>NC_064922.1:345323221-355323221 GCF_023897955.1 Schistocerca gregaria | reverse complement strand
CGGACATACTGGTGCAAAATGACGTCCCTATACACCTGACTTGTTACAGTTCCTCTGTCAAAGACACGCAGGGGTGTACGTACACCAATCATAATCCCACCCTACACCATCAAACCACGACCTCCATACAGGTCCCTTTCAAGGACATTAAGGGGTTGGTATGTGGTTCCTGGTTCACGCCAGATGACAACCTGGCGAGAATCACTATTCAGACTATACCTGTACTCATCCGTGAACATGAGCTGGGACCACTGTTCCAATGACCATGTTCTGTGTTCTTGACACCAGGTTGTACGGGCTCTCCTGTGACAAGGGGCCAGTGTAATGCACCTTGCAGGTCTCGGGGCAAATAAACCATGTCTGTTCAGTCGTCTGTAGACTGTGTGTCTGGAGACAACTGTTCCAGTGGCTGCAGTAAGGTCCCGAACAAGGCTACCTGCAGTACTCCGTGGCCGTCTGCGGGCACTGATGGTGAGCTATCGGTCTTCTTGTGGTGTTGTGCACTGTGGACGCCCCGTACTGTAGTGCCTGTACACGTTTCCTGTCTGTTGGAATCGTTTCCAAATCTTGAGATCACACTTTGTGGCACACGGAGGGCCCGTGCTACGACCTGCTGTGTTTGACCAGCCTCCAGTCGCCCTAGTCTTCCACCCCTCATAACGTCATCAGTATGTGTTCTTTTTCAACGCACAGTCACCGTTATCACGTCTAGAAACGTCTGCACACTTACTCGCTGCACCGTACTCTGACATGCACCAACAAACCTCTGCGTATCTGGACTGCTGCCAGCGCCACCGTGCGACGACCGCAGGTTACATGCACGGCATGGTCATACTCGGAGGTGATTTAAATCCGCAAACCGCCCACCAGAGTGTTGTTTCACCATGTATCAGCATTATCCTTAATTTATGAGCATAAGTGTAAATAGTGTACATAGACACACATACCAGGCATGCCATTGTATAGTTAATGCCGGAGGGTACTTTAACTATTGCTATTCTACTGTGGAATGCATCGAAAAACAAATGATTACCTCTATGCCTTCCCGTGCTTCGTAGTTGAGAAGCATTAGTTGTATACATGAGGGGAAAACTATAGACATCAGTGACCCTAAAAGCAGGAAAATCAAAGCTGAGAGAAATATGGCATTTCATGTCAGGAGTGGCGTAAGCACTAATTCTTTGAACTGCACAGTATGAGAAGTGTATCTCAGTTCGAATGAAATTATTGCCGACAGCGTCAATCGCCATTGTCGATAACCCCATGGGTGTCACAGTTCACTGTCGACTGACACAGGCTGTCACCGGGCATATGAGTCACGATGGAGATTCCACTCGCCAGCTGAGTAGGCTCTGAGCACTATGGGACTTAACTTCTGAGGTCATCAGTCAAAATGGTTCAAATGGCTCTGAGCACTATGGGACTTAACATCTATGGTCATCAGTCCCTAGAACATTTTTTTTTCGTCATCAGTCTACTGACTGGTTTGATGCGGCCCGCCACGAACTCGTTTCCTGTGCTAACCTCTTCATCTCAGAGTAGCACTTGCAACCTACATCCTCAATTATTTGCTTGACGTATTCCAATCTCTGTCTTCCTCTACAATTTTTGCCCTCTACACCTCCCTCTAGTACCATGGAAGTCATTCCCTCATGTCTTAGCAGATGTCCTATCATCCTGTCTCTTCTCCGTATCAGTGTTTTCCACATATTCCTTTCCTCTCCGATTCTGCGTAGAACCTCCTCATTCCTTACCTTATCAGTCCACCTAATTTTCAACATTCGTCTATAGCACCACATCTCAAATGCTTCGATTCTCTCCCGTTCCGGTTTTCCCGCAGTCCATGTTTCACTACCACACAATGCTGTACTCCAGACGTACATCCTCAGAAATTTCTTCCTCAAATTAAGGCCGGTATTTGATATTAGTAGACTTCTCTTGGCCAGAAATGCCTTTTTTGCCATAGCGAGTCTGCTTTTGATGTCCTCCTTGCTCCGTCCGTCATTGGTTATTTTACTGCCTAGGTAGCAGAATTCCTTAACTTCATTGACTTCGTGACCATACATCCTGATGTTAAGTTTCTCGCTGTTCTCATGTCTACTACTTCTCATTACCTTCGTCTTTCTCCGATTTACTCTCGACCCATACTGTGTACTCATTAGACTGTTCATTCCGTTCAGCAGATCATTTAATTCTTCTTCACTTTCACTCAGGATAGCAATGTCATCAGCGAATTGTATCATTGAAATCCTTTCACCTTGTATTTTAATTCCACTCCTGAACCTTTCTTTTATTTCCATCATTGCTTCCTCGATGTACAGATTGAAGTGTAGGGGCGAAGGCTACAGCCTTGTCTTACACCCTTCTTAATACGAGCTCTTCGTTATTGATCGCCCACTCTTATTATTCCCTCTTGGTTGTTGTACATATTGTATATGACCCGTCTCTCCCTATAGCTTACCCCTACATTTTTCAGAATCTCGAACAGCTTGCACCAATTTATATTGTCGAACGCTTTTTCCAGGTCGACAAATCCTATGAAAGTGTCTTGATTTTTCTTTAGCCTTGCTTCCATTATTAGCCGTAACGTCAGAATTGCTTCTTTCGTGCCTTTACTTTTTCTAAAGCCAAACTGATTGTCACCTAGCGCATTCTCAATGTTCTTTTCCATTCTTCTGTATATTATTCTTGTAAGCAGCATCGATGCATGAGCTGTTAAGCTGATTGTGCGATAATTCTCGTACTTGTCAGCTCTTGCCGTCTTCGGAATTGTGTGGATGATGCTTTTCCGAAAGTCAGATGGTATGTCGCCAGACTCATATATTCTACACACCAACGTAAATAGTCGTTTTGTTGCCACTTCCCCTAATGATTTTAGAAATTCTGATGGAATGTTATCTATCCCTTCTGCCTTATTTGACCGTAAATCCTCCAAAGCTCTTTTAAATTCCGATTCTAATACTGGATCCCCTATCTCTTCTAAACCGACTCCTGTTTCTTCTTCTATCACAACAGACAAATCATAGAGGCTTTCAATGCATTCTTTCCACCTATCTGCTCTCTCCTCTGCATTTAACAGTGGAATTCCCGTTGCACTCTTAATGTTACCACCGTTACTTTTAATGTCACCAAAGGTTGTTTTGACTTTCCTGTATGCTGAGTCTGTCCTTCCGACAATCATATCTTTTTCGACGTCTTCAAATTTTCCTGCAGCCATTTCGTCTTAGCTTCCCTGCACTTCCTATTTATTTCATTCCTCAGCGACTTGTATTTCTGTATTCCTGATTTTCCCGGAACATGTTTGTACTTACTCCTTTCATCAATCAGCTGAAGTATTTCTTCTGTTAACCATGGTTTCTTCGCAGCTACCTTCTTTGTACCTATGTTTTAATTCCCAACTTCTGTGATGGCCCTTTTTAGAGATGCCCATTCCTCTTCAACTGCGCTGCCTACCGCGCTATTCCTTATTGCTGTATCTACAGCGTTAGAGAACTTCAAACGTATCTCGTCATTCCTTAGAACTTCCGTATCCCACTTCTTTGCGTATTGATTCTTCCTGACTGATGTCTTGAACTTCAGTCTACTCTTCATCGCTACTATATTGTGATCTGAGTCTATATCTGCTCCTGGGTACACCTTACAATCCAGTATCTGATTTCGGAATCTCTGTCTGACCATGATGTAATCTAATTGAAATCTTCCCGTATCTCCCGGCCTTTTCCAAGTATACCTCCTTCTCTTGTGATTCTTGAAAAGGGTATTCGCTATTACTAGCTGAAACTTGTTACAGAACTCAATTAGTCTTTCTCCTCTTTCATTCCTTGTCCCAAGCCCATATTCTCCTGTAACCTTTTCTTCTACTCCTTCCCCTACAACTGCATTCCAGTCGCCCATAACTATTAGATTTTCGTCCCCCTTTACATACTACATTACCCTTTCAATATCCTCATACACTTTCTCTATCAGTTCATCTTCAGCTTGCGACGTCGGCATGTATACCTGAACTATCGTTGTCGGTGCTGGTCTGCTGTCGATTCTGATTAGAACAGCCCGTTCACTGAACTGTTCCCAGTAACACACCCTCTGCCCTACCTTCCTATTCATAACGAATCCTACACCTGTTATACCATTTTCTGCTGCTGTTGATATTACCCGATACTCATCTGACCAGAAATCCTTGTCTTCCTTCCACTTCACTTCACTGACCCCTACTATATCTAGATTGAGCCTTTGCATTTCCCTAGAACTTAGAATTACTTAAACCTGACTAACCTAAGGACAACACACACATCCATGCCCGAGGCAGGATTCGAGGCTGTGACCGTAGCGGTCGCGCGGTTCCAGACTGTAGCGCTTAGAACCGCTCGGCCACTCCGGCGTGCTGACAGCTGAGTGGGCGAGCAGCATCATTTCGGCAGACACACTGTCGAGAACCGTTCGCCTCGCCGTGGGGTGGACAAGCTAGCTACGCGCGAAGGGAGCTACTGTACTGCACACCCTTCCAGCCACACGTTTCCATTTGTGCAGGAAAATCAGTGATTAATCATTACCACTTGATACTCTCATTTACCAAAGAAAACAGGGCTACTGGGTGTATACGGTACAGCGGAGTCTCATTCGGGAGAGGAGGCGTGAACCCACTCATGCTGAGTTCGGAGCGACTCGCGTAGTTTTGCTCTTTTATTTTTTTATAATTTTATGACACAATCAGATCAGAATTTTACACGAAATATATGAGTAGGACGTCCGACAAAATCGAACATACGTCCGGAAAGAATAATTTAAAAATCCTATTCAGAACGACAAACAGTGCTAAAACATATAGTATACACGACATAAATTACCGAAGATTATAATATTTCAAGTTACGACTGTGGCGCGCGATATACACAAAATACTTCAAATGGCTCTGAGCACTATGGGACTTAACATCTGTGGTCATCAGTCCCCTAGAACGTAGAACTACTTAAACCTAACTAACCTAGGGACAGCACAAACATCCATGCCCAAGGCAGGATTCGAACCTGCGACCGTGGCGCGGTTCTGGACTGAATGCCTAGAACCGCTAGACCACCGCGGCCAGCCGCAATATACAACGTGTTACAAAAAGGTACGGCCAAACTTTCAGGAAACATTCCTCACACACAATGAAAGAAAATATGTTATGTGAACATGTGTCCGGAAACGCTTACTTTCCATGTTAGAGCTCATTTTATTACTTCTCTTCAAATCACATTTATCAGGGAATGGAAATACACAGCAACAGAACGTACCAGCGTGACTTCAAACACTTTGTTACAGGAAATGTTCAAAATGTCCTCCGTTAGCGAGGATACATGCATCCACCCTCCGTCGCATCGAATCCCTGCTGCAGCCCTGGAGAACGGCGTATTGTATCACAGCCGTCCACAATACGAGCACGAAGTCTCTACATTTGGTACCGGGGTTGTGTAGACAAGAGCTTTCAAATGCCCCCATAAATGAAAGTCAAGGGGGTTGAGGTCAGGAGAGCGTGGAGGCCATGGAATTGGTCCGCCTCTACCAATCCATCGGTCACCGAATCTGTCGTTGAGAAGCGTACGAACACTTCGACTGAAATGTGCAGGAGCTCCATCGTGCATGAACCACATGTTGTGCCGTACTTGTAAAGGCACATGTTCTAGCAGCATAGGTAGAGTATGCCGTATGAAATCATGATAACGCGCTCCATTGAGCGTAGGTGGAAGAACGTGGGGCCCAATCAAGACATCACCAACAATGCCTGCCCAAACGTTCACAGAAAATCTGTGTTGATGACGTGATTGTACAATTGCGTGCGGATTCTCGTCAGCCCAGACATATTGATTGTGAAAATTTACAATTTTATCACGTTGGAATGAAGCTTCATCCGTAAAGAGAACATTTGCACTGAAATGAGGATTGACACATTGTTGGATGAACCATTCGCAGAAGTGTATCGTGGAGTCCAATCAGCTGCTGACAGTGCCTGCACACGCTGTACATGGTACGGAAACAACTGGTTCTCCCGTAGCACTCTCCATACAGTTACGTGGTCAACGTTACCTTGTACAGCAGCAACTCCTCTGACGCTGACATTAGGGTTATCGTCAACTGCACGAAGAATTGCCTCGTCCATTGCAGGTGTCCTCGTCGTTCTAGGTCTTCCCCAGTCGCGAGTCATAGGCTAGAATGTTCCGTGCTCCCTAAGACGCCGATCAATTGGGACACTTGATGATCCCTGGTAGGTGTTTCAATCTAGTGAGTCCTGTTAGAGGCCAACGGCTTTGCCGCAGTGGTAACACCGGTTCCCGTCAGATCGCCGGAGTTAAGCGCCGTCGGGCTGGGCTAGCACTTGGATGGGTGACTATCCGGGCTGCCGAGCGCTGTTGGCAAACGAGGTGCACTCAGCCCTTGTGAGGCAAACTGAGGAGCTACTTGACTGAGACGTAGCGGCTCCGGTCTCGGAAACTGACATAGGACGGGAGAGCGGCGTGCTGACCACATGCCCCTCCGTATCCGTCCCCAGTGAAGCCTATGGTCTGAGGATGACAGGGCGGCTGGTCGGTACCGTTGGGTCTTCATGGCCTGTTCGGAAGGAGTTAAGTTTAGTTTAGTTAGAGTAACATGAAGGAACGCGCAAGAGTGAATGACATAAGCATTTTCCGGGACTTGCTACTGTTTTTGTTGTGTTTTATGCAGTGATTCTAAATATGTATGGAAATATGTATTAGTTGCCGGTAGCTCCTATTTCACAATGTATTTAGCTTGTAACTGGTTTTGATAATACTTCTGCTTAATTTGATTTCACTTGGTGATTATTGGCGTGTAGGGGACTCTTTCGAATTTGAACAAAACATTTCTTTCTAGGTACATGACCACTTAGTGCCTTGGAACATGTTTTCACATTTGGAAAAAACCTTACCTCTCGGGAGTAAATTTTGTAATGACAGAAAAAAAACCTGTAACATTCATAAAGTAAATGCTGTCGTTTCAAAATAGAATAAGAAAATATATGAAACTTCAACTGCAGAGCTGAATAGAGACGAAAGCGTGAAAATTAATCTCCTCTACTCGTTCCTGCGTAAAAACGCTGTTTTAAGCGCACGTTTTGCAAAGGATGATGGTGATGAAGTTTTGTTTGTGGGGAGTTCAACTGACCGGTCCTCAGCGCCCGTACTAAGTGCCAATTTTTACCAGTCCAACTTTTTTACACAGTCCAATCCAGCCAATGTCACGAATGATGATGATGATGCAATGATGAGGACGACACAAACACTTTGTCCTCGCGCAAAGAAAAATCTTCAACCCGGGCGAGAATCGAACCCGAAACCCCGTGATCCCGAGGCAGCAAAGCTAGCCACTAGACCACGAGCTGCGAAGGTATTGCAACCGAGAATCGTAATATTGGCTGTATTCAACAACATGCAAAAATATGTGTTTTTAAAATATCGCGTACTGCAAACCACGACGTATATCGTTTTGTTATTCTTTACTCAAACATGTTCCGACACCCATGTATCATTTTCAGTGGGTCCCGATTAAATTCTGTAAAGTTTTTATACATAGGTCATGGTTGGTTTTCTATTTTAGATCTAAAAGTTGCAACAAGGACATTCTTATTTTGTTTTGATTGTTCATTTGAAACTACATTACTTGTGAAGATTGGTTTGTACCGGTTGGCTTGCTTTTCCGCCTTGTTGTGTTTTGCCACTTCATCACTCGTAAAATAGTCGGAAGAAATTGCTAACAGAGATATGTTTGGATACATTTTTGAAAGCAGGAGCGGCGAATGTTCTTCCCTTACGTTTTCCATCGTATTGTCAAGAATATGCACCACTGCTCTTCTAGAAAAAGTATTCAAAAATACTTCTTTTAGAAATTTCTTTCGACTGTTTTGCAGATGGCATGTTATCAACCCAAAAAAACGGCAAACACTGTACAAATCTATTTTGCCAATTAATCTAGTTTCAGTGATGAATTAAACAAATAAAGCTCCATATTTTGTAATCTTCTGGGCATGCTGCATAATAAATGTCTTTCAAGAACATAATGTGTTTCTATAACCAGTGAAGCAGGTATGAATATTATTTTTATTTGAAGTCCAGCCTTATTTCGGCTATACAGCCGCTCCTGACTTCCATGCGATAACATTGTTTCTGTTGCAGTTTATTTGTTACTGATTATAATTTACGTTAGCTTACCAAGCAAAATCAGTTTCGTAGTAACTTCTGACTTTTATTTTATTGGTCACAAATAAATCTTAGTCTGTAGTTGGCATTTAAGTGACAGTAGTTGTGACAGATGATCAGCGATTTTGTTATTTTTGTTGCTGTCTGTCATGCTCTGACATTTCGTTAATAATGATCAGTAATAAACTTAATTTCCAGTCGAAATTTTGTGACAGTAATTATGTCAGATGATCAGCAATATTGTATGAATATGATAATATAACGTGTCCATACACGTCTGACCAAGAATCCGCGTTTCCAAGGTCAGCAGCATTTAGGTGGATCTCCACTATCGTAGAGGCGATGTTTCCACACGCATAAACCACCAGACAGGACGACCACAAGTGTTTGACGAACGGAAATCATGACGCCTCTGCAGAGAATTGTGGAACGAAGACGATCTAGTCAGCTCGCCACCGATTTGAATGGGTGGCTTTCAGAACCCATTTCTACTAGCACTATATGGGGACAAACGTACCGCGCAGACCTAAACATTGACTCGCGTCATTTTGCTGACACATCGATACAGATCTCGAAAGCTGACATGGCCTTGCGAACACCGTCAATGGCCTACTGAACAGCGGTCCCGTTAATCGCAGTTTCAATTGTGTAGAGCTTATGCGAGCTTGAGAGCGTGAAGCTATTGGTCCAGTGTCTGAACTAGGACGTTTTCAGGCACGAGAGGACTCAGTTACTGTCTGGGCAGAGCTATGTTGACATCGTCAGAATAACAGTTCATCGTCCGGCTACCAGGACTAAAAACAGGTGCACTTTATGTTGACATTCCTGCAAACCATATGCGTCCTCTTCTGGCATTAGAGTACCCTTCACGGAGATATATTTCAACAGAATAGTCCGATCCGTCATCGCTCCTTGGTTACGCACAAATGGCTTCATGAGCATTCCAATGAATTCACAGCTATGACTTGGCGACCACATCATTCGATCTTAACCCATCGGGAATTTGTGGGATGCTCCTAATACCCACGTGCGTTCTAAGAACACAGCACAAACACGAACAGTTGTGGGTAGCACTGCAAGGTATATGGATCAACATTCCTCAATTATCCAACTTGTGCGTTATCCGCTATCTTGAAAAACCTCTAAGAGCAAGTAACGCACAAAGGGGAGAAAGTCTAACTTGAATTTTTCGCTAGAGGGGTAATACATAGAACATATCTGAAAATTAGAATTACCCACCTTTTGCATCACAACCCCTTTTTCAGAGCTGTCTCTACTGGCCATAGACCCTGTGCTCCGATGTGTTTTCGAACGCTAGGCATATTTTATTGATTTAACTAAGGCATTTGATTGTGTTGATCGAAAATATTACTCCAGAAGTTGGACCATTATGGAATACGGAGAGTAGCTCACATTTGGTTCAATTCTTACTATAGCAACAGACAGCAAAAGGTCATTATTCACAGTGTTGAGAATGGCTGTGATGTGGGGTCTGAGCGGGGCACAGACATGTGGAGGGTTCCCCACGGACAGTGTTGGGGCCATTCTTGTTCCTTATTTATATAAATGATATGCCCTCTAGCATTATGGGTATCTCTAAAATATTTCTGTTTGCTGATGACACTAGCTTGGTACTAACAGATGTTGTGTGCAACATTGGCTCGGCTTCATACAGTGCAGTTCATGACCTAAGTTCATGGTTCAAATGGCTATGAGCACTATGGGACTTAACTTCTCAGGTCATCTGTCCCCTAGAACTTAGAACTACCTACACCTAACTAACCTAAGGACATCACACACACCCATGCCCGAGGCAGGATTTAAACATGCGACCGTAGCGGTTACGCGGTTTCAGACTGTAGCGCCTAGAACCACTCGGTCACACCGGCCGGCCCTAAGTTCATGACTTGTAGAAAATAAACTAACGTTAAATCACAGTAAGACTCAGTTTTTACAGTTTATAACACACAATTCAACAAAACCTGGCGTTTTAATTTCGCAGAATGGGCATTGATTAGTGAAACTTAGCAATTCAAATTTCTAGGTGTTCAGATAGATAGTAAACTGTCGCGGAAAGCCCACGTTCAGGATCTTGTTCAAAGACTTAATGCTGCCATCTTCACTCCTCGAACGGTGTGTGAAGTGAGTGATCGTTCGACACGAAACAATAACAATATTAGTTTATTCCCAAGAATAAGCAGCCTTCACTCAGTTAATACTCGGCAGAAATCAAACCTGCATTTGGATCGGACTTCCTTAACTCTTGTGCAGAAAGGTCTGCAGTATACTGCAGCATCCATTTTCAATAAGCTACAACTCGAATTCAAAAATCTTAGCAGTAATCCACGCGCTTTCAAATCGAAACTGAAGAGTTTCCTCATGTGTCACTCCTTCTATTCTGTCGAGGAGTTCCTTGAAAAATTGAGCTGATTCTTGTTGTATTGGTGACTGCGTCTACTTTAACTATTGGATTGACTTTTTTAGGGTTTATAAACATTTTATTTTTTTCTGTTATTACTTTAATGTGATAATTTCATTTACTGACACGTTCCATGACCTTGGAGATTTGCTCCTCAATTTGGTCCTACGGAACTTGACGTGTAAAA
Organism: Schistocerca gregaria; assembly: GCF_023897955.1. Lineage (NCBI taxonomy): Eukaryota > Metazoa > Arthropoda > Insecta > Orthoptera > Acrididae > Schistocerca > Schistocerca gregaria. The sequence continues at coordinate 355,312,426 of NC_064922.1, read as the reverse complement.
TTCAACAATGGGATTAAAATCAAGGTGCACGGATATAATTGATAACATTGCTGTTCTCAGTGAAAGTGGAAAATAATTGTAGGGCCTGTTGACTGGAATGAGCAGTCTGATCAGTACACTATATGGACTGAGAATATATCGAAGAAAAACGAAGGTATCGAGAGGTAGCAGAAATAAGAAAAGCGAGAGACTTATCAGAATCGGGGATCACGAAGTAGAAGTCAAGGAATTCTGCTACCTAGGTAGAAAAATAACCCACTGTGGAAGGAGCAACAAGAACATACAACGTGCGCTAGTACTGGCAAAGAGGCAATTTTTGGCGAAGATAAATTTACTAGTAACAAATATAGACACTATTTGAGGAAGAAATGTCTGAGAATGTACATTTGGAGCACAGCATTGTATGGTAGTGAAACATGGATTGTGGAGAAACCGTAATAAAAGAAAATCCAAACATTGGAGACGTGGTACTGCACAAGAATACTGAAAGTTAGGTAGAATGAAATGAAGACGTTCTCGGTAGAATCGGCGAGGACAGAAATATTGACAAGAAGAAGGGGCTGTATTTTAGAACAGCTATTAAAACGCCAAGAAACAGCCTTCTTGGTACTAGAGGGAGCAGTAGAGGGTAAAAACTATAGAGGTAGAGATCCACCAAATAAATGGGCGCGTAGATTGCAAGTGCTACTCTGAGATAAAGAGATTGGCACAAGAGGGAAATTCGCGGTGGTCCGCATCAGACCATCCAGAAAACTAGTGACTCAAAAAAAAAAAAAAAAAAAAAAAAAAAAAAAAAAAAAAAAAAAAAAAATCTGATTGCCATCTAATTTTCGTTCTCTTTGAAAAACGCTATTCGCCCTTAACGTTGCTACACCAAGAAGATGACGTGCTACAGACGCGAAATTTAACCGACAGGAAGAAGATGCTGTGATATGCAATAGATTAGCTTTTCAGATCATTCATACAAGGTTGGAAGGGTGGCGACACCTACAACGTGTTGACACGAGGAAGGCTTCCAACCGATTTCTCATACACAAACAGCAGTTAACTGGCGTTGCCTAGTGAAACATTGTTGTGATGCCTCGTGTAAGGAGGAGAAATGCATACCATCACATTTCCGACCTTGATGAAGGTTGGATTGTAGCCTATCGCGGTTGGGGCTAACGTATCGCGACATTGCTGCACGCGTTGGTCGACATCCAATGACTGTTATCGGAACATGGAATCGATGGGTTCTGGAGGGTAATACGGAACGCCGTGCTGGATCCCAACGGCCTCGTATCACTAGGAGTCGAGATGGCAGGCATTTTATCCGCATGGCTGTAACGAATCGTGCAGCCACGTCTCGATGCCTGAGACAATAGATGGGGACGTTTGCATGACAACAACCATCTGCTCGAACAGTTCGACGACGTTTGCAGCAGCACGAACTGTCATCTCGTAGACCATGGCTGGGGTTACCCTTGACGCTGCATCACAGACAGGAGCGCGTGCGATGGTGTACTCAACGACGAACCTGGGTGCACGAATGGCAAAACGTCATTTTTTCGGATGAATCCAGGTTCTGTTTACAGCATCATGATGGTCGCATCCGTTTCTGGCGACATCGCGGTGAACGGACATTATAAGCGTGTATTCGTCATCGCCATACTGGCGTATCACCCGGCGTGATGCTATGGGGTATCATTGGTTACACGTCTCGGTCTCCTCTTGCTCGCATTGACGGCACTTTGAATAGTGGACGTTACATTTTAGATGTGTTACGACCCGTGGCTCTACCCTTCATTCGATCCCTACGAAACCCTACATTTCAGCAGGATAATGCACGACGGCATGTTGCAGGTCCTGTACGGGCCTTTCTGGATACAGAAAATGTTCGACTGCTGCCCTGGCCAGCACATTTTCCAGATCTCTCACCAACTGAAAACGTCTGGTCAATGGTGGCCGAGCAATTGGCTCGTTACAATACGCCAGTCACTACTCTTGATGAACTGTGGTATCGTGTTGAAGCTCCATGGGCAGCTATACCGGTACACGCCATTTAAGCACTGTTTGACTCAATGCTCAGGTGTATCAAGGCCGTTATTACGGCCAGAGGTGGTTATTCTGGGTACTGATTTCTCAGGAAGAAGATGCTGTGGTATGCAAATGATTAGCTTGTCAGAGCATTCACACAAGGTTGGCGCCGGTGGCGACACCTAAGACGTGCTGACATGAGAAAAGTTTCCAACCGATTTCTCAAACACAAACAGCAGCTGACTGGCATTGCCTGCTGAAACATTGTTGTGATGCTTCGTGTAAGGAGGAGAAATGCGTACCATCACGTTTACGACTTTGATAAAGGTCAGACTGTAGCCTATCACGATTGGGGTTTATCGAATCGCGACATTGCTGCACGCGTTGGTCGACATCCAATGACTGTTAGCGGAATATGGCATCGATAGGTTCAGGAGGGTAATACGGAACGCCGTGCTGGATCCCAACGGCCCCGTATCACTAGGAGTCGAGATGACAGGCATTTTATCCGCATGGCTGTAACGGATCGTGCAGCCACGTCTCGATGCCTGAGAGAATAGATGGAGACGTTTACAAGACAACAACCATCTGCACGAACAGTTCGACGACGTTTGCAGCAGTGTGGACTATCAACTCGGAGACCATGTCTGCGATTACCCTTGACGCTGCATCACAGACAGGAGCGTCTGCGATGGTGTACTCAAAGAAGAACCTGGGTGCATGAATGGAAAAACTTCATTTTCTCGGATGAATCCAGGTTCTGTTTACAGCATTATGATGGTCGCATCCGTGTTTGTCGACATCGCGGTTAACGCACGTCGGAAGCGTCTATTCGTCATCGCCATACACCATCACCCGGCGTGATGGTATGGGGTGCCATTGGTTACACGCCTCGGTTCGCATTGTCTGCACTTTGAACAGTGGACGTTGCATTTCAGATGTGTTACGACCCGTGGCTCTACCCTTCATTCGATCACGGCGAAGCCCTACATTTCAGCAGGATAATGCAAGACCGCATGTTCCAGGTCCTGTACGGGCCTTTCTGGATTCAGAATATGTTCCACTGCTGCCCTGGCCAGCACATTCTTCAGATCTCTCACCAATTGAAAATGTCTGGTCAATGGTGGCCGAGCAACTGGCTCGTCATAATACGCCAGTGTGGTATCGTGTTGAAGCTGCATTGACAGCTGTACCTGTACACGCCATCCAAGCTCTGTTTGACTCGATGCCCAGGCGTATCAAGGCCGTTATTACGACCAGAGGTGGTTGTTCTGGGTACTGATTTCTCAGGATCTATGCACCCAAATTGCGTGAAAATGTAATCACATGTCAGTTCTAGTATAATATATTTGTCCAATGAATACCCGTTTATCATCTGCATTTCTTATTGGTGTAGCAATTTTAATGGCCAGTAGAGTATTAATAAAGATATATCATTCTACATCTTCATGTCACAATAAACACTCACACAGCGAATGAAAAGTGAAACGGTAGTGAAACACGATATAAGAGTCTGTTGCGATTTAAATCATAATAGACAACAACCCGAGCCACGATACGCTCAAATGCGATGAGACAATGAGTCTGATAGTCGCATGCTGTAATTTGAGTCCTCCAGTTCATGCACGAAATCGGATGAAGGAAAACCACCGAAGCGAAGATATTGGTCAAAGAGTCGGCGTCTCCAGTTTCCGATTCGGCGAACGAGACAGCGAGACGCAGGAAGAGGTGGGTGTCGGCCTGAACAGCAGGAGCACATCTCCTTGGTCAACAGAAGGACGTGCTGCGGGTATTTCGAGCCAGGCGGCACGTGCCCGCTTACGCAATCCGACACGCAGCCCTCTTTCCCTTCCCGACACCACACTGGCGCCTGCTCACCACTTCCTCGATCTTCTGCTTCCGCAACCGCTACGTCTGATTGCCATCCCAGACGAAACGTCTACTACCCTGCATCTACACCTACATCTGTACTGCGCAAGCCACCATGCGGTGTGTGGCGGAGGGTACTTTGCGTATCACAGTCACTTCCCCGCAATCCTGTTCCAACCACGAATAATTCGCGGGAAGAACAATAGCCAGTACGCCTTCCGTCTTAGCTCGCATCACTTTAATCTTATCTTCATGGTCTTTTTGCAAGATACACGTAGGAGGAAGCAATATTTGTTGACTCTCCTACGAACGTAGACTCACGCAACTTTAACAATAAATCGTATCGCGAAGCAGAACGCCTCTCTTACAGTGTCTGCCGCTGGAGTTCGTTGGTCATCTCTATGACGCTTTCGTGCTTACTAAATAAAACTGCAACGAAACGCGCTGCTCTTCCTTGAATCTTCTCTGTTTCCTCTATCAGTCTTATTTGGTACGGATCCCAGATTGACGAGCAATATCCAAGTATTGGTCGAATGAGTGTTTTATAAGCTACCTCCTTTGTTGATGGACCACATTTCCTGAGGGTTCTTTCAATCAATTTCAGTCTGGCATCTGTCTTAACCGCAGTTATTTGATCATTCCACATCAAAATAGTCTGTATGTGTAGTAGCTCCACTATGTGGATGAAAATCAAGTTTGCTTTAAATAAACGCTGTAACGGTCGTGAGCGTTAGGTACCTTTGCGCTTAGACGTGGTGAGTTGATCTTCGACAAGAACGCTTTTAAGGCAAGAAAGGCACCATTATCGACATCACGCAGAGCTTGAGCAAGGTCGTGTAACACGGCTACTACACTACTGGCCATTAAATTTGCTACACCAAGAAGAAATGCAAATGATAAACGGGTATTCATTGGACAAATATATTATACTAGAACTGACATGTGATTACATTTTCACGCAATTTGGGTGCATAGATCCTGAGAAATCAGTACCCAGAACAACCACCTCTGGCCGTAATAACGGCCTTGATACGTCTGGGCATCGAGTCAAACAGAGCTTGGATGGCGTGTACAGGTACAGCTGCCCATGCAGCTTCAACACGATACCACACTGGCGTATTATGACGAGCCAGTTGCTCGGCCACCATTGATCAGACATTTTCAATTGGTGAGAGATCTGAAGAATGTGCAGGCCAGGGCAGCAGTCGAACATTTTCTGTATCCAGAAAGGCCCGTGCAGGACCTGCAACATGCGGCCGTGCATTATCCTGTTGAAATGTAGGGTTTCGCAGGGACCGAGTGAAGGGTAGAGCCACAAGTCGTAAAACATCTGAAATCTAACGTCCACTGTTCCAAGTGTCACCAATGCGAACAAGAGGTGACTGAGACGTGTAACCAGTGGCACCCCATACCGTCACGCTGGGTGATACGCCAGTATGGCGATGACGAATACACGCTTCCAATGTGCGTTCACCCCGATGTCGCCAAACACGGATGCGACCATCATGATGCTGTAAACAGAACCTGGATTTATCAGAAAAAATGACGTTTAGCCATTCGTGAACCCAGGTTCGTCGTTGAGTACATCATCGCAGGCGCTCCTGTCTGTGATGCAGAGTCAAGGGTAACCTCAGCCACGGTCTGCGAGTTGACAGTCCATGCTGCTGCAAACGTCGTCGAACTGTTCGTGCAGATGGTTGTTGTCTTGCAAACGTCCCCATCTGTTGACACACGAATCGAGACGTGGCTGCACGATCCGTTACAGCCATGCGGAAAGGATGCCTGTCATCTCAACTTCTAGTGATACGAGGCCGTTGGGATCCTACACGGCGTTCCGTATTGCCCTCCTGAACCCACCGATTCCACATTCTGCTAACAGTCATTGGATCTCGACCAACACGAGCAGCAAATGTCGTGATACGATAAACCGCAATGGCGATGGGCTACAATGCGACCTTTATGAAAGTAGGAAATGTGATGGTACGCATTTCTTACACGAGGTATCACAACAGCGTTTCACCAGGCAACGCCGGTCAACTGCTGTTTGTGTATGAGAAATCGGTTGGAAACCTTCCTCATGTCAGCACATTGTAGGTGTCGCCACCGGCGCCAACTTTGTGTGAATGCTCTGAAAAGCTAATCATTTGCATATCACAGCATCTTCTTCCCGTCGGTTAAATTTCGCGTCTGTAGCACGTCATCTTCGTGGTGTAGCGATTTTAATGGCCAGTAGCGTACAACTTGGATTTCCGTCTGCGATACTGCAGAAATAGTTGGCAGGAATGTAGCCATTGTACATGGCTGCTGGCAGCGGTGGTCACGAGAGTGTACGGTCGCAAGCAGACCGGGTTCAGGACGGCACGTGACACTACCGAGAGGGAAGGCCATCGTGTTCGGCGTACGGCTGTGGCGCAACGTATTGCATCTGCAGCAATCTTGGCAACACAATGACAGAACGCACTGTTACAAATCCGTCACTTCAAGGACAGCTTTTATCCAGAAACCATGTGGTCTGCATGTCACTGACCACAAACTACCGCCATTCGCGACTCCGGTGTTGTCAAGCTAGAGCTCATTGGAGGGCATGGTGGATTTCGTTTGGTTTCTGATGAAAGCTAGTTCTGAATCGGAGCCAGTGATGGCCACTTATTGTTTTGAAGGAGGCCAGATGAGGACGTGCAATCAACCTGTCTCTGGAGCTATGGTCTGGGGTGCGATTTCGTATGAGAGCAGGAGCACTCTCGTGTTATCCCACACACCCTGACTGCAAAATTGTTCGTCAGTCTGGTGATTCGACCTGTTGTGCTACCACTCATTAATAAGTTTCCAAGAAATGTTTTCCAACAGAATAACGCTCGCCCACATACAGCTGTTGCAAGCCAACATACTCTACGGAGTGTAGACTTGCCTTGACTTGCTCGATCAGCAGATCTGTCTTCGGTCGAGCACATATGGGACATCATCGAACGACAACTCCAACGTCGTCCACAAACGGCATTAATTGTCCCAGTCTTGACGGACCAAGAGCGGAAGGAGTGGAACTCCATCCCACAAACTGACATCCTGCACCTGTACTACGTCCACAGCTCGTGGTCTTGCGGTAGCGTTCTCGCTTCTCGCGCACGGGGTCCAGGGTTCGATTCCCGGCGGGGTCAGGGATTTTTCCTGCCTCGAGATGACTGGGTGCTGTGTCGTCTTCATCATCTTCATTCAACCCCATTACGGTCGGGGAGGCAATGGAAAACCACCTCCACTAGGACCTTGCCTAGTACAGCGGTGAGGGTCTCCCGCATCGTCCCCAACGCTCATCGGAGTATGGGATCTGATCATCATCACCTGTACAACACAATACAACACAATCCATGCACGTTCATATGCTTGCATTGTACACCGATTACTAATGAACTAGCATTCCACATTTGCAATGGCTTATCTCGCTCTTACATTATCCTGTGATCTTGCGATGTTAACCACTTAAATATGTTATCCACGCAAACGTACTCCTGAAATTTCATTATTCTACATTAATTATTTCTTGGTGTTGCGATTTTTTCCCGTCAGTGTATTGCATGGAAGTAACTGCTTCCAGTGTTTGTTCTGCAATCGCGTTATCATACAATAATCTGTCTTTTCGTCTATCTATTGGTAATACTTTACATTTGTTTATATTGAGGGTCATTTGCCATTCCCTGCAGCAACCGTCGATCCTCTACAGGTCTTCCTGCATTTCGCTACAATTTTCTAGCGTTGCGACTTCTCTATATACAACAGAATAATCTCTGAAATGCGCATGGAACTTCCGATGTTATCTTCTTAGCTATTTATCTATACGAGTATTGTGAAAAGTTATGGTCCTATAACACTCCCCTGGGCCGCGCCCGAACTTACGAGGGAAACTCCAAAAGAAATACACACTATTTTTTTTTAAAAAAATCCATCTTTTAGTGGAACAATATTTTCATTTCTCCACATTATTTCCATCCCTCTCAACTGCCTTACGTCATCTTCGAACCAGCGCCTGTATACTCGCTCTATAAAATTCTGGACAACCTGTTGGAGCCACTGTTTGGCAGCGTGCACAAGGGAGTAATCAACTTCGGATCTTTCAGTTTCCCAAAGAGATGATAATCACATGGCGCCAGGTCCGGACTGTAAGGTGGGTGTTTCAGTGTTGTCTATCCAAGTTTTGTGATCGCTTCCATGGTTTTTTGACTGACATGTGGCCATGCATTGTCGTGCTACAGCAAAACATCCTGCTTTAGCTGATGTGGTCAAACAAGACTCAGTCGAGCTTGAAGTTTCTTCAGTGTCGTCACATATGCATCAGAATTTTTGGTGGTTCCACTTGCCATCATGTCCACAAGCAAGAGTCCTTCGGAATCGAGAAAGACCGTAGCCATAACTTTTCCAGCAGAAGGTGTGGTTTTGATTTTTTTTCCTTGGGTGAATTTGCATGATGCCACTCCATTGATTGCCTCTTCGTCTTTGGTGAAAAACGATGGAGCCATGTTTCATAACCTGTCACAATTCTTCCGAGAAATTCATCTCCACCATTCTCGTACTGTTCCAAAAGTTCGCTGCATACTGTTTTCTTCCCGTACTGTTCCAAAATTTCGCTGCATATTGTTTTCTTGGTGTTTTTTCTTTTTTTTTTTTTTTCTTTGTGAGCCACTGTCAACATCCTGGGAACCCACCTCGCACAAATCTTTTGTAACGCCAACACTTGCAGTATTCTGCAAACACTTCCTTCCCCTATCCCAACGTAGAGTGACAATTCGTTGACTGTGATGCGTCTGTGAGCAGTCACCAATTCATTAACTCTCTGCACGTTGTCTGGAGTGTGTGCAGTACGAGGCCTGCCGCTGCGAGGACAATCCTCAATATTGCCGTGCCCGTTTTCATCACGTAACCTGCTTGCCCACCGACTAACTGTACTGCGATCGACAGCACCATCTCCATACACCTTTTTCAACCCCTTGTGGATGTTTCCTACTGTCTCGTTTTCAAAGCAGAGGAATTCTATGACAGCACGTTGCTTCTGACGAACGCCAAACGTAGCAGCCATCTTGAAGACATTTTGTGACGGCGCCACTCACGAGAAGAGGCTGAACTAAATTTGAAAGCAAGCGGGAAGGATGTATCTACACACTGTAAAACTTTCACACATGCAGAATGGAAACTGTATTTTTCCAAAAATTGTGTGCATTTCTTTTGGAGTGACCCTCGTACATTTATGTCTGAATACATCTCTCTGTTCAAAATGACATTGTATATTCTGTTTGCTAGGAACTCTTCAATCCAGTCACACCGCTGTTCTGAAATTCCCAATGCTCGTATTTTGTTCATTAGGCGGCAGTGTGGAACTGTATCTAATGCCTCTCGGAAGTAAAGTAACTGCTAGCCCATAAACAAATGTCGAGTCCAATCTACCGATCTTCAGCATTTGCATCTACATCTATGCCTTTCAAACCCATTGTGAAGTGCATTGCAGAGGTTATATCTCATTGTACCACTTATTACGTTCCCTTCCTCACCCTTTGGCGTACAGAGCGCGGTAAAAACTACTTAAACGCCCCTGTGCACGATGTAATTAGCACTATCTTGTTTAATATACATATCAAAATTGCATAAGAGACAACTAAAAGATTTGAAATATTAAAAAAATTAACCATGTTACAAAACGGAATGTAAGTGAATATTAAAGTTATAGCCAATTATCATTCTACCACGTTACCCTACTAACCAATGTTGTTATTTTGTATTGTTACATTGGAATGAATTAAGTACGCGAGTTCTTAATAGCGGACATTATGTAACTAATAACTGTGTAAAATCTTAATAAACAGGTTACTGAAATCTGGTTTCGCAGGACAGAACGGATCAAGTTATAATTGTGGAAAGGGGCCAGAATCAGATGCTGTCAGTTGCACAAAACATACAAACTTTATTTTCCTAAAACGCTTAATCACACATGCCCTTAAAAGCATTCAAAAACAATACGGCTGAAGGCCTTAGTTACAAAATTTTACGTAAAAACTTGGCTGAAGGCCACACACTGGAGATAGAAGAGCTGAGGGCTTAAAGCCTGGATAGTAAGAATTACAGATAGAGAAGAAAATTTTAAAAGGTTTTAAACAAATGACTTTTCAAATTTTAATTTAAGATTTCACGTAAAGTTTGGCTGAAGGCCACATACTGAACATAGAACAACTCAAGGCTTAAAGCCTGGATAACAAGAATTTTAGATAGAGAAAATATTTTCAAAGTTTTAAACAAGTGATTTTTCAAATTTTAGATTAAGACAGCTGAAGGCGTTATCTTAAAATATTTCAAGCAAAGTTCGGCTGAACATAGAACAACTCAAGGTTTAAGGCCTGGATAACAAGAATTTCAGATAGAGAAAATATTTTCAACGTGTTTAAACAAGTTATTTTTCAAATTTTAATTTATGACGGCTGAAGGTCTTAAAATTAAAACAAACTAAATTAATAGATGGCTGAATGCCTCACACAGTACTTGAGACGAAAAGAAAATCACAATCTAAAACAACAGAACAGTGGTGCTCAGAAGTGCTGCAAGGGTCGGCCTGAGGAAGTAACTCTAATATAAGTTTAGGTGAGACAGAGAGCCAAGCATAATACTAAATAATCGGATGGCAACGCGACCCAGGGATGGCTGACGGACCGACCAACAACTTAACCTATTCCCTTCCGCCCGACCAACAGCACGACAACGGAAAAATCAGTGAGGACGAAGATAACAGCAGCACTACGTCTTGAAAATTTGCGTCTAAGTACAGTCACTCAAAAATATGAACAACACCAAAGGCTGTCAGACAGCATCAACATGGCGAGTAAAAACACACTGCCAGAGAACTACGCAATCGACCAGGACAGGTAAAAAGAACATAACGGCCACAGGGCAGAACATACCACTGGTGCGCCTCACTAATAAGCATCAACCAATTCAATAGTTAAACACCATACAAGAAGATGGCTGCAAAATTTCGTCGACTCCAACACACCATACGTTGCTGCTTGCAGGAATGGCCCAGAGGGCAACAACTGGCAAATGAACGAAGAGATGTCAGAGCAGTTGAGGTTGCATAACAGGTTAACTGGTCACTCAGCTTCAGTGTCCAGGTTCGGTGGGCGACAACTTTGTATCTCTCGCAGCTAGCGCCTTACAAATCTCACTGCGCATGCACGCCACCAGCGGGCCCAGCCTGACCTCATGCTGTGGGGACTTCCTCGCTGCTCTGCCCCAACCGACCGACTGCCACACACAGCACACACGGAAATATAGCGGTCACACCAAAGATGGGATAGCAGTACTAGTATCGATAAGCGCTGCTGCTGCCGCTGATGGAGGCAAGACAGCAGCTCGTTATGGCAGTAACTCGGACAAATAAGACGCCATTCGATTGTGACAAATTCCAAAGAAGAAGGCATCAACGCGAGCGGCCACGGTTAAAACAATAGATATCAATAGATTTAATGGTGGAAGAAAATGGTGACTTAAACCATAGTGAAATGTTTAAGACGACTGGAGTTACTGATAATGGTGGAACACAAGCTGATGCTTCAAGTGCTCCGAATACTGAAAGAAGTATAATTTCAATAATGTGCACTTGTTATCAACAATTTGGCAGTCCAGAACAAAGTAACCAAGAATAATCAAGGGCTCCAACTGCAGGACATGACAGTTTCTAAGCCTTAGAGCCATGAAAAAAAGAACAACTGCCAGAATGCTAAGAAATGGCTAGCTAAATGTAAGTAACGTAACAATTTCACCCAAACTGTCAGAAATAGAGTCGACCTTTAAGATTTACAGCTTTGTATCATGGAAATCATTCACTTCGTATTTTTGGATGTCAGCAGCATCAAAATTGGACGATAAATCAATGAGTACAAGTCCTCTTTACAGATGAATCACCCTTCGGTTTGAGCCCAGATTCAAGAAGAGTGCTCAATATAAACTACCAAGTGACACAGAAAAACTTAGGAACTTACAGGAGATCCCTCTAATTTAGTGCAGCTTCTATCATGCTCTAAGGACGAATAATAACCAACACAAGAACGGATCTCGTTTCTCTAAGAGGAATCAATGTTCCATACTGCAACCTTTAGTACTTATGATCTCTTAAATAATGGGCCTGAATTCCTCTACATCCAGGATAATCCCAGGCCACATGTTGCCAGAGCGGTGTCTGAATCGTTTGAAAGACACATTACGCTATTCAAGTGGGGGACCTGTTCAGTCTTCTGATTTAAACCCCATAAAGTACCTTTGGGATAAACTTCAAAACTAAAAGTTTTGAAGGAAGTGGACAACATGCAATGTCCGCATTAGCTGCAAGTTCGTCTTAGAAATTACTGTCAGAACATTCCCCAATATGATATACCGCATTTCATTACGTCAATGTCAATGAGGTGCCGAGCTGTACGTAACAATAGAAGAGGTGCTATCGCTTGCTATGGTTGTTCTTTACAATATTCATTTATTCTAAAAAGGTGGTTGAATAATGCTATAAAATTATGCACTGAAATGGTTGCATTTTATAAAAAATTATGTAATTGTTTATACTTATGATTAGTTGGATATACACTACTGGCCATAAAATTGCTAGACCAAGAGGAAATGCAGGGTATTCATTGGACAAATATATTATACTAGAACAACTGACATGCGAATACATATTCGCGCAATTTGGGTGCACAGATCCTGAGAAATAACTACCCAGAACAACCACCTCTGGCCGTAATAACGTCTGGGCATTGAGTCAAACAGAGTTTGGATGGCGTGTACAGGTACAGCTGCCCATGAAGCTTCAACACGATACCACAGTTCATCAAGAGTAGTGACTGGCGTATTATGACGAGGCAGTTGCTCGGCCACCATTGACCAGACGTTTTCAATTGCTGAGAGATCTGGAGAATATGCTGGCCTGGGCAGCAGTCGAACATTTTCTGTATCCAGAAAGGCCCGTACAGGACCTGCAACATGCGATCGTGCATTATCTTGCTGAAATGTAGGGTTTCACAGGGATCGAATGAAGGGTAGAGCCACGGGTCGTAACACATCTGAAATGTAATGTCCACTGTTCAAAGTGCCGTCAATGCGGACAAGAGGTGACCGAGACGTGTAATCAATGGCACACCATACCATCACGACGGGTGATATGCCAGTATGGCGAAGACGAATACACGCTTCCAATGTCCGTTCACCGCGATGTCGCCAAAAACCGATGCGACCATCATGATGCTGTAAACAGAACCTGGATTCATCCGAAAAAATGACGTTTTGCCATTCGTGCACCCAGGTTCGTCGTTGAGTACACCATCGCAGGCGCTCCTGTCTGTGATGAAGCGCCAGGGTAACCGCAGCCATGGTCGCCGAGCTGATAGTCCATGCTGCTGCAAACGTCGTCGAACTGTTCGTGCAGATGGTTGTTGTCTTGCAAACGTCCACATCTGTTGACTCAGGGATCGAGACGTGGCTGCACGATCCGTTACAGCCATGCGGATAAGATGCCTTTCATCTAGACTGCTAGTCATACGTGGCTGTTGGGATCCAGCACGGCGTTCCGTATTACCCTCCTGAACCGACCAAATCCATATTCTGCTAACACACATTGGATCTCGATCAACGCGAGCAGCAATGTCGCGATACGATAATCCGCAGTCGCTATAGGCTACAGTGTGACCTTTATCAATGTCGGAAACGTGATGGTACGCATTTCTCCTCCTTACACGAGGCATCACAACAACGTTTCACCAGGCAATGCCGGTCAACTGCTGTTTGTGTATGAGAAATCGGTTGGAACCTTTTCTCATGTCAGCACGCAGTAGGTGTCGCCCCCGGCGCCAGCCTTGTGTGACTGCTGTGAAAAGCTAATCATTTGCATATCAAAGCATCTTCTTCCCGACGGTTAAATTTCGCGTCTGTAGCACGTCATCTTCGTGGTGTAGCAATTTTAATGGCCAGTAGTGTAATTTGTTTCGTAGACAATCTTCATGTATGTATATTTCTACTTTACTAACGTATAGCTGGGTCCTGAAACTTTGTAAGTAAGCGTCCATCTTCAAGCGTCTTGAAATTCAGATTTTCTGAAATCTCCATGAGGCTCACCTTTGAGCAAATCTCTGTGCGTGCATGCTGCCCTTTTTTGTATACATTCAGTGTCGCCCGTTAGTCCAGTCTGGAACAGATCCCACAAACTTCAGCAGTATTCTAGAACTGGGATGAGTGTTTTATAACAAATCTCCTTCCTAGACTCTCAGCGCTTTCTCAGTATCTTAGCAAGGAGGCAAAGTCGGAGACCTGCTTATCTACAACTGAGCCTTCGTGATTGTTCCATTTCCTATCCCTGCGTATAGTGATATCTAGGTATTTGTGTGAGCTGACAGATTCAAATTGTGTGTCACTGATACTGAAGTTATAGGATACTAAGTTTTTCTCGTTTTGTGAAGTCCACAATTTCACATTTCTGAACATTTAATACAATTTGCCAGTCTTTGAAACATTTTGAAATTATATCAAGCTCTGACTGATCATACCTGGACAATTTTTTTCAGACAGTACAACTTTATAGATAACTTCCCTATCGCACACCTGAATTACTTCTTTATCTGTCACTGTCTCTCCACTCAAGATAAAACGCTGCGTCCTCCCTAGCACGAAATCCTCAATCCAGTCAAAAATTACATTTGATATCCCCATACGATCATACTTTCTTTTGTAAGCGTTGGTGTCGTACACAGTTAAATGCTTTAAAAAAGTCTAGAAATACTTCACATACCTGGATGCTTTCATCCTTGGTTTCTGGACAGGTGTATGTTTGAGAAAACCGCAAATTGTGTTTCACATAATCGATGTTTTCGCAATACATGCTGCGTGGCATGAAGAAGATCATTCTGTTCCAGATATCTCATTATGTTTGAGCTCAGAATATGTTCTAAGATTATACAAAAGATAGATGTTAAAGATATTTGACGGTAGTTTTCCGGGTCGCTTCTGCTACCCTTCTTGTAGACAAATATTACCTGTGCTTTATTCCAACTTTTGTGCACAGTTTTTAGTCCTAGGAATCTACCGTATACTATTGTTAACAAGCGGATAACTCAGCTATAAATTCTGTATGAGATATAGCAGGGACTCCAACGTGCCCTACAGCTTTTTTAAATTTTAGTGATATCATCTGTTTTTCAACGACATTGACATTAATATCTACAATACTCATATTTGTAAGGTGCTCGAATCCATTTGGGGAAATACATATGGATTTTCGATAGTAAAGAAATATTTGAAAACATTCACCATTTCTGCCCTTGCTTTGTTACCCTCAGGTTCAGTTCTCGTGTCATCCATGAGTGGAGACTAATCTTGCTGCCTCTGACACCCATTACGAATGACCAAAATTTCTTTGGGTTTATTGTAAGGTCTTTTAATAAGATTTTCCTCCAGTACTTTTTGAAGGCTTCCTGAGAGCCAAACACATTTCTTACATTCACTCAATTATCGCAGTTTCGAAAGGAAAATTGTTTCTACTGTTCTGATAGAAGACAACCTGAAAGATTAAGTGATTAGCTCGAAAATGAAAAAAATAAAAAACAACAAAAGTCAACCTATACAAGATAAAAACCCGGGAGACTTCGCTGTCTGCAAAGAGTGTTTAAAGACACCAGGTAATTTGTTAATTGTCCCGAAAAAATCGAAACGAATGGAAATTCTACAATAACATCGCCATGAAATCCAGAGAGCCGTTTGGCATTATGTGATAAAAATGTTTAGCACAGAAATAACAAAAGGGCTACAATATATTATGTGGTGCTAGGACATCTGTTGTTCTTGTGTTGGGCTCTTCCACTTGATCTGTCTTGGCACACAATAGGAATCACCTTAGAGGGTCGCCCCACTGCCATCTGTACATTGGCCCTAACTGCGTGTGGTTATCTTTTCACGAATGATACTAACTTGATACGTGAAGAGTCTCCATTTCTTCATTAATCCAGCATCTGTTGAAATGCTGATGCAAACTAGCATGTATGTTTGTTTGTTATACAGCTTCGACAAAATCTTTTAAGCAAGATGTTGATTGTTTGATTATCACCGACTCGTCGATTTTTAATTAATTATGTCCATAATGACATTTACTTTTTATTAACTGGGTTATCTTGCTTGCCGGTTTAAAGATGTAGGTGCAGCAAGCAGTCCCGGAAAAACTGTGATTCTGAAAGTCAATGATAATCCTTAGGAGGACATCAAGGATGGGAGAAGGGTTTTTTAAAGCCGAGAGCTTGGCAGGTCCATGGAGCACCACAGACAGGCTTTCTAGCTGTGACCTTACCAGTTTCTTGCAACTGTTGTTGTAGTGTGAAAAAAATTGTACATGAAGTCATAATTACAACAGGGAATGACAACAGCTCCCTCTTCTCAGTTTGTGTGCATACCGTGAAATGGGAGTTTTGGAAGGTTCATCGTGGTGCAACACATTCTTTCTCTTTTACTGAGTACAAAATCAGTTTTACTAAGGGATTTTTTAGTGAGGACTTGGAATTGACTGGTTGAGTCTTTTTCTATGCGGCTAATGTTATTTTTGTTTTAAAAAACGTAAGATTTTATTTATGTAGTCTGTTTGGGACATGGTCACTGCTACATTCATCTTGTTTGGTTTGCGTTTGTTTGTACTTTTACACTCTGTATGGATATTTTCTTTTTCTTTCTTGTAGACTTCATTATTTATACTGTCATTATTGCGTCTGCTAATCACTTTGGATATTTTATCAGCAATGTAGTTTTGTTCTGCAATCGAATGCTCAGCTGCTTCAGTGGCTGTTTTCATACACATGATAACGTTTTCTGTATTAGTGTTTATTTTGTAAATTGTGTGCTAGGCCTTTCTGTAACAAGCCTGTTTCCTTATTATTAAATTCTATTTCTGTCAAATTATTATTCTGTCAAAAATTTAAATTTTGCATCACATTCTAATTCTGTTATATTATATTTATTATTTTGGATTAATGCTGTAAGTTTTTTTCTTAAAAATGCCCAAGTTTAATTTTTTATGTTCATTTTCGTCATATTCATTTATCAGTTTCATAATTATGTCAAACATAGGATTTTGTAATAGACTTCCTATTCCTAGATGTGCTAAATATATGTGTCCTTTCAATATTTGTCTCGATTTTTATACTCACATGTGCTTATTTTGGTGTAACTTAATT
The DNA here is from genome assembly GCF_023897955.1 of Schistocerca gregaria. Classification (NCBI taxonomy): domain Eukaryota; kingdom Metazoa; phylum Arthropoda; class Insecta; order Orthoptera; family Acrididae; genus Schistocerca; species Schistocerca gregaria. The sequence goes on along the minus strand of NC_064922.1, from coordinate 355,295,315 downwards.
GGAGTGACATTTGTCATTGAAATGTATACCTTCAGTGTTTCTTGTTATCTTCGACTGTTTCGTTTGGTATCAGAGAACAGCTCCATTAATCCTGTCTGGGAGTAATAAGAATGTCTTGTACGTTTGATGCTTTGCAGCTTGTAGAAATTGTACACATTGTATATTCACAAGTAATTGTTTGATGTAAGCTGATTGTTGGTAGTTCAGTTTATCGGACTAGCTTCTGGTATTTCCCATCATCGGAAGTATCTGTATTACAAAATACATTTATTTTAGTATTGTATTGGCAGTATACGTAGTAGAGTTTTCAGTGTATGTGACTTTTCATATCATTATAATGTGACTTACTTTATATGTAACAGAGATACGATGAATTACAAGTCACATTATGTAATTATATGCATGGAATAAAACAACTGCATATACGGCAATTGCCAATGATAAATGTGTACAATTTCGTCAAAAATACCTTACGCTGATTGTATATATGTACATATAAAGCATATAATCGAATATTTACATGATTATTGGAAAATATCATCATTGGTATATGTTAAAAAGCATTATGGATGTGGCAAGTCACATTTCATAGATGTGAGAGTTCACGTATATACTACATATACTGCAAGTTGTAATGTTGTCGCTTTAATTTGTTATGTGAAAGCGGTGCTGATAGACAATAAAAGAGGGTTAAAAGCTGTGAGCTATCTGAGGAAGTTAACGTTGCGTTACTGAGCAACTGTTTCACCAGGTATCCAATCTAGCTTACCAAATTTCCAACCAGGCTAACATTAATTATAATCTTTTAATAGTCATACGAAAACCGGTGATACATATATGAAAAAGAGAATTTAAATAAAAATAAACAAATCAGTTTATATTTGGAAATTTATTTTAACATTGATCATTGAAATTTCAGCATATTAAACTTGAGTCATAACTAAGCTGGTGCCTTATTTTGGATTGTGAAAATGTGAGTTTGTAATCTTACGGAACACATCAAATAGGGAGCCAAGATTGGGAGACTGCATACAACACTACATTCATAAAATAACACACGAAGAACATTGAAACATATGTAAGAGGAAATTAACCACAACCAACCGATTCAATTTTCACCCAAAGAAGTAACGTTCGTAACGCAATCCTGTCCGTCATGTAATTACCACACCCTGGTATACTAAATTCATACTAACTCTCTGTGAAATCTTCCCGAAAAGAATAGCTGAGAGCTACTTTGACGATTACACCACATGCTTCACGTGGTTAACTTGCTTTACACAAAGAGTGTAATGCCACAATAATTTTGATAATTAAAATAAATTAGATAGAAAAGCAATTTACAAAAGAAAAACCTCGAACTGGTTACTATCGTCTTACTATTAACCTGATGGGTCAAACAATTGTATAAGCACGTGGTACTGGTCTCACGAAGTACACCCCACGTGGATTGAACATAAAGAAAAGTTGCTATATTGAAAAATATTGTTAAGGCGAGACGTTATAATCTCACGCACATTCGCATTTAAGATTGATGATCTTAGTTAGAGTTACTGATCAACACGTGGTTCCACTTTACTCACAAACTACTGACAAAGCAACTACTGTAAAATAATCTGAAGTTCGCACTCGAAATACACTGCGTTGCAACTTAAGATAACATTAGATATTTTAGAGCTAAACCTGAAATAAAGTTGATTAAATTTTCAGTTAGGCTGAACTTAAGAAATCCATTGTCCTGCGGACTTAGCAGACACGCGCTTAGCCGGAGATCTTACCACTTCAGACGCCCGCCGCGGACAGACTGACCTGCGCTCCTACCAAAGGTGCTTCCGTATACAAAACGGAAGTGACCAGAGGGGCAGCTTCCTATACCAACATGACAAGGGACGGACAGGACAGTACTAAGGATAGAAACCTCTTTGCTTCTAGAAAGCGTAGCTACCTGTTCCGACGTTGGTCCTACTCTTCTCTAGCAGACAGGCTTGTCTGCTACCATCAAGCATGCAACTAGAAATACATTTGTTCATTCATCTTTTCACACAGAAGGGAAGAGGGATGACAGTATCTTATCATATACAGCATATAAAAGAAAGCGGATGTAGGTTCCGTATGAGACTGTGTGACATGAATTACATATAAAGTGTGTTTTAAAGTGTAGTAGTGTGACAGATCATTCTTGTTTATGTGTAAAAGTGACACGTTCCACTACTCAGTCTCCTCGCAGATAGTCAGAAACGCCACAGTAAATTTAGAAGAGGAATTTATGCCGTAAATGACAACAGATTTAAGAAATTAACATGAAAGGAATCCAACAGAGACCTTTCAAAGTAAAGTATTAAAACTAATATGTGTCATTCGTTATACAGATACCACCAATGATGGGCAACGCTAAAAACTAGTCACGTACAATATACTGCCACCAACAAGTGGCTTAAGTCAAACAATCAATTATTATTTTGACACATTTACGATTTGTACAAGCTACAAAGTATGAAGCGTACAAGACGGTCTTATTACCTGCAAATAGAATAAAAGGTGCTGTTCTCTATGACCAGAAGACATGACTGAAGATAACAAGAAACATTGAAAGTATATGTTTCAATAATAAATTTCTCTCCAAACAAGTTATGCCAAAATCCGCATGTGTGAATATAACAACAACGATAAAGATAACCAGGCACATAAAAATATGTGAAGCGATGTGGCTAAAAGAAGTGATTCGAAACAAAGGAAAGCTATTACTAAATCCTATGATCCTATGTTTGATATAATTATCAAATCTAGTAACGAGTATGACAGAAATGAACGTAAAAAGTTCAACTCAGGCATAAGAAAAAACTTAATGCAGTAATGCAAAATTATAAGTACAACAAAACAGAAGTAATAGAGTAAAAAATCTAATAAATATAATTTAATAGTAAGAAAATCGATTTATTACAAAAAGGTTAAGCATACAATTTACCAAATAAACCAGCTCATACAAAAGTAGGAAACCAAAAATTACCACAGCTTAGAATGTTTCAGCGAAAGCAACATACTTGCTTAGAAAAAGATCCATCCAATCGATTCCAAGCCCCAGCTAAAAAAGATCTGGGTGATATCCGATCTTCAAACTTATGTTATAACCAAGCGTTACATTTACAGATACTGGTTGCTTAGGAAAACTTTACCTTCTAAGTCCACTCTACAATTCCTAGAAGCCTGTAATAGGATGACTTTTTCCACCGTGTACAAACTCAATGGATTGATCGGTAAGAGGATACGGAACAGAAGAGGTCTAATGAATTTATGTCTGGAAATGCAAGGTTTCCATGCTAGTCAGTCATACATTGTTACAGAGACTGCGGTCTAACACACGCTGTACCATGCAGCCACAGTTACAGTGTGAGCTGAATGCTGAAAATGGTTTCCATGTGCCTCAACGCATGCGTGCAAGTGCCGTAGCATGTTCTGTCTCATACGTTCACATCGGCCAGGCTGCATGCGAATAGTGTCAAAGACAGCATGGATGCGCCGCTCCAATGCCTCCACATCTGGAATGGTCTCTGCATACATAATACTTTCAGGATGGCCCCTTAACCAGAAATCGCACGGGTTGAGATCCGGTGAACGAGCGGGCCATGCAACTGGACCCCCTCGTCCGATCCATCGGCCAGGAAAGACACAACTGAGATGTGTCTGGACGTTAACGACGAAGTGGGCTAGTCCGCCACCATGTAGCATCCAACCCTTCGAATCATCAATGGCAGTTCTTCCAGCAGGGGAGGCAAAGTTCAAAATGTTCAAATGTATGTGAAATCTGATGAGACTTAACTGCTAAGGTCATCAGTCCCTAAGCTTACACACACACCCATGCCCGAGGGAGGACTCGAACCTCCGCCGGGAGGCAAAGTCACCCGCAAGAAACGCCGATAGTTCTGGCATGTTAGGCGACGTGGAAGGAAGACTGGTCCCAAAATACGGCCGCCAATTATCCCAGTCCACACATTCCGGTTATACCGATGCCAATGATTTGCTGTCACTATACCAAGCGGGTTCTGCATACTATCCCACAGATGACTGTTATGAAAGTTGAAGACACCACTCTACATAAAGGTGGCTTCATCTGTGGATGACACAAATCCCGGGACCGTGGTTGCCTGGCGAAGAAACCAGTGACAAAACTGCTCCCGATGTGGAAAGTCTGTCGTTAGTAAGCTTTGCACACGCTCTAAGTGATAACGGTAGAAGCAGTTGTCATGGAGAACGTTCCACACGATCGTCTGGCTTACCCTGTACTGGCGGGACACCTGCCTGGTACTAACGCGACGGTCGCCTTCCATACTGTTAATCACAGTTTCCTCCAAGTCTGCCGTCCGAACATTTAGTTTAGGACCTTCGTGATTTCCTTCTTCCTGAAGAGACCCTGTCTCAGACAAACGGCGGAACACTGTTGCAAATATTGAATGCTGTGGTTGTTGCCTTCCCGTAAGTAAATACCATGTCTGCAAGCTCTCGATTCGAACCATTGTGTGCAACGCTGTATCACATCCACTACAAGGCGAGTCAGCAAGACTAATGAATCGGACGCAACATTACCAATTACTACGGCAGGAGAGGGAGCTAGGGCATGACGCATGAGAAAGAGTACCACACTTTAGGAGGAAACCATACATACTGTAACTATGTTTGCGTGGTACAGCCTGTATTAGACTGCAGTCTCTGTAAATGATTGAGTAAATGGTCTCTAGCATGGAAACCATGCATTTCCGGACATAGTTCATTCGATTTGATGTTCCGTATCCTCTCATCAATCAATCCCTAGAGTTTGTACACGGTGGGAAAAAAATCATCCTGTAAATTCTTTCTGCCTGCATTAACACTTATGACGATTGCGTTTGAGATAATAAACAGCCTGCCTACTTTTGTCCATTCGACTGCCCCTTATAAATTCAGCATGTCCTGAATTATACATAGATTTCTAATAGGCCTCGTCTTTTTACCTATGTCAACTCTTGGAGCTATCCCTGCATCTTATGCTGTATTCCTTTCCCCTGATTCATTCCAGCATTGCCTGATACTCCCTCCGAAACTCTCAACAACTTCTGGTTCCTCTGTATTATCCAGATCCTCAACTTCATATTTTCCTACCTTTCTGCAATTTCCCGTTTTGTTGTGTGCACTTCACAACCGATAAATTACGGTCATAGCCAACTTCTGCCTCTGGAAATGTCTTAGACTTTAAAATCTGGTTCCAAAATCTCCGTCTTACCATTATATAGTCGAGCTGAAATCTTCAACCATCCCCAGGTCTCTTCCTGATGTACATCTTTCTTTCATAATTTTTAAACCAGGTGTTCATGATCACTAAATTACCCCACCAGTGCAGAAGAGTTCGAGACTGGATTAATAAAAGATAGAGAAACATTAAGACCGTGGTTTTAATGCTTCAGGTGTTCTACATAGCCTCCCCTCGCTTCAGAACAACGCACAGATTGTTCGTACAGTCATAAGAAACTGCCATCAAAAGCCTTCTTTCGGATGTTCTTTGACTCGCGTGCCACACTGGCCTGAATGTCCGTTATGTCGTTAAAGAGTTGAACCTTCATGTGAATTTCTGCACTTTGTAGTTTTGTGGTAGGTTTATAACGACAATACTAAGTCTTTTCGCCTATAATTTTCTCTAGAACCGAACTGTACATGTTTAGCTTTTTTAATGAAGATGTGGCAGGTGTTTAGTTCTGGATTCAAGGTGTGCGGGACACCTTTGCACATACTTTCTTTCAAAACATCAAAACATTCTAGAAAATGTCTTGAACACTTAATTTAGAGATGTTGCTCCATTGGGATTTGTGACACAACAACGTAGACCCCACATCCACTACCTAACATTGCCTGCTCACAACGACTGGTCGAATGAACATCTGTTGCTCACATTTATTAGTTCAAGCCGCTACCATAGTTAACTGTGTTGATGTCGCTTGTATGCCACAAGTAAAATCAGTCTCGGAAATTTTGGACGGACTGGCGACTCTCTTTCATTCCTTTCCCCCAGTCAATGTTCTGTTACCATTTTTGTTTTTATTTTTACCGAAATCCAGTCACCCATCACGGTTGAATGCTCTTCTACTTTAACTGAGTGAATAAACGGGAAACGAATTATTAGTGAGCTTGTATGAGAATTTGTGCTCTGCTTCCGGAAAAGGCCGCTTCCGCCCTCCACCAGCGCTGCTCGCTGTTCGTTTTAGAGACAGACTGTATAACCTGTGGGGTAAATCCGTGTGCCGTCCAAGTCGGTCTCGTGCGACAGCCAGCCGTGTGCCAAGAAGTGACGTCAGCGGGCTGTTCCCGAGGGAAGCCGCTGACTCAGGCTGGGATCGGAGTCTCTGCCAATGTGTTCTGTCCCCCCGAGTCCGGCTTACGCAGTTATTTCTAGTTTTGATTTTCCACCTGTTTATGCCTACTGTCATCGTCATAACAACGTTTACAAATGCTCTCAGGCTGTCTCATTGTTTGCCTCTCCCCATCACGACAGTCTTTCGTAGTATCCTGATGAAATGAAAAAAGAAAAGAAAATCTTGCTAGGGAGGCACACACGTAAACCCCAAGGGGACATCGATTTTGCTCGTCTTTCGTGAGGCAGTCTTTGCACACAATATTGAAACTTAAGGGTGGTAGCGACTGATAACAAATGAAGATGTCCGAAGTCAAAACAGACTTTCGACTTCTGGCGAAAAAGCTACTTCCATCAGGCACCGAGAATCTTCTCAGACCAAACAATTGACTCTTGTGTCGGATCAGGCGGTACACAACGGCGTAAGAGGTAATGTACAAATGATACTCGGCGTTATAAATCACTTTTAACTGAAATGAAACACAGTATTAAACAATGGCGACTATAATGTTAGGCCTATTGAGCACAGTATCATTTGATCGACGAAGCGAGAAGAATCAACATTAACAAATCGAATTCCAGCGACCACTGCCAATTCAATACTAGGGATTCAAGAAGCCAAGAAAATGTGAGTGTGTTCTGGGATTGAGAATAGGAGAGCCGCTCTCGCACAAAGACGAAAGCTTGTCCACCGTTATCAATTATACGCAAGTGGAAACAAGAATTTCAAATGGCATTTCCTTCCGTTTATAAACACCTATGATTTAAAAAACAAATTGCATGCTGACAAAAATGCAGATTACTATTTGAAATTGTTTATTATAGTTAGAAATTCTTATAAAATGTGTATTTCTTACGATATGCTCACGCAAATTTGTGTGCCAAGATGCCGCTGTCACACACTCGTCTCGTCCAATAATGTCTATACGAGTGAAAGTAGAAATTACTTGGGACGAAAATTTCTTAGGAGAATGAGCAACCTGTACAAGTGGCGTTCAATAAGTAATGCAGTACATTTTTTTGAAAGCATGTAGGTTTTATCCAGGATCCTAAAACATCATGTTATGCCCCACACTTCTGTCTAAATAAATGGTTCAAATGGCTCTGGGGGAGGGGAGGGGAGGGGAGGGGAGGGGAGGGGAGGAGGGTGGGGTGGGAATATATAGAATGAAAGGGATTATATATAAGGAAGTGTTCCGAGCAAGGCTCAGACGGAACATCCACCACGAGGGGCGTCTGTAATGGTCTGTAATGTTATGTAAAAAGAATCAAGTCAAACGCACAGTAAGGGCTAAGAGGCTGATCAAGAAACAGCCATGTATTGTGGTCCATTGATCGTGACCGGGCCACATATCCCACGAAATAAGCGTCAAACGATAAAACTACAACGAACGAAACTTGTCTAGCTTGAAGGGGGAAACCAGATGGCGCTCTGGTCAGCCCGCTAGATGGCGCTGCCATAGGTCAAACGGATATTAAAAGCGTTTTTTTTTAAATAGGAACGCCCATTGTTTATTACATATTCGTGTAGAACGTAAAGTGATATGACTGTTTTAGGTGGACCACTTTTTACACTTTCTGACACATGGCGCTGTAATAGTCACAAACATATGGCTCACAATTTTAGACGAACAGTTGGTAACAGGTAGGTTTTTTAAAATAAAATACAGAACGTAGGTACGTTTGAACAATTTATTTCGGTTGTTCCAATGTGATATTTGTACTTTTGTGAACTTATCATTTCGAGGACGCATGCTGTTGCAGCATGATTACCTGTGAATACCACATTAATGCAATAAATGCTCAGAATGATGTCCGTCAACCTCAATGCATTTGGAAATACGTGTAACGATATTCCTCTCAACAGCGATTAGTTCGCCTTCCGTAATGTTCACAATGCATTGACTGCGCTGACGCATGTTGTTAGCCTTTGTCGCTGGATCACGATAGCAACTATCCTTCAGCTTTCCCCACAGAAAGAAATGCTGGGACGTCAGAAAAGGTGAACGTGCGGGCCATGGTATGGCGCTTCAACGATCAATCCACCTGTCTTGAAATATGCTATTTAATACCGTTTCAACCGCACGCGAGCTATGTGCCAGACGTCCATCATGTTAGAAGTACATCGTCATTCTGTCATGCAGTGAAACATCTTGTAGTAACATCGGTAGAACATTACGCAGGAAATCAGCATAAATTGCACCATTTAGATTGCCATCGATAAAATGGTGGCCAATTATCCTTCCTCCCATAATGCCGCACCATTCATTAACCCGCCAAGATCGCTGATGTTCCACTTGTCGCAGCCATCGTGGATTTTCAGTTGCCCAATAGTGCATATTATGCCGGTTTACGTTAAGCTGTTGGTGAATGACGCTTCGTCGCTAAATAGAACGCGTACAAGAAATCTGTCATCGTCCCATAATTACTCTTGTGCCAAGTAGCAGAAATGTACACGACGTTCAAAGTTGTCACCATGCAATTTCTGGTGCATAGAAATATGGTACGGGTGCAGTAGATGTTCATGTAGCATTCTCAACACCGACGTTTTAGAGATTCCCGATCGTCGCGCAATTTGTCTCCTACTGATGTGCGGATAGCCGCCACAGCACCTACAACACCTACTTGGGCATCATCATTTGTTGCAGATCGTGGTTGACGTTTCAAATGTGGCTTAACACCTCCTGTTTCCTTAAATAACATAACTATCCGGTGAACGGTCCGGACACTTGGATGATGTCATCCAGGATATCGAGCAGCATACATAGCACACGCCCGTTGGGGATTTTGATCACAATAGCCATACATCAACACGATTCGACCTTTTCCGCAATTGGTAAACGGTCCATTTTAACGCGGGTAATGTACCACGAAGCAAATACCGTACGCACTGGCGGAATGTTAAGTGATACCATGTGCTTATACGTTTGTGACTATTACAGCGCCATGTATCAAAAAAGCGAAAAAAGTGATCCAACTCATACATTCATATTTCTTTACGTACTATACGAATGTTGTTGTTGTTGTTGTTGTGGTCTTCAGTCCTGAGACTGGTTTGATGCAGCTCTCCATGCTACTCAATCCTGTTCAAGCTGCTTCATCTCCCAGTACGTACTGAAGCCTACATCCTTCTGAATCTGCTTAGTGTATTTATCTCTTGGTCTCCCTCTACGATTTTTACCCTCCACGCTGCCCTCCAATACTAAATTGGTGGATCCCTTGATGCCTCAGAACATGTCCTACCAACCGATCCCTTCTTCTAGTCAAGTTGTGCCACAAACTCCTCTTCTCCCCATTTCTATTCAATACCTCCTCATTAGTTATGCTGAAGATTAGATGTGTAGATCACATAACTAATGAGGAGGTACTGAACAGGATTGGGGAGGTGTTTGTGGCACAACTTGACTAGAAGAAGGGATCGGTTGGTAGGATATGTTCTGAGGCATCAAGGGATCACCAATTTAGTATTGGAGGGCAAGGTGGGGGGTAAAAATCGTAGAGGGAGACCAAGAGATGAATACACTAAGCAGATTCAGAGGGATGTAGGCTGCAGTACGTACTGGGAGATGAAGAAGCTTGCACAGGATAGGATAGCGTGGAGAGCTGCATCAAACCAGTCTCAGGACTGAAGTCCACAACAACAACATTCTTCTGTAGCACCACATTTCGAAAGCCCCCATTCTTTTCTTGTCCAAACTATTTATCGTTCATGTTTCACTTCCATACATGGCTACACTCCATACAAATACTTTCAGAAACGACTTCCTGACACTTAAGTCTATACTCGATGTTAACAAATTTCTCTTCTTCAGAAACGCTTTCCTTGACATTTCCAGTCTACACTTTATATCCTCTCTACTTCGACCATTATCATTTATCTTGCTCTCCAAGTAGCAAAACTCATTTACTACTTTAAGTGTCTCATTTCCTAATCTAATTCCCCCAGTATCACAAGAGTTAACTCGACTACATTCCATTATCCTCGTTTTGCTTTTGTTGATGTTCATCTTATATCCTTCCTTCAAGACACTCTCCATTCCGTTCAATAGCTCTTCCAAGTCCTTTGCTGTCTCTGACAGAATTACAATGTAATAGGCGAATCTTAAACTTTTTATTTCTTCTCCATGGATTTTAATACCTACTCCGAATGTTTCTTTTGTTTCCTTTACTGCTGCTCATTATACAGATTGAATAATATCGGGGAGAGGCTACAACCCTGTCTCACTCCCTTCCCAACCACTGCTTACCTTTCTTGTCCCTCGACTATTATAATTGCCATCTTGGTTCTGTACAAATTGTAAATAGCCTTTCGCTCCCTGTATTTTACCCCTGCCACATTCAGAATTTCAAAGAGTGTTCCAGCCAACATTGTCAAAAGCTTTCTCTCTAAGTCTACAAATGCTAGAAACATAGGTTTGCCTTTTCTTAATCTAGCTTCTAAGATAAGCCATAGGGTCAGTATTGCCTCACGTGTTCAAACATTTCTACGGAATCCAAACTGATTTTCCTCGAGGTCAGCTTCTACCAGTTTTTCCATTCGTCTGTGAAGAATTCGCGTTAGTATTTTGCAGCTGTGACTTATTAAAGTGACAGTTCGGTAATTTTCACATCTCTCAACACCTGCTTTCTTTGGGATTGGAATTATTATATTGTTCTTGAAGTATGAGGGAATTTCGCCTGTCTCTTACATTAGGCTCACACGATGGTAGAGTTTTGTCAGGACTGGCTCTCCCAAGGCTGTCAGTAGTTCTAATGGAATGTTGTCTACTCCCGGGGTCTAGTTTCGACTTGGGTCTTTCAGTGCTCTGTCAAACTCTTCACGCAGTATCATATCTCCCATTTCATCTTCATCTACATTCTCTTCCATTTCTATAATATTGTCCTTAAGAGCATCGCCCTTGTATAGACCCTCTATATACTCCTTCCACCTTTCTGCTTTCCCTTATTTGCTTAGAACTGGGTTTCCATCTGAGTCTTGATATTCATAAAAGTGGTTCTCTTTTCTCCCAAGGTCTCTTTAATTTTCCTGTAGGCAGTATCGATCTTACCCCTCGTGAGATAAGCCTCTACATCCTTACAGTGTCCTCTAGCCATCCCAGCTTAGCCATTTTGCACTTCCAGTCGATCACATTTTTGAGACGTGGTATTCCTTTTTGCCTGCTTCATTTACTGCATTTTTATATTTTCTCCTTTCATCAATTAAACTCAATATTTCTTCTGTTACCCAAGGATTTCTACTAGCCCTCGTCTTTTTACCTACTTGATCCTCTGCTGCCTTCACTACTTTATCCGTCAAAGCTACCCATTCTTCTTCTATTGTATTTCTTTCCCCTATTCTTGTCAATTGTTCCCTTATGCTCTCCTTGAAACTCTGTACAACCTCTGGTTCTTTCATTTTATCCAGGTCCCATCTCCTTAAATTCCCACCTTTTTGCAATTTCTTCAGTTTTAATCTACAGGTCATAACCAATAGATTGTGGTCAGAGTCCACATCTGCTCCTGGAAATGTATTACAATTTAAAACCTGGTTCCTAAATCTCTGTCTTACCATTATATAATCTATCTGATATCTTCTAGTATCTCTAGGATTCTTCCATGTATAAAACCTTCTTTTATGATCCTTGAACCAAGTGTTAGGTATGATTAAGTTATGCTCTGTGCAAAATTCTACCAGGCGGCTTCCTCTATCATTGCTTACCCCCAATCCATATTTACCTACTACGTTTCCTTCTCTTACTTTTCCTACTATCGATTTCCAGTCACCCATGACTATTAAGTTTTCGTCTCCCTTCACTATCTGAATAATTTCTTTTATCTCATCATACATTTCTTCAATTTCTTCGTCATCTGCAGAGCTAGTTGGCATATAAACGTGTACTACTAAAGTAGGTGTGGGCTTCGTGTCTATCTTGGCCACAATAATGCGTTCACTATACTGTTTGTAGTAGCTTACCCGCACTCCTATATTTTTATTCATTATTAATCCGTCTCTTGCATCACCCCTATTTGATTTTGTATTTATAACACTGTATTCACCAGACCAGAAGCCTTGTTCCTCCTGCCACCGAACTTCTCTAATTCCCGCCATATCAAACGTTAACCTATACATTTCCCTTTTTAAATTTTCTAACCTACCCGCCCGATTAAGGGAGCTGAGATTCCACGCTCCGATCCTTAGAACGCCAGTTTTCTTTCTCCTGTTAACGACGTCCTCTTGAGTAGTCTCCGCCCGGAGATCCGAATGGGGGACTATTTTACCTCCGGAATATTTTATCCAAGAGGACGCCATCATCATTTAACCATACAGTAAAGCTGCATGCCCTCGGGGAAAATTACGGCTTTAGTTTCCCCTTGCTGTCAGCCGTTCGCAGTACCAGCACAGCAAGGCCGTTTTCGTTAGTGTTACAAGGCGAGATCAGTCGATCATCCAGTCTGTTGCCCCAGCAACTACTGGAAAGGCTGCTGCCCCTCTTCAGGAACCACACATTTGTCTGGCCTCTCAACAGAAACACCTCCGTTGATGTTGCACCTACGGTGCGGCAGTCTGTATCGCTGAGGCACGCAAGCCTCCCCATCAACCATCAACGGCAAGGTCTATGGTTCATGGGGGTGTTGGGGGGGGGGGGGGAGGGGACTATACGAAATAATAAAAAATGGAGGTTCCTGTTTAAAAAACGCAGTTGACATCCGTTTGACCTATGGGTGCGCCACCTAGCGGGCCAACCATAGCGCCATCTAGTTTCCCCCTTCAAGCTAGACGAGTTTCGTTCTTTGTAGTTTTTTGGTTTTATGCTTATTTCATGAGATATTTGGCCCGATCAGTATCAATGGCCCACCTCAAAAAGTCAGTATAAATTTGAAAACTTAATAAGCCACAGAATAATGTAGATAGAGAGGTAAAAATTGACAAACATGCTTGGAATGACACGGAGTTTTATTAGAACAGAAAATAAAAAAAAGAGCAAAGCTCACAAAATGTCCGACAGATGGCGCTGGACATCAAAACGTCAGTAACTGCTACCGTGACAGGTGAGAGGTACGCCGATATGTTACAGAATCGCATCATCCCCAGCCTGGCTGGTAAACACCTGCTGGAAGGTACGAAGCAGAATGGCGCTCCACCCCATATTGCTAGACGCGTGAAAGATCTCTTGCGCGCGTCGTTTGGTGATGATCGTGTGCTCAGCCGCCACTTTCGTCATGCTTGGCCTCCCAGGTCCCCAGACCTCAGTCCGTGCGACTATTGGCTTTGGGGTTACCTGAAGTCTCAAGTGTATCGTGATCGTGAGGACATGCTTTACATAGCTGTTCACAACATTATTCCTCGACTACAGCTATTGTTGAGGAATGATGGTGGACATATTGAGCATTTCCTGTAAAGAACATCATCTTTGTTTTGTCTTACTTTGTTATGCTAATTATTGCTATTCCGATCAGATGAAGCGTCATCTGTCGGAAATATATGAACTTTTGTATTTTTTTGGTTCTAATAAAACCCCAAGTCACTCCAAGCATGTGTGTCAATTTGTACCTCTCTATCTACATTATTCCGTGATTTATTCAGTTTTCAAATTTATACTGACTTTTTGATCACCCGATATGTGTGTGTGTGTGTGTGTGTGTGTGTGTGTGTGTGTGTGTGTGTGTGTGTGTGTGGAGCCACGTAAGTAATTAAGGCAAGGACGGCCAGTGATCACTTCAGTGCGGATCCAAAGCTTTCTCGAACTCTTATGGGAATCCGCGAAGTGCTGCAAGTGTTGAGGATAGTGGGCAAATGGCACTACATCAGTAGTGTGTGGATAAGTTGAGAATATGGGTCTGATGGGCGGCACGCTACGGCAGTCTGTGCAGTTGCGATTACGACTATGTCCGAATGGGACAGTGGTCAGAGCATCTGCCTAGTGAGCAGAGACCCGGGTTTGAATCCCAGTCCAGCACAAATATTCAACTTCCCTCAATGGTTTCAATCAACGCTCAGTTTTTGTCTCGATCTACAAATTACTTGGTGGCAGATTAGTCAGGATTTAAAAGCTTTTTCTGTGAGTACTACTTATACGGCAGCGCGAAGGACACCGAATCCAAATAGATTGGTTGATCAGGATTTAAAAACTTTTTTTCACGAGTACTTCCAACATAACGTTAAAGACACCACGCATTTGGCTGGAAGATAAGAAACCATCTAAATACGCAGAGATTAACTGACATGCTTAAGACTCTGATAATCGTAATTCATAAGATTAAGTGATGTAACGAACGAAGTGCAGCAATGCGGCTAAAAAACGTAATCTTGCCCTTTTTACATTCGGTACAAACCACCTGAGTCCTTGTAGTTTAAGAGTATGGCCCTTGTAGCTGCATATGACTTCTTAGGCATGGCGCTGTAAGAAACAAAAATGGAAGATTAGGGCTTCACGTCCCGTCAACGACGATATCGTTGGAGTGGAAACTCGTTTTAGGGCAAGGATAGGTAAGGGAATTGGCCGTATCCGTTTCAAAGGAACCATCCTGGCAAGCGACTGGGCGGGTGCGGAGAAATCACGGAGAACCTCAATCTGGAAGGGCGGACGGGTTTTGAATCGCCATCCTCTTGTGTGCGAGTCCAGTGCACTGCCTCCGTGGCATATCGCCCGTTTCAAAAACAACTATCATCAAAGGATGACGCAACGAATTACATGACGAAGCTTTCAGCCATGTGTGAAAAAAGGGTGCAAAAAAGGGCAGCTCGTTTTGTATTATCACGTTATAGGGGAGAGAGTGTGGCAGATATGATACACGAGTTAGGATGGAAGTCTTTACAGCATAGACGTTTTTCGTCGCGGCGAGACCTTTTTACGAAATTTCAGTCACCAACTTTCTCTTCCGAATGCGAAAATATTTTGTTGAGCCCAACCTACATAGGTAGGAATGATCATCAAAATAAAATAAGAGAAATCAGAGCTCGAACAGAAAGGTTTAGGTGTTCGTTTTTCCCGCTCGCTGTTCGGGAGTGGAATAGTAGAGAGATAGTATGATTGTGGTTCGATGAACCCTCTGCCAAGCACTTAAATGTGAATTGCAGAGTAGTCATGTAGATGTAGATGAAAGATGACTCCTTGAGTGCAAATTGCCTAACTACGAGCTAAAGCAGCACAGAAGCACTTCGACGAGTTTTACAAGGGAGAAAGTCTCACAGTGGGCGTAAAGTAACATATTTTTTTTTATCGAAAGAGTGACAAACTTACTCGTAGCTTACATTCAGCTTTAAGGAAGGAATTATGTTGTAGACTTAGGTCTACACCTAGCAATATATATATATATATATATATATATATATATATATATATATATATATATATATATATATATCACCAGTGACGAATGTCTTAAAAATGTAGCACTTACGTTTTTCAGTGACTTTTCTCATGGAATTTCTGTTCTGCTCCCAGCACAACTAATGCTGAGAGTAACTTTATTTAAAGCCTTCCTGATGTACCTAATAGAACCCACGCCTACTGCAAAAGCTGAGCATTCTTTGTCCACGCTTAAAATTTTTTAAAAGCACTTAAGTTCTCAACTGAGTGACGAATCGCTATCCGGCTTGGAAATACTATCACTAGAGGAAAGGTGACGCGAATGGTCACAGGCTTGTCTGACTGATGAAAGTGCGTGTCATAAATGTTGAAAAATCCTCACTGACAGAACTCGAAGCACATCTCTCAAGAACATGCTGGGGAAACTCCCGAGACTTAGCTTTCATCAAAGAAACCGCGAATGTTCTTCACCAGTCGCCTTAACCACTTCAGCTATCCGGGCATGCTCCCTGGACCGAGCCAAAGTTCCATATCTCACACTGTCTACAGCTTCATGCCATATATCACTAAACTCATCAACTAATGCACGCAAAAGGGAGACCGCTCGCGATAAGTGGCAAAATTTGGTTCGAGTCCTGGTCTGGCACAGATTTTCACGTCTCTGTGTAGTGGACTTATACCCAACACACTTGATGTCAAGAAATTCGCAGTCAGCAAATCAGTATTGAAATATTTCGTACAGCTATAGATAATCATCGGTATTTGTTGTTTCAGAGTTGCATTAATATATGGTTCAGTAAAAAATAGTAGCCTCTGCCACGAAGTCTGTAGTGATGCGCAAAGTATAGATGAAGATGCTGATGTAAAAGTTATGTAGAAAATGGAAGACCATGAAATATTGATTTTTCTAAAATAATGGAACATTCTGCACATTGATAAACAAGGAAAAATTCATTTAAGAAAGACAATAATTTAGTTATTAAGCAAATGCTTTTAATTAGCATTTTATATTTTTTAAAGCATATTTAAACTGATCTATAAAGTCGTGTACCTGTTCATGTTCCTTTTGTCTTTCATATCAGAATTGAATATATTTTGTGATATTATTTAGTTTTTAATTAATTAGTCCATTACGTTTTCATTCTGAACGTAAGAAGATGGTCTTCCTAATTCAATAAAAACTCTCGTAAGAAACAGTTTGGTTTTGTATTTAATTTAAATCTGTCTTGAGTAGAGTGCAGTATTTGTAAAGTTCATTGATACAGGGACGAAGAGTTGTCTTATGTAGGAAAAGACTGTTCAAAATGTTCAAATGAGTGTGAATTCCTAAGGGCCAAACTGCTGCGGTCATCGGTCCGTAGACTTACACACTACTTAAACTAATTTACGCTAAGGGCAACACACACGCCCATGCCCGAAGGAGGGCTCGAACCTCTGGCGGGAGGGGCCGCGCAATTCGTGACATGGCGCCTCAAACCGCACTGCCACTCCTCGCGGCTAAAACATTGTTAAGATTATATTACGCTTCACCAAAGTAAAGTACTGGTTCTTTTAGCTTTTCTTAACTACATCACTTTCTGACTCAAGTGGAAGGAAAGCTGTCGGGATAATAATGGAATGTAGTGTGTGTTGAGAGAGAGAGAGAGAGACGAAAGGGGAGGGAGGTGGGGCGAGGGCTGACTGCGAAAGATGATGTGTGGACAACATTTTTCTGAGTTAGGAATAGGCATGAATGGGGGTTGGTGGTAGGCGTGAAGGAGGGGCAGGGGTGGCCACTCTATGTACTTGCCCCGGCACCTCCATGACCCTGTATACGCTTCTTATCGCTGCTCCTTTCCATCTACATTCGCTTGTCGTGTGCGGAAACAAGGATTGACGGTAAGCCTCCATATAGTGTAAGGTGTCAGACAAATCCAACACCTTACATGAAAACCCTGACATGATAAGCAAATCTACTAGTAGGTCACATAGCTCCGAATAAATCGTGACATTACATTAACCAAAGTAATACGAGTAACGAGTGAGCAAATGGAATACCACAGACTAACACAAGAATGCCTAAATGCATGTCGTACCTTCCCACCGTGAGGCAGACGCAGTTCTGAGGGGAGAAACGAGGACAGAAGCCGAGAGCAGAACCATGTTAAGCTAGATAAGGGAGGGGCTGGGCACCCACGCCTCGAGCCTACCTGTACGACTATACAACCCGCACGTTTTAGCGTGAGGCTTTTTCGCGTCTCAGGTATGTCAAGGACCACCCCCAGCCCATGTTAAAAGCTAGAGCCCTCCAGAAAAGCAGTATAGATCTTACGATAACACAAAAAAGGGCCACTACCACCCGCAAGTTTTAGTGTGAGACTTTTTCGCGTGTCTGTTACATTCGGATCACTCCCCAGCCCATGTTAAAAGATAAAGCCCTCCAGAAGAGCAGTATAGATCTTACGATAACGCTAAAAGGACCACACCAGCTGCAGGTTTTAGCATGAGACTTTTTAGCGTCTCGGTTACGTTGCAAACTTTAAAAAACATTGCCCCACCACGAAAAGTATAACGTTTCTCATTGGATAGACAGAATTTTTGTAGGCGGAGCTTAAGGTTAACATTGAGACCCTGATTGGTCAGATGAAAACATAGCCAGATAGTTTTTTTTTAACTAACTTCGGTAAATTGTAGTAAGGAGAAGTTAGAAGAGTTGGTTCCGAGACGGCGAGCTGGACGGCTGGTGCGCCGGCCGCTGTCGCCCTGACGCTGCCTAAACACCGAAAAGGTAATGAACGCACGCGATGCCGCATTTTTGAGCGCATAAGGCTTCACTCAGAACTGCAGAAGACTCATCAGTTACACCCCTTTTTTGCGTAATACTAGTGTCGATCGTTAATTAAAACTCATGGTGTTCACATTTGCCACTTGAAGAACAGATCTGAAACGCGATGATTTTTTTTAATATAGTTATTGAGAAGCAACATCAGCCACTGTAATTTACGACAAGTTAAATAAGTAATTAAAGATAATTGAGGGTCACTGTAGACCATTTTGATAGTTGTAGACCATTTTGATAGTTTTCTCTTTTGTGAAACTTAAATTAAACCGAGATTATAGATGTGATATGGCATAGGTCATCCTTCGATCGATTGTAGAACTTGGAAACCCATTCAGGGAATATTCGTTCACATTTTTGTTGAACGCAGTTGGTTTTTACCATCCTGTATTAAAACATTTCCTTTTATCAATAGTGCAATTTATGTTTTGTGAGTAGAATAAATTTCCAATGGTAAACTTAACTGCTTTTTCAACGTTATTTTACCAGCTAACTAAAAATAGGAAAGCCTTGAACCCTTTCCGCTAAATTTAGTTAGCATTAAGATTCTTTTACAGGGAGTGCAGTGGAGCTGACGCTGAGATCATTTAGTATTTGGTTATATCATCGCTAGTCTCACTGAACTCTTCTGAATTCTACATGTCATGTGTGGTCTGGCGTCTCCTTACCAGCAACAGGTCCCAGGTTCAAACTAGTTAATTCCCTAAAAAACACGCTCAGAGCGTCGTTGCGCGAAAGTGGTAGGGAGACACGATATAGTACAATCAGACACCACCATGAATGTTTAGAATAGGTTCGAGTCCCCCAGACTTTTCCGTCGTGGTATTTCACGAGATGAACGTGACAGCAACAGATATGTTTCCCGACTCCTCTTCCAACGCACCCTCTCGGAATTTTAACACAAAACCTCTGCTTAATTCACAATGCCTTTTTATAGTGTCTGCCACTGGAGGTTAATCAGTATCTCCGTGACACTTTGGCGCCTGCTAAACGAACTTATGACGAAACTCGCTGTTCTCTTTTCGATCTTATCCATCCCCTCTGTTAATTCTACCTTATGAGGGAGCCGGACTTCCGAACAATGCTCAAGAATCAGTCGAAGGAAAGTTTTGTGAGCTGGCTGTTTCGTAGGGAAGTTAAATCTCCTTGAAAATTTTCCAATTAATTCTAGAACTAGTTTCACGTGGTCAACCGACTTTATGTTGCTCCGTAACCATTTTTTCTCAAAGTTTTGCGGTTGTTACTGTTTGCAGTGGCTAGTCGCCGTTCGAGAAGTGGAACATTAATGGATCTATCCGCCTGGTTATGCGTAATACATTACACTGTATCGCCCTTTCGAAGACGAGATCATAAGGCACGAAGTACAAGCACGGTCAGGATAATGATGGGAATAGGGTTGCCAGGTTAAAAAAAAAAAAAAAAAAAAAAAAAAAAAAAAAAAAAAAAAAAAAACCAGAAAAAAACGCGGATGATTTTGAATGGTCCCTTAGCGGAATTATCGGCATGTTTTTACCTTTCGGAGGTCGTTATACAGGGTGGTCCATTAATAGTGACCGGGCCAAACATCTCAAGAAATAAAAATCAAACGAAAAAATTCCAAAGAACGAAACTCGTCTACCTTATAGGGGGAAACCAGATGGCGCTATGGTTGGCCCGCTAGATGGCGCTGCCATACGTCAAACGCATACCAGCTGCGTTTTTTTTTAAATAGGAACCCCCATTTTTATTACATATTCGTGTATACGCAAAGAAATATGAATGTTGTAGTTGGATCACTTTTTTCGCTTTGTGATATATGGTGCTGTAATAGTCACAAACGTTTAAGTACGTGGTACCACGTAACATTCCGCCAGTGGGACGGTATTTGCTTCGTGATACATTACCCGTGTTAAAACGGACCGTTTACCAATTGCGGAAAAGTCGATATCGTGTTGATGTGTGGTTATTGTGATCAAAATGCCCAACGGGCGTGTGCTATGTATGCTGCTCGGTATCTTGGACATCATCCAAGAGTTACGTTATTTAAGGAAACAGGAAGTGTTCAGCCAAATGTGAAACGTCATCCACGACCTGCAACAAATAATGATGCCCAAGTAGGTGTTTTAGCTGCTGTCGCTCCTAATCCGCACACCAGCAGCAGACAAACCGCGCGACGATCAGGAATCTCTAAAACGTCGGTGTTGAGAATGCTACATCAACATCGATTGCACCCGTACCATATTTCTATGCACCAGGAATTGCACGGCGACGACTTTGAACGTGATGTACAGTTCTGCCACTGGGCACAAGAGAAATTACGGGACGATGACAGATTTTTTGCACGCGTTCTATTTAGCGACGAAGCGTCATTCACCAACAACGGTAACGTAAACCGGCATAATATGCGCTTTGGGCTACGGAAAATCCACGATGGCTGCGACAAGTGGCAAATCAGCGACCTTGACCGGTTAATGTATGGTGCTGCATTATGGGAGGAAGGATAATTGGCCACCATTTTATCGATGGCAATGTAAATGGTGCAGTGTATACTGATTTCCTACGTAATATTCTACCGATGTTACTGCAAGATGTTTCACTGCATGACAGAATGACGATGTACTTCTAACATTATGGATGTCCGGCACATAGCTCGCGTGCTGTTGAAGCGGTATTGAATAGCATATTTCATGACAGGTGGATTGGTCGTCGAAGCACCATACCATGGCCCGCACGTTCACCGGATCTGACGTCCCCGGATTTCTTTCTGTGGGGAAAGCTGAAGGATATTTGAAAGATATTTGCTATCGTGATCCACCGACAACGCCTGACAACATGCATCAGCGCATTGTCAGTGCATGTGCGAACATTACGGAAGGCGAACTACTCGCTGTTGAGAGGAATGTCGTTTCACGTATTTCCAAATGCATTGAGGTTGACGGACATAATTTTGAGCATTTTTTGCATTAATGTGTTACTTACAGGAAATCACGCTCTAACAGCATGCGTTCTCAGAAATGATAAGTTCACAAAGGTACATGTATCACATTGGAACAACCGAAATAAAATGTTCGAACGTCCCTACGTTCTGTATTTTAATTTAAAAAAAACCTACCTGTTGCCAACTGTTCGTCTAAAATTGTGTGCCACATGTTTGTGACTATTACAGTTCCATCTATCACAAAGCGAAAAAAGTGGTCCAACTAAAACAGTCATATTTCTTTACGTACTACACGAATAGGTAATAAAAAATGGGGGTTCTACTTTTAAAAACGCAGTTGATATCTGTTTGGCCTCTGGCAGCGCCATCTAGAGGGCCAACCATAGCGCCATCTGGTTTCCCCCTTCAAGCTAGACATGTTTCGTTCTTTGTAGTTTTACCGTTTGACGCTTATTTCGTGAGATATTTGGCCCGGTCACGATCAATGGACCACCCTGTATACAAGTGTACACAAATAAGGAGTATTTCATGAAACGTTTACATATTGAAACTCCTTTTAAAAAACAAATTGAAAATTAACGAGATTTCATCACTGTACATGGTACTTAAAAATAATTAATTAAAGCAACTTGCATACTATTATAGCACTATTCATATTGACCGTGATATTATTTGCAGCAACCTTCATAGCATCATAGCACTATTCATATTTACCAAAATATTCAATTACAACAACATTCATAGGATCATAGCTCTAGTCGCATTTACCATTTGCTTTGCACTGTTTCAAAAATGTGATATCAGCTGTTACATAACTGGAAAACTCTCTAGAAGAAAAGCTGTAATTTTAAACAATTTGTAATTCCGCCGTAACAGGTTTAACAGAACTTCTGTTTCTTACATCAGACCATCTGCCAGTCATCAGTGGAAACATGCTTTCAGTATGGGCATTGGATCCTGAAATTCTCACCATAAAACACAACAAAATAACCGTTTTCGAGTGACCCTCGCCATCACATTCCCCACCCATAGCTAAACAGATGTTCTAAACACAATAAAAACTGCGCACTGAACTGATACAGAGCTTCACGTCCACACATAACCGAAGCACAAGACGAAAGTTCCGTAACGGAAACTTCAAGCTTGCCGACATGAAAAAGAGAGAATTCAAGGATGGTAAATTGAGAGTACGATTGTTGATTTGGGAACGATAACCTTACAATGACACGGAAATGTTAGCATACATAAATAAGTAAAACTTTATGAAACACGAGAAAATGTTATAAAATAAGTAAAGAACGTGAGATGCGTAAAATACGGGAAAACCCGTAAAATACGGGAGACTTGTCGAAAATACGGAAGACAGGAGTATATTTGCGTAAAATACGGGAGATTGCGAAGGATATGGGAGACCTGCCAACCCTCGGTGGGAAAGAAAATGAAATTGCGTATGGCATATATGGCTGAAGTCCGTGCTGGGGAGTGTCTACCGCCTAAGGCAAGTCGTTCTATTTGTCATCACCTCGACGACTTGCGCGTATGTCGAAATCGTGATGAGAGCAACACACACATCCAGGCCCGAGTGGAAGAAATTCGCGACCTGACCGGGAATCGTACCCAGGCTACCGTGATCTGTAGTCAGTAACGGTAACCACTTTTTTTTAATCATTGTTATTGATCTCGGCATTTGGTCAGGGCGGACGTCACATGACAACTGTTCGTGATGATTGTTGAACACTGCACTCAGTTTTTTCTCTACAGAGGACAACCAGCCCGCTGATCGAACAGGCTGAGCAACCGTGCCCGCTACCACTAGACCACGAGCTGCTGACGATGGGAAGGAGCTCGTTGTATCTCTTTGTAAGGAACCATCCCCGCATTTGCCTTTATCAATGAAGGGAAACAATAAACTGGGACGTGTGCCTGAACTCCGCTCCTCCCGAATTTGAATCTAGCTTGCCTCGCCCGTTAAAGTTAATCAAAATAATGAAAATCTCTGGACGTGATTGGGCATGTTCTATACTCTCCGTCGAATACCCATAATAACTAGCCCTTCATCTAGGAACAGTCTATTACCGGTCGCTGGACAAAAAGGTCGCTCCCCGATATTAGAAAAAGGTAGGATAGATTGGACAGTTAGCTTGTTGTGGTATTCTTGTCTTCTCTTCTTCTTCTTCTTCTCCTTCTTCTTCGTAACCATTACCCCATATCTTCACAGAGTCAGCAGGTTTCCACCCCCCCCCCCCTCCCTTCCCCCTATCACACATCAAAGTATGTGAACGTTCTCTCAACAGCTATGGTCATCAGTCCCCTAGAACTTAGAACTACTTAAACCTAACTAACCTAAGGACATCACACAACACCTAGTCATCACGAGGCAGAGAAAATCCCTGACCCCGCCGGGAATCGAACCCGGGAACCATGGCGTTAGTTGTAAGTTGCCATTTCATGTGGTTACCGCTGGGGGTCAACAAGGTGCAGCTAGCTTATGTCGATGTGGTGAGGATGCAGCAACGAAGGACATTTTGTGCCCTCCGTTTCAAAAGGTGCATTTCTGTTTGATGTCCTGCCTCATGGTGCAACGATCAACTTAGAAGTGTATTGTATAACCCTCAGGAAATTGAAGAAACCACTTAAACATGTTCGTCACCACAAAAATGCAAACTAATATCTTCTTCTCTAAGAAAATGCAAGGCCTCACACAAGTCTGCGCTCCAGAGAGGAATTACAAAACTTCTTTGAATAGTTCTCCCTCTTCCACCCTACAGCCCGGATCTCGCACCTTTCGACTTCCATCTGTTTGGCTCAATGAAAGATGCACTCTGTGGGAAGCTGTACATGGTTGGTTGGTTTATTCAGGAGAGGGGACCAAAAAGCGAGGTCATCAGTCCCATCAGATTAGGGAAGGGTGGGGAGGAAGTCAGCCGTGCCCCTTGAAAGGAACTAACCCGGCATTTACCAGCGATTTAGGGAAATCGCGGAAGACCTAAATCTGGATGGCCTGACGTGGGTTTGAACAGTCGACCTCATGAATGCGAGTACAGTGTGCTAACCATTGCGGCACATCGCTCGGCAAGCAGTACGTAGATCATGGGAAGGTTACTGAAGCAGCAAGACGCTGGCTCTGACATCGACCAGTGACGTGGTACCATGCTGGTGTACAGGCCCTCCCAGTAAGATGGCATAAGGCCATCGCATTGAACGGAGATTATGTTGAAAAATAACAACCAAAAGAGAGGGGAATGATATGGTGGATTAGAAGCCTGAATAAAATCAACCTGTTTTAAAAAAAAGTGTTGCATTACGTAATAAACGCCCCTCGCATTTTTTAAACACCCTGAGCTGTCTGAGGCCCTTCACAGATGATGCAATTACGTGCTTAAGAAATTACGTTAGAAAACTGATGCAAAATTCAGAAAGAGTTTCAACTAATTTTATGCAGCTGACGTTAACAAATGTAACATAATGTGGGGAAATACAGTAGATGATGGAAAGCTATATAGTTCCACTGTATGATCAGCGATGAGGCACTGTAGACGGATACAGCTGTCAAGTTTCTACTAGTACCTAGCAGCAGCAATTTAATATGCAATGACCACACATCTGTAGCAACGAGAAGGGTAGATACCTGACTGAGATTTATTCTAAAAACCCTAAGAAGTCGCCAAGTGCCTTCATTATGACACACTGGACGAATATAAACTGGGTAATTTGCGCTGCATTTTAATCAAAAGCTAGTTTATCACGTAACTCAATGTTTAAGACGTCATATCTCCTGAATTATGTTTCGTACAATGATATAATTTTACAGACACATTCAGTGGTATACATGGATACTGTCTGCAAACTGTGTTAGGAATAGAGTTAGTAGCAAAGAGGTAATAAATTATAGCGTCATTCCTGATGCTTAAGTTTTACTTTTTCAAATTCTAAAGGTGGCAGGGGTAAAATACAGGGAGCGAAAGGCTATTTACAATTTGTACAGAAACCAGATGGCAGTCATAAGACTCGAGGGGCATGAAAGGGAAGCAGTGGTTGGGAAAGGAGTGAGACAGGGTTGTAGCCTCTCCCCGATGTTATTCAATCTGTATATTGAGCAAGCAGTAAAGGAAACAAAAGAAAAATTTGGAGTAGGTATTAAAATTCATGGAGACGAAGTAAAAACTTTGAGGTTCGCCGATGACATTGTAATTCTGTCAGAGACGGCAAAGGACTTGGAAGAGCAGTTGAACGGAATGGACAGTGTCTTGAAAGGAGGATATAAGATGAACATCAACAAAAGCAAAACGAGGATAATGGAATGTAGTCCAATTAAATCGGGTGATGCTGAGGGAATTAGATTAGGAAATGAGACACTTAAAGTAGTAAAGGAGTTTTGCTATTTAGGAAGTAAAATAACTGATGATGGTCGAAGTAGAGAGGATATAAAATGTAGACTGGCAATGGCAAGGAAAGCGTTTCTGAAGAAGAGAAATTTGTTAACATCGAATATAGATTTAAGTGTCAGGAAGTCATTTCTGAAAATATTTGTTTGGAGTGTAGCCATGTATGGAAGTGAAACATGGACGATAACTAGTTTGGACAAGAAGAGAATAGAAGCTTTCGAAATGTGGTGCTACAGAAGAATACTGAAGATAAGGTGGATAGATCACGTAACTAATGAGGAGGTATTGAATAGGATTGGGGAGAAGAGAAGTTTGTGGCACAACTTGACTAGAAGAAGGGATCGGTTGGTAGGACATGTTTTGAGGCATCAAGGGATCACAAATTTAGCATTGGAGGGCAGTGTGGAGGGTAAAAATCGTAGAGGGAGACCGAGAGATGAGTACACTAAACAGATTCAGAAGGATGTAGGTTGCAGTAGGTACTGGGAGATGAAGAAGCTTGCACAGGATAGAGTAGCATGGAGAGCTGCATCAAACCAGTCTCAGGACTGAAGACCACAACAACAACAACAACAACAACAACAAGTTTTACTACATGAACAGCGGAAGTATAGCAAGCGATAATTTTTTTCCCTCTTATCATTTGGGGGGGGATTGCGGCGAGTAAAATTGAGCCGTGGCTGGCTCATGTTATGCGTTGGATTAAACTTCGTTGCTACTCTGTGTTTAGTCTCCCGCGGTTATGGCGATTATGCTGTTATCCTCTCTCTCTGCGAGTGGCAGCAACGGTGTGTATCGATATTCGCACCTTTTACTATCTTTGACCTGGAGCTTATAGTTTCCAGCTGTGCTGAGTGCGACCAGTTGGTCGGTTGGCCTACGCGCGGTCGGAGTGTGTGGTGCTGTTCCCGTTGCCATGAGGTCCGTGGATCACCGATCCTGGACACGAAAGCTGAGTTTGACTTAATCTGCCAACAAGTCACGACTGTTCACACTGTGTCGTTTGAATTTCGCTGTTTTCCTGTGGGGCATTCCCGCGAGCGACAACGTGTGTTTTCAAGTTGGCGAAATTCTAGCCACCCTCCGGTGATGTTTAACGGTGCTTGGTTATTTTGAATTGAAGTGCACCAGCGGAATCATCTGCCTTGTGGCCGTTAATGTCGCGGTTACCTGCCCTCGCCGTTGACGTAAATTCAGGCAGTGTATTTTCCTCATCGTGTGTCGCTGTCCAGCATGGTGTAAAGTGTGACAACTCAATGTATAATTGGTTGTGGACACTAATACTTTCTACGTTGTTCCATTGAACTCCCTGGTTGTATGCTGGTCAGGTGGAGCGGAAGTTATCTTGTCGGTGGGTCCGTTGACTGTCTGTCGGTTGGGTTGTCGTCGGATCGAGAATGGTTGAGCCAACTGCCTGTCTCACCTAAGCGAGCACTAGTGTTTGTATTCCAGGCCGACCCTCGGAAGCTTCTGAGCGACATTGGGTGTACTGCTTTTCTTATTTGTTCTTGCTGTTTATATTTATATGGCTTCTAGCCGATTTTTAAATAAAGGTTGTTTTGTCCTTAAGGTGTAAGATTGATTGTGCCTTCAGCCTAATTTAAAGAAGGCCTAAGCGTTGGAATGACTCCAAGAAAACTGATTTTGCCTTAAGTTATTTGTAAGGGCATGCTGCTGAATGGAAACCGCTCGTTCAGAAGATTTGTCTTCTTGGGACGATTTTCAGGAGAAATTTAAGACGAAGTACTGCTCACCAAGTTGAGTTACTAGAACGAAGAACTACAATAATAATTGAGGTAGTTAAAATAAGTATATTGAGTGGCCCCTAACAAGACCCAACTACTTAGATGATCTAGAAACAGAAGGACAACTTCAAACAGCCAAGACCGCTGCTGTACAGCATTTATTGTGATGACTGGTTCCAGTAAACTACGTTGCCATCATCAGATCTTCTGCAGTGCATATCACTGAATCTTGATCAAACACATATTATATCATATCATACCGCAGAACGATATTTGATGAACATGAGGACAATAGCATATCCACAAGTTAAGCATAAAATAACTGTTACACAAAACAACGCACACACTCAGCTTGTACGAGGGTCACTCCAAAATAAATGCACACTATTTTTTTTAAATCCATCTTTTATTCAACATGTTTGAAAGTTTTACAGTGTCTAGATACATCCTTTGGGAACAACATTTTCATTTCTCCACATTATTTCCATCTCTTTCAACTGCGTTACGCCATCTTGAAACCAGCGCCTGTATACCCGCACGGTAAAATTCTGGACCCACCTGTTGGAGCCACTTTTTGGCAGCCTGCCTCATCTTCTAACCTTGTTCCACGAAGAGAGTCTTTCAGTTTCCCAAAGAGATGATAGTCACATGGAGCCAGGTCAGGACACTAAGCTGGGTGTTTCAGTGTTGTCCATCCGAGTTTTGTGATAGTTTCCATAGTTTTTTGACTGACATGTGGCCGTGCATTGTCATGCACAAGCAAAACATCCTGCTTTAGCCAATGTGGTTGAACAAGACTCAGTCGAGCTTGAAGTTTCTTCAGTGTCGTCACATATGCATCAGAATTTATGGTGGTTCCACTTGGCATGATGTCCACAAGCAAGAGTCCTTCGGAATCGAAAAACACCATAGCCACAACTTTTCCATCAGAAGTTGTGGTTTTGAATTTTTTTTTTTTTTTGAGTGAATTTGCATGATGCCCCTCCATTGATTGCCTCTTCGTCTCTGGTGAATAATGATGGAGCTTTGTTTCATCACCTGTCACATTTCTTCCAAGAAATTTATCGTACTGTTCCAAAAGTTCGCTGCATACCGTTTTTCTTGTTTCTTTGTGGACCACTGTCAACATCCTGAGAACCCACTTGCCAGAAACCTTTTTTTAACGCCAACACTTTCACTATTCTGCAAGCACTTCCTTCCCCTATCCCAATGTAGCGTGACAATTCTTTCACTGTGATGCGTCTGTCAGCAGTTACCAATTCGTTAACTCTCTGCACATTGCCTGGAGTGTTTGCAGTATAATCAGTACAAATAAATGCAGTATCATTGGTGGACGACTGTAAATAACTTATTTAACGTTTATTGAGGGTCTTGCTATCTTCAACAAAAAATGAGGGGACTACACAAGGGGAAAAACTGTCAGTCAGATAGCAATGAGGCATGAGGGAAATCTTTAACCACCAAAGTTTCACAGGAAAAGTGGAAGCAAATATTGTAAAGTAAGAAATCAAAATAACTACAGGAAAAATAATCAATGGAGTAGTACACAAACAGACATTTAATGGAATAAAGAATGTCTATCATAATATGCAGATTGAGTGGTCGCCTTTACACATTCTGGGGCAGGGGACAGTAGTCCTCATATTCCTAATAACTTCTCGTGATTGGTCACTCAAAGAGGAGGAAATGTGCAAAAGAACCAGAAAACCCAATTGTAATGAGTGATTCTTTGGAAAGCAAATTGATATTCGTTTAGTTCTGGGGAACAAAATATCATTAATCTCGCAGGAATTGCTATCAGTAATGAGAAAAAAGTATGCCTGTCCCATCCTAAGAGCGGTTTTTGTTGATGGGAGGTTTAAGGTAAAAAATGACAAGCCTTTTTTTTGGAAGCCCTGTCCAGTACTGATGAGTCTTACGGCTGCAGTGAAAGAAGAGATACAAAAGATGATTGATAATGACATAACCGAATGTAGTCTACAACAATCAGTTGTTAGTGGTTAAGAAAGCTGCAAGTGGTGTTTCATTTTGGGTGGACAAACTCTTAATAAATACATAGAGATGTAATTAGATAGACCCGTGAATATAGAAGAGTTATTACCCAGTTTGGAGGAGGCTAAATTCAGCACTTCAGTGCATTAAATAGCAGGATATTGCAAGTCCCATTACATGAAGAATCAAGGTCATACACGGCTTTATTTGAAAGTAAATGATATCAATTTAAAGTATTACTTTTTGGGTTGAATATTTCAGTGGAATTGTTTATTCCTGCCTTTAATAAATCACTAGGAGACTAATTAGTGTAAGAACTTAACGTATGAAGATGATTTATTGCTAGCCTCTAAGACCACTGCAAATTATTGACACATACCCTACGGCAATGAGAAGAAAAAGGGTAACATCAAAACTTCCCAGGTCACACTTTGGGTGACAAGAGCTGAAATTGTTGGAACAAAGTGAAATCTACCTGGCCTAGAAAGTAAACAGGCTACGAAAGACGTCTGCAATCAAAGACTGTCAAACAATTGTGATTGTCCTTCGATTTAGCCAGGTTCTATAAAAGATATGTATTGTACCAGGCAATGAATCATCGATTATTAAATTCTTTGAAACAAAAAGTTACTTAGATCTCAGATAATGGTACAGCTAAAACATTTAATAATATTAAGCGAGCTATTCCTAGAGGCTAACATTTTCCATCATCCTAAAAAGAAGTGTTTAAAGTGACGACTGGAGTGTCAGAACGCAAGCTATATTACACAGCTACTGAGAAAGAATTATCTATCGTTTGAAATTAACAAAACTTTCCAGACGCTTATATGGGTTTCAAAAATACTGAAATAAACAGATCGTTAGGCTTTTCTTTCCTCATGGAAAGTAGAGTGTTACAGGACAGGCTAAAGAGATGGGTTTTGATCTTACAAAAATTTAAGTTGGAGACTATTTATATCAAAGGCTCACTTAATGTAGCGCTTGACGCACTTTCTAGATTACTGGGGCCATTAGGTATGGATAATAAAGGTACAACTGCCATACCTGGAACTGCATTTAAATTTTATATCATTAAGTTATTGTAATAATGATGTAAGACTGTTATCACAAAAAAGATAGGGCTTACAATCTGATAAATATTTTGGTCCTATTGTAATGTCTTGTAACAAAGACTCAAAAAGTGGCCATTGAGTGATGACACTTTATTTTGGAGAAGCGATGAGCTATCCAAGCAGTGTAAAATGTGCATATCTATAGCTGTTAATGACTTTACATGCTATTTACACAAAGGCTAAGGGCACTCAGGAATACATGTTGTATGTTATATGTTAACCGGGGACCTAGAAACGACGGAGAGGATCTGTTCCCGCCGCAGCCGCAGTGGTCCACAACCCCACGACGACTACCGCAGTTCACTTCACCCCTCCGCCGCCCCACACAGAACCCATGGTTATTGTGCGGTTCGGCCCCCGGTGGATACCCCAGGAAACGTCTCACACCAGACGAGTGTAACCACTTTGTTTGCGTGGTAGAGTAATGGTGGTGTACGCGTACGTCGAAAACTTGTTTACACAGCAATCGCCGACATAGTGTAAGTGAGGCGGAATAGGGGAACCAGCCCGCATTCTCCGAGCAGATGGAAAACCGCCTACAAACCATCCACAGACTGGCTGGCTCACCGGACCTCGACGCCAAGTCCGCCGGGCGGATTCGTGCCGGGGACCAGGAGCTCCTTCCCGCCCGTAAAGCCATGCGTTAGACCGCTCACCTAACCGGGCAGGCTCAGGAATACATACTAACAAGGGAACCTCCCATCGCACCCCCCTCAGATTTAGTTATAAGTTGGCACAATGGACAAGCCTTGAAAAACTGAACACAGATCAATCGAGAAAAACGGAAGAAGTTGTGTGGAACTATGAAAAAAATAAGCAAAATATACGAACTGAGTAGTCCATGCGCAAGATAGGCAACTTCAAGGATAGTGTGAGCTCAGAAGCGCCATGGTTCCGTGGTTAGCGTGAGCAACTGCGGAAGGAGGGGTCCTTGGTTAAAATCTTCCCTCGATTGAAAAGCTTACTTTCTTTATTTTCGCAAATCAATGCCAAGCCGAGTAACTGCTTCTATAAGGGCCAGAGGTAAGCCAATGCCTCAATTTGTGAAGCTGTCTCTCTTAAAAACTTCATCTAATTTTTCTGAAACTGCAATCATTTGTTTGTCGGTACATGTATGTCACATCTACCGATTTCTGCCCATTCGGATAATTATTTCCTAGTGCGCCTTTTTTTCTCTTTTTCCTTAGTGTGTATATTGTGCAAATATGGAGCAAAGCTCCAAAGAAAATTCTGATACGTCTAAACCCCACAGATTTCGTATGATATGACACAGGGTTCATTTTAGACATAGAATCAACATCCACAAAAGGTATAGTTGACATGAATTTTACTGTAAGATTTTTAGAAATAAATGAGTGCATTTGACTAGTTATATTTCGGGCACTGAGAACCGTAAGAGCTTAAAGATCAATTTACGAAAAGCTGTCTCGCCGATTTTTCGGATATTCATTTCCACATGAGCCCAAGCATAATTTGGTTGATCTGCGTTGCTCAATTGTCATCTAGGACTTGATAACAAAATGTAGTGTCTACATCACGTCCGTAGTAATAATAATTTATAATCGGAGTTTATGAACAGTATACCTGAACCACAAGCCACAAACTGGTCTTTATGAAAATGATGATAACAAGGGCCATGAACTGTTGAAATAGGTAGTGCGTTTAGTATCTGCGGCTTAATGTTATGATTCGAGATCCCTATTAACTAGAAACTGTACATCTGTCAAAAGATATTACACTACTTATATGAAATTCTGTAAATTAACATTAGTAATAAAAATAATCTTAAATATTAATTACTATTTCACAACACAATGTGGGCAAATTATTTTTCCGTAGCCAGTATAGGATATTGAGAATGGTTAAAAAATAGTTCAAACATATTACATTACTGGTTTGTCTATAAATTTAATTTTCACAAACATCTATTTTTCTCAAAACTTTGATTTTGTGCTTTGGGCCTTATGGTGCTCATTGCCTTATTCGTTTGCCAGGAGAAGGCATGAAGATCTTGGTAGTGACCTGGAGAGTGATTTTCAAGAGGACTGTAATGATGATGAACTCGACAGTGATTAAAATTATTCACACTTATTCACTTGATATAAACAGCATTTTTCAAACTTTATACCATTTTCCTTTTGCGCAATTTATTTGAAAAACGTCTTTCAACTTCAGTAAGATGGTTTCACGTAGGCTCTTTATTAATCATCTCAGAATTTGACGATGTCAACTTTCATTAGCTTGCAACATAAACGTTCATATGCCTCAATACGATTTTTGATTATTTTTGTCTATCGAAAAGTTGTTTGACTAGTAAGGCGCTGCACTAAATTTGTCTATCAATTTTTTCTGCATCTTGGCAACTTACTTCATCATTTACAAAGTTTTCAGATATAATGCTTTATTACCGGTTAGTAAAATGTTTTGATTTTATTCTGAAAAAAATTTTTTCGCATTAATTGACCTACCAATAAAACAGATTCTCAGGCGTTTTACTATTTTTTGGTATCGTTTTTACGGTTTTAAAGTTAGATATAGTGGGAATTAGTGAAGTTCGGTGGCAGGAGGAACAAGACTTCTGGTCAGGTGACTACAGGGTTATAAACACAAAATCAAATAGCGGTAATGCAGGAGTAGGTTTAATACTGAATAGTAAAATAGGAATGCGGGTAAGCTACTACAAACAGCATAGTGAACGCATT
Organism: Schistocerca gregaria; assembly: GCF_023897955.1. Lineage (NCBI taxonomy): Eukaryota > Metazoa > Arthropoda > Insecta > Orthoptera > Acrididae > Schistocerca > Schistocerca gregaria. The sequence goes on along the minus strand of NC_064922.1, from coordinate 355,261,978 downwards.
ATTGTGGCCAAGATAGATACGAAGCCCACACCTACTAGAGTAGTACAAGTTTATATGCCAACTAGCTCTGCAGATGACGAAGAAATTGAAGAAATGTATGATGAGATAAAAGAAATTATTCAGATAGTGAAGGGAGACGAAAACTTAATAGTCATGGGTGACTGGAAATCGATAGTAGGAAAAGGGAGAGAAGGAAACGTAGTAGGTGAATATGGACTGGGGCAAAGAAATGAAAGAGGAAGCCGCCTGGTAGAATTTTGCAGAGAGCACAACTTAATCATAGGTAACACTTGGTTCAAAAATCATAAAAGAAGGCTGTATACATGGAAGAAGCCTCGAGATACTAAAAGGTATCAGATAGATTATATAATGGTAAGACAGAGATTTACGAACCAGGTTTTAAATTGTAAGACATTTCCAGGGGCAGATGTGGACTCTGACCACAATCTATTGGTTATGACCTGTAGATTAAAACTGAAGAAAGTGCAAAAAGGTGGGAATTTAAGGAGATTGGACATCGATAAACTAAAAGAACCAGAGGTTGTACAGAGTTTCAGGGAGAGCATAAGGGAGCAATTGACAGGAATGGGGGAAAGAAATACAGTAGAAGAAGAATGGGTAGCTTTTAGGGATGAAGTAGTGAAGGCAGCAGAAGATCAAGTAGGTAAAAAGACGAGGGCTAGCAGAAACCCTTGGGTAACTGAGGAAATATTGAATTTAATTGATGAAAGGAGAAAATATAAAAATGCAGTAAATGAAGCAGGCAAAAAGGAATACAGACGTCTCAAAAATGAGATCGACAGGAAGTGCAAAATGGCTAAGCAGGGATGACTAGAGGACAAATGTAAGCATATAGAGGCTTATCTCACTACGGGTAAGATAGATACTGCCTACAGGAAAATTAAAGAGACCTTTGGAGATAAGAGAACCACTTGTATGAACATCAAGAGGTCAGATGGAAACCCAGTTCTAAGCAAAGAAGGGAAAGCAGAAAGGTGGAAGGAGTATATAGAGGGTCTATACAAGGGCGATGAAATTGAGGACAATATTATGGAAATGGAAGAGGATGTAGATGAAGATGAAATGGGAGATACGATACTGCGTGAAGAGTTTGACTGAAAGACCTGAGTCGAAACAAGGCCCCCGGAGTAGACAACATTCCATTGGAACTATTGACCGCCTTGGGAGAGCCAGTCCTGACAAAACTCTACCATCTGGTGAGCAAGATGTATGAGACAGGCGAAATACCATCAGACTTCAAGAAGAATATAATAAATCCAATCCCAAAGAAAGCAGGTGTTGACAGATGTGAGAATTACCGAACTATCAGTTTAATAAGTCACAGCTGCAAAATACTAAAGCGAATTCTTTACAGACGAATGGAAAAACTAGTAGAAGCCGACCTCGGGGAAGATCAGTTTGGATTCCGTAGAAATGTTGGAACACGTGAGGCAATACTGACCCTACGACTTATTTTAGAAGAAAGATTAAGAAAAGGCAAACCTATGTTTCTAGCATTTGTAGACTTGGAGAAAGCTTTTGACAATGTTGACTGGAATACTCTTTCAAATTCTGAAGGTGGCAGGGGTAAAGTACAGGGAGCGAAAGGCTATTTACAATTTGTACAGAAACCAGATGGCAGTCATAAGAGTCGAGGGGTATGAAAGGGAAGCAGTGGTTCGGAAGGGAGTGAGACAGGGTTGTAGTCTATCCCCAATGTTATTCAATCTGTATATTGAGCAAGCAGTAAAGGAAACAAAAGAAAAATTTGGAGTAGGTATTAAAATCCATGGAGAAGAAATAAAAACTTTGCGGTTCGCTGATGACATCGTAATTCTGTCAGAGACAGCAAAGGACTTGGAAGAGCAGTTGAACGGAATGGATAGTCTCTTGAAAGGAGGATATAAGATGAACATCAACAAAAGCAAAACGAGAATAATGGAATGTAGTCGAATTAAGTCGGGTGATGCTGAGGGAATTAGATTTGGAAATGAGAGACTTAAAGTAGTAAACGAGTTTTGCTATTTGGGGAGCAAAATAACTGATGATGGTCGAAGTAGAGAGGATATAAAATGTAGACTGGCAATGGCAAGGAAAGCGTTTCTGAAGAAGAGAAATTTTTTAACATCGAGTATAGATTTAAGTGTCAGGAAGTCATTTCTAAAAGTATTTGTATGGAGTGTAGCCATGTATGGAAGTGAAACATGGACGATAAATAGTTTGGACAAGAAGAGAATAGAAGCTTTCGAAATGTGGTGCTACAGAAGAATGCTGAAGATTAGATGGGTAGATCACATAACTAATGAGGAAGTATTGAATAGGATTGGGGAGAAGAGAAGTTTGTGGCACAGCTTGACCAGAAGAAGGGAGCGGTTGGTAGGACATGTTCTGAGGCATCAAGGGATCACCAATTTAGTATTGGAGGGCAGCGTAGAGGGTAAAAATCGTAGAGGGAGACCAGGAGATGACTACACTAAGCAGATTCAGAAGGATGTCGGTTGCAGTGGATTCTGGGAGATGAAGAAACTTGCACAGGATAGAGTAGCATGGAGAGCTGCATCAAGCCAGTCTCAGGACTGAAGATCACAACAACAACATGAAGGCCTATGGTCCCCTGGCGGCGTAAAAAATATTGAAGCCTCGAAGTCAAGGCAACCAAAACTACTGCCATTTGTCACATAAATTGACACTCCCAGACTCACTTATCAAAACGTACAGGATACTTCTTGTCGACTCAGAATCACACAGCTTGCACGAAGCAAAGGTTCAAAGAACAAGCAAAGAAAAAAGTGTTAATTTGTAATTACATCACACGAAAAAATATTTTTCTGTCGTTTGTAATGTGACTGTCTGTCTGTTCATCGGTTTGTTAAGAACCTTTTTCTCAGAAACGGGTATACGTATCAAGCTGAAATTTATGCCACCTACAAAGGTCTATAGCCCCTTGGCGGTGTAAAAAAACCTAGGTGAGCTTTGTTAATATGAGGACTGCAGCACTCTCGAACCCTGCCATCAGCTGTTGACAACTGAAATTGGGAATCATCTGATCAGGCCAGGGTTTTCCATTGGTCTAGGATCCAACCAATATAGTCAGCCCAGGGCGCTGCAGACAATATCGCGCTGTTAGCAAAGGCACTCGTGTCAGTTGTCAGCTGCAATAGCCCATTAGTGCCAAATTTCGCCACACTGTCCTAACGGATACATTCGTCGCATGCCCCACATTGATTGCTGAGATTATTTCACGTAGCGTTGCTTGCCTGTTAGCACTGAAAACGCTATGCAAACGCTGTTGCTCTTGGTCGTCAGCCACTGTATTGTACATGCTGAGAGGTAATGCCTGAATTTTGGTATTCTAGGCACAGTCTTGACACTGTGGATCTCGGAATATTGGATTCTCTGACTCTTTCCGAAATGGCATGCTCGATGCTTCTAGCTCCATCTAACATTCTGCATTCAAGATCTGTTAATTTTCGTCATGCGGCCAAACCACGTATATGTGCATATCATCATCCCATTACTTGTCACCTGAGTGTATGTTGTCACGTACAGTGACTTTATTTAGAATCACGTTATTCGGAGCCATGCTTACAATTTTCACATACAGTTGTGGTGTTAAGAGTGATGTGCGACCACAAAACAACGTCATATACTAAATTTTACAGGTGGAAATTTGTTCTTATCTCTTCCACAAATAGCACGTCTTCCTCTTCCTTGATGATAAAGTTTCTTGTAGTTCTTCGTTTTGTGGCTTGTACCTCCTCAAAAGTGCCTTCACATCTAGTGGCAGTGACACAGTTTTTGATCGAATAAATAGGTATGTTTTCACCATTCTAAAGAGACAAATTATTCAAAAATATTCATCTACTGGCTGGTTCATTTTGCTGACTGACGTACATTATGAAGGCATTTATTGCTGTTATGTTGAGTAATGCATAAAACAAAGCCAATAGCCATCTTGTCACTCGGGAATGCTGTATGTGCCACATTAAGTGGTCAGCCATGTGTACTACTCCTTCTGTCATATACTCTACAATTATCGCAAGTTTCCCTGTCTGTTGATCCACTGCTCCATCATCATGCACTGTTGGAAGTAACGAAACAGAATCGTTTTAAGGAAAATACAAGACGAGAGTTATTGCTTACCAGCAATTGCACTGTCATTTCGTGGTAGAAATCGCTTAGCCACTTTACTTTTACTCTTATGCAGTGTACCAACAGTTGGGATGTTTTCCTATAGGAAAGTTAATGCTAATGAGCAATGGGTGTAGCAATTATCAATTGTCAAATTTCTGTTTGGCCCTCAAACTGGTTCCACAAATCTGTTTACATCATCAGTGGGCTTATTTGATAGGCAGAAAGGACCATCTGATTGTATCCCCGCAGTGAACTTCTAAATTGGAAGTAAAGTTTTAGCATCAAATGAGCGTCAATTTACATGCCTTACTTGGCAGCTTTATTTGGAATGTAAGACACAACGTTGCATCTGCCTGGAAATGGTTCTAGCTTTTCATCGATTGTTGCATATTCGATAGGATTTTAGTAACTTTGATAAATTTGAGTAAATAAATTAAGGATTTTTCTTACAGGTGCTAGCTCATCTGTTTTCTTGCAAGTAGCTCTTGTGGTCTTATCCTCAATCCTTAAGGATCACAAAATTATCTTTCGTAGCTCATACATGGCCGTAAAATTTGTTCCTGTCCCATCTGGCGTCCACAGTTCTGTCTAATAGAGGAAAGACATTTCCTCTGTCGTCATTTCGCTATCGTTCCTGTCTCTTGAATAACTAGTGTCGGCTTTCTTCTGTGTTGTATATAATTTAGTGCATGTACATCAATTATGCTTGAGAGAGCTTGTGGGTCTGACCTCACATCCTTTGGACCTGGGAAGATTTTTTGGACTGCTGCTTGCATGGAGTTTTACTTCAAAGAGTCCTACCGTGATTTCATTTTCGTACTGTATAAGGGTTGTCTTTATGAAATAAAGTTAATTTTTGGAGCATCTTAATACATAATTACATTATGTACAATAAATAATTACTAAAAAGAGCCACAAAATCGATTTTCAAGGAAAACTAGACATAATAAATTTGAATCTACTTACGTAACATGTAGCGTGGTGCAACCAGCACCAGTGATGCACTTTCTAATAAAAGGTTATTTACACAGTGTGTACATAAAGTCTGGGAACACTCTCAATAATTTGTTGGACAAGTACACAGAAGTCGTACATATAGCATTTTGAAGAGAAACTCTGAAAGCTTTTTTTTTTTTTTTTTTTTTTTTAAACAAACATTCAATATGCAAACCATGTGTAATCCGGCAGACGTCAATACAGTAATCGAATTCTTGCCATACCTGTCTCTGCATGGTATCGTCGATTGTGGCAATCGCTTCCCTTATTCTCTCCCAGAGCTCTGCTAGATCACGTGGTAGACACGGTACATACATGAGATCTTTAATGTGTCCCCACAGAAAAAAGTCACACGGAGTGAGATCTGGTGACCGTGGAGACCATTTCACAAAATAGCTGTCCACTTCTGTAGCACAGCAGATCCATCGATGCGGCAGCATTGAGCTTCTGCACTAGCTGCAATTTGAATGGTTTCATGGACAGCTCCTGTTGCAGGACTGCCCACACTGTCATTGGAGCCATTTTGCATTCATGGGATGCACTACACACTGATTTCTTGGGTCTTCTTACGAATATCTCTCATACGCACTCCACATTCACTTCACTTACAGTGGGCAATCTGCTTCCTTTGCGGGGCACAAGCAACCCGTCGAAACAAATTTATTGTGCCAGTGGTAAATGGCCTTCCTTGGTGGTGGCTTCTTTCCGTACTTTGTTCTAAACATCCGCTGAACAGCTGTAGCACACTTGTTTTTGTCGAACTCCAACACAGAGAAACCTCGCTCCGCACCTGGACTCGCCATCTTTGAGTCTAGCCCTGACTATCGGCAAATTACCAAACTATGCAGTGGCTGTATACATGAAAAACTAAGTTTCTCTTCAAAATTACACATGTAAGATATCTGTACAATGTTAGGTTCTTGTGCAATAAATAACTGAAAGTGTTCCCGAACTTTATGTACACCCTGTATAGACAGCTATGCGCTAAAAAGGCAGAAACTTCACAGGCATAATTGTTGAAGCGCAACAGAGCACCAGCTAAACTCAGACTACGGCATTTCCATTATTGTCTTATTGTCACAACAATGAACACTTAACCCTTTCGTGGGCCATGGGGAATATATTGCCCACAAAACGTATTTCTTTACAGAGTTTTTTAAGGAATTAGTGTTACTTCTGTACGCTCCCGACATCTAGTGGTGATCCGCTGCATCAGCTGTCGTTTATTTGTTGCGTAACATAGCTTTTAAGATTGTGGGAAATATATATCCCACCAAACAAGGGTGTTTTAATGATTACTGGGAAGTATGGTTACCACCAATGTAGTTTCTGGAAGGGTTTGGAAAGTGTACTTACCACAAAATTAATCCGTCATTTGTGGTTCTTGGTAAGTATACTTACCACTGACTTGGGGGTATCCCAAAGCCTTTGCGAATACATTTTTCACTTTGGTATATGCCTGACATCTTGTGGTAGTACACTGCACCAAGTGTATGAAAACTGCTAGTGATGAGTTTGTGTGTCGTGGGATCACTGTTGTTGTTGGAACACACTGCTTCGCTTCTGCAATATACACCACTGTGAGCTGCATCAGCTCATACCTTTATTCCATGATAAAGTTTCAAGAATTGTTTTCACACTGTAGTAAGTAAACTTTAATGTCGACATCAAACTTTTTTAAAAATAAAACACTAAATAAAAACAGAAAACATCATTCATTGTTTTTTGTGTGTAATGGCAACACATAACAGCACACATAGGGAAGTGGAAAATTCATTTATCACCAGTTTAATACCTCAAAAAAGTGCTGCTCTGATACGTACCACCATGGTTTTTGGTCTCTAATAACAAAAATACAATTATGAAAAAAATTAATAACCAGTTGATCACATTTCTAATAGGATGGCAAAAAAATTATATTTGCTGAGTTGCTACAAAAAAAAAAAGTGCCCGCAAAAGGATTAATGAACAGGTAGCATATTTGCACCAGCGCTGCTGCTCAAGGGTTAAGTTTGCACATAACACTCAAAGAGGAGACCTACTCGCACCTGGACATTATTTATTTACACTACTGGCCATTAAAATTGCTACACAAAGAAGAAATGTATATGATAAATGTGTATTCATTGGACAAATATATTATACTAGAACTGACATGTGATTACATATTCGCGCAATTTGGGTGCACAGATCCTGAGAAGTAAGTACCCAGAACAACAACCTCTGGCCGTAATAACGGCCTTGAGTCAAACAGAGTTTGGATGGTGTGTACAGGTACAGTTGCCCATGCAGCTTCAACACGATACCACAGTTCATCAAGAGTAGTGACTAGTGTATTATAACGAGCCAGTTGCACGGCCACCATTGACCAGACTTTTCCAATTGGTGAGAGATCTGGAGAATGTGCTGGCCAGGGCTGCAGTCGAACATTTTCTGTATCCAGAAAGGCTCGTACAGGACCTGCAACATGCCGTCGTGCATTATCCTGCTGAAATGTAGGGTTTCGCAGGGATTGAATGAAGAGTAGAGCCAGGGGTCGTAACACATCTGAAATGTAACGTCCACTGTTCCAAGTGCCGTCAATGCAAGCAAGAGGTGAGTGAGACATGTAACCAATGGCACCCCATACCATCGCGCCGGGTGATACACCAGTATGGTGATGACGAATACACACTTCCAATGTGCGTTCACCGCAATGTCGTCAAACACGAATGCGACCATCATGATGCTGTAAACAGAACCTGGATTCATCCCGAAAAATGACGTTTCACCATTTGTGCACCCAGGGTTGTCATTGAGTACACCATCGCAGGCACTCCTGTCTGTGATGCAGTATCAAGGGTAACCGCAGCCATGATCTCCGAGCTGATAGTCCATGCTGCTGCAAACGTCGTCGAACTGTTCGTGCAGATGGTGGTTGTCTTGCAAACGTCCTCATCTGTTGACTCAGGGATCGAGACATGGCTGCACAATCCTTTACAGCCATGCAGATAAGATGCCTGTCATCTCGACTGCTAGTGATACGTGGCCATTGGGATCCAGCACGGCATTCCATATTACCCTCCTGTACACACCGATTCCATATTCTACTAACAATCATTGGATCTCAACCAAGGCGAGCAGCAATGTCGTGATACGATAAACTGCAATCACAATAGGCTACAATCTGACCTTTATAAACGCCATAAATGTGATGGTACGCATTTCTCCTCCTTACACGAGGCATCACAACAACGTTTCACCAGGTAACGCTGGTCAACTGCTGTTTGTGTATAAGAAATCGGTTGGAAACTTTTCTCATGTCAGCACATCTTAGGTGTCGCCACTGGCGCAAACCTCATGTGAATGCTCTGAAAAGCTAATCATTTGCATATCACAGCAACTTCTTCCTGTCAGTTAAATTACGCGTCTGTAGCACGTCATCTACGTGGTGTAGCAATTTTAATGGCCAGTAGGGTATTATTTCCAAATGGTTCCCCACTGGGTGCTGCAGGTATCTAAAATGTGTTTTAAGAATCTTAAATTTCTCATTAAACTACATTCCAAATATTACACATATTGCTATGACATAGTTCTGTAAGATTTGTTTACATTTTTGAAAATGCAGTTGGATCAGATGCAACGCGAAAAATTTCTGTAAGTGGTATTTTTTGCTTTAGGGCGACCGAATTTATTGATTTGGTATGGTTTTTGTCGTATTGCTGTAAGTCGAAATCATTTTGGTCATGGGCTACCATACTACAAGGTAGGAGTGCCCAAGATACGCTAGTCAGTTGAGTGGGCGGAGGTTACTATTTGTGCTGCTACTACCTCCATAGGCTGTCAGCAGTAGAATATTAGAATCAGTTTTCTGGGACCCATTCTACGGGGCTGGCATACATTCATCATCTGGCCACTCAGCGGAGTACATCCCTGAAGATATCCTTGAGGTGGGGTTTGGGTCATGAATCTGTCTTTGGCCTCATTGCCTTCATTTCTAACATCCCTGTTCTTTTTTCCTTTCTGTTCCACTCCCTTATGCATTCTGTAGTTTACGCCGCAGAAACCGTTCTATCGCCAGTTTACTTACGCCTGTTATCACAGGATTGCTAGAGACATAACATACACGCCAGTAGCTTTCACAGAAAGTTCAGGCAATCCTCGTTTATAATATTAAAAGGTGGTGAACTGTTGGTGGGTTGTACGATTTTGTCCATGTGCATTGGCCTGGCTGGACACACAACGTCTCGAAGGTGGAACACCAATGGCAGTTTTGCTACATGTTCCAGAACCTGTTGGTTGAGCAATTATTTCATGCTACAACATTCCAGCTCAGAGAAGAGAGGCAAGCAACGGAACAGTGCATACTGTGCCAAAGAAAGGAGTGTCACAGAAGGGGAGATGTAGCTTAGCTTTTAGATAGTTCAATGCTGTAATTTTTCCTTGACATACAGATTCAATTCCACAGCAAACTGATAAACGTCAACAAATGTACACAATGTTTTAACTTATTGTAATTGAAGGACCATTATAATCATATTCAGAAAAAGGACTTTGTATTACTGGTAGAAAGTTTAAATTGTTATATAACAAGTTTTCAGGCTCCAGCACAGGAGAAGTTGCATCTGAAAAGAAAAGTTCACCTTAAAAATAAAATACAGTATCTGAATGTAGAATCAAAAAGCAGCAGTTCACAGTAACAGCAATCATAATCTAAATACACTGTTGTTTCACGGAAGTTAAAAACATTTCAAGCTACAGTAAAATTAACCAGGCTTATGCTGAGGAACATTGACAAACTTTCTTCATGCCACTCACAAATGAAAAGGAAATTGGGATTAATTATTCTGGTATTCTGTGTACAATTCACTGCACATTACACCACGGGTTGTGGAACACAAAGATAGGCTTGGATGTAATCACATACTGTTATGCCCCACACTGGACATTGTCTTATGACTGTCGATTTTTTTAAACAGAAGTCATCCATGGGTCTGGCTACCCTTTAATAGCAGTACTCACCACTGAGACTTCTGAATTTAATTAAAATCCTGATAACCCACTTCAGTAACCTCACTCATTGATGCTTGCTAGTGTATACACACTCTAGTACCCAATTAGAGAGTCCTGAAGAGGTTTTATCACCAAAATTTAATTGGTAGTGGGTGGTATAGTGTCTGGTCACCAGACTGTGCACCAGTGTTCTGGATAGCACCCCAGAACTCTTCACAGTGCACATTGGTGTGCAACTGACACTGTTGATAATACATCAGCTGGAGAAGGATGAACGGCTCCTTGTCGCTACTAAGTTGAGGGTTATGAATTGGTACATTACTTTGGGCTTTCCTTCCATTCTCACAGTAACAACGAACAACTCTAATACATCACAAACGAAACTTATCACAGTAAACCACACGATGTTGACACACTACTGACGTTCCATTAACAGGTATTATGATGACACTTACAAACCTTCTTTGCCAAAAACTTAGTGCATGGTTATCTCAGGGCAACTGCAGTTATGACATTACATTCTCCTTAAAGATAAGTTTTTGCTTCACTATGTTCACTTGTTTGTCTGCCAGTCTCCCTAGCACATCCGGCATTCTTGTTCAGCATCTGACAAGTATGGTAATAACTAGCAGTGATTTTTTAACTCAATGTGAAGTATAATTTAAGTGATGTGAAAAGAGAACTTCAGCGTGTCAACAAACTAATGAATCTTATCAATTCATATCCATCATACAGTATGGGATCCAGAACACATATCATACCTGAGTTAAATTACACCTAAAACACAAGCTGATTTAGTATTTACAATCTGGATAAAGGAAAAAGATTTCTGTCGAACTCATTTAAATCATAATAAACTTATATGTATGTAGGCAACTTCATGTGTGTGTTAACATACTTTTAATTGTCTAGTATATCAACAAAAACAATCAACTTTTGAAAATATAACATAATTGGAACATAAAAAACTTATGCTCACCAAATGGCAGCAGGAGAAAAAACACATAAAGGAACTGAAATCTGGAAAAATTTGGAGCTAATGGCTCCTTCTTCTGACAGAAGGATTGAAGTGGAAGGAAGAACGGTGAAGGAGGATGACTGGTGAACCTTAAGAAATGATAGTTCAAAAGAGTCATCCAGAACCCCATGTCAGGGGAGGCATCCCATCAGTAAGTCTCTTATCAGGCTACAGTTTGGTGTATCAACTCCTTTATTAATCTATTCCTTTCTACAAACGGAATATTCTGAAAACATCTCAATCAGTAGCATTTGACAATCTTCACATATAACGTGACTCATGGTCCATGATCTTTTTGAAGAATCAGAAATATGCCCCCAACACTTCCTCGTAGTTGTACAAGGAAAAGAACTAGAACTTTCATCTTCATTCTGCAACATTGCTGCTGCCTTTATTTCACCTAAGAAGTAACTTTATGCACAATCTCTATAATGATGCTCAACTTACCAAGTGAAACTGCTTTTCCAGTCTACTTTGGACATACAATGTGTCACAATTTGTTATACATCTTTGCTTTATTATTAAACAATGTAATAATTAAAACTTAATTAACAATGCGAGTGGGACTGGTAAGTATTGTCAGAAAGCCAGTAACATGAAGCAAACAACATAAGATGAACCACAAAAGGAGAACAAGAAAAATTGGCCTTAATCCTACTTTAGCACCAAGTGGACCTTGATCATTTTTCACAAGTGCATCAACACTTCAGCACAGACTTTCAGGCATCTACATCATTTTTACAAAAAACAAACACATTGTAGTACTTACATTCCTCTATAAATGGTGGTATTAACCAAATTTCAAGTTTTGATGGACCTTTATCATTATTCCACGTACCCTTCAAATCTATTAATTTATGAAAATATTTCATTGGTTAGGTTGTATCTAATACTATACTGTACAGCCACCAAGCTGTGCAACAGTTTATCATTTTGGTATGCCTGTATTTTAGGCGAGTAATGATTTATGCTTTTTATTAGATATATCAAATGAAATGTACCTTTCAAAATACACGACAAAATCTTTTGTAACATACTGTGTTTCATTTACATTTTCGGAGTAAGAATTCATAACCATACCAACCTGCAGAGTGAATGGCTGTTTTTTTTTTTTTTTTTTTTTTTTTTTTTTTTTTTTTTTTGCAATACTATTGATTACACTAAATCCAGGATTTGCCACTATCACATTTAAATTATAAAAATGTTTGTTCTTTCTTCTCATTTTATTAAATCAACAAAAACTTTGTTTTCATACACCTACAAGAATAATAATACGAACATTGCACCAAGATTTTTTGCTATTATCTGCACATCAATGTTTTTGACATATTAAAATGGTATCGAATAATTTGTATAACGGTTAAATATACACTAAAATACAATTTTCTTTTATTATTCTTCTTGTAAACTCATACTAAAATTTTTGTAAAAGGATGTGTAATATGCTGCAGTCTTCCATTGCATTGACTTATAGGACAGAAAATTTACATTTACAAAAGTGTTGCACAATTGTTACTGAAATTATTTCACTCAAAAATATGAAAACAAGTGCCAAAGTAGATCTGTATTCACTGAAAATTACTTCATTGTCACTACCATTATTGCAACCACTTCCACATGCAGCAACACTGGTCTACAGACGTAAAGAACTTATCAGTTTCATTACAAATGAAAATGCATACAAATTTCTTTTTCAGTATAAGAGACCAGTACTTTAGCAATAATAGCAAAGGTAATTAAACCCTTCTTGTCTTCCTCTCAGAAAGAATATCAAAATTTTGTTAAGTATTAATTAGTACAAAATTACTTGATACAGGTGTTTTCCAAATTCAGGCATCCAACCATGATTTCAAGAAGGGTAAAATGGTGTGTAATGTTTTCAGCACATTTTGAAACCATTTGCATTTCTAATTGTATTTGCTTAACATACTTATAATTTCATGCATGAGAATACACTCACTGTAAAAACAAATCAGTTTGAAATGAGGGTGCATTATTTTATATTTCTAAAGTCAGATCTTTTTCCACACAGTCTCAACATCAAAGTTTGAAGGCAATATGACAATTGTGTGTTACTCAAGAAACATTTTGCAAGGTAGGTGAAGAATTCTAACCCTGTAAGAAACATCAGAGGATGCTATATAAAGACGCATAGAAGTGTCAGATACTAAACAGATTTTTATACAACTTGCATCAAGGAATTCCCATTTCAGTAACTTTTTAAGGAAAATTTTCCATCTTTCCTCTCCTTACATCACAAAATGGATAATAACAATTTACAAAAAGGTTTTTGTATTTATTGTGAATAGGAAACTGACTGTTATAGCTGAGAATGTTAAAAATGATAATATCCTTATAAAGAAGATTTTGTACATTTTCACAAATAGGTGAAATTAGATAAATGTCCTACAGTCATTTATTTGAATTCCATTATGTAGCTCAGTAATAGTCTGTTGATTGTGCTCCATAAGTTAAGTTTCACAGTGAGGAATTTCTTGTAAAAACAACCAGTTTACACAAAGCCTAACTCCTGATTGACTTGCCAAAATGGTCCCCTTCAACAAGTAGAAGCACAAAATTCTATATGGCCCCATTTGCATTTTTCAGTAGTCCTCAACTTGCTTAGTCAGTTGACAATATTGGAAGTGATAAGTTATGATTTATCTTTTTCATAATTCAAGTGCCATTGTCCACATACTAAAAATGTAAATATTTTTATAGGAGAGTATTGTCAGCCACATAATTTCTGATATTTAGAAATTAATTCTGATTTAATTGTAAGTTAAGGCCTGTATCCTCTTCATTTTTTTGTGGTAATGCAAATAAGCAACATAAACACAAGTGAAGAGCCACAATGCTGATTCAAGATTTACAAATTACCAAAATAAAAAGCACTGCAGCAAGTGTATCTAATCACACTGTGTGTAATGGGCAGTGTATAATTATTGTGCCATGTTCCAGTAAAATAGAGAGCACTACAGAACCATCAATGCAACTCGCATATGGTCTGTCATGCACAGCAATAATTTATCCTGAACACATGCAGCACAATTAATATATAGAGGAGAGAGGTGGAGGACCAAGTATGGTGAAGATGAGATTTGCTTACTCTGGACAATAGGGGGAGCTCTTGTTGTCAATAACAATGAATATAACTTTGCAGCCAATGAAGGATGGCCATGTCATAGGCTGGAAGGGAGCAGTTTCTGCCATTCAGTAGTCTTGACAGTAAGTGTCCAAAATGGGACAAGCTCACTGGGCTGCTGCTTCAAAATTGTGCCCTCTTCCAATGTGACGTGCAATACAGTCACAGTGAAATGCACACTGTCATGACATTATCTTCAGACAGGTAAGCACAGATTTATCAAACTCAACTGAGAGATTTCATGTGTAAAAAATGTGTATTGCAACAAGGGAAAATGTGGCAGGTACTTCAGCTAACCACAGTCAAAGCACTACTACTGTCACAAAGTACCAAACAAACAATTAATCATCTTCTTGTCATAAGGCTGTTTCATTCTCTTCTAGAAATCACAGCATAAGAGAAAATAATAAAAAGATAATTAGGTTAGAGTTAACATCCCATCAACATCAAGGTCATTAAAGATACAATAAGGCAAAAATCAAGCATGAAACAAGTTCTGCCTAGCTGGAGGAACAATCCTGGTATTTCATTGAAGTGATTCAGGAAAACCATGGAACTCGAATCTGAAAAACTCAGCTGTGTGTTTAATCTCACTTCTGAATATAATGTTCTACATTAATCATTGCACCTTTTACCAAAAGGTAGGACAGAACATCCATCTGTACATATATTGTCCACAGATAAATTTGCCCTACCCACTCTCCAAGGACAAAATTTTGTCATTGATGGGTGCTCCTGCGATACTGTCCCAAACAAATGTAGCATACCGGCTTTCATGGGTGGAATTAAGGGTTTTGAATTTGTAACTGCAGTAATAAATTATAAGATGGAAAAAATTAATCATTTCTTTAAAGAGGCCTGAGATCTGTACCTTCAATTTTGTGTTATTGTAATTCATTTATGAATAGAATACATTACAGTCATCAATAATTATCTGCAAAGGCTTGCTTAGTGACTGCATTCACAGCAGTGGCCCTTAACAATTTATACTGCCACAGATGCAATAAATCCCATAAATATTCACCCAAAGTTTCTTTCTACATCACGTTCCACTTTCTTGAACCCTTTCCTCTCCTCCTTTTGATAGATGAAGGATATACATTTGTAACATCAGTGTATCTACGGGCTTCCATTCCCTTTGTACAAGTCAGTTTTCTGTTACCTGGTAAAACTACTCTTTTATCCTTAGATACTTAAAAATTCTGACATTGTATTATACACATCAAGAGCGAATTCAGAAATGTGTTTCCTCAGGCTAATGTTTTAACAACTGCACAGAATAAAACACTTCAATAATTAAGAATTTAAATCTCTGCACTTGCCATGTTACGTCTTTGTTATCCAACAGGAAACTAATGTATGTTTTAATTTTGCACAAACAATTAGGATTAACATGCTATCAGAGCTTAAAGTAGCATCAAGCAAGCATAGGAACAAAAATAAGCACTATACATGATAAATTTCAAAAATAGGCTACTGTTAATGAAGTGATGGACACAGTGCTGCTGATGGCTCACAAAGCTCAAAATGCACTGTTACAGATGAGGTAACTGGGGAGGGAAGGATATTCAATTGATTGGCGACAGTGAATGGAAAATTTTTTGGTGACCAGGGAGAGAACATAATTTGGTACTTTGAAGTACCACTACTGAACTGTAACAACGTCAATTCTTTTATAAACTGTTTCTTAAGTAGTAGTTTTGACAATGCTGTAGAATTATCATTCACTCCAAGGGAACATATTAAATGATTTTCTTTTTAATGCCTAAGATAGTATCTACTTCTGCCAGACTCAGAGCCAAACCCTGTCTGAATGTGTACCAGATTGCTATACAATAGTACTGGATTCATTAAGGCTGAATTTTCACGTAATTTTTTTCATAACACAAATTTTAAACTGTCAGTGATAATAATTTATATATCAGTCTCCAATATCAGACTGTTTTTCCAGAAAAAACAATCCTTGTTCTACAAGACAGATGTAACCACTTGCTAAAAGACATTGTACTGTCGCTCCCCACAACCCTTACTTAAATCACGAAACTTCTTTTCTTATGACACAGTATGTTGCCAGTCTGTGAACAGAAGGGCAGAATTTCAGATATAACATTCATAAGAAACTCATTATCACAGATGTTATCAGTGACAATCATTTATAATAAAACGAAGCTACACTATATGCATTGGTTTGAAGTCACTAGCTCTCTTGCATCACAAGCTTTAATAATGCTATCATAAAGCTTCTCATAAACAATCCACACAACACACTCACAAATAAGACTGGAAGGTTTTCAATTTGAGTAACATGACGTGTGTGTGGACACACACACACACACACACACACACACACACACACACACACACACACACACAGGGGGGGGGGGAGGGGGAGAGAGAGAGAGAGAGAGAGAGAGAGAGAGAGAGAGAGAGAGAGAGAGAGAGAGAGAGAGAGAGAGAGATTCACCACCTGTCTTAAAGGGTAAATCATATGCCAGTGCAGCTAAATGGTGCCTTACAAAACAACGTAAGTTCCTAAAAGCCATGAATATTGTGTACTTTTTGTAATTCTATCTGGGCATTTTACCATGTAGTGTGTTTCACATGCTAGTTAAATTATGGCATTATAGAATGAAACTGTTGGCTTTAATCTTAGAGATAGTAAACAGTGTTGCTTTATAGTTAAATTGAGGGTACAAATCTGACTGTGGTTAATACAATGTAAGAGTGGATTAACGTAATTGATAATCTCCCTTTATGTATTATTACAAAATAGTTTGTAATTTTCAGATAAACTTCATGTAAAATTTTATAAAGTAAGAACTTTTATTAAGTTAGTTTTTTTTTATGGCAACGGTAAAGGAAGCTCACATTTAAATCCATTTTTATTGTCTTCAGCATTACATGGATGCAGTACAATTAGAAACTTGGCATATGGTTGGAAACATTGTGAAACCAGTTTCTTTACAAAATCATTGTGTAATAGCCTGAGGTAACTCAGTTTAGAACAAATGTGGTTCTGCATTGCAAAAGAAATAAGCCAGTGAAAATGGGGGTACTGACTGCAGAGCCAGTAAGCGGCTAAGGGTGTTCATTTCATTGTAATTTCATTCTAGCGAGCTGCATGGTCACCGATGGTATCTGTTCTTTCGGACATGTCTGAAAGAACAGATACCATCTTAGCATATAGATAGTGACACTGTAACACATTAATCGTTTTACAAAATTTGTTACTATGACAAGAAATTTCCCAAAAATAATGGTATGCACATGAAGTTACATGTTTAATTCTGGTAATGTGAAGATTTCTCTTATCACTTGTTTTGGGAAGGAAGGTTTGGAAAAAAGAGACAAATCAGCCTACGAAGCCAAATGAGGAGTTGTTTGATTACGTATGCCAGTGCATTTGCATATTTAATGAAAATAATATAGAACTTCAGTGCCTTGGATTCAGTAGTGAGCTGAACCACATTTATAATAAATACATTATAGTACATAAAAATGAATATTTCTTGGCTTGTGCAGAAATCACACATCGAATTATTAAGCTCTGTATCAAAATTAATCATACTTAATAAAAGAGAATGTATATCATACCTAGCAGACTTGATTTCAGTTAAGGACTTTGAAGTAGCCCTAAGTGCAATGATTGTTACAGCCATTCTCGCAGTTAAATGACTCATTTTTAATCAAGACCTTATAGTTTCCCTTATCATTTTCCCCATACAAAAACAATAAGAATCACAATCACAGGCTCACAGTTATGGAGAGGAATGGATTAGGTGAACAAGTACAATGAAATCACAGAAGGATATGCCAGGAAGAGCATGCATTAATCAAAAACAAATCTGATGAACAATGTAACTGCATGGAAAAAAATTTAACACAAGCAAAGATATAAGTATGTCAAAATTTGCTAATGAGTAACAAACAGAAATAAAGAATTTCAAACTTCTACAAGTGACTAGTGAGTTAGGACTTTTTTGTCATTTGTTTCAAGTGTTGTGTAAGGTTAAGCAACGTAGGTTTCCAATTAAAATGATATTTCCATCTCTGTACCGATTACCAGCAAACAGAAAAATAGTTTGTTTCATTAAAAAAATTAACAGCATGCTTGTAGTTCAGCACTAGTTTACATACCTGTTGGCAAGCTACTCTTTATAAGCTACATAATAACATCTGCTCTAGGTCATTACTAAGCATTATCTGAGGCTTGGGAAAGTTCCAGAATTATTTTTTGTTGTAATACTTTGTGTGTCTTACATCGTGTTGTTCTCCTTATGAAAAACAAGAGCCAAATCTTTACGAAAAATGTCACGAACTTCAACCTGATAACACACTTCCCTCAATAAGGTTTATAACAACAACTGAAGTTTATAACAATTCAAATTCTGCACATCTGATTCACCAGTGGTTGAAGAGGTGCAGAGAGGATAAAGGGCAGGAAGGATTTAAACTGCAGAATAATCAAAAGTTCACAAAAGCAAGCAAGTCATAATTCAGTGTATATCTGTTTACAAATTGAATTTCAGCTGCATTAGGGGGCTGAATGTTCTTTATAGTATCAATCTGATAAAACTCAATTATTTTAACTGTAAAACAGGCTAATATTTTAAATTTCTCAGCTTGTAAATAGATGACTATTTGTTGTGCAAGTAACTATTCATTATAAAAGTAAGCTAACTGAGGAACTACAGATCTACGTTAATGTTTCAGTAATGGAAGTTGTAATAAGCAATTTTTTTCTACAGTACACACAATTCAACTCACATTGTATTTTATGAAAAATTACATTTTATCTCCATATCGTTCACACCTTTCTAAAACATGTTAACATCGCAAGAAGTTCACAGCTGTATGTTACTTTATTTTGTATGTTACACTAATACTGGTAGTTCTATGAACACATCACTCTAAGTGCAATTAATAATACTAGAAAATGTCAAACTACACAGTTCATTATGGAATAAACTATGCGTTTAAGACATTTCAACAATGTCTTTGTCTGGACAACATGTGCAAGGCACTCCTGTACTGGTATTGTGAGATATGTTGGTGTCGCTGGTGGACGAGCACACATGAGAAATTGAAGTTCTATAACAAAGATAAAACATTCCGAACTGCTTCACACTTTGCTGCTGGCTACAGAGCAATGAAGTTACATGTAATATTAAAGCCAAGATTATTTAGAGGCAATAATGCATCTATTTATCTGTATCAAACCATTGCTTCAGTATAGCAGATTATGAGTAAAAGGGAAATTAAAACTTCTTTATTGGTTTCTGACAACTTCATATTCTCATGTGCATCATGCAGTGACATTTACTTTTTTTTTTACAAAAGTGAATAAAAATTTACAAAATAACAAAATTCATATTATCACATCGTTACTCTTTAAAGAGTTAGTTGCATGTTAAAAATGTACAAAATTATTACAAAATCCTATAAGATCAAGTAAAAACTATTTTTCACATGATCCTAAGGCCTCTGTTAGGCGGCAGTAAAGAAGCAACACCAAATGTGAGAATGCAGAATTATAACTCTGACATTGTCTCACGAATATCTTTCAACGTCTTTTGGACACAGTACACAATGTTATAAAATTTACATTTACAATTATTTTCTGGCAGGTAAAATGTCACTGGTATACAAAGTAATCTACAGCATCCATGACAAGGATGTACTTTAAAAGTACAGTCATATGACACACACAATTCACAAATTTACAACATTTAATGCACACAATTAATAGATTTAAAATGGACAGGTGTTTCTCTGACCAATTCACATTCACCGCTAACGATGTACACAGATTGCAAAACTAATGTACTCTATATAATCGACATTTGGCAGTAATGCTACATAGCTTCAGATTAAAGTCTGATGCCGGCAACACAAAAGCGATATAAAACAAATAATGGTCATTCCAGATCACACAGTTTATATCACAAATAAGTGGTAGTCATTGCCCAATATCCAGGTAATGACTATGAACTGGACGGCTGGGGGGGGTTATATCCCCAATTGCTGCTGGGAATTGTTTCCTCACACCTGTACTACCAGGACGGATCCCCAGGCGCATTCAGCCTGACTGCCAAAGACATTCACATTCTCTGCAGCCGAGAATAAAGCTAGCAGCAAACTGCTACTGGTTTTACTAACTGCAGGTAACTAACTGAAAGAGATTCAAAACTGGTAGTAAGATAGCCCTCTCTTTTCTCATGTGAATTATAACACTGTTTCACTGACAGACACATCAACCCAGAAGCAATAGGGTGGCACACACTTTAGAGGCAGCTACCCTAAAGGTAGTGGCAAATTGTTACGTAACACAAAGTATAAATATTTTTATCAAATTACGAATAGTATATCTCAATGGTACAATCTCACACCACTTCAGATTACTCTGTCTACAGTGAATATAAGTACAACATTTATCTTACTCCAAGCACCTCACCTCTGAAATTCTTCTAAAGGTTTGACAAGGCCTTCGCTATAAGCTCGATGAACACTCTCACAAACAAATCTATACTGGGCCTGCAAAGAAATGATAAACAAAAAAAGGCTTGTTTCATTTGAGCAACTGATATTTGCTTGCAAGGAAAAAAATCTACATCTACATTTATACTCCGCAAGCCACCCAACGGTGTGTGGTGGAGGGCACTCTACATTTACAATTATTTTCTGGCAGGTAAAATGTCACTGGTATAAAAAGTGATCTACAGCATCCATGACAAATCATCTTCATATAGAAGTAGAATTTACAAATTAATAACTACAAAGAGGAAAGGAAGACTGGGAAATTAGTAGCAGCACTATAATAACTGGAAACAAAAGCAAAGCTCTGCATACTGGCCCTGATGGGCCAATCAGGACCAACAGATCCCCGTGTGTCCTCTGCCAATGGCATCACTGCACGCAGTATGGAGAGGCATAAAGTCCACACACTGCTTTCCCAGCCATTGTCGGCTTTCTTGACCTTGGTGCCACTACTTCTCATTCAAGTACGTCCTCAATTGTTCTCACAAGGCAGAGTGAATCCCACATCAGTCCTCCCACTAACAGAAAACCCCTGGCAGTACCAGAAATCAAACCTGGGTCATCAGCATAGCAGCCAGACATACAAACCACTGAGCTATGAGAGGCACATAATAACTGGAAGATGAACATTAAACAACAGTTATTGCAATCATGTAATTTCCTAATCAGTTCTCTACACATGTAATGTATATAAACAGTGCAACAGGGTAATTTGCCGGTTATTTAACAATAAGATTTACATGTATGTTTACATTTGAATCCAAGTAACTAAATATACTTTTAGCAGTTGGAAAACACACACACACACACACACACACACACACACACACCTTCCTAGTGGAGATTTTGAAGAACCAAGCTCAGCTATCAAACCTGGCAAATTCGTTTGTGTGAAAATATTTTTTTCTCTAGTCAAGATATTTGAACTTATTATAGTCCATTACATTAGTACCATAAACAATCCTAGCATTGCACTAAATGCTTCAATTAGTGATATTACCCCTTACAAGATTGACTGGACTGCAGGATAGCATTTGAGGCCAGTCATCAACAATATAAGCTATGTCGCACAACCTGCCCAAAATCATTAGGTTACAAAATAAGATCTACTCAGTGCTAACCTCCACAGTTCACAATACTGATGCACCTCAGATTACATGTCTCATTTGGGCTTAACTCAGCTTCCTGTGAAGGTCAGTCAAGAACCTCTATTGTAGCCTGCTCATAAAATCCAGAGACCTCATGTGCAAATAATATGGAAGTGGATCACAACTAGATAACATCACATCACACGCTTGACTACATGAAAATCTAATAACTTCGAGAGTACAGCTCAATATTAAAAAGAATGCCAGCTTCTACAGACGGTGTCTACTGTCCACCTGAGCACAAGATAGAACCGAGAACATTGCACGCGTATGGAGAAACGTAAAGTGGGTAAAAACGAGGCTCCTGAATATCTAGCCACATGCAGCTTCACTCGATTGTTGCCAGTCACTGGTACAAAATAAAATTACTGTATATGGGCCAGATATGAGATTTCAGAGTCAAAGACCCAGTTGTGTAATCATGATAACTTCACGACACAAAGCTTCACACCTCACCTGGGCTTGTCAACACCGACCATGGACTGTTTATGACTGGGAACATGTTGCCTGGTCCAGTGGGTCTCATTTTAAATGGTATTTAGCAGATAAGCATGTATGGGTATGGAGACAAACTCATGAATCCACAGACCCTGCAGGTCATCAGGGGGCTGTTCAAGCTGAGGGAGGCCCTGTAATGGTATGGGGCAGGTGCAGTTGGAATGATATGGGACCCCTGATACATCTAGAAAATACTGACAGGTCACACGCACATAAGCATCCTGTTTGATATCTCCATCCATTTATCTCCATTGTGCATACCGACGGACTTGGGAAATTCCTGCAGGACACATCCAGAATTGCTACAGAGTGGCTCCAGGAACACTACTATAAGTTTAAATACTTCCACTGGCCACCAAACTCCCTAGACGTGAACATTATTGAGCACATCTGGGGATGCCTTGTAATGTGCTGTTCATAACATATCTCCACCCCCTTGTACTCTTACAGATTTATTGACTGCCCTGCAGGCAGGATTCATGGTGTCAGTTCCCTCCAGCACTACTTCAGACATTAGTCAAGTCCATGCCCGTCATGTTGCAAGACTTCTGTGTGCTCGCAGAGGCCCTACACGATATTAGGCAGTGTGTGTGTGTGTGTGTGTGTGTGTGTGTGTGTGTGTGTGTGTGTGTGTGTGTGTGTGTGTGTGTGTGTGCGCACACAAAGGGAAGAAAAAAAAAAGAAAAGAAAAAACCTAGGAACCCATTAACATTAACAACCATAGGCCTTGTATACACTTTTAGTATAGTGCAGACACACTAATTGCACTGTGAAGTTTGAGGCCTGCAAATGAAAATGATGGATCTTACAATTTAGGCATTCCTTTCAATTATATTTCTGCAAATTCTTTGTATCAATTGACAGTATATATTTGGCAATGTGTGTACCACGAGAACCAAACAGTTTTTGTTAATGAGATGAATTTTTGAGGAAATTGAGTAAAGAGAATCTTCCCTGATTTACTTTGAACTCTGGAACGCCAGGTGATAGGCCTGCATAAGGTCATTGAGCTGCAGAAAGAATGCTATACAACGTCAAGCATAAGTGGAAATAGATGGAGGGGAGTGGTAGTGGTGGTGGTGGTGGTGGTGGTAGGGGGGGGGGCGGGGGGGGGGGGAGAGAGAGAGAGAGAGAGAGAGAGAGAGAGAGAGAGAGAGAGAGAGAGAGAGAGAGAGAGAGAGAGAGAGACTTCAAAGGATACATTCTTTGGCAAAGAAGATAACTACAAGTAGTACAATAGTATAAGGGGGGTTGGGTTGTTTTGGAGGAGGAGACCACACAGCGAGGTCATCGGTCTCCTACGATTAGGAAAGGATGGGGAAGGAAGTCAGCCGTGCCCTTTCAAAGGAACCATCTCAGCATTTGCCTGTAGTGATTTAGGGAAATCACGGAAAACCCTAAATCGATATGGCCGGACGCGGGACTGAACCGTCGTCCGCCTGAATGCCAGTTCAGTGTGCTAACCACTGCGCCACATCGTTAGTATAAGGGCTACAAGGTATGGAGTGGTATTTATCACAGGTGGAGGCAATCTTTCTTCTTCTCAACAGTGATGCTATCTATTCTGTAGCAGTAATATCCCCCTTCACTAAAGAGTGAACGTTTTCCTTGTAAACATCAAACACAAGGGCCATACCCAATGTAAAGTGCATTAAAAAGAATATTCACTTAAGAAAACTAAAATTATGAGATGGCCAAGAGGCCAGTATTGCTGATACACATGTAAAAGTACAAGCACTATGAAGTTTCAAGAACTAAAAGTTCGGGAAGGTTAAAAGGGGAGGATAGGTCACTCAGACTCTAGGATGAGACAGATCCACCTGTTGTGAGCACGAGAGACCCTTTACTTTACTGTAACCCATTACTTTTACACTGAAGAGCCTAAGAAACTGGTACAGCTGCCTAATATCCTGTAGGGCCCCTGTGCGCACACAGAAGTGCCACAACACAACTCTACCAGTGTCTGAAGTAGTACTAGAGGGAACTGACACCATGAATCCGCCAGGGTTGTCCATAAACCTGAAGAGTAGGAGGAGGTGGAGATCTCTTCTGGACAGCACACTGCAAGGCATCTCCGATATGATCAATAATGTTCATGAATGGGGAGTGTGGTGGCCAGCAGAAGTGTTTAAACTCAGAAGAGTGTTCCTGGAGCCACTTTGTAGCAATTCTGCATGTGTGTGATGTCGCATTGTCCTGCTGGAATTGCCCAAGTTCCTCAGAATGCAGAATGAATGCAGATGACCAGACAATGCTTTTGTACGTGTCACCTGTCAGAGTCATATCTAGACTTATCAGGGGTCCCATATCACTCCAACTGCACACGCCCCCAATAATTACATAGGCTACACCAGCTTGAACAGTCCCCAGCTGACATGCACAGTCCATGGATTCATGTGGTTATCTCCATACCCGTACACATCCATCTGCTCGATACAATTTCAAAAGAGACTCATCTGACCAGACAACATGTTTCCAGTCACCAAAAGCCCAATGTCAGTGCTGATGGGCCGCAGTGATGTCTGAGACTTGATGTTTTACTGGATTCCCGATATTCACATTACACTCGTGGAATGGTTGTACGAGAAAGTCCCCACTTCATCACTACATCGGAGAGGCTGTATCCTGTCGCTCATGCGCCTATAACACCACCACGTTCAAACTCACTTCAATCTTCATAACCTGCTATTGTAGCAACAGTAACCAATCTAACAATTGTGCCAGACACTCATTGTCTTATGGAGGCATTGCTGACTGCAGTGCCGTATTATGCCTGTTTACACATCTCTGTATCTGAATAAGCATGCCTATACAAGTTTCTTTGGCGTTTCAGTGTATTTCACCCAAATAATTGGAACACATTTAAAAAAATCAAGTTATTTGAAAGGGCTACATGCTGACAAAATGCATGATGAGCAACTGTAGATCCACATACTTAAAATAACATATGGACACCTCTCAAGAGATTTCTGACTTGGCAACAGTACTCACCCCACATCCAATCCCAGAAGAGTAAAACAGAAATGGATGCAGGGTCACATTATCTTCTATGTATGAATCAAATTCAGAAAAGTCTGAAATTTTTAATACTGCACATAGTGTTATTGTCTCCTGGGGGAGCCTTAACCCTACAGAGCATATCACTATATGGTAGAATGGGATGTGTCAGCAGCAGCTGCCTGTTGAAGTATAGAAGGGAAATAAAACACCTTCTCTGCTGGACCAAAAAAGCTAGGTAGAAAACTACTACAACAACAAATCCAGCTACAATAGGCCTAGCAAACCAGTAGTGGATAAAATACACGGTTTCAAACACGGAACAAGTCTGGGAAACAATGCATATAATGGATGCACAGTGAACATATAGAGTAAACAGGGAGGGGTGCTGGACTTTAAGATCAGGAGGAGACTGGATATTCTAGCTTTGTCAGGAATCTGGTGGAAGGTTAAAGGCAGTAAGGAACTGAAGAGTCAGTATATGCTGTACTAGAATGGGAATGAGGAAAACTGAGGACATGCAGTGGCAGAGGAACACTGAAAGAGGAGATGACGAGAATATGTGACAGAATGATTCTTGTCACAGGTAAAGTGAAAGGAAATGGAAATTCTTCAAGTACATGCACAGACAACTGGTTGGACAGATCACGATATTGGCAGACCTAAATGCACATACTGACAAGTAAAGACAAGAGTATGAGGAAGTTTTAGAAATGGCACGATGGGGAAGGAAAAATGAGGGAGAATGAAAACTGTTAGAATTTTTTAAAAGGAATGGACTAGCAGGCCGCAATACCTGGTTTAAGAATGAAAGTCATAAAGTAACGTGGTACATCAATCAATTTGTTGAATAAATGTGTGGTAGACTACATAATATGTCAACATAACACAAAGAGAACAGTCACTGATGTCAAGGTAACACCTTCCAAAGCCCTAGACGGCAATCAGTATCTTTTTGCAGTAAATGTTGTAAGTATTAAGGAGGAGAAAGGAGGGTGGGATGGGCAGAAAGACGGAACAGAATGTTAAGGGTGCAGAAATTGAAAGAAGTCAAATGCAAAGAAAATTTCAGACAACAGTAAACAGCAACTTACAACGGGATGAAAAGCAGACAGCAGAGGAGGATTGGGAAGGTTGAAAACAAAGATTATGGAAGCAGCAGAAAAAGTGTGCAGAAGAACCAGAGATTAAGGAACAAGGAAGTTGCACAGAATAAAGCACTCTGTATATGGTTTCTGTAAAACAAGAAAGGAATACACTGAGAAGGTGGAAGGGGGAAAAAGAAGAAACAGATGGAAAACAACATTATTAGTAAAGCCTGCAACAATCTGAATGATTTTTTTATTGTGATTCAAAAAGCTGATAGGTCAGAAAAAATATTCATTAAATGTTAATGGAACTGCTTTATTTTCATAACGCTTTATGGGCATAGCCCATCATCAGATGACCTTCTAAATATTTTATGCCATAGTTTGGATAAAAGAATTTGATACATTCAGTCATACTGTTGTTAATAGCATTAGATGTGGGTTCCATGACAGTATTTACACAAGCCAAATGGGAACAGACCATGAAAGAAGGAAAAGATCTGGACTGGAGAACAGTAGGTAAATAAGGGAGGACCACAATGACTGGAAAAATGGAACCACACTGTCAATTTTTAAGAAGAGTTGCAGGAAACTGTCAGAATTAAAGGGATATTGCACTGACGTGTCATGCTATCAAGGAATTTGGGGAGGTCTTGGAAAAGAGAGTATGGAAGATCATAGGAAGACAGAAAGGTAGACAACAAAGGCTGTCAGTGGATCTACTTTTTACCATAAGATACATTACAAGAGATACATTAAAATATGATAAGGACTTAGTATTGTTGTTTCTGGATATTGAAAATGTGTGTGATAGTGTGAGGAGAGGCACGATTTGGAAAACCATTCAGGAAAGGCAAATCTGAAGACTGACTAGGAGAAGAATGAAGGAGATCTATAAGGAAGTGTGACGTGTGTAAAAGTAAGAGAAGGGAAGACAGACTGGTTAGAAAAGAAAATTGGGCTGAAGCAACGGAGTGCACAACTCCCATGTACTTTTCACCACCATTAAGAATGGCATAATGGCGTGAGCAGCACAGAATGAAAGTATGACAGCAATGGTGTTTGTAGATGATGGAATAGTGTGCGGAAATGGAGAGGCAGAGGAATAAGAAAGGCCAAATGTATCGGTGGTAGGACATTATGGATTAAATTTAATGCAAAGAAGTGTGATTGAGGGTGTCAATGACAAATCAGATGATAATAGTAATGGATATAAATATTAGGGGCCAAGTACTAAAGAAAGTGTGAAGTTTGAAGTACCTGGAGAGCACAATTGATAACAGTGGGAGCAATGATTGGAGATTAAATGAAGTGGAAAGCAAGTACACGAGTTTTTGTGGAGTATATGAAGCCCAGTATGAAGTAGGGATACACTGCCAAAAATTAAGTAAATTCTATACTAATCATGTTCTTTTCCAATATTCACATAATCAACAACAACATAGATTTTTTTGAAGCTTGCAAGATGAAATTTCAAATATGCAGAATAGAACATACTAGAATGGATATAATAAGGAGTTGGACAGCAAGAGAAATAGTGAAAGAGGACCCCATGCAAGATACCATAGAATATACAAGATTAAAATGCAAAGGGCATGTTAAAGGAACGTGAGTCAGCAATATACTGAAACAGGCTCATGAAATGACAATAGGAGGCAAGAGATCTAGATGAAGACCAATAGATAGATGGATCATTTGGATGAAGGACTGTGTGAAGGAGAGAACTGGGACAGAGTGCAGAAACAATTGTGGAAAAGGGGGAGGGGGGATTATGTTCTAGACTGATCCCACCAGAGTGTGGGAACAGTGGATGATGTACTACAGTCACAAAGACTGCTTTGAATTGATCAAGAAACACTCAGCCTGTAACATCAGTGACCAGAAGACATATGGAATCCCTTCAAGAACACATTGTGGTACTGTGGTAGAGATGAAGCCTCAGAGCAGGGCAGAATCTGCATCAGTAGCTTATCGACTGTATACATATCATATATGTTGTTTATTTTTGTGGTATTCTTACATATTTCTGAATAGAGATGAACAGTAGCTGACTATGTAATGGATTATGTAATGGTTTATAGTTGTGCTATTTACTTTTGTTGATAAGAGTTTGTATATTTTTTGATTGCTTACGTTCAGTGAGTTTAATTTTTTGCTTTACCATTGCATCACTTGCAGTTCAGACAATAACTGATCAAAGATGGATAGGGACTGTGCCTGATGTGCAAGGATGCTGGGTTAATTGACCACTGTTCATAAACAGTGAAACGCTGTGTTGGCCATGGTCAACAGGATTCAGGCTGCTCCAAAGGTTGCACTGAGACATCCAAGGTTAATGTTTTGCCACCTTTAGAGCCTGTAGTCTCATTTGGTATCGTTGCTGCTGCGTTGTCTTCCGACTCCCATATCCCGGCCAGTCGACACTTACTGACTGCCGAACATTGAGGGGTTGCAAATCTCTGGGCGGAACGTGAAAGTGGGTATCAAGCACACTACTGTTACTTACATCTAAAAAATTCTACTGCTGAACATACATCTGACCCAGCACAGCACACCTTGCCTGTTGGGTCTGTTGCCAATCTTCCTAAAAGGTCTGGACTAGTGCAAAGGATGGGAATGCTTGTCACTGTACAGTCCAGTTACTGTGAAGAAATAGTGAGAGGAAAGAAACTAACGTAAATTAAGGCCAGAACCAAGGACATGTTGTAGTGCTAGTTCCCACCTCCTGAGTTCTGAGAAACTGATGTCTGTGGGGAGAATCCAGACAGCGCGTGTGGTGAAATATGCGACAAGGTCATGACTGTCATGTTGTCGAGCATGCTTTGCAACAGGATATTGCATGTTGCCAGTAAACACCCTCTCTATGCCCATTCATCCTAATTGATGATTTAGTGGTAGTCATGTGGGTGTAAAAGGCCAAATAGTGTTTACATAACAACAGCTGGTACATGATGTGTCGTTTCACAAGTGGCTCTCCTTTTGATAGTATTTGTTTTGCCAGTTACAGGGCTGCTATAGGTGGTGGTAGGAGGGTGCATAGGGCAAGTCTTGCAGCAGGGACAGTCACAGGATTAGGAGCCATAGTGTGGGGAGATGAGTGCAGAATGAGCATAGGGTCGGACAAGAATATTGTGGAGATTGGGAGGGTGATGAATCGCTATTCTAGGTGTGGTGGGCCAAATTTTAGACAGGATGTATCTCATTTCAAGGCATGATCTTAGGAAGTCATGGCCCTGTCGAAGCAGCTGATTAACACATTCCAGACAAGGAAAATACTGGGTCACCAATTGTGTGCTCCGAAGCTGTTTTTTTTGGAGGGATTAGCAGTATCAGGATTGGATGTGATGGCCCAGGGAATTTGCTTTTTAACTATGCTGGCAGGGTTACTACGTGCAGAGAAGGCTGGGGGAGAATGTATTGTACTGCTGTAAGGAATCTACATCCAAACAAATAAGTTTGCCTCAGATGCCAAGGCTGTATGGGAGGGGACATTTGACATGGAAAGGATGGCAACTGTCAAAATGTAAGTACTGTTGTTTGTTGATAGGTTTAATGAGGACAGAAGTGTGTAACTGGCCTTCAGAGGGGACGAGATAACCATCAAGGAAAGTGGCATGGGATTCAAAATAGGACCATGTGAAATTTAACTGGGAGAAGGTATTCAGAGATCCAGGAATTTTAAAAGGTCGGTCTCAGCATGAGTCAATATGGTAAAAATGTCATCAACATATCTAAACCAAAGCAGGGGCTGATGATTTATGGATCTCAGGAAAGGCCCCTCAAAGTGACCCATGAAAAGGTTAGCACAGGAAGGAGCCATCCTGGTTCCCATGGCTGTACCCTGATCTGTTTGTGTGCCTGCCGCTAAAAGGTGACGTGGTAGTTGGTAAGTATAAAGTTGTATAAATAAGTAAGTATAAAGTTTTTACCATATTGACTCGTGGTGAGGCTGTCCTGTTAAAATTCCTGGTATCTCTGAATATGTTGTTACTTTCAATGCATTTAGCTTTTCACTCTTATTAACTCACACATGATATTTAAATAGTAATCTCTGTCCTGTAACTTACCCTGTCTTCCACCCTTAGGCTCTCAAGTTTTCAAATCTCTTCCAATACAGTCCCCAACAATTAGTCTTTCCCTGTATTTCTGTGCGTAAGTCTCCTCTGACCCGCATTTCTGGGTGATTTTCCTGACATCTGCCCCTTTTCCTAGACCTCCCCAGTCCTTTTCCTTCGTTCACCCCTCTTCTTTCCCCTTCAACCCTTCTGCCTGAAGGAGGAGCCGCAGGCTCCAAGAACTTGCCTAATTACAACCTTCTTTTACGAGTGTGTTGTGCCGCCGAATGGTAAGTAGATTTTTTATCTATCCATCCAATTAAGTTATTGTCAAGAATTAATAATTCAAACAATGGATTGATAATAATAATAATAATAATAATAATAATAATAATAATAATAATAATAATAATAATAGAATTAATAATTCATGAAACATCTGTCCCAGCAATAGATGATAAAATCACGGTATTTGGTACGCAATTAAGTTTAGGTTGTTATTACGGTTGGTTAGAGTATTAAACCTAGTCTGGGTTCACTGTGTTTGGACTTTTTGTCAGAGGTGTTCCAAGGATATTGTGCGATGGAGAAAGACCATCTCATCATGAAACCAAATCATCAAAGATAGTCACAGAGTCTACAGTGCCATGTGTTGCACCATGGAGCCCCTTCATGAATGTCAGTGTTTAATGTTGTAAAGGAGGGTTCTGTCAATAGCGGTGGAACAGTTCAGTCATACCTGTATTACTAAAGATTTCGAACTTGAGTTGTGTATCCAACCCTGTCTGTAAACTGGTAAATAAAGCCAGATAATCATCCAAAGCAGTTGAATAGTTGTTCTTTGTAAAAAGCAATTTCAGAAAGGACCTCTGGAAGGAGTGGGGAATTTTGCCAGCTGAAGGTAAATGTGTACATCAAGAAGACAGGGGCCTTGCAAGAAGTAACTCATCCACAGCAGAGAGGTCAGCAGCTAAGGAGGTATTAAGACATCTGTAGCACTGCAGGAAAACCCAAGCAGTGCACATAATCCACAGTAGAAAAGGGGTTAATGTTTCAATACTGTGGGAGCCATTTATCATGGAGGTTGCACTTTCATCGTCTTTCTGACAGATGAGGGTGCCCACAAGGCTCAGTATTGGTGCGAGATGAGTGCCCTGGTCAACATAAAGGTCCACTGGTTCAACAGACTAATTGTGAGAGACATCAGATAGGACATCAACATCATCATCATCACACTGTTTACTTCTCTCTCCATCAGCAGTTTACCTTCGATTTTTTGGCCGGGGGGGGGGGGGGGGGGGGGAGGGGGGGCTCAGAGCCATAACTAAGGCCGTGGTAGTGGTACCAATGGACAGTGGACCAGAATGAACCTTTTGATGGCAACCAAGGCTTTTCCTGATGAGCTGGGGGAAGTTATGGGCTTTGAAATAACTACAGCAGCACAACTGCATTGACAAACACAAACACTAGTGCTGACACCAGCAACCTCTGTTTGTGTAGCAGCATTGGTTTTCTGAACAGGCTCTGTAAGTGCTGAAGTGAATGAGGTAGTGAACGTGGAAGACAAAACGGTCTTACAGCTCTACACCTTTTTGTCCTAACAAAATGGACTGTGCTGCCAATGGCCTTGCCACAGTAGTAACACCAGTTCCCGCCAGATCACTGAAGTTAAGCTGTCAGGCTGGGCTACCACTTGGATGGCTGACAATCCGGTCTGCCGAGCGCTGTTGGCAAGTATGGTACACTCAGCCCTTGTGAGGCTAGCTGAGGAGCTAGTTGATTGAGAAGTAGCGGCTCCAGTCTCAGAAACTGACATATGGCAGGGAGAGTGGTGTGCAGACCACATACCCCTCCATATTCACATCCAGTGACACCTGTGGGCTGAGGATGACATGGCAGCCAGTCGGTACCATTGGACCTCCGTGGCCTGTTCGAGAGGTTTTTTTTTTTTTACAGAAAATAGACTGTGCTACATAGTTTTGAGTTCTTTGTGTCTTCCGTTCTTTAAGATATACACTGCAGTTCCTACTCCAGACAGGGAGACCCCAGAGCAATTCATACTCCTCAAAGGAGGTGAACAAACGACTCCTTGGTGAATGGCCTTACCACATTTGTCACAAGTGGCTTCTCCCTTACATCTGCAAGAAGCGTGCCCAAAGCTCTTGCATGCACTCACATTTAAAACAGCTTATTGGATTGGGGATATAGGGGGCACACATTTAAATGAAGAAAACCTGCCCTCACATACTCTGGTATCTTCGTGCTAATGGAAGTGAGAATGAATGAGTAATTTGATCAGACAACCATCCCACCCTTTTCATGATATTCCATACATCAACAAAGCCCATTCAACATTCAGTTCTTCTTTGGTAATGTCCAACAGATCCCTGCATGACAACACCATTGATTTAGTTCAAGGTGGTGCGGAGCTCACTTTCAATGGCATATTCCAAAGACTTTTCGTTTTCTCCAGTTTTGTAACTCCGTGCAGTTTTTGACCAATAATGTCCCATTGTGCAACCAGTTGACAGACTTCAATATATCTTCTACGTCCTCTACGCTATCTGGAATGTAAAAAAAGGGGGAACTTTCTCAAAGCTTCCATCTCTTTGTTTAACTATTAAAAATACATTCTGATCTGAAGAATGCATTCTGTTATTAAATGTCGTAGTGACCCCTTATCAGTTAGTGGGCCCACGCAACAGACAAGCAAGTTACCGGCCCTTTATCAGTTAGAGGGCCTGCACAATAGAAAAGCAAGGTGGGCTGCTGACCACCTTTCGAGAACTCAGATCGAAACATCGCCAGTGGATGTAAACAATAACAGGCTTTCAGCATAAACATGGAACTACCTCACGAAAAGCCATGTGGCAGTGATCCACCAATTGGAACTCAAGTGACTGCATGCGGCACTCCGCCGAATCGGCATTATAAGCATGCCAGGAGATTCAGACCGGCAGTGTGTACCTACAGCTAGGACAGCTCCAGCCAATACTTACACCAGCTGTAGCATGTTATACATTCACTGTAGCATTCAGTAGAAAGTTATACCTTTGTAATTGCTAGAGTAGTATTTTGGTCATTATTTTCTTTTCATTGTTTTGTACTCATATCTTGTTTTGTAACCGCAAGAATTGATGCGTTTCTTATTGTTCTTGCATTTGGGAATTAGTGCGTGCCATGAAGGCTTTTTTTTATTATAATAAAGCGTGTTCAAACTAGATTGTTAGTTTTTTCCTGCTGACCGCAGGTCACTACACTAAAGACTAAAATACCCTGAATAAATTCAGGACTCTTCACATGAGGCTTCCAGAAATAGTTGTTGATACCTAACAGGAGGTGGAGAAAAATTTTTTTCGACACTACAATTTGTAAAACACCATGCCCTAGACAACAATCAGGATTTCTGGCTGCTTGGTGCATTGCCACCTCAGTGAAGAACTAAAATGAGCATAAGACAATATATCTTAAACTGTGGTATTACTTTTATTTTCACTGTAAACACTTTCGAGGTGCAGGAAGGTATTAAATTGGCAAGATCAAGTAACTCTTAATTCTCTGGTGTTAATAAATGTCTTGCATACAACAGTACTAAATACAATAGGAGACATCTGAATGTGAAGTAAATTATTACTTTCTAAAGAAAATCTATAATGAGAACAAAAAATTGTTAATCTCAGCAACAAAAGTTCTACACAGTTACGCAATCTATTAACTGAACAGAAACTGATATTTTTAGTTTCTTACCGCTGTTTGTATCATCATCCCACGTTGATCTCTCATAGCTCGTACAATATCAAGAGGATAAACTGGTTCATTAGCTTCAATTAGGCACATTGCAGTTTCCATGAGAATAAGAACTCCAGTACGACCTATCCCAGCAGAGCAATGGACAATGGTGGGCTCAACCATTCCAGTCCGAGCTTTGCGCACACGCATTGTGAACTCCAGGAACTGAGTGGGATCCTCAGGAACACCATGGTCTGGCCATGCCAAGTACTGCATGTGGCTGATGTGCCGCTCCTCTTCAGTCTGTTGCCAAGTAGTATCAGTGCACAATGATCTATTTCAAAATCATTTATATTCTAAACTAAGTGAGGAACGACATTTTATATTACTCAACATAATGAATTCAGTAATGGAAAACTGTATGCTAAATATAGAAATACAATGTCTAGGTGCCTGTCTCGTCACCAAATGACTGCCAAATCTTTCCTCTATCATTATTATCAACATCTTTATTTCATGGAAAAGATTACAGAATTCATATTTGTCTGGCTCAGTTCCTTATGAAATACTTATAAGCATTCTGAATTTGTTTCTTAAGTAATCTAAATACGTTTTATTGCAGGAAAGAACCTTCTAAGGATACATAACTCCCTTAATTGCAAAAATTAATATCACATAAATTATGCACTCTTAAATTACAGCTAGTAATTCCAACTGAGTAAACATTGTGCATGTGTGTGCAAATGTGTTTTACTTCTATGCGGCGGTATAGGTTTAGGCCTCTGTTATCACACCCTGCAGCCATTCACCCTGGTGAGCCCTTGTTTGCGAGTAATCAATGACATAAATTTCGAAATTTTGCATGATATTCTATGGTTGTGATTATGAAGTATGCAGTACATCAGTTGCA
The DNA here is from genome assembly GCF_023897955.1 of Schistocerca gregaria. NCBI lineage: Eukaryota > Metazoa > Arthropoda > Insecta > Orthoptera > Acrididae > Schistocerca > Schistocerca gregaria. Next base: position 355,226,731 of record NC_064922.1, on the reverse strand, counting down.
CAGCATGATGTTTAAGGTTTTGGCCGCCTATGCAAAAGGTGGTCGGCACAAAACTCATTGGCTGCTATCTGTTTTTATTTTTAAATCCTTATCAAAATGACATAGTTATTATTTTTATTCAATTAACGGGGTTAGATGTAATTTTTTGATTTCTATTCCTGTATCACATCATGGTAATAACTTTTTCAATTGCTCTCATTTTTTTTCTTCTTTTCATTTTTTCTACTTGGAATCTTTGCCCATATTAATTTAATTCTTTCTTATTTACCTATCATAATATTTATTACTTGGAATCTTTGCCCATATTAATTTAATTCTTTCTTATTTACCTATCATAATATTTATTTAAATGTTTGAAACTACTAATGTATCGGTTAAAAAACAAAAGATGAAGTAATTATTCATACTGACTGTGCAATGGTGTCGAAAATGTATGTTTCCTAACAGTATATACATTTTTTGAATTGCACTAATTGGACAAAGAAACACATATGAAGATTCAGACAAAAGAAATGATTTTAAAGAAAACAAAATTAGTAATGTAAGAAATGAGTGATGAACGCAGAAAATGAGTGGAATTACATGGTCAAAAATACAGAGTAATAAAAATAGTAGAAATGAAATTTAAAAAAGTCAGCACCCAATGGGTTTCAAACTGGGAGGCTGACACCTTAATCATGATGCTATGCAACTGATCTGCTGAAATTTACTTTTTCACAGCTATAGAACATCAAGCATAATTCCAATTTTTTTCCTCCTTTAATTACTAATAAACGAGGGCTCACCAGGTTGAATGGCTGCAGGGAGCAGTCCTTGCGTCCTTAACTTTCGCAACTGTAAAGACAATTTCAAAAAGTCTATCACGTCATTAGGGACCTCACCCTGTTAATGGGGAATTATCTCCAGTAGACAAGCCCTCTCACCTCATCGGTACACAAGGCAAAATAGTGCCAACTCTGCCACTTCCTCATTGACATCTCAACCTGACACTATTGTTGCTAGTGTACTGCAGACTTGGATTTTCCAATGGCACCTATTTGGGTCAGCACTTAAACCTGATAATGACATTGTAATTCCCCACGACTTACCTTGTTAAATTTTTGAGAGTGACAACTGTGCTGTTCGTAATGACCTGCTTGTTACTGGCTGCACTGTCACTTCTTGCGTAACATATTTCTGCAATAACTGGCAACTGAGCCAGTAGAGTTGCAACCACAGGTTATGGAATTCTGTGCATTTGCAACATTAGTTGATATGGACTCTGCTTTGCTGAAGTACTTGGAACGGCAGGCTGAACAACTTTAGCAAATTTAGGCATAACAGGAGCAGTTGCCTCGGCATTATATGGAATTACTACAACAACAGCTGCCTCAGGAACTGGTGCCATGGAGTAGCATGTCCCAGCCTGCATTCCCACTCTTCCCCAAGACATGGGATGTTTTTAACTAGAAGATTCACTGGCAGCACCAGCATTTTGCTGCACTCAAGATTAACAACACAAATCCTCCGATAGTGTTTTAACCATGCTTAGACTGCAGTTTGCTTTAGGAACAAACTTCCTTATTGATAGACCCCAATATATGGAATCCATAGCCTGTCAAGGAACCACTTTTAGTGAAAGTGCCATGTCATGTTAGACCACCAGCATGGGGAAAAAAAGCCAAGAGATCTTGTTTAACCCTCCAGCTGCAGGCAACGTGGATGTGTACATTCAGCACTATTATTTTCGGACAAATTCACAAGCCCAATGACTTTAGCATTGGATGTAATTTCTCCTGTTTTCACGTCTGAAGTCGCAGTATTCCTGTTGAATACTTTCCTTCTGTTCTGGATCATCCTAGACTACAATTTTCCTGTCAAATATTTTTCTGTTGCTCCAGAAATACTAAAAGTCACCAGAAGTTAAAGGGTTAATGTGAGCAACTGACATTTGCAGCCTCAGCCAGGAGGATAGTTTTCACTGTAAACATTCCTATGCAGAGTGCCTTATTCATGGAATGATTACCTGATTTGCTCTGACTAGGAAATCTGCCACAAAGCATTCTTTTCTGCCAAATCTACTTTCGAGTAAGAGTTGTCAACAGCACAGGCATTTGAATTAATTATGACCAGAAGTTCGCAATTACAGCTCCCTAAAAATGTAGCAACAGTACAGGTTTCGCAACGTCTGAGTTCAGTTCTTTTCACAGATTCCTCCTCTAATTTAGCACAGTAGCATCTACACACTGCTATCTCAGGTATTACCTTCATAACAGAACTGTTTTACACATTGTGAGAGAACAGACAGCAGCAGCATTACTCGACAGCCAACAACTGAGTTTTTGGCTTAGATGACTTATTGTTTTTTATTTACAATTTTGCAAATAATACCTTTTCAGCCCACAAGTACCCTCTGCAAATAATTATAAGACCTCTTTTCCACTGGGTCAGGGTTGAGAAAAATTCTAAATGATTCCTTTAATATCTAAGACCCTGACAACTTTTCCTTGCATAGTTTGCTCCAACTTTTTGTAAGTATGAAATCTGAGCTAGACCAGCCTAAACAAGAATACATTATCAAACCAAGCACGCCAAGAAAGGTGGCACACTGTTGGCTATCATCGAGAAACCCAAACAAACTACCCCTCTCCCCCTGGTGACTTCGAAGCAACTATCAATACGAGCCTGTAGGTGAACGCTCTTCAAGACCGATCTAACCAATGCATACTTACAAATACCTCTTGATAAAGGCTCACAGTGTTGGAAATGATCAACACACCCTCAGCCTTACCATTTCTAACAATTAGTATTCAATATTATTAGCACCCATGGATTGTTGCAATATATCTTAAGCAACTCGGCCTATTCCTTGATGTATCAAGTATATATTTTTAGCCCCCACTGACAACTAGCCTATACCACAAAACTTGTCCTCCTCGAAGAAAATAAATTATTGTGCAAAATTCCAGCCACACCTTCAAATGGATCACTAGTCACACTTTAACTATTTTGGGTCTATTGCAACATAGTAAATAAAACGAGATCATGTCACAGCATCTACAATTATGAGATTCACTTTTCACCAACCAGTGAACCCACAAATGTTGACACGATGTCACATTTCTTTGTTGCTCCGTTCTCTGCATTCAAGCAGCTTGACAAAAGATTGTTCCTATTTCATTGCCAAATAAGTTTTCTCATCACTATGGCAAAGATAGTACAGGAAATTAAATAGAATGGCATTCTACTGCAGGTCTTGTGGTTCCTGCCTCATCAAAAGCTCACGTGGGTGATATGTGTCATCTCAGGCATAGGTCATGTTTGGTACTTTTTGTATGCTGAAGCCATATCCCTGCTTTATGTATTTTTTTCCATTTATTTTTCAAGCATAGTAAACTATGGTGTCTGTTGGCACAGGTCCATCTGCAATGTCTGAAAAGCAATTTCTGTGCTTGGCTTACTTGCATTTCTCCACTTGGCAAGAAATATTCTACTAACAATCAGAAGTAATTATGCCAACAGCACCTTTCCTTATCCATTCTTTTGCATCTTTTATTTAATATTCATACAAATCAAACTGGATTCTGCCTTACTGATTCTTCCTATTCATCTTTATGATCCCACAGTATTTTTATTCGGGCCTTCCTCAAACATGGTAACTTATTTAATTCCGTTCATGAATGTAGACTGAAAAATTTTCTACCAAATTTAACTACAGATTATACGGTAACACATTAAATGCATATGACATGCACTCACTTTCACATTAAGATACCCTACTATTGTGCTGGCACTGAAGCAACTGGCTAACAAGTGAATGGGCAAAATTACTTTACCTCTAGATTGGTGAGTCGAAATTCTCTGAATATGAAGCTGCCTGTAGGTTCAGTCTCCTCTCGTGTACATGTGATGTGTAGATGAGATAATTCCAAAGTTTGTGTTAGAGCAGGCCAGTATTTGTGACACTTTATGCGACCCCGTTCCACAACTGGAGTTACCATTACAATTAGAGTGCTCTGAGCTTCCACAACCATCTGCCAAAAATCAGCAACTGTTCCTGGCAAAGGACCTGAAAGAAATAGCTATATTTAGTTGGTATTTAATGAGACATGCTCATTGTGATTCTCAACTTTCCTATAGTGTGTGAACTGGAGCCAATACATTTATTCTATACTCAGAAACAAACAAACAAAAGTGAAACAAAAATTCAGAAATACAACTGAATAAGAATCAATTTTTCGCTGAGCACCTACTTACTTATATAAACAGATGCTTCTACAGATTCCAATGCACAATTTTTCTGATCATGTTTTACATTTACTGCAATAAACATTCTTTTGGTTGACACCATAGAATATAAATTTTGTCACGATACATGCAAGGTAAAATGATCCAAGTCTGTCCATAAAGGTAATCCAAACACCACACCAAAGACTGCAAGCGTACAAGCTCAGGCAACAGTTTTGTGCTCCCAAGATCCACACAGTGGTGCAGTAGTTAGTGAGCGTCAACATATTTTATGAACAAAGGGAACTTTTATTTATTTATTTTTTCATCTTCAGTGGCAGGTGCCTATTCAAAAACAACACTATGCGTAAAACAGTTAGCCTGACACTCGAATACAGGAGTTCCAGTAACGGAATTTTTCAGTTACAGGCATATAATTTGAAGTTGGGTCCACTAGCAAACTTCTACAGTGAACTAAATGTCCCTATCTTCTGTAAATGAAAGTGAGGTAAAAAAATCATCTGTAATTTACACGCTGGCCGACAGGCAAACATATTTAAAAGTGGTGTGTGTGATAATGGATTGGAAAACCATCCATGAAGAAATACAAGACAACAATGTTTGGCAACAAATGAGGTTCAAAATTACATGTTTGCAATGTTAGGGGAACTTCAAACATTTTCATAGCTACAAATTCTTAGACCCTATCAACAAGCAAAATAGCATTCCAGAATCTTTTTGTTATCAGTCTACTGACTGGTTTGATGCAGCCTGCCACAAATTCCTTTCCTGTGCTAACCTTTTCATCTCAGAGTAGCACTTGCAACCTACATCCTCAATTATTTGCTCGACGTATTCCAATCTCTGTCTTCCTCTACAATTCTTGCCCTCTACACCTCCCTCTAGTACCATGGAAGTCATTCCCTCATGTCTTAGCAAGATACTTAAAGCTTGTTCCCCACAGATAAGTAAGATTCTCAGCCACATATGTAATACCTCTTTGGAGCAGGGTGTTTTCCCTGATAGACTGAAATATGCCATTGTAAAACCATTGCATAAAAAGGGGGATACGTCGGATGTCGACAACTATCGCCCAATCTCTCTTCTGACAGCTCTATCAAAAATTTTTGAGAAAGTAATGTATTCAAGAGTAGCCTCTCATATATGTAAAAATAAAGTACTAACAAAATGTCAGTTTGATTTTCAGAAAGGCTTTTCAACAGAAAATGCTATTTACACTTTCACTGATCAAATATTAAATGCTCTGAATAACCAGACATCACCCATTGGTATTTTTTGTGATCTCTCAAAGGCCTTTGACTGTGTAAATCTTGGAATTCTTTTAGTTAAGCTAAATCATTATGGTTTGAGTGGGGCAGTGCACAAATGGTTTAATTCATACTTAACTGGAAGAATGCAGAAAGTTGAAATAAGTGGTTCATGTAATGTTGATACAACAGCTGATTCCTCAAACTGGGGGGCTATCAAGCACTGGGTCCCACAGGGTTCAGTCTTAGGTCCTTTACTGTTCTTGATATACATAAATGATTTACCATTCCATATTGATGAGCATGCAAAGTTAGTTCTTTTTGCTGATGATACAAGTATAGTAATAACATCCAAAAACCAAGAACTAAGTAATGTAATTGTAAATGATGTTTTTCACAAAATTATTAAGTGGTTCTCAGCAAACGGACTCTCTTTAAATTTTGATAAAACACAGTATATACAGTTCCATACAGTAAATGGCACAACTCCAGTAATAAATATAGACTTTGAACAGAAGTCTGTAGCTAAGGTAGAATTTTCAAAATTTTTAGGTGTGTCCATTGATGAGAGGTTAAACTGGAAGCAACACATTGATGGTCTGCTAAAACGTCTGAGTTCGGCTACGTATGCTATTAGGGTTATTGCAAATTTTGGTGATAAGAATCTCAGTAAATTAGCTTACTATGCCTACTTTCATTCACTGCTTTCGTATGGTATCATATTCTGGGGTAATTCATCGTTGAGTAGAAAAGTATTCATTGCTCAAAAACGTGTAATCAGAATAATTGCTGGAGCCCACCCACGGTCATCTTGCAGACATCTATTTAAGGATCTAGGGACCCTCACAGTAACCTCACAGTATATATATTCACTTATGAAATTTGTTGTTAATAATCCAGCCCAGTTCAGAAGTAATAGCAGTGTGCATAGCTATAACACCAGGATAAAGGATGATCTTCACTATGCAGGGTTAAATCTGACTTTGGCACAGAAGGGGGTAAATTATGCTGCCACAAAATTCTTAGGTCACCTACCAAACAGCATCAAAAGCCTGACAGATAGTCAACCAACATTTAAAAATAAATTAAAAGAATTTCTAGATGACAACTCCTACTCATTGGCTGAATTTTTAGATATAAATTAAGGGAGGGAAAAAAACTAACTTAAGCATTAGTGTCATGTAATATTTTGTGTAATGTAGTATCTTTTACAGGCATCTTTCTTTAACCTGACACGTTCCACATCATTACGAAGTGTCGTATTCCTGTTCTATGGAACAAGTATTAATCTAATCTAATCTAATCTAATCTGTCCTATCATCCTGTCCCTTCTCCTTATCAGTGTTTTCCACATTTTCCTCTCCGATTCTGCGTAGAACCTCCTCATTCCTTACCTTATCAGTCCACCTAATTTTCAACATTCGTCTACAGCACCACATCTCAAATGCTTCGATTCTCTTCTGTTCCGGTTTTCCCACAGTCCATGTTTCACTACCATACAATGCTGTACTCCAGACGTACATCCTCAGAAATTTCTTCCTCAAATTAAGGCCGGTATTTTATATTAGTAGACTTCTCTTGGCCAGAAATGCCTTTTTTGCCATAGCGAGTCTGCTTTTGATGTCCTCCTTCCTCCATCCGTCATTGGTAATTTTACTGCCTAGGTAGCAGAATTCCTTAACTTCATTGACTTCGTGACCGTCAATCCTGATGTTAAGTTTCTCACTGTTCTCATTTCTACAACTTCTCATTACCTTCGTCTTTCTCAGATTTACTCTCAAACCATACTGTGTACTCATTAGACTGTTCATTCCGTTCAGCAGATCATTTAATTCTTCTTCACTTTCACTCAGGATAGCAATGTCATCAGCGAATCGTATCATTGATATCCTTTCACCTTGTATTTTAATTCCACTCCTGAACCTTTCTATTATATCCATCATTGCTCCCTCGATGTAAAGATTGAAGAGTACGGGGGAAAGGCTACAGCCTTGTCTTAATCCCTTCTTAATACGAGCACTTCGTTCTTGATCGTCCACTCTTCTTATTCCCTCTTGGTTGTTGTACCTATTGTATATGACCCGTCTCTCCCTATAGCTTACTCCTACTTTTTTCAGAATCTTGAACAGCTTGCACCATTTTATACTGTCTAACACTTTTTCCATGTCGACAAATCCTATGAACGTGTCTTGATTTTTCTTTAGCCTTGCTTCCATTATTAGCCGTAACTTCAGAATTGCCTCTCTCGTGCCTTTACTTTTCCTAAAGCCAAACTGATCGTCACCTAGCGCATTCTCAATTTTCTTTTCCATTCTTCTGTATATTATTATTGTAAGCAGCTTCGATGCATGAGCTGTTAAGCTGATTGTGCAATAATTCTCGCACTTGTCAGCTCTTGCTGTCTTCGGAATTGTGTGGATGATGCTTTTCCGAAAGTCAGATGGTATGTCGCCAGACTCATATATTCTACAAACCAATGTAAATAGTCGTTTTGTAGCCACTTCCCCTAATGATTTTAGGAATTCTGATGGAATGTTATCTATCCCTTCTGCCTTATTTGACCTTAAGTCCTCCAAAGCTCTTTTAAATTCAGATTCTAATACTGGATCCCCTATCTCTTCTAAACCGACTCCTGTTTCTTCTTCTATCACAACAGACAAATCATAGAGGCTTTCAATGCATTCTTTCCACCTATCTGCTCTCTCCTCTGCATTTAACAGTGGAATTTCCGTTGCACTCTTAATGTTACCACCGTTACTTTTAATGTCACCAACGATTGTTTTGACTTTCCTGTATGCTGAGTCTGTCCTTCCGACAATCATATCTTTTTCGATGTCTTCACATTTTTCCTGTAGCCATTTCGTCTTAGCTTCCCTGGACTTCCTATTTATTTCATTCCTCAGCGACTTTTATTTCTGTATTCCTGATTTTCACGGAACATGTTTGTACTTCCTCCTTTCATCAATCAACTGAAGTATTTCTTCTGTTACCCATGGTTTCTTCGCAGCTACCTTCTTTGTACCTATGTTTTCCTTCACAACTTCTGTGATGGCCCTTTTTAGAGACGTCCATTCCTCTTCAACTGTGTTGCCTACTGCGCTATTCCTTATTGCTGTATCTATAGCGTTAGAGAACTTCAAACGTATCTCGTCATTCCTTAGAACTTCCGTATCCCACTTCTTAGCGTATTGATTCTTCCTGACTAATGTCTTGAACTTCAGCCTACTCTTCATCACTACTATATTGTGATCTTAGTCTGTATCTGCTCCTGGGTACGCCTTACAATCCAGTATCTGATTTCGGAATCTCTGTCTGACCATGATGTAATCTAATTGAAATCTTCCCATATCTCCCAGCCTTTTCCAAGTATACCACCTCCTCTTGTGATTCTTGAACAGGGTATTCACTATTACTAGCTGAAACTTGTTACAGAACTCAATTAGTCTTTCTCCTCTTTCATTCCTTGCCCCAAGCCCATATTCTCCTGTAACCTTTTCTTCTACTCCTTCCCCCACAACTGCATTCCAGTCGCCCATGACTATTAGATTTTCGTCCCCCTTTACATACTGCATTACCCTTTCAATATCCTCATACACTTTCTCTATCTGTTCATCTTCAGCTTGCGATGTCAGCATGTATACCTCAACTATCGTTGTCGGTGTTGGTCTGCTGTCGATTCTGATTAGAATAACCCGGTCACTGAACTGTTCACAGTAACACACCCTCTGCCCTACCTTCCTATTCATAACGAATCCTACACCTGTTATACCATTTTCTGCTGCTGTTGATATTTCCCGATACTCATCTGACCAGAAATCCTTTTCTTCCTTCCACTTCACTTCACTGACCCCTACTATATCTAGATTGAGCTTTTGCATTTCCCTTTTCAGATTTTCTAGTTTCCCTATCACGTTCAAGCTTCCGACATTCCACGGGGCGACTCTTAGAACATTATCCTTTCGTTGATTATTCACTCTTTTTCTCATGGTAACCTCCCCCTTCGCAGTCCCCTCCCGGAGATCCGAATGGGGGACTATTCCGGAATCTTTTGCCAATGGAGAGATCATCATGACACTTCTTCAACTAGAGGCCACATGTCCTGTGGATACACGTTACGTGTCTTTAATGTAGTGGTTTCCATTGCCTTCTGCATCCTCATGTCGTTGATCATTTCTGATTCTTCCGCCTTTAGGGGCAATTTCCCACCCCTAGGACAAGAGAGTGCCCTGAACCTCTATCCGCTCCCCCGCCCCTTTGACAAGGCCGTTGGCAGAATGAGGCTGACTTCTTATGCCGGAAGTCTTCGGCCGCCAATGCTGATTATTTATCAAAATTTAGGCAGTGGCGGGGATCGAACTCGGGACCGATGACATTTTGATTATGAATCAAAGACGCTACCCCTAGACCACGGGTAGGTCCAGAATTAATGACTATGTAAAACAATTTCAGAGACAATTTTTGAACGGACTCTATGAAACTCTCAGGCTGGATCACAATTTTTATGTTATTGTGTTCCGTAGTATTTCCTGCCAGAATTAAAGGGGTCGCAAAGCTCCCTTTTTTTCTTTCAAAAATGAGCATCGATATGACTCACATAATTTTACTTTTCTAATCTTATTTTGTCTGTCCTAGGTAGCGTATGACCCAGTCACAATGACTAAATGGGCTTTTGTGGTCAAAAACTGTATTCAACTGAAGAAAGATATCAAAATGAAGTATACCTCGTATCAAAATTTCTCTTATTTCGTCGTCATTGCTCAAAATGTTTCCTGTTGGAAGAAAACACCACCACACATTGGGAGGGGGGGGGGGGGGGGGGTTCTTTAATGTTCTCTTCAAGTGTTCTTCACATCTGTTGTTCACACTAATCACTTACGATAACAAAAATAAATGTTATGTGATAAAGAATGTTTCCCCTCATACACCACCAACCAACTAAAATTTTGTTTAGATTCAATTTACTTAAACAGCGCCATTACAGGTTTCTAATTTAAAGAATTAATCATCACAGAGAGAATTTGGTTTATCAAAACACATGACCATACCATGTTATTATAAGGGAGCATGAAGGAAAACAGGTCTACTAATACTCAGGCAATGAGAGAAAGCACATTTCTCACTGCCAATCCTTATGAAATGTTGTGGTGCAAAACTGAATGAAATCTAGTTGACAGTATGTGACAACAATACAACAGCTGGAGGCAGCCAGCGCGAGCCATCTAGCGGCAAAAAGGTGACGCTAAGTGGTAGTATTAATATAAAATAACGCCGAGAGAGGGTAGCAGGGAATGGAGACAGCCAGAGGGAGACATCTAGTGCCTTAAAAGAGAAATGGTACTGCTAGCCTTACCCGGGGACAGTACATCCCTCTTTGAAAATGTAAATAGTGTATAAGGAAAATAGATAATAAGTAAATGAGTAAAAATAATTAAGAAGTGCTGATGGAAGAAAAATAGATAAAAGTAAATAGACTATCAGTAAATGAACCAGTAATTTTACAAGAATAACAAGACAAAGAGGGGATGGAGGCACTGTTCAGCAGTGGAGAAAAACACTAACAAAGCTAAACAAGAAGAAATACAAGTCACTGATGCAAACTGGGGTATCTGCTACAGAAGCCAGTTACTCTAAACAATGTTCAAAGCTTCATTATTCATGGCATTCACTGTTCAAAATTATCAATTTTGCTCTCGGTTATTCTTTGCTAAAGGAAGCATAACATGGTACAGCCAAATAAACACACAGATATAACAAAAATTCATTATCTTCTAGGCTATTATGATGTGTATCAGTTACAATATCTGGAGGGGGGAAAAAAACTGCTCACCATGTGGTGACAGGAAAAAGTATGGAAGCTTATGGAACCAGTGACTACTCTTTCCAGCAGAAGGGTTTAAGAGGAAGGGAGTGGGTAGCAGAAAAGAACTGGTCAGTTTTAGGAAAAAAGGTGGAGTTTGGAAAAGTCACCCAGAACCCTTGGCCACAGGAGGCTTACCAGACGGTATGAGAAGGACAGACCTCCCTTCTCCTCTCGTCCAGTAATTTTCCCCTGACTCAAGGTTCTGGGCAAATTCTTCTGGACTCTACCCCTTTTCCTAAACCTCACCAGTCCTTTTCCGTCATCCCTCTTCATTCCCCTTCAACCCTTTTATCAGAAGAAGGAACCACTGGCTCCAAAAACTTGCAAACTTTAATAACTTTTATATGCGTGTGCTCCTCCCATTGCTTGGTGAGTATTTTTTATCTGTTCAATTACATTATAGTTACACTATCCACGTTCACTTCTTTGAACATGAAGAATGAAATTCCGAAGTGAGTCAACAGTGAATAATTTAATGGCTTGACTTAAGAAAATGTATTGTATAGAAATGTGAAAATTACAAGATTCAGAACAAAAAGTTTTATATTTTCTAGCTCTCCATACTCTAGAATCATTGACCCACATGATACTGGGAACTTCACTCAATTTAATGTATGCGGCAACCTTTAACTTCATCACTGGTAGCACTACGGGGTAAACACTTGGCAGCCCTGCTTAAGCAGATAATTGTTTTTTTAGTGGTGCTGACTTCATGGTTGTTGCTATTTTAGGGAGAGTTTAATTCGTTTGGAAGATGCTCTCTGTGTGTTTTATCTTAAATTCATAATAAAATATGTGTATATTCGTATTTTAGCTGTACCACACAAAACTGCCAACACAATGTCCTGAAGCACGTAGAAGTTTGTTACCGCTTGCCGCGTATCCTCATGTGAGAGGAACTGTTGACACTTCAACACTTTTAAGGGACCAAATGTGTGATATTCAGATGGCTAGAGATCAGGGCTACAGGGCTGGCACTCTAATGTACCCCACTTGAGGCTCTCCTTCCAGATTGACTGGTGTCTTTTGTTTAATCACTACCAGCACCACCATATCTATATTTCTTCATTATCTTGTTTACCAGTTTTTTAATGAGTCAGAGAAGAGACCCTTTGCGAAGAAAAGTTGTGACAAAGTTGTTACTGTATTCAAAAACTGTACACAGCATTTTTCAGACAGCAAAGCAAGGCCTTAACTTCAGTCATGTCCGACAAGGGAAATGTGGATGTGGATGCAAGAGCAAATAGACCGCATGAAATCAACGCAAACTTATTCAGATGACCAAAGACAACAGAAGAGCTACCAGTCAAGACTTGAAGTCCCCAGAGAAGTATGGACTGGTTGTGCCTCCATGGTTTTCAGGCTTATTAGCAGAGAATTAGTTAGTTACTCAGTACTTAGGTTAAGCAATGAGAAAACTTTTCCATGGATTGGAAAAAGCTCACACATGAAACTTATGCAGAATCTATAGGCAATTGCCAAGCAAAAGTTGAGGAACAGTACAATTTCAACAAAGTAGCAACTCATCATGAAACTTATCCAAATTCAGGAAGCATGGTGAAGGTATCATAACTTCATGCTCATGACTTATATAAAACATGCCTAAGCATGTAGAACTGCTCATGATGATTAAAGGCCTGAACACAAATTCTACTGCATTGTTCAATTGATTAAAAATTACTCTTAAACTATAGAAAGAGTTAATTTTAAGGAAAAAAAATCACATCTCTGAAACACTTTCGCATATAATATGGATCATGTACTATCCTAAAGTGTACTACTTTCACATACCTCAATTAATAAAAACGCAACCTTTTCAGGAACAAGTAGAAGTACGAAGATGAAACTGATGTCAAATACTAAGGTCTGTGGTCCTTTGGTGATGTAAACATTGAGCCATTTATGTTGTCCTCGATGGCAAGTGTTCAAAGACAAGGGTACCATCAAGAGTGCCAAGGGAAGTGTGATAGGATCATTATTATTCTCTGTACACATAAATTATTGACAAATGGGGTGAGCAGCACTTAACAACTGTTTGCTGGTGATGCTACGGTGTATGGGAAGGTGTCGTTCAGTGGTTGTAGGAGTAAACAAGATTACATAGCCACAATTTCTAGTTAGTGTGATTAATTTCAGCTTGTCCTAAACGTAGAAAGATGTAAGTTAATGCAGATGAGTAGGAGAAACAATCATGTAGTGTTCGAATACTAGTAAGTTGCTGCTTGATAGAGCCCCATCAATTCAATATCTTGGTGTAACTCTGCAAAGCAAAATGAAATGGAATGAACATGTCAGATTGGTAGTACTTTGGACAAATGTTCAACTTGGGTTTTATTGGAAGAACTCTGGAAAAATGTGGCTCATTTGTAAAGGTGACAGCATGTATAATGATAGTGTGACCCATTCTTGAGTATTGCTCGGGTGTTTAGGATCCCCACCATGTTAGATTAAAGGAATACATGGACACACTTCAGCACTTTGCTGATTGGTTTGTTACTGGCAGGTTTGATCAGACTGCAGATATTATGGAGTTTCTTCATGAACTCAATTACGAATGCCTGGAGCGAAGACGACACACTTTTCACAATATGAGACACTATTGAGGAAATTTAGATAAACCAGCATTAGAGGCTAACTGCAGAGCGATTCTACTGCTGATAATGTACATTTTTCGTAAGGCCCACAAAAGATAAGATGCGAAAATTTAGGGCACATACAAAGTGTTTTAGGCAGTCGTTTTTCCCTCTCTTTATTTGCATCTGGAACAGGAAAGGACATTACTTGTAGTATGTGGTACTCTTTGCCATGTTGGGAACAGTGGCTTTCAAGATATGGATGTAGATGTAGATATTTTGATATTCGCAAATTCACTCATCAAAACCTATATATCAACTATCTACGCAAATAATTAAGTTTGTACAGAACCCTTGGAGCATAAGTATTAAAGCCTACTTGCACTTTGAAACCTCCCTCCCCCCTTTCTGACTGTATCTAAGAGTGAAATTTCATTATCACATTTTTTAAGTGACCACAGCATTCAAACAACATAGTAAGGAAAATGAACCACCAAAGACTACTCAGTGGTATCAATTTGAGTTTTTTCATCAGTGAAAATGTAGAATTAATGGTACCCTATTTGGGGAACTTGTGCTCTCTAAATGTCACACTTGATGCCATGCTATCTCAATGAATTATAGTTCAAAATGAGCCTTTTTGGGAACACATTCAGAACATCTACCCAGCAATTCGCGAAATTATGTGTTAATATACAAGTAGCAAAAATGTGTTAAAAGTGGTGACATTGGCTAAATCCAATGTGTTGGATGTGTGCACTTCTGTCATTGGCCAACTGGAATCCACGAAAGTCACATGACGTCGGAGTGTAGCCTCCAGTGTCAAAATACAACTCTGGCCCATGTTGTAGGAAATATAATAATACACTAAAACTGCAAATTCAGTAATATTTCTCAACACAAATTAATGTCATTCTTTTTTTTGTCGCTCCATTAGTGAATCACAAATGGTAATCGAACAGGGGTTGTCATTTTAACAAACTATTAGTGTATTGTACATCTTAGCCATACTATACCATAATGTAGTACAATACAATACATAGTTCTGTCTTAAGAGGTTTGAAGAACATAGCAACAGCTGACACTTTATTCTGTACTAATTTTAGTACAATATTGTCTATCTTATTTAATATGTTCATCAACTTAAAAACTCAACACACATCGATCAACTGTGTCCATTGCTTCAAAAGCTTTCGATATTGTAAGAACTGGCAAAGGTTATGGTTCACCTCATCTTCAATTTCTTCATGTTTCTCTCATTTATTCTAACAAGACTTCATCAGTTGTCACAGACTGACTGACCTCAACGCCTTTGTCGCTTTCAACATATGCATAAAAGGTAAGGTAGCTATTATTTTCTTCTTGCCCATTATTTACTGCTACTGTTCAGCTGAAATTCCTTTGTTTTTTTGTGTGATATCTTCTGCAAGTATCTGATGAAAGCTAGCATTCTTGAAGTAGTTTTTGACTGTTTTCTTGCACTGAAGCCCAGATTTTTTACAAAATGCATACCATCCGAGATTTTTACCTTTTTCATTGTAGTATTATGACAGGCCAGCCTCGTGTGTTTTGTAATACACTGGTCAAAGGTTTGAAGGTGGTTTGTGCAGTTGGGAGGAAGAAACACTACACTATATGATATATCTACGGGATGCACTTCTAATTGGTCAATGAACAGGATGGTTTTTGTAACACCAACCTTGTATCCCATGAACACAAGAACTGTTTGAAAAAAGTTGATGTACTCATAATTTCACATCTGATGTATATTTACACGAAAATATATACAACCTTTTAAAGCATTGTGAACTTTTTACCTTTCCAATTATTAGTGGAACAAACCATTCTGTTTCACTTTCATTGTTTCACAGTAACATAATAAGACAGATAGCTTCTCTTTATTAAATCTTCCACTGTGGCTTTTCACTCCTCTGAAGTTATGTCAGGTCCAAGGTGAAAGAAAAAGCCCTTTTCCTCTGCATTAAAAACATCACTGGTGCTGTACCTTCCTATGACTGTTCAGTCATGGAAAAATACTCTCCATCAGTCTCAATGTTTACACTTCCAGTCTAATTTTGAAGACATTTATACATTATGTTGGTTCTTGAAACTTTCAATCCAACTACTGGATGCTTTGAAATTTGTGGAGTCACATTTTGTGCCAAATATACCACTTTAGCACAAACCACAGTAGCATTACTTTAAGTATTCTAAGCACAATGTTGTTCTATACACTTCAACAGCAGTTTCCCCACTTCTAGAAACTGACAGTCACACAATCCTCCTTCCAAATGTGCTGCTTCAATTACTTCTCAGATCACCACTATTGCATTTATTGTTGATGGAAGAATGTTCAGTTTAAACGCAATACCAACACGCTTCACGTGTAATTTTTTGCCCACTTCCTGAATAATGTTTCATTTTTGTTTTGTTAACTGTCTAACTGCATTTTTGTTCATGACATGTAAACCATTCAACACAAAACAATCACGGCCTGAGAGTCAGTCAAACGCTAAGCACGAACAAAGAACACCAGTGACTGAGCTATACACCAATAAACATTCAGTTTATCATCTGGCCACCACAAGTTCGCTCCACCCTCCGATCGATACTTGGTGGAAGGCTACTGCCACCTATATTAACTACTTCCACACATCATAACTACCATAGCAGACAATCTGGGTAATGCATAAAGCTGCCAGTACTGAACAGCACTGTCTTCCTGCATTCTTCTAAACCCCGGAGATGCAAATGTCCAGCTCCCCCCATTCCCAGAACTCCTGATGGCAAAAACTGCAGCCAAACAGTACTGATAGTGCAAAAATTGAAAGTGCCATTTGTGGAGGGAGAATGTACAAACAAGTCATTTTAACAAGCATTTAATGCAATTGGGACTGGGACTTCCAAAAATGGAGGTACTTTGCAGCAAAATGCTGTAATGAGGGACGTATTAATGTGATTCCACTGTATGCACATTACTGAATTGTCATTTGAATTTAAAACTTGGTTTTTAGAATTTTATCTGTACTTAGCTCTATTTAGCCCAACATGCTCATCCTCTACCGCTCCCTGTAACACCCCCCCCCCCCCCCACACCCCCCAGAACAAATGAGAAATGATAAAACACAACATATTATTGAAGGAGAAAGTGGTGCCTACACTGTGAAGCTTTCTATGTGGGAATGACGAGCAACAAACTGTCCATTCGCATGAATGGACACAGGCAGACAGTGTTTGTTGGTAATGAGAATCCCCGTGTGGCTAAACATGCCTTGGTGCATGGCCAGCACATCTTGGCACAGTGTTACACCACCTGGGTTATCTGGATACTTCCCACTAACACCAACCTGTCAGAACTTCGGAGATGGGAACTTGCCCTTCAGTATATCCTCTCTTCTCGTTATCCGCAGGCCTCAACCTCCGCTAATTTCAAGTTACCGCCACTCTTACCTCACCTTTCTTTCAACAACATCTTTGCCTGTGTACTTTCGCCTCGACTGACATCTCTGCCCCAACTCTTTGCCTTTAGAAATGTCTGCTTGTGTCTGTGTATGTGCAGATGGGTGTGGGTGGGTGTGTGTGTGTGTGTGTGTGTGTGTGTGTGTGTGTGTGTGTGTGTGCGCGTGCGCTAGAGAGAGAGAGAGAGAGAGAGAATACCTGTCCTTTTTTCCCCCTTAATGTAAGTCTTTCCGCTCCCAGGATTGGAATGACTCCCTTACCCTCTCCCTTAAAACCCACATCCTTTTGTCTTTCCCTCTCCTTCCCTCTTTCCTGAAGAAGAAACCTTTGGTTGCGAAAGCTTGAATTTTGTGTGTATGTTTGTGTATCTGCCTCTTGTTCCATCTCCTTTCATGTTTATCTTGGCTATGATGTGTTCACTGGTAGCTTACACACATTACTATTTTCCCATTCATCTTCAGTCCTACTTCTGCATTACCCCTCCTTGATTTTGTATTTGTAACCCTGTATTCACCTGAACAGAAGCCATGTTTTTCCTTCCATCACACTTCACTTCACTAATTCCTACTATATTTGAATTACTCAAATCAACCAGTTTCTTGACCATCTGAAAAGGAGATCAATAGTACAAATGTCACTTCCATCAACACTTTATGACCTGTCAATGATACAAAGGAGGAGATCTACTTTACCCCACAGTGAGCAATATCTGAGGCTCAACAAACTACCTGACAAATTGCCTGGCATCTCTTTCAAGCCATTTGGTGCATAAATGTCAAGATCACATTCAGAATTCAAAGGATTTTAAATGACAACTAAAGAACCTGTGGCACAAGCCAAACAATTTATTAGAGATTTTGGATATGACCCCTTTGTTCACAGTTAATCTGGAAGAGGACATGTTACATCTTTTGAAGGAAGTGCTTCCCTCAACTAACTTTTTATTTAATGACCAATATTTTGAGCAAACTGGCAGTCTTGCTATGAGTCGCCCTCTAATTTTTATTGAAGACTTCAAAGATAAAGCACTTCATCAGGCAGTTTTAAAACCTATAGGCTTTTGGAGGTACGTATAGAATACGCTTGTGGTACGGCCATATGGGTCAGCAACACTTCTTCCATTTTTAAAACCTCTTTACGCCTTTGAGCGACTGCTCCACCATGGAAGTGGAGAAAAATGGAAGCCTCCCAATCCTGGATGTCAAAGTTCTTAGAAAAGATGACTGCTCCTTGGGTTACACTGTGTTTCATGAACGTACACAGACCGACCTGTATCTACGAGGCACTTGCTGTCATCACCCAATGCAGTGGTGTATTACATACTCTAATACATAGGGCTCGAGTTATCTTAGATCCTAAGAGCTTATCAGAAGAGCTTATCCATCTCTGTTCTGTGTTTGTCCAGAACTGGTATTTGCAATGCATTTTGACTAGCAAGCACTACACCTCAAGAGCAATCAGAAGAAATGGAGTACTCCATGACTATTTTTTTTCTACCATGTCTTCACAATGTGTATCCTTTAAGATTGACATGTTATTCAAACAACATTGAATAAAGTGTGTCTTCCACCATAAACTGTTACTGCAAATGACCTATGTCTACAGAGATCAAAAATACATCAAATTCTGTAACTGTGTAGAAAATCTTACACAGGCCAGATACACTGCACTGTTAAAGACAGACATCACACCAGATGGAGCAGCCAGAAAAAATCTGCTATTGCTGATCACTGTCCTGGCACAGAACACAGCAGGAACTATGGGGATCATGTGTGTGTGTGTGTAATTATGTGTATGTGTCAGGGGCATCCAACAATGAGGTTATGAGTGCCCTTAAGAAATGAGTATAATTAAATGTGGTTAAAATGGAGGAAATGCGAGGAGAGAGAGATAAAAACCAATTCGAGATAAAACTGCATTCACTTTCACCCAATCTCACCCATGATCACCGGCACAATCACATCACAATGGAAAATGGCTTTAGAAGTGTTCTCATGTTCTAAAACTGCTATGTAAAACTCAGGAATATGAGATGAAAACTAAAACAGAGTCATGTGAATGTGTGGCTGGCTGATCACTTACCAAAAACACAGATGAGCCGACTACACCAATAACACATTAAAAATGTCACCCTAAAATTTTAGGAAACAAATAAGACAATTCACAAAATTTTAAGTCTTATCACATTCGGTTAATTGTTAGCTAAAATAGAATGCAAATCTGTCAGAAAATGAGTTGCCGCAGCTCAACAGGGAAGCGATAGCATGCAGGGGGATGCCACAGTGAACTAACTGAGGATCATGACATACCTCCTTGGATGTTACATCCTCTCTTTCCTTCCCTGCAATGCCTTTGTGCCCTGGGAACCAGCAGAAAGACACCTCCTTCCACAGCCTTTGCAACTGGAGGAGGGTGACCTGAATATTCTGGACTACTTTATCTGCTGAGTACAAGTCTCATCGAGAGTGAAGGGGACTAAGGGAATCTACACAGACAAATCTCGTCTGCTCCAGGGCCAGCAAGATTGTGTATGATTCTGTTTCAAATACAGTAAAGTCTTGAGGCAGTCAGACCTTGAGGACATGGTCAGGCACAACAACAGAGTAACCAACGGAGTCGCCCTGCTTATACTCATCTGTACAGCTACGGAGTAGTGTGGTAACAAGCTAAAATGTCATAAAATAGTGTATTAAAAACAACAAATGCAGGAGTGCAACATCTCCTGTAATGCACTCTAAAATTACTCTGGACCTCTGCAGTAGCCACAGTGGCAGGCAGTTAAAACCCTGGAGTTAGGGTCGCACATCCTCTACACCAGATGAATCCAGCACCCATTGCACCAGACCCCAAATGGCCTTGTTGCTCACTGATCATTGGAGAAAAGGACAGACCAATGGACAAGGACAAACCAATGGGCAAGCAACAGCATGGTATGCAGTGAATTCAGAACAGCGAGGAACTTACAGGCCTGACCCACCAGGAGCGGCAGCTGCCAGATGGTGAGAGTAGTGGTTCCCCTGCCCCAACACAGAGACTGGATATAGGACTGGTCCTGAAATCACCCATGGCCAGCCTAATCCCCCCCACAGTAGAAAGTGACAATCTTCAGATAAGAAGGCCTGTTGATCCACACACTGTGCACCCATTGTCTAGCTGCCATCACATGAAATTCCTATAAAACTGGACCAGATGCACCCTGTCCACTCCCCAAGACCTGTGGCTAAAGCATTTTAAGTTGTGTGGTGCCTTCTGGGTCCTGGCATTCAGATATGGGAACCATGAGAGATTGTACTCAAAAAATAAGGTCTAGAAACCTCACCGAGACTTTAAAATGTAGAATGGTGTCCCTCTGCAAATCAGGTCTATTAGAAATGTGACGATAATGATTAAAATGAATGAAACAATATAAACACACACACACTTATCAGCAGAAAGCTGATGACCCACCTTTACAGCCCACTCCTCTCACCTCTGCACTGTAAACTGCAACTGACATCATCACTGTTGCAGCACTGGAGTACGAACAGAAAACTGCATCTTACAGCACTCCTTACTACAGATATGATACTGTTTATGGCTATGACAAAGAAAATAACACTTAAAACACTGCCCTGAGAACACCATTGTCCTGCTCGTAACAATTCGACAACAAGCATTTAAAAAGGAAAGACCTTATGAAGATGGGCAGGTATTAGGAAAGCCCTACTGGTGGAACTGCCCTAGAAAACTGTTGACTCCAAGCAGTGTCATATGCTTTACTGATATCAAAAGAATATACCAAGACAGCAATGTTTACTTATGAAAGCCAACTGATTAAACACCTCAGGCCTCAGGTAGCCAACGGTAAGTCTAAATCCCCTGAATCCACACAGAGCAATTAAGGAGCTGCCCAGCCTCTAAACATCTAGACCAGATGTTTGTTAACCATTAGTTCCAGGGTCTTTCCTGCAAATTTCATTAAGGATACAGAGTACTTCTTGTTGTTGTTTTTGTCTTCAGTCCTGAGACTGGTTTGATGCAGCTCTCCATGCTACTCTATCCTGTGCAAGCATCTTCATCTCCCAGTACCTACTGCAACAAACATCCTTCTGAATCTGCTTAGTGTATTCATCTCTTGGTCTCCCTCTACGATTTTTACCCTCCATGCTGCCCTCCAATACTAAATTGGTGATCCCTTGATGCCGCAGAACATATCCTACCAACCTATCCCTTCTTCTAGTCAAGTTGTGCCACAAACTTCTCTTCTCCCCAATCCTATTCAATATGTCCTCATTAGTTACGTGATCTACCCACCTAATCTTCAGCATTCTTCTGTAGCACCACATTTCGAAAGCTTCTATTCTCTTCTTGTCCAAACTATTTATCGTCCATGTTTCACTTCCACACATGGCTACACTCCATACAAATACTTTCAGAAACGACTTCCTGACATTTAAATCTATACTCGATGTTAACAAATTTCTCTTCTTCAGAAACGCTTTCCTTGCCATTGCCAGTCTACATTTTATATCCTTTCTATTTCGACCATCATCAGTTATTTTACTTCCTAAATAGCAAAACTCCTTTACTACTTTAAGTGTCTCATTTCCTAATCTAATTCCCTCAGCATCACCCGATTTAATTTGACTAAATTCCATTATCCTCGTTTTGCTTTTGTTGATGTTCATCTTATATCCTCCTTTCAAGACACTGTCCATTCCGTTCAACTGCTCTTCCAAGTCCTTTGCCGTCTCTGACAAAATTACAATATCATCAGCGAACCTCAAAGTTTTTACTTCTTCTCCATGAATTTTAATACCTACTCCAAATTTTTCTTTTGTTTCCTTTACTGCTTGCTCAATATACAGATTGAATAACATCGGGGAGAGACTACAACCCTGTCTCACTCCTTTCCCAACCACTGCTTCCCTTTCATACCCCTCGACTCTTATGACTGCCATCTGGTTTCTGTACAAATTGTAAATAGCCTTTCGCTCCCTGTACTTCACCCCTGCCACCTTCAGAATTTGAAAGAGTATTCCAGTCAACATTGTCAAAAGCTTTCTCCAAGTCTACAAATGCTAGAAACATAGGTTTGCCTTTTCTTAATCTTTCTTCTAAAATAAGTCGTAAGGTCAGTATTGCCTTACGTGTTCCAACATTTCTATGGAATCCAAACTGATCCTCCCCGAGGTCCGCATCTACCAGTTTTTCCATTCGTCTGTAAAGAATTTGCGTTAATATTTTGCATCTGTGACTTATTAAACTGATAGTTAGGTAATTTTCACATCTGTCAGCACCTGCTTTCTTTGGGATTGGAATTATTATATTCTTCTTGAAGTCTGAGGGTACTTCACCTGTCTCATACATCTTCCTCACCAGATGGTAGAGTTTTGTTATGACTGGCTCTCCCAAGGCCGTCAGTAGTTCTAATGGAATGTTGTCTACTCCGGGGGCTCTGTTTCGACTCACTACATCCTCTTCCATTTCCATAATATTGCCCTGAAGTACATCGCCCTTTTATAGACCCTCTATATACTCTTCCACCTTTCTGCCTTCCCTTCTTTGCTTAGGACTGGGTTGCCATCTGAGCTCTTGATATTCATACACGTGGTTCTCTTCTCTCCAAAGGTCTCTTTAATTTTCCTGTAGGCAGTATCTATCTTACCCCTAGTGAGATACGCCTCTACATCCTGACATTTGTCCTCTAGCCATCCCTGCTTAGCCATTTTGCACTTCCTGTCGATCTCATTTTTGAGACGTTTGTATTCCTTTTTGCCTGCTTCATTCACTGAATTTTTATATTTTCTCCTTTCATCAATTAAATTCAATATTTCTTCTGTTACCCAAGGATTTCTAGCAGCCCTCATCTTTTTACCTACTTTATCCTCTGCTGCCTTCACTATTTACTTATAAAATAAAAAATAAAATAAATAGATTTTTCCACCATTTATGACTATTAAATTCTATAGTCTTTTCCTGATTATAATATATACATTATAAGATTTCAAATGAAAAATGACCTATCTATACCAAATTTTAAAGTTACAGTCATGTATGCCGCCAAGCCCCATTTATTTCTGTTACTGAAACCAGTATTATTTCAAAAAGAACCGTCAACTTTCGGTTTCCAGCGATTGTACTTCTGATACATTGTATATGTCAGTAACAGTGCAGGTTTCTAGTGTCTGTAAATGATTATCTTTGCTAGTATTTACTTTTTTTCGCTGAAGCAGTTTGTTAACATGTTACTGAATGTTTGTTGTCCAAGTGCTACACATATTTGTGGGAGTACATTTCCTTTAGTGTGTAATAAATATAAATTATGCTACGCATCAAGAAATTCAATAAAAGGAAATTCCGTGGTAACCAGTTCACAAACAAAGCAAGCAACACTTTTGAAAGTGACCTACCGTATTTACTCGAATCTAAGCCGCACTTTTTTTCTGGTTTTTGTAATCCAAAAAACCGCCGGTGGCTTAGAATCGAGTGCAAAGCAATTTGAAGTTCTGAAAAATGTTGGTAGGTGCCGCCACAATTAACTTCTGCCTTCGAATATATGTAGCGCTACACAGGCATGCTTTGTAGGCCCAACGATAAATATTGGCACCAAAACCTCTGCGTCAGTATATAAATTTTAAAAAAAGGTGGAAGACTAGCTTTTTTTTCTCCACACCAAGTTTTGACCACTGCATTTTCATACATTATCCAATGAAGTAAATACAAATTCCGTATTGTTCATCTTCGAATGTAGCAGAATTTCAATGTACTACAAAAATCTGACTGGCAAGACTGTTTGGGATGTTTGTCAATATGGCCAAATCTACATGCAGTATTCTCTTCACCATAAGAATAATGCAAATATAAACATTTTGCTGTGTATTCTTTCGTGTTTGCTGCTATCTCATTTAAATACTGTCTGCCTAATAAACTACTAAACTAGAGTGAGACAACAGCAAATGCGGAAGAATATATGTAACGTGTCATGTTTATATTCGTATTATTATTCTTATGCCTAATAGTGATACAGTCAGAAATGAAGCACGGCAACTGACTAGATTTTTAAATCTAATGTGACTAATTTCTGTGCAGAATTTGTTGTACAAAAGAAGTGGCCGCAAAGATTTTCAAATGCAGAAAAATTTTCGCCAACTCTCATTCAGACCATGTTCTATCATACGGAGTCTATTATTTGGTTCTTGTTGATCATTATCAAAGAAAGCAGCAGTGTAGGTAACCCCCCCCCCCCCCCCAATTGTAAGCGGCGGTAGCGTGCACAAAAGCAAGTCATGCCGCGAATAGCGACAGGACGTAAACAAGCACTATCAGAATGTGACAAACAATGCATGACACAGTACAGTAATGCATTTTCAGCTTAGAGTGACGTAAACACCTATAACAAAGAAAACGACACTTATCAGATCAAAGCAAAATAAGCAATCTATTCAAACCAGATGAAGCACGTGAAAAAGGAAGGGTACCCGTATAAATACAGAAGGAGCGCCTGACGCATAGCAATGGCTACCTGGTAAAGCTTCACTGGTAAGCTTACGACTCGAATGAAACTACTGTAGCTGTATAGTCATTCATTCGACCTAAATTGTGTCTCATATTACAATGGACCAACTTTGTTTCGATTTGGAGGTGCGTTCCAAAACTCCTCTCTCCCCCTGAATTTCGAGTCTCAAATTTCAGGTGCAGCTTAGATTCGGGAATTTTTTTTTTTCCTTTATTTCGAATCTAATTTTTCAGGTGCAGCTTAGATTCAAGTGCGGCTTAGATTCGAGTAAATACGGTATGTATCAGACCTTCAGAGAAGAAACTCCCACATGGCAAGCCTCCTGTTGATTCAAATTTTTGTGTTAACAATGATGCTGTTTAAAGTGGATTTGTTGTTGTTGATATGGGTATCTTATCTTCTCTGAGAAAGGAAGTGCCGAAATGCAAACAACGTGATGGTGTAGGCTGTCTGGAAATAACTGAACAACGAAGTAGCAGGTAGGGTTTAGTGTCAAAATTAGTTGTTCTGTGTAGATCCTGCAAATCTACTTCAATAATGACTTCGAACACAGTGCATAATTCACATGATGTGAATTTGAAGTTAGTGTATGCAATAGGAAAAGGAAAAAAGGCTGCTCAAACATTTTGTGGCTTGATGGACGTTCCTCCTCCTCCCAGTAGGTTCAGCAAGTACATAAAAATACTTTTAGGTGTCTTGACGGTTATGTCTAAAAGCATTAATGAAATCTGCAGTAGAACAAACTGTAACTATTAGTGGAACGAAGAACATTGCTGTTCCACTTGATGGGACATGGCAATGCCGAGGACATCATTCCTTGAATGGTGTTGTAAATGCTACTTCTCTGGAGAATGGAAAAGTAGTTGATGTTGAGTACAAGTACTGCCACACCTGCCTTGATAACACTGAAGGACATATTGAACATCAGTGTTCTAAGAATTATGATGGTTATAGTGCAGGTATGGAGTGTGATGGAGCTCTAAAAATATTTCAG
The DNA here is from genome assembly GCF_023897955.1 of Schistocerca gregaria. NCBI lineage: Eukaryota > Metazoa > Arthropoda > Insecta > Orthoptera > Acrididae > Schistocerca > Schistocerca gregaria. The sequence goes on along the minus strand of NC_064922.1, from coordinate 355,200,873 downwards.
AGGTCAGTGCCCATTTATAACATTAGATATACAAAGTACCTAGGTGATGGGGACTCTAAAGCTTTCAATAAAATTAACGCGTTGAAAGTTTATGGTGATACCTTGGTAACGAAACAGCAGTGTGCAAAAGAGGATGGGTGCTAGATTAAGGAAGCTACAAAGAGAAATTAAAGGAAAGTTGCTATCTAATGGAAAATCTCTGTCTGTCCTGAAATAGACCTCCTCCTGAGTTGTTATGGGTTGGCCATTAGACGAACTGCACCTCTGAATAATGTTACAGCAATGAGAAAAGCTGTATGGACCACCTACTTTCATAAGCTGTCCACAGATGACCACCCTCTTCACGTATTTTGCCATAAAGGAGCAGATTCATGGTGTGGTTACCAAAAAGCAAAGGAAAGTGGTCAAATATACTGTCATAAGCATTTTCTTCCAGAGCCTGTTATGAATTAAATAAAATCAATTTTTAGAGACCTGAGTGACCCTGTTTTCCTTAGTAAATGTCTTCATGGGGGCACTCAGAATACAAATGAAAGTTTCAACCATTGCATGTGGGAAAGATTACCCAAGAATGTTTTTGTAGGCCTAAATACATTAAAAGTTGGTGTACTAGATGCAGTGCTGTTTTTAAATGATGGAGTGATAGGAAGGTTGGAAGTCCTAAGAAATTTAAGCATAAAATGTGGCTCTAATATGGAAGATAAATTGCCTGCATGTGACAGACAATGGGTGCATGAAGCTGAAAGATTCACTCTTCTTGTTACCAAAGAAGCAATAAGTGCTAATAGGAATGCCAAGAGGAAGCCTGAAGATGATGAAATGCTGCAGGATGAAGACTATGCTTCAGGAATGTTCTGAGGCATAGTTTAATTCGACTAACATCTTCATACGCAATTTCACGCAAGTTATATTTTTCAGAATTCAGGTACAAATATTTCCTAAAGTTTATAAAGCATTGCTTTAATTTTTTTCTCTAACTTGCAACAGTCTATAGTTATGGTAGACCTAAGCTTTAATGCAGAATCAACTGAATTATAGAGAGAGAAAAAAAGATTTTTATTAGGAAAAATTTATAAAAATTAAAATGTAAGGTGTGGTATTTTTTTATCCTTGTAATGTATATAATGGAGGAGGAGATTAGTGTTTAACGTCCCGTCGACAATGAGGTCATTAGAGACGGAGCGCAAGCTCAGGTGAGGGAAGGATGGGGAAGGAAATCGGCCGTGCTCTTTCAAAGGAACCATCCCGGCATTTGCCTGAAGCGATTTAGGGAAATCACGGAAAACCTAAATCAGGATGGCCGGAGACGGGATTGAACCGTCGTCCCGCCGAATGCGAGTCCAGTGTGCTAACCACTGCGCCACCTCGTTCGGTTAATGTATATAATGGGTGGAATTCAATAGGTCTAGTACCTCAGCCATCATGTCATGCATATATGGTAAAAATTTGTTCTCCTTCAAATGTATAACATTGGATTAAATGGTACCTCAATTTGAGGAAGCATTCTGTAAAAAGAAATTGCATCAATTTCTTTGTAATTTTTTTAATAACCTTAATCAGGTCCAAGAATATTCAAAATACTTCTAATTTGTTTAGAAAATGTGCTGCATTACATTACAAACATTGCCTGAAAGAAATAGGTGTTGATTTTTACATAATATTGAGCCAGGAAAGTACGCTGTATCCTTAAGGCTACACTCCGGTAGCTACTGGGACGTTTGGTCCTTACCTGGTTTGAGAAGAGATGTCAAAACTGCCTCTTTCCATGGGGTGGGAAAGTGACCTGTCTGCCATATCAAATTAAAATATCTGAGGAGAATTTCATTTGACGTTACTGCCAAACATTGAAACAAGCTGTACTGTGTGTGGTCGTGATCGGATGCATCATCACGGGCCTCAGGCAGTGACAAATCCTACTCCCACATGGAGGAATGGCAGTTATAAGACTCAGAATTGTTGGATATGGTCACACAATAGCAGCAAAATGCCTGATCCTGTCTGGCAATGACAACCATCATTGCAAATTGCTCTGCCATCATCTGGCCAATGTCCCGAGCATTGTTTGGAGACAACTTCGTTTCAGCACTGCTGCTACAGTTAAATGACTGTTTACCGGAAATCAACCTAATGGCTTCCTATACTTCTGTAAAACAAGTGCAACAGTTGACAGACCCCAGAAACACTTCCCATGATCTTTTCTTGACCCACATTACTGAGAAGCACTCATCACACCACCAAGGTACAGGCTTCCTCAGATACAGGTTGCCTCCTAAGACGACCTGAGGACTATGGGATGGATAAGTCAATGCCATGGTGGATCACTTGTGTGATGGGGTCCACCCATTCCTGGACGCTTGGTGTTCAAACACAGCTAGCTTGCTGAACGATGGGAAGTGGTTACTGGAATGAAGGTCATCAGTTACTCCCACAAACCAGAGTCTGCAAGAGAAAGGGAACGGAAAGAGAGGTCAATGGCTGAGGACAACACAGCAGCCAAGAAATGAGTAGGATTGCCGGTGTTGAAGATGCACAACTCCTGAGACAAGAAACTCTCCAAAACTCAACCCCTAGAGTAAGTTCGAGCCCCACAAAACATTATGGACATTGAAGTCACCCAGCAGGAGGAATGGGTGGAAAAGTTGTCTGACAAGGCCCATGGGAGATTCAGAATCTATCGAATCCTATGGAGGTAAATACAGTGAGCAGATAGTGATCTTCTGACCCACACGAACTTTAACTGCTGCTGTTTGTAGGTCAGTAACCAAGAAGAGATGTGAGGAGTGGTGTAAGTTATTGACGAACACTGCCCTTTCTTCTTTCCCCAGGCAGTGGAGGGTACATCCCCTTAGCATTGGGGTGGCAGTAGCTTTAAAATATGTTACCTGTAAACACAAGCACAGGGGACGGCCTGTACTAGGAGTTTCAGTTCCTCTACGTAAGTCCTCAATCCACTCATGTTCCACTGTAGTACTGGAGCCATTTACCATGGGCATTGCACTTTCACCCAGTCTCTACGTCAGGATAGGAAGCCTGCAATATACAGAGGTTCAGTCTTGGGATGAGATGATTGACCTAGTCAGACTTCACATCAACTGGATTCTGAAGCAGAAACAGTAGAACTGTCAGGACTAATGACATTGACCTTGTTCAACGGTTTGTTTTTGCATCTGGTGGAAGCTTCTCGTTTGTTTTTTTGGCCTAGAAAGGCTTCATAGGATCTACCGCAGCAATGGTAGAGGCAGTGCTGGATTGTTTATCACACACTGCCTTAAGAGGTGCCAGAAGCTCTGTAAAGTTGCAACTGTGTCTTTATATGATGTTCTTGGGGCTGGGAGGGGGGGGGCTATGGGCCCCGAAACAACTGCAGTTTTACACATGCATTGACAAGCACAGGTGGTAGTGCTGACACTAACAACCCCCTTTTGTGTAGAGGCATTGGCTGTTGGAATAGGATTTAAAGGCTGAAGTGAAAGATTATTGTGACATGTCTCATTGTTGTCAACTGTTATATCTTTCATTATACAAGGCAGACACGGCAGTCCCTACTCGATACACAATGATCCTGAGAGTAATTGACACACTTCAGGGCAAATGAAGAACCAACTCCTTCGTGAGTGGCCTTACCACAATTGCCACAAGTGGCTTTGCCATTACAACTGAGAACAGTATGCCCATAGTGCTGGTATTGTAAAAGCTCACTGGGTTGGGTGGAGGAAATCTGCCTTTACGTGTAAGTTTCATGCTGTCAAAAGTAAGAATAAATAAGTCTGATTTGGCCTGATCACTGTGCACCCTTCTCATTAAATTTCACATCAACAACCCTTTTTGGGTTCATTCAGCTTTCAATTCCTCTTTTGGAATACCTACCAGATCTCTGCTTCACAACACCTTTGCTGTAGTTCAAGGTGTTACGGCACTTTATTTCAATGTCCCTAAAGCATCTTGCTTTCTAGAAGTTCTTTATTTGTTGGGAACTAACATTTAAACCAACACTGTTCAATTTCACAATTGCTTGGCTGATTTCAAAGTGCCAGCGATGTCATCTAAACCTTTTAGAATATAGAAAGGCTGCCCTCTTTCCCTTTTACAATAAAAATCCCTCTTTCCTTTTTACAATCCAAAATATCCAGAATGAGATTTTCACTCTGCAACAGAGTGTGCGCTGATATGAAATTTCCTAGCAGATTAAAACTGTGTGCCGGACCGAGACGCGAACTCGGGACCTTTGCCTTTAGCGGGCAAGTGCTCTACCGACTGAGTTACCTAAAAACGAATCACACCCCGTCCTCACAATTTAACTTCTGCCAGTATCTCGTCTCCTACCTTCCAAACTTTACAGAAGCTCTCTTGCAAACCCTGCAGAACTAGCACTCCTCAAAGAAAGGATTTGCAGTGCACAGTTTTAATCTGCCAGGAAGTTTCATATCGATGTGGTGGGGAAGCACCACTTAACAAATGGCGATGGCTGAAGAGACAGTGCCCAATACGCAACCTAGTTAAAATCACAACAAGAGGGTTGAGAGGTGGTCATCCAAGCCACTGGGAGCAGCTTAATAACCCGGAGCTGGTTCCCATGAAGGGAGGACCAGTGGTGATGCCAAAGGGTCAGCACCTGCTAACAGAAGGCAACACAAGAGACCATCGGAGGCTATGCAAGAACTGCCAGGTGGAGGTATGAGGACTGCAGGCTTTGCAGCAGTTTCAGTAGCCTTGTTTCCTGTCAGACTGATGTGACCAGTAATCCACATAATTATCACAATGGCTCCATCAAGTGTGAGCAAGTGACAGTTATCCTGGACCCGTTGCGTTAAGGGATGGACAGTGTGCAGCAAACAGAGGCTTTGTAAAGCACTGAGAGTCAGAGTAGACGATACAATTGAAAAGCCTGTGCTTACGGATGTACTGCATGGTCTGATACAGGGTGAAGAGCTCTGTTGTAAATACTGAGCAGTGTTCTGGAAGCCAATACCGAAAAATTTTGGTGCTCGTGATGAAGGTCCACCAAACACCAAGGTCAGTCCGAGAGCATTAGTGTGCACAAGGTACTAATGTGGAATCCCATGTGAATGTCATGAAACTTAGGGCGATACAGCAAGGCTGCAGTAGTGTCCTTAGGAAGCAAATGAAGGCCAAGGTGACACAGGCCGCCACGTGGAGCCAAGGTGGTGAAGGATTCAAACCCACTGGAAAAGCTGCATGAAATTAAGCTGCCAGAGCAAAAACTGAAAGCGAACTCAGGAGGTACCAAAGAGGGATGCGCCCCATACTGGCGATCAAAGGAGTCATAAAAGGAGGAGGAATAGGATGGGTGGCCACACATGGCAGACACACAGTATGCATATCTTCCGAGGTGAAAGGCATGGCATTAGGACAGTGGTAGTTCAGCAATATCTGCATACAGACTCGCAAACAGCCTAGTGTAAAAGGCACCAGTGGCCAAACAGATGCCACAATGGCGTATACTACTGAGATGGCACAAGAGGGACGGACTTGCAAATGTACAAATGAAACACCCATAGTCTTGCTTTGAACAGACAAGGGACTGGCACATGTGGAGGAGCATGGTTCGATCTGCTGCTCAGGTAGTACCACTGAGGACACACAGGACACAGACGGACACATACAGCGGGCTGCCATGTAAGACACGTGGAAGGACCAAGGGAGTTTCCTATGGGGCATAAGCCCCAGGAATTTCATAGATTCAATGAACAGAAGAGCAACAGGTCCAAGATGTAAAGACGGTGGAAGAAGCCAACTGTGCCGCCAGAAATTCATAAAGGTTTTGACAGTGGAAAAATAAAAACCATTGTCGAAGCTCCATGAGTAAATATGATCGAGACATTGCTGAAGATGCCGCTCAGTGAGAAAAGTTCAAGGAGAACTGCAATAGGTCACAAAATTGTCAACACAAAGGGAGTTGGAGATGCGCAGCAGGAGACAGGCCATTATGGGGTTAATGACAATAGCAAGGAGAAAAATGCTCAGGACGGAACCCTGAGGCACACCATTTTTCTGGATAAAGGTGATCGACGTATGACCCACACACATCTTGGAAACTTGGTCTTTTAAAAATTCTTGAAGGAAATGGACCATGTGGCCACAGAAGTCCCACGTGTGTGGAGTATGAAGGATACCAGCCCTCCACCAGGTGTCATAGGCTTTCTCCAAATCGAAAAACATGGTCACCGCCTGGGATTTCTACAGAAAACCATTCATGACATGGGTGGACAAAGTGAAGAGGTGGTCAACTGCAGAACACCGTGCTCGAAATCCACACTGTGCAATAGTTAGTAAATAGTGATACTCGAGTCACCACACCAGCCGGGCAAGAATCATATGTTCCATCACCTTGTAAATACAGCTGGTGAGAGAAATGGGGCAGTAGCTAGAAGGAAGGTGTTTGCCCTTACTGGGCTTAGTTATGGGTATGACAGTGGCTTCATACCAACGTCTGGGAAACATACCCTCTGCCTACATGCAGTTGTATGTATTAAGCAGAAAGTGTTTGCCTACAAGGTGCTGCAACATCTGAATGTTAATGGCGTCTAGCACTGGGGTGGTGATTGGTATAAAGTGAGAGCATAATTCAGCTCCCTCGTAGTAAAGGACGCATAGTAGCACTTCTGAGCTGAGAAAGTTATCATCTGAGCTGCTTACACTCTTTTTCGATGGAGGAAAGCAGGGTGATAGTGGAAGGAGCTCAAAGTCTTCACAAAAGGGCAGCCCAAGATGGAGATAGCAATAGGGTCCATGATGGCATTGTCTGGTACTGTCAGGCCGGAAACTGGGGAATGGATCTTGGTCCCCGAAAGATGTCTGAGGGTGGCCCACATGACAAAAGAGGGAGTGTAGCTGTCAAAAGAACTAGTGAATGAAATCGATCTAGCTTCTTTGCTGTCCCAAAGAAAACGACACTCCGCATGCATATATTTATAATGAATGCAGCTTGCCTTCATAGGATGATTGTTAAAAACACAGAGAGCAGATCTCCATGTGTGAATTGCATAGCAGCACACCTCAGTCCACGAAGGTACCGGGACATAGTGTGGTAAAAAGGAAGTGTGAGGAATAGAATCCCCTTGGTGTCGGTTTTTCTAGCAAGGCAGCACATAAATCAGGAAACCATAACAGTAATGCACCAGTAGCATCTGATGAAGACAAGCAGTCATCTCGTGGAAATATTGTGCAGTTTAAAGAACACTATGTGACTTAACGCCCCGGACCCAGTCAAGCAGTTATTACACAGGGAAAGCATCAACAACATAACTGGTGTTCCAGTGATTTAGTCAGTCTGCGTAGACGATAAGAGGGTCTTGCTGCATATGCATTACATGGCAATGAAGTTGATTAGTTTCTTGGTAAATTTGCTGGCGAATCTATGCTACTGAAGTAATTCACCAGATAGAGGGGCTATTTCCATGCAAGGCCTGCTGCACCAAGCAAGATACCCATAAAATTCCCTCTCTGGTATGTTTAAGGTCTTTAACTGTATTCTTTGTGGATGGGAAAGTATTCCCTCTTTTACCTTCTACAAAGGGAAGAAACTCAGCTACAAGTTCAAGATATTTCGCAGATTTTGTTCCTCTGTAGGATACCCTTGACACAGCAGTTTGCAGCTTATTTTCCAATGCAATACAACATCACTCATTAGACTGTCCAAAACCATTCTTTTTGCCACAGCTTCTCTATTATGTGTACTCTTCATATAAACAACATTGGAGTTTAAAACAGGCATTTCAAGTGTTCTGGATTCAGAGGTTTCTTGTCATTCTTTCAATGTTACCACTCATTGGTAAAGACTTGATTTGTATGTATGCATAACATTGTATGGACATATCAAAAGACTAAAGTTTCAGTATTACAATAACTAATATGTATGTTCTTACCTTGTGTTGCAATATATCTATTAATTATACCAGATCCAGGAATTTCCATATTAACATAGTTGGCATTTATGTAATCACCAGTGGTCCCACCTTGTAAAATTACCCTTGTTGCATCATCTGCAAGCAGTAAAATATTCACGATATGTAACTTAAATTACACAATCTACATAATATTTTTTATATTCTACTGTTGCCAACAGAAAGAAAAGATGAAAGATTCAGTGATATAAAGAAAATTCACAATGCGGGTTTAACCAAATAACTCTCACTGTTAACATATTTATCACAAATTCAATTAACTGAAGATTTCCTACAACAAAGTAAATTCAATTCACATTACATTTCAAATGCCTTTGTTTAAATCTTTATATAGCCACAAGTGGAATAAGTGAAACAATGTATCACAAAATGGCTTGAAATAGGTGAAATACCTGTAAAAGTTGTGCATGTATGAGTAAACCTTCACTAGTTGAACATTTTAACTTTTTGATGTCACATTCACTAAACTTACATCACTCGTCAATGGTCATGGAAATACCCAATGTTACATACATTCCTCTTCCATCACTCAAATTTACAGTACAAAATCATAATAAAAAGAAGGATAATACAGATATGAGATAGTTTTCTGAAATAATGTAAAAACTGGGATGAAAGATACCATGTAGAACAGGATAGGAAAGATACCATGTAGAACAGGATAGGTAACTGCTAATCAAATCGACATGCCAGGCAGCAGTTGCTTGCAGCAGAATGTCGATAAATGAAAAGTGAGATGTAGAATGGGGAGGAATAGGACAGGTTCAGAGTTATGAAAGATCATGCTGTGCTGCAACAGGTAGCTGCAAGAGGGAGCAAATTAGAGAATACGTATAATGGGCCAATATAGGAATGAGAAGGATATAGCAGGGAAAGAACACAAATCAGGATAGAGAGACTGGAGACAAAGATTCAAAGGAGGGAGCAGGGAGTACTCTAGAATGGAGAAGAAACATGGGGGAGTGAGATACTGGTGAGAAAGACAGGGAGGGGACAGAGGGGGGAGAGAGGGGGGCAGAGAGGGGGGAGAGAGGGGGGAGAGAGGGGGGCAGAGAGGGGGGCAGAGAGGGGGGCAGAGGGGGGGAGAGAGGGGGGCAGAGGGGGGAGAGAGGGGGGCAGAGAGGGGGCAGAGGGGGGAGAGAGGGGGGCAGAGGGGGGAGAGAGGGGGGCAGAGAGGGGGGCAGAGAGGGGGGCAGAGGGGGGGGCAGAGGGGGGGGCAGAGGGGGGCAGAGAGGGGGGCAGAGAGGGGGGCAGAGAGGGGGGCAGAGAGGGGGGCAGAGAGGGGGGCAGAGAGGGGGGCAGAGAGGGGGGCAGAGAGGGGGGCAGAGAGGGGGGCAGAGAGGGGGGCAGAGAGGGGGGCAGAGAGGGGGGCAGAGAGGGGGGCAGAGAGGGGGGCAGAGAGGGGGGCAGAGAGGGGGGCAGAGAGGGGGGCAGAGAGGGGGGCAGAGAGGGGGGCAGAGAGGGGGGCAGAGAGGGGGGCAGAGAGGGGGGCAGAGAGGGGGGCAGAGAGGGGGGCAGAGAGGGGGGCAGAGAGGGGGGCAGAGAGGGGGGCAGAGAGGGGGGCAGAGAGGGGGGCAGAGAGGGGGGCAGAGAGGGGGGCAGAGAGGGGGGCAGAGAGGGGGGCAGAGAGGGGGGCAGAGAGGGGGGCAGAGAGGGGGGCAGAGAGGGGGGCAGAGAGGGGGGCAGAGAGGGGGGCAGAGAGGGGGGCAGAGAGGGGGGCAGAGAGGGGGGCAGAGAGGGGGGCAGAGAGGGGGGCAGAGAGGGGGGCAGAGAGGGGGGCAGAGAGGGGGGCAGAGAGGGGGGCAGAGAGGGGGGCAGAGAGGGGGGCAGAGAGGGGGGCAGAGAGGGGGGCAGAGAGGGGGGCAGAGAGGGGGGCAGAGAGGGGGGCAGAGAGGGGGGCAGAGAGGGGGGCAGAGAGGGGGGCAGAGAGGGGGGCAGAGAGGGGGGCAGAGAGGGGGGCAGAGAGGGGGGCAGAGAGGGGGGCAGAGAGGGGGGCAGAGAGGGGGGCAGAGAGGGGGGCAGAGAGGGGGGCAGAGAGGGGGGCAGAGAGGGGGGCAGAGAGGGGGGCAGAGAGGGGGGCAGAGAGGGGGGCAGAGAGGGGGGCAGAGAGGGGGGCAGAGAGGGGGGCAGAGAGGGGGGCAGAGAGGGGGGCAGAGAGGGGGGCAGAGAGGGGGGCAGAGAGGGGGGCAGAGAGGGGGGCAGAGAGGGGGGCAGAGAGGGGGGCAGAGAGGGGGGCAGAGAGGGGGGCAGAGAGGGGGGCAGAGAGGGGGGCAGAGAGGGGGGCAGAGAGGGGGGCAGAGAGGGGGGCAGAGAGGGGGGCAGAGAGGGGGGCAGAGAGGGGGGCAGAGAGGGGGGCAGAGAGGGGGGCAGAGAGGGGGGCAGAGAGGGGGGCAGAGAGGGGGGCAGAGAGGGGGGCAGAGAGGGGGGCAGAGAGGGGGGCAGAGAGGGGGGCAGAGAGGGGGGCAGAGAGGGGGGCAGAGAGGGGGGCAGAGAGGGGGGCAGAGAGGGGGGCAGAGAGGGGGGCAGAGAGGGGGGCAGAGAGGGGGGCAGAGAGGGGGGCAGAGAGGGGGGCAGAGAGGGGGGCAGAGAGGGGGGCAGAGAGGGGGGCAGAGAGGGGGGCAGAGAGGGGGGCAGAGAGGGGGGCAGAGAGGGGGGCAGAGAGGGGGGCAGAGAGGGGGGCAGAGAGGGGGGCAGAGAGGGGGGCAGAGAGGGGGGCAGAGAGGGGGGCAGAGAGGGGGGCAGAGAGGGGGGCAGAGAGGGGGGCAGAGAGGGGGGCAGAGAGGGGGGCAGAGAGGGGGGCAGAGAGGGGGGCAGAGAGGGGGGCAGAGAGGGGGGCAGAGAGGGGGGCAGAGAGGGGGAGAGAGAGGGGGGCAGAGGGGGGAAAGGGGGCAGAGGGGGGAAAGGGGGCAGAGGGGGGAAAGGGGGCAGAGGGGGGAAAGGGGGCAGAGGGGGGAAAGGGGGCAGAGGGGGAGAGGGGGGGAAAGGGGGCAGAGGGGGGAGAGGGGGGAAGGGGCAGAGGGGGGAGAGGGGGGAAAGGGGGCAGAGGGGGGAGAGGGGGGAAAGGGGGCAGAGGGGGGAGAGGGGGGAAAGGGGGCAGAGGGGTGAAAAGGGGGCAGAGGGGGAGAGGGGGGAGAGAGGGGGGAAAAAGGGGCAGAGGGGGGAGAGGGGGAAAAAAAGGAGCAGAGGGGGGGAGAGGGGGAAAAAAAGGGGCAGAGGGGGGAGAGGGAGAGGAAAGGAGGACAGGAACTAATTGAGATTACAATACAAGGTTTGTTACAAGCTGAGGTACCACACACACAATACGGAAAAGATAATAGTGATGAGAAGAATTATAATGGCAAGGATTGTGAACCAGCCATTGAAATCAAACTTACATGGTGAAATATCACGGTATCTATTTTTGTTTACATTTTCTTGTTTCCTTGATTCATTTGTCGTCAAACCAGGCTTCTTCCTGTACAACTGCTCAAACTGTGCTATGAGAGCTCCACTTGCAAGTCCATCAGCAAGTAGCAGCATGGATTCAGCCAATGCATCAGCCTGGTCTATTCCATTTGTATGTGGTCGATCAGGAACATACTGATATGGAGGTTCCTCGATATCCTGAGCTTCATAAACCGCTAAAAAAAATAGTTCAGTTAAAAGTCAGTACAATTAGTATTAGTATCAAGAAGCACAAAAATGTATTACTGAACATAAATATTTTAGTGTCGGTAATTTCTGAGAACACTTCTCACAGAGATGGACTAAAAACAGTCTTGACTACAATAAAATATTTGCAATGGTAACTGGTTTGTCAGAATTTAACTCTTCGGACCATTTACACCATGATGGTAGGAAATAACAGCAAACAGAGCAGCTGTCGCAGCTCCACGAATGTCAACTGCTATGAGCAGTTCTGACCAAAACCAATTACAAATGTAAATAAATATTGCATTGTGGGCAAGACTATTTTTAATCTATTTTTGAAGTATTTTGGAATCACACTGAATTCACCAAAGAACAGCTGAAAAAAAAATGCTGTCTTCTCCAATTGCAAATACCGCTTCTAAACTGAGACCGTAGTTACTAAATCCAAATCAAAACAGATAACCTAAATTCAAATAAAGAAGCATTATCTATGAATTTCTTCCTAAAACACTGCAGGAGCATAGATGATCTGTTGAAAACTTGTACAGCACTTTGTGCTACAAGAAATATAAATTTCCCTCAATGTGAGGAAATGAGGAAGCTCATTAACAGCCTGCTAATAACAAGTGCCCTAGAAATGGAGCACAAGCTACAATACAACTATGACATGAACAGAAATAGGTCACATCCTTTTCAAAAATCATTTTGGCCTTCCTCCTTGGAGCAATTTAGAAAAACTGCAGAAAATTCAAATCAATTCAAATCTGAAAGACCAGATGGATATTTGAACAGCACTCTTCAATGAATGGGAAACAAGGGTCAGAACCATGGCACCATCCCACTCAGTTCTATTTTCTAGACTAGAAGAAACATCTTAATTAGCCTGATTTGAGCAACTTTAGGTGATGAACATTATATTTCAAAAGTGATTTGGACTATAACTCACAAGCTGCAAGAACATAACGAGAAAATTCCCAACTAACAATGTGACTGACATTCAGAAAAGAAAAGTATGTTTACTTTCATATACATAGACATCATTATTATTATTATTATTATTATTACTATTATTATTATCATTATTACTATTATTATTATTATTATTATTGATTGTTATAATTATTTTTTATTGTTATAATTATCATTGTACTACTGTTATAATATCTATTTTTTTCTTTAACATCAATACTGCATAATAGGCTATATGTCCTTAATGTTAAGTAGAAACTGTAACTCGTTCAAACTGAGTATGCCTGGTTAGGTGTAAGAGAGGGCCTGAAGGCCCTAATCTTGCCAGGTAAAATAAATGCATAAATAAATAAATAAATATTATTAGCTACAACCCTTAGAGAGAGAGAGAGAGAGAGAGAGAGAGAGAGAGAGGAAGGAAGGAAGGAAGGAAGGAAGGAAGGAAGGAAGAAATACAACCCACAGACTCCCAAAAATGAAATTCCCAGTTACACCAAGTTGGATCCTGCTTTCACTCAAACTGTGCAGGCAATATACTCAAGTATTGTTTGGAGACATTTCTCAGTGTGAATATGGTAGTAATTGGGCAATTACCTTTCTGTAACAATTAGTGGGAAAGACTTCCCACAGCTTTGCAACACTACTGAAGCAGCTGATTAAGTCCATGAACTATCACCCTCATTTGCTCTTTCATATTGTTCATTGCCCGCTTGAATACACAATTGCAAGGCTGTGGCATTCCAGGAGGCTGCTGACATTCCCACTGTGTACACACACTAGCAGGGAAACAACACTTATTCTGCTAGGGGACACAGTATATTATGGTTCACTTACTTTTTTTTTTTCAAATTTGTGTCATGAGCCCACAAATCTGTTATACGGTTAACGCAGCTCCAGCTAGCGTGTCTGTCCAAAGAGCAGCTAGTTGCACACACACACACACACACACACACACACACACACACACACAATTGTGCACAGGCGCAAACATGCACACACATGTGGGCAGTGGTGGACCAACAGCTTACATGTGGGCAATCTTAAAGCTGGACCATAGCTTATGTGATCACACTCTGCTGGCCAAGTGCCCAAGGGGCAGAGATGGCTAAGCAGCATGTGCTTGCACAGAATACACGCACTATGGCTGTCTGGCGGGTAGACTAAACCACTTCTGCCTGTCAGTGAGCATGACTATGGGTAAGCACCAGCTCCCTCCCCTGTGGGGGCAGTGTTAGAAAAGCCTAATATAAAAACATACAAATGCATAGAAGTGATATTGTAAAAATGACAAATCCTCACTGCAGCCATCACACACTTGCTGACAAATGCTCTGGAGATCAATGGTATTTGGTATGCTTTTTTTCTAATCACATGAGAACATTCATGTGAGAACATTCAGGAAAGTTCCCTTTTTCTTCTTCTTTTCTTATCCACAAATGACACATTTTTCTGTACCCTCCAACCTATTAAGTGATTTGCATGTTGCTGTTGCACACCACCACCACCACCACCACCACCACCACCACCACCACCACCACCACAGTAACAGGTATTTTCTGAGTTATGTATTATGTTTTAGTTCTCCATTCTATACTCCCACTGGTTTTCTGATCAGCCAATTTCATTCAATATTGAAGTGTGCGAACTGGCGCTTAAATCATCTCGTGGGGGTTTGAACTGTAGTTGAGCAGAGTTCATATGTTTAATAGTTGCATAAGTTAGTGACTTGATATAATCTGTTGCAATGGTGTACTCCTAGCTGTTTTGCTTGCAGAAGATAGCCTGTTACACTGTTGTCTTTGTTAGTTCCCATTGTATTATTCATTTTCCAAACAAATCTCACAGGGATAGTCAGTCCTTCAGTATCATTTTGAATACAGAAATGTGCCAGTACCTCAGAAGTATCAACTTACCTTTTAGGGCTAATGAGTACAGTATGACATACAAGATGCATCCTGTTAGACTTTAGATGCTAATTTATACTCTGCAAATCCGTGAGAAGCAAATGGCAAAGAGTATTTCTACATTGTACCATGTACCGGACTTCTTCCTGTTCCAGTCCTGCACAGAGGGCAGAAAGGACCACTAAAATGTCTATATGTTAGGAGTAATAAACCTAATCTTGCCTTCACAGATACTATGGAAATCATACATAGAGGGCTGTAGTATACTCCACACTGGTTCTCGAAACTTTCAAATTAGGTTTTTACGGTATAGTTGTCTATTTGCAAGCATCTATCAATTCAGATTTTTCAGCACTTCTATTATGCTCTCCTGTGTGTCAAACAAACCTGTGATGATTTGTACTGTTAGTGTAACTTGGTACAGGTCCAACACACTTGAGTAATATTCTGGGTTTGGTTATGTGAATGATTCGTAAGGAGTCTCCTCCTTACAATGAATGCATTTTTCCAGCATCCTACCAATGAACCAAACTCTGCCACTTGTTATACCTATGACTGAGCCTTTGTGTTCATTCTATTTCTCATACCCACAAACTATTACACCCAGATATTAATATGAATTTCATAATTTCAACTGAGACTCATTCATACTGGAACCATAGCATAGATTTTTGTATTTTCTGGAGTGCACAATGTTACATTCTTGAACATTAAATGTAAGTTGCTAACCTTTGCACAACTTTTGAAATATTATCAAGATTTCACTGGCTGTCTGAAATTATACATACAAATTTTCCTTCAAAGCAGTCCCATATCAGGCTATAGCCCACCACCCACATTTGATGCTAGATCTGGTGCACATTGGCAACACGAATAATTCATAAATTCTACAATCCATTCATGACAACAGATAATCGTTATACACCATTCCTCAATCGGCACAGTTCCTAATGGACCCATGAATTCAGCTGACAGCTTTTTTTTTAAAAAAAAAAAAAAAAAAAAAAAAAAACTATCCAGTTGTTCATAAACAGCAGTAAAGAAACCAAGTTCCCACAATGGCCACTTTCCCTAACTGTGTACACTGATGGGTGTTACACATTACCCTAACTCTTGAAATAAGAAAGACATTATGAACAATATTACATAATCACAAACTAACTGTTTATGTACACAGAGAAACAAGTGATTGCATTTATTTAACTCACCACTAGGTTTTACAGTCAGTATCAGTTCTCCAGAAGCAGAATCTCTTGTTTCACGGATCAAATTAACTACTTGTTCATGTAACATACCACTGATGTTTTGGCCATTAATGAAGAGTACCTACAAGGAAATAAATAGAAAATTTATATAAACTTCACACTTACATCAACTTTTAGTTATAGCTAAAAACAAACCAAAATAGCAAGTCTTCAACTCCTCTTCTCAAGAGTAAATAAAATTTCTATGCACCATACAAAAGACGTTTAAGCTTGGTGGCACACTATCTCGAAGACTTAAGTCACTGTACAGTGCCTGAAATTTGCAATTAATTTATTACTTAAATTAAGAGAGAGAAATAAAGAAACTATTTTATAACTAATTTTTAAACACTACTGTGTAGAAAAATTCATTGACTTGTTTCTATGAACAATTCTGTTTAACACACTTTTTATAAGCAAGAAAATGTTATCACAAAATAGACTGCCAACTGATTATTTACCCTGAAAGTATTTACATGCTTCTGTTAATATTCAGGAATTATTTTCCTTAACTGTCTTTCATTTATAATATTTAAAAAAGGAACATGTAATACTATGACAGAGGTGGTACAAATGTACACCCAGTATGTACACATTCCAGTCACAATGTGATCACTGCCTATGGTTGACATCAATGTGCAATAACCATTCGAAGACGGCTCAGGGCAGCACTAGCAGTGAAGGGCGTATAAAGTGATAAACAGTGAAGACATTGTCAAATGCAGAAACGGAGTGATTTATATGATGTCCAAATGGACATGATCATTGGCTTTTTGCCAAGAATTGAAGTATTTCCAAAATGGCTATGTTTATGAACTGTGTGTGTGCCACCATGGTTAAAGTACATCCTGCATGACAAAATGGCACTATGCCAAATTGGTGCCAAGGCAACTGTGATGCACTACAGACCATACATGACAGGGGGCTGACGATGGCTGTGGCAATGCATATAGGCATACAGACGGGCAACTGTAGAGCAACTGACCACCCAGATGAACCAACCCTGTCTCCTCGACAACATTTCAGTGAATACTGCGGTGTACGGGCTCCTGCAACAGGCACCTGGTCCATGCATCCATGTCGACTACTGTTTATTGGTGACCAAGAATGGAATTTTCAAACCAGGACCACAACTGCATATCTACTGAGTGGAGACAGGTGACCTTTTCAGATGAATTATGATTTATGCTCCATCAGACACAACGCCATTGGAGGGCACAAAGTGAAAAGCCTGAAAACAAACACCCTGCAACAAGGGAAGGAGTGTTGTGGTCTGGGGAATGTTTCGTAGTATTCCTTGGGATGATCTCATCACTATGGAAGGTACAGTGCTTCAACCCAAGTATACATCTATCCTTGGGGCCCATGTCCTTCCCTACAGGAAGTTTGTTTTCTCTCAGCATGATTGCATCTACTAACAGGACAATGCAATGGGTCTCTCAGCTCACAGCATATATGAGTGGGTAAAGAGCACCAGGATGAGTTTATTGTACTCCCCTGCCCACTAAACTTGTCAGATTTAAAACCAATCAAGAATCTATGGGACCATCTAGTTTGATAGAGTCATGCCATAAATCTTCAACCAAGAAATCTAGCGCAGCTGGTTACAGCACCGGGGTTGCCATGGCTCCATGTGACTGTCGGAACCTTCCATAACCTCACGAACACACTTCCTGTACTTGTGTTTACACAAGATTCTCTTATTTTAAATGAATAATTAAAATTTGCTGAATATTATGAGTAACATCAGTCAAAGACTTTAAAATGTAACAGGTTACTGGTTTTATAAAGTGAAGAAATTTTGTCATTTGCAATTTGCACAGGGACAATGCAGTCCAGTTACTGGGCTATCTACACTCCCCTCCTTCCTCCTGCCTTCCTTATCTTTATAGTACTATTAAGTATTATAAACTATTGTTGCACAGAACTTCAGATGAGAAGCTACTTTTGCCAATACGATGCTTAAGTGCCTAGTAAGAGATTAAACTTTATTTTAAAGCAATTTATTTTGAAAGAAAAACTACTGAGTACTAGTATGTTCTTTCCTAGTGCAATCAACTTTTATTCTGTAGAATTTCTTCAATCTACTTGCCAGAGGTTATCTCAAAGTATGAACATACTCACCAACTAAATATAACTGCTTGCAGAAGTAATCAACAGAAATCATTTCAACTTGGAAGTTACACACCACATCAAACATCCCTCTGATTAATGTTTGGCATTTCTCTCAGTATTTTGCCAATGCATAACATGACACACAGTTGACAGTTAAAAGCTAATTAAGAAGGTTGCATTATGGTGTTCTCATTTATCATTTTATAACATTGTGCACACAAATAGGGTACTCTGCTGTCACAACAAGATGCTACCAGCAATGTGCAAGAAAATAGTTTGCACACTCACGCAATTACATGGTGCAAGGATGTGGACAACCACCTCAAATTACCAGAAGAGGATTTATGTATTTTCTGACATTTGCAGGCAGCCATAATTGTTACAACCAAGCCAGAGTAAATGTTAACCATCACAATGAGTTCCACTTTCTCTCTGTGACAAGGTAACTATATATTTACTACTGAAAGTAATGTGGATACCATTAATATGAAAAAAATATGTGATTTACTTTAGCATAATTCATGATCATCACCAGTTTTCACCATGTGCAGTTTGACAATAATTGCAACATACTCTGGTACTGCGCGCCGTGAAATTTGAATCTGCGCCAGACGTCACGAACGTCGAAGACCCATAGAGGTCTCTGCACCATCGCGCCGTAAGCTGAGGCGGCATGTGCCTCCTGGTCCACTTTTAGTGTGAGGGTGCCACAACGGAACATGTGGTCCCAGCGGCCAATAGCGGCGCACCCAATAGCGTACTTAAGCGTCTGCCTCGCACTCAGCCAGCAAGTCTAATCTCGCATACATCTGTTTATACCTCACTTCGTGCTAGGCAGTTTACTTCCTTGTTCTGTGTACGAGTGGACGTGTTTGTTTCCTTGTGACTCCGTTCTTCAATCGTGTTGTATTCGTTCTTCCCTTCCTTGGTCGTGTCTGTCCTCTCCCATTGTGTTGTTCGCAGGCCTCTACGCGGGTCCCACAGTGCTTTCCGTCATTGCTACCCCATGACCCCTGGTCGCAGTTACAACATTTTGGCGACGAGGTAAACGGTGGTCGTCGTTGGTATGGAGGCGAAGTTGGCCTGTCTGCTGGAGCAACAGCTCATGCAGCAGCAGCAGCAGCTCCAGTTAGACATCATACAAAAGTTGCTGCAGTTGATAACGGACAAAGTCGATGCCTGGGATGTGTTACCGCACCGGCTTCAGAGTTCTCGGTTGTCTGATGCTTTCCCACGTCCGCCATCATTTCCACCCTTCTTTCTTCTCCGCAAGTTGACACCATTGTCCAATCCTGTGGTTCTCTCTTTCCAGGAGAGCTGCCTTTTGCTGGCAAACTATTATTCCCAACTCTACCGTGTAGTTGCCTCTCGGCTGGAGTTCCACCAATACCATAAACAGCATGGTCAATTGTGTCGTTCCTGGGTCACAGACTTACAGGGTCTCAGCCGTTGATGCGATTTTACATGCACCAATCAGCAGTGTAAGGCTTGGTATGCGGACTCCCTGAACTGGGATGTCGTGGTTCAGCTGGTTCCCGACCCTGAGGTCCATACTGCGACATTGAAACTTGATAGCCCCTCCTTTGAACAGATTCTCCGCATTGCCCACTCCTTTAAAACTGCTCAAGCGGCTAACGAGCGTCTTACGACACGACCGCAGGTGGCAGCAATCGCGGGGACACGGCGCGACATCAACGTGGCCTGGTAGACAGGAGCCTCAAGATACCGTCCATGATCTGCAATCGGTCGTCCCACAGGTTGACCCATCAGCGTGGAAGCTTTTCCTCACACTCCGCATTTTCACAGAGGATGTCAGTTTTCAGGTCGACACTGGGGCCACCGTCTCACTGATTAATGTGGCGACACATACACGGCTGGGCTCTCCTACATTGTCGCCTCCCTCTCATCGTTTGGTCGCCTACGGAGACGGTTCCATTCCACTTCTTTGGCAGTTCATCATCCAGGCGAGGTACAAGTGTGTTCCACAGCTCCTTACCCTCTTTGTCGTTGACCATCCGTTGGCTTCGAATATTTTTGGCCTGGACGCGTTTCAACTGTTTGGCTTTTCAATTTCCGATGAAGTTCAGGTCATTTCCACGGCTGTTCCCTTTCAGAACTTGGACAATCTGTGCTCCGCTTTTGCGTCTTTGTTTGCACCAGATCTCTGATGCGATTCCGGCTTTCAGGTGCACATCACCCTATGGCCGGATGCACAGCCTCGCTTTTTCCGGGCCCAGCCTCTTCTGGTGGCCTTACGAACAGCAGTCAAGCAGGAACTTGATCGGCTCCACTTACAGTGCATGGGCAGCACCACTGTTGGTCATACGGAAACCCAATGGGTCCTTTCAGCTGTGTGGGGACTTGGGCGCTTAGTTAATGCTCAGTCCCTCGTTGACACTTACCCCATTCCCCGACAGGAAGACCTTCTTGCCAAGCTTGCCGAGGGGACAGTATTTTTCCAAGATCGACGTGGCTGAAGCATACCACCAGTTGCCCTTGGATGCTGAATCTCAGAACATCATGGTTATCAACACACCTTTCAGATTGTATAAGTACAAGCACCTTCCCTTTGGTGTCTCTTCGGTGCCAGCCATTCCTGGAGCAGCTTACACAGCCTATCCCTGCATGTGTGAATTATCTGGATGACATCTTAGCCACCGGGCGTTCCCACCAGGAACATTTGCAAAACCTCAGCGCCTTATTTCACGCTCTGCAGTCCTGATGTACACGGTACGTTCCGAAAGTAATGCAATTGAATTTCCCGCGCCGCTCCTAGTAGTCGGAGTGGGAGCGGGCCAGATGGAGTAGGTGGGGGGGACGCTAAGCTTTGCCGCGAAACCGGTTTCAGTGCTCTCCGAGCTGTGGAAGCGGCAGGACGTCTGTTATTGTAAACCTCTGCGCACCGACCGTGTCACGGAAAAAATGGAATCGACGATCGAGCAACGTTACGCGATTAATTTTTGTGCTAAACTGAACAAATCTTTTGAGGAGACTAACAAAATGATTCGTGAGGCTTACGGGGACTCTGCTCTGTCCTACTCACAAGTTTCGAGGTGGTTAAAGGCCTTTAAGGAAGGCCGGGAAGAGATTCACGACGAACAACGCTCTGGGCGGCCGTCAACCAGCAAAACCGACAACAATGTGGCTCGTGTGCGACAACTGTTGGACTCTGACCGTCGATTGAGTATCAGGATGGTTGCCAATGAACTGAACTTGTCGTCTACTGTTGTTTTTCGCATTGTTACTGAAGATTTAGCGATGAGGAAAGTGTGCGCCAAGCTCGTGCCCAAGGTGTTGTCAGATGACGAAAAGACCAACCGAGCGGAAATTTCAAGTGAACTTTTGCAACGTGTTGAAATTGAACCTGATTATTTGGACAACGTCATCACTGCTGATGAAACCTGGGTTTTTGAATACGACCCAGAAACAAAACGCCAAAGCTCTGAGTGGCACACTGATCAGTCCCCCAAGCCCAAAAAGGCAAGAATGAGCAAATCAAAAGTGAAAACAATGCTCATTGTCTTTTTCGACAGCAAAGGAGTGGTCCATAAGGAGTTTGTTCCTCAAGGACAGACAGTTAACGCTGCCTACTACGTGGATGTGCTGGAAAGACTCCGCAAAAGGGTCGTCAGGACGAGAAAGGACATCTCCGCTACCTGGCAACTCCATCACGACAACGCGCCTTGCCACAACGCGCTACGAGTCCGCGAGTTCCTGGCCAAACACCAGGTGCCAACGCTGCCCCACCCCCCCCTATAGTCCTGACCTCGCCCCAGCTGACTTCTTTTTGTTTCCTAGGATTAAGTCAGCCCTGAAAGGAACCCGTTTTTCGTCCATAGACGAGATCCAATCCGCCGTGACGAAGACCTTGCGAGAGGTCCCAGAGGACGCCTTCCAGGGCGCGTACCGGTCATGGCAGAGTCGCTGGAAAAAATGTGTAGAGGCCCAAGGACAGTACTTTGAAGAATTTTAAGTGTTTGTGCAAATCTGTTCAATAAATTACTTTAAAAAAAAATAATTGCATTACTTTCGGAACGCACCCTGTATGCTGTCGGCTGGACAAGTGTTGCTTTTTCCAACCGGAAGTGGAATACTTAGGCCACTGGCTTAGCAAAGTTGGCATTCGCCCTTCGGGTCGTAATATCGCAGCCATCAAGGACCTTCCTCATCCCAAGGACTTATCTAAACTGCAGGTGTTTTTGGGCAAGGTTACTTATTACTTCAAGTTCTTGCCCCATGCTGCCTCCATTGCTCAACCCCTCAATCTGTTGCGTCGCAAACGGGTACCTTTCGTTTGGTGGTGATGCTGAAGGCCACCCCTTGTCTTACTCCCTTCTCTCCGGACTGCCCCTTGGTTGTGGCAGCTGATGCGTCAGCATACAGCACTGGGTCCGTACTCGGGCACTGGGATGTCGATGGCTCCGAACAGCCCATCGCTTGACCCCAGCACAACGGAACTACTCCCAAGTTGAAAAGGAGGCCCTGGCGATCATGTTTACTGTCCAGAATTTCACACCTATCTCTTTGGGGCAAAGTTCACCCTCCTGACGGACCGTAAACCCTTGGTTACACTTTTCGGACCCCATTCTCACCTTCCCGAGCAGACGGCTCAACGTCTCCAGCGCTGGCCATTGTTTTTTCGTAATTACATTTACACCATCCGGTATAAGCTCACCGCCCACCATGCTAATGAGGGACACTGTCACATCTCCCAGCAGCCCTGATCCCGCCTTTGACCAACAGGAGGTCCTCTGCTCTGATTCTGCCCCCGGGATGCACTGGACAGTCTACCTCTTATGGCTGCTGACGTTGCTGCAGCTACCCGCTGCGACCCTGTCTTGTGACAGGCTCTCAACTACGTGGCACACAGGTGGCCGTCCTATGTTACTCGTCGGATGCAGTCCGATTTCAGCTCCTGGCGCCACCTGTCCCACAGGCTCTCCGTGGTCAATGATGTCCTCCTGTTGGCCACGCAGTCTGATGCCCACCGGGTGTCATCCCTACGGAATTGCGGCTTCGAGTGCTCAGTTTGTTACACCGCGGGCACTGGGTTGTGTCCCATATGAACGTTTAGGCTCGCCAGCATGTGTTTTGGCCCGGCATCAATGGCGATATTGAGCGCCTTGTCTGTGGGTGTACTATCTGTGCACATCACCAGGCAAGCCCTCCTGAGTCGTTTGCACCCTGGCCTTTGCCTCGCTGGCCCTGGGATCGCATCCGTATCTATTTTGCGGGCCATTTTTGGGGTCCATGTGGTTACTCATCGTTGATGTCTACTCCAAATACCCATATGTTGTCCGAATGGCATCCACCACCATGGAGGCTTCACTCACAGCCCTGGCCCAGGTTCTTGCCATTGGGGGCCTGCCCCACACGTTTGTCTCTGATAATGGTCCCCAATTCACAGCATCCTCCCTCCACGACTGTTGTCAGGCCAACGGTATCAAATATATCCTTATCCCCCCTTTCCATCCTTCGTCCAATAGTGCAGCGGAGAGGCTTGTCTACACTTTTAAACAGGAGAGGCTTGTCTACACTTTTAAACACCAGTTGACTAAAGCGGTCGACACATCTCCAACCAAGTCAGCCCTCACCCTGTTTTTGAGCACCTATCGCACTACACCAATTGAAGGACGCAGTCCGGCAGAGCTGCTTCGTGGGCAACAGCTGCGGAGCCTGCTCTATTTGCTCATGCCATCATCCTCCCGCCCCCAGTCTTGGTCCTCGCAGCAGTATGCCCCTGGCATGGCTGTGCGGGTCCGCGAGTACAGGCGCAAGGCGGGTTGGACGCCCGCCATGGCCGTCGCGGCCCATGGGCAGCGTTTGACGTCAGTACAGACATCGAAAGGCTTCGAGTACCACCATCATTATCGGCTCTGCCCTTGTGCTGCCACAGGACTCGCACCGCTGCCTCCTTCCTTACCTCCTTTGGACGTGGTCCTCACGTCACTGTCCCAGCCCTCCGGTAGTCGTCTCCCCGCAGGCCTGCCGGCGGCCCTCCCCGCCTCCGGGTGTATTGGCGATTCCCTCCCCCGCCCTGGACTCTAGATCGGCTATCATGGATACCTTGGGCGTCCCTTCCTCCCCGCCACTTGTGGTTGATACGCCCAGTTCCTCTTCCCACTGCCGCCCTCCTTGGCACCGTCCGGGGCGTTTCCGCCCCTACGCGCAAGTTTCAGGGGGGAGGGATCTGGAACCACGCACCGTGGAATTTGAAACCGCGCCAGACGTCATGGACGTCGAAGACCCATAGAGGTCTCTGCACCATGGCGCCATAATCTGTGGCAGCGCGCACCTCCTGGTCCACTTTTAGTGTGAGGGCGCCACAATGGAACACGTAGTCTCAGTGGCCAAATAGCAGTGTCCCCTATAGCGTACTTAAGTGCCTGCCTCGCACTCAGCCAGCGAGGTTAATCTCGCGTACATCGGTTTACACCTCGCTTCGCACTAGACAGCTTTCTTCCTTGTTCTGCGTACGAGTGGATGTGTGTGTTCCCTTGTGACTCTGTTGTTCGATCGTGTTTTATTCGTTCTTCCCTTCCTTGGTCGTGACCGTCCTCTCCCGTTGTGTTGTTGTTTGCGGGCCTCTCTGCGGGTCCCACCGCGCTTTCCGTCATTGCTACACCGCGACGGTCCTGGTTACAGTTACAACACATACTGCAACCAATATCTCCACCAATGGCCTTTCAGGAAGACCACACAGTGCCTCATACAACTACAGACTCATCAGCTTGCTTCGAAGCAACAGAGCTGTTTCAATGAGACGTGTTTACCAAATGTACTACAACTGAAAATGTATTTTATGCTGTAGAAAGCACAATTCAGCATTTATTTAATGAGTTCAAATAAATACACAAATATTTGCAACCAATCTCTCCATGAAACTTCCTGGCAGATTAAAACTGTGTGCCCGACCGAGACTCGAACTCGGGTCCCGAGTTAGAGTCTCGGTCGAGCACACAGTTTTAATCTGCCAGAAAGTTTATATCAGCGCACAATCCGCTGCAGAGTGAAAATCTCATTCTGGAATCTCTCCATGCTCATCTTTACATCCCACTGACACACAAGTCACTGAGGTTGTGGTAACTGAAAAGACTTGAACCAGGCGGTGAGGCTCCCGGCCTAGCCACTCGCTCATTATGTAGCAGTACACAGAGCCTACAATTAGTCTTTACAGGGCGTGATTAAAACAACTGTTACTACAGTCCTCACTCGATGGACACATGGCAAGCAATTGCAAACAAACTAGAACCTACAAAGTCACTAAGTGGGTTTGTGGACAGTGAATGCAAATTAAGACTGAAGTACTGAATGGACAACCAATACAAAATATTAAGGATGATAATGTATCACCAGAAAGTGAATTCATATTTGTGATGAACGGAGGCCAAGCTTAAGCGTTGCCATTGCCTTTTTAAGATACTTATATTTTTAATATATTTTTCCCATGTGGAAGTTTCTGGGAAAAATATATTAAAAACAAAGATTCCAAGACTTACCAAGCAGGAAAGCGCCGTTAGATAGGCACAATAAAATACAAACACACACACAGAATTTCTAGCTTTCACAACCGACGGTTGCTTCTTCAGGAAAGAGGGAAGGAGAGGGAAAGACGAAAGGATGTGGGTTTTAAGGGAGAGGGTAAGGAGTCATTCCAATCCCGGGAGCAGAAAGACTTACCTTAGGGGGAAAAAAAGGATAGGTATACACTAGCGCGTGCAGACACAGACATATCCAGCCGCACATACACAGACACAAGCAGACATTTGTAAAGGCAAAGAGTTTGGGTAGAGAAGTCACTCGAGGGCGGAAGTACACAGGCAAAGAAGTTGTTGAAAGACAGGTGAGGTATGAGTGGCGGCAACTTGAAATTCACAGAGGTTGAGGCCTAGCGGATATCGAGAAGAGAGGATATACTGAAGAGAAAGTTCCCATCTCTGGAGTTCTGATAGATTGGTGTTAGTGGGAAGTATCCAGATAACTCGTACGGTGTAACACTGTGCCAAGATGTGCTGGCCATGCACCAAGGCATGTTTAGCCACAGGGTGATTCTCATTACCAACAAACAGTCTGCCTGTGTCCATTCATTCGAATGGACAGTTTGTTGATGGTCATTCCCACATAGAAAGCTTCACAGTGTAGGCAGGTCAATTGGTAAATCACATGGGTGCTTTCACACGTGGCTCTGCCTTTGATCGTGTACACCTTCCGGGTTACAGGACTGGAGTAGGTGGTGGTGGTGGTGGTGGTGGTGGTGGTGGTGGGAGGGTGCATGGGACAGGTTTTACACAGGGGGTGGTTACAAGGGTAGGAGCCAGAGGGTAGGGAAGGTGGTTTGGGGATTTCATAGGGATGAACTAAGAGGTTACGAAGGTTAGGTGGATGGCGGAAAGACACTCTTGGTGGAGTGGGGAGGATTTCATGAAGGATGAATCTCATTTCAGGGCACGATTTGACGAAGTCGTATCCCTGCTGGAGAGCCACATTCAGTGTCTGATCCAGTCCCGGAAAGTATCCTGTCACAAGTTGGGCACTTTTGTGGTTCTTCTGTGGAAGGTTCTGGGTTTGAGGGGATGAGGAAGTGGCTCTGGTTATTTGCTTCTGTACCAGGTCGAGAGGGTAGTTGCGAGATGCGAAAGCTGTTTTCAGGTTGTTGGTGTAATGGTTCAAGGGTTCCGGACTGGAGCAGATTCGTTTGCCATTAAGACCTAGGCTGTAGGGAAGGGATCGTTTGATGTGGAATGGGTGGCAGCTGTCATAATGGAGGTACTGTTGCTTGGTGGTGGATTTGATGTGGACGGACGTGTGAAGCTGGCCATTGGACAGATGGAGGTCAACGTCAAGGAAAGTGGCATGGGTTTTGGAGTAGGACCAGGTGAATCTGATGGAACCAAAGGAGTTGAGGGTGGAGAGGAAATTCTGGAGTTGTTCTTCACTGTGAGTCCAGATCATGAAGATGTCATCAATAAATCTGTACCAAACTTTGGGTTGGCAGGCCTGAGTAACCAAGAAGGCTTCCTCTAAGCGACCCATAAATAGGTTGGCATACGAGGGGGCCATCCTGGTACCCATGGCTGTTCCCTTTAATTGTTGATATGTCTGGCCTTCAAAAGTGAAGAAGTTGTGGGTCAGGATGAAGCTGGCTAAGGTGACGAGGAAAGAGGTTTTAGGTAGGGTGGTAGGTGATCGGTGTGAAAGGAAGTGCTCCATCGCAGCGAGGCCCTGGACGTGCGGGATATTTGTGTATAAGGAAGTGGCATCAATGGTAACAAGGATGGTTTCCAGGGTTAACAAATTGGGTAAGGATTCCAGGCGTTCGAGGAAGTGGTTGGTGTCTTTGATGAAGGATGGGAGACTGCATGTAATGGGTTGAAGCTGTTGATCTACGTAGGTAGAGATACGTTCTGTGGGAGCTTGGTAACCAGCTACAATGGGGCGGCCGGGATGCTTGGGTTTGTGAATTTTAGAAGAAGGAGACGGTAGGGTTCGGGGTGTCGGTGGGGTCAGTAGGTTGACGGGGTCAGATGAAAGGTTTTGTAGGGGGCCTAAGGTTGTGATGATTCCTTGAAGCTCCGCCTGGACATCAGGAATGGGATTACCTTGGCAAACTTTGTATGTGGTGTTGTCTGAAAGCTTACGCAGTCCCTCAGCCACATACTCCCGACAACCAAGTACCACGGTCGTGGAACTCTTGCCCAGCCGGACGAATGACGATGGATCGGTCAGCTTTCAGATCACGGATAGCTTGGGCTTCAGCAGTGGTGATGTTGGGAGTAGGATTAAGGTTTTTTAAGAAGGATTGAGAGGCAAGGCTGGAAGTCAGAAATTCCTGGAAGGTTTGGAGAGGGTGATTTTGACGAAGAGGAGGTGGGTCCCACTGTGACGGAGGACGGAACTGTTCCAGGCAGGGTTCAATTTGGATGGTGTCTTGGGGAGTTGGATCATTAGGAGTAGGATTAGGATCATTTCTCTTCGTGGCAAAGTGATATTTCCAGCAGAGAGTATGAGTGTACGACAGTAAATCTCTGACGAGGGCTGTTTGGTTGAATCTGAGAGTGGGGCTGAAGGTGAGGCCTTTGGATAGGATAGAGGTTTCAGATTGGGAGAGAGGTTTGGAAGAAAGGTTAACTACTGGATTAGGGTTTTGTGGTTCCAGATTGTGTTGATTGGAATTTTGAGGTTTTGGAGGGAGTGGAGCTGGAAGTGGGGGATTGAGTAGATGGGAGAGACTGGGTTTGTGTGCAATGAGAGGAGGTTGAGGTTTGCTGGAAAGGTTGTAAAGGGTGAGCGAGTTGCCTTTCTGGAGGTGGCAAACCAGGAGTGGATAGTTTTTTGAGGTGGAGGGTGGCATGCTGTTCTAATTTGCGGCTGGCCTGTAGGAGGGTGCTCTGAACAGCCGGTGTGGATGTGGAAGAGGAAAGATTGAGGACTTTTATTAAGGATAGGAGTTGACGGGTGTGTTCATTGGCTGAGTTGATGTGTATATATATAATCTCTGTGCAAAAAAGCGAGAGTTTAACTAAATGGTTTGTCTCCAAAATGTCTGACTAAGAATTTAGACTTCTAAAAAATTGTCATCTCCTTCGCAGTTTCACAAGGTAGGTTGTCAAAGGAACTCTTAAATGTCCTTTTATGCCCATCCAATTTCAACTAGAGCAGTTTAAAACAGCATTACGAGATGTCTCACTAGGGAATACAGAGGTACAAGTCACTTAAGAATGGAATAAACACATAGTGCAGAGAAACTAAGGTGAAATGTTTACACAAAAAATGTGAAGAAATCGAAAAAGAAATCATTGTTGGAAGGATTTATTCAGCATATAGAGAAGTCAAAACAACCTTTGGTGAAATTAAAAGTAATGGTGGTAATATTAAGAATGCAATGGGAATTCCCCTGTTACATGTAGAGGATAGAGCATATAGGTGGAAACAGTACCTTGAAGGTCTCACAAGGGGGAAGACTCATCTCATGACATGATAGAAGAAGGAACAAGAGTCAACAGGGAAGAGAGGGGGGATTCAGCAATGAAGTCAGAGTTTAAAAGAGCTTTGGACAACTTAAGATCAAAAAGGCAGAAGGTCTAGATAGCAATGCATCAGAATTTCTAACATCACTGGAGGAGTGGCAACGAAACGACTAATCACACTATTTACAATGTATGAGACTTGCGATATATCATCAGACTTCAGAAAATAATCACCCACACAATTCCGAAGATAGCAAGAGCCGACAAGTGCAAAATCATTACACAATCAGCTTAGCAGCTCACGCATCCAAGTTGCCGACAAGAATAACATACAGAACAATGGAAAAGAAAATCTAGTATATGTTAGATGATGATCAGTTTGGCTTTAGGAAAGGTAAATGCATCATCAGTGAGGCAGTTCTGACACTGCACTTGAAATGGAACCAAGACTTACAGAAAAATCAAAACAAAACTTACAGAAAAATCAAAACAAAACTTACAGAAAAATCAAAACAAAACTTACAGAAAAATCAAAACAAAACTTACAGAAAAATCAAAACAAAACTTACAGAAAAATCAAAACAAAACTTACAGAAAAATCAAAACAAAACTTACAGAAAAATCAAAACAAAACTTACAGAAAAATCAAAACAAAACTTACAGAAAAATCAAAACACATTCATAGGACTTGTCGACCTGGAAAAAGTGTTTGACAAAATGGTGCAAGATGTTTGAAATCTGGAGAAAAATAAGGGTACGCTACAGGGGAAGATGGGTAATGCACAATATGTAAAAGAACTGTGAGGGGACAAGAGGAGTGGAAGACCAAGAATGAAGTACTTGGATTAAAAAGAGTGTAAGACAGGGATGAGTCTTTTGCCCAAAAATAAATAAATAAATAAATAAATAAATACATACATACATACATAGAAAGGGAGGGTCAAGAATGAGATTACAATTCAAAGTGAAAGGATAGCAATGATAGGATTTGCTGATGATGTTGCTATCCTCCATGAAAATGCAGAAGAATGAATGGATGGAACTAAGAGTCTAATGAATACAGAATATGGACTGAGAGTAGTCAATGAAAGACGGCAGTAATGAGAAGTAGCAGAAATGAGAACAGTGAGAAACTTCACATCAGTCAGGGATCACAATGTAGACAAAGTTAAGAAATTCTACTACCTAGGCAGCGAAATAACACGTGATGGGCGAAGCATGGAGGACATAAAAAGCAGACTAGCATTGGGAGGGAGGGGGGACATTCCTGGCCAAGAGAAATCCATAGTATCAAACACAAGCCTTAAGCTGAGGAATAAATTTCGTTTGGAGCACAGTACTGTATGGGAGTCAATTATGGACTGTGCAAAAACCAGATCACAATAGAATCCAAGTGTTTGAGATGTGGTGCTACAGAAGAATGTTGAAAATTAGGTGGACTGACAAGGTAAGAAATGATGAGGTTCTCCACAAGATCAATGAGGAAGGGAATATATGGAATACACTGATGGGAAGAAGTAATCGGATGATAGGGCATCTGTTAACAGATCAGGGGACAACATCCATGGTACTAGAGGGGGTTATGGCAGGTACAAACTGAAAAGGAAAACAGATTGGAATACATTCAGCAAATAATAGAGGACTTAGGTTGCAAATGCTACTCTGAGATGGAAAGGTTGGCACAGGACATGAATTCCTGGTGGGCCACATCAAACCAGTCAGAAGACTGATGACTCAAAAAATATAATCTGCACAGACTTTCAAAGAGTAATAGTAAAGTGCTTGGCAGAATGTATTTCTTACCAGTGTCAGTGCTCTATTTTTTGGTTTCATTAACAAACAGAAAAACATTAAAATTTAGAAGAAACATCATGAAAATAGCTGAAGAAATCTTAGGACACATATGAAATGTAACTGATAACTACATTAATAAAGATGTAATTTCACTTACCTACAATGTACAAACTCTACAGACATTTACCATAATTACATAACAAAATTTTTTGACAGTTTGAAAGATAGATACAGACTAGCCTTCGAAGCAAACTGCAAAAAATTCTCTTATTAATCCACAAGTAAATTCATTATCTAGCAAAATAATCAATCTGTACTGCACAGTTAAAATCATTTTAGGCTTCTGCATGCCGTAGAAGAATGGTGAAGAAGGTTTAACATTGATGAAACTCCATATGACGTACCTGATCTCCCTCATTCAGTTTTGGACAGCATCTGTCAGCTGGTGTATTAGGGACCACTCTGGATACAACAATTGGCATATTTAAATTGGCTCCTCCTTTAACATTGAACCCAAATCTTCCTTGTTCATCAGGTGTAATTCTTATAACAACCAGACCTTCTTCAGAAATCTAAGAATAAAATATTGCAAACTTAATATCTTTCTTCAGGTAGTCATTTTATACTTACAATAAATACTTAAATCCATAGTCCAGACTGAAATTACATGCAACTAAATCCAGAAAGACTCACCACCCAGCAGCAGACAAAAAGCAATCTCTACATTTATGAGATTAACAACAACTAATATGGAACCTAAGATTCTTCATTTTTTAAGAGCAGGGAAAAACTGTTCATTTCTATTTCACCCAGTTTCATTGCATCCAAGTTGACTTATTAACATTAGTTAACTTTCTTAGCGTGGATTTCTTCTGAAGAGCTCTGAAGGCGAGTTGGCACTTGTCTCATACAACACAAATACTTCAAGAATGTGTCTTGATAACTTGGTGGGTCTCTACTTCCAATTCCAAACTGTCTCATTTAAATTACCTAGTAATGAAATTTATGAATTTGGTAGTGCCTCAGACTCAATTTTCATCATTATCACACAGGGGAACTGTCAGAAGTTACAGAAGAAAGCAATTGATAATTCTAACAGCAAGTGAAATGGATGTCACAAGAAAAATAAAAAAATTATTAAATAATAATATCAGTAAAGCTATAATTATCCAAAAGGTAATGTCAACTGCTGGAGATGAAGTATGCAATTCAATATTTTCCACTGAAATTACTTGATCTCAAAAGGCTGATAGTAGCCTTCCATGCAAGTAACTTCAATAGATTGTATCTGCATATTTCACGTACTGTACTTCAAAAACTATGGCGGTGGTTTAAAAAATGAAATACATTTTAAAATAAATTAATAATAAACAATGACACACATTTACACTTGAGTTAAGGACATGTGAGGCACTCTTTTTACCACCTCTTAGCAGCTGCTCAGGGTGGGATAAATATAGTGCCGCAATCTGTACCCAGAGAAAATGTCACTATTCTCCTCAAAATGAATAAAATAAACTCTCTGGGCATGCTGACTTCAAGTAACATTCTTCACAGTCCACACTGCATGTCAAACCTTTTACTTTTCATCATTGGCACAAATTTGATGCTCACTAAAACTGCCACCACAGTTATCAATTCTTAACAACATACAAAAGCTACATCGCTAACTGTGCCCTCACTACAAATTATTTCCATCATACTCAAGTTCGTCTGGAAAATCCTAGGCTGCATTTGTGTTTTTAAAACAATGGACTCAATAGTTTGAAGAAATCAAAAACTAACTATAATTAGCGCATTCTGATAAATAAGAGATCCGACAGACCAGACACAGTCAACTGCAAATTACCAGAGATATTTTTTGTTAATAAAAACATGCCATATCTGAATTAGAATTTGCCCATAACTTGCTGCTGTTTCTGGCAATATATTGTGTATTGGGGATCTCGTCAGTGGTTGATGAAAATAACATATTTCATTTTACCTCTTTTGCATGGTGTCCCATTTGTGTACATTAAATAGTTGCTTTAGTTTTTCATAAAAGCTATCTTGAGAGCCTTCAAAATCCGACAAGTACCTGTTTTGCAGTGCTAGAAAGTAGATACAAAGTATCAAAAGAACAAAGCAAATATGAAGTATCGAAAGAACACAAAACTCCTGATATTTAAAAAATTAGGGAAATTAAAGAAAATAATTGAAATATTGCAAGGAAATTACCCCAACAAACAGAACAATCCAATGGTGAACCATTCTCCATATGTCACAAAAATGTAATATTATGAAATTATATATACCACAGTAAAAGTTAAGTGGTTGTTACATAAAATATTTTAAATCAGTCAGGGTAGAGAATACTGTTCAAGTTACATTAAGTAAGTCTTATTTGTCTACTTTCATTTGTTTCAGCACATCTGCATTGTTATTGCAGAACCTGAATATTTGCATCAGCATTGGAGCACCACAACACGAATAACGAGAAAGTTACCTGACTGGGAATGAGGTTTTGTGTCAGGTGGAGTCGGTGAGAGGAACATGGGAGGAGGAGGAGGAGGAGGAGGGACACAAGAAAGGACAGATGGAGGCTGGAAGAGACAAACAGCAAGTGAACTGGACAACAATTTTGCACTAGATAGCTCCACCAACTCTGAAAGCCAGACTTAACACCAACTCTGACAAGCCAGAGTTAAGTGTTACGTGATACATGAAGTTGAATTCAATGATATGTAGGAATGCCTAGCTCACAAATCTTTTTATTTCACAGATTTTGAAATCATTATCAGCTTCAAGTCTGTGTTATAAAATACACATATCAAACACACACAATGTACTTTGGAAATGAAACAAGAAATGATGACTTACAAAGTTATGCATAGGTATACTGGGTGAATCATCTACAATTTCAAGCCTTTTATTTCATAAATGGTTAGACATCAAAACGTGGCCTTTGGCAAATGATAGTACACAGAAGGGCATGTCATTTAGTTGCATGGGTGTTATTCTTAATTCTTTTATCAAGGAAGATATTGAAGTAAGTATGGCTTTTTTTGTGGAACAATTTACTGTTCATGGAAATCGAAAGCTCTTGAAAGGCAAGTACAGTTATGTAATACCTGTTAATGTTTACACAAACTTTTGCAAGAAGTATCCAGGAAATTTGCTAAAATTGAAAGGCAAGGCAGCTGAAGTAATCTACTTCAGTGTAAAGTCTGCCAAGTGGAGCACTCGTGGCAGGCTCCACAGCCACATGAAGTCTTTCGACTGTTTCTTGTTTCCATGAAATCTTTTCATTTAAACAAGAGTACTTAACACACATTTGAAACAATTTTCCAATGCCAATTTTGGTAAAGTGGAAGTCAACATTCAGTTTCATTAACAACAATAATATCTGACCCAAAACCTATTCTGCATAACTTAGAGCAAGAGAAGATTCATTTTATCCTAGTAGGCCTATCTCCGTGTGACACACAACGATGGAGCCTGACCCGACAGCCCCAATGGTGAAGTTTACACCACAGTAGCTGTTTCTGACCACCTTACCTTTCAAGTTTAGCACATTTCTTGGATAATTCTGCAAGACGTTTTAACACTATGCCGTCCGGAGACACCACAGTGATGTCGTGCGCGAAACAGCGGTCAACAGCCGGCGACACCACAGTGGTGCCGTGTGCGAAACAGCGGTCAACAGCCGGCGACACCACAGTGGTGTCGTGCGCGAAACAGCGGTCAACAGCCGGCGACACCACAGTGGTGTCGTGCGCGAAACAGCGGTCAACAGCCGGCGACACCACAGTGGTGTCGTGCGCGAAACAGCGGTCAACAGCCGGCGACACCACAGTGGTGTCGTGCGCGAAACAGCGGTCAACAGCCGGCGACACCACAGTGGTGTCGTGCGCGAAACAGCGGTCAACAGCCGGCGACACCACAGTGGTGTCGTGCGCAAAACAGCGGTCAACAGCCGGCGACACCACAGTGGTGTTGGGTGCATAGTATCACTCAGTGGCTGGCAAAACCTAAGGGGTGTTGTGAGCATAGTATCACGAAGTGGCCGGCGACAGCACTTTAGTATCTTTTGCATTCTGTTGGTGTTTTGTTTCAGTAACAATAAGTTATGCACATCAATAAGTTTTTTGTTTTTAAAGTACTTGTGCCCTTTCATCTTGGCAGATGAAAGAGACGATACGATTATTTACGATGAATGTGTGGACGTCTTGTCTAATGTTCTGGACGACTTAGCCGATTGGGAAGAGGACATTGGATATCAAAAAAATTAAAGTGAAGCAGAATCTTCGGAAGATAGTGAAACACATCCACAAAGAATTCAGTGAATACTACAGTTGCCAACTGATTCGGATGAATCACACTAGGAAGACAGTGCAATGTGGTCAGACGTTGATTTACCAATGACCAATAATAAATTTGAAGGTTCTCTGGGACCAAACATATTTCCCAAAGATACACAAAGGTTGACGATGTCTTAGAATCATATACTGGTAATGATCTATTTGAATACATTAATAACAAAACCAACAAGTACTACAGTCTAAGTTACAATAGAAGGAAACTGGATTTTAAAAAATGCCAAATTTGTCGACATTACGGGACCCGAACTTAGAAAATGGTTTGGGCTTGCTATCCTTATGGGGAGTGTAAAAAAAGCTAGGATCGCTGATTATTGGTCAACGAATCCAATGATGGACACACCGATATTTCGCAAAACGATGTCCCGCGCCCGATTCAGACAAATATTATCATTTGTACATTTTGCTGACAACAACAATAATCCGGATAATGCTGACTGGCTTTTGATCTAAGACAAAACATCTCAACTGATGAAAGAATGATGCTGTGGTGTGGACAGTCAAATTTTAAAATTTATAATCTGTCGAAAATTACTAAATATGGTATACTCATTCAGACGCCATGAGATTCTAGTATGGGATACATTTCCTCATTCAAGACATATTCCAGTGCTGGACAGCCTTTAGCAAAAACAGTGATGCAACTATTGACACCTTCTTATGGATAATTATTATAACAGTGCGGAACTTGCAGAAACATTACTTGAAAAGAAAATACGAGTTTGTGGAATGATAAGGCAAAATAGAGGAATTCCGGAAAAATTAAAACGCGCAAAAGTCAATGTGTTTGAATTTCGTCATCAAGGGAAAGGTGAAGTACTCTCACAGGTATGGAGAGCTTCAAAAACTAAAATGATATAAATAGTCTCTACAATACATAATGCCACTTTAACTGACACTCAAAGAAAATGTAGAAAAACTAATTACACAATTTAAAAAACCATGAAAGTATATTGGACTACAACAAATACATGAACGGAGTGGATTGGGCAGACCAATATTTGAGTTATCACCCTCTATGCAGAAGAACGATGAAATGGTCAAAAAAGGTTTGCATGTACCTCTTTAATTGCACATTATTTAACGCATTCCATACATGTCAATATTTCATTTCGGAACACAAGCATCTCCGAATTCACAATTTTTTATTGATAGTGTCCGATTCGTAGATAAAAAAACCATGTACTTGCTTCTGAGCAAAACTTGGAGGTTGCCAGTACATCGCATATGTCTCATAATGATCCGGTCAACAGAATTTCTGGTCACACAAAGCAACACCAACTAATACTTATTTCTGTACCGAATAAATGAAAACGAAGAAACTGCCATGTGTGTTCCAAAAACAAAAACAGAACCACAACCAACTTAATGTGCAAGTCTTGTGGGGTTGCGTTACATCTTGGAGACTATTTTGCTGTGTTATCATATGAAAGATAAATACTTAGTACCGAAGACAATGCAAATAAACAAATATATGCAACAAACGAATTTTGTATTTATTTACAAATGCATATCTTTGAAGTTTCATGAAAGAAGAGCAACAGGGTTGAGAAGTTATGAGAACTAATTATGAGATTAGTAAAACTTAACAATTTATTATCTCCTGATAATGTCAATAACTGCCGGCGACAAGCCAAGCAATACGAATTAGCACTGCCGGCGCCAAGCAAGACGTGCAGACGGCAAAGTGTTAATACCAACGTTAAACAGCATTACATCATAGTTCGATCTTTTCAAGAGCTTTTGAATGCCATTAAAAATTATATCATTTCATTTAAAAAATCTTCCTTCAATATCAAGGTTAGTAAGAGTTAATTAGTATTAGCTACACAACAAATTAAGTGCCTCTCTGCCTGCTATCATTTGCCAAATTGCTGCTTTAATGTCTTGATGCATTCACAAAATTATACAATTAAAGTTTTAGATGATTCATGTTGTATACTTTATGTTATATTTGTAAGTATAAATCTGTACATCCATTCCTTGTTTCGAAGTATATTAGTGTGTGGCTGATTTGTGTATTGTATAGCTCTGACCTTAAGATGATTTTGAAATATATAATGAATATGACATAAAAAGATCTGCACCAAGGCATTACCACAAATCACTGGGTGCCAAACTGCGATGGCCACTTGTCTCTGCAAAGAGTTTCTTTCTTATGTCATGAAAGCAAGTATGGGAAGAGGGAAGGTCAGGGATAAGTTTGAATAGAGAAAGAGGGAGACACCAGAGAACAATATAGGTGTAATTTTACTTAGGTGGGAGGTACGGCAGCAGGGCTCCTGGCAAGTTTGGTAATGGTTATTCATGTGTTGGATAGCTAGGGATGTGACTTCTTTCAAAGGTGGCCCTGCCTCTAACATAGCAGGGTTTACCTGTGCCAGGACTATTCATTTATCTCAATACAACAACATTTCATTACTTTCTTTGCAAGACTTATCTAATCCTATCCCAATAGAGAAAAAGAACAGCTGTAACTAATTGCAGTAAGACTTGTATTCATGGAACAACAAAAAACCAGCAGTATTTTCTTCGAATGGATGCATTTAACCTGCTGGTTGGGTAGTGACCAGCAAGACAAATAGCTACTAGGCAATTCCAAATGCATTTTAAATCAGTTCCACAGCACTGTGTACATTAAAATAAAAGTCTTAATATATTTTCCTTATTCCAGAGTGATGCATTACCTTCCGAATTTAAGTACTTCCTTTTTAAATAACAGAAACTCAAACTTCTGAAACTTTTCACAATTTTCATCTGTTGTTGTTGTGGTCTTCAGTCCTGAGATTGGCTTGATGCAGCTCTCCACGCCACTCTATCCTGTACAAGCTTCTTCATCTCCCAGTACCTACCACAAACTACATCCTTCTGAATCTGCTTAGTGTATTCATCTATTTGTCTCCCTCTACAATTTTTACCCTCCACGCTGCCCTCCAGTACTAAATTGATGATCCCTTGATGCCTCAGAACATGTCCTACCAACCGATCCCTTCTTCTGGTCAAGTTGTGCCACAAACTTCTCTTCTCCACAATCCTTTTCAATACCTCCTCATTAGTTACGTGATCTACCCATCTAATCTTCAGCATTCTTCTGTAGCACCACATTTCGAAAGCTTCTATTCTCTTCTTGTCCAAACTATTTATCGTCCATGTTTCACTTCCATACATGGCTACACTCCATACAAATACTTTCAGAAAC
Organism: Schistocerca gregaria; assembly: GCF_023897955.1. Lineage (NCBI taxonomy): Eukaryota > Metazoa > Arthropoda > Insecta > Orthoptera > Acrididae > Schistocerca > Schistocerca gregaria. The sequence goes on along the minus strand of NC_064922.1, from coordinate 355,162,768 downwards.
AACTTCCTGACACTTAAATCTATACTCGATGTTAACAAATTTCTCTTCTTCAGAAACGCTTTCCTTGCCACTGCCAGTCTACATTTTATATCCTCTACTTCGACAATCATCAGTTATTTTACTTCCTAAATAGCAAAACTCCTTTACTACTTGAAGTGTCATTTCCTAATCTAATTCCCTCAGCAACACCCGAGTTAATTCGACTACATTCCATTATCCTCGTTTTACTTTTGTTAATGTTCATCTTATATCCTCTTTTCAAGACACTGTCCATTCCATTCAACTGCTCTTCCAAGCCCTTTGCTGTCTCTGACAGAATTACAATATCATCAGCGAACCTTAAACTTTTTATTTCTTCTCCATGGATTTTAATACCTACTCCGAACTTTTCTTTCGTTTCCTTTACTGCTTGCTCAATATACAGATTGAATAACATAGGGGATAGGCTACAACCCTGTCTCACTCCTTTCCCAACCACTGCTTCCCTTTCATGTCCCTCTACTCTTATAACTTAAATCTGGTTTCTATACAAATTGTAAATAGCCTTTCTCTCCCTGTATTTTACCCTTGCCACCTTCATCTGTTAATGGATTATAAATCAGTATGGGTAAATAGATCTCACAGAGAAATGAAAATCACACATAATAAATAACACAATTCACTACAATTAAAATGCCATGTATGAGATATAAACAATATTGCAAAGGACAATGTCGTTGTCTACAGAGGTAAGAATTAGGTTTGTTTGTAATGGATTCCAATACATAAATTAAAATCTCTATCTATATCATTTAGTCAGTCTCTACTTTGAACTATTTATCTCTGTTGCATTTATGTTAGCTAATACAAAATTTATTAATTTTCTAGTGCCTCAGATTCGGTTTTCATCATATCACACAGGGGAACTGTGAGAAGTTACAGAAGAAAGCAATTGATAATTCTAACAGCAAGTGAAATGGATGTCACAATAAAATTCACTACAACAACAAATATCCAAAAGGTTACTTGAAATGGGGAAGATGAAGTATGCAATTCAAAATGATCCACCCAAATCACTTCATGGCTCAACAGGCTGAAAGTAGCCCTCCATTTAAATAATTTCAGTATATCATTTTAATTGCATATTTCTACTGTGCTTGAGAGAGTATAGTGATGGTATAAAAATGATAAATATGTTTTGAAAATCAATTAATAATAAACTGTAACATACATTTACACTTGAGTTAGGGATATGTATGGCACGGTTTTTATCACCACTTAGTAACTTCTCAGAGTGAGCTAAACATTGTGCCAAATGCTGTACCCAGAGAAAATTTCATTCTACTCTCCTCTCAGAGAATAAAATTAACTCACTGGGCATGCTGACTTCAAGCAACATTCTTCACAGCCCACACTGCATGTCAAACCTTTTACTTTTCATCACTGGCACAAGTCAGATACTCACTAAAATTGCTAACAGTAGTCCATACTCAGCTACATATAAAAGAAGCATTGATGAGATTATATATATATATGGATCAGAAAGTAAATGAAATTGCATCTCACTAAAAATTCTTCGGTATTAAAAAAACGCTTCACCACTTCAGCTGTATTTAGTCCTTTATTATTGGATCACTACCAGTCTAAGAGCCATATCTTCAAGTGAACATCTGTATAACAATAAATCCAGAAGGAATAACAATCGTAACAAATACTGGCATGGTAAATTATTTTAGCTTAAAAAATTAAATAATATTAAAATCTTTTACATGAGAATATCAATACTCCCATAACAAACATTGGAGCGGAAAAGCTCTGTATTTTGAACACAACATTTATTGTCCTTCAGAACAAAACACTGCTCAAAGGCAGTGTGTCTTAGAATGAAACAGCCGAATTCCAATACAGCAGATGGGTCCTACACAAATCATACTATAGTGATCCAATGGTAAGGCAAAAATAAATGGGCCAGAAAGAGAAACCAAGAAGTGGTTGCCCCAAAATTGAGGCATGTTCAATTTGAACCAAACACACAAATAGCTATTTCCAGAAAAGCAGAACCTAAATATCACACTTACAGCTTCTCCGAACGATACAGAATCATGAACAGGGGATGCAGCAACATGTTGTGTCATACTGACGGCAGGAAAGTAAACAACTTGCCCGTGGACGGCTCACGAATGAGCTGAGGATGTGCCGGCCCGACCAAATGGTTGGGGGTCTTTTGGGTGATACAATAATGGTGAATGAGAACAAGGAAAAAAACGGCTGTGGAATAACAATATGACACTGACAACTGACTTTTTTCTTAATAACAACCATCATAAGAAGATTGTATACATGGAAGAAGCCTGGAGATACTGACAGGTTTCAGCTAGATTATACAATGGTAAGACAGAGATTTAGAAACCAGGTTTTAAATTCTAAGACACTTCCAGAGGCAGATGTGGACTCTGACCACAATCTACTGGTTATGAACTGTAGATTAAAACTGAAGAAACTGGAAAAAGGTGGGAAATTAAGGATATGGGACCTGGATAAACTGACTAATCCAGAGGTTGTACAGAGTTTCAGGGAGAGCATAAGGGAACAATTGACAGTAATGGGGGAAAGAAATACAGTAGAAGAAGAATGGGTAGCTTTGAGGGATGAAGTAGTGAAGGTAGCAGAGGATCAAGTAGGTAAAAAGACGAGGGCTAGTAGAAATCCTTGGGTAACAGAAGAAATGTTGAATTTAATTGATGAAAGGAGAAAATATAAAAATGCAGTAAATGAAGCAGGCAAAAATGAATACAAACGTCTCAAAAATGAGATCGACAGGAAGTGCAAAATGGCTAAGCAGGGATGGCTAGAGGACAAATGTAAGGATGTAGAGGCTTATCTCACTAGAGGTAAGATAGATACAGCCTACAGGAAAATTAGAGACCTTTGGAGAAAACAGAGCCACTTGTATGAATATCAAGAGCTCAGATGGAAACCCAGTTCTAAGCAAAGTAGGAAAAGCAGAAAGGTGGAAGGAGTATATAGAGGGCCTATAAAAGGGCGATGTACTTCAGGGCAATATTATGGAAATGGAAGAGGATGTAGATGAAGATGAAATGGGAGATAAGATACTGCGTGAAGAGTTTGACAGAGCACTGAAAGACCTAAGTCGAAACAAGGCCCCAGGATTTGACAACATTCCTTAGGAGAGCCAGTTCTGGCAAAACTCTACCATCTAGTGAGGAAAATGTATGAGACAGGCGAAATTACCCCAGACTTCAAGAAGAATATAACAATTCCAATCCCAAAGAAATCAGGTGTTGACAGATGTGAAAATTACTGAACTATCAGTTTAATAAGTCATGGCTGCAAAATACTAATGTGAATTCTTTACAGACAAATGGAAATATTGGTAGAAGCTGACCTTGGGGAGGATCAGTTTGGATTCCGTACAGATATTAGAACACGTGAGACAATACTGATCCTACGACTTATCTTAGAAGCTAGACTAAGAAAAGGCAAATCTACGTTTCTAGCATTTGTAGACTTAGAGAAAGCTTTTGACAATGTTGACTGGAATACTCTCTTTCAACTTCTGAAGATGGCAGGGGTCAAATACAGGGAGCAAAAGGCTATCTACAATTTGTACAGAAACCAGATGGCAGTTATAAGAGTCAAGGGGCATGAAAAGAAAGCAGTGGCTGGGAAGAAGTAAGACAGGGTTGTAGCCTCTCCCCGATGTTATTCAATCTGTATATTGAGCAAGCATTGAAGGAAACAAAAGAAGAATTTGGAGTAGGTATTAAAATTCATGGAGACGAAGTAAAAACTTTGAGGTTCGCCGATGACATTGTAATTCTGTCAGAGACGGCAAAGGACTTGGAAGAGCAGTTGAACGGAATGGACAGAGTCATGAAAGGAGGGTACAAGATGAACATCAACAAAAGCAAAACGAGGATAATGGAATGCAGTCGAATTAGGTCGGGTGATGCTGAAGTAATTAGATTAGGAAATGAGACACTTCAAGTAGTAACGTAGTTTTGGTATTTGGGGAGCAAAATAACTGATGATGGTCGAAGTAGAGAGGATATAAAATGTAGACTGGCAATGGCAAGGAAAGCGTTTCTGAAGAAGAGAAATTTCTTAACATCTAGTATAGATTTAAGTGTCAGGAAGTCGTTTCTGAAAGTATTTGTATGGAGTGTAGACATGTATGGAAGTGAAACATGGACGATAAATAGTTTGGACAAGAATAGAATAGAAGCTTTCGAAATGTGGTGCTACAGAAGAATGCTGAAGATTAGATGGGTAGATCATATAACTAATGAGGAAGTATTGAATAGGATTGGGGAGAAGAGAAGTTTGTGGCACAACTTGACCAAAAGAAGGGATCGGTTGGTAGGACATGTTTTGAGGCATCAAGGGATCACAAATTTAGTATTGGAGGGCAGTGTGAAGGGTAAAAATCATAGAGGGAGACCTAGAGATGAATACACTAAGCAGATTCAGAAGGATGTATGTTGCAGTAGTTACTGGGAGATGATGAAGCTTGCACCGGATAGAGTAGCATGGAGAGCTGCATCAAACCAGTCTCAAGACTGAAGACCACAGCAACAACAACACCCATAAGTTTTCCTTAAGCTAGAGCATGTAATGACATAAAAGAGGATCATCATATACATATATTACAATAATGAATCAGATCTGCTGGCAGGATCCATTGAATCAACCTTAAAAGTATAAGACTTCAAGAAGTTTAAAGTTATAAAAATTGTTTCCTAAAAATATTTTAAAAAATTCTTCACTTTGACCATGCAAAGCATCCAAGGCTGTAGTGAATTTGTTACTTATTAAGAGTACATGGAACTTCAAAAAAAATTAGTTTGGAGAAGCAGTAAGGGCAGTTTCCAGGTTCTGCCTTTCCATCAATGGCAATTTATTTGAGAGGTTTGATCTTACAACATCCCTCCATTCCACGGCAACCACTTCTTGGTTTTTCGTTCAGGGCCAAAATTAGGTCTTAATTGTTTTTCATTTATTTTCAAGTTACCAATGGATCACTATAGTATGATTTGTTTAGGGCTCATCCACTATATTGGAATTGGCTGTTTTATTCTATAACACACCACTTTTAATGGTTTTCTGTTCTGACAAACATCAAATGTTGGGTACAAAGTTCCAAGTTTTTCTTATCTAATGTTTTAATTATGTGAGCACTAACGTTTTGATACTCTAATGTAAAATTTTTTAATATTTTTAATTTTTTTTTAAATCTTAAAATAATTTACCTAACCAGTGTACATCTTATGGTTGTTATTCCTTCTGGATTTATTGTTATGCAGATGTTTACCTGAAGGCGTGGTTCTTAAGACCATGAAACTGGCAGTGATACGATAGTAAAGGACTAAATACAGCTGAAGTGGTTTATTAATACCCAAGATGACTATTCACAGCTGTGGTTGCCCTACCTACAAGACTGTTTCACTACAAATTATTTCCATCATAGCTAAGTTCAGCTGGAAAATCTTACGTTGCTGTTGTGTGTTTAAAATAATGGTGCCAATAGTTTGAAGAAATCAGAAAAATAACAAATAATCAGCTCATTCTGGTAAATAGAGATTATGCACTCTACAGTGCAAATCACCAGAAAGATTTTTTGTTAATAGAAGTATGACACATCTGAATTGGTATTTGACCATAACATGCTGCTGCTTCTAGCAATATATTGTGTGTTGGGGATACTGCGTATGATTGACTAAAATAACATACGCCACTTTACCTCTTAAGTTTGATGTTTTGTTTGTGTATATTAACAGAGTTGTTCATTTAGTTTTTTGTTATAACTGTCTTGGTAGTTTCCAAAATGAGACAAGTGTCTTGAAACATTGGAAGTAGATGCAAAGTATCAACAGAACACAACCTCCATATTTAAAAATTAAAGGAAATAGAGAAAATCAAAGATAATCTAGAAATATCAAAAGCACTATTCCAGTGCACCTATTTTGCAAGGGTCAGAAATGGCAGTGTTATGAAATTGCATACACCATGACAGATGTCAACAGAAAACAGTATTCACACTAGATTTCGAGTATTAGCTCTTTTTCAGCAATAGCACACAGACACCCAAATACATACTCAAGTGCCCAATGAATATTTGCATCAGCATTGGAATACCACAGAATGAACAAGAAGAAATTTATAGAGAAGTGGTGACCACTGAGACTACAGCAACAACAATGTACTAGGACCCTAACAAACCACTGCTGGGTTTTTAGTATCAAGCTTAAAAATATAAATCTTGAACACACACACACACACACACACACACACACACACACACACACACACACACACACAGTGTTATAAAAAGTGCAAATGGAAAACTGGGTATATCATAACATAAATGCATTGTGTAAGAGGAAATACAGTGACAATCAAGGACCTAGAGAATGTAATAAGCAATAGTTATTTTAATGAACTGTTACTGTACAGTAATGACAGATTTTATTACGCCAAGAAAATACGAACAAAGAATATTACATTGCTCCCCTTGGAACTTGCACTTAATTGTAACTTCCAGCTTAATTCACATACAAATACAAAAGCACAAGTAAGACTATACAGTCAGTGGAAATTAGTTTCAGAGGCCAACAACAAAAGCTACAACACAAACTAAGGCAGAGTGGTGAGTCAACATCTGATTGATAGCAAACACTGTTAACAAATGAGGTGAACAAATGTTAGGCAGCCTGCACAAAAGCTGAAACTGTCATGATGGACCCCTCCCACCCCAGTTTCTTCTCTTTGCACATCAGTAAGTATTTTATGTATGAAGACCAAGATTATCAGGTACAACAAGCCAATGTTCGTTAATTGTTATGGTCTTAAATCAAGCTTCAAACTGATAACTGTTATCCTTCATCTTTCGGTTTTCATTTTAATCTTTGTTGTTATCAGCTGAAGAAGCAAGCCAACCTATACAGTTTTTTTATTTGTTTAAATTAAATATAATACTTGATTAAGTCGTTTGGTTCATTGGAATAAAAAAGTAAGGAACACACAGTTCTTTCAATTTATATAGTTGGTTGGTTTAATGATTAAAGGGGCAAACTACGAGGTCATCAGTCACTCCCACCTGCAACAGGTAAGTCGAAGAAACTACACACCAAATAAGGGCCTAGTGCATGAAACCCAAGGAATGAAAACCCCAAGGTCTACCCAAGGTCAACGAAGCCTATATAAAGGTAAAGGAAATGGAAAAAGAAATGGGCGTAAACATCCAGGGAGCAGTTTGAGGCCTCCCAAGGCAGACACTGATGGGAGCCATACTGCCCACCACTTACCACAGGCAACCCCACCCAGCAATACTAAGAAAAGACTAGCAAAACGGACAGTGCAAGAGAAGCACAGGAAAACAGAGGAAGAACACCAAGTCAAACAGAATATGCAAGAGGAGGGAGAGAAGCAAATAAGCAGGTAAGGTGAGGGCTGGGGCGGATCACCAAGCCCAGACTGCTGTTGCCCATCCAGGGCAGACGACACAACACAATGTCCCACCAACCCCTCAATGTGCCAACAAGGCTGAGGTGCCATACCTTAGAGTGGTAAAAACCCCTTCACAAATAAAATGTAAAAGCAGGTCATCCACTGATGCGTTGTCCACTAACACCACGAGTTGTCAGGAAGGTTAAGAGTCCGTTGCACAATCGCTAGGTTAGGACAGTCCAACGAAATGTGGACTGCCATCAAATGGGCATCACAACAAAGTGTGGTGGATCCAGGCAATGGAGGAGATCACCATGGGTCAGCCGAGTATGTCTGATACAGAGCTCACAAAGGACGACGAGTTTTTGTGAGAGGCCCGCATGGAGGTCCTCCACAAATTCATACCTACTTTATTATCCATAGTTGGTTCAGCAAAGTCACAGTATGCCTTTCTGTATTCCTAATTCTTAGAACTTTCGAAGGACCAATTCTAGGATACTGATCAAGAAGCTGCTCACTGGTAGCAAGTTTGGCCACCATGTCAGTGAGTTCATTCCCCAGGATCCCAAAGTGATACAGGTCCCACACACAGACCACCAAGTGGGAATCCTGGATAGTCAGGACCAAGGAATCGCAAGGGTAACAACAGTGAAGAGCTTATAAACTGCTGAAAAGGTTGCTATACATGAGGAAGGACTCACTGATGCAGGAAAGGATATACTCAAGAGCACAAGAGATGGTTAACAGTGCCAACTACGCAGTGTAAACACTGCAGTCATCCGACAAGGAGCAGAGTGCGTTACATCCTGCACGGACATAACCAAAGCCAGTGTGACCAGCAAACACTGATCTATTAGTATAGACTACTTCTGAGCCCCAAAACATGCCAAGAATGAAGAAGAACTGGTGGCTGTGGATTTCAGGATGACCAGAGTTATTCAGACCTTTCAACGAGTCAAGACAGAGGTTGGATGGAGGGTGTCCACAAAGTTGTACACGAAAAGGCCCGGAGAAGAGGTGCAAGAGGGGAAAACAGGAGTAGAGAAAACAGGGAATAGATGTACATGGCAATTGTAACCTCAGCCGTGGAGACCTGGGCTACCACTGCAGGCGGATCTTTGTAACTAGAAAGAAGAGACCACAGTAGCACCGGGGAGCAACATATGTTTAACATACATAAGCCATCAACTGTTGTCAGTGCAGACCTCACAATGGTGGTACCCCTGCCTCCACAAGGAGGCTGATCATGGATCTAGTCCAGAATGCACCAGCAGCCAGTCCTACTCCACAATGATATATCGGATCCAGCATCTGTAATGTCAAAGGTGACACTGAGCTGTATGCAAGACTCACGTCATCTAGACGGGAATGCATAAATGCTGTGTAGAGCCATATCAGAGTAGAGTGGTCCCCACCCCAGTTGGTGTTTCTGAGGTATCAGAAAGCATTGAGGTGTGACAACATGTCCACTTTAGTTTACAACGATGGGGAAGCCTTCTCAACCACACATTGCAGAATGATGAGAAGTCCACTAGATTGAGGGACTGGCTATCGAGGAAGAGATCTGGATGCATGTTAATGACAAATGTGTAACGCAGGTCTTGGCAGCTGAAAAATGGAAGCAATGAATGAGAGTCCAAGAGTACACTCGGCATATAGTTCTCTGCAGTCTGTGTTCAACAACTATCATCACAGATGAACAAAAATAAATGCAAAAATCATCAGCAAACAAAAAGGGGGATACCACAGGCCCCACAGCCACCACAAGACCATTGACAGCCACTAAAAAGAGAGGGACACTCAAAAAGAGAACCCTGTGGAACACCACACTCCTGCAGAATGGAAGTGCTATGGGAGGTGCCAATCTGTAACTGACAAGTGAACCATCAAAGAAAATTCCAGATAAAAATTGGGACCACGCCAGAGAGGCACTAATCTTGTAAGGTGGCAATGATGTGGTGGCACGATGTGGTGTCATAAGCTTTGGGCAGATCAAAGAAGGCTGCAACAAGGTGTTGAACCAAGACAAAAGCCATTTGAATAGCAGACTCCATGTGACCTAAATTATCTACAGTAGAGTGGCCTTGGCGAAAACAACCCTGGGTTGAACTCAAAAGGTCCTGGGATTCAAGGATCCAATACAGCCTTCCACTCACCATACATTCAAGTAACATGCAAAGGGTACTGGTTAAACTGACTGGATGATAGCTCAGCGTGTGAAGATGCGGTTTACCTAATTTAAAAACTGGAATAATGACACTTTCTCGCAATTGGGAAGGGAATTAGCTCTCACTTTAGACATTGTTATAAAGGGCAAATATATGACATTGGTTAGCCACCGATAAGTACAGGAGCAGTGTCCGGGTAGAGAGCAAGGTTTCTGGCTAATTCCCAGTTGCCCAGTTGGCATTGTAAGGATCCAGGCAGTGGGGAATGAAAAATAAAGGGAGTCATTCCACGTGGTGTTTGAGAAGACCGAACAACTGAAATGTTATATTCTTCTGCAATCTCTCTGACAGTCCGTCTTTCAGTGGCACGCACAATTTTGTTGATGTTCCTAACAAGCAATTTTACAGGTTCCACAGTGGGACAGTCTTCTGTTGGGGAAAACCTGAGGAAGAAGGAATTGCTGAAGTAGTTGCTGAAAGAATGTAATCGGTCAGACTCCATACAGGCTCGTCAATACCGTCATGGTGGTGGAGCAGTTGGGATGGCAGCCGAAGATAAGGCACCCCACTCTGCATTAGCAAAGGCACACTTGGGAGGGCGTCCAGGCGAGTAATGCTGAAGAAAAGGTAAGACAATCAGAAAATGATTGTGTTGCACAAATCACCATTAACTCCCCACTGAACGGATGAGCTAAGAAGGGAAGATCAATGGCCAAAAAGTTCCACATGCCACACTGAAGCGTTTGGGTGCTCCAGTGTAAGTCCTGCCAGCAGGCCTTCAACAATCCTGCATCAAACAGTGGTCATAGTGGCACCAAATAGAGTGTTACGGCTGTAAAAATCTACAAGGAGAAGGGAGGGAGCTTCCAAAGGAGAGCAAGAAGAGCAGGAATCATAGGAGGGAGGAGATGACAACGGCATATTGTTACTACTGAGTCTAAATGGGTCTGAAAGGCCACTGCTTCCAGCACAGTATGAAGAGGCACCCAGGAACTAACAAAGTCCACGTGGACCAACAGACAGACACCACAGGATGCTTGCAAAGGACCAGCCCAGTTCTGGCAGAAGGCCTGGAAACCACAAAGAGTCAGCAAATGAGTATCCACAGAACGAGATTCCTGCAGTACAACACAAGCTACAGAATAGAGAGGAGGAAGAAGAGACTGCAATTCTGAAAGGTGATGATAGTAACTATTACAGTTCCACTGGAGAGTAGTACAAGAGGCTAGATGGAGGTCAAACAGCCCAGAATCGATCATTGTGCCGAGTCAGTGTCTGTCACCAGTAAGGATAGACGTCATCCATGAGATGGCAGCACTCTACGCTGCACAGAACTTGAGTGACAGTGATGAGACTGAGGACTGTTTTTGTTGCCATTACAAGGACAGCATGTAAACATTAGTTTTCTCCATTTGCACAGAGTGACACCTATTGAAATTCATTGCCAGTTGAATGAGTCAGTTGTCCAATTATGAAAATTTTTGGCCAACGTATATACAATAGAAATGCTAGTCCCACACTGATAATACCCAAGCAATAATCTGGTATATCTCTCATTCCTGGCATTCTAGCATGTGATAAAAGTTAGCTATGTGCTCTATAACACACTTTAACAGTAGAAAGATAAAAAAAGACAAATATTTCATATTGCCAAAGACAGTCTTACATGTATGTTAAGTAGAATGTATTAAGATAAGTATCGACACTAGAGAGAGAGAGAGAGAGAGAGAGAGAGAGAGAGAGAGAGAGAGAGAGAGAGATACCTGTGATTGTGTATCTACATATCCAGGTATTTCATACACTCCAGTGCTCACACTTCGATCGGTTTCAGGCTCATCATCTACATAACTCAATGTACGGCTTGCTGAGAGAGGTGAGAAGTGAGGTCTTTCTTCAGTGCGATCAATAAATCCACCCTCACTGAAAAAAATTATATTCAGTTTTTAATGTCTGAATTATATTTTCCTATTCTACTTCCATGATCAAATGTACTTACTCATCTGAAGGGTGGGAGGCTTCACCCCACGCCCTGCGTGGTTCTCTAGCACCCAAAGAGGTTACTTTGTTATCGTATGAACGAGAAGGTCGTGTAGAAGGAATAAGTTTTGATTTCTCTTCAGCAATTACTGGCGCAGGGACTGTTTGGCGAATAAGCCGCTTGCTGGGAGAAGATCTGCAACAGTACATAGTATCTCAATTTTCAAGTGACAAAAATTCTACAGTGTCTAAGGGCTACTGCAAGAGTGTGGCATTGTTCTGGTTAATACAGAGGCATGTTACTGAATGGAGTACAGTTTTATCAAAAAAATTTATTAAAATTTGGAAGTAGTGAATGAAAACAATGTACAAAAGTGAGAGGAGGATTCCAATCAACTGCAGACAATTGGTGGGTGTGTCACAGGCACAGAAGGCTCACATGAAGACCCTTTTTAAGCTTTTGTTTTCCTAATAACTTTAGTCACAAACACCTATCTTTTTCTTTTTAAGTGACAACACTATTACAAAAAACAGCTATCATAAAACAACTGCAACAATAAAACCAGTGAAAACTTTTTCACTTTCATACAGAAATGGCTCTATGTGAACATTTAAAATCACAACAAAAAGCATAAAACATGTTATTACTGTACCTGATAAAATGCCTTTCAAGCCTGGCTCTGTGTCTTCCTTCTTCTATTGTCTGGAATTCTGTGCGGCCAGAATATGTGAATTTAGAGCCAAGAGAAAGGTGAAACCTTCTGGTTCGAGTCTGTGGTGAATGCAGCCTAAAGAATGTGTGATACTCAACACATGATTTCCATAAATTTTTTGATGATCGGTACGTTGTCATATTGAAACCCAACAGGGTATCATAATCCTCAGACTGTAACAAAGGTGACATTAAATACTAAAATATGCCTTTTTCTTTACGATATTATTCCACTAATTATTAACCAAAAGAAACAAATTTAACGTGTTTATATAAGGGCACTACTTTGTTTTAAATTACAAATGACTTACTGGCTCCCTTCGAAGTTGGATGAAGAATTGCTTCCGTTTGAAAGATATCTTAACTATCTTGGACCATGAAAAAATGTTAATTCTTATTCCATTGTGGAACACTACAAGTCCTAAAGATGTAACTCCAAGCTGTATATCTTTATTTGTTGAATCCTGTGTACACCATCGAAAAGCAGTCAGAGACAGGATATAAAAGCAGATTTATTAATACAGCTAATATATTTCTTATTCGAAACACTATTACACGCTAAAACAAATATGTAACTTCTTCACAGATGAACCTCAGAGTGCGCTAAATCTATATTAGAAAAGATCATTTATTGATGTATATCATTATGGTACACAATTAGTAAAATATCAAAGTTCAATCAAATGAGCAAGGACAATTAACAGTAATAGCACAAAATGTTTTGAAAATACTTCACAAGAGACAGTCTTGGGCATTGTAAGCAAAACATAAATAAATAAATAAAAACCACCACCACCACCACCACCACCACCACCACCACCACCACCACCACCACCACCACAACAACAACAACAACAACCTCGATGTAATGCGCGATAAATTCCTGAAATTATCTGACTCATGCCTAAACCAGTTGACAATGACATCTGCAAGGTCTCTAAACTTTAACTGAAGTTTCATAGTATGTAAGTTTTCAAACAAAATATGACACAAAAACTTCTTGGAACACTTGCTTTGTTTAAAAACAGGTTAAAAATGGAACTACACCCTAATCTCTCCGAGATACAAGAAAATCCAACATCCTCCTGGCCATCAGCCTACAACTTTCATGATATGAGCAGTCACGAGTTTTAAAAACATCGCTTTCCCAAATCCCTGATGATTAAAGAACAGACATTTATATATAATTTGTATTTAAGAAATCTACTCCATATGTGTGTTAGTGAAAAATGTATGCAATCATGTGCAAGTCTTAACAAGTGTTCTGAAAAATGACACACACCATCTGTCTTCAAGACTCTCGGAACATACAGGTACATTAACGACATATGAGAAATGTCAACCAAGTACTCTTCATTCAATTTTAGAAAACGCAAGAGGTAAATAAGTCAGCAGCTTTAAATGTTATTGATTATTGCAAACATTTTTACATACTCCATCTTTCACACCTGCACAACGGAACTGGCACATAGCCTGATGTCTACATTTTCTTTCAATAGTGCCACACTGCAAGAAGACTTTAGTGGTATATCAAATTTATAAGAAATAAACCCAAGCTTTTTGTGAGCCACCAAATGACACTGATATGATACAAAAGAATGCCCGATTGTGCACGTTAAACATTCTCTGCTAGTACGACTTTTATTGGGAAGGAACACCAATTTTCCATCCAGTTGATCAGTCTAACAGACTTGGAAAAAAAACTCAATTTTATATAAATGTGTTTTTAAGTTTCCCCTATGAATTCATCAGTTTCAGTTGAAAACCGTCCAACCATCGTCAAGGAATGTTGATGACAATTCGGGACTGAGCGCACGTCGGAGATAGCAAGAATAAGGAAGGAAATAAGATCCTTTCTTTTCAGTGGAACTATCCTGACATTTCAACTGATTCAATACAAAACACCACACACAAGCTCACAGTGATGCTCAGGCAGAGTTTTTAACCCAGCTTTTCCTGAATGCTACTCCAACATGTTAACGAATGTCCCACCTCACTCAGTATCAAAAAACAAAATAATGATGTCCTAACTGCACGTTCCTTACGAAAAATATCAGTATTTTCTGGCCAGTTCAGTAGTACAGAATCTCAAAGATCTTAATGCTTTCATTACAGGAGCAATATGGTATTTCACCATTTGAGAGAATCACTACAGGGAATAAAACGACTGGCTTTAGAAACTAAGTGGAATCAAATAGTGACAGCTTCAACAATTGCTACAGACAGCTCCCACCAACCAAATGTAATCTGGTTTTCTTTCTTTCACTGATCACTGTATCTGCATCACAGCAGAACATGACAGTACATCTCCTCCTCAATAAAAAGATAGTGAATTCGATGTCTTCAATATTATACTTACTCTAGCACGATGCAAGTCCACACCATACATATCCAACCTCTTTGCATGTTCAAGGAAGTTGAATTCAGCATCGGCTGGTGACTGGCGCCTTGTGGAGAAACACAGTAAGCATTATAAAAATTGTGATAAAACATAGCACTAAAAACAAGACTTGCTTTTAAAAAAAATTGTAAAACACTGAGAAATAATGACAGTAATAGTAAGTATAAGAGACTCTGGTGAATGTTTGGTGAAAGTAAACCTCTTATACAAACATCAACACTTATTTTCCGTATAATGATAATCACTTTTTTTTTTTTTTTTTTTTTTTTTTTTTAGGGAAGGAAAACAAAATACCAACCAGCAAACAACAAATCGGAGTATGAACCATCAACACTTTCACAGAAAATATATCAAATTCAATTGATGCATCGTTTCTTCACGCACAGCCCTCCTCCCCCTTAAGTGTGGGGTACTTGGGAATATAAGCATACATAACCCTAACTTGACATCCGGTTCTTTTGTGGAGAATTGGTTGCAGCACCAGAGAAGCCATAGTTATGGTCCCAAGCACAACCCATACTGAGTAATTGAATGTAGAGCTTGTGGTTGAGACCTGCATGGATGTGTAGAGGCATTGTGTAACCATGGTTCTCATATGCTATCCAAAGATGGTGACAGCATAATGGTTCACACTCTCAATTGACACCTTGCTGCATTAGCATTTTGCAAGGTATGCAACACATTGTTTCCATATCGCAACACTTGGAAAGGTCCAGCATATCAGGGGTGACAAGGGGCCCAAACTAAATCAGTGTAGAGGACAACACAGGAGCAGTCCACCAATGCTCTGCATGAAAGAACTGAATGTTCATTATGGTGCAAAGCATGTGGCTATTGGTGCTTTGTGACATGTTTCTAAATTTGCTGTATCCATGGTGGTAGTTCCAACTGATCTGGCAATGGTGCAGGTGTGAGGTAGTCGGCCAGAATCCTAAGTGGCTTCCCACAAACCATTTCAGCCAACAATGAATCACATGTCAGATTTATACGCCATCTGTAGTCCTGAAAGGGCCAGAGGTAGTGCTTCCATCCAGTTCTCTTGATGACACTTGTGAGTGCCCTTTAAAGTTCCATACCATCTTTCAACCATCCCACCTACTGTCCTACACTCTTAGTCTATGCTGGAAATATCACTTTGCCACGAAGAAAAATAATCCTGGTCCCACTCCTAATGATCCAAATCCCCAAGACACTATCCAAATTGAACCCTGCCTGGAATAGTTCCGTCCTCCATCACAGCGGGACCCACCTCTTCATCAAAATCACCCTCTCCAAACCTTCCAGGAATTTCTCACTTCCAGCCTTGCCTCTCTATCTTTCTTGAAAAACCTTAATCCTACTCCCAACATCATCACAGCCGAAGCCCAGGCTATCCATGATCTGAAAGCTGACCGATCCATCATCATTCTTCCGGCTGACAAGGGTTCCACGACCGTGGTACTTGATCGTCGGGAGTATGTGGCTGAGGGACTGCGTCAGCTTCCAGACAACTCTACATGTAAAGTTTGCCAAGATAATCCCATTCCTGATGTCCAGGCGGAGCTTCAAGGAATCCTCACAACCTTAGGCCCCCTACAAAACCTTTCACCTGACTCCATCAAACTCCTGACCTCACCGACACCTCGCACTCCTACCTTCTACCTACTTCCTAAAATTCACAAACCCAAACATCCTGGCCGCCCCATTGTAGCTGGTTACCAAGCCCCCACAGAACGTATCTCTGCCTACGTAGATCAACACCTTCAACCCATTACATGCAGTCTCCCATCCTTCATCAAAGACACCAACAACTTTCTCGAACACCTGGAATCCGTACCCAGTCTGTTACCCCCGGAAACCATCCTTGTAACCATTGATGCCACTTCCCTATACACAAATATCCTACACGTCCAAGGCCTCGCTCCAATGGAGCACTTCCTTTCACGCCGATCACCTGCCACCCTACCTAAAACCTCTTTCCTCGTCACCTTAGCCAGCTTCATCCTGACCCACAACTTCTTCACTTTTGAAGGCCAGACATACCAACAATTAATAGGGAACAGCCATGGGTACCAGGATGGCCCCCTCGTATGCCAACCTATTTATGGGTCACTTAGAGGAAGCCTTCTTGGTTACCCAAGCCTGCCAAACCAAAGTTTGGTACAGATTTATTGATGACATCTTCATGATCTGGACTCACAGTGAAGAACAACTCCAGAATTTCCTCTCCAACCTCAACTCCTTTGGTTCCATCAGATTCACCTGGTCCTACTCCAAACCCCATGCCACTTTCCTTGACGTTGACCTTCATCTGTCCAATGGCCAGCTTCACACATCCATCCACATCAAACCCACCAACAAGCAACAGTACCTCCATTACGACAGCTGCCACCCATTCCATATCAAACGGTCCCTTCCCTACAGCCTAGGCCTTCGTGGCAAACGAATCTGCTCCAGTCCTGAATCCCTGGACCATTACACCAACAACCTGAAAACAGCTTTCGCATCTCGCAACTACCCTCCCGACCTGGTACAGAAGCAGATAACCAGAGCCACTTCCTCATCCCCTCAAACCCAGAACCTCTCACAGAAGAACCCCACTTGTGACTGGATACTTCCCGGGACTGGATCAGACTCTGAATATGGCTCAGCAGCAGGGATACGACTTCCTCAAATCCTGCCCCGAAGTGAGATCCATCCTTCATCAAATCCTCCCCACTCCACCAAGAGTGTCTTTCCGCCGTCCACCTAACCTTCGTAACCTCTTGGTTCATCCCTACGAAATCCCCAAACCACCTTCCCTACCCTCTGACTCCTACCCTTGCAACCGCCCCCGGTGTAAAACCTGTCCTATGCACCTTTCCACCACCACCTACTCCAGTCCTGTAACCCAGTAGGTGTACACTATCAAAGGCAGAGCCACGTGTGAAAGCACACACGTGATTTACCAACTGACCTGCCTACACTGTGACGCTTTCTATGTGGGAATGACCAGCAACAAACTGTCCATTCGCATGAATGGACACAGGCAGACAGTGTTTGTTGGTAATGAGGATCACCCTGTGGCTAAACATGCCTTGGTGCACGGCCAGCACATCTTGGCACAGTGTTACACAGTCCGAGTTATCCAGATACTTCCCACCAACACCAACCTATCCGAACTCTGGAGATGGGAACTTGCCCTTCAATATATCCTCTCTTCTCGTTATCCACCAGGCCTCAACCTCTGTGAATTTCAAATTGCCGCCACTCATACCTCACCTGTCATCCAACATCATCTTTGCCTCCACACTTTCGCCTCGACTTACATCTCTGCCCATACTCTTTGCCTTCAAATATGTCTGCTTTTGTCTGTGTATGTATGTGTGTGTGTGTGTGTGTGTGTGTGTGTGTGTGTGTGTGTGTGTGTGTGTGTGTGTGTGTGTGTGTGTGTGAGTATATACCTATCCTTTTCCCCCCCTAAGGTAAGTCTTTCTGCTCCCGGGATTGGAATGACTCCTTACCCTCTCCCTTAAAACCCACATCCTTTCGTCTTTCCCTCTCCTTCCCTCTTTCCTGATGAAGCAACCGTTGGTTGCAAAAGCTTGAATTTTGTGTGTATGTTTGTGTGTATCGACCTGCCAGCACTTTTGTTTTGTAAGTCACATCATCTTTGTTTTTTGGTATATTTTTCCCACGTGGAATGTTTCCCTATAATGTTGAAAAGATTGGACACAAATTGCTGGTCCTGGTCTGATGTAATGCGAAGAAGAGAGTCAAAGCATGCTAATCTGTAATGAACGTTTTTGCAAACATCTCAGCCAATATGTCGGTAGTATAGCTGCTGCCCATCTGTCTACTGTTGTCATTGGATACTTGTTACCTTCTGAAGGCAGTAGAGGGCCCACAAATGTTTATGTTTAAATGACCAAACCTCACTAGGAACTGGGGATACATCCATACCTGCACCAAAACAGTATCCCACCTTGCAATGCCAACACTGAAGGCACAAGCAAGCCCAGACGAGAGCATCATTTTTTACTGATGGCCACACAACATGGTCGGTTAATTATTTAGTCATAGCATTTCACCTGAATGTGCCAAGTTGTAGACACTTTTCAAAATTGCAATGAAATGTATGGTGGTCACTTCCAATTTGAGACATCACACCATATTTTAGAACTGCCACCTAACACCCTGACTTGCTTCAGCCTCAGCCCGATGTAAAGATCATTTAGTAGAAGTTGCAGTTGTTGATCGATCGCTTGGGCCATGGCGAGATTGTTGTAATTAAAAACGTTACCCAAACTGCAAATGTGTGAAAAGTAGTCAGTCACTATGTTTCCCGTACCTCTAAAATGACTAAGTCCATGGTAAACTGACAGACAGATTCAGTGTTCCTGAATTGACAAGGGGGATATTTATCACTGACATTTGAAAAGCTGACATGATAAACCAAATTGCCGTAGTATAAATCATCACAGGCGGGCTTCAATTTGAGGGTGAAAATAGCTCGTGTTCTCATAAGTCGCCAGCAGTTCCTTATTCTAGGCATTCTATTTGTTTCATCCTGGATGTAAGTTTTTTGGGAGGTGAGGGGGGGGGGGGGGGGGGGGGGGGAGACCACGTAACAGTTGCCGATGTTTGTCGACTTTTTGGTGTACAGTGGCACAAATTTCATTTTGGCTGGTGTCTGTATCAATGGTAAATCATTTGGATAGTACAAGGTTGGCAAGCAGCACTGCCTTCACAAGGCTCGCCTCTAGGTCATGGAAAGTTTTATCCATTTCTGGAGTCCATTTAGAATTCATCTGCACTTTGTGCTGTGAGCAGGGACTGCATTTCTCTGAGCTGCTTGAATAGTTGCTGTCGCCAGAAGATGACAGCAATAAAAAAGATTCACTATGACTAGAAAAATCAATTTTTGGTTATTCCTTGGCTCCAGAAAGTCACATAAAATGGATTACTTCTCTGGTAGTGGGTACGTATCACGAGCCAAGATCCTATGGCCAAGAAAGGTTATTTCGATTTCACTTGTGACACACTTCTAATTTAACAAAATGCCATGGCCATCATACTTCGTGAACATGTCTCGTGTAAATGAGTGTTAGATGAGAAAGGCCACTGTTTTTGGTATATCATTAGGCACTTGCAGAACATGGTTGTAAGGCCTCATGACCATCAAGAATAGTGGAAACATCTACACCTACCACAGCACGTGCAAGTTCTTGGATATTAGTTATGGCATACTTATCTGGTACAGTTCTGCGATTCAATACGCACAGTCACTGCATGGATGGCACGAGCCACCCTTCTCACAGACCATGTACAGAGGAGATGCCCACGAATTGACATATGACTCCCAACTGAAGCATTTCTTCAAAGACTGCTTTAGTCTCTAATAGGTGTTCTGGTGCAATCCTGTAGGCGCACTGTGAAACAGGTGGACCTGGGATCCTATGTACTTAGTGCACAGTATTGTGCTTAACACCACACTATAGTGTAAATCTCTATGGGCATCGACAAAAATTCTACAATATGCACAATATTAGTCTCCTGAGAGAACTGTGTGACTATGTCAACTCTTCTTGGCGTGCTACCAATAGGATGGCCCTGAGTGCCAATTACTTTGTGACTGTCAATCCCATTTATTAGGCATGTGTTTGTCAATAAGTACAAAATGGGGAATAAAATCAGCACCTGACATAATCTCAACGATGTTAGTAACCACAAAGGTCTTATTTAAACAGGAAGCAAATTATATATCAATCAGTAGATCTTTGTGGCTTTGAGTAGGAAAATAGTAGTTTACAGCTATTAAAATGAAGAGAATCATCAGAAATTACATCAGTTACGCACAGGGCAGGGAGTGTGCTGACCTCTGTGAAGCTGTTAATATTGTATCACAGACACAGTCCCTTTGAATGTACCCACCCAAAGATGTAAAACACGCATGAGCAGCACCTATTAGAATGGAGGTGGTCCAACAGCTAATCAGTTCCACTCATTCCATCAGGAAGAAAGTACACGGCTCATGTTGTTTGTAGTTCAGCCGTGCCTAGACAGTCAATACCGTGGTTCAATCATGTCCGCATTGTTACTTCGTGCCAGGAAGGGCTCTCGACAAGGAAACTGTACAGATGTCTCTGAGTGAACCAAAGTGATGTTGTTCAGACATGGAGGAGATACAGAGGGACAGGATCTGTCGATGACATGTTTCGCTCAGGCTGCCCAAGGGCTGTTACTGTATTGGATGACCGTTACCTACGGATTATGGCTCAGAGGAACCCCGACAGCAATGCCATCCTGTTGAATAAAGCATTTCGTGCAGCCACAGAATGATGTGTTACGACTCAAATTGTGTGCAATAGGCTGCATGACGCCAACTTCACTCCCAACATCCATGGCGAGGTCTATCTTTGCAACCACAACACCAAGCAGCGCGGTACAGATGGACCCAACAAAATGCCAAATGGGCCACTCAGGATTGGCATCACGTTCTCTTCACTGAGTGTCGCATATGCCTTCAACCAGACAATCGGGGAGACGTGTTTGGAGGCAACCCGATCAGGCTTAACGCCTTAGACACACTGTCCAGCTAGCGCAGCACGGTGGAGGTTTCCTGATGTTTTGGGGTGGCATCAGTGGGGCTGACGTACGCCACTGGTGGTCATGGAAGGCACCGTAATGGCTGTACGACACATGAATGCCATCCTCCAACTGTAGTGCAACCGTATCGGCAGCATATTGGTGAGGCATTGGCCTTCATGGATGGCAATTCACACCCCCATCATGCACATCTCGTGAATAACTTCCTTGAAGATAATCTTCCTTGAAGATAAGACTTCCTTGCTCGATTAGAGGTGCCAGCATGTTCTCCAGACATGAATCCCAATGGACATGCCTGAGATAGGGTGGAAAGGGCTGTTTATGGACGACGTGACCCACTGACCACTCTGATGGACCTACGCCGAATCACCATTGAGGAGAGGGGCAATTAGGACCAACAATGTCTTGATGAACTTGTGGGTAGTATGCCATGATGAATACAGGCCTGCATCAATGCAGGAAGACATGCTACTGGGTATTAGAGGAACCGGTGTTTACAGCAATCTGGACCACCACTTCTGAAGATCTCACTGTATGATGGTACAACATGCAATGTGTGGGTTTCATGAGCAATAATAAGGGCAGACGTATGTTTATGTTGATCTCTTATTACAATTTTCTGTACACGTTCTGGAACTGAGGTGATACAAAACTTTTTTTTTTTAAGTGGGTCATTCCACCTCAAATCAACTAACAGTCTGAACCTTGATATCTCAGATTTGTCAAACGTGCATTACCTAAACAAGTTTTTAATTTTTTTTAAAAACCTTCACTAACGTGATAGCCTTCAAATAATCTGAAGTTATGATGTCCCATGATTGTAAATCGAAAATGTTAATCCATTATAGGCTGTCATTAATGGTAAAATTGGCATTAACCATCAGCAGGTGAATGTCAGACTGGACACACAGAGCCCCAAGACCTAGCATTAAAAATAATTGCAGCCATTAAAATTTATGGCTGAAGCAAGGAAAAAAAATTTTGGACAATGTTAATGGTCTGTGAAGTTTGTGATTTCTTCAGAAGTAAATAGTACCACCTACCCAAAGTACTGAAGCATCGAAGGATCACTCACAATTAAGCAAATGTGAAAATGGCGACAGTTTGTCATGCCAAAGCTATGGATCAGTAACTGGCAGTGGTATACTAGAAGTTCATATTGGCAAATGATTTATACCTAGTTTGAAAACACAAATCACGCAATTTTCTGTGATGGAAAATATAAACATCAATGAACCTATGGTAAAGAATTAGTTGCAGTATATGTGGCCAACCAATATCGTAACCTACTGGTTCCATGTCTGTTATAGGAATGCGTTTGATTATTTTTTGCTTTTATCAAGGTACCTCTGCAAAAGACCCTCGGTTAGTAATGTCACTTTCATTTTTTGGGACTTGCCATAGGTCAACCATAACTGTCATCCAGATATACTGCACTGGTAGCTTGCCGAAGATTTGCTCCTTTTCATATTTTTTCATTACAGATAATCATATGATTTGTGGTGTCAGACTCTGAATAAATGTTTGCCAATGTGAGCTTCTATAACACCACCAGTTACCAGTCCCTTGCAATAGCACAACAAACCACTCCGTTTTCATTTCTCCTTAATGGTGAATGTTCATTAAGTGCTATTCTATTTATGGTAAGTGTTATTATTTACTTCTGTAAAACCCAGAAAAATTACATACCAAAAACACTGTACAAAAAATGTTTACATACTTTAGCAATAAATTTTTATGCCTCTAATTATTTTTTTATATTACGTCTTGTCATCCCTTGTGTCCAGTTTGGTATTCGCCAACTGGTGGTTAATGCCAACTATACTACAGACAGTAGCCTATGATGGATTAAAACTTTTTATTTACAAATGAACTATGGGACACCGTAGCTTCCCAAATGGTTAAGGACTATCATGTGAGTGAAATTAAAAAATTCAAAAAATGCATGTTTAACAAAATATTTTGAAAGTTCACAAAAAAATTCCTTTTTTATAAAATCTTATTTTAAAAACTGCATTTTAATTAACAGTGGACCACCTGAGGATGCTCTTTTAACGGAGCAAAACGTAATGTTCTCACTAAAGGATTACAGAGCAGCTAAAGCGGTTCGAGAGTCCAGTGTGCTAACCACTGCACCACCTCACTCGGTAGGAGATTGGAATGTGGTGATTTCCTTGCGAGGTGGTGAAGTCAACGAACTCAAAATGAAAATATGATTGCCATAATAGACTGATGTTTAGTGTAGCTCAAGATGTACATTCGTCATTGCAAAATCCTATTTTTATGTCTTACTTCTGATTTTGCCAAAATTTGCGACAGTGGGATTAAATTCTAACCTACTAGAATAAAATATCAGCTAATTTTATTTATGAACCATTGAAAATTATGAACAGGCATTTTGAACTGCTAGCAACAACTGACTCACAATTCTTTGTATTCTGTTCTCATTGTTCATCATACGAGTTAACCTCAGCATGCAATGCACATGCCACCAACATCACAAGCACACTTTTAGTAATAAATTAAGTCCTGTAGTGCCTCAAGACTAAAACACTCCATTTTTAAAGGTTCACTTTGACGATAATATGCTGAAAACTTGCATTTACATACTTGTGTAATTTATGTAGCTCTGTGATTTTCTTTTCCATCTCTTCTGTTTGACCAGGTATCAACTGTAGCCCAGAAAGATATCCAGGAAGGTGTTCATCAGGTTGATAGTCACCCAGCTCAGCTGTAAAAAGCATAAAATCATTCTTGTGTGTCTCCAGAATAGGAAGTAGTGTAGTTAGTTAGTTAGTTAGTTTCATGTTAAATGGTTCCTTTGCACAACAAATCATTATGACGTTGAGTGAGTCATCTTATGTGCACAATGGAAATTAATTTTTTATTGCTGCTCTATCCTGAACATTTATATGGAAGTTAGTAATCCTACCTACATCCTTTGTTTTACAGTAAGAGGAAAAGTACCTGTGTACTATACAGACTGCATGAATATGACAATTTATTACCCACAATATACCCTCACATTCATTATAGCTGTTGATCTGTGAGGCAACCCACCTTGGTGGTCAAATTATGAATAGCAGCTTGGCTTGACATTTCGTTGAAAGAACAAGATGTAGTTGTAGTAGCTAGCAACTGAAATTATATAACTTGGCAAAAAGAAAATGTAATAAGAGAAATTTCTGATGTTCAGACAGAAAAACTGGAAAATAATAAAAATCCCGAAACTGTAATGCAGCTGTCCAACACATCTCTTATTTCACGAGTAGTGCCCTATGCTCAGAACTACAGCCATCCCGTATTTTCCATTGGTTTACTTCCATTTAGAAAGTACACCTTTTCCATCATCTACATTACATTCTGGTCATTACTGTCCTACTTACCTGTATAGGACACTAAATGTCACATTAAACAAGTTTCTTACTGGAATCTGAGCTTAATCATTTAAACTCACATTATGCCAGGACAAAGCAAAATTAATGACAGTTGCCTACAGAAAATGTAGTCCGACTGTAATCAGCAGTACACAACATTTAAATTTTGCTTTTATGTGCGTAAAATTGTCATGGAATCATAAAAATGTTAGACAAATGCACACCTTAAAGACAACCATATTTTGGTAGTCCTGCAACAGTACCAGGTTTTGACTACCCCAGTGTGGTCTGGAGCCAACACAAGTAATGGTATCACAAAGACTCACCTGAACACTGCACAAGTGTATCACTGAATACACCGGTATCATTGGATACACTGGGAGTGTGCTCAACAGTTGGTCAAGCTCAGCTCACTTGTGAATGACAACTAATTCCATGTTATAGGTAGACACACTAAATAAACTAAATGAAATACTTGTATATAGAGATTATATTACATTTTCTGTGACTTGATTGAGCACCTCTTGGTGGGTCTGAAGCAGGCAGCATTACTGGGTCACTGAAAGTAAACTTGTAAGAACAATACAATAATCAGCGAGTTGACCAACATCATAAATATATCGGGTTTGTTAGAAATGCAATTTTATCTACTTTCGACTCCTGTAGATAAGGTTATCAACTTTAAACTATCCACCACCATGCAATAGTCTGTTAGGTATAAATTTTAAGATCCTGCTAGCCCATATTTAATGTAAATTAACTGAACTGTGTAAAATTTACTTAATATCTACAGTAAAATAGTACACAGCCTCCTGTTGCCAATAGTTTTAATTAGTACTGGCCAAAAGGAAGCCACTGTGAACATCATCCTCCATACAGTTTGCATCCTACCCCATAACACTTTTCTTTTCACCAATCTGAAATTAGAGCTCTTAGACAACTGTTTTGTATCAGTCTAATAGAGGCAGATGCATTTTTGACGACAGACTGATGAAATCCTGTCTTTCCAATGGTTTGATGCAGCCTGCAGCCTGCCTTTCCTACACCAACCTCCATCTCAGAATAGCACCCATTGTCCTCAGAAACCGGCCACAAGTACAGTTTAAAAAGGTCTACTTTATTTAACTCCTACCAGTTTCAATTTTTACAGAGCCACCTTCAAGTAGCTTCTTACAGTTTACCTTTCTTTCCCACTGGAGTCTTCTTTTGTGTTGGTTACTGGTGTGATGCACTAAGATAAAAGATTTTTCATTCACAATACTTTAAAGTTGTGGTACCTTGTTTCTACCTTCATAGAATCATTTCATGAACGTTTCCATGGAGATAAAAAACCCTAACTTTATAGTACTGTGAATGAAAAATCTTTTGTTTGTCTAGTGCACCACGCCAGTAACTAGTACTGAACAAAGTTCCAGCAGAAAAAAAGGAAAGCTGTAACAAGCCATCTGAAGGTGGACTTGTAAAATCCAAAACTGGTAATAGTTTTGAATTAAATAACCCTTTCAAAGCCACACTTCTAGCTGGTTGCTGCATAAACTATAAAACTTACAAATCAATTCTCTTTTTTCAGTAAGCAGTTTCAATGAAACATAGCAATACTCAGTAGTTATTACAATTCTTCATCTCCTTTTTTTAAGATAGGAATGACAACAGATTTAGTCAAGCTCTCAGGCACCAGATCATATTTAAAACGTATAGGAATCATTTGCATAGAGACTTGCTTACATAATATAACAGCTCTTGATTGATTTATCATATTTGATGGACTCTTAAGACACACATTTTTCTTCAAAAAATTGCGTCCAAAATTCAGGTGCTTCTTATACTCTAAAGTAATTTCAAAATGTCCAGTGTTTGGTTTAAAATTCCCACCAGTCTTAAAAATAGCCATATATTCAATGCTGCAGGAAACCTATATCTGTCTGACAACAATGGATTCAACTGGTAGCAGCAGTGCACCAATACAATGAACGCGAATTGCGGGCATTCATAAGTTTGCTAACACTGTTTGCCTCCTGCCCCAATGTCAGAAACCAAGAATACTGTCTAGCCTATGACGTGTCACTGCAGTCTAAGGTGCCAGTGATCTTGAATTTAAAGTGATTTGTGTTATCAGTAAGAGTATACATTTTTTTAGTAGCAAGTTTTGTATTAGAAAAAAAAAGTTATTCATATGGTTTGGGTTTAAATTAAAAGTAATGGCATATGCAAAAGAATATGGAAACAGAGCAGCTGAGTGGCATTTCGGCCCTCCACCAACAAAAAAAACCATTTGTGATTGGTGTACAAGCAAAGAAGAAGGAGGAGAAGAAGAAGAAGAAGAAGAAGACCAAATGTGTAAACACAGGACTGAATGCAAAATGCCAAAACTAAAAAATGACATATTGAAGTGGATTACAGGCCACTATCAAAATGGCATTAGAATTAACATAAAAAGATTCAAATATACACTCATAACCTAGTGCTGCAGTGTCATGGACTTAACATGCAAATCACAACTAAAATATCTCACAAAACGCCACAAGGGTATGAAAGAAAATATTATTTTTCCATTGCTTTTTATTCAGCATTGAAAGAAAACCAGTGTCTAACTAAGACAAATAGCGAATATGAACAAAATTCATCAGACATTCGATGCGCCAAGTAACAGAACTACTGCCATGAAAGGTGATAAAAGTGTAACTATAATAAGTGAATATAAAAAAAATTTGCACTACACTGTTGTCCTATCATGTTGTGCTAACTATACTACACTTAACCAATGATCATTTTCAAGTACAAAACAATGCCAAAA
Source organism: Schistocerca gregaria (assembly GCF_023897955.1). Taxonomy (NCBI): domain Eukaryota; kingdom Metazoa; phylum Arthropoda; class Insecta; order Orthoptera; family Acrididae; genus Schistocerca; species Schistocerca gregaria. Next base: position 355,135,326 of record NC_064922.1, on the reverse strand, counting down.
CCTTCTGAAATACTGCCAGGTGGTGGTGGTGGTGGTGGTGGTGGTGGTGGTCTTCATGTACATGACAACGGTTTGGAGGGACAAGAGTGGTATTAAATTATGGATTAACAGAGTGTATGTGAGAAGGAAAGGTGCTTTACTGAAGAAGAGTTCTCTTCTTGTGCTGGATCAGTTTAGTAGTCATCAGAAAAATTCTGTGAATGAGAAATTGAGACAGGGAAATACAGAGCTTGCTGTTATTCTGGGAGGACTTACTCCACAGTTGCAATCTCTTGATGTCTCGATAAATAAACAATTTAAAGAATATATGAGAGAGGAATGGAACAAATGGATGGAACCCAACAAGAAATCAAACTGAAGGGAGATTTAAAACAATCTACTATCAAAAAACAAAAATAATTATTGATAGTATAATGTAAACGGTTAGACAAAAAATTCTACTCACCAAATGGTGGCACGAGAATACATACACAAGGTTTAACTTTTACAATCTTTCGGAGCCATTGCCTCCTCCTGGTAGAAGAGTTGAAGGGAAAGACTGATTTTTGGAGGCACTCTCCTCATCCTGTCCAGTAAGTCTCCCCTGACACGTAGTTCTGGGTGACTTATCAACTGTACCCCCTTTCCTCAACCTCTTCATTCCTTTTCCTTCGCCCTTCTTCCTTCTCCTTCAATTCTTCTGACAGGTGAAGCAGCCACTGGCTCTGAAAGCTTGTAAAAGTTAAACCTTCTTTTGTGTGCATTTCCTGCCACCGCTTGGTGAGTAGATCAAATGTGTCGGTGGATAGGCAAGTCATCGACTGGAGTGAGAGAAGGCAGTATTTTAAGATCTTTGAGAAGTGTGGCATATGTAATGCTCTCAATAACAGTGAAGACAATCTCACATACGAAATGGAAGAAGTAGTAGTTCAGATGACAATTTTCAGGGACTTTAAAAAGTCTGTTTGGTTTTATAAATGAAGATTTTTGGTCTGGCTTTGTAATCAAATAATAAAAATGATAAAAACGTTAATTTTTTAAAAATTATTTTAAGGTTAAGGTGCGTCTTCTAGTCTGTAGCATCTTATAGTCCATAAAATATGGTAATCTTCTTTGGGGACTCTATTTTTATTTCATTTAGTACATCATTCAGTGCACAATTAGGAAATGGTGTCTCTTTAATAGCTCCCTGTGATTTGGATTGTAAAAGATTCATGTTTGAAACCATAGATTCTGAAAGTACTCCAACCATTTAGGTAAAGAGATAAGCTTAATTTTCACATTCTCTTTTATGAATAATGGCTCAACAACTGTGGTCCTTAGTAATGACTTAGTTTAGAACATGTGTTAAATTCATTCTCTACCAACATTCATTAGTTGCCAAAGACAATAAAAATTAGTTTATTTCTTTTTATAATTGGTATATTTTTAAGACCAATTTCTTGATGACCTGTCCTTTCTTCCTCATATTATTCCAATTTTCTGCTGTATACTGTAGGAGCATAACTTAGAATTAAATTTAATGTCTACCTGCAGTTATTGAATATTTAAATTCAAATGATCGCCTTTGCAATCAGAGATGTTTTTGACTGTTCCCTGTCGTCCCAATTCTTATTTATGAAAAGAGGCACAACACAAAGTTCTTGGAGGGAATCAATGGAAAGAAACCTTAGGATATCAATTAAGAGAAACATGACTGCCCTGACAAGGGAATAAGGAAATTGACAGTGTAAAATGTCAGTTTTTCGAGAATGCTTTTTCCATGAAATATGTACAAGGGTAAGATAAACAGAAATAAGAACATAAGTTATGAGGAAAATATACTGAGAATCCTGAACAGTACAAATACACTGAAATTAAACCACGAATTTGGAAGTAGAAGGGAAGACACAATGAACATCTCCCTTGAACAACAGTACATATACTAAACAATTAACTATGGATTTGTGTGTAGGTAGTTCAGTTTCACTCCCCTTTTCCTTTCTCCTCACCAACAAATTTAATAATGCTGACATCAAGCAAATATATCCTTACACGAGGACGATTTCTGCAATCGCCGCACTGTAAGGTAAGAGACTACTTTCAATTTAAGCATGCCTATACTTTATCAAGTAATAAACTTTTAATCTGGTAGACTCAACACTTGCATCTAGTTTACTGGCAGAACTTGATGGGGCAAGCTGATACTAGAATGTAGTGTTTCATTTAAATTGCTATCCCACAGAAAATTATTTGTCAAAATTTAATGAAATTTCCATGAATTGTTGATAATAAATTTTTAGTATATTTAAAACATAAAGGTAGATTTGAGTTTAAACTCCTGCTGAGAGTGAGGTCATTGGAGCACGATTAAGATTACGAAATGATCGAGAAGGAAATCATCCATGCCCTTTGCAAAGGAATCACCCAGCCATTTGCCTGGAGTAATTTTAGGAAACCACAGAAAACCTAACTCTTAATGGTCGGACAGGGATTTGAACCATCATTTTCCCAAATGGGAGTTCGGTGTGCTAACCACTTTGCTCAGTTACACCTGAAACATATGTGATCACATAAAATGAACTAATGTGGTATACCAGGTGATCAAAAAGTCAGTATAAATTTGAAAACTTAATAAACCACGGAATAATGTAGATACAGGGGTAAAAAATAACACGCATGCTTGGAATGACATTAGGTTTTATTGGCCTCCAAGGTCCCCAGACCTCAGTCCATGCGATTATTGGCTTTGGGATTACCTGAAGTCTCAAGTGTATCGTGATCGACCGACATCTCTAGGGATGCTGAAAGGATAACATCCGACGCCAATGCCTCACCATGCTTTACAGTGCTGTTCACAACATTATTCCTTGACTACAGGTATTGTTGAGGAATGATGGTGGACATATTGAGCATTTCCTGTAAAGAACATCATACATGCTTTGTCTTACTTTGTTATGCTAATTACTGCTATTCTGAGCAGATGAAGCGCCACCTGTCAGACATTTTTTGAACTTTTGTATTTTTTTGTTCTAATAAAACCCCATGTCATTCCAAGCATGTGAGTCAATTTGTACCTCTCTATCTACATTATTCCGTGATTTACTCAGTTTTCAAATTTATACTGACTTTTTGATCACCTGGTACTTGAAAGCAATCTTCAAAACAAAGTACTGAACTGCAGTCTCTTCTTGCAAGTTTCCAGCAGTTTGGGTACAACAAAAAGCTTGAAATTTATACATGCAAATTCATTCGCCTTTTCACTAGCTTGATACACAATGAAAGCATTGTGCTCTGTATTCCTTAGCAGCCTTCTAATTGTATTCATATGCCAATTTATAATTTTTTGTTTCTTTCCATGAAGAGAGTTTGCAGTTACTGATTTCTTTCAATTGGCTCACTTTACAAAAAAGATCTTTACATAAGTATTTCTCTGTACTGTGGTTCCAAGCCTGAAGATAAAGTTAGTTCCCACTGTGGCCGAGTCCTCATTTTGCTTTGTATTCCTACGGTTTGAGGTAAAGAGAGTACATTATACAAAGCCACATTAACACAAAGAAAAGCAGTTTAAAATATGTTTCAATATCTACCCACTTCCACGTTAAAAAAACTCAAGACACACACTATTTATCAATCAGGATGCCTACAAAAATTTATAGTACCAATGTTATAGAGATGAGGCTCTTTTCCCAACACACATTTTTTGTGGGCAGGTTTAGAGGCCTAACTAAATTCAGCCTCTTCTGTTGTTTAACACACTCATTCTCCATTCTTACTGCTACATTCTCTCTTTCTTACAATCTTTTATTCCTATGTATTGTCTGCACAATCCTAGGATCAACTTCGTAAGATGTATTGTGGATAAATTTATTTGCTCATTTATTTCTGCTTGCTAATCATCACTATTTCAACATTACATGACCAGTTGTTGTTGATATTCAGCTATTCATTACTAGCTGAGAAACTAATTTAGTTTCAATTATTTATTGAACCCATCTTCATTTTCTACAACTATGGGCTTTTTATTTAATTTTATACACTGTTTGAATACTTAACCACTACTTAAATGCAATAACTTACACTGAACAATGTAACTGGCGAGAAGACATGCAGTGCTTGGTGGTAGCTGTAACCGTCCCTGAAGAATGTCCTGGCGAACTTGAAGAAAGAAATGGTAACGTGTGTACTCCTCCTGTAACTTGCTAGGATCCGATACGTAGAACTTAACACGAAAGTAGAAGTTTCCATCTGCAAGCAGTATGAAAATTCACATCTGAAAACTTGTGTAGTCAAGGGCAAACATCAAAGATTTACTACTTGTAATTATTAATATTTCTACTTACAACAAAATCCAATCACCTTTAGTGTCAACTAAATATGCAGCAACTAATAAAACCAATTTTTATATGTATCCTCATGCCAGTCACTGTTTACCATCCTCGTAGCCACAGACAACAATAACCAAATCAGTATAATACACTTACTAGAGAGTACCAGTAGACCAAGGTGACATCATGTGAAACATCGACTTTGGAGCTTTAGTACACATTGTCACTGTACAGCAACCAGTGTGTTACTTATGAGATGGTTTAGGAGGTGGTTTAGCACCAGATGAAGCTTGACAAATAGGACCAAGACACTTTCTTACTGAAAATCTTGTCTAATTTCCTATTTTTGATGGATAATAAAATATTTCCAGTCGTAGTTCCATTGATTTATTGAAGTCCAGGAACGGTATTTTGTGTGTCCCCTTAAGCCTTTCACACTGGCTTGCTTCAATAAAATATTCTCAGTTTACAGGCTGCACCATTTCAAATAAAACACTCGAGCTGTTGACAGCTGTCTCCATCATCAAATCAGGAGTTGAAATTACTGACTGTCTTGATTAGCACAGTGTTTTGTTCACATAAATGTAAAGGCAGTGTCTGGAAGCTTCCAGAAAGGGCTGGAGTTGCGCAAGTTGGGTAGCTCTGAACATGTGCATCAAATGCTGAAACTCGGTCTTTGGACGGTCATTGTCAGAAATAATCTTTGCCCTTTGTACACAAGAAAGTGGTACTGAAAATGTTAGTACACAGGAGAAAGATTATTTCTGACGACGACCATTAAGAGTCTTAATTTCAGCATTTGAAGCACTTGTTCAGAGGAAATGGTTACATGTGAGAAATTGTTAAAGCTTTTAAGTGCCAGCAATGGAAGATGCTTCGTGAGTCAACAGAAGAAGCCAAGCCAGCTGAATTTTTTCTATACTGTTGAACAAGATAGGGTGCATGCTGAAGATACAAGGACTGAGACCAGTGTTCTGGACTGCCTCCAAGGTAGGAGATAAGTTACATCTCATTAAAGACAACACAGCTCTTCAAGAGCCTGGCATGTGTGATGTTTCCTGTGGATGTGGTAGTAGTTATGGTAGTACTTACATAGGTCAAACCATTTGCACCGTTGTCTTATTGTGCAGAGCATTCACGACATATCCAATAAAGTAACAATACCTAGAAAATGGGCATAAAAACAATTTGGGGAAAAAAGGAATCAAACAATAGAATTCTGGAATCTTATCAAAGAAGTTGCCAAAATTAGAATGAACAGCAACAATTTTAACAGAGACCAATGGTACACACTTAGTAGGGCATGGAGATGGGCTTTGGAGATTGAGTGAAAGCAAAGACACAGGCTTGACACTTGCAGAAATGCAGGAGCATCAATTTCAAACATGGCACCGACTGCTCACACCCCATGATGTCACTCAGTCCTGTAGTGGTAAAGAGCCACTAGGATGTGCCCAACTTGCCGTCCATGCCTTTGCCGCTCTGGCCCTCTCTAAAGGATTCAGACACTGCCACAGAAGTAGAACACCATGCCAGCCACGGCAGTCAGTGATTTCAACTGATGGTAATGACAATTATTATGATGATGAAGATGGGGACAGCTGTCAAAAGCTCGAGTGTTTGTTCAAAATGACCAGCTTGCAAACTGAGAAGATTTTATTGCTGTTAGTTTTTTGCCCATCAGTTTACTGACTGGTTTGATGTGGCCCACCACAACTTCCCACCCCTTCATCACAGATTAGCACTTAAAACCCAATGTCCTCAATTATTTGTTGAATACATTGAAATCTGTCTACTTTCTATAGTTCCCTATAGTACTATGGAAGTTATTTCCTGCAGTCTTAACACATTTCCTATCATCCTGTCCCTTCTTGATGTCAATTTTTTCCACTTTTTTGCGATTATGTTTTGGATCTATTCATTCCTTACCAGTCAACCTAATTTCAACACCCCACTTATTTTCAAAATCCTTTTTTTAATTTTACAGTACACATCAAACAGTCCGATTCCCTTCTTTCCCATTTTTTCTCAAAGTCCATGATTCATTTCGATACAATGTTGTGCTCCACATACACATCCTCAAGAACATATTCCTCACATAATGTCTGATGTTTGGTGAGAATACACTCCTTTCAGCCAGGAACACCTCCTTTGCCTGTGCTAGTCTGTCTCTTATGTCCGTCTTGTTTTGTCTGTCATGGGTTAGTTTGCTTCCAACATAGCCGAATTCCTTCACTTCATCTACTTCATGATCATCAATTTTGATATTAAACTTCTCATTATTCTCATTTCCGCTACTTCTCATTGCTTTCGCCTTTCTTCAGTTTACTCTCAATCTACATTCTGTGCTCAGGAATTGTTCATACCATTCATTACGGCCCGTAATTCGTCCTCACTTTCGCTGAAAGATACTGATGTCATCAGCAAATCTTGTCATTGGTATCCTTTCACTCTGAATTTTTATCCCACTCTTGAACCTATGTTTATTTACATCATTGCTTCTTCTATGTGTAGATTGAAGAGTAGAGGTGAAAGACTACATCCTTATCGTACACCCTTTTTAAACCGAGCACTTTGGTCTTGTTCTTACACTCATATTGTTCCATCTTGGTTCCTGTGTGTATTGAACATTATCCGTCTTTCTCTGTAGCTCACACCCATTTTTCTTAAACTTTCAGACATCATGCATCATTTTACATTGTCAAATGATTTTACTAGGTCGACAAATCCTAAGACAATGTCTTGATTTTTCTTAAGTCTTGCTTCCTTTATCAAGTGTTTGTTACACTTTCCTATAGCCAAACTGATCATCATCTAACATATCCTTAATTTTGTTTTCCATTCTTTGTATATTTTTCTCATCAGTAACATGGATTTATGAGCTGGTACTGGAAACTGTAGATGTGTAGATGATATTTTTCCAAAGTCTGGTGGTACATCTATAGAGTCATGATTCCACACACCAATGTGAATAGTTATTTGGTTGCCATTTCCCCAATGACATTACAAATTCTGAAGGGGTATCATCTGCTGCTACCATTTATTTGATCACCAGTCCTCCAAATCTCTGTCAAACTGACTGTTAACAGTTAATTCCTATGTCTTTTAAATTGACATCTGTTTCTTTTTATATCACATAAACAAGAAGTTTCTGGCCCTCTCACAGATTTTCCACCTTTCTACTCTCTCCTCTGCATTTAACAGCAGTATTTCTCCTATGCTGTTAACAATGACACCTTGCTTTTAATTTCACTGGAGACTATTATGACTTTCCTATACACTGAATCTGCTCTTCAGACGACTGTTTCTTTTTCAATTTCTTCACATTTTTGCCTGTAGTCATTTCACTTTAGTTTCCTTGCACTTTTAACATTACAAGCAGCTGGTTTGATTGCCACAAGACAGACTAAAACTGACAGGTCGGCTGAGAGCTGGGGTGACCAGCTGACAGACTGTGACAGGTGAGCCAGGTGAGCTGAGTACAGGTAAAGGCAGCTAGGAAACCATGAGGCCCAGCATGCATCTGCGTTTTCTCAGGTGGAAAGAGTGTGTATTCCAGTGGCATGGTTGCAGGATAACCTAAGCTGGAGGGGCCTATGACTGAATGTCATCACTACTGTAATTTTAATAAAAATATGTAAAATACTTTATGAACACACTAGAAAGAAACCAATGACACGTTTGGAACCAAAGTAATGGGACAAGCTATAATAGTTAAAAATTATTGTTATTATTACTGTTATTGTTTATAACAACTCTTAACAACTGAACCCATCACAAAAGTCACTTACGAGACACTGATGAAAGAGGTATAATCACAGCAACATAATGAATAGATCACTTAAACATGCAAAAATGTTATAAACAATTTAGTTTGTTTATGTTAAAAGTACCATAAATGTGGAATCCTTCACAGAGAAACAAATGATCTTATCAGCATGAGTTCCCTTCTTTAATGATCTGATAACTTTCGATGTATATTTACACTACAGGCCATTAAAATTGCTACACCACGAAGATGACATGCTACAGACGCGAAATTTAATCGACAGGAAGAAGATGCTGTGATATGCAAAAGAGTAGTTTTTCAGAGCATTCACACAAGGTTGGTGCCGGTGGCGACACATACAACTTGCTGACATCAGGAAAGTTTCCAACCGATTTCTCATACACAAACAGTAGTTGACCGGCGTTGCCTGGTAAAACGTCGTTGTGATGCCTCATGTAAGGAGGAGCTATGCATACCACCACCTTTCAGACTCTGATAAAGGTCTGATTGTAGCTTATCGCGATTGCGCTTTATCATAGCGTGACATTGCTGCTCGCCTTGGTCGAGATCCAATGACTGTTAGTAGAATACGGAATCAGTGGGTTCAGGAGGGTAATGCGGAAAGCCGTGCAGGATTCCAATGGCATCGTATCACTAGCAGTCGAGATGACAGCCATATTATCCGCATGGCTGTAACAGCTCGTGCAGCCACGTCTCGATCCCCGAGTCAACAGATGTAGACGTTTACAAGACGACGACGATCTGCACGAACAGTTCGACGACGTTTGCAGCAGCATGGACTATCAGATCTGAGACCATGGTTGATGTTACCCTTGACACTGCATCATAGGCAGGAGTGCCTGCGATGGTGTACTCAACTTTGAACCTGGGTGCACGAATGGCAAAACATTTTTTCGGATGAATCCAGGTTCTGTTTACAGCATCATCAGGGTCGCATCCGTGTTTGGCGACATCGCGGTGAAAGCACATTGGAAGCGTGTATTCGTCATCGCCATACTGGTGTATCACCCAGCGAGATGGTATGGGGTGCCATTGGTTACGTCTCTCACTCACCTCTTGTTCGCATGATGGCACTTCGAATAGTGGATGTTACATTTCAGATGTGTTATGACCCCTGGCTCTACCCTTCATTCGATCCCTGTGAAACCCTATATTTCAGCAGGATAATGCACGACTGAATGTTGCAGGTCCTGTACGGGCTATTCTGGATATAGAAAATGTTCAACTACTGCCCTGGCCAGCAGAATCTCCACATCTCTCACCAATTGAAAACATCTGGTCAATGGAGGCCGAGCAACTGGCTCGTCATAATATGCCAGTCACTACTCTTGACGAACTGTGGCATCGTGTTGAAGCTGCATGGGCAGCTGTACCTGTACATGCCATCCAAGCTCTGTTTGACTCAATGCCCAGGCGTATCAAGGCCGTTATTATGGCCAGAGATGGTTGTTCTGGGTACTGATTTCTCAGGCTCTATGCAACCAAATTTCGTGAAAATGTAATCACATCCCAGTTCTAGTATATTTGTCCAATGAGTACCTGTTTATCATCTGCATTTTCTCTTGGTGTAACAATTTGTATGACCAGTAGTGTAATTATATTTGGGATTTATAAAATAGGTCAAGACAATGTTTTGACTTGAGTGCTGGGTGCCAATTTATATCTTCACGATTTATTTAAAGCTGCTGAAGTAAAGCACAAGTAACTTTATTAAGAGATCGCAAAATGACCACGGAGACCTTCCATATGTTTTATCACTAGTATTTACATGAAATGATAATGAAAATTATGAATAGTGGTCAGGACAAAAGTATCTACACTTAACTGAGGAATGGTCATGTGACTATCTCTAAAGAAGTGTGCAGGGCACAGTTCATGGTTTTATGTCTGTTGTCTTGGGTCTACAGTTTCTGGGGAGGTATTTCTGTCTTTGTTTCATCTGGAGTTGGTAAAGTTTTGGGCGTGAAGCGAAACTTAACATAATTTTGGGCATGTGCAATAATTTGTAAATCTCGAGACTCTGATTTGAATCTACAGGCAGTTTAGTTAGTGACAAGATCACAGATGAATGACTTTAGTTTCTATTGTATGTCATTGCAGTTGTGAATTTGAAAGGGCTAGTGGTTTAATGGATTTACGTTGTGATGGACTAATTGATTTAGTTGGAACAGCATTGATGACTATGAGATTTAGATTCACTGAGGATGATAAAGCTTATGCTGACAAATGTTGACAGTGAGTTTAGGTTTTCTGGAGTTCATTGTACCAATGTACTTAATTATTTATTGCATTCTGTTGGTTGTAAAAGATATGGTTGCTTCTGGAGTTCATTGTACCGATGTACTTAACTATTTATTGCATTCTGTTGGTTGTAAAAGAATGGTTGCTCAAAATACTTCCAATTTTTGCACTGCTGACACATACTAACAACTAGTTATCCATTGAGTTGTTTTTATGTGGCCACCATTCACATACAATGTGCATTTCTGAAAAATAAAATGGATTTACATCAAAGTTGAAATCAGTCTATTTTGAGCAACATTGTTATCCTTTGGGATTTCAACTAACAGATTCAACTTCAGTTCCTCTTTTATTAAATTATTCGCTTATGTGTCTTGCTGCTTGTGTAAGGTATTGATATAAATATTTTTATGTTAAGCTGTTGGGCTAAAGAGTGAACCCCTCCCTGGTCCAAATAATAGCAGGTCACACTCAAATTTAATGGCCATACATTGCCAATGCCCTGGCAGAAGTTACTACTGCATCATAATTGTTGGTGCTGAAAGGAATGCGACATGAGGAGTAGGAGCAAGATCCCCGAAGGGACATTGTACACTTGCTTTTTACTTTGATTGTAAGTGACTTTTATTGCTGTATCCCTGTCTTTTCCTGAACTTTTTTGTAACTCCTCATTTCACCGATAAAGCTTCCTTCATAGTTACCTATCTTGTAACTACGTTAAACTATCCAACTTCGGCAACAATCATTTTTTGAAATGCCCGTTTCTCTTCAACTGAAAAACCAACTGTAGCACTCATTATTGAATTGTCTACAGTCTTAGAGAACTTGAAAAGCATCTTATCATTCTTCAGTATTTTGGTATCCAACTTTACTTTGGAAGAATCAGTATTGGAAGAATTTGGATGCCAGACGATTTCCTTCAACTTCAGTCTAATCTTTGTCATTATTAAATTGTTGTCCAAGTCTACATCTGCTGATGGATACACCTTACAATTTAGTATCCGATTTCGGAGTCTGTCTCACCTTGACGTAATCTGGCTGGGATCTTCTTGTCTCCCAGTCTTATCCATGTATATCACTTCTAACGGTTTTTAAGAAGTGTATTCACTATTACCATCTTAAATTTACTGCAGAATTTCATTGGTCATTTTCCCAGTACCTTTCCTCTTACCTTCCAAACTTCACAGTTCTCCTGCAAAACCTGCAGGACTAGCACTCCTGGAAGAAAGGATATTGTGGAAAAATGACTGATTCGTGCTTGGGTAGCTCAGCTTGCAAGAGCACTTTCCCCCATGACTGACTAAGGTCCCAAGTTCGATTCTCTGTCAGCACGTAGTTTCAATGTGCCAGGAAATTTCACATCGATGCACACACTACTGCAGAGCAAAAAATCCATTCTATTAACAGATCCAATTTTTTCCAAAATTGGAACTGGTGTTATGTCACTGATGCAATTTTATCGAGAAATGCTGTTATTAAATTGAAAATTACTTTCTTGATTAGATACAGCTGGGCATGTGGAAACATGAGGATGAATTCTGACATCATGACTGTTTGCCTTTTTAACAATGGGATTAAAGCCATTAGAACTTTGCGGAAACATCCTCTGCTTATTAAGCTGTTAATCACATGACATGTAGGCAAACAATCTCCACAGAAATATTCATTTTAAAAAACTTAAATACTGTCAACTCCAGAGGAGAAAAATGATGATGTGGGCTCTTATGATTTTAATACCTATTGTTCAGTTAATGGGATCAGGAGAGACGACCTGTCTTATGTCGGGAAAAGTTCTGTATGATTCTACTGACACAATGATTCCTGATGAGAGGTCATAAGCTATATTTGACAACAGCAAGTTAAACAGTTCATTCAACTGTTTTGCATATGAAATTCTTGTTTCATTTAGCTGAAAGTATTCTGGTGAGCCTGTCTGATCGATTTCTACAGTAACTCTGACAAGGGCTTTACACATCATTTGAGTTAACAATAAACTCATAGTTTGAGATTGCTTTGCTTCTGATATGACATTGTTGTGGGACCTTATTTTTATAGTTCTTAAAGTATCTTTGGAAATTTGGATTACTGTTAGTTCCACTCTGTGTCTTACATAGGAAGTGATTATTCTGTTGGCAGTCCATCCTTTGTAGCCACAGTTTCTCACTGGTTGTTCTGTGTGTCTTGTGAAAGGAAGGCTATGTTAAAATAGTGGCAGATTCCCAACAATTATTTTTGCTTTCCTCCAAGTATCACCCTCACAAACAATTAACAAGGTACCATTCCCTAGGTGTTTTACTATACGGCACCTAATTAACATTAAGCTGTTGATGCATCTAATGTATGTGTTCTGCGGCAATTGGGTTTGTTTATTCTGTATATGTGTTTTTAAGGATAACGTCTTCACAGTCAGAAAGCCCACTCGACAAGTGTCACAAAGTGAGCTCTTGTGTAGACACAGGATTAATAAATATGGCTTCAATTAAGCTGCAGGGTGTAGGTGTTACAATCATATGTAAATTGATCATGTTCCATATAGAGAATGTACTCAGTAGATTATTTCAGTCAACGGAGTCACTTACCTCAGCTATAAAATTTACATTAACATCCCCACACAATATAATTGTGTTGCAGTAAGTTATGTAGAAGTTCACAACTTGCTCCAATTTATCCTGAAATGCTCATAAATTACGACCTGGTGCCCTGTAGAAAGATTTGGTTTTGTTGCCTAATCTCTGGAACATAATGCTCAAAGTGTTTCCCAACATTTATGTAGGCAATTAGTTTTTTTTATTTGTGTGTTTTTTGTTTTTTTTTTAACCAAACTGGGTAGCTTCCCTACCAAACATCAAGCAGCCACCAATTCTACTGAAAGTTCTGCTATAGTATGAGCCAATATTATAATTTGTAATATGAGTTACTGTAAGCTAACCAGCTTTAAGTCAATGTTCCATACTGCACAATCACACACATTCTTAAGTTCACTTAAGCAGTACCACTGGATTCCCAAAACTTACTTTTCATAGATTGTACATTTTGATAGAAAATACAGAGAGAAGCGTCAGTTGACTCTTTAGTGCATTAGGTTCAGGAGTTGTTACACATTTAAGAATAGTGTAACCACTTTGCTACCAGCAATGCTTTGTGGGCACATTAATGTGGATGGTAACTCTTGCTTAATAGTTTTCATTGGATAGAGTCACAGGCAGTTCTGATTATTAATACTCTGGATTTTCCTGTACTTCCCTGTATTACTTGTAGAAAAAATATCTCTTAATATCCTGTTAGACTTCATTTTGCCTGGTGTAATGCATCAACTTGATGTGGCATGGACTCAAGTCGTTGGTAGTTGTAGAAATACTGAGCCATGTTGCCTATACAACCATCCGTAACAGCGAAAGTGTTACCAGTGCAGGATTTTGTGCACAAACTGCCCTCTTAATTATGCCCCATAAATGTTTGGTGGGATTCATTTTGGGCAATCTGGGAGGCCAAACCAAGTCACTTTAACTGTCCAGAATTTTCTGACATGGCATATTGGCATCCAGGTAAGTGAAACTATCAGCACACTCTTGACATAGTTGATATTGGAGTATTGAATTCCCAAATGATTTCTGAAATGGAATATGCAATGCATCTAGCTCCAACTACCAGTCTGCGTTCGTTGTGTGACCATAACATTTTCAGAAACCTTTTCACATGAATCACCTGATTACAAATGAAAGCTCCACCAATACACTGCCCTTTTACACCTGGTATACGTGATACTATCGCCATTTGTATATGTGCACATCACTATCCCCCAACTTCTCACCTCAGTGTAATGAATGCACTAATGATTCTTTCCAAGTCCACTGAAGTGAAGCCCAAGGTGTGTGTGAAGGCCTGCTCCAATATTATTTGAATCTAGAATAGTAACATTTTTGCATCAGTTGCAGGTTTTTGAGAAACAAATACTCATATTTTTACTTTTTGATTTACACAAGATTCTGTCTTCAAGGTCATAATTATGTGATACAGTAAATATTAAATCTGTATGCATATATTTACTTAGACACAGTTTCAATTCAAGTGATGCCTTCCCTGTCTTTCTGTTTGTGCAATGAATGAATAAATCAATGAATATGAAGGAATAATTGATACCCAAAAATAATGGCAATATAATACAATGTGTGGAACATAAAACCTGGAACAAGAACAACTGAAGTAGCCAACAATAAAATTTTGGCAGCTTCTTCAAGGAGCACAAAGCAGAAAAACAAAAAAGTATATATTATCATCGGCTGGGAAATACATCTCCAACTGGAGACAAAAAGCTTCAGGTTAATAATCACATGCAAAAACAAATTATTAAGAGCCAAAATGCTAATAACATTCCATGATACATAGCAAACTTACTTCCATTTTTTTTATATATTCTAGCTCATTTCTCCTCTCAAAGGTACTACTTCTATAGTCTGAAAGCACATGAGTTTTACTCCTGACTACAACATCTCTCAGGCCTGCCCATGTTCCACATTTCAAACTCTGGTACATAAGGCGGCCTCCTCCTACACCACACGTGAGTTCAACTGCTTTCTAGCCTTTTATACTTTTTAGCAACAGTACATAAATTTTAATACTCACTGTTTCTTATTTGCTTCTTCACTGGCTTTGAAGGATCAAGCCAACGCTATAAAGGAAATGTTTCTATTAGTGACTTTTTATTTTTTCTATGTGTAATTTACTGTCTAAAAACATAAAACAGCTTTGAGTATTACAAGTGGTATTTTACTAATTAATAATTGCAGCGATCAGTCACTATTTATATAACAACTTATTTTATTATTCTTTACTGGTTTCATGCCCATCCACAGGAGGTGCACAGCTAGGTTTTATACAAACAAATCATAGATCTTAAGTACTTGTTCTCAACACTCACATTTTCATCTTCCTTTCCACAAATGTGACTATGAAAATACATAAACGCGCGCGTGCGTGCGTGTGTGTGTGTGTGTGTGTGTGTGTGTGTGTGTGTGTGTGTGTGTGTGTGTGTGTGTGTGTGTGTGTGTGTCACAGCTGTCAAAGTGGAGGTAATCTTTTTGTTAATGGATTTAGTATAGACAGAAATTTTTATGGAATGATAAGTGATGTGGACAGTATGGTGAACAGAATACCACTGAAGATCATATGGGTAGATAAAGGAATTAGTGAATAACAACTGAAATGAACCACAGTGAAAATAAATTTATGGCACAACTTGACTAAAAGAATGGATTGGTTGAAAGCACATATACAGCGACACCGAAGAATAGTTAATTTGGTAATGGAGTGAATGTTGGGGAGAGATTGTAAGTAAAGAGACTAAAGCCTAATTACAGCAAGCAAGTTCAAATGCATGTTGAGTGCTGCAGTTATGCATAACTTATGAGACTTACTCAGTATAATTAGCATGAAGAGTTTCATAAAACCAGTCTTTAGTTTAGATATAATGACAATAAGTTATGCAAGGTCAATGTCACGGTAGGTGACACTTGGAATAAGCCAAAAGAAACAAATTCATCAGAACGATCATTCTTGGGCAATTGTCTCACTTTTACTTCTACACCATAATTCAACCACACTGGAATCAAAACACAATTTTCCATCACTATATATCTACATTAGCACTATTTCTTTTGACAATTCATTACAATTTTTTTTTTTTTTTTTTTTTTTTTTTTGTGGTTTTAGGGCGCACAACTACAATGGTCATTAGCGCCCTGACTAATTTAGGAATGTACCGCAAGGCACAAGGTTAAAACAGCAACTAAAAGGGACAACACTATAAAAGATGTATTAACAGGCATAGGATTAAAAAACTACAGCATAATCAAACGTCCTTAGACAAGTGTGTCAAGTTGATAAAACGAAGAACGCGAGCAGCAGCTCCTGGGTCATTCGCTAAAATGGCATCCAGAGTACATGGCAGGCCAAGATCAAGACGCAGCGTAGTAAAATCCGGACAGGATGTTAAAATGTGGCGGACCGTCAGCAATTGCCCACATGGACAGAACGGCGCTGGCGCCGGCACTGCCGCCAGCAGATGGCGATGGCTGAACCGGCAGTGTCCAATTCGTAGCCGGGCCAAAATGACCTCCTCCCGCCGAGAAGGACGTGAGGAGGACATCCAAGCTGCGGGAAGAGGTTTCAAGGCCCGAAGCTTGTTGTCCGTAAGTGCAGCCCAATCGGCATGCCACAGCGATAAAATGTGCCGACAAATGACCATGCTACAATCTGATGAAGGGACACAACAAAAAGCCGTCCGAGGCTGGAGGACTGCAGCCTTGGCCGCGGCATCTGCAGCTTCGTTCCCAGGGATACTGACATGGCCAGGAACCCACATAAAGCTAACTGGAGACCCGTCGTCCACCAGCTGCTGAAGAAAGCGTTGGATCCGGTGCACGAAAGGGTGAACCGGATACGGATCACTGAGGCTCTGGATGGCGCTCAGAGAATCGGAGCAGATGACATAAGCAGAATGTCGGTGGTGGCAGACGTAAAGAACAGCCTGGTAGGGGGCAAAGAGCTCAGCTGTGAAGACCGAACAATGGCCATGTAGCCGGTATTTAAAACTTTGTGCCCCGACAATAAAAGAACACCCGACCCTGTCATTGGTCTTAGAGCCATCTGTATAAATGAAGGTTTTTTTTTTTTAAAAAAAAAGGTTAGAAGGCCTCGTGAAAGTGCGGGATGGGCTGCAATGTCAAAGGGTGCTTGGCAATTACAGGACGTGCTTGGATCAAGGAACAGCCGGAATTATAGTTGTAAATTGTTGTAGTTGCGCAGGAAAAGTCCCTGAGCTTCAAGCGCTAATAGAAAGCACAGAAGCTGATATCGTTATAGGTACAGAAAGCTGGCTAAAGCCTGAAATAAGTTCTGCAAAAATTTTTACGAAGTCTCAGACGGTGTTCAGGAAAGATAGATTAGGCAGAATTGGTGGTGGAGTGTTTGTGTCTGTCAGTAGTGGTTTATCTTGCAGTGAAGTCGAAGTAGATACTCCGTGCGAATTGGTGTGGGTGGAGGTTATACTTAACAGCCGAATTAAGTTAATAACTGGCTCCTTCTACCGACCCCCAGACTCCGATGACACAGTTGCAGAACAGTTCAGAGAAAGTTTGAGTCTCTTAACAAATAAATACCCCACTCATACGGTTATAGGCTGTGGGGACTTCAACCTACCCTCGGTATGATGGCAAAAATACTTGTTCAAAACCGGTGGTAGGCAGAAAACGTCTTCCGAGATTGTTCTAAATGCTTTCTCCGAAAATTATTTCGAGCAGTTAGTCCACGAACCCACGCGAATTCTAAATGGTTGCGAAAACACACTTGACCTCTTAGCCACAAACAATCCAGAGCTGATAGAGAGCATCATGACTGATACAGGGATTAGTGATCACAAGGTCATTGTAGCTAGGCTCAATACCACTTCTTCCAAATCCATCAGAAACAAACGCAAAATAATTTTATTTAAAAAAGCGGATAAAGTGCCACTAGAAGCCTTCCTAAAAGACAATTTCCATTCCTTCCGAACTGACTATGCGAATGTAGACGAGATGTGGCTCAAATTCAAAGATATAGTAGCAACAACAATTGAGATATTCATACCTCATAAATTGGTAAGAGATGGAACGGATCCCCCGTGGTACACAAAAAAGGTCTGAACGCTGTTGCAGAGGCAACGGAAAAAGCATGCGAAGTTCAGAAGAACGCGAAATCCCGAAGATGGGCTAACATTTACAGATGCGCGAAAATTGGCACGTACTTCGATGCGAGATGCCTTTAATAGGCTCCACAACGAAACATTGTCTCGAAATTTGGTAGAAAATCCGAAGAAATTCTGGTCGTATGTAAAGTACACAAGCGGCATGACGCAGTCAATACCTTCGCTGCGCAGTGCCGATGGTACTGTTATCGACGACTGTGCCGCTAAAGCGGAGTTATTGAACGCAGTTTTCCGAAATTCCTTCACCAGGGAAGACAAATGGAATATTCCAGAATTTGAAACACGAACATCTGCTACCATGAGTTTCTTAGAAGTAGATACCTTAGGGGTTGCGAAGCAACTCAAATCGCTTGATACGGGCAAGTCTTCAGGTCCAGATTGTATACCGATTAGGTTCCTTTCAGATTACGCTAATACAATAGCTCCCTACTTAGCACTCATATACAACCGCTCGCTCACCGACAGATCTGTACCTACAGATTGGAAAATTGCGCAGGTCGCACCAGTGTTCAAGAAGGGTAGTAGGAGTAATCCATTTAACTACAGACCTATATCATTGACGTCGGTTTGCAGTAGGGTTTTGGAGCATATACTGTATTCAAACATTATGAATCACCTCGAAGGGAACGATCTATTGACACGTAATCAGCATGGCTTCAGAAAACATCGCTCTTGTGCAACGTAGCTAGCTCTTTATTCGCACGAAGTAATGGCCCTATCGACAGGGGATCTCAAGTTGATTCCGTATTTCTAGATTTCCGGAAAGCTATTGACACCGTTCCTCATAAGCGACTTCTAATCAAGCTGCGGAGCTATGGGGTATCGTCTCAGTTGTGCGACTGGATTCGTGATTTCCTGTCACGAAGGTCACAGTTCGTAGTAATAGACGGCAAATCATCGAGTAAAACTGAAGTGATATCAGGTGTTCCCCAGGGAAGTGTCCTGGGACCTCTGCTGTTCCTGATCTATATAAATGACCTGGGTGACAATCTGAGCAGTTCTCTTAGATTGTTCGCATATGATGCTGTAATTCACCGTCTAGTAAGGTCATCCGAAGACCAGTATCAGTTGCAAAGCGATTTAGAAAAGATTGCTGTATGGTGTGTCAGGTGGCAGTTGACGCTAAATAACGAAAAGTGTGAGATGATCCACATGAGTTCCAAAAGAAATCCGTTGGAATTCGATTACTCGATAAATAGTACAATTCTCAAGGCTGTCAATTCAACTAAGTACCTGGGTGTTAAAATTACGAACAACTTCAGTTGGAAGGACCACATAGATAATATTGTCGGGAAGGCGAGCCAAAGGTTGCGTTTCATTGGCAGTACACTTAGAAGATGCAACAAGTCCACTAAAGAGACAGCTTACACTACACTCGTTCGTCCTCTGTTAGAATATTGCTGCGCAGTGTGGGATCCTTGCCAGGTGGGATTGACAGAGGACATCGAAAGGGTGCAAAAAAGGGCAGCTCGTTTTGTATTATCACGTTATAGGGGAGAGAGTGTGGCAGATATGATACACGAGTTGGGATGGAAGTCATTACAGCATGACGTTTTTCGCCACGGCGAGACCTTTTTACGAAATTTCAGTCACCAACTTTCTCTTCCGAATGCGAAAATATTTTGTTGAGCCCAACCTACATAGGTAGGAATGATCATCAAAATAAAATAAGAGAAATCAGAGCTCGAACAGAAAGGTTTAGGTGTTCGTTTTTCCCGCTCGCTGTTCGGGAGTGGAATAGTAGAGAGATAGTAGGATTGTGGTTCGATGAACCCTCTGCCAAGCACTTAAATGTGAATTGCAGAGTAGTCATGTAGATGTAGATGTAGATGTAGATGTCATATTAATGAACTTCGAACGAAGTTCGACAAAACGGGAATGGTATACCGAACTGGGAGTAACCTCCTTTGGGAGCGAGCGGAGGTCAAGGTGAATGCGAACCTGAGCCTGGAGCCAAGGTGGCGTGTGGCTCTCGCCCACTCTAAAGGTTGCAGGGAGTGAAAAATCAAGGTGTTGAAGGAGGCGACGAAAGCGAACGCCAGGGGTAGCAGGGCAGAGACATACAACCTGTATTGACGGTCAAGAGAGTCGTCAAAAAAGGAACGATACGATGGGTGGTCGGGCATTGACAGTAGCCGACAGGCGTAACGACAAAGCAGTAGGCGAGTGGCAATTCACCAGCTTCAGCATGAAGACTCTCGACGGGAGTAGTATAAAACGCTCCGATCGAAGGCCGTAAACCCCGATGTTGTATGGAGTTGAGGCGGCGTAAGATGAACGGTGCAGAGGAGTATACAAAGCACCCATAATCCAGCTTGGAGCGGACGATCGACCAATATAGGCGAAGTAGGATGGTTCGATCTGCTCCCCACGACATGCCACTGAGAACACGAAGGACATTTAGAGAACGGGTACAACGGGCAGCCAAATATGACATGTGGAGACCAACTAAGTTTCCTGTCAAACGTAAGACCTAAAAATTTTGTTGTCTCCACGAATGGGAGAGCAACGAGGCCGAGTCGTAAGGACGGTGGGAGAAACACTTTGTAGCGCCACAAGTTAATACAGATCGTTTTCTCGGCAGGAAAACGGAAGCCATTGGCGACACTCCAGGAGTAAAGACGGTCAACAGAAAGCTGAAGACAGCGCTCCAGGAAACATGTACGCTGCGCGCTGCAATAGATGGTAAAATCGTCCACGAAAAGGGAGCCTGATACATCATCTGGGAGGCAACCCATTATTGGATTGATCGCTATGGCGAAGAGAGCGACGCTCAAAACGGAGCCCTGTGGCACCCCACTCTCCTGGCGAAAGGTGTCTGATAGGACAGAACCCACACGTACCCTGAACTGCCGATCCATTAAAAAGGAACGAATAAAAAGAGGGAGGCGACTGCGAAAGCCCCATGTATGCATGGTGCGGAGAATGCCCACCCTCCAACAGGTGTTGTAAGCCTTCTCCAAATCAAAGAACACAGCCGCGGTCGGGCGCTTCTGCATGAAGTTATTCATAATGAAGGTCGACAAGGCAACCAGATGGTCAACAGCAGAGCGGCGCCTACGAAATCCACATTGTACATTGGTAAGTAGGCGTCGAGATTCGAGCAACCAAACCAACCGAGAGTTAACCATTCGCTCCATTACCTTACAGACACAGCTGGTAAGCGAGATGGGTCGATAACTGGAAGGCAAGTGCTTGTCCTTCCCCAGCTTAGGAATCGGTACAACAATAGACTTGCGCCAGCATGCGGGAAAATGTCCCTCAATCCAGATGAGATTGTAAGTACGAAGAAGAAAACCTTTACTCGCAGGAGAAAGGTTCTTCAGCATCTGAATATGAATAGAATCAGGCCCTGGAGCGGAGGACCGTGTCCGGGCAAGTGCATTTTCGAGTTCCCGCATGGTGAATGGGGCATTGTAACTTTCACAATTCGAGGAGTGGAAGTTAGGTGGCTGAGCCTCCTCTGCCTGTTTTCGGGGGAGGAAGGCAGGGGGGTAATGAGTGGAGCTCAAAACCTCTCCGAAAAAGCGGCCGAAGGCATTGGAGGCATCCTCAGGGGCCACAAGGACGTCATTTGCGACCGTCAAGCCAGAAACTGGTGAGTGGACCTTAGTGCCAGATAGCCGGCGCAGACTACCCCAGACAACAGAAGAAGGAGTAAAACTGTTGAAGGTGCTTGTGAAAGCAGCCCAGCTGGCTTTCTTGCTTTCTTTAAAAATACGACGACACTGAGCACGTAATCGTTTATAATTGATACAATTCGCCACTGTAGGGTGGCGTTTAAACGTGCGTAAAGCACGTCGACGAGCACGTAAGGCGTCTCTACATGCTGCGGTCCACCAGGGGACCGGTTCGTGGCGTGGAGAAGAAGTAGTGTGAGGGATGGAATATTCAGCAGCAGTGAGAATGACTTCCGTGAGGTGTGCGGCCTGACTATCGCAGCTTGTGAAGGTTTGATACTGAAAGGCCGTCCTGGAAGAGAAGAGGCCCCAGTCTGCTTTGGAGATGTTCCAACTAGTTGAGCACGGAGAGGGGGTATGATGTAGGAGATGGATAACACACGGGAAGTGGTCGCTCGAATATGTATCAGAAAGCGCATATCACTCAAACTGGCGTGCAAGTTGGGTAGTTCATACAGAGAGGTCTGGTTGAAAACGACTGCTAACAGGGAGCCCCTCAGACAGGATGCTGGAGAGGCCCAAAGAGGATGGTGAGCACTGAAGTCTCCGGTTAACAAAAATGGTGCAGGTAGCTGAGCATTATTATTGTTGGTTGGTTGTTTCGGGAAGGAGACCAGACAGCGTGGTCATCGGTCTCATCAGAGTAGGGAAGGATGGGGAAGGAAGTCGGCCGTGCCCTTTCAGAGGAACCATCCCGACATTTGCCTGGAGTGATTTAGGGAAATCACGGAGAACCTAAATCAGGATGGCCGGATGCGGGATTGAACCGTCATCCTCCCGAATGCGAGTCCAGTGTCTAATCACTGCACCACCTCGCTCGGTAGCTGAGCAATAATTTGCAGCATGTCTGCCCTGGTAACAGCAGACGATGATGGAGTGTAAACAGTACAAATGGAAATTGTGAAAGTGGGGAGAGTAATGCGGACGGCAACTGCCTGCAGGCCGGTGTGCAATGTGATGGGATCATAGTAGATATCACCCGGACCAGCAACATAACCCCTCCATGAGCCGGAATATCTGCCACAGGGAGTAAGTCAAAACGCACAGAGGTGTAGTGTGCCAAGGCAATTTGATCGCATGGGCGTAGCTTCGTTTCCTGGAGGGCTAAGACGAGCGGACGGTGCAAGCGGAGCAGCAATTTCAAGTCCTCTAGGTTGGAGCGAATGCTGCGAATATTCCAGTGAATAAGTGCCATCGTGAGAAGAAGAAGATGCAAGAAGGGGTCATCTCTAAGGCCACTGAGGGCCCGGCTTCGAGCGAGCACTGCCGCCGCTAGCAGGAGGCGGACAATCATCGTCCATTTGTTCTATAGGTTCAACGGCCATCTTGTGAAGATGGCCGGGAGGGGGAGCTTCCTCCGCTGGTGAACGGCCAGATGTTCTGTTACCAGCGGTGCGGCCAGGCAAAACGGATGACAGCCTGGGGCGGCAACCGCTGGGTGGCGCAGGAGGAGAAACGCTCCATGGCGGGGAAGGAGAACTGTGCTTCCTATGAGCCTTCTTGGAAGGTCGTTTTGTGGAAGGATTGGTCAATGGCTGAGAGTTCGAGGTACATAGAAGGTCTGCACGAGACAGTTCCTTCTTGAAGGCCCGTACCTCTGACTTCTGGGTTTTCGTCCTGGCAGAAGCTGATAAAGGTGCTTGTGTCGGAGGGGCGACAGGAGGAAAAGGAGACGTTGACCGGGCGATCATAACACTGGCCGAACGGACGACCGTAGTGCTGAAGGTCAGATCGCATGTCTGCGTCGCCACCTCCTTGGTAGTCCGAGGAGAGGCGAGGACAGTACTGTACTTCCCCGCTGGGAGCAACGTGGGCTTCCTACTAGCAAATAGCTTGCGAGCAGCTGAGGTGGAGACTCTCTCTTTGACCTGAATTTCTTGGATATAGCGTTCTTCCTTGTAGATGGGACAGTCGCGGGACGATGCTGCATGGTCACTGTGACAGTTCACACAACGAGGAGACAGAGGTGGACAGTCACCCTCATGGGCATCCCTGCCACAAGTCACACATGTAGCCGCATTGGAACAAGACTGGCGAGTGTGATTAAAATGCTGACACTGGTAGCAGTGCGTAGGTGTCAGGACATAGGGGCGAACAGAAATAACCTCGTAGCCCGCTTTGATGCGCAACGGCAGCTGAACACTATCAAAGGTCAAGAAAAGTGTCCGGGTCGGTACAAGGTCATTGTTGACCTTTTTCATGACCCTATGGACAGCCGTCAGCACCCTGCTCTGCGAGGAAAGACTAAATCTCCTCGTCAGTCAATCCGTCGAGTGATCTAGTATATACAACACCACGAGACGAATTCCAAGTGCGGTGAGCCTCCACCCGGACAGGGAACGTGTACTGGAGTGTGGCCCGAAGCAGTTTTTGTGCCTGAAAGGCACTCTCAGTTTCTAGTAACAAGGTACCATTATGCAACCTGGTACAAGACTTGACAGATCCGGCTATGACATCTACGCCCTTCTGGATAACGAAAGGGTTGACAGAGGAAAAATCCTTTCCGTCCTCAGATCGAGAAACTACGAGGAACTGTGGGGCAGGCGGTAGTACTTTTGTCACTGGTGGCTAGTCAAGTTTCCGTTTGTGGGCAGAAGTCGAGAGAGAAGAAGAAGAAGAAGAAGAAGAAGAAGAAGAAGAAGGAGAAAAATCCATTGCGGAGGAATCCCCCATGATTGCCAGCGTCTCCGATGGCGCGCTCCTTCCTTGTGGGGACCCTCTCACAGGGCACTCCCGCCTTAGATGATTGTTCACACCTCAGGTCACACCTCCCGAGAAATGGACGGAGGGACCAATCAACATGGTTGGAAGGTGTCAGCTCAGACAATCACCCCTCCCTGGGCATGGCCTTTACCAGGGGGTACGTGTGTGCCTTACTTGTCTACCCAGGGTGGGGAATTACGCGTTACCCCGTCACCGGCTATGCGTGCGAACGCGTGGGTCGGCCTTGAGGCATGCACAGGGAGGAAGGAAGAAGAGGAAAAAGAAAGGAGAGAGGGAAAGAAAGGACAGACTGTCTCAAACGCCGAAGCGGAGACCAGAGAAGGAGAAGAAGGCAAGGAGAAGAGTAAGGCAGACAGTGAGATGGAGAAGAACAAAGAAAGGAACCAACCAAAGAAAGGAAGAAACCAGAAGAAGTGAAAAATCAAAATGAACGCAAATATAGGTCGTGAAACCGTCCGTCTCCGGACGCAGGCGCTAACTACCCCCGAGGGGGGAAGGACTCCTTTTAGTCGCCTCTTACGACAGGCAGGAATACCTCGGGCCTATTCTAACCCCCGGACCTGCAGGGGGCAATTCATTACAATGACCACCAAAATCCCAATGTCAATATCAGATTTGTCTTGTACCATTTTTTAACTCCATCAACCAACTCCTAGAAATCTTACACAATTTCCCCGCCTTTCAACCTGCCTCACTTTTGATCTCTCTGTCCTCTCCAATTATGCTATTTTAATAATTGTTGAAACAGCTGTCATACTCAGGTCCACAACCAATCCCAAACAAATCATACTTCTTGCAGACAAATACTCCATCACAGTTGTCAGGAAGACCAGTGATACATGGTGACTCCTCTTCATTAACTGTCAAATATTTCCTCTCTACATTTATTTGGCAGTTACTGAAGAGTAGGTTGTGCACAACATTCATTAAAAAAAATACAATGGTGATGTCAGGCATATTTTGGTGTATCTTCTTCCTCTGTCTCAACTTTTTTAGCATTAAACACTAATATTGTAACTGTCACTTAGATATACTAAAATGAATTATGAGAAATTACAAATTCATAATATGTTTTCCCTTCTAGTAAACTTTCTTATTTTCTTAAAGAGTTATTTTTGTGAATGTCCTTACCACAAGATCAGAGTTGCTGGGTGTTGGTGCTGCTCCATTTTCAGAATACTGGAGACCAAAATAATCCTTCTCAATAAGCTCTAGATGTTGAAAAACCAGATCAAGGAGAACATGACCTTTCGATCGCTTCTGAAATGAAATTAAAAAATAGTAAAAATAAATTCTCTATTGTGAAAATATACATACTCAAAATGTTCCTGAAATTACATAAACAGAAATACCAACCAGGAATTTTTTAAGGAAAAATTAACAAAAGAATATTTTGTAAGAGTGATGATACAGGGTGGTATTCACACCACATTCAATGATATATGTTACTCCTAATGGAGAGGGCAGCGGTTGCATATAGAACTATGTTAAGGTTTGGGTTCAGTCATTATATGGAGAGAATATGCAACAGATTTTTATAACTTTTTCGCGAATAGCTATTCATGCCTTTACTTCGAAATATTTGTTACACAACAGCTACACTTCCTATTCACATTGCATAAAACTTCAATATTTGATTACTGAGAAGAATAGGAAAGAAAATATCTTTACAAGAATGTTTAAAACAATACAGCATCAAATATGAATAGATTTGAAACCATTTTCCTCAGGCAACTGAAAGAGCACTCCAGTAACCACCTCTCAAGAGTTTTCTAATTTACTGGTAGTCTGCTCCCCCCTTCAAGTATCAATATTCATCAATAACCATCCCACTACCAGTGGCCGCTTCCTCCTTAGGAACTCCTCGCAGTATTCAGATCAAGCCATGCTGACATTTACCACATCCTGTGAAACTCCCTCCCCAAGTTCTATCAAACCCAGAACCACAACAGACTCCAGCTGCTGCCAGACATACCTCGCCATCGACCTCAAGCTGCTTCAAGGACATGCTGCAGCCATCTCAGTGTTTCATCTGCCACACCACTAATGGCCTGGAAAAATGCAAGAAAGCTCTCTCACCGAAGTCCGCTTGCCAGTTCCTTTTGTCACAGGCCAACCACAATTTAAAACAATTTGAAACTGATAATAGGCAAATTATAATCTGTAAATTTTATTTTAATACCTATAGTCCAAATGCACCTTTGTTTCTAAAAGTAAATAAGTAAATATTGGTGACTAACATCCTCACTGACTGGAATATTCTCTTTCAAATTCTAAAGGTGGCAGGGGTAAAATACAGGGAGCGAAAGGCTATTTACAATTTGTACAGAAACCAGATGGCACTTGTAAGAGCCGAGGGGGCATGAAAGGAAAGCAGTGGTTGGGAAGGGAGTGAGACAGGGTTGTAGCCTCTCCCCGATGTTATTCAATCTGTATTTTGAGCAAGCAGTAAAGGAAAAAAAAAGGAAAAATTCGGAGAAGGTATTAAAATCCATGGAGAAGAAATAAAAACTTTGAGGTTCGCCAATGACATTGTAATTCTGTCAGAGATGGCAAAGGACTTGGAAGAGCAGTTGAACAGAATGGACAGTGTCTCGAAAGGAGGATATAAGATGAACATAAACAAAAGTAAAACAAGGATAATGGAATGTAGTCAAATTAAGTCGGGTGATGCTGAGGGAATTAGATTAGGAAATGACACACTTAAAGCAGTAAAGGAGTTTTGCTATTTAGGAAGTAAAATAACTGATGACAGTAAAGTAGAGAGGATATAAAATGTAGACTGGCAATGGCAAGGAAAGCGTTTCTGAAGAAGAGAAATTTGTTAACATCGAGTATAGATTTAAATGTCAGGAAGTCGTTTCTGAAAGTATTTGTATGGAGTGTAGCCATGTATGGAAGTGAAACATGGACAATAAATAGTTTGGACATGAAGAGAATAGAAGCTTTCGAAATGTGATGCTACAGAAAAATGTTGAAGGTTAGGTGGGTAGATCACGTAACTAATGAGGACATATTGAATAGGATTGGGGAGAAGAGAAGTTTGTGGCACAACTTGACTAGAAGAAGGGATAGGTTGGTAGGACATATCCTGAGGCAACAAAGGATCACAAATTTAGCATTGGAGGGCAGCGTGGAGGGTAAAAATCATAGAGGGAGACCAAGAGATGAATATACTAAGCGGATTCAGAAGGATGTAGGTTGCAGTAGGTACTGGGAGATGAAGGAGATTGCACAGGATAGATTAGCATGGAGAGCTGCATCAAACCAGTCTCAGGACTGAAGACCACAACAACAATCTCCTCACATTCTTGTGGCTGGTGCTCCTAATCCTTTTGCATATTAATTTCCCAAATTAGTGAGACAATTCTCAAAAAATATTGGGGAGTGGGCAGGAATCGCATTTGTACGAAGGTTGGAACTTAAATAGTGGCAACTATTTATTCACAACCGATACAAACGCGTTACATGTTTGCACCTGTTACTGTCCTTCAAAGTAGCCACCAGCGCTGCGTAGAACCCGTTGCCAGTGATGTGGAAGGTGTAGTACCGTTAGCAGAGCCTGTTCAGTTGATGGTGCGAATGGAGCGGTCTACTGCCTGTCAACTCTCTGGAACAGTTCTGAAGCAAATGCCACTGGGTGGTTCCTTCACCTTCGGGATCAAATCAAAGTCACAAGGACTGAAGTCTGGGTAGTATGGTGGATGGTACAGTACTTCCCAGTCCCATAGACCTAACAGAGCAGCCACAGCTTTCACTGTATGCACCCGTACATTGTCGCGCAAACTGATGGGCGGGTTGCGCAGAAAGTTTCGCCATTTCTTTTGCAAAGTAATACTGTGTACTGACAGTCTGCCGCGGAGGAACATTACGCGTTAGGATAATACCATCAAAGTCGTACACGAGGATCATCATAACTTTGCGCTGCAGAGCAGCTGAGTTGCATTTTGGCCCTCCAACAGAAAAAAACCATCCACAATTGGCTGACTAGTAAAGAAGAACTGAAAACCGAGGAAGACTAAATGAAGAAATCGGGGAATGGAGGCAAAATGGCCAAAACTAGAAGAAGACAACTCTCAAGGATTTTTGTTTTTATAAACTAAGATATTTTCTTTTAGTCTGGCTTTGCAGTCTAATAATAAAAATCGTAAAAAAAATATTTTTTAACATAACTGCTTAAAAATTATGGTATGCCCTATAGTCTACAGCATTATAGTATGTAAAATACAATAAGTGTCCTTTGTGTATTGGCGACCATCTGTATTTCAATTACTCGAAAATCATATAAAACAGTATCATTAGAGATTGATCTCTTAATGCGGATCTCTTATTCCTGCGGTGGCAGTTTGTAACCCTTACCCAACACATTAAGCATAACAGGCATCAATGTGTGAAACACGTGTGGTATGTTATCAGTATGTATCACTACCACAAAGGAGAGAAAACAAACAGAAGATACACAGCAACCAAACAAATCAAATATGATAAAACACGGGCTGAAGTGTGGCATAAATGCCACAATGACACTATACAGAGGAAGCAAGTATTGGTAGGTCCTGCTACATTGAGCAGATTGTCAGTTAAGGAAGTACTTTTAACTATTCACATGGGAAAAAAAAAGAGACTTATCTTGCGAAAATACAGTCACTGTAAGACACACAGTTAGCAATTGATGTGTTCACCCGGATGACGCTTCTTTAAGATTTACAGAATGCTATTTGTTACATGCAGAATGATAAATGAAGTGTCTGATGGTAGTTTCTGCGATAGTTGGGAAAATAAATCTTTAGCTTTAGCCCTCATATCTAGATGTGAAATTTAACTGGCTACCTCCAAACAACAATGTTGTCAGCCATGTAAGTTAAAAAATAGTTCTATCACGAAAAATACCAACAGTTTCTCTCAAGTTAACTACGATCCACATCAATTTTATGTTTAAAAAAAGCCCACCTATGTTGCACTGCATAATCACACCAGTGTCCTCTAATACTCACACCAACGATGAGTGTCATTTTCATTCACACTTTTAGGATAGTTTACAGGGTGTCACAAAAAGGTACGGTCAAACTTTCAGGAAACATTCCTCACACACAAAGAAAGAAAATATGTTACGTGGACATGTGTCCGGAAATGCATACTTTCCATGTTAGAGCTCATTTTATTACTTCTCTTCAAATCACATTAATAATGGAGTGGAAACACACAGCAACAGAACGTACCAGTGTGACTTAAAACACTTTGTTACAGGAAATGTCCAAAATGTCCTCCGTTAGCGAGGATACATGGATCCACCCTCCGTCGCATAGAATCCCTGATGCGCTGATGCAGCCCTGGAGAGTGGCGTATTGTATCACAACCGTCCACAATACGAGTCTCTACATTTGGTACCGGGGTTGCGTAGACAAGAGCTTTCAAATGCCCTTATAAATGAAAGTCCAGAGGATTGAGGTCAAGAGAGTGTGGAGGCCATGGAATTGGTCCGCCTCTACCAATCCATCGGTCACCGAATCTGTTGTTGAGAAGCGTACGAACACTTCGACTGAAATGTGCAGGAGCTCCATCCTCCATCGTGCATGAACCACATGTTGTTTCGTACTTATAAAGGCACATGTTCTAGCACCACACGTAGAGTATCCCGTATGAAATCATGATAACATGCTCCATTGAGCGTAGGTGGAAGAACATGAGGCCCAATCAAGACAACACCAACAATGCCTGCCCAAACGTTCACAGAAAATCTGTGTTGATGACATGATTGCACAATTGTGTGCGGATTCTCGTCAGCCCACACATGTTGATTGTGAAAATTTACAATTTGATCACGTTGGAATGAAGCCTCATCCGTAGAGAGAACATTTGCACTGAAATGAGGATTGACACATTGTTGGATGAACCATTCGCAGAAGTGTACCCGTGGAGGCCAATCAGCTGCTGATAGTGCCTGCACACGCTGTACATGGTATGGAAACAACTGGTTCTCCCGTAGCTCTCTCCATACAGTGACGTGCTCAACGTTACCTTGTGCAGCAGCAACTTCTCTGACGCTGACATTAGAGTTATCGTCAACTGCACGAAGAATTGCCTCGTCCATTGCAGGTGTCCTCTTCGTTCCAGGTCTTCCCCAGTCGCAAGTCATAGGCTGGAATGTTCAATTACTTTGAATGTCTTCCTGTCAGAACACCTTCGTTCTTGAAATCTGTCTCGATACAAAGGTACTGCGCCACAGCTATTGCCCCATGCTAATTCATACAACAAATGGGCATATGCCAACTCCACATTTGTAAACATTGCACTGAATGCAAAACTACGTTCGTGATGAACACTAACCTGTTGATGCTATGTACTGATGTGCTTGATGTTAGTCCTGTAGGGCAATGAGTCGCATGTCAACACAAACACCGAAGTCAACATTACCTTCCTTCAATTGGGCCAACTGGCGGTGAATTGGAAGAAGTAGAGTACATACTGACGAAACTAAAATGAGCTCTAACATGGAAATTAAGCGTTTCCGGACACATGTCCATATAACATCTTTTCTTTATTTGTGTGTGAGTAATATTTCCTGAAAGTTTGGCCGTACCTTTTTGAAACACCCTGTATAATCTTATGTACTAGACCAGTACAGTGGTGCAAAGACTGAAAATTGGCTAGTAATTGGCTAAACAACTATTTACAAGAACAACACCAAAAATAAATACCTCAATTTGGAAACAATGTTGAGTATCATCCAGAAATACCACTGTAGCACTAAGGGTCTTGAGGCGCCTATCACGAGCCAGCTCCGAAGCTCGCACATTGTATGTGCCACTTGATCCACTAAATGCACGCCGTGAAACACTTTCAATCATTGTACCAAATCAGCCAGCCTCCCTAAGTTGTTCAGCATCCTGGAACAAAAATTTTTATGAAATAAGAAATGTTCAGGATTTCTATCACTCTTATATGGAGTTAGCAATGCTCTTAAACTATTCAAGAAGGAAATATTAATAGCCGGCATTCCCAGGGAAACGTTATAGGTCGGGTATTGTTCCTGATCTTTATTAATGATATAGGAGACAATCCGAGTAGCCCTATTAGATTGTCTGCAGATGATGATGTCATTTACCGTCTTGTAAAGTCATCAGATGACCAAAACTAATTGCAAAAGGATTTAGATACAATATATGTATGGCGCAAAAAGTGGCAATTAACCCCAAATAAAGAAAAGTGTGAAGTTATTCACATGAGTAATAAAGAAATCCACTAAATTGGAACAATCACATAGATAATTTTGTGGGTAGAGCAAACCAAAGACTATGATTCATTGGCAGAACACTTAGAAGGTGTAACAGATCTAAGTCCGCTGTCCACCCTATTCTGGAATACTGCTGTGCTGTGGGGAATCCGCATCAGGTGGGACTGACGGATGACATCGAAAAGTACAAAGAAGGGCAGCTCGTTTTGTATTATCGCGAAATAAGGAAGATAGTGCCACCGACATGATGCATGAATTGGAGTGACAATCATTAAAACAAAGGCCTTTTTCGTTGCGACGGGATTTTCTCATGAAATTTCAAACACCAGTTTTCTTCTCCGATTGTGAAAACATTCTGTTGGCATCCACCTACACAGGGAAAAATGATCATGACAATAATGTACGAGAAATCAGGGCTCACACAGAAAAATTTAAGTGCTCGTTTTCTAGCTGAAGAGTGGAATGGTAGAGAGACAGCTTGAAGGTGGTTCATTGAACCCTCTGCCAAGCACTTTATTGTGAATAGCAGAGTAATCATGTAGATGTAGATAAATAAAAATAAATAGCTGTTCTCTCTCCCAACTTGATTCAGCAATCAAGCAGCAACCATTACGCCTACAATTGCTTCCATTTACTTCTGAACTTGCAATAACGGTTACATTTCTTGCTTTTAATTTACGGATTTACTAGAAAAATTTTACAGATCGGAATATCCAAACCTCATTTGGTCTCCGTCTGAGTCTTCTGCTAAGATAGTTTCATTAGTGTGATGATAGTTTCATTAGTGTGAAGAACTGGTCTCTCCACAAAGTGCTGCCAGATCCATTCCATGAAGTTGTCATTGGGGAGATGTTTAACCAAAGAGGTCTACTTGGACAGAGCTGACACTGAATTTTGATTGGTGCTCTGTTACATGCACGTGAGTATTGTTTCACAAACTTTACCTCTTAGTTGGAGAGAGAAGGAACCAGAACTGACACTGTTCACTTATTGCAATACTGGATAACCATCATGCAATGCATTGACAACATTAACACAGAAAGCTTTTAGATATTCTCTAATAATGAACTGGACTTGCTTGATATGATAAAAGAAAATATCAATTTAAAAAATAACAATAGCAACTACATCAAACTAAATGTTACAGCGAAACTAAATAAAGAAAGAAAGAGACACCACAGTTTAATACTGCACAACTCAGCTTTAATTAAAAAAAGGACAAGGAACTGGTTTATCAGTAACTAGCTAGGTCTTTTTTAAAGAGGCCCCTCCCAGAAGTCACCGTAATTCATTTTGTGACAGAATACCTAGGTATTAATGGCAAAAGGTGGACCTTAACTGGACTAGTCCCAAATGCAACAATGACACCTAACCATCAACTTATTCCTGTCAATACATTCACTTGAGTTTCGTAGATCTACTAATAGCTAGTAATTAAAGTCGCACAGATTGTAACTATGCTGCGGAGAGACTAAAATTAAGGCTGAATGTGAGAGCTGAAGGTAGCACACAGAATAGCCCAGATAAAAAAAGCACTTCGGAAATAAAGTAACTATCAAACCTAACCCCATGACAAGAATGCAGATATTTATATAACTGAGGAGAGTGGTGCTCAGAATGATTCATTAACCATATACACAAATGCTGAAAATTTTTACTACCAACGGAGAATGAGTAGTCTAATTTCTACTGGATCACAAACCCACCCCCCACTATTCAGTTACCAAAGACACACAAAGATCTCTCTCACAATTATTAGGGCCTTAATATTTAGGTACTGTGTGATAGAGTAAAACAAGGGTTAACTAAAGTCATTAAATTTCTGAAGGGCTTGTACATTTTAATAATGAGGGCATCCCTCTCATCTAAAATATCCCACAGCTAAAACAGGTCCCAACAATCTAATCCATGGGCGGGGATTACTCAGGAAGATTTTGTTATCAGAAAAACACAAATTCTAGCTCTCTAAGGAGTGAAGTTCCAATGCTAGATCCCTTAATTGTGTAGGTGAGTTAGAAAACTTAAAAGAAATTGATAGTTTTAAGTCATATACAGTGAGAATTAGTGGGTGCAGCAGCAGAAGAACAGAATTTCTGGTCAGGTGGCAATGTGTGGTAATGCAGAAGTAATTCTAACAATGAATAAAGAAATAAGTATGTAAGAGAACCACTGTGAATAACACATGTGGATTACTTCAGGCAGGTTAGAGACAAAGCCATGATCCATCACAGTACAAAATGCTTGACAAGGTAAATGAAAATTT
This sequence comes from Schistocerca gregaria, assembly GCF_023897955.1. Lineage (NCBI taxonomy): Eukaryota > Metazoa > Arthropoda > Insecta > Orthoptera > Acrididae > Schistocerca > Schistocerca gregaria. The sequence goes on along the minus strand of NC_064922.1, from coordinate 355,101,367 downwards.
ACACTACACTGAGATCTGATCATGTAATTGTGGTGGTGATCACAGTTCAATAATGGGAAAAGGAAAAGAAGACATGTACAATAACAAGGACTACAGGAGGAGAGCACAGGACCAAAGTGGAAGCAGCATGTAGATTTTGCACAGAACATTATTTAATCACTGCAAACAGTTTGGAATCACAAAAGAATTTTGTATATGGGAAAGAGACCCGAAGACACGGAAGGTTTCAAACAGATTAAATAAAGGCAAGAGATATTTAGAAACCTATTGCAAACCAATGTTTCCAGGGGCAAATGTGACCTCTAATCATAATTTGTTATGAAATGCAGAGCTGAATAAATTGCAAAAGAGTAGAAGCAGATGGGTATTGGATAGGTTGAAATAACCAGAGTTTCCTGCAGAGAGATCATTATGCAACAACTAACCAAAATAACAGGAGAAAGGAATAAAATAGAAAATGAATTTGTTGCTTCAAGTGATAAAACAGTAAAAGCAATGGAGGAAAATCTAGCAAAAAGACGAGGTCCAGAAGAAATTCCTGAATAACACAGGAGATACCAAATGTACCTAATGAAACTAAAATACAGAAAAAGGTACAACATGAAGCAGAAAAATGGAAAAATATTTATATGAAAATGAGGCTGACAGATCATATAAAATGGGGAGCAGGAATGGCTAGAGGAGAAATGCGAAGATGCAGAAACACAAATGACTACTGGAAAAGTAGACGGCACTTAGGCCGTGTCCTATGTGAGCGACAGAAGCGAGTGCCAGTGCACGACAGCTTCAGGCGACAAAACACAACCACAGGTTTAGTTACGGAGATGTCCTACATGAGCAGCATCTGTGTCCAGCATCTGTGTCGCTGCCTGTCTCCTGCTGCAACTGGCGACGTTTGAATTAAAACATGTTGGAATCTTGGCGCTGCAGCACGCACGACACAGAGCGATAGCCATGTGTCTTCTTGGCAAAGCAGTGGAGCAGACGTGATGGCAGCTATGAATTACTTAACATCCGATTTTAAGAAAAATATTCAGTGAAAAAATTTGATTCTTCCGCAACCTATAGCTTGATATCCTTCAATAATAAAGGTCAGAATTTGTTTTCATTATTCATCATTCATGCAGCACAAAATTGAGTACACGGCTGAACGAAACTTTTAAGAACTTGCAGAGGAAAATCACATTGTGTAGACCTTCTGTATAGTTTATTTAAGGCCATACATTATTGCATACGAAATGTAACCAATATATCTAAACTGTATTTCAAGTTGAGACCGGAATAATATCCCTTTTCATTCTTGAGATATTGGTTGTTATATCTGTGGACGGGTCTCACGCGGCGCGTCCGAACCTTTTCTGCGCTTCAGGAATCAAGTGATCATAAAAATTGCCGTATCTCATAAAAGGTTCAAGATATCGAAACACGAATTTTGAAAATGAGAGCACGCAGAAAGGACTATTTTGTCATATGATTAACAGTTGATACATTTTTGTAAACGCGTGAGCAGAGCGAAAACAATACTCCCTATAGCTTACACCATGAGGTTTTGTTCAAATTTTCATAGCCAAACAAAGGTAGAGAAACAGGTAAAATGACCAGCATGAGGTCTAGTTTTGCATGAAAATATTTAACTACTTGAAAGCAATCAGGGTAATGAACAAAAACTTAATAAGCTGAGGAAAAATTTAAATATTTCACGAAAAGATGCTGTAAATGAAGTGTAAAAAATGTCATATGTTCACGACCTAGCTATTTTGCACATAAAAAGATACATTGGTGTGGCATTTAAATGACAAAAAGGCTTCCTTCAAATCAAGTATGTTAGGAAGGCAAACGAGGAATCAGTAAGATCATGCTTCCTGAATAAAACTTGAATTTCAAAAATGGAAGAAATCAGTCAAATATTTTATGAAATGATTTGTGTAAAAGAAATAAGTAGATCAGAGAAACGTTCTACGTGCCTTTGAAAGATGCTCGAAATCATGAACAGAAAATGAGGTCCACCAAATGCTTCCCTAATATTTTTCAATTCATACTTTTAGACAAATCAATCTACAAAACATTTGACTTTCTTTTCAAAAATTTTGTAAGCTTTACTTTTACAGACTATTTAGAGTAACAAAACGCTTGGCCTAACACTGACTCTTGATGACTTACATTTGCAACGTCAAATATCTGTAAAATTTCATGGTTCATTGTAATTTATTATCAACTGAATGTGTGTGATATACTGGGTTAGGTGTAAAGATGAAGTTCTTTGGTAAGACCTTAAAAATGTACTTAGCAATGCAGTGTAAACAGTATATATGAAACTTAGTATACAGAATTGTAACTGAGTCAGTAAAACTACATGAACGGCCCGGAATTGAACCCCAGAACTTTTCTTCACACAAAAATTATGTACCAATCACTCTACCGCTGAACCACAGCTAGCTCCTGATCGTTCATACCACTCTGTGTACTTATATTTGGATTCAGCATAGTTAGTCATGTAATACTCATTCCTCCGCATTTATTGGCTGTTAAAGTTCTTGACGTGTAAAAAACCATTCGCATTTAATTTATTCATGAGATAGTCGATTACTTCTATGCTCATTCACGTGTATTCATTCGAAGAACTTGTCTGGTGATCTTCGTAGTTGACGATACTTATGAAATTCTCCATGGAGATTCCTCCCTTTGTAAATTTCAGGCACAGCATTACTTTTCGCTTTATTTTCTTAAGTAAAAATAATTCTGTAGCATTACTCTCCACCTACAGTATTCTACAGGTTAAGGACACCATATTATAGAAACAGCTAGTTGGCTCTAAGCAGCCATCTTGTAGCACGACACTCAAGGTTTTCACCTCATGTTGCTGCTTGTCACTGGAATGTCGTGTATCCAGAAGTCACTCGCTGTCGCTCGCTTCTATCACTCGTGTAGGACACGGCCTTATAGTAAAATTAACAAATCCTTCACAGGAAACAGAAACATTAGTATGGATATCAAGAGATCAGGCAGCACGCCAACACCAAGCAAAGAAGGGAAGGCTGAAAAGTGGAATGAATGTGCAGAATGGTTACACAAAAGAAAGAACATTTAAGGCAATAACTTTGAAAGGAAAAGGAAGTAGAGAAACACGAGATGCTGATGCTGATGCAAGAAGAATTTCACATAGCTCATTAAGATCCCAGATGAAAAAAGGCAACCAATAAGAGTTCACAACACCCAACTACAATTTTTGAGACACAGAACCATGAGAGAAGTGTTACAGCTGCTGCATGCAATATATGAAGCTTCTATAAGAGTGTAATAATCCCAAAACAAATAAACCATGTACTAACAGGTGTGAGTACTACAGATCTCATCAGTTTATAAAGATAGTAAAATACTAACACAAATTATCTACAGAAACTTGAAACTATCTGGAGAAGCTGACCAAAGAAAAGATCAGATTGAGTTCCAGAGAATCATAAATATGCACAAAGCAGCGCTACCCTATGACTTGGCTACAAAAATCAGAAGAAATGAAAATCCACATAACCACATTTAAAAACAAACAGTGACAGTGTTAACTGAAATATGCTCTTTAGAATTCTAAGATGTCATGAATAAAATACAGGGAGCAATACATGATCTTCAGTTTCAACAGAAGCTTGGCTGCATTTCTAAGAGTCAAATGAAATGAAAGGGAGGATATAGTTGAAAAAAGAATAACCTAGTTTTGTAGTAACCTCTATGTTACTCAATCTGTACACAAAGCACTAATAAACACTTAAAATTTTTGGAGAAATCAAACCAACCTTGCATGTGTACAGGCACAATAATGCAAAATGAAATGACACAGAGAATTCACCATTGGCTACAACAACACTATACCATTACTTGACAGTAAAGACTGGCACTCCCATTCCAAAATCCTCAGGATGGACTCTGAGGTCTAGAGAACCGTAGCTCACAGACAGTGTGTGGAAAATAATGTGTTTTCTTTCCATTGAAAATCACTATTTAATGGTATGTAAATATATATCTAAAAATCTACACACAAAGAACACTGCAAGTGATACATAATAATGTATCTTATTATTGAAGGTCAGTCTTTCTAATTAGGTGGCACTTACACTCATTATAACTCTGAAGCAGCTGCAGCAATTCCCAAAAACCTGAAACAAAAAATGCAAAATTGAGACAGTTTAAGTGTGAGGTGAGAGAGGGTTGGGAGCAGTCAAAATCTTTCACCAAATATTAGATCTAGAAACTGCTGCTATCAGTGGAAGAACGTACAATAATGAAAATGTGTAGGACCTATAGTTAAAACAAAATCATTCTGCACGATATGGACTAGTTGAAAGCTCACAGAGCTCAACATAGTGAGATATGGGATTAGTCTGCTACAGTATACCAATGCCAGACACTAAAGACTAGGACAAGTAACATTGATTATTCAAAGCAAGGAGGAGGTATTACAGTAATGAAATACAGACATTGAAATTATCTCTGAACTATAATGTTTCCAACATTTTTTATATGACACAAAACAGCCTGCATTTGTAGAAAGTACCCCTGAATCTTCAAAGAAGAATACTTTTAATCACATATTAACTGAAATCTTCAATACTGTTTTGGCAATTTGCAACCAAACTGTCTTCTTCCCAGCTACCCTGGAGGTTGAGCTATGCTGCGGTTAAGTATATTACCACTAGGATTTTGTATTCTCCAGTGAACTGCAGACCTGGCAGGATGGCTTGCACGCCTCAGTGATACATATTGTCATATACCGTAGGTGCAACCCCAACAGAGGGATATTTGTTCAGATGACAAACAAATGTGTGGATCTGTAAGAGGGGCAGAACCCCTTTCAGTAGATGGAGGGGAAACATCTTGGAATTTTTTTCCAGCACAAAAACAACTATGGTTACATGTGCCCATGTCAAAACTGTAGAACATAAAGGAAGAAAGGAGTTAAAAATGACTAAATGTTAAGCCCCACTGAAGGAAGGGAAGACAGCTAAAAACAGGGACTTGGATAAAATTCCGTAAAATACGACAGAAACAGAGGTCCTGAACTAACGATTAAATGTGCTTTTCCATATTGATACAACAGATAAAAAGTAACACGCGGCCGACAGCCTGCGCGTCTTTCGCTATAACGGTGATAATTCAGACGGCAAACATAAATGAAAATGTTAAATGGTGAAAAATAGGCAGTCCACCACAAAATGGCAAACCGTCAAAGATTGTGGGCAATGAGCACTAAGTGATGGGGGAGCACCACTTAACATATGACAACAGCTAAAGAGACAGTGCCCAATATTCAATCTATCTAAAATGATCTCCTGGCAAGAAAGATGAGAGAAGGTTGTCCAAGCCATTGAGAGAGGTTTAATTCCCCAGAGCTTGTTTCCATGAATGGAGGACCAGAGGTAATGCCAAAGTGACACCACCTGACAAACAGCCCCCCCCCCCCCCCCCCCCACAAACATCATCAAAGGGAATGGAAAGACTACTGGGCCAAAGTACGAGGACTGCAGCCTTGGCGGCAGCGTCAGTAGCCTCGTTTCCTGTCAGACTGCTGTGACCAGGAATCCACAAACATCACAGTGGGTCGGCCTTCAGACATGCACAGGGAGGAAAGAGGAGAGAGGGGGAGGGGGGGGGGAGAGAGAGAGAGAGAGAGAGAGAGAGAGAGAGAGAGAGAGAGAGAGAGAGAGAGAGAGAATCTCAAACGCCAAAGCGGAGAATAAGACATGAGAAAAAAGACTAGGAGAATAGGGCAAGGAGGATGAGGCAGAGATAGAAGTAAGGGTATGAAAGCAAGGAGAAGATGAACATAGGGAAAGACCAATAGAGGAAGAAAGCGTGAGGATGGAGAAAAACAAAGGAAACAGGATCCTGGAATTTTGAAACATACGTCTCCGGACGAAGGCTTGATACATTACTCCCAAGAAGAGGGAGTGTGAAGGGGAGGTAAGGGAGTGGGAGAAGGACTGGGGACAAGGAGGGAAGGGGAAGGGGGGTAGGGCAGCCCGGAAAGGAAGGAGGACTGCACCAGCTTGGGGACCCGTGCTCCACACACATGTATCCACAAAAGAGTTGTGGGCCCCCTGGGAGGGACAGTCAGAAACAGCGTCATATGATGTTATGGAAGGTAACTATACATTTTATATTTGAAAAGACGGTGAAACTCTTTGGATTAGTCAGCCCCTAATTTCAGGGAAAACAAGTGGTAAAAACATTATCAGAGCTTTGTCGGGCCCAAAAGAGATTGCCAGAAACGCACTTACACCTTCAGATGCATTTTATCTTTTTATCACTAAAAACAAGATAGACATCGTAGCTCATACCAACAGATGGATTGGGAAAAGCTGTAGTGACACCAATTAGTCTAGAGCTTGCAATTGCGAAGACACTTCTGCAGAAGAAATGCATGCTCTTTTTGGTGCACTTTTTTGATTGGTATAAAGAAAGGACATCATGCAAACTGCAGTGAACTGTGGACATCTGATGGTGCTTGCATGTCTATCTTACAATCACTTTTCAGTTATAAACATCTCTGTTTTCTTCTTAGAGCAATTAGGTTGGACAATATTGAAACAAGAATTGAACATAGGTCTACAGATAAACTGGCTCCTCTTCATGAGTTTCACCAAGAATTTGCAAAAAGCTGTATTGCTTACTATTATGTCAGTGAATTTGTGGCAATTGATGAAATGCTGTAGGCTTTTAGAGGCCATTGTGGGTTTGTACAACACATTCCAAATAAGCCTGCGAAGTATTGTATCAAAATATATGCCCTTAGTGACGCAAAAACATTTTACATCCTCAATTTCGAAGTGTACTGTGGCAAACAGTGCACTGGGCCATATCTAAAATGAAATAAACCCGACGACGTTGTCGAAAGACTGTTAACTCCCACTGAGGGCATGAACAGGACTGTTGCGACTGATAACTATTACACCAGTTGTATTCTAGCTCAGAATCTACTAGGTAAGTTGGCCACCATTGGCACTTTGGGGAAAAAAGGAAATTCCACCTGAATTTCAGGCTAGTAACATAATTGAAAGCAAATCAACACTCAATAGCTTTCAGCACAGTTTATGTTTAGTCACTAAAAAAACAAAGTTGTGATCCTCCTCTCTACGATGCATGATACAGTTGAAATTTACATCAAAAGTGGGAAATCAGCAGTAAATTTGGACTATAACAGAACCAAGGGAGGAGTGGATACTGTGGAGCGGATGCATGCACCAATACAACAGCCAGAATAACCAGGAGATAGCCGCTGGCACTGTTCTATCGACATCTTGATATCGCAGGAATAAATTTTATCTTCATCTTTAGCCACAATAATCCACACAATAAAGACAGATGGCAGGTTTCTCCAAAGAGCGAAATTAACGAACTTTCTGAAAGATATACAAATGTTTCTTGAAAAGTTCAGAAAAGGAGGCCCAGTTCATGACTAACCTAAACCTGGAACACATCACATTTGTGGACGAAACAAAAATGTCAGGACGACGAAATTGTGCAACAATTGTGGAAACAATGTCTGCAAGACGCTCTTTCATCAGAACATTGTGCGTTTCTCTTGTGACGCTAATGACAAGCAGATGGACATTAGTTCTGACTGAAGATGTTTATTTAAGTAACCTATTTTAATAGAGTTGACTGATTTTCTTCTTTTACTTTTAACCAAAATAAATAATTAATGCAACGACATTCTGTTTTATTTCACTTTTAAACCTTTGGTTTACCTAGCATCACCTCAGGCAGGGGAGTTACCTTCATTGTCTTGGATGTTATTGAAGTTAATGTATGTAAAAATTCAGGAGCACGAAAGAAACACGTATTTTTTGTTTTCTCCAAAAAATTCCTGCTCCAAGATACAAGCCTCTGAAGATGACACTGCAAACACCATTTCGAAGATGTGAATCTCAGAAAAAAAAATTAAATGCTGTATCTCTGTAACAGTTCTAGTTATTTTGTTTAGATTTTTTTTATTTGAAAGATAATTTATTTATGATTACAATGGCATCCTCCATTTGGACATATCTGTCAAAGTTCTTTTACCGTCACATTTTGAATTTCCTTTAACTTTCAAGAGTATATATCCCTTCACTGAAGTTGTTTCTTACTAATTTCTTTGTTACAATGTTTATTTCTAGAGTCTTTGTTGCGGTTATTTCTTATCACTTTCTGTGTAACGCTGTTCATTGCAGGTTTCTGTATTATTGTTGTTCAGTGCTAATTGTATAGTGAAGAGGCTTCTAAGAAATCTGAGACATCCAGCAAGTTCTGTGATTTCGTGAGGAATCTGCTAGTTGACACAGTTGCAGTGTGTTTTTCGGGAAAAGAACTGTTTGAAATGTTTTCTGACTGGGGCCACAGGAGAGTGAAATGTGCTGACTATTTGCGTATCCATAAAAGAGTGATATATAAGACAAACAAAAAAACAGACTTTGTTCTTGTTAGGAATAAGTGTTCTCATTTGAAGACTCTGTTTCAAAGTGAAGATGTTTCCAGTGACAACTTTTTGTGTTCTAAATGTTTTGACAGAATAACAACAGTGATAGTATCTGAACAAGGTGAAGCCTCCCATCGTGCAGATGATGCAGATTTTGCATCATAGAGGAAGAATTAAATACCCTGAATCAGTCAACTACAGAGGTAGGTGTTAGTCCTGTTAAGAAACTGGTCAGTGAAGTCAAGTTATAAGCTCTATGCATCAAGAAAGCACAGAGATATTACTAAAGTTATGGATGAATACACTACAGCAAAACTGACCACACTCTTCGAAGTAGAAGTTCTAGAAGAAAATTAACCCAAGCACTCTGGCACCTCTTGCCCAGAATTTTTCACAAATATCAATTCAGCTGTTGAATACTGTGCATCCTACAGTGAAAAGGTGCAAGTTTTAATTATTATTCCAGAGACATTTTCAAAGAAAACAATTTTGAACCACATTCCATCAGTATCAAAGTACATGGTACACAAATAAAGAAATGTGATGTCTGTAAAAGGAGTCTTTGGAAGACCAGATCCCTATTATGGTTATCCTTGGAAGTAGCTTAAGTTCAAATACTGCAGTCATTTTATCTGTCAAATAAATGGAACTGTTCTTGCCAGAGTGCCAACAAAAAAGACACTATAACTGTAACAATTGACGGTCAAAAAGTTGTGAAAGTGACTCGCAGTATTAAATAAACTTTCCCAATTTGTAAGAGTAACTATAAAACTTCACATATTGTAAGATCAAAATATTATGCACTACGACCTACGTGGGTGTACGTTTCTCTGTTTACTGCGTGAATTTTGAACTTTGTGTGGTAACTGAAGAACTTACTGGAGCATGTGACATATGACACCTCGTTTGGGCGTGTGAAGTCATTAGTAGTCTGTGACGTAAAGTAAGAGACTTGTTTGTTTCAAGAACATCATGACTGCCCTGGAAAGGGAGGACTGCCTTTACGGGCACTTGGCGTGGAAGACTTATAGATAATTCTGCAGAAATTACATATGCAACATGGGAGGTTAACAGAGTAATTGCCTTTGACAGTTTCATTGATGAACTTGATAAATGGTCAGTGAAATCAGTAATACGCCAGCATCTGAAGAAATTGCAGCAACAACACATAGCCGAAGTGAAAGAGTGTGAACAGGACAAAGAACTATGTTTAATACCTTTACTGTGATTTTACTGAAAACTGATCTGTAATTCTCCTACAAGAAGTACAAGGGTATCATTGGAGTAATGACCCGATTTCAATGTTTACAGGAGTGACATTTTCAAAACAAGACCACAAGTGTTGCAGTTATAAGTGTTGACACAGGACATGACTCAGCACATGCTTTGCTAGTAATGCGCAAAATTCTTCAACTGCAAACAGGGGCAGAGAAGATCATCATTACTTCTGATGATGCTCCTAGTCATCTTAAAAATAGTTCCCAGCTGTTTGAATTGAGTAAGTCACTTGTGCCAACTGGCTGGCTATACAGTGTTACTGGTCATGAGAAGGGGCCTTGTGGTGGTTTAGGAGGCCTGCTGAAGCACCATGCTACATAACAATCTTTCCAGACCAAATACAGCTGCGATTCAGAATGCTGAAGAATTTACAAGAGTTGTGAAATCTTACACATCCACAGCCCTCATTCTTTTGTCCAAAGAGGAAATCGAAGAATTCCATGAACAGAAAAAAAAAGAAAAATGGTCCAAACAAACAACTAGGAATTCAGTAGAAACGTTTTTGGACTCAAAGTGGTGGGCGAACTCTTATTGGACGCACTTTAAAGAGCAAGAAAGAAGAAATTTTGTTTGTTCAGCCAACACCTCAGAAACAGCAGGATAATATTCAGATTCACAACCTGAAAAGGGAAACGTTTGTGGCATGTGTGTATGACTGATTGGTGGATTACAGAGATTATAGACACCAGCTATGAGTTAAATGAAATTGTAGTGATCTTTATGCTACCAAATGGACCAGCTGCTGGATATAGGTTTCCAGCTGAAGGACAGCAACAACACCATCAGTGCTCACTTCCTCTTCACAATGTTTTGAAGATTGGAAGTGCTCCAGTTCCTATTGGTTCAACAGGAAGGCATCACTCTACATCAAAGGAAGATAGTTAACCAGCGGAACACATTTTTAGTTCATTGACTGGTTAATGCAGTACAAAAATAGAGTGCACAGAAGTTGTATAAATCGAAACCTTTAAGTCTTTGGACCTTTCACATACATTTTGGAACCATTTAAAATGCTTGAAAAATGAGCCTCTTACTCATCTTTCAAAACAAAAATTACGTTAAATAATGTTAGGTTTTGATTTTTATGAGCCTGTTGTGTGATAATGTGGTAATAAAACAAGGTTTTATGTATGGCAAAAATTTCAATTTTTTATAAAATCTGTTCAACATAAAAGTGGAAGCTCTCCTTATCAGGTAATGTAGACCTATATGGTACCAATCAACTTAAAAAATAAAAATTCAAATCAAAATATTTTATGGATTGGCATTTTGAAAAAAAAAAATCCATAGATTTATATAAAAGTTCAGAACTGACAAGTCCAAATAGAGGATTTCTTTGTAATCTTTCAAATAAAAAAAAATCTACAACTGTTCCAGAGATACAGCATTTTACAAAATTTTCCAAAATTCGAATCTTCAAAATGGTATGTGCAGTGTCATTTTTGGAGGGCTATTATGTCTGAGTAGAATATTTTTTTGGAGAAAACACACAAAAAAATTGTGTTCCTTGCTCAGTCCTTCATTTTAACATATGCTAAATTCAAGAACATCCGAGACTATGAAGGTAAGATTTTTTCCCTAGCCTGCCTTAACTGACACGGACTATGCCTCCATTCAAGCTAATCGTTGGGCAAGTCCTCTAGCTGTGTTGCCTATGTTTTCTGGTAGCATTCACATGTGTGTTGACCTCAAGTCTACAGTCAAACACACAGCCAGTAGCTGACACTTATCCGCTACCTCGCCCTGTGGAGCTATACCACGACACGTAGTGTTGTCCTCCATACTTTGCATAGAAGGTTTGACAGAAGTACTTGTGTCGGACAACAGACCACAGTTCATCCCATGTGATTCTTAGAAGTCCTGAGAGTGAAATGGCATTTTTCATCTAAGAAGTGCTCTGTTTCACCCCAGTCCAACGGAGAGGAAAAATGCGCCATACGCACTTTTAAACAACAGATGGCCAAGCCTTGCACTACTCACACACAGGAACAGACGCTACAACTCTTTCTCGCCTCCTACCACTCCCACCCATGGACCATCACGGCAGAACTTCTGCATGGTCGCTGCCATCAGACACTGCTTCACTTACTACACCACTGCAGCATCTGGTGCCGCCTATGGCCTGCAAGTATAGCTTTGCCCCATGCAATATTTTTCTTTTCAGGATTTATGGCAACTGTGGGCACTGGGAGAGAGGTGTGATTGAGGTCCCGACAGTTTGAAGCCAAATTCAAGCTTGCCATTTGCCCATGCATGATTCTGCTGCTTTTCTTCTCCCAGATTCAGGGCTTCACAGGGCCACACAGCCTTCACAGTCACTCACTGGTGCCACCAGGTCACCCCAGGAGGAGCAGATGGATGATGTGCCCTTGTCATCGTCCCAGGACATGCCTTCAGGCCTGGATGGGTGGGTACCCTGGCAGCAGTTACCCGGAGGATGCTCCTGTTGCCTCACAAGCCAGATGGTTGGGTACGGTTGGGAGTACACCATCCTCCAGTCTCTACGTCTAGCGTTCTGCCTCCTTCCTCATTGTCATTCGCATCTTCCCTATACGAAAACAATGCGGAATTTTTTTTGGGGGTGGGGGTTGAGGGATGAGGAATGTGCTGGTATAAGCTGTCATCAGCATACCACTCAGCAAAGATGTAGTGCAAAGATTGATAGTAGGAGCTAGATAAAGCACGCAATATCATGAGAGAGGCCAGAGAGACATCAACAAGCAACACACCACCAATGCCCTTTCGACATGTATTTGTATTTAGGCCACTGCTGCTGACTGGAGGGCCTCTCTGACTGACGCACTCATCAAGTTTGGCATCTGACTGTACATTCAGTTTGTACCATGGAAAAAATGTGCTCTGAAGTACAATTGCAGTTTGGATAAATCAAATGCTCTCCAATCAAAATTCATTAAAAACCAGTTATTAAAGGTTTGAGGGAAATAAAACTCGAACATTTGTTCTTGGTAAGTGCAAGTAAAACAGCTTCACAGTGAAACTTAATGTGATTCTTGGAAATTCACTGTGCCCAAATTGTTACTCAAAAATATTTATCATGATCCAGAACAGAACCACACATTCTTAATGGCATTTATATTCGTAATGAGGAAGCTATTGGCAAATTGGATTTTTCTTGTTCTAATTTAAAGGTATCTTCTGCTTCGAAAATAAGAAAATTGAGTAGCAGAACCAAACACACAGCTACTGAAAGCAAGGGACAACAAATTTCAGGCAACATTAGAAAAGACAGAATCACGCTTTAATAATGCAGATACAAACAGCATTTCTAAAAAAGAAAAAGAAAAAAAAACCACTTAAATAATCATTCAACACCGAATATTTGAGCTAAATCGAGAAATTATGAAGTAAGTGTTCAGTGACACCTAAAGAGAATAAAGGTAAAATTTTAAATTTGCTGCTTAACTCATGGTCAAGAGAGAAAACAGTTCACTAGTTCAAATGTTTCTGATGATTTGGTTAGACTAACCAGAAAATTAGTGAAAGAGCAAGGCATTCAACCAGCTTTAGGAAAGAAGAAAGGAATAGGTATAAGTGAAGAAACAATGCAAAACGGAAGCGTCCAATCCCACCCGTCTGCTTTGACCCATGACGTCACAAATATGGCGGAAATGACCATAAACCATGATTCCAATATGGCGCATATAAAGTTGTTACATACACATTGAGGACAAAAATACATTGAAAAACAAACACACACACTTTCCACAAAAACCTAATGACACTAATGGTACAAGCGCAAGAAATGGTAAGTTTTTGGGCGAGGGGCAAACTAAATATAAACAAATTTAGACACCCACCCCCATACAAAACCACACAAAAAGACGAAAAAACCGACATCACAAAACTCCCCACATACCACTAAACACTATCATCTGGAATCAGACACTTCCCTTGGCCTATATAGCTCAACAGCAGCTCCCAATCCTATAAATTAGGATCAAACACTTCCCTTGGCCTATATAGCCCAAAAGCATCTCCCAGTACCAGTGCCAACATCCACAGCCACACATTGGGATCGAACATTTCCCTTGACCTGCACACTTAATTTTATCCGTCATATCCATTCCTGAACAAAAACCGATTAATTTTACTAAAATTATCACATGACGTACAGTGAACAACACTAAATTAACCTTCACACAAAATCGTTAACTCACTGAAACGAATTCCACTACAAACACAGCCGACACTAACAATTCTGGATAACGAGCAAAAGCAAACTGAGCCCATTACACCACACAAATGAAAAACCTGAACATACCACCAGACAGCACAACAAACCACAACACGACGACATTTAGAAACACGCCCCACACACACACACACACACACACACACACACACACTAAACTCCGCGTCGTCATAACGTCACACACAACACCCTTACATCACAGGTCAAGAACAAGGCAATTCCACAAATTCCTTGGCACTGCAGAGAACTTACATCAATGCTATGCACCACCAGAAACATAAATTTACAAGGATCACTGAGTCAGTAAAATTACATGTCTTTCTTTAACACTGTATGACATAGTGGCATGTATGTATAATAGGCAATGGTGGCTTGCACAGGCTGAAAGAATAAGTTTAGAAAATAATGACTTTTGTGCATTTTTACCATACTGTTGACCCAAGAATGTCATTCAAGAAATCTACTAGTGACAATGTCTGAATACCAATGAAAAACTTATTGAGGAAGCTTTCAGTGCTTGAACTTGAAACAGCAACTGGGAGGTCTTATTGTATATCACAAAAGATGTCTGAAGGAATAAGTGTTCTTAACAGTCACCACTAGGATTAAGAAGCATCGCATCTCGAATGTATGTTACCTGGAAATATTTATTTTTAAATACGTCAAGATAACATAAATGTTTAGTTCAGCAATTTTTAAAGTTTTTGCATGTAATTCAGTACCTTAACTGCAATAATAATTGATTACATCTAGCAAGAATGAGATTTTCACTCTGTAGCAGAGTGTGCACTGATATGAAACTTTCTGGCAGATTAAAACTGTGCGCCGGACCGAGACTCGAACTCGGGACCCTTGCCTTTCGCAGACAAGTGCTCTACCAAGAGTTGTCATTTCGACGTTATTGTAGTTTTTTACTGTTCGTCGTGTGTGAATTTTGGTAAATTGCTTTTTTTATGTCTTTGGCAGGTATGGATATGACTGACAAGGTCAACAGTTTTTGGTTGTCGGCAATGATGGGGGACAGTGCGTTGCCTCTAACAAAATTTCTTCAACTGTTTTTTGAACGAAGTCGTGAAGTGTTCAGTATGTCATGAAGAAATAAGGCTTACTTAAGTTCCGGCGTCTCGGGCCAGGGATGGCTGTATGTGGAGATTCCATACGGATAACAGGTCAAGGGAAGTGTTCCATTCCAATTTTGATGGTTTGCTGTGTTTTTGAGGTAGGCCTAGTGATGAATGTGGACATGGTTG
The DNA here is from genome assembly GCF_023897955.1 of Schistocerca gregaria. Lineage (NCBI taxonomy): Eukaryota > Metazoa > Arthropoda > Insecta > Orthoptera > Acrididae > Schistocerca > Schistocerca gregaria. The sequence continues at coordinate 355,086,177 of NC_064922.1, read as the reverse complement.
TAGTTTTGGGTTTCATGATTTGGTATCTGTAGTTTCTGTTGACCTACATAGGTTAAGGGAAACGTTCGATTTCAATTTGTGGGATCAGGAGCTGCTGTTAACCTATATAGGTCAAGGGAAGTGTTATTTGTGGGGTTGGGGCCTGATGTTGAGCTACATACGTCAAAGGATGTGTTCAATTCCCATTCTGTGGGATCGAGAGCTGCTGTTGAGCTACATATGTCAAGGGAAGTGTCTGATTCCAGAGGATGTTGTGTTTAGTGGAATTTGGGGAGTTTTGTGGTTTGGTATGGTGGCGTGTGTCTAAATTTGTTTATATTTACTTTGTTCCCACCCAAAAATCCCCAAATTACCACGCTTGTCCCATGAGTTTCATTAGGTTTTCTGTGGAATGTGTGTGTTGGTTTTTCAATGTATTTTCGTGTTTGTGGTCATGTTTACGTAATGATGTCATAGGTGCCGTATTGGAGTCTTAGTGTATGGTCGTTTCCGCCATATTTGTGATGTCATGGGTCAAAGCAGACAGGTGGAATCGGACTCTTCTGTATTTCTGTTTATATAGTACTTTATAGGCATACAAACTGTGGAAAAATCAAAGTTTTATATTCAGTCCCACCAGACATAACTGGCCCAAACTTAAAAAAAAAAATTAATTTCAAAATCTATAAAAAAATTAAGGAAATATTTGTCATTGATCTTGCTCTATGTAAGGCTAGTAGTTTATGATATGTAACTAGAGGGGAAAAAACCTCTCTGATAAATCACACCTTGACTTATTTTAGAGTTTAAAAAAAGAATCTTTTCTAAATTTTCTATACCAAACTTTGGAGGTCTTTTGACTGTCTATTTTTGAATTTAGGGTATTTTAGGTAATAAACAATTTTGCAGAGGAGGCTTTGCTTAAAACAATCACGTCAATTGCAATGCTGTAACCTAATCCAATACATAAATATTCAAATTATCAATAATGTCTCCTAATTCAAAAATGTTGTGTGCTAACAAGTAACAACGGCCACCAAATTCAGTACTGGTGCACTGTAAAATCTTTTTAAAAACTGTTTTGAACTTCTCAATTATAGGGTAATCACACAAAAAAAAACAGTATTTTTTAAAATGGCCGAGTAACTAACCTAATTTTTAATGGATCACTTCACTTGGATTGACCCACATATTTATACGCCAATCAGCTCTGCAGACAAAGAATCTGAAGAAATGTATGACTAGACAAGAGGGTTATTCAATCAGTCAAGGGAGACAAAAATTCAATTGTGATGGAGGACTGTAATTCGATAGTAGGAGAAGGAAAAGGAAAAGCAGTAGGCAAATATGGACTTGGGGTAAAGGAATGAAAGAGGAACCTGGCTGGTAGAAGAATGAAAAATTCCAGTTCCAAATAAAGCAGGTACTGACATAGGTGAACAATGTCTAACTAGAAGTTTCATAAGTCATGGCTGCAAAATACTAATATGAATACTTTACAGAAGAAGAAGAAAAAGAATGGAAAAACTGGTAGAAGCTGACCTCGGGGAAGATCAGTTTGGATTCCAGGGAAATGTAGGAACACATGGGGCAATACTGACCCTACAACTTCTCTTAGAAGATAGATTAAGTAAAGTCAAATGTATGTTTATAGCATTTGCAGAGTTAACATTTGACAATACTGACTAGAACAACATCTTTAAAATTCTGAAGCAGTTGTTTTTGTGATCCTCAGTCCCGAGACTGGTTTGATGCAGCTCTCCATGCTAATCTATCCTGTGCAAGCTCCTTCATCTCCCAGTACCTACTGCAACCTACATCCTTCTGAATCTGCTTAGTATATTCATCTCTTGGTCTCCCTCTACGATTTTTACCCTCCACGCTGCCCTCCAATGCTAAATTTGTGATCCCTTGTTGCATCAGGACATGTCCTACCAACCTATCCCTTCTTCTAGTCAAGTTGTGCCACAAACTTCTCTTCTCCCCAATCCTATTCAATACCTCCTCATTAGTTACGTGATCTACCCACCTAATCTTCCACAATCTTCTGTAGCGCCACATTTCAAAAGCTTCTATTCTCTTCTTGTCTAAACTATTAATTGTCCATGTTTCACTTCCATACATGGCTACACTCCATACAAATGTTTTCAGAAACGACTTCCTGACAAATCTATACTCGATGTTAAATTTCTTTTCTTCAGAAACTCTTTCCTTGCCATTGCCAGTCTACATTTTATATCCTCTCTACTTCGCCCATCATCAGTTATTTTGCTCCCCAAATAGCAAAACTCCTTTACCACTTTAAGTGTCTAATTTCCTAATCTAATTCCCTCAGCATCACCCGACTTAGTTCGACTACATTCCATTTTCCTCGTTTTGCTTTTGATGATGTTCGTCTTATATCCTCCTTTCAAGACACTGACCATCCCGTTCAACTGCTCTTCCAAGTCCTTTGCTGTCTCTGACAGAATTACAATGTCATTGGCGAACCTCAGAGCTTTTATTTCTTCTCCCTGGATTTTAATACCTACTCCAAAATTTTCTTTTGTTTCCTTCACTGCTTGTTCAATATACAGATTGAATAACATCGGGGAGAGGCTACAACCCTGTCCCACTCCCTTCCCAACCACTGCTTCCCTTTCATGTCCCTCGACTCATAACTGCCATCTGGTTTCTGTACAAATTGTAAACAGCCTTTCGCTCCCCGTATTTTATCCCTGCCACCTTTAGAATTTGAAAGAGAGTATTCCAGTCAACATTGTCAAAAGCTTTCTCTAAGTCTACAAATGCTAGAAATGTAGGTTTGCCTTTCCTTAATCTAGCTTCTAAGATAAGTCGTAGGGTCAGTATTGCCTCACGTGTTCCGATATTTCTACGGAATACAAACTGATCTTCCGCAAGGTCGGCTTCTACCAGTTTTTCCAGTAGTCTGTAAAGAATTTGGTTTAGTATTTTGCATCTGTGACTTATTAAACTGATTGTTCGGTAATTTTCACATCTGTCAACACCTGCTTTCTTTGGGATTGGAATTATCATATTCTTCTTGAAGTCTGAGGGTATTTCGCCTGTTTCATACATCTTGCTCACCAGATGGTAGAGTTTTGTCAGGACTGGCTCTCCAAAGGCCATCAGTAGTTCCAATGGAATGTTGTCTACTCTCGGGGCCTTGTTTCGACTCAGATCTTTCAGTGCTCTGTCAAATTCTTCACGCAATATCATATCTCCTATTTCATCTTCATCTACATCCTCTTCCATTTCCATAATATTGTCCTGAAGTACATCGCCCTTGTATAGACCCTCTATATACTCCTTCCACCTTTCTGCTTTCCCTTCTTTGCTTAGAACTGGGTTTCCATCTGAGCTCTTGATATTCATACAAGTGGCTCTGTTTTCTCCAAAGGTCTCTAATTTTCCTGTAGGCTGTATCTATCTTACCTCTAGTGAGATAAGCCTCTGCATCCTTACATTTGTCCTCTAGCCATCCCTGATTAGCCATTTTGCACTTCCTGTTGATCTCATTTTTGAGACGTTTGTATTCCTTTTTGCCTGCTTCATTTACTGCATTTTTATATTTTCTCCTTTCATCAATTAAATTCAATATTTCTTCTGTTACCCAAGGATTTCTACTAGCCCTCGTCTTTTTACCTACTCCATCCTCTACTGCATTCACTACTTCATCCCTCAAAGCTACCCATTCTTCTTCTACTGTATTTCTTTCCCCCATTCCTGTCAATTGTTCCCTTACGCTCTCCCTGAAACTCTGTACAACCTCTGGTTTAGTCAGTTTATCCAGGTCCCATCTCCTTAAATTCCCAACTTTTTGTAATTTCTTCAGTTTTAATCTACAGTTCATAACCAATAGATTGTGGTCAGAGTTCACATCCACCCCTGGAAATGTCCTACAATTTAAAACCTGGTTCCTAAATCTCTGTCTTACCATTATATAATCTATCTGATACCTTTTAGTATCTCCAGGATTCATCCATGTATACAACCTCCTTTTATGATTCTTGTAACAAGTGTTAGCTATGATTAAATTATGCTCTGTGCAAAATTCTACCAGACGGCTTCCTCTTTCATTTCTTAGCCCCAATCTATATTCACCTATTATGTTTCCTTCTCTCCCTTTTCCTACTGTCAAATTACAGTCACCCATGACTATTAAATTTTCGTCTACCTTCACTACCTGAATAATTTCTTTTATCTCATCATACATTTCATCAATTTCTTCGTCATCTGCAGAGCTAGTTGGCACATAAACTTGTACTACTGTAGTAGGCATGGGCTTCGTGTCTATCTTGGCCACAATAATGCGTTTACTATGCTGTTGGTAGTAGGTTACCCGCACTCCTATTTTTTTTATTCATTATTGAACCTACTCCTGCATTACCCATATTTGAGTTTGTATTTATAACCCTGTATTCACCTGCCCAGAAGTGTTGTTCCTCCTGCCATCGAACTTCACTAATTCCCACTATATCCAACTTTAACCTATCCATTTCCCTTTTTAAATTTTCTAACCTACCTGCCCAATTAACGGATCTGACATTCTACGATCTGATCCGTAGAATGCCAGTTTTCTTTCTCCTGATAACGACATCCTCCTGATTAGACCCCGCCCGGAGATTCGAATGGCGGACTATTTTACCCAAGAGGACACCATCAACATATAACCATACAGTAAAGCTGCATGCCCTCAGGAAAAATTACAGCTGTAGTTTCCCCTTGCTTTCAGCCGTTCGCAGTACCACAACAGCGAAGCCGTTTTGGTTAGTGTTACAAGGCCAGATCAGTCAATCATCTACACTGTTGCCTCTGCAACTACTGAAAAGGCTGCTGCCCCTCTTCAGGAACCACACGTTTGTCTGGCCTCTCAACAGATACCCCTCCGTTGTGGTTGCACCTACGGTATGGCTATCTGTATCATTGAGGAACGCAAGCCTCTCCACCAACAGCAAGGTCCATGGCTCATGGGGAGGGGGGGCGGGGGGGGGGGGGGAGGGGGGGGATTCTGAAGCTAGCAGAGCGAAATACAGGGAGCAGAAAGCTATTTACCACTTGTACAGAAACGAGACAGCAGATGTACGAGTCCAAGGGCATGAAATGAAAGCAGTGATTGAGAAGAAGTGAGACAGTTGTAGCCTATCACCATAGTGTCAGTCTGTATGTTGAGCAAGCAGTAAAGGAAACCACAGAAAAATTTGGAGTAGGATTTAAGGCTCACAGAGAAGAAATAACTTTGATGCTTGTCGGTGACATTGTAATTCTACCACACAACAAAAGGGCAGTAGGCCTATCTTGAAAGGAGGATGTAAGATGAACATCACCAAAAGCAAAAAATGACGACTGAGTGTAATCGAATTAAATGTGGTGATGGTGAGGAAATGGGATTAGTAAACATGACACTTTCAAGTAGGAGATGAATTTTTTTTTTTATTTGAGCAGCAAAGTAACTGAGTATATGCAAAATAGGGAGGATATAAAATGGCATGAAAAGTGTTTCTCAAGAAGAGAAATGTGTTAAAACTTCATATAGATTTAAGTATTAAGAAATCTTTTCTGAAGATATTTAAGTGCAGCAATGTACAGAAGTGCAGTACAGACGCAACCAGCATAGTCACTTTTGAAATGTGATGCTACAGAAGAAAGCTGGAGATTAAATGGGTGTATTGACTAACTAATGAGGAGGTACTGAAAGGAATTGTGGTGACAAGAAATTTGTGGCAGAGGTTGAATAAAGGAAGCAAGACACATTCTGAGATGTCAAGGCCTCAAAAACTTCCTGGCAGATTAAAACTGTGTGCCCGACCGAGACTCGAACTCGGGACCTTTGCCTTTCACGGGCAAGTGCTCTACCATCTGAGCTACTGAAGCACGACTCACGCCCGGTACTCACAGCTTTACTTCTGCCAGTATCCGTCTCCTACCTTCCAAACTTTACAGAAGCTCTCCTGCGAAACTTGTAGAACTAGCACTCCTGAAAGAAAGGATATTGCGGAGACATGGCTTAGCCACAGCCTGGGGGATGGTCCCAAGTTCGAGTCTCGGTCGGGCACACAGTTTTAATCTGCCAGGAAGTTTCATATCAGCGCACACTCCGCTGCAGAGTGAAAATCTCATTCAAGGCCTCAAAAGTTTAATACTGGAGGGAAGTGCATGCGTGTGTGCGTGTGGTGGTGGTGGTGAGGGGGAGGCAAACACTGTAGAGGAAGAAATACCAACTTGTGAAATATTTAACACTAATGAATTTGAATGCAAAATGTTTTATTAGGTTGCCAATCAATACAAACACAAAACTCTTTACGAATTTCTTGGCGCAGAAGTACATGACACTTTTCTATATCGTATATAAAACTGGGTCAACAAAGTGATTTTGTAGAAGGCATATGATAATGCCCCATTAAACAATCTTTGAAAGAAACAAAACAATGGTCACTTACAAGATTTTATCACCAGTATCACATCACATTAGTGGGCCCATAGGCAATTGGGATGAATACAAAAGATGAAAACAGGTATTTCTGACCCACTTTTAATATGCTAACAGAATCAAATGAAACCAGTAAAAACTACATTCTAGAGTTATAAAGACAAGACTCATTGGTATCAACTTCAAACACTCAAAACACCTGAACTCTGAAAACAAATGACCATTTTGTACTTGCAAACACCTGACCATCTTGTACATGCAGAGTAGTGGGTCTCACACTCTCTCTTACAGACTGTGACAGAAATCTTTATACAGAGGATAAAATTCTACAGCCTTGCATCTCACACTATCATGGAATCCTTGCTGTTCTCACTGTTAAAAAAACTTTAATCCTGCATGTAATATATCATTATTCTAACAATTTATGAGAGCCGAACAAAGGATCAACTTGAATAAGCTGCACACACTAGCAAACTCCTACATAAGAATACAGAACAATCCATGAAACCATTCCTCAAGCCAACAGGACAATATTTTCATAAAAATAATTGTAATAAAACTGTAGTAATGATAGGACTATGTCAGAGAAAGGAATTTGAAACAAGTTTTTGACTGATATACTTGGCTGAGAGCATTAGCCTATATAATGCCGGAAGTAGAAGATCCCTAAAAGAAAGTGACATGCAGTAACTGGCACATCTGAAAATATGATGAACACCACCCACAAACCTGTATTATGGAGCCTATTCTTACACTCTACTTTGAAATAATTTAAATAACTGGTAACCAGCTTTGTCCCAACACACTTATGTCAAATCCTATAGCCTAATAATACAATATCACAGAAAGTAGTTTTTTACTGTCTTTACTCTGAACCCCTTTGAGTTTGTATGCATACCTGTAAGTACGGCCTGTGTTACCAGAGATGGCATAGGACTTATTTATAGGTGTAAGACAGCTGACTGAGCTGATAAAGACAAAAACTAGTAGTTACATCGGTAGTGTGTCCACATACATCATTTCTTCGTCCACCTGCTTTCTATGTCAACCACATCAAGCACTAATTAACAACCCTTAGTTCCAGTGCAGCCTATAAATGAAAATGATTATACGAGAAACACTAATTAATAAGCTTACGTACCATGTGTGAAACGAACATAATTCATTCACTTACTCATGCGATCTGAACCATAAACACAAAATTCACATACATCAATTTAAACCGTGACATATTTCACTCACCTTATACGCTACTTGCCTTGTATCTTCAAAGTCTTGCAAGAATCAAACGCTCAAGTCCACTCAACATTATGTGTTTCTCAAGGCTCGCCGCCGACAGAAACGTTTCAGTTCACATTGTTCATAGGAGGGTAACGATTAATACTTCTATCTTCCAGAGACTTGTCTATGACGCCACACTTCAATCTCCCAATTTTCAAATAATAAATACAACTTCTAAAGCGCATTTTAATGTTTGCATATGTCAATGAGCGACTTACTCATCTTAAAATATGAATGCACAACTGGATGAAGGAAGAGTAGATATTTTTATCACAGCTGTCCTGTGGCATTTGTCACTCGCCTGTAAATGGGTGAAAAGTCGATGAAAGTGCACGCACATTTTCTTTCGTATCACCTGCTCACGATCACGACACCTGCACGCAAACTTCAACACAATACCTTGTTATTTACTTCATATCACAGCATACAAAATCACATTCTACCAACGCTGCCTCCATCACAGATACTTGACAAACAGTTCAGTCATCTCTGCATTCGCAACGCTGCCTCGATCGATTACTTCTCGTCAACAATTTGTTCCACTTAGCTAAATTTTCTGTATAGAGTACAAATAAATTGTATTCTGTTTCCGCTATACAATCACTAAGACTGCACTTACGGTATAAATGTCATCCTCAGTGCTATATAAAACACGTAATATAGTTGTTCCGTAACTCGCCTTCTTACACAATTGCTGCACAAAATTTCCTCTACACATTTTCTTCAATAAAAAATGTAAGTCGAAGCAACTTTCTTGATATAGTTGCTTAAAATTTCCTTTCTTCTCATAGTGCATTCATATAAAGATATATTATCAGTAGCTCCTGTCGCTTTCCGAAGATTCGATTACTGTGTATGTAATGGACTCTTCAGTATGAATATCATGGAATCTCGACAAAATTAAATAATTTCTCGCTAACAAAATTATTCTCTAAATTTTATAGATTTGCTTTCTTTTTCTTCTTCCAGATTCACTTAAAGTGCCTGATACAGAAGCAAGACATCGGGGAAAGACTGAGTCTTCAGTAAAATATTTCGTAACGTTTGCCCCATCTCGTTATAATTAACAACAATGGTTACAATTCGAATCACTCATCTCATTTATGCAAATTTAGTTTTTGTCATTAGTTTGAAATTTCTGAAGATGTACGTTTATTTTGTAACTAAGCAAATTTCTTCTTAAATGTATACTCGTAGTTCCAAAACTTTTCTTTTAAGTAAGTCGCTCAGAATCTAATTCGTTCACCTCCTCGTTACCGATAATTGCTGTCCACTGAACTGCTTCAGCACAATGCACTAAGAACTGAATCTTTTGACAGAAAGACGAATTCGAACATTTTCTTTTACATCACTTACAGAGTTAGTTATGAATAGAAATAATTTTATTTTTTACTTTTACAACAAAGAACAAAGGGGTCTTGACAATATTGCTGTGATCTTTCTCAGGGTCCTTTCCGCCTGTTAGTAGATCGTAGTGACCAGCACTGCGAATGTATACCTCAAGTAAAAAGGACGGTATCCCATTACCTCCAATCCCGTTAATTCCAACTGAAACAAATATAGACATATGTGTATACGTTAAAAGGCAGTTGTATTAAACATATGAAAACATTAATTTTTACCTGTCGTCACTCGTGTATCAAAGTAATATCTGCAGTAATATGTGAAATAAAATGATCGCTTAGCACTTTGGTGCAGAAACCCCGTCTTGAGTTGTTCTTCCACCTGCTGCAAGTCCTTCTATTTAACGCCACTTCGGCTACTTGTGCGTCGACGAAGAAGAGATGAAATGATGAAAGTGACATAAACAACCAGGCTCCAAGTGAAAAGAAATCTCCAATCCCACTAGGAATCAAACCTGAGACCTCGCGATCTAGAGGCAGCGATGCTGACCACTAGACCACGAGCTGTGGACGCAGTAATCTGTAACACTACACAAATGATAGATTTCTACGAAAACTGTCAAAGCTCATACCATGTTCCGATCACATTGGTAATTTATAAACAGTGTCTAAGTGTGAGCTACGTACACATGTAACATTAAGGATCTCAAAATGTGTCCCAGATGTCTCTTGATTATGAGAATGGTAATACACTGCTTTAGAGAATCACTAATTTTGTTCCAAATTTTTGTCCTTTCGTATAATCACTTTCTTATGTGGTGATCACTTTAGATCTCAAAGTGTAACAACTGAAGAATTTAAGAGATGCAGCAAGCTTAGTTTAAAGTAAAGTACGTAATGTTCAGCAAAACATTATACCAGTGACAAAAGTCCAACTGAAACTGCCATTCTTGGGGACTGAATGAGTTAATTGCTGTATTGTAAACGGCTGGATATCACACTGACTGCTGGAAAACGACTGTAATGGCTGGGCTTCAGAGATAAATGTACCAGAGGTACCAAAAGTACCTTAGCTATTACCCTCTACTATAGACAATAATGTCTCCTCATGCAGAGATATGGGACATCATTATTCTTTAAGTTGCTTGTGACTTTGGTGTCAGTGGCAGGTCTAGAGGTCGTGTACTAGGAGACCAGGGCACCTCTGGGTACTTCACCTTGCTCCCCAACTAACAGTTTCGAGGAGCAAGGCCAACATGGCAGGGTGATCTGTTAATCATCGGTTGTTCAGGCAATAACGCTACCTCTTAGGGAAGTTGCCGTAAGTAATGGGAAGCATCATCTTTGACAGTTAATGAGCATGCCAGAAGGCATCATTCACCATCGTCAGAATACTAGATGGTGGTCATATTTGGCATGCTTACACAAAACACCATGACATTATTAAATTATAGTGATCCTGCTTATATAGAAAAGCACGCATTTTGAGCACACACTATGATGTCACACACACATTAGTAATGTAAGGGTGATGTATATATGGCATGTAGCAAGAGTTTATTTGTTTAAATATCATGTTGTGGTTGATTAATTGTACTTACTTGTCTCCTACAGCTGGTGCTTCATGATGATCCTCTCACTTTGGTGAACAGAACAAGAACAGCACTGTCCACAAATATTCTATAGTAATAAATGTGGGAGGGGGAGCTTGATTCTTATTGGTCCAAAGAGAAAGGGGTGAGGGGAGGATTTTCTTGGGTGATAGGGGCCTGCCAGAGGTTTTCATATTTTGGCAGCCTCTTGTCACGTTTCCAAGATACAAATAAACAGTAATGGAGGGATGTGATCATTTGTCAGTGTCCTTGCAGAAGATATAAGCAGAAGTGTGTCTGGCTTTACATATTTTTCGTCATGCCTTTTGCTGACACAATATGATTAACAAGTTGAGCAATATGGTAGTTTCATCTCTAGAACTACATTATCTTAATTGTTTCAGTTGTAAATATTTGTCATGTTCTACATCCTGGAGGACATCCTCACTATGTATCAATTGGAATGAAAGTAAATCTAATCTATTCTAATCTAACTGTGCCAAATCTCCCTAGGCTAACCTTACATAGGTGATGGACACTGAAAGATTAACAGAGACATTCATGAAACAACCACAAAAAATCCAGAGCATTTGTTTCGTCATAACAATAGTTTATTTTTTTGCACAGTGTCGTAGTTGGAGTAGATATTTGTGAAAAATCAGTTAATATCTTATATAACATTGGGATGTGGAGTGCTTACAGAAAAATGACCAATACTTTGGTGCTAATTGTGTTAATCGAGATATTTCAAAGCTGCATTTTTGGACAGTTAACTATGGTAAAATTGGCTACAATTTTTAAGTAGGGTAGCACAAATACACATTCACCTAGAGGAGCGAATGGTGTAACACTTTCCAACATTTTGTAGAGTTTGAAATGAAGAAATCTAGTAACTCATAAAAACCCAATATAGGAATAATGTCCTGCTTTGTAAGGAGTATGTTGGATTCTTTCCCCTTACTGGACACGTACAGTCGTTTGCCAGCAGGCAGTACAGTGCTACAGAACAATGCTGAAGATTAGATGGGTAGATCATATAATTAATGAGGAGGTATTGAATAGAATTGGGGAGAAGACGATTTTGTGGCACATCTTGAATAGAAGAAGGAATCGGTTGGTAGGACATGTTCTGAGGCATCAAGGGATCACCAATTTAGTATTGTAGGGAAGCGTGTAGGGTAAAAATCGTAGAGGGAGACCAAGAGATGAATACACTAAACAGATTCAGAAAGATGTAGGTTGCAGTAGGTACTGGAATATGAAGAAGCTTGCGCAGAATAGAGTAGCTTGGAGAGCTGCTTCAAACCAGTCTCAGGACTGAAGACCACAACAACAACAACAACTGGATCAGTTTGTCAAAATTATTAGCCATTTTGCAAAATATCTCATTATGTCATTGGTTTACTGTGTTTAACCACACACTCTAACATCAGAGTATCTTACGTTAATATGTAGGTTGGAACTTAAATAGTGGCAACACTGTTGTGGAGAAACTATACAGTGTAATACACTATTGTCGCTGATAGCACACATTGTTGACATACCTACCTTACCTCCGAGCAAATGGACTCGCCCGGTCCGCGTCACCTGCGTGAGCGCAATCGAGTGACACACAGTCACTTGTGAGCGAGCGGTCTAATGTAATGCTGTCACTGTGTTTTCGAAATAGGAACAACGGAGTTGGATCAAAATTGAATGTGCCAGAGGTCGTACAGTACGACATTGTCATTAAGGTTTTCAAGAGGCGTTCAAGGAATCGGCATTGCCATACTGAACAATGGCACATTGGGTAAAAGCTTTCAATGAAGGTCGGCAAACTGTGGCAGACATGCATCGGGCAGGCCAGCCTGGCGTCTCTAAAGAAGAAGTGTATGCTGTTGCCATGACAGTGATCGACGCCACACGATTCGTGAGATCGCCCATGAGAACGGATTAGCGCAAGCGATTGTGCTTCACATCCTGAAGGAACGCCTGGGCATGCGAAAAATTGCATCACGATGGGTTCCGCATGGCTTGACGGAAATACGGAAATGGATACGTTACGACGCTGCTCAGACGCAGCTGGAGCGCTATGAGCGCGAAGGAGAGGCTTTCTTATGTCGTATTGTAACACTGGACGAGACATGGGCCACATCGTACGACCCACAAATGAAACGCCAATCCAACGAAAGGCGTCATTGTGGGTCGCCGCGAAAGTCAAAAGTGCGTCAGAGCCCCAGTATGGTTAAAGTTATGGTGATTCTTGTGTACAACTGTGGTGGTGTTATCCTAACGCTCCTCCATGACATACCGTCAAAGCACAGTATTACTGTTCGTTTTTGGAACATCACTTGCCACCAGCTTTGAGAAAGAAGGGGCGACACTTTCTGTGCAATGCACCCATCATTTTGCACGACAATGCACAGGCGCATATAGAGCAAGCTGTGGCTGCTAACAGACCAGGCCCTGCTAACGATATACTGCGCCTTCCACATCGCTGGCAATGGGTTCTACACAAGGCTTGTGATTACTTTGATGGACAGTAACAGGTGCAAACATTTAACTCTTTTGTATTGGTTGTGAATAAATAGTTGCCACTATTTAAGTTCCAACCCGTGTATATAGAGCCATTCTGCAGAATATGCCATGAGGTCATTAATTTGTACACACACTGTAATGACATAGCATCTTGCATTAATATTTGCCGCCATTTTGCAGAATATGTCATGACAGCATTAATTTGTACATGCACTGTAATATCAAGGTATCTTACATTATGAACTATGGTAATATTTGCCGCCGTTTTTAAGTAGATAACTCTTCTCACTACTCTGTACAGAGCTCGAATCGCAAAACTCGCAAAAATTGAATAATTGTAAAAAATTAATTCATTCTTATTTACAACAAATACCCATACCCTAACCCCAGACAAAGCAGATTTTCTCAATTACAGTGCACAAACCATTGAGAGATAAAACCACATTATTGTAAAAGTAATTAATTTAATTCTTTATTATTATTATTTATAACAATAAATAATAATCCTGACTTCAGACAAACCTGATGCTCTCATTGTGGTGCACAGAACAAGAATGATGCTGCCCACACGTTTGCTCTATTAATCAAAGGGTAAGGGATGAGATAGAGCATGTTTCCTATTGGTCCAGAAGGACGAGAGAGAGAGGAGGGGGATGGAGTTCCGAAGGCGTTGGGGGTGGGAGGGGGGGGGGGGATCGGGTTGTGACCTTAAATAAAATTCGCTAAGTTGCCTCAGGTATAACATGATATTTCCTTATTCTATCACTGAAGTCCATATCTTACATTATTAATAATGTGTTACTGGATGATATCTCAGCCAGAACTGGTAATACAACACTGCTTATTCATTACCCCATATGGACATCGTCGACAAGTATGGCTGCAACCTGGCATTAGGTCCCATTCATTCAATGTTTTGGAGTGTCACAGCAATTTTAGTCCTGGTGCCAGAAAGCGAGGAGCGATCAGATCACAGCTTGTAGTAACTAAGGGAACTCTGACAATACAGGGTTACATCATGTACATCCTGCATTCTCATGTGTTGCCTCTTGTATTACATTATTATTTTGCCATTTTTCACCAGGAAAATGTTCGTCCACACATGGCACATGTCTCTGTGAACTATCTATATAATGTTGAGGTACACATACATGCAAAAACAGCCCCAAAACTGTTCCCAGTAGAACAAGTGTGGGACCAGGTGAGATGTCAACTCCATCCCTACTCCAATACCCAAGGGATCAATGACTAGCTACAAGGGTTGTGGACCATCTTGTCTCAGAAAAGGTGCAGTGACTTTCTGAGACCTGTTCCAATAGAATCAGTGCCTGAATCCTGGCCAGAGAGGGTGCAATGCCATACTGATAGAAGGTCATATTGCCAAGTTCTTCAAAAGATTTTTCTCGATTTTGTAGGCATTGAAATAGCATCACATGCGCTCCCAAACATGAAGTTTCATTTCGTTTCCTCCTCCCCTTCTGGGTCCTTCACTCTTTTTTGTCCAACAGTGAATTTCCAACCCTGAGTTGACTGCTGAAGTATCTGCTAGAACTGCTTAGAAGCTGTTTGCAGAGAAAGTATTTAGCCACATTTGATAGGATGCTTTGTAAGAAGGAAATAAGTTTAATTTTTGATGGGAAAGAAAGTCTCCCACGCCGTTGTCTAATGAAATAGGCTGGTATCTTGCATTTGATAACTTGTGCAGTGTGGCGCCGTCTAGGTATACGTCACTGTCACTGAAAATGAAGCAAAAATCAGCTAAAATCTGAATCGTAGATTCTTCCTCAACAATCCAAAAACACAAACATAAATACAGGACTAAACAATTATCACACTGCGACAAAGATTAGCACATTGTGACAAATACATACCAAGTCTTGTCCCAACATTATTAGTGTATGTCATCACTTTAAGGATGCATTAGACACGTTTGACATTATAGGATTATGTTATAGTCGTACATATTTTACTCAGGCTTATTAGCAGTAGTGTAGCATAGTGAAATTGCTACAGATACTGTTTTGTGTTTATATCACACAGGCAATTAGTAACAATGGGCGAACTGTCTTGATTTGTAACTAATCTTGTCTTATTTTGAGTGTGCTTGCATTTAGCATCAGAGGTCCTCTTGCTAGCAAGACAGTCAGGTCTCTCCTTCGTTACCAGAGATGTATAGTTGTTCTTTGCATTCTCAGGTTTGCTGTCACGAGACAATGACTTATAGTTCTCACAAAACTCTGCTGAGTAATTTTTGGGGAATGTACATTTTACGTGGGTTGCACACTAATTATAGACCACACCATGGTATACCCCTCATGAATTAATTCTACTTGGTATGGATCACAGGCTCACCGGTGATTACCATAACTTGGTGTGTTTTTGGGTAATACACCACAAGAAACACGCTTTATAAACCGAATCATTAGCCTGAAATGTGTTAAGCAAGTAATAAATAATTATAGATTAGATCGATCAAGAGAGATAATTTACAACAGCATACTGACATTAGCACATCATTGTGGAACTGTAACACATTTTCACTTCTATTGTTATTTGTTGAAGCATTAGAGCAGTAGGACAGGAGGACTTAACATACGACAAAAATATCACTAGCAACCAATCACATAACGTGATATTTATCAGCAGTGTGAACATGTATTCTAATATTAGCGCCAATAACTAGAAGTGACTTCATAATCACGTGACCAATTTATAAGTCCTTATTTCTTCCCAGAAGACAAAATTGTAGAATGAGAGCTATGTTTCACATTGTATAACACTCGAACTCTGTCATATGGAATGGCTTAAGTCTGCTCGACACATTGGTTCCTTTAGGTACTAACCAACCTGATACAGAATTTTTCAATGTGTGGTATATCACTTTAACAGGTGCATTTTTCTCAATGCCTATAGAATAACAAGACAAATATTTAGATTCAATAAAACTATCCTCTTTATGCAGATTGAAGTAAGAGCTTCCTAATATTGTCGAAAGAAATATCTATACCATGTAGACTTCGCCCTCTTCACCAACTGCCAAATTGTAAGGTAAAATTTATAGAAATAGAACTGCTGATGATAATATGCAAAGTAAGTAAGTTCAGCTAGTTCAGCTAGTTAGGTCTACAAGTTTCTTCTGAAATGCTACTCCCTCATCACAAAACACCTGTTAACAAATAGTGCACAAATGTATGCAGTATTAACATTCAAACACCATGATTGTCATTACACAAAAGATGTTGGACAGCTCTATGTTACATCTTCTTTGCAGTTATACAGACTGAACTGACACATGACTGTTAACTGATACCAGTCACACCAGTACAAACAACTGTGATAGTTATGGACCAGAAGGTGTTGATTTCGATCCCTCATCGTCAGTCTTCGTATTTGCATCCTTCACTTCTGTAAACTCTATTAATGTTTTCTTTTTGTGCAGTGTTAAATACTGCCATTATCAATTGAAGTAATACTTTCCTCTCTGTACCATTTGTCCATTCATACTCCCGTACTTGGCAATATGATCAGAATGCCTAACCCCAGCAAATGCTATTTGTTCTATTGAAAATCTAGTCTTCTGTAGCAAATTGGACTATCTCCTGATTTTGAAATATAATTTGCTTTTGAATAATATAGAGGTGGTGTAATTCTGTGTGTGGTACTATAAGCTTCTACAGAATGCTTATACATCCCATACTGAGTTTGAAATGTATTTGCTTCTGATACTCCCACCCCATTATCAAATATTCTGTTAAAAGTACAGTCTTATATGGTATATACAGTCTCTCCTGATTTTGAAATGCGGTTTACTTATGAAGGATACCCAGTATTCAAGCAGAGAAATGGAACTGTATGTATAAGTTAGATTACTGCATACTTTACATACAAATAAATAAAAACTGTATATAGACAGAATACAATTTATGTCCTAGGTCTTGAATGCCTGGAAGGTGTGTGCTTCTACACAGCTAACTTTTGTGTGTTCATATTATTGAATAGCAATAGCGCTACATATATGTTTCATACTCGGAAGGATAACTATATCACCTTTGTTAACAATATCCTCCTCCTAGTTTATAGGTATAACATTAAAAAAAGACATAGCCAGACAGAGAGTTGCCCCAGGAGACAAAAACTGCAGAATGACAGATGTGTCACATATACACCATATGGTCTAAAGACATGGCAGCACTTCTGGTCATGTGATCTTCCAGTCATACCTTCTAAATTTGCTTGTACTTGCAATCCAGTTGTAACCACACAGTCCAGTTACACCACTTTCTGTGTGCTGTGATATGGATACCTGAGGGTCAGGGCTAAGGTGTGAGAGCAACTTGCATGTGTGTTTTTTGCATGTGTAGTGTTACTCACCACATCAGAAATGAATACAAAAGAAGGGAATTTAATGGCATATATTTATTTAAGTATCAGCTCATATGTCTTATAAATGTGAGGTGTCACTCTCAAGTGAATATTACATACAAATCTGGCAAGTCTATAGAAGAATGTATGGATGACTTTGATATCGTTCTATGTGCAACTAATAACATCATATTTACAAAATAATATTGACAATCTAGGCTTTGGTACAAACAAACACAAAATAGTGTATTAAGATCAGCTATATTCTGCAAGAAATGATACCACCACCACTGACACTGCAGCATCTCGATTTCCACATTAAATAATTAGAACAATAGAGAGGCAGATAATAGTTTGCACTAGATCTCCACCTGTCAAACGCAACTTAGTCATAAGCAGTAATTGCTTTACAAACTGTGGTGCAGTATAGACAGAGCTAACATATGTTTCTCCTGCTTACTAACAATAATTTGGGGCTTATGAACAACATGCACAACATCTACTCTAAGCTGTTAAAATATTCCAATATGACACTCATTTCAACGTCGATCCATTCCACTTTGTAGCAAGAGTGTATTCATTTATTTGAAAAATTAATAATTCATTATGTAAGTGCTAAACATTGACCCATAAAACACAGACAATCACTCACTGGCTGTCAGAAAGATAGCACTGCTGGGTGAAGGTACCTCATGTCTAGCATACAATGATTCAAAATGGGTGGTATCGGTGTGAAGAACAGGTTTAGATATCTCCAACCAAGTGTAAATGTGCGTCTCTACATAGAATATCAAAGGAAAAAAAAACAACTGATCAACTATGGCCTCCACATCCAAAGCAACATGTAAATTATTGTACATGCAGTAAAATAGAAAAATGGCTAAAATTATATTAACAGGCCTAAAAATAGACTAAACACTGAACAACAGAGATAGCCACATATCTGTATCGAGACGCTACTAACCACTAACCTCTGATTTGCTACACACACACACACACACACACACACACACACACACACACACACACACACAAAAAGTCCTTCTTATTAGAACCTGTTTTTAACCAATAGCACCCTGCATGGAATAAAATGATGTCTTTTTAACCATGCAGAGTAACATCCAAGTCAGCAAACGTTGCCATAAATGGTTTCCAGTACTTCAACGCAAATTTTTTCCAATTGGCCTATTCCTGATGCAGTACGATCCACTTGTAGGAGAATATGGCAGTTTGTCTTGACAACATATATCTCTAGAAAATATCGTCTTTTCACTATTAAACCACATACACAAAAGTCCCACAATGGTGTTTACACTTTTTTAACTTTCCACTGTTGAAACACATATACAATGAGTGCCACAAAGGGGTTTACACTGTTTTAACATTCACAAGTCGAACAAAAAAACGTAGGCTATGAATCACATTGGTGATCATGACGTTACTGATGATGTTTTACTGTTG
Organism: Schistocerca gregaria; assembly: GCF_023897955.1. NCBI lineage: Eukaryota > Metazoa > Arthropoda > Insecta > Orthoptera > Acrididae > Schistocerca > Schistocerca gregaria. The sequence goes on along the minus strand of NC_064922.1, from coordinate 355,067,212 downwards.
AAGCTGTTCGAAATGTCCTCCATCAGCGATGACACAGTGTCTGCTATGCCTTGGAACAGATCAACACAAATGCATTATAATTGCCACTGGAATGGACTCACAGGCAGTTACAGCTGCCTTTCGCATGTCATCCAGTATAAGTAGCTTTGTGACATACATGGTGTCCTGCAGAGTTCCCCACATAAAGACGTCTAACGGTGCTGGATTGGAAGATGTGGCTGGAAACTCAAAATTTCTTTGTCGGTATATCTGCCTCTCAACAAATGTTTCATTCAGAAATTACTACACGACACTATGGTAACGCGACAGTACACTGTCTTGTTAGAAAGAAACAATATTCATCTCTGTAGTTGGTGAACAGCTGGTACAAGTCGTCCCTACAACATGGTGAGATACTTTACACCTTTTATTGCCCTTCAAAAAAGAATGGGCCTACAAGTCCTCTGACTGAGACACCACACAGCACCACATTAATTACCCACGAATATTGACAGCTCATTTCTCGATGACATGGGAACTATTTCTCGCCCAGTACACACATTTATGACGACTGGTGGTTCAACTCAATTTAAACTCCATCTCATGAGAACAAACAATGACATTGTAATGATGTTACTTGTAAAGCAAAATAGTTAGTAACCATGTAATCATAAAAATTACAATGAAGTGATATGCATTTGGAACAAAGCGCAGAACTAAATTATCCACAACTGTTAACATTAAGTTGACAGAAAAATTTAAAATCCATTTAGCAAAAAATGAATTGTCTTTTTTAGTTGAGATATAAAATACCTGTGGAACAATGTCATGTAATGGGAGGCGAAAATGTTTGACTACAGGCAGTCAAACGCAACACACTTTGTTTTGATAAGGACACAGTATTTGCTTCACAAATTCACATTCACAGAGGAGGATGAGCAGTTACAGACCAAAGTGCAGACTCAGGGAGTAAATAAAGTGATTACTTTCTCTACCGACAACCCAAAGATATGACAAAAATCAGCAGTGCACATGAGGGCAGACTCAGAGAGTTGAACTGGTTCCTCCTATGACAAGCCAGTAATTGTCAGAATAACAGTAATAGGGGCTCTTCCATCATTTTCTGGCAGGTGTGTCACATATAGTCATATTTGATGAAAAGCCAGGCAATAAGACAAAGCAGTGAATTTACATTGCGGTTGTATTTCCATAGTGGTAGACTTGTCTTGGTGCCTAGGAAAACATCTGTTCATCCAGTGAATCAAAAGAGAACTTCCAATCTTAATACCACCCACATCAGAGTGCCTTTCAATGTAATCTGTATATGTATTTCATACTTTTAGTACTAATTGCCTCTCATACTTCATGATACATGTAACATAAGTAAACAATAGTTAGATTTTATGTTAAGTAAATATACATTCGATTCTGGAATAGATGATTAACTGGATATATGTGCATATTTAGTTAAGTATACTAAGAATCAGCTGTCTCATAAAACAGAGTTTGCTTATAATATCTTGTGTTTTCTGCATAAGGCATAAGTATGGAAATACACTCCTGGAAATTGAAATAAGAACACCGTGAATTCATTGTCCCAGGAAGGGGAAACTTTATTGACACATTCCAGGGGTCAGATACATCACATGATCACACTGACAGAACCACAGGCACGTAGACACAGGAAACAGAGCATGCACAATGTCGGCACTAGTACAGTGTATATCCACCTTTCGCAGCAATGCAGGCTGCTATTCTCCCGTGGAGACGATCGTAGAGATGCTGGATGTAGTCCTGTGGAACGGCTTGCCATGCCATTTCCACCTGGCGCCTCAGTTGGACCAGCGTTCGTGCTGGACGTGCAGACCGCGTGAGACGACGCTTCATCCAGTCCCAAACATGCTCAATGGCGGACAGATCCGGAGATCTTGCTGGCCAGGGTAGTTGACTTACACCTTCTAGAGCACGTTGGGTGGCACGGGATACATGCGGACGTGCATTGTCCTGTTGGAACAGCAAGTTCCCTTGCCGGTCTAGGAATGGTAGAACGATGGGTTCGATGACGGTTTGGATGTACCGTGCACTATTCAGTGTCCCCTCGACGATCACCAGAGGTGTACGGCCAGTGTAGGAGATCGCTCCCCACACCATGATGCCGGGTGTTGGCCCTGTGTGCCTCGGTCGTATGCAGTCCTGATTGTGGCGCTCACCTGCACGGCGCCAAACACGCATACGACCATCACTGGCACCAAGGCAGAAGCGACTCTCATCGCTGAAGGCGACACGTCTCCATTCGTCCCTCCAATCACGCCTGTCGCGACACCACTGGAGGCGGGCTGCACGATGTTGGGGTGTGAGCGGAAGACGGCCTAACGGTGTGCGGGACCGTAGCCCAGCTTCATGGAGACGGTTGCGAATGGTCCTCGCCGATACCCCAGGAGCAACAGTGTCCCTAATTTGCTGGGAAGTGGCGGTGCGGTCCCCTACGGCACTGCGTAGGATCCTACGGTCTTGGCGTGTATCCGTGCGTCGCTGCGGTCCGGTCCCAGGTCGACGGGCACGTGCACCTTCCGCCGACCATTGGCGACAACATCGATGTACTGTGGAGACCTCACGCCCCACGTGTTGAGCAATTCGGCGGTACGTCCACCCGGCCTCCCGCATGCCCACTATATGCCCCCGCTCAAAGTCCGTCAACTGCACATACGGTTCACGTCCACGCTGTCGCGGCAAGCTACCAGTGTTAAAGACTGCGATGGAGCTCCGTATGCCACGGCAAACTGGCTGACACTGACGGCGGCGGTGCACAAATGCTGCGCAGCTAGCGCCATTCGACGGCCAACACCGCGGTTCCCGCTGGACCGTGCGTGTGATCATTGCTTGTACAGCCCTCTCGCAGTGTCCGGAGCAAGTATGGTGGGTCTGACACACCGGTGTCAATGTGTTCTTTTTTCCATTTCCAGGAGTGTAGTTTATATGTGTAATGAAACATAGAAAAATCTGCAACTTGTGTTAAAGTTATTTCTGAGCTATACAAAGCAATATGAACCTTGTGTACCTACAAGCTGGTATCTATATATATTATATAGAGACTAACACTTGGTAAACAATCATAAAAGAGGAAAGGTACCCTTTAATGCATCTACTTACAAACTGATTCTAAACTATGCCTTCAAACTACAACAAGTATTAAACACAATTATGGAAAAGAAAGGGTGATCACTATGACTTTGGTAACTACAATGTGCACAGTTGTGCACAGTTGCAAAAAAATGACCAGTCAGTTGTCAGTCATTATTCTTATTACTGAATTGATACTATTTTACTGCCGAAGCATAGTATCATTTTATCATATCGTAAAAAAACCTGTAAACTATAAGTGTTCTATTTGTGTGATAGTGGAATGGCCGTTTGCACTTTGGCAATTTGTCTCTTATATTTGAAAATTTACTATGAAATTCAGACCTCTTTGATTTATTTAGTTATACACGCTGACTTTCGACATACCTAGTCCTCTTTATTCTTTCTTGTCTCGTATAGAAATTAGCAGTACTGCTACCTTATTCTTCTTAACATATACACTATAAGACAAAAAACAACTCTCTATGAGGGAATTGCCCAAATAACACTGCAATTGGTAGATCTGATGTACAAGTACAGACAAACAAAAGATTACAATTGAAAATTAGATGATTTATTCAAGAGAAAAACTTCAAAACTGAGAAAGTCAATATGTGTTGGTCTATTTCTGGCCATTACGCAAGCTGTTATTCAGCTTGCATTGACATAGTTGTCGGATGTCATCCTAAGGGATATCACGCCAAACAGGCGAGTTAGATAGACAAAATCCCAAGATGGTTGGAGGACCCTACCTATAATGCTCTCGCTACGGTTGCAGGTTCGAATCCTGCCTTGGGCTTGGATGTGTGTGATGTCCTTAGGTTAGTTAGGTTTAAGTAGTTCTAAGTTCTAGAGGACTGATGACCTCAGCAGTTAAGTACCATAGTGCACAGAGCCATATAAAGCTTCAAACGTTCTCGACTGAGGAGAGATCCAACGACCTTGCAGGCCCAGATGGTGTGTGGGAGGATATTATCTTTTCGAAATGTAAGCCCAGGATACTTGCCATGAAGTATAATAAAATGGGACACAGAATATCATCGATGTACCATTGTGCTGTAAGGGTGCCATGGATGACAACCAAAGGCATCCTACAATGAAAAGCCATAGCACCCCAGACCATAACTCACATTTGTCAGTTTGTATGGCACCACACAGACACGTATTTAGTTGTCATCGGTACTCTTCGGAACAGGGCTCATCAATGAAGACAATTCTATTCCAGTCAATGTGATTCTTATTCTTTTTCACACCTTTCACCAAGCTGTATTGCCTTTCTCTCCTCTTACTCGGTTTTAATTTCATAATCATCTGAATGTAAGAAAAACTGATGTTCTAGTATTCTTAACATTATGACATTAAATTCTCCTATCGAGAAATATGACGCTAATTGCAATGCATGTACTGTGTAGACTCTTTCATTGTTCTAAAACAGTATCCATAATTACCAAATATTCCAAACGCAAATATCATCCATTAGAAATCAAAAAATTTTATGTAATCTACTATCACACAAGAAAACTGCTGGAGGATAAAGATATGAAACTAACGTTAGCAGAAGAAAATACAAACTTCGTTAAGAGTTTCATATTACTCACTGATTCTAATCCCATTTTTTAATTTATTTACACTTATTTACAATTACTATTTAAGTTATTTGGTAAACAGCTTTATGTTAGACACAAGGTGTAGACACGCATTTTCTTTATAATTTTCACCTCTTCTGCATTCATATGTACAATTCATCAAATGTATACTGATCCATTATACACTAAGAGAATTTTGTATCTAGCAGTTTCCGTATATGGGATAATTGGTCAGATTTACATCATTCGTAAATCATTCACATTTATTGTACTGCTTTACAATCTGTTTCTTTTCTCTTAATATGTTTCAGCTCAAAGTCAAGTATATCACAATGGAGTAGTCGTCGCTGTGGTGGCAAAGGCAATGTTTCCTTTGTATGATCTGGTGGCTGCCCATTTTTCAGTACTAGAAGTGTGTGGTAAAGAGCAGAGTCAATGGGTAGTTCGTTTATTACGTTCTGGAATAAGCTTAAATATATGTCCCAAGTTCTGTGTTGGCTATAGCAGTACACTCTGCTCAACTTTCCTAGCTCTTTCTTAATAAATTCGGAGGGATCTGGACTGGGTTGATAGTATGAGATACAAACTAGTTTAATCTTTCTCTGATGAAATGCATGTGATCAGTAACGTGACCAAAATTGAGATCCATTGTCTGAGATTACTTCATCAGCATGATGGGCTTTCTTTAAAAAATGTTAACTGAATACTTCCAACACTGACTTTGCAGTTGCTTTCTGCAGAGAAGTAAATGAAACGAATTTTAAGGTAAGTTCTACTGCTAAAAACATGAAAGAAAAATCTTTGTTTGTTATGGACAGAGGCCCGAGAATAACAGTGGCGGCTAGTTCTTTTAATTTCCCTGGAATAATCGAAAATAATAGAGCACAGTGTGAAACAATAGGTGGTTTCGCTTCCTGGCAAAGTTTGCACTTCGTTAGGGCACTATGAATACTTTCCTTCATGTTACTGAAATATCACATATCACATAATTTTTTAAAGCCTTTTTTGGGTACATAATGAGAGCAGCTCATTATCTCATAAGGTATGCACACTAACTAAACAGAACTGGCAGGATTTCTACAACAGAAAAGAATGTTTTTGTCTTGTCATGCACTTCTCTTTCACTTCTTTCCAAATGATGTCCTTATCTCGTTCTTTTCCAATGTCATAGTGTGATAACAACATGTAATTTTCAAATGATACTTTCTGAATGTACCTTAAGCTAAAGTTGTTTTCTTAGCAATCCGCTTCACTATCTCTAACGAACCCAATAGGAGCATTTGACAGAGTGTCAGAAACATTGTTTTGAGACCCATGAATCTACACTACAGTAAAAAGCCCATTTTGCCAATCGTTATGAGTTAGCTTGATCGTTATTAAAAATACCATTCCTCAGTGGCCTGCGTATACTCAAATATGTTTTCCTCAGAATAGTAACAGAATTTAGTGAAAGCCTAGTCAGTGGCCAGTGCTTTTAGCTTCGTAACAGAATACTTCCTTTGAGGCTTGGATAGTTTATGGCTAGCGAATGCTATGCTTATTTGGGTAATAGTCTTCTTCCTCAGTTTCTTGAAATCGGTCTGTGCCAAGACTCAGTTTTGAGCAGTCAGTGATTGACCTAATTGATATAAAATGCTTACAGCCAGAAGTGCATCCTTCCAACTCTGAAATTCAGCCTGAGTTGTATCATCCTGGCACCAAACCGTGTTTTTCCCTGTACATTCACACAATGTAGGTGTGGCTAAGGCCTTCAGATTCATTGAACAACGATAAAAGTTTGGTTGTATATCTCCTGCTGAAACAATATGATCAAGGAGTCTAATTTTGAATCTACCAAATTTCGGTTTCTCAATTACAAAACCAAAATCTGAAAAAACCTCTAACAATAAATTTAATACACGACTGTGCTCTTCTGCAATTGGTATGTATTCAACCTAAGGTGTAATTTGTTGATTCAAACTATTTGGTAGAAAAGTGTTTAGCCCTCGGATAAAGGCAGCAGACGAAATATTGAGTCCAAAAGTTAAAACTGGAAACACATTCCAGAACACAGAAAAGCAATCAGGGTGAAAGTTAATTTGGCAATAACTAGATCGTAAATGTGTAATAACTGTTCTAATGTTTGTGGTCGACCTGTTTCTCACACAATGATAGTACTGATTTTTCTCGAATAAAGTTCCAACCTTATAGATCCATCTTTCGTGTTCACAATATGGAATGGAGTATGGTATGAGCTTACTGCTGGTTCAATAATTCATTGGTCTAGCATCAACTGCATTTTTCTTGTGTTGTCCTTTTCCTATGCACAAGAGAAAAAACATACCGTGGTATGAAAAACTTTGTGTATTCCTTCAATTTGAATTCGTACAGGAAATGTTTTATAATTCCTGTTCTATTAGTGAAAACATCAGAGCAAGAATGTAGAAATTCAGTAAAATCTCGTTGGTCTGCCTCAGAAGAACCCTGAAATTTATATACGTTATTTTGTATCATTTCTTGAGAGTCTAGTGATGGTTCACATAACATAACATTGCACTGCATGTTACTACAAATGGATTTGGCCGACCTTTTCGACCTAAGTGGAGAAAGAAACCCCCGAGCAATCCATATCCTCCTCTTCCCTTGTAATCCAATCTTCATAACTTCAGATCCAGTATAGTGTGATCCACCAACGATGGCGGTTCGCGCATGTCGAGGGACAGACGGGGATTGCATTGTTCACTATCCCAAACGACAGTTTCGGTACGGGCATGTGCGTGCTTTCCACTTGAAGAAAGCTTGCTTCTGCAGAATCACTTTACGACCACCCTCACTGATAACAACTTGCAATAAGTGGAATAGAAATTCATTAAACATTTTGTTACGATCACGTTTAATGTTCACATTAGCTACGGCATCAACAGCAAAGCCCTCACAATGCTACTGAACGTTCATTAGCTTTTGGAGAACACCTGACGTAGGTGGGCAGAACAAGCCTAAACTCGACTGCGATTGTTTATGACTACAACTATAATACACCATTAACGTTTACTTGTGCGTAAGCGCCTTTAAAATTTAATATGGGTTTGTACTCACTCAGGAAACCAATACCAAAAATTATCTCTGTAGTAAGTAGAGATATTGTTTAAAAAATTGGTCAAAAATTCATGGCCTTGACATATGAAATCTAAAGGAGTTTGGTATCTCACGTCACGCTCTTACCAGTGATAGCTCCTTTTCTCTTTGCCTGTTGTCTCAGACAAACTGTTTCTTTCTCACTTTTACTAAATTCTGTGTCGCTAATAATGGTAATCGGACTCCCGGAATCAAAATGGCCGATAACGAGATGTTTGCAACAGATATGGTGAAGATTGAGTGAGCTAATGTACACTCCTGGAAATGGAAAAAAGAACACATTGACACCGGTGTTTCAGACCCACGATACTTGTTCCGGACACTGCGAGAGGGCTGTACAAGCAATGATCACACGCACGGCACAGCGGACACACCAGGAACCGCGGTGTTGGCCGTCGAATGGCGCTAGCTGCGCAGCATTTGTGCACCGCCGCCGTCAGTGTCAGCCAGTTTGCCGTGCCATACGGAGCTCCATCGCAGTCTTTAACACTGGTAGCATGCCGCGACAGCGTGGACGTGAACCGTATGTGCAGTTGACGGACTTTGAGCGAGGGCGTATAGTGGGCATGCGGGAGGCCGGGTGGACGTACTGCCGAATTGCTCAACACGTGGGGCGTGAGGTCTCCACAGTACATCGATGTTGTCGCCAATGGTCGGCGGAAGGTGCACGTGCCCGTCGACCTGGGACCGGACCGCAGCGACGCACGGATGCACGCCAAGACCGTAAGATCCTACGCAGTGCCGTAGGGGACCGCACCGCCACTTCCCAGCAAATTAGGGACACTGTTGCTCCTGGGGTATCGGCGAGGACCATTCGCAACCGTCTCCATGAAGCTGGGCTACGGTCCCGCACACCGTTAGGCCGTCTTCCGCTCACACCCCAACATCGTGCAGCCCGCCTCCAGTGGTGTCGCGACAGGCGTGATTGGAGGGACGAATGGAGACGTGTCGCCTTCAGCGATGAGAGTCGCTTCTGCCTTGGTGCCAATGATGGTCGTATGCGTGTTTGGCGCCGTGCAGGTGAGCGCCACAATCAGGACTGCATACGACCGAGGCACACAGGGCCAACACCCGGCATCATGGTGTGGGGAGCGATCTCCTACACTGGCCGTACACCTCTGGTGATCGTCGAGGGGACACTGAATAGTGCACGGTACATCCAAACCGTCATCGAACCCATCGTTCTACCATTCCTAGACCGGCAAGGGAACTTGCTGTTCCAACAGGACAATGCACGTCCGCATGTATCCCGTGCCACCCAACGTGCTCTAGAAGGTGTAAGTCAACTACCCTGGCCAGCAAGATCTCCGGATCTGTCCCCCATTGAGCATGTTTGGGACTGGATGAAGCGTCGTCTCACGTGGTCTGCACGTCCAGCACGAACGCTGGTCCAACTGAGGCGCCAGGTGGAAATGGCATGGCAAGCCGTTCCACAGGACTACATCCAGCATCTCTACGATCGTCTCCATGGGAGAATAGCAGCCTGCATTGCTGCGAAAGGTGGATATACACTGTACTAGTGCCGACATTGTGCATGCTCTGTTGCCTGTGTCTATGTGTCTGTGGTTCTGTCAGTGTGATCATGTGATGTATCTGACCCCAGGAATGTGTCAATAAAGTTTCTCCTTCCTGGGACAATGAATTCACGGTGTTCTTATTTGAATTTCTAGGAGTGTATTTTGTGTATTGTCGTTCTATTCTAACAGAGTATCTCTAATGTCTTCCATGACTATATATTTATTCTGAAGTTGAAATGTTGTATTTGTCGGCAAACGTATTTTTTGTGGGCTCCGTTGCCAGCCATTGTCCTGATGTCTCACAATGTTCTTGTCATTGTGATTGTAATAATTATAATAAAATCTCTCTCTCGAATGCCATTGTTGAGGCTGGTCTCGCTGTAGTCGGTAATTTGTTCTGCAATTATCATTATAGCGACTGTTACTCGGTGGCATTTCCTCATTATGCTGTAATTGTTGTAATGGTTACTATTCGGCTGTCGTTCCTTGTTATCAAATTCAGTTTCAGTTCTGGACAACGTTTAATATCGTGTGTCTTAGTACGAATAGATAGCTTTGTCAAAAAAATCATGTTAGTTCTGAGGGACTGTAGGATTTGTCAACCGCGATTTCGAACAAGCGTGCTGGACTTCCCAAATCAGAATAGTCATTGTTTTTGACCATAGTAGCGCTGTGCTTAATATGGTCCAGTGTTGTCTCTGGTCAATATGAAGAAAAGAAAGGTTGATAGAATTCGTCGTTTGACATCATGTATTTGTAAAAGCATTCTTGTAGATAGTTTATTCTCTAGGAAACAACAACAAATTGTTTACAACTGGCAAAGTGGGTAGGTTGAGTGTCATCAGACTGTTTATCTGCATTTGTCGACAAACATGCCATACTTATGTTGAGTTTCTCAAATTGCTTTGTGACGATACTCAAATGCAGGTTCATACACACATCAAAAAAACTTTTGCATCACCCCGGATCCCAGAACTTCTGAAGACACACGTTGACTGTGAATATTGTATCACAGACACAGTCCCTTCACCTCTGAAGGTCTCACTGTGTGGTGGAACAACATGCAATGTGTGGTTTTCATGAGCAATAAAAAAGGGCAGAGATGATGTTTAGGTTGATTTCTACTCCAATTTTCTGTACAGGTTCCAGAAGTCTCGGAACCAAGGTGATGCAAAACTCTGTTTCTAATTGTTGTGTGCACATGCGATGCTGGCTCTCTCGTTATTACATTTATGCAGTTTTGACAGTATTTAACCATTCAAGTCTGAACTCTATTTCATTTATCACAGACATGACATCTTCAGTCACTTCTTTCCTAGTCTGCTTTGATAATTCATTAAAGTGAACTACCAGTTCCTCTCTGAATTGTTTGTTATTCTCTTCTAGTCTTTTACCAGGGTTAAAGTCTTGTTTTTTGATACACTCTTCTAACATCTAACCAATATTCTTTTCCTGTGCTTTGAAGTTCCCTTTGTGCTTTCTATGATTCTCTTACTATACTGCCATTTTCTGCCACTTGTTTCCCAAGCTCTTCATTACTTTCCTCCTGTGCTTTACTACTTTCTGTGATCTGTCTAAGCATGTCACATATACTTTGCAAAATATTCCCATGACCAAGTGTAGAATTACAATTTATTGAGAAGTGATTAGATCCACCTGTGTAAATTGCAGGGGTTCATTCCTACCAAGTTCCATGTTATTACTGGAAGACAGTAAATCTGCATCAGTGTGCATTTGTGTTACAGTGTCAAAAGCTAGGTGCCCGATGGTGAGGTAACAAGGGATACTGTAATAGTTTAACTAATTTGCTGGATGTGGTAATGTTTACTGTGGAAGAACAGTTGAGGTGTAACAAGCACAAGTCAATATATTTATGGAGTCACCTTCTTGATAAAAAGAGGAGGCAGCATATAACAGTTTCACATTGAATTACTTAGTTACATAGTTGTCTATGTCTCAGTGCAAAACTTGGTACATAATTTAATAATGTAAGGTGTGCTTATCTTGCTAATCATTGGATTTGCTGGGTATCTGATCACTGAAATAGGAGTACTCCATAAACATAAGTGCTCTTCAAAATAGTTCAAAACTCAAATTTAAAGCATAGTAGCAGGGATAATATTTTGGACATTAAAGAACATGTTTTATATAAATATTAAGTTGTAAGAGTGTTTGAGAACCTCTGCATATTAAGTTATTGTCTTTTGTTGTGAAGGTACTGTTCAGTTTTCGATATGCCACACCTTTTAGGCAAAGACGTGATTAAACAAAAGAAGAGGGGTGAAATTTCCAAAATTGGAGTGCCCTTAAATATGTAAATAATCAGATGATTGTCTACAAAATAATATAAGTTACGTAGTTAAATGTTGTAACATTGTAAATGGATGATAGCTATGTTTAGAAATAATATATTTGACTAACATAGTGTCACGTGACTGAACAAAGGACAAAGGATAGGGCACAAAGGTCGCGGGCTTTTGATCATGGTCCGTAGGTGCGGTAAGGTCGGTGCAGCTAAGAGCCGCCGACATAGTATCACGCGGCCATCAATTTGTTTTGTGGATGTGATTTAGTAAAATAAAAACGTTTTCATTCTAAACTGTTGGCGGTGTAAATCATTCACTGCTGTTCTTTGGCTGGCTATTTACTCAATTTGGGGGCGAATGCAAATGTGCACAACCGAACCCCTTTTGCAGACGAGTCATGATCAAAGGTTGTGTACAATCCTGAGTGATGTTGCAATTGGGGGTTCGTCCGGGATAGGACTGTTCTGTTCCATATTATTTTGTGATCAAGTGTTCCAGCGAGATTTACGACCTATGTATAGTCAGTGTTGGGGCTCAGAGCTACAGGCAGTGCAATAGTAGCCGCAGTTGCAGTGTACCATAATTGATGTGCATAAGTGGACTACAAATAAGACTATAGTACAGACAGTACCTGAATGTGTGCTTAAAGGCCGGCCGGAGTGGCCGTGCGGTTCTAGGCGCTTCAGTTTGGAACCGCGTGACCGCTACGATCGCTGATTCGAATCCTGCCTCGGGCATGGTTGTGTGTGATGTTCTTAGGTTAGTTAGGTTCAAGTAGTTCTAATTTCTACAGGACTGATGACCTCAGATGTTGAGTCACATAGCGCTCAGAGCCATTTGAACGATTTTGTGCTTAAAGTCGGAGACGCCGCGTGTCTCATAAGGCTCAGTCCGGAACCGCGCGACTGCTACAGTCGCAGGTTCGAGTCCTGCCTCGGGCATGGATGTGTGTGATGTCCTTAGGTTAGTTTGCTTTAATTAGTTCTAAGTTCTAGGCGACTGATGACCACAGATGTTAAGTCGCATAGTGCTCAGAGCCATTTGAACCATTTTTTGTCTCATAAGATTTGAGAACTGCCGTGTTTTCATGTTAATGCCGCCACAAGACCGTGCTCAGTAGTAGCGGGACATTGCTAAATACACCGCTGCCCGCCTATGTTTAATATTTTCATCGCAGTGCCACGGAATTGACATGCTACACCGCTGTTTGTTTCCTGTGTCGCTGTTTCCACGTGCCACGTCCCGACAGCAGTAGCGGGTCGCTGTTAACTACACCGCTGCCCGCCTGTGTTGCTGTTTTCATTACGGTGCCACGGCATTCACGTGCTACACCGCTGTCCGAGTGCCGCTGTTTGTTTCCTGTGTCGCTAGCTTCACGTGTTGCGGCCCAACCGTCTCTGTAGCGTCACAAACAACCGCATCGTCGTCACCTTCGCGTGTCGCGTCCAAACCACGCTGCCGCGTCCCAGCAACGCCGACTCAAAGGAAGGCCTCGGCGCTTGTTGGTGACGTCACGTCAGCTAGGCACGGCGAACGCCAGGTCTGTTGCAGGCAGAAACGCCGGGGCGTGCTTATCACTATAAATCTCTTATTTTTGGACAAAGTGTTTGGTATTGTTTTGAATTCTGAAGTTTTATTTAGATGAAAGATTTTCTTACTATCGTAAAGCTACAAATGAGGATCATAGTTCTGTATTACTGAATCCTGTCGAAACAAACGTAGATCAATATGAGAAGATGCTTTGCCCCGTTGCAAGCTTCGGAAATTTTGCATTCAAGTAACAATATTTCCTTGACCCAGTTTGTTATCGAAACTTACCCGAATCCCCTTACAATTAACTCGTTTGTTTAATTATTTATTTTCGTTTGACATCGTCACTGGAAATGTGAACTAATTTACATGTGTAAATGTCCAGCTGTTGCCAGTCATAAGATTACAGTCGTTTTCAACGAAAGGAATTCTAAACAGGAAACAAAATAGCTTCATACATCGAAAATACTGCTGAGCTTAAACTTTTTTTAAACATGCACATTAGAAAAGATAAATATTCCCCTCTTGCAACTGAAAGGAGAAACCTTATAAGATAAACAAATTTTATTTGATAAAAGAAGTATCACTCTTTTGCCTCTTCTTCTGACCCCCACCCTCTCCCCCAATGTGTACATACGCAAGATATTTCATTAACATTCAGTGCTCCTCACTCCATAGTCAACCAAGATACCTAAAGGACAGCACCAATATATTCACAGTTTCTTGTAAAATCAACCCAGTACAAACGTAACTTCCTGAGATTTACAAATAAGGTAAGGAAGCACGAATTCTGTTGTTGCTGGACCATGAAGTTGTTTTTGTTTGTCAATCCTTAAAACAGGTGGAAAATTAAGTTCAGGAGTATACTATTTGTTAAGAAGTGTAATGAATTGCACAATTAATTGATTGCAGATATATCTCAGAACAATGTGTGTTGGCCAACTACCGCCAATAGTTTCACATTTTCGTGTGTCAGAGATGGAGACACCACCATTATGAGTATGCCTGCAAAGACACCTGGCCTTCGCCGTGCCTGGCTGACGTGACGTCACGAACAAGCGCCGAGGCCTCCTTTGAGTCGGTGTTGGTCCCAGCCGCCTCCTCCTCGACGCAGCTGTCGCATCATCGTTGTAGCGTCGCCACGGCATCTCCTCACTGCAGACGGCGATTACTGACGTCGCATCTGGAGTGCATCGTGCAGCAGCATCAAGCGAGATAAGTAACAGCAGCAGTTGCGTAGTTTTATTAATGTTTTGGATCATCAGCCATGGCCAAGGATACTGAAAAGGCGCAGAGCTAACGTGAGTGAGAAGTAGGGAGTGGTATTAGTAATTGTGGAATACGGGAAGAAATCGGTTGGGTGCCAGGAAGTCAACTTTCTGAATTTTTTGATAAATTGAGTAAAAAATTATAAAATATTGATTCCAAGATAGGGAGCATCGATTCAAAAATCGAGAGTATGAAATCTACATTAGTTGAGGAGTTGGAATCCAAGCTTAGCAATAAATTTGAAAGTAGTATGAACACAAAATTGCAGGAATTAAAAACCGTGCTTGGGAATGAAATAAAAACCGTATCTGACAAAGTTGGTCAATTACAGGCCAAATTTCTAGATATTGAGAGTAGACTTGACAGTAATGCTAAATTGGTAGTGGGAGTTAGTGACAAGGTTAAGGAAGTAAACAAGGGGCTAACTGACAAAATTGAAACTGTACAGAGTGATCTGGTGAGGCAGGTTCAGGTACAGGAACAAGGGTCTCGTTTATATGAAAAGCAAACAGATACAGAATTCAAGCTAATTAAAACTGATATATATGAGTGTAAAAAATGAATAGAGATAACAATAAAAAATTGGAAGGGGAGGTGAATAATTTAAAAGAAACCATAAACAGTGTAGCTGCTGGACAAGGAAGTGTATAATTAGGGTCACCTATGGGCCAAGGATTCCCTACTAAACCCTTTAGTGGAGAGGGCAGATATCATGCAGTGGATTTCATGTCAGCCTGCAAAGACTGTTTTATACCAGGTATGACTGAGTGTGTTAAAATAAAATACATAAAAAGGCAGTTAGAAGGAGCAGCTCAAACCTGGGCTAATCAACATACTGAACAATTTAAGGATTTTAAGACATTTGCGACAATGTTTTTGAATAAGTTCTGGGAACAAGCGAAGCAGTTGAGGCTACAAAATCATTTTCTGAATGGGCCAGAATACAAATTTGGGAAGGAAAGCATGAGGGAGTTTTGTGTGAAAGAATTAAACAAATTGATTCACTTGGACTGGGCATTAGGTGTGTTGACTGAGATTTCAACTATGAAGAGAAGGCTGCCTCAGTAATTACAGTAGGAGCTGGTTCATATTCCAAACGATTATATGGAAGAATTTCTCAATTTCATTGAAAATATGGATAGAGCTCTCTGTTACAGGCCCTTGTATGTTGTGCAGAATGATAGAAATCAGGATAAGGGAGACTATAATAGCTTAAAAGGAAGCAGTGGTAATCGATTGAGGGATGACAGAAATTGTCACAGTAATCATGACAGATATTGAAGGAATAGACAGCCTGGAGGGAATATTCCTTTCTTAGGAAGGAGGGATAGCCTTGAGCGCAGAAGGAGCAATGATGAACAGGGGGAAGGCATGAGGGACCACCAAATGCTAATTTCGAGAAAAAACAGTTGGAAAACTAACTGAAGCCTCACTCATGGTATGCAGGGGAGCTGGTGACAATGCAGGGAAAAGGACCAGGCAGGGATGCAGTAAAACAAAGAATCAGTATCACAGGGAAAGTGTAGAAATGGGTATATGTCACATGGGTGCTATTATAGGAAGTGGGGGGTGGGGTACAATAAACATAGAAATTCGCATAGAAGAGAACAAGATGGGCAATGGAATAAAAGCAGATTTTATGGTCAATCATATTTACACATCAAGGAAATGTTTGATAGATATGAAGGGGATCAGCCGATAAATGTTGAAGATAATGTAGGTTTATGCTCACAAATATATGTTAAAACAATGGAAGAAAAGACAGTAATGGTTGTGGGTGCAAATAACAAAAATATAAACAGCAATGAAGACAGTTGAAAGGAGGTTGTAGACATAGGTCTAAGTGCATTATTTAACAATGAGAAAACTCGTGCAACAAATGAGAAAAGGGGGACTAGAAAGAAAGAGAAGCCATGATGGAAGATATAAAGTAACAAATTTCAAACCTAGAGACAAATTATTGGTCAAAAGCCAAAGAAAAATCAAGTACTCTGGATAGAGAAATTAATACACTCCTGGAAATTGAAATAAGAACACCGTGAATTCATTGTCCCAGGAAGGGGAAACTTTATTGACACATTCCTGGGGTCAGATACATCACATGATCACACTGACAGAACCACAGACACATAGACACAGGCAACAGAGCATGCACAATGTCGGCACTAGTACAGTGTATATCCACCTTTCGCAGCAATGCAGGCTGCTATTCTCCCATGGAGACGATCGTAGAGATGCTGGATGTAGTCCTGTGGAACGGCTTGCCATGCCATTTCCACCTGGCGCCTCAGTTGGACCAGCGTTCGTGCTGGACGTGCAGACCACGTGAGACGACGCTTCATCCAGTCCCAAACATGCTCAATGGGGGACAGATCCGGAGATCTTGCTGGCCAGGGTAGTTGACTTACACCTTCTAGAGCACGTTGGGTGGCACGGGATACATGCGGACGTGCATTGTCCTGTTGGAACAGCAAGTTCCCTTGCCTGTCTAGGAATGGTAGAACGATGGGTTCGATGACGGTTTGGATGTACCGTGCACTATTCAGTGTCCCCTCGACGATCACCAGAGGTGTACGGCCAGTGTAGGAGATCGCTCCCCACACCATGATGCCGGGTGTTGGCCCTGTGTGCCTCGGTCGTATGCAGTCCTGTTTGTGGCGCTCACGTGCACGGCGCCAAACACGCATACGACCATCATTGGCACCAAGGCAGAAGCGACTCTCATCGCTGAAGACTACACGTCTCCATTCGTCCCTCCATTCACGCCTGTCGCGACACCACTGGAGGCGGGCTGCACGATGTTGGGGTGTGAGCGGAAGACGGCCTAACGGTGTGCGGGACCGTAGCCCAGCTTCATGGAGACGGTTGCGAATGGTTCTCGTCGATACCCCAGGAGCAACAGTGTCCCTAATTTGCTGGGAAGTGGCGGTGCGGTCCCCTACGGCACTGCGTAGGATCCTACGGTCTTGGCGTGTATCCGTGCATCGCTGCGGTCCGGTCCCAGGTCGACGGGCACGTGCACCTTCCGCCGACCACTGGCGACAACATCGATGTACTGTGGAGACCTCACGCCCCACGTGTTGAGCAATTCGGCGGTACGTCCACCCGGCCTCCCGCACGCCCACTATACCCCCTCGCTCAAAGTCCGTCAACTGCACATACGGTTCACGTCCACGCTGTCGCGGCATGCTACCAGTGTTAAAGACTGCGATGGAGCTCCGTATGGCACGGCAAACTGGCTGACACTGACGGCGGCGGTGCACAAATGCTGCGCAGCTAGCGCCATTCGACGGCCAACACCGCGGTTCCTGGTGTGTCCGCTGTGCCGTGCGTGTGATCATTGCTTGTACAGCCCTCTCGCAGTGTCCGGAGCAAGTATGGTGGGTCTGACACACCGGTGTCAATGTGTTCTTTTTTCCATTTCCAGGAGTGTATATCGTTGACCATTTTTGGTGTCTGAATGTCCTCACCCAAATGCATATAGACTAGTATATCCTACATCAAGGAACCGGTTTGGATTAAGAAATGTAACCGAATTAAAATTAAAAAAAAGAAATTCATATGTATAAAGTACATAATGATTCGCCATGTTTTGTGTGATTGTTATTATTGCGGGGCTCTTATGTCAAATGTATATTTACAACTGAGGAACTGTTTGATTAATATGCCTATGACAGTTGCACTCTGAGCTTGAGACAGGTGCTGGGGCTGGTGCAGTTTGTGAGATGGCCAAATTTAAAGTACTATTACAATTAGCCTTACAGTTTTCTTAAAATTTATGGCTGCATCAGTGGCACCTGGAGATGAAAATGGTGCGTGGGGGTAGAACTGATGCTGCTATAGTCATGTGGAACATTTATTGTAAGAAGATTAGTAGGTCTAAACTCATGTTTGTATTCATATATTATGTATTTTGTGACTGTTATCTGGAGGCTTCATGACTGTTATCTGGAGGCTTCACTCGAGCAATGCACAGCAGACATATGCTGACCATGGGAAGGTTTACTTTGACTGATCACTGGGGAAGTTGTGGATCTTTTGTTTGGACGATCACTCTTTGGGGTAACTGTTTGAATTTTGATAAAATGGCTTGGCTGACGAGAGGAGACACAGCACTGCTGGCTGACATGTTTTAGAGCTGCATTCCAATTAATAAGTTTATGGACACAAGGGACTAATTGAATCACACTGGTACAACTACAGAATTAACTGTGTAGAAGTGGACGTGTTATTGTGTGAAATGTGTGCACCCTACAAAGACTAACATGGGCATTTATTCGATATAAGACTCAATATGAAACTATTAAATTGTATGTTAATTTTAAATTGCTAGATACAGTATTTGGTAATATGTTTGTGTGTTTCTGATACCCACACTGATTATAGTAAAATGGGATGGGAGTGTTTGGTGCTACTTCATGTAGCCATTACTAAGGAAATGTCTCCATGAAGTTGGGGTATGTGAAGTTACAAGGGATACTATACTAGTGTAACTAATTTGCTGGATGTGGTAATGTTTACTGTGGAAGAACAGTTGGGGTGTAGCAAGCACAAGTCAATATATATATGGAGTCACCTTCTTTATAAAGAGAGAATGCAGCACATAACAGTTTCACATTGAATTACTTAGTCACATAGTTGCCTATATCTTAGTGCATAACTTGGTACATATGTTAATAATGTAAGGTGTGCTTGTCTTGCTAATCATTGGATTTTCTGGGTATCTGATCACTGAAATAGGAGTACTCCATAAACATAAGAGCTCTTCAAAATAGTTCAAAACTCAAATTTAAAGCATAATAGCAGGGATAATATTTTGAACATTAAACAACATGTTTTATAAAAAATTAAGGTGTATGGATGATTGAGAACCTCTGCGTAATAAGTTATTGTCTTTTAGGTCGTGGTCTTTGATCGTGATCCATTGGTGCAGTAAGGTCGTTGTGGCTAAGGTCTGCCGACATAGTATCACGTGGCCATCAGTTTTTTTTTTTTTGTGGATGTGATTTAGTAAAATAAAAACGTTTTCATTCTGAATTGTTGTAGGTGCAAATCATTTGTGAACGATCGTGATTTAGACAAATACTTGAATTCATTCACTGCTGTACTTAGGCTGGCTGTGCAGAATTACTATTTACTGAGAAGAGATTAGATCCTCCTGTGTAAATAGCAGGGGTTCATTCCTACCAAGCTCCATGTTATTACTGGAAGACAGTAAATCTGCATCAGTGTGTATTTGTGTTACAGTGGCAAAAGCTAGGTCTCCAATCTCTGAATTTGTATACTGTCACAAATCACGCACTAGAAACATTTTTTTGAGTATGAAATCTCTGATCATATAATCATGATTATCTATAATTACTGATGTATTACTACTCCATGCCTGTCATTATCACACCTACCTCATTTGAATTGATAATCTGAGCAGGCCTCTGTCTCATCAGAAGCAGCTTCTTCCAGACCTTTAGCATTTCATTTGGATCTGGTAGTCATCAATATAGTAACACAATTGTAGACGACAACACATAAAATCTCAAAATATTCCAACACAACCAATGGGTAATTACAAGGCACAGATAGTTATTTGACTGCAGAAATGCTTTGTGGTGCACAGGCATCTTATTAGCTATGCATGAAATATATCCAAACAGTTCAGTTAATTTAAATTGTGAGTACAGTTGCAGAGTAGAGTGTCTTCATCTAACCCCAAAGCCAAAAAATTGCAAAGGAATGTATCCTGAGCAGAAAGGCTGAAGGTGAAAGTCGTCTGTAGTTTGTGAGTTGTATACTGAAACTGTGTGTACTGAATTTCTTGTTAACGATCTGAAAACTATTTGACTTCTAAAATTCTGATTACAGATTCACATCTAGAACTGGCAAAGCTTCCACACATTTGAACATGAACTGATTTAAGAAAATTACGTTTTTAGAAATGTGATTTTAATTAATCTGAAATGTACCTAACTCTCTGTAAATTAAATTGCATAAAGGAATGATTTACAAGAATACTCACAATGACTAACTGCAATGTAATTTAAATGTGCCCTACTACAAAAACGTATATGTTGAATTTACTTAAATTTCATTAATTGGAAACTGTTACTACTATTCTGTCAAAGATGTTCGCTTATGCCCTACAACAAATTATTATCTTCCAACAAATAACTTGACTCTCCTCCAGCTGCACTGCAATTGATGATCTCAAATCAATCATTGCACAGGAGTTTGCGTCTTTTTCTTATTTTATTTAAATTGCTGTTTTAGCAAATAAGTTTCTGTTTTTTCCAGAATTATCAATTATTACACTCAAAAGTTCTAGGCATGGCAACGCAAATTTTTCTTTGAACAGTGGGGATACACTTTGTGTGAGATTCGTAAATGACAAAGAAAGTGGTTTGAAATTCAATCCTTTGCATGACACAAAAATGAATTCCAACTAATACAATTAACCACAATTCTCTGCCTCTATATTCTCATGCCGGATAATGTTGGGTCTACAAAATATTTCTGTTACAAACATTTCCTTTCTTGGCTTTGTAATACAACATAATTTCTCTAATGTTAACTGGGAAGGGCTAATTAAAATACTGAAACATGATTGACAGTTCTTCCAGGATGCCACCACTTTGATGTTATTGGACACAATGAAATCCTTGCAGAACAATAATTATTGAACTTGCACTTGCAGCTAACTGTGCTGTCTCTTAATACAATGGCCTTAAAAACCATTCCTCTTTCTCAGATTACACATCATGGAGTATCTCAAATAGAAATCTCTGTGTGCCACCTCCACAGTTCAAACTGCTTATTCCCCCCTGATTCAGCACCCTCTCTCCAAGACTTCACAACTGCTACTGTGAAAGGCTGCAACTCGATTTGCCTATTACCCACTAGCTTGCTCACACTTTTCTCAATAACGCAACCTCCGTAAACCATAGGCTGTGTACCACTCATGTATTCAGCATGCGACAGTATTTAAAGTATCAATGTTTTGAATAAACAGATGATTTTCGTTATATTTGCATTAAAAGATGAACCAAGTGGTAATACACCATACCAACTGTTATTTACTTCTATTTCATTTAGTGAATAAGCCTTACAACATGGAGGAAGATGTACCTCCATATTTCGATGTGTGATGCACATTAACACAAGAGCGTGCGGCAAACTAATGCCTCAGAATGTTTTATGTGAACTCTCTTAAGGTTTTTAAAGAAAACAAACGCTATTAACATGACATATTTGCAGCCCTCTGCCGCTAGACTGCTCTGAACTTTAGTATATAAGAATAAAAGCAGAGGTGAGATTGTGCTTCCATCAACAAAGTCAATCATTCTACAGTAATTGTATCAAGAAAGTGGTCTCTGATTGGGAGAAACATGTTCATTACCATTTGGCTGTGTTGAGAAATAAATATGAAGATATGAAGAAGAAATATGTGGAATGTTAATAGTGTTTGTTTTTTTAAAAGCTTTAGAGTTTTCACATGACAAATTTGGAGGCATTACTTTTCAGTAGACCCTCATTTGCATGAGTTTATATGATTCAGGCATAGAACTGCTATTTTATTTGAGTATGTATATATACCCAGCTACGTGTAGAAATAAATGAAGCATGTGTATGATACAAGTGTTCTTTTTTCCTTACAAATCATCCTGCATGCTAGTGTATTCTTATAGTATTCATGATGACTGGATTAACAAAACAGCCTCTTCACTAGGATTTGGTAGTAACTGAATGGTCTGAGGATACTTTGGAAAAGCAGAAAAACAGGAATGGGTCACTACTGTGAAGCAGTTACAGTTTGATTGTCGTAGGTTCACGACTGCAGAAGAATAACATTCTCACGTCCCTGCTAGTGCTTCCAGGTCGTCTTCAATTCGAGAATGTATACATATATTTTCAAAAACAACATTCCAGCCCAAGTACCACCTACTCAATGAAATACTTTCAATTGTTGGTGGTATTAGTTATAAGACTTTCATCCAAAGTCATGGTGTCCCAGTTCAAAAAATGGCTCTGAGCACTATGGGACTCAACTTCTGAGGTCATCAGGCCCCTAGAACTTAGAACAATTTAAACCTAATTAACCTAAGGACGTCACACACATCCATGCACGAGACAGGATTCGAACCTGCGACCGTAACAGTCGCGCGGTTTCAGGCTGAAGCGCCTAGAACTGCTCGGCCACTCTGGCCGGCTTGGTGTCCCAGTACCTCAAGGATTAAAACCTAATACAGTGTTCATATTCGACGATGCCATAGTGAAAAACGACCACCATATACATAAATATTTCTGCTCCAGCCATCAAAGAGATCTTTTTTTCAATCTATGCCAGAATATTCAAGGATCCCAAAGTAACCGGTAGAAGATTATCTGAAACTCAATATTGCTTTAACAATTTAATACGATTTTAAAACACATTTACCGTCCACATATAAGATCTGACATTACATCTGATGAATTTACAACTTTATGTAGAGATCTGTAGGATCGCTCATAGTATAGCTTTTTAGTTATTGATAAAGTGATGCAGTTTAATGTAGGTCCACAGCGTTGGAGCCTTCAGGATATTTTTAAGAGATAATTGTGTGTTTGTTCGTGCATACATACACTCAGAAGCGCCAAAGAAATTGGATAGTCACCCATATTCAAGTACAGATATATTTAAACAGACAGAATACGGCGCTGCGGTCGGCAACGCCTATATAAGACAACACGTGCCTGGCGCAATTGTTAGATCAGTTACTGCTGCTACAATGGCAGGTTATCAAGATTTAAGTGAGTTTGGGTGTGGTGTTATAGCCGGTGCATGAGCGATGGGACACAGCTTCTCCGAGGTAGCGATGTAGTGGGGATTTTCCTGTACAACCATTTCATGGGTGAACCGTGAATATCAGGAATCTGGTAAAACATCAAATCGCTGCAGCCAGAAAAAGGTCCTGCAAGAAAGGGAACAGTAACGACTGAAGAGAATCGTTCAACGTGAAAGAAGTGCAACCCCTCCGCAAATTGCTGCAGATTTCAATGCTCTATCATCAACAAGTCTCAGCGTGTGAACCATTCAACAAAACACCATCGATATGGGCTTTCGGAGCTGGAAGCCCACTCATGTACCCTTCATGACTACATGACATAAAGCTTTACACCTCGTCTGGGCATGTCAACACGGACAATGGACTCGTGATGACTGGGTACATGTTGCCTGGTCAGATGAGTCTCATTTCAAATTGTATAGAGCAGATGGGCATGTATGGGTATGGAGACAACATCATAAATCCATGGACCCTGCATGTCACCATGGGACTGTTCAAGCTGGTGGAAGCTTTGTAGTGGTGTGGGGTGTGTGCAGTTGAAGTGCTATGAGAACCCTGATATGTCTAGATACGACTCTGACAGGTGACACATACGTAAGCATCCTGTCTGATTTCCTATCTCCATCATGTCCATTGTGCACTTCGACAATTCCAGCAGGACAATGTGACATCCCTAACATCCAGAATTGCTACAGAGTGATTGCAAAAACTCACTTCTGAGCTTTTAAACACTTCCGATGACCACCAAACTCCCTAGACATGAACATTATTGAGTATATCTGGAATGCCTGGCAACACGCTGTTCAGAAGAGATCTCTGCCCCCTCGTACTCTTATGGATTTATGGACAGCCCACAGTATTTATGGTGTCAGTTCCCTCCAGCACTACTTCAGACATTAGTCGAGTCCATGTCACATAGTGTTGTGGCACTACTGCATGCTCGTCCTGGACAGTATTAGGCAGGTGTAGCAGTTTCATTGCGTCTTCAGTGTATGTATACAGAAATGACACACTAATTATGTCATTATACTTTATGTTATGAAGACTTTTGTAAGATGGTGCTTCTACAGTTCGTCTAAGAGCGAAACTCAGAATATTCGTCTATACCATCACGTGAAGATAAGGACACTAGTGACAGTATTAAACGTCATACTCTTAGACCTGAAACACAAAAAAATTATCACGTGGCTAAATACCTATTCCCAGGCCATTGTAAAGCTAATCAACGAATTAAGTGCAAGGTTTTATGCAACTGAAAAGAAGACATGCTAGTTAACTGCACAGATTAAAGTACTTGAAAAGAAGGCAAACAGGAATGTAAATGAGTTGTATGCAGTTCCAAAGTCTTCTTAGTATAAAACAACTTGTCAGTAAAACATAAAGTCAATGAACCATGTATGGCTACCCGAGAGAAACGGTGAATGTTGAAATTAGGTATTTCGGAAAGAGACCAATCGCTCAGAGACATATTTAGTTTTGAAACTTCCTGGCAGATTAAAACTGTGTGCCAGACCGAGACTCGAACTCGGTCCGAGTTTTAATCTTCCAGGAAGTTTCATATCAGTGCACACTCTGTTGTAAAGTGAAAGTCTCATTCTGGAAACATTTAGTTTTGTCAAAAAACCTCTTGAATGACTATTGGCGGCTAAAGAAGAGGTGGAAGAAGATTCCAATGGTGATTTCATTAAACATTACAGTGGTAGTCAGAAAGATAGAACTTGCAAAATAAGGAAAAAACCATATATGCTGGACACTCATAGTTCAACCGAGAGTGCAATACAGATTGATGACTGAGAATTCATAAGAATGACTGAGCTACTGAATGTAATATTCTTAAAAACTGGAAACTGGGCAGCTATTCTCCAAAATTTATTCAAAATTATGGTCAGAAATTACATATGATAGAAGGATTTAAGGAGGCCAATGGAGTACCAGCAAAATTCATGAAAAGTTGAAAATAGAAAAACGTTTTAAAAGTATGTAAGCAGACGTACTCAGCAGTGATATTAACGACTTTCAGAATAAGAAAATTAAACACAGATCCCAACAAATACACTTATTACGACGAGCCCAACAAAATAGTTGAAAGATTACAGCTGCTCAAGCATCATCTGCATGAGAATATAGCCCATCTGAATGAAATCATTTCTGTAATTTCTGCATTTTAGAGCACAGAGAAAGACATATCGTCGTATAATTATGGAGACAATTGTTCAAGAACTCTATAAACCAGCACGCAAGGAGTTCTCACTTACACAGGATACAATTTGGGTTTAGGATGACTTGCGGCAAGAGGATCTTGTAGATCATGGGGAATAAAGATCTCAAATACATTTTGGTGATCATTGATGTATACTCGAATTTTGCCTAGGCTCTACACATCAAAACAAAGACAGATAAGTCATTTGCACAGGTGTCTGGGAAATTGCTGCTGACAGGAAGCAGCCACATCCCTTATAATTTACGTACAGATCATGGTGGCGAGGTCAATAATAGATATTTCAAAACAGAAATGGAATAGTATGAAATACATCACTACTCAACATTCTCTTAGTCGGAAGTATGTATTATGGAGAATTTGAACCAAATGATAAAAGGGCGAAATTGTGGATGTGTTTTAAGTAGTAGGGCAACTGGGTTTCTGAGACAATTTGTAATTTCAGGTTGCATACATTCAGGGGCAAGAATGCATTCAGGACTAAGCACACATTCAGGGGCAAATTTTATTGTTTTATTAAGTTGAGCAATTACTCGGCTGTGTGGTTTATGATCCCCTGGTGGTTGATTTATGGCCTCCTAGGGATAACCTGTCCTTCTGAGAACCCATTCCCCCCACCTTTCTGCCTCTCACATCTTCCCTCCTACTCCTCTCCACCCCCCACAATACAAGCACACCTTTGATATAAAATTAACTGACTAATTAATTAATTTATCAATTAAATACTTAGTCACTTAATTTGATACCAAAAGTGCGATTGCATCGGTTAGGGGGTGGGGAGAGGGGTGGTAGAGGGGGGAAGGGGAAGGGGTATGGGTTCTCAGAAAGACAGCTTATCCCCGGGGGCCATGAATCAATCCCCAGGGGGTCATAAACTACTTAGTTGAACAATAGTTTAAGGTCATAAATCTGTAAAGTTTGCTTCTGCATGTGTGCTTCCCCCTGAATTTATGGAACCTACACTAACCAATTCTCTCAGAAACTCTATTGCCCTTCTACTATCATGACCTGGTGGTGGCAGCAGGGCAACTTGCTACATGGGATCGGGTGGTCTCCACCACATTCCAGCCAACAGTTTACAATTAATTTATCCAATGAGTTCAATTCATGTTGCCAGTGAAATAACTCTACAGTGCAGTGTAAAACGATAGTGAGAAGGGTTATGTATGCTTAACAAACAGTTGTGGGTATTTTATATTACATTATAAAGAATTTGAACTACAACTACCTATTGTGTCTGACGAAATTTTTGAAAGGAGGATGCGCCTTTATGTGAATGTGTTTGATATAAAAATAGAAGGTTTGAACTCATAGTTAAATAGTTCGTAGGTTGCGAATACAAAAGCGGAATTGAAACTACAGATTGATAATCTCAGTGCAATGGTATATAGTGTTCACGCTAGAACTGAGAATACGCATTCGCAATTAGAAATTCATATTCGCTTAACACCAGTATATATATATATATATATATATATATATATATATATATATATATATACACTGGTGTTAAGCGAATATGAATTTCTGAACAAATCTCGTGGTTGTGCGGTAGCGTTCTCGCTTACCACGCCCGGGTTCCCGGGTTCGATTCCCGGCGGGGTCAGGGATTTTCTCTGCCTCGTGATGGCTGGGTGTTGTGTGATGTCCTTAGGGTAGTTAGGTTTAAGTAGTTCTAAGTTCTAGGGGACTGATGACCATAGATGTTAAGTCCTATAGTGCTCAGAGGCATTTGAACCATTTGAATATGAATTTCTAATTGCGAATGCAATATATATTGAGTTTTTTGACCAAACTGACTTAGTTCATGAAGTGTTTTTGGAGCCTATCAACGAAGTATTATCTGATGCTGAAGAGGAATAGGAAAAACAGAAAATGGGATATAAAACTATATTTAATGATACTGAAGAATGACACAAGGAATTTAGAAATCCAAGGTACAAGAAAATTCTAGAATTACTAAATCTAGGGCCTTTCGCTGAAATATGGGGAGCATTTAGGAAATATGTAGAGTGACACTTGAGCTGAAGAAAGTATGTTGACGAACATATTAGCGTAAGTCACCTCATCATGGTACTTATTAGTAGAATACCCTTGTACGGTAGGTAAAAAATGATGGAAAGAGAATGATCAAGGGCTAGTGCTACACCTGGAGGAATTAAATATATTTGATAACTCTAGGGAAGATGACAGGATAGGAGTAACAGAGATGGGTACCGTAAGGAAAGTAACTCAGAGCAAAGAAGGAGAAATAATTGTCAGATCAATAGACAAAATCCTGATATCTGGGCAAAAGGAGATAATGCATATGGTTCAGAAATGCTTAGGGCACAGGAGAATGAGTTTGTAAGGGAAAACCCACATCTCACAGGGGAAGTGATAATTGAAAATTGGGGAAACTAATGTTGACCTGAGGCAAGGGCCGATATGTGGGACATGAAACAATGAATAATAGTTAGTCTGTAGTTATAAACTTAATGTAATATGATGAAATAAGAAGTTCACAGCATAATTTGGTTTTGGAAAACGTTAAGGTTGGAAATACCATCCATAAGGAAGCCATAACCAAGGGCATGATTTAGGAGCCGTCAGCGAACGTTATTCTAGCTTCTAGGAGTGATGTTAAGTAACTGCCAAAGAACTTTACGGGTCTAAACGTAAATAATAGGACTGTCCTGTCATAATGGTTAAAGGACTCAAAGTTGTAGGTATCACAGTGTGTAAAGCATTTTACTATTATTATATATCGACCAGCTTCGAACATATAATGCACAAAAGATTTAAAAAGCTCTCTTTAGCCTACAAAGCTATGATAAAGGCATGGTTGTTTCATTTGTGACTTCAGAAAAAAAAGAACAAGTTACGCTAAATGCCCATGTTTAGGTAGTTGTTCCGGGAATCTTACTGTTGAAAACAGAACATAGTGATCACTTCACACAGACGAGGGAATAGTAAACAAATAGAACAAGGGTAATTCACGAAACAGGGATGAAAGGAACAAATTAAAAGAACTGTTATTAGAATGTAGCACAATGTTCTTGGTGAACCTGAGGTTATCAGGGAATACAAGTGTAAATTAAAAATCAACAACCCAGATTTGTTCTTTAAATGTGTATCCCCTATACCATAACTTGAAAAGAAGCAGCTGTGAGTGAGGTCACGAAAATGATAGCTCGCAAAATTGTTGAAAGGTCACAAAATATTTTTCATAATCCATTATTAGCAGTAAAGAAACCAGGAGGGGGGGCGTACATTTCGTTGATGCTATGGCATTAAACAAAATTGTCGAAATGCAAGAGTTCACTATATCTGTATGGAAGATATTTCAGTTGAACTTGAATCGTCAAAGTATATTAGTGCAGATATAACCCCAGATATGGATAAGTGCCTTTGCAACAGCATTAAAGAAAGTATGCAGCATTCCTTTTGAAGACAGGTCCCTCCAATTCAAGGTGCTGCACTTGGGTTTAAGTATTTTGGCTGCTGTTTTTATTTGAGCATTAGACTTAGCTCATAGGGAAGCTATTAAAAAAATTGGTTGCTGATGATTAATAATAAATCAGACTTCGAATGAACATATGGTAGTATTAAAGGAAGTTTTTGTGAAGATGAAAGAGAAAGAATCAGAATTAAGCTGTCCAAATGATTTTTGGAAACGCATCAAGCGAGATTTCTAGGTTATATTATACACAGCAGAGGGCCAAAGGCTGACCCATCTGGGTGTGGTGGCAATTTTCCAATGCACTAGTCCAAGAAACAGAAAACAGGTAAAGTCATTTTTGGGAATGGTAGAACTTATTAAGTGATTTTTACCAGGAACTTACTTGACCAGTCCTATCACTAGACTTGCAATGTGGCACTGAGGGGGGGGGACAAGAAGAAAACATTTATAATAGTATAAAGTGAGAACTAATAAATGCACTAATTTTGTTCCATCCCAGTTCTGAGTAAGTGTTAAAGTTGACAACAGATAGTACAGATTGTGGGACACCATGTGAAATTTTCCATTCGGAATTATGTGTTGAGTAATACTTACACCATACAATTGTTTTTGCTACCTGTGTTTTTAATAAACATGAGAGGATCTATTACCCAACAGCAAAGTATTTCAAAGGTTATGGTGTGTACTAACAGATAGGAAACAATAGTTTACATAGATCTTGAAGCATTAACATTTCTGATGGACAGTCACTTTCTGCACTATACATTGATGTGATGGAAGCTATGTCTTCAAGAATTTGAATATGAAGTGCATTACATGAAAGCTTCACAGAATGCTGGTCTTCATACCACACCTCAGGTGCCTATGGGCATAAGCGATACAAAAACCACCAAAGGACTGGGAACCATATAGGAACTATATTTATAAATATTGGAAATCACTTCCAGTGGTTCACATAGCTTGCTGCTGCCATAAAATCTGAGCAAATGAATGATTCACAGTTAGAAAAAATAATTCAGACAATAATGGAAGGAAAAGACATGAACAATTCACAAACTATAGGTGATATATAAAGATGTACTTTATTGGAAAGTTTCCCATCTAGAATTATCTTAATAAAATCTGTGTGTCTTATTCAGCAGTTCAAGAATTAATTACATAAAAAATACATGAATGCAGGCTATGACCATTTTGGAGTGAAGAAATATGTTAAACATTTGATACAATATTATTATTTTAATAACATTGTGAGATCAGTATTAAACATGTCAAAAGGTGCAGTGTAAGCTATAATCTATCATTCCAAAATTATTGTGAGATTTAGTAGCAGTGGATTATTTTGGACCACTTCCCGGAAGTCTGAGAGGTGTTACATACATACGTTTTACTATAGAATCATGGTCTAAGCATGTGGAGTTGTAGAAATTAAAAAAGACCATTGTACAGGGGGCTGTTTGAAGTTTAACTCATGACTACTTTATACATTGGCAAGTTCCTAAAAGATTAATATGTGGTAACAGCAGTGTATTTTTAAGTAACCAGTTCAAAGGAATATAATGTCATTTGACATTAACCATGTACTAATATCCAAATATCATCCACAAGCAAATCCTGTAGTACATACAACAAAAGAATTAACTCATCTCTGTAGAACATACCGTTGCTCAAAATATTCTAGGTGGGCCAGCTGATTGTCAAATTTGGGAAAACTTTGAACAAGCTGCCTCACTTGAAAGTAGGATTGGCCCTCCTAAGGATAGTAGGTGAAAAGGTAATAGGGGAATCATTACTTTTATTAATAACCTGGTTGCCTAATGAAGGTAATCAGATGATCATACAAAGTAATCTAGTGCATGTCTTTGGTTCAAAAAGCTGTACAAAGACTGTCTAAACACAACCAGCATGCTACAGAACCAACATTTCAGACAGGCGATTTAGTAATGGTCAAAATTCACTCTGAACATTCAACATACAGTAAAGTACAAAGCCTAGTATTACAAGCTATTTATTCTGTGTTAGAAATAACGTTCACTTACGAGTGTGGATATCTGTTAAGAATTTAATTAATATAATGAGTTTTAGTTCTATACTATGGCTAAACGAATTTATGTATTAATACTATGAAAGGTGTTTACTTAAATTTTACTCAAAATGCCGACATTTCAAAAGAAAGTATATAGTGACAGTTTTGTGACCTGTAACAGTAGGATTGCCAGTCGGAAATGTGATGTAACAGACTATCGAAAGCTGCCACACTGCTGTTCTTACTGCCCCAGAAAATACAGGTGAGAAGACGCAAAATTAAATTGAAAGCATGTCAAGGTAATTCAAACTAAGTAAAGGAATTCAAAGCCATGGGCAAGTATCTGTCATACATTACAGTCAAGCAGAAGAGCTAGATTAGATTAGATTAGATTAATACTTGTTCCATAGATCATGAATACGACACTTCGTAATAATGTGGAACGTGTCAGGTTAATAAAAGATGTCTGTACAAGAAATTACATTACCCAAAATATTGCATGACACTAATGATTAAGTTGTTTTTTTTTTTTTTTTACTTACTTTATATCTAAAAATTCAGCCAATGAGTAGAAGGAGTTGTCATCTAGAAATTCTTTTAATTTATTTTTAAATGTTAGTTGGCTATCTGTCAGGCTTTTGATGCTGTTTGGTAGGTGCCCAAAGACTTTTGTGGCAGCATAATTTACCCCTTTCTGTGCCAAAGTCAGATTTAACCCTGCATAGTGAAGATCATCCTTTCTCCTGGTGTTATAGGTATGCACACTGCTATTACTTTTGAATTGGGTTGGATTATTATCAACAAATTTCATAAGGGAATATATATACTGTGAGGTTACTGTGAGGATCCCTAGATCCTTAAATAGATGTCTGCAGGATGACCGTGGGTGGGTTCCAGCAATTATTCTGATTACACGTTTTTGTGCAATGAATACTTTTCTACTCAACGATGAATTACCCCAGAATATGATGCCATACGAAAGCAGTGAATGAAAGTAGGCATAGTAAGCTAATTTACTGAGATTCTTATCACCAAAATTTGCAATAACCCTAATAGCATACGTAGCTGAACTCAGACGTTTCAGCAGACCATCAATGTGTTGCTTCCAGTTTAACCTCTCATCAATGGACACACCTAAAAATTTTGAAAATTCTACCTTAGCTACAGACTTCTGTTCAAATTCTATATTTATTACTGGAGTTTTCCCATTTACTGTACGGAACTGTATATACTGTGTTTTATCAAAATTTAAAGAGAGTCCGTTTGCTGAGAACCACTTAATAATTTTGTGAAAAACATCATTTACAATTACATCACTTAGTTCTTGGTTTTTGGATGTTATTACTATACTTGTATCATCAGCAAAAAGAACTAACTTTGCATCTTCATCAATGTGGAATGGTAAGTCATTAATGTATATCAAGAACAGTAAAGGACCTAAGACCGAACCCTGTGGGACCCCGTGCTTGATAGCACCCCAGTTTGAGGAATCAGCTGTTTTAACATTACACGAACCACTTATTTCAACTTTCTGCATTCTTCCAGTTAAGTATGAATTAAACCATTTGTGCACTGCCCCACTCAAACCATAATGATTTAGCTTATCTAAAAGAATTCCATGATTTACACAATCAAAGGCCTTTGAGAGATCACAAAAAATACCAATGGGTGATGTCCGGTTATTCAGAGCATTTAATATTTGATCAGTGAAAGCATATATAGCATTTTCTGTTGAAAAGCCTTTCTGAAAACCAAACTGACATTTTGTTAGTACTTTATTTTTACAAATATGGGAGGCTACTCTTGAATACATTACTTTCTCAAAAATTTTTGATAGAGCTGTCAGAAGAGAGATTGGGCGATAGTTGTTGACATCCGACATATCCCCCTTTTTATGCAATGGTTTTACAATGGCATATTTCAGTCTATCAGGGAAAACACCCTGCTCCAAAGAGCTATTACATACGTGGCTGAGAATTCTACTTATCTGTGGGGAACAAGCTTTAAGTACTTTGCTGGAAATGCCATCAATTCCGTAAGAGCTTTTACTTTTCAGTGAGTTTATTATTTTACTGATTTCAGAGGGAGAGGTTGGTGGAATTACAGCTGTTTCAAACTGTGCAGGTATGGCCTCTTCTATTAATAGCCTTGCCTCTTCTAGTGAAGATCTAGATCCTATTTTCTCCACAACATTTAAAAAATGATTATTCAAAATATTTTCAATTTCTGATTGTTTGTTAGTGCACTTGTCATTCAATTTTATTGCACTAAAGTCTTCCTGTGCTCTTGGTTGCCCTGTTTCCCTTTCAATAATATTCCAAATTGCTTTAATTTTATTATCAGAGTTACTGATCTCAGACATGATACACATGCTTCTGGACTTTTTAATAACTTTTCTTAGTACCGCACAATAGTTTTTATAATATTGAACAATTTCGGGGTCAGTACTCCATCTTGCTGTTAGATACAGTTCTCTTTTGCGGTTGCAAGATATTCTTATTCCTTTAGTTAGCCAAGGTTTTTTATATGTTTTCTTGGAATTATGTTTAACTATTTTCTTGGGAAAACAATTTTCAAATACCCTTAAAAATGTATTGTGAAATAAGTTATATTTCAAGTTTGCATCGGGTTCCTTATACACTTCATCCCAGTCTAGCTGCTGTAGGCTTTCCCTAAAGTTTGCAATATTTATATTGTTAATTGAACGCACTGCTTTGAAAGTCTGATTTATTATACTGCATGGAGCTATGTCATGTACTGTAACAAGCTGTGCACTATGATCTGAAAGACCATTCTCAACAGGATAAGCATTTATGTCCTTAAACTTATCTTGGTCTATAAAAAAGTTATCTATCAATGTACTGCTGTTCTTTGTTATCCGAGTAGGAAAATCAATGACGGAGCTCAAATTGAAAGAACTGAGTAATACTAAAAGGTCATTCTTCCTATTACACTCTTTCAGGGAATCAACATTGAAATCCCCACAAATGATAATTTGCTTCCCCCTGTCTGACAGATAGCACAACAAAGCATCCAAGTTTTCCAGAAATAGCTGGAAATTCCCTGAGGGGGACATATACACTGTTACAATTATGAAAGTGCCATCCTTTAGTTTAAGTTCAGTGGCACATGCTTCCATATGTTGCTCTACACAAAATTTTTTAGTTTCTAAATTTTTTGCACTGTGGAAGCTTTTGACATATATGGCAACTCCTCCTCTCATCATATTATCTCTACTTACATGTGCAGCTAATTTGTACCCATTGATGCTAACCTTTTGCATATCAGTGACAATGTGATGCTCAGACAGGCATAGTACATCTATTACATTCTCAGTTTCTGTATCTTCTAAACAAAGCAGAAGCTCATCAATTTTATTGTTCAATTCCCCAATATTTTGATGAAATATACTAACATTTTTCATTTTACTTTTGCAATTATCTTGAACTTTTTTGACATCTTTAGTACTTGCATGGCTGAGTTTCCCACTGGACACTGATCTTACACTAAAAAAGAGTTTCCACCATGAGATGTAGTTCCTCCCCCCTTTAAATTTCCTGCTATCAGCCCAGCCAGTTTACCCTTCCCTTTCCTGTTGAGGTGTAGGCCATGTCTAGTATAGTCCCACCTACAGAGTGAATCAACACGAACCACACCAATGTGTGACCCCGCATCAGATCCAAGTAGCCGTTCCAACTCCAAATTAACTCTCCTGACAGAAGAGGTCAAATGAGGTCGGTCGTGGCGCTCCAGAACCGACACAAACCCAACACTGGTATGATTCGATGCCGATGCAATATTTGCCAGGTCACACTCTATGCTGTACCCCGGATCTCTGTCAATACTGTTGCCCGGCCCACCCACAATAACCACGGTGTCTTCCTTAGTAAAACCTTTACATAGTGAACCTAAATCCTCTGTAACCTGCCCAAGTTCAGCACTAGGTTTGAAAAAACTTGTGACCTGGTAATCCAACCCTAATTCATCCTGCAGAAGTTGGCCCACACCCCTAGCATGCGAACTACCTAGCAACAAGACTTTCTTTCTCTTTGCAGACTTCCCTACATTCTTAATCAATTTGCTGCTGAAAGCTTGTTGAGCCCTGTGTACATCTACTTCTGTGAGAGGCTCATCAGTTTCTGACTGAGGCAACAGGTCAAACCTATTTTGTACATTAATAACAAAGCGGTCAGAAGAATTTCTTGGCCTGTTCCTCATGCCTGTTGCCACTTCCCACCCCTGTTTACCCTTCTCCCCCCTTAACCTGCCCAGTTCTCGCCTAGCCTCATCTAACTCAGCCTGAAGGGCAGCAATTTTCCCCTCCTGTTCCACAATCTTCCTATCTCTACTGCATAGCCTACAGAACCACTGATGAGTCTCGCTCATTTTCCCAATTCCCACGCCACTACAGTCGCCCCAATGAAAAAAGTTACTACATCCATCACACCAGACCCCGGAGCTAACGATCCTACGGCACGTCAGGCACTTTACACTCATGGTAAAAATCTATTTTAGTGACAGAAAGACAATTAAGTTACCGGAAAACAATGAAAATACGTGTACGAAAAATTAGGCCTACTCGCGACTATGTAAACAGTGGTTCAGAAGTTTTTTACTGGAAATTACTTAAGAGATGACGATACTCTACAGATATAAATGGGCAGCAAACGTATTTAGCACACTAAACTATCAGTAAATGCACTTAAGATTGCGGTATGAAGTTTAATCTGAAAACTCAAAAGTTCGGCCTGGCCGCGATATGTAAACAAAATGAACTTTACGTGATTACTGTGAAAATACGCGAGTAAGACAAAAACCTTTAATGGTATGCTTGCAGAGCACTATAATTAACGTAATAAATTAGTTTAAAGTGTTAAAAAACAGTTTATTACTACTTAAATTACTTATCTTGTACAAGAGCTGTGACTCAGACGTCCGTGTAGCAGGCAGGTAGTATGGCAACACCATCATCAATATCCATCTCCTACTGAAGACAACACAGATGACAAAAAAGATGAGTTTTAGGAAGTCCTAAAGAGCATTATAAAGAAGTCCAAATAAGAAACATACAGGAACTTATAACTGATTTTTGTCACTGAAGCAGGAAAAGAAAATATTTATTCTCTGACCACAGTAAAGTACAGCTTGTACAAACTAACCAATAATAACATCTTCAGAATGATTACATTTTCCACTACAACGAATATGGTTATCAGCTTAACAGCATTCCCACACAAGAAAATTCATCTAAGAAATGGTGCTCACTGTATGGTAAAATCATATGTCAGATATATCATGTAATGATAGACATGTAGAGCAACCAAATAGTGAGAGATATTACAGTGCCAAGAGGGTGAAGTGTAGAACTGACGATTTCTCGATGCAAGCAAGACTAGGCGACAAATAAGATGCTGCTCTGCCAGTGTTGTTCAGAAGTACAATACAATGTGCCTTTGGACATGCATGGATGTCCGAAGAAGCATTGTATCATTCTCCTTACCAACACAGGGATTGCAATATCGTATTTATCCGCTAATGTAATGTGTCATGCATGCATGTCCAAAGGATCATTTGCAACATGCTCCTTAAAACATTAGGCACTGCAATATCGTATTTATCTGCCGATATCAGCAGCGACTCTCAACTAAAATGTCCTCCCCCATACTAAATCGTGCACAGATAGCCAAAGTTGTTAAGAGGACTGCTCACGTAAAGTGGGAAATCTGGGCTTGAGTCCTTGTCTGGCACAAATTTAATTGTGGTCATTCCCTTATATAGCCTATGGTTTTCATATTAGTAACTATGAGTGCATTTCACATAGACTTTAAAAAGTTCTGATTTGCTACAAACAAAGAATGGAAGCCAAGAGTTTCATGTAGCAAAACTAAAAAGTGAGAAAAATGTAAAGAATTTTAATTACAATTACATCCGTTTAGATGTGCTACAAGATGCAGATAATGAAGAAGATGTGGAGAAAGTGTGGCACA
The DNA here is from genome assembly GCF_023897955.1 of Schistocerca gregaria. Classification (NCBI taxonomy): domain Eukaryota; kingdom Metazoa; phylum Arthropoda; class Insecta; order Orthoptera; family Acrididae; genus Schistocerca; species Schistocerca gregaria. Next base: position 355,030,305 of record NC_064922.1, on the reverse strand, counting down.
ATGTGAAGACAGCAATGACAGAAAATGTGAATTAAGTGCTGATTAGGAAGAACAAAACAGGGGAAAAGATGATGGTTTAATGAGCAAAGTAGAGATGCAGTTAAGAGGAGCAAGAAAGCGTGTGACCTACGGCTACAGGATGCAGGTAATGGGACACTGATTGTAACGTATCTAGGTGTGAGCAGAGTGCTGCGAAGAGTGCTGACAAGTGAAAAGAGAAAATACCTAAAACAAATTCTTGAAAATGTGGAACTGCATAACCGAAAAACAAATTGCAGAACATTTTTTCTACATGTGAAAACAGCAAGAAAAAGTTTCGACGTAAGAAATCAGTACATCAGTCAGAAAAATGGAAATGTGATCATGGATACTGAATCGGTATTATAGCGATGGAAAGAATATTTTTACGAACTATTCAACTATACTAACTGAGAGTTACAGTTTAGTGAAGATAAAAAGGATCGAATTAGACAGAGATTGACAATAGATGTATGACATAGTGAAAGCTATACAGACGATGAAAAGCAAAATAAAGCGCCTGATGAGGATAAGGTATATGCAGAAACGTTGAAGTACAATATGAAGGAAGAAGACTAGAGGCTGAGCTGTGCATACTCATTCACTTCATTTGGAAGATTGAAACGCTGCCCAACAGATGATAGATAGCTGTCATTTGTCCAATACACAAGAAAAGAAGCAAGATGAATTACTCTAACTACCAAGGAATGAGGTTACTTAACGTCGTGTTAAAGATCGTTTCTGCAATTATTTTAGAATACTATAAGAATTCGCAGAAAATGTCATGGCAGAATAATAGACTAGATTCCGCCCAAACCGTGTTTTTGTTCTTAGGTAAGTTCTTGTGGCATACTGGGAAAAGAAAAACCCAGGTACTGTTCATAGATTCTGAAAGACCTAACAGCAGTTTTCATTGAGATTGCCTCTATAAAAATTTGAAGGGGTTACGAATACCAAATGAACAATTGAAATGATTACTGCAGTGTGAATCAAGAGAGACATTAAGACCTGGATGACCAGGCTCAGGACATTCTCACATTTGAACGGCATTAAGACAGGGAGATGTACTGTCATACATAATGTTTCATCTCATCCTGGAGAAAGTCGTAGTGGGAGCAAAGTTGAAGGGTATAATGGGTTGTGAATGGAAGGCGGCACGTTTCAATAGCTTGTGTGGGTGACATAACGTTAATCAGTGAGATGGAACACGATCTTCGGGAGATGAAAAAAATGTCGCTATATCAGCAAGTAAAGCAGGACTACTCATAAAACAGAACACATGCTAGTAGGCAGAACTAAATATGAACAAGAGCATCTCACAGTTGTCAAAGAGGGAGCTGGAGTGAATAGTGGCTCAGGACGTTCTCTTACCCTTGGCATGGGACAATCCTCCTAAAAGAAAGAAAAATCAGCAGTGATCAATGGCATCAATATCGAGAAGACAATGGAAACCACAGCATTACAGACATGTAACTTGTATCATCAGGATATATGACTTGTATTTGAAAAAGTGTCATGATGCCCTCTTCATTACCAATACATTCTAGATTTGTCCCCCATTCATATGTCCAAGGGGAATGTGACAAAAAAAGATTAAATAGTCAACGAAACCATAACACTGTACGAGTTATAGTGTGGTATGTCAGAATTTTCAATGTGGCAAGGAAGCTAGTAAACTGAAAAGGAAAATCCAGGGGTCAGTGAAGTGAAATGTAAAAAAGGTAATGATTTCTGACCAGAAAAATATGGGGTAATATCAACAGTAGCAAAAAATGGTGTGATGGAAGTGTGGATAGGATTATTGGCATCATAATCGATAGCAAAGCGACACCAACAACAATAGATCAGGCATACAAGTTGATGTCACAAGCAGAAAACTGACCGAGAAAAACTAACTGAGTAGTTTAACAAATTTCAGCAAGTAATAACAAACACATTGTTCAAAAACCACAAACGGAGGAGATACAGTTGAAGGAGGTCAGGAGATACAGGAAGATTTTAGCAAAATTTTGATGGTCAGACAGAGATTCCAAATCAGGTATGGGATTGAAAGGCGTACTCAGGAGAGATATACACTATGATCACAATTTAGTCATGGTTAAGAGAAATACGAAGATTAAGGAACTCATCTGTAAGAATCAGTGTGTAAAGAAGTGGGATAGAGAAGTATGGAGCAATGAAGAGATGCAGCTGAAGTTCTCCAAGTCTGTAGATACTGTGATACTGAATACCACAGCAAGTAATTCAGTTGAAGACGAATGAATACCTCTATATGGGGCAGTTGCATAAGTTGGACAGACAGAGATAGGTACAAGGAAGATAACTGCAAAGAAACTTTGGGTAGCAGGAGAAACATTTCAATTGATAGACAAAAGAAGGAAATATAGAAATGTTCTGGAAAAAACATAAATATAGCAATATGTTTCTTAGGAATGAAATCAATAGAAAGTGTACGAAAGACAAGGCGAAATGGCTACAGGAAAAGTGCAAAGAAAGCGAAAAAGGATTGGTCAACACAAGGACTGATTCAGTATATAGAAAATTCAAAACAGCCATAGGTAAAATTAAAAGAAAACGTCCCTAACTTAAGTGTGCAAGAGGGATTGCACTGTTAAGCATGCAGAAGAGAGCAGATAGGCGGACTGAGAATGCAGAAAGCTTCTATAAGAGGGAAGAACTGTGTGATCTCGTGATTGGTGGAAAAATAGAAGTCGACACATAAGACATAAGGGATCCAATGTTTGAAGAGCTTTGATACACTTACAACCAAATAAGGTGAAATTTACAGCTAACATAACTTCAGAATTTCTGTAATGATTTGGAGAAGTGGAAACCAAATGATTATTCAAACTGATTTGGAGGCTCTGTGTGTCTGCAATAACACCATATATACACCAGATTTTCAGAAAAATATCATCCACACAATTTCGATAAGCGGAGAGATTTGCGAGAATTATCGCATCTAACAGCTCATCCATACAAGCTGCCACGAGACCAGTATACAGAAGAATGTAAAAGAAAATTGAGGATATGTGATCGTATGTTTGGCCTTAAGAAAGGTAAGGGCACAAGAGAGGCAGTTCTGATGTTGCACTTGGTAATGGAAGCAAGAATTAAGAAACAATAAAGCACGTTCATAGGATCTGTCACTGTAGAAAAACGTTCGTGATTATAAGATGATACAAGTTTTTCGAAATTCTCTGTAATATAGGTGGTGTAAGCTGAAGGGAAAGACAGGTAAAACGCAATATGTACAGCAACTTATCAGGCAACATATGAATGGAAGACCAGAAGAAAACAAGTATGTTTTGTCCACAACTGAGAAGAACTGATTTGGTAGGAATTCAGCTGTGGGTAGGATCATGTGACTTAGACAGCATGAACATTTTCATGGGTGGAGGTACATCAGTATTAGAAATGTGACTCATCTGAAGATTTTCGAATGACATAGACATATTAAATCATCCAGCCCCTTCTGAAGTAATATGGGTCAAATCCTCAAATAAAGAATGACAGAAATAAAATGAAAGATCGTTAGTGAGAAAAAATTCAGAGTGAAAGGATGTCAGTGGTAATATTTGATGATGACATTCTATTCTTACAAGAAAATGAGGAAGAACTTCAAGATCTGTTTAGTAGGATATATGACTGCAAACTGCAGAATTAGAGTAAACTGAAAAAAGGCGAAAGTAATGACAAGAAGCAGATATGAGGTTAAACACAAATTTAATATCAAACTGTAGATTCACATAGTATATGAAATGCAGGAATTCTGTTGCATTCTAAGAAAAATAACGCAAGATGAACAAAGCAAAGAGAACGTGAAAGAAAAAATAGCATAGGCAAGGAAAGACTTCCTGGTTATTACAAGTCTACTAGTAGCAAATATCGGCATTGAATTGAGGAATGAATTTCTGAGAATGTCCATTTGGTGTACAGCTTGCATGGGAATGAAACATGGGTTGTGAGAAAACTAGAAAAGAAGAGAATCGAAGCGGTGGAGGTGAAGCTGTAGCAGGATGGTGAAAATCTGATGGACTACAAAGATAAGAAGTGAAGAGGTTCTCCTCAGAGTCGATGACGAGAGAAGCATCTGAAAAAATTGACAAGAAGAGGGGACAGAATGATAGGCATTTGTTAGCCATTACGTGACCAATGGGACATATATTTTCTATATTGTGATTTCCTGTGTTCACAGGGATGTAAAAGTCCCACCTCTGTGTGGTGTTGGAAACTAGTTTTGAATATATCAACCGTGTGGAGTTAACAGGCTCGTTGTTCGGCTCCTAATGCGGTGAGGTATCGCTTGATTTGTTGAGCATTTTCAACTTTTCGCGTCATAATGATTGTCTCGTGTTGAGACTCACTCTGAGGGTGGGCCGACGATACTTGGCCGAAATATCAGTGGAAGAAATTTTATTTGCGTGGCTGCAAGCCCGAAAGTTAATGGAATATGGATTAGTTGTTTCAGTTGTATATTGTGTGCCTTGGGTTTTGGCTGTCTGATGTAATTTTTTTCCTGTCTCTAAAGGATCAGCTAGGTAATGTATTTATTGTGTTTTTTACACTGTTTGTCAGGAATATTTAAATTCGTGTATATATTTAATGATGAAATGCTTTTAAATTGGCTTCACCTTATGGCCAGTCTGTGAAGCGAACGTGTACCTGTGGCTTTTGTTCAAATTTGAGTTTAAATTTTTACATTTATGTAGCTTATTCGGTGCTGTAATGTTATTTTAGTTTTCTTCGTTTGATGTGAAATGGAAAACTCCATGAACTTGTTGTTAGTGTTTTGTTTGATGAATGCTTATGTTCCTATTTTCTTTACATTTCTATCTTACAAAATCAATGTGAAAAGATAGTTCCACACATTTTCCTCCATGATTAAAGACCACTTAATGAATCTGTTTACTATTGGAACGTCCAAAAGAAGAAAAGAAAGACGATGCCACCATTTGAGTGACCTACTGTCAACAGCATATGTTTCTCTGCACTGTTCGAACCGGTCTACAGCTCTCATTACAGCTGTGTACTCTACTATGGATGCAGAGCAGGATAAAGTCGATGCTGAACCATTTCAATCTATCTTGTGACGAATATTATATTTTTCAGATAGTGAGCAGTTGACAAAACTAACTGGTTTATTGTCTTGGAAACTGTTTGATGAAATCAAAATATTCACTTTCTTCCTATATACAACAACGAAATTTAGAAACATAACCTCACTTCCCATCCACTCCAAAGGCAGGGAACCAATTTAGAGAGCAATTTTACACGAAATATTAACTAATTTGCTCACGGAAGTATTAAACAACAAGCAGTGCCTTCCATGGTACTTGAGGAAGCTGTGGAGGCTAGAACTGTAGGGGAAGACAGAACACGGAGTATATCCAACAAATTATGACAAAGGGTGCAAGTGCTGCTCTAAAATAAATACATGGTGGGCCCCATCAAATCAGTCAGAAGACTGATAGTACAAAAAAAATCAATTTCATGATAAAAAGAAGATGTTTCACTTAGTTGGAGAACACACTGAAGGACTTCAGATGATGGTTGACTACACCATGAAATACAGTCTTCAGTTTAGTTCGCTAATGAAAGAAACAACCACATTCCACATCAGAAACAGGAAGACAAAGAATCACACAATATAATGCAATCCCTCCCAAACACCTGGATGTGCCCCTTTTACAGATGCTTACCTATTAGTAGCATCTTCAGAAAACAGGTTCTTAATTTAAGAGCTGTAACAACTTCCTAACTGGAAATTTATGGAGTACAGATGCAAGGATGCTACAAACAACTGCCTTACCATTGATATATTCACAAGCTCAATATCGTTCTGTTGTATGGCTGGATAACTTCCACACTTGACTGTTTGATATTCATTTGAGCCACCTAATGAGAATCTTATCTCTAATCCATTGCTTACCCCTACTGATGAACATGTATGCTGTCAGATTACGATCTGGGATTCTGAAGAATTGCTCAATGCCACCTGTCGGGAAACAAGAGTGCTGCAATGAGATTAAAAGATCGTAATCCTGCATGGATGATGACTGAAGAATTAGCTGATAAGTCATTTACACCTGATGAATTGTGTAGACGAGAATGGGCTTAATTAAATCTTCACACCATCAACATCTACAATCCTTGTGCAAAACTATCAGAATTCTACTTCATTCATTCTAGCTAGACCAAACTTAACAGGGTGTACTCTGTTGTTAGAAGAAGTACTTCTGCTGAAGACTGAAACAAAATATTCACCTATTTGAGTAGAATTTCACACATCTGGTCTTTGTTCGGAGACACTTTCCATACCCATCAGCTTCAAATAAAAAGCAGCTACATCATCTGGGAATTAACAACTGGATTAAAGTAATTGATTTTTGCACCATAAATAGTTATAGAAAAAAATAGGATAATATTCCAAATTAAGGGGATTAAACGATTTTGAAGTGGCAGATAGGCATCATACACTTTCTAATGCATTTCTCTTCTGTTTGAAAGCCTTCTATTAAATGCAATCTTAATTGAAAGTAAGGATTTTACTCATAATACATGATGCAATAGTCCCTAAAAAACAATAGCCCGAGTATATGAAGTATTTTCAGACGCTAGAAATCACGAAATTTTACTAGGATGTTGTCAGCCTTTATTGTGGGTTCATGCTATTGTAGTGTTGTGCAAAATTTTAACAGTTACATTTCACTGACATGAAGTCTTTGTTTAATGGCTGTACTCACTCTGTGCTATATTCATATCAACTGTTTAACTTAAGTTGTGGATCATAAATTTATGAAGGCCCATCTCTAATTGTAGTTATAGCTAATCCTAAATATCTTTTTACGAATATAGTCAGTAATCTGCACTAAAAGTTTATCAGTACTCCAATGATCAACAAGTTCATTTGTTCTGCTAGTGTAGAGGTCTTAGATTTGATCTCATGTTTTTCATAGGATTGTTCCAGTGCTTGATATCTCATGCTTGTCATAGGATTGCTCTGATACTTGATAGGAGTTTTAAGTCCTACAGTACTTTGTATTCACACAAAATGTGCTGTTACACAAGGGTTTAGATTTTTAGACTGTAAATTAAACTTAAGACCTGTCATCAATATCTAGGTGCCACTAAGTCAGAGGAAGGCAAGTGCAGACCACATCCATTGGTACTATTTAACTTCTCATATAAATGAGTCCATTCGTCTTCCTTTCACCATTTTCTTGTACAGTTAATAATATTGTCCTGTACAGACAATACTCCAATACTAGTAGGCCATTCTTCTGTACAGTCCTGCTCCTGTCTGAATTCCTCTTCTCTCTCTGTCATGTCTTTAGGAGTCTCTCGTACTGGTAATTATTGACTATGACGAACAGGCCTGAGAGAAGATGTCATATTGGGATACTACATAATTTTTGTTTTGTCTGTGAGGTGATTCTAACCGTTTTTGACAGATGAAAATAACAATACGTTTTGTTATCCACTGGGTCTGTCCGAGTAATGGAAACAACAAAGAATATAAATCATTTTGTTACTATTGTTTATTGTTTATTCTTTCAATAGGCTTTTTAAAATTATTAGTCCAGTTTTAATTATTAGGTTGAGAGTGCTCCGCCTTAGTTGAGCATCGTGATTTGCGACGTACTGCAACTGTATTCTCCTACACATATTTTCATACTACCACATTCATACATATCATAAAGTTACAATTATATTTACTTGCAGTGCAGTCCTTTCTTATATTTATATGGTATCTAACATTCGACAAGCATTTATCTTTTTTCACTTTAGGGCATGTTGATGCATCAATCCCTGGAAGAAAAAACGTAATATTAACTTAAAACTAAATCTGCATAGATTAGTATAGTATGGCCACTAATACCTCTTTCATACATTCAACCATGTATTTACTTAATTCAGTGAGCAGTCAAGCTATCACAAACTCATTTAATGCTATGCGTGAATCTCTACCTACCTTATAAATCTGCAAGATAAAGTGTATTATAGGCATGATGCGACCTTTTATTCAGTTTGTCACTCATATTGTACTCGCTTGTTTACCTGCATCAAGGGTTTTCTGATTCCTTAATTATAATTAGTATGTTACTTTCAACACTTAAATTTGTAAATACATAGATATAATGTACATAGTAACATAACTTCGCCATCTGAAGAGATTATGTGTACTAAAAATTTTACCTTTTCTTGTCCAAAATTAGATTTCTTGACCACACGAATTACGTCCGTCTTGCTTCCTAAGGTATGTCGATGACACCTTCCCGATATGGCCTCACAGTGAAAATACACTACAGTGGTTCATACATCACAGGACTATTAAATTTACCATCGAGATGGAGAAGGATGGCAAGCTACCGTTTTTGGATTTTTTAGTTGAGCGGAAGGCAGGAGGCCGCCTTGGTCATTCAGTGTACAGGAAATCGTGTCCCACACTGTTCGATATTTGAACGCCAAGAAAACGGTCCTGAATACGTTAATACACAGAGCCATAGTTATTTCTGATGACGACCACCTACGTTTTTCATTGCAGCACTTGAGACAAGTGTCCAGAGAGAATGGTTATAGCAAAAAAGACACTGCAGACGCTTTTAGGTGTCACGGAAGAAGGACGCCTCGTGAATCAACAGAAGAAGCCGAGCCGGCGGTTTTCCTGCCATACTGTGGGACAACGAGCATATGTCAAGACGTTGAGATTTGATGTTATTCCATATTCGAAAAAAACGGCTCCATACTTGTTCAGTTAACAGAGACCAGGGGATCACACTGAATACGGTCTGAGGGCGGACTTTTGATGTCGAAAGGAAGCGACGACGGATGCTTAACGCTTGTAGTCAGGCGGGAGCGGCAGTTTCAAACGTGGCTCAGGCTCCTTGCGTCACCTGACGTCACTTGGTCCTGTGGCGGGGTGGAGCTGCTAACGAGCTGCCCAGCTGACATGCACACCCATCGTTTTCGCCCTCTCCGATTGGTGCCAGCGGCCGTAATCCTGGGTACGTAAGGGGAAAATCGTGCCAGCCCAGGCAGTCAATAGTTTTACTAGTGTGATGTTTAAAGCTTTCCCGCCATACAGATTCATAAAAACATGGGAGAACTGCAGGATATCAGTAACGTCCTGCCACGATATTTCGTCGCAGAGTCTTCTGGCCATCTTCTGGTGAGTGCTGAGCTCCGCTATATAAAGCCTTACTGAAGTGGCACTGCGCATGCGCTGCTCAGCGTGAGTGTTCACAACAGCTCCGCGCGATGCGCCTCACGCCCTCGACGGTGAAAGCTTCGCGTATCGATATCAGATCGATTTTCTTCTTTATGCAGATAACTACGTTGGCTACGAAGTTTCTCTATGACAGGATTCCAAGCAGAGTTTAGCGGATAACCGCATCTCGATTGATGAGAGTCTCGTTGTCAGACAATCTTATTTCCACAGATTCATTGATAATCGAGCTCCAAAACTTTGATGTATGGCCCAAAATTTTTGTGTCGTTTTAATTTATGGAATGGTCTGTGGAAATACAATGTTCGGCGATTGCGGACTTGGTGGGTTGGAGAAGGCGAGTATGCCGTTGGTGTTCCACAATGCGTTCCTGCACACTTCGTGTTGTTTGCCCTATATTAGATTTGCCGCATTCACACGGGATTTTGCAAATACCTGATTTACGCAGGCCCAGGTCGTCTTTAACGGATCCCACCAGTGATGAAATTTTGGAAAGATGGCGAAAGATGAATCTCACTTCATACTTTCTCAATATTCTGGCTATCTGTGAAGAGATACTTCCAATAAATAGTAGATAAGCAGTCGACCTGAAGGCCTCTTCCTCTTCCTTGTTCCGTCGTTTGTAGGTCTTCATCACTCTGCTCACTTGCCTGGGTGAAAAGCCATTCTTCAGAAATACTTTTTGCAGGTGTTCCAGTTCCACTTGCAGACTGTCGGCGTCAGAGATGGTATGGGCACGGTTGATCAAGGTTTTGAGAACGCCCATTGTTTGTGCTGGATGGTGGCAAGTAGTAGCTTGTAGGTACTGGTCTGTATGAGTGGGCTTTCTGTACACCGAGTGATCAAGTGTGCCATCACTCTTCCGTCGCCAAAGACGTCTAAAAAGGACAGACAACCAACTTTCTCTATCTCCAAGGCATGTTAAAGAAATACTTTTGTTCTTTGGTGTATTAATAACACAAATATATTACTTTTTCAGTGAAAATGTAATGTGCTATTGAACATATGTAAATATTACAAATTTTAATGAAATTTAAATGCAAATATATATAGTTTGCAGCTTTCATATTGACTTCACATTTCCCTAATTAGAATTTAACAGTTCATTTATATTATTAAAAGCAAAACATCTCTCTTTGGTTTCAGTTAGTATAGAATAAGAGAATAGTTTGCCAAACTCCCAGATCGAAACTGAGTACAATAATAAATGTCTTATTCAATTTCGGATTGACTGATTAATGGAAATACTTTTTTAATGTGGTCCAAATGTTATAGTTAAGTTTTTTGGATCATCAGTCTTCTGAATTAATTCCTGCAACTTGCCATGGATTCGTCTCTTGTGACAATCTTTTCATCTCAGAGCAGGATTTGCAACCTACTGTGGGGCGGCGAAGAAGTTGTCGAATGAGTTGTTTGAATGTTCATTTCACGTAACAGACTATTGCCGATGCAACATATGTGGGACGGCGAAGAAGTCGTTGTTTAATGTTGAATGAAAGTTGAACATTGCCACCTTAAATCACGCGAGCCTGGCAACTAATTTGGTGGCCAGTCAGAAAGCGAAGGGAAACTTACTGACCTTAGTTCCCAGTCTGCACGGCCACATTCCTGTACATCAATTATTTGCTGGATGTATTCCAATCTCTGCATTACCGTACAGCTTTCAGCCCCTAAAGCTCTCACCACTACCATGGAAGTAATTCCTTGAGGTCTTAACAGAGGCCCTCCCATCCTGTTCCTTCTTCTTGTCAGTGTTTCCCATATATTCCTTTTCTTCCTGATTATTTGGAGGACCTCCTCACTACTTACCTTATCCATCCACCTAAATTTCAACATTTTCTGTAACACCTCGTTTTAAATGCTCCAGTTTTGTTCTGTTCTGGTTTCCCAAACTCCATATCTCACTACCACCCAATGCTATGCCCCACACCATACATTCTCAGAAATTTATTCCTCAAATTAAAGCCCATGTTTGATAATGAAAACTTTTCTTCACCAGGAATGCCCTTTTTGCTAGTGCCAGTCTGCTTTTTACGAGCTTCTTGCTCTGTTGCTCTCTCTGTCACAGTTTATTATGCTATCTAGATAGAAAAACACCTTAACTTCAATTATTCTGTCACTGCCAATTTTGATATTACATTTCTCACTTCTCTCGTTTCTGCTACTATTCATTGACTTCGTCTTTTCCTGATTTATTCTCAAATCCTTAGATATTAGTTAGACTGTCATTTCAGCCAGCAGATTCTTTAATTCTTCTTCACTTTCACTGAGGATAGCAATTTCATCAGCTAATCTTATCACTAATATCCTTGCATATTCAGTTTTAATTACTCTATTGAACCTTTCTTTTATTTCCGTCATTGCTTCTTTGATGTATAGATTGAACTGTAGGGGTGAAAGGCTACATCACTGTCATACACCCTTTGTAATCAGAGCATTTCGTTCTTGGTCTTCCATGCTTATTGTTACCTCTTGGTTCTTTTACATATTCTATATTACCTATCTTTCCCAATAACATACCCCTATTTTTCTCAGAATTTCGAACATCTTGCACCATTTTACATTGTCGAATAGTTTTCTAGTTTGACAACTCCTATTAATGTGTCTTTATTTTTCTTATGTCTTGCTTCCATTATCAAGTGCAATGTCAGAACTGTATCTCTGGTGCCTCAACATCCTCTAAAAACAGATCCTCAGTTTTCTTTTTCATTCTTCTGTATATTATTCTTGTTAGCAATTTGGACCCTTGAGCTATTAAGCTGATTGTGCAATGATTCGTACACTTTTCGGCTCTTACATTCTTCAGAATTTTGTTAGTGATATTATCCTGAAAATCTAATGGTATATCACCAGTCTCATTCATTCTACGAACCAACATGAATAGTCATTTGGTTGCCACTTCCCCCAATGATTTTATAAATTCCAATGGAATTTTACCTATCCCTTATACCTTATTTTGTAGTACGCCATCAACAGCTCTTTCATGGACATTCTGATTCTGATACTGGATCCCCTACCCCTTCTTGTCGACTCCTGTTGCTTCTTTTTGTCACATCATCAGACAAGCCCATTCATACAGGCCCTCAATGTACCCCTTCCATCTATCAGCTCTCTTTTCTACATTTGAAATTGAATTTCCATTGATTCTTAAAGTTACCATTCTTAATTTTAGTTTCACTGAAAGTTGTTTTGACTTTCCTATATGCTGAGTCACTCGTTTTGACATTCATTTCTTTTTCGATTTCCTCTTATTTTTCACGTTGCATTTTCACCTTAGCTTCCTTGCCCTTACTAATTATTTCATTCCTAAATGAACTGGATGTCTGCATACCTGAATTTACCTGAGCATTTATTAACATACTTCTTTCATCATCAAGAAAGTATTCCTTCTGTTACCTATGTCTTCTTCACAGTTACCTTCCTTGTACCTAGGTTTTTCTTCCCAACTTTTATGAATGCTATTTTTATAGACATCCATTCCACTTTAACTGAACTGCCTACTAGCATGTTCAGTATAGTAGTATCTACAGCATAAAAAAACTTCAAGCATATCTCTCCATTACTTAGTATTTTCGTATCCCACTGCTTTGGGTTTTGATTCTTTCTGACTAGTCTCTTAAGCTTGAGTCTACTCTTCATCATTACTAAATTGTGATCTGAGTCTGTATCTGCTTCTGGGTATGCCTTAGAATCCAATATATGATTTCGTAATCTCTGCCTGACCATGATGTAATCTAACTGAAATATTCCCCAATCTCCAAGTTAACTAGAACACATTGTTCTGTTGATTGAGGAGCTGGTCGTAGATTGTGTTCCAAAAATGAACAGCATGGAGACACTTTCTGCATGACCTGACCATCATTTTGCAGGACAATGCTCAAGCACGTACAGTGCAAGCTGTTACTGATTTCAGAATGAGATTTTCACTCTGCAGCGGAGTGTGCGCTGATATGAAACTTCCTGGCAGATTAAAACTGTGTGCCTGACCGAGACTCGAACTCGGGACCTTTGCCTTTTGCGGGCAAGTGCTGATTTGTTTCACTAATGGGCCTCCTAAGTGCTATACTATCTACTGCACACCCCTGACTTAAGCCCTCGTGAGTTCAATTCGATTTCTAAACTGTGAGCTCTATCTGCAACAGCACTGAAGCACAATGCCTCGTCGGCGTGTGTATCGTCATCGTCGCCACTGCATGCCAGTTTATAAACACATAATCAGCCTGGAAAATAGACTTGGAGCAAATGTCACTGCACAGTCTGGTATTCTTAATGGACCTATATTTTTCCGTGGCTGTCGAGTTAATTTTTCACTCTATGTCGCAACTGGAGCAGTTGGCAGTGGGTGGTTTACACTCGCAATTGTCCGCTGTGAGAACGCCTCGCTACCTGGACTAGAATCTTTTGCCAACCAAGATGTCATCTCCTACAAGGCTTGGCACTGTGGAATCGACCAGAAGACGCAAAGTAGACCTAGTTTTGTTTACAATAATATGCCTTTTACGTTGTATACCCATTCATGTCGTAAAGTTTCCAAGCATTCACTTCAGAACTGCTACAAATTCGTCAGGCAATGGACCACGCTACTCGAACTGTCAACACAAGTGGCACTGCTAAGAGTATCCTACGACTTCCACATCGCTGGCAACGGGTTATACACAATGTTGGTGACTACTTTGAAGGTCAATAAAACTTTGAAACACGTATCTATTTTGTACGAACTATAAATAAATAGTGGCTACTATTAAAGTTCCAAACTTCCTATCTACTTCCCTGGTAAATTGAAGTATGTAGTAATAATAAATACACATTTACAAAGTGTTATTGTCATACAAAGATTCAAATCTAAAGTTCTATCTTTGTAAGAATTGATTTAATGAATACTGAAATAAATATGTTCATAGGAAGATTGTTCCAACAATAAGGTGAAGACCCTGAAACCCCACTGAAAAACGATGTCGTTCCATCAGCTGCACCAGCAATGGTGGACGCTTCTCAATAGTTATATACCTGAAGTATAGTGAAAGATCGTCCTAGTAATACTTGGAGAAGAGACCTTGCAATGCTTGTATATTTTTAGATTCGATAATTATATGATGTGCTTCTCTTACAATTGCTCTTGATGCAAAAAGGATAGCTTTATTATGTAATTATTGTGATTTTGAATTTCGGTTGGTGGTCATAGTATTCCTAATTCAGTAGTTGGTGCTAATATAATTCTGAAGAAAGATCAAAAGTATGATTAAATTTCAGATGCAATAAACAGAATTATTACTCATCATAATTCAGGTGAAGCAAATCTTGTACATAAATCCTTGATGTGTAACTTTAGCAGCTGCAGTTCTTCTCAAAGAATTGTTGTAAATAATGCACTTCCAAATCCAGTTATAGAAATATTAATATTGAATGAATAAAATCATTTAGCTAAAACTATTGCGACATTTGCTCCTGTCAATGGCCAGTGTCTGTAATCTACTAGGTTATAGAGGTGATGTGAGCATGTTTAATATACTTCTTTTGAATACAGAGCACATAAAACAGACAATATGTAAGCTTAAATTATTGCAACTGCTGATTCTAGGATCAACAATAATATTTGATCGATATTTAATAGTGAGATTAAATTTATTGCTTTAGATTGCTGGATGGATAACATTTCTAATTGTTTCAATTATAACTGTAAATGATGTTAATGCATTAGGTATACCTTGAATAAGTGTGCAGATATATGACTGATGTGATTAATTCACGAAAATGATATAAATCTTAGTCGTGTAGGTAGAGCTTTTGAAAATGTTTGTGCTAGGTGACAAGTTCTTGATGAATTTTAAGGGAATAATCCTATGAAACTGTCATATAATATTATAATAAAAAACTGAAACGAAGGTAAATGGTGCACCATTAAAAGATTTTTATCCTAACAGGCATTTTGATTAATCATGTGAAGTTAAATTTAATTTGTTTCAGATAATATATATTTGTGATAGTGGTAATCAGAATAATGAAAGAATTGATAGTAAATTTTCGGAGATTTGTGATAGGTCTTATAGGACCAAACTCCTGACGTTTTTGGTCCCTAAGCTTACACTCTACTTAATTTAACTTAAACTAACGTACACTAAGGACGACACACACGCCCATGCCCAAGGGAGGGCTCGAAATTCCTACGGGGGGAACCGTGTGGACCATGACAAGACGCCTCAGACCGAATGTCTACCCCATTTGGCGAATTCATAATAGTCTTAAGAATGCTGTAGTTCAAATTATGTTATTTGATGGATTCAATTACAGTCTAATACATACAGCCACAAAACTCTCTGCTGGGAAAGTTGTTACTGTTTGACAGCTGGAGTGACACTATCGCTCCAAGTGGTGTGAAAGTGAAATGCATCATAAGGATAATGTTCGTTTTTAATTATTTTATACTTATTTTTCTGTTCTATGCATTAGTAAGTAACCAAGATACAAGAATTATCACGAGATATCGTAAAAACAGCCAAATCACACTGATTCCATGATATGAGCTACAGCTTATTCATAAATAAATTGTTTCGAATATGCATATATTTGCAGCTTATTCCACTGAAAACAAAAGAATATATGCAAACATTTCATGCTAAAAAGCGTATAGTTCCGTTTTTGTCTGCTGTTACTATCACAGACACTTCTCTTACACTTCAGATGACTTTATAATACACACATATTTTTGTGAATGTAATTAATTTTGCTTAAAAACTGAATATGTTGAAGATTCCTGCCATTTATGGCTCAGATTTAGCAACAATTGTATAATTGGCATCTTGCCTGTTAGGATATAGTTATGTTTCTTTTGATGATTTATTATCACGTCTGTGTAGTTTTCCCTTAAGATACAGTTGCAATGGCGTATTTGGTACGTTAAATAATGTATGTATTACATTCTGTATAGGTTTTCTACATTCCTCATTCACTAATTTGACAGAAAGAGTACTGGCCAAAACTCTGCATGTTGGGTAGATATAGGACGTCTTCCTATAAAACGCCAGGTCTTCTATTGTTAACTAATATTTTTTTGTTATTAAACGAAACCAACATTATTCAGTAAACTTCCACATAGCACAGAGAATCATAAAGTGAATGTCCTGCAAAGTAGCACATTGTACCTCCCATGGCACTTAGGAAACTAAATAATAACAAATGTGGTGTCATTTTTTGGTTATTATCGATTTTAATGATATTAAATACAATCCGTACTGTAACAATTGTATTCCAGATCAAAATAAACGTTAGTATTTGCACTCATCTGGTATTGTATTCAGAAGTAGCGCTTGCTGGCCTCTTGGGGCGCTAACAAGTTGGAGTGTCACAACTGTTATGCTAAGCTGCATTTCCATTTCTTACCCTCAACACCACTCGCACATGTCAGCTTACATGTGGAAATGCCCAACTTTCACACAGTCATGCCATCTTATATATAAGTCACAACAGCTGAAAGTTGTTCTACTTTCTTTGCATGATGTTGTATTCCCTCAACAGTGCATACAAGGTACAGCAGCTGCCGATAGGTGGCTCTGCCCACATTCTACTCCAGTTTGTTGGATGACACAGATATAGAATCATGTGAGCATTCACATGAAAAATTAGCATCATGCCAAAATAATAGGTATAGTCCTCAACTAAGTAAATAAATATTTTCTTAAGTGGAAAATTTTTATTAATCAATGTAACAGGAACAACTTTTCAGCATTCAGCAACTCTTTATAATAACTTATTTGTAATACAGTAACACAAGATCATTTGAAGTTACGAAATGGATTAAAAAGTATTGTAACTGAGAGTGTGGCCATGCTGAGTTTAATATTACTGAAGAGCAATCAATATTGTGAAAGCATTTATTCTTTCAGTAGAACGACGACAATTTTTTACTTGTCCTTCAGTGTAAGTGCCAAGGTGAAATGGAAATTTATTTCTGATTTCAGAGATTTAAAATTATTTTTGACCCTCATTAATCCTACAGTAGTCGCACATGGACTGACAGTCTGCATGGATTAATTTTTTTCTTTCCTTTTAATCTTGTTGGACCTTAGAATCACTTGACCCATGGAATTTCCTAAAATCCTCAGTACTACATTACTCCATTATTTCATTTGAACTGGAGCAGCAGTGCTGGAATGGTCAACAATTGCATACTTACAGTCCTGTGCAAGCAACAGTGTTCTGTGTAATTTACAGTGTTGGTTTTAGCAGTAATAGTAAAAGGTAAGCAATTATTGCCATATTATTGCTAATTTTCAAGGGGGTTCTTCTTATTGCAGTGTTACCTTCTATTAGTTATATTGTTTGGTAAGATTCAGGTTAGGTAATTATTTTATTTATATATTTTTTACAGAATGGATGCATATAAAAAAGCGTCTGAAAGAATTAGAATGCTCCTCGCTGAAGTTTTTGCAAAGAGTGATCATGAAGGTGATGAATATGGAAAAAGTGCAGATAACATAGAAGAGTAACCTGAAAATACTGATACAGCACAAGAGGCGTCTGATGGTGAAGAAACTGTTCACAATATCACAAACGATCCAATGTATATTGGAAAAGATAAGGTTACAAAATGCAATAAACATGTAACTCTGTTAGAACCAGGTCTGAAAATTTAGTAACCCATCTTCCTGGTGTAAAAACTACTGTGAAACATCCGATAACGCCAAATGAAATTTGGAAGCACTTATCTACTGATGATATTATGAGTACAATAGTAGAAAACGCGAACCTGTTTATCAACTTCAAAGAGGTAAATTTTCAGGAGGCAGGGAATGCAAAACTATGATTACAAGTGAAATTCAAGTTCTATTATGTTTACTGTATTTGGCTGGAATGATGAAGGCCAACTATCTAAATGCAGATGATCTATGGAAGACTAATGGCGCAGGGGTACAAATTTCAAGCTCACAATGTCACTGAACAGATTATTTTTCCTTTTCAGATATCTGCATTTTGATGACAGGTTAACAAGAGAAGAAATACTGAAATATGACACGTTATCTCCAGTAAGAAATATTTTTGACTTGTTCGTCCAGAATTGTAAAACATTATACACTCCCTTCGAATACCCCACCATTGATAAGAAGTTAGAAGCATTTCGAGGAAGTTGTCGGTTTGATAGTGTATATCCAGCAAGCCAAACAAATATGGAATAAAAAAAGTTGCCCTCTGTGAAACTAGGATGCATTATACTATGAATATGGAAGTGTATTTCATAATACAACCAAAGGGACCATATTAAGCAAGTAATACTCCAGCTGATGTAGTTCAGAGTCTGTGTACCTCCATCAAAGGAACTGGCAGGCATATCACAGTTGATAACTGGTTTACCAGTCTTCAGTTGTTGAACCATTGAAAACTTATTTTTATGTAACTTTATTATAAACCATACGAAAAAACAAAAAAGCAATTACCAACTGAATTCATGAAGCCAAGTAAGTGTCAAGTGGGTTCAAAAATGTTTGCCTTCAGAAAATCTTGCACTCCTATATCATGTTCCAGAGAATGGAAAAAAATGTTGTACTGGTATCCAGTCTTCACTGTGATCACAGTGTTGATAAAGAGATGGTCAAAGCAGAAATGATAATCATCTATACCAAGACAATAGGAGGCATAGACATGTGTGACAAGTTGTGTGCCATCTACAGTTGCGCAAGACACACTCGCCAGTGACCGATGATCACATTTTATTCCTTACTCTGTGTTGGAGGTATCAATTCTTTAGTGATTCATGCTGCTGACAGCCCAAACAGCTGCATTCCATGAGGAGATTTTCTGCACCATTTGTCTTATGAGCTTGTTACAGAAGATGTAAGAATCTGAGCTGCCTTGAGTAACATATGTAACTAATATTCCTTCAAGGATTTGCGAAGTTTTCCAAATTTGAAGCGAAAGGAAGACCACCAAACATCCTAATAAACAAAGAGGATTTTGTGCATACTGTGACAAGAAGAAGAACAGGCCTATCAGGTACAGCTGTTGCGAATGTATAAAATTTCTCTGTTCAAAACATGCAAGTGTTATTTGTTCAGAATGTTTAAAACTGGAAGACTGTTACTGAATTGTATAAACTGAAGAGCTTTCGTAACCAGTGTGTACCTTTTGTCCTATTTACGATATTATTATACATCTGCTTCATATCCACAAATAAGTATTGTGACATATTCGGAAACTTTCAATTTCCATGGAACTGGACAAAATTTGTAGTTTTATAAAAGGTATGTACTCAGCAACTCTATGCAAATATAACAGGTTTCGTATTGGCGCTATTGTTGAGTAATGACTGTTCTGCACAGTAATACAAAGTTTGGTTACAAAATTAAGTACTGCACCAGTAAAGAAAAGTATGTTTACAACACCAGTGACCTATCAGAACCTTTACTAACCCTGAAAATAAAAACAAAGCTGAACTGTTGAGACAAAAACCTTACATTCCTATGTTCCTTCAGTGTATCATAGACAACATAAATATTTAAAAACAATGTCTTCAGAGTGCAATGCTTACATTGCAGTGACTACAGTAGCCAGACATTTTAATGTTATTTTTAATTTAATGCGAGCTGGAATGACATCTTACGTACCTGTATTAGACCTTTGTATAGGACCAGAAGCATGGCTAAAAAAGATTTCAAAATTGATTTTCGTCATTCGAAAATGATTTTCGAACGAAATGTTATTCCTGGCAGATAGCTCTCTTATTAGCAATTTGGATGTTCCCAAATGCTTCCTATGAGATGACTGTTTTCATACTCAACATTTGCATATACACTTTTTGTTCGTTAACGTGTCCATAAGTTCCTTCGCTAAAAGCTGCTAAACTCCTGTATGAATAGTTTCATTTACAGCCCTATTTAAAATCACATAAGGCCAGATCCATGCATTGTAGCCAATGATAGAACCAACAATGTTGACTGAATCTGTGAAACAGCACTGGAACCAGTTTTGGCCCCAATGTGTTACAAGCCCATTGCTTGTCGATATTTATACCGAACATTAAAGAACATAAGGCCAATAGCGATACACCATCCACATATTGGCGCGAACTGTGGTTACTTCCTCCCATTGTAGCTTCGGAATAGAGGTTCTTTGATCGATCGTTCATTTCCGCATTATTTATTTCCATGTGGCAATTTCGAAATGACACAAGAACAGTGGATAAATAATCAAGTGCGAGAGGTTTGGAGCTATAACAGCAAGCAAGTACTCTGTGGAATACAGCAAGAAGCAGTCACAAAACTGCAATGCAAATGCAGGTGCTTAGCATAGGATAAAACGGAAATTTAGTCCGATTCTGAACTGTACTGTTAACGAACTTATGAAGGAAAAAGAATCTTTAATCTTCACATATCGACTGTATCAAAAGAAAACTAAAGAATCACTCATTTGAGAGACATTAACTGATGAAATATACAGATGCACATGGTTTGTTTACAACTTACTGGATGGTTTTCTTGTCAGGTTTACAGAGATGAGTACTAATTCAATAAAAATAGATGTAAGTGAACTGTAACAAAGCTGTTTTTGTATGATACCGTTTTCATTATCATGTAAGTTATTGTATATATTTTCATATTTAAGATCTAGCTGAATAAAAGTCATCTGATAATTCTTCAAGTATTTCTCTCGCACTTTGTGTTGTCTGCCTTCGTGCATTAATTAGTTGCAGTGGTGAAGGTTGGTTTTCCTGTCAGATGCGTTGTTTTGCACCTTCAAGCGTTTACATGCTATGTGAACTTCTACTTTTATTCGAAAAGTTGTGCAATATGACACATGTGAGGGTTGCAAGTATTTTTTCGGTCCCAAAATTTTTGGTTTCTGAAAGAGTCTGAAAACAGATGTCATTATACCAAATGTACATTCAGTTACAACTTTGACAACTGAATATTCTCTGTTGACTCCAGGATAAGGCTTCATATTTCTGTCTCTTAATCCAAAGGCACAACCTGGTGCAAAAACGTAGGAACTGGAGGATTTCGACCAGGAAGAGAAGCTGGTTGGCTTCTTCAATGATTTTCCTCCACATCCCAGTTGCTTGCTGCTCTTTTCCAACTCCTGATTCCCATTATGCAGAGATCCACTATTACTTTATTAATACATCTTCTTCTAGGTCTCCCATTTCGCCTAGCTAAAAGGATCAAACTTACATCATATTCTTTAGAATTCTATCCTCTGCCATTCTTTCCACATGTCCTAGCTATTGTATTCGCTGTTATTTCACAAATTTTATTATATATCTACCTTGTATTACTCCTTGTTGTTCAGCATTGTAGCATATTCTCCAGTCTTTTTTCTCCTTTATTGGACCATAGTTTTTGCATAGGATTTTCCACTCAAAGGTTCTTTATCATATTTTTGTCATCTTTTGTCAACGTCCATACCTCTGACCTGTACGTGATGACTGTACAGACTTGGGAGTTATACATTAGTAATTTTGTTTTTCTTGTAACAAGATTCTTTCAGAGAAGTTGCATATTTGCAAAGTAAGCTCCGTATTCTTTCCCTCTTAGTCTTTTCAATACTGTTATCATTTGTTAAAAGAGAACACTCCTTTGAAGCATTTCCCATTGATGTTGAGGTCTTTTGGGGTTATCATGTTCAGATTGTGGCTTTACAATACATTTTATTAAGTTTTCATTTATTATGAAGCCAATTTTTAATGTTTCTGTTCCCACTACACTGTATGTTTCTCAGAGTGTAATGATAATTCTTCCTACTATAGCAATGTCATCAGTGTGTACACATATCTGGATAGTTTTCTTGAATACGTTGATTTTATTTACTACACTATGCGGGGCTATTTTGACTAAGACAATGGAAAGACTATCACCTCGCTCACACTTTTATTAACGTCACAGTTTCAACTTGTTCTGCTAAAGACGTTTATTTTTACTCTTGTCTCTGTTATTGTCATTCCTATTAGTCTTATTACTTTAGCATGTATGCCAACTTCTTTCAGTACTCTGTATAGTTCTTGCTGGTTTGCACTGTCAAAGGCTTGCTTGAAGTCGATGAATAAGAATTGCAGATCTATATCATAGTCATAGAACTTTTCCATCATTTGTCTTATCACAAGTATTTGATCAGTTGTTCCTCTGTGTGTTGGAAAGCCACACTGATATTCCCCTTGTTTGTCTTCTGTGTTTTTCTGTATCCTATCGTTTAATATACTTGGTAAGATCCATAAGCTATGTTTAGGAGTATTATGACTCTATAGTTTTCACATGCTGTTATATCCCCTTTCTTATAAATGGGAATTATTGTTCCAGTTTTCCAACTATCTGGCACAGTCTCCGTTTTCCATGTATCTGAAATTAATGCGTGTAGTCCCTTTATCACACCCTTTCCACCAGTTTTCATTAATACAGTGATTATACCATCTTCCCCAGGGGCTCGACTGTTTTTCGTCTTGTGCACAGCTTGGGAGACCTCTTGTAGTGTTGGCTTTTTTGTCTCATTGGCACCATTGTCTAGTTTCAGCTCCACTCTTTCCACCTATGCAGCTGTCGCTTCACCTTCTAGGTCAGTGTTTAGACTATCTTTCAAATACTCTGCCCATATTTCCGCTATCTGTTCTTCCTCCCTTATTATTTTTCCATCTTTACTGGAGGATGCCATTATTTTCGGCTGGAATCTGCTCTTTATTTTTCCCACAGCATGATAGAACTTTTGTTTCACTCTGTTCCTTTAACTCTTCTACTTCTTGAAATTTCTGTTTAGTGCACTCTCTTTTCTTTCTCTTGCACAGTCTGTTAGCTCTTCTTCTTAATTTTCTGAATTGTTCGGCATTTTTTCTGGTTTATCTCTGTAGCACTTTTATTCTTGCCATGTTGTTTTCCTCTGTTGCTGACCAGCAATCTTCAGCAAACCACTACTGGGTTCTTCTGCTCCTTCTTATGCCCATTATTTCTTCTGTAGCATCTTTAATGGCTTTTTGAATCTTGCTCCACCTTTCGTCTACTACTGTTGCAGTCTCTTCATTGCTCAACTTTTTGCTTAGTGTTACTTGGTACTGGGCCAGCCAGTGTGGTTGAGCTGTTCTAGGCTGTTCTACATCTACATCTACATCCATACTCCGCAAGCCACCTGACGGTGTGTGGCGGAGGGTACTTTGAGTACCTCTATCAGTTCTCCCTGCTATTCCAGTCTCGTATTGTTCGTGGAAAGAAAGGTTGTCAGTATGCCTCTGTGTGGGCTCTAATCTCTCTGATTTTATCCTCATGGTCTCTTCGCGAGATATACGTAGAAGGGAGCAATATACTGCTTGACTCCTCGGTGAAGGTATGTTCACGAAACTTTAACAAAAGCGTGTACCGAGCTACTGAGCGTCTCTCCTGCATAGTCTTCCACTGGAGTTTATCTATCATCTCTGTAAGGATTTCACGATTACTAAATGATCCTCTAACGAAGCACGCTGCTCTCTGTCGGATCTTCTCTCTCTCTTCTATCAACCCTACCTGGTACGAATCCCACACTGGTGAGCAATATTCAACCAATGGGCGAACAAGTGAACTGTAACCTACTTCCTTTGTTTCCGGATTCCATTTCCTGAGGATTCTTCCAATGACTCTCAGTCTGGCATCTGCTTTACTGACGATCAACTTTATATGATCATTCCATTTTAAATCACTCCTAATGCCTACTCCCAAGATAATTTATGGAATTAACTTCTTCCAGTTGCTGACCTGCTATATTGTAGCTAAATGATAATGGATCTTTCTTTCTATGTATTCGCAGCACATTACACTTGTCTTCACTGAGATTCAATTGCCATTCCCTGCACCATGCTTCAATTCGTTGCAGATCCTCCTGCATTTCAGTACAATTTTCCATTGTTACAATCTCTCGATATATCACTGTATCATCCGCAAAAAGCCTCAGTGAACTTCCGATGTTATCCACAAGGTCATTTATGTATATTGTGAACAGCAACGGTCCCATGACACTCCCCTGTGGCACACCTGAAATCACTCTTACTTTAGCAGACTTCTCTGCATTGAGAATGGTGTGCTGCGTTATGTTATCTAGGAACTCCTCAATCCAATCACACAATTGGTCTAATAGTTCATATGCTCTTATTTTGTTCACTAAACGACTGTGGGAAACTGTATCGAACGCCTTGCAGAAGTCAAGAAACACTGCATCTACTTGGGAACTCTTGTCTATGGCCCTCTGAGTCTCGTGGACGAATAGCGCGAGCTGGGTTTCACATGATCCTCTTTTTTGCTTCAGTCTGGAACCGCTCGACCGTTACAGTCGCAGGTTCGAATCTTACCTTGGGCATGGATGTGTGTGATGTCCTTAGATTAGTTAGGTTTAAGCATTCTAAGTTCTAGGGGACTGATAACCTCAAATGTTAAGTCCCACAGTGCTCAGAGCCAATTGGACCATTTTTGTTGCTTCGTATTTTTTTTAATTCATCACAGATTTTCAGTTTTTCATTATCCCAGTTCATCTTCTTTTCTGTTCTGTTGCCATTCGTTAATGACAGTTCTTGTCAATGCTGATTTTATCTCAAATAGTCTGGGGCTGTGCAGCTCTGTACATCTGTAATTGATATGGAATGGCGTGCAATCACTAAAATATGGTCAATCGCATTGACTACTCCATTGACTGCACACTTGCAAGTACTCACATGGATACTTTTTTTGGGAACCAGGTACTTTTAATAATCATATTATTCCTTACTGGGAATTGCCATGGTAAATCTCCATTCTCGTTGTTTTCTTCATCTAGTGAATATTTTCCAGAAACTCCACACTGATGTTCAATCTTCCCTATTTTTGCATTGAGACCTCTTATTACTAGCATAAGATTGTGTATAGATACTGCGCAGCATACTTTTCCAAGTCTTCATAGAACTTTTCTCTCATTGTATCCTCTTTTCCTTTATTGGACATGTACATTTACTATTGACATATTCCTAAATTTCGCTCTTAGCCTGACTCTGCAGAGCCTTTCATTTGTGGGTTGAAATTCTAATAGGCGTTTCCTAAATTCTCTAGTTATTATAAACCCTGTTCCAAATTGGCCTGTACTTTCTTCTGGTCTATTATAAACCAATGTGTACTCAGGTTTAGCTACATCCCCCTTTTCTTTCTATCTTATTTCTTGTAGCTCTGCTGCAATTTTAAAATTTCATTAGTTATTTCTTTCATTTTTCCACGCTGAAGCGTTGTCTTCAAATTTTTGATGATATTGTGAGATCCTTTATCCATTTCCTTTGCTGGTGTCATGAGACATGTTTTCCGCCCACTTTTTGAGGCTTCTGTTGAATTTCTGTAATATTCTTTTTTACAGTTTGGAGTTATTAGCCCCATGACCAGCCCCCAACCAGGAGGGCCAGGAGTTGTATTAGGTTCCTCAGCTGAGACCATTCTGGCTTTGGTGACCCTGCCAATAGCTATGCTACCACTGGCACAGCTTTTGAATTCGACGACAAAGCACACAAATCCTCCTGCCTGGCACTGAAGGTGCCTATTGTAAGGTGGTGTCCCCTGAGAGGGCAGAATGGCAAGCCATCATAAAAAACTTCACCATCACTCATCTGGCCATAGGTACCAATATCCACAAACAAAAAGTTGTCAGCTATACCTAATAATATTATGCTGAAACTACTTTTATAAAAAAACTCTGATCCGCTATTGATAGGACCTTTTATTTTGACATGTTTGTCATCCAAAGGCCCCAAACAATGTGGGAATTGCCAAGTGCTTTCAAATCTTTGAACTACAAGAAGCCATTCTTCACAACTTGCAGGACAACTGATCAGAAATAAACAAAAACAATTTAGTACTTTCTCTATAATAGTATAAAATGATTGTCATTCGCATTATTAATTATAGGAAACGTTCCCAATTACTAACATTGTGTGTTTCGTTCAGACTCTTTCCTGTAAAGCAGACTGGTAAACGAGTAATGCGGATTCAGTAGCAAAAGAATAACAGAAACACAGGCTGATACCAAACGCCATAGACAGCCAGTAACAGAACATGCCAAAAAACAAATGGACCAGCCTGCCTCAATTTCGAAACCACTATCAACAAATATAAAACAAGGGCAATGGAATGCACTCGAATTAAATTGGCTATGCTAAGGGAATTAAATTAGGAACTGAGACACGTAAAGTAATAGATGAGTGTGGCTATAATGATGGGTGAAGTGGAGATATGAAACGAAGACTGGAAAAGGCAAGAACGGCATTTCTGAAGAAGAGACATTTGTTAACACAGAATGCAGATTTAAATGTTAGGAAATCTTTTCTGAAGATATTTGGTTGGAGTGTAGCCATATATGGAAGTGAAAAACACTTTAGACAAAAAGAGAATCGAAGCTTTCGAAATGTTGTGCTGAAGAACAATGTTGAAGATTAGATGGGTCGATCATATAACTAATGAGGAGGTACTGAATAGAATTGGGGAGGCAAGAAACATGTGGCACAACGTGACCAAAAGAAGAGATCAATTGATAGGACATATTCTGACACACAAACGGATTACCAGTTTAGTGTTGGAAGGAAGTGTGGGTAGTATAAATCGTAGAGGGAGAGCAAGAGATGAATACAGTAACCATACTGAGAAGGATGTAAATTGCAGCAGTTACTCGGAGATAAAGGGGCTCACATAGGATAAAGGAGCAGGGAGAGCTGCATCAGACGAGTCTTCAGACTGAAGACCACAACAACAACATCAGAAAGAAAAGAACAAGAACCTGATGTGACAGACTTATACTGCCAACTTCTCGCAAAGAAAATTTAAAAAATTGATGAACGAGAAAGGGAGGAAACTATGCATGCAATAGACAACTTCTTGTACAGAAAAACAAGCAGTAAAAAATCAATACATAACAGTGCACCAAAGTTCGAGCTTCAACCAATATATGCAGAATATGCAACAGCCATAGAGCTCTGGCTTGGGGAAGAAACAGTAGGTGATTGAGCCCAAAGACATAACAGAAAGAGCTTTGTTAATGTGCAATCCTAGCAAATGATTTTTCTTTTTCTTTTTAATTATATTTCTGAGAAAGTGTCCTTTTTCAATTAACAAACATTTTTCCACATACCTGCAGTCTGTACTTTACGTTTTCCTTAGATTGTGTGGTGGAATTTTATGGTGTTTGAAATATCGATTTTGCAAACTTAAGGCACTAACAATGAAATCACTGGCATGGGTATCTGAAAATGATAGGTAGACGTTTCCAACTTAATAGTCCCTTTGACATACATTGATACTGAACGTAATTTCAAAAGTAGTCATTACCTGAACATTGTCTTTCAAGGCCTCACATATTGCTCTGCGAAAGCACGTTCAGTGATACCACTTGAGTGGATATTTTAAACATGAAATGTAGGATTTTGGAACTGTCCCGTGTAGCAAGACATCGAAGAGTCACTGCCAAAAGAACTTTAGCAGATGTAACTTCCCTCCAAAAGTATCTTTCTAGTTTTTTTTAGTTCAATCGTTTGAAGAAGCAGCTCTAAATCTGTCTTGACATGCTAAAAATTTATCAAATTGCCCTGAAAGTTCATGCAGAAAATGGTCTAACAATTGATGTCTGTCATACTGCAACAATAATTATAAATAAAACTAAGTGTTAGAATTTGTATTATGGTAACTGATAGCTTGTATCTCACTTAACAATTACTGATTTTTATATGTGTGGACTGATGTAAGCCCATTATTTTCTTTCACATGGTCTCCTTTTTTTATTTTGTAGTGACAAAATGTAATTATTCATGCTCAAAACTACAAATGCTCTGGCTGTCATCTGTGTGTCAGCATAGGTGGTATGATTAAAATGGACAATACACTTTTCCACTAGACATTTTGGAGAACATTCTCAGGTTCGCATGAGTAAAGTGAGTCAGAGATTATGCGACACCAAGGAGATTTCTACCTCCAATCACAGAGCTTCCACGACATTATACAGCAACGTCAACAGATATGGCAGCAGCAACCATACAGTAAATATCTCTGGAGTGAGCATTCACATGCGCAGAACAGATTTTGTGTTGTCAACACACATTGCCGACCTGGTCACGTGTTCTCGGGACATCGTGTGTTTGTCCGTATAGCGCCCTGTATATTTCGAATGCCACTACATCCCTAGTACAGACGGATTCTTTTCGTACGTGTCGGGGATTATTTATATATATTGCGCAGACATTTTAATAGTATAATTTGGTACCGGGAATAAACCAGCTATGTAACTTTTAAGGGCAAGTGATATTGCATTCTGCTTCTTTGCGATAGGTGTCACAGTTCAGATGCACTCGATTTTTGGTAGTTTTCGGTGTGATACGGCCCTTTATAGTATTACAGAACCTGACGTACACTTTTGCAGTGATAATCTTGCAAAACGACTTGAGGTACACTAGTACTTTTGCAAGTGTCCGAAAAACACCGAATTTACCACACATTAGCGATTATACCCCTGCTTATTCGTCCTTTTTTCTGCTATTTCTGCGTATTTATTTTCTCGTTTTTGCGACCTAAAGCACAATTTTTGTTACTGAAGTGTTTATTTAACGCATTTTACGTACTTACTCCCAGTTTATTAAATAAATAGTAGACTGAGTAATAAGGGGAAGAAAAGGCGATCGGAGAATAAATGTACTGTAAAGCAAATGCAGTTGGTCGTGTAACAGTCGACCCATATAACACAATTAAGGGAAGTGGAAAGTGACACAAATGAAAGAGTTTGGGGACATGATTACTAATATTTTATGGTTCTTAATCAAATGGTGAAGAAAATAAATTGAAGGCAAAATACGCCAAAGAAGATGAATGTGTATTTTGATTAGCTACAATATTGTTTTTTTCATTTGATTTGTGCAGAAAATGTATTTAAGCTGAAGGCAGAAATTGGTAGTAGGTGCTGTGGAAAATTAAAAATAGTTGGTATAGCATCTACCTTCAGCCACACTCGTCCAAATTTTTCTCTATATAAACATTTTTCTTCAAAGTGTTTTGAACATACTTTGGAATATTTCGTGGGGACAAAATTACTCCTCCTTATTTTCTGTAGAAAGCACACACGCACAGCGAAGTCCTGAAAATAAGTGACAATTCTGGTCTAATGTTGACAACATGCGCAGAACGCAATGTTCATTTCAGAGATCTTTACTCTATGGCAGCAACACAGCGGGAGTACCATACAGACACACAGGACGAGTTGCAACAGTTGTCAAAGGCAGTACAGCAACTGTCATGCCAAGTAGAGACGATAACAGTGCAACATGAGCAAACGGAAGTTGACGATAAAGAGAAAAATAATCAGAGACGACGGAAAACATTTTCTCAATCACCAGCTAGGAGCAACAGCCCGAGCCCACATTTTGTTTGTATCAAGGCCGCTTTGGTTAATTTGCAACACGATGCTCACCAACGTGCAATTACGTGCAACTTCTCGAGCAGCTGGCAATAGGCGAGACCGGCTGCAGGAGTTATGAGGGTGAGTCAAATGAAAACCTTAAATTTGTAATAAAAAATCGAAATTTCGGGCTGTTATCCTGTAAGTTAGTAAGCGTGCTACAAACAACGTGCAGAATGGCCTGTAGGTGGCAGCATAGTGCAGATGCACACATACCATGACAGTATCAGTATAGAGATTACCACCCCACTTGCGATTTGCACCAGGGAAGAACAGGGTACTGTTATTCTGTTTTTGCGTAGTGAAGGGGTGAATCCTATTAAAATTCATCGATGAATGAAGGTTCAGTACGGTGATGCCTGTTTGTCACAGCATCAAGTCTACAAGTGGAGTAGGAAGTTCGCAAATGGTACGACTTCAGTGGAAGATGTTCCTCGTCCAGGTCAGGGATAACGAGTTGTGACTCCACAGAATATTGCAGCAGTTGAAACCATAGTGAAGGAAAATCGCCGAGTGACGTTGCAGCATGTTTACAGATTAGTCATGGGTCAGCACACCACATTGTGCATGATGCGCTCCAGTTTCACAAAGTGTCTGCAAGATGAGTGCCACGGCAGCTGACTCCTGAAATGAGAGAACGACGTGTTGATGCTTGTGAAGAACTTCTTTGGCTCTTTGAACGAGAAGGTGAATGCTTCCTTGCAAGAATCGTTACTGGGGACACAACCTGGGTTCACTTTCCCCAACCGGAAACGAAGAGAGCGATCAAGGAATGACGCCATTCCTCATCACCTAAACCACAGAAGTTTCGAACAGAAGCATCAGCAGGGAAGGTTATGGCCGCTCTCTTTTGGGATGAAAAAGGCGTCATTTTGGAGCATTATATGCCTAGACGGACCACTGTTGGGGTGCATCATACACAGATCTCCTAAAAGATCATCTGCGGCCTGCAATCAAATCAAAGCGAGATGCAGGTGTCCTTTTGCAACATGACAATGCACGGCCCCACAGTGCCCGTACAACAGTTGCAACAATCACAGATATGCATTTTGAGTGTCTTCCTCATCCACCATACTCACCAGACCTTGCCCCAGGTAATTTCCATATGTTTGGACCACTCAAAGACGCAATGGGAGGAAAGAAGTTCCGTTCTGATGAAGAGGTACGCCAGGCGGTGCAGGAGTGGTTGTGCAGACTACCAAAATAATTTTTTCTAAAGAAATGTCTGCGTTTTGTAAGCACTGGAGGACTTGCATTGAGTGTGGGGGAGATTATGTTGAAAAGTGATACAGCTTTGTACCACTTCTGCACAATAAATAATATGTTAAAAAATATTTAATGTTTTCATTTGACTCATTCTCGTATTTATAGTGCCAATGAAACAATTCATTCTCGCACAGACTCTCTGTGTCAGACAAACTTTCGTGGTACAAGTTCCTCAAAGACACAGGGTCGAATGCTTCCTTATACCCGTATAAGATGTTACGCGTTCGTGTGGAGCCCATGCCCTTACAGCTTTCTGCAGCAAACAACTCGGTGATTAAGACATTTGGTGAAATAACTCTGACGTTAGATTTCGGACTGAGGAAGAGATATCAGTGGCAGTTTATTGTAGGTGATGGAGCAGCACCTATAATAGGAGCACACTTCCTCGCGAATTTCAGCTTACTGCCTGATGTCAGAAATGGCTGTCTAATCGACAATGCTTCCGGTTGCAGTACAAGAGGCACCCAAGCATCTTATCCCATGAAACAGATGCGAGTAGCATTTGTCACAAATGAGTTTACGCAACTGTTTCAGCACTTTCTCGAGATCGCTACTCCACAATACGAGTAGAAAGACGTGAAACATAATACGCAACATTCCATCAAAACCACACCAGGTCCACCAGTGTCAGCACGGCCACGGAAATTACCACCTGACCGCCTAGTAATAGCAAGACAAGAATTTGAGAAATTATTGAAGGAAAACATGATCTGTCCGTCTGACAGCCCGTGGGCTTTGCCGTTGCATTTAGTTGCCTAGAAAGATAAACCATGGGGAGCTTGTAGCGATTTCTGGGCGATAAACGCAAGGACAATACCAGATTAAGTACCCGGTTCCGAATTTACAGGAGTTTAACAATTTGCTATAGTTCAATTCTTTTATCTTGGCGGCTCGCGCATGCACGGCCAGACGCGGAAGATTGCTGTGTTACCAGTTGCCCACGACGCACGCGCCAAGAGCTGTAGCGCGCAGTTCATGAAGTATAGCCACCACGGCCGCGTTAACCCTTTCGCTGCTACAAAGACGTGCTCCCTGCATTCCACGGTGTGCGCGATTTTGTCACTGCACTGCTCGCCTGTGCAGACACATGGTGTTCGGACTCCTTTGACACTCTTATCATTCGCGCCCGGTGTAAATAAAACGTTTATTACAGTCGCGAAAGACGGAATATTTCTCAATATTACATACGACACCTATGTGTTGCTTAAATTAAATTAGATATTGTCATACAGTAAATTTTATATGAAATTTAGGTATCTTGTCCACATTTCATTCTCAACATTGTGGCAATTAAAATCAACCATACGGAAAGTATACGCTATGGACTTTTACCTCTGCAAACTCTTCATAATTTCGTGCAATGGTTTACTACATTCAATGCTGCCAAATAACTGCGTTGAACATCGAAACAAAATTAAGTCATTTATGGGGGGAAGGTATCAGTCAAGAAGATGTGCAAAAATCAAATTTTCTGGTCAAATAGTTTTTGTGAAATCGAATGATAAGAGTGTCAAAGCAGTTGGAACACCACGTGTCTGCACAGGCGATCAGTGCAGTAATAACAAAATCGCGCACAGCGCAGAATGCGGGGGGCACGTGTCTGCAGCAGCGAAACGGTTAATGAAGAAACAAAGTACTAGAAATTTCAAAAAAATTGCATTCAAACGAATAAAATTCGTCAAGTAAGACACTTCGATATTGTTTTTAAATAAAGAAAATATCATGCACCAGGCAAGGTTTCAACTCATAACCTTACACTTCATTGCCCAACACCTTAACCGTTACACTAACGCAACTTATCTAGCAATGTGACTCCATAAGGAATCTAACACGTCATGCAAAATTCTGACGAACACTGTTGGCATGACTATAGGAAATAAACAATTACCACTGTTCTTTATTGCGAAAAACGGTTCGTGAGATTGATACAAACACCTTTCCTTGCTATCGCCTAATTAGGGCTTATTGGTTGTTTGGTTTAATTAATTAATAGAATATGAAGCAATTGGTATAAAGAATGCTTTTTCAAATTTTCTATAAAAGAAAGTCTGCTATCAAGACATTGCTTTGTTCTATTACTTTATTTGTGACTGAACGTTTCTAAAACTGAAGACACTCGTCCGTGCTCTGCACTCCAGTCGAGATCTGGCAACATCGTTCTCTGTTCATTGGCTGATTGTGTTTTGTGACGTCAGATGCGCAGAACGCTCCTAAACTCGGCCGCCAACATAAATGACGCGCACTTTAGCGGGATCACATGTATTCAGTGTAGTGGATTGTGCGAGAGCTTATATGCAAATTCCAGTGGCGGCAAAGACGTCAAAAAGACAGCTATAATTACCCTGTTTGGCCTTTTTGAACACATTTATATGCCTTTTGTACTTAAAAATGCAGCCAAAATATGGCAAAGGTTTATCGACGAGGTTTTGCGTGGCTTGCATTTTTGTTTCGCTTAGATTAACGACATTCTAGTATTTTCTAAAACTGCAGCTGAGTATGAGGATCAACTGGCACAGGTTTTCATTGTCTCAGTGATTATGGTGTGACCATTAATTGCAAGAAGTGTGTCCTAGGACAAAACCAAGTGACTTTTTTATGGTATTTAGTTACCGCAGCAGGAATTACTCCAACGCCGGAGAAGGTGCAAGCGTTACAACAAGTATCACCCGAGACCACATACCAAGAATTACGAAGGTTTCTAGGAATGGTAAATTTCTACAGGCGGCACTTACCAGGGACGGCGGAGAAACAGGAGCCGTTGACAGCAGCACTCGCAGGTACGAACGTTAAAGGTATGCGCAGAATCCAGTGGTCTATGGAAATGAACGCTCATTCGAGGCAATGAAACAAGTGTAGTTGACGCAACGCTTCTGTCACACCCTGATCCGACTGCACCTTTGGCAATTGTTGTCGATACAAGTAAGGCAGCCATAGGCGCAGTCCTGCAACAATATGTTACTTTTTCTTGGCAGCCTTTGGCATTTTTTTTCCATCAAATTAAATGCACAGCAAAGAAATCTGAGTGCATATGATCGTGAGTCGCTGGCGGTTTTTGAGGCAATCACATATTTCACAACATCAGTAGATGCCAAAGACTTCACCATTTCCACGGACCATAAACCCTTAACGTTTGTTTTCAAACAACGAAGCAAACACAGGTCGCTGAGACAACACAGGCAGATTGAATTTATAGCTCAATTCACAACCGACATACGGCATATAGCAGGGGCAGATAATTTTGCAGCAGATTATCTTTCCCAAATAAATGGCATATCCCAAACCATTGACTTTCACGAGTTGGCAGTGGCACAAGAGAAGGATGCAGAGTTGCAGCATTTCCTCTTGAACGTGAATACGGGTATCAATGTAGTGCAAATTAGATTACCAAACTCGAGTCTCAAAGTTTGTTGCGATGTCTCTACAGGTAGAAAACACCCATTTGTGCCAACAGACTACTGCAGACGAGCATATCATAGCGTTCATGATCTGGCCCATCATGGCATCAGGAGCACTATCCGCCTGGTGACAGAACATTTCGTATGGCCCCAGGTAAGCAAATAATGCAGGAGATGGGTGCAAGAATGTTTGGCCTGCCAAAGAAGCAAAGTGAGTCATCACGCCTATCCTCCATTAGGGATTTTTCCTGACAGTTGCGAAAGATTCGCTCATGTCCATCTTGACTTGGTGGGACCATTACCTCCCTCACATGGTTTCCGCTACCTTCTTACGGTAATTGATCGATATACCCTTTGGGCGGAAGCCCGCTCCGATAGCGGACATTTCAGCAGAAACGACAGCAAAGACCTTCATGGGCGTGTGGATAGCGCGTTTTGGATGTCCTGTACATGTAACCACGGATAGAAGGGGACAATTTGAGTCAACTTTATTTCAACAACTAGCCAAGCTGCGTGGAATGAACCACCACAAAACTACCAGTTGTCATCCCAAGAGTAATGATGATAAATGGACACAGGCTCTGCCTTTAGTATTACTTGGTTTGTGCACTGCTTACAAGCCTGAATTAGGCACGTCTACTGCATATATGGCGTATGGCCAGAATATCCACGTCCCAGCGGACTTCATTGAAGACAGGAGTCCTACAACAGGA
Source organism: Schistocerca gregaria (assembly GCF_023897955.1). Lineage (NCBI taxonomy): Eukaryota > Metazoa > Arthropoda > Insecta > Orthoptera > Acrididae > Schistocerca > Schistocerca gregaria. The sequence continues at coordinate 354,995,302 of NC_064922.1, read as the reverse complement.
TATCTGATACATCACCTACGTTCATAGCGCAGTTACGACCACAAGTGTGGCGACTGGACACAATTCCAGGCACTAGGCATGGACATCAACCAACTTCCGTGCACAAAGACCTGAGTGGTTGTACCCACATTACACTGAGATCAGACATCGTCAAACTACCATTTCAACAACCGTATTTGGGGCCTTACAATGTTTTGCGCCGAAACACGCATACGTTGGAAATCTCCTACAGTGGGAAGTCAACAATGTTGCCAATAGAAAGAGTGAAGCCAGGTTACATGCCTGTTGACGGTAACGAAGACCCTCACCCAGCAAACAAGCCAGCATCTACATCTACAACTACATCCATACTCCACAAGCCACCTGACGGTGTGTGGCGGAGGATACTTTGAGTACCTCTATCAGTTCTCCCTTGTATTCCAGTCTCGTATTGTTCGTGGAAAGAAAGATTGTCGGTATGCCCCTGTGTGGACTCTAATCTCTCGGATTTTATCCTCATGGTCTCTTCGCAAGATATACGTAGGAGGGAGCAATATACTGCTTGACTCCTCGGTGAAGGTATGTTCTCGAAACTTCAACAAAAGCCCATACCGAGCTACTGAGCGTCTTCCTCTGGAGTTTATCTATCATCTCCATAACGATTTCGCGATTACTAAATGATGCTGTAATGAAGCACACTGCTCTCCATTGGATCTTCTCTATCTCTTCTATCAACCTTATCTGGTAAGAATCCCACACTGGTGAAAATATTCAGGCAGTGGGCGAACAAGTGTACTGTAACCTACTTCCTTTGTTTTCGGATTGAATTTCCATAGGATTCTTCCAATGAATCTCAGTCTGGCATCTGCTTTACCGACGATCAACTTTATATGATCATTCCATTTTAAATCACTCCTAATGCCTACTCCCAGATAATTTATGGAATTAACTTCTTCCAGTTGCTGACCTGCTATATTGTAGCTAAATGGCAATGGATCTTTCTTTCTATGTATTCGCAGCACATTACACTTGTCTACATTGAGATTCAATTGCCATTCCCTGCACCATGCTTCAGTTCGTTGCTGACCCTCCTGCATTTCAGTACAATTTTCCATTGTTCTCGATATACTACAACATCATCCGCAAAAAGCCTTAGTGAACCAGGTCATTTGTTTATATTGTGAATAGCAACGGTCCTACGACACTCCCCTGCGGCACACCTGAAATCACTCTTACTTCGGAAGACTTCTCTCCATTGAGATTGACATGGTGCATTCTGTTATCTATGAACTCCTCTATCAAATCAAAGAATTGGTCTGATAGTCCACATGCTCTTACCTTGTTCATTAAACGACTGTGGGGAACTGTATCGAACGCCTTGCGGAAATCAAGAAACACGGAATCTACCTGGGAAACCATGTCTATGGCCCTCTGAGTCTCGTGGACGAATAGCTCGAGCTGGGTTTCACACGATAGTCTTTTTCGAAATCCATGCTGATTCCTACAGAGTAAATTTCTAGTCTCTAGAAAAGTCATTATACTCGAACATAATACATGTTCCAAAATTGTAATTATCTCTTAAAGCTTGTAACCCCTCATATGAGAAAAAAAATACTTGTATAAAGAAGGGCAATTTCTCCTCATGAACGGCTGGCGGTAACATTAAGATTCTTAGCAACAGGAAGGAGCTACAAGGATTTGGAATTTTCAACTGCAATATCGAAACAAGAGTTGAGTGAAATAATACCCGCAATTTTTCAATTGGAGCATTGTATGCTGCTGTCTTTTTGTCTCAGTCACTATATTCTTTACTTTAATCTTCCACAAACATGGGTGGTTTCTATATATTTCAATGAATTCACTTACAAACTCTCGAGAACACTGACGACTATCAGCCATTTTAATGCCCTGTGCGCACAAATGCAAACACAAGACTGAACAAACAGCTGTTTCAAGCCAGATTTGCGGCGATCTCCTGTCCACACGCTCCAACTTGTTTGCGCAGATGTAGTTTGAATCCACAGATTGGAGAGGTTTCGCTCAAACCTCCAACTCCAACTTCCAGGTTTGCACACACCTCAGGTTGGTGCAAATATAATGTCCACACTCAACGATCTGTCTACGCAGATGTGATGTGCGCAGACAGATCGTTGCGTATGGACGGGCCTTTAAGCAGCATTTTGACGTGTGGAAACGCTAACGCGCATGTAAGCTTAGTAATGGGGGAGGTTGAGCACGTGTAAGAAATGCTTGTGGACACTTGCCTTCAGACTGTGGCTGTAATGTTGATCTCCTTCGATTTTAACATGGATTTGAGTCTCTTTGCTATGTGTGATCAATGGGATCGATCTTACGTTTTCGATTAGCCTGAACAAATTCGCATCAACGAAAACATGTGATGTTAGTAAATAATTTGTGGTAGGTGGTGAAAAAAATAGTAATAACAAAATATGGAAGACAATAAAAAATGTGCCGAAATTCAGGATTTCGAATTCTCTGAGCAAAAATTCTCAGAAGTGGAGAATAACAAAGTAAAACGTGAAGCCAATGACATAGATAACCATGACATTAAGAGATTCAGAATCGAGCAAGACGTAGAAATAGGAGATTTAAAAGCCTATGATCAATCTACAGCGTGTGGTAATGATTTTTCAGTGGATGAGAAAAAAATTATTTGGTCGGACGCCGTATCCAAAAAGAAAATGCGGAAACTTCTCAAGATACAGAAGTGGGAGGAAGTAAAAAAGGAGAGGAGGTAACGAAAATTAAAGAATAGAAACTTATTTATCAATAAATTTTTATGGATTTGCTCCATTTTCTTAACATTAACTGCTGCACAATGAAAATCGCTGCGGATCTCGAGGACTTCATGAAAATTTGTTTTTGGTGTGTTTCCTGTCGAATGGTGTTAGAAACAAGCGATACATCAAGTATCTACTGCTGAAACTTGATTTACCGCACTGCAAGACATGAAACAATCTAGTTTCGTGAATAATGATACAAATGCAGCAGACCTAGAGATATTTTTCGTGAAACATTTTCTATTTTGTGTCAATGTCTATTTGATTTAGTGATGAATATTTTCTTGTTATTCGCAGAGCACAAGAGAAAGAACGTGCGAAAAGGAAAAGAATGCTGGCAAGATTAAATAATATAAGTCTAGGACCATCGCGGAGCTTTCTGAAGAAATGTACAATGGCAAATAGTAAATGCAAAGTTCGTGTTGTCATAGACCTGTCATTTGATGATCTGATGTCTGATTCGGTATGTACTGTGTCATATATTAGATTTAGTAACTAAGAAAAAATCTGTTACAAAATTTGTTGTTGCAGCTCAGAGGAAGCTCGGCAGTAATTACTGCTGTAGTCTCATGACATTGAATCGATTGGTTAATATTTTTTTGGTAATTGGGTTGAAGTTTGGCATTCCTCCTCTATCCCCCTCTCCCCCCAAATGTTAGTTGTAACAGACTGATCTGTAGCGCAAACCGAGGTCTAGGTTAAGTTGAAAGCTGGCAATTTGGTTGTGATTTAGCTAAGCCAGCAAATGTAAAACTAAAAAAAAATGTGTTGTAGCAAAGTAACCAGTAGTTAAGTCAAATGTTTATTGTGTGCCGTATTGAAAATTTTGTAAAGTGGATTGAACATATGTATGTGGAAGCGTGATGGGTAAGTGCTGTAGAGTTTAAAACAGATATTTCAATGCTCTGCAGTGTTATTCTAAGATAATTTACCTTCATGTATAATTTTTGTGGGGTATTGCATCTGTTACAGGCTTAAATTTTTGTTATATCTGAAGTTTTCAGTTGGAGACCAAACTATGAAGTCCAATATTGTAGACTGTATTGCAAATGGAACTGTTGGAGAACTTTCATATGTGCATAATAGTACTATTTAAAAAATGAAAAATCTCCACATATTCATGTGAGCAGAGTTGTATTGTGTTCTGTGATATGTTTGAAGGCATACAGTGTAGATTTTGTAAAGTATGACTGTCAAGTGAGGAATGCAAATGTGGAACAGAATATGAGAAAATAAGACTTTTCTGTCTAGTTTTGATCTGTTGATTGAGTAGTGGTCTATTTTGTTAGGATTACAGAGGGAACAATTTGTGATGACTGTGAAGAAGGTATATATCAGTACATAATGGGTTTATCTCAGTTGCTATATACAACTTTGCATTCAATGAATCACCTCCATTATTCACATCCAGAAGCTGTGGGGATGTCCTGCTTTGTGCTGTTTTCATATTCACATGGTAGAAAGCAGAGCAGCCTTCACAATGACTGGATTTGAAAATGACAATGATTTCTTAAAACTGGTAATCCGTAGTTATTTTCTTAAAAAAAAAAAATCCTAAGCAACAAATGCAGGATACTTTTAATCCAAATTTCATCGTGCTAGATAGTTTCCTTACAGGCTGTTTCGTGCATTAGTGTTAAAACTTTTAGTCCTCACATTGTTGATGTGTACATGTACTTCATAAACTACTGTTTAGTGTATACCAGTCTTAGCGATTTTGTCTTATTTCATACACATATTGAGCAAGAGCAAATGACTGACTCTGTGGCTCTGTATGTGCCCTATCCTCTGTTATGTTATTTTCATGATCCCAATGTGAGATAAATGGTGGTGGCAGATGCAGAATGGTCCTTCACATGTTTTCAGTTTCATTAATAAGTGTACTCACAGAGTATGTTGAAGAAAGTAATAGGTCCATTTTCTGCTAGCAGGTGAAAATATGGTACTGGAAGCCATCAGAATGTGAAATGTTTCCTGTTTTGATGTCAGTATACTGTTTTGTTGCTTGGCAACATGTGTTGATTTCCTTTGTGAGGTGACTTTTGGTGTACAGGGTTAAGAATGTTGAAGTTTTCCATGAAAAATGCATTGCCTGTTGAGAAGAAAGATTATGCACTGTTGCTAAAATTGTTCTATCAGAATGGCAGCAACAGTAGCACTGCATTGTGGGAATATCGCTGACAGAAACAACTGTGAAGAGACCCACATGTCAATAAATGGGCTAAAGAATATGATAAAGAAAGCTGAAAAACAGGTGAATTAGATGGTTCAGCAGGGAGAGGGAGGTGGCCCATTCCCATGGCAGTTGTTGATGAAGTGGCTGTATCTATAATTGACAGATGCCTCAAATTCTGCAGCCAGTGCTTGAGCTGTGTCAAGGGAATTGCCTCTCACCAGGTCAACAGTTCGAAAGATTTTGTGATGCATTTTACTCTGGTATTTCTATACAGGACTCGGTATTTGCACCACTGAGCGAGGTGGCGCAGTGGTTAGCACGCTGGACTTGCATTCAGGAGGGCAACAGTTCAATCCCATGTCCGCCCATTCTGATTTAGGTTTTCTGTGATTTCCCTAAATCGTTCGAGGCAAATGCCATGATGGTTCCTTTGAAAGGGCGTGGCCGACTTCCCTCCCCATCTTTCCCTGATCTGATGAGACTAATGATCTCACTGTTTGGTCTGTTTCCCCAAACAACCCAACCATCGGAATGTGCACCAAATGAAGTCCCAAGATAGGCTACAACACTGTCACTTTACCCTTTGTTTTTTGACACCAATGGAAATGGGTGACATGGTTGGGGAATATTCTTCATATGGACAGGGCACATTTTACTCTGCATAGTGCTGTGACTGCACAGAACATATGGGATTCTATGAAGCCACATGATGTGCAAGAACACCCAGTGCATGCAGCTTATGTATAGTGAGGTTTCACAAGCCTCCTCCATATTCAGTTTGTTTTTCTTCGAGGAGACGATACCTCCCAAGCCTGTTGGGTGTACAGTGACGTCTGCCCATTATAAGGACCTCCTTGTATGACATGTGAATCCAGCTTTGCAAGAAATCAATTGTGACCACACCACTATTTTCCAGTTAGGATGGGGTGACACCACATGTCACTTGTGAGGTGAAAGATTTACTTCAAGAAAGTTTGGTAATGACAGCATCATCTCTATGCAGTTTCAAGATGTGTGCCCCTCAGGGGCTCAGCCTTCATTTGCTGCATATGGGCTTGGCAACCCCTGGGTTCTGAACTGGGTACTGGTAAGTACTGTCCTTGATCTGAAAGTGTGATGTGCGTCAATGGAATACATGGCTCATTTATACTGACTTTCAGCAGCTTGAATCTCCCAGAGCACATCAAAGGAGGTTTACTTCATCTCAGTTGATGCCTTTTGTCCCCAACCCATTTTGCTGTTTTAAATGGCAGCACTTTGGGCACAGTACTCTTGGTTGTAAGGGAGAAGCTCGTTGCCACCACATTTGCTACCTCCTTTGTTTTGTTCTCAAACAGCCAGTTCAGAAGACCAATGCTGTGACACAAATGGAGGTTGCTAGTGTCAGCAGTAGTATCTATGGTTGTCAGTGCACTTGGGCTGCTGTAGTTTCTTCAAAGCTCATATGTCCTGTCTGGAACATCAGAAAAGGCCATGGTTGCCAATGTCGTGGAGCTCTCTGCTCCTCTAAAGGTGCAGTCTGGTTAAAGGCCGTGGTTGCCAATGTTGTGGAGCTCCCTGCTCCTCTAAAGGTGCAGTCTGGCTCATTGTCCAGTGCTACCACTAACACCTCCATGATTGTTGCTACGAAACCTCCTCAAGCAAAAAAGAAGAAGAAGAAGAAGAAGTCAGTCAAAGGCAAAGAATCAGCTACTGATGGAGACAGGAAGTAAGCAGGCCAACAGTGTCAACTTATCTCTCTATGATGTCTCTCACGTTTCATGTTCAGAGCCGATGGACTTTAATATCAGCCTGGGGAACTCATTTCACCCCAAAACTGAGCCTCAAGCCACTATGGGTTCCCCTCCCTGGTGGAAAAAACAGGGCAAAAGTGCAATCCAAATGATAAATGTCTCCCATATTACAGTAGAACATTAATGGGTTCAGGACACATGCAGAGGAACTGAAACTCCTAGCACAGAAAATGCCTGCTGTGCTTGTGCTTGCAGGAAACATATTTTAAAGCTTCTGGTGCCCCTGTACTATGAGGCTACACCCTTCATCACAAGGATGTTCTGACTGGGGAAAGTGCTAAGGGACTGGTTGCTTTGTTTGTGAATAACACACCACTCCTCTGCTCTGTCGTTGGTTACTGCCCTACAAAGCGAAAGCTGTTGCAGGTCATGTGGGTTAGTAAATCACTATCTGCTCATTGTGCTTACCTCCACAGGATTTGATGGACACTGAGGCTGTCACAGACCTTATAGAACAAATCCCCTGCCCATTTCTCCTACTAGGGGATTTCATTCCCCATAATGTATTATGGGGCTTGAACTATACTGCCCTAGGGATTGAGTCTTTGAGAACATCTTGATGTCTCAGGAACTGTGCATCCTCACCACTGGTGGTTCCACTCATTTGTCAGCTGCTACAGGGTCATCCTTGCTATCAACATCTCTTTCTGTTCTTCAGCCCTTGCAGACTCTGCTCAGTGGGAAGCAACTGATGACCTTTATTCCAGTGACCATTTCCCACTGTGGATCCACCTACTGGATGGAGCATTACTTGAACAGAAGCACTGAAATCGATGGTCAGCAGGGCTAACTGGATGCTGTTCTGCCAGGTAGCCGGCTGTGTTTGAACACCGTGTCACTGTCCAAGAATGGGTGGACCACTTCACACAAACAATCCATCATGCTGCTGACTTATCCATCCCAAAATCATTCGGTCACCTTAGGAGGCCTTGTACCTTGGTGGACTGATGAGTGCCACTCAGCAATTTGGGTCAGGCATTTGGCTCTTAGAATGTTTAAAAACCACACAACACCAGAGAACTTTAGAGTCATGAGAGCCAAGACTCGACGCATAATTAAGGTGAGTAAGAAAAGGTCATGGCAGGTGTTCTTGGACTCCCTCAACCATCCCACTTGCTGTACTAAAGTTTGGGAAACCACCAGGATGATTTCCAGTAAATAAAGATGTTTACCAGCAGCAGCAGTACCGAAACAAAGGTTTCTTCGGGCAATGCCCAGAGACATCGCTCAGATAATGGCAGAGCATTTTGCAATGACTGCTGCCAAAGCCAGGCAGGATCTGGCATTCCACTGCTAACATATGACTTTTGAGAGGGGCAAGTTGGACTTCAGATTCAACTATTTTGAATCTTACAACCGCCCTCTCTATACGGGAGCTGGATTTGGCACTGTCTGAGACTCGTGATGCTGCACCTCATCATGACCAAATCTGGTACTGCATGCTTCTACATTTGCTAACAGCATAATAGGAAATCCTCTTCAGCTGATTTAATTTGATAGGCCGACAGGCTAGTTCCCCAATTCAGGGAGAGAGGCAGTTCGATCTCTCTCTTCAAACCAAGAAAGGACCACACATGTCGCCTTAATGAGCTGTGTATGAAAGACCCAGCAGTGAACATTTAAATAATGTCTGGTCTGGTCTGGTGTGGTTGTCAGAGATCAGGCAACTCCTTAGCCACTCTCAGTGTGGATTCCGGAGATTTTGGTCCACTGTTGACAACGTGCCCCTGCTAGAGGCAGCTATTCAGCAAGCATTTCTACATAAACATCACTGTCTTGGTGTATTATTTGAATCAGTACTGCATATGACACTGCTTTTAGACGCAGTATACTTGTGCAACTCCATCAATGGGGCTTTTGCGACCACCTCCACATGTTCATATGGTATTTGCTGTCTAAATGGTTGTTTTGGTCATTAGTTTCTGACACACTGTTGGATCATTTTGAGCATGAGAATGGTGTCTCTCAGGGCAGTATTTTAAATGTTACCCTCTCTGCCATAGCCATAAACAGTATCATGTGTACTTTAAGGAGTCCTGTACAATGTTCCTTATTTGTGAACATTTTGTAATTTTCTGTTCCTCCTCTAGTGTTGCAACAGCGACTCGTTAGTTGCAGATTCAGATTCTTTATTAGTCATTGGCCACATGTAGTGGAATGGGCTTTACATTGATGTACAATAGCATTTGTTATATTAATTATTGTTCATATTGGATGTACAAATAATTTATCCTATATTAATCTGTGTTACAGAATTGTAATTCTAAGTCCAATTTCTACAATACAAGTATCCAAGAATCCTCTTAAACTGTAGAATGGATTGTTTACCATGTTACTTTTAAAATTATTGAAAGGTGTATTCATTGCAGAATGTGGCAATTTATTAAAAAATTTCAAACAGCTCACTTTGTGAGTGTTACCGGTTTTGTCAGCCTACGTCTAGGAATGTCAATACTTATTTTATTTTTGATGTATTATGTTGTCTTTTGTTTATATCAGTGATGCATAGCTGTAAGGATTTACCACTCTCATTATTTTGGTCTTAGTGAATAAATGGTGTTAGTGTTCCCTTGGACCAACTTTAGACATTATTCTTAGTACGCTTTTGTGAATCAGTAATGTATCACTAACATGAGTGACCCCATACAACAGCCCGTGGGGTATGAAAGTTGGAAAAAATCTGAAGTGAGCTATCCTAAGATAATTTCCACGTGAGATAGGACATCCTTGATAATTTTCTGCAGACGTGATTAATATGGAGGTGCCAATTTAATTTGGAATCAGTATATATTCCAGCCAGTTTTATGGATTTTGCTTCCATGTCTTTAGCAGCAGGCTTTGAGTTGCCTCTGGATTGCACAGTCATTTCTTAGATGTGAACCAGTTTAGTGTTAAGAAGAGTGAGTCCTGTTATTTCTGGTGTAACCTTAGCCTAACTCAATCTGTGGTGATTAGTGTCGCCCTCATAGCAGAAAACTGACTGAAGCCCAACATAAAGTGGTAGATGTTAATTGCAGAGAGATCATATTCTTATTTTCAAATGCAATCAATATCTGATTAACAATTTCAGCGACTCCAGATAACCATGGTTTCTAAGCTGTATGTGGAAAATTGCTTCAAATATTTTGGAAAATATTGTGACAATAGACACTGGCCTGTAGTTCTCAGAGAGATACTTTTCCTCGTTTTTGTATATAGGTATAGCATTTGAAATTTTGAGCTGTTCTGAGAAAACTCCAAATTCAAGGCACTTGCAATAAAAGCAAGTGGTTTGCAAATAATGTGTAGTGTTCTTTTTATTGTGTTGTTAGATAGTAGCAGTCCATGCTTTTTGTGTCTAAATTTTATATTAGTAGTTACTATATCTGTGGGTGTGACAACATCCGAGTGGAATTCATGTACTGTAGGAAGCTCATCAGCAAGTATATCAGTTGCCGTTGTCTTTGACTGCATAATTTTAGATCTTAATTCATTTTCTGCAGTAATAAAGTATTTATTGAGCTCTTCTGGCTCAAGCAAAACACCTTTAGTTTGGGTTGAAGTGGATTCTTATTTTGTAATATCCCAGGCATTTAGTTGGAGCTCATTTTATGTAATTTTCATAGGCAACTTGTTAGGCAGGTTTAAGTTTGGCTTTATAATGTTTTTCACATTTCAGGTAAGCTTTATAAAAAATATCATACTGCTCTGTGCAACATTTGCAATTATCTTTACACATTTTGTACAGTGAAAGTATTTTTTCCTGATACTAGCAAGGTCATAAGTGTACTATTTAAGCTTTTTACCTTTTTTGTTTGGTTTGGAACTGTTTCTTTTCAGTGGTGAGGAAGAGTTCCATAAATCAATATGTGTCTTCAAGAAATTATTAAAGTGAGTTACAACAGTTGATTTATTCACATCATAATCATAAACAAAGTCCCAGTTTGTGTTTCCAAGACAGTCTGGGAAGAATTAAATACATTCCTCTTTCTGATCTCTAACCCATGTCATGCTTGGCTTCTTATTTTTTGTCATGTATTCATTATTTGGCTGTGCATAGTGGTATGTGAGGAGTAGTGGATCGTGATCTGCAAAGCATTCATCTGCTATGCTAACAGAGTATAGATCTTATGAGAAATTATCTGTAATATTGTCCAAACAGCCATTCTCAACTGCTGGGCTATTGTTAATACAATATAAATTTAAAGATCTGAATAAGTTTAAAAATGTTTTTGAGTTGGGCTCATCTGAGCCAGATAACTCTATGTTGAAGTAACCACATACTGCAACATTTGTTTTGAGTTTTAAGATTTTTCTTATCATTTGTTCAAATTTCTCAAAAAATAAATTAACGTCACCATTTAGAGATCTAAGCAAACTGACAATTATGATATTCTGAATGATGAGTCTACTAAATTCTCCACTTAATTCAGAGAAGTATGAGCTTACATCTATTTTAGAAAATTTTATGTATTGCCCGATAAATATTGCACCTCCCCTTACCTCCCCCCCCCCCCCCTCCCCCCAATCTTTCTCCCATTTGTGCACAGTATAGCTGCCAGAATGTACTCATTCGGTATGAAAAATCTACTTTATTTTCTGTAAGCCATTGTTCTGAGATGCACAATATATCACATGTTTTTACCTTACAAAAATGTTCCAACTCTAATAATTTATTCCTAATACTGTGAATGTTGAGTTGCATGAGGGTAAGTAATTTGTATTTTCTTTGCTTTCTCTGTAAATGATTAGTAACATGATTTTTACATTAAGTAGTTATACTCTGTGATGATTCTGGAACTAAACTTTTACAATGTTGTCTAAAAAAGAGACTGGATCTTCCTTGACTGTACACTTTGTTGAACCCATTCTTTTGTTTTGAGTCTTTTCTCAGTTATTCTGTAAACTTGTTTGCACAAAAAAAATGTTTTGTTTTGTAATTTAAATGTGGCCCATGTTTGGAATGCAAAGATCAATCAATATCATCTACATCACAATTATCATTCTGTGAACAAAGCTGTATGATCTGAGTGCTTGTTTTGTATACTTCTCTGTTGACGCCTGAACTTATGGTTAAATAGTGTCTGTGGGGTATTGTAGCAACAATTGTATTTTTTGATTGGTTATATTCTAAGAACTTCTTTATATCTGTAATACAGGCATCCACTTAAACACTTAGCAGCCCGCATCTCGTGGTCGTGCGGTAGTGTTCTCGCTTCCCACGCCCGGGTTCGCTTCCCAGCGGGGTCAGGGATTTTTTCTGCCTCGTGATGGCTGGGTGTGTGTGATGCCCTTAGGTTAGTTAGGTTTAAGTAGTTCTAAGTTCTAGGGGACTAATGACCATAGCTGTTAAGTCCCATAGTGCTCAGAGCCATTTGAACAATTTTTTGAAACACTTAGCATTATTTTCTTTTGGCCGATATCTTCTGGGACAGTGCTCAGTTTTGCTCCTGGTTTCACGATTCCAGTAGCTGCACTATCACTTTTATGTCCTTAAATACACTTGCTAATTTCATGCTGTGACTATCAGCCAAAAACAGCATATTGTATTTATTACCTCATGGATTTTTGTTTGAAAAGCCACTGTCATTAGCTGTCAATTTAGTTTTCCGTTGTTTTGAAAAGTGTTCATTACCATCATTATTAATACTGCAGTCAGTACCGGTGCTGCTTTTGTGACTATGCTTGCCCTGGCTTTTTGTCACTGGTGATACTCACATTATTCCTATACACACATTATTCTTGTAGGTTTTATTTGAAGCACTAGAATTCTTATTCAGAATAACAAGCTTGTTATTATTGGCATTTTTGTTACACGTGAGTCATTTGAACACAGTACACCAGTTGTGTGTTGATCACTTTGTGTTGTTAGTTTTTTCTCTACTTCTTCGAATTTCTTTGTGTGGTCTTCATATTTGGAATGTGCTGTAGCCATTTCTCCTTTTAGTGTGTTAATTTCCCCTTCTTGTATGATGTCAAAAGGACTTTGAGCTTGCTTACAACTAAGCACTATGTAGATAGTTTTTCTGTTACTATTTTGTGTTTCTTTAAGAGTTCATGTTCAGAGTGTATTACTGCGAGTTCTTCTTTTACTGTGTTTATTTCCTTTGAATTTGAGATTTATTTTCACCCAATAACAGGGTACCAACACTAGCATTTTGTACATAAAATACCTCTTACTACCTTTTGGGAGCTCATATTCCATATGGAATGACTACATAATAACAAAACTGACAGATGATCTTTGTCACTATCTTTACTTGGAGCCATGTTTTTTTATGCAACTTGCAGTGCAGAGATTAGAGGAGTGGCCTGCAAAGACAGGTTTTCAGTTTCCTGCAGGTGTGTGTGTGTGTGTGTGTGTGTGTGTGTGTGTGTGTGTGTGTGTGTGTGTGTGTGTGTGTGTCTGTGTGTTCATTTTAATCATTCTTGTTATATTTTTAATTTACTGACTTGTATATGAGGGACACAGTTCTACATTTTAAAGACTCAATGAGTTTTCTGGGCCTCAGTTTCCAAGCAGTCGTTGTTGCCACACCTCAGAGACCTGAAAGCCAGAACCCAGAAGGCTATGACAGGGTGTGTCTACTCCAGTTGTGTAGGGGTTTCCTGCATTCACATCTAGACTATGAGTGCACTGTGTGTGGGCTGTTTTACCTGCAGATCATTGACACTATCCACCACGAGGGGAATGGGCTGGCCATGGGTGCTTATAGACCCAGTCCCATCGCCAGCCTTTGTGCTGAGGCTGTGGGGAACCACCACTCACGATCAGGCGACAGCTGCTCATGTTGCGTCAGCCATGTAAGTTCCTCGCAGCTCTGGAACATCTTTCCTCCAGTCATCCATGAGCAACAATGCTGTTTTGAACCTGCATGCAGCATGTGCTGGAGTCACTTTGTGTGGAGCACGTACAACCCAAAATCCAGGCTTTTGATTGCCTGCCACTCTGGTTACTGCAGATGCCCAGAGTAATTTAGATTTAGGCCAGCACAGGGGAGGTTTCACTCCTGCATATGTTTTCAATACATTATTTTATGACTTTTCAACTGAGCATCACAACTCTACAGCTGTCTTAATGGGGTTCAAACAGGGATACTTCATTGGTTTCCCTGTTGTTTCCCTTGTCATGTCCTTAAGGTCTAACTGCCTCGAATCTTTTCTGTCTTTGACACAGAATTGCGTGATCTTGTGGGCACTGAAATAGATGAGACGTGTTTAGAGTGCTAAATTCCTTGTGTTACAGTTCTCTTGAGTGTCCCTCACTCTCTACAATGCTTGTACCCAGCAGATAAAGTCCAGAATATCCAGGATGCCCTTGTCCAACTATAACAGCTGGGAAAGGAGATGCCTTTCTGTTAGAAACCATGGCACATGAGTATTGTTGGGTTTGAAAGAGTGGATGTAGCAGCTAAGGAGGCATGTCCTGATCCTCAGTTATTTCAGCGTGCCCTCCCCCTGCATCATATCACCTTACTGTTGAGGTACAGAGTCATGTGTTGGTGGGAAGACGAGTGCCTGAAAGTCACAGCCCTCTGACACATGGCTTCTTGTTTCAGTGATAGGACCTTACAGTGTGTGGTGCTTGTGGCGTGCAGATCACCATGCAACACATTTTACTGGCCTGTGTTTTATTTTCAGACCAGAGGGCAGCAGCAGATTGTTCTTGGTAAAGTAAGTTCAGTCTAGCTCTTGCTCCATGTCATGGACTGAGTTGTTTGTGCGATAATTATCAGTGTGATTTTTTATGTGTACAACTGACTGTAAATATACTTACATGGTGTAGTTAAAATCCTCGTTGTTTGGATCAGCTGTTTAGAGTCAGCTCAGCTACTATTTTTGGTTATTATTCTTATGGCTCTTTTCTGTAGTTGTGTATTTGTTCCCCAGAAAGCAATTGAGTGTACATACGAATAGCATGCAACTAAAAGACACTGGCTGTTAAACACTGATGACATTCTGTTTGCAAGTGTATTTGCATGTTCACAGCACCTCCCCTGAGAATCAGTTTTCATTCCTAGAAATTTTCTGTTACATATTCTGTAGTGGTGCTATTTCCATTCAGTTCGAGAGTGTTATTTTTCCTCTGCAAACTGAAATTCATGGCATTTGTTTGCTTTTTGTTCAGTGTCACTTTACCACATATTAACCAATTGTAAATTTCCTTGAGGGTTTCATTTGCTTTCTCTGCAGGGTTTTCTCTTGTTTTCTCAGTGACTATATAGTCTAGAAGTGAATCTTTCTTACTGACAGCTCACTAGCATTGTACTGTTGCCTATTGACAGCAAATAGCCAGCCAACAAGGGCCTGCACTTGAGCAGGAAGCTCAAGTCACGTTGCAACTCTGTCTATTGTTCTCATAGCATAGGCGATAGTGTACGAGACTGCTGAACTGTTAGCTTGGGTTCAACCTTTACCATCGTCTCAAATCCAATTTTTGTATCACTCTCTCATTTGACTTTAGGAATCCAAATGGAGAACACATTCGGTGACACTGTCTCTGGCAGGTTGCTTGAATTTGCGTGTGCAACAGTCTGATTGGCTAATTTCAGTGTTAATTAACTTGGGCATGGTGCAATGCATTGAATTATTTTCTTAACAATTATTTCTCAGCACAGCCTACCCTGCAACACCCTACAAGCTTTTCACACTGTTTCTGACTACCATGTATATAACTATCATAAGAGAGTGGAACATCCTACTCTTTCTAAATTACTTGTGTCACTTCAAAAGATGATCTTTCATTGCATACAGTGCTGAAAGACATAGGTTTCATCTGCTATTCATTGTTCAATGGTTGCAAAATATTAATGGTAAGATGTAGTCGCTGGGTGGTGCAGATTTCTGCATCATGAGTGAGAGATTTGACAATATTGTGTGGATAGATGAAACTTAGATTAATGCCAGCCATTCATTACATGGAGGCTGGAGTGATGGAACTCCTGAGGAGACCTTGGCAGTATGTGTTGGAAAAGGTGGGCAAATTATTATTACACATGCAGGTACATCAGACAGTTTTATGCCAAACTCTTTTTTAATATTTCATTCAAAAAAGACAGGTGATTACCATGAAGAGATGAACAGCATACTTTTTTAAAAGTGGTTTGAGACATCGCTTGTGATGAATCTAACAAGTCCATCAGTAATTGTTATGGATAATGCCACAAATCATTCTGTTGTTCACAATGAGGGTTGTAGAGAAGATATGAAGAAGGCTGAACCACAATTTATAACATACATCATTGACAAGATTGCTACCAGGCACAGGTACGAAATCATTCTGCTTCCTCCATGCCATTGTCACATCAGTACCATTGAAGGGATATGGTTGCAAATAAAACATTATGTTGCTGCAAACAATAAAATATTCCCTATCTCTGATGTTGAAATATCTTTTTGTAGCAGTTGTCAATCAAGTGATGAGCTACATGTGTACGAAAATTGTGAACACCACTGCAGATATCATCAGAGAGGCAGTCAGAATGAACGTGTTGTGGAAGAAAGCTTAAAAAATTTAATTATACAGCCGAGAGTGAGCAGTGATAGTTTTGCAGTGTAGAAGAAGACTGTTTTAAATCAGATTCTGTCAGTAATGTGGGTTGTGTTTCCCATTGGTGTAACTACAAAACACTCAGGAATGTAAGTAGTGAGCATGCCATCGACCACCAGGATCATCACATTGTGATGATCTTCTTCAGAGTATAACTATTAATACACTGATAAATTATTATGTCACTCATTGTAGAACTAATTAATAATGATAATATTTATCAATGGAAAGAAGAACTGTGAATATTCAGTGACTTGCAAAAATAGTTTTCATTTCTGTGGTGAAGTTTGCAAATAACTTCATGATATTCCAGCATTTTTGGGTACTAAATAGCTCCTTTCAATTATTTGGGTTTATATAATACAAGTGGCAACTGATAAATAAATTCATGCATGCAAACACAACCTGCATGTTGTTGATGCTTATGTTTCTGCTGCTAGATAATGTGCACAATAGTGATCGTGTGCAGAGTGCCGCAAGCCATGTTTGGCAGCGTTGCCAATACCTGCCTGAAATGCCAAAAGCAATCACTTGTCTCATGGACTGTTATATTGCAGTTATCAACAAAGATAATTTTTTTTCTCCATGTCTAACACTATTGGGAATGTCATTGAAGTATACAAGGAACAGTATTGGCCCTAATACGCTACCCTGATGAAGTCTTGGTTCTGGTAAGTGTTTTACTAAAAGTTTAGGCTCTACCCTATCTGCAAGATATGATCAGCTACACTTCTTATTCCTAATGTTTCTAGCATTTAGAATAATCTTATGGTCAACAGCATCAAAAGGTGTGGAAACATCTTAAAATATGCCCGTGACACAATCATCTTTGTCAAGAGCATGAAGTACTACTTTTTTGAATTCTTTTTTTAGCTGATTCTGTACTACTGCCACTTCAGAAACCAAACTGTGATTCACTTGAAAGGCTGTACTTATTCAAGTAATTCATTAACCTGTCTTTCATAATTGATACTGTTATTGTTGAGAATGAGGCAACAGGGAAATGCGCAGGTAGTTTTAGTGTCTTCTGCATTACCTTTCCTTAGTGGAGGTGCAACTCATGCCTGTTTTAAATACTCTGAAAATTTTCCTGATGTTCTTGTTACAGTTATTATGTCTGTTAAGGGAGCGTGTATGCAATGTATGCAGTGCTGACATTGGTACTACATTTAAAACTACTGACTTTTTATTTATTAGGTTTTGTGCAATTTCACTAACTTCATTCTCTGTGGTTGATAGTCAAGTCATTGTACTTGGTGCATAAATACATAGAGGTGACACATTGGTTTTTGTGGACTTTTGTTGTAATTTGCTAAGTGATGTGGATCATTTAACACTTTTTCTTGTCAGTATGTTATTACGCCTCTCCTTGTTTCCTTTTTAATGACTTGCCATTCTACCCTGCATTGTATAATTGACCGAGCGCGGTGGCACAGTGGTTAGCACACTGGACTCGTATTCAGGAAGACGACGGTTCAACCCCGTCTCCGGCTATCCTGATTTAGGTTTTCCATGATTTCCCTAAATCGCTTCAGGCAAATGCCGGGATGGTTCCTTTGAAAGGGCATGGCCGATTTCATTCCCCATCCTTCCCTCACTTGAGCTTGCGCTCCATCTCTAATGACCTTGTTGTCGACGGGACGTTAAACACTAATATCCTCCTCCATTGTATAATTATGCCATTAGTTGACTTTTTTTGCAGCAGTCAGCACTATCTTTTTGTGACTGACATAAATTTAAGAATGATGGCTAATCACTTCTCTTTTGATGGAAATAAAGTAGGCCCAGTTAAGGGTTTGGGTGGACTTCTTAATACCTGCTGTTATCTATTTGTTTTTGTGAGACATTAATACTAATGTGCATGAATACTTTTGAAAATCTCTTTTTGAAGTTCAGTTTAAATAAAGTTCAGAACTTGGAGAACTTCACATTGACATTTGTCTTTCTATACAATTCATCTCAACTAATGATTGCTAGTTTCCTGAAAAATTGTGTGTTTTGATTTATAATAAAGTCTTTAGTAGACCAGCAGTTCAGGGAATTTTTCCATACTCGGTTTCACTGTTATTATATGGCAGAAATGGTCTGATAATTCCAGATTTTATTACAGGTACACCACCTTTCTTCCTGTCCATGTTTGTGGTCAGATGGTCAATTAATTATGTAAATGTAGCAGTAACCCATGTTGCACTGTGAGCCAACAGGAGCATGTCATAACTTAAAGGCTATTATAAGGGTGCTAGTAGTATCATTTATGATATTTGTGTTTAATTTTTGTGTTTCCATACAAAATTATGTTGACTTTTGTAACTAAGGGTTAATCTGGAACTTTGTTAATTTATTGATAAAAGTGTCCACATTATCACTGGGGGACTGAAACACACACAGAATGATTATTTTCTTGGCGAGGTCAAGCTCCGCTAATTCGATA
Source organism: Schistocerca gregaria (assembly GCF_023897955.1). NCBI lineage: Eukaryota > Metazoa > Arthropoda > Insecta > Orthoptera > Acrididae > Schistocerca > Schistocerca gregaria. The sequence goes on along the minus strand of NC_064922.1, from coordinate 354,976,593 downwards.
GCTGATATTTCAAAGTATTTGTCTTCACATTCTGTACCAGTGACATGTCATGATTTAAATTTTGTTCCTTTTGTGCTAGAAATGCATGATCCTCCATTCTTTGAACTAGTCTTATAGGAGAAGAGTCTGCCGTTGCATACAAAGGTAATACATGTTGGACAGCTGTGTCTCAATTTCAAATTGCTGCATTTTATTCTTTTTATTGATTGTTTGTTTTGATGAAGGGTTACTGTGAAATGTCCCATTGTATTTATTGTATAGTTTAGTTTTCTTAATGATATATAGTATGTGTGTGACTTATTGTTTTAAAATCTATCTTGTGAGGGATTATTTCAGGATTTTTGAGACTGCTGGATATACTCTTGGGCAGGTAACACAATGTCTGTTTTTTTTTTTTTTTTTTTTTTTTTTTCTTCTAAAAAAGACCTACATGTCCTACCCATGCCAACAGGTATTTGACCATGCGTGACCTTAGATCCACCCCTTTGCTTTCATGAATCAGTTATACCAATGTTTGTTTCACAGTCCTGTTCAGGTGTAGACCACACCTAGTGAAACTCCATCTATTGAGAGCCCCGACTGTTATCAGAGCAACATGTACAAAGTCATAAACCCACCTCCCAGCTCCATTAAGGCATGGCCAACCATGACGTTGGAACAGCTCAACAAAGTGTAAATTGGCGCCATGATCGGGGAAGCTATTTTGGTCAGCTGCACATCTGTGTCACAAGCCACATCCCTGTCCAAACCGTTTGCCACACAACTCTCTATCACGACAGGGTCCTCTTTTGAAAAATCCATACATAAAGCCCCTAAGTCCTCTATCACTTCACTTAGCCCTGCATTGAATGTGAAAATGTTGGTGGCATGGGATGCTGCCTCTAAGCTTTCCTGCAACTGAGGGCCTACACTTCAGACAAACACTGCTGTAACCTCTGCATTCACAAGGGGTGTGCAGAGTTTTCTGTAAATCCTGTGCAGTTCAGCAGTATAGCTCTACATACCTATTTTATGGTTTGTCACTTACATTTTTTTATTTGTTACCTGCCGTCTCTCCCCTGAAGATTTATCAAAGGTACAGTAATTTGTTTCCTGTATGTTACCCTTGAGTGACTCATATTAGTTATGGTCTTTATGTAGGGTGGCTTTCACAATCCAGTGTTGCAACCCTTTCAAGTGTATTGTGCACAGGAAGGAAACAAGTGCTGCACACCTACACTCCCAGTTACAGACATTTTAATCAAACTGTACCTGTAATTGCATACTTCTGTGGCTGTTGTCACAGTCAATAAACTTCTTCTGACTTCACTGTCAATATGTAAAATTCTCCAATATTTCGGCCATTGTTGCAAATGACATTCCTCAGAGTATTTTTGCTAACTACTGAATGAGAATCCATGAATATATAAGATCTAAAACTTTTCTCACTCCACAGTTAACAAAAACCTGTTGAGGAAGGCTATTTACAACAATGGTCCAAATGTTGGAGATTTTTATGTATTGAGAGTGCACTGACATATCATGAAAAATTTTATTGACAGAAAATGTACCTGATGTATCTCAGAGAAATTTAATATTTAATTATACAAGGTGTGATTCGAAAGTTTCAAGACTTAAGTCAGAACTAGAAATTTGTTGGACATTTAAGTACTGTGGACTAAAATTCTTCAAAATATGATCCTTCAGCATCAACATAGCGCTGCCAGCGCATCTTCCTCTGTTCGTAGCCCTTCTGGAAGGCCTCTGGCGTCATTCTGTCAAGGGCTCTCATCGAAGCCTGTTGGATGGCATTGACGGAGGCGAATCGCATCCCTTTTAGGCATGTCTTGATTCGGGGGAGAGGAAAAAGTCACTTGGAGCCAAGTTGGGGCTGTAGGGTGGCTGCGGCAGTGTTGCCACATTGAACTTTACCAAAACTTCGGCGGCAGCGCGCGCCATGTGAGCGGGCGCATTGTCATAGTGGAGAATCCAATCGCCCTTGATTGCCGGGCAGATGCGGTGAACTCGATCCCTCAAGCTGCAGAGCACTCCAGTGTAAAAGTCACCTGTGACAGTCCATCCACAAGCAACAAACTCCTTGTGAATCACTCCTTTACAAAAAAAAGAAAACAATCAGCAGTCATCTTCAACATTCCCACAGCCATCTTTGAAATGTTTGTGCCACATAAAAACCATTGCACGGGACAGGGCTTCTTTCTTAAGGGCCTCTTGAATCATACCGAGAGCCTCCGTGGCGGTTTCTTCAGTCACATGCAAAACCTAATCACATAACGCTGCTCAAAGTGCTGCTACGTTTTCACCTCTCCCAATTTTCGACCGAGGTCAGTGACATGCACTTATGCTTCAACCAATGCGGACTCTACAGGTCTCTGGAGGCAACTGCTACAGCATCTGTTCATTCCCTGAGACCCCCCCCCCACTACTTCCCCCACCCGACGGAACCAGTCTGCATGTGCTCACGTACTAAGAAATGAATGTCTTGAAACTTCTGAATCATACCTTGTATTGCCTGCTTTTGGATCTAGGTGATTTATGATGAAAAACCATAGATAGTTCAGGTAAATATTTTGCAATTACTTTTTTAAGTCTCTGTTATAAGTCTGTCACAGTATTTTAAATGGATGGAAGAGAGAAGCAACACAGATTTAGTTGGTATTACTTGTTGCGCATGGAATGGTAAGGACTGTGTTATTTCAAATGAATCTGTCCTGTATTTGTGTTGGGTTTATACAGATCATTGTTGCTAAGGTTTAAATGCAATTTTCATTCGTGTGACTACAGCAAACATAACTACCATTTTAGTGATTAAAAAAAAAATCTGTTGTTCATGTTTATTTTACAGGATATGAGCAAATGTGTTAAACAAATGCTGCATTGCTACAGTTTAAACAGGAGAGCAGAAAATCCTATGCAACTGTACTTCACAAATTTTAATGGAAAAGTGGCGCAGGAAATGGAAAAACACGATGGCTATAGAAACTGGGATGTATGTATTACCTTTTAACAACAAAGTTAAAGTAGAAAAGAATAAATTTTGGTTCACTGTGGCCATGTTCTTGTTTGTGTCATACAGTACAGTAATACTTCCACTGAAACATCCAGGTTGACCTTAATGGCATTTCAAGTATCGTCATTGTATTTGCTATCACTTTCATTGTTAGGCATATAGTGCTTGATGTGGGCTTGATTGTGACTGCATTGTTCCTTTAAATAAATAAAAATGTATCTCTGTTGTTAATGATGAACTATACTCATAACCCAGATCTTGAGCACTTCTGAATGACACAGTTTGGGAGTTTATTTTTTTCAGTGCATTTGTTCATCATTGATTGTGTTAGGTCATGTTATTCCAAATATATATATTTTTGTTACTGGTGACTGTAGCCCATCAAATGCAAAAACAACGGATTTCGTTGAACCATTTCATATTAAAAATTCATCTGTACTCATAATGTGCTGTCTTAACTGTCTGAAGAGCACTCAAATAACAACTGGTAGTGTGTTCTGCTCTGTGAATATGAGATGTAGGTCACCTTTATACCATATTAAATTCCAGTTGCTTGTGTCAAAATGTGAGGAAACATCTGCTCACAAGTGGCTAAGTAATTAATAGGTCTTCATGCAGCTGAAGAATGACTGTGGTTTAAAGTGATACAAAAGAGATTTTCCCCAAAGAAGGGTTAAAGAATCAATGTTATCACAACTGAGGTGCTACTGTCAGGATTTACAGAGGCACCAAACATTAATGGGGTACCAGAGACGCATAAATAAAGCTAACCCCATAGCTGGTGTGGTCAGATCAATTACGAGGGTTGGGGCTTAAATAGTGGCAACTATTTATTCATGACTGGTGCAAAAGTTATTTGTTTGCACCTGTTACTGTCCTTCAAAGTAGTCACCAGCATTGTGTAGAACCCTTTGCCAGTGATGTGGAAGATGTAGTATACTGTTAGCAGAGCCTGTTCTGTTGATGGTGCGAATGGCGCGGTCTATCACCTGTAGAATTTCTGTAACAGTTCTGAAGCGAATGCCACGAAATGGTTCCTTCATCTTCCGAATCAAATCAAAGTCGCAAGGACTTAAGTCCGGGGTGTATGGTGGATGATACAGTACTTCCCATAGACCGAACAGCGCAGCTGTGGCTTGTGCTGTATGAACCCATGAATTGTCGTGCAATATAATGGATGCTCCAAAAACGAACAGTAATACTGGGCATTGACAGTGTGCTGTGGAGGAACGTAATGCATTAGGAGAACACCATCACAGTCGTACACGAGAATCACCATAACGGGGCTGTGACGCACTTTCGACTTTCACGGCGACCCATAATGATGCCGTTTGTTGGATTGGAGTTTCAATTTTGGCTCGTACGATCTGGCACATGCCCCATCCAGTGTTACAATACGGTGTAAGAAAGCTTCTCCTTTGTGCTCATAGCCCTCCAACTGCATCTGAGCAGTGTCGTAACGCATCCATTTCTCCATTTCCGTCAAGTCATGTGGAACCCATCGTGATACAGTTTTTCACATACCCAGGGGTTCCTTCAGGATGTGAAGCACAGTTGTATGCGTTGATCCGGTTTCGCGGGCAAGCCCATGAATCGTGTGGTGACAGTCACTCTCCACTATCACGGCAACAGCATGATAGGACAAGCAGTCCGATGCATGTCTGCCACAGTTTTCCGACGTTCGTTGAAGGCTTTTACCCAACGTGCCACTGTTCTGTATGGCAATGCCAATTCTCCGCATGCCTCTTGAAGACCTTGATGACACTGCCGTGCTGTAAAACCTCTGGCACATTGAATCTTGATCCAACTCTGTTGTTTCTGTTTCAAAAACATAGCGACACCGTTACGTTAGATCGTTCACTCACAAGTGACTGCTTTTCCCTCAATTGTGCGCACGTCGGTGACGTGGGACAGGCTATTCTATTTGCTCAGAGGTAAGGTAGGTAAGTCAACAATGTGTGCTATCAGCGACAATAGTAGATTCCATTGCATAGTGTCTCCACAGCAGTGTTGCCACTATTTAAGTTCCAACCTACGTACTTACAGTCTGAGGAGACAGGCATCAAAATTACATTGCGTATTTGGTTACACCTAAAGTCACATACTCAACATTTAGTGCACTTCGTTCATTGTATATGGGGACAACGTATTTTATGTTCAGGTCTGAGATTCAGCTTTATGTTACATTCTTACTAACCAGAGTACTAATAAGAGACTAAGTGTGTCTCAAGGATATTTCCCATTAAATAAATATGATATAGCTTAGTTAAATCTGTTGTTGACGTATTTTAATATGTATTACGATAATGGATTTTTTTGCATCAGTAGTAGCTGATACACTTGTGGAGAGCTTGGCGCAAACAGTATTAAGTTCTTTGCCACCATGTCTGTGCTATTGGAAGATTCATTGATGGTATGTTCACTAACTTGATGAAACACATCTACAGAGGCTTCACCAACCTATCATCAGCCTGCTTAAAAATGTACAGTTCATGCTTGAAACAGAGAGGAAAAGTGTAATTATATTTTTGGGCCTTTAAAGATTTGATAACATTTTTGTTGGCTGGGTGAATATTCTTAACCATTTAATTGACACCACGATAAAAATATGAAGAGATCAGAATGATTCAGGCCCAAGCCTTACTGTATTACTTCCTCAGCATTTTCTGAAATTTGTCATTAAACAATGATAGGTCTTTTCTGTCCTTAGTCCACTTACTCAATGCATACTTCTCCAGAGCACCATTTTCAATCAGTTTAAACTTTGCCCATATTCCCCTATTAGTTCCAGTATGATGGATGTAGAAGAATTGTGGGCAAAGTTTAAACTGACTGTAAATGACACTCTGGAGAGGTATGTGTCGAGGAAGTAATGATGGAAACGAGTAATAATCTTGGACATCAGTAACACAGTTCAGTTGAGTTTCTTAGCATTAGAATTTGTTATGTTGCATCCTATTTAGGAAAAAAGTAAAACAGGCAGAAAAGCTGTTGAATAACATGTTTTAATTAGTAGTTCAGGATGTCAACTGAAAGCTATAAAAGCTAAATATAGTGTTTAGGGGAGTACTTTAAGAACTTATTAATAATTGTATTGATAAAATTAAAGTGAATCAGTCAACAGCTTATTCTAGTGAAGTATTTCAGTTGAGTGGGGTTTGTACATACAACTGTGCTGTATTGGGAGTAAAACTGGTCAATACCAGTAAGCCAGGGAAATTACAGGAACAATAGCGTTTACATGAAAAAGTTGTATGCCATCAGTGTATATATTGTGTGTCAGAACTGAACTTATTGAAATAAAAAAGGAAGTTACAGAAATTACTTGATAAATTAGTGGTTGGAGAAGATTTATTTTGAATAGATGATAAAAACCTCTGTATTTTTGGAAGCAGATTATAGCTTAAATTGAAAGATATACAGTACTCACTAATTTGGTTATAAAAATGTCTAGAGTATAATGTATGTAGTACATAGTTTATTAGAGGAAGCAAGTATGCTGAGGTGAATAAATAGTAACAAGACAGGATGTTTAAAATAGTGCTACCTCTCACCTGTCGGTACACATGTGACAGCATGCACTATCTATGTTCCAAAATGGTGCACATAAAAACGGGATTCTTCTGGGGTTCATACTTCAGGTTCAGTTGGTGATGAAAAGGTAAGATTAAGTGTTTTGTATAGCTCTAGGGTCTGGGAACATTTATATACCCAACAGAAGGTTTTTCTTAGTATCAGTATTACATTACAGGGTCAAAGTTTGAATATTACACACTTCCTCCTGCTTAGGCAAAGGGAGCAAAAAAACTTTTTTTTTTCTTTTCATACAAAAAATGAGGCACCGAGCCCAAGATGGCTATGACAGTAAATACCTGAAAATTTTGTGATACATCCCAATCTCGAACAATCTTGAAAATTTTCTTGGTACTATAATCCATTTTCGAGGTACAGAGGTTCAAAGTCTCCCTACTTGTACATGTAAAATACGCATGTTAAATCCAGTGTGAGGCAAAAGCATAGTTCATAAAGTGACCTAGCATGGAGAAGTATGCTGTAAAGTGGCTCCGTTATCATAAGAAGGGTTCAGGAAATCCCATGTTGTAGTACTGAAGCACATGTAAAATTTTTGTGCACGTAAAATCTGGCAAAATTATACAGTTTTTTACTATTTCAGTTTCACATAAGTAAACTATCAAAATTTTATTGACCGATAATTGTTTTTTCATACTAGTTAGATGCCCTTCTTGTGGCACGGAAAGAATGGAATCAGCAGAAAAGTACTCCTGTCGAACGTAAAACAGATGAATATGCTCCTGTTTAAAAGACTGACTTAAAAGTGTGGTACCAGCTGCCTCATTCTACCTTACTCTGCACTTTTTAAAATTGTCCCAAAAATTTTGGGATGTCGACATATTCATGCAGAGAAAGGAGAAGACAGTGGCAGTGGGAAAGAGACAGAAAAGTAATAAATATTGGAAGAGAGTAGACAGTGGTTGTGGTATAGAAAGAGCGAAGGAGACAATGGCAGTATGAGAGAAAGAGAAGAAGACAGTGGCAGTGGAAGATAGTTGACAGCGACAGAACAATGCTATGAAAAGATTGAAGGAGACAGTGTCAGTGAACATGATTGATGTGGGAGTGAGTGAATGCTTGTCATTTTATAAGCTTACTGTGTGACAACAGATTTAGTTATTTTCTCCACATTCTTTTATTTTAATATGTGTAAGGATGCTGATAACCTTGATGCTGAGCACCTGTCAGCTGTAACACACACACACACACACACACACACACACAGTGCCAGAGGGAGAAGAATAAAGAGAAGAAAAAAATTGGAGGTAAATGAGAGCCAATGGTTAATCAGAGACAGAGTCTACGACAGTGACAACAAGGAAGAGAGAGATAAGTGACAATGAGGAGAGACAGGCCAGCAGTGGGAAAAAATGAATGAGGAAGTTAAGTAAGACAGAGAAAGAGGGTGACAGTGACAATGAGAGGAAACTGTAGTAATGGAACGGAATGAAAGAGACTGTGGCTGTAAGACAGGAGACAGTGACAGTTAGAGAGACGCAAAGAGATAGTGACAATGAGTTGGGGTGAATGAGTGAGTGAGAATGGGCAAGTGGGAGGCGGGTCTGTCAGTAGACAGTAGACAATAGATAATATTGAAAAATGAAAATCCTATTCTCAGCTTTTAAAACTGTTAGTTTTTCCCTCTTAGAGGAAAAAGAGATTTCTGGGAAAGGGGGGGGGGGGGGAGGGAGAGGGAGGTCAGGGCAGTTTACTGAGACCCTTGATTGAGAGGAGAACTCACAACAGATGAGTCCCTCTAAACCAATGACTGCCTAACCATTGATTGTGAGCTACTAGCAGCTCCAAGGACATTTTCAGTAGCCTGTGGTACTGCCCTGATTAGATAACATGAATTGCTTCACTGAGCTCAGACCATGCTCAGGACAACAGGTACTTATTACTTCCCCACTACTGCCATTGTCAGTGAAGAGTACTACATTGTCGGCCTCATAGTTGATTGAATATGTGTGAGGTCATGCACCTTATGTTTTTCGTGTGTGTATCAGACATTTGCTAATGTGGACAGCTTGATTTGGCATAGATATTAAGCCACATTTGTTCTAATGATGGTATGTTCAAGGAAAAACCATAAACCTTTTAATTTTCATTTGGAATGGGAAACTTTTTTTTTACGAAGTGGAGGACAAATGTGTGTGTTTACTATGCTATGCAAGTGTATCAGTTGGGAAGAAAGGGAACATCAGATGTCACTTCAAAACCATTCACTCAAGGACTGAAAAGGGTTTTCTGCTGGATTGTGCTCTAAGGAAAGAAAATGCTAGGCATCTAAAATTCAAACTTTATGCTAAACAATCAACTTCTGAAAAACCATTAGACAAGAATAAAGCAGCAACTGAGGCACCATTCTGAATTTCAAAAATTATTTAAAGCTGTGTAATACACCAGCAGTGGATAGTGTTTAAGAATGAACAGTGTAATGAAAAAAATCATAAAAGCTGTGAACAAAGTTAGAGCTCATGCAATTCAGAGATGTTTCATCATCGCACTGACTGATGAACTAGATTGCCACTATTGTGATTAACTGCTTCATGTTTGTTGGCATAGTGGAGGTAGAATTTTACAGCACTTGAAGAGTTGCTTTCTGCCTTAAGTAAATTTTTGAAAGACTGAGGCCAATTCTTCGGTGAACTAGAAAATCTGGTTTCAATTATTCATTAATCATTTCATAACAAAGCATTTCAATCCTATCACATTTGAAGCTTGTAATGTGTAAGAATTGTGATGTATTATTTGATTGTTTTATACCTTTTTTCACTGCAGGAAAAGCTAAGCTCGTAATTATTAGCGTATTTTATTCCCATACAGTACTAAAATTTATATCTATTAGCATCTATAAGTACTGCTCTTGTGTATAATTATGACTTGTTCCATGCCCATGCATTTCTCTTGCATACTGAATCAATGGAATATGAATAAATAAATCAAAATAACAAAAAAATTGGTTTTCTCACAGATATCACGGAAAAGTTTACTACCCTTAACTTCCAGCTTCAAGCTAAGGATAAAGATATTAGCAGAAAAGTTTCAGATGTCGCTTCATTCTCAAAAAAGCTGGAACTGTGGGAAAAAATCTCATCCAAAGTGAATACAAACACTTTACCTGTCTGAAACAAATGTTTGACAAGCAAGGTTCTTCAATGCCCCCATCCTGCAGCATACTATGAAAAGTCAATTCAACAAACAATTCTAAGATTTCAAAAGCATTTCGATTATAGCACAGTCTGTCAAATTGCAGAAGAGTTCTTTACTTGGGTTGTGGAGCATTTAGATTTTCAAGGAGACATTGCTGCAGTTGAGTTGAGACTGATTGATTTTCAAAATGATTTATCTTTAAAATTACTTTATTCAAGCTCTGAAAATATTTGGACTCTTGTTTTTAAAGAAAAATACCCAGTTTTGATCCAGCTTGGTCTCAAAGTGAAGGAAATGTCCATGTTTACATATATGTCTGAAGTTTCTTTTTCCATTATGAAAGTTATAAAAACAGCTATGGAAACAGGCTGACTGATGGACACTTTGAGAACTGTATTCAAATGGCAGTCACTATTTACTCTCCAAACATTAAAAACTTCTCATTACAGTTAATAAGCTTGATGATAAAAAGACATTCTTTTTCTTGTAGTTTAGTTAAAATTAATTTCATGTTTTCTAGAAATGAAACATTATAGGCAATTGTCAGATTTTCCCAAACAAGTTATTATTTCTGTCCTAGTTTCTTTTGGTGGCTCACAGTAAGACTTCAGACTGGTGCAGCAACTCTGGTGACTACTGCCATATAAACTACAGGTCTAAGTAAACTGCCTTTCTTTCCCAGCAATCCTAAACCCATCCCTCTTTCCTCCCTGAGGAAGCAGTTAACAGTGTGGAGTAGTTTATTATTCATTACGTGTATTATTATGTATTAATAGATTTGTATGTGATAATTATTATCATAGGTTTGTTGTGTAGCTGTTGGTAATATCATGACTAAATTGATATCTCTGAACAGATCTATTTTCACAGTGACAGCTACACTGAAATCTTTAATAAGAGTGAACTAGTGTACCTTACAAGTGAATCTGATAACATAATTACTGAATTGGAGGATGATAAAGTGTACATAATTGGTGGATTGGTGGATCATAATGCTCACAAGGTATTTAAATTTCTATTTTACTAATTAAAAATACAATAACTTTTAGAATTTTATAAGAAATATGTAGATTGTCATTTTCTTCTAGAGATGCACTTTTTCTTTCTTTTTGACATAGGTTGTTGGCTACTGAAAATTAATAACTTTCGAAAATGTGTTTTTGGATTTATTTAATATTCTATTTGAACATTATGTTTGAAATAATGTTTTGATAATATTGTTTTCATTACAAACAGAATTCAGTACTTAAATAATTTTATTCATATCACACTTTTGCCAATAGTCATGATGATTTTCTTATAATTTTTGATAAATGTAGTCCTGTTTGTATTACATTTCCTCCTAAACCACTGGATAGATTTCAAGCTATTTCATCTAGGCTACATTGCATGACTGGCATATTGTGCAGGTAGTATTGGAATGGCATGGCTGGGTAGAGAGAGGGGAAAGAGGAATTGGAAGTCAGATAGGGGAGTAGGAGATGAACAGAGAAAGAGAGAGTAGGAGGATATGGACTAAGAGGGTGAGGAGGGTATGGACAGAAAGAGGGGAAGGAGAAGATGGACAGAGGTAGGCAGAGGGCGAGAAAGTGATGGACAGAGAGAGGAAGGGGGAGGAGATGCTCAGGGGGAGGGGAAGAGGAAGTGAATAGAGGAAGGGAGGGGGGGAGTGTAGGAGGCAGATTGGAGATGGAGAGGGGTGGTGGGCAGTTGGAAAATGAAGAGGGGCATAGGAGATGGACAGAGATGCGGGGAGGAGACAGTATGTCCAATATGTTTGAGATACACATACTGGATTGATTTCAAGCATACTTGGTTCATGTATTATTTACTACCTGGAAAGAAATAGTATGTGAGTAAGAACACCTACCTTCCATGGAGTAAGGGTGGGTATGAAAATGGGATAACGTACAAGTATGAATCAGGAATGTGCAACAACGTCAGCCAAATTTTGTACGTAGATGATTCATTATATGCATAAAAATACTTTGTAAGTAATAGACTCCTACTTACCATATGTCGATGAATGAGGAGATATGACATGTAAAAATATTCAACAATGACCAACATTAGCGTGGAATCCATGGCTTTTGGGTTTGATGGAGGCTCTTTGGTGACAGTGTTGACGACATTTCACTCCTTTGTGTGTGTGTGTGTGTGTGTGTGTGTGTGTGTGTGTGTGTGTGTGAGAGAGAGAGAGAGAGAGAGACGAAGGGGGAGGGGGTCGGGGAAGGGGGTACAAAGAGACATGTCAACCCACCTCTGTTATGCCTGAAGTAATTTCAACACAACTGGGCTTATGTATAGATATTTATTTATGAAAACCTTAATGTAAATTTCCAGTTTTTCACAATACTGTCTTTAAACATTCACTGTAGAGAAACTACTCTGCCAGTTACTGAACTGCCATCATTGTTTTAACACACTAAAGTCACATCTCATTAGTGCCATCTAATTGCCATTTGTAAAAAACTTAAAAGTTGATCCTTGTAACAGCTGAAATGTTATGTCTACTAACATCACTTTGTTTCTTTTATACCCTTGTTCAGTTATTCTCTTATGTAATTTTCATTGTATCTTTCACATCCTCTAGAAGACATTTCAAAACATTTTGTTCAACTTAACATTTTATATTTGGCTTGTTCCATGTGTGGTTTTCTTTTGATTTGTTATTGTCAAACAAGCAATGTCTTTTTTGTATACATAAGTAATTTTGTTAAATATGTCTCCTTTTGCCTGTGTCTGTAAAATTTTAATTTTGTAAGATGCAGAACTTGTTGCTTAGGATTTGTTTATTACTGTCTCTATCTTATGCTTATTCTGTTTTACAACTCATATCCTGTATATTCACTTTCATTTTTGGATCTGTTTGCCAAGTCCATTTGTTTGTTTTCTGCTGGAAGCATGAGTTAGGAACATAAGTTGTTTCTTTTGGCAAATTATATTTACATATGACCTTTTTGTAATTTTTGGTGTCTTGCTGAAGAACCGTTCTTAAATTTTGACTTACTTTTGCTACAGAATCTGCCATTATCCTCTTGTAAAGTGTTTTGCAACTATTTAGTATTTTCTGTAACTCTGCATGAATACCGTCTCATTAGAATGTGAGAACATTGCTGCCTAGATTGAAACATAAGCGTAAATTATTTTCACTGAGTATGGTGCCTTCGGTTTTGAATCTAGCCATACTATACTGTCTGAGGCTCCTTCCGTATCTGTAATATAGGTTTTGCTTTCCTTTTTTGCAGTAAAGATTAAATCTAAATTTCCTCCTAAGTGTGTTGCAAAACATGTTCCCCAATTTTAATTCTATGTGGTATTTGTTTTTCCACTCCATTTCTGCTAGTGCTGCTGTACCTCATTTGATATTATTTCTCTCCTCTTCCAACTCCGCTATGCTGTCTTCATATCCTAACATTCCACATTTTATTGATCCTATTTAAATAGTAGTAGAATCAGTTTAAAGCATAATCTCCCTGTTGTTGTCTATTTAGTCAAACTTAATGCAGTAAGATGAAGTTTTTGATGTATTGGCTGTCCCCAGTAACTGAAGCCATAGTCATAGTTCTGTCTCTCCACTACACTCGATATTCATTCTCCTGTTATGAATTATTGCTGTCCCTGGAACTCAGATTTGGCATTAGAGCCTCTAACAATTATCTTTCAGGGCCTGAAGAGTTCTGTGAGATATGTGAACAATTCTAAATCATAGCAAAGCTATACTCACAACATTCTCAGAGCAGGTCTCAGTGCATGGGATCAACTTGAGCAGTTTGTTTGCTGGTCACATGCCCATGGTGATCTCAACTCAGTCTGATCTGCAATACATTTAATCAGTATGATAGCCAAGTTTGGCTCACCATGCTACCTACAGTTTGGATTGGTGGGTAGCCATCCATGTTTGTTCACCATACGGCTTTCCAACAGGATTGCTATCTTATAGGTTCTAACAGCTACTGTATGAACATCTGGACTAGGTGGCTCCTTTTAGTCTTCACTAAGATATAAAGAAGGCCTCTCCTCCCTTTTCTTAGTGGTTTCACCTCTTCTGCCATTTCTGATGATATATTTCTTTCTGTTTGATACATAAGCATTCCCATTTTCCTTCTCAGCTATTCAAAAACTTCCTGCTTCAGGGTGTGTGTTACAGAGTGGCTGTGGATCAAAATATTAGCCATGGACAACTTCCTATTGAAGAGTTCTTGGAAATGAAGACAAGGAAAGTACTGACAGTCGATCACGGTGAGAATGTGTGAATTATCCTGTGAAATAAGAAGTATGTTACTATGTGAATGAATGTAACAACAGCAATTCTTATTTTTCAGTTTTTGAGATCCTGCTAGGTGTTAGTAGTGGCATGAGTTGGAAAGAAGCATTTTTGAAAGTATTACCTCCAAGAAAAGGTGCTAAAGAGAAAGATACTAGTGAGATTAATGATATGCTCTCGGTACCTGACAAAAATGTTAAAACTGAAGAAGAAAACCAAACTGATGTGAAAATATCTGTGGCCACAGAACCTGACAAAAATATTAAAACCGAAGGAGAAAACCAAACTGATGTGAAAAGACCTCTTAAAATTGAAACTTATGGAGAAGACCAAGACGATGTGAGGAAAACTGACACAAATTTTGAAATAGATGGAGAAAAACAAACAGATGTGAAAAGACCATGTGAAAAAAAACCTGACAAAAATCTTGAAACAGATCGAGAACAGCAAGCAAATGCAAAGTCTGACAGTGTTACTGTAGAATAAAATGTACAGTCAGATAAAAGTTGGTGCATCCATTTCCTTTATTGGAGGAACAACTAAAATGTGAACTGCAGAAGAATTTATGTAAAATCGTGCCTACTTTGTTTACATTATGTTGTTAGAAAATTTCACCTAATTTGAGCATATTGGCTGTGGAATTTTGAAACAATCATAATCTCTTATGATTTAGTGTTGCAAACAAAAGTATTGGATCATAATGGATGAACTACTACAATGTATCAGAATAATGGATGAACCACTGTAACCATTTTCTAGGTTACAATCGTGTACTGCAATGACTGTGACACTTACGGACAAGTGGTTTTAAAATGTCCAGCTACAATCAATAATGTCAGTCTGTAACTATGTTTTATTATATATGACTGTGGATGGTATGGTATATTACATCTGCACATTGTGTACACACATAAAATATTAAAAGCATTTCTTATGCATTGTATTGTGGCAGAATTTTTTTATGAGGTGAAAGATTACAAAGCTTGTGTATCAGAATTTTTAGTTGCAACTAAGCATATTAAGCAAGTAAATACATGAAAGTATAATGACTGGTTTACTGACTTTATTTTTATCATTGCAAAATTCTGATAAATGTGAAATGTTTATCATATCCTTTCTGGATTACAGTTTTCAGTAAACTCAAAGAAGTTTCTGTACTAATTTGCTTATTGAAAATGACAAATTAAATTAGAGCTTAACTATTTGCAACTGCTTTTAAGTGATGAGATGTCTATGTGTGATCTTTTTGACAGGCTACATATATACTTTAAATAATTAATGGAAAATCTCATATAAAGATGTGAAACAATTACTAACAAAGAGATAGAGGGGCTGGCCAGTACTTACCTCAGCTCAGTACAGCCGATAGAGACACAAAAAACAACCGAAAATTTAAGCTCCTAGCTTTCGGAATAAATGTTCCTTCATCAGGGAGGAGAGAGGGGAAAGAAAGGGAAGAAGGGAAAGTGGATTTAGTTACTCACAACCCAGGTTATGAAGCAACAGGGAAAGGAAAACAGGGAAGGTAGCAAGGATGGAGGCATGGTTGTCAGAGGGAAGCCAAAGATATTCTACTGCAGGTACTGTGCCAGCTTCAAGCCAAAGAGGATGCATACAGAAGTAAAGAGGTGTATAGTATAAAGATGTAGGATGGAAAGATGCATGAATGGCTAAAGAGGAAAGGGAAAGAGGAGAAGACTGAAAAGTAAATGGGAGTGAGGTTGTTTAACGTAGGTTTAGTCCAGGGGGATGGCGGGATGAAAGGATGTGCTGGAGTGCAAGTTCCCATCTCCGCAGTTCAGAGGGACTGGTGTTGGGTGGGAGAAGCCAAATGGCACGTACAGTGTAGCAGGTTCCTAGGTCCCTAGAATTATGCTGGAGGGCATGCTCCGCTACTGGGTATTGGACATCTCCTAGGCGGACAGTTCGTCTGTGTCCGTTCATGCGCTCAGCCAGTTTAGTTGTTGTCATACCGATGTAAAAGGCTGTGCAGTGCAGGCATGTCAGCTGATAAATGACATGTGTAGTCTCACACGTGGCCCTTCCTTGAATTGTGTATGTTTTCCTAGTAGCGGGGCTGGAGTAGGTGGTTGTGGGGGGATGCATGGGGCAGGTTTTGCAGCGGGGTCGGTTACAGGGGTAGGAACCGCTGGGTAGAGAAGGTAGTCTGGGAATATTGCAGGGTTTAACAAGGATGTTACGGAGGTTAGGGGGACGACGAAAGGCAACTCTGGGTGGTGTGGGGAGAATTTTGTCAAGGGATGATCTCATTTCAGGGGTTGACTTGAGAAAGTCATATCCCTGGCGGAGTAATTTATTGATGTATTCGAGGCCAGGATATATTGGGTGACAAGGGGGATGCTTCTGTGTGGTCTGAGGCTAGGAATATTGTTGTTGGACGGGGAGGAATGTATTGCTCGGGAGATCTGTTTGTGGACAAGGTCTGCAGGATAGTTGCGGGAGAGGAAAGCACTGGTCAGGTTATTGGTGTAATTGTTGAGGGATTCGTCACTGGAGCAGATACGTTTGCCACGAATACCTAGGCTGTAGGGAAGGGAGCGTTTGATGTGGAATGGATGGCAGCTATCAAAGTGAAGGTACTGTTGTTTGTTGGTGGGTTTGATATGGACAGAGGTGTGGATGTGAGCTTCAACAAGATGAAGGTCAACATCCAGGAAGGTGGCTTTGGTTTTGGAGAAGGACCAGGTGAAATTCAGATTCGAAAAGGAGTTGAGGTTATGGAGAAAATTAAGGAGTGTTTCTTCACCATGAGTCCAGACCACAAAGATGTCATCTATAAACCTATACCAGGCCAGGGGAAGCAGCTGTTGGGTCTTCAGGAAAGCCTCCTCCATGCGGCCCATGAAGAGGTTGGCATAGGATGGAGCCATCCTGGTTCCCATGGCAGTTCCCCTGATTTGTTTGTAGGTCTGGCCTTCAAAAGTGAAGTAATTATGGGTGAGGATGAAGTTGGTAAGTGTGATAAGGAACGAGGTTTTTGGAAGATCTTCGGGTGGGCGTTGGGAGAGGTAGTGCTCAAGGGCAGAGAGACCATGGGTGTGTGGGATGTTTGTGTAAAGGGATGTAGCATCTATGGTGACAAGAAAGGTTTCAGGTGGGAGAGGAGTGGGAATGGATTTGAGGCGTTCTAGGAAGTGGTTTGTGTCCTTGATGTAGGATGGGAGCCTGCAGGTGATAGGTTGGAGGTGTTGGTCTACCAGAGCTGAGATACGTTCTGTTGGGGCTTTGAAGCCTGCCACAATGGGACGGCCAGGATGGTTCTCTTTGTGGATTTTGGGTAATAGGTAGAAGGTAGGGGTACGTGGCTCAGGTGGAGTGAGTAAGTCTATGGAAGCCATTGTGAGGCCTTGTGAGGGACCTTGGATTTTTAGGATTTTCTGCAGCTCAGTCTGAATGGAGGGAATGGGATCCAGGGTAACAGCTTTGTAGGTTGAGGTGTCGGAGAGTTGACGCAGTCCTTCTGCCACATACTCCACACGGTCAAGTACCACAGTTGTGGAGCCTTTATCCGCCGGAAGGATTACAATAGAGCGGTCTGTTTTCAGCTGTTTAATGGCACGGGATTCAGCTGGGGTGATGTTGGGGGTTGTCGGAATGTTCTTCAAGAAGGACTGGGAGGCAACACTGGATGTGAGGAATTCCTGAAACGTCTGCAAGGGATGGTTTTGGGGGAGGGGAGGAGGATCCCTTTGAGAAGGCGGTCGGAACTGTTCTAAACAAGGTTCAACACTGGGTCTAGTATTTGGGGGCTGTGTTTGGGTGGTGAAGTGATATTTCCAGTTGAGGTTCCGGGTGAAAGAGAGGAGATCTTTAACCAGGGCAGTGTGGTTGAATTTAGGTGTGGGGCTAAAGGTTAAGCCTTTTGATAGAACAGATGTCTCTTGAGGAGAGAGGGATCTGGATGAGAGGTTTAGAACTGAATTGGCGTTGGTGATATGTGGCATTTGACTGTGGTTATAGTTGAGATTTGGTCTGTGTGGGGTATGTGCTGGGATGGGGAGATTGAGTAGGGTGGCTAGGCTAGGTTTGTTGGCTATGAGGGGGGTTTGTTGACGGTTCTGTTGTGGTTGGTGTTTGTGAGGGATAGGGAGAGGGACCCCACTTCTTAGGTGTTGCACTAGCACTGTGGATAGTTTTTTCAGGTGGTGTGTGGCATGGGACTCAAGTTTGCGGCTGGCTTCTAGGATGATGTTCCTGAGTGTGTTCTCCAAGCAGGGGTTTGAGAGGTGGAGGACTTTGAAGAGAGATAGGAGCTGTTGGGAGTGGTGGTTACATGAAGTAGTGTAGAGGTTCAGGACAAGTTGGGTAAGGGCTAAGGATTGAAGGTTCTGGAAGTCCAGGAGAGATTGGTGGAAGGAGGAATTGCACCCAGAGATGGGAACTTTTAAGGTAAGTCCTTTAGGGGTAATTCCAAAGGTTAAGCAGGAACGGAGGAAAAGTATGTGGGATTGCAGTTTGGCTACGGTAAATGCATGTTTCCGGAATGAATGTAAATAATGTGGTATAGGATTAGGGTACATAGTGGGTAACTGGTGGGTAGGGAAATTAAATAACTAAAGTTAGAATAGTAATCATAAGAAGGAATAAAACACGGAAGGAAGGGCGAGAAAGAAAGAAATTGTGTTGGTAACGTTAAATACCAAAGAAAGACCACCGAATAAGAAAAATACGGAAAAAGTTGACCAGACCAAGCAGGTATGTCCAGATCAGGGGAAAAAGAACACACGCTGCTCAAAAACAGAGATAGCGAGTAGCGAAAAAAAGATCGCGCGTGACGCAAAAAAGATCGCGCGTGACGCAAAAAAGATCGCGCGTGACGCAAAAAAGATCGCGCGTGACGCAAAAAAGATCGCGGGTGGCGCAGAAATGTTCCAAAAAATGTTTCCTGTGGCAGAGAAAGATAGGCAATGGCACGAAAATATCACCAGCAACACGAAATCGACGGAATTGGATGATACTGATAGGTGTGGAAGAGATTGTTGGCAGTGATTGTTGGCTGGAAAACAGCGAATAACGAACGTTAAAACTATGGAATGTTAAATAATGGAATGTTAAATAAATAAATCAATAAATAGAAAAAGAGAAGTGGACTATAAACCGAACAAGACAATAGGAGGCAAATGAAACTAGCACAGTTGGTGACGAAAATAAAACACTGAAGAAGAGAAAGTGTTTAGATGACAGATGTAAGTGATAGCTAACAAAAGGGACAAAACAATGAAGAATGTGGACCATATAGGTGATCTAAATAATTAATGGAAAATCTCATATAAAGATGTGAAACAATTACTAACAAAGAGATAGAGGGGCTGGCCAGTACTTACCTCAGCTCAGTACAGCCGATAGAGACACAAAAAACAACCGAAAATTTAAGCTCCTAGCTTTCGGAATAAATGTTCCTTCATCAGGGAGGAGAGAGGGGAAAGAAAGGGAAGAAGGGAAAGTGGATTTAGTTACTCACAACCCAGGTTATGAAGCAACAGGGAAAGGAAAACAGGGAAGGTAGCAAGGATGGAGGCATGGTTGTCAGAGGGAAGCCAAAGATATTCTACTGCAGGTACTGTGCCAGCTTCAAGCCAAAGAGGATGCATACAGAAGTAAAGAGGTGTATAGTATAAAGATGTAGGATGGAAAGATGCATGAATGGCTAAAGAGGAAAGGGAAAGAGGAGAAGACTGAAAAGTAAATGGGAGTGAGGTTGTTTAACGTAGGTTTAGTCCAGGGGGATGGCGGGATGAAAGGATGTGCTGGAGTGCAAGTTCCCATCTCCGCAGTTCAGAGGGACTGGTGTTGGGTGGGAGAAGCCAAATGGCACGTACAGTGTAGCAGGTTCCTAGGTCCCTAGAATTATGCTGGAGGGCATGCTCCGCTACTGGGTATTGGACATCTCCTAGGCGGACAGTTCGTCTGTGTCCGTTCATGCGCTCAGCCAGTTTAGTTGTTGTCATACCGATGTAAAAGGCTGTGCAGTGCAGGCATGTCAGCTGATAAATGACATGTGTAGTCTCACACGTGGCCCTTCCTTGAATTGTGTATGTTTTCCTAGTAGCGGGGCTGGAGTAGGTGGTTGTGGGGGGATGCATGGGGCAGGTTTTGCAGCGGGGTCGGTTACAGGGGTAGGAACCGCTGGGTAGAGAAGGTAGTCTGGGAATATTGCAGGGTTTAACAAGGATGTTACGGAGGTTAGGGGGACGACGAAAGGCAACTCTGGGTGGTGTGGGGAGAATTTTGTCAAGGGATGATCTCATTTCAGGGGTTGACTTGAGAAAGTCATATCCCTGGCGGAGTAATTTATTGATGTATTCGAGGCCAGGATAATATTGGGTGACAAGGGGGATGCTTCTGTGTGGTCTGAGGCTAGGAATATTGTTGTTGGACGGGGAGGAATGTATTGCTCGGGAGATCTGTTTGTGGACAAGGTCTGCAGGATAGTTGCGGGAGAGGAAAGCACTGGTCAGGTTATTGGTGTAATTGTTGAGGGATTCGTCACTGGAGCAGATACGTTTGCCACGAATACCTAGGCTGTAGGGAAGGGAGCGTTTGATGTGGAATGGATGGCAGCTATCAAAGTGAAGGTACTGTTGTTTGTTGGTGGGTTTGATATGGACAGAGGTGTGGATGTGAGCTTCAACAAGATGAAGGTCAACATCCAGGAAGGTGGCTTTGGTTTTGGAGAAGGACCAGGTGAAATTCAGATTCGAAAAGGAGTTGAGGTTATGGAGAAAATTAAGGAGTGTTTCTTCACCATGAGTCCAGACCACAAAGATGTCATCTATAAACCTATACCAGGCCAGGGGAAGCAGCTGTTGGGTCTTCAGGAAAGCCTCCTCCATGCGGCCCATGAAGAGGTTGGCATAGGATGGAGCCATCCTGGTTCCCATGGCAGTTCCCCTGATTTGTTTGTAGGTCTGGCCTTCAAAAGTGAAGTAATTATGGGTGAGGATGAAGTTGGTAAGTGTGATAAGGAACGAGGTTTTTGGAAGATCTTCGGGTGGGCGTTGGGAGAGGTAGTGCTCAAGGGCAGAGAGACCATGGGTGTGTGGGATGTTTGTGTAAAGGGATGTAGCATCTATGGTGACAAGAAAGGTTTCAGGTGGGAGAGGAGTGGGAATGGATTTGAGGCGTTCTAGGAAGTGGTTTGTGTCCTTGATGTAGGATGGGAGCCTGCAGGTGATAGGTTGGAGGTGTTGGTCTACCAGAGCTGAGATACGTTCTGTTGGGGCTTTGAAGCCTGCCACAATGGGACGGCCAGGATGGTTCTCTTTGTGGATTTTGGGTAATAGGTAGAAGGTAGGGGTACGTGGCTCAGGTGGAGTGAGTAAGTCTATGGAAGCCATTGTGAGGCCTTGTGAGGGACCTTGGATTTTTAGGATTTTCTGCAGCTCAGTCTGAATGGAGGGAATGGGATCCAGGGTAACAGCTTTGTAGGTTGAGGTGTCGGAGAGTTGACGCAGTCCTTCTGCCACATACTCCACACGGTCAAGTACCACAGTTGTGGAGCCTTTATCCGCCGGAAGGATTACAATAGAGCGGTCTGTTTTCAGCTGTTTAATGGCACGGGATTCAGCTGGGGTGATGTTGGGGGTTGTCGGAATGTTCTTCAAGAAGGACTGGGAGGCAACACTGGATGTGAGGAATTCCTGAAACGTCTGCAAGGGATGGTTTTGGGGGAGGGGAGGAGGATCCCTTTGAGAAGGCGGTCGGAACTGTTCTAAACAAGGTTCAACACTGGGTCTAGTATTTGGGGGCTGTGTTTGGGTGGTGAAGTGATATTTCCAGTTGAGGTTCCGGGTGAAAGAGAGGAGATCTTTAACCAGGGCAGTGTGGTTGAATTTAGGTGTGGGGCTAAAGGTTAAGCCTTTTGATAGAACAGATGTCTCTTGAGGAGAGAGGGATCTGGATGAGAGGTTTAGAACTGAATTGGCGTTGGTGATATGTGGCATTTGACTGTGGTTATAGTTGAGATTTGGTCTGTGTGGGGTATGTGCTGGGATGGGGAGATTGAGTAGGGTGGCTAGGCTAGGTTTGTTGGCTATGAGGGGGGTTTGTTGACGGTTCTGTTGTGGTTGGTGTTTGTGAGGGATAGGGAGAGGGACCCCACTTCTTAGGTGTTGCACTAGCACTGTGGATAGTTTTTTCAGGTGGTGTGTGGCATGGGACTCAAGTTTGCGGCTGGCTTCTAGGATGATGTTCCTGAGTGTGTTCTCCAAGCAGGGGTTTGAGAGGTGGAGGACTTTGAAGAGAGATAGGAGCTGTTGGGAGTGGTGGTTACATGAAGTAGTGTAGAGGTTCAGGACAAGTTGGGTAAGGGCTAAGGATTGAAGGTTCTGGAAGTCCAGGAGAGATTGGTGGAAGGAGGAATTGCACCCAGAGATGGGAACTTTTAAGGTAAGTCCTTTAGGGGTAATTCCAAAGGTTAAGCAGGAACGGAGGAAAAGTATGTGGGATTGCAGTTTGGCTACGGTAAATGCATGTTTCCGGAATGAATGTAAATAATGTGGTATAGGATTAGGGTACATAGTGGGTAACTGGTGGGTAGGGAAATTAAATAACTAAAGTTAGAATAGTAATCATAAGAAGGAATAAAACACGGAAGGAAGGGCGAGAAAGAAAGAAATTGTGTTGGTAACGTTAAATACCAAAGAAAGACCACCGAATAAGAAAAATACGGAAAAAGTTGACCAGACCAAGCAGGTATGTCCAGATCAGGGGAAAAAGAACACACGCTGCTCAAAAACAGAGATAGCGAGTAGCGAAAAAAAGATCGCGCGTGACGCAAAAAAGATCGCGCGTGACGCAAAAAAGATCGCGCGTGACGCAAAAAAGATCGCGCGTGACGCAAAAAAGATCGCGGGTGGCGCAGAAATGTTCCAAAAAATGTTTCCTGTGGCAGAGAAAGATAGGCAATGGCACGAAAATATCACCAGCAACACGAAATCGACGGAATTGGATGATACTGATAGGTGTGGAAGAGATTGTTGGCAGTGATTGTTGGCTGGAAAACAGCGAATAACGAACGTTAAAACTATGGAATGTTAAATAATGGAATGTTAAATAAATAAATCAATAAATAGAAAAAGAGAAGTGGACTATAAACCGAACAAGACAATAGGAGGCAAATGAAACTAGCACAGTTGGTGACGAAAATAAAACACTGAAGAAGAGAAAGTGTTTAGATGACAGATGTAAGTGATAGCTAACAAAAGGGACAAAACAATGAAGAATGTGGACCATATAGGTGATCTAAATAATTAATGGAAAATCTCATATAAAGATGTGAAACAATTACTAACAAAGAGATAGAGGGGCTGGCCAGTACTTACCTCAGCTCAGTACAGCCGATAGAGACACAAAAAACAACCGAAAATTTAAGCTCCTAGCTTTCGGAATAAATGTTCCTTCATCAGGGAGGAGAGAGGGGAAAGAAAGGGAAGAAGGGAAAGTGGATTTAGTTACTCACAACCCAGGTTATGAAGCAACAGGGAAAGGAAAACAGGGAAGGTAGCAAGGATGGAGGCATGGTTGTCAGAGGGAAGCCAAAGATATTCTACTGCAGGTACTGTGCCAGCTTCAAGCCAAAGAGGATGCATACAGAAGTAAAGAGGTGTATAGTATAAAGATGTAGGATGGAAAGATGCATGAATGGCTAAAGAGGAAAGGGAAAGAGGAGAAGACTGAAAAGTAAATGGGAGTGAGGTTGTTTAACGTAGGTTTAGTCCAGGGGGATGGCGGGATGAAAGGATGTGCTGGAGTGCAAGTTCCCATCTCCGCAGTTCAGAGGGACTGGTGTTGGGTGGGAGAAGCCAAATGGCACGTACAGTGTAGCAGGTTCCTAGGTCCCTAGAATTATGCTGGAGGGCATGCTCCGCTACTGGGTATTGGACATCTCCTAGGCGGACAGTTCGTCTGTGTCCGTTCATGCGCTCAGCCAGTTTAGTTGTTGTCATACCGATGTAAAAGGCTGTGCAGTGCAGGCATGTCAGCTGATAAATGACATGTGTAGTCTCACACGTGGCCCTTCCTTGAATTGTGTATGTTTTCCTAGTAGCGGGGCTGGAGTAGGTGGTTGTGGGGGGATGCATGGGGCAGGTTTTGCAGCGGGGTCGGTTACAGGGGTAGGAACCGCTGGGTAGAGAAGGTAGTCTGGGAATATTGCAGGGTTTAACAAGGATGTTACGGAGGTTAGGGGGACGACGAAAGGCAACTCTGGGTGGTGTGGGGAGAATTTTGTCAAGGGATGATCTCATTTCAGGGGTTGACTTGAGAAAGTCATATCCCTGGCGGAGTAATTTATTGATGTATTCGAGGCCAGGATAATATTGGGTGACAAGGGGGATGCTTCTGTGTGGTCTGAGGCTAGGAATATTGTTGTTGGACGGGGAGGAATGTATTGCTCGGGAGATCTGTTTGTGGACAAGGTCTGCAGGATAGTTGCGGGAGAGGAAAGCACTGGTCAGGTTATTGGTGTAATTGTTGAGGGATTCGTCACTGGAGCAGATACGTTTGCCACGAATACCTAGGCTGTAGGGAAGGGAGCGTTTGATGTGGAATGGATGGCAGCTATCAAAGTGAAGGTACTGTTGTTTGTTGGTGGGTTTGATATGGACAGAGGTGTGGATGTGAGCTTCAACAAGATGAAGGTCAACATCCAGGAAGGTGGCTTTGGTTTTGGAGAAGGACCAGGTGAAATTCAGATTCGAAAAGGAGTTGAGGTTATGGAGAAAATTAAGGAGTGTTTCTTCACCATGAGTCCAGACCACAAAGATGTCATCTATAAACCTATACCAGGCCAGGGGAAGCAGCTGTTGGGTCTTCAGGAAAGCCTCCTCCATGCGGCCCATGAAGAGGTTGGCATAGGATGGAGCCATCCTGGTTCCCATGGCAGTTCCCCTGATTTGTTTGTAGGTCTGGCCTTCAAAAGTGAAGTAATTATGGGTGAGGATGAAGTTGGTAAGTGTGATAAGGAACGAGGTTTTTGGAAGATCTTCGGGTGGGCGTTGGGAGAGGTAGTGCTCAAGGGCAGAGAGACCATGGGTGTGTGGGATGTTTGTGTAAAGGGATGTAGCATCTATGGTGACAAGAAAGGTTTCAGGTGGGAGAGGAGTGGGAATGGATTTGAGGCGTTCTAGGAAGTGGTTTGTGTCCTTGATGTAGGATGGGAGCCTGCAGGTGATAGGTTGGAGGTGTTGGTCTACCAGAGCTGAGATACGTTCTGTTGGGGCTTTGAAGCCTGCCACAATGGGACGGCCAGGATGGTTCTCTTTGTGGATTTTGGGTAATAGGTAGAAGGTAGGGGTACGTGGCTCAGGTGGAGTGAGTAAGTCTATGGAAGCCATTGTGAGGCCTTGTGAGGGACCTTGGATTTTTAGGATTTTCTGCAGCTCAGTCTGAATGGAGGGAATGGGATCCAGGGTAACAGCTTTGTAGGTTGAGGTGTCGGAGAGTTGACGCAGTCCTTCTGCCACATACTCCACACGGTCAAGTACCACAGTTGTGGAGCCTTTATCCGCCGGAAGGATTACAATAGAGCGGTCTGTTTTCAGCTGTTTAATGGCACGGGATTCAGCTGGGGTGATGTTGGGGGTTGTCGGAATGTTCTTCAAGAAGGACTGGGAGGCAACACTGGATGTGAGGAATTCCTGAAACGTCTGCAAGGGATGGTTTTGGGGGAGGGGAGGAGGATCCCTTTGAGAAGGCGGTCGGAACTGTTCTAAACAAGGTTCAACACTGGGTCTAGTATTTGGGGGCTGTGTTTGGGTGGTGAAGTGATATTTCCAGTTGAGGTTCCGGGTGAAAGAGAGGAGATCTTTAACCAGGGCAGTGTGGTTGAATTTAGGTGTGGGGCTAAAGGTTAAGCCTTTTGATAGAACAGATGTCTCTTGAGGAGAGAGGGATCTGGATGAGAGGTTTAGAACTGAATTGGCGTTGGTGATATGTGGCATTTGACTGTGGTTATAGTTGAGATTTGGTCTGTGTGGGGTATGTGCTGGGATGGGGAGATTGAGTAGGGTGGCTAGGCTAGGTTTGTTGGCTATGAGGGGGGTTTGTTGACGGTTCTGTTGTGGTTGGTGTTTGTGAGGGATAGGGAGAGGGACCCCACTTCTTAGGTGTTGCACTAGCACTGTGGATAGTTTTTTCAGGTGGTGTGTGGCATGGGACTCAAGTTTGCGGCTGGCTTCTAGGATGATGTTCCTGAGTGTGTTCTCCAAGCAGGGGTTTGAGAGGTGGAGGACTTTGAAGAGAGATAGGAGCTGTTGGGAGTGGTGGTTACATGAAGTAGTGTAGAGGTTCAGGACAAGTTGGGTAAGGGCTAAGGATTGAAGGTTCTGGAAGTCCAGGAGAGATTGGTGGAAGGAGGAATTGCACCCAGAGATGGGAACTTTTAAGGTAAGTCCTTTAGGGGTAATTCCAAAGGTTAAGCAGGAACGGAGGAAAAGTATGTGGGATTGCAGTTTGGCTACGGTAAATGCATGTTTCCGGAATGAATGTAAATAATGTGGTATAGGATTAGGGTACATAGTGGGTAACTGGTGGGTAGGGAAATTAAATAACTAAAGTTAGAATAGTAATCATAAGAAGGAATAAAACACGGAAGGAAGGGCGAGAAAGAAAGAAATTGTGTTGGTAACGTTAAATACCAAAGAAAGACCACCGAATAAGAAAAATACGGAAAAAGTTGACCAGACCAAGCAGGTATGTCCAGATCAGGGGAAAAAGAACACACGCTGCTCAAAAACAGAGATAGCGAGTAGCGAAAAAAAGATCGCGCGTGACGCAAAAAAGATCGCGCGTGACGCAAAAAAGATCGCGCGTGACGCAAAAAAGATCGCGGGTGGCGCAGAAATGTTCCAAAAAATGTTTCCTGTGGCAGAGAAAGATAGGCAATGGCACGAAAATATCACCAGCAACACGAAATCGACGGAATTGGATGATACTGATAGGTGTGGAAGAGATTGTTGGCAGTGATTGTTGGCTGGAAAACAGCGAATAACGAACGTTAAAACTATGGAATGTTAAATAATGGAATGTTAAATAAATAAATCAATAAATAGAAAAAGAGAAGTGGACTATAAACCGAACAAGACAATAGGAGGCAAATGAAACTAGCACAGTTGGTGACGAAAATAAAACACTGAAGAAGAGAAAGTGTTTAGATGACAGATGTAAGTGATAGCTAACAAAAGGGACAAAACAATGAAGAATGTGGACCATATAGGTGATCTAAATAATTAATGGAAAATCTCATATAAAGATGTGAAACAATTACTAACAAAGAGATAGAGGGGCTGGCCAGTACTTACCTCAGCTCAGTACAGCCGATAGAGACACAAAAAACAACCGAAAATTTAAGCTCCTAGCTTTCGGAATAAATGTTCCTTCATCAGGGAGGAGAGAGGGGAAAGAAAGGGAAGAAGGGAAAGTGGATTTAGTTACTCACAACCCAGGTTATGAAGCAACAGGGAAAGGAAAACAGGGAAGGTAGCAAGGATGGAGGCATGGTTGTCAGAGGGAAGCCAAAGATATTCTACTGCAATCCTCTTTGGCTTGAAGCTGGCACAGTACCTGCAGTAGAATATCTTTGGCTTCCCTCTGACAACCATGCCTCCATCCTTGCTACCTTCCCTGTTTTCCTTTCCCTGTTGCTTCATAACCTGGGTTGTGAGTAACTAAATCCACTTTCCCTTCTTCCCTTTCTTTCCCCTCTCTCCTCCCTGATGAAGGAACATTTATTCCGAAAGCTAGGAGCTTAAATTTTCGGTTGTTTTTTGTGTCTCTATCGGCTGTACTGAGCTGAGGTAAGTACTGGCCAGCCCCTCTATCTCTTTGTTAGTACATATATACTTTGCAAACCACTGTGAAGTGCATGGTCTTTTTCCAATCGATTCACTTGGGGAGTGTGGAATGAATGTCTGCATAAGCACCTCTGTGCATGCTTGTGTTAGTTAAATCTAGTCTTTGTCTAAAATTTATTACACGCAGTTATTTCTGCAACCCAACAGCTTGCAGTTGACTCATTGATAGTGAAGTCACAGGTTATAAATTTTTGCGAAGATGGTGAGTCGCAGGTAGGCACAACAGAAAGATTGCCACAAAATAAGCCCTCGGCCAACAAGGCCTTCATCAAAATAGGATAAAAACCACACACACACACACACACACACACACACACACACACACACACACACACACACACACACACACACACACACACACACACACACACACACACACACACACACACACACACACACACACACACACACACACACACACACACACACACACACCATACAGCTGAAGCCAGACTACGAGCGAGCAGCAGCATATGATGGGAGAGGCAAATGAGTGGGCTGAGGTGGGGAGTGGAAGGGGTAGCAGCGTAGGGGTGGGGTATGGTACAGAACTTCTAGTGGGAGCATGCAGGGAAGAGGTAGAGAGGGTAGGGCAACTAAATTTAGTTGTGAGGTTATACAGAGGGCAGGGAAGAGTGGAGAGTAGCGGAAAAGGTGAGAAGAATAAAGACTGGGTGCATTGATGGAACAGAGGGATGTGTAGTGTTGGAATAGGAAAAGGGAAGGGGTTAGATGGGTGAGGACAGTGGCTAGCGCAGGTTGAGGCCAGGAGGGTTACGTGAATGTAGGATATATTGCAGGGAGAGTTCCCACCTGCACATTTCAGAAAAGCTCATGTTGAGTGGAAGAATTAAGATAGCATAGGCTGTGAAGTGGTCATTGAAATGAAGAACGTCTTGGTGGGCAGCGTGCTCAGCAACAGGGTGGTCCAGTTGTTCTTAGCCACAGTTTGTCGGTGGCCATTCATGCAGACAGACAGCTTGTTGGTTGTCATGCACACACAGAATGCTGCACAGTGCTTGCAGCTTAGCTTGTAAATCACGAATGATTTTAGAGGTAGCCGTGCCTTTGATGGGAAAGGTGATGTTTATGACTGGACTGGAAGAGTTGGTGGTAGAGGATGTATGGGACAAGCCTTTTATCTACAGTATAAATCCACTTTTACGTTCCCAGAATTAATTTTTTTCCCATCGTTTATGACATGTTTTAATTGCTCCCATCAAATTTCCTATGTCCAAAATGTTAATTCACACCCGATTTTACCATGGTTCATTCTTTAAGAACACATGTTCCTAGAAAAAATACTGACGCAAAATGATGCTGGCATGATGTTGTCTGTCAAGTAGTGTTTACAAACATTATGTGGCTAAGTTTTTTGAAACCAGGGATCTCTACTTAGTGGATTTAAACATGTAAAAATTGGAACAGTTCATGCCGCTGCCAAATTCTACTCTGCATGGTGGCTGGTAACTAGATTTGTACCAATAAAGATTAAAGAAATCAGGATCAATCACAACCATTGTGAAACTGTCTATACAGTGAATGCACAGTTTTGTGATTGTTGTAATCATCACCACATCTTTGTCAAACCATATTTAGTGTGTTTCGTCTTTTGGCCTCTTGTAGCACTAGTTGATACTTTCATTCAGTTTGCATTGCTCAATTGTTTTTCGTTTGAACACAGTGCGAATTACATATATTCTCATGCTGACCAAAACATGTTTTAATGGTTTATTCTCATTGTTAGGTGCAATATTTACAAAAGTATTGTTTGTGATGTTACACAAAAAAACAATGTGTGTGTGTGTGTGTGTGTGTGTGTGTGTGTGTGTGTGTGTGTGTGTGTGTGTGTGATTTTCTACATAACTGAGGAAGCACAGTACCAGATAACCTCAAAAAGATCACTACAGTTCAAGAGACACACAACAACACTTATGTAAATATTTGCACTTGATATCGAGAACAAATTCTCGAAACGCACTGTGCTAAACATGAGAAAATATGTAACTGATGCAGTGTTTCATTATTTAAATAATGATTGACAGCTACAGGCATTTAAAAACATCAATAATGATTTATGAAAGTCAGTCAAACATTTCTGCATCCCAATTATCAGTTCCCATTATATCAGCAGTTTTTATTAGATAATAAACCTTTATTAGATAATAAACAAGTTCCTAAGAAGTTTTTGATGCCTATTATGCACACATACATCAAGTTTGAAAATGCAAGGGGGTATCCTGTACATAACTTTTACATCTTAAAACGTTACTTCCCACTTTTATATTTTCGCTCATTTTACACCATTTTTTTTAAGTCCCTTGAAAAGTATAAAAGTGGGGTTTCACTGTAGGGTTATTACAGGGATATGAACCATGAAGCAATGGGTTGCAAGTAGGGATTGTGTATATATATTGTTATCCCATCCTGGATTCTCCATTGTTTGATTATCACATTTTCGTGAATTGTAAAGTGCAGAGCTATATATCTTTGAACATTTCAAGCAAGTGGCCAATATTTGCACAACTTTTAAATATAACCAAGATGTAAATGGATATTTGTGCAGCTTTTTTCAGATAATACCTCATTATACATACTTGCATCATGTGCAGAACATTGTTAGTGTTGCCTGCCTGGTCATTTATATGCAGCATGAACTACAAGTCTACCAAGAAACTTCAGTGGGGCACACCTGTCTAAGATAACATGCTTCATTCTCCACACTGAGAAAGCTTCATTTTAGCCACAGATTTTGTGTGACATAAAATGTTATTGTTCTTGTATTAATAATTGTTTGCACATTACTGAGCCGACGGATGTCAACAAATATTGTATCTACCTAATTGTCTTCCTCTATGGCATTCAATACGTGATGTATTGTGTTTTGCACGAACAGCATTTCCTTAATACATGCTGGTTGGTGTGGTGTGTGTGTGTGTGTGTGTGTGTGTGTGTGTGTGTGTGTGTGTGTGTGTGTGTGTGTGTGTGTGTCTTTTCAAAACACCTCATTATGTTTGAGCTCACAATATGTCCTAAGACTTGCGACAGACGGATGTCAATGATATTGTCACATTCAAACCACAATCAAATCCAAATCCGAAGGCATGGTCATCAGTGAGGTACAATACTTGGAACTGAAGGCACGTTTATTACTTACATCAGTGTGCAGCTAGAACAGAACTGACTTCCAGTACAGAGTGGAGCTATTTATACAAAAATCAGATATTCCAGATTGTTGATATTTATGCAAACAGTGACTATTCCAGAGTACACAAACATGACAAAACATAAGATATTTTAATAACCTTCCAGAAATGATAATACTGTATAGCAAATGATTACTGGTGATCGTGTTAGAGCTGGTGATGCCAGCTAACCACTACACTGAACTACATGCGCAACAGCTCTTAGCATTGCTCCCTCTGCTGGAATACCAGCAGCCTGATGTTTCAGAAGTCCTTATTGGAGCCAACTACAGCACCCTGGACCTAGATCTTGTCACTGGTCCTTTGTATGGTGTCACTGGTAGATCCATTCATTCATGTCATGTTCATCCCCTTCACTATGATAAGCATTGAAGGCAGCCCCTCCCATTGAAGCTTCACAACCTTTGAGTGGGTTGTCAGTTTCCTTGAACATCCCATTTTCAACAGAAAATGCTATATACGCTTTCACTGATCAAATATTAAATGCTCTGAATAACCGGACATCACCCATTGGTATTTTTTGTGATCTCTCAAAGGCCTTTGACTGTGTAAATCATGGAATTCTTTTAGATAAGCTAAATCATTATGGTTTGAGTGGGGCAGTGCACAAATGGTTTAATTCATACTTAACTGGAAGAATGCAGAAAGTTGAAATAAGTGGTTCATGTAATGTTAATACAACAGCTGATTCCTCAAACTGGGGGGGGGGGGGGGGGGGCTAATCAAGCACGGGGTCCCACAGGGTTCGGTCTTAGGTCCTTTACTGTTCTTGATATACATTAATGATTTACCATTCCATATTGATGAGGATGCAAAGTTAGTTCTTTTTGCTGATGATACAAGTATAGTAATAACATCCAAAAACCAAGAACTAAGTAATGTAATTGTAAATGATGTTTTTCACAAAATTATTAAGTGGTTCTCAGCAAACGGACTCTCTTTAAATTTTGATAAAACACAGTATATACAGTTCCGTACAGTAAATGGCACAACTCCAGTAATAAATATAGACTTTGAACAGAAGTCTGTAGCTAAGGTAGAATTACCAAAATTTTTAGGTGTGTCCATTGATGAGAGGTTAAACTGGAAGCAGCACATTGATGGTCTGCTGAAACGTCTGAGTTCGGCTACGTATGCTATTAGGGTTATTGCAAATTTTGGTGATAAGAATCTCAGTAAATTAGCTTAATATGCCTACTTTCATTCACTGCTTTCGTATGGTATCATATTCTGGGGTAATTCACCGTTGTGTAGAAAAGTATTCATTGCTCAAAAACGTGTAATCAGAATAATTGCTGGAGCCCACCCACGGTCATCTTGCAGACATCTATTTAAGGATTTAGGGATCCTCACAGTAACCTCACAGTATATGTATTCACTTATGAAATTTGTTGTTAGTAATCCAGCCCAGTTCAAAAGTAATAGTAGTGTGCATAGCTATAACACCAGGAGAAAGGATGATCTTCACTATGCAGGGTTAAATCTGACTTTGGCACAGAAGGGGGTAAATTATGCTGTCACAAAATTCTTAGGTCACCTACCAAACAGCATCAAAAGCCTGACAGATAGTCAACCAACATTTAAAAATAAATTAAAAGAATTTCTAGATGACAACTCCTTATACTCATTGGCTGAATTTTTAGATATAAATTAAGGGAGGGAAAAAAACTAACTTAAGCATTAGTGTCATGCAATATTTTGTGTAATGTAATATCTTGTACAGACATCTTTCATTAACCTGACACGTTCCACATCATTACGAAGTGTCGTATTCATGATCTATGGAACAAGTATTAATCTAATCTAATCTAATCTAGTCTTCATCTCAGGACTGTAGTATGGCTTCATATGGAGGGTGCTTTTGTTTTCTTGATGAAGAGTCATAATCCTTGACTTCCTATATGACATCCCACAAGCAATGAAGGATATAGTATGGTCCGAAGTAGTAACTTTTCCTAAAGTTCCATTTTCCACTCAGGTGTAAAAATTGATACCAAGCCTCCTGAGCTGTATTTTACTGGTCAGTGCTTGGCATTATAGCACACTTGGTCTTTTTCTTGGGCATCCAGGATCCACATGGAAGCCAGCTACCTAGCTTCTTCACTCATGGTGATGAGGTGTTTAATTTTAGTCTCCCTTAGTATTGTCTGTTTAATATGGGACAGTGCATCAATTGTTATTTTGATCTTGTGACCGTGGAGCAAAAAGAATGATAGTGTGAAGTATGTAGTCTCTTGCTTCACTGTGTTGTAAACGATTTTCTTGATGAGTAGTACTGTATCTACCAGAGTCTTATTAAAGCATTCTGTGAGACCATTCATCTGTAGACAGTAGACAGTTTTCACCCTATAGGTGATCTCATAACATACAATTACTCCTTATACTAGTCTCATCTGGAAAACTTTATGATGAGAGATCATCACAAGGGGTGTACCATGCTTCAATATGGTTTCTTCTACAATGAGATTTGCAATTTCTGGAGCTTTGGCAGTCAGCACAGATTTGGTGACAGTGTTGCATGTTCCAGATGAGGTAGTCAGTGCAGGTCAATAACCGTTTGTCAACTTTGGGAACCTTCTGACATTGACATTCTTTACAATAGCTCACATAGTGTCTATTGGATCAGAAGAGACCCCACCAGGGATACCTGTGTCTAATTCTATATAAAGTCTTCATGAAACCCAGGTGACCAGATGTAGGAATGTTGTCGAAATAAAGGTAGTTGGATGTAGATGTGGTATGACGAACTACTATTTCCATCCCAGTGGTTCATAGTTCTTCGTATAAAATGTTCTGTTTATTAATTAGTATTCTCCTTTACTCAATTCATCCTCCTCCAAGGTTTCTATGGTTTTCAGGACCTTCTCTTTGTTCAGCAGCAGTGTCATTTAGTGCAGTAGGGACTGAGATCATCTAAGCAGCCGTGTTCCACCTGAAGATTCCTTGAAAGGCAGTAAGTATCCTTGTGTTAGGTTCTGCATTTGTATACCATTGTGACATTGTACCCTTTAGGCCTCAGTTGTAGAATTCATCTCTGCCTTGGCAGTACTCTGAAAGCATAGGCTATTGCCTCTCAATTTTCTCTAGAACTGCATCTGTACAGTAACTCTTAGCATTAGCTTGAAGTTCGGACTCAACATTGTCATCATACAAAGCTAGGACTGAAGATTTTAGTGCTCCCTTAAGCAGAAGAAAAGATCTTTCGTGAACCTCATTCCAGGAATATTTGGTGTCTGCTTAAAGTACTTCTTGCGATGGATGTACCTTGGTACAGAAGTCCTTTACGAGTTGCCGATAGTACAAGTGCATTCCAAAAAACGTCTGACATCACTATTCTGCAAGGAGTTGAGAAATCTGCGACATTTTATTTTCTCTGGATCAGGGTGGGCTCCATCACCATCCATTAGGTGCCCCAAGATTTTTATTTCTCAAGCGATGAAGAAACAGAATGTGATTTTCACTCTGCAGCAGAGTGTGCGCTGATATGAAACTTCCTGGAAGATGAAAACTGTGTGCAGGATCGAGACTTGAACTCGGGACCTTTTCCTTTTGCGGGCAAGCGCTCTATGCTGCCGACGAAGAAATACTTTTTTTGGATTAAGGCAGAGGTCTGCAGTCTGAGCACACTTAGTGTCAAGTGGCTTAGATGTTCTTCAAATGTCTTAGAAAATAGTGACAGTATGATCCCAATAGCAGAGATCTATCATACATTTAAGGTGTCAAAGTACGTTGTTCATTGTGTGTTCGAAGCTGGCTGGACCTTTTACACAATCCGAACAGCGTAACTTTGAACTCATACAGACCATCAGGTTTATGAATGCAGTATTTTCTACATCAGTCTCATTGACCTAGATTTGCCAGTAGCTTGTCAGCGTATCCATAGTTGATAAGTGCTTTTCTCCTTTCAAGCAGTCGTTGGTAGTTGACACAAAAACACCATGTGTCACCCAATTCTTCTCATGGACCACAGGGAAAGACCGAGGGCTCATTCAGCGAGTAATACACTATACAAGGGCTGGCTAACTGGTGGACGATTCACAGTGTCAATACACTATTTCACCATGGGCCACTTGATAGAAAGAAACTTCCACATGGAAAAAATATATTAAAAACAAAGATTCCATCTGGGCCAGGGGACTTGAATGGTTGGAATGTTCCCACCTCCCATTGGATTTTATTAAAGTCCACACACTCCTTGGCCGATTCCCTGTCCTCTTTTAGAGTTCCTGGGAACCATTGTCTCTCCGGGATCACATTCTGGTCTGTGTTGTCTGGCAGAGCATATTGAGGAAAGTGAGATTTGAGGGGCAGTTCCAGCATCTCAAGAGCTGTATTTGTATATTCCCCATCCTCCTTAACATACTTCCTAGATTGATTTGTACTCTAGTGAGAATTCTGTGAAGTCTGGCTTGAGCAGCCGTGCACTCCACTTCCTCTCAGAATGCCTTCCAGGATGTCTTTGTTGCTTGTCTGATTGCAAGGTTGTAGTTGACAGGGGTCTCACGATATTTAGCCCATTGTCCTTTACGTCTCACAATGTTAAACAGTCTTTGTACCTGTTTTCATTGAATTTGTAAGTTGTTATTCCACCAAGGCACACTCCTATTTGTGCATTTCTTGGTGATTGTGAAATTGTCTTGATATGAGGTAACTATGGCAGAGGAATCAGCCTCTGCTACTTCCTCAAACTCTACTGTATTCCTTACTGAGGTTTTAATTTCCGATAAGTCTAAGTCAAGGTCCCTCCTAAATGTCTCCCAGTCTGTTTTCCTGGGATTCCTATAGGTCATGGTCTGTCTGATTCCCATTCCAACCTTGAATTTAATGTACATGTGGTCGATGAGGATGGTTCTAACACTACATGCCATTGTTTGACATTGCTACCCATCATCATGGAACCAAAAGTTACATCAATTACTTCTTCCCTTCTCCTATTCCTGAATATAGGTTCATTTCCCCTATTCAGGACCTCCAAGTTGTTAGCTAAAAGAAATTCAAGAAGGTACTCACCTCTACTGTTGGTCTCCTAGCTGCCCCACACCAGGTTGTGGCCACTGGCATCGCATCCCACCAGCAGTTGGTCACCTTGCCGATGGCAGGCCTCTACCAGTCTCCTCTCCTGCAAAGGAGGAGGAGAGCTGTCTTCGCAAGGAAGGTATGCTGAGGCCAAAATAATTTCCCTCGTGATACCTTCCGCACATTGCTGCATTTTAATGGTCACTTGGTCCCTGGAGCAGAAATCCATCATTGGCGTGAAAGAAATTCCATTTCTTACATATATGCATTTCCAGGAGTTTCTTAGATTTCTGGCATAAATCAGCTTATCTCTAGTGCCACTGAGGCCCGGAACGCCCCCTTTATATAAGTAGGGTTCTTGTATCAGGGCCATGTTGACTTCCTGCCTCTCCAGGCAGCGTCTCAGGGGAGCAGTGGCCCCTTTACTATGCTGCAGATTAATCTGCAGCACCTCCAGTCTCACCCTTGCTGCTATTTATTGCCTTTGAGGTCTTTGAGAACCCTGACAGTGACCTACGAGAACCCTAAAACAATTTCAGGTTCTGCTCTCACATCGCCTTCAGGTACTTCTCTCTGACCTCCACCACCAGGATTCGTGCTTCTGATACAACCTTCTGGTTGATCACTCTCCAGTCTTCTGCTGAGACTTTTGGGTTCTGAGCCCCTATTTTGTTAAAGTCTTAGTAGAGACATCCTTAAGAATCTTTGCTACCCATAGTGACACCTTTGCGGTGTTAACAAGTTCCGCTGCCGTCTTGACCAGCAGACCCTCTTGAAGTTGGGTCTTGGACCTGCCTCTCGCCGCCCCCCCCCCCCCTCCAAGCTTTTCAAAGAGGGCCATCTGTACAGATTCCTCCTGCTGTGAGGTGATGGCCACCAGTGCATAGCCTTTCTGGATAACTGCCATCTTAAAAACCGAGACTGCTGTATTATAAGTCTGTTTCACTATTTCTTGCCTCGGTTTCTTCTGGGCTCGCTTATCCAGGGAGGAGGGTGTCTTAGATTCCTCCCTTATCCTCTTGCTGCCTGTGTTCGATGTTGTCGGGGTCTGCGTATCCTCTTCAACCTGAGACAATTTTTTCTTGGGGGTCGTATATTCAAGTCCCTTTAACTCCCTCCATTTGTCTTTAGAAAGCCAATCTTTCCCTTCCTTTTTCCTTTGTCCCCTGAGTAGTTTCCTCCTTTAGGCCCCAGACAAGGCTTTAATCTTGATCTGGTCCAACTTCTCGGTTACATTTCCCATTCCTGGCTCAGGTCTAGACCCCGATTCAGAAGTGGGAATGCCTTCCATCAGTCCTGACCCTGATGTTTGGGTGTCTGAGGTCTCAGTTTGCCACTCAGTTTGTTGTTGTTTATTTTCTTTAACCGAGTCCATCTGGGTGCCATGAGATTTGGGAATCTACACGGTCCACACCATGAATTCCCTGCATGGTGTAAGGCTACTTACTCAGGGAGGTCACCCGGTATCCCTGAGGTTTCGTTTGCGACACATCTTCCCTTGTGCCACGCACCCCTTGGCACAGATTGCATCACACCTTGGGTTGGGAAAGGGAATTGGGTAGGACTAGGAGTGGATAGGGAAGATGGGACATTGTGGGACACACTTAGTCTGATCCATCGGCTGAGGCCTTTCCGGCAGTAGGTCCTCTACCTTTGGCATAGCCCTCGGCTTCATGTGGATATGCAAGCCTCTCCACCCGCACGGCAGTGCTTCGTCAAGGTGGTGTCCCCCAGAGATGTCGTGCTAAGACATACACCCTTTCTTCAATGTTCTCTGTCCACGCAGGATACGATAGCTGATGCAGTGACCAATTTTTGTCCAAAGCACTCAGTGAATTCGCTCATTTGTTCAGAAGGGGAGGCCAACAATATTTTCACCTTTCGGCCAGTTGGTGATGACAGAATCGAGGTGCATGCCCTGATGTCTCAATGATTTGACAGAAACTGTTTGGTCAAAAATATCACTATTGTGTTACTTATATCTATATGCTTGGCTCATGTTGATGAGCCCATCATTTCATGAATGGTTATAGTT
The DNA here is from genome assembly GCF_023897955.1 of Schistocerca gregaria. Classification (NCBI taxonomy): domain Eukaryota; kingdom Metazoa; phylum Arthropoda; class Insecta; order Orthoptera; family Acrididae; genus Schistocerca; species Schistocerca gregaria. The sequence continues at coordinate 354,938,462 of NC_064922.1, read as the reverse complement.
ATTGTGATATTTACATGGAAGTAAGACACTGCGAGAAATTAAAAAAAAAAAAAAAAAAAAAAAAACTTTGGAATAGAAATTGGTATTGCTATGATTTTGCATTTGGTGTATATTACATAATATGTTGCTGTGTATGAAACTTAACATATCGAATTTTTCTTTAGTGTTTCTTGGAGGTCTCTGACTCTCACTAATCTCAAGAAAATTGATCTGGTGTAGCACACTCATTTGCAGTTGCGCTGCTCCATTGTTATGCCAGAGTGAAACGTCCACAATATTCCTCATATTTCATAAATGGCTTCAGACAAGGAAATGAGATTTTTGGTAAATGATAGCATGCAGAGAGGAGAGTATTTTGGCATATGGTTATTACGCAAAACTTCATTATCTGCTGTGTTAGCCCACTAAGGACAGACTTCTTTGATGAAGTAATGTAATTTTTAGGTGCCATTGATAGCTGGTCAAATGAGAAATGCTATGGGTTTTGGTGCAACATAAGTAAAGACATTACATGTTTATTTTATACCAAAGGTGCACTATTTCACAAGATATTGACCTTAGTTTTCCTCAGATCCTCACTTAATAATCTTTATAAACCAAAGTTTCAGAATTATCTTGCAACTGGATCAGTACAACATGTTAGTGAGGTGAGACGGTATAAACTCTGTTGAGTTTTGGCAAAATAAGGAAATTTTAAGATGTCAACAAGAGAAATATGTAAGTTTTACTCAAAATTTGCCTCTCATGATGCTTCTCTGAAAGTTAGAAATGGTTAATAAGGCAGGTGAAAATAAATTGCTGCATTTTCAGTGGAACTCCTTTTAGATGGTAACCAAAGCAGTGGTGGCAGCAGATAGTTTTGAATAGTCACCATCGAAGTGCGGGCATCTAGGGGTTGTGCTTAATATTTACAAAAATGGGAGTACAGGCTTCAGTTTAGAAAGGCACTTCCCTTCCAGCACTTGGCATTTCCCCTACAGTGCCCACCCACAACCTCCACTGCTACCGGTCTCCCCAAGTGTGCCCTGCCTACTGCGCATCTACCAGCCATGGTATTCTGTGCGGACTGTACCTCCTGACTTGTCAGATCAACATTTGTGGCTGGCATCTCTTTTGCACTTAGTCTGGCATTTCTGGCTGTTATTCACTGCTGCATCTTTACCCTTAGTAGCTGGTGCTAGAGAGAGAGAGCTGGTGGTGATCTGTCACAGTTGCCATAGGGACCACATTCAGGAATTGGTCATTCTTCATTCATCAGACTCCTTTCTGTTACATTTCACTGGCACCATTGTATGAGTTTCTTTATCATTAAGACATCCTTTACCAGAAGAGCTCGGTACATGTCTTCTGCAACTCCTTTAATCTAGTGTGAGATTTATTTGGCTTCTGTCATATTCAGGTTCATTATATAGCACAGGGCAAAACATTCTTTACAGATGATTATGTTGTTTCCCGATGACATTGGATCCTGTTCTTCAATTGTTCTGCTGCTAAGCGGACATGCTGCCGATCATCGCCAAACCTTTACTTCAGTTTGTCCTGAAAATTGTCCCACATATTGAGTTTCTCTTCGTTCTTATGAGTCATCCAAGTAAAAGTACTATTTGCCAGACACATCATGTCATCTCATGTGTTGCACATGGTAGCTCGGGTGAATCTTTTCAGCCATTTCGCTGGGTCCTAGTCAGTGCTCCAGAAAACAGTGATGGTTGCATGATGTGCAGCTGACTGATGCTGTTTTGGAATCCATCCATCCTTTGAATATATGGATCTTATGGATGGTATACTGCTCTTGTTCCATTTCCTGTCCATGTAGGTGCTGGCTTTTACATTTCGAAATGTGAACTTTTATAGCTGGCAGTGTCACAGTTAATAAAATGTACTGAGATATTATGCTATGGTCAAGTGGATGTCACATTTAAACCCACTGTTTTGTCCCCATCTGCAGAGGACTTTATTAAGGGGGATTCTAGCTCCTTAGAGTATCCTTTCATTAAAGATGTTACTGAGTGCATAGGGAAAAATCTTGGAGGGGGGGGGGGGGGGGGGGGAACCACATCGTGGTAATCTACAGACCCCCACCCCCCCACACACCCCCAGAAGATGCGAGAGCCCCTAAACTTGGCTAAGGATGCTTGCCAACTGCTGTACAACACAGAAATTTCCAGAATTCTGTGTAGTTGTAGGGAGGGGCACATGGTTACTAAGATTAAGATCAGCTGTTGTGGAGCATGCTATCCAGGCAAGGCAAGAGACCACTACATTCATTTTGATAGGACTCAAGTACTGGCAGCCGCAAGAGAATACCATGAAAGGCTATGTAGAGAGGCCATAGAGATTGTAAAACACCCAGGAATTTCAATTGAAAGGAGGGGGATGTGAAATTGAATGACATCTAGATTCCGGTGCTGAAGAAGTGTAACAGTCTTCCACCACAGGGCGATAGTAACAGCAGACAACGGTGGTTGACAACAGGTTTTCAAAACATATTACTTCACATCACTTCACTGAAGCACGTGTAAATGGAATTTTGCTGCAGTCAGTAGTGGGCCAGGTGTGAATTGGACATTGAAGAAGCTACAATCCCCCTTGAAAATCTCCTCTGTAGGTGGGGACGAAACATTAGGGTTAAATGTGAAATCCATTCAACCACGGCATAACAGCCCAGAACATTTTATTAATTGTGGCTTTTACATTGCCTAATTGGAACCACATTGATGTACAGTAATGCTCATAAATTAAGGACAATGCTGATACAATGCTCTGGTGGGTGATTTGCAGGTTTAAATCACCTTGGGGTATGACCATGCAGTGCATTTGACCTGCAGTTGTTGCACGGTGGCGCTGGCAAAAGTCCACATATGCAGAGTTGTGTTGGTGCATGTCAGATTATGGTGCAGTGAGTAAGTGCGCAGACGTTTTCAGATGAGGGGTACAATACTAGGGTGACTGGAGGCTGGTCAAACACAGCAGGTCATAGCACGGGCCCTCTGTGTGCCACAGACTGTGATCTCACAATTATGGCAATGATTCCAGCAGACAGGAAACATGTCCAGGAAACAGTACGGGAGGTGCACAGTGTACAACACCACAAGAAGACCGATCTCACCATCAGTGCCCGCTGATGGCCACAAAGTACTGCAGGTAGCCTTGCTCGGGACCTTACCGCAGCCACTGGAACAGTTGTCTGCAGACACAGTGTCAACAGACGACTGAACAGATATGGTTTATTCACCTGGGGACTTGCAAGGTGCATTTCACTGATCCCTGGTCACAGGAGAGCTCATAAAGCCTGGTGTCATGGTCATTGGAACAGTGGTCCTAGGTTACAGGTTACGTTTACAGATGAGTCCAGGTATAGTCTGACCAGCGATTCTTGCCGCGTTTTCATCTGCCCTGAACCAGGAACTAGATACCAACCCCTTAATGTCCTTGAAAGGAACCTGTGTGGAGGTCGTGGTTTGATATTGTGGGATGGGATTATGATTGGTGCATGTACACCCCTGCATGTCTTTGACAGAGGAACTGTAACAGGTGTATCGGGACATCATTTTGCACCAGTATGTCCGCCTTTTCAGGTGTGCAGTGGGTCCCACCTTCCTCCTGATGGATGGTAATGCACGGCCCCACCGAGCTGCCATCGTGGATTAGTATCTTGAAACAGAAGATATCAGGTGAATGGAGTGGCCTGCCTGTTCTCCAAACCTAAACCCCATCGTGCATGTCTGAGGTGCTCTCAGTCGACGTATTGCTGCACGTCTTCAAACCACTATGACACTCCAGGAGCTCCGAAAAGCACTGATGCAAGAATGGGAGGCCGTACCCCAGCAGATGCTCGACCACCTGATCCAGAATATGCCAACTCTTTGAGCGGCCTGTGCATGGTGATCATATCCCATATTGATGTCAGGGTACGTGTGCAGGAAACAGTGGTGTTTTGTAGCATATGTGTTTCAGTACGATTTTTTCAACCTATCACCAATACCGTGTCATGTGTGTTCCCTACATGCATATGCTATTAATGCCAGTTTTGTGTAGTGCCACGTTGTGTGGCACCACATTCTGCAATTATCCTTAATTTATGAGCATGAGCACGAGTGTAGATGTTTCGAAGTACTTGGCATCTCCAACCAACAGTGTCACTTTGTAACCATAATCAAGTCCAAAGCTGAATACAGGGTTCTCAACACTTAGAACTGAAAGTACTTTTATTACCGACACCAACTTACAGTCAGAATAGCATTCACCTCTGGACGGAGAGTGCAGCTGTTTATACAAGTATTCCAGAATGTTGGTATTTGTACTGAAATTGAATACTTCAGAATATAGAAGTGTAAGATGTTAAGATACTTAAAGATTTTCCCAGAAATGATAAATGCTGAATAACAAATAATTGCTGGTAGTTGGGTCTGAGCTGGTGGTGTGCAGCACAACCAGTGACACTAATCGTTATGTCACACTGCATGCATCGCAGCGCGTGGCAATACTGGACAGCAATTTGCTGGCTCAGGTTAACAGCCTTCGTGTAGACCAGTGTGTTATGTGCATTCTTCCATCTACTATAGGCAGTTTTTTGTTCAAAGGATCTGTGGTATATTATGGTTAAAAGAGGGCCTAAGTCATCCACAAATTTTGTGCAGAGCCTTATGGATATTTCATTGGACCTTGGAGATTTGTTCAATGTTGGTGATTTCAACTGTTTCCCAATACCACTGACACTAATGTCACTCATCTTTGCAGTGATGCTGGAATTAAATTATTGCAGTAGTTCAAGATCCTGTTTGTAAATCAAGTTCAGTATTTCTGATGTTGCTTTGCTGTCTTCAATCTACTTCCCTGTGTCGTCCATGAGTGTGTGTGCGCCACTGGTTGCCTTAACTTGGATTTTTTGAGATGTCTTTCGATAAGATTAGTGTGATAGTTACTGAAGGTTTCACACATTGCTGTTTTGACAGCCAAATTAGATTCATTTAGCCTCTCTCTCAATGCTCCTGCACTTTGTTTTACATCTATGGTGCAGTAGTTGCTGTTTGTTTAGGCATTTGTTTACCATGGAGAAACTGTGTCATCAAGAACTATTTTAGTTGCTATCTTTCTGTCCAGTGCTTGAGAAATTATACGAGGGTCAGTCAAAAAGTAATGCCTACCATTTTTTTTCTACTTGATGATGATGATGATGATGAGTCCCATACTCCGTTTACCGAGCGTAGGGGAGCGACGCGGGAGACCCGCGCCGCCATACTAGGCAAGGTCCTAGTGGAGGTGGTTTGCCATTGCCTTCCTCCGACCGTAATGGGGATGATTGATGATGATGATGAAGACGACACAGACACCCAGTCATCACGAGGCAGGTGAAAAATCCCTGACCCCGCCGGGAATCGAACCCGGGACCCCGTGCTCGGGAAGCGAGAACGCTACCGCGAGACCACGAGCTGCGGACTTTTTCTACTTCAAACCTTCTTCTGCAATCCACTGCAGTAGTAACTTTCTGTGTCAACAGGTGGCAGCACAGCAGAAGTTTGTAAGATGGCCAACATCGATGTTCGTTTGAGACAGCGTTGTGTGATTGAATTCTTGAATGCAGAAGGTGAAATGCCCATACGCATTCATGAAAGACTGAAGAAGGTGTATGGTGTTGTGACAGTGGATGTCAGCACTGTTAGACGATGGGTTCGTCGTTGTAAGGAAGCTGAAGGGCAAACACCGTTGACTGACGAAAAGCGGAGCGGCAGGCCGGTGAGTGCAGTGACTCCACACAACATTCAGCAAGTTGATGACATCATTCGTGGTGACCGTCGGGTGACTGCAGATGAAGTGTGTCGCATTATTTCTCTTAGTAAAGGCAGTGTGATCACGATTATTAAACAATTGGGGTACTCAAAAGTTTGTGCACGGTGGGTTCCAAGAATGTTAACTGATCAGAATAAAGAGGCAAGGAAAACAATAGCCTCCCAACACTTGCAGCGCTTCCGTTTGGAGGGAGATGAGTTTCTGAAAAAAATTGTGACCGGGGACGAAACATGGGTGCATTTTTTTGAACCTGAATCAAAGAGGCAGTCAATGGAGTGGTGTCACACAAGCTCGCCGAGGAAGAAAAAATTCAAAACTGTGCGATCGGCAGGGAAAGTTATGGCAACAGTTTTCTGGGATACAGAGGGTGTGATTCTGGTTGATTTTTTGGAGTAGGGATGCACAATAAATTCTGTTCAATATGTCACAACCCTCAAAAAACTTAAAGCACGTCTTCAGCGAGTTCGCCCAACAAAATCGATGGCAGATGTTCTTCTTTTGCATGACAATGCAAGACCACACAGCCCTGACCTGGCACCATCAGACTTCCATCTGTTCGGGCCACTAAAAGAAGCTCATCGTGGGATTCATTTTGAAGATGAGGAGGCCGTCAAAACATCCGTGCGTCAATGGCTTAGGAAGCAGAGCTGTGATTTTTACCGTGCTGGGATACATGCCCTTGTTCAAAGATGGACCAAAACTGTAGAGATGGGTGGAGATTACATTGAAAAATGACAAAATGATCCTCAATGTTGTGGTTTTCAACCTATGTAATTGCATTTAAATTTCCTGACAATTAAACGTAGAAAAAAAATAGGAGGCATTACTTTTTGACTGACCCTCGTACTTCTAAACTTGACCTACAGTTCCTCTACATTCTCTTGCTAAGAATTAAATCTTTAAAGTTCCTCCTGAAGAAATGACAGTAGCGTCTCTTTAGATACTTCAGGGAATTGCCAATATTTCTATTTGCTTTATTTGACCTATGTTCTATTAAAGTTGTCTAATATATTTTTGTCATGAATTGGCTTCGGAATTATCTTTTATAAGTAGTTTTAAGAGGAGGCCATTTAATGTTGTTTTAATGTCTTGTCACCATTAACACTTACAAAAACTGTAACTATGACAATCAATTGTTTGAAGTTTTTCCAGTTATGACAGTATGATTGGGGAACATACATACTAGCATGCTGAATTTTTCTATTGTATCTGAGGGTGAGTTTGAGTCTAATAGAAGGCCACAGTTGTGTTAATACTCACCATTGAGACTGATTTTGTGCAGCTTCTGTTTCGATTGTTGCGGACTTTATTCTTTTATTTACTGTGACGAATATGCCACCTCCATTTCTCATTAACTTGTCCTATATACAGGGTGTTACAAAAAGGTACGGCCAAACTTTCAGGAAACATTCCTCACACATAAAGAAAGAAAATATATTATGTGGACATGTGTCTGGAAACGCTTACTTTCCATGTTAGAGCTCATTTTATTACTTCTCTTCAAATCACATTAATCATGGAATGGAAACACACAGCAACAGAACGTACCAGCGTGACTTCAAACACTTTGATACAAGAAATGTTCAAAATGTCCTCCGTTAGCGAGGATACATGCATCCACCCTCCGTCGCATGGAATCCCTGATGCGCTGATGCAGCCATGGAGAATGACGTATTGTATCACAGCCGTCCACACTGCGAGCACGAAGAGTCTCTACATTTGGTACTGGGGTTGCATAGACAAGAGCTTTCAAATGCCCCCATAAATGAAAGTCAAGAGGGTTGAGGTCAGGAGAGCATGGAGGCCATGGAATTGGTCCGCCTCTAACAATCCATCGGTCACCGAATCTGTTGTTGAGAAGCATACGAACACTTCGACTGAAATGTGCAGGAGCTTCATCGTGCATGAACCACATGTTGTGTCGTACTTGTAAAGGCACATGTGTTAGCAGCACAGATAGAGTATCCCGTATGAAATCATGATAACGTGCTCTCATATGAAATCATGATAACGTGCTCCAATAAGTGTAGGTGGAAGAAAGTAAAATGAGCTCTAACATGGAAATCAAGCGTTTCCGGACACATGTCCACATAACATCTTTTCTTTATTTGTGGGTGAGGAATGTTTCCTGAAAGTTTGGCCGTACCTTTTTGTAACACCCTGTACATAAATATAAATTAACCCTAATACTCTGACTGATGTCAGTTTCAGATTTTGGATAGCTTTCTGTACTTAGTATTAGGTGAGTGGCACTGATTTTAAGGAATGCTTCTAACTTTGGCACTATTTCAAATGATTCTGCAGGTGATCAGTAGAATTTTTAATAATTTCTTCTCTAAGGGGGGGGGGGGGGGGGGGAGCATTTCTTTGGATCTTACACAAGTACTTCAGTGTTTCCTGGAGCTGGGATGTAATTGGGCAGTCAGGGGTGTGTACGATATCTCTGTCTGTGATGCGTTGATCATCTTTGCCTGCTGTAGTCCTGTGACTTTACGAATAAGCTCGGTCTCTAGTCTTTTGTAGGCATTCTCTGTCGGTGGAGCCGTGGCTATATTCTGAGCTTCGGAGGCATAGTGTTGTTCAAGCTGATTCACTGTCAATGCAAATTTAATCGCATTTTCCTGTAATTCTGACATCGCAAAAGCTGGCCTCGACCTTGGCAAACCAAAGAACTGGATTATGCGTCCAAAGTGGTGGGAGGTGAACGGCCAGTCATGATAATGCAGGCAGTTATGTTCTGTAATCAATGTTACTGCATACCAGTCTTGTCAATGATGATTTTGTCGTGGTCACCACTAACAGAAATATTAGATTGTGTAATGCTACCCGTCCTTAAGTGCTCAGACACATGCTGAAAATATGCTTGAACAGTTTTATGAACTTGAAATAACAGAACAAAAAGAACCACTTGCTGTAGGCATTTTGTCAAAGTACAACAGGAATAGCACAGAATAAAAATAAAATAAGAATTAAAACTCTGAGGAGTAAGTAATAAACATTAACACAGCACTCCTAGTGGTGGACACAAACTTGGCGGTTGATTACATTCGTTTGTCAGCGCACAGTTACTCAACTCGAGCCACAACTGCATCTCTGGATGGTGCAAAAAGAGCTAACACACACGACCACAGCAGTCAACATATGTAGAGGTCACTACAATATATTCAAATATAAAAAGGAACTCACTTACCAGGCAGGGAATAAGAGACATGCAATACAAGAATTTATTTATGAAAACAGAGGCATGCTAGATTAAATTTGGCAACCAGCCTAGTATTTAGGATAATGTAGGACATACAAACATTGGTGGAAGTGGGAGTTATTTTTTTTTTTAAAGTAATTAGGCAAATGGGAGAAGATGTTGCAGATGTGAAGAAGAAATCAAAAGAAAATCTTAAATGGGTTCAGGCAGCTATTAGGTAGAAGGCAAACATTGTAAGCAAAGGATAATAGTCTTATTTAAGAAGAGTCTAAATTAAACAAAATTGGTTGGAAATGTCCTTGAGTGTATGTGAAGAAGGTATAACAAAAATTTCATGTGAGAAACAAGTGAAGAGTATAAAGACAAAACGGGAACTACAGTGTAATAGACATTATGCTACACTGGTTACAATGGCAAATGCGAGTTACTAACAATAGAGTGATATTGTACCAGTATTCGACGATTTCTTCAAATGGTTGCATAATTAAATAAATTAATGAGAATGTTTGGATGGGAAAAGAGGCATCAGGATAGGTTGCAGAAAATAGAATGCAAAAGGTTTGCAGATGACTTGGTGATTCTTACACAAAATAGAGAGACACTGATTAAAATGCTAAATGACTTAATGAAGCCTGTGTAGCATATGGTATGAAAATAAATAACAGTATATATGTCCTGGGGAATCCAGGAAAAATCATGGAATTTTTTCATTTGGAAAAAACCAAGAAGTACCCATATATTTTTTAGGAGTCTTGGTATTTTTGTTATTTTAGTTCTCAGTTAAATTTCTGGGATTTTGATTGATAAGAACCAGTACTCTAACAAACAATTTCACTTTAGCCTGTTACTGCACAATAATACTGCAGTAAAAAAACATAACTGAGAGAATAACACTGACATAAATCTTTAGTTGCAAAGAAAATGCACTATTTATAACAACGAAACACAGTGCACATACAAGGATCTGCCAACAGCAAAATGTATCAAATGCTTTAGGATGAACATCATGCAATATTTCATAACAACAAACTGCTTTTGACGAACGTGATGTCACAACTGTTTACATTTCTAACAGGTCATGGGAAAATATTGCAAATGGTGGTTTGAGAACTGTTATTTTCAGTGTAAATTTCATTTTATGCAAGACAAATTATGTTATGTGTGAGAATGTGTGATGAATTTCTGAAATCATGGAGTGTTTGTCAGACCGTAACACTTTGAGGACCAGTCACTTGGAAAAATTTCAGGCCATTTATGCCCCCATTTAAAATTTTACTGGCACATTCATGCTTGAAATATGTTAAAGGTGAGATTACAAATTATTACCCAGAAAAAAGTATATCTTTAAACTGGAAATTTGGGATATTTTTCCCTTAGGTCCTTTACACACCCTGAATGGAGAAAATGAAAAGCATTGTTATACCTGGAATGAAAGAATAGGAAGTTAGTGACAGAAACCATAAAACAGGTGAGAGCATTCAAGGATTTGGGAAGATGGAGTAGGAAGGTATGCAGTGTGGATAGAAATCAAAGTGAAAGGGGCACTGGTAAAAGAGTCATTTCGAAAGTGGAAAAGATCTTAGCTAGTGATCTGAAAATAGGATTATGAAATCGACTATTGAAATATGTGGTGTGAACTTTTATGGAGCAGAAACATTGACATTGAGAAAGTAGAATGAGAGGGGGATTGATGCATGTGAAATGTGGATATGACGCAGAATGGAGATCAGCTGGACTGATAAAGTCATGAAGAGTAAGAGAAGGTCAAAAGAAGTTGCTGACAATGAAGAATAGGAAGCTAAACTGAACAGGACATAATTTGAGGTGAGGTCGCGCACAATGGAGCTTTTACAAATCATTTACAAAATTGTGGAATAGAGCAGTGAGTATGAAATAGCAAATTGTGTGATATCATACTGAAAAGTTCTAGGTGGTATACAAAACAAATAGGAAGGAATAGCCACTCACTTTATAGCTGAGGCATAAATGTGTTAATATACACGTAAACAAGATTGAAATCACCAGTATAATTTTGAACAGTATACTTCATTGGAACTAACAGATTAACAAAACCACACTCTTGCAGGGCTTTGTTGTTTCAATATTACAGCCTGACTGCAGTGGGAGTTGTGTTGGGTGGAGTTAGTGACTGGAACAAGGAGTGTGGGAGATAAAATGTGGACCAGGTTATATGGCTATGAATCTCTTCCTTAACTTCTTGATTGCAGTTATTAAAATGAGTTGAGTATCTCTTTGCTGCATTAATTTCCACATGTAATGAAAGCTTTGGGTCTTCATACACCAGGAGCTGCTTGGCAAGTTAATCAAATCAAATCAATTGAAGAAGCCAAAATGGTAAAATACTTTAAAAATCCTGTCCGTTGTACCACAACTGACACAAGGCTAGTGTCTGGAAGATGATGTAACACTGGCCCTTCAACAATTGAGACAATACTAGCTCTTTATGGCTCTTGCTTCTTGTATTTATGTACATTTTAACAATCTAGATGTTTCTCCATACATAGTTTTAAAGAGACTTTTTGAATACACGAATTGTATTCGCAGTTTTGAATATGAATATGGACAACCATTACGTTTATAATGAAATGATGACAATGATAATTTGTGCCAGACTAGAATATGAACCTAGATTTCCTGTTTATTTTGAGCAGTTGCCTTACCATTAAGCTATCCAAACATGCTTCACAGCCAGACCTAAACTTCCACATGTCGTCAACCAAGTGTTTACATCAAGTGAGGTGGCGCAGTGGTTAGCACACTGGACTCGCATTCAGGAGGATGACGGTTCAATTGGTTCAATCCCACATCCAGCCATTCTGATTTAATTTTTCTGTGATTTCCCTAAATCTCTTCAGGCAAATGCTGGGATGGTTCCTTTGAAATCGCACAGCCAATTCCCTTCCCCAATCTTATTGAGTCCAATGACCTCGCTGTTTCGTCTCTTCCACCAAATCAGCCAACCAACTATGTGTGTACAACCTGCACTCATACGTCCATTATGTATATTCCTGTGCAGGGGAGACATTTTAATTGAAAGTGACTTACACACTGTTAGTGGAAAAATATGATATTGCAGTGTCTGTGTTGTTCAGAAGTGCAATGCAATGTTCCTTCAGACATGAATGCATGCTGGTTGTAGACCCATGATTGACAAATGTATGGAAGTTTAGATCTGGCTGTGAAGCGTGCTTCTATAGCCTAATGGTAAGGCGACCGCTTGCAATGAGCGGGAAATTTGTTACACAACTAATAGTTGGCCATATTCACAACCACAAATTCATTTCATGTATCCCATAATGGCTGTAGTTGCTGCAGTGCCTTTTCATTTGGACATCATTCATATCCAAAGGATTTCATTGTTCTTCCGAACAACACAGCCACTGCAATATTGCAGACTTCTTAAAGTTTACAATTAAAATTTAATTGATTTTACAAAATTCATTACACAATTTGGTTCTGTGCTTTCTTACAAAATTTATAAGTGAGTTAACATGTTGAACTATTTTGACCATTATGGCCAAATTGCATGAAATGCCTATATACCGTAATGTTTGAACTACTTTTCTTAATAAATTTATTAGTACAGATTTGATTTTGATACTAATATGAATGCTGCATCTTTATGAATAGCTGCAGGGCAATTACTATCACTTTTTGTAGTACGAATTTTGTAAATCATAGTGTGGACTCTTGTTTCCAGCAGGTTTTACATATTTTCAGTTATTAATTAGATATTGTGACCTATTGCTTATATTTCATCTTAGTTACATTTCGGGTACCTCAGTTTCATCAATACAGTGAATTAACAATATTACAATGCATGGTTATAGCTTTATGTAACTTCAAATAAGGTTCATAATGTAGTATTGGATATTTTGAGATGATCTGAATTGCAGTTTTTGTTAAATGCATTCCCATTCCGTCACTTTACAGCCCCCCCCCCCCTCAAGGTATCAAACATAAGAATTATGGGTGAGACTTTGTCCTAGCATGCATGTACCATAATAGGAGTATGCTCCATGATAATTTTAGTGTCAGTCTGGTTTATGTAGCAAAGTGATGATAAGTACTATTAACTAATCATATTACAGACATATACTGAGTAAAGAACAGTTTTAACAGTAGAATTACACAGATTATTAAAGATACTTGTTTCTTACAAATGGAAGTTCGTGTTTGAAGTATTACCACAAGGTGCCTCATTTGTCCTTGCATATTCTTTCTGTTACTGTAATGCACATCACCACATTTACAGCTACTGACCTGCAGCTGTAATTCAACAATATCTGGTGCTGCCATCCTACTTTTGTGTACTTGTGTTAAAGTGTAAGAATTTTCTGATCAAAGACTGGGTTGTGGCACTGCAGAATGGTATTGGCAGAACACCTGATGTCACCAGAAAGTCTAACACTTAAGCCATCCTTGCAGACCTTCAGCAAGTACTGTCTCCACTCTGCCACTCACTTTACATAGATTAGGAAAAACAAGTGCAGGTCATAGCTTACAGACAAAGTGTTGAGCCATCCAGGGATAACAGTGGAATCCTGAAGAAGATTCCAGCAGAGGGATCGAAATAGTGAATGCTGAAGAAGTTTGGAGAGGAATATGATGCAGCCTACATCTACACTCTGCAAACCACCGTGAGGTGCATGGCAGAGGGTGTGTACTATTGTGCCAGTTATTATGGTTTCTTCCTGTTCCATTAACATATGGAGCATGGGAAGAAGGGCTGTTTGAATGCCATTGTGTGTGCAGTAATTATTCTAATCTTTATTATCACCGTCCCTCTGTGAGTGATACATGGGGAGTTGTAGTCTATCCCTAGAATAATCATTTAAAGCTGGTTCTTGGAAGTTTGTTAATAGACTGTCTTCAACAGTCTGCCATTTCAGTTCCTTCAGCATCTCTGTAACACCCTCCCATGGATTAAACAAATCTGTGACCATTTGTGCTGCCTTTGTCTGTATATGTTCAGTATCCCCTGTTACTCCTATCTGGTATGGGTCCCACACACTTCAGCTATATTGTAGGATGGGCCACACGAGTGATTCGTAAGCAATCTATTTAGTACACTTCCCCAATATTCTACCAATAAACAGAAGTCTGCCACCTGCTTTACCCACGACTGAACCTGTGTGATCATTCCATTTCATATTCCTACAAAGTGTTACACGCAGCTTGGCCAATTCCAGCAGTGACTCATTGATATTATATTCATAGGATACTACGTATTTCCATTTTGTGATGTGCAAGATTTTACTTTTCTGAACATTTAGAGCAAACTGCCAATCTCTGCACCGTGTTAGATTTTTAAGCTCCTTATGACAGACAGTACTTTGTTATAGATAACTGCATCATCTGCAAAATCCTGATTTTACTATTAATATTTTCTGCAAGGTCATTAATATACAACACAACCTTCAAGGGTCCCAACACACTTTCCAGGGGTACACCTGAAGATACTTCTGCATCTGACAATGACTCTCCATCAAAGATAAGACACTGTGTCCTTCCTACCAAAAAGTTCTCAGGCCAGTCACAAATTTTGCTTGATGCCCCATATGATTGTTCTTTTGACAATAAGCATAGGTGTGGTACTGAGTCAAATGCTTTTCAGAAATCAAGAAATCTACCTTGCTGCCTTGATCCAAAGCTTTCAGTACGTCATGTGAGAAAAGTGCAAGTCGGGTTTCTGCCAACCTGCTCAAAAGTACTGTTGATGTGAGCTTGCAGTTCTGATAGGCTTATAGACAGTTGAGGCATCAACACTGAATCTTTCACATAACCCCACACAAAAAAACTGCCTGGGGCTAGATCAGGAGAGCATGGAGGCCATGACATGAACTGTTATCCTCACGATGGCTGATCCATTGTGTTCTCAATTTCCTGTTGAAGAATTTGTGAATGTCATGATAAGAAGTTGGGTGGAACACCATCTTTTTGGTAGATGAAGTTCACACTTAATCTCCAATTGTAGCATGAGCCAATTTTCCGTGTCCTGATGAAAAACCAGCCCACATGCCATTGACCTTTTTTTTCACTCACTGCAGGCTGACCCATTAATTTATCCTTGCAGTGACATCTTGAAGCTTCATTTTCAAACTTTGTACTATACATATCATCACTGAATGGAGTGGGTAATTAGTAGATGTTTGTTGAACTTCATTCTGAAATGTCATTGCACCACTACGGTAGACGGATGTAAGCATAAGCTTACTCAGCACCTCTTGTTGTCTTTCCTAACAGCTCACTGCTGTGCTCTCATGGCAGAAATCTGAAGTGTGGCTGCAACAATACAACACTTCTTGAATTTTTCTGTATGAGTGTTGAGTTTTGTAACAATGTTGCATCTCTCATCTAAACCAGAGGTTGTACAGAGTTTCAGGGAAAGCATAAGGGAACAATTGACAAGAATGGGGGAAAGAAATACAGTAGAAGAAGAATAGGTAGCTTTGAGGGATGAAGTAGTGAAGGCAGCAGAGGATCAAGTAGGTAAAAAGATGAGGGCTAGAAGAATTCCTGGGGTAACAGAAGAAATATTGAATTTAATTGATGAAAGGAGAAAAAATAAAAATGCATTAAATGAAGTAGGCAAAAAGGAATACAAACGTCTCAGAAATGATATCGACAGGAAGTGCAAAATGGCTAAGCAGGGATGGCTAGAGGACAAATGTAAGGATGTAGAGGCTTATCTCACTAGAGGTAAGATAGATACAGCCTACAGGAAAATTAAAGACACCTTTGGAGAAAAGAGAACCACTTGTATGAACATCAAGAGCTCAGATGGAAACCCAGTTCTAAGCAAAGAAGGGAAAGCAGAAACGTGGAAGGAGTATATCGAGGGTCTATGCAAGGGCGATGTAGTTGAGGACAATATCATGAAAATAGGAGAGGATGTAGATGAAGATGAAATGGGAGATGTGATACTGTGTGAACAGTTTGACAGAGCACTGAAAGACCTGAGCTGAAACAAGGCCCTGGGAGTAGACAACATTCCATTAGAACTACTGACAGCCTTGGGAGAGCCAGTCCTGACAAAACTATACCATCTGGTGATCAAGAAGTATGAGACAGGTGAAATTCCCTCAGACTTCAAGAAGAATATAATAATTCCAAGCCCAAAGAGAGCAGGTGTTGACAGATGTGAAAATTACCGAACAATCAGTTTAATAAGTCACAGCTGCAAAATACTAACCCGAATTCTTTACAGATGAATGGAAAAACTAGTAGAAGCTGACCTCGGGGAAGATCAGTTGGATTCTGTAGAAATATTGGAACACGTGAGGCAATACTGACCCTACGACTTATCTTAGAAGCTAGATTAAGGAAGGGCAAATCTATGTTTCTAGCATTTGTAGACTTAGAGAAAGCTTTTGACAATGTTGACTGGAATACTCTTTCCAATTCTGAAGGTGGCAAGGGTAAAATACTGGGAGTGAAAGGCTATTTACAATTTGTACAGAAACCAGATGGCAGTTATAAGAGTTGAGGGACATGAAAGAGAAGCAGTGGTTGGGAAGGGAGTGAGACAGGGTTGTAACCTTTCCCCTATGTTATTCAATCTGTATATTGAGCAAGCAGTGAAGGAAACAAAAGAAAAATTTGGAGTCGGTATTAAAATCCATGGAGAAGAAATAAAAACTTTGAGGTTCGCGGATGACATTGTAATTCTTTCAGAGACAGCAAAGGACTTTGAAGAGCAGTTGAATGGAATGGACAGTGTCTTGAAAGGAGGATATAAGATGAACATCAACAAAAGCAAAATGAAGATAATGGAATTTAGTCTAATTAAGTCGGGTGATGCTGAGGGAATTAGATTAGGAAACGAGACACTTAAAGTAGTAAGGGAGTTTTGCTATTTGGGGAGCAAAATAACTGATGATGGTCGAAGTAGAGAGGGTATAAAATGTAGACTGGCAAGGGCAAGGAAAGCGTTTCTGAACAAGAGAAACTTGTTAACATCGAGTATAGATTTAAGTGTCAGGAAATCTTTTCTGGAAGTATTTGTATGGAGTGCAGCCTTGTGAAACATGGACGATAAATAGTTTGGACAAGAAGAGAATAGAAGCTTTCGAAATGTGGTGCTACAGAAGAATGCTGAAGATTAGATGGGTAGATTACATAACTAATGAGGAGGTACTGAATAGGATTGTGGAGAAGAGAAGTTTGTGGCACAACTTGACTAGAAGAAGGGATCGGTTGGTAGGACATGATCTGAGGCATCAAGGGATCACACATTTAGTATTTGGAGGGCAGTGTGGAGGGTCAAAATCGTAGAGGGAGACTAAGAGATAAATACACTAAGCAGTTCAGAAGGATGTAGGTTGCAGTATATACTGGGAGATGAAGAAGCTTGCACAGGATAGAGTAGCATGGAGAGCTGCATCAAACCAGTCTCAGGACTGAAGACCACAACAACAATAACAACAACAACAACAAGAAGATCTCTTAATTTATGAAACTGCTCCTAAGAGTTGGATGTCTAGTAAAGCTCGACCAAGAAGGGTCAGTGGCTATGATGGGCATTGATGAGTAATATTTTCTGTTGTACATTTATAGGTATGTAAACATAGCTCCATGCCAATTACAGTCTGCCTTGTTGCAGATGGTGGAAGGGTGACATCATCGAGTACATTGAACAAAAGGATTCATGAAGGTGTTACCATGTGAGGCACCCGTCACTGTGTATTACTACAGCTCTTTACAGCAAGGAATATTTGCAGTGCAAACACCAAGAGCTGCCCACATAGTCAGATCCTATCTCTTCACTAATGAATGTTGATTTAGCTTTTGAAGTGGCAGTAGATGTATTTTGATTTGACAAGAATTGGATCAGTAGTGTTGGGGTACATGAAGGAATGACTAAAGATGAGGCAGAGACAGAGACAAAGACAGAGACAGGTCTTCACCAAATTTTGACACACTGTCAGGTGTGGTTGCAGGCACTCAGTTTTTTACTGCCCCTCCCCCTATATGAAACAAGTCGTCAACCCAGCTTCACATATGCGTAGGATTTTAATAACAATAAAATGTTAATATAACAAAATAATTTGTTAACAATAATATAATATTTGAATATAATAATTTACTTACATCAATATTTGGTATACAGCTACTTCATCCTGCCAAGAAACTGCAATTAAGAGAAATTCACAATTTGGAAAGCATTCATTCAAAAGTTTGAGAAGTAAATTTGTCATGCAATTGATTTAAGAACTGAAACAGTAAAAAATACTCTCAAACTTTGGTAGGGTAATAATTTACACAGTATAAAATTACACAGTATGAAATTGGAGTGATCAGTCACCAGTCTTTCATGATCTTATTATTGTTTGCTTAAAACTTCTGCCTTCTGCTTGATAGTTGCTTTACTTTGTCTGAGATCTTCATTTATCATGGCCCTCCTCCCCTGCCATCTGTATGAATTCCTGCACAGTGTATCTTGTTCATGACATGAAACTCTTTCAGTAGACTCAAAGTTTTGTTATTACAAAGTAACCAGAAAGTTAGTCAAGAAACACATTTTAAATTATTGGGGCTGAAGGGTGATGGAATTCTGTCTATGGAAGAATCACATTCAGGATCGCGTGCAGAAATTAATGTCACTCTTCTTCACATAAGTTATATGTAAGTATTATATTCTTCATATATTGTCTCCCAGTCTTCACTACCTTAGACACTACAACAGGGACACTTATTCACTTAGTATAATCTCTTTCCATTGTCTTCTTTGTTCTATGGTATCAATATTTTCTGCAACTCTGTGCACCCACAGAATACACTGATGAAGCAAAACATTATGACCACCACCCACCACGAGACCGGACACCACCTGGTGGTGTTGCGGCCACATGAGGCAGTAAGGAATGTATGTAAGTAGAACAGAGATGAACGGGGAATCGTAAGGATGATATGGGCCGCAAATGAGAAAATCCACTAATATAAGCGATTTTGATGAACTGTAGGTTGTTGTGACACAGCACCTGGGAATGAGGAACTCACAAATGTCGAAGCTGATTGGCTGTTTCCATGTTGGCTTGAGCATTTATGGAAACTGGTTGAAGGACCGTGAGACCATGATTATGTGACAGTGTGTTGGACATCCACACCTCATCACAGGACTTGGAGGTGGTGCATTGGTTAGCACACTGGACTCGCATTTGGGAGGATGATAGTTCAATCTCACATCTGGCCATCTTGATTTAGGTTTTCTGTGATTTCCCTAAATCACTTCAGGCAAATGCTGGGATGGTTCCCTAACATCAAACACCAGTATGTATCCTGTGGGCATCACAGCGTTACTTGCCCTACACTATATTGTCTTATCGACTCTGCATTTTTCAGCTACATTTTAAGCTAGGATACACCGTTTCTAACATTCTTGCTTAATATATACCGTGACATCTATTCATATTTGGGTAAGCTGAATCATATTTGACATAACTTTTTGCGATTTATCATTACTTTGATTCCTCGCGCCCCCTCCCTCTGCTTTACGGTAACCACACTTAATAGAATGTAAGCTTTCATGGCCAGTACTATCACCACTCAAAACTTCTGGGGTATTATTCTGTTAGCCCATTAGTCAGGAATTCTTAGGTGATGGTAACCATAGTGTTTCAGTTGCAGCCTTTCACAGCAGTGTAAGATAAAATTAATAGTCTAATAACGAATACGTTCAATTTATGTGAGAGTATCCTGAGAACTTTTAGCCCACTTCAAAATTTTCTTCAGGTGCCAATCGTGCTATGGGTCCTCGAGCATTGCCTGCCTGGAATCTTTGCCGAGCACAAATGATTGGACAGATACATCAGTTCGAAAAATAACCGAAAGATTCACCGCGTAATTTATAGTTTCATTACCGATGTTGACCTCCTGTGCGACGTGCTTAATCTGATGTCGCCTGGTGCGGGAGACATCTTCCAAAAATATGAAGAAACATTCCGACACTTATTTCTTCAAATTATGAATACTTTATTATTAGCAGACCAACATAAATCAAATTCACGAAATCAGTGAAGATCAGTGCAAAGCATACCGATGAAATGATATTAAAGAAAAAAGTTAAGAAATATGGAACCTGCAGTATAATAAATATGTTGTGACAGACGAAAGTTTGTGTCAGATCAGGATTCTAAGCTGAAATTTCTGCTTATCGCGAATAGGTTGTCTTACCAACGTTTGGCAACAAGGAAAGGACCCAAAAGACTAAAAAAAAGTACTGTTCTGCTCAATATAAAACAATTCGTACAAAATAGTACATCAGAATTATAGGTGTAGACCTACTACCTCCAACGATGCAAAATTCTTTTTCTGACAGAGCTCACCAGAACCAAGACTGTGTGGAGACAGAATCAAAATACCAAGTACGATGTTGCAGAGGTACCTGTCACGAAAATTGACAACGGCTGGGAGAGCGTTGTGCTAACCACATGACTTTCCGTATCCGCATCCGATGATGCCTAAGGACTGAGAATGACATGGTGGCCGGTCAGTATTGTTCAAGGCCTGTTCGGACGATATTTTGCTTGTTTTTTTGATGGATAGCTATATCTTGTGCATAACTGATCAGAAAGTTTCTGTTCAAAGACATTGCTGCAGTGTATATGCGATGTAGCACTTCTACCATGCAGGTATATAAACACCGACATGTAAGCAAGTGACATTGTTACCAAACGTTTTCAAACAGGGGCAACCTACTGATATTATTTTCTATGCTGCCGAAGAACGAAAACCAGGAGACTTCCATCAGAGAATGAAGGATGTCTGTGGGACAGCGTGTGTGTCGAAAACCACTGCTGTGGAATAGTGCGTCAAAGGTTGCTGCTGATTCAGATAACGCACAACCTCATATAGCAAATTTCGTAACGCAGAAGTTATGCCAACTCATGTAGTAGACATTCGAGCATCTCCCCAGAATGAGATTTTCACTCTGCAGTGAAGTGTGCACTGATATGAAACTTCCTGGCAGATTAAAACTGTTTGAGGGATCGAGACTCGAACTCAGGACCTTTGCCTTTCGCGGGCAAGTGCTCTACATCTGAGCTACCCAAGCACGACTCACGACCCATCCTCATAGCTTCAATTCTTCCAGTACCTTGTCTCCTACCTTCCAAACTTCACAGAAGCTCTTCTGCGAACCTTGCAGAACTATCACTCCTGGAAGAAAGGATATTGCCAAGACATGGCTTAGCCACAGCCTGGGGGATGTTTCCAGAATGAGATTTTCACTCTGCAGCGGAGTGTGCGCTGATATGAAACTTCCCGGTAGATTAAAACCGTGTGCCGGACCGAACCGAGATGGTAGAGCACTTGTTCGTGAAAGGCATGGGTCCCGAGTTCGAGTCTCGGTCCTGCAAACAGTTTTAATCTGGCAGGAAGTTTCATTCGAGCATCTGCCCTATAGTTCTGGTCTCTCCCCATGTCATGGTAACGCCTTCGGTACCTCAAAAAAGGCCTTGGACAATCGACGATTCGTGTTGGAAGGGTATTCGCAGCAGGCAGCTACGAACTTCTTTACACAGCAGGGCACGGTGTTTTACCAAGCGGATATCTTCAGCCTAGTGCGTCTGTGGGATGATTGCCTCAATGCACACGGCGATTTTTCCTGATTGGCATGCCGATTTTGCACGCTTGGCCTTCGAACTGAAACTTTTTGATCACCCCTTATGGTGTTTGAAGAAAGAGTTAAAGAACGCGTTTCTTTGCTTTAAACATACTTATGATTCTGTACACAGACGGTAGTCGTTGAACTCTCTGCAAGAACTCGGAATAGTTAAGGAAACATAAGAACTCCAGAATGAGATTTTCACTCTGCAGCGGAGTGTGCGCTGATATGAAACTTCCTGGCAGATTAAAACTGTGTGCCCGACCGAGACTCGAACTCGGGACCTTTGCCTTTCGCGAGCAAGTGCTCGACCATCTGAGCTACCGAAGCACGACTCACGCGCGGTACTCACAGCTTTACTTCTGCCAGTATCTCGTCTCCTACCTGCCAAACTTTACAGTAACTCAGATGGTAGAGCACTTGCCCGCGAAAGGCAAAGGTCCCGAGTTCGAGTCTCGGTCGGGCACACAGTTTTAATCTGCCAGGAAGTTTCATATCAGCGCACACTCCGCTGCAGAGTGAAAATCTCATTCTGGAAACATCCCCCAGGCTGTGGCTAAGCCATGTCTCCGCAATATCCTTTCTTTCAGGAGTGCTAGTTCTGCATGGTTCGCAGGAGAGTTTCTGTAAAGTTTGGAAGGTAGGAGACGGATACTGGCAGAAGTAAAGCTGTGAGTACCGGGCGTGAGTCGTGCTTCGGTAGCTCAGATGGTAGAGCACTTGCCTGCGAAAGGCAAAGGTCCCGAGTTCGAGTCTCGGTCGGGCACACACACAGTTTTAATCTACCAGGAAGTTTCAAACATAAGAACTGTTACAAGAGACTACTAAATTCAAAACTTTAAGTAGAATTCATGGAAGCAATTTGAGCTAAGGGCAACAGTCTGGTTTAGCTTTGTACTACAGTAAAGTCCCAGTAATTCGAGCTAACTGGGGCTGAGAGTTACTTCAAATTATAAAAAAAAACTCTGATAATATGGAAAATATCACTAAATCAATGGGTAAATCAAGAATAAATGTTTAATGAGCGCAATAATGATTAAAAATAATTAAGAAACAGAAAAGTACATACCTGTGTTATATGTACATATATGAGCACACATTTCCAAGTTGCAAAAATATAAGTTACACATTAAAAAGAATTTCCAAAGTCCTTTGTTTTAAAATAGAACCTCGTTTTTTAGCAGAAATGTCGCGCCATCATCTAAGAAACGTAGGGACAGATGGAGAGCTTCCGCTTGCTGCTGTATATAACGCAATGCCACATCTAGCGCTACCAAACCCTCGGTGTGTGTGATCACTGGTACAGTTTTTTCAGCCAGTACTTCTCGCCACTGTCTTCAGCGGGTTCAATAACCATTACAACAATTGCAAGATGGGTCACTTCACCAACTGTTCGTCACTGTTCATGCTTGCGTCCGCATTTTCACGTCCAGCAAGCTTTTTCATCAGTTCTGCCAGCGATAGGTCATCTCCACCTGTACTGTAGGTATGTGTTTCATTCCATGAACACTGATTCCAAGACATTAAAAACGTCGACGACTTTATTTCGGACCATGAATCGGCTATCCAGTAAACTACGTCTTTTATCGTTGTTTCTTTTTAGAAGTTCTTTGATGAGTCCTTCACCATCTGTTGTTTTATAGAAGCGCCTGAAGCATAAGACGACGACACCTCTTTTTCAAGCATTGTAAAACTTTTGCCCGTAGGCTTTATTAAGCTCGTCACGTTAGGGGGTAAGAACAATGAGCCAATTTCGTCATATTGTAATTCCTCCTCACCAGGGTGTGAACCAGCGTTCTTATGCATTAAGATTACTTTCGAAGGCAAGCACTCTTTCTTTAGGTATCTTTTGGTCTCTGGAAGAAAATCTTGAAAATATTGTTGTCCATCCAAGCACATTTTTGGTGGCTGTATGTTACAGGAAGTGCAGATGCAGTGATACTTTTTAAAACTCTAGGCTTGGGCAACTTCCCTATTACCAGCAGCTTCAGTTTAAGGTCTCCACTTGCATTCCATGCAGCAGGCACTGCTAACTACTCTTTAGTTTTTTGTAGTTCGGGACAGTCTTTTCTTCTTTTGAGGCTTGAGTTTAGATGGAAGCATTTTATAATTTAGCCCTGTTTCATCACAGTTATATAGTTGTCCAAGAGTCATATTTTCTCCTTGTATAATTTTTCTTGATTTCTCACAAGTTTGAGAATCTGCAGAAAGTTTTTCACAGCAAATTTCAAGCTGCCTTACGCCGTATTGCTTCTTCCACTTATCCAGCCATCCTCAACTAGTAGAAAAATCGTCCTCACCTTCCTTTACCTCATTTAAAAAAATACAGCTCTTTCTGGCAGAATAGGCCCTGAAATTGGATTTCCTGTATGTCATTGTTGAATAAACCAAACGAACAAAGCTTCACTCGTCTTTTTATACTCAGATTTCTTCATTCACTATCATTCAAACGACGAAACAGAACACTTGTTTGATGCAAACTTTTCAGTTTTGTCTCTGTTTCTACGCCAATTTCCAACCGTCACTTCACCGACTCCATACTCAGCAGCAAGTTTTTTTTAATGTTTCTCCTTTGACTATTCTTTCCAAAGCACATTCAGCGGCACAAATTTTCTCTTACTCTTACCACTCATTGTAATGTATGAATTAAAACATTAAGAAACACACAGTTACATATGTAAAATATACTGCACATACGTACAACACTTTAAAATGAACTTAACACAGTTGTGATCACTACAGTACAGATGTTAATACACAACCAACAACAGTATATACAACAGTGGTCAGTTAATGTTGTCAAATGTGTACGTTATTGTTACTTAGGCGTACTTTATTTTAACATGTAAGAGGGGTAACAATAAAGATGGTACGCACTGTACAACCGTTCATCAGGGGGACCTAGTCAGTGAAGGGCCAACAAAGAAAGAGCAAGCGCATTCCTCGAAACCTAACGGTACCTGACCATACGTAAAAGAAATGTATTAGCAGACCGAGGCAAGGTTATTTATGTGCATTATGAGCGAGAACCTTAAGTGGAACAGTTTTACAAAAATGGTTCAAATGGCTCTGATCACTATGGGACTTAACTTCTGAGGTCATCAGTCCCCCAGAACTTAGAACTGCTTAAACCTAACCAACCTAAGGACGTCACACACATCCATGCCCGAGGCAGGATTCGAACCTGCGACTGTAGCAGTCGCGCGGTTCCGGACTGAAGCGCCTAGAACCGCTCGGCCACCTCGGCCGGCGATAGTTTTACCTGTAATGTACTTGGAAAATTGAAAGAAAGTTCAAAATATAACACATTCGAAAGTGCGTAAAGCATACGTTTGGACAAAGTAGGGAAACGGGTTTTTAAGTTGTTTGGGAAAAAAACTGAGCTGTAACTCACAATGAAATTACACTACCCAACCTAAGCACAAAACAAAGAAAAGTCAGATGAAGAAACGAATTGAACCACATGGGCGAGGGAGGAAAAAATAGCAGAGTAAAATTACGAAAGGAGGACTTTACACTCCACTTAACAGATGATGACAGCAACAAAATAACTCCGTAGAAACGCAAAAATTCAACGTCAAAACATAATGACCATTCAACAGATATACGCCCCAAACACTAGTTTAGAATCTGCAAGAAGAAATGGAAAAATCATTAAAAAACAATTCACACGCGAGAATAAAAACATGGCGAAAACAATAACACTGTTCGACATGGGTTCTATTTCTGATATTAAAGTATGTGCTTCTAGACCATTTTACCGTGGGAAATTCAAATATGTAAACGAAATATCGTTGTCAGGGATACTTTTTATGTAATATGTATATATATGTATATTCACAATTTATGGCAAACACAGAGACGTTATAGAGAAATACGGGTATGTTGCCGCATCCAGTAGTGATAGAACGTGATAATTTCTTGTGCAACAGCAGGTGGGAAGAATCAGATATCATTAGGTTATCCACCGCCACACCTATGTCATTTAGAACACCTGAAACATCTCATTAACTCGAACGGCGACAGCCGGTCGCTGCCTCGGCAGTAAAGCTTCACGCCTCCTAGGGGCAGGTGCATCGAGTTTACAACAGTGGTGATAGCCGCAATTTGTGTCAGTCTTAACGAGTGGGTGTTTCGGCTGACAAGTAACTGTCATATTTTCGAGCACGGTTGAATTTTTTAGTTCCTGTGTGTAAACTGATTGAGCCCGGTGCTGAAGGTAAAACGACTGCTTGTTTTTACACATCAGCGTTCCTCTAGTTCCCTACTATTAATTTAATACAGGTGTTTTACCAAAGTGGTATTTTTAAATTTGCAGAAATGCCACGTCGTCGTGGATGTCGATATAAGACGGACAACTTCTGCTACATCTGTGGGAAGTTCACTTTTCCCAGAAATAGGAAGAAAATTTCTTCAGTCACAAAGAAAGCATACAAACATTACTTTGGAGTAGAGGTAGGAGACCAAGATAAAGAATGGGAACCACATTTCTGTTGCGCTACATATTACTGAAAACTAATTCAGTGGTGTAAAGGTAAAGAGAGTGTGGCGTTGTTTGTTGTTCGCATGGTGTGGAGCGAGCCTAAGGACCATGTTACTGATTGTTATTTCTGTCTAACAAAAATTCAGGGTTTTACAAACAAAAAGTCTAAGAGGCACATTGTTTACCCAGATCTGCCTTCAGCGAGAATGCCAGTGCAGCATTCCGACAACCTTCCAATACCTTCAAGAGCTCGATGTCAAATTCCGAGTGACAGTGAAATAAGTAGTACTGAAGAAATCAGAGATGATGATTCTTTATATCACTGCACAAGCGAGTCATCGCCACATTTGTTAACACAGGCAGATTTAAATGATTTAGTACGTTATCTAGGACTAAGTAAACAAAAGGCGCAGCTGCTTGGTTCAAGATTACAAGAGTATAATCTACTGCACCAAAGTACTAAAATCAGTGTGTTCAGGCACAGAGAACATGCCTTTATTTCTTATTTTTCAACTGAGGAAGCACTGACATTTTGCAATGACGTTGCTGGCCTGATGAAAGTGCTGAAGTTCACTTATATTTCACAGGAGTGGAGACTTTTCATAGATGCATCGAAAACAAGTCTGGAGGGTGTTTTCTCCATAACGGAAATAAAATACTCTCTGTTCCAGTAGCTTACACTAGTTTGACAAAAGAGAATTACGAATTCGTACAAAGGATGCTAAATTCATTAAAATACAATGAACACAAATGGAAAATATGTGCAGATTTCAAGGTAATTGCTATGGTACTGGAAATGCAACAAGGCTACACAAAGTATGCCTGTTTTCTTTGCGAGTGGGATAGTCGAGACCGAAATTCTCACTACGTGAAAAAGAAATGGCCTAGGCAAAGATGGAAAGTTGAGGAGAAGAATGTACAACGTGAAAGTCTGGTAGCTCCTGAATATATACTACTTCCACCACTTCATATCAAACTTGGCCTGATGAAACAATTCGTGAAGGCCATGGATCCAACAGGCTGTGGGTTTGCATATCTAGCTACCCCCGTCTTTCAGCTGCAAAAATAAAGGAAGGTGTATTTGTGAGCCCAAAAATCAGGGAGGTGCAGAAAGATGCTAATTTTGAAGCATGTTTAACTGATAAAAAAAAACCGCATGGGACTGTTTCAAGATGGTGTGCTTGGGTAGCTCAGTTGGTAGAGCACTTGCCCGCGAAAGGCAAAGGTCCCGAGTTCGAGTCTCGGTCCGGCACACAGTTTAATCAGTCAGGAAGTTTCAGCATTATCATTTATTAAAAAAATTAATGGAATGATGATTTTGGGACCCGTACCAGATCGGGTTGACGGAGGAGATAGAGAAGATCCAAAGAAGAGCGGCGCGTTTCGTCACAGGGTTATTTGGTAACCGTGATAGCGTTACGGATATGTTTAACAAACTCAAGTGGCAAACTCTGCAAGAGAGGCGCTCTGCATCGCGATGTAGCTTGCTCGCCAGGTTTCGAGAGGGTGCGTTTCTGGATGAGGTATCGAATATATTGCTTGCCCCTACTTATACCTCCCGAGGAGATCACGGATGTAAAACTAGAGAGATTAGAGCGCGCACGGAGGCTTTCAGACAGTCGTTCTTCCCGCGAACCATACGCGACTGGAACAGGAAAGGGAGGTAATGACAGTGGTACGTAAAGTGCCCTCCGCCACACACCGCTGGGTGACTTGCAGAGTATAAATGTAGATGTAGATGAAGATGAAGAAAAAGAGCTACTAACTACAAAGCAATGGTGAAGGATATGATCAAAGCATATCAGGATTTGGGGTGCAATATGTCTTTGAAGGTACATATGATGGACTCTCATATGGACTACTTCACAGAGAGTTGTAGTGACGTATCGGATGAACATGGGGAAAGATCCCATAAAGACATTTCTACCATAGAAAGGCGCTATGAAGGGAAGTGGGTACCTTCTATGTTAGCAGATTATTGCTGGAATATCATTCGAGAGAAGAAAGATTCACAATACAAGAGAAAAACATGATGTGTATTACAAGGCAGTGGCTCATTGTTTCTCAATTTTCTGCAATTTCTCATGTCAAATAAATGCTTCAAAGTGTATACACAAAGGTTACTGTGTTATATGTTAGATCCCACCCTCTATTAATGTGATGAACTTGAAACATCATAAAGATGTGCATTTGTTTGTCGAATTTCACCTCACGTTTGCTGCACTATATCAGAAACTGAAAAGAGAAATAAAATTGCGATTACTCAAACTATCCCTGACAGAAAAAAACCAAAAACAGTTTTCAATTCAGCACTCAGAATACAACTAGGATCACAATATTTTTTTATCAGAAATAGGAAATTTTTTTTTGTAGAACAGTGATAATTAGAAAAACAAAATACAATATTATTTTAGGAAAAGAAAGGGTCTTATCATGTCTATAAGACACTTTGTGGAGTCACTTTGAAAAACTGAAAGGTACATCTGATCTGTTTAGAAGTGTAAGTCGACATCTGTTGGAATGTGGTTTAAGCGAACAAGAGATGGAAAACAAAACAAAATAGAACTGAAGCGAGATCTAAGAACACTGGAAGGAATCAGTAGAGAGGAAAACAAGAAATGAATAAATGAAAGAGTATGGAGGAAATGTAAAGCAGACTAATCTTTTTAGATGTGCGTACCTCTATCAATGACTAATAAAGTCATTTTGCAGCCTGCCGGCGATCATCATTTTTCTAATACTTCGAGCACAACCTAGCCAAAAAAATCGAAGACAAGTATTCTTATCTACAGTTTCTTCAATTTTTCTGGCTGCTGTTATCACAGTTTTGGTGTTAAAAATTTCAACTTGGACAAAAAATACAGATTTGGAGGTATTGCAGCGATGCAACACTTCGCTCACCTCCGTTGCGCGGGTTGCAGTGCTTGCAGGCGACAGTAGCGGCGCAGTAGCCGTGGGACATATGAATCGTAGAAATATCGGGATACGGAATTAGGGTTCTGGACGTGCTACCAGCTCAGAAGACTGCTGGAAGAGCGTAACCAGGCTGGGGTAACCGGGGAAACGCTCCGGGAGCTCCTAGTGTAAGGGACTCCAAGGGAGTCTAAGAGATAAGAACGGCGGATAATAATGAAAAATTTAAACACTAAGGAAAAGTGAAAAACTTAAAACATGATGTGTATCGACGCATGTCCGAAAATGTCCGTACTGTACTGGTGGTCAATAACTGTATACTGGAACAAGAAGCGTGAATGCGAGGTAAACGGATTTCGGTCCGTTTGGACTTTGCCAGTGCCTTGGCTCGCAGACAAATGACAGTCAGACGACGGGTGCTGAAGTATGTCTCAGCACATCTCCCAGGTAAGAATAAGTACTCCACTTGAGGATTATGGTTGTCTGCCCCAGAAGAATGCTAGACCCAGTGCCACAAGGAATTTCTTTTGAATTGGCTTATGCCGATGTTTTGACCACATCATGCTACGGTGGCAAGGTTTAAAGGCTTATTCCGTGAGTTGGTTGGTTTGTGGGATGAAAGGGACCAGACTGCCACGGTCATCGGTCCCTACCGTGAGTTCTTCCAGGTAACGTTGAAGTCCTTGAAGCACAAAGCGTTTTAATGAAACTTATCCACTTAAGACTTTTCTTCTTCTTCTTCTTCTACTACTACTACTACTACTACTACTTCCACTTCATGAAGTGAGTGCTAGCCCGTTCTGAAACCAAAGGAGCTTAACAGATCTGTTGTCTCCATCTTTTCAGTGACCGTCCTATATCCCGTCTTCCAGTTTGATTAAATGTTATGCTTGCCATGGCAGGCGCACAG
Organism: Schistocerca gregaria; assembly: GCF_023897955.1. Lineage (NCBI taxonomy): Eukaryota > Metazoa > Arthropoda > Insecta > Orthoptera > Acrididae > Schistocerca > Schistocerca gregaria. The sequence goes on along the minus strand of NC_064922.1, from coordinate 354,908,536 downwards.
GCGACAACCTTTTGATGTCATACATTTTTTGCAGTGCCTAATCTCTTCTATTCATTGTTGTTCTCTTGTCTAATCGCTATATCTTCACTTCGCAGTCTGTCTCTTAATGTTAATCCAAGAAGTGACCTCAATTCAGCTGCTTCGACTCCTTTGTTGTTCTGCTTTTCTTAGAATCCAGTTTTCACTAGGAAGAACACGGAAGTGCCAAAGAAACTGGTATAGGCATGGGTATTCAAATCCAGAGATATGTAAACAGGCAGAACACGGCGCTGCGGTCGGAAACACCTATATAAGACAACATGTGTCTCGCGCAGTTATTTGATCGGTTACTGTTGCTTGAATGGCAGGTTATCAAGATTTAAGTGAGTTTGAACGTGGTTATGTAGTCGGTGAACGAGACTGGGACACAGCATCCCCGAGGTAGTGATGAAGTGCGGATTTTCCCGTACGACCATTTCACGAGTGTACCGTGAATATCAGGAATCCGGTAAAATATCAGATCTTCGACATGACTGCGGCCGGAAAAATATCCTGCAAGAACGGGACCAACGACAACTGAAGAGAAGCGTTCAACGTGACAAAAGTGCAACCCTTCCACAAATTGCTGCAGATTTCAATGCCGGGCAATCAACAACTATCAGCGGGCGAACCAGTCAACGAAACATCATCGATATGGGCTTTCGGAGGCGAAGGCCCACTTGTGTATCTTTGATGACTGCACGACGCAAAGCTTTACGCCTCGTCTGGGCCCGTCAAAACCGACATTGGACTGTTGATGAATGGAAACATATTGCCAGGCCGGACGAGTTTCGTTTCAAATTGTATCGAGTGGATGGACGTGTACAGGTATGGAGACAACTACATAAATCCATGGACCCTGCATGTCAGCAGGGTACTGTTCAAGACGGTGGGGCTGTGCAATGGTATGAGGCGTGTGCAATTGGAGTGATATGGGGCTCCTGATACGTCTCTGGCTCTGCCAGATGACGCGTATGTAAGCATCGTGTCTGGTCACTTGCATCCATTCATGTGCATTGTGCATTCCGGCAGAGTTGGACAATTCAAGCAGGAGAATGTGACACCCCACACGTCCAGAATTGCCACAGAGTGGCTCGAGGAACGCTCTTCTGAGTTTAAACACTTTCGATAGCCACCAAACTCTCCAGACATGAACATTATTGAGCGTGTCTGGGAAGGTTTGCAACGTACTGTTGAGAAGAGATCTCCACCACCTCGTACTCTTACGGATTTATCGACAGACTTGCAGGATTCACAGTGTCAGTTCTCTCCATCGCTACTTCAGACTTTAATCGAGTCCATGCCATGTCCTGTTGCGGAACTTCTGCGTGCTCGCGGAGGCCGTAAACGATATTAGACAGATGTACCGGTTTCTTTGGCTCTTCAGAGCAGGCTAGCCACTACGCTGTGCACTCTTAATGTGGTCTCTTTCCTCACATTTCTGCCAAACTATTTCCTTAAAGCTCTGGAAAACATAATTCTTAAGAGTCAGAAGTATAATGAACGAAATGTAGCAATTGGTCTTAAAAGCAAAACTGAATATTGTTGCTTAGTTACCCTGTTAGTAATTCAGACCAAAGAATTTGAATATCTGAGGATTGGCAGTGTGACAGTATGGACGTTGCAATTTGTTATGACTTCTTACGTACGGCACTATGAGAAACAGGATCATTCGAACTGCTGAAGATGCTTTCAAAATCTATGAAGATCCCTAACAGAGAAATAAAAACATTAAAGTACTTCAACGAGCACTGCGATGACGAGAGGATGACAGAGCCAGTAACTGGATTTAGAGTGACTAAATGGTTGTCTCTTTTTTATTCTCCACTAAATACGAAGTTTCAAAGAAAGAAGGAATTTATAAACGTGTACAGAGCAACACAGCATTTGTTCATGCTTATCGCGTGTGACGAAGTTCTTAACGAAGCACTTAAGCTCACAATATCACATGATGACGTTTCTTCACTGCTTCCAGCCCAGCTGAAGTTGATGAGAACTTCAAGGAGGAATATCAAAACTGTCTGGTTTACAAGAATTAGCAGAGCCGTTATGAGTAAAATATTTCACTGCTGTTAAGTTACCCACGCATTTTATCTCTCACTGTACCTATGCATGTTTACCAAGCTAGAAAAAAAAGAGAAAAATTGCGTCTTACAATAGGTTAAGATTGGCAATACTGTCAACAGAAAACGAAACAGCGCGAAATAGTAATCTTTCAGACCGACTGAGGTGGCGCAGTGGTTAGCACACTGGACGAGTATTCGGAGGACGACGGTTCAAAACCGGGTCCGGCTATCCTAATACAGGTTTTCCGTGTTTACCTTAAATCGCTTCAGGTAAATGCCGGGATTGTTCTTTTGAAAGGACACAGCCGATTTCCGTCACTAATCCGAGCTTGTGCTCCCTCCATAATGACCTCTTTGTCGGCGGGATGTCAAACACTAATCTACAATTCCTCCTCCAATAGTTTTTCAAAAACTTTAGTGGTACAAAAAGGATGAGAATACATAAGTAAATCAAAAGTTTACGTCACTAAGCGCATACATTTATATTTTATCACGAATATTCATTTTTAAGTGAAGCTTTCAGATTAACTCTCTGCTTCTATTCTGATTTTAAGTAGGTTGCGGTAGTAGTTGATTACAGAGTTTGTAGTTTTGTATTTCATTAAAATTTATATTGGGTAGTGTCTAGTATTTGTTATGTCCAATGTTGAAGGGTCGAATAACTTAACAAAAGAAGATTATATTATGTTTTCACCAAGTATAAAAATAAAATATACATTTCAGTAAGTTCTGTCATTTATTTTAGCTTTTGATCAAAGTGCGAAATGTGTGGCCAGGGACAAACTGGGACTGGCTGTGAGGATGAGACGCAGGCGACGCTTCAGTGAGTGGGGAAACGGCTGAGAGAAGACGACGGAGCCACAACTCTGCTAGCTGGCTCGGGGCACCTGTGATTATAGTTACGCCCGTGCTTTGTGGTTTGTGCTCTCTGTGTCTTTTGAATGATGAGAACTTATCATGTCCTACCATGAAGATCTGTGGGTTTCTTTTATTGTTATTGAGACATGCTACAGAATTCTAGAACACATTTTTAATTCAAATATAATAAATGTCCTACAGACCGAAGAGCTTATACCCACGAATAACCACAGATTTAGGAAGCATCGCTCGTGTGAAACTCAACTTACTCTTTTCTCACACGATACACTGCGTACTATGGATGGCGGGCAGTTCTTGACACGGAGCCCAATTGCAGACTTAACGAAGGTACGAGCATCTACATCTATATGGTTACTCTGCAATTCACACTTAAGTGCCTGGCAGAGGGTTCATCGAACCATTTTCATACTACTTCTCTACCATTCCACTCTCGAAAGGCGCGTGGGAAAAAGGAATATCTAAATCTTTCCATTCGAGCTCTGATTTCTCTTATTTTATTATGATGATCATTTCTCCCTACTTAGGTGGGTGTCAATAAAATATTTTCTCATTCGGAAGAGAAAGTTGGCGATTGTAATTTCGTAAATAGGTCTCGCCACAAAGAAAACCGCATTTGTTTCAGTGACTGCCACCCCAACTCGAGTACCATATCACTGACACTCTCACCACTATTGTGCGATAACACGAAACTAGCTGCCCTTCTTTGCACTTTTTCGATATTCTCCGTCAATGCTACCTGGTAAGGATCCCACACCGCGCAGCAATGTTCCAGCAGAGGACGGACATGTGTAATGTAGGCTGTCTCTTTAGTGGGTTTGTTGCATCTTCTAAGAGTTCTGCCAACAAAGCGCAGTCTTTGTTCTGCCTTCCCCACAATATTATCTATGTGGCCTTTCCAATTTAAGTGGCTCGTGATTTTAATTCCTAGGTATTTAGTCAAATTGACAGTCCTTAGATTTGTGCGATTTATCGTATACCCAAAATTTATCGGATTTCTTCTAGTACAAATGTGGTTTACCTTGAACTTTTCTTTGTTTAGTTCCAATTCCAACTTTTCGCGCCATACGTAAATTCTCTCTACCAAGTAGATTATTTTGTAACTGGAATTGATTGTCTGATGATTTTAATAGACGGTAAATTACAGCGTCATCTGCAAACAATCTAAGGGGGCTGCTCAGATTATCACCTAGATCATTTATGTACATCAGGAACAGCAGAGGGCCCATGACACTACCTTGGGGAACGCCAGATACCACTTCTGTTGTACTCGATGATCGACCGTCTATCACTACGAACTGTGACCTCTCTGAGAGGAAATCGTGAATCCAGTCACACAACTGAGACGATACTCCATATGCACCCAATTTGATTAATAGTCGCTTGTGAGGAACGGTATCAAAAGCATTCTGGAAATCTAGGAACATGGAATCGATCTGAGATCCCTTGTCGACAGCATTCATTACTTCATGGGAATAAAGAGCTAGCTGTGTTGCACAAGAACGATATTTTCTGAAACCGTGTTGGTTATGTATCAGTAAGTCATTTTCTCCAAGGCGATTCATTTAGAGAATAGGTTCTCAGATATGTGAGTGGTTCGAAGACTTTTTAAGTAACAGAATCGATTCTCGATGGTGAGTGTTCATCAGAGACAGGGGTCCCGTCATAAGTTCCCCTGGGAAGTGTGATATGACCGCTATTAGTTTCTATGTACATAAATGGTCTGCTGGACAGGATGGGCAGCAGTCTGCGGTTGTTTGTTGATGATGGTATGGTGTATGGGAAGGTGTCAAAGTTGAGTGACTGTAGGAGGATACAAGATGATTAGACAAAATTTGTAGTTAGGTGTGATGAAAGTCTCTAAATGAGAAATGTAAGTTAATGCGGATAAGTATGAAAAACGGACTCTTAGTGTACGGATACAGCATTGGTAGTGTCCGGCTTGGCACAATCATGTTGTTTAAATATCTGGGCATAACGTTGCAAGGTGATATAAAATGGAACGAGCATGTGAGGATTGTGATAGAGAAGGCATATGTTCGATTTCGATTCACTGGGAGAACTTTAGGACAGTGTAGACCACTTGTAAAGGAGACCGCATATAGAACGCTAGTGCGACCTGTTCTTCGGTATTGCTCGAATGTTTGGGATCCACACCAGGTGGGATGAAAGGAAGCCACCGAAGCAATTCAGAGGCGAGCTGCTAGATCCGTTTTCAGTAGGTACGAGTAATTTGCAGATATTAGGGAGATGCTTCAGGAGCTCAAATGGAAATCCCTAAACGGAAGGTGACGTTCTTTTCGTGGACCACTACTGAGAAAATTCAAATAACCGGCATTTGAAACTTACTGCAGAACGATGCTACTGCGCTGAAGCACATTTCGCTCCCAGTGGTTATAATTAAACTGGAGCTACTCAGAGGTCCAGTGTAGGTTGTAACTGTGGAATGCCAGCGAAATTTGGTAGATATTCTGCGTTAGTGCGGAACCGATTTACGCTACGAGGAAATAGAGTTCCAACTCCGACCAGCGGCTGCAAATCTGTTGCATACGCCCCACACCATCTTGACGACGCTCTGTTACTGATGAACAAGTCTGTTGCATACGCCCCACACCATCTTGACGACGCTCTGTTACTGATGAACAAACTGCGTAAGCGACGATAAATAATATCAATATTATGCTTTTCTCACTTGTCTGATCTTTCTGCCCACATCCCATTCCTAATCAATTACATATGGAAACATTTCTGTCTGTTTACCTTGCACTGACTGTGAGAAATCGGCACCTGGTGGCCAAAATGGGAACTAATTTTTTCTCAGCTTAAATCGGCTCCGCATTTGAATATCTACGAAATTTCGCTGCAGTACGTTAATTACAGCCCACACTGGACGTCTGTGAACAGCTGCACTTCAGTTACAACTACCAGATATTTGGACAAATTCAGCCTTGCCGCCAGTAACTTACTAAGGCGACTACAGTACTGAAATTGAATTAGGATGCCTGGGAGGTGAGCTCTTAAAAAATTCTGATTCCTCCTCATCCCATGGCTGCTCCTCTCCTCTCCAACCCCCGCCCTCTGGCGGGCCTTCACTGTTGTGTCTCCCCTACCCTCCATCTCTACACCCTTCATCTCCTTTCCCAAGGTGGCTTCCGTCAACTCCCCCTCCAAGATGATGCCCTCTCTCCCTCCATTTATCCCTCCTATCAACTGTGATCCTCACTTCCCCCTCCTTTCCTCTGTCCTTTTCCTGGGATCCCTCTTCCTTCCATCCTATTTTTCCTCACCTACCCTCTCTCTGCCTCCCTTCTCTCCCCCGAGTGCTTTTGCTTTTCCTTCCACCGACTTTCCCCATTCCCTCTTGCGTCTGCCCTGCTCCCCCCTTCTGAGTCCTCTCACTCTGTCGATCCCCCCCCCCCCCCCCCCCCCCGATTTCGTTTTTCCTCTCCTCCCCGTTTTTCCCCCTCTCATCTGTCCAGATCCCGTTCCCCCCACCCCCCCACCCGTCTGGCCTTGCCTGTGGTGTGTCATCTTCATGCCGACCTTTTAGTGTAGTGTTGTACACCTTTCCAAACTGTTGCGAATGGACATCATACTGTCGCTGGGCGTGATTTTTATATATCTTCCGAACAGAAACCAGACCGTCGCTGTGTTTTTTTTTTTAATTGTCTGTCTACTATTTTTCCCCATCTGCTTCCTGTGTATTTTATTATCATCGCCCACAATTTGTTTTATGTTTTAACTTTCCATAATTTTCCGCCGTTTGACAATTTACGTCACCGTTTATCGCCTGCTTTTATTGTTTCTTATCTTATTATGTTTTAAAAATTGTTTAGGCTGAAGAGCAGCGTACTAAGCTGCTGCCAGCCCACCCCCTTCGGGGGAAATCGAAATCCAATAGAAAATAAGATCTGTTTTGAGCCTCAGTTCGTCTGTTTTGATTATAAATTTTTTACAACAGGAAGCAGAAAGCACCTGCTTCCTTCCCCACTTCCCTACTAGTTTCCGATAGTGACCATGTGCGACACGATTATTAAAATTTATAGAAATGAAATGATCGCGTGACATTGTTGACCAGGAGGCCGCATCAGGGGAAATTCGGCCGCTGGGTAGCGAGTCACCTCGGTGGGCGACTTGCGTGTCCGTGATGATGAAAGGATGATGACGACAACACAGCACCCAGTCCACGAGCGGAGAAAATCTTCAACCTAGCTGGGAATAAGCCATGGGTCCACTGCATGCTAGGCAAATACATTACCCCTCAGCTAAGCGGGCGGACAAAATTTATAGAAAGCCATTGTAATACAGGATCACATTTATAGGAACCTTTTCTGTTGCTTCGTAGTAAGTGACTAGGCGAAATAAGTAACCAAACCAACTGTTAACTTCCTGTGAAGGGCAGATTTGCACTATTGTGTTGAGCCCTGTATGTCAGTAGTCAGTTTGGTCTGACTCTGACTTACTACTTACCTTCACCGAAATGCCCTATCGTTTTCGTTCCTTTGCTATTTCAGATGGCTTTATACCAGTGCGGGCCATGGGGTGCCAAACTGTGTGCGAGGCAGATGTGTGGGTCACGTGCGAACTCAGGCTCGGTCCGCCTCGAATTTGTTCGATACTTCTCGGAAACACCCCGTACAGCGCGATATATCATTTAGGATTGTGGTGTAGCATTTTTCGGTCGGCACAACTCTCTCGGCTGAATCGCGAATCAGCGCTGTTTACCCTTCGCAATTCGTAGTATGAAGTAAGTTCACAGTGGCTGCTTGCACAAAAAGAGGCAGTCTAGCCGTCCTTCGCCACAAACCTTTAAAAATGAATGTGAATGACAGAAGTGAGGATGAGAACTCTCAAATCTGTTATGCAATCGCATTATCATTGGGTACTGCAAATATGCTGCGAAACGGCGATACGATACTGCACAGAAATAATTTAAAGCTTTAAATGATAATCAAAGAGGGAAAATTACAATAATCGGCAGATAGGATTCTTTGTTTTGTACATTAAGAAGCGCTTTGTGCTAAATTTGCAGGTATGGAGCACGCAAAGAAATTAATGGTAAGAGTAATAAAATTTCTGAAGTCTTACGCGCTATTCCACTGTCAGTTCCAACAGTTTTCGATCGAACTGAACGAAGAGTATGGAGACTTTATATTTTACTGAAAACTGCGTTGGATGCGTCAACGGGCATGCCTGAAACGAGTTTTCGATTTAAAACACGCAGTTGTTGAATTTATGAAGGAAAAAGGAGCGCAGGAACGAAAATTAGAACATCCGTAATCGACCGCAGACCTCGCATTTTGAATGGACTTGACTGCGCACTGTCCACAGTAAGACGTTGCAAGGTGAGAAGTAACTTGTTTCTGATTTGATGGAGAAGCTTTTAAACAGAAAATCTTACTGTAGAATGGACACATCTGACAAATACAGTCCAATTCCCTAAGCTCACTGGCGTTAAAGCACGCGAGACTTGAAGAATTCATTGTGGCCTTGAAAGACGTACAAGGATTGTTACGTCTAGGTATCCTGCGTACTCCGTTCGGTAGACAAGCACTCAAACGACTCGTATTAATGAGTTTTATTACAAAAGACAATTGCAGTATTTAACTTTGGTAGACGTTTCGCAAGCAAATAGTATTCTTCGGGACAGACCAACAAGTCTGTGCTACGTAGAGCCAGCTAACGAAGTCGCTAACATTGAAGCTGCTGTCGAAGTGGTCTCCCACCAGTGGGGCGCGGCGCTTGTGTCCTCTTCACATAGGGGTCGTTTGCTATCGCGTTGTCGTCCTGGAAGGGAGGTCGGTCAGCGTGCGATTGGCTGACTTCTTCTCACAACCTTCTCTTCCCTATCGTTCCCGACGCATGCTGACGCTGACTTTACGCCGTAACAAGTATAGATAACTCAAAGTTTTGGGAACACTGCCGTTTGTACAACTGCTTTCGAGACTGCCTATCGGTTCAGTGGAAAGCGCTACTGTGCAGGTGCAGATGTAGCTCTTTCATGTTTTAAAGACAAACCGTTTCACGTTAGAACTGTCCACGACGTCGTCATTGTTTTCCTCCGTTAGTTTCCATGTCTCCTTAATGAGATTCCAAAAGCGCTACAATATTTCGATCATCCTATGAATATATGAACCATATACCTTACTGCTGGTGCGTGTAGTATCATTGACACGGATACTACTTCAACACCGCGCCAACACAAGGTTGGCAGCCCGTCGTCTGCCGAGCACAGCTCACTCTAGCGGGCTGTGCAGCTCGACGGAACTGGAGTGTGCCTCGTTCACTTCTTAGCTAGATTTCAATCTAGGCAGACGCACTTTCATAATCGGTCCTCAGCCAGTTCTGTAATGTTTGCATTGATTCTCTGAGGAGGGCACATCAAGCTTAGTCCCTGAGAATATGTTGTATTAGTTCATAGTATTCCACGTTACGAGATTGTCAGGTCCTAGCCGCAGCTGCAGTCCTACAAACTACTGAAGATAAGTAATTTCATTGTACTACGTGTTTCTTGAATAATAATACTTCTCTCTAACAGTATGCCGTACCGCATATTATTGCAACCTGGACTCCTTCAGCTCCTATCAACTCGGCCTCCCCCTTATTTGCATTTAGTAACGAGCAGAAAACATCCACGCGTTTTGTGCCTCTAAACTGTGAGACACAATAGAGCGGACGCTTGCGTGCCTCAGCGATACAGATAGGCGTACCGCAGTTGCAACCACGACGGAGGGGTATCTGTTAAGAGGCCAGACAAACGTGTGGTTCCTGAAGACGAGCACCAGCTTTTTCAGTAGCTGCAAGGGCAACGGTGTAGATGATTGACTGATCTGGCCCTTTAACACTAACCAAAACGGCCTTGCTGTGCTGGTACTGCGAACGCCTGAAAGCAAAGGGAAACTACAGCCGTAATTTTTTCTGAGGGAATGCAGCGCTACTGTGTGGTTAAATGATGATGGCGTCCTCTTGGGTAAAATATTCTGGAGGTAAAATATTCCTCCATTGGGAACTCTGGGCGGGGACTACTCAGGAGAACGTCGTTATCAGGGGAAAGAAAACTGGCGTACTACAGATCGGAGCGTGAAATGTCAGATCCCTTAATCGGGCAGGTAGGTTAGAAAATTTAGAAAGGGAAATGGATAGGTTAAAGTTAGATATAGTAGCAATTAGTGAAGATCTCTGGCAGGAGGAATAAGACTTCTGGCCAGGTGAATAGAGTTATAAACACAAAATCAAATAGGGGTAATGCAGGAGTAGGTTTCATAATGAATAAAAAAAATAGGAGCGCGGGTAAGCTACTACAAACAGCATAGTGAACGCATTGTTCTAGCCAAGATAGACACGAAGCCTACTCCTACCACAGTGCTACAAGTTTATATGCCAACTAGCTCCTGAGATGAAGAGATTGAACAAATGTATGATGCGATAAAAGAAATTATTCAGATAGTGAAGGCAGACGAAATATTTAGTAGTCATGGGGGACTGGAATTCGACAGTAGGAAAAGAAAGAGAAGGAAAATTAGTAGATGAATATGGAAAGCGGGTAAGGAGTGAAAGAGGAAGACGCCTGGAAGAATTTTGCACAGAGCATAACTTAGTCATAGTTAACACTTGATTAAGAATCGTGAAAGAAGTTTGTATACGTGGAAGAGGCCTGGAGACACTGGCAGGTTTCAGATAGATTATACTAATGGAAAGACAGAGATTTAGGAACCAGGTTTTAGCTGTAAGACATTTCCAGGGACAGATGTGGACCCTGGCCACAATGAATGGGTTATGAACTGTAGATTAAAACTGAAGAAACTGCAAAAAGGTGGGAATTTAAGGAGATGAGACCGGATAAACTGACTAAACCAGAGGTAGTACAGAGTTTCAGAGAGAGCATTAGGAAACGTTTGACAAGAACGAGGGAAAGAAATAAAGTAGAAGAAGAATGGGTAGCTCTGAATATGAAATAGTGAAGGCAGAAGAGGCTCAAGTAGGTAAAAAGACCTGGTCTAGTAGAAATCCTTGGGTAACAGAAGAGATATGTTGAATTTAATTGATGAAAAGAGAAAATATAAAAACGCAGTTAATGAAGCAGGCAAAAAGGGATACAAACGTCTCAAAAATGAGATTGACAGGAGTGCAAAATGGCTAAGCAGCGAAGGTTAGAGGATAAATGTAAGGATCTAGAGGCATATATCACTAGAGATAAGATAGATGCCGCGTACAGGAAAATTAAAGAGACCTTTGGAAAACCAGTTCTAAGGAAAGAAGGAAACGCAGAAAGGTGGAAGGAGCATACAGAGGGTGTATACAAGGGCAATGTACTCGAGGGCAATATTATGGAAATGGCAGATAACGAAGATGAAATGGGATATATGATACTGCGTGAAGAATTTGACAGATCACTGAAAGATCTAAGTCGAAACAAGGTCCCAGGAGTAGACAACATTCCTTTAGAACTACTGATAGCCTTGGGAGAGGCAGCTATGACAAAAATCTACCATCTAGTGAGCAGGATGTATGAGTCATGCGAAATATCCTCAGACTTCAAGAAGAATAGAATAATTCCGAACTAAGAGAAAGCAGGTGTTGACAGATGTAAAAATTACCTATCAGTTTAATAAGTCATGGTTGCAAAATAATAACGCGAATTCTTTACAGACGTATGGAAAAACTGGTGGAAGCAGATCTCGGTGAAGATCAGTTTGGATTCCGTAGAAATGTTGGAACACGCGAGGCTATACTCACCACGCGACTTATCTTAGAAGATAGATTAAAGAAAGGCAAACTTATGTTTATAGCATTTTTAGACTTAGAGAAAGCTTTTGACTATGTTGACTGGAATAGTCTCTTTCAAATTCTGAAAGTGGCAGGGGTAAAACACAGGGAGCAAAAGGCTATTTACAATTTGTACAGAAACCAGATGGCAGTTAAGTGAGACAGGGTTGTAGGCTATCCCCGATATTATTCAATCTGTATATTGAGCAAGCAGTAAAGGAAACAAAAGAAAAAGTTGGAGTAGGTATTAAAATCCATGGTGAAGAAATAAAAACTTCGAGGTTTTCCGAATACATTGTACACCTGGAAGAGCAGCTGAACGAAATGGACAGTGTCTTCAAAGGAGGATATAAGATGAACATCGGCAAAAGTAAAACTAGGATAATGGAATGCAGTCGAATTAAATCAAGTGATGCTGAGGGACTTAGATTAGGAAATGAGACACTTAAAGCAGTAAATGAGTATTGCTATTTGGTGAGCAAAATAACTGATGATAGTCAAAGAAAACTGTCTTTTGACACACAGTCAATATGGGTTTAGAAAACGTCGTTCCTGTGAAACACAACTAGCTCTTTATTCACTTGAAGGTGTTGAGTGCTACTGACAAGAGATTTCAGATCGATTCCGTATTTATGGATTTCCGGAAGGCTTTCCACACTGTACCACACAAGCGGCTCGTAGTGAAACTGCGTGATTGTGGGATATCTTATCAGTTATGTGACTGGATTTGTGATTTCCTGTCAGGGAGGTCACAGTTCGTAGTAATTGACGGAAAGTCATCGAGTAAAACAGAAGCGATATCTGGCGTTCCCCAAGGTAGTGTTATAGGCCCTTTGCTGTTCATTAGTTATATAAACGATTTGGGAGATAATCTGGATAGGAGTGACGGAGTACATCGAAAAAGTTCAAAGAAGGGCAGCACGTTTTATATTATCGCGAAATATGGGAGAGAGTGTCACAGAAATTATACAGGATTTGGGCTGGACATCATTAAAAGGATCTTCTCACGAAATTCCAATCACCTACTTTCTCCTTCGAATGCGAAAATATTTTGTTGATACCGACGTACATAGGGAGAAGCGATCACTACGATAGAATAAGCGAAATAAAAGCTCGTACGAAAAGATAAGTGTTCGTTCTTTGCGCGCGCTATACGAGATTGGAATAATAGAGAATTGTGAAGGTGGTTCGATGAGCTCACTGCCAGGCACTTAAATGTGATTTGCAGAGTATCCATGTAGATGTAGATGTAGAGGATATAAAATGTAGACTGTCTATGGCAAGGAAAGCATTTCTGAAGAAGAGAAATTTGTTAACATCGTGTATAGATTTAGGTGTCAGAAAGTCTTTTCTGAAAGTATTTGTGTGGATGTGAAACATGAACGATAAATAGTTTAGACGAGAAGAGAGTAGAAGCTTTGGAAATGTGGTGCTACAGAGGAATGCTGAAGATTAGATTGGTCGATCAGCAACTAATGTGGAGGTATAGAACAGAATTGGCGAGAAGAGGAATTTGTGTCACAGCTTGACTAGAAGAAGGGATCGGTTGGTAGGACACGTTCTGAGGCATCAATGGATCACACATTTAGTATTGAGGGAAGCGTGGAGGGTAAAAATCGTAGAGAGAGAGAGAGAGAGAGAGAGAGAGAGAGAGAGAGAGAGAGAGAGAGAGAGAGAGAGAGAGCGCAAGGGATGAATACATTAAGCAGATTCAGAAGGATGTAAGTCACAGTAGTTACTCTGAGATGAAGAAGCTTGCACAGGATATAATGGCATGGAGAGCTGCATCAAACCAGTCTCTGGACTGAGGACTACAACAACAACTGTGAACGAAAGATCTTTCTTCGATAATGAAACTAAATGTATCATGATGGCAGCCTGAGTACGAAAGTCTAGGAAACTGTTTGCATATCTCTGTATGCCGGAGTGGCAGAGCGGTTCTAGACGCTACAGTATGGAACCGCGCGACCGCTACGGTCGCAGGTTCGAATCCTACCTCGGGCATGGATGTGTGTGATGTCCTTGAGTTAGTTAGGTTCGAAGTTCTAGGGGACTGATGACCTCAGATGTTAAGTCCCATAGTGCTCAGAGCCATTTGAACCATTTTTCTGTATGCCGACAGTTCGTATTAAGAAAAAATCATTTTATATCTTTAGCTTGCCAAAAATTATTAAATGACTGAAAATTTTTTCGTTTGTGATCCATGCTGCTGAGAAATATGAAAATGAAGCCAAGTCATGTGTAAGCCGACAGCATTGCCATCTAAATACGGCGCGTTCACAGTTTGACCCTCAGCCCTCTTCTCCCATTCAGACAGCGTGCCGTGGCGGTGGGAGGAATGTGCAGTCAGATTGAGCACTAAGGCATACTAGCCAGGTTATGGCTCGTGAGCCAATTTCTTGGTCACCCCTGCTTTGCATTTGCTGCAACGCAATATTGTTAAATACAAGTACGGACGGGCAGTTTGTAAAACCAACAAAGCAGTAATTCATAAGGAAATTGAACGTCGTCTTTACGTGCTTTGGCAAGAAGAAAACTGCAATGTTTCAAGTGTGAGTTTTTCAGCCTATATACCGATAGACACCAACCTACTTGCATACCGAAAGAAGTTAGTGCCTTAAGAAGTGTCGGGCCTAATGAAGAGCCTGTAGCAGCTGCAGGTGGCTATTTTGCAGTTCTTTAGGAATCAAAGTTCTCGGATGGAACCTCTTCAGTGAGGAAACGTTGGATCAATTTCACTAGTCTAAAAGAGTACCAAGTCGAAATATCAATGCTCAGGCTAAGCAGGATGTAAAGAAGTGTTCCAACATCTTTTGTGAATATGCCTGTAAGAGCATACTGCAAATGAACCCTAGGCACCACAGCTGTATGATTTACCGGAGCTCCACAAACCAGAAGTGCCAATCCGTCCTGTGGTACCCGCAATACAAGCTCCAGTACACAAGATTGCCAGGAGGATCAATATCATCTTTAAGAAGAAATTGAACTTCAAAGGGAAATATACCATTAAGAACAATTTAGGTTTAGGTAGAAAATTAACAGATTTTAAGATTCCAAGAAATGCAAAATTAGTCTCTTTTGACGTACATAGCTTGTTCACATGTATTCCAGTGAAAGACTATGTAGATATTGTGTCACAATCATTGCATTCATACAATAATCCAGAAGGACAGCTGACCATTGTTAGCACAGTGAAATGTTGTTTAAATCAACATTTTTTTCTATTTTCAAGGGAGCTATTATCAGCGAGCAGATGGTCTGGCAATGGGCTCTCCTTTATCCCCCTTACTAGCACAAATGTTCATGGACAAGTGGGAGACTGATATTCTTAAGAGGGAACCATTGGCAAAACATGTTGTGTATTGGTACAGATTTGTAGATGATATTCTTTGTATGTGGAAAGGTTCCAATAGATAACTCCACAAATTTGTGGAAAATATGAACCAGTGGCGCACTAACGTAAAGGTCAGCATTGGTGTCGGGAGGAAGGGGGGGGGGGTCCAGCATAAATTTTCTGGCCATTAGCTTAAAGGTAGAAGTCACTAACATTAAAATTTATCGAAAATACTCCTTCACTGACAAGTTCATCCCGGCTTCCTCCCAACATCCTGCAGTCTATAAACATATAAACATGCAGCATTCCACCACATGATCCACCGTCTCCTTTCTATCCCTATGTCCGAAGAAGACTTTGACCAGGAACTTAATACAATAAAAACAATGGCCACAAATAATGAATTTATCCCCAACAACATTGATGAAATTCTAGATAAAAAAGATAATGAAGCAAGCCAGGTCCCTACTGTCCCCATGAAAAACACAGATAAACTGGAGAAGAAATGGTGCAGATTACCTTTTATAGGGAGAACATCAAATACTGTAAGTAACATTTTGAAGGCAAAGTGTTTCTCTGTGTTTTTCTATGTTCTTCAGACAGTAGGTAGTTGCTTGTTCAGTTCGAGAGACAAACTACCAGCCATCACGAAAAATGGGGTTTGTGAAATCACATGCCGTGAATGTCAGTCTTACTACATTGCACAGACATGGGGGCCAATCTGCACCAAACTTAAAGGACATCGTAGAAGATGGAGATTGTAGAAGCCTGATTCAGCCTTTGCGGAACATTGCCTGAACAATAACCACAAATACTTAATAGATGTACAAGTCTTACACACAGTTACTCACCTCTTTTAGATGAGATCCCAACTCCAGGAGAGAAGCAAAACTTTGGGCCTCAGTCAACCAGTAGATAAAAAGTTCTTGGCTGATGCATAACTTTACTCCCGTCAAGTTAGTGTAATTGCTGAATTGTGTTATTCCACAGGTAATTTGTTAAAATATGGTCACTGAAGTAATTTTACATTAAGCTACGGAATGACTAAGTTTGCCTTATCATCATGTTTATGTGTGCGTTATCATCCTTGGGAATCAGTTATGTACTTTAAAATGGGCTTATAACCCGGCTTCTACCAGTTTTTCCGTTCTTCTGTAAACGATTCGTGTTAGTAATTTGCAACCGTGACTTATTAAACTGATAGTTCTTAATTTTCACACCTGTCAGCACCTACTTTCTTTGGAATTGGAATCACTATATTCTTTTTGAAGTCTGCGGGTATTTCACGTGTCTAGTACCTCTTGCTCACCTAGTGGTAGGTTAGTCCGAATTCCGGAGAAATATAGGAACACGTGAGGCAAAACTGACCCTACGACTTCTCATAGAAGGTTGAGGAAAGATAAACTACGTTCTTTCAACTTATAAAAGTGGCAGGGGTAAAATACAGGGAGCGAAAGGCTATTTACAATTTGTACAGAAACCAGATGGCAGTTATAACAGTCAAGGGGCATGAAAGGGAAGCAGTTGTTGGGAAGGGAGTGAGACAGTTGTAGCCGAACCGCGGTGTTATTCAATCTGTATATTGAGCAAATGTAAAGGAAACAAAAGAAAAAACTGGTGTAGGAATTAAAGTCCAGGGAGAAGAAATAAAAACTTGGAGGTTCGCCGACGACACTGTAATCCTGTCAGAGACAGGAAAGGACTTGGTAGAGCAGCTAAACGGAATGGACAGTGTCTTTAAAGGAGGGTATAAGGTGAACATCAACAGAAGCAAAACTAGGATAATGGAATACAGGCGAATTAGGTGATACTGAAGGAATTAGGTTTGGAAAGAAATAAAAATCGGGTGGGGCCCAGTCGGGACTGCATGAAGGAAAATCGATGACGTCACTCCTAGGCGTCGAATTGTTGCAGATGTTGCAGCGCTCATGTGTGGTCTGGCATTGCCGTGTTAAAGACCAGCGTGCTCCATGTGTGTACGAGTTCTTCGAATTCGACACTCGATTACAGTGCGCTGTTTCTCGCGCACCGACAATGCGTACGTTAGACACTGCCATATTACACGCTGCAATTCAGACTTCTCTAGTGGCTGAGGGCTGCAAATATGTAGAAATGAGGAATAAAGATGTCAAATATTAATAACGTTTGTTTTATTTAAAAAGCTTAATGAATTACCACATAAAAAGTCGGAGGCATTACTTTTCCGGACGCCATCATATACTGGATGTAAACGATAGCTGTTCACCATGTATCAAAGTCGTGTAGGAAAAGTCGAGACGAACAGTCTGATATGAAACAATTACTGTCTAGCACGTCAGAAAACAGCCTAAAACTGGTCTACAAAGGCCACCTGAGCTGCCGCGCATGCTCGCCTCATGAGACTGTATAATATTCGCTCGCTCTCTTATACCACCAGCTTAGTTGAGCACTTACAAATTGTAAAACTGATATTCATGTATATGTTAACTTGTTGCAGCTTTGTGAATTTTAACAGCATAAAATTAACAATTAGATTGTTTTGTTTGTTTGCCCTTCTTAATTACGAGACGACTGTGCTTCTAAGGGTCAAAGTTAGATCGAATTGGGAACGTGATTAGTTAGTGACAATGTTCAAAAGTCTTTTCCTTTCACTATCCTCACAGGAAAGGTTAATAATGTTAACAAAAGCTAGTCTCAGAAAAGGGCGAGATGATATTAATGATATCTTGTGGCGTTCATGAGCTGTAGCTTACGGGCTTTTATAGGCCAATCTGAAGCTGTTTCCAGGGTTGAGAGACCACACGTATCTTATAATAAATTGTTTGCTTCGAGTTCCTCTACACCCCTCTTGTATTTTGTTAACAATTATCCCTATATAACAGTTATCGGTACATACAAAATTATTTCTAAGTACTCTTAGATTTCAGAAAGCTATTGTAAAAAAACTACACGAAACACAGAAAACACACTTGTCACTGGATAGAACTTTACTCTAAGACCGTAAGTGGGCAATATAAGGCGACAAACATCAATAATTGTGTGCAGTACACTTACGTAGCTGGCTGCCGCTGCTGGCCACGAGAGCGCAACAGCAGGCGTATTAAGCATCGAAAGCTCCTCTATCCACTGATCTGTGACTTTTTTTGTATGTCTTCTGAAACCCAAAAGTTGCTTGTGTGTAGGATGTTTTCAACATCTCAAGTAGGCTCCATTCATTGTCTGTCGAATAGTAAGTGAAAAGTTGCATGATAATGCAGACAGTTTAGGGATTGTGGTAACATAACACTTTAACAAAAAAATATATACGTTAATGACACACAGAGTTGTTCTTGCAGCGATCATCTGCAACTAATAAAAATTTCCTTATTGCACATTGCTTGTACTAAACGAAAACATTAGGCCTAAAATGAAACTATTGGTGTTTGAATTATACACACATCAAAAAAAAGTTTTGCATCACCCCAGTTCCCAGAACTCGGGAAGACAGACGTCGACTGTGGATATTTTATCACAGACGCTGTCCCTTTGACTGTTCACAGATGTCACTAAACCCGCCAAACGATGCCATGCATGAGCAGCGCTTATTAGAAGGAGGGAGTCCCACAGCCGATCAGCTCCAGTGATTCCACCAGGATGTAGGTATACGGCTCGTGTTGTCTGTAGTTTAACCATGCCTAGGCGGTCAATACCGCGGTTAGATCGCGACCGCATTGTTACTTTGTGCCAGGAAGGGCTCTCAACAAGGGCTGTGTCCAGGCGTTTCGGAGTGAACCAAAGCGATGTTGTTCGGACATGGAAGAGATAGAGACACAGGACCTGTCGATGACATGCCTCGCTCAGGCCGCCCAAGGGCTAACACTGCAGTGGATGATCGCTATCTACGGATTGTGGCCTGGAGGAACCCTGACAGCAGCGCCACCATGTTGAATAATGCTTTTCGGCAGCCACAGGACGTCGCGTTACCATTCAAACTGTGCGCAATAGGCTGTATGATGCGCAACTTCACTCTCGACGTCCATGGCGATGTTCGTCTTTGCAACCACGACACCATGCAGCGCGTTACAGATGGACCCACAAACATGCCGAATGGATCGCTCAGGACTGGCATCACGTTCTCTTCACCGATGAGTGTCGCATATGCCTTCAACCAGACAATCGTCGGAGACGTGTTTGGAGGCAACCCGGCCAGGCTGAACGCCTTAGACACACAGTCCAGCGAGCTGTTTTGGTTCAAAAATGGCTCTGAGCACCATGGGACTGAACTTCTGAGGTCATCAGTCCCCTAGAACTTAGAAGTACTTAAACGTAACTAACCTAAGGACATCACAAACACCCATGTCCGAGGCAGGATTCGAACCTCCGACCGTAGCGGTCGCGCGGTTCCAGACTGTTGCGCCTAGAACCGTTCGGCCACCCCAGCCGGCTGCTGTATTCGGTTGGCATTGTGTGGAGCCGACGTACGCCGCTGGTGGTCATGGAAGGCGTCTTAACGGCTGTGCGATACGTGAATGCTATCCTCAGACTGATAGTGCAACCATATCGGCAGCATATTGGCGAGGCATTCGTCTTCATGGACCAGAGTGGCCAGCATGTTCTCCAGACATGAACCCTATCGAATATGCCTGAGATAGACTGAAAAGTGCTGTTTATGGACGACGTGACTCACCGATCATTCTGAGGGATCTACGCCGAATGGCCGTTGAGGAGCGGGACAATATGGACCAACAGTGCCTTGATGAACTTGTGGATAGTATGCCACGACGAATACAGGCACGTATCAATGCAAGAGGACGTACTACTGGGTATTAGAGGTACTGGTGAGTACAGAAATCTGGACCACCACCTCTGAATGTCTCGCTGCCTGGTGGTACAACACGCAGTGTGTGGTATTCATGATCAAGGAAAAGGGCGGAAATGATGTTTATGTTGATCTCTATTTCTATTTTCTGTACAGGTTCCGGAACTCTCTGAACCAAGGTGATTCAAAACTTCTTTTGATGTGTGTATTATGTTTCTGCTATTATTGTTAGGTTACTATCTGCTGTATACCTTGCTACATTAGTTATCAGCTTTTGTTTACTAGGTTCTATTAACTGTTTTCGAAAGCGTTTCTGCTTGTTGTTTGTGGGGACGTTTACCGGTAGTAGCGATGGGCTTTGTAATTGGTGAGTGGGAAACCTTGTAATTTTTTTTTTTTTTTTTTTTTTTTTTGTATTTTCACGTCGTCAGGACTCTACAAAACGGTACTGGCAACGACAAACTTTCTCACTGTTTACGAAACATTGAACTGTTGTTCTGTCTTGTCTCACATGATTTGTTTGGGAGTTATGAACTTCGTTTTCACAGCGGTCTTTGAACGATAGAACTTGGTATAAAAGAATATACACTGAGGTGACAAGTCATGGGATGGCTTCTAATATCGCGTAGGACCTCCCATTAACCGGCGTAGTGCAGCAACTCGACGTCGCATGGACTCAACAAGTCGTTGGAAGTCCCCTGCAGAAACATTGAGCCATGCTGCCTATATAGCCGTCCATAATTGCGAAAGTGTTGCTAGTGCAGGATTCCATGCACGAAGTGAACTCTTGATTATGTCTCATAAATGCTGGATAGGATTTATTTTGTGAGATCTGGGTGACCAAAATTTTCAGCATGTTCTTCAAATAAAACGCGAACAATTGTGGTCCGGTCACATCACGCACTGTCATAAATAAAAATTCATCGCAAATGGCTGCAAATGATCTCCAAATAGCCGAACACAGCCACTCCCAGCCAATGATCGGTTCAGTTGGACCAAAGGACCCAGTCCATATCATGCAAACACAGCCATCACTATTGTAGAACCACCACCAGCTTGCACAGTGCCTTGTTGACAACCTGGGTCCTTGGGTCAGTGAGGTTTGCGCCGCACTGGAACCCTACCATCAGCTCCAACCAACTGCGATCGGCACTCATTCGACCAGGCCGCGGTTTACTAGTTAATGTTGTTGTTGTTGTCCTCAGTCCTGAGACTGGTTTGATGCAGCTCTCCATGCTACTCTATCCTGTGCAAGCTTCTTCATCTCCCAGTACCTACTGCAACCTACATCCTTCTGAATCTGCTTAGTGTATTCATCTCTAGGTCTCCCTCTACGATTTTTACCCTCCACGCTGCCCTCAAATGCTAAATTTGTGATCCCTTGATGCCTCAAAACATGTCCTACTAACCGATTCCTTCTTCTAGTCAAGTTGTGCCACAAATTTCTCTTCTCCCCAATCCTATTCAATACCTCCTCATTAGTTACATGATCTATCCACCTTATCTTCAGCATTCTTCTGTAGCACCACATTTCGAAAGCTTCTATTCTCTTCTTGTCCAAACTAGTTATCGCCCATGTTTCACTTCCATACATGGCTACACTCCAAACAAATACTTTCAGAAAATCCTCGTTTTGCTTTTGTTGATGTTCATCTTATATATTCCTTTCAAGACACTGTCCATTCCGTTCAACTGCTCTTCCAAGTCCTTTGCTGTCTCTGACAGAATTACGATGTCATCGGCGAACCTCAAAGTTTTTGTTTCTTCTCCATGGATTTTAATACCTACTCCAAATTTTTCTTTTGTTTCATTTACTGCTTACTCAATATACCGATTGAATAACATCAGGGAGAGGCAACAACCCTGTCTCACTCCTTTCCCAACCACTGCTTCCCTTTCATGCCCCTCGACTCTTGTAACTGCCACCTGGTTTCTGTACAAATTGTAAATAGCCTTTCTCTCCCTGTATTTTACCCCTGCCACTTTCAGAATTTGAAAGAGAGTATTCCAGTCAACATTGTCAAAAGCTTTCTCTAAGTCTACAAATGCTAGAAACTAGTCAAATGGTGTGTGAACTCGTAAGGGACCAAACTGGTGAGATCATCGGTCCCTAGACTTACACACTACTTAAAGTGATACTAAGAACAACACACACATCCATGCCAGGAGGAGGATTCCAATCTCCAGCAGGAGTTTACCAGTCGTCTAGGGTACAACCGACATGGTCAGTCCAGGAGAGGCACTGCAGGCGATGTACACTACTGGCCATTAAATTTGCTACACCAAGAAGAAATGCAGATGATAAACGGGTATTAATTAGACAAATATATTATACTAGAACTAACATGTGATTACATTCCCAAGCAATTTGGGTGCACAGATCCTGAGAAATCAGTATCCAGAACAATCACCTCTAGCAGTGATAACAGCCCTGATATGCCTGGGCATTTAGTCAAACAGAGCTTGGATGGCGTGTACAGGTACAGCTGCCAAAGCAGCTTCAACACGATACCACAGTTCATCGAGACTAGTGACTGGCGTATTGTGACGAGCCAGTTGCTCGGCCACCATTGACCAGATTTTTTCAATTGGCGAGAGATCTGGAGAATGTGCTGGCCATGGCAACAGCCGAACATTTTCTGTATCCAGAAAGGCCCGTACAGGACCTGCAATATGCGATCGTGCATTATCCTGCTGAAATGTAGGGTTTCGCAGGGATCTAATGAGGGGTAGAGCCACGGGTCGTAACACATCTGAAATGTAACGTCCACTGTTCAAAATGCCGTCAATGCGAACAAGATGTGACCGAGACGTGTAACCAATAGCACCCCATACCATCACGCCGGGTGATACGCCACTATGGCGATGACGAATACACGCTTCCAATGTGCGTTCACCGCGATTTTGCCAAACACGGATGCGTCCATCACGATGGTGTAAACAGAACCTGGATTCATCCGAAAAAATGACGTTTTGCCATTGGTGCACCCAGGTTCGTCGTTGAGTACACCATCGCAGGCGCCCCTGTCTGTGATGCAGCGTCAACGTTAAACACAGCCATGGTCTCCGAGCTTAGTGCTGTTGCAAATGTCGTCGTACTGTTCGTACAGGTGGTTGTTGCCTTGCTAGCGTCCCCATCTGTTAACTCAGGGATCGAGACGTGGCGTCACAAGCCGTTACGGCCATGCGGATAAGATGCCTGTCATCTCGACTGCTAGTGGTACGAAGCCGTTTGGATCCAGCACGGCGTTCCGCATTACTGTCCTGAACCCACCGATTCCATATTCTGCTAACAGTCATAGGCCCTCGACCAACGCGAGCAGCAATGTCGCGATACGATAAAACGCAATCGCGATAGGCTACAATCCGACCTTTATCAAAGTCGGAAACGTGATGGTACCCGTTTCTCCTCCTCACATGAGGCATCACAACAACGTTTCACCAGGCAACGCCGGTCAACTGGTGTTTGTGTATGAGAAATCGGCTGGAAACTTTCCTCATGTCAGCATATTGTAGGTGTCACCACCGGCGCCAAACTTGTGTGAATGCTCAGGAAAGCTAATCATTTGCATATCACAGCATCGTCTTCATTTCGGTTAAATTTCACGTCTGGAGCACGTCTTCTTCGTGGTGTGTCAATGGCCATTAGTGTAGTTTAGTTTTGTGCTGCGTCACGTTTTCACTGGAGGGTGCGGTTTTCGGGTTATTTAAGAAGAAGGTACAAAAGCGATATTAAGTATGTTCTATCTTGGAAACCATTCGGAATAGGGCATACGTCCATATGAAGCTTTTTGTTCAGAATCAATAATTCTATCACCCCTCAAAGCATGTACTTTTCCTCCTGACTCACTCTGTATATGTATCATATTAACTGGTCCAAGATGAAATTAAGGGATGATGATGAAACTTCACTGAAACATTTTTGGTGTAAAGAAAAGAAAACTGCATCTCCTTAAGACAGACTCTTCTCAGAAAGTGTTAGTTTGAAAGCAAAGGCGGACACAAAAAGTGACCTTTAACGTCACGACGAGGGGCCACTACAGTTTAACGATTCGAGTTCGCTGCCTTGTTGCCTCAAGAGAGAAGATGTGCCGGTACTTATCGTGGTTTATCTTATACTGTGGCTGCAACAGTTGCCGCGAGGTTAAGAAAGTGAGGTACAACACACCGCCATCAGATGGCAGATGGTCAGACGGGTGCAGCATCAGCGGCGCTTTATGTGTGGCCGGGGTTTATGAGCCAGCACAAACAAAGCTACGCGGAACGTGTGAGCAAACAGCGCAGAACAAGGACAGCCTGCACGCGCCGCCCCGCTTGAGTCAGCGGGTACACCGACTCCCACGCCGGATCACACATGCACTTCACAGCTACCAGCACTTCACTGTCAAACCTGTTTACCGCGCAGCAAAACACAGGGCCAGCCAAACCTCCAGGGGCCCAATTGTTCCGACGGCTGAGGAGACTACATGCTTGAAGCTAAGGAACAAATGGTTGGAAATGAATATTGCCAGTCGCTATGGCGTCTGACGTGTGAGGCACATGTTCCTAAACTGTTTATTTTTCACATTAAACAACTACCAGCCACATCGAAGTCGGTGGCGCAACCTTGAAAAGCAACACACAGTTGTCCGTCACCAGTCGACGATGGAGTTTACCGTTGTTTACAGGCAACAGTTAGTTATGCAGTGTCCGGAAAGCCGGACGAATGTACAGAGAAAATGGCTCTGAGCGTTATGGGACTTCTGAGGTTATCAGTCCTCTAGAACTTAGAACTACTTAAACCTAACTAACCTAAGGACATCTCACACACCCATGCCCGAGGCAGGATTCGAACCTGCGACAATAATGGTCGCGCGGTTCCAGACTGCAGCGCCTAGAATCGCTCGGCCACCCTGTACAGATAAAAGTTTTGCAACTGTTAGGCATTTATCACCATGGATACAAGCTTATGAGAAACTGGGTCATTGAAGCCACAAAAGAGTTGGCCAAAGTTCTCGAAAACCAACTGTTCGAACATTAGGATGTGAGTATGTTATGGGAAAAGAGTCAACAATAAGGACCGATGAATTTACTTGTGAAATGCATACTCCTATGAGTACGGTGTTAGACTATTTGAGGAACAGCGATTACACACCAGCCATAAAAAATATGTGCAAACAATGGGGTAAAATGACTTTTAATCCTCAATTCAGTCTTGTTAGCAGACTATGCAACCCAGATTGCGGTGCTGAACATCATAATGTTTGTTTTATAGCCGGATGAAGTGCCTTACAATAGAGAATATCTGGAGTGATGAAAACCCATACGCCATACACGCATTATATCACCAACAACGGTCCTCCATTAACTTTTGAGCTTGAAACTGGTCAGATAGATTAGTAGGCTCTTACTTATTGCCTTACTGTTTGAATGGTACACGTTACCTTGTGTTCATTCGAGATGTCCTTCCACAATATTTGGCGGCTTTTGCTCTTCTTGTATGCTAGGGGATGTGGTTTCGAACCGACGATGCACCACCTCACTTCGATATGAATGATTGTAAGCATCTGAACAACAGACACCCTCATCCTCGGATTTGAAAAGAATGTCGTATCTTTTTTTGTATGGTTGTAACGAGTCGACTCTTTAATTACTGTTCGCGAAGATTTGCGAAAATTAAGGAAATCACTGCACTAAGTTGTAATAAACTATTTCCGTGACGCTGTATGCAAATCGGCCTACTATGGGCCAAACCACTGTTAGAATATCGTCATTTGATAATTATTAATAAAAAAGTACGACGCTGGTCTAATATATTATTCTACAAAATGGTTTTAGCCTACGACGCCATCGTCGAGTATGAAGATAAATATGGATATACATTTCACAATCACGCATATTTATCTTGGTACCTAACGATGGTGTAACAGCCGAACACCCTTTTATAAAATAATGAATAATGTGTAATATTACACAAGTGTCGTGCATTTTTTCAATCGTAACATACAAAATATTCCACCGAGAACTGACGGAAAAGTCAATTAATGCAATAATTTGCTAACTTCTGCAGTACAAGGATATTCACTTAATCAACCTCGCTCTGATGTACACCAAATACAACAGAGTAGGCTATCGGACTATGTAATGGGCTAGATTAACTATCTAAATTTGCGAAAAGACAATTTCTCTTGATAATTTCGTAATAACACTTCTAAATACAGACGAAATACATTGCTACACTTTGATTTTATCCATACTGGATGAGAGGTCGTGGTTGTGAATGTCAACGTTAAAAAATATATCGACTCAACCACTTGTTTATAGTGTAAAACACTAAGACTGACGCGTTTCGGAAGTCAAGCTTCCATCATCAGAATAATAAAGAGTAAAAGAACCTGTTAAAACTCGCTAAAATGGAACATGCACCAGGCACAATAAAATTGATAATAAAATTAAAACATCGTGGCTACTTCCCTTGTTGCAGCCGTGTCTTTCAAGGTGCATCTCCACATAGTCGTCAAAATATAAAAAAAACAACCTAAAATGGTGTCGCCTATGGTGTTCAACATCTAATCACATGTCTCTCTCCTCTATCGTCGTAAACCACCCGTGCGTCTTCGTTGATACCACACACCACGCAGCCAAACACGACACTGAAACGCGAGTGAGCTCACGCGCCAGTAAACAAGGAAGTCACAGAGATGTCTATACAAGCGGATAACGTATACATGTTCCAAGGACCTCATGAAATGACGGTATCCTGCCAATTGCTAAAAATGTAGTTACTAAAAGAAACCAGTGAAATGTTTGAAAAAGTTATTTGTATCACCAGTTAACTGTTCATTCAGTGTGTTCTGATTATCCACGCTATGTATCGTAATTTCCAGCTGTTCAAGTAGATCCAGTTTTTTGCCTTTGTCCTGTCTGTGTCAAATAACGAGATCCTAATCTATTCCCAACATGGGGTGTCCCGTTTCCAAAATATGCGCGGCTACAGCTGACTTTTCGAAACTGTTAAGCCGGAAAGCATCGCCATGTTCTTTGTAACGCACTTTAAAGGACCTACCAGTTTGGCCAACATAACTTGCCTTGCACGTGTTACACTGAATTTTATAGACCCCAGCTCTCTCATCTTTATCGCTTTCCTGCTGTAAATTATTTCTTAGTTTAAACCGCAGCATATTATTGGTCTGAAAAGCGGTATCAACATTACAAGGTTTGAAAATGTTAGCCACTTTTTGCGAAATATCACAGAAGTATGATATTGTGACTCTCGTAATATTATTTGCGGTATTCTTACTTGCAATCACGCGCTGTTTCTGTCGTATTAATTTATTGACGACGTTTTGGTGATATCCGTTAGCTCTGGCTAGTTGTTTCATGATGTTCAGCTCAGTCATTCTGTCTTCTTCATTCATAGGGACTCTAAAGGCTCTATCTATCAAAGATCTAAAAGCAGAAAGTTTCTGGCTATTAGGATGCCAGGAATTATTTTGTATCAACACATCAGTTGTAGTTGGTTTCCTAAATATTTTAAAAACATGCCTACCATTTTGTTTCCTAATACTTAGGTCGAGAAACTGCAGTTCACCATTTTTCTCTTCTTCCACAGTGAATTCAATTTTACCCTGTAACTCGTTAAATTTATTTACTATTTCTGCAACTTCTTTTTCTTGTCCATCAATAAGAAGCAGCGTATCATCTACATAGCTTTTGTAATATACGTCATTATCCACGGGATGTTGCGGGTTAACGAGGAGTCTTTTTTCCAAATGATTTATAAAGATGTCTGCTATGGTTCCAGATATACTGAAACCCATAGCCAGTCTATCTTTTTGCATATAAAATTTATTGTTAAAACAAAAATAATTATATTTCAGCACGAATTCTAACAGTTCGATGAATTCGACTATTTCTTGCTGGGACAATGTTTTGTACTTAAGCAAATTTTCTTTGATGACCTTAATGGCCTCATTTACCGGCACATTCGCATAAAGGTTTTTAATCTCTAGAGATACCAGGCGGGCCGTGTCAGCAATAGGCTTATCCTTAATTTCATTTATCAAAGCTGAATAATTAGTGATTGAAAACTTATTCTCGAACATGAAAGATTCTTTTAAAATTTTATCGATCATTTTAATAATTTTGCATAAAGGACTGTTTCTAGAATTCACAATTACTCTAGCAGGACAATTCTCCTTATGTACCTTAAACTGGGATCTAAATCGTGGAGCTTTCGGATTCATGACGGAGCAGCGCATTTTTTCTTGTTCTGTGAAGAGGAAGAAAGTCCTGCAACAAGGGAAGTAGTCACGATGTTTTAATTTTATTATCAATTTTATTGTGCCTGGTAAATGTTCCATTTTAGCGAGTTTTAACAGGTTCTTTTACTTTTTGTTATTCTGATGGTGGAAGCTTGACTTCCGAAACGCGTCAACTTAGTGTTTTACACTATAAACAAGTGGTTGAGCCAATATATTTTTTAACATTTCTTTTGAGATAAAATGAGCATTCGAGGGCATTTCCGTAATAGTTTCCAGGAATTACTGTAAAACTTCTGACAACTAAGTAGTTGCGAGATAGGCGATGCAGGTACGGTGATATTACTGATTTACATTAAAATCGGTTAAGAAGTTAAACAAGCGCCTTTATTTCAGCATACAGCATAATCTTCGTAAGAATAACTAAGAATTGTGTTCTTCAGTTCACAAGCTTTAAGATGAATTAGTCTTATTGTCGCTTCTGTTAGCAACACACAGCATAGAGGAAAAGGAATATAAATACGGGGCAACATCGCAAAGCACGACATACGAGGGTCAGTCAAAAAGTAATGCCTCCTATTTTTTTTCTACGTTTAATTGTCAGGAAATTTAAATGCAATTACATAGGTTGAAAACCACAACATTGAGGATCATTTTGTCATTTTTCAATGTAATCTCCGCCCATCTCTACAGTTTTGGTCCATCTTTGAACAAGGGCATGTATCCCAGCACGGTAAAAATCACAGCTCTGCTTCCTAAGCCATTGACGCACGGATGTTTTGACGGCCTCCTCATCTTCAAAATGAATCCCACGATGAGCTTCTTTTAGTGGCCCGAACAGATGGAAGTCTGATGGTGCCAGGTCAGGGCTGTATGGGGGATGAGGCAAAACTTCCCATCCAATTTTGACAATCTCGTCAGAGGTGTGACGACGGGTGTGTGGTCTTGCATTGTCATGCAAAAGAAGAACATCTGCCATTGATTTTGTTGGGCGAACTCGCTGAAGACGTGCTTCAAGTTTTTTGAGGGTTGTGACGTATTGAACAGAATTTATTGTGCATCCCTGCTCCAAAAAATCAACCAGAATCACACCCTCTGTATCCCAGAAAACTGTTGCCATAACTTTCCCTGCCGATCGCACAGTTTTGAATTTTTTCTTCCTCGGCGAGCTTGTGTGACGCCACTCCATTGACTGCCTCTTTGATTCGGGTTCAAAAAAATGCACCCATGTTTCGTCCCCGGTCACAATTTTTTTCAAAAACTCATCTCCCTCCAAACGGAAGCGCTGCAAGTGTTGGGAGGCTAGTGTTTACCTTGCCTCTTTATTCTGATCGGTTAACATTCTTGGAACCCACCGTGCACAAACTTTTGAGTACCCCAATTGTTTAATGATCGTGATCACAGTGCCTTTACTAAGAGAAATAATGCGACACACTTCATCTGCAGTCACCCGACGGTCACCACGAATGATGTCATCAACTTGCTGAATGTTGTGTGGAGTCACTGCACTCACCGGCCTGCCGCTCCGCTTTTCGTCAGTCAACGGTGTTTGCCCTTCAGCTTCCTTACAACGACGAACCCATCGTCTAACAGTGCTGACATTCACTGTCACAACACCATACACCTTCTTCAGTCTTTCATGAATGCGTATGGGTGTTTCACCTTCTGCATTCAAGAATTCAATCACACAACGCTGTCTCAAACGAACATCGATGTCGGCCATCTTACAAACTTCTGCTGTGCTGCCACCTGTTGACACAGAAAGTTACTACTGCAGTGGATTGCAGAAGAAGGTTTGAGGAATGGCGCCAAATTCAAATTTTTCACGTAACTTAATTTTTTTAAGTAGAAAAAAAATGGGAGGCATTACTTTTTGACCGACCCTCGTATTTCTGCATTTTAAGTCGATTAAATCAATATTTTTCTGTAACTCTATAGCAGCCATTTTTGCCCCAGCTTGGCCTACAGAGGATGTTCACAACATTCCAGATTCGTAGCGTTCATGTAGCACCGGCTGATGTCTTGAAAATTCGTCGTCATTCGTGCTTTAATGACGGCCTCGTCTCGTCATACTGGATGTTTTGATAGAGTTCGCTCAACGGCTGGTAGCTAACGTCTCTTCTCAGCGCAGGATGTCTCTCGTATGCCCATGCTGCTTAGCTGCTGGCGAGAGACCCTCTTTACAAGCAATGCTCTCTGCACTCCACCTTAAACGAGAACAAGCATTTCGTTTTGGCAATACTTTGTCACTCTATTGAAAATTTACAGCTTTTAAAGTTACAGAACTTTTCACTACGATTACAAAAACTGCAAAAGCTGCCTTTGACTGCAATTTCGACACGCAAATTTATGTAGTTAAAGATAAAGTAGTTTTAATCTTAAATAAGCAGATATTGTGATTGCAAATGTTACTATTTTCGGATTAGGTACAGTCAAAGAATTTAGTTTGGATCTTGCTGGACTACATCACGTGCACAGCTCACAGATACATTACCTTTATGGACGAGCATTGGTGTACTGAAAAATGCCATTATCATAACGTGGTGTGAGAGGTAACCCATGAGGCCTCAGGATGTCTGTGACACCTCGTTGTGCTGTCAGAGGTCCCTCAGTCATTACCAGCCGTGTCATTAAATCATATGCGATGGCTCCTCACACCATGGTGCCAGCGGTAACAGCACTATGTCTACACGCAGCCGTTTATGTTGTGGTGTCAATGGCACCCTAGCAGCCTAGCCCGACTGCGGTTAGTAATGACACAAAAAGTTGTAGGTAGTTCATTGTTCTCGGATGGCAGCAACAGGTGCGAAGGATTTACGATGTGTCTGATTCACAATGTGGCGATCCTCCCTCGTTGTGGCCAGACGTGGTATACTGAAACCTCGAGGAGAGTACGTTCGCGCTCACGTTCCTAATCAGTACACCATCGCGCCACTGTCACATCCGAATGCTCCAAATATCTGGATATGCCCGATTCGATCAGCCAAAAAATGGAGAGCCGTCAAATGGAGACAAGCAATGAGGCCCCTTTCAGACTCTACAACTCAGAGAACACGCTTTTGTAGTGATCACTCAATATCTGACGCTGTTCACACCCCTTACTTATCTCACCAAGCGCGGTAACAATACCAAATACGAAAAACACTAATGCACTTTCTATTTGTCACACGGGGTTATTACTCCAATCATTTACATACCCATGGGTGACGTGTACTTGTAGGAAGTTACGTTGACATCCAAACATGTCTTCTGGGCGCTTCACTTTTTTTGTCCATACTTAAAGTTCCAGTTTCAAAACGCAATACAAAGAGAACCACTGCTCAGAATTGCATCAAATCTGAACAGCATATTACTGACGGAGGGGGAATGTCATGGAACAAAAACAGGTCAAAGAAAATTTGACCAATAGATGGCGCTGTGAGTGTCAGAACATGCACACTGTGAGAGCACGAGTTTTTCCAGATATTTTGTAGCCAATATTTGGAAATAAATAATTTCATTGAGTCGGAGTGAAATTTCGTACTAATTTTGAATGTAAAACAGAAAGCTTTATTAGTAGAATTATATGCATTTTTGTTATCCAGGATAATCGTTCAGAATATAAAATACTAATTATTATGTAAAAAGATTTATTATTTTTGTATAAGGTGTTCTGCCTGGTCTCCGTGCCGTTCCAAGAAATGTGAAGACGTATTTGGAGTCTTGACGGGAAAAGTAGTCAAAGACGGCAAAGAGTCTTCTGCGCCAGCGACACTGTCAAGGAATACCAATGACCATTAAGTTTATACCAATAATGTGTATATGTATGTATTGAAAAAGTATTGAAAATTTTTTAATCGTTACAGAAGTCTCCTGTAACAAGATACTTACCATCTAATATGTGTTGTATTTAAAGGCGCGATAAAAGCCTTAAAAGGTCGGAATTGCCAAGTCCTGGTTTTTAGTAAAAAAAGTTATTCCACGGATAAGAAGAATATTTAACAAACCTCCTGGCAGATTAAAACTGTTTGCCGGACAGTGACTCGAAGTCGGGGCCTTTGCCTTTCGCGGGAAATCAACCAGGATGTTTCATCAGCGCACACTCCGCTACAGAGTGAAAATCTCATGCTTTAAACATCCCCCAGGCTGTGGCTAAGCCATGTCTCCGCCATACCCTTTCCTCCAGGAGTGCTAGTTCTGCAAGGTTCGCAGAAGAGCTTCTGTGAAGTTTGGAAGGTGGGAGACGAGGTACTGGCGAAAGTAAAGCTGTGAGGACGGGGCGTAAATCGTGCCTGGGTAACTCAGATGGTAGAACACTTGTCCGCGAAAGGCAAAGGTCCCAAGTTCGAGTCTCGGTCCGGCACCCAGTTTTAATCTACCATGAAGTTTCATATCTACATCTACATCCATACTCCGCAAGCCACCTGACGGTGTGTGCACACTCCGCTGCAAAGTGAAAATCTCATTCTGGAATATTTAACAAGTTGGGGGTTTGCAGACTACTCCGACCTGAAGATTACAACGAGGTAACTTAAAATATAAACGAACTCTCACATCACCAACAGACGTGCGGAGGGATCGCACACTGCTGGTAAAGCTCTTTTACAAGAACGGTAATTGAGCGCCAGTAGCCATGCATAATTTCCGGACACCCAAGGGTATGAAAAAAGGCATTTGTCCGATGACTGCTAAGGTATTGGGAAAATGATTACAAAATTCAAAAAGACAGGTTCTTTTGAAGTGCATTGTGGCAGAGGGAGGAAAGCAGTTGATCCGACGTCTGTCCAAGATGCGGCCACAGCACGGCAGGAGGGGTCGAACGGTAAGATGTAAACATGCAGTGTACGAAGAATTGGCCGAATTTTGGACGTGACCGAGAGCAAGATGCATACAATCCTACAAAACATCCTGCATTACTATCCATACAAAATCACTCATGTTCAGGAGTTGCTTCCTGCTGACAAGCCAGAAAGGCAAACTTTCGCTCTGGAATTTCTTGTTCGTATGGAGGTGTACAATGAATGCCCACGGAACATACTCTGCACAGACGAAGCCCATTTTCATCTCCAAGAACACGTCAATACACAGAATTGCAGAATATGGGCAACGGAAAATCAGCACGCACTTCAGAATGTACTACTCCATTCTGCAAAGGTGACTGTGTGGTGCGGGTTGACGGCTTAGTTTATGGTGGAGCCGTATTTTTTCGAGGGCATGAGACCTGCGGGTCTTGGTACACGTACCGTCACTGGCAAACGCTGTGAGAGTGTTTTGCGTACCAGCGTCATTCCAACCCTTCAACAACGTTGATGTGTGGCTAGGACCATTTTTATGCAAGAAGGCGCTCTTCCACACATTGCACAGCCAGTGAAGCGGCTGCCGCAGAGACATTTCGGCGATGCTAGAATTATCAGCCGTCATTTCCCTAGTGGATGGCCATCCAGATCACCTGATCTTAATACGTGTTACTTCTGACTGTGGGGATATCTGAAAGATGTGTTCAACATGTTGTGTTATGGACAGCATATGGAACATGTCTTACGGCAGTCTCACGACAGTTAGAAACCGATGTCATTTTGTTTTTCATGAGGTTTTTGATCCCAGGACAATTAAAAACCGATCCTTTTGCCTTTTATGTGGTTTTTGGCGTCAGGAAATTAAAAACCGATTTTTCCATCCGATGCAGTACGACCTTGCATGATGGGTGGGCTTACCTAACTAACAGTGCCAAAAGCGTTGATTGCCGGGGCATACCTAACTAACAGTGCCAAAAGCGTTGATTGCCGAAGTCATGCAGTCATGTCCATTGAACAGTATGTATGGTGTAATGTGCAATTCATACCATAGCCGTCGTATTGCGATTCATCTGTCATTTCTAGCCGACCCCATTTACCGTAAGATGCTTACAGCGCTGTCTACTGGTAAAATTTTCATTAATATTTTGAAATTCCATGGCGTTTCCCCCTGCGTCAATAACATGCTGTTCAAATTTGACGTGGTTCTGATTAATGGTTCTCTTCCTACAGCGGTTTGAAACTGCAACTTTAAGTATGGACACCCTGTGTACAACACATTACACGTACTTATATATAGGAGGATTGTCTGTCGAAGCAGGCAGTTCTGCTCCTCGTTTGCTTTGGTGCGTGCTCGATAATCATGCTTTAAATGTGAAGTGCTAGTTATTCTTCACGACCCTGCCCTCGTAACTGACACTTGATTGTGCATTGTACGTCACTAGTTACTTGGGGGGTGGGCGAAGAAAGCAAATAGGCGTGCTTGGCGCTTGTAGGGAGGCGGGAGGGGCGCTTTCAAACGTGTCTCCGGCCCCTCGCGCCTCCCGATGTCACTGGGGCATAGAGATGTATATCTACGGAGTGAGCATAGTCTACTGTGCATTTTCTCAAGAGCAAACCCGGCTAGTCACGTGATTTTGTGAACGACGCTGCTTGACTACAATTTGCGATAATAGAGGAACTTGAATAATACACGTGTTCATCTTTCTTTACATACGTTTCGGCACGTTTGAGTTTTAGTAACAGCTATGGTGCATTATTGTCTTTGGTATGGATATAAAGAAAAGTAAGTGAAAGGAGAACCAGTTACTTTTCGCAGGTATGTACAACAAATGCATAATTGTACATGTCATTGGAGCGTGATAGTCAAGGGAAGGTAGGATTTAGTTACGATTGTGGATGGGGCCGTTTTATCAGTTACTATTGGTTCCCTTTTGCAATTACACACATTTATTTTAAAACGGTAATACCAGATTCAGCAATAAATAAAATATCACACGTTTTAATAAAAGAATAAAAACTGTGTAATTAATAGTGCTTTCAGTGCATTACAATTTACCAAATGAGCATAAAATACAGACACAGCAAATAATGTTTTAAAAACAAGCCAATGTGATCCCAATTAGAATTTTAAGGCAAGTAACCACAGTTAAGGCTGAAGGGCTTTAACGCCAAGAACGGTAATTATGAAAAGTTTAACAAACGTACTGTAAAACAGCAGGTTAATTTAAAAAGACAGGTAACTGATCACCAAATGGGTGAGACAAAATGACGGTAAACTTGGTAGCACAACCATTTAAACCTGCTGTAACGCCAAGAATGGCAATTATATTAAAAATTTTAGAAACATACAATAAAACAGCAAATACAATAATAACACACAAGGGCCAGTCACAGATGGTGCGCCAGGAATCGACCTCCGAGTAGGTCCAGGAGAAAACACTTTTGCGAGCGATGAGATGGGCAGCCAAGAGTTGCATTCACTTCACAAGATGGTAACTCAGACTAGTGGCAGTCCAACAAATGACTAATGATAATCTTTCTGAGGCTACCTGACGTCCAATAAACCAAATGCAAAGATGTAAAAATACACCAAAGCCAGAACTGGCGGTCTGGACTCCGTCTGCAGAATACTGTGTTAGAGCACCCGGAACGAGAAAGGAATCACTACCATCAGATTAGAAGAATCGCCAACCAACTTCACAATCAAGAAAGCTGTCAAAACTACACGCCTCACCGGACAGCAACGGCAAGGCGAGGAAACGTACACTGCCGTTACATACATTAACCCCCAGGGCAGGTAACTGGGCGTTAGCGGCCGTGAGGTAAGAAAAATACCGCTGGTTGAACATAACAAATAGTAACAAACTCAACGCATCAAATATAATTAGAAGTCGAGGAAAGCTAATCAGATCCGCCTTCCCCAAGCACTCCACTCGCTGCTGTTCGCCTCGGCGGCACTACAAGCGGTGACACGAACCCAAGTCACTGGAGAATCGCAAGATCTCACAGTGGTGGAGGTTTCTCTACTTGAATCCAAATGCACTCAAGTTAAAGCTTGCAGCATCCGGTTTACGATGAGGTCGTGCACCCTCGTGACCACAGGCCTTCGACCCGGCAGTCCATCCGCGCCGCCGGCAGTCCTGGCGTGTTCTCGCACTGCGCGGACCTGGCTCCTCCTGAGTCCCCAACCGAACTGCACACTGACTCGACCGGAAGAACCACGACGTCACCCCAAAGATTGGGCCACAGTTACCACATATCGATAACCGCCGCTGCTGCCACTAGCGGACAGGCAACGCTTGCAAAACCAAGAGGCGCCAGTCAAAAAAAGAAGAACACAAACAACCTCAACCATGTCAACTAAACGATACGGTCTGGCCTTCAATAGAGGACGCAAATCTACAAACAGCACCAATGCGAGCCACAGCATGGCTCAGTCATATTGACGTGAGGCACTTTATGTGTTGAAAAATATCGAGACACGGTATTATAAAGTCTTTTATTATAGAGATAATTCCTGCGATTTTATGGCCGTGTATTAGCGAGACAATTGCTAGATACTTCCTGGCAGATTAAAACTGTGTGCCCGACCGAGACTCGAACTCGGGACCTTTGCCTTTCGCGGGCAAGTGCTCTACAAACTGAGCTACCAAAGCACGACTCACGTCCGGTACTCACAGCTTTACTTCTGCCAGTATCCGTCTCCTACCTGCCAAACTTTACAGTAACTCAGATGGTGGCAGAAGTAAAGCTGTGAGTACCGGACGTGAGTCGTGCTTTGGTAGCTCAGTTTGTAGAGCACTTGCCCGCGAAAGGCAAAGGTCCCGAGTTCGAGTCTCGGTCGGGCACACAGTTTTAATTGCCAGGAAGTTTCATATCAGCGCACACTCCGCTGCAGAGTGAAAATCTCATTCTGGAAACATCCCCCAGGCTGTGGCTAAGCCATGTCTCCGCAGTATCCTTTCTTTCAGGAGTGCTAGTTCTGCAAGGTTCGCAGAAGAGCTTCTGTAAAGTTTGGAAGGTGGGAGACGGATACCGGCAGAAGTAAAGCTGTGAGTACCGGACGTGAGTCGTGCTTTGGTAGCTCACTTTGTAGAGCACTTGCCCGCGAAAGGCAAAGGTCCCGAGTTCGAGTCTCGGTCGGGCACACAGTTTTAATTGTCAGGAAGTTTCATATCAGCGCACACTCCGCTGCAGAGTGAAAATCTCATTCTGGAATTGCTAGATAAATTTGCAAGTTTGTTTGGGTAAACTGTCAGTCAGTGCATACATATTCATGCTATGTTTATAAGCAGACAAAATTTATGCATGACAGTCTGATTAATTTTCTACAGTCTATGCATGTTCCCAAACCCATGTGTGTAGCTAAGTATTTCTGCATGAGACTCTTAGATCAGACAATATGACTCAGCGCAACAGAAAACCTAAGAAAAATATTGTGTGCTGCCACTTTTTTATTATTGCAAAATTCGAGTATTGATCTTGTATTTTTTTATTTTTTGTATGTTGTGTATTATTTTATTTTTCTGATGAGATGGTGAAAAATATATAAATATTTTACATCTCTATAAAAAGCAGATGGATAAAAAATAAAAATTGAAATAACAACGGACAAGCTGGTGGTGCAAATCGCTTACCGTATTTTCTGTAACAATTTCATAGTTCGAGATGTGTTGTTTTTTCGTGACACTTGGTGCTGTCTACAGTGTCACTGTAACATATTAAATTAGAAAAGACATTCGATAATATAAATAAGTGCAACTGAAAATGTAAAAAAAAAAGTTGGCTGTCACTACTTATCCCATTTGCTGAAGAAAAAACAAAAATAAAGTGGAATCGGAGCTGTGATACTGTGGAAAAAAAAGAAAGATACCACTGCTCTTCACATCTATAAGGCAACTGCATTTCTTGGTACTGAATTGTTACGATGCCTGTAAAACACGTACACAAAATTTCACGGTTCTTCTGAAGGTGCTCTGTCTGTAGCAGCGAAGTAATAACACTCGAAATACGCTAAGGCTACGCGGGTTAAAATGCGCCGTCCCAATATCACGTGACTTGAGCTTCTGGAGATGCTGCAGACAGAATTCTTGTTCTTCGCATTTGGTTGCTCACTCCGTAGATATTTATATGGACTGCAGCTGCTGCGAACTGCGCAGCTCGCCTTTCGGGTGATTCCTCTCTGACTGGTGTCAGACGCTGCAATCGTGCCCATATGAACGGTAACCGTACCAACCCGGGCAGTCAGTGAATTTTTACTCCTGACGACGATGGCGGAGATAGTCATCGAAAGCTCGAGTGTGTTTTTGAAACAGCATCGGAGGTGATTTTGTGACGTTTTGGGGGTCTTTTACATAACATACCGTGCACCCACTCATTCAGGTGTTAGTCTTACATTTATATTTTTATGGTGAGTATGCCGTGGGCACTCGCATCTTCCGGCATGACAATAGCATGGTTCACACGGCTGCCCACATACATTCCTGGTTTGACCAACAATCTGGCATCCTATTGAACCTCGATTGAGGCACTTAATTTCGTAGAACATATTTGGCGATATCTGAAACAGCGGGTGAAAATTAGCAGTCAACATCCTTGCAATTTGGTAACTCCACTGGATCCAGTCGTAAATGAGTGGCTTCAGCTGGTTACAATACACCTGAAGAAACTTGTGGGCTCTTTTCCTCTCCCAGTTAATATAGTTATCAAGGTTAAAGGCTGTGTTACTAGGTGTTGAAGTAACATCTTATCCAAGCAACTAATTTTTGGTACTGTGTGCTTACATGTAATCACTCAAAACTGACTGGCGTCCGATGCAATATGAACTAATCGGCAGTGACCACAACCATGTACCTACTACTGACCGCAGTCATTGACCTAAAGACATATACAGGTACTCACAATACTTACCTTGAAAAAACGAAACCAATATGTTCACATAACTAAGGATCTATTTTTCGTGACATATTACTGTGTGCCTGTTTTTGATCTTGAACTGTATTCGTACGCAATTACAAGTCTCATCCGTATCTGTTGCTCTGTCAAGAGGCAACAACGGTTGAGCTCTTGCATACTCTCTGTAGTGTGACACCCAGAAACGATTTGACCAGTGTTATTCTAAGAAAACGACTACTGCCGCCATAACATATTTCATAATTCACTTAATATGGTTCACGTATTTTGTATTAGTCTTGAGGGGCAGTGCAAATATATGTCTGTAGTAAATAACATCATTAAGATCTGCATATGGTCTCTACAGGGTGTTACAAAAAGGTACGGCCAAACTTTCAGGAAACATTCCTCACACACAAAGAAAGAAAATATGTTATGTGAACATGTGTCCGGAAACGCTTACTTTCCATGTTAGAGCTCATTTTATTACTTCTCTTCAAATCACATTAATCATTGAATGGAAACACACAGCAACAGAACGTACCAGCGTGACTTCAAACACTTTGTTACAGGAAATGTTCAAAATGTCCTCCGTTAGCGAGAATACATGCATCCACCCTCCGTTGCATGGAATCCATCTAACAACAGACCTATATCATTGACGTCGGTTTGCAGTAGGGTTTTGGAGAATATACTGTATTCAGACATTATGAATCACCTCGAAGGCAACGATCTATTGATACGTAATCAGCATGGTTTCAGAAAACATCGCTCTTGTGCAAAGCAGCTAGCTCTTTATTCGCATGAAGTAATGGCCGCTATCGACAGGGGATCTCAAGTTGATTCCGTATTTCTAGATTTCCGGAACGCTTTTGACACCGTTCCTCACAAGCGACTTCTAATCAAGCTGCGGGACTATGGGATATCGTCTCAGTTGTGCGACTGGATTGGTGATTTCCTGTCGGGAAGTTCGCAGTTCGTAGTAATAGATGGAAAATCATCGAGTAAAACTGAAGTGATATCAAGTGTTCCCCAGGGAAGCGTCCTGGGACCTCTGCTGTTCCTGATCTATATAAATGACCTGGGTGACATCTGAGCAGTTCTCTTAGGTTGTTCGCAGATGATGCTGTAATTTACTGTCTAGTAAGGTCATCCGAAGACCAGTATCAGCTGCAAAGCGATTTAGAAAAGACTGCTGTACGGTGTGGCAGGTGGCAATTGACGCTAAATAACGAAAAGTGTGAGGTGATCCACATGAGTTCCAAAAGAAATCCGTTGGAATTCGATTACTCGATAAATAGTACAATTCTCAAGGCTGTCAATTCAACTAAGTACCTGGGTGTTAAAATTACGATCAACTTCAGTTGGAAACACCACATAGATAATATTGTCGGGAAGGCGAGCCAAAGGTTGCGTTTCATTGGCAGGACACTTAGAAGATGCAACAAGTCCACTAAAGAGACAGCTTACACTACACTCGTTCGTCCTCTGTTAGAATATTGCTGCGCGGTGTGGGATCCTTACTAGGTGGGATTGACGGAGGACATCGAAAGGGTGCAAAAGATGGCAGCTCGTTTTGTATTATCACGTAATAGGGGAGAGAGTGTGGCAGATATGATACGCGAATTGGGATGGAAGTCATTACAGCAAAGACGCTTTTCGTCGCGGGGAGATCTTTTTACGAATTTTCAGACGCCAACTTTCTCTCCCGAATGCGAAAATATTTTGTTGAGCCCAACCTACATAGGTAGGAATGATCATCAAACTAAAATACGAGAAATCAGAGCTCGAACAGAAAGGTTTAGGTGTTCATTTTTCCCGCGCACTGTTAGGAAGTGGAATGGTAGAGAGATAGTATGATTGTGGTTCGATGAACCCTCTGCCAAGCACTTAAATGTGAATTGCAGAGTAGTCATGTAGATGTAGATGTAGATGCGCTGATGCCGCCCTGGAGAATTGCGTATTGTATCACAGCCGTCCACAATACGAGCACGAATAGTCTCTACATTTGGTACCGGGGTTGCGTAGACAAGAGCTTTCAAATGCCCCCATAAATGAAAGTCAAGAGGGTTGATGTCAGGAGAGCGTCGAGGCCATGGAATTGGTCCGCCTCTACCAATCCATCGGTCACCGAATCTGTTGTTGAGAAGCGTACGAACACTTCGACTGAAATGTGCAGGAGCGCCATCGTCCATGAACCACATGTGTCGTACTTGTAAAGGCACATGTTCTAGCAGCACAGGTAGAGTATCCCGTATGAAATCATGGCGGTGAATCGAGGAAGTACGTTACATACTGACGAAACTAAAATGAGTTCGAACATGGAAATTAAGCGTCCCCGGAC
Organism: Schistocerca gregaria; assembly: GCF_023897955.1. Taxonomy (NCBI): domain Eukaryota; kingdom Metazoa; phylum Arthropoda; class Insecta; order Orthoptera; family Acrididae; genus Schistocerca; species Schistocerca gregaria. The sequence goes on along the minus strand of NC_064922.1, from coordinate 354,867,448 downwards.
ACATGTCCACATAACATCTTTACTTTATTTGTGTGTGAGGAATGTTTCCTGAAAGTTTGGCCGTACCTTTTTGTAACAACCTGTATATTCTCCATGTTGATTTAATTTTGTTTTTTGCATATATATATATATATATTATAAAGGTTTAATATACTTCGCCATCAAGGAGTAGGAATTCAGTTGGGTCCTGTCTTCTCGTTGTGGATGTAACCAGGTAGGCCTGTTTCCTTAGCTGTAAGGAATTTTAAATGTATCTTAGTTTTCATAAGTGTAATTGGTTATATTTTCTGTCTCTTGTGCTGGATTGTTATTTAACACTGGGATCTACTTTGTTACTGTAATTTACAAGGTCTCCTCTGTGTGTCCTTTAATTTGGTTTTCACCGCTACTTGTCGCCATCTTCAACCCGCGAAAGCGTGCCCCGTGCTTGTCTTCACAGTACTCAATGTGTGACAAGCACTGTTACGTGCACTTCTATGACGCCTGCCAATATATTTTAGTGTGTTGGCGATTCCCAAGGATTGTGTCTTTTATTTCTTTGTTTCCCCTGCGGATTTTGACGATGGTAGGTTTCTCCTTTTTTTATACTCCAGCTACACAACGAACTGTGATTTAATTTACATTACGCTCATTCTGAGACGTTTTGTGCCCATAGGTTTCATCTTATCATACGTAGATTGTCATGTGCTATCCGGGCTCGTTCCTTGACAGAGTTTTGGAGATGTATTACTGATCATGCATGGTTCGGGTCGGACGCTCTTCTGCCGTTTCATACAAGGTTTTACCAAGGAGTGACATGTTTTTAAGCGTACTTGCACCTTGGAAGTCGTGGCACATGAAGTATTAGGTTTGTGAATACAGGGCTTTGCTGTCTACTTTTTTCGGTAGGTTATGTTGACTATTAGCACTTTTACTTATGTATATAGTTTCATTCTGTATGCATATATGACCTGAAGATATACCTCCAGGGTATGGATCCGCTCGTCTTACAGTGAAAATACAATAAGCAGTTATTGCGGATTTGGACTTCCACTCAATTTAATATAGACTATTTTACCATCTCTGATTTTAAATTGTTTAATTGGCTTTCACGTTATGCACAAGTTCTTTTCCTGCGGTTGCTCGACCTGTTGAAACGTCCCCTTAGAAAAAATTATGAAAGACTGTGCTGGTTAACTTCTACGTCATTTGATACAAAGACAGCTGAGTAAAATTAAACGTACTCAGACAGTTCTCTCTTTACTTATTCTTATCGTCATTAAACTGACACACAATATTTTTTTTTAGCGCAACGCAATCTGACTTTCAATAATCCCTACAAAAGAATGGCCCTGACTAACAATAACCTATACCTTTCATGAATCATTTACCTCACAAAAATCTTCGTTACTCGAACTACTGCAATACAGCGAGCGCCAATACTGCCAGCTAAATAAAAGACTCTAACTACTGAAGGCACTAACTACTGACAGGCATAGTTAACAAATAAAAAATTTCTATAGAGAACAAACAATGTATTTACCTTTATAATGTTCAAAAGTCACCATATATATCAATTCATTACATCCATCTTTACAAATTTCCTTTTTCTGGCGGACTCAAGTCCAGATCGTCCGCTTATAGTAACCTATCAAAACTCTGGCATCTCTCTCTCTCCACATCCACCACTGCTGGCGGCTCACCTCCAACTGCCCAACAGTACAATAGCAAATTCCAACAATGCAAACCAGCCACAGACTGCCCACAGCACAGTCAGTGATTTTTATACAGAGCGCTACGTGGCGTTACCAGCATAAAAACCTAAACAGCCTACTTACACTGTAAGGTAATTTGTGGATAACTCTTTCATATTTTATGCGTGTGTCTCCTTCAAGTGATTTTTCAGCAGTAGTGGATCTCTTCTCCCATTTGCTAACAGCTGCAGCGAACAGCGGTTGACAAATTGTGGGGCAGTGCCAGGAACCTTGGTCACACCTGTCGGATCATGGCTTTAGTGCGGCGGTGGTAGCTGCGTCGTCCGGCACAGCATGTTCCACCTGCACGGATTATCACTACGTCAGTAGTATATTGTCGATCTCTAACAGACGAGTGACGCACCAATGACCAACTCGGCTGGACCGGGGTTTCGAATATAGCTGATCAAGCGAAATACGTGACGTTTCCACGTCACGCGGAAGGGTGTCGACCAGGAGTCGAGGTCCAGTGGTTGCAACAGCGTAGCGAGTCGAAGTGCAGAAGCTTCCTGATGGTTGGTCAGTGTCCCAGTTCTGGCTCTTGCTAGCGGAAGTGGCCTGTGTCTTTACAGCGGGAAGCAGTCACCAGTTAAAGCGGGAGTCAGCAAAAGGAGCAGGAGAAGCAACATCACATTCTATCAGTGACAGAGGCCACTGTGGGCAGTGGCAGACTGGTCATTGGCAGCGTCAGGGCCTTATTGGCAGACCAGACAGACTTGTCTTCCCATTAGTGTAGCTTGGCACGCGGTTGGAGCCTGTCACCCTTTGAAGGTGCATGATGGATGTTGTTTGTGGACGGCCCCGAAGTAAGAAAACCCTGGAGAGGAGAGCGCCGTGGAACCACGAACAACATGAAAAGAGTGGCAGTGTACTCCAATGGCCAGCTGTAACGTGGACATTGTCGATATGGGGTTATGGTGTCTTCTTGTTGGTGCCCGGGAGAAGATTACAGCTCATAGTGAGGAGGAATGGTGAAGAACTTGGTTACGGTAACACAGTGCAGAGCACAAAGTGACCGCATACTTTTTTGGACCATATTTACTATTGTCAAGCAATGATATTTGTCAGAGTTTCACCGACTGGATTACTCTGTGGCAATGTGCACTGCGCTAGGTGAAGTCGGCTTGACTCAGTTTATTGATGTTCGAAAGCACAGCGAGCCCTTGGGGAATTTGATTGGTCCACAACTTGCGTCAAGTATTCCGCACGGTGTGGCTGTTGTGGTATAGAGCGTAACATTTTGATTGTCAAATTGTACGGTGTCTTTTGTTTACTGGCACTTTTTTTGTCTTTGCTTACCTTGTGGTAGAGATAGTAATTTTAATGCTGTGTGGATATATTGTCTTCAGGCGCTGGGTGTTGGTAGTAGTAAATTGTAGATTGCTATATCAATCAGTTGCTGGTCCCAGTATATGTTAGTGCGCCATTGTAAATGGGTAGAAGCTAATTTGTTCTTTCTTTTGTTTGGTGCCTGATTATAAAGTTAATCACGGGCAGAAACAAGTTATTATTTTATTTTGGAAATCTCTTGTATAGTCATTCTGAGCCTGCCTCGCTGTCAATAGTAGAATAAATACAGCCCCTTTGAGGTGTCGCAATGCGCGGTTAAGCATCTCTGGTCACAACAGTCAGACTTCAGTGGCTCTTATCAGTAGTGGGGTTTTCGTTCCAGGTTGGCCGAAGTCGATAAGAGACATTATAAAGTGGTGCCCTAATGTGTGTTCGGCCGCGTGCGCGAAGATTATTTTACATTAGCGCCACTGTAGGCAATATTGTCCCAGAATGAGTCGCTTCTGAAGGTGAGGTGTTAAAGAATCTCGTGCCATGATTTCATTGTTCTCATTTCATGATTTCCAACGACAAAGGAAGTAATAACCGAATGGTAGCATCTCAGAGTGTTGTGTTATCGGAACTTGATCCGTCAGTAATTAAATATTATTGATTAATCAACGAGTCATTGTCGAAAAGGAGAGGTGTACTTCTCACCTAAGTGAGGCAAGCGGAGACTCACAGTTGGTGACGCATGTGTCAGACTTCGGAGACGGCCGATGCACCTGAACTACAATAAATGGTGGGAGCGCTGCAGTCCAGCACAGTGGCGCCTCATTTCGCTGAAAGTAATGTTGAAAAGGAGCGATAATTTGTGAACAGCAAACTGTAAATGGGTGTGACTTTTAGAAATAATAGATAGGTCATTTGCTATGCTTGATAATGAATGTTAACTGTGATGACTCTACCGGGAGTAGACCATCCAACTAAGCTGCTGATTCTGAAAACGAATGGGGAATTTTGTTAAATAATAGTAACTTAACTAGTGAGAGTAATGAACTTGGGGAACACGGAGCCAGCTTAGCACTGGAGATTACAACACCAACAATTAACCACTGATCAGCAATGGTGATCTCTTAGGCCGAAGCAAGCAAGGGTAGGTCAAATAAGTGACCCGGAAAACAGAGTTCCAGGGTATAAAGAAACACAGTACAGGAAAGGAAATACGGTAGTAACCGGACTGTATAAGATGTTGAATGTGACCACCATTAATCTCTTAGCACTTTTGGGGCCAGGTCAGCAAGTTGCTGAAGGCAGATTGAAGCTGGTCTGTTGGAATTGCTGCAGTCTCATGGGAAATGTTCTGCTGCAGTTCTTGAAGGCTATGAGGGTTGCTGCGATTCGTCGTAGACTAGAGCGCTCCTCACACAGAGTAATCGCACACTGACAGATCAGGTGACCTGGGAGGCCAGCTAGGGCCGCGATCAGACTGACCTCTGCTAACAACTGTGTCAGGCATGAAAATTGTATAAATATTCTCCAAGGTTTGTCCGGCTGTGTGGGAAGTTGCTGCATCCTGTTGGAAGTAACTGTAGGTCTTATCCTCCTCTGTTAATGCTGGAGGCGCTGAGGAGCATCTGCTGGTTTTTTAATGCATGAACAAGTCACTCGGTAGAGAAGCATGTGGATATCAAAATGGAGAACGTATTCGTTCGCATGATCGACGTGATATGCTGGTCTCTTGCGACAGGCATCGGTTTGATTTGGTAAGACTCTGAATGGGCACGTTTCGGAATATTTTTTGACTCGTGCAAAACAGATCCTGTCGGACCCCATTTCCGGACTAAACGTTGCATGGCACTCGTCGCTGGCACTTTGAAACCATTCAACTTCTCATCAAATAACTGACCACACCGTTTCCAGGACTGAATTCTCACAACTTACCACAAAGAACACCCTCTGCTCCACTGTTAGTATCGTCGTCCCCTTTGCACTGCTCCACTCACACTAGCCATCGGTTTGCGATTCATTTGTCATTTGCAGCCGGCCCAATTTAAGTTATGACGCTTAGAGCGCCATCGATTGGTAAAATTTTCCTTAAAATGTTCTGTTCCGTGCCGTTTCCCCCCGCGTCAATAATATGCTGTTCAGATTTGACACGATTCTGAGCAGTGATCCTCTTTCTACAGGGTTTTGAAACTAGAACATTAATAGGGTATTCGACTGTTTTCTGCAAATTGTCTTAAAATGATTAATTATGTCATTTTATGCTACTAAGATTCTTTTTTCCCCTCTTGAACTTTAGTATTCCTTTATAAAAATGGAATGAAACTGAAGTAATTTGAAAAACCACTAAACGCTCCATTCGAGTTATGTGATGCCTGTGACGTCACAGGTTAGCACACTGATCTCTAAACCGGTGTGAAGCACGTGGCGGGAGTAAAAGTGGTGTGCGCGCCACGGGGTGTGATTACATGCGTCTGTGCCTTTAGGAAGAAGAAGACCTCATTATCAACAGCTCACTGAGTTTTAACGATACTGTGTAATAGGGCAATGAGAAGCTGGATGTTTCTTCTCCGATACTTGAAAAGGCTTGATAGGAATATAGCCACTAAACGTGATTGCTGGCAGCAGTAGTTACAGGATGGTACGGTTGGAAGAATACCAGACTCTGGACAACGACATGGGAAGACCGCAGTGTTCGGCATCCGGCTGTGGCGCATCGTACTGCGTCTGCTGCAGGAATTCGAGCATCAGTTGGCACCATAGTGGCACAACGAAGTTACGAATTGGTTACTTCAAGGACAACTCAGAATCTGCATTCCACTGACCCCAAACCCCCACCGTTTGTGACTTTCATTGTGTCAAGCGAGAGCTCACTGGAGAGCAGGATGGATGTCTGTTGTGTTTTCTGATGAAAGCTGGTTCTGCCCCGATGCCAGTGATGGCAATTTGTTGGTTTAGAGGAGGCCAGGTGAACACCTGCATCCCATCTGTCTGCAACCTAGACACACTGGACTTACATACACTATGTGATCAAAAGTATCCGGACACCAGGCTGAAAATGACTTTCAAGTTCGTGGCGTCCTCCATCGGTAACGCTGGAATTCAAATACGGTGTTGGCCCACCCTTAGCCTGGATGACAGCTTCCACTCTCGCAGGCAAACGTTCAGTCAGGTGCTGGAAGGTTTCTTGGGGAATGGCAGCCCATTCTACACGGAGTGCTGCACTGAGGAGAAGTTTCGATGTCGGACGGTGAGGCGTGGCACGAGGTCGGCATTCCAAAACATCCCACAGGTGTTCTATAGGATTCACGTCAGGACTCTGTGCAGGCCAGTCCATTACAGGGCTGTTATTGTCGTGAACCACTCCGCCATAGGCCGTGCATTGTGAACAGGTGCTCGATCGTGTTGAAAGATGCATTCGCCATCCCCGAGTTGCTCTTCTAGCAAGAAGGTGCTTAAAACATCAATGTAGGTCTGTGCTGTGAGAGTGCCACGCAAAACAACAAGGGGTGCAAGCCCCCTACATAAAAAATACGACCACATCATAACACCACCGCCTCCGAATTCTACTGTTGGCACTACACACGCTGGCAGATGACATTCACCGGGCATTCGACATACCCACACCGTGCCATCGGATCGCCACATTGAGTACCGTGATTCATCACTCCACGCAACGTTTTTCCGCTGTTCAATCGTCCAATGTTTACGGTCCTTACACCAAGTGAGGCGTCGTTTTGCATTTACCAGCGGGATGTGTGGCTTATGCGCAGCCGTTCGACAATGAAATCCAAGTTTTCTCACCTCCTGCCTAGCTGTCATAGTACTTGCAGTGGATCCTGATGCAGTTTGGAATTCCTGAGTGATGGTCTGGATAGATGTCGGCCTATTACACATTAAGATCCTCTTCGACTGTCGGCAGTCTCTGCCAGTCAACAGACGAGGTCGACCTGAACGTGTCCCTTCATGTTTTCACTTCACTATCACATCGGAAACAGTGGACCTAGGGATGTTTAGGAGCCTGGAAATCTCGCGTACAGACGTATGACATAAATGACACCCAATCACCTGACCACGTTCGAGGTCCGTGAGTTCCGATGTCTAATGACCACTGAGGTCGCTGATATCGAGTACCTGGCAGTAGGTGGCAACACAATGCATCTAACATGAAAAATATATGGTTTTGGGGGTGTCCGGATACTTTTGATCACATAATGTACACCTGGAGTTACGGTCTGGGGTGCGATTTCGTATGACAGCAGTAGAGCTCTCGTGGTTATCCCATGCACCCTGACTGAAAATTTGTACGTCAGGCTGGTGATTCGACCTGTTGTGTTGCCATTCATGAACAGTATTTCATTGGGTGTTTTCAACAGGATAACCTTCGCCCACATACCGCTACTAAAACTCAACGTGCCGTGCAGAGTGTCGACATGTTGCCCTGGACTTCTCGCTCATCAGATATGTCTCCAATCCAGCACGTGTGGGACATCATCGGACGACAATTCCAGCGTCATCCACAACCAGTATTAACCGTCCCTGTATTGTCTGACCAAGTGCAACCGGCATGGAACGCCATCCCAAAAACTGATATCCGGAACTTGTACGACACAACGCAAGCACTTTTGTATGTTTTCAGTCACCATTCTGGCGCTTACACTAGCATTTCGCCTTTGCGTCGGCTTTTCTCCTGCTTATATGAATCTGTGATCTTACGAAGTTAACCACTTAAATATATTACCTAGACGAATTTATTCCCAAAATGTCACTACACTACATTACTTGTTCCTTGGTGTTGGGATATTTTTTCAGTGTATGTCTTCCACGTGAATGAAGATAAATATATGGGGTGGACTTTAACTTACTCATCCAGACTAAAAAATTTTATCTTGTCGCCAGTTGTAAGTTGACGCTTCAAATCGTTGCTGTCCGCCTCGATAGCTGAGTGGTGCGGGGGCGGTAGTTCAGCGTGTTCGGTCAGAGGGCTGTTTGCTCTCTGTAATAAAAAAAAAAAACTGAGTAAAGGAATCAATGATCAAATTGCACAGATGTCTTGTGACGTCCGCCCAGACCAAACGCAACTAACAATAACGACCAAAAACGCAAAAAAAAGGTGGTGAGCGCTACGGAATGCCATGCTAAGGCGGGTTCGATTCCCGGCTGTGTCGGAGATTTTTTCCGCTCAGGGACTGAGTGTTGTGTCTTCATCATCATCATCTCATCCTCATCGACGCGCAAGTCACCGAAGTGGCATTAAGTAAAAAGACTTGCACTAGACGACCGGTCTGCCCAACGGGAGGCCCTGGCCACACGACATTTCATTTCATTCCATATGGTTGCTTGTAGATGACATCGTGGTACAGATGCGCACTCGCTGAATTGTTACACAATCATGTATCCCACTGTAGTGGATATCTGAATTTTTTCACGACTGTGAGAACGTGACGAAAATTGCATTTTACCAAAGTAGTGAGCATTATCGCAGTGGCTCCCGGATTTCTTAACAATGAAATGCGTCAACGAATGTAAGGGGCCTACGGATTTCGCGTTGCACCATTGGACTTCTTTTTATGAGGCTTTGTGGAAGACTCGTCTGTGTGCGGTGCGTTCCAAAAACTTTGGGTGAACTGCGACGGTGCATAGCAACACCAGTGAATGCGGTAATTACGGACATGCTCTTGAAATTATGGGATGTTTGTCTTGCGTCCAGTGAAGGGCACACTGAACATTTGTGGGTGGTAAATGAAATCATTGAGCCTAAATGTAATTGTAAAAAATACCTGAACGTTGTATGTGCATGCATGTGAAATGTAAACTCTTGTAAAACCGGAAGTTTTTTTGAAAAATAAAAAGGCTGTAGTTCTGTGCATAAGTTAAGATGCAACATTTGTTCTATCTGCATTCATGACATAATCTCCTGAAATCAGGTAAACATTTTTGAACACCCTGTATTTGGCTACATATCTCGTTCACCCTGTCTCCAGTCGAACAAGCCTGTGGTCATCTGCATCGCTCTTCTTTGTATATTATCAGTTGAATAGTATTCAGACACCTATTAGTCAAAAGTTATATGCGGTTCGTCCACCCTTCCCCTTCATAACGGCTTCAACTCTGCTTAGGACAGGTCCGGCGAGGTTTTGAATGTCTGTAGAGGAGTCGCAGCCTATTCTTCCTCAAGAGCCGATACCAAAGAAGGTAATGATGATGGTCGCTGGGGTCTGAGGCATTTCTAACTCATATCAAAGGTTCCATTGGATTCAGCTCGCGACTCTGGCCGGATCAGTACATTTCTAGAAAGTCACTGTCCAAAAAAAACATTACCTCACAGATACTACTTTATTACAAAAACAATTCTCATCCCGTAACACCTCCTCCATGCTTCACTGTTGGCACTATATATGATGACAAGGAACATTTTCCAAGAATTCGCCAAACCCAAATCCATCTGTCGGATTGACGCAGGATACAGAGTGATTCGTCACTACAGACCACTCGTATCCAGTCATCCACTTTTCACTGGCGTCGCTCTTTACAGTACCTCAAGCGTCGCTTAGCACTGACTGCAGGAATGTGTGGTTTGTGAGGAGCTGCTCGACCATTGTACACCATTGTTTTTAACTCCTGACGCACAGTCATTGCCGCGCGGGATTAGCCGAGCGGTCTAGGGCGCTGCAGTCTTGGACTGTGCGGCTGGTCCCGGCAGAGGTTCGAGTCCTCCCTCGGGCATGGATGTGTGTGTTTATCCTTGGGATAATTTAGGTTAAGTAAGCTTAGGGACTGATGACCTTAGCAGTTAAGTCCCATAAGATTTCATACACATTTGAACATTTTTTTGCACAGTCATTGGACTGTCGGTAGCACTTTGGAACGCATGAATGATTCCTTCCGCTGGTTGCATGCGACATTTTTGCAACCATCCTCGGCAATGCTGGACGGTACCTGTCTGTCAGGTGTTGGTTTGGCTGTGGCTTTTTCTTCGCGTTTCCACTACACAATCACTCATCGCCAACAGTGAACTTGGCCACCTTTAGAAACACCGAAATATCCCTGATGGATTTGTTACTCAGGTGACATGCAATGACTAGCCGACGTTCGATGTTACTGATCTACCAACTCTGCTGTTACTGTTTCTCTACTGACAACACGGCGCTCCCCGCCTTACGCAACATTCAGTGACCAATTCCGGATTACGTAGGGGTGTCCTGATATTTGTGATCCGATATTGTATTCGCTCCATGTGTCCTATTAGTCCGACCTGACATGTGTTCAATACACTTAGGCAGTACTGAAATGTGATCCGTACAACTGGTCTGTGTGCACGCTCTTTTGTACACGGACTGCAGTTTCCTAGTCCCTTACAAATAAATCATAGCCTGTCACTTGCTTTGCCTGCAAATGAGACCGGGAGGTCGTTCATATCTACACATCAAAAAAGTTTTGCGTCACCCCAGTTCCCAGAACTGTTCAGGAATGTCACTAAACCCGCCCAAAGATGTAAACAACAATGCATGAGCAAGGCCTGTTTGACGGAGGGGTCCGACAGCCGATCAGTTCCAGTCACTTCACCAGGAAAGAGGTACACGGCTCGTGTTGTCTGTGGTTCAACCATGCCTAGACGGTCATTACCGCTGTTCGATCGAGTCCGCATTGCTACTTTGTGCCAGGAAGTTCTCTCAACAAGGAAAGCGTACAGGCGTCTCGGAGTGAACCAAAGCGATGTTGTTCGGACATGGAGGAAATACAGAGAGACGGGAACTGTCGATGCTCAGGCCGCCCAAGAGCCAGTGGATGACCGCTAGCTATGGATTATGGCTCGGAGGAACCCTGGCAGCAACGCCACCACGTTGAATAATGCTTTTCGTGCAGCCACTGGACGTCGTGTTACGACTCACACTGAGCGCAAGAGGCTGCATGATTCGCAACTTCACTCTCAACGTCCATGGATATGTTCGTCTTTGCAACCACGAAACAATGCAGCGCGTTACAGATGGATCCATCAACATTCCGAATGGAACGCTCAGGATTGGCATCACGTTCTCTTCACCGATGAGTGTCGCATATGCCTTCAAACAGACAATCGTCGGAGACGTGTTTGGAGGCAACCCGGTCGGGATGAACGCCTTAGACACACTGTCCAGCGAGTGCGGCAAGGCGGAGGTCCTGCTGTTTTGGGTAGGCATAATGTGGGGCCGACGTACGCCGTTGGTGGTCATGGAAGGCGCCGTAGCGGCTGTACGATACGTGAATGCCATCCTCCGACCGATAGTGCAACCACATCGGTAGCATATTGGCGAGGCATTCGTCTTCATGGACGACAATTCGCGCCCCCATCGTGCACATCTTGTGAATGACTTCCTTCAGGATAATGACATCTCTCGACTAGAGGGGCCAACACGTTCTCCAGACATGATCCCTATCGAATATGCTTGGCATAGATTGAAAAGGGCTCTTTATGGACGACGTGATCCACCAACCACTCTGAGGGATCTACGCCGAATGGCCGTTGAGGAGTCGGACAATCAGAACCAACAGTGCCTTGATGAACTTGTGGATAGTATGCCACGACGAACACAGGCATGCATCCACGCAAGAGGACGTACTACTGGGTATTAGAGGTATCGGTGTGTACAGCAGTCTGGACCACCACCTCTGAAGGTCTCGCTGTATGGTGGTACAACGGCTAATGTGTGGGTTTCATGAGCAATAGAAAGGGGGGAAATAATGTTTATGTTGATCTCTATTCCAATTTTCTGTACAGGTTCCGGAACTCTGGGAACCAAGGTGATGCAAAACTATTTTTTGATGTGAGTATTTCACGTTGTTAATATCCTACATTATCGCTTTCGGTGAAGTTTTACTGCCCAATGATGCAACTGAGTCTCGAAAAACAGCGTACACTGTTGTGCTATGGCAAATGGTTACGAACTGAAATATTTTCAGTAATTAGTGTCCCACCGCTTGCACATATTAGTTGAAAATCAGCACCCTCCCCCCTCCCCAGCTGCTATGAAAATATTTATTGTTGCTACCAGTTTCGATTTTTAGTAATCATCAGGTACAAGTATTTGTTGATTACACGTTACAGCATCTGAGTGAATATATAAATGACGTCCCCCCTCTCTCTCTGTGTATAACGCTAAAAACAACAGCTGTATCAATAGAACACATTGTATTGACATCTGAGTACTATTCAGACGTTTTAATATGACGGTATGCTAGTACACTGCATCCAACATCCGGGAACTTGTAAATTGATAGAATAACATCGCCGTTAGACGTTTGAACCACAAGAGAGCAACATGACTTTCGAAAAGTTGCTTATTAATGCACGCAGAATTTGTTTTTAAGAACTTGTAGATCACTGTCACTGTGGCGCCTGAGAATCCCGATGACTGCTTGACGGATATAAAGTGTGCTACGCGATTGGCTCCCCGATGACGTGGCAGTGACGAGAAGCGCTGTGGTTCCTTTGCTTGCTCAGCATGCTAATAATAGCACTGAGACGCCAATACCCTGCGAGAAGACACCACGATCGCCTAACACGCTGAAGTTATTTCGCTGAAGCTCGAAGAGAGTTGTCTTTAATCCATATGGTTTTCATTTTAATTAGTTTTGTGAGGGGAAAGTCCTTTTGTTTATTGTTTTTCATTCCCCAGTCGGCGTGGGACAGCTAATCATTGCTCTTCAGCCACGTATATTTTACATATAAGAAACCTGGAAATGAAAAACTGAAAAAATGGAAATAATATCAATTACATTCTCTCAAACTAATCTTGACGTGGCGATGAATGACTGTGACAATGATGATGTATAAGGCTACAGACTCTTTCAACGAATTTCGCTGATGAAATCTTCTCGCGTTATTAACCGAATGACAGTGTAGTCTAGAAACAAACGCTTCAACGAGTGTGCTGCTGGTCATCTTCAGATGACGTATGGGCTCGCTGTGAGATGTTTTGGAGGGGATCCTTGGCTCCAGTTCTTACGGGCTGTGATTAAGTTGTAGTGGCTTTTCGTCTGACGGACTTTTTTCTGTCGATCTGTAACACATGAGAAAAATTACGTTCATAAGTCGGAAGGAACAATGTTATTGCACAAGGTGGCGTGGACACCTAGTGTCGCTGTACTTTCTTCGACACTGTGATGCAGCGCCTTTGACTTGTTATGAGCAAATAAAGCTGTTCATGTGCTCCCACTCGTGGTTCAGACGTCCTATGTAGGAATAATATCGAATCTCAACATTCCATGGAAACTCCCTTTTGGTTTATAACGCTTTCAAACGCTCTTGCGTGTTACAAATGGTTTCTTGCAGCACTGAGACCCAGTTCGTTCCAATTGTTCCTTCATATACTTTTCCACATCTTGTTTCGAGTTGATTGTAGTCCTCCTGAAGTTTCTATCGAGTTCGTCTCATAAATTCTCAATGGCTTTACGGCTGGCGACTGAAGGTGGGTCGGAATAACTTATGAAAAGTATAAAGAATCCATTATCTTAACATTTATTACGTGTATTGCGGTTCATTATGTCGAATAAATTTGAATATAGACCTAATTCCCAACTTTTCTGCATTCTTATGCCAACTTTGTTACAGGCTTTTTTGAGACATTCCTTCTTGTTTAATGTGCTGTCAATGAAAGTAATCTCTGGCACACCAGATGATGAAATTAGCCCCATAGCCTGCCCGCCCAATCTCCCCCCCTTTTTCACCCCCACTTTTTATAGTAGGTGGCAAATGTTTTGCCTGAAGTTCATAATTTGGCTTTCGCCACTCCATAGGTCTTCCTCTTTCCCCTGTTGGAAACGCGTAGAATTCGCTGTCATGAAAAAAATATAACATTATTCCATCAACTTGAAAATGTGTTAACGTGGTCCCATGTGAAGAAAAGCTTTCTGCCTCAGCAAACTCCGTGCAGGAATATATTTTAACTGTGCCTGTCTGCAACTTAACTTGTCATCTTTACGGTAAGCAGCATTCTATCTTTTCCTGCAATTTTTCCTTATCATTCTTCCGTTGTACCCTCGCTCTCCGGTAATCTTCCAGACAGTTGATTCACTTATTTACCGCACTTCCGGCGGCTGGACTGCAATTTTAGGAACACTTAATCGGGGATTGCACTTTATCTGTCTTATACTGAGTGACTTTCACTTTCATTTAGCGTCCTCCTCTGCCCTTTTTGATCATTCTATGCAACAGTCCTCCTCAGGTCGTCTTATAATATCCCGAACTATACTTCTATTCATATTCACTGTCTCTGGGATTGCACACCGTGGCACAATGAAAGAGTTTTTCAGTTGGCCTGCGGCAGCTATCGGTAATTTAGCCAGGAAAAAGATACATAACTGACAAACACTAGAAATAAATTGATGACATAGTACGAGAGCATACATGTACAAGTTTAATAAAGGGTTTTGGAAGTCTGCTGTTGATTTTTGACATGCACGTAAAATAGTGAACAGGAGGTTTTGGTAATTTAAAGGAAAAGATGGAAGAAATATTAAAGATACACAAATATAAATAAATAAATTAGTACCGGTTTAACAAACTTGGTTTGCGTGTTGCGTAAAATTTTAAGGGCTAGACTAACATAGTTAATTGTTCTGACACAACAGTTTTAAGGAATGAAGCTAAAAGAATTACCCAAGGAGAGCTATACGTTAAGCCTTAAACAATTCAATTCTAGCGACTTGACATAAAATCCTAAGAAGTTTTGGTCTTACGTTAAATCAGTAAAAGAATCGAAGCCGTCTGCCCAGGCACTCTTTTGACCATAATGGCATTGACAGGGAGGAAGCTACAGAAAAGGCTGAAATGCTAACCTTTCTTTCCAAAATTGTTTCACAAAAGATCTCACTATAGAGCCTCTTTTAAATTATCACACGAACGACAAAATGACTGATATCGAAATTAGTGACCATACGAAGGAAAATCAACTAAAATAGGTCAACAGAGCACTGGACCTGACGGAATACCAATGCGATTTTACACAAAGTATGCGAAACAACCAGACCCTCCTTTAGCATCAGTGTACCGTAGGTCTCGGGAGGAGCGAAGTGTTTCTGATGATTGGAAAGAAGCACAGGACATTGCCGTCCTCAAGAAGGGACGTCAAATAGGCGCCCAAAACTATAGCCCTACGTCTGTGACAGCGGTGTAGTAGAATATTAGAAAATGTTTTCTGGAGACCAAAAATATGCCCTGTAGGAATCCACACGGGTTCCGAAAACATGATGATGTGAAACTCAAGTTCGCTCTGCTAGTCTACGAGACCCAGAAGGTGGTAGATACCGGTGTCCAGATAGATACCGTGATCCTTGACTTCCTTTCACGGCCTTCGACATAGTTCCGCACAACTGCCTAATGAACAAAATACGAGTGTACGGTTGGTTGGTTTGGCGTATAATGGACCAGACTACAGGGTCATCGGTCCCATTTCCTGACGCAAACTAGGCTCAAGGTAAAACAACACCCACAGTACGTTTGGGAAAGTAAAAGGGGGAAAAGAGGGAATGGGGTACCACACCTACAGAGAAAACGAAAGGAACGAACAAATAACGGGAAAAATGTACACCATAAGGAAAAGTAGACGAATATCAGCCCAACTGTATGACTGGACTGAAGAGTTTCTTGCAAACAAAACGCAGCATGTCATTCTCAGACGTAAAAGTGACTTCGGACGCACACCAGGGGAGTTTTATAGGTCTATTACTTTTCACAGTATATATAAGTGAGGTAGTAGTCAACATCGGAAATTCCATGGCCGTTAAGTCGCAAAGCTAGAAAACTGTGGCGAAATTCAGGAAGACCTTCAGAGGATCGACTCTTGGTGCAGGAAGTGGCAGTTGACTCTCAACATAAAGAAACGTTCCGAGAGCGTAAGTTCCTAGAAGAGCCAACAAATGTAATGCTTCCTCGTATGTATGAAGATAAAATTCGGGAGATTCGCGCCCACATGATGGCTTACTACCAACAGTTCTTCCCGCGAACTATTCGCGACTGTAACAGGAAAGGGGAAAAATTGACAGTGGTACACAAAGTACCCTCCGTCACGAATGGCAAGGTGGCTCGCTGGGTATATACGTAGATGCAGATGTGAAAGAATAAGAATAACAGACACAAATGCTCAGTATCTTAACTGAAATGGCTACACAGATACACGGTGTTTCCGTACCAGCGTGCAAAAATATAATCGGAGAAGCCAGTTTAAGGAGACATGGAAGTAAACTTGTCTACCGCTTTGTCTAGTATTACTGTTTTCCAGCTTCAACTAACGTGCGTACATGTTTACACACTATGTGCTGTTTATTTACATGCACATTCTTTATTTCAAAGAAGAAAACAAGAAAGACGAGCCTGATTACTAGGAAGTAATAATGCAGGTTTTGTTTACTTTATGCGTCCATAAGGTAACTCCGTTGTATCGTATTTACATGGTCCCATCACAAAATGTGCTCCGAATCAATGACAGACCCATTCATTACTCAGTGCTATTCAGAGACGTACAGTACAATACGATGGAACAGTACCGGTATAGTTTCGCAACACTCACTGACATGCACCTTGTGTATGGGGAAGCACATGCAATGTTCTCGCAGCTGAAAGGCTGTACACGGAACGATTTGATAACAGGAATCGTCCATCACAGTGAGTGTTTATTTCTCTCGATGGAGGAATGCAGGAGATCGGTTCACTAGAAAGAAGAAATTAGGTAACGGGCAACATGGTGACCACTCGCACACCCGATTTTGAAGATGAGGGGCTGGAGCGTGTTGCAGTACTCGTTGTATTGCATTCGAAATGGGCGCTGCACATACTAGCGAGCGGCGAGTACTTCACGAATAACAATTACACCCATATCGCCCACAACTAGTCCATGCACTGCTTGCGATTGACTTTGCACCAAAGCCAATTGTGGGATGAGGGGATGAGGAAAACCTCAAGCTGTAATAGGTTCACACCGCCAAATACGTTTTGCTGCGAATATCTGGGCCTGCATTGCAGGCACCAATGTCTTTGGGCCGTAACTTCTACCTGGCCACCTGTACTTGAGGTTGATGCAAAGAGTTCTACCTGAGTTGTTGAAGAACGTACCCTCGGCTGTTCGTGAGAGGATGTGGATACAACATGACATCGCACTGCCTCACTTCAGTGTGGATGTTTGCAACCATCTCTGTGCTGTATTTCCTGGTCGCTGGATTCGGAGGAGGGGGGGTTCCTACTTCATGGCCTGCGAAGCCACATGTCCTGAATCACCTTGATTATTTCCTATGGCGATATCTTAAGTCACTTGTGTATGGGACCCCGTTGGATCTGGAGATGGAAGTAGTTGCCAGAATTGTAGCCTCCTGTGATGTGATTCGAAAAACACAAGGGATATTTGTGAGGCTGCGTCAGAATCTTGTTCCCCTATGTCATGCTTTCACTGATGTTGTTGGCCGTTAGATTCGGCCATTTTATAAGGTACAAATGGTACATACATTGTGTCAATGATGGTATTGGTAGTTAACTGTAACTAACGTAAATAAAAAAGTACACATTAAGGTGATTTTATTCCTATTATCTCCTCAAGCTGACTTTTCCGATCCCAGGTTCCCTACCTCAAATTGTTCAGTGGAGCACCCTCTAAACCCTGTTAAATTATTGCACGATCTTACGGAAACACCCTGTGTTTTAACATGAAACGAAAGTTAATATTGTTCTCAGTACTGCATTATTCCTCCCCCCATGAACCATGGACCTTGACGTTGGTGGGGAGGCTTGCGTGCCTCAGCGATACAGATGGCCGTACCGTAGGTGCAACCACAACGGAGGGGTATCTGTTGAGAGGCCAGACAAACGTGTGGTTCCTAAAGAGGGGCAGCAGCATTTTCAGTAGTTGCAGGGGCAACAGTCTGGATGATTGACTGATCTGGCCTTGCAACATTAACCAAAACGGCCTTGCTGTGCTGGTACTGCGAACGGCTGAAAACAAGGGGAACTACAGCCGTAATTTTTCCCGAGGACATGCAGCTTTACTGTATGATTAAATGATGATGGCGTCCTCTTGGGTAAAATATTCCGGAGGTAAAATAGTCCCCCATTCGGATCTCCGGGCGGGGACTACTCAAGACGATGTCGTTATCAGGAGAAAGAAAACTGGCGTTCTACGGATCGGAGCGTGGAATGTGAGATCCCTTAATCGGGCAGGTAGGTTAGAAAATTTAAAAAGGGAAATGGATAGGTTAAAGTTAGATATAGTGGGAATTAGTGGAGTTCGGTGGCAGGAGGAACAAGACTTCTGGTCAGGTGACTACAGGGTTATAAACACAAAATCAAATAGCGGTAATGCAGGAGTAGGTTTAATAATGAATAGGAAAATAGGAATGCGGGTAAGCTACTACAAACAGCATAGTGAACGCATTATTGTGGCCAAGATAGATACGAAGCCCACGCCTACTACAGTAGTACAAGTTTATATGCCAACTAGCTCTGCAGATGACGAAGAAATTGAAGAAATGTATGATGAAATAAAAGAAATTATTCAGATAGTGACGGGAGACGAAAATTTAATAGTCATGGGTGACTGGAATTCGAGTGTAGGAAAATGGAGAGAAGGAAACATAGTAGGTGAATATGGATTGGGGCTAAGAAATGAAAGAGGAAGCCGCCTAGTAGAATTTTGCACAGAGCACAACTTAATCATAGCTGACACTTGGTTTAAGAATCATGAAAGAAGGTTGTATACATGGAAGAACCCTGGAGATACTAAAAGGTATCAGATAGATTATATAATGGTAAGACAGAGATTTAGGAACCAGGTTTTAAGTTGTAAGACATTTCCAGGGGCAGATGTGGACTCTGACCACAATCTATTGGTTATGACCTGTAGATTAAAACTGAAGAAACTGCAAAAAGGTGGGAATTTAAGGAGATGGGACCTGAATAAACTGGTTGAACCAGAGGTTGTACAGAGTTTCAGGGAGAGCATAAGGGAACAATTGACAGGAATAGGGGAAAGAAATACATTAGAAGAAGAGTGGGTAGCTCTGAGGGATGAAGTAGTGAAGGCAGCAGAGGATAAAGTAGGTAAAAAGACGAGGGCTGCTAGAAATCCTTGGGTAACAGAAGAAATATTGAATTTAATTGATGAAAGGAGAAAATATAAAAATGCAGTAAATGAAGCAGGCAAAAAGGAATACAAACGTCTCAAAAATGAGATCGACAGGAAGTGCAAAATGCCTAAGCAGGGATGGCTAGAGGAAAAATGTAAGGCTGTAATGGCTTATCTCACTAGGGGTAAGATAGATACTGCCTACAGGAAAATTAAAGAGACCTTTGGAGAGAAGAGAACCACGTGTATGAATATCAAGAGCTCAGATGGCAACCCAGTTCTAAGCAAAGAAGGGAAAGCAGAAAGGTGGAAGGAATACACAGAAGGTTTATACAAGGGCGATGTACTTGAGGACGATATTATGGAAATGGAAGAGGATGTAGATGAAGACGAAATGGGAGATACGATACTGCGTGAAGAGTTTGACAGAGCACTGAAAGACCTGAGCCGAAACAAGGCCCCGGGAGTAGACAACATTCCATTGGAACTACTGACGGCCTTGGGAGGGCCAGTCATGACAAAACTCTACCAGCTTGTGTGCAAGATGTATGAGACAGGCGAAATACCCTCAGACTTCAAGAAGAATATAACAATTCCAATCCCAAGGAAAGCAGTTGCTGACAGATGTGAAAATTACCGAACTATCAGTTTAATAAGTCACAGCTGCAAAATACTAACGCGAATTCTTTACAGACGAATGGAAAAACTGGTAGATGCGGACCTCGGGGAGGATCAGTTTGGATTCCGTCGAAATGTTGGAACACGTGAGGCAATACTGACCTTACGACTTATCTTAGAAGAAAGATTAAGAAAAGGCAAACCTACGTTTCTAGCATTTGTAGACTTAGAGAAAGCTTTTGACAATTTTGACTGGAATACTCTCTTTCAAATTCTAAAGGTGGCAGGGGTAAAATACAGGGAGCGAAAGGCTATTTTCAATTTGTACAGAAACCAGATGGCAGTCATAAGAGTCGAGGGGCATGAAAGGGAAGCAGTGGTTGGGAAAGGAGTGAGACAGGTTTGTAGCCTCTCCCCGAGGTTATTCAATCTGTATATTGAGCAAGCAGTAAAGGAAACAAAAGAAAAATTTGGAGTAGGTATTAAAATTCATGGAGAAGAAGTAAAAACTTTGAGGTTCGCTGATGACATTGTAATTCTGTCAGAGACGGCAAAGGACTTGGAAGAGCAGTTGAACGGAATGGACAGTGTCTTGAAAGGAGGATGTAAAATGAACATCAACAAAAGCAAAACGAGGATAATGGAATGTAGTCAAATTAAATCGGGTGATGCTGAGGGAATTAGATTAGGAAATGAGACACTTAAAGTAGTAAAGGAGTTTTGCTATTTAGGAAGTAAAATAACTGATGATGGTCGAAGTAGAGAGGATATAAAATGTAGACTGGCAATGGCAAGGAAAGCGTTTATGAAGAAGAGAAATTTGTTAACATCAAGTATAGATTTATGTATCAGGAAGTCATTTCTGAAAGTATTTGTTTGGAGTGTAGCCATGTATGGAAGTGAAACAGGGAAGATAACTAGTTTGGACAAGAAGAGAATAGAAGCTTTCGAAATGAGGTGCTACAGAAGAATACTGAAGATAAGGTGGATAGATCACGTAACTAATGAGGAGGTATTGAATAGGATTGGGGAGAAGAGAAGTTTGTGGCACAACTTGACTAGAAGAAGAAATCGGTTGGTAGGACATGTTTTGAGGCATCAAGGGATCACAAATTTAGCATTGGAGGGCAGCGTGGAGGGTAAAAATCGTAGAGGGAGACCAAGAGATGAATACACTAAGCAGATTCAGAAGGATGTAGGTTGCAGTAGGTACTGGGAGATGAAGAAGCTTGCACGGGATAGAGTAGCATGGAGAGCTGCATCAAACCAGTCTCAGGACTGAAGACAACAGCAACAACTGCATTATACTGCTGAGATATCTTGCCGGCTTTTAAAAAGACTTTATTGTATTTGAGATTACTCAGAGAAAGTAGAACGGCAGCACTCGTGGGAAACTCTACTTTCAGACGACATAATTGGTGCAAAAATGTTTGTCTGTGCCTCTCCCAGTTTGACGATGAAAGATAAGTAGTAGTTGCCGTTCGAACGGCGTGTTAGTTTCCCTGCTATCAACTATGGCGTTGTAGTCTACGTTGCAGGAAGTGAGCAACAACAGGTGAGCGGATATAAGAAACAAGCCGTATCGTACCACGCACTACGCGCATTTATAAAAGCTTGCTCAAGTCATGCTCTTATGTGACCGAGTATTTAAAGGTTCATTCCTTCTCGACCCTTCCAAATTAATTACATTCATGAATATGTTTATTACCATTTTGAAGTTATTCATTGACGTTTTCTTATTTACCAGCTGTCTCTCTGCTGAGTAGGAACAATTTCAATTGACATCGCAAATGATTATAACAATGTACATTAATGCTAAACCTCTGTATATATCTACGGAAACACTGTGATTAAAAGACTTCCAGTAAGTGCATTACTCGATGATATAAGATTGTACAACTTTTGTCGTTCAGGTCTTCAGGTTTATAACGGCTCCCCAGAAAATTTCTATTTTGTTTGGGCGGTTTGTATCAACTTTGTACAGGTTTATCGTCTTCCTGTTGCCTCTTCATTTTTTCGAAAATACCTTGAGACGTGAGATTTTGAAACCATAAAATATGAATTTTTTCAATATTATGAATTATTTGTTACATCATACGCCAAAATGAATGCCATATTGAGAGAACAAAAACAGATACAAGCTGACATGTTACGATCATACTCCGATAGCCACCTAATGGTGTGTGGCGGAGGGAAATTTTGTACCACTAACTGAGCCCTCCACCCCTGTTCCACTCGCGAATGGCGCGTGGGAAGAATGACTGTCGACAAGCTTGTACATTGGCTCCAATTTCTCGAATTTTCTCCTCATGGTCATTACCTAAGACGTGTGTGTGGGAAGTAATATGTTGTTCGACTCTTCCCGGAAAGTACTCTCTCGAAATTTCAATAGTAAATCTCTTCTTGATGCACAATGCCTCTCTTGTAACATCTGCCAACGGAGTTTGTTGAGCATTTCCTTAACGCTGTCGTGCTGACTAAATAGTTTAAGAATAGTAAGCAGGACATATCACAAGGAAATCCAATTTTTGATTCTTCGAGTAACGGATCAGTCCATTTTTATGATATTCACATCAAGAACAAAAGAGAAATATTTGATTTATTTCACCAAAAGAGTCATCGCTGCAGTTGATTTGGGGATTCGTTCATAAATAGGGTACTCACTTACCACCATTTTGAAAGACATCACCCCCCCCCCCCCCACTCGACTGTTAAAAAAATTGAGCCATAAAATCTACAGTTGCAGTTTAGGCTATTTAGCTGTTTTCGGAAGTCCAGGCAAATTGTTTTGCTTCGTAATTTTGCCAGGGATCCACATAAAAATAGTTAACCGTCGGAGAGTGTAATAACTGATTTTATGAATCAGCTGCTTTAACAGTAGAAAGCGTCCATGATGTCTTTCAAGAATTCTTGCGTAGCTCTGAGCCCCAATAAAAAAAAATTAAATTATTATATATATTTGTGACTCCATTTACCTTCTCGCTCTAACACTTTAAATGACTGCACTTTTCAAATGAAATGAAGTATTAAATCAGTAAAAGCCCGTTTTCGCCCCAAATGTTTGACGAGTTCTGCCAGTATGATGGTCACCATCTCCCTGCTCACAGTTCTTTTGTGGACACCTATATGCTTCTCGTGAGCAATCGGAAATTAATTAGCGTCCAACTAACTGGCTAACCTCATTCCTAGGAAAGTGTATGACGTGTTCCACAGGCAGCTGTCAGCTATTGGCAGTGGAACCCGAGCAATGATACAAATGCGTAGAGATTCCGAGATCTCTCTTGGATGAGAAACGGTGGGATCTTAAACTGCCTTCTGTATGGTACCGTATGCTGCACGACCCCTCCCTCTAGTAAACCGCCGCCTGTTTATAAACAGCTACCTGCATAGAATGACGGCCTCAAAGGAAGGAATGTTACAGTAAACTTCTCGTCGACTTTCAGGTCAATGGAGGACAGAACGCTAGCTCAATTGAAGATAAAAAATTCAAGGATTCCCTCTCGTCAACTTGTTGAAGATATCCTGGGATTCACCTCAAGTGATTAATATTGTATATTGTATCTAACCACATTATATATAGCGGTTATATTATACAGGGTGTATAGAAACATCTGTCAGAAATCTAAGGGATTTATTCTTACGTCAAAACATTACAAAAAGTTGACATGAACACGGGTTCGAAAATCGTTGAAAAGGTATGAAAGCATTTGTTATTCATGGCACAAAAATGATGGACTTACCAAACACATTTTCATTTACAGAAGTTGCTAGAAGTGACCACCTCTTGGTTCTACGCACCCTGAGTCTGCATTCCATACTTTGCAGTACGTTGTGGAAAATCTCGGCGTTCGGTTAAATCCATTTAGGATGCTGTACCTCAGAACAATGACATTGGAAACGGGAGTTGAATTGAAGTAGTATAGTGCATAGATCACGTTCGCTAGATGACGTCTAGAGGTCATCATCAAGTAAATGAAGTAGCTCGTGTCTGGCTAATCGCAGATACGTTCTTTCAACAAGATGTGTGATAAGGAACATTCCGGCTGAAATGCGATGTCTGGTTTCTATACACCGAATTATTGCTTTGTGGTGTAGTATTATTGCTATGCTGTTGCGTGTTCACGAAAGTTTGCGGCGAACCATTGAAGTTAGGTTCATCTTGCGGGAAACATTGTTGCCCGGAATTTCCAACTAGCTGGTTTTGTTGTTGAAAAGTCTGGTTGTTGCTACCAAACTGTTGGTTCTGTTGTTGGTTTTGTGAATAATGATTATTAAAATTTTCACGTCTGTGAAAACTATTCTGAAAGTTGTTGCCATTCCTAAACCTCTTATTACGGCTGTCACTAAAATTTCTTGACGAGTTTTGATATCCATACGTGTTACTACTACTGCTGTTTTGGGAGGAATTTTTATTGACAACGGAATTATCAGAATGTTGTGCTTCCAAAAGTTGTAAAAAATCGCTAAATGCAGTAACGCTTTCTTTTTGTTGTTCCGTTAACAGGGATTATTCAGATATGCATAGTTGTATTAATGCTGATTGACTAAATGGCTCGTAAATTGCTTAACTTGTTGAAACATGTGTTCAAAAACTCGCGTAATGGTTGGAAGTTAGAATTTTCAAAGGATGGTGAACTGATCTTTAATTCTTCGTTGTGTAGTTTCCGACCAATAGGCTGACAAAAACGCATTTTGAAATTCTTCTAATGAGTAGCATTGTATTGCAATGAGGTACATCCTGGCGGCGGGCTCGCCCTCCAAAAAACTGCAAAAGAATTTCACTCTCTGGTTAAAAGGCCAATGAGTTCGTAACGAGAATCAAAACTGTTGTACCCAGTGTAAGGGATTGATATCTATTTTGTTTTTGCGGAATACTTTGAACTTACGTACTGAGAAGAAATGCTTGTAATCGAAACCGTCGTGTCGGCAATTTTGTGTCGGTTCATTACCGTTAAAAAATCTGTTTTGCGGACGTTGTTCCGGGTCTAATTCTCTCAAGCGTCGTGATCTGCCCAGATAGTTTTAAAGTGGTGTAGTGTCAGATTGTTCTGCCTGATAACATTGGAGGCTACTATGATCTTGATTGTATGATCTCCGATCTTTTAACGTGACAATTTCATTCTGCAAACTGTTAACTTTACGATTGAGTGAACTGCTATGTTAGTTCAGCTCATTAATAGCACGGTTCATAGACAGAAATTGTTCAGACTGAATGAAAGGAGAAGGCAGTGTATTTTCAGATTTGGTATCGGCATTACGTTATAAAATTTCTAGTGTTCGAAAGGTCATCAAGTTTTTCTGTGATGAAATTTAAGCAGTATTGTTGGCGCAATTTTCGTCAATCTGATTCTGCAGCTTTTTTTACAATTATTAAGTTTGCGAATGTCGGATTTGACTACGGTAATCAGTATTGTGTTCTAAAATTGTTCAAGTCTACTTATGGCAATTTGTAGGTCTTCTTGGTGTTTTTTGTGTTGTTGACTCAAGCGAGTTTCTACTTGTGTTTCCTGCTCTGTAAAAGCACTTTGAAGCTGTGTGTTCGTGTCTTGTACGGTTTTAAGATCACCAAAAACTTTATTGTAGGAATTGTCTATGTATTTTTCTGCGTGAGCTATTACATTTTTGGTGATTTCAAGTTGCTCGTGAACGAGAGTTTCGTGTATCTGTTCGATCTTTTTGTTTTGTTTGTTAATGGTCTTATTTTTCGCTTGGATTGCGAAGTGTAACTTGCTCTTGAAATCGATTACATTCTTCTATATGCTGAGTGAGTAGTTCATTAAGTCGCGTTTCTCGTTGTTCAGAACATTCATTAATTTGTTCTATACTGCGTGTCTGTTTCTCTAGTTTTTGTGAGACTTCATTAACTTCGTGATTGAGGTTTTGAGTCTGTTGGTTCATCGCGTCACTAATTTTAGTGAAATCTTCATCTTATTTTCTGCTGTGATTTTTATTACTATCCATGATTTGTTGAAACATCATCATAATGACATAATCTGATAGTTGATCATCAGTGTTTAAAGTATTTCGCGTACATTTTGTACATGGTAAGTATACCGATCAGCGGCTTCCGCATTTGTGGAATGTGTCGTCTGATTAATTGCGACATCGGTAAGTAAAGAAAAATTCAAGGTAGTTTGACTGTTTGGCATTGCAGATGCACTTTCATTAACTGTCGTGTGATGCACTGTCGTCAATGTAGTGTTGTCAGAATTGGTATTCATTGCAACAGTTATTTGACAAATGAGTATTTTCGGCATTGTCCATGACTGGGTAGTACTATTAATCGCTTTACGCGGCATGATGCACAGATACGATCAAACAACAAACAAATAGACAAGAAATAAGGAGCAATTTGCCGTTGACCTGTTAGGAATAACTGACAGAATAGTAAATGCGCAGTAAATTGCTGACTGCGCTTACTAAGTAAGAAAGAGCAGAGCGTGTGCCTGACAGTATTACTTCAAAAGATGCCAAAAAGAATTTCGATCTGCACAAATTTTCGCTATGTGAAACATGTATGTTTGAACTAACGTAACTGAGAGTATCTCCCAGCACATGTTAGAATGGGAATGGCATGCGAACGTGTATTTTATCTCGTCGCTTATGCGCTTTGCCCTGTACTGAATTTTTCTGACTGGTAGAATGTAAACTGTCAATAACTTTAAACCAAACCAAAACTGCAAGAATTTAAGTATAACACAAAAACTGAATCTGATGCAACGCCATTGATTTGAAATTGGAACTGGTAATAAAACAAAACTTGATCAATTTGAAAATAATGGTCGAAGCCTAGAATATGGCAACCCACTGGCTATGTGGTTTTGTACAAGCAGAGGTACTGGACAAACAACTTACCTGGCCACAGTATTATGCTTTCAATCGGCTCTTCTTTTAGTTCTTGTCGTACTGTGACGCTTTTTATGTGATCTGTTCTTGAGTATTCTTTCGTTCGTCTTAGAAATTTCATTTCTGCACTATGTATTTTACCAAGCGTTCATTTTTCACCTTTCCACCGTACACTCCAATGAAGAACAGATGGAACAGCCATAGTTTTATAAAACTCTACTCTCGCTAGTTGCCTGAAGGTGACGGTGGTACTGACCAAGCAGTGGATTCCTAGGTGATGTTTAGCCAGTCAGGTACAGGCTGGATGGTGGGACACCTGCAGGATGCCGGCAGCCTATGGGAGACTCATGCCGAAACCAAGTACAATGATGGCGTGTGACGAGGGCCTCCCGTGGGGTAGACCGCTCGCCTGGTGCAGGTCTTTCGATTTGACGCCACTTCGGCGACTTGCTCGTCGATGGAGATGAAATGAGGATGATTAGGACAACACAACACCCAGTCCCTGAGCGGAGAAAATCTCCGTTCCAGCCGGGAATCGAATCCGGGCCCTTAGGTTTGACAGTCTGTCGCGCTGACCACTCAGCTACGGGGGGCGGACTACCAAGTACAATGTTGATGTTTCTAAGACCGAGTCTGAGGCTTTCTTGGACATAGATGCGATTCAATCCAAAACTATTGCTAATAATGTGATTTTAAAGTAAATGTCGTCTTCCAATCACTGGGGTGTCAAATTAGCCTGGATAATAATAAAGATGTAACACTGTCTGGGTTTGGAAGTATATGGGACACTATCCATAATGCATTTTGTGCTATAAACATATTCCTGACGTCCTTGACTGGCTAACTTTTTATTAAACTTCTTTTACTTTCGGTTTTAGGTTTAGTTGAGGTGGGATGGATAACATTTGTTCTTATCTACATGATAAACTTGAAGTGCTGCGGCAACTGACAAAAAAAGCTACAAATATTAGCAATTTTATTACCACCCGTCAAGAATTTCCATTGTGGATTTACAACACATAAGAGAAGACCATCCGACAACACCACAGCTTAAGAAACAATTCAATATTCAACAAAAAGTCTAATCATTATCATCTGAGTCCAAATTACATTTATATAAAGATAATTAATGGATATAGAGCTACAGACAAAGCTAAATTAGGAGCGTGTAGATCTTGCTTAAACAAAGAATATAGGCAACAGAGTGCAAAAAATGTGGACTAAACACAATTTATACAATTTGTTCCTGCAGACAGAAACTTAACTGAACAATCCTACAGCCGTAAAGCACGTGATAGCTAACGAAGAACAGAACAACCAAGAAAATATCAACAGAACAGCAGGAAATAAAAAATGTCAACTCTCTTGACAGACGCATTTCCAAAAATAATGAACGTCACTGATTTACAAATTTGTGAAGTGGAAACAAAAATGTTAGACAAACTAACAGACACATGCATTAGGGACAGAAACAAAACATTTTCATAGCACAGGAGAGAGAAGACAACAAAACAAAGATAAATGGAAAACTAATCAGGGAACTGATAGTAGAGAAAGTGAAAGGTTTCATCAAAAGCAAGAAAACTCATACACACAAACAGAAAGGTAACAAAGAAGCTCTAACAGTTAAGTCAATAAAGAAAAAACTACACGAAAGACAATAACTGCAAAAGCAGACAAAAGTAACAAGGAAATAATCATAGATACACGGGAATATATGAGTAAGTTGAACAACCGAAGTCTGATCCAAATTCAAAATGAAATTCAAAAACATCAAAAACCTACTCACAGACACGAAACAGTCCACTGAAAACCACCAGTACAAACACCCAGAAGCGAACCTAAAACATATAAAGAAATAGTCCCCTGAGACCAGCTATCGATTTCAAGAATGTTCTCGCATACTTCATTACAAAATTGGGTCACTAATATTTAGCTGAACATTACAAGCTAGAGAACAACGTCAGAGTGTGAAACTCTGTAGCATTAATGTAAAATAAGAGGTATATGAATCCCGCCGACTGCAATACTGATTTCTTTTGATGTCCAAAGCATGTACAGTTTGATCCAAGTTCATGACACAATGAACATCATAAAAAAAAATCTGGCAGGAAACCCAGAATTACGAAATGCCACCACAGGGGAATTGATACTACAAAAGAAGACATCCCAATGGCAAGCCCAGTGTCACAAATACTAACGAGTATTTTAATGAATCACATTGAAAATAGGTCGTTTTTAGAAACAATAGAAACCAAAGCAAAGCCTTGTACTAGTATATATATGTGGACGCTATCTTATGCCTCATAGATGAACCACAAGAAGCAGATGAAAGGAATACAAATGCCTAATACGTGAGATCGACATAAAGTACAAAATGGCTAAACAGGAATGGTTGGAGGACAAATGTAAGTCTATAGAAGCTTGCATAACTAAGTGGAAGATAGATAACACATAGAGGAAAATGGAAGAGGCCTTTGGAGAAAAGAGAAGCAGCTGCATGAATATCACAATCTTAGATGAAAAACCGATAATAAGCAAAGAAAAGAAAGCTGAAACATGGAAGGGATATATGACGAACAAAACAACAACACTAAAAAATAATTAATGTAGAGTAATGAAATTCCGGGACTACATCTGACTAGGTAAAATATTTAAGTGATTAACATTTCAAGATAAAAGCATAATGTGAACTGCTGGTACAGTAGTAACCTGTGTAACCGCCAGAATGTTGAATGCAAGCATGCAGATGTTGCCGTATTGCGTTATATAGGCGCCATCGGATGATGTCCCACATGTGCTCCATTGGAGACATATGTGATGATCGAGCAGGCCACGTCAACATATTGACACTGTTCAGAGCATGTTGGGTTAAAACAGCGGTATGTGTGCGAACGTTATCCTGTTGGAAAACACCCTCTCGAAAGCTGTTAATGAATGGCAGCACAACATATCGAAGCACCAGACTGATGTTTAAATTTGCAGTCAAAGTGCGTGGGATGACCACGAGAGATCTCCTGCTGTGATACGAAATCGTACACAGAGCACACCTCCAGGTATAGGTCCAGTGTGTCTAGCAAGCAGACAGGTTGGCTGCAGGTCCTCAACTAACCTCATTTTTAGTTGCACACGGCCATCACTGGTGCCGAGGCAGAACCAGCTTTCATCAGATCTCCACTGTGCCCTCCAATGAGCTCTGGCTTCACTTAAGTTTGGAATGCACGATACTGGGCGTCTGGCTCGGATCTGTCCTTGAAGTAACCAATTTGTAACAGCCCGTTGTGTCACTGCTGTGCTACCTGCTGCTCAGATTGCTGCTGCAGATGGCAGTACAATGCGCCAGAGCTATACACAAAACATGATTGTCTTTCCTCCCTGTAGTGCCACGTGGCGGTCTGGAGCCCAGTCTTCTTGCGACCGTACATTCTCGTCACCACCGCTGCCACCAATCATGTTCAGTGGCTACATTCCTGCCAAGCCTGCCTGCAGTATCACAGAGAGAATGTCCAGCTTCTCGTAGCCCTATTGCACGACCACTCTGAAACTTAGCGAGCTGTTGGTAATGGCGTCTTCGTCGTCTTAAAGAAATTCTTGACTAACGTTAACCCACTACGTCGAATCTCAAACGTAGCTGACGCTCAAGGCCGTTACAGTGTGTATTTAAAGCATACTTGATCTTCACGTGGAGCTACTAACGCCGCTCTTAGGTGACTGGGGCAAAATTTTAATAGATCTCATCTTTCAGATGCATAAATACACCTACCGAATTTATGTCGCACGACTCCTTTCTAGTGTTGCGACTTTTTTCCGTCGGTGTAGATGGGCTGTACAAGGTATATGAATTTGAAGCAGTATTATAGAAAGGGAAGAGGAAACAGATGAAGATGAGATAGAAGATACGATACTGTGAGAAGAATTTGACAGATCAATGAAAGACCTAAGGCGAAACAAGACCCCTGGAGTAGGCGACATTCCGTCAGAACTGTTGACCAGCCATTACAAATCTACTCCACCTGGTGCGCAAGATATACAAGACACGGCAATTTACTCCCATACTTCAAGAAGAATGTAAGAACTGGAATTACAAAGAAAGCAGGGCCAGACATGTGGGAATATTACCGCACTATCAGTTTAAAAAATCATGGTTGCAAACCGCTGACACGGATTATTTACAGAAGAATGGAGAAACTGGTAGAAACCGACCTCATAGATCAGTTTGGGTTCCGGAGTAATATTAGAACACGCAAGGCAATAACTACCCTATATCTTATCTTAGAAAACAGATAAAAGAAAGGCAAACGTAGTTTATAGCTTTTTTAGAATGAGAGAAAGCATCTGAAAATGTTCACTTCAATACTCTCTTTGAAGTTCTGAAGACAGCAGGGGTAAAATACAGTGAGCGAAAGGCTATTTATAACATGTACAGTAACCAGTTATAAAAGTTAGGTGCATGAAAGGGAAGCAGTGGTAAAGAAGGGAGTGAGTCAGGGTTCGGGTCTATTGCCAATGTTATTCAATCTGAACAATGAGCAAGCCGCAAAAGAAAACAGTAGAAAAATTTGGAGTAGGAATTAAAGTCCAGGGAGAAGAAATAAAGACTTTGAGGTTTGCCGATGACATTGTAATTCTGTCAGAAGCAGCAAAGAACTTGGAAGAGCACTTGAAAGGATGGAGAGTTTCTTGAAAGATGCAAATAAGATGAATACCGAGAAAAGCAAAACGAGGATAATGGATAGTAGTCGTGCTAAATGAGATGATGATGAGAGAATTATGTGAGGAAAGGCATTTAAAGTACTAGATGAGTTTTGCTATTTGGGCAGCAAAATACACTACTGGCCATTAAAATTGCTACACCAAGAAGAAATGCAGATGATAAACGGGTATTCATTGGGCAAATATATTATAGTAGAAATGACATGTGGTTGCATTTTCACGCAATTTGGGTGCATAGACCCTGAGAAATCAGTACCCAGAACAACCACCTCTAGCCGTAATAACGGCCTTGATACGCCTGGGCATTGAGTCAAACAGAGCTTGGATGGCGTGTACAGGTACAATTGCACATGCAACTTCAACACTATACCACAGTTCATCAAGAGTAGTAAATGGCGTATTGTGACGAGCCAGTTGCTCGGCCACCATTGACCAGATGTTTTCAGTTGGTGAGAGATCTGGAGAAAGTGCTGGCCAGGGCAAGAGTCGAACATTTTCTGTATCCAGAAAGGCTCGTACATGCGGTCGTGCATTATCCTGCTGAAATGTAGGGTATCGCTGGGATCGAATGAAGGGTGGAGCCACGGGTCGTAACACATCTGAAATGTACCGTCCACTATTCTAAGTGCCGTCAATGCGAACAAGAGGCGACCGAGAAGTGTAACCAATGACACCCCATACCATCACGCCGGGTGATACGCCAGTATGGCGATGACGAATACACGCTTCCAATGTGCGTTCACCGCGATGTCGCCAAACACGGATGCGACCATCATGATGCTGTAAACAGAACTTGGATTCATCCGAGAAAATGACGTTTTGCCATTCGTGCACCCTGGTTCGTCGTTGAGTACACCATCGCAGGCTCTCCTGTCTGTGATGCAGCGTCAAGAGTAACCGCGGCCATGGTCTCCGAGCTGATAGTCCATGTTGCTGCAAACGTCATCGAACTGTTCGTGCAGATGGTCGTTGTCTTCGAAACGTCCCCATCTGTTGACTCAGGGATCGAGACGTGGCTGCACGATCTGTTACAGCCATGCGGATAAGATGCCTGTATCTCGACTGCTAGTGATACGAGGCCGTTGGGATCCAGCACGGCGTTCCGTATTACCCTTCTGAACCCACCGATTCCATATTCGGCAAACAGTCATTGGATCTCCAACAACGAGAGCAGCAATGTCACGATACGATAAACCGCAATCGCGGTAGGCTACAATCCGACTTATATCAAAATCGAAAACGTGATGGTACGCATTTCTCCTCCTTAAACGAGGCATCACAACAACGTTTCACCAGGCAACGCCGGTCAACTGCTGTTTGTGTATGAGAAATCGGTTGGAAACTTTCCCCGTGTCAGCACGTTGCAGGTGTCGCCAACCTTGTGTGAATGCTCTGAAAAGCTAATCATTTACATATCACAGCATCTTCCTCCTGTTGGTTAAATTTCGCGTCTGTAGGACGTCATCTTACTGGTGTGGCAATTTTAATGGCCAGTAGTGTAACTGATTATCACTGAAGTAGAGAGGGCTGGTAATTGCAAGAAAAGAGTTTCTGAAGAAAAGAAATATTTAACATCTAATACATATTTACGTGGCGGAAGTCTTTTCTGAAAGTACAGACATCAAAAAATGTTTTGCAACACCCCAGTTCCCAGAGCTCCTGAAGATAGACGTTGACTGTGGATACTGTATCACAGACTCAGTCCCTTTGACTGTTCAGAGATGTCAGTAAATTCGCCCAAAGATGTAAACAACCATGCATGAGCAGCGCCTATTAGACGGCAGGGGCCCAGCCTATCAGATCCAGTAACTCCACCAGGAATTAGGCACACGGCTCGTGTTGTCTGTAGTTCAACCATGCCCAGACGGTCAATAACGCGGTTCCATCTCGTACGCACTGTTGCTTTGTGCCAGGAAGGGCTCTCAACAAGGGAGGTGTCCAAGCGTCTCGGTGTGAACCAAAGCGATCTTGTTCGGACATGAGGAGATACAGACAGACAGAAAGTGTCGTTGAGATGCCTCGCTCAGGCCGCCCAAGGGCCACTACCGCAGTGGATGGCAACTACCTACGGATTATGGCACGGAGGAACACTGACGTCAAGGCCGCCATGGTGAATAATGCTTTTCGTGCACCCACAAACTGTGCGCAATAGGCTGCTTGATGCACAATTGCACTCGAGACATCCATGGCGAGGTCCATCTTTGCAATCACGACACCATGCAGCGCGATACAGATAGGCCAACAACATGCCGAATGGACCGCTCAGGATTGGCATCACGTTCGTTTCACAGATGAGTGTCGCATATGCCTTCAACCGGACAATCATGAACACGTGTTTTAGGCAACCCGGTCAGGCTACACTGCCCAGCGAGTGTAGCAAGGTGCAGGTTCCTTGCTGTTTTGGGTTGGCATTATGTGGGGCCTACGTACGCCGCTGGTGGTCATGGAACGTGCCGTAAGGCCTTCACGATCCGTGAATGCCATCCTCCGACCGATATTGCAACCACATCGGCGGCATACTGGCGAGACACTTCTTCACGGACGACAACTGTCGCCACCATCGTACGCGTCTTGTGAATTACTTCCTTCAGGATAACGGCATCACTCGACTAGAGTGGCCAGCATGTTTTCCAGACGTGAACCCTATCGAATATGCCTAGGATAGATTGAAAAGTGTTTATGGACGACGTGAGTCACCTTGCCGCTCTGAGCAATCTCTGCCGAATCGTCGATGAGGAGAGAGTCAATCTGGACCAACAGTGCGTTGATGAACTTGGGGATAGTATTCCACGAGGAATACAGGCATGCTTCAATGCAAGAGGACGAGCTACTGGGTATTAAAAACACCAGCGTGTACAGCAGTCTGGACCACTACCTTTGAAGGTCTCGCTGTATGGTTGTTGTTGTGGTCTTCAGTCCTGAGACTGGTTTGATGCAGCTCTCCATGCTACCCTATCCTGTGCAAGTTTCTTCATCTCCCAGTACCTAGTGCAACCTACATCCTTCTGAATCTGCTTAGTGAAGTCATCTCTTGGTCTCCCTCTACGATTTTTACCCTCCACGCTGCCCTCCAATGCTAAATTTGTGATCGCTTGATTCCTCAGAACATATCCTACCAGCCGGTCCCTTCTTCTTGTCAAGTTGTGCCATAAACTCCTCTTCTCCCCAATTCTATTCAATACCTCCTTATTAGTTATGTGATCTACCCATCTAATCTTCAGCATTCTTCTGTAGCACCACATTTCGAAAGCTTCTATTTTCTTCTTGTCCAAACTATTTATCGCCCATGTTTCACTTCCATACATGGCTACACTCCATACAAATACTTTCAGAAACGACTTCCTGACACTTAAATCTATACTCGATGGTAAGAAATTTCTCTTCTTCAGAAACGCTTTCCTTGCCATTGCAAGTCTACATTTTATATCTTCTCTACTTCGACCATCATCAGTTATTTTGCTCCCCAAATAGCAAAACTCCTTTACTACTTTAAGTGTTTCATTTCCTAATCTAGTTCCCTCAGCATCACCAGACTTAATGCGACTACATTCCATTATCCTCGTTTTGCTTTTGTTGATGTTCATCTTATATTCTCCTTTCAAGACACTATCCGTTCCGTTCAACTGCTCTTCCAAGTCCTTTGCTGTATCTGACAGAATTACAATGTCATCGGCGAACCTCAAAGTTTTTATTTCTTTTCCATGGATTTTAATACCTACTCCGAATTTTTCTTTTGTTTCCTTTACTGCTTGCTCAATATACAGATTGAGGGTACTTCACCTGTCTCATACATCTTCCTCACCAGTTGGTAGAGTTTTGTCAGGACTGGCTCTCCCAAGGCCGTCAGTAGTTCTAATGGAATGTGGTCTACTCCCGGGGCCTTGTTTCGGCTCAGGTCTTTCAGTGATCTGTCAAACTCTTCACGCAGTATCGTATCTCCCATTTCATCTTCATCTACATTATCTTCCATTCCTATAATATTGTCCTCAAGTACATCGCCCTTGTATAGACCCTATATATACTCATTCCATCTTTCTGCTTTCCCTTCTTCTGAGCTCCTGATATTCATACAAGTGGTACAACATGCAATGTGTGGTTTTCATGAGCAATAGTAAGAGTGGAAATGATGTTTATGTTGATCTCTATACCAACTTTCTGTACAGGTTGATGTGTGTTTGTGGGGAGTGTAGCCATGTATGGCAGTGAAACATGGATGATAAACTTTTTAGACGAGAAGCGAATAGAAGCTTATGAAATGTGGCCCTACGAGATAAATGCTGCAGATTAGAATGTTCAAAATGTTCAAATGTGTGTGAATTCCTAAGACACCAAACTGCTGAGGTCATCGGTTCCTAGACTTACGCATTACTTAAACTAACTTACGCTAAGAACAATATACACATCCATGCGCGAGGGAGAATTCGAACTTCCGGCGGGACGGGGTCTCGCAATCCGTGACATGGGGCTTCAAACCGCGCGGCCACTCCGCGCGACTCTGAATGTTAGATGAGTACATCAGGTAGCTAATAAGGAAGTACTGAACATAGATTGGGAGAAAATAAATCTGTGGCATAGTCTGAGTAGAAGAGGGGATGAGTTAATTGGACATATTCTAAGACATTAAGGGGTCACCAATTTACTATTGGAGGGAAATATGGGGGTAAAAATAATTGAAGGAGACCAAGAGGTGAATACAGTAAGCATATGCAGAAGGGTTGTTTAGTTATTCGAATATGAAGAGGCTTGCACAGGATAGAGTATCATGGACAGCTGCAGCAAACCGGCTTTCGAACTGAAGACCGCAACAATAACAAATAATACAGACTTTCAAATACATTCAACAAAATTAGGTTATTGATTTATATGTGGAAATGACTGTAACTTCGGATATTTCTTCTCGCAAAAGTCAAAATACGAAATAAATCTACCATCTGTTTGCAACGCCTACATTTATGTTGAGTAAATTACAGTATTTCAAAAGAAAAACGCCTTTTGTCTGCTCTTTTGTTTATCTTGTGCACCCAGATACGCTCTGCCTTAGTTACGAGACCTCTTCATTGGTTGTCAGATCAGCGTTAAATTCATTATTTTTTAGCCAAACAGCTTTCTTCAGGTGGCAAATTGATTGAAAGTTTGCAGTTTGTTTTTGGTCTTACTTTTCAACATATAGCTCTTTAACTGACATTCACTATACATACAACGTCAGTTAAAGTGCTGTATGTTGAAAAAAGTGACCAAAAAGGAACTGCAAACTTTCAACTAATTTGCCATCTGAGAGAAAGCTGTTTGGCTGACATATAATGAATTAGACGCTGCTCTAACACCCACTGATAATGCCTTGTAACTAAAGTGAAACGCATCTGGGCTTAAGAATCTTAATGTGCACCATGCAAAAGACGTTTCTGTTTCCAAGTACTGTAATTTATATACAGCTACTACGAAAATGGCCAAAACAAGTAACTTGTTATTTATGTTGGGGCATCTACCCTTCACTATAATTACATTAAAAACAGCAAATCTAGCAAAATTAATTAATAATATCCTCTCAAAGGCTCATAGTATAATGTTTCATCTTTTCAACCCTCCTGCTATAATCGAAACCAACAAAATGGGAATAACAACCCATATTTGCCAGAGAACAACAATTAAAGTTTTCTATTAAAGAGCGTATTGCATTATTATCTTCTCCCCCAAAATGGCGGTTGACGAAGTGAAACATCACCGAAAAACTTCTAAAAGTGTCGAGTAGTTACAGTTCGATTTTCGAACCATCAGTGGAACTAGGACTTAAACTGAAACTAATGAAAGTAGAATAAAAAGTTATAATAGTCAGACAACAATACCAATAGGAGTTTAGAACACGATGCATTGACATCTCGACTAAAACGGTGGTTGGTGAAGTGAACCACGACTGAAAAAGCTCTAAAAACTTTCGATTTTCGCACCTACCGTTCCTTGAACATTATTTTGAGCGCCCCACAAACCAAACATCATCATCATCTTGAACATTATTTACAATAACAGATGTTGCTCCCACACTGTAGAGAACACTATTAACAAAATTCAGCACAGTTTACTTTGATAATAGTGGTTTAATAGCGCAGAACTGTAGAACATAGTAACTAAACAATTTTTTTACATGTTGCTTACAAATATTTAAAACTTATTTTCAAATGTGTCAACACTATCAACAAACAAGAAATAGGTCATCGATGTAGCTGTGGAGATGAGTATAACTTCAAATCTTTTATTCTCACAAATGTCAAAACACGAAATAAAGTCAACTAGAGCATTACAATGAGGCGACAAAAGTCCAGGCACATATACAGATGACGGTACTAACACGTACACAAGCTATAAAGGTCAGTGCTTTGGTGAGGCTGTCATTTATACTGGAGTGATCCATGTGGAAAGTTGTGCGATGTGGTTATATCCGCACGGCAAGATATGAATTATCAGACTTCGAACGCGGAATGGTAGTTGGAGCTAGACGCATGGGACATTCCATTCCGCATATCGTTAGGGAATTCAGTATTTAGAGATCCAAAGTTTATAGATTGTGCCTCGAATACCAAAATTCGGACATTATCTCTCACCACGGACAGGCCGACGACCTTTACTTAACGACCAAGAGCAGCGGTGTTTGTGTGCTGCCCTTCGTCAGATTTGGTTTCTTGTTGGTATTTTAGGTTGGTTAATGGTGCCTACGTCTAACAAAATTTAAAAAAATGAAGTGCTGCGAAGAGAAATGAAAAAGTGTATCTGTTGTGTGCATATTAGCTTGTTGTGGCAATGCAGTAATGAAAAATGATTACTGAACTGACGGGTAATGAAGCTACTGATAGTCGTCTACCATAATAATGGTGGACAATCATATATGTTGTGGTAGTAATAGCCATATTGGTAATAATAACGATTGTAATGCTTGCCAGAGTAATGCTCTGCTTTTGGTTTAATCACGATATTGTTGCCATTTGCCGGCCGAAGTGGCCGAGCGGTTCTAGGCGTTTCAGTCTGAAACCGAGCGACCGCTACAGTGGCAGGTTCGAATCCTGCCTCGAGCATGGATGTGTGTGATGTCCTTAGGTTAGTTAGGTTTAAGTAGTTCTAAGTTCCATGGGACGGATGACCTCAGATGTTAAAGTCCCATAGTGCTTTTTTGTTAATTGTGTTGGTTCTCTTGTTTTCACTTCATGCATAGGCTCTTGATATAGCAGATGAGAATTTTCAGAACTCCAAAGTCGATTGTTCTACGAATTCAAGTGCACTAATAAATGCAGCCTCGCTTAATCAGAGAAAAAAGAGCATTTTAGGATCACCCCCACCATCATGCACAGACTGCAGTAGCCATTTACAGTACTGACTTCTAACTGTAATTTATGAATTGGTAAGTCTGTGCACTACTGTGTTTTCCATAAATCGCGCCGGCCGTGGTGGCCTGGCGGTTCTAGGCGCTACAGTCTGGAACCGCGCGACCGCTACGGTCGCAGGTTCGAATCCTGCCTCGGGCATGGATGTGTGTGATGTCCTTATGTCAGTTATGTTTAAGTAGTCGCAGGTTCGAATCCTGCCTCGGGCATGGATGTTTGTGATGTCCTTAGGTTAGTTGGATTTAAGTAGTTCTAAGTTCTAGGGAACTGATGACCTCAGATGTTAAGTCCGATAGTGCTCAGAGCTATTTGAACCATTTTTGTTGTCATTTACACCAATGTGAGTGTAGAATTAGAATTGTTAGAGAAAAGACTGCCTGTTCGCAAATACTGTAACGTGCAACAAATCTATAAAACTGAATGATAACAGCCCCTCATTTACCAGCATCTACATCTATATGATTGCAAATCATACTCAAGTGAATGGCAGAGGGTGCAAGACACAACTTTCAAGTCATATTTAATGCGTTCCACTCTGGAGCAGCGCACGTATTTCCGTGCGAGCACTGATTTCTGTTATTTTATGGCGATATTGCATTCTCCCTTCGTAAGTAGAAAGCGATGAAATATTTAAGCGTTTGGAGGAGAAAGATGTGTGAGTATTTGCTTCCCCGCAGTGAAAACGCCTTATTTAAATAATTATTGCCATCAGAATGCGCTTAACATATTCCTGACACTCTGTCTGCTATATAGTGACAACATAAAATCAGCTGTCCTTCTTTGGGCTTTCTCGATTGTCTCGTGAGGATTCCAATATTAAATGATGATAAGGTGCTATATTTCTCGGTGAACAAAGCGTTTCAATGTATCTAGAAACGTTCAGAAATTGACTGACTGTACACCGTTTATTATTTTGTTGTTGTGGAATGAAAGTTTCAAACGATGGAGTGTGCTAGATTAATTTTCATGTCACGTCGTGGTAATTGCATAGGTGACAGCAGCTAATGGAGACGAAACGGGAATGACTAAGAAGTAACACAGGTGCTGGTACGACGGAAACAGGATGTACGCGCAATAGTGCGGAAAGCCAGGAGGGAAGGCGTCTTGCGATCTTTAGCCCTCGCAGGAACCAAGAAGACGTCTATCCTTTTTCAGGACAATGCATTCCAGCCAGCATAGTGGTAATACATGCCGAACAGGTAACAAGAGAGACTAAAAATAATAATTACTATTACTATCGTTTGCGCTTAAAAAAATGAAAACGTGATACTGACGTTATCCTTTAACTTTTAACAGCAAAGTGATTATGAGATGGTCTCGATGAATATTTGACTAATATAACCCAGGACGTTATACTAGCGGCTAAGCCTCCAGGGAAACGAAAGTAACTACGGTTGTGCTCCACGGAATGTGTTCAGTATACAGACGCTTGAACAGTTCGCTTCCGTATCTGATTGGTCAGCGAAGCTGACTGCCATGGGGGTGGAGCCGGGTTCGATTCCCAGTACCGTCACGGATTTTTTCCTTCGTGGGAGGACTGGTACGGGGTACATCCAGCCTCGTGAGGCCAACTGAGGAGCTACTCGACCGATTAGTAGCAGTTCAAAATGGTTCAAATGGCTCTGAGCACTATGGGACTTAACTTCTCAGGTCATCAGTTCCCTAGAACTTAGAACTACTTAAATCCAACTAACCTAAGGACATCACAAACATCCCTGCCCGAGGCAGGATTCGAACCTGCGACCGTAGCGGTCGCGCAGTTCCAGACTGTAGCGCCTAGAACCGCTCGGCCACACCGATCGGCGTAGCAGTTACAAGGTCAAGAAACCCGATAGCGACCGGGAAAACGGTGTCTGACCACTTGCCCTCCATAATGCATCCAGTGATGCCATTAGCGAAAGATGACGCGGCGGTCGGTCGGGCGCGTGTGGTCCGTCTAGGACCAGAACGCGGAACAGGATCAGCAGCGCTATCACATTGTTCGCTGACGATGCTGTAGAGTACAGGAAAGTATCGACACTGGGCGATACTGCAGATACAGTTATCTACAATGAAGTACTATCTGAGAGATGCTCAATAATATTCAGTCAGATCGTGATAAGATTTCAACGTGGTCCAGAGATTGCCAACTTGCTCTAGATTTTCAGAAATGTAAAACTTCGCGCTTCACAAAACCAAAAAAAGGACTACCCTATGTCTGTAATATCAATGAGTTACCGTTGTAATCGGCCAACTCATACAAGTACCTGGGTGTAACTCTTTGTAGGGATATGAAATGGAATGATTGTATAGGTTCAGTCGTAGGTAAATCAGCGGACAGACTTCGGTTTATTGGTAGAGTACTAGGGAAGTGCAATCAGTCTACAAAGGAGATTGCTTACAAATCACTCGTGTGACCCATCCTAGAATACTGCTCAAGTGTGTGGGACCTGTACCAGCTAGGACTAACAGGGGATATTGAACGTATACAGAGAAGAACAACCACGAAGCCACAGGTTTGTTTAATCCGTGGTAGAGTGTCGCAGAGATAGTGAAGAAATGGAACCGACTGACTTTTGAAAACAGACGTAAACTATACCGAGATGGTCTATTAACAAAGTTCCAGCAACTGGCTTGAAATGGTTGCTCTAGAGATATACTACAGCCCCTACGTATAACACACATAGGAATCATGAGGATAAGATTAGAATAATTTCTGCACGCTCAGAGGCATTCAGACAATCGTTCTTCCCGCACTCGATACATGAATGGAACGTGAAGAAATCCTAATAATTGCTACAATGGGACGTACCCTCTGCCATGCACCTCAGAGAACAGATGTATTGAGTATAGATGTAGATCGTGAGGAATTACAGGAAGAGTTTGACATTATTTCCTCTTGGTCTGAGGAATAGAAATTCTCTTTAAATTTTGATAAATGTAACATAACTATAGCAAAGAGGAATAATACGAAAATATGTGATTATAAGATTAGGGAGGAGTCAATTGAGCACATCCTGTTGTATAAGTGTTTAGTGACAATGCTAGAAAGCTATATGAAAAGAAATGATCCCATGAAATCAATTCTATGGAGACCGGTTGGATTGTTGGAAGGATTCTCGGAAAGTGCGCTATGTCCTTATAGGAAATCGCATACAACAGGTCAGTGCGACCAATTCTAGGATACTGTTCCAGTGTTTGCAGTCCTTCTTAAGTACCGGTACGCATGACAACGTACTTAGAAGTAATTTAGAGATGTGCTGCTCGAATCGTAACAGATCGGTGTAGGCCATAGTAACTTGTAACGGAAATGTACGGGGAACTTCCATGGGAATCTTATATAGGGGGGAAGGGAGAAGACAACGAGGTCATAAGAGACGGACCACGCTCTCGGAATGTTGCAAGGATGGGGAAGGAAATCGATCGTGATCTTTCAAAGGAACCACACCGGCAGCGATTTAGGTAAATTACGAAAAACCTAATTCTGGATGGTCGGATGTGGATGTGAACCGTCGTTCTCTCGAATATAAATCCCATGTGCTAGCCACTGCGCCACCTCGCTCCAGCTTTGGAAGACAGGCGGTATATTCTCGCGGAACCCTGTTCGATAAAATTAGAAAACTTATATTCGAGAAACGCTGTAGTACCATTACGATGCCACCGCGTCTCGCTTAGGGACAATGAGGATAAAATAGTACAGTGCAAGTCGAACTGAACGCCAGCTGGATTTACATCAGAATGACAATAATTGAAAATATATTCACTTTGAAGATAGTAACAGATAAAAGATGAGCATTTAATAATGAGACACACATAGCTTTTATTGACTATGTCAAGGTGTTTGACATATTAAACGGGAAAAAACTCTGATTAGTATTACAAGAAAATTCAACTTAGAAATACCCGATATGGCCTTAAAAAGCTTATAAAAGGACACTAAATACTGTGTATGCTGCTGCATATTAGGGGGTAACGTTGTCACAAAAAATCTCAAAAACTTGTTGACCAATTTGCTCCACATTTTCACACAATGCTCTAATAAATATCTGGACAGAGACAGGCTATATATCTTTAAATATATCTAACATATCATCTATACTTACTGTATAAAACCAAGTCGTTGGTTAATATTGTTACCAAAAATCTCGAAAAGTCCTTGACCCATTTACTTCAGATTATTAAACAACACTGTAATAAATGCTCTGACAGACATAGGCTACATATTTTTCAATATATTAGGTATATAAATACATGTACATAAAACATAAAGACGAAACATTGTTAGGAAAAGTCTCGAAATGTTATTTACTGATTTAGTTCAGACTTTTATATGATGCTGTAATATACGTTCGGATGAACATAGGC
The DNA here is from genome assembly GCF_023897955.1 of Schistocerca gregaria. Taxonomy (NCBI): domain Eukaryota; kingdom Metazoa; phylum Arthropoda; class Insecta; order Orthoptera; family Acrididae; genus Schistocerca; species Schistocerca gregaria. Next base: position 354,824,461 of record NC_064922.1, on the reverse strand, counting down.
TACAAATTTGTAATGTAAGTGGTATATAAATGTATATAGTACGTAAGGGGAAGCGTTGTTAGAAGAAAATTCAAGAAGTTCTTGACCGATTTACTTCAAACTTTACACGATGCTTTAATAAACATTCGGACGAAGATAGGATGTATTTTTAATACATATGTCATATAATATATTAAGCGCAAACGTTGCTAGCCGAAGTTTCGAAAAGTTCTTGACCGATTTATATTTTTACATGAAATTCTCATGAAGTTTCAAACGGCCGTAAGATAAATATTTTTAAATATATATGGTAAATAAATATGTATGTAATATGTGAAGGGGAAACATTGTTGGCAAAAGTTTCGAAAAGTTCTTTGTCCACTTTCACCAACTTTTACCCGACCTAATAAACATTCGAACAGATAATCGCTGATCACGACCTATTTGCTTTAAAATGTCACACGATACTCTGCTGACATCAAGACGGAAATGAGCTATATATTTTTAATCAACGGTGAACAACTGCAAGAAAGAAAATACTAAAGATTTCATTTTCTTCGTTGCAGTCTGTTTTACTGTAGCAGTCAGATCATTTAAACCATCTGGCAAATTGCTTCTTCCACAAATATTGTATACACAAAAATTGTATACACGAGACTGTGTTTTTTATTTTCTTCGTCGCAGTTAGTTTTAAGAGGACAGAAGAATGTCGTATTTGTGTCTTATAGGCTAACTGAATTTTTTGAAAGTTTGCGATCCTACCCGTTCACAAATTAAAACAATGAGAAGTACTGTCATCAAAGCTTCTATTCTTATAGATCTAGCAGCTGGATAGGTCTCCCCTGTACCCCTTATACTAACTATCCTAATCGCTTTACCCATTCATTATACGTGACTTTATTTCTCAAGCGAGGTATCATTTGCAGTAACAATAAACAAGGCTTAATGTTAGAGAGAGAGAGCGGTGGAGGACATGGACAGAGAGCTAGAGGGAGGAGAAATTGACATATGGGGAAGGAGAAAATGGACGGAGAGAGGGGAAGGGAGAAGATGGACAGAGAGCGGTGTGAGGAGAAGAGAGACTGAGAGGGAAAGGACAATGAGAGGGGAGAGGGGAGAGGGGAGATGGACGAAGAGAAGGAGATGGACAGGGGAAGGGGGGGACAAGGAGATTAAGAAGGATGTACAACTCCAATACATACACTCCTGGAAATGGAAAAAAGAACACATTGACACCGGTGTGTCAGACCCACCATACTTGCTCCGGACACTGCGAGAGGGCTGTACAAGCAATGATCACACGCACGGCACAGCGGACACACCAGGAACCGTGGTGTTGGCCGTCGAATGGCGCTAGCTGCGCAGCATTTGTGCACCGCCGCCGTCAGTGTCAACCAGTTTGCCGTGGCATACGGAGCTCCATCGCAGTCTTTAACACTGGTAGCATGCCGCGACAGCGTGGACGTGAACCGTATGTGCAGTTGACGGACTTTGAGCGAGGGCGTATAGTGGGCATGCGGGAGGCCGGGTGGACGTACCGCCGAATTGCTCAACACGTGGGGCGTGAGGTCTCCACAGTACATCGATGTTGTCGCCAGTGGTCGGCGGAAGGTGCACGTGCCCGTCGACCTGGGACCGGACCAAAGCGACGCACGGATTCCTCCACAGTGCCGTAGGGGACCGTACGGCCACTTCCCAGCAAATTAGGGACACTGTTGCTCCTGGGGTATCGGCGAGGACCATTCGCAACCGTCTCCATGAAGCTGGGCTACGGTCCCACACACCGTTAGGCCTTCTTCCGCTCACGCCCCAACATCGTGCAGCCCGCCTCCAGTGGTGTCGCGACAGGCGTGAATGTAGGGACGAATGGAGACGTGTCGTCTTCAGCGATGAGAGTCGCTTCTGCCTTGGTGCCAATGATGGTCGTATGCGTGTTTGGCGCCGTGCAGGTGAGCGCCACAATCAAGACTGCATACCGCCGAGGCACACAGGGCCAACACCCAGCATCATGGTGTGGGGAGTGATCTCCTACACTGGCCGTACACCTCTGGTGATCGTCGAGGGGACACTGAATAGTGCACAGTACATCCAAACCGTCATCGAACCCATCGTTCTACCATTCCTAGACCGGCAAGGGAACTTGCTGTTCCAACAGGACAATGCACGTCCGCATGTATCCCGTGCCACCCAACGTGCTCTAGAAGGTGTAAGTCAACTACCCTGGCCAGCAAGATCTCCGGATCTGTCCCCCATTGAGCATGTTTGGGACTGGATGAAGCGTCGTCTCACGCGGTCTGCACGTCCAGCACGAACGCTGGTCCAACTGAGGCGCCAGGTGGAAATGGCATGGCAAGCCGTTCCACAGGACTACATCCAGCATCTCTATGATCGTCTCCATGGGAGAATAGCAGCCTGCATTGCTGCGAAAGGTGGATATACACTGTACTAGTGCCGACATTGTGCATGCTCTGTTGCCTGTGTCTATGTGCCTGTGGTTTGTCACTGTGATCATGTGACGTATCTGACCCCAGGAATGTGTCAATAAAGTTTCACCTTCCTGGGACAATGAATTCACGGTGTTCTTATTTCAATTTCCAGGAGTGTATTTAGAAACTGCAAAGCGTTGACAGGTTCACTAGTTTGTAATAAAAACAAGGCACAAAATACCAAAGAATGGCTTTATAACCAAGAAGTTAAAAAAGATTGCGGCTTTACGCCAATTTTATTCAGTATATATATATAAATGATATGATTAAAAAATTGAATGAGGAAAAGAAAAACAACAAAGGAATAAAACTAGATTAGAGCTATTGTATAAAAATATTAATGTGTCCTGACGACCAGACTATAATATCCAATTCAGAAGAATTACAAAGAAATTGTTGAAAATATCTATAGAAAAGACAAAAGTAGTGTCCTTCCGAGGAAAACAGTAGATGAGATGAAAAACAGATAATAGAAAACAACTTAAACGAGCTAGTAACTCATTTTAAGCTGATCTAACTAGGTGGACTGCAACATTTCTTTTGATTATGGTAAAGAAATAAAGAATAAGACAGAAAAATTTCAGGATGTTCGTGGGATCATAAAAAGAAAATGAAATGAAAAGACAGCTAAAGAAACGAAACAGAAAGTCTACAAAACAGTAGCTGTTCCATTGCTACTTTACGGATGTGACGCTTGGATAGCAAGTAAGAAAGACATAAATCGAATAGTGTCATCAGGAATGGAATACCTCAGATCAATTAAAGGATTTGAACTAGTAGACTGATTAAGGAAAGAAGGTATTAGAAATGTACTCAGAACATTTGCAGTAACTGAAAAATTCGACACATGTAAGCAGGAATATTACTGACACGTAGTCAGCACAGTCAAAAAACGTAACTATCTCTTTATTCACACGAAGTAATGAGTGCTATCGACAGGGGTTCTCAAACTGATTCCATGTGTTTCTAGATTTCCAGAAGGCTCTTCTTCACAACCCGTTACCAGTCAGATTGCTTGTCTATGGGGTGTCGTCTACCTTATGCAACTGCATCCGTGATTTCCCGTGCAAAGGTTACAGTTCATTGTAATCAACATTTTTAGGGCATAAAGTCAAGGGCCGGCACGCCAGTCGGGAACGATAGAGAAGAGATGGCTGTGAGAAGACGTCAGACGTCAGCCGAACGCACTGACAGACCTCTCTCCAGGACGACACGCGACAACAGCGGCCCCTATGCGAAATGGACACACGTGCCGCGGCCCAGTTGAAGAGTAGCTTTAAGATTGGCGAGTTCTATAGCAGCATCGACATTAGTTACTTTGTTTGTACAGTCTATGTAACACGGACTGATTAAGGAAAGAAGGTATTAGGTACTAACGCGAATTCTTTACAGACGAATGGAAAAACTGGTAGAAGCCGACCTCGAGGAAGATCAGTTTGGATTCCGTAGAAATATGGGAACACGTGAGGCAATACTGACCCTACGACTTATTTTAGAAGCTAGATTAAGAAAAGGCAACCAACGTTTCTAGCATTTCTAGACTTAGAGAATGCTTTTGACATTGTTGACTGGAATACTCTCTTTCAAATTCTGAAGGTGGCAGGGATAAAATACGGGGAGCGAAAGGCTATTTACAATTTGTACAGATAGCAGATGGCAGTTATAAGAGACGAGGGGCAACAAAGGGAAGCAGTGGTTGGGAAGGGAGTGAGACAGGGTTGTAGCCTCTCCCCGATGTTGTTCAATCTGTATATTGAGCAAGCAGTAAAAGAAACAAAAGAAAAATTCGGAGTAGGTATTAAAATCCACGGAGAAGAAACAAAAACTTTAAGGTTCGCCGATGACATTGTAATTCTGTCAGAGACAGAAAAGGACTTGGAAGAGCAGTTGAACGGAATGGACAGTGTCTTGAAAGGAGGATATAAGATGAACATCAACAAAAGCAAAATGAGGATAATGGAATGTCGTCGAACTAAGTCGGGTGATGTTGAGGGAATTAGATTGGGAAATGAGACACTTAAAGTAGTAGAGGAGTTTTGCTATTTGGGGAGAAAAATAACTGATGATGGCCGAAGTAGAGAGGATATAAAATGTAGACTGGCAATGGCAAGGAAAGCGTTTCTGAAGAAGAGAAATTTGTTAACATCAAGTATAGATTTAAGTGTTAGGAAGTCGTTTCTGAAAGTATTTGCATGGAGTATAGCCATGTATGGAAGTGAAACATGGGCGATAAATAGTTTGACGAGAAAAGAATAGAAGCTTTCGAAATGTGGTGCTACAGAAGAATACTGAAGATTATATGGGTAGATCACATAACTAATGAGGAGGTACTGAATAGGATTGGGGAGAAGAGGAGTTTATTGCACAACTTGACTAGAAGAAGGCATCGGTTGATAGGACCTGTTCTGAGGCATCAAGGGATCACCAATGTAGTATTGGACGCCAGAGTGTGGGTAAAAATGGTTGAGAGAGACCAATAGATGAATACACTAAGCAGATTCAGAAGGACGTAGGATGCAGTACGTACTGGGAGATGAAGAAGCTTTCACAGGATAGAGTAGAATGGAGAGCTGCATCAGACCAGTCTCAGGACTGAAGACCACAACAACAACAACATGTAACACGGGCTTGAGAATTGTTTATACTGAAGAACGTTGCTTATTTTGCATGTCGCCCTTTGCTTGCGACACATCTGTGTAATTGACAAAGTTAAGTATTGTAATCTTTTCGTTTCCTAATAAAACACATTAATACGATTTGTTTGAATTTTGTCCAGCGATACGAGAAAGCAGGTTTCCTAGGCTTCCTATACTTGACGACTAGGCTGGATTTAGCACAACGGAAAGGCATCTGATAAAACAGAAGTGATATCTAGTGTTCCTAATTCGTACAAACGATTTAGGAGACAATCTGAGCCGTCCTCTTAGATTGTTCGCTGATGATGCTGCCATTTATCGTCTCATAACGTCATCAATGATCAAAAGCAATTGTAAAATGATTTAGACAAGGTGTCTGTACGGTGCGAAAAATGGCAATTGACTGTAAATAATGACAGGTGTGAACTCATCCACATGAATTCTAAAAGGAATTCATTAAATGTCGGTTACACGACAAATCACATAAATCTAAAGGCTGTCAGTTCAACTAAATACCTAGGTATTACAATTATGAACAACTTAAATTGGAACGATCACATAGAGAATCTTGTGCGGAAGGCGAACCAAAGACTGAGTTTTATTGGCAGACTCCGTAGAAGATGCAACAGGCCTACTAAAGAGATTGCCTACACTACGCTTGTGCGTCCTCTTTGGAATACCGCTGCGCAGTATGGGATCCGCATAAGATAGGATTGAAGGAGAACATTGACAAAGAAGGGCAGCTCGTTTTGTGTCATCACGAAATAGGGGAGAGAATGTTAAAGATATGACATGCATGCTGGGATGACTATCATTAAAACAATGACTTTGTAAGTAGGCTGTTTAGGTTTTTATGTTGGTAACGCCACGTAGCGCTCTGTATGAAAATCACTGACTGTGCTGTGTGCAGTCTGTGGCTGGTTTGCATTGTTGGAATATTTGTTATTGTAGTGTTGGGCAGTTGGATGTGAACAGCGCGTAGCGTTGCGCAGTTGGAGGTGAGCCGCCAGGAGTGGTAGATGCGGGAAGAGAGATGAGTTTCGAGAGCAGACGATCTGGACGTGTGTCCGTCAGCAAAAGGAAATTTGTAAGATTGGATGTCATGAACTGATATATATTGATCTTTTCACTAAATTTGAATCACGAACTTTCTCATCTGAAGGCAAAAATATTTTTTTAATGCCAACCTTTATAGGGAGCAAAGATCACAGTAATAAAATAAGAGAAATCAGAGCTCGCCTGCAAAAGATTTATGTGTTCGTTTTTCCCGTGCGTTGTTAGAGAATGGAACGGAACAGAAATAGTGTGAAAGTGGTTCGATGAACCTTCTGGCGGAGACTTAAGTGTGAATTGCTGAGTAGATGTAGAATGGAAGGAACATGTGAACAGAACGCAACAAGGCTGATATCGTAAAAAATGTTTTGCAATTTATATCCAAATGGAAAAGGGAAGTAGATCGGCCCAGGATACGATGGAGCTAAGGAGCTGCAGTTGGAACTAGATTCCTCGAACTTAATCCAGGATGTAAGTGATCATGATGGTAAGAGAGGCATTTAGACAGTCATATTTCGCATGCTTGGTATGCGAATGGAGTAGGAAAGAAACTTGATAAAATTGATACGACGTACCCTCCGCCACATTGGCTTGTGGAGTAGATACAGAGTTACGTCAAAAATTATTTGCAATACAAATAGGAAATGTAAGTTAACATAATTTTAGAGTATCTTCCCCTTGCTTTTCAACGCACTTGATAAAGCGTTGCACAAGCTTCCTGATGCCCTCAGAAAAGAAGGTTTTCGGCTGAGCAGCAAGCCACGCATGCAGCGCGTCGTTCACCTCTTTGTTTAATGCCACATTAAATGGACCAAACAAATGATAGTCGTAAGAGGCAAGATCAGGACTTTATGGAGGATCAGCAGTTACATTAAACTTGAGTTTCCGGAGCGTTTCAGCAGCGTTAAGTGGACGGACACAGTCGCTCAACAATTCATCTCCATTCGACATCGGTCTTCTGCGTTTGCTTCGAATTGCAGCATTTAGCCTGCCAGTCAGCATCTAACTATAATGCACGCTGTTTATAGTTGTACCACTCTCCCGATAACGTTTCGGTTCTGGGATCTGTGCGTCCCACAAAGCGGCAACATTCAGTTTTCTCGATGACAGCAGGGTCGTCAACTTTTTCCTGCTGATCGATTGTGGCTGTTTCCATTTCATACTCCGCCATTTACTCTCCGGCTCTTAATGGTGGGGCCATGTTTCGTCACGAGAGATGATTCTGACTAAGAAGTCACGTTCTTTACCACGGCGATCCAAATGTTTTTAGCAAATGTCCAAGCACGTTTGTTTCTTCAACACTGAATAGTTTCTGGACCTATCTTGCAGAAACTTTGTTGGTGATTTCGTAGGCAGAACGATGATTAATCTGCAGACGATTTGCTACTTTATGAATAGTCTCTCGGCCGTGCACCACAACCACGTTATGTGCACACTTACTGTTGTCATAATTTGTAATGGTGGATAAATGGTTCATGAGCATTATAGGACTTAACATCTGAGGTCATCAGTCTCCTAGAACTTAATAACTACTTAAACCTAACTAACCTAAGGACATCACACACATCCATGCCCTAGGCAGGATTCGAACCTGCGACCGTAGCGGTCACGCGGTTCCGGACTGAAGCGCCTAGAACCGCTCGTCCACCCCAGCCGGGTAATGGTGGATAGTTGTCCAGCTCTGTCCTCATGGATAACACTCGAGTGACCATTTTTTATTTTTGCAATCCATTCGTAGACACTCCAATGCAGTAAGACGCTGTTCTCGTATTGAACCGAAAGTCTTTGATGGATTGTGGCCCTCGATACACCTCCTGACCACAAAAACTGTTTGGTGCTAACGTCTAATGGAGATTCCATAGTCTACCTGCAATAAAAGGAAGAGAAATGTGGGACATAGGATCAAATTTTCATAGCAGGACCACAACAGTGCAACAAAAAATAAACGAGGATAAAGGTCACTATGAACAATGTAAGGAGTGTTATGTGAACATTGCGGATAATTTTTGACTTACCCTCGTACGTAGGCGTAGACCTTTACAGATATTCACATCGGCATCGGCGTTTGTGCGTAACGTAATTACACCGAAGAACCAAAGAAACTGGTACACTTGCCTAATATCGCGTAGGGCCCCCGTGAGTACGCAGAAGTGCCGCAACACGACGTGGCATGGACTCGACTAATGTCTCAGTAGTACTGGAGGGAATTGATACCATGAATCCTGCAGGACTGTCCATAAATCCGCAATAGTACTAAGGGGTGGAGTTCTATTTTGAACAGCACATTGCAAGGCATCCCAGAGGTGTTCAATAATGTTCGTGCCTGGGGAGTTTGGTGGCCAGCAGAAGCGTTTAAACTCAGAAGATTGTTCCTGGAGCCACTCTGTAGCAATTCTGAAAGTTTGGGGTGTCGGATTGTCGTGCTGGAATTGCCCTAGTCCGTCGGAACGCACAATGGACATGAATGGATGCAGGTGATCAGACCAAACGTGTCACCTGTCTGAGTCATATCTAGATGTACCAGGAGTCCATTATCACACCATCCGCATACGCCCCGCACCATTACAGAGCCTCCACCAGTTTCAACAGTCGCCTCCTGACACGCACGGTCCACGGATTCATGCGGTTTTCTCCATACTCGTACACGTCCATCCGCTCGATAGAGTTTGAAACGAGACTCTTCCAACCAGCCAACATGTTTCGAGTCATCAACAGTCCATTGTCGGTGCTGACAGGCCCAAGCGAGTCGCAAAGCTTCGTGTCGTGCAATCACCAAGAGTACACGAGTGGGTCTTCAGCTCCGAAAGCCCATGTTGGTGATGTTTCGCTGAATGGTTCGCTCGCTTGCACTTGTTGATGACCCAGCATTGAAATCTGCAGCAATTTACCGAAGGGTTGCACTTCTGTCACGTTCAACGATTCTCTTCAGGTCGTCGTTCGTCCCGTTCTTGCAAGATCTCTTTCTGGCCGCATCGATGTCGGAAATTTGATGTTTTACCGGATTCCTGATATTCGCGGCACATTCGTGAAATGGTCGTACGGGAAAATCCCCACTTCATCGCTACCTCGGAGATGCTTTGCGCCCATCGCTTGTGCGCCGACTATAACACCACGTTCAAACTCATTTAAATCTTGATAACCTGCCACTGTAGTAGCAGTAACCGATCTAACAACTGCGCCAGACACTTGTATCATAGAGACGTCGCCGAGCTCAGCGCTGTGTTGTACTTGTTTACATATCTCTGTATTTGAATACGCATGCGTATATCAGTGTCTGGCGCGTCGTTGTACTACTGTAGACATCTCACGCGAGCAGACCTCTAACCACGGTCACCTAGCCTTCTACCGCGAAGCGACCGGAGACGTTATGGGCCTGTGGCCGCTGGCTGCGCTGGTTACGGAGTCGGCCGCGAGGCGGCGCGCGCGGCGCCGCTGGAGCGACGCGGCGGCGGCGAAGGCGCTCAGTTTGACTGCGTCCTCAGCCGCTCCTGGAGGTGGCGGCGCGGCCTGCAGTGTACACCGCCTGTCACAGACAAGCGTCTCTCGCTCGCTCGACTTGACGACCACCCGCATCCTACACGGCGTCGCTCATCTCGTCACACAGATCCTCAGGCACGATCTTAGCCTGTTCGTCTTTTTAATCGAACGGATATAGTCGCGTTCTTTTTTTTTTTTTCCTGACACGGTTACGTTTATTACGTACGACAATGACAGAGTGCGCTGGACACGGACGCTGGTTGACGGCCGTCGCGTGGCTGCTGACAGCGGCGACCGGCGTCGCCGGCTTCAACGTGGACACGGAGCACATGGTGCGCTTCCGAGGTACCAGGGGCTCCATGTTCGGCTTCAGCGTCGCCGAGCACCGAGACCGCCAGGGAAACTGGTGAGTACTTCTTGCTTCAGGAACCCATCTCTAGCAAGCGAGTGCGTCATCTTCATATGACATCTCTGCACAGTCTGTGATATTGCATGTTATTTTGTCGAACGCGTGGAATGAGGGATTATCCATTCCGTGAGTGGTGTACAGTGAAAAGGAGTAATGGAACTGAAACACTACTCTATTGAGCGTGGTATTTGGGGGAGTAGCATGCCAAATGGTCTCGTCGAAAGACCTTTCGAAGCAGATGCGCTAGAAAGAGTGTTTACTTCTGTAAACCTCATCGTTTGATACGAATTTTGGTCGGGCAACATATATCCTTGCCTACCGGCATCAAGGAAGTTTCCAAAGTCGTGCAGTAATTTGCGTTATAAAGCAGTGCGCTAACATGTCTTGCAATGTATTGGTCAAGGTTATCGTTTTTCTGACGTTAGTGACATATGCTTTGTAATTTGTATTGTGATTCCCAGTCACTTTTTATTCACTTGGCATAAGATCCAAGACACTTTAAAACTATATCTCTGCCGCGCCACTTTGAAATAACGCGCTGGAAATAAACTCACTTAAATCTTTCCATGATCTTTATACCTATGCTAAGTCATCTCTGTCAGTGGAAGACAACAAAATATTTTGACAACGTGACAAGAGTATTATTGACAATTTTTGGGAGAGGATTACGCCCTTGTTTTGACTGTCGCCATCCAGGTTCGTTCGTGAAATCTTTGACACATTCTCCGCTATTGTATAATTTATTCGGAGTGATGCGTTTCTATAGCAGCCGAAATCTTCAGCAATGCAAAATGGCGTTTATTGTATTTAGTCAGGACAGGTATTTTATAATACTCATACTACCTCTTCATCTTGTATACAGCGTAGTTTTATCGGCTTTCACTGGACGCATGTTTGTCCTAGTGTGTGCAGGCACTTGGGGATGCCGGCATGCTGCCGAAACGTAACTGTAAGCATTATTTCGCCAATAAATGTCAAACGAAGCAATAATCTGTGTCATTTTGTTAAAAGTTACATGCGATTCTTGTGTTGGCTGTGTGATTTTGGTGCAAGGCTTGAGGAACCTATGAGGTTATGAGTATGACTTGCAGATTTCCTGAAGAAGTTTGTTACATGATTTTTATGTTTGCTTCGTGTAATTAATGAGATGCGAATATTACCTCTCGGCTCACTGTTGATTTGTCTTTTATCCTGATTGTAGTGAGCCGAACAGAGCAGATTAAGTGTATTGTTAGTCTAGTTTCAGCGTGGCTGCAGCTTGTGTGATGCGGTATCGTTACCAAGATGTACCTAAAGAGCTGGGCAGCGTGTACCTTGTTAGTACAAGCATGAAAAGCCACGCTTGTATCGTTAATGGGGCAGTCCGGCAAATGACAAACAGTGAACGGAGGCAACACTGACGAGTTGTACTATGGAGCGTACGTGGCTGTTGGCAACATGACTTGCGCCGCTGCACGTGTAGTAAGCCGGTGTTTACACGCTGCTGCACGAGATAACAGCGGGACGCCGGATCGCAAGCAGTCGACGAACGTCCTTGGTACAGCACCGTAGAAGCCGAGTACCGCTCGCCGTCGTCATCGTAATATTTAGCTGCGGCATCGGGCAAAGTTGTAGTAATACGTGGCGTTGAACCTCTCCTCCGCGTAACCAGTTTCGCATAACCTCTATGGTGTGTTTGCTTAGCTAAGGAGTATTGCATTGGGTTGTTGTACAGTATGAACCCGAAAGCGACAGTAAAAATTCGGAGGTTGTTGAGGGATATTTTCTGAGTATTTTGGTATAACAAACCCGTTCTCTCCTGTGGCTCGTTGGAGGATTAATGTGGTTGAGATTTATTTGGTTTGTTATTCCAGTTGATTTTGTTTCTCTGAAAATGCGCTCAAAATAGAGAAATTGTCTGTAATATGTAGTCAATAAAACGTACACCGCAAACCCAGATAGATAGAAATGTACTGTGACGTGGTTGCGTCGGATAACGTCGTTGTACCGCTCGCCAATTGCGTTAAGCGAACTAATAGACGAGGTGCATATCGGCCAGAGCTTCATCAGTAGACATATCGATACAGCTGTGTATCGCTGTTAAAGTACAACTATCACTGCCGGAAATACAACCCCAAGACAGAACAGACTTCAAGGCGAAGATCTTTGATCAACAATGTATAAAACCAGTGTCATTACAATTTTTCCTATAAAATCGATTACAAGAGAAGTGTATTTTCTAAAATTTTGTGTTTACTAAAATGCCGTGTAGAAGATAGAATTGTATTATAGTTATTGCACCTGTCGGTGGGTAATTAGTATTATACTGCTGAAGGCCATATAAAATAAGAAAAGGTGAATCGCTGTTTACAACAGCAAGTACCGAGAACAACTTTGCTTCCGACCAAGGCACACACCGTACACCGTCGAATTTTGCACAGTCTTGCAGGTATTTTTAATGCAATACAGATACAATGATAAATAGGGAGTAAGGAATCAAATGAAATACAGCTAATTTGTAGCGCGTCATCGGAAACCACGGGTCTCTTGCCCCAAAATAATCAGAAAATGTGCTTCAACAACTCCGAGACGTTGTTGGTGGAGTTCAAGTTCACCGTAGATACACGGTATGAGCTCATTTGTTTCTGAGTTTCGCCTCGCAGGATCAGCCGAGCGGTCTAGGGCGGTGCAGTCATTGACTGTGCGGCTAGTCCCGGAGGAGGTTCGAGTCCTCCCTCGGGCATGTGTGTGTGTGTGTGTGTGTGTGTGTGTGTGTGTTTGTCCTTAGGATAAAAAAATGGTTCAAATGGCTCTGAGCACTATGAGACTTAACATTTGTTGTCATCAGTCCCCTAGAACTTAGAACTACTTAAACCTAACTAACCCAAGTACATCACACACATCCATGCCCGAGGCAGCATTCGAACCTGCGACCGTAGCGGTCACGCGGTTCCAGATTGTAGCGCCTAGAACCGTCGGCCACACCGACCGGCCTTTAGGATAATTTAAGTTAAGTAGTGTGTAAGCTTAGGGACTGATGACCTTACCAATTAAGTCCCATAAGATTTCACACCATTTTCTTTTGTTTTTTTGTTTCTGGGTTTGATGATAACGATTGTGTTGATTACGGAAGAGCAATTAACCCTTTCGGGGTTGACGGAGTACATATGTCTCACTAAAGTAATACGCAGTTCTGAGCGTTGAACTCACAAACTCGAACAACCATAACAACAGTGGCAACTCGGCCTTCACAGCAGTAACGAGGAGGCCTTCACAAAACTGGTGACGAGGGTTTACAAAACAGAAGATATTTTTAAGCTAACGGTAACATTTAAGATTTGTACGAAACACACTTCAAAATGAGCAGTCTGTTCATTTCACTATTTTGCCATTGAACAATTTCGATCTTGACGGATGTCTTTATTTCATGTCAGTTTTCGGCAAGGAACCAGGCTAAAAAAGTATGGTTCAAATGGCTCTGAGCACTATGGGACTTAACTTCTGTGGTCATCAGTCCCCTAGAACTTAGAACTACTTAAACCTAACTAACCTAAGGACTTCACACACATCTATGCCCGAGGCAGGATTCGAACCTGCGACCGTAGCAGTCCCGCGGTTCCGGACTGCTCGCCTAGAACCACTAGACCACCGCGGCCGGCCAAGGAACCAAACCCGACTCTTTAGTCGACTGTGAATTAGAACGAGAATGAAAACTATCGCGGCCATTGTTGTTCTCTTAAGTGCAGATGACTCGCCTGTCATGCACGCGCTCTTTCACCTGGAGGGCAAGTTGCGGAATTGAGGAGCTTGCGTTTTGTCAGAGCCAGTTTGTGAAACCAGAGTCTCTACTTCTGCTTCAAGTATAGCCGCCGATGTTTAGTATTTGAGGGGAGACTTTCCAGCACTTCTACCAACTAAAGATCCTTGGCAGTGCGGCATATCGAACTCGATTCCTGCGTGAGGCAATCAGACGCTGAATGGAACGTCGCCGCCGGCCTTTGTGACCGAGCGGTTCTAGGCGCTTCAGTCCGGAATCGCGCTGCTGCTACGGTCGCAGGTTCGAATCCTGCCTCGGGCATGGATGTGTGTGATGTGCTTCGGCTAATCAGGTTTAAGTCTAGGAGACTGATGACCTCACATGTTAAGTCCCACAGTGCTTTGAGCCATTTTTTTGGAACGTCGCCTACTTATTGTTACCCATGAAAGACCTTGAGCAGGTCATCTAGCAACGAATCTACGCCACAGTTCGTTGATTCTAATCTCCATGTTACAAAATTTGACCTTGACAGCAGGGAAACAAGATGATGGCCGTAGTTCTTGCTTTATTACACGCATATGTGTTTCCGTTAACGAATGTTTCATCTGATTTATACTATCGACAATTTGACGTTACTGTAAAATGTTGTCCACTTCGCTCTGTCACTCGCTAAAGTCCGTAATGAAGTTTTGAATATCTTTGGGTATTGTTATTGTTGTGGTCTTCAGTCCTGAGACTGGTTTGACGCAGCTCTCCATTCTACTCTATCCTGTGAAAGCTTCTTCATCTCCCAGTACGTATTGCAACCTACATCCTTCTGAATCTGCTTGGTGTATTCATCTCTTGGTCTTCCTCTACGATTTTTACCCTCCAAACTGTCCTCCAATACTAAATTGGTGATCCCTTGATGCGTCAGAACATGTCCTACCAACCGATCCCTTCTTCTGGTCAAGTTGTGCCACAAGCTCCTCTTCTCCCCAATCCTATTCAATTCCTCCTCATTAGTTATGTGATCTACCCATCTAATCTTCAGCATTCTTCTGTAGCACCATATTTCGAAAGCTTCTATTTTCTTCTTGTCCAAACTATTTATCGTCCATGTTTGGCTTCCATACATGGCTACACTCCATACAAATACTTTTAGAAATGACTTCCTGACACTTAAATCTATACTCGATGGTAACAAATTTCTCTTCTTCATAAACGCTTTCCTTGCCATTGCCAGTCTACATTTTATGTCCTCTCTACTTCGACCATCATCAGTTATTTTACTTCCTAAATAGCAAAACTTCTTTATTACTTTAAGTGTCTCATTTCCTAATCTAATTCCCTCAGCATCACCCGACTTAATTCGGCTACATTCCATTATCCTCGTTTTGCTTTTGTTAACGTTTATCTTATATCCTCCTTTCAGGACACTGTCCATTCCATTCAACTGCTCTTCCAAGTCCTTTGCTGTCTCTGACAGAATTACAATGTCATCGGCGAATCTCAAAGTTTTTATTTCTTCTCCATGGACTTTGATACCTACTCCGAATTTTTCTTTTGTTTCCTTTACTGCTTGCTCAATATACAGATTGAATAACATCGGGGAGAGGTTACAACCCTGTCTCACTCCCTTCCCAACCACTGCCTCCCTTTCATGTCCCTCGGCTCTTATTACTGCCATCTGGTCTCTGTACAAATTGTAAAAAAGCCTTTCGCTCCCTGTATTTTACCCCTGCCACCTTTAGAATTTGAAAGAGAGTATTCCAGTCAACATTGTCAAAAGCTTTCTCTAAGTCTACAAATGCTAGAAACGTAGGTTTGCCTTTCCTTAATCCTTCTTCTAAGATAAGTCGTAAGGTCAGTATTGCCTCACGTGTTCGAGTGTTTCTACGGAATCCAAACTGATCTTCCCCGTGGTCGGCTTCTACTAGTTTTTCCATTCGTCTGTAAAGAATTCGTGTTAATATTTTGCAGCTGTGGCTTATTAAACTGATTGTTCGGTAATTTTCACATCTGTCAACACCTGCTTTCTTTGGGATTGGAATTATCATATTCTTCTTGAAGTCTGAGGGTATTTCGAATGTTTCATACATCTTGCTCACCAGATGGTAGAGTTTTGTCAGGACTGGCTCTCCCAAGGCCGTCAGTAGTTCCAATGGAATGTTGTCTACGCCCGGGGCCTTGTTTCGACTGAGATCTTTCAGTGCTCTGTCAAATTCTTCACGCAATATCATATCTCCCATTTCATCTTCATCTACATCCTCTTCCATTTCCATAATATTGTCCTCAAGTACATCGCCCTTGTATAGACCCTCTATATACTCCTTCCACCTTTCTGCTTTTCCTTCTTTGCTTAGAACTGGGTTTCCATCTGAGCTCTTTATGTTCATACAAGTGGTTCTTTTATCCCCAAAGGTCTCTTTAATTTTCCTGTAGGCAGTATCTATCTTACCCCTAGTGAGATAAGCCTCTATATCCTTACATTTGTCCTCTAGCCATCCCTGCTTAGCCATTTTGCACTTCCTGTCGATCTCATTTTTGAGACGTTTGTATTCATTTTTGCCTGCTTCATTTACTGCATTTTTATATTTTCTCCTTTCATCAATTAAATTCAATATTTCTTCTGTTACCCAAGGATTTCTACTAGCCCTCGTCTTTTTACCTACTTGATCCTCTGCTGCCTTCACTACTTCATCCCTAAAAGCTACCCATTCTTCTTCTACTGTATTTGTTTCCCCCATTCCTGTCAATTGTTCCCTTATGCTCTCCCTGAAACTCTGTACAACCTCTGGTTCTTTCAGTTTATCCATGTCCCATCTCCTTAATTTCCCACCTTTTTGCAGTTTCTTCAGTTTTAATCTACAGGTCATAACCAATAGATTGTGGTCAGAGTCCACATCTGCCTCTGGGAATGACTTACAATTTAAAACCTGGTTCCTAAATCTCTGTCTTACCATTATATAATCTATCTGGTACCTTTTAGTATCTCCAGGGTTCTTCCATGTATACAACCTTCTTTCATGATTCTTAAACCAAGTGTCAGCTATGATTAAGTTGTGCTCTGTGCAAAATTCTACCAGGCGGCTTCCTCTTTCATTTCTTAGTCCCAGTCCATATTCACCTACTATGTTTGCTTCTCTCCCTTTTGCTACACTCGAATTCCAGTCACCCATGACTATTAAATTTTGTTCTCCCTTCACTCCCTACTTCCCACTATATCTAACTTTAACCTATCCATTTCCCTTTTTAAATTTTCTTACCTACCTGCCCGATTAAGGGATCTTTGATGTCTTGATTTAACAGTTGCGTGCTCATACATGCCGATAGTGAAAATTTACGATCTGATCTCGCTGATACGATGCCTTATCTGTGAACAGCACCATTGCACTGAATTAGGGTTGACACTTTGTTGAATAAACCATTCGCAGAGGAGTACCCGTGCCGGAAAACCGGCTTCTGATAGTGCCTGTACACGCTGTAAATGGTGTGCTAACAGCTGGTCCTCCTGTAGCACTCACCAAACAGTCGTGTGGCCTCATACAGTGTTGCATCTACATGTCTTGTACTGACACCAGGGTCGCCGTCAACTGCATGAAGAACCGCCGCCTCCCGTTGGAGTGGCCTCGTCATTCTAGGTCTTCCTTGGTCGCTAGTATCAGGCTTAAATGCCTCATGTTCCCTAAATCGACCATCAGTGGCGTCAAACGTTTCCTGTCGGGGCACCTTCGTTCTGGAAATCTCTCCCGGTACAAACGTTGCGCGCGAGCCCCGTTGCTGTCAGCTAGTCCATACATCAAATGAGCATCTGCCTTCTCTGCGTTTGTGTACACTACCACTGGACGAGCAAAGTCTGTGATTAGCTCTACGTAGTAATCCGTGTGCATGCAGCCGTCATACTGATCACTGAAACAGTTGATGTTACCTGTAAACAAGCAATGACGTACGTTGCTTGACGAGAAGGCCAGGTAAAACAAAACAATGGCGGTGCACAACGTAATCAGACGTGACCAAGAGTACGTGTTTTCCATAATTCTAACTTTCTATTCTTGTGTGTTTCCCACGATTAATGAGTTGCTTTTCCAGACCCATGTTCATACAACGTTCTTCGTCTACGTGTGAGGAATGTGTTCTGCAGTTAGTGCCGTACATTTTTGCTACACCCTGTATACTCGTAATTCATCCACCAGATGTTCCGTGTAGATGGAAGAAGTCAGAAATGATCTTAAATTCTCATACATGTTTTAGTTGGAAATCTTGGCTTCTGCAATAACGATTTTCCTTGACTGTGCTCGACCTAATGTCACGTTTCGACTAATCGTCCATGGATATGTATCGAGTGTTACCGTTCCACCTAAAACACAGCGAGAGAGAACGTACTGAAGAAACGCTGTCAGCGAAAGGGAGAATGCGATGTTCAGGCGTCGTACGGGCTACGTGTTTACTGCTTTGGTGTAACAAAGCGAGCGACCATGGAGAGTCTTCATCCGCTGGCTCTGCTATCAGCTCTTCGCGAAACCGGTTACCTCCATAATAGCAGTCACTTCCCTTTGCCTGCAATTTACTTTAATCATCGTGTCGCCCAGCGGTAATCACCACGAATGCAAATGGACCATCTCGAACTGCTTCACAGGCAGATATTAGCATTATAGCAAAAATTTCTAAGGTTTTTTTTTCAGTCTCGTGCGAGGCGGGATGAAACCAAATTACCGCCGTCACTCTAAATACCCCCAACTGCCACTGTCTTGGCTTTGCTTGAAATATATATAAAAAAAGTTGTTGCTCTGCTGAGTGCTTATTAAGGACAAGAGTTTTTATTCCCTTGCCCTATGGAGTTGCTGTTTGGTGATGAAGCTGTCAGTCAACAGTGTACGCCGGTACGTTGCATTCCATCGGCGTACATGGTTGACTGATGAGAATCTTAGATACTCTGCCTATAGGTCGGGCCTTGAAGACAACGGACATTTTGATAAGCCAGATTCAAGTTCTGAAACAGCCTAATTGTTCCAACTTTTCCGTTGCAATATAACGAGATAGTGATATCATTTATGGTGGAAAACTTGTCATTCGATGTTGTTTTGTAGAACTGGTTTTCTATCGCTAATGACCATGACAAAGCCAGATAACACAGGGGTTTAAGACATTGAATTCCCATTTGGGAAGAGCCTGGTTCAAATCCTACATTTACTGCCAAGTTAAAAGTTTTCTATAACTTCATTCAATCTCATCAGATGAATGCTAGGACACTTCCTCCAGATAAACTGCTGCCAATTTCTTACTAATTCAAACTTTCCTTCATCATAATGGCCTCGTTATTTGCTGAAAGTGGAAACCTCAAAAATACAGAATGAAAGTAACTATGAGTATACCGCACACGTAAATAGTCTCATTCTTAGGGCCTTGCTTAAAACTTAATTTGGAACAGTGACAGGCTTTCTTTTTTTAAAAAAAAGTTATTTTCATTGTTGTAAAGGAAGGACGTACACTGTGCTTACACCTAACCTTACACCCTACCTTCTTTGCCAAGGTCGCTAACACACACTATGTAACATCCAGGCTTATGGTTACCACCCCTGCATTATGTATTACTAGGTGAATATTCTTATATCTACAACTATAATTAAATTAAATTACTTTTCGATAATAGGAAAAAGGCTTCTAGAAGAATAATAGCAATACCAAACAATAGTATTTACAACACCCTTTGTACCATAAACAATCAAAATCAGATGGAAAATGTTTGGGTAAAAGAATAATACATTTCGTTATCATCTATAAATAGCAGGAATTAAATCTTGAGCCTAATTAACAAAATATAGATAATTGATCGTTTAGCACTGTTAGAATACTTATTTCTGCAATTTCAATATTAATGTGATTTTTATGTGTTTAGAAAAATGTCTTAAACTTGCTCTAGCAAAGTAGAGAATACTACAGAGGGTTTGATGATGTTGTTAAACTATTTCATATTATAAGTTATGTTTTACATTATTACAACCAGTAGTACATTATAGGAAGAGTGGAAATACTCGGCCTCGAGTAATGTTGGGGCAGATGAGTGTTGGACCCACCAGAGGACAGATCTGTGCGTGCAGTTGAGATAACTTTTTGCTGCATGGTTCAGGTTTAGATTTACAATAGAGCAACTCGTGTGTTCGACATTGTCTAAAACAGCATATTAGAACAGTGCAGTGACGGATTATTTCGGAGTGTTAAACAGTTTGCTTTAATATAGCAAAAGGCAGAATGATATGTGACTTTATATTCGTACTTTGTTGAGTATTAGTGTTGAACAATGCAACGGACCTAACACACACGCATTTCTATCAAATTACTGCATCTAGACGATTCAGTATCGTCAGTAGACTATGTGCTACCATCGGTTAGCTACTGTAGTAACAACGAGGCTTATTACGCCGAAGATTGATCATGAGCTCATAAGATATAGGTTTTGAAGTGAATAAATCTACGTACTTACTTTACTTCAGTTGTGGCCTACATCATTGTACTGAAATCCATTATGGTGTACTGTATTTATTGAACAAGCATATTTTCGCTCATGTATGCAGTCGTCGAGGGACACAGGTATTTAAACCATCTTTAGCTATTCACTAGCCGGTGGGACGTTACAATTAGTTCGGTTGATATTCGAATCGAAGATAGGTGGTTCAAAAATCCCGGTAGATTAAGACTTTTCAGCGCCTGTATTTGACTGGTAAACGGGGAAAGGTGCTCAGTTTGATGAACAGCCATTGCGATAACATTATGAGGTAACCGCGAAACCTCTGGGTGTGACGGTTGTGGCGCTGTTGATGGTGATCCTTCAATCGGATGGGGGTTTTACTTTTGGTATCTCAAATGGCTCTGAGCACTATGGGACTTAACTGCTGAGGTCATCAGTCCCCTAGAACTTAGAACTACTTAAACCTAACTAACCTAAGGACATCACACACATCCATGCCCGAGGCAGGATTCGAACCTGCGACCGTAGCGGTCGCGCGGTTTCAGAATGTAGCGCCTAGAACCGCTCGACCACACCAGCCGGCTTACGTTCGGTAGTCTCCATGGTGCTATTAGAGGAGTAAGCTAGGTTTCACAAAATTCGTGCTATTTCATGAACATCATCAAAACACTCACGCTACTCTTACACAGAGTCATCACAGATACGTACACTAAACATAAGACACGAGGCTCAAACTTCCCGAAGAGTAACTTACGCCCCTGAATCTACCCGTCTCAATGCCACGACCGACTATGCGTCAGGTCTCTGCTTTACCTAGGCTTGGCAGATGCTTGGAAAAAAAATGTAGTTGATTAATGTGAGAAATAATTAATATGGATATCAGAAGGCGCCATATAGTATATGCGCTCTGATTTCTTCTTCTGTTCAAGTTTCAGTCTATGGACACTTCTCCAAGGCCACCGTTTGCAAACCTTTTTCTTCATTTTCACTCGAATATTAGACTAAATGGCCTTATTATGATAAATACCGTATTGTGCGGTTTTCAGACCTTTCCTGTCGGTAGATTTACATTTCAAATGTTTTATGGGACCTGGCTTAACGAATACTTGTTGGATCCTAGGTCCAGCGCTATTTCTTATTTGATCCACAGCACTGTTTATATTTAATTCTTTTCCTATGTTCTCGTACCTTACACTGTCCCCCATAAGACATTTCGTAACAATTCCAAGATATCTCTTTCCAGGGGACGTCACTTACAAAGTAGCACCTATTATGATAAAAATTGGTTGCAGAACAAGCAATGGATAGACTGTCGCAGCGCAAACTTGGGTACAAACACGGTTCCTTGAACATTGACAGCTGCATGTACTCAAAAAGAACAGTTCAGTTTTTTAACATGTGTGGATAAAAATCCTACGTCAAGATCGCAAATTATCTTTGTTCATTACCGGTTTCGGCTCATTACTGAGCCATCTTAGTATCAGTCTAAAATGTTGTTCAGTGTGTGCCATTCATTAAGCATCGTAGTATTTTTAGAGCTAAGTCCCCTAGTTAAATAAAAAATCCTAAAATGAAAAACGTTATTGGTTATGCAAATGGACAACGTTAATCACTAATCAAATTTTGTTACAGTGATGAGTGATTAACGTTGTCAATTTACATAACCAACCACGGTTTTCACTTTAGAATCTTTTATTTGATTGGGCCAGCTTAGCTCTAAAAATACTACGATGGGTAATGAAAGTCACAAATTGAACAAAATTTTAGACTGATACGAAGTTGGATCAGTAATGAGCCCAAACCGGTAATAAATGAAGAAAATTTGCGATCTTGACGTAGGATTTTTATCCACACGCTTTAAATCAACAGATCGCGCATCTCCCCATTGACTATGTCAAAGAATAACAATTCATGACCAACAGCTCGTCCGCATAGCTCAAATAATTTTAAGATCTTACATTTTTTAAAACACGTTTTGTTTTTTCGAGACGCGAAGAGAGGGGAAGGCGTTGAAGTCAAACGCCCCGTACACATGTATCTTTCTGACAGACTAAAACTATACGCCCCACTGGGACGCGAGCTCAGAACCTTGCCTTTGCTGGCAGTGCTCTTACCCACTGCGCTGTTCAGGCACCAGTCACGACCAGCCCTCACTGATACAAATCTGCAGGTACCTCTCTCCCACTTTCCAAACGTCACTGTAGCTCTTCTGTAAAGCCTGTTGGGCTAGCGCTCTTGGAGGGGCTAAGCCATTTACCAGCGATATCCTTTCTCTGAGAAGTCAGTTGCAGCAGAGAACGCAGGAAAACTTCTGTGAATTTGGAAAGTAAAGGTACCGCTTTAGTTCAATTGAAGGTATTAAGGCGTGTCGTAAGTCGTGTTTTGCTATCTCATCGGTACGACTGCCGGCGAGATGCAAGGGTCTGGCCCAGCAAACAGTTTTAATTTCTCAGTATGTTTCAGAACACCGCACACTTCGCTGCAGAGTAAAAGCATCGTTCAATCCCGTAGACATCACCATCAGAGTCGGAGCAGTAGTGCAGATGGGCAAGGATATACACTATGTAATCAGAAGCATTGGGACACCTATTAATGTGGAGTGTATCCACCCTTCGCTTTCAAGACGAACTCTGCTGCATAAACATTCAGTGAGGCGTCTGAATGTCTGGAGGAACGGCAGCCCACTCTTTGTCAAGAGCCGAAGCCAGAGAAAGTAGAAATGTTGGACGTTGGATTTTAGTTCGAACTGGACGTTTCAAGGCATCCGAATGTTTCAGGCTGGGACTCTCTTCAGGCCAGTGCATTTCTGGAATGTCTCTGTTCTCAGAGTATTTCCTCACAGATGCTTTATGGCAGGGTGCACTGAAAAACTGATACGAGTAATCATCACATGATGCTGCATTTAGCGTTTTCTTCAGCACAAACAGAGAACCACAGCATAACTACGAAGAACACTCACCTACCCCAATACCACCTCCTTCTTACTTCACTGTTGGCACTACACATCAAGAGAGGTAACGTTCTCCAGGTATTCCCCAAATCCAGATCTTTGTATGGGATTGCTTCCAAGTACCGATTGATTACTCAATCCAAATCACTATTCCAGTGTCCACTGGCTCTTAATTCACTGTTGGCACTACACACGATGAGATGCAACTCTCCAGGTATTCCCCAGATCCAAACGCTTGTATCGGATTGCCACCAAGTACAGTGTGATTGCTCACTCCAAATCACTCATCTCCTGTGTTCCATACATCACCTGAGCGTCGCTTAGCGCCGACTACAGAAACTTGTGGATCATGGGGAGCTTCTCGATCATCGTACCCATTCTCTTCTAACTTCGCACGCCCAGTCAGTGGCTAGTTGGACTGCTGGCAACACTCTGGAACGCTTGAGTGCTTTCATCAGCTGATTTGATGCGATTTTTTACCTCCGCCCTCCGCAATGCTGAAGCTCCCTTTCCACCAGCACACGATGTCTGCCTGGCCGTCTTTAGCTCTGGTTGTTCCTTCGCGTTTCAACTTTACAGTCACGTCACCAACAGCCGATTTGGACAGCATTCGCTGGATTGACATGTCCCTGATGGATTTATTAGGTGAATTCCAATGAATTAAAATGAAGAAGAAACAGTGTTGATTTCGACGCTGAATATTTTTTTTTTTCTTTTCGTAGGTCAACATGTGTGAAGCGACTGATTATCAACGCGTTTCGATTGCAGTCATCATCAGAAAATCAGTGCAGGGAGAACAACTTCATACGTACAGTATGAGATCTTGTGAATATGAGACATAACAAACGTTACTCATCGTTTTGGAATGTCACATTCACTTGATCTCATACTGTAGATATGAAGTTCTTTTCCCTGCATTGATTTTCTGGCGATGATTGTAACTGAAACACGTCAATAAACCAGTCGCCTCCATCCAGTCACTTAAAAAAATAAAAAAAATTTTTCATCGTCCAAGCCGGCCGGTGTGCCGTGCGGTTCTAGGCGCTTCAGTCTGGAACCGCGTGACCGCTACGGTCGCAGGTTCGAATCCTGCCTCAGGTATGGATGTGTGTTATGTTCTTAGGTTAGTTGGGTTTAAGTAGTTCTAAGTTATACGGGACTGGTGACCTCAGATGTTAAGTTCCATAGTGCTCAGAGCTATTTGAACCATTCAGGGTCCAAATCAGCACTGTTTCTCCATTTTAATTCATAAAATGGGAGCATTCCTCTTACGATACTGTGTGTCACACTTTGTATGGACGTCCAACGGCTAGTCCGCGTTTTTCCCACTGACCCTTCCTGCTGGTGTGCTTCTCTGCTAACAACACAGCACTCCCCGCCTCCTTTTATACTCGTGACATTTATTTCTCAGTTCCGCTTTGCTTTTGCTCGGACAAAGTCTAGGAGCAATACTGTAACGTTAGTTAAGAAACTCAAACTCGGTGGTATGAGCAGCGCAAAGTAGCCGCGCGGTCTAGAGCGCCTTGACACGGTTGGCACGGCTCCCCCGACGGAGGTTCGAGTCCTCCCTCAGGCATAGAGTGTAAGGTGTCGTTAGAGTAAGTTAGTTTAAGTTAAGTGGTGTGCAAGCTTAGGGAACGATGACTTCAGCAGTTTGGTCCTACAAGACCTTACCACAAATTTACAAAATTTACTCGGAGATACGAGGGCGGATGCAGCAGCGGAAACAACCGTCTACATTATTCCCGGCCATGATGGCTATGTTTGTGAACCGTGACTGTGTGGGATAATTATTAATTTATAATTTCTGCTACCCATCACTTTTTATGTTTAGTCTAACATAATACAACGCGTTTCGAAAACGTTCTGTTCATTTTCAGGCGTTAATATATACAGACATACATACAGAGAAATGCTACTTAAAAATAAACAGTCTTAAACTAAATTATCTAGACCTCTTTCTCCATTGTTTGTTACTGTAGCGGCTGGTGTGGCATTTGGGAAGGAGGAGGATTGGGGGGGAGGGGGGGGCAGTGGATGGCTGGAAATCGAAATCAGTGATGTCTTCTGCTGGTTTTCTTCCCTGTGGTTGATTATGATATCACTGCCTGTATAGGATGCAGATAAATTTGCATCAGTTATGTGTAACGAAATAATGTAAAGGCTTTTATATGAAGTTGATCACTTGCTGCTTCACTTGCCATTACAGCAGTGATGCAAGTGAAACAACAAGATGACGAAATCTAAATGATGAGCTGTCATATAAAAGCTTTTCACACTATTTTCGTAACACATAACTGATGCAAATCTATCTACATCATATACAGGCTGTGATATACATAGTCAACCACAACCAGCAGAATACATCACTGATTTCGATTTCTACCCATGTACTGCCCCTCTACTCCCCCCCCCCCCCCAAATGCTACACCAGCCACTACAGTAACAAACAATGGACAAAGAGGTCTCGAGCAATCTAGACAGTTTATATTTAAGTAGCATGTCTCTGTATGTACGTATAAACGCCTGAAGATGAACAGAACATGTTCGAAACGCGTTGTATTATGTTAGATTAAACATAAAATAAAAAAGTAACTGGTAACAGAAATTAGAAATAAATAACCATCTACATGTTAAGTGCACCAAAATGAACGAACAAACAGAGAACAAATTTTGTAGTGTTTGTAGTAGATTATTTGCTGGGTAATTAGTTCTGGTTTTTAATGCAGTTTAGTTGTAGTTTTTCACCTCTTTTTTCTTTTTTTTTTAAATTAAGTGTCAGAAGTAAATAATTAAGACCAAATTTATAACTATCCAAGGAAATGCGATTTGCATTGTCTATTTTATCGTTTCGGATAATAACCTTTAATTAAGAACAATACATAAATAAATAAGTAAAAGAAACTAAGTGGTGTGTCGGCACATGGCGGAATGGATTGTCGCATTTGAAGATACGGTGATATATGAGACCCGAACATTGTGGCTACATGCGGCATATGGCGTGAGTCTAGACACTATGTCTGAGCTGTCTGTTACTGGAGGGTGTGTAGTCAATATGGCAGGGCGTCACTAGTTGATCGACTTTGAATAGCGCACGACAATCGGGACAAGATGCGTGCGTCATAGCACACCAGCGATTACACAATATTTTGGGATTTTCGAGGTCAACATTGTCTAGGTTCAATCTTCAGTATCGCATAGACAATGCTTTCATACGTATACATCGCCGCGTTGGACTACCACAAGTGTTTGACGAACGGACGTTGTGTCGCCTCCAAAGAGCCAGGCTTTAGCGACCGATGGTTCAAATGGTTCAAATGGCTCTGAGCCCTATGGGACTCAACTGCTGTGGTCATTAGTCCCCTAGAACTTAGAACTACTTAAACCTAACTAAACTAAGGACATCACACACATCCATGCCCGAGGCAGGATTCGAACCTGCGACCGTAGCAGTCGCACGGTTCCAAACTGCGCGCCTAGAACCGCGAGACCACCGCGGCCGGCCTTTAGCGACCGACGAACGACTTCACATCGCATGTCATCAGATGACGTTGGGCCATTCGTTAGAGTGATTTAGAGAAACCACGGTAAACCTTGCTCTAATTCTAAATTTTCAAAAGGGTATTTGTTGTAATTTCCGAGGATAGTTATCGCAACTGCTGCACCTCATAACTCGTTCCTTTCGCACGAGAGTCTCTGATCAGAGATATTTGCTGATAATCTCAACGAACGCCTTCGGAGCGGCCTGCATATAGGCTGCAGCCTTCAGCCGGAATGTCGGCAGTACGACCTTGGCACAGACGGGTCTTTGTTGGGCATTTCGCAACACCCATTTCTCCTGCGCCACTAAGTCAGTGCAGTGTGCTTCACGACTGGCCTGGCTTGCATACTCCTACTTATCGACCACTTGGCAGTTTCTGCTAGCTGTAAGGAACACTAACACATACAGCCAGAATGATAAAAAAAATGGCTGTGTGAAGTGGTCCCGGAGTCTTTGGCGGCGGTATGGCCAAATAAGCATTTTTAGTTTTCAGGTCGTTTTATTTCCAATAAAATCCTCGAGCTTTGTCAGCTGTATCTGCCATCTTCATCAGGACTGATTGCTAGGGCTGGCAACCTGATTTGTGTAAATAGGTGAGGAAGCAGAGAAACGTCCAGAACCTTCCAGAAAGGCAGAGCACAGTACCAACCTCGGAAATCAGTAGTTTTATTCTTGATGACGATATTGGAGACAACTTTCGAAAGCTCGAGGATTTTATTCAAAACTAGCTGTAACCTGTGGCTGCGCTCGCATATGATGAGTGATGACGAGTGATGGTGAGTGAGTTGCGATACCGTCAGCTGCTCTCACGTGTGTGCCTATTGGAGTAAGCATAGCTCGTTAAGTGCACCCCAATGTATGATTGCGCGGCACACACAGCGTCGCTTCCGAGCAGTGCGTGTAAAAGGGCATGCTTGGAGCGCGCATGTATACACTGTGCAAGTAGCTATCGTTGCACAACCTGTAGGTTGTAATTTTTAACGTGGTTTATGATCACTATAGTAAAGAAGCGATGTTCCATTCCCTAGTTTAACTTCTTCGGGGGTCGACGTTTTTTTCTTTCCAAAGTAGCCTAACTTCTTCCTCAGCGTTCAAGCTATCTCCATATAAAATGTCATCAAAATCGGTTGAGCGCTTTAGCTGTGAAAAGTTGACAGACACACTTTCCCATTTACGCTGAAGAACCAAAGAAACTATTACACTTGTTTAATAACGTATACGCCCCCCCCCCCCCCCCCCCGAGCATGCAGAGGTGCTGCAACACGACGTGGCATGGACTCGACTAATCTCTGAAGTAGTGCTGGAGGGAATTGACGCCATGAATCCTTCAGGGCTGTCCATCAATCCGTGAGAGTACGAGGGGTTGGAGATCTCTTCTGAACAGCACGTTGCAAGGCATTCCAGATATGCTCAGTAATGTTCATGTTTGGGGAGTTTGGTGGCCAGCGGAAGTGTTTAAACACAGAAAAGTATTTCTGGACGTATGGGGTGTCGCATTGTCCTGCTGGAATTACCCAAGTCCGTCGGAATGCACAATAGTCATGAATGGCTGCAGTTTATCAGACATAATGCTTGCGCTCGTGTCACCTGTCAGAGTCATACCTAGACTTATCACTCGTCCCATATCACTCCCAATACACACGCCTCCACCAACTTTAACAGTCACCTGTTGACATGTAGGGTCCATGGATTCATGAGTTTGTCTCCATATCTGTACACGTTCATCCGTTCGATACGATTTGAAACGAGACTCGTCCGACCAGGCTACATGTTTCCAGTCATCAACAGTCCAATATCTGTGCTGACGGGCGCAGCCGAGGCGTAAAGCTTTGTGTCGTACAGTCATCAAGGGTACACGAGTACACCTTCGGCTCCGAAAGCTCATGCCGATGGTGTTTCGTTGAATAATTTGCGCGCTGGCGCTGTTGGCCCAGAATTGAAATATGCAGGAATTTTCGGAAGGGTTGCACTTCTGTCACGTTGGACGATTCTCTTCAGTCGCCGTTGGTCCCGTTCTTGCAGGATGTTTTTCCGGCCGCAGCGATGTCGCAGATTTGATGTTTTACCGGATTCCTGACATTCACGGTACACTCGTGAAATGGTCGTACTGGAAAATCTCCACTTCATTGCTACTTAGGAGATGCGTATAATATCAGCATTGGTGACGTTGTCTGAGACCTGTCAAGATTTCACTCGTTGGATGAGCTGTCACATCTTACCGCCTTTCTGTTCCGCTGAATACTGTGTGATTGAATTTTCCGTAATTTCCTTAACTCATATTTTTCCCCCTACAAATTTGTCTGTTAACAGTTCTGCCAACAGGTCCGTCCTCTTTTAGAGGGTGTAGGATCCTTACCAGATAGGACTGACGGAGAAACACCGAAAAAGTTCAAAAAAGGAGAGCACGTTTTGTATTATCGCGAAATATGGGAGAGAGTGTCACAGAAATGATACAGGATTTGGACTGTAAATCGTTAAAAGAAATGCGTTTTTCGTTCCGACGGAATCTTCTCACGAAATTCCAATCACCAACTTTCTCCTTCGAATGCGAAAATATTTTGTTGACACCGACCTACACAGGGAGAAACGATCACCACGTTAAAATAAGGAAAATCAGAGCTCGTACGGAAAGATATAGGTGTTCGTTCTTTCCGCGCGCTATACGAGATTGGAATAATTGAGAATTGTGAAGGTGGTTCGATGAACCCTCTGTCAGGCACTTAAATGTGATTTGCAGAGTATCCATGTAGATGTAGATGTGATGACGTGATGTGGGTTCCTTTCTGACTACTGTGTAATGATGATTCCCTGTCATCCCAGGGACAGTACATCTAGTACGTTAGCTGCGATAAATGGCACATACGTCTGAAAACATAACCTTGGTAAGGTTTACCGCATTTGGAAACTGACTTAACAAAGCACGGCATGCTAAAATGTGCTCATTCCGGCCGATATAGTGTAACTCCTTTGCCAACGTCGGTCGAAAAAGATTTGATTTTAAGGTCTTTTTCCATGTTATCTTGCATTGTTGTGCTCTGTAAACAGAGTGACGAAGCATGTTTACGTGTCGATTTTATAGGAGATTCCGGCGCATGTTACTTCTCGTGTCTCCTTCCTCCCACGCCGCGGCCTACCTTTAAGACTACCAAAAGCAAAAGCACTTCTTTCCCAATCTCGAAGTGTTTCCTTTCGCGGTGGAGCCTTATTAAATCTTTCATGGAACGCACACATAATCTGTCTCATTTTCTGCTCTGTGTTGTCATTCATGCATCCACACACTTGTCACTGAACGCTCCTCAGTAGAGTAATTGCGACCGCTTGCATCTACCATGACTAAAAATTAAAACTCGACTGCCACTGCGACTGCGAAAACACGTAAACGTTGTCTCGAAATTTGGTAGAAAATCCGAAGAAATTCTGGTCGTATGTAAAGTACACAAGCGGCAAGACGCAGTCAATACCTTCGCTGCGCAGTGCCGATGGTACTGTTACCGACGACTGTGCCGCTAAAGCGGAGTTATTGAACGCAGTTTTCCGAAATTCCTTCACCAGGGAAGACGAATGGAATATTCCAGAATTTGAAACACGAACATCTGCTACCATGAGTTTCTTAGAAGTAGATACCTTAGGGGTTGCGAAGCAACTCAAATCGCTTGATACGGGCAAGTCTTCAGGTCCAGATTGTATACCGATTAGGATCCTTTCAGATTACGCTGATACTATAGCTCCCTACTTAGCACTCATATACAACCGCTCGCTCACCGATAGATCTGTACCTACAGATTGGAAAATTGCGCAGGTCGCACCAGTGTTCAAGAAGGGTAGTAGGAGTAATCCATTTAACTACAGACCTATATCATTGACGTCGGTTTGCAGTAGGGTTTTGGAGCATATACTGTATTCAAACTTTATGAATCACCTAGAAGGGAACGATCTATTGACACGTAATCAGCATGGCTTCAGTAAACATCGCTCTTGTGCAACGAAGCTAGCTCTATATTCGCACGAAGTAATGGCCGCTCTCGACAGGGGATCTCAAGTTGATTCCGTATTTCTAGATTTCCGGAAAGCTTTTGACACCGTTCCTCACAAGCGACTTCTAATCAAGCTGCGGAGCTATGGTGTATCGTCTCAGTTGTGCGACTGGATTCGTGATTTTCTGTCAGGAAGGTCGCAGTTCGTAGTAATAGACGGCAAATCATCGAGTAAAACTGAAGTGATATCAGGTGTTCCCCAGGGAAGCGTCCTGGGACCTCTGCTGTTCCTGATCTATATAAATGACGTGGGTGACAATATGAGCAGTTCTCTTAGATTGTTCGCAGATGATGCTGTAATTTACCGTCTAGTAAGGTCATCCGAAGACCAGTATCAGTTGCAAAGCGATTTAGTAAAGATTGCTGTATGGTGTGTCAGGTGGCAGTTGACGCTAAATAACGAAAAGTGTGAGATGATCCACATGAGTTCCAAAAGAAATCCGTTGGAATTCGATTACTCGATAAATAGTACAATTCTCAAGGCTGTCAATTCAATTAAGTACCTGGGTGTTAAAATTACGATCAACTTCAGTTGGAAAGACAACATAGATAATATTGTGGAGAAGGCGAGCCAAAGGTTGCGTTTCATTGGCAGGACACTTAGAAGATGCTTACACTACACTCGTTCGTCCTCTGTTAGAACATTGCTGCGCGGTGTGGAATCCTTACCAGGTGGGATTGACGGAGGACATCGAAAGGGTGCAAAAAAGGGCAGCACGTTTTGTATTACCACGTTATAGGGGAGAGAGTGTGGCAGATATGATACACGAGTTGGGATGGAAGTCATTACAGCATAGACGTTTTTCGTCGCGGCGAGACCTTATTACGAAATTTCAGTCACCAACTTTCTCTTCCGAATGCGAAAATATATTGTTGAGCAGAACCTACATAGGTAGGAATGATCATCAAAATAAAATACGAGACATCAGAGCTCGAACAGAAAGGTTTAGGTGTTCGTTTTTCCCGCTCGCTGTTCGGGAGTGGAATAGTAGAGAGATAGTATGATTGTGGTTCGATGAACCCTCTGCCAAGAACTTAAATGTGAATTGCAGAGTAGTCATGTACATGTAGATGTATTCCAACCATTGATTTCAAAAAGTGATAATAAGTTACATAGCTACCAACCTGTATACTATTTGTTTTAAACATGAGTTACGGGGTTACGGGGACTATTCGTCTGCTACTCACCTTTTAAAACCCCGCGGCTGATCCAAAGTATACTACTGGCCATTAAAATTGCTACACCAAGAAGAAATGCAGATGATAAGCGAGTATTCATTGGAGAAATATATTATACTAGAACTGACATGTGATTACATTTTCACGTAATTTGGGTGTATAGATCCTGAGAAATCAGTACCCAGACCAAACACCTCTGGCCGAAATAACGGCCTTGATACGCCTGGGCATTGAGTCAAACGGAGCTTGGATGGCGTGTACAGTTACAGCTCCCCATGCAGCTTCAACACGATACCACAGTTCATCAAGGGTAGTAACTGGCGTATTGTGACGAGCCAGTTACTCGACCACCGTTGACCAGAAGTTTTCAATTGGTGAGAGATCTGGAGAATGTGCTGGCCAGGGTAGCAGTCGAACATTTTCTGTATCCAGAAAGGCTCGTTTCGCAGGGATCGAATGAAGGGTACAGCCACGGGTCGTAACACATCTGAAATGTAACGTCCACTGTTCAAAGTGCCGTCAATGTGAACGAGAGGTGACCGAGACGTGTAACCAATGGCACCCCGTACCATTACTCCGGGTGACACGGCGGTATGGTGATGACAAATACACGCTTCCAATGTGCGTTCACCGCGATGTCGCCAAACACGGATGCGACCATCGTGATGCTGTACACAGAACCTGGATTCATCCGAAAAAATGTCGTTTTGCCATTCGTGCACCCAGGTTCGTCGTTGAGTACACCATCGCAGGCGCTCCTGTCTGTGATGCAGCGTCAAGGGTAACCGCAGCCATGGTCTCCGAGCTGATAGTCCATGCTGCTGCAAACGTCGTCGAACTGTTCGTGCAGATGGTTGTTGTGTTGCATACGTCCCTATCTATTGACTAAGGGATCGAGACGTGGCTGCACGATCAGTTACAGCCATGCGGATGAGTTGCCTGTCATCTCGACTGATAGTGATACGAAGCCGTTAGGACCCAGCACGACGTTCCGTATTTCCCTCCTAAACCCACCGATTCGATATTCTGCTAACAGTCATTGGATCTCGACCAACGCGAGCAGCAATGTCGCGATACGATAAACCGCAATCGCGATAGGCTACAATCCGACCTTTATCAAAGTCGGAAACGTGATGGTACTCATTTCTCCTCCTTACACGGGGCATCACAACAACGTTTCACCAGGCGACGCCGGTCAACTGCCGTTTGTGTATGAGAAATCGGTTGTAAACTTTCCTCATGTCAGCACGTTGTAGGTTTCGCGACAGGCGCCAATCTTGTGTGAATGGTCTGAAAAACTAATCATTTGCATATCACAGCATCTTCTTCTAGCTGTCGGTTAAGTTTCTCGTCTGTAGCACGTCATCTTCGTGGTGTAGCAATTTTAATGGCCGGTAGTGCACAAGGAAAGCCGTGCTTGTTTACTCGCGGCGCCTCACCCGCTGTCGCTCAAAGCAGTTCGCGGCAGCCCGTGTGGGGGAGACAATAAATAGCAGCTGATCTCCCCGGCGAGTGCCTTTTTGGCAAGTCCGTGGAGCGCGACGTTCAGGCTACAGGTGTCCGCCGCTGCGTTGTACGCTTTGTTCGTGTGACACGCCTTCAGGCCGCTCGTCGCCTAGCAAGCGTGGCGCGCTGCCGCGAGGGAACACGTGCGGAGGCGTCGACGCGTGCTGGCATCCTGGCTTCCGCGCGCGGCGCCTGCCGCCACACAGCCCTCCCCCGCCTCCCCCTCCCCTCCCCTCCGCCTTTCCAGTCACAAGCGCCTAAAACCACCGCAGCCTATGCCGCGGACAGTGGGAATGCCGTTCGGTATTCCCCGCGCCTTCCACACAAATCCCGCAGCGCACGTGCTGCCTCGGCCCACGGGTCGTATACACATCCGCGCCGGCGTCCGGACACGCCGCCCTTTAGAGCGTTGTCACGCTCGTGTTTTGTTTGTGCGTGTGACCGCCGCTGGCGCCACGCAACTCTAAAAACACGCTCCGTCCCGCCCGTCTCCGCCTCTAATTCTCTCTTCGCGGCGTTGAGGCGGGCCTGCGCAATTGAATAATGGCCGCCGGGATCCGTCCGTCGTTGTGACACTACCAAGTGTACAGCCCGCCAACAGACCCTACTCACGGCTACACGCGCGCTGACAGACGGTAGAGGTTACCTATGACAGTTTGTCACGCTGCTGTAGCTTCGGCCGCATGGCAGCTAACAAGAGCGAAGTTGTACTTGCTGAAGTATCCATCTCTTCTACAGTGATGCTGAGTTCCTCAACTATTGGAAAAGCATTCAGTACAGTCCCACACTCTCTTTCGTTAAAGAAAATGTGAGCCTGCAGTACACTGGTCTACCTTTGTGACTGGATCCGGAATTCCTAGTAAGTAGACGCCGCGCGGGATTAGGCGAGCGGTCTGGGCGCTGCAGTCATAGACTGTGCGGCTGGTCCCGGCGGAGGTTTGAGTCCTCCCTCGGGCAGGGGTGTGTGTGTATTTGTCCTTAGGATAATTTAGGTTAAGTAGTGTGTAAACTTAGGGACTGATGACCTCAGCAGTTAACTCCCATAAGATTTCACACACATTTGAACATTTGAGTAAGTAGACGTGGATCGAAATCCTTACCTGTAAAAGTCAATAAGGGCGATGTAAAATGGTTCAATTGGCTCTGAGCACTATGGGACTTAACATCTGAGGTCATCAGTCCCCTAGAACTTTGAACTACTTAAACCTAACTTAACCTAAGGACATCACACACATCCATGCCCGAGGCAGCATTCGAACCTGCGATCGTAGCGCTCGCGAGGTTCCAGGCTGTAGCGCCTAGAACCGCTCGGCCACTCCGGCTGGCGGCAATGTAAAGCTTTTTCTCTCTGTCACAAAGTATTGTTGAGCCGTGGCTGGCTCATGTTATGCTTTGCATTAAACCTTGGTTGCTATTCTGTGTTTAGTCTCCCGCGGTTATCGCGATTATGCTGTTATCCTCTCTCTCCGCGAGTCGCAGCAGCGTTGTGTATTATCTTTGGCCTGGCGCTTATAGCCTCCGGCTGTGCTGTGTGCAGTGAGTTTGTCGGTTGGCGTGGAGCAGCGAGGAAATCTCCGCGGCGCGTAGTTTCGCAGAGGCCGCTGGGGCGTCCACGCGCGGTAGCAGTGTATGATGCTGTTCCCATTGCTACGAGGCCCGTGGCCCACCGATCCTGGACACGAAAATTGAGTTTTGACTTAATCTGCCAGCAAGTCACGACTGTTCACATTGTGTCGTTAGAATTTCGTTGTCGGCCTTTGGGATATTCCCACGAGCGACAACGTGTGTTTTCAAGTTGGCAAATTTTAGCCACCCTCCGGAAACTTCTGAGCGCCGTTGGGTGTACTGCCTTTTCTTATTGGTTCTTGTTGTTTGTATTTGTAAGAGTTCTAGTCCATTTTTAAATTAAGGTTGTTTTGCCCTCTAGGCGTAAGATTGTTTTGGCCTTCAGCCTAATTAAAGAACTGTTTTAAGTAAGGCCTTTGGCCTTTTTAAAAATATAATTTTGTTGAGTCTGAAGTGATGGACCTTCAGCCGATTTTAAAATTAAAGTTGTTTTGCTCTTAAGGTGTTAGATTTTTGGGGCCTTCATCCTAATTAGAGAACTGCTTTAAGATAAGGCCTTTTGCCTTTTAAGAATTCTGATTTTGGTTTGAGTCTTAAGTCATCGGCTTTCAACCAATTTTAAATTAAAGTGGTCTTGCCTTTAAGGCATGAATTTTTATTAACATATGACGGTTTCTACGCCTTGTACACCGTCATCAGATAGAAACTGCACTATACATTTCCTTTACTTGATGTCTATGGTCGCAGATTGGTCATCAGAGTACTGGTTTAGGTCATACGAGAACCATCTTCAGATCTGTTTTATAAAAACGGAGCCATAGTGTATTATGGAATGTTTTAATAAAACAAATCTAAAGATGGTCATTATAGACCGAAACTGGTAGTCTGATAAAAAAATATTTGTGACCATCGACGTGAAGTAAAAGAGTTTTATTCGCTACCACGTCGCAGCCTGTGAAACTGCACTGTCATAAGCAATCCACCAACAGACCCTACACAAGGCTACGTATGTACATACAGTAAAGGTTACCTATGACGCTTTGTTATATTCCTGGAGTCTATTACATGGCAGTTAACAAGACACTAGTCAGAAATTTATTAATGAACTAGGTTTTTCTCTGCAGCTTTGCTCACATACGAGTACATGCTTGACACATGTATTGCACGCATCTTCTGCACCCTCCTCTCTGTGTCCATGCCCCTGTCTCTCTGTTCACCTAATCCTCCCACCTCTGTCTGTCCAGAGAACTACTTAAACCTAACTAACCTAAGGACATCACACACATCCATGCCCCAGGCAGGAATATAACCTGCGACCGTAGCAGAAGCGCGGTTCCGGACTGAAGCGTCTAGAACCGCTCGGCCTCAACGGCCGGCAACTAACAAAAGATCGATGGTTATTTCATGCTGAACAATGCAAAAGCACATTTGTGCCGCTAGGTTCCGTTGCTATTCAAACTGAATAATGAGCCATGGAGAGTAGCCTGACATTGCAACGATAAATTATGGACATACGCATCAGAAGTGCAGATACTACTTTTACAGTAGTCGTTATATCAATATGTGAAATAAATATTAAAAAAAATTGTAATGTTACGATAGTTGCAGACAAGCAGTTATAGATACTAAATTATAGGATCAATAAAGTAGAACATTGTTACGACATATATCTTTTACTTGACGTGTTGTTGTAGAAGAGCATGTATTCACCTTTACTGATACAAAATAAATCCATAACTCAACAAAAATCCTCAACTGAAAAAAAAGATATCATTAAGTTTGATTAATAAGTTTTGGACTCAACATGCAGGAAGAGGAGGAGTAGTCATCGTACTTGTTTTGTTTTGATAACAGTAATCACTAATATTTACCGATAGCCAAAACGTTTAGAAACACGGAAAACAC
Organism: Schistocerca gregaria; assembly: GCF_023897955.1. Lineage (NCBI taxonomy): Eukaryota > Metazoa > Arthropoda > Insecta > Orthoptera > Acrididae > Schistocerca > Schistocerca gregaria. The sequence goes on along the minus strand of NC_064922.1, from coordinate 354,787,556 downwards.
TGGAGCGATATCTTCCACTACAAACTAGGCGAAATTATTCAATTCATTTAAATGTGAATCAATTTAGAGTATACTGGAGGGAAGGCGGTTATTTTGTTAGCTAGCAACAGATATACAATATACACTGAGGTGACAAAAATCATGGGGTAGCCATATGTGCTTACATAGATGGCAGTAATATCACATATACAAGGTACGGAAAGGCAGTACATTGGCGAAGCTGTCCTTTGTACTCAGGTAAGTCATGCGAACAGGTTTTCTACGTGATTGTGGGGGAATTAAGATCTTGAACGCGGGGTAGTACTTCGAGCTAGAAGCATGGGCATTCCATTTCGGAAATCATTAGGGAATTCAATAATCAGAGATCCACAGTGCCAAGAGAGTGCCGAGAATACCAAATTTCAGGCATTACCTCTCACTACGAACAATGCAAGTGGCCGACGGTCTTCGCTTAACGACGAGAGCAGCGGAGTTTGCGAGGAGTTGTCAATGCTAACATATAAGCAGCAATGGATGCAATAGCCACAGAAATCAATGTGGGACGGAAGGCGAACCTACCCATTAGGACAGCTCGGCGAAATTTGGCGTCAGTGGGCTATGGCAGCAGACTACTGACGCGAATAGCACAACACTGCCTGCAGCGCCTCTTCTGGGCGCTGACCTTCCGGTTAGACGCTAGGCTATTGCGAAAAATGTGGCCTGGTCATCCGAGCCCAGATTTCGGTTGGTAGGATACGAGCTAGGCGCAGACCCCACGAAGCCATGGATCCAAATTGTCAACAAGGAACTGTGCCTGCTCGTGGTGGCTTCATAATGGTGTGGACAGTGTTTGCATGGTATGGATTGGGTCGTCTGGTCCAACTGAACCGATCATTGATTGGAAATGCTTATGTTCGGCTACTTGGACCAATTACAATCATTCATGGGCTTTACGTGCCCAAACAACGATGGAATTTTTATGCCACCGGGCCACAGTCGTTCGCGACTGGTTTGGAGCACGTTCTGGACAGTTTGGGTGAATGATTTTGCCAACCACATCGCTTGATATGAATCCCATTGAATTTTTGAGGGACATAATCGAGAGCTTGGTTCATGTACAAAATCCTGTACCGACAAGGCATTCGCAGTTACGGTCGGCTGTAGGGGCAGCATGGCTCAGTATTTCTGCGAGGGACTTCAGACTTTTTCAGTCCCTGCCACCTCGAGATGGTGCACAACGCCTGGTAAAAGGAGGTCCGACACGATATTACGAGGCATCCCATGACTTTTGTCACCTAGTATGTACACTCAGAAGTAGTCATTTAAGTAGAAAACCGAGCTTAGTGTAGTTAGGAGTGCAATGTATACCTAATATTTTATTCATTGTGGCTCTTCAGACTCCCTCTTATATCTGACCAAGAAGGATACATATTCAAAACATGTGTAAAACATTGTTTACCAAGCTTCTCAGTTTGTATGCTTACTTGTAGCTCAGTTGTCTTTACCATTGTGAGGGTAATTATAATCACCGACACGAATAATGATAGTGATTGATATGAATCATTACGACAATAATACTAATTATAATAATAATAACAGACATCAGAAAAGCAATTACATTTGCGCTCGCGCTTACACACACACACACACACACACACACACACACACACACACACACACACACACACACACACACACACACAACGTGGCATCTCTCCTAAGAATCGTCAAGCGCATTTTCTCTGGTGTTACGGGAGATACATGTAACCAGATGCTACTCATTACTTATTTATAAGACGCTCACTGACAATCGAAGACGTCGGTCTGCTTCCTGCTGCAAAGAAAATAATTTTAAAGTGGAATTTTACATGTCAATTCGATAAATGGTCCCAAATTGGTCCAGTGTAATATTCGTTTTGTCGATATATATAAACAAGGACATTAAGACAGATAGAGTAACCAGTACTCCAGCAGTGAGTGAAAGCGCTGTTTCATGGAGGCAGAAGACAGCAATGGCCACCGTGACACGCTAGTCGCTGCTGGAATACTGGTTATTCTTCCTGTTTTACTTTTCCCTTTAATAGGTACCGACGAAATGAATATCGCACTAGACTAATTTATGACACCTCCCTATCGAGCGTACATGTACAATATCGTTTTAAAAATAATTTTGTTTGTAACGGAATACAAACCGTTGTTTTCGTCGACACTGGATGTTCCATGAAACATGTGATAAGCAGTAATTGTTTGGGATGAGTCTAACTATAAACTAAATTCCAAATATTTGACGAAATACGTGAGAAAATGAGCCTGATGACATTTAGGAGGTATGTACTGTGTGTTTCAAAGTCTTTAGGGCAGACCTAGGAGCGACAGATCACGTCATGGGAACAAATGTTGTTGCTGACGTTTTCCGACGAAGCTAGGTGACTGTTAAGACTGGTTGTGCCCCTCAGAGGCGGCAGGGCGTATACACTTCGTAAGCATCGTGTGACTCCTATCATCCTGTCTTCTGCTTCGCGTGAAAGGCAACAGGCATAACAAAACTGAAGTGTCTGCTTCGCTTCTAAAATATACTACTCTGCTTAGAGACACTCATTCTTATGTTTTTTTTTCTGAAAATCTGTTAACTTGCTGGGACAGGCAGTTTGCTGCAGACCTGGTTAGTATATCTTGCTAGTTCGGTGAAAACTGATCGTCGCAGGGTTGGCTAATATTAAACGATGTCTAGCGTCACTGGGAAGAATGGGAAGCGTCTGCGAACATTGTCTCTGACACAAAAGTTGTTTTCCATGGCGTGACGTTTCACCCCAAAACGTTTATCGCCAAGCCTTTGAGACACCCTGTATATGAGAGTTGTTCAAAGGTACTGTCTTTTCTCGCTTCTCAACCTCCACAGTTTACAGTCTCCCTTGAAGATCTCTGGAGTCCATACCTTCTCTGACTTCCGTCACCCATCTTCTAGATGGCAGACCTCGTTTCCTTTTTCTGTCTGGGATCTACCTCCACTGCTTCCCTGCGCATCTGCTATCATTCATTCGTTCTTAATGACCATACCACAGTAGCTGGTCTCAGTAGCTTTCTTTATGTTCCTTACCCTTCCATAACAATAATATTAATATTAATCTTTATTAATTATTAACTTTAATTCGTATTGTATCTTAACCGGGAGCCTAGAAGCGACGGAGAGGCTCCGTCCCCACAGCAGCCGCAGTCCTCCACAACCCCACGACGACTACCGCAGTCCACTTCACTCCTCCGCCGTCCCACACCGAACCACTCTTGCAGGGTTATTGTGCCGTTCGGCCCTCGGTGGATCACCCCCCTCCCCCTCTTCCCTCTTACCCGCTCTTCCCCCCTCCCCCCCCCCCCTCTCCCCGGGAACGTCTCACACCAGACGAGTGTAACACCTATGTTTGCGTGGTAGAGTAATGGTGGTGTACGAGTACGTGGAGAACTTGTTTGCGCACTAACCGCCGACATAGTGTAGCTGAGGCGAAATAAGGGGAACCAGCCCGCATTCGCCGAGGCAGATGGAAAACCGCCTAAAAACCATCCACAGACTGGCCGCCTCACCGGACCTCGACACAAGTCCACCGGGCGGATTCGTGCCGGGGACCAGGCGCTCCTTCTCCATCCGGAAAGCCGTGCGTTAGACTGCACAGCTAACCGGGCGGGCAATTTTTAATTTACTGAAATTAACTTTTAAATATGCGACATGTTATTGTGATGGACAGAAATTTTTAAGAGCTATACACACACTTCTTTTGTAAATATGATTTTTTCCAAAAAAATCTCACCTATATGTGTTTCTATAACAATTACCACACAATTTATACACATACAGTATTACATTTACAAGAGAAATAGTCACCTTGACTATCATAATTTATACGCCTACGTTTTCTAGGGCCACGACTACTAGAAATACAACGATTTTTAAAATAACGTGCTCTCGCGGAACATTTGCTGATAGTAGGGTTAAGGCCAAGTCCTCATTGAAAATGGTCGATAATTCTAATTTTTTTTGCATTTTTTGAAACGTATGTGTGTCTAGAATGTTGGGACGAAAAGGATTTTTAATCCGTGCGCTACAAAACTTTCTACAGCCCACTGTTCGAAGCAGTGTCACGGCCGCTGTGAGACGCTCTCAGCCGGAGACGCCCGACTCAGGCAGAAAACTTGTGCCGTGACGCGCGTTCACAAAATGATTTCTACTGCAGTATGCATGCAAGCATATTCGCCGAAAATACTGACGAACAACGTGTGCAGGCTGCCGAAAGTAGCAGATCCAGCTCAGCCACATCGGCTTTTCTCGCCAAGAAGAACAACGTAATTGCTCTCCAGGAACAATTCAAGTTAGGGGAAGGGTTCGTATCTTTGATGCCCGAAAAGTAAACGCTTTCTTTGGGAGCTTATACAATTAATAGATGAAATTTTTTAATATTAACTATTTTTTGTAAAGCCGTAAAGAGTGAAACAAAAACAGAAATCTAGCTCAAAGTTCAAGTCATCACCATATAGTTAAATTTAAGGTTATTTCATTGCAATTAAGTATAAGCTCCCATAAATTTAATATTTCATCGACTGATGTTATCTATTTTTGATTTCAGATAACCCCTGAGAGGCTACACTGCACGCAGTGTGCATACTTCACTCTCGCAGGCCGTTGATCAAACCATAATTGCGGGCGCCATTTTTTTTTGTATCGAAAAAAAATTATGATCAGTCATAATTCCCAAACAGGTTCTTTGTGTGTCGTTTCATTGTATTAAAAAAATTTCCAAACTTGCCCTATTTTTTGCTCATTTGAATGAGAACCTGTTCTTAATGCTAATGAGCTAAAGTGGTTTCGTAAGCAAAGAGGGAAAGTGCGAATACATAGGCTAGCGACTTTGAACTACATCTCTTGTCCGTCACACACAGTAAACACCTGTTGCTTTCCTGCGTCCCGTCGGTCAAAGACACTTCACCGGCCTTTCGCCAAGCTACTGTAACTATAAAGGCAGCCGCTTCTCCTCAAAAACTGAACCAGTTTTGTACTCGTTCCGTACGCCACTGCGGACAGAAGGGCATAATGTACAGTGGTTCCGAAAAGAAATTCAGTTGGTCCAGCGTGCCATTCGCCAAATTAATAGCCCGGCCGCGGCAGAAATGCGATCTGTTGGCAGGAGCGCGGCGGAGTACAAAGAGACGCAGCTATACGACTCGCGGCTCGCACAATGGCCAATTATAGTCGCCACAAAACAGGCGGCCATGCGTCACTATTGAAAGGTCGCCCTCGCGGACTCGAACGTCAGCGTCCGAGACTCGCGGGCCGAGCTGCAGATAGTGGATCAACAAGTGCAGTAACTGAATCGCCACTTAGCTTGCGGGATTAGAGGTAAAAGTTTTCTTCGTTTGTAATTTACTGCGCTGTGAACCTATCATAACACGCCTACACCGTTAAACAGTTTTGGCACTTCGATCTATGCTGTTTCTGTTGTTGTGGTCTTCAGTCCAAAGACTGGTTTGATGCAGCTCTCCGCGCTACTCTATCCTGTGAAAGCTTCTTCATCTCCGAATAACTACTCCAACCTACAGCCTTTTAGATCTGTTTACTGTGTTCATCTCTTGGTCTTCCCCTACAACCGAGCGAGGTGCAAAGTGGTTAGCTCACTTGGGTCACATTCGAGAGGACGACACCTCAAACCCGCGTCCAATCGTCCAGATTTAGGTTTCCCGTGATTTTCCTAAGTCGCTTTAGGGAAATTACAGGTTTGTTCCTTCCCTAATCCGTGCTTGCGCTCCCTCTCTGATGACCTCGCTGTCGACGGGACGTTAAATGCTAATCTTCTCCTCCTCCTCCTCCTCCTTCTCCCTCTAAAATATTAAATTGATGATCCCTTGAAGTGTCTGTTCTGTGTGTGAAATCTTATGGGACTTAACTGGTAAGGTCATCAGTCCCTAAGCTTAACACTACTTAACCTAAATTATCCTAAGGACAAGCACACACACCCATGCCCGAGGGAGGTCTCTAAACTCCAACGGGATCAGCCGCACAGTCCATGACAGCAGCGCCCAGACCATTCGGCTAATCCCGCGCGGCCTTGAAGTGTCAAAGCATCCTGTAAACAGATCCCTCCTTGTAGTGATGTTATGCTACAAATTTCTTTTTTTCCCCTGTTCTACTCACTACCCCCTCATTGTTGTTAGGAGGCGTAATCTCGTACCGAGAACCAGGCAATGTCCCGCTTCACCACGGACACGCAGTTTCGTGCTCGCTACTACTTCCGTCTCACCCATCTTAAGCCTATTATGGGTTTCCCTCTTCTTGCCGGAAATACGCTCCTCATGTGAAAGCAACAGGAAGTGCTTTCTATTCGTCGAAGTTGTGATCTGGCCTACCTAAATGCGGTACAAAGAAAAGATGATCATCTAATTTATGGTGAAATTTGCCAAATACGGGGGTTAAACACCTATACATATTGCATTCTCCGTGAAGATATACGCTTAGGTACAGAACCGTATCACCTAAAAGAGAAATGAGACAGATTTGTGCTCGAAAACTGACGGCGAATCTTAAATCCAATATGCAAGGCGCATACATCAGAGGCCGACCGCTGCGACCGAGCGGATATAGGCGTTTCAGTCTGGAACCGCGCGACCGCTACGGTCGCAGGTCCGAATCCTGCCTCGGGCATGGATGTGTGTAATGTCCTTAGGTTAATTAGTTTTAAATAGTTCGAAGTTCTAGGGGACTGATCACCTCAGATGTTAAGTCCCATGGTGCTCAGAGCCATTTGAACCATTCTGAATTCTTAAGTTAAGGGGGGAAGGACGTGAAACGGGAGGATTTGGAGCAGGAGAGGTACCAGAGGACATTTTAATTTCCACTGTCTATACTTTTACGAATAAATTCATAAAACTTTGTCAGAATGGCCAGAAAGGATTCAGGATTTACACTCATAGCAGTGGAAGACCAAAAATATAAGAAAATATTTTTTTTGCATTAAAAGATGAAATTTTTTCACTTACCGTTGGCTGCATTTGTTGCTGTAGGTACACTTTTCTTCATAAGGGAGATTCTTCGATGAATTTTGCACAGCATACAAACCATACCTACAGGTGTATAAAAATCTATAATTTTCCAACTCTATTGAAACCTGTGGTAACAAATGAGATAATTAACTATAAAATTTGAGCTTTTTCTAAACACGAAGTTTAAAATGTAACAGCACATTCATTTTTTCATAAATTAAATAATTTCTAGAGTTTTATACACCTGCAAAATTCATCGAAGAATCTCTCTTACTTATGAAGAAACGTGTACCTGTAGCAACAAACGCAGCCAATAGCAAGTGAAAAAAATGATGTAAGTTCACATGTAAAAAAATTATTTTTTAATGTTTTTGAACTTCCACTGCTATGAGTGTGAATCCTGAATCCTTCCTGGTCATGCTGACAAAGTTTTATGAATTTATTCGTAAAAGTATAGACAGTGCGAATTAAAATGTCCTGTGGTGTCTCTCCTGCTCCTAGACGGCCCGTTCGACGTCCTACCCGCCTTAAGTAAACGTTTGAGTTTTTAGAGACAAAATTTGATTTGGTAGGATTGAAAATATTGAAATGGTCACTCAACGCTAAAAAACAAGAACAGGAAAATTATGCGTATGACATGTGAAAGCTACAAGAATAAGATGGAGTTTTTGCGGGTGATGATGCATGTGGCGCCGTTAGCTTTTCCAAGTAAACTACTGACAGGACGGCACCTGTAATGCTAAATGCTCGCACGAGCTCGTACACAGAGCTCTAGTTTGTGTCTCGTTAGTTTTCTGACGTTTTTGATGTGGACCGCCACGACTTCGTCTCCTATGATACCCTTTTTACCTCAAAGTAATACTTGACGTCCTCAGTTATTTGATGGATGTATTCGAATCTCTGTATTCTCCCACCGTTTTTTGCCCTCTGCAGGTCTCTCTTGCAGTATGGACATTATTCTTTGATGTCTTAACACATGTCCTATTATTCCACCCCTTCTTCTTCTTCTCTGTTTTACATACATTCCTTTCCTCGGCGATGCTACGGAGAACGCTCAGAACCGCACTAAAATGTGCTTAGAATCAAATCACTCATCCCAAAAACATCGGTATGAACCATTCGCTGGAAAAACTACGCCTCTTGGCACAAGATACATTTCAATGATCACTTATTCAGGGTCTAAGAGAGGAACATTGCTTATCCGGCGAAACAAAACAACGATATTTTAGGCTTAAAAATACACACACATTTGGATGTTGTGGTGTCAATTTCCCTCTGCTTAAAAGAATTACGCTACCCGATCAACAAACTTTTTCTACTGACCTCTTAGCGTTGCACAGCTGTTCAGTCTTCAAATTACGGAGGTGAGATTTCAATGAAGAAAGCAAGCACATCTGACTTTTCGCATTAAACATCACTTCTGTGTCCAAGCAGCCCAGTATCAAACCCCACACTAACTACACCTTCAAACGATGATACTGTTATGTCAGAGTCATAAGCTGCCGAGCATACTGTTACATAGAATTGTACTTCGGTGCAGCAAGTTGGTTGTAGAAGGCTGATTTCTAATTTTACTTCTGGTTTTTCAGATTGTAGTCCTATAAAACAATGTAAAGACTATGTTGCCTAAAGAAGTACACGTCAAGAGGATTGCAGTATTTAGTTGTCTTCGGTCTGTTTTTGGTCGTATTATATCGATATTTCGTTTATTCGCGTTACCAAAGGTCCTGTCTTGGATCTTGAGTCATTCATGACAAGACACGGACTTTGCCTGCCAATAGTTCATGTAACTGTTTCTGAGACTTATATTCTGAGAACATTTTCGTGACGTTCTGAGCTTTAGATGTCACGTATTTCTCTTGTTAGTTCTCATAATTCGTCTATGAAGCCAAGTCTCTTTCCGATGCTCTTTTATTGTGGTCTGATTAGTGTTAGTGGCCTGTATGTGAAGTTCCATATGGGTTTGTTTCCAGTCTCTCTTGTAAATTTTTGGAACACAACCTACGACCAGCTCGTGTTTACCCCTCGAGTTTATGAATCTGATGTAGTGTGGTCGTGCGGTTCTAGGCGCTACAGTTTGGAACCGCGCGACCGCTACGGTTGCAGGTTCGAATCCTGTCTCGGGCATGGATGTGTGTGATGTCCTTAGGTTAGTTAGGGTTGAGTAGTTCTAAGTTCTAGGGGACTGATTGCCTTAGAAGTTAAGTCCCATAGTGCTCAGAGCCATTTGAATCTGATATCGTCACTCAACCCTGTGAGGCCAGTTGAGGAGCTACTTGACTGGGAAGTAGCGGCTGCGGTCACGAAAACTGACAACGGCCAGGGAAGCGGTGTGCTGATCACATCCAGTGACACCTGTGGGCTGAGGATGACACGGCGGTCGGTCGGTATCGTAGGGTCTTCAAGGCCTGTTAGACGGAGTTTAGTTCTGATATCGTCATCAATGTGCGCTGAGGTAAAACTTCATGGCACACAGGGGCTCCAACTCGGAACCGGTGCCTTTGGCGAGCAAGTGTTCTAGCAAATGAGCTACTTGAACACGACCTACAATCCGTGCTCACAGCTTTACTTCCGCCAGCACTTCATCTCGGCCTTCGACGCTACACTGAAAGTACTCGTGGAAGAAAGGATTAGCCACGGCCATAACGCATTTTTTAAAATGGTTCAAATGGCTCTGAGCACTGTGGGACTTAATATCTATGGTCATCAGTCCTCTAAAACTTACAACTACTTAAACCTAATTAACCTCAGGACATCACAACACCCAGTCATCACGAGGCAGTGAAAATCCCTGACCCCGCCGGGAATCGAACCCGGGAACCCGGACGCGGGAAGCGAGAACGCTACCGCACGACCAAGAGCTGCGGACATAATGAATTTTCACTCTGCAAATTGGTGTGCGCTGATATGAAAGCTCTTATCTGCCAGAAAGTCTGGTGTCGTCACCTTCTATTTGCTGCTTGCAAAAGTGTGATAACTGAAAATTTCAGATAGTACACTTACATAGTTTGACAGCTGCTTGATAAATACACTGAACAGCCAGAACATTATGACTACCTACTTAAACAGCCGGTATGTTCACCTTCTGCACGGATAACAGCTGCGACGCGTCGTGGCATGAAAGCAATTAGGCCTTGGTAAGAAGACGGGGGGAGCTGGCACCACATCTCCACACACACAACTCACCTAATTTCCGTATATTCCAGGTAGAGGGGCGATGAGCTCTGACGCCACGTTCAATCACATCTCAGATGCGTTCGATGGAATGCAGATCTGGCAACCTGGGGGGGGGGGGGGGGGGGGGCAGCAGCACATCAATTGGAACTCGCCAGTGTTGCTCGAACCACTCAATCACATTCCTGGTCTTGTGACATGGCGCATTGTCTTGTTTAAAAATACCACTCAGTCTGTAAACGTGATTGTCATAAAGAGGTGTACCTGGTCGGATACTAGTGTACAATACACACTGGCCCTCATGGTGCTTTGCACAAGATCCACTGGACACATGTTCCCCAGACCATAAGGGAGCCGCTGCCAGCTTATCTCCATCCCACAGTAAAGTTGTCGAGGAGCTGCTCCCCCTGAAGATGACGGATTCGCGCACTCCCATTGGCATGATAAAGTAGGTATCAGGATTCATCAGACCACGTCCAGTGCCGATGTTCACGTGCTCATTTCAGTCGTAGTTGCCGACTTCGAGGTGTTTACGTTGACACATGCATGGCTCGTCGGCTGCGGAGGCCCATCGTTAGGAATGTTCTGTGCACTGCGTATTTAAGACATACTTGCACTCTGCCCAACATCAAAGTCTGATGTTACTTCCGCCACAGTTCACTGCTTGTCCTGTTTTACCAGTCTACCCTGCCTATGACGTCCGTCATCTGTAATGAGGAGTGGCCGCCCAACCCCTCGACGTCTGGACGTCGCTTCATCTTGGTTTCACCATGTGTTGAAGACACAAGTCGTGCAGCTTCTGAAATGCTAGTGCCGAGCTGCTGGGTCATCACAATCTGTCCTTGGTCAAACTCGGACAGATCGCGCCTTTCCCATTCTACACATGTGCAGAGCGCTCATTGATACTTCATGCACCGTGCGTGTGTCTGAATAGCAGTCGTTCCTCGCCAGGTGACGCTAGTACCGCATGTAAGGATTTATATTGATATATTGTTCATATGTTCCGGCTAATGAGTGCAGGGAGTAGTATATTGTTCTATGAAAATTCCTGGAAGCAGGTTCTCTTAGGAGTACCACAGCTGTCATTCCTTTGGCCTTAAGTATTCTAGGTGTAGGTCAGTGGCGTCTTATAGTTTTTGTCCCATGAATATCGCGAGCATGGCGCTGACTGGACGCCAGTTCCCATCATTTCTCTCCCCTTTGTATTCTCATCCTGTGCAATTACGTTTGATTCAACAGGCATTCTGTTTGACTGTTCCACGTGTCTCTTACGTATTCCCACACACAATTTGATATGCCTGTGAAGCGCTAGGGGAGGAAGAGCGTGCGATCGGACAGCCAGATAGCCCTTCGCGTGGTTCTCGACCTTAGGACATTGTCATTCAGATATCGCGACGGCCATTGATCTCACATCTGACTTTCGTGCGTTTACGAATTCGGTATACAACATGACATAACGGATGTGTCAGTATCTCCGTGAATATAACAGAACTATTTAGACACGGACTTTGCCTGCCAATAGTTCATGTAACTGTTTCTGAGACTTATATTCTGAGAACATTTTCGTGACGTTCTGAGTAGCGGTTAATATTCGATGGTATATTATCAACAGCCAGGACTTTAGTAAAACGTTTCTCAGTTTACACCTGCATGAGATTTATCTTCGCTATATTTTGTCAATTAGCATCGGTTCTGTCTGAATTGCGGGAGAAACAAATATAGCATTCACCAGCTGCGACATTGTTGCGAATAAAATAGTGACCCGTAAATGCAATGGTCTATAATGACCATCATCAAATCTGCAGCAAAAAATGGGAAAAACATAAATACACTCGCAACTTGTCTACAGCTTAAAAACAACACGGTTTCTCCAGCGCGGTAACGGTGAACCTTTACCGCTGCGCTACGCTGACTTGCTCGGAATATATGTAATGTTACGGGTAGACAAAGCTTGTAATAAACTACAAAATCGATTTTTTTTTTTAAACCGAGGCCCGTCGCAAAAGAACCGGATAGCAAGGCACTCAGGCTAAGTGCCTTTACAACTTATTTGAAGCGCATCAAAATTCGTGATTTACAGTATGGAGGGTACCCTTGTCAGTGTAGTTCTGTGCTTGAGTGCGACCTTGGTTGTGGGAGATGGTGCTGACGCATGCTACCAGACGTAACAGGAGTCAGTGAAAGGGTGCCACCGTGTGACACTAGGTCAGTGGCCCCCAGACTGCAGTTTCGTGGATCCGGTTTTTCGCCAGAGGCAGTGTGTTATTGGGAGCGATGACGTCACGCTGGTGCAGAAGGTGCCCGCGAGAAGCGGTGCGGGCGCGCCGGCCGCTCTGGCCCGGTATGTTTAGCCGCCGACACTTCCGCCCGTAAAGCACTCGCGTAGCCGTGCGGTCGCCGGTTCCGCATCTATTTCCAGCGCTCCCGCTCCGTCGTTTTGGCGTACTGTGGAGTTCACTGACTCACCCAGACCCGTCTCACGTTCTGGAACCGCCTCAGCTGCCACCTCACACCGCCGGTTTCTGAAAACGCGAGTCACCGCTGCAGTTTTAGCTTGGCGAAAATATTCTACTCAGGAATAAATAATACAATTTCACTTTCCCAATAATTTCTGAACGGACTGCCCCACAGCTCTTAAATGATTCACAGAAGGCGTCTCAAAATCACCAAAAACTATCATTGTTTTTCAAAGCTGTCATCAAGTCGAAAGTTGCTTCGAACACCGCAGTGCTTGTAAGTAGGCTATTTAGGTTTTTATGCTGGTAACGCCACGTAGTGCTCTGTATGTAAATCGCCGACTGCGTTGTGTGCAGTCTGTGGCTGGTTGGACTCATTGTTGGAATATTCACTTGAGTAATGTTGGGCAGTTGGAGGTGAGCTTCCAGCAGTGGTGGATGTGGGGAGAGAGATGCCAGAGTTTTGAGCGGACGATCTGGACGTATGTCTCTCAGAAGAAGGAAATTTGTTTAATTGGATGTCACTGAAATACATATTTATTATGACTTTCGAAAGCAATTAAGATAAATACATTGTTTGTTCTGTATCAAAATCTCTCATTTGCTAACTATCCCTATCAGTAGTTGTGCCTTCAGTGGTTAGAATCTTTTATTTAGCTGGCTGTATTAGCGCTCGCTGTATTGCAGTAATAACGAAGACTTTCGTGAAGAAAGTGATTCATGAAAAGTATAGGTTATTGTTAGTCAGGGCCATTCTTTTGTAGGGATTATTGAAAGTCAGACAGCGTTGCGCTAAAAGTATTGTGTGTCAGTTTAGTGATGATTAGAATAAGTAAAGAGAAAACTGTTTGACTATTGAGTTTTGCTCAGATGTTTGAAAATCAAATAACGTAGTTTACCAGCACAGTCATTCATAATTTTTCAAAAGGGAAGTTTTATGCTTTACTAACCACGGTCTTATTGCAGGCAGTATACCGTTATCTTTCTCCAACCTCTTAATTGACTTACCCAGGAAGTTAAGCAAGTGATTAGTCTTGTTCAAATGTGTGTGAAATCTTATGGGACTTAACTGGTAAGGTATTCAGTCCTTAAGCTTACACACTACCTAACTTATCCTAAGGACAAACACACACACCCATGCCCGAAGGAGGACTCGAACCTCCGCCGGGACCAGCCGCACAGTCCACGACTGCAGCGCCTTAGACCGCTCGGCTAATCCCACACGGCTAGTCTTGTTCTTCTGTACATCAAGCCTTTGGAAAAATGCCTGTTCCGACTTCTCACAATTAAGTCATCTCTTTCTGTTGCCGTTCCATGTCTCTTCTTCCGAGGACTTTTAGTTGTTTACAAAGATTGGAATTTTGTCTTCATTCATCCGCTTGAGGAATTTGCACCATTTTTCCCTGTATTCTTCTGTCTTCTCATTTAAATTATAATTTTCAATTCTGTCCGAAAGTCACCATTTTTTTAAGTGGACTTTCCTTGAGCAACCTGTGACAATGTATTAAAAATCTCATTACTGCTGACACTGTATTACTTTTCTCTCTTTTTCTCTTTATGCAGGATTCTCTGCCTTAAAGTAGCACGGGCTGCCACTGTTTATATAGTTCTATTTTGTGGCTTTGTTAACTTTATTTTAAAAATTTTAAAAATATAGTTCCACATATATATTGAAATTAGTTAGTTTTATTTTTCATGTCTTTGTCTGTGTCCATGCTTACGTCACTGCCTAAATAACTGAAGCTGGGGACTTGGTCAAGTATCTTGTGTTTAATAACAATCTTTGATCGAAATGGAAATTTTGGTCGGCCAGTGTGGCCGAGGGGTTCTAGGCGCTTCAGTCTGGAACTGCGCGACCGCAGCGGTCGCAGGTACGAATCCTGCCTCGGGCATGGATGTGTGTGATGTCCTTAGATTAGTTAGGTTTAAGTAGTTCTAAGTTCTTGGGGACTGATGACCTCAGATGTTAAGTCCCATAGTACTCAGAGCAGTTTGAACCATTTTTTGGAAATTTTACATAGTGGATTCAAAAAATGGTTCAAATGGCTGTGAGCACTGTGGGACTCAACTGCTGTGGTCATCAGTCCCCTAGAACTTAGAACTACTTAAACCTAACTAACCTAAGGACATCTCACACATCCAGGATTCGAACTTGTGAGCGTAGCGGTCGCGCGGTTGCAGACTGTAGTGCCTAGAACCTCTCGGCCACTTAGGCCGGCTTACATAGTGGGCCATAACTGTAGATCCAGTAACAGATATTTTTAGAGTGTAATGTTTTCTTGCGAACTCATATAACTCATACACAGAGTGTTGTATGTCTACCTCAGTATTTTGTAATACAATTACGTCATTTGCAAAAAGGCATAGCTTTTAGATCGTAGCTCCTTTTCAGCTTTACACCTTCATGAATTCCCTTCTTCCAGTTTCTTATGAGTTCTTCAGTACGGATGCCAAAGAGTCGGAGACATCCTATATCCCTGTCTGACACCTTGATTATTACTATGTTCTTTATTTTTCAAATGCCTGTATTATTATTATTTTAATATCTTCATATATGCTTCTCATCACCTGTATTAAATGCAGGGGGTATCCTCCGCTTGTCGATTATTGCCCATAGTCTGTTTCTAATAACCGACTCAGAGGCTTCTTCGAAGTCAATGAAAGCAACGTGTGTTTCTAAACTAACTTCTCGTTGGTGTTCTAAAATTCTCTTGATGCTGAAAATATTACCGCTGCACGAACATCCTTTCCCAAACATGCATCTGTTACTATTTTCAAGCGATTATTTAGTATTTTTAGTAAGCTTTATAAACTATATCCGTGAGACTTATACGCCTGTAACTGTCACATACATTTCTTTGGCCTTAAAAAAAAAAAAAAAGAAATTACATCGGCGGTTTTTCAAACATCAGGGACTTAGCCAGTATGCATTAAGTAAATGTAAGAGTCATAGTCCACACAGCGTCCCTCACTACTCTCATTTTATTACTCAACCACCGAAACATCCTCAGCTGGACCTAATTGGTTCTCACAAACTCTTTCCACGCAGCACATGCCTTTTTTTAAATTTTTTAGAAATTTCTTTTATTTCTATCTATGGCTACGAAGCTTCTTTGCCCTTACACAACCGATTTCGGTTAGCGACGCCCCAAAGGCGTTCCCATTGATTCCAGGTTAGCACTCCTCAGGGATGTTACTGGCCATAAACCAATGCCGCAGACATGCTGCTTTAAGGCAGGATGCATTGGCATGTTGATACAATCATCGCCTCTGAAGTGTTTCTCTACTATGTATGGTACACAATGGTGTTCAATGCGTTTATATCTTTCCAAATTTAGCGTTTACTCAAGCGCAGTAAGGGAGCCGCACCCTAAACACGAAAAATAACCTCGCACGGTAATACCGCTTCCTACGTACTTCACTGTTTTCAGTAAGGACGATGGCAGGTAATGTTCTCCATGTACTCGCCAAAGCCAACACTTCTCTCGGATTGCCGTAGGGTACAGCGTGAGTCATCGTTGCAAATTATTCCTTCCCAATCATCCACTGTCCACTGGTGTGTCCTTTACATCATCTTAAGCCTCGCTATTTGAATACAGAAATGTGTAGCTTATGAGGATCTGCTCCACCATTTTACCCCATTCTTCTTAAGCCCCTACACACATTGAGCTATCTGGACTGCCGGTAGCTCTTTGGAACTTGCAACTGATTCCTTTCACTGATTTCATGAAATTTTTTTACAACCACTCTCCGCAGTGCTGGACGGTCTTGTCCGTCAGTACATCAGGTCTTCATGGTCTCGGTTTCACAGTGGTATTTCCTTTGCGTTTCTGCTTAACGATGAGATCACCAACATTGGAAAAATGGTTCAAATGGCTCTGAGCACTGTGGGACTTAACGTATGAGGTCGTTATTTCCCTAGAACTTAGAAGTACTTAAACCTAACTAAACTAAGGATATCAAATACATCCATGCCTGAGGCAAGATTCGAACCTGTGACCGTTCCGGTCGCGCGGTTTCAGACTGAAGCGCCTAGAACCGCTTGGTCAGAGGCCGTCCCTAACAGTTGACTTGGACAGGCTTGGAGGGGTTGAAATGTCGTTGGCCGATTTATATAAGTTGCACATGTTTCTCGGCGCGATCTGATAGTTGGTGATAAACAAGAATTTAAGCAGTCAAGGTCACTTGTTCAAGTATTTTTATCTCCTCAGCCGGTCATTGCGAAAATAAAATTATTTCAACACGCGATCTAGCCTGGAAAATTTTTGTATTTATCGCTTTACGGATCTGTTACACATGTGACATCGAATGGTTAGTACTCGTTCGCAGACACTCAGATTTCCATCCGACACATTCTGCTGTTAATGACAACGCAATACTCCCCGCCTTCTTTCATCCTGGTGGATTCACCTCTGGTGACATCTAGTTGTCGATTCCGCATTACATAGGGGATATTAAATGTAGGCCCTATGTAGATTTTATTTTTTTTTTTTTTTTGAATCCGTGATATAGTTTTCAGTCCTTCTATGCGTATTAAAATTTTGTGGCTGGGCAAGTCGTGTTGAAGGAGCCTGTGGATGACTGGATAAAACATTAACCTCCTTTAACTAATATCTACCGCCAGCTTCTGTAATTCTTCTGTCTTTTCCGGAATTTTACCATGCAACCATGTTCCACTCTGTTTTTGTCGCGAATCTTCCTTATATTTCAGCGTCGCTCTTTCAGAAGTTTTCCGTGTAGCCTTTTGTCTGAAGTATGTTTTGTTGGCTTACTGTGCTTAATATTGGTAGCCAACAACCTGGCAGTGGAAGGGAGGAAGGAGGGAATGTTTGACGTTCCGTCGATTACGGCGTCACTGGGGACGGAGCAGACTGGGAGAAAATGGGAAAAGAACTAGGTCATTTCGAAGGAACCATCCCGACATTCGGCTTAAGCGATTTCGGATAATCACAGGAAACCATAATGTGGACGGTTAGATGCGGCTTTGACTCCGATTCTCTTACATGTGAAACTGTGTCTTACAGTGGCGCCACTTCGTTCGGTCTTGAAAGGACAAAAACTTTCAGCACGGCCCGACCGAGACAGCTCCGTGGTTAAGATACCGAACTCGCTTCCGGAAGGATAAGAGTACACAATCACGATTTAGGTCTGGCGCGGTGTCTCTATACGTCGCTAAGACGGGCGCCCTGATGGCATCGGCCGCGGCCTAGGCACCGTCCCGCGTCGCGCTGGCCCTTCGTCCCTTCTGGAAGCCGCGCTCTGGCTTTGTTTTTGTTGGCTGTAGAGGCCCAGACACCGGATGCGGGAGCCCTGCCTGCTGCCTCCCCTACGCGTTCAGGTGCGTGCGCTCTACCGCCTCTAGGAGACCCCGTCACAGGGGCACATGGCGCTGCGAGCGACTTCTGGACCACGAGGCTGGGGTTACACGGGCGACTTTTTGGTCAATACAAATTGCTCATGTTGAGTGTACGTCGCGAGCCAGTGCATAAATCAACCAGGTCGCGAGTGGATCGGTGACGGCAATCGTCAGTTGATTGTGCTGCATTTGGACACTTCTAAAATCACGAGTGTGCTGAAGGCAGCGCATGTGTAGAAACAGGAAATGCTGGTGGTGTCTGTTAACATACGAAGTTAACCTATTCTCGTCTCGCTCACTCATGTTACGGTAGTGTACACTACTGGCCATTAAATTTGCTACACCAAGAAGAAATACAGATGATAAACGGGTATTCATTGGACAAATATATTATACTAGAACTGACATGTGATTACATTTTCACGCTATTTGGATGCATCGATCCTGCGATATCAGTACCCAGAACAACCACCTCTGGCCGTAATAACGGCCTTGATACGCCTGGGCATTGAGTCAAACAGAGCTTGGATGGCGTGAACAGATACAGCTGCCCATGCAGCTTCAACACAATTACACAGTTCATCAAGAGTAGTCACTGGCGTATTGTGACGAGCCAGTTGCTCGGCCACCATTGATTAGACGTTTTCAATTGGTGAGAGAACTGGAGAATGTGCTGACCGGGGCAGGACCAGCAACATGTGGTCGTGCATTATCCTGCTGAAACGTAGCGTTTCGCAGGGATCGAATGAAGGTAGAGCACGGGTCGTAACACATCTGAAATGTAACGTCCACTGTTCAAAGCGCCGTCGATGCGAACAATAGGTGACCGAGACGTTCAACCAATGGCACCCCACACCATCACGCCGGGTGATACGCCAGTATGGCGATGACGAATACACGCTTCCAATGTGCGTTCACCACGATGTCGCCAAACACGGATGCGACCATCATGATGCTGTAAGCAGAACCTGGATTCATCCGAAAAACTGACGTTTTGCCATTCGTGAACCCAGGTTCGTCGTTGAGTACAGCATCGCAGGCGCTCCTGTCTTTGATGCAGCGTCAAGGGTAACCGCAGCCATGGTCTCCGAGCATATAGTCCATGCTACTGCAAAAGTCGTCGAACTGTTGGTGCAGATGGATGTTGTCTTGCAAACGTCCCCATCTGTTGACTCAGGGATCGAGACGTGGCTGCACGATCCGTTACAGCCATGCGGATAAGATGCCTGTCATCTCGACTGCTAGTGATACGAGGCTGTTGGGATCCAGCACGGCGTTCCGTATTACCCTCCTGAACCCACCGATTCCATATTCTGCTAAGAGTAATTGGATCTCGACCAACGCGAGCAGTAATGTCACGATCCGATAAATCGCAGTCGCGTTAGGCTACAATCCGATTTTATCAAAGTCGAAAACGTGATGGTACGCATTTCTCCTCCTTACACGTGGCATCACAACAACGTTTCACCAGGCAACGCCGGTCAACTGCTGTTTGTGTATGAGAATGCGGTTGGAAACTTCCCTCATGTCAGCACGTTGTAGGTGTCACCACCGGCTCCAACCTTGTGTGAATGCTCTGAAAAGCTGCATGTCACAGCATCTTCTCCCCGTCTGTTAAATTTCGCGCCTGTAGCCTCATCTTCGATGTGTAGCAATTTTAATGGTCAGTAGTGTAGTTGGCAGCGCATGTGTGGGAACAGGAAACGGTGCTGGTGTCTGCTAACATATGAAGTTAACCTATTTTCCTCTCGCTCACTCGTGCTATTGTAATGTAGTTTGTGCCTTGTCGTCTTTGTACTTATTTTATTATCTGCCTTGTTATTGTGTTGATGATGGCGATGATGTTTGGTTTGTGGGGCTGGCAATTGCGCAGTCATCAGCGCTCGTACAAGGTCCCAATATTTACAGAGTCCAATTTTTTCACAATGCAGCCATTATCATAAATGATGATGATGATGAAAGGATGAGGACAACACAAACACCCAGTCGCCGGGCAGAGAAAATCCCCGACCTGGCCGGGAATTTGAACCCGGGACCCCCTGATCCAGAGGCAGCAACGCTAGCCACTAGACCACTTGTTAATGTGATTCTTTACAATAGCAACATGACAAGTCATATATCGGCTTCGAGTGTTTTCACAGAAATGATTCCAGATATCAGAAAACAAAAACTTATTTTAGTTTTACAACACCTGGACAGGGAAAAAGCCTACAATATACACAAATAAGAATGTAAATAGTTCAAAAATGCAAATTCAAATTACACCAATTTCGTCCGTTCTATTGAAGGAGACAAATAGTTTTGATTGTTATACGGCACTTATAAAAACCTCAAATGATATAGTAAAAAGGCGCTTTGTTTCTTGAGTCATTAGTCTTCTGCCTGGTTGCACGCGGCCCACTACAAATTCCTCTCCTGCGCTAATCTCTTCATCTCAGAGTAGCACTTGTGCCATGAGTCCTCAATTGTTTGTTAGAAGTATTCAAATCCCCGGATTCCTCTACAAGCTTTGCCCTTTATAGTTCCCCCTGGTACCATGGGAGTTATTCCGTGACATGTTAAGAGTTTTTCTACCACCCTGACCCTTCTTCTCAGTGTTTTCCGTGTAGTCCTTTCCTCGCTGATTCTGACGAGAACCTCCTCATTCAGTCCACCGGGTTTTCAACGTTCTTCTGTAGCTCCTCATCTCAAATGCTTGGACCCTCATTTGTTCCGGTTTCCCAACTGTTCATGATTCACTATCATACAGTGCTCGCGCGACCGCTACGATCGCAGGTTCGAATCCTGCCTTGGGCATGTATGTGTGTGATGTCCTTAGGTCATTTAGGTTTAAGTAGTTCTGAGTTCTAGGGGACTGATGACCTCAGATGTTAAGTCCCATAGTGCTCAGAGCCATTTGAACCATACAGTGCTGTGCTCTAAGTATACATTCTCAGAAATTTATTAAAGTCAGGTCTTCTTTTGATGCTAGTAGACTTCTGGTGGCCAGGAATTGGCTCTTTGCATGGACTAGTCTGCTTTTTATGTCCTCCCTACTTCGTCCGTCATGGGTAATTTTGCATCCAAGGAAGCGGAACTTCTTAACTTCGTCTGCTCTGCTCTGTGATTTGATGTTCAGTTTCTCGCTATTCTCATTTCTGCCTTTTTCCAGTATACTCTTAGTTCATATTCTGTACTCATCAGGCTGTTCGTTCCATACAACAGATTCTGTAATTCTTCACATTCGCTGAGGTCAGCAGTGATCAGCAAATCATTGATATACACTCCTGGAAATTGAAATAAGAACACCGTGAATTCATTGTCCCAGGAAGGGGAAACTTTATTGACACATTCCTGGGGTCAGATACATCACATGATCACACTGACAGAACCACAGGCACATAGACACAGGCAACAGAGCATGCACAATGTCGGTACTAGTACAGTGTATATCCACCTTTCGCAGCAATGCAGGCTGCTATTCTCCCATGGAGACGATCGTAGAGATGCTGGATGTAGTCCTGTGGAACGGCTTGCCATGCCATTTCCACCTGGCGCCTCAGTTGGACCAGCGTTCGTGCTGGACGTGCAGACCGCGTGAGACGACGCTTCATCCAGTCCCAAACATGCTCAATGGGGGACAAATCCGGAGATCTTGCTGACCAGGGTAGTTGACTTACACCTTCTAGAGCACGTTGGGTGGCACGGGATACATGCGGACGTGCATTGTCCTGTTGGAACAGCAAGTTCCCTTGCCGGTCTAGGAATGGTAGAACGATGGGTTCGATGACGGTTTGGATGTACCGTGCACTATTCAGTGTCCCTCGACGATCACCAGAGGTGTACGGCCAGTGTAGGAGATCGCTCCCCACACCATGATGCCGGGTGTTGGCCCTGTGTGCCTCGGTCGTATGCAGTCCTGATTGTGGCGCTCACCTGCACGGCGCCAAACACGCATACGACCATCATTGGCACCAAGGCAGAAGCGACTCATATCGCTGAAGACGACACGTCTCCATTCGTCCCTCCATTCACGCCTGTCGCGACACCACTGGAGGTGGGCTGCACGATGTTGGGGCGTGAGCGGAAGACAGCCTAACGGTGTGTTGGACCGTAGCCCAGCTTCATGGAGACGGTTGCGAATGGTCCTCGCCGATACCCCAGGAGCAACAGTGTCCCTAATTTGCTGGGAAGTGGCGGAGCGGTCCCCTACGGCACTGCGTAGGATCCTACGGTCTTGGCGTGCATCCGTGCGTCGCTGCGGTCCGGTCCCAGGTCGACGTGCACGTGCACCTTCCGCAGACCACTGGCGACAACATCGATGTACTGTGGAGACCTCACGCCCCACGTGTTGAGCAATTCGGCGGTACGTCCACCCGGCCTCCCGCATGCCCACTATACGCCCTCGCTCAAAGTCCGTCAACTGCACATACGGTTCACTCCCACGCTGTCGCGGCATGCTACCAGCGATGGAGCTCCGTATGCCACGGCAAACTGGCTGACAGTGACGGCGGCGGTGCACAAATGCTGCGCAGTTAGCGCCATTCGACGGCCAATACCGCGGTTCCTGGTGTGTCCGCTGTGCCGTGCGTGTGATCATTGCTTGTACAGCCCTCTCGCAGTGTCCGGAGCAAGTATGGTGGGTCTGACACACCGGTGTCAATGTGTTCTTTTTTCCATTTCCAGGAGTGTACTTTCACCCTGAATTTTAATCCCATCCTTGAGCATTCCTTTTATTTCCGTAATTGCGCTATGTAGTGTCTTCTAAACATTGTTTCATGTATTTGTACGTATCTATAGTTTATCGAGGTAATAAATAATAGAGTTTTCAAATTTTGGACGACACTTTTTCTATTCTTTGCGTTCTCAGCATGGTGGAATTTTGCTTGGCTCATTATTAAATTATGCAGGCTCCTAAGTTCTATTATCGCGTTTCGATCTTTTGTAAGGAGACTACCCCCTGTTGGCCGAGCTGTTCTAGGCGCTTCAGTGCGGAACTGCGCTGCTGCTACGGTCGCAGGTTCGAAACCTGCCTCGGGCATGGATGTGTGTGATATCCTTTGGTTAGTTAGGTTTAAGTAGTTCTAAGTTCTATGGGACTGATGACCACAGCAGTTAAGTCCCATAGTGCTCAGAGCCATTTGAACCATTGTTGAACTACCCCTCGCATAACTTTACTTTCACCTTCCAGAGAGCGCTGCTCGGTCTCCTAAGTTCGTAAGTCGCTCGTAACTGCCCAATACCGCCATTGCCGCATCTCCGCAACTAGCTGCACACTTACGATATGCTCATGGCCACTCCCCGCAACACGTCAGTCAGCAGTGTGGCAATCTTCAGATAAAGAGTACCATTGTATTTGTATTATAAAATATGAAAATAATGACCGAGCCAGGTGGCACAGTGGTTAGCACACTGGACTCGCATTTGGGAGGACGACGTTTCAAATCAGCGTCCAGCCATCTTGATTTAGATTTTCTGTGTTTTCTCTAAATCGCTTCAGACAAATTCCGGGAAGGTTCCTTTCAAAAGACACGGCCAACTTCCTTCCCCGCTCTTCCCTAATCCGGTGGAACCGACTGTGAAAAAGGTAGTAATTACCATCTTCGACAGCCTAGCAGAACGCCTTCCGGAAACCCAGATTAGCCTTTACGGAAGGCTGAAGTATACTAAATACCATACCAGTGTGGCAAAGTCTACATTGGTCAGCCCTCATGCGTGAAAGATGCTTTGAACGTGGTCGCCACTCTTGCCCAGGAAGCCATGCATCGCTGAGCATTGTAAACCCCATGGATTATTCTGCCACATAAATTTTGACCTGACGAAGTGGTTTAGGAATTAAATTATTAAGAAATCTGTGGGAATATATTTGCAGGAAGATGTTATTAACCGCAATGGCGGCTTTCAAATATATAGGGCGTTGCACTGATTTCATTAATATGTTCGGAAAGAAACATTTTACGCCTAATGACATGGCCGGTAGAGATCAGAAATGAGCTCCGTATATTCAGTTTAAGCTCACCAGCGAGTCCTATGACTTCCTCTT
The DNA here is from genome assembly GCF_023897955.1 of Schistocerca gregaria. NCBI lineage: Eukaryota > Metazoa > Arthropoda > Insecta > Orthoptera > Acrididae > Schistocerca > Schistocerca gregaria. The sequence continues at coordinate 354,763,549 of NC_064922.1, read as the reverse complement.
GGGACTAGCTGCCTCCGTGTGCTGGCAGACTCGACTCTTGAGTTTCTGCAGCTGCCCACTCGTCAGTCGAGTCTGCTGTTGACTACAAGCGGTCTGTACTCGCTCGGAAAGGAGAAGCGAGTACACTTCCGCCGTACACCATGGAGGTGTGTCGGGTCCGTTTTTGTTGACATTGTTTATATTAATGATCGCAGTGAAGTATAGTGTGAAGTACAGTCTGGTCATCGGGGCTCAGTTCGAAGCGGGACCCACCAATGAAGATAATTCTACTCCAGTCAATGAGATTCCAGGTGTTTGGAGACGTACTAGACAGAGATGAGATAGCCGTCTGACTGTCGCCTTTCATATCGCCCGACAACTGGGAGTGATGGTCTGGGTGCCTTTCTTTTTCTTCTTCATAGGAGGACCTCTTTGGTAATCATCCGTGGAACCTTTAATGCCCAGCGGTACGTCAACGATACTCTACATCCCCTTTTGTCCGCAGCACATGGTCTAGTGGTTAGCTTTGCTGCCTCTGGATCACGTGGCCCCGGGTTCGATTCCCGGCCGGATTGGGGATTTTCTCTGGCCAGAGACTGAGTGTTTCTGTTGTCTTCATCATTTCATCCTCATCTCATCATTCGTGACAGTGACTCGGTTGGACTGTGTAAAAAAATTGGACTGTGAAAAAACTGGCACTTCGTACGGGCACTGATGACCGCGCCGTTGAGCGCCCCACAAACCAAACATCATTATCATCATCACATCCCGTTTTGTTGCAATTCAATACAGGCCATCCTGGGCTTACATTTTTAGGAAGGTAATGCCACCCGCAAACAGTGAGAGTTTCTACTGCATGTTTTCATGCTTGCCAAATTCTCCCTTGGCCGGCGAAGTCGCCATATCTCTCCAGAACATTTAGAGCATTAGGAATGGGACCCTCCAAAAAGCACGGGGTTCTGACAATATAACGCACCAACTGTGTCAGTCATTACATAGCTGAATAACTGCTTGCGCAGAGGCCACAAGTGGACCAACTCATTCAATTTGTGAAGCTCCTTGTCTTGAATGGATCATCCAATTCTTCTGAAATCGTAATCAATTGTTAGTCTCTACATGCACATCGCATCTACCGACTTCCATCCCATTCGGATAATTCCTTCGTGGAAAGCCCTTTTTTTGTCTCAGAGTGAATGTCGATGTGTGAGCTGTGTCTTTCACGGAAGTTCCTTCTTTATCTACTGCACTGTAACAGCATACACCCACTTCTTCAAGAGTCTTTTGCTTAAGTTAAACATTTAGTTATCCAGCATGGCCACCTGCTACGCCTGGAACGCAGCAGTCTACAAAGAAATCGCAGCACTCTCTTACAAGACACTGAAGGCAGGGGGTAAGCTTTCCATTACAGCATTACCTACTTGTGGTATCGATGTCGACTCGGGTCACGTCCACGTAAATGGTCCGTCCGCCGAGGAGAGACAATGGCGGCCGACCGGGGCTCGGCTCGTTGCTGGCCACTTGTAGCCCACGTGCGCTTCCGCGGCGGTCTGTGAGCCTCAGCGGCCATACGAGGGGGAGGGAGGGGACACACAGCGGCTATTTGTACCAGCTATACCGCACATTCAAACGCGGCCTCATTTGAATCACAAGTAGACGCCTCTGGCGGGAGAGATTTCCCAGATGTTAAGCCCTAATGGCGCAACATAGTTCTGTTGTGAACTACTCTGCAGCGGGGAATCTGATTCAGTGAACGTAACAGTTCATTAAAACGTAAATATAAATACCGTACTTGCCAGAATATAAGCCACATCCTTTATTTCGTAAAGGGGAAGAAAGACATAAGGACATAGGAGAAAAATTTATGTCATATTAAGTATTTACGAAAACTGTTCTCAGCACCGAGCGAGGTGGCGCAGTGGTTAGACACTGGACTCGCATTCGGGAGGACGACGGTTCAATCCCGCGTCCTGCAATCCTGATTTAGGTTTTCCGTGATTTCCCTAAATCGCTCCAGGCAAATGCCGGGATGGTTCCTTTGAAAGGGCACGGCCGACTTCCTTCCCCACCCTTCCCTAATCCGATGAGACCGATGACCTCGCTGTCTGGTCTCCTTCCCCAAAAACAACAAAAACTGTTCTCAGTACAGCCATTCTTAATCAATTGTCTTAATATCGTAATGTAGATAGATTACACAGACATCCTCACAATCACAGTTAGCTTCACTACTCCACTACCTAGTATATATTTGCTTCATCACTGTCGGTATTTTTGTCGCTCTCCTCCTAGAGCAAGTTGGTTTTGCTGCCATCCATGGCGCTGGACCCACAACACGTCTTGAGCCCATTGAAGATAAAATTTGATGATATTTTGCGCCTTGAACAGAGAATCCATTCACCCACAACTGATCACTTTTGAATTTTGCCAGACTGAGTGAGGACATAAGCCTTTCTAAAGGCCAACCGGTTTGGTAATTGAATTTCTTATGACCAGATGAAACTACAATCATCGACCATAATTGTAGGTTCTTTGCTTGCTCTGGGAGATGGCTCATTGGAACTATAACACAAGAAATATTAGTTCGCTTTGTTACATGGCTGACAGAAAGATTTACTTACCTTGATACTATCCACTGTCACAGGAGTGCTTGAATATTTAAAACTGTCATTGGCTATTAATTCATCACTCGATGAACTAATTAACAATTTCTTCTCTAGCTGGCCGGAGTGACCGAGCGGTTCTAGGCGCTACAGTCTGGAGTCGCGCGACCGCTACGGTCGCAGGTTCGAATCCTGCTTCCGGCATGGATGTGTGTGATGTCCTTAGGTTAGTTAGATTTAAGTAGTCCTAAGTTCTAGGGGACTGATGACCTCACATGTTAAGTCCCATAGTGCTCATAGCCACTTGAACCATTTCTTCTCTTGAAGAAACATTTACAAAAGTACGTTTTCGTCTGAGACTCAAATAACTCCTTAGACCCACTCGATGATGGTGATAAACTAAGATTACAAATTGGACAGAGCGCTTACAAGCTCAGCTTTGTGTTGACCTCCATACGAGGTTGCTACTGTGCTGAGAGAAAGGGCATGTCTTGTTCAGTCTCTCCAATTCGTGGTTGCTGATTTCGACGAGACATCCCTAATGTCTGAGGTATCGATGTGCGTTTCTGACTCTGTTGTGGCGCCACTAGACGATACCACAGAATTAAGAATACGCTTTATTTGTAGCTAATGTATTTTTTTATTGCACGAATAGTTTCAGAGGCTTTATAGCTCCCTCATCATGTGCCGCCGACTGCAACAAGAGATTAGGAAATAGTACAAAACTGCATAAACATTCTAACAAACAAATGTAAAGCGATGATTAAAGGCTTACTCACATGGATTGTGAAGTCATGGGTGTATCTTGGGCAGGTTAGTTCATCACAAAGGCTCATTTAGTTCTGTGGCTGGCGGCGAGGTAGGTGCCATAAGCGCTGTACCGGCGCTCCCATGTGTCACATAGGCTTGAGTTTGGTTCCTTGTGATTAATCGACTCTCTCACCATATACCCATGACTTAACATTCATTGGGTGGCACCTGATGATTAGGCTATAAAGCCTCCGAAACTAGTCGTGCAATAAAAAGATTCATTAGCCATAATTGAAACGGATTCTTAATTCAATTATCATGATCCTCCTTTACAGATATACCCCCCCCCCCCCCAAATCAGATTTTGCATATCAGTCATCCTTAATGATCCAAATGTTCTGGATTCGGGAGAAATCGGGTTAATTTTCCGGCTAAGGGAGAATTTGGCAAGCATGAAAACATGCGTGCGAGCGGGCACTATATTCCTAAAAATGTAAGCCCAGGATGGCTTGCATTGAATGGCAACAAAACAGGATGTGATGATGATGATGATGATGATGTTGTTGTTTGGTTTGAAAGTTGCTTTACACCACCAAGAGTTACTAGTAAAAATTTCTTTGTTATACAGCCAGTGTCTGTCCACAGACCAGCATCGTGCACCGTATCATAAAATACACTCCTGGAAATTGAAATAAGAACACCGTGAATTCATTGTCCCAGGAAGGGGAAACTTTATTGACACATTCCTGGGGTCAGATACATCACATGGTCACACTGACAGAACCACATGCACATAGACACAGGCAACAGAGCATGCACAATGTCGGCACTAGTACAGTGTATATCCACATTTCGCAGCAATGCAGGCTGCTATTCTTCCATGGAGACGATCGTAGAGATGCTGGATGTAGTCCTGTGGAACGGCTTGCCATGCCATTTCCACCTGGCGCCTCAGTTGGACCAGCGTTCGTGCTGGACGTGCAGACCGCGTGAGACGACGCTTCATCCAGTCCCAAACATGCTCAATGGGGGACAGATCCGGAGATCTTGCTGGCCAGGGTAGTTGATTTACACCTTCTAGAGCGCGTTGGGTGGCACGGGATACATGCGGACGTGCATTGTCCTGTTGGAACAGCAAGTTCCCTTGCCGGTCTAGGAATGGTAGAACGACGGGTCCGATGACGGTTTGGATGTACCGTGCACTATTCAGTGTCCCTCGACGATCACCAGAGGTGTACGGCCAGTGTAGGAGACCGCTCCCCACACCATGATGCCGGGTGTTGGCCCTGTGTGCCTCGGTCGTATGCAGTCCTGATTGTGGCGCTCACCTCACGGCGCCAAACACGCATACGACCATCATTGGCACCAAGGCAGAAGCGACTCTCATCGCTGAAGACGACACGTCTCCATTCGTCCCTCCATTCACGCCTGTCGCGACACCACTGGAGGTGGGCTGCACGATATTGGGGCGTGAGCGGAAGACGGCCTAACGGTGTGCGGGACCGTAGCCCAGCTTCATGGAGACGGTTGCGAATGGTCCTCGCCGATACCCCAGGAGCAACAGTGTCCCTAATTTGCTGGGAAGTGGCGGTGCGGTCCCCTACGGCACTGCGTAGGATCCTACGGTCTTGGCGTGCATCCGTGCGTCGCTGCGGTCCGGTCCCAGGTCGACGGGCACGTGCACCTTCCGCCGACCACTGGCGACAACGTCGATGTACTGTGGAGACCTCACCCCACCTGTTGAGCAATTCGGCGGTACGTCCGCCCGGCCTCCCGCATGCCCACTATACGCCCTCGCTCAAAGTCCGTCAGCTGCACATACGGTTCACGTCCACGCTGTCGCGGCATGCTACCATGTTAAAGACTGCGATGGAGCTCCGTATGCCACAGCAAACTGGCTGACACTGACGGCGGCGGTGCACAAATGCTGCGCAGCTAGCGCCATTCGACGGCCAACACCGCGGTTCCTGGTGTGTCCGCTGTGCCGTGCGTGTGATCATTGCTTGTACAGCCCTCTCGCAGTGTCCGGAGCAAGTATGGTGGGTCTGACACACCGGTGTCAATGTGTTCTTTTTCCATTTCCAGGAGTGTATTTACAACAGCATACGAGGCGATGCAAAATCAAGGGCGTAAAGTAATTTAAAATCCATGACTCATTCCTGTTGTCAAATAGAAATCTAAATTACACCGTGAATAACAAAAGTGTATGACACACTGCTCTCCTGCATGCTTTACTAACAGGTGGTTTACAACGCTACGAGAGGAGCCACTGTACATAATACTGGCTTTAAATGGCTCTGAGCACTATGCGACTCAACTTCTGAGGTCATCAGTCGCCTAGAACTTAGAACTTATTAAACCTAACTAACCTAAGGAAATCACACATATCCATGCCCGAGGCAGGATTCGAACCTGCAACCGTAGCGGTAGCTCGGCTCCAGACTGCAGTGCCTAGAACCGCGCGGCCACTCCGGCCGGCACTGTACATACTGCCCCAATTTGCTATTCGACAACAGAGATGAACCATTGATTTTATGTTACAGGGCGGCGTAAAATGTGTGTTATATTCTTGTTATCATATTTGCATAGGTTTTTTTCAGGTAATTTTCAGCAGTCGATATATGTTTCAAAAAACTCACGACACTGAACTGCATTAACTGGATTCCATTAGTACTACCGGTCTTGGCCGTAAGGCATCATCCGGTACTTAAAGCAGTTCAGAGCTATGAGCTTTTTGAAACGTATCATATTTACGCTACAGTAGACAACCTGAAATTTACAATGAAACGTTTTCAGAGTGGTTTCCTTCTTCAGTGATGACTTCATAGACCCTAAAACTGAATTTCGTGACGACTTCTTGAAGGACATCATCATCGGCTGGACGAATCTCTCTGGAGATTAGAGTACGAAGGTCCTGGAGTGTTACGGGAACATAGTTGAAGACTCTGTACTTTACATATCCGATTAAGAAATAATCATAAGCGTTGAGAGCGTGAGTATATGGTCGCCATTACGCCCTGTGTCTAATCATTGCTAATATGTCCAGGGCGACAATCTGACGTCTGAACGTCGCCAGCAGCAAATGGAAGACATCCGCGGTACTCTCTGAATGTGCTCCATTCTCCATGAGATAGTAGTTTCAGATCATCTGGCGCCGTGCAGTTCGGTCTGTATTTGCCTTTTTTGACAGGTTGGTCAATAAAAATGGGCACAATAATGCATTAAGCACCGATTGCGCACCAACTAATGGCTTTTTCTGGATGACGTGAAGCAGCAGGTTGAACGTCTGGATTCACAGTACAGCTGTTTCAGTGTTATTGTATCCATTCTGAAATGTGAACTGGGACATCAGTGAGTGAGCTATAGAATTGTGGGAGCTACGATACAACAGTATAACAAGAAGAATCATTTACGATAGAGGATTAAACCACAATGGAGAAATACTTTCTAATACGTATTTCGTACCACCCCGTATTTGACACCACTGGTTTCACATCACCTTCTTTGATGTTCTATATATTTTATGTCTGATGATGGTCTGTGTACCGGAATTCGTTACATAACGAGTAAATTTTTATCAACAGCTCCTGCGGTGTATTACGAGGGTTTTCAAACATTTACGAGTTGTATGGCACAAATTTCTTGAAACAATCTGAATATCACAACCGCGGCTAAATGTCAGTCCTGCTTACCGGAAAATGGAGCGACAGTAAACGCCTTACTCTTCCCATGTAATGGAAATAAGGGAAAGGACACGTCCGAAGTCGGTATAAACTCTGTGGTGGTAAGTCCCTATGGGACCAAACTGCTGAGGTCGTCGGTCCCTAGGCTTACACACTACTTAATCTAACTTAAAGTAACTTACACTAAGGACAACACACACACCCATGCCCGAGGGAGGACTCGAACCTCCGACGGGGGGTGGGGAGGGGGGGGGGGGGGGAGCCGCGCGAACAGTGGCAAGGCACCTTAAACCAAGCGGCTACACCGAGCGGCGGTATAAGCTTTTCCTCAGTTTGATTGTTGAGAGATTTACTGTTCGCAAAACGCAAGCTAGTTCAAATGGCTCTAAGCACTATGCGACTTAACTTCTGAGGTCATCAGACGCCTAGAACTTAGAACTAATTAAACCTAACGGACATCACACACATCCATGCCCGAGGCAGCATTCGAACCTGCGACACTAGCGGTCTCGCGGTTCCAAACACTAGCGCCTAAAACCGCACGGTCACTACGGCCGGCCACAAGCTAGTGCTTAAATTAGTAATATAATATGTTGTAAGTAGTTATCTACACAGTTTATATGGAAGCAAAAATGCAGTTAAAATTGTGGAGCTAGTATGGGGATAACAAAGTTATTGCAGCAAGGCCAGTAACAAATCCAATACTGAAAACTCGTGCTAGTAGATTATTTCCCCGAGGTAGAATCGATCCAAAATCGTTACTAACACGTAGACCTTAATACCACTCGGTAAGGGACACTATGCTAGTTTCCTGTGTCGTATTCAGTGTGAAATAACAGTTCAGACAATTCACTTGCTACGTGTATTAAGTCGTATCCTGTTTCCTTTTGAGATACTATCCAAGGTAACTACTGTGTGCTGTCGATGATTTACGATGGTAACGCACGGCCCTTAACTACGGGGGTCATGAGTTACCCGTGGGGATGTTAGGCAAACTGTATCTGGTCATGCATAAGACAGCGCCTGCTGTGCGATACCCGCTGCGATGGTCAAGTATTTCCCCAGCGTGCGGCTACCCCGAAAACGATCGAGCTCAGTCGCTTGTGGAGTTACCTGGGTGTCGTTTTATGAAGCCTCTCCATTCCGTTGTACGCAGATGCTACTCTTACATTGACGTCTCCGCGTAACGCACGTTTGAGAAGCAATAAACACACAAAAGACTTTAACTGCGTAAGCATGGGGCCACAGAAGATGACTAGTGGGAAACTCATCTAAGTGTCGCATAAATACTAAGTTGTTACTTGACATACTGAACGTTAATGGATCATCACCGAACGGAACAGAACGTCACTGTTACGCTCGAATCGTGGCGCGTTCACAATGAACAGAAAGCTCTGTAGAGACGGGTGAAAGTAAAGAGTCACTGCCTTTCTTACAAAAAGTCGGACTGCAGTATCAGCTTTAAGGGACTAGTAATCAGAGAGAGTTTATTATTGACCGAAGCAAAATTCACAACGAATGTTCTTGGCAAAATTGATAAGGTACGTTTTCCACACCACTGAACGGAAACAGTAGAGAATGTGTCTTCCAAACATTTCTACACATACATATGCATCTACGTGATTACTCTGCTATTCACTGTAAAGTGTCTGGCAGAGGGTGCAATGAACCACCTTCAAGCTGTCTCTCTACCGTTCCACTCTCGAACGGCGCGCGGGAGAAACGAGCACTTAAATCTTTCTTTGCGAACCCTGATTTCTGTTAGTTTATTGTGATGATGATTTCTCCCAAAGTAGGTGGGTGCCAACAGAATGTTTTCGCAGTCGGAGGAGAAAACTGGTGATTGAAATTTCGTGGGAAGATACCTTCGGAACGAAAAACGCCTTTGTTTTAATGCAGCCTACACGGTCACAGAACCACCTGAGCCTCTGATTCAGACCGTCAGCACGGCTCTGCACCAAAGGAAACATCAACATTTATTCCATCGACAAAATCGGTACAAATGAAATAGTTATGAAAGGTGTTTAAATCTTTGCAAAAACTAAAAAAAAATTGTCTGTTTATTTCACAATGACCGTTCCGTTTTATTAACGTTATTACTTTAATTTTAAATATCTTCCGCAGTCCGGAATGAAACTTGTTTATAGCTTTGGTTTGCTTCTTGGTCTAAAAACTGTTTATTGCAAAAAAAAAAAAAAAAAACAGAAAAAAGAAAAATATACCAGTCTGATTTTAACTTGCTGCATTTTTTCTTATTTCCGTTTACATCTGGTTAACTTCGTGTGCTTGCGCATTTTTCAGTTTTGTCACTGACGTTTCTAGCCCAATGTTATGCTGGCTTGCAGTGCTACACATATTACAGACAAGGACGTAGTTCTAAGAATCTAAATTAATGAAACCTGACACGTATCTATATTACTAAACGGCCATCTCGGAATCCAGGACATGGTACCAAAACAATTTGCAAGTTGCCAGTTTAACGGCTTCCAAGGGCAACAAAAATTTTATTTTCAATGTTTCAAGTAATTACTGATAGAATTTAAAAATTTTAAATGTTGTCATAGTCTAGTCATTAAGAAGTTTAGTTTTACATTGAAGGTTTGACACAATAAGGCAAGTATTGGAGTTAGAAACTGTGTGTTTGTCTCGAGACAACGTAACTGATAGCTGGCTAATGCCCGAATTTTTGCCATACAATATTTGAGAATGTGGGTATTTAGCGACTTCCAACGAACTTTCCACATAATTTCAAAGCTTTCTGACTGACAGCCCTGACATTCATACAGTGTTTCATAATGTGAGACCTTAGCCATTTCCAACAAACTGTAAGCATAATTTAAAATCTTTCCTAATTTTTTTCTCACTTTACACGCGTAAAGGCAAATGTTTAACATATTAACTCTTTTGTAAAGTTATCAGACTTTTGAAACTAGTTTGAACGCGGGAGTTCGATTCTTTAAAGTATCAGGGGTTTTCTGGTGGTAAAAGACACATTTTTAATGCAAAAACAGATTTCATGTTCGTTTAATAATTATGAATGACGTAGAGATACTGGCCACACGAATGAAGAATGAGACAGTATTTAGAGGGTATTACAGAGCGCATTTTTTACTTGTCTTGAATGTTCGTTTCTTTCTAATTGCCACTTCTCTTCGTCCGTTTGTCTACGGAGTCGGCGTTGTTCTATGAGTTTTGGTGATATCAGTGACAGGTTGTGGCGGGGTGCCACCCACTGCCCCGCAGGGAGGCGTTGCTGACGATATCGTGCCTTTAGCAAGGGCACACGCGTAGGTCGCCTGCTGGCATAGCCTATTAACTCCACATTTCGGCGCACTCTCCTAACGGATACGTTCGCCGCACTCCTCACATTGTTTTCTGTGGTTATTTGACGCAGTGTTGCTTGTCTGTTAGCTGTGAAAACTGCAAACGACGCTGATCTCTGTCGTTAAGTGAAGGCGTTATCCGTGGTAAGTAATGCCTGAAACTTGCTATTCTCGGAACACTCTTGACGCTGTAGATCTCGGAATATTGAATTGACTAACGATTTCCGAAATGGACTGTCCCATGCTTCGAGCTCCAACTGCTATTCCGCGTTCAGAGTCTGTTGATTCCCGCCGCGTGGCAATAATCGCTTCGAAAACCTTTCTCACGAATCACCTGAGAACAAACGGCAGCTCCGCCAATGCACTGGCCTTGTATATCTTGTGTACACGATGCAATCGCTATCTGTATATACATGCAAATCGCTGTCCCATGTCTTTTTGTAGCCTCAGTGTATATTAAGAGGCAACTTATAACATATTTATCGCAATGCATGTAATGCAAAATATGTAGAATTTCTGGGTAGTAGTAGTACTGTTAGATTAAATAAATCGAGAAATAAAAAAGTATTACTCCACCTCTGTCGCTGATTGATCCCGAGTACGCAACATGTCAGTCGGACACGCTAACTGCTGACCTCTCAGCTTTGGGGACGAACAAGCAGGAGCCAGTATTTAAGAGAGTGTAACGAGACGTTAGCAATACAGCAGTGGTAGGAGCAGAATGTGACCGGAGCGTGCAGCGGTACTCGGTGCCTTTCTGCGCTCCTGAAGTACGGCAGCTGCCGGCTCACTTATCTCGACGTCGCTTTGTGCCGGTGTTAATAGCCGCTCCGCGAGCGAGGCCGCGCTGAGGAAGGCCGCCAGATAAATGCCCGACCCCGAGGAGGAAGCGGCAGACCTCCGCTGACCTGCGGGGGCCGCGGTGATTGGCAGCCCTGTGGACGATCGCCAAAATACTCCGACCCGACGCAACGACAAACTGCGCTGTCCCAGCCAACGACTCGCGTAATTCCCGGCACCACTGCTGAGAAAATGTAATACTAGCAATCAGCTCGTAATACAAGCAGTTTTGCTGTGTTTGAAGTGCCCGGCATTTGCACACTAAGCGAATGGCCCCTGTGCATTGGTGACAATGACAGCGAATGCAAGCCGCATGGGACACTGCAACCGCTTTAAATCGAGGAGCATTTTTGAGTCACTGGGTGTCAACGGAATGCGACGAATGAATACATCTTCACCTGCGGCATACATAAACATCAAATTCTGCCTTTTGCAAATAAACATCAATTTCAAACTAAAAGTTTAGACATAATTTAGAAATAAGAATTACATACTAGGTTATGCTTTGATTCCTGTTCAAATTACAAATTAATTTAATGTATCTGTAATGCACAGGAAAGGAATTCGTGGCGGGCGGCATCAAACCAGTCAGTAGACTGATGAAAAAAAAAAAAAAATCTGTAATGCATAAGGTACTTTTCCAGATGTTTGGTAACAACATTTCTCTTTCATATATTTATATACATTTATTTATATATTGTGCATTAAAAATATATAGACTGTATTCACACAAATGTTCATTAGGGGATCGTGTAGCAATATGAAATAAATCGGCTAAGAACTTTTCGAGTTTTTTGGTAGCAACCTTTCCTCTTTATATATTAGAAGCATATATGTGTCAAGTCATATTACGAAATATTATTTAGACAGCGATCTTCCTGTTGTCTTAAAGGTAAAATGTGCAAAATTTAATACAGATCGGAATAAAATTGTAGATTTGTATGAATTACGAACAAACAACAAAGGACACTTCTTTATACATTTATGAAATACAATGATTGAGGTAATACCATGAACTGATATGAAGTGAAATAAAAATGTGATATTAGTATTGTAACTGATGAGTCAAGACTTTTCAGTTATCTGTAAAAATTCTGAGAATTGCAAATTTTATTTATTTATTCAACAAATTTTGAAAATATTACTGGAAAATAACAGAGATCTGATGCCTAATTAAAATACTAATTAGTCTTGATCGTAAGGCTTTGTTAAAAATTAATAATCATACTTCGAAATGGTAATCGGTTTCGATTATCAAACTAGCAGTCAGCTCGTAATATAAGCAGTTTTGTCATTGTCGTTGTTGAGGTCATCATCAACCCTAAGGTTTGTCTGATGCACTTCTCCATTCCTGTCACCAGATACGCCCTTAAAACAAACAAACAAATTAATTACTAACCAGTCTTGATCGCAAGGCTTTTTAGAAATTAGTAATCACGCTTCAAAATGGTAACCGGTTTCGATTTTTATGAAAAATCATCTTCAGACTGTGTCTCATAAGGCAGTGAACGGAGACCACGTCTCGGCGGCCTGGAGCATTGGTAAGTGTCGGAGGACACACACAGTTACCAGTGGCTACGGGAACCGTTATTGGTCATCTGCTCTTCTGATCTGGAAGTGTGCTTGAAAATGAATGCGGTGCCGAAATTATTCAAGCATAGAAAATAATTATAAGAAATTAATATAGTAAACGTGGGATTATTATTTTTTTAATATTTATCTGGTCACATTTGATATCTATTTATTTGGTCACATGTTATCATCATCTTCACATCTGATTATTAACTAGTTGTGAAAAGTCAGAAACTAATAAGGCTATAGCACACTTGTGACAACATCAGTGGCAGCCAGCATTATAGGTGACCGAAACTAGTCATGGAATGTGACTACTTACAACTAAGGCTGTCACAATAAATCTTAAAAAAATATACAATATGTTATCCATTACCGAAATTACCAACTTGTTTTGATGAATGACTACTCATCGTTAGAAGGAAGATTACGGTTTAACGCCCCATCGACAACGAGGTGATTAGAGACAGAGCACAAGCTCCGATTACGTAAATATGGGGAAGGAAATAGGTCTTGCCATTTTCAAAGAAATGACCAAGGCATTTGCCGTGGACGATATAGGAAAATAGAGGAAAACCTAAATTTAGATGGCTGGACGGGGATTCCACTGTGCTAACTACTGAGCCACCTCGGGCGGTATCTCATCGCTGCAGGTTTCTCCCAGAAGTGGGACAGACGCCGTAGAAAAAGACGTTCTCCGTTGCACAGTGTGGCTGTACGAAGGTGGTTCAAACGGCTCGAAGCACAATGGGACTTAATATCTGAGGTCATCGATCCCCTAGACTTAGAACTACGTAAGCCTAACTAACCTAAGGACATCACACACATCCATGCCCGAAGCAGGATTCGAACCTGTGACCATAGCAGCAGCGCGGTTCCGGACTGAAGCGCCTAGAACCGTTCGGCCACAGTGGCCGGCTCAAATTGGTGATGAGTATCGTACGAGGTACTACAGCATAATTGGATGTAGAGTGGGACAGTTAACACTGTAGGCTCTCCGTTTCAGGGCCCGAAATCTGCCTTCGTTGGAGAAATGTAAACCTAGAAATGAATAAATAGATGTAACAATTATAACCGTTCCATCACATCAAAGACAGTATTATGAGCAGTTTAACATTATAGAACTGTAGCATCGGCGCAGCCCTTTCTAGGAATTAGGGAACGTGCTTCGTGTGAAAGGGGAAAAAAAATGAAGAAAAGTTCTTGGTTATGGAATGGGACAGCCGGTGCCGTTCCTTAATGCGTGTCAACAAGGATTCAGGTAAAACCACTTGTGTGAGACGCAGGTTACTTTATTCACACAAGACATCTTGCAAGTAATAGATGCAATAGAAGGGGTGCATTCCGTCTTTCTTGAATTCCGAAAGGCGTTCAGCACAAAACTAAGTCGTCGGCTACTGACCGAGATACGATCTTACGGAGTACCTTCGCGGATATGTGGCTGTCTCGATGAAAGTTCCTGGCAGGTTAAAAACCCGGGCCCTTTGAATTTCGTGGACAAATGCTCTACAGAACACTACAGTACTTATTCGCGAATGGCAGAGGTCCCATTTTCGAGTCCCGGTCCGACGCTCGGTTATAATCTGCCAGCAAGTTTCGTTCGTAAGTCAAGTTCTCAAAGTTTCCGTGTAAATGTAGACGTAGATACTCCAGCTCGTAGCCCACGGAGACGTACATCGCCCCTTGCCCCGGTGCGCTTCTTGTAACTGCTTCATACATATGGAGTACCCTGCCCGGACAGCGGGAATGCTGCTTGTTAGCGCACCGAGCTGCAACCACCAATAATATTAATCTCGGCCTGGTACCGTTACAACCTTTGCTCGGCGCGCTGTGAACGAGGTTTTGAGTCGGTGTCAAGTTTCCCGCCGGACCACGATTCCTGTTATGAGGCTTCGCTGGAAGCGTTGATGTCGCCGGACGGCCGGGCAGCGGAGAGTCGGGAGGTAATGGCAGGGGCCGCGCCGTCCGGAAGCGTTTCACGAGGCGGCGGAATGGAGCCCTGGTCGCCGCGGACAGCTCCGTGATCGCACCGGCTGCCATAATTGGAGTCGGCCCGTAATGAGGGGTGCTGCTGGCAAACAAAGAGGCGGATAATGGGCGGCGGCTCCCACTGGGCGCACAGAACAGCACAGCACAGCACAACACTGCCTGCCGGCGGCTGCGGTTCGCCCCGGTAACGGCTTGCAGACACCGCCGGGTCAGCGACATGCGGGGCGCTCTGTAAACAGCACTCGCAGCGGCCCCTTGCCTCGCATCCCGCGCATACAGACCGCTGTAATCACGACGCGGCTCCCGTCTGATCCCCTCTCGAGTAGGAATCGCTTCAAAAACCAGCGCTGTGTGGACTGACCACAGTCATTCTGTTATCTTAGTTCCAACAGATATAACGTACACTCACGGAAAAAAATCGTAACACCAAAAAATAATTAACATAAAATAACGAAATTTTGGGAACGCATTTGTCTACGTAATATATTTAAGTGGCTGACATCCAAGTTCACAGGCATTGCAAATGCGAAATTCTGATGCATTAATACACTACTGGCCATTAAAATTGCTACACCGCGGAGATGGCGTGCTACATACGCGAAATGTAACCAACGGCAAGAAGATGCTGTGATATGCTAATGATTAGATTTTCAGAGCATTCACACAAGGTTGGCGCCGATGGCAAAACATACAATGTGCTGACATGAGGAAAGTTTCCAACCGGTTTCTCATACACAAACAGCAGTTGACCGGCGTTGCCTGGTGAAACGTTGTTGTGATGCCACGTGTAAGGAGGAGTATTGCGTGCCATCACGTTTCCGATTTTGATAAAGGTCGGTTTGTAGCTTATCGCGATTGCGGTATATCGTATCGCGACATTGCTGCTCGCGTTGTTCGAGACCCAATGACTGTTAGCAGAATATCGAATCGGTGGGTTCAGGAGGGTAATACGGAACGCCGTGCTGGATCCCAACGGCCTCGTATCACTAGCAGTCGAGATGACAGGCATCTTATCCGCATGGCTGTAACGGATCATGCAGCCATGTCTCGATGCCTGAGTCAACAGTTGGGGACGTTTGCAAGACAACAACCACCTGCACAGACAGTTCGACGACTTTTAAATCAACATGGACTATCAGCTCGCAGACCATGGCTGCGGTTACCCTTGACGCTGCATCATAGACAGGAGCGCCTGCGAAGCTGTACTCAACGACGAACCTGGGTGCACGAATGGCAAAACGTCAGTTTTTCGGATGAATCCAGGTTCTGTTTACAGCATCATGATGGTCGCATCCGTGTTTGTCGACATCGCGGTGAACGCCCATTGGAAGCGTGTATTCGTCATCGCCATACTGGCGTATCACCCGGCGTGATGGTATGGGGTGCCATTGGTTACACGTCTCGGTCACCTCTTGTTCGCATTGACGGTATTTTGAACAGTGGACGTTACATTTCAGATGTGTTACGACCCGTGGCTCTACCCTTCATTAGATCCCTGCGAAACCCTACATTTCAGCAGGATAATGCACGACCGCATGTTGCAGGTCCTGTGGGTGCCTTTCTGGATACAGAAAATGTTCGACTGCTGCCCTGGTCAGGACATTCTCCAGAGCTCTCACCAATTGGAAACGTCTGGTCAATGGTGGCCGACCAACTGGCTCGTTACAATACGCCAGTTACTACTCTTGATGAACAGTGGTATTGTGTTGAAGCTGCATGGGCAGCTGTACCTGTACATGCCATCCAAGCTCTGTTTGACTTAATGCCCAAGCGTATCAAGGCCGTTATTACGGCCAGAGGTGGTTGTTCTGGGTACTGATTTCTCCGGACCTATGCACCCAATTTGCGTGAAAATGTAATCACATGTGAGTTCTGGCTTAAATATTTGTCCAATGAATACCCGTTTATCATCTGCATTTCTTCTTGGTGTAGCAATTTTAATGGCCAGTAGTGTAACTGAATATTGAATGTAAGCATGAAATCGTGGATGCATTGTATTGTGTGGGTGCCGGATGTCAGGCTGTGGGATGGAGTTCAGTGTCTGTAGCACCTGGGCGGTTAGTACAGGGACGGTTAATGCTGGTTGTGGATGAAGCTGGAGTTGTCATCTGATGATGTCCCGCATGTGCTCGATTGGAGACAGATTTGCTGATAGAGTAGGCCAAGGCAACACGTTGACATTCTGTAAAGCATTCTGTGTTACACCAGCGGTATGTGGGCGAGAGTTATCCGGTTGGAAAATACCCCTGAAGTTCTGTTCATGAATGGCAGCAGAAATATCGAATCACCAGTCTGACTGCAGTCAGGGAGCTTTAGATGGTCAAGAGAGTACTCCGGCTATCATACGAAAGCCGGCCGAGGTGGCCAAGCGGTTCTAGGCGCTACAGTCTGGAACCGCGCGACCGCTACGGTCGCAGGTTCGAATCCTGCCTCGGGCATGGATGTGTGTGATGTCCTTAGGTTAGTTAGGTTTAAGTAGTTCTAAGTTCTAGGGGACTGATGACCTTAGAAGTTAAGTTCGATAGTGCTCAGAGCCATTTTTTTGAGCAGTCGACTGCCATAGTGTTCACACGTCATCACTAGAGTATGGTACGAAGCTTATACACATCGGCTCGAATGCGGTCAGCACTTATGCTTTTATGCGAACAGGACTGTTTTGCATAATATTTTAATACTAGTTCGTTATGATCGCTGATATTCCCAATATGCTTAATAATATGTAAAAGTTTTTGAAATTGTTGCAATCGGAGGCTACACACTGAAGAGCTTAAGTAAAATATTCTTGTCTTTTTAAAATACAGTCTGTATAAAAACGAAGCCTTCTATTTCACTGGAGCTACATGAAATGAGCTGCCTGTATTGTTGCTAGAAAGATTCCCCTGTCGTCGCTGCTCCGCTTATACGAAATGGGCTGAGACGTGAATGGGAATTTGGATTCAGGAGGGAAGCGTGCTAAGGTAGGCCGCGCAGTTGTATAAAGTCACTGTGCCATGGTGGGTAGTGCTTAGTTGCAGTGAACCGCCGATCCTGTCGCAGCGACTCAGCAACGATGTCTGCAGCAGGGGAAAGAAAGGCAATCTGCAAACCAACAGGTTTCGCAACAGCCTATCCGTGTATCCAATATCTACGGTCCGCCGCTGACCAAATTATAAGTTCTTTTCCCAGTTACTTGAAAAATCCATAAAAGAACACATCAAGCTGTAGCAGATTCATCCTAGAAGATAAGGATAGACGCAGCAAAATTCACCAGTCCCTGTTGTTGAAATGTTTTATCGTAAAAAAATTTTTTGACAGTTCAAAAAGTCACCGAGTTTCTATATGTTCGTTGTGCGGTCTGACGCTCCTTGATATCTTTGCCAGAATAAATTGAAATTCTAATTTTTCCTTAAATAATTAATGTCACTAAAGAGTCAATCTTGTTCTCATTTAATGAAATATTCCACTTTAAAACCGATCTTCTTGACCACAATCGGCGATAAAGTTCTAAAACATAATTTTAATACACTTCACAGTATCGATTATTTTCAAAATGTCAATACGTGTCGACTTCTCATTAATAAAACTTTAAACTAGTTACTTATTGAAGGTCGTCCACACTCCTGATAAAATTCTGCCATAATCTCTTCGAGAAGTCTGAATTTTAATAAAATTTGCAAATTTCGCACGTAAGTGATATTTACGATGTATGTCATAGCAACAGAGTCAAAAAATGGCTCAAAGGGCTCTGAGCACTATGGGACTTAACATCTAAGGTCATCAGTCACTAGAACTTAGAACTACTTAAACCTAACTAACCTAAGGACATCACACACATCCATGCCCGAGGCAGGATTCGAACCTGCGACCGGAGCGGTCGCGCGGTTCCAGAATGTAGCTCCTAGAACCGCTCGGCCACCCCGGCCGGCTCAACAGAGTCAACTGACTGTTTTAACTTCCAACTGGAAGTTTATTTAACAGTTGTTAACCAATTGACATCCAATTACAACCTTTATCATTCTACATTCAACATTGAACCCCTTTTTCTTTTATAAAAAAAGCATAAAACATCCTTCAATAATGGTCAGCATGATATTTCAACGGTTCTTTCAGACGCCGGCCGTCGACTACAACGCAATAGTGGTTAGCTCTCGTCGTCCGCCGCGTCTGGAGTCCCTACTGGATCATCTTGCTGCCACGCTCGACATGAAAGGAAAGAAAATTGGCTCTGAGCACTATGGGACTTAACATCTGAGGTCATCACTCCCCTAGAACTTAGAACTACTTAAACCTAACTAACCTAAGGACAACACACACATGCATGCCCGAGGCAGGATTCGAACCTTCGTCCGTAGCGCTCGCGCGATTCCAGACTGATGAGCCTAGAACCGCTCGGGCACTCCGGGCCTGGTGCAAATTTTCATTTGTTGCTTCAGTCTGCGTATTACGTCATAGATGTTTGAGACATGAAAAGGTCTCTGGAACCATATTCTTTAGTTTGATTATATTCCCGACCAGTTCCTGTTCTCAACTTTTCTTTCATTTCTTATATTGTCTCCACCAGATGCACAGCAGTGGCGATAAGGTTCAGTCCTATTTTACGCACTTCGTAGCGCTGCCTTGTCTTCTCGACATCCCACTTTTCTTGTGCTCTCACAGGAACGACACATTGGAACTTTCGAGGCGCAGTAAATTCTCTGCGGACGCGCTACATCGTATTCTGCCAAGCGCGCATAGGAGGACGAATAGTGGACGGTAGCCAGCGGCATAAACAGGCCGGGAGCGGCGCTCCTCTTACCATACAATAGAACGCGGCCAGCCGCCGGCTCTAGCTCCTGGGCGATGCGGCCGCGTGCGACATGAGAATAGCAATTGCCTATCGTTAGGTCGTCGTGTAGGGCTGTGTGCACTGCAGACTGCTACATATAGATGTTGCCGCACCGTGCCGAGGGTGGGTGGGAGTAATGGTCAGAGGGAGACGGGGGATGGTGGAGAAAGGGAGAGAGACAGAGAGAGAGACAGAGAGAGAGAGAGAGAGAGACAGAGAGAGAGAGAGAGAGACAGAGAGACAGAGAGAGAGAGAGACAGAGAGAGAGAGAGACAGAGAGAGAGAGAGAGAGAGACAGAGACAGAGAGAGAGAGAGAGAGAGAGAGAGAGAGAGAGAGAGAGAGAGAGAGAGAGAGAGACAGAGAGACAGAGAGAGAGACAGAGAGACAGAGAGAGAGACAGAGAGACAGAGAGAGAGACAGAGAGACAGAGAGAGAGAGAGAGAGAGAGACAGAGAGACAGAGAGAGAGAGAGAGACAGAGAGAGACAGAGCTAGCGAGTGAGTACACTGAATTGCGGTTCACATTTTTTTGTGTTAGAGAAGTGTGCAACTTTTCGTCCGTAGCGAATTGGTGAACTTCTCTGAATGTGAACGAACTCGTTAACCAAGTGCGTCCGCGTAAATCCATCCCGGGGTTGGAGGGATGAAGGGGGGCGGGGGGGAGGGGGCGAAGGACGGTACAATTGGCATGTGATGTCATATAGTACTTGGTAAAGCTGTTGTACTGTCTACCCACATTCAGCCAAGTAATGCTACTGTTGACTAAATTACGTAATTCCCGTACAGGGGACGACATTTCAATTGAAAGTCGCTGTCTGGTGTCGGAGAGTAAATACTGTATTATAGTGCCTGTGTTGTTAATAAGATAGACGTAATGTTTTTTTCAGAAATATCAATAAGCATTGTGACCAAATTTGACATTGATATCTATAACTCATCCCGAGAAAAAAAATTCTGAAAGAACATGCTTTCTTCGGGCCAAGGACAGTAAACTTCGCCTAGTGTTGTTAACGTGGGAGAAAATATTGGAAACTATCTCTGGCTTTGGCAATTCTTTGCTATAAATTTTAATTTCTCCATCTTATGTGGATCGTTTGGGACCGATTTGCTCCGTCACTTATCAAAATGCTGCTGCAGCCTTTCGCAAGAGCCTCAAAAATTCCATGCCTGTGCTGATAATTTCACCCCGCTTGGATTCTACATCGGGCCTACTTAATATCTGAAGTCACTAGACCCCTAGGCTTAGAACTACTTAAACCTAACTAACCTAAGGACATCACACACGTCCATGCCCGAGGCAGGATTCGAGCCTGCGACCGTCGCAGCAGCGCGGTTCCGGACTGAGGCGCCTAGAACCGCTCGGCGACAACGGCCGTCCGAGAGGTAGCCTTAACCATTTGCCTATCCGTGCACGACTTACGGCAGACCCAAAATTCCATATGTCGTCGTTCCTACTCGTACACACATTACGGCTGGTCGGAGTGGCCATGCGGTTCTAGGCGCTACAGGCTGGAACCGAGCGACCGCTACGGTGGCAGGTTCGAATCCTTCCTCGGGCATGGATGTGTGTGATGTCCTTAGGTTAGTTAGGTGTAATTAGATCTAAGTTCTAGGCGACTGATGACCTCAGAGGTTAAGTCGCATAGTGCTCAGAGCCTTTGAACCACACATTACGTAATTCCCGTACAGGGGAAGACTTTTAGTTGAAAGTAGCTGCCTCCTTTCGGCGGATAAATAATGTGTTGCAGTGCCTGTGTTGTTAAGAAGAACGATGCAGTGATCCTTCGGACATGCATGCATCACTGTACGAATACAATTGGTGACGGGAGAACGACTACTTATGAAAGTTTGTGTCTGGACGTGTATCGCGCACGTATAGTCAAAACGATTAAGGCGACCGCGCGCGTAAAGTGGCAAATGCGGATTCGAGTTCCTGTCGGCTACAAATTTTCATTCTCGTTATTCGCTTATGCGGCGGATGGTTGACGGTATTCGCAGCTGCGAATACGTTTCATGTATTTCATAACGGCTGTAGTCGCCGCAGTGCCTGTTCCTTCGGACGTACATGCATTTCAGAAGAAATATTGCATCGTTCTTCTTAACAACACAGGCTCTGCAGTGTCGTACTTCTAGGAGTGTACAAGACTTCTGTAATCAATAAGAACTCTTTGCTGCAGAACCTGGGATGGGGAGACGGGGGTAAGGAAATGCCTCTTCTCTGGTCGGGTTTTCGATTCTGACCTAGCCTACAACCATGATGACCCTGAGAGAAAAAAATATATACTGGAAACAAGCCATAACGTAGAGTTCGGAACATTTTTCTGTGTGCAGAGAGAGCGAGCGAGAGAGAGAGCGAGCGAGAGAGAGAGAGAGAGCGAGAGAGAGAGAGAGAGAGAGCGAGAGAGAGAGCGAGAGCGAGAGAGAGAGCGAGAGCGAGAGCGAGAGAGAGCGAGAGAGAGAGAGAGAGAGAGAGAGAGAGAGAGCGAGAGAGAGAGCGAGAGAGAGAGCGAGAGAGAGAGCGAGAGAGAGAGCGAGAGAGAGAGCGAGAGAGAGAGCGAGAGAGAGAGCGAGAGAGAGAGC
Organism: Schistocerca gregaria; assembly: GCF_023897955.1. NCBI lineage: Eukaryota > Metazoa > Arthropoda > Insecta > Orthoptera > Acrididae > Schistocerca > Schistocerca gregaria. The sequence goes on along the minus strand of NC_064922.1, from coordinate 354,741,431 downwards.
GAGAGAGAGAGCGAGAGAGAGAGCGAGAGAGAGAGCGAGAGAGAGAGCGAGAGAGAGAGCGAGAGAGAGCGAGCGAGAGTTAGAGAGAGCGAGAGTTAGAGAGAGAGAGAGAGCGAGAGAGCGAGAGCGAGAGCGAGAGTTAGAGAGAGCGAGAGTTAGAGAGAGCGAGAGTTAGAGAGAGCGAGAGTTAGAGAGAGCGAGAGTTAGAGAGAGCGAGAGTTAGAGAGAGCGAGAGTTAGAGAGAGAGCGAGAGTTAGAGAGAGAGAGAGAGTTAGAGAGAGAGAGAGAGTTAGAGAGAGAGAGAGAGAGAGAGAGAGAGAGAGAGCGAGGAGAGAGAGAGAGAGAGAGGAGAGCGAGAGAGAGAGAGAGAGAGAGCGAGAGAGAGAGCGAGCGAGCGAGAGAGAGAGAGAGCGAGAGAGAGAGAGCGAGAGAGAGAGAGAGAGAGCGAGAGCGAGCGAGAGCGAGAGCGAGAGCGAGAGAGAGCGAGAGCGAGAGTTAGAGAGAGCGAGAGTTAGAGAGAGCGAGAGAGAGAGAGCGAGCGAGTGAGAGAGAGAGAGAGAGAGAGAGAGAGAGAGAGAGAGAGAGAGAGAGAGAGAGAGAGAGAGCGAGAGAGAGAGAGAGAGAGAGAGCGAGCGAGCGAGCGAGAGCGGAGGCCCGATGTGGAATCCAAGCGCGGCGAAATGATCAGCAGATGTTAAATGCATGGAATTTTGGAGCCTCTTGTGAAAGGCTGCTGCAGCATTTTGATGAGTGAGGGAACAAATCGATTCCAAACGTTCGACAAATGATGCAGAAATTAAAAGTTCTAGCAAAGAATAGCCGAGGCCAGAGATTGTTTCTAATATTTTCTCCCAGGTAACAACATTAAGTGCATAAAGAATACAATGTCAGAAGGAAAGAGATATGAGAAGATCTGAATAGACTGGAACTGTCAAAAGGAATGCAACTGAGAAACAGAAACATTTGAATTGTATTATAGCAGACGACAAGAAATCAGAATGGTTTATAACGGGCGGAGGGGTTCTGCAAGGACGTGTGCTCTCACCACCGCTTTTTAACATATTCTTGAACAAAACCATAAGGAAAGTTCGCCAGGGGTTGACAGCAGATAAGAAATCGTAGCACATGCAGATGATGCGATAATTCGGGAAGAAAGCGAACAGAAACTGGAAGAACAACTAAATACGTTGCAGAGAGTAATTGAAGAAACAGGCATGGAAATAAGCTTAACAAACAGCGAAGTAATGAAAATCATCAAGAAAGGCGAAAAAGAGAAGAGTGTAGCTTACAATTGAAAAATTATTATAGATGTGATGCCTTCAAGTATGTAGGAAGTCATTAACCAAGAAAGGAAACATTAAGGGTGAAATTTCTGAGAGAATAGAAAATTGTTCGAAATTTTATTATTAGGTGTCGGACATAATCAGGAATTAGAAAATACCTGCCCAATCATAGATCATGATGTGACATTATATGCCAATTTTGACCTATGGACCAGAATTTTGGACTTTGACAGAAAGAACGACAGAGACGCGCTTTCTGTGGGGGATGCTGTGTAAGACGGGGAAGGGAATTATACAATACGAAGCACGCTGTGGACTAGGCCGCTAAAGATAATGTGGAGAGTCACCTACTGCGACATAGTCGCGTATATGAATAGTGATCCAATACTGTCAAACATTTTTATTCCAGTCCTTGATCACAATATCAATTCTTTTGACAATGACCGGTTTCAGTCAGTAGTGACCATTCTCAGATCTTTTCTACACCATGTCATAAAGTTATAACGCCCTAATGGCGTCGTCAAAACATATAAACTCAGCACAGCGTCGTCACATAGATCTGTACTGATTATATTTTTATGTCTTGACCATGTCATTACGGCCTTATCACTTTAGAACATGGTGTAGGAAAGATCTGAGGATGGTCACTACTGACTGAACCCGGTCATCGTCAATAGAATTGATATTGTGATCAAAGACTGGAATGAAAAAAAAAAAACCACTTGAATGGGGTGAGTAATGGGCTTTAATTGTTTGGCCACGTTAAAAGAATGGGCCCAGAAAGAATTCCGAGAAGAATCCTAGAATGGACAGAATCTGCTCGAAAACCAATTGGAAGACCACGAACAAGATGGAGAGTCCAGGTGAAGGTAGATGTAAACCAAGAGGGATACAGTGGGAGGAGGCGCTAAATTATAGACTGTCGGAGAAAAGATAATCTTGGGAGAGGCTCTGTGAACGACTTGTGCAAGCAGAAACGTTTCAGGAGGAAAAAGAAGAAGCAACAGTGAGTGATCACGCAGTGTCAGCCCTTGTGCGTCGCGGCAGGCTGGCCTGGCCTGCTCACGGGTAACGGCTGTGCGCACGTCTGACGTCCACAGCTGATGGCGGCGATCGCTGGTGACCCTCGGGGGCAGCACGACCGACGGAAGGCCACATGAAAGGCGCGCGCTGTTTCGCGCACCAGGCTCGTGTTACCAATTTAGTTCTTACGCCACCGGATCTAATGACCCGCTTATCGTTCGGAAGCGCTCCGGCGGACGTGCTCTTTCGGATCGGTTCGTGCTCGCGTCTCCTATAGCGATCTGTCGAGCGACAGCTGATCGCCGCTGAAATTAGTTGGATGTCACTTCCTCACACCATTTTTGCTTCGTATTTAGACTGTTTCAACACTAAACACTATCTCATCTTTAGTCAATCCTCTCCGTTTTACTGTCCTTTACCCATACGTGTAAGAGATCGGCTCTTCATTCCGTATGTGCCGATATTAGTAGCGTCCACCCCCCCCCCCCCCCCACCCACCCATTTCAGTCCACCGACACCTACACCCGCTGCGGGGACAAATTTGTGTACCCCGTTTGTTTGCATCTAGTGTTATCCCATGTGAAAGATTGACACTTTTCAAAATATTAGCGAATCGTGTAGCTGAAGCGGACTCACCTAGTCGGATGAGGAAACCCGTCTAAAAACCACATTCAAGCTTACCGGCTGTGACGTCCCTTCCCTCTTTCTGCACTCGTCGGGAGGATACGTGACTCGTAATGATGTTCCTCCCCGTCAGTATGACGTTGAACAGCACCTGTAACTCTCGTAAAACATAGCTCCTCGCGTAGTTAAGAAAGATTCTATTGTTCGCCCGTAACAGTCTTACCAGTTTGTGTTAACTGATTAATTGTTTATCTTTTATCTTATGCCCGGTTAGTTTCGTTGAGCAGTGATGGTTCTTAATCCTATCATTACGGTCGTTTTCACATCATCCTTAGCGGGGATTAATAATTGCTGTTCATAATTCCGTCGATATGCCGTTGCTACGTCAAATTATTAACAACGGTCCAATGTAACTCCTGTTGAACTAACGTCCTTGTAACACGCCTTAATATCTGATTTTTATATTATTCACCTTTCACTGTCTGTTATTCCTGTCTTCATACAGTCACAATGTTTAAAAGACTCAATCACTAATATGAACATACGTAATATTATTCCTTGAATCATGTAGGCGACACATCTGATTTATCTCTTGACTAATAGTTTATTAATCTTTTTGTAATTAATTGTTTGTCCCTATCAATCACACACACCTATATGTCAAAAATGGCTCTAAGCACTATGGGACTTAACCGCTGTGGTCATAAGTCCCCTAGAACTTAGAACTATTTAAACCGAACTAACCTAAGGACATCACACACATCCATGCCCGAGGCAGGATTCGAACCTGCGACCGCAGCAGTCGCGCGACCTATATGTCATTGAAGATTAACTTCTCATCGGTCCAGTAATCGTGACGTTGACTACAACTTTTCATTGAACGGCGTATTGGTTTTTCTTCATGACTTTGTATTGTTGTGTCCTATTCAATACTACGAATAGTTTTCTTATCACTGATCCATTACTATGAAGTTTGCAACTGTTCTTCAGTCCGAAGGTTAAGCCCAGTAAATCAGTATCACTCAATTAAAATCACCGTCGCATTGATAACGGTAAAGATTACTTTATTCAGTCGAATGACTGAGTATGGTTTTAGTCTCTCTCTCACCAACTATCGAACTTTCAACGTTGAAACAATATAATAGCGTTTGCTTCCAGAAGACTATCGCAATAGTACTCTAGAGCGACTCAAGAGCAAATAACTAAACATTTCCATATCCGAGTTGCATTGTAGGCGCATTGAATTTCCTTTTCGATACGGCTACAACTCTCTTCCACGGTAAATGTTGTCTTTTACCGAACTACCTCTTTGGATTTAACCTTCGTTCATATGGATTGAAATTTATTCTACAGATGTTTAAAAGATAATGCATGACAACCCTTTCCTTTTATCTCCTCTTTTGTATATTACTCTCAGTACTTAAGTGCTATAGTTGTTAATCAAAACATTATCAGGGTAGTTAGTTTTTTATCACCAATAGCTCGTGGTCTCGCGGTAGCGTTCTCGCTTCCCGAGCACGGGGTCCCGGGTTCGATTCCCGGCGGGGTCAGGGATTTTTCACCTGCCTCGTGATGACTGGGTGTTTGTGTCGTCTTCATCATCATCATCAATCATCCCCATTACGGTCGGAGGAAGGCAATGGCAAACCACCTCCACTAGGACCTTGCCTAGTATGGCGGCGCGGGTCTCCCGCGTCGCTCCCCTACGCTCGGTAAACGGAGTATGGGACTCATCATCATCATCATCATCATCACCAATACTTGTTGGCACTGTCAAGATGACTCACTTCCCTACTTTAAGTTTGTTAATTGGTGTTTTCTGTCATTGGGGCGTTACACGGCACACTGGCCCTCGTCGTTAATCTTCCGGACAGATTCGACTGGGATTTGGCACGAGTCCCAGAATTCAGGAAGCGACATGCTTACGCGCGTGGCTGTCCTGGCGGGTCTTGCCTTTAATTGATACCCATCTTGAAAACAGACGAATTGGTCCATAAAAGAGGATGTGTTAATATCAGTTTCGAGCTGTAGTGTACTTTGTAACGGTAGATTGAAGCAAGTGATTAATTCTACCAGTCGATACACCCTGTACTTTCCCTGAAAGAAAAGTACACCTGGCCTCAATCCGGTTGCAAAGCTGGTTTCAGTGGAAAAATCTTTGAAAAATTTTCAGCCACTGTAATTACTATTCCTACTATTCCTTATTGGATCAGCGTTTCACCAAATTATTTCTTTCCAATTTTTCTTATGCGATACCCACGTGGCTGTGCCCTCTTAACTACAAATTATTCAGAGTTCTCGGCAGCACTGGGATAGATGGCATATCCAGTCATTTCTCGGGACACTGTACATTAGATACAAATACTTTTAACACTCATTTTCCATCAGTTGTTGTCGTCGTCGTCTTCAGTCCTACGACAGGTTTGATGCACCTCCCCACTTTGGTCTATCCCGTGGAAGTCTCTCGATCTCCGAATAATTACTCCAACCTACATCCACTTCAGCCTGCTCACAGCCTATGCCTCCATCTACAATTTTTAACCCCCTCCCCTTTCCCACACACACTTCCTTCCACTGCAAAATTAATGATTCCTTGGTGCCTCAGGATGTGCTCTATCAATCGATCCCTTCTTTTAGCCAAGCTGCGACATAAACTTCTTTTTCCCTCATTTCGACTAGCCATTCCATCTACCAACCTAATCTTCAGTATTGTTGTGTAGCACCACATTTCAAACCTTCTATTCTCTTCTTGTCTAAACTGCTTATTGTCGATATTTCACTTCGCACAAGGCTACACGCCAGACAAATACTTTCAGAAACGATCTCCTAACACTTAAATTTACATTCAGGGTTAACAGATTCCTCTTTATCGAAATGTTTTTCTTGCTATAGCCAATCTGCATTTTATGTCTACTGTGCTTCGACAATCATCAGGTATTTTAATACCCAAATACGAAAACTCATTACTTTTAGTATCTCATTTTCCAATCTAATACCCTCAATGTCTCCTTGTTTAATTTGAGTGCACTCCATTACCATCGTTTCACTTTTGTTGTTGTTCATCTTGCAACAGCTTTGAAAGACACTGTCTATTCCGTTCATCTGCTCTTGCAAATCGTGTACCATCTCTAGCAGAATGACCATGTCACTATCAAACCTTAAAGTTTCATTTCTTCTCCCTGAACTTCAGTTCCCTTGCTCTTTAAAAGACATAATAAAAAATTACAATGGAACCATTGTGTTGGATAAGTACACATTTAAATGTACAATCACTTCTGTGTATTACGCTGGATGTATGGCAGGTAGCAATAAAAAAAACACGAAAATAAGTGGTTCAGTTTTTAGATAGTTCAATTAAACTAAATATTTGAACAGTTCGCTTTTAACCAGTTTACAATGTGGTTCAGCACTTTTTCGTCTTAAAAGAACCCACTCACTGAACTGACTTAAATATAAAACGTTACAGAAAATCACCTTGATGAATTATTTCCATACTCTGCTGGTAACCAAATGTTTTCAGATTCATGACGAATATTGCTAACGTACCAGTACATTTTAATTACAGGACGTCTTCACGAACTCATGGCACGCTCACTGTCGCTGAAATACTCTAACTATGATGGAGTCCCATAAATCGGAATCAGGATCTTCATGTGGGAACGGCGTGAAATCTGGTTCCATGTATTTCAATTCTCACTCAGAACAAAAAGAAAAAAATGATCGTGTGGTACTGTTGGGCTGGAGGCCTCGCCCAGGGAAGTTCGGCCGCCGTGTGTAGCTCTTGTTTCAGGCGACGCCACATTGGGCGACTTGCGCGTCAGTGATGATGGGGATAACAACACCGAGTCCACGGGAGAAAAAAATCTCCAACCCGGTCGGTAATCCAATCCGGGGTCACTTCACAGTAGTCAAGAACGTTACCACTCAGCTGAGCAGGCGGAGGCCCACCCACAAATAACAGAGAATAATCACCCTGAATCAGCCAAAGGAGAGTGTGCTACGTCTTTCGTCGGTGAATTATATTTTCTTTTTCTTTTTTTTTTTAAATCACTCAAAAACTTTACAGGTTCACTGCTTCCAGTGATTACTGTCAGTCATATAATCGAACAATAATGAGCCGTTTCACTTTTTTGTGCGCAATGGGCAGGCCGGTGTGGCCGTGCGGTTCTTGGCACTTCAGTCTGGAATCGCGTGATCGCTACGGTCGCAGGTTCGAATCCTGCCTCGGGCATGGATGTGCGTGATGTCCTTAGGTTACTTTGGTTTAAGTAGTTCTAAGTTCTATGGGACTGATGACCACAGATGTTAAGTCCCATAATGTTCAGAGCCATTTGAACCATTTTTTGTGCGCAATGAGTTAATTTAATCATGTTCGTACATATACAGGATGTGCACTGCCGATGTTACTGTTATATCCAGAAATTTCAAAACGTTACATCTACGTACAAATACGCCTCGTAAAACATTACGGTGGGTGGTAGCGGATAACTTGTACTCTCTTATGAGAATATATTGCATTCTCTCTCACGTTACACTGACAAGTGGAGCGAGGAGAAGATGACTAAGAGCCCTGGCTTCTATTTTGTTTTTGCAGTCCTTCCGCGAAATGCGTGTTTGTGGCAATAGGATCGTTCTTCAGTCTTTCGCAAATGCTATTTCTGAATTGTGTTTCGTTAAAAGAAGGCTCTGCCCCCCCCCCCCCCCCCCCCTCAGGTCTTTCCATAACCTTCACGTGTTGATCTGTCCTAACGGTAACAAATCTAGCAGCTCGCCTCCGGATTGCTTCGATGTTGCCGCTTAATCTGACCTGGTGAGGATCCCAAACACTCAAGCAGTACTCAAGAATCGGTCGCAAAATTGTTCTGTACTCAGTCTCCGGTACCGGTGCGCTACATTTTTCAAGAATCCTCCCAATAAACCGTAGCCGATCATTCGCCTTCTCTACAACTGCCTATGCGTACGAGGTGTTGACTTCTATTTGCCAGGAGATCTTGGATCCAAATACAAAGCTGGTTTGATAGTGTGCAAGCTCGTATTTTCTCATTAGGCGTCAGTGCAGAACTGTATCGAGCGCCTGCTGGAAGTGAAGAAACATGGCATCAAGCTGACTGCCGATGTGTGGATGTATTGGGCGAAAGCAGGCAGCCGAGCTTCACAAGATAGCTTTCCATGGAGTCCAGGCTGACTCTCGCTTTAAATCACGTAATACGTGAATTTATAATGTGTTTAGTGATTCTATAACTTCTTAAAGTCAGCGATGTAAGTCTGCAAATGTGCGCAGCTGTCTGGTGACTTACTGATGACGAGAATGTTCTTTTGAGGGAGCCAAACAGGGCGCCTACCTATTTCGGCAGCGTACGACGCAGGGCGCGACCGGCGGGTGACATTTGGCCGACATTTGGCTGCGGACGTCTGACCTAACTAGCTGTCTGGTGGCCGGTGGCCGCAGCTCTGAGCAGGGCGCCGACACTCCACAGTCTGCGATACGCGCGTCGGTTTCATAGCGTGGTGAACTGTTTACATAAAAAAAAATACGCTGCGACGAACATCTCTCGCATGTTAAAAGATTGGAAGTTCTCCATTCTTAGGCGATGTGTTATCAAAGTCATGGATAGAAACATATCTGGCGAGGTTAGAAATGAATCCAACTGCGAACTAATACGGACAAGAATACCCGCGATCGGTTGAGGGATAAACAATGTAATACTTCTGGTGCTTGGAGTTTACATGCAAACCGGTGACAAGTGAAATAATAAGTACAGAGGACTTACAAGATACAACTAATTTATTACTGAGCAACAGTTTAACCCAAAGGGCACAGTATTTATCAAACATTTTCTACAAAGGTCTCTTCTTCATAAGTTAGAAAAATACATTACACAATACCTTTCTAATTGAATTAGGTGCAAACAAGAACTTCTAACTTCTATACCAACTGTAAGCACTTCAATAATAAAAGGTAAAATCAGTTTCATTAAACAAAGGGCACTTGAATAATAAAGGTGAAATAAGTTTCCTTTAAATAGGTCACCTGGACAAGCGCAACAGGACAATTCACATAATTTCCAATTTCCGCTACCCATCAAGTATTCCTCTTTAACATGTACGTAAGTTCAACTCCCGCTGCACATAAGATATAATTCAGAACACTAGTCTCCTTCCTTTATGGGTTTGAAGGTAAATATATAAGCAGTATAGCAAACGTAACAGATGCCTTGGCGTTCCAATGCACAGATAACTTAATGCAAGATCCCCACTTACTGCAACCCGAAGAACTCAGTGTCCGCCGTATCGGTTGCCATTTTCCCCGCGGCCAAAAGAACCTCCGGTTCCCTCTGGTATTGGTCGGCCAAGGCGTCGTACTCCGGACATCGATTTAGACATGGACTAGGTGCCCGCTGCATTGCTGCAACAGAAAAGTACAAACACACAGCCACACCCAAAAGGAACAATTTTAAAAGCCCCAGAATATAGTAAGATAAAATTCTGCAAAGATAGATCACATCAAGACAAAGGCAAATTAAAAATGGTTAAAAGAATTAACTGCAGAGCTATGTAAAATTGCCCCAGCACAAAGAAACTAGTTTTAAAAGGTCAAGACAAAGCATAATATTATTACACCAGTACGTCGCAGTTCCTATACAATATTGGCTCTCATAAGAAAAGGTAGAAGCTAGTGATAACACGGGTAAGCCCGAGTGAAAAACTAGAAAACTTGAATGTCTACTTCTTCTTAAAGACAGCTGTGTGGTCCATAGTTCAACTCCACTAGCCAAAACGAATAACACATTGCTCAGCGTCCTGTGTAGAAGACCATGGCCCAGTCACGCCTCAAGAACTTTCAATAACAGGCCCGCTTCCGCACTCCGAGCTACATACACCGGTCAAATCCAGCTAACTCCACGCAAACACAAGTTCCACTCTCTGAGCAGCGACACGTACCGGCCGTTCCGAAGCCAAAACCCAGTCTGCCCGCCAGCCCACCAGCACCACCACCTGCCAAAGAGGCAAAGATAAGCAACGCCAGAGGGAAACATTCGATCAGAGTGAATCGAAAAGAGAAAGCGACTGGCGACAGCGCCTCCCCACGTATCAACTTCTATCGACCACCATATTCATACACACTGGTGGTTGGTTGGTTGCTTGATATGGGGGAGTTCATCGGTCCCATCGGATTAGGGAAGGATGAGGAAGGAAGGAACCATCCCGGCATTTGCCTGGAGCGATTCAGGGAAATCACGGAAAACCTTAAGCAGGATTGCCAGACGCGGGTTTGAACCGTCGTCCTCCTGAATGCGAGCCTAGCGTCCTAACCTCAAAGGTAGTCTAAACTCGATAACGCGGTATTACCGCAAGCATACCGTACTTACCAAATATCGACTGGGAAAACTGCATAAAAAGAAAAAATATCGGGAAATAATATTGAATAATTTTGTGTCAGAACTGCTCTGAACTATTAGTCCGACTAAACATATGAAATAAATATTTAACCTCTTCGCTAGCGACAGACTTGATCGTTCCGAATAATTGATGAGAGAGGGATTGCTATAACCTGATCGATGGTCACCAAAGACACAGGCTGCCGAGAAAGCTAGTAGAGTGATGGTGTTTGCTCGAAGTGCTGGGCAGCAACAAGCAACTTATTTAGAGGATGAACGTAGAATACCTGTTACAGATCCAGGAAACGCAGAACAATTGCGTTTAAAGCTGAAAGACGTTACAAACAGCTGACTGGATGAATAAGCATCAGTTATTAAAATGCGGCAAAAACCATTTAAAATACAGCAAAACCCACCTTAGTTTAATGCTGCCATTTGGAGACTGTTGTGAAAACACAAACCATTTAGTTACAAAAGACACTGTATGTAAACTTAGACGACTTAATAGTAACCTCCGTCAGCCGTGTTATGTTGAAGCTTACAGTTTTGGTGGTGGTGGTTAGTGTTTAACGTCCCGTCGACAACGAGGTCATTAGAGACGGAGCGCAAGCTCAGGTTAGGGAAGGATTGGGAAGGAAATCGGCCGTGCCGTTTCAAAGGAACCATCCCGGCATTTGCCTGAAAGGATTTAGGGAAATCACGGAAAACCTAAATCAGGATGGCCGGAGACGGGATTGAACCGTCGTCCTCCCGAATGCGAGTCCAGTGTGCTAACCACTGCGCCACCTCGCTCGGTGCTTACAGTTTTCCCAGACATATAATGGTAAAATATGTCATAAACTTACGATGCCTGGTCATATGTAGTATATCCATCTGAAGGCAGCACACAGAATGCAGAAACGTTAAATATTGCACTTAAAGCTTTATTTGCTCATTAGGATACTAACGTACTAATGTTTGACCGCCACGCACAGTCACAAGTGAAATATACTTATGGAATCATCCCCAGTAATGAAAAAAAAAACATTTAATATTACCTAAAACGAAGAAGGCAGCAGACCCTGACGGAACTCCAGTCGCATTTTATACCGAGTACGCTGCGAAGTTTTTGAATTCAAGGCGAATCCGTTGAATATTTCTGGAAGTAAGTGCTGAGGCTTTCAGCGATATCAAATGTAGCAGCTTTATCTGAAATGATTAATTATCGGGAGAATCCATCATGAGATAGGTACCATACTTTATCTAGACGTCATTTTGTATTTTTTTTCTCTGTACAGGTTGAGTCAGGAGGAAAGGTACATGCTTTGGGGGTTGACGGTATTAATTCTTCTGAACAAAAAAACATGTGCCCCATTCCGAATGGTTTCCGAGACAGATTACATTTAATATCACTTTCGTACGTTTTTCTAGAATAACTCGAAAACCGCACCCTCCTCCGAAATCATGTCGCAGTACAAAAGTAAACTACATTAAATTCCCTGCAAAAAAAAGGGCTTATTCGTTTTCTTTGCAAGAGTAATATTTTGCGCCAAGACAGTGAAAGAACATCGAAAACATTCTCGAATATAATTCAGAGCATGCCCTGCAGCTTAGGTAGTTTCTCGACTTGATACGCCACTAGTGTCCTGCATCAAACTGTTCATCTCAGTTTTCTCTGCACTACTGTGATACATTGTAAACAATGACAGTATTTGAATAGCAATAACTTACAACGTACATTAAAATCCATTCTATCTCGGACACCATTCGGAATAGGGCCTACGTCTGCATCCATATGAAGTTGTTGTTTACTGTTACAATCACCCCTCAAAACATATACCTTCCCTTCTGACTCACCCAGTATACGCCACTACGACAGTTATTATTATTATTATTATTATTATTATTACTATTGGCTTAACACCATCAGATCCGAAGGTCTCCTGGAACAGAGAAAGACAGGGGAGGTAAAGAGCGCTGAGTGTGTAATTATGCTTGGTCATCTCTGTGGTTCTTTTAAACAATATGTTTGCAGGAAGCTTCCCGCTGTCGCCTCACATGTTTTATGGAGCATTCTAGCCATGGCATTCATAAATAACGAACAGAAACAGAACAATAAACGGTAGACAATACTGCAACAGCCCAGCAGGAGACAATGGCTCCGTTTGTAGTAACGCTATATTCGAGTCGTCGAGCAGCTGCGCGCGCCGGACGTTGGGTGTCGCTTCACAAAAGTAAACACGGAGCAACCACTCCATATACGGACTGCCCACGGCGAGCAACAGCCCGGTCAGTCGCACACATCGTTTTGCCTTCTGGTTTAAATTCTCTGTTACTGATTTATTTGCAGCTATGTTACATACTGTATCTATTTCTGTATTTCTCTGTGCTGGCTCAGTAGGTTTTCTCTGTGCTGACTCAGTAGGTTCAGATTTCCATTCTGTCACGTAGACGTTATTTCCTGTTGTTTCCCTACGTCACTTCGGACGGAAAAAGGTTCCCTGATACAGGTGCAGCAAGCTCCAGGGTAAGTGGCGACCGACGGGTGAATTTTAAAATTTTATTTCGTCGTATTTTACGCCACGACCGTCATCCACGATGTGCCCATTATCAAACAGCAGCCTGTTATTGCAAACACGTACAGACAATGTAAGATTAACTACAAAAGCGAAGAATACAAATCGTTCCAGAAAAATATCGTCACCGAAGGTCATCAAGCGAGGGAAGTACTATGAGCTAATTTGGGAAAGAACTATGTCAGTATGTTGATATTCTTAAGTTTCTCCCGGCATATTTGATAATCAAAATATCCACGGGTGTACTGCCGGTTTATAGTGTCCAACGGGCACAATATTTCGGCGATCAAACATGTCGCCATCATCAGGTGAACTGACGGACTGAGCTCCTGTGAACGTGCCGGCACGGAGATCCGTACGCTATGGCTGCTCAGGGGGAACTGGGTTCGGTCGCGGCGGCGGCCGATTTTAATACCCTCCGCCCGCGGCGCGCTCCCTCCGCCGTCCGTGCCCCGCGCCACGGTAGCGCGGTGGAACAGATTTAAATCGAGCAAACGCATAGTTGTGACGACCACGGCGGACAGAGCCATCACACCGACGTCATCTCAGACGCCGTCGCAATCTGTTCCACCGCGCTACCGTGGCGCGGGGCGCGGACTGCGGAGAGAGCGCGCCGCGGGCGGAGGGTATTTAAATCGGCCGCCGCCGCCACCGAACCCAGTTCCCCCTGAGCAGCCATAGCGTACGGATCTCCGTGCCGGCACGTTCACTGGAGCTCAGTCCGTCAGTTCACCTGATGATGGTGACATGTTTGATCGCCGAAATATTGTGCCCGTTGGACACTATAGACCGGCAGTACACCCGTGGATATTTTGATGTCAGTATGTGTCTCACAGGGACAGACATACCGAATATGTAGAATAAAGCAACGTACAAAACTGAACATGCAATACACGGTAACAATATCGCTTCTAAAAATGGGGAAACAAGCAAAATAGAGTAAGGTTAGAAAATCAGTCCACTGAGTGCACGAATGGAACAGAAAATAAAGAAACGTCAGTGGTACCATCCGCCACACAGAATAAGATGAGTTATAGATTAGAGACGCACTGTCTTGCGCTAACCAAGTTGGTATTCGATGTGGCGACTGACGAGAGCGACCTAAAGGCACTTCCCATTTACGGTCGCTCCCATCAGCTGTCGCACGATTGCCAACTTATTTGCGCTCAGAACAATGTTGGATCTTATGAACAGCATAACTGTAACAGCTGTTACGTATGTTCGATGTAACAGTAATTATAGTATAGACAAAGAAAAGGAGAATTGTAAGAAGGATTTTGTTAGACTAAAATACAGATACCAGTTTTGTGAGGATTTGGGTTGTTACTTCGGAAAGCAACTATGAGATCAGTGCTATTATTTAGATTGCAACTAGCCGAGAAATCTAAGAATCCACTACAATTCGAAAATATTATTTTGTATTCTGAAGAAATGAATGTTACAGTGACATAGATTCTGGAAAGTTCAACTATGATTAAGAAAAGGAAACAAGCTTGCAGATTTACGAAGATTCTGAAGGCCGAAATGACTACATTCGAAGTACAAGTGCATCCTGAAACCATTTCTCTAACGAGAAGCCGGCCGATGTTGCCGAGACGTTCTAGACTCTTCAGTCCGGAAGCGCCCAGGTTCGAATCCTGTCTCGGTCATGGATGTGTGTGATGTCCCTAGGTTAGTTAGGTTTAAATAGTTCTAAGTTTAGGTGACTGATGACTTCAGATGTTACGTCCCGTCTCTAACGAGAAACGCCTATACATTTTTAGTCTTTTGTACTTTCTGGAATCTTTTCGGTTTTAAATGTCTATACATTTTCACTCCAGATGTGAAAGCCTTTAAAGTGAAACGTAGGCTAATACACGTATTTAAAATATGATGCAGGCTCTTCTTGAACCGTTGTTCCCTGAAGTTCTTTCAAGCTAAATTACATACTTGATATGAGCGAATATGAGTAAATTATTTTTCAAGAACTTGATTACAAAGTAAAACAATTCATTATAAAAAATCCATCAAAATAAGATAAGCACTGATTACATTTTGGCTTGTTTGTGTATAACATTTGATCAAATTGCTCTTGATGCAGTTGCAGTTACCTAACAAAATTTACTTTTCTGCATTTTCGTTGGACAATAATACACCTTGTTTCATTTCAGCTTTTTTTCTGGTTTTTATTTGTAGACAAATTTAGCTTATTTCCCTCTCGAGAGTTGCCAACTTTGGCACAATATTATTGTACAGTGTTTTATTTCTAGACTGCTCAATAATATTGTGGTTCGGAATGCTGAAGATAAAGATGCTACTGCTGTGGTAATTACTCCACTTTGTTAAAATCAGAAAAAAAGGTGGATGAAAAAGTTGTCAAGGAGCTTCAAAACTCACTCACTAAAAGTTGCTGAGAGAATCGAGGCTGAACGAAAAAAAAAAAGATTATCATGACTTTTCACATTTTGTATGTTGATAATCCAAGGATTCACTAATTACTAGTAATGGTTGCCAACATGCATAGGCGTCCGCGAAGTTACGGTATCTGACCCCCCCCCCCCCTCCCCCCAGTCTCCAACACCCTCATACCGACCCCGCTCGCCCTTAGAATCTGGAGTACAGTGCTTTTCTTCATTACAGAATTCCTACATACTACTCACTTGCCGTGAGCCTGCTAAACCTGTCGCTTAGACAAATGTACTCGTAGCACTACGTGACTGACCGGAGGGAGACAATGATATGGCTTTAGCAACTGCTCTATAACCGTTTCTTTATTGGTTTAAGTATCGAAGTAATGTACGTGTAACAAATATTTAGTGGATAAGCAAGGGCATAATTTTTGTGTCATTTATAAAATTTCGTTTTTGTGGCATGATTCGTCTCAAAACTGACCAACTCATTTACCTCAAAAACGACAATTTTAGAGTTTTGACAGCCAATGTAAACAATACATTTCCCCCCTTTCCTATCAAAAATGCTGCAATAATATCAGCAGTGGCTAGAACTTATTAGTAATTGGTCAGTATTAGTTGTAGGAATGTCCAGTCATACTCCAGTTGTAAAGCACATCGTTAATACGCTTCGTGATTACGTTATGGATATAAGGATTGCTTTATGGAATCACAAATTTCTCTATAAATTCAGTCGTATGAGAAAATAATGGTCACTTCCTGTAATTTTTAACAAAACGAAGACAAAGCAGAAAGGTGCAGGTTTAGCTCCTTTCATGGTGATTAAGATTGTTATCCTGCTATCTCATTTGCATCTCGCAGTTTAACGCTACGCTGGGTGCAGGTTGGCGAAGTTAATCTTTTCTCAGTTGATCGACAGCCAATCTCAGTTTTCGTGGCAGCGCCTACAGATATTAACTTGTAGTTGATGGAAAAAGGCTTCGTGAACTATCACAGACGAATGTGTTTTACTAATTTCCTTTTCTTAGTTAATGTGAAACTGAATCTAAAGTGTGATATAAAAGCAACATTGCCACATGTCGAATGAGATCAAAATTTTCCACGAGAATCAGTTTAAACTCGATACGATCAATGAAGCTAAAGCCAAAAAGTATATAATATCGGTAAATATATATTGATGTACTATGTCATTTATATGTGTGAGAACGCTCATGTTACTGTATCGGTTTCGTATATTTACCCGTTTTTCTCTACAGTATAATGCAGAGGAGAGACAGCTGCCTTGCATCTCATACAACTGTCGTAAGCTCTATAACAACTTATTGGCGTCTGCGAAACGAAAACGTGTGTAGAATGTAATAGTAAATACATACTTTGGCCTGGCAAACTTATATCGCATCTTCATTAAAGTTAGCAGAATATATCATGTTCGTTTCCTGAGAGCGCTGAGTTCCTCATAAGACAACGTATTTTGATCCGATGTATACAGCTACTCATAACAGCGTTGGCGATCTAACAATACACTTAGCCATAGACTGTAGAAGTTCGTCGCTTCAAAATTTTCGGTTCGATATTGCAATTATTCCTCTAATTCGTCTTCCATTCGTGAGTGGAGCGCGGTATGAAAGTCTGTCGATCGGTCGCCGTAAGAACTTGAATTTCTTTGATTTTTCCATCATAGTCATTTCACGAGTTTCATGTAAAAGTAACATGTTGCTTGATTTTTCTATGGGCTATCGGAAATTTAACAATAAATCTCGCCATTATGCACATCGCCTCTGTTGTTTCTGCCACTAGTGTCTCCTCATGGTGTTCTCCCGCTTATTAAACTAAGTGGTAACGAAATGTGCACCTCTCGTATTTTCTGTATATGTTCTACTAATCTCACCTGATAACACCCAGAGACTGACAAACGGTGCTAATTAATCGGTAGAATGACTGTTTTGTGAGATACTTCTTTCGGGGATGAGTCACATTTCCTTAACATCCTGTCAGTGAATCTCTGTCTGGCAGCTACTTTTCCTACAACTGCTTTTGTGTGGTCTTTCCACGTAACGTCTTTTCTCACATATATTCAAAGATAATGTTCTGCAGACGTCAAATTGTAAGGTGTAAACATCGACGAATGTAGCTGATTTTCTCGTTTCGTAGTTCGGTAACCTCCACTGGTTCCAACACTTTCATTTCTTTCCGCGGAGAATGGCGTTTCTTCCACTGATAAATTACGTGAATCAAACTTTAATTAAATCGGAACACTATTTGCTAACATAACTAAACATTCCAAAGTACAAACGTTTCAAAGTATATGTTTTTTTGCTAGGACTGTGTGCCACAAATTAACTCTATAAACGCAGTCCTTACATCGTAATTGTTTCGTGACACACACCAGAGATTGCCAAAGATAAGTTTAACATTCCGTCAACAAGACTGGAAATTTCCGTAAAAAATTCGTTAGAATATTTTTTCCGTCGACAACATTCACCAAAATAAAAATGCAGTAGGCACAAATTTTTACAATGATTTTATTTATTTTTAATCACCTCTAATAGTCATATGTATTACAAAACTAAATCTAAATCATTGCCACTTTCAATACTGAGCTTTTCGTTACGGTAGGAGCTGCAGAAGTCGAAAGCTTATCATTACTTTTTAATACTGCAACAATATTTATTACTGTATGTGCAGTTCTTATGAATAACAAGTTTTGCCGCTTCGTTGAAGCCCCAATCTTACATTAAAAATGCACTCATCATCTTTGCCTTCATTTTATTTCTTACCTTAGATTCTACTATATTAATGGCAATAACAATAATTTATACTTCAACATGCGAGGCTAACATAATTTTTATAGTACAAATCAAATTCCTCTAGGGTGTCTTGAACTACGCAGACAATACCATCCGCAGTATATTCGGTTAATGGTGCAAGCGTTGAAATAAAGTGTTTATTTTCTTTAAAACTTTCTGCAATATATAGCTTCAGTGCCTAGATATTTTGAAACACTAATATCGGTATACTTGTCCAAAAGTAAGCTGAATTTTCTGTCTCCGTTATCAAGCTTAAGAATGTCCTTAAAATGAGGAATGAGACTACTTTCAGGATTCCGTGCCTCAGCCTGCAAAAACGGAACTCTTATAGAACAGCGTTGTTGTCCGTCTGTCTGCCTGCCTGTCTTTCTGTACACCAGACTGTTAAGAACCTTCCTTCTCAGGAGCGGGTATACGTACCAGACTCAAATTATATCACATATTAATTTCTATGACCCCTTGGAGGTGTAAACATTTTAAGCTTCTAAGTCACTTCAGATAAAAAGATACGGCTATTTATGTCACTTACTTTGACACTCGATAACTCACTCGTCAGAACCTATAGGGTGCTTCCTGTTGACCTAAAGTCATGAAATTCGGAAAGAAGCTAGTTTTCACAGTACAAGCTAAAAAACTCAAACTTGTTAGATTTTTAATACACTACTGGCCATTAAAATTGCTGCACCAAGAAGAAATGCAGATGATAATCGGGTATTCATTGGACAAATATATTATACTAGAACTGACATGTGATGACATTTTCACGCAATTTGGTTGCATAGATCCTGAGAAATCAGTACCCAGAACAACCACCTCTGGCCGTAATAACGGCCTTGATACGCCTGGGCATTGAGTCAAACAGAGCTTGGATGGCGTATACAGGTACAGCTGCCCATGCAGCTTCAACACGATACCACAGTTCATCAAGAGTAGTGACTGGCGTATTGGGAGGAGCCAGTTGCTCCACCATCGTTGACCAGATGTTTTCAATTGGTGAGAGATCTGGAGAATGTGCTGGCCAGGGCAGCAGTCGAACATTTTCTGTATCCAGAAAGCTCCGTACAGGACCTGCAACCTGCTGAAATGTAAGGTTTCGCAGGAATCGAATGAAGGGTACATCTGAAATTTAACGTCCACTGTTCAAAGTGCCATCAATGCGAACAAGAGGTGACCGAGACGTGTAACCAGTGGCACCCTATGCCATCACGTCAGGTGATGCGCCAGTATGGCGATGACGAATACAAGCTTCCAATGGGCGTTCACCGCGATGTCGCCAACACGGATGTGACCATCATGATGCTGTAAACAGAACTTGGATTCATCCGAAAAACTGACGTTTTGCCATTCGTGCACCCAGGTTCGTCGTTGAGTACAGCATCGCAGGCGCTCCTGTCTGTGATGCAGCGTCAAGGGTAACCGCAGCCATCGTCTCCGAGCTGATATTCCATGCTGCTGCAAACGTCGTCGAGCTGTTCGTGCAGATGGTAGTTGTGTTGCAAACGTCCCCATCTGTTGACTCAGCGATCGAGACTTGGCTGCACGATCCGTTACAGCCATGCGGATAAGATGAATGTCATCTCAACTGCTAGTGATACGAGGCCGTTGGGATCCAGCACGACGTTCCGTGTTAGCCTCCTGAACCCACGGATTCCATACACAGTCATTGGATCTCGACCAACGCGAGCAGCAATGTCGCCATAGGATAAACCGCAATCGCGATAGGCCCTTATCAAAGTCGGAAACGTGATGGTACGCATTTCTCGTCCTTACAGGAGGCATCACAACGTTTCACCAGGCAACGCCCGTCAACTGCTGTTTGTGTATGAGAAATCGGTTGGAATCTTTCCTCATGTGCGCACGTTGTAGGTGTCGCCACCGGCGCCAACATTGTGTGAATGCTCTGAAAAGCTAATCATTTGCGTATCAAATGGTTCAAATGGCTCTGAGCACTATGGGACTCAACTGCTGTGGTCATTAGTCCCCTAGAACTTAGAACTACTTAAACCTAACTAACCTAAGGACATCACACACATCCATGCCCGAAGCAGGATTCGAACCTGCGACCGTAGCAGTCGCACGGTTCCGGACTGCGCGCCTAGAACCGCGAGACCACCGCGGCCGGCATTTGCGTATCACCGCATCTTCTTCCTTTCGGTTAAATTTCGCGTTTGTAGCACGTCATCTTCGTGGTGCAACCATTTTAATGGGCAGTAGTCTATCTGAGGAGTTTAGAAGGTAAGAAAGGTTGTGGTGCAGCTGCTGCTCTGAGGACGCGTCGTGAATGCCGCCTGGATAGCTCAGCCCCCGCTTTCCGAGAGGCAGGTGTTTCCCGGGCAGCGACCGCGCGGCCTCGCTGCGAGCGCCGCTGCTACGGGCGTCGTCGTCCGCACCTCGCGAGGCTGGAGAGCGGGGCAGGTGGAGGACGTCCGTGGGCAGCGCTGCGTCCTACGCGTCGCCAGCCGACAGCGGCGTCGGCGCGCCCACCTCGCCGTTCGCCCACCTCGCACGACCTTGCCTCGTAGGCAAACACCGGCTCTTTCGGTACCGCTGTGTTGCCAGCCACGCCCCACCTTCCTGTTCACAAGTTTCTTCTTCCGCATTTGTGCTCAGTAACTTAATATCACAATGACCAAACCAGCGCCGACCGACGTTTCCGCCCTTCACCTGGGCTACCAAGAAGCCAGTAGATAAGAATAAGATGGTGTGGTAGCGAAGATGCTGCATGGATATAATTGTCGACCACGTCCTGTTTTTGTTCTCGTCCACATCACAGCCCTTCCATTTCATTAAGGAGAGGTTTACTATCTTTTGGTTAAAAAATCGATTTTCTAAAAAACATTATTTTTGGATCCATAAAAGTGTTTAGAATCCACCCCCGAAACGGTCTTTCCGAATACGGAACGGAACTGTTTGTTATTCGCGTCTGAACAAAAAAATGCGCCTGCCTGAAATCGACATTCTTCACGCACCAGTTTTTTTTCTTTCGGAGGACGAGTTATTGTACCGGTGCTTGGGAGGAAACACACAAAATTCAAATGAGAGTTTGAACACATTTGTTTGGAATTTAGCTCCCAAGCATTTGCATTCTGGTGCGTAGACTGTGGAGATTGCGAATTTCCTGGCAGTGAGCAGCTTCAACGAAGGGTATTCAGCAATTCTGAAGACCATGTCAACGATGGACGTCACCCTGGGACTGCATTCGACGCAGTTCGCCAAGCATTCGGACGACCACCGGATTCAAGCGGCCGAAAACCGCTTGTCACCGGCCGTACGAACGGCTCTAGAGCAGCGCAGGATTGCCAGATCGAGCATAACGTCCTCTATAAGGAAGAGGAAGGACTAGTTTATGGACCTGGAATAGCAGATTGAACGTAACTTGCATAATATTGCATTTATATGTAGTTAAGACTTCAAACGCGTTTTTCTCGAAATGACTTTTTCTTATTGCGACTAACTTCAAATTTACTGAACCGATTGGCATGATTCTTTTTTTCCGACGAAGCTAACTAAATTGTCTAGGAGTTGTACCACTTTTATTCCGATCCATCAACTACACATATTTTTACTTGGCCGACGAAGTCAAAAAATCGATGAAGAAAAACTTTTTTTTTTCAAGTGAAACTACCCCTTAGAAAAAATTTATAAATGACAGCGCTGGAAAATCTCTACATTATTTGTTTTTCAAACAGATGAGCGAAACTGAACGTACTCGGACATTATTCTCTTTACTTATTCTGATCAACACTAAACTGACACAATATCTTTGTGCAAAACAATCTGACTTTCAATAATCCCTACAAAAGAATGGCTCTGACTAACAATAACCTATACCTTTCATGAATCACTTACCTCAAAAAATCTTCGTTACTCGGACTACTGCAATACAGCGAGCGCCAATACTGCCAGCTAAATAAAAGATTCTAACTATTGAAGGCACTAACTATTGATAGGCTTAGTTAGCAAAGGAAAGATTTTGATTGAGAACAAACAATGTATTTACCTTAATAGTGTTTAAAAAGATGATATCCAATATTACAAATTTACTCTTTCTGATGGACACACGTCCAGATCGTCCGCTCTCAAAATTCTGCCATCTCTCCCCCCACATCCACCACTGCTGGCGGCTCACCTCCAACTGCGCAACGCTACGCACTGTTCACATCCAACTGCCCAACACTACAACAGCAAATATTCCAACAATGCAAACCAGCCACAGACTTCGCACTGCACATTCAGTGATATTCATATAGAGCGCAACGTGGCGTTACCAGCATAAAAAGCTAAACAGCCTACTTACACAAAAGGCCACCATTTTGTTTCGTATGGTCCAAATAACTTAATCGAGGTACAGCTCCTAAGGAATCTTATATACTTCGCTAACGTCCACTGAATTTTGATTTCAGACGAGCCGTCTGACCTGTGACATAGCACGCGTAGAGGTCTACATCGGAATTTTGTTTCGTTCCGATGGCACTTCGCCCATTGCTCTTCGAAATTTCCGGTCGAAAAAATTCCAGTTTTTCGAGGGAATATCAATAAACATTTTGACCAAATTAGACATTGATATCTATAACACATACCGAGAAAAAATTCTCAATGATAGTAAACCTCCCCTTAAGCAGCCGACTCATATGCTGCTCTGTTTGAACATGGACCAAAATAAATCTAAGGTAATGGCGTGTGTCACCCCTGGACGCGCTGGATAGCTCAGTGCTAAACTTGCATAAGAAATCTTGAAGAAATGAATGAATCAATATTACACTGCCTGACAGCCGCTAAGGAACGGTTGCCACCTGCTGCGAAACAAATGACAATTGCTACGGAACAACCGACCACTGATAATAAAAGGAGGTGCAGTGGGCGTGACGTGTTAACTGCAGCTCAGCCTGTGCACGAACGTACTGCACACATTGGACATTTCATGCAGTATGGTTTTTGATAAAGGTTGTTGTGGATCCGATTAGTGAGGCACTCCGTGTTGTACGAAAACATGTCAGAGACATTATTTGATTGCTTAAGGTCGTGGACGAGCAGCTGGACAGCTAGAAGTCGGTCAAAATGTTATCACTGTGGACACAGAGAGTGGTGTGTCCAAAAGTGTCATAAAAAAGACCTCTGAAGATGGAAATGTTGTACGCCGGTGATCGTAGACGGACTACATCGCACGGCGATTGTTAAATAGCCGTAGTGGCGAAAAGGAACATTATACGTCTAGGCAGATCGCGCCAGACCTTGAAATCATTAGTGATACACTTGTCTCTGCCACACTCACTTCGCAGCGGTTTAATCAGGCTGGTTTGTACGCTCGGAAGCCTGTCAGAGGCATCCAACTTCAACCAAGCTATAGTCGAGAAAAAGTTCGTTGGCGTAGGCAGCATTCGGTTGGGGTCACAAGCAGTGAATGGTCCAGAGTGAACTTCAAAAAAATGGTTCAAATGGCTCTGAGCACTATGGGACTTAACATCTGTGGTAATCAGTCCCCTAGAACTTAGAACTACTTAAATCTAACTAACCTAAGGACAACACACAACACCCAGTCGCCACGAGGCAGAGAAAATCCCTGACCCCGCCGGGAATCGAACCCGGGACCCCGGGCGTAGGAAGCGACAACGATACCGCACGACCACGAGATGCTGGCAGAGTGAAGTTCTCCTACGAATATCTCTTCCTGTGGCAAGTGGGCTGTCCTGCATACTCCCCGACCCTAAATCCTATAGTGTGCGCCTCGATTTCTCTTGTATTCCTCAAAGAACACCCCATTCCTGAATCACGCAAGAAATGAAAACCGCTTTCAGAGAGGAGTGAGACAATATCCCCCAAGGACTCAGCAGTCTGGTAGCTAGCGTGTGCTAAAATGTGCATTAGTGCCCATGGAAGGGTCATTTCTTAATGAGGGTCAGATATCGACCGCTGTGTTGGGTCTCTCACCTGTGTCAAAGATAAACGTTATTTATCTCTGTTACCTTGTTTTCCCATTTGGTGAAATCTGTACCATTTTTCGTTATAAATAGACCACTCAAGCTCTGTTACATATGTACTCTGTTTTATGTCGTCCATTATTGCCTGTGATTATTACTATCCAACAATATCTCTGTTCTTTAGCAGTTGTCAGGGAATGCACTAAACAGCTAAAATAAAGCACGGTGCACAGTCTCTGTTGCAGATTGCCTGTCTTCAGCTTCCAGGGGCAATGAAAAGAACTGACTTCCAGTATTACATATAATTATTTAATGAATTTAAAAATTTAGAATGTAGACATAATCTACTCTTTAAGAGGTACATAACCTTACGTTGAAAGTTCAACATGGTAAAATAAGCATTAAAAGTCAGAAACTGTGTATATATCTTGAGGCTGTGCAACTCATGCTCTGCAAATTAACCAGAGAACAGTTAACGAGTTTCAGAACACGGTAACCATAATGTCCAACCTTGTCGAAACTTTTTTCCGCTGGCATTCCCCCAAAATAGTGAGAGGAAAAAAGTTTGTCGCTTTCCACATTTTCGCTGTTCGTGGACTAAAACTTCGGTATCTGACACGACGTTTTAATTGATTAGTTCTTTACTACCAACTCTATTCGCAACACATTTTGCGGGCAATAGTCATATATACCACCGAAAATACCTGCAAAATTATATTATTATACGACGTATCATTCAACAGAAAATCGATCGCCAGTGAGATCCATGAAAAACGGAACACACATAACCCACAGTTGACTCATCCAGCGTTTGAAAATGAGAGCACTTGGCTGCTTCCAACAAACTTTAAACATAATTTCAAACCTTTTTCATTACTCTACGGGTAAGTAGTCCGGAACAAACAAAACTAACATAATTAGAGTTTTGCTTCTTGAGCAATAAAGGTTTTACAGCTTGAACGTCACATATTTAACACGTTAAATCATTGATGTAGTATTCAAACGTTTGTGGCTATTTTATACATGTTTGTGCAAGGTAGTTCTATTCTGTAAAGAATTTGTGGTAGACAGGTTACTATTACCTAAAGAAGAAAGATGAAAGGGAGACATAGTACCAAGGACGCAGAAGGAAAACTAGATTTCTATGAAATTACAGACCTTGAGAAAAGGAAAGGATTAAAAAAAGAAGCTGTCTCCAGAGCACATTACTGTGTAGGCGTGAAATATCGATAATGGGAGTGACAGAAGCTGAACTATTAGAAGCCTTTGATATGTGTGGTTAAAAGAACTCAGAATCAGATATAGTCGAACAAGCAATGAAGACGACCTGCAACGAGTCAACGACAAACATTACTAAGAAAGAACGTACCAAATAAAAGAGCGAGACTAATTGAGCAGATTTATTATGTTAGTCGTAGCTGAAAACTGTAGTTGGAGGAATTACAAAAGGCAAGAGGCAGATGAAGCAGCTGAAATGAATGGGGTAGCCGACAATGCCGTCGCACGGATCCCAAACGTCACCACAGTGCTTACTGAAACGGAATGTGATACTCCTGACGGATCACCGTTTATCTGTGTACCGTCGTATCCGATGTCAACGTGGTGCATCGAACTTTCGATCTTGATTGTTCCCGGAATATGGCTTCACGGTAAACTAAGAAAAATGAAATAATTCTCCTTTCTGTGAAGTAAGGTTGCATAGGACATTCAAAGCAAGGAAGATATCACAATTAGATTGGCATAAGCAAAGAAAATTTTCTTCGATAAGACAGCGCCGCTGCCATCAAATATGTGCATGCAACGAAGTTGTCAAAAGTGTACATGCGGAACACAGTATTCTGTGGAATTAAAACGTGCGTCTTTGGAAGTCTGGAGAAGATGGAACTGGAAACTAATTAAATATGGCGCCATTTAAGTAAGTTATAAGTTGACGGATGAAGTATGAAATGAAAAAGTGCGTAAAGAGCATACGTAGATGAAACGTCCCCTTAGAAAATTAAGAATGACAATGCTGGAAAAACTCTTACGTTATTTGATTTTCCAACAGCTGAGCTAAACTAAACGTAATGAGCCTGTTTTATCTTTACTTATTCTGATCATGTCTAAACTGACGCCGGCCGGTGTGGCCTAGCGGTTCTAGGCGCTTCAGTCTGGAACCGCGCGACCGCTATGGTCGCAGGTTTCAATCCTGTCTCGGGCATGGATGTGTGTGACGTCCTTAGGTTAGTTAGGTTTAAGTGGTTCTAAGTTCTAGGGGACTGATGACCATAGATGTTAAGTCCCATGGTGGAGCCATTTGAACCATTTATTTGTCGAAACTGACACAAAATATTTTAGCGCAATGCAATCGGACTTTCAATAATCCTTACAAAAGAATGGCCCAACAATAACCTATACCCTTGATGAATCACTTCCCTCACAAAAATCTTCGTTACTCGAACTACAGCAATACAGAGAGCGCCAATACTGCCAGCTAAATAAAAGTTTCTAACTACTGAAGGCACTAACTACTGATAGACATAGTTAGCAAATGAAAGATTTTGATAGTGAGCAAAACAACGTATTTACCTTAATAGTGTTCAAAAGTCATAATGTATATATCAGTTCATGACATCCAGTCTTACAAATTTCATTGTTCTGACGGACAGACGTCCAGATAGTCCGCTCATAGTAACCTCTCAAAACTCTGGCATCTCTCTCCCCACATCCACCACTGCTGGCGGTTCACCTCCAACTGCCCAACGCTACGCGCTGTTCACATCCAACTGCCCAACGCTACACTAGCGAATATTCCAACAACGAGTCCAACCAGGCACAGACTGCACAGAGCGCAATCCGCTATTTTCATACAGAGCACTTACGTAGCGTTACCATCATAAAAACCTAAACAGCCTACTTACAAAGAAACAAATGCATGAAATACCTTTACTAGGTGAACAGTTTGATAGGACATGCGCTGTAGCTTCCATGAATAGTTAACTTGGCCTTGGAAGGAGCAGTCGAGGGAGGAAGAACGGGAGACAAAGATTATAATGTTCCAAACAGACCATACAGAGTGTTGGATGCAGAACTTTATTAGAGATATAGAGCTTAGTTCAAGATAGGAGTAGATGGACAGCAGCAAATCAGTCGAAAAATTAAAAAAAAGAAAAAAATGATCTCAGGGGTTTCATTAGTATACTTGAAACAAAGTCGTCATGATAAAAACCACAAATTACACTATTTACAAGAAAAGAGTGTATGTGGTCATGAGGCAAGACAGGTTCCTCGTTTTAAAACGGGATTAAATCCCTCGTTGACGCATTATGTCAACGCACAGCCCGCAGCTGTGCTGAACAACTGTGTGTCGCCTAACAACATGGGCGAGTGTGTACGCCAGCAGCAAATTGCGGCCCAGCGACCGTCACACATCTGGCAGCAGCTGCCGCAAGTCGCAAGACGAGGAGTCTCTGCCAGTAACGCACTCTGACCAGTTTTAAATGACAGCAGGAAGGGAGGAGGCGTCACGGTGCGTAGACACCCTCCGGCTGGCGCCACAGGGGTTCCTTCCTTAGGGAATCCTAGAGCACGGCTCATCTGTCTCGTACTCGGCCGCAATTCCTCGCTTCGCTTGAATATATCTTCATGTAAACTAGTATACGGACATGTGTTTTGCCTTTAAATACAACAAGGAAGCTCGTGATCACAGTACTCACATTCTGAAAGAACATCACAAAGCGTATAAATACGCCTTAGATGAAAATAGACTAGTTGATGTAGGGCGTTCAGAAGCAATGCACCGTTATGAGAAAATAGCTAAATTACAAAAAACTATTGAAACTGACTTCAATCATGTGATTCAGATAACTGCAAACGATATTGCATGTTGTTAAAAACACGTTGTAGAGATTTTTGAAGAATTGCACACCACATCGTAGAATTTTTTTCTGTAACTCGATCCCCACAAGAAAGAGGTAGACGACTGTCGAAACCACCGACGACTGTCGAAACCACCGACGACTGTCGAAACCACTGACGACTGTCGAAACCACTGACGACTGTCGAAACCACTGACGACTGTCGAAACCACCGACGACTGTCGAAACCACCGACGACTGTCGAAACCACCGACGACTGTCGAAACCACCGACGACTGTCGAAACCACCGACGACTGTCGAAACCACCGACGACTGTCGAAACCACCGACGACTGTCGAAACCACCGACGACTGTCGAAACCACCGACGACTGTCGAAACCACCGACGACTGTCGAAACCACCGACGACTGTCGAAACCACCGACGACTGTCGAAACCACCGACGACTGTCGAAACCACCGACGACTGTCGAAACCACCGACGACTGTCGAAACCACCGACGACTGTCGAAACCACCGACGACTGTCGAAACCACCTACAGCTGTACTACCGACGATTGTCAAGACCAACGACGATTACCACTGTCAAAACCAAGACGACTGTCGAAGCCAGAGGCGACTGTCGAAGCCAGAGGCGACTGTCGAAGCCAGAGGCAGACGACTGTCGAAGCCAGAGGCAGACGACTGTCGAAGCCAGAGGCAGACGACTGTCGAAGCCAGAGGCAGACGACTGTCGAAGCCAGAGGCAGACGACTGTCGAAGCCAGAGGCAGACGACTGTCGAAGCCAGAGGCAGACGACTGTCGAAGCCAGAGGCAGACGACTGTCGAAGCCAGAGGCAGACGACTGTCGAAGCCAGAGGCAGACGACTGTCGAAGCCAGAGGCGACTGTCGACAGCACAGAAGGTTGTCAAAACCAGACTATGCTGATGCTGTTGATTATTATGATATTTTATGATCAGGTATTACACCGAAACTTCTTAAAAGAATGAAACTGTATGGCGGACCAGTAGTCGAACCCAGTTCTCTTGCGTGCTTAAAAGCAAAGACGGCGTCGCGACGATGTGATCGAGAATGATATGCTACAGAACGACAGGTATTTTTTTCGATTACGTTTCCCAAGAGTTCGAGATCAGCTTTCGATAAGACCGAAAACGTGTTGCAATCAGGAACTTCTTAGTTGTCAGTACTCGTTCCGCCAGAATCAAAGGCTCCGTTGCAGGAATGAGTCACCTCCGTGCCGGAGAAGCTGGAGCGTCCCACAGAGCGCAGCCGCTCTTAGCATACCGTCTTGGCGTCACCTCCTCCTGTTGGTAACCCGCTACCTCGTCTGCCCGGTAACTCTACCCGCCGTTCTCCAGCGTCGCACGCCGCCGCGCCCAGCACGCGCCGACACGAACACGGGCTGTCAAAGCAGAGGAACTTTAAACGGCCGTCACCCAGCCCATCCGCCAAACACTGCTGCTTTTGTGTTTGCGCAACGTCGCTGTTTGAGGTCACGTCGATAGCGATGGCATCGACAGCGGTGTTCGGCGTTCTCTGATTTCACAGAGGCTGGGAACGTTGCCGCATTTCAGCTTGTCATTAGTGGCCGCACTTCCTAGGATGAAGGTAGTGACTCATTGAATTCGTGATGCGGAAGAGATGCATCCCCTGGAATCTCGTTGATTGGTGTATAACTGTCCTTAATGATGAGTCCCGCTTCAAAATCAGCCCCGATGACGAGCGGAGAGACGTCTGGAGACGCTTCTTACGACTATGGGATACCAACCGGACTGTCCCCCTCCTTACGTCCCGGCAACGAGGCAGGGTGGTCTGGGGCACAATTTGTTTTTATAGCAGGGTCCCTTTGGTTGTCATTGGCGGCACCTTTACAGCACAGCGGTATATCGATGATATTTTACGCCCCGTTTTGTTGCCTTTCATGCCAAGCCATCGTGGACCTAAGTTTGAGCAAGCCAAGCCCCTCCACACAAGACGAGAGTTTTTACTGCTTGTTTTCGTACTCGCAAAATCCTACCTTGGCCAGCAAGGTCACCGGATCCTTCCCCAATTGATATCGTTTGGAGCATAATGGATAGTGCCCACCAACCATCTGGGGATTTTGACCATCTAACGCTTCAAATGATCAAATGTGTGTGAAATCTTATGGGACTTAACTGCTAAGGTCATCAGTCCCTAAGCTTACACACTAATTAGCCTAAATTATCCTAAGGACAAACACACACACACACACCCATGCCCGACGGAGGACTCGAACCTCTGCCGCTAACGCATCAGTTGGACAGAATCTGTCACTGGATCTCTCAGGAACGCAATCCAACAGCTATATCAATCAATGCCAAGCCGAAGGGCAAGAGTTGAACTAACTTGTTATTGGGTTGATCAGTTGGGGAAGCCTCCGTAATCACACCAGTTGGGGAAGTTCTTTCTCTTGAATAAATCATCCAATTTTTCTGAAAGTGTAATCTTTTTTCGTCTGTACAGGTTCATCATATCTACCTTTATCCGTTCGATTTGTATCATTCCTTCGAGGTGCGTAGTTCCTTTTTGTCTTAGAGTCTATTAACAGAGGCAAAAGAAACAATAACCATGGACTGGGTAGCACTGCTGCCTGATGGTAGCAGACAGATATCACGGCGCTAGCCGGTTCATGAAATGTACACAGATATGTTAAATAATACGAGATATATTATGAAACTCAATATTGCACTATAACCTGGGATTCCTCTATCGCATGAATACGTGTAGACCTCTTGATTGAACTGACTACCTAGACGCTGCAAAAACGGATTTTCTAATACCTATCACTTACAAAACTAAACTAAAAACCAAACTCCTCCCAAATAGGCCATGAAGGCCAAAAGGTACCGACCAGCCACCGTGTCATCCTCAGGGGACAGGCGTCACTGGATGCGGAATTAAAGTAGGTACAAAACTAACTGAAGAGATTTCGGTGGCTAAAGGATTAAGACGAGGATGCACAATAGCATCTACATTATATAAAATATACTTAAATGGTACCGTAAGTTTAGTCATAGTATGTGTATGACTATAAATGACGAGAAGTTCTTCACTTTGCATTTTATGACCAAGTCGTTTTTACAGAGGATGAAGATGACATGAACTACATGGCTCGAAAGCTCTACAGAGAATATCAGAAATGGGGTTTAACAAGTAATTTTGGGAAAAAGAAATATTTAGTTAAGGATGAGTGAGTTAAAACCTGACATTAGATTTTGATGAAGTAGTCTGAAGACTTTTGTAAGTATTTGAGTGTTATTATTAACAAAGATGGATCCAGTGAAAATGGTATTAAGAATCGCATTAGCCAACCAAACAATTAGTGGAGTTTTGTTGAGTTCACATTTTAGGTCATAAACAGAGACTAAGATGTTCCAAACTGCTATAGAAAATACAGCAAAGTATGGAGCAGAAGCGTGGAAAATAAATGAAAGCATTAAGAGGGAATTATTGTCAATGGAGATGGGATTTTGGAAGTTTTAGTGTAGGTTGACACTGCAGCATAAAGTAAAAATGAAAACATAGGTAGGAGAATGAACCTGGTCCCCACTGTAATGAATACAATCAAAACAAAACGACTGAGTCAGTATCAGAATGTATGCTTATTGGTGCGAACAGATGGGCTAAGAAGATGACGGAATGGATTCCAACTAATAGTTGTAGTAGTAGTAGTAGTAGAAGAAGAATCACAGAAACAGCATGAGGAGAGTGAGTCAGAAGAGCTACGTCAGAGAGGAATTTGAAGATGGAAGATTAGCGAGATAGAACACTTTGGAAACTAAGATACGAGAAACAACTGTAATCTTGTATTAAATGCAGTAAAAAAAGACAGACATATTTTACGAAAATTTATACAATTATTAGTCCATTTTAAATTTTCTACAGGAGCCTGTGAAGCTGCTCTGCTTCCACAGGAAAGTCGGTCTTAGAGGATACAAGTACACCATTATACGTTAGACTCAGTATTATTACTTAGCAGCTACTTGCGGACAAAATATTTTTTTACATCTGCAATTATAATTTGGTCTGTTATATAGAAACTAAGAATGGACTGACTACATACTAGGTAATTCTACATTTTAATCTTCCTTTACAGTGAATTAACCATATATCAATGACTTTACGTTTCTCGACATGTGTGTTTACTGTCAGCCAAACCATTGTTATATCTTTTTAATTATAATTGTTTTTCTCTTTACACAACAAGTGAACTATAATTCTACTAACTACACACTACTGACAACTATTTCTACTGCCAGGCATCCTTTTGCAACAGAATTACTACAGAATGGAAGGTTACGAAGAGGCGAAACCTTGCACCTTTTTGCGTACTCCACAGACCTCTCTCAGTCCTTGATTGCGCAAGCCGGCCTGACCCTTCGGTCGGCCTGACTGTTTCGTGATATTTGTCATATTTAGTGTTTTGTCACGACTGAGATTGCTGCCAATGTGTGCTATTCCGCACACACGGCTTTTCTCTCCTAATTTTCGCGCTCCTGTATCTCATTCTTATATATGTGCAGTGCGTTTCGCACAATGCCGTAAAATCTCTGTATAAATCAGGATCACGCAATATGTTGTTTACATTTCTGTCTCTAGTGGCTTGCCTGCCAGCTGAAACAACTGCTGCAAACCTTAGCAAATGTCAGCCGGCGGCTGTGACCGATCGGTTGCAGGCTCTTCAGCCCGGAACTGCGTTGCTGCCACGGTCGCAGATTCGAATCCTGCCCCGGGCATGGATGTGTGTGATGTCCTTAAGTTAGTTAGGTTTAGGTAGTTCTAAGTCTTGGGGACTGATGACCTCTGATGTTAAGTCCCATAGTGCTTAGAGCCATTTGAACCCAAATGTCTTGTTTAGAGAGCCCACCTCCTCTCACATTCGCAGGCCGGTGACAGCCGTTCCGATATCCTGTGCAGATGCGCAGTATATGGGCCATACCCCTTTAAGAAGTGTATTATCTCTTTATTGGGCTCCATGTACTTTATTTTAACTCTTTCTACAACTGATGGTATAAATTCAAACACCGTTCGGGCTGTAATGGATCTTCTGTCTTTGGCATATATTGATAATGTGGTCTTTATCTCTCTGATGTTTTGACATGCCCTTCCCATAATTATTTCTACAGTCGTACATTCATTTCTTTTACTCCAATATATGGCAGCGCGCCGCCTTATCATTAAATCATTGAGGCAAAGACCCATTATTATTCCTAGCCCAGCTGACGGTTTTATTCTAAAGTCACCCACCGATCTTGTTATAATATTGCGCTGCACTCTGCGAAGGACAGCGGTTGTCCTCACGGCCCAGACACTTGCTCCGTAGCCAAGAATCGAAGCAATCAAACTGTTGTTATCTGTCATTATTACATTAGACGGCAAGTGAAACCGTTTTTGTCCAATTGTGATAATTTTATTGTACAACGCAAGAGTTTTATTGCATATTTGCTCGACATGTGGCTCGAAGTTTATCCTCTGGTCGAGATGAAATCCCAAATACCTAGCCACGTTTTGGCGTCTGATCGGTTCTCCGTTTATCTTGATTCTATGATCGCGCTGTATCCTCCGTCTAAACATGATATAGTTCGATTTTGCAGGTGCAACACCCACTTGATGACAGTATGTCTTCTTACGAATAAAAAATTAGGCGGCCGATCAAACAGATTTGTGACACATTTTTCGTCAGTAATAAATGTTAGAAAAGCCAGTTAGCAAGAGGTCCCTGTCGTTCGAAGAGTTCTACTATGTGATTAAGGCAGGATGCTCAGCGGAGCATGTTTCTCACTTGTCAAGTGAAGTTACACCTCGGACAGTCACTTAAACTCTTTTGACATCGGACTAGCGATTATCCTGGTTTGCACAGGATATCGCGCACGCTTCTGGACATGTGGACCACACGCCCAACCTACTTCATCTGGTGTTGGGTTCCACACACACACGATCGTACAATGGGAGTTTTTCAGGACTGCTGTCGCTTCGGCATTCCTTCTATGACACAGGGCTGCGGTAGAGAGCCTGTATACAGAGAGAGTGGCCATAGGTGAAGTTGCCCGTGATTGGTTGATTACCTTTGGTACCCTTTTTCTGCCAAACGTCTCTCGCGCTTCCTATGTTCGCCGTGCTTTTGAGTTGAATTGAAGTTCAGAGGACTTTTGGAAACGATTAAAAGGTATTTGAATTATTGAGAGACTTGTTATACGTTGTGCATGTATGCTGGATTTAGTTGTATATCGTTTTTAGTACGTAATTAGCGTTCGCGTGCATACTGGTAGCATCACAAGCTTTTCTCAAGACAATATATGACACTCCTTGCTGGAAACGGAAAGTTCCTGTAATTGTTGTGCCATGCTCATTCGACTTTATAGCGTCAAACTTAATTTCGTTCCGAATCAGAACACTAGGCATTATTTCGGTTTCAGTATTATTGCCTGACTGTTGACGCAGGCAAGTTGTAAGTACGTTTTCCGCAGTTGTCGTGGTTGCTGCAACATTATTCGTAGTAAATAATTGTAGGTACTCTTGAAGACAGTTTTTAATAGGCCTACTCACTGGGGGGTAGGGATACTGCTTACGACTTTCATTCATCTGACGTAATACAGGTACGTTAAATCTTTAGCACTATGCACTTCCGATACAAAACAAATGCTATGTACACTATATTTTTTATTTACGTTACTTTCATTGCAATATGTCTAGTAAACGAACTTTAAAGGAGATGAATGCAAGTAACGAATAATTTTTACAGCCACTGTATTAAATTTTCCTCTGCTGTACGTAGTAGGCTACTATGAGTATATTATCGCTGTAAAGAAAGGCAATTAACGAATGATTTCGCAATATTGTCTTGTGCTTTTGATTCGGTGAGTGTCTACTCCACTACTCCACTACTGGCCATTCAAAAGTCCCGCCCCTCAGTTTGGCAGAAAAATGGCCGCCGTATCGTACGGTTGCCCACTCTGTCCCTATACATGATTTCTAGGCTGCGGCGCTCGAGTTTGTTTTGTTTTCCAACGTCGTTGCGGAATTCATGGCACAACAGCGCACTACGTCGGGCTTACATCCGAGACCAGGCCGGGAACGTCTTTTACTTCGACGCTAAAGAATTTATTCTCTGTATGAGCAACAAAGTATCCAGTCTTTCCCGCAGCCGAGAGAGGTTTGCTTAAATCCAACTGTCTACTCTTTATTGCTGACGTTTCTCCGGCTTGCTGTGTGTAGCAATTGTCTGCGCTCTGGCTAGACGTACATGCTGCAAATGGCCCCATGTGCATGCAGAGGTGAGATCGAGTCTTGTCTCCCCCCCCCCCCCCCCCCTCTCTCTCTGTCTCTTTCCTACACACACACACACACACACACACACACACACACACACACACACACACATTCATTTCTATGCTGGATCGGCTTGAGTGCCGCAACACTGTACTGCGGTGCCTTTGGCATGGAGGACGCATGGCACTGACATGCGCTTTGCTCCCAGGAAATTAATGCGGAAACGCCTTCGTGGAGCCTTATTTGGAAGGATTTCACCGCTCCCGCGTCTTTAGATGCAGCACGAGGATTTCAAAATCCTGCAAGGCTATCGCTTGGACATTCCGCGCGTGCCCCGTAGGTAATACTCCACAAGGGACGCCCACACATTCCTTGTCCATAATAAACCTGCACACGTAGAGGAATGAAGACACGTTTCACGACAATAAGCAGTCTATCGTTAAGTTACTAGCTAAATTCCGAGAGCTTCCGACAAGAAACCTTCCGTATCTGATGTTGCGAAACACTATCTAAACTGCAGAAGTGGGGAACCATGAGAGGAACCATGAACCATCTTCGTGGTGTAGCAATTCTAATGGCGAATAGTGTACGTTCTAATAACCCTCGCCAAGGCCGTTACGTTCGCTAGACAACGCCTCCAGCTAGTTATTTGCACCACACTCTGTTAGGCGGCCTCATCGTAATCAGTCCGTGTACGCTCGCTAAAAAGCATCACCCACTGTGAAAAAGGGGCAGTTGATGAAATCAGTTCGCACGCGGGAACGCACTTCCGAACACTTCGTAAGGTTTCCATACGTAGCGAACAACTTTACTGATGGCTGACTACCGACTTGCGAAATGCACACTGTCGCACCGCCTCCGCCCCTGAAGGTTTAGAAGTAGCGTCCCGCACTCCACGAGAGCTGCCGGCTGACTTCTCGGATGCGTCACCACATCACCGCTCCGCAAAATTACCATGCAGGCGTTTGGGCCAAACAGACTCCAGGACAGAACGAAGGAACTCGTTTGATCAGTTCCTGTTAAGGCTGATAGTACTGTTGTAAAGTGCTGCTGTCTGCCATCATAAAAACTTCACAAAACTCCATTGGACGGTTCTTCCTCATCCATCCTACAGCTGAATCTCGCACCTTCCATCTGTTTGGCCTGATGAAGGATGCATCTCTCGAGAAGCAGTACGTGGATGATGGAGAGATTATTCAGGCAGCAAGGCGTTGGCTCCGCCGTCGACCAGTAGAGCAGTATCATGCGGGCACACAGCCCCTCCCAGTAAGGTGGCGTAAATTTGGCATTGTAGCCAAAAGAATGGGGAATAGTACGCGGTATTTGAATCCTGAATAAATCCAACCTGCTTTTAAAAAAAGCATTGCGTTCTTACTGGACACACCTCGTCGTAAGCGTCTCATCAATGCACACAACCTTGACTAAGCGAACACAAGCCGTCAGGAACAGCTTTTCTTCCTTTTGGATTTTATATCGAAGGGGAAAAGGAGCCAACAGTCGAGCAACACAACCGGTCGTACAAGGGGTTTGAAAGCAAACTATTTCGTTATTGAATGACATTTTATTAGGAATCGTCCACTGAATCTGCCGGCATTTGCCTTGCATAGTTTCATGTGGTCACTCCACTGTGAGCCGCTTCGGACTATAGCGACCCTGTGCCCAATCTCTACCACCCCATCGTCGATGTGGCGTTGCAGTCACAACTCTCTTTCACAGCACAGTAAGAGAATGTTTTGTTGTGTTGGTCACTAGTGTTGAGTGGCAAAGAAGCGAGCCCGCTAGAGTGGCAGGTCACTGTGTGTTCGTGTTGTCTACGGGGAAGCACGGCAGGAATGCAGCGAGTGTGGGCGTCGACCGCGGCTGTCCCCTATTTTGGGCAGCCTGGATTCGCGTGTCACAGACTGTGCACTTCTCTCGTTTCAGCAGCGAGCGGCTTCTCGGGTTGCAAGGCGAGCTCGCCGCCTTGGTCGACTCTAAGCGCTAATGCTCCACGTTTGACGGCTTGCCACGTGGCCGAATGGAGAAGGAATTTCTCTGAGAGTCTCGTACTGTACAGTACAGTACAGGATGTTCCAAATAGGTAGAGGATCATAAATTGAGTACTCAGAGACTCATAGTTGGAAAAGATTTTTTTTTCTGACGAAAACTTGCAGCTTAGAGCGCCTACTGAAGATGATAGCAACTGTGATGTCCAGATGCCTTACAAGGGCGCATTATAGCGCGATTGTCACCTCCACCTCACCACTGAGCTGAGGCTTTTTTTGTTTTGGCTCCTCCAGCGGCTTGCTAAAATACTGAGGCGCGGGGACTATGTCCAGTACTGCAGACATGTAAAGCGCAAACAAACAAAACATTGTGAGACCTGAGTTCCTCCCGGCGTATTCAATGTTCACATAGCTTACGGGAATGCAGCCGGGTGACGTCGTCGACAACCACCAATATTTCGAAAGGAGCACATCCTTCCATTTTCAAGGCAAAAGTGCAGTAAGTAAGCGCTGTGGAAGCGAATTTAAAACACCTGTTTTCACAGAAACTTCGTAAAGATAACACACTATAAACATTAGCGCCATCACAAACGAAAGATGACCGACATCAGAAATTATCGACAGTGACATTAATAATCAAGTTTCTTGGCAAATGAGAGAGCAGGATTCCAAGCAGAATTCGGACAAAACCCACCATCTCTGCTTATAAGATTACTTTCTAATTTAATTTCAGCAGCCTCCTTAATAACACTATCCCAGCAGCTGGAAGGGCATGACAGAATCTCTGTCTTGTTGTGTTCCATAGGATGACCGCTGTCAAGACAATGTTCTGCAATGGCAGATTTTCCTCGGGTGCTATAAGCGTGTGTGCCGCTTATGTTCATTACACCGGCCCTCCACAGTCTTGATATCTGACCAATATATGACATGCCACAACTGCAAGGAATA
Organism: Schistocerca gregaria; assembly: GCF_023897955.1. Classification (NCBI taxonomy): domain Eukaryota; kingdom Metazoa; phylum Arthropoda; class Insecta; order Orthoptera; family Acrididae; genus Schistocerca; species Schistocerca gregaria. The sequence goes on along the minus strand of NC_064922.1, from coordinate 354,703,371 downwards.
CGGTAGACTCACTCCCTACGCAAAACAAAGACTTTCCTTTACACCGACCTAAAAGGACTCTGATCTTAAATGGTGGTCTAAAAACACTCTTCATATCAAATTTCAGCAAAATACGACCACTCCTTCGAAATGCTCTCTGCGTAAGGCATCAAGGCCGTAGGCTTTGGTGCCATCTGAGAATTATCACCACTCACCCGGTGCACAGTTGGTCGACAGCGCAACGCACGTCTAATCTGTCTTTCACCATAACCATTCTCACGAAAGGTGACCACGACATGGGCTGACAAACTCTCAGGGTCCGAGATGACATAGGACCTGTGAACCAACGTACGCTGAGCCGGATGGTGACAACTACAGCCTGCAGATACAAATCAACGTAAGATTTCTTATAGACAGAAACCCCAACCTACCATCCACCTTTCTCTAGACCAACAGCTTAAAGAAGGGAAGAAAGTCATTCGTTTCCACCTCCATCGTGAAACGAATATTCGAGTGGATTGAATTCCGCTGTTCTAAATAGTCGTTCAAATTCTCACTGCCATGAGACAAAACAGCAAAAGTATAGTCTACATATCTGAAAAAACACGCGGGTTTCAAAGGCACGTGCCTCGAAATCTTCCATAAACAAATTGGCAAAGTACTCGCACTGATGTACTATAGGGCTCAACAGGATAGCAAGGTGTTTTGTTACACCAACAACTATGTAAGGAACCCCTCACTTGAGGACCTTAGAGAGGCCTTACAACGAAGGGAACTAGTACACTAAGAACTGAGACTCTATGGTCTGCTGCGATTAGAAACTGTTAGTCTTTCTCTCAATACTTTTTGTGGGGTCAGCACTGATCCTGCGATACGATGAATCAAACAGTAAAAAACTCCTTGTTTTGAACGTAATCCTGCCAGTCCAAAACAACAGCAGCATTGCCCTTAAAGTAACATTATCCGGAGCAGCTGCGAGTGAAAGTGAAGCAGCCCTCTCAGCCGTTGTGGTATTACTCTTGCGTGGACGTGTCGCAGTTAACACACATTATTTGGTATTTATGCATAATTTTTTTCCTAGTTCTCTGTCTGTACAGAATACGAGGATATTCAGAGTGGATAAAATAAAACTATCCCGAAAAATATTTCGTGCAGCTTAAGCTAGGCAGCCCAGCTTACACAAATCTGCCCCAGTTGCAGTTTAAGGTGCATGAAATATTTTTCGGATCAGTTTATTTTGACCACCCTGCACAGTGGTAGTTATGAAGTTTTACCTGCCAGCTGTGAAGGAATCGTAACACGTCGTTCACCTCATGTCTCTTTGTTCCGTTGTGTACGATACATGAGTGTTCTCGTAAGAGAACTTTGCTGTTCTTGCCAGACCATTAGTAAATCCATTGAAATCCAGATAGGAAATTCATTGAAGATGGGTTAATTTAAAGGGATAAACATTTCTGGAACATAAATAAACATAGAAAGCAGCAAGAAACGGTGTTTCAAGTAATAAAACGAATATTTACACGCGGTGATTCAGCGACCACTATCTATGTAGTTTTGTGCAACCCATCCTACTTCTGTGTCAGGAACGGTATTCATACAGACGACAACCAGAGCTTTGGGCAACTGTTAGCGAACCGAATCATACTGTAAAAAATTAAAATGAGGATCGACCACGAGTTTCACGGCATTTTTGGACCAAGATATATCTTACTTCTGCCATAATTCTCCAGTTGCCAATAACTTTGTGTAATTAGCGGCCCGCATCTCGTGGTCGTGCGGTAGCGTTCTCTCTTCCCGCGGCCGGGTTCCCGGGTTCGATTTCCGGCGGGGTCAGGGATTTTCTCTGCCTCGTGATGGCTGGGTGTTGTGTGTTGTACTTAGGTTAGTTAGATTTAAGTAGTTCTAAGTTCTAGGAGACTGGTGACCATAGATGTTAAGTCCCATAGTGCTCAGAGCCATTTTTTTTAAATTAGCGATATAGTCATATAGGTTTTGAATATCTCTGTAAGTTTATTCCATTTGTAGGACATTATCTTTCGTAAACAGTCCAGAAAAGTTATCATATACAACGTGTTTCACCATCGGAAATAAAAAGCTTTAAAATGGGGTGTGTGGAAGTAACTATTTTCTGGTACATAATACAATGAAACGATTAATATATCCTCGTGGAGGTATGTACCGTCTATGGAACTAATTGAAGGCAGTTTCTTTATTGCCATACATTTTTCGCTTCTTTTATTTGGCAAGCATATTCAGTGGCGATTTCCAGCGCTGTTAACTCATCCTGGAGATATATTCCTTCGTTCCCATACTGCAGCTGGCAGATTTCTGGCGTTCTTTCACCCACATTTGTCACATCGCATATATCTCTTGCAGTTTCTATTTTGTGATCACAAAATGGAAAGAGCAAGTGACGATCCTTTCTTTTAGTCAAGTTGTCGCATAAATCTCTTCTCCCTACAATTTTATTCAGTGCGGCATTCGTGGCCGCCGTAGCCTAACGGGCGCCGGCACTGTAGTTCAGCGTGTTCGGTCCGAACGTTAGCTGCCCTCTGTAATAAAGACACTGAGTGAATGGATCATCGATGAACTCGATCAGTTGTCACCGGACGTCCGCTCCGAACAAGTGCAACGAACAACTACGAACAAAATGAGACTAAAAGAAAAACGAGTAGACAACCACGCTCCGGTCTTACAAGTTCCGGTTTCAATCCTCGATAGGGGCGGAGATTTTCCCTCGTTTCGGTCCCTCCAGGACGGCCACATGACCATTCACCTACGATCAAAAGCGTATCACTGATATTTCCTCCGGGTGGAAGGCGGCCAGGGCGACGATCCGCCACCCTCCCCCTTCTAGTGTCGCAGAAAAGAAAGGCTACACTCCACATTCAGTCAGCCACTAGTCCGGTCACGGGCTTGCGTCGCAGACTTCGCTTCAACAATAGTTGCACAATCTACCCATCTAATCTTCAGTACTCTACTGTAGCACCACATTTCATATCTCCAGCCCTCTTCTTGTCCAAAAGGCCAATCGCCAATGTTTCATTTCCACGCAAGGCCACACTCCAGATACCTCCAGAAAAGACTTAACAACTGAAATTATGTTCTATGTTAGGAAATTTCTGTTTATGGCCACACATTTCTTGTTATTTCCAGTATATATACAACGTCACTGTCATCAGCATGCTGCCCAAATAGCAAAACTCGTCGACTGCTTTTTGTATCTTACTTGCTAACCTAATTCCCTCGGCGTCACCTGATTATCGACTGCAGTCCATTAACATTGATTCACTTTTGTCGATGTCCACTTATAATCTCTTTTCTGGAGATCATTTGTTTCATTCAACTGATCTTCCTAGTCCTTAGCTGTCACCGAGAGACTTACAAAGTCATCGGTAAACTGCAATGTTTTAATTTATTCTCCGTGAACCCTAATTCGTATTAAAATTATAAACAGCCGACCAGTTGCAATGGATGAAGAAATTCTTTACCTAGGTTTCGACAAATGTAAATTTGATTTCTTCAGAAGGTAATAATGTTACATTAGTAAGGACTAGTGTACCGTCGCCGTTTTTACAATTGTCGGCATAGATCCATGTGTCAAAAATAAAATATAGCCCTAGAATTAGGGTTCGTCACGTTAATATAAAATAGCTCATGGATCTTGTAAAAACGGCGATGGTACACTAGTCCTTACTAATGTAGTATTATTACCTTCTGAAGAAGACAAATTTATATTTGTCGAAACCTAGGTAAAGAATTTCTTCATCCATTGCAACTGGTCGGCTGTTTATAATTTTATTACGTGAAACCGTTGCTGTTGTGCAGCTGTGTTTAAGTCCATACTTCTCCTTGCTTCACTTTACTGCTTGCTCACAGATTGTATAATATAGCCTGTATCAGTCACTCCTCAACTATTGCTTACCTGTCACGTCCTTCGATTTTTGTAACTGCGTCAGATTTCTGTACGTTGATAAAGAACCATCACTTCTCTGTCTTTTATCGCTGCTACCGTCAGAAGTTCAGAAAAAGCACTACTACCTCTGTTATAGCTCTGATGTGTTTCGTCTGACAAACCAGCAACACCTGAGATCTTTTTCCCAGTACGCCATTTCGGTTACTGCTGACAGCTGGACGATAGTAGAGAAATGCAGAACGAGTTCGAAGGTATGTATATTTTACTGACAAGAGTAGGAACGCTAAAATATTACAGAGTTAAATAGCGCTCGCAATAAAGTCTGGCACAGGACAACAAAAGACGGGCTGATCTTACCTGCATGTACAGAATGAGTACGCTGAAAGGGGAATTCATACGGACGTGAACTAGTATTCCGCTGGGATCACAGCTGTTGCAGCGACGTCGGGCTTTGTGCAGTGCAGCTGCGCCTACGACACGCGTCGCACTTTCAGCCGGTGCCCTTACAAGGCGCTGCAGTAAACCGCTCCCCGTATTGCCGCAACACACTTCTGAGTCTCCACAGAAGCGCGGCGCGGTCACTCGCATTGCGCCACACTCTCTGCAGAGACTCGGCTACCGTGTTGTGATGCAAGCGCTGACATCTGCCTCGCTATTCTCAAATATTGTCTTTCCTAACATATTTAACGTTTGCTGTTTTGTGACCCTCAACTGCAGGGAATATTGATAATTTTCAGGATACGCCCGTCTACGTACAACTGAAAGAAACCTGAAAATGCAGTGTCCAGCACATAAAGCCAGTGTTTGTTATATCTGTAATGTACGACTCTTTGGTAACATTTTATCATCTTATGCACAGCTATTGCGGCTGCGAGTAGTCAAGCGCAGAGGTTTCCACACCCCTTATCTTCCCTGCCGTCTTACCAGTCAACACTGTCCTTCGCATCTCTCCTCGACCCTAGCGCTCTTGTCTGAAAAACACGGCAGAAACACCGGTCAGAGCAAATTCCTTTCTGTCCACGCCATCGTTCAGCTACCTTCCCGAACACCTCCTCACAAGGAAGGTTCCCATTCGCACCCTGCCCAGTGGACAGCTCGTCCAAAACTAAACACGGATCAAGCTTGAAAACAAATGGTGCAAATGGTTCAAATGGCTCTAAGCACTATGGCATTTAACATCCTAGGTCATCAGTCCCCTAGAATAGAACTACTTAAACCTAACTACCCTAAGGACATCACATATGTCCATGCCCGAGGCAGGATTAGAACCTGCGACCGTAGCAGCAGCGCGGTTCCGGACTGAAGAGCCTAGAACCTCTAGGTCACAGTGGCCGGCGATTGAGAACAGAAAGAACATGTACAGAACTGTGAAAAAGGAAGCAAAATGTAAACAGTGAGCGGCCCACACCTAAGATGTGCAACATCGAGCAAACTTGAATAGTCACGGCATCGTGGTCATGTAGTCACAGTGTTGCCCTGCGAAATGGGAGACCTGTGTTCAAATCTCTCTTGTTCCCCATTTGACTTTCTCACAAAACTATGAACTGGCCGTCCAGTCATTGACGACTCTGTGTCGTGGTGTAACGTCCGTTTGCAACTGTGAGGTGTAAGGAAGGGACCTCCAGACGTAGATACCTGGTATTTGTTCTACACAAGTATCACAAGTTATGACTCTTGCCTTCCGTGTTGGAAGTTTTCCCTCTTGAATTCCTTTGTTGTAACATAGTTCATACCCGTTTATTTGTTGTTTTCATTTCTGTGAGAGGTCTATATGGCATCTCGCATGCTCTCACTATTCATCGCATTTACATGCGATGGTAATGTATTCCTACCACGTGGCTCATATCCTATAACCGATGTATAATTTCACAATTGCCAAGACTACACAAGTCGGGCAGACACGACAATCAACGGACGGAAAATTCATAATTTTGTGAAAAAAAGGGGGCGCGCGGGAGAATTTAACACAGATGTCCAGGTTTGTAGTCCAACACCGAAGCCACACAACCACGACACCGTCTGGTACATGTTTTTTCTGTTTTCATGTTTGATCTATGTCCAGTTTTTGAGGGACAATCGACGGGGCTTCTACACCACTAAATCTGAGGTGGATGCGACGGAGATTTTCCCTTGTCGATAGCAGAAACCTGACTCTGGAACAACAGCCCGTATCATTATAGTTCAGATGGCTCTGGGCACTGTGGGACTTAACATCTGGCCGGCCGCGGTGGTCTAGCGGTTCTAGGCGCTCAGTCCGGAACCGAGCGACTGCTACGGTCGCAGGTTCGAATCCTGCCTCGGGTATGGATGTGTGTGTGTCCTTAGGTTAGTTACGTTTAAGTACTTCTAAGTTCTAGGGGACTGATGACCACAGATGTTGAGTCCCGTAGTGCTCAGAGCCATTTTTGAACTTAACTTCTGAGGTCATTAGCCTCCTAGAACTTAGAACTATTTAAACATAACTAACCTACGGACATCACACACATCCAAGCCCGAGGCAGGATTCGAACCTGCGACCGTAGACTGTAGCACCTAGAACTGCTCGGCCACTACGGCCGGCCCCGTATCATGTTAGAAAAGTAAATAACGCCTCCCGCTTCGGAAGACAAGTAATATCTACTAAAGTATTCGTTATCCTTGTACATCCCTCTTTTCAACCCAATCTTCCTCATTTCCCAGTATTCTTAACCGACGCAATCTCCTTACATTTTCTTTTTCCATAACTCGCCATATCAGAAAACATCTATTCTGTACGCCTATAAATTCTTCTTGCGTCTGCCATACTGGTTGTTATATAAAATTGTTATTTCTAAGGTAATTATGATGTAATAGATTATTCTCCATCTCAGCCATACGACTATGGAACGCGCTCCCCTGTGATCTGCGTCTTATCCAGAACTACTCAACATTCAAGAGGGAACTCAAAACTTACATATTAGGGACGGTATAGCCACCATTCTTGTGCCCCTCCCATCTCTTTCTTTCTCCTCTCCATCACAGCTTCGAATTTTACCGTTCTATTTCTCTTCCTCTAACCTATCTACCTCTTATATATCTCTTTCACCCCATTCTATCGTCTTATGTCTCTGCTCGATGAGAATAACTCACAAGCTGCAAGAACATAACGAGAAAATTCCCAACTAACAATGGGACTGACATTTAGAAAAGAAAAGTATGTTTACTTTCATATACATAGTCATTATTATTATTATTACTATTATTATTATTATTATTGATTGTTATAATTATTTTTTATTGTTATAATTATCATTGTACTACTGTTATAATATCTATTTTTTTCTTTAACATCAATACTGCATAATAGGCTATATGTCCTTAATGTTAAGTAGAAACTGTAACTCGTTCAATCTGAGTATGCCTGGTTAGGTGTAAGAGAGGGCCTGAAGGCCCTAATCTTGCCAGGTAAAATAAATGCATAAATAAATAAATAAATATATATGTGAAAACCTGATCCAATGTAAGAAAGGGCCTAATGTCCTGGTCCTAATTAGATCAAGTTAAACAAGTAAATAAAATAAATCAAAATGTTATATATCGCTTTCCCTACGGGAGTGTTATTAGGTCTAGGTCATTGCTATTTATAACATACAATGTCTGAGAAAAAAAGCGAAGTACCCTGAGGAGGGGGAGGAAATGAAATGAAACTACACCGCTCGAGAGGGTATTTGAAGCTATTTCAGTGATTACGATATCGAGCCAAATTAACAAAGAACTTGGCAGGAGGAACCCGCTTAAAAGTACGACGTTGCAAGACGTCTAGCCTGGATGCATGCACTGATTGGATTTGGGGGGGGGTCACTAAATCTTCGTGTCCTCTTCCGATGCAAACAGGCGCACAGCTGTACTGGCACTGTAACAGACTTGACCTCCGGGCTGGTCACTCACATGTGCTGTCGTGGTCAGATCAAGGGAGAACGGAGGAAAAACGGGGATAGGGGTTTAACGTCCCGTCGACAAGGAAGTTATCAGTGACAGAAAAAAACTCTGGATGTTTCAAGAATGAGGATGGAAATCAGCCGTGCCACTTCAAAGGAACCATCCCGGCATTTTCCTGGAGCGATTTAGGGAAATCACGAAAAGTTTAAATCCGTATGACCTGGCACGAATTTAAACCGTTATCCTCCCGAATGCGGGTCTAGTGTACTAACAACTGTGCCACACCGCCTGGAGACAGTTCTAGCGATCTTGACGGCCACGGGAGTGCCTCAGCATCACGCAGGTTGGTGGTAGACACCTCCCATGCGCCGACGAGCACTGTCCTGTCAAAAAAATGGCGCCATCATGCTGTCGAGCGGGGGTGAACACAATAGTAAGCAGGATGTCCGTGACGTACGGGTGTGCCATCAGAGTTCGCTCAGCAATGACAATGGCTCCCCACACCGTGACGCCAAGAATAGCACTCCTGTCCCTCTCCAAAAACATTGGAAGAACCGTTCCTCTCTCCAGGACACCACCATACTCGACGATGGTGGTCGTCCAGGGCAGTGTAGAACCGCAGATACATCGTTGAATACAGTGCAACTCCATTCATCGGCAGTCCATACTTCCCGGTCACGGCGTAACTTCATTCTGAGCCATTTCTTTTGTGGTGTTACTGTACGGTAATTCCATAACATAGGACGGTAATTCCATGGCCTGATTGCTATTACTCTCCCACCTATGGGGCTCGATGACACAAAATATTGCAGAGAATTCTTTATTTGTTCTCGGATGGCAGGCGCATATGCTTGGTGCACAGTACGGCGATACTAGCTTGTGGTGGTCCACCGGAATCTTGATGAGGACTATATCTGCCCTAAGCTTCCATGCAGTCCAACATCGGCATCACTGTCACATCCGAATGCCCCACAAATCTGGATATTGCAGGATTTGACCAGTAGCCCATATGATGACCCACAATGAGACCCCTTTCAAACTCTGTCAGGTGAGAGAGAGAGGTAGTGTCTTCTTCAGCCTCTCCCATTCGTCGTTACGGATTGCAGTGAGACATTCTGTGGTGTCAATGGGCCTTGCCGAGTTTGGTGTGTAACCGCGAGCTTTGGACGATACCACAGGTGCAGTAACTGGCAGCTGTCACCACTCGAAAAATGTTAAAAAAAATGGTTCAGATGGCTCTGAGCACCATGGGACTCAACTGCTGTGGTCATTAGTCCCCTAGAACTTAGCACTACTTAAACTCAACTAAGCTAAGGACATCACACACATACATGACCGAGGCAGGATTCGAACCTGCGACCGTAGCAGTCGCACGGCTCCGGACTGCGCGCCTAGAACCGCGAGACCACCGCGGTCTGCGAAAAATGTTCAAATGTGTGTGAAATCTTATGGTACTTAACTGCTAAGGTCATCAGTCCCTAAGCTTACACATTACTTAACCTCAATTCTCCTAAGGACAAACACACACACCCATGCCTAAGGGAGGACTCGAACATCCGCCGGGACCAGCCGCACAGTCCGTGACTGCAGCGCCTTAGACTGCTTTTTTTCCCATTTTGTTCGATGTAGTTCTTTGCGCTTGGTCTGGGCGGTCGTCACAAGACATCCATTCAACTTGATCGTTGATTCCTTTACTCAGTTATTGCCGAACACGCTGAGCAGCTGTGCCGGCAACCGCTCGGCTAATGTCACCACTCACAAAAACAGAATCCCTTCTGTCATATACTACTTTCGAGTGAGCAGGTTTCGATCTCTGTGAAAAGAGCGTCTGGTGAAATGCAGTCCGTATTCACCAACTGAACCATTGCCTTAAGTACTGCTTTAAAAAAAACTGGAGGATATGCAGCAAACAACAATAATTAACTGTGGCTATGGGCACATTTTTATTTACGCAGTTAAGCGACAAATCTTCGACATTTCTTTCGGATTTTGTCCGCCTACTGATTCTCGCATTTTGGGTTTTTGAAGTTTGTTTTTGAATTCTTTCTTAGCAAGGTCAGGCACTTCGTTATAGCTATTCAAGTACACTCTGACCGTGGTTTTGGCAATTCTGCGCCACTGCACAGTGCCAGGCCGGCCAGCGTGCTGCCCGCTGCCTGCAGCTGCGGACCTTCGCGCATGGTGGCCGGCAGTCCGCTGTTGTGCCGGAAGCCGCGCGACCCCGCGGCCGTGGACAGGCAGGAATGCGAGGCGGGCCTTTGGTAGAGGAGGCGCCGTTCCCGCCTCGCCCCGCCCCGCCGTTAATTATAATTGTGTGAGCGCCGGCGCTGATGGTGGCAGCGCCCTTTGTGGCCGGCTGCGGCGCGCTATCCGCGGAAATTTATACTTTGCAATTTGGCGGCCTCCTGTCACTTCGGCTAGGCCACTAAACCCCTTTTACCTTAATGGAATTTTAAGAACAGCTGCCTGCAGCCGTAGGACTTACGACAGTAAGTGACACTTCGTGTCAGGTCTTTTGGTTTATGCAGTGTCTTAAAGTTTCTTACCAGAGTAAAAGTAATAGAAAAAGCTGGCAAGCCTTTTACTGTCGGCATTTTCCGCAGCAAGAACATAAAAATTCATTTTACAAAATTGCAAGTTTTTTTTCTTCTTGAAACACACAACTCGGCCGGAGAGGTCGAGCGGTTGTAGGCGCTACAGTCTGGAACCGTGCTACCGATACGGTCGCAGGTTCGAATCCTGTCTCGGGCATGGATGTGTGTCATGTCCTTAGGTTAGTTAGGTTTGAGTAGTTCTAAGTTCTAGGGGACTGATGCTCGGAGCCCTTTGAACCATTTTTTTTAAACACAGAATGAAGGAAAAGAATCGCAAGACGAAATAATAATTACTGTAGAGTAATGATGTTTCGAGAATACATTCGTCTAGATAATACATGTGAGTGATTAACATAGCAAGGTCACAGCTGAAAGCAAGCGCGAGATAAGCCATTCCAAATATGAAATGCTGGGACATTAATAACCGGTGTAACCACCAGAATGGTGAATGCAAGAATGGAAACGCGTTTTCATTGTGTTGTACAGGTCCCGGACGTCAGTTTGTGGTTTGGAGTGCCGTGCCTTTTGCATTTGATCGATCAGTACTGGGACGGCTAATGCTGGTTACGATTAAATGGAGTATTGTGAGCTATTCTAGTCAGGCCCTGCGTTATCAAATAGAAGGAGAATTTCGTTTGCATTTTTGTGGCGACGAACATGGTGAAGTCATTTCTTCCTGACGATAGCTCAGTACACTTCAGAGTTTATCGTTGCAGCACGAGGGAGGACATCAAACAGAATGACCCCTTCAGAGTCCCAGAAGACAGTCGCCATGGCTTCACCAGTAGACGGTGCGGCTTTGAACTACTTCTTCGAAGGACAGGTGGTATGGCGCCACCCTATGGGTGCCGTTTCGTTTCCGTGTCTAAATAGATGTCCTATCATCCTGAAACTTCCTGGCAGATTAAAACTGTGTGCTGGACCGAGACTCGAAATCGGGACCTTTGACTTCCGCGGGCAAGTGCTCTACCATCGGAGCTACCCAAGCACACCCCTTCCTCACAGCTTTACTTCTGCCAGTATCACGTCTCCTACCTTCCAAACTTTACTTTGGTGGAGCACTTGCCCGCGAAAGGCAAACGTCCCGAGTTCCAATCTCGGTCCGGCACACAGTTTTAATCTGCCAGGAAGTTTCATATCAGCGCACACTCCGCTGCAGAGTGAAAATCTCATTCTCGCATGTGACGATGTTTGACAAAATTTTTCGCGATCAGTCTCGAACGCGCATGCAATTCCGTACATATGGACTTGCTCTCTATCGTTTCCTGTTCGGCGGTGAGCAAACCAACGGGCACACACCTTTGAGTATCCCAACTGGTGCACGAGTGTGTCAGCACTACCATCAGAGACGTCCAGTTGTGCACAGAGGAGTTGAATTGTGATTCATTGACCACTTCGAAGGAGAGTGCCCGCACGTCCCAACATTACTGGAGTCACTGCTCTGTGCGGCCGTCCGACCTGCGGGAGGTCGGACAGGTTTGCGCGACGTTGTTGCAATAATGAAAGACGCCTCGCCCAACGACTGACCGTGCTTTTGTTCACTGCCAGGTCTCCGTAGACATTCTGCAAGTGTCTGTGAATATCTGCGATGCTGCTCAGTGACAGCTCTCTGCGTGGAACTGATATCCGTTACAGAAACCACTTTGAAGGCGACGTATAGTTTCGCCACCTACCGGAACTTCACGAAACTATGGGGGCTGAAGCGGGAATATTCCCACAAGAAATTCCGCAATTTTTCAATGAAAATTGGCCGTCAAACTGCATGTGTTGCACTAGTTATTGAACGCCCCTTGTAAGAACGTGCTGAAAGCGTCGGTTCAGAAGACTCGGTTACGGCGCACAGAGTGTTGTTCAGGCGAGCGTGTAAGCAGCGGGCGGGCGGGTGGGTGGTGCTGACAGGCTGGGATTGCCTCCAGAGGGCGGAAGTGGGCGCCAACAGAGCGGGGCGCATCACCTGCACGCCCCCTGGCGACGGTCGCGCACCGCGGCGTAGCAGCCAGTGTGCCTACATTTCCCCTCCCTGTTAACTCCTGTCTCAGCGCATCACGCTGCATCTGTTCGTCTGGAAGCGACGTACAACTCTCGGGCATACAGGCTGGCGGAAAGCCTTCCCCATATTACAAGCATCAGTTACGGAAGCTGGACAGAAGATCTTGTCAGAGGCTTTCTTTTCGATATTTGCAATGCACACATATTTTCTTTTGTTTTATTCTCGGATCATATAGCCTCCCTCGTTGCACACATTTCGCGCGATTGTAATACATAAACTACTTGCTAAAAAGTATCGAGGCACATTAGTGACATCCTGTGGCGAAGGCCTTTATGACGCCTTGAACCCTACTGGGGCGCATTAGTGGAGATGGAGATTTGGAGACTGGAGCGACGAATGAAAATGTGTACATTCTATGATGTACGCAGACTGAAGCGAAGCGTCGAATAAAAATTCGCATCGAGTCGCGGGTTCGAACCGGGATCTGCTCACTAGGCAAATGCGCTAACCACGGTGCCATCCTGGCACAGTGGCTTTGCATACCTTTATGGACTCTTTTCACCTTAACCCGAATTTCCATTCACGCCTCAGTACACTTGTTGCATTTTAATGTCTGTGGAGGAATGGCAGGAAATGGTAGGGTATGGAGCGAAGCCGACGTTCTAACTCATCCCCGAGGTACTGAGTTGGGTTCAGGTCGAGATTCAAGGCTGGCCATTTTACTGCTCACGAACCTTTGCCTCACAGATACCGCTGATCGTTCTCATACAAATAATCGACCGTCTTCTAGTAACTGTTCCTCTACTGTATGCAGCTGAGAGCCTTGTGAAAGGTGCACATATCCTTCAGCACTCTCATTTTCTTAAACACAATGGGGGAACAACACCGAAACCAATAAAAACAATGCCGTACTATAACACCACCTCCTCTGTACGTCATTGTTGCCACTATACATTCTGGAAGGTAATGTTCTCCAGACGTTTGTGAAACCTAAACCCTTCCATTGGACTGAAAACGGTATGGCGTGATCCATGACTCCAAATCACTCGTTTCCTGTCTACATCTACATCCATACTCCGCAAGCCACCTGACGGTCGGTGGCGGAGTGTACTTTGAATGCCTCTATCGGTTCTCCCGTCTGTTCCAGTCTCGTATTGTTCATTGAAAGCAAGATTGTCGGTATGCCTCTGTGTGGTCTCTAATCTCTCTGATTTTATCCTCATGGTCTCTTCGCAAGATATACGTAAGAAGCAATATACTGCTTGACTCCTCGGTGTAGGTATATTCTCGAAACTTCAACAAAAGCCCGTACCGAGCTACTGAGTCTTTCTCCTGTAGAGTCTTCCATTAGAGTTTATCCATCATCTCCGTAACGCTTTCGCGATTACTAAATGGTCCTGCAACGAAGCGCGCTGCTCTCCGTTGAATCTTCTCTATCTCTTCTATCAACCCTATCTGGTACTGATCCCACACTGGTGAGCAGTATTCAAGCAGTGGCCGAACAAGTGTACTGTAACTTACTTCCTTTGTTTTCCGATTGCGTTTTCTTAGGATTCTTCCATGAATCTCAGTCTGGCATCTGCTTTATCGACGATCAACTTTATATGATCATTCCATTTTAAATCACTCCTAATACCTAATCCAGGTTAATTTATGGAATTAACTGCTTCCAGTTGCTGACCTGCTATATTGTAGCTAAATGATAAATGATGTTTCTTTCTATGTATTCGCAGCACATTACACTTGTCTACATCGAGATTCAATTGCCATTCCCTGCACCATGCGTCAATTGGTTGCAGATCCTCCTGCATTTCAGTACAATTTTCCATTGTTACAACCTCTCGGTATTCCACAGCATCATCCGCAAAAAGCCTCAGTGAACTCCCGATGTTATCCACAAGGTAATTTATGTATATTGTGAACAACAACGGTCTTACGACATTTCCCTGCGGCACACCTGAAATCACTCTTACTTCGGAAGACTTCTTTCCATTGAGAATGACGTGCTGCGTTCTGTTATCTAGGAACTCTTCAATCCAATCACACAATTGGTCTGATAGTCCATATGCTCTTACTCTGTTCATTAAACGACTGTGGGGAACTGTATCGAACGCCTCGCGGAAGTCAAGAAATACGGCATCTACCTGTGAACCCGTGTCTATGGCCCTCTGAGTCTCGTGGACGAATAGCGCGAGCTGGGTTTCACACGATCGTCTTTTTCGAAATCCATGCTGATTCCTACAGAGTATATTTCTAGTCTCCAGAAAAGTCATTATACTCGAACATAATACGTGTTCCAAAATTCTACAACTGATCGACGTTAGAGATATAGGTCTATAGTTGTGCACATCTGTTCGACGTCCCTTCTTGAAAACGGGGATGACCTGTGCCCTTTTCCAATCCTTTGGAACGCTAAGCTCTTCTAGAGACCTACGGTACACCGCTGCAAGAAGGGGGGGGGGCAAGTTCCTTCGCGTAAAGTTCCTGTCATCCACTGAGCAGTGGTGCGGCTCTTCACTCCACGTCAAGTTCGCTTCAATTGACCAAAGAAATGTGTGGTGTACATGGAGCTACTCGAACTTGTATTCCATTCTTTTTAACTCCTTAAGCGTAGTCATTGTAGAAGCTGGTGGCACTTTGTAACCTACCAGTGATTCCTTCCGCTGAGTTGGGAGTTTTTCCAACCATCCTCCCCAATGCTCGACAGTCCTTGTCCGTTAGTACATGAGGTCCGAAAGGTCATGTTTCCACTTCACAATCAGACTGCCACAGTCGAACGGGGCTGCTTTATAAGGGTTCAAATGTTCCTGATGGATCTGTTACTTGGGTGACATCCAATGACTATTCTAAGTGACTGAGCCTCCTGACCGACGTATTCTGCAGTGACTGATCTCTACTGACAACACTGAACTCCCGCCTTTTTTTCATGCCGGCGGACCCGCCTCTTCTCACATCTAGCCGTCACTTTCACGTTACATAAGGCTGTCCAGATATTTTTGATCAGATAGCGCACCTTTTTTCCTCCAGCTGCCTCAGCCGTTGCCACCAACCCCATTCGGACACATCGTGGAAGAACACAGAGCGTATCGTTCTACCACTAGTTGTCGGCTTCCAGACATTGGTCAGTTACTTGCCATTCGAATAGCTCCTCATTTAGCATCTACAGACTGGAAAAGAAGAATTACCTGGCGTTATCGGGGAATGAAAACGGGTGCTCTAGCAGTCTCAAACGTGGTCTACTGAACTACGGAGGAGAACAAATAGTTACTTATACGTAACAAATATTGTTCTAATACGAAGCGCTTCTCAAGACTTTTCAAAAAAATCTGGGTTGAAAATTTAATAAGTCCTTTAAATACCATACGAGAGCGTCAGCCATCAAACTGTGTCGTTAAAGCAACCGTCTATGACGGTGGACCAGAAGCCTGTGCGCACTTCGTTCCAGCATCCTCGTTTTTTTTCCTTACCCTCCATCAAACACTTGTACCACTACAATGTATCATGTTTCTTCGGAAAGAAGCAATAATATTAGTGACAGCCATAGAAATACGTTTGAGCGATGTATAATAAAGACTCGTGATGAGACGAATATTTTTCACATGGATTACTCCTTGAGCCTGTTGCATCTTCACCAATTGTCTGTCCATGCCATCTTCGGTCTTCCGACATCTCTTCTTCCTGCCTCTTTGTAAGCTAAGGCCAGTTTGGGGAACTCGTTTACTGTCTGGGAAGTGCTTTTAGAGCCATAGTTTTGTAAAAAAAAATTCTCGTTTCTTGTCCATTCTCATGTCTACATACACTTTAAATATTGCCACAATTTGGAATCCCAAATATGTGAATGGTAGATACTTGTTCTAAAATCACATTACCCGCAGTAATTTAGGGTCGGACCGCATCTTTGCCCCAGAAGTCCAGCACTTTAATCTTTGTTTTAGAAATCTCAACATCACATTTTTTAGAGATGTTATTTAGGTGGCTCATTTCCTTTACCAATATGATATTTGTCGATATATTCATGGTCCTGTCATATTATCTGTACATACTTCGAATAATGTACACTGTATTTGTATTGTTCGTACAACATCAACAGAAGGCAGCTGTGTCTCCCGTTCGTGGGATGGGCTGGGGTTGACTGCTTTACTAACCCATGTGTTGCAGACCGCTACTTTCGATACGAGAAGTGAGCCAACTGTTCGTCAATTAGTCATACACACTCAGGACATTCATTCGTTACCACGAAGATCTGTTCACTGTGTAAATCCTCTCTGTCTTGTAAACGACAGGAATAAATAGCATTTCACACCAGTGTTTCTTTGGGATTATGAGGTTTATCCACTGAAGTGCCGTTCTGTCGCATTTAAGTTAATATATTTGATCACATGCTCCAAATTTCTCCGACAAATAATTATTGCAGTCCATCTTCCACCCAAACTCAGTTCCATGGTTCTTTCCACCCAGAAAAGTTTCACAACAGTCGTAACATCCTTAGGTTGGCGTTTGCTTATTGCCTCTCAAAATACAACGGTTGAAAATTCTGTGACTGTGAAATGTTTAGATTACTTCTGCTGTTTCCATTGTTTTTGTATCTATTGCATCTTACCTTTAGATTACATTTTACTGTATGTGTGACTATCTATTTTAACCACAGTCCTCTAAAAATGTAGCATGCCGTCTCGTAAGGTTACGGCTACGTTTGAAAATTGGATTACCAGTGATCGTAAATCCGTAGAAGCCCTGAACTGGGAACATTGTCCTCTCACATACAAAATTTTGGGCCAAGGATGCGACTGGAATACTTTATAAAAAATTACATAGGCAGTAAACAGTTTACGAGCACAACGATTTACAATGGACATAGTAAAACAAAAGTGACTGAACTCAGCATTAGCAGCCGTGCCAAACATTTGCCAGGTACAAAAGTCTTAGAACAAGGTGGCTTATAACCATCTGCATTGAAATAGGAGTGTCCTCCCCATTTGTTGCAAAGAAACACAGAACTTGGGACATCAGATACGCACACTTTCTGTAGTACAAGCATTCCATCTCGGTGTCGTGCATCAGTTCCAAAACATACTTGTTTGCTGAAAGGTTTGCACAGAAATGTAAAGAATAATATTGGTACTGATTACTACCGTTGTCAGTGTACAATACAGTGGGAAAATCATGGAATTCTGCCGCTGATATTTTCAGATCAAGTGATGTTGTACCAACTGTTGAATACAGATCGGCCTAGTTAGTTAAACAAAGGAAAATGCATGAAAAGGAGAACGATTGTAAAGAGAGTTCAAATGTAAGTTGATGCAGTCGTTCTCAGCAAAGTGAATAAGTCAAAACGCTTCAGGTATTACTTGTGCCTGGGGAACAGGTACCACACAGAAAGCTAAACTGTAAAGAACTGAACGAAATATGAACCAACATAGATCGAAAAGCTTTTATGGGCATTTATGAAGATTCATTGATAGAGACAGTCACTAAAGTACCTGCATTATTATTGGGATAAGCTAAAAGCAAGCAGGTTTGTACCAAACCTCGAAGGGAGCTAACCTCACCAAAACGCAAAGAGCTGATAGCTATATGTGAGACGCGAGTCCAACACGTGAAAGTTGTAACAATTTCGTGAGCCTCAACCACACATTCGTCGTGATTGATTAAGGAGATCATATAACAAGGGTGCCCTGTCTGCACGCAGCCTAGAAGCATGTGACCAGCGTCCAGCAACACGTGAAATTCAACACGCGGCATCCGAGACCCAAGTACGCCCTTTCTCTAGCCAGCTGATCACAAGTCTAGACCACTCAAAACTCGGGCCCAGCGTTCCTAGCGATATGACTCCTTCATTCATCTGGAAGCCCAAAGTATATCTCCCGTATCCTCACAGACTACTCCACAGGTAACCAAGCCGTTCGCAGTCGATACCAGTTATAGAATAACATCTTTGCAGAAACACTGCGAGTACAGGTACGCCAAATGATAAAAAAACACAAAAATTGAAATATGGAAGTTACTATGTGACAGTCAAGTTTGTCCGTAAATGTATGTCAGATGGCTTGCATCTCCATTGGAAAATTAGTCCTAAACTGTAACATCTGCCAAAATGTACACTGAAATAAAAAATGTGAACATTTCACATATACCATTTTCTTCTTTTGAGGTGGTTATTTTGAAGCTTTCCACGAAGACTGTTTTTGACAAATAATCATATTATTACATCTTGCTCTATTGTCCAATTTCGGCCTTGCACGCTATGATATACAGGACATAAAATCTTGTCTGAGGCCTGATATCACTTTTATGTTAATAATTAGCAACCAATCGTGTACAATCGCAATAAAGTCATGAGGTGTTGAATCTACTCTTCTATTAGAATATGTTACGTGTAACATTTTCTACTTAAGGAGTCAATTGAACATCTCATGACTTTATTGCGATTGTACAGCATTGGTTGCTAATTACTTACACGCTATTTTCAAGCGCTCTCAATGTATTGTACAACTATCCGATTGATCGGCTTTATCCATAGTTATATAATCGGGTAATTGTACGATACAGTGACACCTACAGCGCTTAAAAATGACCCGTAAGGGCCGGCCGCGGTGACCGTGCGGTTCTGGCGCTGCAGTCCGGAACCGCGGGGCTACTACGGTCGCAGGTTCGAATCCTGCCTCGGGCATGGGTGTGTGTGATGTCCTTAGGTTAGTTAGGTTTAAGTAGTTCTAAGTTCTAGGGGACTTATGACCTAAGATGTTGAGTCCCATAGTGCTCAGAGCCATTTGAACCATGACCCGTAAGGCCGAAATGAACCAATCGTGCAAGATGTAATATAGCGAAAAACAGCCGTAGTGGAAAACTTCATAATCTCTTTAACTCACAGTTCACAATGTTGTTGTGGATGTGCTCTGCATCGTATGAGATGGCTTATCCCGCATATTGCACCTTTCTTGTTTCGTGACGTATGTAGGTGCTTTTTAATTGCGTTTTTCTGCTCTTTGCGAAAGGGCAATTGAATTGTAATGTATTATTACTCCATTGGTGACAGTTGTTTGCTCCGCCATTTTGACTGCGATCGCCGGCCGTGAAATTTGACTGTAATCTGGTGATCGTTATTTTCGTGCTCGTGAATTTGTGCTTGTGTGTGAGTGTTGCTGTGGAAATGTGACTTAAGCGATGAGGTCTCAACCCCCCCCCCCCCCCCCTCCTCTTTCGTCTCTCTCTCTCTCTCTCTCTCTCTGTGTGTGTGTGTGTGTGTGTGTGTGTGTGTGTGTGTTCTAATGTTGAATCCTACTATTACAAATAAAAAATAAATAAAGAGAATTATATTGGAACAAATAAGCCCTCGGTCACAAATATCAAGTCAAAATTGACCTGGTTTCGACGCTACTATGAGCGTCGTCTTCAGAATTAGACTAGCTGTTCTAAAACATAATAGGTATATAGTACATTAATAAAATTAAAGTTTGTACTGACTCGAAAAGATGCAGCCCTTGTTCACAGTACGAGCAGACCTTTTTTTAATATGTGACTTGTACGAGTAACATCTTTTCGAGTCAGCCGCCCGCGGTGGTCTCGCGGTTCTAGGCGCGCAGTCCGGAACCGTGCGACTGCTACGGTCGCAGGTTCGAATCCTGCCTCGGGCATGGATGTGTGCGATGTCCTTAGGTTAGTTAGGTTTAAGTAGTTCTAAGTTCTAGGGGACTAATGACCACAGTAGTTGAGTCCCATGGTGCTCAGAGCCATTTGAACCATTTTTTTCGAGTCAGTACAAACTTTAATTTTGTTAATGTTCTATATACCGAATATGTTTTAGAACAGTTAGTCAGTTCTGAAGACGACGCTCATAGTAGCGTCGAAACCAGGTCAATTTTGACTTAATATTTGTGACCGAGGGCTTATTTGTTCCAATATACCTACTATTATAGTTTATGGAAACTCAAAAGCTCAGAGCTGAAAAATCCAGGATGATTCTGCAACAAATTTCTGCCAATGAATTTGTGGTAAAAAAAAAAATCGTATCTATATGAAATATTCAGACAGTTTAACTGTGGGGACGTAGAACCAGTGGCTCTACGCTCCAATGATGTCGCTGCCCTACCGCAGCAACAACAACTGTATTTTTGGCAGATCATGGCGTATACGCTGCGAGAATAAACGTATTCGTAATAAGTGAAGGGAGTGTGAGGGATTTTTTTATCTTCGTAATTACCACGCCTGCTCCCCATTACCTACAGACTTACAAAAACAGGTTACGGCCTGCAGTTCAAATTCTTGCTACGTACGGCCGAGTGGACAAAGAGCTCCTCCTCGACTCTCTGCAGCGGAGAGAATGGAGAGCTAGCTAGCTTGCTGCGCCACCGGATGACTGACAGACCAATAAGGGCTGCGTGCTCGGCGTGTCACGATTCCTGCGAGTTTCTCTTCTTATGGCGGCAGAGCCCACGTGGACAACGTGCCGCAGCTCCACACTTTCGGTAGGATGCCCTCCGTGCTGGATTCTGAATTGAGTTTTGCTGTGTGCCAGCACTGGAGACTATCCGGTAAGTTTCCGGCATCCATCGGCGTACATTTCACATTACTCGCTGATACAAAGGCCGCGTACCTTTCGGTGATCCACGAAGTGAGTCCAGTAACTGACGAACATCCTTTTTTATATGATAATTTCACATGACGAAGCTAAAAAAAGAGAAAACAATATCACTCCGGTCATTTATTTTACTCGAAATTTCGCTGGTTACAAATAATTATGATCTGGTCAGCTTTGAACAAATATTAGAAAAAAATCATATACTAGCGAACCTGATAGCGCTGCGCCGTTGCTATTATATATATATATATATATATATATATATATATATATATATATATATATATATATGATATGTGTCGTAATGTCCTTCTCCGCCTCCCTCTCTCTGTCCACCTCGTCCTCCCCTTTCCCTCTTTGTCCATCTACTACTCCTCCCTCCCTTCTCTCTCTTCCTCCTCCTCCGCCGCGCGTCGTAGCCGTGCGGTCCAGGGTGCCTTGTCATGGTTCGCGCGGCTACTCCCGTCGGGCATGTGTGTGTATGTGTGTGTGAGTGTGTGTGTGTGTGTGTGTTTATCCTTAGAGTAAGTTAGTTTAAGTTACAGTAAGTAGTGTGTAAGCTTAGGAACCGATGACCTCAGTAGTTTGGTTCCATAAAACTTACCACAAATTTCCAATTTCCTCCTCCTCCTACTCGTCCTCCTCCTCCTCCTCCTCCCCCTCCTCCTCACCTACCCCTCTGTCCATCTCCTCCTTCCTGTCCATTTCCTGGCCCTCTCTGTCTATCTCCTCTCCCCCTGCCCTTCGTTCTCTCTGTCTGACCTTGAGCCTTGCTTATTGTTATTTCAAACGAAACTCTAATTGGGACAGAAATCGCTGAATTGGCAAACCGGTTGGGATCGTGGGTGTACGGGGTAAGAGCGAGACGTCTCTGATTTCTGACTCTGTAAGGATAATAGCTTCACTGACAGTACTCGAAATAGTGCCAACCTGGGTAGGGATAGGATTAGAGTTTCGGACGGTTCAGATTGTGTAATAGCATTCTTATCAAAAGACAATAAGCAATAAGTACAACATTCCTCTTTCCTTTGCAAACCGATACCAGGGGAGGAGATAACGTAACAGCTTATTGTCGTGTACAATTTTGTTTAAAATTACAGAGATATATAAGGAGACAGAATGTATGAGAAACAGTTTTTCTGGTAGTTTAAATACCATATTTTCGCAGTCAGAACCCCACATTTTCACAGCATACACGCCCTTTTTTTCCAGTAGGGTTCAACCAAAAACCAATACATCGTTATTTATTGGCACACAAGTCGTTTGATGATCGTATGTTTCTGCTATTTTGTATTCAAAATATTACGTTATAGGTGTCAATATGTATACATTTGTTTTTCCCCCGTAGCAGACACCCCGGACGGTGGCCTCTATGCCCGATTACACGTCCGGCAGTTAAATATTCTACATACAGCTCATGTTGTACTGTGAGATATCTTCTACGTACCTAGGTAGTTGCGCGGTCAGCGCGGCATATTGTTAATCAATGGGCCCGTGTTCGATTTCCACCCGGTTCGGTGATTTTCTCCGGTCTAGGGCTGGGTGTTGTGTTATCCTTACGTTCGCATCGCCATAATTGACATTCTAGTATTGAGATAACTGAATTGACACGTTACGAAAGCCAATAAAAAAGGGGAAAAAAACTTGTTTCAAACACTTGTTATGTTTGCTGCAGCAGCTTTAAGTCAAGTAGACAAGTAGTCTCTCCACATCACAGCATATCGCAGATCACACACGGTTTGCGTTTTCGAGGACAACAGTGTGTAGACTGGATCTTCAATATCTCAGAGACAAACCGTTGCATTGCCCGCATCTCGTGGCCGTGCGGTAGCGTTCTTGCTTCCCACGCCCGGGTTCCCGGGTTCGATTCCCGGCGGGGTCAGGGATTTTCTCTGCCTCGTGATGGCTGGGTGTTGTGAGATGTCCTTAGGTTAGTTAGGTTTAAGTAGTTCTAAGTTCTAGGGGACTGATGACCATCGATATTAAGTCCCATAGTGCTCAGAGCCATTTTGAACCAAACCGTTGCATTGAGTGACAAGTGTTTGTCGTAGAGACGGCCAGCAAGGAAACAACTGACAATTGTAGTAAGTAAAGCACATCTTGGATTTTTTTGGAATTCCATAGCTTTTTCGAGAGTCTTAGTTAGAAAGTTTAAAAGTGGTTTGACATGCCTCCTTCCATTTATATGCTAGATTCATCTGCCTCTTGTCACGACTGGCGATAGGCAGCACACCTTAATTTCATCATGCTAAAAGTCTAATGACGTTATTTAATGCTAGGGAACGTATTTTATGAAACTGAAGTGGTTGTTGGTCAAGGCATGCAGCCGCATTCTAAGAAAGCGTGAGAGTGACAGGGAGACCACACGGCATTCAGAGGCTTTGTTCCGGCTTGCGCGTGTCAAGGAGCCATCTGACTGGGCTCACGGAACTCCCCTGTCAATCAAGCTAAGACGGGGTTCGCAGTATTCGGCACGGTTGGCTCTGTAGGGGGCTGAGGGCGGTTGTCTGAACTGACGGCTGCCACCTAATAATTTAAGATGAGAAGTCACAAGTCTTGAAATGTCTGAGCATACTCGGTGGGAGAAGGAGGCTCGCGGAACTCACATCATGTTGGTTAGGTTTCTGGAAATTCAGAAGTGCATAAACAACTCATTGATTCGCCCAACATCTACTGTAGTCAGACGGGAATTTCTAGACCAAACTGCCGGGAAAAGTGTGCTTTGATTGGCCCGTGTCTGGAGACACTCTGTTGTGGGAATTTATTAAATATGGCGGTCTCTAGAGGAACGGAAGGTTCCAAATGATTGGAAAAGAGCACAGGTAGCCCCAGTTTTCAAGAAGGGTCGTCGAGCAGATGTGCAAAATTATAGACCTATAGATCTGTTGTAGAATTTTAGAACATGTTTTTTGCTTGCGTATCATGGCGTTTTTGAAAACCCAGAATCTACTCTGTAGGAATCAACATGGATTCCGGAAACAGCGATCGTATGAGACCCAACTAGCTTTATTTGTTCACGACACCCAGAAAATATTAGATACAGGCTCACAGGTAGATGCTATTTTCCTTGACTTCCGGAAGGCGTTCGATACAGTTCCACACTGTCGCCTGATAAACAAAGTAAACCCTACGGAATATCAGACCAGCTGTGTGGCCAGATTAAAGAGTTTTTAGCAAACAGAACACAGCATTTTGTTCTCAATGGAGAGACGTATACAGACGTTAAAGTGACCTCTGGCGTGCCACAATGGAGTGTTATGGGACCATTGCTTTTCACAAAATATATAAATGACCTAGTAGATAGTGTCGGAAGTTCCATGCGGCTTTTCGCGGATGATGCTGCAGTATACACAGAAGTTGCAACATTAGAAAATTGTAGCGAAATGCAGGAAGATCTGCAGCGGATAGGCACTTGGTGCAGGGAGTGGCAACTGACCCTTAAAATAGACAAGTGTAATGTATTGCGAATACATAGAAACAAGGATCCTTTATTGTACGATTATATGACAGCGGAACAAACACTGGTAGGAGTTACTTCTGTAAAATATTTGGGAGTATACGTGCGGAACGATTTGAAGAGGAAAGATCATATAAAATTTATTGTTGGTAAGGCGGGTACCAGTTTGAGATTTATTGGGAGAGTCCTTAGAAAATGTAGTCCATCAACAAAGGAGGTGGCTTACAAAACACTCGTTCGACCTATACTTGAATACTGCTCATCAGTGTGGGATCCGTAGCAGATCAGGTTGACGGAGAAGATAGAGAAGATCCAAAGAAGAGTGGCGCGTTTCGTCACAGGGTTATTTGGTAATCGTGATAGCGTTACGGAGATGTTTAGCAAACTCAAGTGGCAGACTCTGCAAGAGAGGCGCTCTGCATCGCGGTGTAGCTTCCTGTCCATGTTTCGAGAGGGTGCGTTTCTGGATGAGATATCGAATATATTGCTTCCCCCTACTTATACCTCCAGAGGAGATCACGAATGTAAAATTAGAGAGATTCGAGCGCGCGCAGAGGCTTTCCGGCAGTCGTTCTTCCGCGAACAATACGCGACTTTAACAGGAAAGGGAAGTAATGACAGTGGCACGTAAAGTGCCCTCCGCCACACACCGTTGGGTGGCTTAAGGAGTATAAATGTAGATGTAAATGTAGATTTAGATGTATTGGCGGAAACAGTAACATTCTTCCTGGTTGGCGGTTGTTGGCGGAAAGTCGCAAACAGCAAAGTCGAGAGCTGGAATACGTAAAAACAGACACTCTCGGTTTGGATGTGGAAGGCGGAAGGTAACTGGTTCTAGACATCGAGAACTCTGAGTACAGACGGTGGATGAGAGTTCACAGTGCCCGAATCCTAACGAGCAAGACCGTGGTTCCTCACATGCGACCAAGCACGACCGACTTACCGCCACAACAGATTAGTGAGTTTGCATTAGCACCAGAGATAGGTGGGCGTTGATGTTTGCAAAGGAAACGTGCCGTTGTCACAGTACCGTTAATCCCGGTTCCAGTGATAGTATCGTTTTCACTTATTATTCAGACAACTATTGGAGTAACTAGAACATTTGGTGGGTTGCGTTCGTGTTTGTGATTGAATGTGCGGACAGGATACAGTATTCCAATTGCTTTATACCTTTAATACAATCACTTTTTCTAACAGCCATGTTAGAGAATCTTATGCTGTGTCATTGCATTTATTATAGGTTGGGCAAATAAAAGTGGTCGTGAGAACAGAATTCCAGGGCACAAAGAAACACAGCAGAAGAAAGGAAATACGGTACTAACCTGACTATGGCAGATATTGAAAGTGACCACAATTTATCTCTGGTCACTTCTGGGCCCTGGTCGGCAAGTTGCTGAAGGCGGATCGAAGCTTGAGTGTGAGAATTGCTGCAGTTTCATACGAAGTGTTCTGCAACAGTTCTTGGAGTCTATGAGGGTTGTAGCGTTACACCTTAGAATTGAGGGCTGCCCACACAAAATAATCGCACACAGACAGGTGGTGTGGATGGCGAGCTAGGGCTGAGACCAGGCTGGCGTCTGCTAACAACTGTGTCAGGCATGAAGATAGTGTCAGTTTGTTCCAAGGGTTCGGACGGCTGTATGGACAATTGCTTCAACGTGTTTCGGTGTCGTTATAGGCATACATTCACGTCCTATCATATCCACTTGTCTGGGCCACTTTTATTTGTGTAACAAAACATCAGTTTAATTCTATTTGTATTTCATTTGAAGAAACTTGTAGTTTCATTATTATTATTTGTTGAGAGAGTAAAAATTGTCATTCAGAAGGATTTTTTAGCAATTCCCCACGTTAGGATTCTATGTTAGGGTCATTTGTTGGAGAGCGATTCCGTTGGAGAATTACAATTAAACATCGGGACTTACTGATGTATGATCGAATCTCAGCAGTTCCATCTTTCTGGTACGATTTCTCAACCACACACCAGCAGGTTTTGCAGATTTTCGTGTTACCTCTTTCCTCGGAAGTTACCTGAGAAATCTGAAAAGTGATACATGTAAATGTATAAACACTTTAAGCGCTAAGACGCATACACCGTGGAGACGACTTGCTGTTGTTATTGAAAACAAGACACAGGGTAAACCGGTGCTCTTACTCCACGATGATTAACGTGAAGGCCAGAATGACAAAATATCGATTGCTTAACTTCGTTGGGAACCACTTTTTCATGCAGTGATTATCATCTTCTCCGGTTTCCTCCTAAAAAACATTCAGGAACAAGTGTTTCGTGATGAAATTGTCCCTAGGAACTGGCTGAACGATTTCCTCAACTGCCAGCCGCGGTGACCGGCGGTTCTAGGCGCTTCAGTCCGGAACCGTGCGACTGCTACGGTCGCAGGTTCGAATCCTGCCTCGGACATGGATGTGTGTGGTGTCCTTGGGTTAGTTAGGTTTAAGTAGTTCTACGTTCTAGGGGACTGATGACCTCAGATGTTAAGTCCCATAGCACGCAGAGCTATTTCCTTAACTCGAGATCACAACATTTCTACAAGAAAGGCACATAAGCGCAAAAATGATTGCATTACTGAATATGATGTGTATTGTTATTGTATATTGTATAGTAATGTAAAGCAATAAATCATCATAGCACTGTAAAAACGGCAGGAATTGAAGCATAGACGTAATATATTTCTAGGGTCGATGCTGGTGGATGGTTGTGGGGTACAGACAGTAACAAACTGTGACCGTTCACAGAACCGAACCCTGGGTCATTGCCTGCAGACAGTGACGATACAGTTAGAAAAACGTCCACGCTCGAAGTTTTACGAGACAGCGACAACTAAGGCAATGTCCTCATATTTAAATGCCCTTCCGGCCTTCACGATTTTGCTTTTCTGTTATTTTCCACTCTACGTGACATGGCCAGAGATGTTCTTGACCAACTGAAGTAGAGTTCAGTTTATAATGGCGTAGTCATCAACAAGACGTTATACTCTAGCTTACTTCCTTCCAACCCAAAACAGATTCGAGACCAGGCCACGACAGTGTCATTGTAAAGACGTGCAGCTCAGCCACTGCGTCTCGCATGGCGCATTTCTTAACGGTATGCTTTGGCAGTGGCGGGCGCAGCCTTCGTACGGAACGATCCTGGGGCAATGTCAGTGCCCTGTGGAGCCCGCGGACCTGGCTGCCGAAAGGCGGCGGTCGGCCACGTAACAGCTGCAGGTTCCAGAGCAGAGGCAGAGGCAGGGCGGCCTCCGCGCGGCCATTCACGGCCAGCGGGGAAAGTGGCGCCAAGTGGGTCGCGGGCGCGAGACGCCCACCGCGCTTCTGACGTCACACACACTTACCGGCAGGCGCGCCAAATACGG
The DNA here is from genome assembly GCF_023897955.1 of Schistocerca gregaria. Taxonomy (NCBI): domain Eukaryota; kingdom Metazoa; phylum Arthropoda; class Insecta; order Orthoptera; family Acrididae; genus Schistocerca; species Schistocerca gregaria. The sequence goes on along the minus strand of NC_064922.1, from coordinate 354,675,589 downwards.
CGCCGGGCGCTGGTCCAGCCGAACACGTGGCGACGCTTGTACGGCGCCCAACCAGCGTGCGTCAGGACTTTCGATCAGCAGCAGAGACACGAAAACTGCTTTTAAACGAAGCACGACGAACGAAATATTGCTAAATATAGAATTTTTCTGATTTTTCAGTAGTGGCGCGGCGGTAGACGAGTGTTGGTATAATACCATTGAAAACGAAACCCACCGACAAAGGTTTGGAGGTTTTTCACGGATTTTGCCTCGTCAGTGAGTAATAATAGACGGTGTTTGGAGATTCCCGTTACAGACTTCTAGGGCTTATAGAGGGGAGTGAGTACATAATATTTTGAATGGGAACCTACGTCCGGAAACCTACCTTTGCCGCTCTACGAGGTTTCAGTTCAGATGTGTAACGCTTCCACGTCTGCTGCACTAGAAATTGAAGAGACAACAGTTAAGATGAAAAATGCGTACTAGAACATGCATCGTAGGTACAATGTTTAGTAAACCCTCGTCGCCAGTTTTGCAAGGGCTGTAATGTTGATGCATTAAGTTTTTTCTGAAAGCGGTGTTGAAATTCAAATTAATAAAAGCTGGTTAAAAGCTGTGAGCTACCTGGGGAAGTTATCCTTGCATTACTGAGCAACTGTTTCACCAGGTATCCAGTCTAGTTTACCAAATTGCCAACCAGGCTAACATTAATTATAATCTTTTAATAGTTATCTTACAACAACCGAGAATTTAAATAAAAAGAAATAAATCAGTTTATATTTGGACATTTATTTTAACATTGTTCCATTAAAATTTCAGCATATTTAACTTGATTAATAACTAAACTAGTTCCTTATTTACGATTGTGAAAATGTGAGTTTGTAACCTTACGGAACACATCAAATATGGAACCAAGATTGGGAGACTGCATACAACACTGCATTCCTAAAATTACACACGAAGGACGTTGAAACATATGCAAGAGGAAATTAACCACAACCAACCGATTCAGTTTTCACCCAAAGAACTTACGGTTGTAGCGCAATCCTGTCCGTCATGAAATTACGATTACTGGTATACTAAATTCATACTAACTATTTGTGAAATCTCTTCTCGAAAAGAATAGCTGAGGGCTACTTTGATAATTACACCACATGCTTCACGTGGCCAACATGGTTTACACAAAGAGTGTAACTCCACAATAATTTTGATAATTAAACTAAATTACATCGAAATGAACTTTACAAAAGAAAAACCTCTAACTGGTTACTGTCATCATACTATTAACCTGATGGGTCAAACAATTAAATAAGCACGTGATACTGGTCTCACAAAGTACACCCCACATGGGTTGAACATAAAGAAAAGTTGCTATATTGAAAAATATTGTCAAGACGAGACGTTATAATCTCATGCACATTCGCATTTAAGATTGATGATCTTAGAGTTACTGATCCTCAACACGTGGTTCCACTTTGCTCACAAAGTAGTGACAAACCAACTACTGGAAGATATTCTGAACTTCACACTCTAATTACACTGTGTTGCGATTTAAGATAACATAAGATATTTTAGATGTAAACCTGAAACAAAGGTGATTAAATTATCAGTTAGGCTGAACTTAAGAAATCCATTGTCGTATGGACTTAGCAGACACGCCCTTAGCTGGAGATCTTACCACTTGAGTCACTCGCTGCAGACAGACTGGTGTGGGCCCCTACCGAGGGTGCCTCACAGATACAATCGGAAGTGACCAGAGAGACAGCTTCCTGTACCAACATGACAAGGGACGGACAGGACCATACCAAGAATAGAAACCTCTTTGCTTTTAGAAAGCGTAGCTACCTGTTCCGACGTTGGTCCTACTGTTCTCTAGCAGGCAGGCTTGTCTGCTACCATCAAGCATGCAACTAGAAATACATTTGCTCATTCATCCTTTCACACAGAAGGGAAGGGGGATGACAGTATCTTATCATATACACTGTATAAAAGAAAGCCCATGTAGGTTCCATATGAGACTGTGTGACATGAATTGCATGCAAACTGCGTTTTATAGTGTAGTAGTGTGACAGATCGTTCTTGCTTATGTGTAAAAGTAACACGTTCCACTGTTCAGTCTCCTCCCAGATAGTCAGAAACACCACAGTAAATTTACAAGTGAAATTTATTATGCCGTAAATGGCAACAGATTTAGGAAATTAACATGAAAGGAATCCAACAGAGACCTTTCAAGGCCTCCTCGTTACTACTGTGGAGGCCGAGTTGCCACTGTTGTTACGTTAGGTCGAGTTTGTGAGTTCGTGAAACCGCGTCTGGTGCAGTACACCGCTAACACAATTTCTCCCTGCCACTATTACACAGCTATCCCCCAGGGTCAAGTAACGGGACAGAATGAAGGTACAACAACACTCCAACGAATTAGTAACAAAATCACACAAATGAGTTAAAAGGTTTATTGACCTTTATGATTAGTTGAATGGTTAAGTCTGCAACACTGCATGTGACATAACACAAAAAAGGCCCTCATTGGCAACTAATCGTAGATAAACTTCACATTACATAGCAAATCCAATTTACAACAACTGTCTGTTCACTTCTCAGAGTTCACTTAACGACGTCCCCTGTCTAAGTCAGCCCTGGACGATGATCTATAACTAGGTGGGCGAGAGCTGCTCTTCTATTTTGAGTAGGTTTCTGTCCGTTGTCGTCCGGTCATGGGCGGATTGTATTCGGCCGGCAATTGGCCGAGGCGAAGTCGATATCTTCATCCTCAGCGCCGCCCTGGCGCTGGTGGAACCCACGCAATTCGCGAGTCTCTATGGTACTGGCACCAGCTCGCACCTTTGCGCCTGCGGTGCTTTTGCCCTGGCTGTGTATTGGCCGGACTACACAGCACAATGTATGTAATAACGTTGGTGGTCACGTCATCGAGCCACCGTTGTGATGCACAGCTACTGTTCTGTACGTACAGCGTGTTGGATCCTTTATTGTTTTGGAATAATGTAAAAAATTGGTTCAAATGGCTCTGAGCACTATGGGACTCAACTGCTGTGGTCATCAGTCCCCTAGAACTTAGAACTACTTAAACCTAACCAACCTAAGGACATCAAACGCATCAATGCCCGAGGCAGGATTCAAACCTGCGACCGTAGCAGTCGCACGGTTCCAGACTGCGCGTCTAGAAGAATAATGTAAACACTTAAACATTAAGTGTTAACACAAACAAATGTGCTTAAGTGATGAATGAGTATTTCGTTATTTTTCCTTCCGAATTGTTACCAGATAACTGTATTGCGACATGCTTGATTCAGTTCCTCAAGCAGACGTGGATGGATTACACACGAGAACTGAAACCGTCGTGTCCGCAGCTCGTGGTCTAGTGACGAGCATTGCTGCCTCTGGATCACGGGGTCCTGGGTTTGATTCCCGGCTGGGTTGAGGGATTTTTCTCTGCCTGCGGACTGGGTGTTTGTGCTGTCCTCATCATTTCATCATCATGGTCATCATTCCTGACAGCTGCTACATTGGATTGGGTAAACAAATTGGACTGTGTAAAAATTGGGACTTTGTACGGGCTCTGATGACTGCGCAGTTGAGCGCCCCACAACCGAAACATCTCCACGGGTCCGTCGTAGAACATAAACGGTTTGTTTCCGGGCATGAGTCCCTGTTCAAAATATTATGCACTCACATCCCTCTACAAGTCCTAGAACTTTATAACGGGAATTTCCTAATATCATATAAATAGATGACTGATATCTGCATCTACGTCTATACTCCGCAAGCCACTTCACAGTGGGTGACGGAGGGTTCCTTCGTACCACTGTCACGTGCCCCTCTTGCCTGTCGCGGAGCCGGCCGCTGTGTCCGAGTGGTTGTAGGCGCTTCAGTCCGGAACCGCGACGGTCGCAGGTTCGTATCCTGCCTCGGGCATGGATATGTGTGATGTCCTCTTTATTAACACAATACAATCAATACAATATGAAAATACAAACAAACCACCACCTTAATAATTAGTGGGTCTACATATTATATTATTACATTCAACAGCATTATTACATTACATTTTCTACAACTGGCTTCACTATGAGCAAGGTTAATCTATTTTGTTAAGCTACCCTATTTCTAACTGATCTATTCTGCAGCGATTACAGGTGTGCCAGTTGATGTATAGACCTACTAGTTGTGGCCTGCTCACCGAGCTAAGCCCAGTGAGCTTGCCCCTGGCACTGGGCTGGCCAAGTCTGTTTTGTCGCTGCAGTCCCTACTTGTTAGTGTTGGTTAGTGACCTACTACTACTACGACTACTGCTACTGCTACTGCTATTAAGTTCAAGTTCTTAAAGTATGAGTGCAGTTGCCATTGCCTGGGAGGTGAAGTAACCACTGGCCTGGTCCAGTGGTGCGACGGATTCCAGTCGTGCAGCGATTGGCCAGTTCCGCACATGGCAGTATGGCGGGTACATCTCAGTCTATTCCGTTTTTTTTTTAACCATTTTGGTTCCTTAGAAAGTCTCTCAAGATCTTCCGTGATACCTCATTTGCCAGAATGTTAAGGACACTAAAGGTATTGGCACGCCGTATTAGGGCATAGGTGTCGTTATTGGGTAATTGTGTTCTTAGCTCATGCGCCACATCATCGTATAACAAGCAGCCATAGATGATGTGCTCAGATGTACCGTCTTGAGCGCCACAGTCACACGCTGGTGTAGCTCTTTTCCCAAACAGGCATACATATGTCTGGTATGGCTCATGTCCCGTGAGAAAGTGCAGTAATCCTCTACTTGGCTCGAAGTAGGTCATCTCAAGTCCTTCTTTGATGTTAGGCAGCAGTTGAAAGACCCTTATACCAGTTTCTTCGTTTTCCCATGATGTTTGCCACAACTCCTCCCCTCTTCATTTAATAGCAAGCTTGTCTCCTAACTGAACCCCCAAAATGTCCCTAGTCCTGTCTACCTTTCCTTTGGATACCCTGTACCATGCTGCCTGTTCTCTAATTTTTTGTCCAGTGGACATAATCCCATCAGCACCAATAGAGCCACCCCCCTCCCCCCAGGAGTTGTTCTGTATGCCCCTACAGATCCTACAGATGTCCTTACGTTAGTTAGGTTTAAGTAGTTCTAAGGTCTAGGGGACTGATGACCTCAGATGTTGAGTCCCATGGTGCTCAGAACCATTTGAATAAATCTGTATCAAAGCCCTTGGTCTTTTTTGAATCTTCTGTTTCCTTTGTCAATCCTATCTGGTAAGCATCCCAGACTGATAAGCAATATTCAAGCATTGGTCGGTCGAAGTTTTAACAAGCAACCTCCTTTGTGGGTGGTTTACACTTCCTGAAGGTTCAAACGGTTCAAATTGCTCTGAACACTATGGGACTTAACATCTGAGGTCATCAGTCGCCTAGAACTGAGAACTACTTAAACCTAACTAACCTAAGGACATCACACACATCCATGCCCGAGGCAGGATTCGAAGCTGCGACCGTAGCGGTTGCGCGGTTCAGACTGAAGCGCCTAGAACCGCTCGGCCACTCCGGCTGGCCATGAAGGTTCTTCAAATGAATCTCAGTTTGGCATTTGCGTTACCTGCGATTAGTTTTATGTGGCCGTTTCAAATTAAGCTGCTCTGTACGCGTCACTTCCCCAACCACATGTGTTTTTCTGAAAATATCTTCAAATGATGAAAAGACTTGTAATACGCCATCACCACAATGTTCATCACAGAATATAAAATAATGCAACGATAACCAGACGAAAGACGCACCATTTGTTGTGGGTTTGTCGCTCTGTGGGAACAGTTCAGCACAGTGTAATTGTGACGTTCTTCCATTTCATTCAATGATCCTCAGGTGCATATCGACCAACTCCTCATCGGTAACCTATCCATAACGCTGCGTTTCCCTATTATTATACAATCAATATTACTGGAAAAATATCCGCAACAGAAACGAACATACTAAATGCAATCTTGAGGAAAAATAGTAGAGTGGGCAGTACTGTTGTCAAATGCAAGGGTCCTTTGATACGAAACAAAATGTACAACACGTACCGTCGACATTTGCACCACTGACCAGGTATTTTCAGTGTGATGCAAATGAAGAGTTGTAATAGAAAAATTGTAAGTGCCATTTTTATTTTATTTATGTATTATTAATTTCTGTGCAGTTGTGTACTCGGTACTATGTTCCATGTCATCATGGAAAAATTGTTTGCATGAGTTAGTATTATAGATGGCGTATGAGGTTTGTGCCAAGCAGTGTTTCCCTTAAGAGTTCCAAGTGCCTTTTCAGTACATACAACTGACATCAGATTTTAAAGATGCTGCTTAAACATTGTTCTCAGTGCAGACGTGGCAGATATCCAAAATGATCAAAGCAACTTGTACTCATCCATCTTAGATACCTGTTCTTACTCCGAAACGGAACTGAAAATGTCTTTGTATCTACAGGAAAGAGCATGACATATATATGCCGCGCCCTATTGGTCTGAAATACCAACCAAATTTATCAATTCCAAAACAGAAAGATCTGTTGTCTATGTTGCCATTTATCGCTTGGTTGAGTGCTTAAGGAGGTCGAACAGCTAAGGTCATCAGTCACCTATTCACCCACCGGACAGATGCAGTGTTCCCAATGCCTATAGAGTAATTCTGCGGTAAGTGTGAGAATGTGTTGTAAATGTTTGAGTAGCGCCTGCCTTTAGTGGAAGATGGGAAACAGCCCGGTATTCACCTAGTGGGATGTGGGATACCGCCTAAAAACGACATCCCGGCTGGCCAGTACACCGACCCCTCGTCGTTACCCCGCAGGGCGGATTCGATCCGGAAGTGGACTGAGAAAAAGAGAAGTGGTTTCTGTCACTTCAGTTTTGCTAGTTAAAATGTTGTATTTCTGTATCTGTATTATCACAAATAAAGATAGTGCTTCTGTATTAATGGCACTTGAAACAAAATCTTGCTTTCTGGCGCTGAGAACCAGTCACTTGGTATGTCAGAAAGAATGCATTTAATAAACTGTTTGTATTCTGATATGACTCATTTTCTGCAGAATAATTGTGAGCTATCAGAATACCTTCTTAAGTTTCTGGATAGAAATACGTGACGTAAAAAAAGAGATACACCGTTTTTTGTTTCTCCTGACAGTTGTGACATCTGGCGCTTATGAAGTTTGAAATTTTCACTCCTTCTGAATAAAAATCTCTCGGCGCACATGCCGCGTTAATTCAGGATAAAACTCCAAGCTTTCGACCACTACCTCCATGGTCATCGTCAGGGCTAAAACTGGCTGTTGTGAACTAGCGAGGCTCCCATTTTTATATGCAAAGGACGGCTTCTGATTGGCTGGTATACGTCATAGCAACAGCGATATGGCGCGTAGTGAAGTGGTGCCCTCTACTTCCATAGATGTAGCTTCTATCCCGCTTCGCTTGTAGCGCCATCCCTCCTCCTCATTTCTTTTCTATGACTGTGTGAAAATAACTTTATGTAAATTTTGACTTGAAGGTCATTAATTAGCTTCACGACCGGAAGAAGTCAAAGAAGTTTTAACACATGAACAGTAAGTATGACGCATTGGCTTATTTGTAATCTCTTATTGAGAACAGGTATACCTGGTAACGAGGTCACTAGGCTCGAAAACGACCGTGCTGCAAATAAAATTTAATTGCAGTCGGAGGCAAATTCATTCTTATTCTCAACTTATCGTACAGCTGCGTCCTGCAGTTTCGTCAACGATCGAAAGTTTAAAGATTTTAGGAAATCGAGGGCGTAATCGTATCTAGAGACAAAAAGATTAGAACAAGATAGAAGCCGAAGGACAGCATAAAACAAAGACTTCAAAATGAATGTGACAATGTACGGCAGTTGTGATGTGTTAGCTAGTGCCGCGTGGGATTAGCCGAGCGGTCTATGGCGCTGCAGTCATGGACTGTGCGGCTGATCCCGGCGAAGGTTCGAGTCCTCCCTCGGGCATGGGTGTGTGTGTTTGTCCTTAGGATAATTCAGATTACGTAATGTGTAAGCTTAGCGACTGATGACCTTAGCAGTTAAGTCCCATAAGATTTCACACACATTTGAACATTTTTTTGTTAGCTAATGAGATCGAAGGCTGGCGCCGGCTGTTGTGGCCGAGCGGTTCTAGGCGCTTCAGTCTGGAACCGCGCGACCGCTACGGTCGCAGGCTCGAATCCTGCCTCGGGCATGGATGTGTGTGATGTCCTTAGGTTAGTTAGGTTTAAGTAGTTCTAAGTTCTAGTGGAATGATAACCTTAGATCTTAAGTCCCACAGTGCTCAGAGCCATTTGAACCATTTGAAGGCTGGCACATGGCCGATGGAATCTGTATGTAGCGGAACGTCACTGTCGCCTACGATCCCTTGCAGCTTAAATAGCAGTATTCACAACCATTGCCTAATGAACAGAGCTGCAAGCAGATCTAGCATTGTCGTCAGGGTCCATTGGTGGTCACATGACACTGTTGTTCAGTCTCGACTTGTTCTGAGTCACGCCAACCTCTCTCTCCATTTATTTTCGCGATTAGTATGCCGCAGTGTGGTGTACGTATAATGTCAATACTCTTACTTTTGTTACAGATTTTAAAAAAATATTATTACCCTACTTGCGATCTTCATGGTGTTGAATTGTAATGGAAGACATGCAGTATAAAGACAATGGCTGTCGTCCGGCAACAGACTGCTATCGTTCGCGCGCGGCTCCGCTGCCAGCTGTCCTGAGAGCTTATAAGGTCGGCGACTGAGTCGGCGTCTGGCGGGCCGTGGGTTGAGCGGCCGTGTGGGAGAACCAGACCAGAGACGCGGTCGACGCCACGCTACGCCCAGTATTCGAGCCGCGGCGCTGCAGCCCGCTCGTGGACGGTTGCATCGGGGATTCGTGCTACGCCACGCACAAGGCCCTTCATTCCTGATTTCCATTCAACCAGTACCATGCTCAGCGAGATGTTTCGCGCCACTTCTCCCCTTTGGAAGCTCCATTGTCAGAGTAGCATTAGTAAATATACACTGCTGCCATTAAAATTGCTACACCATGAAGGTGACGTGCTGCATTTCTTCTTGATGTAGCAGTTTTATTGACCAGTAGTGTATGGTAAGCAAAATAACTCCTCTTCAGGGAAGCTCCCGACTACAACTGAGCCAAGGTAACATCCAGTAAGCTACACTCCCGGAAATTGAAATAAGAACACCGTGAATTCATTGTCCCAGGAAGGGGAAACTTTATTGACACATTCCTGGGGTCAGATACATCACATGATCACACTGACAGAACCACAGGCACATAGACACAGGCAACAGAGCATGCACAATGTTGGCACTAGTACAGTGTATATCCACATTTCGCAGCAATGCAGGCTGCTATTCTCCCATGAAGACGATCGTAGAGATGCTGGATGTAGTCCTGTGGAACGGCTTGCCATGCCATTTCCACCTGGCGCCTCAGTTGGACCAGCGTTCGTGCTGGACGTGCAGACCGCGTGAGACGACGCTTCATCCAGTCCCAAACATGCTCAATGGGGGACAGATCCGGAGATCTTGCTGGCCAGGGTAGTTGACTTACACCTTCTAGAGCACATAGGGTGGCACGGGATACATGCGGACGTGCATTGTCCTGTTGGAACAGCAAGTTCCCTTGCCGGTCTAGGAATGGTAGAACGATGGGTTCGATGACGGTTTGGATGTACCGTGCACTATTCACTGTCCCCTCGACGATCACCAGAGGTGTACGACCAGTGTAGGAGATCGCTCCCCACACCATGATGCCGGGTGTTGGCCCTGTGTGCCTCGGTCGTATGCAGTCCTGATTGTGGCGCTCACCTGCACGGCGCCAAACACGCATACGACCATCATTGGCACCAAGGCAGAAGCGACTCTCATCGCTGAAGACGACACGTCTCCATTCGTCCCTCCATTCACGCCTGTCGCGACACCACTGGAGGCGGGCTGCACGATGTTGGGGCGTGAGCGGAAGACGGCCTAACGGTGTGCGGGACCGTAGCCCAGCTTCATGGAGACGGTTGCGAATGGTCCTCGCCGATACCCCAGGAGCAACAGTGTCCCTAATTTGCTGGGAAGTGGCGGTGCAGTCCCCTACGGTACTGCGTAGGATCCTACGGTCTTGGCGTGCATCCGTGCGTCACTGCGGTCCGGTCCCAGGTCGACGGGCACGTGCACCTTCCGCCGACCACTGGCGACAACATCGATGTACTGTGGAGACCTCACGCCCCACGTGTTGAGCAATTCGGCGGTACGTCCACCCGGCCTCCCGCATGCCCACTATACGCTCTCGCTCAAAGTCCGTCAACTGCACATACGGTTCACGTCCACGCTGTCGCGGTATGCTACCAGTGTTAAAGACTGCGATGGAGCTCCGTATGCCACCTCAAACTGGATGACACTGACGGCGGCGGTGCACAAATGCTGCGGAGCTAGCGCCATTCGACGGCCAACACCGCGGTTCCTGGTGTGTCCGCTGTGCCGTGCGTGTGATCATTGCTTGTACAGCCCTCTCGCAGTGTCCGGAGCAAGTATGGTGGGTCTGACACACCGGTGTCAATGTGTTCTTTTTTCCATTTCCAGGAGTGTATTTTATGACGTATCGTACCGCACGGGTGGGTACTATAGTTCTGTACACATGAATATTGTCGGTACGTCATCAACGACAATGCATTGCAGATTTTTGTCTTTTTCTGCAGCCTACTTGTAAGACGCTGTCAAAATGTCAGGTGGGCCACGCGTCTCCCTGGGAGGTGTGTGGACGCTTTGAGGCGGCCGGCGGTTGCCCCAACACAAGGTGGGCGTTCCACGCCAGCTGGCTGGCCGTGCGCCAGAACTGCCAGACAGACAGACAGGCGGGAGGGAGGGTCCCTGTGCTCGCACTGAAGACACGCCGCTGCTCGTCTCTGGTGACAGAAGGAGAACAGTGTTAGCGTCACAGCTTTTACAGTTTGTACAGGACGCGATGTACGCCGTGCTTTATTCATCTCTTCGTCATTAAACTGCTGTAGCTCTAGCTTTATTCGTAAAGAAAGCTACAGTAAAATTTCATTTACATTTCTGAAACTAGAGTGAGTTTGAGAATTCCTTCCCAGAGTGAGAGCTCCATAAGAACATGAAAACTTAAAACTTCTATAATGATTACAATATGTTGTGCAGTCCGCAGCTCGTGGTCTCGCGGTCGCGTTCTCGCTTCCCGAGCACGAGGTCCCGGGTTTGATTCCCGGCGGGGTCAGGAAGTTTCACCTGCTTCGAGATGACTGGGTGTTCGTGTTGTCTTTATCATTTCATCATCATCATTCATGAAAGTGGCGAGTTTGGACTGAGAAAAGGTTGGGAATTTGTACGGGCGCTGATAACCGAACAGTTGAGCACCCCACAATCCAAAACATCATCATCATAATCATCAATATGTTGTGCAGTATTGGCCCACTCACTGATATTGGACGAGTACCAAACGAAAATAAAAAATGAAGTCCCTCCATTTCATCAAACAGATTTTAGAGAATATTATTGTCCTACATAACTCCTACAAAATGAGAAAGAACTAATGAATTCGCAGTGGTAGCACCGGTTCCCGTGAGATCACCTTAGTTAACCACTGTCGGACTTCGCTAGTAGATGGATGTGTGACCGCCCGGGTCTGCCGAGCGCTGTGGGCTAGCGGGATGCACTCAGCCGTTGTGGCGTTATAGGAGGAGCAGCTTGAATGAAAAGTAGCCGCTCCGGTCACGAAAACAGACAACGGGCGGAAGAGCGGTGTGCTAGCAACATATCACTAGCCGAAGATGTCATTGTGGATGCGGATCCACAGTGACACCTTCGGTTAGGTTTGAATGAATGGCTCTGAGGACTATGGGACTCAACTGCTGTGGTCATCAGTCCCCTAGAACTTAGAACTACTTAAACCTAACTAACCTAAGGACATCACACACATCCATGCCCGAGGCAGGATTCGAACCTGCGACCGTAGCAGTCGCACGGTTCCGGACTGCGCGCCTAGAACCACGAGACCACCGCGGCCGGCTTCCTTCGGTTAGGGATAACATGACGGTCGGTCGGACTGTTGGACCTTTCCAGACATCTTCATACGGAATTAGCTTCATTTAAAACAGGAAGATGACTCCGATAAAATTTAGCAACAAGGTTAGCGTCTTAGGAAATAAATATCATACAGACATACATAACAATTGTTTAACAAAGATATTTATGCAAACAAAACAGTGCAGAAGGCAAAAAGTAGAGAAAACCCAAATGGAATAAGGCAACGATGAAACAGAAGGTGTCCATTTCAAGAAAATTATAATACATGAATTTAAACTGAAATATTCGAAAATATTCGTGAGAAGGTGTGAGGTGGTGCGAAAAGTTCGTAAGAGAAACAGCTGAGAACAAGTTGGAGTATGAAGAAGACAACAGAGAAATTTACGGTGGTTAGACGCCACATTTTTATCAGTTAAGATGACAGATGGCACGCTCACTAAGAATAGGATGCGAAAGCTTTTTTAAATGCTTGTTCATTTCTGTGTATGAAACAAAGATAATTAATAAAATAAACAAAACGTCCTAGAAGTAATGGCAGGCGATATGAATAAAGTCGTTCGAAGTATGAAAATGGGGGAGGTGCTTGGGGATAAGAGACATAGTTACATTAAGAGGTACAAAACGGGCCTATAGAAAGTCTGCAGAAAATAAAATTCTTCAAAACTGATAGATTGCTGAAATTATTTGAGGCAGATAGTCCATAAAATAATTGAAGACCTACAAGCCTCATCTCCGTAAAGAAAACCAAATTCTTTCAAACTGTAGCCAGCTGTATACAAAAGACATTGCATTTCTAATGAAGAAAATGAACACTGGTTTTGGAAGTGAATATAGCACAAATGTTCATTTACAAATCTTGAATGAAATCTTTAAGTATGAATTACCAATTAGTCTGGAATTGATAGTTTCTGAAAAGGCTTTAGGCAAAAATTGTGCTGGCATCCCAACAGAAAAAGAAATATAATTTAGTGTGCTGAACGGCTTATATAATTACCATACTTCCCATTCGAATGCACTAAGAGTGCGGGATATTTCAAATTAAAGAAGGAGTCGGGTAAAGAGAATCCAAATTGTCAACATTTTTCTTAGCATATCTAGAGGAAATATTCAAATCCATAAGATAGGAAAAGGACAAAGGTATGCTTACATTAATGAAACATATCTGAACCTTCTTTGTTTTGCTGATGGCCATAATGTCGTCATCTAAAGCAGATAAACTTCAGCGAATAAAAGAGTTTAATACAGCTTTGATGATTGCCCTGAAAATCATTGAAACGTCCCCTTAGAAAAATTTATGAATGACTGTGCTGGTAAACCCCTTACGTTATTTGATTTTCAAACAGCTGAGCAGAACTGAACGTACTGACATTTGGCTCTTTACCTATTCTGATCAACACTAAACTGACACACAGTATTTTTAACGCAACGCAATCTGACTTTCAATAATCCCTATAAAAGAATGGCCCTGACTAACAATGACCTATACCTGTCATGAATCACTTACCTCACAAAAATCTTCGTTATTAGAACTACTGCAATACTGCGAGCGCCATTACTGCCAGCTAAATAAAAGATTCTAACTACTGATAGGTATACTTAGCAAATGAAAGATTTTGATAGAGAACAAACAATGTATTTACCTTAATAATGTTCCAAAGTCATCATATATCAGTTCATGATATCCAATATTACAAATTTACTCTTTCTGATGGCCACACGTCCAGATTGTCCGCTCTCAAAATTCTGCCATTTCTCTCCCCACATCCACCACTGCTGGCGGCTCACCTCCAAATGCGCAACGCTACGCGCTGTTGACAGCCAACTGCCCAACACTACAATAGCAAATTCCAACAATGCAGACCAGCCACAGACTGGATACAGCACAGTCAGTGATTTTCATACAGAGCGCTACACGGCGTTACCAACATAAAAACCTAAACATCCTGGTTACATCATTTATTGTAAGATAATGCATGACTAACAGACTGAAAATAAAATCAAATTAACGATGGTGTCATAGAAGCTGTTGAGGTTTTAGCTTTTAGGTAGACAGCAGAATGAACGTTCTTTTACGTGTGATGCTGTGGAGGTTCCCGTCTTTGTCTTCCAAGACAACCACAGCGTTGTTCACAGGGCCACACGCATATGCTCGTAGTTTGACGAACACTCAGGCACACTATCGGTTGTGGGTAGACCCTGTAAGTCATCTGATGTTAGTCCTGTAGAAAATGAGAGGGACTTTTGGAATAGTTGAAACGAAACGAATAACATATCCGCAGTCCGGTAGCTCTACAGCATGCAATCAAGAATAAGAGGGCTGACTAATTAAACGACGTGCTGAGACACGCAGCTCGTGGGCCGGCCTTGCACGCACTGTGTCCGCTCTGGAGAACGGCAGGCTTCCCAGAAGCGCCGCAGCCGCAGCCGCAGCCGCAGCCGCAGCTCGGCAAATGTTTAGCCAGTGACACACTTTTTCCCGCACACTTCTACGTCCGTCCCAGATATACTACTGCCGGGAGAGGCGTGGCCCCTCGCCGTTTCTCAGGAACTGTGCACGCACAGGGGTAAGTCCGCTGTAGCGGTCTTTGTCACGGCGTCTCTGAAACCGCACAAAGGTACCCACAGGAAGGCGAACAATTTTAACAAAGGAACGCCTTTGAAGACACATGCTGTTTTCCATCATTGTTTATCTGCAAACAGTACCATAGGATATGAAAAAATCTAAGGAAACGGTTAGTCGCAGCTTCTTTTGTCACGGTCGCCCCTTCATGGGTTTCATTTACTTCTTCTCCTCACAATTCGTCATCCTTTCTCTTCTTCTCTGTCGCTCTTTTCCTGACATCTTCAGTATCCCCTTAAGTGTTACCACTGGTGACTGTCCTTTTCCTGTATCCTTTCCTGTCGTTTATCTCTTGTGTATAGGTCAGTGTGTATTTGCTTCTCCAGTTTTGTTCCCTTCCGTCTTATTCCTTAATTCCCGACAGTTGTCTCGTGCGTCCAAAAACTCACTTTTTGGGTTTTTCCTCTTGTCCTATTGGCCGTTTCCTCTGGCCAGTCATACCGTATACATCTTTATTACACGTCCCATAAACACTGCCCGTTTCAGATTTCTCCTGATATTGTCCCTATGATCCTGTGCTGTTCTTGTTTGTATCCATCTCCCACCATGTCGTTAGGGCCCAGTATTTCTCTCTGTATCTTTCTTTCTCTACTTGTTTTGCAGCATGTCTCACTTGATATACAAGGGGTATCCCTCCCCCCCCCCTTTCCCACCCCAACAAAGAAAAAACATCCAGAATAACATTGCCCTGAGCGAAGCTTGTGTAGTACACATTTCTGCAGCCAGGCATGTATAACGCATGTCATTGCCAGTTCAGAGCCGCCTGTGTTGTCGACCTGCCTTGTTCCGTTCATCTGCAGTGATCGTTTTTGCTAGGGCTGTATTGTTCTTGTTTCGTTTTTTATGATGGAAAGCTTAAGTGAACACTGTGCAGTTGTGAAATTTTGTTTTCTACTCGGTAAAAATGATGCAGAAATTGATTTAATAGTGAAAAAAAACTTACAAAGGTGATGCTGTGGGGGAAAAAAATCAATTGTACGAGTGGCTTTCTCGATTTAAAATTGGTGATCTGTCCATTAATGACAAACCTCATTCTGGACGTCCATAAACTGCCCGAATCGACGAAAATATTGAAAAACTTCGAGCGCTTATGCTCACCGACCGTCGACAGACAATTAATCAACTGTCAGATGTTAGTGGGTTATCTTCGAGCTCGGTTTAGCGAATTTTAACGGAAGATTGTGGAAGGAAATGGGTTGCTGCCAAGTTTGTTCCTCGGGTTCTGACTGACAACCAAAAGGAACTTCGAGTTGAAACATGTGGTTTGAAACAACAGCTTGAAACAGATCCAGATTTTCTGTAAAAGGTCATTACTGGTGGTGAGTCATTGTGCTATGGTTACTGTGAAGAAACAAATCAACACTCCAGCCAATGGAAGACATCATTGTGAACCCGTCCAAAAAATGTCATCAAGTCAAATTAAACATCAATACAGTGTTGATTTGCGTTGATGATGCCAAGGGGGTAGTTCATTCAGAGTTTCTTTACCCAGATGAGACTGTCAATCAAACGTTTTATTTGGAAGTTTATCGAAGATTGTGCAACAGTGTTTGTCCAAAAAGACCCTATTTCTGGCAGACAGGAGATTGATTCTTCCAGCATGAAAAAGCATCTGCACACACCTCTGTTAGTTTGCGGCTAAAAATGCATAGTTCCGCTGCCCCACTTGTCTGACCTGGCTCGGTGTGAGATTTTCTTATTTGCACGCATGAAAAGAGAAGTGGAAGGACTCCGATTTCACAACACACAAGAAGTCAAGGAAAAAAAAAACGAGGGAGGAGGTGTCAGCCATTTCAGAAGGTGAATACAAAAAATGTTTTGAACAGTGGAGAGCAATCCGGACGGAGTGGCGGAGCGGTTCTAGGCGCTGGAGCCGCGCGACCGCTACGGTAGCAGGTTCGAATCCTGTCTCGGACATGGATGTGTGTGATGTCCTTAGGTTAGTTAGGTTTAAGTAGTTCTAAGTTCTAGGGGACCGATGACCTCAGATGTTAAGTCCCATAGTACTCAGAGTCATTTGAACCATTTTTTGAATGGAGAGCATTTTGGAGAGGATAAGGTTGTCTTGTAAACAGTTTGAAAATATGTGGTTTTTAAAAAACAGTTACGGTATTTTTGGCTACTCCTTCGTAGTTTCAGCCACATGTAGTGCAACATTCCTCACTGGTGCCTTATAGTATCTGGTCTTTGTGTTTGTAGATATAATTGTTTTGTTGTGTATATCTTGTCATATCCATCTACCTGCCCGGATAGGCGCGATTGTTCGCACATCGCTTTCGGAATCTGGATCGAATCCGCCCGGCGGATTAACGACGAGAACCGCTGTGATGGCCAGCCTACAATATTCTGTCTCAGCGGGTAAAGGTGTCACCGCAGGAAGGACATCCGGTCACCTTCAAATATCTACAATGCCAGTTCCGATTATTAGCCTGGCGACACCGTGTAGCTGCGCGATAAGGATTTGGATTGTTTGGGGAAGGAGACCAGACAGCGTGGTCATTGGTCTCATCGGAGTACGGCAGGACAGGGAAGGAAGTCGGCCGTGCCCTTTCAAAGGAACCATCCCGGCATTTGCCTGGAGAGATTTAGGGAAATCACGGAAAACCTAAATCGGGATGGCCGGACGCGGGATTGAACCGTCGTCCTCCAGAATACGAGTCCAGTGTGCTAGCGCCACCTCGTTCGGTGTGCGATAAGGGAAAGAAAGGAAGATTGTCTAACTGGCTCCTGTTCGCTCTGCTTTGTCTTTGCCTTGTTGTAGGCGAATCTCGGTCCCATCCTTCTGGCTCTTACTGTGCGTCTTCCTTCGTCCGGCTTACTATTACTATGTCGTCCGCAAAGGCTAAGCAGTCCGCTAGGACATGTCGTCCTTTATGTCCCCCATGTGCATCTCTGGAGTTCCCATTTTGTCATGTATTGCCATCCGTGTCCGACCGCTTCCTCCAGCGCTGTGACGAACAAAATGGGTGAGTCCATCTCCATTTTTCACACTTTTCTTGTCCACAGTTTCTTCCGAAAGTGCTCCTCTGAATCTCACCCTTGTCTTTGTCAGAATTTTCGTTAACAGTTCTCGGAAAGCACCGCCAAATTCTGTACCATGAGCGAGTTTGCAGTTGACCTATATATTTCGTTTCGATTATTTGTCTCTTTTTGACACTTACAATGCAAGTCCGCCGAAATACGTAATTTACAATTCATGCAGATAAATAAATTACGATATAGACATTTACTTCGTTGTATAAGTGCACCACGATCGCCGAGCTGTTTCAAAACTTTGTCTTATCATCAGGTTACAGGGAAAGTAATATTTCTGTCGACGTTGAATAGAGACACTGGAAGAAGACCTTAGTTCAGTCACGTCTATATAACTTTTGGGAATCGTATCTGGAATGGAATATCTTACCTAACATACTACCAAAAAAATGGTTCAAATGGCTCTGAGCACTATGGGACTTAACACCTGCGGTCATCAGTCCCCTAGAACTTAGACCTACTTAAACCTAACTAACCTAAGGACATCAGACACATCCATGCTCGAGGCAGGTTTGGAACCTGCGACCGTAGCGGTCTCGCGGTGCCAGACTGAAGCGCCTAGTACCGCTCGGCTACACCGGCCGGCCAACATACAACCCGCGACACAGTTACGATCACAGTTTTCAGCTTAATATCACTGGAAAACTAATCAACTTCCAAAATATTAAGTTCGGGCAAGTAAGCTCGCAAATGCCGGACGCCTATCTTCTGACCATCCTCGGTGCGAATCGAGAGCCTCCCTCCCACGATGGTCATGCGATACGTGGCCGAAATATTAGCAGAAGAGGCGGGATTTGCACGGCTACATGCCCGAAATTTGATGGACTGTTTACTCCGAAATGAAAAGCTCAAAATGGACACCTTTAGGGATTAACTAAAAAAAAAAGGACTCGGAAGAGTAAGCTGCTCGTATGTGATGCAGAAGCGGATGTTGTATACGCAGCTTGAGTCAAGTACGGGCCTGACCTCTGCTGCTGCCACGTCGCGTGTGAACTGTGTGTGCCACGTTACACGTGGAGGCTCGAACCTGCGGTCACGCCAGCGTAACGTGAGCCGCTCAGCCGGGAGCAAGAAAAACGAAGAGAGTGTAGTGCTCAACACATTTTACATCTAGTGCTGCATGTCTCCAGTCTGTCTTATTTGGTGCAGATGTCGACAATCGACAATTGTGTGCAGATCTATTGATCTTTACATAACTACTGAAACCTATTTCCACTCGAAGCTGCTTAGTTAGTCAAGCCATAATCTCCGTCGATATTATTTACTCCATTCGCTTCCCTCCATAAACATCGTTACTTAATCCTTCAGAATGTGTCATGTCAACCAGTTCCTTCTTTTAGTCAAATTATGTTATGAATTTCTTTTGTTCCCGACACGATTCAGTACTTCTTAGTTATCGGCTCTATCTGTCTAATGTTGAACATTATTCCGTAGCACCAGATTCTCTCCTTGGCTGTACTGTTTATGATCCAAGTTTCATTTACATTTAAGGCTACACTTCAGACAATTTCCTCTAGGATTTTTTTTTCTGTAGCGGGAGCTGTACAAAAACTGCACACAAATTTTTAGTAAAGTCGACCGATATCGGTCATGAATTTGACCATCTTCGGGTCCCCAGCACCAGAGGAGATTAAGTAAATAACCAAAATGGCTCTGAGCACTATGGGACTTAACTTCTGAGATCATCAGTCCCCTAGAACTTAGAACTACTTAAACCTAACTAACCTAAGGACATCACACACAACCATGCCCGAAGCAGGATTCGAACCTGCGAGCGTAGAGCTCACGCGGTTCCGGACTGTAGAACCACTCGGCCACACCGGCCGGCTAAGTAAATAACAGATGTATACAATTATTTTAGGAAACGCTCGATGAAGCATTGTTCTTAATGTGTACAAACGTTACATACAGAGCGTCACATATTATTGGAAGGTAATTCTTACAAAATTACACAGTTGCAGTACCCAATGAAACTCTTAAAATGTTACCTTCTGCCTATGTGTAACAGTCATATCTCGTAAGTATCTAACACGAGTGTGCCTACCCTATTCTCTCGCTTTGAACTAAGTTGCCAAAAGAACTTACGGTAGAGGCTCAACAGCATAACACATTCCAAAGGTATTTGTCGATGTCTTCAGCCCACCAACATGTCAAAGATGTCATAACGCTCAGTAAGTCGATTAGTTCATTGCATCAATCAGGCTTTGCATTATTTATTTGTTCATTATTTAGCATTAATTATGCAGTTAGATCATTGTAGTACCATCAATAAAACTTCTAAACTGTACAAGTGTTAATGCATACCGATACTAAAAATAGTACAAATTTAGTGAAAACGATTAAAAAACAATGTGTAGAGACACACGGCTTCCTGCTAAACGCCCCTTGAGCTTAGTGGCAAATAATGATGTTTTCAATTAAATTGAACAATAATCTGCAACAGAGAAAGCTGTTATAGCTCTTGGCCTATGTCATTATGGTCAGTGCTTGATTTTTTTTTAAATAGGTTTCGCTACTATGTTGTGGCATTCCGGGGGGTGTTTTTTGAAATGTAGGCATCTAGATGTTACTTTAACACTTTTCTTCGTCAGAGGTGCTGGTACGACGTACTATCGCGTACAGTCACAAATCAGACACTGAGGATACTTTCACATGCCGAACATTATAATTGGTGTACTGAAGTCAACGTCATGCAGTTACAGAAAAACAAAAGCATTCAAATATAAAAACACAACGTGTAAGTATCTACATTACTAGAGAATTATAATAAAGTAAGTGCAACTGTAATGTACTGAAGCGAATATCACACAATTACTGGCTAACAAATGAGTCAAAATATTTAATAACACTGTAAGCCTATGTCTGAAGCGAAATAACGTGAAACCACTTGTCATCTCTTTTTTTTTAAACAGTTTGAAATGGAGATGATCTATGCACTCCAACAGTCACAAGATAAGAGATGTGGGAAAGTATTTAATCATGCTGTATAACTCCAATTCTACAGAGTTAAAGTGACTGAACGTATATTGTACTGAATGAAATGCCATATCATTATAGGTTAACAAGTGCATCTTGCCAAAAAACATTAATGTATTTATCAACTCTCTTTATCAAAACTTTCTTTTTTAAGAACAGTTTAAAACAAAGACACTGTAGATGGACTTCAGCGCTACTACAAAATAATACATGGACCGAAGTATTTTTATCACACTGGGTAACTACATTCTTATAGATTTAAAGTAAAATGAGTGCATATATACGACAATTACAGTTACATCAGTGCATCAGAGAACTTGATCACACACGTATTGATATCTGACCTGCTCCTATCGAATAGAATAGTGTAAAGTAAAAATATTGTTACACACACACACACACACACACACACACACACACACACACACACACACACACACAAACACAAACACACACGCCTTCCTACGGATACACTTACATTACATAATGTAAAATAGCTCAAATTAAAAAGAACCCTTTAAGTTTAATTCTAATGTCGGAGCATACAGTTACGCCACATCATGAATTAAACTATTAGGCTGTACCATTTACCACTTTATTTATTATTTTCCTTTTCAGTCATCCGTTTGGGTTTTCTAACTAATTCGATGTGGTCTGCCACTAATTACTTTCCTGTGCCAATCTTTTCATGTTAGAGAGTAACACTTTGCACCTACGTCCTCAAATACTCGCTGGATGTGTTCCAATCTGTCTTCCTCTACGCAGGCCTGTGTGCCGTGCGGTTCTAGGGCTCCAGTCTGGAACCGCGTGACCGCTACGGTCGCAGGTTCGAATCCTGCCTCGGGCATGGATGTGTGTAATGCCCTTAGGTTAGTTAGGTTTAAGTAGTTCTAAGTTCTAGGGGACTGATGACCACAGAGCCCATAGTGCTCAGAGCCATTTGAACCATTTTTTTTTGTTTTCTTCTACAGTCTAATCCAAGTCATAATCGCAATACCCAAGACTTCAGTAAATTAGTAAGAACATTGACCATTATAAAAAAAATGGAAATGAGCGTATGGCACCGCTGGCCGGGAGGCCCCCATTCGGGGAAGTTCGGCCGCCAAGTGCAAGTCTTATTTCACTCGACGCCACATTGGGCGACTTGCGCGCAGGTGGTTAGGATGAAATGATGATGTGGATATCACAACACCCAGTCCATGAGCGGGGAAAATCTCCAACCCCGCCGGGAATCGAACCCGGGCACGCTTGCATGGGAGGCGGACACCTTACCATCCAGCTAAGCAGGCTGACATTATCCAAAACTCATGTTATGAAACTTCCTTGCAGGTTACAACTTTGTGCTGGACGAGGATCGAATCCAACACCCCTATTTAATCTGGTTTCTCCGTTTGAGGAAGAATGAGCTCTACAGACATCCAGATAAGTCACTGAAAATATCCCCAGCAGAGTTCAAGCTGTCATAAAAACGAAGGGTGGACACACCCAATATTAATGTCTTACTCGTGTAGGTGTCCAGATACTAAGGATGAGATAATACAGATCGAATTTGTAGCAGTGCTGAGATTACACAAAATTTATAATTACAGTTCACGCGTTGATAATCTCCCGATAGTCGTTCATAATGTTAGGAACAGGTTGAGCTGCGCCGCAGGGCGTACGGTTTTGCAGTGGGCGGCGCGGCTGCCGGGTCATTACCGGAGCTTCTCATTTTTGGCCCGCTCTGGCAGCAGTCGCTACGTGCCGCCATTAGCCTCTATTGTTGGCGGAGGAATACGTTAACCCAGAGGGGCGATTTAATTAGCGATCCGAGACTTGCGCTCGGGTGGGCGGCGGGGTCTCTGCCCGGCGTGCGTGTCGGTATCCGCCGACAGGCAGGCAGCACGCGCTGCCCGCGGGCTGCGCAGCACGCAGGCGGGAAGCACGCCGCGCAAGGTGGCGGAGTCACACTGCGACCACGAGGAAGCAGCAGTCGCACATACCTTCGAACTGCCTGACATTCTAGGATTTTTTGTTCGTTTGTTGGTAATATTGATGGATTACCGGCATCCTGTAGAGACTGTGGATTCGCCATCACAATTCTGGACGTGTGGTAGTGCCTAATTTTCACAAATCCTTCCTCCCCTCCCCTCCCCCCAACTGTTAGTTCAACGAGGTATGTACGAGAGTGAGTCAAATGAAAACCTCAAACATTTTTTAAAAAATATTATTTATTCTGCATAACTGGTACAAAGCTGTATCACTTTTCAACATAATCACCCCCCACGCTCAATGCAAGTCCTGCATCGCTTACAAAGTGCATAAATTCCTTTAGAAAAAAAATCTTTTGGTAGTCCGCGCAACCACTCATGCACCGCGTGGCGTACCTCTTCATCAGAACGAAACTTCTTTCCTCCGCCGGCCGGAGTGGTCGCGCGGTTCTAGGCGCTACAGTCTGGAACCGAACGACCGCTACGGTCGCAGGTTCGAATCCTGCCTCGGGCATGGATGTGTGTAATGCCCTTAGGTTAGTTAGGTTTAAGTAGTTCTAAGTTCTAGGCGACTGATGACCTCAGAAGTTAAGTCCCATAGTGCTCAGAGCCACTTGAACCATTCTTTCCTCCCACTGCGCCTTTGAGTGGTTCAAACATATGGAAATCATAATTGGAAGGAGAAACAGCCTTGGGCGTATTTTTTTGTTTTATTATCCGCAAAATCGATTTTCGGTCACTTAGTGACCATCCTCAGTGCTGTAAGATACAATTATAAGTATCAGGCACTGGTATTAACAAGCTTAGAGTTTATGTGATCGCTCTAAGCTTGTTAATACCAGTGCCTGATACTTTTAATTGTATCTTACAGCACTGAGGATGGTCACTAAGTGACCGAAAATCGATTTTGCGGATAATAAAACAAAAAAATACGCCCAAGGCTGTTTCTCCTTCCAATTATATCCATTATCTGGTCGTGGTGCACAGAACACTCCCTGGAGTCGCCAGTCAATAATATGGTGAGTATGGTGGATGAGGAAGAAACTCAAAATGCAGGTCTGTGATTGTTGCAACTGTTGTACGGCCAGTGTGCGGTCTTACATTGTCTTGTGGCAAAACGACACCTGCTGACAGAAATCCAAGTCGCTTTGATTTGTTTACAGGCCGCAGATGATTTTTTTAGGAGATCTGTTTATGATGCGCTGGTGACAGTGGTCCCTCTAGGCATGTAATGCTCCAAAATGACTCCTTTTTCGTCTCAAAAGACAGTCAGCACAACCTTCCCTGCTGATGGTTCTGCTCAAAACTTTTTTGGTTTTGGTGATGAGGAATGGCGCCATGCCTTGCTCGTTCTCTTCGTTTCCGGTTGGTGGAAGTGAACCAAGGTTTCGTCCCCAGTAACGATTCTTGCAAGGAAGCCATCACCTTCTCGTTCAAAGCGCCGATGAAGTTCTTCACAAGCATCAACGCGTCGTTCTCTCATTCCAGGAGTCAGCTGCCGTGGCACCCATCTTGCAGACACTTTGTGAAACCGGAGCACATCATGCACAATGTGCTGACCCATGACTAATCTGTGCTGCGCGGGATTAGCCGAGCGGTCTTGGGCGCTGCAGTCATGGACTGTGCGGCTGGTCCCGCCGGAGGTTCGAGTCCTCCCTCGGGCATGGGTGTGTGTGTTTGTCCCTAGGATTATTTAGGTTAAGTAGAGTGTAAGCTTAGGGACTAATGACCTTAGCGGTTAAGTCCCATAGGATTTCACAGACATTTTTTGACTAATATGTAAACATGCTGCAATGTCATTCAGTGTAACTCTGCAGTTATCCTTCACTATGGCTTCAACTGCTGCAATGTTCTGCGGAATCACATCTCGTTGTGCCTGACCTGGACGAGGAACATCTTCCACTGAAGTAACACCATTTGTGAACTTCCTACTCCGTTCGTAGACTTGCTGCTGTAACAAACTTGCATCACCGTACTGAACCTTAATTCATCGATGAATTTCAATAGGATTCACCCCTTCACTACGCGAAAACTGAATAACAGAACGCTGCTCTTCCATGGTGCAAGTCGCAAGTGGGGCGGCCATCTTTATACTGATATTGCCACGGTATTGTCTGCATCTGCACTATGCTGCCAGCTACAGGCCATTCTGCACGCTGTCTGTAGCACGCTTAGCAACTTACAGGATAACGGCGCGCAATTTCGATTTGTTATTACAAATTTAAGGTTTTCATTTTAGTAATTCTCGTAGGTCAATCATTGAGGTGTTTTCGAGGAGTTTGTAAGGCCTCCGTCCTATGAAGTAGTTTTAATATTTGCATAAAAGTTTGATGTGTCGATTAAGAGTCAGAAGTTTGATACGTAAATGCTTCTGTAATAAAAGAGGGCGCAGCCATCAAATATTGTAGTGTGCAGGTAGGAGAAGCCTGGCTGTTCGCATTTGTCTCTCCTGTTCCAGCTGTCAGAATGTAAGCATCGTGGGCTGTAGTTATTGATTTTTAATGTAAGGAACTGATTTTGAGTTACATACGTGTTTATCCTTGTTCATTCACAAGACGACATATTTATATCAATATCTATTGCGTTTCAAGTTCTATTTTTCAGCTTTCCTCGCGGGGAAATGTGGCACCGATCCGCCATTGGCGTGTTGTTATTACTAATTTACAAGGTCTATCTTTGCTTATCGTGTGACGAGAGCCTGCAGTCAGTTGCAGAAGGAGTCCGAGTATTTTTTAATCACTCATATAGCACAGAGCTTTTATCAAATTGCGATATGTAATTTGCAGTTCCTAAAATTCTATCGCTCCACATCCTCTGTTACGCCACTCCCAACACCTGTCTGTCAGACTTTATTCTGCTCAAGCGTTTTTTGAAATATGTTAGTGAACGGCGGTGGAAGTCAACTCAAAAGTTGCCAGGTGAAAATGATTACTCTGGTCATGAGATTTGGCAAGATAGCTGAATTGGTAAGAGCACTGGCAACGAATGATGAAGCACGGAATCGACTTCAAGTCAGACGGTTTTAATCCTCAGGAAATTTTGTTCCACCTTTTGATTTCTAACTACGAAATAAAACATAAATCAGTGGCGGGAAAAATATGCCAGAATTGTTACAGTTTACTACTACTGGACACTAAGTCATTTGTTTACCATTCGCACAGAAGCGATACTCTAACGTCGCGCCAACTTGTATGCCACGAATGGTACAGCAATATCGAGCAATTACCTGTAAATTGGAGATGTAGGGAGGGGGGGGGGCGAGAAAAGAACTGAAAGGAAAGGGAAGATATTACTGATGTCAGCTGCATTGGGACATTACGCGGGATCAGCAGCGACGATTGAAAATATGTGCCGCACTGGGACTCGAGCCCAGGACCTTCCACGTAGTAGGCAGGTGTGTTAACCACTGTGCCACCCAGGGCACAGTGTTCAGCGCAACTGCGCTGACTATCTCGGCACTCCCCACGGCCGAACCAAATACCCACCAACGCTACCTACCTGCAGTCTCTGTCCATTTCCTCCATGCTCGCTGCTCTGAGATTCTCGCAGGAGGTCGGTGTCTGTTCTTTCGGACAAGCCGTAAAGAACAGACACCATACATTCAAATAGGTACCGAGCAGGTTTCTCAGAATGCTTGCCGTGGTTCACACGGGAAGGCCATTAATAACTAAAAATAGCCGGTGACATTCTCATACTGTGAAGTCGTTTCTACCGGTACGAGCACGGCATATTCTTCCTCTTCTCAGGCTCGGCGGACAGTTTGCTATTTACGGCTAAAGGCGTGCTGCTATTTTAGGAAGGATTCCAAACAAGCCTCCTTCCACGGCGGCTGGTGTCCAGAACGAATGTTTCTCCACAAAGTCTGTAAAAGGCGAGCCTGACCCAGTCTCCGCGCTAACCGGCGCCTCTGGTGTTTCGCAACGCCGGTTTCCACGACTCCAGCAGCCGACCCAGCACCTTGCCAACGCAGGACTGGCTCGAGCGACATGAAATCTATTTCTTACTAAAATAAGCAAACAAAATCCCACATTTTTTTGTGTTAGACGCCTTCTAACTACGAGGGTCAGCCCAAACGAAATGCACACTATTTTTTTAAAAAATCCATCTTTTATTCTACATGTTTGAAAGTGTTACAGTGTGTAGATACATCCTTTACGAACAATATTTTCATTTCTCCACATAATTTCCATCCCTCTCCACTACGTTTGCCGTCTTGGAACCAGCGGCTGAATCCCTGCACGGTAAAATTCTGGACCAACCTGTTGGAGCCTCTGTTTGGCAGCGTGTACAAGGGAGTCATCATCTTCAAACCTTGTTCCTCGAAGAGAATCTTTCAGTTTCCCAAAGAGATGATAGTCACATAGAACCAGGTCAGGACTGTATGGCGGGTGTTTCAGTGTTGTCCATCCGAGTTTTGTGATCGCTTCCATGGTTTTTTGACTGACATGTGGCCGTGCATTGTCGTGCAACAGCAAAACATCCTGCTTTTGCTGATGTGGTCGAATGCGACTCATTAGGGTTTGAAGTTTCTTCAGTGTCGTCACATATGCATCAGAATTAATGGTAATTCCACTTGGCTTGATGTCCACAAGCTAGAGTCCTTCGGAATCGCACAACACCGTAGCCAAAACTTTTCCGGCAGAAGATGTGGTTTTGAATCTTTTTTTCTTGGGTGAATTTGCATCACGCCACTTCATTGAATGTCTCTTCGTCACTGGTGAAAAGTGATAGAGCCACGTTTCATCACCTGTTACAGTTCTTCCAAGAAATTTATCTCCACCATTCTCGTACTGTTCCAAAAGTTCGCTGCATACCGGTTTTCTTGTTTCTTTGTGAACCACTGTCAACATCCTGGGAACACACCTGGCACAAACCTATTTTAACGCCAACATTTTCAGTATTCTGCAAACACTTCCTTCCCCTATCCCAACATAACGTGACAATTTGTTCACTGTGAAGCGTCTGTCAACAGCCACCAATTCGTTAACTCTGCACGCTGCCTGGAGTGTGTGCAGAACGAGGCCTGCCGCTGCGAGGACAGTCCTCAATATTGCCATGCCAGCTTTCATCACGTAACCTGCTCTGCGATCGACAGCAGCATTTCCATACACCTTTTTCAACCTCTTGTGGACGTTCCCCACTGTCTCGTTTTCACAGCACAGGAATTCTATGACAGCACGTTGCTTCTGACGAACGTAAAGTGTAGCAGCCATCTTGAAGACATGCTGTGACGGCGCCACTCACGAGAACAGGTTGAACTAAATTTGAAAGCAAGCGGGAAGGATGTATCTACACACTGTAAAACTTTCACACATGCAGAATGAAAACTGTATTTTTACAAAAATAGTGTGCATTTCTTTTGGAGTGACCCTCGTAATTTGATGCGGTCCGCCACAAATGGCCCTCCTGTGCCGTCCTCCTCATCTCTCCCAATTGCACCCAACGCCCTCATTTATTTCCTGGATATATTCCAATCTCTATAATTCCCTACAGTTTTTACCCTCTAACGTCTCTCACTACCATGGTAGTTATTTCCTTGTGTCTTGCAGGATGGAGGAGATTTGTGTTTAACGTCCCGTTGACAATGAGGTCGTTAGAGAAGGAGCAAAAGCTCAGATTTGGGCAGAGTGGGGAAGAAATGCAGCTGTGCCATTTCGAAGGAACCATCCGTGCATTTGCCTTAAGCGGTTTAGGGAGATTACAGATTGTCATCTTGTGCCTTCTCCTTGTCAGTATTTGCCGAATGTTCCTCTTCTCGCCTATTCTGCAGGAAACCTCCTCAATCCTATTATATCTCCTATAACCAGTTGAAAGGGATGTACTCAACTGTTAGCGTTGAACGCTTTCCAGTCCGGTGGTCGGATCTCGGAATCTTCCCTAACAGGAGTTGTATAGGTACAGGGCTTGTAATTATTGACTGAAAAAAATTGAAATGGTCGTATGGTATTATTGGCCGGCAGGTCCCATTCGGGTTTGGCCGTCAAGTGCAAGACTTATTCCAGTCGGCGCCACCTTGGGCGACTTGCGGCCGATGATGAAGACGAAATGATGATGACAACCCAATGCCGAGTCTCCAAGGGGAGAATATCCCCAACCCGGCCGGGAATCGAACGCGGGCCCAGCGCATGGGAGGCAAGCACGTTACCACCCAGCTAAGCAGGTGGACAGTTATTGACTCTGGAGTTGTGAGGAGTTTAACCCTGTCTCGCGGGTCAAAGAGAGGCTGATGACCTTTATTTAGACTGACTTGTACCGCGCGCCGCACAACACTAAGAGTGTAGATCGCGGCCACGAATCTGACATCGTGGTGCTCCGAGACGAGTGAAAGAAACATTTCGACTTGTCGAGAATAATCGATGAAATCATTTTCGTATCACCCGGAAAAACGAAATGAAAACCTGTCTGTGGAAGTAGCAACAGCGTTTTTACTCCTGAGAAACAGGAATTGAGAGTACTCCTACAAGTGCAGCGCAAAAATACCATCTGTTCCTTAGCACACACGAGAACTAGTTATTCTGGCCCTTTTAAAACCAAATCCTGCAGACAAAACCATTTTCCTCGGAGCCTTGCAAGCCAGTTCAGTGAGACAAAATCTCTAAAGGTTTCGTAAAGTTGGTTTTTCTTTGTATCGTTCATAATATCGCACCAATATTGCTCTCTAATAACACGTTTATCTATATCGTCAATGGTATAATTTTATTCTTCTTCCTCTTCTGTGGGACAGATTCCTGAATACCGCTTCCCGTCCTACCGTAACTGAGACACAATTAGCTAGAAGTTTTGTTTGCACGATTCGTCGTTTTCCTCCTCTTCAGCGTCAATAAATGTAAAGACGTCAACAGCAAGCCGCTGTGTTTGCTCACGAAGGCATTTTCGGCTATCTCTTTTCGTACTAACACTGCAAGTTAGGAGGGTACTTAAAAAAAGTTAC
Organism: Schistocerca gregaria; assembly: GCF_023897955.1. Taxonomy (NCBI): domain Eukaryota; kingdom Metazoa; phylum Arthropoda; class Insecta; order Orthoptera; family Acrididae; genus Schistocerca; species Schistocerca gregaria. The sequence continues at coordinate 354,646,035 of NC_064922.1, read as the reverse complement.
CCATTATTAATAAGTTACTTGTTATAATGGTGGGCCAAGTAAATTCTACTGAATGCTGTACTGCACCTCAAAGTGACATAGGTAAACGACACGATTTTTCTAGATAGCGAACTAGTCTCTAGAAACAACGGCCGAGACGTTCTACGAATCGTTCACTTATCTCGACGATAGACATCCGCTCCTTTGGTGAACCACCGTGTGAACGTCCTCATAGTTGGAAAGACTGTGATTGCTCCGAATCAGTTCCTCAACTGCATGGACATTCTCACATACCATCTTAATTTGTAAAGTTCATCTACATCATGCCGCTCCGCAAACCACCTGACTGTGTGTGGTGTAGGCTACTTCTGATACCACTAACTGATCCCATCTTTCCTCATCCACTCACGAATGGCGCGCGGTAAGAATGATTGTCGGTAAGTTTCTATAATAACTCTCATTTCTTGAATTTTCTCGTCGCGGACTCTTCCCGGAAAACGCTGTCTGACTGAAGCGACTAACGAAAATTTGTACCAAGGTCGGGGATTTGAACCCAGGTCTCCTGCTCAGCAGGTAGATGCGCTAACCACTACGCCATCCGGGCACGGTGGTTTTGCACAACAGCACGGACTACCCTAGCACCCCTTCCTTCCCAATCCAAATTCCATGGGGAGTATCAAATGGGCTCTGGCATGAATGGGAATTTGCTGTTGTGGAAAACCACTGTGTCCGGCTGGCGTAGTGGTTAGCGCATCTACCTGGTGAGTAGGAGACCTGGATTCCAATCCCGACCTTGGTACAAATTTTCGTTTGTCGCTTCAGTCTGCTTACATACGTCGTAGATGTCTGACAAGGAGACGGCGCGACCGTGGGGTCGGGGATTTGTCCGAAGTTTTGTGTGGTGAGAGAGGACCCCTAACACCTCACGTGGTTAAAATATTAGGACGCACTACCCGGAAAACCCCGGAAAAAAAATCAATCAAAAGTTTCTTAGGTGGCACATTAGTATAAAATGTTAGCGCATCGCCGAGCCACCGTCTGTCCTAGATGTCTAGGGCTCGGAGTCTTACGCCAGAGGTCTGGGGTTTGATTCCTCCACTGGCACTTTTTTTCTTCTGTTTCATTTTCTTTTGTTAATTCACCAATTATTCAGAAAGTTTCCCAAACCTACATTATCTTTAACAAATTATTGGCATTATTGAATAAAAATTATTTTTATTTTTGTCCAACAACACAATGTGTGTTTTCCATTTTTCGTTGTAAAGTATATGAGGATAAAACATTGGGGTTTTAATCAGAATTACAAAGTCAATTGGGAATTATTCAGTTTTTATACATATAATAATTATAAACAAGAACCGCAGTGGCAATTATCGTAAAAACAAACAAAGTAATAATTTTCGCGATATCTTGCGCGACATATAAAAGCGAATTTTTTAAAATCACAGGGCGTTTGCAGCAAATCTGTACAAAAACATACCCCATTGACATTTACGAAAATGTTTTGAGTTTCTGATAATTTTGAGGCAAACCATGAATATTGAATCACGTCTCGGATCATTGGTGACGATAATTGATGGTGAATTATAGAATGAATTTTTATACAATATTTCCGGGAATTTATTTCACGATTCTCCTGTAACAATGCGCTGCAATTTTGCCAGCAACAGGAGAAAAAAAAGGAGTGACAGGAGGAGGAATCGAACCCGAGACCTCTGGCGTAAAGGTCCGAGCGTTAACCATGTAGGCCAAACGGTGGCTCGGTACTGGACTAACATTTTATACTCAAACGGCACCTAAGAAACTTTGGATCGATTTTTCTCGGGATTTTCCGAGTAGTGCGTCCTAATACTTTAACCACGTGAGGTGTTAGGGGTCCTCTTTCACCACACAAAATTTCGAACAAATCCCCTACCCCACGGTCGTGCCGTCTCCTTGTGAGACATGGAAAGGTTCCTGGAACCATACAGTTTCATTTGACAAAACTAATTATCTTGTATACTGCCGAAAGCGAGAAGTCATTCCTGCGCAAGTGAATACAAGAGCATAGAAGACAACCTATCAGCTATAGTGCGGCTACGGCGCGTGAGAAGAGTCAACAGGCGAGGGCAGTGAACGGGAGTGGGTTGGACTGCTGGCCGCCGGTGACCAGACTGTGGAGGCCTGGCCGGCGGAGTCTGGCTTCGCTTCTCGAGCAGTGCGCTGCGCGGCCCGGCCGCTACCAAACGTAGCAGCGGCGGAACGTGCCGCGCATGCGCACACCGCCGCAGCCGCAGCCGCAGCCGGCCTCGGCCTTCAGCGGACTGCTAGCTGCCCGGCGAACTTTGCCGGAATGCCGCCGCCGGCAACGCGGAACTGGCGGACGGCTGCGCTGCGTCGTCCGCTCAGCTGCCGCGGGACGTCCCGTGTACCGGAGTTGGCGTTCACCTGTCCGTCAGTCGAGTTAGGAAGCGAGTACGCAACTACTCCGTTATACGTAGGCTCCAGTTCAGATACCGTACTTAACTCATCCACTTCCGCTTGAGGAACTGAATTAGGCGTGACGCAGTCTAGTTATCTAATAACGTTTCGAAAGAAAACTTAACGAAACATTCGTTTATCACTTAATGATAAACACTTAAGAATTTCATTACATTACATTATTCCGAAACAAAAAAGATAGCCGTATACTGTATGTACAGAACAGTACTGATGAATTCCAACAGCAACACAACAGTAGTAGATAGTGTCGGAAGTTCCATGCGGCTTTTCGCGGATGATGCTGTAGTATACAGAGAAGTTACAGCATTAGAAAACTGCAGCGAAATGCAGGAAGATCTGCACCGGATAGGCACTTGGTGCAGGGAGTGGCAACTGACCCTTAACATAGACAAATGTATTTATTTATTTATTTATTTAACCTGATTGGATTAGGGCCATCAGGCCCTCTCTTACATCGGACCAGTCTTCCACTCATGCAGCATTTTACACATCAGAATTACATCATGACAATAGTTTAAATAAGAAAATTAGATTACTCTAGTGACAATATGAATAAAGAGTAATGACTAAGACCTAATAAAGTAAATGCTGGCAGTATTTTTACAACAGGTTCTATACATACAAATTATGATAAAAGCAATAATAATAGCAGTAAAAAAATCAAATAATAATGATAAACATGAGAAAAATTGGCAGTAGTAATGAAGATTTGTGCATATGTACATTAATATCTTGGTGTGTAAAGTAGATGTTTACTAGCACAGCGAGATTCGGGGGAAGGAGGTTTAACGAAGGGGAAAGAGGGAAGTAATGAGGTGAAGTGCATTCATGTACAGAGGAAGGCATTACTGTTGCTTAAGTAGATACGTCATTAACTGTTTTTTGAAGCCGGACATGTTTTTAAGTTCTCTAACATAACGAGGGAGGTAATTCCAGAGTCGGGTTCCCGCTACTGTAAAGGAGAAGGTGACTGAGCGATGCAGAGGAACAGAGAGGATTTTATTACGATGGGAACGTGTGTTTCTGTCATGTTGTTCTGACATAAGCTTTAAGGACTAGGAGAGATATGAGGGACATTGTAAATTTATGAGGCAGTAGATGAGACAGAGTGTATGGAAATCTCTGCGTTTGTCTGCACGCTGCCAAGACAATTTTGGATATGCTGGTGAAATGTGATCAAAAAGTCGGAACGTCACAGATATATCGGACGCAGGCATTCATGATCAGTTCCAGACGTCGCGAATTTTCCTGAGAGAGGCCTTGTAGGATAATATCGCTGTAGTCAATGATTGGGAGTATAAGCGTTTGTACTAATTTCTTTTTCAGATCGAAAGGGAAGAGTTTTTCATATTTTTGTAGGACATGAAGGGATCCTGATGCTTTTTTGCACACTGCAGTTACATGCTCTGTCCAATTTAGATTTTCATCTATTATTACTCCCAAGCTCTTTGCTGAGGGAGAGAAGTTAATATTTCTCCCATTTAGGATAAGAGATGGTACGGATGTTTTGGGCTAATGAGCTTAGAGAGACCAACAAGTAACGCTTGGATTTTAGATGGGTTTAGTTTTAGTCCTATGTCCTGTGCCCATTTTGATAGTTCCTCGAGGTCAGTATTGAAATTTTCAATAGTTTTCTTAAGATTGCACTTAGATACAACTGAAGGTCATCAGCATACATATGATATTTGCAATAGGTCAGAACCGATGACACATCATTGACATACAGAGAGAAGAGTATAGGACCTAATACTGAGCCTTGGGGAACGCCTGACACTACCTGCCGAAATTGTGACTTTATATTCCCAGACAGGACGCGTTGCTGACGAGACGTCATGTATGAGCCAAACCACTGCGCTGCACTAGGTGAGAAATTTAGACAGCTAAGTTTGGCTAGTAAGATGTCGAAGTCGACAGTATCAGATGCTTCGCTGAAATCTAAGAAGCAAATGATAGTCGCTTCGTGTGTGTCCATGGCAAGTTTCAGGTCATCTGTCAGCTTTGTCAGTGCGGATGTTGTGCTTCGATGTTTACGGAAACCTGATTGGTATTTGTCTAGTAGGTTGTTAGTAGTTAGGTAGTTGGTGCGCTGGTCATGGACTATATATTCTAAGGCCTTTGATAGTGCAGGAAGAAGGCAGATCGGGCGGTAGTCAGCGGGTGCTGTGGCGATGTCCTTTTTAGGCAATGGCTTAATTTGTCCCAGTTTCCAGGCCTCAGGAAAACACTTGTGATTAATGAATCGTTGAATATGTCTGTTGTACAGGACAGTAGTTGATCAATAATAAGTTTTACCATCTGGATAGTGATGCCATCATGTCCAGTAGATGCTGATCTAATCCACATTATGGCTTTCTTGACAGTATTGCAAGTGACGTGCCGTAGATAGAATTTTTCTTTGCTACAGTCGTTCATCCCCATGAAGTAATCAATGATTCTCTGGTTTTTTGCGGTTCAATTGTAGTTGTGGGTAATGTGAAGAATCGGTTAAGTTCTTCACCTGGGACCATGGGAATGTATTGTGAATACATAGAAAGAAGGATCCTTTATAGTATGATTATATGATAGCGGAACAAACACTGGTAGCAGTTACTTCTGTATAATATCTGGGAGTATGCGTACAGAACGATTTGAAGCAGAATGATCATATAAAATTAACTGTTGCCAGATTGAGATTCATTGGGAGCGTCCTTAGAAAATGTAGTCCATAAACAAAGGAGGTGGCTTACAAAACACTCGTTCGACCTATACTTGAGTATTGTTCATCAGAGTGGGATCTGTGCCAGGTCGGTAGATAGAGAAGATCCAAAGAAGAGCGGTGCGTTTCGTTACAGGTTTATTTGGTAAGCGTGATAGCGTTACAGAGATGTTAAGCAAACTTAAGCGGCAGACTCTGCAAGAGAGGCGCTCTGCATCGCGGTGTAGCTTGCTGTTCAGGTTTCGAGAGGGTGCGTTTCCTACTTATACCTCCCGAGGAGATCACGAATGTAAAATTAGAGATTTTCGAGCGCGCGCGGAGGCTTTCCGGCAGTCGTTCTTCCCGCGAACAATATGCGACTGGAACAGAAAAGGGAAGTAATGACGTGGCACGTAAAGTGTCCTCCACCACACACCGTTGGGTGGCTTGCTGAGTATAAATGTATATGTAAACAGCTCGATGTGGCGACCACCAACGTTTTTACAGATATTGTACCTACAAAGCGTGTTCTGGTACACACTCTCCAACCCAAATGGTGTCTCTTCAATTTCTGGTGCAGCAGCCAGAACTAGTGCCAGCAGATCTTCGTCTGTGTCCACAGAAATCTCTTAAATTAAACTTTGCATGTGACCTCACAAGAATTGGTCCATAGGAGTTAATAAATAAATAAATAAATAGGAGCTAAACCCGGTGATCATGGCGGCGATGCAGTTGGACCAACTCGTTCTATCCATCGTCACCATACCGCCTGTTCAGATATTTCTGAATTATATGTGAGGAGTAGGTGGTGCACCATCACGCTGAAACCATATTTCTTGTCGGGTATTCAGTGGCACACCTTCTAAGAATGGGTCCAGTACGTTTTTGTCCAAAGATCAAGTATGCAGGACCAGTTAGCTCGAGTGGAACGGTATCTGGGCTTAATATCATGGCCGTCCAGAATACCTGCCGCCCCCCTCCCCCCTTCTTTAATACCAAACCGGTGCTGAAATCGCTGAACATGCGTGGCACGATGGTTTTCGTCTGTCCAGACATGGCTGTTCCGCGAATTAAGAACACAGTCTCTAATGAACTTACATTTATCTGTGAACAGAACTCGACATTGAAACAGTGTGTCGATGCAGTGTTGTAGGAACCACATGCAGTAGAGAACGCGTTATGGAAAATCGGCTGTACCCATAGAGTGTAAGCTTTGAAAGTGGTACGGATGTAATTGTTGGTCACGAAGATCGTCCCTGACGATACCATGACTGACACACGTTGCACGCGCAGTTAGAGTACTCGTTAACGGGTTCTCTTCAACGCGATGCATTATATCTTCTTGAAATTTGGGCTTCTAGTGTTGCCGTGGTTCACTGCAGTCCTGCCTCCTCACAGTGAAGACACTTTTTTCTCGGAGCCGGCAAGGTACTTGTGCGGCGGCGCCGGCCGTTGTGGCCGAGAGTTTCCAGGTGCTTCAGTTTGGAACCGCGCGACTGCTACGGTGGCAGGTTCGAATCCTGTCTCGGGCACGGGTGTGTCTGATGTCCTTAGGTTAGTTAGGTTTAAGTACTTCTAAGTTCTAGGGAACTGATGTTAAGTCCCATAGTGCTCAGACCATTTGAACCATTTGTAGCTCGCCGGACTGCGGCACCTGAATCAGTCAAGGTTGTATACCAGGTCGGGCCTTTTTCAAGTGTGTGTAGTTGCTAGACACATGTCCTGCGAAGTTAATTTCAAATGGCTATGAGCCCTATGGGACTTAACTTCTGAGGTCATCAGTCCCCCTAGAACTTAGAACTACTTAAACCTAACTAACCTAACGACATCACACACATCCATGCCCGAGGCAGGATTCGAAACTGCGACCGTAGCGGTCGCACGGTTACAGACTTAATTTCTCCAGTATTATTCTTCGTAGGCAAAATGTATAGGAGTTATGCACAACCCCTAACAACAAATCAAGACTCCTTTCAGACGAATGATTTTTTTTTGGAAGAATAAAGCAGAAATTATATAAATACTGTTGTACTTCAATAGGTTGCGCCACAAATTCACAGAAGATGTAACAACATATCTGACTTAATGTATGGTTTACTTACAAGTGCGAATAATGAAAAGATAGACCAAACACACGTGTAAACCGCAGCATTGGAGACCGACCACAAGTGTTTGACGAACTGATGTCTCTCAAGCAAGCAACTGATAACTATCCGTGTTAAACATAACTTTTAATTTCCCGGAATTCCATGGCTCTTTAGAGACTGTTCTCCGGAATATATCAGAGAAATGTGGGGGGGGGGGGGGGGGGGGAGGAATCTTTTCACTCCGTTAAACTGCACTTCCTAGTCCTTTTCCGTCTCTGACAAAATGACAATGTCATCGACAAACCATGTATAATAGTTTTTATTGTGATGTAGCTTAATATTAGTTAAACGCTAAATATTAAAGTGTACATTTCAAAATACAGGAACAGTCTAAAAAGGAAAATAGCTTGAACAAGATCACACACTTATGTTAGAGACCCTTTCCTGCAGAGTACGAATATTATGAATCCAAAGTCATAAACGTTATGACACGCTTGCCTTATTTCACGATATCGATACGGACGGACGTACGAATATAAACGAACGTATTGCTGTGCTGGCGAAGAAGAAGATTACAGATGGTTCAGAGGGCGGTGAAATACGCTACCCCCTCCCCCCTCCAAAAAAAGGGAATTCGGACAGATCATTTCGATGTCACGAGAGGCGAATCCCCACCCAGCTTAAAAAGGGGGGGGGGGGCGGGAGGAAGAGGAGGTTATTGCGTTGCCAGTACAGAAGCAGTAACAGCAGAATATCGGTCAGGCTACTCAGTGACTTCGAACGTGGTCAAGTCACTGGATGTCACCTGAGTGAAAAATCCACTAGGGATACTTCTGTCCTTCTGCAGTAGGACAAGTCGACTGTTGGTGATGTATCTGTGAAGTGGGAACACGAAAAAACAACTACGGCTAAACCAAAACCAGGTAGACCTCATGTACTGATGGACAGCAACCGTCTAACACTGCGGAGGGTGGTTGTAAACAACGCAAAAAATGGTTCAAATGGCTCTGAACTCTATGGGACTTAACTTCTGAGGTCATCAGTCCCCTAGAACGTAGAACTACTTCAACCTAACTAACTTAAGGACATCACACACATCCATGCCCGAGGTAGGATTCGAACCTGCGACCGTTGCGTTCGCGTGGTTCCAGACTGTAGCGCCTAGAACCGCTCGGCCACCCCGGCCGGCGTAAACAACGCATGAAATCAGCGGAAGGAATCACTCGCTAGTTCCGAAGAGCTACCGGCAGTCCAGCTAGCACAATGATTGCGCGTAAAGAGTCAAATAGAATAGAGTACAATGGTCAAGCAGTCTCTCACGAGCCACACAAATCGGTTGTCAGTACTAAGCGAAGATAGGGTGGTGTGAAGAGCGACGCCATTGGGCAGTGGATGACTGGAAAGAAGTGATTTGGAGTGATGAATCATGTCCGATCTTGTGGCAGTTCAATGGAAGGGTTTGGATTTGGCGAATGTCTTGAAAAAGTTACCTGCCATCAAGTATAGGGCCAACAGTGACGTTTTGGAAGGTGGTGTTATTTTGTGAGAGAGCTTTTTGTAGTTAGTATGTGGTTCCCTTATTGCACTTAAGAAAATGCTGAAGGCAAAAGGGTATGAAGACATTTTACAGAATTTTGTTCGGCGTACCGTAAAGGAACAATTCGGAGACAATGACTCTGTATTAGCATGACAATGCACCAAGCCGTAAAGCAACATCTATGAAGCGGTGGACAGCGAACAATAACATTTCTTAAATGGACTGGCCTGCCCAGTGTCACGACACGACCTGAACCCAGCGGGGGGGATGACTTAAAACGCCGACTACGTTTCAGCCAACAGTGTGTAACATCACCACCCTGAATGGGTTGGGCTCTTGAGGAAGAATGGGCTGCTATTCCTCCACAGATATTCAGATGCCTCATTAAAAATATCTCCAACAGAGTTCAAACCGTCATAAAGGCGAAGACTGGACACGCCGTTTTTTCGTGTCCACATAGGTGTTCAGAGTAGAGTTGTAAAATTACCGTAGAGTACTGTAGATTGTCACAAGTTAGCAAAGGCTACAGTAATTTTGCTGTTAGCATTGGTCAGTTAAGATCACAACTGCATTACCTGTGTGTTAGGTGTGTTGCGTATCTATCAGACATTACCTAATTTCGATCACTTTGTTTGTGTACACGATCAGCGTCTTACTAGAATGAAATTCATTCTAGAAACATTCCCCAGGCTGTGGCTAGGCCATGTCTCCGCAATATCCTTTCTTCCAGGAGTGCTAGTTCTGAATGGTTCGCAGGAGAACTTCTGTGAAGTTTGGAAGGTAGGAGACGAGGTACTGGCGGAATTCAAGCTGTGAATACGGGGCGTGAGTCGTGCTTGGGTAGTTCAGTTGGCAGAGCACTTACCTGCGAAAGGCTAAGGTCCCGAGTTCGAGTCTCGGTCCGGCGCACAGTTTTAATCTGCCAGAAAGTTTCAGCGTCTTACTAGATTGCCCTAGAAACTGGGAGTGCTAAAACATCTAGGAACTGAGCAAGGATATATATAAAGGGCCACTAACCTATGGAAGACTTTTGTTCTACATTGTTATCCTTCTCTCTGTTACTTAAAAGCAAACAATATTTATTGCAAAACTGAAATTATCAGTCTTTAATTCAGCACTAGGGAACGCAATTTCCTACCCCCCACCCCCACAAAGAAAAACTCTTTACAAAATCAAAAAGCCAGAATCTGCAGGAAATGAACAAACAGATTTTGCAAGCCACAGTTATTCCGTGCATATGCTAATTGTTTAATAATAGCTCTCTGGCACTATGAATAAATTCATCTCATCTTTGACCACAAAAAGTACAAAAACATCTGTGAAGTGTATACAAACACGTGTATGCAAATGTGCCTCTCGAGTGAAGTGATATGTACGAACGGGTTGGAGAAAAGAATGTATGATGATACTAAAAAGTTAAATATGTTTTGCTTCGATTATGTGGTGAGGCTACCCTCTTCATTTTTTCCACTATTTCGAACATAGTGTCCGCGATTGGCTGACGAAATTTATAACCTAACATCAAACGTTTTCATGACAGGAATACGCATTTTACTTCATTCAAGAGAAAAAATAAAGCGTATATTAAGGCAAATTACACCTGATGATGGACCACAGGGTCCGAAATGCATCATGTATTTAATAAAACACGAAAAGTTGTGACTGAAGGCTTTTTTTTATTTCATACTTCCAGTGCATTGAATACAGTCATTTTTGAAGCTGGAAAATATGGAAATAATTAGAATAAAAAACTGCGTAACAGAAACACACGAAACATCGCTTTAATACTTCATCGAGCTTATATAAAACAAGTTTCTGTTACTCATAAACGATTTTCCCACTTACCAATAATAACAGCATATTCTTACCTTTGGTCATGATGAAGAACATTCTACTGAGAACAAAACAACAATCACTATTTTTTACATTTATGCTTATAAACTGTACTTGTATCAAAGTACTTCGTGTGGTTACATAAGAGTGCTGTAGTTGCGTGATTAACTAATTTTTATTACTTATAAAACTCATTGTATATTTTGTAACGCTACAAAATAAATAACGGAACAGCAGTGTACGATGTGCGGCTGTAATTATGGGCAATTGAAACAAAGAGAAGTCGTCGGCTTCCAGTTACTGTCACACATTCATTTATGTTTCTTTCCCTACCAATGCTACAGGTAAATTTACCATTTAGAACGTCGTTTAAGTACTGTGCCAAAAGTACCGGTCCTTACTGTTGCTAGAGAGTGAAGACAGTGAAGACGCACATATTGCTTTATTGACACCAAGGGAAGGCCACATACGACGGCAGAGGACGGTAAAATATAACTCCCTTGTTGTGTGTGTGTGTGTATGAGAGAGAGAGAGAGAGAGAGAGAGAGAGAGAGAGAGAGAGAGAGACGTGATGTGTTTCGAGACTCGGCTGTATTTCCTATTGCTCCTCGGTGATGGAATGGAGAACACTCGCACGCAATCTAGGGTCTCCCCCTCCCCCTCCTCCCCCCTCTCCAGTACTAGATTTTAAGTGTTCCAAGAGTCGGAGATTGCGCCTTTGTGCAGAGAAGCATTGAAACGCAGGCATCATCATCGTGGGGACGTCTTTCACGACGAGTGAACGCATCGGTGAGCCCTTGCGCGAAACAATTGTCGGCCTTAAGTGCGGCGCCGTCTCGGCAGAGCGTGCCTCGCTTTAATTTTGAAGCGCCTCGTAACTCGCCGGTCCCACCGCCTGCTTGCTGCGCCGGCGACAGCAACGGCTATTGATGTCCACGGGAAGCCCAGACCGCGCCGGAGCACAGTCCAGTTTCCAGGCCCGTCGCCGACGTCTGCCGCGGGGGGAAGCTTTTGTGTGCGGCCGTTATTCGTGGGCGCTCGGTCCAGTCCGGACTCGACGCTACGTCGCCACGGGCACGGCTTAAATCGTCCACTTTCCCCACCGGTAACAGCCGTTTCGAGCCGGAAAAGACTCCCCGTGTCCGTCTGTGACTCCCAAGCAGCGGGCATTACAGTTACCGTTAGCTGCACGCTGGGGCAGCGTTAAATATTTTGTTCTTTGTCTGAGGCTATACGTTTTGCCTCTTAAGAGGAGCTTTGGTGGTCGAAGATTTAGTGAGTGTACGGCAGATGGTCGTTTCGGACGTCTCCATAAATTACTGCGGCCAAAGGCGACTGCAGTGGTGAGCATCGGGCGGGAGGCTGACTCTTACTTTACTGGGGGCCGGGAAAATACGTATACAAAATTTTATTTTGGGTAATTGAAAGTGGGGAAAATGTGACATAACGAGCAGTAAATCGTGTCCGGAACGATTATGTGTTGAACTTAGCCGTCTTCGATCCAGAGAAGTGCAGTTTATGAGAGAGCGCCGCCATTATTCTGTGTTGGATACTTTCCAAGGACTTGATTCACGAGCCGACGCTGCTTGCTACTTTACTTGCTCCATATTTCCTCGCTTCTTATTTATTTACATTCACGTATATTACCATTCAGCTCCTTTCTATCATCAGTGTTGAGTGTAAGCTGCACCTAGAAAGCTCTTCTGAAATTCACCACGTCACGTTTTTAGACGAAGGGCGTTCAACAAGTAATGGCAACACATGTTGAATTTCTTGTTGTAAATCGTGAAATATTCGTGTTTTAGCCCCGATAGTTTCGTGAGGTTCCGACAGGTTGTGACGCTATACGTACCCTTCAAAATGGTGTCCGTAACGAAGGTGCGCTCCAAGCAGAGAGCCTGTCATTGAGTTTCTTTTGGCGGAAAACCAAACCACCCCGAATAATCGTAGGCACGTTCAGAGATCTACGGAGACCAGGCAGTAAATAAAGGTACGGTGCGTCGTTGGCTGAGGCATCTGTCGTCATCGCAAGGTCGCACAAATGTGTCCCGATCTCCCGCGTGACGGCTGGCCGCACACAGCTGCGTGTTGAAACGTGCGGACACTCTCATTCTGCCAGCCGTTATGACCGAGCGGTTCTAGACGCTTCAGTCTGGAACCGCGAGACCGCTACGCTGGTAGGTTCGAATTCTGCCTCGGGCATGGATTGATGTGATGTCCTAAGGTTAGTTAGGTTTAAGTAGTTCTAAGTTCTAAGGGACTGATGACGTCAGATGTTAAGTCCCCTAGTGCTCAGAGCCATTTGAACCATTTTAACTCTCATTCCCAGGGGTCACGGATCACAGTCTAACCCCTCGCTGTTCAACTGGACGTTTCTGTTGGTAGTACTGACACACTCATCTACCGGTTGGGATACGCCATAAAAAGCAACAAAGGACCATCTCTGCGGAATTGCTCGTGCGTTACGGGGGTGATTTCCCTAATTTTTTGTCGAACATCATCACAGGCGGCGAAACATGTGTTCATGACGTTGAACCGGAAACAAAACGACAATCCATGAAGGGGCGTCACAGCACATCTCTTTCGAAGAAGAAGTTCAAAGCCTCTCTCTCAGTCGCTTAAGTCATGGATATGGCTTTCTGGGACTCTGAAGGGGTTATTCTATTTATTATCCTCCCTCAAGGCAGTGGTTAGCACACTGGACTCGCATTCCGGAGGACGGCAGTTCAATCCCGCGTCCGGCCATCACGATTTAGGTTTTCCGTGATTTCCCTAGATCGCTCAAGGTAAATGGGATGGTTCCTCTGAAATGGCACGGCTTCCTTCGCCGTCCTTCCTTAATCCGATGAGACCGATGACCTCGCTGTTTGGTCTGTTCCCTCAAACAACCCAGCCCCTCCCTCACGGTGCAACGATCATCCCTGAAGCGTGTTATGATACCAACAGGAAAATGAAGAAACGACTTCGGCGTGTTCGTCGCTACATAAATGCAAATGAACTTCTCCTTCTCCATGACAACGCAAGGACTCACATAATTCTGCGCACCCGAGAGGAAGTCACACAACATCATTGTTCTGCCTCATCGGCCCTACAGCATCTTCCGATTTACATCTGTTTGGTCTAGTTAAGGATTCACTCCGCGGTAAGCAGCACGTGGATGATGAAGTGTTTGGTTCCGACGTCGCCCAGAAAGTGGTACTGCGAGGGCATCTAGAACCCTCCAATAAGGGAGCGTAAGGCTGCCACACTGAACGAAGGCTGTGTTGAAAAATAGGGTTTTCATTGAGTAACAATGTGGTGTATTTGTGTCTCGAATAAAAGCAACCAGAGTTCATAAAAAAATGAGTTCCATTACTTGTTGAACGCCCCTCTTACTAAAGAAGATACCAACCAGAAAAAGGACCATACCGAGATGTGATAGATACTTCCATATGTGCGCACTTAATGTCTCTCTCTCTCTCTCTCTCTCTCTCTCTCTCTATCTATCTATCTATCTTTTGTTCAAGATATCGAAAAGGGATTTTTGGTAAATAGTAGTAAAATGAGGATCATACAGTTTTATTTGATGCTATTTATTATTCTATTTCACAAGTACACGATTTTTAAACCGATCAGTATAATTTTCAAATACCATTACAAAGCTGTTAATAAGAGAATTACAGAGCTATAACGCTTGTATGCTTCTGTTGAAACTTTATCGAAAAGTATTTGCGAGACTACACAGTCTAGCACGAGAGCCTCGCTTGGTTTGTTTACATCGTAACAGCGAATTTCCCACTTCGACTCTCAATTTATGCAAACTTCTCAGACGCTTTTGCGAAAAGTGTCAACATCAACGTATCTGTATTGCTCTTTTCAAGACTTTTGAAAGTAAAAAGGAAAACGACAGCAAAGAACAGTTATAAAAGTGGAACAGAAATGAAGTAAACTCACCTCGTTCTTTTAGATAGCTAACATATTAGTCTTCACCTTAAGACAGAGTAACTAATGAAAACATAAATACATATCTGAACTCCGTTCCTCCTGAATGCTAACCACGTTGTCGCATCTCAGGTTAGGAGACCCACTTCGGTACATAGTTTTAACTTTCATCAGTCTTCTGACTTGCTTCAGTATCTTGGTTGATGCAAGAGTTAATAGTACTATCTGTATAAGAAAAGTACATGTCCGTTAGCGTGATATCATTTGCTGGAAGCCTCGTTTTGATATCTCGAACTGTTTAGGATGTAATATTGGTGTTACCTAACTCACCCTGTAAAGATATATATAGCGTACATCAACGGACGCATAATTGCATGCGAGTGAATAAATTGTAACTGTAACACAATAAAATGTACAGCGGTATTGCACTGTTGGTTGGGAGAACCTCGAGGGTTTATTCAACGGTATAAATGAGAAGGCTTTCCTTCCCAGGGCGCAATGTCAACTCTGCTTTCCGTAGGGTGTGTTGTATCTTAAACGGATCAGTCTATGATGAGAGGAGTAGAATTTAGTGTTATGTTGGTCTTGTGACTGACATAACTATCCGACGGACGGACCACAATCAACAGCATTACATACGCTCTCTATGGGACGCTTAGAATTTGCGACAAATCTCTGTTTTAGAAACTACGTGAACGTTTTTGACCTGGTCAGAAGCCATATTTTACAAAGTTTATTTTAGAAAGACGAGTCCATCTCAGACACGTAATACAAGTTACTAAACGTCTATTTGAGGAAACAGAAAGCTAATAAACATGGGTAGTGAGAAAGCTGAAACCCCAACAGTTCATACCAGTACGAGACATTGGGGTAGCTTATCGCCCACCGTTTGTAATATCTATATTTATAACACAAACAACGAATAAGCAACGCCAACGGAAGTATTAAAATTGGACCAGATAACTTAATACACACCATGAGGTTCGCTGACAAGTAAATACTTTTACAGGAGACAGATGGCATATATTTCGTGGCCCACATATGCAAGAACTAAAATTTTTACGTTTTTCAACTAGGGCTATGGCTTTGAAGAGAAAAGGCCCTGTACGTTCCTACATAATGCTAAATGATCATCTGCTAGACAAATTTCCCGTTCTAAGTTCTTAGGGTGCAACTGAAAGATGCTTGTTGTTGGCTCTTTCATTTTCTCATCACCTATTTTTATCTTTTTCAAGATCTATAATATTTATTTTACAGGTATCTCTGACATAAACTATTCAGCTTCAGTACGTATAGATTCTGGTAAGTTCATGAAGTCTTTGAATAACTACTGCATCGGAAAGATTGATTTTGACGAGCCACTGACATTCAGCATACAACGTGCCTTGGCAGTATAGTGTGTATGTGCCTTCCTTGTTCGAAGGTGGTCAGCCATTATCCTCTGCCTGCAGTGTTTGTAGTGTAAGACGTGTCTGTTTGGAAGTCATCGTACAAGTAGCATACAATAGTGCTGAAATTATTTTTTCATGATGGAGAGCTGTGGTGCTGAATAGTTTGCAACATGCGCAGAGTTTCCGGTAAGTGCTGAATTCTGTCCTTCAGTCTGAGGTGAGTTAGGTCGTGACTTTGTATTCTTCCGCGAGCCGGGATGCAATAGTGTATCCCTCTGAGAGGGGGTGCGAATTGATCAAGAACGGAGAAGCTGGTTATTGTATCGTTCATTTCATTTCACTCTGTATTCAAATCCTCCATCCTAAGTTTTCCGATAAAGAGAAGATCGGCTTGCTAAATGATATCGGATTTTGCTTCCGAGGATGTCAACTTACTTTGTAAGGTTGAATACACACACTATTCTCTGTGTAGACTTAGAATCTCTGTACATGGTTTTGAAAAGCAATATATTATGTTTTAACAGTACATATTGCACGGTCATTTGTAGGTAAGTCCCGTTATTCATTTATTCGTTAAATGCACATAGGGTATCGCCATCTTGTTGACTTGGGGTTAGGCGAACAGTAACCGAACAGAAAGTTATCTGTTTCAGTTACGTTCTATGAAGCAAGGTTGGAATCAGATTTTGGAACATGTATGGTAGTAAGGAATTTTGTGCAGTCAAAGATGAAGTGGGTTGCTGTTTCTAGATATCATGCTTTTACGCGACGAAACACGAAGTCATATTTATTGTATGTTGGAGAATGTGGCAGTGCTATTCTTATTCACACGTTTACCTTTTACATCGACTGTGGACAGATGAGGACATACTCGGGAAACAGCGCCACTACATTGTGGATTGCCACAAGCGTGCAGCTAACACATTAGTAGCACCTGTTAATTTCATGAATCTGTTTCGTTAGGTATTCTATCATATAATGAGATATGCAGGCCATTTATTACTCTTTGCACTCAGTAATATGAAAGTGTGTACTGTATAAGTACTTTTAAGTGAGACAATCCTTTCGTAGGCATGCGTATCACTATAATATCAGGACTTGCACGACACTGTCTTTGAGAGTGACTAATGCTTATTCACAAACACAAGCTTCTTTCGCGACGTAAGACACCAACTAGAAATTGATAAACAGAAAAAATTAAATAAATATCGGATTGTACAATGCACAGAACGTAAGTTACCGAAGGACGAAGAGCAACAAAAATATATTACGGAGTAATAGATACTCCTGTTTGGACGTACGAAAGCAAGACGAAGCGTTTATGCAGGCCACTGAAACGAAATTACGAGGTGGACGACAGACTGCAGTCTGAAGAATCAGATGAGAAATTAAGATATCAGGTTGGCCGTAGTGGCCGAGCGGTTCTAGGCGCTTCAGTCTGGAACCGCGCGACCGCTACGGTCGCAGGTTCGAATCCTGCCTCGGACATGGATGTGTGTGATGTCCTTAGGTTTAAGTAGTTCTAAGTTCTAGAGGACTGATGACCTCAGAAGATAAGTCCCATAGTGCTCAGAGCCATTTGAACCATTTTTTTAAGATATCAGAGCTCAGTTGACAATTTCTTCAGTTAACAAATAAATAGAACAAGATAGAAAAATGGTTAGCAATTATCGATAGTATGTCACAAGGGAGATTAACGGAACAAGTATAGGACCTCAAACCAGAAGGAAAATGAGAACCCGGAAAAAGGCGAGGAGCCGAATCCCTGAAGTGACAAAGAAGAAGAGAAAGGAATGAAGGATGCTAACGAAAACACTATTCGTCAAGAATTTTCTTGTCAGAAAATTCCTGACGGTGAATTATTCCACCAACGGGGTCCGAAGAGGCTACAACAGAGTTAAGACCACTCCACAGGCGTAGTTAAGCGACCTCGCCTACATAGGCGGCTAGTAAAATAGTAATCAAGAGCTGAAGGAAATGTTATAGTACACAAATCGAGAGCACTGTGGCACACATTCTTTATACATTTAATTTTAGTACCTCTTGTCTTGTTTTCGCTACATTTATCTTAAGCTGAAGAGCTCGCGATTGCTGAAAAGTTGTCCGTTATTTCCTTTCTTTCAAATTTGTCTGAAATAATCTAATGAAACTATATTGTTCTTTTCAAGTCTTAAACATCTATGATGTATAGGCCTATATGCAGACTGACGTGACGAATAAAAGTTTGTACCAAGGTAGGGATTCGAACCAGCGTGTTTGGCTCTCACTAGACAGATGCACTAAACACTACGCCACCCGAGCAAAGTGTCTTTGCACAACTGTACGGACTATGCTAGCACGCCTCCCTCATCAGTCCAAATTCCCTTTCGCGACTCACCCCACTGGTGATAAAGAATTCCCTCGTCAGAAAATTCTTGGCAATGAAAATTTATTTCACCACCCAGATCCGGACAGGCTATGTGACGTCCGTTGGGCATTCGTTATTCGTTATATACAAAAAAATTACACACACACACACACACACACACACACACACACACACACACACATATATATATATTATTTATCAGCATGCTTCTTTCTATCAGGGATATTGTCTTTCCTTATCACTTTTACTTAGGTGCATAAGTAAATATGAAACGGGTTCTTGAAGGGCTTCAGTTATTCATGTACCAACTTTAGATATTGACCGTGATGACTAAAATATAGTTGCCGTTAACTGAATTGAATGTAATTTTCTTAATTTCTATTTATTGATCGCAAAGCAAGGCTCGAGAGAATTTCGATTGTTGCCGTGGAGCGGCCAAGAAAAAACTTGCCGAACACATGGAATCTGTATAGTTTAAAAACATTAACTTTAACGTAAATTAATTATCTGTTGTAATTTAAAAAGGTTCTTATAACGAAATCTCTCGCATTTACAGTTACTGTTAACACTGAAAGTAAATTAATACTTCGGCGCGTAATGGCCGACCAGAGGCTGCATCGGAAGATGAGCTTCTCGCAGTACAAATTACTGAAAAAATGCTTATTAAAAATAGTTAGCCACTGCGAGTATTTGAGGAGACAACTATTACAAAGAAATTCATTTTGTAATAATAATAACAAGTTTATTTAAGCAGAAATACGAATAACTTACAAAAATATTTGTAGCCGCTCAATGGGTGCCTTCCGTATAGCGAAACAAAACAGTGTGTGCCCCACAAAACAAGTCCTTCCTCCTCGGCCGTACAATCGCGTCTCTTTCGATCCTTTTTTATTTTCATAGACATTAAATAAAGATGCTATCGCTGCATATCAGTTGTTTCAGGAACATTAACTATATCTTTTACACTAATTATATTAATAAAATACGTAAACTACGATTTACAACCGCTAAAAATGTCAATATTTATGTGACGTACCGTCACAGCTACTAAAGTGTCAATGCTGTTAGGGTTTAGAGGGAATACCAAATGAGCTGAGAAATGAATGAGGCAGGCGTACTGTTTTGCAAAGCCACTGTGGAAGGGTGGCGTAGTGATTAGTGCATCTGCCTAGCGAGCATGAGACCCACATTCGAATACCAACATTGTTACAAATTTTCATTAGTCGCGTTATCTGGAATAAATGTTCTTTAATGTAGATAAATTTTGTAGAAGCAGGTAAAACTTGACAAAGTAGAAGTTCCGATGTTACAGGAGCTGCAATTCGTACTCTACTCTTTATTTCTCCTGCAACAACTGGGTAACTTATATAGAACATCTTGAACATCGTTTAGGGGCATTCGATTAAGTGATGAGTAACACGAGAGAGGGAACAAGACGCACATACATGCTATGGATGCAAGAGAAAACATTTACGCTAAGATTTGCGCGGACTCCTTTCACGAGATATCTAGCCTCAAATTCCGTTGTGCGCAAAAGAAGGAAAATTCTTAGTAATGGCTCTCGTATTTCAACATACGTAGGATCTTCTAAAGCGGCGGGCGTTGGTCTGTGAGAGTGGATATGCCCAGTGAATCACGATGTAGAACTGAAACACGCACGGCACGCCTCAACGTTTTTTGCTCGACTCGTTTGATGGAAGAGTGTAGCAGAGTGGACGCATCCATCTTGGCAAAATTCATGGCAGTGCATGCATGCCGCCACCAGCTCTACTATTCGGGCACTTTTTGTTTGTTGCTGTCAGAAGATAAAGGACGGCGTGGGGAGGGGTGGGGGGGGGGGGGGGGGGGGAAGGGGGCACTGCGCGAAGGGATTGGAAGAGTAGAGGATGTCCACAGAAAACTAAAATGTCGTGGTGAGGCGGTTGGAACAGACTAAGCTTATGCCCGTTCTAAGAGAAACAAATGATTACAATTTCAGAAAATTTGGATAATTTACTTAAGAAAAAGAGCTTCACAAAGTGGGTATGTCAACAACGCTTTGAGCCACATTTGGCACCTATGCAAGCAGTTATTCGGCACTGATTGCCCACCATACGGCTCGACAACCAGGAATAACGGTCTGGGCTGGCTTTTCATTTCATAGCACAACCACTTTGGCCGTCATCCGCGGCAACTTTACAGCACAGCGGTTCGTCGACGATATTCTACGCCTCGTTTGTTGCCCTTCATGGCAAACCATTCTTGACTTAAATTTCAGAACGATAATTCCCGCTTGTACCCGGCGAGAGTTTCTACTGTTTGCTTTTGTGCTTGCCAAACCGTACTTTGACCGGCAAGGTCACCAGATATCTCCCCAACTGCGAACGTTTGGAGAATTATGGGCAGGGTCCTCCAACCAGCTGGGGATTTTGACGATCTAACGCTCCAGTTGGTCAGAACTTGGCGGGGTATGCCTCAGAAGGACATCCAACAACGCTGTCAATGCCAGGTCGAATAACTGTTTGTATAAGTGCTCGAGTTGGACGAACGCGTTATTGACTTCATCAATTCGTTGAATTCTTTCTCTTGAATAAATCATTTCCTTGGCTCTTCATGTACATCACGTCTACCTGTGGTGGTACGCCACACAACGCGAAAAAATAATGTTGAAGAATTTCGCAAAACTAACGTCGTAGCGAAATAAATATTATCGCAGAAAAATGGAAAAGACTATGTAATCAACTAACATGAGCTGCGAATGTTATTGTAATCTCTGTTCCTTTCGAAAATGATCGCTCACACTTCCCTTTTGTTCGTTGGTAGTGTAAGAAGCCATTTTGTGACGAGGCACGAAAACGTGTACGTTTCTTGTAATACTTAGCCTAAATATAATCAAATAATACTTAAAAGCGTCGCTAATGTTTTTCTGTAACAAATCCTATAATCATAAAGTGATATATGTCAATGATTTATGCCAATTTCATAGGGGATCATTGGTACAGAGGTAAGCCCCATTGTTTTAAATGATAACGGCCCAGAATCGTAATAAATATTTTTAATATTTGCTAATTTTGACAAATAATAAAAGTAACTGTAAATGTAGGAGATTTCTCTTGATTAGCGGTTCTTCCTTTAAAGCAATAATAGTAGTCAGTTTTTCGAATTCAGAATCATGTAGAGGTAACATGATTTCAGTTACTTGCGAGATTCACCTTACTGATGAAGCAATTGGATATCTGGAATATTAGGCGTTAGTGGTGTATTTTAATATAAAAACAGCGTGTTGGTCAAAGTGCCATAACTGAGTGAATGACGTAAATAATTTTTCGGTTGTGAAGCAGGCAGTATAATACTAATTCCAACTTTACATCACAAAAAAATACCAACAACAGACATACGTAAAAAGAACCAAAAAAATGGTTCAAATTGCTCTGAGCACTATGGGACTCAACTGCTGTGGTCATTATTCCCCTAGAACTTAGAACTACTTAACCCTAACTAACCGAAGGACATCACACACATCCATGCCCGAGGCAGGATTCGAACCTGCGACCGTAGCAGTCCCACGGTTCCGGACTGCGCGCATAGAACCGCTCGGTCACAAAGGCCGGCTAAAAAGAACCACCACATACCGATTCCCCATTACACGATTCCATGATTCCTTCGTGGTCCATCGTTTTTTTTGTTAGAATGTACCTTTCCGAACGCCAGAAATGTGCCAGCGTTTAGTGTTCGTACGGGGAATTTGTAAAAGTTGAGACTTAACTCGCAAGGCTACAAATGTGTAAAGTAGTGTATAATTGAAGTGACACTGGCACCTCTTTGAAATTCTGAAGGTAATAAATGCGCCTGCACACATTCAGTATTTACTGACAATTCTAGTTTGTCAAACTTTCAATACATTTTAGCGACCTCACACTATCAATAACATTGTCAGTTGACAGGACGATCTTACAAGGTTAACATGTGAACACCCAAAAGAAAGCGTGTGCTGCATTTGTATTAGCTGTAGCTTGCAATTATTTTTCGATGAGACCTGCATGTATACGTCAAGTTATTAGCATTGATACGATATAAAATAAAGAAGCAATATATGTTAGAGAGGCAGTCACAGTCGACAAGAGATTAGGAATAACTTAGAGATTTCTATAATATCGGCCGGCACAATCAATAAAATTCTGTGCAAACTTGTGAATCAATTATATCTGGGTATCTGCCTGGTAAGGACCTGTAAAACAGTTTTTTTACGCTGCAGAGTGGAAATCTCAGTCTGTTGTCTACCAATGTACGTGGTCCAACTTTCCAGCCACCATCATATCTCCTCCTTATTCTGTCTCTTCTCAGCGTCCAGCAGTTGTCAATAGTGCTAGTGGAGAAATGGAACTCCTTAGCAAACTTGTGACCAGCATGGTAACACGTTACAGAACATGCTTTGCAGGACGTCGTGATCACACACCCTATTAACGACCATGTTCCGACATTTGTAATGTCCAGTGGACCATAATAAATCGCGGTGGCTTCAGTGTCAATATTGTCTTTGAGTAAAAGTGTCATTTCTGTTCGTCTCACTGTGTATTTCTTTCAGTTACATTGTGTACTATGTTGTAGCGGTTCTTTCAATGTATGGTGAAAGTTTCACCGAGCTATGTTCCTTGGAAATGACTCATCATGCGAAAGCTGCTTTGGTCTTAGTTTTGCACACCAGTGTAGCTTACAATTCGGACAACACAGAAGCGACGCGACTGCTTCTAAATGTCAGACGCTAAAAGAATGAAACTCAACAGCTATATATCTGAGCGATCTTGCTTGGAGCATCATGAAAGAGGAGTCTCCATAAGTCATTGTCCTTGAGGAGGACGACGTGCTGAGAAATCCGCTGGCGTGTTGATATAATTCCCTCTGCCGCCCTTTGTTCTGCGGACGTGGCTTCGCGTGACGCCCTGATTGCTTCGTCTTTCTACTGTGTTCCTGTCGACAGTGCTAGTCCATTAGTTAACGACCGGTCTGCCTCTGATGAAAGTTCAGGGATATACCGTTTCATCACGATAAACCCTGGATATCTGCAGCGGTGCAAGAACGGACTGCAGGACTAAAACACATGGGCACTATCAAAGAATCATTGAAAATGCTTCCACATTGTAGTAACACAGAATAATTTTTGTCTCAGACAAGTGCCGCTAAAAATTCTGTTCCACAAACAATCGACGTTGTCTTGTATGCAGAGGTTAGTTGTCTGCCTCTTCGGTCGTCACAAAAATCTATTATCACAAATTCTTTGAGCGACCCTTGATCGAAAATTAATAAATAACCATGAAAGTGAATAACATAGACTGAAGATGTGATTCCGCAGCTCCACCCGGTGCACTTCGTGTCGAAATAGCCCACGGGTGAACTGCCGGATATCATTGTCCAACGGGCACAACATTTCGGCTAACGACCACGTTGCCATCATCAGTTGTCCGCTGGACACTGACATCCGGCACTTCGCTTGTGAACTATTTCAATATAAGCTGAAGACATTTAAAATTATTCAAATCTTACCTCATTAATCAATCTGCCGTTTACTTAAGTAGATATTTATCAATGTTTTATTTTATATGTGACTAGTCGCAACTAAGACCATTATATAAATATTTTTAAAAAAATGTACAGTTGCGGCATCTCTAACTATCGTTTACTACCTTATTATTCTTAAAAATCAGCGTACTGAACTATATTTACCTAATTCCTGGGTAATTCTCTGATTTACAGTTCTACCATCGATGTAAACGTTAAATATCTCATTTCTTGTGGACTCTGATCTAATCTTTCCGTCCTCTTCCTTGTATTTTGTACTATTTTTGTTTTACGATGTAATCATTTGATTACCCATAGATGGTGTGACTGTTAACTTATACATCAACGTATACGGTATAGTCAGTCAATTCTAAGCTGAACTGAAGACCATCTCTTCGTTTCGAAACTGAATCAGAGAGCCTTGACTGACTTTGGGATGCCGGCCGCGGTGGTCTAGCGGTTCTAGGCGCGCAGTCCGGAACCGCGCGACTGCTACTGTCGCAGATTCGAATCCTGCCTCGGGCATGGATGTGTGTGATGTCCTTAGGTTAGTTAGGTTTAAGTAGTTCTAAGTTCTAGGGGACTGATGACCACAGCAGTTAAGTCCCATAGTGCTCAGAGCCATTTGAACTTTTTTTATTTTTTTTTTATTTTTTTATTTTTTTTTTTTTTTTTACTTTGGGATACCACCAGTTAACCTTCTTCGATATTGCCTTAAACAAACATCTCATCGATGCCAAACTGTGGGAAAAATCATGTAGTGATCGCTGTACATACGTGCCCATTTGGTGATGAGCCTGGCGCTACAGTTTGGAGCTGCTTAACCGCTACGGTCGCAGGTTGGAATCCTGACTCGGGCTTGGGTGTGTGTGATGTCCTTAGCTTAGATAGGTTTAAGTAGTTCTAAGTTCTAGAGGACTGATGACCTCAGAAGTTAAGTCCCATAGTGCTCAGAGCCATTTGAACCATTTGGTGCGCCTGGCAAACAAGCAAAGTTAAGTAATGAGCACTTTCCGTTTGAAACAGTGCAGTCGTTGT
Organism: Schistocerca gregaria; assembly: GCF_023897955.1. Taxonomy (NCBI): domain Eukaryota; kingdom Metazoa; phylum Arthropoda; class Insecta; order Orthoptera; family Acrididae; genus Schistocerca; species Schistocerca gregaria. Next base: position 354,621,191 of record NC_064922.1, on the reverse strand, counting down.
CGTAATGTGGTAAAGGGGCAATTTATCTGACGTTCAAAAGGACATGATCGTTGGCTTTTGTGCGAGGGGAGGAAAGGATTTCCGAAATGGCTAAGCTTGTAAACTGATCGCTTGCCGACCTTGTTAAAGTACCCAGTCCATGGCAAAATGGTGCTATACAATACTGGCGCCGAGAACCAAATGTTTCGTACGCGAACACATTCACGTTTTTGTTTTTTTTCCTCTTTTTTATTTTTTTGAGCTGTGAGGGAAGGATACAGCGGCAGTAGAAAAGAGGCGGTAAAATAGGAAATACTGGAAGACAATGGTTATGGTACAGAATGAGCGAAAGAGACAATGGCAATGTGGGAGAAAGAGAGGTACACAGTACTAGTGGTAGATAGTTGACAGTGAGGGAACAGTGTTAGGAAAAGAGTCAAGGAGTTAGTGCTTGTGGAAGAGGAATAAAGAAAAGAAGAAAGTTATTAGGTAGGTGTGAAGGAGAAAGTTACTACCTAGTTATGAAGTGGAAAGATGGAATTTAGTTAGGAATTAAAACAGGATCTAGTGTACCATTAAATACTCTTATATGCTGATGATCGGGTAATTACACAGGAAACAGAAGATAATTTATGAAGAGCAATATATAGATTGAGCAAAAACGCAATATATTACAACTTAACTATATCTGTAAATAAGACGAAGATAATGGATTTCAAGGGAAAGAATCCGGTCAGATCGAAAATAATAATAAATGAGAAAATTTTATATCAAGTATACCACTTGAGTTATCTGATGCGTGATATTAGTTTTAACTATGACAAAGACATTCAGAATAATGTCAATAGTTATCAAGATATCGGCGGAACAGCTGGAAGAACTTTGTGAAGAAAAACAAGAAAAGAAACACAAATGAAATTCTACAAGTTATCGCTATACCTACACTTGTATATGGTTGCGAATCATCGAGAGCAACAACAAACGAAAACTCATCTATACAGGCGGCAGAGATTAAAGATATGAAAGAGGCTGTAATAAAGTGTACAAAATAAGGAATAGATTTTAAAAAAAATTTCAATGAATGTCAAGATACAAGGAAATAGAATGGAATGGATGGATCATGTTTGTAGAATGACAGAAAACAGACTGCCAGCCAAGGTAATGAGTTATCGGCGTCTGGAAAGAGAGAACTAGATAGTTAGATAGATTGATGACAGGGAGCGAAACAGGTGACTAAAATACTCAGTTTTTGGAAGGAAATGGTGATGATGATGATGATGATAAAGTGGAAGGGGATGAGAACCAGAGATAAAAAGAGACAGAGTCTGTGACTGACAGCTATAAAAAGCAATAGCGATAGTGAGAAGGGACAGCAGCAGAGTGAAGGTAAGTTTGTGGTAAGTTCTTATGGGACCAAACTGCTGAGGCCATTGGTCCCTAGGCTACTACTGAAGCTAACTTACGTTAAGGACAACACAGATACTAGAGGCCAAGGGAGGACTCGAACCTCCGACTGGTGGAGCCATGCGAACTATGGCAAGGCGCCCTAGACTATGCGGCTACCCCGCGCGGCATAGCGGGAAGGAATGAAAAGTAGGGAGCAGTAAGAGAGAGCTAGAGTGAGACAGCGACAGTGAGAAAAGACGGCAGTAGGACAGAAAGAGGCTGTCGCTGTGGCGCAGGAGAGAATGACAGAAACACAGACAGATAATAATGAATTGGGCTGAATGAATGAATGAGATTTCCCGTCCGGTGGTCACAGCATGTTGTTCTCAATGGAGAGACGTCTACAGACGTTAAAGTAACCACTGGCATGCCACAGGGCAGTGTTATGGGACCATTGATTTTGACAATATATATAAATGACGTAGTAGATAGTGTAGGAAGCTCCATGCGGCTTTTCACGGATGATGCTGTAGTATACAGAGAAGTTGCAGCATTAGAAAATTGCAGCGAATTGCAGGAAGATCTGCAGCGGATAGGCACTTGGTGCAGGAAGTGGCAACTGACCCTTAACATACACAAATGTAATGTATTGCGAATACATAGAAAGAAGGATCCTTTATTGTATGATTATATGATAGCGGAACAAACAATTGTGTAGTAGGCTGTTTAGGTTATGTTGGTAACGCCATGTAGCGCTCTATATAAAAATCACTGACTGTGCTGTGTGCAGTCTGTGGCTGGTTTGCATTGTTGGAATTTGCTATTGTAGTTAGATGTGAACAGCGCGTAGTGTTGCGCAGTTGGAGGTGAGCCGCCAGCAGTGGTAGATTTGGGGAGAGAAATGGAATTCTGAGAGCGGACGATGTGGACCTGTGTCCATCAGAAAGAGTAAATTTGTAATATTGGATATCATGAACTGATGTATATATATGATCACTTTGGAATATTGTTAAGATAAATGCATTGTTTGTTCTCTATCAAAATCTTTCAGTTGCTGACTATGCCCATCAGTAGTTAGTGCGTTCAGTAGTTAGAATCTTTTATTTAGCTGGCAGTAGTGGCGTTCGCTTTATTGCAGTAGTTTGAGTAACGAAGATTTTTGTGAGGTAAGTGATTCATGAATGGTATAGGTTATTGTTAGTCAGGGCCATTCTTTTGTAGGGATTTTTGAAAGTCAGAGTGCGTTGCGCTAAAAATATTGTGTGTCAGTTTAGTGTTGATCAGAATAGGTAAAGAGCGAAATGTCTGAGTACGTTCAGTTCTGCTCAGCTGTTTGAAAGTCAAATAACGTAAGAGGTTTATCAGCACACTCATTCATAAATTTTTCTAAGGGGACGTTTCACTGGTAGCAGTTACTTTTGTAAAATATCTGGGAGTATGCGTACGGAACGATCGGCCTGTACTTGAGTATTGCTCATCAGTGTGGGATCCGTGCCAGGTCGGGCTGACAGAGGAGACAGAGAGGATCCAAAGAAGAGCGGTGCGTTTCGTCACAGGGTTATTTGGTAAGAGTGATAGCGTTACGGAGATGTTTAGCAAACTCAAGTGGCAGACTCTGCAAGAGAGCGCTCTGCATCGCGGTGTAGCTTGCTGTCTAGGTTTCGAGAGGGTGCGTTTCTGGATGAGATATTGGATATACTGCTTCCCCCTACTTATACCTCCAGAGGAGATCACGAATGTAAAATTAGAGAGATTCGAGCGCGCACGGAGTCTTTCAGGCAGTCGTTCTTCCCGCGAACCATACGCGACTGGAACAGGAAAGAGAGGTAATGACAGTGGCACGTAAAGTGCCCTCCGCCACACACCATTGGGTGGCTTGCGGAGTACAGATGAAGATGTAGATAGAAGTGGGAGTGGATGGGTATGGGCTACTTTATACCGATGGACTAGTGGCTGTGATCGAGTTACAGTTAGGGAAGGTAGTGGGAGCGAGATGTGACTTCCGTGTCAAAGAAGAGCGCGAATATATTCGCACGGCGTAATTTTCGGAAAATTACTTAAAGGTGCTGAGGAAATTAGAATGACGCAGCTGGTACCCCATTTCTCAGTCAGAATCTTTTAAACAGGAGCATATTCTCCTTCTTTGTGCTCTGACAGCAGCATTTATCTTCTCTTGTTTGCTCATTCACCACGCTTTATGGTGTGCCGTCTTGTGGTTCAGCAGGTGGATGAAACTTCCAATGACCACACGGGACGCATTCCGCTAGTACGTTACCGTGGAGGCTGCAGCCCGCGGCCCGGTGAGTTACCAGTAAGCGGTGAGCAGCTGGCTCTGCTGCTCCTGCCACAGCGGGCCTGTTTTTCCCGTCCGGTGGTCGCAGCCGCAGCCGCTGCCGTCCGCTGCTGGTGCCGCCTCGAATACAAATGGTATCTGGTCCCCTGCGCTGGCAAGCCGTCGGCCTGCCTCTGCCAAAACCGGGCACTTCCCTGCCCGCTGGGAACACTGCGCCGCCCCTCTCCAGATGCCTTCCGCCGTTTCGCCGAACTCGCGAGTACGCGATGCGGATCAGGCTAACTGGTACTTTGCAGGAATGTTGCGGGTTTGAAGCGTCCGAGATCATATCGACTGGTCCGAGATCATATCGACTCCGAAACCGGGGTTCCCGGAAATGTATTGCTGCTATAAACGCGTTGCGACAATTTGAGTTTTTCCCAGTTTCTGTTGGTTTAAGGATTAATTCACTGTTACGGCCGGACGATGTGGCCTAGCGGTTCTAGGCGCTTCATTGTGGAACCGCGCTGCTGCAACGGTCGCAGGTTCGAATCGTGCCTCGAGCATGGATGTGAGTGATGTCCTTAGGTTAGTTAGGTTTAAGTAGTTCTAAGTCTCGGGGACTGATGACCTCAGATGTTAAGTCCCATAGTGCTTAGAGCCATTTGAACCATTTTTTTTTTTCACTGTTACGCAGTCTGGAAGGTTCTTTCCGCCTCGTTCGCGGGCAGTCCACTTCATAGCGAAGAGAGGCATGCGAAAGAAATTGCTCGACGTGCTGCTACTGACGTTGCCATTGTATTGTATTCTATGTTAACCGGGGACTTAGAAACGACAGAGAGGCTCCGTCCCCGCCGCAGCCGCAGTGGTCCACAACCCCACGACGAATACCGCAGTCCACTTCGTCCCGCCGCAGGCCCACACCGAACTCAGGATTATTGTGCGGTAACCCCTATATCCAGAATGAGATTTTCACTCTGCAGCGGGGTGTGCGCTGATATGAAATTTGCTGGCAGATTAAAACTGTGTGCCGGACCGAGACTCGAACTCGGGACCTTTGCCTTTCGCGGGCAAGTGCTCTACCAACTGAGCTACCCAAGCACGACTCACGCCCCGTACTCACAGCTTTACTTCTGCCAGTACCTCGTCTCCTACCTTCCAAACTTCGCAGGAGAGCTTCTGTATAGTTTGGAAAGTAGGTGACGAGGTACTGGCATAAGCTGTGAGGACGGGGCGTGAGTCGTGCTTGGGTAGCTCGTTGGGAGAGCACTTGCCCGCGAAAGGCAAAGGTCCCGAGTTCGAGTCTCGGTCCGGCACACAGTTTTAATCTGAGAGGAAGTTTTGTAACCTCTATGTTTGCGTGGTAGAGTAATGGTGGTGTACGCGTACGAGGAGAACTCGTTTGCGCAGCACTCGCCGACATAGTGTAACTGAGGCGGAATAAGGTGAACCAGCCTGCATTCGCCGAGGCAGATGGAAAACCGCCTAAAAACCATCCACAGACTGGCCGGTTCACCGGACCTCGACACAAGTCCGCCGGGCGGATTCGTGCCGGGGACCAGGCGTGGAAACAAGGCTCAAGCAAAACTAAGACACGTTCACAGGATTTTACGACCTAGAAAAAGCGTTCAACAGTATAATGGTACAACATGTTAGAAACTGTCAGGAAAAAAGAAATAAGCTATACGGAAGGACGGTTAATATGTAGATGGGTCGTCCAAAAACACAGCACAAGACATTACCATGACTAACATGGTGTACGAAACTCGTTGGCACTCAAAACAGCTTCCAGTCGCCTCGGAATGGATAAATACATGTTCTGTATCGTTTTTAAGGGAATCTTATACCATTCTTCCTGCATAATAGTGGCAAGGTCACGTAACAATGATGGAGGTGGATAGCGATCACACACCGTTCGCTCCAAACTAAATCACAAAGGTTAGGTAAGATTGATATCTGCGATTTCTGCGGCCGGCACAGGTGCGACTTTTCATCGTCGCTCTGCAACGATGCGAGCAGAGCGAACAGGGACCCTCTCGATTTGGAAGACACCACCACCATTGGTGAAAAACACTGTATCATGGGATGGACATGATCAGCCTGATTCTTGACGCCGATAATCTCCACAGAAACGAAACGGCAACTCATTTAGTCAAAAGACTTACGAAAATACCTCATTTCAAGTTTCCACGAAAACTACAGGGATACATTGGCTTCCATTACGTTTCATCAAATCTTCCATCTTTATAAAACATCACCTCAAGCTAGCTTCCGGCTCTACGAACTGATCTGAGGCCCTTGTCTGCCGAGGCCGTTGAATGTCACCAAACCGCAGAATTCACCTGGATAACCAGAAAATGATTAATGAGAATTGTGTAGCTGGACGGCTACATTCCCTATATTGCGAACTCCAGGTCGCTCCTCGAAATTTAGCTTGTAGCTCTTTCCGCCAGTTAACCACAGGAGGAGAAATGTAAATATTTTATCTCTCATTTCTGCTTCTGCTGGTAGAACTCCTCGGGAAAGCGTTAAAGAAGCAATCAACACTCAATAAACTTTTAAATCATCATAAAAAATTATACGAATAAAAAAATGGTGAGATGTTTACTCGAAGCTACCGGGTTCACGTCGGTATAGACGCATCTTCATTGTTTATAGCGGTCCCAGTATTCTGGAAGTTATCCACGTTAACAGTGAAACCACACTGGAGGGTTGTCATAAAAAAACTGTGTGCACGGGCTAACTTCCCGAAAGCTGGGACTTTGTAATTGTCCATCTACATTACGAAAATATAACCATTATAAACTTGAATATGCGTCTATACTGACGTGAAACCGGTACCTGTGAATAAAGCACCTTCATACAGATGTACGGCTTTTGGAAACACTTCGCCATTCTAGACTTTTTTGTTATAACTTTTATGATAATGTAAATTTTTATTGAGTGTTCGGTGTTTTATTATTGTTACTCAATGTCTAAGGTTTGGCTGGTTGATTATCGACGACTGTGCCGCTAAAGCGGAGTTATTGAACGCAGTTTTCCGAAATTCCTTCACCAGGGAAGACGAATGGAATATTCCAGAATTTAAAACACGAACATCTGCTAGCATGAGTTTCTTAGAAGTAGATACCTTAGGGGTTGCGAAGCAACTCAAATCGCTTGATACGGGCAAGTCTTCAGGTCCAGATTGTATACCGATTAGGTTCCTTTCAGATTACGCTGATACTATAGCTCCCTACTTAGCACTCATATACAACCGCTCGCTCACCGATAGATCTGTACCTACAGATTGGAAAATTGCGCAGGTCGCACCAGTGTTCAAGAAGGGTAGTAGGAGTAATCCATTTAACTACAGACCTATATCATTGACGTCGGTTTGCAGTAGGGTTTTGGAGCATATACTGTATTCAAACATTATGAATCACCTCGAAGGGAACGATCTATTGACACGTAATCAGCATGGCTTCAGAAAACATCGCTCTTGTGCAACGCAGCTAGCTCTTTATTCGCACGAAGTAATGGCCGCTATCGACAGGGGATCTCAAGTTGATTCCGTATTTATAGATTTCCGGAAAGCTTTTGACACCGTTCCTCACAAGCGACTTCTAATCAAGCTGCGGAGCTATGGGGTATCGTCTCAGTTGTGCGACTGGATTCGTGATTTCCTGTCAGGAAGGTCGCAGTTCGTAGTAATAGACGGCAAATCATCGAGTAAAACTGAAGTGATATCAGGTGTTCCCCAGGGAAGCGTCCTGGGACCTCTACTGTTCCTGATCTATATAAATGACCTGGGTGACAATCTGAGCAGTTCTCTTAGGTTGTTCGCAGATGATGCTGTAATTTACCGTCTAGTAAGGTCATCCGAAGACCAGTATCAGCTGCAAAGCGATTTAGAAAAGATTGCTGTATGGTGTGTCAGGTGGCAGTTGACGCTAAATAACGAAAAGTGTGAGATGATCCACATGAGTTCCAAAAGAAATCCGTTGGAATTCGATTACTCGATAAATAGTACAATTCTCAAGGCTGTCAATTCAACTAAGTACCTGGGTGTTAAAATTACGAACAACTTCAGTTGGAAGGACCACATAGATAATATTGTCGGGAAGGCGAGCCAAAGGTTGCGTTTCATTGGCAGGACACTTAGAAGATGCAACAAGTCCACTAAAGAGACAGCTTACACTACACTCGTTCGTCCTCTGTTAGAATATTGCTGCGCGGTGTGGGATCCTTACCAGGTGGGATTGACGGAGGACATCGAGAGGGTGCAAAGAAGGGCAGCTCGTTTTGTATTATCGCGTTATAGGGGAGAGAGTGTGGCAGATATGATACACGAGTTGGGATGGAAGTCATTACAGCATAGACGTTTTTCGTCGCGGCGAGACCTTTTTACGAAATTTCAGTCACCAACTTTCTCTTCCGAATGCGAAAATATTTTGTTGAGCCCAACCTACATAGGTAGGAATGATCATCAAAATAAAATAAGAGAAATCAGAGCTCGAACAGAAAGGTTTAGGTGTTCGTTTTTCCCGCTCGCTGTTCGGGAGTGGAATAGTAGAGAGATAGTATGATTGTGGTTCGATGAACCCTCTGCCAAGCACTTAAATGTGAATTGCAGAGTAGTCATGTAGATGTAGATTTGGGGGAAGCGACCAAACAGCGAGGTCATCGGTCTCTTTCAAAGCAACTACCCCGGCATTTGCCAGAAGCGATTTAGGGAAATAACGGAAAACCTAAATCAGAATGTCCGCACGCGGGTCCGAGACGTCGTCCTCAGAGTCCAGCCTGCTAACCACTCCCCACCTCGCTTCTGCACTGTGTTTCTGAGCCGTGGTTACCTTCCTCAGAAAGTTGTTCCTCGGGAATGGCCTCGTTCCTGGCGAAAGATTTCGAAATTTTAGCTCCACTATCTGGGTAAAGTGACTAGCACAACAGGCGCTGACCACAACCCACTTAAAAAGACTGATCGACCTCGTCCAAGCTGGACAAAACCCCCTTCCAACAGAGATATGGGAACCGGATTGTAACATTATCGTCAATCCAGAGGACGAAACCACGGGTGTGACAAGCAGTAACATTGCTACAGATCGTATTCTTACCGTTGTTGTTGTTGTGGTCTTCAGTCCTGAGACTGGTTTGATGCAGCTCTCCATGCTACTCTATCTTGTGCAAGCTGCTTCATCTCCCAGTACCTACTGCAACCTACATCCTTCTGAATCTGCTTAGTGTAGTCGTCTCTTGGTCTTCCTCTACGATTTTTACCCTCCACGCTGCCCTCTAATACTAAATTGGTGATCCCTTGATGTCTCAGAACATGTCCTACCAACCGATCCCTTTTTCTGGTCAAGTTGTGCCACAAACTTCTCTTCTCTCAATCCTATTCAATACTTCCTCATTAGTTATGTGATCTACCCATCTAATCTTCAGCATTCTTCTGTAGCACCACATTTCGAAAGCTTCTATTCTCTTCTTGTCCAAACTAGTTATCGTCCATGTTTCACTTCCATACATGGCTACACTCCATACAAATACTTTCAGAAATGACTTCCTGACGGAACGCTTTCCTTGCCATTGCCAGTCTACATTTTATATCCTCTCTACTTCGACCATCATCAGTTAGTTTGATCCCCAAATAGCAAAACTCATTTACTACATAAATTGTCTCATTTCCTAATCTCATTCCCTCAGCATCACCCGACTTTATTCGACTAATTCCATTATCCTCGTTTTGCTTTTGTTGATGTTCATCTTATATCCTCCTTTCAAGACACTGTCCATTCCGTTCAACTGCTTTTCCAAGTCCTTTGCTGTCTCTGACAGAATTACAATGTCATCGGCGAACCTCAAAGTTTTTATTTCTTCTCCATAAATTTTAATACCTACTCCGAATTTTTCTTTTGATTCCTTCACTGCTTGCTCAATATACAGGTTGAATAACACCGGGGAGAGACTGCAACTCTGTCTCACTCCCTTCCCAACCACTGCAATCCTCGACAATTTACGTCGACTGTCAGAATGCACGCCATTTTAGTCCTTGGAAAGATAAAAGAATATCAGCTTGAGTATAGGTTGTATAGTCAGATGAAACAGTTCTTGGTAAAAAACATCTGTACTTCAGAACCTCAAGAACCAGGTAAAACTCGACTGTTATACCTAAAAAGCTTTTTCTACCTGAAATCTCAGTCGCAAATACTCCACGCAAGGAATAAAACAGGAAACCTTTACAGTGCGCAACTCAATTAAAAGGATCACTTTTTCGAATCCCTGTACATGTCTCCAACTGCGACGCATAAGTTTGAAATTCGGCTCAAAGATCCTCTCCAATAATGCAAAAGTTGGCGCTCTGCGACGTCACCCTCAGGCTCGGTGACAGAAAGGTGTCGATACATGTGAAAAAGAGCCAAGAGAACACAATTTCATGTGAAGTGTAAGGTGGGTTAATATCGCATTCCATTGGCGCCAAATTTCACTGTAATTCTGCTCGACGCCACCCCGTGGGTGTCACACGACAAGGAAGGTCGTCACACCCCCTCTCACCTACATTTCACCCTTCGTTTTACGCCTCTTCAATGGTTAGAACCACGACGCTCAGAGTTAAAATCACGTGGTTTTCTTATGGGTGGCCGACGAAAACAATTCAAACCTGCTGTCGCTCTGAATCGACTGGAAAAAGCTTCAGTGTTGTTATAAATGGCGCCAATAAAATCATCCCTTATCTTGGGGCGTTGATTCCCACACATATCGCCGGCCGTGGTGGCCGAGAGGTTCTAGGCGCTTCCGTCCGGAACAGCACCACCGCTACGGTCGCAGGTTCGAATCCTGCCTCGGGCATGGATGTGAGTGATGTCCTTAGGTTAGTTAGGTTTAAGTAGTTCTAAGTTCTACGGGAATGATGACCTCAGATATTAAGTCCCAAAGTGCTCAGAGCCATTTGAACCATTTGAACTCATACATACCGCGGTCGAAAACTACAGCTCGCAGTGCGATAGAGTACAATGCAACTGCAATTTTTATTCTGCTGTACAGGTAGAACCACTGAAGATCTTTGAAAACCATTCGACGAAATTTGAACACGATAGAAAGCAACAAAGAGTGCTGATCCTGTTTCACCCCTCCTGTTTTGTACACCATGCGGTGAGATCACAGGACAGTGTGTCCGCCGGTCGTGGTCTAGCAGCTAGCATTGCTGCCTCTGGATCACAGGGCCCCGGGTTCGATTCCCGGCCGGGTTGGGCACTTTCTCTGCTGGGGACTGGGTGTTTGTGTTGTCCTTATCATTTCATCATCATCATTAGTGACAGTGACTAGATTGGATCGTGTAAAAATTGGACTGTGAAAAAATTGGGACTTTGTACACGCGCTGATGACCACGCAGTTGAATGCTCCACAAACGAAACATCATGATCATCATCATGATCATCATCATCATCATCACATTACAATGGTACATTGACATTAGTGTGAATAAAACGCGAAGTGACCCTCTAAGACAATCTCAGTGGCCAACGCCCTAGATGCCACCTCCACTCCTTTGTTGAGCATATTAAAAATTTCCCTGTTCAGGGATTAGACGAGTTCCCGGCGCCTGCAGGCAGGCAACCTTCTGACAGCCTTTGATTCCGCCAGCCCACTAGCGGGGGCTAGAGCAGCCTCATGCGGGGGCTCCAGTACTCCGTAGTGGCTTATATCTGCGCAGATAGATGTTTCAAGTGCTCGACAAAGTGCTAGATGCAAAGTGCAAAGTGTTAAGTGCTAATTGCTAAGTGCAAAGTGCTAAGTGCCACCTAGTGTGTTACCGAACTGCATATTCTCAGAGGGATCCTTTGCCATTTTATTCACGCATGTATTAATGACACTCCTCCATCTACCCCCTTCCCCTTCCTCCAGAGGCCTCGAAACAAGAGTGTTGAAACTGCATAAGCATCCTTTTCTGCTTCGGATTGTCGAATGGTTTGTATGGTCTTTAGTGGTTCTACCGTGTACACCAGAGCAAAAGGTGCACTGGCACCGTACTCCAAAGGGTTGCTATCACTTTTCATGGGGTTGCTAGCCCACGATGTCCTTACAGAAGACCTAGGTGGGTGTCATCATTGTCAAAAGTTGTCATGAACGTCCTCCTGTAACTCACTGCACTGCGAGCTGTCGTTTTCGACCGCGATATATGTGGGAATCAACTCTCCAAGAAAAGCAGTGGTTTCATTAAGGCCCTTTATGACCCACTGAGGCTTCTTCGTGTCGATTCTGGGCGGCCGTGTGTCTAAATGATTTTCCTCGGCCACAAATTAGAAAACTGCGTGATTTCAACGCTAGACGTTGCACTTCAACCCATCGCAGAGGGGTCGAGAGGAGGAATGAAAGTAGGTAAGCGTGACGACCTAAGCATCGTATGGTACGTCCACGTTAGCATTGAGTAAAATTGTGGTGAAATTTGGTACCAATGTGACGTTAACCGCCTTCCACCTCTCATGAAATTGTTACTCTTTTCTTCGCATGTATCACCTTGCTGTTTGGAGCGTCTCAGGAGCTGAGGGTGGTGTCATAGGGCGCCATGCTTTTGCACCATTACGAAGGACCTTTAATCCAAAATTCCAAACGTACGCATCGCAACGGTTACCAGTTAGTGGGCAAAGTACTTTAAACTGAGTTCTTGAAATTGAAATCACATAGCCAACATAAATTGCTCTTCTAAAGGCTAGCTCCATACAAAAGCGTTAAGTGGGATACTGTGTGGCGTTCTGCGGGATTCGGTGATGAGTTATTTTCTGTTTGTGGTGGTCAGGTCGACGCCGTAGGCTACTGAAAGCTCTCCGGAAGGACCCATTCTCGGGACCAGTACCTCCCCATCTCAAAGAACCATGATGTGTGGAGCTATTGAACGTTAAAAAAGCATTTCTTGTGCAACTGTAGAATGAAAGCTGAGTGCTCGGCATTATGACACTTGAGTGGTAAATCTTGATACCATACCCTTCACGACCGTTGTACCAAACGGCACATTCCAACAGATTAATGCAAACATTCCCGCCCCTCTACACTTTTCGAAAAATGCCTTGAGAAACGTGCCGGTTCTTGACTCACCTACGCAGTTCACTGATTTGCCACCCATGGAACATGTCTGGAATGCAGTGGGGAAAAAATACTTTCTTACGAGACTCCAGTAAGAAATATACATGGACTGACGCAGAGTGCGTTTCAGGCACTGCATAAAATTAAGATTATTTACAGAGGCCTTTTCCTTCCATGCCACAACAAATACAAGACTGTATTCGTGCACGTGGTGGCTGCGTCTCATACTGATGATGATGATAGATGTCATTTACAAATGGAACGGAAATCTAATCATGTAATAGATCGGGCACTTCGCTCTACGCAGAGAATCAGGTGTAACGACGAACAACAGTCGTCCAAGGGCAAAGTTTTTCTTCCGTTCATTAGTAAGGTCACCGATCGCATTGGGAAAGTTTTAGGCAAGTATGGGGTGGAAACTATTTACAGACCCACTAGGAAAATTAGAGAATTTTTAAGGTCGGCAACGATGCACGGCAGCCTTTGGCTACACCGGGGGTAAATAGAATTCCATGTAGTTGTGGACAGGTTTACATCGGTACCACAAAGAGAAGTGTGAACACCCGTTTTGTCGAACATAAGAGGAATTGCCGCCTGGGTCACACGGATAAATCGGCCATAGCGGAACATTTTTACCAGGAAGGTGATCATGAAATAAAATTCAGCGAGACGAGCGTCATATCAAAAACCTCGTATTATTATGAACGCTTGTATAGAGAGGCTATCGAGATTGATAAACACCGTAATGATTTTAACAGGAAAAACGAAGGTGTTAAACTGGATAAAATTTGGATGTCAGCTTTGCACCTCAAACGTGACGATCGATTACTCTCAATCGAGAATGTTGGCATTACCAGAGACAATATCCGCCTTCGGTAGCTGAGTGGTCAGCGCGACAGACTGTCAATCCAAAGGGCCCGGGTTCGATTCTCGGCTGGGTCGGAGATTTTCTCCGCTCAGGGACTGGGTGTTGTGTTGTCCTAATCGTCAACATTTCATCCCCATCGACGCGCAAGTCGCCGAAGTGGCGTCAAATCGAAAGACTTGCACCAGGCGAACGGCCTACCCGACGGGAGGCCCTCGTCACACGACATTTCGTTTCACCAGAGACAATCTCATAGCCGACGCCACGTGATCGACAGTGGCGCCCTCTGTACTGCCTACATAATCAGCGCTTCCTGGAGTTCTCTTCGCAGTTCGCCGAGGATGTCTCCCGCAGTCGGAGACGAAACGCCAGGAGACAGTTTTATACTTTGACCACGGTCTATCAGCCCGGAAGTTTTAAGTGAAGACATGTAATATCCGTTATGTGATGAATGTCTTAACGAAGTTGGATAAGTAAAGGACGTAACGCTTCCCATTTCCACCAGTGTACTTTCTGTACATAGTGTCCACAACTACATTACTGACTGCACCTCGAGCTGGTAGTCTGATTTCCCAGAGCGCGGAAAAAGAAGAACTCTCCGAGCAGAGTGCTGAACGGGTTAGAGGTAGAAGGGGGAGGCGGGGGTGGTCTAATTGGAGGCGCGCTTCGGCCGCCAGCTATCTCGCTCGTAAAGATGGTGCGGCAGGTCAGCTCGGGGCGCGCCCAAGCAGTCTGGCGTGGGCAATCGATAGCCACGAAGGCACCCCTCAGTAATATCGGCAGGGGATCCTAGCCGTTTCTCCTGGCTGCTGCAAACATCGATATTGATTTAGATTCGATGTACAGTGGCTATTTCTCTAGGATTTTTAGATCTTCTTCGTTTCCAGATTCTCTGATTAGTGAAGCAGGTGCGGAGGATTCAGTGCGGAATAGTCTAGTGCTCTATCACCCGCCCTCCTTCTTGCCCGTCCCATCAAATACTTACGATTGTAGTGAAAAATACGAGGTGGTTTTTTCCCATCGCGTACAAACTCTAGTGATTGCTCGATGAGAGGATACGAAACAAGAAAGGTGTAATGAACTTACGTCCGGAAATGATGGTTTCCACGCTAGAGACCATTTATTCAGTCATACTTTGTTACAGAGATTGCGGTCTAATTCATGCTGCACCATGCAGCCACAGTTGCAGTATGCATAGTTTCCTCCTAGAGGGTGGTACTGTTCCTCATACGTCACGCTCTAGCGCCCTATACTGCCATAGTAATTGGTAATGTTGTGTCCGATTCACTTCTCTTACTGACTCCCCTTGTAGCGGATGTAATACAGCGTTGTATACAATGGTACCGTATTCGAATCGAGAGTATGCCGACGTGGGGTTTACTTACGGGAAGCATGGTTGCACGAGGACACCTATTTCCGCCTACTACTATAGCGTTCAATGTTTGCAACAATGTTTCGCCGTGTGTCTGAGACAGGGTCGTTTCAGGAAGCAGGAAATCATGAAGGACGTACCCGAAATGTTCGGATACCACACATGGAGGAAAATTAACACTGAGGAAGGCGACCGCCGTTTCAGTACCAGTACAGGGCAAGCCAAACAACCGTGTAGAACATTCTCCATGAGAATTGTTGCTACCTTTATTACTTACAGCGTGTGCAGGGATTACTGGCGATAGACTTTCTCCCTGAGCGGGAATCGAACCCGGGCCCGTAGGACGGCAATCAGTCACTCTAACCACTCAGCTATTGGGCCGGACAATGAGTTAATGAAAGACCGATATTGATCCTTCAACATCGAACAAAATCTCTCACTTTTAACAACAGATTTAAACTTGGTCAAAAAGAAAACACATCTGACAAGATAAAAATAATGCGAATAGAATACTACACCAATAGAATATTACACTACAGCGCTTTACCAGGCAACTTTCTCACCGCAAATTCCATTACGTTTCAGCATAGGAATGGCCACTGAAGTAAAAATTTATCTAAAGTCCACGAATTTGACTACATAGATCCACGAAAAATGCAGGCAGCGTCTATGCGAAGAGGTTACGTCAGACGTCGGCGGAAACACAAGTATGCTTTGTTTCTTCATCAATATATGCACGCTAACTTAGACCTCAACCATCCTGTTACCGGATTGGTCAGTAGGGTGTGGCTCCCTAAGATCGCGTACAGCTGTCCTTTCGCTACACAGCCCAAGATTATGACTTCCACAGCAGACGAAAACAGTGCTTAGTGTGTTTGCATCTCAGCAATGACTTAAACTCACATAAACATAAATAATATGAAAGACGTCTTACAACAGAAGATTTTCAGTGTTCAGCCTTTTATTTGGCTCTATCGTTCTGTGATTCCAATGTTGTGCTATATCAGCATTAAATTTAGTGCTACATCCGAAAATGATCATTTGCATACTTCTACAATATTACGTCCAAAATAGGTTGCACCTAGGATTTTACTCATAATTGTAACGTACTTGAAAATAGGCCCCATGGGTGCGACAGGAGTTTCTCCTTGCCGTCGTATGTCACAAAGATCACTTGTTGTGGTGCCATTTTATATATATATATATATATATATATATATATATATATATATATATATATGACAGTATGTGGAGTATAGACACAATCCACGTAGCGGAGCGTGCAGGCATCGAAGTACCAACTCGTAAACAGTGGTAATCGTGCAGTTCAATAGCGGAGCTACCTCATAGTTAATCGTCAAAAATATATCAACCGTTCTTTCTGATGTGGTTATGGTTTCAACTGTTTCGTAACCGATAATAGCTGACCGACCAATGCAGTATTGTTCACTTTCTTGTCTTTCCGCTTTCCGCTTTCATCTGTGTTTGGACTCTTTGAGATTTTTTTCACGTTAATATTTCTCGAAAGAGAGACCCATTTTAATTCTGGCTTCCATTTCGTAAATGTTTCATTTGAAGTAGTAAACATAAATTTTCTCTAACTGCTGATGAAACTGCCCAAAATCAAAGAATGTCTTGGCGGTACTGTATTCTGACAGCACAGTATTGCAGTTCATCAATATGAAGGTAATAATTTCGCAACATTAGTTTAAAAACGAAACAATTCGGTAATTAAAGTTGGCTTTTGCCTTAGCCTATTCTTCAGTATGCGCCAACAAAGTTAAAATTTCTCTGATCTTACTGTCATTTTTATGTTTCTCATCTAGCTCCGAACATCCTGCGGTTGGTAGAGCACTTGCCCGCGAAAGGCAAAGGTCCCGAGTTCGAGTCTCGGTCGGGCACACAGTTTTAATCTGCCAGGAAGTTTCATATCAGCGCACACTCCGCTGCAGAGTGAAAATCTCATTCTGGAAACATCCCCCAGGCTGTGGCTAAGCCATGTCTCCGCAGTATCCTTTCTTTCAGGAGTGCTAGTTCTGCAAGGTTCGCAGAAGAGCTTCTGTAAAGATTGGAAGGTAGGAGACGGATACTGGCAGAAGTAAAGCTGTGAGTACCGGACGGGAGTCGTGCTTCGGTAGCTCAGTTGGTAGAGCACTTGCCCGCGAAAGGCAAAGGTCCCGAGTTCGAGTCTTGGTCGGGCACACAGTTTTAATCTGCCAGGAAGTTTCATATCAGCGCACACTCCGCTGCAGAGTGAAAATCTCATTCTGGATCCTGCGGTTTGTGTTCAAGATAGTAATTATCAAATCAGGAAAACTCTTTTTAAGAATTGTGCGTTGTTGGCATAATGTAAAAAAGCACAGTGTTGATTTCACTGCGTTTTCTTCATATAGGACAAGCGTTCTCCGGGCCGGAAGTCTCTTTAAAGTGTGGTTCCAGTGACTAAAAATGGACGGCACGATGCATTTTGTCGAGTCAGTCAGAGACAATTATAGGAGCTGCCAGAGTGCTAGGATGCTCTAAAGCCTGGACAAGCTTCTCACTGACAACGGAATTCTGGGCGCTGACAGCTGTCTCAAAGAATGATAACGTCCGCTGGGCGAGCGTCAAGAAATCCTATTCAAGGCTATAAATAAAGCATTCCTGTCAGGATACCGTCAGTTCGCGGAAAAGCGGAGAAAGCCAGCTGCAACGAGTCAGCGATCTGGTGGATGAAGAATGAAGCTTTCGTTATGTATGTAGAGTAAGTTCCAATGAAACTGACGGGTCAAAATTTGCTTCACACAATTACCTTCGTTACCGCGACTGGGCCCTCCGCGGACGGACTCAACGCTTCAAACCAAATTAGGTTCGTATCGCTCCGATACAAGCCTAGCCATTCTGAATGAGAGTCTCGCTCCGACAGCATAACATCAGCGTACGAAAATAGAAGCAAATGAGGGGAGTTTTCTTAAAGAAGGGCAAAATCAAGTTCTGCACCCATCCTCCATCAGTGCAATGTAATGTTACGTTTGTAATGGTCATGGCGTCAGACATTGCTTTATCCCAAACAGCGTAACACGTTCAAGCATAGCTCTGGTGTGCTTAGAGAAATTTCAACTGAATTGGCAGTCTTTTTAGGACGTAGGAAAAACCGTAAAAAAGTAGCACACTCTTAGCACTGCTGGATTTGATGTATTTCTCAATGCTGTTTTATGTATATAGACTGAAGAGACGAGTGAAAATTTGTACCGGGAATCGACCCCTGGTTTCCTGCTTACTACGTTGGTGCGTTAGTGGCTAACGTTCCTGCCTGCTGAGAAAGAGACCTGGGTTTGATTCCCGGTCTAGGTACAAATTTTCATTCGCCGTGTCGGTCTATATATATCTAATAAAGTCTGAAATTGTGTCATTTCTCTCCACGCTAGTGTACCCCTTGTCAGTGTTTCCATCTCTGCATAGCTGTTGCAACGTCAATCCATTTAAGAATGCTTGCTATGTCAAGCATTGTACAACAATTTTACCGCTCCCCTTCCTCCATACACAAACACACGTCCCATTACCAAACAGTCCTCGATGCCTCATGAGTTATGTTATTGGTCGACTCCTTCTATTAGCTAAATTTTGATGTAAATTTCTCTTATCCCCGATCCGATTCAGTACGTCTTTGACAATTATCAAATTTACCCATCTAATCTTCAGCATTCTTCTATGGGAGCACATTTTAAAAGGCATTATTTTCATCGTACTAAGCTGTGGTCCAGACCAAAAGTATAACGAGCTTTTCTGACGACCATGAACTGACGGAGAAATCTTTTAAGGAGATAGACAGGCACTCCGAAAACACTGCTGTACATTAAAGCTGCTGTGGCCGGAGACAGTTCTCATGTGCGTGCGAGTTTGACGGTGTGAATCTGTGTACGTTATACACTGATAAGCCAAAACATTATCACCATTACCTACCGCGACGTTGGATGCCAATTGGTGGCTTGCGGGCACATGACGCGGTAACTAAAGTATGTATTGCAGCGATGATATTGGCTGCAAATGGAGAAATCCGTAGACAAAGAGCAGATTGTTATATGCAAAAGTCGAATTTCACGTCCTAATGTCGTGAGCATATACGGAAAGAGGTAGGAGGACATTGAAACTACACTATGCGATATATGGTAGGACGTGCACGGCTCTTAACACAACGTGGAGTTCGGAGGATTGTCTGCTGTGCAAAGTAGGACAGGTGGTGATCTGTGGCATCTCTGCTAAAACAGCACGTTGCTGGTGCACGCACAAGCGTTTCGGAGCACACCGTTCATCGTACATTGTTGAACATGAGGCTCCGCAACAGACCACGCCCACGTGTTCACATGCTGACCCAACAACATAGTCAGTTACGATTGCAGGGGGCACGGGACCGTAGGGATTCGACCGTTGATCAATGGAAACGTGTCGGCTCTTCGGGTGAATCACTTTTTTGCTACGCTAGATTGCTGGTCGTCTCCACAAACGCCTTCATCAAGCTGAACGGTAGTTCGAAAAGTGTAGCGTGCCACGGACGCGGGCTGATGGGAGCAGTATTATGCTATGGGAGTCGTTCTCCCGCACATGCATGGGACCTGTGATAGTAATCGAAGACACACTGACGGCTGCGAACCACTTGGATCCCTTCCTGGCTGATGTTCTCCCCGCTGGCGATGTCATCTTTCAGCAATATAATTGTACGTGTCTCGGAGCCAGAAACGTGCTGTAGTGGTTTGAGGAGCATTATAGTGAACTCACGTTGAAGTCTCGGTGACAAAATTCGCCTGGTGTAATTCTTACGGAACGCATCTGGGTCGCTATCAGGGGCTATCACCGCGTATCCAAGCCAGTGGCCCGTTATTAATGTGAATCACATGACCTGCCTAATGCGACGACCCGCAACAAACCTACCAACAACAGAATCAGAGATGTATTTCGTTTCAAAGAGCGACAAAGAAGTTATTAAGCAGCTGATGACAATGTTTTGGCTCATTAGTGTATATTTCGGAAGAAGGGCTTTTGGCTGAAAGCTTAAATGGATATCAGTCTTTTCAACGTCTCTTCTGTATGGTGAGTAACAATCTATCCTTTTCATAATATTGATATTATTGTAGCTGGGAGTTTCTATTGTTTGAGGAAATATTCTACCTTAATTATTGGTTTTTGAAGACAGGCATATGGTTTTACGACACTTTCCCACTCCATCCTATAACTGCAGCGTCCTCTAACCGTCACTAATCTACTACCGACTATCGGAACACAGTAATGTGTTTAGGCATGTGTATACCATACATAGGCTGCCTGACAAAAAAAAGTGAACCATCCAGAAAACACGGTAGAATGACAATCTAACTTCGTACAACGTACGTCCCATCGTCGGGTATATAAGTGATTAGAGTTGAAAGTCTCTGTGCCTGGTAAAACGGCCATCAAAGTCGATAGTGCCGTATGTGAGACTCGAACTCAGCTACTAAATGCTATTTTAGCTACAGAAATATGCCAAATTTCGATATAGTTACCTACAAACGAAACAGTTATCAACATTATTCGAGCGTCCACCGTGTCAAAAGCAAATCGTTCCGAAAGTAAGACCATGATTGCCGACTTTCAATACAAAATAAAGAGAGAAGGATTACAATTTAAGGTCTCGTCGACCATGAGATCATTATAGACAGTTCACAACCTCGGATCGGGTAAGGACGGCAAAAGAAATAGGCTGTCGCTTTCAAATGAACTGTTTCAACATTTACGTTAACCAACTCAGTCAAATTTCAAATTTTGGGAAATCTAAAATTAGGCGGCCGGGCAGTGACTTGAACCAGTGTCGTTCCGAATACGCTTCCAGTGTGCGACCAAGCTTTTGCGATTCAGTAATATTTTTTTTTATGTTGAGACATAAGATTCAGAGTTTCATGTACAGATTACGATGAAAGCAAAACGTGACAATTTTTACTAAAGGCTGCGACGGGCTCAAATTTACAAAATAATTTTACGAAAAGTAAACATAATTCGCACCAAAAGATCGTTGCAATTCCTATCAGGTGTTATGCCAGTGTGCTTTACCACAAATAGTCCTTTAGCTGCGCCTTGAATTGTGCGTTCCTGGTCCGCCTGCCCGGGACCTGACAGCTTTAGCCGGCCACTTTGATATGCGTCCGAAAGCAACCGCTAAGTACCGGTCAGTCCCGGCAAATTTCATTAAAGCGGAGAGCTGCGACCGCATCTAAACGGCTCAATTTATTCGCCGGCCAGACAGTGCGGGCCATTAAACGGATTGGAAGTCTGGCCGAGATTGCCGCAGCGGCTGCGGGGGCGCTTGCGTGTCTCGTGTGCCACGGCCAGGTGTGAAGGGCAGCGTCTCCTCGATAGCACTCAGTTATTCATTTGCTCTAAATTATAACCTATTTTCTGATATTCTACATTAGGTCTTATTATGTTACTGTTAATGAAGTCTATCACAGAATAGATAACAGGGTCTGCTGTGTCATTTTCCCATCTGTAACTGAGCGGTCAATCAGTCTAGCATCCATGTAGAGGTGAAGTATTCGACAATGATCATTGCAATTTTAATTTTTTCCCGAATAAGGGATATAAGAAGTTTATGGCAGTAGTTCTCTGAAAGGAAGAGGTAGGTTGAAACGTCAAGAGTTTGGCAATGGAGAGAAGTGTGTGTGTGTGGTGGGGGGGGACTCACCCCGTAGAGGGAAACCAGGACTTCATTAAAAAGACCAAGACTTACAGTGGAAATTAGAGTACGGTATTTTGGGCCGGGAGTCCCCCATTCGAGGAAGTTCGGCCATTGAGGGCAAGTACTTATTCCATTAGACGCCACATTGGCCGACTTGCGCTTCGGAGATGGGGATGAAATGATGATGAGGACAACAAAACACCCAGTCCCTGAGCGGAGGAAATAGGCCATAGTTTTTGAATTATTCGAGAAAAACGTACAAAACTGATCTACAAATGCAGTTTTCTTTAGTACCTCGAAAAATGTAGCCAATATCGAAAACATTCCACTATAAAATTTAAGTACATTAAATTTACTATAGAAGGTCCTGTACATCATTTCTGTGGGACTAACGGTTTGCACTTAGCGAACGAGAGAATGTGTAAATCTCGCACATGGTTTTCGAAGGTGTTGAGGGTTGCATAAATATCATAGACAGGGCAGGTGAGCCACCCTGTATGCAACAACACTTACTGCGGACGTTAAGACTAAGAGCTACTCTGAAATGAAAACGTTATCATAGGAAAACAGATAGTAAATCTTTCTCGACAGACCAGAAAACGTGAAAGCATCATCTGACGCTAGTTTTTGTTGCAGTAACTCTGATTGCTTCAATGTTTTCACCTCTGTTACTCTAAGCATCTAAGTAGGTGCCTGAAGATAGAAATAATCACGGTGTGATGTGGACACAGGAATGAGTAACACAGCAGAGAGGGGAATAAATTTGGCACCACACATGAATTGGCAACTCCATTTCTTGATGGAATGAATAGAAAATTCATTTACTTACCTGAGGATATTTAGAACACACGTTTGTTGCACAGGAGCCACAATAAATGTTCAAATGTGTGTGAAATGTTATGGACTTAACTGCTAAGTTCGTCAGTCCCTAAGCTTACACACTACTTAACCTAAATTATCCCAAGGACAAACACACAGACCCATGCCCGAGGAAGGACTCGAACGTCCGCGGGGACCACCCGGAGCCACAATAGTGGTTTCAGTTAGACAATTTTTCGCTTTACATGGTGGTTCTCCGGCCAGACAACTCAATACATAATCTGCTCTGGATATTTTAACGAAAAGCCAATCGAACTTTCTCCCTGGAAATGGCTTAGCGAGAGAGGTATGAAATATCGTATCTATAACAGAATCCGCGAAAGTACCTCTACGCGCACTTTAACTGCCAGACTAATTTCCACAGTACCGTGATGAAAGCTACCACAAACATCTCCTCGAGGAATTCAACAGAATATAGATACGAAAACAAAGTACAGCAAATAAGAGCAATTTGGAATTTCTCTCCAAGATTAACGCGTTCAAAATCTATTGGAGTGTGTCATTGGGAAGAAATACGATAGAATACGTACACCCAACGTATGATAATACACATGAAGGACAAATGCAATATTCCTTTTTGTTCGCTTTTTTGTACACTTTCTAATTATACACCGTAACGCATTTCGGCTTAAGCCATCATCAGAATCTGTAAAATAACAAAGAAACAAATAAGTAATTTTATAGAGGGACAGCCGGCCGGAGTGGCCGAGCGGTTCTAGGCGCTTCAGTCTGGAACCGCACGACCGCTACGGTCGCAGGTTCGAATCCTGCCTTGGGCATGGATGTGTGTGATGTCCTTAGGTTTGTTAGGTTTAAGTAGTTCTAAGTTCTAGGGGACTGATGAGCTCAGATGTTATCTCTCATAGTGCTCAGAGCCATTTGAACCATTTGTAGAGAGACAATTTTCGATCGATTTATGAGTGGTCAGAAACAGACCGAAAAGCTTGTAAGGTTGTTGCAGAGGAGGTTGTGATCAGCAATAACTGTTAAGATAAAAATTCGATAGGCTGAGCCGTTTAGGAGATAATTAGCATTGAAGTTAGCCAATCAGGTCGTCGCGACACAAATCAAGCAGCCTACCAAGAACAGTGCTGCTGAACGTGTTCTTCGTTTGGTTCCCTTTAACGAAACAAACGTGGCTTTTGCTGACCTAGTTTAAATTTATCGCTTCCGGAAAGGTGCATTTTAACTGATAAATAGCCCTTAAACAAGTAGTAACTCACGGATGTTTGTGCATTACTGCATTTTAGCCCGTGCAACTGCTTGAATTTTCGCTCGCTACGACCTGATTGGCTAACTTCGATGGTAAATAACTCGGACACGGCGCAACGTGTTGAATACTTTTAACAGTAATTTCTCAGCACACTCTACCCAACAAATACCTTAAAAGCTTCTCAGAGTGTTTCTGACTATCCTGTATAAAACAAAATTAAATTTGCTAAATTAATAATTGGCTATACATCGTATCTTGCCAAGTTAACGCGTAAAAGCGTATCACAGACCAGTGCTGTTCTGTGTACTGGGGTATCCTGCCTTAAATAAAACAACTGAACCCGTTACGTGGGGTTAATGCCTCTCACCCTTAAGCTCCAACATAACGTGTAAAGTTTATCAGGAGTAAGGTGTACTCTACTTTAGTAAAAATTAACCAATAAAAAATTAAGAGAAATCTGCTGGTACAAAGCATAGGAAGGAGTTTATGAGAATGTTCAAATGGCTCTAAGCACTATGGGACTTAACATCTAAGGTTATCAGTCCCCTAGGACTTGAAACTCCTTAAACCTAACTAACCTAAGGACATCACATACATCCTTGCCCGAGGAGGATTCGAACCTGCGACCGCAGCAGCAGCGCGGTTCCGTACTGAAGCGCCTAGAACCGCTCGGTCACAACGGCCGGCTATGAAAATGTGTTCATGCGTTTGCAACAGAGAATTTACTACTTTTCCATCTCTTTGCCACTTCTCTCTGTCTTCTTCTCTCTCAGCATAAAAAATTGCAAACATCTTCGCATGCTAAAACTCTTGGGAGAATTTTTAAAGGTGCTGAGGAAGGTAGAATGATGCAGCTGGTACTACTCTTTTCAGTAACTCTTAAGTAAACAGGAACGCATTTGCATTTTTTGTGTTCCGCTAGGAGCATTTTTTTCTCTGGTTGTAACAATGATTGCGGAATCGTTTTATGTCATAAAACATAGATAAAACATACTGAAGGAGTGGGATATAACACTTCAAACGTTCTGCGTTATTGGTCTGGAACCCAGGCGCACGACAGAAGAATGATAGGACTGCGGCGTTAAAAACAACTTCACGATGACACTGTGTCTGTTCGGTCGTAAGGCTCACCGGTTCTTTAAGGGCAGACGAGTTGTACGGATACGGCATCCACTTGTGGCTAGCGTTCGTATCCAGTGTCGCCACAACCACAGAGGTGTTTGCGGTATCACAGAGGGTACTGGTCTCACGAAGATCGGCTTACGTCAGAGGAAGCTCCTCCGTGCTCCCCAGACACAGACCCGCTTGTGCGGTTTAGTTGGCTCGGGGCGTTATGCACGTACGGATGTAGGTCAGCACGGAACTGCACGAGCAGCACAACGGTGCAACGGCTGCAGCGCGCCAGCGCTCCAAGAATACACCGACACTGGCGCTGAGACGACCTTGAGGTCTGTTTCGATGCCGCCACGCAATGGTCTTTGTTCCTTTTGCTTCAAAATCCGCTCTTTCGACTATGGCGTCGCACTGCTCATCACGTGGTGCACGTGATTCGACCAGGCGATAGTCTACCGACATGTGTGTCGATATCGCTGCCTCTTGGAGCAGCTTTCCTGCTAATGTCGGAAAGATGAGTGGACGCCATTCAAAATCATTGTCCGTTTCACATTTTGAAGTGCTCACAGCGAGCTGAACCCGGTAGTTCATGTCAGACCAGAGGGCGGATGTGGCCGACACTTCTGTTGCATTCATCACGCATACACCGCTGAGATAGAAAAAGAGCTTCATTTTATGCTTCTTCCTCTGCTCCTTTATTCCTTTACTGCAGTTGTTCCTTCAGATTACTGGCTGATAATACATAGTAGAGAGTGGCTTGATTCGCGTGTACGGCTGTTACAAAAACTTGTCATCAAAATATGGCTCTAAGCACTATGGGACTTAACATCTGAGGTCATCAGTCTGCTACACTTACAACTACTTAAACCTAACTAACCTAAGGACATCACATACAGCCATGCCCGAGGCAGGATTCGAACCTGCGATCGTAGCAGCAGCGCGGTTCCGGACTGAAGCGCCTAGAACCGCTTGGCAAGCGAGAAGCTTTTACAGAAAAAGTAAAGAAAAAACTTTGAACATTTTTAATCTGTACCTGTCTCACATAAGACATACAAAATTTTATTTCCGAAACCACTATACGTTTTCCTCTTACAGGTTCTATATCTAGATTCCAGAACTTGGATCCCGAAATAGAATCCTGCTGATATCCGTTTGTTTATCGGTTTTAGGTTTCCTTAACCTAGACAGAAAAGTATGATTTTCCAGCTCTTGAAATAAACCTTTAAGCTTTGATATAAATTTGATGAGCTTTATACCCAGCCGTGAAAAGAAAGCGATCCATCAAATACTCCTGCATTTACCACCACCATTCCCAGTGTGTACTCTTCCACTGTATCAGTTAGAATGCTCAGTGTATGACAGATAACATCTGTTCATTTTCGTCGTCGAAAAATATAAGTATTTTCATATGGTCCTCCCATTAAATGTTTTGGATAAACATCTTTCTTGGACTTTTCTTTACCGACGGGTATTAAGAACATGGATCGGCAAGAGCTCGCTAAAGAGTTCGCCAAGTCTGGATTCTTATCATCACGCTAGAGATGAACTGAAGCGTCCTTAGTCAGTATTTTATGAAAACCATTTCGTTACGCACACCATCAGAGGTTTGGAGCGCCTTAGGTAATCTTCACTACCATACATTCACGAATTATACACTATAGACTTATACAGTAAAGTGCGGAACTTTAGAAATATGTTGTCTGTTACTGTGCTCTGCAAGTAATAATATCTCGGTTTGGGTCAGTTTCAACGGAAGAAATTTCCATCGTTAAACATTTTGTTTCATTCTGATCTGTTTACATGCAACTGTTCATAATGACGTATGTTATGTCCGCCTCCGTAGCTGATTGATCAACGCAGCTAAATGGCGTGCTGAGGACCCGGGTTCGATTCCCGTCAATGGCAGGGAGATTTGCACGATGGGAGTGGTGTGAGCGAGCTACAGTTAGAAGAGCTTGTAAGAGTGTGAGTTGCATGTTAAAGAGAGAGCGAATTTGTTCACATGCCAAAATTTATGCAAACATTTTTAAAGGTTGTGAAGAAGGTAGAATGAGGCAGCTAGTCCTCACTTTTCATAGTCTTCCGATAGGAGCATTTTTCCTCTGGTTTTATAATGACACAGAATCGTTGATCATACATTAGGTACGAAACGTCAAATCTAGCACTCACTATTCGTGTTATGTATCAATCATGCTGTAATAGTTAACGGCTTGTGGGAGTACTTTAAATTTCCTATATCTGTGCGATTATAATTTCTTTATTTTCCAACGTTTGATTTCTATTCTCGTGTGGACGCTAAATCAGTCATCTGGTGGCAGCCTCATAATACGATAAATATTAGGCGAAAAAAAGCAGTTCGTTTCCTTTCATCCTTGAATATGGAATTATTCGACCAAGAAATGAACGAAGAATCCATTAAAATGAAAATGGAACCGTATCGCGGGTCTGAAACTAAAAATAAGGATTTAAAGTAAACTCCCCGCAAAAAGCAGTGAATCAGCTGACAAGTGGAAGGATGTGTGCTGCAGAACAGATCCGATACAACCTCGGCAATATCACGCCCCAGGCTGGAGGAGAGAAAGACGGACAGACCGCTACGTGAGACTGGCGTTGCCCTGTGAAGCTTCCGTTATTTATTCCCAGCGCCTCGGTTTGATTGCTTACACGCGATGCCTGCCCCGCCCACCCCATTCTTTGTGGCCTGATGACGCGGACGACGTCCGGGACGCTGTAATAGCTCTGTTGTCTCCGGCCTCTTGTTTCGTTCGCCACGCCCCGCGATTCCTCACTGCGCCACTGCCCTCTGCGCGGTTCCCATTTTCCCTCGCCTGAGAATTTTTTCTGTTTCTATGGTGAGTGACCAGACCGAATAGTGACTATGTGTTCATCTCTGATGTACACGAATAACGCCTTTATTTGGTGTGTACGAGAAGGTGTCATCGTTGAGTAACTGTAGGAGGATACAAGATGACTGGGACAGGATTTGTGATTGGTGTAAAGAATGACGGCTAATTCTAAATATAGATAAATGTAAATTAATTCAGATGAATAGGAAAAAGAATCCCGTAATGTTTGAATGCTCCATTAGTTGTGTAGTGCTTGACACAGTCACGTCGATTAAATATTTGGGCGTAACACTGCAGAGCGATATGAAGTGGGACAAGCATGTAATGGCAGTCGCGGGGAAGGCGGATAGTCGTCTTCGGTTCATTGGTAGAATTTTGGGAAGATGTGGTTCATCTGTAAAGGAGACCACCTATAAAACACTAATACGACCTATTCTTGAGTGCTGCTCGAGCGTTTGGGAGCCCTATCGGGTCGGATTGAGGGAGGACATAGAAGCAATTCAGAGGCGGGCTGTTAGATTTGATTTGATCATCACGCGAGTGTTACGGAAATGCTTCAGATACTCGGGTGGGAATCTCTGGAGGAAAGGAGGCGTTATTTTCGTGAATCGTTACTGAAGAAATTTTGAGAACCAGCATTTGAGGCTGACTGAAGTATGATTTTTCCGCCGCCAACTTATGTTTCGTGGAAAGACCACAAAGATAAGACAGATTAGGGCTCGTACAGAAGCATATAAGCAGTCATTTTCCCTCGTTCTGTTTGGGAGTGGAACAGGGAGAGAAGATTCACACGTCTGATATATGGACATTAGTAGATATTCATTCTTCACCTTCCTGGCGTCTTAAACTCTGCTAGGGACGATTTCAGTGAGGTGCCTGAATTTTTTGGGGGGATGACAGCTCATTCTTACTCAAGAGCCGGAACAAGAGAATTTAGTGAGGTTGATCGCTGAAATCTGGAGTGAAATGGACTTTCTAAATCATCCCAAAGGTGTTTCATTCGGTTCAGGTGCGGCATGTGAGCAGGTCAGTCCATTTCAGGAATGTTACTGTCCACAAATCATTGGCTCATGCACGCTGCTTTGTGACAGGGTGTAGTGCACAATGGTGTAAAATGCATTTATTCTTTTTTTTTTAAGCGCGATAAGTGAACCACACTCTAACCACGGAAAGCACCGCTACTCCTGACACAACGTTCTCCGTATGTTACTGTTGGCACCATACATAATAGCGGGTAACGTTCTCCAAGCCGGCCGCTGTGCCCGAGCGGTTTTTAGCGCTTCAGTCAGGAACCGCGATTCTGCTTCGGTCGCATGTTCGAATCCTGCCTCGAGCATGGATGTGTGTGATGTCCTTAGGTTAGTTAGGTTTAAGTAGCTCTAAGTCTAGGGGACTGATGACCTCAGATGTTAAGTCCCATAGTGCTTAGAGCCATTTGAACCATCTGAACGTTCTCCAGGCGTTCCTGAAACACAAACCACACGCTTCCATCCGATTGCTACATGCTATAGGGTAGTCCATCACTTAAAATAGCTCGTCTCCAGTCGTGCACTGTCATTTGTTGATGATCTTTACACCATTTCAAGTCTTCCATAGTACTGACTACAGCATTTTGTGCCTCGTGAGTAGCTGCTCGACCTTCGTACCCCATTCCATTTAACTCCCATCCTTCAGGGATGTCTAGACAATGCTTAACTAAGCGATCTACACTCCTGGAAATTGAAATAAGAACACCGTGAATTCATTGTCCCAGGAAGGGGAAACTTTATTGACACATTCCTGGGGTCAGATACATCACATGATCACACTGACAGAACCACAGGCACATAGACATAGGCAACAAAGCATGCACAATGTCGGCACTAGTACAGTGTATATCCACCTTTCGCAGCAATGCAGGCTGTTATTCTACCATGGAGACGATCGTAGAGATGCTGGATGTAGTCCTGTGGAACGGCTTGCCTTGCCATTTCCACCTGGCGCCTCAGTTGGACCAGCGTTCGTGCTGGACGTGCAGACCGCGTGAGACGACGCTTCATCCAGTCCCAAACATGCTCAATGGGGGATAGATCCGGAGATCTTGCTGGCCAGGGTAGTTGACTTACACCTTCTAGAGCACGTTGGGTGGCACGGGATACATGCGGACGTGCATTGTCCTGTTGGAACAGCAAGTTCCCTTGCCGGTCTAGGAATGGTAGAACGATGGGTTCGATGACGGTTTGGATGTACCGTGCACTATTCAGTGTCCCCTCGACGATCACCAGAGGTGTACGGCCAGTGTAGGAGATCACTCCCCACACCATGATGCCAGGTGTTGACCCTGTGTGCCTCGGTCGTATGCAGTCCTGATTGTGGCGCTCACCTGCATGGCGCCAAACACGCATACGACCATCATTGGCACCAAGGCAGAAGCGACTCTCATCGCTGAAGACGACACGTCTCCATTCGTCCCTCCATTCACGCCTGTCGCGACACCACTGGAGGGGGGCTGCACGATGTTGGGGCGTGAGCGGAAGACGGCCTAACGGTGTGCGGGACCGTAGCCCAGCTTCATGGAGACGGTTGCGAATGGTCCTCGCCGATACCCCAGGAGCAACAGTGTCCCTAATTTGCTGGGAAGTGGCGGTGCGGTCCCCTACGGCACTGCGTAGGATTCTACGGTCTTGGCGTGCATCCGTGCGTCGCTGCGGTCCGGTCCCAGGTCGACGGGCACGTGCACCTTCCGCCGACCACTGGCGACAACATCGATGTACTGTGGAGACCTCACGCCCCACGTGTTGAGCAATTCGGCGGTACGTCCACCCGGCCTCCCGCATGCCCACTATACGCCCTCGCTCAAAGTCCGTCAACTGCACATACGGTTCACGTCCACGCTGTCGCGGCATGCTACCAGTGTTAAAGACTGCGATGGAGCTCCGTATGCCACGGCAAACTGGCTGACACTGACGGCGGCGGTGCACAAATGCTGCGCAGCTAGCGCCATTCGACGGCCAACACCGCGGTTCCTGGTGTGCCCGCTGTGCCGTGCGTGTGATCATTGCTTGTACAGCCCTCTCGCAGTGTCCGGAGCAAGTATGGTGGGTCTGACACACCGGTGTCAATGTGTTCTTTTTTCCATTTCCAGGAGTGTATATAGTCGCCTCTTCTACATTTGTTGTAGCTTGGTAACAACTTTTCAATGTTCTCTGCTTTGTGCTAACTCTCTACTCTGTTCCGCGGCTAGCTGTCTGTGCCAAAATGCTGCCCATACTACCAGCGATCCATCTGAGTAAAGGGATAAAAATAAGATGGAACCAAGACTGGACTATATCGTGGCTGATCAAAAACTTCCATAGAAAATACTGCAGGAGCCTGTTCGTTGGAGTTGCAATGTGCAGCTGACCATTGCCATGGAAAAGGACAATGCCTGACGACAACATTCGTCTTCGCTTGCTCTGAATTGCCTTTTATGGGCGATTTTCTAGTATCGCCTGATCCACTTGCTGAACAAGATCATCAGCTGTCACTCGCTCCCTTCCCTCCCCACAAACATCACTAACGTCTGCACACCCTGGTTCTAGAGTTGTAAAACTACTATATGCTACCGTAGACTGCATAAGTAACTGTAGTCGACGGTAGTTTTCGTAGTAGCTTTGGCCATTTAAATTGGTAGCCGCATTAACTTGACGTTAGGCGTGTTGCATACCTTTTGGGCGTTACCTCACTTCTATAGCTTTGTTGCGTATGTGATCAGTGTCTTACAAAATTCCCTTTGAAACCGAAAGCGGTGAACAATCTAGTAACTGAGTGAAGATGTATAAAGGGCTGTATGACCTACGCAACATTTTTGTTCTACAGAGTTATCCATCTTTCTGTTACTTAAAAACAAGCAGCATTTATAGAGAAATTGAAACTGTCAAATGTTTGATTCAGATCTTATTCGAAAATTGTTGGTTTGTGACGTGAAATAGGGGGATGTTGTAGTAAAAATAAAAAAAATTGTCTTATAGCACTAGAAAATGCTGATTTCTAAAAAAAAAAAGCAAAATTAAGAAATCTCAAGACATAAACATATCAAACGTCTCTAAATACCTCGTCAAGCTAAAATCAAACATGTTTCTGTTGTTAATTAACAACTTTCGCACTTACCAGGAATAACAGGACACTACTGCATTTGATCATGATGAACATTTTATTGATTAATATTAATTAATTAATTATTGATTAATATAAATTAATTACATAGATTGTTTAATGTTCTTGCATGTAAATGGTACTTAAGCAATAATAAGTTCTTTGGTTACATAAAAGCACAGAAATTGCACGATCAATTAGTTTTTTATTACTTATAAAATGTAATATGCGTTTTGTAAGGATATAAAACAGAGAATAGACTAATACTGAACGATGTGTGGTTCTAATTATGCGCAAAGCAAGCAAATAAACAAACAAAAAACAAAGAGAAGTTGTCGGCTCCCATTTTCTTTAATGTTTCTTTCCCTGCCAGTGCTACCAACAATGCCGGTAACCCTGAGATTTGCTACGTAATTTATGTGCCGCATCAAAAGTACCTAACCGTAGTTTTGGTAGTGCGCAACTCTGCCTACTTCACAGTTCCTGCACAACTGTCGCACTTCGCTGTCACGCATGACAGTTAAGTTATGAATGCAGCATGAAAATGAGGCCCAACCGCTATGCATCAGACAATCTGATTGCGTTCGCACAACTGAAAATAGCGACGTGATGCTATATACGGGTATGCTAGAGATATGGAGCAACATGTCTACACAAAGCTTAATCGGATATTCACTGTGGTTTTAATTTCTCGACTGATGGTAGTTTGAGGGTACCCCAGCAGTATTATAATCGATGCTGTGCAGTGTCTGGGCGCCAAAGTGGGAACAATGGACGAGGCGCACGGACACTGCACAGGCCGACGCTGGATCGGTGGGGGGCCCTGGTACCCACCCCAACCCCTCCACACGCTGCCGGTGCATTCTGCGGCTGCTGAGAGCTAACAAAAAGGAAGCAGACAGCCGGCGCGACACTTGGCGGCCAGTAGCGTGCCCCGCAGTAAAGTACAGTAAAGGGACGGACGGGCCGACGGCGTCCACCGTTATTGCGCTCGTAAACAGCGGCGAGCAGCATGCAGCCGCGACCACGCCCGCGCGCGAGCTGCACCGCAGCGCACAGTGCTGCAGCGAAACGGCCGGGATGGCTGTGCGGAGTAAACTCTGCGGCGAGCGAGCGCCGCCGCCAGCTACACTGAACGGTCGTCAACAGGGGTGCCTGTGTGAAGTGTCTTACCGACGGTTAGCAACCCATCTTATTGATAAAGACGTTAACTGCATTAGGAAAAGAGGCACTCTACTTAAGGGCATTACCAATTAGTGTTATCTGCATGCATGCGACAGCATGAGGGTGACAACTGTAAACGCAGGCTTCCGCGGCCGTTGTCACAGTCAATAAAATTCTTCTGGGTCTGAGGTCGCTTTGTCATGGTGAGTGTTCATCGGAGGTGAAGGTATCATCTGGAGTGCACCAGAGAAGTGTGGTAGGTCCGCTGTTGTTTTCTATCTACATAAATGATCATTTGGATAGGGTGGATAGCAATGTGCGGCTGTTTGCTGATGATGCTGTGGTGTACGGGAATATGTCGTCGTTGAGTGACTGTAGGAGGATACAAGATAATTTGGACAGGGTTTGTGATTGGTGTAAAGAATGGCAGCTAACTCTAAATATAGATAAATGTAAATTAATATATATGAATAGGAAAAAGAATTCCGTAATGTTTGAATACTCTATTAGTAGTGTAGCGCTTGACACAGTCACGTCGATTAAATATTAGGGCGTAACATTGCAGAGCGATATGAAGTGGGATAAGCATGTAATGGCAGCTGTGGGGAAGGCGGATAGTCGTCTTCGGTTCATTGGTAGAATTTTGGGAAGATGTGGTTCATCTGTAAAGGAGACCCCTTATAAAACACTAATACCACCTATTCTTGAGTAATGCTCGAGCGTTTGGGATCCCTATCGGGTCGGATTGAGGGAGGACATAGAAGCAATTCAGAGGTGGGCTGCTAGATTTGTTACTGGTAGGTTTGATCATCACGCGAGTGTTACGGAAATGCTTCAAGAATCCGGGTGGGAGTCTTTAGAGAAAAGGAGGCTCTCTTTTCGTGAATCGTTACTGAGGAAATTTAGAGAACCAGCATTTGAGGCTGACTGCAGTACAATTTTACTCCCGCCAGCTTACATTTCGGGGAAAGACCACAAAGATAAGGTAAGAGAGATTAGAGCTCGTACAGAGGCATATAGGCAGTCATTTTCCCCTCGTTCTGTTTCGGAGTGGAACAGGGAGAGAAGATGCTAGTTGGGTGGTACGAGGTACCCTCCGCCACGCTTCGTATGGTGGATTGCGGAGTATGTATGTAGATGTAGATGTAGATCTGTATCTGTAAAATTCCAACGTTTCGGCTACTGTTGCAAGGGGCCTTCCTCAGAGTGTACTGCTAACTCAGTAGCAGTTAGCAGTACACCCTGAGGAAGGTGCCTTGCAAGAGTCACCGAAACGTCAGAATTTTACAGATGACCACCACAGTTGAACTTTGGAACCAGATGAATCTAGCATGGATGACTATACCACACCTTCGTTGCATATACGCGTAGATTCCGTCACGCATGGAACAAGTTATCAGGGCCCATGGCAGAACCGGTGCCTACTAGGCAACAGGGCACATGCTGAACCGACGTAACTGAAATCCTAATCATTTCTGTACAACATACTACTGCAACACATCCTGCGAGCGAGCGAGGTGGCGCAGTGGTTAGCACACTGCACTCGCATTCGGGAGGACGACGGTTCAATCCCGCGTCCGGCCTTATTTATTTAGGTTTTCCGTGAATTTCCTAAATCGCTCCAGGAAAATGCCGGGATGGTTCCTTTGAAAGGGCACGGCCGACTTCCTTCCCAATCCTTCCCGAAACCGATGACCTCGCTGTTTAGTTTCTTCCCCCCAAAAAACCAAACAACCCAGCATCCTGCGAATATGAACGTCCTATCTCTCGTCCTCTCGTTGTTCAAATTGTTTTGTTTTTTCCCTCTTTTTTTCTGAAGACGAATGTAATTTTTGTAGGTTGCCAACTAATAATCAGATCGGTACATATGAGTCCTTAGGTGCCGCGCCACAATGTCAGTATTGACTCTTGAAGAAAAAAGTTTGACTACGATTGTTATAGGAGGTTACGTACTTGTTCTATTTGAAAAAAAAAAAATGGCTCTGAGCACTATGGGACTTAACATCTGAGGTCATCTGTCCCCCAGAACGTAGAACTACTTAAACCTAACTAACCTAAGGACATCACACACATCCATGCCCAAGACAGGATTCGAACCAGCGACCTTAGCGGTCGCGCGGTTCCAGACTGAAGCGCCTAGAACCGCTCGGCTCTATTTAGCAGATAAACATTATTGCTCGCGGTCGAAAGAAAACGTGGTAAGCTGAGGAGGTTATGTGTGTGTGTGTGTGTGTGTGTGTGTGTGTGTGTGTGTGTATGTGTGTGTAAGACAGAGACAGAAGGGGAGAGGACTAAGGATAAGCGATTTAACACATTCACCAAATCCTTTACTTGGTACTACTTTGTTGATGCCGCAGTACTGACCCAACGCAGAGTGCAGTGAGCACAGGCGGTAATCAACTCGCGGCCGTGAACATCGCCGGCAGGCGGATCGATGAGGTTATCACGGCTAATGCGCCTTCGGCGGTGGCCTCCATTTGTTTCTGCAGTCGGGCGTGCCCGTGATATACGAGCAGGCGCCATTAACGCGGACGCGTTTAAAACCGCTTTCACGTAGATTGCCCCCGTCCCGGTATTCGCGAGCCTCGCGAAATCACCGCTAAATTTAGCGAGTCGCATGCTCGCCGTCGGAAGAACTAGTAGTCCGGATTCCGGCGGTGGCTGCGGCGGCGGCGGCACGGCCGCGTGTAAACTTGGGGCTATTCCTGGCCGTCAGGGTTTCCCGTGACGCGTGGGCGCTTTAGGCAACTCGCGATATTAGCCAGTGCTAAATCCTGCCGCTCCATAATTACCGGGACGACCAGGGTACAGGCCCGTATACCGTGACCTTGTGACGGTCTGCTATATTGCCCACCTATGCGCCTTTCTTATTTTGCCTAAACAAGTAACAAGGTATGTATATGTGGTGTCTGTTTTGTCGCACATATCCGAAAGAACAAACACCATTTTAACCCCGCAGTCACTATGAATGAGGACAAAAAGGAATTAATGACGTTAGCTGCCAGTGGGCATTGGTTTAAATCTGTGGGGAAAATTTTTGCTGGACCGGGATTCGAACACAGATCTCTTGCTTACGAGGCAGATGCGCTGACCACTGCGGCATCCGGACGCAGTGATCAGCGTACCTGCACTGACTACTGTAGTACGTCTCGTGTCAGAACTAAAGTCTCAAGTTATCTACACACTACTGATGTAGCGCTCCTTGCCCATTATCGTCATTACTTTCGGCATTTCACCGGTTCTCGTGAAATCGGAAACGCCGCGACTATTGAGGAGAATGGCACTACATCAGTAGTGTGTGGCTGAGAAGCAGGGCCTGATGCGAGGCATGCTGCGGTAGTCCGTGCAGTTGCGATGACCACTGTGTTCGTATGGCGCAGTGGTCAGCGCATCTGCCTACTAAGCAGGAGAACCGGGTTGGAATCCTTGTCCAGTACAAATTATATTACTTTTTGAAAACAACATTTTTAAATTCCATAAAAAAGTTAAAATGTAAATGTCTTAATTTCATGTAAAGCATGGTACCAAATTTAATTGTTTTATCTTCAAAATTATGGATTTGGTACATCTTTTAAATAGTATGTGTTTTGATGAACGTCTCTCCTTAACATCTCTTTCCCTCAAGAACGGGTGGGGGCATCAAGTTGAAATTTATGTCAA
Organism: Schistocerca gregaria; assembly: GCF_023897955.1. Taxonomy (NCBI): domain Eukaryota; kingdom Metazoa; phylum Arthropoda; class Insecta; order Orthoptera; family Acrididae; genus Schistocerca; species Schistocerca gregaria. The sequence goes on along the minus strand of NC_064922.1, from coordinate 354,584,584 downwards.
GTACTAAGACCTACCGGCCTTTCGCTGTGTAAAAAAATGAGTTTATAGCTCAAAGAAATCAAAAGATATGGCCACTTATGCCACATATTTTGATGATCGCAGACTTACTAATGAAAACGTGTAGATGAACTATCTATATATAATGAAGTTTGCACGTAACCCCCCAAACGAGAGTCCTACCCGCATTTACCCTTTTTTTATTTTTAATAGTGGTATCTGTGTAACTACTTGTACGACGTAAGTTTTGCAAAGAAATTGTGTAGATTGCAACCCACTTTAGAAACCAAGGCAACTGGTTTCATCGATACGGCAATAAACAAATATATGACCAACACGTGGTGAAAGAGCAATCATTTTTGCAGGATTATTAGGGTACTGGTACGTTTTAGCTTGTCTCACCAGTAAGTGTACAAGGAATAATAAATAGTAAGAATAAAAAGAGACCGTGTGAAGTTGTTAGTACACCTCCCACCCCACCCTTCCAGCACCTCCCGATTGACAAGGCAATGCCTTCCTGAGAAGAATAATTTTGGAACAATCGATCATCTGGGGTGGACCAAAACTAGCTAAGGGAAGAAATCCCCCGGCAGGAAACCATAGGCCTAATAGTTCTCCTCCTACCCGCAAGTGCCCTATCAAATTTCGTACACAGCTTCCTCCCCCTCTAATATGTAAGATCTTAAGTCTCTCTCATTCAGCAGTGAGCTCAGAACAGCCCTGAGGAAGGCCACTTCAATTAGTGGGCGAAACGTCGGACAGTTTTATATATTGACAATGCAGTCAACGGCCAGAAGAATTTTATCGACAGTGCCAACGGCCGCGGAACCCTATACTTAGATTTAACCATAGGCACTTGTTGATTATCAGCTTCAGTGGCGGGGAATGACTACGGATCTCAATAGTGGAGAATATGAACAAAATTCGATGGTCGAAGTTCGTTAGTTTCCCACAGTAGGGCGACTCAAGGAGGAGTGTGTTTTCTGCGTCAGTAACAATCTTACTACAACTGGTAGCAGTAATGCTGCTCGTGCAGTGGTTTTTCCCGAGGCTAAGACTGAACTGAGAGCGAGGTAGTTTTAAACAGCTGACCTCTTAGTTCCCTCAGTAACGCCGCTTCCCCGAATCACGAATATGGAATTAGGCATCTTTTTCACTTTAATTGCCTTTTGATAATCTAAATGTGTATCCTCGTTGGAAGTGAATATCTCTTTAATTAATAAAAACAGAAACGAAAAAGTTTTTGAAGTGGTATGTACATTAAAATCCACTCAAAAGTACCATCGACGAATTAAAAACAGAGCGACATACTAATTGTATTGTTTCTAATGTGTTATTATCGCGAACTTGCTCAATTTGCACGTCAGCCAGTGTTTGCAGTTTTGTGACTTACAGTGCGTTCCTGGTAGTAAAACAGAGACCTAAGTCTAAAGATAAGTAGAAAACAAATCAAACAGCCCAGTTTCAATAATTCTTACTTTTCTTTAAGCTCCCAGTTTCGGCACTTCCCTGATGCCATCTTCAGGTCGTATGCAGACTGCGAACGGAAGTACCACGAAAGCTCGATGTAATACAACAGGAGTCATCAAATAAAACTGAAGTCCGTGAATATTTTTTCTAAAGTAAGTACCTCTACGGTTAGACAACAGATTTGATGACTCCTGTTGTATTGCACCGAGCTTTGTAGTACATCCATTCGTAGTGTGCCTAGGGGTCTGAGGATGATACCAATGGAGTGACGAAACTATTAAGGTAAAGAAAAATGGTAATAACTGTCCAGAATACGGCTGTTGTTTGGATTTTGTTCTACATACTGTTTGATCAGCCGCTGTCGCGAGTCCATAATGTTTCCAAAAAGTACAAAGCTGTAAATCAGGCGATCGATATTCATCCTATCCATATAGATGGGAATGTGTGACTGAGAAATTTCCTCATGTCGTTCAAAGTTAGGTGGCGCCTCATCTTGTTGGAACTGATAATGCTCATTTCTACGTAAGAGTTATCTGTCACAATCCTTTCTATTTCAATTCGTATGGATTTTCCTTAGACCAGTAAATACAATTATTGAATTTAAAGGTCGCCTCATCTGAGCAAAGAATTAAATCTTGGAAACGTTAACATTCGCCGGCCAGTGTGGCCGAGCGATTCTAGGCGCGTCAGTTTGGAACCGCGAGACCGCTACGGTCGCAGGTTCGAATCCTGCCTCGGGCATGGATCACTTAAATTTGAGAAACTATGATATTTACAAAGTAAAGAGACACGTTCTTGTATTGGGCACCACAGTCAAATCCTTTTTGCAATGAGACGTATTCTCTGTGTTATGCATCACATACACGTCTCCCATCGCTACTATATTAAACCATCAATTGAAGTAAACGAGGATCCATCCATACCACCTATACTTCCTCTATTCAGCTCAACGATCCCTCCAGCTCTGTCTCCTATTGTGAACAGTGGTACCTATCCATCAACCCTCTAAAAACTCGAGCAACAAATACGCAGTAACAACTGAAAATTTGTGCCAGATTGAGACTCGAATCTGGAATTCCACTTACTGTCATCAGTCCCCTTCACAAATTGGCTGAAGGAGCAATCACACAGGCGTGACGCAAACGTTCATTTTCAGTATATGTATCCATCTATGATTTCCGAACACTACTGCCAGAGATTTTTCCACAGGGTAGGTGGCAATGGGATGCTGGTTCGCCCTACCACAAGGGATGTCCTCGATTGATTGTGTATCGCCCTTCCCAACATTTGACTGATGTAGGTTCGCAGAAGGACGAATTTTTGAGAGGGACGTTCTAAACGTAGGGGAGATAAAGGAACGCTAACTGAGACGCTCCAAGAACTCCAACATGACGCCGCACTGTTGAATGTGTCTTCGACGTAAGAAATAACGATGTCCCGCATTTACGCCCGGAATGGGACAGGATAACTGCAGCTGTATTTAACGAGTGACTTCTAATAGGATCAGCACGCCGGTGAATGGTGAAAATCGTGGATTTTGCGTATGGCGTTCCGGGGGAGACGTGTGGCCAGTGCTGTGGCCGGAAACCGGCGGCGGCCAGACGGATGGCGCGGGCCCGACGTGCGCAGAATCGCGATGGCTTCGTTTACATTCGGAGCTCACGCCGCAATCTACAACAGCGTTTGTCCCCAGGATACCATCCATCACTTCTCTCTCACGCTCGTTTCTGCCCAGTCTCCGCCGTTTCCTGCATCTGGACTCGCAGGCACGCCCTTCGCTCCTCTAGGCCTCAGTGCTGAACCACTTTGCGACTTTCTTCCCCACTCCGCACACGGCGCACGCTTCTATAGGATACTGCTGCAATTTATGAGGCCTCGTCAATGTGACTGATTACACATTTCCAGTTGAGTTGACGTTTCCATTTATTTCTTGCTGCAAGAGATGTGTTCAGTGACTAGATTCCGGTTAAACTATGAAGTAATAGTGGTGGTGTATCTCTATTGGGTATTCTACGAGGTAAAACAAACGACTCTTCCCGAGCTCAACGACTCTACCCTATTGATCACGTTGAAAACCACACCACTCCATCTTTTGGCTAATGGTACAAATATTCAAAAAAGAATAGGCGCTCTCAGTTGCAAAATACACTACTGGCCATTAAAATTGCCACACCACGAAGATGACTTGCAACAGACGCAAAATTTAACCGACAGGAATAAGATGCTGTGATATGCAAATGATTAGCGTTTCAGAGCATTTACACAAGGCTGACGTCGATGGCAACACCTACAACGTGCTGACATGAGGAAAGTTTCCAACCCATTTCTCATACACAAACAGCAGTTGACCGGCGTTGCCTGGTGAAACGTTGTTGTAATGCCTCGTGTAAGGAGAAGTAATCCATACCACCGCGTTTCCAAATTTGATAAATGTCGGCTTGTAGCCTATCGCGATTGCGGTTTATCGTATCGCGACATTGCTGCCCGCATTGGTCGAGATCCAATGACTGTTAGCAGAATGTGGAATCGGTGGGTTCAGCAGGGTAATACGGAACACCGTGCTGGATCCCAACAGCCTCGTATCACTAGTAGTCGATATGACAGGCATCTTATCCGAATGTCTGTAACGGATCGTGCAGCCACGTCTCGGTCTGTCACCATGGCTGCGGTTACCCTTGACGCTGCATCACAGACAGGAGCGCCTGCGATGGTGCACTCAACTACGAACCTGGGTGTACGAATGGCAAAACGTAATTTTTTCGGATGAATCCAGGTTCTGTTTACAGCACCACGATGGCCGCACCCGTGTTTGGCGACATCGCGGTGAACACACGGTGGAAGCGTGTATTCGTCATCGCCATACTGGCGTATCACCCGGCGTGATGGTATGGGGTGCCATTGGTTACATGTCTCGGTCACCTCTTGTTCGCATTGACGACACTTTAAACAGTGGACGTTAAATTTCAGATGTGTTACGACCTGTGGCACTATCCTTCATTTGATCCCTGCGAAGAACTACATTTCAGCAGGATAATACACGACAGCATGTTGCAGGTCCTGTACGGACCTTTCTGGATACAGAAAATGTTCGACTACCGCAGGTCCTGCCCCGGTCAGCACATCCCCCATATCTCTCACCAATTGAAAACGTCTGGTCAATGGTGGCCGAGCAACTGGCTCATCCCAATACGCCAGTCACTACTCTTGTTGAACTTTGGTAACGTGTGAAAGCTGCATGGACAGCTGTACCTGTACACGCCATCCAAGCTCTGTTTGACTCAATGCCCAGGCGTATTAAGGCCATTATTACGGCCAAAGGTGGTATAATATATTTTGGGTGTAACAATTTTAATGGTCAGTAGTGTAGTTTTTTATTTATTTAACTTGTGACTCGTTTGATTCACACAGGCGCATCATGTGACAACTGGAGCAAAAAAACAAGTTTCCTCGGTACAAATTTATGAGCCGGAAATCAGCTATGAAGCTACATTGCCAGCTAAATAAAGCAATTGGGAAACCACGACACAAGTTGTGAAAAGAACGTAAAGTGAAACTCACCGGGTAAAAACACTCTAGAACCATTGGCAAGAGTACTCTTGCCAGTAGTCCTCGAGTATTTTTACCCGGTGGATGTGTCCTGTAAATGTTATTGGATGACGTACCGTTTTTGGCGATTGGGAGACTTTCCGTACACTTGCCAGTGGTACTCGAGTGCTTTTACCCAGGGAGTTTGTGTCTGGTTACGCCCTTTTCACAACTAGAGTCGCGGTTTCCCAGAAGCTTTATTTAGTTGCTCCCTGGTTCATAATTTTAAACTGAGGAAACTTGTTTACTCCCCCAGATGTCTAATGATGCTCCTGTGCGAGTGAAATGCGTCACGAATTAAATAAATAAAAAAACCATTTTATAACCAAGACTGCCTATTCTTTATTGATCAGTGTCACTGATGTTTTCTAAATGAAAATATGGTCATTATACAATCGTAAAAAAATGAAGAAAGAGGGACAAAATTTGTAGTTGATGTATTAAATGGGAGCTCTTTAAATGTTGACAACGGCCTGATAGTGTCCATAAGCTAGACAGAGAATCTGATGGCATCCAATCATAAGACTGTTAAAACCTGACAAAAGCCAAGCCTTCTAGCGTCGCAACATCCCCGCCAGTCTACAATCCGTCCATGTTCATTGAAAATCCAGTGTGACGGAGCAGAACGTTAAACACTCAGTTCGTGTCACTGGTACACACTGAAACTGCGGAGGAAGACGCTAGGTCACCTCAAGTGCCTGACCTCGCTACTGAACCGTGCACCAATGTCACCAGAACATTAGTACAAGCAGTTACTCCGATCGGTCCTAGGATACGCAACCGAAGTGCAGGTGGACTCAACGGACTTTCATGTCCAACTAATACGTCATATCCACTGCCGTTCATTGTAATTGACGTCCACAAGCCAAGGGACTCGCAATAGCGTAACTACAACAAGTCAAAGACGTTCGACGCACTACTGGATATCTATACATGATGGCATGCCAGTCCCAAAACCGTAATAGCGGGACACTTGCACACTAAATCGGTCGTACATATACAGAATGGCGGCACCTACTGATTAGAAAATCAGCACCTAATGAATAGAAGAGATGAATGGAACATAACAACGGACAATCAAATGTAAAGCACACACCACAAACTACTCAAACGTTGTGGAAAAACTAAGGTTGTGAACTTAAACAGAATCGCAGCATGCAGGAAAATATCCCGCAAAGATACTGTAATACTTCACAGCGTTGAGACCAGCTCTGCTTGGACCATCTACAGAATACGTCTCGATCTGCCATCGAAATATTATGCACAAAATGGGGCTGCCATTTCAAGCGAAAACTCGAAAACGTCTGGTGTAACTGTTATCTCTCCCCGGGGAGTGGAGGGGACCTTAAACCTAGGTATTCCAAAATTATTTTAACCCAGCCTAAAGTGTTTCAGAAAAAAACACTGCAGCTAATTCCGATTGTAGATCAATTGAGGTTTTAATCTTTGTGCGACATGAGACGAACGTCTCCCGGAGTGCTAGGATACGTTTATGATGCAGCTGCGATAAACGTCGAGAGCGTAAATACTACAGTAGGGACCAAAATTATCAACAGCTTTCACAAACCAGTGTTTATATTGTTTCGTCACTCTGAACCACACTTGGCAACAGCGATGCGAGAGACCATAATCCCTGTCTGAGGTTTCCTCTCTACTATCGTTTATGCACATCTGAAGTTTGATCAATGAAATTCTTTTCAGGCATGCAGTGTGAAACAAAAAACACAAAAACTTTCACAATAGACTGTTTCCGACAAATTTTGGAATTAAATAGTAGTAAAATTAAAAATACTCGTAAGTATAAATAAATATTTGTTTTGTTTATTTCACGTTAAATACTCTTAGACAACCACAAGCGCATCGTTATTCTTCTGCCCACTTCATGGTTAATCCTAAGGCATGTTATCGCCTCAGAATCTCTTCCTCGGTCATCCTACACTACTCTTGCCTCTTGGTTTATAATACGTTGCAAGTTTAGGGAATCTTTGTGGCGGTATACGAAGTATATGTTCTCTCAATTTTTCTTTGTATTAGATCGCCTTTTAGGTTACTGGTTGCATCCGTAATTTTCTCTTATTGCCTCGTTTCTAATTTTGTCTTCCGTAGTAAGTCTTTCAGATATCTTAGAAATTTCATATCTGATGCTTATTGTTGCCGTAAACCTTTATTTCTCAGCGTCCAACTTTCCTCCTCATATAATAAACTGAGAACTCCAGTGACTTTACAAAATTTCAGTTCTGTTTCTTTCATTGTTTTCCTCTTAAGCGTTGTCCTCATTGACCCACATATACGATTGTAAGTATTAGCTTTTCAGTCTATCCAAATCTTAATCATATGATATGTCACATTCTAAATATTTGAAATGGGCTACCTATTCTTAACAGCTATAACCAAAGAATTTATAAACAACCAATTACATACATAAAAAATTGAAGATAAATGTCCAGTATTTCCCAGCACTCGGTTGTTTTTAGAGCCAGCTTGGCGCAATTCGTCGAGGGATCCGGCGATAGCGCGTAAGGGACAGTCCCTAGCGATATGTGGCTCAGTATGCGTGACATCGCGGCAATCACAGCTGGAAGTTTCTCGCCACTCTCACCTGTACAGAGTAGCAGCTGTTCCCCCCTGCTCCCACAGCTGATACGAGTCGGTTTACACCAGGTAACACGAAAAAGTTCGGGAGCTTTGTCGTCCGGCTAGACTCAAAAGAGCCTCGCTGGAGTGAAATGACCACTCCGATTTCGAGGCAGCGACATGTTTGAAATCGCTGGCTAACTGGCTCATGGCTGTTCTATGGGATACTTGACAGGATTTCAGTCGGGTGGAAAAACATTACTGAAACTCCTGGGAAGAGACTGATTCTTTAGCATTTTTCTTCACAATAATTGCAACAATTAACATTAACTGCTTTCCGACAAAGAGAGGTTTTCAAAAGATACCGAATATTTGCTGCCATATATGTACTACAGTACGATGTATTAACATTTTTCTGAACAAGAAGTCCATCTATATACATCGCTACCCAGTTTTCTAGCTGCGAGCAGCAGTTTAAAATTTTCCCATGCAATCTTATTTCATCCGTGCTGAGTAATCTGCTGTCATGAAGGCCTGTTGGTGAATAGCACAACCAGCCACAAATGCTTTTAAAAATGCTTTATTTCAATGCCATAACCAGTTTCAGTCTATTATGCCCCTTTTCAGATGGAAAACGTTTCCGATTGCATTAATGTCTCCGTAAGCAACAATATGCTCCTGCAAAATGTTCCAGAGGACGGCACTTTGTCTTGCCATGGTTCTTACGTTTCTTCACCACAATATATAAACTGTTGCAGTGCACGCGCGACCGCTACGGTCGCAGGTTCGAATCCTGCCTCGGGTATGGATGTGTGTGATGTCCTTAGGTTAGTTAGGTTTAAGTAGTTCTAAGTTCTAGGGGATTGATGACCTCAGACGTTAAGTCCCATAGTGCTCTGAGCCATTTTTTTGTTGCAGTGCAAACAGCACACACATTCCGAGTAAATCTCTGTGCAACACATAGACTTCATAATATTCTTCATATATTCGGGCTCACACATGCACTTTACATTCCATGTCTTTTTTTTACAATAGCCGGAATCGCTATGGGATTAAAATAAAGCAGTTTTGAAAGTATACCTATTTGTGTTTTATTGCGTTATTCACCATCTTACCATGCAAGTTTATGAATTTCGCAACAATTATAACCCAACAGAAAACAAAACGCTAGGCGCCTGAATGACTGTCCAGTATAAAGGTATCTGAAAGGGAATCCAAATTAGAAAAATTCATTAATTCCTTTTTCAATTTATTGTGCATTTATAGCTAAGCAGTGTGGTTTTAAAGATCCTTCTTCGTTTTATTTTACAGTAAATGCGTACAAAACAAATTGATCAAAAATTACTCAGTACTTTTTCCCACACTGCTGTCAAAACTCCGTTATGAACTCCTCCTGAAAGCTAAGAGCACGCTTTACTTTCGTTGCTGCTCTCTTAGACGCTCTTAACGATTACCATAGCTCATACTCATAGGCAGCTTAGCATAAACAAAAAGAGGTCATTGTGCTTTGAAGAGAACCATTGTCTTAGACTGGTGGGTGCTAAGGACTCTGTATCCCATTAGCACACGTGCATTGATGGACACGTGCGTCAAGGAGGAATGTCTACACTGACAGTCTTAACTTTGTTACTACAGTGTTAAAAAATGGGTATACACATGAATCAAATACACAGGTTACGCTATGTTGATAAATGAATTAAGTAACTAAAAATGAAAAATCTGCTACATGGGTATCAGGCTACAAGTCCAGAAGCTCTGTGTTCGGTACTCAGAAGGCAGAAAAATGACAAGTTGTGCCGTGATTGGGGACCACGTCAAACTGTGTCCTTCCATAACAGGCAGAGTTATTCAGTTCAAAGATTAGAGAAAAGCAGGGAAATTTCGATGAAGCAGTATTATAGCTCTGAGTGTTGTGAAGATTGGTAAAGTAACTGTGTCTAAATCATTGATAAACAGAAGCTATCGACAGACATTCACGGCCGGCCGGAGAGGCCGTGCGGTTCTAGGCGCTCCAGTCTGGAACCGAGCGACCGCTCCGGTAGCAGGTTCGAATCCTGCCTCGGGCTTCGATGTGTGTGATGTCCGTAGGTTAGTTAGGTTTAATTAGTTCTAAGTTCTAGGCGACTGATGACCTCAGAAGTAAGTCGCATAGTGCTCAGAGCCATCTTAACCAACCAGATATTCATGAGAAGTCTGAGAATTCATAGCTAGCGCAGGCATATTTCTTTCTGTCCCTGTATGTGTTACGCGGCAGACGAAAGCTCGTTCGCTATCGTATCGCGTCAGGGTTTAAAATGATGGCAAATTCATGCATCGCATTTAGTGCCTGCACAGTGAGATGTTTGGAGGTTTACATGGTGGAAAGATTATTAGGTCAAGAGTCAGAATATGTTGTAATGTTGATACTGCCATGCTCGTAGTAGCCAGATTGCTATTCGAAACTACTGGAAAGAGATGTGTGCATATTCTCAGTTATTCTGCGTACTTTTCTTCTACTGAGTTTTTCTCTGTCTCATGCAGGGTCCTACATGTTTCTCTCTCGAAAATAGTCGATCCCCTCTTCTTTCGTCATCTTTCTACGGAACCATCTATTGTCATCACCATCAGCCCATGCGAATTGTGAGTGCAATCTCACGACATGCCCGTTACAATGGAATTTCCTCTCTTGGACTTTCCTGGACGTCACAGTGAATTTGAAACTTCGTCAGATTTCCTAAAAAAATGGGTCAAATGGCTCTGAGCACCATGGGACTTAACATCTGTGGTCATCAGTCCCCTAGAATTTAGAACTACTTAAACCTAACGAACCTACGGACATCACACACATCCATGCCCGAGGCAGGATTCGAACCTGCGACCGTAGCAGTCACGCGGCAGATTTCCTCATTTGGAACGCAGCCCATTCTGGTAACTTCACTGTAAAGAGATGTACACGTATCTCGCTTATACTGTACTCTAGATGACTAACGAAGACTCCAGTGCACAATTATCGAAATTGAATTATTTTAAAATGAGTGTTTGTAATAAAGCAGGAAAAACCGGGGTAACTCTTCCCATTCTAGAAGGATAGTTTTGGATCAGAAACGGGCGGTTCGGGCAATAAGTGGTGTGAGTTCACGAACCTCTTGTCGACCTCTGTTCACGAATCTGGGTATTTTGACATTGGCCTCTCAATACATACATATATATTCCTTATTGTCGTTTCTTGTTACCAATATTAGTTTATTTCCAACAATAAGCAGCTTTCACTCGGTTAATACTCGGCAGAAATGAAAACTCCATTTGGATCGGACTTCCTTAACTCTTGTGCAAAAAAGTGTGCAGTATACTGCTGCATCCATTTTAGTTAAGCTGCCACTCGAATTCAAAACTATTAGCACTAATCCACGCGCTTTTAAATTAAAACTGAAGAGTTTCCTCAAGGGCCACTCCTCCTATTCTATCGAGGAGTTCCTTGAAAAATTAAGCTGATTCTCATTGTATAGCTGATAGCGTTTGCTTAAACTTATGGAGTGATTTTCTTGCAGGTTCATGAACATTTATTTTTATCTGTTATTACTTTTATGTTGTAAATTCATGTACTGACACGTTCCATGACCTACACGATTTGCTCCTCAATTTGGTCCTGCGGAACTTGACGAGTAAATAAATAAATAAAGTGTGGGAGAACATCAAGGCATATATCTTGACATTTATCAATTAAATTTCGACTTACTAATGTTTGCTTCTGATGATACAAGGGAAGAAGGAAGTAATACAAGAAGGAAGAGTAAATGTCTGTTAACGAAGAGGAAGTTGGAGACAGGTCACAAGCTTGTATTCGGGAAGGAAATCAGCCGTGTCCTTCTCAAAGGAACCATCCCAGTATTTTTTTGAGAAGCTACAGAAAACATACATGAGGGTGACTGGACAAACATGTGAAACCATTTTCCACCAAAGCGAGTCCATCGTCTCTCTTGGTATAATGTTCCGAGGGAAACTCGCAAGTCTGTAGGAGATCTGATGAGTAGAACAAACATTTTGGCGTAGTGTCTCCGGTGAACTTTGGCAGTGGAGGAACCATGGAGCAGTTATCTTCCGCTTTCAAACGTCTTGCGCTAGGTAACGTAATGGCAGAGGTGCAGATCAATATTCCTATGGCTGAATTGTCTACCACAAAAGAACATTTCGGGAACGACCTCTGTCAGCCATTCTTAATGGGGAGACATCATAAGAGGAGAAGATAACCTCCGACATACGTAAAGGTATCGTAGTAGGGCCTCTGCTGTTTATAATTTACTTCGAAGAACTATAGAATGTGTCTTGAGGAACAAATTGAGAATGCCTCTACAGAGTGTTGAAGACAGAGGAGTACAGGACAAGTCACCGTTCCCCAACAACGTGCAACGCTCCTCATCAAACACATGAAGGAAGTTCAGCAGCCTATGCATTTTTCACAGTCTTCTAAGCAGCATGAGACCAACGAGTCTGGAGCCACCAGTTCACCTCTCGGTGATTACATTTGAATTCCAGCCTATTCGGAAACGCTTTTTGGAATTTAGTATTGTGCGCAAAAGCACAACAAACACCTCATAGGTTTCAAATGCGACGATATACAAAATTCTGACAAAGCTATTACCTGGAACCCCGACTGAAGAAAGCAGTCTGCGGACCGGTCAGTTTTGAGGCGCAATATTCACCAGACATTTCTACCTTCGCAGATCCTCTCCGATTGTCAATGACAAAATTCAACAAAATGCAGTGAATTCAATTCAGTGCCACAGACTCTTGCACAAATGCGAGAACGCCGACTTGCTCGGGCATAGATTTTGTTTGTGGAGTAGCGAAGGACATACTTCTTTCCTAGCCAGCAACTGGCTATCATTGATAGAAATCTGGAAGATGACGAACTAATGCACCATGACCGCACGTGACACTCAATTGCAAAACAGAGGGCAGGTCTTTTGAGCGTAAGGGATATGCCTCTTTCATTCTCGGTATACTTTTCCTACATTGAATGATAATACTGTCGGATACAACGGAATGGTTCAAATGGCTCTGAGCACTATGGGACTTAACAGCTGTGGTCATCAGTCCCCTACAACTACTTAAACCTAACTAACCTAAGGACATCACACACATCCATGCCCGAGGCAGGATTCGAACCTGCGACCGTAGCAGTCGCACGGCTCCGGAATGCGCGCCTAGAACCGCGAGACCACCGCGGCCGGCTACAACGGAATGGCAATTGCACTAAAAGTGTTGGGAACATGCTCACACATCAAGATCAATGATTTCCTACTAGTGCGACCATCAAGCGAATCACTAAGTGGTCGACACAAGGAGAAAGAAAAGGCCAGAGACGAGCTTTTAAATGTACACTGATAAGCCAAAATATTATGGCTATCTGATTAATTTGTTTGTCGCTCTTTGGAATGAAATACGTCACTGATTCTGCGTATCAGGCATCCGACAGTTCGTTAGTTGGTTTGTGGAGGTATGTCGCATTAGATGTGTACGCACAGGTCATGTGATTCGCATAAATAACGGACCGCTGATATGTGTACGCGGTGATGACCCCCAATAGCGACCCGGAAGGGTTCCATAGGAATTACATCAGCGAATTTGGTCGCCGAGACATCAACGGCTCTGGTTCCGAGACACGTACAGCTATACTGCTGAAAGATGACATCGCCATCAGGGAAAACATCAAGCAGGTGGTTCGCAGCTGTCAGAGTGTCTTCGAGTACTGTCACAGCGCAAGAGAACGACTCCTATAGCATAATACTGCTCTCACCAGCGTGCATCCGTGGCACACTGCACTTTTCGGGCTGCCATTCATCTCGATGACGGCGTTTGTGGAGGCGACTATCAACCTAGTGTGGCAAGAAATGTGATTCACCAGAACAGCCGACACGTTTCCATTGACCGGCTGTTGAATCCCGACGGTCCCGTGTTCACTGAAGTCGTAATAGGTGATGTCGTTGGACCAGCATGTGAACACGTAACGGTGGTCTATGTTCAACAATGTGCGATGATCGGTATGCTCCGAAACACTTGTCTGTGCATCAGCTTTGTGCTCTTTCTGAAGAGATGTCACAGATCACCATCTGTCCTACTTTACGGAGCAGACAAGCCTCCCAACACGTTCTATGAAGAGTCGCGGACGTCCAACCATTTAACGCCTAGTAATTTTACTGTCCTTCTACCTACGTCCCGGTGGACAGTGACCATAATCCAGAATGTGATTTTCATTCTGTAAAGTTTGGAAGGTAGGAGACGAGATACTGGCAGAGGTAAAGCTGTGAGTACCGGGCGTGAGTCGTGCTTCGGTGGTTCAGTTGGTAGAGCACTTGCTGCGAAAGGCAAAGGTCCCGAGTTCGAGTCTCGGTCGGGCACACAGTTTTAATCTGGCAGGAAGTTTCACAGAACCTGAACTAAAATACTGTGAATCGACAGCACATCATTATCGAACTTCGATAACATTAGACAGTCGCTGAGTTACCAGCCTCAATACTTCACCTGAGTGCCTCGCATCTACGTAACACAATGTTGAGTTTTTTCGGTGTGCCTTATTTTAATAAATGATTGTTAATTGTTTAATTTTGAGTTGACCACATTCCTTAGGTTATAGTATTAATGCAAGATGACATCTAACTGCAAGTGTGCAAGCACGCCACCTTCAGTGGTGTAAATACTTTTCTGTAGTGGGAGATTCGCTTTCTGATACCTTGATGTTGAGTGCCAAACTTATTTGATGAACACAACAAAAAGCAACAGGAAGAAACAACAGCTGTTTTCAGTAACTTATCCATTTTATTGGTTGTGGAGCTCCGTGGCTGTGGATTATATTATTTTAATACGGCAATCAGCAACTCCTTTGTGTATTTTTGTTTAGCCAGAACGCTTTTCGGGATTTAACTTATCTTCAGTTGGCGTAACAAATATTTCAATTGTTAGTTGTACATAGTTAAAATGTCAACAGACATTTTGATTGTTTAATTGGTCTATTCAAATGAACAGTTTTATTTAGCTACTATACTTAGCGAGTTGTATATTTACGGAATATTACTGGTTAGATGTACTTAGTTCCCACAATAACAAGCATAGTAGAAAGTTAGTACATCCAATCAGTAATGTGCTTAAATACGTAACTTGCGAAGTCTAGTAGGTAAACAAATTTGCCAATGTGCACGGGCCAGCTGAAGTATCTAAACTTATGTCGATGTAATAACAACGTACAACTGAAGAATGAAAGGTGTATTACGCCAGTTGAAGGTGAATGAAAATCCGAAACGCCTATGGCATAAGTAAAAGTACATAAAAAGTGACTAGTTGTTGTATTTGTTAAAAAAAGTTGTTTTAAAAGATGTCGAGAATTTGCGCTTCTAATCTTAAGTGATTGAGGGAAGCCACTAGAT
This sequence comes from Schistocerca gregaria, assembly GCF_023897955.1. Classification (NCBI taxonomy): domain Eukaryota; kingdom Metazoa; phylum Arthropoda; class Insecta; order Orthoptera; family Acrididae; genus Schistocerca; species Schistocerca gregaria. The sequence continues at coordinate 354,569,558 of NC_064922.1, read as the reverse complement.
AAAAACGAGTAGACCTAGATGGGCAGGAGCAGATTTGGAGCTCCGTACTTTGCTAATCGCTGCGTCATCTCGCCATGTAATTCTATAGAAAGAACGTAAGATTTATCATCCCTCTAGGAGTCTCCTGTGTGTGTAATTCCTAAATTCATAGGCAGTCATTATGCACACATTGTTTTGAGAATGTACGATGGGCAGTGTTGCAAGACGGGCTTTGTCTACGATCAAGGCGAAGCGTATCGTGTACTCGCGTCCCCTGTGGGCTCTTAGTGCCCTGCTGCTGTCCTCGCCGGGCATGTGCCTCCTCTTCGCCTAGTGTGTATTTGCCGCTACCTCAGTGGACGTAGTCAGCGTCTAAACAAGTGTCGGGAGTGACGTGTAAGCACCTCGGTGTGTCTGTGTTTGGTCTCGTCCCTCTTCTGTTTGTTTGTAAGTGCGGTTGTTCATCAGCTCCCGTACAGATATTTAGCCGACCTAGCCCTGCGGAGGGAGCCGCCCTCTTCTACACGGTCAGGAGTACCGATGTCAGGGCACGAACGTACCTACACTGTGCGTTCTGGCTCACAGATGAGCCAGTGTCTCTGACGTATGAGAAAAGGCGAGTTAATCTGAAGTACTTGGTCTGGTTGATGGCAACGAAGTGGTATCGGGTCAATAGAAAGGATGAAAGAGGCCGAACACACACACTCGAGACAGCTAACGTTTTCTTGGAATAAAAGCTGGCCTTGGTCTTCGATGAAAGAAGTGACCTGATAAATGAGTCCGTCCGATATGCGCAGCATATTTGTTCCAGTTGCAGCAACGTCAGTTGTGTGTGCAATTTCGTTTCGCAGCTGACTTAACGCTTCTAAAAGGAGTTGCTTTTCTGCGAACTTTTTGGCCGCAATTGCTCGGCTGAAGAACCAAGACCTCAGCAATCAGGCTTAGCAGTAGATTTTGCTGTCGGCTTTCCCGACAAAGCCTTTTGAATGTATATTATTTAGAAATAGAGTGAAGGCTTTCACTGCCGGTGTTTGCTTTTGTAGGCCATGGTCAAGCCACAAAACAATTGAGGTTTGTTCCCTGTTTGTGGAAAATGAAACATGAGTAACTGTATAGAGGGCTCCAAATAGATATTCGTATTTTTTTAGTAATTTTAACAGTGAGCATGAGAGAGTTAAATTACAGTGTTTATAAGTCTAGGTTGTCTATTTTTCTATTGCCTCTCTCTTATGATCAACAGTGAAAAACGCTAACCAAAAGACGAGGATGCCACATCTTCAGCAGCTATCGACTAAATGGAACGGTGATAGTTCATATACAGGGTGTTTCCAACTCTTTGCATCAAACAGATAGGAGTGATAGATTACGTCATAGGGAATAAATTTTGTTAATTTGTTAGAGACAAAAAGTTTACTGCCGCTGGTGGCAATGCTAGGCGTCCTTTAGTACTTGCTAGCCCTGGGACGAACTACTGAGCTCTGCTAAACAGGTGCGCTGCATGTTCAAACAAATTTCGGGCTTGCAGCCGGTCGTCGTTCAATACTTCGCACGATATTTCAACTGGGCACCTGCTAGTGATCTTCAGGTGAGCCGTGGCAGACTGGCGAAACGCCCTCCGTTGTAGCGAACTCTAACTATTCTGCGGCTGCGTTGAAAACTTGATAGATGAACCACACTGCCCGCCGGCAGCGCCCTCGCTGGTGGAATAGCGGAACTCAGTCGCCCTCTGTGTTGCTGTGCGCTGCATATTAGTTACCCCAATAAACGATAGAGTGCTTTTCAACAAGAAAAACTCAAGACTGTCTCTAAGAGGAGGAAATTTTTAGGTGCGATTCAGGAACTATACAGCGAGGTGACAAGTCGTGGGATAGCGATATCCACAAATACAGATGGCGGTAGTATCGCGTATACAAGGTATAACAGGACAGTACATTGGCGAGGCCATCATTTTACAGTCTGCGCTGAGATGTCGGAGCGAGAGGATGTCCGTACAGCGAAGGGTGTGGCGGATCGCCGTCCGGCAGAGCTTGCTTTGCCGGCGGCCCCATCCGGCCCCCCACCTAAGACGACCCAGGCATCGTCATCGGACACGACTATGGATTTCGAGTCGGCTGCACTGCAAGTACCGCTGCCCGAATCAGACGACGAGACGGCGACACGACATGAAGCGTCCACCTCCACCAGGACGACGAAAAGAAGGGCGACCACCTCCACAGGAACTACTCGAGCCCCTCTTAAGGGAAAGAAGGCAAAACCGGCGGATGTCGTCGTCGATGAGGAAAGTTTTCAACTCGTCAAACGGCCGGCCAGGAAGGCTCAACTGTCATCTGCACCGCCGGTTCCGACGACAAACAGTTATGATGAGCTCGCTGAGGGTGTGGAGTTACCTACTCAGAAGAGTGAACCAAGGCCGCCGCCTATTGTGGTCCAACATACTGAAGACTACGACGGCCTCTACAGGATGATGCTTCGTCTTGTTGGCCAAGACAACGTTGTCATCAAGCCTGCTGGCACCAACCTGTACAAGGTCACACTGAAAACAGCTGATGACTACAGAAAGGTTACGGCTGCGTTCGGAGAACAGGAAAAGCCGTTCTACATTTATCCGTTGGCAACGGACAAGACGCTAAAGATCGTCTTTCGAGGGCTCCCTCGAAACTACAGCCTGGATCACATCCGGCAGCAACTGGAGGATATGGGCTATGGATTTGGACTCAGGTCGATAACCCGCCTACCGTCTCGCCGAACCAGAAAGGAGACGCCGCTGGTCCTAGTGGTCACTTGTGATATCCCACACAACCGTGGGCTGTGGCAGGTCGCGAAGATAGCGGCGACACCAGTCACTACAGAAAAACAGGGGAGAACCTCAGTGCTACAACTGCCAAATGGTTGGGCATGTAGCACGGTTCTGCACGCTACCCCCACGCTGTGTTAAGTGTGCAGGGGAGCACGCTAGTCGTGACTGCACACGGCAGCGGACAGATGGACCGCCCAAATGCGCTGGATGTGGGGGAGAACATGTTGCCTCTTACCGCGGCTGTTCCAGCTTCCAACGGGCTGCGGCACGGAGCCGTGGCCAGCGCCCTGGCTCAATAAAGCGGCCTGCACCAGTCAGACCTGGAGTCAGTTTTCCTGCTGCTGTTTCCCCTGGCTCCTCTCCGCAGGCCCCCGTACCTGCGACGGCGCCAGCCACTGTTGCAACAGCTGCAGACAACAAGAAGGCCCGCCGTCCACAAGGCACAGCGTGACCACCAGCACTGCGTCCTGATCAGCAACAGAGTGAAGACCAGGGACAACACGACCGCTCCCAACAGGGACGCCAGGCTGTCGTCGTGGAAACCCCAGCTCAACACCCACACGCTGCATCTGCACCCTCCCAGGCGGCCGATTCCAGCATGGAACAAATGAAGCTCCTCCTGCAAGAACTTCGGGAGCTTCTCAGGGATATCCCGCGGCAACTCATCGCCGCTGTTAGTGCAGCCGTTCAGGCAATCACCACCGGACCACTGAAGACCCAGCATGGCCCTTAGCCAACGAGGAGTCACTGTATGCGTGTGGAATGCCCAGGGCATCCGCACCCAAGATGGCGAATTTCGTCAGATGCTGCGAGATGAAGCCGTTGACATTTGCCTCGTCTCGGAGACTTTTCTCAAGCCTGGAGTTCACGTCCGAGCAGCGAACTACGTGTGCTATCGGACTGACAGACCAACTCATGGCGGTGGTACTGCGGTCTACGTCCGGACTTCACTGGCGCACCATCAGATTCAGCTTCCGCCACTACAAGCGATGGAGGCAACTGCTGTAGCTGTTGACACCTCACATGGGCGCATCACGTTTGTGGCTGTCTACCGTCCACCTGGCAGGCAGTTACTCCAACAGGACGTTGAAGCGCTGCTGACATTACCTGGAAAGGTCTTTGCCGGCGGTGATTTTAATGCAAAACATACTGAATGGCATTCTCGTCTTACCAACATCCACGGACGAAAACTTCTCCGAGTCGCACAGCGGTGGAACGCCATCATCCTCGGACCTCATGATCCCACCCACTTTCCTAACAATGGTGGACTTCCAGACGTGCTTGACATTGCGGTGGCCAAGGGGGTGCCCTATGTTATATCTGCCAGCACTCGCAACGCCTTATCCTCGGACCATGTTCCAGTTATCTTTGACATCGATGTCGATGCTCAGCCAGTGTCGCGGAGAGGAATCCAGACCAGGAACACCAACTGGATCCGATACCAGGAGCTGATCGCTGAGGGCCTCCGAGATGCACCAGATGCTGCTGAGGTTGGAGTTGATGGCTATGCCCGATTCCTTCAAGACTGTGCTATACAGGCGGTGCACCGGGCCACACCGCGGCCGCGATCTGAACCACCTGACCGATCACGGCAACTGCCACCACATCTAATGGAGGCGATAACCGCCAAAAATCGCCTATTCCGTGAATGGCAGCTGACACGAAACGCAGCAACGAAGAGGGCACTAAACCGGATGAGGAGAGAGATAAAGGTTGCCGTTGCAAATCACCGCCATCAGGAATGGTCCAACCGCCTGGCCACTCTTCGGGTTGATGATGGTACTGCTTGGAAAGCCACGCAGTTCTTCCTCCGCCGACGACAGAGGATACCGCCGCTACAAGTCGGTCAAAACATCGCCAGCAGCCCAGCGGACAAAGCCAACGCCATCGCTGATGTTTTTGAACGAAATTTCCAGCCCATCATGGACCCCATGGATCCGGATCACATTCGACTGGTTACACAACGTCTTCCGGTATTCCTCAATGCACCTGTGGGCGACGATCACATCGAAGAGGTGGATGCTGATGAAGTCTCCGTAGAACTTCGGCGACTCAACAAGCGCAAGGCGGGAGGCCCTGACCAGCTCACAAATGAAATGCTGCGACAGATGCCACCAGCAGCCATAGAACACCTGGCTCGACTTTTCAACAACATTCTCCGCACTGGACACTATCCTCAAGCATGGAAACATGCGGAGGTAGTGCCCATCCAGAAGCCTGGGAAGGACCCTCGTTTACCAAGTAGCTACAGGCCTATCAGCTTACTACCAGCGGTCAGCAAGGTCTTTGAAAGACTTTATCTCAGACGCTTACTACGTCACATTCAGGAAGAACGTCTACTGCCGGACGAACAATGTGGTTTTCGCCCTGGTCATGCAACAACGCACCAACTGCTTCGACTAGTCGAAGAGGCCCTTGATGCCATCGAACGACGGGAGTTTTTCGGGGCCATCTTCCTGGATGTCTCACGGGCGTTCGATTCTGTATGGCATGAGGGGCTCCTTTTCAATCTTCTGGACCTCGGTGTGCCCCTGCCGCATGTCCGCCTCCTACAATCTTACCTCGCCAACAGAAGCTTCCATGTCCGCACGGAGGACTTGTCGACGCGCCGTCTGGTCAGGGCTGGAGTTCCCCAAGGCTCCGTCCTCGGCCCCATACTCTACATCCTGTATACTGCAGACATGCCGCGGATGGACAGGGTCCATCTTGCCCTCTACGCAGATGATACAGCGATGTACGCAAGGAGCATGAATGCAGCTCTACTCCAACGACGCATGCAAGCAGCAGCTGACACACTTAGTCAGTGGGCCAGGAGGTGGCGCCTCAGCTTCAATGGGGCTAAGACGCAAGCCCTCCTCATCACGAAGAAACATATTCCAGCTGCTCTACCGCAGATCACCATTAGGGGAACCGCCGTACCTTGGGGCACTACAGCAAAGTACCTGGGTGTAGCGCTGGATAGAGGGCTCACTTGGAGACAACACATCGATGATATAGTCAGAAAGGTCAGGGGTAGAATGACACAGCTCTACCCCTTCCTCAATCCATCAACTGCACTCCCACCTGACCTGGGTGTTGCGATGTATCTGACTCTAATCCGTCCACTCATCGACTACGCCGCTGTGGTTTGGGGCAACGCCGCAGCGAGCCATGTCGGAAGACTACAACGACTCCAAAACCGGATCCTACGGCTGGCGTTGCACCTCCCTCGGGACTTCCTGTCGGACGACCTTCACCGAGTCTCGAACATTCCAACTGTTAGAGAGAGGTTTCGCCAGGCTGCACGACTCTTCTACGAGAAGACCATGCAGTCAACAAATCCGCTCCTCCGAGCCCTAGGCCACCGTGTGCAGCGTCTCAACGCCACCAGATGGCCACACCTGCTTCGCGACCAATAAGTTGCAAGCACGCCAGGAACGCCGTCCCAGCAGACTGAAAGGACATAAACACAACGAAAGGACAACCGACACACACCGCCAGCTTGGAGGAATAGCCAACCAGCTTAGACTCCACCGAACAACAGAGACCAATCTGTCTCTGTCAGGCTGAAGCAAAAGAGGCCATCATTTGTACTCAGGTGAGTCATGTGAAATGGTTTACGACGTGATTATGGTCGCACGACGGGAATTAACAGACTATGAACGCGGAATGGGAGTTGGAGCTAGACATATATGAGACATTCAGCTTCAGAAATCGTTGGGGAATTCAATATTCCGTGATCCACAGTATCAAGAGTGTGCCGAGAATATCAAATTTCAGGCATTACCTCTCCCCACGGATAATTGGCCAACGGCTTTCACTTGACGACTGAGAGGTGTGGCGTTAGCTTGTAGTTGTGAGCGCTAAGAGACAAGCAACACTGTGTGAAATAACCGCAAAAATCAATGTGGGACGTACGACAAACGTATCCTCTAGGACAGTGCGACGAAATGTGGCGATCATAGGCTATGGCAGCACTAATCAAGTTACACCACATTAGAGACTTAGGTAGTGTAATATTTTCACAGATAAGTAACTATACAACTGTACACTGTGCTAACCTCTTCATTTCAGAGTAGCACATCCTATACCACAGTTCATCAATGAGAAATCGGGTGGAAACTTTCTCATGTCAGCACGTTGTAGGTGTCGCCACCGGTGCCAACCTTGTGTGAATGCTCTGAAAAGCTAATCATTTGCATATCACTGCATTTTCTTCCTGTCGGTTAAATTTCGCGTCTGTAGCACGTCATCTTCGTGGTGTAGCAAATTTTAATGGCCAGTAGTGTAGTTTCCTTTATGATGGGATGTGCGCTACTCATGATCACATTAATCGTCACCAATGAACTCTTCGTCGATGGTCTGTTGATGGGAGGAGAAAGTGATGGATTTGATGCGCGTGATAAGGGAATCGGCGGGTTGCCTCTCTACGGAGAGGCAGACGCGGGTAAACGCGGCCCAGAACGGGCGTCTCGGCCGCACTCCTATTCTATTCATAGTCTTGCAGCGGCGCCGCTATACTTAGGAAGGGGTGAGGGCTCGGTCGCCACCCACCGTGCCTGCTGATCGTCACCTGCGTGTCAACTTAATTCTCCTCGCTCACTGATCGTGTATCGACCTTATGTCTAGTCTTTTGACCATTGCTGTCTACCATAACGGGAACCGATCGACGCGGGTCTGTAACTGGCAGTACCTCAGTGGGATGTCCTGCTGGTCTGTTGCTGGAACCACCCTTCAAGTGGTTTTCGAACCAGCCTCCGTATTTGAGGTCACAAACACCGACCTGTGCGATGGTGCATGACTCAGAGGTGGCCTGTTCGATTCCTGATGGTGGAGGAAGAGTACGTGGCTGCTAAGCGAGAAAAGGTGGTGGCGTAAACTTTCTGACCATCAGACTCTCCGCCCGCGCTGGATTAGCCGAGCGGTCTAAGCGCTGCATTCATAAACTGTGCGGCTGATCCCGGTGGAGGTTCGAGTCCTCACTCGGGCATGGCTGTGTGTCTTTGTCCTTAGGATAATTTAGGTTAAATAGTGTGTAAGCTTAGAGACTGATGACCTTAGCAGTTAAGTCCCATAAGATTTCACACACATTTGAACGTTTTTGAAGAAATCATAACAACATTTGTAGTAACTAGCAATGACAGGCCATGGTAAAGAATATTTTCATGGAAATAGTTATTTATAAAAATTACGTGTTTACTTAGTAAGCTGATGCGTTTTCTTGGTGAGAGGATAGAGGCGATTTTCGTACTAGTCTCCTGCACAAAGTGACTTACTGACTTGCTCTTAAGTTGGTATCCAGTTTCGCTGCTGCAACCGTGTTTAATTATTGAGGCTGATCTGAGAAATGTTAGAGTATGCATCGTTAAAGAGCAAGATCACCTAGCTAGCTCGATTCAAATCGCAGAAAACGTACAGTCTTGCTTCAATGAACAGCACTGTGCAAAATTGAGTCTGTATAACATGTTGGTGAGATCTCATTGTATAAACTCAGCTGTGTTTTGGGAAAAGAAGCAAATTTTAACACGGAAACAAGAGAAATTTAGGATTTACTCAAAATTCGGCACTCATGACGCTTCTCTGAAATTTACATGTGTGTGTGAAATATTATGGGACTTAACTGCTAAGGTCATGGAGTCCCTAAGCTTACACACTACTTAACCTAAATTATCCTAATGACAAACACACACATCCATGCCTGAGGGAGGATTCGAACCTCCGCCGGGACCAGCCGTACATACTGCAGCGCCTAAACCGCTCGGCTAATCCCGCGCGGCTCTGAAATTTACAAAAAATGGCTCTGAGCACTATGGGACTTAACATCTGAGGTCATCAGTCCCCTAGAACTTAGAACTACTTAAACCTAACTAACCTAAGGACATCACACACATCCATGCCCGAGACAGGATTCGAACCTGCGACCGTAGCGGTCGCGTGGTTCTAGACTGAAGCGCCTAGAATAGCTCGGCCACTCCGGCCGGCGGAAATTTACAAGTCAGGCGAATATAAATTGCTAGTTTTGTTGCACTTTCAGACACTAACCAAAGCAGAATGATTACTCGGAAATTGTAACGTAAAAAAAAAAAAAAAAATCACTTTTGCGTGACCTTTACCTTTATACGTGAACATTACATTCCCGTGCTCATCATTTTGTTAACGGTCATGATATTTGCATTAAGTAAGAATATTTGCATTTAAGTAAGACGCTGCAATGAGAAATAGGGGTTGGTATGACTTTGCATTTGGTATGTTGCATAATATGTTTCTGGTATGAAATTTAGCTAACACATGGAATTTTTCTTCAGACTTTGTCATCAATCTCGAGAAAATTGATCTTACCTAGCACATTGATTTGCGGCTGCGGGCGCATATGATAAAGCCAGAATGAAATATCCACAACGTTCCTCATACCTCGGAAAGGGTTTGAGAGATCGAAACGAGATTTTGGTGAATGACTGCACACAAAGAGGAGAGTATTTAGCAATATTGTTATTATGCGAAACTTCATGATCAACCACGTTATTCCACTAACTACAGATTTTTTTGATGAAAGGATATGAAGGCCCATTAATAGGTGGTGAAACAAGAAATGCTGTGTGTTTTCGAACAACAGAAGTGAAGAATGGCTCTGAGCGCTATGGGACTTAGAACTACTTAAACCTGACTAACCTAAGGATCCCACACCATCCATGCCCGAGGCAGGATTCGAACCTGCGACCGTAGCAGTCGCGCGGTTCCAGACTGTAGCGCCTAGAACCGCTCGGTCACACCGGCCGGCCATAAGTGAAGACACTACACTTATTTTTTGTACCGAGGATGTGCTTTTTCATAAGTTGTTGACCTTACTTGTTCTGAGTTCTTCACTTAATACACTGTCCGCACCCGGTAGCTGAATGGTCAGCGGGACGTATTGCTAATCCTCTGCGCCCGGGTTCGATTACCGGCTGGGTCGGGGAATTTTCTCCGCCCAGGTACTGGGCGTTGTGCTGTCATCATCATCCTATAATCCTCATCGACTGAGGGTCACCGAAGTGGCGTCAGATTGAAAGACCGGCACCCGGCGAACGGTCTGCCCGACGGGGGTCCTTAGCTATGCGATTAAATAAAATAAATTTAATACAAAATTGTTCTGGCTTTCGTGGCCAGTTGTTGACAAACTGCCTATTTGCATCTGCCTCGGGTTCTTCGGCCGACGTTCGTCTGATGATTTTACTGACGTTTCGCCAGCACGAGTGGCTGGCATTGCCAAAGCTTCACCACCGGCAATGGAAGGTATGTCAAAGTTAATACACTTAATAAACCACTGTTTCAGAATTCTCACGCAATTGGGTCTTCACAACATGTAAGTGAGATCTCATTGTACAAACTCAGCTGTGTTTTGGCAAAAGAAGCAAATTTTAACACGGCAATAAGAGAATGTAGGATTTACTCAAAATTCGCCACTCATGACTCTTCTCTAAAATTTACAAGTCAGGCGAAAATAAATTGCTAGTTCTGTTGCATTTTCAGACACTAACCAAAGCAGAGGTGATAGATGTTTTCGAATGATCACTGTCCAAGTTTGGGTGTGGAGACGCTCTGCTTAACATTTACGAAAAGTATGAGCCTATGCCTCAATTTAGAACGGTGCGTCCCCTCCAAAGCTCGCCATTTGCCTTACAGCGCGCTCACGGACTGTCCGCAACCCCTAACGCACGCGTGCTCTGCCGACCGCACATCTACCGGCCACGTTATGCCGTGCGCACTCTACAACGCTGCTCTGCGCTTGCAAGCCTCGGGGACCTCCGATTCGGAGACGATATTGGACGGTGGCCAAGGCGAAGTATGAGCGCGATGGTGCTGGCGTGTAATAACACGGCACAGGAGCGGCGGTCGTCCCCCTGGTGGCTCTCCAGCAGCTGTCAGTGGCGAGGGCAGGGAGCAGGAAGCCGGCAGCGGGTGGGGTCTCTATCTGGCCGTAGGAGCTGCGGCTATCGCGCCACGTCGCCGGCAGTGTCCATTAGCGCGGCCCGGCCGCCCAGATAACCCGCTCCTCGCCTCTCGGGAGCCTAGCCTAGGCTCCACACGGCCTCTCAGCGGCACCACTTGTTCTGAGGGTCCGGGCAGCTGCCGTGATCAACAAAACAAGCCGACGTCCTCTACCGGAACGATGAAACGTCTGCTTATAACATATCAGCTCTGGCCGCGCCTGTGTGCCTTTCCTACGCCAACAGTGTATGCCATGGCCTCACACTTATTAAAATATTCCACGCTATTAAGCCGTGACCAAATTAATTTCTTGGAGAAATCCAACGTTTTGACCCTATCTATAGAAGACATCAAGGAAGGGGTGTTGTAATTAGTTCCCGGCCGTGGTGGCCGAACGGATCTAGGCGCTCAGTTCGGAACCGCGCTACTGCTACGGTCGCAGGCGAATCCTGTCTCGGGCATGGTGTGTGTGATGTCCTTAGGTTAGTTAGGTTTAAGTAGTTCTAAGTTCTAGGGGACTGATGACCACAGCTGTTAAGTCCCATAGTGGTCAGAGCCATTTGACCATTATTATTTATTTTTTTTTGTAATTAGTTGGTTGGTTACATGTACCGTAGATCACTGGAAATGATGTGAAACGACTGGGTTTGCAGGATGTGTATACATGATTAATGTTGACAGTAGTGAACTTATTTTTTTAGTTCTAATTATGCAATTGGTACTAGAGGGAGCTGTAGAGGGGAAAATAAACATACGGGAATATAGAGATTGGAATACATTCAGCAAATAATTGAGGACGCAGATTTCAAGTGCTACTGCCAGATAAATAGGTTGGCACAGGAGAGGAATTCGTGGCGGGCTGCATCAAACCAATCAGAATGCCGATGACAAAAAATAAATAAATAAATAAAAACCATACGTTCACACTTACAATTAAAATTAAGGCTAATAGTTTTAAATGAAGCTCAGTACACACTCGAGCACAGTTTGCATGTAATTTATATTACGATGTGCGAACAGTGACAGATTCGTGGTTTTATTATCTGATGTGATTTTTTTATATTCACTCAATATGATGCTGTAATTGCCTTTAAGAATATGTTGAGTTGTTAAAGAATTTTATCAGTGTCTGGGCGCGGTAGTATGACGTTCTTTCAAAAACGTACGAGCTGTGTGACCTCAAATGGCTCTGAGCACTATGGGACTTAACATCAGAGGTCATCAGTCCCCTAGAACTTAGAACTACTTAAACCTAACTAACCTAAGGACACCACACACATCCATGCCCGAGGACTGTAGCGCCTAGAGCCCCTCGGCCACCACGGCCGGAGTGACATTTCACCTCTTGGAAATATACTGGAACGTTTTTGCTTCTATTAGCCTATCGTTTCAGCCGTGTCGGTTTTGGCTTTTAATTACGACACACCCTGTACATGTGCAGAATTGTCAGCAGCATCTCGCAGCGTGCAGCACACTGTAGCTTGTGTCCCGCCTTGTTGCAGGGTGTTGGTCGGCGCACCCAAGGCGGACACGTCGCAGTTCCAGCTCGGTGTGACGGAGGGAGGCGCCGTCTTCCGCTGCGACGTTCGCTCCGACGGCTACTGCCAGCCACTGCCCTTCGACAGGCACGGTACGTACTCTTCACCTACCAGCCCCTCTACTTCGCGTCTGCCTGTATCGACCAGCATCCCTGTTCGTGATCGCCACCTAACGGTACAAATTATTCTGGGCGTGGAGTCTGGTATCAGACCGTCCACAGAATCGTCATTGCACCGCAGATTGGATGCTGAAGGATAAAGACTAAAAGATCAGATTAGATGTACCTTTTTCCGCAGATCCACAATGATGAGAACCTCAAGGATATAGAACATGCCATAAAACAAGAACGCATATCACATACTGTAAGTTACCTACGTTTTTTATAAAAATTTGAAATACATGTCAATCTGTATCCTGAAACATACCTTGAAAAATGATAAAGTTGAGACCAAAGAAACTATATTATAACATTATCTGACTACAATTTTACAAGGAGTAGAACGTTACGAAGGATAAGTACCAGTTACTGTGCGTAACGAAATAATAGCTGGCATAAATGAACATTTGAATACTAATTTGTAATAAGTTCATAATCTGGTACCATTAATGTGTAAGTAAGCAAATTTGGTGGCATGTGAGGTGCAGTGAGCATACATGGCTCGACATATTAATGTAATCTTTTCAGTTAATAAATCTGAAGTCCAAAGACACGTAGCAGTCACATCGTACTAAAAGTGATGTACCACGCGTTTTCTCTCCATCTCCAGATGTTCACTTATCTTCTAGCCTAAAAAGCATGGAAAGAAATGGCCGAAGGGTACAGCTGACTGCAGTTTTAGGATACGTGTCTACTGACTGTAGCAGTGGTTCACGAAGATATGAGTCCCTGCAGAAGGCAGAAAGTCTGTCATGTTACATGTGGTAACTCGATGAAGGTTACTAAGTACACACACTATCGTGAAAATAAAAGATTCAGTAAACAGTGACACTGGATTATGAATAAACCGCATAAATTTCGATTCAAGTGATTAATATTTCATCTAAAGAACAACTATGGCTACAATAAACCGCGAAATCGGTTGTGCTTCGAACATACATTGTAATGCATCAAAACAAAAAGAAAGAATTTAAGAACAAGAATTCAATATGCGTTAGAAATTACATCTACATCTACATCCATACTCCGCAAGCCACCTGAAGGTGTGTGGCGGAGGGTACCTAGAGTACTTCTATCGGTTTTCCCTTCTATTCCAGTCTCGTATTGTTCGTGGGAAGAAGGATTGTCGGTATGCGTCTGTGTGGGCTCTAATCTCTCTGATTTTATCCTCATGGTCTCTTCGCGTGATATACGTAGGAGGGAGCAATATACTGCTTAACTCTTCGGTGAAGGTATGTTCTCGAAACTTCAACAAAAGCCCGTACCGAGCTACTGAGCGTCTCTCCTGCAGAGTCGTCCACTGGAGTTTATCTATCAACTCCGTAACGGAATCGCGATTACTGAATGATACTGTAACGAAGCGCGCTGCTCTCCGTTGGATATTCTCTATCTCTTCTATCAACCCTATCTGGTACGGATCCCACACTTCTGAGCAGTATACAAGCAGTGGGCGAAGAAGCGTACTGTAACCTACTTCCTTTGTTTCCGGATTGCATTTAATTAGGATTCTTCCAATGAACCTCAGTCTGGCATCTGCTTTACCACGGATCAACTTTATATGATCATTCCATTTTAAATCACTCCTAATGCGTTCTCCCAGATCATTTATGGAATTAACTGCTTCCAGTTGCTGACCTGCTATTTTGTAGCTAAACGGTAAGGGATCTATCTTTCTATGTGTTCGCAGCACATTACACTTGTCTACATTGAGATTGAATTGCCATTCCCTGCACCATGCGTCAATTCGCTGCAGAACCTCCTGCATTTCAGTACAATTTTCCATTGTTACAACCTCTCGATATACCACAGCATCATCCGCAAAAAGCCTCAGTGAACTTCCGATGTTATCCACAAGGTCATTTATGTAAATTGTGAATGGCAATGGTCCTACGACACTCTCCTGCGGCACACCTGAAATCATTCTTACTTCGGAAGACGTCTCTCCATTGAGAATGACATGCTGCGTTGTGTTATCTAGGAACTCTTCAATCCAATCACATAATAGGTCTGATAGTCCATATGCTCTTACTTTGTTAATTAAACGACTGTGGGGAACTGTATCGAACGCCTTGCGGAAGTCAAGAAACACGGCCTCTACCTGGGAACCCGTGTCTATGGCCCTCTGAGTATCTGGACGAATAGCGCGAGCTGGGTTTACACGACCGTCTTTTCCGAAACCCATGCTGATTTCTACAGAGTAGATTTCTAGTCTCCAGAAAAGTAATTATACGTGTTCCAAAATTCTACAACAGATCGACGTTAGAGATATAGGTCTATAGTGGTTGAAAACATCTTATTAGAGGAAGTTCCGATGATTTCAGCGGTCCCAAGATTTAGATGAATTAATGAAAACCCGTTGATGCACCACGCCTCAAAAACTGACCACCTCACCGAACCACGAACGTCAAGTTTGTACATAGGCGAATGCACGTGACAGACAAAGAAATACTGCAAGTTCTGTTACGCGAAGCTACGTGAAGCGGGGCAGAATCTCGAAAAACATCTGTAACACGAAATGTAAGAATGATCAACAGAAAGTGACTTTAATTCGAATCAGTACATTACTCTATCATGACAGCGCCACTCCAACTAAAGCATTCCTATAGGAAAGTCAGACAAGAACGGACAAGACTCGCTTTGTACAATTTAAAAGACCAGTTCCCAGCGAAACACGCTGTTCGCTCGCTGTCTATTGGCTAGCGCTGCTGCTCGACAAAGTGTTTCATTTCAGATATCCCTTCATCAAAGACTGTGATACCTTCAGTGGTCGGTTGCTGGGTACATAAACAACTTCGTGATATTTCTGAGATCTAGAACACGCAGAAGAAAAATATGTTTCTGAAAGCTGTGATTGCGACAGGCAGTCTACAGCATTAAAAAAAATACATAAGAGGTGCTAGTATCGCTACCACAGATCCTAAGAGAAATGAAGCTAATGGCTGTGGAGTGAGTGATACCATCTGAAACATAATCCGGTTTCAAAAAACCATGAAAATGTACAATGCTCTGAGGAGCCTAAGACAGCTCTTAGTTTACTGTCGCAGCATGTCATCAAATAGAAAGTTAGTTTATCTTAGTTATTTACAATTACCGCATTATTGAGCTATAGATGTGCAGAAGTCAGATTGTATTCCAGTAGTACGTCAGTCAGTTTTACATCGGTGGAGTAAAAGGAGATGGCACAAATGATTTTTAAGCTTATCTTAAACTGAACTATATTACCCTTTAAACGTTTTGTGATTACTACCTATTTATTGAAAATGTGTGTTCCGGAACAATGGACATTACTTGAAACCTTTATCTACAGGGTCATTAAATGAATGTCCCATTTATCCATTTTGACAATATCAGCTCTAAGCACTGTATAGTTTGGTTGAAAGTCACAAAGAGTTACTCATACAATTACAGATAAGTAAACGTGTGAATACTGTTTTGTTGGTTACCTGCTTTGCAGCTCCACATATGCCACATACACAAAATGATGACTTCTGAGAGTTAAGCTCTTTGTCAGCTATTATTCGCTAAGAGTGAATCTTTAATTTCAGTTCATCGTACGTTTCCTTGAAAGCTTGTCTTGATAAAGTCATCTGCCAATGTCATCTGTCAATTCGAAATGATCGTGTGTCGGGCGAGGGGGTGAGGGGTGGGGGGTGGGGGGGTGGGGGAGTGGGGGGGGGGGGGCGAAGTACGAAACGACCAAACAAAAGTGTCTGAAGAGGAAGTTGACCTTGTCACAGCACTACCTTGAATTCTTAAGAAGTCTGCACCCAATGAAAGTCTTGAACTACAATTGCCAAAGACGACTGCATGTAAGGTTTACACATGCGTCCATATTACTTACAGTTGCCTTCGAGTCAGATGACTATGATGTATGCTATAAATTTGCAATTGAAGTGTTGCCGATGGAATGGTGTTCAATGTATAATGTTCGTATCTGGGGTTCAGAACATACTCATCAACCTGTACGATATCAAAGAGATTCCCAATAATTAAACAATTTTTTACGCTATTTCCCGATGCCAAGTGTGCAGACCACTTTTTTTTTTTCGCTGAAGGTTTATTTGAATATGTTTCAAGAATGACTCTTTTTCAATTAGAAGGTGAACCTGAAAACTTTATTTCGCAGAAAGATGGAGCCTGTCACCATTGGCATCTCTTTGTACGTGACTGGTTGAACGTCGAAGTCGATGACCGTTGGATTGGTCGTAATGGTCAATGGGACAGAGCTCTTTTCCGCTGGCCTGGACGCTTCCTTTGAGGCTTCATAAAATATCGTGTCTACGTCCCACCACTACCTAATGATTTGCCAGAGTCAAGACACAGAACTGAAGATGCTATTTCTTTCTTTACTCCGGACTTGTTGATCAAAGTATGATAAGAATTTCACTTTAGGTTGGATGTATGCCATGTAAGTAAAGGTGCACATATCGAAAATTTACAAGAAAAATTGGATTAGTAAATGTTCATTAATGGCTGAATGGTTAACCGGAAAGCGACCTGCAAACAGAAATTGGGGCATCCAATGTGGAACTCTGCAGTCTACTGTAAGTTCCGTGTGCCACGAAATTTTGCTGGTTTGTTACCCAGGTTAATTAAAATTGGGAAAATTTAATACAAGAACTGAATTAATCACCGAATTGGTAAGTTCCAAAACAACAGATGGAATGAGCATATAGGAACAATGTAAGTACACATGATAAATGAAATAATTCAAAGGAAGCAGAAGCTTAATCCTCAAGAAAAAAAGATAATCTGACAAAAATCAGGAAATATAAGGCCTCCCTTTCGGACTTCAGGAACGCTAAATTGGATGTGTTAAAATAATCTTACGAACAGGGAGGTGTCTGTCTGAGCAAGAGTTCAAAATGATTCAAATGGCTCTGAGCACTATGGGACTTAACATCTGTGGTCATCAGTCCCCTATAACTGAGAACTACTTAAACCTAACTAACCTAAGGACATCACACATCCATGCACTTCGAAACTGCGACCGTAGTGGTCACGCGGTTCCAGACTGAAGCGCCTAGAACCGCTCGGTCACACCGGACGGCGAGAAACAGTCGTTACAGTTGTAACACAGTGTACCGAAGTAAAAAATCATATTAAAATTAACAAAGTAATTTCAAACTACGAAATTGTCATTGCCTGTTATTGAATTTTTTTAACGCACTTACACTATTATTATACAATACTAAGTGCTGAGATCTATTGCGGTGATAAATAAAATCTTAGGCGCGCGTCGGTAAAGTTCACACAGTTATATACGATGCCCACACAACAGAAATAAAAAGAATTTTGCCCTTCACAACAGTAAGTCAAAAGTTCAGAGTTTCATCCCTAGCGCTACGTTGAATTATTGTGAATAAGAATACTATGAAACACTTTCCGACAAAGAAAGTTATCTGCACCATCTTCCACATGCAACTAAGGTACACTAGCGTCAAACACCCTGAAATACCATGAATATTCTACAACAAGGCAAAAATACTAAGACTCGTGAAGACTTCAAGAACACATATGTGAATGTATAGACACAAAGAGCAATTAAATATAACGCGGAATTAAGTGTGAAATTTCTAGAAGATGGTACTGAAGTTACGCACAGTGAAATCACTACAGTGTGGTATGAGCAAAGCTACACAATCTTAAGTCTGACACAAAATGAATCGCAGAATAAATGAAACACAATCCATTTAAAAGAGGAATCAAACAATTGATGTTTAAACCTGTGCTGGAGTAACGAACTTCCTACATCATGTGTTCTGGTTACACAGAGCAAGGACTGGAAGAACTTACTACCTACAGAAAAACACGGATACTCGTGACCACTCTCTGAAAAATAGAAGAATTCGATTACCGAACTTGAAACTGACCTAGCGTATATCAGTTGGAATAGCTACATATCATCACACATTAACACTCACCAGTGTTAAGTCGCTCTTAAAGGCTACCGTCTTCACTCAACAGAGGTTCAGTCCGCAGTGGCGAGAGCACGCTTGCCTTATAACGAACTTCCCCCCCCCCCCCCCCCCCCCTCCCGGGCAGCGGGATGAGACCAGAGAGGTCCTTTCCGCCACCCACTTATCAATTGTCGAATGACTACCGAAAAGGTACAAATCCCGTTGTCTCCACTGAGAAAGATACGTTGGTTACACTATTACTACCACGGCAGACAGCCAATGCTGTACCGCTACCACATAAAAGATAAATACAACATACACACTCACTTATTTATACCGAGGATAAATAGAGAAAGGAAATTTGGAAGCCCAAAATGTAGGTGGTATACAAAGGACGGAGTGTATACTGGGAAACACCGATAACGGTGCTCTGTACCACTGAATTGTAACATCTAAATCACAGTGACTGGGTGCGAACAGCACGAAATAGAAGTTCAATAATACGAAACGGATCCGACAGAGACGTTATCACTTAGACATTCTTTTGTGGACACCCTGTAGATTATTCTTATTTCTGGATTTCATTGTATGAAATGAGCTGTTGCTTTCAAAAATCGATGTATCATACGAGGGTAGGAACTGTAACAGTGGCAACTATTTATTTACAGCTCGTACAAAATAGATACATGTTTCAAAGTTTTACTGACCTCTAAAGTAGTCACCAACATTGTGTATAACCCATTTACAGCTACGTGGAAGTCTTAGGATACTCTTAACAGTGCCAGTTGTGTTGACAGTTCGAGTGGCGCGGTCTATTGTCCGACGAATTTGTAGCAGTTCTGAAGCTAATGCCGCGAAGTGTTTCCTTCAGTTTGGAAATCGAGTTGAACTAAATGGTTCAAATGGCAAAGTAAGGTATTGATATATTGGGAAACAATAGTAGTTATTTCACATTTCCGTGGAAAGTCCTTTTTAGGCCGTTGTCGAGTTTACATTACAAATAATTCGTATTACACTCATTTATATCTGCAAAACCGTAGATTGGCTTGATGAAGTACCACAAAAAATATTCGCTTATATTGCGGATATATGGGATGAAACTCAGCGAATATGCTACCATTTTTCTTTTTATGTGCCCATATCTGACAAGATACATATTGTTTAGCGCTTCAGCAGTACTGCGATATGCACCTTCGAAGTGAAATTATTACCACGTTGTAATTCTAAGAATTTAATGCTATCAACCTCTTCTTCCTAGCTTAGAGATGACTTGGAAATAAAATGAGGATCAATCTAATTTCGAGCTAGGATATCTCTACATCGCTTTTTAAAGTAGCTCGTGTAATGTGTGATTGGGCCAAATGCATACACTTGAAATTGGTTCGTCAAAAAATTCTTTGCAAAATGTTCGGATGTGTGAAGTTCTAAGGGACCTAACTACTGAGGTCATCGATCACTAGACTTACACACTGCTTAAACTAACTGAAACTAACTTATGCTAAGAACAATACACATACCCATTCCTGAGGGAGGACTCGAACCTCCGGTGGGAGGGGCCACGCAGTCCGTGACACGACGCCTGAGACCGCACGGCCACCCCGCGCGGCAAAAATTTTCGCTTCTGGACCGTTAATCATTAAGGAAGTTCAAGAGGATATAGGTTTTGATAGACGTGAAGAGATGAAGAGACTGACACAGGATACACTAGCGTGGCAAGCTGCACCGCACCTGTCTTCGGAATGCAGACGTCGACAACAACCATGTTAGCTGTAAAAGGGGATTTTGCGTATCACTCATAATCTCAAATTGGGGGCTGGATGTACTATTCGTAAGAATGTCGGAAAAGTTGTACGAAATGTCTTCAAAAGGTAACGGAAATTTTGTAATTTGGCGAGTTGTATTAGTCAGACTCTCGCGATTTGCTCGTTAGTGTGTTAGTAAACACGTTAAAAAAATATCGGTACAATGTTAGCCATGTCGAACATTTATTCTGTTGTCAGCTGCCAGAAAGGTCACGTATGTTTCGATGTTATCGGCGATTATTTAATTTGTATTAAAATACACTCCTGGAAATGGAAAAAAGAACACATTGACACCGGTGTGTCAGACCCACCATACTTGCTCCGGACACTGCGAGAGGGCTGTACAAGCAATGATCACACGCACGGCACAGCGGACACACCAGGAACCTCGGTGTTGGCCGTCGAATGGCGCTAGCTGCGCAGCATTTGTGCACCGCCGCCGTCAGTGTCAGCCAGTTTGCCGTGGCATACGGAGCTCCATCGCAGTCTTTAACACTGGTAGCATGCCGCGACAGCGTGGACGTGAACCGTATGTGCAGTTGACGGACTTTGAGCGAGGGTGTATAGTGGGCATGCGGGAGGCCGGGGGGACGTACCGCCGAATTGCTCAACACGTGGGGCGTGAGGTCTCCACAATACATCGATGTTGTCGCCAGTGGTCGGCGGAAGGTGCACGTGCCCGTCGACCTGGGACCGGACAGCAGCGACGCACGGATGCACGCCAAGACCGTAGGATCCTACGCAGTGCCGTAGGGGACCGCACCGCCACTTCCCAGCAAATTAGGGACACTGTTGCTCCTGGGGTATCGGCGAGGACCATTCGCAACCGTCTCCATGGAGCTGGGCTAGGGTCCCGCACACCGTTAGGCCGTCTTCCGCTCACGCCCCAATATCGTGCAGCCCGCCTCCAGTGGTGTCGCGACAGGCGTGAATGGAGGGACGAATGGAGACGTGTCGTCTTCAGCGATGAGAGTCGCTTCTGCCTTGGTGCCAATGATGGTCGTATGCGTGTTTGGCGCCGTGCAGGTGAGCGCCATAATCAGGACTGCATACGACCGAGGCACACAGGGCCAACACCCGGCATCATGGTGTGGGGAGCGATCTCCTACACTGGCCGTACACCTCTGGTGATCGTCGAGGGGACACTGAATAGTGCACGATACATCCAAACCGTCATCGAACCCATCGTTCTACCATTCCTAGACCGGCAAGGGAACTTGCTGTTCCAACAGGACAATGCACGTCCGCATGTATCCCGTGCCACCCAACGTGCTCTAGAAGGTGTAAGTCAACTACCCTGGCCAGCAAGATCTCCGGATGTGTCCCCCATTGAGCATGTTTGGGACTGGATGAAGCGTCGTCTCACGCGGTCTGCATGTCCGGCACGAACGCTGGTCCAACTGAGGCGCCAGGTGGAAATGGCATGGCAAGCCGTTCCACAGGACTACATCCAGCATCTCTACGATCATCTCCATGGGAGAATAGCAGGCTGCATTGCTGCGAAAGGTGGATATACACTGTACTAGTGCCGACATTGTGCATGCTCTGTTGCTGTGTCTATGTGCCTGTGGTTCTGTCAGTGTGATCATGTGATGTATCTGACCCCAGGAATGTGTCAATAAAGTTTCCCCTTCCTGGGACAATGAATTCACGGTGTTCTTATTTCAATTTCCAGGAGTGTATTTTGTAGTATTTGTATCTAATATTGCTATAAGAATGGGATAAAGTGTGGCAAAGTTTTAGAAATGTTGAATATTGCTTTTGGTGAGTTTGCTATGAGTAAAAGAAGTGATTAGGAGTCTCTAAGAAGAACTGAAGACGCTGAAGTTGGCGGGCACCTTAGACATCCCAGGACATCATCGACGGAAGTCGTGGAAAAGGAAATAAAGAAATGATTATAAACGACTGACGAATCATAATCAGAGAGCCGGCCGCGGTGGCGATCGGTTCTAGGCGCTTCAGTCCGGAACCACGCAGCTGCTACGGTCGAAGGTTCGAATCCTGCCTCGGGCATGGATGTGTGTGATGTCCTTAGGTTAGTTAGGTATAGGTAGTTCTATGTCTATGGGACTAATGACGTCAGATGTTAAGTCCCATAGTGCTTAGAGCCATTTGAACCATAATCAGAGAAGTCGCTGATGATGTTGGCATATTAACTGGTTCAAGTCATGAAATATTTTCATGTGTCTTTGATAAAAACGTGTGTCAACAAAATTTGTCCAAAAATTGTTGAGTTTCAAGCAAACACAGCGGCGATTGCAGGTTGTTAAAGAGCAGGCCAGGTGTAGAACTATAAATAAAATCTTAAAGAACAAGACGAGAAAGAACACCAAATTATTTAAAACACAATGTCTGAGCATGTCTTATTCTATGGCAGTGAATCTTGTATTTTTAAAAAAAAGGAAGACAAAAATGGCGTACAATCGGCTGAAATGAGATTTTTAAGATCTGTCGAAGGTTGGTAAGTGAACCATCTTACAAGAAATGAGAATATGCAAGAAGAATTAGAAATATTCAACTTAAACAACAAAGTGGGAGAATATAAAAAGAAATGGAGGCGAAATCTTAAACGTGTAGAAGGAGACGTAATTCCAGTCACTGTGTTTAAGTTAACTCCGTGAAGCAACCCGACACAAATTGTACGGATTTATGCCACAATAAAGATTAATGCCATTTCCCCCTCAAATATACTCAGACTTCGTTAGCTGTTTGTGAATTCTTGACCAATATTGTAATGTTGCCCCAGCCTCCATATTCGCCCATATGACTTTTTCGTACTCTCAGAAATAAGTTAAAGTTTTAAGGGCAGTTGCTGAGAGAGCTGAACGCTATTCCAGAAGAGTACCAGAAGTATTCCGGGGATTGGGAACAGAACTGGTGTACGTGCGTAATACCTAATGGGAACTGTTTTTATGGGGCTAACATTGATTTAGATTAGTAAATAATATTATTTCCAAACAAGAAACCTGTTTCTTTAAAGCGCCTCGTATTAAAAGAGGACTCGTTCGAAAAATAAGTGCATTTTAACCTAAAACGTAGAACATAGAACATCGTACAGCCATGCTGAGAAATGTTTCACAAGGGCCAATATTTATGGCCGAAGGTGGTGGGTGTGCATTTCCGGGCTGGGCTGCCGGCGCACGGCGGTTGCACTGACAGGCGGCCCGGACCCGGCACGGAGATGGACGCGGCGGTCGTGACCGGCTGCGGCTGCCGTATCGGCCCCTCTGCATCTGCCAGCCCGCCACACCACGGGTCACCGCGCCGCCTCGCAAGACCAGCTGTGGCCGCAGCCGCAGCCGCGGGCGCTGCCGTAGCCGCGCTCCGCTTCCGTCGAGTTACTCGACGCGCCGCGCTCCCTGCCGGTTCGTTATGGGGAATAGCTGCTACGTGGATCTCACCTTCTTCCGTCAATTTGTTTATTTTCACCTAGCGTCGGAAGCAGAACGGTAACTACTACTTTACAGGAGAAACCTCGCAGCACCCTCCCTCCCCCCTGCAGATTTGGTGGTAAAATGCCCAAGAGGACAGCCCGTCAAAAACTTAACACATATCAAACATGAAAACAGGAAGAAGATGTATTGAATTGTGAAAAAAATAAGTAAATAGTAATCGTGAACGATCTTACATCAAGATGTGCCACAACTAGCAAATTTCAAGAATCAAGGCGTCGTGTTCGTGTGGCCACGGTGTAGGTATGCAAAGCCGGAGATTCGTGTTCAAATCTCCCTTATGCGCGATTTTTTTTCCACAAAATTATGAATTTTCCTTCCGGTCATTGACGTCTCTGTTCTCTTCGCAATTGTTATACTGTACATTGGTTATAGAAATTGAGTCATGTGGTAAGAATATACCGAGTGATTATAATTAAACTTTCCCCGTTTAACACGTCGGGGCAACGGCCTTGCCACAGTGGATACACCGGTTCCCGTCAGATCACCGAAGTTAAGCGCTGTCGGGCGTAGCAGGCACTTGGATGGGTGACCATCCAGGCCGCCATGCACTGTTGCCATTTTTCGGGGTGCACTCAGCCTCGTGATGCCAGTAGAGAAGCTTCATGACCGAACAGTCATAACGACTGGGAGAGCGGTGTGCTGACCATACGCCCCTCCAATACACATCCTCATCTGAGGATGACACGGCGGTCGGATGGCCCCGATGGGCCACTCGTGACCTGAAGACGGGGTGCTTTTTTTGTTTAACACGTTATAACACGGAAACTAATTACCGTACGAGTACCAACCTTGCTAACATTAATTTCTAGGACATGAGGAACAGAAATAATCCAGAGTCAGTTCAATTGAAATACTTGTAATATGCTGCTACGGTACATCATACCATTATATACCGGTACCATTACTGCTACAGAAGGGGCTCAGTATGATGCCCACCACTGCCCAAAAGAATCTGAAAGCGCAGGATTGCATTCTGCACAGCGGAACGAAGCATGTTGGTAGATATGATTGCTACCTCTCTTGATATGCTGCGCTTCGGATCAGCACATGTGTGAATGTTCCCCTGGTAAACGCTGTCCTGGTAGCCCCACAACCAGAAATCACAGGGAGTGAGATCAGGTGATCGTGCCGGCCAAGCGTTAGGAAACGACTCACTGATAGATTGTTTCCAAATGTGTTTTGGAGAAGCAGGTGAACTTCATGAGCGATATGCGGTGGTGCCCAATCTTGCATGAGTTCAATGCGTCTCTCCCATGTAGGGCGGAAATGACATTCTGCCGAAGCATATCGCAGTGACACTGGTCAGTCACACTGTATGGCTTTGGTCCTTGAGTGCCAATCGCTTCCAAAATGAATGGGTCAATGATGAACCTAGCTTGAAGCCACACCTTCCGGTGACACATTCACCACACAAAGGAACTCTATTCACACTGATTGGAGGTGAAGATTGCCACACTCGGCAATTCTGTGTGTTCACTTCATCCGTCCGAGAAAAATGCGCTTCGTCTGTCCATAGGATGGTGCAGGAAAAGCCATCATCAACTTCAATCATTGCGAGAAAGTGGAGAGCGAAGCCAACACGTCGTTATGCGTCCTGTGCTGGATCTTGTACGGATAGCATTTGAGAACGGTTCGAAGCACCTTCCATACAGTGGACCACGGTATATTCAACAGTAGTGGCACAGCGCACGCACTGTCTGAGGATCGGGAATTGTGGGCAGCGTTGTCTGCCACAGCAACAGTGATTTCATCAATCGTCTGTGGTCCAACCGGAGTGACGCCCATTTCTCCAGTTGATTCGAACTTCTTCATCGTGCAGGTAGAGAAAGAGGACCCTCCCGTAATTCTTTTAGCCCGCGATATTCTGGAAGTGCAGCGACAGCGTTGCTGTTGTTTTGATAATAGAGCTCCACCAGTAACGCCCTGCTCCTTTTTTCCAGGCTCCTGTCGTCGCGTCAACAAGTGCACTGCAACTGTTCAGGTGTGTGAGACTATTAATAACGGTGGCAGACCACGGCACCTGGTGGCCATAGTTGGAACTGGACGGTGGCGCTTTGACGCATAGAAATCATGCACCCCATACTCTGGATATTAGTGCTGCCACGTTTCGTACTCGTACGGTAATTACACTCCTGGAAATTGAAATAAGAACACCGTGAATTCATTGTCCCAGGACGGGGAAACTTTATTGACACATTCCTGGGGTCAGATACATCACATGGTCACACTGACAGAACCACAGGCACATAGACGTAGGCAACAGAGCATGCACAATGTCGGCACTAGTACAGTGTATATCCACCTTTCGCAGCAATGCAGGCTGCTGTTCTCCCATGGAGACGATCGTAGAGATGCTGGATGTAGTCCTGTGGAGCGGCTTGCCATGCCATTTCCACCTGGCGCCTCAGTTGGACCAGCGTTCGTGCCGGACATGCAGACCGCGTGAGACGACGCTTCATCCAGTCCCAAACATGCTCAATGGGGGACACATCCGGAGATCTTGCTGGCCAGGGTAGTTGACTTACACCTTCTAGAGCACGTTGGGTGGCACGGGATACATGCGGACGTGCATTGTCCTGTTGGAACAGCAAGTTCCCTTGCCGGTCTAGGAATGGTAGGACGATGGGTTCGATGACGGTTTGGATGTACCGTGCACTATTCAGTGTCCCCTCGACGATCACCAGAGGTGTACGGCCAGGGTAGGAGATCGCTCCCCACACCATGATGCCGGGTGTTGGCCCTGTGTGCCTCGGTCGTATGCAGTCCTGATTGTGGCGCTTTCCTGCACGGCGCCAAACACGCATACGACCATCATTGGCACCAAGGCAGAAGCGACTCTCATCGCTGAAGACGACACGTCTCCATTCGTCCCTCCATTCACGCCTGTCGCGACACCACTGGAGGCGGGCTGTACGATGTTGGGGCGTGAGCGGAAGACGGCCTAACGGTGTGCGGGACCGAAGCCCAGCTTCATGGAGACGGTTGCGAATGGTCCTCGCCGATACCCCAGGAGCAACAGTGTCCCTAATTTGCTGGGAAGTGGCGGTGCGGTCCCCTACGGCACTGCGTAGGATCCTACGGTCTTGGCGTGCATCCGTGCGTCGCTGCTGTCCGGTCCCAGGTCGACGGGCACGTGCACCTTCCGCCGACCACTGGCGACAACATCGATGTACTGTGGAGACCTCACGCCCCACGTGTTGAGCAATTCGGCGGTACGTCCCCCCGGCCTCCTGCATGCCCACTATACGCCCTCCCTCAAAGTCCGTCAACTGCACATACGGTTCACGTCCACGCTGTCGCGGCATGCTACCATGTTAAAGACTGCGATGGAGCTCCGTATGCCACGGCAAACTGGCTGACACTAACGGCGGCGGTGCACAAATGCTGCGCAGCTAGCGCCATTTGACGGCCAACACCGCGGTTCCTGGTGTGTCCGCTGTGCCGTGCGTGTGATCATTGCTTGTACAGCCCTCTCGCAGTGTCCGGAGCAAGTATGGTGGGTCTGACACACCGGTGTCAATGTGTTCTTTTTTCCATTTCCAGGAGTGTAGTTTCCTTGTTATAACGTGTTAAATAGGGAAAGTTCTATTATAATCACCCGGTATTACCATTTCAAGTGAATGTGATCAATGGTGAGCCCTGGCGAGATGGGACATGGAAATCTCACAGAAATGAAAACAACAAATGATTGGGTATGAACTATGTTACAACAAAGGAATTCAAGAGCCAAAACTTCCAAATAGGGGATCCCTTCCTTACGCCTAGCTGTTGAAAATGGACCTTATGCCACGACACAGACACGTCAATGATCGGACGGACATATCATAATTTTGTGCACAAAAAAATGGAACATGTGGCTGATTTACACAGGGATCTCCCCCTTAGCTGTCTGAGACCATGACCACGTAACCATGAAGGTGGCTCAGTGTTGTACTTCTTGAGCATGGACCGTTCACTGTTTCGATTTTGCTTCTTTTTTCAGTACATCCTTTTCCTTTTTTCCTGCTTGATCCGTGCTCAGTTAACGACAGGTTACCCATTGGCCCTTCTCACCATCACTGGGGTGTGATGGTGAGTTCCGCTTATCAGAAACTTTTCCCATGAAACGCAAAGGCCTAGGTTCGAGTACCGGTCCGGCTGTCAGGAGGTTTCAAATACATACACACTGCACTGCAGAGTAAAATTTCATTTTGGAAATGATCCCCTTGGCTGGGGTAAAGCCAAGTCTTTGCAGTGTCCTTTCTCTCGGAAGTGCTAGCCCGTATGGCAGCCAGGATAATGTAAGTAGGCTGGTTAGGTTTTCTTATATTGGTAACGCCACGTAGCGCTCTGTATGAAAATCACTGGCTGTGCCGTGTGCAGTCTGTGACTGGTTTGCATTGTTGTCTGCCATTGTAGTGTTGGGCAGCGGCAGCTGGATGCTAACAGCGCGTAGCGTTGCGCAGTTGGAGGTGAGCCGCCAACAGTGGTGGATGTGGGGAGAGAGATGGCGGAGTTTTGAAATTTGTGAGACTGGATGTCATGAACTGCTATACGTATTATGACTTTTGATGATATTAAGGTAAAGACATTGTTTGTTCTCTATTAAAATCTTTCATTTGCTAACTATCCCTATCAGTAGTTAGTGCTTTCCGTAGTTTGAATCTTTTATTTAGCTGGCAGTAGTGGCGCTCGTTGTATTGCAGTATTTCGAGTAACAAAGATTTTTGTGAGGTAAGCGATTTGTGAAACGTATATGTTAATGTTAGTCAGGGCCATTCTTTTTTAGGGATTTTTGAAAGTCAGATTGCTTTGCGCTAAAATATATTGTGTGTCAGTTTAAGCACAGTCTTGTACAATTTTTCCAAGGGGACGTTTCAATAACTTCATAGAAGTTAGGAAGGTAGGACATGACATAAATCCTTAAGTACTGGGTAGGAGACGTGCTTGGGTAACTCACCCGGTAGAGCACTTGCGCGCGAAAGACAAAGCTCCCACCTTCGATTCCCGGTCGGGTATATAGTTGTAATCGCCAGGAAGTAGCATTAGTCCGTATTTAGCGTCGTTATCAGGCCTGGTAGGGTGTGCAAGAGGCGTGACGAGCATCAGATGTTAAGTGATCAATGGGAAGAACACTGAGGATGATGTACACTATTGTGAGATGCTGTATCAGCTTTTATCGGGACTCGCTGTGGATCTCCACCTTGTCGGCTGTTCCCATCATGCCATATCCGGATTTATGGGGAATTCGGATGTGGTAGAGGCTCGATGATGAACAGCGTGGAAACGTGAGAGCGCACATACTCGTCTAGCTTCTGGTCGACCAGGGAGTAAAAACGGAGGATCGCCGTATAGCGCACCAAGCACATGGGGACATCGTAATACCTTCTCATCTGTGCCTTCTATGCGAGAAGAGGCACCGAGCGAAGTGGTGCAGTGGTTACTGGACCCGCATTCGGGAGGACGACGGTTCAATCCCGTGTCCGGCCATCCTGATTCAGTTTTTCCGTGATTTCCCTAAATCGCTCAAGGCAAATGCTGGGATGGTTCCTTTCAAAGGGCACGGCCGACTTCCTTCTCCGTCCTGGGGACATCGTAATACCTTCTAATCTGTGGGAGAACAGGCACCGAGCGAGGTCGCGCAGTGATTACTGGACTCGCATTCGGGAGGACGACGGTTCAGTCCCGTGTCCGGTCATCCTGGTTTAGGTTTTCCGTGATTTCCCTAAATCGCTCAAGGCAAATGCTGGGATGGTTCCTTTCAGAGGGCACAGCCGACTTCCTTCTCCGTCCTTCCCTAATTCGATGAGACCGATGACCTCGCTGTCTGGTCTCCTTCGCCAAACAACCCAACCCGAGAACAGGCAGTGGACTCCCTGCACCATTCCGTGTTATTCAGCACAATTGGCCTGAGACTAGTCGCAGCCGGACTATGGAACTGCCGCCTCAGGGATGTGCAGCACAAATTGACTGCACTGCCCCTTAAGCCGGTCGACTTGGGGTGACGTTCCGTTCTTCCAAACTTCTGGAGAGTCACAATTATGTTTCTCTCCTGGCGTCATGCTGTGTGGGGGAGGGGTGGGGGATGAGCAAGTCACACACACACACACACACACACACACACACACACACACACACACACACACATTCTGCGTCCTCATATGTTGTCTCTCATGCGACAGTATCGTCGTGCCAGTTCTTAACAAGACAAAGCTGTTTCACACGTGACGTTGGTCTGCACAATATTGAGATAATCGGCGTGCCCGGCGATATCCCCATTCGATTCAGTGCATGCATCCAGGAAGAGGAGGTGCACCTTCATACTGATAAGTGGGCTCGTACTTCCAATTTCTTTGCAAATTTAATTATTTTGTAGTCACTGAAATAACAGCAGTCCCCTTTCAACGCCTGAAGCTCAATTTCGTTTCCTCCTTCCTTTCTGTAAGGTCTTAATTTTTTCGAGGCAATATATCTGTATTTACATTGCATGAAAGACGTAATGAGCAGTATTTGTTTGAGCTGACACCAGCTACACATTGCAAAAACGCAACTGCAATTATATGCTGTAAATCCAGACGATTTTTAGGAGAGACGACCGTTGTTTCCATACCTCTTTTGTCCAAATTTCTCCTCAGTGACTCCTTAAGGGGTAAACTTGGAATTAGCTTCTCTCTTCGCTTTCTACCTGTCTTTCCAGCCTCACTAGCGCAGGTCGTCTAAGGACCTAGTTATGGCCATTGAAGTTCTCGGACATTTCTACACTACTGGCCATTAAAACTGCTACACCAAGAAGAAATGCAAATGATAAACGGATATTCATTGGACAAATATATTATACTAGAACTGACATGTGATTACATTTTCACGCAATTTCGGTTCATAGATCCTGAGAAATCAGTACCCAGAACAACCACCTCTGGCCATAATAACGGCCTTGATACGCCTGGGCATAGAGTCAAACAGAGCTTGGATGGCTTGTACAGGTACAGCTGCCCATGCGGCTTCAACACGATACCACAGTTCATCAAGAGTAGTGACTGGCGTATTGTGACGAGCCAGTTGCTCGGCTACCATTGACCAGACGTTTTAAAGTGGAGAGAGATCTGGAGAATGAGCTGGTCAGGGCAGCAGTCGATCGTTTTCTATATCCAGAAACGCCCGTAAGAGACCTGCAACATGAGGTCGTGCATTATCCTGCTGAAATGTAGGGTTTCACAGGGATCGAATGAAGGGTACAGCCACTGGTCGTAACACATCTGAAATGTAACGTCTACTGTTCAATGCGAACAAGAGGTGACCGAGACGTGTAACCAATGGCACCCCATACCATCACGCCGGGTGATAACGCCAGTATGGTGACGACGAATACACGCTTCCAATGTGCGTTCACCGCGATGTCGCCAGACACGGATGTGACCATCATGATGCTGTAAAGAGAACCTGGATTCATCCGAAAAAATGACGTATTGTCATTCGTGCACCCAGGTTCGTCGTTGAGTACACCATCGCAGGCGCTCCTGTCTGTGATGCAGCGTCAAGGGTAACCGAAGCCATGGTCTCCGAGCTGGTAGTCCATGCTGCTGCAAGCGTCGTCGAACTGTTCGTGCAGATGGTTGTTGTCTTTGCAAACGTCCCCATCTGTTGACTCAGGGATCGAGACGTGGCTGCACGATCCGTTACAGCCTGTCATCTCGACTGCTAGTGATACAAGGCCGTTGGGATCCAGCACGGCGTTCTGTATTACCCTCCCGAACCCATCGATTCCATATTCTGCTAAGAGTCATTGTATCTAGACCAACGCAAGCAGCAATGTCGCGATACGATAAACAGCAATCGTGATAGGCTACAATCCGACCTTTATCAAAGTCGGAAACATGATGGTAAGCATTTCTCCTTCTTACACGAGGCATCACAACAACGTTTCACCAGGCAAGGCCGGTCAACTGCAGTTTGTGTATGAAAAATCGGTTGAAAACTTTCTCATGTCAGCAGGTTATAGTTGCCGCCACCGGCGCCAACCCTGTGTGAATGCTCCGAAAAGCATCTTCTTCCTGTCGGTTAAATTCCGCGTCTGTAGCACGTCATCTTCTTGGTGTGGCAATTTTAATGGCCAGCAGTGTAGTACCTAGAAACTGTCTGAGCGTTATTGGCTCTCTGTACAGCCGTTAACGGTACCTGTTCTTGGCAAAGTGTTCAGCCACTCTGGCGCTGAAGTAATTTACACAGTGACGACTTGCATTAGTCACAATTTAGCACTCGTTCCATCATAGTCAGCTATGTCTATGCTTTCATTGTCGCAATGCGACTCACGTCACCTTTATTTTAAGCGACATCATTCAGAGATCCTTTCTAATGAACATCCCTGTTAAAAATGCTGCACAGGGTTGACTATGAGGAAATCTGTGTTTCAGAATGTCACACGTTGGTCGCTAAGAACATGAGAGGAAGTGATGAGTCCGTGTCCGCAGGAGGTTCACGCTTCCCTTAATGGCGCACGAGCTTCCGCCGCCAACGCCAGTGGTGGTCCGTCCCGAACGTTGGCCGCTGTGGTCGGTAGCCCTTTTACGCCGGAAGCTCGACGCGTGTCCTTTGCACCTGCTGTTCCTGGCGCCGGCACTTTGATGGCTACGCAGAACACTTTAATCGCTGTCCGCCGTGTCCGCGTGACTGTAGTGCTAATCTCCTGCAGATAGTGTGCTGTTTTATTGGCCAAATGTAGCAGTGGGAACAACTGAATCAGCTACGAGCCACACGGACCGAAGCAAATACAAAGAGTCTTGGAGATGCGAGATGCTATCGGGTCGAAGGTTACAAATACTGTACCAAGAGACATTATGAATTTTTATCCTTGTTGGATGTGTTAGGTAGACTGTTACTTCAAAATCACTACATGTTCTTTGCCTGTCTCCATCACCACAGTCAACAGCAACTTTTTCTCTACAGCAGTGGTCGCCAAACTGGTTTGCTCAACAGCCAATACTGACATTGTGGCACATGGGGTTGCGTGTGTGCAGATCTTATTACTAACTGATGTCCTACATAAATATGTTACGAGCCCCCCTCCCCCCCCCCCCATAAACAGCGATCCTCAGCCTGCGAGGAACTCCCCCCCCCCCCCTAGGGGGCGTGATAATGCTCAATTAGGGGCGCGAGATTAGTGATCAGAAAAAAAATATGAATACAAAAACTGTTTTACTGAAAAGAAAGCAAAGTAAAATACACACACAATAAAAAATAGAAACTAATATTGACACAGATAGAGTGCATCTAGAAATAGGACTGTATCAGTGCAGCACAATGCATTTCATGATTAACTTTTCAGTACTAAATTAAAAGCAAGTTTAGTAATTATTAGTGACTCTGTTGGGCCTGACCTACAGAGCTAATTTTTTTCGAAGGAGGGTTTAATATTAGAAATAGCTGCTGAGTTTTTTTTCTGTGTTTAGCTAAGACCTATATTCTATCCTCAAAGCATCCAATACAGAAATTCTGGCATAAAATAAGGATGTGGAAGATAATAATAGTACACGAAATGCTCTTGTTATCAGTGCAGGCCGGAATGGCCGTGCGGTTCTAGGCGCTACAGTCTCAAGCCGAGCGACCGCTACGGTTGCAAGTTCGAATCCTGCCTCGGGCATGGATGTGTGTGATGTTCTTAGGTTAGTTAGGTTTAATTAGTTCTAAGTTCTAGGCGACTGATGACCTCAGAAGTTAAGTCGCATAGTGCTCAGAGCCATTCTTGTTATCAGTGCAGAAACTCATCATCATCATCATCATCATCATCTACCGCCGAGCGCTCTCAGGCGCTGCAATCGTAGACTGTGCGGCTGGTCCCGGTGGAGGTTCGAGTCCTACCTCGGGTATGGGTGTGTGTTTGCCCTTAGGAGAATTTAGGTTAAGTAGTGTGTAAGCTTAGGGACTGATGACCTTAGCAGTTAAGTCCCAAAATTTTTCACGCACATTTGAACATTTTTGAACTTGATCAGCAAGAGGACCAGAAGCGGCGACGTTAAATGACATTCCGGGAGACCATGTCCTTGATTAAGTTCAAACTTCTCGTCAGTGTTGCTATCTCATGCCTTGGGACACTACTGACGGTGGTCCGTGTATCAGATATGGCCTTGTTTGTATTCAGGAGACGTAGGCTATTTGCCGGCGCCGGTTTCACCCTCTCCCTTCCATTCATTCATAACAACACAAAGCCAACACTACACATTACACAATACACACTAGTTGACACTTTATTGCAGGTCGGAGGAAGATAAAGGCAAACCACTAGTACCTTACCTCGAACGGCGATGCAAGATTTCTGCGTCCATCCCACCCCAACCCCCATAGGTATGGAACTACTTTGACTCTCACCATTTTATTCTCCTTACCACTACGATTATGAGCACAGGTGTAGGCAGAGCGTAAACGGTGCGAATGCTGCATCCGCCCTCATATGTTCATGAAAATGAGCGTTTCTGAATGTTTTCCTTAACGGGAGGTACAGTAATTCTCCCTCTGTATTGTCTTAGTTGCCGTGGTTTCAAAATGGTTCAAATGCCTCTGAGCACTAGGGGACTTAACTTCTGAGGTCATCAGTCCTCTAGAACTTACAACTACTTAAACCTAACTAACCTAAGGACATCACACACATCGAAGCCCGAGGCAGGATTCGAACCTGCGACCGTAGCGGTCGTACGGTTCCAGACTGTAGCGCCTAGAACCGCTCGGCCACCATGGCCGGCTGCCGTGGTTTGATGGTTAGACGTGTGGCTCACGATCAAATCTGAAATGTTGTTGGCAACAGGTTTGGCGAGACCGTGAAAGCTGTGTTTTCCTGGCTTGAATGTTGTCTGCTATCTGTTAGACTAGAATCCCTTCCACTCGGACAGGCCATCAGGCAAGCAACTGAGAAGTATCTTGAGATAAACGTAACAATTTCCTAGAATCCCTTGCCAATTACTAGGTATTTATTTATCACATCATTTTAGTTTCGGAAAGTTTGGTGAGAAATCGCGAGTTGGTGTTTATGTTTATATAAAGCTGTAAGCTTGGGCGGGGGGGGGGGGGGGGGGGGGGGAGATGGTTAGTGACTCCCTCCCCTTCTTGGTTCTGCACCTGACTGTGACGAATAAATCAAAGATATTCGTGCAAATACGAAGACTTGCCGAGAGTCTGTCTTCCCCCGTGACATTCCTGAATGGAACACGATAACTGTACCCGAAATACCCTCTACCACACATCGTAAGGTGACTTACGGATTGTGGATGTGGGTACTGTAATCCAGATTATCAGCGTACTACTTACATTTAAAACATGTCTGATTAATGATGAAACTGTTGCTGATAGTCGTTAACAGGGCATTCACATTTGCAAGCCGAGCGACTTACAAGCGCAAACGAGCAGGTTGCTCGCCTCGTCTGGCGCTCAGCGCGAGCCATCTAGTCTCTTTTTTCTGTGAGCAGAAAGGGGCGCTCACGCTGACCTCGAGGACGGCACTGTTGGTACTCAAAGAGTAAACACGCTCGCGAGTAATATGGTTCGCAGAATGCTCACCCCAGGCTGTTCGCGTCAGTCTTTTTCCCGTGCGGCCAGGCTAGAGCTCCTACAGACTACTGTACGCCCAGCGCATTAGCAGCGTAG
The DNA here is from genome assembly GCF_023897955.1 of Schistocerca gregaria. Taxonomy (NCBI): domain Eukaryota; kingdom Metazoa; phylum Arthropoda; class Insecta; order Orthoptera; family Acrididae; genus Schistocerca; species Schistocerca gregaria. The sequence goes on along the minus strand of NC_064922.1, from coordinate 354,534,372 downwards.
CATTACATCTCGAGACACGCGTTGATCGCGCAGGGTTTGTGTACGCCAGTAGCGTCTGCCCACCTACGTGGCCGCCGAACAGTAGCGACCTTGAGCAGCTCGCGTGACTGCCGGTGCGTGGGCACGTGAGCTGTGGACAGCTGTCGATTCGCTAACGTGCCAATAATGCTGAGTGTCGTGTGACGGTCTGTTTGACTCGGCGTTCAGTGACTCGAGACAACATCGCAAGCAGGCATTTCGCGTAACTGATTCTCTCACCTGTTAAATATGACAACTGCTTTATTGACACTGTCTTCATCGCAGAAATCAATAACAGCTTTACAGCTACTAAGCTGCGATCATGAGAGCTAAAGAACAAAAATATCTACTGTAAAATATTAAAAATAAAAAGTTTATTCATGTTGGAGGAAACGTACCCGGTGGGCTTGCTACAGAGTAACGTGTGACGGTAAAAATTCCTACACACGCATCAATTCGTCGGCCGAACGACCGACCAATTTCGTGGCAGGGTACATACGTACCGACCGATTGCACTCGGCGATTACAGCGCCGCCCTGTTGTTGTGATTTGTTTAAGTTCACCGTGCTTTTGTTCTACGAAGCGCGCTTGGTTTTACAGGTAAAAAGGCAACGAAAAAAGCAGAGACTAAGCTGTGAGCAAAGAAATTGCTAATGTAAGCCCACGTTCTGTAACTTAAGCAGCTGGGATCCGTAACTATCTAAGACTGGATGAATTGACGTATTTCGGAGCTGCTGAACGTCACCGAATGATTCTTGACGAAAACCCGAAGGATACAGTCGTCAAGTTTGGAAATTTGTGGTAAGGTCTTATGGGACCAAAGTGCTGAGGTCATCGGTCCCTAAGCCTACACACTACTTAATCTAACTTTAACTTACGCTATCAACATACACCCATGCCCGAGGGAGGACTCGAACCTCCGACGTGGGGAGTCACACGGACCGTGACAAGACGTCTCAGACCGCGCGGCTATCCAGCCTCAAATTTCGTACTGTTGTATCCCTATAATTATTAAATAAAATGTTATAACAATAGATACATAACGAATGAAGCATTTAGCAACTTAAACACTTTTCTCTTCATAGCAGAAGGCTTAGATATAGGCTGGACTTTTTTATCACTTAAAACAATGAAGCAAGCATATTTCATGAATTAACGCCCATTGTATGTCGATATTTCGGTTTTTAGACTTCATTTACAACAAGTATCAGAAATAAAATCTAAAAACAGAAATACAGATGGTCTCTCTACTTTCCACACGAAACTATAGCGGACTCGTTGAAAAAAAAATGAAAAAAATGCTTAATTTCCTGCATCTATGCTACTCAAATGACGTGTTCCACAAGCATCTGCAGTCTTTAAATTTCTCCACAAACTTTTTACTTAAAGTTTCGTCCGGCTCGCATCCTGTCATGTATATTAGAACAACGTTTAATCCCGCGCGCAATGTTAAAAGATGAACTTATGTCGGGAGACTGGTACGACAGGGCTACACATGCCACAGTTTGTTGGGTGGACTTGTGGGGAATCGCCTGTCGCCGTGTGGTCCTAGCTGTCCGACATCCCAAAAAGGAATGTTCATTGATCGGTTCTGCAAAACGACTACGAATTTCCAGTTTGTCGGTAGATTGGTTGGTGCGTGTGTAGGGCCCGTAACACATTATGCAAACACTCACGTGCTTCTGTATAACCTTATAGCAGCCAGGCAGACTATATCAGTACAGGGCCTAGAATGACTTATTTATTAACCACACTGCAGTTCAGGAATGGAAGGGTTTATTACAGGAAAAAACATGACTGGATACACAGAAAAGTAGGTGTTGAAATGTAAAATACGTGGAAAAAATCACAGGAAGTCACAAGTTGACTTGCTGGCCTACGAGGTCGCAATTTTCCAACTGGGTTCCTGTTTACTTGTTATCGAGTCCAGTCGGTATATTGCCACGGTAGAGCACGAACAAGCCCCGAGGAAGCCGCCCGCTGAATTCTCCAAACCGCACCGATAGGCCAGAGGGGAGCAGCCAACACGTCTCTTCCGCGTCCCGTGGACCAAATACATTACTCCCACCCTCCCCTACCGGTGGGACCGTAGACGACTGGAAAACCGTGATCTGGTCAGATGAGCCCCGATTTCAGTTGATAACAGATAATTGTAGGTATCGAGTGCGGCGCAGACAGCACGAAACCATGGACCTAACTTCTCAACAAGTCACTGTGCAAGCTACTGGTGGCTCCATGATGGTGTGGACTATGCTGAAATGGAATGGACTTGGTCTTATTGTCGAACTCGACCGATCCTTGACTGAAAATGGTTATGTTCGGCTACTTGGACCATATTTGCAGGCATTCATGGACTTCATGTTCCCCAAAACATCAAGGAATTTTTATGGATGACAATGGGTCATGTCATCGGGCCACAATTGCTCGTGATTGTTTTGAAGAACATTCTCGACAATTCTAGCGGATGATTTGGCCACCCACATAGCCCGACATGAATCCAATCGAACATTTATGGGACACAACTGAGAAGTTGGTTCGTGCACACTGGCTACACTTTTGCAACTATCGACGGCAATAGACGTAGAATGGCTCAATATTTCTGCAGGCGACTTCGAATGACTCTTTGGGTCCATGCCACATCGCGTTCCTGCACGACGCCGGGCAAAAGGAGGTCCGACACGATATTAGGAGGCATCCCATGACTTTTGCCACCTCAGTACACGATTCCCATTAGAAAAAAATAAAAGAAATTAGAAAAAGTAAAAAAAAGACGTCTCGTGAAATTACTTGTATAAGATTAACAATGAAAATAGATTACGGAAATATTTGATTCGCCTCTGAATAACGCTTGGAATCATGTACGATTACAGCAAATGAGGTGCCAAATGAGAATTTGAAGTCGATGTTAGACTTCAGAGTTTTAAGGAATACCACAGGATATTTGTCTGGTGTGTGATACAGACCGTGCAGTCTGCTGATGCGTAGCCGTGGGATGCTAATGCTATGTGACATCAAACGATTAAATATTTTACCATGAGAGACTGTGCCTGTACTTTTTTCGAGCGCCTTTCAAAGGTGTGTCAAATGTTTCTCTAATCTATCTCTTAATATTAGATAAACCATGTGGCAAAACATTTTACAGAGAATTTTTTTGTGTTCAGAAAGCATTAATTATCACATGAATGTAACATTTTTTGTCACAAATTCTTCTCCTGTGCCAACCTCTTCTTCTGAGAGTAGCACTTGCACCGTAGGTTCTCAAATTCTTGTTGTATATATTCCAATCTTTGCTTTTCGGTACAGTTTCTATCCTCTACCTCCTGCAGTGGTTATTAACACATAAAAAATATAAAATGAATGAATTTTGTTATTAGTTCTTGTTCTGGTTACGATCTAGTAACAAGTATGTTATTACTTAATGTCTTAGAATATGTCATTGGGTTGTATTCTTTGGTGTGAAGTATATCAAGTGGAAGTGATTTCCAAGGTAAAGTGTAATAATTAAATTTTAGATGTTTCTCGAAATATTTGCGAAGAAATTGTTCTCAGTTATGTGTTCTGGAACTGTAAAACAAGAACTCACATTGAAATAGGCGTTTAAAGTAGTGAGAAAACCTCTGGTTTTAAAGTAGGTCGCAGAAATATTTCTATAACAAGACATGGTTTAAAAAAAAAAAAAGAAACGAAAACGGAATGTTATGTTAACTAAACGTGCACGATAAGAATACTCAGACCGACTGAAGGTTACCATAAAGAGCATTAAAAACAATATATTTATTTTCATATTTAGTTTTTGACTAGAAACCAGAGATTCAATGAATTGTATGGAGCGCTGATCGTTTTTATCATTCAGATGCTAGTTGTGCATAAACGCAAAAGAACACCTTTTCAGCAGCAGTTTGAACGGCGTTTCTGGACATCACCTCTAGCGGGGAAGCAGCGCACCTTTTACATTTTTCCTACATAATAAAGCGTTTCTTTCACCTCCTCTGAACCAACTAAACTTTGTATGCGTTTTTCTTACTCCCTCTAGATGATGATGATGATGATGATGATGAAGTCCCATACTCCGTGAGGGAGCGTAGGGGAACGATGCGGGAGACCCGCACTCCCTCTAAATCTGTCTAAATCAGTTTGAGTAGAAAATCAAAGAAATTTAAACTCGTACAGAAATTCACCCGCAGCCTGTCTTACAAGCACCGTCTGAGATTAGAACAGCAAAAGGGGAGACATTACAGCGGCACCCGAAGTACTTTCTGCTTGTGGATCGTAGGTGTAGATGTATCAGAGTGCGCATGGTATGGTGCTATTCGAGACTATTGTGATCCTATTACGCGTGTCCTGGGGTGCATAGTTGTCATCGATAAACTCGGCAGAAAAGTGCAGGTTTGTGGGGCTACGCGGCTGCTCGCCGCACCCTAGGCCGCAGCACATGTGGTGGTTGGCAGGGGCTGCTTTTTATGGCGTCAGGGGTAGGGGTAGCCAGCAGAGCCGGCTGCTGGGCCGCTCTGCCACTCCCTGAACGAGCGAAGAGAAGCGTCAGACACTCACCAGGCTGGCGGCGCGATCACACAGTCAGGTCCCTCTGCCGGCGTCGACACGGGGCAGACAAGGAGGTTCTGCGGCATCTCGTGAACGCGAAACCAAGCTCCCCATTTTTAAAAATTTTAGATTTAGGTTATCTTTACGGATATTCTCGAACACGTGAAAGGGTATTAACTGAATAGAAGCCGGCCGGGGTGGCAGAGCGTTCTAGGAGCTACAGTCTGGAACCGCGCGAGCACTACGGTCGCAGGTTCGAATCCTGCCTCGGGCATGGATGTGTGTGATATCCTTAGGTTGGTTAGGTTTAATTAGTCCCATAGTGCTCAGAGCCATTTGAACCATTTTGAACTGAATAGAATTAGAGAAAACAGCTACCAGTCACTTTGGGAATACATTTTTTATTCCTGTAACATAGTTTTGGAACTTTTTCAGGCTCACCCTCACATCTCTAACTTCGTAGCGTCATGCTGGGTGTTCACTCTGTAATAAGAAAATACCAAATATTTTAATGTACCGCCGTCACTGATAGTCATATACAGGGTGTTACAAAAAGGTACGGCCTAACTTTCAGGAAACATTCCTCACACACAAATAAAGAAAAGATGTTATGTGGGCATGTTTCCGGAAACGCTTAATTTCGACGTTAGGGCTCATTTTAGTTTCGTCAGTATGTACTGCACTTCCTCGATTCATCGCCAGTTGGCCCAATTGAAGGAAGGTAATGTTGACTTCGGTGTTTGTGTTGACATGCGGCTCATTGACTTACAGTACTAGCATCAAGCACATCAGTAAATAGCATCAACAGGTTAGTGTTCATCCCGAACGTTGTTTAGCAGCAAGTGCAATGTTTACAAATGCGGAGTTGGCAGATTCCCATTTGATGGATGAATTAGCACGGGGCAATAGCCGTGGCGAGGTACGTTTGTATAGAGACAGATTTCCAGAACGAAGGTGTCCCGACAGGAAGACGTTCGAAGCAATTGATCGGCGTCTTAGGGAGCACGGAACATTCCAGCCTATGACTCGTGACTGGGGAAGACCTAGAACGACGAGGACGCCTGCAATGGAAGAGGCAATTCTTCGTGCAGTTGACGATAACCCTAATGTCAGCGTCAGAGGAGTTGCTGCTGTACAAGGTAACGTTGACCACGTCACTCTATGGAAAGCGCTACGGGAGAACCAGTTGTTTCCATACCATGTACATCGTGTGCAGGCACTATCAGCAGCTGATTGGCCTCCACGGGTACGCTTCTGCGAATGGTTCATCCAACAATGTGCCAATCCTCATTTCAGTGCAAATGTTCTCTTCATGGCTGAAGCTTCATTCCAACGTGATCAAATTGTAAATTTTCACAATCAACATGTGTGGGCTGACGAGAATCCACATGCAGTTGTGTAATCACGTCATCAACACAGATTTTCCGTAAAAGTTTGGGCAGGCATTGTTGGTGATGTCTTGATTGGGTCCCATGTTCTTCTGCCTACGCTCAATGGAGCACGTTATCATGATTTCATACGGGATACTCTACCTGTGCTGCTAGAACATGTGCCTTTACAAGTACGACACAACATGTGGTTCTTGCACGATGGAGCTCCTGCACATTTCAGTCGAAGTGTTCGTACGCTTCTCAACAACAGATTCGGTGACCGATGGATTGGTAGAGGCGGACCAATTCCATGGCTTCCATGCTCTCCTGACCTCAACCCTCTTGACTTTCATTTATGGGGGCATTTGAAAGCTCTTGTCCACACAACACCCGTACGAAATGTAGAGTCTCTTCGTGCTCGTATTGTGGACGGCTGTGATACAATACGCCATTCTCCAGGGCTGCGTCAGCGCATCAGGGATTCCATGCGACGGAGGGTGGATGCATGTATCCTCGCTAACGGAGGACATTTTGAACATTACCTGTAACAAAGTGCTTGAAGTCACGCTGGTACGTTCTGTTGCTGTGTGTTTCCATTCCACGATTAATGTGATTTGAAGAGAAGTGATAAAATGGGCTCTAACATGGAAAGTAAGCGTTTCCGGGCACATGTCCACATAACATATTTTCTTTCTTTGTGTGTGAGGAATGTTTCCTGAAAGTTTGGCCGTACCTTTTTGTAACACCCTGTAAAATGAAGAGCCAAAGAAACTGGTACACCTGTAGGGCCAGCGCGAGCAGGCAGAAGTGTCGGAGCACGACGTGGCATGGACTCGGCCAACGTCTGAAGCAGTGCTGGAGAGAACTGACACCATGAATCCTGCAGGGCTGTCCATAAATCCGCATGATTACGAAGGGTTGGAAATCTCTTCTGAACTGCACGTTGCAAGGTATTCCAGGTATGTTCAGTAATGTTCATGTATGGACAGGCTGGTGGCCAGAGAAAGTGTTTAAACTCAGAGGAGTGTTCCTGGAGCCACTCTGTAGCAATTCTGGACGTGTGTGGTGTAGCATGGTCCTGCTGGAGTTGTCCTAGTCCGTCGGAATGTACAATGGACATGAATGGATGCAGGTGATCAGATAGGTGCCAGAGTCACCTGCCAGAGTCGTGTCTAGACGTATCAGGAGTCCCACATCACTCCAACTGCAGACGTCCCACACCGTTGCAGAGCCTCCACCAGCTTGAACAGTCCCCTAATGATGTGCAGGATCAATGGATTCATGAGGTTGTCTCCATACTCATACACGTCCATCCGCTCGATACAATTTGAAACGAGACTCGTCCGACCAGGCAACATGTTTCCAGTCACCAACAGTCCAGTGTCAGTGTTGACGGGCCCAGGCGAGGCGTAAACCTTTGTGTCGTGTGTCGTGTGGGTACACGAGTGGGCCTTCGGCTCCGAAAGCCCATATGGATGATGTTTCCTTGAATGGTTCGCTCGCTGACACTTGTTGATAGCCCATCATTGGAAGGGTTACGCATCTATCACGTTGAACGATTCTCTTCAATCGTAGTTGGTAACGTTCTTGCAGGATCTTTTTCCGGCCGCAGAAATCTCGGGGATATGATGTTTTATCGGTTTTGAGATATTCACCGCACAGTATTGAAATGGTCGTACGGGAAAATCCCCACTTCATCGCTAACTCGGAGATGCTGTGCCCCATCACTCGTGTGCCGTCTATAACACCACGTTCAAATGCACTTAAATCCTGATAATCTGCTACTGTAGCAGTAACCGATGTAAAAACTACGCAAGAGACTTGTCTTATTTAGGCGTTGCCGTAGTCTGCCTGTTTACATAGCTCTGAATACGCATGCCTTACTAGTTTGTTTGGCGCTTCAGCTTATTTTTTGATAGGTGGTATTCCGTAGGTAATGAAAAACTACAGAAGGTCTTACTGAAAGTGCTAGCAGTTGCTAAAATGACACAAAATATTTGATGAGGTGATATCCGCATCGAAGGAACATATTTATAGAATAAAAATCCCTTTCAGTAGCCAGTGATGTTCTTAATTTATTCTACGACCGGTTTCGAAGATTAAATTTTGATCTTTAGGTGCCACCAACTACGAACAAGAGGAGGGACTACTTATGTTCAAGTATTACGCTGTCGACATACATAAAGCTATGGTTGTGAAGTGTTGTACTCACATAATTACGGGAACATAGATGAGTGGCGGCCGTGCCAGTCGGTCATGGAGGATCACACTCACTGTCAAACAAAGGCATGAGACTGGAACAAAAACGTTACTTGCGGGGCGGTTCTGAAAGAAAAAGAAATCAGTAATAATGTAGATTAATAAGTAACTGAAATCACATGTAGGACCAGCAGCCAAAGCGACCGCTTGGACAGCACGACACGGCAGCGACTTGTCCAGACAGCCCAGAAGCCAGTTGAGAGGTGGAGGCGGGAGCGACCGGTATAGGGGCCAATGAAGTGGGGAACAGCAAGAGAATAGAAAACAGGGGCTGACTGGTTCGCCAGATTACATAAGTGTGGTTTACAAGATGGAATACAAAATAGAACTACAAATATAATAATAAATGGATATAATAACACACAAACATGGAGAATAGGCAAAAATTCATAATGTGACAGACAACATCACATTAAAGAGAAATACAAGATAAAAATTCAAGTAAAACAAATGATACATAAAAATAAATCTAAAAAGTGAGCAATAAGACAACGAGAGGTGAGATGTAGTACGAAACCCAGTTCCGTGCTTTTGTCTGACGTGGATGTTATTTGCCATTGACTGATCCAACGCCACACATTTATGTTGCCATTATTATATGCATACGCCACTTTCCACAACTGTAGCTGTCATTTTAGTATGTCAGCCCCATGTACTTGTACATTTGTAGCCTCTTCTCTTGTTCGCAGTTGGTGGCGTCTTGAGGATGAAGCTTTAAGCTTCGAAACCGGTTGTGGAATAAATCAAGAACATCATTAGCAACTGAGGCAGAATTTTATTCTATAAATAAGATGATACAGTTTTCTAGCAATTTCGATGATAAATGATAATCCTCTGGCACACAAAACATCATCTAAGCATACCTACAGGCAAAAAATGGCGAAAAAGCCATGAAAAGTCATTCAGTATCGAAGTAGATACAAGGTCAAATACGTTTCATTCTTATTCTCGATGATATAGTTTTCCATCTGAAAGAAATTTAGATTATTTGACGTATAATTCGAGCTAAGTAACTCGACACTGGTACGTCGTTTACGCCGTCTAAATTGTTAACGTATAACAAACATTAGGATAACGTTTTCAGTGTCTGAAGATGACCGCTTATGATCGAAGCTGGGAGCAAAAGAAAGTGATGCGTCATACCAACTCTTGTGTTATCAGTATGACTCTCTTTAGAACGGCTCGTAATTCTTAAATGAGACAATAATTATTTGCTATCAAATGCGCGACCAGCACCTTGTTAATTCTTGTCTAGCCACTCTTGAGTTTTTCCGTAGTTTCATTCAATGGTGTTAGCCTTTTCTCTTCCAACTCAAATTACATACCGGTGATAATGGTAAGAGACACTAACCCCAGTTTCCGGATGGAGCATATTTATTATGATTCAGATTCACGTGTTTATACAATTCTTAATTTACCAATTTCAGGTTACACAACCTTCAATATTCGCATTAATTTCTCGTGTAGTCGTTTGCTGGACCGTGCTATACAAAGTTTCTGCTTGTTATGTCTAATTTTTAAAGTGTCGTCTTAGGTTTTCGAGAGTTAGCAGCTACATCAACATACATACTTCGCGAGCCACCATACAGTGCTTTCTGACGATGTAGGCACCATGATAACTATGAAAATTCAGTGGACTTGTTCATGCATACGAAAGAATCCGCAGAGTGACGTGCAGTTATTAAAGTGGTTCCTTACTGGCATCTTCCTGTGTTTCCAAATTAACACTCGATGCAACCACGGATTCGGTCCTACATGAAAAGTTCACACTCATGTATTTTTGTGACATAATTAAGGTACACAGGCGAAGGATACCTTCGAAATTCCGTGTTAAAAACGGCTTGACCCTGTTATCCCATATTATCATAATGAAATCGCGTATTCAGAATGAGATTTTCACTCTGCAGCGGAATGTGCGCCGATATGAAACTTCCTGTCAGATTAAAACTGTGTGCCGGACCGAGACTGGACCTTTGCCTTTCGCGGGCATGTGCTCTACCAACTGAGCTACCCAAGCACGACTCACGCCCGGTACTCAGAGCTTCACTTCTGCCACTACCTCGTGTCCTACTCTCCAAACTTTACAGAAGCTCTCCTGCGAACATTGCGGAACTAGCACTCATGAAAGAAAGGGTATTGCGGAGACATGGCTTAGCCAAAGCCTGAGAGATGTTTCCAGAATGAGATACTCACTCTGCAGCGACGTGTGCGCTGATATGAAACTTCCTGGCAGATTAAAACTGTGTGCCGAACCGAGACTCGAATTCAGGACCTTTGCCTTTCGCGGGCAAGTGCTCTACCATTCTGGAAACATCTCTCAGGCTGTGGCTAAGCCATGTCTCCGCAATATCCTTTCTTTCAGGAGTGCTAGCTCTGCAAGGTTCGCAGGAGAGCTTCTGTAAAGTTTGGAAAGCAGGAGACGAGGTATTGGCAGAAGTGAAGCTGTGAGGACGGAGCGTGAATCGTGCTTGGGTAGCTCAGTTGGTAGAGCATTTGCCCGCGAAAGGCAAAGGTCCTGAGTTCGACTCTCGGTCCGGCACACAGTTTTAATCTTCCAGGAAGTTTCAAATCGCGTATTGTTGGTATGTGGCGTTGACAGTTTGTTGCACTTACTTTTTTATTACTTTTTGTAAATATTAACTTTAGAGGAACTAAGTGTAGTTTTGTTGTTAACAGAGGCACTTCATTTCGTCCATGTTGGACTGTGATTTGGAAACTGACATTACTTATGAAAAACAATTATCTGTAGGATCGCTATATCATTCTACGACACTTGGATCAATGATTTACACTTTGTACCTGGATGTAGCTAACTGTCTGCCTTCATAGCTTTATTATAGTTTATACTGTACGACTGCAGTGCTATCTTAAAAAATCGAACGGCATGGTCGGCTGATAGACCCCGAGGGACCGTTTCAGACGCTTCATTGTTTTTCTTACATTAAGCACAATTCCACCTGCGCTTCTGGAAATGTGAGAGTTGTGTGTTAAGTGTGGTGGTGACTGTAACTTCTGCTTGTTTTTTGTCTGTGTATGTGTGTGTGTGTGTGTGTGTGTGTGTGTGTGTGTGTGTGTGTGTGTGTGTGTGTGTGTCCAGAGTTATGAGGAAAGGGAATGAGTGGAACCGGTGCTGACATGTAGCCTAATTCCCCCGAATAGCAGCGACGGAGCCGTCGGGCGCAAGAACCTTTCCGACGGGCTAATCACCATTCTACAGGGTGCCGGCCATTGCGTAGAGGTTTGCAGTTTAATCCAGGATATTGGCGCTAAGCGTACTTATCAGGAATGATGCGCTACCATCTCTCATCCCACTGCCGGCCAAGTACAGGTGGTCAAAATTTCTTTCACCAGCGGGAATGTATCTACGTTACTTCCGAGTCTAGCGCTAGCGCACAGGCGTGCATTAGCGACCACAGCTATGGAGACGCATTTGTGTCCGATGATAACAAGTAACACGCATTAACTAATCAGCCACGACATGAACTGGAAAGCAGACACCAGCTACATCCAGGAAAGGAAATACTCATGGAAACCACAGATTTACCTGAAGGAATGTAAGCCCTCGAAACGTGTCATGGAAGAATATAAAAGTGGCTGACTAAATGTCTTAATTCGTCTTTTATAACAATTATTTCATAATAATCTAATTCATTTGACAAATGTGGAGTTCGTAAAGTGACTCCCCATCTGAGGGAATTGTTCGGTTGCTGGTACTGATTATGGAGCGAGCATGCAACCTGTAGCCAAGTACCATATCTTTAGCGTGCACGGTTGTATGTAACATGTAAGCTTCCGAAGTGCCCCCTGAGTAACAGAACCAAGGCAGATGGTGCCTTACAAGAAACAGTGGCCGAGGTCTCTGGATGGGCTGCCTCTGAGGCCAGGAATAGCGTCGGGTGCCACCGTACACCGCTCACTGCACACCCGCCTCCAGTAACTCACGCGGCAACTGTTTTGGCGTCGTTAAACAACGTGAAGGCTACTAGGGAAAACATGGGAATTTAAGTACCAGTCACCATTGTTTCTTAAAACAAAACACGGACGTGATTTCTCTAGAAAACTGAAATTTCAGAGAGAAGTTTTGTTCTACATCTACACATACAGTGTGTGTAAATAAAGTAATGACATAACGTAGCACTTACAGGCATGCCTGAAAGAACGCTGTTGACGATCCACAGATCTACGAAGTATTTCGAAACTAATGCGCTGACCGAGAATTTCTCGACTTCAGCTCTATTATGTACAGATTTACTACCCAACGATGACATACGAAAATTAGTGCCGGACCGGGCCACGAACCCGGATTTCCCGCTTATCGCGAGCGGTCGCCCTAAGCACTTCGGCTCTCTGTACAAGCCTAGGCGGGCACACGAGGATAGCAACATTGGTCTTGATTCCTCATTGTCTCATTGTCCCTGCCGCTAGAATTCAAGTAATGTTGCCAACGTTAGATGACGAATTTAGTGGACTACGATATAAAGATGCTGAAAGTGTGACATTTGGAAGTTTGGGTTCGTCCAGGGAGAGTGCACGGATAGATGAAGTGGTTAAAGTGACCGCAAGTTATCCCTTTCGAGTCCTGGTACGGCAAAAATTTCATGCGTCTCTATTGGATAGTAAATCTATACCTAATACAGCTGATGTCCAGGAATTTGCAGTTAGCGAATTAATTTTGAAGTGATAGAGCAGTGTTCGATCTGGCAAAGCTCGTGACGCCAGACTTGAGGAGAGGCAGGTGAACATGTAATAAAACTGCACGGGGTGTACCGTGCTAGAGCAACGTTGATTGTCCCTAACGGTCTTTTTTAGTGAAGAATGTTTTGCTTGCGCTTTATGGCGATGACTTACATGAATGTCAAGCAACAGTGTATAATCGGACTTGTATACAGTACAACGGAAACGTTTGCAAAACTTCGGCAGGCGTACGGAGGCAGTGTTTTGTCACAGCCACAGGTATTTCCGTGAGTTAAGCCATTTACAGAAGGAAGACAGTCAACTGAAGATGACCCTCACAATGGAACGCCTTCGGTTTCAAAAACTTATGCAAATGTCAACAGAATCCGGGATCTTGTGAGTGCAGATCGTCGGTTGCCAGAATGACTGGGCCAGAGATGAATTTACGTCACATCAGCGGCCACCAGATACTAACCAATGAATTGGGTATGAGAAAATACTGCTCGAATATAGTTACTGGAAACCTGATTTAGGACCAACAGGACGTGAGGAAGGACATGTGCGTTTACTTTTTGGAATCAACTGAAAATGATCTCCTTTTCCTAGCACGTGTCATTACAGGTGATGAGACCAAGCGTTAGAGCATGGAATGGCACACTACAAGCTCCCAAAGGCCAAAAAAAGTAACAAAGAGCAAGCCAAAGATCAAATACAGGATGATATAGCCTACGTTTTTGATAGCCGGTGAACAGTTCATGAAGAGTTTGTGCCCCAAGACCGAGGGATTCATCACCACTTTTACAGCGAGGAGCAAAAGGGTTTTACGTGTGAAACCAAACATAGAAAACAATTTGGTGTTGCATTACGACAATATGCCTAGTCACACACGAATTTCAAAAACCTATTTTTTGGCCAATAAGAATATTTCTTTGGTTTCTTAGCCTCATTATTGGTCCGACTTGAGTCCTTGCAATATTTTTATCTTTTCTACATTGAAAATGCACTTTGGGGTCCTGGACAACATTCAGATTGGTGTAACCGACCAGCTGAAAGCTATTCCAGTATCCGAGTTCCAGCTTGCCTATGAGGAGTGGAATAATCGTCTCCAGCGGTGTTTGGCTTACCAGGCAAGTACTCCTAGGCGATGTAATTGGCAGTGTACTGCAGTTCTCTAGAGAAACGACGCATTCATAAAGACCGAAAACAAAGCGCAGGTCGTTACCGTTTTCAGGAAAAATCTCCTCTTTACGAATAAACAAGGGTTCCGAAAAAAGTATTCGATACAGTTCTGCGTACTGCCGCCTAGCGAACATATATATCGTAGTTAACATGTGTAGCACCAGGAGGCTTTTTGCGAGTGGTACTGGTGTATACAGAGAAGATGCAACGCTAGAAAATTATAGAGAAATGAAGACCGGCAGGGGAGCAACGCTTGGTGCAGGAAGTGGCAACTGATCCTCATCATAAACGAATGTTGCGTACTGCGCATACATGGGCAGAAACACTCATTGTGGTATGATTAAATTGCTGCAAAACAACCATTGGAAACATTTACTTCTGTAAAACATTTAGGAGTATGCGTATGGAGCGATTTAAAATGGAGCGACCACGTAAAACTAATCGCAGAAAAGGCAGTTGCCAGACTGAGATCCATTGGAAGAATCCTCAGGAAATATAGTCAGTCAACAAATGCTTCATTATTGTTCGTGTGGGATCAGTACCAGATAAAACTGATAGTGGAAATAGACAAGATCCAAAGAAGAGCAGCGCGTTTCGTTATAGGTTCATTTAGTAAGCACGAAAGGATGGTACATGCTGGAAGATAGGCGTTCTGCATCGCGGTGTGATTTATTGTTAAAGTTCTGAGAGCGTACGTTCATAGAAGAGTCATCGAATATATTGCTTCCTCCTACGTTGATCTCGCGAAAAGACGATGAAGATAAAACTGGAGACATTGGAAGGCACACGGAGGAATTATCGGCACTCGTTCTTCCCACCGACTATTCACGTCTGTAACAGGAAAAGGGGAAAATGACAGTGGTACACAAAGTACCCTCCACTGCACACCGTAACGTGGCTTCGAAGTACAGATGTAGATGTAGAATATAGTATGTGTAAAAATGTCAGTCCAATTACTTTATTTACACACCTCGTATATACAGTCCACATGCTACTGTACAATGCGTAGCAGAGGGTTCATCACACTAATGCTATCGATTTTCTGTAAGGAGAAAATGACTGCGTGTTATTGTTGGGTAACAGAGTAGGGAAATCACTAACATTCACATGAAACCGTACAGACAAGAAGTAGCAAAATCGAGGAACAGAAAGGAAGCATTTTAAGTTGTCAATGAAAAATAATAAGTCGCTCCCATTGGTAATATATAGAAAAAAATTGAAAACTGCCTAAGGAAATCTAACGAAAAAATCATCTTCTACATAAATAATTGGTCAGAAACTCTTCCACAAACAGGATGGCTATCGACGAACACGTGGGTGCGCGAAATTTGGCACGTACTTCGATGCGAGATGCCTTTAATAGGTTCCACAACGAAACATTGTCTCGAAATTTGGTAGAAAATCCGAAGAAATTCTGGTCGTATGTAAAGTACACAAGCGGCAAGACGCAGTCAATACCTTCGCTGCGCAGTGCCGATGGTACTGTTATCGACGACTGCGCCGCTAAAGCGGAGTTATTGAACGCAGTTTTCCGAAATTCCTTCACCAGGGAAGACGAATGGAATATTCCAGAATTTGAAACACGAACATCTGCTAGCATGAGTTTCTTAGAAGTAGATACCTTAGGGGTTGCGAAGCAACTCAAATCGCTTGATACGGGCGAGTCTTCAGGTCCAGATTGTATACCGATTAGGTTCCTTTCAGATTACGCTGATACTATAGCTCCCTACTTAGCACTCATATACAACCGCTCGCTCACCGATAGATCTGTACCTACAGATTGGAAAATTGCGCTGGTCGCACCAGTGTTCAAGAAGGGTAGTAGGAGTAATCCATTTAACTACAGACCTATATCATTGACGTCGGTTTGCAGTAGGGTTTTGGAGCATATACTGTATTCAAACATTATGAATCACCTCGAAGGGAACGATCTATTGACACGTAATCAGCATGGCTTCAGAAAACATCGCTCTTGTGCAACGCAGCTAGCTCTTTATTCGCACGAAGTAATGGCCGCTATCGACAGGGGATCTCAAGTTGATTCCGTATTTATAGATTTCCGGAAAGCTTTTGACACCGTTCCTCACAAGCGACTTCTAATCAAGCTGCGGAGCTATGGGGTATCGTCTCAGTTGTGCGACTGGATTCGTGATTTCCTGTCAGGAAGGTCGCAGTTCGTAGTAATAGACGGCAAATCATCGAGTAAAACTGAAGTGATATCAGGTGTTCCCCAGGGAAGCGTCCTAGGACCTCTACTGTTCCTGATCTATATAAATGACCTGGGTGACAATGTGAGCAGTTCTCTTAGGTTGTTCGCAGATGATGCTGTAATTTACCGTCTAGTAAGGTCATCCGAAGACCAGGATCAGCTGCAAAGCGATTTAGAAAAGATTGCTGTATGGTGTGTCAGGTGGCAGTTGACGCTAAATAACGAAAAGTGTGAGATGATCCACATGAGTTCCAAAAGAAATCCGTTGGAATTCGATTACTCGATAAATAGTACAATTCTCAAGGCTGTCAATTCAACTAAGTACCTGGGTGTTAAAATTACAAACAACTTCAGTTGGAAGGACCACATAGATAATATTGTCGGGAAGGCGAGCCAAAGGTTGCGTTTCATTGGCAGGACACTTAGAAGATGCAACAAGTCCACTAAAGAGACAGCTTACACTACACTCGTTCGTCCTCTGTTAGAATATTGCTGCGCGGTGTGGGATCCTTACCAGGTGGGATTGACGGAGGACATCGAGAGGGTGCAAAGAAGGGCAGCTCGTTTTGTATTATTGCGTTATAGGGGAGAGAGTGTGGCAGATATGATACACGAGTTGGGATGGAAGTCATTACAGCATAGACGTTTTTCGTCGCGGCGAGAGCTTTTTACGAAATTTCAGTCACCAACTTTCTCTTCCGAATGCGAAAATATTTTGTTGAGCCCAACCTACATAGGTAGGAATGATCATCAAAATAAAATAAGAGAAATCAGAGCTCGAACAGAAAGGTTTAGGTGTTCGTTTTTCCCGCTCGCTGTTCGGGAGTGGAATAGTAGAGAGATAGTATGATTGTGGTTCGATGAACCCTCTGCCAAGCACTTAAATGTGAATTGCACAGTAGTCATGTAGATGTAGATGTAGAAAAATACTCAGTTGCAGATATGGTACTAAATATGGAAGTATTACATTCTACATTGAAAGGAAAACTATGTAACATGCTGGATGAACAGATAGTAAATGACAAGACGAAAATCTTAACCCAAACCCTTATTCAGACGTCTTTTAAGAGCGCAGGAGAAGCACTGCAGGCGATATCCTGCTGTTAGCAGCAGTCGGTCCATCGTCTTCTGCCATAGCCCATTAACGAGAAATTTCACGCCACTGTCCTACTAGATACATCAGTCGTATGTCCCATATTGATATCTGCGACTAATTCACGCACTACTGCTTGTGTGTTATCACTGACAACTCTACGCAAACACCGCTGCTCTCGGTCGCTAAATGAAGGCCGACCGCCACTGTTCTGTCCGTAGTGAGAGGTAGTACCTGAAATCTGGCGTTCTCGCCGCACTCTTGACAATGTTGAACTCGGGATATTGAATTGCTCGACGATTTTTGAAATGGAATATCCCTTGCGCTTAGCATCCACTACCATTCCGCGTCCAGACTCTGTTAATTAACATCGTGCGGCCACAATCGCGACGGTAAACTTTTCACGTGACCCACCCGAGTACAAGCGACAACACCACTAATGCACGGCCATTTTATACCTTGTGTACGCGATACTACCGCCATCTGTATACGTGCATATCGTTGTCCCATAATCTTTGTCACCTCAGCGTAATTAAACTGCATGACTTCCTCTCGTGTGAGGGTGTAACGCCATGGTACTGATATGGACTGGTGATCTCCGAAGCGTGGGGACTTGTTCGGCGCTGGGTGTTGATAGTACATCGCCGCCGCTCCAGTACAGAGACCATCGAGTGGTCGGTGTTAGTGCCGTCGTAAGGACGGAGACGAGGCGGAGACGCGTGTAGCTGTCCGCCGGGGATCAGCCGGACGGGCCAGCGCGCGCCATCGCCGCGTCGCTGCTAAACTTCGGCCTGATTACGTCCGGCGTCGGGTTACCCGCGGCGCGGTATCTGGCACGAGCCATCGGCCGCTCCTCCGGCACTTCACACCGAGCGGGCTGACAGCGGGCGCCGCACAGGCGGGCGCGTTAACCCGCCGTGACGTCCGAGGTCGTCACGGTACGCCTCCCCCAAATCAAACGGGAAGCTCCCATCAGACGTCAAACTGACACGTCTGGCGATACCGTGAAAGCAAAACAGAGAGCGGGGCTGCTATCCCTAATCTAAGCCCAGTATGGTGACATGGCAGTTAGCGCTGGTATTTGACAGGGAGATCTCGCTTTCGGATTTCCTTGTACTCACATTTACAAGTTACAGCGCTAATTTTACTTGTTTGCAAAGATATACATGATCTGTTGTGTGGTGTCACCGCCAGACACCACACTTGCTAGGTGGTAGCCGTTAAATCGGCCGCGGTCCGGTAGTATACGTCGGACCCGCGTGTCGCCACTATCAGTGATTGCATACCGAGCGCCGCCACACGGCAGGTCTAGTCTAGAGATGGTGGTGGTGGTCAGTGTTTAACGTCCCGTCGACAACGAGGTCATTAGAGACGGAGCGGAAGCTCGGGTTATGGAAGGATTGGGAAGGAAATCGGCCGTGCCCTTTCAAAGGAACATCCCGGCATTTGCCTGAAACGATTTAGGGAAATCACGGAAAACCTAAATCAGGATGGCCGGAGACGGGATTGAACCGTCGTCCTCCCGATTGCCTAGTCTAGAGAGACTCCCTAGTACTCGCCCTAGTTGTACAGCCGGCTTTGCTAGCGATGGTTCACTTTCTACATACGCTCTCATTTGCCGAGACGACAATTTAGCATAGCCTGCAGCTACATCATTTGCTACCGGCCTAGCACGGCGCCATATTCAGTTACTATTCTGAACAGATAATATTGTGAATCATGTACCGTCAACAGCGACGTTCATCATTAATGGATTAAAGTTAAGTATCAAACTAATTACGTCCGCTTTCTGAATTCTAATTCCTTGTCATGTTCCAGACCTTGCGTCAGTACAGTTCTTCCCTCCTCACGCCAGCCTGCGTGAGCTAAAACGCGTGCATTTCGGCCTCCTCTCGTAACACGGTGTTGGCTCTTCTGCCAACACAATATGTTGCATAAGACGGAAGACCCGTTTTGGTCCAAATGGGTCTGAGCACTATGGGACTTAACTTCAGAGGTCATCAGTCCGCTAGAACTTAGAACTGCCCGAGGCAGGATTCGAACCTACGGCAGTAGCGGTCGCGCGGTTCCAGACTGAAGCGCCTACAACCGCTCGGCCACTCTGGCCGGCGAAGACCCGTTTTACTTACACTAAAGCGCCAAAGGAACAGGTGTAGGCATGTGTGTTGATATACAGAGATATGTAAACAGGCAGAATACGACGCTGTGATCGGCAATTCCTATGTAAGACAACTGTCTTGGGCACTTGTTTGATCGGTTGCTGCTGCTACAGTGGCAGGTTATCAAGATTTAAGTGAGTTTGGACGTTTTGTTATAGTCGGCGCACGATCGATGAGACACAGCATCTCCGAGGTAGCGATGAAGTGGGGATTTTCCGGTACGATCATTTCGTGTATCAGGAATCCGGTAAAACATCAAATCTCCGACATCACTGTGGCCGGAAAACTATCCTGCAAGAATGGTACCGACAACGGCTGAAGAGAATCGTTCAACGTGACGTAAGTGCAACCCTTTCCGCAAACTGCTGCAGATATGAATGCTGCGCCATCAACAAATGTCAGCATGCGAACCATTCAACGAAACGTCACCGATACGGGCTCTCGGAGCCTAATACCCACTCGTGTACGCTTGGTGACAGCACGACACAAAGCTTAACACCTCGCCTGGGCCCCCAATACCGACACTGGACTGTTGATGACTGGGAACATGTTGCCTGGTCGGATGCTTCTCGTTTCAAATTGTATTGAGCGGATGGATGTGTACAAGTATGGAGAGAACATCATGAATTCATGGAAGCTACATGCGAGCAGAGCACTGTTCAAGCTGCTGAAGGTTCTGTAAATGTGTGGGGCGTCTGCAGTTGGATATGGGACCCCTGATACGTCTAGATTCGACTCTGAAAGGTGGCACGTACATAAGCATTCTATTTGATCGCCAGCATCCATTCATGTCCACTGTGCATTCCGATGGCCTTGGGCAATTTCAGAAGGACAATGCCACATTCCACACGTCCAGAATTGCTACAGAGTGGCTCCAGGAACACTCTTCTGATTTTAAACACTTTCGCTGACCACCAAACACTCCATACCTGAACATTATTGGGTATATCTGAGATGCTTGCAACCTTCTGATGAGATCTCCACCCCCTCGTGCTTTTACGGATTTATGGACAGCCCTACGCTCTGCAGGATTCATGGTGTCAGTTCCCTCCAGCACTACTGCAGACACTAGTCCGAGTCCATGCCATGTCGTGTTGCGGCACTTCTGTCTGCACGCGGGGGCCCTAGATGATACTAGGCACGTGTACCAGTTTCTTTGGTTCTTTAATATCCTTTGGTGAGAAATATCTGGATACCTGTCAGTGGACATCAATATGAGGTGGTCCACCCTTGGCCTTCATGACGGCCTTAACTCTACTGGGGATATTTTCAGTGAGGTGTTTCAATGTCCAGCCGGCCGGTGTGGCCGAGCGGTTCTAGGCGCTTCAGTCTAGAACCTCGCGACCGCTACGGTCGCAGGTTCGAGGCCTGACTCGGGCATGGATGTGTGTGATGTCCTTAGGTTGGATAGGTTTAAGTAGTTCTAAGGGACTTATGACCTCAGATGTTAAGTCCCATAGTGCTCAGAGTCATTTGAACCATTTCTGAAATTCTGGAGGAATGGGAGCCCATTCTTCTTTAAAAGCCAAAACCAGAGAATGTAGTGACGTTGGAAGGTGCGGTCTGTAGGGAAGTCCACGCTCTAACTCGTCCAAAAGGTGTTTCCTTGGTTTCAAGCTGGGACACTGAGCAAAAAATGGTTCAAATGGCTCTGAGCACTATGGGACTCAACTTCTGAGGACATCAGTCCCCTAGAACTTAGAACTACTTAAACGTAGCTAACCTAAGGACATCACACACATCCATGCCCGAGGCAGGATTCGAACCTGCGACTGCAGCGGCCGCTCGGTTCCAGACTGTAGCGCCTAGAACCGCTCTGCCACCCAGGCCGGCTTTTGTTAAGTGATTTGTCTAAAAGTAAGCAATAAAGTAGAGAAACACTTGACACGCCTTGAACTCATGTAAAGGAGGTGACATGCCGACAGAATTTAAAATGTAACGTTTAACTTCAGGTCAGTTAGATGATATTTGTCTGGCGGATTACATAGAGTGCGCAATCTCATTTTCTGTACATGATTTCGAGCATAATTTTGAAGCCGCTTCAAATGCTGTTCTTACTTTTAGACATTATTTCACGAAACATTGGGCCAGGTTTTTAAATTCTTTTTATTTCCTTGAAGAGAACGGAATTAACAACACTTCCTTCACGCCGGGCATGCTTTAAATCGCATGTATGAGTTTTAATTTTGCTATTTGCTCATATACGGCCACACCAGCATATTTAAAAACACGTACATCTTTAATTAGCGGTTGAGCTACCCCTTCTCTTCCGTATTCATATCAGGATTTGATCGCAAGGTGTCTCGTGTGTTATTTTATGGTCGTGAACGTGGGCGTCGGCTGCACAGCTTTTTAACAGCCAGACCGAACGGTGTATATTTGATTCCTGGGACAGCAGTGTCTTCGGTTTCCGTCTGGTAGCAATTTTACGGTGGTATATGTGAGGGCATGGACACTCATGATCAAACACGCAGATAGCAGTAGCGGAGTACATGGCCGGCGCAGTCAGTCCGTGGCTACACGGTACACAACGCTTTCTGTAGTGGGTGAAACACGCTAATTAACCACGAATGATGTGACTTAAGGATCAGGGATTATTTTATTCAGAAATTCATTACAACAGACAATTCTGATTTTCCGAATAGTAACGCTACGTATTGGTGTTGGTCGATCAGCAACTGGCTTTTCTCCATTTTTGTAGTAGAGATGCTGTTATAGCTCTATTTTTCTCCAAATTGTGTCTACAGAAAGAGCACTGAATTAGTGGCACCAAAGGAGATAATTCTCATAGATCATTCCACTTGCAGCCACACAGATGCATGGCTCTGGTCTTGATTACTTTCCAACGTAATCGCCATGTTTCACTAATCACTTGTTTCATCATTACAACAATACACCATTTGCTTCAGCCATAAACTTTTGGTTCTGCCTCTTGACGGCACCTCTCAAACTACATTCACTATCTAAATACCTTGAAAAGACTTCCTGACATAATGAAAAACCCTCTGACAAACAAGACCGTCCAATAACTCCTGGAAAATCACACGCTGAGAACTAGGGACCTACTCGATACCAGCTAAGCATCGCCTGACAATGCCAACAAAGAAAGCATTGCAGCTAGACGTTGACCACCCATGTCTTACAGATCGCGTACTGTTCTCAATGACACCAAAATTGCAACCAGGTTTCGGTGGCGTGTCACATTGCCGTTAATGTATATCCCCAATTTGAAAGCCTGATCGAATATTTGATTGCTGCCCCTACCCATGCATTTTATGCAACCCACGACCTCTTCAAAAACCACACATGAGATTCTGATGTTGTCTCTTTCATCACGTGCAAACTATTATTCGTACCGAAAAAATGAACTGGGGTGCGTTTTCGCTGGAGACCATGGTTTTCGAGTTATTAAAAGAAAAGCATTTGTAGGTCACTTTTGTTCGTTCTTCTTGAATAATTCGAGAATGTAGCCTCTAGCGAAACGTATCCTAGTAAAAAATTTAAGTGCAGCAATTTTCCTACAAAAAGGTAATGTCCATTTCTTCTATAGGACTAACAGTTTGCGCATAGCGAGGGAGGGAATATGAAAAATCTTGCTCGTGGTATTTGAAGTCATTGCAGGTTGCATAAGACCCATAGGTAGGGGTGGCTGGATCACCCTGTGTACTCGGAAGTTAAATGTAATACACATGTCAGCAATAGCTGATTAAGACTGAAGAGAAAAGGCTAAATCTTAGACTCAACAGGACTCTCTGTTGTTTGATTACAAGGTAAGTATTACGAGAAACAGTACACTGAAACTATTTAATCATGGAAAAATGTAATTTCATCGGCGATGCCACCTATCAGCTTGCAAGAAACAAATGGACTGTTCGAAGAGTTGCGTGATCTGAGACTGATTACGATATCACATCGCGCCTGGCATTCATTGTACGAGGGCGTCGCTGAAAGTTAATGCCTCCGAATTATTTATTTGAAAACTCTAACAGCTTTTTAAAGGAAACATACGTTATTCGTCGTGCCGACATATTTATCTCTCAACATAGTCATCCCGGCAACGAACACTTTTCTCCCGAGACCAGTTTAATGGCGCCGTCGATGTAGAATGTTTGCCTTAGTTGAAAAAAAAATGGCTCTGAGCACTATGGGACTAAACGTCTATGGTCATCAGTCCCCTAGAACTTAGAATTACTTAAACCTAACTAAGGACAGCACACAACACCCAGTCATCACGAGGCAGAGAAAATCCCTGACCCCGCCGGGAATCGAACCCGGGCGTGGTGCCTTAGTTGACTGAGACAGAACCTCAACTCCGCATGCACAGCTTCATCAGTATCAAAGTCGTCGAAGATGTTTTTGTAGTTTTGAATATCGGACGGAGCCAGCCAGGACTGTGTTGGGGATGACTGGAGACAGCGGACCCAAGACGTCGGATTGTAGCAGACGTCGCTGCGCTCGTGTGCGCTCTGGCATTCTCGCGCTGAAGGAGACAGTGCTCCATGCGTCGACGAACTCTTGGAATTCGAATTTCTATTAGAGCACACTGTCTATGACGCACTGACGTACACTACTGGCCATTAAAATTGCTACACCAAGAAGAAATGCAGATGATAAACATGTATTCATTGGACAAATATATCATACTAGAACTGACATGTGATTACATTCTCACGCAGTTTGGGTGCATAGATCCCGAGAAATCAGTACCCAGAACAACCACCTCTGGCCGTAATAACGGCCTTGATCGCCTGGGCATTGAGTCAAACAGAGCTTGGATGGCGTGTACAGGTATAGCTGCCCATGCAGCTTCAACACGATACCACAATTCTTAAAGAGTAGTGACTGGCGTAGTGTGACGGGCCAGTTGCTCGGCCACCATTGACCAGACGTTTTCAACTGGTGAGAGATCTGGAGAATGAGCTGGCAAGGGCAGCAGTCGAACATTTTTTGTATCCAGAAAGGCCCGTACAGGAACTCCAACATGCAGTCGTGCATTGCCCTGCTGAAATGTAGGGATTCGCAGGCATCGAAGGAAGGGTAGAGCCACTGGTCGTAACACATGTGAAATGTAACGTCCACTGTTCAAAGTGCCGCCAATGCGTACAAGAGGTGACCGAGACGTGTGGCAGTATGGCGATGACGAATACACGCTTCCTACGTGCGTCCACCGCGACGTGGCCAAACACGGATGCGACCATTATAATGCTGTAAACAGAACCAGGATTCATCCGAAAAAACGTGCGACTGTCTTATTGGCTCCATGACCCGCACCATCAGCTGGTTTTTGGGGGAAATTTTATGTGGTGAAACTCGGCTCTACAGATTCCAGTACGTAGTTCATACTTTCATGATATCCTTTGCCATGCTGGTTAGGTGTTTCTGGTACAGAAAATATGCCAGTGTCTAATGAAGTCAGTAAACTTTTACTCAGTTTTAAATAAATCTGGACTGATGGCATTGATGCAACGTACGTTACTATACTGCCGAATATATATATATATATATATATATATATATATATATATATATATATATATATATATATATATATATATATATATATAATGTCACTATTATAGTTTCTAAGATTTTTCGCCATAAAAATTAAGAATTGAAAGCGGAATTAGGAAGGTGAGTCAACACGCCGAGATCTATTGCCATTAGTCTTAGAGCAAGTTTTCAGATCCTAAACTGGGTAAATGAGGAATTAGTTTGTATTAAAAGAACATATCTGAAAAACAATTTGTTGATGACACTGCAGTGCTTGCCTCTAGTGCAGATGAACTTTAACTTAGATTAAGGAGGGTGTCCGAACCTGACCTACAGATTTGTTTGAAAAGAACCGTTCCCAGCAAATTTACATTGTCAGTTGTGAAGTACGGAAGTGAGATATGGACTTTTAAAACAATAAAACCATTCGAAATCTGAGGGATGCTCAGTGAACAATGGAGAGATGCAGGTTTGAAATTAGTTAAGGCGACAGCAAAATAAAGATAGTTCAGGGGACAGACTGGAGCGTGAGACTAGTTATATCTGTATTGAAAACGAAATGGAGATTTGCGAGGGCATGTAGTCAGACGAAAAGAAAGACGCTTACCCCTTTAAAAAGGATGGGTAGATGATATTCGAAATCATACACTAATATCGTGTATGTATACAGCTGCACTGGGAACTCTAATGGACGCTTTCATCAAGCAGTGGTTGTCAAATGGCTAATGATGATGATGATGATGATGATGATGATGATGATGATGATGATGATGATGACGACGGCCAAGAGTTCAGAGCAGCGAAGCTTCCGCTGAAACTGTTATGCACAAAACCTTCTGTTTCCATGTCAATTTCTCATCTGGAAGCGTCTGTTGTGTTTCCCAAGTGTACGAGACCACGCAGTCCCCAACAGCACCAAGACGCTCCTGCTGACATATTCGCCATGAAATATTCCGCACCTGCCTTGAAATTTAAAACCTGCCCTTTATTTCATCGTCTCAGTTGAAGATTTACTGTTACGATGACTAGTTTCAATCAATATTTATTCATCTTCAGACCATGTAGCTGGCTTCAGTAACCCGTCGTATCTACACGGAAGAACACATCTGAATACTGTATTCGGATGTGTAGTTTTGTATAGTTACTGCTTTTTGCTTTCGCTACTGCATGGATCTGGAAATTATTAAATATTGATAGGAACTAATCATAAAAATACATGTGCGATTTAGACCCCGAAATGAAAGATACATTTTAGCACGAAGGTACTCGATATGTCGCTACTGGTAGCCGCTGCCAGCGAGTGGAAATGGAGGCTTCCGTACCTACTGTGAATGTCATTCCGCGGGCCTGCTAAACTAATCAGCGTCCCAACCGCATCACGCCGTGCGTCATGCCTTTCCTGCTATTATGCTGGTCGTAGCTGGCGAGGGAGATGCAGTGTAGTTTCACAACATCTGTGCACGTATTATGTACCAGACTTTCGCATGTACTTATTTAACTCGTACACAGTCAAAAGCACATTTCGAAATCGTGTACATCGGTCTCGCACAAACATCTATGGAAGTAAGAATCACTTTGTAGCAACACACTTGTCGTTAAAGTTATACGAAAGTAGTTAACAACTTCTTCAGTGTTTTTTAGCTTTAATTCGGAGATATTTAGTTCAAAAAATTTGTTAAATTTTCAGTATTTTTATGACGCTGACGTCAATAAGGTATGTAATTTTACAGCACCTCCTTGCGGTGACAACGTAACGCTTTGAATGCGTTCGTTAGAACAGGGAGGCTAAATTCCGTCGTGGTTAGAGGAGAAAACAGAGCATTGAGTTGTTGAGAATCAAGACATCCATTACAGTGTTCCAGGAGAACAGCAGAGAATATAAATCAGTTAACAGGATCTTGTGCAAGACGTACATATTCCGAAAAAGTAACTGTAGAAGAAAAGTCAATGTAATGTTATGTATAGTTATTTTATCACAGCATTCGCAACGTTCCTTTCATCTCTTCTCCAGTGCTGTCGTGGCGCCGCCCAAAACCCAGCTCATGGCCGCTCAGGAGCTTCTTCTTTGTGCGAACGGACTACAAACGTATTGCTCAGCAGGTTTCCTAGCAAACGTTAACACGCGAACCTGGGTTTATCCTCTGCACTGTAATATTAACTCAAATTCAAATCAAATGTCTTTAAGCAGTATGGGACTTAACATCTGAGGTCATCAGTCCCTTGGACTTAGAACTACTTAAACCTAACTACCCTAAGGACATCACACACAACCATACCCGAGGCAGGATTCGAACCTGCGACAGTAGCAGGCGCGCAGTTCCGAACTGAAGCGCCTAGAACCGCTCGGCTACAGCGGTCGGCAATATTAACTCATTCTAAATAAGGGTGAAATTATGAGTCAGCAGCCTCTCTTTGACGCGCGAGACACGGCTACGTTTAGCACTGTTCTAAAGTAATAATTAAAGTCCCGTATATATTCAACTACTCTCAGGAAAGATTCCGATATTAAACCACTGGGCTGGAAAATTGTACACCACTAAAAAGTTCGTACACAACTTGGCCATTTCCGTTGTAATAACCGCTACAACAAAACAGAAATACTTCATTTCTTCCAAAGTATCTGGACACCTACTTGAGGGCACTAATATGGGAAGTTTCTACCATTCACTTTTACGACGGCTTCAGCTCTGCTGCAGACGCTTCCAATAAGGTATCTGAATGTCTGTTGAGGAATGAAATACCATTCTTCCTTCAAGAGCCGAAACACGGAAAGCAGTCATGTTAGACGCTGGGATAATCAGCGAAGTCGACGTACTAACTCACCCCAAAGGTGTTCCATTGGGTTCAAGAAGGGATTATAGGCAGGCTAGTCCATTTCAGGAATGTAGTTGCCAACAAACCATAACCTCACAGCTGCTGCTTTATGACGATGTGCATTGTCATGTTGATAAAAACAGTCACTGTCTCTGAACAGTTCCTCAACTGTATACAGTACACAATGCCGTAAAATGTGTTCGTATCCTTCTCCATTTAGCGTTTTCTCAAGCGCAGTAAAGAGACCATATCCTAACAGCGAATGGCAGTCCGTACCTTACGTCACAGTTAGCCCTACACATGATGGGAAGTGGCGTACTCCAGTCGTTCGCCAAACCTAAACCTTCTGTCGGTTTGTCACAGGTTACAGAGTGGATCATCACTCCAAATCATTCGTTACCAGTTATCTATTGTCCACCTCAGGAGTCGCTTAGTATTGATTGCAGAAATGCCTGTCCTATGAGGAGCCTTTTAACTACTTCCGCACAGTCATTGTGCTAGTTGGACTGCTGATAGCACTTTGGAACTCAGGAGTAATTCCGCAGATTCAGCGTGGTTTGTTACGACCACCCTCCGCAACACTCGAACGTCCCTCTCCGTCAGTACATGAAGTCTACCAGGTCTTGGTTCAGCGTTTCCACGTCACAATCGCATCACCAACAGTCGAATTGGACAGCTCTACGATCGTGGGACATGTGATCAGCATGTCGCTAATACTTCCAGCAATTATTGCCAGTAGATGAGTCCTGATGATGCCGTTGTTTCTTAATCCAAGCAGCTCCTCATCTGGAATAATGAGGACTCGGTGAACCCCATACCAGACCTCCCTGTCTCAGAAAATAAATATCAGAAGGTAGCGGGAGTCGAAGCCTGGTGTAACGTCATCGAAGGCAGCGATGCTAGTTATTTTGGTACAGAGGCGGTCTTAAATATGGTAATGACATAACAGGACTTTAGGAGTATAATTGCAGATATTTTTATTGGTGATTCAGGACAGCGTACTAAACAACAATACGTCACCTTATTTACTTCGTCTGCAAAATAAAAATTAGGATCAGTATATTTTTAATTTAGTTTAATACATCCAGGTACATGTCGCACGAGCAAGCCTTTAATGTTGATTTTCCCTGGGCATCAGGGTGTGTGAACGCAAAACGGTAGCCAATACTGACACTAAATGATGATCTTGTTGATGCAATAATTTACCAACAGCCGTATGTATTGTAGAAATTTATTTTATTTTATGAACTTCTATGTGCTACCCGTTTCGGCATTACATTGATGCCATCTTCAGGCCTCACTCGTCACAGTTGTAAAATCGCTATACACGGAAGGAGCCACATAACTGGATCCGTGAATCAATCGTCCTGCAACAGCTCTTGGTGGCCAGGCGACACTGAGAAAAAAAAATCATTGAACTGGGTATATATATTAAGGTGCCACTGATCACAATATCTGCACTTATACTCCTAACCTACTATACGACATAAATTTTATGAAACTGAAAAAATCTTTTGTAGAACTTTACACTTTTTATAAAGTGACAAAAATTATAAATATTATTATATAGTTGGCCTAGAAGTGTTGAAAACACATACAAGAGAAACAACTTCAAGAAGAAAATCGAATGCCACATCAAGAGAATAACAAAATGTATTGACTGAAACCAATTCCTGACGAGAAATGAAGGGGCTGATAACCAAAAAAAAACAAATTTCATGCCTTTAAAAAAATTACAATGGCCGATTTCCTTCCCTAACCGCTATAAACCGTGTTTCAGCTACGTCTGTAATGATCTCATCGTCGACAGTATGTTTCGGCCAAATCAACCTTTTCCTTTTCTAGAGTCCGTTAATCACATCTTTGTCAGACTCATTTTCCGAAACTCATCAGAGAAGTTGGGCGTTCCCGCAGCCGCGTCGGGGCGACCAGAGATGCTCGCTCACGTCTTGACCAGAAGCTCCCGACGGAACAGGATGGCCGCCCTCGAAGTGCCGTCCCCGGAGTGATCCACAAGGCCACCGGTGATTGCTGCATTAGGCACCAAACAGTAGTAGACGTGTAATAAGGCCGCGGGTAATTCATCTGTACAGCCGCGGCCGGTCGAAAAACTGAACGCGGGCGGTCTGAGAGCCGAGATAAGTGCTTGCGCCGGCAAAGTGGCTGCATTAGCGGAGGAGACCGCATCCCGATAGCTAGGCCGGGATAGCCAGCTAGGATTTACTCTTATTGCTGTTCTGGGGGGGACGCAGGCGACGGAGTTGGAGGAGCAGGCAGATAAAACGCCACGCGACTGGGAATGAGTTGCGGGCCGTGTTGTTGCATCTGGAGATGCAAGAAGTGAAACTACTTCCGTATTCCGCATCCCGTCGAGTATGTTGGAACGTTTCTCTTGTTTGTTGTTCTGTTTGCGTTTTTCATTTCCTATGTTAGGGGACTAGGCAAAAGTTGTGATCGCCACATTAAAAAATTAAAGTTGCGACCATGAGACTTGGTAAAGCTGTTAGCTCCTCTAGATATCCGGCGATCAGTGCGACACCGTTTTTGCAGTTGTGGATGACTTGCCGGAGATGTTGGTAGTACAAGTCGGCATTCTGAGCAACCACGAAATATTTCCCGTGCAAAATCACTTCTCCGTCATCCTGGTACTGCCACCCGTCAGTGTCTTCTTCATTCCTGAACGAGAAAGCAGCCACTGGATGTCCTGTGCAGAAGGAGTTGAGGTGTTGCCATGAAGAAAAAAAAGTCCCATCGCCAACTTCCTGGGATGTCTGATGTTGACGAACTCAAGTAATATCGTCAGGAGATTTCGGTGCTATGAATCCTGCGAGATAAATCTGTTAGCACCACACCGCGGCAGTCCCCAAACCACTCAGCATTGACGTGCGCCGCTTTCAGAGGTGGTGAATTCACATGGTTTCGCGGTTTGCTTCAATGTCCACCATAATCAGTTGGCAAAAGGGGTCATGTGGACTTACCTGACACAGCGGAAATACTTACGCTCTTGCCTTGCTCAGATGGGTTTTTCGAGTGGGTGTTAGTAGCTCTGAGCACTATGGGACTTAACTTCTGAGGTCATCAGTCCCCTAGAACTCAGAACTACTTAAACTTAACTAGCCTAAGGATATCACTCACATCCATGCCCGAAGCAGGATTCGAACCTGCGACCGTAGCGGTCACGCGGTTCCAGACTGTAGCGCCTAGAACCGCTCGGCCACCCTGGCCGGCGGGCGTTAGTATTCGCAGACTTCTATAATGTTCCGCGCAAGGTATTGAAAATTAACCCAATACTTTCACTTTCTTCACTACCGCCTCGATTGTGATCGGTCATTATTCGATCACAATCCCCTCTTCTTGCGATTCTTATTCCTCACAATGACAGGATCTGTTACTTCGTTCTTCGTGATTCAGGTTGGTTTAATCGCTCTCGAAGCATCTGCGCTATCTAATCACTATGTCATTTGGTGGTGCATTGTTGCCGTACACTTCCACCAACCCAGCGTTGTTCCCCTTGATATTCAGAAAATGAATTACCGTATCATACTCTAAATAATCAGTGGGCTGTGCTAACCTCTTCATCTCAGAGTAGCACTTGCAACCTACGTCCTCAATTATTTGCTTGATGTATTCTAACCTCTGTATTCCTCTACAGTTTTTGCCCTCTACAGCTCCCTCTGGTACCATGGGAGTCATTCCCTCATGTCTTAGCAGATGTCCTATCATCCTGTCCCTTCTCCTTATCAGTGTTTTCCACATATTCCTTTCCTCTCCGATTCTGCGTAGAACCTCCTCATTCCTTACCTTATCAGTCCACCTAATTTTCAACATTCGTCTATAGCACCACATATCAAATGCTTCGATTCTCTTCTGTTCCGGTTTTCCCACAGTCCATGTTTCACTACCATACAATGCTGTACTCCAGACGTACACACTCAGAAATTTCTTCCTCAAATTAAGGCCGGTATTTGATATTAGTAGACTTCTCTTGGCCAGATATGCCTTTTTTGCCATAGCGAGTCTGCTTTTGATGTCTTCCTTGCTCCGTCCGTAATTGGTTATTTTACTGCCTAGGTAGCAGAATTCCTTAACTTCATTGACTTCGTGACCATCAATCCTGATGTTAAGCTTCTCGCTGTTCTCATTTCTACTACTTCTCATTACCTTCGTCTTTCTCCGATTTACTCTCAAACCATACTGTGTACTCATTAGACTGTTCATTCCGTTCAGCAGATCATTTAATTCTTCTTCACTTTCACTCAGGATAGTAATGTCATCAGCGAATCGTATCATTGATATCCTTTCACCTTGTATTTTAATTCCACTCCTGAACCTTTCTTTTATTTCCATCATTGCTTCCTCGATGTACAGATTGAAGAGTAGGGGCGAAAGGCTACAGCCTTGTCTTACACCCTTCTTAATACGAGAACTTCGTTCTTGATCGTCCATTCTTATTATTCCCTCTTGGTTGTTGTACATGTTGTATATGACCCGTCTCTCCCTATAGCTTACCCCTACTTTTTTCTGAATATTGAAAAGCTTGCACCATTTTATATTGTCGAACGCTTTTTCCAGGTCGACAAATCCTATGAACGTGTCTTGATTTTTCTTTAGCCTTTCTTCCATTATTAGCCGTAACGTCAGAATTGCCTCTCTCGTGCCTTTACTTTTCCTAAAGCCAAACTGATCGTCACCTAGGGCATTCTCAATTTTCTTTTCCATTCTTCTGTATATTATTCTTGTAAGCAGCTTCGATGCATGAGCTGTTAAGCTGATTGTGCGATAATTCTCGCACTTGTCAGCTCTTGCCGTCTTCGGAATTGTGTGGATGATGCTTTTCCGAAAGTCAGATGGTATGTCGCCAGACTCATAGATTCTACACACCAACGTGAATAGTCGTTTTGTTGCCACTTCCCCTAATGATTTTAGAAATTCTGATGGAATGTTATCTATCCCTTCTGCCTTATTTGACCGTTAGTCCTCCAAAGCTCTTTTAAATTCCGATTCTAATACTGGATCCCCTATCTCTTCTAAATCGACTCCTGTTTCTTCTTCTATCACATCAGACAAATCTTCACCCTCATAGAGGCTTTCAATGTATTCTTTCCACCTATCTGCTCTCTCCTCTGCATTTTACAGTGGAATTCCCGCTGCACTCTTAATGTTACCACCGTTGCTTTTAATGTCACCAAAGGTTGTTTTGACTTTCCCGTATGCTGAGTCTGTCCTTCCGACAATCATATCTTTTTCGATGTCTTCACATTTTGCCTGCAGCCATTTCGTCTTAGCTTCCCTGCACTTCCTATTTAATTCATTCCTGAGCGACTTGTATTTCTGTATTCCTGATTTTCCCGGAACATGTTTGTACTTTACTGTTAGTGAACTGCTTCTTGTGAAAGATAGCAAGTCTGCTAGAAGGTACGGAACTGGGTTTGGGTTCTGAGGAGTCACCGTTCCTTAATTCTTTATAAATTGTCAAAAAATGTTCTTATTTTCACGAATTGTTACTGCTGGATGATTTCAATTCTTACGTTAACTTCGTTGACGTCAACACAAAGCCACTTTGCTTAGCTCTTTACCTTACTTGGAAAGTGAGGTTATGAGACAGCGCCCGTGATATGACACGAAATGGCGTAGTATCGGAATCAATGCACTACGAAGAATAGAGATTATCAATGGCGAAAACAAAGCTGACAAGTGATGGTCTTCATAACTATTATTTGGCAGATTTTCCACAATGTTGAGAAATGAAAGAATGATGTCTTCTAAAGATTTAAAAACTTCGACGTTTGTCTGTACACACAGACGGTTGCAAGGGAGGGGAGTGGGGGAACAAACTTTTCAGGCATTACAGCATTCTCATACACTACAATTCTCTGGAATATAGTAGTTTTCTGTCACCTATAAAATTTATTTCTGATGGGATGATAACTATGGAAACGGACCAAGTCATTAATAACAAAAATGTCAATTTTAGAGCGTTTCCCCTTGCCTTGAAGACGCTCTTGTTTGTACGACCAAAAATATGTACACACAATCCCATCAAACAATGTTGAGAAGACAATAAATAGAGCCTTTTTACGTTAATCATTGTGGTTTATATTTCCTACAAAAAAGAAACTGTATTTTCCTTTTTCAATACAGCTAACTTTTTCAACGTTAAAACAATGTTGTTAATTAAAGTATTTTACCAATGTAGTTTCTTACGTATGCACAGTGTAGGTGTTTTCTTGCCCAGGTAATGTAAAACGTAAATCATTTTCTCTTTCAGTTCTTTGGTTTCTTTTGTGGAAGAACAATCATAGGAAAAACATACAAGTCCTCATCAACCTTCGCAGTGTGTTACGAACACAAAGCAAACAATAAAAAACAGTTGCTTGAGATTTGCTTCTAGTTTATATTTATGTCTAACTTGCTCCCTTACCCAAAGGTTTAAGAAAGAGCTCTGTATGATAGCCTATCCTCAGCAAGGCTCTTCATCTCTGCATGTCTACCGCAACCTACATCCATTTGAATCTTGTAACTATATTCATGCCTTTGTCTAACTCCACAGTTTTATCCCTCATACTTCAGCCGCGCGGGGTATCCGTGCGGTCTTGGGCGTCTAGCACGGTTCGCGCTCTCTCCCCCCACCCCCTCCCCACCCCCGCCCCCCGTCGGAGGTTCGTCCTCCCTCGGGCATGGGCGTGTGTGTTGTCCTTAGCGTAAGTTAGATTAAGTAGTGCGTAAGCTTACGGACCGATGACCTCAGCAGTTTGGTCCCACAGTCCTTACCACAAATTTCAATGTTTTCCCTCACACTTTGCTCCATTACCAAAATGATTACTCTTTGAGACCTCAGAACGAGTTCTATTTTAGTTATGCCGCAAATTACGTTCTTCCTCAATTCTATTCAATAACTCGGTCTATCCATATAATCTTCAGCCTCCTTCTGCAGCATCATAGTTGAGAAATTGCTGTCCTCTTCCTTTATGAATTGCTTAGCGTCCACATTTTACTTCCATGAAAAGCTACGTTCCAGACAAATGCCTTCCTAACACTTAAATTTCTATGCAATGTTAACGAACTTCTCTTTTTCGGAAACGCCGCTTTTCTTGCTGTAGCCAGACTGCGTTTCATATCCACTCTACTGTAGCCACCACCAGCTGTTTTGGTGTCCAAATGACAAAACCCTTCTACTACTTTCAGTGTTATTTCTTAACGGAGTAGGAATGGTTCCTTGTCCACCGTCCCGTCTATAGCGACAGTGTACAGAAACAGGGAATGAGCTGCCTCACTGTTTTCCTATCATCGAGGGAGTTGCACTCACATGGTAATCTCACGTCCCCAGCGTATGAAGACATCAATCTTATTCACCTATCAGAGTGTTTCGTCGCCTAAATTGAAGATGTATCTGGTTGATGCGAAAGATCGTAGCGTTTTTGTTTTGCAATGTTGGTATTCCGATTTCTATGGATTGTCAATTTTTTGTAGTTCGCTGTTGCTATTTGAGTGTACATATTACACTTTGCGGTTGGAGATATTGAGTGTAACTGTGGACGCTATAAAATGGAATGCCAAGGGGAGAAATCGGAACATTTCCGGCATAATCTTCCTTTTGAATTAGATAGATGCAGCAGCAGTCGCAGCCAGTAACATTTGCACCGTGTATGTGAATAATGCCATTGGACAGAGCACACCAAAAAATTTTTTTTTCTCGTTTCAAGGAGGATCGTTTTGACATTAGTGACTGTCCACGTTCAGGAAAAACTTCGAGGTTCAATGAAAATATTTAAAAGCATTAATCCGCAATGACCCACGTCATTATACTCGAGGACCGGCAAATGCGATGAACTGTGATCATTTCACCATAGTGCGACATTTTCATCCGATGGGGAAGGTTCAAAAATCGAGTGTATGGGTAGCGCATGCTCTAATTCAAAATCCCAAAAATCACCGGGTGCCCATGTGTGTTTGCTCGTCATCTACACCGATCATTCCTGTCCTGCATCGGTATTGGTGACGAGAAGCGGTGTCTTTAGGCTAACATAGGGAAAAGAAAGGAGTTTTTGAGCCCAAACACAGCAGCAGCTCCCCGTCCAAAGAACTGCGCTCACCCGCAAAAGATGATGTTGGGCATCTGATGGAACAGCGAAAGTGTGTTGTGTTGCGAATTGCTTCCCCGTTATGTAACCATCGCTGCTGATATTTATTGTCAACAACTGAGACGTCTTTCAGATGCAAACAAAGAACAACGACCAGGTAGACTGTGTGAAGGGATGCTACTCCACCATAATGTCCGTCCATATTTTGCTATGCAGACAAAAAAAAAAGAAAAAAAACACTATACAGGAGCCGCATGGAGTGGCCGCGTGGTTTGAGGCGCCATGTCACGGATCGCGCGGCCCCTCCCGCAGGAGGTTCGAGTCCTCCCTCGGGCGTGTGTGTGTGTGTGTGTGTGTGTGTGTGTGTGTGTGTGTGTGTGTGTGTGTGTGTGTTGTTCTTAGCATAAGTTAGTTCATGTAGTGTGTAAGTCTAGAGACCGATGACCTCAGCACTTTGGCCCTTAAGAATTCACACACACACTATACAGGAGTTGGTCTGCGAAATCATTCCACACACACCTTATTAACCTGATCTTGCGCCCTTAGATTTTCATCTTTTTCGCTATCTATCGAACAGGCTTCAAGGAACTTCCTCCCTGGATGAAACTGCGCATCAAACATAGATCGATGAGTCTCGAAACAACGTGCTTTCTACAGTCGCTGAATCGAAAAGTTACCACAGCGTTGCAGATTGTTGTAAACAGGAAGGAGAATATATTATTGATGACTTTAGTCTCTGTGATGTATATCTGTCGTTTTTATTAAACTCACGGGAAAACGCTTCAAACTTAGGCACCAACCCAATAATTAATAAAAAGAGGACAGTGATAGAGGTACAGATCAGCAATCGCCAGTAACTGAAATTATCTCAGATAATATTGAAAAATACGGCACAAATGTGAGGCAGTACTGCCACAGTGTTTCATCGAGCTCTCCCCCAATTCTGAGGGAGTTGGTAAGCTACCATCTGGCTGCAGGACAAGCAGTGAAGTAGAAAATACATGAAGAGACAATGGAAATTAAGTAACATGGTGCCCTGTCGAGCGAGAATTGTTAAACCGGGGTCAATCAGAAAAGTGAAGATGTTAGATATGAGTTCCAAAAGATCATTCCGCTGTCGGTGGAATAGCGACACCGCACGCAAACGGCTGGATTGCACGATCGCAACCAACGCAGCTGCTGCAGGCCTCCTATCGTGAGATACTTTAAGTAACCAGACTGCCTCCACATAAGGCTGCTCCGAACGTAATGGAAGCCGACGCTTGTGTATCAAAATGGCACTACTACTATCTGCTGACTGAAGACAGGCAGGTTCTGCAACCGAATGGCTCGGAGAGTGTTATCTCTGTAGTTTTGTGAACTCAAATGCCTCACCGTAAAGTGGGTCCACAGATGCATACAAAAAGATTCCCGTAGACAACATAAGAGGGGTAGAAGTGGAACAGTTGCTGCTGCCTTATACTGGCGGGGCGGCACAACCTTTTGACGCACAAGTTGGGAGACTTGTCTTGGCGCAAATTTCAGAATACGGGACGAACTAGTGCCCCTACGTATCGGCGTAGCACCAACTCTGATAGTTACAGATTATCGTCATATTTCGTACTTTATAATTTAGTTAGATTGTGAAGATGAAAATCACACGACTCTACAAAATTGATGGTCCTCTGTACAGGCAAGTGATTGATGGTGTCTGTTGACTGGAGAAAATTAATCTTATTGCACGCCGCGCGGGATTAGCCGAGCGGTCTTGGGCGCTGCAATCGTGGACTGTACGTCTGGTCCCGGCGGAGGTTCGAGTCCTCCCTCGGGCATGGGTATGTGTGTTTGTCCTTGGGATAATTTAGGTGAAGTAGTGTGTAGGCTTAGGGGCTGATGAGCTTAGCATTTAAGTCCCATAAGATTTCACACATATTTGAACATTTTCTCATCTTATTGCATAAAATCACTGATTTAGTTTAATGACTTCGTAATTAATTGTCAGTCAGGTCCGGAATTATTATCAATGAACTCTGAAGTTTGCAAAAAATTCCAATCTGTGACTGAAAGTACGAATTTAATTTTATTTGGCCCTCTGCCTTTGTAATGACGACTGGACTGGACAGACGTTGTGGTTTCTCCTTCGAAAGGTCTCTGTGTTACACGATTACATTCTACAGTATAACCTCGTTTTACTTTTGTGGACATTCATCTTATCCTCTCCGCCCGAACAAGCCTCGGAAGGGCCAACGGAACCGACCGACCGCCGTGTCATCCTCACTGGATGTGGATATGGGGGGAAGGAGAGTCAAGTGATCAGCACACCGCTCTCCCGACCGTTGTCAGTTTTCGTGACTACATCCGCTACTTCTCAGTCAAGTAGCTCCTCAGTTGGCCTCACAAGGGCTGAGTGCACCCCACGTACCAACAGCGCTCGGTAGACCCGGGCGATCACCAGTCCAAGTGCTAGCCTAGGTCGACGGTGCTTCGGTGATTTGACGGAAACGATTAGCTCAGCTCACTAGCTACAGAAATTCAGACGCGCGTGCCGAAAGGTTAAACCGCGCGACGGCTACGCCTGTATAGCGGGTCGACCACGCTAATGACCCTCTGGAGTGAAAGCAGCCCATGGAACGGGGGACCCGGTGAACTGATAGGTGGCAGCACGAGCGTCGCCTGGTACCGGAGGCGTGTCGGCTAGCTGCAGAAGTTGCGGCTGTTAACACGTGAGGGTGGGAGTCTGCCGGCCGCGTTGCTGCAGCCTATAGCGGCGGCACTTCAATGGGGCCGCTCTCCGCCGCGCCGCACGCTCAGATATGCGAAGGACGCTCGCCGAGGCTCGTCGCCGCTGCCGTCTGGCGTGCGTTTCTCATTGTCGTCGTACTGGGGGATGCCGGCGCTCCGCGGCCGCAGATAAGCGCTGGTCGGTGCCCGCCTCCCATTACCGTCCCACGCGCGAGGCAATACGACTCGAACCAGCTGCTCACAGCACTTACTTTGGCTACCGACACATTTTGCGCAAACGTACATATCTTTACCCGATCACTCCTTAATCTTAGCGCTGTTATTAACAATTACAGATACATTTCCCCACAGTCGTTTAATGAACAGAGTAAGAGCATATGAACTATCAGACCAATTGTGTGATTGGATTGAAGAGTTCCCAGATAACAGAACGCAGCATGTCATTCTCAATGGAGAGAAGTCTTCTTAAGTAAGAGTGTTTCCAGGTGTGCCGCAAGGAAGTGTCGTAGGATCGTTGCTGCTCACAATATACATAAATGACATTGTGGAAAACATCGGAAGTTCACTGAGGCTTTTTGCGCATCATGCTGTGGTATATCGAGAGGTTGTAACAATGGAAAATTGTACTGAAATGCAGGTGGTTCAAATGGTTCAAATGGCTCTGAGCACTATGGGACTCAACTGCTGTGGTCATTAGTCCCCTAGAACTTAGAACTACTTAAACCTAACTAACCTAAGGACATCACACACATCCATGCCCGAGGCAGGATTCGAACCTGCGACCGTAGCAGTCCCACGGTTCCGGACTGCGCGCCTAGAACCGCGAGACCACCGCGGCCGGCGAAATGCAGGAGGATCTGCAACGAATTGACGCATGGTGCAGGGAATGGCAATTGAATCTCAATGTAGACAAGTGTAATGCGCTGCGAATACATAGAAAGACCCTTTATCATTTAGCTACAATATAGCAGGTCAGCAACTGGGAGCAGTTAATTCCGTAAATTATCTGGGAGTAGGCATTAGGAGTGATTTAAAATATAAAGTTGATCGTCGGTAAAGCAGATGCCAGACTGAGATTCATTGGAAGAATCCTAAGGAAATGCAATCCGAAAACAAGGGAAGTAGGTTATAGTACACTTGCTCGCCCACTGCTTGAATATTGCTCACCAGTGTGGGATCCGTACCAGATAGAGTTGATAGAAGAGATAGAGAAGATCCAACGGGGAGCAGCGCACTTCGTTACAGGATCATTTAGTAATCGCTAAAGTGTTACGGAGATGATAGATAAACTCCAGTGGAAGACTCTGCAGGAGAGACGCTCAGTAGATCGGTACGGGCTTTTGTTGAAGTTTCGAGAACATACTTTCACCGAGGAGTCAAGTAGTGTATTGCTCCCTCCTACGTATATCTCGCGAAGAGACCATGAGGATAATAAAACCAGAGAGATTAGAGCCCACACAGAGGCATACTGACAATCTTCCTTGCCACGAACAATACGAGACCTGGAATAGAAGGGAGAACCGATAGAGATACTCAAAGTACCCTCCGCCACAAACCGTTAGGTGGCTTTCGGAGTATGGATGTAGATGTAGATCTACTATACGAGAAACAGTATTCGTTTGTTCTGTTGGTTTTTCATCTTCTATGCATTCCTATGTCATCCATCCGACTGTGATAAAAGTTTTGTGAGTTGTTCTCCTAAAGCGCGCGAAGATTTGTGAGGGGATGATAACCAGCTACCTCCCACACGGTTGGGGGTGACAAACGAGCGTACTTCAGGAGCTATTTCAACCATATTTGATACTCAGCAGGAAAGAAATTAGTACAACTGGAAAGACGACGTCGCTTTTGATCCTATGACGGGTAAATGCCACCTGGGGATAGTAGATAAACTGCTCAGCGCTGTCCATCACAGATAGTGTAGTGGCATAGCTACCTGAGCGCCATCTGTATCTACCCTTTAATAGAGAAAGCTTACAAACAGAAGGTTAAGTGTGGTAGGAGCGTGTGAGGCGAGGAGGGAACCGCGTCACAGAGATACACTCGTGCTTCCCACACCCAACTGCGAGAATACGATAGGGCTCAAATAGTGGCCTCGGGAGTGGCAGGATATTCCTTGCGGGAAATTACCACACAAATTCGACGTGCTGCGTCAGTTGTGCGACGATGTTGGTATCGGTGGTCGAGTGAATATTCTTACAACTGTAGACGGGGTTCTGGGCGTTCACACAGCACAGGCGCCCGCCAGGATCGTTGTTTTATATGGGCAGCAGTGGCAGATCGTACAGCTAACACAGCACAGATAAGAGGGCTTCTGATCCCAGACGTGTCAACATGAACTGTTGCGAACCGGACATTAGCACTGGGACTGCTGGCATGCACACCTCTAGGCCGTGTTCCTCTCACGCCACAGCATGGACGTGCACAGATGGACTGGTCGCCGTCAGAGGGTCACTTGAAGATGGAATGGCACGCCGCGGTCTTCAGTGATGAAAGCAGATTCTGCCTGCACGCAGGCGATGGTCGTTTGTGCGTACGATATAGAGTGCGTCTCGTAGAGTGCATTCGTCCGAACCCTGTCCTTATGGTCTGGGGTTCGATAAGGTACAATTGTATTTCACCATTGGCGTTTCTGGAGGGAACCCTAGCCACTCTTTTGCAGTTCCTCTAACAAGAAGGTGATGTGTTGTTCCAACACGATAAAGCTCGCACACACACACACACACACACACGCACACACACACACACACACACACACACACACACTACCCGCGAAACTCAATACGCATTGCAACACGTGCAGCAACTTCCCTGGTCAATACGGTCTCCGGAATTATCTCCAAACGACCACTTATGGGACATGATGAGAAGTGACTTACGCGACTCGTCAACCAACAACTCCAACTGAACTACATGAACAGGTAGTGCAGACGTGAGGAAGTATCCCAGGACAATATTCGCTCTCTGTACGATAGACTGGATGCCAGAGACAGCACCTCCATTGCCACCCGTTGGCGCTTCAGCACGTACTAATGTGTATGTTTCAGGATGGGTCGATATCTGGAACCTCAGAGCTGCTTGTGCTATTGATCTGCAAATGTAATTGTTTTGTTCTCCATATGCACTGTTGCAACACTAAATCTTGAGTAAATTGAAAACTTCTAAAAGGGTGTACTAATTTTTTTTTCCCGGCAGCGTATACAGGGTGAATCACCTAAATAGTGCGGAAATGGAGATTGCTAGTGATGTGCGGTTTTCAAAGAATGGATTTATGGTCACGGTCTTGTATTGTTAGGACATAAACATACTGAATAATACTAATGTGAATGTTTCAGGATGGGTCGATATCTGGAACATCAGAGCTGCTTGTGCTATTGATCTGCAAATGTAATTGTTTTGTTCTCCATATGCACTGTTGCAACACTAAATCTTGAGTAAATTGAAAACTTCTAAAAGGGTGTACTAATTTTTTTTTCCCGGCAGCGTATACAGGGTGAATCACCTAAATAGTGCGGAAATGGAGATTGCTAGTGATGTGCGGTTTTCAAAGAATGGATTTATGGTCACGGTCTTGTATTGTTAGGACATAAACAGACTGAATAATACTTAGAAAGTGTATTTTTGTGTAAACATACACTAATTTAAATGTAACAATGCTTATTGCCCTTAACAAATTAAAAGAGGAGTGAATTAGGATGTCTGCGATGGTAGTTCAGAATTATAGTGTTGCCACACCGACACTTGTCTGCGCCATTAAACCATCGTAGTTTC
The DNA here is from genome assembly GCF_023897955.1 of Schistocerca gregaria. Taxonomy (NCBI): domain Eukaryota; kingdom Metazoa; phylum Arthropoda; class Insecta; order Orthoptera; family Acrididae; genus Schistocerca; species Schistocerca gregaria. The sequence continues at coordinate 354,491,992 of NC_064922.1, read as the reverse complement.
TAGGTACGATGTTGTTATGTTCGCTTACAGTGTTCTTGTGTCCTGCTGGATTTGCCCAAGTCCGTCGGAATGCATAGCTGACATAAATGTACGCAGGTGATTAGACAGAATCCTTACGTACGTGTCACCTCTCAGAGCCGTATCTAAACGTATCAGGGGTCCCATATCACTCCAATTACACACGCCCCATACCACTACAGAGCCTCCACCAGTTTGAACAGTCCCCTGCTAACATGCAGAGACCACTGATTCATGAGGTTGTTTCCAAACCCGTACACGTCCATACGAGCGATACTACACTCCTGGAAATGGAAAAAAGAACACATTGACACCGGTGTGTCAGACCCACCATACTTGCTCCGGACACTGCGAGAGGGCTGTACAAGCAATGATCACACGCACGGCACAGCGGACACACCAGGAACTGCGGTGTTGGCCGTCGAATGGCGCTAGCTGCACAGCGTAAGTGCACCGCCGCCGTCAGTGCCAGCCAGTTTGCCGTGCCATACGGAGCTCCATCGCAGTCTTTAACACTGGTAGCATGCCGCGACAGCGTGGACGTGAACCGTATGTGCAGTTGACGGACTTTGAGCGAGGGCGTATAGTGGGCATGCGGGAGGCCGGGTGGACGTACCGCCGAATTGCTCAACACGTGGGGCGTGAGGTCTCCACAGAACATCGATGTTGTCGCCAGTGGTCGGCGGAAGGTGCACGTGCCCGTCGACCTGGGACCGGACCGCAGCGACGCACGGAAGCACTCCAAGACCGTAGGATCCTACGCAGTGCCGTAGGGGACCGCACCACCACTTCCCAGCAAATTATGGACACTGTTGCTCGCTTCTGCCTTGGTGCAAATGATGGTCGTATGCGTGTTTGGCGGCGTGCAGGTGAGCGCCACAATCAGGACTGCATACGACCGAGGCACACAGGGCCAACACCCGGCATCATGGTGTGGGGAGCGATGTCCTACACTGGCCGTACACCTCTGGTGATCGTCGAGGAGACAGTGAATAGTGCACGGTACATCCAAACCGTCATCGAACCCATCGTTCTACCATTCCTAGACCGGCAGGTTCAAAATGGTTCAAATGGCTCTGAGCACTATGGGACTTAACAGCTGAGGTCATCAGTCCCCTAGAACTTAGAACTACTTAAACCTAACTAACCTAAAGACATCACATACATCCATGCCCGAGGCAGGGTTCGAACCTGCGACCGTAGCAGTCGCGCGGTTCCGGACTGAGCGCCTAGAACCGCGAGACCACCGCGGCCGGCAGACCGGCAGGGGAACTTGATGTTCCAACAGGACAATGCACGTCTGCATGTATCCCGTGCCACCCAACGTGTTCTAGAAGGTGTAAGTCAACTACCGTGGCCAGCAAGATCTCCGGATCTGTCCCCCATTGAGCATGTTTGGGACTGGATGAAGCGTCGTCTCACGCGGTCTGCACATTCAGCACGAACGCTGGTCCAATTGAGGCGCCAGGTGGAAATGGCATGGCAAGCCGTTCCACAGGAACATCCAGCATCTCTACGATCGTCTCCATGGGAGAATAGCAGCCTGCATTGCTGCGAAAGGTGGATATACACTGCACTAGTGCCGACATTGTGCATGCTCTGTTGCCTGTGTCTATGTGCCTGTGGTTCTGTCAGTGTGATCATGTGATGTATCTGACCCCAGGAATGTGTCAATAAAGTTTCCCCTTCCTGGGACAATGAATTCACGGTGTTCTTATTTCAATTTCCAGGAGTGTATTTGAAACGAGATTCGTCCGACCAGACAACATGTTTCCAGTCATCAACAGTCCAGTGTCAGTGTTGACGGGCCCAGGCGAGATGTAAAGCAGTCATCAAGGGTACACGAATGGGCCTTCGGCTCCGAAAGCCCATGTCCATGATATTTCGTTGAATGGTTGATAGCTCAGAATTGAAATCTGCAGCAATTTTCGGAACGGTTGCACATTTGTCACTCTGAACGATTCTGTTCAGTCGTCATTGGTCCCGTTCTTGCAGGATCTTTTTCCCGCCGCAACGATGCCGGAGGTTTGATATTTTACCGGATTCCAGATATTCAAGGTACACTCGTGAAATGATCGTACGGGAAAATCCCCACTTTATCGCTACCTCGGAGATACTGTGTCCCATCGCTCGTGCGCCGACTATAATATCACGTTCAAACTCACTTATGTCTTGACAACCTGCCGTTGTAGCAGCAGTAACTGCTTTTGTCTTATATAGCCGTTGCGACCGCAGCGCGGTATTCTATTTACATATGTCTGTATTTGAATACGAGTTCCCATACTAGTTTCTTGGGCGCTTCAGCGTAATATCAAATACCATCCCTATCCTCAAGTTTCATTTCAATTCCTTGACCTCTTCTGGGTGCTTCAGTGTTTTCGTCAGTGTACATAAACTACCTGCTGGGCAACATCGTAAGTTCTACGAGGCTTTTCGCGGTGGCAAAATTCTGGAGGACCTGCAGAAGTTCGCTTTTTGGTGACCCTAAACATTAATACAAAATGTATGTCTGCTCCCTCAACATTTTAATTGGGCTAACTACCTGACCCAGTATGCGTTTCCTCTCAGGTGCAGCACAGTACCACGTGGGTGTTTGTAATGCAGACGCTCATTAGCGATTCGTATATCAAACACATCATCGGAATGTATTGAGGGTTTAATTTTGCTGCTGGTACTCATTCTGCTAATTCTTCTGTGGTGCATTATTAGAGGTTTTGATGTCGCTGAAAGAAAAATCGCAATGAAGAAATTGTGGGAACGGGTGCATGCAGACCAACACGAAAAAAGGAAGCTTAGGTTTCAACGTCCGTCGACAGCGCGATCATTAGAGACGGGGCCGACACGAGTTAAGGTATTCCGGTTATGTTGGTTGTAATATTGCGGTTGTGGAGAAAATAGATTATAAGAGATAAATGTGTTAAGCCGTGTATTCCTAGATTCGGACGAAGGTGTTCTGTAAAATAAACAGAATTATCATCCAAACGAAGAAAGAGTATTTACGCCGTTGTATCAGTTAACCAAAGATGGGAGTTGGTATCTAAGAAGCGCACAACCCGCAGTAGTTACAAATAAGTAACACTTAAGTTTTTGCCCCTCAGTTTTCCAATTACTATTTGTGTCTAAAAGCACGTGATCATCAACAGTTGTTTTTCTTTCTATTTCTTCTTACTTCTCTTCATATCTCTCTCTCTCTCTCTCTCTCTCTCTCTCTCTCTCTCTCTTTTTTGCCACAGCCATGTAACCGGAAGAGAGGTTTTGCCTAGTGTGAAAGTACGAACTGTGGTTAAGATGCGTTAATACAAAGTTACAGAACTCTGTTTTTCTGAGACAACCACGAAATCCTTTAGGGTCAGTAGAAAACTAATAATCATGTCGAACAGTGTTTACAGTTTCCTATAGCTTCTTTACTTCATGACAAGTATATAATCATTTGATTTCACTGTTTTGCGTGTTGTTTTTTGCTGTAACTAGCAGTGATGCTGATAAATGAGCAACGATAAAAATTTTATACAGCTATAAATTAATGACTGTGTGGTTTTTAAGTATGGTATGGGAGAAGTTTTTCCTGCTGTTGATTTTGTTCACTCAGGGTCCGAGCAGGAAGTTAACAGCCATTAGAGAAATTTGCAGCTTGAAACTTTTATTGCAGAAGTCGTAAATCCGTCAAAGTAGTTTTACGCCTCTGTCGCGAGAAGACCATTGAGTTTCGAGCCCCAATTTACTATACCCCTACACATGCGGGTTGGCAGTTTGTAGCGCGCATTTTACAGAAATTTTAGTTGTTATATTGAATGATAAATCTCCCGCACCGTCCACTTAGCTACACAGTTATTTGTTGAACATAATTCACTGGCTATCAAGAAATTATCGCCGTCAACTGTCAAAGTTCAGCACAAACAGTTGCGTACATTGGCCCCATCGCCATACGAGGTCCTGGTGGCAGCGCTGCGAGAAACACTGAAACTTGTCTTTCGATGCCACTATCAGGGATCATGCGAATAATGTCAGCTAACAATTTACTGTGGACAACAGGAGCATCATTTTTTTTTTTAGAGATGCTGATTACTCGCAGAGGGAGCATAAAATGCGAATTGACCTAATACCAAAACAAGGGACTCTCGGTAACATTCCAAGTAGTAGGAACTGATACATTGAATAACTTTCCTCTAGCATAAATCAGATTCCATGTAAACCGTCAGCTACAGCAAATGGAATATACGTAGAGGTACGAAGACCGCATTGCCTGTCCTTGGACAACTGGTTACACCAGGTGTGTTACGTACAGAGAACATTGTCCTGTCTTTCTACCGTATGCTGTAAGGTTTGCCTAACAGAATCAGATATGCGAAGCTTCACTGTTTTCTTAGACACACATGAATGTAGATGGGGTATGAATACGTACGGCTATTTACTACGTTGCTAGACGTTAATGGGCACGACGAATGCCACGGAACATGCTCGGAATAGTTTGAAACTTTTTCCCTTTGCGACCACCGTTTTTAGTTAAGTTCCTAAGCAATGCTACTGAGAGCGAATCCTTGAAATACTGAGTGCAACGAGGCGCAGGATTTACAGCCAACAAAATGGTTAATATTCCAAGCTGGCATTTCACAGATAATGTAAATTATATGACACAATTAACTGGTATTATTTAACTTTCACCAAATAGCCCATTCCTCTGCAAATTCCTGTTCATTGTCAAAGACGCTCCTTCGTCAGATAATAAAGAACTTACGTTATCAGGCGCATGAAGCGCACGTTACTGTGATACTTCCGTGTTCTTGTGGGCGAGTCTAGCTCCAAAACTGAAAGCCACGACAGTTTAGTTATTCTTTCTAAGAATGACAGGTGCTGGTTTTCAATAAAAGCTGTAGATTATATCAATCTTAAATTTGGTTTGAATTTCGTAGGTATGGTCCTGTTGGAGTGAAATGTCACCTTAGGCTGTCTTACACAAACTCATCCAGCCAATAACGGAAGATTTACGCTCAGAGAGGAAACAGAACCATAGTGCAGCCTCAACTGATTTCACACATACTGAGGAATGCGAAAAACGCTTTAGAGGCCATAAGAAAATTTCTAAATCAAGTAGAAGTGAAAAAACACACTTCGAGCAATAGATCTATTATTCATCCAGCTACTCTATCCATTCATTGTAAAAATGAATATGTGTGTTATTTTTAGCGGGTTTGTAGCTGGATTGTAAGATCAATTTTAGAATACTGCTGCAAATCAAGTAAGATAGCAGGGATTACTACTCCGAGAAAATCTACGCACTCAAAATGCACATATATTTGTACCAATTGTTTACTCAGTCATTCTATCACTTGCAATAACTGATAATGCATATTATCTTTTATAGCTTGTGGTACAACTATGATGTTATTAAACTGCTAGTGACGTAGCATATTTGATTTTGTAAATATAATTCTACCCTTAATCTGAAGGTTGGTTTGAACGACATTGTGGTATTATTGGAGTTTCTATGCTCTAACTTTGCTCCGACCTTTGAACTGTGCTACCACCCAGCAGTTTATAAAGGGACTTCAAGTTTTACTTGGACTCCAAATCACAGCACATGTCATATTAATCGATCGCTAAGGGGATGTCAGCGGGTGACTGGTGCTAAATGCCCAGTAGGCACTAAACTTATTTTCTGTCACTTCTACGAGGGCGTGCTGAAAAATAATCCCTCTCAATGTTTTATGTGAAAACGTTTTAAAATGAAATAAACTTTGTTAACGTTCTTCATTCTTATTCTTCATGTCTACATATTCATGGCTCAACATTGTCACCCTGACGACGAACACATTTCTCCCAACAAGAGACCACTTTGATGACAGAGCCACAACCGTATCTCTGCTTGCATCGTTTCATCACTATGAAAGTGAAGTCTCGAAGATGTTCTTTAAATTTTGGAAACAGATGAAAATCGGATGGGGCAAGTCGGGGCTGTATGCAGGATGATCGGTGACTGCGAACACAAGCCGTCGGATTGTTGCAGGAGTCTCAGTGCTCGTGTGTGGTCCGTCATTGTCATGCTGTAGGAGATGGTTCTTCCAATTCGTGCTTTCAGTTTTGTGAGGCCTTCACAGAACTGGGCAAAGTTTATGATGGTGCTTTAGGCGTGCACACCATATTCACAATTAACCGGGTATTATTTAACTTTCACCAAATAGCCGATTCCTCTCCAAATTCCTGTTCATTTTAAAGACGCTCCTTCGTCAGCGACTTTAAACAATATAGAACTAACGTTATCAGGCGCATGAAGCGCAGGCTACTATGATGTCTCCGTGTTCTTGTGGGCGAGTCTAGCTCCAAAACCGAAAGCCACGACAGTTTCATTATTCTTTCTAGGAATAACAGGTGCTGGTTTTAATAAAAGCTGAAGATTCTGTCAACCTTAAATTTGGTTTGAATTTCATAGGTATGAAAAATGAGAGCATGACCTTCCCTGCTAGTTGTTGTAAAGGTTTTTGGCGTCAGTAATTCTTTGTGGCGGAACTCCAGTGATAATCTCTTCTTTTTCGGGGTCAGAATTGTAAACCCAGCTTTCATCACCTGTCAGAATGCTGTTAAGGAACCCATCACTCTAACGTTCACAACGCAAAAGAAATCGTTGACAGTTGTCCAATCTTCTATTTTCATGCCAGGGATGAGTATTATAGGCACCCATCGTGCAGCCAGTTCTCAGTACCGCAGCTCCTCAATGATGGCCTGTACACGCTCTCGTGATGTGCCACGCTTTCTTGAGAGCTGTGTCTGTGTTATGCGACGAGTTTCTGTGATCATTCATGAACCCGATTCCGAACTCTGTCACACATGTTGAGATTAGAACCACCGTTTCCTTCACTATGAGCAAGTACAACCCAACGTCGCACATTATTGATGTTGATACAATGACCACGCTACACAGCTTTCAACCTTCTACGGATTTCAATTGGAGGCACGTTACCTGCAGTTCGAAACTCAATTACAGCACGCTGTTTCTCACGCACAGACGCACATTGCCGGGCAAAATCAGTACACCCTTTTGGAGGCTTCCAGTTCACTCGGGATTTATTGTTGCGACAGTGCATATGAATCACATGAAATGATTACATTGACAGATCAGTAACACAAGCGGTTCTGAGGTACCACGTATCAACCCATGCGAAAATATCCATGTTAATACATGGTCAGCCGGCCGCTGTGGCCGAGCAGTTCTACGCGCTTCAGTGCGGAACCGCGCTGCTGCTACGATCGAAGGTTCGAATCCTGCCCCGGGCATGGATGTGTGTGATGTCCTTAGGTTAGTTAGGTTTAAGTAGTTCTAAGTCCAGGAGACTGATGACCTCAGATGTTAAGTGCTTAGAGCCATTTGAACCAGTACATGGTCAAGTCTGCAAGGGCGGTAGTGTAGGTGCTGACTCCGGCATCCAGTCGATCATACAGATGGCGAATGCTGTCCTGGTATACTTTTTCACGTCTGCACAACATGTTCACGTAGTTCCGTAAGAGTTGTTGGTTGAAGAGTCGCACGTGTCAGTTCTCGTCCGAAATCGTGCTGGCCAGGGAAGTTGCTGCACGTCTTGGGAGAGTTTCATGGGCAGTGTGTGGGTGAGCATTCTCTTGTTGGATCTAAACATCACCTTGTTGCAAGAACGGCAGAAGAACTGGTCTAACAGCCGGCCGGAGTGGCCGTGCGGTTCTAGGCGCTACAGTCTTGAGTCGAGCGACCGCTACGGTCGCAGGTTCGAATCCTGCCTCGGGCATGGATGTGTGTGATGTCCTTAGGTTAGTTAGGTTTAATTAGTTCTAAGTTCTACGCGACTGATGACCTCAGAAGTCAAGTCGCATAGTGCTCAGAGCCATTTGAACCCAATTGGTCTAACAACACTCTGCACGTACCGAGCGCTGCTAGCGTCTCTTCCAGAACTACCAGAAGTGACACAGAGTTGTAGCTTATCGCATCCCAGACCATAAGGACTAGGGTGGGTCCAATGCCCTCTAATAGAGAGTGCTCACCAGGTATACGTCGTACTCGCAAACGATCGCCACTTGCGTACTGACAGAATCTGTTTTCATGGCTGAAGGCCACGGCGCTCCAGTCCGTCTTCCATGTGATTCACTGACGGCTCCAGTCGAACCGTGCCGTCGATGCTGTGATGTGAATGGAAGATGGGATGGAGCTGTGCTCGCCAGTAGTGTCACCGCTAATATCCGGTTCGAACAGTTCGCGTTGACACGTGTGGGCTCATACCTACGCTGTGGTAGCTGTACGCTCTGCCGCTGCTGCCCTTTCAATACGACGATCCTGACGGACGTCTGTGCTATGTAGACTTGAGCCCGTCTACAGGTGTGACAATGTTCACGAGACCACTGATATCAGCATCGATGCACAACTGAAGCAGCACGCCCATCTTGTGTGGAAATTCACTGAAGTGACCATCCCACCACTCGGAAGACCATAATTTGACCTCCTTCAAACCGGCTCAGTTGCCTGTAGGAAGCACGAGTACATCTCCGTGGCATGTCAGCCTGCTTGCACCATGCTGAGCCTTCTGGCTGTGGGCATTCTCTATTAAAAGGTACGCAGATGGCGCTCAGGTAGCTATCTGTTGGCGGACGATGTTAAAACAATCATCAATATATCTACTGTCTGCCAGGTGGAATATGCCGTCATCGGATCAAAATCGACGTAATCTTTTCAGGTGTACTAATTTTTTTCTGGAAGCGTAGTTGCGTTGCACACCGTCATGTTACACTCTACAGTTCAGAGCCCCGTGGCTTGCGTCAGAGAAGTGGGAAAGTCAAACGAGAATAATGCATAGCACATTTTGTTTCAACCGATATTGAAAACGGAAACAAATATTCGGAGATATTACTTTTCAGCGGGCTGTCATAGCTCCTTTCTCACTAACATCAGTTGTGAGGTTATTTGGGTTATACAATGGCGTCTTGCTTCCTACAGAGAGCAGATTTCAGTTCGCCTTTTTCTAGATGAGATTGAAAATTTTTGGGCAAAGTCTTGAACAACAGTCACCGAATTTCATGAGTTTTTCCGCTGAAAGTTACTAGAACTCCTCAGTGGCCTCGACTAGCATGTTACTCGCTCCCGTACGCTTCTCAACTCCACATGTTGCGGCAGTCAGATGCAAACGAACATATGGATAAAAGTCCACATGGATTTAGAAAACATCGTTCCTCTGAAACACAACTAGCTCTTTATTCACATGAAGTGCTGAGTGCTATTGACAAGGGATTTCAGATCGATTCCTTATTTCTGGATTTCCGGAAGACTTTTGACAGTGTACAACACAAGCGCCTTGTAGTGAAATTGCGTCCTTATGGAATATCGTTGCAGTTATGTGACTTGATTTGTGATGTCCTGTCAGAGAGGTCACAGTTCGTAGTAATTGATGGAAAGTGATAAAGTAAAACAGAAGTGAATTCTGGCGTTCTCCGAGATAGTTTTATAGGCCCTTTGCTGTTCCTTATCTATATAAACGATTTGGCAAACAATATGAGCAGCCGTCTTCGGTTGTTTGCAGATGACTTTGTCGTTTATCGACTAATAAAGTCATCAGAAGATCAAAACAAAATGCAAAACGATTTAGAAAATGTATCTGAATGGTGCGAAAATTGGCAGCTGACCCTAAATAGCGAAAATTGTAGGCTCATCCACATGAGTGCTAAAAGGAATTCGTTAAACTACGGTTACACGATAAATCAATCTAATGTAAGAGCCGTAAATTCAACTAGATACCTGGGAATTACAACCACGAACAACTTAAATTGGAAGAAACACATAGAAAATGTTGTGGGGAAGGCTAACCAAAGACTGCGTTTTATTGGCAGGACACTTATAAAATGTAACTCATCTAATAAGGAGACTGCCTACACTACGCTTGTCCGTCCTCTTTTAGAATACTGCTGCGCGGTGTGGGATCCTTACCAGATAGGACTGACGGAGTACATCGAAAAAGTTCAAAGAAAGCCAGCACGTTTTGTATTATCGCGAAATATGGGGGAGAGTGTCACAGAAATGATACAGGATTTGGGCTGGAAATCATTAAAAGAAAGGCGTTTTTCGTTGCGATGGAATCTTCTCATGAAATTCCACTCATCAACTTTCCCCTCCGAATGCGAAAATATTTTGTTGACTCTGACCTGCATCGGGAGAAACGATCACCACGATAAAATCAGGGAAATCAGAACTCGTACGGAAAGATGTAGGTGTTCGTTCTTTCCGCTCGCTATACGAGATTGGAATAGTAGAGAATTGTGAAGGTGGTTCTATGAACTCTCTGTCAGGCACTTAAATGTGATTTGTGATTTGCAGAGTATCGATGTAGATGTAGATGAAAGTAAGTAAGCTTTTATTATTTCAAATGGTTCAAATGGCTCTAAGCCCTCTGGGACATAACATCTGAGGTCATCAGTCCCCTAGACTTAGAACTACTTAAACCTAACTAACCTAAGGACATCACACACATCCATGCCCGAGGCAGGATTTGAACCTGCGACCGTAGTGGTCGCTCGGCTACAACGGCCGTCTTTTATTATTTCAAAAGTACTCACCATAACTGTTAATACATTGATCCCACTGTGACACAAGACGGTCAATGCAGTCATAAATCCGAGCGAGGTGATTAACACACCGGACTCGCATTCGCTAGGATGACGGTTCAAACCCGCGTCCGGCTACGGCTATCCTGATTTAGGTTTTGCGTGCTTTCCCTAAATCGCTTCAGGCAAATGCCGAGACGGTTCTTTCGAAAGGGCACAGCCGACTTCATTCTCTAATCCGATGGGACCGACGGCCTCACTGGTCAACCCCCCCCCCCCCCTCCCCCAAATGAACCAACCAACCAACCGGCCTTCATAATAAATGGGGCTTAACATCTGCGGTCATCAGTCCCCTAGACTTAGAACTACTTAATCTTAACTAACGTAAGGACATCCCATACACCCATGCCCGAGGCAGGGTTCGAACCTGCGACCGTAGCAGCAGCGCGGATTCGGACTGAAGCGCCTAGAGCCGCTAGGCCACAGCGGCCGGCATGCCATTGGTGGTTATGCCCTAGATAGCAGTGTCTTCTGTCGCTTATGCTTCCATCTGTGGTTGTGATCATAGTAATTACTCAGAGTAAGGATGAAAGGACTGTTCGAGTGTCTCGAGGTCCTGTATAGTCGTGTGACGAGTGTTTTGAGTTCTCTGTTGAGGTTTTCAAGATGATTTTCACTGTGACGATCCGCGATGCGAGTGTAGCGTGGGGCGTTGTTGATAGTGCGTAGCACTTTGTTCTGTATGACCTGCACGCGGCGCAGGCGTACAGGAGCTGCATATCCCCCGACGGGAGCTGCGTACATCATGAGAGGTCTGATCGGTATCATTTATGTGGACATAGATACCCTCCTGTTTAGTGTGCTTTCCCCGTTGAGCATTGAATAGAGTTGTTTGAGCTTCGCGTGCGCTCTATTGGCAAGTATTCTATGTGCTCCCCCTATGTAAGTTTCCGGTCCAGCCAGACACCGAGGTACCTCACTCTCTCCCGGAAACGTATTGGGCATGCATTTAGTGCTACTTGTCTACATTGTTGACACTTGCGCACTTGTCGACGTTTTCTTTAATGCACCATCGTTCCAATCAAGGGTCAAAAGTTCTCAGTACTGTCTGTAATCATGAACTTATGTTAGACGGTTTCCAATCTTGCACAAGGATGGCTGTGTCATCCGCATAGATGGCCAGTGTGTTTTGTGTTACCGGGAAATCAGTAATGTAGAGGTTGAACAAGATGGGCCCCAGTATGCTTCCCTCGGGTACTCCAGCTTGAATACCGTATTGGGTCGATTGTTTACCCTGCACCTAAGTGTTGAAACATCTGTTCGTGAGATATGACTGTATGAGACGCACGAACCCGTCGGCAAAAACAGCATCGCTTAGTCTGCGTGAGGCCGTTGTGTCAGAGACGGTCGAAAGCTTACTCGATGTCGAGGAATTTCCGGACCAGGGTCCCTTTACATCAAACTGATGCATTTACCCTTCTCCATAGTCCCTGTAAGTTTGTAACATAGTCATAGAATCACCCTGCATTTCCTGAATCTTGTTTCATTTTTGTCCTTCTATTAACTGTCTGTTAGGTGGACTGACGAACCTAGAATTAGCATTGGTGCAATGGGATTATGGAGGACGAAAGACAGTTAGTGAAACTTTGAGCCTTCTTCATCTCGTACGACTTCAATGTGAAAGTTTATTGGACTCATGACTTACGCATGAGGCACTAGTCAAGGCAGGCAAATATAAATTATAAAAAAAAGGTAGCTATAATGCTGACGGACATGTCTGTACGCGTTATCGTTAAGAATTAGATGGGACTCGGAATTACAACCAGCACAGCGTACCGCCATTATACTGGTCTATGAATCGAAATAACAGGATCTCCTGCCGCGCGGATACCGACAAACAGCGTGAATCGCCGCTATTAGTTCGGCCTTCCAGGAATTTCCTCGCTGGACTGCTCGACTGGATTTATAGCTGTTATCCAGAAAAACGGCGACCTCGCGACGCAGCTAACGCAAAGTGTGCCCGCGGCTATGGGGAAAAAGAAACAAATGGACGGTCAGGATTGTCCACTAAAAACGCAGGCTCACCTCGCGATGGCAGTCGACAACCGGAGCAAAACGACCGCGAGGTAGCGTGGGTAAATCTTCGGTGCTTACAGACTGTCCTCTGTTGGCATCTCGAGAGACGCGGTCGATGTGCTGGGATGGAAGAGTGACGGTAGATCTGGAGAGCGCGATAAATAAAGCAAAAGAATGGGATCTACCTAGCAAGTACTTGGGGGCCCCCAACAATGAAATTCTTGTAGCCTATCGAGAAAACCATGACTTCCATAAATACACGTGTTTTAAATCTTTCTGCCTCAGTGGCTATTCTAGGTACGACTGCATAAACCAGCTGATACGTTAGCACAAAAAAAGAACTCGTATCAAGCAGTACTCGGAAATCCATGTTGTACAAACGTTAATCGCAGATTATGCCACCATAACCTTTCATTAACTTTGACTATCAAAATTTCTCAAATCAATTTCAGTTGCAGTCGTCCGTTTACAACACAGTGACACCAGAGAAGAACGGTTTTAGTTTTGCGTAAAAAGAAGAGGAAAAGAAGTAAGTAATGAAGAAGTTGTCACTGACACCAAAAAATGTCAAGCAAATATATGTGAATGCGATGCTCCCAGGCTGAATTTTTTTCCTTATGGGAATTATCTGCGATGAAAATAATGAGCGCAGATAAAAAATGCTCCGATAACAAGATAACAGTCGTGATTAATATGAAAGAGCTTAAGGGCATTTCATAGACAGTTAGTGATAAAATATGAGAGTGAAATTCAAACTGATTGCAAACGACCCTAAGTGTATGGACATCGGCAGTAGCTAATAAAGACTGAACATTTATTAAAATACTGCCTAGGCTTGAGTAGCAGTAAATACAAACTTCGGAGTAAATTCCTCGCAAGGTAGTGTTCACAGAAGAGCTAGAATTTAACTGCCCACATCATTCGTAAATTGTTGCGACAGCAAAGTGCATATTGATGAACCGATTTAGGTAGTAGGATAAGGTAATGTGATCAGCATGAAATTTTCACTCTGCAGCGGAGTGTGCGCTGATATGAAACTTCCTGACAGATTAAAACTGTGTGCCGGATCGAGACTCGAATTCGGGACCTTTGCCTTTCGGGGGCAAGTGCTCTACCGGAGTGAAAATTTGATTCTAGAAACTTCCCCCCCCCCCCCCCCCCCCCCCCCCGAGGCTGTGGGTAAGCCATGTCTCCGCAATATCCTTTCTTGCAGGAGTGGTAGTTCTGCATTGTTCGCAGATTTTGTGATAGTTGGAAGGTAGGAGACGAGGTATAGGCACAGTTGAAGCTGTGAGGACGCTTCGTGAGTCATACTTAGGTTACCGGTACACAACAGCATAATTACATTCTGTTTTATCAGATTCGGATAAAACGTTTAGAATATATGAAATTAAACTGCCAGCTGTCCGTGAAACAGTCGTAGGGCGTGTAAAATTTTAGAAAGCTTTCTTTCAATGGAGAGTGAACAGCGATCGGTGTGAAATATTAAAATTCAGTAAAACAGGTTTTATGCCAACATAGGTTCATTTTGATTGGTAACCGGTTTTTAACTGTAATTTAGACAAACCTCAAGCCGTAAGCAGCAAGAAAGCGACCGGTTGCGGTGTACGGAGTACGATCCTTTAGAACTCGAACTGCTTAAGCATCCATTAGTCGTTATTCAAAACTGCAGAAACTTTACCGAACCAACCCTAATCTTTTCCAACATTTACTGAATTTCTGCCGTTTTCTACAAGTCACTGTCGCTCATGCTTTGCCTCACATTCAAAGCCTATATCTACATCTGCACAAGCCACCTTACGGTGAACGAAGGGATGTACTTCTGGTAGTACTATTTGTCTCCCCTCCCCCCCCCCCCCCCCCTCACCACTCCGTCCCGTACGTGAATGATGCGTGGAAAGCATGACTGCCGGTAACCTGCGTATGTGCCCTCCTGCCTCTGATTTTGTCGACATAGTCATTTCACGAGACGTATTTGGATGGATTCAATATGTTCCCCGACTTTTCTTGGAACGAACGTTCTCAGAATGTCGAAAATAAACCTCAACGTTAGGCAAGGAATAAGTGATCGAATAAGTGATCCAGTGACGAAACGCGCCGCTCTTCGTTGGATCATCTCCCCCCCCCCCCCCCCCCCAATTTAACATCTCCAACTCGTAATCTTCAGGATGGGCTAAATTAAATATTTCATGGTACTTGAAGACAAAGGATGCAATATTTCTGGTCTCTATTGAATTCGCCGTGGTTGTTTGCCATACACCACCAGGATTTTTCCTACAGTATGACCATTCCATCTGAACCCTGAATTAAGTAAATACTGAGCTCGTGTTCACGAAGAACATTCATCATGGAAACATCAGAATGACAACTCATAAGCATTGGTGTTTTGATGTTTAGACGGACTTCCTGGCAGATTCCATGCGTGAATGATTTTTTTTATGCCTTCGCAGAATGAGGTGTAAACTATTGGAACACCATTGTCTAACAAGAAAAAAAGTGAGGCACCCAGCAGACTTGATGTGATGTCAGTGTTTTTTGTACATGTGCCAGCCATTAGAGAGTCTATAAATAACTAAAACTGTGGAGATGTAGTTGTAGATTGTGAATGTCAGGCAGAGCATGACCGACAAGGACTTTCAGGCAAGAGCAGAAAGTCAGTGAGTGCTATAAAACGTTCTCTGTTAAATGTAGAAAGGCAAAAAGACCGCAGTAGAATTTTTTTGGGGTTAATTATTGGTGATAGGCTCTTAGAGTATACAAGTGGCAGGAACAATATCGGATGCTGAGTGATCACTGTGCAGGACACGGAAATTCCGTATACCCGTGTGAGACAGCGTTATCAGGACCTGACAAAATTTGAAAGGAGTCTCATCATGGGTCTCCATTTGGTCGGCTGGTCAAATTGTGCATTATCCAGGTATGAACGCTATTCGAATCTGATACTGGTCCGATGTTGAACTGCATAGAAACCTTAGCGCAGCCGCACTCGCTGTCAACGTTCCCGTCGACTATATCTGACCATCACAAGGGCATATTCTACACCAAGCATATTGTAACCCCTTCACAACTGTGCATGCTATCCGAGAACAAGTAACTGACTTCCTGCAACGTTCCGTGTCGTCCAGCACCGCTGGTCGGAGGCTAACGGCATCCAGACTAAGGAATTACCGTGCCGTGCGTAGGCTGCCGTTAACAGCACGACACAAACAGCTGTCTTCGGTGCTTTGCCGTGACCGGAAAATATGGACTATGATGAACAGTGTCATACTGAGTTGAGTATTGAGTTGTGGTTCTGAACTGCCGCAGGCGACGTTTGCCGGCGATAATAGCAGAGATGTGGGGAGTGTTCCCGTTGTTTCGGTGTTCAGGAGAGCCACAGTGGTGTTACTCCTGTGGAGCAAGCAGTTATCACATCAAGTCACAGCTGGCAGTGACTGAGGGAACTCTAATGGGAAACTATTCGTCACGTGTAGCCTCACATACGACAGTGTAGTGACGAAATTTTTCAAGCGCACAATGAGATCTGTGGCTAGCAAGATCTTCAGACCTGTCACCGATCGAACATCTGTGGAACCACCTCGAATGCCAACTCCTTCACAGTGCCACCACCAAAATTATCAAAGACCAGTTACAGTAAGAGTGGGCCAGCTTACCTTAGGAGGGGGTACAATGGCTTTACGACACTCTATCCACCGGATCAGTGACCCCGTCCAGGCCAGATAGGGTGCAACGTCTGTCACATGGATAAGTCAGTTCAAACTGCTGAGTTCTGCGTAAATTCGAGTTGAGTTTGTAATCACTGAAAAAAAAATTAGATAATTTATCAACCTGTGATATTTAATTTCGTTTCCTCCTCCCCTTCTGAATGATTAATTTTTTTGGGGCTGATACTTTCTTTCAAAGTAAATCGTCTAAAGGTGAAGATTCTTTACTGACGTTATACACTGAGGTGAAAAGTCGTGGGATACCTCCTAATATCGTGTCGGACCTACTTTTGATCGGCTTAGTGCTGCAGATCGACGTAACATGGACTCAATAAGTCACTGGAAGTCACCTGTAGAAATACTGAAGTATGCTGACTCTATAGCCGTCCACAATTGCGAAATGTAGGTGGTGAAAGATTTTGTGCACGAACTTGCCTTTCCATTATGCCCCTTAAATGTTCGACGGGGTTCATGTCGGGTAATCTGGATGGCTAATCATGAACAATTGTGACCCCGCGCATCGTCATGCATAAAAGTACCATCGTTGCTTGGGAACATGAAGTCCATGAATGGCTGAAAATGGTACTCAAGCAGCCGAACATAACCGTTTCCAATCTATGGTCGCCTCCGTTGGACCAGAGGACCCAATCCATTTCATGGAAATACAGACCACACCATTAGGAGCCACCACCAGCTTGCATAGTGCCTTGTTGACAACATGACTCCATGGCTTCATGAGACATGTGTACATTCACACACTACCATCACCTCTTACCAACCTAAATCGGCACTCACCTGACCAGGCCACGGTTTTCCAGTAGTGTAGTGTCCAACCTGGTTGCCGTGGTCTAGGGGTAGCGTCTTTGATTCATAATCAAAAACGTCTTCGGTCCCGGGTTCGATCCCCGCAACTGCCCTAATTTTGATAAATAATCAGCATTGGCGGCCGAAGACTTCCGGCATAAGAAGTCAGCCTCATTCTGCCAACGGCCTTGTCAAAGAGGGCGGAGGAGCGGATAGAGGTTCAGGGCACTCTCTTGTCCTAGGGGTGGGAAATTGCCCCTAAAGGCGGAAGAATCAGCAATGATCAATGACATAAGGATGCAGAAGGCAATGGAAACCACTGCATTAAAGACACGTAACGTTTATCCACAGGACATGTGGCCTGTAGTTGAAGAAGTGTCATGATGATCTCTCCTTTGGCAAAAGATTCCGGAATAGTCCCCCATTCGGATCTCTGGGAGGAGACTGCCAAGGGGGAGGTTACCATGAGAAAAAGACTGAATAATCAACGAAAGGATAATGTTCTACGAGTCGGGGCGCGGAATGTCAGAAGCTTGAACGTGGTAGGGAAACTTGAAAATCTGTAAAGGGAAATGCAAAGGCTCAATATAGATATAGTAGGGGTCAGTGAAGTGAAGTGGATGGAAGACAAGGATTTCTGGTCAGATGAGTATCGGGTAAGATCAACAGCAGCAGAGATTGGTATATAATAGCTGAAGGATTCGTTATGAATAGGGAGGTAGGGCAGAGGGTGTGTTACTGTGAACAGTTCAGTAACCGGGTTATTCTAATCAGAATCGACAGTAGACCAACAGCGACAACGATAGTGTACGAGGATATTGAAAGGGTAATGCAGTATGTAAAGGGGGACGAAAATCTAATAGTCATGGGCGACTGGAATGCAGTTGTAGGGGAAGGAGTAGAAGAAAAGGTTACAGGAAAGTATGGGCTTGGGACAAGGAATGAAAGAGGAGAAAAACTAATTGAGTTCTGTAACACGTTTCAGCTAGTAATAGCGAATACCCTGTTCAAGAATCACAAGAGGAGGAGGTATACTTGGAAAAGGCCGAAAGATACAGGAAGATTTCAATTAGATTACATCATGGTCAGACAGAGATTCCGAAATCAGATACTGGCATGTAAGGCGTACCCAGGAGCAGATATAGACTCAGATCACAATATAGTAGTGATGAAGGGTAGGCTGAAGTTCAAGACATTAGTCAGGAAGAATCAATACGCTAAGAAGTGGGATACGGAAGTTCTAAGGAATGACGAGATACGTTTGAATTCTCTAACGCTATAGATACAGCAATAAGGAATAGCGCAGTAGGCAACACAGTTGAAGAGGAATGGACATCTCTAAAAAGGGCCATCACAGAAGTTGGGAACGAAACCATAGGTACAAAGAAGGTAGCTGGAAAGAAACCATGGGTAACAGAAGAAATACTTCAGTTGACTGATGAAAGGAGGAAGTACAAACATGTTGCGGGAAAATCAGGAATACGGAAATACAAGTCGCTGAGGAATGAAATAAATAAGAAGTGCAGGGAAGCTAAAACGAAATGGCTGCGGGAAAAATGTGAAGACATCGAAAAAGATATGATTGTCGGAAGGACAGACTCAGCAAACAGGAAAGTCAAAACAACCTTTGGTGTCATTAAAAGCAACGGTGGTAACATTAAGAGTGCAACGGGAATTCCGCTGATAAATACAGAGGAGAGAGCAGGTAGGTGGAAAGAATGCATTGAAAGCCTCTATGAGGGTGAAGATTTGTCTGATGTGACAGAAGAAGAAACAGGAGACGATTTAGAAGAGATAGGGGATCCAGTATTAGAATCGGAATTTAAAAGAGCTTTGGAGGATTTACGGTCAAATAAGGCAGAAGGGATGGATAACATTCCATCAGAATTTCTAAAATCATTAGGGGAAGTGGCAACAAAACCTACTATTCACGTTGGTGTGTAGAATATATGAGTCTGGCGACATACCATCTGACTTTCGGAAAAGAATCATCCACACAATTCCGAAGACGGCAAGAGCTGACAAGTGCGAGAATTATCGCACAATCAGCTTAACAGCTCATGCATCGAAGCTGCTTACAAGAATAATATACAGAAGAATGGAAAAGAAAATTGAGAATGCGCTAGGTGACGATCAGTTTGGCTTTAGGAAAAGTAAAGGCACGAGAGAGGCAATTCTGACGTTACGGCTAATAATGGAAGCAAGGCTAAAGAAAAATCAAGACACGTTCATAGGATTTATCGACCTGGAAAAAGCGTTTGACAATATAAAATGGTGCAAGCTGTTCGAGATTCTGAAAAAAGTAGGGGTAAGCTGTAGGGAGAGACGGGTCATATACAATATGTACAACAACCAAGAGGGAATAATAAGAGTGGACGATCAAGAACGAAGTGCTCGTATTAAGAAGGGTGTAAGACAAGGCTGTAGCCTTTCGCCCCTGCTCTTCAATCTGTGCATCGAGGAAGCAATGATGGAAATAAAAGAAAGGTTCAGGAGTGGAATTAAAATACAAGGTGAAAGGATATCAATGATACGATTCGCTGATGACATTGCTATCCTGAGTGAAAGTGAAGAAGAATTAAATGATCTGCTGAACAGAATGAACAGTCTAATGAGTACACAGTATGATTTGAGAGTAAATCGGAGAAATACGAAGGTAATGAGAAGTAGTAGAAATGAGAACAGCGAGAAACTTAACATCAGGATTGATGGTGACGAAGTCAATGAAGTTAAGGAATTCTGCTACCTTGGCAATAAAATAACCAATGACGGACGGAACAAGGAAGACATCAAAAGCAGAATCGCTATGGCAAAAAAGGCATTTCTGGCCAAGAGAAGTCTAATAATATCAAATACCGGCCTTAATTTGAGGAAGAAATTTCTGAGGATGTACGTCTGGAGTACAGCATTGTATGGTAGTGAAACATGGACTGTGGGAAAACCGGATCAGAAGAGAATCGAAGCATTTGAGATGTGGTGCTATAGACGAATGTTGAAAATTAGGTGGACTGATAAGGTAAGGAATGAGGAGATTCTACACAGAATCGGAGAGGAAAGGAATATGTGGAAAGCACTGATAAGGAGAAGGGACAGGATGATAGGAGATCTGCTAAGACATGAGGGAATGACTGCCATGGTACTAGAGGGAGTTCTAGGGGGCAAAAACTGTAGAGAAAGACGGAGATTGGAATACGTCAAGCAAATAATTGAGGACGTAGGTTGCAAGCGCTACTCTGAGATGAAGAGGTTAGCACAGGAAAGGAATTCGTGGCGGGCCGCATCAAACCAGTCAGTAGGCTGATGACCAAAAAAAGTGTCTAACCGATATGTTCCTCAGCCCAGGAGAGGCTCTACGGGCGATTTCGTCCGGCTCGCAAAGGCCCTCGCGTCAGTCGCCTGCTGCCATAGTCCATTAACGCCACATTTCGCCACACTGTTCTAACGGATACATTCGTCGTCATCTCGCATTGATTTCTGCGGTTATCTCACGCAGTGTTGCTTGTCTGTTCGTACCAACAACTCTACGCAAACGCCGCTGCTCTCGGTCATTAAGTGAAGGCCGTCGGCCATTCTGTTGCCCTTGGTGAGAGGTAATGTCTGAAATTTGGTATTCTTGGTACACCCTTGACATTGTGTATCTCGGAATATTGAAATTCTTAACGATTTCCAAAATCGAATGTCCCATGCATCTAGCTCCAACTTACATTTCGCGTTCAAAGTCTGTTAATTCCTATCGTGTGACCACAGTGACGTCATTCTACAGGGCGACGGTTCAAACCCGCGTCCGGCCATTCACATTAAGGGTTTCCTTTATTTCCCTACACTGGCAAATGCCGCGACTGTCTCTTCGAAAGGGCACGGCCGATTTCCTTCTCCGTACTTCTCTAAATGTAACTTGGGCTGTCTCTCTGCTGACCTCGTTGTCGGCGAGACGTTAAAAACTGAACTCCTCCTCCTCCTCCTCCTCCTCCTCCTCCTCCTCCTTCCATAACAACCTCGGAATCGCCGGCCTGGTTGGCCGGGCGGTTCTAGGCGCCACACTCTGGAACCGTGCGACCGCTACGGTCGCAGGTTCGAATCCTGCCTCGGGCATGGATGTGTGTGATATCCTTTGGTTAGTTAGGTTTAAGTAGTCCTAAGTTCTAGTTGACTGATGACCTCAGAAGTCCCGTATTGCTCAGAGCCATTTGAACCACCTCGGAATCCCTTTCACGCGAATCCCCTGAGTACAAGTGACAGCCCTTTCATACCTTGTTTATCTGTAAATGTGCATATCGCTATTCCACGACTTTATCACCTGCGTGTATAAGAATCCGTCAGCGTTAATCAGCCGCACGACTCGACCCCAAGTTGATCATTATGCTGAGTACGGGCGTACAGTAATAAATTTAGGTAGACACTACAGGCGGCGTTTAACGCTAAACAAGAGTAACGGCATATCGGTGTGCTTCTGGGGCTACTGGCGAGACCACAAATCGTTAACGCCAGTTTAGGCGCGCCGTCGCTGCAGATGATTTAGGCCCGCACCGCTTTCGCTGCGCCGGCGCCCGGCTGCTAGCGACCGTGTCCTGAGGTCGGGCGCTCCCGTTCCGGATGGAACGGCCACACTAATGTATGTGCGCCGGCCAACGAAGGCCCGCCGCCGGACAAGGTGCGCGGCGCAAACAAATCGTGATATTGTTCGGTAGGCCCTGAAGGATGGCCCGCGCTGGAGTCGCGTAAATCACGCAGGACCCAGGTCGGGGGGAGGCACATACCGCACCGCGCCGGCTACCAGGCCCGCGTGCCTCGCCGGGAATTACACGCCGCCTCCTCGAAATATGTCGCCAGGGAACGGCTTTCACGTCCACCCGCCGCGTCTCCGGGAGCCTACGGTGGGACGCAAGCCCTTAGTCACCGTGCGGCGTGCAGTAACGGCCTATTATACTTTTTGGTCAAATGTTTGAGCGTAGCGAAAACAAGGCCCCCTAAAAACTACGCAACGGATTTAACTCGACGGAGAAATATGGCCAACCGCTTGCAAATAATTGTTTAGTACATTGACCTAGGTTTCGACACCTCTAAGAATGTCTTCATCAGAATGAAATTCTAAAGTTCGTTAAACATTCCTCACACACAAATAAAGAAAAGATGTTATGTGGACATGTGTCCGGAAACGCTTAATTTCCATGTTAGAGCTCATTTTAGTTTGTTCTTCCACCTACGCTCAATGGAGCACGTTATCATGATTTCATACGGGATACTCTACCTGTGCTGTTAGAACATGTGCCTTTACAAGTACGACACAACGTGTGGTTCATGCACGATGGAGATCCTCCACATTTCAAATGGTTCAAATGGCTCTGAGCACTATGGAACTCAACATCGATGGTCAGAAGTCCCCTAGAACTTAGAACTACTTAAACCTAACTAGCCTAAGGGCATCACACAACACCCAGTCATCACGAGGCAGAGAAAATCCCTTCTGCACATTTCAGTTGAAGTGTTCGTACGCTTCTCAACAACAGGTTCGGTGACCGATGGAATGGTAGAGGCGGACCAATTCCATGGCCTCCACGCTCTCCAGACATCAGCCCTCTTGACTTTCATTTATGGGGGCATTTGAAAGTTCTTGTCTACGCAACCCCGGTACCAAATGTAGAGCCTCTTCGTGCTCGTATTGTGGACGGCTGTGATACAATACGCCATTCTCCAGGGCTGCATCAGCGCATCAGGGATTCCAGGCGACGGAGGGTGGATGCATGTATCCTCGCTAACGGAGGACATTTTGAACATTTCCTGTAACAAAGTGTTTGAAGTCACTCCGGTACGTTCTGTTGCTGTGTGTTTCCATTCCATGATTAATGTGATTTGAAGAGAAGTAATAAAATAGCTCTAACATGGAAAGTAAGCGTTTCCGGACCCATGTCCACATAACATATTTTCTTTCTTTGTGTGTGAGGAATGTTTCCTGAAAGTTTGGCCGTACCTTTTTGTAACACCCTGTATAAGAAGGATTAGGCTGCAGATTTCTTATTCATAAACTGAAAAACTGGGAATTTGTGGTAAGGACTATGGGACCAAACTGCTGAGGTCATCAGTCCCTAGGCTTAAGCACTACTTGATCTAACTTACGCTAAGGATAACACACACTCCCACGCCTGACTCGAACCTCTGACTGGGAGAGCCGCAGGAACCGTGACAAGATGCCTCATAAATTGAGTTTTAATATTGTTTGCATGGGAGAAGGCGGTTTTAAGTTTGTGTAACAAAGGGAGACGTCTACTATAAAGTGTCACAATTCAACAGCAGTAATGTCGAGGCTAATCCAGATCGCGATTTACCGCTCCACGATACTGATGCTTGCGTTGGTCGGGATCCCATGAGTGCGAAAATGGAATCTATACATTCTGGAGGGTCATACTCAACTCCATTCAAGATCTCATTGACACTACGCGACTAGCGCAGACAGCACGGAATGGACCTGTTTGCAGCTAAACACTTATCCACAAGGACAGTGCTCTGACGCCAGGAGCACCGCGGACTATCAGTACACGGTAACCATTATTGCGGCTTCGCTTGACACGGCAACAAAGAGGGAGGCGTGCCGAAATGGTTCAAATTGCTCTAAGCACTATGGGACTTAACATCTGAGGTCATCAGTCCCCTAGACGTAGAACTACTAAAACTAACCTAAAGACATCACACGCATTCGTGCCCGAGGTAGGATTAGAACCTACGACCGTAGCAGCTACGCAGTGGACTGAAGTGCCTAGAACCGCTCGGCCACAGCGGCCGGCAGGCATGCCGACAGCCTTGCGCTCAGCGACGACGTTGGACACAGGAGTGACTCCATATCATCTTCTCTGACGGGTCGTAACTCTGACGGAAGTAATAGTGTGGGAAGCACAGAAGGTAATGTTGACGGACTGCTGATGGGCCCAGCACATAATCACCTCTGTTGCTCGTAGCAAGTGATTACATCAGTAGGCGTTACATTCATGAGCTATTGACACTGGTGTCTGTTCGATGTCTCTCTGACCTGTTGCCCACGTGTCCTGATCTATCTCGATGTGTGAAGTGTTCGCCTGCTGTCCTCACTGCATTTAGAGAATTTAGAAAGAATCTGTCAGTATGATCCCATTTATCAGTATGACATAGTATTCCACTTGCCCGGATGCAGCCACGGATTCGATTTTGAAGAGTATCATAAAGTCTATGAATCTACTCCCGAGGCTCCTAGCCCATAGTGTTGCAACAGGTCATTGATATCCTAGATACTGGCACTGCGACTGACCCAACTGATCGCACACGTGTTCTGTCGGGAAGGTCTGGGGGTCTTACTGGCCATGGGAGTACATCACACACAGATCATAGAGACACGTGCCACGTGTGGATGAGGATTATCCAGATGAGAAATGGCACCACAATACTGGCACTTGAGAGGTAATACACGAGGTCGCTGGATATCCTCTATGTTCCATTGCACCGTCAGTTCGTCAACCAGTATCAGCCGGGAATTTAGTCTCCCCCGATCCTCCACCCCACACACGTACACATCAATACTGTTATTTGTCTCCAAACCAATGGAAGAGTGGTACCTTTCGCTAGGTCGCTCACGCTCGCCGACAGTGGTCATCAGTGGAAGTGCAGAGCCACTATTGATCCTTGAAGACAATGTGACGCCACTGACCATAACACTTTCCGGTCATTGCATCAATCCAAACGCAATCGTCTGTATTGTGGTTTTAACGGCACTCTATTCATGGGACGCTAATTCCATAATCCGGCTGCTGATAAGTCTCCGACCAATGGTGTAGGTTGACAGAGAACGGTGCAGGAGGTCTATTACTTGCCCTCTTATGGCAGCCGCAGTTGTGAAGGAATTACGATGAGCTTGGTGCACAATACGGTGGTCAGACGTAGTCGCCCGTAACCATGACTACGAGTATACCTGCCCTCAGGCTTCTTATGCAGACCAACATTGGGCTACTGTCACACCCGAATGTCCATATCTTGATATTGAAAGATTTAACCAAGCAGCCAAATGGAGAAGCACAATGAGGTCCTCTCCAACTTTGTCATGTGCCGGCCCTTGTGGCCGAGCGGTTCTAGGCGCTTCGGTTTGGAACCGCGCGACCGCTACGGTCGCAGATTCGAATCCTGCCTAGGGCATGTATGTGTGTGATGTCCTTAGGTTAGTTAGGTTTAAGTAGTTCTAAGTTCTAGGGGACTGATGACTTCAGATGTTAAGTCCCATAGAGTTCAGAGCCATTTGAACCACATCAACCAACTTTGTCAGGTGCTGATAACACTGCCTCACGCCAATACACTGCATCTCCGTGTAATCCACTGTGCTCATATACCCTAAAAGGGCTGGTAACAAGATTAAATACCAACGTACTCTGGTGACCATTCTATATGTCTGAGAGAAATCCAACTCTAACGTTTTGCATATTTATCGATGGTGTTTACGTATTCGAAGTTACATTGACAACCAACCATGTCTTGGACACTTCCCTTTCATTTCTATTCTATTCTATTTTCTTTTCTTTTTTCTTTTGTTTTCTTTTCTGGGTTCCATTTGGGGCAGAGAGTGTTAATCACGTAACACACAAAACATGACTATATACTTGGTTATCGTTCTGATATCATTGTTGCTAAGCACAAATGCTCTTAAATTGCTTTATTTCAATGCCATAACCGGCTTCAGGCTACCGTGCCCTTCCTTAGATGGCTAACATTTCAATCCCATTGATTTTTGCTCAGGAGCATGTTGTCTGCTGCTGTACTGAACAAGAACATTTGAAAGTTTAGAGCCACTTTAAATGTTGTTCCATTAATAAATGTTTCTGAATTTGCTTACATGTAAGGTGAGACAGTTTTATACACTTACATGTGTTGCACATGCAGGCGATAACTTTTGTTGTGGTCCCGAAGGTTATCGAAGGCGATGTATTGTAAATAAATCACTGTAGCACACTTCAGAATATCCTTAACGACAGTTAGAGCGTAAAACAAGTGCCTCACATCTGATCGAAGTTTTTCTTTACAGTGCAAGCCTTGTGCATTAAGATATAAAGATATCATTCATTTCCTATTGAGCAGAGATGTAAACTACGCCGATGTGCGGCATGGGGTAACAGAAACATACTTGTACATTGACAGTTAACAGATACTAGATTCAAAATTTTAGCAATATAAAAACTTAACGGCGGAGAGCTCAGGAAGCTGACTGGTGAAGCGGCCTTGCCGATGTTTTGGTCACGTTGTTGTTCCTGCTACGGTTCTCTCGTGTGTGTGGGAAGCCGCCACCGCTATTTATAGGCCGACATTGAAACCGCTTTTTGCTGGAGGCGAGACGGGGGCGGCGGCGGTGGCGGCGGCGACAGAACGAGGGGTCACGCCCGCACCACAATCGCATTCTCCGCCGTTCGCCTGCCACACGTCACTCGACTCGAGAAAACTCGAAATCTTATCCAACCCGAGTCTGGGAACCGGAGCCTTTGTTTCATATATTTTCCTCTGCAGTGCATCCCGCCAGACCGTGACGTCGGCAACTTTCATCTGCCTGCAGAGCTTGCTTGTAAAACCTGAAGACCCTTTCACACACTTGACGAGGTTCGCGTCCGACCTGTGTGACTGCTTGCACCAGAGTCTTACTTCACACGCTAGGACCGATCACAAGCGTTAGCCTGCTAACTGAAATAACCATGCTGCTTCCCCTAACTACAGTTAGTTAATCTCGGATTGGATTGTGTGATCATCGTTAAATTCATGCCAGTTGATATCTATCAAATCCCTGAACAGGAGCCGTGACAGTATAATACGTTCACATGTCACTCATGAATTAACCGGTACAGTTTACAGATAGACGATAATTTCCTTAGAACAGTCATAAACCAAATCTTTCTCCTTCATTTGTAATAATAATACAAAAAATTTCCACATTAGTGCAAAACTTTTCGGCTCTTTCGTGTGTGATTATTCTTGCATTTTAACCATAAACTAATTGAAACGAGACTATGTGTTTTCTCTTGCGAAATGTTGCAAGAAATCCGTTCTGTTCCCCATTTTCTGAATGTACAAAAATGGTTCAAATGGCTCTGAGCACTATGGGACTTAAGTCCCCTAGAACTTAGAACCACTTAAACCTAACTACCTAAGGACATCACACGCAACCATGCCCGAGGCAGGATTCGAACCTGCGACCGTAGCGGTCGCGTGGTTTCAGACTGTAGCGCCTAGAACCGCTCGGCCACCCAGGCCGGCTCTGAATGTACATTCCACGACAAAAAACAACGCATGTTTTGCTCAGCAGCTTATCGTCTGCTACTGCACTGCACACTAATGTTACCCGAATGGGACGATAATCGGTAGATGTAATGCACATAAACAGACAACCAAACGATTACAATTTCAGAAAAATTGACTGATTTATTCAAGAGAAAGAGCTTCACAAATTGATTAAATCAATAACGCTTTGGTCCACCTCTGGTCCCTTCGGAGCAGTTATTCAGCTTCGTACTGATCGATAAACTTGTTGGATGTCCTCCCGAGGAATATCGTACCAGATTCTGTACAGTTGGTGGATTAGATGGTCGAAATAAGGAGCTGGTTAGCGGGCCCATCCCCTAATGCTTCAATCGTTCTCAATTGGGAAGAGATTCGACGACCTAGGTGGCCAAGGTAGGGTTTGACATGCATAAAGACAAGCAATAAGAACTCTTGTGTGTGCAGGCGGTCATTATTTTGCTGGAATGTAAGCCTAGGACAGCTTACCATGAAAGGCGACAAAACGGGGCGTAGAATATCGTCGATGTACCGCTTTGCAACACAATAGTTCCCAATGCTTGTCTTCATGCTTGTCAAACCCTACCTTGGCCATCTAGGTTGTCGGATCTCTTCCCAATTGAGAACGTTTGTAGCATTATGGGCAAGGCCCTCGAACCATCTCTGGACGTTGACATGTAACGATCCAGTTGTACAGAATTTGGCACGATATCCCTCACGAGAACATCCCACAACTCTACCAGTCAGTGCTCAGCCGAATAACAGCTTGCACAAGGACCAGAGGCGGACCAACACGTGGTTGGCTTACTCAATTTGTGAAGCCCGTTCTCTTGAATAAATCAACCAGATTTTCTGAAATTGTAATAATTTGTTTGTTTGTACAAGCACATCACATCTACCGATTTTCGTCTCATTCGCAAAATTCCTTCGTGGCGCGCCTTTTTTTCTTTATTCTTTTCTTAGAGTACATATTATTTCCAAAGAGGAAAAACATTGGCTCACCATACGAGTTGTGACGTGGCACAGTGTTTAAACACCTTGATCTCACATTTGGGAGAAGCAGGTTTCATTTCCTTTAGTTGCCATACTGATGCAGGCTTTCTACCACCCCTGATTCACGTTGTACGACAACTGTTTTCAGGTTTCTTCCTCCAAGCTTGTGTTTGTTCCGTATCTAGGCTCAACGGACAAAGTATTAGCCAACACCATAAAACAGAACACTGGTCGCTTTGGAGAGCTTTATGTGGTGCAGAACTGTTACTAAGCTGTCATGTGACGCTCCGCAGCTGACGCAAGACATGGTAGCGAAGTGGTGTGTTCGGGCCAGTCCGTTGTACGGAATCAGCGTAGCAAAGTGTCTCGGCGCGAAGACATGACAAACTGACAGACTAGAGCTACCCTGCCTGAACGTGCCCAAGACCTCACCGTAAATGGAGTGGCCCAGTTTATTTGGTGGTGTACAAACGCAAGCTGTGCTACGTGACTTTTGGAGTTGAGTAACTCACAGAAGGCCATTACGCGCAGCGGCCCTTTTAGCTCCACCTCTTCACTGAGCTAAGCAGAAGATCGAGCCATTCACGCCAGGAACGTAGGCAGGTAATCAACTTTACTCTGTACACGCATAAACAAATACAGTTACACCAGGCTTTCATATTTTTGATCTGGGACGTCTGACGTTTAAATTAAAAACAGTTGTCATGCAGGAATTCTGACTAAGACTCTTGGCGGCGTTTCTCTTGCTTGTAATGCAAATTCAGAAACTTGCAATGCTATCAAAAATTTCTCAGTTGGAGCATCCTGCCTTACTATTAGCTGGGCCGGAATTTGGTTGAGAAGTCCCTGAGACTCCAAAGGATCATTATTGTAACAGTCTGCTCTGCCTCCAGGGGTAGCAAATGAAATGTCCTTTTTAAATAATAAAATTGACTGAACAACACAAAAACTGGAAGGTGACTGGAGACGTGTAGTGTGGTACGAAGAGTTGTGGTTTTTTTCTCTCTTTTCAAAGATGGAAGGAGACGAGTGATGGACTCAACACACACAGAGTATGTGTGTGTGTGTGTGTGTGTGTGTGTGTGTGTGTGTGAGTGTGCGTGTTTGCGTAAGTTGTATTCCGCACCTGGGTGGTTTTGTGATGTTCTCGTACAATGATTTGGACCACTCACTGACGTTGCTTTTGCCATGAAGCAGGATGTTTATATCAATACTTTCGGTGACCAGAAGTTGCCCTTTCTTCTAAACCTTCACGACCAGGCTGTGTACTTTCCCGTTTTCCAAGGTAATAATACCCTTGTTCATAGGACTGAGCGCCTGCGGTAGTGATTTGCTGAATACTCAGGCTCCCTGTAGTACCTCCCTGTAGTACCCGCCTGATCTCAGTACCACTCAAAATCCCACATATTTGGCGCTTGTGCGGGATCTAACGACCAATTAGTGGCTTCAGCTAAATACGGCTTACCCAACGAAAATTGTATCTTCTCTTTCTCGTCGAGTTGAGTCAATCATAATGGCTTGGGGCGGTATCAGACGGAATTAGCGTCATGTGGATCGAGCGGATTTTTTTCGGTTATGCTCGGAAGACATTAAAAATTTACTGATATCTGAAATGCAGGCCCTTTTTGTGATTTATGAGGATGAATATTCTGTCAGGTGTGATTGACTTTAATTGTTCCGATGCGGACTCAACCCGAGACACTCTTATTGAACGCTGCACTACACTTCAAAGTCACACAGATACATGACAGTATTTTTCAACAGTCTGTATACAATGGTCGGGACGTTCTACCAATTGTTCAGTTCCTCTGCAGTAGAAATTCGCCTCTTGGTCACGGAAGCATTTGAGAACTGCTGTGTAAACGACCTAATCCTTGGAAAATATGAAAATTCTGGCAGATTAAAACTGTGTGCCCGACCGAGACTCGAACTCGGGACCCTTTGCCTTTCGCGGGCAAGTGCTCTACCAACTTTTTTTTTCGTTTAATCTCATTTTTTGGTCGATATTGTTTGTTTGAATTGTTCGTGGCGGACATCACCTGACGCCCGTTGAAGTTCGTTGTTGATCCATTCACTCAGTTTTTTTTTTTTTATTATAGAGGGTAGCTAACCCTCTGACCGAACACGCTGAGCTACCGTGCCGGCAAAATGTTCACTTGAGGGAAGACTTGAACCAAGGACCTCTCGCTCCGCAGTTGGTCACGCTAACCACGCGACCACGGTACTCCTGGCCAACTGAGCTACCGAAGCACGACTCACACCCGGCACTCACAGCTTTACTTCTGCCAGTATCTCGTCTCCTACCTATCAAACTTTACAGAAGCTCTTCTGCGAAAATATGTTTCCCACCGTAAATTCCTTCAAACTTTCCGAAAAGATGGAAATCGCATGATATATTCCGTGTGGTGAATAGGCATCATCCACATCTGTGCGATCATGGTCAAATACTTTTGGCACCATTTCACTGCGACTGGGAGTAACATTACATTTGCTTCATACGCCGCCGGAATTTTACGGTGAATATGAGTGCAATTTTGACGTTTTGCCCACAAGAATCGCACTATCTCACGTACTGCGGTTTCGGAGTTCGTTTCCAGCACCATTTCACTCGCACACTTTGAAGCACTTGTTTTCGTACCGCAACAGAACTGGTTACAGGGCATCGGAACACGTAATTTCTTATGACAATGCACCATCCTAGTTGTATAATGGTCTTAGCGAGGGACAGCGTGTGTAACTTATTGTCTGAAGTGCGCACTTAATTCTGGTTTTGCGTACCCTTCAATATTGGTCCACATAAAAATAGAAAATGAACAGTCAGGCGTGACTCGTATCATATTAGAGTTCGCATTACACATTCACAATCCGAAGAGTTGTTAAAATCCAGTGCACACGTTTAAAGTTTAATATTATGAATGTCAATCAACGAGACTGGCACACTTGTACTACACCGTTATCATGATACTTATGGAACAATCTCCGTGTCGCCGCGAATGAACTTCGACTCATTTATCACAAAATTTTTCTCCGAATCTGGGAAATAAATGAGCCCAGCGTGCGGTCCCACTGAAGAATGTCTGGCGTGCCCTTACCACGGCAGGCTTTTGTCACGGCGCAGGACAACGATTGTGTCTGTGAGGAGAGAACAAAGGACACATTATGTTTATCAGAGTGTCACCGAGCCTATTCAGAAACGCCGAGGGAAATATTCATTACGGACAGAGGCTGGCTGAAAACTGACTCTCGCATTAGTTGTTAATGTATGTTCATCCTTCAGTAAACGGAGCGTTCATTTATTTTTTTATGAATATTAGATGGAGAGACCATTATGAAGAAGTATTGCTTCTTAGATTCGAGTTTAGTCATGGATTTTAATGTTGCTTTGTCCATAACCTTAGGTTAAGAGTAGGAAATCCAACTCCTGGTAGATGCTAGCTCTTACAAATTGATTTTCTGTCACACAACTGCCTCACTTTATTTAGTAAGATTTTTCTATGATTTTGCCAAAATCAGTGCACCCTTTTTCAAGTATTGTATATACGGAAATTGTGCTGTTTTGGAATGTGGAGGACTAATTGCTGACTGCTGTGATATGAATTTTGTTGAACAGAAAGATTTGACGTGATACCAGTCTTGTATAGCTTTTTAACCTCTAAGCTCTACGGAAATTTAATTTTCATCATGTAGAAATTTGCCAAATCATATGTTTTGTAATTTTTTCCGGTCATGTTGGGTTGGGTTGCGTTGTTTGGGGGAAGAGACCAGACAGCAAGGTCATCGGTCTCATCGGATTAGGGAACGACGGGGAAGGAAGTCAGCCGTGCCCTTTCAAAGGAACCATCCCGGCATTTGCGTGGAGCGGTTTCGAGAAATCACGGAAAACCTAAATCAGGATGGCCGGACGCGGGATTGAACCGTCGTCCTCCC
Organism: Schistocerca gregaria; assembly: GCF_023897955.1. Classification (NCBI taxonomy): domain Eukaryota; kingdom Metazoa; phylum Arthropoda; class Insecta; order Orthoptera; family Acrididae; genus Schistocerca; species Schistocerca gregaria. Next base: position 354,459,647 of record NC_064922.1, on the reverse strand, counting down.
GAATGCGAGTCCAGTGTGCTAGCCACCCCGACATGTTACTGACGCTTGAAGTTACCAAGCTTTTGCAAAGGGACAGTGTCAAGCTCAGAAAAATTAAACGGATGAAGCATGTGATGTCAACGGGAAGAAAGCTTCAGCGTCAATAGCTCACTTCTTAACAGGAAATAAGTTTCGTATTTAAAAGTAGAATTACATGACTAGCGATCAATCACTGAAAATCGTAAAACCGGACAGTAGGTAGCAGTATACCTCCGCATCGATCTAAAGTGGAACAACCAAACAATGCTGGCTGTTGGAAAAGAATGTGGCATTAGAAGAATTCCAACGAAATGATATTCAACTATGAAAAAGGTGCGAGTACTCGTTCGACCTATTCCTTGTTCTCGTTAGTTTGGGATCGTTTCAAAGTACAATAAATACAATAGACAAAGAAGATACAAGAAACAGTTTCTGTTGTGAAAACGAAACTCACGTTCCGCCGATTCCTCAATATTTCAAATTATCCATTACCAAGTAAGATTAATAGAAGAGACAGAAGAACTGAAACAAAGCTGCGAGATTCGTTACGGGTTCGTTTAAGAAATGTGAAAGCGTCACGGAAATGCAAACAAACTCCAGTGGGATCGAGAACAAGCATACTGTTAAAATTTAAAGCGTATGCTTTCCAAGTGGAAACCAGGCGTTTTTTATTATTGGTTGTGTCCCTTAATGACAACTGCGCGTTGGCACTCTGTGGCGTTCTTGTCCAGTTAGCATTGCGTATAAGCTAGTCATTTGCTTAATGTGAAAGGGAGTAGGCCGCGCTCCTAATTCACTTCTAAAATATATTTCTAGCTTAGACAAGGTCATTCTTAAAGTTTTCGATCGATTTACTGGAGTAGGTAATAAGCAGATGCAGCATACCTGGTTCGTAGACGCTGCTACGAGGGTTTCTCAGAAAGTAATGCATCGCATTTTTATTCTTTAACAAATCTTCACTGGACCTAATGAGAAATAAACACACAACAGAATGGTGTTTTATCTACATACCCTATATTTCCACGTAATCTCCATCCCATTCTATAGCTTTCCTCCAGCGCGAAACAAGGGCGTGTATGCCCTGTTGGTACCGGTTCTTGTCCTGGTGGCGGAGGCGGTGCTTCACTGTGTGAATCACCTCCTCATCGTCGTCAAAATGTCTTCCACGAATGGCATCCTTTAATGGCCCAAACAAGTGGAAGTCCGAGGGGGCTAGGTCACGGCTGTATGGTGAATGGGCTCCCCGACGGCTGCAAATCGTGGAGCTTCGCCGAACCGCCTCCTGATGACCTCACCCTCCGTGCCCAGCGACTAACTGTACTTCCGTCAGCAGAAGATGCTCCATAGACTTTGCACACGCGTTTGCGAATATTTCCCATAATTTCTTTCTGTGTCGTGAGTAATTCAATAACGGCACGTTGCTCGTAACGTACGTCACCTACAGACGCCATTTCGCGGCTACTCTATCTGTCAGAAGTGACGGAAATTTGGCGCTCTCACTCAGGAGACTTAAAATAATACAATTGTAACGTTTCGCATTCGTAGCATTGTTTCCGGCTGAGACAAAAAATACGGCGCATTGCTTTCTGAGGAATCCTCGTAGTTCGGTAAAATCTCATCGCCCCAGGGTCGGCAAATTCTATAAGAAAAATGCTTAGCGTCGCTGGGAGGCGTCAACCAACATTTTATCTTTAACAAAAGTTGTTCCCCATGACGTGATCTACACTCATGCTCATAAATTAAGGATAATTGCAGAATGTGGTGCCACACGACGTGGCACTACACAAAACTGGCGCTAATAGCACAGGCACATAGGGAACACACACGCCACAGATCTGTAAGTCCACGGTATTGGTGATAAGTTGAGAAAACCGTCCCGTAACAGATGCGCTACAAAACGCCACTGTTTCCTGCGTATGTACCCCTACATCAATATGGGATATGATCACCATGCACACGTACATAGGCCGCACAACGGGTTGGCATAATCTGGATCGGATAGTCGAGGAGCTGCTGGGGCATACCTTCCCATTTTTGCTCCAGTGCCCGTCGGAGCTCCTAAAGTGTCCTAGGGGTTTGAAGACGGGCAGAGATACGTCGACCGAGAGCATCCCAGATGTGCTCGATGGGGTTTAGGTCTGGAGAGCATGCAGGCCATTCCATTCGCCTGATATCTTCTGTTTCAAGGTACTCCTCCACGATGGCAGCTCAGTGGAGCCGTGCGCTGTCATCCATCAGGAGGAGGGTGTGACCCTCTGCACCCTTGAAAAGGTGGACATACTGGTTCAAAATGACGTCCCTATACATCTAACCTGTTACATTTCCTCTGTCAAAGACATTCAGGGGTGGACGTGCACCAATCACAATGCCACCCTACACCATCAAACCACGACCTTCATACAGGTCCCTTTCAAGGACATTAAGGGGTTGTTATCTGGTTCCTGGTTCACGCCAGATGAAAACCCGGCGAGAATCACTGTTCAGACTATACCTGGACTCGTCCGTGAACATAGCCTGGGACCTCTGTTCCAATGACCATATACTGTGTTCTTGACACCAGGCTTTACGGGCTCTCCTGTGACGAGGGGCCAGTGGAATGCACCTTGCAGGTCTTCAGGCGAATAAACCATGTCTGTTCAGTCGTCTGTAGACTGTGTGTCTGGAGTCAACTGTTCCAGTGACTGCGGTAAGGTCCCGAGAAAGGCTAACTGCAGTGTTCCGTGGGTGTCTGCGGGCACTGATGGTGAGCTATCGGTCTTCTTGTGGTGTTGTACACTGTGGACGTCCCGTACTGTATCGCCTGGACACGTTTTCTGTCTGCTGGAATCGTTGCCATAATCTTGAGATCACACTTTGCCGCACACGGTAGACCCGTGCTATACTGCTGTGTTTGACCAGCCTCCAGTCGCCTTAGTATTCTACCCCTCATAACGTCATCAATATGTGTTATCTGAGCCATTTACAACACTCAGTCATCATTAGCACGTCTGAAAACGTCTGCACACTTACTCACTGCACCGTACTCTGACATGCACCAACATACATCTGCGTATGCGGACTGCTGCCGACGCCACCGTGCGACGACCGCAGGTCAAATGCACCGCATGGTCATACCCGAGGTGATTTAAACCCGCAAACCGCCCACCAGAGCGTTGTTTCACCATGTATCACCATTATCCTTAATTTATGAGCATGAGTGTATCATCCCTAGACGTTTGATGTAGAGGCTTTGAAACACCGTGGACACACACCAGATATTTTTTTAAAGTGCTGATGTCTACAGAATGAGAAAATGTAAGCAATGTGTTTTTTACTACACACAGTGCCTACACAATGCGACCACCATCTATGTTCGACGTCAGCGCGCAGTAACCACTCACAGACAGCAGCAGTAGCAGCGGAGCGTGTAGAAAGCGCGTCGAGTGGGTACGGAAAACAGTGCAGGGCGTAATGTGGAGTCGGGGCGATATATCTGACGTCCAAAAGGGCATGATCATTGGCTTTCAGGCCAAGGGTGGAAGTATTTTCTAAACGACTAAGTTTCTAAATTGATCGCGTGCCGCCGTGGTTAAAGCACATAAAGCTCGGCAAAATGGTGTTATCCAAAACCGGCGCAGAGGCAATTGTGCTGCTCCGCGGGTCGTAGATGACAGTGGTGAACGACCTGTGTAAGTGGATACGGGGGAGTAGACGTGCAACCGTTCAGCAGCTGTGCATCCAGATGAAGCAAGGGGAACCAACAGGGTCTACTCAACGACCGTTCAGACCTTGCTGCATATGGGCCTCCCACCAGTCGCCTGGTTCATGCACCCGCACAGACTGCTGTTTATCGACGGTGAAGGCTGGAATTTGCACGCCAGTACTGTGACTGGACGTCATCTGAATGGTAACAGGTGACCTTTTCACGTATCAGATGGCCTTTGGCGTGTGCGGGATGAAATGTCTTAAAGCAAACATCCTGCAACAATCGTCAGCGTTGTCCAGGCCGGAGGAGGGAGGGTTGTGGTTTGCGGAATGTTTTCGGGACGTTCATTGGGTGATCTCCTCGTTCTGGAAGGGACAGTGGATCAACAAAAGTATGAATCCAACCTTCGGGACCACGTCCATTTCTAGATGCAGTTTGTCTTTCCTCAGCACGATAGCATTGATGGGCAGGACAACGTAACGTGTCACGCAGCTTGCAGTGTTCGTGCACGGTGTGGGTGCATGGTTAGAAGAGCAGCAGGATGGGTTAACTGTACTCCCCGGATTGAAGCCCATTAGAGAATCTGTGAGACCACCCCGATCGAACTGTTCGCTCCACGGACGCTCAATCGAGAAACCTAGTGCAGCTGGCTACGGCACTGGAGTTACCATAGCTCGACATCCCTGTCGGTACCTTCCAGAACCTCACGGACCCTCTTCCTCCACGTCTCACAGCAGTCCGCCCTAAAAAAAGGTCATTATTCAGTCTTTTACAGTTGATCACATTATTGTGACTGATCGCTGTATAACTGCTATACGGGAGGCGTTTGAAAAGTCCGCGCAAAAATAAAAACTACTTACGTGTTTGGGGTGAACCTTTTTTATTTTTCGACCTAGCCTCCTTTCAGATTTAAGCCCCTCACCCAACGCTGTCCTAGTTTGATGATCCCTTCCGAATAATAGGAATTGTCCATGTCTGCAAAATAGCTATTAGTTCCTGTAATCACCTCCTAATTTGAATAGAATGTTTGTCCCGTCAGCCATTTCTTCAGATTGGGTAACAAATAGCAGCCCGAGGGAGCCAAGTCTGGAGAACAGGGGGAATTGGAAATAAGTTGGAATCCAATTTCCAACAATTTTGCGACTACAATTGCGGAGGTGTGTTCTGGTGCACTATTGCGATGGAAAAGGACTTTCTTGCGGTCAAATAGCCGGCGTTTTTCTTGCAGCTCGGTTTTAAAACAGTCCAATAACGATGAATAATATGCACCTCTAATAGTTTTACCGTTTTCCAGATAGTCGTTGAGGATTATCCCTTGCGAAGCCCAGAAGACAGTCGACAAAAACCTTCCGGCCGATGGAATGGTCTTTGCCTTTTGTGGTGCAGATTCTCCCTTGGTAACCCATTGTTTAGATTGCTGTTTGGTCTCGGGAGTATAGTACTGCTTCCATGTGTCATCCACAGTGACGAAACGACGCTTAAAGTTCTGCGGATTCTTCTTGAACAGCTGCAAACCACCCTTGCAACACTTCACACGATTCCGTTTTTGGTCAAGCGTGAGCAATCGCGGAACCCATCTTGCGGATAGCTTTCTCATGTCAAAATGTGTGTGCAAAATATTATGTACCCATTCATTCGAGATGCCCACAGCATTAGCGATCTCACGCACTTTAACTCTTCTGTCATCCATCACCATATCATGGATTTTATCAATGATTTATGGACAGGGCGTCCAGAACGTTCAGCATCACTTACTTGTGCCCTTAAGGCCACTCCTTAAAGTTTGACACCATTTATAAATTGTTCTAATCGAAGGTGCAGAGTCACCGTAATGTTTCTCAAGTTTCTCTTTAGTCTCATGAGGCGTTTTGCCTTTCATAAAGTAATGTTTAATTACCACACGAAATTCTTTTTCGTCCATTTTTTGACAGTCACTCGACTTTCTTGAGTGACATGAATGCCAAACACAAAGAAATAGACCAATATGACTGAAACTCGGTGTGCGTTCTTTCCAAAGATGCTACTAACTAAACATGACCTTGATACGCGCCGATGGTGCCAACTCTCGGATTTGGCACGGACTTTTCAAACGTCCCCCGTATATATATCAATGAGCGAGTAAAATGATTTGATTCTGTATGCAAACTCTGTTTTTTTGCGGTTTTTCTGTATTCCACTTGAAAATGCTAAACGTCCTAAATTGAAATCCTAGATTTAACGAATAACCAGTGTAAATTGTCAGAGGAAATAGTGATATCTTTCAAAAAGTTTTATATGACACAGCCACACAGACAAGAAACAGTAAACTAATGCCATCACTCGAAACGACCATGGCGGGAAAATCGGAGAAATTCGAAGTCATATGGAGGTTTATCGACAGTCGGCTGTTTCACGCACCGTTCTGGTTGGAAACACCGTAAGGTGCCCTGAGGAGTGTAGACATATATGCTAGTTTATCTAGTATCGCAACAGAGCCACTGTGCAGAAGAAATGCGTGAATGGTGATACTTGAGTTCGATGAGTTGATCTGTGAAGACTGAGAGTTTCCTCCTACTTTTTTTTTTTTCCTCCTCATCAGTCTTGTGACTGGTTTCATGAGGCCGGCCACGCCTCTTCTCTCTCAACCTCTTCGTCTCAGAATAGGACTTACATCCTGTTGTTTGTTGGATGTATTTCAGTCTTCCACAGTTTTGACCCTGCACGACTCCCACAGAAGTTATTCATTAGTGTCTTAACACATTTCCTGTCATCCTGTGTCATCTCCTTGACAGTCTTCTCCATAAGCTCCTTTCTTCACCAGTTCTGCGGAAAACGTACGAAACACAAAGATACAGGCTCTATGCTCATTACCGTATACAGTTTTCATCTATGCATAAGATGTATGGGTATTTTGACAAACTGAGCCTCTTCTACTCAGCTGTGTTCTCATCTTCAGGCATTTTCGCATTCTGATCGATTTGGTATACCGCCGCAACTATATTTTGTTGTTGTACCCAGCATCCTTTCGTGTGGTAGCTATAAAATCACATAGAGTTACGACGAGATATATTGACCTTTCGGTCAGCGGACATCTTCAAGTCATGTATTAACAGTACGTAAATCACACAGAAACGCCAAAGAAAATGGTATAAGTATGTGGCATGCATATTCAAATACAGATACACGTAAATAGGCAGATTACGGCGTTGCGATCGGCAACGCCTATTGAAGATAGGTGCAATTGTTAAATCGGTTACTGCTTCTACAATGGGATGGCAGAATATCAAGATTTTGGTGTGCTTGAATGCGGTGTTATTATCGGCGCACAAGTGATGGGACACACAATCTCCGAGGTAGCGATGATGTGGAGATTTCCCCGTACTATCTATCATTTCACGAGTGTATCGTGAATATCAGGAACTCGGTAAAACATCAAATCTCCGACATCGCGGTCGGAAAAAGATCCTGCAAGTTCGGAGCCAACAACGACTTAGGAGAGTCGTTCAACGTGACAGAATTGCAACCCTTCCACAAATTGATGCAGATTTAATGCTGGGCCATTAACAAACGTCAGCGTTCGAACCATTCAAAGACGCATAATTGATATTGGCTTTCGGAGCCGAAGACCCAGTCGTGGACCCTTGATGACAGCACTACGTAAAGCTTTACGCCTCGCGAGGGCCAGTCAACACCGGCATTGGACTGCTGATAACATGTTGCCTGGTCAGGCGGGTCTAGTTTCAAACTATATCGAGCGGAGGGACATGTATGGGTATGGAGACAACCTCATGAATCCATGAACGCTGCATGTCAGCAGGGGACTGTTCAAGCTGGCGAAGGCTCTACTATGGTGTGGGGCGTGTGCAGTTGGAGTGATGTGGGACCCTGATACGCCTAGATAGGTCTCTGACAGGTGACACGTACGTAATCATCCTGTCTGATCACCTGCATCCATTCACGTCCGATGTGCATTCCGACGGAAATGGCAATTCTAACAGGATAATGCGACATCCCACGCGTCCAGAATTGCTGCAGAGTGGCTCCAGAAACACTCGTCTGAATTTAAACACGTTCGCTTGCCACCATATTACTGAGCATATCTGGAATGCCTTCCAACGTGCTATTCAGAAGTGATCTCCACCCCCTTGCACTCTTACGGACTTATGGGCAGCCCTGCAGGATTCATGGTGTCAGTTGCCTCCAGCACTACTTCAGACATTAGTCGAGCCGGCCAGTGTGGCCGAGAGGTTCTAGGCGCTTCAGTCTGGAACCGCGCGACCGCTACGGTCGCAGGTTCGAATCCTGCCTCGGGAATGGATGTGTGTGATGTCCTTAGGTTAGTTAGGTTTAAGTAGTTCTAAGTTCTAGGGGACTGATGACCTCAGATGTTAATTCCGATAGTGCTCAGGGCCATTCTGAACATTAGTCGAGTCCATGTCGCGTAGTGTTGCGGCACTTATGTGCGCTCGCAGGACCCTACACGACATTAGGCAGGTGTAACAGTTTCTGTGCCTCTTTAGTGTATAAGTCAGCTGCCTTTCGTTGCCGTTATCATAGAACTCATCATGTCGTGTCTCACTCCTGTTCAGACTTCTTCACTACTCGACGTTTCGGTACCTCTGCTGGGGATTATCTTCAGGACTGCACTATTGTCCCTGTATGCCTGAACACGCAACAGTGAAAAAATTTGAAGATGATCTTGAGGCGGGAGTGAACTGATGCGACAACAAATGACTGAAGACGTGCGGCAAAATTTGGAAGTGTAATTGGTTCAAATGGCTCTGAGCACTATGCGACTTAGCTTCTGAGGTCATCAGTTGCCTAGAACTTAGAACTAATTAAACCTAACTAACCTAAGGACATCACACACATCCAAGCCCGAGGCAGGATTCGAACCTGCAACGGTAGCGGTCGCTCTGTTCCAGACTGTAGCGCCTAGAACCGCACGGCCACTCCGGCCAGCTGCAAGTGTAATTCTAGATGAAAAGATTGTCATAACAGAGGAATTGGTGGGAGTTTTGGAGCGAACCAGCCGGGAAGATAACTTAAAAAATAAAAAATAAATTAAAATTAAAAAAAGAAGAAGTCATGACGCGGCCTAAGGACTCAGAAGGTTTTATCACAAATTAGAGAACCGTCTTTGTTAATAATAAAACATTTCATGTTCCCAATTTCGATAGCTACGGAAGCGTCTACGAACAGTGTCGCCGTCTGAACGAGGACTAGCGGCTCAACGGGACGTGCCACTGCAATTAGTCGTGCCGCGACCCTCGCGTCATCGCAGGCGGGAGCCGTTCGCAGCTGCTGCCGGCAGAGTTTGTGTGCCGCCGGCTGAGGGATGAGCTCAGAGTGGCGTGGGGCCGCGAGTGGAGGGTTCCCGCTGCGACTCGCTGCCCGCTCTCAGCGGGGACGCGTCGTCAATCAACGTAACGACGAGTCGGCGGCGGCCGCGCTGTCCAGATCTCTCTATCAGGCGCGCGCTGATAGGGGCCGCGCCCATCTCAGATGCTGGATGCTGGCGCTCTGCATCTCTGACGTAGTGCTGCGCTTGCTTTTTGTTCGCCCCGCCCTGCCGACTGCGTAACGAAACGACGGCAAAGGATCCGTTTTTACCGCCCTTATTTCCCTGTCGCGCCCTTTTTGTATGCAAAGCGGCCTGCAGGCCTGACGTCGTCTGCGAAAGCGTGTGCGTGTGTGTGTGTGTGTGTGTGTGTGTGTGTTTTCTCTCGAGGTCGCCGCTGATACGCCTCCGTATTGGCGCTGCGGCGGTCGGCAACGGCAAAAAGAAACAGGTCCCCGCTGTCTGCAGCGGCGACGTCACCGCGCCGGACGATGGAATCCTGCTCTCCTGGAATGGCCACTACTGCAGCGACAATAGCTCCCCTGCGGCTTCAGTGTTGACCTTCCTCCGAGCCCGAGGCCACTACATCACGGGCATTTTGCGACGTTAGGCAGACAGGTTCTCGGGCATATCACCTCTCTCTGCCCTCTGCTTTTGCCTCAGTAAAAGACACTTAATCTGTCTACCGGTATACCTTACTATTCAGGTATTTCCTAAGAGGGAAGAGTTTTCCGACACCGAAATCGCATATCTCCAAATGCAACTGCTTTTAACCCACAGAAATGATGATGATAAGTTTACGTACTCACGTACCATGTTGCGCATACCAAATAATTTAAACAGGTACACATTGCGCAGCTCAATGCCACGCGCATGGGGCTGAAAAGTTACAGGCCTTGCACTGAGAGAATAAGTCTTATCGCTATAACTTTATTCAAAGCGTCCTCCCTTCCTCCGTCCAGACTGATGCTCTTGCAAATATTTCAGTCCATTCAAAAAGATATATAATAGGTGACCAAAATAGTCCCCCGGTTGCATTTTTTTACGCCTTCCATGTCATCAAAATTACAAATCTTCAAGTGTTTCATCAGGTTACGAGATGGACAGTAGCCTGTAAGGGATCCAGTCAAGTGATTTCGACAGAAGGGAGATTTTTGACCAACTGGAAATAGAGATCTTCAATTTTGTAGCCACAATTTCAGGCGTATGTCAAGGTGTATTGCCTAGCAACAAAATACTTCCTTGGGTCAACTTTAGGCGACCGTATGTCTTAATTGCCTTTGAGGAAGCTGGCGTAATAATCTCCAATTTGACAGTAGCCTATCCTATTGACTGTATTTGACACCATCTGACTTTGACCCCAGTTCGTTGGAAAACGTGAAGCTGTAGTGGGAGCCTTAGACGGATGTTTTGCAGAAGTTAAAAAATTGCTTTACTGGAGAGGTATTTACGTATACGTTAGGAATATTTTCGTCTTTAATAAGCTTTCCTGAGTCACTACATAATATTTTTACATTCTAGTCCGACAGGTTTCTAAAGGACGCTTCCATTCTCAAGGAGTAAATTGATGTTTTTTGGAGTCATACCTGCTGAAGTTTATTCAGTATTTCGCCAGGAAATATCAGTTTGCTGCATAGGTACAGAAGTTGCACATTTACGCTTTCACTGCAAATGCTGTAATATATTTATGGTTGTAGTCAATATGGACAGAAACATATTTTGTGACTAAGGACGATATTTTATTGACAAAAATATTTCTCTCTGGCGAAATGTCTGTTGATAATCGTATGTACTTGATGGGAAAACGTCGGACAAAGTGGACTAATCATGAATAATTCCTTTTATGGTTTTATTTGCTAAATTTTGGCTGGGATCTTCTACTTTAGATTATTCAAGTGAGCCTAAAAGGAATAACAATTTTTATGTTTCTACGTTTTTCGTATACGAAAGATAAAAGCTATAGAAACTCAATATAATTGATTTTAGGGATACAGTAGTAAAACTAAATGGAATACAACGTGAGATAAAGCCTCAAACTGACTCCAGGCGACTAACAAATTAGCCTTATAAACTGGAAAAAATTATTAAGTTAATTATTCTAGTCAGAAAAGTTCGTATTGGCAGGCGGGAGCGTACGTTATTGAACGAAGATGCAAAACCTAAGTTTGTCAGTATCGCGGTGTATGAACTAAATGCTTACAGACTACCTGTATGAAATACCATCTGGACCGCCGGAGCGCTGCATCCTACTCTCAGAGCATCTAACGAGTAAGTGCCTCACATTTGCCCTGTACAGCTCTGTTTGCTTTGTGGATATAAGTCCCGTGAAATCACGTCCTTCAAGCGAAGCTTATACCAAATTCCACTTAACTACGAGCTTTGAACAGACATCGATACTTGCCGATCTGATCAGCCGAAGCAAGGCCTCACACTCCCGCAAGCCGGCCACGTTAACAGCGGAAAATTGGAAAGGCGCCTCGGCGGATGTTTTGGTGACAAACATACGTATGTCCGTACGTACTTATAAATGTATACATACATACATAAGCCTCATTTCAGTAAGTAACTAGAAGATATCAATTCAATTTCTGAACAAACGGCAACCAATCATTGTTTACCTTTCTTTGGCTCGAATGGCTCTGAGCATTATGGGACTTAACTTCTGAGGTCATCAGTCCCTTAGAACTTAGGACTACTTAAACCTAAGTAACCTAGGGACATCACACACAGCCATGCCCGAGGCAGGATTCGAACCTGCGACCGTAGCGGTCGCGCGGTTCCAACTGTAGCGCCTAGAACCGATCGGCCACACAGGCCGGCTACCTTTTTTTTCACACAATACAAGAAATATGCCATAACTGTTTGTTCACAATTAAATATTGCTTATTACGTTAGAATGAGTGTGAACTGTAACATTCTGCCGTTCAGTACTCCAAATTTTTGAAGTGAAATGTGTTTTGCATCTCATGATTTTTCCGATATGTGATACGCTACATTATTAACGTTTCGTGCTGTATGCAATATATAGGTGAATGCTGATACTTGACTGCCTTACGTTCTCACAAATATCCAAGCTATTTTTCAGCACCACAAAATTAAACGTTTTGAGCCTCATGTCCACCATTATAGTCAAAATTGTTACCGTACAAAATCTAAAGACAATGATGTATTTCTTCTGAAAATGTAAGTTCTATGACAGAACGTTGCTAATGTAAAATATCTAAACACACCCACGCTTCTGCGAAAGGCAATGTTGGTTAATTTCCCAGGCTTATTCGTGCTGTTAAACACTGCACAGCAACGGCTTTGCCGCAGTGGATACACCGGTTCCCGTTAGATCACCGAAGTTAAGCGCTGTCGGGTGTGGCCGGCACTTGGATGGGTGACCATCCGGGCTGCCATGCGCTGTTGCCGTTTTTCGGGGTGCACTCAGCCTCGTGATGCCAACTGAGGAGCTACTTCACGGAATAGTAGCGGCTCTGGTCACAGAAAACCATCGTAACGACCGGGAGAGCGGTGTGCTGAACACACGCCCCTCCTATCCGTATCCTCATCTGAGGATGACACACCGGTCGGTTGGTCCCGATGGGCCACTTGTGACCTGAAGACGGCGTGCTTTAAACACTGTACAGCTCCTCGCTATTTTTCTTCGCGTACACTGGTATGTGTAGGCAGCAGAGTTACGTCTAAGAAATGCTGTATGTATGCATCACTAAATATATAATGTTCGATTTGTGTCCTTACAAGCAACAGTATCTTCAATTTACAAGACTTACCACCACAATGGCGTCCTGCCGAAGGTTCTAAATACCCCACGCTTGCTGCGCCCTTGGGGAGTCTGGTTATTTCACAAGGTCTTTGAGCCAGAGAGATAACAAAGATATATTTATGTATGCAGCAGACCGGCAGACAGTTGTCTGCTGTACGATTACGAGATAAATGATTTCTGGTTCAATGCAGATATACATTTCAACCTAAACAGCGCCGTTACTGTCTAAAAAACAGGCCTGTGCAAGTGCCTCCCACCTCTCCACAGCTCGCAACGGCGGGATGCCGCAGCTGTCGGTGGGCAGAGATGGTACCTCCAGTGAGGGGGCGACGAAGGTGGGCGGCGGCTGCTGCGGCAGCGGTGTCTGTCGCCACATAAGGAGTGCCAGGGACCAATGGGCGGCTGCTCGCTCTCCGTCCAGCGTCCTGTCCCCGTACCTGCCCAAACAGCGCCTCTTCCTACCTGTTACAATAGTGTAATTTTCATGAAATAGTACACTACTGGCCATTGAAATTGATACACCACGAAGATGACGTGCTACAGACCCGAAATTTAACCGACAGAAAGAAGATGCTGTGATATGCAAATGATTAGCTTTTCAGAACATTCACACAAGGATGGGGCCGGTGGCGACACCTACAACGTGCTGACATGAGGAAAGTCTCCAACCGATTTTCACCTTTCCGACTTTGATAAAGGTTGGATTGTAGCCTATCGCGATTGCGGTTTATCGTATCGCGAAATTGTTGCTCGCGTTGGTCGAGATCCAATAACTGTTAGCAGAATATGGAATCGGTGGGTTCAGGAGGGTAATACAGAACGCCGTGCTGGATCCCAACGGCCTCGTAACAATAGCAGTCGAGATGACAGACATCTTATCCGCATGGCTGTAACGGATCGTGCAGCCACGTCTCGATCCCTGAGTCAACAGCTGGAGACGTTTGCAAGACAACGACCATCTGCACGAACAGTTCGACGACGTTTGCAGCAGCATGGACTATCAGCTCGGAGACCACAGCTGCGGTTACCCTTGACGCTGCATCACAGACAGGAGCGCCTGCGATGGTGTACTCAACGACGAACCTGGGTGCACGAATGGCAAAATGTCATTTCTTCGGATGAATCGAAGTTCTGTTTACAGCATCATGATGGTCTCATCCGTGTTTGGCGTCATCGCGGTGAAGGCACATTGGAAGCGTTTATTCGTCATCGCCATACTGGCGTATCACCCGGCGTGATGGTATGGGGTGCCATTGGTTACACGTCTCGGTCACCTCTTGTTCGCATTGACGGCACTCGGAATAGTGGACGTTACATTTCAGATGTGTTACGACCCGTGGCTCTACCCTTCATTCGATCCCTACGAAACCCTATATTTCAGCAGGATAATGCAGGACCGCATGTTGCAGGTCCTGTACGGGCCTTTCTGGACACAGAAAATGTTCGACTGCTGCCCTGGCCAGCACATTCTCTTGATCTCTCACCAACTGAAAACGTGTGGTGAATGGTGGCCGAGCAACTGGCTCGTTACAATACGCCACTGTGGTCTCATGTTGAAGCTGCATGGGCAGCTGTACCTGTACACGCCATCCGAGCTGTGTTTGACTCAATGCCCAGGCGTATCAAAGCCGTTATTACAGCCAGAGGTAGTTCTGTTGGGTATTGATTTCTCAGGATCTATGCACCCAAATTGCGTGAAAATGTTATCACATGTCAGTTCTAGTATAATAGATTTGTCCAATGTATATCCGTTTATCATCTTCGTTTCTTCTTGGTGTAGCAATTTTAATGGCCAGTAGTGTATATTACTGTAACAGTCACTTGTTATTAATAATTTATTAGCAAGACTCGTTTCGGAAGCATGCTGTTATCATCACGTGCATTTACCGTTGCTTTTACGTTGAAATTAATACAAAGTGAACTTATGTTCTGTGTGCCAGTGAGGTTATGTCTCGAAAAACCGTCCACAATAATTGCATTATAAAAGTAATTGCAAATGCACTGTAACGTTTACGTTCAAAAATGTGTTTGAATTCCTATGGAACCAAACTTCTGAGGTCATCGGTTCCTAGACTTACACACTACTTAAACTAAGTTACGCTAAGGACAACACACATACCCATGCCCGAGGGAGGACTTGATACTCCGGCGAGAGTGGCCGCCCGATTCATGACATAGTAATGTTTATGTCTTAAGTAATGTGTGATTTTTATGTCTAACAAAGAACAGTTATATCAAGTGGTGTGCTGACTGCGTATCTGATTACGTGTATCTCTATGTTTACCTGACCCTGTTTTAAATCTCTGTCCACTAGCAAGAAAGCAATACCAGTATACCCAAACTAATGAAAACCTTAGCGCGATAATAACAAATTAGAGGTAAGTAAATTCAAATATACTCGATCTTACTACGGCCCTGTCAATCTGAGTAAGTACAAAAGTGGTCCCTGTGCGAAAATCCATAAACTGTGTTAAATGAATTTCTTACCACCATGGACAACGCGTTGTTCGGCTCTCAGCACTACTAAACCAACTACAGCTGTAAAATCCAAAATGCGAGTTATTTAACTGAGACACATTTAAAATTTGTTTAAATAAAAACAACTTGGAACTGGGAGGCGGAACATGTCTGAGGAGAATGACTGTAATATCTTACTTGAAAATCTTACTACACTGTGAAGCTGACTTTCAGTTGTTGACCGGTATCATAAAAATTACATTTACGCAAATAAACGATCATTACAAAAAATACAATAAAAAACTTGAGGTTACATGCAAAGCTGGTCTCATTCAAATTCGTTCTCCAGGAAAAGCGCGTAAATACATGAGTACTGACTACCTTATTGTGGATCAAAGTAACAGTATTTAGAAAGAATCTTCATCAAAATTTCATTGTAATATGTGTAGCAGTTAATTAATTTTACTTCAAATCTTATTTTTCCATAAACCACCAATACACACACTGATATTGCTACACTGAATATTTAATACTAAGCAACTGCCCACTCCGGACCATAGCAACAGACACTGCCTGCCTCTGGCGCGGTACTCCTACACTATGTGATCAAAAGTATCCGGACACCTCGCTGAAAATGACTTACAGGTTTGTAGCGCCCTCCATCGGTAATGCTGGAATTCAATTTGGTGTCGGCTCGCCCTTAGCCTTGATGACAAATTCCACTCTCGCAGGCATACGTTGAATCAGGTGCTGGAAGGTTTCTTGGGGAATGGTAGCCCATTCTTTACGGAGCGCTGCACTGAGGAAAGGTATTGATGTCGGTCGGTAAGGCCTGGTATCAAGTCGACGTTCCAAAACATCCCAAAGGTGTTCTACAGGATTCAGGTCAGGATTCTGTGCAGGCCAGTCCATCACAGGGATGTTATTGTCGTGTAACCATTCCCCCACAGGCCGTGCATTATCAACAGGTGCTCGATCGTGTTGAAAGATGCGGTCGCCATCCCCGAGTTGCTCTTCAACAGTGGGAAGCAAGAAGGTGCTTAAAACATCAATGTAGTCCTGTGCTGTGATAGTGCCAAGCAAAATAACAAAGGGTGCAAGCCCCCTCCATGGAAAACACGACCACACTGTAACACGACAGCCTCCGAATTTATTGTTGGCACTACACACGCTGGCATATGACGTTCACCGGGCATTCGCTATACCCACACCCTGCCATCGGATCGCCACATTGTTTACCGTGATTTGTGACTCTACGCAACGTTATTCCACTGTTCAATCGTCCAATGTTGACGCTCCTTACACCATGCGAGGCGTTGATTGGCATTTAGCGCCGTGATGTGTGGCTCATGAGCAGCCGCTCGACCATGAAGTCCAAGTTTTCTTACCTCCCACCTGCCTTTCATAGTAACTGCAGTGGATCCTCTTGCAGTTTGCAAATCCTGAGTGCTGGTCTAGATAGATGTCTGCCTATTACAGACTAAGACCCTCTTCAACTCTCGGCGGTCTCTGTCAGTCAATCTGTCGGTCCGTACGCTTTTGTGTACGTGTCCCTTCAGGTGTCCACTTCACTATCACATCCAAAACAGTGGACCTAGGGATGTTTAGGAGTGTGGAAATCTCGCACACATGCATACGGCACAAGTGACACTCAATCACCTGACCACGTTCGAAGTCCGTGAGTTCCGCGGAACAACACATTCTGCTCTCTCACGATGTCTAATGATTAGTGAGGATATCGAGTACCTGGCAGTAGGTGGCAGCACAATGCACCTAATATGAAAAAAGTGTGTTCTCGGTGGTGCCCGGACACTTTTGATCACATAGTGTACAATGTCGTGTATGTCCGGCGAATAATACAAGACAGTAATACAGATACAAATCAAGACTGGCAGAGGTCGCTACATTACACAAAGTGTAAAATAAAGGGATGTATAGAGTTAAATGCGCACACAAACCACAGTATTACAGAACAAGTTCACATAGTGGTTGACATAAAAGACTAACACACTCCAAGACCTCAACAGAAACTACAAAAAAATATGAGAAGTAACATAATCAATCAAATGCACGAAATGATCATAAATCAGAAACTCTGCTAATACGCTAACCACACCTTTAACGTCGAATAATCTAGACTAACCGGAGGAAAAACACTAAGGGTGGTCTAACGAGAAGTTGTAGACATCATGTCAGCTAGAGAATATTGGTCGAACGATGCTACCTCCTGTAGGAATCCTTGAATGAATCTGCCATATGCCTTGCCTGCGATTGGTTTTATGTAGTCATTCCCTCTAAACAGCCCCGTACGCATGCTTCTAGATGTTTAATGGATCTGACTGCTTCCAGTATTCTACATTCGTGTATACAATAATGGGTCATTCGTTTATGTTGAGAATCAGCTGCCACTCCTTGCGCTACGCGTCGATTCTTCGAAGGTGTTCCTGCATTTATCTACAATTTTCTAGTGTTGCGACTTCCCTACACACTTAAGCATCGCCCACGGAAAATTTCAGGGAACTTCGGGCGTTGCCCACTAGGTCATTTACATACGTATTGTGCAAAGTGATGGTCCTGTAACACTCCATTTAAGTAAACCTGAAGTTCCTTTTACGTCTGAAGATTTCCCTCCAACAAAAATGATATGCTGTGTTCTGTTTGCTACAATAAACATTTAGAGAATGTTACGTAACTCTTCTCTGTCATAACAGAGAATATACACTAAAATATGCTTACTACAATGTTGGCACTATTCATAGCATGTGCCCTGTGTAAGACGTGCAGTTAAACTAAAGCTTGTGTAATACATTCCTGGAAATTGAAATAAGAACACCGTGAATTCATTGTCCCAGGAAGGGGAAACTTTATTGACACATTCCTGGGGTCAGATACATCACATGATCACACTGACAGAACCACAGGCACATAGACACAGGCAACAGAGCATGCACAATGTCGGCACTAGTACAGTGTATATCCACCTTTCGCAGCAATGCAGGCTGCTATTCCCCCATGGAGACGATCGTAGAGATGCTGGATGTAGTCCTGTGGAACGGCTTGCCATGCCATTTCCACCTGGCGCCTCAGTTGGACCAGCGTTCGTGCTGGAGGTGCAGACCGCGAGAGACGGAGATCTTGCTGGCCAGGGTAGTTGACTTACACCTTCTAGAGCACGTTGGGTGGCCCGGGATACATGCGGACGTGCATTGTCCTGTTGGAACAGCAAGTTCCCTTGCCGGTCTAGGAATGGTAGAACGATGGGTTCGATGACAGTTTGGATGTACCGTGCACTATTCAGTGTCCCCTCGACGATCACCAGAGGTGTACGGCCAGTGTAGGAGATCGCTCCCCACACCATGATGCCGGGTGTTGGCCCTGTGTGCCTCGGTCGTATGCAGTCCTGATTGTGGCGCTCACCTGCACGGCGCCAAACACGCATACGACCATCATTGGCACCAAGGCAGAAGCGACTCTCATCGCTGAAGTCGACACGTCTCTATTCGTCCCTCCATTCACGCCTGTCGCGACACCACTGGAGGCGGGCTGCACGATGTTGGGGCGTGAGCGGAAGACGGCCTAACGGTGTGCGGGACCGTAGCCCAGCTTCATGGAGACGGTTGCGAATGGTCCTCGCCGATACCCCAGGAGCAACAGTGTCCCTAATTTGCTGGGAAGTGGCGGTGCGGTCCCCTACGGCACTGCGTAGGATCCTACGGTCTTGGCGTGCATCCGTGCGTCGCTGCGGTCCGGTCCCAGGTCGACGGGCACGTGCAACTTCCGCCGACCACTGGCGACAACATCGATGTACTGTGGAGACCTCACGCCCCACGTGTTGAGCAATTCGGCGGTACGTCCATCCGGCCTCTCGCATGCCCACTATACGCCCTCGCTCAAAGTCCGTCAACTGCACATACGGTTCACGTCCACGCTGTCACGGCATGCTACCAGTGTTAAAGAGTGCGATGGAGCTCCGTATGCCACGGCAAACTGGCTGACACTGACGGCGGCGGTGCACAAATGCTGCGCAGCTAGCGCCATTCGACGGCCAACACCGCGGTTCCTGGTGTGTCCGCTGTGCCGTGCGTGTGATCATTGCTTGTACAGCCCTCTCGCAGTGTCCGGAGCAAGTATGGTGGGTCTGACACACCGGTGTCAATGTGTTCTTTTTTCCATTTCCAGGAGTGTATATCCGCTTAACATTCTGTTGTTTGATCACATCAGTCCTTCCTTTGTTCTCTTAAGATTACAGCGACCGGATAGGCCATGTGATTTACACACGCTCTGCTCCTCTGCTTTCTTCGTCTGTTTCTCACTCTCTGGTGTCAGCAGTGTCCCTCCCCACATATGAGATACCTATCGTCATTCCGTAACTGCTATACCAGATCGCATACGTCCAGCATTTGTGCGCTACCTATACATCAGACCCAATTTTTCTCAGTCTCCTTCTCCATTTCAGCCTTATTAATCTCTATCCTGCGCCTTATTCAAACGACTCTACATTAGAGACGACATTAGACGTTTACCTGCTATCATCGGTGTAGTTTCCCGCTCGACATATCCCACCTGTTTTCCTTCTGTCCGAAAGTGCACCATAGTCTCCCTCACATTGTAATCTATCCAAGCTTTTCTCAGACCGCAGTTCGTGGTCTAGTGACTAGCGGCTAGCGTTGCAGCCTCTGGATCACGGGGTCCCGGGTTCGATTCCTAGCCGGATTGGGGATTTTCTCTGCCCGCAGACTGGGTGTTGGTGTTGTCATCATTTCATCATCATCAGTTGTGACAGTGGATTGTGTAAAACTTGGACTTTGGAAAACTTGGGTCTTCGTACAGCCGCTGATGACCTCGCAGTTGAGCGCTCCACAAACCAAACATCATAAACGCTTTTCTCATCTCTATCTGTTTCTTTCTTCTCCTCTGTTAATCTTACCCTTCATTATTTCTAACTCTTCTTCTGAGTAGTGAACTACTTCTCCATTCTTCATATCGGTTCTAATGGCTCAGATTGCTCTGAGCACTATAACTTAGAACTACTTAAACCTAACTAACCTAAGGACATCACACACATCCATTCCCGAGGCAGAATTCGAATTTGCGATATCCACATTGGTTCCCACTGTACTGTTGCCGTACGTTTGTTACAATCGGCAAGGAGGTAACGAGGAAATTGCGTAATACAATGCTAATGAAGCATGTATTTCTTTTATATATATATATATATATATATATATATATATATATATATATATGTGTGTGTGTGTGTGTGTGTGTGTGTGTGTGTGTGTGTGTGTGTGTGTGTGTGTGTGTGTGAGTATATAACCAGCATCCTGCTCCCTCCTCTCCAGTCCTCTCCTCTGCTCCCCTCCACGCCCGCCGCCCGCCAATTATATGTTAATTGACGACTCTGCGAGCTGGCTGCTCCTACCGGCAATATATAATTTCTCATTTGAATGTTAACACACTAAGATCGTCAACTTAGATGTAACAGAAGACCTGACGATCCTACTCTTGCCAGGAGAAATGAACGGACAAGTAAATAAACCAATTAGGATCGTGATTAACAGGGGATAACAAAATCACATGATTGTCAATAAGCTTGATGGCAGCTTCAGTTTGTCTTATTACTTGAAATAAACCCGTAAAATTAGGGAGCAGCGTAACACTATTTTATTTTTGTATTTAAAATACAAGTATATTTTAACTTTTGTCATCTTATCCGCGATTAGCAAATTTCACAATCAGTGTAATGCGTTATGTATAGAGTGGTCGGAAACAGTCTGAAAAACTTGTAATGGTCTTGTGGTTTTACTGAACGTATCTGTAGAGAAAAAATTTCCGTAAGTTTCGCCGTTTCCAATTTAATTGCTAAAACCGAACAAGAGAACGATACAAAAGTTGGACATGGGACGGTAGTAAGGATCCAACCAGAGCCAAAGTCTGAGCATCTCGTGCGCTATCATCTACTCCAAGACAACAAATGACACTCATTGCACGGTTACCTGGCGGGCCGCTTGAATTTGCGCGCGATATTCTGATTGGCCAACTTCAGTGCCAATTAAGTCGGAAGCGGCGCACCGTTTCGTATTTTTCTCTTAAAATCATTTCTCAGCTTAGCCTTCCCTAACACCATTAAAAACTTTTCATACTGTTTGTGTGTATGTAAGTACATAGAAATAAGAAATGGTGCCATATATTTTAAAAACAACCATATTGTAAAATTTCGTACGAAAATAAAAAGACTTGACAATAAAACCATTATACATATTTCATTCCATTGATAAAGGAAAGGCTTTTGACAGAATTCAGTGGAACAAGGTGATGGATATTTTGAAGAGGAAAGGAGTAGATTGGAAAGAGAGACGACTGCTACAGAATCTATATTTACACCAGAAAGTAAGGATAAGGATAGGAAATGAAATGTTGAAGGAAGCATCATTGGACGAGGTGTTAGACAAGGTTGTTGCCTTTCCCAACTGTTGTTTAACGTATACCTAGAAGAGGTTATTACGAAAGGCTTAGATGGTAAAAGAGGAATATGTATTGGTGGAAAGAGAATAGAATGTATAAGATTTGCTGGTGACATGGTATTAGTGGCAGAAAGTGAGCGGACAGTGAATAACATGCTGAAAGATCTGAATGAAGCTTTTGTGGAATATGGGATGCAAATAAACACAGCAAAAACAAAGAGCATGGTCATCAGTACAAGACGCAGACTGTCCAATATTAAAATAGGACAATCTACCAATAGCCAAGTAAGTGCATTTAAATATCTTGGAAGTACAATAACTGAAGACTTGAGATGTCACCAGGAGGTGAAAACTCGAATTGCCACAGCAAAGGAGGAATTCAACAAGAAGAGGAGACTCTTATGTGGCAAATTAGATAAAGGACTAACGAAAAGGCTTGACAAATGTTTTGTCTGGAGTGTGGCACTATATGGGGCAGAAACATGCACGCTCAGACGAGAGGACGAAAAAAGGTTAGAAGCATTTGAGATGTGGATGTGGAGGAGAATGGAGAGAATTAGCTGGATGGAAAGAGTGAGTAATGAAAGAGTATTGGAAAGGGTTGGTGAGAGAAGATGTCTGCTGAAGGTTGTAAGAGAAAGGAAAAAGAACTAGTTGGGACATTCATTGAGAAAGGAGTGCTTTCCAGCAGATGCTTTGGAAGGATTGGTTAGTGGGAGAAGACTGGGAGGAAGAAGGAGATGCAAGATCATAGATGACATAAAAGGAAGAGGACATTATGCAGACCTGAAGAGGATGGCAGAAGACCGGACAGCCTCGAGAACTACCATGTGAAAACCTGTCTTTTGGCAGACCACTAATGATGATGATGATGATGATGATGATGATGATGATGATGATGATGATAAAGAAAAGGGGGGAGGGAGAGGATCGCAGTTGGTATTATCACAGAGGCCAGTGCTGTTTGCGTAGCGATTCAACGGGGATGTTCCGGACGGTTCTTTCTCAAACTCAGCTTCTCCTTGTGCCTCTATATCATCCGACGGCGATGGTACGGTGTGGTTGGTGATTTAAGTAGCAGGAACCTTCCAATGCTACTGACCATCCTTGAGCCACAGCACAAAACACAGTGTGTGCAGAGATTTGAGCCCATGGATCATGGGGGTGTTGGCACCTCTAGCGATTACTCGACCGCAGCTGGTAGGCTTGTAAGTTAGACTGCACGGACAGTCGCGGGCCTCTCTGCACAGCAGCTCCACAGACGCTCCCGACTTCTCCGCATGGGACGCACGCCGACCGGCATCCTGCTCCCTCCACTCCTCTCCTCTCCTCACCCCTCCCCCCCCCCCCCCCATGCCTGCCATTATATGTTAATTGGCGACTCTGCGAGCTGGCCGCTCCTACCGGCAAATCTGCTACAGCGGGTGTGTCCACAGTTTATAGCTCTCTGCTATTGTAGTGTCGCTATCGCTAGCAGGGAAATCTTCCAGAATTTACCAATTATCTCCACCTACGCTACACGAGATCGCACGAGATTCGGTGCCTGTGCATCAAAATTTGCGATGCACGCGATTCTGCTATGTGACGTGTTTCTGCCACTGTGAATGTATAAAAGAATATCAGTACCAAAAGAAGAGACGGGTGGTGACACATCTGTTACGCTTCCAGCTACAGTAGACGTAGCGCTGAAAGAAGTAAAACACAAACAACAGTAGGGTCGAGCAAAGATTAGAATAAGTTAAAACATATTATTCTGAATGTTAGATGTAATAATACATAGAGATGAAAACAGTTAAGGAAGCATAAAAAGTGCATGACTGTATCAAAAAAGTCGAAACGGGTGATGTAAACAACTAATTCTCAATTATTATGTAGATAAAATACTGGATGACTGAATGCACTCGTGTGCTTGACACTCATATTCTAGTCATAGTCCAAATACATTTGTCACAGGATTTTTGCATGTAAATCACCACCAGTCTTACACCGACTTGGCAGACATAACGCAGTTTGCCGAGGATTCAAGCATCATAATAAAGTTCAACAAAGGACACGCTTCTTGGCCGACCCAGACTCGCATCCAGTCATACGCCAATGAGGACGCCGTCGGAAAATTTGCCTGGATGTTGATATTCACGGCAGCTAAATCATGCGCGACAGAACAGACACCACACAAATGTACGGGTTGGACCATTTTAAACCATGATGGGGAATAAATTTTGATAGGGATGAGATACAACAAAATGTTTTAGATAAAAGTTATAGGTTGCAAAGAGGATCACGCTTTGCTACTAATAGCCATGACCTTGAACATGATTTTCAAGGTTATTGGGAGGTTAAACCTATTTTCTAATATCTGATTTAAGATTGGAAAAGACTGGCACATTTTACGCATAAAATGATACATTATTCAAGGTTGTGGCTAGTGACCGCCGGATAAGCAAATATGTTTTTACTTCTAGTAGGGATTAACTTAAAACAGAGGAAGGATACAGCAAAATACAATGTTACGCACAAATTGGAAAGGGCATACCGAGGACAGAGGTAGGGGACGCACTTTACGACTTGTAAATCAATGATGTACTTTTTATTTATGTTTGTTCTGTCTTACAAGTGTCACAATATCATTTATACGTTGTGATGTATTTACTTTTGCAATAACCACGTTAATCAAGACTCAACGTTGAAATCTCTGTTCCCTTTTTCTGCATCCGACTTCGAAAATAGTGTTTCTCATGATAGAAAAATTCATCCTTCGAATGACGTTAGATAATTACATTTAAGATCACGGTTATTGGTAATGAAACGTGATCCATTATGCCCCTTCCAGTTTGTATCTAACGTTGTATTTAGCTGTGTCCCTTCTCCATTCCGAATTAATCGTTCAGTAATGTATCGTTTTATACGTAAAATTTCCGCTCAAGTTTTAAATAGTATGGTTCATATTTTAAAAAATCAGTTTAACCTCCAAATCACCTAGAAAAATCACGTTCAAGGTCAAGGCCATTAGTAGCAATGAGTGACCGTCTCTGCCACTTACAACTTCATCTAAAACATTTTGCTGTATCTTATATATATCACGATTTATTCCCCGTTATGGATTGAAACGGCCTATCCCGTAGATGCAACATTTCTATAGGCTTGACGGCCAAACAGGATTCCTTCGGTGCGGATGCACACCAGGTTTGGTTTCCTCTCACGTGAATACAAGTCACGTTGCGAGCGATGGGCACATCGACCGGGACGCCGCATCGATGTATGACTGGTTGAGAATTTGGTTCGGCCGATAATCGTGTCCCCATGGGCGAGGTGGTTAAAACAACCTTTCTAGAGAAGCAGAAGCATCTAGGTTCGAGTTCCGGTGCGACACAAATTTTCAACTCGCATCGTTGATTAATGCGGCCGCCGTCGGAAAAAATTCGATTAACAGTTACCGTTCGTTTAGTACCGTACAATTAGGATATTTCAATAACAATGGAGCATTGAGGAAAATACATATTTAACACAGAATCTTCAAATTTCCCGTAAGTGTTATTGATGAGAACTTTAACTGGATATCAGATAGTATAGATCCTGTCTAACGCTTGACTTCAGCAACATTTACCGTACGCATGAAGTGCTGTTTTTGGCCACGAAAGCTTAAGAAAGCTAGCCCATTTTGCATAACGTCATTCATTAATGTCATGACTTTTCTGGGGCAATTATACACACAAACCCAAAGTATTAACTGCACAGAAATATGATCCAAGTGTAACATCTCAGGAGCGTCGTTGTAAATCGTGTTAAGTGCGCAGATTATAATTTTACAAGAAGCGAAAAACATGTTTCTCTTCCTGACCAAATGAAATAAGGCAAAATTGTCGGCGACAGGCTATTTAGATTGTGGACTCCCTCCCGTCGGAGGTTCGAGTCCTCCCTCGGACATGGGTGTGTATGTGTTGTCCTAACCGTTAAGTTAGTTTAAGCTAGATTAAGTAGCAGTTTTGTCCCACAGGAATTACCACAATTTTTTAGATTACGTTCCAGAATCAGTCATGATTGAAATCATTTCCCACTCCTTGAAGGCGCCATTATAATTTTAAATTACTCTTAATATGTTTTGAACTAATTACTTAACAAAATACGTTTTGATAGAGTCATATTTTTACGTAGTATGATCTGAAAGGTTCATTTCATAACTTTTTATTGATTTTGTTGTTGGACAAGCCCATCATATAAGAAAGTGAAGTTACTAACATGTTGCTGACGTTAGATCGATGCGTTACAGTCTTGCTCACAGCCCTTGTTCCTCGTGCAAACAGTGACAGTCGTCGTCCACAGGTGTCTGCCTACCAGTTTCAACTGATGCATCGATGTTTAGGGTCTAAACATAAAACTACAATCTATCAATCTCTTTTCAGTTGTCTCCAAATATTTTTTTCAACAGAGTATCGACATCCAGTTTCTTAGCATCAGGTAATTCTCTCGGTTTGTCAATGGAATTTCGTATACGCTTTCTTGCATAATGCTTTCCAGTTCGTGTTTTTAGAAATACAGCTTCCTTCATATAACTGAGTCTGCGTTCTTGCTCCACTTTGTTCGGTACGCTGTAATTTTTTTTCTACCAGCTGGAATACTGAGGTGCTTCCACACTTGAATCTGCCTTCTTTGTGATAACAAGGCGGCTCAAAATTACACAAGGATCTCGATTGAAGTACGTAAAACGAAGTTCGTCTCGTCACATCGTAACTACCTATAATAAAGCTCAATCAAACTATAAAAACATCAAATCATGCCTACACAAATGACACATCAATGTAGCAACATCAGAAACTTCACTGAAAACGATCATTCGTAAAATTCATCAGGTGTTGTAAATTACTGCCTTTTCAAGCTGCCTTTTAGTTTTCGCTTACTCTCCCACAGGTGAATAGCCCTCCTTGGTGATCGAAAGTGCACAGTCATGTAATCAACGCCACACTGTGAGATGTAAGATGAAGGCAGCGGAAACAGCAAGCAAAAGAGCGGGCTGACGACGCAGACGAGGAAACTTGCCTTGAACATAATATGTTTTGAATCGTTGGCTGCGGTTTACATAATACAATTTGATCCGATTCATGTTTTCTAACACCATGGGAAAGAACATGAAGTGACTCGATCTGACTCAACAGCATTGAAGAGCGTAACACAACTAGGGTGAAAACACATGAGACTGTATGTTGAACAGGGTTGTGGGAGGCAAACTGAGGAGCTACCTGATTGAGAAGTAGCGGCTCCGGTCTCGGAAACTGACTTACGGCCGGGAGAGCAATATGCTTACCATATGCCCATACATATCGGCATCCACTGACTCGTATGGGCTGAGGATGACACGACGGTCGGTCGGTACCGTTGGGCCTTCATGGCCTGATCCGGAGGAGTTATTTTTAGTTTTAGATAGGTGGGAAGCTCTGTGTCGAAGAAGTGCACAGCGTTTTTACTCCCAGGTATTAGTCGGCGCAGATTGATTCAACAATTTTCTGCAACGTCAGAAGACGTGTAAGGACTCTATGCTGCAAATTTTAGCGAGTGGCATGTCCATTTTCCTTACAACGAGGCGACTGCTGCGAGCCGCTTGCCGTGTCACGACTCCATCGCTAATCGCCTCGCCGTCGACGGGACGTCAGACTCAAAGCTCCCTTTTTTGTGTCACGTCTGGCGTTCGCTGAGTCAGGCCCCTACTGCTGGTGTTTGTAGACGCACACGGACTTAGCGACGAGAGCAAGATCAACATCCGCCGCGGCTAAGGTCTCGGTCTTGTAACACCCCATAAACACAAAGCTTAAAGTTACGAGTCCAGGTTAGGAAATATCAAAGAAAGTCATATTTATGTACCACCAGGAGCTGCTCACACAACTAATTATATCAGCTTATTTAACATCACTTTTACCGTGGCTTCAACATCAACAAAATTGTAGAATCTCGTCCTGCGTCACTGTCGTCAAGAATGTATATATTCAGAGTGCAGTGCACAAAGCAGCAACAATCATATAAATGGACAGTACAGAATTGAGTAATTGTGTAATTGTATACATCTGGCCACTAAAAATGCAACACCGTGAAGGCGGCGTGCGAAAAACGTCAAACTGGTGTGAAGTGTAGGGGAGAATGTTGTGCCTACTGGAGACTCTGCCTAGAAACATACGTTGTTTTCTGCTCGATGTTTCAGACTAGTGACCGATTTTAGAATCGCACGGAGGAACGTGCACTGGAGACCGCTGTAAGCACATTTTCATGTTACGAACTTTACGGTAATATAAAAATATGCTACGTTTCATAAGTGAAGTTATAGTGCGACATCCAGCACGTGTTGAGATGAGAGGAAACACAGATACCAGCCAAAAACTCCAATAACTGTAAATTATCACTTATTTACGCAAGATGCAAGACATGAACTGTTTTATGATCTACAAGTAGCGTATATCAAAACAAAACTGTTCCTTTCTAGATTCCACTGAACAAACCTTAAAGTAAAAGGCGAAACGCGTCTGTAACAAATAAAATGCAATGCACTCCCGACAGACGCAAGTTCTCAAACTATCCACACACTACGAATGTAGTGCCTCTGTCCACTATCCTCATTACGCGCGGCATTTCGCCGATTCCTGTAAGAGCTCGAGCCCAGAGCGGATCTGCAGTGAAGAGATCATTAGCCATCCTCGCTTTTATTTATACGTGATATCTTTTATTTCGTACATGTCCGAAAGGTCGTACACCGTATAGATTTAACAGGTCGCTTGTCAATAAGTTCGTGGTTCCAAGTTTCCCTGGCTTGACACTTAACGTTTCCACAATGTCGCCATTGAGCCCAGTGGTGAGAATTGGGTCTTCTGGAGAAGAGGTGTTTCCTAGACAGCGAGGGTAAATCTTTGTATGGCGGAACTGGCTCATTTTTAGAGTCTTGCTGGCAAAAGTAATAGAGATCCGCCTTTCGACGAAGAAGAGTTGGACAGATGTTCGATAGTATAGGCAGCTAGCTTGTAGGTGTAGATGGCTAGATTTGAAAGCCTGAGATGTGTTTGAAGGTTCAATGCTGTACTGATTAGCTTTTCAAGGCACCTGCGCGAAATAGCTAGGACTAACGCCATCTTAATTCTTCGTGCAAGGAAAAAATCAGCAACGGGCTTCGTATCCAGAAATCGCATTTGAATGTTGTTTGTTTGTGAGAAGATCATGCCGTGCGGTTCTAGACGCTACAGTCTGAAGCCGAGCGACAGCTACGGTCGCAGGTTCGAATCCTGCCTCGGGCATGGATGTGTGTCATGTCCTTAGGTCAGTTAGGTTTAATTAGTTCTTAGTTGTAGGCGACTGATGACCGAAGAAGTTAAGTCGCATAGTGCTCAGAGCGATTTGAACCATTTGAGAAGGTCATGTTACTCTCCTATAACAAGGAGAAACGCTTACCAGCATGTAGTGGAATTTGGTAGCGGCTGTTTTGTGTCCTCTCGAATCTGCGGTTTATCGTTCCGAAACACTGGTGCTCGAGTTAGTGGGTCTTGCTAATATGGAATTGATAGATCCCCAGCCGACTAGCGCCCGAGAGGGCGCAGAATTGCACATCCACGTCACATACCTTGAGCTAGTAAATGGGCTTCTTTGCTATAAGACAAGTAATCCACGCGCCGACGTCTGGAGTACTATAGACTGTTAGTACAGAGAGCATTGTTCCGACTTCCCTTGAAGAGGCAGCAGGGATAGGCCCAGCAACAATACTGGACACAGAAGTGGCACTACGTCGTATCTTCATACGTCGTCTTTTCTGCGTACAGCAGCATAATGGACGTTTCCGCGTGTCGGGGCTCGAGGGGAATGAACGTTCTCAGAGTGCATTCGTCGTCATAATTGCCCAGCGAGTGGCGTATTGGTATTGCGTGCTACTGGGTACACAACACGATGGCATCAGCTCCTCATAGCCTCTGATTTGGATATCAGGCGGTATATTTCTCAAGCATAAAGACTGTTGGCTGTACACTAGAAATTTTCAACAAGATAACGCAAGATTGCATGTTGCTCGTGCTGTCCTGAGATACCTCGATACAGAGGTTCGACTGTAGTCCTGACCAGCAAGTTCTCCACAGCTCTCACCCACTGAACACATAATATGTTCATTTGTTGCCGGGAGACGAACGTCACCATACGCCAGGCATTACAACTGACTGCGGAAGAGCTGAATCGTCGTAGCATTAAGTACTTGTCATACAAGCTCATATCGACACTATGTCCAAGACGTGTGGAGCCGTTGTTGCCGTCAGAAGTGGCTGCTCTTCGTACTAAATTTCGCATCGGGTACACACCGAAATAACCAACAAATTTAATCGTGTATTATTCCTATTATTCTGTCTACTCGCAATAAGATAAATATCATGACCTGCAGTCCTGCCCCCTTGTCGCAGTCTTAATGGCCAGCAGATTTAACTACAAAAAGCGGTACGTACTTCCCGAGAAGCAAGCAGACAGCGGAAGCTGATAACGAGCTGTAATTCACTGGAGGGCGTCCGAGTTAGGGTGGGGGAAGCAAGGTGGAGTTTCTCCAGGTGCTGCCGCCCGCCACCAGGGGACAGGACGGCAGTCGCTGAAAGCCGTGTTTGTTTGGCCGACAAGTCGGAAATATTTAGACCAGCCGCCACGTTAAGGGAGTCTGGCCACCCCAGCCAGACGCGTCCAGGAAACAGGCGGTGCCTGCCTCCCTAGGAGCTCCTACTGAGATGCGTCCAGGTGATGCATTTTACTGTCTCCCATGCGTCGGTGCTAGAGACAATTAGAGAAAATCAGCAACGCAGTAGTGCCCGGTCACAGCAGACAATTATTACTCGACTCAGCGAACTGTTGACCCCATCCTAGCGGCAAATAACTTGATCACGTGCTTAGATACATTCATGTTCCAATTTAAAATAGTGCATTGTGTTACCTCACAATGGGAGCATGTAAAGCGAAGGCCGAAACAGCATTTCCGAGCAGGAGCCTCGGTTTGCCATTAACATAATTACAGTAGAGCGTCGTTTATCCAAAGTAATTGGGGGACATGGGTGTTCGGAAAACTGGTTTGTTCGGAAAATCGAACTGTACATGTTTACTTGCCAAAGAGAAGTACTGTACAGTAAATTTATTCATAAAAACAGGCATCTCTTTTAGTATTACAAAATAACATACAAAGGCAACCTCAGTAGGAATATACAGGGTGAGTCACCTAACATTACCGCTGGATATATTTCGTAAACCACATCAAATACTGACGAATCGATTCCACAGAACGAACGCGAGGAGAGGGGCTAGTGTAACTGGTTAATACAAATCGTAAAAAAATGCACGGAAGTATGTTTTTTAACACAAACCTACGTTTTTTTAAATGGAACCCCGTTAGTTTTGTTAGCACATCTGAACATATAAACAAATACGTAATCAGTGGCGTTTGTTGCATTGTAAAATGTTAATTATATCCGGAGATATTGTAACCTAAAATTTACGCTTTAGTACCACTCCTCCGCTGTTCGATCGTGTGTATCGGAGAGCACCAAATTACGTAGGGATCCAAAGGGAAGGGTGATGGACCTTAGGTACAGAAGAGACTGGAACAGCACGTTACGTCCACATGCTACACCTTTTTATTGGTATTTTTCACTGAGGCGTATGTACATTAATATGAGGGGTGAGGTACACATACACACACGTGGTTTCCGTTTTCAACTACGGATTGGTATAGAGTGTGGCAGTTATAACAGTCAAGGGGCATGAAAGGGAAGCAGTTGTTGGGAAGGGAGTGAGACAGGGTTGTAGCCTCTCCCCGATGTTATTCAATCTGTATATTCAGGAAGCAGTAAAGGAAACAAAACAAAAATTCGGAGTAGGTATTAAAGCCCATGGAGAAGAAATAAAAACATTGAGGTTCGCCGATGACATTGTAATTCTGTCAGAGACAGCAAAGGACTTGGAAGAGCAGTTGAACGGAATGGACAGTGTCTTGAAAGGAGGGTATAAGATGAACATCAACAAAAGCAAAACGAGGGTAATGGAATGTAATCGAATTCAGTCGGGTGTTGCTGAGGGAATTAAATTAGGAAATGAGACACTTAAAGTAGTGAATGAGTTTTGCTATTTGGGGAGAAAAATAACTGATGATGGTCGAAGTAGAGAGGATATAAAATGTAGACTGTCAATGGCAAGGAAAGCGTTTCTGAAGAAGAGAAATTTGTTAACATTGAGTATTGATTTAAGTGTCAGGAAGTCGTTTCTGAAAGTACTTGTATGGAGTGTAGCCATGTATGGAAGTGAAACATGGACGATAAATAGTTTAGAAAAGAAAAGAATAGAAGCTTTCGAAATGTTGTGCTACAGAAGAATGCTGCAGATTAGATGGGTAGATCACATAAGTAATGAGGAGGTATTGAATAGAATTGGGGAGAAGAGGAGTTTGTGGCACAAATTGACTAGAAGAAGGGATCGGTTGGTAGGACATATTCTAAGGCATCAAGGGATCACCAATTTAGTATTGGAGGGCAGCTTGGAGGGTAAAAATCGTAGAGGGAGACCAAGAGATGAATAAACTTAGGAGATTCAGAAGGATGCAGACTGCAGTAAGTACTGGGAGATGAAGAAACTTGCACAGGTTAGAGGAGCATGGAGAGCTGCATCAAACTAGTCTCAGGACTGAAGACCACAACAACAACAGTGATTCTGGACTTACCCTTATACGATAAGTGGGAAGACTTACTGCACACACTAACATTGTCCAATACGATCATTTTGCTGGTCCAGGTGATGTGTATTAAGGAGGCATAACGCTACATGGGCGTAGTGACCTCTACGGTCGCAGGTTCGAATCCTGCCTCGGGAATGGATGTGTGTGATGTCCTTAGGTTAGTTAGGTTTAAGTAGTTCTAAGTTCTAGGCGACTGATGACCTCAGCAGTTAAGTCGCATAGTGCACAGAGCCATTTTGAACCAACCATATGGCCAGCATGGCAGCACGTTGCAGAGCGTGCTTTGCGGTCCGCCGGCGATTCCGCTCCTGTCCTAGACTCTTCATCTCATAGCAGCACGTGCAACCTAAGACCTCAAATATTTGCTTGATGTAGTCCAGCCTTTTTTCCTCTATAGCTTTTACCCTATACTGCTCTCTCTACTAGCATGGAAGTTATTCCGTGAGGCCTTAACAGATGTCCTGCCGTCCTGTACTTTCTTCGCCGATTCTCCGGAAGACCACCTCATTCCTTGCATTATCTGTTCACCCAGTTTTCAACATTCTTCTCTAGCACCACAACTCAAATGCTTCGATTCTCTTATGTTACGGTTTTCCCACAGTTCATGTTTCATTATCGTACAATGCTCCAAACGTAAGTTTTCAGAATTTTCAGGTTTATTTTAGGTACTAGTAAGCTTCTCTTGGACAGGAGTGACCTTTTTTCCAGTGCTAGACTGCTTTTTATGTCTCCCTTGCTCCGTCTGTCATAGGTTCTTTTGGTGCCTACGGCCTACGTAGCTAAATTCCTTAACTTCATCTACTTCCTGATCACCAATCCTGATGTTAAGTTTCTCGCGTTTCTCATTTCTGCCACATCTCTCACCTTTTGTAATGTCCAGAGTACCATCAAAATGGCGATGGCTACAGTGTAATTCTGTATTTGAGTAAGAATATCATTTCTTTCGTCTGACTGCGTATGTCTTTCAGTTAACTTCTCTACTGTACTGTATTGTAACAGTATAGTCTCATCGAGTTATGTTGCTCGTCAGTGTGGATATAGATAAATATTAGCAACCGATGACCTCAACAGTTTGGTCTCATAGGAACTTATCACAAAAAAAGGTTAGCAAGGAAAATCTGAGAAATTATTGGTCAATGAGTTGGGTTTGTAAGTGGGCTGCTTCTGTGTTGGCAGCGCTGTGTAGCGCTTTGCATTGAATCTCTGACTTCCCTTTCTTTGTAAGAGACTCTGTGGCTGGTCGGAATCGTCGTTGGAAGTTAATCGCCAGTAGTGTTGAGCAGTTGGAATTTGGTCGCCAACAGTGATGTGCTCTCCAAATGTAAGTCTTCAGAAATTTATTCCTCTGATTCAGGCTTATTTTAGGTACTAGTAAGCTTATCTTGGACATGAGCGCCCTTTTTGCCAGTTATAGACTGCTGGAGAGACGTCTACAGACGTTAAAGTAACCTCTGGCGTGCCACAGGTGAGTGTTATGGGACCATTGCTTTTCACAATATATATAAATGACCTAGTAGGTAGTGTCGGAAGTTCCATGCGGCTTTTCGCGGATGATGCTGTTGTATACAGAGAACGTACAACATTAGAAAATTGTGGCGAAATGCAGGAAGATCTTCAGCGAACAGGCACTTGTTGCAGGGAGTGGCAACTGACCCTAAACATAGACAAATGTAATGTATTGCGAATACATAGAAAGAAGGATCCTTTATTGTATGATTATATGATAGCGGAACAAACACTGGTAGCAGTTACTTCTGTAAAATATCTGAGAGTATGCGTGCGGAACGATTTGAAGTGGAATGATCATATAAAATTAATTGTTGGTAAGGCGGGTACCAGGTTGATATTCATTGGGAGAGTCCTTAGAAAATGTAGTCCATCAACAAAGGAGGTGGCTGACAAAACACTCGCTCGGCCTATACTCGAGTATTGCTAATCAGTGTGGGATCCGTACCAGATCGGGTTGACGGAGGAGATAGAGAAGATCCAAAGAAGAGCGGCGCGTTTCGTCACAGGGTTTTTTGGTAACCGTGATAGCGTTACGGAGATGGTTAGCAAACTCAAGTGGCAGACTCTGCAAGACAGGCGCTCTGGATCGCGGTGTAGCTTGCTCGCCAGGTTTCGAGAGGGTGCGTTTCTGGATGAGGTATCGAATATATTGCTTCCCCCTACGTATACCTCCCGAGGAGATCAGGATTGTAAAATTAGAGAGATTCGAGCGCGCACGGAGGCTTTCAGACAGTCGTTCTTCCAGCGAACCATACGCGACTGGAACAGAAAAGGGAGGTAATGACAGTGGCACGTAAAGTGCCCTCCGCCACACACCGTTGGGTGGTTTGCGGAGTATAAATGTAGATGTAGATGTAGATGTAGATGAAGTACTATTGGGCAGTTGGAGGTGAACAGCCTGCAGTTATGGATATTAAATGTGAGAAGTTAGCATTGATGGAGGGTAGAGGTCTGAAGTGTAAGCGTAGGCTAACGATCTGTACATGTTCGACCTGGAGATTAAATATTATTTATGATTATATACCTTTGTATTATATGACAATGGCTGATTAATGTTTTTGTCTGAACAGGATGTCACATTATTAAGGTAAAAAATACATTAGTTGGTTTGCAACAAAATATTTCGTTTGCTAACCACATAACTATTGATAGTGGCTTCAGTGGTTAGAATCTTTTATTTAGCTGGCAGTATTGATGCAGTAGTTCGCGTAATGAAGATTTTTGTGAGGTAAGTGCTAAGTGAAATGTATAGGTTATTGTTAAGATTTCTTTTTAGTCAGCGCCATTCTATCGAATTAATTTTTGAAGTCGGGTTATAGCCTTTTTGAGCACTCAGATAGCGTTGCGCTAGAATATTGTGGGTCATTGTTGACAAGATAAGAATAAGTAAAGGGAAAGTTGGTTCACATGCATTCAATTTCACTCAGCAGTTTAAGTAAGAATTTAAATAAAGAAGTTTCACGTTTCAACAGGTTCCCGTACAAAGGAATCAAAATGTGCGGGCAAGACGAAAATAAATCATCAGAAGTACAGCGGCCAGTGGTTTTTTTAGACGAAATGTGGTTTCACGCATGTTACGCTGTGAATAAATGGTGTCGCTGTGGCAGTAAGAGAGTGGTACCGCCAAGCGAAAGTGCCGCTCAATGAAGCAGTGTTCCGCTGTGCCGAGGGCTGGCGTACACACATGTAGCGCAGGGCAGTGTCCTACTCGACTGCTCGAGAGTACACTGTTCATGTCTCAGTGTTTGTCTGGTTCAAACTCTGGCCAGTTTTCCAGTTCACTTCGCCGGGCAGTACACAGACTCAGTCCTTAATACACACTAGTCGTCATTCACTGAAGTGAAGTCTTGTTCTCTTCGTCACGGTCCTGGCGTGATGGCTCAGTTGTAAAATCGCTGACCCTTAGTTAGAAGGGGTGCGGTTCAAATCCCCACTTGACCATTCAGATTCTCATTTTCAGTTGATTCCTTGCATCGCTTTTGGTGAATGCTTGAGTGTTCCATTAAAAGAGACCGTAACCAGTTGCTGTACCATTCTTTTCCCAAATACAATAGGGTGATTTTTTGCCATATCTGAATATACTAAATCGGACGGAAGGAAGAGACGTTTACCTCATTCACAATATTACAACTTTGACTTCAGAAAACCTGGTAGAATGTATTCCAATGATTTCAAATACAACGTTGCTGTACTCTACGAGAAACACACTTCTTTGTCGCAGTGACTGAGAGATTAAACTTCGGCAGGAATGAAATTTAAATTCGTGTCCTGCCAACCAAGCTTTAAGTTTTCCTTGGTTTTCCTAAACCATTTAACGCAAGTGTGGGGATCGTTCCTTGGAAAAATCACACGACCGATTTCATGCCCCCTCTCAACCATACTAAACTTGAGCTCCGTCTCCACTTACCTCGCCATCGACAACACGTTAACCAATATTCTTAATTTCTTAGCGATTTCTTCTCAGTAACTTTATTATAATAACAGCGCTAACAGCTTTTCCAGTAATCGACAATGAATATGACGACCTAATGGCGTAAAGGACGAATATGCTGTTGCACAAATAACTGGAAAGCAAGCTTTTAGGCAGTCAACAACTAAATGGAGCTGATCTATCGCATTTTCATTTCTTCCTATAGTACAAGTGGGCGCTAACATTGAAGGCTTTCGAAACTGAAGTGGCAAATTCTCCTAGTAGCTTCTCAAAGCTTCTCAAAGCCTCGAACAAAAGAAAAAAAAGATTGTATTTCTTCAGTATGATACACTCTTTGACCCTTCGGCTAAATACGCTGAGCCTTAGACAGGCAGGTCATATTAACATCTGTTTTCATATGTGTTTTAAGTGATAACTTGTGATTGAGAAGACATAAAATAAAGACCAATTTCAAAGAGTTGTACTGTGGAACTATAACAGTGAGATACAGTGCAGGGGGAGATATGATTAATTCCCACTAATAGCGTGAGCACAGTACCTCAGCGTTTCCCGTCGTAAGGCCACCAGGAGAATAAATTTTGTATTTTGATAAGAGCATTCATTATGACTGGGCAGACTCGAGGAAGCTTCAAATGGAAATACAAGACCATGAGTGAGCGTAATGACTGATTTCTAGCACAACTGATAATTCGTTTCGGCACCTGGAAATACCACTGGGAAATCCTAATGCCCACTTGTTTGGGTAACTGATAGTAAGGGTGCCTTGTTTCACCAGTTACATATACAAACGGACACAGCTTGACTGCAAGCATATCGTGTTCGACTTTGAAGCCTTTGAGCTGACGTATCCTGTTACTGCCCAACGAATTATTAGCTTTACCAATGACAGAACTATTATATTTCCAATGTGAAAGACTGTAAGTGATTGTAAGACAGAAAATATTCACCGCGAAAACGGCGGCTGACAGATCTGGATCCACCCAAATAACATGAAAGTTATTATTTTTATTTTTTATTTTGTTACGTCGTGGTTTATTAAACTCAACTCTTAGTACTTCATGACTCTGTGTTAATTAAGCACTAATCTCCCACAAGATAAGGCAGTGGACAGCACATGTTGAGCTGCTTTCTGTTCTACTAACAACACAATTAGCAAAAATATCGTGTTTTGAATGAAAGAAAACACTGCTTTAAATGTCGTCACGTCTTATTAAACATTATTTCTGTAGTAACTTTTAAAAATTCCGCAGTTCTCAGCAATATATGCGCGATAAATCGAAAGCAGTAACTACACTTCAGTACTATCATCACCTAATTAAGTGTAAATTTTCAACAGGAAAAGAGAACAGTAGCGTCGCTGTCAATGACTGATCGACTTTGCTCCTGTAAAAACACAACTTGCATTCGGGAGAGCGCTGGTGGAGCATTTGTCGTCATAATATAAAGATTCTAAAAAAAGTTAGGGTAAATATGTGTATGCAATACACGAATAACAGTTCTCATTTCCACCTGTAGTTTTCAAGAAGACGCATTGTGTTGCCCAGGGTGGGCTACATGGTGGCCTTGTACCTACCATAATTGTCCCCCCTCCCCTTTCCCTCCCCCACTTTGTGCCATGTCTGCGTGTAACACGGAAATAACCATTGTCGTTATACACTGAAATGACAAAAGTCATGGGATAGCTATATACACATATACAGATGGCGGTAATATAGCACAAGTTATAAAAGGGCAATGCGTTAGTGGAATCGTAATTTGTACTCAGGTGATTCATGAGAAAAGGTTTCCGACATAATTAAGGCCGCACGACGGGAATTAACAGACTTTAAACGCGGAATGGTAGTTGGAGATAGACACACGGGACATTCAACTTAAGAAATCGTTAGAGAGTTCAATATTCCGAGACCCACAATGTCGGAAGTGTGCCGACAATACCATGTTTCAGGCAATGACCGAAGGTCTTCATTTAACGACCGAGAGCAGCAGCGTTTGCGTAGAGTTCTCAGTACTAACAAGCAACACTGCGTGGAATAACTGCAGAAATCAACGTGCGACATTCGACGAATGTATCCATTATGACAGGGCAGCGAAGTTTGGCGTTGATGGGCTATGGCAGCGGAAAACAACGTGTCTTTGCTAATAGCACGACATCGTCTGCAACACCTCTACTGAGCTTGTGACCATATCGGCAGAACCCTAGATAAATGGAAAACCGTGGTGTGGTCAGATAAGCCGCCATTTCAGTTGATAAGAGCTGATGCTAGGCGAGTTTGGCGTAGACCCAGCGGAGCCATGGAGCCATGTTGTCAACAAGGCACCATGCAAGCTGATCGTGGTTCCGTAATGGGGCGGTCTATGTTTAAATGGGATAGACTGAGTCCTCTGCTTCAGCTCAACCGACCACTGATTGGAAATGTTTGTGTTCGGCAACTTGGAGACCATTTGCAGCCATTCACGGACTTAAAAGTTCCCAGACAATTACGTCATGTCACTGAGCCACAATTGTTCGTCTTTGGTTTGAAGACCATTCTAGATAATTCGAGCAAATGATTTGGCCACCCAAATCGCGCAACATGTATCTCATCGAACATTTATGGGACGTAATGCAGAGATCAGTTCGTGCACAACGTCCTGCGCTGGCAACACTTTCCCGATTACAGACCGCGATATATGCAGCTTGGCTTAGTAATTCTGCAGGGGACTTCCAAAAACTTGATAAATCAATGTCACATCGAGTTGCTGCACTACGCCATGTAAAAGGAGGCCCGACACGATATCAGGAGATGTCCTCTGACTTTTGTCACCTCAGTGTAACCGAGAGAGGTGGCGCAGTGGTTAGCACACTGGACTCGCATTCGGGAGGACGACGGTTCAATCCCGTCTCCGGCCATCCTGATTTACGTTTTCCGTGATTTCCCTAAATCGTTTCAGGCCAATGCCGGGATGGTTCCTTTGAAAAGGGCACGGCCGATTTCCTTCCCAATCCTTCCCTAACCCGAGTTTGCGCTCCGTCTCTAATGACCTCGTTGTCGACGGGAAGTTAAACACTAACCACCACCACCACCACCACCTCAGTGTACCTCTATAAAACCTTTTGAATATCTCTAATTTTACCGTCGTGAGCAAGCAAAGTGTGTTTTGGAGGAAGTAACACGTTTTTTGACTTGCATTTGAACATGCATGACCACAGTTTTGAAAGGAAGTTCTCCATAATGTGCACTGCGTTTCTTGTAGTATATCCCGCCCGTTCTTGAAAACTTCTGGATTGCCCTCACGCTGACTAAACAAATCTGAAGAATAATGTGGTAAGAATATCTGACGGACAGTAATCGAGAACTGATTGAACGATTTTTCTGCAAGGACTACCTTCACAGGCGAATCACATAATGTACACACAATTTCAAACTCGGAGCTTGTAAGCCTGGATATTTATCTTAATTAACCTGAAGAGTAGCTTATGTCGGTGGTGCTATTCCTAGGACATTCACAAATTGTAACTTCAATCGATGCGCACACACATGACGGTGATTCTATTTTCGACATAGTACAGTACTTGCAGATTTACTATCAGTACGTGAAGTCTAATTAACGGTGTGCGTATGCTTGCAGGTAACAACAAGAACTCATCGGGGATGGACATCGACAGGAAGTCACACCAGTGGTTCGGCGCCACCGTACACAGCTCTGGCGACGGTGCCATCGTGGTGAGTGTGCAAGCGCTGCTGCTGACGCTGCTGCTGCTGTTGCTGCTACTGGTTTAGCGCACAACTTCGCGGCAATCTTGCCAGCGCATTCTGTGGTGCCTCGAACACGGATTCTGCAGTCGAGTGTAGTACTACGTGACGCATATACAGAAAATAACGGGGACATTGCTATCGTCACCGTTGGACTATTGGAAAGGTAGTTGAAGGCGGAAGAGAAACGTAAGCGGTAGCTAGGTGGACTCTGGCCTTTGGTCCCGGACGTCGCAAAATCATATAGGTACGTTACGCAGCATAGATCACTACCGAAAAAGACAAAAACAAAACCTTTTAATTCTACCGCTAGCACAAAGCTGTGCTTTGGTAACTATTCTATTCTCTTAGGTCACTGTTCAGCCCATCTACATTGCTCAAAATCAGTTGTGCACCTTCCTTACGACTTGAAAAGGTTGTGATTCTTGTAGGAAAACTTGTAAGATGCTTCCTGGCCACATGTGGAATGCGTCTTTGGGTATGGTGACGCCCCCCCCCCCCCCTCCATCTAGTATCTAGGGAAATGAGACTTTTTCCGTAATCCATCTAAATGGGATGTGGTCAAATGTCTACTACACTGACATTAAGGGCGAGTTTATCCCCGCCAGTGTTTCACCCTCTTTTGGCAATAAACTGGAAACCTATGACTTGAAGCAGCTCATTCGACAAGAGTGCCTTAGTGCGAACAGGAAATGGCTGATGGAAATGCCTGAATCATGTTCCTGAAGCTGACTGGTTGAAAAAGCTTAAAATAATTTCGTGGGGCTACTTGGAGCCCACGAAACCGGAGGAGATGAGCCTGAGCCGATAGCTCTCAGGGTTGTTGGAAGCGTGCCGTGGTGAGCCCTGGTTTGGATTGGGGGGAGGGGGGGGGGGGAGCGGATGTGGTATTTTACGTGTCACGTGTTTGACGTCAGGCGTGAGTGAGCTTAAATGGTCAATAAAGTGATCTACCAGCAGGGCAGGCTTTGAAAGAGGAAGAGCACTTCGTAAGCAGGCTCAGAATTCCCATTCGGTCTTTCGGTCATCTGGGCGAGTATTGCGGCTTTTTGGGCGTGCACGTGATCGGCATCCTTATTCGATCGAGGAGCTAGCTGGAGGTGTTATACTCGGGATGAACTTATACTGTGGAGCTGACATTCTAGTCAGTGTGTGCACTGGCAACATTTAGCGCCTGTGTTGTTGAAGCATCAAGGATTCTCTTAGAAGCCATGAAACGTTCAACGACGGAGTACAGCTCCTATAATAAGAACTGCTGCGTGATAGCTGCGGCTTCTGTCGGTAGTTGTTTATGGCAGCAGAAGGCAACGGCAGCTCGAGCAGACTGGCGACCGTGACCGAACCCGGCACAAGCTATCAAATTTCCGTATCGCGTCTACCTATTAGTTCCAACTGTGGACTGATGGTCAACATTGCTCAGTGTACAACATGGTACTTGGACAGCTTAACCCTTCCTTTTGGCGCCCGTTCTTGCTGCTCCATGGCTTTCGGAATTGCTCTTTTAATTTAGCACCATGTGCCCCACAACTTCATTCACTATTGATATATATACTCCTCGAGTGACGGTTTACATAATTCGAAAGGAGATGGCATTTCCCGCCCATACATGACTAGTGCACCTTTGAGTTATAGCCTGGTACTATGTACGATTGTACAAGTCCTCAATCACTGTGATGACTATTCATGAGAATTACTATTATTATTCAAGTAATAAAAACATTTTCCCTATGGTTGTGTGCATCCATTCCATACTCTCATTCCTTGAGAGTGAAATGTACTTTTCGTAGCTTATGAATTTGCAGTAGTATGCATAGCTGCTTCATTTACACGCGCATCAAATTGGTACCATGATCAGTTACCGCCCTCTCTTTTATCCCAACTGAGGAGCTGCAATTCAGTTGTTCCTCATTGCCTGAGCTACTGTCTCTGCCTTCTGGTTTAGCATAACAATCATAGGCAGATAACGTGAAACATTTGTGGACTCGGAATTCTAATCAGCGGCTTTGTGACCATCTGGGCGAGTGTTTCAGTTTGGTGCGCGTATTTTTGCTCGGATGGCAGAGGTCTCATGTCAAATCATGGATCCAGGAGATAGTACGGAATGGACGAACTGAGGAGCTGACATTCTTGTCAGTGTGTGAACTGGCAACTGGACTGCTGAAGCATCTTGGATTCGCACATAAACCAGTGAACATCTTACAATAGGAAATGCTACATGAGAGGTGCCTTCTGCCAACAGTGGTTTGTGACGTCTGAAGGCAGTGGCTTCTCGAACAGTTGTGACAGAAATCCGCGTCTACCTCTTAGATCCAGCTCTGGCCTGGTGGTTTAACTTTGTCCTTAGCCCAACACGGTGATTGGGCAGCTTATCCTTCTCCATTTGCATGCCTTCTGGCTGCTCATAGATTTTTAAATTGTCTTCTAACTTGTCGTCATGAGCCCCACAATGTCTTTGCAAAATTATGCACCTCTGATACGACCTCCTAGTTATTGGCTCACATAATTCAAAAGGAGAAGGCATCTTATGATCATAAATGACTTGATACTGTGGTAATCCAGTACTTTGGTGCATGTTCGAATTACATGCTGGTACCACATATGGTAATAGATCCCCATCATACTGATGACTATTCATGTAATAACGACACACTGTCTGTGGTTCTGTGCATCCATTCAGTCCATTCATACTCTTAAGGATCTAATGCACCTTTCTGAAGCTTATGAATTTGCAGAAGTCTACATGACTACTTCATTAACTCCAGCAAGAAATTTGTACTGTGATCAGTCATCGCGGTCTCTGTTGACCCAAACTTTAAAATCCAGTAGTTCCCCAATGCGTGAGCTACTGTCACTGCCCACTGGTTTGGCACAGTAACCATAGCCAAACTGAAATGTCTGTGGGCTTCTAGTTTGTGATCTCGTGGCCATCTGGGTGAGCGTTGCAGTTTTGTAAGTGTGCACCTGCTCTGGAGGAACAGAGGCTCCACATCAAATCACAGATGCGAAAAAACTGTTCAAATGGCTCTGAGCACTATGGGACTTAAAATCTGAGATCATCAGTCCCCTAGAACTTAGAAATACTTAAACCTAACTAACCTAAGGACATCACACACATCCATGTCCGCGGCAGGATTCGAACCTGTGACCGTAGCGGTCGTGCGGTTTCAGACTGAAGTGCCTAGAACCTCTCGGCCACCCCGGCCGGCTCACAGATGCTGGAGATGGCATATAATTGATGGAGTGGATGTTTTGAGCAGCTGATTTTTCATCAGTGTGTGATTTGGCGACTTGTAGCACTTAGTTCATTGAAGCAACTTGGGTTGACAAAGAAACTTGGAACATTAGGATGTGTAGTACAGACACTATAATTGGAACTAGTGGAGAACTGCCCGTTGTCAGCAGCACTTTATGACGGCTAAAGGCAGTGGAAAGCATAGCAGACTGGCGACCGTGACAGGAATCCGGTGTGGGCTATTAGGCTTCCGTAACGCGTCCGCCTATTAGCTTCTACTCCGATCTGGTGACAACTGCCGGCGGAAACGAGCACATAAAATGCATAGGGCGTCGTGACAGGTGCTCCGCTGCTGCGATTAGCGGGCTGCGGCGTCGGACTGTCGGCCAGCAGTTAATCTCGGCCGGCTGATGGTCGGGGCGTCGAACCTGTCGCGGCGGCGCGCGTGGGCCGGAAGTTTACGGCGCTCCGGCGTGTTCAGAGGCGCCGCCGGACACGCGGCACGCGGCTAATGGCCGCTAAATCAGCCAGTAGGTTTTGGGCGCCCGCCTGATGGACGTGGGAGCCCGCCGGCCAGTTTACATGCAAATGCACCGCCTAATGGCGCCACCTGCGCTCCACGTGCTCCTCAGTGCACGCCGCCCGGCCGACGCGGCCACGGCCTGTGGCGTCCGTCTCAGTGTACGGGGCCCTAATGGCCCTGTATCTGTCCGGCAGACACACCTCGTCCCCTGCAGACTCACTCTTCTCATCGCCCTCTCGCTTCTCTCACTTGTTTCAAAACTGGCAAGCTCCACAAAGAAGTGAGTGCACATCGCAACAACTCAAGCCCTGTCTGCCTAGAGAGGCTTAGATTTTAGAATTCGAAAAGATAACAGTTGTATTTACACTTACCATCGTGATGGAATGCGGGAACCTAGTCGTATAATAATTTGCCTCTGTCTGCAAACTGTGTACTGAAGGCCTCTATGAGGGGAAGTCTGTCTGATGTAATAGAACAAGAAACAGGAGTCGATATAGACGAGATAAGGGATCGAGTATTAGAATCAAGGTTTAAAAGAGCTTTGGAGGACTTAAGAGCAAATAATGCAGAAGGGACAGATTACATTCCATCAGAATTTCTAAAATCATTGGGAGAAGTGGCAACTGAACGATTATTCACGTTGGTGTGTAGAATCTATTACACTGGCGATATACCATCTGACTTTCGGAAAAACATCATCGACGCAATTCCGAAGATAGCAAGAGCCGACAAATGCCAGAATTATCGCACAATCGGCTTAACAGCTCATGCATCTAAGTTACTAACAAAAATAGTATACAGAAGAATGGAAAAGAAAACTGAGGATGTGTTAGATAACGATTAGTTTGGCTTTGGGAAAGTTAGACACCAGAG
The DNA here is from genome assembly GCF_023897955.1 of Schistocerca gregaria. Taxonomy (NCBI): domain Eukaryota; kingdom Metazoa; phylum Arthropoda; class Insecta; order Orthoptera; family Acrididae; genus Schistocerca; species Schistocerca gregaria. The sequence goes on along the minus strand of NC_064922.1, from coordinate 354,414,918 downwards.
AAGCAATTCTGACGCTGCAGTTGATAATGGAAGCAATATTAAAGAAAACTCAAGACACGTTCATGGGATTTATCGACCTAAAAAAAGCGTTCGACAATGTCAAATTATGCAAGTTGTTCAAAATTCTGAGGAAAGCAGGGGTAGAGACGGGTAATGTACAACATGTACCAAGACAAGAGAGAATAATAAGAAGGACGAAGTGCTCAGGTTAAAAAGGGTGTAAGATAGGGATGTAGTCTTTCGTCCCTAATGTTCAATCTATACATCGAAGAAACAATGATGGAAATAAAAGAAAGGTTCAAGAATGGACTCCCACCATTTGACATTGTCGACAGCTGTTTCCAGATCGGCAAATCCTGTGACCGTGTTCGACTTTTTTTCAGTATTACTTCCATTATCAAGTGCCATGTCAAAACTGCCTCTTCGGTGCCATTGTGAAAGGATATGAACGATAAGATTGGCTGATGACTTGCCATCCTCAATGAAAGTGAAGAATAATTTCGGATCTGCTGAATGGAATGACCAGTCTAATCAGTATGGACTGAATGTAAATCGAGGAAAGACGAAAGTAATGAGTAGTATAAATAAGTACAGCGACAAGCTTCACATCAGGACTGAGGTCACGAAATAGATACAGTTAAGGGATTCTGTTATCTAGGCTCCAAAATAACCAATGTAAAACGGAGCGAGGTGTAGCACTGGCAAAAAGAGCAGTCCTGGTCAAGAGAAGTCTATTAATATGAAACATAGGCCATAGGAAGAAATTTCTGAGAATGTACGTTTAGAGCACAGCATTGTATGGTGACACACGTGGACTGTCGGGAAAACCAGAACAGAAGAGAATCGAAGTAGTTGAGATGTGGTGCTACAACGAATGTTGAAAATTAGGTAGACAGATAAGGTAAGGAACGAGAAGATTCGGCGCAGAATGGGAGAGGGAACGAATGTGCGGAAAACACTGACTAGAAGAAGGGACATCTGTTAAAACATCACGGAATAACTTCCGTGCTACTAGAGAACTGTGCAAGGTAAGAACTGTAGAGGAAGACAGAGATTGGAATATATTCAGTAAATAATTGATGATATAGGTTGCAAGTGCTACTCTGAGATAAAGAGGTTGGCACAGGAGAGGAATTCGAGACGGGCCGCGTCAAACTAGCTAGTCAGAAGAATAATGAGTCAAAAAAAAAGAAAGGTGTCAGGGCAGAATACTTCTGATCAGAAAATGAAAGTAATAGCTGGCTGCCGGCCGGAGTGGACGAGCGGTTCTAGGCGCAACAGTCTGGAACCGCGCTACCGCTACGGTCGCAGGTTCGAATCCTGCCTCGGGCATGGATGTATGTGATGTCCTTAGGTTAGTTAGGTTTAATTAGTTGTAAGTTCTGGGGGACTGATGGCCTCAGAAGTTAAGTCCCATAGTGCTCAGAGCCATTTGAGCCAATAGCTGGATGATAACGAAATAACTTTGGTGGTATGTGTAAAGGTGTGAAATCAAGTGAAATAACTTTTTCAGTAACATTGTTTACTTAGAAATCTTTTACGTATGAAACATCATAGCGCACCGAAACATTATCCGATACTGTATGTTCCACAATTGTGTCCTCACTCTGAAGAGATCTTTGGATCTTTTTTCGTAAAAAAAAACGCTTTGGCTTGAGAGAGTGTGTAGAACCTGAGAGAGCCACTGAGGTGCTGACTGTGTGGGAATGACCTGAGCTGTGGAGACGAGTGTGACTCCACGTGTCCGGGCGGTAACTACGATGTGATGTGACGCGCACTGCCATGCTGTTGGCGCGAATGACTCGGCGGCCATGCGTTTGAGCAGTTGCGCGCTCGCAGCAGCTGCGACGTGTGGTGTTCGGCGCGCTCCCTCGGCGTCATTAAAAACATTAACAAGTTTCCAGGAACACGGCGGAGCGCACTCGCCCGGTAACTGCTTAGTAATGACGGCCGTCTGTGGGATGCAGCCCGTTCTACGCAGAACTCTCGTTACTCTGCACATGAATAGGCAGATTCATTCCGTAGTTTGAAGCCACATTGACCATTAATCGACCGTGACTTTTTCAAAAATATGAAAAGGTTTTCAAATGCAGCTACCACTCACAAAATTTAATGACAGCTAAATTATTTATTGCAATGACGTGGGGTTTTATTATACCAAAGAAAAACGCCTCATATTGCTAGACGCGTGAAAGATCTCTTGCGCGCGTCGTTTGGTGATGATCGTGTGCTCAGCCGCCACTTCCGTCATGCTTGGACTCCCAGGTCCTCAGACCTCAGTCTGTGCGATTATTGGCTTTGGGGTTACCTGAAGTCGCAAGGGCATCGTGATCGACCGACATCTCTAGGGATGCTGAAAGACAACATCCGACGCCAGTGCCTCCCCATAACTCCGGACATGCTTTACAGTGCTGTTCACAACATTATTTCTCGACTACAGCTATTGTTGAGGAATGATGGTGGAAATATTGAGCATTTACTGTAAAGAACATCATCTTTGCTTTGTCTTACTTTGAAATGCTAATTATTGCTATTCTGACCAGATGAAGCGCCATCTGTCGGGAATTTTTTGAACTTTGTATTTTTTTGTTTCTAATAAAACCCCATGTCATTCCAAGCATGTGTGTCAATTTGTACCTCTCTTGTTTTGACCGCGATCTTGTTTTCTGCACTGCTGATTTGTTTTGTGTTAGCGTGTTTTAAAGTGAACCTTGTGAAGTTTGCGAACAATGGTGAGTAAGTCCAAGAGAGCTGTGCAAGTAACGATACCTCAGCACGTCATAATAAGACTGCCGCGCCACATTAATGGAGTGAGTGATTTGTTACATAAAAAATATGTGAACAGCATACCAATATAAAAAGTGACATCGCCACGTACTAGGTCATCCTTGTCTCTCTCCGCAGGGTGATAGCAGCAGTCACATAAAAAAGCTTTAATGTCTGTACGCACTTAGGTGATATGTTTTTGAAATGCCACTATAGCGTGATGATGAGGCATCTCCTCGAAACAAGTAGCTAAATAAAGAATTTCTTAGTCAACAAATTGACTGACTGGTAGTGGTATTTGAAAACCATTCAAGATTCATTCCGATCTGAACTTGTGAAAAGTTTAGGCTCCGCCTGATCAACTCGATAATGTGGGCATTCACTCAGAGAATTACAGTACGCTTCCTTTCAAACAGTTCCTGGATCCACACTTCATATACTGAGAATACCTAAGAGTAATCCACCAACTAATTAATGTTTTCATTTTGAATTCTTAGCGATAGTTTCCATTACAGTATTTTGTTTGGTACTGAGTGGAAAGCGCAAAACAAAATGAGTATTTCATTTGCAGCTATTCTGCTTATGAAGGGTGTCCAGGAGGATTGATCAATATTCAGTGATACGACGTGAACGATCATTCGAAACAAAAACTCTAGTAAACTCGGACTATAGAATGCATACCTTAAGAGACATGAGAATTATAGTACAGCAGAAGAGATATGTGTCACATTAGTGAATATGAATATTGCTCATAGCCCCTAAGGAATGCACTTTACAGGCCATCTTTACTAGACCTTTGTGCTTTGAGTAATCGTTCCTGTCATGTCACTGAGTACTGATCATTCCTACTGAGACACACCATACAGAGAGGATATCAGTTACTACGTGAATGAATAATGATCTATAAAACGTGGTTTAGAAACATGGCATTTTCATGAGATACACGTACAGGGCATTAAGGAAAAGAAGTCTAAGAACCATGCTGTTGGTGAATGTCCAGAAAAGTTGTATTTATTTTGTTCAGTAAATAGCCTGTTTATTCCTCCTCGGACACCCCGTAGAGAGGGCATTAATGACTAAGCGAATGAAAAATGAACTACAAAACGTTGTTAAAGTACGGCATTTTCATGGGATAATACGGGTACAGAGCGCAAGGAAAAGAAGTCTAAGCACTATTCTATTGTTGGGTATCGACAATAGTTGTATTTATTTTGTTCAGTAAATAGCCTGTTGTTTTAAGGAGGATGCTACGATTTATTAAATATTATAGAGTGCCGAGTTATTAAATATTATAGTTTCTGAAAGTGGCGATTGTTGTGAGGGCGGAGGTAGATAGTTCCGTATCTGAGGGTACTTTGCCAGCGGCTGTGTCCGATTGGTTCTAGGCGCTTCAGTCCAGAACCGCGCTGCTGCTACTGTCGCAGATTCGAATCCTGCCTCGGGCATGGATGTGTGTGATGTCCTTAGGTTAGTTAGGTTTAAGTAGTTGTAAGTCTAGAGGGCTGATGACCTCAGATATTAAGTCCCATAGTGCTTAGAGCCATTTGAACCATTTGAAGGCACTTTTCCGGCAGATTTGCCAGTTTTCCTCGGAAGGAGTAACCTATTGTCGCCAGTAGGCGCGCTGAAAGTCGCGACGTAACCAGCCCTCATTCCGCTCAAGGCAGCTTTTGCCGTATGCACGCTCCCCGCCGGCTGCTGCTATGGCGGTCGTTGTCCATGGCGGCGAGTGAAGGCGGAGCGTCAGTTAGACTTACCACGCACCAGTCTGGAAAGTGGTGCGTGCCCTCCCGCTCAGAGCCGTTCTTGATCTGTTGAACCGCGATGACGGTTGCCGTGTAATGCGACGACGCTGTCCTGCCTTTCATGTAGGCCCTGGCCCGTCCGCCGAAGTATCAGGAATGCTGGTGTCATGACCGGTATGGCACGATGATCAGGAATACCCCAGTAGTCATCTATCTGCAAAATGGCCCAAATGACTTTAAGCACTATGGGACTGAGGTCATCAGTCCCCTAGACTTAGAACTACTTAAACCTAACCAACCTAAGGACATCACACTTGTCCATGCCTGAGGCAGGATTCGAACCTGCGACCGCAGCAGCAGCGCGGTTCCGGACTGAAGCACCTAGAACCGCTCGGCCACAACGGCCGCCTACTTGCGACAGCGGCAGACTGATGTTGAACTCTGGTCATTATGCGGAGGTAGCCATCTCTCCCCACAGCGGCTGTCGTTGCTGAGTAGAGTGCAAGAAATCAAATCTACAACAGACTTGTTCCAGACGTCACTTTGCTGTAATCATGGAAACGACTGTGAACGTTTTGTACCTAATCATCCAGTCCGACCGACTACCTTACGATCTAACATGCTAGGGTATTTATGGAGCGAAGTAGTGGCTAATGGTTACCCGATGTCACTCGACATGACCGCATATGTCTGGTTATGACGAAGGTGTCAGCGGTTCCTACTCTGTCGTGCTTGCTGAACTTTGCATTACCAGTCTCGTTTCCTTAATCAAAGAACCAACTGCCTACTGCATTGCTGCTGTCCGCTGTCTGGCTCACCGTAAGCGCCGATATCGTGGTTTTCGTGGCCCACTCTCTGAATCTTTTCGATGCCCGTTGTCCGGCAACTGGCCTCCGTAAGCTCGAGAAGTGCTCTAGGATTGGTTGCATTATAGTTTCGTGTGCCACTTTCTGCACAATTCTTCCTCAGAGGCCTTCCAACGAAACTCCCTGGTCAATACGTCTTCCCAATTACTGATCCTAGGCGTTCGTCCCATTTAACCTATGGAAGGAGCCTCGGGGAATGATTGCTGTAGACAGAACACAATCGGGAGCGCCCTGGAAACGTTGAACTAGTGTCAACGACCACCGAAAAACATTGGAGAAAACCGTCAGACACACAAAATTGGACCTCTTCAACAGCAAAAATGTTGACGACTTCATTAACTACTGGATAACTGTCAAGAAAGGAAGATGTCTTACTATCAGACAAGTGCAACAAAAGTAATGAGACATTTAGCATTGCAAGAAACGCGCAGAGGGGTAAATGACTGAAAACCAAAAATAGAAAGCCTGAAGACGACGCAAGAAAGCCCTCATGAACAATTTCTTAGTGATATCTTTGTAAGATGAGACGTAGAGATGAAATCAGCTATTATCATGTACACGAACAACGTTTAAATTTTATAAATTGAGCTGTTGTTACGTCAGTGAACAAACCATCTAATACCGCTTTTTACCTTCCACAACCCACATAAATTTCATAACTAAAACATTAAGATCGTATTGATTGGTCGGTTGGTTGATTTTGGGCCGGGGACCAAACAGCGAGGCCATCAGTCTCAAGTGATTAGGGAAGGATGGGGAAGGAAGTCGGCCATGCCCAGAATTTGCTTGAAGCGATTTAGGAAAACCACAGACAACCTAAATCAGGATGGCCGGAAGCGTGTTTGAATCGTCGTCCTCCCAAATGCGAGTCCAGTGTGCTAACCTCACTCGGATATTCTATTGGGAGATTTTATCTGTCAAATTGTCAGCTGGGGATATAACTCAACTCATAGAAATGGTTAAAAGTGGGATGTTGGACAAGAGAGAGACTAAAGCTAATTTCTGTTTTAGGAACCAGTTTTTAATTTGTAAGACATTTCTAGGGGCAGATGCGGACTCTGATCTTAATTCATTGTTTGTGAGCTGTAGATTAAAACTGAAGAAATCGGAAAATGGCTGGAAATTAAGGAGATAGGACCTGGATAAGCTGAAACAACCAAGAGGTTGTAGACACCTTCAGAGGGAGCATTATACAACGGTTGACTAGAAAAGGGAAAAGAGTACTGTAGAAGACGAATGGATAGCTTTAAGAGATGAAATAGTGAAGGCAGCAGAGGATCAGATAGTAAAAAGAAGACAAAACCTAATAGGAACCCTTTGATAATACAAGAGATATTGAATTTAACTAATGAAAGAAAATTTAAAAAATGCAGCAAACGAAGCAGGCGAAAGGGAGAGCCAGATGTATGAGATACGTGAAGTACCCTCAGACTTCAAGAGGAATGTAATAATTCCAATATCAAAAAATCAGTTGCTGGGAGGTGTGAAATGTATCGAACAATCAATTTAACAAGTCACGGTTGTAAAATGCTAACACGAATACTTTACAGAAGAATCGAAAAACTAGTACAAGCAGACCGTGAGGAAAACCAGTTTGGATTCTGGAGAAATGCAGAAACACGTGGGCCAATACTGACCCTACGACTTAACTTAAAAGATAGGTAAAGAAAAGGCAAACCTTCATTTATAGCATTTGTGGACTTAGAGGAAGCTGTTGACTGGAATACGCTCTTTGAAACTCTGAAGGTAAGAAAGGTATAATACAGGAAACGAAACGCTATTTACAACTTTTACAGACACCAGACGGCAGTTAGAAGGGTCGAGGGGCATGAAAGTGAAGCTGTTGTTGAGAAGGAAGTAAGACGGTGTTTCTATCCCCAAAGTTATTCCATATGTACATTGAACAAGCAGTGAAGGAAACCAAAGAAAAATTTGAAGCAGGAATTAAAGTTCAAGCAGAAGCAATAAAAACTTTGAGGTTTGTCGATAACATTATAATGTATGTAAGTAGAAAGGATATAAAATGTAGACTGGCAACGTCAAGAAAAGCATTTACGAAGAAGAGAATTTTTTTAACATAGATTATAGGTTTAAGTGTTAGGAAGTTTTTATGTAGGTATTTGTCTGGAGTGTAGCCATGTACGAAAGTGAAACATGGACGATATACAATTTGGATAAAAAAGAGAGTAGAAGCTTTCGAAATGTGGTGCTACAGGAGAAAGCTGAAGATTAGATGGGTCGATCAAGTAATTAATGATAAGGTACTGAATAGAACTGGGGAGGCAAGGAATTTGTGGGAAAACGTGATCAAAAGAAGGGATCTATTGATAGGATAAGTTCTGAGACATCAAGGGATTACCAGTTTAGCATCGGATTGTATTGTGAGTGGTAAAAATCGTACCAGATTCAGAAAGATGCAGGTTGCAATAGTTATTCGGGAATGAAGAGGCTCGCCCAAGATAGAGTGGCATGGAGAGTTGCATTAAATCAGCCTTCGGACTGAAGACCACAATAACAAACACCGAACCGCCATGGCTGTCATCGGATAGTACAAGGCACAGGATTCTTTGCCTTTGCTGCAGGCATTACACGTATTCATATTTAAACGAACTATTATTCATTACGATAAATGAAAATTATGTCAGTCGTTCTGTATCTACAATCGTGCCTGCTAATTCAGACAGTTACCTATACATCATGAAGCTTGTACCTCTGTGAAGAAATTTTTGTTTTTATTATTTAACCAACAACTGACCACCAGATAACGGTCTTTTATGTAAACCACTCAACCTGGCGGCCTTTTAGCTCACCTGTTCGTTACTTCGTATCCGCTCAGTCGGTAGCTGAACGAAAAGCTTATATTGAAGTAATAAAAATGTGGTCTATTCGTAATAATTCATGTGCGCTTAATAGACACCTCCATCTCACTTAACGTCAGAGGTGACGCATTGGCTAACACACTGGACTCGCATTCGAGAGGAGGACGGTTCAAGCCACCGTCCACCCATCAAGAATTAGGTTTCCCGCTATTTCCCCAAATCAACCAAGGAAAATTCCCGAATGGATTCTCTAGAGGGATACTACCATTTCCTATGCCATCCTTCCCTAATCCGAGCTTCTGCTCTGTCTCTGATGATCTATTGCCGGCGGAACGTTAAACACTAATCTTCCTTCTTCCCGCCACGCTTCTAGTCTCATTTGCCATCTGTACACTTCCTCTCACGTAGAAAGCATCCTTCACAATTGTCAATACGTTCCATCTGTCTTCCATGATTTGGCTACTTTGCGTAAACTCGTATATTACTCAGTCATGATGATCATCTTCTTTTTCATCAGTATCAGGAAGAAGAACATAATTTGAAGATATGTATTAATGAACTTAATGAAGCTACCAGAGTGGAGAACCAAATAAAATAGGAAGTATAGCCGGCCGGAGTAGCCGAGTGGTTCTAGGCGCTACAGTCTGGAACCGCGAGACCGCTACGGTCGCAGGTTCGAATCCTGCCTCGGGCATGGATGTGTGTGATGTCCTTAGGTTAGTTACGTTTAAATAGTTCTAAGTTCTAGGGGACTGATGACTCAGAAGTTAAGTCCCATAGTGCTCAGAGCCATTTTTGTAGGAAGTATAATTGAAACAAATAAATGGAGGCACAAACAGAATAAAAGTACCTATGGCTGAAAAGAGCTATGCTCTAGCTGCAGCCCACCCTCAGCAGAAGGGATGAAAGATAAAAAAAAGTGTGATGCACTCGCTGTTTTTCCTCACAGCTCTCCGTTTCTCTCGTCTTGTTTCTTCTTAAACCAATATCCGTAGTAAATAGCCGTGCATTCTACTGAAAATTCGTCCACATCTTCTTCAGTTACAAATGGAGGAGCGACAACACATTGAACCTTATATTTCGGATTTACAGGATCGTCAGAAGCATTTTCTCTGGTATTTTGCCAGATATTTGCGATTTCTTTTTTTTTCAGTCTGTAGCTGGAGTCAGACCAAACAAATAGAGCTCATCTAGTCTTTCATGCAACCCCCAGCCCCGACAGAAAGTGACAGTTTGTTTCTCGTTACGAGCAAAATGTTTTTTAAAGCGGTTTTTTACGTGCCCGTTCGATAGAGTGGTCCGAAATTAGTCTAGTGCCACATTTGTTTTAACAATGTGTATTAACAGGGAGTACTAACGGGGACAGAAAAACACGAAAAAAAAGCCAGCACTCCTGCAGCAGCTAGTGAATAGCGCTGCCGCGTGGCGGCAGCGGTCGGAGTGGGCCAGGGGAGTGCAGTCGCTGCAGGCATATTGGTTATTCTTCGTGTTTTACTGTCGCTGTTAATACGGGATCTATAGAACGAATATCGCACTACACGCAGTTTGGACCGCTCAGTCGAATGGGCCCATAAAATAACGCTTTAAAACCCATTTTCTCGTAAGGGTGTAATGGTACTTGAATTACATAACCATTACGGCACCTCACCTCAACCTCTCGATACCAGCAATATTCTACTGTATTCCTGTAAAGTAGTTAACATATTTCTGTGACAACATTCAGATTTCATTTCATTAATGTAGAGGTACTTTGATACATCGATATGTTTATATTGCAATGATATTATTCTTATGTGTATTCTTTCTTTTGTCACTATGATCTTTGACGTACTTGTAACTCTGATTTTTGGGCGCGTAAGCGGTTATTGGAGAGTCAAGTCTTGGTCGTCATGTTGAAAAGACGCAAATTGTAGTCAGTTTATAAAATGTGAACTTTAACAATGAGGAAGATATTTTCAAGTATGTTTTATATTGTGAAGTGATGTTACAACAAAAGTAATAAGAAAGAAGTGTAACTTAAATTCGGAGTGCTGATTACTTTTTTTTTTACATCACCATTGTGCTAACTTGCAAAAGTTTAATCTTCAAGAATGGTTTATGAAACACATCTATAAAACTTTTGAATATCCCAGAATAACACCCAGGCCTCTTTGCATCCGAGCTTGGAATCATCACTACCTAGATTTTCGACGATTGAGCCATGAGTTCACAACGAGACCAGCGTGGGAAACACGAAAAGATGAGTGCCTAGTTTATCTATTATTTCAAGAGATGACTTTATTAACTGTGCTCTAATGACACCTGCCACATAATATGATTTTGTTGTTGTCCGAAAACGCAATATTTAGCAGCGTGAGCAACACTACAATCATAATTAATTTTTGACCTTTGTTGTGGTAGGGATATTAGAAGGGGAAACAAACGCGTTTTCTGTCGGCACTGGGAGATGTGGAAATGACGTGATGAGCAGTATTTGTATGGGCTGATTGCAGCTTTACACTGCAAAAACTGAATTGTAAGTATCTACTGAAACACCAGAGAAAATGTGCTTGACGACTTGTAGGAGAGACACTCTTATATATTCCTTGTTAGCTCTCCTTTGACCTACATCATTGCTTCTTTGACAGCAAAGGTGTTGTATTGAACTGCTGCTCATGACATAGACATTTCGAGTATTAAGACACATCCGTGGTAGAATGGTTCGACAGTTATTCCCAGTATAAGAAAAAAGATTACGACAAGTCGTGCGGAACGTAGGCAGTCATTACTCCCTCGCTCAAATGGTTCAAATGGCTCTGATCACTATGGAACTTAACATCTGAGTTCATCAGTCCCCTAGAACTACTTAAACCTAACTAACCTAAGGACATCACACACACACCCATGAACGAGGCAGGATTCGAACCTGCGACCGTAGCGGTCGCGCGGTTCCAGACTGAAGCGTCTTGAACCGCTCGCCACAACGGCTGGCTCCCTCGCTCAGGGGATCAATGAAACAGGACACAAAATTGGTAATATTGACCAGGAAAGCACTCCGCCGTGCACTGCACAGTGGCTTACAGAGTGCCGATGTAGCTGTAGTGGTTTTCGTGTGACTCTTGTAAGTTACAAACCACAGAGAGTGAAAGCGCGAGCTTTCATTCATACCGTTGGTAAGCAGCAGGTGGCCCTGCCCTCTTGGGAGGCTGTCCCTCGCATTCCCTCCCGTTCTCCTCGCTCTCCCGGTCCCCGTTCCTCTCGTAAAGTCCATCAGCTGCCGGAGGCAGCAGACGACGCAGCTGATGGACGAGCTTGGGGTCGTTACCGCGGCCCTATGATTAACACCTGGTAACTACTGTCGGTCCGAGGATTGTGGCACTAAGTGGCAGGCGTACGTACCGTCGTAATTGCCATTGACTAACGCATTCAGTTGTCAGTACCTCCCATCAGTATCTCTGATACAAGACGGTTTTTCTGTTTCCTGCTGTGTACTCCAACTCCCCACTGTGCACAAATTCATTTCGTTAATAATCTTTATTGCCACAGGTAATAGAGTTCTCAGGAGGAAAAAGTTTCTCTCTCACCAATCCCCGCACCTCGTCTGCATTCTGCTTCAGTCGCTCATTCGTTCTTTACAAGATGAGAAAGAGAAAGCGTGAGCCAGTGACGCATTTGAACTGACGGTCACCCGGGCTGTTCTGCCACAGCAGTCTCTGCTGCTGAACATATAATGGTACAGAATCGTGTGGGTAAGTTACAGTCTACAGTGTTGCTGACTTCTGTAGTAGAAACATACAGCCATGCTGTTTCTAGTTTTACACAAGCAACTGACGCAGTTCCTCATGATGCAACACCACCACCACCACCATCATCATTACCGTCGTGAATTCGACATCCACTGCCGACCGCCATGGCCGAGCGGTTCTAGGCGTCTCAGTCTGGAATCGCGCGAGCGCTACGGTCGCAGGCTCGAATCCTGCCTCGGGCATGGATGTGTGTGATGTCCTTAGGTTAGTTAGGTTTAAGTAGGTCTAAGTTCTAGGGGACTGATGACCTCAGATGTTAAGTCCCGTAGTGCTCAGAGCCATTTGAACCATTTCAACCATTCGACATCCACTGCTGGACAAAAGTGGCCTCTAATCATTTTCAAACAATACGGTCATCAGCTATACGTGCCTATTTCTTTAACGTCGTCTTTACAACTTCAATTAGCCTGTCGTCTTGATCTTTTATTCTCTCCTGCAAACAATTACCTTAGTCCGTTTTTCATCTTCTGACTACATGCACCGCCTCTCTTTCTTTTAATTTTCATCGCAGTTGTAATTAAGCCGTCAGGTCCAATCTGTCCCCTGATCCGACTGTTTGTATTCCTGTTTCTTCTAATCGTAATCTTGCTTCTTCTTAAACCAGTATCCGTAGTAAATAGCCTGTGCGTTCTACTGAAATGCTTGCGTCACCGACTTTACATTTACTTTGTCTTTTGCTAACACATAATCTATTTCAATGCCCTATGCGACATCTGCGTCTGTTGCTTATGATACTGAACACACCCAAGTTCACAGCCAAGCAATTTAGATCTGATGGTGGTGCGTAATGTATTGCACGTGGTCGTACGTTAGTACAAAACTTTGCATTCGAGGCAGAAATCTTTTGTAGTGCTGACAATACTGCACTCGCTAAATCTCATTGATGACGTGACCATTTCAGGAAGTTGATTGTTCATCAAAAGCACGACGGTTTTTTTTTTTCTCAGTAACCGGTTATATTGTGAATCTGCACCTTACCACTTTGCTTTAGTCTTATTACAATTAATTTTTAGGCAAACTATCAAACTTGCTGTATTAAATTCCTCTATTAGTTTACTTGAAGACATGCGGCAACCTGCCACATTTTATGCTGCGTCATTTATGCCAAGACGTGTTTCGGGTTTTCGTCCATCTTAAACTGGCGTAATACGTTCACTTCTTCATCGATACTACGTTTCTGTCGATATTTTGAAGGCTTCAGCCGCCCTTCGTAACATAACAACTCTTTTACCCACCTCGTTTCCTAAGTTGTATATTTTAGTTTACTTAGTAGTTAGCTGCACTTATTTTTGTTGTGCAACTTGTAGCTCGTTCTTTTCGCATTTCTGCGCACTCTTTTACCTTCACAGATACAGCACGTCCGCAGCTCGTGGTCGTGCGGTAGCGTTCTCGCTTCCCACGCCCGGGTTCCCGGGTTTGATTCCCGGCGGGTCAGGGATTTTCTCTGCCTCGTGGTGACTTTGTGTTGTGTGCTGTCCTTAGGTTAGTTAGGTTTAAGTAGTTCTAAGTTCTAGGGGCTGATGACCTCAGATGTTAAGTCCCATAGTGCTCAGAGCCATTTGAACCATTTTTGAAGATACAGCACAAATGAGTTTGTTTATATCGGGAAGTACATTTAAAGTCCAGTTATAATTTATAAACATTCTGAAATTAATTACGAAAGTCGTGTATATGTCTACGTACCTTTAAAGGATTAAAAAATGAGAAATGTCGCATGCTTTCTTAAAATACGCAGGGACTTCAAAATGAAGCTACACGTGTCGTCTCACACAAAGACCAATGCGCGACAAGATTGGGACATTGCCAGAATGGAATACATGTTGTGGGTTTCCTGCAAAGACAGTTCTACTGCGGTACGGATAAAAAGGGTGTAAGACAGGGCTGTGGTCTTTCTCCCCTACTGTTCAATCTGTCACCGAAGAAACAATGATGGAGTTAAAAGAAAGGTTCGGGAGTGGAGTTAAAATTCAAGGTGAAAAGATATCAATGATACTATTCACTAATGACATTGCAGTCCTGAGTGAGCTGAAGAAGAATTACATGATCTACTGAATGGAATGAACAGTCTAATGAGTACAGAATATGCACTGAGAGTAAATCGAAGAAAGACGAAAGCAATGAGAAGTAGCAAAAATGAGAACAGTGACAAACTTAACATCAGGACTGATGGTTACGAAGTAGATGAAGTTAAGGAATTCTACTATCTAGGTAGCAAAATAAGGAAGGAGCTCATCAAAAGTAGACTAGCACTAGCAAAAATGGCATTACTAGTATCAAACATAGGACTTAAATTGAGGAAGAAATTTCAGAGAATTTACGTTTGGAGCACAGCATTGTATGGTAATGAAACATGGACTGTGGGTAAACCGTAACAGAAGAGAATCGAAGCATTTGAAATGGGGTGCTGTAGATGAACGTTGAAAATTAGGTGGACTCGTAAGGTGAGAAATGAGGAGGCTCTGCGCAGAGTCGGAGAGGAAAGGAATATGTGGAAAACACTTACAAGGAAAAGGGACAGGATGATAGGACCAGAATGAGATTTTCACTCTGCAGCGGAGTGTGTGCTTATTTGAAACTTCCTGGCAGATTGAAACTGTGTGCCGGACCGAGACTCTAACTCGGGACCTTTGCCTTTCGCGGGCAAGTGCTCTACTATCCCAGCCACCCAACCAAGACGGGCAAATTTTGGAAAGTTGAGGTACTGGCAGAAGTAAAGCTGTGAGGATGGGGCGTGAGTCGTGCTTGCATAGCTCATATGGTAGAGCACTTGCCCAGAGAAAGGCAAAGATCCCGAGTTCTAGTCTCGGTCCGGCATACAGTTTTAATCTTCCAGGAAGTTTCAGGATGATAGGACATCTATTTAGACATCAGGGAGTAACTTCTGTGGTACTAAAGGGTGCTGTAGAGGGTAAAAAATGTAGAGGAAGACATAGGTTGCAAGTGTTACTCTGGCACAAGAGAGGAATTCGTAGCGGGCCGCATCAAACCAGTCAGCAGACTGTTGGCTCAAAAAAACAAAAAAAAACGTATAACAGATGCATTACATTGTGCGAGGGAATTTGTGCGGGAACTGGACACTTACTTCAGTGTTGAAGTACGAGAGACAGTGCGATTCTTGTTGGGAAAACGTCTCAATTACACCCAGATTCACCTTGAAATTCTGGTGGTATAAGAACCAAATGCAATGTCGCGTCCAACCAGAATGATATGTTGCCATCATTTTGACCAAGGCTGCACAGACGCGGGTGACGCTTCTAGACATCAACCACAGACGAAAATGTCCAGAAAGTCGAGGAAGAATGTATGAGGAAAAGAGATTTTCCACTGATGAAGTTCACACAGCTTTTCTCGAATGGCTCCGTGACCAAGCAGCGAATTTCTATCGTCGAAAAATTGGTAGAACTTGCCGACCGTTGTTTAGAGACACTTGGTGAGTATGTTGAACAACAATGTCACATATCTGCGTCACTTTAAAGTGTAGTGCAGCGTTCGATGAAAGTTACTTGGTCTGCCATAATAACGTGAAACTAAATTTTTTAAGTCCCCTCGTGCAATGTGTGCATTGCAAAGAATCACGATAGAGTTTTTTACGGGTGGATATTTTTTCCGGTTAACAAGATGACAACATTAACAGCATGTTATCTAGGATGGAGAGTCGTCGACAGATGTAGAAGTAATTCAAGCAAACCGCATGGAAGTATTTTGGGATCCTTATTTTTCATGTTGTACGCTAATTACCTTGCATGTAATATGAAGAATAACCTCATACTTTCCGCTGATGATGCAATTACCCATAGTGAAGAAGTGTCTGAAAAAGCTGCACAAATGTTCATTCAGACATTGATAAGATTTCAAAGTGGTACAAAGAATGGTAACTAGCTTTCGATGTTCCAAAATGAAAAACTGTGCACTCCGCAAAACTCATATACGTGTTATCTAACAGTATCGTGAAGGTACGGTATCAGTTGGTCAACTCATAGCCGGCCGCGGTGGCCGTGCGGTTCTAGGCGCTGTAGTCCGGAACCGCGGGACTGCTACGGTCGCAGGTTCGAATCCTGCCTCGGGCATGGATGTTTGTGACGTCCTTAGGTTAGTTAGGTTTAAGTAGTTCTAAGTTCTAGGGGACTGATGTCCTAAGATGTTAAGTCCCATAGTGCTCAGAGCCAGTTGAACCATTTTTTTTTTAAATCAACTCATATAAATACCTGGTTGTAAAAGTTTGTGGGGCTATGAAATGGAACAATCACATGGGCTCAGTCGCAGGTTCATTTGTATAATACTAGGATGCAAATCAGTCTAAAAAGGAGACAGCTTATAAAACACACTCACGAAACATCCTATAACGGTGCTCAAGTGTGTAGGAACCGTACCAAACAGGGCAATAGGAATACTGGTCGTATACAGAGAATGGTCACAAGATTGTCTAATTCACTGGAAGTCGTCACGGAAATGTTGAATTACCTGAACTGGCAGATTCTTGAAGACAGACACCAATTATATCTCAAAACCTGTTTTCAAAATTTGGGGTTCAGTTGTAAGTGAACAATCAACAGATATTCTAAAGTCACCTGCTTATGGCCTACATAAGGATCGCGAAGACAAAACAGGACTAAGTAGATTACTCTTAGAACCATTTAAGTGGACTTGCTTCTTCCGCTCCATACGCGACTGGAATCTGAAGAAACCCTAACGTGGTGCCATGCTAAATATCCTCTGGCAAAACCTTCCCAGAGATTTGCACCATACATATACTATGTGATCTATATTACCCGTACACCTGTGTGTACTGCAAAACTGATCACTAGACACCAGGAGAGGCAGATCGGCCAGCACAGAGGGAGGCGGGAAGTGTTGTAAGCAGAGAAGAAGCAACAACAGAATGTGTCCATCAAGAGAGTTCTGTGACTTATGAACGTTGGATGTCACCTGAGTAACAAATCGTTCTGGGACACTTCAAACTTTGTAATCCTGTACAGGCCCACTACTGGTGATGTGATAGTGAGGTGTAAACGAGAAGAACACTCACGGCTAAACCAAGACCAATGAGACCTCATGTACAGACGCGCATGAAATTAGTGGAAGGAATCAGTCCTGGGTCACAAAGTGCCACCAGCAGACCAGTTAGCACAACGATTGTGCATACAGAGATAAAAAGGATGGGGTACAATTGTCGAGCAACCCCATACATCACACATTTCTGTAGTCAACGGTAAGCGACGCTTGACGTGGTGTAATGGGAGACACCAATGGACAGCGTGGAAACCTGTGGCTTGGAGTGATGAATGACGTCATACGCAGTGATAGTCCGATGGAAGGGCCTGAATTTGAGGAATGCTTGGTGAACGTTACCTACCATCATCATGTGAAGTGCAACCGCAAAGTACGGAAGAGGTGGTCTTACGATACGAGAGTGGATTTACTGCTTTGGGTGTGGTTCCACTATTGCACATAATATAACGCTGAATGCGGAAGAATTTCAACGCTTACAGCATAGTGTACGACATGCAATGAACAGTACGAGGCGACGATTGTATCAGCATGACAATGCACCCATACAGAAAGCGACTCTGTGTGGCAATGGTTAGTGGACTGTAACTTGCCTGAAATGGACTGGCCTGCCCATCGTCTCAAGCTGAACGCGATGGAACATCTTTAGTATGAGTTAGAATGTCGACTTTGGTCCAAATCCCAAAGCCCATATCACTACCTTCTCTGGTTTCGGCTCTTGTCGGTGAATAGGCTGCTATTCCTCCATAGACATTCAAACACTTCATCGAAAGCGTCTCCAGTAGAAATTAATCTGTAGTAAAGGCGAAGGGTGGACACATCCCACGTTAATGGGTACTAAAACGTGTCCACATACTTTTTATCAGATAGTTATGAGCCGTGGCCGGTTCGCGTTGATGCCGTTTGTTCGATCTAGTACTGTTGTACAATCTTTGGTGTGACCGCCATATTTCTGTGTGGTGGCGTGTGTGGTAGTCGGTCGCTTGAGACAGAGCTGTGAGGAAGTCTCCGTGGCGCAAGTTCAGGCCGGGACTGCTGGCGGCATGTACACGCGGTCGGATTGTTCAAATGTGTGTGAAATCATATGGCAATTAACTGCTAAGGTCATCAGTCCCTAAGCTTACACACTACTTAACCTAAATTATCCTAAGGACTAACACACACACCCATGCCCGAGGGAGGACTCGAACCTCCGCCGGGATCAGCCTGTCGGATTGTGAGGTGCTACCTGCGAGAGCTCAAAATTCGTTACCCACCGAACCTGGACACTGAAGTTGAGTAATCAGTTAACCTGTTATGAAACCTCAACAGCTGTGACATCTTTTCGTTCATTGTCGGTTGTTGCTTCTTGGGCCGTTCCGGCTAGCAGCAACGTATGGTGTGTTGGAGTCGGCGAAATTTTGCAGCCGTCTTCCTGTATGGTCTTTAACTATTAAATTCGTTGTTACTTATCAGTGAAGTGCACCAGCGGTATTTTCTGCCTTCTGGCTGTCAATGCCCCAGTAACCTGCCATGGTCGTTAGCGTAGTTTTCCGGCAGTGTGTTTTTCCTCGCTGTGTTGATACTGTTCGGCATGGCGTGTAGTTCTACAGGCTTTTATTTGTTTGTTCATTTTTTTTTCTTAGAGCGGTTATTGTGCCTTGGCTGCTTTTAGACGCCAATTTTGAAGACGTAGTGCTGCTGGTATCTTCGTCCTCGCTTGATACTTTCCGTTGTCGTCCTTTTGGTCGGTCGGATGGGAATTGATTAGGTTGTTGGTCGGTCCTTCAGCCGTCCCTGGGTCGGATTGTCATCCGATTATTTAACCTTACTCTGCCTGTCTAACCTCACCGTACGTTAGAGCTATCTCCTCAGGCTGACCCTTGGAGCACTTCTGAGCACCATTGTTCTGTTGGTTTTAGATTGTAATTTTCATTTTAGTCTCAGATACTTTGCGAGGCCTTCAGTCTTCTATTAATTTAGTTTGTTTTACTTTTAAAACAAGTCCTTCAGCTGACTTAAATTAAGATTGAGTTGTTTAGAAACTAAATTTTGAAAGTTTTCTTAACAAGACCTTCAGCCATATTGTTTTAATTTGATCCTTTTAAGGTAATGTACAATTAAGTGGTTCTTAGTAAAATAAAAGTTTGTGTGTTTTGTGCAACTAACAGTAACTTACTACGGCCCCCTTGTAAGGTGCCTCTTACGTGAGGAAGACATTTTTACCAGTTTTAATAAATTATTGTCTCTTATTGATGTATTCGCGATACTTAGGAAGTGCTGTAGCCCGTAGTCGGCCATGAGTCGGAGAGCATTTCCCACGCTGGCTGGTTAAGTGACGAAGCGACCATATGTCGCGCATAGTGGGGTGGGGTTCGGCGCTGGACCATAGCATCAAGCGTCAGCCTGGGAAATATACATGACGGGAAGTACCGCTACCTTGGCGCCAAAGTCAGCGATTTTGTTTATTTATATTTAACAATTCAAGTCATTTATGACAACATGAATACTAGGAGGAGCCTCTGGATGTTTAAAACTATTTATCATAATTTTGTCTCGTTAAAATTCACACCGGTTCATCGACAAATGCATATCTTAGTAAGTACGAACGTGATCGGAAATCCACGAACTGTGACGAAACTAGTAAGAGATACGGACTGCGCGCCAAAGTCGGCAGTCGGCGTTAAGAGCTCTTCCTGTCTTGTTCAATGGTAGATAGTAACCATGCTCTCGATTACGAGTAGTTTTTGACATGAGTGTTTCATCATTGATCTAATAGGAATAAAATTGATATTACGGCATTCTGAATGTTAATTTCGAGTGAACAGATACCCCAAAGCTGATCGACATCAATTTCAGATAATTAGCTTACACCGACAGAGACATCCAATGCGCCATTGATGAATCTGCACGGGAATACATTTACGAGAGCTGCACCGCGCACAGGTAGGAGGAAATCCGACGACACGACCCACCAAGGCGGATCAAGGAAGGTCCGAATTACACTCGCAAATTCCGGATGGAAATGCTGACCAGTTATACTGTACGTCACATATACCACTATCTACGGACTTGCAGCTAAGCTGAGTAATAACAGTATCAGTTTAGAAACGAGGGGATCTTGCACCCTCTACAACCACAACCTGATCCGCTCTGTCCTGCGAAACTAGATTTCATGTTAGTAAATATGAGTGAAATTCTTATCCATCTACTTGAGTAGTGGCTGGTGATGCAGCAAAAAGGGAGGTACGCAAGACCTCTTACAAAATTATTGAGATGGAATCTCTTTACCCAACACTATTTGGAAGAGGTGTTAATTTCGTTGAGCTGCTATAGTGCTGGCACAGCTGTTAAGGTGATGGCAGCAAGAGGAAGTTTAGTGTGCAGAGAACGCGGCGGTGATGATGTCCAGTGCACTGCAGTGGGTTCCGGCGCGCGGTCTGAGGGTGGCCACAATTGCCGAGTGTAATCAACAGAGCCGCTGTTTCCTGTCGCCGAGACGTTAACAGTTTTCCAGCCGCGGGCTCTGACTGGGACGGCGCATAAAATGCGAGAGAGCCGTGTCCCCGTGTTGAGCACTCGGGGAGGAAATGGGAACACGCGGGCTGGAAGGACCGCCCACGACGTCGCCTGCGGCCACCTGTTAACCTCTCTCCTCTCCTCTGGTTCTTTTCCTGATTACCGAGAAAGACAGACTGCGTCTCCGGTGTGCGACAGTAATTAATGTCCAATGCCGCTAAGAAACTCCTAACGAAAACCGGAGTTTTAATTCCGGTCTTCTTACCACAGCAACACTACGGGAGCGTACACTCTAAAAAAATTAATACAGAGGAGAGACCAGCAGCCTTATTAAAAGTAACCGAGTTCAATGACTTCCTGAACGTAAGCACTACTTAATTAGTATTTGGTCTGAAATATATACAGGCAGCTGAGGAAGTTACCCAAACATACACAGAACAATTTTCTTGTTGTGACCATTTTTCGCAGCAGATACACAGAATGATTTTCTAAATGGTAATGAACCGTTAAAATTTACTTTCAAAATCTTTTCTTAAAGAATTTACTTTATTTACTAGCGATTCATCAAGAACATTAACACATTTAATCACAGTAGGTGAGCGTGGAAGTAGTTGCCAGGAAGTAACTGATGGAAAATGACTTTAAACAAATGTGAATTTTATTCCTAAAGGATTTTTCAAAAACAGATTTAAAATTATAAGCAGAAAAGCACCCTCGAAATATCAAGTTACAATTTAACAGTTTTGGAGGCAAAAGAACAATGTAATAGTAGGAGCCTTCGGTCTGAGAAGCTTGCCTTCTCCCTTTCAACACGGCCGTAGTTACGACCGCTCACAACGACCTCTGAAAGACTACACTGGTGCAAATCTGCAACACATCAGATTACTTTAAACTAAAAATTTTAACAACACACACAAACACATAAACTATGGACCCCGTAAGAGGGATGAAAAATGGTACAAAACACTCACATTAAGAACTTATTTACCACCGAAAGTGAAACTTGTTTTTAAAGCACTCTTACGGTGGCAGGGTGGCCACTTTATAAACTGAAATTAGTATTTAAATAAAACCCATGAAATTCAGACTTACATAAAGTGTACAACATGCTCTACGTTACACATAGACCGCCTCACAAGATGATAGGCAAGATAAAACATATTTCAGGAATTCGGCCGTCACTTCAAGCAACAAATTCGTTAACACCGAATCCGACAAACATGAGGCAACTATTAACGTACGGCAGACCGACAGACAGGCACTAACTGCCTAGTAAATGCGGACGAGAGACAGACGAGCAAGCTGGGGACGAGAACTGACCAAGGACACAAGTAGAATTTAACAAGTAACTGAAACAACATAACACTAATCACTTCTGGCAAAGACCTGGCGCAGCACCCCCAAGACGCTCTCCCGAACCGTCTGCTGCCAGCCGCTTCAACGTACGCAGGAAGGCTCGCCGATCTCACGGCGTCGCAGTTCGCCCCGGGCAGACCGATGTCGGGGGTTGACTCCTGTTACTCTAGTGCTGGCGGCGAAGCCACTACACCTAGCTATACGGCGCGGCCACTGGACTCACGTGGCGAACTCACATGCGCCGACGCTCCAGGCGGACAAGTCATCTTGTGTCCCAGTGCGCGACCGACTAATCAATCGATCCAACCGCCAATGCCCATTGCCTGAGAAAACACGAGTAGACTGGTGGCCTAACACATAGTAGCACTCCGGACGACCGACAGACACTAACCGCCTCACCAATGCGAACGAGAGACAGACCTAGACTAACTTGGCTGACCAACTGACCAGACTCGCCCTGATTGACAAACTGCCCTGGCTCACCAACTGCCTCCCACTGACTGACTCCCTTAACGTACAGCAGACCGACAGACAGACAGACAGACAGACAGACACTGACTAACCAACACTGAGCTGTCTGACCAACTGACTAGACTCAGACTGACAGACTGACTTCCTCACGAGTTTCTTTTTTTTTCCTTTATTGTGATTTCATTCCAGCCCAGAGGAGGGCTGTCAGCGGCACAATCCGCCGCTCTTCAGCCGAGTGACAGGACAATTTAAAATAAGAATAAAATGTTACATACGTAAGGCGATAAAGGGGAACGTAAAACAGAACAACGGGTGAAAATGGAGGTAAAAAAATAGACTAACACGAAGACGTTCATGGAGGACAGTTACAAAAAAGTCACCAGAAAGTTAAAAAACACAGTTGGCGATTCTTCAAAACTCATAGAAGACACTAAATAGACAAGCACACGTTAAAAGGCGGCCACATTAGTAAAAACACTCCTGAACAACTTCCTCGAGAGCTCATAGCGCCCCTTAAATGCACGTGAACAGGCAATCTTTCCCCCTTTCCACCAGAGGGAGACACCAAAGCTGCGATAGCCACAGCGGCGTCACCGCCAGAAACGGAGGGCGACAGCTTCACACTGCGCGCTGCGGCGCGCTCTTCAAAACAGCAAAATTTACTACGTCTCAGGCAACAACTGGAAGAAACGATCCCTGAGGGAATGAAAAAAGGAGGTCATACGGACATACGGCCGAAAATGCGTTCCCTAGGTGGTACATCACTTGAAGGTGAAGACAAGATGTCTTTGACAGATGGCCCAACAGTATGGGGTAACCCAGATGACCGTGTGGAACATTCTCTATAGCTGCCACCATTCGTATAATTTACAAGGCGTGCCTTCCTTATTACCTATGGACTTACCTCTGCGGAGAAAGTTTTGCCGCAAGTTTGTCACACAGGCTAGCATGATATCTGGGATTTCTGTCATCCATGCTATTCACAGATGAGGCTACCTTTACGAGGGGTGGTATCGTCAACCTTGACAACACTTACCTAAGGGCTAGGGCGATTCCCCATGGTATGGTGGCAGCGAAACATCAGTACCGGTTCGGCATCACAGTGGTTCAAATGGCTCTAAGCACTATGGGACTTAACATCTGAGGTCATCACTCCCCTACACTTAGATCTAATTAAACCTAACTAATCTAAGGACAGCACACACATCCATGCCCGAGGCAGGATCCGAGCCTGCGACCGCAGCAGCAGCAGCAGCAGCACGGTTCCGGAAGAAGCGCCTAGAACCGCTCGGCCACAGAGGCTGGCGCCTCGCCGTGTGGGCGAGGATTATTGTCCACCGTCTTGTGGGCTCAGTAAATTTTCTACAGTGTCTCAAAGGCGAGGCATATGTACACTTCCTGTCGGTAACCCTGTCTCAGTTGCTCGATGACGTGCTTCTGGTGATAATTGCTAATTGATTATCATTTATTCTAGAGAAGCTGCACGGTCATCAATGATATCTGTTCTTTCGAGAACAGTTACTATGTTCATATATAGTTAAAAATGGCTACCCGGCCATTGACCTTCGTCTGTGAGAGTGCGCACAAGTTGCCCGAACTCTAACGGGAATCGTCAACTTGAATGGGCGCGAGTAACGAATAGATGGACAAAGTATCTATTAGAAACATTACGCATGTAGATAGTGGACAGTTGGGAATGTGGGTCTCACGGGAAGCGTGCAAGACATAAGTCCCTGCAGTCGCGCTATCCATCTGTGTCCTCGGTGGCTCAGATGGAAAGAGCGCCTGCCATGTAAGCAGGAGATCCCAGGTTCGAGTCCCGGTCTTGGCACACATTTACAGCTGTCCCCATCAAGGTATGTCAACAACACCTGACGGCAGCTGAGGGTTTCAAATTTATCATTTATTCTAAACAAGCTGCACGGTCATCAATGGTATCTGTTCTTTCGAGAACAGTTACTATCTTCATATAAAATTTTATTTTAGTTACACAACCAGTTTAGACGTTCCACTACGTTATCGTCAGCCGTTGTCTAGCTGTCTGCAATTGATGGATGAAGCGATCGCATTTTTAAAACGAAGTCTACGGACACGTTACTGAAGGCTGTCCCCTTTTTCGATTGTACATGCGGTTGGGTTCTTCCTACAAGTCGGGCAGGGGGCGTGAAGATTGCATAGTGAAACGCCGAAACTGCTCATATAAGTAAAATAAAATTTGAAATATAGACGACTGAATGTGTTTTTGATTTGACATTTTGAATTAAAAAACCAAATTCCCTCAACCATCCTGTACAAAAATGTACTTCGGGAGTCTTTATTGCATGCCCGATCCACTATCGCTTCTCCGCTTCGGGAGGATCGACGCCGTCGGCTTAGTTTACTATACAGCTTACTCAATTTTCAAATTGATTAATATAGTACATAGGCTACAACTCTGCCTCACTCTCTTCGCAACAGCTGCTTCCCTTTTACCTCCTTTGGCTCTTATGACTGCAGTCTGGTTATTGTACAAGCTGCAGACAAATTTTCGCTCCCTGTATTTTATCCCTGCTACCTTCCAAATTTAAAATAGAGTATCCCACTCAACATGCTACAGTGCAATAGCTAAAACCCCAAAAAGGTCATTAAACGATAACTTAATAAGTGTATCACAATTCCATAACAGACTGATGTCAGCGTGATGTGGGGCTATAATTCTGCGCGTGGGTTCAATGAACCTTCTTGGGAACGAGAATAAACTATGCCTTCCTCCAGTCGCTTGGATTAAACTGTGTTGTATATCGTCTCTCTCTCTCTCTCTCTCTCTCTCTCTCTCTCTCTCTCTCTCTCTCTCTCTCTCTCTCTCTTCTTTGGTATTAAAGTGTTTTGAATTTAATGCATGATGTGGTCGGGATTGTTTGGAAAATGGTAAAGGACTCGTAAATGCAGCTTAAATATACGCCGACAATAATATCAGAATTGTTATGCAGGCAAAAATATTAGTAAAATGGGTGAAGTTTGTTTGTAATGGTTTGATTAAATGGCTCTGAGCACTAAGGGACTTAACATCTTAGGTCATCAGTCCCCTAGAACTTAGAACTACTTAAACCTAACTAACCTAAGGACATCACACACATCCATGCCCGAGGCAGGATTCGAACCTGCGATCCTAGCAGTCCCTCGGTTCCGGACTGTAGCGCCTAGAACCGCACGGCCACCGCGGCCGGCCGGTTTAATTACGTTATTCAAACTCTCGACTACCTCAAAGGTAACCAGAAGTAGCTTGAAGCTATTGCTGTTATTACCCGATAAATTAATTGTTGCGAAGAGAGAGGCGATATGATCATATCGCGTAAGCGTAAGGATTTGTACTCACGATAAATAATTTCATTTATATCACACTGGCTTCATTTTGGTTAAGTATTTACTTGAGAGAAATAACTTTAGTTGCACACTCAAGGATATCGTGAAGCAAACATAAGATTTGATACCTACTGTAGCTAAATTTATCTATGCAATTCCGTAAAAATGGGATAAAATTAACTTCGCAAATGTTAATGCTTGGAAATTATTATCAATATTCAAATTATTTATTATATGAGCTTGAGGCTGAAGCTCAATATTTAATACTTTAATTAAATTCCCCGTAATGACCGCCTGTGCGCCATTGCGACAATAGAAAGCCAGCGGGGGAATCTTCTACAAAACTCACTCCAAATAACTATTTTCACTGAAATATTTCCACAAAAGGGAGAGGTTTTGAATAAAAACAGGAGAAATTCCATTTTTACCCCGCATTGTAACAGAAAATAGGTACATGAAACACTTTGTGCGTCAGAACAGTACGCGACTTAATCCTTCAACAGTAGAGACAAAAGTACAGGGTGTTTCAAAAAGGACTTTAGAACTATAAAAACTCATAAATTTAGTGAAAGAAGAGTACAGCTCGGTTTAGTGCTATTTTGTAGGGAAAGGCATCACTTTTTTTTTACCTTAAACTAAAGATGTTGTGTATGGTTTCCGTTGTTTACCCTTTACACATCTCATCGGAAGTCAATTTCTTCCCAAACTCGCTGTAGCATTACAGGTATAACTTGATCAGTGGCGGTGTAAATTCTTGCTCTAAGTTAAGGTAAAAAAATCCGGCACAGGAGGTACAAACACAATATCGTTGATAAATCTCCACAAAAAAATCGAGTGGTGTCAGGTCTGGGGAACATGGGGGAGGGGGAGGGAGGGGGGGGGGGAGCGGAGTCATGCAATTGGCGCATGCCGGCCGATTCACTGACCTGGAAAGCAGTCACTGAGAGAATCCCGGATGTCAGCCAGGTAGTGGGGTGCTGCACCATCTTGCATGAGGTAAACATTTCGTCCTTGGGCGTCCTCATCGATCTATGGTGTCAAAAATTGTTGTAACGTATCCGGGTACACTATCGCTTTGATGGCTGCCATCTTTAACTCAACTGCCGCTAGCACTCCTTACGGTGCGATTCAGCATTAGCGAACTGCACGAAACAAACCTTGATGTGTTTCCCTACAAAATGACACTACAGTCACATCTGTAGGTACTATGAATTAATTTATATGAATTTTCAAAGTCGTAAAGTCCTTTTTGAAACACCCTGCTGCGCGGGGTACCCGTGCGGTCTGGGGCATCTTGTCACGGTTCGCGCGGCTCCCCTCGTCGTAGGTTCGAGTCCTCCCTCGGGCATGGGTGAGTGTTGTCCTTAGTGTAGGTTAGATTAAGTAGTGCGTAAGCCTAAGGACGGATGACCTCAGCAGTTTGGTCCCACAGTCCATTCCACAAATTTCAATGAAACACTCTGTAGTATTAGAATTTAGAACCAAGTGTTTTTAATATTAATGAGACAGGGATTTTTATAATTATCTGGCGTATTTGTTACGGTTTCATCGACAGAAATACACTCAGTTTTGTGCTTCCTTTACACTTCACATTTACATGACTGTTATAGGTTTAGTTTAACTTCTATAGGGCTTTCGAGGAGACGTAACAGCTATCAGCGTGTCCAGCAAGGAACGAGAGGCCTTGTAGTTTTTGGTTACTCCTGCCTGAGGGACATGCGCGAGCAGACGGTGTGAGTCAGCCAGCGGGGACGCCATGTAGGCACGTCACGTGCCGCTACCGCGGTCTGCAGACCTTTCCCGGAGGTCGCCGTGGAACCAGACTGTGGTCCGGCCGCGTGTTTGCCGCGCCTGCAGCCAGCCGCCGCCGTGTCTCGCACATCTGGCGTGGTCGCCACGTAAGCGTGGGCCGTGTCCGCCGCTGTCATAACCAACTGTGCTGCAAGCGCTCCTGGGTGCAGCCGCAGGACACGCAAGCAATACCATGAGCGGCGTTCAATAAGTAACGCAGCATTATTTTCTAAAAGGAAGTTAGTTTTATACAGGATTCCAATACTCATTATTAATCCCCGCTCTTTTGGCTACAAAACGCTATTACTCAACATACACTACTGGCCATTAAAATTGCTACACCACGAAGATGACGTGCTACAGACGCGAAATTTAACCGACAGGAAGAAGATGCTGTGTTATGGAAATTATTAGCTTTCCAGAGCGTTCACACAAGGTTGGCGCCGGTGGCGACACCTACAACGTGCTGACATGAGGAAAGTTTCCAACCGATTTCTCATACACAAACAACAGTCGGCCGGCGTTGCCTGGTGACACGTTGTTGTGATGCCTCGTGTAAGGAGAAGAAATGCGTACCATCACGTTTACAACCTTGATAAAAGTCGGATTGTAGCCTATCGCGATTGCGGTTTATCGTATCGCCACATTGCTGCTCGCGTTTGTCGAGATCCAACGTCAGTTAGAAGAAAATGGAATCGATGGGTTCAGGAGGGTAATACGGAACGCCGTGCTGGATCCCAACGGCTTGGTTCAAGTGGCTCTGAGCACTATGGGACTCAACATCTTAGGTCATAAGTCCCCTAGAACTTAGAACTACTTAAACCTAACTAACCTAAGGACATCACGCACACCCATGCCCGAGGCAGGATTCGAACCTGCGACCGTAGCAGTCCTGCGGTTCCGGACTGCAGCGCCAGAACCACACGGCCACCACGGTCGGCAATCCCAACGGCCTCATAACACTAGCAGTCGAGATGACAGGCATCTTATCTGCTTGGCTGTAACGGATCGTGCAGCCACGTCTCGATCCCTGAGCCAACAGATGGGGACGTTTGTAAGACAACCTTCTGCAAGAACAGTTCGACGACGATGGCAGCTGCATGGACTATCAGCTCGGAGACCATGGCTGCGGTTACCCTTGACGCTGCATCACAGACAGGAGCACTTGCGATGGTGTACTCAACGACGAACCTGGGTGCACGAATGGCTAAACGTCATTTTTCGGATGAATACAAGTTCTGTTTAAAGCATCGTGATGGTCGCATCCCTGTTTGGCGACATCGCGGTGAACGCACATTGGAAGCGTGTATTCGTCATCGCCATACTGGCGTATCACCCGGCGTGATGGTATGGGGTGCCATTGGTTATACGTCTCGTTCAGCTCTTGTTCGCATTGACGGCACTTTGAACAGTGAACGTTACATTTCAGATGTGTTACGACCCTAGGCTCTACTCTTCATTCGATCCCTGTGAAACAGTACACTTCAGCAGGATAATGCACGACCGCATGTTGCAGGTCCTGTCCGGGCCACTCTGGATACAGAAAACGTTCGACTGCTGCCCTGACCAGCACATTCTCCAGATTTGTCACCAATCGAAAACGTCTGGTCAATGGTGGCCGAGCAACTGGCTCGTCACAACACGCCAGTCACTACTCTTGAAGAACTGTGGTATCGTGTTGACGCTGCATGGGCAGCTGTACCTGTACACGCCATCCAAGCTCTGTTTGACTCAATGCCCAGGCGCATCAAGGCCGTTATTACGGGTAGAGGTGGTTGTTCTGGATACTGATTTCTTAGGATCTATGCACCCAAATTGCGTGCAAATGTAATCACATGTCAGTTCTAGTATAATATATTTGTCCAATGAATACCCATTTATCATCTGCATTTCTTATTGGTGTAGCAGTTTAAATGGCCACTAGTGTAATTTCCGATCAGTGTGGCAGCCTCACACCGCATTACTGGGAGGGCCTTATGTCCACATGGTACCACTCTACTGGTCGACGCTGAAGCCACCGACTTCCTGCAATAAGAACTTTCATGATCAACCTCGTATCGAGCAAGCAATTTCACTGGGACGGTTCTTCGTTGCTCTTTATGGTGTGGTACAGCGGCAACGAGCTGTTTGACTGTGGTCCGTCGGTGAGAGTGTCCGCACGTTCCTACATTGCGGAAGTCACATCCGTGGGCGGCCGGCAAGCTCGCGGGAGGTCGAGTTTTGCGCGACGTTGTTGGGATGATGACAGACGCCTCCACTAACAACTCACCGATCACTGCCAGATGTCTGTAGACATTCTGCAAGCGCCTTTGAATATCTGCGATGCTCTGGTATTCCTCCAAAAGAAACTCAATAGCAGTTCTCTGCTTGACATGCACCACCGTTACAGACGTCATTTTGAAAGTTACGTATGGCGCCGCGGCTTATTAGAAATTCATGAATATTCCACGATGTCTCACAACAAACTATGCATCTTTTCAACCGATATTGGCCGAGAAAAAATGTATTCAGTACCTATTCAACGTCCCTTGCAAAATCACGGATTTCAGAGCTAAGTGAAGCATCAGCAGCGGGAACTGGGTTTCCTCTTGTTTAAGTGATTCAAATGGCTCTGAGCACTATGGGACTTAACTTCTAAGGTCATCAGTCCGCTAGAACTTAGAACCACTTTAACCAAACTAGCCTAAGGACATCAGACACATCCATGCCCCAGGCAGGATTCGAACCTGCGATCGTAGCGGTCGCGCGGTTCCAGACTGTAGCGCCTAGAACCGCAAGGCCACCCCGGCCGGCGTTACGGCACATTTGTATCGTCATTGAGATTTGAAAATACCGAATATCTCCAAATCCAAGATGACTCCGAATGCGAGATTACATATAATTTTTCAGTAAGGCATTACAGAAAAAAAAATGTATATACACTTTTTGGGTTGGCGCTTAACGTTTGTCCATAAGTTTAAAAATAAACACAACATAGCAGGAACATCAATAACAAATTCTCGTTCACTATTTACCTACGCTGGTGTAGCTTTCCAATACCACGATTGTAGAAATAACGTGTTTTTGAGGCGAAGAACTCATCGAGCCACGTTCGAAAACCATTTTCATTCGAAAAGTAAGTTCCTTGATGGCTGTTCTATAGAGCGTGGAAAAGATGAAAATCTAAGGGGGCAAGATCAGGTGAATAAGCTGGGTGCGGAGTGACTTCCCAGCCCAGCTTTTGTATAGTGTCTTTTGTCAATCTTTCGGAATGCGACCGGGCGTTATCGTGGAGTAACATGACTTCAAGCGGTCCAGATCGTTCTCCTTGGACTGCGTCTGCAAGACCCCTCTGTTGTTGACAATAAATGTCAGTAGTGATGGTTACACACCGTGGAAGCAATTAGTAGTAAATCACACCGTCGCTCTTCCGCCACATGCATAACGTTATCTTTTGTGGATGCACACAGGTCTTCGTACGGGGAGTTGCTGCTCTGTTTTGGCTCAGCCATTATTTTCTTTTCCTGTTTAGCATAAAGACCCCATTTCTCGTCACCAGTAGTGATACGGGATACGAATGGTCGGTGCTATTCACTAGTCAATTGATGTCGAGCAAACAAGGATTGACATGTGGCAACCCATTGATTTTTTTGATTTTAGCTTAGAGCACGCAGTACCCATACAGCCGATTTTTGAACCTTCCTCATTGCATGCAAACGTCGCACGATGGTGGAATCATCATAGTTAATCACATTTGCCAGTTCTCAAGTACACTGACGCGAGTCATTGTGGATTAATGTATTTAAATGGGCTTCATCAAAGCCCATAAATCTTCCTGAACGTGAGTGTCACAAATGTCAAAATGATCTCCCTTAAAACGAAAAAAAAAAAAAAACATCTTCTTGTCGTGCTCTGCCCAATGGCACTATCCCTCCATACGGTGTAAATGTTTCTGGCTGCCTCTGTTGCTGTCATCCCTCTACTGAACTCAAACAAAAGAATCTCTAAAGACTCTGTCAGCAATGTTCAGATTTCTCCAAATGACAAAATGGCAATACGTAAACTCAAATAAAAATGACAGTCTATAAGTAAAACTATAGCAACCAGAATACCGACATTCAAAACAAAATCGGTGCGAACTTATGCACGAACCTAATTCTAGGTTTATTTTGAAAACTTACGAATGGTTACCTTTATACAGGTAACTGCTCAAGGAAACAATAGAAGTACACAGAAAATAAAATCGGATAAAAATCTTCCTAATACAGATGTTGCTTAGTTCTCCTGATTGGTGTGGTCCACAAAATCTGCAGTGTCACTGCCACTATGTTGGTTATCTTGCATTTCTTCAAATAGTAAATAGTCTTCACTCCAATCTAATGCATTTGTTACGCACCACTTCTTAGAGCCGTTCAGAACTGATGTACTTGATATGCGTGTCCAAGCAGTTTGAATCTGTTCCGCAAATTAGAGCTACTAAAGGTTTCACCAACATCCAAGTAAGGCTCAGGGCTTGACAATCTTAGAGTACCCAACTGTTGTATAGCTGCTTCAGATGGTCTTTAAATAGTTTATTACCACTATATCTATCACTTGTAGTTCAGAACTCATGCCTTCAGGAATAACGATAAGATCTGTGTTTAATTTCAGGATTTTTGCGATCACTGCTGAAAACATCATGGATCAACATCCCACGATTCTTTAAAAGAGCACCTGGCCTCCTACTTCAGATTGTATAGGTGGAGCCAGTGTGTAACCAGCTCACTGGTAGTCGATCCTTTTCTATTTCAATGAAATTTGACACCGGGTTGCAGCTTTTCCATTGGGATAGTCTTACGACTCAAGGTGATATAGTATCGCATCCTTCTCCCACCGTTAAACACACATAATACCACAGTGATTCGCGACTTATCATTGCCTGTAGTGTGGACCAATACACTTTTGGCGCCCTTCTCTTCACATTGGATGGCTCAATTTTTTGATGGCTCTAAGCACTATAGGACTTAATATCTGAGGTCCCCAAGACTTAGAACTATTTAAACCTAACTAACCTAAGGACATCACACACATCCATGACCGAGGCAGGATTCGAACCTGCGACCATAGCAGCAGCGCGGTGCCGGACTGGAGCGGCCGGCTGTTCTTAAGACAATAAAGACTATTGTGCAATCTACAACTGTTTTTAAAATAGTATACGGTTTGCTTAGTTCAACCAGCTGCCATGTTCATGCAGACAGTCACGTGAAATGACACTGTAAAAGTCACTCCATCCCTCACCAACTTGTAATGAAAGGCTGTGCTTCTGGTTTAAGTAAACTATAGGTAACTTGATGAAGACGTGTGGTCTGAGACTTGAATCCCACTGCTTAAGACTACAGCTCCATTGTGATAACGACTCTTCCAGAGCATTTTAACAGTATGCCTTCTAGGCAGCGATTTTCTTCAGCAGCCTCTTAAGCCTCCCAGGAGAGTACTGCTGCAAAAGTAGTCGATGCAAAGCTTTTATAGCCGTTTTTAGTTTCAGAATGACGCAGGTTAATGCTCAAAAAATGGGACGGAAATCGGTAGGTGATATGTACATCCACAGACAAACAAATGATCACAATTTCAGAAAAAATGGATGATTTATTCAAGAGAATGAGGTTTCCAAATAGATCAAGTTGATAACGCGTTGGTCCATCTCTGGCCCTTATGCAAGCAGTTATTCGCCTTGGCATTGATTGATAGATTTGTTGGATGTCCTCCTAAGGGATATCAAGCGAAATGCTGTCCAACTGGGGAGTTAAATAATCAAAATCTCGGGATGGTTGGAGCTCCCTGCCCATAATGCTGCAAACGATATCAGTTTGGGAGAGATCCGGCGACACCGCTGGCCAGTGTAGAGTTTGGCAAGCTCGACGACGAGGAGTAGGAACTACCGCGGTTTAAAAAATGGCATTATGACGCTGAAATGTAAGCCCGCGATGGCTTGCCATGAATATCAGACGTAGAATACCGTCCATGTATCGCTGTGCTGTAAGGGTGACGCTATGAAATGACCAGCACCCCTGGTTGTCGGACCGTATGGCGGGTGACAGGTTGCTATCCTACCGCTGCCCGTAGTGTCTCCAGGCACATCTTCGGCCTGGAATCTCGTTCACTGGAGTAGAATTGTCATCAGAAACGAGTCCCGCTTCGAATTGAGCGAAGATGTGTGGGCTTACATTTCAGCAAGATAATGCGCGCCCGCACACAGCGAGTATTTCTATTACTTGCCTTCTTTCCTGCCAAACACTACCTTGGCCAGCAAGGTCGCCAAATCTCCCAAATTGACAACGTGTTGAGAAATTTTGGGAAGGGCCCACCGAACAGCTCGGCCTTTTGAGAACCTGACACACTATTTGAACAGAGTTTTACATGATATGACTCGGGAGAACATCCAACAGCTCTGTCGATCAACGCGAAGCTGAATACCAGCTTGCCTAAGGACCACAGGAGGACCAATGCGTTTTTGACTTGCTCAGTTTGTGAAACTCTTTCTCTTGAATAAATCAAACAATATTTCTGAAATTGCAATCACTTGATGAAATCTTCTCGGGTTTCTGGCGAAGAAGATGATGAGAATGACACTCATCGAAACGTCGCGGATTTTCGACGCAGATACCCGGGTGGAAGCCCGAGAAGATTTCACCAGCAGCATGCAACGGGAAAGCCTACATTTGCAATCTTTCATTTGTGAATGTACATCACATCTGCCGATTTCCATCCCATACGAATAATTCCTTTGTGGTGCGTAGTTTTTATTTACTTTTTTAATTTTTTTTTTTTTTTTTTTTTTTGTCTGAGAGTGTAACACTGGTTGTGGAAGTGTACGCACTTAAGCCAGCCGGGATGGCCGAGCGGTTCTAGGCGCTACAGTCTGGAACCGCGCGACCGCTACGGTCGTAGGTTCGAATCCTGCCTTGGGCACGGATGTGTGCGACGTCCTTAGGTTAGTTAGGTTTAAGTAGTTCTAAGTTCTAGGGGTCTGATGACCTCTGAAGTTAAAGTCCCATAGTGATCAGAGCCATTTGTACCTATGCACTTAATACATTTTAGAAGACAACATAGAGCAAATACAAGATGAATCCTCCAGGAACAGAACTGTACAGCGTCAGGATTTGAGGACCACTGAAAAAAAAAAAAAAAAAAAAAAAAAATTGTCCAAATGGCTCTTAGCACTATGGAACTTAACACCTGAGGTCATGAGTCCCCTAGACTTAGAACTACTTAAACCTAACTAACCTAAGGACATCACACACATCCATGTCCGTGGCAGGATTCGAACCTGCGACCGCAGCAGTCGCGCGGTTCCGGACTGAGCGCCTAGAACCGCTCGGTCACCGCGGCTGGCCCTACTGAAAAAGCAGGAGAAAACATTAGTTACATTTGCAAAATCCACAAGTCCGAAAGACTTTAAATTTTAGCTGCAGCTGATACAGCAACTTTACTGGATGAGTCACGCCTTAATATTTCGCTGGTGGGAAGGCCGTAAGCGTTTCCGCTGGGCTCCTCAGGCGCAGCTGGGCCGCCCGTCTTTCCCAGGGGCGCGTCATCAGTTTGCCGAGCGCGGCAGGAAGTGATTAGCCCAGATTTGTCGGCCTGGCAGATGGCGGGCTGGAGTGGAGACGGAGAGGGGCGTGTCCGGCGCTGCACGGCGCGGTCAGGAATAGCCGCCGCCGACGACGACACCTGTCCTCCGCTCCCGAAGCGTCTCTCCGCGCCGTCACGTCGTACACACGCGGCGACAGCTCGCGCCAACAGGTCACCTATGCGAGCCCATTTTTCACACTGGGAACTAATTTTAGTTTTCACCGCGCAGGTGGAAGTCGTTTATCACGTTTTGAATGATATTGTTATAACTTGTGGGAAGAAGAGATCCAGAAAAGAACCTCTACACTTATTTTTCAAGAACATTTTCCCGTTTCTTTTTTTCTTTCAAGTCGTAAGCCAGATGTGTTCTTCGTTAGAGATCGCTACCCCTTTGAGTGAAGATCGTTATTTCCAATGTCCTTGCAGCTATAGGAAATTACTTTTTAGGCGAAAATGATCGCCTTCGAAATTAATACTCCGTACGGACAGCCTCATAAAAGTTTGCGACTTGACACGGAGATTGTGGGTACAGTAATAAAATACGAGGTCCGTTCATTAAGTAATGCAACACATTTTTTTCTTCGGCCAGCTGTCAACAAAATGCTGAATTTGTTGTGGGACATTGTGGAATATTTCCGCTTCAGCTTCTATAGGTTCATGAAGTTTCGATAGGCGGCGGTGATATACGTAGCCTTCTAAGTGGCATCTGTAACGGAGGTGCGTTCCAAGCAGACAGCTGTCATTGAGTACCTCTTGGCGGAAAACCAGAGCATCGCAGATATTCATAGACGCTTGCAGAATGTCTACGGTGACCCGGCAGTGAACAAAACCACGGTGAGTCATTGGGCGAGGCCTTTGTTATGATCGCAACGAGGTCGCGCAGAGCTGTCCGAATCGTTCAAATGGCTCTGAGCACTATGGGACTTAACTTCTGAGGTCATCAGTCCCCTAGAACTTAGAACTACTTAAACCTAACTAACATAAGGACACCACACACATCCATGCCCCAGGCAGGATTCGAACCTGCGACCGTAGCGCTCGCGCGGTTCCAGCCTGTAGCGCCTAGAACCGCTCGGCCACCTCGGCCGGTGTGCCGACCGGCCGCACACAGCTGTGACTCCTGCATTGTTGGAACGTTCGGATACTCTCATGAGAGATCACAATCAAACACTTCGGTGCTCAATTGGACGTCTTGATTGGCAGTGCTGACACACTCGTTCAGTAGTTGAAGTACTCAAAGGTGTATGCCTACTTGGCTCGTCGCTGCCGAGCAGAAGACCATAAACAACAACGAAGAACGATCTTTTTGGTCCAATGAAGTCCGCACTCCGCGGGAAGCAGTCCTTGGATGGTGGAAAGGTTATTGATGCAGCGAGACGTTGGCTTCGACGTCGACCAGTATCAACCCGGCACAGAGGTCCTCCCAGTAATGTGGCCCAACCGTCGCATTGAACAGAGATTATCTTGAAAAATAGGGTTTTGTAGCCAAAAGAAAGTGGAGAAATTTGGTATACTGGAATCCCGAATAAAACAAACCTGCTTTCTGAGAAAAATGTATTTTATTTATTTAATCGTATGGCTAGGGCACGCCCCGTCAGGCAGACCGTTCGCCGGGTGCCGGTCTTTCAATTTGACGCCACGTTGGAGACCTACAGTCGATGATGATGATGATGCGGACACCACAACACCCAGTGCCTGGGCGGATAAAATCCCCGACTCAGCCGGGAATCGAACCCGGCTCCAGAGGATTGACAATCCGTTACGCTGACCATTCAGCTACTGTGGGCGGACTAGAGAAAAATGTACTGCATTGCTTACTGAACGCCTCACGTATTATTCACTACGGGGAACATCACGCTGATAGCGTGTACCACCACAAGCCTTGATAATGACCTCATTTCGGGGAGCAAGTGAGTCCAGGTATGCCGAATCCATCTGAAGTCACTCATTGGCGATTACATCCCGTATAGCCACCAAATTGTCGTAATGTTGATTGTTACATTTCATCCATTATTCCAAATAGTTCCATTTGCTACGGGATTAAAATCAGGTGACACAGTGGGCAAGCCGATATGTGGTAGGTGCCTCAGAGTTGGTCAAAACAGGATCGTATGCGCGCAGTTTCGTGAGCATGGCTGTCCCGGGAGTTGAGAGTGCAGGCAACAAACTCTCCACAGAGATTTAGAAGAAATGACAATATTTGCTCCCCGACGACGTTGAAATAAACGTTGTGGTTCAGTTCTACCATAATCTTAATGAGTGGACCCAAGCCATTACAACAAATACACTCCTGAACATCACAGAACTACCCTCTAAACAGTGCGGGTTAGGCGCCTGATTGGGCTGTCGGTGCACTCTTCCCCTAGTATCATTTGAAATGAGACACAAAAATCACTGAAATTTCCTGGGAGATTAAGACTATGTGCCGGACCGAGACTCGAACTCGGGAATTTTGCCTTTCGCTGGAAAGTGCTTTACCGAATGAGCTACCCAAGCACGACCCACCTCTTCACAGCTTTGCTTCCGGCATTAACTGCAGAGTGAATTTTTCATTCCGAAAATAGCTATTCATCGGGTCGTGCTACATGCCTCCTACCAGAGACTTCCCGATTTCTGTCTTGTTTGGCCTATCCAGGACGATGTGAGCAGTGGCCTTTTGCGAAGTACCCGAATCCAAATGTCCAGTTACTTTGGCAAAGTAACTGCATGACTGAGATGAACGTGCTTTCACTTACAACACCAATTCCTGTAATTGACAAGGCGAGAAATACGTCTCCAGTCCCTTACGCCAGTCAACGGCTGTGAGTTGTACACCATTCCTTGTAGACATCCCGGACAGACCTGGTATGAACCAACACTTTCTGCAAGAGTGTTGTTAGCACTAGCAAAATATGGCGGTTGGAACTTCCTATATTCTGCTTCTCATCTAACTAGCTGGGGCTTCAAGGTGTAGTCATGGACATGTCCAAGCACGATAGTTTCTTTCCGTTACCATACCGTGTAACCACGTTGACTCACGTTACTACACTCTTTTCAGATAACCAACTGACCCATACAGGATTTTAGACAAATTTAGTGTCAGTCAGTTTCTTGTAAATTCTGTCCAACATTTAGAGCAAATAGAAATCTATTATACTCTGACTCAATTTAAATTTCAATATCCTTGTTTTACAACTAATAACGACTATAGCCTTTTGTATGCCTGAGTTTGCTGTTCTCATTGTGGCTGTGTTATTGTGTGCAGTGGCCAAACTGAACGACCAGTTACTATTCAGAGAGCGTAACAAACGTTGCACTCTTGTGTCTTGTGCTATTATAGATTTATTTGTTGCCTATGGAGAGCTGAGTCAGTTTCCCCTGAAATTATAAGTTTGCTGTATTTTGTTTCTTGTTAATTTGGCTAACGATCTTGAAATATAACGATATGAACACAGTGTATAACTTTATGTACTGTAGACACTTAATAAGCAACAATATTTTTATAGGAACGTCGTATGCTAACGCAGGTCCAGACCACACTGCCCAAGCAACAAATAGACACACGATTTTAACTATGTAGGAAAGTGTAAACACCTTCAGGTGACTATGCAACTTCATTGGGTGTTATCTTTTATCTGGGGAATTTAAGGACGTATATTTCTAATACTGCTACTTTTGAGCCCCTTCATCACCCATGGGATTTTGCCGCATCCTGACGGTAAACTCCCGTATGCTATGCACAAAGTACACTTAGGGATAAAAATTTTACAACCGGCAGCTGCTAAGCGCGAAAATACTGCCCATGGCATCAAAGTCGGCCATTTTGAGCCATCACAGTATTTTCCAGTACTACAGCTGAAGCCGCCAATTCACGAGCGGACCCCGCCCTAACGAGCTGTTTGTACTCACTCGCTGTTAGGGAGTCGGTTAGGAAGTCACTACAAACGAGTGCCGATTACATAAAAATACATTCCATTCTGTATTCAAGTACCGTTATCTCAATTTTCGACAAGAATAAATGCACAAATCAGCAGCCGTCTCTTGCAGAACCGTTAGAGCCATGATTATGACTCCTTTTTTTTTTTTTTTTTTTACTGATGGTTCGCCATCCACACATCGCGGAATAAGATGCCTCGTAAGCGAGGTTTCCACGTGCGTCTGAAGTGGTGCCACAGCAACTGGCATGACGGCTAATAACGGTATTGGAGCCATCCTTTGCTGTTTCCACACGCTTCTGCAAAAATTATACTTGCATGGCTTTCAATACGGCGTCGACTGAAATTATTCGGACAAACATTGGTGTTGTCATTCAGGTTAAAGCGTTAGAAATGAGCTAAGAATTCAATAAGGAGAAAGCAAAAACTGGTTCAAATGGCTCTGAGCACTATGGGACTTAACATCTGAGGTAATTAGTCTCCTAGAACTTAGAACTATTTAAACCTAACTAACCTAAGGACATCACACACATACATGCCCGAGGCAGGATTCGAACCTGCGACCGTAGCGGTCACGCGGCTCCAGGCTGTAGCGCCTAGAACAGCACGGCCACTCCGGCCGGCAAGGAGAAAGCATAAATGTTGGTTTTGAAATGGGTTCTGTGCATAAATGCAGAAATAGCACATTGGTATCAAGTATACTTGAGAAGGAAGTAGCACTCGGAAACGAAAATACATTGTTTGAACCATAATTTGGTAACATAAGAAAACTGAGTATCTAGCTTTCTCGAGTGAAACTGCAAGGCACACTTTGATGTTTGTCATCTGGTGATTACCTGTTCTCTCTCCAATATTTACAAAAAAAAAAAAAAAAAATGGTTCAAATGGCTCTGAGCACTATGGGACTTAACAACTGATGTCATCAGTCCCCTAGAACTTAGAACTATTTAAACCTAACTAACCTAAGGACATCACACACATCCATGCCTGAAGTAGCGGTCGCGCGGTTCCAGACTGAAGCGCCTAGAACCGCTTGGCCACACCAGCCGGCCAATATTTACACTGCACCCTCAAGATTGCAATTACGTTGTTGTTTCTGCGATGTGTTGTGGGCATTTACAGTACCCTGAAGACTCATTTGAAAGGTATAATTTCACTCTTGCACCGCACATCAGTTAGGTGCCACAAAATATTAAAATTACTGCGAATATTGCATTAATTTTCACCATTTCTAGAATCAAGTGAGCTGCAGTGGAACTACAAATCGCCTGTCATTTATTACTAAAAAGCATTCAAGAGCCTAGATCGCATAAAATATTCCTTTATTTAAGAAAACCGGTTTCGACAGACTTTGCTGTCATGTTCAGATCTTAAGATTCTTTTTGTTGTAAAACGTGTTCATTTTATGCTGAATCTGAGGCAAATTTGTCAAGTGGATGAAAATCAGCACGTGACCCACATGACAATTTGACCTTAGGCTCAACTTAAAGTGAACACATTTACAAGAAAAAGATTTTTAATACCTGAAGATGACAGCAATGTCTGTCGAAACAAGTTGCCTCAAATATTTTATGCGATCTAGGCTGCCGAATGTGTTTTAGCAAGTAAAACAGATAGCCCCTACAGTAGTCTCAAACTGAGAAAATTTTGAAAAAATGGTTCAAATGGCTCGAAGCATTAAGGAATTAACATCTGAGGTCATCAGTTCCCTAGACTTAGAACTACTTAAACAAACTAACCTAAGGACACCACACACATCCATGCCCGAGGCAGGATTCGAACCTCACACATCCATGTCCGAGGCAGGATTCGAACCTGCAACCGTAGCAGCAGTGCGGTTCCGGACTGAAGCGCCTAGAACCGCTTGACCACAGCGGCCGGCTGAGAAAATTCTGTCGATTACTGTTCAATAGTTGCTAACTCAAATACAATATTATCGATGTATCATATAATAGAAACATTACATTCTTTGTCCATGTACACTAACCATTATGGCCGGCCGCGGTGGTGTAGCGGTTCAAGCGCTCAGTCCGGAACCGCGCGACTGCTACGGTCGCAGGTTCGAATCCTGCCTCGGGCATGGATGTGTGTGATGTCCTTAGGTTAGTTAGGTTTAATTAGTTCTACGTTTTAGGGGACTGATGACCACAGATGTTAAGTTCCATAGTGCTCAGAACCATTTGAACTAACCATTATACGCTCACGGAAGTTTTTATATACCTAAATCGCACTTCCTGCCATTGCAATACAACACGCAAGTGTAAATACGAAAACCAACAAATAGGCATACTAGCACCGGAAGCGCGTTAATCAAGATGACGGCAGCTCTAGTCGCTTCTGACGCTAATCGGTGGCGGGAAAAGCACAATGGCTTCACAAAGTTAAAGCGGGTTCTTTCACACGCAACTTCGGCGTCGCCAGTCGAGTGACTTCCAAGTGGCGAAACTTGCGTTGCATGTGGAAACCCGGCTTTAGGCCGAGAAGTGAGACAGCAAGCGAGGAACCCCGAGCTCCTGAGTAGGAGAGCAATAGCCAAGGAATGACGGCGCACCGTACAAAAAAGCTGAAAAGACAATGAGTTGTGCCCATCTCCAGAGGTCGCGAAATGCGCGGCCTCTTGAGAGAGGGAAACGCTTTGGGCAGCACATGTCGCCGCAGAAAAACCGGCGGGGCTCTGCTGCGTTCCCGCAGGCATTTTTTGCGGCGCGTGAGTCACTCCGCGCTGTGCGAACGAACGGGCCAGCGGTCTGTATCATCTGCGGGCTACCGCCAAGGATATTGTTAGGACCGCGGGCCGCTCGCATCGATTGTTTACGTCTCAGCGAGCAGCGCCCGTAAATATACTGACTGACGGCTGCAGGAGCCACCTTTCGTTTTGCACGGTCACCAGTGGAAGAGGTGTACGTTTGCCAGAATGGATTACATGTATGAAGATGGTCCGAGAGAACAGATACCATCTTCATATGTATAGTTACGGCTCACCGGCCATTTGCCCATCTTCTGTGCGGAAGTACACACATTGCCACACTCTTATGGGAATCGGTAAAGCCGCGAGTAATGAGTATAATGGACACGGGCACTACGAATATAGTGCGGGACAATAAGTTGGAAATGTGGGTCTCACAGGAGGCGTGCTAGAGATAAGTCGCACTATCTTCTGTGTCGTCGGTGGCTCAGATGGATAGCCGGCACGGTAGCTCAGCGTGTTGGGTCAGAGGGGTAGCTGCCCTCTGTAATAAAAAAAACTGAGTTAATCGATCAACATCGAACTTAAAAGGATGTCTTACGACGTCCGCCTCGAGCAGATGCAACGAACAGAAGCGAACAAAATGAAAGAAAAAAAAAGATGGATAGAGCGTCTGCCATGTAAGCAGGAGATCCCGGGTTCGAGTCACGGTCGGGGTACACATTTTCAACTGTCCCTGTTGACGTATATCAATTCATTTCATTATATTGATTTAATTGTAATTTCAGACTGGCTTACCTTGCTATCTACAGTCAGAGGAACGATCTAGGTGGCACAGTCGTAGGACACCAGATTCGTATTAGCGTTA
The DNA here is from genome assembly GCF_023897955.1 of Schistocerca gregaria. Classification (NCBI taxonomy): domain Eukaryota; kingdom Metazoa; phylum Arthropoda; class Insecta; order Orthoptera; family Acrididae; genus Schistocerca; species Schistocerca gregaria. The sequence goes on along the minus strand of NC_064922.1, from coordinate 354,372,414 downwards.
GGAAGGCCGGTCAAATCCCATCTGTCCAACATGGGGTAGGAATGGAGGTTACCGCTGAACAACCGGTTTTCGGTTATATTGTTTCTTTTTTTCCAATGCCAATTTAACCTAATTGTTAAAACAGCTCAAAATAACAGATTCCTGAAATAACTGATTTTCGGTTTTTTCTTCCTATTATTTCCTGAAAAAAGTTTGACTTCAGTTTTAACACAGAGAATCAAACTACTAACTTAAACACAAAAATAAAAAGAAAACATAGTTCCTCCAACATTGCTGCTTTACTCAGAAAGATGACAGTGGCTGAATACTACCAAAAATTATCAGTATTTTATTTTTGATTCCAGTTCTTTGAAACTCTGCTCAAAAATCCTGTTGTAATCGAGGGTCATGCCATTTGTACATTAGGAGTAGTCGGTGCTAAAGTCTGAAAACTGAATTCAAAGAACTCTATTTTTCATGTCTATTGTCAAAGGCTACAAGCAGATAAAGGCATATTACGTAGACGCAGACAACGAATGAGCTACTTTCTGTTTTCATTGTAAACTATTGCTGAATTGTTAAGTTATAAATTTTCTCCTTAGATGATGTCGCGTTTGTTGTGGCTCCTCGCACTCGTAAACTTTTAAAGGAAATGATCCACTGTACTTTATTGGTACCGCACTTTGTAAAATACTTCCAGACTAGGGATGTACCATTTCGCAATATAACTAATGTTACATTACATTACAAACCATATGGGCCGGTCAGAGTGGCCGAGCGGTTCTAGGCGCTTCAGTCTGGAACCACGCTACAGCTACGGTCGCAGGTACGAATCTTGCCTCGGGCATGGATGTGTGTGATGTCCTTAGGTTAGTTAGGTGTAAGTAGTTCTAAGTTCTAGGGGACTGATGACCTCGGATGTTAAGTCCCATACAGCTCAGAGCCATTTGAACAAACCATATGGGGCAAGTCTCACACATTGCTTGTACACGTGTACTGTCCACTAGGACACGCCACATGCTAACAGTTACATTATTGTCTCAGCAATGCTGTGTTTCTTGCTCGTTACTGTCAACATTGTTATTAAAATATCACTGATCGCTTTTCCTGTTTTCTACAGTAACGCAACATTTCAAAACAAAGGAATTTTTACGAACAAAAATTACTCCTTTTAAAAACATTTATTTAGCACTGCCTCTTATTGCTAACCGATATTTCGGTATATTACACTGATATTAGCACCGAGACCAAATAAAAACGGAAAAATATCAGCCACTCATAACTGAAGTACTGGTATCGGTTTTCACCGGCCGACTTTTCCCATGTCAGCAATTAGTCCAAGAGTGCGCGAAGTCCCAAAATTTCCGTTTCATCAGTTGAAACTCGTATTTCTTTCTCGATTATAGTATTTATGTTCCAACTCCATTTAACATGTTTTTTATTATTATTATTAAAGGCACATTCAGTGGTTATATTAGTTTTCCATCAGTCCTGCTAAAATCTATGTTTTCTCTCGTCCGTTTATCGGTTGGAGCGAACATATCCACTTCACTTAAGATAAAATATCCACGTATTCACATAATGAACAGATGAGATGAAAGAGGACCCTGGCAGACGAAGTCAAATGTGACAGGTGGAGGCGTGAGGTGGAGTGCTCATATAAGAAAATAGGGAAATCAGCAATAACTTCTTGAAAGTCTCCTGGTTTTTTTTTCCGGATCCTAAAATCAATGTGATTCAATATTTTGGTGTCCAACTGTCCACTACCTTCAGGAGAACGCCACTGCTGCTGCCGAATCCTGCTGAAAACTGATGCCAAGCCTGCAAATCGTCGTCCTATGTTCTCACCTTTCACTTCTTCACTGCTGTATGGTTGCCATGTCCTAATTCTCCTTTTCGCTGTAGTGTACGACTTTTTTCACGTCAGACACAATGGTGAGGAGAGATGGGCTGAAAGTTGGTGTGGCAGCAGTCATCGTAGGAAAGCAGGACAGGACCAGAAACGATTAGTGAAAAAGTTATTACATAAAACAGAAGACTTACTTAACTTTTATTTCTCTAGCTGATGGAAGACTCGTTATAAATAACCCAGCCAGAAATAGAATGAGCTCGTAAGGTCAACAGGGAAGTGTCTTACTAAGCACGAACGATAGTGCTGGAGGCGCGACTAGCGTCTGCGTAGCTTCACGTGGCGAAGTGGCTCGGAGCGCAAGTGGGATGAGTCGCTACAGCGGGCCGTCCTACGTAGAAGCGGCAGAAGGCGCTCCTGGTCCAGAGTAGGACTGTTGACATTTTAACAAATATTTGAATCAGAGATATAGATATTTAAAAGTGTTTCACTATCCAGTTTCATGTGTCGACAAAAGGTATCGATGTATTCATAAATCGACCGAAAATTATCGTCCTACCAGCCTATAAAAATATTGGCTGCATATTGTAAATATTGTTTTAGAGCTATAATGTAAGTATTGGTTTATTATCAGAGATTCTGTACATGAACAAGCTAGCAGTTTGCCCATCTCCCTTAGAGCAAGAATTGGAAGTAGAACGATGCACGTTCACTCGTAGCGACAGCCAATTTGTTAATAATGGTAACTGCGTAAGTGGCACAATAAAAGATGCTCAATGGGTCCGTCGTTCGCTTTTGTCACTTATCGGATTTTTCCGGAACACTTCACCATCACACGATACAGTGAGTATGAGAAGCAGACGGTTCCAGTGTGGTTGAAGAAGCTTGAATCACGAAGAACAAAATGGCAGAGCATTGCCCTGTGACGAACCGAGAATCACTAGAATAATGGAGATCCTGATGTTGGGTGAAGACCGGCGGATAGCAATCGGGGCGACAGAGGAAAAATTAAAATCATTCGTGTATCAGTTATCAACTTCTTGAATAACATTATTGAACATGACAAAGGTCACCACACGCTGCGTTCCGTGACAGCTCCACACCCATTACAAAAGCCCACCGAAATTCTCAACTTAAGGAATCACTGGCTTTCGTCTACTTAAGTGCAGATGCACGCAACTGTTAGAGGAGTCGATGAGATCCCCGGCGAGTAATGAGGCTAACTACCAGGGGCACTTCATCAGCAGTGTGTAGTATAAGTTGAGAATTTGGGTCTGGCGTAAAGAGTGCTGGGACAGTCCGCGCAGTTGTCGTGACCAATGTCTGCAGATGGTGTAGTGGTCAGCGCATCTGCCGAGACAAGTAGGAGACCAGGGTTCGAACAATTTTCCAGTTTGCTCCGTTAATATAAATCAGTACTCAGAGGCAGCTAATGTCTGTAATTCATCTGCATCACATTTTACCCCACCACATATATTCTCCTGACATGCCATCTAATGACTTCTTCCACTTTCCTTGGTTCGAAGAAACCGTTTCCAGAACGGCAACGTTGTGATCCTCAAGTTGTAATGTTTCCTGAACAGCCGAAATGTATACGTATGCAAGCAAAGTTCATTGCCGTTTATGGTTGGGCGAGATGTGTCTCATTGAAAGCTTGGATATGTAGAGGGTTATAACCAAGTTTAGTCCTCAGAAATTGATTTTATCGGGATAATAATTAAAACTTTATGACTGACCTTCGTTTCCTGATTTTCCTGGCTCTTATTCCTAATAATTGGTAACTGTTAAAATAGTAGCCCTGCGTTACATATGGAGCACTTTACGGAAAACACAAGGAATTTTAACTTATACGATCGGATGGGTATTGAACCGCGATCCCTTGAAATACGAACGCCCAGAGTACACACAGCCCCACCGCACACACATGAACCGGCCGCCGACTTAACGAGCGAACGAGCAGTGGCGCCACTGGGTGGAGCCCAGTATGAGGCGCCCATTCATGCGGCAAGACAGCCAATTATCTGATCGCTGCGTTCAGAATGTGTTTCATTAAGCAGGCCACTGGGACAGTATCGCCCCTGCGAGATTAATAGAGTCCGGATAAAGACGGGCGTGCAGTCGTCACGACCCCAACACTCGATGGAGAGAGGTTCCAAACCGTCTTGATGCCTCGTGAGAAGCAGTTGCTTCATAATATTATCACTGACTAGCAGAGGGTATTCTTTTTCTTACGTTGCTTTGCTGCTAATTTCTATTTCAAAATCAGATCTGTACGTCGCTCAAGGTTGTCTGCTACTATACAAAGGAGGTGGACATAAATATGGGAACACTGGAAAGACAACAAATTGCCATTCCTAATATGGGTGCAGGAAAACTGTTAGTAGTCAAAACAGCTTCCAGTTATCTCAGAATGGATAAATGCAGTTCCTGTATAGTTTTCAAGGGAATCCTCTACCGTGCTTCTTGCAAAATTGTGGCAAGTGCAGGTAATGATGACCGATGTGGATAGGAAAGGCTCAATAATACCGATATATTGTGTCTGTAGTGGCCAGGTGAGATGCAACAATTCATCCTCGTGCTCAGGAGACCATTTCTGGAGGTTATGAGTTGTGATGTCGTTAGGTTAGTTAGGAGTAAGTAGTTCTAAGTCTAAGGGACTGATGACCTCAGATGTTAAGTCCCATAGTGCTTAGAGCCATTTGAACCATTTTACATGTTACATAGTCCGATACGATTCTATGAGATCAAGTTTAATAAAGGTATTATTTTCTTATACAGATGCATTTTATAAAAGCAAACATAATCCGGTTAGCAGTATTATTTCCAGAACGGCTAAGACTGTAAACTATTCGCGTGCCGCCGTCGCTAAACTATACCGTGTAAGGCAAAATGACTCCATCCAAAACCGGCGTCGAGCCAACTGCAATGCAGCTGACTGCTGAGCAGCTGACCGCCCAGATGTGCGGAGGGCCTAGCAACAGTGTCTCCTCACTGACTGTTCAGCGAACGTTGCTGCGTATGAGCCTCTGTAGCAAGCGCCTGGTTCGTGTACCCATGATTACTGCTTTTCATCGGCGACGTAGGCTGGAATTTGCACGCCAGTATCGCAACTGTACGTCCACTGACGTTTACAGATGAATCACTTTTTATCCTTCATCGGACTGAATGAAAGCGAACACCGTGTAACAATCGTCGGAAGGTTCCAGGCCAGAGGACGGAGCGTTATGATCTGGGTAATGTTTTCGTGGCTTTCTGTGAGCGATCTCGACGTTCTGGAAGGCTCAATAGATCGACGGAAGTAGGCATCTCTCCTTGGGAACCATATCCATCCCTACATGCAGGCTGTTTTTTCTCGGCAGGATGGCGTCTACCAGCAGGAAAATGCAACGTGTCACACAGTTCGCAGCGTACGTGCTTGGTCCGAAGAGCACCAGGATCATTTTACCATACTCCCCTGACCACCAAACTCCTCGGGTTTGAACCCAATCGAGAATATGTTGGAGCACGTCGATCGGGCTGTTCGGGGCATGGGTAAACCTAGTGAAGATAGCCACAGCACTATATATATATATATGTATAGACGCGAGCTCTTTATCTTCTTATCTCGTGTTTTCTACTGAAAGTTTCGTGCTTGTACTCTTGTTAACTTTACTATTACAGAGATCGCCAAAACTTTATTATTTTTGTATTGGTGCTGTGCGCAACAAGTAACTTACTTGGTCTTTCTGCTGCCACTGCTTGATCTGCTACATTCCTTTATTTAACAAAAACATTAAAAAAAAACCTATTACTCAAGCTGAGTGCAATGCATGTTCTGTATGGCGGCTCCTGCTGTTGCTGCGGCTGCTGCTTACTACAACTACACATAATTCAAGAGAAAGGGTTTGGTCAAATCTAAACTCGATAAATGATAACCCAAACAAAAAACTATATTCTGAAAGCGATTCTTTCTCATTCAATTAACAAAACGCTAGAAGCTCTTTGAACAATCACTTCGTTTGTAAACCTGCCTCCTGTGGCATTAAAGCAATATTACAAATTAATCAAACTCTTGAGACATAATAAAATACTTCTCAATTGAATACATAGTGAAACAATTCCCTGACAATTACAAAAGAAATTAATGACGAAAATCAATACTTAATCTAACAATGGTTTCCCCTTAAGTATTCAACTCCTATCATTATCAAAATTACCATCTGCTGCTACGCACATACACAAACCCTTTTCTTTAAATTAATAAGCGCGCTGCAAATTATAAAAAATATCAACTAAATACGAAATCCTGTGTCGCTGCTGCAGGACACGGCAGTACGGCAGCTCGGCGACGACCCCTCGCCCATCACACGTGCGCACCAGAGCAGGCGGGCTCCTACACTGGCTTCCACACTGCCACTAATTAATCCGTGCGCTGCGAGGCGCGACAACAATATCTTAGATTCCAGAGCTTGTGTATGAGCGCTGTAGCCAATCTTTACATCCTAAGAGAGTATTGCCAACTCTCAATATATATCTTCAATTCTCTCTGTGTGTCTTATAAAGAGATTCAGTAATTGTCTGACTCAGTTCATTGTTTGGATACAAACATGTGCAGATATCACTGTTGTGTATTTTCACCATTACCACATTTTACTACGCTGTCGGTTTTCACTGTACTCGTTTCTCCTCTCGTTTCTTTCATGTACGTGGCAGCGAAATGGGGCGGGGTAGGGAGTGGGGAAGAGGATGGTGAGTGCCTGATATAGCTTCCTAAACACATTGCGGGGATACGAACGTGCCACACATCAACATCCGGCCATCCTGATTTATGTTTTCTGAGTTTCCCCAAATGCCGGGACGATTCCTACTATAAGGCCGAGGTCGGTTACCTGTCCCATACGTGTCAATCTAGGTCTGTGATTAGATGGGTGACTGTGTATATGAATTACTTCCTCTTGTTCTTCACTTACAATACCACGACATGCGCAAGAAACTCGTAAAAGTGGTCCACAGATGAATGAACCACTGCTAATACCACTACTATTACACACTGGTGTCCACCACAGAACAGTAACATCTGCCTCGTAGTCCTTCTGCTGTTACAAATTATAAACGCTCCTTTGAAAAAAAATTGTTTACTACTACTACTAGGCTAATTACTGTTTAGCTCTACAGGACATTTATAGTGAAATGTTTCCCACACCACCTTGTATTTTTCTTTCTATGCGTATGAGTGACTGTATGTTCACTGTCGTGGGTAAATACATACAGCGTGCACAGAGCGATGTGTGAAACTGATAGCTATTACACGCTTCCGCTGTTGCAGAAATCTGCTCCATCTGCTGCAGATACCGTGTTGAGCTGAGAGTGGTAACCAAAGTATGGAGAAATATTCTTCGGGGCTCTGTTGCATAGCAATGAGATTGCTTTCAGTTCTGAGAAATGTCCAGGTACAATTGTGGATTTGAATGATCCATGAAGTGACTTCTCTTCCGAAGAAAACACCGAACTATTTCACTAGAACTGAACGCTTCCGTCGGAACTGTTCTCAAGCTGGTATTTATTATTAAATCACAATATTGTAGAATAACACGTACCTTCTTGAAACGAACAATATTTTATTGTTCTATTAACTGATTTCCTTCGATATACACATATATTTTACAATGTGAATCAAAATCTCGCAATGGCGTCGATTTTTTACATCACAAGAATGGCTCTCTTCTTGTAAAATTACTTATAACAAGAACAAAAGCTCTATATCCTAACAATAATTATGTGAGTGCTGACCGCCACAGAGTAATAAACAATATCTTTGTCTCTCTCTCTCTCTCTCTCTCTCTCTCTCTCTCTCTCGCACTGTCACAGCAAGTTACGCTGCATGATACTGACATCATAAAATGTAGCGACATTGACGCTGGGGGAGCAAACTCAATAATATATGTGTCCTACGGTGGACTTCTTGTATAACTTTGAACGACGTCAGTCTAGTAGTCAAACACTAGACGGGAACGCGCAGAGGCAGACGAACAGTGAGTGGAGCGTGGAAGATGGGATAACCGCTGCCGTATAAATAAACACTGATTGGAGCCGCGGCTCAAGAGCCACTTCAGAGAGGTTATTAAAGCAAGTAGCGGGCGAGTAGCGGGGCCCACGGCAGGCGCTCTCCCACGTGTTGAAACGACTGCTGCTTGTTGCCGGAGGCTTCCCGGAACGTAGGAAGGAGGTGAGGCTGCGGGTCAGTTGCACAGAGGTACAGTTACTTCGAGGGACAGACACGCGCGTTGTGATACCGTATTATTATCTGCTGGACATCTGTAAGACACTTGGTGTACCACTGCTACCGAGGGACAGACACGTGCGTTGTGATACCGTATTATTATCTGCTCGACATCTGTAAGACACTTGGTGTACCACTGCTACTTTATGAATATGAGAATTGGATTGCAAAGAAGGAAGATGTATATCGAATAATTATGTTAGAAAACGAAAGTCTTCAGATCAGTTAATGGATGTAAACTACAAGATAAACTAAGACACCAAGACATTACAAACGACCTTAAAAAATTTGCAATAACAGAAAAAATTAACCCATGTCAGTAGAAATGGAATAAAAATGTAAACAGAATGCAATAACACAGATCTAAAAAAAAGTTTTGCGATATACAGGGTGTTACAAAAAGGTACGGCCTAACTTTCAGGAAACATTCCTCACACACAAATAAAGAAAAGACGTTATGTGGACATGTGTTCGGAAACGCTTAATTTCCATGTTAGAGCACATTTTAGTTTCGTCAGTATGTACTGTACTTCCTCGATTCACCGCCACTTGGTCCAATTGAAGGAAGGTAATGTTGACTTCGGTGCTTGTATTGACATGCGACTCATTGCTCTACAGTACTAGCATCAATAGGTTAGTGTTCATCACGAACGTGGTTTTACAGTCAGTGCAATGTTTACAAATGCGGAGTTGGCAGATGCCCATTTGATGTATGGATTAGCACGGGGCAATAGCCCTGTCGAGGTAGGTTTGTATCGAGACAGATTTCCAGAACGAAGGTGTCCCGACAGGAAGACGTTCGAAGCAATTGCTCGGCGTCTTAGGGAGCACGGAACATTCCAGCCTATGACTCGCGACTGGGGAAGACCTAGAACGACACCTGCAATGGACGAGGCAATTCTTCGTGCAGTTGACGATAACCCTAATGTCAGCGTTAGAGAAGTTGCTGCTGTACAAAGTAACGTTGACCACGTCACTGTATGGAGAGTGCTACGGGAGAACCAGTTGTTTTCGTACCATGTACAGCATAGGCAGGCACTATCAGCAGCTGATTGGCCTCCACGAGTACACTTCTGCGAATGGTTTATCCAACAATGTGTCAATCATTTCAGTGCAAATGTTCTCTTTACGGATGAGGCTCCGTTCCAACGTGATCAAATTGTAAATTTTCACAATCAACATGTGTGGGCCGACGAGAACCAGCACGCAATTGTGCAATCATGTCATCAACACAGATTTTCTGTGAACGTTTGGGCAGGCATTGTTGGTGATGTCTTGATTGGGCCCCATGTTCTTCCACCTACGCTCAATGAAGCACGTTATCATGATTTCATACGGGATACTCTACCTGTGCTGCTAGAACATGTGCCTTTACAAGTACGACACAACATGTGGTTCATGCACGATGGAGCTCCTGCACATTTCAGTCGAAGTGTTCGTACGCTTCTCAACAACAGATTCGGTGACCGATGGATTGGTAGAGTCGGACCAATTCCATGGCCTCCACACTCTCCTGACCTCAACCCTCTTGACTTTCATTTATGGGAGCATTAGAAAGCTCTTGTCTACGTAACCCCGGTACCAACTGTAGAGACTCTTCGTGCTCGTATTGTGGACGGCTGTGATACGATACGCCATTCTCCAGGGCTGCATCAGCGCATCAGGGATTCCATGCGACGGAGGGTGGATGCATGTATCCTCGCTAACGGAGGACATGTAGAACATTTCCTGTAACGAAGTGTTTGAAGTCACGCTGATACGTTCTGTTGGTGTGTGTTTCCATTCCATGATTAATGTGATTTGAAGAGAAGTAATAAAATGAGCTCCAACATGGGAAGTAAGCTTTTCCGGACACATGTCCACATAACATACTTTCTTTCTTTGTGTGTGAGGAATGTTTCCTGAAAGTTTGGCCGAACCTTTTTGTAATACTCTGTATACTCAAGGGGAAAGCACGTGAGCGAGCCCAGGAAACGATGGTGCTAAGACCATGGTGGTGAGGATGATGATGATGATGATGATGATGATGATGGTGGTGGTGGTGGTGGTGGTGGTGGTGGTGATGGTGATGAAAAGTTTTGTAGTGGACAGACTGCAAGAAACCTTTCTTTGGATTGACAACTGAAACAGCAGAATAGCGGAATCACAAATTAATAAATTTTATTGTTATTCTCTTAGTATTAGTTCTTTTGTCCTCACTCGAGCCTTATCCAGCCACAGTGTTGACGGAAATACAGCCTCTCTAGCAAGGCTAAGCACAGCCGTAACCCACAACACATCGTATCAGATGAGGACGTGCAGAGTAACTGGTTTCCACGGAAGGGTGGCGATGCGTGGGTGTGTTGGCACACTGCCTCCGATATCGCAGCTCTTGGCAAACCAGTACCGAGAGGCGGCTCGTATGTCACACGCATGCAACTTTATCGCTTCCAGTCACGTTTTTCAGCGGAACTGCTAGGAGAGGGAAGACTCGCTGATTTATTCTCTGGAGCCAAGCGGAGGTAAGCGTAAATATTCCGCTCGTTTACTCTTCATCAATTCAGCGTCATTATTCTCAATACCTTCATCAGTATTCTGCCTAATGTGCACAAAGGAAGGCACAGTCTCTTTAATACTCGTAAGTAAGCTGTCTCGATGCATTCTAAACTGTGGAGAGGTGTAAAATAATAGAACTCCAAAACATTAACAACGTTTTGATAAACTCTTCTCTTTTGTCTCAAGTTGCTCTACCAAAGCTTACAATTGTAACGCCATGAACAAGGCAAGCAACAAACGTCAAACTGGCACGAATTGTGCTATGTCATGGATATGCATATGATTAGAATTTCAGCGCAACAGAACAAAGTAGGTAGGAGTTACGCGATCTTCATTCTTTAAATATGGCTTCTCAATCAATAATCGCATTTGAATGTTGGTTGCTTGTGAGAATATCGTGTTATGCTTCGTGTAAGAGGAAGAAACAAGTAGTATGTACGGTCTATGGCTGGGATTATAACTCCAAAAAATTGTTCAAATGGCTCTGAGCACTATGGGAGTTAACATCTGAGGTCATCAGTCGCCTATAACTTAGAACTACTTAAACCTAACTAACCTAAGCTCATCACACATATCCAAGCCCGAGGCAGGATTCCAACCTGCGACCGTAGCGGTCGCACGGTTCAAGACTGTAGCGCCTAGAACCGCTCGGCCACTCCGTCCGGGCTTATAACTCCAGTAGCAGCCTGTATAGCCAGTGTGATTTAGTGATTTTGGCATTATGATATGCTTCCATACTAAGGTTTATACATTCGACATCTGTGCTGTGAAGTCCGGGGCTATAGGCATGATTTGTACAACGCACGTGCAAGGACCCGCATGGCAAAATTGCCACGACGAACTGATGATGATGTGATCAACTGATAAGTCTAGGTTTTGGAAATAGACTTAGTCCGAAATTGTACAACGTACAGAAAGTAAATAATGCCAAGAGGAATATTTGGTACTAACCATCAGCCTTGAGGAGAAGTCATAGTAATAACTTCTGCCACATCACATCTTGCTGCGTATTTTGAATTGAATTATGCTAAGCGCTATTTTTTGTCATATTTTCATTGGATTTGCTCTATCTATCTGGCCGAAAAAATCGCAGTATTAATACCCGTACAATGTTGTGTAAAGTACACGTCCTATGCAATGTTATCGGACTGTAAAAGTTTACTTCAAACAATATCAAGTATGAAAGTCTCAAAACTCACTAATGAATACATAAGTTCATTATTCGTACTATGAATGCCTCAGAACGCAGAAACAAATTGCCTGTATGCGAATGACAGCACATTGTGGAATCTCAGGCAATGAAAAAACCCGATCAGTTGACAAAGAAGGCTATGAACAACGCGACACCAATACACATAAAGCCTCACTATACGGAATATGGACGACTTATTCCATAAAGGGCATTTGGATCCTGGCGGGAAGAATGGTCACAGAGTTCACGACACAAAGGATGCGACTGTGCGCAAATACACTGCTGGCCACCCAAAATGCAACACCATGAAAGAAGCATACAAATCAGATACAATTTGCAGCATGCGCAGGCGTACATCACGGGCGCCACCTAAAAGCGCTATATAAAGGGGAATTAGACAGCAGTGTGGACATACTGGAATTGTTCTTTCGTGCAGCTGTTTTGTGTAAGCAGCTTCAGTACGTCGTAGAAGACAGTGAGAGTATTTAGAGCACGTTCTGGAGTTCGGCAGAGGAAGAATAGTTGCTTATAGGGATTGCAGATTATTCTTGAGAGAAATCTGTGACCGTGTCGGATGGAACCAAGCAATTGTGGTGCGTATGCGTAATCGGTGGATGCAGGAGGGAACGACGGACCGACGGGCGAGCTTGCACCCACTTCGTTGCCCCGCTACACGTGATGACAGGCACATTGTGCGCATGGCAGTGATGGATCCCACTGCCACCAAAAAAATCGGTTCGTTGAGCAACAAGCAGTGTCCGCGCTTGCCATTTGACGTCGTATGCAGCAGAGTGGCCTGTCCGCAAGGCGCCTGTTGCCAACACCGACTCAAAGGAAGGCCTCGGCGCTTGTTGGTGACGTCACGTCAGCTAGGCACGGCGTACGCCAGGTCTGTTGCAGGCACAAAAGCCTGGGCGTGCTTGTCACTATAAATCTCTTACTTTTGGTCAAAATATTTGGTATTGTTTTGGATTCTGCAGTTTTATTTAGATGAAAGATTGTCTCACTGTCGTATAGCTACAAATGAAGATCGTAGTTCTGTATTATTGAATCCTGTCGAAACAAACGTAGATCAATATGAGAAGATGCTTTGCCCCATAGCAAGCTTCGGAAATTTTACATTCAAGTAACTATATTTACTTGATCCATTTAGTTATCGAAACTTACCCCAACCCCCTTACAATGAACTCGTTTCTTTTATTTATTTACTTATTTTCGTTTGACATCGTCACTGGAAATGTGAACTAATTTACATGTGTAAATGTCCAACTGTTGCCACTCATTAGATTAAGGTCGTTTTCAACGAAAGGAATTCTAAACAAGAAACAAAATAGCTCCATACATCGAAAATACTGCTGAGCCTTAAATTTTTTTAAACATGCACATTAGAAAAGATAAACTGAAAGGAGAATATAATATAAAAAATTTTATTTGATAAAACAAGTATCTCTCTTCTGCTTCTTCTTCTGTCTCCCACCGCCTACCCCAAACGTGTACAATCGCAATATATATCATTAACATTCAGTGCTCCTCACCCCATAGTCAACCAAGATATCTAAAGAAGAGCACCAATATGTTCACAGTTTCCTGTAAAAGCAACCCAGTACAAACGTAACTTCCTCAGATTTACAAATAAGGTAAAGAAGCACGAATTCTGTTGCTGCTGGACCATGAAGTTGTTTTTGTATGTCAATCCTTAAAACAGGTGGAAATTTCAGGAGTACACTATTTGTTAAGAAGTGTAAGGAATTGCACAGTTAATTGATTGCAGAAATCTCTCAGAACAATGTGTGTTGGTCAACTACCGCCAATAGTTTCACATTTTCCTGTGTCAGGGCTGGAGACACCACCATTATGAGTATGCCTGCAACAGACCCGGCGTTCGCCTGCCTAGCTGACGTGACGTCACGAACAAGCGCCGGGGCCTTACTTTGAGTCAAAAAATGGTTCAAATGGCTCTGAGCACAATGGGACTTATCATCTGTGGTCATCAGTCCCCTAGAACGTAGAACTACTTAAACCTAACTAACCTAAGGACATCACACACATCCATGCCCGAGGCAGGATTCGAACCTGCGACAGTAGCTGTCATGTGGTTCCAGACTGAAGCGCCTAGAACAGCACAGCCACGCCGGCCGGCTCCTTTGAGTCGGTGTTGCTGTTGCTGCCTTGACCTTGTGGGTCAACACCATAGCCGTTTGCACCGGCAGTGATGCGACGAACGATGGACATGGACAACCGAATGGAAAGACATTATTTTTACAAAACTGATCTCGATTCTGTCTGCACCAACACGACGGCCAAATTAGGGTCTGGAGACACGGTGGTGAAAGAGTGTTGAATTGTTGCTTTAAGCAGCGCCACACTGGTTCTGCACATGATGTTAATGTTTGGGGTGGTATGACGTTCCAGTCCCGCATCCCCCGACTAAGCACTGCCAGTACACTAACCAGCCAGAGATACATCTCTGAAGTATTGGAGTCTTTTGTACTACCATACCTTCAGAGCTTGCTGACAGCCACATCGCTACAGGCTAATGCGACCGTATGTGGCCCGCAGTGTTCAAGACTTCTTCGTCCACATCGGATTGCATTGATGTCTAGACCTCCCTGTTCTCCCGATCTCTTACCTATCGAAAAACGGCTGGTTGATGATCGCGGTTCTAGGCGCTTCGGTCTGGACCGCGCTGCCCGCTATGGTCGCAGGTTCGAATCGTGCCTCGGGCACGGATGTGTGTGATGTCCTTAGGTTAGTTAGGTTTAAGTAGTTCTACATTCTAGGCGACTCAGAAGTTAAGTTCCATAGTGCTCAGAGCCATTTGAACCATTTTTGATCATCACGGACTGAGTGGCTCAGCATACCACTTGCTGCTACATAAGATCAACTTTAGCAGTATGTGGAAGCAGCGTGGACTGTTACACCTCAACAAAACATCCAGTGCATTTTTGATTCTGTGCCAAAGCGTGTAGCAGCGGAAACACTTAATACTGATTTCATCCTCACTTCTCTAGAGGCCGTATTTTCAGCCATGAGATCTTTGTCCAACCTGTTATCTCCCAAATCAATTTGGCTGTGATATCTCCAGTCCTTGCAGTTTGGATAGACAGCAGTGTAAAATTCTGAAACGACCTTGGTTCGAGAACGTTTATGGTCCCCAACAAGCGACATCCACATTAAGTAGAATAACGGTCAATCATGAGACGTTTAATGAGCATTTATACCGACTGCATATAAACCAACAGCCGCCTGTGATTCTGATGACAATACAGCAGGGAAATACCAACCGTATATTATTTCAGTACAGAATGTATAGTGCTGCGAGGAAGAAGTTGTTAGCACATGTTATCAAGAATAAAATTCCGCAACCATTGTCAGACAAGTTCTTGCTGTATGAACCGAACTTTAGGGTCTACAAGGGGATAATCGAATTCATATGTAATGGACAGATTTGAAGGTTGATAGTAAACTACAAGGGACTGTAAAAGCCGAGATACACCAAAAGAAGTGGACACTGAATGAACAAAGTCATTATTAAATGCCAATGACTGAATGGTGTCTAAGCGAAGTAAAAGAAATTGATCTCTGCTATATGCGAGAAACAAAATCCCGATTCCTTTGTTTCCGGGGGGAGGGGGTGGGGGGAAAGGGTGCGGGAGAGGAGGGAGGGGGGAGGAGGCAATTATAATATTGTAATCAAAACTGTGTGTATTGTTCATGTTTCGAAATATAAACAACGGTATGACGTAGTAGTCGCCGCGTTATTTACGCCGTTTGCCGCATAGTCACTACGCCACTAGTCAAAGCCGACGACTAATATTGCAGTTTCCTTTTTAACCCAATATCTCAAAAAAATCAAACTTAATCTATAATATTGCTGCTGAGATGAAGAAAACTGTCACCCCATGACAAAGATAAGTCTCCGAAACATCGATTAGTGAGTGGTTACGTAGTGTTTCTTTATTCGCCATTTAATCATACAGTCACGGAAGAGGCCGGCAAACTTGTTTTCGCAACTAACTATAACCTCTAAATTTTCCAACCAACAGGTATGATCAGCCTCTTAAAATTCCACACACCTTGCTAAGACGAATGAAAAAAAATATGTTGATGAGTGTGCGTACAAGTGTGTTCCATTTCGTCCTGGGCGAACTCACTACCTTTAACATTGGCTTACACGAGAACTGGACACTCGCTTGCGCGTGACGCACTGGGAAGATTCACCCCGCGTGGGCAGCCCGCATCCGGAGCTCGGAGCTACTCATTCGCTTTCGCGTTTCGTGGAAGGGGCACCTGTCGGCCCACGCCAGCTGGATTCCAGCGCTCCACGTCGTCGCTGACCGATTTAGACTGCGCCTCGTCATCGACTTCAAACCAGTCTTCCTCAGCTACCGCATGTCCGTCTGCAGTGAGGATTTCCTGACAAGGCTGCAATCTCATCATTATTTCTGCCCCTCTCTACTTGAAGTAGTCACGAATGGCGAAATATTCTCTCCTCCCAGTTGAAACAGCTTATTTTACCACTCATCTCGCTGGAGGCAAACGAAGGAAGGGATGAACTGTCGATGAATGGGGTATCAGAATTGACATCAGCTTGATAATGTATATGGTACTGCTTTAGGTTTCGATAGCATAAAGGTTCATTTGAGCTGTAACGGGTCAGGGGATCATTTTAGATTAGCTGAGAATGACGAAATAGTTTTGAGCTTCCACGACAAACAGCTTTTAGTGTACTTGCTACTAGTCGTGTCCATTACACATCCTAGCTTTCTTACAACTTCTGTTGTAGTATGAAACTAGCCATTCTTCCTTTCCTAATAACCACCTTAAGTATGGGTATAAACCATCTAACATGGAAGAGAATATGGAAATTATTAGAATGAACAATTAGAACAGAAAACTCCAACATTACAGGAAAATTTTCACACGCAAAGAAAGAAAGAAATGACCCAATCAATATAAGTAACAACTCACTAATCATGTTAGTCACTTAAACAATAACAGAGATGCAAAACATAACCAAACTAAATATTAACTTAATCTTCCTTCACAGACAAAAGAAACCAGCTGACACACACACAGACACACACACAGACACACACACACACACACACACACACACACACACACACACACGGAGAGAGAGAGAGAGAGAGAGAGAGAGAGAGAGAGAGAGAGAGATAAGAAAACGAACGAACGAATACCAACAAGATAAACAAAATATGAACGAAACACACAGCAATACTATATACGCCCGCCCGGATGGTCGTGCTGTCTAACGCACGGCTTTACGGGCGTGAAGGAGCGCCGGTCCCCGGCACGAATCCTCCCGGCGGATTTGTGTCCAGGTCCGGTGATCCGTCCAGTCTGTGGATGGTTTTTAGGCGGTTTTCCATCTGCCTCGGCAAATGCGGGCTTGTTCCCCTTATTCCGCCTCAGCTACACTATGTCGGCGATTGCTGCGCAAACAAGTTCTCCACGTACGCGTACACCACCATTACTCCACCACGCAAACATAGGGGTTACACTGGTCTGGTGTGAGACGTTCTCTGGGGTGTCCACCGGGGGCGGAACAGCACAATAACCCTAGATTCGGTGTGGGGCGGCGGAGGGGTGAGGTAGACTGTCGTGGGATTGCGGACCGCTGCGGCTGCGGCGGGGACGGAGCCTCTCCGTCGTTTCTAGGTCCCCGGTTAACATAACATAATACTAAATACAGTAAACACAAACAACCATACACAGTGAACAACGAAGGTGAAGTGTTCAAAAAATGCAGAAAACCGGATATGCTGTTGTATGGAGGCCAAGTAAGTAAAACTTCAAGACGATGGAGATGGATTAATAAGATCAAAAAATCGTAAGTAGGACAAAATAGTAACTTAACCTTTCGAAACCTGGGTCACAAAAGTTGTTTCTCATCTAACAAGAGAATAACAGAAAACTGTAATGTAGTAACATATTTGTATGATGTCCTTAGGTTGGTTAGGTTTAAGTAGTTCTAAGTTCTAGGGCACTGATGACCATAGATATTAAGTCCCATAGCGCTCAGAGCCATTTGAACCATTTTTTTTAAAGATATTTGTAATCACTATTTATTCCAATAACTTTTCTGAAGGGTACGATAAATCAAATTTGGATTTGCTTCTTTGTGTTTAATTTCGTTACTCCCGGACCTCCTCCATCCTTCGAGAGTGTCGTTCCTTTTCTTCATCGGACCACATCTTTTCTTTTGCAGACCTCTTTCTTTCCAGAAATCCTGGCTTTTATTACGCTTTGTAAAAAGAATTCGTTATCTGATATGACCATCCTAACTCCAGTGTTCTTCGGTTCGTCCGCAGCTCGTGGTCGTGCGGTAGCGTTCTCGCTTCCCACGCCCTGGTTCCCGGGTTCGATTCCCGTCGGGGTCAGGGATTTTCTCTGCCTCGTGATGACTGGGTACTGTGTGATGTCCTTAGGTTAGTTAGGTTTAGGTAGTTCTAAGTTCGAGGGGACTGATGACCATAGATGTTAAGTCCCATAGTGCTCAGAGCCATTTGAACCATTTTTTTGTTCTTCGGTACTTTGTCAATTTCAGTAAAAAAAAAAAAAGTCCAGTAACTAGGGCCTCCTGCCGGGTAGACCGTTCGCCGGGTGCAAGTCTTCAGATATGACGCCACTACGGCGGCTTGCGCGTCGATGGGGATGAGATGATGATGATTAGGACAACATAACAGTCAGTCCCTGAGCGGAGAAAATCTCCGACTCAGCCGGGAATCGAACCCGGGCCCTTAGTATTGACATTCTGTCGCGCTGATCACTTTCTTTTGTGTTTGGTCGTTGCGGACGCCCCAGTGACATTCGTTCAAGTTCGTTTGTTGATCCTTCCACTCAGTTTTTTATTACAGGGGCCAACCGGCTCTCTGACCGAACACGCTGAGCTACCGTCCCGGCTATCACTCAGCTACCGGGAGCTGGCTAATTTCAGTTAACCATGTGGGTTTGGATTTGTAGCTGTTTAGTAAGATAAAGATCTGCTTGGTCAGTCTGTTGTTATCCATATTTTCACAAAAATTAGCTTTTCATATTCTGTTTGATCTTAACTTGTATTCAACATTACCATTACTTCTAGGTCGCAGTATTGTCCTTAGAAGTCTTCTTTCTCCAAATCTTGTTAGTTTAAATGTTTTCGGTAAGTACAGTTTTCAAGCCTTATTTGTGTGCTTCAGGACAAAAATATTTTGTTATATATGTTGCTTGACATCTGGAATAACCTTTCTATTATATGTACTCTATTTTCTATCGCTATTTCTTCTGTTGTATTGATTTTTATCCACTCTCCTACATATTTAAAAGAGTTCGTTTTAGATACTGTGTTGTTAATTGTAAGATTTTTTTTGGGGGGGGGAGGGAGAGGGATCATTGATATTTATCATAAAGTGTGTTTTTTAAATGATATTTTTGGTCCTGTTTTCTCTGATTTTTTCTGCAGTTCCGTGATTTGTTCTTTGGCACTATGCATTGAGTCAGTAGTTAATGCCATTTCTTGTATCCCGCCTGGAAGGCGGCACGTGAGCCTGCTCCTGTAATCTGCAAAATAGGCCGAATGAAGGAAGCGAGTAGGAGCAGGAGGGGTAAAGCACTTCGGTACTGCATGTAAAGTAAAAGCACATTTAATAGAGAATGTTAGTCAATAGCATGTACGTAACTTTTGGTAAAGATGAGCACGTAGGTGCGAAGCCGTTGCCCATGTATCAAAGCTAGCAGTTACTAGTAGCTGGACAAACTATCGTTGAAGTAACAAAGGCAAAGCCTGTAATGGCTAGCCCCCTGTAAAGTAGAAGCTCCTATTCTAAGTGGTAGAGACTGGCCCGGACAGCCGACGTGGCCTCACCACATGCGTTGAATGCTTTCATATAGGGTCCGTATTACAGGCCGATGTGATGTACTATGCCGCCCTATCCAAACCGTGTGACGCCGCCAAGCAAATGACCAACAACGTAAACATGCTGCTGCAGAAAGAAGAGCGCCTGCAACGGTGGGCGTAACATTCTACGATATACTCTCTTACATATGTTTATTGCAGTGGTTCTAGTTGCCTTAATGTTTAAATCCAGCTTTTCTTTCTTTTATGATGCATGCTCTGACCTATTAATAAAAACCATACTACTCATTGTCACCTTAAGAAATTTGTTTTCTATTATAAGACATTTGATTATTCTACTCTGTCCTTTTAAGGTTCAAATGGCTCTAAGCGCTATGGCACTTAACATCTGAGGACATCAGTCCGCTAGACTTAGAACTACGTACATCTAACTAACCGGCCGGCCGGAGTGGCCGAGCGGTTCTAGGCGCTTCAGTCTGGAGCCGCGTGACCGCTACGGTCGCAGGTGCGAATCTTGCCTCGGGCATGGATGTGTGTGATGTCCTTAGGTTAGTTAGTTTTAAGTAGTTCTAAGTTCTAGGGGACTGATGACCTCAGCTGTTATGTCCCATTGTGCTCAGAGCCATTTGAACCATTTTTTGAACCTAACTAACCTAAGGACGTCACACGTATCCATGCCCGAAGCAGGATTCGAGAACCTGCGTCCGTAGCAGCAGCGCGGTTCCGGACTGAAGCGCCTAGAACCACTCGGTCACAGAGGCCGGCTCCTTTAAAGGAAAATATTACTTAATATATTACAGTTTTATAATGTTCACGCAGGTTCCAGTCGGAAATTATGTCAATGATAACCAAGTTATAATCATGAAGAAAACTGTTGTCATGTTTTAAAGTACCGTATAGAGGACGCGCTATGTAGTGCTAAGAGTAGGAAAAGTCACGGACAGCTTTTGTACTTACATAATCGAGTCTTTCAGTACATTACACTTACCGTAGGTTAATTCACGCTTTTGGACTATATTTCATTTTATACTAGCCGACAAACCCGGCATTGTGCAGGTTTTCATTTTGCCAATTTCCTATTAGGAACGAATTCAAAAAAATTAAATGTGTTTGTAGACTAATATCGAAAAAAATTCATTTCCATGCACTCGTGACAATATCTTTGAAACTATGAAACAGTCGAACAAACAAATATGCTTATTGTTCAAATGTATAAGTACAGTATCCAAATTGAGAAACGTTGTATATATAGCTTCAATTTTATTTAATAACTGGTTTACAAACAATATTTCTAGTTACATGTACAGACAGCTGGGCGTAGCTGCTTCGCATGTCTACAGTGCAATTTTTGTAAACGTGTCTAAAGCAAGTTCTATAGACGGCTTTTGCTTTCTCCTACAGCCGTTTGAGACTCGCAGCTGAAATCTGTTAAAAACACTGTTAGATGTCAAGGATTTCCGTAAAATGGTTCGACTGTAGAAGTATATCCATCCTAAAAAGTATTGCATCACCTCGGTTCCGAGAGTTCCGGATACTGGCCAGAAAACTGGAACAGAGATCAAATTAAACATAATTTCCGCCCTTTTTATTGCTAATGAAGCCCACACATAGCATGTTGTACCACCATACAGCGAGACCTTAAGAGGCGGTTGTCCAGATTGCTGTACACACTGATACCTCTAATACCCAGTAGCACGTCCTCTTGCATTGATGCGTGCCTGTATTCGTCGTGGCGTACTATGTACAAGTTTTCACAGCACTGTTGGTCTAGATTGTCCCACTCCTCCACGGCTACTCGGTGTAGATCTCTCAGAGTGGTTAGTGGGTCACGTCGTCCATAAACAGCCGTTTTCAATCTATCCCAAGCATTTCCGATTGGGTTCATGTCTGGAGAACATGCTGGCCACTCTAGTCGAGCGACGTTGTTGTCATGAAGGAAGTCATTCATTCACAAGATGTGCACGATGGGGGCGCGAATTTTCTTCCATGAAGACTAATGCCTCCCCAATATGCAGCCGATATGGTTGTACTATCGGTTGGAGGATGGAATTCACGTATCGTACAGCCGCTACGACGCCTTCCATGACCACCAGCGATGTACGTCGGCTCAACATAACGCCACCCCAAAATAGCAGGGAACCTCCACCTTGCCGCACTAGCTGGACAGTGTGTCTAAGGCGTTCAGCCTGACCGGCTTGCCTCCAAACACGTCTCCAACGATTGTCTGGTTGAAGGCGTATGCGACACTCATCAGTAAAGAGAACCTGATGCCAACCCTGAGCGGTCTATTCGGCGTAGTGCTGGGACCGTCTGTACCGCGCTGTATGGTGTCATGGTTGCAAAGATGGATCTCGCCATGGAGGTCAGGAGTGAAGCTGCCCATCATGCAGCCTATTGAGCTCAGTGTGGGTTGTAACAGTACGTCTTGGGGTTGCACGAAAAGCATTATTCAACATGGTGGCGTTGCTGTCAGTGTTACTCCGAACCACAATGCGTAGGTAGCGGTCGTCCACTGCAGTAGTTGCCCTTGGGCGGCCTGAGCAAGGCATGTCATCGACAGTTCCTGTCTTTATGTATCTCCTCAATGTCCGAACAACATCGCTTTGGTTCACTCCGAGTCGCCTGGACACTTTCCTAGTTGAGAGCCCTTCCTGGCACAAAGGAACACTGGGACGCCATCGAACCGACGTATTTACCGTCTAGACATGCTTAAACTACAGACAACACGACCCGTGTACCTCCTTCCTGGTGGAATGACAGGAAATGATCTTCTGTCGGACTCCCTCCGTCTAACAAGCGCCGCTCATGCATGTTTGTTTACATCTTTTGGCGGGTTTAGTGACATCTTGTGTCATTCAGTGACATAATTTTGTAAGTACATTCAGTGGTATATGTGGATACCGTCTGAAAACTGTGTTGCGAATAGGTTAATAACAAAGAAGTAATAACTTTAAACGTCATGCACAACGCAGCAGTTTTTCATGCATCTCAGTGTTTATGACGTCATATTTCCTGAACTATTATAGATCGGTGTTTCTTACCGCAATAGCGATTGTTGACCTACAGTAAGGGATTTGTATACTAAATTTCGTTGGAATCGGTGCAGCGATTTAGCACGAAATGTGGAACATACTCACATCCATTTTCGAGAGTTTAATACATATGGATTAATCTTAATGTACACTTTGTAGAGAAGAAGAGAAGTGGTTTTTTAATTCCAAGTTAGTGATTTGGTTTATGTTTTCCATAGTAGTTTGTGAAGGTAGGATCATCAGTAAAACTTTTTGATTGTGTTCTATAGGAAATTAAATTATGACCTCAAGCTGTAAAAATGTTTAGCATTACAATTCTTCTTCGAGCATCTTCAGCCCTTTTCATCAGGACGTGACGTTACGAGTCTTTGGCTCTTCTATCAACAGGATAGTCGCGGAGTTCGGACAGCGGGGTTGGTGGACCTTTCGACGGCCCCTCCCGGGCCCATATTTCGCTTGTGCAATTTACATCCCCTGTCTCGCTAGCTATGGCGTTGCGCTGTATAAGAAAAGATATATAAATTGAAGGAACTTCGTCGTTTCAAATACTGCACTTCCCAACCACCAGTTAATAAGGTGGCTCCGAGTGGTTAGAGGCGCCATGTTACGGATTACACACCAATGCCCCAGGGAGGATTCGAACCTCAGGAGGGAGCGGCTGTTCTTACCATAAGTTAGTCTAGGGACCGATGACCTCAGCAGTTTCGTCCCTTAGGAATTCTCACACATTTGAATAACACGGTCGAATCCTGTTCCGGACTTCCGACTGAAAATTGCCTATGTGTTTCGCTCAGTTTCAACACTTGGAGGAAGGAGATTATTGTGTTGAAGGAGGGCCTACGCAACACAATATGGACACGCAGTCTTTCCAGCTGCAACAGTATTAAAGCTGTCGTGGTGCGTGTAATTCAATTGACAATCCCCGGTCTTTGTACCAGAGGACACGCCGGGGAAGATTTAGGACGGAGTTGTACAAAGGCCCAGCAGCCGTAAAGCACCCCCCTGCGCTGAGAACGCTAACGGTAGGCAGCGCTGCACTCGATGGGGTCCGCTCTGTTTATCCAAGAGCGAAGCCCGTTGGTTACCACCACTGCAGCTGCTACGGACTCAGAGGCGTCCCCGCTCTCAGCCAAAGTGCAGGGGAACCACTAGCGATAGCCACAGCCGAGGAAAAGAAGCGATTCAGCTCCAGGTCTCCCCCAGAAATCCATCACTTCATCAGAATAAAAATGTGATGATTGTCTGCCTCCCTACTAATCAACGTGGGTCCTGGAAACGTCCATCACCCGGATCCCAACTCTCGCTATCCTAATTTGGTTTCTTAAAATCTAAGTAAAAAAATTATTTAATATTTATAAAGCAAAAGCACAAAATTGTGGATGTTCAACAGTATGTATCTAACGGGAATACAAATAAAAACTTTGACGTTTGCCAGTTACAATATGACTCTGACAGAGAGGACCTGGAAGATTGATTGAACGAAATAGTGCCTTGAAAAGAGGTGAAAGACCAAACAAGGTTAGTCTTCTAATTAAACCAGGCGATACTGAGAGAATTAGATTAGAGAAGTAGTAAAAGCAGTAGGTCACTAGATGAGGTTTTTTGTTTTTTTTGTTTTTTTGCAGCAAAAGAAGTGACGATGGCAGAAGTAGAGAGGGTATAAAATGTTGTGTGTCAATAACAAGCAAAACATTTCTGGAAATGTTAGCATCAGCTGCAAGACAGAAAAATAATATTTTTTAATATTTCTATGTTTTCCTACCTAAACGAATGTGCCTCTCACTCATTACATTCTAATTTACTGAGAGAAACACCGGGCTTAAACAAATAATGAAAGAAAAGAGATCTACAGTCGGCGACAGGATTCGCGGAATCCTTCGTCGTATCGTTACACTGAACTGCACAGCTTTACTGCCTGTTATGCAGCTTTGCACACGCATACACTGCCTGGTACAGATTAACACTTTCCCTCCGGCCGCTGCGACCGAGCGGTTCTAGGCGCTGTCTGGAACCGCGCTGTTGCTACAGTCGCAGGTTCGAATCCTGCCTCGGGCGTGGATGTGTATGATGTCCTTAGGTTAGTTAGGATTAAGTAGTTCTTAGTCTAGGTGACTGATGACCTCAGATGTTAAGTCCCATAGTGCTTAGAGCCATTTGAATCATTAACACTTTCCCGAAAAATGTTGCCAACAGTTTTTGAGGGTCTTCAATAATTTAGTGGCAAAATTAGTCTTAGAGTCCAACAAGACGTAAATAAATTATTGGAATGAGATCAAAATGTGTGCGCGGCAGCCACAAAATCTGGAAAGCTCACAGAAAATACTTATCATATGTTTCTGGATAAAGTATTGCGACATTACGTAAAAATTGAGTCATTTCTGTACAGGATTGACTCGTTAGTTGGGGAAAGCAGCCCCTCCTTATATGATCAGTTGTGAGGTGGACAAAGCTATCCCTCCTTATATGATCGACTAGTTGTGGACGAATTCAGAAAGTCGACGTGTTCATTAAAGTAACTGTAATATGTGTGCCTTTCAGTCAAACCTGCGGCGTGTACTTTTGCTGACAGATGAAAAATTACATTCACCCAATACACAAGTGCCCTATTCTCATCGAACAGCAAACACATAAGTAAGCAAATCATAGTAAAAACGATACATTCAATAAAATACACACCTGGAACAATAATCAACTGCAAGCTCAAGCTTTCAAGAAAATGCTTTGATATGCTTGGTTTGCCGCGAAGTTTTCGCCAGACCGTGAGGTACTTAGCAACATTAACGAAGTTGCTTTTCCTAATAATATTCACACTAAAAATGCGACTGTGGCATATGTGACTTCGCACATTGCTGGTGGTGCTTCGAATTTCTATGCTTTGCACGTTTTTATGATAGAAATTACACTTTTGTTGGTACTATTGAAGTATGTAAGTACAAAATCAAAACTGCAATTGAAATACGAGAATTAGATTTTTCATTTTCTATTATGTTAATTATAGAAGATTATACAAGATCTGCAGTGATTCTCTTTTTAATAAGATTTGAAATGCTTATTTCTACTGTAAATAATTCCATTGTATTTCTCGATACCATATGATGATGAGGTCCCATACTCCGAGGAACGCAGGGGACGATGCGGGACACCCGCACCGCCGTACTAGGCAAGGTCCTAGCGGAGGTGGTTTGCCATTGCCTGCCTCCGACCGTAACGAGGATGAATGATGATGATGATGAAGACGACACAGCAACACCCAGTCATCTCGAGGCAGGGAAAATCCCTGACCCCCACCCCCCACCCTCCGCCCCCGGAAATCGAACCCGGGACCCTGTACGCGGGAAGCGAGAACGCTAACTCACGACCACGATCTGCAGACCGCGCTCCTACCATCATAACAGACTGGTATAGGCCATACGAAATTTAAACAGAAATGCTCGGGGAAAAACAGTTCCTGCAAAACGCTACCGCAGACCACGAGCTGCGGACTCGATACCATAAGAAGTACTGATTTCATTGAAGACATACTTACTCGATAACAACAAAAATAAAACTACAAAGATTGGATTTGAACACGGAGCGTGAAAATTGGAAACTTCTCTTAGCCACAACACAACCAACTCATCTGGTGTAACACCACGCGCACTAGTTGTATCGTCAAAACGGATAGATACAACTTCCGCAGCCGTTGTCACAGTCAATAACATTCTACTGGGTTTTAGGCCGCATTGTCATCTGTAAAATTGACTGAATCCAGCGATAGTTTATTATAAACAATAAGGAATTAACCGAACTATGCCCGCACTATTTACACTCCTGGAAATGGAAAAAAGAACACATTGACACCGGTGTGTCAGACCCACCATACTTGCTCCGGACACTGCGAGAGGGCTGTACAAGCAATGATCACACGCACGGCACAGCGGACACACCAGGAACCGCGGTGTTGGCCGTCGAATGGCGCTAGCTGCGCAGCATTTGTGCACCGCCGCCGTCAGTGTCAGCCAGTATGCCATGGCATACGGAGCTCCATCGCAGTCTTTAACACTGGTAGCATGCCGCGACAGCGTGGACGTGAACCGTATGTGCAGTTGACGGACTTTGAGCGAGGGCGTATAGTGGGCATGCGGGAGGCCGGGTGGACGTACCACGGAATTGCTCAACACGTGGGGCGTGAGGTCTCCACAGTACATCGATGTTGTCGCCAGTGTTCGGCGGAGGGTGCACGTGCCCGCCGACCTGGGACCGGACCGCAACGACGCACGGATGCACGCCAAGACCGTAGGATCCTACGCAGTGCCGTAGGGGACCGCACCGCCACTTCCCAGCTAATTAGGGACACTGTTGCTCCTGGGGTATCGGCGAGGACCATTCGCAACCGTCTCCATGAAGCTGGGCTACGGTCCCGCACACCGTTAGGCCGTCTTCCGCTCACGCCCCAACATCGTGCAGCCCACCTCCAGTGGTGTCGCGACAGGCGTGAACGGAGGGATGAATGGAGACCTGTCGTCTTCAGCGATGAGAGTCGCTTCTGCCTTGGTGCCAATGATGGTCGTATGCGTGTTTGGCGCCGTGCAGGTGAGCGCCACAATCAGGACTCCATACGACCGAGGCACACAGGGCCAACACTCGGCATCATGGTGTGGAGAGCGATCTCCTACACTGGCCGTACACCTCTGATGATCGTCGAGGGGACACTGAATAGCGCACGGTACATCCAAACCGTCATCGAACCCATCGTTCTACCATTCCTAGACCGGCAAGGGACCTTGCTGTTCCAAGAGGACAGTGCACGTCCGCATGTATCCCGTGCCACCCAACGTGCTCTAGAAGGTGTAAGTCAACTACCCTGGCCAGCAAGATCTCCGGATCTGTCCCCCATTGAGCGTGTTTGGGACTGGATGAAGCATCGTCTCACGCGGTCTGCACGTCCAGCACGAACGCTGGTCCAACTGAGGCGCCAGGTGGAAATGGCATGGCAAGTCGTTCCATAGGACTACATCCAGCATCTCTACGATCGTCTCCATGGGAGAATAGCAGCCTGCATTGCTGCGAAAGGTGGATATACACTGTACTAGTGCCGACATTGTGCATGCTCTGTTGCCTGTGTCTATGTGCCTGTGGTTCTGTCAGTGTGATCATGTGATGTATCTGACCCCAGGAATGTGTCAATAAAGTTTCCCCTTCCTGGGACAATGAATTCACGGTGTTCTTATTTCAATTTCCAGGAGTGTATATAGAGTACCTTCCAAATCGTAACGTTCTATCTCTGAATACATGTAGCACACCATATTGCACGCTCGACCTCCGGCAGTCTGCTCTCACTTTACTTCATATACTATGTACATAAGTAATTCTTAGCGTAATGCAACTTAAATTTTTGTTTCTCGCGCATCGTACTGCCAACTAGTCCAGCGAACGCCCTCAACTGCCTCTCTGCACTCAACTGTCTTTCAGCTGTCTCCACATCTGCTCCTACATCTACATGTAGGTGACTAGTCTGCCGTTCACACTTAACTTATTGGCAGAAAGTTGACGCAAGAGCTGTCAGTCTATTTCTCTACCATCCACTCTCGACTAGCACTTGAAACAAACACTAAATCTCTCCGTATGATCTCTGATTTTTCTTCATTTTACGATATCATTTCGGGTGGGGCCAACAAAATATTTTGGTATTCTTAAGATAAAGTTGGTAATTGAAACTTCATTAAAATATCTCGCCATAACTAAAAACGACATTGTTTTAATGACTGCAACTCCAACTCGTACGTCATATCCGCGACACTCTCCCCCTATTACATGATGATACAAAATGAGCTACTCTTCTTTTAATTTTTTCGATGTCCTCCTTCAGTCCTATATCGTAAGGATCCCACACTGCACAGCTACACTCCATAAGATGGACAAGCGTAGTATAGGCAGTGTCTTTAGTACATGAGTTACACCTAAGTGTTTCGCCAATAAAACACAGTGTCTGGTTCGGTTTCCCTACAACATTTTCTACGCGATGGTTTCTGTTTAAGTATTTTGTACTTATTGTAATCCCTAGGTATTTAATTGTCTGATTTATCGTAAAGCTGAAATTCAACGGGATCGTTTTAGGAGCACATCACACTTAAATTCTTCGGAGCCGGTTGCCAACTTTTCGCACCCAACATATATCTTTTCTAAATCAGTTCGCAGTTGGTTTTGATCTTCCGATCACATTACTAGGCCGTAAACGACAGCATCACTCAGAACAATCTGACAGAGTTGCTCAGATTTTCTCCTAAATCTTTTATACAGTTTGGGAACAGGAGGGCTATAACACTTCCTTAGGGAACCCCAGATATCGCTTCTGTTTCACCTGATGACTTTCTGCCAATCACTGACTTTTCTGACAAGCAGTCGTGAATCTAGTCGCACAACGATATTCCATAGGTATACAATCTGTTTTGAAGACGCTTGCGAGGAACGGTGTCATAAGCCGTCTGGAAGTCTAGGAATTTAATTTTGCATTAATTTTAATTTATGCGGGCACAATACGTATTAAATAGGAAATGTAAGTGGAGAGTATTTTGTATATAAATTTAGACATATTATATTGGGTGTTCCGAAACTATTCGTTAAAATTAATACAAGAGTTAGAGACCATGAAAACAAATATATTCAGTTGTGGTACACATGGTCTTTGATGGCAATTTCTGATTGTTTGTAGTTAACTGTAACATTTGGGTTGCATTCAAAAAGTATTGATATAATCAATCAACCTAAAATAGAATAAGAAGCGAAATATTGCAGTCAGTTTCGACCAGAAAGTTTGATAAATAATGTGCCCTCTATGGTCGATTTACACAGAAGGTTGTTTAGCATGCTAATGACAGCAACGAGATTGACAAGAACTGGTTGAATGCGCGACCATTGGCCTGTAGGCACGCAGTACATCGACGGACCATTCACTGTCGTTCCCGTACGAAGGTTCATAGCTTGTCTGCAATGGTACCAGCAGCGACGGAAAGTTACGAACGAGGTCTTCTTCTGTTTCCACGACAATTTCGTACGCCAACTGTTTCGTATGCGGCCAGCCAAATAAATCCAGACCTGGGTGGCCAGGCCACAAGGCCACCTCGGCTGATCCATCGCTCCCACCCCCACCCCCCACCCCCGTGCAGAAAGTATATCCTTCGTCTATCATTCAGAGGTACATCCCCCAGCATCGCATGTTCCACTAAGATAAGATCTGGTATCTCCATCAGTTGAGGCGGAATGGAAGAATGTAAAGTCCAACCAGCTTATCTCTGAAAATGCCGGCCCACACATTAACTCCAAATAGCTGTTGATGAGTACGAAGTGGAGTCAGTCGTGGATTCACATGTGCCCAAACATGCGACCTGTGGATATCAGAATGTCAGTACACATTACCAGTCAGCGACATCGACACAGCAGCTAATATCAGCACCACTAACAAAGTGTTCCCTGACACTACAAACTGGCTTCAGAGATCATATGATCCTTATCGATACACCTTTTTTTCATGTTCACTACCTCGTGAATTAATTTGAACGAATGCTTTCGGAACATCCTGGATAATACAGACGACATAAAAAACAACTATAAATAATTAATCGAACGGAATTCCGTCACATCTTGAACAAAGAAATTTAATTATGTGTGTTCTGTACTCAGTACAACAACAGCATTCCGACAGTGCCGAAGCACTTGGGCCGGACGTGAAGGGGGATTTGGGAGCCGCAGCCGCGAGCGTTTCCCAGTCGGCGGTTCCCCTCCTTATGGAGCTGGTGGGTGGTTGGGTGTGCCGCTGATTGAATTAGCAGACGCTACTCTGGCGGACCCGAGTATGGGCCAGCGCGCTGCTCCGCCAATTAAAACCTCTTCCTCCTCGTTGACCTCGCAATTGGCGCCGCTAGCGCTTCAGTGCTGACCATTAAGAGTTCGCGCTCCAGCTGGGGAAGTGCCGGAGTCTGTCGCCTGACGTATCGTGCGAACGGCAGTGGCCGCCGTCCGCCGACGTAGGAAGGTTAGGTCACCCGAGGTGGAGTGCGCGCCCCAATTGAACTTGGATATTTCGTCTGTGGCCTTGTCAACAGAACTGTCGGAGTATTCATCTTAATTCAGTGTTTTTCAACCTTTAGGTCCATAGCTCCCCTCACCTGGACATTATTATTTCTTTATTAACTGCTGAAATGACACATTTTAATCAAATTTTAATCTTCTGCATCCTATTCTTGGAACAAAATCAATGGGAAGGATGAGCTTGAAGAACCGGTGATGATGAACAAGAAACGATCTCGTCATAAGATTGAAAATTGCGACGCTCATCCCTTTCTCCATAGTCACTCGCAGAGAAACCTACCTCACACAAGTACGATATTTCAAAATGAGTCAAAATTTGTAAGACACTCCTCCTCCATCCAGTAGTGGAGAGAAAACAAACTTCGATTTCAATGTGAGATCTAAATAAATATTAATAAATTAAATGTGTTTTGTTCCAGTCTTTTATCACAATATCAATTCTTTTGACGATGACCGGTTTCAGTCAGTAATGACCATACTCAGATCTTTTCTACATCATGTCTGCAACTTAAATAAATTGCTCTTCTTCTTCTTTTTCTTCTTAAACAGTAAGTGTTAATGGAAGGTGAGCTCAGTTTAATGCTCCTCAGACGTAGACTTCAGTTCTTCACTCAGCTGGAAACCATTGTCTTCTAAAACAGTGTGAAGAGCAGGGACAACATAATGTATATCTTCATCATCCAGCTTTTTCTTCCGGAATAGTAGTTGCCTTCTGAAGACTGAAACTTTGTCCGACAGTTGTAGAATAGCCGGCCGCTGTGTTTGAGCAGTTCTAGGCGCTTCAGTCCGGAACCACGCGGCTGCTACGCTCGCACGTTCGAATCCTGCCTCGGGCATGGATGTGTGTGATGTCCTTAGGTTAGTTAGGTTTAAGTAGGTCTAAGTCTAGGGGACTGATGATCTCAGATGTCAAGTCCCATTGTGCTTAGAACCATATGAACCAATTCAGTTGTAGAATGTTGGACTCATTACCTTGAAGGGATACAGCCAATGAATTGAGCTTTTCAAATACGTCACAGAGATACGCCAGCTTCACAACAAAGTCTCTTCCTAGATGTTTCTCGGAAGCCAAATATTTCTCTTTAACAATGTAAGCGCACGGCTCCTTCCGGAGTTCGTACATCCTTTTCAAGACATCCCCCACGTCAAAGACAGCAAAAGTTGCTGTAATAAATTAAGGGTATGTGCTCACAAGAGGACCGTTCGAACTCCATCTCGCCGATTTGATTCATACTAACAGGTTTTGTAGGGCACGACGTGGACTTCAAAATATGTTAAACAGTAAGACGCAGCTCACAACTGTTTCCGAGAAAATCGAGTTCGAACATTTTACGCGTACTAACATACTTCGTATGGTCGCTAGTAACCAAGGATTCCGCAACCAAGCGAGTATGCGCTCAGTTTCGTAAGCGCGAGGTCTGTGGATCGAATCTCGCTTCCGGTTCTCTTTTTTTATTTCATTCCCATAGAATTCTAACAATAGATATGCGTGGTATGCCTTGAAATTATGAGGTGACTGAGAACAGCGTACCAATGTAACCGTAATTTGTTTTGCAATAGACACAGTTAAAAAACTATGCACATGCAAAAATTCGGCATTCATCACACGTACTGTATGTCGCAATAATTATTGTTTCCTGCGTTTCTATTACCAGTATCATACTGATTCGTACAGTGCTCCGTAGGTTACACATTATACGTGCCACACATGCAGACAAAATAATATAAATACACTCCTGGAAATTGAAATAAGAACACCGTGAATTCATTGTCCCAGGAAGGGGAAACTTTATTAACACATTCCTGGGGTCAGATACATCACATGATCACACTGACAGAACCACAGGCACATAGACACAGGCAACAGAGCATGCACAATGTCGGCACTAGTACAGTGTATATCCGCCTTTCGCAGCAATGCAGGCTGCTATTCTCCCATGGAGACGATCGTAGAGATGCTGGATGTAATCCTGTGGAACGGCTTGCCATGCCATTTCCACCTGGCGCCTCAGTTGGACCAGCGTTCGTGCTGGACGTGCAGACCGCGTGAGACGACGCTTCATCCAGTCCCAAACATGCTCAACGGGGGACAGATCCGGAGATCTTGCTGGCCAGGGTAGTTGACTTACACCTTCTAGAGCACTTTGGGTGGCACGGGATACATGCGGACGTGCATTGTCCTGTTGGAACAGCAAGTTCCCTTGCCGGTCTAGGAATGGTAGAACGATGGGTTCGATGACAGTTTGGATGTACCGTGCACTATTCAGTGTCCCCTCGACGATCACCAGAGGTGTACGGCCAGTGTAGGAGATAGCTCCCCACACCATGATGCCGGGTGTTGGCCCTGTGTGCCTCGGTCGTATGCAGTCCTGATTGTGGCGCTCACCTGCACGGCGCCAAACACGCATACGACCATCATTGGCACCAAGGCAGAAGCGACTCTCATCGCTGAAGACGACACGTCTCCATTCGTCCCTCCATTCACGCATGTCGCGACACCACTGGAGGCGGGCTGCACGATGTTGGGGCGTGAGCGGAAGACGGCCTAACGGTGTGCGGGACCGTAGCCCAGCTTCATGGAGACGGTTGCGATACCCCAGGAGCAACAGTGTCCCTAATTTGCTGGGAAGCGGCGGTGCGGTCCCCTACGGCACTGCGTAGGATCCTACGGTCTTGGCTTGCATCCGTGCGTCGCTGCGGTCCGGTCCCAGGTCGACGGGCACGTGCACCTTCCGCCGACCACTGGCGACAACATCGATGTACTGTGGAGACCTCACGCCCCACGTGTTGAGCAATTCGGCGGTACGTCCACCCGGCCTCCCGCATGCCCACTATACGCCCTCGCTCAAAGTCCGTCAGCTGCACATACGGTTCACGTCCACGCTGTCGCGGCATGCTACCAGACTGCGATGGAGCTCCTCCGTATGCCATGGCAAACTGGCTGACACTGACGGCGGCGGTGCACAAATGCTGCGCAGCTAGCGCCATTCGACGGCCAACACCGCGTTTCCTGGTGTGTCCGCTGTGCCGTGCGTGTGATCATTGCTTGTACAGCCCTCTCGCAGTGTCCGGAGCAAGTATGGTGGGTCTGACACACCGGTGTCAATGTGTTCTTTTTTCCATTCCCAGGAGTGTAAAATGATTATACTGGTGTCATTGAAAGTTCTTGAGTATCAATTTTTTTCCGGTCTCATTACGAAAACTTTTTTGTCCCTTTTCCTTGATAAAGATTGTGAAAATATTCTATGAATCATTCAATAATGACAGTTTGCACAGACATAATAATTACGTTGGCAAAAGAAAAGCCAAAAAAGCAGACAGGGATTTACGATCCGTGGACCTCGTGCTCCTGAAACCAAGCGCTCAACATGCAAGGCTGCGAACTGTAATCGGGGCTCAATTCGAAGCAAGACTCATCACTAAACACAAATGCAGGCCAGTCAATTAGATTG
Organism: Schistocerca gregaria; assembly: GCF_023897955.1. Lineage (NCBI taxonomy): Eukaryota > Metazoa > Arthropoda > Insecta > Orthoptera > Acrididae > Schistocerca > Schistocerca gregaria. Next base: position 354,338,191 of record NC_064922.1, on the reverse strand, counting down.
CAGGCGCAAGACGTGTCTGGATACCGGCCTGACTGTAGCTCGCCATAAGGCCCGAAAAAACCTGGACTGACGTCAGCGGTGCCATTTCATTTCGTAGCGGCGCCCCTTCGGTTTCGTTCGCGACATCCCTGCAGTCCAGTTGTACGTCAACGATATTCTACGCCCCGCTTTGTTACCCTTCATTGCAATCCATCCTGGCCTTTTATATTTCAGCAAGATAAATGTCCGGCCGGTCAGGGTGAGAGATTCTACTGCTTGTCTCGCTGCTTGCAAACTCTACATTGGCGAACAAGGTCGTTGGATCTCTCCCCAGTTGAGAACGATTGGAGCATAATGGACAGGGCCTACTAACCAGATCGGTATTTTGACGATCTGACGCACTAGTTGGACAGAATTCGGCGTGATATATCTCAAGAGGAGATCCAACTACTCTATCAGTCAATAACTGCTTTCATAAGGGCCATATGTGGACCAGCGGCCGGCCGGTGTGGCCGAGCGGTTATAGGCGCTACAGTCTGGAACCGCGCGACCGCTACTGTCACAGGTTCTAATCCTGCCTCGGGTATGGATGTGTGTGATGTCATTAGGTTACTTAGGTTTAAGTAGTTCTAAGTTCTAGGGGACTGATGACCTCAGATGTTAATTCCCATAATACTCAGAGCCATTTGAATTTTTTTTTCGCTTTACTGACGTGCCCGGTTTGTGAAGATCTGTTGAATAAATAATCCATTTTTTCCGAAATTGTAATCTTTTGTTAGATCAACTGATTTCCAACCTTTTCGGATAATTCCATAGTGGTGCCCCGTTTCCTTCTTTTTCTCTCGTTAAAATTCAAAAAGTCAAATGGGGTAAAAAATCAAACCAAATGCAACTGCTCAGTAACGAGCCATAGGAGACGCTGGACGCCTTGTAGCAAAATACTCCCAAAACGCCAATGAAGAAAGTGCGAAACTCTGTAGTTGGACTTCGGATTCGCGCTGCGTAAAATAAATAATTCAGAACACTGCCATAAAGAGTTTGGAATAGGAGAGGAGAATGCGACGGACAGCGCCGAACTTGTCAGAAGATTTATGACATCACAAAACAAAAATGTTCATGTGGGCGCGACAACATCACCTTGTCGCAAATCTGAGTGTATGCCAAACTCTCTTTTTGTATAGCTTTGCTTTAAACCGTGTCGAGCACTACATACTCAGAGACTCGTGCGCCTGCTGGCCTTGCCTTCCTTCCACATGGCACAGTCCCCCTCCCGACAAGAGTCCTTGCAGAGGTGGGTCAGGTATGCGCCGCGCATGTCGACGCTTCCGGCGAACCACAAATGGTGCGGAGGCTACGTTCCGAGAAAGTTGCTGTTCGCGGACGGAGTGTGCCTGCCTGCATCCGCCAGCTGTAGGGAGGCCGACTGTGAAATTGCGCCACATATGAATCCAATGTAGAATTACGGAATTTTTTTTTAATGAAATGAAGGTTACGAATCTGCGAAGTGTGCATTGTAGGTTCAAGTGGTTCAAATGGCTCTGAGATGTATGGGACTTTACATATGAGGTCATAAGTCCCCTAGAACTTAGAACTACTTAAACCTAAGTAACCTAAGGACATCACACATCCATGCCCGAGGCAGCATTCGAACCTGCGACCATAACGGTCGCGCAGTTCCACACTGAAGCCCCTAGAACCGCTCGGTCACTGCGGCCGGCTGCATTCTACGGGGGCTATTCGGAAAGTAAGGTCGATCGGAAATGGAAATCGCAGTGAAAATCCGTTGAACAGAGATATTGGAAGCTATCTCTGCTACGCCCGTCGATCGAATCACGTCTCTCTTTCCAGTTCTGAGCCTACAGTGAACGCGTAGGGATACGAAGTATGGCGTCGCTCCTTATACCACCTCAGGCGTTTCTGAAATCTGTAGATTATGAGGCGCTCTAGCACTGTATTCTTTTTAGCTCGCTGCGATACTGGACTACTGGTAGCAACTTGGAATTCGTAATGAGTGTTTCGTAATGAGTGTTTCGTAATGAGAGCTTCGTGACGAGTGTTTCGTGATGAGTGATTCCTTCTGCTGATTTGATGCTACTTTCTACAGTCACCCTCCGCAACGCTCGATGGTCTCTGTCTCAGTAAGTGAGATCTGTGTGGTCTTGGTTTATATGTGATTGTCCCTTCGCGTTTCCACTTCATAATCTCATCATCAAAAGTCGACTTGGGGCAAGCTTAGTAGCGTTGAACTGAGTCAGATAAAATCCAGTAACTAGACTACATTCGAAGTCGCCGAGATTCCTGACCGACGTATTCCGGTGCTACTGCTACTCTACGCAATACTCCCCGCTTGCCTTCTCTCATGACATCTGGTTGCCAATTTCGCATTACATAGACGTGACCGGAAACATTTGATACGATAGTATATACAAATTTACGAATGTCGTGTAGCGTAGATAGCATCAATGAAAGAAGATCACAGCAAGTAACAAGTTAAAGAAAAAGCCGGCACAGTAGGCATTAAACATCCGAAATATTGGATGAGACTCGTACAGGTGCGACGCCATTTATCCTGCTGGATCGCTCGTGAGTCGCAGCCTTAATAATACAGGAATGTCCGAGGAAACTTCCCTCCCAGTTACTCTGCGTAAACACTAAGGTGCTGCAGCCCTGGCCAGAGCTTCAGTTCTCTTTGCCAGGTAATATACGTTTAGATTTATTTATTATCGTGCCAGAAGTACAAAGCGTATAATAAACAAAAGTAAGCAGATCTTCGACGTTAGATTATACTTTGGTTGACCAGAAATTTGCCACGTCCAGTGCATTAGGTGTCGGCCTCATCAGGTCTCTCGTGCTGCGTGTCGCCGGAGATGCAGAACACTGTACTAGATGGGTGTTAGTCAGCACAGCAACACACCTGCAAAAAAATAAATAAATAAATGAATAAAAATGTCTCTATGGGAAGTCCCCACGGCGAATGTATCCGTTAGGACAGTGCGGCGAAATTTGACGTTAATTGGCTATGGCAGCAGACTGGCGCGCGCGCCTTTCCTAACAGAATGACATCGCCTGCGGCGCCTCTCTCGAGGTCGTGACCATATCGGTTGGATCCTAGACGACTGTAAAACCGTGGCCTGGGCAAATGAATCCCGATTAAGGTTACTAAGGATTGATGGTAGCAATTGATTGTGCCGCATACCCCACGAAGACAAGGACTCAGATTAACAACACACTGTGCAAGATGGTGGTGGCTATGTCCTCTGATCCAACCGAGCCGATCATTGGCCGGAAATGTTTATGTTCGGCTACCTAGAGACCATTTGCAGTAGTCCATGCACTTCATGTTCCCAAGCAATGTCCTGTAACTGGGCCACAATTGTTCGCGACGGGTTTGAAGAACAGTCTGGACAATTCGAGCGAATTATTTGGCCACCCAGATCGCCCAATATGAATCCCATAGAACATTTATGGGACATAATCGAGAGGTCAGTTCTTGCACAAAATCCTGTAACAGCAACACTTGCGCAGTTATGGTCGGCTATAGAGGCAGCATGACTCAATATTTCTGCTGGGCACTTCCAATGGCTGGAGACCTGCCGGGTCGAGTTGCTACACTACCCCGTGAAAATGGAGGTCCAATACGATATTAAGAGGTATCTCATGACTCTTTTTACTTTAGTGTATTAAATTGTATATATTTTTCAAATTCTGCAGTTTAGGTGCATACATCATCACGATCGTCATCATTAACTGTGAAACTTCTTTATTAAATATTTTGCTTAAACTGCCGAGTGAAATTGAATGCAAGTGAACCTACTTTCTGTTTACTTATTTTTATCATGTAAACACTGACCCACAATATTCTAACGCAACGTAATCTGACTGCTCAAAAAACTTACAACCTGACTGCAAATAATTAATTCAACAGAATGGCCCTGACTAAAAAGAAACCTTAACAATAACATATACATTTCATTAAAATCAAAAATCTTCATTAAGCGAACTACTGCGATACAGCGAGCGTCAATACTGCCAGGAAAATAAAAGATTCTAACTACTAAAGCCATTAACTACTAACAGGTATTTGGTTGGCAAAGGAAAGATTTTGTTGCAAACCAAATAATGTATTTATTTACATTAATAATGAGACATCCAGTTCAGACACAAACATAAATCGTCATTGACATCTAGTACTAAGGTATACAGGGTGGTCCATTGATAGTGACTGGGCCAAATATCTCATGAAATAATCATCAAACGAAAACACTACAAAGAACGAAACTCATCTAGCATAAGGGGGAAACCAGATGGCGCTGTGGTTGGCCCGCTAGATGGCGCTGCCATAGGTCAAACGGATATCAAAAGCGTTTTTTTAAATAGTAACCCCCATTTTTTATTACATACTCGTGTAGTACTTTTTTCGCTTTGTGATATATGGCGCTGAAATAGTCACAAACGTATAACTACGTGGTATCACGTAACATTCCGCCAGTGCGGACGGTATTTGCATCGTGATACATTACCCGTGTTAAAATGGACCGTTTACGAATTGCGGAAAAGGTCCATATCGTGTTGATGTATGGCTGTTGTGATCAAAATGCCCAACGGGCGTGCGCTATGTATGCTATGTATGCCCTGGACGACGTCATCCAAGTGTCTGGACCGTTCGCCGAATAGTTACGTTATTTAAGGAAACAGGAAGGCCGGCCGGGGTGGCCGAGCGGTTCTATGCGCTACAGTCCGGAACCGCGCGACCGCTACAGTCGCAGGTTCGAATCCTGCCTCCAGCATGGATATGTATGATGTCCTTAGGTTACTTAGGTTTATGTAGCTCTGAGTTCTAGGGGACTGATGACCTTTGAAGTTAATTCCCATAGTGCTCAGAGCCGTTTGAACCATTTTTGAAACAGGAAGTGTTCAGCCACATGTGAAACGTCAACCACAACCTGCAACAAATGATGATGCCCAAGTAGGTGTTTTAGCTGCTGTCACGGCTAATCCGTACATCAGCAGAATCGGGAATCTCAAAAACGTCGGTGTTGAGTATGCTACATCAACATCGATTGCAGCCGTACCATATTTCTCTGCACCACGAGTTGCATGGCGACGACTTTGAACGTCGTGTACAGTTCTATGTAATCATAAATAATATCTCCAAGTCGAACATGTACAGATCGTTAGCCTACACTGACACTTCAGACCTCTACCCTCCATCAATGCTAACTTCTCAGATCTGACATGCATCACTGCTGGCCGATCACCTCCAACTTCCCAACAGTACTTCCATCACTGCTGGCGACTACCTTCCAACTGCCCAACACTACTGGCGATTAACTTCCAACAACGAGTCCAACCAGCCACAGAGTCTCTTACAAAGAAAGCGCAGTCAGAGATCCAATGCAAAGCGCTGCCAACACAGAAGCAGCCCACTTACAACTGCATGAAAACTCTTCACTGCATTGGTCTGTAGCAATACACGTTCGTGTTGCCCCTCCCTAAAGTCATCCAGCTATATTTTATAAAGTAGTCGCTTCGGTCTTCTATAATCTCTTGGAAGGGAGTGAAATACTCCCAATAGCCATCTACCGTATATTCGCGTGGCTACATGTGCTGCAAAGCTCCATTTCGTTTGATTACGGTCACAACTACATCTTGCACTCTAGTCAGGACGCACGCACGTTGTCCTCGATGGTGAATGTTCATCGGAGGTGAGGGTATCATCTGGAGCGCCCCAGGGAAGTGTGGTAGGTCCGCTGTTGTTTTCTATCTACATAAATGATCATTTGGATAGGGTGGATAGCAATGTGCGGCTGTTTGCTGATGATGCTGTGGTGTACGGGAAGGTGTCGTTGTTGAGTGACTGTAGGAGGATACATGATGACTTGGACAGGATTTGTGATTGGTGTAAAGAATGGCAGCTAATTCTAAATATAGATAAATGTAAATTAATGCAGATGAATAGGAAAAAGAATCCTGTAATGTTTGAATACTCCATTAGTAGTGAAGCGCTTGACACAGTCACATCGATTAAATATTAGGGCGTAACATTGCAGAGCGATATGAAGTGGGACAAGCATGTAATGGCAGTTGTGGGGAAGGCGGATAGTCGTCTTCGGTTCATTGGTAGAATTTTGGGAAAATGTGGTTCATCTGTAAAGGAGACCGCTTATAAAACACTAATACGACCTATTCTTGAGTACTGCTCGAGCGTTTGGGATCTCTATCAGATCGGATTGAGGGAGGACATAGAAGCAATTCAGAGGCGGGCTTCTAGATTTGTTACTGGTAGGTTTGATCATCATGCGAGTGTTAAGGAAATGCTTCAGGAACTCGGGTGGGAGTCTCTAGAGGAAAGGAGGCGTTCTTTTCGTGAATCGCTGCTGAGGAAATTTAGAGAACCAGCATTTGAGGCTGACTGCAGTACAATTTTACTGCCGCCAACTTACATTTCGCGGAAAGACCACAAAGATAAGAGAAGAGAGATTAGGGCTCGTATAGAGGCATACAGGCAGTCATTTTTTCCTCGTTCTGTTTGGGAGTGGAACAGGGAGAAAAGATGCTAGTTGTGGTACGAGGTACCCCCCGCCACGCACCATGTGGTGGATTGCGGAGTATGTATGTAATTGTAGATGTAGAAATATGCAAGAAGAAGAAACGCTAGGCACACCGTTGATTCTTTCGCGTTGCTTGTGAGTGGCAGACATCAAGCAAGGCGCTGGGATGACAGTCGGGGCTCACTCAGACGAGGGAGGCGCGCCGCTTGTTTCGGCCTCACAAGTGACGGCGGCAAGTGTGGCGACCGGAACCGGAAGCGCGCTGTTAGCCGCATCAGAGCTGCTCCCCCTCGTCTTCTGATAACGCCCCGCCCGCCGCTCGTGTGAAGTAATTTCGGGAGCTCTGAGTGACGTGGAGGTGACTGACGCGACTCTGTCACCTACACTCGCTCTTTCTTAATTTGGACACGGAGATGATTGTCTGCAATCAGTTACTATTTGCCGTTGTCGTGCTCTTCGGTACAAAGACTGCTTTAATGCAGCTCTCCATGTGTAAGCCTCTTCATCTCTGCGCAGCTGTTTCAGGCTACATCCATTTGAACCTGCTTACAGTAGTCATCCTTTGGTTCAAAAAATTGTTCAAATGGCTCTGAGCATTATGGGACTTAACTACTGAGCTCATCAGTCCCCTAGAACTTAGAACTACTTAAACCTAACCAACCTAAGGACATCACACATATCCATGTCCGAGGCAGGTTTCGAACTTGCGACTGTAGCGGTAGCGCGGTTCGAGACTGTAGCGCCTAGAACCGCTCGGCCACCACGGCCGGCCATCCTTTGGTTTCCCTCTGCAATTCTTACTCTCCATTCCTCAACGTCTATTACGAAGTTAACTATTCCTTGATGCCTCAGAATTTGTCATATCAACCGACTCCAGTTTTGCCACGAATTTCTTTTTTCCCCAGTTCGATTCAGTACTCCCTGATCAGTTATTCAATCTAACCATGTAACTGTTGCCTTCTTCAAGAGAATCACATTTCAAAAGATTCTATTCTCTTCTTTTCTGAGCTGTTTGTCGTCCACGTTTCACTTATGATCAAGGCTACACTCCTGAAATCTATAGAAAAGGCTTTTAACATTTTAATTTATACTGCTATTGCCACTCTAAATTTTATATCCTCTCTATTTCAGCCACTGTCAGTTGCGTTGCTGCCCAAATACGTCATCTACGTCCTTCCCTCATTTCCTGATCTAATTCCCTCAGCGTCGCCTGATTTAATTCCACTACATTCTTTTACTTTTGTAAACGTTCATCCTCTCTTACAATCCTTACTCCTTCCTCAACTACTTTTCACTTTGAAGCGCTTCGAGTCTGCTAACTGTAGACGAGTTTTTGCTCGTATAAGTTTTTAATCTTTCGCTACCTAAATTTGTCTCTGCTTTCTTCAGAATTTCAAAGAGTGTATTTCAGAAAGCATAGCAATATCTTTATTCGAGTAACTGTTCCCAAGTGTCACGCTCCTTCACAGAACGAAAGTGGCGTTGAGTGAGTGATTCCTGTAACTGAATCAGTGTGGGCACGTCAAACTGTTCGCAGACAGAAACACTCAAAACGAGTCAAAAGACTTTTTTTCTGACTGTGCTGCAGGTCCCACAGAAAGATGAAAAGAGGTTTGACTTTGTTTTAGCTAGTGCCCTTACCATGTAGCTTAATTCTTTGACGATTCATTAACGCCCATGCAGAAGTCTTAAATTCCATCCTCAGGCCAAGGTTTGTTGGATGTTGGTTGTCGCGGTCGCACACGTTACCCAGACTCGTGTCTTGGTTAACACTGTGCTTTCGAGTTCGAGTGTTGGCGGCCTGTAGAACGTACCTGAGGAAGGGATTTAAGTATCCCGTAATGAAAACAAACCAGACTATAGTGAGGGGAAACTTTCCAGTGAAGTAAAATGCATTTATAAAGTAATGTGGTATTTATTAAAAGGATTTTTGTGTTCTTTTTCTGATTTTACCACATTATTAGCAGGACTGATCATTTGACGGAATTCTGAAGCTATCAGAATTTTTGAACATTTTTCCTGTCTTGTATGCCATGCAAGTGAGGTTGACATGATGTTTGCTGTCAAGTCAGAAGTTTAGTATGCTATTCTTGACGTGTTTCAGAGCACAGTGTGGGTAATTACCTTACGATGATAATAAATGACTTAAAATTGGCAATAGAGCTGCGATTGCAATATTCTCTAAAAATAAATAACAAGTAAACGAGTATTATCATTTGTATAGTTCCACAGTGGCGTCCCACCTAAATGTGTAGACACAAAAAATTATTCGGAGATCGGTTTGAGTTTCCTGTCCACGACGAAGGAGGTTCGGTGAACTGTGGGTCATTGCGAGACTGAGCACACCACGTGAACACAGTGTTACGTTTCAAGCACACGCCGTAAACATGGCTTGCAGTCGACGAAAAATTTTCGCTTGTCGTCAGACCTTCTTTGCACAAGAACTGAAAAACTTGCTTGGGCATATCCATCACACTCCTCTGCCTTCACAAACAGTTTTTGCACCAAGTGCAGTTGTATATGAAAATTCACATGTTATGCGGAGTCACGTCATACGGCCAGTTCTTCTACGGTGCACTCTTGTGGTCGAATGCTAAATATTGACTGCGTTACACGCTTTGCCTATGATGAATTGAACGACCTTTAAGCCTCGTTTACACCAGAGTCAACAGTGACGCTGATAATCGGCATTCAGTGTTCACTCTACAGCTACCTTTAATGTAAGCGACGGGACTGATTAGATCTTTCAGGCTTTGAAATCTTGTGCCTCTTGTGCCTCTTCACTCTGTTCTTGCCTGGCGGCAGTAAGCAAGGAATTTATCGTCTTTGTCGCATCTCCAGTTGGGCCACTGAGAGATCCAAAATTTTGATAGTCATACAGTATTATTTTGTATAATGAAAGCGCTTTTTTAGACGAAGCAAGCAAAATTACGTAGCAAGAGAAAACATGAAGATGTCTGCAATTTTACGCAAGGAGACTACAAGTTAAGCCAGTACACTGAACACTGAACTGCTGCTCCAGGCGTCCTTACCATTTTTTTTTCGAAATCTGTTGAGTGCGACTTTCCGCTGACTTCTCATTGTAACGGAGGGAGAATTTTAATAGCAGAGCACTAATTACTGACTAGTAACAAACTAAGGATGATTAGCGCTTATACTGTGGTTCTTAGTAGCTGAGGACAGTTGCGTTATTAATTGATTCTCATTTCAACAGCCTGAGGTCTGCAGTGACATATACAAAGCACTCAATAATTATATTAAAGTACATGCAAGTAAGATAATATAATGAAGCACAATTAAAGTAATGTAAAATATCCGTAGACGTGTCACATAAAATACGCTTCACCCTTTAGTTTGTTGGAGGGAAGACACTGTGATTGGAGTGAAACGAGATTTACCTCTTTAGTTGTTAGATCAAAAACTCCCAAAATGACAGATATCTGATTATAGCTACCTTTAATGTAAATGACGAGCTTGATTAGATCTTTCAGGTTTTGAAAAATTGTGCCTCTCCACTCTGTTCTCGCCTGCCAGCAACCAATGAAATATCGTCTTTGTCACGTATCCAGTTGGACCACTGAGCGCTTTGACAAACTTCTGCTAATCAAATGGTTCAAATGGCTCTGAGAACTATGGGACTTAACATCTATGGTCAACAGTCCCCTGGAACTTAGAACTACTTAAACCTAACTAACCTAAGGACATCACACAACACCCAGCCATCACGAGGCAGAGAAAATCCCTGCCCCGTCCGGAATCGAACCCGGGAACCCGGGCATGGGAAGCGAGAACGCTACCGCACGACCACGAAATGCTGGCCTTCTGCTAATCGTATTTTTGTTTATTGGGCATTTTGTGCTGTGGGTCTCTAGGTTTTCACAAGAGTCTCCAGTCAACAGCATTACATTCTCATCTCACCACTCCATCGCTCACGCAATTCATGTTCAGTAACAGCAGTAGCATCACTGAATGCTCCCTCGCATTTGCCTACCATTTACAACAGACATAAAATAACGCTTGACGTCAATTGGGCCGGCCGGGGTGGCCGTGCGGTTCTAGGCGCTACAGTCTGGAACCGCGGGACCGCTACGGTCGCAGGTTCGAATCCTGCCTCGGGCATGGATGTGTGTGATGTTGTTGTTGTTGGTTGTTTTTTGGGGAAGGAGACCAGACAGTGCGGTCATCGGTCTCATCGGATTAGGGAAGGATGGGGAAGGAAGTCGGCCGTGCCCTTTCAGAGGAACCATCCCGGAGTGATTTAAGCAAATCACGGAAAACCTAAATCATGGCCGGACGCGGGACTGAACCGTCGTCCTCCCGAATGCGAGTCCAGTGTCTAGCCACTGCGCCACCTCGCTCGGTGTGTGTGTGTGATGTCCTTAGGTTAGTTAGGTTTAAGTAGTTCTAAGTTCTAGGGGACTGATGACCACAGATGTTAAGTCCCATAGTGCTCAGAGCCATCTGAACCATCATCTGACTTCAATTGGTGCAAACCAGGCTTTAAACACTAAGCACTTCCCGAAAAACTGAAGCATCATAATTCAATCGGCTAGTTGTTTACTTAGACAAGACACGAAATCACACACAATTTACAATACAAATAAATCTGGCTGGGTGAACTTTGATTTGAAGCGCACTCAGATGCGGAAGAAGAGTTCAGTTCTGAGGAGAGGGAGTACAGGTTTTCACTATGTGCCATCACATGAAAGAAACAATTTGTTGTTCACCCTCCCATTTAATGTACCACAGAGTTCTAGGATTGTAATAACCTAGTAGTGTCGGAATGTGTGTCTGTATGTGTGGCGCCTCCTCCCAAACCCGTGAAACGATTTCAGCAAAAGTTGGCACACAAACAATAAACTTCGCAAGTATAGCACTGTGGACATTAGAACCTTGTAGCTCTCATAGGAGCAGAGATATTGGGAAAAAAACTGTTTTCCAGCCTCTGACCCATAGACTGCCCTGCACAACGAATGTGTGGGAGTAGTAGTGGCCTGTTTTATCGGCCTGTTTCGTAGGGGCTACTCATGTGGATAGTAACAGCTGGGGGTGCGTTGAGATGGATAGAGGGCAAAGATAGGGGAGAGGAGGAGATGGATAAGGACAGTGGGGACCAGAAGGAAATGGACAAAGAGGGACAGGAGAAACGGACAGAAAGATGGGAAGGAGGAGACGGCCAGAGAAAGGGGAGAAGACATTCTGTGCAGGCAGTACCGGATTGCCTTGCGGGGGGTTACACATGCAGATGAGTACAGCTGTGCAGAGAGAGGGAGGGGAGGTTCAAATGGTTCAGATGGCTCTGAGCACTATGGGACTCAACTTCTGAGCTCATCAGCCCCCTAGAAGTTAGAACTACTTAAATCTAACTAACCTAAGGATATCACACACATCCATGCCCGAGGCAGGATTCGAACCTGCGACCGCAGCGGTCTCGCGGTTCCAGACTGCAGCGCCTAGAACCGTACGGCCACTTCGGCCGGCGGAGGGGAGGAATTGAAAGGTAAGAGAAGCGGCAGGACAAGGTGGGCACAGAGGAGGGATGACGGTATGTGCACAATATTTATGTCGAATGCATACATAAGTTAACCCATGGGGAAGAGGCTAGTAATAACTGTGAAACATGCGAAACATTTTAATATTACCTATATATGTGCGACATAGTAGATGTTGATAGGGAAGTCTAGTTGGTAAACGTACCGTTTGGATGTAAACTAACGTTGAAAGTTGGATCCTTTTCAAATCTCTTCTATCACAGTACGCCCACAGCGACGTGAGGTCCGACCTACGTGCTCTAAAGGAGCCCATCGCGTAGGCAGTGTTTCAAGCAATCGTTGACGATCGTGCGGTAGCGTTCTCGCTTCCCGCGCCCGGGTTCCCGGGTTCGATTCCCGGCGGGGTCAGGGATTTTCTCTGCGTCGTGATGGCTGAGTGTTGTGTGTTGTCCTTAGGTTAGTTAGCTTTAAGTAGTTCTAAGTTCTAGGGGACTGACGACCATAGATGTTAAGTCCCATAGTGCTCAGAGCCATTTGAACCAATCGTTGTCAGGTTCTGTTCTGTGTGACGAAGGACGTCCTTTTCGAAGTTGGAAATGCAGTGTGTCTGTGGAGCACCGCAGTCAACCCTCCTAGTTGCAGAGGTAACATTTTCTACCAGCAGTCGTAATCGTAATCGACGTGATATCATAATTGCTCTCTTCACAGTTTGTGCACGTACCATGAAGCGAAAGATTTGGAAGTGATCAATCCTATTTTACGATAGAACATTTTTGGTCCTGGATGCTTATCAAACCTTTCCCCTCTACAACACCTTGAAACCGGAAACAGCAATTGTAAAACATTCTGCACATACTGACGATGCCAATAATACCAGTCTGAACCACTGATCATTTAAAAAGCGGACCTCGCATGTGAAGAACATTTTCAAACTTCTAATTACTTTACAAATGAGTTAATGAGATAGATATTTGACATTACGCGTGTACGCGAGAAAATCTTTAGAAAAGTTTGAAATTATGTAATTTGTTGGAAGAAACTTAGTGCTCTCTTTATTAAACGTTGTGTGAGTATAGTCTGGATAATTTGTGCACTGTTTTTCATTTTTCCACGCATCTCGATCTTTGTGAAGTTGTATCTTCTTAATTGAGAGTCGTAGAATAACATAATCTTCCAGGCGCATGCGTTGATGTAAGTAGACGCTGTCTGCAAAGTGTGTTGCTAATAGAATTAGTAGTGAAGAAGTAATACATTGAAATGTCATGAGTGCCATTTTAAGTAAAAGCTAGTGTTTCTCGCTTCTAAATGTTTATGATGTCATACCTCGTGAACTACGTGTCGTACAATGATATACCGCCAGTTTTGTAAGCCGTGGATACAGTGTACAAAATGAGTTGCGAAGACAGTTAGTAGTAAAGGAGTAGTAAATTAAAGCGTCACGCGTGATGCGGCAGCTTGGACAGCGAAAATGTAGTAGGCGCTAAATCTTATTCCTTATCGTTTTGTGGAGAGTGTCAGCTCGGAAAAGTTTCATAAAGTTTTGAAATTATGTGTAAAGTTTGTTACAAGTCACTAAGTGCTCTCATTCTCAAATACTGAATGTGTGTAGCCTGTGTATTTGCTCTAGATGAGTTTCGCTGCCTCAAGACATCAATATAGTCTCTATTTGTAAAACTTCTCTTATTGTATAATACCTCTTAATGGGTGGTTTATGGCAGACTTCTAGATTTGGTCAACGCGTACATGGAATTTTGAACATCATCCTTTTGTTACCCCTGAAAGCCATTAGACAGACACACTGCAACTGGGACTTGAACTATGAACTATGAATCATGAACCGGGTTAGCCATTTAGTAATACAGATAAGATCTGTTACGTTTTAATAAGATCTCAAGATGGTCACTATCGACCGAAATGGATATTCTAACGACGATTTTTGTGATCATCTACTGGTATTAAACAAACAAATTCTATACTTCCTGCTGCGCGGGATTAGCCGAGCTGTCTTGGGCGCTGCAGTCATGGACTGTGCGGTTGGTCCCGGAGGAGGTTCGAGTCCTCCCTCGGGCATGGGTGTGTGTGTTTGTCCTTAGGATAATTTAGGTTAAGTAGTGTGTAAGCTTAGGGACTGATGACCTTAGCAGTTACGTCCCATAAGATTTCACAAGCGTTTGAACATTTTTTTCTGTACTTCCTGGATCAATGTCTTTATCCGCGGCTATGTCTCAGCTTGTAGAAATAATTTGAAAAGTTCCACCATAATGGAGGATAGGACCAGCAACTTCGATACTATGTCACATTTGCGATAATAGACATTTCTTTGTAACTCCTACTTTCGGACCATCTTCTGCATTTTCAAACAGTAGCCTGAAACGCAAGTCTAATGGTACAGTTCACCAATGTACATATGAGTAACCAAATATTAAACGACTAATGTGAACATTTGGTTACTGGTGCGTACATTGGTGCACTGTATGATTAGGCTATGGTTTGAAACTGGACTCGATGCCCGAAACCAGTCGTCACAAAGAAATCACTATCAATCACGTTGTGAATGTTGCATTTCTTCTTATTTACGTCCTTACTAAGAAAATTCGAGAGAATTTCGGCCTCATGTAAGACACCTTTGTAGTTTTGTTCTCACCCAGACATGTTTCAGCACTTTCTATGCTATCTTGAGTGGGTTTATTTTCTCTTCTCACACGAAGCTATTGGATATTTGTGCTAGTAGATTTGGGCCTACGACTGTTTCAGGCTGACTTGGGCTGCGTGTGATTTGTTAACTGTACCTCGTGCACCAAACACTTAAATAATTTGCCACCTGAATACTCCTTTGTAGACGATGAATATTGCTTACAGAATGTTCGGTCGCCGTTAAGTATTAGTAATCAGGATCCTGCTAATCAATGCCCAGAATCCGTGCGCCTTCTTTCTCCAACTTGGCTCAGACTTCGCCTCCTTGCAGGCTACATATAAAGCTGCTTAAATCGACGCCTCGTTCTCACTCATTACACCACATAAATAAGAAGTGAGATTCAATTATTCACCTTCTTATATTATCAACAAAACTGCAACTCAGTGCATGATAAATGAGGACAGCTACCAACTCGTATACTGCCTCTCTGTAGTACGTACATGACAAATCTGATATTCAACTCGATAATAAAAACTACAATACGTTTATTATCTTTGACATTTTGCCTTCTTAGATTTCATGGAGCTCTTTCCTCCGCGCCGTCCGCTTCATGGAACTCAGCAGATAGGTCATCTGAGTGCTATCCAGTTCTGTAGAGTCACTGGGTCCTTAGCTTTGGTATCCGCACCTACGATTTAAAACACTTCCCAACGATGGGGTGCTCACCATTTATCGACTACTCTCAGTCCCGAACATCTTTTCTCTGACATAAGTATTTAAGGAAGTGATACTGAAGGAATTGGATTTATCACTACACTACACAATTTTCATCTTGTCACAGTTTTTTATGTGTAGTGTTTTTACTTTGTTTGTGTTTTGGTAACACATTTCTTGACTTGCTCATTTGTCGCTATACGTTCATTTTCTACGATTTGTCCACCAAGCACAAAGTTCTCGCCACCATTACAATAACACCCAATGGAGGCAAAAACTCTACACTTGGTGAGCACACCATAGAAAATGAACATATAACCACAAATGTTCAAGTAATAACTCTTCAATACAAAATGACTATCATCGCAACTGTGACGGATATAAAAATAATTTGTGTGCGCATGTGGTTGAAACAGTGGCTTTGCTTCCTTGGAGGATTGGAAGCGCCAGGGGCCCAAAACGTCCTCCTCCTCCCTCCCCCCACTCTGACCATCCTTGGTTCTGCGCTCCTCCAGAACAAGAGTGTCGTGCAATTCGAATGGCGCTCGCCGTGCGCAGCCCTGCGTCACGTGTCGAGAATCCGTGAATCACTGCAGAGGGCGGACGCTCCGCTCTGCCTACGCGCGGACAACTCCGGTCCACCATAAGCGGCTGCTGGCCGCTGAGCCACCGCTGCAATCTCAAAGGCTGCGCCCGCGGATACTCGGTTCCGGCCTGCCTCCGGGGGAAGTCGGCAGCAGCAGCTGCATGTGTGCGCACATCGCGCGAGCTACTCTACAGTGCGTGGCGGAGGGTACGCTGTTTCGATACTCGCCCCGCCCTGTACCATTCAGTCCACAAAGGACAATACGGAGGGGTGGCAAGGCAGGCCCCGCCGAGGGCGAAGCCGCGGAGGCGCCGAAAAAACTAAATGGAAAAAAAGCAAACAGAAACAGACACGGAAAAGTGATTTATTCTGACATTCGTGTTCCTGCATTCTGCCTATGAGAAGTAGCATTTCTACTTGGCCCGACTGTAAATGCGGGACGGCGCAGGGGGTTATCACAACGGACACGCATTCAGGAGGACGACGGTTGAAACCCGCGGTCGGCCATCCTGATTAAATTTTCCGTCCTTTCCCAAAATGCTTCAGTTAAATGCCGGGATGTTCCTCCGAAAGGGCACGGCCGCTTTTCTTCTTCATCCTTCCCTAATCCGAGATTGTCCTCCGTCTCTGATCACATGATTTTTGACGGGAGGTTAAACACTAATCCCTTCCTCCTCCTCCTCCTCGTGTCATCACATTGTTCTTTTTTATACTATTGTTTCGTCCATGCACCAACATAAAGAAACGACTACAACCGAACAAACGCGTATCGCTAATACGGACTATGTGGCAACAGAGCTCTTGGTTAACAAAGCTGTCACCTACGCAGCTCCCCCAGTGTTCGACAATTCTATTCTTGCTGTTGCTTCGCAAAGAGACTGTAGGACCTCAAAGGTCAGCTAGTGAGTGGAATCAAATATAGTCTTTGACCGGAGGCTTCCAGTTTCTGCCGACTGAGGAATCTGTTTGAGCTATAGATCAAAAAATTTTATATAATAATTAGTGAAATGGAAATCAAATCTCACGTGTATTATACTGTCCCATTTCACTAAAACTACCCATCAGCAAACTCTGGAAGAAACATGTACAGTTGATTTTGGTGCTAAATATAGCAGAGGTACAATGACGGAAAAAAAATCGCGACACCAAGGAGGAGTTATGCGGCAAAAACGAAAGTTGATAGGCATGTTTCTAAATCTGAAAACGGTCGTGAGTGTACTTGAGGTTGGACTTGGTGATTTGATGTTACTCAAGAATGCCTTCAAGGTGAGAAAGACGCCATTATCAGCACCTCATTGAGTTTGAACGAGGTCATGTAATAGGGATACGACAAGCTGGATGTCTCTTCTGCGATACTGCAGAAATACTTGGCACGAATGTAGCGACCATACATGATTGCTGGTAGCGGCGTTCACGAGAATGTATGCTCTAAACAAGACAGAGCTCTGGACGGCCGCGTGGTTCTACCAAGAGGGAAAACCATCGTATTCGGCGTGTGGCTCTATCACATCGTAGTGCATCTGCAGCAGCAATTTGAGCAGCAATTAGTACTACAGTGACAAAACGAACAGTTACACTCCGAAGCTTCCTGGCAGATTATAACTGTGTGCCGGACCGAGACTCGAACTCGAGACCTTTGCCTTTCGCTTCTGTAAAGTTTGGAATGTAGGAGACAAGGTATTGGCAGAAGTAAAGCTGTGAGGGCGGGGCGTGAGTCGTGCTTGAGTAGCTCAGTTGGTAGAGCACTTGCCCGCGAAAGGCAAAGGTCCCGAGATCGAGTCTCGGCCCGGCACACAATCTGCCAGGAAGTTTCATATCAGCACACACTCCACTGCAGAGTGAAAATCTCATTCTAGTTACAATACGGTTACTTTAAGGACTGCTCCAATCCAGATACTCCATTTCGTGCATTCCACTTACCCCAAACCATTACAGTTACCATCAAGATTTGCGAGAGCTCATTGGAGGGCAGGGTGGATGAAATCTGTTTCTGCCTCGATGCCAGAATGCCCCTGTTTTGTTTAGTAGGAGGCCAAGTGAGGACCTGCAACCATCCTGTCTGTGTGTAGACACATTGGATCTTCACCTGTAGTTATGGTCTCGTGGTTATGCACGCACTCTGACAGCAAATTTGTACGCAAAACTGGCGATTTGACCTTCTGGTCTGCCATACACGAAAATCATTCCAGAGAGCGTTTTTCCAAACAGGATAACTCTCGCCCACATATCGCTATTGAAACCGGGTATCCCTATAGAATGTCGACGTGTGGCCTTGGACTGCTCGATCAGCAGATCTGTCTCCAATCGAGCACATATGGGACATCATCGGACGACAACTTCACAAACGGCACTACCTTTCCTGTATTGACCGTCTAAGTGCAACAGGCATGGAACTCCAGCCCACAAATTGACATCCGGCACCTGTACAACACAGTGTATGCATGTTTGCATACTTGCATGCAACATTCTGCCGCTTACACCAGTTATCAATATACTAGCATTTGACATTTGCAATAGCTTATCTTGCGCTTACATTAACCTGTGATCTTGCAACGTTAAGCACTTAAATACGTTGCCTGTACGAATGTATTCCCGAAATTTCTTCACTCTACATTTTGTGGTGGGATTTTCTTTCGGTCAGCGTATTTATACGATGGAGTTAGTCAACGAAATAACTGCTCCTAAGTTAAAGGGAAAGAGATGATGAAGAGTACACGGCTTCTTATTTTGTATTTTGAAGCTTTTTGTCAAATATTGGGTTAAGTGTCCTTATCTACATATCGAAATTGTTTTGAGGATTTGCCAGTGACTGCAGCATATTGTGAAAGCACTTTCAACAAATTAAAGCTGATAAAAATTCTACTTCAGGAAGAGTATCGTAGAAAGCAGAATGTCAGATTTTGCTATCTTGTCGACAGAATACGACCCAGTTGCTAAACTAAACTTCAGTGACAACATGAGTTCGCTTCGCTCAAAGCAAGGAATGACAGTGTAAAATTATAATAAAAATACAATTCCTGGGATGGGATATTTTCTCAATTCTTAATTACAAGCAAACCCCCGATTCCTTAAATAATTTAACTCACCTAGAACAGATTCAAATCTCTGATTGCCTTAGTGATAAATATTTGATGTTAAGGACGTAAGCGAGAAAAAGTTTAGAAAAGTTTGAAATTATTCTTTAAGCTAGTTTAGAGTCACTAAGTTCTCTTATTACCAAACACTGGATGAGTATGGTCAGAGCCATGTGCACTAAGTTCTCAGAAAAAGCTGGATATTCAGGCATATCAATATTTAAGACATCGTATCTCCTGAACCATGCGTCGTACAATGACATAATTTTGTGAGATAGACAACCTGCAGTCGCTTAGGGCTTCCGGGATAGTCGTTTAACAAGATACGAATAGATAGCCCATTTTCTTTCTTTCTAATTTATATTTGTGCATTATGAATAGAATATCTGTTATTTATTATATATAGTACTAAAATCATATCACAGTAGCTGCCAAAAACAATAAGATATAGATTTTATTTTATTTTCAACTAGTTCAGGAAGTGTATGTAATTTGTAATTTATTCACTACAATAATATATTTAATTTGTTGTCTGCAATATTTTATACCAATAAATCTCGTTTAAGTAATACTTTCCAATAAATTTTATTAAAGCTCTTTATAAGATTATGAAATGTGTTCATTCTCAATAGAAAAAACTGCAAGAAGGTAGTTTTACGGAAGGGGGAGGAGGGCCGGAGTTTTTCCAGTTCTTCCAGGGGCACAGAATCACTTCGCTACCGCTCTGCAGTCACGTCTTGAGCGAGGGAAGATGACACTCTATAAGACTTCGTAATTTCACATCCCCTTCATCAGTTTTCAAATGGTTCAAATGGCTCTGAGCACTATGGGACTCAACTGCTGTGGTCATTAGTCCCCTAGAACTTAGAACTACTTAAACCTAACTAACCTAAGGACATCACACACGTCCATGCCCGAGGCAGTATTCGAACCTGCGACCGTAGCAGTCGCACGGTTCCGGACTGCGCGCCTAGAACAGCGAGACCACCGCGGCCGGCATCAGTTTTCACATCTGCAGGTTGAAATGTGGAATATTTCATCCTCGTCGGTCAGTCGTAACAATGTTGGTTGAACTGAAAAAATCGACACACATAATTAATGCCGTTATTTTATTGCATACTTTTTAAAGCATTAACTTCTTGTTCTTAGCGATGGCTACCGTCACCACAGAAGCGTTAATCTTGTGTCAGGTGTTTTAAATTCTTCCGAATTCATTGTCTCTAAAGTGATATGGCGGTATAGAAATCAAACTAGTTGATATCATCCTGAAAAACCAGGATAGCAAAAAGCTTAGGACATTACTAACGGGATCCTAGATGAATTGCTTTGTGTCGAGACCGTGGAGCAGGAATGAAATAGTAAAGTACCCCCCCCCCCCCCCCTCTCTCTCTCTCTCTCTCTCTCTCTCTCTCTCTCTCTCTCTCTCTCTCTCTCTCTCTCTCGTGAGTTTTAAGGTCTGTATCAAGCCAAGAGGACATGTGGTTCATACTGCGGAGCAGCTAGAAGTCGGTCTGAGGATAAATAAAGCTAAACAGCAATTCATTCTCTCCCCGTCTCCAACCTAACCTCCATCCCTAGGAATGACGGTGACGTCCTGATCCTACACATTATTCAGAGGATAAGTGGTATGTCTGTCAAAGTTGATTGCGTTCCAGCATTATGCTTTACATGTCATACATTCCTATCATTCCCCCCCCCCCCCCTCCCCCCCCCCCCAACCCAAGAGCCTAAATGTCATCACAACTGATCCTTAGCAGCCTACGCGCTTCAGTCTGAAACCGCGAGACCGATACGGTCGCAGGTTCGAATCTTGCTTCGGGCATGGATGTGTGTGGTGACCTTAGGTTAGTTAGGTTTAAGTGGTTCTAAGTTCTAGGCGACTGATGACCTCAGAAGTTGAGTCCCATAGTGCTCAGAGCCTTAGCAGGCTAGTTGCCGCGAAAACAATGGATGCGACAGTAATATTGTTCGTTGCTAATGTTGCTAAAATTGTTACGAGCGTTTTACCAACACTATTTGTTTTTTTGCCAAATAGTACACTATAACGTAGCGAGTTCGTTACAAATGGTTCATGGTGTTCCAGAGCTGTGCTTACATTTATTCATGCAAAATGATGAAGCGACCAATTGTAGAATTTTGTTCCATTGTTTGGAGTTCTTAACATGTAAGCTAACAAAATACATGCATAGCCCATGTGAAACTCTAACAGTGTTGTTCGGGGACCGTAAATGTCAATGGTGGACTTAGTCCTGAAGAAACCCCGTTGGCTAAATTTAGAGAAGCTGTGTCCGAAGGGAACTGTGTGCCCATTATCCTACCACTATCATACATTTCGCGTTTAGATCATGGGAATAAGAGGATTAGGGCAGGTACAGAGGCATGTGGACGGTCATATTTCCCTCGCTCAGTACGAGAATGGAACAGGAAAGAAAATCGACACTGTTGCTATAATGTACTCTCCACCATGCACTGTACAGTATATCGGGTGTTTCAAAGTCTTTGCATCAAATATGTAGGGGTGATGTGTTGCACCTGAAAGGCAGCAGGGCGTAGGCATTCTGCACTCTTAGTATGCAATGTGTGTTGCCTACCATCCAGTCATCTGTTCCGCGTAGAAGGAGGTAGGCCGAGTTTCTAAAATATCTTTCTCCGCTGAGAGACACTCATTCTTAAGATTTTCTTGTTGAAAAATCGCCTTATCAGTTTAATGATTTGGCTAGTATGCAGATGCAGCACACCTGGTTAGTAGAGCCTGCAGGTTCATTCAAATCTTGTCGTTCCAGAACCGGTAAATTCAATAGAACAACGCCTGGAGTTGCCGGGATGCGTCAGCGAACATTTTGCCTGTAACAGAAGTTGTTCCCCATGTTGTAATCTGTCGCCCCTAGAAGTTACATGCAAAGACTTCGAAACAGCCTGCATATGTAGTCGTAGAATTGATCTATCTTCCCTATCTTCCGACTAAGTGTGCGAGCGGCTGACATATCAACTTGTGCAGTAAACTGCACGGTATGCGTCGTTTTGTTGCAGGCGTGCGCGCCGCGGTACGTGTTCTTCCCGCCGACGGCGCCAGAGCCCTTCGAGGACCCTGTGGGCACGTGCTACGTGGCCAGGGACGAGTTCCGGCGCATCACCGAGTACGCGCCCTGCCGCACCAGTGAGTACCACCTGCAAGCTATTACACGCCTATCAGTGTATCTACTGCTTTTTTACCGTCGTTCTGTTCTTACTAATCTGTGCTTCCTTTTCATCTTGACGCACTCTCCGCCACTGGGAAGAATACGCGGTACAGAAATGCTGCCATCAGTGGATTCTGCATTCTCTTTATTTGTTGCTGATCAGTAAACCAATTTGCGTTGTCTCGCGATCTTACTGTGAACGTATACAAGCGAAATGTGTCTTTAATACGACGCACAGTTAGAACAGTTTAAAGATATTTGGTTCAAGACAAGTAAAAAACTACTTCTTCAGTCGTTGTCTTTGTTGCTTGAGTTGTCTAGATCCGCAGCTTGTGGTTTAGTGACGAGCGTTACTGTCTCTGCATCACGGGGTCACGAGTTTGATTCCCGGCCAGGTATGGGATTTTCTCTGCCCGGAGACTGGGTGTTTGTGTTGTCCTCTTCATTTCATCATCATCATCATTCGTGACAATGGCTAGATCCACAGTGTAGATTATCATCATCAGTTGTCTAGGGAATAACTTCTTGATGCAAAGGTTCATTGGATTTTAAGAGATAGTTTGTTGTCACAAATGAAACGCTTCTTAAGTTTTCTCATTAAGTTACACTTAAATTTTCTTCTTCACGAAATAGATTCTCCAAGATTCAACCATTGCTAAAATTATTGCACTAAACTTCATCCTATACACAATATACACGAATAAACTTCTTCCTTGTACAAAGTCTGGAACTAAACTACGCAAAAAGCTACAGTTATTCACATACATTTGTTACGATGAAATTTACTCTTTCATGTCCTTGTTTTTAAGCAAACATTGATACATGTTTAGCTTTCCGTACCTCAGTTTGTAAAGACGGAAGCCTTATGGGATCACATTGTTATCGGTCTTTCTGTCTGTCCGACGGTTCAAAACCTTTTGCTTCACGAAGGAGTAAACCTATGAAGTTGAAACATACGTCACTAAGATCTAAGGTGCCTTGGCGATGTAAGAATGTGAAGCTTCTAAGTCAATGCAATCTATAGGGCACGTCCTCTTGACGCAGAAGCATGAAATTTGGGGAGAAGAAAGGTTTTACAGTACAAGAAAGGTAAAGAAACAGAAATTTGTTGATCTGTAATTGTATCACAGCAAAAAATACCTGCCATTTGTTATCCGACTTCCAACTTAAGATTCGAACGTTCTCAGAAGTATTGGAATCCCTGGGATCGATATCTTGTCAGTATCGATGTCGAGAAAAGCCAAAAATCGTCGACACTCTTGATTTCCAGCATGGTTGAACTGTCTACATATATAATTAGGATTTTACGGAACCCTTAATGCTCGAATCCTACTCGTACTTGGCCAGTTTTTACTCATTTAATTTCAATATGAACTACATTAATTACAGTTTTGACTATTGCGCGCCAGTGACTATTGTCTTGCGAGTAATTTATGAAATTATTTGATTTTTACTTACTTTGTTTTACTTACAGTGACAATTTATAAGTACTTCTGTTACCAATCAAACTTTTATCCACAAGGTTATTCTTTTTAATATTCCGAATTATTCTACCCTGAAGAGCCAAAGAAACTGGTACGCCTGCCCAATATTTTGTAGGGCTCCCGCGAGCACGCAGAAATGTCGCAACACGACGTAGTATGGACCCGACTAAGGTTCGAAGTAATGTTGGAGGGAACTGACACCATAAATCCTGCAGGGCTGTCCATACATCCGTAACAGTACGAGGGGTACAGATCTCTTCTGAACAGCACGTTGCAAGGCATCCCAGATATGCTCAATAATGTTCATGTCTGGGGAGTATTCCTGGAGCCACTCGGTAGCAATTCTGTGCATGTGGGGTGTCACATTGTCCTGCTGGAATTGCCCAGGTCCGTCGGAATGCACAATGGACACGAATGGATGCATGTGATCAGACAGGATGTTTACGTACGTGTCACTTGTCAGAGTCGTATTTAGGCGTATCAGAGGTTTACTATCACTCAGACTGCACATCCCTCACTCCATTACAGAGCCTCCACTAGCTTGAACAGTCCCCTGATTACAGGCATGGTCCATGAACTCATTACATTGTCTCCATACCTGTCCACGTCCATCTGCTCGATACAATTTGAAGCGAGACTCGTTCGACCAGGCAACTTGTTTCCAGTCATCAACAGTCCAGTGTCGGTGTTGAGAGGCCCAGGCGAGGCGTAAAGCTTTGTGTTGTGCGTCACCAAGTGCACATGGCTGGGCCTTAGCCTCCGAAAGCCTGTATCGATGATGTTTCGTTGAATGGTTCGCACGCTGAATTTGTTGATGGCCCTACGCTTCCGTCGCATTGAACGATTCTCTTCATTCGTCTTTGGTCCCGTTTATGCAGGGTCTTTTTCTAGCCGCGGCGATGTCGGAGATTCGATGTTTTACCGGCTTCCTCATATTCACGGTACACTCGTGGAATGGCCGTACGGGAAAATGCCCACTTCATCGCTACCTCGGAGATGCTGCGTCCCATCGCTCGTGCACCGACCACAACAGCACGTTCAAACTCACTTAAATCTTGATAACTTGCCATTGTAGCAGCTGTAACCAATCTAACAGCTGCGGCAGACACTTGTGTTATATACGCGTCGCCGACCGTGGCGACGTATTCTGCCTGTTTAGATATCTCTGGCACTTCAGCGTATGTTAAATTTCGTGTAAAATGTACAAACAAGACACAATTTTGGAATAATACAGGGCGGGTTACGGGAGAGTATAATTCTTAACAAACTAATCTTAAAATTTTGTCCATCTTTGCAGCAAATGTTAGTGTTTCGAGTTAAAACAAGTTTAAAAGGTCAAGTAAAATTCGCAATATACGTTGGGAAGAAATTATTAATAGTTCGTGGGTCAATAATGACGATAATAATAATAGTAATAACAATGATAATGATAACATTAGCAATAAAAATAACACGAAATGTAAGTAAAAAGTGTCAGCGCAATCTAACTTAAAGTAAATAGTGCCTAATTTCATTACAATTCTGACATAATCTGGAGGAAAACAGTATGCGCCGTTTTAAGAACATTATCAATTTCGCCCCATTATCCAGGAAACCAAGAGCAAGTTAGATGTAGGCCAACTCGCCTCAGGAGAGGATCCAACGGCTATGTGACACTCTTCCTAATAGAATCAGAACGCGCGTCCGGCCAAATGTGGTGCAATGTCACACTGACAAGAGGGTTCGTACTGCCAAGTTCTTTGTCAGCTTGATTCGATTCTGTAATCGCTGCAATAACATCGCATATCTTCTCAGCCCGTGAATTTTCATTTCCTTCCTCGTCCTCTTCTTGGTGCTTTACTTTTTATGTCAGGCAGTGTTTTTAAAGAAATAAGGAAAAAAAGGCCAATGAAAATTTGAGCCCGGAAACGTTGCTTTCTGAGATCTGAACACTTGTTCTTAAGAACAGCTCAATGTGACGTTAATCCATGGCAATACATCCGTCTGCCTTCAGCGTAAGGAACAGTACATTCTTTCAAGCAGAGCGAGTGCTCCTGTAGTGCACCTCAGACATGAGATTGATTCACGCATTCCGCTGCTGCTAATCGCGTGCTGGGTCCTGTACTTTCGTTCAGTAAATGCAGCGTACGTTCCTTCGCTTCAGACATTTGGAATTTAGTGATGCCTTCCACTACTTTTTGGATGCTAGGGAATAATGGTTCAAGTGGCTCTGAGCACTATGGGACTTAGCTTTTGAGGTCATCAGTCCCCTAGAACTTAGAACTACTTAAACCTAACTAATCTAAGGACATCGCACTCATCCATGCCCAAGGCAGGATTCGAACCTGCGACAGTAGCGGTCGCGCGGTGCCAACTGTAGCGCGTAGAACCGCTCGGCGACCCCGGCCGGCCGAAGCTAGGGATCATCAGTTCATAAGGTACTGGAGAAAGCTAAACAACTTATCAGGTAGTACTATGTCAGGTAGATATTTTTTAGGACAGAAGACGTCACCTCGCAATTCACTTCCATTTCCTGAACCACAGCAGGTAATCATATCCGCTATATCAGTTAGTTGGCTTCCATTAATAATAACTGTTGGGAAACATCAAAGAAAATGTATTTAACCTTTCTTAAGTAAAAATAGCATAATAACAAATGGTTCAATGGCTCTGAGCACTATGGGACTTAACATCTTAGGTCATCAGTCCCCTAGAACTTAGAACTACTTAAACCTAATTAACCTAAGGACATCACACACATCCATGCCCGAGGCAGGATTCGAACCTGCGACGGTAGCACGCGCGGTTCCTGACTAAAGCGCCTAGGACCGCTCGGCCACCGTGGCCGGCAGAATAACAGTAAAGACAAAAGTGAAGTCATTTGTTTCGGTGGGGAAGACACACCGGTACATATACACAGTTGCGGATAATTTGTTCTACAATAACACGCACTTATATGAATGAAATTACAGTACAGTCTAAATATAACCAAGGAGATGACTGTAGACTATCTCATACACGGATTAAGGTGTACCTAGAGTACCCTGACTGAGAAAGATATCGAAGCACATTGTTCACCCTGCTGTAGCGCCAATACAACAACTGTGCTCATATTCACAATCAACATTCTTTCAGCCTTTTTCATTCCAGATCCATCTTTATTCAACTTATTTCTCTTGTATCGATGAATACTATCATCTCTCAATACATTCAAACCATTTTAACGCTCTGTACGAAATGTG
Source organism: Schistocerca gregaria (assembly GCF_023897955.1). Classification (NCBI taxonomy): domain Eukaryota; kingdom Metazoa; phylum Arthropoda; class Insecta; order Orthoptera; family Acrididae; genus Schistocerca; species Schistocerca gregaria. The sequence continues at coordinate 354,311,276 of NC_064922.1, read as the reverse complement.
GGTATAAAATAACGGAACTGATTCTGTCACAGAGTCAGTACGCATGTGCCAAAGGTGGACGATCAGTAGCTGTGAAGCATGAAGGCTTCTCAGTCGAATATGGCATCTCTGGAGTCATTAGACAAATCAGTGTGCCCGTAGCCTTCGTCTGCCTAACAGCTGTTATTTTGTTTTGCCAGAAAAATTATAACTGTAATAAAAGAGTAACGATTGTCGTGAAGTTTCATATGACGTTTGAAAAAACTGCCATTGAAATTTATCTTTTACTAAAAGAAGTGTATGGAGAAGACTCCTTATGACGTATGCTTGTTTTTGAGTGGTTCAAGAAGGCTGAGTAAACGTTGAAAGTTGCTCAGGCGCGGGACGCCCTTTAGCATCAAAAACGATAAAATATCGAAAAAATAGGTAATCTGATTCGATCTATTGCTGAAAATGTAGGAATTGACAAAGAATGCGTAAGGCAAATCTTACTTAACCAGTTTAACATGAGAAAATTGTGTGCGATACTGGTAACGAAAATTTTCATGGGCAAATAAAAAGGAGCTCGAGAAAATGTTTGTACTGACACTTTGAACACCAATGAAAATGGTGCTAATTTCTTGGAAGTAGTAATAACGTATGATGAATCCTGATTTTTCATTTATGATCCCGAAACCAAGCGTCTATCCATGCACTGTAAGAGCTCAACTTCACCGACAGCAAGAAAAATCTCGAATGAGCAAATCAAGATTCAAAGAGCTGTTGATTGTTTTTTTTTTCGATATTCATGGAATTGTGTATATTCACTGGTTTGTTGAAGGTCAAACTGTTTACGAACTTTACTACCTTGACATCATTGCTCAAATTTGTGAGAAAATAAGAAAAAGACGACCCGAATTGTGGAAGAACAAGTCATGGGTTCTGCGTCAAGACAACACACCGGTTTGTACCGCATTGTCTGTTAAGAGATTTATAGCGAAGTATAGCATCCCAGTGTTAGACCAACCACCTTATTCGTCTGGCCTAGCACTATGTGACTTACCCATCCCCAAGGTCAAATCTGCGTTAAAAGAAATAAGTTTTGAATCCTTAGAAGGCGTGAAACAAAAAGCGACACGCGTCATCAAGGAGCTCGCAGAGAAAGACTTCCAGCGCTGTTTCCATCAACGCAAAATTCTCATGGAGTGTTGTACGGACTGAGGGGGACAATAACTAAATGTGTATGTTCTTGAAACAACATGTTTTACGGCAGTACTCCCCCTTATTTTATAGCCAAACCTCGTATCATGTCGTGAACAACGTATCGTGAGGTACGTCAGAAACAGTTTCTCACCGATGAAGATCTTCCATTCATTTCCATGTGGCTAACTCATTTTTCTTCATTTTTAGCGAGATCATTGGTATTGCACCAAAGATAACACGGATCTTCTGCTGTCTCAGTTCTGCTGCGAAACAATAGCAAAACTCTAACAGAGGATACAGGCATGTCTATAACGAACCAGTAACCGTTAAACGTAACTTGGGCTGAACGTTTACGGTTAAAATTATTTGTTAGACGGAATGACATCCTCGAATATATCCGCCGTGTTCAATGTGCGCACCTGATAAGTATACTCATCCTCAACGGGGCTGCAGAACGGGTTGCATACGTACGAGGTAGCATACCGACACCAAACGCAGGACAATAAATTCTAAGAGCGGCGCGCAAGGCCATTCATTAGAGTTATTACAAATGTGGCGCCTTTTATTTGGCGATACTCAAACGGGTAGCAGGTACACGACGCCCCGGCCACATATATCTTCCGTTTTGCAGCTATGTATAAAGATCCGGGACAGAAATAACGCGTTAATTTACGGCTTCCTCGGAGCAGTAAGCAGCTTCGCCTCTCCTGCAAAGGTAGCGTTGTTCTAAGCAGCGACACGCGCCGGCTTCCTTTGAAGAGAACTTCTGTTGTGTGTTCAGCATTCTTCGGTATTCGGATTGGACCGTTTTTTCCCTCTTTGTGATCTTGTTAACAAGCCACGCAGCAATGTTTGCACAATGCCGTGCTTTTTCGTGTGTAGCAGATAAAAATTATTACGCCGTCTCAAAATAATCCTCTTTAACTGGACCATATAGACGTTTATCTTTAGTAACTGATTTTGGTAGTGTAAAAAATTCTGGTTTTGATGTGGCAGTGACAGCTCATCGGGCCTTGTGTTAAGGTCGATTCACGCACGACACCATGCAGCGCCACGGAAGACTAAAACATTAAACAATTCATTTCAAATGGCGGAACTGAGGCAGATTATCATTGGAAAGAAACAGGACGGAACGGAACAGAACGTCACCGTCAAGCATTCTCCGGATGAGTGTTTTATCGTTGGTTGGGAAGGGGGAAAAACCTATTTTCGCCGCGCTCAAAAACGTTAAGATACAGATGTTTGCGATTTTGCCTCTACCGACTCTTTATTTTACTGTCTGGTTTGTTTTCGTGACTCATTGCGAACGTTGCATGAGTACTTGACACTTTTCCTATGAGTGTTCTGCAACAAAAGAAGACAAATATGAGTAAGCAAAAGCTGATTTAGGTTTTACAGGATGATCAGAGAAAGTCTGAAAATCTTGTAAGGGTGTTGCAGAGGAGGCTGTGCTCAGAAATAAGATAAAAGTTATTTAGGATGGAAGTTAGACGATCAGGTCTTCGCGCACGCAAATTCAAGCAGCCTCCCATGGACAGTGTCGCCAAACTGTTCTTCGTTTGGTTTCCTCAGATTGAATGGACGTAGCTTTTCCTCACCTAGTTGAAATTTATCACTTCCGAAAAAGGCGCATTTTAACTGATAATGACAATTTCAACAAATAATAACTCCCGGTCCCACATATGTCTGTGCGTTACCAAATTTTAGCACGTGCAAGTGATCGAATTTGCGCACGCAGTGACCTGGTTGGATAACTTTAATGCTAAATAATGCGGAAAGGGCGTGACTACCGAATTTTTTTCTTAACAGTTACTTCCCTGCAACGCCATTACAAGCTTTTCGGACTGTTTCTGACCACCTTGCAAAATACCTAGACAAATACAAAACCTTCGCTGGCATAAATAAGAAAATACATGTTTTAAAAAGTCATTGAAAGTACTTCTTCTATAGTTAAAAATGTCAGCCCTGTTGAAGGAGAGAAACTGTTTATTTATTGGAAAAATCTTTTTCACAATTAAAAGAAATAGCTCAGTTGAAGGAGGGAAAAAGCAATTTTTTTGACGTTACTTGGTACATAGAAGCAAATAAGTGGATGAGTTAAACAACTCTACGTTTTGTTTCCAAATTATTCTTCAGTCAGTGTGTGTGTGCATGTGTTGTAAGTAAGCTGTTTAGGTTTTTATGTTGGTAACGCCATGTAGCGCTCTTATGAAAATCACTGACTCTGCAGTGTGCAGTCTGTGGCTGGTTTGCATTGTTGGAATTTGCTGCCCAACACTACAATAGCAAATTCCAACAATGCAAACCAGCCACAGACTGCACACAGCACAGTCAGTGATTTTCATATAGAGCGCTACATAGCGTTACCAACATAAAAACCTAAACAGCCTACTTACTGTGTGTGTGTGTGTGTGTGTGTGTGTGTGTGTGTGTGTGTGTGTGTGTGTGTGTGTATGTGTGCGTTTACTCGAACAAATAACAGGTTGATGATGTAAACTGTTTGGGCCAAACTTAAACTATCCGTAGCAATGTGGAGAATTTACCGTACAGCCTTAGTCAATTACAATTTTTAAGAATAAATAATTAAGCAGTAAGAACAAATAATGGTTCAATAAACACTACTGTCTTTGGTAATTCCTTATTTCTGATAGCATATTCTTTTTGTATTACGAATAGAGTCCGATAGCCTCATTGTCTGTGAATCATGTGAACTTTGTTCTTTGTGTTATGGTATTTAAACAGTTAGTGTATAGTTTTGAAGCGGAGATGGAAGACCAGTACACAGCTGACCCAAAGACCTGAGAACCGCCTCAAAACCACATACATATAGCAATCTCGCAACTAGCGGGCTCATCATTAAGCTATAAGAGCGAGTTTACGTAGATATCTGCTCTCGGAGCACTCTAAGCAATGTGCGCTTCACACATTGGGAAAGTCATCGACACTCGGTCAACAAATACACATTCACATATAATAGACTCCATACTTTTTTGTCTGGGACTATCATCCCAGAACTAAATAAAATGTAGTTGCCAACCCACCGTTCCGACCAAGGTTTTTCAGGGTGTTTCTCTTGGTTGAAAGGCAAATACCGGAACTAGAAGTTCCACCCTCCCTCTCCCCCCCCCCCCAAACGTTCCCAGTTGTGACTCCCTCAGCCCCGCTATCAGTTCACCTGCTATTTCGTTAAAAATCCGTGACTCGTCAATGGGCAAATTCTCAACAGCTTGCTCTACCTTTATAATGTTTATTCTTACTGGACAAAATAATTCTACAATTAAAACGGTAAACTTAAAACACACTAAATATTTCGATATCTTTGATTTCCCACGAGCAATGCGCCTGAAATAAACAGCTGATTTGCCACCAGATGGTGGAACGTCGTAAATTAAAAGCTTAACGTATAGTGACTGATTACGTCACGCATTTATATTTTACACAAAAAGATACAGAAACAGCCAACCAAATATCCGTATGTCTATTGTTTGTATGTACATATTCTCTCGAGTATATTATGCTTCTACATGGTTGAAAAGCAATTTTCCTATTATTCGGTACCATCAACACCACCATCGCATGAGCTATGAATTTTGCTTCGACCATTAATAAACTCTTCTATCATTGCTGCTTCGTCAACATTGTTACTGCAATCCGAAGTTTGTAAGACAGACGCCTCTGATAACCTCATTACTGGACGGAGGGACGAGAGGTTATGACGACGTTACATACACCACCCGTCCAAAGATTACGAGACTAACTTTACTCCTGGCGTACAGGCGACGTCAGCGCAGTAACTGCGGTGGCAAACTATCAGATATGCATTCTGCGAGCCAGTGAGCAAGCAGCGTTAAATAGGGAAGATGCGGCTGTAGCATGTCAGCGCTGTTGTGTCCCAAACCACAACAGACCAGCACCTCCAAACCAACTGTTCACAACATTCACCAGAATGTTTGGAAAAAGAGAAAAGTGAGTGCAAAGTTTGTCCTGCACACCATGACTCCCGATCAAAAACGACGACGTGTGGACGCTGGCCGCGACTTGATTCAGATGCGAAATGGAGGATTATTTTTTTCTGGAAAAATCATCACGAGCGGCGAGACGTGTTGTTATCAGTAAGAACTTGCCACAAAACGACAAAGTACAGAAATTAACAAGGAGGGCAAACGCTTTGGCGATATATTCCACATTCACGTCAGTGACCCGCTTGTTGAATAACATCCCACAGAAGGAGTTGTTTTTTTTTTTTTTTTTTTTTTTTTTAGCGCTTTCACATAATTCTATGAATGTTCTGCGAGTTGTATTAAAGTGGTGGGACTATTTACAACACACGCAGCATTAAAACCTCAATTTTAACATTTCTCTAGTTTTTATTAATGCAGTCTCAAAACGTTTTGGTCTGAAGGGGTATATTGTCAAATCCACTCCATTTCCCATAAACGTCCAGTTACACTCCGTTGACAGAGTGCCAATCGTTCTTTATGCGCCCCTGTTGAGCATTTTAAAATTACACTCTAAGATAATAAAAAATCACGGACTACGAAGGAATTATCCGAAAGGGCCAGATATATGATTCTTCAATTTCTCCAGGCGTATTTTATGACGAAATAAATCTCGGGTGAACAGCCTGGTATGAGTGCGCACAGAACACAATATTTCGGCAATCGACCATGTTGCCATCATCAGGTGCGCTGATGTACTGATCGGAGGTTGGCCGGCGCCAGGTATATATATAGGACAATCCCCCTCCTGCTCCTATGCATACTCATACCAGGCTGTTCTCCCGAGATTTATTTCGTCGGGACAGAAATAGGTGGATTACATATTATAAATATTGGATGATTTATTCAAGAGAAATAGTTTCACGAATTACTTCGTCCCTGGTCCTTACGTGAGCAGTTATTCGTCCTGGCATTGGTTGACAGAGTTGTTGGATGTCCTCCTGGAGGACATCCAAATTGTGTCCCTACCGCTGTCCAGGGTGTCTCGAGACACGTCATCGGCCTGCAATCTCATTGGCTGTAATAGAATTAGGAGGCAAGCCTAGCAGACAAGAAGACTAGGTTAGACATAAATTTTAACTCACTTGTTCATTTCCATCATTATCGTAGATAAAGGTGAGACTTAAATGTCTCGAGGAAAAATTTAATTATCAGATTTATAGATCGCCTAAACCTGAGGTACGTTTTCCCATTACGTCCAACGCTGAGGTGCTATTCCACTGCCGGACAATCTAAGAAGAACTTGAAGACCTAATATGTCTTCAGTAATGAGTCCCGTTTCGAACTGAACCCCGATGACCAGCGCAGAAGGGTCTTGAGACATCCCGGACAGCAGTGGGATACCAACCGGATTGTCAACGGCCATACGGTCCGACAACCAGGAGTAATGTTCTGGGGTGAACTTTTTGCTTTTCATAGCAGGACTCTTCGGGTTTCATCCGCACAGGCGTATGTCGACTGTATTCTAAGCTACGTCTTGATGTCCTTCTTTGACGGCCGGTGTGGCCGAGTGTTTCTAGGCGCTTCAGTCCTGAACCGCGCTGCTGCTACGGTCGCAAGTTCGAATCCTGCCTCGGGCATGGATGTGTGTGATTTCCTTAGGTTAGTTAGGTTTAAGTAGTTCTGAGCTCTAGGGGACTGATGACCTCTGATGTTAAGTCCCATAGTGCTCAGAGCCATTTGAACCATTTGTCCTTCGTGACAATCCATCCTGGACTTACACTTCAATAGGAAAATGCCCGCCCTCTCACGGCTAGAGTTTCTACTGCTTGTCAAACCCTGCCTCGGTTAGCAAGCTCACCGGATCTCTCCCCAATAGAGCACAGAGAGCAGGGTCCTCAAATCATCCTGGGATTTTGGAGATCTAACGCACCAGTTGGACAGAATTTAACATGGAATCCCTCAGGAGGACATCCAAGAACTCTGTCAATCAGTGCCAAGACAAATAACCGCTCGCACAGGGCTCAGATGTGGACCAACGCTTATTAATTTGCTCAGTTCGTGAAGCTCTTTTTCTTGATTAAATCATCTAATTTCTCTGAAATTTTCATCGGACTTCTGTACATGTACATCAAGTCTACCGATTTCCGTCCCATTCGGATAGTTCTTTAATGGCGCGTCTTTTTTTCGCCTTATGGTGTATTTGCAACGTTTACTTCGTGCCCAGTTACACCATATTCCTCTACGTGCGGGAGTGCTGGGCCTGCCATATTTTTCGCCCGTGCAGTAAAGAGGAATGAGGCTCCTTGGCAGCCAGCACTCCGCTACGCTGTGGTCTGTGGTTTTGCCGCGCCATCTGTCGGACAGCCGGCACGATGTGGGTGTCGCAGGCGTCCCCGGAGCGGCGCGGCACTTCCTGTTTGCCTGCTACTGCTGCCGCCGCCGGCCGGAAGGAAGCCGCCGTCGCCTCAGAAGCCGCCACCAGCCACCAGCCTACGACTCGCAACCTGCGCCGCACGTGTCGCCTCCGATTTACTCCGTCCGCCGTAAACCGAACCGAAATAGAGCGGCCAGTGCACGCCGCCCGAGCCCGGCCCGCCGACACTGAGGCTCTGTAGGCCTGCGCGGTAAACGCGGGACTCCACCTGAGTGAGATAGTGGGACACCGCGCTGGTTTAGACGTATGAACAGGAATCTGACACAGCGCGTCTGTGTCTTCCTTGACGCAATGGTCATCTGCTGTCTCTAAATATCACCAACATGGGCATCTGCAGAGATACACAGTGATTCAGATGCCCCTACCGATGCCGTTTTACGCAACTCATACCATATCTGTATCAGGAACGGTATCCAGACAAGAGATACACACGTAATCGATATAAGTCGCTCTTAGAGCTTTGGGTGAATTATAGTGCAAAAAATACGATTATGGATTGGCCGTGAGTTACACGGTATTTTTGGACCAAGATATACTTTAATTCTGCCACCCGCCAGCTTAGCCGAGAGCGCTAACGCGCTGCTTCCTGGACTCGGGTGTACGCGCCGGCCCCGGATAGAATCCGCCAGGCGGATTAACGACGTGGGCTGGTGTGTCGTCCAGCCTGGATGTGGTTTTTAGGCGGTTTTCCACACCCCGCTAGGAGGATACCGGGCTGGTGCCCACATCCCGCCTCAGTTACACGATACGCAGACATTTGTAACACTTCCGCACTATTTCATGGTTTCCACTAGACGCAGACAATTGGGGCACACTGATTCCGTCCTGGGAGGTATGGGGTGGTGGCAGGAAGGGGATCCGACCATCCCTTTAAATTATCCTTGCCAAATCCGTTGTAACCACGCCGACCCTGCGCCCATTGCGGGACGAAGGCGCAAGTGAGAAAAAGAAAGAACTTCTGCCATACTTATCCAAGTGTCCCCAATCTTTCTTTGTGTAATTATCGGTGTAATCACACAGGTTTTGGAGTCTCTGTAAGTTTATTCCGTTTGTAGAACTTAATCTTTCGTAGGGCGCCTCCATAACTGAGTCGTCAGTGCAGCTGAGTGCCATGCCTGAGGCCGGGTTCGATTCATAGCCGGATCGGAGATTTAATCGGCTCGGGGCCTGTTATCATCTTCATCATCACTTCACAATCATCGACGCGCAAGTCGCTTAAGCTGCGTCAAATAAAATGAAAGTCCCACAACGGTTATCCCAGTCAAAAATGCCATACGATCATATCATTTTTTCATCTTCCGTAAATTTATCAGGAACGTTGCCTGATACAGTGTGTTTCACCATCAGAAACAGCGAAATTAACAGGATATATCAAAAAGGGAAGTAATAATTTTCCGGTATACAACAAATGAAAAGGTTAATACACAGGATGATTCAGCTGACGCTACCGATGTTGTTTTCTGCAACCTAACACAGCAAAACGACGTTGTTGGCCAGTTGCCTCTGGAGACGTGAAGCACATTGACAGAATGTCACAGAATAACTGGTAAAGTATACGAAGACCTCTTAGACCTATGGCACAAATTTTGTTTACGACGTAACTTTAGCACATTAATGCGTCGAGTCTTTTCATTGGGTTATCTATTGAAAATTTGTTACTTACATGTGAAACGCCCTGCTTAAGTCCGCAGGACAGAACAGTTGAAATTGTCAAAAGGGGCCAAAAGGGGGCTGTCAGTTACACTCAAATACATATAACTTTATTTAGTTGTCCAAACAAAACAGCAAACTTAGTTATCGTCTGAATAGGCGACACTATCTTATGTCTTAAGGGTACAACCACTTAAATTTAAAAACGAGTGAAAGCCATTAACTTAAAATTCAGACTCAAAACGGAATATTTAGAAGGCAGAAGGTCTCACGTAAGTAAGTTCTATAACTTGGCTGAAGGCCCAACAAACCTAACACTTGAAAAGCAAACAAGTTTAGTTTAAAGACGGCTGAAGGCCCATGATTTAAGACTGCAGGTGAAATTAATTTAAAAAATCACAAGGCAGAAGGCCTTGTCTTCAATTAGGTTGAAGGCCCCACACAGTCTGATACCCGAAACACAAAAAATTTAATTTAAAAACGGCTGAGGGCCGATTACTTAAAACAATTAAAATAATTTTTAGTAGGCGGAAGGCCCAAAGCTTTATCTTCAAACAATATTTTACACAGGCTGAAGACCCAAACAATCTAAGATTTAACAAGTAAGGAATTTAAATCAGAACAGCTCCCCCACACTCCGACACTGCGTAGAGACCGCCAGCGGGCCCGGCCCACCGCGCTGCGCGGAGATTTCCTGGCTGATCCACACCAACCGACCTACTCCGCCCACCGGATAACCAGGAACTATAAGCACCAGACCAAAGATAATACAAGGTGCGAATATCGATACACACCGCTACTGCCACACGTAGAAAGAGGAAGAACCACGGCATAAACTCCGCGTAGCCCGTGGTCATTCTTCAGATGTATTTTTTTATAATATGATTCCATTTGCTAACAGTCGCCCAAAGCTCTGAAGGGGAACTTATATCGATTATAGAGCTGTCGCCTGCTGGATACTCTCGTATACCGGCTAGACGGTCTTGAAAGTCCGACATAATGCATGGACGTGGACGACAGATGCTACTGTCGCCGACTCAGCCATGTGCACGGGCTATGCTCCACCGTGGCAGCTTATCGCTGCTCACGCCCGCGCTATGAAGCTACCATCAAAAGGGTCCGGACCTCTGTCTTATTCCGATTGTGCTCTCGTATTGTCACTGTTTAGCTCCTGATAGTGCTACGCTAGGCTGTCGATTTGGTTCGCTCTCCGGACTTGTCATTCTGCCGTGTTGTCTTCGTTGTCCAACCACTGCTGTTGTTGTATTTCGGTCGATTGGCCGGTGTGTCCTATTCGTGTCCGGTTACTATAGATAGCATAACAAGGATTGCATAAAACCACATCGGTAGGGACAACTGAATCACCCTGTGTATCCGAGAGGTGACAAGATTCTAAAGCTGCCATTTTCTGTGCTCTTATTTGATGAGTCTGAGAACTACTGTACTCCCATGCAATTTGACAGTAAGTTCATAAAACTTATTCAAACTCAAACGAATGATATAAACTAGATTATAAAATTCAGCGTCATGCTGACATGTTCATTTATACTCCTGGAAATGGAGAAAAGAACACATTGACACCGGTGTGTCAGACCCACCATACATGCTCCGGACACTGCGAGAGGGCTGTACAAGCAATGATCACACGCACGGCACAGCGGACACACCAGGAACCGCGGTGTTGGCCGTCGAATGGCACTGCGAGAGGGCTGTACAAGCTGTACAAGCAATGATCACACGCACGGCACAGCGGACACACCAGAAACCGCGGTGTTGGCCGTCGAATGGCGCTAGCTGCGCAGCATTTGTGCACCGCCGCCGTCAGTGTCAGCCAGTTTGCCGTGGCATACGGAGCTCCATCGCAGTCTTTAACACTGGTAGCATGCCGCGACAGCGTGGTCGTGAACCGTATGTGCAGTTGACGGACTTTGAGCGAGGGCGTATAGTGGGCATGCGGGAGGCCGGGTGGACGTACCGCCGAATTGCTCAACACGTGGGGCGTGAGGTCTCCACAGTACATCGATGTTGTCGCCAGTGGTCGGCGGAAGGTGCACGTGCCCGTCGACCCGGGACCGGACCGCAGCGACGCACGGATGCACGCCAAGACCGTAGGATCCTACACAGTGCCGTAGGGGACCGCACCGCCACTTCCCAGCCAATTAGGGACACTGTTGCTCCTGGGGTATCTGCGAGGACCATTCGCAACCGTCTCCATGAAGCTGGGCTACGGTCCCGCACACCGTTAGGCCGTCTTCCGCTCACGCCCCAACATCGTGCAGCCCGCCTCCAGTGGTGTCGCGACAGGCGTGAATGGAGGGACGAATGGAGACGTGTCGACTTCAGCGATGAGAGTCGCTTCTGCCTTGGTGCCAATGATGGTCGTATGCGCCGTGCAGGTGAGCGCCACAATCAGGACTGCATACGACCGAGGCACACAGGGCCAACACCCGGCATCATGGTGTGGGGAGCGATCTCCTACACTGGCCGTACACCTCTGGTGAACGTCGAGGGGACACTGAATAGTGCACGGTACATCCAAACCATCATCGAACCCATAGTTCTACCATTCCTTGACCGGCAAGGGAACTTGCTGTTCCAACAGGACAATGCACGTCCGCATGTATCCCGTGCCACCCAACGTGCTCTAGAAGGTGTAAGTCAACTACCCTGGCCAGCAAGATCTCCGGATCTGTCCCCCATTGAGCAAGTTTGGGACTGGATGAAGCGTCGTCTCACGCGGTCTACAGGTCCAGCACGAACACTGGTCCAACTGAGGCGCCAGGTGGAAATGGCATGGCAAGCCGTTCCACAGGACTACATCCAGCATCTCTACGATCGTCTCCATGGGAGAATAGCAGCCTGAATTGCTGCGAAAGGTGGATATACACTGTACTAGTGCCGACATTGTGCATGCTCTGTTGCCTGTGTCTATGTGCCTGTGGTTCTGTCAGTGAGATCATGTGATGTATCTGACCCCAGAAATGTGTCAATAAAGTTTCCCCTTCCTGGGACAATGAATTCACGGTGTTCTTATTTCAATTTCCAGGAGTGTAAATTAAAGATAAGAATGGATCGCAACAACGCGTATGCGAATAGGTCATTTTTTGCCGTTTGCTGGATGTGATCTGCCTCCGAATTGAACACAGCAGCAAAGGCACGACGTAGAGGCGTGACCCACAGAGGCGGCCAGAGTCGGCTGTAGAGGCTGGGCTTTATGAATGGGGCGAGCTGTGAAGGCGGGTAACAAGTGTCTGCCCGGCCAGCTGTGGGGGCAGCCGTAGCGCTGCGGGGAGCTGCGGCCCGCCCTCGCCAGCTGTGCTAATGGCCAGCAGGTGCCTGGGCTGGGCTCGGCTGGGTGCGGAAGTGCGGCCCATCGCGGCACAGGCCGACCCTCTGCCGCAGCTGCCACTCTTGCCACCCCGACCTACCATACTCCCGGACGCTGCTCCAGCACACTCTGCGCGCACCGCAGTCCCTACAAGAGCCAGGAAACGGCAGTGTTTTCGTTGTTATAATACGAATATTACCAATGTCTGTAGATGACAGTGATAAGGCGCGTACACACTAGGCCAACGAACGACAGAGACTGGAATGGGGCCGGCCGCGGCGGCCGTGTGGTTGTAGGCACTTCAGTCCGGAACCGCGTGACTGCTAAGGTCGCAGGTTCGAATCCTGCCTCGGGCATGGGTGTGTGTGATGTCGTTAGGTTAGTTAGGTTTAAGTAGTTCTAAGTTCTAGGAGACTGATGACCTCAGATGTTGAGTTCCATAGTGCTCAGAGCTATTTTTTGAACTGGATTAGACCGAATGTTGGTCGCCAATGCAATTGCGTCCGGCTTTTAATTCACACCAAACTAAGGGCTTGGGGCCAAGGAATTCGGCCTTGTGGAATCGTAGTTGGCTCTGATAATTTGCTGACGTTCTTTTCGTTACCTAGCGTTTCAATTACAATTTCGGTCCCGGCGGAGGTTCGAGTCCTCCCTCGGGCATGGGTTTGTGTTTTTGTCCTTAGGATAATTTAGGTTAAGTAGAGTAGATTAGTTTTTCGTTCCATAGATCCATGTTGAGGAGATCCTCGTGGATGTGGAACATGTCACCTTTTTTTATTTTTTTTAAAAGCTGAAATAACAATACTAATAGTATGAATATATACAATACATCATTTGTTTCTATTAAAAAATTCGTCAATGGAGTAGAAGGAGTTGGCCACTAATAACTCTTTCAGGCTCCTTTTAAAATGATCTTTATTTGCAACTAATTTTTTTATGTTTGCTGGCAAATTATTGAAGATGAATGTTCCTGAGTAGTGGACCCCGTTTTGAACTAATGTAAGTGCTTTTAAGTGCTTGTACAGATCATTTTTGTTCCTGGTATTGTATGTATGAACTGAGCTGTTTGTTGGAAAAAGTGATATATTATTTAGGACAAATTTCATTAAGGAGTAAATATACTGAGAGCCAGTAGTTAGTATACACGGTTCTTTGAAGAGGTTTCTACAAGACGTCCGTGAGTTTACTCCACAAATAATACGTATTACACGCTTTTGGACTCTAAAAACTTTTGTTTGATATGAAGAGTTACCCCAAAATATTATACCATATGACATTATGGAATGAAAGTAGGCAAAGTATGCAAGCTTTTTCACTTTTATGTCGTCTATGTCTGCTAACACTCGAATTGCAAATACAGATTTGTTAAGGAGTTTCTGCAATTCTGTAGTGTGTAATCTTAGGGACTGATGACCTTAGCAGTTAAGTCCCATAAGATTTCACATATTAATTAAAAAAAGTCGTTTCTGCAGTTCTGTAGTATGTAAGCTTAGGGACTGATGACCTTAGAAGTTAAGTCCCATAAGATTTCACACATTAATTAAAAATATATATATATATACAGTCTTTTATGGATTTCAATTGGAGGCACGTTTTCTGCGGTTAGAAACTCGATTTAAACATACTGCTTCTCACCCATCGACATAGTAACGTTACGCACCGCCATTTACAAGCTACATTTCGGAGCCCTGTAGCGACAGAGTGTTGCAACTTGCGTCAGCGAAGTGGAAAGCACACCGAGTAATATGTGTGACATGTAATACTGCAACCGATATTGAGAGCAAAATAAAAAATTCGGGTGCATTACTTCTCAGCACGTCTAGCTATTACGCTTCACACGATTATTTTTCTAAAGGGGCTCCACACACGTAATATTTATTGCGCAATTGTGCAAATATGTTCCGCGAAAGTGCAAGGGCAAGAATGGCACAATGTTACTGAGTAATATTTATGCCCACGGCGCGTCAGTTAAAATCTTCGCTTCGTAGGGAACATGTTATCGCTATGATTTAGAACACGGGTGTGCCGTAACTGCAGTCGCTACGATCTGTAAAAAGCAGAGCGGCGGTCAATGAAAAAATGGCTTGGATGACGTACTACATACGGCCATACTGACACGCTAAGAGAGCGTGCAGTAGAGCCAGATGAATATTGAATTTTTTTAAGGAAGAACGAGAAATCTCTCAATGAATTGACGAACTTCGTGACACCTTGTGTTCACAGAAAGGACACACTTATATGCCCGTTGGATTTCACTTTCACAATGCTGCAAGCTATATATTCACTTGAAAAAATTAAGATGTCCATTTGCAGAGGATCGGTAGGTAGTATTGTTATGTAATTCTGCAGTAAATAATTCCAGTTTTTGAAACGAACAAATAAGCAGTTTCGGTGTTATTTCCCTACACTTAAACACTTTTGTCGAATATATAAGAATTAAATACGTAATCAAACTACTCCCCTGAGTGCACATCAACAGATGATCCTCATCATCTGCATTTTCTGATGTATTCATATTCATATGGCGTCGATGCACCAGCTGTTTGCATATCTGCAAATTACAAAGTCTCTGGAGGAACTGTCGTGTATTCCACAATAGCACCCTTACATTGCGCAAGGTCATTAATATATAACGTGAACAGCAAGGGTCCCACACAGTGCCCTGTGGCAAAAATGAAGTAACAGCCAAATCTGTCGATGACTCTTTCCA
Source organism: Schistocerca gregaria (assembly GCF_023897955.1). Classification (NCBI taxonomy): domain Eukaryota; kingdom Metazoa; phylum Arthropoda; class Insecta; order Orthoptera; family Acrididae; genus Schistocerca; species Schistocerca gregaria. Next base: position 354,296,052 of record NC_064922.1, on the reverse strand, counting down.
AAGTAACTTGCTGCGGCTTATCTACCAAAAAGTCCACAATCCAGTCACAGTTTTGTTTTTTACTTTTCATAATAAGCGTAGATGTGGGATTGAGTCCAATGCTTTTCGGAAATAAAGAGATACTGCATCTACGTGACTGCCTTGATTCATGGCTTCCAATGTGACATGTGAGACAAATGAAAGTTGAGATTCACGTGAACGATGTTTTCGGAATCGATGTTAGTTGGCATGAAAGAAATCATTCCGTTAGACATACTTCTTTACGTTTGAATACGGTCTAAGAATCTACAACAAACCGATGTCAAGGAAGCAAGACGGCAGTTTTGGGAGACCACCTTTGCTACGCTTCTTGTAGACGGTTGTGATCTTGTGGTGTGTGGTTTTCTTCCAACTACTGGGCACGGTTTTTGTCCGAGGGGATCTACGGTAAATTGTAGCTAAAAGAGAGTCTAACTCACCAGAAAATTCAATATATAACATGATAAGGACTCCATCGGGCCATGCACGTTTGTTCAGTTTTAACTATCTCAGCTACTTCTCAACGCAACTGATAATAATATTTATTTCACCCATCTTCTCAATGGTGCAAGGGTTCATTTAGGTTTGCTTTGTAGAGGAATACTTTAAAAAGGATTTAAGCATTTCTGCTTATTCTTTGCCTACCCACAGCTACAACTCCTATATCATCCGTGAGTGTGTGGCCACTAAATTTGGGCCGGCCGGAGTGGCCGAGTGGTTCTAGGCGCTACAGTCTGGAACCGCGCGACCGCTACGGTCGCAGGTTCGAATCCTGCCTCGCGCATGGATGTGTGTGATGTCCTTAGTTTAGTTAGGCTTAAGTAGTTCTAAGTTCTAGGGGACTGATGACCTCAGAAGTTAAGTCACATAGTGCTAAGAGCGATTTGAACCACTAAATTTGGTCCCATTAGTAGCCTTTACATAAGAGTCGAATTTTTTTGGCTTTGTGAAATATCTTATGACAGTATTCTGCTACGGCAGTCTCCGAAGGCACTCTTGACAGCACTTCTGTTTCTCTAGCCCGATGCCTTGTTTTACATCTATTATGCAGTGGGAGTACGTGTGCCGTAAAAACCTGGAGCAGGAGGACCACGACACGAATGAATTTTCACAGCATTGCGAAGAGACTGTTACGTGTTACGGAGCGAAAACATTAAGGAGTAGCAGAAATGAAATTCGAAACTAATGTGCAATCAAAATTCAGGGAACGTAGTAGACAAATTAAAATGGCTTAATGCAGCATTACAGCCTTGCTTCCTTACTGTTCAACCTGTATATCGAAGAACCAACACAGAAATCTAAAAAAAGCTTGAGGAGTGGGTTTAAAATTCAGGATTAAAGGATATAAATGGTAAGACTTGCTCATGACATTGCTATCCTCAGCGAAAGTGACAAAGGATAGTCAAATGATCACACACAGGGGGACGGTAACCCGAAGAAAGACGAACATAATGAGAAGCAGCAGAACTGTGATTAGCGGTAAACGTAACATCAAAACTGAGGACAACAAAGTTGACGAAGTGAAGGAATTCTGCAACCATGGAAGCAAAATATGATGGACGAAGCAATTAAGAGGTAAAAAGCAGACTAGCGTAGGTAACGAAGGCATTCGTGGCCAGAATAAATCTACTAGTGTCATACGATTTAATTTCCAGAAAAAATTCTGAGAATGTACGTTTGTAGTACAGTACTGTATGGATGTGACTTGTGGACTGTGATAAAAACAGAAATGAAGAAAATGGAGGGGTTTTTATATGTGGTGCTATGGAGGGGAAGTTAACGGCAGAATCGGCGTGGAGATCAATGTGTGGAAAACACTGACATACAGAAGGGACAGCATGATAAAAGATACGTTACGACATCAGAGGATAGCCTCGATGACAATGGCGGGAGCTGTCAAGGGGTAACGTTGTAGAAAGAGACAGATATTAAAATATACACGATAAATAACTGCAGACGTTAGGTGAAGAATCTGCTCAATAATGAACAGATTGGCATCGGAGAGAAAATAATAACGGTCGCATCAAACCCAAAAAAGTCGCATCTTTTTGTTGCATAGCTTGCATTTACTTATTTCGTTATATATATTTTCTTGTAGTTTTTTACTAACTCTCACAAATCGTCGTACGAAGACTATACTTAGGCCAAAGAAAATAAATGCAACAGCTGGTCGTGTATAGTGCACAAGTGTTCCTACCCCCCGCTAGGCGACATTTTGTGATGGCAGCGGCACGCAGTTTGCTGGCAGATGCGCCTGCGCGTGCCTTTCTTTTGTTTCCGCCTCTCGAACCCTGCTATGTTTGTGCTTTCAGTCGCTAGCAGATGTTCTCGACGCGGGTTCGAAAGCGCGCGGCCCTGCCGTGTCACTACAACAGGAGGAGTCGCTTACGTTGCTTGGCGTGCGTAACATTCCTGCCAGAAACAGTAATTCTGTTCAGTCTGCTCACAGCACAGAGTCCTTCCGCCTCCCAAGTAACTTTTCGGTTAAGGACAGATTTATCTTATAAAGCTGCACTTAACCGAACTTTGATTTGAACATCGCATTCTCTTGTTTCAGATAGCTCTGAGCACTATGGGACTTAACATCTGTAGTCATCAGTCCCTTAGAACTTAGAAGTACTGAAACCTAACTAACCTAAGGACATCACACACATCCATGCCCGAGGCAGGATTCGAACCTGCGACCGTAGCAGTCGTGCGGTTCCGGACTGAGCGCCTAGAACCGCTATACCACTGCGGCCGGCTCGCATTCTCTTACTGTAGCCACTGTTCTTTTGGTTTTGGGAGGTGGTGTGTCCTAACCTTTGTTTTGAGTTACCCAATTAGTTAAAAAGTCTGCCTCGGTAGCCGCGCGGTCAGCGCGGCGGCCTGCTAAGCGAAAGGGTTCGATTCCCGCTCGGGAACTTAGTGTTGTTTCGTCCTTACATTCTTTTCGCCATAACTGATATTAATGCTGGGATGGCTGAATGCACATGGCCCGACAATCAATAAATAAGAAAGAAACTCTTTGAAAAGCGAACCTACAGTTTCAAGTGGACTGCAAACCATAGCGCAATTCGTTGCCTGGGGTGAGACAAGCGGTACGTAATAGGCTAGAGGGCGGCGGCATATTTCCCGACAGATCTGCTACCTATTAAAATATGATATTCAAACGAGTTTGGTGATATGTCCAAATTGTTTCCTAAAAATTTTAGGGAGTTTTTCTTAATGTGTTAGCAGGATGACTGGCTCATCCATGTTCTTTGTAAGTAGTCAGCCAGTCAAGTTTCCGGGTGCCGTTATTGTATCTTCAGTTCAAGCATTACGTGGACAGACGTAATTATATGTAAATGTAACGTCGCAAGACCGATGAAAAACACAAAAATGCGCACTATCTATTTTTTACTGTAAATTACTTCATATCTAAATAACTAATGTACATTAATTTTGTGAAGTGTAATTATCAGATATTGCGACCGACTATAACACTTTTATTTATTTAAGAAAGTGAAGAGCGTTCCTGCTCGGATCTCTCTCTCTCTTGTCAGTTAGCATTTGTACTCTACAGTTGTGTTCCTTGCGTATCAGTAACTAATCTTTCTTTTGTGACGACAAATCTGATGTAAGCATAATGTATTACTTTTATAACCATTTGCAATTAAATTAATGTGAATTAGTTAAGTCTCATGACTTTTCTTTTTAACAGTTCTCCTAATAGATATGATACATGAAACGTTTTAATGTTTTGTTGTTACAACCAACAACCAATACAGGCTTAACGGATCGTGGAGTGGAGACGCAATGGCCGAATACAATTAGTATTCTGCCGTTTATCCATTTCCAACTTGCTACAGCGTCCCTGAGATTAATTGCCGATCATCAAGAAGCATTTTGCAAACTTGAACGCAAGTGCAGAATCGTAAATGATATGGTCACAGTTTCCAATCTATGATTCCATTTCTCTCTTAAATAACCTCTATACCCCGTCAGCAAGACGCGAATGACACACACTGTCCTTTTACTTATGTTTTAACCCTAGGTAGAACACCCTTCAGGTTTTCTCCGTTGCCTTAAGCCGTATGAAAGAAGGTGAGAGTATTTGAGTGAGTGAGTGAGCGAGTGTCATTTTATACGTTTACTTCTCATTGTGTGATAACATTTTTAGCCATTTCATCCACATTTGTTTCTTTTGATATTTGTAAGACTACTGACAACCCCGCCGTTGTGCGCAACATTGTTGCGATGACGATAGATGCGCCGCCCAATGACTCATCGTGTTTTTGTTCACTGCCAGGTCTCCGTAGGCGTTGTGCAAGCGCCTATCAATATATGCGATGCTCTGGTATTCAGCCAAAAGGAACTCATTGACGGCTCTCTGCTTGGAACGCATCTCAGTTACAGACGCCATTTTTGAGGCTACGTATAGCGCCGCTACCTATCGGAACTTAACAAAACTATTGGGGCCGATGCGGGAATATTCCACTATGCCTCACAATCAACCGAAATTGGCCGATAAAAAATGTGTTGCATCACTTATTGAACATCCTTCATACACTACTGGCCATCAAAATTGCTACACCACAAAAATTACGTGCTACAGACGCGAAATTTAACCGACAGGACGAAGATGCTGTGATATGCAAATTGTTAGCTTTTCAGAGCATTTACACAAGGCTGGCGCCGGTGGTGACACCTACAACGTGCTGACATGAGGTGAGTTTCCAACCGATTTCTTGTACACAAACAGCAGTCGACCGGCGTTGTCTGGTGAAACGTTGTTGTGATGCCTCGTGTAAGGACGAGAAATGCGTACCATCACGTTTACGACTTTGATAAAGATCGGATTGTAGCCTACCGCGATTGCAGTTTATCGTATAACGACATTGCTACTCGCGTTGGTCGAGATTCAATGACTGTTACCAGAATATGGAATCGGTGGGTTCAGGAGGGTAATACGGAACGCCGTGCTGGATCCCAACTGCCTCGTATCACTAACAGTCGACATGACAGACATCTTATCCACATGGCTGTAACGGATCGTGCAGCTTCGTCTCGATCCCTGAGTCAACAGATGGGGACGTTTGCAAGGCAACAACCATCTGCACGTACAGTTCGACGACGTTTTGCAACAGCATGGACTATCAGCTCGGAGACCATGGCTGCGTTTACCCTTGACGCTGCATCACAGACAGGAGCGCCTGCGATGGTGTACTCAACGACGAACCTGGGTGCACGAGTAGCAAAACGTCATTTTTTTTTTCAGATGAATCCAGGTTCTGTTTACAGCATTATGATGGTCGCATCCGTGTTTGGCGACATCGCGATGAACGCACATTGGAAGCGTGTATTCGTCATCGCCATACTGGCGTATCACCCGGCGTGATGGTATGGGGTGCCATTGGTTACACGTCTCGGTCACCTCTTGTTCGCATTGACGGCACTCTGAAGAGTGGACCCTACATTTCAGATGTGTTACGACCCGTGGCTCTACCCTTCATTCCATCCCTGCGAAACCCTACATTTCAGCAGGATAATGCACTACTGCATGTTGTAGGTCCTGTACGGGCCTTTGTGGATACAGAAAATGTTCGACTGCTGCCAGCACATTCTGCAGATCTATCACCAAATGAAAACGTCTGGTCAATGGTGACCGAGCAATTGGCTGGTCACAATACGCCACTCACTACTCTTGATGAACTGTAGTATCGTGTCGAAGCTGCATGGGCAGCTGTACCTGTACACGCCATCGAAGCTCTGTTTGACTCAATACCAGGCGTATAAAGGCCGTTTTTACGGCCAGAGGTGGTTGTTCTGGGTACTGATTTCTCAGGATCTATGCACGCAAATTACGTGAAAATGTAATCACATGTCAGTTCTAGTATAATATATTTGTCCAATGAATACCCGTTTATCATCTGCGTTTCTTCTTGGTGCAGCAACTTTAATGGCCAGTAGTGTACATTGGACTGCCTTCGGAACGCAGTTGCATAGCTGGCTAAGATACATACGTTACTCAACAGCAGGGAAAAAAAAGTGTCCAGTGATGACAATGGTTACTGACAATCTTATTAATAAAGCAACGGTTGCATCATAACTGTACATCGGTACAGCAGGTGTAAGCCTTTCCCTCATGTCTGCCACCCATTTTTAAGCGGGGGTACTGAATGGAGAGAGCGTGACGGAAAACAAATGTGAATGGGCGTTGTCAGGGAAGGTCGGGGGTAGGGGTGTGGGGTAACACACCCCTACGGACGCGCAAGCACCGATGGAAAAAAAAAAAGGAGGAGAGGCGCAGCGCAGCGGTGGCCGGCGTCTTTGGTTGGCCGCAGCCGCCAGCCGGCCGAACGTTAAGGGACGCAGGACAAGGGCGGCCGCTTGTCTTCCCTCAGGCAGCGCGGCGGCAATATTCGTACCAACAACGCCCGACTGATGTCAGGCAAGCGCGAGAGCCCTCGACTGGAAAATGTAACGGGGCAGGGCTGCGCGCGTAAAAAATGCCCTCCCCTGGCGGTGACTCTCCCGCGAGGGCTGCAGCCGCGGGACCGGCTCCAACACAGGGCGGCTTTCTTCCCGCTATCGCACACAGCGGCTTCACTGTATACGCGTCTTGTTATACTAATCCCGAGCAAATACTGAAACTTTCCTCTCACTCGAATCGGTATAAATGCGACGGCATGCGTACGTATGTTTCAAAACGCCGCGCATGAAAAAGGATTCTCCGGTGCTCAAATCTCGGGTACTGTCGGAGATAAAGAGGGAGGGTCAAATGTTTTGGATAGCCCTTAGCCTATAGACCATTTTTATGCCCAACACAAGAACCGTCGTAATATCATTATCTAATATCACTATCCTACACTATTAAAAAAAAAATTAAAATGGCTCTGAGCACTATGGGACTTAACATCTGTGGTCATCAGTCCCCTAGAACTTAGAACTACTTAAACCTAACTAACCTAAGGACATCACACACATCCATGCCCGAGGCAGGATTCGAACCTGCGACCGTAGCAGTCGCACGGTTCCGGACTGCGCTCCTAGAACCGCGAGACCACCGCGTTCGGCCCTACACTATCAAGTAGCAGTACAAATATCACATATGCAATTTTGTCATATGATGACATGATGGAGACCGTCGCTGTTGATTGAAGACAAATGTTGATGGTGATGGGACAGCAACCAGTCACAAATTTATTTTCAGTTCCTTTATTCAAATAGTACCGTTACCGGTTTCGTATCGTTGTGATTCATCCTCAGACGGTTTACACGCTTTCTTTATGACATGTGGTGTGTTTTTTACAGATTAATTGCCCTAAAATATAAATGATACATAATTATAAATACGCCACACACAGATGGTTGCGTTACAGATTTTCGTTACATGTGACTTACGTGAAATGTCCGTTTGGAGTGTTTGTTTTCATAACATTCGTCCAACAGATGTGAATACATTACCACTGCATTCTTATAGTAGCACACGTAAATTTTTCTCACTGAACACTTTAGTTTTGCCACTGAGAAGATTTATACCACACACCATACGTTTTGATACATACAAAGAGCTTACAAACGTATGAGTATCATAGATGCTATGATATATCGTAAAATTTGACGATGATGTCCTATGTTTGGGAAGAATCATATATTAAGTTAGGCAACTGTAATGCCTTTTAGACTAGTACAGAGACATTTATGTTTTGAGTTGATACTGTTACATTAATTATAAAGGTGTTTTTTATACATATAGTACTGTATAGGTAAAATCGGTTGGTTAATTTTGCATTTGATGTGATTTAAGGTGAGCTTGATGGAACTCACCGATGCACCATTAGTTCATTGACAATTGCTCGGAAAACCCCACAGAAAGTGTTCCTTTACAATATTTTTGCCATCATCAGCTGGCCAAAACGGCTCTGAGCACTATGGGACTTAACTGCTGAGGTCATCAGTCCCCTAGAACTTAGAACTACTTTAACCTAACTATCTAAGGACATCACACACATCCATCCCCGAGGCAGGGTTCGAACCTGGGATCGTAGCGGTCGCGCGGTTCCAGACTGTAGAGCCTAGAACCGCTGGGCTAATCCGGCCGGCTCAGCGGGCCATACCCAGCTTGTTGCAAGACGGCTATGCACACCAAATGCCTGACATTTTTATGTTATATTCCTAAGATTCTGCTTGATAACTTTACCCGTCTCTAAGATACTGAGATTCAAAGTTACCCTATTTCTTCACTTAAAACCCGGTGGGAGGCGAAATCTAAACAATAAATAACCGCAGCATATTGTTCAAATTTTAACGGTATATTCTCTGTGCATTTATCTAGAAGAGGCAGCTCCTCGTTTCAAAAACCCTTATCTGTTATCGAGGAACACCCCCAAAAACATATTTTTTGGGTACCAAAACCGTGCGCTGGTTCCGAGACGGCTATGCACGGCACATTGTTTGTATTTTTTTTATATATATTCCTAAGGTCCTGATCTCGAACAGCTTTGAAAATTTACTTCGTATCTTTACCCATTTCCGAGATGCAAAAATTCAAAATGACCCTAGTTGTACACCAAAAAACCAGGCGTCAAGCGAAAACGTGCATTACAAAGTGGCGTACCACTGAAAAATATGCTGTAAAATGCCTCCATTATCATCTGGGCACCCCATGTTGCAGAACTGAAGCACAGGCACTTTTTTGCATAAAATCCGTGTTGAAGTGTAAAATTAGTTTTGCACTAGTTCAGTTTCACATAACTATCTAAATTTTACTGACCAGTACATTTGTGTGTGTGTGTGTGTGTGTGTGTGTGTGTGTGTGTGTGTGTGTGTGTGTGTGTGTGAGTTACATACCCTGTTGCAGCAGCGAAAAGAATGGAACCAGCGGAAAAATTATTCTACTGGAGCACAAAAAAGGCGCATATGTCCTGTTTATTTAAGAGACTGACTGGAGAGGCTGGAACCAGGCGCCTCATTCTACCTTCCTCAGAACCTCTAAAATTTTTCCCAAAGAGTTTGGCATTCGAACATATTCGGGTTTTTTATGCTAAGAGAGAAGACAGTGGCAGTGGCAAAAAGATGGAAAACTAACAAATACTGGACAACAGTAGACAGTCGCCGAAAGAGCGAAGAAGACAGTGGCAGTGTGAGAGAAAGAGCGGTGGTGGCAGATACTTGACAGTGACAGAACAGAGCTAGGAAAAGAGTGAAGGGGACCCTAGCAGGGAGGGAGGAAGAAATAAAGAGAAAGTTAAAGTAGGAGTGGGTGAGAGCCAGCCATAATGAGAGGCAAAGTACATGTCAGTGAGAACGGTGAGGAGAGAGTTAGTGCAAGAGAGAAGAAATAGAAGCAGTAGGAAAGAAGCAATGAGATACTAGCTGTAAGAGAGAGCAAGAGGGAGACAGTGACAGTGAGAGGGGACTGTCATAATAGGTCAGAACAAAGGAGACTGTGGCTTTGACACAGGAGACAAAGACCCAGAGACGCAAAGAGATAATTTGAATAAGTTAAACTGAATGAGTGACTGAGAAAGGGCAACTGTGCGTGAATGGGTATGAAGGACGTACTGCGATGGAGCAGTGGGTATTACTGAACCACAGGTAGGGGAGCTTGGGGGCATTTGAGGTGAGTTGCATATTAAAAAAGTGCGAACATGTTCGTATGCTAGAATTTTTGGGAAATTTATAGGTGCTGAGGTAGGTAGAATGAGGCAGCTGGTACACTTTTCAGTGAGTCTTTTAAATAAACAGGAACATATTCACACTTTTTGTACGCCGATAGGAGCATTTTTCCGCTGGTAAAATCTTATCGGTGTTCAGAGCGCGCCAAATCGCAGTTCAATCTCGAGCATCTCGAGCTTTCAAAGATTATCACTATCCTCTTCGGTAGAAAATGGTTGAGTGCTGAAAGCGAAATCTGCTTCCTCTATGGTGCCCTTAAACCTCTTTATTGACCGGATGACTTCGCTTGGAATTCTGTCAACAGTGACTTCACCTTGAGGATGAATTCGCCTGCACAAAGGCGGGAAATCGGTGATGTGGCTGTATGCCCCTCTCCCCCGCCGGACAGCGATGGAGGGATAGAAGGGGAACGAACACCACAACTACCATCACCAAACCACAGGGAGTTACGATTTTTTGTTGTATTTGATTGAAGGTGCTCCGTCTCGAGAACTCCTCTATATACACCACTTAGATTATAACTTCTGTCTCTGTTAAAGTTGTTGCTAAACATGCTTCTTTTATTATGGAATCTCAGTAGGTCGATGCATGGCAGAGGACTCGATTTTTCTAATTTCGTCTTGTGCCTTTCGTAAGACTGTGTTCCGCTATCCATACTACCGATTTCATGCATTTCCGCACGTGAATCCCCTCTCCAGGTGACGTCAAGGGCGATAGAATTCGAAGCAAAGTAACCCGACCAATCGCAAGCTTTAACACCACTATAAGGAAAGCAGACTTCGCTCCAGGCAGACTGTCATCTCCTGACGAAGAAGGTTGTGGCAATCTTCGGCAGCTTGAGTTTTAACTCCGTTCTGAAGCACTTAGAACACAGAAGAGACTATTTTATAGAAGGATGCCGCCGCGGAATGCTGGTGTCGTTGCCTTGTCCTCTGAAATGGGATGTCGCCGTACGAAGTCGCTCTCGCGAACACGTCCAGAATCCAAGAATCCCAGCGATGTACGCAGGTAGCAACATATTAGGTGAGATATGCGGCAATGGTGCCGAATGCAGTGTTTCTGAGTAAACCCGAGTCAATACGGGGAAATGCAACAATGTCTTAAATTTTTTTTGTTACTTTTCATTCCCTCCCCGTAAAGATAGATTACGAAGCTTGGTCTTTGTGAATGTGTATTAGTCGATGTCTTGTTCGACATGAACATAACTTTATAGTTTCGTTACTAGTATTGTTTGTAAACATCAAATCTCCGACATCGTTGTGGCCGGAAAATGATCCTGCAAGAAAGGGATCAACGACAACTGAAGAGAAGTGTTCAACGTGACAGAAGTGCAACCCTTCCGCAAATTGCTGCAGATTTCAACGCTGGGCCATCAACTAGTGTCAGCGTGCGAACCATTCAAAGGGACGTCATCGGTATGGGCTTACGGAGCCGAAGGCCCACTCGTGTACCCTCGATGACTGCACGACACAAAGCCGGCCGTGGTGGCCGAGCGGCTCTAGGCGCTACAGTCTGGAACCGCGTGACCGCTAGGTCGCAGGTTCGAATCCTGCCTCGGGTGTGGATGTGTGTGATGTCCTTAGGTTAGTTACGTTTAAGTAGTTCTAAGTTCTAGGGGATTAATGACCTCAGAAGTTAAGTCCCAAAATGCTCAGAGCCATTTGAACCATTTTTTACGACACAAAGCTTTACGCCTCGCCTGGGCCCGTCAACACCGGCGTTGGACTGTTGATGACTGGAAGCATATTGCCTGGTCGGACGAGTCTCGTTTCAGATCTTATCGAGCGGATGAACGAGTACGAGTATGGAGAAAACGTCATGAATCCATAGAGCCTGCATGTCAGCAGGGGGCTGTTCAAATTGGTGGAGGCTCTGTAATTATGTGGGGCGTGTGCAGTTAGATTGATATGGGGCGGGGAGACGCCTGATACGTATAGATACGACTCTGACAGGTGACACGTAAGTAAGCATCCTGTTCGCTCACCTGCATCCATTCATGTCCAGTGTACATTCCGACAGACTTGGGCAGTTCCAGCAGGACAAATCGACACCCAGCACGTCCAGAATTGATACAGAGTGGCGCAAGGTACGTTCTTCTGAGTTTAAACACTTCCGCTGCCCACCAAACTACCCAGACATGAACATTATTGAGCATACCTGGGATACCTTGAAACGTGCTGTTCAAAAGTGATCTCCATCTTGTATTCTTACGGATTTACGGACAGCCCTACAGGATTCAAGGTATCAGTTCCCTCCAGCACTACTTCAGACATTAGTCGAGTCCATGACACGTCGTGTTGAGACACTTCTACGTGCTCGCGAGGGTTCTACGCGATATTAAGCAGGTGTACCAGTTTCTTTGGCTTGTCAGTGTATAATGCAATGCTTGACTGAATGAGATTGAATGAGATAACTGCGTCCTCAATGTGACGTTGAACTGGCGCTAACAGAGTTTTGTGAGTTACTTTGCAGTAACGGGAATTTGGCATTGTTCGAAAGTGGTGAATATTAACAAGCAACGCAGCAGCAAACCAGCTAAAGAAAATAAACTTTTCCCAGGTGCAATGCAAGGAAACGCAGCTGTGCTAAGCACATCGTGCTTTATGAGTGGCTTTGAGCGACTATGTTTCGCTAAGCGCAAAATTGTATTGTGAAACTCTGATTGCTTAACATTACAACAATCTTTACAAAATTCACTTCTTGTTAAAAGCATATAACGCTGACACGAAATTCGTTAAAAATGGTAAACGAGTGGTAAATCCGTAACTATGAAAGCAGGTCATGTGAGCACATAATTTTGCTTAATCTCGTCTCGACAGTCGAACTGACTAACCCGAATCAATAAAGAAAATTATTGCTAAAAATGTGTCTTTATCAAACTCATAAATTACGCGAGAGCAAGCAACGCAGTGACAACGTTGTATGAATACTTCTAACACTTCGTAAATCAATCTTTACAAAATCATATTTCCAAAAAGGAACATCCTTTGCAACTGTATCTCTGTGTTCTGCTGGTCCCTTCCATACTGCTCAGCAGTGTGGCCAGCACCCGACACTCTATTTCACACAGAATGCTCTACTGGCAACAACAATGCTACTGGCAAAATATCACATTGCTTCTACTCAGAACCTCAGTGACGTTATATATCAACTATTGATGACTTCTGTTTGAAATATATCGAGTGTGCAAATGTGAAGTATGACATCTCAAATAAACAGAGAGCTAACATCACTTTTATTGAATACCACAAATAAACTACGAGTAGCAACCTTACAACGTGGACTTGACTGCTACACTTGTAAAAGAGAGGCGGTCACCATCCTCGCTTTGACCTGTGAGAAATGGTTGAACAAGTGACTACTCCGACACCGACAAAAATAATAAGTATGATGGAACGAGTAGGTACACAAGCGGAAATTAAAAGTGATACACCATGAAACAACAGTCCGATATTTATCAAACATTGAGAGGCTATTTATCCCATATCGGGTATTGAATAAATAAACTTTAATTCCATTCGAAATTGATGTCCATTATCAACATAGCATGAGGTGTGGTCTCCACTCATTGTGACACGGTAGCACGTCATGAAGAATTTGTTGCCATGCCTGAAACGCAAGCTGTGGCAGTTCGTTAGGACTGCTGGCTGAAGTTTGGTATGAAAAGATGTTCCCTGATCAGGGAACCGGACAGATCATTTAAGGATCCTTACATTCCTCAACGTGATTGTGTCGTGAAATGCAGTGCAGATTCTAGTGTTATCTTAGTGGAACATGCCACGCCTAGTCGTGAAGGGTGTGACAACAGTGTTTTCAATGTTTGGCAATATTGCCCATCATTTTGCCCCCCTCTTAACCAATAGCTCTCTACATTATGATTCCAGAAGCTCGAGAGACGTGAGTCGCCAGAATGGCGACTTCCTGTGACCTCACATTTGGTCTTCTACTGATACGTTCGCGTCGATCTGACCACTAAAAACGAAAACTTCGCTGAACACAGAATGTCACTTAATTTTTAAGTTGGCTCTAGCTGTGCACCATTAAAGTCTGTTATCTGTGGTACGGTTTTAACGGTAAATCGCCAATGACAGCTCCACATTAAACCAATTTTCCGGAAATCTATTCCCAACGGTTTGTGGTGACACATTGCTTGTGTCCTCTGTTCGGAGTTTGGCTGTTGTCATCTGTTTATTCGTCAGAGCCAGTAGAACAATCTCCTCATGACACGGTCCTTTTTTTGCGACATGTTGTCAGTTCATTTCTTCACCATACGTTCTGTTCTCATCTCGGATCCATCAGTGAGATGCTGCTATGACAGTCATGTCAATGATTCGACCTTTCTCAAAAGTCGATAACTTACAATAAGCTGCAGGTGCACCCCTAGTGGGCATGCAACGTTGCGACCATCTTAAAAGTTCCAGTAACCTTAGAGGCACCCAATAACCATCATGTGCACACACTATTCGTCATAGGTAGAAATGGCTTTTTTTCCTATCCTGAAAATAAGCTTGAATAAAAATTATATTTTAATCAATATAACCGACAGGCACGGAAATGCTGAAGTATCAGCTTGGCGCCGCTCTCCATCTACATCTATATTATCCTCCGCAGGCCACCTAATAGGGTGAGGTGGAGGTTACTTCTGGTACGGCTAACTGATCTCCCCCTGCCCTGTTCCACTCACGGACAGCGTGTGGGATGAATGATTGTATTGGTTCTAAATTATCGAATTTTCTTCTCGTGACCATTACGTCAGATGTATATGGGAGGAAGTAATAATTCGTCCCACTCTTCCCGGAAACTGCTGTCTCCAAATTTCAACAGTAGACCCCTCCGCGATGCGCAACGCTTCCCTTGTAAAGGCTGCCAGTGGAGTTTGTTTAGCGTCTCCGTAACGTTCTCATGTTGATAAAACGTAACATGTCGCTCTTCGCTGGATTTCCTCTATCAGTCCTACCTGGTATGGATCCCATACTGATGAAAAATACTCAAGAATCGGTCGAACAAGCGCGTTATAAGTCACTTCCTCCGTGAATGAATTACAGTTCCTTAAGATTCTTTCTATGAATATCAGTCTCTCATTTGCTTTTCCTACTGTTTGTCTTATGTGGTCATTCCAGACAGCTGCGCCTAGGAATTTTACGGTAGATACTGTTTACAGCTGTTTGTCATCAATACTATAGTTCTACAGTAATTACTTTCTTTTCCTATGAATGCGTTCGTTCAAGGCGCTCATGGTACATAATATCCTGTTTCCATGAGTGTAGTACAGCCATAGCCTGAGACATCACAGAATATTTAATTTTATAACGAAGGGAAAAAATGGTTCAAATGGCTCTGAGCACTATGGGACTTAACTGCTGAGGTCATCAGTCCCATAGACTTAGAACTACTTAAACCTAACTAACCTAAGGACATTACACACACCCATTCCCGAGGCAGGATTTGAACCTGCGATCGTAGGGGTCGCACGGTTCCAGACTGTAGCGCCTAGAACCGCTCGGCCACTCCGGCCGGCTATAACGAAGGGACACCTGGATTTAAAACGGTGGCTGAAGACGAAGGGTTGAATGCAGCAGCCAGGTTCAGATGGATGTAGTTTCCACGTGCTGTTTACCAAAACAGGCTTAGCATCAAGTTGCACTGAAGAATACAATAATTGCTATGTTTTTTGCATACTCACTAGGGTATAAAGGACGAAATTCGTAGCTCGGAAAATACTCAAGAAATTTTAGAACCACATGAGCAGGAGAATATTCGATTCAGAGTATCGTAAATAAGTCTTACAACCCACCGTCCACGCAAAAAATATACGTGTGAGATATCATTAGGACTGTCATAAAGGAAGTTACGTTTCCACGGCTGGAACAGCAGTGACACGTTTCCCTTTGAGTATATGAAGTCGCAGCATGATATGACTAATTAAGTGCTAGGAAACACACATATACCTTTCCGTAAGAACCGTTCGTCACGCGAGAAGCATATGAGGCTGCGCCCGCTGTGAATCTGACGTGACGGAATTAGTTCCAGAGGGCCATTAGGAAGGTTGTGGCGCACGTGCGCTGTCCTGTAGCGACCCGCGCTCGTGTTTCAAAACACTTCTTCACAGACTTCTTATGCCCTCTGCAGCCAACGAAATGCATGTGGTCTGCGTTCAGTAGACACATGAGCGTAAGGCCTGCTTGGCTCCGAATACCCGGAAGTGAGGTCAAAATGACGTACACGTGTCCAGCCAGCAGCGCATTTCGAGTAAGTTAAGCGCGGATGAGTGGTCCCTCGTATATTGCAGAAACTACAGCTAACTATTTCACTCGCAGCAATTTGGTACAACAGGGGATGTAAAGAAGACGATAATTTTCATTATAGATTATTGCATCTGGCAGAAACGAAGTAAATAGGCACAGGCTTTTATTAAAAAGGCAACGCACAATAAATGTCGGTGAAAGTAAACACGTGCGAATTGTATTAAGCCGGCTCACATTAAATATATATGAAAGACCAATTAAATCTCGTTTCATACGTTCATACTATCTGTAATTATAAGGCTGTTGTGTCTCTGTTATGATAAAGATTTTTGGTGATAAATAAAAATAGTTTACCCATGACCACAGTATCTGGACTGTGCATCTACAAGGGCATGGACACTCTGCAAATCACACTTAAGTGCCTGGCAGTGCGTTCATAGAACTCCTTCAGACTAATTCTCTATTATTCCACTCTCTAACAGCGCGCTGAAAAAAGAATACCTATATCTTTCCATGCGAGTTCTGATTTCCATTATTTTACTACGATGATCGTTTCTCTCTGTATAGGTCGGCGGCAACAAAGTTTTTCACATTCGTAGGAGAAAGTTGGAGATTGAAATTTCGTGAGAAGATCCCACAACGAAAAACATCTTTATTTTAATGATTTCCAATCTAAGTCCGGTATAATGTTGGTGACACTCTCTCCCCTATTTCTCGATAATATAAAACGTGTTGCCCTTCTTCGAACTGTCGCGATGTACTTCGTTCGTACTATCTCTTAGGGATCCCACACTTCGCAGCAGTACTCAAAAAAAGGACGGACAAGCGTAGTGCAGGCACTCTCTTTTAGTAGATCTGGTGCATCTTCTAAGTTTGCTGCCAATACAATGCAGTCTTTTTTTTTTTGCCTTCCCAATAACATGTTCTATGCGTTCTTTCCAATTTCAGTTGTTCGTAACGATAATTCCCAGGTATTTAGTTGAACTTACGGTCTTTAGACTTGTTTGATTTATCGTGTAACCGACGTTTAACTGATTCCTTTTAGCACTCATGTGGATCACCTCACACTTTTCATTATCTAGCGTCAATTGCCAATTTTCGCGCCGTATATCTTATCTAATTCATTTCGCAATCGGTCTTCTGATGGCTTTACTAGACGATAGACGACAGCATCATTTGCAAACAACCTAAGACGGCTACTAAGATCGTCTCCTAAATCATTTGACTTTTCGTCAGTTAATACGAACTGTGGCCCCTCTAACTGGCCGGTCTGTGTAGCCGAGCGGTTCTAGGCGCTTCAGTCTGGAACCGCGCGACCGCTACGGTCGCAGATTCGAATCCTGCCTCGGGTGTGGATGTCTGTGATGTCCTTAGGTTAGTTAGGTTTAAGTAGTTCGAAGTTCTAGGGGACTGATGACCTCAGATGTTAAGTCCCGTAGTGCTCAGAGCCATTTGAACCATTTGGAACCCTCTGACCGGAAGTCACGAATCCATAGCGTAACTAAGACGATATTCCATAAGCACGCAGTTTGATTACAATCCGCTTATGAGGTACAGTGTCGGAACCCTTCTGCAAATCTAGAAATACGGAATCAAACTGAAACCCCTTGTCGATAACCCTCAACACTTCGTGTGAATAACTCTAACAAACTATATTGCAGGTTTTATCAAGTAACCTATCTGAAAGGTTGTATGTCTGTTTCACATTTCATTAATGATTTTGTATTGACATTATCCTCTTGATATATAAGTCACATTAATAAAACCATTGAATTGCTTCGCATGCGTCGCTGCAGATACCAGAAACTACCTCATGTAGAGCAGCTACTGAAATGCAAAACAATCACTAAGTTAAATGTCTCTGGTTGCTAATAATTAGAATATTAACACTAGTTTTTCTTCAGGTTACGTTGGTCGTCAATAATCGGGGTTCTGTTTTTTAAATTTCCTGCTCGCTTGTAATGAGAAGCTACCAAAAAGTGTCAAGTAGATTTGTTCAATGCTAAGGTCTTCAGTTAAGTGCTCAATGCCTTACCTCCACACATTTCAGGTGTACGTACATTCCCAAACAATCTAGCAGAACAAATCGTACTACAAAAAATTGATGCGTTTTGGAGACATCTTTAACGCAGCACATTAGTGAAACTGTTTATTTTATGGTAACCAGAAAATATGGCATGTTAAGTTCGCACAAGGCCGAATAAAAAGTGATTGTAGGTCCTAGAAACTGTTACAAAAGGCTAAGATGAAAAAAAAGGATACAGTTGAACGCGAACCTGCTTTCTTTGGCACCGTAATTCGACGTCTTTATCCACACAGCCACAGACAGTACAAGAAATACTTAACATTATTTTAAGATGTCCTGAAGGCTTTTACTGTCAATGTGACATTAATTGATAACTGAATATAAGAATTCGTTCGAAGGGTGACGTATTTGTGACAAATCTTCACTGCGCCATTCCCTTGAAGAAGCGTACTGCAAGTTATAGTACAAAAAAAAAAAGAAAACGCCTCGAAACCAATATGGCGAATGTCGTACCGATATCACATCGATTTGACGTCACCTCCCAGAGCGGCTGGTAGAAGGTTGGATGAGTAGGGGGGCATACAGGTTTTAGTGTTTGCTTCAGGAGATCCCACCTGCAGAGAAGATTTTGGTTTTGAAATGAGACGCCAATACTGTTGTCATTAATATCAGGTAACATCATTCTACTCTTCCCTTTCACCTTCCTGCTCCATTGCAGGTGGTGTGAGTGAAGTACGAGGCCGTCTCCGCAAAAGCACCATTCTCTCTAATCTCAGCAAAATGCTTAGAGCACGAGACGTATAACGGAAAAAGCAATTTATTTTCCTCGTCTCCCTTCTAAAGTAATTTATACATAACTGACGATCCGCCCTGGCTTCACATAGGTAACTCTAAGCATTTACGGCCGTACGATTTGTCTGCCCTAGCAATAGTTTTGTTTACAGAGCTCTGTGTAGAGTTATGATTAAAAATCGATAAGTGAATATCATCACTTTCATATAAATTAAACGACTTGAGCAGCACACGCTACTTGCCACTTCCCGGCGTACTGCACCGCCTAAAGACGAGAACGGACTGCCCGACCTCAACTAGGAATGGCGGTTATCGATGAAACGATCGGTTTTCGGTTATACCGTAAGGCAAAACAGTAGACGAATACAGAGGTAGGAAAACATCCAGCAGATAATTGAGGAGGTAGGTTTCAAGGGCTACCCTGAAATGAAGAGGTTGGCACAGGAGAGGAGACGGATGACTCAAAAAAAAAAATATTCAACGCAGTATTTTAAAGCAATGGATATTTTACGAAAAAAATTACGTTTTTTTCAGAAAAAAGGTTTATTTAAAAATCAAATTTTACCACTGCTTCTATAGTTAACTGATATTTCAGGTTTTTTACCCAGTTATTAGTAACAAATGGAAAACACCTTTTATAAAGAAATACCGTAAAATAGTTGTTATTCACATCTAAAATACCGGTATCAGTTTTATCCGGTCGGTTTCTCCCATCCCGTCCTCAACCCGCTAACAATGCGAGCCGTGCATCAAAGACGCCGCGCCTCCGCGGCCGTTCATTTGTCGGCAGGACGGCCTCGCCAGTCCGCCGCTAATATTAGAATCTCTACAGTACTTCCTGAGAATAGTAGCCTTTACATACAGAAAAAAACGCGACGGGGGACTGTAATTCATATTTCAGCTAATTTCCACAAAATATTTATAAATTATACACAGGGTCCTTCCTCGTGAATCAATGTATGTATTAGTGAAAGTCTTATCAAAATCCCAACAATAAGTCCTAAAATTAGCCGCAACAAACTTGGGATATTGAGGAGAAAACTTAAAACTTAACAATTCATTCATAGTTTACGATAAAAAGCTGATCTTCCAGTAATTTTCGGGTTTTCAGCTGGATCCCATCAACATTCTGCCATGATATTTCGGCCCAGAGACGTCCGGCCGTCCTCAGGTGAGTAGACGAAGTACTGAAGAGACCTCAGGTTGATGGGATCCGGCTGTAAACCCGAAAATTACTGGAAGAAGAAATACTCCGGGAAAATTTCAGAAGTCACATCAAAAGCTGATCTCCTGACTGCGTCTACTTAATACGCCTTTATCTGACTGTAGCCCTTGAAAAGAACAGATTAACATGAAAAATTGAGTTCTTCAACCTTATTTTTCCCCCTCTAGCACTGAATATTCGTAATGCCGAAATAGATGTATGATCCTCGATTAAAACATGACTCATGAGCAGAGTTTCAAAAACTTAAGATGTATAGAATACTTGTGATTTTTTGTAGTATTCAGCCAGTTAGCACTTATCGAGAAAAGCGGCGGTGTATCGACTAAGTTTTATTTGATTTGCCTAATTAATTTAATTTTTTGATTCTATGTACCTTAAAATTGAGGCAATTAATAGTATTCAGGCTTTGTTAGATTTTTGCGTTTATTACAGGAAATAACAGGAACAAAAAACAGAAATCGGTGATTTCGGAAACCGGTTATTTTGAGCGGTTTCAGTAGTAAGTGTCGTAAAAAAAGATATAACCGAAAACCGTCTGTTTCAGTGACAATCGTCATCCCTAGAAATCAGTAATGTTAATCTCACTTGTAATTCAGAGCGCCCAATCCCACATATCTTCAAAAATGTTCATATGTGTGTGTGGTCATCAGTCCCTAAGCTTACACACTACTTAACCTACATTTTCCTAGCGACAAACACACACACCCATGCCCGAGGGAGGACTCGAACCTCCGCCGGGACCAGCCGCACACTCTATGACTGCAGCGCCCGAGACCGCTCGGCTAATCCCGCGCTGCCACAGATCTTCCTCGGTAACAAGGCACTGATTGACACGAGCAGCTTTTCTTTAACAATTTCGTTAGCTTCATTTTGCCATATATTTCGTACCTTGTGTAAATCTTTCTTGCATTTATTCAATTCGTGTTCAGATTTTACAATCCCTCCCTACTTTAACCAAAAAACTACAACCTTTCCTTTATTACTGGACTTGCTTCCTTTGGTTTTGAAGGTAGTCTACTTTTGTTCAGAACTTTAAATAGCAAACAATCATCGTTCGAATTACAATTCACGGAATTGTCCAAGTTAATTCATGTTTGCTCTAGTGTTTCCACAATTTCTAATTAAATGTCGACATCATTCGAATGAATGTTCAGGAAACTAGGTAATAAGTAAAACATATATAGGTCTTTAGGAGAAGTAGGTGATTTCGAAAGTACACCGCAATCTTCGTATTTCATTTTTGCAAGGTTGAAAACATTAAATGGATTCCACAAAACTGTGAAACTCTGGAACCTTCACATAGACAGGTGCTGTTGGCAACCACTGCAAAGTATTACGGATATTAAATGGTTTGAAAATTCAAATGGCTCTGAGCACTATGGGACTTAATATCTGAGGTCATCAGACCCCTTTGAAAATTCGAGCAAATAATAACTGTGAACAATAGTGTCAGAGAAACTATCACTGGAAAGTGAAATTCGCCGTGTTATCTGTTTACCAGTGTGCCGTCAACCAAGAACATGTGCCTGCCGTGTTGCGCATGCACTGTCTGCTGCGCCTACGGTAGGGTATACATTACTCAGTCGCCTACGAATGAGGCAATTTTCAACATCTTTTAAAAAAATACTTGCAGTGTGTCTTAGCAGCTAAAATTTTGACGTCTTCTTTCGGTGCATTCTTGCTGTATAAAAAAATTTAGGGTAGGTTTCGATATGAGCCATTGTATGCCTGCAGGACTGTTCCGAATGAGCCATTGAATATATACTTTTTGGGAGTTGCAGTAGGGGAACGGTACGACACGATACATTTATCAAGTATAATACCAACTGGGATGCTAGAAATCAGTTTCTCTTCAAACCATTTGTGATAATTATGCTCGTTCACATCATCGAGATAGTCCGGGATTTTGGTCTCGAATCATAAATTAACTCTGTCCGTCTATCAAACACATTGCTCCTCCAGTGTGAACAATAGCTCTTTGGCCTGCGCTGATATTAGCCAGTACACGGAGAACTTCTTCAGGTTGCCAGCACTTTTTCATCGTTTAATTTATATGCAACCACATTTTCTCAGTGAATACCACTGGTGTATTTCGTCATTTCTGACTTCTCTCAAGTATTCCTCACGCTTTGCAACAAAGTCGAAACGATCACTTACTATGGTTCTCTTATTTTTACGAATTCGCATCTTTATCAGAATTTTCCAAAATGTTTCCCTTCCCCGTTAAAACTCTAACTATTTTTTTGAAAAATATTATCAGCTTGCTTAGCATCGGAATTTCCTTCTACTGCCCGTAATACTTAAACTATAGTGCTTTATCAAAGCACTATACCTTCCTAGAATGCCTTTGGTTTCCAGAAATTTTAATTTTCACACAGTTTCTTCCACTTTCATAAAGTTTTTCAAGAGATATTTGGCTGTTCTTTCTGACTTTCTATCACTTCTGCTGCCTGCAATATTTGCTTTCTCTAGAAGTATCATTACTTGATACTGCTTTTTTTTTTTTTTCTTCCTGGAAAAATTGTATCGAAACTTCCTGGTAGATTAAAATTGTGTGCCGGAAGTTTGGAAAGTAGGAGACGAGGTACTGGCGGAAGTAAAGCTGTGAGGATAGGGCGTGAGTCGTGCTTGGGTGCCACAGTTGGTAGAGCACTTGCCCGCGAAAGGCAAAGGTCCCGAGTTCGGGTTTCGGTCCGGCACACAGTTTTAATCTGGCAGGAAGTTTCATATCAGCGCACACTCCGCTGCAGAGTGAAAATCTCATTCTGGAAACATCCCCCAGGCTGTGGCTAAGCCATGTCTCCACAATATCCTTTCTTCCAGGAGTGCTGGTTCTGCAAGGTTCGCAGGAGAGCTTCTGTGAAGTTTGGAAAGTAGGAGACGAGGTACTGGCGGAAGTAAAGCTGTGAGGATGGGGCGTGAGTCGTGCTTGGGTACCTCAGTTGGTAGAGCACTTGCCCGCGAAAGGCGAAGGTCCCGAGTTCAAGTCTCGGTCGGGCACACAGTTTTAATCTGGCAGGAAGTTTCATATCAGCGCACACTCCACTGCAGAGTGAAAATCTGATTCTGGAAAATTGTATCGCCTGAATATGTCCATTTTCGCGACGTCTTTCTCTGTTTTCCACTCTCGTGGGTATATGAGATGACGGATATCTGCACTGCGGACAATATTTCACGACTAAAGACACGCTCAACCATTTCACTACTGACCCGAAAGCATTACCAGTGCGATGCGTTATCCTCGGTCACCACTGTATTTTTTTTTTTAATGGTAAGATCACCGCGTGTTTCCGATAACAGCCACAGGAGGCCAAGTGCAATAATATCGTGGTTGGGTAGTACAAGCCACACGCGTTTAGGTGCGCACTGAGTCGTTTTGACAGCCAAGCGTGTCGACACAAATTGACGTTGTGCGCTGCCCGCCGCGGCCCGCTCCAGAAGACGCTGGTAGACAGATGCCACGGGCCGTTCCGATGCTCCTGCCGGTCCTTCGTCTCCGCTCGGGCGCGTGCCTCTCCGTCCCCACTTGTAGGCACGCGTCACTCGGTTCGGTAACAGCCGCACGTACACACGCTCACTCACTGGCAAAGGCAATGCCGGCTTCGGTCTTCGCTCGGTTCGTCGACGCTGAATGACGAGAATTTCCAGACCGATAACAGAGGCGACAACGACACCTACAGGTACTTTCACAACACCGAAACCTGAGACGAACCCACGGGACTTGAAAGTGGCACGGCTGGTGGTTAACAGTTCGCTTGTCTACGCCGACAACGAACGATAGGTGACACGGCGGCAAGTGTGTGTACCATAAAAGAAAGGAAAAAGATAGCACGCCGCCTCCTGCCTCCTTTAGCACGCGTCACTAGCGCTTGTCACAATCCTGAGTACCCTTGCTACATCCTTGCTGCCGGTCAACAGTATGGAGCGTGTATCAGACAAGCCAGGAGACTCTCATAAAGGAGAGCTTCCTACACCCAGGTCGCGATCGACGGCGGACAGTTAAAATCGTACAATATGCTGTGTGCTACGTTCAGGTAATCTAATTTTGAAATAATAAAATTTTAAACTACGAGGGTAATCCCAAAAGTAAGGTCTCCTATTTTTTTAATAAGTACCGGGTGATAAAAAAAATCAGTATAAATTTGAAAACTGAATAAATCACGGAATAATGTAGATAGAGAGGCACAAATTGGCATACATGCTTGGAATGACATGGGGTTTTATTAGAACCAAAAAAATAGAAACGTTCAAAAAATGTCCGACAGATGGCACGTCATCTGATCAGAAGAGCAATAATTAGCATAACAAAGTAAGACAAAGCAAAGATGATGTTCTTTACAGGAAATGCTCAATATGTCCACCACCATTCCTCAACAATAGCTGTAGTCGAGGAATAATGTTGTGAACAGTACCGTAAAGCCAGGAGACCCTCATAAAGGAGAGCTTCCAACACCCAGGTCGCGATCGACGGCGAACAGTTAAAATCGTACAGTATGCTGTGTGCTACGTTCAGGTCATCTAATTTTGAAATAATAAAATTTTAAACTACGAGGGTAATCCCAAAAGTAAGGTCTCCTATTTTTTTATAAGTACCGAGTGATAAAAAAAATCAGTATAAATTTGAAAACTGAATAAATCACGGAATAATGTAGATAGAGAGGCACAAATTGGCATACATGCTTGGAATGACATGGGGTTTTATTAGAACCAAAAAAATAGAAACGTTCAAAAAATGTCCGACAGATGGCACGTCATCTGATCAGAAGAGCAATAATTAGCATAACAAAGTAAGACAAAGCAAAGATGATGTTCTTTACAGGAAATGCTCAATATGTCCACCACCATTCCTCAACAATAGCTGTAGTCGAGGAATAATGTTGTGAACAGTACCGTAAAGCATGTCCGGAGTTATGGTGAAGCATTGGCGTCGGATGTTGTCTTTCAGCATCCCTAGAGATGTCGGTCGATCACGATACACTTGCGCCTTCAGATAATCCCAAAGCCAATAATCGCAAGGACTGAGGTCTGGGGACCCGGTAGGCCAAGCATGACGAAAGTGGCGGCTGAGCACACGATCATCACCAAACGACACGCGCAAGAGATCTTTCACGCATCTAGCAATATGAGGTGTTTTTCTTTGGTTCTAATAAAACCCCATGTCATTCCAAGCATGTGAGTCAAATTTTACCTCTCTATCTACATTATTCTGTGGTTTATAAAGTTTTCAAATTTATATTGACTTTTTGATCACCTGGTACATAGACTTGTTTATTTCTACAATGGTTTCCATCAGTTTACAGCTTGAACATTTAGCTATTTTTCTACATAATCACCATTTCTGTCGATGAATTTTTGTAGACACTGTGGCAGTTTTTGTTTGCCCATGTCATACCAGTTCGCCGCCATGCTCTTCAGAAAGCTATGAACCTATTCTTTCACCTCGTCGTCGGAGCTGAATCGCTTTCCGGACAAATGATCTTTTATCTTAGGCAACAGGTGATAGGCCCTGGGCGCCATGTCAGGACTATAGGGTGGGTGGGTGATTATGTTCCACTGAAACTGTTGCAGGAGAGAATCGGTTTGCCGAGCGATGTGTGGGCGAGCGTTGTCAAGGAGAATGGGTACGCCCTTGCTCAACATTCCTCTTCTCCGGTTCTGAATTGCCCGTTTGAGTTTTTTCAGAGTCTCACAGTACCTGTCAGCGTAAATTGTGGTCCCAGTAGACATAAAGTCGACCAACAATATCCCTTTACGATCCCAAAAAAAGGTTTACCGGCAGACTGTGTTTGTTTGAATTTCAGCGGCTTTGGCGAAGAAGGATGCCGCCACTGGCGTGATAGTTGATTGGTCTCAGGTGTAAAGTGGTATGCCCACGTTACGTCACCCGTGACAATTGAGTCCAAAAAGTTGTCCTGTTCGTCTGCTAGGCGGTGAAGAAATGCGCGGGAAGCATCAGCTCGTTGCCGCATGTGGTCCTCAGTCAGCATGAGTGGTACCAATCTTGCGCACACCTTCCGGTAGTTCAATGTTTCCGTTAAAATTCTGTGAGCGGTGCTTCGGGAAACCTCAGGAATCAACGTGCAGAGATCATCCAGGGTGATCCGCCGTCAAGGGCGTACCCAGGATCTGAAATAGGGGAGGGGGGGGGGGGCAGGTCATACTAGTCCCAGGAAACAAGGACTCGAGACAACATACAGCACTTCTTATTAAATAAAACAGTAAACCAGTGAAAAAACTGCTTTTAATAAACATTTTAAATACAAGAATGCACTAGTACAATCCGAGAAAACATGCAGCATTTCTTATTAAACAAAACAGTAAACTAGTGAAAAACTGCGAATATCTTCTGGGGGGGGGGGGGGGGCAGCTGCCTCCCCCCCCCCCCCCCGCCCCCCTGCCCCTCGCTAGGTACGCCCATGTCTCGCATGCTTTGCTCAATCTTCAACACTGTCTTCTCAGAAACGGACGGTCTCCCGTTCCTTTGTTCGTCGTGAATTTCGGTCCCACCAGCTGCAAAATCTTTACACCACTTACGAACATTTTTGACATCCATGCACGGCTCACCATACACTTCCGTCAATTGGCGATGGATTTCAATCGACGCAGTGCCCTTTGCGTTCAATAGCCGAATAACTGCGCGCAATTCGCACTTGGCGGTAACATCCAACAGGAGCTCCATTCTCAACGGCTGCTAAGCCAAGACCGAGCATCTCAGCGAGGCGTGCGCATGTTTACACACAGCGCTTGAAGCATTCTTCATAACAGTGTGACCAACTGCCACAGAGTTCTATACTTATAAAAAAAATAGGAAACCTTATTTTTGGGATTACCCTCGTACTTTTAATTCTAATATGTGTTCCAAATCTAGCATCAGGCTATTTTTTGTTAGAAATGATCACGCCATTTTACTGGTGATTAGCTAATTTCGATCCCTTGGGCATTCTCACTCATATTTTGGACGAACAAGAAAACAAAGCCCTTGTCTCAGGTACTTACTATACACAAAAATATACTATTGGCCACTGTTCGTCACGATCCATCCAGCAGTGCGGAACAGATCAGACATTTAGCTGCGTCCCTGATAACAAAAGTAGCAGCTATGCCCAAAATTCGTGTGTAATACTTGACGTAATTCGCACTCATCAGAACAGCCGTCACGATCTTCTTCAACATCATCATCATCATCTTCTTCTTCTTCGTTTTCTTCGAAAGATCAAGCCTTTATACCACTACAGTCCCAGTGTGGCACACAGTTTTAGTCTGCCAGAAAGTTTCTTTCTGCTACTGCCACTCTTTCCTATATTCTGGCCAAATGTTTGAGCGGAGAGAAAATTAAACTGTCTCGAAATTTCACAATGGATTTTTGTCTGAGTTGTCATAGCCAAACGAAGAGTGGGAAATGGACAGATGAGATATCAAAATGACCAGAGTAGTTCTGCAAATTAAGATTAAACAACTTTAAAGTAATCATGAAAACTAAGAAAAACTTTGTGATCTGGAGGAAAATTACACAACAGACTATTGTCCGAATTTTCATAGTCAACAGAAGAGTGGGAAATAGACAAATTGGGTATTAAATTAATCAAAATGAAGCTCAGGTTTGAAAAAAAAAAGAAAAAAGAAAAGTTTCAGTGCTTGAAAGTAAGAGAGTAGTTAATGAAAACTTAATTAGTGATTTGAAAGAAAACTGAAATATTTTCCAAATAGCTGCTGCCAGCTATGTAAATGAAGTGTCAACAATTTCATCTCTTCACGGAATAATGATTTGGAAAAAACCGGTCAATTTGTCGAGGAGGAATAAATAAAATAGATTAGAGATATATTTGACACGCCTCTGAATAATGCTCGAAATCATGTACAGCAAATAAGGTGCCGATTGAGAATTTAAAGTCTTATGTATAACTTAGAATTTTAAAGACTGCTAGAGGATATTTGTCTGGGAAATCATGAAGGCCGTGCAGTCTCATTTGCTGTTCATAATTAGAAGCATTATTCTAAAGTGTGCCCCACATTTCGTCACTCTACTTTATTTCTTACTTTTAGACAAATTATTTCACAAAACATTTTACCATTTTCTTCAAAAAGATTTTGCGCTGTTCTCTTCAGTTCTTGATAGTTTTCTGACTTTGTTAATTCCAATTGATATTCGACTACTTTTTTTTCATGATCTCCTTTTGGTTCTCTTTCCCAAAATTTTTAGTTCCATTACGCCTGTTAAAAACTAGTGTCAAAATAAACGTCCAAAAAGTTTTTTTTCTTTTTTGTGTAGTTTCTGTGTTTCCTCTCATCATTACTCACAAGAAATCTTCATCTGATGTTCTTTCTGTCCAACCAGTCCTCCTTAGCCTTCTCCTAAGTCTAGTCGCTTTTTACCTGTCTTCAAAAGCGTTCAGCACTCAAAGCCATATAGAGCACACTCTTGAAAATTGTTAACTCGCACTAAAGACAGAAAATACAAATATCGTATCATTATTCCACTAGAATGACGTGTTATCATGAAATTATGGGTGTCAGGTTCTCTGTCTAGAAGGAAAGCGTGAAAATCATATGTAGGCCGGCTGTCTGTCAGTATATTATTGTTCTAAAAGTATTTAAGAGCAAAAGTTTCATCTCCAGGATTAACAGATTTAATCCATGGGTCTGAAAAGCATTCGTCTCTTGAAGGGGTGGGAGGATTATGGTGATAAAATTAATGAGGAAGACATACAATATGAATGAAGAAACTACATCGCTATTTAAGTCTTTTATTTTCAAATTTTCTTAATATTTTTATGTAATGAATTTTCTCTGCTCAGTTTCAGTTTTTTTAGGACACACATACTGTCACAATAAACTGGTGTACCACTGCTACTCACATGACTCCCCATTTACAAAGACATTCATCTGAAGCAGTCCTGCTCTACAGATATATCACATTATGGAAATAACATTTCTGTTAAAAGTATTCAGAATTTTGTTAAAATGCGAGTAATAAAGTGCCTAGTTAATTACCTCGAGCAAAGAAGTGGTTCATTTTTCGAGTAAATGGTATTACATGCTCGAAACCTGGAATTTTTTTTAGTGTGTTGCAAATCATTTATCACTAATAATGAAGCAATAACTATTTCAGGCCTCTCTCACGGGTCAAGCCGTTGCTAGTGACCCTTATTTACAAGTGCACCAGCTTCAAGAACTGTTTGGAGTACGTTGTTTTTGTATTGTTTTAGAAGTCATTGTGTTCCAGATTGAGTCCAAATTAAGTTATCGAAATAGAAATGGTATTCATTTCAGTTAAAAGCGTTTACAGTTGTGTAACTAATACATTCACACTTTTAATTTGTGTCCCAGACTTCACTTTCTGAATTAGCTAGTTTCTACTTTTGCATTCTGTACTTCTGCATCACTCCTTGAAAGTATCGGTAATGACGGCAATAAGTGGATGCCACATGCTTCTCAGTCTCCTTTACCTTAGCAGCTTTTATTGGTATGTAATCCTCAGAAGCACAATTAAGCAACCGATAACTAAGAATCCATTTTTGTTGACGCTCCAATGCACCAGTTAGACCAACCACTAGCTGTAATGCTAACAACTACATGGCTTTTATGGTCCTCATTGATTTCATATGTAGTCACTATCTACATCCCTTGATTATATGATAGAGAAACGGGTTCTTTCAAACTGGAGAAGACAATTTTGTAATCTCTGATCATGGAGTGCTCAACATCAACAACATATTACTATAACCTTCCCGAAGTTTCTTGACCCAGTCATTTTGTATGTAGACAATACCGTGCCTTCTTTTTTCGTCTTTATAAGGGTAAAATCATAGCAACTAGGTCGGTATGAGCAGAACTCAACCATGGACCTATACTGTATAAATATCATTGCTTCTATGAAATACCCCTGAGTTGTGAATTTGGTGCCGTTCTGGCTGTCAGCGATTTACCTAGGGTGGAGTGAATACACTGATAACAATAATTCATATAGTGCCAAAAGGTGGACTTGTACTGTTTTTGAATTAATAGCTTCTTTGTCAGCTGCTCCGCACACCCTTAGAAGCGTGTGTATTTCGGGCGCCTTACACCTCGATCCAAGTCGCTGGCTCACAGGGAAAGAACCGAAGTAACGATTCACTACTAGCAGCAGTCTTTAAGTACCTTACGTATAACGACTGCCATAAAGGAGCTATCGGAGAGATATATTCGTTAGCTAAATGCTGTATAGCTCTGACTGAGGAAACGTGATTGATGCAGACCAGAGTGTGGCGATTGTGGTTCTCCATTTATCGTTTGGGCCCTGTTCGGCAAGAGATTTCCATAAGAGGCGACAAAAACTGATTCGCCATATTTCATGGTCCGAGGCTGGTCTCGGTGCACTTAGTGCGATAAGATAGGCAGCTGTCTTGCGCTCCAGGCCCGGCACCCAGACATAAAGAACTTGTCGAGGGAGAAGGATCTCGAGACTGGCCCTTGAGATAAGTGGAAAAAATGTCGCGTCTCGTAGGCGAGACAGGCAACACTCCGGCAGCCAAGAGCCTGCAGCCACCACCCTCTGCTTCCCCGTGGCTCACTCGGCACCGATGGAATCAGAGAAAGAGAGGAAGACAGAGTCTAAAGAAGAAAAGGGGAGAGAGTAGGGAGAAGGAAAGGGACGGACGGTGGGAGGGGGGGGAGGGTGGCGGCTATTTTCACTGACTTTCATTATCAGATTTATTGAGCAGGCTAAAACTCAACTTCTAATCCGGAACACGGTGAAATCGCCGTTATATGTTCGTGTTACAATCCCAGGAGGAATGGTAAGTCATAAACGTTTTGAGCGAAACGGTTTATTTTCTAAAGCAGGAAAATCGTTAAATAGGGAGCCCTTAGTCAGCTGGTTAGGGAAACGGAAAGAAAGAATTCACCGATAGTGATTTATCCCTATTTCGGAATGGCTGGACAGGATTTCGAATCCCGGTCCTCAGCAATAACGCGAATTCGTTTCCGTAACAATTCCTCCACTACAGTTTGCTTCTTATTCTGTATATAGCTGCTATCCGCTCCATCGAAACAAGAGACCATAATTTTGTTTTCTGTCTGTCGTCTTGAAACTTCCCATTTGAATGTATGAATGACTGTGCTGGTAAACTTCTACGTTATTTGATACTGAAACAGCCGGGTAAAACTGCACGTACTCAGACAGTTTTCTCTTTACTTATTCTCATCATTTCTAAACTGACACACAATATTTTAGCGCAACGCAGTCTGACTTTTAATAGTCCCTACAAAAGAATAGCCCTGACTAACAATAACCTATCCTTCTTGAATCACTTACCTCACCAAAATCTTCGTTACTCACACTACTGCAATACAGCGAGCGCCAATACTGCCAGCTAAAGAAAAGATTCTAACTACTATAAGCATTAACTACTGATGGGCATATAGTTAGCAAATGAAATATTTTGATAGAGAACAAGAAAAAGGAAATTTTTCAAACTGGATGTAGCGAATATATATGATAGAGAACAAACAATGTATTTACCTTAATAGAGTTCAAAAGTCATTATATATATATATATATATATATATATATATATATATATATATATATATATATATATATTCTTTTGAACACTATATTATATATATATATATATTCTTTTGAACACTATATTATATATATATATATTCTTTTGAACACTATTAAGGTAAATACATTGTTTGTTCTCTATCATATATATTCGCTACATCCAGTTTGAAAAATTTCCTTTTTCTGACGGACACAGGTCCAGATCGTCCGCTCATATTAACATCTCATAACTCTGGCATCTCCCCACATCCACCACTGCTGGAGGCTCACCTCCAACTGCCCAACGCTACGGGCTGTTCACATCCAACATTCCATCGCTACACTAGCGAATTTTCCAACAATGAGTCCAACCAGCCACAGACTGCACACAGCGCTACTTGGCGTCACCAACATGAAAACCTAAACAGCCTACTTACAGTCTTGATAAGCAACGTATCGTCAGTACTTCTGTTTCCTTTTGCCGCATAATATTACCGAGCTCTAACAATCGCTTGCTAACATTATATGCTTCAGTTAAAATACAACATAGATATTAGATTGTAGTTCTTGTTATTCACTTATGTGCACGATATAGATAAACGCTGCTTTTGACTTATGGTATCAAATCATAAACTTTTATTATTTACAAACCGACATTCGCTCTACGAGTAAACCAGATACGTTGCTGGAAACTGAGGTCACCGTTGCTGCATCTCGATCATTGCGGTCTCGATCGATACGACGAGAAATACAAACCTCTGTGAGGTGTGACGACTATAGATCATACCCTACTGCGCATGTTCTCAACATCGAACCGGGCTAGGCACGTGCTAAAGAGAAGTTGCTGCTTGTCTGCAATTTGACGTAACAGCGAAACTTTAATATTAAACGTATTCATCTTTTTTTACATACGTTTCTACACGTTTTAGTGGTAATAACAGCCATGGTTCGGTATTGTTATTACTACAGATGTAAAGAGTAGTAGGTGAAAGGAGGACCAGTTGCTTTTCATATGTGGTGTAAATTGCTTATTTACAGTAACAATATCACTGCTACAAATAAGTTCTCTCCCCCCCCTTTCCTCTTGTGATGCATCGGCGCCTTTCCTCTTGTGATGCATCGGCGCCCAATACAGTTTCACTGTGCAATTAATTAGAACGGAGATTCAACAACATGAGTACGTGAACAGAAAACCTAAAAAGATATTGTTGGCTACCACTTCTTTTCTCGCACCCGAAAAAACGTAAGTAAAGTGGAACTGAGCTATGATACTGTGGCGCAAAAGCACAATATACTTGCTCTTCACAGCTTTAAAACTATTTCATTTCCAGGTAAAAAATTGTTAAGATGTCTATAAAACGCATATACAATGTTTCAGGACAGTTCTGAAGGTGATCTATCTGTTCTAGCGAAGTAATATCACTCAAAATACGCTAAGCGCTATACGGACAAACATGCGCCGACCCATTACCACGTGTCTTGAGCAGCAGGAGATGTTGCGCACAGATTTCTCGTTCTGCGCATCCGAATGCTCACTCCATAGATATTTATACTACTCTATGGCGACAATACACGGTTATACATTGAAGCGCCAAAGAAACTGGTATAGGAATGCGTATTCAAATACAGAGATATGTAAACAGGCAGATTACGGCGCTGCGTTCGGCAACTCCAACATAAGACAATTGTGTGGCTCAGCTGTTAGATCGACTGCTGCCGCTATAATGGCAGGATATCAAGATTTAAGTGAGTTTGAATGAGGTGTTACAGTCGGTGCACGAGCAGTGGGACACAGCATCTCCAAGGTAGCGATGAAGTGGGGATTTTCCCGTGCGACCATTTCACTGAGGGAAGTAGCACATCCTCTTGCACTGATGCATGCCTGTATTCGTCGTGGCGTTCTATGCACAGGTTTATCAAGGCACTGTTGGTCCAGATTGTTCCACTCCTCAACGGCGATTCGACGTAGATCCCTCAGAGTGGTTAGTGGGTCACATCGTCCAGAAACAGCCCTTTTCAGTCTCTCCCAAGCATTTCCGATAGGGTTCATGTTTGGAGAACATGCTGGCCACTGTAGTCGAGCGATGTCGTTATCGTGAAGGAAGTCATTCACAAGATGTGCACGATGGGGGCGCGATTTGTCGTCCATGAAGACGAATGCCTCCCCAATATGCTGCCGATATGGTTGTACTATCGGTCGGAGGATCGCATTCAGGTATCGTACAGCCGTTACGGCGCCTTCCATGACCACCAGCGGTGTAAGTCGGCCCCACATAATGCCACCCCTAAACAGAAGGGTACCTCCACCTTACTGCACTCGCTGGACAATGTGTCTAAGGCGTTCAGCCTGACCGAGTTGCCTCCAAACACGTCTCAGACGATTGTCTGGTTCAAGGCATATACGACACTCATCGGTGAAGAGAACGTGATGCCAATCTTGAGCGGTTCATTCGGCATTTTGTTGGGCCTATTTGTACCACGCTGCTTGGTGTCGTGGTATCATAGATGGACGTTGCCGTGAACGTCGGGAGTGAAGTTGCGCATCAAGCAGGCCACTGCGCACAGTTTGAGTCGTAACACGACGTCCCGTGGCTGCACGAAAAGCATTATTCAACATGGTGTTACTCCGAACCATAATCCGTAGGTAGCGGTCATCCACTGCAGTAGTAGCCCTTGGGTAGTCTGAGCGAGGCATGTCATCCACAGTTCCTGTCTGAAACTACATCGCCTTGGTTCACTCCGAGACGCCTGGACACTTAGCTTGTTGAGAGCCCTTCCTGGCACAAACTAAGAACGCGGACGCGATCGAACCGCGGTATTGACCGTCTAAGCTTGGTTGAACTACAGACAACACGAGCCGTGTACCGTGTACCTCCTTCCTGGTGGAATGACTGGAACTGATCGGTTATCGGACCCACTCCGTCTAATAGGCGCTGCTCATGCACGATTGTTTACGTCTTTGGGCGGGTTTAGTAACATCTCTGCACAGTAAAAAGGGACTGTGTCTGTGATACAGTATCCACAGCCAAAGTCTATCTTTAGAAGCTCTGGGAACCGGGAAGTTGCAAAACTTTTTTTGATGTGTGTACAACAGCGCCACCTGCTGGCTGTCTAGCACCTGTGTTTGTTTCCAAGCATGCATTTCACGCGGCGTTTTCATGTTTTTGTTCAATCACATGTACTGCTACACCATGCGGAAATACACCGAGGTGATAAAAGTCATGGGATACATCCTAATAACGTGTCGGATCTCCTTTTGTCCAGCGCAGTGCAGCAACTCGACGTGGCAGCAAGTCGTTGCAAGCCCCTGCAGAAACATTGAGCCACGCTGCCCCCGTAGTCGCCCATAGTTGCGAAAGCGTTGCCGTTGCAGGAGTTTGTGCACGAACTGTCCTCACGATTATTTTCTATGAAGTTTCGATGGGATTCATCATGTAGGGCGACCTGGGTGGCCAAATCATTTGCTCGAATTGTCCACAAAGTTCTTCAAACCAATCACGAACGATTGTCGCCCATTGTCATGGCGTACTGCCATCCACAAGAATCCCATTACTATTTGTGAACAAGAATTCCATGAATGGCTGCGGATGGTCGCTAAACAGCCGAACATAACTATTTCGAGTCAAAGTTCGGTTCAGATGTATCAAAAAAATGTTCAAATGAGAGTGAAATTTAATGGGACTTAACTGCTAAAGTCATCAGTCATTAAGCTTACACACTACTTAACCTAAATTATCCTAACGACAAACACACACACACACACACACACACACACACACACACACACACACACACACACACACACACACACACGCCAGAGGGAGAACTCGAACCTCCTCCGGGACCATCAGATGGACCAGAGGCCTCAGGGCATTCCCTGTGAACACAACCCACACGATTATGGAGCTTGACCGAATCGAGCGAGGTGGCGCATTGATTAGTACACTAGACTCGCATCTGGTTCAAACCCGCGTCTGGCCATCCTGTTTTAGGTTTCCCGTGATTTCCCTAAATCGCTTCAGGCAACTGCTGGAATGATTCCATGGAAAGAGCACGGCCGACTTCCTTCGTCTCCTTCCCTACTCCGATGGGACTGATGACCTCGCAGTTTGGTCCCCTCCTCCGAAAGCAACCAACCAACCAACCAACCAACCACCAGCTTGCACAGTCCCTTGTTGAGAACTTGAGTCCATGGTTTCGTGCGGTCTGCGCCACACTCGAACCCTACCAATTGAAATCGGAGCTCATCTGACCACGGTTTTTCAGTCTACTATGTTCCAATTGATATGGTAAGGAGCCCAGGAGAAACACAGAGATACACATCTGCTACCGTAGCCCATTAAAACCGCATTTCGCCGCACTGTACTAACGGATACGTTCGTCGTACATCAAACGTCGATTTCTGCGATTATTTGACGCAGTGTTGCTTGCATTTTAGAGCTGACAACTCTAAGCGAACGCCGCTGCTCTCTGTCGTTAAGTGAAGGCCGTCGGCCACTGCGATGTTCTTGGTGAGAAGGAATGCCTGAAACTTTGAGGTAGGGAATATGGGATCAAGGAGCCAGCTTAAGGAGACATGGAAGTAAACTTGGGTGCCACTTTGTCTAGCATTACTGTTTTCCAGCTTGTTTAGAAGTAACATGCGTACAAGTTCACACGCAGTGTGAAGCTTATTACATGTACATTCTTCATTTCCTGCAAGGAAACATGTAAGACGAGCCTGATTACTAGGAAGTGTGAATGGCCACCTGTACTTGAGGTTCGTGAAGGGTTGTGGATACAACATAACGGTTCACCGCCTTACTTCATTGTGGATGTCCAAAACCACCTGAATGCTGTATTTCCTAGCCGCTGGACTGGAAGGGGAGGTCCTATTCCATGGCCGCCAAGGTTACCTGACCTCAATCCCCTTTATTATTTCCTGTGGGGAAGTCGGCCGGGGTGGCCGACCAGTTCTAGGCGCAACAGTCGGGAACCGCCTGACCGCTACGATCGCAGGTTCGAATCCTGCCTCGGGCATGGATGTGTGTGATGTCCTTAGGTTAGTTAGGTTTAAGCAGTTCTAAGTTCTAGGGGACTGATGACCTCAGATGTAAAGTTCCATAGTGCTCAAAGACATTTGAACCATTTTTAGATATCTAAGTCAGTTGTGTATGAGACCCCGGTGGCTAAGGAGATGAATTTAGTTGCCAGGATTGTAACTGCCTATGATGTGACTCGAAACACACCCGGAATATTTGTCATTGTGTTTCAGAATCTTGTTCGCCGATGTTATGCTTGCGTTGAGTTTGATGGATATCAGTCTCAGCACATTTTCTAAGATACAGTACAAATGGCACGTTCATGGTGTCAATGTGGATATTCGCACTTAATTGTAACTAATGTAAATAAAAATCTACACATAATGTGATTTTGTTGCAGTTATCTCCTTAAGTGAGCTTCTCCTACCCCAGGTTCCCTCCCTCAAATTGTTCAGTGTAGGTTCCTCTACGTCCTGTTAAATTTTTCACGCTCTTTTAGAAACATCTCGTATGTACATATCGCTATCCCATGACTTTTATCATCTTGGCATATTTTTGGAGCTATTGGTGTTACTAGTACAGTACTGGGCATTAAAATTGCTACACCAAGAAGAAACGCAGATGATAAACGGTTATTCATTCGACAAATATATTATACTAAACCGACATGTGATTACATTTTCACGTAATTTGGGTGCATAGATCCTCAGAAATCAGTACCCAGAACAACCACATCTGGCCATAATAACGGCCTTGATACGCCTGGACATTGGGTCAGACAGAGCTTGGATGGTGTGTACAGGTACAGCTGCCCATGCTGCTTCAACACGATACCACAGTTCATCAAGTGTAGTGACTGGCGTATTGTGACGAGCCAGTCGCTCGGCCACCATTGACCAGACGTTTTCAGTTGGTGAGAGATCTGGAGAATGTGCTGGCCAGGGCAGCAGTCGAATCTTTTCTGTATCCAGAAAGGCTCGTATAGGACCTGCAACATGCGGTCGTGCATTATCCTGCTGAAATGTAGGGTTTTGCAGGGATAGAATGAATGGTAGGGCCACGGATCGTAACACATCTGAAATGTAACGTCCACTGTTCAAAGTGCCGTCAATGCGAACAAAAGATGACCGAGACGTGTAACCGATGGCACCCCATACCATCACGCCGGGTGATACGCCAGTATGGCGATGACGAATACACGCTTAAAATGTGCGTCTACCACGATGTCGGCAAACACGGATGCGACCATCATGATGCTATAAACAGAACCTGGAGTCATCCGAAAAAAAGATATTTTGCCATTCGTGCACTCAGGTTCGTCGTTGAGTACACCATCGCAGGCGCTCCTGTCTGTGATGCAGCGTTAAGGGTAAACGCAGCCACGGTCTCCGAGCTGATAGTCCATGCTGCTGCAAACTTCGTCGAACTGTTCTTGCAGATGTTTGTTATCTTGCAAACGTCCCCATCTGTTGACTCAGGGATCGAGACGTGGCTACACGTTCCTTTATAGCCACGCGAATAAGATGCCTGTCAAGTCGACTGCTAGTGACACGAGGCCGTTGGGATCCATCACGGTGTTCCGTATTATCTTCCTGAAGCCACCGATTCCATATTCTGGTAAAAGTTATTGGATCTCGACCAACGCGAGCAGCAATGT
Organism: Schistocerca gregaria; assembly: GCF_023897955.1. Taxonomy (NCBI): domain Eukaryota; kingdom Metazoa; phylum Arthropoda; class Insecta; order Orthoptera; family Acrididae; genus Schistocerca; species Schistocerca gregaria. Next base: position 354,257,896 of record NC_064922.1, on the reverse strand, counting down.
CGCGATACGATAAACCGCATTCGCGACAGGCTACAACCCGACCTTTATCAAAGTCGGAAACGTGATGATACGCATTTCTCCTCCTTACACGAGGCATCACAACGTTTCACCAGGTAACGCCGGTCAAGTGCTGTTTGTGTACGAGAAATCGGTTGGAAACTTTGCTCATGTCAGCACGTTGTAGGTGTCGCCACCGGCGCCAACCTTGTGTGAATCCTCTGAAAAGCTAATCATTTGCATATCGCACTATCTTCTTTGTGCCGGTTAAATTTCGCGTCTGTAGCACGTCATCTTCGTGGTGTAGCAATTTTAATGGCCAGTAGTGTGTGTTCTCCACGTTTGAAGAGAACCGGTGATGGCAAGCAGCGCAGTGAGTGCTGCTAAGTGCACTCCGGTCGGTTCGCTCGCGGCGGCTCAAACGCACGAGATGACGCGATTGGCTGCGACGGGCAGTCGGCGCGCAGCAGATCGCCCTGCTGGCCGGCAGGCTCTGGCCGGGAGCCCCGACTGACGGTCGCCGATAGGATCTGCGGCAGTACGGCTTCATCCGCCGCCTCCCGCGGGACGCCGCCCGCTATCGCGATGATCCACTGGCCACAAATCTGGAATCGACGGCGCCGGATCGTATCAACGCGCTCGAATAAGGAAACGTGCACGCGGACGACTCTTTTGTTTCGCTGGCTGGCATACTGGTCCGGCCACCGACCGTGACCACTCGAAGATTCCTCCCGGATACCCTGCCGAGACAATACCGACGTGTCCCTCCTCCTCTACATCTTGCTTTGCTCTCCCGCAACATACAAGTCCTTCGGTAGTGCCTCCACATTGTCCTCCACACGGGAACACACAGTAAAATATATCACTGTACAGGTATGAGTTATGTTGCTGATTTTGATCTCCTAGGCGACTCCGTTTTACCATTATTTACATTAAATTTACCAGTGGAAAATATGTAAGGTCCAGGTCCACCTTCTGTCGGTTTCTCTTTTTTCATCCGTTTGCCCTTTAAAGAATGTGATATTTCAGAACCTCCAAGAGCTACTGATAAATTATTCTTTCCAGAATAAATATTTCTATCTGCAACGGAGTGTGCGTTGTTTTATTTGGAAGGTAAGAGGGAGCTACTGGCGGGAGGAAAGCAGTGACTGCCCCTGGATATCTCAGACGATAACGCCTATTTCTTTAAAGTCAGTACCGCCATTAGACTGTTTTTTTTTTATATCCAGTGTTACATTTACACGATCATGATTTCGGCTTAAAATGCCTTTATCAAGTGTTTTAACGTTATACAGTGCCGAAGATGGATAGGCCTACTGTCGTATTTAAAATACACTATTGGACACATTGTCTAGGGGTCAATGTGTCTAATAGTGTGTTTTAAATACGACAGTATGACATATTAGGCACTATATAACATTAAAACACTTGATAATGGCATTTTAAGCCGAAATCATGATCGTGTAAATGTAACACGGCATAAAAAAAACAGTCTAATGGCGGTACTGACTTTAAAGAAATACAGTCCTGGAAATGGAAAAAAGAACACATTGACACCGGTGTGTCAGACCCACCATACTTGCTCCGGACACTGCGAGAGGGCTGTACAAGCAATGATCACACGCACGGCACAGCGGACACACCAGGAACCGCGGTGTTGGCCGTCGAATGGCGCTAGCTGCGCAGCATTTGTACACCGCCGCCGTCAGTGTCAGCCAGTTTGCCGTGGCATACGGAGCTCCATTGCAGTCTTCAACACTGGTAGCATGCGCCGCGACAGCGTGGACGTGAACCGTATGTGCAGTTGACGGACTTTGAGCGAGGGCGTATAGTGGGCATGCGGGAGGCCGGGTGGGCGTACCGCCGAACTGCTCAACACGTGGGGCGTGAGGTATCCACAGTACATCGATGTTGTCGCCAGTGGTCGGCGGAAGGTGCACGTGCCCGTCGACCTGGGACCGGACCGCAACCACGCACGGATGCAAGCCAAGACCGTAGGATCCTACGCAGTGCCGTAGGGGACCGCACCGCCGCTTCCCAGCAAATTAGGGACACTGTTGCTCCTGGGGTATCGTCGAGGACCATTCGCAACCGTCTCCATGAAGCTGGGCTACGGTCCCGCACACCGTTAGGCCGTCTTCCGCTCACGCCCCAGCATCGTGCAGCCCGCCTCCAGTGGTGTCGCGACAGGCGTGAATTGAGGGACGAATGGAGACGTGTCGTCTTCAGCGATGAGAGTCGCTTCTGCCTTGGTGCCAATGATGGTCGTATGCGTGTTTGGCGCCGTGCAGGAAAGCGCCACAATCAGGACTGCATACGACCGAGGCACACAGGGCCAACACCCGGCATCATGGTGTGGGGAGCGATCTCCTACACTGGCCGTACACCTCTGGTGATCGTCGAGGGGACACTGAATAGTGCACGGTACATCCAAACCGTCATCGAACCCATCGTTCTACCATTCCTAGACCGGCAAGGGAACTTGCTGTTCCAACAGGACAATGCACGCCCGCATGTATCCCGTGCCACCCAACGTGCTCTAGAAGGTGTAAGTCAACTACCCTGGCCAGCAAGATCTCCGGATCTGTCCCCCATTGAGCATGTTTGGGACTGGATGAAGCGTCGTCTCACGCAGTCAGCACGTCCAGCACGAACGCTGGTCCAACTGAGGCGCCAGGTGGAAATGGCATGACAAGCCGTTCCACAGGACTACATCCAGCATATCTACGATCGTCTCCATCGGAGAATAGCAGCCAGCATTGCTGCGAAAGGTGGATATACACTGTACTAGTGCCGACATTGTGCATGCTCTGTTGCCTGTGTCTATGTGCCTGTGGTTCTGTCAGTGTGATCATGTGATGTATCTGACCCCAGGAATGTGTCAATAAAGTTTCCCCTTCCTGGGACAATGAATTCACGGTGTTCTTATTTCAATTTCCAGGAGTGTATATTATGACTATTATGACTGTGGTCTCACATAATGAATAAATTATTAGATAACGCCTATACTCACGGACGCTAAGGTTCTGTGTGCACACAGTTTCAATCTGCCACGAAGTTTCAAATAGATCTTTATTGCAAAAACAGTCTTTCGAAGACATTCGCTGGTTGTACACCATATTTTGGTTGCTGTCTAGACTGCTTTGAATTTTTTAAAACGAGCCGTTGCGGTACATACGGGCTACTGTAAATGACTTTATAATATTTTTATTCAGTCGCAGGACCGGGTGCAGCAAACGTCCTCCAAGATCGGTTTCGATCCTTAGGTCATTTTCAACGTTCACAACGGAACAACAGCTGCAGTGCAGCAAGTTGGTGTCTGGTGTAATCCAGCTAACAGAGGCGGTCGTGTTGTCCAGTTGTGAACGCTTGAAAATGGCCTAAGGACCAAATACGGTCGTGGCGTAATGTTGGCGCAACAAATGCTACATTCAATAAAAATATTAGTGACAGTTGAGGATGCTCTGCGTCCAACGAAAAGTGGATAAAATATCAAACCTGAAGATGCTCAGGTGACAAAAACCGATATAATTTTTAATCTATCGGCATTTCTCGTCAGTTCCCAAACATTACTAAAGGGTTCTGTTCCTCAATCGGTAAAAACAGACCCCCTAGTAGGATCACTTTGTTGTCTGTTTGTCTGTCTGTCTGTCTGTCTGTCTGTCTCCCTCTCTCTCCGTCTGTTAAAAAAGCTTTTTCTCAGGAGCAAATAGTGTAAGGTGCCATGACATGGTCACTTACACGCTAGCTTACCAACATTAGTACTAATAATAAAGGGACTGACAAGGGCATCATATCATGACTCTATTTTTCGTTGCTACGGAATCTTCTCACGAAATTCCAATCACCAACTGTCTCCTCCGAATGCGCAAATATTTTGTTGACACCAACCTACATAGGGCGGAACGATCACCACGATAAAATAAGGGAAATCAGAGCTCGTACCGAAAGATATAGGTGTTCATTCTTTCCGCGCGCTGTACGAGATTGGGATAATAGAAAAATGTGAAGGTGGTTCGATGAACCCTCTGCCAGGCACTTAAATGTGATTTGCAGAGTATCCATGTAGATGTAGATGTAGATGAAGGCATGCTTATTATGACGCCGTGGCAGAGGTCTTCCAGCAGAGCAGAAGACAGGGGGCGCGCAGCAGAAGTGGTCCCTTGAGGAACCAGCCGTCGGCTGTTGCACTCGAGATAACGGTAGCTGCCGCCTCTGTGGGGCTCTTAAGAGTGGACAGTCCTGGTCACTAAGGACGCTGGAATCAGCAAGAGCACGCACGGGGAAGAACCCTCACCTCGCACTCAAGCACTGCGCCGCGCCACTCAGAACATGCAGGACGCACGTGTTCGTGCTACGGACAGCAGTCGACAGCTAAAGTGTCTGCCTTTCGTCAACTGCTCGCTTCTATTCTTACTGGAAGAAGTCACCTACACTGATGCAGACGTTAGTTATTTGCACGTTCTGTGGATCATACGTGCTACAAATGGCTATTATATGAAATGTGTAAGGACATTTAAAAATATGACTCCTTTCCCTCTGTGAGGTGCTGACTTTTTACTCGATTTCCACTTTTTTTGTGAAGCTACTACGCATGATCCTATCTTCATTTTCATTGACCATGTGGTACAGTTTACAGGATCCAAGACGTTTTGAAAATCTTTGAAGACGGAGTCTACATGTCCACCAGCATCTACCGATTGTAAAAAACGAGATGGTATCGAAAAATTATCGAAGTACATTTCATTAAATTATTGTGACTTACTTATATCTTATTGTACACCGTCACCCTTGGCAGCGAATACACAGATTCCTACGTCTACGTTTTGAGATACATCTTGTCTTTCTGTGGTAGGGAATGTAGAATTCATTGATTTTTCTCGAATCCTCTCCAATGTATCTTCGCCCATTCAATTTGATTTCCATCTTGGAAAAGAGGGAGAAGCTACTCATAGCTAAGTTTGGTGAGTTGTCATCCTTTTGGTGTAAAACTGCAGAATAATGTAGGCTGTATGCAGTCGTACGTTGTCGTGGTGGAGTACCCACTCGTTCGTAAGCCACTTCTGTGGCCGTTTACACTTTACGCCACGCCCTCAAAGCAGGAGGGTCGATGTCTTCCTGGGCAGTATATATCATCAAGTACTTAATATTATTTTAGACCTTTTTTTGGCCAAGGTGAGGCATTCTTCGATTGTGACGATCGCTAGTTAGTTTTCAGTGTCAAAACCAAAACGCAAGTTACGTCACTTGTGGAATTGAAAGAAAATTTGAACTGTCTTGAAACAGACGTTTAAGTCTCTTGTAGACTTCCCCCCTATATTGATTTTGGTTGTCTTAAAGCAGTGGCCACAATCGCTCTCGCGATCAATATTTCTGACAGGATACGTTCAAACGTTATTCCCAAGGCGTGTTGAAGAGGTCTTGGATGTTCTTTCTACGATCTTGCAGAATCATATCCCTCACCTTGTGAACATTATCTGGTGTGAACTTAGTTGACGACCGGCTAGAACAATCGTCGTCATAGGCTAATGTTTGACCGTTTTTGAAACTCTTATACCAGTTTTAAGAGTCTATCCTAAAGCTCTCCCTCACGTCGTAAGTCTGGGTCTGATGTAAAATAAAGCGTTGTCTGTTATGTTTCTGCAGCGGTTTTCCCTACCTTAAAGCAAAACTTTATACTAGCGCGCTGCTGTGCCAAGTTAGACATCGTAAAACCGGAAACTCATGTCAACACGACAGTGGAAATATGCTCACAAATAAATAAGCAAACCGCTCTGAAGGTCATCTTATGTAATGACCATTGACGATAAAATTAAAGAGATTCAGACTTATCTCCACGGAATGCCAACATTTTTCCCGCTTCCCCATCCACGAATGTAATATGAAAAGAAGGGAATAGGCTGGTACGCTATAAACATTCCACAACACAAAATGCGTTGGCTTTCATAGTACAGATGTAAAGATTGAGGGAAAAATTGGTGTTAAGGGATAAATAACATCACCGTAACAGCCTAAAAGAAGAGTTTCTTGACAATGTTTTCGGTCAATAGGAGAAATAATAGAGAAATAATATCTGGGTTAGTTTGTGAGCATATATTTGTGTATTACAAAAAAAAGTCTCGGAAAGTAATACAAAATGGCGAGACTACAGCAATTTTCCCGAAGCGACCTGCGGCGTAAACTATAACTTGTGTTAATTTGAATCTGGAAAAAAGAAAAAAATCTATGTAATCCACATGAATGTAGCTAGTGAACCACGTTGGGGATCTTAGAAATATTTATTTTTGTGTAATTGGCAAGTGTTTGAATAAAGTCGTTCAATTTTCACCAAGAAAGGACAGTCATTTGTTAAGAAATATTGTTAAAATAATCTAACCGAAAATTCCCTACGTGGCTCAATTTGAAATGTTATTTCAAAATTGTGGTTAAATTTTCAAATAAACAGATTGAAAATTGTTGTAGTTACGCTACGTGTCGATTTGAAAAATCAAGTTTGGAGAAAAACGCGTTTGAAGTTTAGATAAGTGTTATAAACATGAACATATGAAAAAAAATCTACTTCTAGAAAACTCTTAACATTTATCTTATATCCTAGGACTGGCCTGTCATATTGTTGCGATAGCGATGGACATCATATCCAATATTTTATCATAGATCGATTGAAATATCGCTCGTGACAATTCCATGAACTCACAAAACAATTTCATCTCTCCCCCTCCAAACAGGTGCATTGTTAGGACGATTCGACGGCGGATTTCATATGCGTTCGGTCTTAACATAGTACTTGTTATAATAACTTTGGGCATTTTGGTCAAATAATAATTGTTGTAAAGCCTAAGCCTCTAGGACTTCGATCTTGCAACGCGATGTCTGCATTGCACGTTTTACATTTCACGTACGGAGAAATAACAGAGAAAACAGCAGGAAAATTTCTAATGCTATAGCTCAATCCGAAATTCACATCGAAATCCTGGTGATTGTCTTTCAGTTTCCTAGCAGAGGAATAGATTCGTTCCGCACTGTTCTCAGCCTCAAATCTGCTCTTTGAACTCTTTGATGGCATTCTGCTTCGACACGGTGTTGTATAGGATGTTTTCGTACCTCTAATGCCAGAGTACAGTTTCTTAGCACTCATCCGTACTTGAAAGACAAACCTGAGTACTATAAGATCACAAACTATCAAAAGTCAACAATTCACACAAAAATTAAGATTCGAAACGAAACAATTGTCTTTTTCGTACAGTTAGTGACGCTTGGCGAAGCCAAGCTATCGTGTTATTGTTTTGAAGTGCTTCTGTATACCCAGACACCACAGGGGGTATCGAGTTGGCCGTTTCGGGTCAGCCGATGTGCTGGAGCACGACCTCGGAATTCCATAGCACATATATATTTATTTATTCCGGGGGTTAGACTTCTTGCTTCATGTCTAAGAATGTTCAAAAGCGTCTTTTAACCCAATAAAAAAATGATTTTTTGGAAATTCTGCAGTGGTGTTACCCTTTAATTCATTCGTCGATAAAGGACCCTAAACTCAGTGGTCCTCGTCGTCTCATTCAGCAATGTGGGGCCACTGTGTTTCACTCTGTCCTTCCTTCATCAAGACTTTGTAACAACAAAACTCCGGCCGAACAGGCCGTGAAGGCCCAATGGTACCGACCGGCCGCCATGTCATGCTCACCTTTGGTCGTCACCGGATACGAATACGGAGAGAGCGGGCCGTTAGTTTTCGTGGCGGGAGCCGCTACTTCTCAGTCAAGTAGCTCCTCAACCGGCCTCACAAGGGCTGAGTGCACCCAGCTTGCCAACAGCCCTCCGCAGACCCGGACGATGACCCATCCAAGTGTTAGCCAACCCCGACAGCGCTTAACTTCGGCGGTCTGACGGGAACCGGTGTTACTACTGCGGAAACACCGTTGGCAACTTCAACGCTCTGCTACATATAAACTCAAACATGGTTCAAATGGCTCTGAGAGCTATGGGACTTAACATCTGACGTCATCAGCCCCCTACACTTAGAATTACTTAAACCTAACTAACCCAAGGACAGCACACACATCCATGTCCGAGGCAGGACTCGAACCTGCGACCGCCGCAGCAGCGTGGTTCCGGACAGCTCGACTACAACGGCCGGCAAATATAAACTCAGGACAGTCACGTACGTGAGACAGACATATGACAAACAAGCGTGAATCAGAAACACCTGCAGTTTCAGAAAATTGTAGTGAAAAGCAGGATGATCGGTGAATGGTGCAGGGACGGGCAGTTGACCCTGAACCTAGATTAATGTCGCGTACTGCGAGTAAGTACGCGAAGACATCCGCTATTGTAAAATTACTCTTCTAGTGACAAATCACTGGAAACAGTAACTACCGTAAAGTGCCTAGCAATAACCATCCGTAGGAACTTAAGGAGGAATTACCACATCAGATGGGAGGAACATCTGATGCTAGACCTTGATTCCATGGGAGAATCTTGACAAAATACAAAATATTTCTTCCACCGATTCTTGAGTATTGTCTATGCGTCTGGGACCCTTACCATGTTGAATCAATAAGAAGTAAGAAAGGAAGGAAGGTTTGGTTTGGCTCTGAGCACTATGCGACTTAACTTCTGAGGTCATCAGTAGCCTAGAACTTAGAACTAATTAAACCTAACTAACCTAAGAACATCACACATATCCATGCCCGAGGCAGGATTCGAACCTGCGACCGTAGCGGTCACTCGGTTCCAGACTATAGCGCCTAGAACCGCACAAGGTTTGGTTTAACTTACCATCGACATCGAGGTCATTATAGACGCTGGAGAATGTTACCTCTCATCATCCGTAGTGCCAGTTGTGAACTGCGGAGTAACTAGTGTTACGCTGTGGCGTTGTCTTTCTGCATGAATAACCTCTCCATCAAACACGTACTGCAGGGCGCCTATCATTGGACCAAACAGATGGAAGTGGGAAGGTGCGAGATTCATGCTGTAGGGTGGAAGACGGAGAACGGTCCAATGAAATTTTGTGAGCTCCTGTCGAATGCACAGACTTGTGTGAGGCCTTGCGTTCTTATGAAGAAGGAGAAGTTGGTTTGCATATTTGTAGCAACTAACAGGCAGAAGTCGTTTCTTCAATTTCCTGAGGGTAGCACAATAGACTTCAGAGTTGATCGTTGCAAAGTGAGGGAGATCATCAGTCAGAGCAACCCCTTGAGAGTCTCAGACGACTGGCTGTGTGTGCGTTTTTGAATCTGTTCATGGTGTAGATGTGGTGTGGTACCACTCCATGGATTGCCGTTTTGTGAAGTGATGAAACCATGTTTCATTGCCTGTGGCGATGTTCGACAAAAAACTGTCAAGATCAGCCTCGTAGAGCGCAGGCAGTTCCACTTAGACGGTCCTACGTTGGTCTTTATGGTCTTCTGTTAGGCGGCGAGGAAACAAGCCAGCTAAGTCTAGGGGTCTGATGACCTCAGATGTTTCGTCCCATAGTGCTTAGAGCCATTTGAACCATTTTTTGAAACCAGCCGGCACACACCTTTGAGTAACCCAACGGGTGTGTCAGTGCTGCCAACAGACATTTCCTGTTGTGCAGTGAGGTGTTTGATTGTGATCCAGCTATCACCTCGAATGAGAGTGTCCGCACGTTCCAACACTGAAGGGGTCGCAGCTATGGGCAGCCGATCGGCAAGCGGGAAATCGGGCAGGTTTGCGCGACCTTGTTGCAATGATGACAGACGCCTCGTCCAACCGCTCACGGTGCTTTTGTTAACTTACAGGTCTCGGCAGACATTCTGCAAGTATCTAAGAATGTCTGCGATGTTCTGGTTTTCCGTCAAAATAAAATTCAGTGAGAGCTCTCTGCTTGCAATGCATCCCCGTTACAGACATTATTTCGAAGCCTACTTACAGTTCGGCCACGTATCAGAACTTCAGGAAACTAGAGACGCTGGAGCGGGAATATTCCACGACGTCCCACAACAAATTCAGCATTTTTTCAACCAAAATTGTCCAAGAAAAGAATGTGCTGCATTACTTACGGGGCGGCCCTCGCATTTTCCTGTGTGTGCGTCCTATCCTACGACTTCATCGTAACAATGGCGGGGACGTACAGTACATAGAGCGACGCACGGTTCGGTTGTCCTCCCGCCGTTCCGTATTGACACAAAGGCGCCTCGACGGCGCCATGCCGCCGTGATAAGTGTGGGCGTCGAGTGGGATATGTCGGGCCACGAACTGCAGATGGTAATGAGACGCCGTCCCGCCCCGCGCTGTAACGAGGCGTTCTCTGATTTATGCGACTCCGCCCCTCGCCTCTTGCTGCGTAGTGCAGAAGCAGGGAGCGGGGAACACGTAGCGGGATCTCGCTACCCCATCCCCGTCGTTGAGGAAGAGCAGTGACTAGATATGTCTTCCCGCTCTCTCTCTCTCTCTCTCTCTCTCTCTCTCTCTCTCTCTCTCTCTCTCTCTCTCTCTGTGTGTGTGTGTGTGTGTGTGTGTGTGTGTGTGTGCCCTAACATCGTCAAATTCTTATTAGAGAGCACTGTAATGCGCATTTTAAAATTTATCCCGGCGAGTTTAAATGAGAGGTCACTGAAATCAGAGGTATATGCATGAATCTTACCTCATAAAGAAGATAAATTAACGGAGTTCTTAGATTACCTTAACTCGATTCACAAGGATACTCAGTTCACTCAGGAAACAGAGTATGGCTGCTATTTCTTGTAAAGTCGTGAATGATGAGATTAGTTGAAAGCATGAAAGCAGTGATTAAATTGGCTTTCTGTTTGCCTTTTTCCACTAATGAGCTGGTGATGTTAAATCTCAACTGCGGTTCTGCTGTTGTCCCGATCGCAGCCGACATCAGGCTCCATCCCGTCTAGGTGGGGTTCCAGTATTCGAATTAAGCCGGCCGCTGTGGCCGAGTGGTTCTAGGCCCTTCAGTCCGGAACTGCGCTGCTGCTGCGGTCGCAGGTTCGAATCCTGCCTCTGGCATGGATGTGTGTGATGTCCTCAGGTTAGTTAGGTTTAAGTAGTTTTAAGTTCTAGGGGACTGATGACCTCTGATATTAAGTCCCATAGTGCTTAGAGCCATTTGAAGTATTTATTCGAATTCATAATAAAGAGAGACAACAGGGGGAAGCTACAGCCAGAGGAAAGACAGACCGATGTGGTAAAGTGTTGCACTTGTAGCATTTATTGTTCGAGAAGAATGTATCAAATGAAAGATAGCCTGTTACAAGTGAATAACAGTTACTGTACGGAAATTAAGCTAAGAATCTGGCGGGAACTAGTCTTGCTGCGGAATAGTTCACAAGAACAATTAAACAGGAAACAAATTACTGTCATTCTGATGGTTTTAAATCTAAATTAAGAGAGAGTGGGCCAAGAGATAATTGAAATGCTGATAGTTATATGAATTGAGAAGAGCGGCCCATGAAGGGGAAGTTAAGATTGCAATTCCGAGCCCACGGTTCGGCACGCGTCGGAACTGTTACGATTAGCACGGTCAAACTGACTACTAACAGTACCGTAGCGAGTCGCGCAATCAGTGGCCGCTACAGATGTAGGAACCATGCACATCCGTACATAACAGTGGCAGCTTACTAGCTGACGATGATCACTAGGCGGCTCCAGCTAAGAAATGGCTTCAACTGATGGCGTCTCTTGTCACTGTTGGGTATGAAGACCCAACGGCACACTGTCTCCACCACTAAGAAAACGAACCCCGTGACCAATCTAACAGTCGTGTCTCTTGCGAATTTATTCCGGTCCGTGAAGGCAGTGCCAACCCACTGGTTGAAAGACCTGAAATAATGGGTCTTCCACGAAAATGGTTGGAGGGGTGATGGTACACATTTCTCCTCCTTACGCGAGGCATCACAACAACATTTCACCAGGCAACGCCGGTCAACAGCTGTTTGTGTATGAGAAATCGGTTGGAAAATTTCCTCATGTGAGCACGTTGTAGGTGTCGCCACCGCCGCCAACCTCGTGTAAATGCTCTGAAAAGCTAACATTTGCATATCACAGCATCTTCTTCCTGTCGGTTAAATTTCGTGACTGTAGCACGTCATGTTCATGGTGCAGCAATTTTAATCACCAGTAGTGTATTCCAGTATATCGTTCAAGACAGACAGTATCATCCGAAAATATCAGGGCAGAGTGGTTTTCCGCCCACCATCAAAGATTACAGACCTACTGGGATCAGTGAAGTACGGTCTGTTGTTAAGAACGGTGGAATTTACCAAATTGCTTGCCAGTGTGGTACGGCTAACATAGACCAGACCACGAGCACAGTAGAAGAACGCTGCACCGAGCATCAATGCTGCACTTGCCTTTTGCAGCCAAGTCTGCTATGGCTGAAAATTCATCTCCAAGGACTCTCAATGGTGTGTAATAAAAGAATAATTTTAGCCATAGTAACATCTTTTTGGGGCTTTATAACTAAAAAGATCGGCCAAAATTAGCGTAGAAGAGAATGTAATGAACCGCGATGGCGGGTACCATTTGGATAATGCGTGGACCACGTCATTTCCAGAGTACGACGAAGGTCGCGGCGAGCGCCAGCCTGAGAACAATTGAGTTCCAACTCCACCAGCGACGACGCTGCCCACGGGGTGGTGTGATCAGTGTACCACCACGCTCTAGTTGCATGTGTGGGATTCTCGCTGATTAATTACAGAGCGAGAGAAGTTCTCGTCTGCCTTCAGTGGCTCAGCCGAAGATGATTGGCAGATGCCCAGTCGAAATATCGTGGACTGTAGTAAACGACGACTGGTTGAAAGTCCGAAATTTCTTTGGGCATTGTAACGTTAGCAGCTACGTTACTGCCCATCCATTATTCCATAACTTAGAATAAAGGACTGTAGCACATATCGAACCATAACAAGTGCTGCTCAGGTACGAAGCGCTTTTCACCAATTTTTGATAAATTGAGGTTCAAAGTTCTGTGAGCCTGTTGCATGCCATATGAGAGCGACAGCGTTGTTAACGTAACCAGATAAGGCGGCAGACACTGTTGCTTATAAACCAGGGGAAACAGTAACAACTGTAAAATACCCCGAGCGGTTCTAGGCGCTTCAGTCTGGAACCGAGCGACCGCTACGGTCGCAGGTTCGAATCCTGCCTCGGGCATGGATGTGTGTGATGTCTTAGGTTAGTTAGGTTTAAGTAGTTCTAAGTTCTAGGGGACTGATGACCTCAGATGTTAAGTCCCATAGTGCTCAGAGCCATTTGAACCTTTTTTTTGTTGTAAAATACCCAGGGTATTCGTCCAACGCGTCCTAAAGTGTAACTACCACGTAAGTATAGTCGTAGGGAAAGCAGTTTCCGGCGAAGAGTCATTAGTGGAATTCCTAGGAAATAAAATGGACGTATTGACGGCGGTTGCAAGTATTTCTATTCGATGCCGCTTCAGCGACTTGCGAGTCGATGAAGATGAGATGAAATGATTAGGACGACACAAATATCCAATCCCCGAGCAAAGAAAACTGCCGATCCGGCTGGAAATCGAACACACGATGTAGAGTCATCGACAGTAATCACTTTTTTTAAAAAAAATCACGACCGAAACGAGATCCGAACCATCGATCCAGGGTTTATCAATATTGAGAGCTACCGATTTTTTCAGTTTGTCTTTTTTTCTTTCTATTTGTTTCGTCGTTGTTATTCTTCAGCAGTTATGCGCGGATATCGCATGACATCTATCAAATCCCATCTACTGAACTTTCACTTAGTTTTTTATTACAGCAGATGGCTTGATAGTTATAAGATGGTGTGACAGAGATTCCAATCTAAATCTTGCCTGTTAATATGTCGCATTGTTACCAAGACTCCGAAATATGGGAGGAAAATTTCATCTAAAAGAAACAAAATTATCGGCCTATTTCGTTAATTATGTTTGAGAGACTTTCAATGAGCTAGATGGTGCAGTGCTCAGCCACAGGGCTCGCATTTGAGAGAACGACGGTTCAAATCGCGTCCGGCCATCCAGATTTAGGTTCTCCGTGATTTCCCTAAATCACTCCACGCAAATTCCGGGATGGTTCCTTTGATGCTTCCATTTCTAGATAGATTGCAAAATATTCATTATTTTCCTTTTGAGGCAGTTAATTTCTTAATGAAAAGGTCGAGGACCTTCAAGTTACTGAGAACTGACAAAACTAGACACACTTCGGTATAAGATTATCAGTGTTGAGTCTGTATCATTTCTTTTACACTTATCATTCGTATTAATAGCGCTTGGAGCACTTCGTACTAAAAATTCTGGAGCAAATCTACGGCACTTCAGCTAACTTCCGTTGGATAGCAACGCTTTGTAGTTTAGAGTATAAATGTTCTTGGAAGCTTCTGTAATTTAATCTCAGTGACTGAGCTTTAGCATCAGGTCACTAATAATTTTCTATACATCAGGTAAAGTGTCTGTCGTCTGTTTAATCAGTACTTGTTTGTTACAGGTGAATGGGGTTACCATCGTCAAGGATACTGTCAGGCTGGCTTCAGTGCATGCTTGTCAAAGGTAAGATCGTAAAAGTCTCACATACCGCACGCAATTACTAAGTGCTGACTTACCATTTTTGAGTATTCACAATGATACTGTTCCAAAGAACAAAATATTATTATAATTAATATGTTGTACTGAAAATCGACGAACTATTCTGCAGGTGCAAAGCACACTTCCTTTCTACTGTTGCCAGCAGAGTGAAGAGGCAGCTTCATGTCCCGTAGGCTCTTCACAATGTGTCCGCTAAACGCCTTTGTCCAACGTGCGCAGACTTCTGTTCGCACCTGGCTTTCACTTCATCTACCAAATCACTGAATTAGACCAACTTCTCGTAGCAGGTGGCTTACGAAACACAGGTGCTGGGTAAAGCGACGTCTAAAAGAAAGGTGACTTGCTCCCTATAGCCACTGTCCGCCGAGCACTTCATAAAGCAAATATTCATGGGCTAGCTGCTATACCCAAACCATTAGTGACGACACATAAAACAAACAAGCATAAAACATGGGGTCAGGAGCATAAATTCTGGACCGCTGGTCAGAGGAAACACGTCATTTGGTCCGACGAGTCAACGTTTTCGTTATTACCGACATCGGGCAGGGCTTGTCTGGAGAACGCCAAAAGAAGCCTACGATCCTCATTACTTGATTCCAACGGGCTAGCTGTTGTGGCCGAGCGTTTCTAGGCGCTTCAGTCCGGAACCGCGCTGCTGCTATAGTCGCAGTTTCGAATCCTGCTTCGGGCATGGATGTGTGTGAAGTCATTAGGTTAGTTAGGTTTAAGTAGTTGTAAGTATAGGGGACTGATGACCACAAATGTGAAGTCCCATAGTGCTTAGAGCCATTTGAACCATTTTTTGAAACCAGCCAGCACACACCTTTGAGTAACCCAACGGGTGTGTCAGTGCTGCCAACAGACATTTCCTGTTGTGCAGTGAGGTGTTTGATTGTGATCCAGCTATCACCTCGAATGAGAGTGTCCGCACGTTCCAACACTGAAGGGGTCGCAGCTATGGGCAGCCGGTCGGCAAGCGGGAAGTTGGGCGGGTTTGCGCGACCTTGTTGCAATGATGACAGACGGTTAAGTGTGGCGGTGGAAGTGTGATAGTGCGTGTAGCCATACACGGTATTCTGCTAGTCCCATCATTACTCTCAAAGGACGTGTTACAGCCAACGATTATATGAACATTCTAGGTGATCAGGTGCAGCTTATGATTCAAATGTTGTTTCCCAACAACGATGCCGTATTTCAGGACCATAATGCACACATTCACCCAGTCAGGACAGGACAATCGTGGTACGAGGAGCACGTAACTGAACTGCAGCGTCTTCCCTGACCAGCACTTGAACATTATCGAACTCTTGTGGGCTGTATTGGAGACTACGGAGCAGATTTCTGCCTCCCTCGTCACTACAGGAGTTAGAAGAGGTCCTGATCGAAGAGTAACATAACATTCCTCTGGAGACTATAGAGTGGCTGGATTGAAGAGTTTTTAGCAAACAGAACACAGCATGTTGTTCTCAATAGAGAGACGTCTACAGGCGTTAAAGTAACCTCTAGCGTACCACAGGGGAGTGTTATGGGACCATTGCTTTTCACAATATATATAAATGACCTAGTAGATAGAGTCGGAAGTTCCATGCGGCTTTTCGCGGATGATGCTGTAGTACACAGAGAAGTTGCAGCATTAGAAAATTGCAGCGAAATGCAGGAAGATCTGTAGCGGATAGCACTTGGTGCAGGGAGTGGCAACTGACCCTTAACATAGACAAATGTAATGTTTTGCGAATACATAGAAAGAAGGCTCCTTTATTGTATGATTATATGATAGTGGAACAAACACTGATAGCAGTTACTTCTGTAAAATATCTGGGAGTGTGTATACGGAACGATTTGAAGTGGAATGATCATATAAAATTAATTGTTGGTAAGGCGGGTGCCAGGTTGAAAGTCCCGATGAATTTCAACCTGGCACCCGTCTTACCAACAATTAATTTTATATGATCATTTCACTTCCTTAGAAAACGTAGTCCATCAACAAAGGAGGTGGCTTGCAAAACACTCGTTCGATCTATACTTTAGTATTGCTCATCAGTGTGGGATCCCTACCAGGTCTGGTTGACAGAGGATATAGAGAAGATCCAAAGAAGAGCCAAGCGTTTCGTCACAGGATTATTTGGTAAGCGTGATAGCGTTACGGATATGTTTAGCAAACTCTAGTGGCAGACTCTGCAAGAGAGGCGCTCTGCATCGCGGTGTAGCTTGTTGACCAGGTTTCGAGAGGGTGCGTTTCTGGAAGAGGTATAGATTAAATTGCTTCCCCCTACTTATACCTCCCGAGGACATCACGAATGTAAAATTAGAGAGATTCGAGCGCGCACAGAGGCTTTCCGACAGTCGTTCTTCCCGCGAACCATACGCAAGTGGAACAGGAAAGGGAGGTAATGAAAAGAGAAGTAATGACAGTGACAAGTAAAGTCCCCTTCGCCACACACCGTTGGGTGGCTTGCGGAATATAAATGTGGATGTAGATTACATGCCAGTATTCCAAGAAGAGTCGCAGCTGTATTACTGGTAAATGGGGGTCCAAACCCTTATTGATAAACCATTCCCAGGTAACTACACGTATTAACATTATTTTGCCTATCACCTGTATGTTTTATCAAATGAATATGACGAAAAATTAGAACTCACACGGAAGTTTGGCGATAGTCGTTCTTCCCGCTCGCTATTTGTGAATGGAACAGGAGAGGTGGGGAAAGATGGTATCAGAAGTAACCTGCCCCACACGTCGTAACATAGCTTGTGGAGCCCAGATGTAGATGCAGATCGAGTATTGCCTCGCTTGCGAGCGGTACGCCGTCGGCACACGGACCGTGCTGTCGAACGTTAAACGTTGAGCGTGCCAAGTTCGACGTGCTGCTGAACGCTCAGGAACGAAGCGACTCGTGCATACGGTACGTGGGCCCCAACGTGGTAAACGCGATCGCAACGCACTCCAACGGCAGTTGAGGGATGTTTTTAGTTTGTAAATCACACTGTTTACTCAACGGGAGCACGTAAAATTCCAACGTTAGCTCTATTAAAACGCACATTTCCTCCATCTTCCACGAAAGGGAATGTGCTATGTCCAAACCATAAGGACATAGGCTTATAAAAGTTCCATTACAAACAGTGCGGTACAAATTTGGAATACTTCTCCACATAATATAATCATTATTTCATCATTCCCACATTTTAGTAAAACCCCAAGGTTTGATCACTGTTCCTACCCAGTATCAGAATCTTTGCAACATGTGAATTACGAATCGTAAAAAAAAAGGAGCAAAATATCTTTATACAAGTACCGCCAGCTGTCCTGTAAATTAAGCCAATCGAACAAAGTCACCCCTCAAAAAAGGTGAACTTATATTCACATAACATCAAATATTATAGCATGCACTTATATTAAATTAATAAGAAAGTATCAGAACCTAATAAAAACGCGAATGTTAGGAAAAAAATTTGGCAGTGTTTGGACGCGAATCTCCGCCCAAGGACGAAGTGATTGCGGAATAATGACGCTACCCATTACGCTAAACCAACTATACGCGCTATATCTGTAAACATATTAACCATTGCTAAAAAGGTTAGTCGTAGATGATTATGTTATAAATTGAATTTTAATTGTCACAAATTGTACCCAGAACAATGCGTTTTGGGTGGATCTCAGTGTGTCGCTGCCTTCAAATAGCCTACTCTCATAATACGCAAGTTACAATAATTCTTTTCCTCGAATATGATGTTTCTCATTATTTTTTTGCAACGAAATACACAATTAACAGCGGGTTTTCCAATGATTCTCAATTTGATGGTGCTCATAAACGGAATATATACGTATAGGCTTGAAATGAATGCCAATATGGCGCCTCATTATCTCTGTATTGAAGGGACACGGCGAGCGCGTGACGTAGTTGGCGTTGTGATATCTCATTGGTCCACGCTCAGACGCACGCTCAGAATATCTGACATGCCAGGTATTGCTCTGCACGTTCGGAAAGACTCCCGAACGTGCTATTCCACGCTATGACGTCAGAAAGTCGACACGTTCAACGCTCAACGTTCGGATGCACGGTCAGTGTGCCGACGGCTTTAGGTAGTTTGGATACGGAGCCGTGGTGATGGACCGCTGTACAAATTTTAGAACGAGAGGACTGAAGTTTTTAGAGGGCGGCCGCGTCGCGCCACTTAAATGTCAAAAGAAACGCGAGAAGCTAATGACAATGGGGAGCGCCCTAGACCGAGAGGCCTGAGTGCCTCGCCGCGGTCACAGTAGGAAATGAACGGGGCGCCAAGCGGGAGTTGTTGCCGATGGGAGGTTAATGTCTCGCGCCCGGCGGAGCAAAAAAGGCCAGCGAGTCCCGCCGGAATGCTTTGGCCGCGGTGCGCCGCCTAAAACAGAACAGAAGAGCCGGGGGCAGCTGACGATGGATGGCGGAGGACGAACCGGTGACCCGCGGGTACACGGCCGCCGCCGCCACCGGACAAGACAGCGCGATTTGTGGCGGGGCGCCCGATGACAATGCTCGCCAGATAAAGTCCCCCGCTCATAAATATTTACCGCCATTTCCATACGTGACGGCCGCGCCGGCGACGTCGTATACATTAGGCCGAAACCATTGTCATTTGCAAACGGCGGCGCGTTACACACCACAATGGACGACCCGCCGTGGCGCCGGGCCGAACGCGGCGCAGATATTTGGCGGCTTTTAGCGGCGCCACGCTGCAGCCTTACCCGCCTTGCGGCGCCAATGTATTAATAGCCGTGCTCTGTCTGAGGTCGCGGTCGTTCGGCCGACCGACGGAGCTGTACAGCCGTAAGAACAATTTTGGTTCCGCGAAGGACATTCCACACCACTCCAACTATTCACGTGGCTTGAAGTCACCCTGGCGTTTAACTTTTTTTTTTTTCTTTATTTATTTACACTTCTAGCGCCGCAGGAGCAAAGTGAGGAGCCAGTCTCCATGAGCATGGAACGAGTCAGTATGTGTAATTACGGCAGAGAATAATAAATCAAGTAAAATTTACACGAATCCTATGTAGACGAAAAGCTGCTGAGTATACAGGGTGTTACAGAAAGGTACGGCCAAACTTTCAGGAAACATTCCTCACACATAAAGAAAGAAAATATGTTATGTGGACATGTGTCCGGAAACGCTTACTTTCCATGTTAGAGCTCATTTTATTACTTGTCTTCAAATCACATGGATCATGGAATGGAAACACACAGCAACAGAACGTACCAGCGTGACTTCAAACGCTTTGTTACAAGAAATGTTCAAAATGTCCTCCGTTAGCGAGGATACATGCATCCACCCTCCGTCGCATGGAATCCCTAATGCGCTGATGCAGCCCTGGAGAATGACGTATTGTATCACAGCCGTCCACACTACGAGCACAAAGAGTCTCTACATTTGGTACCGGGGTTGCGTAGACAAGAGCCCCCATAAATGAAAGTCAAGAGGGTTGAGGTCAGGAGAGCGTGGAAGCCATGGAATTGGTCCGCCTCTACCAATCCATCGGTCACCGAATCTGTTGTTGAGAAGCGTACGAAAACATCGACTGAAATGTGCAAGAGCTCCATCGTGCATGTACCGCATGTTGTGTCGTACTTATAAAGACACATGTTCTAGCAGCACAGGTAGAGTATCCCGTATGAAATCATGATAACGTGCTCCATTGAGCGTAGGTGGAAGAACATGGGGCCCAATAAAGACATCACCAACAATGCCTGCCCAAACGTTCACATAAAATCTGTGTTGATGACATGATTGCACAATTACGTGCACATTCTAGTCAGCCCACACATGTTGATTGTGAAAATTTACAATTTGATCACGTTGGAATGAAGCCTCATCCGTAAAGACAACATTTGCACTGAAATGAGGATTGACACATTGTTGGATGAACCATTCGCAGAAGTGTACCCGTGGAGGCCAATCAGCTGCTGATAGTGCCTGCACACGCTGTACATGGTACGGAAACAACTGATTCTCCCGCAGCACTCTCCATAGAGTGACGTGATCAACGTTGCCTTGTACAGCAGCAACTTCTCTGACAGTGACATTAGAGTTATCGTCAACTGCACGAAGAATTGCCACGTCCATTGCAGGTGTCCTCGTCGTTCTAGGTCTTCCCCAGTCGCGAGTCATAGGCTGGAATGTTCCGTGCTCCATAACACGCCGATTAAAGGCTTCGAACGTTTTCCTGTCGGAACACCTTCGTTCTGTAAATCTGTCTCGATACAAACGTACCGCGCCACGGCTATTGACCCGTGCTAATCCATACATCAAATGGGCATCTGCCAACTCCGCATTTGTAAACATTGCGCTGACTGCAAAACCACGTTCGTGATGAACACTAACCTGCCGATGCTACGTACTGATGTGCTTGATGCTACTACTGTAGAGGAATGAGTCACATGTCAACACAAGCATCGAAGTCAACATTACCTTCCTTCAATTGGGCCAACTGGCGGTGAATCGAGGAAGTACAGTACGTACTGACGAAACTAAAATGAGCTCTAACATGTGAATTAAGCGTTCCCGGGCACATGTCCACATAACATCTTTTCTTTATTTGTGTGTGAGGGATGTTTCCTGAAAGTTTGGCCGTACCTTTTTGTAACAATCTGTAAACCGGGTGATCAAAAAGTCCGTATAAATTTGAATACTTAATAAATAACGGAATAATGTAGATAGAGAGGTAAAAATTGACACACATGCTTGGAATGACAAGGGTTTTATTAGAACCACCCCATATTGCTAGACGAGTGAAAGATCTCTTGCGCGCGTCGTTTGGTGATGATCGTGCGCTCAGCCGCCACTTTCGTCATGCTTGGCCTCCCAGGTCCCCAGACCTCTGTCCGTACGATTATTGGCTTTGGGGTTTACTGAAGTCGCAAGTGTATAGTGATCGACCGACATCTCTAGGGATGCTGAATGACAACATCCGACGCCAATGCCTTACCGTAACTCCGGACATGCTTTACAGTGCTGTTCACAACATTATTCCTCGACTACAGCTATTGTTGAGGAATGATGGTGGACATATTGAGCATTTCCTATAAAGAACATAATCTTTATTTGTCTTACTTTGTTATGCTAATTATTGCTATTTTGATAAGCGCCATCTGTAGGACTTTTTTGAACTTTTGTATTTTTTTGGCTCTAATAAAACCTCATGTCATTCCAAGCATGTGTGTCAATTTGTACCTCTCTATCTACATTATTCCGTGATTTATTCAGTTCTCAAATTTATACTGACTTTTTGATCACCCGGTATATTCTAAAACGAAAATATGACACGCCACGAAAGAACTGACCGAATGGAGAGGAAACCGGCAGGTGTGATGTACGGGTATATGCAATCAAATGATTTCAGTTTCATAAAAACTGGATGATTTATTCAAGAGGAAGAGCTTCACAAATCAAGTAAATCAATAACACATTTCATCCACATCTGGTCCTTATGCAAGCGACTGATAGAATTGTTAGATGTGCCCCTGAGGGAACACACGTGCTAGCATTTCAGCCGAGACCTCCGTGCAGGCTGCAGTATTACGTCTTTGCATATTATCGAGTGTACTTAGTATGTCCTTACAAACAGCCTCCTTCTGCTTTCCCCACAGAAAAAAAGGCTACAAGTTTTCAGGATGAAATTTTCACTCTGCAGCGGAGTGTGCGCTGATATGAAACTTCCTGGCAGATTAAAATTGTGCCGGACCGAGACTCAAACTCGGGACCTTTGGCTTTCGCGGGCAAGTGCTCTACCAACTGAGCTACCCAAGCACGTCTCACGGCCCGTCCTCACAGCTTTAGGTAGGAGACGAGGTACTGGCGGAGTTAAAGGTGTGAGGACGGGTCGTGAGTCGTGCTTGGGTAGCTCAGTTGGTAGAGCACTTGCCCGCGAAAGGCTAAGGTCCCGAGTTCGAGTCTCGGTTCAGCACACAGTTTTAATCTGACAGGAAGTTTCAAGTCTACAAGTGCCAAATCTAGGGAACGGGCCGGCTACGGTACAGGCCTCCTGCGATAATTCAACGACTTGGAAATAAATCGCGAAGACACACTGTAGCACTTCTTGCACTATGAACTGGACAGTCACCATGTTCGTACCTCATGTTCCTCCTAGCCTACATAGGAGCGTCTTCTACCATCCGTGGAATATCGTCTGTTGGCAGGCTGCGACACTTGAGCACGTTCAGTTTCCGTCACGAAAAACGGGAAAATGAGCCAATGGTTCACTGTCTCATACCACACGTTTACACTCCAAACATGCTGGTACTTTACCTGACAAAGCCAACGGGGATTGTCAGCAGACGAGTAGTTCACGTTTCGGTGGTTTATCTGGCCATGATTGGTAAATGTGAATTCACACTAAAAAAGATACGTATTGGCTGTGGAGCATTCTGTTTTAATACCCATGTACAGAAGTTGACACGACTCTCACAATCGTTTCCAAGGAGCTCTTGATGGAGAAAGATGTGATAGGGATGGAACCTTTGTCAATGGAGAATGCGTAGGGCAACTGCCTGACTGATGTCACTTTCTCTTGCTATTATGCGGGAGCTAAAGTGCGAATCAACTGCAACAGCAGCAAGAACATCTTATGTCGTCAGTTCTTTCCTTCTGTTATGTTGTCTAGGTGTTACACTACCACTTTCACTTTACTGATTGAAGAGGTTGATATATAATTGGCGACATGGTTGACGTCTATTCGAATATCTTGTCGCATACACCGTGCAAGAATGAACTGCATTCTTACTACACTCTCCATAGGCCATGAGCATGTCGGTTTTTTCTGCTTTAGTAAGTACCATCGTTCACTCACGACCTAACTGACCAGCAAGTCGCAATGCACTCAACGGCCACACAAGCACACTGTAATCATACGTAGTATCGTACCTAGTGACTACACAGGCTGAAATGCCTAAACCTTGCACAATACGATATCTCGTAAACGACTCAGAATAGAATCTTGCAAAAAACATCACTGACATTCTAAAGTTACCGTACTTTTACTCTGTTAATGTCAATAGGTATTGTTCCATTTAAAAAAGCGCAAGTTTGCACAAAAATACACTTTATACGTATTAATTCGATCTGTGTATTGACTACCAATACGAGCCCCTGACTACAAAGCCCCTCCCCGTCGGAGTTTCGAGTCCTCCCTCGGGCATGGGTGTGTGTGTTGTTGTCCTTAGCGTAAGTTAGGTTAAGTAGTGTGTAGGCTTAGGGACCGATGACCTCAGCAGTTTGGTCCCTTAAGAATTAACACACATGTGAACATGTGGACTACAAAGCCGTTCTGTGAAAATCGCACATCACTAGCACTTTCCATTTCTGCAATTTTTGCGAAGCACTTGCTTAAAGGGGTACCTTTTATTTCGTTAAGTTTTGTAGCAAGCGGTTTTGCTGAACTTCGAAGAAACTGTAGGAAAACGACAAGCGGTTTACATGCCCTCCTTCTTTATTCTGACCGTAAACAGGCACATGGCCAATTTTTGTTTGTTTGTTTGTTTGTTTGTTTGTCGAGCTTTCATGTTCATGTGATCGGACACAATACATTGTGTACACGCAATTTCGCAAAACATGTTGATGCATGTGGAGAGCACCGATTACTGGTGTTGGGACGTTAGTGCCTACTCACGACTCGCTGCGACTGAAGAACATGGGATATACACGTGGGTTGTTCTGACTCCATGTGAACGTTTTACTGTAGAAAAGCATCATGTCCACATTTCCTAGGTTTCCAGCAGGGACAAAAAACTGAATATAACCGGTATAACGTAGTCAACCTCAGATATGATGTAAGGAGAGAAGGGTAAGACTTTGTTGGTGCTGTACATGTTCCCTCGTGCAGTACATTGGATTTTCAAATTAATTTTAGGGTTGTCATGTGACTAGGGCCTCCGTCGGGCAGACCGTTCGCGGGGCGCAAGTCTTCCGATTTGACGCTACTTCGGCGACTTGCGCGTCGATGGCAATGAAATGATGATGATAATTAGGACAACAGAGCACCCAGTCCCTGAACGGAGAAAATCTCCGACCCAGCCGGGGATCGAACCCGGACCCTTAGGATTGACATTCTGTCGCGCTGACCACTCAGCTAACAGGAGCGGACAATTTTAGGGTTAAGTTACTTGTTTTAAACAACAATTTTACAAATAACGTCTTTTACTGTAGTAAGCATTGTTTGCTACATGTTTCTGGAAAATATTTGACTTTTGCGTAACTGCATTACTCAGTTATCTTCATCTACGTCACGGGATGCCAAAAAATCATCACAGGTGACGAGACTTGATGTTATAAATACGAAACCAGAAAACGACAAATTGTAGATCGGGTCTCTGGTGGTTCACTAAAACCGAAGAAGACGTGAATTTGACGCATGTGTAGAGCAATATCCCAAAGAACTACTTTCCTGGCAGTTTCACATCATTTATGAAGGTTCTGTGCGTTGTACTCAAGTAAGGCGAGGCAAAGTAGAACAACTGAAGCATTTCCAATTGTTTGCCACGTTGGCTTCACATATTCTCACACGGTCACCGGAGTTAAGCAACGCAGGGCTGGTGAGTACACTTCTGCGCAAAACTTACGGACGAAAATAACTTGCCACGTAACAAAGTTCGATGAAACTTGGACCATACACAGAAAAAACTGCTACAGTATGATTTAGAAGCTAACGGGAAGAAATACGCAGTAAGACGAACAGAAATAACACTTAGTTCAAAGATAATGTTGTTGTTGTAGTCTTCAGTCCAGAGACTGGTTTGATGCAGCTCTCCATGCTACTCTATCCTGTGCAAGCTTCTTCATTTCACACTACCTACTGCAACCTACATCCTTCTGAATCTGTGTAGTGTATTCATCTCCTGGTCTCCCTCTACGATTTTTACCCTCCTCACTGCCCTCCAATACTAAATTGGTGATCCCTTGATGTCTCAGAACATGCCCCGCCAACTGATCCCTTCTTCTAGTCAAGTTGTCCCACAAATTTATCTTCTGTCCTATTCAATACCTCCTCCTTAGTTATGTGATCTACCCATCTAGTCTTCAGCATTCTTCTGTAGCACCACATTTCGAAAGCTTTTGTTCTCTTCTTGTCTAAACTATTTATCGTCCATTTTTCACCTTCATACATGGCTACACTCCATACAAATACTTTCAGGAACGACTCCCTGACACTTAAATCTATACTCGATGTTAACAAATTTCTCTTCTTCAGAAACGCTTTCCTTGCCATTGCCAGTCTACATTTTATATCTCTACTTCGACCATCATCAGTTATTTTGCTCCCCAAATAGCAAAACTCATTTACTACTTTAAGCGTCTCATTTCCTAATCTAATTCCCGCAGCTTCACCCGATTTAATTCGATTGCATTCCATTAGCCTCGTTTTGCTTTTGTTGATGTTCATCTTATATCTTCCTTTCAAGACTCTGTCCATTCCGTTCAGTAAAGCCGCATGCCCTCGGGAAAAATTACGGCTGTAGTTTCCCCATGCTTTCAGCCGTTCGCAATACCAGCACATCAAAGCCGTTTTGGTTAGTGTTACAAGGCCAGATCAGTCAATCATCCAGACTGTTGCCCTTGCAACTACTGAAAAGGCTACTACCCCTCTTCAGGATCCACACGTTTGTCTGGCCTCTCAACAGATACCCCTCCGTTGTGGTTGCACCTACGTTACTGCTATCTGTATCGCTGAGACACGCAAGCCTACCCACCGACGGCAAAGTGGCGGGACATGGTTCTTAACAGGGTTTGTGAACTCCACGGACGGCGATGTAACCTCTGCAATGTGTTCGAATGCTGGTCGCCAGGTTGGTAAGTTCTTATGGCAAGGCGTTCCATTCATTCACAAGCGCTGTTGACAAATGCTGGATGGTCGGTGCTGGATGGACGATGGTGCATATGGATATTCTGCTATACGTCTCTACAACGCATACCACAGTTTCGCGATCGGGTTTAACTAGGGGGAGTCGGCAGGCCCGTCCATTCGCCGAATGTGCTCTCCACGCGCTGTTTGATGCAGTCGTGCTTTGTCATACACAAAAACGAAGTCAGGGCCGAATGCACCTCTGAAAATTTGCACATGTGGAAGTAGTACAATACTGGCCGGCGAGTGTGTCACGTTCTAAGATCTGGAAGTCGGTACGCCCAGGCAACATCATAACCCCCCCCCCCCCCCCCCCATCAAAACACCTGGAATATGAAAACGACCATGGCCGACAATACTGGACTACCCTCATATCGCGAAGAGGTGAGAACATCTAATGCGCGCCGACACACTGTAGAACTTGGTGGTCCTAGTGTTACAGTATGTTACAATGTGGAGAGGCTTAGTGTGAGCAGTACAAGTGGAGGAACTCTTGCAACGACAGGATATTGGTCAAATAGACAGGCCTTACCATTTCCCCGACTTAAATCTCATCCAGAACCTCTGGAATACGTTGGAGAGACGTATCTGCGTGGACCATCGACCATCCAGCAGTTTTCAATCCCGGTGCTGGAGGAATGGAAGTCCTTACCGCAAGAACTCCTTACCAACCTTGCCATCATGGTAGCACGTTGCAAAGCATTCCATGACGTCTGTGGTCATACCACACGTTATTAGGAACCGTGTCCCGCCTTTTGTCATGTCCAGGGGACCACCATGAATCGCAGTGACTTCGTGTAATTATTGTCTAGGAATAGAAGTGTCGGTTCTGTTTTGTGTCACTGCGTATTTCTTTTAGCTACAATCTGTACTATACTGTAGCATTTATTTTTACGAATGGTAGAAGTTTTATTGAATTACATTACTTGGCAGTGACATATCATGCAAAAGTCCTTAAGTTTTGCACACCAGAATAATTCGATGGGTGACCCCTGGGAACACTGGTTGCTGTTAGTATAGGGGCATGTAGGTCACTGAAATTGCGTCCAGTTAACAAGAAATGCATCACACTATTGTGCCATAAGACATTATTATTAAAGTTAAAATCTTCTGGGTTATTAGGCCGCGTCATGTTTCTTCTAAAATGATCGACGTTTCGACCCCTCTGCTGGGATCTTCCTCAGGATCTTCTGCTCTCCACTACTGCTAGAACATTCTAGATCACGTCGATCATTTTAGAAGAAACAAGACGCGGCCTAATATCCCAGAAGATTTTAACGTCAGTGACAACGGCCACGAAAGCCTGCAGACTGACATTATTATTGTTATTGTTACGTGAAGCACTGAACCCACCATCTCAAAACATTTTCGCCTGAAGGGGTATACAGTGTGATTCAGCTGCTCATACCGATGAGTTTTATGCAACCCGCAATGCCTTCAAATACCTTGTGCAAGATTTTCATTTTCTCTCACTCACTACACTCAAACTGTTAGACCTACAGAAGAAATTTACATATTTGCTGTAGAAAAATTTAATGTAATTAAATTTTATACAGAGAACGAAAGGCTATTTACAATTTGTACAGAAACCAGAAGGCAGTTATAAGAGGGGAAGCAGTGGTTGGGAAGGGAGTGAGACAAGGTTGCAGCCTATCCCCGATGTTATTCAATCTGTATATTGAGCAAGCAGTGAAGGAAACAAAAGAAAAATTCGGAGTAGGAATTGAAATCCATGGAGAAGAAATAAAAAGCTTTGAGGTTCGCAGATGACATTGTAATTCTGTCAGAGACAGCAAAAGACCTGAAGAGCAGCTGAACGGAATGGACAGTGTCTTGAAAGAAGGATATAAGATGAACATCAACGGAAGCGAAACGAGGATAATGGAACGTTGTCGAATTAAATCGGGTGATGCTACGGGAATTAGATTAGGAAATGAGACGCTTAAAGTAGTAAATGAGTTTTGCTATATGAGGAGCAAAATAACTGATGATGGTCGAAGTAGAGAGGATATAAAATGTAGACTGGCAATGGCAAGGAAAGCGTTTCTGAAGAAGAGAAATATGTTAACATCGAGTATAGATTTAAGTGTCAGGAAATCGTTTCTGAAAATATTTGTATGGAGTGTAGCCGTGTATGGAAGTGAAATGTGGACGATAAATAGTTTACACAAGAAAAGAATAGAAGCATTCGAAATGTGGTGCTATAGAAGAATGCTGAAAATTAGATGGGTAGACCACATAACTAATGAGGAGGAATTGAATAGAATTGGAGAGAAGAGGAGTTTGTGGCACAACTTGGCTAGAAGAAGGGATCAGTTGATACGGCATATTCTGAGACATCAAGGGATCACCAATTTAGTATTGGAGAGCAGCTTGGAGGGTCAAAATCGTAGAGGGAGACCAAGAGATGAATACACTAAACAGATTCAGAAGGATGTAGGTTGTAGTAGGTAACGGGAGATGAAGAAACTTGCACAGGATAGGGTAGCATGAAGAGCTGCATCAAACCATTCTCAGCACTGAAGACCACAACAACAACAAGAAATTTTATACACAGGCATGATTTTTCTGAAGGCTGTAGTTTTCGAATTATTCATGAAAAAAAGTTAAAAAGTGAACTTAAAAAGCTTTTTTTTCTAATCACTGGAAAACTGTGGCCTCCAGCAAAAACGTATCCCCATACAAAATTTAATTACATTAAATTTTCTACAAAAATATAGCCTTCATTTTCTCTGTACGACTAACAGTTTGTGCATACCGAGCAACAGAATACGAAAATCTCGAGTAAGGTTTTTGAAGGCATTGCGGGTAGCATAAAACCCATCGGTAGGGGCAGCTGAATCACCCCGTGTAATCTGATGTTGGAAGGCAGCTAAGTAGGCGGGTGGCGGCGGGGCGTCTGGTGCTGAGTGGACAGAGGACAGCGAGCAGTGGCTTGGCGGGCAGCCTCTCGCATATAGCCGGCGTCCTTCGACATAAAACGCGCCGTCACCGGCCCGCAGCACGCCTTTGTGCCGGGCCGACCGGCGGACGCGCGGCACGCCGCTTATCTGAGCTATTTTCGCGTGCCGTATGGACGACTCTTTGTTTTTAGAGGCGGTCGAAGCTTACTTTATTGGGGATGCGTGTGGCAGACACACAGCCCCGGCTCGCGGTCTTTTGTAGTGGAAAAGCGGCGGCGCAGCGCTTGCAAATTGAGCATTGTCGGCGGCGTCATTTGCAAAGTGCAGCGCGCCCACGCCCGGGTCAGCCATTGTTTTCAAATGTTGCACTGGCGCAGCGCGCGTTGCGCGATGCAAGCGCCGATCTGGAGCTGTCGGTCGCTGACATCTCGGCTACCGAATGCGGGCAGCTCTCCGTGCACCACCAATGGCATCCTGCAGAGGGCGATTTCCAAAGATATCATACACGCTAACTGCAGCGGTAGCCACGCTGCGCCCTCCTGTTACGGTTTTGAGCCAAGTGGGTGGCGCATTGGCTATTTGCAGTCACATAGCATTGCTCGATCTTTCGTGCAGCAACCCGACCCGTTGGAGTGCGAAAGAAGAATTGCCTTTTTGATGCGGGTGTGGCTAACACTAATTTTTCACGTCGACAGTCTGAATAGAATATGACGACGCGTCCTCTGACCTGGGGGACATCCTTCGCAACCCGAGAGTTAACATGAATGGAATATTCTATGCCCTTTGTCAGTGTGCTGCCGCTGTTCTTTAAGGTACGCTATCTTAAGCAATAGAACTCTGTACGTTGTCCTCGATGGTGAGTGTTCGTCGGAGGTGAGGGTATCATCTGGAGTGCCCCAGGGAAGTGTGGTAGGTCCGCTGTTTTTTTCTGTCTATATAAATGATATTTTGGATAGGGTGGATAGCAATGTGCGGCTGTTTGCTGATGATGCTGTGGTGTACGGCAAGGTGTCGTCGTTGAGTGACTGTAGGAGGATACAAGATGACTTGGACAGGATTTGTGATAGGTGTAAAGAGTGGCAGCTAACTCTAAATATAGAAAAATATAAATTAATGAAGATGAATAGGAAAAGGAATCCCGTAATGTTTGAATACTCCATTAGTAGTGTAGCGCTTGACACAGTCACGTCGATTAAATATTTGGGCGTAACATTGCAGAGCGATATGAAGTGGGACAAGCATGTAATAGGAATTGTGGGGAAGGCGGATAGTCGTCTTCGGTTCATTAGTAGGATTTTGGGAAGATGTGGTTCATCTGCAAAGAGAGCGCTTATAAAACACTAATACGACCTATTCTTGGGTACTGCTCGAGCGTTTGGGATCCCTATCAGGTCGGATTGAGGGAGGACATAGAAGCAATTCAGAGGCGGGCTGCTAGATTTGTTACTGGTAGGTTTGATCATCACGCGGGTGTTACGGAAATGCTTCAGGAACTCGGGTAGGAGTCTCTGGAGGAAAGGAGCCATTCTTTTCGTGAATCGCTACTGAGGAAATTTAGAGAACCAGCATTTGAGGTTGACTGCAGTACAGTTTTACTGCCGCCAACTTATATTTCGCGGAAAGACCACAAAGATAATAGAGATTAGGGCTCGTACAGAGGCATATAGGCAGTCATTTTCCCCTCGTTCTGTTTGGGAGTGTAACAGGGAGAGAAGATGCTAGTTGTGGTACGAGGTACCCTCCGCCACGCACCGTATGGTGGATTGCGGAGTATGTATGTAGATGTAGATGTAGATGTAGATGATGAAAAGTACCCAGACAGCTCTTTGTAACGCGGAATTGACCACTTGATGTCACGAGAAATGGGCCCGCCAGTATAAAGAGAGGCGGGTAGCATTGTTAGGAAAAGCAGTAATGGCAAGATTGGTCGGTCAGGCGAGCTCAGAGACTTCGAATTTGGACTAGTCATTAGACGTCACCAGATTAACAAATCCATTAAGGACATTTCAAACCTCCTAATGCTTGTTGCCGATGTGAGTATGTAGTGGAAACGTGAAGGAACATCGACAGCTAAATCAAGATCAGACAGATCTCATGTACTGACAGACAGGAACCGTCAAGTACTGTAGAAGGTCGTTGTAAGAAATTACATGAAGGCAGCTGCATGAATCGCTCGTGTGTTCCAAAGTGCTATCAGTAGACCATCTAGCAACGTTACCGTGCATATGGTGTCAAAAAGAATCGGGTACAATTGTCGAGCAGCTTCTCATAATCCACACATTTCTGTGTCAACACTAAGCGACACATGACGTGCTTGCTAATCTTTTTTTCATCTCACTCCTACGACCTTCAATCTAATCTTTGGCTCTACTGGTCCTTTGAGCGCGATCTTAACTATTCGCGGATAGCGTAGCAGATCAAGAATTAACCTGACCCTTCTGGTAGCAAGGTTCACCCAAAGACTTGTTTCGTCACCTATTCTTTTCAGTATCTCTCTATTTGACCACTAAAATTTTAATATTCTTCGACAACATCACATTTCAAATACTTTCATCTTCTTCTTGTCAGTTAAATTTCACGTCTGTAGCACGTCATCTTCGTGGTGTAGCAATTTTAATGGCCAGTAGTGTATCTGTCTCAGATTCCGAGAAAATTAATTTGATGTAGCACACTCATTTGCGATGTTGAGCTCCAGCGTTAAAGCCGGAGTGAAATATCCGCAATATTCATCGTGTTTCATAAATGGTTTGAGATATCGAAATGAGATTTTGGCAGACGATTGCATTCAAAGAGGAAAGTATTTTGCCATTTGGTTATTATATAAAACTCCATTATCTACCGTGTTATTCGACTAACTACAGGCTCTTTCAATGAAAGAATGTAGTTTATAAGGGCCAGCGATAGCTGCTGAAACGAGAATTGCTTTAAGTTTTGGAACAAGATGAGTGAAGCCATTACACGTTTATTTTTGTACCTATGATATGCATTTTCATAAGCTGCTGACGTTACGTTACCTCACTTCCTCACTTAATAAACCACTGTTTCAGAATTCTCTTGCAATTGCGTCTGCACAAAATGTTAGTGAGATGACACGATGTAGACTCTGCTCTGTTTTTGCAAAACAAGCAAATTTGGACATGATAGCAACAGAAATGTGTAAATTTTATTCAAAATTCGCCATTCATGACACTTCTCAATGTTAGAAATAGTTAACAAGCCAGGTGAAAATAAATCGTTGTATTTGTTGCATTTTCGACGGAATTCTTTTTAGATACTAATCAAAGCAGTGGTCACAGTAGATCTTTTTGATTGTTCACAATTCAAGCGTGGGCATGGAGGGGCCTCATTTAATATTTATAATAAATGTGAGGGTAGACTTCAGTGTAGAATGGCACTTGCTCTCCAACGTTTGGCATTTCCCGTACAGGGCGTACCTGTAACCTCCATCTCTACCGCTCTCCCCACGTGTGCCACATGCCGATTGCGTATTTGCTTTCTGTTTCTGTTCAATACTCTATTCCACACAAATACATTCTTCCTTATTTCAATACCAATATCTCTTAATGAATAAATCTCTCTTATTCTGCTGTCCTGTATCCATCTTCTTCCGATCTCTTCCTGGCTTCTACTGTACGGAGTAACCTTCCTTCCTAGATGTGAGAATTCTTTCACTTTTTACTTTACTGTGTCGGTCCCTGCTTAAATGTTAGTAGTATTAATAGTTATAGTAGTGGTGGTAGCTATAGCAGAGGTAAAAATAATAATTTCTTAACCCCTAATCATAGTGTCAGTATTATTTAATTAACATTTATAAATAATAGGATCATGGACGGAAAATATGGCTTTTGTCGAACACACAAATAAATAAAGATACTGAAGCACGTCGTCAACTTTTGAGAATCAGAAGCTCTTCAGAGTAGACAGAAAATGCTTCTAGACTGCAGTATTTCGTATGGTTCCGAATGCCGATTAATATCGCTTGAGAAAACCAAACAGTGTTACACAGTTCCAAATGCAGTGATCTAGTGGTTGTAGAGCAAACAGTGGAGATAAAGTTTCGATAAAGAACCCGTGTCTGGAAATATACTTTTGGATAATAAGTACGATTGACGCTCATGTCAGTTCCAAGTCCCCTGCACATTGCTAAAAGCCAGCAGTGACAATGTGTGCTCTGCAGAAGCCCTTGACAATGGCAATGTTCAGATTAATGGTCATCGGCGTCTCTTTTATGGGACGACGGAAGTCCTCTTCAAAGTCGAGAGTGGAGCACATCCATGTAGCGTCACATACAACCACCCTAGAAACGAACCCGTTTTTTGCAGCCATTTTTTGCAGTAGGATGAAAATAGTATGCATTGTCATAATTACAATAGGGGCTAACGACGGTATCCTCTTCTCGTTTTGTGTGCGTACCGTGAAGCGGGAGATTTGAACGTGATCCGATCGTCAAACTTAATTTTTATCTGAACAGTGCATTTAAGCTCGTAAGTTCCTTACCAAAAATTTGTCTACTACGTACACTCTACAATCCATAGAAGCCTGTAATAGGAATTTTGAACCTGTATACAGGGTGTAACTAAAAGGTAGAGCTGTAGTTTGAGGACATTTTTCTCATACATAAAAATCGATAAAGTTACATTGACACAATCCTGGAAGCATTTCATTTCCATATTAGAACACGTTTTCTACAACTATTTGTTGCACATTAACAATAGGGAACACGCAGGAGCATACCGTATGAAAATATTTCATATACGAAATGCCATAAATTGCAACCAGTTGGTATTGACACACATCAACCCGCGGCCAAACTGAATAACGGATGCTTGGATTACCATAGAGTTTTGCTTATGGTTTCACAGTCCTCCACAACACGAACATGAAGATTTTCTGAATTTTGTACCAGGGTTGGGTACACAAGAGCTTTAATATGCTCCAACAAATAAAAGTATTGTGGGTTTAGGTCCTGAGAACATGAAGACCAAGGAGTTGATATGTCTCTTTCTATCCGTCCGTCAGGAAATCCGTTTATTAATAGTCGGTGGGCACTAACACTGAAATTAGGAGTTCCATACAGTCTCTAGCAGATCAGCTATAGTCTTTACTAAGAGAGAGTTTTAAGCTCGTCCATTGGGCCAGGCTGGTAATACTTGAGAAGCACGTCACCAACAACCCAGGCCAAAGATTGATAAAACAGCTTCATTGATCTTCAGCAGTTGCAAAAGGATCCACGTCAGTATATAGGCACGACAGAGGAAATTTACAATCTCCATGCCACTTTATCTGTCAACAGAAAGAGAAAATTTTGGTTGCGCTGAAGATGTAACAAATGGAGTCCCATGTTGTTCTATTTTGGGTTCACTATTAGTCGTCATGTATCTCAATTTTCTACTATACCTAGACTTAAGAATGATCGTAAAAAGATTTGAGGTGCAGTACTTTCATTACTCAAAGTTTGTCAGTCTTACCAGACATATTATTTGGGAATACATGTGAATAATATTTATAAGAAGAGAACGGAAACTAAATGCGTCCCAAGCCAAGCTTTCAAATTCGGCGTGTGTATAGTGCAAGAGGTCTATAAAGGTTTCGTAGATGTGGAATCAACCATTTGTGCTCAAGGTACTGCTGAAACAAACATAAGGATGAGTGCCTTTACTGTCGAATTTTCCGTTCCTTTTTTGTTTCTTCACACGTTTCCTTACGCATTGCTAGGTATAGTAGACCTGATGTCCATGTACATTTTAATCATAGCCCTAATTTGAAGGGGAGTACAATCTCAGAACACTCCCTAGTTCGGTCTAAAACAGGCTAATCATTGTTTAGAACTCTTTATTTGAAGGAAGTGCGACGAACAATACGCAACCTCATTTCGTTCAAGTACTTAATTAATTTCTCACAGAACTGCTACTTTATTTCTGGAATCGTTGAGAATTAAATACGGAGTTACCCAGACACCAGATTGTACGTCACATACTTTGGACAAACCATCACTTTCAGTGGTACATAATTTTCATCTGCAAACTTGGGTAGGAGATATCCAGTCAGTGTCGCAGTAGAGTCACGACCTTGTCTGTCGTATGTAATCTCACGTTTGACTGCGAGACTGCCTAGCTAGTCTAACTCAGTAATTTGTGTTGGGGAGAAACCGTGTAACGTCAGAATAGCTAAGGGCATACTTCAAGGTACAAGATACGACGAAAATTCCAAGAGTCTATTCGCGAATGATATTGTTGCATGTAGGACAGTCGCTGTGTCAGAAAATTGCAGGCAAGCTGAAGAAAAATGCCATCATCGAGCATAAATGAATGGATTGATTATTAATCGCTGGAGACAGTATTGACCGTTAAAAATCTAAGAGTGTGAGTCGGAGGCCATTTAAAGCGAAACTAGCACAAAAATTAGATAGTAAATCAAATGCCAAGATGAAATTCATTGAAAAATCCTAATGAAACGTAATTATTCACTAAAGTGGTTGCTTAGAAAAACCTCAGGCATAATTGATAAGAGAGATAGAGAGGATCTGAAGAAGATCGGCACGTTTCGTCACAGGTTCGTTTTGTAAGTGCAGTAGACAGAGATTTATTAAAAGACATTCACAGAAGACACTGAAATAGCATTTACATAGCAGTTGAAAGAAGTTGCATCCGTACCAAAAGATAAGTGAAAAGTCAGTTCGGAGTGCCTCGCCCCTGTAAGATATGCGTACGTGCGATGCGCAACTGTCGTGTGGTGCTGCGCTTAACCTCGGAAGGCGTTAAATCAAATTTTTTTCAGACGGCCGAGCTTCAGCGCAGATTAAGAGCTTTCAAGATGTTACTGGTTTAATTTTGCAAGCTGCACTCCCTTGAGATTATTTTTGGTCCATCGTTACTTAATTCACCTAAAATATGTCTGTTGTTGTTGTTGTGGTCTTCAGTCCTGAGACTGGTTTGATGCAGCTCTCCATGCTACTCTATCCTGTGCAAGCTTCTTCATCTCCCAGTACCTACTGCATCCTACATCCTTCTGAATCTGCTTAGTGTACTCATCTCTCGGTCTCCCTCTATCCACCTTATCTTCAGTATTCTTCTGTAGCACCACATTTCGAAAGCTTCTATTCTCTTCTTGTCCAAACTAGTTATCGTCCATGTTTCACTTCCATACATGGCTACACTCCAAACAAATATTTTCAGAAATGACTTCCTGACACTTAAATCTATATTCGATGTTAACAAATTTCTCTTCTTCAGAAACGCTTTCCTTGTCATTGCCAGTCTACATTTTATATCCTCTCTACTTCGACCATCATCAGTTATTTTACTTCCTAAATAGCAAAACTCCTTTACTACTTTAAGTGTCTCATTTCCTAATCTAATTCCCTCAGCATCACCCGACTTACCCGGCTACATTCCATTATCCTCGTTTTGCTTTTGTTGATGTTCATCTTATATCCTCCTTTCAAGACACTGTCCATTCCGTTCAACTGCTCTTCCAAGTCCTTTGCCGTCTCTGATAGAATTACAATGTCATCGGCGAACCTCAAAGTTTTTACTTCGTCTCCATGAATTTTAATACCTACTCCAAATTTTTCTTTTGTTTCCTTTACTGCTTGCTCAATATACAGATTGAATAACATCGGGGAGAGGCTACAACTCTGTCTCACTCCTTTCCCAACCACTGCTTCCCTTTCATGCCCCTCGACTCTTATGACTGCCATCTGGTTTCTGTACAAATTGTAAATAGCCTTTCGCTCCCTGTATTTTACCCCTGCCACCTTTAGAATTTGAAAAAGAGTATTCCAGTCAACATTGTCAAAAGCTTTCTCTAAGTCTACAAATGCTAGAAAGGTAGGTTTGCCTTTTCTTAATCTTTCTTCTAAGATAAGTCGTAAGGTCAGTATTGCCTCACGTGTTCCAACATTTCGACGGAATCCAAACTGATCCTCCCCGAGGTCCACATCTACCAGTTTTTCCATTCGTCTGTAAAGAATTCGCGTTAGTATTTTGCAGCTGTGACTTATTAAACTGATAGTTCGGTAATTTTCACATCTGTCAGCACCTGCTTTCTTTGGGATTGGAATTATTATATTCTTCTTGAAGTCTGAGGGTATTTCGCCTGTCTCATACATCTTGCTCACCAGCTGGTAGAGTTTTGTCAGGACTGGCTCTCCCAAGGCCGTCAGTAGTTCTAATGGAATGTTGTCTACTCCGGGGGCCTTGTTTCGACTCAGGTCTTTCAGTGCTCTGTCATACTCTTCACGCAGTATCGTATCACCCATTTCGTCTTCATCTACATCCTCTTCCATTTCCATAATATTGTCCTCAAGTACATCACCCTTGTATAAACCTTCTATATACTCCTTCCACCTTACTGCCTTCCCTTCTTTGCTTAGAACTGGGTTGCCATCTGAGCTCTTGATATTCATACACGTGGTTCTCTTCTCTCCAAAGGTCTCTTTAATTTTCCTGTAGGCAGTATCTATCTTACCCCTAGTGAGATAAGCTTCTACATCCTTACATTTGTCCTCTAGCCATCCCTGTTTAGCCATTTTGCACTTCCTGTCGATCTCATTTTTGAGACGTTTGTATTCCTTTTTGCCTGCTTCATTTACTGCATTTTTATATTTTCTCCTTTCATCAATTAATTTCAATATTTCTTCTGTTACCCAAGGATTTCTAGCAGCCCTCGTCTTTTTACCTACTTTATCCTCTGCTGCCTTCACTACTTCATCCCTCAGAGCTACCCATTCTTCTTCTACTGTATTTCTTTCCCCTATTCCTGTCAATTGTTCCCTTATGCTCTCCCTGAAACTCTGTACAACCTCTGGTTCTTTCAGTTTATCCAGGTCCCATCTCCTTAATTTCCCACATTTTTGCAGTTTCTTCAGTTTTAATCTACAGGTCATAACCAATAGATTGTGGTCAGAGTCCACATCTGCCCCTGGAAATGTCTTACAACTTAAAACCTGGTTCCTAAATCTCTGTCTTACTATTATATAATCTATCTGATACCTTTTAGTATCTCCAGGGTTCTTCCACGTATACAACCTTCTTTCATGATTCTTAAACCAA
Source organism: Schistocerca gregaria (assembly GCF_023897955.1). Taxonomy (NCBI): domain Eukaryota; kingdom Metazoa; phylum Arthropoda; class Insecta; order Orthoptera; family Acrididae; genus Schistocerca; species Schistocerca gregaria. Next base: position 354,219,541 of record NC_064922.1, on the reverse strand, counting down.
GTGTTACCTATGACTAAGTTGTGCTCTGTACAAAATTCTACTAGGCGGCTTCCTCTTTCATTTCTTAGCCCCAATCCATATTCACCTACTATGTTTCCTTCTCTCCCTTTTCCTACACTCGAATTCCAGTCACCCATTACTATTAAATTTTCGTCTCCCTTCACTATCTGAATAATTTCTTTTATTTCATCGTACATTTCTTCAATTTCTTCGTCATCTGCAGAGCTAGTTGGCATATAAACTTGTACTACTGTAGTAGGTGTGGGCTTCGCATCTATCTTGGCCACAATAATGCGTTCACTATGCTGTTTGTAGTAGCCTACCCGCATTCCTATTTTCCTATTCATTATTAAACCTACTCCTGCATTACCCCTATTTTATTTTGTGTTTGTAACCCTGTAATCACCTGACCAGAAGTCTTGTTCCTCCTGCCACCGAACTTCACTAATTCCCACTATATCTAACTTTAACCTATCCATTTCCCTTTTTAAATTTTCTAACCTACCTGCCCGATTAAGGGATCTGACATTCCACGCTCCGATCCGTAGAACGCCAGTTTTCTTTCTCCTGATAACGACATCCTCCTGAGTAGTCCCCGCCCGGAGATCCGAATGGGGGACTATTTTACCTCCGGAATATTTTACCCAAGAGGATGCCATCATCATTTAATCATACAGTAAAGCTGCATGTCCTCGGGAAAAATTACGGCTGTAGTTTCCCCTTGCTTTCAGCAGTTCGCAGTACCAGCACAGCAACGCCGTTTTGGTTAATGTTGCAAGGCCAGATCAGTCAATCATCCAGACTGTTGCCCCTGCAACTACTGAAAAGGCTGCTGCCCCTCTTCAGGAACCACACGTTTGTCTGGCCTCTCAACAGATACCCCTCCGTTGTGGTTGCACCTACGGTACGGCCATCTGTATCGCTGAGGTACGCAAGCCTCCCCACCAACGGCAAGGTCCATGGTTCATGGGGGGATATGTCTGTTACTGGGATAAAACGGGAGAGTGGGTGATACTATCAACATCTGCGTTACTGTTAGTATTCGCAAAGGAACAACTCAACAGATACAACACGAAGAAGGGGGGAAGGTACGCCTAAAAATAGGAAATAAGCATCAAGGTTTTAGAAAATATTTTATGTGAAACAGCTCAGACTAAGTAACCGCAAGTAGTTCGTCAGTCTTATGCTCCTTGACCAGCTCGTTTAGTGTAACGTAGTTTACAAGGGAAAGTGGATGAGACAGATCAGTATCAAATCTCTCGGAGGAGTAAAGTTGGTTCGGTGCATCGGTCATTATGAGTCGCTTTTAGAAAGTACTTGACCGGGTCTGCTTTATCAATCCTAAAAATACAACATATTAATAAGTAAATTACAAAACCACACTGAAATAATAACACGACTCGCAGTCTAAGTAATGCTATTTGGCCTGAAAAGTAAATGTTAAACACTGAATGAATGAGTATTCATGATAACGGTGGACCTCGGATCTTTGGGTGTTGAACACATGAGGCTTCGTCTTATCACAATTGCCCGTTAACTGCTGTTTTCTTTTTCCCGATGAAAATTAAATAAAAAAGCTGCGAAACTCCGAGAAATTATGAAGAACCATTAATCTTATAGATATAGCAAGCTTTTCCTGAAGAAATTGAAGTGAAACATTCCTCAACTCTATATGGATTATTCTCCTTTACATCGTAAAATATATGCTCTCTCTCTCTCTCTCTCTCTCTCTCTCTCTCTCTCTCTCTCTCTCTCTCTCTCTCTCTCTCTCTCGCTTTTTCTTTCCTTTCAGTATGGTTTCCTTAAACTAATTCTCCTCCTCCCTCCACATCAGGATCCCCAAAGCCTCCTGCAAATGTTCGTTTCGTAGTAAATCATCATACTTTGCGACAAATGGGATCATTAGAATATATATAATCATATCTGGTATTACAAAGCCCTCCCAGAAATTTGTACTGGAAATGGTCTCTGACTGAAACCGGTTGTACAATTAAAAATAAATTATAAAACTGCTTTACATGTTACAATATCTCATTTTTTAAATCATGATAATGAGACATAGTGTGACAGAGTGCTTAAATTTTTAACACAAGTTCAAAAGATTTTACAGTAGCATACTGATTGCTACAAAAGATTTTAACGGCATAACATGTAACGCAGAGAATAAAAGCAAAGTAGCCTGGAAAGTCTTACAACAAGAAGCGGGGAGAGACAAACAAAAGCATAGTAACATACAAATAAGGAATGAGGTCTAAGGAAATTTTGTGAACGAGCACTATAGATAAATTACAACAAAATACCCTAAAAACATGTGTAAATGATGATGCACTAAATTCACTGATGTTACTAACAACCACAGAGCAAAAATTCAGTAAAAGTATACAACAAGTATAAATAATGTTTTTTAAGCCAGCTTTTATGCCCAATATGTATTGTTTCAGCACACCGATTGGTAATTAATCTAAGCCTGCTGACTTTTTATTTTCAGTTTTTGTCATAATTCTCCAAATGTAATAGAATCAATTACGAAAGACAGATTAATGAATTACTTGAGTAAATTTAACTTTAGAAGTGTGTCACAGATTGGTTTTCAAAGTGGTAAACGTACTGTGTCAGCCCGAACAGTATTTAGAAAAGTGGTACATACTGACCTCGATAGGGACATTCATAGTTACATCTGTCCAACGCATTTGTATTGCTGAGCAGAAGATTCTGCTAAATAAGCTACAATCATAAGGTATAAGAGACGTACTTAATGACCGTTTCCGATTCTACATAGCAGACGTGGTACAAAGTGTAGAGGTAACAAAATCTACAATTAAGCTAAGCTTTTAGCGAAACACTTAGCAAACGCAAAACATAGTAATATAGAAACTTCTCAGGGTAGTGTATTAGGCCAGATACTGTTTCTGATACACATCAATGACTTTCCGTAGTACTCAATGCTAAAAAGTCTCAGAGTCACTGAAAAAAAACTATTTCAGAATAAGAAAATGAAATACGCGAAAAAGTTAGCAATAGGTGAACATCAACAGATTTTCGTTGAATACAGAGAACAAATGTGTAGTTAATTTCAGTTTGAAGAGGGACTTTAAGACTCTTAACTTAAATGTTATCTCTGTAGATTGCGCTGCAAACACAGAAATTCTAGGAATGAATATTGGCTATTCACTGGAGTGCTGTGAACACACCATGATACATAGAGTGTGTCATCACTAAATTATGACCTTGGATCCCCTGTCTTGGTTGTGTAGTAACTAGTGACATTTAATTACATTCTGTTCGTCATACATTCAGTTCATAGCTATGGAATTGTTTAACGGGGGACGAATGACTAAATGCGAACACAGTTTTAAACTGTAGGAAAGAACCACGAGGATAATCACCACAAATATTGATCGCTAATTGTAAAGATTTTTCAATACATTCGAGGATTTAATTGTGCCATGTGAGCACATTTTTCAGCCAAATAGTAGCAATGAAAAAGTTGATGATTACTGTACAAATATCTATGATCTTGGAACAAGATCTAGACTGAACTTACACTTACTATGGAATAATACAGATAAAACTCGAAGCAGCATTTTCTATCAAGCAATGAAATTGTACATACATTGCCTAAGGAGATTAAAGAGATTACTGAGACAAACCGATTTACAAAGTACCCGATAGTAAAAAATTTGATCAAGTGAAGGATTACTTAGATAGCTTACATCTGCATGATTGGTCTGCAATTTACAATTAAGTGCCTGGCAGAGGATTCATCGAACGACTTTCAAACTATTTCGCTACCGTTCCACTCTCGAACGGCGAGCGGGAAAAACGAGCACTTAAATCTCTTTGTGCGAGCACTGATTACTCTTATTTCATCGTAATGATCATTTCTCTCTATGTAGCTAGGTGTCAACAAAATATTTTCGCAATCGGAGGAGAACGTTGGTGACTGAAATTTCACGAGAAGATCCTGCCGCAACAAAAAGCGCCTTTGTTTTAATGACTGCCACCCCAATTCAGGTATCATGTCCATGGCACTCTCTCCCCTGTTTCGCGATGAATACTAACGAGCTGTCCTTCTTTGAACTTTTTCACTGTCCTCCGTCAGCCCCATCTGATCCATCTGATGCGGATCCCACAGCGCATAGAAAAGGCTGGACAAGCGTAATGTAAGCAGTCTCTTTAGTAGACCTGTTTCATTTTGTAAGTGTTCTGCCCATAAATTGCAGTCTTTGGTTTACTTTACCACTACATTATCTATGTGATCATTCCAATTTAAGTTATTCGTAATTGTAATCACGAAGCATTTAACTGAATTTACAGCCTTTAGATTTGTCTGATTTATCATTTAACCGAAATTTAGCAGATTTCTTTTAGTACTCAAGTGGATGACTTCACACTTTTTATTATTTAGTGTCTACATCACTTTGCAAATGGTTTTGATCATCTGATGACTTTACAAGACAGTAAATGACTGCATCATCTGCAAATAATCTAAGAGAGCTACTCAGATTGTTTCCTGTGTTGTTTATGTAGATCAGCAACAGCAGGGCGCCTGTAACACTTCCTTTGGAAACTTCTGTTGTACTCGATGACTTTCCGTCAATTGTTACAGACGGTGATCTTCCTGACAGGAAATCACGAATCCGGTCGCGCAACTGAGACTATACTCCACATGTTACAAATAATTTGGCGGACTACTCCCATTTCCGTTCTTGGGTATTGGTGTGACTTGTGTAACTTACCAGTCTTTAGGTACGGGTCTTCCGAAGAGCGAGTGGGTGTACATGATTGTAAGGAGCCTCTCTGGGACAGCGTCGTTAGAGAGGCTATCGAAATTCGTACATGGGACGGACCCATCAACCGAGATTGCGGCTACAACCTCAGCAGAGCATGGGAACCAACACTGAGTCCAATTAAAAAGACGCTCACCAAAAGAAACGAACGGGCGACTAGGGTGGACGAGGCAATTACACCGACGCCACCACAGCCGCCGACGCCAGCGTCTCAGCGACCGCTGAAGCGGGGGCGCGGACCGCTGAGAGAACTCCTCGCGAGTGGAGTGGCTTTAATACGGCCGCCCGCCCTCAGGAGCTGAGTTCGTCAGCGCCCCTTATAATGGCGACATGTCTGATGGCCGAAATATTGTGCCCATTGGACACTATGGACCGGCAGTACACCCGTGGACTGTTCGAGCAAGAAATACGCCGGGAGAAACTGAAGAATCACAATACATATTCTGTTCAAATTTAAAATTCTTGCAATCGAGAAAATACTCTACACGCAACATTATTTCTATACCATACGTCAATAATCAGTAACTGAAAACAAAGTTAAAAGAAACAGTATCAAAAACCTGCTGCAAGTTAAAAACATTTTTAAATAGAAGCTATTGACAAGTAATACAATTTCCGTTTTCAGGATAGGAAAAATTGTTAAGACCTTAAAGAAACTCAGTTCATTTGGCAATATCACGTGTTCCAAGGTGGAAGATCATCTTCTATTTCAAGGTGCAAGATGCTGTGCGACTAACGAAGTATGGCTTAACCGTCCACACATTATGTAATTAGTTTTAAAAATACACAGACTTTTACTCACAATTATCCTCTGTAACTGAAGAATTAACAAATATCTCCAAATAGCTATGATATATAGCTGTGATAAATATGTAGAATATGTAATATTTACAAAAGCCGCACAAAACACAAGAAAATGAACAGCAGAAAATGCTGGAAACTGCATTTAGCGGTTTCCAGAGCTCGTTCTTCTACGTTCTTCTAAAATCAGTAGGATGCGGAAGTACTAAGAAATGAAGAGATACAATTGATGATTTCTGAGGCTATATATACTGTGATAAAGAATAGCTCAGTAGGAAGTTCAGTGTAAGAGGAATGGAGATCTCCAAAAAGGGCAACCACAGAAGTTGGAGAGGAAAATGTAGGTACAAGGTAGATAACTGAGAAGAAATCATGGATAACAGAAGAAATACTTCAATTGATCAACGAAAGAAGGAAGTATCAAATGTTCAGGGAAATTCAGGAATATAGAAATACAAACAGAAGTATCGGGTAATTAAAGGCGAGATGGCTACATGAAAAAAGTGAAGAAAGCGATGAAGAAATGACAGTTGGAAGGAATGACTCAGGATATAGAAAAGACAAAAGAATCTTCGGTGAAGTTAAAAAATAAGGGCGGTAACATTAAGGATGCAATGGGAATTTCACTGTTATGTGCAGATGAGAGACCGGAGACGTGAAAAGAGTACATTGAGGGACTCTGAGAGGGGGAGAACTTATCTGATGACGTGATAGAAGAAGAAACAGAAGTCGATAGGGAAGAGGTAGGGGATCCGGTATTAGAACCAGAATTTAGAAGAGCATTGGAAGACTTAAATTCAAACAAAGCAGAAGCGTTAGATAACATACCATTGAATTTCTAAACCACTGGGGGACGTGGCAACAAAACGATTACTCGCGTTGGTCTGTTCTTCATGCCTGAAAGAACATACACCACATATGTAATTAAGGCGATGACGGCCAATGATCCCTTCAGTGCAGCAATCTCGAACTCTTACGGGGAATGGCGTGATGCCGCGTATAATCAGGCAAATGAGCAGGCGCACTGCATCAGTAGTGTATGGTACAAATTGAGAATTTGGATCTGATGGGAGGCGTACCAAGGTAGTCCATGCAGATGCGGAGGGACCACTGTGTCCGGATGACGTAGTGGTCAGTGCATCTGCCTAGTAAGCAGGAGACCCGGGTTCGAATCTTGGTCCGGCACAAATTTTAAACTTGCCCCATTGATGTAAATCAGTCCCACTGGCAGTTAATGTCTATAAATTCCTTTGTCCCTTGATTCACAGTGGCTGCAAAATGTCTCACTTACCAGTAGTTCGTTATCCTCACGTAGAGGCAGTGCGCACGCGGCTGAGCACCTTAAAATGGTTCAAATGGCTCTGAGCACTACGGGACTTAACTTCTAAGGTCATCAGTCCACTGGAACTTAGAACTACTTAAACCTAACTAACCTAAGGACATCACACACATCCATGCCCGAGACAGGATTCGAACGTGCGACCATAGCGGTTCCAGACTGAAGCGCCTAGAACCGCTCGGTCACTCCGGCCGGCGCTGAGCACTTTACTCGATTATTGCACCATCTATAAAAGCTTAATGATTCATCTGTGAGTACACACTGGGGTGATCAGTTTTTTGTTCAGTGAGCTTATCCAGTATCCATAAAACAAAAACTTTCGCTAACTACTCCACCGTTAGTGCTGTCCGCCTCTTGAACAAGCAACCCTGCACTCTGTGCACAATAGAATGCCCTGTTGCTTTTAAGAAGAAGCTGAAACACTTCCTACTATCATACTTCTAACATCGCCCAAAAATTAACGTTTGTCATAAGTTTTACTTCTGTCTAAAAGTAAAGTAAATGCCGCGACTTCTCTCATTTATGCTTCTTGCTCTTTTTATTTCTCAACCAGTCGTGTCACTTTCTTTTCTGTTGTCTTCGTTAATTGTTTTATCATATTCCTCTTTCTCCCTGTCTTCCAAAATTCCTCTCGTGTCCATTTTTGTTAGACCTCATAGTTTAAAACTATTTTCTTGTAACTTTTCTTTATTATTGTACTCATGAATGAATATAAATAGCGTTTGTTTTTTCTCTCTTTCAGCACTACAGTAATTACCAAATGTTTTATAATATTGTACATTAGGAGCCAGCTGTAACATGCTTAGCGGAATGAATGTAATGCAAAATATGTTTCTAGTACGCCTGGTTATTTATAAGATAAGGTGAGAAGGCCGTAATCTGGCCAGTATAAGTAGATCAATAAATAAATAAATAAATGTGTTAGTAGTTGAGTCAGCCCAGATCGATGGCGGTATTCCACGCTCGACTGAAACTGTTGGCAGGGGCATTATAAAACAGTTCGTATGGAGGAGCTATTGTGTTATTAATTCTGTACACAGTTCTGACTCGGACGAATGTAAATGAAAGAGCGAGGCCTTAAGATTCATGTATGCGACATGAGATTACGCGCGGTAGCCACCCAGGGAGACGGCGCGGAACAATACGGCGGCAGTATACGGAATACAAGACACAATGAGTCCTCCCGGCCGGACCGCTCCGTGACAAATGGAGCCGGCGAGAGAGCGCGCGCGCTGCGCTGAGCTTTATGACTTCCCACGGCGCGGCGCCACCGTCCCCCGCACCCACAATGCACCGCTCCGCTGCATTCGGGGATGCTGCACGATTCCTAATGTAGCGCGATGTAAAGCTGCGCACTTTACGAGACCACAGACAAGTAGTACACTTTGACTATATCATGTCAGATGACAGTCAGGCGCGACTAGACGCACGCTTGATCTGAGAGGCAGTGCGGCAGAGGTCCCGAGACAAGTGAACATAGCTGGCGAGGAGGTTGTCCAGCAGACTCTGCTACTGGCTAAGTATACAGACTACGAAGTAAACCGATTGCCAGATAGGCAGCAAGTGGTCTAAAGGGTTATTTGCAACCGGCTTTCCCCAGACAAGTGGCTCTTGCAGTTACGCTAATGGCATGGGGTTGCCGCCATAATGAAGACTTGAGAGGCTCAAATTCTTTCACGGCCGCACATACGTAAAATCGATTCTAATAAAGATACAGAACAGGCAATGGCACCACGCTAAAAAGAGTAACGAGGCGGGCAAGTACATCTAAACACACTTTCTGTCGAAGTAACTTAATGCTGTTTATTGACAATGGATCACATGAACTTACCTTTCAAATCAATGATTTCTAAACTCCTTGACCGATTTTAACGAACTAAGCGTTTGAGCAGCATTGCTGAGGTACAGTTCTGGAATTCCTACACTTATCAAAAAAGTTAAGCATAGTCCCTGTTGAATCCTGCCTTGTCGTCACTGATGTGGGGCCTAGAAAGCCGGCCTTCTCGGATCGCAAGACAACAGCAAAAAAATCATATAAAAATATCGCGTGACTAGGGCCACCCGTCGGGTAAACCGTTCGCCGGGTGCAAGTCATTTGATTTAACGCCACTTCGGCGGCATGCGTGTAGATGGGATGAAATGATGATGATGATGATGATGACAACACAACACCCAGTCCCTGAGCGGAGAAAATCTCCGACCCAGCCGGGAATCGAACCTGGGCCCTTAGGATTGACATTCTGTTGCGCTGACCACTCAGATACCGGGGGCGGACAACAAATCATATTAACTAGTTTTATTACGAAATGAACAATGATAATACGAGAGGGAGTTGGAAAATAAGTTTCCCCTGTCGACTGTGGGCAGAGTTGTGTGATATGGGCGAAAGGCGACACGACAGGTGAACGCATGCGTGCAAGACACCGGTACACCATTGGGTAAAGGTCGACCGCGATCCAGCAGATGGCGCTGTCGCAGTGCCCGTGCAAAGCGGAGGCCAGCCGCTCAGTCTTTACCCGGAGCCATGGAGAGAAGGTGCGTTTTGGAGTCGTGGTCAAAGGCGGAAGTGAGAGCTATTATCCGCTATGAGTGGGCACGTGGAGTATCAGGCACACAAATTCATAACCGCCTTGTTGAGGTCTATACCGATACCTGGACGGAGGCGCACAGCCACTACAGATGCAAATGGCCTATATAGGACGTCGATTTGCAGTTAATGTTCAAATGTATGTGAAATCTTATGGGACTTAACTGCTAAGTTCATCAGACCCTAAGCATACACACTACTTAACCTAAATTATCCTAAGGACAAACACACACACACCCATGCCTAAGGGAGGACTCGAACATCCGCCGGGACCAGCCGCACAGTCCATGACTGCAGCCCCCTAGACCGCTCGGCTAATCGCAGCGGCGTCGATTTGCGACCTGGCGTCAGTTCTAAGCGGGACTCATCAGCAGAAGCAGCATTCTCTTGAAGATGGTGACCAGTTGGATCGCCGAAATATCAAGTTGAGTTTAGACTCCGGCAGCAAACCCGAAGAGACTTTCAAGACTTATCACGCCGGAAAAGCCTACGTAATCACAACAAGAACCAATTATATGCTTAACTTTTATGCGTATATTCAAGCAGTCAAATTTCAGTTAAATGCAGCCAAACGCTCTCGGACAAACAAAAACTTAATTAAGCTAAAATTAGCATAAGGAGGCCCATGTGTTAAGCGCTCAGCCAATTCTAAAGTAAACGTCTATCTATGAACTTGACAGAAAATCTGCGGAAATTTTGGTCTTCTACCAGTAAATAGATCAAATCTATGTGTCCAGACAGCCTGCACCATAATGGCGCTGAAAAGGCCGAAATATTGAACGTCTTTTTCAAAAACTGTTTCACAGACGAACATCGCGCACTAGTTCCTCCTGTAAATCGTCGCACGAACGACAAAATTACAGATATCGAAACAATTGACCATGGAATAGAAGCCAGCCCCTGTGGCCAAGCGGTTCTAGGCACTTCAGTCCGGAACCACGCGGCTGCTACGGTCGCAGGTTCGAATCCTGCTTCGGGCATGGATGTGTGTGATGTCCTTAGGTTAGTTCTAAGGTTAGTTCTGAGTCTAGGAGACTGATGACCACAGATGTTAAGTCCCATAGTTCTTAGAGCCATTTGAACAATCACAATCATTAATCGCTAGCGTGATGAATGGAACATGGAAATAATAGTCAAGCTAGCGGAATGTATATCCCTGTGTTAGTCGTCAGAAGTACTTTGTCTAGTGCTTAGAAAATGAAAATGTTTGTCACATTCTGGGTGTATACTATTCAATTCTTGAAGCTGTTTCTTCAAACCAAATGCTTTGTCTTCGTGCCTTTTCTCTTCAATTTCGTTATAAGCATCAGATTTCCCCTGATCTGTTTCACTGCTTCCTTCTGCACCTGCATTGTCATTTTCAAACTCGTACTCTTCGTGTATTTACACTGGCCAATATCGTCAATGACCATGAAGTGACAATTAATAGACTGCGTCACAATATTCCACTATGTGCAATTGTTTGTACACTATCTGATCAAAAATATACAGGAACTTACGAGTGGACATTAATATGAGGTGTGTCCACCCTTTGTCTCTGTGGCGGTTTGATCTTTGATGGGGACACCTTCAGTGAGATGTCTCAGTGTCTGCGGAGGAATGGCAGTCCATTATTCCACGAGGAGCAAAACAAGAGAAAAATATTGATGTTGGGTTTGGAGATTCTGGGCGAAATGGACGTTATAACTCAACCCGGAGTTGTTCCATTGTGTTCAGGTCGAGACTCTTGTCGGGCCAATCGATTTCAGGACTGTTATTGTCCACAAACGACTGCTTCACACATGCTGCTTTATGGCAAGATGTATTGCCATATTGACATAAACAGTCATCATCTCCCATCTGTTGCTCTACTTTATGCAGTCACAACGCTGTAAAATATGTTTCTGTCCTTCCGCATTTAGAGTTTTCTTAATCGCAATAAAGGGTCCTCAACCTCACCACGAACCCCTCCACCCCCGTACACCACTTCCTCCGTACGTTATTGTTGGCACACGGCAGGTAATGTCCTGCAGCCATTCGCCAAACCCAAATCACTCCACAGGACTGCTACAAGGTATAGCGTGATTCATCACTCCAAATCGCTCGTTTCCAGTCATCCACTGTCCAGTCAAGCGTCTCTTAGCACTGACCGCAGAAATGCATGGTTTATGAAGAGCAGCTCGACCACTGCACCCCACTTTTTTTAGGTCACTGAACTGCTGGCAGCATTTTGGGACTCACGGGTGATTCCTCCTACTTATTTCATGCGATATTTACAACTATCCTCCACAATGCTGGACGGTCCTTGTTCGTCAATACATGAAGTCTGTATGGCCTTCCTTTCGCTGTGGTTGTTCTTTCGCGTTCGCACTTCTACATCTACATCTACAGACATATTCCGCAATCCACCATACGGTGCGTGGCGGAGGGTACCCCGTACCACAACTAGCATCTTCTCTCCCTGTTCCACTCCCAAACAGAACGAGGGAAAAATGACTGCCTATACGCCTTTGTACAAGCCCTAATCTCCCTTATCTTATCTTTGTGGTCTTTCCGCGAAATGTAAGTTGGCGGAAGTAAAATTGTACTGCAGTCAGCCTCAGAAGCTGGTTCTCTAAATTTCCTCAATAGCGATTCACGAAAAGAACGCCTCCTTTCCTCCAGAGATTCCCACCCGAGTTCCTGAAGCATTTCCGTAACACTCGCGTGATGATCAAACCTACCAGTAACAAATCTAGCAGCCCGCCTCTGAATTGCTTCTATGTCCTCCCTCAATCCTACCTGATAGGGATCCCAAACGCTCGAGCAGTACTCAAGAATAGGTCGTATTAGTGTTTTATAAGCGGTCTCCTTAACAGATGAACCACATCTTCCCAAAATTCTACCACTGAACCGAAGACGACTATCCTCCTTCCCCACAATTGCCATTACATGCTTGTCCCACTTCATATCGCTCTGCAATGTTACGCCCAAATATTTAATCGATGTGACTGTGTCAAGCGCTACACTACTAATGGAGTATTCAAACATTAAGGGATTATTTTTCCTATTCATCTGCATTAATTTACATTTACCTATATTCAGAGTTAGCTGCCATTCCTTACACCAATCACAAATACTGCCCAAGTCATCTTGTATCCTCCTACAGTCACTCAACGACGACACCTTGCCGTACACCACAGCATCATTAGCAAACAGCCGCACATTGCTATCCACCCTATCCAAAATATCATTTATGTAATCAAAATATCCACGGGTGTACTGCCGGTCTATAGTGTCCAACGGGCACAATATTTCGGCGATCAAACATGTCGCCATCATCAGGTGAACTGACGGACTGAGCTCCTGTGAACGTGCCGGCACGGAGATCCGTACGCTATGGCTGCTCAGGGCAGAGCAGCCATAGCGTATGGATCTCCGTGCCGGCACGTTCACAGGAGTTCAGTCCATCAGTTCACCTGATGATGGCGACATGTTTGATCGCCGAAATATTGTGCCCGTTGGACACTATAGACCGGCAGTACACCCTTGGATATTTTGATTATCAAATACGCCGGGAGAAACTCAAGAATCACATCATTTATGTAGACAGAAAACAACAGCGGACCTACCACACTTCCCTGGGGCACTCCAGATGACACCCTCAAATCCGATGAGCACTCACCATCGAGGACTACCGGGTTCTATTACTTAAAAGACTTCGAGCCACTCACATACTTGGGAACCAATCCCATATGCTCGTACCTTAGTTAGGAGTCTGCAGTGGTGCACCGAGTCAAACGCTTTCCGAAAGTCAAGAAATATGGCATCCGTATGATACCCTTCACCCATGGTTCGCAAGATATCATGTGAAAAAAGTGCGAGTTGCGTTTCGCAGGAGCGATGCTTTCTAAAGCCGTGCTGACGCATGGACAGCAACTTCTCTGTCTCAAGGAAATTCATTATATTCGAATATTCATCTCTCCAACAGTCAACCTGTACAGCTTTAGATGGGTTGACATGTCCCTCAAGGATTTGTTACTCAGGTGACAACCAATGACTTGCCCAAGTTCGAAGTCACTGAGCTCTCCTGAGTGACCCTTTCCGTTGTTACTACATCTCTACTCACAACCCAATACATCCGACCTATGTACTGGTGCGTCCCGCTCTCGAAGCATGTAACAGTCAATTCCACAAATTTACCGCCCCAATATCGAAATCTAAACTGCCTCAAGTGGAAAGTTAATGTTTTTTGTGAGTTCCGCAAACGAATTAAACAAAATATTGACTGTGGACACTAGCCAGCATACTGTCATCCTTAGCATCTGAACTCACTGTCATTGATGTTTACTGTCACTAAAATGGAACAGCTGAGGCTGAATGCCTTGATGTGTAGGTTTTAGCACTAATTATTCGCTAATGAGTAAAGTTGAAATACGCTGAAGAGCCGAAGAAACTGTTACATCTGCTTAATATTATATACGGCTCCTGCGAGCACGCAGAAGTACCGCAACACGACGTGGCACGGACTCGACCAATGCCTGAAGTAGTGCTGGAGGGAACTGACACTGTGAATCCTGTTGGGCTGCCCATAAATCCGCAAGAGAACGAACGTGTGGAGATCCCTTCTGAACAGCACGTTGCAAGGTATCCCAGATTTCCTCAATAATGTTCATATCTGGAGAGTCTGGTGGCCAGCGTGTGTTTAAACTCAAAAAAAGTGTTCCTGGAGCGACGATGTGAGGTGTCGCTGGAATTGCCCAAGCCCGTCGGAATGCACAATGGACACTAATGGATGCAGGTGATTAGACAGTATGCTTGAGTACGCGTCACGTGTCAGAGTCGTATCCAGACGAATCAGGAGTCCCATATCACTCCAACTGTACACGCCCCACCCCATTACAGAGCCTCCACCATCCTGAACAGTCCGTACCGATATGCAGGATCCATGAATTCATGAGGTTATCTCCATAGCTGAACATGTCCATCCGCTCGATACAATTTGAAACGAGACTCGTCCGCCCAGGCAACATGTTTCCAATCATCAACAGTGTTGAGGAGCCCAGGCGAGGCGTAAAGCTTTGTATCGTGCAGTCATCAAGAGTACACGAGCAGACCTTCGGCTCCGAAAGCCCACATGCATGATGTTTCGTTGCATGGTTCGCTTGCTGACGCTTGTCAATGGCCCAGCATTGAAACCTGCAGCAATTTGCGAAACGCTTGACCTTCTGTCACACTAAACGATTCTCTTCAGTCGTCGTTAGTCCCGTTCTTGCAGGATCTTTTCACAGCCGCAGCGATGTTTTACCCGATTCTTGATATTCGCGGTACACTCGTGAAATGGTGGTGCGGGAAAATACCCACTTCATCGCTACCTCGGAGATGCTGTGTCCCATTGCTCGTGCGCCGAATACAACACCACGTTCAAATTCACTTAAATTTTGATAAGTCGTCATTGTAGCAGCAGTAAACGATCTAACAACTGCGCCAGACACGTGTTGTCCTATACATTTGCGTTCCCGACCGCAGCGCCGTATTCTGCCTGTTTACGTGTCTATGTATTGGAGTACGCATGCCTATACCAGTTTCTTTGGCGCTTCAGGGCATTTGCTCCACCGCTTGGTGTCCTTACGGAGGGAGGAAAGAGGGCCTGGCTGGTCCCCACCTCTCGTCCGGGCCTAACCTTTAATGCTTACCCGCTCCACGGTCGAGGGAGAGAGACAGATAACCCAAGAGCCGACGCACGGATGGCGATATGTAAACTACCGCCCCCGCATTTGCCTTATCGAGGCTTTCCCCGACTTGGCGGGTGACTGCTTAAAGTCCTCCTTCCATTAGTTGTCTTTCAGGACGGGACCCGAGTAAATAAAAGCGGCAAACGGAGCGATAGCCGGCGTGTCATAAAGCAGACACAGTCATTAATTGTGGCGGGTCAACAAAGGGAGCGAGGGTACCATTAGCTTCACCGCTAGGTCGCTCTCCGAGGGCGATGGCAAGGCCAGTGTTTCGTATACGAAATTCCATCATCATTGATGAAAATGTAACGGAATTTTACAGGGGCTCATCTAAAAAATAAAATAAAATAAACGATATGACCGAAGACAAAAGAGGGGTAAATACGAACAATGACATGACACGGATTTAGGGGAGTGGAAGGCACTAGAGATTTTCTGAATGTCAGGAGAAACTTTTAAAAATAATTATTTGACATCAGTAACGCAATCAAGAATCGGACATTGCTGCACGGCTGTACTGTGATCTATCGTATCACTTAATTCTGAGGAAAAAGATTAACTCTCGAAAAATTGTCTACACAAATAAATTCTGTTTTAAATTTTATATAGAACACCAATTAACAAAAACTTCCCTTCATAAAAAAATTTCATACGCTGTTAACTGTCTTACTAGGCTTTTACAGATCACACTGAGCTTCGACCAGCTATGCTCTAAACACACTAATTTGACAATAAGGCAGGAAATTTATAAAGCTTTTCTTGCGGTTGCGCATTTAAAAGCCATATAAAATATACACACAAGAATTACCTTAAACCCAATTATTAAAAGCAATTTACTTCTTAAGCACTATCTATGCCTTCGACCGGCAAAAAAATTCAGACAACGTTACTCTTTTTCTGTGACGAACAAGACAGCAAAACTGGACAGGAAGAGGAGGAGATTAGTGTTTAACGTCCCGTCGACAACGAGGTCATTAGAGACGGAGCACAAGCTCGGATTAGGGAAGGAAATTGTCTGTGCCGTTTCAAAGGAACCATCCTGGCATTTGCCTAAACTGATCTAGGGAAAGCACTGTAAACCTAAATAGGGATGGCCGGACGCGGGATTGAACCGTCGTCCTCCTGAATGCATGTCTAGCGTGCTAACCACAGCGCCACCTCGCTCAACAAAAAAATTAAAAAAAAACACTGTACATAGTTTATCAAATTACTAATCGTCAGCTACCAGCTACCTTAGGACAAGAGACCTACCTCCTTCACAGTCAGACTCTACATGTATTGAATAGAGCTGCAATGCGCTTCAATTATAGCTGCATTGACATCAGCTTTTGTAGTCCTCTCTTCCTCAGTTGCGTGTAATATTACGGTATATTGATAATTTTTACTTATGGACCGTCTGACAGCAACTGAATAAAACACAATTTTAGTGCCATACGCGTTTCGCCTTTATTTTCTGCAAGGCACCATCAGTGGCCTGGAATATGTACATATGTTTGCTATTTAATTTACATTTTTGTCACTGTACCTATAGGTTATAAACAGATCTGGTGGTTGGTATTTCCTATTAAGTAGTAATTTTTTGAACTGTACTTGCAGTTTGCGTGGACAGTTTCTTACGTATTACGCTCCTGTTCCTTTTTTGCTGTTCTTCTTCTTCTTATGAATGCCAATTTACGTCTTTTTTTCCACATTCCGCAGCACTATGAACTGAACGCTTGTTTAAATGTAATTTTTTTGTTTCTGTTGCCGACTGTCAATTGTTTTTGCCAAAGATCGAATGTTATTGCCAAACTTTCGAGTGCAATTATTGAAGTATCTGTGATCTGTTCGTATATGCATTTGTGTGTGCGTATGTGTGTGTGTGTTTTGGTGTGATATAATTTTTTTGTGCTGTGTATGTGTGTGTGTGTGTGTGTGCGCGCGCGCAAGCGCAAGCGCCTGTTTTGGTATACAGGGTGTTACAAAAAGATACGGCCAAACTTTCAGGAAATATTCCTCACACACAAAGAAAGAAAATATGTTATGTGGACATGTGTCCAGAAACGCTTAATTTCCATGTTAGAGTTCATTTTATTACTTCTCTTCAAATCACATTAATCATGGAATGGAAACACACAGCAACAGAACGTACCGGCGTGACTTCAAACACTTTGTTACAGGAAATGTTCAAAATGTCCTCCGTTAGCGAGGATAGAAGCATCCACCCTCCGTCGCATGGAATCCCTGATGCGCTGATGCAGCATTGGAGAATGGCGTATTGTATCACAGACGTCCACAATACGAGCACGAAGAGTCTCTACATTTGGTACCGGGGTTGCGTAGACAAGAGCTTTCAAATGCCCCCGTAAATGAAAGTCAAGAGGATTGAGGTCAGGAGAGCGTGGAGGCCATGGAATTGGTCCGCCTCTACCAATCCATCGGTCACTGAATCTGTTGTTGAGAAGCGTACGAAAACTTCGACTGAAATGTGCAGGAGCTCCATCGTGCATGTACCACATGTTGTGTCGTACTTATAAAGGCACATGTTCTAGCAGCACAGGTAGAGTATCCCTTATGAAATCATGATAACGTGCTCCATTGAGCGTAGGTGGAAGAACATGGGGCCCTATCACGACATCACCAACAATGCCTGCCCAAACGTTCACATAAAATCTGTGTTGATGACATGACTGCACAAGCACGTGCGGATTCTCGTCAGCCCACACATGTTGATTGTGAAAATTTACAATTTGATCACGTTGGAGTGAAGCCTCATCCGTAAAGAGAACATTTGCACTGAAATGAGGATTGACACATTGTGGATGAACCATTCGCAGAAGTGTACCCGTGGAGGCCAATCAGCTGCTGATAGTGCCTGCACACGCTCTACATGGTACGGAAACAACTGCTTCTCCCGTAGCACTCCCCATAGAGTGACGTGGTCAACGTTACCTTGTACAGCAGCAACTTCTCTGACGCTGACCTAATGGTTATCGTCAACTGCACGAAGAATTGCCTCTTCCATTGCAGGTGTCCTTGTCGTTCTAGGTCTTCCCCACTCGCGAGTCATAGGCTGGAATGTTTCGTGCTCCTTAAGACGCCGATCAATTGCTTCGAACGTCTTGCTGTCGGGACACCTTCGTTCTGTAAATCTGTCTCGATACAAACGTACCGCGCCACGGCTATTGCCCCGTGCTAATCCATACGTCAAATGGGCATCTGCAACTCCGCATTTGTAAACATTGCACTGACTGCAAAACCACGTTCGTGATAAACACTAACCTGTTGATGCTACGTACTGATGTGCCTGATGCTAGTACTGTAGAGGAATGAGTCTCATGTCAACACAAGCACCGAAGTCAACATTACCTTCCTTCAATTGGGCCAACTGGCGGTGAATCGAGGAAGTACAGTACATACTGACGAAACTAAAATGAGCTCTAACATGGAAATTAAGCGTTTCCGGACACATCTCTATTTGTGTGTGAGGGATGTTTCCTGAAAGTTTGGCCGTACCTTTTTGTAACACCCTGTATAGTGCCCAACCCCCGACCCCCCCCCCCTGCCCCACCCCCACCCCCACCCCCGTTAAGCATGGACCTTGCCGTTGGTGGGGAGGCTTGCGTGCCTCGGCGATACAGATAGCCGTACCGTAGGTGCAACCACAACGGAGGGGTATCTGTTGAGAGGCCTGACAAACGTGTGGTTCCTGAACATGGGCAGTAGCCTTTTCTGTAGTTGCAAGGGCAACAGTCTGGATGATTGACTGATCTGGCGTTGTAACAATAACCAAAGCGGCCTTGATGTGCTGGTATTGCGAACGGCTGAAAGCAAGGGGAAACTACAGCCATAATTTTTCCTGAGGACATGCAGCTTTACAGTATGATTAAATGATGATGGCGTCCTCTTGGGTAAAATATTCGGGAAGTAAAATAGTCCCCCATTCGGATCTCTGGGCGGGGACTACTCAAGAGGATGTCGTTATCAGGAGAAAGAAAACTGGCGTTCTACGGATCGGAGGGTGGAATGTCAGATCACTTAATCGGGCAGGTGGGTTAGAAAATTTAAAAAGGGAAATGGATAGGTTAAAGTTAGATATAGTGGGAATTAGTGAAGTTCGGTGGCAGGAGGAACTAGACTTCTGACCAGGTGACTACCGGGTTATAAACACAAATTCAAATAGGGGTAATGCAGGAGTAGGTTTAATAATGAATAGGAAAATAGGAATTCGGGTAATCTACTACAAACAGCATGGTGAACGCATTATTGTGGCCAAGATAGATACGAAGCCCACACCTACTACACAAGTACAAATTTATATGCCAACTAGCTCTGCAGATGATGAAGAAATTGAAGAAATGTATGATGAATTTTGCACAGAGCACAACTTAATCATAGCTAACACTTGGTTTAAGAATCATGAAAGAAGGTTGTATACGTGGAAGAACCCTGGAGATACTAAAAGGTATCAGATAGATTGTATAATGGTAAGACAGAGATTTAGGAACCAGGTTTTAAATTCTAAGACATTTCCAGGGGCAGATGTGGACTCTGACCACAATCTATTGGTTTTGACCTGTAGATTAAAACTGAAGAAACTGCAAAAAGGTGGGAATTTAAGGAGATGGGACCTGGATAAACTGAAAGAACCAGAGGTTGTACAGAGTTTCAGGGAGAGATAAGGGAACAATTGACAGGAATGGGGGAAAGAAGTACAGTAGAAGAAGAATGGGTAGCTTTGAGGGATGAAGTAGTGAAGGCAGCAGAGGATAAAGTAGGTAAAAAGACGAGGGCTAGTAGAAATCCTTGGGTAACAGAAGAAATATTGAATTTAATTGATGAAAGGAGAAAATATAAAAATGCATTAAATGAAGTATGCAAAAAGCAATACAAACGTCTCAAAAATGAGATCGACAGGAAGTGCAAAATGGCTAAGCAGGGATTGCTAGAGGACAAATGTAAGGATATAGAGGCGTATCTCACGAGGGGTAAGATAGATACTGCCTACAGGAAAATTAAAGAGACCTTTGGAGATAAGAGAACCACTTGTATGAACATCAAGAGCTCAGATGGAAACCCAGTTCTTAGCAAAGAAGGGAAAGCAGAAAGGTGGAGAGCACTATGGGACTCAACTGCTGTGGTTATTAGTCCCCTAGAACTTAGAACTACTTAAACCTAACTAACCTAAGGACATCACACACATCCATGCCCGAGGCAGGATTCGAACCTGCGACCGTAGCAGTCGCACGGTTCCGGACTGCGCGCCTAGAACCGCGAGACCACCGCGACCGGCTGGTGGAAGGAGTATATAGAGGGTCTGTACAAGGGCGATGTACTTGAGTACAATATTTTGGAAATGGAAGAGAATGTAGGTGAAGATGAAATGGGAGATACGATACTGCGTGAAGAGTTTGACAGAGCACTGAACGACCTGAGTCGAAACAAGGCCCCCGGAGTAGACAACATTCCATTGGAACTACTGACGGCCTTGGGAGAGCCAGTCCTGACAAAACTCTACCATGTGGTGAGCAAGATGTATGAAACAGGCGAAATACCCTCAGACTTCAAGAAGAATATAATAATTCCAATCCTAAAGAAAGCAGGTGTTGACGGATGTGAAAATTACCGAACTATCAGTTTAATAAGCCACAGCTACAAAATACTAACACGAATTTTTTGCAGACGAATGCAAAAACTAGTAGAAGCCGGCCTCGGGGAAGATCAGTTTTGATTCCGTAGAAATACTGGAACGCGTGAGGCGATACTGACCTTACGACTTATCTTAGAAGAAAGAATAAGGAAAGGCAGACCATTTGTAGACTTAGAGGAAGCTTTTGACAATGTTGACTGGAATACTCTCTTTCCAATTCTAAAGGTGGCAGGGGTAAAATATAGGGAGCGAAAGGCTATTTACAATTTGTACAGAAACCAGATGGCAGTTATAAGAGTCGAGGAACATGAAAGGGAAGCAGTGGTTGGGAAGGGAGTAAGACAGGGTTGTAGCCTCTCCCCGATGTTATTCAGTCTGTATATTGAGCAAGCAGTAAAGGTAACAAAAGAAAAATTCGGAGTAGGTATTAAAATCCATGGAGAAGAAATAAAAACTTTGAGGTTCGCCGATGACATTGTAATTCTGTCAGAGACAGCAAAGAACTTGGAAAAGCAGTTGAACGGATTGGACAGTGTCTTGAAAGGAGGATATAAGATGAACATCAACAAAAGCAAAACGAGGATAATGGAATGTAGCCGGGTAAGTCGGGTGATGTTGAGGGAATTAGATTAGGAAATAAGACACTTAAAGTAGTAAAGGAGTTTTGCTATTTGGGGAGCAAAATAACTGATGATGGTCGAAGTAGAGATGATATAAAATGTAGACTGGCAATGGCAAGGAAAGCGTTTCTGAAGAAGAGAAAATTGTTAACATCGAGTATAGATTTAAGTGTCAGGAAGTCATTTCTGAAAGTATTTGTATGGAGTGTAGCCATGTATGGAAGTGAAACATGAACGATAAATAGTTTGGACAAGAAGAGAATAGAAGCTTTAGAAATGTGGTGCTACAGAAGAATGCTGAAGATTAGATGGGTACATCACATAACTAATGAGGAGGTGTTGAATTGGATTGTGGAAAAGAGAAGTTTGTGGCACAACTTGATCAGAAGAAGGGATCGGTTGGTAGGACATGTTCTGAGGCATCAAGGGATCACCAATTTAGTATTGGAGGTCAGCGTGGAGGGTAAAAATCGTAGAGGGAGACCAAGAGATGAATACACTAAGCAGATTCAGAAGGATGTAGGATGCAGTAGGTACTGGGAGATGAAGAAGCTTTCACACGATAGAGTAGCATGGAGAGCTGCATCTAACCAGTCTCACGACTGAAGACCAGCACAACAACAATTGTATAGTGGGATGTGCTTGGGTTTGTGTGTGTGTGTGTGTGTGTGTGTGTGTGTGTGTGTGTGTGTGTGTGTGTGTGTGTACGTGTGCGTGTTTTGGTGTGATACAATTTTTTTGTGGGCTGTGCGTGTGTGTGTTTGTGTGTGTCCAGAAGGTGAAGGGGGTATAGTTTTGTTTTGTTTTATCTTATCATTTCCTTTATTAAGTGTAGTAGGGAGCCGGTGCTGATGTGTGTTTGTTCATTTATCACATGTTTGTTTTCTGACTCAAACTGGCATTCATAAGAAGAAGAAGAAGAAGAACACCAAAAATGCAACAGGAGCGTAATACGTAAGAAACTGTCCACGCAACCTGTAAGTACAGTTCAAAACATTACTACTTAATAGGAAATACCAACCACCAGAACTGTTTATAACCTATAGGTACAGTGACAAAAATGTAAATTAAATAGCAAACATAGGTACATATTCCAGGCCACTGATGATGCCTTGCAGAAAATAAAGTCGAAACGCATATGGCACTAAAATTGTGTTTTATTCAGTTGCTGTCAGACGGTCCATATGTAAAAATTGTCAATATGCCGGAACACTTCAATTATGTTCGCGAGCACGATCACATGGCGAAAGCGTCACTTCTCTTGTCATTACATCTGCCGATCCTCCAGATCCACGCACCGTCTATCTTAGCACGTTGTCGAACATCAGCTACACGTCCCCGTGTCCTCGCTGATTCCTTGTCAGTCCACGCACAGTGATACAGGATAATCGAGCAGCATCTGACGGATACAGCTTTATTCCCCGCGCGGTCCGCCTCGCCACCAGCTGCAGAGTCCACCGCACTCCGTGCTGTGTGTTGTCAGCGGCCAGCAGTAGCGTACTGCTCGGCCCGGTGCGTCCTCGCTTTGTCACCACAGCTACTCGCAGACAGCCTCGCTACGCTCGTGCTCGCCGCTCGGTTCACAGATCTGCTCTCCAACTCAGCTCCCTCTCTACAACACTCAGACATCGATAATATAGACCAGCTGCTCAGCTTACGCCTCTTAAACAGCCGAAATACTACGACTCGACCCTGATCTGACAGAATCGATACTTTCACACGGCTCAAAACACTCTTTAATGCCTCATCATTTCTCGCAGCACATATCGACATCTACACTGATACTCTGCGAACCGCTGTCAAGTGTATGATAGGGGGGGGGGGGGGGGGGGGCGCGCTTCTCCTTGCACCAATTATTGCGGCTTCCTCACCTTCCAGTCCTGTCTGGAGTGCGAGATGAGTGATTGCTTTAACCGTCTCTATGTGTGCTATAATTAGCCTAACTTCGTTTTCGTGATACCTCCCAGGGCGATACGCATAGAACTTTAGCACTAGGGGCGTTCAATAGGTAATGCGGCAGATTTTTTGAAAGCAGTCTAGGAAAGCCGGTGCTCCCTGGAAACGATGCCTGTGAGGACATCGATGAATCCTTCCACCATCGGACAAAGTAAAGTCTGAGAACACATTGATTTTATTGAAGACTCCAGTATACCATATTTTTCCCCTCTCTTTTGGCTACAAAACCCTATTTTTCAACATAATCTCCATTCAATAAGACAGCCTTACCCCACATTACTGGAAGGTCCTATATGTCTGGACGGTACCATTCCACTTGTCGACGTCGGAGCTATCTTTCTGCATCAGTAGCCTCCAGATCATCCAAGTAATGCACAAGCAATTACGCACAGATGGTCCTTCCTTGCTCTTTCTGATCTTCTGTTAGGCCGGTATTACACTATCAAATTTCTTTGTCCAATATCTCTGTCAAAGAAATTTGGTGTTGTAATAGGGAACTTTATCAAATGTCTTCAAATATTTGATCAAATCTAGGGCCTCGCTGTAGATTTGATCAAAGAAGTCGCTTGTCTTCTGTTCATTGCAATGTGACATGTTCTCACTTGGAGCGCTAGCATCGATGCAGCATTCTGTCTTCTGTAGTGTTTTTATAAACATTGTCGGTAAATACAATTGGTGTGTATCGACAACTACAAAATTAATAGAGATGTATGAAGCTGATGAGGCGCTTTATAACGTGAGGCACCCTGAATACAAAAATAGATTAAGAAGATTGGAGGCCTGACCTAACCTAACATAACTCTCTCTTGTAACAAGGAATCAAATGGTTCAAATGGCTCTGAGCACTATGGGACTTAACATCTATGGTCGTCACTCCCCTAGAACTTAGAACTACTTAAACCTAACTAACCTAAGACCTAAGGACATCACACAACACCCTGTCATCAAGAGGCAGAGAAAATCCCAGACCCCGCCAGGAACAAGGAATTGGAGTGTTACTGTGAGACACTCTTCTGCAGATATAGCAGTTCTTAAGTGAGTATTGTGCTTTGTCACATGAGGATACACTTCACTGAGCACATACAAAAATGTATGCTCATCCATTCTTAAGTAACTGATGTACGACTTGACGTCCTCTACTATAAGCTCAGACAACAAGTTTTGTTGAATGCTTTTATCGTGTCGTAGTAAAACCCACAGCTTCACCCAGGTAAGTTTCCTTTTTTCCCCCACTTCTCTTCCGCATGTGCACACAGTGAAATCGTGGTACATGCACCTGCTGCAGTTAATGACAAGTTGTTGTTGTCAGCCATCTTGAACTTTGACGAAAAATATGATCTGTAATACCCCTTTTTAGCGCCACGTCAAAGATCTTTGTCAAATATATTTGACGAATATTTGATCACATCTTTGATCAAATCTTTGACAAAGTAATTTGATAGTGTAATACCGGCCTTAGGCAGTGATAAAACCCAGCAGGCACGAGTGTGTCAGTCCTACCAACAGAGACATCCAGTTACGCAGCGAAATGTTTGATTGTGATCTGTCAGTCACCTCGATTGAGAATGTCAGCATGTTCCAGTAATTTCAGGGGTCACAACTGTATGCGGCCGGCCGGAACGCGGAAGATCGGACAGGTTTACATGACCTTATGACGATGAACACAGACGCCTCTCCCAACGACTCATCGTGCTTTTATTCAGTACCAGGTCCCCACAGACATTCTGCAAGCGCCTGTGAATATCTGCTATCTTCCGGGTTTCCGCCAAAAGTAACTCAGTGACAGATTTCCTCTTGGAACGCATCACTGTTACAGACGCCATTTTGAAAACTACGTATAACGTCGCCTCCTGTCGGAAACTCATGTAACTATACGATCTGAAGCGGGAATATACCACGATGTTCTACAATAAATTCTGCATATTTTCAACGGAGACTGGCCGGGAAAATAATGTGTTGCGTTGCTTATTGAAAGCTCCTTGGTATATCCTGGATTCTTCACTTCAAGCCACATCTTGAAACTCTGTAAGGAAGCTTTCGCGCTATAGTTTGCATCAATCTTGAACCTGCCAGTCACGTGTTTCAGCGTCTCCGTGATGCTTTCCCGTGAGCCAAATAAACTTGTGATCATTCGTGCTGCCCTTCTTTTTGTTTGTTACATGTCTTCCGCCAGTCCTTTTTGGTTGGGTGCCATTTGAATAGGGTGACCAGACGTCCGGACTAATCCGGACATGTCCTCCTTTTTAGTTCCTTGTCCGGGGTCGGGGCGGATTTTTACAGTGTCCGGCTATTTTGCAAAGTTGAGCGTAATACAGTTAAATTCACAATTCGTCCCGTTCTATTGCTCTTTTCTTAAATACTTTAACTATTGGTGCAGCCTTCGTGATAAACACGCACGAAGGCGGTGTTAGTAGGTGGCACCAGGATCGTCCATGTTATCGTTGATCAACCTATAAGCGAATGCAAATATCAGTTATTTAAAATTTTCCTAAAAAATATTGTTCTGGGAATCAACTCCTGACCACCACTAACAATTAACTACTAGTTTTACCGGTAATTCCCGGCAGTCACGTGACTTGTCCAAAGCTGACGAGTTGTATCCTCATCTGCATTTGAACCGTTTGATGTGTCCTCTTTTTTTTCTTCCTTTGTCCTCCTTTTTGAAGCTGTTTGTCTTCCTTTTTAAACAATTGCATCTGGTCACCCTACATTTGAACAATATTCTAAGATGGATCACAGGAGAGTTTTTCGTGGACTGAGTGCTTTAGCCTAGTATGCACCTACTAATGAACCTATTTGATTTTTCCACTTCATATCTCTACAAAATGTTACACGCAGGTATTTGCATGAGTTGACTGATTGCAATTGTGACTCATTGATACTGTAACCAATATGTATTCTGTTATTTAAAGCAAGTTGACAATATTTGCATCACACTGACGATCACATTGTCTGCTTTCCACACATGCCCTTGAGGATGATTTGTTCGAGGTTTTGTCCCCTACACTGGGAAACTTTCAAAAATGCTTCAAGTGACTCTGAGACTTAACATCTGAGGTCATCAGTCCCCTATACTTAGACCTACTTAAACCTTACTAACCTAAGGACAGCACACACATCCATGCCCGAGGCAGGATTCCAACCTGGGGCCGTAGCAGCAGAGTGGTTCCGGACTGAAGCGTCTAGAACCGCACGGCCACAAAGGCCAGCAGGGAAACTTTAACGCGTGGTTTTAGGGGATGGGGGAAAGTGGGCAATTTTTTTCGCTTTTACATACGCTGGTCTGGAAGGTCCAGACCCACCAAGCCTATTTATGGCCTCCACTCATCTCTGTTTTTCATTTCCACTGTCCCCTCTCCCTTTCCTCCCACTGCTACTGTCTCACTCCGTCTCTCTTTCTCTTTTACTGTGATTTTCTCATTGACTTTCACTGTCTCTTCTCTCTTTGGCTCTCACTGCTGTTGCCTTCATCCCTCTCCCTTTCTCTTGTGCCACTTTCTCTCTCCCACTATTACTATCTCCTCTCTTTTTTTCTCCCACTGGCACTGTCTCCTCTGTCTTCCACTGTCACTGTCTCTCTGTTATTCTCTTTTAGCACAAAAAAGCGCGAATATGTACGCAGGTCAAAATTTGTGGTGAGGAAGGTGGAATCAGGACTGAGGCAGCTGGTTCCTCACTTTTCTGTCACTCTCTCTTCACCTTCCATTGGTCGCGCCAGTATCTGTTAAATGAGCGATCATGCGTTGCAGAGAAAACAACGCGTCGTTTTGCTTCAATTATTGGTCTTATTGTGTACTAAGTGTGTTAAATTACCTATTTTAACCGTTTTATGTTCAAAATAGAATGTTTTTTGGGTATATAATTGTATTACATTTTTATGAGATGAAACGCAAAAAGAAAAAAATTGTATATCTTGTGCCAGCAAGTTCATCAAGCTTCCTTCTTCCCTGCTAGGTTGTGCTATCATTAGATCGAAGGCTCCTCAAAATTAGTGGAAACCTCCGAGACTACATGCCGCTTTCAGAAGTGGTATTCCCGTCCCATCCTTTGCCCATAACTCCTGCACATTTACCATTCATTCCTTTTTCAACCCGATTCAAATAAGTATAGCGATAGTGGTCAATAGATCAGTACAATCTCAGTCACGCATACATTAGGCAAAAGTTTTCGATTTTTGAATTAGTATGTCTTTGAACTTCATCAGTCATGTTTACATTGAAAAGTTTGGAAAGTAGAGCAAGGGGAGTTGCAGAATCCCTTACTATTGTTCTAGCACCACGCACAGCTTTTACTACTTTTTTCCTTAATTTTTGAAGATTTCGATAGACTTGATATGCACCATTTCGTAACTTCATCCTTCCCCATATAAAAGTCTTCAGTTCCTGTTTCATCTTCGTCCTCTTCGTCAATATACTCAGTTTCAGTTTCAAAATCGTGGTCAGCATTTATTGTTTCTTCCTCACTCAAATCGGAATTGCTTTACTCAAAACGTCGAGTTGATTGATGTCGAGATCTTTTTTCATACTCTTCTCCTAATAATTGAAAAGTCTAGGAACATCTACAAGTTTTACCGGGCTCCACCTAATAAAAACATTTCAAATGTATATATTCTACTCACTGACTTCAGAAAAATAAAAAAACTGTACTTATTTGTTTATATAATGTTTCCATAAAGTGAGGTTCAACAGCTGTAAGTACTTTTATAAGATGTGTTTTAACCATCGACTTTTTTGTCCCATTAGTCATTTACAGGTTTCGGTTATAAACCATCATTCAAGATGTAGTGTAGAACAGTTCCTGGATGATGGTTAATAACCGAATCCGGTAGATGACTAATGGGACAAAAAACAGCTTATGGTTACAATGCATTTTATAAAATACTTGTTTACGGGCTGAAAAGTAGCCGCAACAAAGGGGTGGGGAGAGGCTCGCGGCAGAAGAGCCTTGTCACACGGAATAGCTGGCGCCAGTATCCCGAGAAGCTGACCGGAAGCGATGGGCAGTTAAAATAAGCCTGGTGTAGTACCAAGTACAACTGCGCGACCAGTGGAGGGTTGAAGACAAGCATATTCGCCATTTTCCTCTGCGAGAGGAGCATTTTTCAGCTGGTTCTCTTCTTTTCCCTGTATAGCAAGATATGCTGATTATAAAATATTAAGTCTGTATGTCAGTAAAGTTTTGACATTTTATTTATGTACTTCGAAACATTCACATACTTTGACACACATACACAACAAATAAGTACTCATAATTTAGGGTTAAATAAAAATCATCTCCCACTCAACACAAATTCGCTTTAAACTACTTTACATTACTTTACACAAAAATATTTTTTAGGCTACACCTCCAAGAACAAAGAATTTCGTGTGGCAAAATACTTTTTTATGAGGGGCCATCCAAAAATTTCAGCCCATTCAGCCGGGTTTTGCCCATTATGCACAAAAAGGGAGTCACCAAGTTTTATTGGTGAAAAAATGGTGACCAAAAACATAGTTCAGTAATTTCAGAACCCTTGCGATGACCCAGAGCCCTTGCCATGTTTTCACTACGTCATTTAAAACTACATTTATGCCCCAGACCGGCTATTAAGTGCATAAGTACGGCACCTTTGCACCTGTCGATCTCGGTAATGATATCGAAAAAAATTTCAAAGTTCCCCTAGAATATCATCTTGACAACACATGGTTAAAGTTCTGACGATTTGCAGTGAGTAGAAATGGTAGAAGTGACCATCCCCACAATAGGTACTTTTGGTACCCATGAACTCATGGTTTTTTTTTGGCGTATCTTGATAACGGATAAAGATTTTCGAAAACGGGAAAATGGGTTTTCTCGATAAATGTTCAAAGCGTGTTGAGCCATTTTCTACGATTTATTATTTAGATGACTGCAGCCCATGATGAGAAAACGGCTAAAACCATCTTTTGATGCTTTTGCGTAGCTTTGAACCTCTATCTCGGTAACGGATAATGATACAAAAAATAATTTCCATGAGAACATCATGTTAAGAACATATGATAAAAATTTCGACGATGTGCCATGAATAGTAATTACAGGAGTGGCAGTACCCACAACTTGTACTATTCATAACCAAAAACCATGATGTTTTTTTTAGTTCCTGAGCAACCGCCCATGAACAAATGATGCTTATATAAGCCGTCTAAGGCCCATCATAGACCACACCTAATGCAAAAGAACCAACCGATTTGCTCAATTTGCATAGGTTGGAGGAAGTGTATAATGTCTAAATTTTGACCCAGTACTGTAGAATAGCCCATTCTTCCGATAAGTTTATAAATGATCGCTAGACCAAGATCTATCCAAAACACTTGATCTCTGCGATCAATATCACCGGAGATATGACCCCTTCAAATATCACATTTTCGCGCGCATGGTTTCTTGGAATATATTGGTATATGGAGCTATGTTCGCTGCTGCCACCTATTGACTTAACTCTTATTAAATGCCGCTTGGTATTTGCAATTGAGGTGAGAGCAGACGTACTAAACCTACATTGTTGTGTCGTTATGCACCCGGCTTCCTGAACTTTGTTGATTCTATTGTCAGAAAGGATAAAGGTAAGCTGTGAAACATAAAATGCTGTTAATAACTCAATACTGTCTGACGTACTAAACCTACATTGTTGTGTCGTTATGCACCCGGCTTCCTGAACTTTGTTGATTCTATTGTCAGAAAGGATAAAGGTAAGCTGTGAAACATAAAATGCTGTTAATAACTCAATACTGGTATTTTAGGTGCCAGTAGTGTATTAGGTATCGGTATAGGCTACTTGAAGAGCTACGGAAACTAAACTAACATTGTATCAAGTTTTAACATTCCTCTTCATGTACAGAAATGTAGCAAAAAGTACGTGCATAGGTCTCCGCAGTAGGGGACAAGACAGTCACATCTGCCCACTCCTGGTATTTGGGCACAAGGGTTTTTATTCGTTACGAAGTCTCACAACTTTATAACAATGATTGTCTGTGACAGTAACCACAACTATAGGTATAAATGTAAGGAAATTGTTCTGAAAAACAAGGACACAAGATATTTAAAGATATTTGGGCACTTGATTCCTGAAATTTGCTATTTTTCTGGATGTGTTGAACTCAGACATCCAGAGCACAGAAAAAGAAATACAGCAGCAAGGAAACACAGCACAATAATAAAAATGTACGGCATTAGAATTTGCGAACTCTGTTAAAGGTTTCTTTATGTCCGTTTCGCTTGCCCTGGAATATCACTTGCAGACCAAAGTGGAGAAAACGTGCCATCGAACAAAATACAAGGGGACTTCAGAAAGTAAGTTACACATTATCGTTGCAGACCAAGTACCTTTTTTGAATGCTACACTACACTTCAAAATGTCACAGATACATGACACTATTTCTCAACATCTCCATAAAGTCGCCGACTTACCGTCGTAATACTTTACTAATATCTCAATTCGTCGACAATAGAAATCCGAGCCTACGTCATGGAGCTGTTTAAGAACAAGTCCTCATTCTTAAGAAAATCTGTGCCCTCCTCATATAAGAACCAGTGGGTGAACGACCTCATCGTTGGAAAATCTCTGCCCCCCCCCCTCCTCATATGTTCTTTCTGCTTACTAAAAAGACCGAAATCCTATGGTGCAACATATGGACATCCCTCTCAACATCGCCCTTGTCTGTGCAGCCTTGGTCAAATTTTTGACACCATTTCACTATGGCTGGACGCGATATTGCGTTGGCCCATATTCCTCCACAATTTCATTGCAAATTTGTGTGCAGTTTAGATGTTCTGCCCACAAGAATTGCAGTGCCGCATGTACTTCTACTTTGGAGAACGTTTCCAGTTACTACACCATTCCAATCACACACTGTGATGTAACAGCTACCCATACCACAGCAGGAGTGTCTGCAGAAAACCCAGACCATGTACTCTCTTCTTACAATATGCCACTCTTGTTGTGAAATGGTCATAGTGTGGGAATACATGTTTAACTTACTGTCTGAAGACATCATGTACGTATATAAAAGTAAACTGCAAACTATTGAAAAGCATATGAGGCCATCCCCATGTCTGTCTCGCATTACAGCCCAGTTGTCGAAATCAGTATGTACTAGCTTTACTCAGAACTATGGGAAGGAAAAGAAAATAAAAGAATTGGTCTATAGATATGTCTTAAATGAGCAGTTTTATCTGAGGTTTCGATGCCCTCGTTCGGACACTATGACATAATGCGACGAGTGCAACAAACAACTTGTTAGTAATAGTGACCCTGCCAGTAATGCTGCTAAAGATGTTCACCACCGCTGAGCCCATGTACGTGATGAGAGTAAAATACTAACACAGTGGACATTACATCACTGTATGGCAATGTTGTGACGACATGTTTCATTCTGCAGAAGATTCTGCCAACAGCTAGAAATTTTTTACACACATCATTTTAGCAAAAAGTGATGTTCCACAATATTTTATTACTCGAATACACTTTACAAATGCAATTGTATCTGGTGCTACAGTTTTGTTTTTGCAGGGACTCCTTCACTATATATAATTAGTGCTTTACCAAGTAATCCTTCACAGTTGGATTGGAACTGTTTCAGTTCATTACTTTTTTGTGGTGGTCTAGTGAGTAGAGCACTAGTCTCTGGCCATAGAGATCATGGTTTCAATCCTAGATAGGGGCAGAGATTTTTCATTCATTTATAAAACTAGGTTTTCTAGAATTTTTAAAAATACAGTCAATGAAAAATCGGTGTGAAGTTTGACTCTCATGTTAGTTTCCTTTTTTGTGAAGTGGTTTCACTTTACCCAGTTTTTAATAAAGTCAGAAAGTTGCCAGTTGAGAAGGATATGTTTATAAGAGAAGTCAGTGCTTCAGTGATGAGATAAGCATTTGTTTTCCAACAAAATCTGGTATTATCTATTCCTGACAAATGTTTTGATTTTAGAAGCTTAATTTCTTAATGTAATCCTGCTTATTTTTAGCATGAGAAATATTGTGCTACATACCTGTTCTGTTTTTGATGTTAGATGTGTGTGATGTTTATGGGTGACATTTTGCTCAATAAATTCTGTACTACATTTATAAAATAACTTAAACACATTAACTACAGTCTTTGGTTTGCTGATAGTCTGCGAATTTTCATTCAATTGTAAGTTATTAATTTAAGTTTTGTTACTTTTTGTTTCTTCCTTTACAATATTCCAAAGAGATTTAATTTTACTGGATGTGTTTCTGATGTATTTGTCATTTTCCAGCATTTTGGTGCTTGATATTACCTTCTTGAGTATTGTTTTGTAGCTTAATTCAGGTGATACCTGACACATTTTAGTAGTTCCGTACAGCAATCTTTTCTGTGCATATGGTTTTCTTATACCTGGAGTGATGCATTTGCTTGTGTGACTTGAGTTTTTACCTCCTAGTTTTAACTGGTAATGCTACATAAAATGTTGTTTACTTGTATCAGTGAAGATATTAAATTTCTCAAAGATATTTTACTACCGTGCTCCCATTACTCTTTCTTAAAATATGTGCTTGTCAGTTTGTTAGTCTTGTCACTTTTAGTGCTGAAACTTGTAGCATGCCCATAGTGGTCTCCAGTCCAGACTCAACTGTTTCTGTTTTTTCATATTGTTGATTAGTTAGTTATTATTTGATTTATTGTGGATTTTGTATAACAAGTTTCTCATGTGTAGGAATGTATTGTGATTTCCATATTATAAAAGTCTAAGAGATTCAGTAATCTTGTTCGTAATTTAAGGGTTTTGCTAAAGTCTATACTAAAATTACCAGTTCCAATTAATGTGTGTTTCGTGATGGTGATGAGAGTTTTTTTATGCCTCCATCTGGAGATTTGTAGAGACAAACAACAATTTTTTTTGAATGATCATAATTCTGTGGTTGATATTTCCAAATCCTTTTAATTATTTAGTGGCTTTAGTTCTAGATGTTCGGAAACTACTCCTG
Organism: Schistocerca gregaria; assembly: GCF_023897955.1. NCBI lineage: Eukaryota > Metazoa > Arthropoda > Insecta > Orthoptera > Acrididae > Schistocerca > Schistocerca gregaria. The sequence goes on along the minus strand of NC_064922.1, from coordinate 354,186,165 downwards.
TTTTGAAAAGACGCAGTTTTCCACCATGCTGGGTTTGCTTTCTACTTGTGTAGGGTGTCAGTTCATATTTTGTTATGTTCACTCTGTAACCCATCCTCTCTTAACCAATGCTCATTTAGATATACTATAGAAGCATCAATTAACTCATTTGAAAGAATTATTTATAATTTTATTAACTTATTGCATAGGTACTGAACTTTCCATTGGAACAGCGTAAACTAATGAATCAAGAACCTCAATTCAACATGGTTCCCCGTTTGAAGCATCTCCCATTGTGTTAACCTAAACAGAAGAATATTGCCTTATTTTGAAGATTTTCACTCGCTGTAGTGTTTGTGCACCAGAAGTGAACAGTAAGAATGTTGCTTGAAGTAGATAAATGGACATCTCGGTCTACCCCAAAAACTGAATGGTCAGCACATTGGAATGCCACGCACAGGGGCCCAGGTTCGATTCCCGACTGGGGTGAGAGACTTTCTCCACTCAGGGACTGGGTGTTATGTTGTCCTCATCATCATTTCATCCCCTTTGTTGACACGCCAAGTCACCCAATGTGGTGTCGCACTCAATAAGACTTGCACTCGGCGGCCGAACTTCCCGCCTGGGAACTCCCGGCCGCTGATGCCATACAATCATTTTTTTCCATGGACATCTTGCAGAAGCCTTTTAAGAGTCTTTGTAATCTTGCACTCACATCCTCCCACCTCTCCTTGACAGATTTTCTTGCCAATAGTTAAAAATCAGTTACAGGTGAGATATTGATTCGCTCAATTACAAAACAAACACAAAAATAAATTTCACACAGACTTTGCCTTCTTGTCTAGTACTCATACTGGAATTATGTACTCTGTTGCAAATATATTCAAAAGCTTCCATCTAACATAAAGCAAGAAACTTACTTACACAGCTGTGGGATCAGGTCATAAGTTGTGCTTGGACAGCTCAGTCAGTAGAGCACTTTCTTATGAAAGGCAAAGGTCCCAGGTTTGAGTTCTGGTCCAGCACACTGTTTTAATCCACAAAGAAGTGTAAAATCAGCAGACACTCTGCAGCAGAGTGAAAATTCTTTGAGGATAAAGCAATAAATAGGGAATTCCTATCAATTCAAAAGAAAACTGAAATATGCCTCATTAGCCACTATTTCTACAAATGATCTAGATTCAGTTATTGAAATGACCTGTTAGTTATATTGTTAATAGCAGTGTTCATTGTAAAGCTGCATAGCAAGTAGTAATGAACTGCAAATAGGACTCAGTATATACAGGTGTTGATAAATATTTTCTTTGAAAATTGTAATTGAGTAAATATTAAGCTATCAATAATATAAAAAAAACACCTGTTTATTATAACTGAAGGGGCAGTAGCTGTTTTGCAAAGCAGCGGATTTCTTCCTAATTTATGCGATTAAATTTATCTGTCATAAGCAAGAATCACATTAAGCAGTTTATTGATAGCTTATTCTTGATAAAGAATATATTTATGTGATTTCCTTGTCTTTTGTTCATGTACACCTTAACTCATTCCACATCCATTTGGTTCTTGTTCTTGGTAGGGTCCACAAAACACAGTGAACGACTCAGGAGAGGCTAGTGATATAATGGACAGTGACCAAGGCCAAACTGTGCATAATATATTTCTTAGTTTAATTAACAAGTGATCTGCATAACATTGTAGTACATGACATAACATGATAGTCTGCACACTCAGATCATTACAATAAAATAGATTTAAATAAAATAGAAAGAAACTTCCACATGGGAAAAATATATTAAAAACGAAGATTCCAAGACTTACCAAGCGGGAAAGCGCCGGCAGACAGGCACATGAACAAAACACACAAACACACACACAGAATTGCTAGCTTTCGCAACCGATGGTTGCTTCTTCAGGAAGGAGAGGGAAAGACGAAAGGATGTGGGTTTTAAGTGAGAGGGTAAGGAGTCATTCCAATCCCGGGAGCAGAAAGACTTCCCTTAGGGGAAAAAAAGGACAGATGTACACTTGCACACACACACACACACACACACACACACATATCCATCCGCACATACACAGACACAAGCAGACATATATCTCTGCCCTTACTCTTTGCCTTTAAATATGTCTGCTTGTGTCTGTGTATGTGCGGATGGATATGTGTGTGTGTGTGTGTGTGTGTGTGCGAGTGTACATCTGTCCTTTTTTTCCCCTAAGGGAAATCTTTCTGCTCCCGGGATTGGAATGACTCCTTACCCTCTCCCTTAAAACCCACATCCTTTCGTCTTTCCCTCTCCTTCCTGAAGAAGCAACCATCGGTTGCGAAAGCTAGCAATTCTGTGTGTGTGTTTGTGTGTTTTGTTCATGTGCCTGTCTGCCGGCGCTTTCCCGCTTGGTAAGTCTTGGAATCTTTGTTTTTACAATAAAATAGATTCTATGATTTGATTAAGTTTTTTTTAATGGATCTGTCAACATTACACTTACATAACTTTTTGTCACTAAAACTTCTACACTGCAAAGTAATATAAGCGATTTTAGGCCCATGTGCAGCTGGAAAGACAGTTTAACTTTGCTTCCTTTTCTCATCTGGTAAGCACTGAGATACCATGAACCACTACCATGAAATTTGATTGTCATTAAAGTAGAAATAATTTTATAATGTCTTCCTTAATTTCGTATGTATCTATCTTGAAGTTAAGAAAATGTTACTTATATCACATTGCTTCCGATACCCTCGTATGTCCTTGGTTATTTCAAAGTGCGGTATGAAAAAAAAGTTACTGTATTCCTATGTGTGTTACTGGAAGATTCCACCTCGATATGTGTGTGTGTGTGTGTGTGTGTGTGCGAGTGTACACCTGTCCTTTTTTTCCCCTAAGGGAAGTCTTTCCGCTCCCGGGATTGGAATGACTCCTTACCCTCTCCCTTAAAACCCACATCCTTTCATTTTTCCCTCTCCTTCCTTCCTTCCTGACGAAGCAACTGCCAGTTGCAAAAGCTCGTAATTCTGTGTGTGTGTTTGTGTGTTTTGTTCATGTGCCTGTCTGCCGGCGCTTTCCCGCTTGGTAAGTCTTGGAATCTTTGTTTTTAATATATTTTTCCCATGTGGAAGTTTCTTTCTGTTTTATTTACATCAAAGTTAGAGATCACTTTCATAAATATTGACAGGTGTCAGTCCCCATAGTGCAATTTTTATTTGGCAACAAATATGGAAATGTCGTTCCTTATATTTCATAATTATTTTCTGCCAGTGTAGAAATTTCACCATACTTTTTGAAGCCCTTTTACTCTAGGCAGATTATGAACTGCAGAGAAGGGGTCTTAGTATCAACAATGGTGCCAATATTCCATAACAAAAATGATCCATGGATGGGATTATTTCTCCGGCAAATTTTTTAAATGTTCAGTTCAGAAGTTATTTGTCACACATCATAATTCCTGTGGTCATATCTTTGTCTTTATTGCATTCATTATATTTTATTACTATTATTTGCAGGATGGAGATCGTGTGTTCATAGGAGCACCAGGAAGTTGGTATTGGCAAGGTGAGTTTTTGTTCACATTGATCTAAAGATATTTATTGTACTCTCTCCAGCTCCTGACTTTTCACGTTTCATAATGCTGTTTCATGTCATTCAATGATACTGGTCGAAGGATCCATATTCACCCAGTTGTTACTCATTTTATGATCATTATACAGATGATAGTGCCTGAACTAACTTGTTATTTGAAAAATGAGTGAGACAAGTGCAACATGTTGTACCTGAATACTGGATTTAGTTGGCCACGGCCAGACTCAGACTCCACCAGTACACCGCTGTGCTAGACATTGTTAGAAGGTAGCTGCCTGTAAAAAAACTTGACTGTTTTAAGTGTTACCACAGTGACATACTCAAAAGAAATGTTGACAAAAAATTGAAATGTTTGTAAGAAAAACTACATGGCACAATGTAATCTTATTACAGAAGGATTGCATCATGTTATGCTTGATTCCAAATTAAGATGGCATACATAATCAGTTAGTGGAATGAGTTTTTTTGTGCCAACTATTATCTGATAATTAGTGCTAACGGTGTTTTGACTAGTTAGTGAATGCCAGGTACATTTCTTATTTTGGCATAACAATGTGAAATTGTCAGCCTCTTATCTTGTTGGGTGAGCCCTCATAATCCTGTAATGACATGGTATTTGGGTGGCTGATGGCAGAAATGAAATCTCATTCTGATGTAAACTGCTGATGATACAGGGATAAAATCCCTTTAATTTCAGCACCACAAATCCTATTTTTATTTACATTCCTTTTGCCATGTAGTCATCAAATGATGACTTCTGCAAATGTTGTAGTGTTTATAAAGCTATAGTACATATTATATTTGTATATAAAGCTGTAATACACAACAGATTATCTACAAAGATTAATACATAATACATACAGCTTAGAACTCTTTCAGTGAGTACAGACATTTATTTACAAGAAAAGATTTTAATTTTGTTTTAAATGGGTCCACAGTGTGTGCTCTTATGGATTCTGGCAAATTTTCCTATAACTAGCACCCTGACACTTTTCTAAACACATAGAACAAACTATCACTCAGCTGTAACTGTCTGTCATTTGCATAATTTACTGATTTCATTTTAAAATAAACTGACCAGTTGAAAGATGACAATTGTAGTAACCAGACAACACATGAAACCGATCCAAGTAACACAAATATAGCTTTATTCATAAATCTCTGAACAATAACGGAAAGATGTCTCTCATAACTCAACATATAACAAGATACAGAACTAATGCAAGCGGTGTAACTGGATGAACATAGGGAGAGTGAGTCAGCATTGCTCCATGCATATATAAATGCAACTCGACGGCGTGGCAGAGACTGCACCAATCAGAGCCAAGCGGTGACACCACACTTGGTGCCCTCGCACTCACACGCACTAGTATTAGGATACAACACTCCTCTCCCTTGAGCTAAGTTGGTGCCTATGCAATGGATGAGACACCGTCAGCCCGATGAGGGACGTGTCCATAGGATCCGGAGCTGTGGCAGCTGATGGAGACAGAAGGGATGAGACAATGTGCCAGGCACAGGGCCAGAACACATGAGGATGCGGGCATGCTTGAGGACAGTGGGCCCATGCAGCCAGCACCCAATGACATCACTGCAGAGGAGACTGCAATTACCATTTCTGCAACATCATCAGTAGGCAGGTCCCATTGCATAGATGGGGCTGGACACACTGGTGATGATAGCAAAGGTAATGATGGAAAGGGGGCCGGTGGAGGTGGTTCAACCAGAACAGCAAGCTGTGGCAATGGAACTGAGGCCAGAGATGGACTAGTGCCCGGTGCCAGCAATCTGGAACCCCAGGGCACTGTACATAGAGGAGGCAGCCAAATGAATGGGCACATCTCCACAGCAAGCAATGGCAGACTCGAGGTGGAGGGCAGTGGGGCAGGCTATGGTGACAGGGGTCACATCCACGAACCAGTAGCTTCTGGCAGGGAGGAGGAGATTCAACTGATCAAAGTGGCAAGTCACCAACCCATCAGCTGTACAGACATCACAAAGACGGCGACCCTGCAGGCAGACGACAGTGACCAGTATCCACTTGAGCTTGCAATCAAGCACTTGTGCCCACACCGGCAATCCCAGCACAAAGTGGCCGGATGAATCTGATGGTGGCAAGTGTGGCACAGGCTGCAGAATGTGGAGGAGCATGCATGACTCCTGGCCAAGAAGCAACACAGCCGGACTCCACTCCTCCACAGGTGTGAAGTGATAGGTGCTCAGAAAATGGATAAGGGAGTTGTCGGGTGAAGAATCCGCAATAAACTTCTTCATCTGGGACTTGAACATGTGCATAAATCATTAGGCCTCATTGAAGGTGGAGCACATGACAAATTCTTTGACAGGAACAAAAAAGCAATTGAAAGTTGTGAGAAACGAACTGGAGGTCTCTGTTGGAAACTAAGGTACAAGGCAAAAGCCTCAACAGCATGTGAATTGTGACCTCATCCAATGTCAACCCTTACCAGAAAATGTAAGGAAACTGGGTTAATGTATTCACAACCAAGAGCCAATGACAATTTTAGAAGGGAGCCGCAAAGTCTACAGGAATGCATTCCCATGGCCACTGGGGAGCGTGCTATGGGGACAGGGATGCCCTGGGAGCTGCCTGTTATTTGGCACTCAGCTCACAAGCTGAAACAAAATGGACAATTTTGCCATCAAACCCTGGCCAAAAAAAATATGTCTCCTAGCTAACAGTTCAGTGCATGAAATTCTCAATGGCTCATGTGGAGAGGGCATAGAACCTCACACTGTAACACAGAAGGAATGACTACTCTGGGAGAGTGGTTTTCTGTGGACAACAGCAAAACACAATCAAAAATAGGAGCGATACTGTAAGGAAAAATAGTTGTACAGGGGGCCCAAAACCAAATCTGGCAGTTCATCTGGTTAGCCCTGATGCAAAAACAACCATCCAACAGAGAACCATGTCAGCAACAATGGCAGCTGCTACACGTGAGCTTGTAAATGGGAAACCATTGACTGCAGCCTGTATTTCGATAGTAAGATGGAAGCAAAGCCATTCTTCACAATCAAAATCGGTATCAGGACCCACAGGAAGGTGGGACAAGGCATGCATAAACGTAGGTCAAAAATGGATTTCATAATTGTACAGAGACAAGAACTGTGCCCAGCATTGTAGGTGGTATGCTGCCTTGTCAGGCAAAGAAGTATGACGGTTAAACAAGCAAACCAAGGGTTTATGGTAAGTGTAAAGTGGAACTTGGAGCCATACCAAAAACATGAAATTTCCAGATGGCATAGACTATGACAAAAGCCTCTTTTTCTACCTAAGAGAAACACTGTGGTGCCAGAGTGAGAGATTTTGAGTCAAAAGTAACAGGCTGCTCAGAACCATCAGCCTATTGGTTGAATAGGACCACAGTGAGACTGTAGTGTGGGTTATCAGTTACCAAATCTGCGAGATGGTCCAGAGAGAACGTAGTTAAACAAGGGGCCAAGAGTAGTTTGGATTTCATCATTTGAAAAGCACATTTGCAGTCTGGGCTCTAGCAAAAAGATACATTCTTGCATAACAAGGCATGCAATGGGTGGGCCAATGTGGTTGCCCTCAACAGGAATTTATGGTCGTAGGCTATTTTACCTAGGAAAGCCTGAGGTTCTTTCATGGGTGAGGGGTGAGGCATAGACAGAACAGCAGAGATGTGGTCTGGCAGATGCTGAAGCCCATCCTGTGATACCTTGAACCCCAAATAAACAATAGAAGGCTGAAAAACTGAGATTTGACAAGGTTACACCATAAGCCTGTGGACTGTAAGACAGAAAACAAAGTGCTCAGATTTTTCAAGTGATCAGCCGTGGAAGAGCTCACATAACAATATCATCCAGATAATTAATGCAAATGAGAACAGCAATAATCAATAGCTCTAAAAATCATTGGAAAATAGCAGGAGTGCTAGCCACACCAAAAAGAAGGTGCAAATGTTGATAGAGACCAAAACAAGCATTCAAAACCAGCACTCACCGAGACTCTTTGTCCACAGGAACTTGTAGATACGCTTCAAAAAAGTCAATTTTAGAATAGTATTGCCCACTCGATATAATTGCCAACAGTTCCTTCTGGCAAGGGAGAGGATACATGTCCACAATCAACTGCGCGTTGACAGTAGTACTGAAATTGCCACAGAGGTGAAGTTTACCCTGTGGCTTCAGAACTAGATTCAGTGGAGATGACATTCACTAGTTATAACAGGTTGCACTAACCTTAGAGACTGAAGTCTCTCTGATTTTGCTTTCTCTTGATCTTTCAGGGTGACAGGAATGGGACATGCAAGACTTAAATGAGGCCGAGCTGTGGGTTTCAAAGAAATTCACACAGTGTTTCCAATGCCTGATAGGACACAAAATGAACTGCTTCAGTGACAGAAAACCCAAACACCTGGAGTGCATCCATCCCGAACAAGTTCTCAACACCAATATCAGCAACCACCAAGAATGTAATGGAACAAACTACTGGCTTGTAAGATGTAGATGCTGTAAATTGTCCCAACAGTGCAATGTTGTGTTTGTTGTAACTGACCAGCTTCCAGGTGACTGGTGTGAATGACGGTGAGCCTAAACTCCATAGGTTTGAATTCAGTAATGTCACTGCAGCACTTGTGTTGACCTGTAGCCAGAGCACTTGGCGAAGAACACTTTACTCGATAAACAGCTTGGGAGTAGTCACAAGCATTGGAGTCCCACATTTTATGTCCATGTCCATGTCCTGATCAAACTTTGGCAAACGACACATAGAGGCGATGTGGCCTCTCTCTCCTGGCAAGCATTACAAGTAGCCCAGTGCCTACAGCATGCCAAAGATTCATGCTGGACAAAACAGAAAGGAGAAGATGGAAACAGGAACGCTAACGCTAGTGCTTTGGCAATTGCGGCTGCTTGGGCCGACCTTGGTCTGCGCGGCGATGGGCTGACATAATTACTGCAGCTATTCCCGCTTCCTCATGCAAGTTCTACATCATCATAGTGGACCAAGCTTATGACACTGCTGTCACATTGCTCCACACTTCAATCTGGTCACCCACTGCCCAAGAAACTTCAAAAGATTGTGCTATTTGCAAAACTTCTGCCAATGGGGTTCTCACAGAGTGAGGTCTTCTGGCGCATGTCCTTGCCTGGAGATAAACAGATAACTGCGTCACACACCATAGAGACTGCATGAGTCATTACGGACATCAGTAATGAATTAACACTTACACCTAAAGCTGTGAAGTTCAGGTGCCCAGGCAGTGTATGGCAGGTTTGGTTTCTGGCAGCATCAGTATAATTCAAATTGCACAGCTATGACGTGCTTTCATTTGCAATGGTTGGTGGACAAAAATATGAACCGGTTCTTATGAAGAGGCAAGTTGATGCACTATTTGATACATTTTAGGTGGAATCCACAAGAGGAAGAAGGCTTTGCACAAATTCAAGTGTGCCACATCAAAAGTAAAAAAAGACTGTCTGAGTCTTTTTTTGTAGGGTTCCCAATCCTCAGTGAGCCATCATATGGAGGAAAAATGAGTGGATGGATCGGTGGAACAATACTCTGTCTGTTAACAGAAAGCTGTTAATGGAAGCTGACAAAGTGATTACTGCCAAAGCAAGCACAGCGTCAGTTACTGCCAAAGTAAGCACAGCGTCAGTTACTGCCAAAGTAATCACGGCACCCATAGTGACTAACTTGAACGTCCATAGTGACTAACTTGATGAAACCACACTAATGACTGCACACGTGGATATCGTTCCAAACTCTTTGCGAGTCTTGTAGTAACACAAATATGGCTTTATTCATAAACCTCTGAACAATAACGAATATGGCTCTCATGAATTCACTTATAACAAGACACAGAACAACTGATTTGAGTGGTACAACTGGATGAACATACAGAGAGTCAGTCAGCGCTGCTCCATGCATATATATGTGCAAGTGATTGACAGATGGTGCGACAGAGACTACGTTGAGTGCTTGTCTCCCACAGGCAACCTCCAGTGGTCGGCCTATGCTGATACAGTTGGCAGCCGATTCGAGCATGCAAACACACTCACACAACACACACACACACACACACACACACACACACACACACACAGACACAGACACACAGTCTCTCTCTCTCTCTCTCTCTCTCTCTCTCTCTCTCTCTCTCTCTCTCTCTCTCGGTGCACCCAAACTTGCATGCTCTGGTAGCAGGACACAGCAACAATATTTGCAAAGATTGTACTCTCAAAGAACAATAAGACTGCCACCCTTGTCCCTAGAGAGCATTTTGTCCATTTACATACCATACAATTCAGCAATGACATCTTTTGAATGATTCTGCTTCAACTGTTTTCTGTAGTAAGTTGTAATGTACAACAAACTATTTGCATGTTGCTCTAAACCGGGGTACCTCTTGGCACTAAAGCTATAGATGACACAAGAGGGAGTTTACTGTTTAGTAAAAAACAGATTTAACAAAACGAAGGTACTTGAGGTTTGACGAAACGTGTTGTTAAGTTCATAATTATAACTATCTGTAATTCATTGTACATTGATGTTACATATGAAGGACTATACCAAACACTTTGATCAGTTTATTTGATTAACCATCTTCCACCACTTTGCACAGTGATCATCTGACACATCCATTTCACAGAGACCTTCCTAATGGAAATCAGATAGATCTGGCAAAACTGCATTTATCCATCAACAGTAGCTCTGTTTGACTTGTTGACCTCTTCTAAGACAGCCATACTCAACTTCCCTCTTTCCATGTTTTTAGTTTTTAGTTGCCACATCACCATGCCCACCCAGCACTACCACTTCTCTCAGCTGACTCATGCAGTGACACTCTTTCAGTTGACTGACTTGTTTACATGGTGAGCCTTTCATTACTATGGCCATCACCCAGCCATTAATTATTTAAATCTTACAAAAATTGGCACTATGCTAGTTCATGACTTAATGCTTAACAAACTGGTATGATATACAGACAAAAATAAAATTTCAACTGTGAACTGTTTGCACTTTAATAGTCCTTCAAACACTTAAATTTTAACACAAGCAACTAGTGGTTGGTACGCCTTTTTTTCACTTTCTCAATAATGAATAGCCTCAAAGTTATGCAAGAAAGGCAGTAATTCTCTCTTATTTGTGCACCAAAATGCATTTTATACACACACCTAAATTAGTGCAAAGAAGCTTTTACACATTGGTGGCACAACACAAGTTTAGCCAAAGACTAAAAGCAATGATTTTCTGACATTGTTATGTAAAATCATTTATGTAGCAATCAATCTGGCACCAACAGTAACTGACAAGCATTAAAAACAATGGCTCAGTAATTTTGTTGTTTTGGCTTATTCAATTTAGCTGTTATGTAAAACATGTTGGTAATATCCTAATCTTTTCACTTGCTGTAGATAAATTGTGTATTATTGCAGTTTACTACTGCTATTATTACTGTTATTAGTATTATTATTATTATTATTACTATTATTACTATCACAATCATCATCATCATTTTCCTTTCAAAGAATAGGCTGTTGCCTGTTCTGAAATCATAAACAAATTTTTTTTTTTTTTTCAAAGTCTTCCAACATCTCTTTTCTCATTTGGCTTGTAGTTCAGAACCTTCTGAGGAATTCTGTGACCTGGCTTGCTCATGAGGTGTTGTCTTCAATCTTCATATTATTTTTAATTTTTGTCAATCATGTTGAAAATAGTTAGTACTGCTCTAATATCTTCATTTCTTATCATGTCTCAACTTGTGCAGCCCTTCATCTGCAATGCACCTTAAGTGCCATGTGGGAGGGTTTGCATACTTCGGTGAAGCTAAGTGCTGTGCTGGCAGTAACATTGCTACTGGCACAGACAGAGTGTACCCCAAAATTTAGAATAGAGAGGACTCTACAGGCACAGAGAAACAAGCTTCTCTAAGAGAGACAACCTCGACAGAAAATTAGACATGTTGCAATTCCTTAAGATGGCAGCCCCATCAGGCAACTTAATGTGCACGGTGCTGATAATGCAGCCAGGGGATTGTAAAATTACTGATAAAGTCAAATTACTGATAAACTCACAAATAGCCTCAGATAGTTTATTATTATTATTATTATTATTATTATTATTGTTATTATTATTATGTTTCCTTTCTCAGACATTATTATTATTATTATTATTATTATTATTATTATTATCATCATCAACATTATCATAACAGTTTTGCTAGCGTGTTTACAGATGGAACAGTAGCTCAGTTGGATGGATTGAGTTAAGAATTGGTCTCAGCACTCACATTAAATTATATGACCAAATAACACAAAATGAATAGTCATACTCATATTTCTTGTGAACTGTTGTGCTACTCCTAAATATAATTCATCCATCTTAAACACTGTGTACCATTATTTGATTCATATACATGTTGAGGAGTTACCTCCGTGGTTTTTCTTACTTCACTCTTATTGAACATCTGGTTCGTTTCTTCAGCCAATTCTCAACTAAAGAGAAGTCAGAGGGAGCTGCAGTGTTGCAATATATCATTTATGTGTGTAAGAAAAAAAATGTTTTGTAGAGCAGTTATCTGAGTGTGATTGGGATGCAGTTTGGAGACATTAGTTGTACCTCAAAGATTATTGTGACCAGTGATAATGATTGTCATACTGGTTAATGGTATGAAAAATTCTGAGTGTTTTGGGAATTCTAATGTTTCAAATAAAGGACAACCATCCTTGTCAGTAATGATTATAAAATTTTTTATGTTCCTTGACTAAAAACTTCTATTTCTGGAAAGGTCCACAAAAGGAGATAAAAGATACAGCTCAAGACACTGCTTAACCTAACATTAAATGGCTTTTTCCATGACATTAAAGGAATTTTTTTGTGCTGTAGGATGGAGGTGACTGACAGCCAAAGTTCTTGCCAAATGTCAACATTAAGCAAAGCGGTGCCACTGAAAAGAATAAATAGGTGAAGGGAGGGTAACCAGTGAACATATGGTTCATTGATACAGAAGTGAATGTGTTATTATGTGGGTGATAAGTTGGATAGACTTTGATAGAGGGTAATCTGTGAGAGACCCTTGGAGCTCAGTGAAGAATAGGCAGAATTTAGACATAAGAGTATGGTTAAAATGTACATGTAGATTCTTGATCTGAGCTTCAAAGTGACTGGATTGGTAATTTGATTCTTCTCAAAAGCATTTAATGAGAAATGCAGATTTTGGATTGAGTACTTTGTCTTACGTTTCTGCAGAAATGGGAAGCCTTATGAATACGGCAAAGAAAAAAATATGTGTAATGCATGCAGTTGAATGAAAAAGTTTACATTTCGAAACACAAATTGTGAGACAGCATTCACACAGTTTTCACGAACAAAGTTCACTGCTTATGTGATGACTTTGTTTTAACTTGTCCATTATTAAATGAAGTTCGAATAATGTTTAGGACTGTGGAATTTCAAGTTGAAAAATATTGTCCCTCTGAAAACATGTGGTTGAGCTTTCTAATGGAGCTCTAATTGGTTTTTATCACCAGGAATTGAAGCATTTTCAGAAAGGGGTTGTAACTCTTTTCTGTGTATCTTTTTTCTAGAGATTTCAGAGATCAGAGGACCTTGTTTCTAATAATGAAGTAGTTGCAAGGTGATTTATAGAACTGAGTCCTTTATTCAAACACACAATTAACTGCATTTGTGGTATACATATATGAAGTAGCAGACATTTGACCTCGCCTCAGGATGACACACTTACATTACAGTCAATAATCATTATTGTTCATGTATTTTATCAGTGCATATGAACATGTTCAATCATTGCCAAATCTAGGAGTTAGCATATACAAAAATGAAATAAAGAATGAGTAGAGAGTAAAATTTCCACCAGTGTGCTTTGAAGAAAGAGTATTGCTGTGATAGTGGGAACATGAATGTCAGGGAAATCAGCAGCCACAGTTTACACATAAAATGAAATATACAATCTGTCAAGTAAAGAAAATCTACAGCTTGACTCAACTTATGATTAGTTGTGATCTCTCTATGTAAATGGGGACATGAACAGTGTAGATCTGCTGATAATACAACACACTGCAGCTGTCCAGCGAATTTTGCAAAGCTGATTTTATTTTTAACGACATTTTATTGTACTTGTGGTACAAAGTTACAGTGAAAGTTTTTGACCAGAAAGATAATTTTCTTCATAATTTTTGTTTACCATGCTGCTCTGTCAGTGAATGCATCATTCAACAGCCAGATCATTCGATGGAGTTGATCCAATGCTTACTGTCTTCTCAGTCTCTATAAATATTGTAGGTTAGTCATCTACAGCACAGAAGGCCAGGCAGTGATACTGACTGTAGAAATGAGGGATGTTAGATAGAATACCCAGCTTGTGGTTTCCAAAATGAAGAAGGGCAAAACTTTGTCTACTCTCTGCAGTAGGTCCACTTAGCAGATAAATTCCTTAGGTGGATCATCATATGAATCTCTAGAATTTCAATATCTCATTATTACAGCTTCTGATTATCTCATTAATGATTTTTTCAAAGAAAAGTTAAGGAGGTGGATCGAAAGTGATGGATACACTGATATACTCCAGCACTTTAACTATGCTCCACTTAGATTATAAAGTCACTGTGAAGAGAAGAATGGAAAGAAGAATATTTGAAAGAACTGTGATGGACACTCATTGCATGGTGTATTACAGAACATCCCTGATGGATGATCAGGAAAAGGTTTGTAAAACAGGAAAACAAGCTTATGGAGAATACATAGTAAAACATAGAACTACAGAGGTTGGTCCGTAAACATTCTTATATGAAAAAGTTTTAAAAGACATTAGTTATTTTGTGTCTGTTCTCTTCCTAGTTACAAATAACAAACTTTCAATAAAACTGACAAGATTTTTCGTCTTGCCGATAGCTATCGTTGCTCCTTGTCCTTCTGAAATAAAGCATTATCTCTGGATAATATTGTATATGTCCCTTTCTGTTGTCGCCATTTATTGAGGCATCTTAATTTTATCAGTCCATATCTGTGAAATGCCATGTTTATATGTAACCACTGCAGTAGGCCAACAGATTTTTTCCCCTCCTGTGCTGTTATCTTGAATTACAGCTACTGTCATAATGCTTGCAACTAGTATCAAAGTGAGATAAATGTTATTAGGGCACAGTATATGACTGCCATTTAAATACATTAAAATAACACAATCGAGGTCCATCATAGATAAGGCTCCAAAAGCACACATTGAATGCATCAGCTTATGTTAATATTGTCTTGAAACCATAAATGAAGCCTTCTCAAATTTCAGAAACAAACTGCCATTTCTTGTCATATTCTGTCGTTGGACTTTTGCCTCTTTTCTTATAGTTCATAGAATTCATGTGGAAGTGAGTTATTGAGATTGAAATAGCAGTGGCATGTATTGCAGAGTTTGCCTCTTCATTAATGTATATTAATTAATTTATTTTTCACATTTCACCTTATAGGAAGGCTGTACTCCGTTAATGCATATGCATCTTTAAAATGGTCTCATACAGTCTACAACTTCTCATATCCCCCAGGTAATTTAAATTTATAAACTTACTTCCTGGAGGTGTTGGCGATGGCTTACACCAGTGCTCAGTCTTCAACCCTGCAACTGCTACAAACAAAGCAACCATTGTAAATACTGGATTCTAATGGTGCAATTACCACAATCCCATTCTTTTTAAAAATGAACATAATTTGGTGACAGCAAAATCAGTAACAAATCCGTTCTATATGGAACAGTTGGTGAAACCCCAGCCAAATGTATAAGCATAATACTTGTAACAAGCTTTCTTCTGAAGGTCTGAAAGGTATAATCATCTACCAGCCAATCTGTAAGATCTGCATTACATCTGTTGTGGTTCATGGGAACATAACTATTGTATTTTTGTGTTTCCTCGCAACTCTAAATTTTGTATTTATTTTCAAGTAAATTTCAAATTAACAGCAGCTGTAACTGTAAGCTTAATATTGCTTAAAATAAAGTAAAAAGTAACATTTAAAAATAAATAGGCAAGTAATAAATCTGATACAATAAATAATATCTTATATTCAAATAAAACATGCTAATACACATATAAGCTTCAGTGGTTCTTCTCTCTATGTGAGGGAAGTTTACTGAAGTGTTGATTATCTGAGCTAACATTTACTTTCAGAAATTTTGATATATACTGAAGAAATCTAACTATAATTGATAGTGTCACTTAAAAATTAAAGTAATATGCTTAACATTAAATAAAATATTGTAAGTAGTTTTTCAGGGTTACAGGTGTTGATAAGAAAGTGTACCACAAAGGCCTAGCTGCTTCTTATATTCATTTACTTGATGATAGCTTACTATATGCTTTTAATGATACAAACAAGGTATTTTTGCAATCGAGTTTTGCATTGTTGTCTTCTTCTTCTGTATGTGGACATTGGAAACAAGCCAACTCATAGCCAATAAAAGTCATATTCATTCATTAACTCCTCATCAATGTGGCCCTAATTTTGACAAGTTAGTTCGATGCTTTAGAGTACAGTAATTTAATAAGCAGATGGTCAACTTTTGCATGACCATCTACAGATTCTCGTATGCTGTAACTATGTTGTTTCCATTAAATCTTTGTGTCCACTGAGACTATATCTTGGCTATGTCAGCAGCTGACTTTCCTTTGTTTCAAAGACAACAGTGTAGAGTCATTATAATGCTTCATAGGTGATGGCTAATGTTTAGTAACATAAATAACTAGTAACATGGAATTATGTGTAAAATGCATTAAACATTATGACTACATCAAGTGTCCTTAATTCTATACAGACTTCAATAACATACAACGTCAGATAAATAATGGTACAAATTTCTGGAATATGTTTCTGGGACCAACACAAGAAAAATCCGTGTAAACATATGGCTTAAAAAATTCCTATTTCTGAATAATAGCCCATAATCGGTTGTAAAGGAAGTTGGATCAGGGTTTAACATCCTGTCATTAGAGATTATGCAGAAGCACAGGATGGGGAAGGAAATTAGCCATGCTCTTTATAATGAACCATATTAACATTCACCTTACGTAATGAGGTAAATCATCAAATTTTAAATATGGGTGCGCGAACAGTGAACTGAACTGTCGCTCATTGTCTTGCCAGTGTGCCACCTCAATAGTTTTTATACATTTTATACAGTATTTCCATACTTCTTTAATGCTAATATTTCCAAAGTATCTGTTTGAAACATTTTCCATCAATTTCAAAATAAGCTACCCAAAAGTGCTGCTTAACTGCTGTACTCTTATTAGCCATCCAGGCTTATGGTGAATCGCTTTGTCAACAAATTCATTGTATGAATAGAATATGTATCAGAATTTCAAAATTCAGAAGGAATAATTTTAAAAACTGGTATATGTTATTGCTGTTGGTATTTAAAATTTATTATTTTGTCATATGTTTTACACAAAAAATAACTATGCATCTGAAATGAAAAAATAAATGATATATTTCAAATATTATAAATCTTCTCAGAGATGAGTCTCTTTCTCAGATCGTATACACTGATTGCAGCAGTAACATAAATTGATAAACAAAACTTGGTTATTTTTGCAAGAAAAGTGGCAGTGGGCAAAGGGAGCAAGGTCGCCATATTAAGACCCAGTTGCCTCTGGGATGACTCTGCCAAAGTTTGCATTATTATTTATCTGACGCCTTTTATATATAAATACATTTCAGTATATTCCAAGTGAAAGATTTTATTTCTCTAGTTCAAACATTACAGCAGTCATAATAGAATATGTATCAGAATTTCAAAATTCAGAAGGAATAATTGTAAATACTGGTATGTGCTGTTGCTATAAGTAGTTGTTACATCTTGTAATTATTGTTGTGGAAGGAAATCTTTGTATTTGTTTTGTGAGCACTCACTCACTTGGCTTGAAAGAAATAAGTATGCAGAAGGTGTGACTTCTTTCAGGGCAGGTTTACTCACAGAGTCTATATAATCGACCTGATGTTATTAGTACCCCTGAAGGTCCAAAACAGTCAGATGATTCTTACCTTGGATATTCGGTGGCTACTGGTGATTTCACCGGGGATGGAACCAGTGGTGCTGCTGTTGGTATGCCACGAGGGAACAGACTAGTTGGAAAGGTAATGATAAGGACTAATTTAGCTCTTTTTTATTTTGAAACAAATATCTTTTTTCATGTACTTCCTTTTTAAAAACAAAGTTTTCAAGGCTATGAGAGATTAAGTAGATAGAGTCATTTATTCACAGACACACATAATTTCTAAAGACTCCATTGTAAAAGAAAAGTCTGAAATGTAGAAGCATCTAATATTTACATAATGGTGATCCAGATGCAGTTAACCCACCCACATAACCTAGTGTGCTAAAGTATATGGGACACAGGGAGATAGATGGCTGAGGATCAAATCCGCTTCTCAGACTAACGACACGGATCAGTGTGCCAGCCAGTCTGGGTGTGGTTTTTAGCCTGAATTTTTGGTGTTAGACTCACATGCAAGAAGTAAATCAGGAATGAAAGTCATGTGATCTCCTGTATGCACAACCATTTAACTTTGATTGGTACTTGTGTAAAAAATCTAATGTTGTATGCCCTACTTGCAACAATGTTCTCCTATTCTCACATGGTGTTCATTCTGCAATATTTAAAACTATAGACAGAGCCATTTTTGTTGGATTTTCTTTGATAATTAGGCAGTTGAATTCTGTGAGATATAGTATGAAGTTTTTACAACACTGGTATTTCCTTGCATTGTTTATAAAGTCACAAAAATTGCTGTCTAATATATCTAACTGTACCTGCAATGAGGTATTTGTTTGTGCACTTTGCTTCTTTTCTTTGGAATAGATCTTGAATCCCATTCTGCTCGGCACAGTGTCTCTTCTTCTGTAATTTTCATACCATCATCTTAATGAAATTTTGTTTTGCTTCCCCATCTTTGCCTGTAACTTTTCCATCAGCTTCCCCATTGGCTCCTTCACTTCTTTTGCTTTCTCACTGTTAATAAATTTAATGACATTAGCAGCGTACCCTCATGTCTGCACATAATGACATTTTCTGTGACAACTTTCCAGGCTTGAACTGAGAGGTAACAACTTGCACTGTGCACCACTTTAAACTAGGGCATGGCTTTTCTTAGTCATGTGATCAAGTCAGCTTCTGCTGTGGATGGGCCACAGTTTAATTTGTCAAGTAACAAATAACTTTTACATCTTGCACAGTTCATTTGAAATTAAAGCAAAGGAGCAAGCTGGGTTTAGAAGTGGGTAGAACACAATGGACCCCTCACAAGCCAGGAGGAAAGCTGTAGAACGAAGCAATGAATACAAATAACAGCTTTACCTGGGATTCATGAATTCTGTGAAAACTTTTCTTTCATTTCCAACAATACCTGTATTAACTGTCCACTGATTCAACCAATATTTGGACACTAAGGAAAGCACACAGATTGTGTTAAATATGATCAAGGTAATGGGAAATTCCAAACTGAAAAAAAGTCAGGCAAGAAGATTTCATATCATCAGAACTAATCTCAGGAGCCATGGACTAAGTTTGTAGATCCTTAAAAGTGGAAAACAAGGACAGGATATTGGTTATTGGTACACACCTGAGCAATCTTCATAAGATTGCACTGATTGTCTCTAGTACAGATATATTTCAAAAACAATGGAAGACTTAACAGAGCAATTATAATAAGATTCAAATAATGTGTAATAAAATAATCCAAAGGAGAATAATATAAACTGCCAATGAAGTTGCAGAACCAGTTCATAAATTTTGTACTTAAGCATTTGAATGTAGTTATTGGATAGAAAAGGAGAAAAATAAATAGAAGAGCAATAACAACCTAGAGTACTTTGGGCAAACTAAAGAGGGTTTCTAAAACAAAGATTTCAAGGTGTCTGAAATGGAATTAGAGTGTATTAACAGTTTTGTTGTTCGCCAGTGAAACATTAAGGGCACCCATATCCATGGGGAAAGAGAGCCTCCCCCCATCCCTACCCCCACCTCTCAGGAAAAGGAAAAAAGCATAGTATATTCAGGCGTTTTTCTTTCAATAAAATTATTTCAAAGTTGGTATGAAGCAGATTTTTAACATGGTTGGAACTGGAACTTTGTAATCGCTTTTTGAAAGTCACCTTTCATTTTCCAAAACATAAAAACCCTCCAAATCCCCCAGGCCTAGGCCCCCACCCCCTACTAACTGTCGTACAGGCATCCTTGTGAGGCAGGGACTTGAGTAGTTGACGTAATTAGGACTCCATTGAAAATGAAGTGGAGCTGGCTGTAAAATGTAGCCAGACAAATAGGTGTCCGGTGGGCCAAGAATTCACAAGACAGAGATAAGTAAACAATATCTGTAATTTTTAGAAACTGCAAATTACTCTTATTTTCTTATGACTGTATAAGATAGGTTTTTTGCAAAATTAAGTGTCAAAGATTTTTCAGTGTGGCAGCTGTAACCACGTTCAGCTATGGTCTTGCTTGCATCTGAGATGATTGAATTGGCAGGTCAAGTTATTCTTGCACATAAGACATCATTGATTCCATAATATCTTAGTGTCTCAAGTAACATACTAAGATAAATACACAAAACAGAAACACAATCCACACTATTGTTTACAGTGTGCAAAGGTACATGTTACAGATTTTGACCTTACCTACAATTATTTGTTTTCATCACATAAAAAGACATAAGAAATACACTCATGTGAACTTGGATTAGAGACACTTACCTAGTACCATCTACCATTCTCTTTCACCATCTTGAAGGCTGTGACAGTTTTTGGCAAAAGACTCCACGAGAGATCGAAAACATTCAGGGCAGCTCATGACATGTGACTGCTGAGCCGTAGCCCATAACAGATAGAGATTGGTCAGAGAGAGATGTGCACATCTCATTCTGTGGCATCCCACAAGTACTCAGTAGGACCTGGAGGAAAGGGAGCAGGAGGGCAACCAATGTTCCTCATATTCAAAGAAAGTTCCTCAAATAATTTGACACTATTTGGGAGCAATAGCATGGTGCATTGCCTTACTGAAAGTACAGAATGTTGGCAGGGTGACATAAGTGAACAAATGGATATACATGATCCGACAGTGGACTTCTGTATCATTTATCAGTGACAGATGATGACAGACACATCAGTAGCATCATTTTATCCCATGTTTTTGTTATTCACACGTGAATACCTTCACCGTCCACCTGAACTGAGATCTGTTGGCAAGCATGATTTATCATCTCGAGGTGAGTTCCAGCGTAATCATATTTTTCACGACCACAGGCTTTTGTATCCATTGTCATCTGCAATAAAACATGCTCATAACTTCATCAATTCAAACTCAGGTACATGCAAACTCATCACTTATCAGTCCAGGAAATATTTTTATACTTTGAGTGTCCAGTAACTACCCAAGTTAATTTTTCTACCGTGAAACATGTCAAAAACAGGTTCAAGTGTGGGTCTGTGGCTTCTGCACCCCTATCAAGGAGGTGGTTCTGGATTATGTAACTTTCATTGGCTGTTGCAGTCTGGCATAGAATTGATGAGTGATTTACTGCATTGTGTCTTATCTATCCTCTGATGTAATCTTTGTTAGTCAGTTGTGACCAGAAATGGTGTAGTGAAGATAACTGGTGACCAGACCATGACACCTTATTGTCACCCCCATCCCCTTCGACTCCCGGGGCACAACACTTTATTGGCGCTCTCCCTGCCCCCCTCCTCCTCTGGCATCCACCCTCAGCACAAACACATATAGTAATATAATATGTAGAATTTATTCTAATAATAATAATACATTTTCCAGAAAATCGTGTTTGTCGTCTTGGAGACTATTGGTGCCCCACTGCAAGTGGTGCCCAAAGCGTGGTAGACCCCCCCCCCCCCCCGCCTCCTCTACTACACCACTGATGACCAGTGACATCCCCATTTTGTTGACTCTGGTGTCAGTTTTCTCCAGATAGGGCACCAAGATGCACTCTTGACAGGGGGACATGAGAAGCCCATTGCCTACACAATCTTGGTAATGGATTTTCCCATGCATCAGACACCCATGATGACTTGCATTGATATTGCACAGCTTGTTCATAGTGCACTTGAGAGTCACAATGATGACTACCAGTAGGCCTGAAAAAATCCTACTGACATGACACATTGAACTATACATTTTTTGTGGTGACAGCAGCTATTTCCAATTCAATTGCTTAAGTGTTTATGTCAAATGAATTGTAGTTATTCTGTAAAACTTAAAACAGTGTGCTAACAAAATATTTAAGATTTTATCTGTAAGAACAACTTTCTTATTTCACATCACTTAAAAATATATCTTATTTCTCATATTGCCTCTCAGGTGAGTAAATAATTCTTATTTAATATATAATAGCTTTAAATTTAATTGAATAAGTGCATTTTAATTTCAAAGGTTCATATATTAAAACAGTAAAGAATCTATATCATATTAAAATGAAGCGAATATTGCAAATATTGTTTTTATAATTATTTATGGAGTTTCCAAGACTTACCAAGCGGGAAAACGCCGGCAGACAGGCACAATGAACAAAACACACAAACACACAGACAGAATTACTAGCTTTTGCAACCGATGGTTGCTTCTTCAGGAAGGAGAGGGAAAGACGAAAGGATGTGGGTCACCATCGGTTGCGAAAGCTAGTAATTCTGTGTGTGTGTTTGTGTGTTTTGTTCATTGTGCCTGTCTGCCGGCGCTTTCCCACTTGGTAAGTCTTGGAATCTTTGTTTTTAATATATTTTTCCCATGTGGAAGTTTCTTTCTATTTTATTTATGGAGTTTTGTATTCAAGAAATGGCATTGACAAATACTGAATATTTGTCTCGTACATAGGTCATCTTATATTCATCATTCCTGCAAAAAGTTGGGGAGTTCACTGGTGAACAGATGGGTGCATACTTTGGGTATGCACTTTGTGTATCAGATATGGATGGTGACAAAACTGATGATCTCGTTGTTGGTGCACCCCTCTACACCCACCTTCAAAATAATGAAGGAAAATATGAAACTGGCCGCATCTACGTAATCTACCAAAAAAAGGGAACGGTAAAGTGATAAAAATGTTGTGCAAAATTAACATAACTACCAGTGCAAACAAAAATGTATTAAAAACTTTTTCAATAGAACATTTTTACTAATTAAGAAACTGAAATGTTCTGTAATTTTTGTTCTGCCCAACTATTTACCCTAACTTCATTCTTTCATTGCTTTTTTATATTTCAGAACAGATTTTCCACTCATCATTGGCGTGATGGTGTAAATTCTAAATCACGATTTGGCCTTTCTTTAGCATCAGTTGGAGATCTTAATAAAGATGGATATGGAGGTCAGTGTAATATATCATAATATTGTAAACCACAATACTTTAGTTAGTCTGAGTGATTGGAGATGTGGCTCTGGTACATAAAATAAATAAGAAAATTAAATTTTGAAGGGTGACTCTTTATATAGAGAAAAGTGAAAAGAACTGAGCCTACAAATAAAGGAACTCGTGACTTCATTGACAGTAATTAGCAATCCTAGATCCCTTTCTTGAACTGCTCCTTTGTGTTTTTGCTTGTGATAGTGATACGAGGATACAGTGATTATGTATTTGGACACTGAATACCACAGTAAGATTCTAGAATTAAGATGGTATACAACATTGTAAAATACAGAATACACTTGTTCTGTCATTAAGACAGTGTGTAGGTTTTCTGCTACATTAAACATTTTTGAAACATTTCCTACTGGAAACATAATTCATAACAACAAAAAAACTGGTGAGCCTTTTAACCAAAGTAGGAAACTTTGGGTCAGAGGGCAGAGCTATCTACAGAATCGGGCACTTACTATTTCAGAGTGCTGTGAGTAGACACAACAGGGACAATTTTTTTTATCTCTGTGACAGCAATGAATTGTTCTATATTTCCAGTTGTACTGCCTCCCTTTGTCATTTGATTCCTTGAACCAGCTGTGTTTGGGTGATGATTCCGTACAACACTGAAGAGCTGCCTCAAGTTCCTTTTCAGCTTACTTGGTTTCAGGGATTCCAAAGTGTCCTGTTATACCGTTAACTTCCCTTTTCCATCTATCTCCTTGTGTTGATAGATGGAAAAGGGAATAACAGATACTTTGGATAATTTTCCATGCAGGATAAGCAGACCAAGCAAAAAAAATAGTAACCCCCTGGAGACTTCATGCCAATACTGCATAGCACCACCTCTAGTTATGTTAACGGCCTCAGTTCAGTTACGAAGAGAGTCCACAATTTTCCAGATGAAGCCATTTGTTGGTGGTTAGAGCCTGTAGAGCTCTATAAAATTGTGGGGATTTTGATGGCTACGTTTTCATGTGTTTTTGGGGGTCCATACCTCAGTAACTAAAAATAGAACTCTTATAGGATAACTGTGCTGTCTGCCTGTCTGTTTGTCTCCCTGACCGACTGCTAAAAATGATTTCCTCAGGAACAGGTAAATGTATCAAGTTGAAATTTAAGACTGGTAAAAAATTGAACCTTCCAAGTCAGTGCAACCAAAAGATACATCCATTTATGTCAGATATTTTGATAAATGAAAACTCACTCTTAAAACCTGTGGGGTGATTACCTTAACCTAAAATCATGAAATTTGGCAAGAAGCAAGGTTTCACAGTACAACCATAGAAAGATATCAGGAATATGCATATTTGTAATTATATCATATGAAAAAATATTTTTTTTGTGAACTGTTGTCCATCTGTCTCTGTGTTTGTTGAGACCCCCTTTTTATCAAGAACAGGTAGACCTATCAGTTTGAAATATATGTCATGCGCTAAGGTCTATCATTCCTAGGCAGTGTAGCGAATGTAAGCTTCTAAGTTGAAGCAGTTAAAATATGCAGCCATTTAAATAACGTATTTTGTTACTCACGAACTATATCATCAAGATGTATGGAGTACTTACCACAGACTTTTTATAACAACAAAAACAATCAATTATTGACAAAATTATTTAACTGGATAGATAAAACATCTACTTATCAAGTGGCAGCAGAACACATACTTAAAAGACAGTTGTAATTGGCAGGCTTTCAGAACCTTCATCAGGCAGAAGGGTTGAAGGTGAAGGAAGCTCTACTTACAGCATCTGCCATCAAGACCCATCCCTGTGATTCAAACTGACCTGCAGTCCCTCCTTAAAACCTCAAGTCTCTCACAAGGACTAACACCTCAATCCATAGAACTTCTCACCCCCCCCCCCCTTTCCCAAAACCATGCGCCGCCATCTTTTATCTTCTTCCTAAGATCCACAAACCCAATCATCCTGGCCGCCCTATAGTTTCTGGCTTCAAAGCACCCACTGAACGTTTATCTGCCTTAGTTGATCAACACCTGCAACCCATAGTACAAAGACTCCCCTCCTACATCAAAGACATCAGCCATTTCCTAGATCATCCGAAGTCCGTGCCTGTCCCACTCGCACCTCACACCCTGCTTGTCACCATTGATGCCACCTCCCTCTATACCAACATCCCCCATGTACATGGTCTGTCTGCTGCTGAACATTTCCTCGGTCAGCACCCACCTGATTCGAAACCTGTCACATCTTTCCTACTCATCTTAATCAACTTTATACTTGCCAACAACTACTTCACCTTTGAGGAGCAGACATACAAACGGATCCGGGGTACAGCCACAGGAACCAAGATGGCACCATCCTATGCCAACCTTTTCATGGGTCACTTGTAGGGGGCTTTCCCAGGATCCATAAGTCTTTAGCCCCTGGTTACATTGATGATATTGTTACCATATGGACTCATGGTGAGGCTGACCTGCTGAAGTTCCTGGAATCTCTGAATACTTTCTCCCAATTATATTTCACATGGTCCTATTCTGAATCCCATGCCACTTTCCTTGATGTTGATCTTGTCCTCACTGAAGGCCAGCTACACACTTCTGTCCACATTAAACCTTCCAACGAACAAGAGTACTTACATTTTGACAGTTGCCACTTTCCATGTCAAATGTTCCCTTCCACACAGCCTTGGCATCTGAGATAAACATATATGTTTGGCTGCAGACTCTTTACACTAATACACCACCATTCTCACCTCAGCCTTCACTGCATGTAATTATGCCAACAGCCTAGTTAAAAAGCAGATTTCCCGGGCCATCACATCCTATCCTGGCACTGTTAACCCCTCCACAAAACAGCTTCAGAGCACACCATTGGTGACTCAGTATTATCCTGGTCTGGAATATGTTGATCAGCTACTTTGGCAGAGCCATGACTTCCTATAATCTTCCCATTGCCTTCCCAATCTCCACATTATTCTTGTCAGATCTTCTCCTTCTGAACCCATCTCCCTATCCTATGGCTTCTAACCCTGTGACCAATCCTGCTGCAAGACTTGCGCTATGTACCCTTCTACCACCACCTATAAGAGCCCTGTAACTGGCAAAACATATAATATCAAAGGGAGAACCACCTGCGAAACGACTCGTCATATACCAGCTATTACATAAATACTGTTTGGCCTTCTACATCAGCATGAGTACCACCAAATTATCAATTAGGATGAATGGGCAGAGGGTGTATACTAACAACGTGACATTCATGACCTCAGTGCCTGTTTCGCCACATGTGCCATCTGGATTCTTCCCCTAGAACTCCGCATGTGAGAACTAGCACTACAATGTCCTTGGTTCTCACCACCCACCTACCCTTAATATATTTTACATTCTTCCATCTCAGCATTTGTTCATTGTAACTACTCTTTGCTTCACCCCTTTTTAGTTTTCTGCATATTTCAATGTCTTTCCCATTTATTTTTCACTGTCCCCCTCCCACCTCTGTTACATAGAATGCACTTAGCTTTTTACTCTTATTGACTCATGCATGATGTTTAAGCAGCAATTTCTGTCTGCATATTAACCTGTCTTCCACCTTTTAAGCTCTCAGATTTTCAAATCTCATCCGATGCAGTCCCCAACAATCAGTGTTTCCTTCTCATCCTGTATGGTAAGTCTTCCCTGATCCATGGTTCTGGGAACCAAAATCTACCCCTTTTCCAGACCTCTCCAGTCATTTTCTTTCACCCTTCTTCATTCCCCTTCAACCCTTCTGCCTGAAGAAGGAGCCACTGGCCTCAAAAGTTTGCCAGTTACAACCACCTTTTATGTGTGTGTTCTGCTGCTGCTTGGTGAGTAGATTTTTTTATCTATCCTATTAAGTAATTTTACTGTTGGCTTAGAATCATGATTTTTGTGAAAAAACAGGGTTTAACAGTACATGTAAAGGAAAAAAATTTAGGAAGTATCAGTTTGTTATTAATGTGATTTTTTTGTTCATTTGTTGTCTGTCTTAAAGCTTAAATTAAAACATTCCTGAAAGTGTTGTATTTCTTGGGATCAATACCATCACAGCATCACTGTTGATGACAGGCAAAAATTGTTGAGATTCTTGATTCCAGGATGAAATGTCTGCATACATAATTAAATTCAAACAGAACCCCCAAATGCAAGTCCTACTCGCACCTGCCCAATATTTATTTACAAGTGGACCCAGATACTTTCTATAGAATTTAATAAGCAGTTCCAGGTGTGATAGGGTGCCTGCTGTTTGTGGAACCAGCAGCATGTGCATTTACCTCTGTAAACATAGCTGTTGTCATCTTGGAAGATGGGATATCCAGAGCGTAATGGAGATGCAGAAGGAGGGCAACACTTTGTCTGTGAGAATGTTGAAATAAACATCATGGTTTTTGCTGAAAGTAATAAGTGTGAGTAAGCCTGTCATGGTGTGAAAAACACCCCCCAAAAGGTCAAGAACCACCTCTGACCTGACTGACATGCTCTGCACACTGTGTATTAAATACCTCATTCAATATTTGACACCTTGTAACATTTGAAAAGAGGCAAATTGCAGCTTGTTGGACCACACTACCTGCTTCCAGTTAGTTACTATCCAGTTTTGATGTTGTTTGGCCCATGGAAGACATGCAGCATTGAGTACTGCTGAAAGTCATGTTGTTTTGAGAGGTACCCGACTCCATATGTTCAATACATACAAGTACCTTTCACAATGTTCACTCATAATCTGGCGGAGATGGACCACCATGCACTGATATCAGCAATTTATGTAAGATTCAAAAACAACTGTCATTGATTAGGCACATCGCTCAGCTCTAGTCTCTAATGGTTAGAAATATGTTACGAAAACTGTTCTTACACTGTGTTACAGGGTTTTGAGTAGTACACCATTCTGTGTAAACATGTTGGATTGTGGTGGATTGTCTGCATTGATACCCCAACAAATTGTGTAATTTCATTCACAGTGTGGTAATGTACATGTTCAAACATGATAGCTCCTTTCTGCCACTCTCTCATTCTCCTCATCTTACTGCACTATTTCCATACAGTCCACTGGCATGTATGGGTGTTTTAAAGAGTATCTGGTATTTTGTAATTTTGTGGGTTGTATTAGTCAGAGCCAAGTGATTTTTCATTGCTGTGTTGGTAACAGCATCTGAAATGTATCTGTACATGTGTAGCCATATCATATGTTACTCTGTCATCAGTTGTCAGGAAGATTACACATGTTTGCTTAAGAGTGGCCATTATTGATTTGCTTTAAAAATGGCTCAGTTAGAGAATTTCCATTAAATTTTGCTACAAAAATGGAAGAAAATGTAACACGGTTTTAGAAATATTGAATTGCTTCTGGTGAGTCTGCTATGAGTGAAACAGGGATTTACTAGTGGCATAAGCATTTGCAAGGTTGTTGTGAAGATGTTGAAGATGAATGGCATTCCGGACACCCCAGCACATGAACAACCAATGAAAATGTGGAAAAAGTGAAAAAAAAGATTGCCAAAGCACAATCATAGAAGTTGCTGATGATGTTGGCATATAAACTGCCTCATGTCGTGAAATATTTTCAGATATTTTTGGGAATGAAATGTGTACTGCAGAATTTGTGCCAAAGGTGAGACAATTTGAGGAAAAGCAGTGGTGAAGAGAAGTTGCTCAAGAGTCAATAAATGAAGTCAACAACAATGCAGAACTATTGAAACATTTCATGCAGGTACCATGTTGAAGCTAGGGCTCAGTTGTGTCGGTGGAGGCATTGTGGATCACCTGTACTGAAAACACTTGCTGAGTTCAGTCGAATGTGAAGGTTCTGCTCACTGTTGTCATCAATTTTAATGGTGTATTGCGTTATGAGTTCTTGTTATAAAGCTAGACGATCATAAGGAGTACTACTTACAAGTTCAATGCTGGTTGCAGGAAGGAATCTTGAAAAAACACCCAGATTTGTGACAAAACAGTTAATGGCTTGAGCACCACAATAATGCACCTGTTCACACTTTATTGCTTGTTTGTGCATGTAACTTTTTTCTGTTTCCAAAAATAAAGAGAACCTTGAAGGGCCATCATTTTATGAGCATACATGAGATTAAAAGTGTATTGCTAAAAGAACATAGTGCTGTCCCAAAGATTGTGGTGTATAAGTGTTTCGGGGATTGGAAGAAGCACTGGCTTAAGTGTAGGACATCTAATGGGGACTACTTTGAAGGAGATAACATTAATTTAGGCAAAACATAAAATAAAATCATTTCCAAAAAATGGAAATTCCCAATACTTTTTTAACACATCTCTTACACACCACTTCACTTGCATGACTGTTTCAAGCAATGGAGGGCCATGTGACTGCCTGATCTGCATCATCTACAGCACTCCCAAGTGACCAATGTGCTCTTCTAAGAGGGTGACTGATATTGTATCCTAGATTCTATGTAGATTGTTAAGGGAATTGGGACAGTGGAGAAAATTCTTTCTTTGATTGTGCCTCATCTTCTCATGTCTCACAGAGGTCACATGCAACTGTGCACTGTACACATTGAATTCATTTTTGAAACATATTTTGAAAGAATGGCCAGGAAAAATGACTGAGTAGCCAAAGAAACCTCTGTATTTTGACATTCAGTTAATTACTATGTATTACATTGCTTACATAAAATATTATAAATTAAGAACTGCATTGGGACAGGAATTCCTTTTCCTGGTCTTATTCACAATTGGCTAGCTATTCCTAACAGGATTTCACCAATGCCCCACTTATCATTTTTTTGCATGAACTGCATAGAGAAAAATCACTATTAAAATACCATTTCATGGATAAGTGAACAGCAGTACTATGTATAGACTAGCTGTTAACTGTGGCTGCACTTGCATATCAGTAGTTTTGTTATGAGGAGAGATGGTGGGGGTATGTAAGCTACTGTACATGTAGTAACATCAGGTGCCTCACATTCCTGCCTGTTTGGGTAAGAGTAGCTCATGATGTGCTCCCTGCTCTCCCCCTCCAAAGCTGTCCCAATGCATGTTGCATTGGCATACACAGTATCACTGCTGAGCAGTGCATACAGAGGGGCATGGGTAGGAGTGTGCATCTGTGCATCATGCCATTGAAGTAGCTACACATTATACAACATGCACAGTCAACTGGGGTGATTTTGTTGTACCACTTTTTTTAACATTTTTTAAAATATTGGGCACAAATAAATTACACATCACAACAGCCATTGTAACATTTTACATCTACAGTTATTGAGTGCTTGGGAAAGTGAAAATGTATACTACTTATGCCTTACTAGAGTAAAAATCCAGTTTTAATACTGGTACAATGTTACACTGTCATTCAGGTTAACTTTAGACCAGTCTTAAAAAAACATAGTATTTTTCCCTTATCAAATGCTCTGAATAAATTCAGATAATGCCAAAAGGGGATCAGTCGTCAATAAGAAGTAAAAGTAACCAATGTTAATACAGTATTTCAGGTTAACTTTGAAATATCGTATTAATATTAGCATGGCAATGCTCAACTTTAATCACTGTTATCAGAAACTGTCTTTGTAGCCAATGCAATTAAAGAGCTATCACAAGCCTAAGGGGCTGTAGGAAAGTGGAGAGGTAACTGAAATACTAAGCAGAAATCATAGAGGAAATAAAACTGTTACTTTTAGTATATAGTAATGCCAGTATGTGGAACACCACATTTTTGAAACAGAAATACCAACTGGTACGAAGATAACCGGACTGGTAGAAAGTTTTCCTCATTGACAGTACATTATGCAACAAATAGCGTAGAAGTTGGATTACACACATTGAAGATTGTATAAGCATTGTATTCATTACTTTTAATCATATCACACAGCACTTAGCAACCAATAAAAACATTTACACAAATGTGATAAGGACCAATGTCAAAGAATAAATAGCATTTTCAAAGAGTAAACATTTTTCTCTAAACCATATAACATTCTTCAAATCAATAAGTAACTTGTACTACACACTTTCTAAAACAGACTGTGTTCTTTCTCGGGATTCAAGCTATCTCCATACCAAATTTCATTGAAATCAGTTCAGCAGGCTCCTTATGAAAACATAACAGATAGAGTGACTTTCACATTTATGATCTTAGTATGGATAAAAATTTCAGTTACAATATCTTTTTCTGTGAACCAATTTTGATGAAATGGCTCTGAGCACTATGGGACTTAACTGCTGAGGTCATCAGTCCCCTAGAACTTAAGAACTACTTAAACCTAACTAACCTAAGGACATCACACACATCCAAGCCTGAGGCAGGATTCGAACCTGCAACTGTAGCAGTCGCGCGGTTCCAGACTGTAGCGCCTAGAACCGCACGGCCACCCCGGCCAGCAAGCTATGCTCAAGTTACCTGCAAAAGCCACATGAAAATTTGTCTGGTAGTTTGGGAGAAGTGTGTTCAAACCCACAAACACACACTACAGTTTTGCAGATTTATTATTAATGTAGATTTGTGGAATACAAAAAACATTGGTACTGAGCTGGGTGCTGTGGTGGTTAGCACAGTGGACTTAGATTCAGGAGCACAATGGTTCAAACCCACATTCTGCCATCCTGATTCAGGTTTCCCGTGATTTCCATAAATTGCTTCAGGCAAATGCCATGATGGTTCCCCATGTTGGTAAGACTGTTACATACTCTCAAATATAAGGCCATTAGAGATGAAGCATATCACAAGAAACTTAAATGAAGATGCCAAATGGGATTTGTGAGCTTCTCCTCTCCAATGTGACTTCATTTACCTTATAACTACTACATCTCATTGCTCATTTGCTGCAACATAAGCAAGTACTGCCTTATGTTATGTGTCCAGCATCCAGTCCCATTGCAGAGACTGGGTGTAGGTCTTATGCTAAATGCACCTGTTGCAGCAAATTTTTCTAATGATGCAGTGCACTTAAAACTTTGTGCTAAGACTGCTTGGTAAAGTCATGCATACAAAAATAATAAATCTGAAACACTACAGATATGTGTTAAAATGAAACAGACAAGTTCACAGTACACCGTATGACTTGTTTGTAATGTAGTTGAAAGTATTAAGTACCTTGAAAGCCAAGTCTTTCAAGTTGCCAGGTATGTATACTTATTAGTAGACCTGAAACAATCTCACCACTTTTAATTTTCAAAATTATTCGTATATCAATATAAAGCTCTCGGGTTTCCAATTGAGTGAGTTCATAAAATATTGTGCTACTTCAGTGGACTCATGTGACTGGAAACCTGAGAATTCTATATTAGTTCAACTCAACTGAGGAAGACAATGAGAGCATAATAATATGTTGTTTAAATCAACAGTTTTCTACAGTTGTTATGTGTTTTGAAGCTTACTGTAGTATTACTATACAACTATATTGTTTCTACCTCATAAGTGTATGCAAACTAACGTAAGATTAACATTTTTGTCCATTCTGTAGTGTAATTAACTCATCACCTGGGTTGATCATAAGTGGCTTCTTAAAAGACAATAAGGTGGTGTGAGTGCAGGAAAAAAGTTTATAATGAATCCTTGATTGAGACCTGTATGTATAATCATCTTTTTTCATTTTTAATTCTAGACATTGCTGTTGGAGCTCCTTACGATGGCCTGAAAGGTGGTGGTGCTGTGTACATATATCATGGATCAGCTACTGGCATTATGAAAGAAGCTTCACAAGTTATATTTGGAGAAAGTATCTATAGTCAGATAACAACATTTGGATTTTCACTTTCTGGCGGAATTGACCTTGATGGCAATCAGTATCCTGACATAGTGGTTGGTGCATATGATGCTGATACAGCTATTTTCTTCAAGTAAGGTTATTTACCAATTTAACTAATCACCATATGCTGAAGAGCTGTCTGTGTAACCTCATTACAAACAAATACAAGAAATGAAATCTCAAAACAGTTCTACATCTACATCTACATGACTACTCTGCAATTCACATTTAAGTGCTTGGCAGAGGGTTCATCGAACCACAATCATACTATCTCTCTACTATTCCACTCCCGAACAGCGAGCGGGAAAAACGAGCACCTAAACCTTTCTGTTCGAGCTCTGATTTCTCTTATTTTATTTTGATGATCATTCCTTCCTATGTAGGTTGGGCTCAACAAAATATTTTCGCATTCGGAAGAGAAAGTTGGTGACTGAAATTTCGTAAAAAGCTCTCGCCGCGACGAAAAACGTCTATGCTGTAATGACTTCCATCCCAACTCGTGTATCATATCTGCCACACTCTCTCCCCTATAACGCGATAATACAAAACGAGCTGCCCTTCTTTGCACCCTCTCGATGTCCTCCGTCAATCCCACCTGGTAAGGATCCCACACCGCGCAGCAATATTCTAACAGAGGACGAACGAGTGTAGTGTAAGCTGTCTCTTTAGTCGACTTGTTGCATCTTCTAAGTGTCCTGCCAATGAAACGCAACCTTTGGCTCGCCTTCCCGACAATATTATCTATGTGGTCCTTCCAACTGAAGTTGTTCGTAATTTTAACACCCAGGTACTTAGTTGAATTGACAGCCTTGAGAATTGTACTATTTATCGAGTAATCGAATTCCAATGGATTTCTTTTGGAACTCATGTGGATCATCTCACACTTTTTGTTATTTAGCGTCAACTGCCACCTGACACACCATACAGCAATCTTTTCTAAATCGCTTTGCAGCTGATACTGGTCTTCGGATGACCTTACTAGACGGTAAATTACAGCATCATCTGCGAACAACCTAAGAGAACTGCTCAGATTGTCACCCAGGTCATTTATATAGATCAGGAACAGTAGAGGTCCCAGGACGCTTCCCTGGGGAACACCTGATATCACTTCAGTTTTACTCGATGATTTGCCGTCTATTACTACGAACTGCGACATTCCTGACAGGAAATCATGAATCCAGTCGCACAACTGAGACGATACCCCATAGCTCCGCAGCTTGATTAGAAGTCGCTTGTGAGGAACGGTGTCAAAAGCTTTCCGGAAATCTAGAAATACGGAATCAACTTGAGATCCCCTGTCGATAGCGGCCATTACTTCGTGCGAATAAAGAGCTAGCTGCGTTGCACAAGAGCGATGTTTTCTGAAGCCATGCTGATTACGTGTCAATAAATCGTTCCCTTCGAGGTGATTCATAATGTTTGAATACAGTATATGCTCCAAAACCCTACTGCAAACCGACGTCAATGATATAGGTCTGTAGTTAAATGGATTACTCCTACTACCCTTCTTGAACACTGGTGCGACCTGCGCAATTTTCCAATCTGTAGGTACAGATCTATCGGTGAGCGAGCGGTTGTATACGATTGCTAAGTAGGGAGCTATAGTATCAGCGTAATCTGAAAGGAACCTAATCGGTATACAATCTGGACCTGAAGACTTGCCCGTATCAAGCGATTTGAGTTGCTTCGCAACCCCTAAGGTATCTACTTCTAAGAAACTCATGCTAGCAGATGTTCGTGTTTCAAATTCTGGAATATTCCATTCGTCTTCCCTGGTGAAGGAATTTCGGAAAACTGCGTTCAATAACTCCGCTTTAGCGGCACAGTCGTCGATAACAGTACCATCGGCACTGCGCAGCGAAGGTATTGACTGCGTCTTGCCGCTTGTGTACTTTACATACGACCAGAATTTCTTCGGATTTTCTACCAAATTTCGAGACAATGTTTCGTTGTGGAACCTATTAAAGGCATCTCGCATCGAAGTACGTGCCAAATTTCGAGCGTCTGTAAATATTAGCCCATCTTCAGGATTTCGCGTTCTTCTGAACTTCGCATGCTTTTTCCGTTGCCTCTGCAACAGCGTTCGGGCCTTTTTTGTGTACCACGGGGGATCCGTTCCATCTCTTACCAATTTATGAGGTATGAATATCTCAATTGCTGTTGCTACTATATCTTTGAATTTGAGCCACATCTCGTCTACATTCGCATAGTCAGTTCGGAAGGAATGGAAATTGTCTTTTAGGAAGGCTTCTAGTGGCACTTTATCCGCTTTTTTAAATAAAATTATTTTGCGTTTGTTTCTGATGGATTTGGAAGAAATGGTATTGAGCCTAGCTACAATGACCTTGTGATCACTAATCCCTGTATCAGTCATGATGCTCTCTATCAGCTCTGGATTGTTTGTGGCCAAGAGGTCAAGTGTGTTTTTGCAACCATTTACAATTCGCGTGGGTTTATGGACTAACTGCTCTAAATAATTTTCGGAGAATGCATTTAGGACAATCTCGGAAGACGTTTTCTGCCTACCACCGGTTTTGAACAAGTATTTTTGCCAACATACCGAGGGTAGGTTGAAGTCCCCACCAACTATAACCGTATGAGTGGGGTATTTATTTGTTACGAGACTCAAACTTTCTCTGAACTGTTCCGCAACTGTATCATCGGAGTCTGGGGGTCGGTAGAAGGAGCCAATTATTAACTTAATTTGGCTGTTAAGTATAACCTCCACCCACACCAATTCGCACGGAGTATCTACTTCGACTTCACTACAAGATAAACCACTACTGACAGACACCAACACTCCACCACCAATTCTGCCTAATCTATCTTTCCTGAACACCGTCTGAGACTTCGTAAAAATTTCTGCAGAACTTATTTCAGGCTTTAGCCAGCTTTCTGTACCTATAACGATATCAGCTTCTGTGCTTTCTATTAGCGCTTGAAGCTCAGGGACTTTTCCAGCGCAACTACAACAGTTTACAACTATAATTCCGACTGTTCCTTGATCCAAGCACGTCCTGTAATTGCCAAGCACCCTTTGACATTGCAGCCCATCCCGCACTTTCCCGAGGCCTTCTAACCTAAAAAACCGCCCAGTCCATGCCACACAGCCTCCGCTACCCGTGTAGCCGCCAGCTGAGTGTAGTGAACTCCTGATCTATTCAGCGGAACCCGAAACCCCACCACCCTATGGCGCAAGTCAAGGAATCTGCAGCCAATACGGTCGCAAAACCGTCTGAGCCTCTGATTCAGACCCTCCACCCGGCTCTGCACCAAAGGTCCGCAGTCGGTTCTCTCAACGATGCTGCAGATGGTGAGCTCTGCCTTCATCTCGTAAGCAAGACCGGCAGCCTTCACCAAATCAGATAGCCGCTGGAATCCAGAGAGAATTTCCTCAGATCCAAAGCGACACACGTCATTAGTGCCGACATGTGCCACCACCTGCAGCTGGCTGCACCCCGTGCTCTTCATGGCATCCGGAAGGACCCTTTCCACATCAGGAATGACTCCTCCCGGAATGCACACGGAGTGCACACTGGATTTCTTCCCTCCTTAGCCGCCATATCCCTAAGGGGCCCCATTACGCGCCTAACATTGGAGCTCCCAACTACCAATAAGCCCACCTTCTGCGATTGCCCGGACCTTGAAGGCTGAGAATGATCCTCTGAAACAGGGCAGGCAGCTGCATCTGGCTCAGCCAGAGACAGTGCCTGAAACCGGTTTGTCAGACGCACCGGGGAGGCTTTCTGATCAGCATCCGGGGACGCCTTTCGCTGCCTGCCACGCCTTGGAACGACCTCCCAATCAACCACAGGTGAGGGTTCAGCCCCACTGTGGGCAGCAACCGGGGCAACCACAGCGGCAGACCGATCTGGGGACAGACGGGATGAGGTTGACATCCCCGTGATACCCGAGTCCGGCTCCCCACAGTGGTGCCCATTGGCAACAGCCTCAAGCTGCGCGACCGAAGTCAGCGCCGATTGCAGCTGTGAGCGAAGGGATGCCAAGTCAGCCCTCATCCGAACACAGCAATCGCAGTCCCTGTCCATTCTAATTGATGTTTAACAACAGTTACTGAAACACGAGTCCGTGCCTAGATAACGCAAGCGGAACACACAAAGAATGTATCAACTAACCTGTACAAATGCCTAACGACTGCGCTACAATCTGCTGAATTTATGATTACAGTAACTAAAACTCGAAATTGCACCTCCTATACGAAACTCACACGCAATTTAAATAAGAATCTACGAAGTAAACACTAAAGCGCGATGCTACAACTGTCAAATACTATAATACGCCCGAAATATATGAATTAAACAATGCAAGTACCCAAAAACACGCAAAGAAATTAATTAAACTATCTAACAAATAAGTAAGCTAGAGTTATACGACTTGCTGCAGCAGCTGCTTATCCAACGGCGGCAGGGAGCACACTGACTGACCAACCGACACTGGCCGTTCACAACAAAAACAGAAGACAGACGACTACGCGAATTTGCACTATTCAGGTACTAAGGCGCGATGCTACAACCCTCAAATACTATAATACGCCCGAAATATATGAATTAAACAATGCAAGTACCCAAAAACACGCAAAGAAATTAATTAAACTATCTAACAAATAAGTAAGCTAGGGTTATACGACTTGCTGCTGCAGCTGCTTATCCAATGGCGGCAGGGAGCACACTGATTTCTTGCAATATAATGTGAAAATTAAGATCCTACTTTGTTATTTCCAATATCTAAACCAATTACCATCAAAACAGTCCACAAATTATGTATACAGAATTATCAAAATAAAATACAAAACAGTTGGCATTATTTTAGCTGGTGGCTGTTTTCAGACATTCCAGCAACACAGACAGATGGCATAACGGAAAATTCATATACTTTGTACTGGAATAAAACCCACAGGCAGCAGTTATAAGCACCCACACCAGTATTACCTGTAAACATTTCTCTGGCAATTACTAACATCTTTTCTGACTTGCTACATATGGTCGGAGTTTACTGCAAGGAAGGAATCCAGCCTCTAGTTATTTTTAGAGTTTTTCATTCTTTCTTCAGAATAAACAGAATCTTTGTTACCCCCATACAGAAATGTTGTCCTACAGAGAACCACCTAGAAACCACATCACCAACAGCCAGCAAAATACTCTTAGAGAGTGTTACTGTTGGTACTAACCTCCAGCTATGGGCTCGATTCCATCCCATCCATAACAGTAAGTGAATCTTTGATAATAACAACGTACCACTCATGTTAACAAATGCCAGAAAAACAATTTATTGGTCTCCATCTAAGGGTAACTAGCACATCAAGAAACTACAAAAACATTCAACAGTTTTACAAAGTAGGAAAACACGAATGAAAATTACACATAGAATTCTTACTCAGTGAGCAAATAGAATCAATATTGTGTTTTTCAAGTGCAGTAATAGAAATTTAAAATGGAGTCATTATTGAAAATACTGAAACTTAGATTCAGTTTCTTATATGTAACATATTTTCACTTGGTGTTTTAAATACAGAAAGTGTCAGATAAGACTTTCTAGGCAAAATGTGTGACGGACTTCAGTTCATTGGAAAGATACTGAGAAAAGGTAGCCATCCTACAAAGGAATTTGCTTACAGAACACTCATGTGTCCCATTTACAATATTTCTGAAGTGCATGGGAGTGGGAGCTGTATCAGATAGGACTAATAGGGGATATTGAACACATACAAAAAATGGCACTGGTTCATTTGACCTATGGGAGAGTCTCATAGTAATACTGAAAAACCTGAACTGGTAGACACCTGAAGACAGACATCAGCTGTTCCACATGAGCCTACTTATGAAGTTTAAAAAACCAGTGTTAAGTGTGAAATCAAGGAATATACTACAGTCTCAACATATCATTGTCATAGGGCTGTGTAGATAAGACTAAATTAATTACAGTGAGCACAGAATCACTTAAGCAGTCATTCTTCTCATGTGTGATATGTGAATGGAATGTTAAGAAACACTACAATGTGGTACAATGGGAAGTACCTGCTGCCATGCACTTCACAGTTTTTTTATATAGATTTTGGATGTAGACATAGATAAACTAATCAAGAAATCCAATATGGTATGTTTATCACTTAAAGATATCTGTTATTTTACATACTCTGACTTCCTGTTGCCTTAATGAATTATCTTCTCAGGGCATTTAGGTAAAGTAAATGAAGTACTCCATTATATTGACATCCCAATATAGAAAAAATAAACAGAAAAGAAGAAAAACAATATCTTACCTGTGGATGATAGATGCATGGCATATAGATGCATGTGAAAGCACATACTAGTTTTTAATTTTCTGCGTATTTTCTATTTAAGTACATATTCTCACAGGTATAACCCAACAGACACCCAAAGCTCTAACAACACTAGCTTTTTTTTTTTTTTTTTTAGTGTACCTTTGATCTTATAGGAAAAGCATGCGACAAGACTATATATAAGGTGGTAGGTGTCCGTACAGAGTTCTTATATGTAAATCATCAACAGTGGAATGAGATGCAGAATAGGGAGGAGGAGTGGTAGAGGGAAGAACTAGGATATTTTGTAGGTTGGGGTGGGGGACAATAGAACACTCCTTTTTCGATAGGGATAGGATTTTGGGTAGATATGCCTCATCTCCGGAAATGTTGAGAAGTAGTCAAAGCCTTCACAAAGGATGTCTTCCTTCTGACATCCAAAACATTAACCACTTCCTCCACCATCCTTCCACAGTTCTGTGATTGACACAGGCCTCCTTGTTTGTAATGTGGCTTCTACATAACAGCTTATCAAAGTCTCTCGCATCTATGGCCTTGTTACTATAGGACACTAATTTAACCAGTGTTCTCCTGACATCAAACCTTTCACCTGTTTCCTATTTATGTAGGCGACTACTCCAGATTTGTAGTTAATTTTTCTTTGAAGGCTGAATCTAGAAGCAAATACATATGCAGTCTCATTGTAGAGGTGTTCCACTCATTTTACTGGTAATGGCATCAAATACTTGCAGCATAGATAACATTTTAATAAAATTAATCTCTAACCACCATTGTTTATTCCTTTGTATGTGCTGTGTGGTATGAATGCTGCATACAACTTAGTAGTATGTATTGATTGATAAATAAAATATACATTTTTTCTCTAGGTTTAATTTGTCTCAGCAAACAGTTACAAACTAAAAATTATTTACAAAAAATGGAAAAATCATACACATAGTAATATTATTAAAAAGCTTCACAAGCTATGAAAACTCCTGGCTGCTGGTTTCGTGATGCTTTGCCAGGTAATTCTGTCTCAGCATATAAATTTCCTGTTCCTCACAAATAGGAGGAAGGAAGATTAGAGTTTAATGTCCCATCAACAGTGAGGTCATTAGAGACAGAGCACACACTTGGATTACAAAAGTATTGGGATGTAAATTGACTATGCTCTTTTTTAAAAGAAACCATTCTAGCATTGGCCTAGAGCAATTTACGGAAATCACAGAAAATCTAAAGCTGGATGGCCAGACAAGGATTTGAACCTGAATGCAGGTCCAATGTGCTAATCACTGCACCACCTCACTTGGTCCCACATATTTTCTCTGATGAAGAAACGCTGTCTATGTCATCCAAAATGTCTTCATTCTTGAGAGTATTCTGGGCAAAAATTGTGGATTTTTCTTTCTTCAGGAGCTTGAAGTGCATGCCCAAGCTGTTAGTTGGAGGTAGCTATTAGACTATTTTTATGTTGTCAGTACTGAAAACTACAGTAACATTGTTCTCTAACTACAAAACATATTTGGAGGGTTTCCCTTCTCAACAATAAATCATATGAAATTTAATTTCAGATCAAGGCCAGTAATACTCATGGATGCTGAAGTTACAATTGGTCCAGAATCAAAACTCATAAGCCTTGATGAGAAAAACTGCACTCTTCGAGATGGTACACCAACCACATGTACCACAGTCACAGCCTGTTTCGAGTACAGTGGAATTGGTGTCAATCCAGAACATGGTGAGAACACTGTGCTTGATAATGATGACTAATTATGCAACATTTAATTAATTGTGAGTGGTTGACTTTTCAGTCACTAAAAATGCAACGTACTGTGACCTTATTATGTTGTCTAGTAAAGAGGAGGTCTTCTGGTTATGATGATAGTCTTCTTAAGCACAAGTTAAGGAAAAGAGGAGAAAAAGGAACAGTACAAAAACAGGCATAATGTCTTATGGGATAACAGCAATCAGTGATTTTATAATGTTACTTAAAATCCATGACGTAGCATGTGAAAATTGCTGGATTTGGACGGGTTACTCCTGTAACTGAAATATCAGATCTGAAGATGGTTCTGAATGAACCGAAACTGGTCATACGAATAAAAAAATTTGCAATCA
The DNA here is from genome assembly GCF_023897955.1 of Schistocerca gregaria. NCBI lineage: Eukaryota > Metazoa > Arthropoda > Insecta > Orthoptera > Acrididae > Schistocerca > Schistocerca gregaria. The sequence continues at coordinate 354,145,123 of NC_064922.1, read as the reverse complement.
AGACAGATATTAAGTTACATTATAAAAAGGAACAGGAACTTTGCATTCTCTTTTTTGTGCAGAACAGAATCTTCTTTCATGAGAACAAAGCTTGTTGTACATTCCTACTTTATTTTTAATAAAGCTTTTTTTATTTTTTAATATAGAATATTTTGTACTTTTTTATTTTTAATAAAGATTTTTTGTAATAAAGATTCATTTTTATGCCCTATTCTTCAACCTGGTAAACTTAAAAGTAGCACATGATGTCATTTCTTTTCTTTCTAATAAACTCAGAACTTCAGTTTTGATAACAACTTTTTTTTTACTAGTTTTTCTGCCAAATAATAATCTGCTACTTTATTTCTTAACTACGTATCAACAGAATTTGAAATTCAGCTTATTCTGGATGCAAAGAAAATGAAAAGTCCTCGATTATTTTTTCATCGGAATGAAGGAAAACATATGAAGAACTTCACTGCAACTCTGAACAATAATTCCAAATACTGTAAAAGTCATGTAGTTTATATAAAGGTGAGATAATTTCTATTTTGAAACTTTTATACTTATTAACAGTGGTAACTTAGATGTTTCTCTCAATGAAAATTATGTTTCATGTTGTAGCCTGGTATAAGAGACAAACTTTCACCATTGGAAGTGGAAGTAAAATATAATACAAAGTATAGTAAACAAAGAGTCCAGCGTTCTTTGACACCAGTTCTTGACCAGCATAAACCACTCTCAGAGCATGATTTTGTCAGTATCCAAAAGAATTGTGGCCCTGATAATATTTGCATACCAAATCTCATTCTTGATGCTTTTCCGTAAGTAACTGCATATTTCACAATTTATCATACTAAAACTAATATATTGTGATAAATGTATTCTTGATTTCCACAGAAGATGAAATACTTACCTATCTATTTTCAGGTAACTTCTTGGCCTGTCATTACTTTTGCTTTAAATGTGACCTATCCCACTCAGATATCTCATCCAACTCCTTCCTTTTTTCTGAGCATGTAGAAGAAGCCTGAAGTGCCAATTATATTTCTTAGATTTGATTTTGTGTATTTCTGTTCAGTGTAATCAGATCTACATGGCCTGGGAGTAATCACCAACGGATTTTTCTATATGCACATTCAAAACTATTCTGTCATAGAAAACTTGTTTCAACCAGTTATGGACCTCATATAAACAACAGACTAACAAAATTCATGCCCATAAGTATTCAGCAAAAAATGAATTAATAAATTTAGGCATATATCTTCCTTCTACTTAAACAATAGTCTTACATTTTATGGTGTAACTCTGTGGAGTACTCACTAGGCTGTTGGGAATGGCATCAGTAGTGGGGGCTGCAGGCATCATCATCCTGGTGTTGTGCTGGATGATTGCTCATGTGTCGGGACTGCTGCAGACATAGTCTAGAGATCCATTTCGCAGTTGATGTATGCTCAGCAGATGTTCTGCATGGTGTGTGTCTTAGCAGCTGCTGTTGGTTTAGTTTTGGAGGAGCCAGTTGCTTTACACAGTAGCCAGGTTTGTCATCTGTATAACAATGATGCCTAATGAAGGTAGTCTAGTAATAAGTGATGTAGCTGCTTCTGCTGCAGCAGCTGCACTTTTACCACACATCACTTTAGGAACCACCACGCTGAGTTCCTTCTTGAGTGTCAGCCATAGACCGTGTAGAACTACTGGGAGGTTGTGAGTCCAGTGCTCAACAATAACGATATGCCATCTGACTGAAGTCTTGAGCCGTGATGCAGACTGTCTACAATGCTGTTTGTAACTGATTAATATGCGATTGCCCAAATGTTTCACATCCAGCAAAATTGGTTTGAATAAACAGTAGTCTAATTACATACCAGGTCATTTATAACATGATAGGGCAATCCAGAATGTGCAGATTATTCTCACTTAAAGGTCTTTTTATGGCAGTCATAGCATATCAATGTCAATATGAATGTGACTGAAAAGCATTTATGGTGAGGTGAAGGTATTCAGCAGACCTGCAGTGTGACAAGTAATTATGTCATTTTATCGAGCAGTGACAAATAAATACATTGTAGTCTCTCTCAGTACTGGACCAGATAAATGTTGACTAAATGTGTAGTAGCTTTGACTCCAGGATGCAAAACACTGAAGTGAAGAGATGGCAGACATGGAAATGTCACAATACAGTTACATTTTTGTTTGGTAGTGTTAGATGTCAAAGCTGGTAACTTGATGGGGTTGTGAGAAGCCCACCCACTGATGCAAATGTCTCAAAATCCAATCCTTTCATGATGTTGCCAATCTGGAACAAAGCATCTGCAGGAATATTCTGTTTCACATTAACATGTTCCTTTTCATTCCATTTATGTATGTGGCACAGGAAGAATAACTCCTCAGTTGCCTGTATGTGCATTTTAATTAGATTAATTGGTGATTCATGGTCCCTACAGAAATGATACCTATGTAAGAATCTGTTTTATATTCATAAATTTATCACTTAATTGTGAGGAAGTCAAAGCTTACAAACGCTGAACTTTTTAAATAAAGTACAAATTATTTATATGGAGTGAAGCATACACACCTGTTTCCAAAAAGACATGTCTAGATCAGCCAAGAAGAGAGAGGCAAATGGGATGACCAAGGAAAAGTTAACATCGCACATAAGAGGAGGAAACTGTAACATGTAGAGGAACAACTTATGTCAATTGCTTTTTCAACTCATGATTTCTTCGGTTCATAATTCCATCTTATTGTTCGTCCATCTAATTGTTGGGCCTTGGATTAATGTACTCCACTGTCTCTTATCCTTCTGCTAACTCATTCATAATACAATAAATTTGTTTAAGCTCAGGGATCACAATATCATTTTCTGCTTAGACCATTTTGATACAGCTTAGTATAACCTAATTTGAGCCTTTACGTTTATCTAAATATAATAATGATTATATCACAGTTATTTTTATTTATACTTATTATTATTATATTATTACATTTATTGACACTTAGGTAATGTTGTATAATATAGGAATAAGTCGCAAGAAGCTTACAGCACAGCACGCATAATGCAGAAATTATAGTATGGAAACAAAGTTTTGGCTTAGTTATCTCTCTCTCTCTCTCTCTCTCTCTCTCTCTCTCTCTCTCTCTCTCTCTCTCACACACACACACACACACACACACACACACACACACACACACACACACACACAAAACCCAATACTGAAGATTAATTTATGTTCATGATATAAGACCTGTCTATGTAGTACTCTGTGAAAATCATTTTCCTATGTTTAGTTTCATAACTGTGAACTTAGTGGTTTAATGCTGCATTATTTTTGATTTAATGTACATGAGAAAATAATGGCAAATAAAGTCAAATGCACAATGAAAAAAAAAAATATATATCAAAATGTTAAGTTTTTAAAAAATATTCCTGCTTGATTCCCTATTAGTAGTCCATTGCTGTGTTTTTTATTTTTAATATTTGTGTTATGAAACTTGCATCTTCCAAGAACTTAATACCAAACCATAACAAGCTATGCACATTTGCGTATCGCACTGTTTAAATGTTATGCTAGCCTCTAGACATTTTTCAGAATAATAGTATTTTATTAATCTCTTGTTCATAAGGGTTTAGATTTTAATATTAAAGTATTAAAGTCATTTTCATTTTGTGCACATACAAGAGAATAAATATATCCCAAAAATAATGAAAAGGCTCTAATAGAGTACAAGAGGAGAATCTACACAGTTAGTATGATAATGATGATTAAAGGCAAATTTGACATCTTCCTATGAAGATGTTGCTTTTTTGTAAAAGTCATGGAAACAGTACAAAGAAAAGAAAAAAATATCTGATCCTGTTGTGTTTCTAAGCTATTGTGATGTTTCATTTCCAAATAGACTTTCACATATCTACATCTACATGACTACTCTGCAATTCACATTTAAGTGCTTGGCAGAGGGTTCATCGAACCACAATCATACTATCTCTCTACTATTCCACTCCCGAACAGCGAGCGGGAAAAACGAACACCTAAACCTTTCTGTTCGAGCTCTGATTTCTCTTATTTTATTTTGATGATCATTCCTACCTATGTAGGTTGGGCTCAACAAAATATTTTCGCATTCGGAAGAGAAAGTTGGTGACTGAAATTTCGTAAAAAGGTCTCGCCGCGACGAAAAACGTCTATGCTGTAATGACTTCCATCCCAACTCGTGTATCATATCTGCCACACTCTCTCCCCTATAACGCGATAATACAAAACGAGCTGCCCTTCTTTGCACCCTCTCGATGTCCTCCGTCAATCCCACCTGGTAAGGATCCCACACCGCGCAGCAATATTCTAACAGAGGACGAACGAGTGTAGTGTAAGCTGTCTCTTTAGTGGACTTGTTGCATCTTCTAAGTGTCCTGCCAATGAAACGCAACCTTTGGCTCGCCTTCCCGACAATATTATCTATGTGGTCCTTCCAACTGAAGTTGTTTGTAATTTTAACACCCAGGTACTTAGTTGAATTGACAGCCTTGAGAATTGTACTATTTATCGAGTAATCGAATTCCAACGGATTTCTTTTGGAACTCATGTGGATCATCTCACACTTTTCGTTATTTAGCGTCAACTGCCACCTGACACACCATACAGCAATCTTTTCTAAATCGCTTTGCAGCTGATACTGGTCTTCGGATGACCTTACTAGACGGTAAATTACAGCATCATCTGCGAACAACCTAAGAGAACTGCTCAGATTGTCACCCAGGTCATTTATATAGATCAGGAACAGTAGAGGTCCCAGGACGCTTCCCTGGGGAACACCTGATATCACTTCAGTTTTACTCGATGATTTGCCGTCTATTACTACGAACTGCGACCTTCCTGACAGGAAATCACGAATCCAGTCGCACAACTGAGACGATACCCCATAGCTCCGCAGCTTGATTAGAAGTCGCTTGTGAGGAACGGTGTCAAAAGCTTTCCGGAAATCTAGAAATACGGAATCAACTTGAGATCCCCTGTCGATAGCGGCCATTACTTCGTGCGAATAAAGAGCTAGCTGCGTTGCACAAGAGCGATGTTTTCTGAAGCCATGCTGATTACGTGTCAATAGATCGTTCCCTTCGAGGTGATTCATAATGTTTGAATACAGTATATGCTCCAAAACCCTACTGCAAACCGACGTCAATGATATAGGTCTGTAGTTAAATGGATTACTCCTACTACCCTTCTTGAACACTGGTGCGACCTGCGCAATTTTCCAATCTGTAGGTACAGATCTATCGGTGAGCGAGCGGTTGTATATGAGTGCTAAGTAGGGAGCTATAGTATCAGCGTAATCTGAAAGGAACCTAATCGGTATACAATCTGGACCTGAAGACTTGCCCGTATCAAGCGATTTGAGTTGCTTCGCAACCCCTAAGGTATCTACTTCTAAGAAACTCATGCTAGCAGATGTTCGTGTTTCAAATTCTGGAATATTCCATTCGTCTTCCCTGGTGAAGGAATTTCGGAAAACTGCGTTCAATAACTCCGCTTTAGCGGCGCAGTCGTCGATAACAGTACCATCGGCACTGCGCAGCGAAGGTATTGACTGCGTCTTGCCGCTTGTGTACTTTACATACGACCAGAATTTCTTCGGATTTTCTACCAAATTTCGAGACAATGTTATCTCTTTTCTTATATGATTTAAGTGACAAGGATTTGAACAGTTCTTTCATTAAAAGAAAGCTGTGCACAAAGTCAAAATATTAATGTACTATAAACATGAACTAAAATGTGAGTCTACTTTTTGTAATATGGAATGGCTGAGTGTGGAATGATAATTGAAATACTTTTGTTACAGAACTGTTACCAAATACCTTCTTGGATCAAATGAAAGGTTAGAGTTGGAAGTCAAGATTCTCAATACTGGAGAAGATGCATTTGAAGCCACTTATAACTTGAAGATTCCACCTGGTCTTAATTACAGTAAAATAGAGCGCATTGATAAAAATGAGCGTGAAATTCCAGTCCTGTGTTCTGCTCCATCTTTACAAAACAATTACACTCTAAAATGTGATATTGGCAACCCTTTACCCAGCAACAAGCCGGTATGTAAATTCTCTATTGTGAACAAAAATGTGCACAAATAAAAAAAATATCTGCCATTAAGTCTATTTTGTAGATTATCTTACAGATCATGAGACATCTTTGATAGAAGGGCATTCCCAAAATATTTAAAGAATATGCAGCTGTTTGCAGTAAGCAGAAGCCATAATATGCAACTGTTTTCAGTAAGCAGATGCCTGTCAACCAATCAGTCCCACCCAGGTGTCAATGTGTGACCTAGATGAAACTTTGTGGGTATGTAGAAAGGGACAAAAAATGCAATTTGTATTTTTTTTTCTTTGGCGCTTTAAGGAGAAAAGCGCACCTCAAAAGATAATTTGATGTATTAGGTTTAGAGGGAATAGTTTCAAAACCATGAAATATATAAAACAAGTCTTTTCATATAAAAGTGGAAGTGTAACTAAGATTCTTGAAAAGTGTATAATCAATTTTTTTAAATTTGAAATATGCAAATTACCCCACCACCATTAATGAATTTTGCAAAATGGATACTTTTGTTACAACATAAATTAAAGAAGCTTTCACACCACATACATCCATGTGTAATAAAGCTGGTTTTGTCATCCGGAGCACCCCACCAAGGACAGAGGAGCAGTGGACTGACCACCAGCCGAAGAGCAACAGACATTACCTGCCACAGATGTTCATTCCTTGGTGGCTGCTGCAACTGAGGTGGCAACTGCAGTCTTCATGGCTGCCATAGAGCAGAGAAAGATGCTTTTACAGCTGCCCTGGCAGCAGAGACCGAGGAAGCATGCCACCAACTGTGGCAACTGCATTCGGATCTCATGAGTAGACCACCAGCAGAAGAAGAGGAGCCTTTTCCTGCCACCACTCCAACCACTAAGCAGATAGTGGAAGTAGGAGCCTCTGAGCTAAGAGCGACTCTCTCAGTACCCACATAAATGTGAGAGACTGCTAGGAGAACCCCCAAAATGAAGACACCTGCATCCGCCACTGTCTCAAGTGAAGAGAGACTGGTGACACTCCAGACAACCAGAGGGAAATCGCAAGTCAACTGGGATGACTTGAAGAGTGTGACAATTGACTGGAAAGTGCTCCCAAGGAACAGCTGCTCTAAATGGCGCAGGGAATGTCATGGAGCCAAGCTGAGCAAAGTGAGAAAACTGTCAATGCACTCATTGCACTGGTAGCAGAGACCCAACAGATGCACCAAGCAGTGGCTGCCTGCCACCCACCCCTGCACCCAAAGAACAGTAATAACACCAACCTGGGCTGACTGACCTTCTCCGCAGCAGCACATGGTGCTGCCGCACAGATTTGGACTGGGCTCTTATGACAGACAGATGGCAGTGACAATGGTATCGAGCTGTGTGATACCCACTACTAATGTAACCTACCCTTGTATTCTCTGTCATAGGTACTAAGCAAGTCTGATACTGCCCTTACTACCCATCCAGACTGTCTCGTGGTGTTTCTTTCCCTCTGTCCTAAATCCATTATTTCTTCATGCATATCTCTCAACTACTATCTCCTGAGCGATCCATAGTAGTGAGTAGTCCTACCCAGATGTACAGACAACATCACAGACCCACATACTGTGAACTTGCAGAGGGGGCTTCACTTCCTTTTTCTTCTCTCTCTCTCTCTCTCTCTCTCTCTCTCTCTCTCTCTCTCTTTTAAAAAAAAGAGAAAAAGGAAAAAATGCCTCTGCAGCAGCATGTCTACTGCTCACTGCTACTACTACAGAAATGTACATTGTCGCATGACTTCTGGGCCTCATTACACTTTTCAGGACCTCTCTCTCATTGAATGCTCTTTCTATTACTGTGCATTGCATGGATTTCTGGACATGGCCATCAACACGGGCGTTTCTTCTGTTTCTACTTCGCACTGCTTGTACTTGTACTGAACCTGTGGTGCTGAGCAAACTTGTTGCTGACCTGTCATGAGACTTAGTCTTGTGTATAAAGTACATCTGTTTACAAATAGGGAAGATGCCAACCATTAACCCAGTAAATATTCGCTGAATTCTAAATGATCATTTAGCAGTATGGAATTCTACATCTACATCTACATCTACATCCGTACTCCACAAGCCACCTGACGGTGTGTGGCGGAGGGTACCCTGAGTACCTCTATCGGTTCTCCTTTCTATTCCAGTCTCGTATTGTATGTGGAAAGAAGGATTGTCGGTATGCTTCTGTGTAGGCTCTAATCTCTCTGATTTTATCCTCATGGTCTCTTCGAGAGATATACGTAGGAGGGAGCAATATACTGCTTGACTCTTCGGTGAAGGTATGTTCTCGAAACTTTAACAAAAGCCCGTACCGAGCTACTGAGCGTCTCTCCTGCAGAGTCTTCCACTGGAGTTTATCTATCATCTCCGTAATGCTTTCGCAATTACTAAATGATCCTGTAACGAAGCGCGCTGCTCTCCGTTGGATCTTCTCTATCTCTTCTATCAACCCTACCTGGTGCGGATCCCACACTGCTGAGCAGTATTCAAGCATTGGGCAAACAAGCGTACTGTAACCTACTTCCTTTGTTGTCGGATTGCATTTCCTTAGGATTCTTCCAATGAATCTCAGTCTGGCATCTGCTTTACCGACGATCAACTTTATATGATCATTCCATTTTAAATCACTCCTAATGCGTACTCCCAGATAATTTATGGAATTAACTGCTTCCAGTTGCTGACCTGCTATTTTGTAGCTAAATGATAAGGGACCTATCTTTCTATGTATTCGCATCACATTACACTTCGCTACATTGAGATTCAATTGCCATTCCGTGCACCATGCGTCAATTCGCTGCAGATCCTCCTGCATTTCAGTACAATTTTCCATTGTTGCAACCTCTCGATACACTACAGCATTATCTGCAAAAAGCCTCAGTGAACTTCCGATGTCATCCACCAGGTCATTTATGTATATTGTGAATAGCAACGGTCCTATGACACTCCCCTGCGGCACACCTGAAATCACTCTTACTTCGGAAGACTTCTCTCCATTGAGAATGACGTGCTGCGTTCTGTTATCTAGGAACTCCTCAATCCAATCACACAATTGATCTGATAGTCCGTATGCTCTTACTTTGTTCATTAAACGACTGTGAGGAACTGTGTCAAATGCCTCCCTGAGGGTTCTATCAATTTGCAAAAAAATGGAAGTGAAAGACACCATTGCGCCATTGATTTTTGACAACACTGATGGACATTTGAATATTATGGAAGAAGATAATGGGCTGTGGTTTGATGCATCTGAGCTCCATGACATAGCTATCATTGATGATGGTGTCATATCTGATTGTGGAACATAGGAGGAGTCCTTCATTGCAGGCAATGTCCTTTCTTGAGAAAGGGAATTAAATTTCGAATATAAGAAATCTGTGGTTGAATTTTGAAAAAAATGCAAAGAAGGGAAGAAGGTCACTTACATCCAGGCAGCATATATTTTGCAAAATTACAGCAGTGAAACAGTTCTATTGCTGGGTAGAGTAAGGTCAATCCATAAATATTTTAATTTATATTTATATGTGATTGCCATATATTTGAGAAGTTCAAAACAGTTTTTTAAAATAAATTATCTTGCACCTTTACTGGATGACAGCCATTTTTATTTGCAGGTGCATGAAAATTTTTCAGTCTGGAGACATTAGCAAAAATTTGAATATCTCTGCACTGGGTTAAGTTACAACATTGCAATTGACATGATTGTTTTTAGGAAAGTGTTCTCTACAACACTGTCTATTACACAAATACCTTAAATTCAAAAATAACCAGTCAAAATGACCTCCAAAGTTTGGTATCAAAATTTTCAAAAATCTGACATTTTAGGCCAAAAAATAACAAACATGGAGTGATTTATGAGAGTCTATTTTTTCCTGTAGTTAGATATCATACACTACTAGCCTCATATAGAGCAAGAACACTTACAAATGTTTCCTTAATTTTCTATGAATTTTTGAAATTTCAACATTGATATCTGACTAAGAACAAAGAAATGAATTTTTGAAAATGAAATAATTCAATTACTCTACAACCGATCTTATGGCTGTTGCCTATTTAAATGGTTTATTGTTTCATTGTAATAAAATTTAATTGTGACATATATTTAGTCAACACTATCACCCAATATTCATTTAGTTTATTTATTTTTAGTAATGCAATATTAAACAATAGGAGCTTTCACTTTTGTTGTATGGTAATAAAAATGCTCATTTATGTTTAGGTTTATTGTCAATAAAGAAGTGCATTATTGCTGGGTGTGGCATTGTGGAAGTACATTATTTCTGGGTGTGGCATTGCTGTAGTCAGTCTGTACTGAAACCTCTGTTAGAGTGGATGTAAACTTACATACTTCATAGAGAGGGTAGAATATGTTATGTTCTTTGTTCTGTGTGTAATATTTAATTAATTTTGAGAGATTAACTGGAATGCAATAACATGGACGAATGGTGCTCTGTTGGACAGATAGCAAGTGAAGTGTGTCACAGTTTACAGTTCAGTTTCAAAAAACTTGAAAAAGTCAACGACTTTGATGAAGTTATGCACACTTTATTTAAATTTCGAGTAAGTTCTTCTGAAACATCAGTGACCGAGCGAGGTGGCGCAGTGGTTAGCACACTGGACTCGCATTCGGGAGGATGATGGTTTAATCCCGCGTCCGGCCATCCTGATTTAGGTTTTCCGTGATTTCCCTAAATCGCTCCAGGCAAATGCCAGTATTGTTCCTTTGAAAGGGCACGGCCGACTTCCTTCCCCGTCCTTCCCTAATCCAATGAGACCGATGACCTCGCTGTTTGGTCTCTTCCCCCAAACAATCCAATGTAACATCAGTGTGTTGAGTATCACGAGAACAAATATATTCTGAAGTACAACCACATTTTTGGAAGAAAGTGCTGTGATCCACATAAAGTTCATAAAAGGCCTATTAATAAAGGTTTGAGGTAAATAAAAGTTGAACATTTGTCCTTGTTACGTGAGAGTGAAACAGCTCCCCAAGTGAAACGTAATGTGATTCCTGGAACTCCCTGTGCCCAAATTGTTACTCAAAAATATTTTTTGTGAATCCAGAACCAGAATCATGTAACCTTGTTAATGCCATTTATATTCCTGATGAGGAAGCTGTTAGCATATTGGATTTTGCTTGTTCTAAATTAGATGTATCTAATGCTTTGAAAATAATAAAATTAAGCAGCAGAATAATAAAACGAGCTATTGAAAATAAAGTATGACAAATTTCAGACAAAATTAGAAAAGACTTGGAATCATGCTTTAATAATACAGATACCAACATTATTTCTAAAGAAGAAGAAAACCTACCACCAGTATCATCTGACACTGAATGTTTGAGCTTAATAGAGAAATTAAAAATTAAATGTGCAGTGACATCTAATGAGGAAAAAGTTTGTTCCCTGAATCATGGTCAAAAGAAAAAATAGTTCAAGAATTCAACATTTCTCATTGTTTGGTTAAACTGACCTGAAAATTAGTGAAAGAGCAAGGCATTCTTCCAGTTTTAGGAAAGAAGAAAGGAGTAAGTATAAATGAAGAAAAAATTAAAAAAGATCCAGCAGTTTTTTTGAAGACGATGAAAACAGTAGAATGTGCCCAGGTTGCAAAGATAGTAAAAGAGTTGTTATAAATGGAGTTAGAGTAACAAAGCAGAAATAGCTAGTGCTGCCAAATTTAAATGAACTTTATGTAGCTTTCAAAAATTCTCATCCCAAATGCAAAATTGGATGGTCAAAATTTTGTGACCTCCACCCTAAGTGGTGTATTTTGGCTGGATCCTCAGGGACTCACTCCATATGTGTTTGTTTATATCATCAAAATGAGGCTGCAAAACTCAGTGATCTTAACTACAAAGAGTTACTAGATTTAATGGTCTGTGACACTAACAGCTATGACAGCATGATGAGTTTGTGTAATAAATGCCCTGGTAAGGAAACCATTACTGAATTGTTTCACGAATATGATGAGGAAATGCTAGACAGTATTACCTTCAAACAGTGGGTCACAACTGACAGGACAGAAATGATAACAGTGGTTAAATATCAGGAAGAGTACTTGGAATCTTTAATTGATAACTTACAAAATCTCAAAATTCACCACTATGTTTCTAAAATCCAAAGTAAGTTTTTGGACAAATAAGTACAACTTCATGAATCTGAACGCATGGTGCAGAAAATTTTACATTTGTGATTCAGGATGCAATACAAGGGTACCACTGGGTCAATGACCAGGCAACAGTGCATCAATTTATTCTCTACTTTAAAAATGAGAAAGATGAAGTTAGCAGTTCTTCAATTTGCATTCTAAGTGACTACTTGAAGCACAACACTTCGGCTGTACATGTGTTTCAAAAGTATGTAATAAATTACATAAAAGAAAACTTTCCCAGGGTTGAGAAGCTGATATACTTTTCAGGTGGAAGTGGTAGTCAGTATAAGAACAAAAAGAATTTTTCAAATCTGTGCAACCACAAAGTAGGCTTAGGGTTGGAGGCTGAATGGCACTTTTTTTCATCTTGCCCTGGTAAAAATGCATTTGATGGAGTAGGTGGTAGAACAAAATGTGAAGTAAGTAAAGCTAGCTTACAAAGACCAACCACAGACCAAATTCTCACAGTATAGGACATGTATGTCTTTTGCAAGCATAATATTATAGGCATTACCTATTTTCTGATCAAGAGAGAAGAAATAGTTCTGCATATGAAATCAACTCTTCAAACCAGATTTGAAAACTGTACAGCAATAAAAGGAACAAGGCATTTCCACAAATTCCTTGGAACTGCAGAAAACTTAGTTCGATGCTATGTAGCATCAGAAACTGAAATTTATGAGGATCATTGTGTCAGTAAAATTACATCTCTGTCTTTAATGTTGAATGACATAGTGGCATGTGTGTATAGTGGACAGTGGTGGCATGCAGAGGTTGAAAGAATAATTTTGGAGAACAATGATGTTTTGTGCATTTTTACCACCTTAATGGCCCGGAGAACATCATTCAAGAAATCTACTAGTGACAAAGTTTGGATACCAATGAAAAATGGTTTAAGGAGACTTTCAGTTCTTGAACTTACCACAGCAACTGGGAAGTCTTATTCTATATCACAGAAGCTGTCTGAAGTTCTCAACGTTCACCACCAGGTTTAGGAACAGTTGCATATCGAAATGAAATTTTCAAATTTCAAAAATTCATAGAAAATTAAGGAAACATTTGTATGTGTTCTTGCTCTATATGAGGCTAGTAATGTATGATATATAACTATAGGAAAAAATAAACACTCTAAATCACCCCCTGTTTGTTATTTTTGGGCCTAAAATGTGGATTTTTGAAAATTTGGATACCATAATTTGGAGGTCAGTTTTGACTGGTAATTTTTGAATTTAGGGTATTTTGTGTAATATAAAATGTTGGAGAGGACACTTATCTAAATACAATTGCAATGTTGTAACTTAACTGACTGCAGAGATATTCATATTTTTTTCTAATGTCTCTAAACTGAAACATCTTCGCGCACTTACAAATGAAAATGGCCGCCATTCAGTAAAAGTGAAAGGTAAAATTTTTTAAAAACTGTTTTGAACTTTTCAGTTATAGGGCAATCACATATAAAAAAAATTAAAATATGTAAAAATGGTCAAGCAACCAACTTAATTTTTATTGGTCCACTTCATTTGGATTGACCCAGTATGTTCTTCTTGATGACTCAAAATGTGATAAGATGAAAGCAATACACTGCTGGACTCAACAAAAAGTACTAGAGGCTATGGGTCATTGAATGGTTATCCCTGATACTGACCTTCAAAAGTAGGCCTTGCAAATGACCTGGGAAATATAGTTATATAATTTCAAGGCAAGCCACAAATGGCTATTGAATTTTGAAAAGGCACATAGAATTGTATCTCAGAAAATAACTAACTTTATAGCTAGACAATATATAAACAATAAAAATGATCTCGACAAGGTCATTTTACGATTTGTCATGCAATTTAAGCAGCACATCAGAATTTTGGTGCCTGAAAATGTGTACATCTCAGAGTGAATTCAACCTGGAGTTGCACTCTGGACATACTTTGTTGCAAAAGGGTGCAAAGAAAGTTTAATCCATTATGCATTCATTGCCATCAGTTACTCGATTCAGCCTACAGTCTCTGCAACTAGCAAACTGCTTACCTATGCCTCCATCCCCTCCCCCTGCTGCCCCATTTCATTTAAAAGAAATGAATGGAGAGTTTGGACTGAGACCTAGAGAATCTCTTTTTGAAGCCTCAAATGTTCTTGTGACAGCATCAAAATCTGGTAAGCTAACATCTGAACAAGTCAAATGATATTTGACAGATGTCTTTCCCAGTGCCGGAGAAAATTCATTTGTTGTGTGTGCATAGTGTAAAATACATTACATTGTAATCATTTCTATATTGATTTTCATTATGTTGACAATTTAGTATCATAATAATGGGTTACTTTTTATTTACAACTAACAAAATACGTATGTGAAACAGTAAACTAAAAAAAAGGAAGCAAAATAGAATAATTTACAACGGAATATAACAATTTAAAACATAAACCAAAATAAGTAAAACAAATAATTAGAATAATAATGAGTGTTTATATATTTTAATCAGGAGTGTTGTACATACTCTGAAAGCACATTGTGTACAACTTTTTTTTCCAAAAATGGTATTACAGAAACCAGCTTTACTACACATGGATGTTTGTGGTGTGGAAGCATCTTTAATTTATGTTGTAACAGAAGTTTCCATTTTGCAAAATTCATTAATTGTGGTGGGGTAGTCAGCAAATTTTCAGATTTTTTTCAAAAATATATTATTCAGTTTTTACAAATGTTAGTTACATTGCAACTTTTATAGAAAACACATTTTTTTATATCTCATGATTTTGCAGCTATTTGCTCTAACCCTAATATGCCAAATTACACCACTGGCCATTAAAATTGCTACACCAAGAAGAAATGCAGATGATAAACAGGTATTCATTGGACAAATATATTATACTAGAACTGACGTGCGATTACATTTTCACACAATTTGGGTGCATAGATCCTGAGAAATCAGTATCCAGAATAACCACCTCTGGCCATAATAACGGCCTTGATACGCCTGGGCATTGAGTCAAACAGAGCTTGGATGGCATGTACAGGTACAGCTGCCCATGCAGCTTCAACACAGTACCACTGTTCATCAAGAGTAGTAACTGGCATATTGTGACGAGCCAGTTGCTCGGCCACCATTGACCAGACATTTTCAATTGGTGAGAGATCTGGAGAATGTGCTGGCCAGGGCAGCAGTTGAACATTTTCTGTATTGAGAAAGTCCCGTACAGGACCTGCAACATGCGGTCGTGCATTATCCTGCTGAAATGTAGGGTTTTGCAAGGACAGAATGAAGGGTAGAGCCACAGGTCGTAACACATCTGAAACGTAATGGCCACGTTCAAAGTGCTGTCAATGCGAACAAGAGGTGACCAAGACGTGTAACCAGTGGCACCCCATACCATCACGCTGGGTGATATGCCAGTATGACGACGAAAAATACATGCTTCCAATGTGCTTTCACCGTGATGTTGCCAAACTCAAATGCGACCATCATATGCTGTAAACAGAACCTGCATTCATCCGAAAAAATGACGGTTTGCCATTCATGCACCCAGATTCATTGTTGAGTACACAATTGCAGACGCTCCTGTCAAGGGTAACCGCAGCCATGGTCTCCGAGCTGATAGTGCATGCTTCTGCAAACGTCATCGAACTGTTCGTGTAGATGGGTGTCGTCTTGGAAACGTCCCCATCTGTTGACTCAGGGATCGAGACGTGGCTGCACAATCCATTACAGCCACGCAGATAAGATGCCTGTCATCTCGATACAAGGCCGTTGGGATCCAGCACGGTGTTCCGTACTACCCTCCTGAACCCACCGATTCCATATTCTGCTAACAGTCATTGGATCTCGACCAACGTGAGCAGCAAAATCACAATATGATAAACCGCAATCACGATAGGCTACAATCTGACCTTTATCAAAATCGTAAATGTGATGGTATGCATTTCTCCTCCTTACACAAGGCATCACAACAACCTTTCACCAGGCAACACCGGTCAGTTGCTGTTTGTGTATGAGAAATCGGTTGCAAACTTTCCTCATGTGAGCACGTTGTAAGTGTCTCCACCAGTGCCAACCTTGTGGGAATGCTCTGAGGTGCATTTGCATATCACAGTATCTTCTTCCTGTCGGTTAAATTTCACATCTGTAGCATGTCATCTTCGTGGTGTAGCAATTTTAATGGCCAGTAGTGTACCTAATTGAAGTTGGGTGCAAATAAAAAATATATGTACTGCATTATTTTGCCTCCTATAAACACCCACCAAGTTTCATCAAGATCATTCTGACTGATGCTAGGGAATGTTTCCTTGTCAGTAAAATTGTTTATATTTCTCAAAGTCACAACTCAGCTTTCTTCAAACTCCACCCTATTATAGTAACTACATTACAAAGTAATTCTTGTTAAAATTGAAATAAATCACATAGATTAATATCCTCTTTTTCATGCACTTTTTTATAATATTTTTAATGTACTTCAAGTTCCAGGAAATGTCAATGCCTGAAAATGGTAGAATACAGTTTGTTGTGCTTAAGCTAATTACAGAGAATATATTGTTTAAGAGAATGGGCATATTTTATTATTATGGCAAATCTCTTGATTGTTTGCATGCACAAACTAAATGTAAATATTATGAGAATGTTTGAAGTAGAGTATTTGTGGATTTTGCAGCTACATTTCAAAGTCCATCTACAACCATTCTATAAGGAGGACCTGAAGTCACAATATGAATTTGTAATGGAAGTGAACAGTACAAATCCAGAAGAGTCGAGTTCTACACTTGATAATGTGATACGTTTTGAAGTTCCCATATCTATAAGGACTGGGGTCTCTATTATAGGGTAAGCAGACATGAATCTTAGATATGTTTTGCAGAAATATTTTGCATAAAAAATCTGAGTATTTGGAGAAAATCTGGATGAAACAGGTAGAGTATTACTCCTTTGGCAGTGAATGTAATTAGTTACATTAGACAAAAGCATATGGATCCCTAATCGTCTACTATGAGAGTACCTTGTAACTAAATATACTACTGCACAAATGAATTACATGTAGCCACTTGTTGAAAACATAGTATTGCTGTGAGCTCAGCAAATGGAATAGCTCAGCAAGGCTCTCAACATTGGGGTGTTAAATTTGTTTAATATTCCTGAGTGACAATTATCTAATAGATTCACAAGATCTGAACTCTCATCACAGTTATGCTGATGATGATAATACTGTGATTTAATTTCATTTTTCTGTTTGTTCGTATACAATTTTTACAATAATATTGTGTAAGATACATTACACAGTAATTTACATATGAACATAAGAAGACCAAGAAAATGTTTATACTGCAATTAAAATGGGGCAGAAACATTGAACAATTCAAGAGAACTATCTGGAATTTTCCTTACATGATTAGGGAAACTACAATATAAATAATCAGGATGGCCAGCAGAAATAAGAATCTCTCATTTCACAAATGCAAGTCCAGCAAGACTATTGCTGCATTGCCCTCACTTGGTACGCTGTAACATTGTTCTTTTGTTGTTTCCATTCATACAGGTAACAATATAAGCACTCCTACAGCCACTAATCTTTATCAGTTTCCTTAATCAGGCTTCTTCATCATAAGTTGCAACATACAGTACTGGATATTACATTTGAGCTATAATTTTTGAAATTAATTTCACATAAGGGTTAAATACTGTTACTGGTGCAAGGAAAGGTGTGGGGGGAGGGGGGGGGGGCTGCAAACAAATAATACTGTGCCCACAGGTTACACGGATTACAAGCCAGAGACCACATAGTAACACAGGTGGAGCAATATTGCCAGACAGAAGTGGGAACCACTGCAATAGTTAGTTAGTTTGCTTGGCTGTATAAGTACAGCAGTTTTTAGCTCCTGAAGCTAGCAATCTTGCACATGGACACAATCAATTTGCACAACAGTGAGAGGAGTCAGCTTTGCTATCCAGCAGAGTCCATAAATATAGTGCAATCATCTGAGAAACATCAGTTTGATCAGACCTGGGCATCAGCTAACTACCAGAGAGTGAGAGGGAGCTCATGGCTGCTCATGCTTAAATTGGCTAGTTAGCTGGTCTCGTGTGATTGATCAGCCAGAGTTGCTGACAGCAATCTTTGCGGATCTAGTCATAATGGCAATTTTCAGTAGTTTCACATCTTCCATTGATGTGTCTGGTGGGGTTACAAGACATTGGAATTCAGGTATTCTGTTGAACTTTATGTGCAATTTGAATTGTATGAGCAAGTCAAGCTCAGATAGTTTTTTATTTTTTTATTTGTAAAAACTGATAATGCTTTGATATTCTTTTTGTTGTGTGCTTGTAGAAAATATTACCTGTACCTACTTGATCTTTATCCATGAGTTTAAGGTGATTATTTTTATTTATTTATTTATTTATTATTTGTTCCATAGATCAAATCAGTACAATGGCTTGTACAACTGATATGGGATAAGTCAATACAAATATACGGTTTACAGGAGTCTAAAACAGTAAACAAGAACACAGAAGAATGATTATTTTACATTACTTACAGAATTATGTTACTTAAAGTTACGGCTTTACAGAGAATTGTTACATGATGTGACACAATTGACTTAACAACATTCAGCTTTGATACATTATCATGCACTAAGACAATTTTGATACCAAATATTCCTGGATGGTATAAAAGCAGTCTTTTATTAAAAGAGACTTCACTGTCTGTTTGAATTTATTTATTTCTTGGATTTTTTGTATAAAAGTTGGAAGATGATTATATAATTTTATTCCCATACACTTGACACCGTCACTGTACAGTTTTGTTTAGTGGGTAAGTATTCTTAGAGAGGTTTTTGATCTTGTGTCATAATCGTGGTAATCCATATTTTTGCTAATTTTGTTGACACTTTTTTTGGTAAAGAATAATAATTCTAGTATGTATTTGCATGGGAGGGGCAAAATATTTAGTTTCTTAAATAATGCTTTACAAGTGTCTCTTTGTTTTTTTAACATAATTGTTCTGACTATTTTCTTCTGCAGTTTGAATATCTTAATTGATTCAGAATTTTGGCCCCAGAAGATGATTCCATAGCTAAGTACAGAGTGAAAGAGTGCGTGGTACATTGTGGTTAGCGTACTTGTGTTAGTGACATTCCTTATTGATCTAATCATGAAGCATACTTTACTAAGTTTTGTGCTGGTAACATCAATGTGCCTTTTCCATGTGAGCTTTTCAGTAATAGTGACGCCCAAAAATTTTATTTAATTTTCAAGTTTAACATTATTTTTTTCCAGTGATATAGTTGGTAGTAATGGATTTCTGTTTTGGGCCGTGTGGAAGGTTATTCCAATTGTCTTTTTTGCATTTAGCAGCAGCCTGTTACTTTGAAGCCATCGACTTATTTGATCTGTGGTCCTATCTATATGAGATTGGAGAATTTGTTCGGGTGCAGATATGAGTATAGAGGTTTCATCAGCAAACAAAAGGGTTTTTGTGTTTGGTAGGCTGTGAGGAAGGTCATTTATGTAAAGTAAGAACAGCAAGGGGCCCAGGATAATTCCTATTAAGTTGTTGTAATCATGTATATGTTAGTTGAAAATGGCTGATTAACCCTTGAGTGGACACACAGATTTTTAGAAGGTAAGAGGGGCTCCACTTCTTTATTTTTTCTTTTTTTTAAAAAAAAGGAAAAGGAAAGGTGCCTCTGCAGCAGCATGTCTACTGCTCACTGCTACTACTACAGAACTGGATGTTGTTGCATGACTTCTGGACCTCATTACACTCTTCACGACCTAGCTAGGCAAGAAAAAATTTACGATCCATGCAAGAAAATGCTCCAGATTCTGAGCTAGCAATGCAGTTCCATAAGGAGGTGGTTGTCTACGAGGTAGTTAGTAATTGAATAGATGTTTGACTGGAATCTGCTGCAACTGCACTGTTTAATGGTTCAGTTAGGTCATTACTGTGTGGTAACACTTGTATGTGGCAACATAGTGACGTAATGAAAGTTTATTGTATTATTGTTTAATGAAACAGTAATTCAGCTCATGTAAGTTTATTTTAACATTTTTAACTAAACTAAGATTAAATTGTTATCTTGTTCATACATATTTAACTTAGTACGTAACAAGAGCAGGTGCATGGCATACTTTGTACACACATGAAGAATAGCTGTACTAATGTAAATATGTATGAGCAAGATAACAGTTTAATCTTATTTTAGTTAAAAAATGATAAAATAAACTTACACGAGCTAAATTACTGTTTAATTAAACAATAATAAAATAAACTTTCATTATGTCACTATGTTGCCACATACAAGTGTTACCACACAGTAATGACCCACCTAAACCATTAAACAGCACAGTTGCAGCAGATTCCATCCAAACACATATTCAGTTACTAACTATCTCATAGCCAACTACCTCATTGTGGGGCTGTGCTGCTAGCTCAGAATCTGGGGCATTTTTTTGCACAGATCGTAAATTTTTTGTCACCTAACTTACTATTTGTTGTATATTACAACTGCTCACTTGTAGTATAACATCACAACTTATCACTGTGTTAAATGAAACAATAATGAAGGAACAGGTATAGTCACATAGTTGTGAAACACCAGTGGAACAGTTCAAGACAATGTTATTTGCGGTTGGCACACTATACATACGAACACCCACTCGAGTGTTAATGAAGTTGTTAGAAAAGAATGGCTTCAACAGGACAGTTAAATCTTCAGATCTTTAAATTTATCCATCCAACATTTGATGGAGATATTTGGGCAGTGCATCTAGTAGTTTAATTTTGAAACTTTTGCAGCCTTAGTATTTGTACATCTGCAGTGCAATGCAGGTCAGTATACAGTAACTACATGAGGAACACACACAAGAGAGAATTTTTAATAAAGCATCTTCATTCACTGTACTTGACATTTTCCTCATTAGAAATATGTTACAGCTTATTTTTGAGCAGATCTTATCTATGTAGTGTTTTGAAGTCAAATAACTCTCAATGTCCATACTTAGGAAGTTGTAGTGGTTTGTTTCCAGCTGGGCTAAGTTTCTTAGATCAAGTCTAACACTGTCAGTATGGACTGGTTCTACTGGCATGTACTTGCATGTGTGTGTTTTACTTCCATTTATACCCAGACATGTTGTTGCTGCTGAAATATTACTTTGAATTTTTGATACTCGATAGTGGTTCTTGAAGTTCTTCAAAATGACCTTGACAACTTCTTCAACTTTTAAGTCATTTATGTAGAGAATGAAAAGTAATGGATCTAGCACTGAACCTTATTGCATTTTCTACTTCACTTTTAGGCATCCAGAACAGACATTAACAATACTACTGTTAATTTCATATTTTATCTCAATGCACTTTTCTCTCTGTTTCTTGAAGGAGCCTATAATAGGAGGTGACTTTTCCCTTGTGCTATAATGATGTAGTTTCTTTACTAAAATATTGTGACAGACATAGTACAAACCTTTAGAGAGATCAAGAAACAATCCACAAGCATTTTTTATCTAACATCTTTGAAGTGAAAGATAGAAAGATTTTAGTGATGTCTTAGCTTACCTATTTTTCCTGAAACCATGCTGTTCATTACATACTGTGTTCTACCTATATATGATCTTCATTAAATCAAACAATGAAAAATCCAGGATGGAATGTAACAATATTAGAGAAGGAAAGTTGATACTCACCATGTAGCGGAGCTTTTTGTTGTGCCAATCACGACTCAGCAGCTCCACCACATGGTGAGTAGCAACTTTCCTTCTCTAATATTGTTGATCTTCATTAAACAATCTTTTAAAGCAGTTTTCAGTATTGTTGCCAAAACAGAAGTAATGATAGTGCATGTGTTCTGTTTAGTCCTTCATAAAAGGTGAATCACCTAAAACTTGCACCCCAAATATTGTGGAAATGGAAAGTGCTATTGATGTGCAATTTTCACAGAATGGTTGACTAGTCTGGGGCACATATTCTTAGCCAATACACAGATTGTAATAATACTTAGAAAGTGTATTTTTTGTGCAAACACACTTTTTTAAATGAAACAATGCGTATTGACATTAATAAACTGAAAGTAGGGTAAATTAGA
Source organism: Schistocerca gregaria (assembly GCF_023897955.1). NCBI lineage: Eukaryota > Metazoa > Arthropoda > Insecta > Orthoptera > Acrididae > Schistocerca > Schistocerca gregaria. The sequence goes on along the minus strand of NC_064922.1, from coordinate 354,122,856 downwards.
ATGTCAGTAGTGGTTGTAGCAGGATTCTAGCATGAGTCATTTATGAGAGATCATATTTTGAAAAGTTTCCAGACTAACACTTTCTTGTGCCGTTCATCCTGCTTAGTTGCTAGGTACCATGTTATTATGTTTGCTTACAGTATGCTTGTGTGTTCTTTGAGTGCAATGCGACTTGCTAGTGTGGCAGTCCAAGCAGCCGAGCAGTAGGTCATGAGTGATCAATGGGATTTACCAGTGCAGAAAAAACCAACATGCTCTTGGTGTATGGAGAGTTTCCAATATGATAGTGAAGTGGATATGTGAAAGGATAAGTACAGTACAAAAGTGTACAGGCCGACATCGTCTGTTGACTGCCAGAGACTGCCGACAGTTGAAGATGGTTGTAATATGTGATAGGCAGACATCTATCTAGACCATCACACAGGAATTCCAAACTGGACTGGGATCGACTGCAAGTACTATGACAGTTAGATGGGAGGCGAAAAAACTTGGGATTTCATGGTCAAGCGGCTGCTCATAAGCCACACATCACGCCAGTAAATGCCAAACGACGCCTTGCCTGATGTAAGGAGTGTAAACATTGTATAACTGAGCAGTGGGAAAATGTTGTGTGGAGTGATGAATCACTATACACAATGTGGTGATCCAGGGTGTGGGTATGGTGCCAACAGTAAAATTCGGAGGTGGTGGTGTTATGGTGTGGTCGTATTTTTCATGGAGGGGGCTTGCACCTTTATTTATTGTATTTGTATATGTTATAATGTTCTTGATAACTGTGGAAACTGTGTTGCAACATAGTAAAGAAATTCCTAGTTCATTAAATAATCAAATCAAACCCAACAAACAAATGTTAAAAAGTGAAAAGAATCTGTTTACAATGCACGGCCTGTGGCAGAGTGGTTACTTGACAATAACATCCTTGTAATGGACATCCCGTGGTCTAGGGGTAGCGTCTTTGATTCATAATCAAAAACGTCTTCGGTCCTGGGTTCGATCCCCGCCACTGCCTAAATTTTGATAAATATTCAGCATTGGCAGCCGAAGACTTTCGGCATAAGAAGTCAGCCTCATTCTGCCAACGCCCTTGTCAAAGAGGGTGGAGGAGCGGATAGAGGTTCAGGGCACTCTCTTGTCCTAGGGGTGGGAAATTGCCCCTAAAGGTGGAAGAATCAGCAATGATCAATGACATGAGGATGCAGAAGGCAACGGAAACCACTGCATTAAAGACACTTAACGTGTATCCACAGGACATGTGGCCTGTAGTTGAAGAAGTGTCATGATCATCTCTCCATTGGCAAAAGATTCCGGGATAGTCCCCCATTCGGATCTCCAGGAGGGACTGCCAAGGGGGAGGTTACCATGAGAAAAAGACTGAATAATCAACAAAAGGATAACGTTGTATGAGTCGGGGTGTGGAATGTCAGAAGCTTGAACGTGGTAGGGAAACTAGAAAATCTGAAAAGGGAAATGCAAAGGCTCAATCTAGATATAGTAGGGGTCAGTGAAGTGAAGTGGAAGGAAGAAAAGGATTTCTGCTCAGATGAGTATTGGGTAATATCAACAGCAGCAGAAAATGGTATAACAGGTGTAGGATTCGTTATGAATAGGAAGGTAGGCCAGAGGGTGTGTTACTGTGAACAGTTCAGTGACAGGGTTGTTCTAATCAGAATCGACAGCAGACCAACACCGACAACGATAGTTCAGATATACATGCCGACGTCGCAAGCTGAAGATGAACAGATAGAGAAAGTGTATGAGGATATTGAAAGGGTAATGCAGTATGTAAAGGGGGACGAAAATCTAATAGTCATGGGCGACTGGAATGCAGTTATAGGGGAAGGAGTAGAAGAAAAGGTTACAGGAGAATATGGGCTTGGGACAAGAAATGAAAGAGGAGAAAGACTAATTGAGTTCTGTAACAAGTTTCAGCTAGTAATAGCGAATACCCTGTTCAAGAATCACAAGAGGAGGAGGTATACTTGGAAAAGGCTGGGAGATACAGGAAGATTTCAGTTAGACTATATCATGGTGAGACAGAGATTCCGAAATCAGATATTGGATTTTAAGGCGTACCCAGGAGCAGATATAGACTTAGATCACAATATAGTAGTGATGAAGAGTAGGCTGAAGTTCAAGACATTAGTCAGGAAGAATCAATACGCAAAGAAGTGGAATACGGAAATTCTAAGGAATGACGAGATACGTTTGAAGTTCTCTAACTCTATAGATACAGCAATAAGGAATAGTGCAGTAGGCAGTACAGTTGAAGAGAAATGAACATCTCTAAAAAGGGCCATCACAGAAGTTGGGAAGGAAAACATAGGTACAGAGAAGGTAGCTGCGAAGAGACCATGGGTAACAGAAGAAATACTTCAGTTGATTGATGAAAGGAGGAAGTACAAACATGTTCCGGGAAAATCAGGAATACAGAAATACAAGTCGCTGAGGAATGAAATAAATAGGAAGTGCAGGGAAGCTAAGAAAAAATGGCTGCAGGAAAAATGTGAAGACATCGAAAAAGATATGAGTGTCGGAAGGACAGACTGAGCATACAGGAAAGTCAAAACAACCTTTGGTGACATTAAAAGCAACGGTGGTAACATTAAGAGTACAACGGGAATTCCACTGTTAAATGCAGAGGAGAGAGCAGATAGGTGGAAAGAATGCATTGAAAGCCTCTATGAGGGTGAAGATTTGTCTGGTGTGATAGAAGAAGAAACAGGAGTCAATTTAGAAGAGATAGGGGATCCAGTATTAGAATCGGAATTTAAAAGAGCTTTGGAGGACTTACGGTCAAATAAGGCAGAAGGGATAGATAACATTCCATCAGAATTTCTAAAATCATTAGGGGAAGTGGCAACAAAACGACTATTCACGTTGGTGTGTAGAATATATGAGTCTGGCGACATACCATCTGACTTTTGGAAAAGCATCATCCACACAATTCCGAAGACGGCAAGAGGTGACAAGTGCAAGAATTATCGCACAATCAGCTTAACAGCTCATGCATCGAAGCTGCTTACAAGAATAATATACAGAAGAATGGAAAAGAAAATTGAGAATGTGTTAGGTGACGATCAGTTTGGCTTTAGGAAAAGTAAAGGCACGAGAGAGGCAATTCTGAAGTTACGGCTAATAATGGAAGCAAGGCTAAAGAAAAATCAAGACATGTTCTTAGGATTTGTCGACCTGGAAAAAGTGTTCGACAGTATAAAATGGTGCAAGCTGTTCGAGATACTGAAAAAAGTAGGGGTAAGCTATAGGGAGAGACGGGTCATATATAATATGTACAACAACCAAGAGGGAATAATAAGAGTGGACGATCAAGAACGAAGTGCTTGTATTAAGAAGGGTGTAAGACAAGGCTGTAGCCTTTCACCCCTACTCTTCAATCTGTACATCGATGAAGCAATGATGGAAATAAAAGAAAGGTTTAGGAGTGGAATTAAAATACAAGGTGAAAGGATATCAATGATAGGATTCGCTGATGACATTGCTATCCTGAGTGAAAGTGAAGAAGAATTAAATTATCTGCCGAACAGAATGAACAGTCTAATGAGTACACAGTATGGTTTGAGAGTAAATCGGAGAAAGACGAAGGTAATGAGAAGTAGTAGAAATGAGAATAGCGAGAAGCTTAACATCAGGATTGATGGTCACGAAGTCAGTGAAGTTAAGGAATTCTGCTACCTAGGCAGTAAAATAACCAATGACGGACGGAGCAAGGAAGACATCAAAAGCAGACTCGCTATGGCAAAAAAGGCATTTCTGGCCAAGAGAAGTCTACTAATATCAAATACCGGCCTTAATTTGAGGAAGAAATTTCTGAGGATGTACGTCTGGAGTACAGCATTGTATGGTAGTGAAACATGGACTGTGGGAAAACTGGAACAGAAGAGAATCGAAGCATTTGAGATGTGGTGCTATAAACGAATGTTGAAAATTAGGTGGACTGATAAGGTAAGGAATGAGGAGGTTCTACGCAGAATCGGAGAGGAAAGGAATATGTGGGAAACACTGATAAGGAGAAGGGACAGGATGATAGGACATCTGCTAAGACATGAGGGAATAACTTCCATGGTACTAGAGGGAGCTGTAGAGGGCAAAAACTGTAGAGGAAGACAGAGATTGGAATACGTCAAGCAAATAATTGAGGACGTAGGTTGCAAGTGCTACTCTGAGATGAAGAGGTTGTTTCATGCCAGGCCTCACTGACTGACATCGATACCTCTCGTCAGTGCAGCACTCCATGAAGAATAGGCTGCCATTCCCCAAGAAACCTTCCAGCACCTGATTGAACATATGCCTGGGAGAGTGGAAGCTGTCGTCAAGGCTCAGGATGGACCGACACAATGTTGAATTCCAGCATTACCTATGGAGGGCGCCACAAACTTGCAAATCATTTTCAGCCAGGTGTCGGGATGCTTTTGATCACATAGTATATACAGCCAGTTAAGTATTTGCTCATAATAATAAACAATAGGAGCAGTGTTTAAACTACACAACACACATCTTACGGACAATTTCAAAGATCATGGAATTGTTACAGTTCCTAGGACATTCATGTCCTAAAAGCATTATGTATACACTGTCGGAAAAAAATTAATATGCCCTTTTAAAGTTTTTGATTCACTAAAAATTTATTGTTGCAAAAGTTGATGTGGAGTATATGAAATGACAATATTTACAGGTCAATAGCTTAAGTGGTCAGAGGTACCAGGTATCACCCATGCTGAAACACCCATATTAGTACATGGTGTAATCCTCACAGGTGGTAATGCCGTCACTGACTTTGGCATCCAGTTGATCATACAGATGGTGAATACTGTTGTGGGATACATTATGCCATGCTCACTAAACCTGTTTATGTAATTCTGCTTGATTGGAGACAAGTCTGGAGATCATGTTGGCCAGAGAAATTGTTGCATGTCTTGAGGGCATGTTGAATTTCACAGGCAGTGTGTTAAGTGATCTTTATCCTGTTGGTACAATACATCACCTTCCTGTTGCAAGAATGGAAAAAGAATGGGCTAACATCTTTCTGCACATACCGAGTACTGGTTAGTGTCCCCTCCAGAAACACCAAAGATGAATGAGAGTTGTACCTTCTTGGAACCTGGGACTCTAAAGCCTGTGGTAGAGCCAGTGTATTTTGGACAAATACACTTAATGAGACTGCAGTCACCAGGTCTACATCACACACATGAACGACCATCAGTTGCATGCAGGCAGAATCTGCTTTCTTTGCTGTAGACCACGGCATGCTATTTGGACCATTCATGCCATGCATGTCAATGCTGTGATGTGAGTCGAAGACAGACTAGAGCTGTGTATGCCTGTAGCCCCACTGCTAATAACCAGTTCACAACAGTTCATGTTGACACATATGGGCTCACAAGCCCTCTTGTCTGTGCTGTGGTAGCTGTATGATTTGCCACTTCTGCCCTTACAATATGACAGTCCTGGTGGGCATCTGCACTGCGTGGACATCCTGCAGCTTATCTTTGGGTGTGAGAATTTTCACGTGACCAATGACACCAGTACTGTTGCAAAACTGATGCAGCTCCAGCTTGTGTAGTCCTTCAAAATGACTATACCACCACCACTCGGAATGCCATAGTTTGACCCCTTTCAGGCTAGCTCTGTTGGCTGTAAGAAGCACGAGTAGATCTCCATAGCATGGTTGCCTGCTTACTTCATACGTTTGCATCAGGCTGAGCCCTCTGGCTGTGATCTTTTCCTATTAATCGGTAGACACAGATGGTGCTCTGGTAGCTATTCCACTATCCTATCTGGTGGCGGACATTGTTGATAGCATTATCAGTACATCTACTATCCCCCAGATGGTATATGCTTTCATCGGATCAAAATCAACATCATCTTTCCAGATGTACCAACCTTTTTTTTCTGACAATACAGAAATCAATTTCTGAATTTTTTCTTGAAGACTCTATGTCTTCTCTGGGATTCAGAGTGAAGATTATGGTTCTAAAGTCTCTAACAAGATTGTTGCAGATACATGGATAACATATTGGCTATCTGTGCACAATTAGAAGAATATTAATCACAGATCTTGGTAACCATTCCTCATATAAATAGGACCCTTTCAGGGCAACGCAAGAACCTACACCCTTCCCCACCCCTCCCTCATGGTACCAGAATTTCTGCTGACTTTATTATTTTCATCTATAGACTTTCCAAATGCAATGGAGTATGGTTGATGAATTACAATTAATTGAAAATGCAAAATATACTGCAAATTCCTAACATGAAGCTACAGCATGTCTCTGAAGAAGAATTCTTGGTATATGTGGAATACAAAATATTTGTGAATTAAAAAATGGGTGGAATGAAATCACATATGTCATATGTGACATGATATTCATGTAAATCTCCCATCTCAATTTAATTCCTTAAAGTACAGTCACAAAAATTCACATTAGCTTCTAAATGAATGAGAATACATTTTTTTATGACTGATAGGAAAGCATTGGCAAGCTGATAAATCAGTTAGGTCTTAATATTTTGCTACTATTTGACATTTATTATCGAAATCATCACCTACTTAATGGTTTTCAGAAACAGTTAACTGGTTCAAGAGATAAAAAGTTAAGAAGCCACTGTAAGTAATGGTTTGCTTAATCATTGTTATCATTTACAGTTTGGTAATAATATATAGTCTTTGTTAGTGAATAAAATTTCAGGATTTTTTTTTTTTTAACATTCGCCTAAAAACTCGCATCAAACCTCTTTATTCTTGTGGCTGATCTCACATCAAACATTTTTATTAGTCTTTATTGCCAATTTGTTTTTGTTTTTAGGGTGTCTAGTCCACAAGAGTTGTATTACAATACTACAGGATACAATGTTGTTAATGTAACACGAGAATCAGAAATTGGACCTCAGCTAACACACACTTATACTGTAATCAACAATGGACCAGCTGACATTGTGGAGGCTGACCTGTACATTCTGTGGCCCATGTACACACTGTCAGGTTAGTTGCATGTTGAGTTAAACAGAAAATCTATTGATATACTACTCCTAGATCTGTTTGTTGCTCTTTATATTCATTTTTCATTTATTTTTCAGATACAATTGCCTTAGAATTACCTAAATATAAGTCCAGTCACTATATTAACATAAAATATCACAATTGTCCTCAGGTGACCCTTTTTTCTACATCCTGGAACAGCCTGAAGTTACAGGCCCTGTCGTCTGTGAGAAGTTGGAGGAGGTAAATTCACTGCAGCTAAAGGTCAGTAACTTTCTTTTGAGGAGGCCTATATTTTTACTGTTGATAAGACAGAATGCTCTCAAGTAATTCTTGAAAATAGTCTAATGTGTTCTGAACACAACCCAGCTTTTTGTCATTTATATGTTGTGCCTGCAGTACTGTTGACATCAGAGTCTGCCACAGGAGTTTCCCCTGCGAAGCTGAAGTGCAGCTGACTTGTCAGCCATATCTGTGATGCGGGTAGACATGGTCTCAGGTGAGGGATACATAGTCTCTTCTCCACCCCACTCCCCCATCAGGGAAAAAGATGATGGAGACATCTTGATGTCATACAGAGATTATCCATGGATGTGGGTGTCCATGTAGTTTAAGCACCAATCCCTAGGATCCTGACCTGAGGGCATGAAGAAGCATCTAGATACTGGTGTGGATGGCCCAAGTTTGGCTGCAGAATCTGTAATTAGCATGGGAACTACCCTGGGTGAATCTGGAAAGAGAAGGAATGTAGTGACTACACCATGGAGAACCATGCACTGCTGATGATAAGGCAGTTCTACAGTAAGGACTTTTTCTGTGTAGATTTCCAAGAGAGAGCAATCATGGAACCAGGGAAGTCTGACTGATTGCCCACATACACTCCTGGAAATTGAAATAAGAACACTGTGAATTCATTGTCCCAGGAAGGGGAAACTTTATTGACACATTCCTGGGGTCAGATACATCACATGATCACACTGACAGAACCACAGGCACATAGACACAGGCAACAGAGCATGCACAATTTCGGCACTAGTACAGTGTATATCCACCTTTCGCAGCAATGCAGGCTGCTATTCTCCCATGGAGACGATCGTAAAGATGCTGGATGTAGTCCTGTGGAACGGCTTGCCATGCCATTTCCACCTGGCGCCACAGTTGGACCAGCGTTCGTGCTGGATGTGCAGACCGCGTGAGACGACGCTTCATCCAGTTCCAAACATGCTCAATGGGGGACAGATCCGGAGATCTTGCTGGCCAGGGTAGTTGACTTACACCTTCTAGAGCACGTTGGGTGGCACAGGATACATGCAGACGTGCATTGTCCTGTTGGAACAGCAAGTTCCCTTGCCGGTCTAGGAATGGTAGAACGATGGGTTCGAGGACGGTTTGGATGTACCGTGCACTATTCAGTGTCCCTCGACGATCACCAGAGGTGTACGGGCAGTGTAGGAGATCGCTCCCCACACCATAATGCCGGGTGTTGGCCGTGTGTGCCTCGGTCCTATGCAGTCCTGATTGTGGCGCTCACCTGCACGGCACCAAACACGCATACGACCATAATTGGCACCAAGGCAGAAGCGACTCACATCGCTGAAGACAACACGTCTCCATTCGTCCCTCCATTCACGCCTGTCGCGACACCACTGGAGGCGGGCTGCACGATGTTGGGGCGTGAGCGGAAGACGGCCTAACGGTGTGCGGGACCGTAGCCCAGCTTCATGGAGACGGTTGCGAATGGTCCTCGCCGATACCCCAGGAGCAACAGTGTCCCTAATTTGCTGGGAAGTGGCGGTGCGGTCCCCTACGGCACTGCGTAGGATCCTACGGTCTTGGCGTGCATCCATGCGTCACTGCGGTCCGGTCCCAGGTCGACGGGCACGTGCACGTCCACCTGGCCTCCCGCATGCCCACTATATGCCCTCGCTCAAAGTCCGTCAACTGCACATACGGTTCACGTCCACACTGTCGCGGCATGCTACCAGTGTTAAAGACTGCGATGGAGCTCCGTATGCCACGGCAAACTGGCTGACACTGACGGCGGCGGTGCACAAATGCTGCGCAGCTAGCGCCATTCGACGGCCAACACTGCGGTTCCTGGTGTGTCCGCTGTGCCGTGCGTGTGCTCATTGCTTGTACAGCCCTCTCGCAGTGTCCAGAGCAAGTATGGTGGGTCTGACACACCGGTGTCAATGTGTTCTTTTTTCCTTTTCCAGGAGTGTATTTTGTGCCATGGCCGACCTGAGGGAGGAAAGACAACCCTGGAGATGACCACTTTGTAATCCACCGGAGGACCCTTTTTGTATGGAGCAAATTCATGTGGACCACAGGCCGACAGGCTGCAGCTTGCTGAATCTTCTTTCTGAAAGAAGTGGAATTGCATGAGACTAGTAAAAGTCAGAGAAAGGGGTGTTTGTGTCCAACAGAAGATGTGTGTGCCACAAGTGACTGTGATGTTGGAAGGAAAAGGTATGGCAAGAAAATGCAATGATATACAACACTGAAGGTCACACAACACCCTGGTGGAGAGGCCAAGCCACAGCAAAACCTAGCAATAATGCCAGTGATGCCACACAGTGGTGGTCAGCAGCTGGCTTTTGCAATCAGAGGTCTCAGTGGTGCCCTCACGAGTCTGTGAATGATGAGATACAACAGCATTGAGTAACTGGCCCAGAGAGCTCACTCATGCAAAGAGTCGTCAACAGGAGCCAGACCTGGAGCTTGCAGAAGGATGTCTGTAAAAAGGAGGACCACACCCAATGTTAATTTGGAGACCAATACGTGGCCCCTCTGTTGGTTGGTAAGTGGCAAAAGCAAGAGAAAGTTTACAGTCTTGTACTGTTGTGCTCGGAGGACTGGGTGTGACACTCAAAGGATCTGCCACCCCAACAGCAGACAGACGGGGTGCAGCAAAAAGGACCAGAACTGGAGTATCACTATGTGAATGTGGATAGTGACAACACTAAACATAGAAACTACAGGCTGCCAGGGTTATCAGTTGACAATGCAGAAATGTCGCCTTCAACCGAAGTGGGGGCAAACGTGAAAACTTGGTAGTATGGCACTGAAAAGAGTGCAGCCTATGGATGAAAGGATCTGTCTGGAAAAGTACAGAGAGTTGAAACAGTGCCAGAGGGGAGTCCCAGACCTTAAAAGATATAACATAAAAACACCTTGTGGAGGAGAGTTTCTAACACTTTATTTACTTATTTAAGATGACAGTTCACAATAATCCCATGGGGACCGTGTTGCCAATGTTATAGAGATGGCTAGAGAAGGGCTTATCCAGCAATGGCTATCAAATGGCTGCTCATGATAATAATTGTGAAGAATTTTCTGGTCTCTGTTCTTGTGTACATCACTGGTTATCCAAAAGCTGCCTATTTAGTTATTGGGTTGATCCATAAGCTTGTAGTGTTTTTCTGTAAGTTTACTAAACAAAACAGATACAAATATCAGAGACTTATGTGATCAATAATATATTCTCTTCCCCTATTTACAATTGTCTGCTAATGCTGGGGTAACTTTTTCATCCCAGGATTGTAGAAACCACGTGGCTTTTAGGTGACCAGCTCATTGATCCATGTTTGGAGTGCATTTTCATCCATAAAGGAAGTTCCTTGAAGTTTGTTTGATAGAGAGCAGAAAAGTATGAAAATCTGAGGATGTGAGATGAGGTGGATAAGGTGGGTGTGGAATGACTTCCGAACCCAACTCCTGTTTAGTGTTTTTTTTTATGATACAGGATAGGAGTGGCTGGTGTTGTTCCTTAGTCAATTGATGATGAGCAAGTAGAATTCACACTTATGACCTCCCCACAAGTTTTGTGATTTTGGCTTAGAGCATGCAGTACCCATACACCCGATTTTTTTAACCTTCCCCTTTGCATGCAAATGTCACATGATGAGGAATATTCAAAGTTCCATCACATTTGACAGTTCTTGAGAACAATGATGTGGACCATTGGGGAGTAATGAATTTAAATGATCTTCTTCAAACCCCAAAGGGCTTCCTGAATACAGAGACTCACTAATGTCAAAACATTGCTCCTTAAAACGAGAAAATCATTTTTTGCAGTGGTCTGTCCAATGCATTATCCTCATACATGGTGAAATTTTTTCTGGCTGCCTCCACTGTTGTCACCCCTCAGCTGAACTCAAACTGAAGAATATGTCAGAAATATTCTGATTTCTCCACTTCATGCTTCATTTTCTAGCACCCAGAGCTCTAATCACTATCTATTAATGACAAAATGACAATATGTAAACTCAAAAACTACAAATAAAAAATGACAGCCAATAAATAAATCCATAGCAACCAGGATACCAACACGCAAAAAAAAAAAAAAAAAAAAAAAAAAAAAAAAAAAAAAAAAACAACTATGAACTTATGCACCAACCTAATGTTTTTATGTCACTTAATTCTCACCCTTGCCCCACCAATAGGTGGTGAAATATCTTCTTCATTGCAACCAGTTAGTCAGCAACCCCAAAAGTATTTCGATATGACAATAATTTCAGACATTTTTTTATTGTTTCTCATGTCATCAGCTTCCCATCTCAGGTTTGGGGGTGCTAGGCACATCTCAACCCCATTGTTTTTCCAGGTAGTAAACAGTATCTGTACATTATTTTTGTTGGATTTACTCCATTCTTTCAACACTTACACTTTGTGTCACATCCTTCCAAAGCCCACACTCACCCTTATGGATCAGTTGTCATCAGGATTTACCATTCAGCCTAGCCACTCTGAATGCTGTTGATTCAACACTAATTTCTTGCATATCCGATTATTTAATTATTTTTATGTTACCCCTTTGACCATTTCTCCAATTTCCCTCCCCCCCCCCCCCCCCCCCTCAAACACATAGGGAACAAACATGTCTAAAACTGTCACCAATCATTCAACCTAACAATGTTAAAACCAGTGAATCTGATGATAATATTGGCCATTTTTCATTGTTTTTACATGTCGCCCATTTCAAACTCTCGACCTACTCCCAGGGGCAAAATGTCTTTGAAAGTCTGAAAGTTGTGCTTTAAATCACTCCACCATTGTTGATGACATCTGGGAGGAAAGCAGCTGCAACATATTTTATTATGTTAAGGGTTGCAGACTTTGTCAGACTGCACTTTATTGATACTGATTATTCTCATACAATATACAAGATCTGATTAAAAAAAAAAAAAAATCCAGAAAATTCATAATTTCACGCCAATGGTGTGTTGGAGCAAAATGTGGTTGGCATCCCTGCACATGACTGTGTTTACTATGTAACTGCCAGAAGTTTAATTCAGTATGTGTGTAAGTTATTGTTCAGTGCTGTATTGAGTAGAACATTGTGTCACACAGCTTGCGAATTTCGAGATGGCAGAATTAAAGGAGCAACGCATTTACATAAAATTTTGTGTGAAACTCAAGAACAGGGACAAACCAAATGATGCAGGGAGCCTATGGTGATAAGTGCTTAAGCCAAACTTGGTGTTACAAGTGGTTCATGCAGTTTAAAAGTGCTAGACAGAAGTTAAAGATGGCCCTCATTCAGGACACCGTATGACGCCTACTGACGATGCTCAACAAAATTGTGCATGCCAGTCGAAGACTGACTGCATGAGAGACGCAGAATAATGCAACATTTCAGTTGGATCATGTCATGAAATCATGACACAGCATCTTGGAATGCATCACATTGCTGTCAAGTTCATCCCATGGCTCATGAGTCAAGATCAGAAAGACCTTCACTTCACAACCTATGAAGAGCTTTTGAATCATGCAAATGAGAATGAGATGTTCCTTAAGAGATTCGTAACTAGTGATGAGACATGGGTCTATGGTTGTGATGTTGAGACCAAGGTTCAATCTTGACAATGGTTTAGGAAAGCTTTCCATGACCACAAAAGGTTCATTAGGTCAGGTCAAATATCAGAAGCATGCTGATAGTTTTATTTGACTTTGAAGGATTAGTTCATCATGAATTCATGCTACAGGCACAAACTGTTAATTGATGATACTATCCCAATGTGTTCCGATGCCTGCAAGAAAATGAGAGAAGGAAACAGCCTGAAATGTGGTGACACAGTACACGCCTCTTTCATCACAATAACACACGCACACATTCATCCCTGTTGGTGGATGACTATTGCACAAAAAACAAAATGAGTGTGCTGCCTCATCCTCCGTACTCTCCAGACCTGGCCCCTGTGAACTTTTTATTTTATTTCCAAAGTTGAAACCCTGTTGAAAGGATGAAGATTTTCAATGATAAATGAAATAAAAGAAAATTTGCAGAAGTGCTTTACTAACAAGACTGCTTCTGGAAGTGTAAACTGTTTTGGGAGAAGTGTATCAATTGTGGAGAAGAGTATTTCAAAGGAGACCATGCACGAAAAGTAAAATGTAAGTGTAGAAAAATGTTGTAGACAAAGTTCCGGAATTTTTTGAACAGACCTCTTATATGATCTACACTCCTGGAAATGGAAAAAAGAACACATTGACACCGGTGTGTCAGACCCACCATACTTGCTCCGGACACTGCGAGAGGGCTGTACAAGCAATGAGCACACGCATGGCACAGAGGACACACCAGGAACCGCGGTGTTGGCCGTCGAATGGCGCTAGCTGCGCAGCATTTGTGCACCGCCGCCGTCAGTGTCAGCCAGTTTGCCGTGGCATACGGAGCTCCATCGCAGTCTTTAACACTGGTAGCATGCCGCGACAGCGTGGACGTGAACCGTATGTGCAGTTGACGGACTTTGAGCGAGGGCGTATAGTGGGCATGCAGGAGGCCGGGTGGACATACCGCCGAATTGCTCAACACGTGGGGCGTGAGGTCTCCACAGTACATCGATGTTGTCGCCAGTGGTCGGCGGAAGGTGCACTTGCCCGTCGACCTGGGACCGGACCGCAGCGACGCACGGATGCATGCCAAGACCGTAGGATCCTATGCAGTGCCGTAGGGGACCGCACCGCCACTTCCCAGCAAATTAGGGACACTGTTGCTCCTGGGGTATCGACGAGGACCATTCGCAACCGTCTCCATGAAGCTGGGCTACGGTCCCGCACACCGTTAGGCCGTCTTCCGCTCACACCCCAACATCATGCAGCCCGCCTCCAGTGGTGTCGCGACAGGCGTGAATGGAGGGACGAATGGAGATGTGTCGTCTTCAGCGATGAGAGTCGCTTCTGCCTTGGTGCCAATTATGGTCGTATGCGTGTTTGGCACCGTGCAGGTGAGCGCCACAATCAGGTCTGCATACGACCGAGGCACACAGGGCCAACACCCGGCATCATGGTGTGGGGAGCGATCTCCTACACTGGCCGTACACCTCTGGTGATCATCGAGGGGACACTGAATAGTGCACGGTACATCCAAACCGTCCTCGAACCCATCATTCTACCATTCCTAGACCGGCAAGGGAACTTGCTGTTCCAACAGGACAATGCAGATCCGCATGTATCCCGTGCCACCCAACGTGCTCTAGAAGGTGTAAGTCAACTACCTTGGCCAGCAAGATCTCCGGATCTGCCCCCATTGAGCATGTTTGGGACTGGATGAAGCGTCGTCTCACGCGGTCTGTACGTCCAGCACGAACGCTGGTCCAACTGATGCGCCAGGTGGAAATGGCATGGCAAGCCATTCCACAGGACTACATCCAGCATCTCTACGATCATCTCCATGGGAGAATAGCAGCCTGCATTGCTGCGAAAGGTGGATATACACTGTACTAGTGTCGACATTGTGCATGCTCTGTTGCCTGTGTCTAAGTGCCTGTGGTTCTGTCAGTGTGATCATGTGATGTATCTGACCCCAGGAATGTGTCAATAAAGTTTCCCCTTCCTGGGACAATGAATTCTCGGTGTTCTTATTTCAATTTCCAGGAGTGTATTTGGCTGCCATTTTTTTTTACGTTTCTTTAATCCTGGCTTGCACCTGTATTAACCAGGGTTTTTTCCCTGTATGTGGCCTTGACTGTGGTTTTATGAACACATAGGCCATGATTGCTTGTCATTGGACATACACATTTCAAGTTTTGGGATGTTTTTTGTGTCCTTTTGCCCTCACAGGGATTTACACTATGTGATCAAAAGTGTCCAGACACCTAGCTGAAAATGACTTACAAGTTCGTGGCACCCTCCATCAGTAATGCTGGAATTCAATATGGTGTTGTTGATCCACCCTTGGCCCTGATGACATCTTTCACTCTCTCAGGCATACGTTCAATCAGGTGCTGGAAGGTTTCTTGGGGAATGGAAGCCCATTCTTCATGGAGTGCTGCACTGAGGAGACTTATCGATGTCAGCCAGTGAGGCCTGGCATGAAGTTGGCGTTCCAGAGCACTCCAAAGGTGTTCTATAGGATTTAGGTCAGGACTCTGTGCAGGCCAGTCCATTATACAAATGTTATTGTCTTGTGACCATTCTGTCACAGGCCGTGCATTATGAACAGGTGCTCGATCTTGTTGAAAGATGCAATCACCGTCCCCGAATTGCTCTTCAACAGTAGGAAGCAAGAAGGTGCTTAACCCTAGCACCACGAAGCTGGGATCCGTCACATGGATGTCTAGGGGGTAGGGGCAAAAATTTGCCCCACACTCTTTTCACTTTTTAACATTTTGTTTGTTTGTTTGTTTGGTTTGATTTGATTGTTTAATGAACTAGGAATTTCTTTACTAGGTTGCAACACACTTTCAGTGGTTATCAGGAACATTATAACATATACAAACAGAATAAATAAAGTAATAAGTACGAGAAATATTATTATATTTTTATCATGAAACTAACGCTTTCATATACATCAGACTTGTATTAAGAAATCATAAAAGAATGTACAA
This sequence comes from Schistocerca gregaria, assembly GCF_023897955.1. NCBI lineage: Eukaryota > Metazoa > Arthropoda > Insecta > Orthoptera > Acrididae > Schistocerca > Schistocerca gregaria. Next base: position 354,107,031 of record NC_064922.1, on the reverse strand, counting down.
TAGCAAACCACAAATAAGAAAACAGAAAATCAAAGTCAGAAATCACAATTGGATTTTTCCTTCCTACTCACTTTCAATTTCACAACCTTTGCATATGATACATTTTGCAGAATGAATGGAACACAGATACTTGGAATGCCTGCAACAAACTATAGACACTTTTGTCATCTTGTCTTTCCTCTTTAGAGTTTTTACTCTTCAAACAGATGTAACATCATCCTCTTGAATAAAATTCAACAGACTGAGCAGTTGCAGTGATGCTGGGTAGTGTTTTCCCTAGAACACTTTCCTTTGCAGAGATGATAGGCTTTTCTAAACCCATGGTATTCTTTTCTCTCCCTTCCACAGCTGGCCTAATGAGATGTTGACCTAATTATGGCAGATACAGCTTTCTTACAGTATGCTTCTTCTTATTCCAGTTTGGCTTGTTTATCATGAAAATTATTCCAGCATTGAGACAGGCAACATCTGTCAAGGTGAAAAAGAGAGATAATGGCCACCTTCTCGTCCCTCATTTTACTTAATGATGTCACATCATTTGATCAATGCTGTCTATGCTCCCTTTGGTTTCATTGTAGTAGAGATTGATGTTTTTCTTTTTTTCTCTGTGTTAACTCATCCATCTTTTTATCATTATGTAATGTGGAAAGAAGTAGGAGATTCTTAGTAGGCTTCAGTTTGGAGATGTATGAAACCAGCTTCAGTTTGGAAATGTATGAAACCAAGGTAAATGGTGTTGCCTGTTTTCAGATTTGTGAAAAAGAACTTAGAGGAAATTAGCTCTCGTCCCTGCATCTTCTTTAGCTGTTCTGGTGTATGTTTTCTGTTACTCTTCAATGTTTCCACCAAACTTAACTTGTCATCATTGTAAAGCTCCTCGGCTAGGTCTGTAGATGTATAATAACAATCCATTGTTATATTTCTTCCACTTCCTGCCAGCAGGTTCACTAGGCATCTAACAACTGCGTTTGCACTCCGTTCCTCGGCAGGTCGTTCATCCTTCCCTGCATAGACCTCCATTTTTAGAACGTACTTGGTGTGTGCATCTGATAACATCCTAATCAATATGCCATACTTCCCAGGTTTGTCTTTCATAAAGACCTTAAAGAGACATCTTCCTTGAAAGAGGGAGAGCATTTCATCGATCGTTAGATCTGCACGTGGTATGTAGCATTTCACAAACATTTCATCAATTTCGTCGAAAATGTCATGAAAGAGACAAAACTTATCCTGCTTTCGTCTTTCAGTTCTTGTTTCTTTATCATCAAATCAAGTCAGGGACAGAAGTTCTCATCAAATACAACTCGTTGTAGCTATGTAGATATTCTTTCCCAGTACTTTCACTCATAAGTCCTCAAGAGCCAGTCTTGTGTCATTATTTGTGTCCATCAGTATCAGAATAACAAGGAAAGCATAGATTTCTTCTATGGTTGTAAGTTTTAAGTTCTTATTATGAGCTTCTTGGTTTGTATAGTCCATGATAATCTTCATTATTTTGGGAGTTGTAGACTTTTTAAAAGATTCTGACACACTAGAGATCAAGCTGTCATGAGTCAAACATTCACAAAAATTCACTATATTCTGCACTGGCCTGCATAATTGCCTTGGAGGTGCAGTAATATATTCCCTACTGCCTTTTGCTGTAACAGTGATGCTGGAAGCAACTACATGATGTTCATCAGGGGATGAAAACATGAACTTGACTCATTTTCAATTGCTGTGTCACTATCTTATGTCACAACTGTATCATCTTCTTCTAGATCACTTTCATCACCTTCACTTGCTTCATTTATTATAGCTGACACCTCTTCATCTGTGAGAAACCTCTGATAGTGACGACTCATTTTATTGGAACTGCGAGTTATGTACAACTGCTCAAACAAAAAAGGAGATTTATTTCAAAACAACAATGTCAACACAATGCAGCAGTACCAACAGTCAGAAACTGCACTTCTTTCTGCCATATTGAGAAATATTTTAATGAGAAAAGTCGTCTCACCAATGTCTAAGGGGGGGGGGGGGGGGCGGCAAAAACTGCCCTCACTTAAATATAATAGGTTGATTTAAATAATTCATAAAAATTATAAAACCATGATAGTACATACTCTAGATATTTTTCTAGAACTACCTAAATTCTTGCTTCTTCACTCCAACAAACAGATATATTACACTACCCCCCCCTCCCCTCCCCCCCCCCCCCCCCCCCCCCTCAGTGGTGCTGGGGTTAAAACATCAATGTAGGCCTGTGCTGTGATATTGCCAGGCAAAACAACAAGGGGTGTAAGCCCCCTCCATGAAAAACATGACCACACCATAACACCACCACCTCCAAATTTTACTGTTGGCACTACACACACTGGCAGATGACATTCACCAGGCATTCGCTATACCCACGTCCTGCCATCGTATCACCACATCATGTACTGTGATTCGTCACTCCACATAATATTTTTCCACTGTTCAGTTGTCCAATGTTTACACTCCTTACATCAAGCAAGGCATTGTTTGGCATTTACCAGCATGATGTGTGGCTTATGAGCAGCTGCTCGACCATGAAATCCAGGTTCCCTCACCTCCCACCTAACTGTCATAGTATTTGCAGTGGATCTTAAGTTTGGAATTCCTGTGTGATGGTCTGGATAGATGTCTGCCTATTGCACATTACGACCCTTTTCAACTGTCGGCAGTCTCTGTCAGTGAACAGAAAAGGTCTGTACACTTTTGTGCTGTACATGTACTTCATGTTTCCACTTCACTATCATATTGGATACAGTGGACGTAGGGATGTTTAGGAGTGTGGACATACAGACTTATGACACAAGTGACACCCAGTCATCTGATCATGTTTGAAGTCCATGAGTTCCGTGGCGTGCCCCATTCTGCTCTCTCACCATGTCTAATGACTACTGAGGTCGCTGATATGGAGTATCTGGCACTAGGTGGCAACACATTGCACGTAATATGAAAAACATATATTTTTGGGGGTGTCCAGATACTTTTTATCACATAGTGTATATATTTTTCCTGTTGGGGAGGATTGTTTGAACATTATTTATCAACACAATTCCAGAGCTGTCCTGATACCAAGGAAATATGTTTTTTTATTTTCTGAAGTTTTGCTCATTGTTCAGTATGAATATGAATATTAAAAATAAAAAAATATAACTTTCTGATTACACCAGTAGCTTATTTATCTAATTGTCTGTTTGTCACATTATTGATCTGCTTCTGTTAAATGGATTTTGTACCATAAATTTGGTTTTACATACATACTTTTACTTTTGGAAACTATAACATGCATGATAGTTGTGTGTTCTCATTTCATTCTTGTATTACATTTTTTACATTACAACTTTCTGTTAAATACAAGAAAGGTAACATTTTCTGGTGCTTGTATTGTGTACAAATACATATGATGATTATGGAATGGGTATCTTGAAATAAGTCATGTATGTTGTATAGATAATAATCATCATCAATAAAGGGCAGCCTGAGGAAGTCTGTAATCTTTCACATCATATGAAAATTATCTACTCAGTGGTAATACTGTTCATATTCTGTTATTTTTATGTGTCACTCTTTTCACAGCTTCACGCTGCCCATAAGCTGCTTGTGGTGTTCTTTTCAACAATATATTTTTCCAAAAAGAAAGTCATATATGTGTAAAGTTTGGTTGAAATTTCCCAAGGCATCCCAGAGTTATGCTTCAGTTTCATCTCTTCCCTACTGTGTCCCCACAAATATGGGTGCCGTAGTAGAATTGGCAAAAGAAGATCCCTGACAGTTAATGTCAGCTTAGCATGGCTGCACCACATGCTACATCAAGAAATCATGTAACACAATTTTGTGTGCATCTCTATGGCAATACCTCAGTGTTGTAGACACTGCCACTTGTGTTACACAGTTTAAAACTGGCAAGAGTGCTGCCAATCATCAGCAGTCTTCTTTTGCCAACTATACTATACAAGGACATCTTACATCCACAGTACTTCTCTCCCAGTTTATATATATTTGTACTCTGCAAGCCATCTCATGGTGTGTGGCAGAGAGTGTTTTGAGTACCAGTGTCTGTTCCCCTTTTCCCTGTTACAGGCGCGACTGGTTTGTGGGAAGAACAATATCTGGTAAGCCTCTGTGTGGGCTCTAATCTCTCTAATTTTATCTTTGTGGTATTTTTGTGACTGACACTAAGTTTTGTGTACCAAGTTTGGCTGAATTTATTCTAGGAATTCCAGAGTTATGCTAGAACATGCACACATATACATGTATACACTTATATATTGGTTTTTATCAATGTAGATGCTATCCGGTATAATTCCTGCTACACTTTGGCTTTTACTCACTGTTGCAGAAGATTTCACTTTGGGAATAAGATAAAATTAATTTTAAGTACTGAAATTCTAAATGTATGCTTTATGTTTCCATTTCTAATTGCAGATTGAGCAGAAGAAAAAAGGTATAGCAGCAGCTTCTCATCATTCACAATATGGAATGGTGGAAGTGGAAGGCAGCTCAGCCTCAGGAAAAAAGAGCACAGAGAAATATCACAAAACATCAAGCACCAGTACTCATTATGAGACTTTCAGTAATGGTTCGCATCAAAGCAGAACTCAGATACAAGGAAGTAGTGGAAGCCTAGAAGAGAAGCATACACAGAAAACTGGTGATATTTTAGAACCCAGAAAAAGTGATTTCATGCTCAGCGAGAAACATAATCAACACACAACTGATAGTAAAAACGTTAGTACTGGTGAATCTGGAGCTGTTTATTCGAAGAGTGGTCTTGTACCACACAGTGAAACACTGCAGGAAGGTAGTGCTGGTCGACATGAAATTAACAATATAACATCTCATTATGGAATGGCTGACAAAATAGGGAAACATAAAAAGAAGATACATACTTCTCACAACTACTCAGTCACTTGGAGAGAGAATGACAAACCAGTACATCAATATAAAAATTATAGTTTCACTACTTCTGATGATACTGGGTCCTCCTCTGCACAGTGGTCAAGTGATGATCATGATGATGGCGATGATACTTATGATTTTTCGGATGGAGCAAATAACTCTTCTAGCACCTTTCACAAATTCACGTCATCCTCTTCATATCATTCCCTTAACAATGGATCTGCTCTTGCGAGTGACAGTCATATTGATGAAGGAGCACATGAATCTGAGAGTGGAATCCGGTTTATTCCTGCATGGCAACTTGCAGGAGGAAAGCCCACTCCATCACCTGATAATTTTGAGGGAACTTTGCTTCATGGTTCCACAGCCTCTGATGGTCAGCTGAGGCACTATTGGGTTAACAGTGGCTCAAACACAGTTCTTCAGCAGGGAAAACATACCAATTTGAATGATTTAAGTGGCTCACATCATGAGGTACAAGGAGGCAGCTCATATTATTATCCATCTCCAGAAGCGAGAGGAGGTATGACTCAAAGTAGTATAGAATACAGTGCAACTAGCAATGAAGATAATGGGAGTGGTGTGAAACAGTATATTTCTCGCCAGTGGAGTAGTAAGCATCCAGGAGCTACCATTCACTGGGAAGAACAACACAAGAGTACAGCTGATGGGGAGCAAGATTATGATGAAGAAAAAGCTGAAGAAGAAGAAGATGATGATGATGGTGATGAGGATGATTATTATGATGACGGATCTGAATATACAGAAACATACAACTCTCAGAAGAAAACCATCACTGCACATCGAACTCCTTATCAGCAAGATAGAGCAGTGCCTTATGGTAGGCATAAAAGGGATCTGCAAGCAGATACTGACTTTGATCAGCTGCTTCAGTGTAATTCCACAAACTGTGTACGACTAAAGTGTGTAATCAAGAAATTTACCAAAGATCAGGAAGTGAACATACAGATACGCTCTCGAGCATGGGTACAAACTCTTAAGAAGGTAAATGATCCTCTTTTGTAACTATTTTTCTAATAATGTCTATTGAGAATTAAATGTAAGCAAAACCCCAATTAATTAAACCTTTAATAGAAGTTACACCTATCAAACTGTAATCTGTATTCTCATTTTTACATTTTCCTCTTCTATAGGTGGCTTCAAACAAACGACTTCGTGTATCCTCACTGTTAGCAATGCAAGTTACTCAACTGCCCTACATTGGCAAGCCTTATCGTCCTATCATTCGAAGTGAAGAAGTATTTACTGATGCTATATCAACAGATGTACCCACAAAGCCAGAGATTGTGCCTTTGTGGGTTGTAGTTTTGTCTGCATGTGCCGGCGTTCTTATATTGCTGCTGTTAATACTGTTGCTTTGGAAGGTATGCATTACAAACACACTCAAAATACATTGCTTTCCTTAGTAACAACATATACAGAGTTTAATTTAATATATATCTCAATACAATTATACTGAAAATTTAACCTTTTTTTTTTTCTTTTTTACATTATACTCTGTTTGCTTTACATCTTGTCCATGTGTGTATCATATTCACAATTTAAATTTTTTGCATTGCACCAGCTGCTACAAGAATCAAGTGTTGTGCACAAGTGTTACAAAAATTATTATGTAGTACTAGCTTCCCATTTTTTCATATTTTGATCTTTATTACAAAAAACTGCACTGGAGTAAAGAATAATGCACATAGAATTTGGGTCTCATCACTACTGCAGTCTCTCACAAGAAACTAACACAAATCATTTGTTACTCACATTAACTGAGAGGTCCACACAGCAATGCTCGAGTCAAGATTCCACAAAAATTGAATGATATGTTATGAAGGTTGAACAGTGATGCATTGATAACATTCAAAGTCTGTAAAAACCCACAGATATTTCATGCTGGAAATTATCTGTACACACAAGAGCCACGTCATTGTGAGTGAAATACTAAGAGTTCAAAACTATCTCAGTGCCAGACAAGGCAGAGCTTGAATGTAATATTTTACTAACCTGGCACAAAAATTGTAGGTTTTATTGAGACTCATCCACCTGGAGTTTGCCCAGTACATTTGTTTGTTTTGGTGATATCTGTTGGAACTAGTCTCTTTGATATTAGTGTCTGTGAGAAACAACTGAAATCACTAAAATTGAATAATGAATGCCTGTCAGGTCCTACATAGAAACTGGGTTGTATACAACCTTATTGGAACCATAATATGATGTAGGCCCCTGGAACGAAAAATGTTCCCAGTAGTTGAAAGGAAGCACAGAAAACAATCATTTACAAGAAAAGTAGCAGAAGCTATTCACAAAAGTACTCTCCATTACATGAACATCCATGTGCTGTAGGATTTTAGAAAATATTTTGAGCTCAGACATAATAAGGTATTTCAAACAAAATTACCCTCTCCACACCAGCCAGTCTGGATTACAAAAATGTAAGGCAATTGGTTAGCTGTAGTATTTCTTAACTTCTGAAAAGTGTTTCACTCATTATCACACCAATACTTGGAAATGAAAGTAAAATGACATACAGACTGCACACTTTAACTTGGATACTGAGCAGAGGATGCTGGAAGTGACATTGGTTGCTGAGAAGCCCCACCTCCTTATCCACAGTAGCCAGCTTACAGCTTATAAAAGAAACAAACATGTAGTGATAACAATAGCGGTTGGCGATCATGTGCTAATGTGCTACAGCACACTAAATACTGAACTTAAATTATGCCATTTCCATTTGAATGCGAGCCAGAAATTATGTTAAGAGTGTGCCATGTTAGTATGCAAATAAAATGGTCAAAAACACGTTTTGTAGTCCCTCTCCAAGATAAGTAGAAACCAGTATCGAGTGCTTATTGTTGCTAAGTTGCTCACACCACCACGTCAATATTTCTCTTTGAAAGTGCATTTAAATCTAACAAGCAGTGGGCTTGAGATGGAGCTCACTTATTTGGCTCAGACTAATTGAGTAGAAACAGGAAGATGTGCCTTTCAAATTCGTATTATACTTTGAGTAGGCCATAGGAAAAGGTAAAATGCTCTCTAAATATTTTTGGGCACCCTCTGATGTAACGATGCTGTGGTTAAGTGCTCAAGCGGATGCCAACTGGCAGTTTGTCAGCTGAGGTTTGATTCTCACTGCCACCATTTTTATATATATAAAAACAAAGATGATGTGACTTACCAAACGAAAGTGCTGGCATGTCAATAGACACAAAAACAAACACAAACATACACACAAAATTCAAACTTTCGTAACCAACGGTTGCTTCATCAGGAAAGAGGGAAGGAGAGGGAAAGACGAAAGTATGTGGCTTTTAAGGGAGAGAGTAAGGAGTCATTCCAATCCCATGAGTGGAAAGACTTACCTTAGGGGGAAAAAGGGACAGCTATACACACACACACACACACACACACACACACACACACATATATATATCCATCCACACATACACAGACACAAGCAGACATTTTCCTGCTTGTGTCTGTATATGTGCAGATGAATGTGTGTGTGTGTGTGTGTGTGTGTGTGTGTGTGTGTGTGTGCGCGAGTGTATACCCATCCCTTTTTCCCCCTAAGGTAAGTCTTTCCGCTCCCGGGACTGGAATGACTTCTTACCCTCTCCCTTATAACCCACATCCTTTCGTCCTTCCCTCTCCTTCCCTCTTCCCTGACAAAGCAACCTTCGGTTGCAAAGGCTTGAAATTTGTGTGTGTGTTTTTTGTTGTCTCCTATCAACATACCAGAGGGAAACATTCCACGTGGGAAAAATATATGTAAAAACAAAGATGATGTGACTTACCAAACTAAAGTGCTGGCAGGTCAATAACACACACACAAACACAAACATACACACAAAATTCAAGCTTTCGCAACCAACGGTTGCTTCTTCAGGAAAGAGGGAAAGACCTGCCAGCGCTTTTGTTTGGTAAGTCACATCATCTTTGTTTTTAGATATATATTTTGTGTGGATGGGAGGGTGGGTGTGGGTGTTGTCTGTTCTGTTGGACATTTCACACCACGGCTGTTTGATATAGCAGCCTTATATACAAATTTTGAAGGAAAGACTGACTCCAGCCACAGCCACAGTCAGGCATCAAAATAATCCACTGGAGAAAGTTAAAAAGTTTTGCCAGACCAGGACTTGAGAACAGATCTCCCACTTAACCCAACTGGTTGACGTAACCACCTCAACCATCTAACATGCTTCCCATCTGTCTCAAATTATCAACATGTCATACACTAGTAGCATTCGTTTCCTGTTCACCTACTTGCTCGCAGTGAGTCCTGTAGTCCTCCAAGAGTCATGGATCCTGTTGTGCATCTGCACTGACGTTATCAAAGCAGCCATTCCTACAGATATACATTGTGTATTGTTGTTGATACAACAACCAAAAATATCAAATTGTGAAGGAAAGGCTGGCTGCTGCCAAAATCAGGCATCAAAATACTTTGATAGTGAAAGTTGCAGGAATACAGGACTCACTGCAAATTAATAATATAAAATTATTCATAACATATCAACACTATCTCATTTAGCTACATGCTCATGCAGTTTCACACATGCATTCCGCGTCAGACTCAAAAATTTCATTGGAATACAATGGTCACAGTCATAGACTATTATGAATTTTTGTTCAGAACTTTTCCTGTGCCAGTTATTATACTTCAAGAGGTAAAATATTAAATATTTTCAATGCTGATACTGATAAGCTGTAACACATTTTGGATAAGTGACAATTTGGGATGGTTTCTTGGCTTTCTTTTACATAATTCTGGCTGTTGAAAGCAAATAGATTGAGTACTGTCATTACTCATAGCTTTACAAACATAGGTATCGAGTGGTCCATTGGTGTTCCAACTTTGCTTTCTTCTGGAGTAGTAAGACTTTTTACCATCTGTTAAGTGGCCCCACAACTGTAATCCATAACTGATATTGTGAAGGAGTGCATGGTGCACTGTTAAAAGATAATGTGTTGTTATTATACGTCTTCATTTTCTCCAGAGGTATACAACACATGGAAGTTTTTCATGCACATGTGCAGCATTTTCTTGTCAGTTATGACACCAAGGTGTTTCACAGCACCTGTGTTATCCAAGAACATTGTGCCACCAAGGCTATATAATATCTACTCGTGTTTTTATCATCATTCTTTTCATTCTGTTTAGCATGAGTTGCTCTTTGTCCATAGTGAATAACACCTCAGCTTCATGAATTTCTTTATTAGGATTTTCGGAATTAGGTATAACCTCATACCATCTGCAAATTAGAAAATCTGTTCAATAGAGTCCAAGTTATTTATAAATATTAAAATAAAAGAGACGAAAGTATGGATATCTGAGACATTCTATACTCTAGCTTTTGATCCATGATATTGTTCCTCAGATGTATACTGTCAGCTGTTTTCTATATAGGACTGAGGTTTTCAGAACAACACCAGTAATGCCATAGCAGTTCATCTTGCGCAGCAAGGTGTTGTGTGATATGCAGTCCAATGATTCATTAACATCACAAAATTTTAATTCTATAGGTTCTGACTCTCCATACATTTTGATTATCTTTCTTACCAGAATACACACAGTCATAGAAGTGGACCTAATCTTTTAAAATCTGTGTTGTGCATCATGGAATATGCTGTTGTCTGTAAATTAATTGTGAAGATGATTTTACATAAGAGATTCCATCCCTCTAGCCAGTACGTTTTTGGCCCATATGTACACTGAAGGCGCTACACGTTATTTTTTTTTATTTTTTTATTTTATTTTTTATTTTTTACTTTGTTCGTAATAGGTAACAGGCAGTAGCCTATTCCATTCATGATGTGAAGTTTTCAGAGTCACCATTTTAGAACAGTATGCTGAAATATCATATCCCATACTAAAACATTTTCATCTTGTTTTGTCAATGCAGTATTGAATTAAGAGTTTTTAAAAATATACCTTGCTGAATAATGTATCATTTTTATGCACATTTTTCTTCATTCAGCTCTCTACATGGTTATGATTTTCAGCTGTAGCCAACTTACAATCATTTAATTTCACAATACATAACAGTTATACAAATATTAACAGTTTTCTTTGATGTAAACTGAGTGAAGTGTCTTATTACTTCAAAAGAAGTGTAAAATAACAATTTAAACCATTTCAGTGTGGCTTCTTCAAGAGGAACAGACCAACTGACACACCAGAGAAAGAACCATTGAATCGTAATGGTCATTACTCTAATGGTGATGAAGCGCTGTGAAGGATAGAAACAGAAGACAAGCAACCTGTTTTCTGTACCATTTGTGGCTCTGGAAATGTAGAACATTTCTTGAGAAGACTGATCAATGTTCTGAATCGGAACTGAAGCTCCACACCAATTCCAGTATTTAAGTTATTGAGGCAACTAAACTAATCAGTTTTGATTATGTTTAATGTAAATACTAAGTCAAAAGGAAGGATAATTATTTTCATATTCTTCTATGCCAGGTTGTAAGGCATGCACTCCCTAATGCATGTGCAGAATTTGGAGTTCAGTCCCTAGTGGAACTATTATTTTGTTGATCGTCAAGTAGATACTCGAATAATTAACAGTAACCTCCAACCTAAAAAGGCATAAAAGAACATGGATGTTGACACACATATGACAGTATAGATGAAAGAATTACCTATGGTTGTGTCATATACTTTAGAGTCTAATATGGCAGCTTTAGTATAGCAGTGAGACTGGTATAAGTTGTTTCTGTGTGTTTCTGTTTAACTGTAGCTAAAGAAGGGGAGACTGCAAAAATCCTTCATAAAGGATACAGAACGCCAATAGTTGTTCTTGTGCATTACTATACTATACAGATGGTTGGTTGACTGATTTATTTGTTTGTTTGTTTAGTTTGCTTAACAGTCCAGTTTTAGTGCTCAAGTTTTTTGTTTTTATTTGTTTCACTTCTATCACACATTCTCTGACTAAGCAACACAGAACAAATAGATCATTCAACTGGTCAATACCTTGTTGCATGAATAGCAAAGATTAAAAAACTTTTTTTGTTGTATAAATGTTCCTGTACACCTATAAAATGATCTATATAACAAAAGTCTGTTATTTCATATTATTTGTGTTAAAGCATAATGCAGTAACTACAAAATATCCTGTTTATATGATATGATTCACACTTAATAATCAAGTTGGAATCATTAATCAAAACACAATCTGACATTTACTGTTCATGGCAAATTATGAACAATGCAACACTGCCAATAAATCTTTTGTAAATTAAATATTACCATTTGAGTAAGCATCATAGATAGATAGTCAAGATGCAGTATTTAAATTGGCAGACTTAGTGGAATGGGGAATCATATAAGTACCATGCACAGTAGAGAGACTGTTGTCAAATGACTATCATACGTGAAAGAGCTGAATCCTGAAATTATTTAAGTGTTATGCATTTTACAAAAAAGCACTTTCTATAGAGTTACAGATCTGGATGAACTATTTCCCTTATTTTTCACAAACTTTATATGAATGGTTTTATTCTGTCTCACACAGACTGTTTCCTTTGTTTGTATAAGTTTTAGAAAGGTTCATTACAATGCAATTAGCTTATTTTAGAAGGTTTTCAGCACACAGAAAATGCGTTATTGTTTTCATATTTCAATTTTTTGGAAGCTACCTCCCGTCTAAAGTCTGTAACTTGAGGCTTTACATTTTGTAGAAATCAAGATACACATCTGTTTTGTATCAACTGAACATAGTTAATGTTTTTTTTTGCACACAAAAATTTAATATACAACCTGTGTATCAAAGATTCAACTATTATTCCACAGTTTCACATGTAGTAATCTGCAAGGCCATTATTAGTTCACCACGTTTCAATGAAAATGTATGTAAGTTGTAGGAACCGAAGCTTTGTGATAGTTAACTGTTTTGTTTACTTAATATTTGTACAAAATTATATTGCTTTTTAACAGCTGAATGTGCGTAACTTCTTCCCTTAATATTGTTATGCCACATGTATGTATGATTACATTTGTATATGATGTGTGACTGTTGTATGTCTGTTTGTATCATGATTTTTGTAAGAAATTTGTAACATAGTTGCAGCAGAGCTTGTTAAAATTTAATTACTGTACAGTACATGTCTGTTGGTGTGTAATCTGCATATTTATTACTTGTATTTTAATGAAATTACTTCATTTTTATATTCCTAGGTTTTAGTATATCATCCATTCCTAACATGTGTGCTGAAAAAATCCATAAGACCTGCATTTCTCCACAGACTTTCATCATAAGAGCTTCATTTCCAATCCTTCATTGCTATTAACTATTAAACTACTACTTCTTAATGTAACAAATCTACAGAAATTAAGCACATCTCATTAGGATAATATTACGAAAAGTTATATCCATTCGATGCAAATGTGTGCAAATATTCTAAAACAAAACGTCAGTATGAGGTAAAAAATGAAGTTTTTCTATATGACCATAGAGTATTCATTGATGGAATTCCAATCACATCATCTATGTCTGTAAAAAAAATGTAAAGAGTTCCTAACAAGTTATCATAAAAGTGCCTTAGAATATTCTTGATGTGAAAATAAACATCACTTATCCAGCATTTTCTATGCACATGCAGGAAGTTTTTTAATGTATTGCTGACATTTTTAGTAAAATGTAAATGGTTACTGCATATTTTGCTATGTACATACTATAAAAATAATGTAAATAAATCTATTTAATATCAAAAATAGTGATGGTATGTTGTGTTTCTTTCACCATGTAGTTTCCTTGTGACTCTCATTTGTGAATAAATGTACTCCTTTTTTGTTGCAGAAATAGTGAGTACAATGCATTAGTTGCTCCTGTCTTCATCATTTAGTGTGTGAATGAGAAAGAGTGTGCATGAGTGTGAGAGAGAGACAGATGTGATTATGCACGCAACACATATTAAGTCTCAGCATATTCTTTACCTGTACTCTATCATCTTTGTTTTTTTTAACTGAATATCTTATTGTGCTTCAGTAGAGTGCATGCATGTCCAGATGTTCGTATTGTTTCAGTAAAAAGCTAAAACTTCATTAATGTTCTCCATAAGATATTGTGGAAGTAAAAAACTTCTCAAACTCTTCAAAAATGTGCAACTATATAATATAAATTGACTCTTTCTAAAACTATTTTAGTCATATAACATGTTTTGTGAAAAAAGTATTAAAAAATTTTAAAACTTAATTTTTAATCACAATATTATTATTATTTCTTTCCTTTCTCAGACGTTATGTCTGGTTAAAAATGGAAAGTGACGCGCACCTTGATCAAGCGTGACTTCTTTTTAACTGTACGGTATATGTTACATTGCATTTAGGAACTTTTGGGTAATTGAACATGTATCAATAATTACAGATTTCTGTAGCTGTATATATACGTTTGGATGTAGCTGTATTGCATTGATGTACTGGTGGATATTGTGTGATATGAGTCCTGTAGCTTATTATTATTATTTTTATTATTATTATTTATGTTAGGAATTAAAAAACCCAGAAGTCAAGATCGTGCATGAAATCTTTTTTATTTGGTTTCAGTAATAGTTTTGGCTAACAATCTAGCCATCTTCAGATCTAAGATATAAAGAAGATCTCGTGTTAACAAGATACAACAGCTTACAGAACTGCAGATAATATTGTAGCAGGGTTCAAGAGTATATACATGAATTAATCATTGATCACATACCATAAAACATTCTTGATTAGTGTTGCTGCCATTATGGCTTCACATATCATTAAAATATTTTTTTTTAATTACAACATCCGTACATGACACAATTAAAAACAGCCTTTTGTTATTTGTGGCCAATGTAATTGAAGCACAGTCATAAAACTGAAAATATACATTAGTCTGCTTGTGTCTGTTGTCTGTGTATGTGCGGATGGATGTGTGTGTGTGTGTGTGTGTGTGTGTGTGTGTGTGTGTGTGTGTGTGTGTGCGCGCGAGTGTACACCTGTCCTTTTTTTCCCCTAAGGGAAGTCTTTCCGCTCCCGGGATTGGAATGACTCCTTACCCTCTCCCTTAAAACCCACATCCTTTCGTCTTTCCCTCTCCTTCCTAAAGAAGCAACCATCGGTTGCGAAAGCTAGTAATTCTGTGTGTGTGTTTGTGTGTTTTGTTCATGTGCCTGTCTGCCAGCGCTTTCCCGCTTGGTAAGTCTTGGAATCTTTGTTTTTAAAATATACATTAATATAGAGAAGAAGCAGTGAAAATAGAACAGTATTTGTGTAGGGGACTATCTACTCTAATGACTAAATGTAAACATATCACAAAAATCTAGTGGCCATAAGTTCCCAGTCCACCATAGTGTGTATTCTACGCATATGCCAAATGTAGCATTTCTTGCATGCTGTAGGGACAGAAACTGCCATTCTATTCACATACACTACATCACATCACCATATATATGATGACTTCTGTTACAAAGTGATTTAAATACTGATTGTGTCATGTCCCTTCATTGTATCATTTCCAACACTAATCAAGAATGATTTATGGTATGTATTCTGTAATTAATTTTTGTGTATACTCTTGAACAATGCTACGATATTGTCGCCAGTTCTGTAAGCTTAGGTATGTTGCTAATACAAGGAAAAACTGTTTTATATCTTACATCTGAAGACTGCTAGATTGTTAGCAACTATTAATCAGCCCAAGGTGACAAAAACACCATTACTAGTACCTCTCTAAGTCTGAATGAGTTTGTGTATAAAGCTATGAGAAGCTGGATGTTCCTTCTACAATACTGGAAAGACTTGGCAGGAATGTAGCCACTGTACATGATTGCAGGCAGGGATGGTTACAAGAATGTTTGATTGCAAGAAGACTGTGCATGTGCCACTACTGAGAATGACTGGTGCATTGTATTGCATCTGCAGCAGCAATCTGAGCAGCTGCAGGCACCACAGTGACACAACAAACTAGTACAAATTGATTACTTCGATGATTCAAGGACAGCTCCAAACTAGATGCCTTGTAGCATGCATTCCACTGACCGCAAACCATTGCCCTCTGTAACGTCAATGGTATCAAGCAAAAGATTGGAGGGTAGGTTGGGCGTCTGTTGTGTTTTCTGATGAAAGTCAGTTCTGCCTTCATGCCCATGATGGCCATGTCTTGGTTAGGAGAGGACCAGTTGATGGTCTGCAACCAAGATTTCTGCGTGCTAGATGCACTGGACCTATACCTTCAGTTATAGTCAGGGATGCGATTTCATATGACAGCAGGAGCACACTCACGGTTATCCCACACACCTTGACTGCAAATTTGTATGTCAATCTGGTGATTTGACCCATTGTGTTGCCATTCATGAACAACATTCCATGGGATGTTTTCCAATAGGATAATACTTGCCCACATACCATTGTTGTAACCCAACATACTCTACCGTGTGTTGGTATATTGCCTTGGCCTGCTGGATCACCAGATCTATCTCCAGTTTAGCACAAATGGCACATCATCAGGCAACAACTCCTGCATCATCGAGAACTGACATAACCATTACTTATTGTCCGAGAGCACATCTGCATGCTTGCTTTCAACATTCTGGCAGTTACACCAATTATTTATGTGCCAGCGTTTCAAATTTACAATGGATTATTCGTACTTACATTAACCTGTGATCTTGCGATGTCAGTCACTTAAATATGTCACCTAGACAAATGTATCATGAAATTTCACTACCT
Source organism: Schistocerca gregaria (assembly GCF_023897955.1). Classification (NCBI taxonomy): domain Eukaryota; kingdom Metazoa; phylum Arthropoda; class Insecta; order Orthoptera; family Acrididae; genus Schistocerca; species Schistocerca gregaria. The sequence continues at coordinate 354,090,410 of NC_064922.1, read as the reverse complement.
TTTTTTTGTGATGCAATTTTTTTCCATCAGTGTATAAACATTTGAGTTATTTTGTATCCCTTAGAACAAATATTCTGATACACTATAGGAGTAGCTTAAAGATTTTTACTGAATTTTTCAGTATCTGGGGTTTACAACTTCCCTCCTGATGTCTACCAGAAATCTCTTATAAACTTTTGTATCAGAATATAAAACTCCATTCTGAAACCTTTAAAAGAGATGCTTAATCTACATGGAAATTATTTTTGCTTCCAGTATTGTGGCCGAATTTCGCTCTTCATTCTAAATCCAAATTTATAGCAAGCACAAATATCATTAAAATGCTTAGATCCCTGAAGAAGTTTCTGCAGGATTTTCCATTATGAAATTTGAACAATGTTCTTAAAGTAAATATTTTTATCTTAGCTGCTTTGGCCCAGATAATTATGCCATGGATGGTGCTGATTGAAAGTAGCTAAGAATCCAGATTGTGGGTCAATACAAGTGCTAAGCAGGCAGAACTCAGCCTTACACATATGCTGGTGCTTCATCTGTATCCTATGACTTTCAGTCATGATGCCTTATCTACTGTGTGTATTCATTGGTTTTCATCTCTGGTACCTGTTTGTAACTGCCTATTACAATTTTTTGCAATATTAAAGGTTAAGCTGTTTTCTTTGACCAGTTGTAAACCTGTTCCATTATTCTTGTGGTTGTATCTGGTATGGATATGTTTGGGTCCTTTATCAGTATATTTGTCTCATTAGTAGACATCACAGTTTTGAAGATTCTTCCAATGTCCTGGACACATAATTCACATCTACATATAAATACATACTTCACAAGTCACCATAAGGTGCATAGCAGACAGTACCCTGTACCATGGCTAGTTGTCTATTTTCCTGTTTCACTCACAGACAGAGCAAGAAAAAAACAACAATCTACATGCTTCCATATCAGCTCTTTTTATCGTATCTTATCTTCATTGTCCTTATGCAAAATGTATGTTGGTAGTAGTAGGATCATTCTGCAATGAGCTTTAAAAGCTGATTCTCTAAATTTCCTTAGAAGTGTTCCTTGAAAAGAACATCGTCTTCCCTCCATGGATTCCAATTTGAGTCCCCGAAGCATCTCTGTAACACTTGCACATTGTTCGAACCTTCAGATAACAAATCTAGCAGTTTGCCTCTGAATTTCTTCGATGTCTTCCTTCAATATGACATTGTGCGGATCCCAAATGCTTGATCAGTACTCAAGAACCGGTCACACTAATGTCTTGCAAACAATCTCCTTTACAGAAGAATCACACGTTCCTAAAATTCTCCCAATAAATTGAAGTCGTCCAATAGCCTTCCCCTATCACAATCCTAACATGCCTGTCCCATTTCATATCACTTCGCGACATTATACCCAGATATCTAAAGAATTTGATGGTGTCAAGCAGGACACTATTAATGCTGTATCCAAACAATATGGGTTTGTTTTTCCTATTCACCTGCATTAACTTATTTTTTTCAAAATTTAGAGTTAGCTACCATCCATCACACCAACTAGAAATTTTGTCAGTCATCTTCTGTCCTCCTGAATTCAATCAACTTTGACACCTTACTGTACACCACAGAATCGCGAGGAAAAACCACAGATTGCCGCCCACCCAGTCCCTAAATCATTTATGTATATAGAGAATAATAGCAGTTGGTTGGTTGATGTGGGAGAGGGGACCAAACAGCAAGATCATCAGTCCCAATGGGTTAGGGAAGGATGAGGAAGGCAGTCAGCCATGCCGTTTCAAAGGAACCATCCTGGCAGAATAATAGCAGTTCTATGACACATCCCTTGGGCACTCCTGACAATATCCCGGTCTCTGATGAACACTCACTGCCAAGGACAACACACTCGGTTCTATTACTTAGGAAGTCTTTGGGCTACTCAAATATCTGGGAACCTATTAAGTATGCTTGTACCTTTATTAACAATCTGCAATGGGGTACCAAGCCAAATGCTTTTCAGAAATCTTGAAATATGGAATCTGCTTGCTGCCCTTCACCCATAATTTGCAGTAAATCTTGTGAGAAAAGGGCAAGCTGAGTTTCAAACAACCGATGCTTCCTAAAACTGTGCTGATTGACGGACAATAGCTTTTCAGTATCTAGAAAATTTGTTACATTCAAACTCACAATACATTCTAGAATTCTGCAGGAAACTGATGTTAAGGATATTGGTTTGTAATTTTGTGCATCCATTCATTTAGCATTCTTCTTTACAGGAGCCACTTGCACTATTTTCTAGTCACCTGGGACTTCGCGCTGTGTGAGAGATTCATCATAAATGCAAGCTAAGTAAGGGGCCAATACCATGTAGTATTCATTGTAAAACCGAACTAGGATTCTATCTGTACCTGGGACTTGTTTGTTTTTAACTCTTTCAGTTGTTTCTCTAGGCCGGGGATGCTTATTACTATGGAACTCTGTGTAATGGTAAAACTATGGTATGTTTGTATGACTCTCCTGCATGAATTATCTCTTAAATTCAGAATTTAAAAGTTCAGCTTTCATTTTGCTTTCTTCAAATGCCACACCGAATTGGTCAATGAGTTACTGGATGGAGGCCTTAGACCTGCTTAGTGATTTCACATAGGACCATATCTCAGCTAAATATTTTGCTGCGATATGAATGGTGGTAGTTGTTGAAAGTTTCATGCATAGATCTTTTCACAGATGCACAAATCTCTACTAACTTTTGCCTGTTACATTTGCACACTCTGTTTTGAACTGATAGTGTAACAGCCTTTGCTTCCTCATCATTTTCCGAATATTATTGCTAAACCACGGCGTGTCTTTTCCATCCTTAATCTACTTACTAGACACATACTTGTCCAGAGTATGATTTACAATCAGTTTAAACTTTGTTCATAATCCTTCTATGCCCATCATACTGGAACTAAATGATGTCAATTGTTTTTCTGCCCTTTACAGCAGGAACATTCTCTCTTGCCCTACTGACTAATTTATTAACTTCTGTAACCGTAGTCATTATTATGACATCACAATTATTAATCCCCATTTCTATATTGATGTCATCAATAGGGTCTGGCCTGTTTGTAGCTATAAAGTCTAAGATATTTTCATTGCACTTGGGCTGCCAAACTAGCTGCTCAAGACAGTTTTCGGAAAATGTGTTCAAAAATACTTCACAAAATTGTCTTTCTGCACCCCCTGCAAATGAATCCATAGATGTCCCAATCGAGAATTAGTAGGTTAAAGTTGCCTCCAGCTAGTACTGTATGATCTGGGTATTGAGTCACTACTGACTGTAGACTCTAGAACTGACACAGCAGAATTGGATGGAATCTGAAATGAACACTCCCCTTCATCTGCCTTTCCAATAAATCTTCCAGAATTAGTTAAGTATCTTAGGGCTTTCTGCTTTGGATTTTAGCTATCTCTTGAGCCCAAGAATAATTTGAGCACAAGAACTTTCCTGGAAGGCAGAAAATTTGGGAACTTCATTACAAATTCTTTGATAATTTTCTGATGAAATTTTGGCAATAGAAGTGCCTTAACTCTGACCATGGTCCGATGTCCCTATCTGCATATTGACTAGTGTTTGTTCGTCAAAGTACCATGGCATCTGCCCTGAGTGGAAATTTCATGGGTGCCAAATTGGTATACTTGAAGCAAAAAAATGTATGAATGAAATATGAAGCTATTTCCTAACATAAGACTTTTTTCTTGTAAAAGGCCTAATAGGCATTTGATATTGGTAGTTCATGAATTATATTCTGTCCTGTTATTTATGTATATGAGATAGATAAAAATGGCCTTTTGTGCCAAAACCGTCTCGTTTATTTGGCATATGTTACAACTGCTGCAATATTAGACAGTTTTATTTCATTTTATCTAGCAGACAGTGACAAAATACGCAAAATCAAATCAAGAAACCACACCAGCCTTGGGTACTACTCATATTAACTGCTTTTTCAGTGTTAGACAATGACATTTTGGTTTCTCATGTAACAAAACATTTGACAGACTTTGATGAGATAATAGATTTTTCCGTAAAAAGGAAAGCATGCCATGTAAACCTGCAGCAAAATTAGATGGAAAAAAATTCCGGGACCTGAGGACTGAAGAAATGTTTACTGCCATACCTGTCCCTTGTCTCGACTATTTAATTTTATCTCAGACTAAAGAGAAAGTTATTAGATAATAGACAAGAAAGAGTGCAAATTTTCTGAAGAATTCTACTCTCCTTGTCATAAATAATCTCACCCAATATTAATTGTGAGGTTTTTTTTTAAAAGGGAGATAGGATGTAAAACTGGTCGATTGGAGCAGGAGAGGTACCACAAAACATCTTAATTTCCACTGTCCTGAATATTGGTTTAATGGCTGCCATTACGAAATATACATGTTTGAATTCCACAGAGCAAAGTACAGTGACACGCAATAGAATAATATTGTGGGAAGAGGCATGGCACTGCACTTTGACACACTTACAACAAAATAATATGTCTTACCGTTCCTCAATCATATATGTTTTATACATCAAATTCTTCAGAAAGATGTGCAATACAAAATGAACATATTTTTAATTTTTTTTTTACATCCTACCCCAAATGCTCGTGAGGTGGGGGACACAACTATCAAGTTTTTGCCCTGGTTTGCAAATATTGTATATCTGTGGCTGAGGTATCTGTCAGCTTTTATAGTTGACTTCTTCCTTTAGTCTTCTTAGCATGGGCAGGATGTGTGCATGCTGTGTGCCGACGTGGGAGGAGCTGACCACAGTTTGTGAACTGTTGAATGTGGTTTAGGCTATAACAACTGCCTACAGTCTGATGCTTCAGGGCTTAGCTGGGGTGGAGAATCTGGTGCATTGTATGGTTGGACACCTCAGGCATCAGGCTTGGATCTACGAAATTTTCAAACTGAGGCAAAAACTTGATAGTAGTGGATGCCAGGCGCTTTGTGAAACAAGTTTTTTTTTTTTCTTCAAGTATATAAATTTGGCACCCCCCCTGAAATTGCCGTCTGGAGAAGATACCCTGATCTGCCTCTCCCCTCCCCCCTGACCCCTCCCCTGGTAGATCCGGGCATGCTAGATATGCAACTTATCCTCCTGACGGGTAACCAATGGACACTGATACCTTAATGAACTGTTTAGCTGGCTGTTCAGAAGAAACGCCTACTGAGCTGCATATTTTCTGAATTTATGCTTGCACAACACAACGTTAAACTTTTTACATACAAAAAAAAAAACGCATGAAATTTAAGCAATGTATACTACTAAGAAATCACAGGAAAAGCTAAGTACATAACTTGCCACCCTAGAGATGTGTCACAGACAACAGCTGTAGCTGAATAAGAACAAGGGTCGGCTAACTTGTGGAACCTTGAGGGTCATCTTATTTTATGTTTCTTCAGTCTCAATTTATTTTCTCCCAGCAGTATGTTGATGTGGCCCTGTACAAACTGTTATTAAGATATGTTTGTATGTAATATCTGTAGTAAAATTTTATAACCTTGCCTTTGCAGAATTACAGAAAATGCCAACAAGATTATGTTTCTTGTTTAGTTCTGTCAGAACTGTAGTATTTAGTATTTTAAGCTACTAAGAACATGGGAAGGACAGAGGTGGGTCACTTGCTTATCTCCATTTTTATGGCTGTTACCACAGTGTGCTTTAGTCTTTCAGGAAGCACATTTTGATAGAGATACTCAAGAGGAGTGTTACAATACTGGCCATTAAAATTGCTACACCATGAAGATGACGTGCTACAGACGCGAAATTTAACTGACAGGAAGAAGATGCTGTGATATGCGAATGATTAGCTTTTCAGAGCATTCACACAAGGTTGGCGCTGGTGGCGACACCTACAACGTGCTGACATGGGGAAAGTTTCCAACCGATTTCTCATACACAAACAGTGGTTGGCTGGTGTTGCCTGGTGAAACGTTGTTGTCATGCCTCGTGTAAGGAGGAGAAAGGCATACCATCACGTTTCTGACTTTGATAAAGGTCGGACTGTAGCCTATCGCGATTGCGGTTTATCATATCGCAACATTGGTGCTCGCATTGGTCGAGATCCAATGACTGTTAGTATAATATGGAATCAATGGGTTCAGGAGGGTAATATGGAACACCGTGCTGGATCCCAACAGCCTTGTATCACTAGCAGTCGAGATGACAGGCATCTCATCCGTATGGCTGTAACGGATCATGCAGCCATGTCTCAATGCCTGAGTCAACAGATGGGGACATTTGCAAGACAACAACCATCTGCATGAACAGTTCGACAACATTTGCAGCAGCATGGACTATTAGCTCAGAGACCATGGCTGCGGTTACCCTTGATGCTGCATCAGAGACAGGAGCACCTCCGATGGTGTACTCAACAATGAACCTGGGTGCACGAATGGCAAAACATCATTTTCTCGGATGAATCCAAGTTCTGTTTACAGCATCTTGATGGTTGCATCCGTGTTTGGCAACATCGCGGTGAACGCACATTGGATGCATGTATTCATCATCGCCATACTGGCGTATCACCCAGCGTGATGGTATGGGGTGCCATTTGTTCCACATCTCGGTCACCTCTTGTTAGCATTGATGGCACTTTGAACAGTAGACATTACATTTCAGATGTGTTACAACCCGTGGCTCTACCCTTCATTTGATCCCTGCAAAACCCTACATTTCAGCAGGATAATGCACGACCGCATGTTGCAGGTCCTGTACGGGCTTTTTGGATACAGAAAATGTTCAACTGCTGCCCTGGCCAGCACTTTCTCCAGATCTCTCACCAATTGAAAACATCTGGTCAATGTTGGCCGAGCAACTGGCTTGTCACAATACGCCAGTCCCTACTCTTGATGAACTGTGGTATCGTGTTGACGCTGCATGGGCAGCTGTACCTGCACACGCCATCAAAGCTCTGTTTCACTCAATGCCCAGTCATATCAAGGCCGTTATTACGGTCAGAGGTGGTTGTTCTGGGTGCTGATTTCTCATGATGCATCCACCCAAATTGCGTGAAAATGTAATCACATGTCAGTTCTAATATAATATATTTGTCCATTGAATACCCATTAATCATCTTCATTTTTTCTCAGTGTAGCAATTTTAATGGCCAGTAGTGTACTAAGTCTGCAATAAATTTTAATAATTTGACTGAAATGCTATGATAGCCATAATATTTACTGCTTTTCATTGACCTAATGGTTTTTGTAGTTACCTGGCATGATCAGTTGGTGCAGGAGGTGTTCTGTAAATTTGACTGTAGTCCTCTTATGAAAACTTTTATTTATTTGCCAACATTATTGTTTTAATACAGTAGTGGATTACTAGTTTTGGCAGTATAAACTGCCATTTTCAGATTTATGAAAGAAAATATGCTGAGGTTGCAGACTTTCCTTAAAAAAAAAAAAAAAAAACCACACACACACACACACACACACACACACACACACACACACACACACAGTAGGGTATTCACAAAAACTCAATGACAAAAAATTACATACCCATAAAACTGGGCAATGGTAGTTATGTTATACAATAATTAAACCATTCTATGAAAAGAAAAACACACAGCCTGCTGTAAGATAATAAAACTCTGTTCATATGGACAAATGCAATCCAAAGACAAAACACAATAAGCCAATACAATAACATGCCAGATGTGCAACCATAATGTATGTACTACTTAGAATTTCTATGACATGAACAAAACACATGCCATTTAATGTCATTTCATGATTTAATCCCGTGTTGGTTATGACAGACTAACTGACGACTAGACTCAGAGTACAACAGAAATGCTAAGTGCTGAGAGGTACCACCAGATGGCAGTCTGCAATGTGTGACATCAATTAGAAATAATGTGCTGGGATCCCTCATTTGTATAACATTAGAATTAAAGGCAATTTTATGTTATACATATATTTTGAGGCTGGTGCACAATTTCTTATAAAAAACTTTTGTACATTAACTGTATTCTATATTGTTATCCTATATTGTGTAGTGGCTTGTTTTGCAGTTTCCTAACATTGTTGATTATTATAATCCTTCATTTGCAGCAAAACTGACCAATAAGATCAAGTCCTATTTGGTTTCTCTGTAGGTGTGGATGGTTTAGTTTTCCTCTGAAGGCAGTTCTGTTTTATATTTTGTTTGATACAATATGTTAATATTGCATAAACTATATTATGTCATTTTTACGTCAAAAATGTTTTTCATTGAATTCTTCCTATGTTCTGGGCCACCATGTACAACACTTCACAGCACATTGTTTCTCTTTAAATATAATTCATGTAATTTTGTCATTATGATTACTTGATGTATATTATTTTTTATTTAAATTGACTTCTTTAACTCTAATGTTATACAAACATGGAACTGTATTACATTTTTTGTAATTGATGTCACACAGTGCAGGCTGCCACTGGTGCTACGTCTCAGCATTTAGCACTTCTGTTGTACTCTGTGTCTAGTTGCCAGTTAATCTGTCAAAGTCAACATGGAATTCAATCATGAAACAACATTATATGCCACATGTTTTGTTCATGTCATACAAATTCTAAGTAGTACATACATTATGGTTGTACATCTGGCATGTTATTGTAATGCCTCTACTTTCTTATTATGTTTTTATTTACTTTTAGTTAACAGATTTATCTATTATTGTATACTGACTTTGGATTGTATCCATCCAGATGAACAGAGTTTTATGAGATTTATTATCTTACAGGACACTGTGTGTTCTTATTCTGACAGAACGGTTTAAATCATTGTATAACATAACTGCCACTGCCCAGTTTTATGGGTACATAATTTTTTAACCCTGTAATCAAGCATTTTCTTTTTTTATATAAATCTGAAGACAGCAGTTTATATTGCTGAAACTAGTAATCCACTAATGTATTAAAACAGCAATGTTGGGAAAGAAATGAAAGTTTTCATAAGAATGCTACAGTATTAATGATTTTTGTGGTTTGGCAAAATTAATATCTGATGTTATATTTTATGTGGCAATAAATCTACTTCATTCATCAGGCATGTTTGGTATATTCCATCAAGATCCTTCTGGGGTGTGATACAAGTTATGCTATACATTAAGGATAAAAAAACAAGCAGAAGCTATACATTGTATCTTAAGCTATACATTATAGTGTAAGTAGTATAAGGAATATAGTAAGAATATGAGGAGCATACTCACAACCTTTCCTGAAAAGAACTGTTACAGGCAGGGAGATTTAATGTCATTCATACAGTTTAATCTCACCTTGGAGAAAGTTGTCAGAGAAAGCAAATTTGAAAAGTGTAATGGGCTATGAGTGGAAAGAAGAGTGGCAGAAGATATAGTGTTCAGGAGTGAGAGCGAACAAGATATTGGGCATACAAGTAATTGGATAGGTGGCTGGTGAGATTTTGGAAAAGGGGTAGAGTTTGGGAGAGGCCAGGAGAGACTTACCACACAATATGAGAACAAAGCAATCGGATTAAAAAGGGTGTACAACAGGGATGTGGTCTTCTGGGGTAATATGGTGAGGCAAGTGGTGTACTCCAAAGCTGTTTTTTAGAGGGATCAGCAGTAACAGGATTGGATGTGATGGCCCAGGAAACCAGTTTTTGAACTAGGCTGGTGGGGTAATTATGTCCAGAGGAGGCTGAGGTGAGAATGGTGGTGTACTGCTGTACAGAGTTTGCATCTGAACAAATAGATTGCCTCTTCAGCTACTGGATCAGTGTAGATAGTAGCTTCAGTGACAGTATTTCTCATAGCTTTAATCTGTGAACAATTTGGACAGCAAAGTTTCAGATGATTCAGCTTCCATAGTAGTATTCTAACCTTAAGTGGGTAAGCTATAAATAGAACGTTCCTCTTACCTCTTAAAACTGATTGTTATGAAGAAAACAAGGCAACACACTGTTTTTGTTCAAAATTATATATAAGGTGTAAGAATATATGTGAAAGAAACCATTTCTGTAATGGTTTAATACTCTGATATCCAGGTTAAAACTGACTGCAAGGAAAAAAACTGAACCACACATTTTAAGAGCATAGTACTTTCTTTCTTGTAGTTGTTTTTAACAGAAAATCTGTACATAGTTGTTTAAAAAATATATAGGTAATGTCCATGTGAATATTAGTAGAGTGTCATGTAACAATTTGAAGTAAAATGCTCAAGTATTTTTTCAGATTTTTGCTAACAATGTTACCCCTCAGCAAACTACAAACAAATTTATTTGTCCTATACATTTAAAACTATGTAAGCTATATAAATCCAACAGTTTATTAGAGTATCATGAAGAAATAAATAAATGGATCAAAACTTCGAGATTTTTACTAACAACATTTCCCCTTTACATATAACATGAAGGAGTCTGGCCTTGGCAGCCAGAGACTGTTGTCATGTGTATAAGAGTTTTGTGTGTGTGTGTGTGTGTGTGTGTGTGTGTGTGTGTGTGTGTGTGTGTGTTTGTTTGTTGTCTGTCTAATTCTGGTGAAGGCCTGTTTGGCTGAAAGATTTGTTTGACAGTCTTCTTTTTGTTGTGCCTATCTGTGACTCAGCATCTTCACTATATGGTGAATACCAAGTATCATTTTCATAATATTGTCATTACGTGCTACATAAATATTTATGTACCATACGAAGGAATGCCCAAGAAAACTGGAATACTTTTTTAAAAGACAAATATTTTCAAATTGCTTACAAAATGACCTTATCCCCTTCAAAATACTCTCCATTACAACTAATACATTTGTCCTATCAGTGCTTCAACTACTCGAACATTTTTTGTAGTTATCTTTAGAAATGGCCCATTTTTTTCTTGACTATTCCAATGTTGTCAAATCAGTGTCTTTCCATGCCCCATTTCATATGTAGAAATAAAAAATATCACATACAGCCAGGTCAGGTGAGTGAAGTGCATGGGGCAGCAGAACCACATCATTTTTAGCCAAAAACTGTTGAACAGAGATGGCTGTGAGTGCAGGTGTGTTGTCATGTTAGAAGAACCAGTCTCTTGTCTGCCATGATTCAAGTCTTTTTAGATGAACACTATTGCACACTTGACTTAAAACTTTCAAGTAAAAGGTTTGATTGGCGGTCCAGCCTGGGAGAATAAACCATGAACGAACTACGGCCTTGGTATCAAAAAAGAAAATAGTCTTATTTTCATGTTTGATTTGATTTGATGACATTTTTTTGGATGGGGTGATGATGACATCTTCCATTGGCTAGACTGTTGCTTTGCTTATGGGTTGTAACTGTAAAATCCTGTGTTATCAGCAGTAATGACCGTTGAGAGAAAATCTGGATCTGTTTTAAGCTGTTGTTTCAAAGCATGACATGTTTCAACCCAATGTTCCTTTTGATTGTTAGCCAGAACCCAAACAACAAATTTGGCAGCAGCCCTTTTCAGTCACAAATCTTGTATTAAAATTCACTGAGCCTAACTCCAAGATAACAAACTAATCTCTTGACAGTCGATCTATTGTCTGCCGATGATCTGTGAGCACAAGTTCTGAAATTTTTTCAATATTTTTGTTGATTTGGGCAGTTGATGGACATGCAGAATGAGGTTTGTCATCAATCGACATGTTGCCATTTTTAAGTCATGCAAACCACTTGTACACTTGAGTTTTTCCCAGAGCAACATTTTTATTGAGTAAAAGTCAAAATTTCACAGCTGCACATTGTTCAGTTAAACTTTCCATCATAAAAAACGGAACAAGAACAAAACAGCACTATCAAAAACAATCACTGCAGATAAACAGAACAAGCCAGGTCAACAACAACACAGTAAATTGGTCAAGAATTTTTGCCTCATACACATTTCTTACATCACACATATTTCGCCCCCCCCCCCCCCCCCCCCCCACACACACACACACACAGCGAGAGAGAGAGAGTGTGTGTGTGCCTTTGCTTACACAAGTCATCTAATTCTTATAAATTCCAGGGAGCGGGGCGATGAGCTCTGACGCCATGTTCAATCATATCCCAGATGTGTACGGTCAGGTTCAAATCTGGTGAGTTGGGGGCCAGCATATCAATTGGAGCTCACAACTGTGTTCAAAACCACTCCATCAAATGCCTTGCCTTGTGAGATGGTGCATTATCTTGTTGGGAAATGTGACTGGTGTCAGGAAACAGGATCATCATGAAGGAGTGTATGTAATTTGCAACCAGTGTATGATACCCTTTGGCCATCATGGTGCTTTGCACAAGCTCTACTGGACCCATGGATTCCCTTGAGAATGTTCCCTGCAACATAATGGAACCATTGCCAGCTTGTCTCCATCCTGCAGTGCAGATGTCAAGGAGTTGTTCCCCTGAAAGATGATGGATCGTGTCCCCACATCAGCACGACAAAGATGGTATCAGGATTCGTCAGATCATGCAAAACTAACAATCTGCCAATGTCCAGTACTGATGGTCACATGCCAATCTCAGTTGTAGTTGCCAAGTCGTGGGAATAACTTTGGCACATGCATGGGTCTTCAGCTGCAGAGGCCTATTGTTAAGAGTGTCTGTTGCACTGCATGTACAGACACATTTGTATTCCACCCAGCATTAAGGTCTGATGTTAGATCTAACACAGTTCACTGCCTGTCCTGTTTTAGCAGTATGTCTAGCTTACAACATCTGACAATTGTAATAAGGGGTGGCTGTCCAGCCCCACAACATCTGGACATGGTTTCACCTTGGTTTTGCCACCTGTTGAAGACGCTCACCATAGGACTCCTTGAGCACCCAACAAATCATGCAATTTCTGAAATGCCACAATCTGCCCTTGGCCAAATTCAGATAGATCACATGTGTTCCCCATTCTACACATGGAAACCACAGTCACTGATACTACATGCATGATGCATGTGTCTGACTAGCAGTCATTCCTCAGCAGGTGATGCCGGTACTCCCTGGACGGGTTTATATCGATAGTAGGTTGGTGGTCATAATGCTCTGGCTGATCAGTGTATTATATGTATTTAAAAATATACAGCCTACATCTGTCTAATTTTTATAAGTGCATCACGTAAAAATTTCATATAAATTGGTCATGAACTCAGATTTTTGCTAACAACATTTTCCCTTTACATATTACACTTATATACCACATATATTTAAAAGTTATGTAGCCTATGTCCATCTGAAAGTTTATTGAAGCAATTTTTATATAGTAGGATAGATACAGGTTTTTACATGCCATATATTTTTTAAAAAATATGTAGTCTACGTCTGCTGATATTCGTAACATGTAAAAATTTGAAGTAAATTGGTCAAGAACATTTTAAGTTTTTGCTAACTTCATTTCTTCTTTACATAGTATGAATATCTATATACTATATATGTATAAACTAAAAATATACAGCCTATGTCTGTTTGAATGTCAGTCAAGAACTTTTCGACATATTTGGTAATGAATACAACTTGTCTTTATATTGTAGTTTAGACATCCCTCTCTTGTGCCAACCCTTTTATTTCAGATAGCACTTGTATCCAATTTTCCAATCTCTGTCTTCCCCTACAGTTTTTACCTTCTACAGTGCCCTCAAGGACCATGGAAGTTATTCCTCGGTGTCCTATCATCTTAATCCTCCTCCTTGTCAGTGTTTTCCACATATTCCTCGCCTCACAGATTCTGAAGAGGACCACTTCACATATCTTATCAGTTAATCCAATTTTAAGCATCCTTCAACAGTACTACATCTCATATCCTTAGTTCCTATCATTTTCTGGTTTTCCAGTAGTCCGTGATTCATTTGCATATAAAGCTGTGCTCCAACACGCATTCTTAGAAATTTCTTTCTTAAATTAAGGTGCATATTTGATACTAGGAGACTCTTTGCCTGTGTGCTTTTTGTATCATTCATGACATGTCTGTCATGCATTATTTTGCTTCCAGGATAGCAGGATTCTTTCACTTCATCTGCTTGATGGTCACCAATTTCAATGTTAAGTTTATCACTAATCTCATTTCTGCTGCTCTCATTACTTCCATCTTTCTCTGGTTTACACTTAATTCGTATAGTGAACAACAACAACAACAACAACAACAACAACAACAACCTGATGGTATCATTCCTCAGTATTTCAGTATTCCACTTCTCATTAGCAAATTGTTATATGAGTATACATCTGCTACTGGATATGCCTTACAATCCACTATCTGATTCAGAATCTCTTGTCTCATCATGGTATAATGTAACTAGAATCTTACATTGCCTCTAGGCCATTTCCAAATATGCCCCTCCGCTTGTGATTTTTGAACAGTTTATTTGTAGTTACTAGCTGAAATTTATTTAAGCACTCATTATTCTTCCACTTCTCTAATTCCTACTTCCAAACACATATTTTCATGTAACTCTGTCTTCTATTCCCTTCCACACTACAAAGTTCAATAACCCCAATGATTATTAGATTATCATTTCCCTTTCACACTGAATATTACACATTTAATTCGCTCACATTCCTTCTGTCTTCATATTTTGTTTGTGATGTTGGTCTGTATACCTGAACTATTGTTGTTGGTGTCAGTTTGCAGTCAATTCTGATTACAAAAATCATATTACTGAACTGTTCACAGTAGCTCATTCTCTGGCCCACTTTTCTATTCACGGCAAATCCTACTTTCCTTATACCACTTTCTGCTGTTTTTGATGCTACCCTATATTTGTCTGACCAGAAATCCTTATCTTCTTAAATATCATTTTGCTGGCCTCCAACTTTACATTTCTCTTTTCAGATTTTCTGACTTCCCTATGACATTCAGATTTCTGACATTCCATGCAGCCACTGGTAGGAGTCACCCTTTTGTTGGTTATTCAGTCTTTTCCTCATGGTCACCTCATTCTTTGCAGTCCTCTCACAGATATATGAACAGCTGATTAACCTGGAATCTTTTGCCAATGGAGAGATCATCATGACACTTTTCCAATTATAAGTATATGTCCTGTAGATATACATTAAGTGTCTTTAACACAGTTGTTTCCATTGAATTCTGCATTCTTGTGCCATTGTTCACTGCTGATTCTTCCAACTTTTTGAGGCCGTTACCCACTCAAAGTACAAGAGAGCACCCTGAACCTCTGTTTCCTTCTCATCCCTCTTTGACTAGGCCACTGGTAAGACATGGGTACCTCCTTAAACTGAAGTCTT
Source organism: Schistocerca gregaria (assembly GCF_023897955.1). Lineage (NCBI taxonomy): Eukaryota > Metazoa > Arthropoda > Insecta > Orthoptera > Acrididae > Schistocerca > Schistocerca gregaria. The sequence goes on along the minus strand of NC_064922.1, from coordinate 354,075,261 downwards.
CAGCCACCAATGCTAATGATTTTAATCAGAATTTAATGGTTGCTAGAACAGAACCTGGCACCCAGGGCGTTTTGATTACTGGTCAAAGATGCTACCCCTAGACCAATATATCCATTGTTAGTACTTGTATTTAAGTCAATAAATAAACAAATCAAGTGCTATGCTAGTGAAGCAAAGGAAGCAGAATTAATAAATGTTCATCATCTAGTGTCACCTACAGTCGACAGTGGAAGCTCTTAGTTGGATGTGATGGTGGCAAAAGGAAGGGAGGGAGGTAGAGGTGAAGTCATGCCAGAAAGTTACATGACTTTCAATTTTCCTGAGTGTCATAAGTGCTACATGCAGTGCCACTATGTTGTTTCCAAATGTAGGCTGACAGTCTTGAGCAAAGAAAGCTAATGGTGAGGGCATGCATATGTATTATCTATGCATATGGAACTCAGCATTAGAAGTTAGTTGCTTAACTTTATAGAAGGGTGTTACAGATTTATCCTTAACAGGAAATGTATCTGTACTCACTGACTAACAAAAAACATATCAACTCAGAATAAGATTTTAATACTCTAGTAGAAACACCATCACAGCAACAAGAATGCCTCCTTTTCAAAAATCCAACTCAAAAAATAGCTTCTTTTAAATCAGATGCACAACAAAATGTAGACCAAATCAATATGACACCTAAATCTCCCAAGTGCTACTATAGATGAATACAGGCCATTTACATATTTTTTATTCAATGCTTGTTTCTACAGTCTTGGAACTGACCTCTGACTACTCTAAAAAATGTGACAAGAGTCATGGCAGGGGCTAGCAGATTCCCACCTTACTCCAATTACAGCATTCTCCTGATGTATTTTAATAAAAGGCAGTGGAGCTTGATTCCCACCTTACTCCAATTACAGCATTCTCCTGACGTATTTTAATAAAAGGCAGTGCAACTTGAAATAATTTTTTTTTTTAAATTTGATTATCAGTTTTGGCCTGTAAGACAAAGGCCAGAGCATAAAGCTGCTGTGTAGTACTGACTCGTATCCGTCACGGCAAGGTACCAGTCAATACAAAACTGCAGCCCTGCACACTGCCTCCTCACATCATCTGGAGCCTTGGTCTGAGGATGGTCTTGTAGACCAAAATTGGTAACCAACATTAAAAATTAAAAAAAAAAAAACTGGACTACCTTTTTTTTCTAAGTACAATTGCTGCTGTTTCATTATGATGCCAAAATTTCTTCTTCTTCTGAAGGCGGAAAATCATTAAACATCCATATACTCTCACAATATGAGGTCTGTTCAAAACATTCCGGAACATTCGTAATTTTGCGCTAATGGGGTGTAACTTCCGTAAGTTTCATTGTTGTAAGTCTGTTAGTTACTATTCAGTGCTATATTGAATAGAATGTTGGGTCACACAGTTTGCAGATTTCGAGATGGCAGAGTTAGAGGAGCAATGCGTGAAACTAAAGAAAACCTTTAAAGAGACGCACCAAATTATGCAGGAAGCCTACAGTGATGTGTGCTTAAGCTGTACTTGGTGTTATGAATGGTTGACATAGTTTAAATATGGCCGGATAGAAGTTAAAGATGGCCCTCATTCAGGATGCCCTCCAACGTCTACTGATGACACTAAAGTCAGGAACACAACGTAATTGTGCAAGCTAATCAAAGGCAGACTGACTGAGAGATTGCAGGGTCAGTTCAAATGTCAAAGCCATGCTGATAGTTTTCTTTAACTTGGAGGTCTAGTTCATCATGAATTTGTGCCATCGTGTTGCAATGCCTGTGAGAAGGAAATGGCCTGAATTGTGGTGAGACAATTCATGACTCTTGCATCATGGCAACACACCCACACATTCATCGCTGTTGGCGGAGGACTAGTGCACAAAAAACCAAATCACTGTGCTGCCTCATCCTCCGTACTCTTCAGAGTTAGCCCCTGCACACTCTTTTTTTTTATTTCCAACGTTGAAAATCCCATTGAAAGATTGAAGATTTGCAACAATAAATGAGATAAAAGAAAACTCGCAGATGGTCCTTCACGCAATCTAGTAAGAGGAGTATCAGGACTGCTTCTAGAAATGGAAACAGCATTGGAACTGGTGTAACATTCTGGAGGAGAGTATTTTGAAGGAGACCATGCAAAATAAGTAAAACGTAAGCGTACAGAAATTTTATGGACAAAGTTATGGAATTTTTTGAACAGACATCGTGTATTCATCGTTAGCTCTGAAAAATGGATCATCACTGTCTAGAACATTTTCCAGGGGCACCAGCCTTCAATATTTATTGACTGACTAATGTATTTCACTGTATCACGCCATGCAGGAATTGACTAATATATCTCATATTAACATTAGGATGGCAGAATGGGTAAAAACGAAGTGTCATACTTTTTTCTTCAATATCTATCCAGTTTTTCTTACTTATTTCATGAAATTATTCGAAATTTCCTATTTTTCCCTCCTCTTTACAACAGTGTATTACATTTTACAAAATATTTTAATTTAATTACATGTATTTCATTTACATTTCATTCAGTATACCTAGAATGATGTAACTGGTCAATTTGAAACTACTGTAATCTCTCTTCTGAATGTAAGTAAATAATGCAACAATGAAGTGTCATGAATTGGCCCTTTTTTATGTCTTTGAATATGCACCTTCCAATGTGCCACTGTTTGTCATGTCATTCATATGATATTATTTGTCCATGAAAGACAGTTTTCAATATGTCTTGTCAGTGAGGACTTTCTGATAGACAGATGTTATTTCCCTTAGAGAATTCCGACACTGAATCAAAAACTGAATTCACTTATGAAGGTGAGTTCAAATGGCTCTGAGCGCTATGGAACTTAACAGCTATGGTCATCAGTCCCCTAGAACTTATAACTACTTAAACCTAAGGACATCACACAACACCCAGTCATCACGAGGCAGAGAAAAATCCCTGACCCCGCTGGGAATCGAACTCGGGCGCGGGAAGCGAGAATGCTACCGCACGACCACGAGCTGCGGATGATGAAGGTGAGGATTTTGTACCACAGATAAGTGAAGATATTGTGAATGAGGAAGTATTAGTCGAGGATTCAAATACTGATCTATATCAATTCTCAAGTAATCCGTCACAGTACTTCCAACTGAATGCCTCTACAAAGATGGTTGCTAATTGGGAATTGGGTATGAGAGTGCCGATTTTTTATCTTCTGGAAAGAGGTCAGCTGTGAACTTTCCAGAAGAGCTCCCACTGCTTAAGCTTTCCAAAGACTAGATGACTGCCACCAGTGCTTTCCATCATATTTTTGAAGCAGCATGAAGAAATACACAGAATCAAATGCTCAGAAAGTGCAATATTGAAGTGTCACATGGGGCCAGGGGGGAAGTGGGGAGGGGGGGGGGTGTCACTTGTGCAAGAGGTATGTCTGCAGATAATCTTTCGTCACATTTTCTTTTTGGGGGTGGGGGCTACATTAATCAAAGACATTATGCCGACAGACAGATTTCAGGAGCTTCTCACACTTCTCCATTTTCATGAAAAATCAACCCGAGTTGAATGCCTACCAGCCAACATATTTGTTCTTGTACCTCAAAGTTCATGGAAATCAGTACTATTCTTACTGCTCCAGAGAAAATGTAACCATAGATGAGCAACTTTTACAAAGAAAACTAAATGTAAGTTCACACAGTTTTTTCCCAATAAACTTGAAAAACAGTATCTCAAATTCTGGATTTCAGCCAATGTGGGCATGAGGCATATATCTAACACTTTCCCACACCTCGGGAAACAGAATAGACAGAGAGACAAGGAACCACATGGAAAGTGCTCCCTTCTGCTTGTCTATGGCTATATTTTCTCCATTGCATAAAACACAAATCGCTTGTAGCAAGTGCATCTAGCAAATTTGAATGACGCGAGTAGAAAGTGTAACAAAGCTGTTTGTAAACACATGTGGCTATAATATGTAGCATATAGATTTGACAGATAGTTAATACACTGAAGGAAAAAATCACAACACCTAAAAATAATTAACATAGAGTAATAAAATTTTGGGTATACATTTGTCTAGGTAACATATTTAAGCGATGAACATTGCAGTATCACAGGTTAATGTAAGAGCAAGATAAGCCATTGCAAATGTGAAATTCCGGTACATTACTAACTGTTGTGACTGCCAGAATGTTGAACATAAGTGTTCAAACAAGCATGCATTATGTTGCACAAGTGCTGGATGTCAGTTAGCAATATGTGGGTGAGCATTATCCTGTTGGAAAACACCTCCTTGGAACTGTTCATGTATGGCAGCACAACACGTTGAATCACCAGACTTACATACAAATTTCCAGTTGTGGTGCATGGGACCACCATGAGAGAGCTCCTGCTGTTATGCGATATCACGCTCCACACCATTAACTCAAGATGTAGGTCCAATGTGTTTAGCTCGCAGACAGGGTGGTTGCAGGCCCTTAACTGGCCTCCTCCTAACCAACACATGGCCATCACTGGCTCCAAGGCACAATCACCTTTCATGAGAAAAGACAACAGATCTCCACCCTGCCCTCCAATTAGCTTTTGCTTGACCTCAATGAAGTTATAAATGACTTTGGTTTGGGCACAGTGGGATGCACACTACAGGGCATCTGGCTCAGAGCTGTCCTTGAAGTAACAGTTCATTGTGCCACTGTGATGCCAACTTCCACTCAAATTGCTGCTGCAGATGCAGTTCGATGCACCAGAGCCATATGCCAAACTCAATGGTCCTTCCGCTCAGTAGTGCCACATGACATCTGCAGCGTGGTCTTACTGCAACCCTATATTCTGGTTACCACCACTGCCAGCAGTCATGTACAATGGCTACATTTCTGTCAAGCCTTTCTGCAGTATTGCAGAAGGAACATCCAGCTTCTCGTTGCCCTATTACATGACCTCATTCAAACTCAGTGAGGTGTTGTTAATGGCGTATTTGTGACCTTAAAGGCATGCTTCATAACATGAACTCACCACCTCCAACCTCAAAGGTAACTAAAGGTCACAGCTGTTACAACATAGACAAGGTGTGATATAAAAGTTTTAAGACTGATTCATTACTCAGAAGGGGAGTGCGCGCGGACCAGTTCCGCCAGGTGGGGTAAGTAGTGGGGGCTCACAGGGAACGAACTGACACTGGGGCAGTTGCCTATGGAACCCTGGAGAGTGCACATCGCTTGCAGCATGAGAGCGTGTCATTGACCGCAGTCGAAAAGTGGGAGATTGGATTCTCCACCACGACAATGCACCAGCTCACACGTCGTGCATCGCCGCCGAAGTTTTGGTCAAGTTCAATGTGACAGCACTGCCACAGCCACCCTACAGCCCCAACTTGGCTCCAAGTGACCTCTTCCTCTTCCCCCAAATCATGACAGGCCTAAAAGGGAAGCAATTCGACTTAAAAGAAGTATATCATGGGCTTGCCAAGTCACTCAGTGGACACAACGTTTTCAGGAGTTGGCAGTTGATGAAGCCAGTACCCATAATGGCGAGATTTTGATAATTTCCCTTCATAATACGATTTCGTCGAAGAGGTTAAGTTAAACAAAACATTCCACAACTTGGCAGTTCTGATTTTCAATTGTCATTGTGAAGAGCATTAACACTAGAGGTTCTAATATTCTGAAATTGGCAGAAAGGGATCATTTTGACCCCACTTAAAGTATTTTGCTTTTTGACTTAAACAAGTACTTTATTTTTGTGTATATTAATCCCTACCATCTTCTGAATTATAACAATAATTATGTAACATGATAAACAATACTTATTTAACAAAAAAGTATCTAATCATCTTGCTAACAAGTTTCTTACACTGTAGGGTTTCATATATACTCTGATGGCAAAAAAAATCGCTACACCCAGTAGGAGTTGTGCGACATGTGTGAAAGTTGGTAGACGTTTTCCTAAATCTAACAGATGATGTCTATTTAAATTTTGTGCCAGTTGCATAAGAGTGGCTCTCTCTCTCTCTCTCTCTCTCTTTTTTATTTTATGGTGTCTACCAATCACTGCACATTTCTTCTTTTACTTAGAAGTGGGCAAAATCTGGTTTCTTCTGCCCATCCACCACAAAAGGGATTCAGCTTAGTTCTTTCTCTACTATTCCATGGCCACTACCCCATGTGGCTATTATTTGATACGTTTCATTACCAATATAACCTCTTCTGTATTCAAATTCACTAGCATACATCTACATGTTGGTGCTATGAAGTGTGTGAAATTTTCGCTACTGGTATTTAGATAGCACAGTCTTTGCACAAATGTCCTGGACTAAATTCCAAGCTACTCTGTATTGTGTGTTAATGGTGATCCATACACAGGATGGGGATGTTAAGCATAATGCCTGTCCCTTCATCTTCATCTCTCCATGTTCTCACAACTGGTGGGGGATCCATCTCATCCTGGGGGCCAAATTACCTGCCCTTGCCCTTCCTTTTTAACCTTCCTCTCTCTTTCCCGAGCAGGGAACTAATAGTTCCAAACACTAGTAAAATTTCATGTGTGTCCACTGGTAGTACTTGATACTTCACCTCCTGAACTAACCAGCAATTACATCAAAATTTTATGACTTATGTATAATATTACTATTTAGAAATTCTGGTATGTAATAGAAAAGGCTGATGTATGTGCCTAACCAGCAATTACATCAAAATTTTATGACTTATGTATAATATTACTATTTAGAAATTCTGGTATGTAATAGAAAAGGATGATGTATGTGCCTGAGTAAGGACTGGTTTGGAGAGGGGGTGTTAAGGAGCTGCACAAAAGTTGGCATGATTTGACATAACCTTAGGAACTTTTTTCTCTAAAAAAACTGTAAACATTTGATGGAATAGTTTTTCTAATATGTTGGCAAGTTGCCAAAAGCAAACTTTAAAAAATGAACAACCATCAGAAACAAGTGTTAATATAAGTGTTGAATATACGAGATTATCATCACATAGCTGTTGTATCTCATTATGTATCATCAAACTTAGCCTAATTAAAAATAAAATTGTACCAATACTGTGTAATGCAATAGTATATTCAGTGGTGGTAGGGTCAAGCATTCTATAATCTTTTGTAACGATAATATTGACAAGAATGAGATTTTCACTTTGCAGCGGAGTGTGCGCTGATATGAAACTTCCTGGCAGATTAACACTGTGTGCCGGACTGAGACTCGAACTTGGGATCTTTGCCTTTCGCGGGCAAGTGCTCTACCAACTGAGCTAACCAAGCATGACTCATGTCCCGTCCTCACAGCTACAGGTACTGGCAGAAGGAAAGCTGTGAGGACGAAGTGTGAGTCGTGCTTGGGTAGCTCAGTTGGTAGAGCACTTGCCCGCGAAAGGCAAAGGTCCCGAGTCTGACTCTCGGTCCGGCACACAGTTTTAATCTGCCAGGATGTTTGATAATATTGACGTATTTTATATCCACAGTGATATGTGTGTGGTCCTGTGGTCCTCAGGAACACACAATACTACATACAAATAAATTATCATTATCTCACAGTCTTATCCCTCCAGAAACTAGGCTTCATAATGAAAGTGAGCTTTAAATTTGAACATTAAAGTATGATATTGCACTCACCAAAACAAAGGGCTAACCTAAACCACAAAGCACTCAAGAAAAACCAGATCATTTAATACACCCAATGCAGTAATAATAAAATCTCTGTAACATAATATTGTTTGACTTGGCACACACATGCAACAATTTAAGCAGAAAGTGAATGTTTTGTATCTACAAATAATACTACTGCTAAGCCACATTACTCGAACATCCCAATGTGTACTTTATCAAATTATTTTTAATTTCAGTCTTCACAGAATTTATAAAAGCACACCATTTTATCATCTTTTAACATTAGATTCCAAAAAGTCAAAGCAACCACAACAGACAAATAATCTTCTATGCAATACACCTTATAAAAATAATTGAATGTGATTTACAGAAAATATTTACAACTCTGCACGCTATTGACAACTGAAGGGTTTGTGCGAGGAGGAGGTGGTAGTTGGACTTATATGTACTCTCTTGTGGTAATAATAAAGAATAATGGGTGATTCAGAAAAGGAATTTGGGATTTTGTCAACCAAACCTAAGAATAATCATTTATACATATATGATGATTATTTTTGGCAAAAGATCCCCATATCATTCAATCAGTTCCCACAGCATTATACACACTCAGTGCTGATTGAAGATATAAATGTGCTTTATTTCTTCTCATCTCCAAAAATAAAAATCACCTTTTAATGCAATGCCAGTTTTCTCTGGTTAAATGTAGGTGTCTGCATAATTTATTTAAAAGTACTTAGAACTTGATCGCAGTTTTGTGACCTGTGACTGTGCCTTTGGAATCATTGAAAAGTGAATAAAACACAACAATAAAAATGTTTAACATTCAAAACAATACCTCCTTAACATTAATAACTGTCACCAATGAAACTTTCACTCCTGCCCACTAAAGATGGATAAATATACATAACATAATGGAACTAATCAGCAAATATGTCATCAAAAATTGTAAGTGGTTTTATGATGGATTGCACACAGACAGTACTGCAGATGTTATAAGGGAGAATGTAAAGATTGAAAAATATAATTCTATTTGTGAAGCAAAATATAATTCTATTTGTGAAGCAAAAATTAATTATCTCTCCAGTTTTTCATTAAATAAATAATTACAATTTTGCAGCGAATTTTTTATGAAATCCATTTCCTAAAAAAACAAAAACAAAAAAAGAAACCTTTTTAAATATGTACGGTGGCAAGAAAGGGGTGAGTCCAACAATGAAGCATGTGCCACAATATCTAGAACATATTTTTTTAAAGTGTAAATGCCGTCCTAATATCTAAGAACCATTATGGAATTTCATTAGAATAAAAATTTGACAAACCTGAAAATTCTGATTTTCAAATGTTCTTTTTAATTACTAAAAACTTGGAAAATCCTCCTTTCTACAACAAACCATTCTATTCCTTTCAGTCATTCAGCTCTCATGGACTGTCTCAGACCACTCTGCTCATAATCAGTTCACGTACATGGTGCTCTGATAGATGCAAGGAACACTTCACCACCCTAGTGTTCAAGATGCAATGTCTATAACCAGACTTATCAGAGTCAGTTAAGTTTTTTGGGTCCTTTTCTTTAAATTTGTAGTAGTATCTTCATTTATTTACCACCACAATTTTTACAATACTACAGCACATCTGTGCACATATTTCCAAGCTACAAGTTTGTCCTATATGTATGATGAAGGCACCACACATTTCTTCCTCATTACAAAACATTCTCTGAATCATTTTTAATCTAATTGTAAACACATTTTTAAAATTTATACCTCCCATAATATGTTCATGCAAGAAAGATAAATCCCCATGATATTTAAAAAATGAGGATATGAATTTGCTTAAAAAGTGCATCATCCGTTTGGTGAACGCGTGATAAATGAGTATCTCTACATCCCAAGAGCATTATTAACTACTAATCAAACAAGTGTGCAGCACTTTGTAACATATATTTTCTATAGGCTTCCATTTTAATTTAATCCCATTTGTGGCAAGCCATAAGCTTTTGAACCCAAATTAGAAAGTTTTTCCTGTGACAAAATCTTATTCCCTGCGAAGACAAGTCAGCTCTACTTTGTTTTGTTATGTGGATCTATACCTTTGAAGTTAAGTGGCATGATGTCCTTGCTGTCAATATATCAGCTTACTACAACTATAAATCACTAAAATTCTTAATGATGTATGAAAGCTCTTCATGTGAAGATGAAGCCTGCTTGTCTACCCAGTCCAATTATCCTAATTTCAGTTTTCCCCATTCACTCAAACCAAGTGACAGGATAAATATATTGTTAAATCACTAGCCCAGAACCCAATACCAATTGCAGGTTGCCTATCTTAGGGCTTCCACGTGAAAAGAATTGATTTTGCATATTTAGTGCAATTATTGACCAAATTTAGGATGTTGTCATGTTCTCCTTATTAAGAGGTATAATCTCATATTAAATGTTTAACACAATAAGACAAGTATTGCAGTTAGAAATTGTCTATCTCGAAACAGTGTAACTGACGTGCGCAAGAAATGGCCAGAAAAATTGAGGATTCTACAAAATATCTGTTTACACCTGCACATCAACATGCATGCCAGTGCAGAGATGGCTTCACAAATTCTGGAACGTAGTTAGCAGGAAATGTTTTGGGTTTTAACAAGTCTTCACCATGCCACTTAAATAATGGAGCCTGAAGAAGTAAGACTCTACAACAAACACCATGTGACAGATCTAATGTGAGAAGTGGTCAAGGCTTGTGATGGTGCGGGAATTGAAACTACAGATTATTGCTGAATCCCTTGAGTCAGTCTGCTTACAATAATATTCTTGACAATAAGATGGTGGCTACTGCTGAACTTCCAAACGATGCTCACTGTTCAGCACTCTAGGATGGTAACAGGACATCAGACCAGAAACAACAGGAACTGTTTTAAGGAGCAGTAAGGAAACTTTTCACACCTCCAGTATACCAGGCTAATTATGTTACTGTGATTCTTCAGAGACTCCGTGATAGTAGAAAGGACAAGTTTGCAGAAACAAAGCCATCCAATGAACCTACCAGAGGAGCAGTTTATATGTATGACAGGCACTTTAAAAATTTATTATATTTTCTTTTTTTATAGAATTGGTCCAAAAGACTTGTTGGTGTATGTTTCAGCAATTTGTACCCCCCCCCCCCCCCACCTTCCTCCTCCCTACACTCCTTGTACTGCAGGCATCTCATCACATAATTTTTTTATAGAATTGGCCCAAAAGACTTGTTCGGTATTTAAAAATTATTGTTTTACCTTTTGCAAAATTAGAAATCAGGGGTTTCTTTCTCGCATCCCAGAAACCAATGTCCACACCTGTTCCAGAAGGTGAACTCATAAGTGAGATTGGCTTCTTTTAACTGATTCAGGTTCTTCAGTTTCCATCCATTGCTTATAAAATCCACATAAATAAGAGAGTTTCTTACATCAAAGCAACACTTGACTGATGTTAAGAAATCCATTCACTGATGTAACGAATACAAAATCCATTGATATTGGCAATGTGCCCCTGTCATGATAAGAAATATTCACCACATCAATAAAACCAACAAACTGCAGGATGGGGTTCTGACTGGAAATAGAAGAAAAAGGTCCTATGAAGATGTGTCCAGAAATGCATCACTGCCACAGTAGATGGCATTGACAAATGATAGTTCCTCTGACCAGGAGCCATGTGTTCCTCATGTGTTGTAGGCTGCCTTACTGACGAAGTGTACTGTAAGCAGCAGAATGGTCTGGTATTCATGTAGGGGAACAAGCCAACATGGCGTTCGTGTATGCCAAGCAGATGGAAATGGTTAAGAGCAGCAAGGCTATACCAAAACAAGTGCACTAACAGACACTAATAACATCAAACAACATTTCAAACCCTTTTTTTGTTCATTTGTGTGGTCAAGGGTCTTTTCAGATGGACGAATGTGCTGGGAGGTGGTGGACTTCGCAGTAATCACAGTTTGTCGGTTTTATTAATGTTCACGCGGTATAATACTGTACACTTCTGCAGCTTGTAATTTTTGGTAAGAAACCTATACTTCGCAATAAAAGCTGTTTCCTGTCTTGTGGTGAACATATATGGTGGTATTACGAGAAAAGTGTGGGAGTGATAAGACTTAACAGACAGTGAGGTAATATTAAATGAATGTACCATGTGCTCTTCTAAATTCTGTCCTTTCTCTGTGTTATACAACTGATGTTCACTTAGAAAAATATAAAAGTCAGGTAATCATCAGGGTCAAATAAATACTTTTGTATTTAATAAAAATAAAACATTTTTGTGACATCATGAAATCACAAAAGTTCTTGGTGATGACTACACAAAAATATATAAATAAGAGCATTAAAATTATTGCTAATCATATATTCACAATTTGTGGAATCATTTAAGGATAGTCCGTTGACTTTAAAATTACCCGCAATGGCTGGCACTGTTTATTTAGTACAATAAATATGTAATACTAGTGAGTCTTTTTATCTCATAAATAGTTTCAAAAGCATTTAAACACTTATTAAAGATTTAGGACAGCTGAAAAACACACATTATGCCTTATGGAACTTGTTTTATGATTTTAAATAAAAGTGTTGAAATACCAAAAATTTCATGGGCAGTGTCAATGCACGTCACAAATGATATCGCAAAATTTTTAATTTAACTGTTCCGTTGCTTCTCATAAGCCTTTAAGTTTCTTTACACGAAACTTAAAAGATTCAGCTATGCTTCATTACCGGTAGTATATTTCTTGGTATGCACTGGCATATATTAGCTTCAGTACACCAGCCAAATCTACTAGCCATAAAATATATTGGGACCTCATGACACATATCATGATTTGTCAGTAATTCAAATTTTAGACTAGTGTAATCTGTCAGTATGGATAACAGAATGTTATAATAGCATCATTCATTCATCCATTATGCATCTAGTCGCTGAAATGTCATTAACTGGCATTAAATATGTCTAACTTAGGACTTTCTTTTTGTTGGATACCAACAGGAAGAAAGTAATACACTGAAAGCTTTTAAGAAAACTATCAGTGACTGCTGCACATTTTGAAGAAATTGTAATATATGCAAGAGATACCAAACAATAAATGTGTTAGATGTGTGATCATTACTTCCTTCCAAAACCTAGAAAAATCTTACAGTATGTGGAACTGTATTTTAAGCTCAATAAAATCTTCTAACTACAATACAGCTAATATCTGATACCATGATAGCTAAAATGGTGCCTTTTACATTAGCAATCTAACAGCATATCATTAAGTTACAAATCCTCAACTAAATTTTAGATTTTCTAAATTTGAAATTGTAACTGAAAAGAAGTCTAAAATCACTATCACAGGAATGCATGTGTTAGTGCTTGCATAGCACCTGACAATAAAAATTAACTTAGGGTATCACAAAAAATGATGATAATGTCTTAGCACATTTGCTCAGAAGTAATAAGTCCATGAAGTTTATTTGCAACATTAAGCCTTGGCTGTAACTACCTGCATAACATCCAAATATCCACACATGTTAAGCTGCTGGTCCTAAAAATATTTTAGCATAAGTTGGCAGCTTCCATTTATTAAATTTATGGAATAACCATAACATAGACACACTATACCTTCCTGCTTAACAGTGAAAGCCACTATGATTTTGAGCAGCCTAGAACATTTGTACAGTAACAGTTATAAACATTAACAGTTTCAGCTACCTCTTCCCACTTTTAATTCTCACCACTATGGAAAATTAAAATACTCTCAAAATATGCTGTAAACAGTGTCTCATCTTTTTAAAAGAATGCCAGTTTAGCTTTACATAAACAATAAATAATGACAAATTTTACAGATCATTATGCCATTTCATTTTATAACGGGAAACACAATGTCCATAAACTTACAGCACTTCTATGCAATGCTACACATTGTACATCATCAATAATCATTTCATTACTTATGCCTTGCTGTGCTACAACTGTAACTGGCTTCTGGCTGGGAAACACTGACAGACAATATGTCAAATGAACTCATTGCAACAGTCTTCCCTTATCTTGTTGTTGATGTTTCGCCATATACCACCACATGGAAAAAAAAAACAACTTGCAACAATGAAAATGGGCCCCATACTAATTTCCTCCATAGCACACCTAGCTACAGCAAAAAGTGAAGAACAAGGATGGAGAGCATTTCTCATGTATTACACACTTATAGATTACAATAGACACTGCACAAAAGCAAGAAGTTTGTGAAACAATGTTATCCCAACATGCTGTAGCTCAGTACTTATTCATCATCGTTCTCCATTCCCTTAAAAGGAAATCCCCCCCCCCCCCCTCTGTCTCTCTCTAAAACACACACACACACACACACACACACACACACACACACACACACCTTTCTTTTCTCTATCTGTCCAATAAAAATTCTAAAAATAATTTCAACTACTTTATGAAGCACACTGTCAGTTTCTCTAAATTTTCAGACTATAAGATACACATATACACATAATATCCATAGATATCAACTCCCCTACGATCACCGTCACCCCCCCCCCCCCCCTCTCTCTCTCTCTCTCTCTCACTCACACACACACACACACACACACAAACACACACACAAACTGCTACCACAAATTAATTTAAAAAAACTTTCATCTGATGGCAATTAACAGAAGACACTGAATTAACACTACCATTTATCCTTAATACATACTTTTTTTGTTGTAATATATTACTGTTAGTTGCATGGCAACAGAGGCAACTAACATCAATATTGTATGTTTGCAAAGCATTTTTCAACAACTTTTCCTTCTGCAACCGATGTAATAACTTCAAGAATACAAATATTCATTTTATTATTGACCCAATAAACTACCATAATTAGATTCACTATCATTAAATAAAATATTGTTAAGAGAACCAATGAACAGATAAGGCAAATTCATAAACTATGACATCAATGAAAATTTAGATGAAAGCCTATCACGTGACATCAGAACAAGATGTACACCTGTAATGTAACATCACACATCAAAATATATTACAAACGTAGCAAATTAATAATGGTCATATTACAACACAGAGAAGAAAATAATCCTGAAACCTCTCAAACAGACATGACATACTAGCACAAAGCAACCAATAGTGTCTAAAAATGGAAACAGAACAAATCAAATAAAGTTATCTCACAGAAAGAAATATGGAATTGCTGAAGGGAAATAGGTAATGTAGAGCATTTCTGAAAAGGTAATTTGTTATGATGTGATCAGTCAATATTTAAAATACATTATTATTATTATTATTATTGTTGTTGAAGAAAGAAAAAGGCTCAGTCAAAATACAAGAAAACAATAAGTGGAAAAAATGCCTTTATAAAACCAACACAGTTAAAAAATGTAAAAAACAAAGGAAAATTATACAAAGTGTTTTGACAGACTGACAAGTGACAAAATATAACATGGATACAACAACCAACTTTCAAGTCTTCCTTTGTCAGTGTGCGGAGCACACCTGTTATTCAATGTGAACTATTTCCTTTGGTTTCTGTCACTTATTAGTGGTCTCAAAGGAATGGAAGACAAGTTCTGATAAAAAATTAACAACAACATGCAGTATTTTTCAGTTATTTCTCCTACATCAAATGTTGAAATTGGCACTTCAGTGTTAACCCTAGTTCGATTTACCAAGCTGCACCTGAGACATCATTAAAACATGTTTCTTCTTTCACACAAATCAGTGACATGCTTTGTTTTCATGCCAGTATGCATGTCTTGCACCACAATAAATAAAGAGTTTAATTCCAGACTTATACCACTAAATACAGAATTAAAATTACACTTTAGCTCAAACTGATGTCCTCCAGTACTTAAACCATTCTCAGAAAACATATTTCCAGAACAGGTATCTTTTGAAAGACATAAATGAATAACATAGAAGACATCTGAAGCATGCACACCTGCCTCTCACAGAGCTTTGTAGTATGAGAAAGAACCAATTGTATGCTGCCAAAAACTTATAAATGGGGCACGGAGAAGATTAACATTTCACCAAAATTACTAATAATAGCAGTAGAAAAAAAAATAATAAAACAAATAAAATCAGACCACATGCCAAACTTCAGGTTACAGGGCAAAATTATAGTACTGCTTTGATAACTGCTGAAGAACAGATGATGAGCAAGACTGCAGAACATTTATACTAATCACAGAGTATTTCAATTTTCTTCTTGTTTTCCAGCCAATGCGGCTTTCGTTGTAAAAACAATGGCAATACTTTTAAACAAAAGTTTTCCACTGGGCAATCAAATGTTAGCTATTGTTTTTCATGCACCTGTTGGGTGTATGCATGCAGACTACAGGCACATGTTATACAGAAGTTCCCCATTTCAATGGAATACTGTAACACTACATGACAATGTTTATTTTTTAAGTAATAACAGGTAAGAAAATGCTTTGCAAGCACACATTGTTTCTTACGAGAGATTAGGCTATACACAGCAAAAGAAGTGTTCTCCTGAGCCTTTCGATGTTGATCAACAGGAGTATAATTGCAACACTTAAAACTCACTTCTGTAGCTTCTTTTACTTTCATAATCTTCTTTGGTAGATAGTTTAATGCTAGAACACCCATTTTACCTTCAAATGTAGCTAAGACTAACAGCCTTTATAAATAAATGACAATCTAGTTTTAAAAAAATCAATCATAAATTCGGCAGCTAATTTCGACAGATTTAAATATTACAGTTTCATAAGAACATTTCAACAAATAATTGGCTGGAAAATATTACTATTTAATTCAGATTGTAACTCTGTACAAGAAACTATCTGAATCTTGGAATCCTGTAAATTGGTTACTAAAGTAAAACAAGATGACTCTTATTTTAATTCCATAAAACCTATCACAAATAAAATTAGGAACATTAACAAAAGCTTTTACAGTGCATCAAAATGTATTCTTAACACTCATGCACTGCACTATTCCAGTTTCCAACAGCGAAACATTTGTTTTCTTTTAAATGTCCTCTGCATGTTTCCTTACATGCATGATATAAAATGTGTTTGTACTAATCATGCAATTCTGTAAATATTTATTCAGTCATTAACTTCAGTTAATGTATCACCATTCCATGTAGCCTAGTACTGGCATACAAATCACTCATAAAAAACTAAAAAACAACCTCCACTAATTTGGTGTAATGGAGTCTCAATAAACAGGTTATACATTATCACATACTTAACAAATATACATTTAACAAAATGTTATTCTGTACATATCACTCCCTTTATCATATATGCTTCTAACAGCATCTTATAACCAATTTTCTTGGTTGCCAACATCAAAAATGCATCAACCAGCTTAATCAGAATTGAAATAAGTATTGCTATATATTACAAATTTTCTGAGCCTCAACCCATCACTTTCAATTACTTAGATGTAATATTCTCATGCCTACAGCAACAGTAATTTTAGCATCTCATACAACAAAACAAACACCATTCAAATGATCAAGCAAATTCCATCAAAACCATAAACCCATTTGTCAAACATTGTTACACTGAAATTTTAAAATACATACCAGGTACATAGCAATTAGTTATTTTCTTCTCACTATCACAATAGCAAAAGGTACCAAAATTTCTAAAGCAATAGTTTCATGTTCCATTGAGTTCATAGCAGATGATTAAAGAAATAAGTCCTTGAAAACAGAAGTGCATCCTGACTGTTACAGATTCTCAATGCTCTTATTATTTTCAAAGATATTATTTACCATGTACCCAATAACACTGTGAAGTTTAACTGGTCTCTTGTTTCCTGACCAACAAATTCTAAAGAGTAGATTTTAACAACATTAAATATAACTTTCAAAAGACAGAGAAAATAAATTTTCTGGCAGTTAGAAATAATTTGTAAGAAAGATTCAGCTAAAAGAATTCTCACTTCCTAACAAAACCTTGTCTCATTTTTTTCCCATCCTGTGTTCTGCAACGAAGCGTCTGTCAGCTGTGAATGTTAACTCATGTACAATGTAAGAAACCCACCATTCACATCAAATACTGGCTTTGCAAAACCTGTCAGACCACAATTTCCAGGAAGAATTATCAAAATTAACTGAAACCAAATTATTACTGTTTTGCTACAGCCAATCAAAAGTTAAATGATAATCTAAAAGTCTTTCAAGGCACCACATAAACTATGAATTATTTTTAACAAGTGGATTAAATATAAACCCCTCACTAAATCAAAGAGATGGAAGACTTTGATGACATACAGCCTATTATAACATTCACATTAACTCACAGGCACAATAGTCTTGCAAGGACATACCACATCCTCACACTTCAACACCAATAAAAGATCATAACATCCACAATACATTTGTGCCTATCAAATCTTCACTGTAAACCTTAATCTGGCTGGAAAAATAATACATATACATTAAAAGCTGTGGCTATGCTGATACAAATCAGATTTTACCCAACTATTACATTTAATAATTTACTAACAAAACAGATCAGTAACATCCAAAGTTTTTACCTGGGAAACATGGTTAACATTAACTTTTGTACATGCATGTATACTACACAAGTATCAAAAACTATTTTTATGGACAATTCAACAAACTGCAAAACAAAAACCAGGCAGCATAAATATTTATATCTTTAAAACTATCTTCAAGCAGGTAACACAGTACTGTACATTTCCTGTCATTTGCATTTAAGCTCTGTGTCTATTACTGGCTTTACACTTGTGTCTGTATAGTGACACCTCTAAGTAAACTCTATTAAGAGACCCATACTGACATACAATATCAACACTTATTTCAATTATTCTTGTTGCTCCCCAAGATCTCTGGAAAACATTGCTTTTGTGTAAAGGTGATTAATGTATTTTCTCTTCAGCTTAATGAATGCCAGCCACATCCTTTGACAATTTGTAAAACACACTAGTTTAAAAATATTACTGGAAGGCTTGGGTACACTTCTACTATGATGCCACTAACATGTCAAATTTGTAACAAATGCAAATAATGTCACTGCAATATATTTTACACGTAGCAAAATGTCAGGGCATTGTAATGATTACATTGCAGATACTCTTGCCACATGCCACTTTTGGATAGGGCAAACATAAAAATAGTTGTCCTTTTGTACAAAATGGGTAAATCATTTTGTAGAAACATAAAGTACCTAAAATTTCAGATCAGAGAGATGTAACAGCAAGTCTTCACCCCAAGCAAATATGGAATAACTGATACACCCATGGAGACTTCATGGCTGGAATTAAAATTTCTTAAGACGGTAGCAAGGAGCTTATACCATTAAGGCAGGCTCCCATTGGAGGCATTATCACTATCGTCGGATGCACCGCGGTGACAGTCACAGCGGGCATCGACGGACACCAACCATCACTTGCGCAAAGAGTCCTTACTGCTGGCGAGTGACGTGCTGTTGCTGCTCTGGCTCTGCATTTCACTGCCACCACTCGCTTCTCCATTAAGTGCACTCGATCCGCCACGCATAACACGGCGCATGGCTGCCAGCTCTTCTGCAGAGGTTGGTGTTGGTGGAGCACTACGTCCCTTCAGTTTTCCTAGGACCTTGTCTAGGCGATGTACAAACAGATCTACATCTGTTTTGCGCATACCGAGTGCTGCTGCAGCTGTCAGATATGGCACAGGGTAACTACTGTTATGTGCACCCCAGCCTGCAACAAAAAACAGTAAACCAAAATTTACTACCGACACTGATTGGAGAAGAGATTGTAGAGTGCATAAGGGATTCTGTGATAACACACATTGAAAAGTGCAGTATTTAAAAGCAACTATTCTGTCCCTTATTTCACATACTTCATTCATTTATTCATAATGTTCCACAGATACTATCAAGAAGGAAACATTTCAGGAATGTGAAACAAATCAAGGTACACACTAACAGAGCATAAGCAGCAATTAATTGCTAGTCCACCTTCATAGCTGAGCAGTTGGTCTGGCTCACTGCCATGTGGAGGACCCGTGTTCAATTTATGGTACTGTCAAGGATTTTTCCTTGGTAAGAGGACTGCTAGGAGCACATTCAGCCTCTTGAGGTCAACTGAAGTTCTATCTGACTGATTAGTAGCTGTTCCAAGGTCAGGAAACCAGACAATGGCTGGACTAGTTCCAAGGTCAAGGAACCAGACAACGTCCAGGAGAGCGGTGTGTTAACCACAAGCTCCTCCATATTGTAACCGCTGACACCACTGGCAGAGGACAACATGGCCGTTAGTTTGGCCTGATTGGTCATCTAGGGCCAGAATGCGGACCTGTATGTACCTTTACTTTAATTAATAACTAAATCTGCACCTTGTTTAAGCACTAAACTAACACTTAACGTTTCCCACACAGTAATTTTGAACACAGGTAAAAACTGGAAGATATTGGATACATTGTTTTAAATTACTTCTGTACATCTGAGAACCACTATTCTCTTGTGCTATTTGTAACTGTTTCAACTCACATAATAAGTCAAATGTGATGTTGAAACTGAGTGTGTAAGAAGTTTCATTAAATACAGGTATATCTAAAAACAAAGATGATGTGACTTACCAAACAAAAGCGCTGGCAGCTCGATAGACACACAAACATACACACAAAATTCAAGCTTTCACAACCAACGGTTGCTTCTTCAGGAAAGAGGGAAGGAGAGGGAAAGATGAAAGGATGTGGGTTTTAAGGGAGAGGGTGAGGAGTCATTCCAACCCCGGGAGTGGAAAGACTTACCTTAAGGGGAAAAAGGACAGGTATAAACTCGCGTGCGCGCGCACACACACACACACACACACACACACACACACACACACACACACACACACACATCCATATATACACAGACAAGCAGACATTTGTAAAGGCAAAGACTTTGGGCAGAGATGTCAGTCGAGGCAGAAGTACAGAGGTAAAGATGTTGTTGAAAGACAGGTGAGGTATGAGCGGCGGCAACTTGAAATTAGCAGAGGTTGAGGCCTGGAGTAGGTGGTGGTGGGAGGGTGCATGGGACAGGTTTTACACCGGGGGCGGTTACAAGGGTGGGAGCCAGAGGGTAGGGAAGGTGGTTTGGGGATTTAATAGGGATGAACTAAGAGGTTACGAAGGTTAGGTGAACAGCAGAAAGACACTCTTAGTTGAGTGGGGAGGATTTCATGAAGGATGGATCTCATTTCAGGGCAGGATTTGAGGAAGTCGTATCCCTGCTGGAGAGCCACATTCAGAGTCTGATCCAGTCCCGGAGAGTATCCTGTCACAAGTGGGGCCTTTTATGGTTCCTCTGTGGGAGGTTCTGGGTTTGAGGGGATGAGGAAGTGGCTCTGGTTATTTGCTTCTGTACCAGGTTGGGAGGGTAGTTGCGGGATGCGAAAGCTGTTTTCAGGTTGTTGGTGTAATGGTTCAGAGATTCCGGACTGGAGCAGATTCGTTTGCCACGAAGACCTAGGCTGTAGGGAAGGGACCGTTTGATGTGGAATGGGTGGCAGCTGTCATAATGGAGGTACTGTTGCTTGTTGGTGGGTTCGATGTGGATGGACGTGTGAAGCTGGCCATTGGACAGATGGAGGTCAACGTCAAGGAAAGTGGCATGTGATTTGGAGTAGGACCAGGTGAATCTGATGGAACCAAAGGTATATTTCAGCACATATGGTAGTTTATTTTCTCACTGACCAGTTTTGAGATATCAGTTGGCCACATATTTGCTTCAAAAGTGTGAAACCAGTGGTGAATCATCTGCTCATGACATACTTTAAAGCCGTGACACAATTATGTAATTTTTTCCTGCCATCAAAACAGTTTTTAATTTTGTTACTAATCAGCAATTTGTACTTCCGTCTCTGATATGACACACTTCCAGTCTTTATTGTCATCTAATGATGAGCCAATGGATTTGGAAACTATGTAGTAACAAAATAAACACCCATTCAGGCAAAACACAACTGGTTTGTTTTCTTTCAAGAAATTTCTTCAATAATGATGTACTTCTGAGTGTTCAGCCAAGCTGTTGTTTCCATTTTATGCACAATACTTCAATAATCGACTTAGTTGTCTTCCTCAGGTGCTGTGAGTTGTGCCATTGTGTGTTCTCACTACCTGGACATCACGCAGACACAAAACTATTCTTGGTCTTAAGCCACTAATAATAGTTGATTTTAAGTATGATTCCCAACACTCACTACACCCTTTGACACACCCTTGTTTTTCAGAGCCTGCACTGATATGGCATTAAACATTCTCTAAGCATTTCCCTGCTCCGACAGGTGATGGCCATCAAGATCATAATAAAATGAGAGTCGCTCCCCACGTCTTTTTTAAACTGAAATTTCAGTCCTGTTTATTATGTTTTCTGACATCTTTATTTCAATAGGCTCCTTAATTACTCTCCCACAGAAACTTAGTGTATGCACTGCAATACTAGTCTCATTATATTTCATTTAAAGATCATAGTAGAGGAAGTGCTCAGTGACAGCTGATTGATTTGGCTGTTTTAGTCAGCCATGTCACTGATGTTCCTTGTATCTCTTCTTGACTGTTCTAATAATCCTCATCATGTAAGACAAGCCATATTTGTATGGACAGCTGTACAAGTCCAGCTTTTGGAGACCTAGACCAACTAACACTACAAAGGAGACTTTCTATAATTGGTTGCAGGAGTGAAATACACAGGATGTCAACTTTCAACACGAGTCTACTGACTTTTCCGAATACATGGTCAACTTAAGAATAACTTGTCTAAGTTATTCTTGGCTTCTTTTTCTGTGTCGAAGTCTCAATCTCTTTCTTAGGCTTTCTTGATTTTGACTGCAACACCCACTCAATTCGACAATCTGGTTACACATTCCTAAGGAGCACTAATTGTAGGTTTTTTAATTCTTTGGTGAAGCTCTCCTTGTCTTTCAGTGTTCAAGCTCTTTAGACAAGAGTCTTTAGCACTGAATTTCTTTGTGACAGATGGGCGTGGCCCGAGGCACAGAGGTAGAGGTCAGTGTGTGTGGGTTTTCTATATTAACTATGACTCAAGAATCTGCCCAGTCTTGTCTTAATTAACATGTTGAGAAAAGTAAGCTGGCCCTCTTTTTCAAGTTTCACTGTGAATTCTATATTCCAACTGATCGAGTTTAAATGTTCCATGAACATGTAACTTTTCTCGTTCCCTGTAGCCACACCATAAACATGCAAATAGTAAAACACTGGTTTGAATTTGGCAAATTCTAGTGCCTTTCCTCCAAAGTGTTCTGTGTATAGGTTTGTCACAACAAGTGATAAACTACCCTTTTATCAAACATGAAATAAGCTAAAGTCAGAATATGCCTAAAAAATTCAGTGAAACAATTGTCAAACTTTTCCATTATCACTTTCAAGGATTCACAAAATGGGACTCCCATTACATCACAACTGACCATGACATCCATTTTCCAGTGTCCCAATTGACTGAGACGGTGTGAAAAGTGAACTGAGTTGCAAATGTGATGTTTGGACTTCCCCATATTCTCGCTGAGAATGGTTTAAGGTATTTAGCTAGCTGGTATGCAGGTGCACTAACATTACTAATTATGGACGTTAAAGGAATGCTTGCTTTGTGTAACACATAGAGGCCATATACAGGGTGTTCAAAAAGTCTTTCTGCAGTGCCGTATGATTGTTAGCCGCACAAGCCGTATGCTGCAGTGAATATACTGAAATGAAACTCAGAAAAACACAAGTTATTAATTTATTGAATATTCATTTTTACTTACAAATGTTCACATTAAAAGTTGAAAGTGTCCCTCCTGTTGTTGAACACACAATTCAGTTCGTCTAATCAAGTTTCAAAACACAAGATGCAACATTTCTTCTGTAACAGAAGCAGTGAAAGTGGATATTGCAGCTTTCAATTCACCGAAGGATTCTGGATGGTTTTTATAGACAGCTGCCATCACTGCACCCCAGAAGAAAAAGTCAGGTGGGGTTAGTTAGGGGATTGTGGAGCACAAAGTCTCTGTGAAATTATGCCTTCACCAAAAACATCAGCAAGCAGTGACATTGAAACACGAGCAGTATGTGCAGTTGCACCATCTTGTTGAAAATAACCGTTCAGTATTTCACTTAACACAAGTTCTCCTATGTATGGGTACAGAATATCACTGCAGTATCATTGTGTGTTTAGTGTTTCATTGAAAAATATGGGACTCAAAATCTGGCATCTAGAAATTACATTCCAAACTCCTATTTTCACAGAATGAAGCGGTTCCTCGTGATTACACAATGGATTTGTAGTACTCCACATACAAGAATTTTGCGAGTTCATGTACCCGGATAAATGAAACCATGCCTCATCAGTGAAAAACGTTTCATGAAGAATATCCCTTCCATTTTGCTGAACGAAATTTTTGAACCATTAATAATAATGCAGTCTCTTGCCAGGATCAGTATTTTTCAGTTCTTGCATGACTGTCACTCTGTAAGGGAGAAGTTCTAATTTTTTCCTTATAGCTGTGTGGGCTGTTCCGACACTAACATCGATTTACTGTGCGAGTTTTCTTACTGACTTATTCAGACTCGTGGACATTTTATCGGAAATATCGAGTAGTTTATCATCAGACAAAACATTAGGATGAGCACTTCTCTGTGCACCTGTCACTGCACCCGTACTTTGAAATTTGTTAATCAAATCTTGAACAATATCCCAATGTGGGAGTGTTGTCCCTGGGAAAACTGAATTAATTGTTTAGTGAACTGAAACTGTGTGTTTACTGCCAGCTTTGAACACTTGTTCGACTAAAAACACACACTCTTCAATGGTTAGCATTTTAACAGTGACAAAAACGAACAAAGGAACTAAAATTAAATGTTCACATCAACACGTAACGACACACACCAATGATACTACTGCTGGCTGAGATAAACGAAACAGTGGAATGTTGGGAGAGTCCCCTTGAAGGGAATAAATCCAGGCAGGAGAACAATCATACGGCACACGCAGCTAACAATTATACGGCACAGCGGAGAGATTTTTTGAACACCCTTCTCAAGACCCTTAATGACATTACATGTCAAGCCTGACTCAGCATATCATCATCATCATCCTGATTTTATTTATAGGATCAACATCTACACTGTCCAATCAGATGCATCCAGACAACCCTACAGAATGCAGAACTGTCAACCAGATGCCACCAGTATAAATGGAGGCAGGGAATATTGTGTTGTCAGTAGAAAAAGCAGAATGGGTTGGTTATCACCTGAGTAACAAATCCATAAGAGGTATTGCAATCCTTCTAAAGCTACCCACATCAACTGTTGGTGATATGATTGTGCAATGGTAAAACTACAGAAAATCCACAGCTAAACAAAGACCAGGCACAACCTCAGGTACTACAGACAGGCACTTTAGAATATTCTGGAGAATAGTAAAAGACACATGAAATCACTGGACAGAATCACTGTCTGTGTGTAGGCAGTTAAAAAGAATGGGATAAAATGGTTAAGCGGATGCTCGTTAAGTCTGTAGTCAATGATAAGTGGCACTGGAGCTGGTGCAAAGAGCAATGTCATTTGACAGCAGATGACTAGAAATGACTGATTTGGAGTGATAACTCATGCTATACCCTGTGACAATCTGATCGAAGATTCTGGACTGCTTTGGATTGATACGGTCAAAGGTATCAAATTATGGGGTCATAACTGATGAAAAGGTTTGCGTCTGGAAAATGCCTGGAGAACTTTACCTACTATCATGTGTAGTGTCAACAGTT
Source organism: Schistocerca gregaria (assembly GCF_023897955.1). NCBI lineage: Eukaryota > Metazoa > Arthropoda > Insecta > Orthoptera > Acrididae > Schistocerca > Schistocerca gregaria. Next base: position 354,049,930 of record NC_064922.1, on the reverse strand, counting down.
AAGTATGGAGGAGGTGGTGTTATAGTGTTGGTGTGTTTTTAATGGGTACGGTATCGTCCACCTATTGCACTTAACAAAATGACAAAAGGGGAAAGATATAAACACATTTTAAACCATTGTTTACTGTGTACAGTAGAGGAACAATTTGGAGACAGACTGACTGTATCACCATGAAAATGCACCCTGTCTTAAGGCAGCATCTGTGGGGCAATGATTTGTGGACAACAACACTCCTGGAATGTGTTGGCCTGCTCAGAGCTCCAACTTGAACCTGATGGAACACTTTGGGACGAGTTCAAAAGTGGACTTCAGTCCAGACCCCAGCATCCATCATCACTACCTTCTCTGGTTTCTTAAGGAAGAACAGGCCGCCAGTCCTCCACAGACATTCAGATACTTCATTGAAAGTGTCTCCAGCTGAGTTCAAGCGATACTAACAGCAAAAGGTGGACACACCCTATATTAATGTCCACCAATAGGTGCCTGGATAATTTGATCAGAGGGTGTACTTGTCTGTACACAATGTCATTCAAAAGATAACAAAATCTTCAATTGAACCACAGTCACAGAAATGAATTATAGTTAGTTAATTAGTTTCATGTACCATCAATCACTTGCACATTCCATCGTAATGCTGTGGAATGGAGAAGTGATCTTTATATATGTTTAAATTTTTTAGATAAAAAGTACATTAATAAAAGAATAATTTAAACAATCAACTGTGATTTCGTGTAGCTGATGGAGAGATGTTAGACCATCTTTCAACGCCATTACAAGAAGTGATTTTATCATAACATGTAACATCCACAAGAAGGTACTTTCCATTCTCATTCATTTCGAATGTGAAACTAATAATTATAGGATGGAGGGATTTTCAATATTCTATGAATAAATCTAGCATTGTGTCTCCATGTGGCAACATGAAAAACAAGTAGGTTTCATTAACTGCTGACTGAAGTGCTTTTGTCCTCTGTCTTCCACAAGCCTTTAAAGATAAGATGCAATGAACATCAATGTCACACTAGATTAGATAAGACAGAAATATCTGACATTATCAGTTAGAGTGTAATAAACACCATGAAATGAAGTACAAAGAAATCACGATCCTCTTAGCCAACTCGGCCTTTCAGCATTTCTTCTTTAAAGAATCAGTTGGAATGTGTTTGGAAAACAAATTAATCAACAAGGATATTCATAACACTTCAAAAGTGTGCCACAGTGATGTGTGGGGAAATAAATCATCACAGGTCACAGATCAATAAATTTAAAGTGCCAATGGGTGCTTAACGGTCAACTGGACTGGGTATGAACTATATGTTTGAGTGTAAACACAATGATCTATTGAGGACAAGCTTCCCATTTTTGTCGGTGTAAGGTCTGTAGTTCATTTCTCTGGCTGTGAGTTCTAGCTGCACATGCTTCCTGTAATAGCCTTACAGCCCCTCCCCCCCCCCCCCCCCCCTTCCTCTACACATCTATGCTCTCCAAACCATCTAGATTACTTTGTCACTTCTCTATACACATCTCTATACAGGCAAAGCTTCAACTGATAATGACCAACTGCCTCAAAGAAAAATTTTACAATTACTACAACATTGTGCCACAGAATCGTGTAAACAGTTAGTACTGCATGAACAGCACATCTAAGGCATATCATAAATATCACCTCAAACCTCACTGGTCAATTAATGAGTGAATAGAATAAGTAATTGCACTGTATTGTATTAATTCTGAATTGAGGCAAAATTACACAACTTAGAGTTGGCCATGTGTTAATTTCACAAAGCTGTATATTTAGCTACTAAATGTACTTTAAACAACGTCAATGATTAGCTGGACTGTTATATTTATGGATGCAGTGATTATTATCCAGAGGTCTGCTACTGTTTATGTTTATGAGCAGGCAACTTCATTGTACACTAAGATAAACAGGTACTGCGAAGATGTAACAACTTCTAAAGAAAATAAATTGCTCCTAACCTTTCCTATCCTACCGGACACTGAGTCCAAAGATTAAAAGAAAAAGTCACCTGCTTGTAACAGAAATTTCTTTGACCAAGACAATTTGACACTTTGTCAACTGTCATTCAGTCAAGATGGTATACTCAGTGATGAAACAAAGCAGTAGGCTCTGCCAGAAATATCAGCTCTTAGACAATGTGTCTAACAGTGTATTATAAATACGGCAGTATGCCATCTTAGGCACTGTATAACACTTGTAAGTAAGCATTATAAATATGGATTCTTATATGGTTATATCACTTGTTATGTATTTCACAGTTATTGTCTAATATGCTCTCAGAAAACACTTGATAATGGCACTTTGAAGCCAAAATCATGATTATATAAGTGTAAATGTAACACTGTAAATAAACAACAGTCTAATGGCGGTACTGACTTTAAAGAAATATATTATGACTGTGACCCCACATTATGAAAAAAGACTATATGTCAGTCCCAATGGACAGAATAGGAGACAGTTAAAAAAGGCACATGGAGAAAGAGCTAAAAAAACACCATGGAGGTCCAAAACCAGACATTAAATGGACTTCACCATATTGCATCGGTGGATAAAAAGTAAAATGAAGTCGACAGCCCACGCATCATTCACTAAAAGGCCTGAAAAATCAGGTGGCAAACCCAAGCTGGAATGTGGATTGGTAAAAAAAAGGGCATTCCAGCAGGAAGTGGTGGACAGTTAAAATTTGGGTGCAATGCATACAAAATGGTGGAGCTGCAGCACTAAGCAAATGACGATGGCTAAAAAGGCAGTGTCCAGTACGCAGACGAGCTAAAATAATCTCCTCCTGGCAGGAGGGTCGAGAGGAGGTCGCCCAAGGTGCCGGGAGAGGCTTAATAAGCTGGAACTTATTCCCATGAAGGGAGAACGATTGGCAATGCCAAAGGGATGCCACCTCCTGACAGACAACAATGCAGATCATTGGAGGGAATACAGGTACTCGCGGGCTGAGGAACGAGGACTGCAGCCTTGGCAGCAGTGTCAGCAGCCTCGTTAACTGCAGACCGACATGACCACGCACCCACAGAAACACGACACTGGCTCCACCAAGAGTGAGCAAGTGACAATTTTCCTGGACCCACTGCTGTAAGGTTCAAATGGCTCTGAGCACTATAGGAATTAATATCTGAAGTCATCAGTCCCCTAGAACTTAGAATTACTTAAACCTAACTAACCTGAGAGCATCACACACACCCATGCCCGAGGCAGGATTTGAACCTGAGACCATAGCGGTCGCGCGGTTCCAGACTGAAGCGCCTAGAACCGCTTGGCCACACCGGAGAGTCTGCACTAAGTGATTATCAGTAATACAGCACACAGTGACTTTGGAGAACACTGAATGAGTCTGAAAAGAAGATAAAATTGGGAAGGCTGTGTCGCCGGATGTACTCCGTGGTCTGATACAAGGCGAAAAGCTTGGCTGTAAATACCGAGGAAAGTGCTGGAAGCCGATATCCAAAGACACGGTGCCAATGATGAAGGCACATCAGATCCCATGGTTAGGCCAAGAGCCATCAGTGTAAACAAAGGTACTATCGCTAAGTTCCATGCGAAGATCGTGAAACTGAAGGCGATAGACCGAGGACCGAAGTTGGAGTAGTGTCCTTAGGAAGAGAATGAAGGCCAAGGTTAACATGGCCACATCACGAAGCGAAGGTGGTGAAGGGTTCACACCCACTGGGAAAGTTGCAGGTGATGTGAAGTTAAGTGGCTGTAGCAAGTGGCAAAAGCGGACTCCAGGAGGTAACAGAAAAGAGAGACGAGCCCCATTATGATAATCTAAGGAATCATCAAAGAAGGAGGCAGAGGAGGGGTGGCCACGCATGGCAGACAAACGGCACGCATACCTGCTGAGGAGAAAGTGACGGCGGTAGGACAGTGGTAGTTCAGCAGCTGCAGCATACAAACTCTCAACTGGGCTACTGTAAAAGGCGCCCGTGGCCAAATGGATGCCATGATGATGGATAGTGTTGCGACGGCATAAAAGAGACGGATGTGCAGATGCATAAACAAAGCACCACACTCTGTTTATAACGGACAAGGGACTGGTACAAATAGAGGACGGTGGTTCGATCGGCACACCAAGAAGTACCATTAAGGACCATAGGACATTGAGGGACTGTGTACAGTGGGCTGCCAGGTAAGAGACATGGGAGGGCCAAGAGAGTTTCCTATTGAGCATGAGCCCGAGGAATTTCATACAGTCAACAAACGGAAGAGCAACAGGCCCAAGATAGAGAGATAGTGGAAGAAACCATTTCCGCCGCCATAAATTCATACAGACGGTTTGTCAAAGGAAAAGTGAAAGCCATTGGCAATGCTCCAGGAGTTAAGGCGATCAAGACGTTGCTGAAGACGCAACTCAGTGAGACAGGCCCACGGAGAAGTGCAATAGATGGCAAAATCATCGACAAAAAGAGGCCACTATAGGGTTAATGGCGATAGCAAAGAGGATGACGCTCAGGAAGGAACCCTGGGGCACACCATTTTCCTGACCAAAGGTGCCCAACAAGGCAGAACACACACACACACACACACACACACACACACACACACACACACACACACACACACACACACACCTTTAAAACTCGATCTTGTAAAAATGCCCGAACAAAATAGGGCTGGCGCCCACGGAAGTCCCACATGTAAAAAGTACAGAGGATACCAGTTCTCCAGCAAGTGTCTTAGGCCTTCTCCAAATCGAGAAACACGGCCACAGTCTGGGATTTATGCAGAAAACCATTCGTGACATGGGTGGACAAAGTAACGAGACAGTCAATTGCAGAACGCCGCTCTCGAAATCCACACTATGCACTTGTGAGTAAATGGTGAGACTCAAGGCACAACACCAGCCGGGCATGAATCATACGTTCCATCACCTTGCAGATGCAGCTGGTAAGAGAGATGGGGCGGTAGCTAGAAGGAAGATTTTGCCCTTACCGGGATTAGGTGTGGGTATGACGGTGGCTTCAAGCCAGTGTCCAGGAAATGATCACCGAGCCCAGATGCAGTTGTATGTGTTAAGTAGAAAGCGCTTGCCCACAACAGAGAGGTGCTGCAGCATCCGAAAGTGAATAGCATCTGGCCCCGGGGTGGAGGACTGAGATGAACTGAGAGCATGATCTAGCTCCTTCAATAGTCAGGGCAGCATTGTGGCACTCACGATTCGGAGAAGAGAAGGGTATCACAAGAGCCTACTCCACTCATTTCTGATGGATGAGGGCAGGGTGGTATTAGGAAGAGCTCAAAACTTCTGCAAAATTGCGGCCCAAGGTGTTGGAGAGAGGAACAGGATCCACGATGACATTGGCACCTACTGTCAGGCCAGAAATGGGGGAATGTATCTTGGTTCCAGAGAGCCATCGGAGGTTGGCTAATACAACAGAGGAAGGTGGGGAACTTTTAAAAGAACTAGTGAACGAAGAAATCCAACTAGCTCTTTTGCTATTCCGAAGAACTCGACGAAACTTTGCACGCAACTGTTTATAATGAATGCAGTTTTCCAGTGTAGGGAGGCAGTTAAAAACGAAGAGAGCATGTCTGCATTCACAATTTGTGTTGCGGCATGCCTCAGTCCACGAAGGGACCAGGACACGACCTGGTAACTAAGTGGGAGGAATGGAATGTTCTGCAGCAGTGAGGATAACGTTGGTGAGATAGTCCACCTGCTCATCACAACTGAGGAAATCTTGTACTGTGAAGGTTGACAGAGAGGAGTAAAGCTGCCAGTCAGCCTTAGTAAGCTGCCATCTGGGCATGCATGTGGATGGAGTAGGAGTCAGCAGACGTAGTAGAGCACATGGAAAATGGTTACTCGAGTAGGCGTCAGAAAGAACGGACCACTCAAGACGGTGGGCAAGATGGGCAGTGCAGAAAGGATAGGTCCAAATGGGAATAGGTGTGCGAGGAGGCAGAAAGGAAAGTGGGTGTTCCAGTGTTAAGGCAGAAGAGGTTGAGTTGGTTAAGGTCAACCAAGAGGGCACCTCTCTGGCAGGTCCTGGGAGAACCCTAAAGGGGATGATGCATGTTAAAGTCACCAAGTGGCAAAAACGGGGGAGGTAACTGCCCAATAAGCTGAAGGAAGTCTTCCCTGGTAACATCGAAGGACGGAGGTACATAAATGGTACAGAGGGAGAAAGTCAGTTGGGGAAAGAAAAGGCGAACAGCAACAGCTTGAAGATGGGTCGTAAAGGAGACGGGTTGACTACGAAGGTCATCCCTTATGAGTAGCATCACACTCCCAGAAGATGGGATGCTGACCCCAGGGGGAAGGTCAAAACGAATCAGTAAGTAATGCAAAAGCCCGAAGCGGTCTTGAGGGCGCAATTTCGTTTCCCGAAGGCAGAGCACAAGGGGATTCTGTGATTCGAGAAGCAGCCGTAAATCCTCTTTGTGGGACTGAAGGCCATGAATGTTCCATTGGAGGACAGTCTTGAGGAGGAAGATACACAGGGATGTTAACTCTGTGGCCACCAAGGGACAGCCAGTAGAGAGTCGCTAGTACAGGGCACAGAAGGAGGAGGAGCCTGCTCCATGGGGTCCACAGAAGCATCGGCAGGCTTGTGCAGTCGGTTTGTGGAGACCAACACTGAAAAACGGTTGGTGGTGCAGACCGGCGACACAGAGGCCAGCCAGGCTAAGAGACCACGGGGCAACACCGTCAAGCAGCATCTTCGAGTTGGTGAAGGGGAAGACCGTTTGTCTTTAGCGGACTTCTTCAAGCCCTTCTGGTTAGAGGAAGACTTGGATGTCAATTGGCTGGAGGGATGGAGGGAGTCTTCGCGAGTACTCTTTCCGTCCTTTCCTGCCTGCCCATTGTACAGTGGGTAGATTCAACCCTTTAGGTGAGAGTTTGACAGTCTGTTGCACAGTGGGATGGGAGGATGGAAATCCTGCTTGACACTGGCCGACTTAACAACCTCAGGGCTGAATTTGAGGTTTCATGTCAACGTGGCCATGTCCTTCATGGAGCGAGGTGTAACAAGAACTGAACTATAGGAGCCAGATGGGAGAACACCAGGTTTGTGACCAGCCAGTAACTTGCAAGGTACTGGGTAAGGCACTTTTTCCTTTACCCGAATCTCATGCATGACCTGCCCACCTAGATACATGGGACAATCCAGGGAGGAGGTGGCACGGCCACCATTGCAGTTGATACAGCAGGGAGAAGGAGGCAGACAATCGCATTTGGGCACATCCCTGCCACAGGTTACACATTTGGCTGGATATCGACAAGATGTTCTAGTGTGATTGAACCGATGACACTGGTAGCAGCACATCGGATTCGGAATGTACGGCCAGACTGTGATGATTTCATGGGCTGCTTTAACCTTGGACGGCAGCACCACCCTATCAAAGGTGAGGAAAAGAATGCGCGTGGGCACCAAGGAGGAATGGACCTTTTACATTACACGATGGACGGCAATGACACCCTGATCAGAAATGTAAGAGAGTATTTCAAGCAACCTTGTGTAAATTACACCACGAGAAGAATTCATAGTTCTATGTGCCTCGACACGAACAGGGTAGCTGTGGAGAAGCGAGGCAGCAAGTAGTTGTTGTGCTTGAGAATCAGAAGCAGTCTCCATAAGCAAAGTGCCATTCTGTAAAAGAGTGCAGGATTTCAGAGGGCCAGCAATGGCATCAACACCTTTCTGAATAATAAATGGATTGACCGTGGCGAAGGACTGACCGTCTTCAGTACGTGATACCACAAGGAACCGCAGTACAACAGAAAGAGTCTTCGAATCAGTAGCCTCATTACGTTTATGTTTTGTCGACGTTGATGGAGAGGATGACTGACTCATCGCGTGAAATCGCCCACGATTGCCAGCATCTCCGATAGCACGCTCCTTCCAACTGGGGGCCCCCTTCACAAGGGAACGCACCTGCATTAGGTGATTGTTCACCCCTCAGGTCACACCTCCCGAACACCTGACAGAGGGCCCAATGGGCAGTTTGGAAAGGCCTGTACCAGAGGGCAGGTGCAAACCCTACCTGTCGACCTGGGGCTGGGAATTCTGCATTACCCAGTCACCTTTTATGTGTCAGACATGTGGGCCGACCTTCGGGAGCGCACAGGGAGGAAGAAGAAGAAAGAGAATCCTCAAACACCGAAGCGGAGAAACGAGAGGAGAAGGGAAACAAAGAGAGGAAAAGGGAGCCAAAAAGAAAGTTGAGACTGTTCGCAGGTCAGCAACAGAATGCGGAACATTCCCAATAACACCCATATAAAGAATAGCAAGAGGATACACAGACAGCACGGAAGGGAAAAAGTGCTGCATAGGCTGGGGCCCCCTGGTAGCCAAGCACAAACCCGACAAAGAGTGGCGAGTCCCCTGGGGGGATATTTTCTGCGTGACTGACTGTCAGTCCTACTCCTATAATAGCATTCCAAAACTATTTATTTGTAATGAAAACAATTCAAAAATGGTTAGATGGTATTGTATTTCATAACAAAACAAGCTGAAGACATGACAAGGGTGGCAGCACCATTGTGTTTATGCTCAATAAACTGGGAGAGGCAGTAGTAATAGTATTCACTGAAGTATTCTTATAGGTGGAATGCTATCATACACAACAAGCCTATTTGTCAATGCCTCACTTAGCTTGAAGTCCAGTCTTGTGGGACAAAAACTGTGAAAGCTTCGGAAAACTGGTTGTTCCTTGTATAGTTAATCTTGAACAAATTTCTGCCCCATTACACATTTAATCGTATCACCTATGGGAAATTTCTGTGTGCATTTTGTTCTTTTTCTGTGGGGTCGATACTTGACTCCAACTCCACTCAACATTGTATCCATCCAGCCAGTTTGTACACACTTTAACACAATCCACGTATGTTCTGTCATCTTTTCCTTCTACACTACACCTTCTTCTCCCTCCTTATTGCCCATAAATTCAATGGTGTCAATGGCAAGCCATTACTGTCACCCACAACAGCATTTCTTGCAATCATTTCCCATACTTACCTGCAGAGTAACAATGCGACCCATTTTGCACTGTAATGCGGCTGTAACCAGTAAGGGGTCAAGTTAGTTGCCACCACAACCAAGTCTACAGTTCCCTTGTCAAGTAGTAAATGAAGTTAAACAAAAGCATCAAGTACTATCCAATTAAAAAATTGTAAAAGTTTCTACCAATATCATGGTGCACAATACTACATAAAATAATAAATGTGAAATACTGTCCACTTACACTGAGGTGATGAAAGCCATTGGATAACGATACGCACATACGAAGATGGAGGTAGTATTGCATATACACAGTACAAAAGGCCAGTGCACAGGCAGAACTGTCATTTGTACTCAGGTGATTCAAGTGAAAAGATTTCTGACATGATTATGGCCACAGAATGGGGAAAGATACTTGAAGCTGGACACTTGGGACATTCCATTTTGAAAATTGTTTGGGAATTCAAAATTCCAAAATCCATAGTGTAAAGAGTATGCCAAGAATACAAATTATCAGGCATGAGCTCTATCATTGGGCAATGCAGTGGCCATGGCAGCAGATGACCGATTTTAGTGCCTTTCCTAACAGCACTACATCACCGGCAGCATCTCTCTTGGGCTCGTGACAATATTGGTTGGACCTTAGACGAGTCCCAATTTCAGCTGGGAAGCGCTGATGGTACGGATTGTGTGTAGCACAGACCACACAGAGACATGGACCCAAATTGTCAACAAAGCACTACACAAGACGGTCGTGGTTCCATATTGGTGTGGGCTGTGTTTACATGGAATGGACTGGGTCCTCTAGTCCAACTGAACCAATCACTGACTGGAAGTGGTTGTGTTCAGCTACTTGGAGACCACTTGCAGTACTCATGAACTTCATGTTCCCAAACAACAATCGAATTTTTATGAATGACAAAGTGCCGTGACAGTGGGTAACAATTGTTCATGATTGGTTTGAAGAACATTTTGGACCAATTGCAGTGAGTAATTTGGCCACCCAAATTGGTCGACATGAATCCCATAGAACATTTATGGGACATAATGGAGAGGTCAGTTTGTGCACTAAATCTGACACCAGCAACACTTTTGCAATTGTGGACAGCTATAGAGGCAGCATGTCTCAAAATCTGCAGCCAACTTCCAACAACTTGTTTAGCCACATTGAGTTGCTGAACTATGCAGGGCGAAAGGAGGTCCGACATGATATTACGAGATATCCCCATGACTTTTTTCATCTCAGTGTATTGTCAGGGTCCATTGGTATATTTATCAATTTTTTACCTTCAAACTTGTGACCTGCTACCTCCTTTATATCAGTTCCTGTAACAACTCTTGTACCAGATACACAACGGAGGAAAAGCATAGACCCAAGCATTGTTATGGTTTTGGTATCAGTACCAACCAGAGAAGTCAGTGTCATACCTGTAACAGAAAAAACATTTTATGTTCACATAATTATGAATAAGTGTGTGTACATATCCATAAACATGTCTACTATGGAACATGCATGTCACCACCCTTAAGATACCAACACGCTGCTAACTGTTTATCTTGTGACCTGTATTATAAAGAAAGTAAATGACAATATGAACTACCATCTCTAACAGGAATTTAATATATATGTGGAGTACATCAGAAGAATAAAGTCTTAAGGTACAGCCAAATTAATAAGTGATACATTTAAGGACTGGCAAGCAACGGACTGTGTTCATCAAAGCATTTTCGTGACAACTGAATGGTTATAACTATAATTTAAAAAAAATGGTTCAAATGGCACTGAGCACTATGGGACTTAACATCTTAGGTCATCAGTCCCCTAGAACTTAGAACTACTTACACCTAACTAACCTAAGAACACCACACACATCCATGCCCGAGGCAGGATTCGAAACTGTGACCATAGCAGTCCCGCGGTTCCGGACTGTAGCGCCTAGAACCAGACAGGCACCGCGGCCGGCATCTACTATAATCATTGTTGATCTTTGCCTTACTACAATGTAGAAACTACGTCACTCGGCAGATTTAACAAGCATAGTCCCAATAAGGTCAAAATAGTGCTGCTGTTGAATCCTTACTGTTTTCACTACTAATCGGACTAATCCTTGAATCCTTATTGGTTTCACTACTAATCCAGCGTTCTCTCACTTCCTTCAATATCTTTGACTTCCTTTCCATACAAAGAAATTTCTGATACTGAAATTCACTATTCAACTCACATTTTGTGTGGGTTCATGACTGCTATAAAATGAATTAATTACAAAAAAAACTTATCTGTGGTTTTCTTACATATATAATTTTGTTAGACAAAATATCAATACCCTAAATTCATTAACATCATCTAGTGACAGAAGTTCGCAATAAATCTGACAAACTGACATTATAGAGGTCCCCAAACTGGAACAAATAGCCAGCTCTTCTTAACATACGATGTACATCCATTCATTAATCATGTTCCAAAGATCCCATTGAATGAATCAAGGCTTTTGTTACATTGGAGTTTGCTGAATACCTTTCATTAGTGTATGTAACTCCACTCTGAACACTCTAGATGGAGAAAAGACTACACAATTTTTTGAGACCTAAATTGTGACAGCATAACACAGTTCAACTGAAACTGATTTCATCAGCAGCTAATACCATTAAGGAATAAACCCACTGGGAAGCAAGTTAAAGGTCTGTACAAAGCATCTGGTTACCTACGTTACATAATACTTACAGCAGTGAGACATGAACTTTCAATGCAAAATCCCTATCCCTTAAAAACCTAAGGATTGTTCACAAAGCAGAGTGACGAGATGGGTGTTAGAAACTGCTAGAGACAGTAAAATAAAGAAATGGTCAGTGAACAAACATTAGTAGAAGAAAATTATGACTGTAATAAAAATGGAACAGATATGAGCCAAATTGATGATGGCCCAAGAAAGTTTTCTGCTGGATTCCACAGGACAAGAGCTAAACTCCATCCGAATAGGCTTTGAAGGCCCATTGGTAATGACTGATTGCCATGTCACCCTTAACCCGTAGGCATCAGTGGATGCGGATATGGAGAGGCATGTGGACAGCACACCGCACTCCCGGCTGTTGTCAGTTCATGAGACTTCTCAGTCAAGTAGCCCCTCGATTTGTTTCACAAGGACTGAGTAAACTCCACATGCCAACAGTGTCCGACTGATCCAAACAGCCACCCAGCCAAGTACTAGCCAATGGTCTTGCCACAATGGTAACACAAGTTTCCACCATATCACTGAAGTTAAGCACTATCAGGCTTGACAATCAAATGCCAAGAAAGAAGAAAATATGACCAAATGGAAGATGGATAGATGCCATTGGAAAACATGCAGTAACAGCACGCATGCATATTTCCAAAGACTGTATAAATGCACATTAAAATCTTGAGGAAGCCTTTATTCAGCAGTGGACGTAAAATGGCTGAGGACTTACCATGATTATCAGCTACAAGATGAGCATTTTTCACGGAAATTTTTAGTAGGTACGTGTAATGGAGAGTTAATGAAACAGTTGCTTTATTTTGCAGAAAAATGCTTATAAGTTTCTGATATTGCCAAGAACAAAGTAACACTGCTGGATATGAGCACCCATAAAAACTGTGACAGGTAGAAAGTAGTGAATGCAAAAACATAATATATAAGCTCTATATTCTGTTTCTCCAGTCACTGTCTAGAAATCTGTTATTTGTGCTACCAGTGGGTCACTCACCTTATGGGACTTATGTAACCATGTCTGAAATGTTGGTTTTATCCCATAATAATTATGCTACAATATAATACGGTACATTATTTTTGTTAGGACACGTGCCAGTCTTTTTCCCAAGTATTTTATCATTCATGATCTCACTGCACTTCATAACCATTTTCTAACATGTGACTCTTGTGCCTAACAATCATCTCTGAACAGCCTTAGAAAGTCATAATCTCACTTGCTACCTCCTTCATATGCCTATCACAAACTGCGACTGTTCTGTCACATTTCATTTAAGTATACAAGCTGCAACTCTCCACTTTTGATTATGTCTCCCATCATCCTCACAACAAGTGGGACATGAGAAAGTCACTAGTAGTTGCAAAAGCTAGGATAGTGTTATGTAATTTTAAATCTGTCCATTGGCAGTGATGGAATTAGGTCTCCTAAAAGCAGGTACTGGCCAGCCATTCTGTCTCTCCTTGTATTTTTTAGTTTAAGAACAGGCTGCATCATATTTGAGACAGTATTACCTATTGATATTGGATTATTTTTTGTATCAAGCAGGCGTTCACCATGTTTCAATGCTACTTTGGTGAGCTCTTCTTTGAGGTAGTTATACATTTCTTTCCTCTGTGTAACGAGGTTTTTGTACCCTGACACACCAAGTGAGAGAAGTGTGATGAAAACATCCATTGCAGGGCTGGAAGATGCACGGCCTGAAAAATAAAATACATGTAAAACTAAACAAACTCTCTTCCTATAACAAACACAGAAAATGCACTTCTTTTTCTACAAATAGCAATTTCATCAAAAATTATACTAAACTACAAATGGCATTTTGATGACCAGTATATATTGTGTATGAGATTTACAGTTAGTTAATTAGCATGTTATATAAATGAACAGGGGTCTTATCTTTATTTAAGTGTTCCTACGGATAAAAGACTAAATTTCAGCAGCCAACCAAATAACACAGCAACCAAGCAACTCTATTCTGCTCTCAAATAATTCATGTAGTCTTAATTACCAACTGATTGATTACACTTCATCTTGGAGTACGCCACCTACTTTTACTAGTGGCATCTACGAGCAACTATGATTCAATGTCTCCTTGCTGCAGCCATCTCACTTGCCACTACAGCAGTTCTAACATACTGAAAAACCCAGAATTGTGCACTAGATGAGCAATTTTATGTTACTTCTCCACTTATTACCAGACTTTTACTAGTTTTGTAAAAATGGTTCTTTGAATAAAGCAGTAGCTGCTACATGTATTTCTATTTTCAGAAATCAAAGTTAATGAAAAAAGTATCATTACCAAAGTATGCAATATGGCTATATTACCATGAAACGAAACAGAAGATATACACTGAGGTGACAAAAGTCATGAGATGTCTCCTCATACCAAACTGAACCTCATTCTGCCTTGGGTAGTGCAGCAACTCGATGCGGCATGTACTCGACAAGTTGCTGAAAAGCCCCCTGCAGAAATATTGAGCCATGTTGCCTCTATAGCCACCCACATTTGCAAAGTTGTTGCCAGTGCCAGGTTTTGTGCACGAACTGAACTCTCAATAATGTCCCATAAACGTTTGATGGCATTCATTTTGGGCATTTGGGTGGCCAAATTATTTTCTCAGATTGTCCCAAGCATTCTTCAAACCAATCGCAAACAACTGGGGGTTGATGACTTGGCACAGTGTCATCTGTGAAAATTCCATCATTGTTTGGGAACATGAAGTCCAGGAATGCCTACAAACGGTCTCCAGGCAGCCGAACATAAACACTTCCAGTCAATGATCAGCTCAGTTCAACCAGAGGTCCCAGTCCACTCCACGTAAACACAGGCCACAACATTATGGAGCTGCCGCCACCTTGCACAGTGCCTTGATGATAACCTGGGTCCCTGTGCCATACTCTAACACTACCATCAGCTCTTAGCGAATGAAATCGGGACTCATCTGACAAGGCCACAGTGTTTCAGTCATCTAGTGTCCAACCAACATTGTCACAAGCTCAAGAGAGGTGTTGCAGGCAATCTAGTGTTATTAGTAAAGGCAGACACGTTGGCTGTCTGTTGCCATAACCCATTAATGACAATTTTGCTGCACTATTCAAATGGATATGTTTGTCACATGCCCACATTGATTTCTGCAGTTATTTCATGCGATGTTGCTTATGTGTTAGCACTGACAACTCTACACAAACGCAATTGCTCTCAAGTCATTAAGTGAACGCCGTCAGCCACTGCATTGTTCAAGGTGAGAGGAAATGCCTGAAATTTGGTACTCTTGGCATAATCTTGACACTGTGAATCTCGGAATACTGAATTTCCAATTGATTTATAAAATGGAATGTCCCATGTCTCTAGCTCCAACTACCATTCCACATTCAAAGTCTGTTAATTCCCTTCATTTGGCCGTAATCACATAAGAAACCTTTTCACCTGAATCACCTGGGTACAAAAGCAGCTCCGTCAATGCATTGCCATTTTATACCTTGTGTATGTGATACTAAGTGTGATATAGGGTTGTAAACTACTAAAACGAGTTTTTTACAAACGAATGGGAAAATTGGCAGAAGCCAACCTTGGGGAAGATCAACTTGTATTCCACAGGCAGTACTGACCCTATGACTTATCTTAGAAGATAAGTTAAGGAAAAGCAAACCTATATTTCTAGCATTTGTAGACTTAGAAAAAGCTTTTGATGATGTTGGCTGGAATACTCTTTTTCAAATTCTGTAGGTGGCAGGTGTAAAATACAGGGAGCAAAAGGCTATTTACAATCGGTACAGTAACAAGTTGGCAGTTATAAGAGTCGAAGGGCATGAAAGGGAAGCAGTGGTTGAGAAAGAAGTGAGACAGGATTGTAGCCTATCCCAGATGTTATTCAATCTATATATTGAGCAATCAGTAAAGAAAACAAAAGAAAAATTTAGAGTAGGAATTACATGGAGAAGAAATAAAAACTTTGAGCTTCGCCGATGACATTGTAATTCTGTAAGAGACAACAAAGGACTTGGAAGAACAGTTGAACGTAATGGACAATATCTTGAAAGGAGGATATAAGATGAACATCAAAGAA
The DNA here is from genome assembly GCF_023897955.1 of Schistocerca gregaria. Lineage (NCBI taxonomy): Eukaryota > Metazoa > Arthropoda > Insecta > Orthoptera > Acrididae > Schistocerca > Schistocerca gregaria. The sequence continues at coordinate 354,034,160 of NC_064922.1, read as the reverse complement.
AGCGAAATGAAGATGAGGGAATATAGTCAAATTAAATCAAATGATACTGTGGGAATTAAATTAGTAAACGAGACACTTAAAGTAGTAAATGAGTTTTGCTATCTGGGGAGCAAAATAACTGATGATGGTCAAAGTAGAGAAAATATAAAATGTAGACTGGCTATAACAACGACAGCATTTCTGAAGAAGAGAAATTTGTTAACATCACATATAGATTTGAGAGTCAGGAAGTCTTTTCTGACAGTATTTGTTTGGAGTGTAGCCACGTATCGAAGTGAAACGTGGACGATAAATAGTTTAGACAATAAGAGAATAGAAGCTTTTGAAATGTGGTGCTACAGAAGAATGCAGAAGATGAGATGGGTAGATCACGTAACTAATGAGGAGGTACTGAGTAGAATTGAGGAGAAGAGGAATTTGTGGCACAGCTTGCCTAGAAGAAGGAAGGGATCAATTGGTAGGACACGTTCTGAGGCATCAAGGGATCAACAATTTAGTATTGGAGGGAACTGTGGAGAGTAAAAATCATAGAGGGAGACCAAGAGATGAATACACTGAGCAGATTCTGAAGGATGTAAGCTGCAGTATTTATTTGGAGATGAAGAGGCTTGCACAGGATAGAGTAGCATGGAGAGCAGCATCAAAACAGTCTCTGGGCTGAAGAACACAACAATGACAACGACAACAACAGCGATGAAAATAACAAAAACTACAACAAAAAAATGTGATACTACTGCCATCTGTGTATGCCCATATCGATATTCCACGACTTCTGACACCTCAGTGTACAATGATCTTGTCATTCCTATCAGTAAACTATAATTTAATATTATAGCTTGCATGTTATTGGTTTTTGCTCACCCACTCATGCTTCCAATTTTTCCAACAGAAAATAATCTAAAACTGTATTACCCACTGTCTTTAACAACTAAAGAATAGGCAAATGGCGGATCAACAATGTTTTCTATATATTTGGGACAAAATGTTTTTGCATGTTGTCCTCTATATTAAAAATGCCTGAATAATAGTGTCACATCATAATCTGCAATAATGCTCTTGTTCTTAGCATTTTGGCCACAGGCTGTCTTGTTGGGACACCACTGGCTGCAAACTGATACACACTGTCCACTGTGAAAGGAACATTTAACACTGGATCATTGAACAGGGTCAAAAGACACCTTCCAACTTTTACTTCAGCAGTAACAAATTAGATGGCAATTTCATGACGTATATGTTGAACAGTGGGGGAGGGGAAGTGTCACCAGAGCCCTGACATATATTTTGTGATCAAAAGTATCTGGACACCCCCAAAAACATATGTTTTTCATTTTAGGTGCATTGTGCTGCCACCTCTTGCCAGGTACTCCGTATAAGCCACCTCAGTAGTCATGAAACATCATAAGAGAGCAGAATGGGGCACTCCACAGAATTCATGGACTTTGAACGTGGTTAGGTGATTGGCTGTAACATGTGTCATACGTCTGTACAAGAGATTTCCACATTTTTAAACATCCGTAGGTCCACTGTATCCGATGTGATAGTGAAGTGGAAACCTGATGGGACACATACAGCACAAATGTGTACAGGCTGACCTCGTCTGTTGACTGACAGCCCACTGACAGTTGAAGAGGGTCGTAATGTGTAATAGGCAGACATCTATCCACACCATCATACAGGAATTCCAAACTGCATCAGGATCCACAGCAAGTACGATGACAGTTATGCCGGAGGTGAGAAAATTCGGATTTCATGCTCGATCGACTGCTCAGAAGCCAAACATCACACCGGTAAAGGCCAAACGACGTCTCGCTTGTTGTAAGGAGAGTAAAGATTGGACGAATGAACAGTGGAAAAATGTTGTGAGGAGTGATGAATCACGGTGCACAATGTGGCAATCCAATGGCAGAGTGTGGGTATGGTGAATGCCCAGTGAACGTTATCTGACAGCGTGTATAATGCCAACAGTAAAATTCGGAGGCTGTGGTGTTATGGTGTGGTTGTGTTTTTCATGGACGGGGCTTGCACTCCTTGTTGTTTTGCTTGGCACTATCACAGCACAGGCCTACATTGATGTTATAAGCACCTTCTTGCTTCCCACTGTTGAAGAGCAATTCGAGGATTGGGACTGCATCTTTCAACGTGATGGAGCACTTGTTCATAATGCATGGCCTGTGGTGGAATGGTTACATGACAATAACATCTCGGTAACGGACTGGCCTGCATGGAGTCCTGATCTGAATCCTATAGAACAGCTTTGGAATGTTTTGGAATGCCAACTTCGTACCAGGCCTCACTGACTGACATTGATACCTTTCCTCAGTGCAGCACTCTGTGAAGAATGCTACCATTCCCCACAGAAACTTCCAGCACGTGATTGAATGATGCATGTGAGAGTGGATGCTGTCATCAAGGCTAAGGGTGGGCCAACATCATACTGAATTCTAACATTACCGATGGAGGTTGCCATGAACTTTTAAGTCATTTTCACCCATGTGTCTGGATACTTTTGATCACAGTGTGACTCCTTTCGAGAATCTAGCTGTTCTCATAATAGCAAAGGTACTTGCATTACATGCTGTTTTGATCAACAACTATGCCTCAAATGATGATAGACATATTGTCAAAAACTGCAATGAAACTTTTTGGTCATTTTTTTGTGTTGCTGTTGTTATACACCTCATCACTCACATAATGTTTTTGCCAAAAAAGACCGGAGGGATGGAGGACGGGTTTTCAGAAACTAGAAATTTTTACTGAAGGTTTTTGTGTTGCCGTAATAGAAATCTCATTTTATGTATTTGTTTCAATTCTTATGGGGAACTAACAACTTTTTAGCTGAAAGGATCACAAGATAATCAGTGGGCTTATTTGTTTACTGCTCTGGAATACAATGGACAAGCCAAAACGCAGCCTCACTGTGAATGCTGTTCTCAAACACAGTATGAGTTGGTAGACTGAAATTGCCCAAACTACTATCAAACGATTGGCAGCACTTGAAAATCGGGGTGTTTGAGGAGTTCCAGAGAGTCATGCACTTATGGTACCGGTACCAAAGGTACCTCAAGTATTATCTTTTCTTCCGGTTCTTGTCTTCTCTGAAGGATATGCAGCATCTGTCATTACTCATCCACTTGAATGCAAGTGGCATTATCAATGGTAGAAGTAGGCATCCTGTACAGGGTGGACAGCGACCAGGGATGACTCGATGTGTCATACAGATCTCCCTGACCAAGACGTATGAGGTGCTACCTTTCACTGAGACTGAAACAAATATACCGAGTCAGTGGGACTCACTTTACCTGTTTTGGGGAAACCTGCCACAAGAAGAGGTAAATGCAGAAGGGTAGGGTCTATTAATAATAGGAAGCTCAAAAATATGGCAAACGATGGTACCCCTAGGGAAACGGCAGCAAGGACACCATACACACTCAGTGAGTATGCCTGAGAGACCTCACTCAACTAGGTTTGGTTTGGCTTTGTTTTGCTTTAGGACACAAAAAACAACTGGGGCCATACACACCCAAGCCAAAACTAAAAACACGACTATATGACAGTCCCAATGGACATAATAGAAGACAGCTAAAAACAGGCATACAGAAACAGAGGTCCAAAACTAAAAATTACATGGTCTTCGCCATATTGCTTTGGTGGATAAAAAGTAAAATGCAGTCAACAGCCCACGAGTCATTTGCTAAAATAGCCAGTAACTCAGACAGCGCGGCCGGGGTGGCCGAGCGGTTCTAGGCGCTACAGTCTGGAATGGCGCGACCGCTACGGTCGCAGGTTCGAATCCTGCCTCGGGCATGGATGTGTGTGATGTCCTTAGGTTAGTTAGGTTTAAGTAGTTCTAAGTTCAAGGGGACTGATGACCTCAGAAGTTAAGTCCCATAGTGCTCAGAGCCACTGAACCATTTTTGAACTCAGACAGCAAACCCAAGTGGGAACATAAATGATTAAAAAATGAACAGTCCATCAGGAATTGGCAGACAGTTAGAACTTGGGCACAATGTGTACAAAGTGGTGGGGTAGCACCACTTATCAAATAACGATGGCTAAAAAGGCAGTGCCCGATTCACCTACTTAAAGTGACCTCCTCGGGGAGGGCTGAGAGAAGGTCGTCCAAGCCACTGGGAGAGGCTTAACAAGCTGGAACTTATTCCTGTGAAGTAGAGACCATTGGTGATGCCAAAGGGACACCACCTCCCCACAGAAGGCAACACAGAGAACATCAGAGGGAATACAGCAGCTCGCAGGCTGAGGTATGAGGACAGCAGCCTTGGCAGCAGCGTCAGCAGCCTTGTTTCCTGGCAGACTGCCATGACCAGGAACCCACAGAAACATCACACTGGTTCCTCCAAGAGTGAACAAGTGAGAGTTTTCCTGGACTCGCTGCGCTAAGGGATGGGTGGTGTACACTGTACATTGACTTTGAAGGGTGCTGAGTCAGTCTGAGCAGAGGACACAATCGAAAAGACTGTCACTGGATGTACTCTGTGGCCTGATACAGGGTGAAGAGCTTAGCTATAAATATTGAGCAGTGTGCTAGGAGCCGATATTGAATGACAGGGGTGCCAATGACCAAGGCACACCCGGCCCCATGGTCAGTCCAAGAGTCATCAGTGTATACAAAGGTACTATCGTGAAGTTCCATGCATAGGTCCTGAAATTGTGAAACTGAAGGTGAGAGACCAAGGCTGGAGTAGTGTCCTTAGGAAGAGAATGAAGGCCAAGGTTAACATGGGTCACTTCACGAAGCCAAGGTGATGAAGGATTCGTACCCACTGATAATGATGCAGGTAGTCTGAAGTTAAGTCACCGTAGCAAGTGCTGAAAGCAGACTCCAGGAGGTAACAGAGAAGAGAGACATGCTCCAAACTGGCGATCAAAGAAAGAGGCATAGGATGTGTGTCAACGCAAGGCAGACAAACGGCATGCATACCTGCTGAGAAAAAAGTCATGGGTATAGGACAATGATAGTTCAGCAGCTTCAGCATACAGACCCTCAAGCAGGCTAGTGTAAAAGGTGCTCATCGCTAAATGGATACCACAATGGTGGATAGTGTTGAGACGACTTAAGATGGATGGACGTGCAGATATATAAACAAAGCACCCATAGTCTAGTTTCTAATGGACAAGGGACTGGTACAAATGGAGGAGGGTGGTTCGATTGGCACCCCAAGAAGTACCATTGAGGACACACAGGACATTGAAGAACCACCTACAGTGGCTGTCAGGTAAGACACATGGAAGGTCCAAGAGAGTTTCCCATCAAGCATGAGCCCCAGGAATTTCATAGTTTCAATGAATGGAAGGACAACAGGCCCAAGATGTAAAGATGGTGGGAGAAACCAACTGCGTCGCCAGAAATTCATACAGATGGTTTTGTCAGTGGAAAAGCGAAAGCCACTGTCAATGATTTAGGAGTAAAGGCGATCAAGACATTACTGAAGATGCCACTCAGTGAGACAGATCCATGGAGAACTGCAATAGATGGCAAAATCGTCAACAGAAAATAGACCCGGGGATGCTTGGTGGGAGACAGGCCATTATAGGGTTAATGACAATAGCAAAGAAGACTACGCTAAAGGAAGAACCCTGAGGGACACAAGGCAGAACCAAAGCACACCTTGAAAACTCGATCTTTTAAGAATGCCCGATGGAAACAGGGCAGGCGGCCATGGATGCCCCACATGCGAAGAGTACAGAAGATACCAGTTCTCCAGCAGGTGTCGTAGGCCTTCTCCAAATCGAAAAACACAACCACAGTCTGGGATTTCTGCAGAAAACTATTCATGACATGGGTGGACAAAGTAACGAGATGGTCAACTGCAGAATGCCGTGCTTGAAATCCACCTGATCATCACAACTGGGGAAATCTTGCTCTTTGAATGTTGCCAGGGAGGAGTAAAGCTGCCAGTGAGCCTCAGTAAGCTGCCATTTGGGCTGCATGTGGATGGGGCAGGAGTCAGCAAATGGACAGCACACAGGAAAGGTCGCTCGTGTAGTAGGTGTGAGACAGAACGGACCACTTAAAGACAATGGGCAAGCTGGACAGGGCAGAAGGATAGGTCCAAATGGAAAGAGGTGTGCGAGGAATCAGAAAGGAATGTGAATGCTCCAGTGTTAAGGCAGAAGAGGTTAAGTTGATTAAGAAGATCAGCCAAGAGGGCAGCTCTCTGACAGTTCCTGGGAGAACCCAAAAGGTGATGATGCACATTAAAGTCACTGAGCAGCAAAAATGGGCGAGTCAGCTGCCCAATAAGCTGAAGGAAGTCTTCCCTGGTGATACTGAATGACGCAGGGACATAAATGGTACAGAGGCAGAAAGTCAGGTGGGGAAGAAAAAGGGAAACAGCAACAGCCTGAAGATGGGTAGTCAGTGAGATGGGTTGACTATGAATGTCATCCCGTATGAGCAGCATGACGCCCCCACGAGGTAGTATGCTGACCTCAGGGGGAAGTTCAAAATGATTCAGTACGAAATGTGAAAACTCAAAGTGGTCGTGAGGGTGCAATTTCGTCTCCTGAAGGCAGAGTACAAGGGGAAGCTGCGATGCTAAAAGCAGCTGTAAATACTCTTTGTGGGACCGAAGGCCATTAACGTTCCATTGGAGGAGAGTCATGATGAGGAAGAGACGTAGGGTTGTCACCTCGGCGGCTGCCGAGTGACAGCTCGTGAAGAGTCGCTACTACAGGGTGCAAAAGCAGAAGGATCCTCTTCCATGGGGTCCACAGAAGCATAGGCTTGCTTGTGCGGTCAGCCTGTGGACTCCAATGCTGAAAAACGGTTGGTTTTGCATAACAGTGACACAGAGACCGGCCAGGCTAAGGCATCATGTGGCGACACCGTCAATGAGGATCTTCGAGTTGGCGAAGGAGAAGGCCATTTGCCTTTGGTGGACTTCTTCGGGCCTTTCCGGATAGAGGAAGACTTCGTGTTGTTTGGCTGGAAGGACGAAGGAAGTCTTCACGGGAGTACTACTCCTGTCCTTTCCAGCCTACTGGTTGTGTAGCTAGTGGCTTTGCCCCTTGAGGCAAGAGTTTGACGGCTTGTTGCACAGCTGGACAGTGGGATCGTGATGCTACCTTGACACTGGGCGATTTCACAACCTCAGGGCTGAATTAGAGGTGACACATCTGCGTGGCCATGTCCTTCTTGGAGCGAGGGGTAATAAGAACAGAACTATAGGTGCCAGGCGGGAGAATGCAGGGTTTACGATTAGCCAGTAACTTGTGAACCACTAAGTAAGGCACTTTTTCCTTCGCCTGGGTCTCTTGGACAGCCTGCTCATCAAGATTCACAGGACAACCCGAGAGGAGGTGGCATGGCTGCCATTGCAAATGATACTGCGGGGAGAAGGAGGCGGACAATTGACCTCGTGCGCATCGTTACCACAGGTGACACACATTTGGCCAGGAGTCTACAAGATGTTCTAGTGTGATTGAAACGATGACACTGGTAGCAGTGCATCGGGTTTGGAATATACGGCCAGACTGTGGTAATTTCATAGCCTGCACCATTCTACCAAAGGTACGAAAAAGAGTGCAGGTGGGCAATAAGGAGGAGTCTACCTTTTTCATTACACAATAGATGGCAATGACACCCTGATCAGAGAGGTAAGATTGGATTTCAGCCTCAGTTAGACTGTCGAGCAGTCTCGTGTAAATTACACCACATGAAGAATTCAAAGTTTTACGGGCCTCGACACGAACAAGGTAGTCATGGAGAAGCGACCCAGCAAGTAGTTGTTGTGCTTGAGAATCAGCAGTAGTCTGCAAAAGCAAAATGCCATTCCGTAATCGAGAGCAGGATTTCTCTGGGCCAGCAATGGCATCAACACATTTCTGCATAATAAACGGATTTACCATGGCGAAGGACTGACTGTCTTCAGTACGTGAGACCACAAGGAACTGTGGTACAGCAGGAACGGTCTTTGAATCATTAGCCTCTTTACGTTTACGATTCGTAGATACTGATTGGGAAGATGATTGACTCATTGCGAGTAAATCCCCCACAATTGCCAGCATCTCCGATGGGGTGCTCCTTCCTTCACAAGGGGCACATCCGCCTTAGGTGATTGGTGACACCTCAGGTCACACCTCCCGAACACCTGACAGAGGGACCAATTGGCAATTTGGGAAGGTTGCAGCTCACGTAGTCACCCCTCCCTGGTCCTGGCCTGTACCAGGGGGTACATGCGAACCCTACCACCTTACCTGTCGACCCAGGACTGGGAATTACTTGTTACCAAGTCACGTGTTATGCATCAGACATGTTGGGCGGGATTCAGGACGGTACAGGGAGAAAAAATAAAAAGAGAAACCTTGAACACTGAAGTGGAGGAAAGAGAGGAGAAGGGAAACACAGAAAGGAAAAGGTAGTGAAAAACAAAGGTGAGACTGTTCTTACGTCAGCAACAGACGATGCAGAACATTCCCAATAACATCCCAGACATGTTCCCCAAGTGAGGGGAAAAGGATAGCAAGAAGGAAAGACATGCAGCACAGACGGGAAAAAATGCTGCAAAGGCTGGGGCCCCACAGTCCCGAAGCACAAACCTGCCAAAGAGTGGCGAACCTCCTGGGGACAATCAACATGGTGAGGAGTCTATTCCAGCACCCCCTGAGGGAACAGTGTGCAACCAACTGCAGACTGTGACATGCACTGGAACCAATTTTTTTTTAGGGAGCACATTGTGCTCATGTGGGAGTGATCTAGATGGTTGTGAAACAATAAAACTGGTAGCCAAGATCACAGAAATTCTTTTTATTCCATGATTACCAGTTTCGGCGAAACTACAGCCACCATCATCAGATCTTAGGACACATACAGGTTACAAAATCAAGGCAGACAATGGTGATATCAATAGTTGCCGACAACACGCAGGCTTTACAAAATTGTCATACATAGCACATAGGCATCCAAGAGAGATGATATTATAAATGTTAAGTGTCTCCATCACACACATGCGCTATGATGAAGTACTGTCTGACTGAAGCTGCATAAATATTCAGTGAAATTTTAACACAATTTAAAAGTGGTGCAAAGATTGGCAACTTGATTTAAATGGGGAAGGGGGAAGGGAGGGAGAGAGCAGGGAGGGAGCAGAGAGGGAGCGAGCGAACAGGGAGGGAGGGAGCAGAGAGGGAGCGAGCGAACAGGGAGGGAGGGAGCAGAGAGGGAGCGAGGGAACAGGGAGGGAGGGAGCAAAGAGGGAGCGAGCGAACAGGGAGGGGGGGAGTGAATTGGGAGGGAGGGAGGGAGGGAGGGAGGGAGGGAGGGAGGGAGGGAGGGAGGGGATGAATAGGGAGCAAATAGGGAGGGGGGAGCAAATAGGGAGGGGGGAGCAAATAGGGAGGGGGGAGCAAATAGGGAGGGGGGAGCAAATAGGGAGGGGGGAGCAAATAGGGAGGGGGGAGCAAATAGGGAGGGGGGAGCAAATAGGGAGGGGGGAGCAAATAGGGAGGGGGGAGCAAATAGGGAGGGGGGAGCAAATAGGGAGGGGGGAGCAAATAGGGAGGGGGGAGCAAATAGGGAGGGGGGAGCAAATAGGGAGGGGGGAGCAAATAGGGAGGGGGGAGCAAATAGGGAGGGGGGAGCAAATAGGGAGGGGGGAGCAAATAGGGAGGGGGGAGCAAATAGGGAGGGGGGAGCAAATAGGGAGGGGGGAGCAAATAGGGAGGGGGGAGCAAATAGGGAGGGGGGAGCAAATAGGGAGGGGGGAGCAAATAGGGAGGGGGGAGCAAATAGGGAGGGGAAGCAAATAGGGAGGGGGGAGCGAAAAGCGGGAGCGGGGAGCGAAAAGCGGGAGGGGGGGAGCGAACAGCGGGAAGGAGGGAGCGAAAGCGGGAGGGGGGGAGCGAACAGCGGGAAGGAGGGAGCGAATAGGGAGGGAGGGAGCGAGGGAGTGAATAAGGAGGGAGGGAGTGAATAGGGAGGGATGGAGTGAATAAGGAGGGAGGGAGTGAATAGGGAGGGAGGGAGTGAATAGGGAGGGAGGGAGTGAATAGGGAGGGAGGGAGGGAGTGAATAGGGAGGGAGGGAGTGAATAGGGAGGGAGGGAGTGAATAGGGAGGGAGGGAGGGAGTGAATAGGGAGGGAGGGAGTGAATAGGGAGGGAGCGTGTGAATAGGGAGGGAGGGTGTGAATAGGGAGGGAGGGAGTGAATAGGGAGGGAGGGAGTGAATAGGGAGGGAGGGAGTGAACAGGGAGGGAGGGAGTGAACAGGGAGGGAGGGAGTGAATAGAGCAGGAAGAGAATAAATTACACCCGAAAGGCATGATAAATAAGTGAAGTAGTGAAGTTCAAATGGGCGAGTGAGCCAACAAAGGGAGGAAGGAATTAGGAAGGCATGCAACAAATGAAGGTGGGAGCAAGTGGAAGGAGGACAAGTGCAGAGAGTGAGGGAGCAGGTCAAAGGAAGGACTACTTGTAGGGAGGAGGGAGGAAGTGAGGGAGCAGGATGAAGGAAGAAGCAAGTGCAAGGTGGAGGGAGTAAGTGGAGGGAGGGAGGAAGGAAGGGGGTAGGGAGGGAGGAAGGAAGGGGGGAGGGAGGGAGGGAAGGTAGGAGCCAAAGAAGGGAGCTAAGTGTGGGAGGATGGGAGCAAAGGTTGGGAGGATTGCTTGAAAACTATTATCTGTGAGATGAATGGGGGTATTGGTACTGGCATTGGCATTTAATGCATCATGCAGTGATGTTATATGATGCTGTGCACAGCACCACAGTCATTATGACTCACATTCTCTAGCACTGAATTCAAAGAATGCAACAACATGCTGTTTGCATCTAAATGTGTAAATGTACTTTCAGTTACCAGTTCTACGATGTAATCTCAAAAAAAGTAATTTGTTATAGTTCATAATGGAAATGCAAAATTTTTCCTAATATTGTAGAATATGCAACATTTTTGTTTTCATTGTCCAATACTTTCAGTATTAACTTCATTTTATGGATGAGCAACAGATGACATTCAGCACGTTAGTAGTCACAATCTTGTCAAAGCACTCACAATCAGAGGATCTGTCAACTGCATCATCTTTTAAATTCCTAACTATGCTGCATTTACTGTAATGGAAAAAACTCTCTCTTATTGCTGTCAGAATGTGAGTGCAGAACTGCAGTACTGCTACTATAACTGCCCCCCCCCCCCCCCCCAGGTACCCATCCCAAGATGTACAGTCCATGTCAAAGAGTGCAGGCACCGAGGAAGTTGTGTTGTGGACAGAGCCTCAAACATGTCAGATGATATCCCTGGGTAATTAGCCTTACATCAGCATGGAGCTCCACTGGTGTTTACCTGATATGTCCCCACTTCTCATGGGATCAATACAGAGAACACAGAAAATAGTTCAAAAACTGTGGAAGCTGATAATTCAATTACCCAAACATAGGGTTAAAACTGATGGAACCATTTCTGCTACTGGACTGGGTAACAGACAGGGCCAGGAATTGGAAAATGTTACTGAAAATTTGAACCGAAGACCCCCCCAAAAAAAAGGCAGCCTCACAGAGAAGGGGGTAAAGAGACCCCTCGCACCTAGACACATGGAACAAGAGAATAAGGGAGGAATCTAATACTCCCATGTCTCGGATAACTGGACCCAGAAAATCCGAGGCAAGAAATAGGGAAACAAACCTATACTACTGAAGTCTCAGCTGTTAAGATGATGGATAACCAACTGTGATACAGACTGTTCAATATCACCTCATAGCATGAGAAGCTAGTTCAGATGGCTCTACGAGAAGATTGACCAGTGGGGGAGAGGGGTTACAGGTCTAATTTTTGTTTATGAGGGGATGGCAACAGTGTATAGGATTAAGGAGATGATGTCCAAAATATCTCCAAGGGAAGAGGTAAAGCTGCGGGTCAAGACAGCAGCGAAATTATTCAAGACTACAAGGGTATCAATTTGATCCCCAAAACTTTTTAACGATTTTCCTCCAAGACTCTGTTTGAGAAAGTTGAGGTGCAGAACTAGACAATCTAGACAGAGGGCTGGAGGGCAATCACAGGAAGTTTGTATCTGATTGCCAGGCACCTGCTGCCTTGAGTCATCTGTGAAGATGGGAGGTGGATGTGGCCTTGATCCAGGAACCATATTTACAAACAGGGGATGTATCAGGCCTTAGAGGAAGTGTAGGTAAGTTGATTTATGCTAGAAATCTAAAAGACCTCAGAACATGCTTATATCTTAAGAACAGAATTTTATTCAAGCCAATGGTGGACTTTTTTGTTCTAGGGATTTCGTGACCATCCGGATGAAACAGTGTGAGGAAGAAAGCACAAGGGAATTTTTACTGGCCTCACCTTACCTTCCTTACGAGGACAGTGCTCTTCCTTCCTAGGAAGTAACAAGGCTTGTAGACAAGGAAGTGACAAGACTGGTAGACAGCTGATATGAAACTTCCTGACAAAGTATACTGTGTGTCAGAATGCTACTTTGGACCTTTGATTTTTGTGGGCAAAACTCAACCAACCAAGGTACCACAGCTCAATTCACAACTTGTCCTTCTACCTTTACTTCTCCTACCTTCTAAACGGACAGAAGTACGTCTGCGAGGACAGATGATAAGTTGCGTTCAGGTACCTCAGCTGGTAGAGCACTTGCCCACGAAAGGCATAGGTCCAATGTTTGAGACCCAGTCCGGCACACAGTTTTAATCTGCCAGGAAGTTCAGTATCAGTGGACACACTGCTGCAGAGTGTAAATTATTCATTATGATAGACTGCTGCTTGCAGCTCAATTTAAAAAAATGTTGGTTGGTGCAGACACCAATGCCTAAAATCTGATGTAGGAAGGAGTGATACCAACAGCAGAGGTGAGTACTATTGAAATATGTATTGGAAAATAATTTGTAGATCTTGAATAGGGTATGGCACCTAGATTCAGCAACAGAAGATGGGAAGTGGTAATTGACATAATGTTTGGGTCCAACCTAACTGGTAGTTATATCGAACATTGCATGTGACGATGGCTCCATCCTTAGCTGACCACATGTTGTTTGTTGCAAAAATAACCAGGGTCACAAGCGCACAGAACACGAAGACAAATAGGAGTTAAAAATAACTACATGTCAATCCCAATGAACAGAAGAGAAGGCAGCTAAAAGCAGGGATGTGGAGAAAGGTCTACAAAATACGCCATAGAGAAACGGAGGTCCAGAAAATAAATAAATAAATAAATGGCCTCTGCCATATTGCTATGATGGAAAAAAAGTAAAACATGGTTGACAGCCTGCACATCATTTGCTAAAATGGCCGATAACTCAGACGTCAAACACAAACGAGAACATAAACAGGTAAAAAAGGAGCATTCTGTCAGGAAATGGTGGGGAGTCAAAAGTTGAGTGCATTGTGCACGAAGTGGTGGGGGAGCACCAGTTAACGAATGGTGATGGCTAAAAAGAAAGCACCCAATACGCAATTTAGTTAAAATGATCTCCTCGTGGCAAGAGAGCCGAGAAGAGGTAATCCAAACTGCTGGGAGAGGCTTAATAACACCGAGCTTGTTCCTATGAAGGGAGAACAAGTGGTGATGCCAAAGTGATACCACCTGCTGACAGATGGCAACACAGAGATCATCTGAGGGAATGTAGGAACTAGTGGGCTGAGGTAAGAGGACTGCAGCCTTGGCAGCAGCATCAGCAGCCTCATTTCCTGTAAGACCAATGCAACCAGGAACCCATATGAACATTGCAGTGGCTCCATCAAGAGTGAGCAAGTGACAGCTTTCCTGGATCAGTCACACTAAAGAATGGACAGTGTACAGCACACGGATGCTTTGAAGGGCACTAAGAGTGTCTGAGCAGATGACACAATTGAAAAGCCTTTGTCACCAGCTGTACTGTGTGGCCTGATACAGGGTGAACAGTCTGCTGTAAATACTGAGCAGTGTTCCAGAAGCCGATATCGAAAAACATTGGTGCCAATGACAAAGGCAAACCTGACACCACGCTCGGCCCAAGAGCCATCAGTGTACACAAAGGTACAATAGCGACGTCCCATGTAAAGTCTGTGAAACTGAAGGTAATAGAGAGAAGCTGGAGTAGTGTCCTTGTGATGTGAATGAAGGTCAAGGTGAACAGGGCTGCCACACAATGCCAAGGTGGTAAAGGGTTTACACCCACCAGGAAAGTTGCAGGTAGCGTGAAGTTAAGCTGCTGGAGCAAATATCAAAAATGAACTCCAGGAGGTAATTGTAGGAGTCATTGAAGAAGGAGGCATAGGATCGGTGGCCATGCATGGCAGACAAACAGCGTGCATAGGAGAAAGTCATGGTGGTAGGTCAGTGGTAGTTTAGCAGCTTCTGCAGACAGACACTCAAACTAGCTAGTGTAAAAGGCGCCAGTGGCCTAACGAATGTCACGATGGTAGATAGTATTGAGACGGCATCAGAGGGATGAGCATGCTGATGCATAACCGAAACACCAATAGTCTAGTTTTGAACAGACAAGAGACCATTACAAATGGAGGAGGGTCATTTGATCTGCTCCCCAGGAAGTACCACTGAGGACACAAAGGACACTGAGGGATCACATACAGCGGGCTACCAGGTAACACAAGCAGGAGGACAAAGAATATTTCCTATTGAGCACAAGTCCCAGGAATTTCATAGTTTCAACAAACAGAAGAGCAACAGGCCCAAGATATAAAGATGTTGGAAGAAACCAACTGCACTGCCAGAAAATTCATACAAATGGTTTTGTCTGTGGAAAAGCTAAAGCCATTGTTGATCCTCCACGAGTACAGATGATCGAGACACCACTGAAGATGCTGCTCAATGAGACGGTCCATGGAGAATAGATGGCAAAATCTTCAACGACGATGATGCTCAGGACAGAACCCTGAGGCACACAGAATTCCTGGATAAAGGTGTCCGACAGGGCAGAACCCACACATACCTTGAAAACTAGGTCTTTTAAAAATTCCTGAAGGAAACAGAGTGGGTAGCAACGGAAACCTCATGTGTAGAGAGTACAGGGAGGATACCAGTCCTCCAGCTGGTCTCGTAGGCTTTCTCCAAATCGAAAAACACACCCACAGTCTGGAATTTCCACAGAAAACCGTTCATGATGTAGGTCGACAAAGTGACGAGATGGTCAACTGTAAAACGGAGCACTTGAAATCCACACTGTGCAGCAGTTAGTAAATTGTGAGACTCAAGCCACCACACCAGCTGGGCATGAATCATACATTCCATCACCTTGCAAACACAGCTAGTGAGAGAAATGGGGCGGTAGCTAGAAGGAAGCTGTTTGTGACTTAGGTATGGGTACGACACTGGCTTCATGCATCTGAGAAATGTGCCCTCTCCCTATATTCGGTTGTACATATGAAGTGGAAAGTGGTTGCCCGCAAGAGAATGGTGCTGCAGCATCTGAATGTGATCATCATCAGGCCCTGGGGGGGAGGATCGGGATGAAGGGAGAGCACGATCTACCTCCCTCATAGTAAAAACGGCACTGTAGCACTCACGATTCTGAGAAGAGAAGTGTATTGTCTGAGCCTCCTCCGCTCGTTTCTGGAGGAGGAAGGCAGGTCGACAGAGGGATGAGCTCAAAATCTCCATAATGTTGGAGATAGCAACAAGGTCCATGATGACATTGTCCGCTACTGTCAGGCTGGAAACTGGGGAGAGCTGTCTGAGGTTGGACCAAATGGCAGAAGAGACAGTAAAACTGTTAAAAGAACTAGTGAATGAAATCCAGCTAGTTTTTTTGCTATCCCAAAAAACATGTCAACACTGTACACCCAATTATTTATAATGAGTGTAGTTTGCCATCGTAGCATGACAGTTAAAAACACAGAAAACATTTCTCCAAGCGTGAATTGCATCGCGGCATGCCTCAGTCCACCAAGGGACCGGGACATGGCGTGGTAAAGAGGAAGTGAGAGGGGGAACGTAATGTTCTGCGGCAGTAAGGATAATGTTTGTAATATATACTACCGGGTCAATACAACTGGGGAAATGTTCATAATATGTACGCTTTCATGGCCATCGTCTTCATTAGTTAAAATTTCCGGGCAGAGAGGCCTTGGTCGATCCATAAAACTACTACTTCCTGATGTTTTGTTACCAACTGCAAGCAACATCTTCCGAGGTGAGGCAACAAGTGGCTGCCAGGCCGTGGAGGTCCCATTTATATAGAGCGCATAGAGGGCACCACCATATGTTACGTGGGGCCAACTGTAAGTCTATGTCTGACTGAGGTCATTATTCTCGACCGAAGGTACATTGATTGTCTCGTCGTTGGTACAAAGTTGACCACCATATCTTATCTAACTTTAAACCTTCATCTTTTCTATTAAAATTATTGTGGTTCTATAGCTCCTCTATTCATTCGTACATAATAATGCAATGTCCTGGCTAGCACACTGGTCTCACCAAATTTTTTTTTTCGTGATCACCATCTTTAAAAACATGTTCCGCTACAGTTGTTTATCGATATGTCCCAGTTGACAGTTCCTTTTTCGTTTGGTTAAGCAGGTACTGACAATTCTTTTCGTTGCTCCAATATAAACCTTCCCACAGCTACATGGAATTTTATACACCAGAGGAGTGTATAGAAAAGATACATACACCAACCGTTACCTCCATAAGGATTTGAACAACCATCCCAGGCAGAAGAGGGGTGTCATTAAAAAATGGGTCGGCAGAGCTAATAATATCTGTGAGCCAGTTTATTTGCAAGGTGAACTAAATCATTTGCAAATGGCTTTTAAGAAAAATATATATGCTGACAACGAGAAAGATCGAGCACTCCATCCCAGAAGAAAAATGTCAGCTGGAAAAATGTTTCTTCCATTTATTCGCAATATTATGGATTGCATTGGGAAAGTTTTGGCCAAGTTCCAAGTTGAAACAATCTTTAGACCCACCAAGAAGATTAGTGAGAGTTTAAGTTCAGCGAATGATGCTCGACGCCCCTTAGCAACTCCAGTGGTGTATAAAATTCTGTGTAGCTGTGGGAGGGTTTATACTGGAACAACAAAAAGAAGTGTCAATACCCGCATAATCAAACACAAAAGGAACTGTCAACTTGGACATATTGACAAATCAGCTGTAGCGAAACATCGTTTCAAAGGTGGTGATCGTTAAATAAAATTTAGTGAGATGAGCATGCCAGCCAGGACAAGTGAAATGTGTTTTATGCATCTCATAACGTACACAATCTCAGAACACATGTCTGATGTACAGGAGACATGTGAAGGTTACAATTTGCTTATTTAAAATTTTGTCACATTTACAATAATTCTTTGTGGAGCGTTTACTTACTTGCAATTTGTCAAACTTCCAGCATTTACATCTACTATAACTATCAGAAATTTTTATTCCATTTTTGGGATCCAGCTCACTTCATCCTTCATGAAATCTTCCACAGAGTAGTAGCATCGTTCAGTTAGAAAATCATGTAACTTGCTTTTTAAAATATTTATCTTCATAATCATTATGTCACACCCTTTTATTGTGCTGTGAATTTTCATGACTTTTTACTGAGGAGTCTGAGCATGCAGTTTTAAGTGATGAGAGGTGAGCATAAAGTTCTTTTTATGTCTTGTGTCATGTGCGTGTTCAAAATGATTTTTTTAATAGATCAGCTCTGCTGCATAGGAAAAGAACCACCTCAAAGATGTATAAAGAGGGGACAGTTAATATTTTTAGGTCTTTAAATAATGGTCAACATGATGCCCTCGGCTGTGCAGAGCACATGTTGTGAATGATTATTTGTTTGCAACTTTAAAATTCGTGTTAACGTTTCCCGAGTTTCCCCCAAAAATTATTCCATATAGAATAACCGATTCAAAGTAGGTATAATATGCTATTTTCCTGGTTGTTATATCAGTGGCACAGGCTAAAATTTCCATTGCAAATGTAAGGCTGTTTAATTTATCTGCTACATGTTCTATATGAGAATTCTAACTCAAAGTTCTGTCTAAGTGTATTCCCAGGAACCTGACTGAGTCAAGTTCTTCCGTTTTTTGATTGTTGTGAGTGACACAGATATCTTCACTTTTTGAATGTACGGTTTTAAAACACATCATGTGGGTTTTTGAAATGTTTAGCCTTAAGCCATTTGACTGAACCATGTTTCTAGGTTACTTAATGTATTCATGACACTGTGGTATATTGTCAGAATTTTCATTTTCAATTAGGGCAGAAGTATCATCTGCAAACAAAGTTAAGTAAGTATTTATATTGAGAGGCAGTTCATTTACATAGAACAGGAATAAAATGAGTCCAAGGATTGAGCCTTGAAGAACACCTTGTGACACAGTTTCCCCACTTGAAGTTACCTGCTCCATTTGAGGTGATTACTGCCCTTTGTTTCCTCTCCAAGAGATATATTTCAAAGCATCATCCCTTATTCCATACCTGTTGAGTTTTAAAAGTAAGAGTCGAATGCTTTTGTAAGATCACAGAAAATTTCTGCAACCTTAGCTTTCCTATCTAGTGATGAAGTAATTTTTTCGATAAACTCATTTATTGCATCTGCTGCGTTTTTGCCTTGTTGGAAGCCAAATTGATTATGTGAAATGATATCATTCTGTGTGATGAAGCTTTGTATCTGTAAAGCAGCAATTTTTTCAAATATATTTGATATGATGGAGTATAGAGATGGGGCAATAACTTCATCTTCTTTTGAACCTTTTTTAAACAATGGTTTTACTTCTGTGTATTTCAGGAGATCAGGAAAGTAAGCTTCTTCAAAGTATTTGTTTATTATGAGAGAGAGAGAGAAAGAGAGAGATGATGAGCTATTATGTTGAAAACTTTTTAATTATTTTAGTGGATATCCCATCCCAGCCAGCAGAGTTTTTGTCTTTTAAGGAGAGTATGACATTTTCAACACATTTTTCTGAGACTGTGTTGAATTTTTTGAGACATTCACTGGTATTGCCTTTTAAACCAAAACTATTTACTTTCTGCTCATTATTTGCTATGTCTAAATCAGATTTTGCTACATTTATCAAGTACTCACTGAAGCACTCAGATATTTGACTGGATTTAAACCAATTTTTCCTTAAGTTTGATTTCTAAAATGTCTTGTTTATGATTTCAGACACCTAATTCAGACTTAACTACAGACCATACTGCCCTTGTTTTATTTTTCTCTCTTGGAATGAATTTGTTATTTGCCATTTGTTTTGAAGCTTTCACAACTTTTTAAAAGTAGTTTTATAGTTTCTAACATATTTTACAAAATCAGGATGTTTGTTGTACTTCAGTTGATTGTGTAGATTCCTTTTCCTCTCACTCGATATTTTTATTCCTGGTGTGATCCATCTTATCTTACTTGATGTTTTGTTGCAATATGATCTTGGTAGGAAAGCTTCATTAAATACTTCAAGAAAACTGTTTAAGAATGTACTAAAGATTTCATTTGTTGAATCACCATCCCCAAAATACCACTTAACTTTACTTAGTTTCTCATAGAATATTTTAATATCTGTTTAATTGAAACTTTTGGTATATGTTTTTATTATATTATGTTTATCAGTTTTTGGCAGTGAGACAAATAAGGCTGAGTGATCAGAAAGTCCCAAGTCTACACAGAATTTATGTACATTATCAAAGTAGTAATTTGTTACAATGTTGTCAATGCATGTTGCTGAGTGAATATTTTCGCTGGTGAACTCCAAAAAATTTAGTTTAAAACCAGATTTTTAATTGAATCAATAAATGACGTTGATTCTTTATTCTCATTTGCAGTGTTTATATTAAAATCTGCTGCTATTACAATTCTTTTCTTTCCTTAGTTTATCTAGCAAGCACTGGAATTTAGAGAGAATGGCGTGACTAAAGCCCTTTCTGGAATTATATACATTGAAATGACCAACATATTAAGGTATTTAAACTCTACGCAACAACTTTTGAATATGCACTCTTCATTTATGCAATTAAAATCTGTTTTCACTTCATAGACTACGGAAGAGTCCAGTAGTATGCAGCAACCTCCGTGAAATTTTTTCTCAGTGCAATAGCTGCTTGCAACTTTTAAGTTTTCAATTGTATTTAAAATATTTATTCTATTATAGCTAAGTCAGTGTTCATTTAAACAAATAATTTTTATGTTTTTATATTCTGAGAGAAGAATGTGTAACTCACCGAATTTGTAGCTTAGCCTGCTGGAAGATTTATATTCCAGTGCATCAAGAAAGAACTTTTGCTTGTTTTAATGGTATTAAGCTTACATTTTTGTAGACACTCTTTAGCAGATTTCTTTTCAGCTAACAGGCATTTTTCTTCTACATCCCCTCCAGTAAATATTAGTTTCCCTTAGTTTCTTATTATTATGCATGCATATATGCACAGAGAAGCTATAGAGATTCAGAAACACCACAATAATTTTAATAGGAAAGAGGAAGGCTTGAAGTTAGATAAGATATGGCGGTCAGCTTTGCACCAACGATGTGACAATCGATTTCCTTCAATCAAGAATAATGACATTAGTCAGAGATAGTCTTACAGTCGGCCCCACATGACGTATGGTGGAGCCCTCTATGGGCTCTATATAAACGGGACCTCCACGGCCTGGCAGCCAGTTGTTGACTCACCTCCTCAGAAGATGTTGCCCGCAGTTGGCAATAAAATGTCAGGAAGAGGAAGTTTTATAGATCAACCATGGCCTCTTAACCCAGTAGTTTCAACTAATCGGGAAATGTTGTTCATCGAAGGTCACCAGGGAGGAGTAAAGCCTCCAGTCGGCCTCAGTAACCTGCCATTTGGGTGTGCGCGTAGGTGGGAAGGAGTGAGTAAATGGATAGCACACAGGAAATGGTTGCTCTTGTATGTATCAGAGAGAATGGACCACTCGAGACAATGGGCAAGCTGGGCAGTGGAGATAATAGGTCCAAATGGGAAAAGGTGTGCTTGGGGGGGATTCTGAACAGAACAAAGGTTCTCCTTTGTTAAGGCAGAAGAGGTTAAGTTGACTGAGAAGGTCAGCTAAGAGGGCATCTCTCAGACATATTCTGGGAGAACGCCAAAGGGAATGGTGCACATTAAAGTCACCGAGTAGTAGACAGGAGTGAATAGCTGCCCAATAAGCTGGAGGAAATCTATCCTGGTGACATCATATGATGGAGGTATGCAAACAGTACAAAGGGAAAAGTTCAAGAGGGGAAGAAATAGGCGAACTGCAACATCTTGAAGGCAGGTAGTCAGGGAGATGGGTTGACTATGATCATCATCCCGAATGGGCAGCATGACTCCCCTATGAGATGGAATGTCGTCCTCAGGGGAGCACGGGTGGGGGTGAAAACAGACTAATGTCATGACAAAACAATTTTGTTTCCCGAAGGCAGAGAACATGTGGACATTGGGATTCTAAGAGCAACTATAAATCCTCTTTGTTGGATCAATGACTGTGAATGTTCCATTGGCGGAGAGTCATGAAAAGGAAAAAATGAAGGGGATGTCACCTCAGCAGGTTGCAAACTTCAAAGACTCGTTGCTACAGGGAACAGAGGCAGGAGGATCCTGCTCTATGATGTTTACAAAAGTGTTGACATCGTCCTCATGTCGGCATGCGGAGTCCACGGCACAAATACAGTTGGTGGTGCACACTGGCAACATGAAGGTTGACCAGGCAAGAGTATCACATGGCGACACTGTCGAAGATGATCTCTGAGTCGGTGAAGGAGAAGACCATTTGCCTTTGTTTGACTGCTTGGAGCCTACCCTGTTGGTAGAAAAAGACTCAGATGTTGGTTGGCTAGAGGGACTTATGCAGTCTTCCCACTGTCCTTTTGGGCCTGCCGGTTGTATTGCTCTCGACTCCACCCCGTGAGGTGAAAGTCTGGTGGTATGTTGCACAGCTGGAGGAGAAGACAGGGACGCTACCATGATGCTGGGCTACTTCACAACCGCATTGTTAAATTTGAGGTTGTATCTCTGCATGGCCACATCCTTCGTGGAGTGAGATGTAGCAAGAACAGCACTGTAGGTACCAGGTAGTAGACATATTTCCATCAGTCACTGCAACAAGATCAAAGATAATTGCAAAATGCTGTGAAGCCCTTGTGAGACTAAGGGAAAGAATCAAGGTAAATTTGTTGTGGGTTCCTCCTTACAAAGGAAGTAATATCAATGAACAAGCTGATAGGCTGGCCAAGACAGAAGTGGTGACTCCATTACCTCAGGGAAAGCAACAAGGTAAACTTGCTGTGAGTTCCTCATTACATAGGAAGTAATAGAAATGAACAAGCTGACAGGCTAGCCAGGACAGGAGTAAAGAAACCATTTGATATAATGGAACATGTCGTAATCACTAAGGTGATAGTAAAATCAAAAATCCGTAGCTGGATAAGGAGGCAGCACAAAGAACAATGGATTCACAAACAAAAATGTGGCAAGCTAACAATGCCAGGGCCATTTTTTAAGAGAAGTTCTGCAATCCTTGTCTTGAATAGGAGACAGATTAAACTCATGGTAGGACTGATGATTGGCCATGAGAAACTCAGAAAACACCTGTGCACGGTGGTTACAGGGGAAAAAGCCCCTAAGTGGTGAGGGGACACAAACCCCATCACATTTAATATTACAATGTGAAGCACTGGACGTCAAGAGAGACAGGAAAATTTGAGTCATTAAGCCATGGAGGAACTGTTTCTAAGAAAGAACTAGTAAAGGGTATCACACTTATCTTTAAAGTACTGGCTGACTTTAGTACAATGACAGGGATAGATACCAGACAATAAACTCAGTTTCAGTGCAGGCAACTGTGGACTAAGACTACTGTTGTTTTGTCTCCCTGTGTAAATCAATAAAATCAATCCATCCATAACAATTAAAAACATCAGACCATCAGTGAGAGTGCACCAATAGTTCCGGCTACTAATAAGGCGAGTACACCATTCGCTTGTTACGTATTTTTACGAGCTTCAAACAGGAGCGACTTATTTTCACTTTTCTGGGTAGTTACTAGTTTAATTTTGTAATTTTTTGTGTGTTTGAGTTCTTACTAGGCACAAGCTTTTAATTCAATAACAGTGTAGTGTGCAGTAACACCGTTGCTATAGACCCTTGTATTGCACAGGCTTTTGTTTGTTTGGTTAGAACAGCTCAGGGTCGGTTAGACTGTCAGTGAGACAGCACCTTGATTTCCCACTGCTAATAAGGCAAGTACACTGTTCGTTTGTTGCATCTTTTTATGAGCTTCAAACAGGAGCGACTGCAGTAATGGATAGGAACTGTGATTGGTGTGTACAGATGCGAGATGAGTTGGCGACCCTTTGCTCACAGCTACAGGCTGCTTTGGCTTCCATCACACAGCTTGAGGCTTCCCTTCTGAGACAAGTATAGTGACTGGTAAACAGATCTGCAGTTGATACTGCATTTATACTTGTGTAAGCATGGTCCTATGCTGTGCTGCTGAGGTGATGTTTGTTAGTGTGACTACAATAACAAATGTGAAACAATTACTAACAAAGAGATAGAGGGGCTGGCCAGTACTTACCTCAGCTCAGTACAGCCGATAGAAACACAAAAAACAACCGAAAATTTAAGTTCCTAGCTTTCGGAATAAATGTTCCTTCATCAGGGAGGAGAGAGGGGAAAGAAAGGGAAGAAAGGAAAGTGGATTTAGTTACTCACAACCCAGGTTATGAAGCAACAGGGAAAAGAAAACAGGGAAGGTAGCAAGGATGGAGGCATGGTTGTCTGAGGGAAGCCAAAGATATCTTTGGCTTCCCTCAGACAACCATGCCTCCATCCTTGCTACCTTTCCTGTTTTCTTTTCCCTGTTGCTTCATAACCTGGGTTGTGAGTAACTAAATCCACTTTCCTTTCTTCCCTTTCTTTCCCCTCTCTCCTCCCTGATGAAGGAACATTTATTCCGAAAGCTAGGAACTTAAATTTTCGGTTGTTTTTTGTGTTTCTATCGGCTGTACTGAGCTGAGGTAAGTACTGGCCAGCCCCTCTATCTCTTTGTTAGTAATTGTTTCACATCTTTATATGAGATTTTCCATTAATTAGTTACAATAACAAATGGTCACTTTTTGAAAAGTGTTTCTGTCTTCTTCATATATGGGGTGGCTTTTTTTTAAAAAAAAAAAAAATCAGGTCTACCTCTCATTCTGTATGACTTTATGATGAATGGGTTTTGTATCCAGTTCTTTTACATAAGTTCTAGTATATATTTCAGTTAATTTACTTATGTAGATGTAGAAGATGTGAACATGCCCTTCCTTCTAATTTGTTTTTAATGGATTGTTTTCCCATTTTATAGAGAATCTGATGATGCCCCAAAATGATGAAATGGGTTATTGAAATATATAACCTTTGCATCCCAGGCTGTTTGTCATTCTGAAGCAATTCAAAAGAGATGCTTAACCAGCTGACCAGAATGGAATGGAATAAATTCTACATTCATAAAAAAAAAAATTTGGAGTTGAAGACCAATTTAAAAATATAAAATTACACAAATGAGTATATTTAAATATAACAAGTACATACCAGGATACATTCGAGATATTCGCTCAACTAGCCCTTTATCGAATCCTGCTATTATTGCACCACCCACAGGGACAAGAAAATTTTTGTCAGTGCTCTGTACAAACACATCCACTCTTCCTTTCCTGTAAATTGTTTGACAGTGTATTCCAAGTAAGCAATATGTGAAAGCAATGAGCACAGAATCCACAATGAAACAAATAGGGTTAGATTACTTCATTACTTACCTTGCTGCTTCTTGAATTATATGCATACATCGTGAGCTTTGTAAACCATAAGCGTTATTTATAACATGTGGTATATTGTATCTACTGCATAAAACTGCAACTTGTTCTACAGAATCACTAGCTCTTGGAGCAAAGCAGCTCGTTGTCGTCATGATGCAAGAAATATTTTCTGCTCCTAAGGTTGCTATCTGATGCTCCATTGCTGTTAGATCTGTTCGCAATTCATCACCTGATGTTATGGTTTCAATTATAATGGGCTGCAAACCTATTAACACAAAAATATAAATTCTAATAAATTTAAAAGTTATTTACAGTGCTAATAAAAATCAGAATGCCAAGTTTTTTCAAGAGCTCATCACAAATGAGGTATGCTGATCTAAAACATTAAAAGAACAGTTTTCTAATACACAAGGCCTTTAAAAAAATCTGAAAGTAATGTGTACAATTTAAAAGACAAGCTAATCAATTTATCAACTATTTTGAGTTACTGGTGGTTGCCTTCCTCTATTTTTATCTTCTGGTGAAGTTCAAAAACTCATTTGTACTTAACTGATCATTCACTGTCAACGAGTAGGTCAATTTTGTTGAAAAAATGTAAAACATAATATATCAAGCCAGAAAAACAACTGTAAACTAATACACCATGACAAATAGTTCCTTATTAATGCAAACATATCTGTTTTTTCCTTCTTATCAGACCTTGTTTCAATAAAAATTAAACAGCAAATACTATATTTTCTAGGCATGCCTGATTAATGATGTACTTTCGGGTGTTCAGCTGAGTTTGTATCACGATTTTCGTACAATATTTCAATGACTGGGTCAGTCATCAAAATACTGTGCAAAAATGGCAATACAAATGACTGAAAAGCTGGAAGTAATCCATTAAACCTACAGAATTTTTTAAAAGGAACCTCATTAACTGCTGAGAAAAAATCACTGTAGTCTTTACCTAGCACAGAAAAAGGGTTACAGGAAGAGAGATTTCACTCGTGGCTCATGGCCTGGTTCAAGTTTTGTCTGCTGATGCAACTTAGACAGCTCACTTGTTACATGTCTCAACTGAAGCTGTCACATACAGGTGATTATGATGTGCGTACATATAGTATAGTGTCACACTTGTGGTTGTGGTAATGTTGGTCGTTGTGAAAGAGAAGGCAACATGTGAAAAAACAAGGGGTAGAGCACCTTGGACGAAATGCAACTTGTAAAAAAGATAAACACAAAACATGTCAGAAATAATGACAAACTATAAAATAAAGAGGTATAAGATACAACAAGAATTAATTTGGGATTAAGCTCATCATGTAACTTCGCACGTGGTGCTTATTCAGCACTAAATATAAAGTGGCTCTTAACGATATAATCAAATACACTGCCTTAAAGCCATTTATAGCAGAAGAAAATCATATCTACCACTGAAATGTTCAGATTGCACTGGAAGTTCAACATTTTCACAAATACTGATTAGACATAATCTAAACACATATTATAAATCTCACCTGCCGTTATTATACATTTAAAGCAAGATTTTTGGTCAATTCTGGACCAAAGAACATATTTGGCATCTGGCCTTTCCTGTTTCAGAGTAAGCATGCACAATACCAAGCTCATTCCAGTGGCCATAGGAACAACAAAACAACCAGCAGTAGTCTTAACACCTGAAACATTAGAATTTGCAGATCAAGTTTAAGCTTTATATTACATAATATTATTATGTAGTATCATGACATGAAGTGAAATATTTCAATTTAATATATAGCTAAAATAATAATTTCTCATATAAAATGCAACTGAGTAGAGCACGAGACAAACAAATTTGCTATATTAAGAGAAAGAATTTAGTTTCCAGGGTACTACCTCTGAACCAGAATTGCAGCGACCGAGGGAAAGCTAACAACAGAGTCGATTTTCCCCCCCTTCACAAAGGTTCACAGTTGCAGACACTTATAGTGTCATTTCAATAACATTACATAATTAAATTTTACTTTAAAAAGTGATATCCTCTATTATTCTAAAAAGATACCGTCACTGTATACTTTGTCTGTACAGATGGTGCTACAATTTGATATCACCACAATAATTCATGTGGTTGCTTTTGCTTTTTGCAAGGAATTCTCTGCTATCTGCATGAAGTAGCATGACTTAATTTGATGCTGCAAGCAGTCATGAACCCTCCTCTCTTCCCTAACTTTACACATACTGAATAAGCAACAACCACAACACACAAACCATGTTACAGTTCTAACTGTGTATTCTATCTATTTGGTCTTTCGCTAGGCTTGTGGAACCTTTGTGGATCCTGTAATGTAAGAGAGAGACGTGACGACAAAATTAGATACTGAGATGGCTCATGATAAGTGATCAGATAGATCAGTCAGTACAACATAGCCAAGAAGAGGATATTCACTTTGCTGCAACAATTCAATTCATCCATGTTTCCACAAAAAAATAACATACAGCAAATATTTTTTACAAATATATCTAGCTTCCTTAATTACCTGAATATGAAAACAGTTATAACTGCACCATCATCATAAGGATTCATAGTATTTATGCCATAATCTGTTCATGTTTTGCAGTAGACATTATTTTGACCATCAATCATAAACATGTAATAACTGATTCCAAGAGAGGTGGATACTGTATTCCTTAATTGGGTTGGCTGTAAAACACTGCTAAAGTAAATATTATTTATTGCATTATTTTTAGCTTCTGACTTCAAAGAAGTGTTGAATAGTGACAGAACTACAATTTTCAAAATGCTTGTAGAGTTTCAAGTATCATATGGTTGAAGGTAAAAGACAGTAATTTTACTCTTCTGAAAGAAACATGTGCACAACTGAAAGCACAGATGACCTTCAAACAACTTCGGCACTACAATGAAATAAGAAAAGTACAGCACACTAAAGAACTAATTGCGGTGTGCAACAAGTATTAATGTACATACAAGAAACAGCATTCCAGCATCATTTGATAAGAGTTTTTAGCAAACAGAACACAGTGAAAATCTCATTCTGGAAACATCCCCCAGGCTGTGACTAAGCCATGTCTCCGCAATATCCTTTCTTTCAGGAGTGCTAGTTCTGCAAGGTTCGCAGGAGAGCTTCTGTAAAGTTTGGAAGGTAGGAGACGAGGTACTGGCAGAAGTAAAGCTGTGAGTACCGGGCGTGAGTCGTGCTTCGGTAGCTCAGATGGTAGAGCACTTGCCCGCGAAAGGCAAAGGTCCCGAGTTCGAGTCTCGGTCGGGCACACAGTTTTAATCTGCCAGGAAGTTTCAAAACACAGCATGTTGTTATCAATGGAGAGACGTCTACAGACATTAAAGTAACCTCTGGCGTGCCACAGGGGAGTGTTATGGGACCATTGCTTTTCACAATATATAAAAATGACCTAGTAGATAGTGTCGGAAGTTCCATGCGGCTTTTCGCGGATGATGCTGTAGTACACAGAGAAGTTGCAGCATTAGAAAATTGTAGCGAAATGCAGGAAGATCTACAGCGGATAGGCACTTGTTGCAGGGAGTGGCAACTGACCATCAACATAGACAAATGTAATGTATTGCGAATACATAGAAAGAAGGATCCTTTATTGTATGATTATATGATAGCGGAACAAACACTGGTAGCAGTTTCTACTGTAAAATATCTGGGAGTATGCGTGCGGAATGATTTGAAGTGGAATGATCATATAAAATTAATTGTTGGTAAGGCGGGGTACCAGGTTGAGATTCATTGGCAGAGTCCTTAGAAAATGTAGTCCATCACCAAAGGAGGTGGCTTACACAATACTCGTTCCATCTATACTTGAGTATTGCTCATCAGTGTGGGATCCGTACCAGATCAGGTTGATGTTGGAGATAGAGAAGATCCAAAGAAGAGCGGCGTGTTTCGTCACAGGGTTATTTGGTAATCGTGATAGCGTTACAAAGATGTTTAGCAATCTCAAGTGGCAGACTCTGCATCGCGGTATAGCTTGCTCACCAGGTTTCGAGAGGGTGCGTTTCTGGACAAGGTATCGAATATATTGCTTCCCCCTACTTATACCTCCCGAGGAGATCACAAATGTAAAATTAGAGAGAATCGAGCGCGCACGGAGGATTTCAGACAGTCGTTCTTCCTGCGAACCATACGCAACTGGAACAGAAAAGGGAGGTAATGACAGTGGCACGTAAAGTGCCCTCCGCCACACACCGTTGGGTGGCTTGCGGAGTATAAATGTAGATGTAGATTGCCCACATTCATGCACACTGCAGTTATTAATTATTTATGGAACTGTGGCATGGCAAGATATTTATAACGTCCAAGTCAACTGTAATTATCATCATAGGTCATGAGAGGTTCTGTATTACAGCAAACATCGCATTGAAATATGGCCTTAATTTCGAATGTTATGCACATTTCCTCAACCACTAACTGTCTGCAGCCAACAAGATTTAGTCTCCTTACCGGCTGTTTGCCATGTGTAATACTGATCAGCAATAAGTGCTCTCCTCCTGACTGTGACATGACCATAACTCACTGCTGCTTAAATTTTACTCATTCTGGTCCACATCACAAAATGTAACTATCTGATACCTCTAAACTTTGCGAACCAGACCTGTAGTGAGATGCCACAAATTCATAAGGTGCGGTCCGACGGCTTTAATATACGGACGTGGCCAGCTTTAACTCAGTTACATGTCTACCACTGCACAGGGGTTATCAAACTGTTATTTTGAGCCACTTTGGGCTACGTATCTATTATAATTTGTTTTTTTACACTGAATAAAGTTTGTTTTGGTCAGACATCGTGTGTTGGTCTCTTTCAGATTAAATGCAATGGCAATGAATAGGGTCATAATTTCAAGTGTTTTTCAGTAGTGCAGTTGAATTTAGCGTTTTGTCTTGGCATGAAGTCCCCAATTCAAATGTTGATGCAGCAACAGAAGGACCTCATCACATTCATACAACAGGTTTGCCAGTATAGCTCTCCAAAAATTCATCTGCACTTCCATCTCAGTTCCCACTGTTCAACAAGGGGCAGAAGATTGGGAGATATACAAAACCACTCACAGCAGCATTTTCACACCTTCCACATTATGGATGCACACGTATTTGATGCACTGTTTTTGTGATAGATTCCTCCCATCTTGTGCCAGATGTTGCAGCAACCTTCCTTGTCGTCATTTGACACCTTTATTGTTGTTTTCCTATTATCGCCACCGCACACGTCATGGCCACTAGGGTTGAATTTTACCAGAGCAAGAAGCAGCACCACCAGTCTCAGCATGCCCGGGCAATGTCCCTCCACAACCTTAGTCTAAAGTGCCATTTTGTCATGGACAAGCCAAAATAGTCATAAACAGATGTCAAGGTTTGCAATGTTATCATCCGCTCCACCCTAGATAAAGAAGTCCGGCTACAAAATCCTTCCCTCATAGAAGGTCTCACAAGCTGCTGGTCAGCAACTGGAAGCCCAGTTTGATGTCACAGTGGTACAGAGTTGTCCAGAGGTGTCTGGGAAGGACGACATTATGGCAATGCAAACTGGTTGATCCAGTGGCACCCCCACAGCGCACATGCTGTGTTCCTGCCACTGTTCTCTGTTACCACCATGTTACTCCAAACAAGACAGTTTACATTGCCCCCAATGTTGGACTACCTGCCGTAAATGTTGGCAAAAAGACCACATTGTGATAGTCTGCCATGCAACTGCACAGAATGCAGCATTAGAGACGATGGATATGGATATTGAGGAACCGTCATCGTCAGGGACAGTTCCAGGTCATGATTGAAACAAGGTTTTCATTGAGATTTTACTTCTCTCTTGGCAGCTGTTCCAGCAGGTAGACATTAGTGTACCAGTTTCCCTGCTGAATGCCCAAACTCATTCAGACCTCAGCTCTCGGTAGTCGTCAGACGCCTCAGGGAATACGGTATACAGCAAATCCCATTGCTTGGCCAATTCATGGTGGAATTCACCTGTAAATCCAGTGACTCGACCCATTACTTTTATTGTTGTTCACGATGCTAGTTCAGCAAACCTTCTTTGATTTGATGCCTTTCAGGCCTTTGGCTTTTCAGTCATGGACACTATACAGTGATCCGAATTTCAGGATATCATTGCGGAAGGCCTGGGCTGCACTACAGACTTACAGGCCACATAGCCTAGAAACAGTTGGCCCACCCTAGATTTTTTTCATGCTAGGCAGATCCCCTGGCTCTCCACTTCCAAGTCAACTGGGAGCTGAACAGGCTCACCTCTCTTGGAGTTGTGATCATTTCCTCTAATGAATGGGCCACACTCCTTACCATTGTTAAGAAACCCTCTGACAAATTGCACCTTTGCACCTTTTGAGGCCATAGCGAACTCACAGTCCTTGGTCAACACATACCCACCACCACGTCTTGACGAACTGTTCACACGCTTAGCTTCTCCAAACTTGATCTTTTCAAAGTGTATCTCTAGTTACCCCTTGATGATGAATCGAAGCATATCATGATCATTAATGCGCCACTCAGCCTTTATCAATATCATCTGTTGCTCTTTAGGTGGCATGTACCCCCGCAATTTTTCAGTGCTATTTGGACCAGGTAACTTCCAATATTCCCCACTACATCAACTACCTGGATGACATCATCATTACTGGGTGAACTACAAGTGAGCGCCTGCACAATCTCCGAGCCCACTTTCAAAAACTCCTGACATATGTCTGTGTTGTAATTTCCAAAAGTCCAATTTTTTCCAACCCTTTCTTGAGTATATGGCCATCAGTTCAAGCCAGGGCGTCTGACTCAAGGATAGTCTTGTCAGCACCATTATGGACTGCATATCCCACATCGTTGTGTGAACTGCAGGTTTTGTCTTTTTTAGGTAAAATTGCCTATTACCACTACTTCATTCTCAGGATGTCCACCAACGTGCACCCACTGCATCTCCTTCTATGAAACGGTGCTCCCTTTGTCTGCTCTTCAGTGTGCAGCCAGGCCTTCACCACACTGAAGGATTGGCTCTGCTCAGCACCGTGTCTACCTATCTCTGATCTCAACAAACCATTGGTTCTGGCTGTGAATGCCTCACAGCATGGCACTGTGATGGTCCTCATCCATCAGAATGCAGACAGCTCGGAGCAGCCACCGGCGTTTGCATCCAAAGCTCTCAGTCCAGCACGGGTCCAGTACTCTCAAATCAACAAGGAGGCTCTGGCCATTGTGTATACAATCACCAATTTTTTTGTATGGCACCAAATTCCAACTTACTATGCACCACAAGCCCTTAACCTCATTATTTAGTCTGCCTGCCGCGATCCCCAAGAAGGCAGCTCACAGGGTGAAGAGGTGGGCCTTGTTCCTCTCCAAGTACAAGTGTGACACTCATTTTCACCCCACAGGGTGTCATGCCAACATGGACGTCTTATCCTTGCACAGTTGGTTCAGACCCCAATTTCAATAGTGAGGAGCTCTTGTGTTTTCTTTTGCATGTCTCCTCTCACCAAGCAGTAGAAGATATTCCAATCACTGGTGCTGGAGTCACCAAGGCAACAGCGGCTGACCCAGTCCTCAGGCAAGTAATCCCTCTCATCCAGCAGGGTTGGTAATTGTCATCCATGGCACTTATCAGACCCGCTTCGCAACTATTCGGTCTTGCACCATCATCTCTTGGTCTCAGATGGGGTCCTCCTCATCTCCACAGACAACATAGTTTCCCGGGTGGTCACTCCTTGGAGTGTGCAATGGAAAGTTTTACAGCTTTTATGTATGAGGCACTGGGGTGCTTCCCGTATTAAAAGCCTTGGCTTATACAGATACGTTTACATACTCGGCATTGACAGAGAACTGGAACACTTGGTTGCTGTGTATTCTCGGTGTGCTAGTCAAAAGACAGCTGGCAAGTCATCGTTTCTCCATGGTCTACAGCAGCCCAGCCCTAAGGATGCATTCATGTTGATTTTGTGGGTCCATTTCTGAGCATGTTGTGGCTAACTATCACTGCCGCATTTTTGCATTTTATATAAGTGATCTGTTGCAAGGTTTTTTAAAGTGTAGGTTAGAACCATAACATACTTCTGATTTGTGGATGCACTCTATATATCTGTCCAAAAAGCAGCTACTAAGTGTAAAGGAATAGCAGCATTTTTCCCCTCTAAATCATCTTTGCATTGTTAACTAAGTATTTAAATTTAGACTGTGCAAACACACGCACGCACACACGCACGCACACACGCACACACACACACACACACACACACACACACACACACACACA
The DNA here is from genome assembly GCF_023897955.1 of Schistocerca gregaria. Lineage (NCBI taxonomy): Eukaryota > Metazoa > Arthropoda > Insecta > Orthoptera > Acrididae > Schistocerca > Schistocerca gregaria. Next base: position 354,001,229 of record NC_064922.1, on the reverse strand, counting down.
CACACACACACACACACACACACTAGTGTGCAATACTTTGCATGATGCGTCACTGGCAAGTAAACTTGGACCATGAAAAGAACTACTAAAGTATAGCACAAAAGATAACTGAAAGAAATATGCAATTTTTTCTCATCTCTCAACTAAGAACAGTAAGTAAGGCATCCAGGAACATTGTTGAACATGATCATTTTGGTGGTCTAGCTGTTATGCTGTGAGGAGGCATAATGTTGCATGGGCATCCTGGCCTACAAACCTTTGAACATGGTACACTCACTAGATAATGTTATTGCGACGCTGTGCTCCTTCCTCATCTTTTCAGGGCTGCATTCTACCTAGACTTCATTTTTATCAATGGCAATGCATGGCCACATAAAACTGCACAGGTGGAGGAGTTTTTAAAACAAGAGGATATTCAGCAACTCGACTGACTTGCCTGTTCCCCCAATTTAAATCTCATCAGGCATGAGTGGGATGCATTGGAGTCATGTATGGCAACATTTCCGAATGCACCCACAACCATCCAACAATGGTGAACTGCACTGGAGGATGAATGGTACACCTCACCACAAGAACGTGCATGGGAGCACATTGCAGAGCAAGCACTGCCCTATTAAGCACCATGTCCCACCTTTTGTAATATCCAGGGGACCATTACAAATAGCAGTGACTTCAGTGTAATTATTGTGCTTATATAGAAGTGTCATTTCTGTTCATCTAATTGCATATTTCTCTCAGTTACCTTCTGTTTATTTTTATGTAAGATCCAAGTTTCATCGAGCTACATTACCTGGCAACGCCACACCATGTGAAAGTTACTCTCATCCTTAAGTTTCCCATACCAGTTTAACATAATGTAGCATAGTGCTATTCTTTCTGTTAATATAGTATACAGAAATAATTTTTAACTGCTGAATCTATTTCTGTTAATGTGTATCTCAATTTGTCCCACATGGTTATATTTTATAATGGGATCTTTGGAATGTGATGGATATATGAAATAATTAATTAATAAAACTAGCACTGCATAATGAATTGAACCAAATGTTGAAGCTTCAGTTTTGTATCGCTTTTTTAGAAAGTAACTCAGATTATCTGAGCAATACTGCAATTTGAATAGCAAAGAAATTCCTTTGATGGATTATTCATGACATTGGTCATTTAAATATTCAGGACAACCAATGTTTGATACTTGCTGACTTTGATGCATTACATAATGACATTGTGGTGTGTATTTTTGGTGTAGTATTTTAAGGTTGGTATATGAGAAGAGGGCTTCTATAACAGGTGTGATGCTTGAGGCAGCATACTCAGGTGAAAAATTTCAATTTCAGAAAAAAATGTGAGGAATGCTGCTATTTGTAGAAGGTCATTTATTGAGTTGAGGTGTAATGGATCTAACTGTCAAATATAGGAGTTGTATCTTGGTGAAAACCATGGTTGATATGCTGAGCACCATAAGTTACTCCAGAAGTATGTTGTATTGGTGGAGAGTCACCATTGTAGCAAGGAAATAAAAATGGTAACAGTTGTCCCTTCCTGAAAATGCTACACTATTATATGGTGCTGTGGGAAGACAACTTGACAAGATTTATTCAGTGCGAAACCTGGTTTGAAAAATTTAGACTGGCAATCAGCAACATATTTTTCTTGGTTTCTTAGTTTTGGTAGCATCTGTGTGTGTATATATATGTGTGTGTGTGTGTGTGTGTGTGTGTGTGTGTGTGTGTGTGTCATCTAATTTGATGAAGGCCTTACTGGCTGAAAGCATATTTGTGACAGTCTTCTTGTTGTGCCTATCTGCGACTCAGCATCTCCGCTACATGGTGAATAGCAATTTTCCTATTCACAAACTTATGAGTCTACTTTGGAAAAAGTGAAGTATGGAAAAGGGAAGAAAGTTGTGAGTACTGGGATGTGTAGAACTGCTGCATCAGAGGATTATGGTTCCAATAATATTTTGAGAGTATTTGAGGAAAGAATGAAGACGGTGCTTGTGGGGTTAACAGCAGAGTTGAAATTTTTTGCTCTTTACAGGGATTTGGGGAAAAGGGGTATAATAAACTTCAAATGATAGACTGGAATTTGGAAATGAGACTGCATCGCATACTAATACAATAGAGTGGCGGGGGGGGGGGGGGGGGGGGGTGTTGCGATTGGGGGGGGTGTTGCAATGGGGGGGGTGTTGCGATTGGGGGGGGGGGATGTGATCGGGAGGGGGTTTGGAGAGAGGGTAGTGAGCACCCATTAAATCCATTTTTGAGAGGAGTGAAAGAAGATGATCTACCTTTTAGGATCACTTAGATGAGTACTGCTGGCAGAAGAGTTTGCTTGATAATTGTTGAGCTTTTCAGTGTTTTTCTTTTTTAACTTATGGAAATGATGCACATACTAAAGGAAGTTGGCTGAATTATGGGAGGGGGTGTGGGAACAGGAAGGATTGGTTTGGGTCTGTAATTTCAGCTTGAGATTTGGGTGCTGATATGGTGGTACAAACTCTTTGTATTGCTGACACAAAGGGGACAGGTATTGGAGGGATACAATACCCTGAATGGGAAGTTTTATGTCTGTTTCTTTTGGTTTGTTCCAAAAAAGGTGTTTCTATATACTTTACTTAATTTTAAATTGTTTGGAGTTTAGTGTATGAACATGGCTATTGGTGATTGTGGTGGAGGGGTTGTTTGGAAGAAAACATGTATGGTAATTTTTTTATTATACTGTTTCTACTTTTTCGATGTTTGATTTGTTTGCTGAATGGTGTTTTATTTTATGGTTTCTTTGTATTTTTGTAGTCTAAATTTTTTGTATAACAGTGTTTTTAAGAAATATGTTCTCAAAATCTATGTATTTCATTCCTTTTTTCCTTTAAAAATGTATTGATGTATGTTTAGTGTATGACATGTACATCAGGTGTATGACATGTACATCAGTTTCGCTATTCACAACGACACCATAAGCACATTCCTATAGGTGTGTTATTTGTTTAACTCAATTTTCAAATGTATTTGCAAAGGAAGATACAGAAATAATGATGCAGTTTAATTTTTGCACTGATGTAGTGATAAATGATACAGGTATTAGTGTCAGTTGCATGGAGAAACAGCTGAAACCATCAAAATTAAATGAGGCTCTAGGGCCCGATGAAATCTTCCCCTGATTCTGTACAAAGTTTTTCAGCAGAGTTAGCTCCTATTTTATTCTTAATATAATGCAGATCCCTCAAACAAAAGACTTGGGACGAAGAGTTAGAATAAAGCATAGGCCACACAAAACTACAAGAAGGCTAACAGAAGTGATCCACAAAATAACTGTCTAATCTCACTGACAACCATCGGCTGTTGAATATTAGAACATATTCTGAGTACAAAGATAATGAGATACCTCAAACAGAATGACCTATATGCCAACCAACACAGATTCTGAAAATATCAGTTATGTAAAACCCAATTTGCACTTATGTCACACGGCATACGGCAGGCCATGGGTCAGGGTAATACGATGAGTGCGGTACTTTTGGCTTTCAATAATCCTTTGACTCAGTACCATGCTAATGTTTTATTAATAAAGTATAATCATATGTGGTATCAAACAAAATTTTTGACCGGATTCGTGGGGAGGATGCAGCAAGTTATCATGGGTGAAGGGAAGTATATAGGAAAATCTGCTATTCATGTTGTACATTAATGACCATTTATCTCAGTCTTTTTCCTCATGGTGTAGTCATTTATAATTAAATAGTGTCTGAAAAAAAGCTCCACAATTATCTTGACAACCCAGGTAAAAGTTCGATGTGGTGTAGAGATGGCATTTGCTTTAAATTTTCAGAAACATAAATTGTGCACTTCACAAAATCCAGAAAAGTAGTACCCAACGATTATAATATCAGTGAGTCACAACTGGGACCAGTCAGCCTAAACAAATACATGAGCATAGAAATTTGTAAGAATATGACAGGCTCAGTTGCAGCAGGTAAAGCTGGAAGCAGAATTTGGTTCAGTGACATGTTGCTGGGAAAAGACGGTCACTGTACAAAGGATGCTTCTTAAAAACACCTGTGGATCCTACCTTACAATACTGCTCAGGTGTGTGGAACCCATATGAAATAGAACTACAAAGGGGGTATTTAACATATACAAAGAAGGGCACCACAAATAGTAACAGGTTTGTCTCGCTTATGGAGAGCAGCATAAAAAAGGCGAAAAATCTAAACTGGCAGACACTTTATAACAGAAGTAAATTATCCTGCAAAAACCTTCTGACAAAGTTTCAAAAATGAATACTAACTGAAAAATGTAGAAATATATTTCAGCCCTCAACATAGCACTCCATAGCAATTGTCAATACAAGACTAAGCTAATTACAATGTGCACAGAGACTTTTAAACAGTCATTCTTCCTACACTCCATGTGCGAATGGAGTACAAGAAACCCCAAAGTGGTACCCTTTACCCTGCACTTCACAGTGATTTACAGAGTATGTATATAAACGTTTGTGATACTGTTTATTCATAGCTGGTGAGTTCTGCATAACTGAGTTTATCCTGATTGTCAATATCATCACACAAAGAAATAAAGCTAACATTCAACATGGATGAGAATGGAGATTGGTCATTTTCTAAAAAAGAAAGAAGCAATCCTGGCAGCCACCTGATATGCTTTTCTATCCAGCAGTGAATATCAAATGGATGGTGATGGTGGTGACAACTCCCTAATATGAGTACAGTACCTTAACCATTTCCACCTTAATCAGTTCTGTTGACAGACATTATATTGACATAAAGGAGAATAGTAGCCATTTATTAAAGGTTCTCTTAGTTTATATTGCACAAGACTAATCTGACATAACAGGTACAAAAAAATTATTTGCACTGTGCAAAATAGATTGGACATAACATCATCATGAACAAGCAGAGAAACCATTATCACAGATAAAAGATTAAGTCTGAAATTTTTCAGTTTGTATTTCTTATATTAAACAAAAATTGCGATCTTAGAGACCAAACATGTTTAAACATAAAAGGGAACTTTCAAAAATCTGTCATACACTCAAACACATGAGTGATTACTTCTTGTACATTAGGACAATCACAATACAAAATCATGTAACAGCAAATAATTAAGCTTTAACAAATAAAATAAAATAAAAGGTGCCACTTAAAAGAAACATTATGCAGATGTTTAAAAGGAAAACTTCATTCTTCAGCAGATAATATTACCCATATAACGGATCACATCCAGGACAAGAGAATTTGTGAGCTTGTTCATGAGACTGGAACCAGCAGCTTTTGGCTGTACTTCCCCCAGGTCCCCAGAACGCCCAATGCCATGACCCAGTCGATAATGTCTTCTTGCCACAAGTGCTGAAAGAAACCAAGTACTGAATATGAACATCTGCAGTGTGTAACCTTAGCATATTACACTTCAATAATAATATGACATATAGCAACAGCATAAACCATAAATGAGGTTTCCCAGCTACACACATTCATCAGTTTCATTCAGTTTGCTAATTTGATGTAACACAAATGAATGATGAAAATGAATGAGCAGAGGGGAACAACGTTTTGAAATTGAGACTGTCTAAATCAAAATCTCATTATACTTGAAATCTGAAACTCTCACCAATAAGTGTCCATATCATCTATATTATTACCTACATACTCCCACCCAAAAGTCACAAAAAACAACAGGAATAGATGGTACCACACAAAAAAAAAAAACTTTCCCAACTAAAGAAATATATTACATGAAGAAAATTCATCCAAATAGCTACTTCATGTTTGTAAACATCAGGTTCCAATACACTTTTTCACCCTATGAAGTTTGTTGTTCTCTCTCTACTGTCAAATTTAAGTGACTTCTACATCTACATCTACATCCATACTCCGCAAGCCACCTGACGGTGTGTGGTGGAGGGTACCTTGAGTACCTCTATCGGTTCTCCCTTCTATTCCAGTCTCGTATTGTTTGTGGAAAGAAGGATTGTCGGTATGCCTCTGTGTGGGCTCTAATCTCTCTGATTTTATCCTCATGGTCTCTTCGCAAGATATACGTAGGAGGGAGTAATATACTGCATGACTCTTCGTTGAAGGTATGTTCTCGAATCTTCAACAAAAGCCCATACCGAGCTACTGAGCATCTCTCCTGCAGAGTCTTCCACTGGAGTTTATCTATCATCTCCATAACGCTTTCGCGATTACTAAATGATCCTGTAACGAAGCGCGTTGCTCTCCATTGGATCTTCTCTATCTCTTCTACCAACCCTCTCTGGTACGAATCCCACACTGCTGAGCAGTAGTCAAGCAGTGGACGAACAAGTGTACTGTAAACTACTTCCTTCGTTTTCGGATTGCATTTCCTCAGGATTCTTCCAACGAATCTCAATCTGGCATCTGCTTTACCGACGATCAACTTTATATGATCATTCCATTTTAAATCACTCCTAATACGTACTCCCAGATAATTCATGGAATTAACTGCTTCCAGCTGCTGACCTGCTATATTGTAGCTAAATGATAGGGATCTTTCTTTCTATATATTAGCAGCACATTACACTCGTCTACATTGAGATTCAATTGCCATTCCCTGCACCATGCGTCAATTCGCTGCAGATCCTCCTGCATTTCAGTACAATTTTCCATTGTTACAACCTCTCGATATACCAAAGTGTCATCCGCAAAAAGCCTCAATGAACTTCCGATGTCATCCACAAGGTCATTTATGTATATTGTGAATAGCAACGGTCCTACGACACTCCCCTGCGGCACACCTGAAATCACTCTTACTTCGGAAGACTTTTCTCTCCACCGAGAATGACATGCTGCGTTCTGTTATCTAGGAACTCTTCAATCCAATCACACAATTGGTCTGATAGTCCCTACATTCTTACTTTGTTCATTAAACGACTGTGGGGAACTGTATCAAACGCCTTGCAGAAGTCAAGAAACACGGCATCTACCTGTGAACCTGTGTCTATAGCTCTCTGAGTCTCATGGACTAATAGCGTGAGCTGGGTTTCACACGATCATCTTTTTCGAAACCCATGCTGATTCCTACAGAGTAGATTTGTAGTCTCCAGAAAAGTCATTATACTCGAACCATAATATGTGTTCCAAAATTCTACAACTGATAGACGTTAGAGATATATGTCTATAGTTCTGCACATCTGTCCGACGTCCTTCTTGAAAACGGGGATGACCTGTGCCTTTTTCCAATCCTTTGGAACGCTACACTCTTCTAGAGACCTACGATACACCGCTGCAAGAAGGGGGCCAAGTTCCTTCACATAGTCTGTGTAAAATCGAACTGGTATCCCATCAGGTCCAGCAGCCTTTCCACTTTTGAGTGATTTTAATTGTTTCTCTATCCCTCTGTCATCTATTTCGATATCTACCATTTTGACATCTGCGCGACAATCTAGAGAAGGAACTACAGAGCAGTCTTCCTCTGTGAAACAGCTTTGGAAAAAGACATTTAGTATTTCGGCCTTTAGACTGTCATCCTCTGTTTCAGTACCATTTTGGTCACAGAGTGTCTGGACATTTTGTTTTGATCCACCTACCGCTTTGACGTAAGACCAAAATTTCTTAGAATTTTCTGCCAAGTCAGTACATAGAACTTTACTTTTGAATTCATTGAACGCCTCTCGCATAGCCCTCCTCACATTACAATTCGCTTCGCATAATTTTTGTTTGTCTGCAAGGCTTTGGCTATGTTTATGTTTGCTGTGAAGTTCCCTTTGCTTCTGCAGCAGTTTTCTAATTCGGTTGTTGTACCACGGTGGCTCTTTTCAATCTCTTATGATCTTGCTTGGCACATACTCATCTAACACATACTGTACGATGGTTCTGAACTTTGTCCACTGTTGCTCAACACTATCTGTACTTGAGACAAAACTTTCGTGTTGGGCCATCAAGTATTCTGAAATCTGCTTTTTGTCACTTTTGCTAAACAGAAAAATCTTCCTACCTTTTTTAATATTTCTATTTACGACTGAAATCATTGATGCAGTAACCGCTTTATGATCGCTGATTCCCTGTTCTGTGTTAACTGTTTCAAATAGTTTGGGTCTGTTTGTCACCAGAAGGTCTAATATGTTATCGCCACGAGTTGGTTCTCTGTTTAACTGCTCAAGGTAGTTTTCAGAAAAAGCACTAAAAAAAATTTCACTGGATTCTTTGTCCCTGCCACCCGTTATGAACGTTTGAGTCTCCCAGTCTATATCTGGCAAATTAAAATCTCCACCCAGAACTATAACATGGTGGGCAAATCTACTCGAAATAATTTCCAAATTATCCTTCAGGTGCTCAGCCACAACAGCTGGAGAGCCAGGGGGCCTGTAGAGACATCCAATTACCATGTCTGAGCCTGCTTTAACCGTGACCTTCACCCAAATTATTTCACATTTCGGATCTCCGTCAATTTCCTTCGATACTATTGTATTTCTTATCGCTATAAACACGCCTCCCCCTTCACTGTCCAGCCTGTCTCTGCGGTATACATTCCAATATGAGTTTAGGATTTCATTATTGTTTACATCCGGTTTCAGCCAACTTCTGTCCCTAGTGAAATTAATTTCCACTATGATTGCAAGTACTTTCCTAAAATTCTATGGAATGTAATTTGATGAGTACGGAGTGAAACAGCACCGACACGTGTTTAACACACATGAAAATGTGAGACATTCCATGAGTGTATCAAAAATTAGTGAAGAACATAACATTGCCACAAGCAGAAGAAAAACCATAGGAATACAGATGCAGTAATTCTGTGGTTCCTTACACCACAACATTACATTAGATAACATGTATTGTATAGAAGACAGAAACACATTTCACACAATTAGAAAATTGTGCAGAAGGATAGAACCTGTAGCTACTATGTGCATTTTTAGTTGTTCCTATTTTCCATACACCACAAGTTAAATACAATTTACAAATACAAGATAAACACTTACAAAAAACTAATAGTACTAACTGGCCTAATATATTTACATATAGTTTGTACATAACTCTTACTGTATTTGCTGAGAGACATTGACTTGAAACAGTAGAATAATCCCGTTAGTACCAACTTCTGTTTTGCTCTTCAATTCATTAATGTACGTGTCTTCTTCACATCCCACTTTCATTTCTTTCACGGTTACAACAAGCATTTCTTAATGACATTTATACTGAAATACACCTTCCGATGCTGTGTAGTGGAGCATAATTTTATCAACCTACACAAAATAAGAGAGGAAAGGGAAAGGATGTCAGCTATACACTTTTCAAACAAACCATCCCATCATTTACCTTAATTGGTTGAGGGAAGCCACAGAAAACCTAAATCTGAAGAATCAGACAAGGGTGAATTGAATGTGGGTCAACCTTATCACCACTGTGCCAAGTGCTCAGTCCTGACAAACAACCATTCCATGATGCACGTACAGCACCATTCACTTGTTTGTTAAAGCTAATAGGTACTATTACGAAGGAGAATCTTTATTCAGCCATTCCTCATCTTCACAAGCATCTCTGTGAGCAAATGGAATCCAAAATCTAATCTAATCCATGCATCCACTGACCACCCAATTTTCCAGCATCTCTACCAAAAAGTCATTACCCAACATTTTTTATCTACATAGTGGTCTAACATCTGCTGTATTTCTACAACGAGGTCATTGGTCCCATCAGATTAGGTAAGGATGGGGAAGGAAGTCTGCCGTGCCTTTTCAAATAAACCATACCGGCATTTGCCTGAAACAATTTAGGCAAACCATGGGAAACCTAAATCAGGATGGTCAGATCCGAGTTTGAACCTTTGTCCTCCCGAATGCGAGTCCAGTGTACTAACCACTGTGCCATCTCACTCAATCTCACAGTTGTGTCAAATAGGTACAATAGTATTATTTCATTCTTTATACTTTCTATTATTACAACTGCTTCTCCCTATATTTATTGCAGTCCCTACTGATCATAACAGGGGCATCTAACAAAACTTTTGAAACAGTTTGATTTCTTAAAGGGCTGTTCGCATGCTACAAATGAACTTTACATGTTGCCTGGGCAGCACTTTCAGCATTTGACACACATCAATATTTTTGGTATTGATACATTAGCAGTTAGCTCACCTGTTACATTGAAATAGTTATACATTATTTTATATGAAATACAAAATGTTAGTTGAGAGAGGCCAACCTACAGCACTTACTGAGGACTAGGTCAGACTGGAATGTGATGGTTTGTCTGCAAGGTCATGAGCCTATGGATGTGAATGCAAAATGGTTATAGAGATCTGCAGCATACCTACCAGTCTGCATAGATTGGAAGATGAGAGTTTTATTTAGTTATAAGGAAAAACAATCTCTTCACACTTTGACTGCTAATGTTTTGCATTAAAAGCTTATATTTGATCCTATAATCAAAAGCATATGTCTTTATTGTTAAGCAATTGCCCACTGAGAACCAGATGTTTGTCTCTAATTTTCTTAATGATCGTCATTCATGGCAGCTGTTTATCAACAGCACAATTGGAGCACGGATGGTCTTCAGTACAGTTTGACTCTTACAGCTAGGCCTGAGAATAGGAAGCAAACTTTAAAGTTCAGTGAATAAATGTCATCATGTATCATAACTGAGTGTGAGAATCCTATGCCTCTTCTGCAATCCCATTGCTTTATCTTTTGCTGTAGTAACACATGATACAGATGTAAGCTGTTTGTGCACAAAATACGAACAATTGTGGACTGAGTTATTCCAGAGGTATTCACAATTTCTCTGGTACTAATATGTGGATTACAAGCAACAGCTACAGAAAAAATTATTTCAACTGCTGTACTCTTGGCAGGCTTGCCTATTTTCCTACGAGTAGTACTCCAGCACCTTTCCAATAATAATAATGTTTGCACATTCACTGACCTGTCACACTTTCCACACATCATCTGTCAGGATATCTTTGTGTTTACAGCTCAGCTGTTTTCTTCACATGCCTTCTGCATTCTCCACAACAAGTAAAGTATCTAGTTTGTCTTGGTTCTTGAAACAAATTTAATTTTTAAAACTATCAGCACTTGAACAATGCAGAACGTATGCTACATTTCCTCTGTGCCCATTTTATACCAGTAATGCAGTGGTCCAACACACTGTTTGTTCTTTATCTCATGTGACAAGTTTCATTATTTGGATATGAAATAATGAAGTTCTACATAAGACAGCAATCAGTTTCATGTTCCAAACAGATAAATCTTAAGTTCTAAATATTGTCATTTCTTCATAACTACCAATCAGATTTTGAACAGTGAAATGTCATTAAATTCATCTCCTTTAAAGTTACGATACTAGCAGCAAAAATTATAGTAATTTCATTTGAAAATGTGAGGTTGATACTAATAAACCTGTAGTTAATATAGTTATGGAAAATAAGTATAAGTCATTTCGTGAGACAGTCTCTCAATTGTTATGGGTGAACACAAAATTATGAAATATTTTAGATGAACAGTTTAGCTGAATCACCCTACAGTTGGGCCAACTTTCCATTTAGCCACCTGTAACTTTCAACAAGATGTGCAAAATCTAAATGAGACAACAGAGATTGTGTTGCTGTAAAATAGTGATGTCCATACAAGTTCACTTTGAGTAGTTGTTATAAAAAGAGGTTTCTACTACCAAAGTGTATTCGAAAAAATAACGGGAATTTTGTAATTTAGTGTGTTATAGTTTCCAATTTGTTGTGTAGGTAAATGTGTCAGAAAATTATCTGTACAGTGTTAGTCATATCAGATATTTAGTTTGTAGTCAACTGTCCAAAAGGTGTTTTGCTAGCATCAGAGATTGCTGACTTTGTATAAAAATTGATCAGAAAACCCCTATTACATTCATTATAAAAACAGAATAGAGTGCAGTACAGTTTTAGAAATGACAGTATTGTGAAAAGGATAAATTGCTGATCACCACATGGCGGAGATGCTTAATTTCAGACAGGCACAACAAACAGACTGTCAAACATGTAAGTTTTACAGCCAAAAAGGCCTTCATCAGAATTCAGACAAACACACACACACACACACACACACACACACACACACACACACACACACACACACACACACACACGTAACAGAAGTCATACACACATCACCACAGTGTCTGGCTGCCTATGTCAGATTGTGAGCACCAGCGTGTGATGGAAGAAGCACTCTAGATGGTGGGACTAAGAAGAGGGTTGGGGTGGGAAGGAAGAGGAATAGCTGTATATGGATGGGAGATGGAAAAGTGCTGCTTGTGGGAGCATACAGGGACAAGATGCAGAGAGAATAGAGCAACCAGGTGCAGTCAGGAAGCTAAATGGAGGGCAGGGTTGGGGTGACAGCAGCAGAAAAGGAGAGAGGTAAAAAGACTGTGGATGTGTTGGTAGAACACAGGGGTGTGTAGTGTTGGAGTGGGAACAGGGAAGAGGATAAGTTGATGTATGATCCACATGACACAGGTTTTGAAGCAGTCACTGAAATGAATAACATCGTGGTGGGCAGTGTGCTCAGCAACTGGGTGGTTCAGCTGTTTCTTGGCTTCAGTTTGTCGGTGGCCATTCATGCAGACAGACAGCTTAGTGGTTGTCATGTCAACATAGAATTAAGCACAGTGGTTGCAGCTTAGCTTGTAGCTCACATGACTGGTTTTACAGGTGTAACCCTGCCTTATGGGATAAATGACACTTGTGACCGGACAGGAGTAGGTGTTGATGGTAGGATATACGAGACGAGCCTTGCATCTAGGTCTATTGCATGAATACGAGCCATGAGGCAAGAGGTTGGGAGCGGGGGTTGTGTAGGGATGGACGAGGTTATTGTGTAGGTTCGGTGGGTGGTAGAACACCACTGTGGGAGGTGTGGGAATAATAGTGGGTAGGACATTTCTCACTTTGGTGCATAATGAGAGTTATCTGAAACCCTAGTGGCGAATATGATTCAGTTGCTCCATTCCTGGGTGGTACTGAGTCATGGGGCGAATGCTCCTCTGTAGCTGCATGGTGGAACTTTTGGAGGTGAGGGTGATGAGAAAGAAGGCATGGGAGATTGTTTCTGTATAGGGTTGAAATGGTAATTATAGTCTGTGAAGGCCTCAGTGAGACCCTTGTTATATTTTGAGACATACTGTTTGTCACTACAGATGCAAGAGCGACAAGTGTGTAAGTTTTATGGAAGGGACTTCTTGGTATGGAATGGGTGGCAGCTGTCAAAGTGAAGACATTGCTGTAGGTTGGTAGGCTAGTATGGACAAAGGTACTGATGCAGCCATCTCTAAGATGGGAACAACGTTCAGGAAGGTGGCTTGTTGGTTTGAGGGTCAGGTGAAGTGAATAGGAAAGGGTGTTCAGGTTTTCAAGGAATGTGAATAGAGTGTCCTTATCCTGGATCCAGATCACAAAGACATCATCAATGAATCTGAACCAGGTGAGGGATTTGGATGTCTGGGTATTTAGAAAGGATTCCTTTAGATAGCCCACAAATAGTGTGGCTTAGGTTAGTACCATGCGGGAACTTGTGACTCAGTACCACACAAACTGGAACAACTGAATCATATTTCCCAACACGGTTAAAACTACCTCTCGTCCTGCAATGAAATGAGGAGAGTCCAACCCACTATCCTTCCCAACCTTCCCACAATGGTATTCCATCGCTCACCAAACCGACAATATCCTCATCCATCCCTACACAACCCATGCTCCCAAACCCTTGCCTCGTGGCTCATATCCCCGCAACAGACCTAGATGCAAGACTTATCCCACAGATCCTTCCACCACCACCTACACCAGTCCTGTCACAAGCATCACCTATCCCATCAGAGGCAAGGCTGTCTGTGAAACCAGTCATGTGATTCACAAGATAAGTTGCAACCACTGCACTGCATTCTATGTAGGCATGACAACTAGCAAGCTGTCTGTCTGCATGAATGGCCACCAACAGATTGAAGCCAAGAAACATCTGGACCACCCAGTTGCTGAGAATACCTCTCAATGTTCATTTTAATGATTACTAAGAATGCTTCCACAATGTTCATCATTTTAATGATTGCTTCACAGCCTGTGCCATCTGGATCCTTCCCAACAACAGCAAATTTTCTGAAATGCACAGGTGGGAATTCTCCTTGCAATATATCCTACATTCCCATAACCTTTCTGGCTTCAACCTTCATTTGTCATTGTCCTGTATCCACCTATCCCCTTCCCTTTTCCCACTCCTGCACTAAAAAGACCACTGTTCCACCAACACACACTTTACATCTCTCCTTTCCTGCTGACATCCCCCCCCCCTCCCCCACGCCATTCCCAACCCTGCCCTCCGTCTAACCTCCCGACTGCACCTAGCTGCCCTACCCTCTCTCCTGCTTGCACCAGTATGCTCCCACAACCAGTACTTTACGTCCCCCACTCCTATATTGCTAATACTTACCCTCCCCGCCCTTCCCCCCGCCACCCACACAGCTACTACCATCATGTGTTGCTGCTCGCAGTCTGACCTTGGCAGCCAGAGACTGTGGCCATGTGTGTGAGAGTTGCATTCATATGTATGTGTGTTGTTTAATTCTGATGAAGACCTATTTGGCCAAAAGCATACTGTTTGACAGTCTTTTTACTGTACCTATCTGTGACTCAATGTTTCTGCTATATGGTGAGACACAATCCATCCTACGGTTCACAATATTGTCATTATCCCATCCTGAATTTTCCATTGTTTTTATTGTCTAATGCAGTACTATACTCCGTACCCATCTTCCACTCTCTTCTTGCCTGTGTTTCACTTGTCACCCCCAAAACCGCAATGCATGCTCTACCAATGAGCCACACTGTAACAACATCTTGTCCGTGCACAACAGATGGCTACAAGACTGCTCTGACTTGATGTAGCATCTCTTGTCCCACATTACTCCCGCCGATATCAGTAATCCTAGACCTTCAAACTGGTCACACTCCCTGCCTCAATCTCAAGATATTTTCGCATGTTATTCTTCATACCTTCCTGTGCCACGTGAACTTCTACTTCATCCCACCAACTCCTCCCCAACCCCCCATTCCTTCTCCTCTCTTATTCCAGTTTGCACATATTAGCTTCATGTAATCTAGTCACATCTGTTGACCCTCTTCTTCGCACTTATCTGACCAAGGACCTGCAATCCACAATACAATCTTTTTATGCGTTTTTTTTCTTTGATTTCACTATGTTTTCACATTAATTTCAGTTGTTTTTACCTTTTACTATAGGCCTTCTCCCTGTGGTTTCATCTTGTTTCCTCATCATTCATCTGTTTCTTCCCCCACCCCAACTCTGTGATTTGTCCAATGTATTTTGGTATTTTTTGCAGCTATGTCTACATTTTTTACATATTTTTTATGAATTTTTATCCTCCACAATGAACCCTTGCCCCTTCCATCTGCATCAATACAGAAAAGTTTCCGTATGTCTCGCCAGAACGAACTCTAAAATACTTTTCCTGTGTTGTTGCTAGGCTCATGGAATGCCCCCAAATGGCCTTACCACCTAATTACCCATCATCGGTTACAACCCCTCCCTTCATGATAATTGCCACATGTTCATATTCTGTAAGCCCTCAACCTTCACCAACATAGACTTGCAAAACCATGTCAATCAGGCCCAAACCATCTTGCAATACCTCCTCTCCATCCAAAAAATTCTCCTGCTATGCAATCTCAAATTCCTGGATTCCATATCACACAATGAAACTACTGCCCTCCACGAACGAGAACAGCATGTACATCATCACCCTCAAAAAACTCTCCAACCTGTTCACTTCCTACTCCTGTCTTGGACTACATTATCCACGACCTCTACAACAACCTCCAAACCTCCCCACTTCCTCCACAGCTGACAAACCCTGCCTCGCAGACCTACTATATTTACCCCATCCACAAAAACTCCCTCCCAACACCCCACAGAATCGAGAACCTAAGCAGACCGAAAAAAAGAGTCATAAACCTTTTCTCCAAAACACTTATCCCCACAGAAGTTTAAGTCCCTCTCTAAGGTCTCATCTTCTGCCCCACTCCCAAATTCAATCATACTGTATTGTGAAAGACCTTATCTCGTTTTCTCTGAAAGCCTTTTTTTTCTTTATTGTCCTTGGGGCTATTATATCATAGCCAGTAAGGCATGTCAATAATTAACAACATAATTAACACCACAACCTGATTCCAAAAGAGCCAATAATTGCAGGATATAATGATCACACACTTCACAAAATAAAACATCCCAGAGTGAACAATTTTGGCAGAACATAGCATTAGTGCTTTGTTTTAAAACCAGACATCAACATACAATTGATACTGCAGTTTAATTCGATGATTACAAATGATGGTAGCATCCTTCCGCAAGATACAATCAAACATCACAACCAAGTTGATACTGGTGCTTTTGTTTTTCTTTACCTCTGTGATTTCACTTACTAGTTTTTGCAAAACTAATGTACCCTATCAGAGTCTTTTAAACTGATCATTCCACAGGCCAATTCTTAAAGGACTAATTAAATAAAATGACTTATCTTTTAAGGATACGGGGGTACTTATAAATGGTGGAAAAAACAGAATTTTTTTATGACTTTATTAAATTCTACAGTCTTTCCTGATTACATTGATACATACATTATAGGCTTTCAAATGAAAAATGACCTATATATACCAAGTTTTAAAGTTATGATCATGTCTGCTGCCCCGCCCCCTTTATTTCTGTTACAGAAACCAGTATTATTTTGAAAAGAACTGTGAACCTTCTGTTTCCAGTGTTTATACATATGATACATGGTATATGTTGGTAACAGTGCAGATTTCTAGTGTCTGTAAATGATTATCTTTGCCAGTATTTACTTTTGTTTAGGTGAAGCAGTTGTTCAGGTGTTACTGAATGTTTGTTGCCCAAGTGCTACAAATATTTGTGAAAGTACATATCCTTTAGTGTGCAAAAAATAAAAATTATTCCAAGCATCAAGGAATTCATTAAAGGAAATTCCGTGGTAACCAGTTCACACACAAAGTAAGCCACACTGTTGAAAGTAACCTATGTATCAGTTCTTCAAAGAAGAAACTCCTACGTGGCACATCTCCTGGTAATTCAAATTTTTGTGCTAAAATCAATGCTGTTTGTAGTGGATTTGTTGTTGTTGATGTGGGCATCTTATCTTCTTTGATAAAGAAAAGTGGCGAAATGTACACAGTGTGATTGTGTACGTTGTCTGGAAATAACTGAACAACAAAGTATAAGGAAGGGTTTAGCATCACAATTAGTTGTTCTGTGTAGATCCTGCAATAAATCTACCTCGAAAATGACTTCAAACATTGTGCATAATTCATTATGATGTGAATTTGAAGCTAGTGTATGCAATGTCTGCAATAGGACAAGGAAAAAAGGCTGCTCAAACGTTTTGTGGTTTGATGGACCTCCCTCCTCCTCCATCTCCTCCTAGTAGGTTCAACTAGTACATAAAAATACTTTTAGGTGCCTTGACATTTGTGTCTAAAGCATCTATGAAACATGCAGTAGAAGAAACTAAAAATATTAGTGAAACCAGGGACACTGCTGTTGCACTTGACGGGATATGGAAACATCAAGAAGAGCATTCCTTGAATGGTGTTGTGAGTGCTACTTCTCTGGAGAATAGAAAAGTAGTTGTTGTTGAGTGCTTATGTAAGTACTGCCACACCTGCTATGGTAGCACTGAAGGACATATTGAACATCATTGTTCTAAGAATTATGATGGTTAAGAAGAGGTATGGAGTGTGATGGAGCTCTAAATATACTTCAGAGGTCGGTGCCCATTTATAACGTTAGATATACGAAGTACCAACGTGATGGGGACTCTAATGCTTTCAATAAAATTAACAAGTTCAATGTTTATGGTAATACCTTGGTAACAGAATTGGAGTGTTGTGGACTTGTGCAAAAGAGGATGGGTGCTAGATTGAGGAAGCCACGAAGAGAAACGAAAGGAAAGTTGCTATTTAATGGAAAAGCTCCGTCTGGCCGAGGCAGATTTACAGAAACTGAAATAGACACCCTTCTGAGTTATTATGGACTGGCTATTAGACAAACTGCACCTCTGAATGATGTTACAGCAATGATAAAAGCTGTATGGGCCACCTACTTTCGTAAGTTGTCCACAGATGACCACCCTGCTCACAGACTTTGCCCTAAAGGAACAGATTCTTGGTATGGTTACCAAATAACACAAGAAAGTGGTCAAATATGCCATCATAAGCATTCTCTTCCCGTGCCTATTATGGATGAAATAAAACCAATTTTTAGAGACCAGAGTAACGCTGTTTTGCTTAGTAAATGTCTTCATGGGGGCACTCAGAATACAAATGAAAGTTTCAACCATTGCATATGTGAAAGATTACCCAAAAATGTTTTTGTAGGACTAAAAACAATTAAAGTTGGTTTACTAGATGCAGTGATATGTTTCAATGATGGAGTGATAGGAAGGTTGGAAGTACTGAGAAATTTAAGCATAAAATGTCACTCTAATATGGAAGATCAATTGCTTGCGTGTGACAGACAACGGGTGCATGAAACTGAAAGATTCGCTCTTCCAGTTAGCAAAGAAGCAAGAAGTGCTAAAAGTAATGCCAAGAGGAAGCTTGAAGATGAAAAGGATGAAGACTATTCTTCAGGAATGTTCTGAGGCACAGTTTAATTGGACTCATATCTTCATTCACAATTTCCCGCAAGTTGTATTTTTCAGAATTCAGGTGCAAATATTTCCTACAGTTTATAAAGCATTGCTCTAATTTTTCTCTGTAACTTGCAATAGTCCATACTCACAAAGTAGCCCTAACCTTTACTGCAAAATCGACTAAATTATAGAAAAAATAACATTTTTATTAAGAAAAAATTATGAATATTAAAATGTAAGATGTGATTTTTTTTATCTTTATAATATACGTAATAGGTAGAATTAAATTAGTTTAGTGCCTCAGCAATTATGTCATTAACATCTGGTACGAATCTGGTCTCTTACAAATGCGTAACATTGGATTAAATGGTACCTCAAATTTGAGGATGCATTTAGGGGGGAAAAAATTGCATCAATTTCTTTGTAATTTTTTTAATAACCCTAATCAGGTTCGAAAATGTCCAAAATACTTCTAATTTGTTTAGAAAGAGTGCTGTATTATCTGATATTCACAAAAAATCTGTAAAACCTATACATTATAAACAGTGCCTGAAAGAAATAGGTGCTGATATTTACATAATACTGAGCCAGAAAAGTAGCCTGTATCCTTAACAGTATATCAAAAATCAGTTAAATGCTGTTTTAAAATACAAAGTGAATGCAAAAAAGTTAACACTCTCTGTACCAAAGACAGGAAAAAATCTTATTCTGTGTATTTGATATCTAAATCTGTGCAGTCACCTGAGGCAATTCTCGCTTCTCTCTCACCAATGCCACAGTTACCAGGGAAATTATTACTGTCCATCTGAGACAAATCAGTGAGAAACATCTCTATAGTGGTGTCATCCCATCCCTCTTCTGGCCATTTTCTCTGTAAGCAGAACACAAAAATCAATTTTCAGCAGTAGAGACAGAAGACCAAAACATTTTTCCACTACTGCTAGTATGTTGGTAATGCATTTCACATAAGCAATCAGAGGGCAATTTTAGGTATCAACGGGAGGTCACAGATCAATCAATATTATCAATGCCGGACATAAAGTAAAACTTGTGGTTGGGGTTAGGTTGGGACCTACAAGTTTAGCTTACTTTCACCAACACAACACAGGCCTTTTGTTATTCTGTCACTGGCAACATAAAACTAGATGTCAATCCACCATCTTGCTTCCGAACACCCGGTGAGAGCCACCTATGTCTAATTTAGATTAAAATAATTTTGTGATTGTCATTTGGCCAGTCACTAGCCAACCTTAGTTTTTTTTCTCAAGAGCCACATGCTCAATGTGTTGCTCGTTTAGTTGCCACAAGTGGAGCCTCATCAAGTATGGCTGGCAGCATGTTCGAAGCTTTGCCTTCCCACCCCCGCCCCTCCACCAACTGAACCACTGCAATCTGTCAATCAAAAAGTTATTTTATTCAAGCCATAAACATGGTAGAAATTGTTCTCAGCACCACCACAGCATCTACCAATCATGTAGATTTTTATGAATTTAAATAGCAGGACTAAAAAAAAATTAGAGATAATGTGTCCACAGCATTATACCGCTAATTAAAATATTATTTATATAGTATATAAATATTCAGTACATTAATACAGAGAAAAAAAATTAGTTTACAAAAATTATTTTTCATATTTACTGAAAGATAGTAAGCATATCAGTTTACTGTGGAAATAGCACGAGACTGAGCAGGCAGAACTTCAGAATATAACTTACAAAAGTATAGTCCCGCCAGTAAAAGAGAAATACAGATTAGACATTAATCAAGGGAGATGAATTCTCTGCTAGTCACATGCTGAGTTAGATTCAAGTAAATTTTCATACGAACACTCGCTTTAATGAATACTATAGTTCTATTATTATTTGATGCAACAGCGACGTCTTCACTGAAATATTTATGCTAAGCAGGGTGCGAGAAAGTTGACAACTGGTTTTTGTGGGGAAATGTTATTTGCATTGCTACTGACCTGCAAGAAAATATTTGTCACCACAAATGTAGTTTTCTTGAATATAAATATAGCATATAATTGCTGTGTCATATAATCTTATTTTTAATTTGATAATAAACTACAGGAGATTATTAAAATTATGTTGGGGACGAAAAAACATTCACTAATGTATTCACAAAAGTTGTCACTCCTTCAGTTCGTACTGCAGAACGGAAATCATGCTACTAAAGAACTTCCTTATACCATAAAGTGCTTTCATTATTGTAAATCAATGAATATTTGCTGCTCCTCTCACTTTTAATTTATTTACCTTTCTTATCATCCTCCTTCCTCTATTTTGCCAATTTATTTAAAATAATTTGGTAGTGTTATTGTATAGTTTTGTATATGTTTGTTATAGGTTAACAGACTGATTCAATATGTCTGTCAGGAATTTAAAGAATTGGATGTTTACAATCAGCTGAAAATTTATTATTATTTTCTACCAGTATCAGTCACAGCAACCATCTTCACGGGAACACTATAACAACAAAAGCAAATGGACAATGTACACACAAGATAAAGCAAGTAAGCTGTCAGGTTGATCACTGTTATAAGTGGAAGTACTTAAGATACTTATCAAAAAGCTGTGCATTACAAAGAAAATTGAATTGCCTAGCCATCAAATGCACAGATCTTTTAGTACTTCTGCATATTTTCCTTGATAAAGTTGACAACTTATGCTTTTTATCCTGTGTGTACATTGTTATTCTTATCCAACAAAAATAAGTGAACATAGTGACAGAGTTAGTTGTTTACACTACTATAGCAACAACCAATCATTGCACTAGTTGGATTACACTCTCTGCTATGTGCACTGCTGCCATACCGCTCAATTACCTCAGCAGCAGAAAATTGTGCTGTATCACTTAATTGTTGTGATCTACTCTTTGTTTTGCTTCTCTATGTGGTATGTTTCTTTAACAGAATGAGTGACACAAACAGTGAAATTGCTTACGAAAGTGATAAGATCAGAGGGATCCTGCAAAGTGAACTGAAGACTGCATGTTAATAGGGAACATGTGAACATATTCAGTACGGAACTGCACAGCTAGTGCTACCGGAGCCATGTTGTGCTTGCGCATAAAAGTGAACTGACAACATGCCCATCTTTCATGCTTAACTGGCAATCATTTTTTTATTCTAATCCATGTATAGTCTTTCAGTGACAATAGTTGCTATGACTGAAACTAGAAGAAAATAATTAATAAATCTGTATAGCTGATGGTGAACATGTAATTCTTCAAATACACAATCATGTCCTATGAATATACTCATTTCTATGTAGCAATTTGCATTTACTAAAAGGAGGTATATTGTTAATGTTATGGCTAGGTGTTAACAATGATAGCATGTTGTAAGCAAAATAATAAACCATTGGGTTAAGGCTACACATTCACAAGTACTACACAGCATACAAAGCCATACTTACTGGCCATTTTAATTATTCACTTTCCTGTAACAAAGCTAAGCTGAAAGATCTATCCACGAGAAATACATTTAATTGAACAAAATAGTGTCAACTTATTTATGTGGACGTGCTTCTAGCTTCTCTCTAATTTAATCATACAAATTTACAAAACATTAAAACTACGTTAATTTAAAACTGCAAAAACAAAAACAAATAAAACAAAAAGTGTGATGATAATGTTTTGCTAAGTGGCATTGGATCTTTGTGTCATCCCACATAGCCTAATAAAGTAAAGCTACTGACACTTCTGGCAACCGATTATGTTGAACTTCTTCAACGGAAAAACTTCCCACTAACAAGGAGGAACACCATCCCTACAGAGGGTACACTTACTTAGTGATCAATGCACTGTATTTGTTTTACAATGAAGTGGATTGCATAAGCCTTACAAAGCTTACATTAGCCAGAGAAGTGCATGTTCCAGTTTTGAACTCTGCTAAATGTGCAAAAAATGAATCGACAGTTCCCAAGAAATTGTACATACTGGTTGTCAGTGGGATGTAAACACTTGGAATGTTGACCAATCCCGCACACAAATGTACAACAACCATTTACATTTATAACAAACGCTTCTTAAAACACAGGTAGTAAGTAATATTACCCTATGGCGATATGAAAACTACAGAGTATCGTGTTAACGCCAAATTTTATCAACACGCTAAACAAACACAAATTCACACCCCTAATACACGTAGACATTAATAGTGCTTATCAAGTTTCAACAGACTGCGGATGACAGTGGGTATATTTATGGGCTATTCGTATTTCAAGATGTGATGGTAAAACTTTCTCGGGCCTACCTGTTCAATGAGTTGTCTGACGAGGCTCTCTCTCGTTTTCTTTGCTGCTGCCGCTTGTTGTAAATAAGTCGCCGGAATTAGCCGTTCAGCTAATGTAAAACTGTGACTATTCATATTTTCACAAAATCGGAGTCGGCTGGAGAGCTTTGCGGTGCTAATTTGTAACTGCCATTCCTAATAAACAGTGCGTCACATGAGGTATGATGTTGATATAGAAATGAAAACAGGTGTCATAGATGGCGAGCACTATCAGACAAATGAAGAGAATACCCCCAAGTACAAATACTAATTCAACATGAACATTAATTCAAGAATGCACTGTTATATTAAAACAATCGGGGAACGTATTAACGATGCACTTGACACGTAAACTGCAAAACTCGTAACTACAAATTTTTAACACTTTCCAGCATTTCGCCTGCGTTTCTATGAAATATTTTTGACTTTTGTTTCAAAACAATCCCAAGTGCTCACTGAAAATACTGAAATAGCATAAAATTTGCAGAAACCACGTACCAAAACCTCAACACCCTTCCTTCGTTGCTTTCTTTCCCTTGACACATGCGCGCTAGGTATTTCGTCTGTTCACGGTTTTAGTAGCAGTGTTACTCAACAGATGCCGCTAATTGTAGATTAGTAGTAGACTCTATACAGGCGCTCTAATTACAAGGTATTCACAATTAGGAATGTGTCCAGTAGCTCATACACGAATACATCAAAACAAATACCAAAAACGGCATTTAATAATCTCGTATTCATTAACTCAAAGCGTACTATAGCGCTCGAGGAAAGACTATGTAAACCACCGGCGAAATAAGAATGCTTGTAATATTTCAATTCTTTTCGGCTGTAAACGTAATTGCAGTTTGGGGCGTGAGTCGGATCAAGTCCTCTTACATTAAGGCCCATCCACACGCAACGATCTGTCTGCGCAGACAGATCGTTGCATGTCGACAGAAGATTTGCACCAAACTGAGACGTGTGCAAACCTGGAAGTTGGAGTTGGAGGTTTGCGCGAAACCTCTCAAATCTGTGGGTTCAAACCACATCTGCGCAGACAAGTTGGAACGTGTGGACAGGAGATCGCCGCAAATCTGGCGCGAAACAGCTTTTTGATCAGTCTAGTGTTTGTATTTGTGCGCACAGGTCATTAAAATGGTTGATACTCGTCAGCGTTCTCGAGACTTTGTAAGTGAATTCATTGAAGTGCATAGAAACCACCCATGTTAGTGGAAGATTAAAAGTAAAGAATATAGTGACCGAGACAAAAAGACAGCAGCATACAATGCTCTAATTGAAAAAATGCGGGCAGTGGACGCCTCGGCAAACAGAGAAACTGGCGAAATTATTTGCGGATGGATGTCTAAACTTATAATTATCTCTTAAAGCTTGTAACCCCTCATATTATGAGAAAAAATACTTGTATGACAAGGGCAATTTCTCCTCATGAACGGCTGGCGGTAACATTAAGATTCCTAGCAACAGGAAGGAGCTACAAGGATTTGGAATTTTCAACTGCAATATCGAAACAAGCGTCGATTAAAATAATACCCAACATATGTTAAGCTATTTACGCTGTCCTGAAGGATGAGTTCAGGAAGGCAAGTCAAGTAAATTAAGTCTGTCAGCGAACTATTTACCGAAAAGAGTTATCCAAAGTTGAGAAATCTATAAATCTGGTGTAAGAGTAGATCAAGTATACCAGCCAACGTTATGGTATTTTGATCTGCTTGGCTTTCTTAGTGATCAAGAAACGCCAAGACCAAGCAGGAGTACAATCGAAGATGAAATTGGAGCGTCAATGTGCCAGTAAATGGAACACGAGGTAATGTAAAACAAAACAGGTTCGCCCTGCAACTCTCGAAGTAAATTTTCGTGAGAAAACTGCTTTCGCTTTAGCAGCCACTGTCTACACCATTTTGACCGCTTTCTGTTTCCTGCAGTTGGTCTGAATGTTTTTTGCAACACAAGTTGCGAACACAGACCTCAACAGAACTTCCTCTGTTTCTGTATTTCAAAATAACTGAATTAAATTTTTGACGTTTACGGGGAGCATAGTCGCCTGCCACGGATATTTCTTTTCTACCCCGACAGATGGCGGGCGAGTAGCAGATTGGGGTTTGTGTCGTGTGAACACACCACATTTGCTGTGATCTTTTGCATGCACGGACATCTGCGCCGACGTCTGCGCAGACAGATCGTTGCGTGTGGACCGGGCTTTAGGATGGAGTAATAAACATGCTCCGGCAAGCAAATATCCGCAGAAGTTCCAGGTACACGTCTCTGGAAAAAATATTGACGAAACAGTAATTCAGACCAATGACAACATTTTGAATACCGCTAAGTAAGTATTAAAACTAATAGAAAACGCTAATAAAGCAGAAAATTTTTGTCTCAGTCCAAACTAGCATTTAAATGTTAATGAGAGTGCTGATATCGATGTCATTAGCGCAGTCATTGGAAAGAAAGCGACTGAGATTTCCCTTGAAATTGTTGAAGGATCCATTCCAGATTTCGTCCGAAATAACTCAAACAAGCCACAGAGACCTTTTTTAAGTACATATGGTGGCCAGAAAGAGATTTTAATACCGAAACTGCTACAACTACTCCACCTCACTTGCATTGTTAGCAAAGATCCGTATCGGAATTAAAGAAAACTTAAGAACTATTCGCGTCAATACCTTTTACAACAGATTCGTCTGTATCGATCGCTGATGGCAAGCAAACTGAAGAAATAACCTATGCCTACCTCCGTTCGATAACAAGAGCCAAGATAATGAAAAAAGTGCGTAAAACCTTATGTTTGGGATCAAACGCCTCATTGATATACAATGGAAACTTTTTCCTCACTGGAAATTTTAAGAGGGCTTAATTAGCACGGCTAGCTGATACAGTATGTTAACTGTAATTGCCCGATCACCTGTGGGTTTGTAGAGAGCGGAGTAAGCAAGCTCACCAAAGCTATCGATAAGGGCTGAGGAGCTGCGGTGGGAGGGGGTAACAAGCCATGCCTGCCTCGCGCTGTGGAGGCACCTCTTGCATTACGCACGGAGGTCAAAATCATTGTTTTTCGTAACAATAGCAACCAACGTTAGCTGTAAGCAAAAACAAATTATCACATAAGGTTTTCAGGAAAATAGTTTTGACGTTGACGTTGGTGAGGGGAATCGTTTTGTCCTCTGCTAACGGCAGGAGTTAACCTTTTATCGTCGCGTTCACTCAATTTATAGTAGTGGGTTTCGCGCTTTTTTTCTTATTAATATTTATTTATTATTTGCTTTGTTTCCGTGACAAATTGCAAATGTTCCGTGATGACTTGAATATTTTTTTCCATTGAGTATTCTTCTTTAAGAGAGGCCAGATATCTGAAAGAGAAAAATAATTCAGATTTTACAATGCCAGAACAGAGCTTCTACATTTTGCATAAATGAGAACATCAATTGATGAAGCATTTTTTTACATAACCCTTTATAAAATGAAAAAAAAATCACCTCTATCCCAAGGGGAAAAATGACATCATTTTCTAAGTAGGAAAAAAAACATTATAACAAGGTAAACAGGCCCTGTGTACTCCCTCATATATATATTGTACTTACATATTTTTATTGGCAATTAAATGTCGATTTTGAAATGTTTCACTTCTCAGCAATTTACCACATAAAACTGATGAAGAATATCTGCTATTAAATTTGCTTTGGTCATAATAAACTTTATCTTGTTAGTTCCTCAATTCTGATACTACACTCTGACTTTTAGTTTTATAGGTTATATCTCATAACCTCACTTTCACCATTCAGTACTGAGCTAAGTAAATTGACATAATTTTGATGCCCATCTAGTGTGAATCCTCCACCAATTGATGATGACATGACATGAGAGTCTGTTCCAGTCTGTTGATACGTAGTGTGAATCGACCTTTCTTCCAAGTCAGGACTAGAGCTGATCGGCAAATTTACAGTTAACATATTGTTCATATTGTTGAAATCTCTGCATATTGTTGTGGCCATTACATTGGAAGTTTCGGGAACATATACAAGAAATATTATTTAACCATCACTGGCTGTTCTACAAGATCAAATGAATCCCAATTTGCCTACAAGATTGAACTTAAAGTTTCTCCTGTTAAAACTTAATCTTCTTTTTACCGATGACTATCGAGTCAATGTACTTTCTAGTTCTTTGATTATTGAAGGCATCAAAATGTTTCATACATATACAGTGAAAGAATGAGGCCATAAAGCTAGCATCATTTTGACTCTATAGTTCAGGCAACTTTTAATCATTATTTGTTACATAAAAACTAAACTTCAGCTTTAGAGTTTATGATCCTCATTCCATTTTGTATTGGGCTGACGACCAGTGGTAATCAACCTGTAATAATTTTTGCAAACAGAATGCGTTAATAAAGTTAATAACATCATTCCCAGTTTATACCAGTCACCCCATTATTACCACAAGACAAAAAATCTCTTCAAGTGACAATATAAGATGAGCTCAGCAACACTGTTGAGTAACAATGACTTGTTTGACTGAGGAGAAATCACATATCCTCCAATGGCACTTGTCTCAAACGTTTTATAATCTTACGAATTCATTGTTTCTGAAGAGAGACTGTGGCACAAATACCAAATCAGCCAACCAAGCTAATCGATAATAATAAATGGACACAAGATGAATTGCATTTCATTGAAACATAATGTGCCGAGGAAGAGGGGAAGCAGTTTGGAGGGAGCTGGGAGTTTTTATCTGTTCTGTGCATCGATGCTATATTCCTGTGTCGATCCACTTTAAATCTACACTTCCTCTTCTAGTACATCGTCAGATTGCAGTTCCTCTTTTCCTCCAGCCGTTCTCCCAAATGACATTCGGATAGCAGGTTTCCAATTTATATCTATACTGGTCTACAACTTATAATATTTAGAATGTCGAAGTTATCAGCCACAACTATATTTCTGAAGATAAGATAACGAGAATAATCTAGCCATCAATGAGGAACAGGAGTTACATGTACCTTATTTCTTGAAATTAGGGTACTAATGCTCCAAAAACATTTCCTTTCTGCTTATGTTTGAGTTGCATGGGTGAATGCAGTTTCTTGTTTGGGTTTGAACAGGAGTCCTCATGTAAGCAGTATCTAGTGTGTGACAAAAATTGTACTAAAATTCAATGAGACTGACTAGGAGGAAATATCTCTTTGCCAATATTTGAAGATAGGGCCCAGAGACATTTTCTGAACAAAACTTAATTAAAAGGACTACAAATAAAAGTATGGTACAGCAAAACCTTTTGGGTGAATGGTTGTGATATCACAGACAAATTGTACTCTTTTCCACATTTCTTGTTTGTATGAGGAGAAGTCGAAAACCAAAGGGACTTTTGCGATTTCACGTCATAGGACTTGATGACTCTGCTAGTATTGAGGGCTGAAATATCGTCGTCTGCAAGAGTTCTATTCAACATGTCATTCTTATTCCCACATTAGTCGCCATATTGTGGGAGACCGCGAAACATGGCACCTAGATTGTCGATCTACACCAAGGAGGAAATGAGGGCAATGATTCGCTTTTTGTTTGCAGAAGGTGTTAAACCTGCGGAAAATATTCGTCGAATGCATCCGCAGTTTGGTGACAGCTGTTTATTGTGAAGCAATATCTATGAATGGATAGAGAGCTTCTAACAGGGAAGAACTTCTCTATGTGCTGAGGAAAGATAAGGAAGGTGATCGACGTCAACAAGTGAAAGTCATTGAGCGTATGACAATGGGAAACAGATGGGTCATATTGGACGAAATCGCCAATACTTTTACATATCAGTCATGGTTCAGCGTATTTCATCTTACATAAGAGGATAAATTTTCAGGAAGTGTGTGCAAGGAGGGTACCGAAAGAATTATCAGTGTAGCATAAAGTGCAAAATATGGACATCTGTCGTAAACATTTGGCCCATTACCATCACAAGGGAGATGAATTTTTACAGCAATTCATTACTGTGAACAAAACGTGGGTGCATCATCAAGAATCAGAAAATAAGATTGTGAGCAAGGTCTGGAAACGTCCATGATCACCAGAAGTGAAGAAATTGAAACATCAACCATCAGCTGGTAAGATTTGTGCTAACACTATTCTGAACACATGGAAGGTGTGGTAACCCTTCATTTCACCACAAGAGACGAAAATGTGAACAGTGGGCACTATTGTGATGTGTTGTAAAATAAACTGAAACCTGCAATTAGAACCAAACGTCGCAAAAAACTGCGAGATGGTGTCATCCTGGAGCAAGATGAAGCTGGCCAATTACTGCCGAATGGACGGCCGAAACAGTAAAGGAGTTATGATTTGAATTGCTGGAACACCCGCCATAAAGTCCACACCTGGTTCCAAGCGAATTCCATATATTAAAGGAAGCGCTCAGGGGAAGACGATTTGCAGCAACCAAAAAACTTTTTTCCGATGGAATCAAAAAACTTGTGGAACGGTGGACAAAATGAATTGAAGTGGAGGGAGGTTAGGCAGAAAAATAATCCCTGTTTCAGTTTGCTATCATTAAAATTAAATATTCCTTTTCTCAAAAGTCCATTTACTTGTTGACATCCCCTCGTGAATCAGTGCATATGTATAATGAACTGAAAGCAATACAGCTGGCCATGTTATAAGTGTCCTGCTTTCTACAGCATGTCACTGATACATTTGTGGTACAGGATCATGGAACAGAAACGTTAACTATGCTCCTTTAACATTGCATGCGATTTTCACACGACCTGAACGTTCAGTTCACAATGGAGTTGATAACAGATGGTGCATTACACATTGTAGACGTTTTATTATAAAAGGGAGCTGACAGCACACTGGGGCACAGCGTGTACTGCAAGCCATCTCAAAGTGATTTGTATATGCAAGCTACAAGTTGTCACCATCAAGTACAATACACAATGTGATTGTGTATTACGCTAACAGAGCGTGCATCGTGTCTGATCCTTGTAGAGTCCCAGTGATCACTTTTCTGATAGAATGCTGTTCTAAAAAACAAATTCGTTGCAGACAGCGAAAAAGAGAGTACCAAGAGAAAAAATGAAGAGACACAGGCACCCACTATTAAGGCATTCTTGACATGCTTTGCTGGTATTTCCTCAAGAATCGTTAAGAGTCCTCAGCAGACACAACATTACGATGTATACATACTATAGTGTGTGTGTGTCATTTGTTGAGAAATGTTCCTTTAGACATGCATGTCCGAATGAACAGTGCATAATTCTTCTCAGTAACGAAGGCACTGCAATGTTGCATTTATCCACTGATTCCAGGCAGTGACTTACAATTAAAATGTCCTCCCCTGTAGGGAATTACACAATGTGTGTACAAGTACATGTTGTGGCTCAGGAATGACGACCTACGGCAGTTAGGTTCTGGCCTTGAGTCGCGCATAGACAGCCAAAACGATTAAAGCAATCGCTTGTGTGAAGTGGGAAATCTGGGTTCGAGTCCCAATTTGACTCAAAGTTTCATTGTCGTCATTCCATTATACAGCTGATGGCTGCCCATATTCACATCTGTGACTGTAAGACACAACATTATCTGAGTCCTTGGAGCCCTACAAAAATGAAGAATTTGTTGGGCCCTCTTCAATGAAGACTTAGATTTTAGGGAAAAAGACATATATGAGATACTGCGAAATGTCACATACTGCTCGAAATGCTGTAGAATGCAAATTAAATATGATAAACACTGTTGTCATACAACCAGATAAATTTGCAATAGTGGAACATTGTGTTAGCACAGCACAACAAAAAGACTAATATTTTATCCCCTGTTTCATTCTTCTAGAACTGTGAGATAAACGAGACAATAGCTGTTCACGTGACAGGTAACCTTATAGGGATAGCCTCAGAATTCCAGCTAAGAGCAGATTGTACCCCAAGATTTTTGATAGAGAGGAAAATAAGAATTTCCAACTTTTGCTCTGTCACAGGGTAGTATAGGAATCACTGAGCACCAGTTTTAGTTTGGCTTACAGCCACAGTGGTGATTGGCAGCAATTCCACCAATCCAGCTCATGCATAAGAGGTCACAGCTCACTTCCTGGTAGAGGACTCTGGACCTGCTAATGTCATCCATCTGGAAACAACTACATCATGCATTTGCGACTTTCATATGAGGCTTCCATAAGAATATAGTTGCAGTATGGACATTGAGAGTTGCTACTAAGAGCAGCAGCCACCTGAAGATGTCGAGAAAGCGATTGAAAGAAATATTGTTGATTTACACAATGTGATCTGGCAGCAGGTCTGAGAGCCGTACATTGCAAATATAATATAAAGTCACAGTTCATATTTGTAATGGCTTCAAATATTTTGGCGAACTGTGAGAATGTACTACTACACATTACTACTCATCAAATTACAGGCTAGTAGTATATTCTATGTCCCATCAAAGTCATCTCACTGCTTGCACCACAAGTTTCTTATATAAATTAGAATTGGTACCGCAGGAAACTCGGAAAAATAGTCCTACTCATATCTCTGCAGATATAAGTGCATTGCTTTATTTATCGAATTGAATACAGACACAGCCATACCAAGAGGATGGCGAGATTACTTCCTGCCAAGGGTGAAAGCCCATAAGAGACACAGAAACTGATAAAAAAGGAAAGAAAGACACTTTCAGATTTAACTGGGAGATACTGGAGTGAAAAAAGACATTCTTGTCTCATGATGACCCCAGTTTTTCTCACTGGAAGGCAGCACCAAATAATGAACTAAAAACGATTGGCTTGTAACATTTGAGAAGTTGATAGGGAAATTGGACTACCAAAAGAGCGAAGAAGAAGTGGGAAGTTGTTGGATGAAACTTGAATGGAAGACATCTGGTGTAGTGTAATCTGCTACGTTTTCCGTCATGATTTGAGTTCAGATGTGGCTAAGTTTTATGAAGGAAGTACACTGGAACTAAATTTAACTTTTGAACATTGAATACTGACTTCAAATCTACTGACAAAAGTACACAAATGAAAATGATTGTTGATAATGACATTATGGCAACTTTTCCTTTTCTGTGATAATAAGCATTGAACAATACTAGTGTCTATTAGTATAATGGTAAAAGTTTATCACATTGTTTTAATTTTTTTCAGACATCTATTTATAATCAAATAAATGTTTTTGGATTATTGATAACAAGGAGTTAATAATTACCGATTTTGGCAGTTCATTAGCAACAGCTTATTATAAGTAAACAAACCTCATATATTTTTCCATCAATCTTCCAAATGAACTAGTAGCTGCAGAAGAAAGACATATACCAGAAAGTGAGAAGGTATGGAGTAGTTTGTGATGAATGTTGGTTGTTGTTGCTTTTAAGAGCCATGAGTAATTTTTGGAGAATTTCAAATATAATTTTGACCAAATGAAATGTATTTTGCTGTAATTTGGTTTGTTATCATTAAAAATTGACTGTATGAAAATTCGTTGCTTTTGGATTAGCAGAAATTGGTTTCCAGGTTAGGGTATTGTGGAAATCAGTTGATTTCTTTGATCACCACCAATAACAAGTATTCCATTACGAAGTTCGTAAGTTATTCTATCCCTCGTTTTCCTCTCTTCTGCCTATGAGGAGAAGCCTTTCCCTCAAAACACGACTCTTAATGCACAAAGTTATGTCACAGTGACGCTGTCTTTCTCCACTTCACGTTGAACTAAGTGTGCAAAGTAAAGAATGGCGCACCAGTTCAAAAATTATATATTTCGGACCCTTTAAAACTTTCTAATCGATATGACAAAGAACGATGCTGTATTGTGAGATGTAGGTGGATCCACACAGTATTAAAAAGCCATTCCCATTTTCGAGAACTGTCATGGAGCTGATGCACGCAGCTATAAGTTGTCTGGTGTCGTCTGCTGAGTTTAAAAATGAAGGAATAGCTGCATTTGATCTTTCAATGTATAAGTTCAACGATAGGGGAGCAGGTTTGATCCAAAATCACTGATTTAGGTACAAAATTCATTGTTTTTGGTTCAATATTATTTTAATGTTTGTACTGTTTCCCTCGCAAATCGAGCAGCTAAAAACGGCCGTATTCTATCGTACTGGTTACGATTTCTCTGGTCTTTGTGGTCCTTATGTGAGATTTACCTTCAGTGCAGTAAATCGTCCAGCAGTCTTTCGCATATGTCGATTCTCTAAACTTTCTCGACAATGTTTCACGGAAATATTTTCTGCGAACCTCTGAATTGCTTCATTGTCTTCCTAAACTGACAAGGATAGGTTACATGCCCCAATGTGGTGAACTGGGGCACAGCACAGCGACCACATGGCGTGGTGCTTGTAATACCCACGCCTATATTTTATTCAAAATAAAACTCATGACAGCATTGTATGTGGAATGTGACTGAAATTTGATCCTGCCCTTATAACACTAATAAAAAGGACTTCATCATGAATAAGATAATAAATGATTATTGTCAACACAATACCCATGTAAAAAGATAATGAAAATCTCAATCTTTTGTCACCTATGATTTTTGTAGAATACTCCTTGTTCTTGTTCGAACTGTTGTGCTCATAGGATGTGATTGATGCCTCATAACACAGAGATCTGTAAAAAATTGTATTGTGTTGCTAACCGATATTTGGAAATATCTGTTATTGACATGCATCTTCTTTGTTTGGAGTTTTATTTCATTGTAATTTTCGTCCTGTGTAGTTGTTGAGTTTTCAGCTCAGCTACAAAAGATTGCAGCCATTAATACTATTGATCTACAGCGCAGTTTATTAGTAAATGATGAATATTAAGTCTTGTAAAATTGAGAAATACTTTCAAATGTTAATGCGTCTAGTGAAGATGCAAAAAGAAAAAAAATATATACACTCCTGGAAATGGAAAAAAGAACACATTGACACCGGTGTGTCAGACCCACCATACTTGCTCCGGACACTGCGAGAGGGCTGTACATGCAATGATCACATGCACGGCACAGCGGACACACCAGGAACCGCGGTGTTGGCTGTCGATTGGCGCTAGCTGCGCAGCATTTGTGCACCGCCAGTTTGCCGTGGCATACGGAGCTCCATCGCAGTCTTTAACACTGGTAGCATGCCGCGACAGCGTGGACATGAACCGTATGTGCAGTTGACGGACTTTGAGCGAGGGCGTATAGTGGGCATGCGGGAGGCCGGGTGGACGTACCGCCGAATTGCTCAACACGTGGGGCGTGAGGTCTCCACAGTACATCGATGTTGTCGCCAGTGGTCGGCGGAAGGTGCACGTGCCCGTCGACCTGGGACCGGACCGCAGCGACGCACGGATGCATGCCAAGACCGTAGGATCCTACGCAGTGCCATAGGGGACCGCACCGCCACTTCCCAGCAAATTAGGGACACTGTTGCTCCTGGGGTATCGGCGAGGACCATTCGCAACCGTCTCCATGAAGCTGGGCTACGGTCCCGCACACCGTTAGGCCGTCTTCCGCTCATGCCCCAACATCGTGCAGCCCGCCTCCAGTGGTGTCGCGACAGGCGTGAATGGAGGGACGAATGGAGACGTGTAGTCTTCAGCGATGAGAGTCGCTTCTGCCTTGGTGCCAATGATGGTCGTATGCGTGTTTGGCGCCGTGCAGGTGAGCGCCACAATCAGGACTGCATACGACCGAGGCACACAAGGCCAACACCCGGCATCATGGTGTGGGGAGCGATGTCCTACACTGGCCGTACACCTCTGGTGATCGTCGAGGGGACACTGAATAGTGCATGGTACATCCAAACCGTCATCGAACCCATCGTTCTACCATTCCTAGACTGGCAAGGGAACTTGCTGTTCCAACAGGACAATGCACGTCTGCATGTATCCCGTGCCACCCAACGTGCTCTAGAAGGTGTAAGTCAACTACCCTGGCCAGCAAGATCTCCGGATCTGTCCCCCATTGAGCATGTTTGGGACTGGATGAAGCGTCGTCTCACGCGGTGTGCACGTCCAGCACGAGCGCTGGTCCAACTGATGTGCCAGGTGGAAATGGCATGGCAAGCCGTTCCACAGGACTACATCCAGCACCTCTACGATCGTCTCCATGGGAGAATAGCAGCCTGCATTGCTGCGAAAGGTGGATATACACTGTACTAGTGCCAACATTGTGCATGCTCTGTTGCCTGTGTCTATGTGCCTGTGGTTCTGTCAGTGTGATCATGTGATGTATCTGACCCCAGGAATGTGTCAATAAAGTTTCCCCTTCCTGGGACAATGAATTCACGGTGTTCTTATTTCAATTTCCAGGAGTGTATATTATTCATTAGGAGTGAAACAGCCTGAACCAGGATCAAAAAGTGATTGTCTTAAATTAGCCGCCATCTTAGTGAAAAATTGAAGTTAATTTTAATTTTAAAAATCAACAGCCTCAATTTCACAGATTACCTAGATTTACCTAGGTTTCAGTCAAGAAAAACCAACATTCTTCAGAATAAACGTAACTAGTGTTTGTCTAAACTGGACATCGTCAAGCTAAAACTACGAATCCATAAATTATCGTCAGACTGTAAAGTTTCAGATTACTTTTTACAGACTGATGATAATTAATGGATTTGTAGTTTTACCTTGACGACGTCCACTATGGACAGATGGTAGTTACTTTTATTCCGAAGAATGTTGGGTTATCCCAACTGAAACCTAGGTAAATATAGGTCATCTATGCAACTGAAGCTGTTGATTTTTAATATAAAAATTAATATTTATACAGTTGGTGACAGGGCCACAACATGTTGAAAATATTTAAATATTGAAGTAGCAGCTTTTAAATAGTTTTTCTATACAGACATAAATGTTGTTGGTCATAATTGCGATAATAATTGTGTATTGGTGGCTGAGGACCCACTTTGTGATAATAAATTTCAGTTAGACTGTGAATACATTGAACACCTATGAATGCAAACAGCAGCTTACATATAAATTGTTATTTGGTGATTTATGAAGCCTGGTTATTTTGTAACAACTTTCATGATATATTTTGATAGGAAAATACATTAGTGTTGTGGACATGTGGTATTGTGTGACAAAACTGCTCATTTTGCTTAAAGAAAAGTATTGCCACCTCGAATAATAGTAGTGTTAAATTTCATAAACGATCTGCAATTAGCAAAGAGTCTTTTAAACAAGAGCCCTGACATTACTAAAAAATCATTACTCTTGTTTAGTTCAGATTACTTATCATACTATTTAGCTTGTTTGCTGGTTATAAATGATTACTTCTGTGAATGAACTTAGTGACATTTACATTGCTTGACAGACATTCCGAGGTGGAGATTTCTAAAATAATGATCATTAGCTGGGAAAAGCAGTGATTAAATAAAACCTTGTGTTACGTTCATAATAAGTAACTAGTCTTATTGTAATCACACTGAAATTGTACAACACAAAACATAAGCAATTACATGACACGCCATATTCTGTCAACCTGTTTGGGCTGTGGAAGTACCACTTCTTAGTCTCCTGACTGGGTGTGTGGTCTACATCTATGGAACTGCACAGATAACACTTAGACTGACCTTTGCCAGACTGGTAGCTCTCCTGCCTTCGGGATTCAGCATATCACCTGACAAGAGGCAATGATCTTCTTGCACATAGAGCTGTCAACTGTTTTTCATGGTGAAATGCCGCATACAACTAGGTAGGCTCCAGACAACCACACTTGAAACAAATAGTTAATTTCCTCACATGTATTTTCCACGTTTATTGGCGGTCATGATTCGACTTGCAAATTAGCATAAAGGTGTTTTGTTCTGAAACATTGTGATACATGTTAGGTGGATATGAGGTAAGTGCCTTTTCCATGAAACTGAGGCTTGGCAATGGACAATACTGCCTTGTTTAACAGCTGCCACACTTTCTGCACACTAATTTTTTGGTGGTGATTTTTATAATATGTGACCTAATATGTGACCATTCCATTACACAAAGGTGGATACACCACAGAACAGGCGGCTCTACGAGCTGAAGAAGGTTGCCAACACAATGGTCACCGCGAAGAGCCTCAAACAGAAGAGAGGACTGGTCCAGTGCTTCCGCTGCCAGGGGATGGGACACGTGGCTCGCCACTGTTCTTTTCCCGAGGCTCTGCCCACTTCCGAGGACGCACACACCGAAGTGTGTGAACTGCGGCGGCCCGCATGTGGCGAGCTATCGCGGCTGTGAAGTATTCAAAGCCGCGGTTGCACGCCAGCGTGGGCAGAAAGCACAGAAGACTGCCAGCCGCTCCCTCAGTCGTCCGCGCCCAGGCGCAAAACCGGCGAGGCGGCAGGCAACTCACTCTACACCGCCGACGTCCCGAAGAGGCAGGGCGTGCATGTCGCGCTCTACGCAGACGACACCGCGCTCTATAGTAAGAGCATCAACGCCAGGATGATGCGTCACCGCCTGCAATCGGCTTGCGATGTGCTTGGAGCTTGGGCCACCAAATGGCGGCTCAAGTTCAACGCAGCCATAAGTCAGGCGGTGATCTTCACCAGGAAGAAAATTCCGGCCGACCTCCAGCCACTCAACATCATGGGAGGCCCCATCCCATGGTCGAACACCGGACGCTACCTAGGCGTCACACTGGACCGGCGCCTGACGTGGAAGGCGCACATCAAGGAAGTAAGGGGTAAAGCGCTTGGCAGATTGCGCTTGCTATACCCCTTACTGAACCCAGCGACGACCCTGCCCCCACACTGCGGTGTTACACTGTACCTAACACTGATCAGGCCATTGTTAGAGTACGCTGCTGTGGTGTGGGGCAACGCGGCCGACTCGTCAATCGCCAAGCTGCAGACGGTCCAGAACAAGGCGCTTAGGTTAGCGCTTCACCTGCCACGAGATCAGAATAGCCGGAGTACCGCTGCTCAAACACCGATTCCGGCAAGCGGCGCATCGATTTTATGCGCCCGCGAGGACTTCGGAGAACGACCTCGTCCGCAACCTGGGCAACCAGGTGCACTGGCTCCCGACCACAAGGTGGCCAGATCTGTTGCTGGCGTAAATATACGCCGCAACACGAGCTAGAAGAAAGAAAAGAAACAGCCGGCCGCGGTGGTCTCGCGGTTCTAGGCGCGCAGTCCGGAACCGTGGGACTGCTACGGTCGCGGGTTCGAATCCTGCCTCGGGCATGGATGTGTGTGATGTCCTTAGGTTAGTTAGGTTTAAGTAGTTCTAAGTTCTAGGGGACTGATGACCACAGCAGTTGAGTCCCATAGTGCTCAGAGCCATTTGAACCATTTTTGAAAAGAAACAACGCAACCGAGATCCAGAAAAGAGGAAAACAACCATCAACCCAAGATAGAAGTAGGAAAGGCGTGATCCGCTCACCCTACGACACACCAGAGCATGAAGCTCTGTGAATTTGCGAGCGAGCAACAGCGAGGTCGACGATGGCAGCTGCACGCACCAACGACGCCCCCACCGCTGTGGGGAACAAAAGAAGGCGCATCCGCGCCGGCAAACGTGATCGTGAGGGACACTCGAGGACGAGCGCGTGGACCCCCTAAAGGAGAAAATGCGGAAAGAAGACGTCACAACAACTGATGGAGGCAGGAGTGGCAACACGCCACTGCACCAAGACAAGGCGCTGCAACTGCAGCACAAGAAGAAACCCTGGTGGCAGCCGTCTCTGCACTGTCTGCGGCGATCGACAAGGTCGCACACCTTGCCGACACGCTGCAGCGTGTTGCAGAGGCAATGATGACGGCCACGCGAGTGGCCGCCAAACAGCGGCTCCTTGCGCCGTCCGCGCCGGGAGATGTACAGTCGGCCCGCCATGGGCCAGCTCAGTTGCCCACACACGCTGGCAACAGAGAAGACTTCAAATACCTGAGAAGGTCAACGACATGACACGAAAGAAAAAAGAATAATCAACCATCACATCAAAAATGAAGACTTGGAGGCGATGCAGGGGGATCCCTCAAGAACTTCTCACATCCAGTGGAAGAGGGGGTCCCTGTTGAAGATGCACGAGCGCGAGCAGCTCAGTTCGTCTGCGCACCTGACGATGGCGACATGTCTGATCACTGTAATATTGTGCCCATTGGACGCTATGAACCGGCAGTATACCCGTGGACTGTTCGTGCAACAAATACGCTGGGAGAAACTTAAGAATCACCCCTTATGTATCGTTTGCACAAGTTTCAACAATGCAATATTTGGATCATTTTAAACTGTATATAGGCTTCATGTTTTAATTTATCTCAGAGAAAGGAGTAAAATGGTGTATAATGTGTATGTGTTGCAACTAATAACGACTGCACAGGCCTTTCAAGTGATCATAAATAAGGTGAATGAGCTTTCTTCCTAGCTATTTTGGTTACCAGGCTTTTTCTAATGAGAGTCAGAATATTTAATTAACACAATACTTCCAACCTGAAAGAAGTGGTGAATACTTTAATAAGTGTATTTCAACATCATTTTCGCTATAAAAAGACACACTATAATATAAGAAGCACACATTGCAGTTAACACTATGTCATCTTTTCCTTTGTCATTACTGAACTTGGTTTTAAACTTCAATTTTTGCTTTTTATACTGCTCACATTTGATTACTTTCACTGCTTAATACAGAATGCATTTGTAAAAACATTTCACAGAGTACATGAGGAACGGTTACAACAACGAACTGTTTTCATTGACTTCTGCCTCATTACTGAAGGTGAATAAGTTCAATGTAACAGCTTTGAGTACCGGTTTGCTAACATAGCTGTCTCTATACCCTTATTCTTCTTTTGAAGCCTCAAGTTCTCTGTTTTCAGCACCACTGAGTGCGACGGTCGACGCCTAAACGTACCCACTCTGTCGTCATGTGGGTGTGCGCCCATGTCCCTCTAGCGGCAAGTTTGCGGCCTCAGTGCTCTTATAGTGACCCCATCTTCTTCTGTAGGAAATGGCATTATGATCCATTCAGCCATTTCCATTTTACAGACTCCAGCTCGTTTCTTTTAGAATAACCCTAAAAACAAGATTCAAATTTGATCAAGTAGTAAAAAGATAACAGCGCTGCGAACCATTGTTATCCTGTCAGAAGAAGATGTCCCTCAATCGCCTGACCTGCTGTTCCAAACGTGAGCAAATAGCGAACTCAGGTACAGTTAGTCTGTTTATTATTAGGACTGTAATATTAAATGCTAAAAATATTGACCTTGGTCATTGATACAGGTTATAAAATTATTCTACTCAGTTATAACTGAACAATGAATTTCATCTGGACTTCCTGCAGCATGGTTCCGTGTTACACAGCATTTAATGTTTTCAGAAGATGCTTGTGTTTTCCTGTACATGTCACTTTCTAATATTCGTGACATAATAGTTCAGACTGGTAATGTTTGGGGTGAATGTAAGCCATTTTATCTTCCCCAAACAACTGGTCTAACAATCTCCTAATGTTCTGGCTAGAAGGTCTATAAAAGCTTTTAAATATAGGAATGGGTATCGACCATATTGATACTAAATGGACTATCTTATGTCTGGTGCAATGTCTTCAGTTGACTTTTGTTGCACCTCTGTTAAGAACTGTAATTCCTGTGGCTCTCTATAATCCTGTTAATAAAATGGCGACGAATGACACCATTCTTGAAAAGACCATACCACACACTGATAGACCAAGTTAATTGTTTATCCACTTCTATCAGCCAGTGTCAGTTCTCAACTGACCAGCGATGCATATCGCAAAAACTGATTTACCAGAGGTTTGTAAACGATGGTTCATCTATACAATAAAACTTGTATGGGAACACCAAGTCACTTCACACTTTTCATAGACACCATTCATAGAACTGTAACTGATTATGATAGTCACTCATTACTATGAA
Source organism: Schistocerca gregaria (assembly GCF_023897955.1). Lineage (NCBI taxonomy): Eukaryota > Metazoa > Arthropoda > Insecta > Orthoptera > Acrididae > Schistocerca > Schistocerca gregaria. The sequence continues at coordinate 353,960,506 of NC_064922.1, read as the reverse complement.
GTTGTTGGAGACGTGGAAAGAGGAATGGATGAAATGGGTTAGAATGTAATATTTTCAAACTTACCTACTTCAGCTGCTGTGTAACAGCGTATTTTTATCTTCACACTTCCAGTTTCTTGAAATATTGTTTACACTTGGTGTAATATGGTTGTGATCTCTTCTCCTGATGGAGGAACAGTGGTTTCTAGTACTTTAGTTTTGTTACTTTTTACGTAATCGTTTTCACAAATATTATGCCACTGAAGTCTTCTCTGGAAGCTCTTTCCAATGATACAGAAAAACAATGTAGATTAATTTAAAAGGAAAGGCTGTCAGTATAATTCAGTACCTATAGAAGATATATATTATTTGTCTATTTATGAAAACTCATCATTATGTCCACAAAAACTTAGCGAAAAGCAAACTTCCATATATTAACACCTGCAGGAGACATTTGCATGGTCTGTCTTTGCAGTCACAACCTTCATGTACACAAACAACACATACACACAAACGTCTGTATATATTAATATGAAATCAAAAGGAAGGAAGGACGATTAATTCTGCTACTGGAAACTGTGCCTGAGCAAGAACACCTTACATTAAACTAAAATTTTAAATTTGCACCCGTGTATACAATCTTAATTATTTAATGCCACACATGAATATATGCATCTTGTGGGAGTACAGCTATTATGTGATACATTACTGCATCAGCTGTGTCCAGCAAGCTGGTGGTACTCATATGCTATATATACCCTGTTTTCTCGAAGTGTGTATAGTTCTGATAGCTCTTGGGAGAATTTCGTGAATTCCAACATTATTTGGCTTATATATACACTGTTATCAGTTCATTAAGTCCATATTTCTGATTCTGAGTGGATGACTTAGGGACCATGAACGACACAGATTCATTCTAATAATGGCAGTGAATGTCTTCTCATGATATCAGTCTGAATGTACCAAAATTGTCCAGGTCTGCTATTGATTGGAAGTGTAATGCCTTCACTTTTTAGACCATGACAGTTAGTGCCTCCTCTTACTTTAAGTTCTAAACCTGTATGTTAAAGCTGTATAAGTAGTGTTCTACTTTAGAATGTTCTCTTTTGCTAGTTCATCCATTGTTTCGTTGTGACTTATTATAGCATGATCATTTATAAACATTAAGTGATCTGTTTAACTTTTATTAATGCACCTGATAGTATACAAATTCCACTTATGATGTTCCAGATTTGAGACAGCTATATTTTATTACAATAGTGCGCACTAAGGGTAACTGCATCTTTAACTGCTAATTCTGCAACATTAGTCGGCTCATGTAAGGAAAGTGTTTGGGAAACTGCAAACATAGGACAGTAATATATCTGACTGACTACTTCTGCTGTTTCGGATTCAACTGTATAGAACTGTGTGTACTTAGGCCAGTTGGCTGCTATGTAATGTATAAAGTCATGTTGTCCAAGTGAGGCGTTGAGCAGGCTAACATTCTTGTCCGTAAAATTTATCAGGCTGACAAACAGAGACTTCCTATGTCCTACTGACCATTGCTAATGATCAACCATTCACTGCCAAAGTAGATGTAAACCTCAGTCTGAATAAGCTTTGCATTAACTGTGGCCTACTTTTACTCTCATAAAACTATTCGTTTCTGTCTAAAGGTTCATGTAGATTTCAAGAAGCTGATGTGTGTTAATTGAGGCTCTTGTAGAAATTCGCTTCTAATGCCAGGTAGCATATACCTGGCTTCCACTAAGAAGTGTGATAATTTCATCACTGTTAAATGGATGTTATGGCTCAATATTATGGCCAATAAAGCTTGTTAGCACATTTTGTAAGCTTTTTTGAAGTTAATTAGTTAGTTTCATGTTCTGTTGATCACTTTATATGCCCATTGCATATTGGTGTGTTAACATGCCTACTTGCTGACCATTTACATGCAGTTTTTTTCTTACTTTTCTTAGTACAGATGTCAATTACTAATTCCTACCCACTACCTTTTACAGAATAGAGGAAGCTGAAAAAGAGATATTTTTCACTTTGTTTTCAAAAATAATTTTGCTATGTTTCAGACATCTTAAATAACTGTGCAAAAGATTAACAATTTGGTGGCAGCATTGGGTCTCCTTTATTGTGCCAAAGACAATCTTAAGGTGGAATAATGAACCTCATTCTTTCCCTTGGTATTGTTACTATGCATTATTGAGTTGTAGTTGATTATATACTGTGAAGCAGTAATCAACATCTCTAACTCATTAAAGATATGTCTACAAGATGATCATGGGTGACCACAGCATATTATTCTTACAACAGATTTTTGAGCAATGAAGGCTTTCTTTCGTAGAGGTTAGTTACTCTGGAATATTGTCCTATATAATGTGATGGAATGAAAGTATGCAGAATATATCATGTTACTGATATGTTTCTCCCCAAGGTCTGCAACGATTAGAAATGCAAATGTGACTGTTACAGAAATTCCAAAATATATTTTTTCGTTTAAACTCTCATCGAAATGGACACTTAATAATTTTGAAAGTTCCATCCTAGTTTGTATTTCCTCGCCATGTGTTACATTTGTTATTGGTATAGTACCTCTATGTGTATCTTTGCTTATTTGAGATTATTTGCAGAAAACCACTCAGTAATGCTGTTAAGGAAATTGTTTTATTATTTATTTTGTTGCTGTATGTATTTTTGGATTTATTACAATACTAGTGTTGTCTGCAAAAATGACAAACTCTACATGTTGGATATCAGATGAAAGTTCATATACATATATGAGAAACAGTACAGGACCTTAGTTCTTAGTTAGTTCTTGGCAGTTGGAAGAATTTCCCCAGCTTACATTGGCTGAATTGTCAGATACAATTTTCCACATTCTTTTGGTTTGATATGACATTATCCATTGGTTGACTATTCCATCGGTTCTATAAAACCCTAATTTATCTAGGAGAATATTGTGATTTGCATAGTTAAATGCCTTAAATAGGTCACAGAAAATACTAACTTAAAGCCTGTAAAATTAGATGAGTGAATATATAAATGATACTGTCAATTGAGACACTCTTCTGAAGTCTAAACTGTGATTTAATGAGGATATTGATGTTCCCAAGTTGGATATTAATGTAGAATGCAATGTAATATTTCGTAAAGAAGGGCTTAACACTGGCGTATTTCAATTTCTTTTAAAAATGCACTGAGTTACATGCATAACATATTTTAGGAAAGACTGCACTTATTATAAGGGAACAAGTCTTTTGTATTCTCATGGAAAACCATCAAATCCAGATGACCTTTTATTTTTAAGTGGATACATAATATTCTTCATTTTCAGAAGAAGAAGTGACAAGAAATGCATTAGACTGAATTTTATGTTAGTTGTTTTTCCAGCATACTGCTCTGATAGTTCTCTTGAAATTTTGGACCTATATTATCTTCTAAATTACAAAAAAATTATTACTAAACATATCTGCTACCTATGATTTATCGTTTATAGGCCCTCTATCTAAATAATTAATGATATTATCTTGTTCTGTATCTTGTTGTACTGTCTCTTCTTTCACTGCAACATAAACTGAAATCTTTTGGCATAATGAGCATGTTTCTTTATTTCTTAATTATTTATCTTACCAGGGTCTCTACTTGTTCTTGCCAACAGATTAATCGCCCTTTTACTTCAACAAGAGACTTTAATCACTCTTGTGATCAATGGCTTTTTACTTGGCTGTTTAATATCACACCTGATATGTTTATGAAGAGAGCTATTTTTTCAATAATGATATAAATTTGTCGTTGGATAAATTAAATTTTATGTCAGTGTTGCTTTCATTATAAATATTATCCCAGCCATCTTTTGCCATCTCCTGTAAAATACCAAAAATATATAGTTGCGTACAAAAAACCATTTTTGAATGGTAATACACAGAGCATATTTACCTTAAACATTGCACTATTCACCAACATCAAGTCAAGATTTTGTGGAGTGACTATTGGAATAAACGTAATGGGAAATGCCTTTATGATCACTCCTATCTGCCAACATATCAAATGTCAACTTAGTTTGCAAGAATAGTATTTTCTTCTCTGAGTTGCAAACAATGTCAAACACAATTATGTTTTCTCTTCTAATAGACCTGACTTTTCCACTGTTAAATGAAAATAGCTTAATGAAAATAGCTTCATCGCTTTATATTCTTATTTATACACATTACAGACGTTTTCTCTTTCCAGTTACTGTAAAACTTAATCCCTTTTCGCTTTCAGACATCTGTGGAGGAAGAAAAATCAGTGGAGGAAATTTCCACATTGCCATGGAATGGGACAGATGCGACGTCTAGGGCGACTTGATATTGCTTGCACAGCTCCCATCCCCCCCACCCCTCCCTCCCCCGGTCGGAGGTTCGACTCCTCCCTCAGGCATGGATGTGTGTGTTGTCCTTGGATTTACATATCTGGATTTACAGTTGTTATATTCAACTTATTTCCTTTTCGGAAGTTAGTTCTTTTTTAGCTGCTTGTACCATAAAATTGAGTGCTTTTAAGGTACAAAGTGCAGAAAAATTCGTGTACTCGGACTTCACAGAGCGACTCCTTACAAAATTTCGTTCTGACCACATTTCTAGCAGTAAATGAACGTTAAAGATTGGCAATCTGGCAACACTGTAATGACATGCGTGTTAGTTCCCTCTATCAGCATGTAGCAGTAGTGCTGTGCAATTGATGCAGTGGATAGCGTTTTAGGTTAGCATACAGGAGGTCAGGGGTTTTCAAGTCTGCATAGAGATGTTTTTTTCTTTTATGTGACAATTTCTTTCTGTTATATAATACTGTAATATATACTGTTTCTTAAGCCACACATATCTGATATTTACAGAGTTCAATGTGTTCTAACGTTGAAAGATGATTACGGTTAATGAAGTAAAGTTCCACGCAGTGGGCACCAAATGCATGAGCTACACCTTATGTTTGTGATCTAGACTTCCACAAAAATGCGAAGGAACTGTTGATCAGAACTCAGGGAGAAGTTGTAGTCTAGTACACAATCGATTTATTGTTCTTAAACAAGACAAGACAACAAAATTATTAAAGAAATATCATACAAAAAATATTTATTTAACAAAAGCCTTACTAAAATGGGATCTATGGTGGACAAAGTGATCTGCTGGGGATCGACACACAACACTAACCAGAACACTACTCGCTCTATCTCACTTCATACATGTGAATCCAGGTTATGACTTCAAACTACGCCACCACCAAGCATCTATATTCTACCATACAAAAAAAAGGAAATATATGTTTCGAAAGGACAGGGTGCTGAGAAATAGATATTATAGCCCTGCTTCGCACCAGCGAATATTTTACCATCCTACTGGTCAAGGCGCCACACGACGATGCGTTTGGCGACTGAAGTCATGGACGGCAGCAATATGTTATTAAATGCGCGTTCCCGAAAATTGCAAGTACAAGGTCTCGCGTTCGGTTAAGCCTCTGAAACCCTGACGAATTACAGTGTGCAGGTGGACCCGTTTGCTGGTCTGCCAAACCAATCTGACACCATGCCACAACTGTGAGTGTTGGAATATGTCAAATGTTTAGATGGCCGTCTCAAGACAAATAAGTACACCCAAGTGTCACTCGTTGCGATCGTGATGATATAAGCAGTACCTCTGACGGTTCGGAAGGTGACTGGCACAGGCTCTAAGTCGCACCTTAGTAAAGGACACAAGTCTCACCGTTTAGGTAGAGGCCTGCAGTTCTTTACTAGTGAAGCGCCAGTACAAGAGACTTGTGCAAGAGTGACCATCTCCCTTTCCCCTGTGTTGCCTCCTCAGGTCGGTTCCAAAAGCACATTTCTCTTTTTTGACGTCCCCCAATTTCGCACAAGCCAATCACGAGCTGGAGCCCGGCATTCTAAGCTCAGTGATTGGTCTTTGCAATGCAAACTGATTTGACCAAGCATTGACTTAAAGTTAATTGGCAGAAAACGGAAAAATAATTCAGCTTCATGGCCTCTTTCCCACACATTTTCTGGGTCTTTTGCTAACACAATATAGTGTGGAAGCACAGCCCTCCATAAACAGTTTGTTATTTCCCCTGTTGCGTCCATTTCAAAATTGGCAAAATTGGCATTGACAAAAGATGTTTTGAAACAGAGTCTGCACGCCTGGGTGCCTGTTTTCCTGTCCCACAGACAGTTGCAGAACGCTTACATTTCTTTTGGGGGCTCGCTCGCTAACAAGGCCTACAATGCGCTGTCGGGGACTTTTCGGCGCTAGGCCGTACACCTGGACGTCTGGCGCCAAAGATAATGTGTTTCTGCACAATATGACCGCGGCACGGGGCCGTCTGGAAATGTCTATTCATCCAGAAAAAACTATTCTCCAGGAAAAACCCGCTTTGTCTCCCCACCAACGCCGTGCTTTTACTGCAGTCGTGTAAGTTGGCACCCTGTTCCTTTGAACGCAGGTAAAGCTTACCGTATTTCTTTCCCTAGAGCACGCAAACAAGACCATAAACTGCTGCACACCATTTCATCACAATGTGTCAAGTCAATTATTTATAATAATTTTGTCCACCCTGCCTACCTGCGCTAGGACGTCTTTCGGTGACGTTTTGCAAACAGTGACTGCCGTGGCTCATCGTAAAGGAGTAAATGAACTTCGGTGTTAATTGAACGACTACTAGAATGTATCGGAAACCACGCTGAGTGACTGGGAGCGATCCCATTAACTCCGCGGCGCCATGGGTCGCAATTTGTTTGGAACGATTGGATAGAGAGTTGCCTTCCATGTCTGGTTGTCAGGTTTTGATTTCTGACAGGTCTTGCATACTGATAGAACCTGCCTTATGCGTCTTTCCATATGTTTAAAATGACACAGGTCCTTCAATTTACGGAAGCATTTCTGTGATCCGAAGTGACAATAACTTAAGTGTGTGTACCAGATTAACTTATTGACTAGCTTGTCCGGTAGACAAAGGCTCCATATCGTGCTGGTTGTGTTGCGTCGGTGGAATATAATCCCCTTCCTTATCATGTAGAACGTTCGTAATTCGACTTCCTGGCGGTCCTTCCAACGTTCTTTCAGTAGCTTCAGTTCCGGATCTTTATCCTGCTCTCTTCTTATATCACATAATTACGCAGTCATGAAGTTCTCGAAAGCGACTCCCCGCAGATAGAATAGACTAAAGTGACTATCCTCCACATCTTCTCCCTTTTCATCTGGTCTTCCAATTAGTGAACGTGAAAGTGCGTCCGCAATCAAATTTGTTTTTCCCGGGACATGTGTGATCCTGAAGTCAGATTGCTGTAGGAATAAAACCCACAGTGTCAGTCTGTCGTGTCCCAATTTTGCCGACATAAAAAATTCCAACGCTCTGTGATCTGTAAAGACATGGGTCTTGTGTCCAAGCAGGAAGTATTTGAATTTTTTGAAAGCCCACACAATAGCCAGTGCCTCCAACTCAGTTACTGAATAATTCCTTTCGCATTTTGTAAAGACTCGGCTCCCAAATGCTATGATCTTGTTTACTAATGTCCCTTCTTCCATGATTTTCTGGAATATTACTAAGCCAAGACCTGTTTTCGCTGCATCAGTCCACATGCAAAAATGCGGTGTTAGGTCAGAGTGAGCTAGGATGGGTGCCTCCACAAGAGCATTTTTAGCGAATTGAATTCGTGATCCGCTGCCTCGTCCCACAGCCACGGTGTCTTCTTTCCTGTTAAGACACACAGCCTTGGTGCACCATTCTCTTCCGTTCTAATGAATTTCTTATAAAAATTTACGACGTCCAGGAACTCTCTGAGGTCCTTCCAGATCCGTGGTCTCGGGAACTGTGCTATAGCTACGAGTTTTTCCGGATTAGGTGCAATTCCTTCTGCCCAAGAAAATCCACCTTCCTAGTTCCGAAACATCATTTTTCTAAATTAATTGTGACACCATGCTGCCTTAGTGTTGCTAGTAGTTCGCCAAGGGCCTTGTTGTGTTCGCCCCAGGAGGGCTTTGCAAAGAGGATATCATCAATGTAGGACGTGATGTCGTTCTTCAGACTCTCTGACAAAATTCCATTCAACCTTCTGATAAATGCTGAGGATGATATATTGAGGCCATAGGGCAACCGCCGAAACTGATAGCAGTGTCCTTCAACTAGGAAAGCTGTGTACTGACGACTGGAAGGGTGTAACTCAATTAGCCAGAAACTTGAACGGAGGTCAATGGACGAAAACACTTTGACACCATGAAATCTTTGCAAGAGATCTTCCACTTTCTCTGGGCGGTCTGTTTCTGGCAAGATTATTGTGTTGATCCGCCTCGAATCAGGCACCAGACGTATCAATCCATCTTTCTTTTCAACTACTCACAATGGGTTATTGTATGTGGACACACCAGTTTGAATGATCCCTTCTTGCAGCATCCTCCGTACTTCTGTTCGGAATCTCTCTCTGTATACGTCTAGAATGGAATTGGGTGGGAGGAAGAACTTCTGATGTTCTATGACACGAAATGCATACTGGAAATTATTGATCGCTCCTGTCTTAGATCAGAATACTTCCATGTTGTTCAGTGGCACGATTTGTAATTCTGCCTTCTCGTCTTTGGTAATATTGTCAATACCACAAACCCTGTCTTGTATCGCATGATGGACGTCGTCCTCGGTGCCGTCTCGGTCATAGCGACAATTTCTAACATCTCTCAGCACTGTTTTCTCCTCCACGAAATGCCAGTCATCTGAACCTGTGCAGATCTTAAGGCACCTCACCGGGACTTGCGCTCGTATTGCCCGATCAAAGCATGATGTTTTTATCCTTACGTAATGTCACTTATCACGTCCTAGATCCAGTACTGCATTATACTTGCGTAGAAAATCGGTTCCAATAATCAACTCAGTTGTCAGTTTTGGGACAATCAGGAAGTTTCCCACCAGCAGGTGACCGTGACAAAGCAGCTCTAGCCTTGTCTGCATGTTTATTTCAGTTACCTTCCCCACTATTGCTCCTTTTATTTTTAGTTTCCTTACCGAAAGTTCCGCCCAGTCTTGCAGTCCCTTACTTTGTCTATAAGTCTCTTCCGCAATGGCCGAAAACTCACTACCACTATCCAGGATTGCTCTAACTTCCTTCCCTCCTATGGTTACCATAACAATTGCATGCACGTCAGTTTGAGTGAAATCTGCTCTTTCTTCCAGCAACGTTTCTTCATTACCGCCTTATCTCATAACATTGATGAGGCTGGGTCCGAATTTAGTTGCAGATGCGTTTTGTGCCTCTTCTGCATTTTTAACTAGTCATTGACGCTGGTTGTCATTTCCTTGCGCACTTCGACGTGGGTTCGGCCCCCGAATTTCAATTTCGTCGATCTGATCTCCGTTTCCGTCTCCTCCGTTGTTCAATTGCGCCCAACTTCTGTTGTCATTGAAACTGGAGCCATGGCTTCGCCATCCATTGCTTTGTGGTCCGTAGCCTTCATTCCTTTTTCCATTCCAGCCTCTGTTGCGCAGTACATAGTTGTTACGGTTCCCATTCCTGTCTCTTCGTTGTTCAACTTCGAAATTTCCCGACCTCAATGGTTTCAGTAAGGCGCTCCATTCCGCGCATTTCCGTTCCTATAATTGAAATGGTTATATTGTGGACGCGACATATGGCCTGTCAGACTTTCTTCTGTGTTCTCTTATGCTCTCTGCTCGGAATGCGGACTCCAATTCGTAAAGTGTGTTACGGAAAGTACTGAGCTCCACATTACACCTGCCAGATTGTACTTGTTGATATGCTGACGGACGTTTGGTGTAGCAATGACGAATGATTTCACCGGTAGAGCATGGTACGTCAAGATATTAGTTCTTGTCAATCATTGCGTCGAGGAACTTGACAGGGCGTTTATAGCCTGAACTCTCGAAATCTTTCAGAACAATCATCTCGTATTTTATGTGCTCTTGCTACTCCTTGGACCATTAGGAAGCTGTCCTTGAACTCCTGGTAACTTCTACACGTTCCGATATTCCGCGCATTTTCTCCGCAACTGACACTTGCAAGTGAACGCAAATAAGTCCAGCTTGTATTTTAATGGCCAATTTGGTGGTAAAGAAATGTCAAATTGTGATATCCAACTTCGTGGGTGAGTAAAATTATCCTCGTCTCGGAAAATTTCGAATTTTCGGACTTCTAGGAAGCTTTCAAAATCAAATGGCGTTTCATCAAAAACTTCCATCCTTCCGAAAATATCTGACCTTTGGTTGTCCTCGTTCGACGTCCCCTCATTTGTGCTCTCTCCTCGGCTTCGAGAAAACGCGACGTTCATCTCATATCCTCTGCTTGCCGACTGAATTTACACTCCTGGAAATGGAAAAAAGAACACATTGACACCGGTGTGCCAAACCCACCATACTTGCTCCGGACACTGCGAGAGGGCTGTACAAGCAATGATCACACGCACGGCACAGCGGACACACCAGGAACCGCGGTGTTGGCCGTCGAATGGCGCTAGCTGCGCAGCATTTGTGCACCGCCGCCGTCAGTGTCAGCCAGTTTGCCGTGGCATACGGAGCTCCATCGCAGTCTTTAACACTGGTAGCATGCCGCGACAGCGTGGACGTGAACCGTATGTGCAGTTGACGGACTTTGAGCGAGGGCGTATAGTGGGCATGCGGGAGGCCGGGTGGACGTACCGCCGAATTGCTCAACACGTGGGGCGTAAGGTCTCCACAGTACATCGATGTTGCGCCAGTGGTCGTCGGAAGGTGCACATGCCCGTCGACCTGGGACCGGACCGCAGCGACGCACGGATGCACGCCAAGACCATAGCATCCTACGCAGTGCCGTAGGGGACCGCACCGCCACTTCCCAGCAAATTAGGGACACTGTTGCTCCTGGGGTATCGGCGAGGACCATTCGCAACCGTCTGCATGAAGCTGGGCTACGGTCCCGCACACCGTTAGGCCGTCTTCCGCTCACGTCCCAACATCGTGCAGCCCGCCTCCAGTGGTGTCGCGACAGGCGTGAGTGGAGGGACGAATGGAGACGTGTCGTCTTCTGCCTTGGTGCCAATGATGGTCGTATGCGTGTTTGGCGCCGTGCAGGTGAGCGCCACAATCAGGACTGCAAACGACAGAGGCACACAGGGCCAACACCCAGCATCATGGTATGGGGAGCGATCTCCTACACGGGCCGTACACCTCTGGTGTTCGTCGAGGGGACACTGAATAGTGCACGGTACATCCAAACCGTCATCGAACCCATCGTTCTACCATTCCTAGACCGGCAAGGGAACTTGCTGTTCCAACAGGACAATGCACGTCCGCATGTATCCCGTGCCACCCAACGTGCTCTAGAAGGTGTCAACTACCCTGGACAGCAAGATCTCCGGATCTGTCCCCCATTGAGCATGTTTGGGACTGGATGAAGCGTCGTCTGACGCGGTCTGCACGTCCAGCACGAACGCTGGTCCAACTGAGACGCCAGGTGGAAATGGCATGGCAAGCCATTCCACAGGACTACATCCAGCATCTCTACGATCGTCTCCATGGGAGAATAGCAGCCTGCATTGCTGCGAAAGGTGGATACACACTGTACTAGTGCCGACATTGTGCATGCTCTGTTGCCTGTGTCTATGTGCCTGTGGTTCTGTCAGTGTGATCATGTGATGTATCTGACCCCAGGAATGTGTCAATAAAGTTTCCCCTTCCTGGGACAATGAATTCACGGTGTTCTTATTTCAATTTCCAGGAGTGTATTTCAAGTGCTGTTGCGTTCGCTCTTGGCCGCATTTGCATTTGTTCCCTTAGCGCATCCTCCAATTTCTTCTCTATGCGCGTGTCGATCGCTTGCTCTTGCGCTTTGAGCGAAAGGAGAGTACGGACCTCTTCAGTCTCGCTCACTGGAGTTGCAGTTGTTACCTCTGAGCCTGTCCCTAATTTGCGCAGCTGAGATTCTAATTTGTCCATGGCCGCTGCTGCACGAAAATCCGTAGCTTCAAATACTTTTGTGTCAATGCGCTGCTCCGCGTCATTTTGTCGCTTTTCTACGCTTTCGACCTTCTTGTTCAAATTGATCACTGACTCTCGTCCTTGCAATCCTATCCGTTTAATCGCCTTCGATGCTTCAGCTGCGATTCGTCTTGCGAAACTTGCAACTGTCTTGGCACTCTCTGTCGTCTTCTTAGCATGATGTGCAATCTTTAAACCTTTAATTGCCTTGGTGTTTACTTTCTGTAGGTCTTCCTGGAGTTTATTTGCCCATGACTTGTGTTCCTCTCGCATCTGATTTACCTGAGCACCGATATTTTTTATGTCAGTCTTCGTCTCGTTAATATTCTCCTTTTAGACTATCAAGTTTCTTCTCCAGTCCCATTAAAAATGCCACTAGATTGAAATCCTCTTCGTTTCCCACCGTAACGTGATCATTCGAACTCATACAGGAATTCTCTTGTGTTGTGTCCGCATCATTGCGTTCTGATACCTCCCTGTCTTGACTGTCCGGATTTCTAACAATCACATCTGCCTCGATCTGTTTTGGTACGCTCACATCTTCCACCACACGCGATCTGATATTGTCTGTCCCCTCAAGAACAGACATATCGCTTTCGTCTCCTTGATTTCCTTCTTCGGGGCCGTCTGGAAATGTCTATTCATCGTTCTCCAGAAAAAAAAAACGCGCTTTGTCGCCCCATCAACGCCGTGCTTTTACTACAGTCGTTTAAGTTGGCACCCTGTTCCTTTGAACGCAGGTAAAGCTTATCGTATTTCTTTCCCTAGACCACGCAAACAAGACCATAAATTGCTGCACACCATTTCATCACAATGTATGAAGTCAATTATCTGTAATAATTTTGTCCAACCTGCCTACTTGCGTTAGGATGTCTTTCGTTAACGCTTTGCAAACAGTGACTGCCGTGGCTCGTCGTAAAGGAGTAAATGAACTTCGGTGTTAATTGAACGACTACTAGAATGTATCGGAAACCACGCTGAGTGACTGGGTGCGATCCTATTAACTCCGTGGCCGCCGTGGGTCGCAATTTGTTTGGAACGATTGTATGGAGGGGTGCCTTCATTGTCTGGTTGTCAGGTTCTACTTTCTGACAGGTCTTGCATACTGATAGAACCTGCCTTATGCGTCTTTCCATATGTTTAAAATGACACAGGTCCTTCAATTTACGGAAGCATTTCTGTGATCCGAAGTGACAATAACTTAAGTGTGTGTACCAGATTAACTTATTGACTAGCTTGTCCGGTAGACAAAGGCTCCATATCGTGCTGGTTGCGTTGTGTCGGTGGAATAAAATCCCCTTCCTTACCAGGTAGAACATTCGTAATTCGACTTCCTGGCGGTCCTTTCAACGTTCTTTCAACTGCTTCGGTTCTGGATCTTTATCAAGTTCTCTTCTTATTTCATGTAATGATGCAGTCATGAATGTGGATCCAGGTTATGGCTTCAAACTACGCCACCACGAAACATCAATATTCTACCACACAAAAAGAAGGAAAAATATGGCTCGAAAGGATAGGGTGCTGAGAAACAGATATTATAGCCCTACTTCGCAGCAGTACCATCCTACTGGTTTAGGCGCCACACTATGATACACTTGGTGACTGAAGTCATGGATGGCAGCGTTCTGTTATTAAATGCGCGTACCCGAAAAATGGACGTACACAGTCTCGCGTTCGGTTAATTCAGAACACAGGAACTTCCCTAAGAGTCTCTGAAACCCCGACGAATTCCAGTATGCAGGTGGAACCGTTTGCTGGTCTGTCAAACCAATCTGACTCCGTGCCACGACTGTGTGTGTCGGAATACGTCAAATGTTTGGATGGCTGTCTCAAGACAAATAAGTACAGCCGCGTGTCACCCATTGTGATCGTGATGATTTAAGCAGTACTTCTGACGTTTCAGAAGGTGACTGGCACAGGCACTAAGTCGCGCCCTAGCAAAGGACACAAGTCTCACCGTTTTGGTAGAGACCTTCAGTTCTTTACTAGTGAAGCGCCAGTACATGACACTAGTACAAGAGTGACCATATCCCTTTCCCCTGTGTTGCCTCCTCAGCTCTGTTCCAAAAGCACATTTCTGTTTTTTGATTTCCCCCCATTTCGCACAAGCCAATCACGAGCTGGAGCCCTGCATTCTAAGCTCGGTGAATGGTCTTTGCAATGCAAACCGATTTGACCAACCAGTTGGCAGAAAATGGAAAAAAATTCAGCTTCACGGCCTCTTTCCCACACGTTTGCCATGTCTTTTGCTAACGCAATACAAGGTGGGAGCACAGCCCTCCATAAACAGTTTGTTATCTCCCCTGTTGCATCCACTTCAAAGTTTGCAGGGAACAGCCATAAACTCATATTGACAAAAGGTGTTTTGAAATAGAGTCTGCATGTCTGGGCGCCAGTTTTCCTGTCCCACGGACATTTGCAGAACGTTTACATTTCTTTTGGCGGCTCGCTCGCTGACAAGGCCTACAATGCGCTGTCGGAGACTTTTTGCCGCTAGGTCGTACACCTGGACGTCTGGCGCCAAAGCTAATGTGTTTCTGCACAATACGACTGCGGCACGGGGCCTTCTGGAAATGTCTGTTCATCGTTCTCCAGAAAAAACGCGCTTTGTCGCCCACCAACGCCGTGCTTTCACTGCAGTCGTTTAAGTCAGCACCCTAGTCCTTTGAACACAGATAGAGCTTACTGTATTTCTTTCCCTAGAGCACACAGACAAGACCATAAACTGCTGCCCACCATGTCATCACAATGTATGAAGTCAAATCGCCGTAGATCATATTCCCTACACCGAATCAGAAGTGAGAGTTCCCTACAATCTCTCAAAATAACAAAAACATGTTCAGAGAAGTCATTTCTCTGCATGTGCAAACACTGTGTGACATGCTGAATCATACAGTAGAAGACTCTTCATAATATGGCTGCATCCAAAGATATAGAACCAGCATGAACACACACTGTCAGTTCATCCACATGTACTGGCGAAATATATTACACATGCTCCTTCAGGCATTTCTACTGGAAGAAATTCAGGGGATTTAGGTCAGGTGAACATGGAGGCCAAACAACTGGACCTCCCTGGCCAAGCCATTTCCCTCGATATACTTCTTGTGAAACTTCCGTTTTTAATTACACTGTTTGCCAAGCGCTAGTGGACATGATATTTCCGCATTTCCATCGACTATATTAATTTTAATATTAATGCATGTGATTATCAGACTCAATGTTGAGAGGCTTAATTAGTGATTCCTTAGTGATAATACATGCAAACAGTAGCCAAGTTTGGTAATTTATTTGGAAAGCACGTTGATAGCCCTACCAGTGATGTAAGCTGCTAACAAAATGTGTCAAGAATAAGGTACTTGGCACTGGTTGATGCGACTACTCGGGGAGGGTATGCAAAAAACAGATTTGCAGTGCTGTGAAACAATTTCCTCTCCACTGTGTGCAAATGTCTTCTTTAAAATCTGACCAATGATAATGATTGTACATCCAGTTTTGTGTTCGTAATATGCAAGTGCAAATGTTTTGCAGAAGATACACTGTAATCGCTGTATGACGATTATGAAGCAGATTGAAAATCTCATTCTAAAAACAAATATGTCTCGACCCAGAACTGAACCCTCATCCACTGCACACTAACCCAAAACGTTATCCCCTGCACCTAGCTCACAGCACTACTCCTATATGCTGGTAGAGATAGTTACTGGACATGTGATTACAATGTTGCCAAACTTTCAGTCTTTAATATCCATTTATTCCTGAAAATATACACAGGATGAAATTTTGTTACAGACATTTTTGTGTAGCTAGAATGTGAGGAATACAACTATGAAGTCTTAGTGTGCAAAGTTTTCTTTACCCTGTGTAATCTGTTTGTTTACTAGTATTAACATCATTGAAGACAATTTTATAGTCAACAGACATTGCTTTAAATTTTTCATTAAATTTAGATATTGTTGCTAAAACAACAAATAATTTCATTTTTGGTGGATTGCCTTCTTTTTCTTGCTCAAATAGTTTACTATTTGATCTAATGTCAGTATTTTTTCTCGTCTTGGTGGCTGTGTGTTTACAAAGACATCATCGTCAAATTTGTAAAAATATTTTATATTAGGTACATGTTTTGGGCTTGATGTAGTCTTTTGGAGTAATTTTGGATGAAATGGGAACTAATTAATGCTGATTTCCTTAATTTGCAGTAGCCTACAAAACTATTACTTTTAACTAAATTTTTGAGTACAAGTGCATTCATGTTATTAGGAGTTTTTACAGGGAGTGGTAAGTTATGTGAAATAATTAGATTAATTAAATCATGTTTTTAAAATCTGCTATATACCCTTAAATTACTCCTTCTAGAATAATCACAATGTTGACCAACTGTAAAATCTCTCAAAGTCTGAGCCATTTTATCCTCTATTTATTTCAATAAAATTTATAAGAAGTTTTTGTAGCACTTATATTGAAGAAATTTCAAATGCCATGATTAATTAATTTTCATTAGTTTTATTTAATTTTCATTTTTGTTTATGGTAATACTGAAGACAAACCTTCCATATCCTTGAAAACTTGTTGCTAGATGTAATGTTTATGTAAAAGCAACTATTATGTTTAATTTCTTGACAACCAATACATTTTTACATCCTGTTTTCTCTTTATCATTTTTCAGTAGTTTAGAATGTTCATCACTTGGAATTCTTATCAAATGTTCTTTTAATAACGTATTGAAACATATTTTCCACATACACACAATTTGTTTACCTTCATACAGTTTTTATGATATTCACTAACAAAGACTTTAATGAAAAAAAGGATATAAAATATTTATTATGTAAAAATGAATGAATGGATGAAAAAATGGGGAGAAGAAATGGCTTTAAATATTTATGTTATTTACTCTTTCAGTACGAACTTTGTTGTAGGCCCCCTTATTTTCGTGTGGTAATAAAAATTCATGTAGACAGAATTAAGCACATTTAAAATTATCATGCTGATAAATACAAACTAACTGATTAATAACATTTATTTGAAACTTATTCAAATTAAATTTTTTTACGTATTTCGGCCTTGGCACACATTTTCTAGATGCAGTTGGTTTTTTAAATATTTACAGAATTGTTTCCAGCGTTAGCTATGGAACACAAGACTGTCCCTGTTAGCATAAAATGGTTAAATACTGCCAAGCCGACCTGAATGTTTAATTATCATTGGCAAAACACACTTTATTATACATTTACATTAATTGCTTTAGAAATGGAAAGAACCAACAGATTAACAACTTCAATGTTAATTATCCGCCTATGAATGCACAAATGTAAAACCAGTAATAAATTCAGTCAGCCTCAGGATCGCTGTAAAAGAAAAATATTTCGTAATTCACTGCTAATTTTACCTGCTCCCGATTTACGGGTTTGGTTAATTTTATAGCGGAACAATTTTTTAAATGTGCCGCCGCTGCAAATCTTTCGGTCGCAGCACAGCCCAGCAACACCAACGGTAATCTCTAAAAGTGCTGAAAATTCTTTAAAGAAATATTATAGATGACATGGGCAAGCTAATTTACATTAGTAATACACAATTTTGATAAATTATAATGTATTTAGACCATAACAATAATTGAAATAACACGCCTTTGTAAGTTCTCCTCTAATGGCGGCTAAAGATAGATACAGACAAACGAAGTCTACTCATTCATATAATGCTACGTCACAGGTTCCTCTCTCTCTCAGCTCTCGAGGAAGACGAAGAAGAATACACATTATGTAGCGCTATTTATATTATTGCTGATTGTGAATGTCTCTTTGTAATCTTACAACATTATTTTCCTCTGTGGCTATATTTTATTACATTTTTTCATCGCAGATATTAACATATTTCGTAATTACATTATTAGTATAGAAATATTACAATGATAAATACATCGAGAATATTATCACAGAAAATATTACAATAATAACCAACGTCCTTCACACAAAATTAAATAAAATTTTTTGTTAAACAATTACAGTATATACGAATTGCTTCATAGCGGCATACATAGTACAATTGAATGTCATTTCATTTTATTAATAGTGGGTGTGCTGCCAGGGAACGTTATGAGACCATACATGAGTTCTTAAATTTATCCTTAGTATATTTGTGTGAATGAAAGTTATTGGTCGACTCTAGTACTCATCAGTTCTCACACTTTTTGCGTGCTTCCATTTACAGAGACAATTTTAATTAGATTTAAATACATTAGGCAAAATTCGAGTTCATAAATAGTAATTTATATTAATAAATGAAGTCATTTGTTGTTACTGTGACCTAGAAAATGTGTTCATGTAAACTGTTTGCACTCTTAATTTTACTGCTGTCACTTCACTTTTCTTTCAGTTACCCAGTTTCAGCTACTTTTTTTAACTATTAAGTTTTATAAAGTTTTACGTGTTTTTGTAATAATTTTGCATCTATAATTACGGGTATTTTTACACAAACAAATTTATTCACTATATTTTTAAACTATACAGATATATAGATGAAGTAATAAGAAATAATATAGATGTAGTTGATACTAATGGTCTAGATGTAGATGATACTAAAACATTATGGGGCATTTCAGAGACTTCTGTGGCACAAAATGAAAAAAACACTATATTTATCAATGAACTTTGATTAAGTTTTTAGAGAATGATAATACATAACAAGCTATTATAAAAAAGGTATCCATGAGAGATGTCCAAAAAATTGATGTGAAAATCATATTTAACAATGAAGCTGCCTTGATGAAATTTTAACTAAGCCTGCCATAGAATTTGCCTGAAATATTTTATCTAATATATTATCATTCTAGATAAATGTTTTAAATTGTAGCTCTTGTCAACAAAAAGCTTTTCTGTTAATTGATACAATTGTTTCTGTTAATTAATAAAGAGAATAATCCTGGTTTAAAGCTAACGATGGAGCCAAAATTATAGAATATGAGAAACCTCAAAATGATGTACAAATACATGTAGCTAATGAAGATAAAGCATTTTCTAATGATCTTAGCAAAAGCCCTGATTCACAATCGACTCCAAATTTAAATATTATTCTCAATGAATCTGGACTGTACAAGTTGATTTTTAAATCAAATATGACTCTCACAGATAGGTAACGAAATAGATTTAACCAACTATCAGAAAATATAGCGAATAAAATACTACAAGAAACTATAAAATTAAAAAGATAAAGAAAATGACTATTACAACAACAACTATAAGAAAAGGAAAAGGAATGTCTATATTTAAAAGAAATTGTGGATCATATGGTACATATGAAGGAAGAACAAATTATTTAAATTGCTACATCGAAACACTGTGCCAAAAAAAACTATTTTAAATTTGGTGGTTTATAGTCTAAAAATCTTCTTTAGGAAGATTATCTGGTTATAATAGTGGAAGATCGAAAGAAGATAAAACATTTTGGAATCAGAAAATATGAATGTATTAATTATAAAAAATAAAACATATGCTTACTGTATATTTTTGGGTGCTTAAAGTAGATAAAAGGAAAGAAATGTGCAATATTCAATTCAACAGTGTAAATGTAAGCCTGAAGGATGATGTGTGTATTGGATAAAGAACAAAAGCAAAATTATAGTAAAGGATCAATTGCGTCTTTAAACAGTTTAAACAGTAGTAAGACTCAACATACTCTTAATGGTCTTGAAGTAAATATAGCATGAGTACAAGTAGATTATTTTGATAAAGAAACCAATACTGCTTGTCATTGCAATGGTCGTTTTTAGCGTGGTTGTACAAATGTTTTAAAAGTGAGACGATTAACAATAAAAACATAAGGTCAGTGGATGTCAGAGGACATTAACAAGAAGTGTAGAAATACGAAATTACAGATATAATTTAGTGCACATGTGAGAATGTGATTGGCTTAACCCAGCAGAGTTTAAAAAAGCTTAGAAAATTGAAACAGTTATCTAAAGTTGTCGACCATGAAATCCAAGAGGTGCTTTTGATGGTGGTCAAACAAATATGACAAAATCAGGAGCTAAAGCAGGTGGTGTTAAGACAAAAATAAGATTTGATGATGTGTATGGTCTTTATCCAGCTGTGCATTACTGTGATTATAATCCTGAGCGACAACCAACAAAAATTTGTAGACCACTATATTACACTAAAAATAGTACAGATTGTTAAAATGTAAAATATTAGCACAATGAGGATTGTGTCATTCAGTTTTGGCAGTACGAATGAAAACCGATAAACATTAAAACTGGTTTTTTCTTTTTTGTGTCAAATGTCCAGAAGAAAAAATATATAACTGCAAATGGATTGATGATGAAAGAAGTTTTATTGTAACTTAAGTAACTGCTGAAGTAAAGTTAACAGTAGAAATGTGATATAATATTTTAGGTGTCTATGAGGTATGGGATATTGACTTAGATCTAATTATACAAAGAACCCCCCCCCCCTCATGAACCATGGACCTTGCTGTTGCTGGGGAAGCTTGCATGCCTCAGCAATACAGATAGCCGTACAGTAGGTGCAACCACAATGGCGGAGTATCTGTTGAGAGGCCAGACAAATGTGGCGCTCCTGAAGAGAGACAGCAGCCTCTTCAGTAGTTGCAAGGGCAACAGTCTGGATGATTGAGTGATCTGGCCGTGTAACAATAACCAAAATGGGCTTGCTGTGCTGGTACTGCGAATGGCTGAAAGCAAGGGGAAACTACGGCCGTAATTTTTCACGAGGGCATGCAGCTTTACTGTATGGTTAAATGATGCTGGCGTCCTCTTGGGTAAAATATTCTGGAGGTAAAATAGTCCACCATTCGGATCTCCGGGTGGGGACTACTCAAGAGGATGCCGTTATCAGGAGAAAGAAAACTGGCGTTCTACGGATCGGAGCGTGAAATGTCAGATCCCTTAATCGGGCAAGTAGGTTAGAAAATTTAAAAAGGGAAATGGATAGGTTAAAGTTAGATATAGTGGGAATTAGTGAAGTTCAGTGGCAGAAGGAACAAGACTTCTGGTCAGGTGATGACAGGGTTATAAACATAAAATCAAATTGGGGTAATGCAGAAGTAGGTTTAATAATGAATAGGAAAATAGGAATGCAGGTAAGCTACTACAAACAGCATAGTGAATGCATTATTGTCGCAAAGATAGATACGAAGCCCATGTCTACTATAATAGTACAAGTTTATATGCCAACTAGCTCTGCAGATGATGGAGAAATCGAAGAAATATATGATGAAATAAAAGAAATTATTCAGATAGTGAAGGGTGACGAAAATTTAATAGTCATGGGTGACTGGAATTCGAGTGCAGGAAAAGGGAGAGAAGGAAACGTAGTAGGTTAATATGCATTGGGGCTAAGAAATGAAAGAGGAAGCCGCTTGGTAGAATTTTGCACAGAGCACAACTTAATCATAGCTAACACTTGGTTGAAGAATCATTAAAGAAGGCTGTATACATGGAAGAATCCTGGAGATACTACAAGGTATCAGATAGATTATATAATGGTAAGACAGAGATTTAGGAACCAGGGCAGATGTGGACTCTGACCACAATCTATTGGTCATGAACTGTAGATTGAAACTGAAGAAGTTGCAAAAAGGTGGGAATTTAAGGAGATGGGACCTGGATAAACTGAAGGAACCAGAGGTTGTACAGAGGTTCAAGGAGAGTATAAGGGAACAACTGACAGAAATGGGGGAAAGAATTACAGTAGAAGAAGAGTGGGTAGCTCTGAGGGATGAAGTAGTGATGGTAATAGAGGATCAAGTAGGTAAAAAGACGAGGGCTAGTAGAAATCCTTGGGTAACAGAAGAAATATTGAATTTAATTGATGAAAGGAGAAAATATAAAAATGCGGTAAATGAAGCAGGCAAAAAGGAATACAAACGTCTCAAAAATGAGATCGACAGGAAGTGCAAAATGGCTAAGCAAGGATGGCTAGAGGACAACTGTAAGGATGTAGAGGCATATATCACTAGGGATAAGACAGATACTGCCTACAGGAAAATTAAAGAGACCTTTGGAGATAAGAGAACCACTTGCTTGAACATCAAGAGCTCAGATGGAAACCCAGTTCTAAGCATAGAAGGGAAAGCAGAAAGGTGGAAGGAGTATACAGAGGGTCTATACAAGGGTGATGTACTTGAGGACAATATTATGAAAATGGAAGAGGATGTAGATGAAGATGAAATGGGAGATACAATACTGCGTGCAGAGTTTGACAGAGCACTGAAAGACCTGAGGCGAAACAAGGCCCCCGCAGTAGACAACATTACATTAGAACTATTGACAGCCTTGGGAGAGCCAGTCCTGACAAAACTCTACCATCTGGTGAGCAGGATGTATGAAACAGGCGAAATACCCTCAGATTTCAAGAAGAATATAATAATTCCAATCCCAAAGAAAGCAGTTGTTGACAGATGTGAAAATTACCGAACTATCAGTTTAATACGTCACAGCTGCAAAATACTGACGCGAATTCTTTACAGATGAATGGAAAAACAATAGAAGCCGACCTTGGGGAAGATCAGTTTGGATTCCATAGAAATGTTAGAACACGTGAGGCAATACTGACCTTACAACTTGTCTTCAAAGCTAGAATAAGGAAAGGCAAACCTAAGTTTCTAGCATTTGTAGACTTAGAGAAAGCTTTGGACAATGTTGGCTGGAATACTCTCTTTCAAATTCTAAAGGTGGCAGGAGTAAAATACAGGGAGCGAAAGGCTATTTACAATTTGTACAGAAACCAGATGGCAGTTATAAGAGTCGAGGGCTTTAAAAGGAAAGCAGTGGTTGGGAAGGGAGTGAGACAGGGTTGTAGCCTCTCCCCAGTGTTATTCAATCTGTGTATTGAGCAAGCAGTGAAGGAAACAAAAGAAAAATTCGGAGTAGGTATTAAAATCCATGGAGAAGAAATAAAAACTTTGAGGTTCGCCGATGACATTGTAATTCTGTCAGAGACAGCAAAGGAGTTGGAAGAGCAGTTGAACGGAATGGATAGTGTCTTGAAAGGAGGATATAAGATGAACATCAACAAAAGCAAAACAAGGATAATGGAATGTAGTCGAATTTAGCTGGGTGATGTTGAGGGAATTAGATTAGGAAATAAGACAATTAAAGTAGTAAAGGAGTTTTGCTATTTGGGGAGCAAAATAACTGATGATGGTCGAAGCAGAGAGGATATAAAATGTAGACTGGCAATGTCAAGGAAAGCGTTTCTGAAGAAGAGAAATTTGTTAACATCTAGTATAGATTTAAGTGTCAGGAAGTCATTTCTGAAAGTATCTGTATGGGGTGTAGCCATGTATGGAAGTGAAACATGGACGATAAATAGTTTGGACAAGAAGAGAATAGAAGCTTTCGAAATGTGGTGCTACAGAAGAATGCTGAAGATTAGATGGGTAGATCACATAACTAATGAGGTAGTATCGAATAGGATTGGGGAGAAGAGAAGTTTGTGGCACAACTTGACTTGAAGAAGGGATCGGTTGGTAGGACATGTGCTGGGGCATCAAGGGATTATCAATTTAGTACTTGAGGGCAGTGTGGAGGGTAAAAATCGTAGAGGGAGACCAAGAGATGAATACACTAAGCACATTCAGAAGGATGTAGGTTGCGCTAGGCACTGGGAGACGAGGAAGCTTTCACAGGATAGAGTAGCATGGAGAGCTGCATCAAACCAATCTCAGGACTGAAGACCACAACGACAACAACAACAATACAAAGAAAAGACCAGGAAATCGAGCTGTTGGTAAGATATATTTGAATTCATTACGGGAAAATTTGAGCATGGGCAAAATATGAGGAAAACTGAGTCGCTACATCTTTAAAACTATTTTATGTGATACTACTGGATGTCTGAGAAGATAATACAGATATAAATTTTATTACTGAGAGAATGGTTCACGTGGGCTACAGTTTCAAGGATTGTTATCTAGACAGTAATACCGTTACAAATATTTTTATAGCAGCATTCACCAAATCAAATGCAGGGTGTTTGTTGTCTGATAGGTTACATATACTAGGAAAAATGTTAAATATTTTGATACAGATAGGGTAGTATACATCAATGACGGTGAAGTCACTGTAGAAGATGGCTGTATCTGGGTGAATGGATAGATGAAATAGGAGGTAATAAGTGGATGACAAATTGTGCTTGGACTGGACCAAAAAGTTATTATTACTGAGAAAATGGCTGAGATGAAGTACAGTTTCATGGACTATTATGTAGAAATAATACAGCTACAAATATTTTTAGAACAGCATTCACCACATCAGTAGCAAGTGTTTTGTTGTATGATAGGTTACCTAAGCTAGGAAAAATGTTATATTTTGATACAGATAATGTAGTATATATCGATGCTGGTGAAATAAATGTAGACAATAGTTGTATGTTAGGTGAATGGACAGAGGAATTAGGAGATAATTAATGGATTACAAATTGGGCTTCGACTGGACCAAAATGTTATTATTTCAAGAAAAATGATAAAAGCTGAGTGATGAAGGTAAAGGGATCAGTTTAAATTACAAGAGCATTCAAAAATTGAATGGTGAATCTATGATAAGATTAACTGAGTGTGAATTGAAAGAAAAGTTACAATTAGAGTACAATCAGATAACCAGAAATGCTGATGCTAGAAATTTAATCAAGAAAGAAGTTAAGAAAAACTTTTCGTTCAGTATGATAAAAGACTAGTTCTAGAAATTTATGATACAGTGCCTTATAGATATTAAAATTAAATTGATTTATTATTTAAGAAAACTTAAGAAAAAAAATTAAAATAAGTTTTCTGTATCTTCTAATGGAAACTTAATAATAATGATAATGAATTTCATGGTAAAAAATTTCTAGTTTATTTTTTAAATTCAAAATTTACCCTAGATTATCAATCTTTTTATATTAGAGCTCCTAGTCGCTGGTGCTTTGCCACTTCCTGGTTCGTTATTTTTTGAGTAATTAGTTTTTTCACCTATCCTTTTTTAATATTTTTGTTCAATATTAATTAATCTTTTTGTTAATTTATACAAATGCATGTAGTATGTGGGATGTTATTGATTTTTTTGTAGACAATATTGTTTACTCATTAATTTGTGTCCTACTGTGTCGAACATACCCACTTAGAAGTTTTGCTGTCTATACCTTTCTTCATTGTTTGTTGAAATCTGTACCTCAGTACATGAAGTAGGATTGGCTGAGATTTTATGGAGACTCACCATTGCCTTTCTCCTCGACTTATTTTTTTAAACACTGTTATTAATATAAGTGAATCTCTCCGCTCTATTTTCAGTGTTAACTACCTCTTGGAAAGTTAAACGAACTTGCATTTTATTCGATTATTTTCAAATGTTATTTCTTCTCATAGACTCTTGTGCTCTACATCTTAAAGCTTTATTTGTAAGAAGATCTTACAGAGTTGCCCTTTCCAAATTTCTTCACATTTTTAGGAAATGAAGGTGAGTAGATTTCAGTTTCCCAAAGTAGTACAACGCAATTAAAAAAAATTACTCAAGAAAAAGGCTTTGAAGATTAGAAGATTTTCGAGTACTTTTAAACACAAAAATATGTGCAGTTTAGTTACCAATTCGTCAGTAGCTCAACACCTATCCTATATGGATTGTGATTCTCAAGTCACTCTCACTATAGTCCATTCCATGAACGATGGTGGCTTGTGCAGGTCGAGAACCAAGTGGGGATTACATTGTTGCCAATTCCAAGAGAGCATTGTGGTATGCTCATAAAAGTTATTTGAGATTCATGAAAGCATGTATCCTGCAAATTATGTCTCTTACTTGCTTGTCTAGACTTAGTCGTTTCCCACCACCATCAGCCACAATAGCTCTCAACAAATGGAATAAGAAGCCACTAAATAATTCTCTACAATGACATTTAATGCACGCACTGGCTACGGCATCCACAGCAGGAGACTAAGAACACTTTTGAAAGCTAATTGATTATCGGAGAGTGCTTGACATATGTGTACAGAACAGGTCTAAACTTGACGGGCATCATTTGTGACTCCAACTATAGCAGTATCCTTTTTTAGTTTCCTGAATTCCATATTTGTTAAAAATGGAACAATTATGTAATAAATATATAATCATAATTTTTATTAAAAATAACATCATTTTTAAATTACTATTTGTATGAAAGTGCAAGCATTCACAATAAGTTATATTTGGTACAAAAGTGTGAAACGTCAAACAGAAAATCAGACAGATTTTTTTATTTCTATAGTCCTATTGGTATTATTTACGTATATTATTTTTGGCATTGAATAAAAAGATTTATCAAATTTTGATTTATTTTCATATGATCGACAGTTAAAAATAAAAAAGTGTTTCCTTTATTTTAAAAATATGTGATTCAATAATTGCTATTTGTTTTTCCATTTGTTAATAAGTAAGAAAGTGAATCCCAAACACCCTATGTCTACAACACGAGTAACATATACGCTGAGGTACCGACTAGTTCGTTAATCTGTTGCAGGTTTTTATACTTAATAGCACTTAGAAACGCTATAATATTCAAAAGCGTTTTTGAATTGATTTTAAGAGAAGTGTCACATTGCTTTAGGAAATTATCTGGATATTGATCTTATAGATATGAATAAAATCGAAGAAACTCAGTCCGCAGGGTGTTCTTGTTAGATTTGTTTGTCGAATAGTTCCACCGGGAGGTCACATAATTTCTTGTAAGATTTCCTCACTTTCAACTGTCGCTGAAATAGTCATGGTAGAGAGTTAATCTGTGTTTCGCTGTGGACTTAATTCTGCTTTTGTACGTCAGCTGTAAAATTCATTTGATATCACACACATTCGACTAGATAATTATTTCCGCAAAATATGATCGCGCAGATATTTGACGATTCCCTATGGGTTCACTGTGTAGATGGAACCGATGGAACTCAGTTTTCGTGATTAGCTTTGACCTGTTTAAAGTTCAGCAAGGCGAAGATGGCTGCTGCCGGCTTGCGTATGGGCCTGAGGGTGGCATGTGGGTTTACCGAAAGTATTAATGGACAGGCAACAGTTGTAACATCGAGGTATTCAATTAGAAAACGAAATACATAATGTGGTATCAGAGAACAGAACTCATGGCATATATGTTTTACATATGTATGAGAAATGTTTCTTACATGTTGCGTAAACATTTGATAGGTGCGTTTTCTGGTTCTTATAGATTTCCTCACCTCAAGTATGTTCCCCGCAATCGTCAGCAGTGGAAAACTTGCAGCACAGCGGCATATGAAGGGAAAAAAAACCGATCCAGATCCGACGCCTCCAGGAACGGATACAACAAGCAGTAACCTGAAATCGGAGATTGAAAAACTGAGTAAAGAAGTTTCGCGGTTGACAGAGGAAAACAAAACATTGGATGTAAGTACAGTAGTTTCCAGTGTCACAGATACAAATGATTTATATATTTAACCTAATTTTCAGATGTTTGTTGTTATCAAGAGTTGTCTGCATTGCATTCATCTTTCGACTGTTGCCTTTGATCTTATCTTTGATCACTGTGGACTATCCTGTCATTTATTTGAAGATAAAATGATCTTGTAGCAACATGTTTACCTCTGTTCGGTGCGACTGTTTGGTAAAATGACAGACAATATATCCAGTCTTCTGGGCAGTAGGGCCTATAACTGGCAAAGTCAAAACGGAGAGATGGGGGAGTGTAATTGCAGGATCTTGCCTAGCAAGGCACTGTTGCTTTCAAACTAACTTTCATGTTGACACCAGCTTAAAACCTGCCCGTTTCTAATTTTTATTGTAAAATATCTCAAGTGTTGTATTCAGTCAAAGTCAAGCTGAGTGTCATATTGTTGTTTAGTAGCCCTGTCCTCTTCGTTTCGGGCTGTGGCGCCTAAATCGGTAAATGTTTGAGATTGACATCAATGTCCAAACTACATTGGTTGTCAGTCTGTGTTGGTGCAGTTGCGGACTATGGTGTTATACTGACATGACATGGTGCCTCACCGCTCCCCCCCCCCCCTCTCTCTCTCTCTCTCGCTCTCTCTCTCTCTCTCGCTCTCTCTCTCTCTCTCGCTCTCTCTCTCTCTCTCGCTCTGCGCTCTCTCTCTTGCGCGCACTCTCTTTCTCTCTCTCTCTCTCTCTCTCTCTCTCTCTCTCTCTCTCTCTCTCTCTCTCTCTCTCTCTCTCTCTTTTTGCTTTTAAAAACTACAAGATTACGTCAGAAAACCAAATTATATAATGGAAGAGTCTGATTATTTTAGTGCATGTTACATTTGTATATCATACATACACTACTAAAAATGCAAGGAGTTGCCCGCTAAATAAATTTAACTGAGTTTGCGTGTGTTTAGTCTTTTATTCCCTTTATGTAACTGATTGATTTTATTTTCGGTGTTGAAGCGACCAGGTGAAGCTAATGTTGCTTGCTTATTGTTCACCAGTTACATGAACACCATCCTCCCATCACAACCATAGCTCCACCAAGCCATTTGTTTGTTGCCAGTTAACCAAAATGTTACTGCTCTGATTCTTGGCTAACCAGATCGGTCTTGGTAGTCCTTTGGAAGTTTCTGCTGCCACTGTCCATTTATCAGTGCCATCATGTTGTGGCCCTGTGCTATTCTACTCACTGGGCAGTGATTCAGAGTGATGCAGGTGGCCATCGCCTGCAAGCATTGGTACATGCAGGTGCTAATCCATTCTCTCTAAGCCATGTGGACCTCCGGTGGTTGCCCTGACTAACATTGTTCCCGAACCACCCTTGCTACGTGCCCTGGCAGTGGTCATCTCATCAATGATATATATTGGATGTACAAACTTCTTATATATTATTTCTTGATGTCAGTGGTTCACCTACCTACTCTTGTGAATCTTGCAACGCCAAACACTAATTGAATTGACTATAACTAACATTAAACTTTTGATTCTTATACTTATGACATACTAATGGGTGGTTGTATGACTAACATGGACTAATCTTTATTCAATCCTCATTTTTTGACCCCTCTATCAGCCAAGACACTGAAATAAAATCAATATTAAGTTATTATTTCCCTTACGTTGTGACCCTATTTAGGTAGGGTGCTAGAGGGTGTTTTGGGTTCATGTAATGAACTGCTTCAGATCTTATGCATTTCACTACATTAAGATGGGCAGTTTCTTTCACCTGATAAGGTCCTTGATAATTCTGGAAGAACTTTCTCTTGTGTGCTGTTCTTCGCATTATTGAGGACGAGATCTCCAATTTGGCATTTTCTAGGTTTAAGGCATTTTTCATGCATGCCCTTACTTATGTACTTACTTTGGCTGCTTTTTTCTAAATTTTCTCAAGCCAGCTTGTGATGTGCTGCCAGCTCCAATGCTCTCTTGGTTGGAAACTTAGTGCGTATTGTTATCGAATGAGGGGGGGCTTCTGCCCCAGCAGTGTCTCACATGCAGTGAAATGAATAGTCGCTGTTTGTGATTTTGAATTCTTTCAGTACTTCAACACAGACTTAAGAAATGAACTGTGAGCCAGTATCAAAAATCAGCCTCTGTGGTATCCTGTACTGGAGAATATATTGAGTTCTCAGTAACTTGGCCATAGTTGCAGTGGTAGCATGTTTTAGTAGAAACAGTTTCATGTGTTTTAGAAAGCACTTTAAGGGCTTACGCATTGCATTCAGGAGGCGGTGAATACAGACCCACTGGTGCCATATCTTGTACAGTGGATGGCAAAATGTTGTACATTGAAGCTGTGTCTGCCATAGTACACACGTTAGTTTCCTGACAATTTGTGCACGTGCAACACACTTTTATTCTATGGACCATTTTGTGGAAGGAATATCACCATTCTACATGTTGAAGGCATTTACTGGGCCTGTATTGTACCTGGTGTGATGTGTATGCCAAATTATTTTGAGCGTTTCATCTGGCACATATTATATCAGTTTTGGCACCTTCATATTGTTTATCGAATAGAATTCTATCTTTTGTGATATAATATTGCCTGAACTGAATATTTGCGTTACTATTCCACTTCATTATTTTCTGTAACCCATTACCCTGTACTTGTTCTTATTCCATGATTTTACACATGTTTCAAATAGTTCTCAAAGGGGGCTGGTTTCATATAGAGCTTTTCACCTCTGGATCCTCTTCCTCCTCCACCCACAGTGATTTCAATAACACATCTGCCACAGAATTCTCTTTTCCAGTGAGGTTGTGAATCTCAAGGCTATACTTTTGGAGGGGCAGTGCCTACTTCAGTAGCCATCTGTAAGTTAATTTTACACTTATGAGAATTTAAAGAGCTTTGTGATTGGTCCAAACTTTTGTGTTCCGTCAAAACAGGAAATGGTGGGATTATTGAAATGCTCATACAACAGTTGGGGCATCCAATTTTGTAATTGAGTAATTCCTCTTGCATTTGTTAGTACCTGGTTCACAAAGGCTACTGTATGTTTTGTGGTTTTGTTTTCAGAATCTATCACTGGAAACAGATAGGTTCTGACTCCACGTTGTGGGCTATCAGTTGCTAGGTGAAATGTAGAGTGAGATTGGGATGTGCCAGTAACTAAGCATTGCAGAACTCCCTTTACTGTATTAAATCCTTCCTTAAAATCCCGATTCCATTTACTTGTCACATTGTGATCTGTGACTGCTAGAAAATGGGATTTACTGAAGGCTTGATCGTTGGCATATTTCCTATAGAAGGATACCAGTTCCATAAATACTCCCATTTGATATGAGGTAATATGAACTGGCACTTTTCTGAAAGCTGCCAGTTCAGTTGGATCTGGCCTGATTTCTTCATGGCTAACTATACGTCACAGAAATTTAATCTCTCCTTCCTAAAACACACTGTCTCAGGTATATGTGTTGCATTTGTCTTCAAATGCTCTCAACAAAATAATAATTCACAACCAAGTCCTTGTCCAAAAGCCCTCATCGATGTAGAGCTTGATACTGCCAGTCCAAGGGGGAAGAAAAATACAAAAAAACAAAAAAAGAACACAAACTGATTCGCAGTACCTCTGTGTAAGCTGTGCTTTAGTGTTGAGAAGCCAATCCCACTCAGGTATGAATGGGGGCACATAGTCGTAGCACTACTATCATGAACTCACTCAGAGCCTGCTTTCTTATTGGCTTGTGCTTTTTCCAGCAGTGTTCTGGGCTCTGATGCCGTGTAGTGGCAGCAATGCTATGGTTCCTTCCTTATTAATTACCTGCAAGGTGCCCTCTGATAAAACTGAAAACTGTTTCCAGAACAGCTCAAAAACTCCTTATTTATCATTGGCAGCTGACTACAAGACTATTTGTATCTTCTTCTAACAGAGCTTCTTGGACCTTATATCCATACATCACCACTCATAATTGTCATGGTTGATTATTCCAGCTAGATTCTCGTAGGATCATGTATGAAGTTATTCTCTCTCTATCACCCTCTTGCACATGCTGGTAGCCAATTGGTCCTGTTCTGTACTTTCCTCTCCTGTTTTCATCAACAAAATATGTGATACTTGCAGGAGAAACTGTTCTACAGGTAGACTTCACTACAGCCCCCTGTGTGTATTTGTGTTTTGGCTCCCATTCATGCGGTATTTATCCCTTTTTTCCCAAATGCGTGGAATTGCCACAGGCTTCTCAATTTCCTCATGTGATTTTATTATTGGTGGTGTGACCCAATTTGCATGTGTAAAAGGTTAATTTAAGTATTGACTGGTTTCCCAGTTCCTGCAGAAAAACCCTTTTGAAGCCCCTGCAATGTTTTCTGCTGTATGTATGACCTTGAAAAGCTGACCCTGAACATCATTTTGCTTCCAGAATGAGATTTTCACACTGCAGCAGAGTGTGCACTATTATGAGGAGATTAAAACTGTGTGCCAGACCGAGACTCGTTTGTGGTACCTTTGCCTTTTGTGGTTCGAGTCATGGTCTGGCACACAGTTTCATCTCCCAGGAAGTTTCATCTTTTTGCTTATTTGCGACCAGAACTAATTAACACATTTGCTGCCGAACTCTTTGAGATCTTCAGAATTCCACTGCTTGCAGTCCCCTAGACGATGCTTCTTTTTGAAACCAACACGACACATAACTTATCTTTCGTTCCATTTCAGTGGCACCAGGTCCTCAAATTATCTCAAAAATGATTCTGGAAGTAACTTTTCCTTTGCATGAAACAGCTGTGGTGCGCATACAGTAAAGAAACACTTGCAGTTGCTTCCATATTCACTAAATGGCAGAACAGATTCATTCAGTGATTGTGTTGCAGCTGTTGCTACACTGTTTATCATCCTCGTTGGCTAAGAAATCATAGCATGGTAGTGTCCCTAACTCCATTGGCATTTCTTTGCAGTTTTATGTTTAGGTCTTCCGATCCTACCATTACCAGATGCTGGTTCTGTCCCATGATGTTACAGCGTGGCATTTCACATTATACATGCGCAAAAAGGAAGAAAACAGAACATCAGCAGTAGTTTTCTTTGTATGTTTTGGAATGCAGGTTGTGGTGGCAAACTGATGTGTAGAGTATCCTGAGATCTAGTCAAGTTCGAAAGGCGATTGTGAGCTGGTGAAGTTAACGGATCTAAGTTCTTAGTAGTGGTGAAATAATGGTCTGTAGTGTAGCTTGAGCCCTTTGTTTGATTGAAATGTGACAGTTTGCTTATGAATTAGTGAAGTGTTATCAAATACTTATGTTAATTCATATCTTGCTGATAATGCATTTCTTTCTCTACCAGCTGATATTTAATTCCATCTTTTGTTGAAGTCAATTCAACTGTGAAGTTAGTAGCAATAGCCCCAACTTTTTTCAGGTGCTGCTTGATATTGAGGATTTTGTACACAGTTATTCATTTTGCAGTGGCCTTGGCTAAATGATCCACCATTTCATTAAATACATCTTGCCTTTCAGTTTGTCCCTTCATGTTATGAGAACCTTTGATTTATTGGGCTGATTATTTACAATCTGCTCACGCTTTTTGTGTTTATGCCTATCCTTGTTCACTTCCCAGTTGAGCTTCTGAGTTAAACAACGTCTTGTATGGATGTGTGTATGCAGGGTGATTAATTATTAAACTTTCAAACCGCTGTAGAAATAACACCACTGGTCAGAATGTCAAATTGCAACAGAATATTATCAGAGAAAGGGACAATGTATGTCAGAAGAAAAATAAATAGTTACACAATGTAGAAATAGATGGCATTGTAAGCATTATAATTTAAGTGATCGACTACAAATGACAAATGAATCATACAACAGTGCCTAAGTTGTACGTTTAGCATTAAAAAAACTGTCCTGCTAAGTGTGCATGGATGTACAGGTGTGATACTGTTAGTTGCGTAAGCTCAACCACCACGGCAAGGTCATATCACATTGCATGGGAAAAATCGGTTTTTAATTGTCCTGAGACAAAAAACTGCATAAAAAAGCATCACTCACATAAGTTTTTAATTGTCCTGGGGCCATAAACCTACACCACGCAGTAACCTTTTCAGGATGAAGTGGTGCTGGTAGATTTGCGTGTGGATTTTCCATTTCCCATATTCGACAATTCTATCTATTGACATAATTATCCTGTCAGATGGAAATGGGCTTCGTCTGTCCACAAAGCCTTCCATGGCCAATCATTGTCCAGTTCCATGCGAACAATAAATTCTAAAGCAAAGGTCTCTCTTGCTGGCAGGTCGATGGGAAGCAACTCCTGCACATGGGTAATTTTGAATGGATAGCAAAGAGGGATTCGTAGGATTTTACACACTGTGGTCACAGGTATGTCCAATGTTCGGGAAATTCTCCGTGCACTACACGTTGGCACACAACATCTACATCTGCATTATTACTCTGCAATTCACATTTAAGTGCTTGGCAGAGGGTTCATCGAACCACAATCATACTATCTTCCTACCATTCTACTCCCGAACAGCGAGTGCGAAAAAAGAACACCTAAACCTTTCTGTTAGAGCTCTGATTTCTCTTACTTTATGTAGGTTGGGCTCAACAAAATATTTTTGCATTCGAAAGAGAAAGTTGGTGACTGAAAATTCGTAAATAGATTGTGCCGCACCGAAAAACGTCTTTGCTTTAATGACTTCCATCCCAACTCGCCTATCATATCTGCCACACTCTCCCCCCTATTACGTGATAATACAAAACAAGCTGCCCTTCTTTGCACCCCTTCGATGTCCTCAGTCAATTCCGCCTGGTAAGGATCCCACACCGCGCAACAATATTCTAACAGAGGACGAACGAGTGTAGTGTAAGCTGTCTCTTCAGTGGACTTGTTTCATCTTCTAAGTGTCCTGCTAATGAAATGCAACCTTTGGCTCGCCTTCCCCACAATATTATCTATGTGGTCTTTCCAAATGAAGTTGTTCATAATTTTTACACCCAGGTACTTAGTTGAATTGACAGCCTTGAGAATTTTACTATTTATCGAGTAATCGAATTCCAATGGATTTCTTTTGGAACTCATGTGGATCACCTCACACTTTTCTTTATTTAGCGTCAACTGCCACACCATACAGCAATCTTTTCTAAATCACTTTGCAACTGATACTGGTCTTTGGATGACCTTACTAGACGGTAAATTGCAGCATCATCTGCGAACAACCTAAGAGAACTGCTCAGATTGTCGTCCAGCTCATTTATATAGATCAGGAACAGCAGAGGTCCCAGGACGCTTCCCTGGGTAACACCTGATATCACTTCAGTTTTACTCGATGATTTGCCGTCTGTTACTACGAACTGCAACCTTCCTGACAGGAAATCACGAATCCAGTCGCACAACTGAGACGATACCCCATAGGCCCACAGCTTGATTAGAAGTCGCTTGTGAGGAACGGTGTCAAAAGCTTTCCAGAAATCTAGAAATACGGAATCAACCTAAGATCCCCTGTTGATAGCGGCCATTACTTCGTGTGAATAAAGAACTAGCTGCGTTGCACAAGAAAGATGTTTTCTGAAACCATGCTGATTACATATCAATAGATCGTTCCCTTCGAGGTGATTCATAATGTTTGAATACAGTATACACTCCAAAACCCTACTGTAAACCAACGTCAATGATATAGGTCTGTAGTTCGTTGGATTACTCCTACTACCCTTCTTAAACACTGGTGCGACCTGCGCAATTTTCCAATCTGTAGGTACAGATCTATCGGTGAGCGAGCGGTTGTATATAATTGCTAAATAGAGAGCTATTGTATTAGCGTAATCTGAAAGGAACCTAATTGGTATACAATCTGGACCTGAAGACTTGCCTGTATCAAGCGATTTGAGTTGCTTCGCAACCCTTAGGGTATCTACTTCTAAGAAACTCATGCTAGCAGCTGTTAGTGTTTCAAATTCTGGAATATTCCATTAGTCTTCCCTGGTGAAGGAATTACGGAAAACTGCGTTCAATAGCTCCACTTTAGGGGCACAGTCGTCGGTAAC
Organism: Schistocerca gregaria; assembly: GCF_023897955.1. NCBI lineage: Eukaryota > Metazoa > Arthropoda > Insecta > Orthoptera > Acrididae > Schistocerca > Schistocerca gregaria. The sequence goes on along the minus strand of NC_064922.1, from coordinate 353,925,167 downwards.
AGTACCATTGGCACTGCACAGCGAAGGTATTGACTGTGTCTTGCCGCTTGTATACTTTACATACGACTAGAATTTCTTTGGATTTTCTATCAAATTTTGAGACAATGTTTTGTTGTGGAACCTATTAAAGGCATCTCGCATTGAAGTCCGTGCCAAATTTCGCGCGTTTGTAAATTTTAGCCAATCTTCAGGATTTTGAGTTCTTATGAACTTCGCATGCTTTTTCCTTTGCCTCTGCAATAGCGTTCAGACCTGTTTTGTGTACCATGGGGGATCAGTTCCATCTCTTACCAATTTATGAGGTATGAATCTCTCAATTGCTGTTGCTACTATATCTTTGAATATGAGCCACATCTTGTCTACATTTGGCATAGTCAGTTCGGAAGGAATGGGGATTCTCTTATGAAGGCTTATAGTGACAATTTATCTGCTTTTTTAAATAAAATTATTTTGCGTTTGTTTCTGGTGGATTTGGAAGAAACGGTATTGAGCCTAGCTACAACAACCTTGTGATCACTAATCCCTGTATCAGTCATGATGCCCTCTATTAGCTCTGGGTTGTTTGTGGCTAAGAGGCAAAGTGTGTTTTCGCAACCATTTACAATTTGCGTGGGTTCGTGGACTAACTGCTCGAAATAATTTTCGGAGAAAGTATTTAGGACAATCTCGAAAGACGCGTCTCCTGCTTCATTGCAAGGGACATTGCATCCACTGATGTCAAATCAATTCGTTTCCTTCCACTACCAGATTGAACACCAAAAGAACCCGTCTTTTTGAATTTCTGAATCATTTTCTCCAGACCCACGGCAGTCATTGGACCATGGTTTTCTGATTGTCTAGGGTCCAACTGATGTTGTCATAGGTCTAGGATAGGCGCTGCAGGCGATGTGCTGTTAGCAAAGACACGCTCTTCATTGTAGGTTTAAGAAGGACCGGTCCACCCTCAATAACCTGGCTCTTGTGGAAGCAGCTGCAGTGTAGGCTTTCTTGCATCGGCATCATCTCCTAGGTATATTTTTTGACATTGAAAAGGCCCACGATACTACTTGGAGATATACAAGGTATTTCAAAAATAATATACATATTTCGAATGCCTATATTTATTAAACATTAAGACACATACATATGAAACTGTACACACACATTTATGAACCTCTCAAGTTCAGAGTACAGATGTTCAATATGTCCTCCATCAGTGACACGAGCAATATCACACCAATACTCAAATTCCTCCCATACTCGGGCAAGCATGTCCTCCGTCACTGATGTTATGGCAGTACGGATCCGGTTCTTCAACTCTACCAGGTTCTGTGGGAGTGGTGGTACATAAACATTGTCTGTAATGAAACCCCACAGGTAGAAGTCAGAGGATGTCAAGTCCAGTCACTGTGGAGCCCAGCTGAGACTTGCTAAGTTGCCAGATACTTGACAACCAATCCAACAGTTTGGTAGAGTTTCATTCAGATATTCACGCACTTCACAACTCCAGTGAGGGAATGCCTCGTCTTGTTGAAAAATGAAGTTGTCCTCACGCAGCCTCGGAAACAACTAGTTTTGTAATATAGTGAGATACTGCTGAACGTGGGCCATAAACAGATGATTGGGATATCGCACAAAACACATTGACTTTGGGCAAATATCGTACATGTTCAGTGGATGCTCGTGGATTCTGTAGGCTCCAAATTTGAATCACTAACATGGAAAGTCGCTTCATCACTGAACACGATGTATTGTGCAAAAGTGTTATAATTGTCAGTAGCATCAAGAATCTTTTTTCAGAATGCCACACATTTGTGTTTGTCATCAGTACGTAACTCGTACAGCTTCATAACCAACCAACGTCTCAAAACACAGCAAATTGTTGTTGTAGGCAATTGTAACTTCCGACTGGCACAAGGAGTTGATTTTGAAGGACAGCATTGGAAAGCATTTTTATTCGTGCAATATTTTCTTCAGGGACACGAGGGTGGCCAGGACTCTTTCCTTTACATACACATCCTGTATCTAGAAACTGTCAATACCATCTGCAAGTATTCAACCCGTTCGGAGGATCAATTTGGTACCCCAGCCTGAAACGTCTTTGCACTGTAATCACGGCATTGCACTTCGCAAACTCGATAACACAAAATGATTTCTGCTGTGGAGTAGCCATTTTAAACACATGACAGTTATCAAGCAAAACAGAAGACAACTGACATCTAAAAGCTATGAATATAAACTAGAGTATGTAAGCCAAGGCGCAGATCAATAGTTTGGACAAAATTAAACTTTTGTACTACATGTATTCTTTTTGAAACACCCTGTATTATCCTTGGGCAGCTCCACGAGTTGTGTTTTCAAGGATGTCTTCCCATATATAATAGAGGGAAACATTCCCTGTGGGAAAAATATATCTAAAAACAAAGATGATGTGACTTACCAAACAAAAGCGCTGGCTGGTCGATAGACACACAAACATACACACAAAATTCAAGCTTTCGCAACCAACGGTTGCTTCATCAGGAGAGAGGGAAGATGAAAAAATGTGTGTTTTAAGGGAGAGGTGTAAGGAGTCATTCCAATCCTGGGAGCGGAAAGACTTACCTTAGGGGGAAAAAAGGACAGGTATAGACTTGCTCGCGCGCGCCCTCGTACCCACCCACACACACACATCCATCCACACATACAGACACATACAGACACAAGCAGACATTTGTAAAGGCGAAGAGTTTGGGCAGAGATGTCAGTCGAGGCGGAAGTACAGAGGCAAAGATGTTGTTGAGACAGTTGAGGTATGAGCGGCGGCAACTTGAAATTAGCGGAGGTTGAGGCCTGGTGGATAACGAGAAGAGAGGATATACTGAAGGGCAAGTTCCCATCTCCAGAGTTCTGACAGGTTGGTGTTAGTGGGAAGTATCCAGATAACCCGGACGGTGTAACACTGTGCCAAGATGTGCTGGCTGTGCACCAAGGCATGTTTAGCCATAGGGTGATCCTTATTACCAACAAACACTGTCTGCCTGTGTCCATTCATGGGAATGGACAATTTGTTGCTGGTCATTCCCACATAGAAAGCTTCACAGTGTAGGCAGGTCAGTTGGTAAATCACGTGGGTGCTTTCTCACGTGGCTCTGCCTTTGATCGTGTACACCTTCCGGGTTACAGGACTGGAGTAGGTGATGGTGGGAGGGTGCATGGGACAGGTTTTACGCCGGGGGTGAACAGGTTTTACACTACCTTGAAAAAATTTAGTTTCATGGGACTTCCTCTAATGCAATTTGTAACATCGAACAATAAATTAAACAAAACAGTCTTCAGTGCCCAGAGATTTATGTTCAAAGGTAAGAGAGAGTTGTATTGTATGTTATCCAGGGACCTAGGAATGACAGAGGGGGCTCCGTCCCCGCTGCAGCCACAATAGCCCACAACCCCAAGACGACAACTGCAGTCCACTTCACCCCTCCGCCACCCCACACCGAACCCAGGGTTATTGTGCGGCTCACTCGTGTGCGCCCCCCCCCCCCTCCCCAGAGAACATCTCACACCAGACAAGTGTAACCCCTGTGTTTGCGTGGTAGAGTAATGGTGTAGTGTAGGTGAGGCAGAATAAGAGGAACCAGCCCACATTCGCTGAAGCAGATGGAAAACTGCCTAAAAACCATCCATAGACTGGCCGGCTCACTGGACCTCGACACAAGTCCACCGGGCAGATTCATGTCAGGGACCAGGCGCTCCTTCCCACTCCGGAAAGCCGTGCGTTAGACCGCTTGGCTAACCAGGCGGGCTTAAGAGACAGTTACTTCAATTCTACGTAACTGCTGGAGAAATTGCACTCCTCAGTAATTTTACTTGATGTTTACTTTTCCTCCATCCTCTTATCATTTTCTCCAGTTGATATCTGAGTGAACAGCACAGAACCTGCTATTGCTCTATGTTAATAATAGATAGTGTTTACCAGATTTTAACTACTGTACTGATATGCCAGGAGTACAGGCGCTGATGTACTAATTTTGTTGAACACAGTTACTGAAAGATACAGAGAAAATAAAAGATAAAATAATGTTTTTTCCATATTATTATTTAATGACCTTATTGAATGCACTCACTGCTTCTTTAATCTGTTTAAGGTCAGTTGTTATAATTATGTTGGGGCTGCTCATGTATGTTCCCAGAGGTGTAGACATAAACAAAGGTGTATAGTCATAAAATACATATATCTAAGAAATCGTTAAATTCTAACTTTTGTTGAGAGAACCAACGACTCGGTCTTCGATGATTTAAATATAAATTCTCAGCTACCTGAATCAAATTAATATTATCACTGAATAATATCAAATATTATTATAAGAAATATAAATCGCATATATATACTTTCTTTTGAAACTTTTATACCCAGATGCTGCAAACTACTGTAACTCGCCATTCCTGCACTGTGTGACATCACATTCCTGCTTCTTCTCTACAGCTCACAAAGTTCATTGTCCAATCTACTGCCTCTCTTGAAGAATCATTGCAATTGGTTGTCTCTTATAAATTTGGCTTGTGTGGGAAATAGCTGTGGTACATATGCTTATATTTTGGTTGGCCCTGTGCACAATCGGAAGAAGTTGGCCGAAAATATGACAATGGCAATGAAATTCTTATGACGACGATTTTCCAGGAGTGTGAGAACTCCGATAAACCATATGATTACATACTTTTAAAGTTCATTACATACAGGTTATTAACATCTATAGCAAAGCATCAGCATAGTATTGGAAATGTTGGCACATGTGATACACCGCTGGTTTTAACAGAAGACTCATAGTAATTCTATCCACGAAATACTCACAGTTGTAACAGAAATTTGAATCGTTTTTAGTTTCTTGGGCAGGAATGAGATTAAACACCATTGCCAAGTACCAGGAGTACAAGACACTTCACTTTCTTCAGTCCCCCAAGCGTGTAAGAGAAGTCAAAGCTATCAAGTGTCCAACAAAAATACACTTTACCATTTCTTCTGGGGAATTGAGGGAGAATTGTGGCCCAAGTATGTTCTGATAGGTCAGCCAGTCACTGAACAGTGGCCCCCCACCCCCATGCGCGCGCACACACACACACACACACACACACACACACACACACACACACACACACACACACACACACACACAATACTTCTATCATAATGCGATATAGACCAAAAAGTAATTTCTGGTCTCTTTGTGTGCTATCTGAAAGATACTTGATCACTTTGCTATAGTAACCTTAACAAAGCAGATGTAGAATAGTTAAAAGTATGTGTGCATGTGGGTGTCAGCATGCATTTTTTAATCCCCTTGTTTTTACTTCCTCTTTCAATAGGATAAATACAAACGTGCACTTGCTGATGGAGAGAATCTCAGGAGAAGAATGATGAAGCAGATAGAAGATGCGAAATTGTTTGGCATCCAGAGCTTCTGTAAAGACTTACTTGAGGTATGTGTAGAGAGTTTGTGTTTCAAAATGCTGTTTAGTGCCTTGTATCTTTTTGAAATGTAGCTTCAGTAATGACAAATAATGTGTGGGATGCTGTTATTTGTGTACTGCATATTTTGTCAAGTTGTAGGTAAAACTGATTTATGGAAAGGATAGTTCGCTATGCACAGCTGTCAGTTGGGCCACAGTAGCCGGAGGTGTGTGTGTGTGTGTGTGTGTGTGTGTGTGTGTGTGTAGAAGGGCTTTTGGCCAAAAGCTTAGATGTTCAGCAGTCTTTTCATTATGCCTGTGTGTGACTCAACATCTCCTCCATGTGGTGAGTAGCAGTCTATCCTTTTCATAATACTGCAGTTATTCCATCCAGGACTTTCCATTGTTTACTAACAGGTGGAGATAAGCAATGAAAACCACTTGTGATGATTTCAGAACTATTCAGAATAGGCTCAATTAACTGTTTATGTATAGTATCTGGCAAACAAACCTGACATAATTAAGTTGGCTGACACAATGACTTACATGTAATGGTAATTAAGTAGATAAATACTAATATGTGATGTCCCTTGTAAGAGTTAAGAGTGAGTACTTGCTGTTTTGTGTTTCGTGAAGCAGTGTTGATAGCACACATTGAGAGGTATGGTGTGTATCCACAAGGTATGTCCACAGCTGGTTTTAAATAACCAGTAAGACATTAGAAGTTATCTGGTATCGTACTTACCGATGAATTGCTACTATGGTATCTTGTCTCATGATTGAAGTATGACCTAATGATACGCATTGTATTATTATTATTATTTTTTTTAATGGCAGCAAGCAGCCTGATTTTTGTCATCCAAGTTAAGAGTTTAACTTAACAAATCATGCACCATTCTAGTTGCAAAATTAAAAATTAGTAGCTGTTCATGTGATTGACACATTCTACTTCCATTCACTAGTATTCTGGTTGACTAATTCCTTCATGTGTCATTTTCATGGGTGCTTAGGATATGCTATTATCAATTAGAACTGCAAAGCACTGAAGGTATAGCCAAAAATAAGGTGAATTTTTTCACATTTCTAAGATTATGAAATGATGTAGTAAATTAAAAATGTGAATGAAAGTAAAGTAGTGTTGTTGTATATTTAAAAAGAGTATTTGGTGAAGCTGCCAGAAGCCTTATTAATAGTTAATAACAGCCTCTTGACACTGCAGTTTTAGGTTGCTTACCTCAGAGTCTAAAGTTTGGTAATAATAATTACTGGATGACCCATGAGTGAGATGCTGACTTTCAAAGTTGGGCAACATTTCAGGCTACTGAAATAGGAAAGGAACTATTGCTACTTGTCTAACTTAAAAAAGATTTCAAAAAGTCTGTACAACACTTGAAGGAGCTTTGTTCTATTGCACTGTAGCTTCAGTAGTGTACTGAACAAAGCATACCACATTTATTTCTAAATCTTTGGTGATGGAGAGTTCTTGTAGAGAGTACCCATGGTCAGAAACACGCAAGGATATCTATAGCAATCTGTCTAATCATGGTGGGCTTCAATTTGGTATGGTGCTGTGTATGGTACTGTAAAGTGACTCATATATGTGCGACAGTTCTGAATTGTTTGAGAACTGATTTTATTTAGTAATGTAGTCTGAATGTTTGTACACTGATGGTGATGGAAAGATGATCCAGTCTGCCATTAATATCTTAGGAGACTTGAGGGAATATCAGTTTGGATTCTGGAGAAATGTAGTAATACACATGACAATAATAACCCAGCTACTTCCTGAGAAGATAGACTAAGTAAAGACAAATCTGTGTTTATAGCATTCATAAATTTAGAAAAGTCTGTTGATGATGATGATGACTGAAATACACTCTGAAATTGTGAAGTTAGCTGGGATAACATATGTGGAGTGGAAGGCTATGTGCAACTTTTACAGAAATTAGATTGCAGTTATGAGTTGAAGTACATTAAAGGAAAGCAGTAGTTCAGGAATAGTGAGAGGGGGCTGTAGCCTGTCAGCCTGTCTGCGCATTGAGCAACCAGTATAGGACTTTGAGCAAGCAGTAAAGGCAACGAAGAAATTTCAGAAGGGAATTAAAGTTCATGTAGAAAAATAAACCTTTGGGCTTTCAATGATGTAACTGTCAGATGGCAAAGGACTTAAAAGATCTGTTGAACACAACACCACCGTCTTGGAAAGAGGGTTGTAAGATCAACAAAAGTGAAATAAGGGTAATGGAGTATAATTGAATTAAATCAAGTGAAGTTGAGGGAATTAGATTAGTAAATGACACGCTAAAAGTAGTAGAGGAGATTGTTATTTGCGAGGAGATGCTCTTTCGGTGGCAGTTAAAGTAACAATGGCTGAAGTAGACAAGATATAAATTGCAGACAAGCAATAGCAAAAAACATGTTTCTGGAAAAAAGAAATTTGTTAACATTGAGTGTAAATTAAAATGTTAGAAATTCTTTTTGAAGGTATTTTTCTGGAGTGTAACCTTGTACAAAAGTGAAAATGTGGATGATAAACATATCAGTCAAGAAGAGAATTCAAGCTTTTGAAACTTCTGCTTAGGGTACAACTCATTTGAAGCAAAGGCTACATTCTGTAATTCAAATTATGAACATTTTACACAATATTTGTATTGACTTGTGAAGTTTGATAACATTTGTGTTGTTTCTTTTCAGTGTAAAATATCATTAACAGTACTATAGATACCTTAAATCACTGTGACTTAGTAAGTGGTCAACTGTTTAATTATAGTTTGTGATAAATGGCTCAACTTCAAATATGACATCCTGCAGATTTACATTTTTATTGAGTACACTAGTATTACTTTTTTCATAAAATGTTTTGTATGCTCTTTCCAATATCGACAGTTTCTACAGCCCTTGTAACAAAAAGAAAATGAACCTTGAAGCATTAAGTAGACAAAGGAAAAGGATTTGTATGAATCAGAAATAACGTACCACACATATAAACAGTATGTGCTTCATTCATGAAAGATTGATCAGCTGGGAGACACGCATGCAGAAATGTATCTGTGTTTCTCAATCTCGAGGGATCCATTGTCTCCCGGGAACATAAGCTGTATCTGCACAACATTACAAGATCTCTCCTAGCTGTTATTCCATCATAAAGGTATTAAAGAGGTCTTGTTCTCATGATTTGGTAAATTTAAATTAATTCTGTGCTCAGATGCCATTCGTGCCGTCAATTGACCTAATGAAAAGAAGTTGTGTACAGGCTAGTGTGTACTTTGTCTGTGTGGTGTTTAAATTGTTTATGAATCATATTTTTTGAGGAGGAGATTAGCACTAGTCCAGCATGTGCCAAAACAGATACAGAAAATCACTTAAAAATCAATCTCAAACTGCCTGATGTACTTTCAAACAGTTGTTAATCTGCCACGTGAATTTGACACTGAGCTCGTCTGCCTCCCATCGTGCATGCTGCGTGTGTAGCTGTAGGGGTAGCAAATCTCCTGAAAACTGTTGTTGTTGTCGTCTTCAGTCCTGAGACTGGTTTGATGCAGCTCTCCATGCTACTCTATCCTGTGCAAGCTGCTTCATCTCCCAGTACCTACTGCAACCTACATCCTTCTGAATCTGCTTAGTGTACTCATCTCTTGGTCTCCCTCTAAGATTTTTACCCTCCATGCTACCCTCCCATACTAAATTGGTGATCCCTTGATGCCTCAGAACATGTCCTACCAACCGATCGCTTCTTCTGGTCAAGTTGTGCCACAAACTTCTCTTCTCCCCAATCCTATTCAATACTTCCTCATTAGCTCATTAGTTATGTGATCTACCCATCTAATCTTCAGCATTCTTCTGTAGCACCACATTTCGAAAGCTTCTATTCTCTTCTTGTCCAAACTATTTATCGCCCATGTTTCACTTCCATACGTGGCTACACTCCATACAAATACTTTCAGAAATGACTTCCTGACACTTAAATCTATGCTAGATGTTAACAAATTTCTCTTCTTCAGAAACGCTTTCCTTGCCATTGCCAGTATACATTTTATATCCTCTCTACTTCGGCCATCATCAGTTATTTTGCTCCCCAAATAGCAAAACTCCTTTACTACTTTGAGTGTCTCATTTCCTAATCTAATTCCCTCAGCATCACCCGACCTAATTTGGCTACATTCCATTATCCTCGTTTTGCTTTTGTTGTTGTTCATCTTATATCCTCCTTTCAAGACGATATCCATTCCATCCAACTGCTCTTCCAAGTCCTTTGGTGTCTGACAGAATTACAATGTCATCAGTGAACCTCAAAGTTTTTATTTCTTCTCCATGGATATAATACCTACTCCAAATTTTTCTTTTGTTTCCTTTACTGCTTGCTCAATATACAGATTGAACAACATCGGGGAGAGGCTGCAACCCTGTCTTACTCCCTTCCCAACCACTGCTTCCCTTTCATGCCCCTTGACTCTAATAACTGCCATCTGGTTTCTGTACAAATTGTAAATAGCCTTTTGCTCCCTATTTTTTACCCCTGCCACCTTCAGAGTTTGAAAGAGAGTATTCCAGTTAACATTGTCAAAAGCTTTCTCTAAGTCTACAAATCCTAGAAACGTAGGTTTGCCTTTTCTTAATCTTTCTTCTAAGATAAGTCGTAAGGTTAGTATTGCCTCACGTGTTCCAGTATTTCTACGGAATCCAAACTGATCTTCCCCAAGGTCGGCTTCTTATTAGTTTTTCCATTCGTCTGTAAAGAATTCGCGTCAGTATTTTGCAGCTGTGATGTATTAAACTGATAGTTCGGTAATTTTCACATCTGTCAACACCTGCTTTCTTTGGGATTGGAATTATTATATTCTTCTTGAAGTCTGAGGGTATTTCGCCTGTCTCATACATCTTGCTCACCAGCTGGTAGATTTTTGTCCTGAATGGCTCTCCCAAGGCCGTCAGTAGTTCTAATGTAATGTTGTCTACTGTGGGGGCCTTGTTTCGACTCAGGTCTTTCAGTGCTCTGTCAAACTCTTGACGCAGTATCTTATCTCCCATTTCATCTTCACCTACATCCTCTTCCATTTCCATAATATTGTCCTGAAGTACATCGCCCTTGTATACACCCTCTATATACTCCTTCCACCTTTCTGCTTTCCCTTCTATGCTTAGAACTGGGTTTCCATCTGAGCTCTTGATGTTCAAGCAAGTGGTTCTCTTATCTCCAAAGGTCTCTTTAATTTTCCTGTAGGCAGTATCTATCTTAACCCTAGTGAGATAAGCCTCTACATCCTTACAGTCGTCCTCTAGCCATCCCTGCTTAGCCATTTTGCACTTCCTGTCGATCTCATTTTTGAGACGTTTGTATTCCTTTTTGCCTGCTTCATTTACTGCATTTTTATATTTTCTCCTTTCATCAATTAAATTCAGAATTTCTTCCGTTACCCAAGGATTTCTACTAGCCCTCGTCTTTTTACCTACTTGATCCTCTGCTGCCTTCACTACTTCATCCCTCAAAGCTACCCATTCTTCTTCTACTGTATTTCTTTCCCCCATTTCTGTCAATTGTTCCCTTATGCTCTCCCTGAAACTCTGTACAACCTCTGTTTCTTTCAGTTTATCCAGGTCCCATCTCCTTAAATTCCCACATTTTTGCAGTTTCTTCAGTTTTAATCTACAGGTCATAACCAATAGATTGTGGTCAGAGTCGCACATCTGCCCCTGGAAATGTCTTACAATTTAAAACCTGGTTCCTAAATCTCTGTCTTACCATTATATAATCTATCTGATACGTTTTAGTATCTACAGGGTTCTTCCATGTATACAATCTCCTTTCATGATTCTGAAACCAAGTCTTAGCTATGATTAAGTTGTGCTCTGTGCAAAATTCTACCAAGCGGCTTCCTCTTTCATTTCTTAGCCCCAATCCATATTCACCTACTACGTTTCCTTCTCTCCCTTTTCCTACACTCGAATTCGTCACTCATGACTATTAAATTTTTGTCTCCCTTCACTATCTGAATAATTTCTTTTATTTCATCATACATTTCTTCAATTTCTTTGTCATCTGCAGAGGTAGTTGGCATATAAACTTGTACTACTGTAGTAGGCGTGGGCTTCGTATCTATCTTGGCCACAATAATGCGTTCACTATGCTGTTTGTAGTAGCTTATCCGAATTCCTATTTTCCTATTCATTATTAAACCTACTCCTGCATTACCCCTATTTGATTTTGTGTTTGTAACCCTGTAGTCACCTGACCAGAAGTCTTGTTCCTCCTTCCACCGAACTTCACTAATTCCCATTATATCTAACTTTAACTTATCCATTTCCCTTTTTAAATTTTCTAAGCTACGTGCCCGATTGAGTGATCTGACATTCCACGCTCCGATCCGTAGAACACCAGTTTTCTTTCTCCTGATAACGACACCCTCCTGAGTAGTCCCCGCCCGGAGATCCGAATGGGGGACTATTTTACCTCCGGAATATTTTACCCAAGAGGACGCCATCATCATTTAATCATACAGTAAAGTTGCATGCCCTCGGGAAAAATTACGGCCGTAGTTTCCCCTTGCTTTCAGCCGTTCGCAGTACCAGCACAGCAAGGATGTTTTGGTTATTGTTACAAGGCCACATCAGTCAATCATCCAGACTGTTGCCCCTGCAACTACTGAAAAGGCTGCTGCCCATCTTCAGGAACCACACGTTTGTCTGGCCTCTCAACAGATACCCCTCCGTTGTGGTTGTACCTACGGTACGGCCATCTGTATCGCTGAGGCACGCAAGCCTCCCCATCAACGACAAGGTCCATGGTTCATGAAAACTATATTGTCAAAATACTTATGCATTTGAGTCGTCTGTTCTTTGTGGCTGTAAATATATTGCGTATAGACACAAGTGCTCATACTAAAAATAATTCGCTGGTATGAAAACATGCTGCATTTGCTTTTTAAGTGTCAAATACACCAGGTCTATTTCACATAAAGAATGGTGCTTTGTTAGTAATGACTTTGCTCATCAGATTGTTTGATGCCTGACATTATAAGGTTTACTCATTCTGTTGAAGTTAAGTCATTATGTATTTCTCAAATATCGTTCCATCTTGCTTATGCGACGATGATATGTGTAGAGACTATGTTTGAAGTTTTGACCATGAAAGCATTGATTTTAAACAGTGATAATTGTTGGATAAATTTGTTGGATTAAACAACTATAAATGGAAATTGTGTATGAAATTTCTCTTGTATGAGCATTTTTAATTCTTGCAGGTTGCTGATGTGTTGGGGAAGGCAACAGAAAGTGTACCAAAGGAAGAAATTAAAGACACAAATCCTCATCTGAAGAGTTTATATGAAGGTCTTAAAATGACAGAAGTTCAGTTACACAAGGTGTGTGTCTATATATTATTTTGTAATCTTAAATAATTTACAGTCTTTATTTTCACTTTCTACATAGTTGCAGAGCAGTTTTTCTACCTGGAATTCTTTGTGCTGAGAAAAACTGGCAGAGAGGAAAAATGACTTTTTAATTGATTCAACTAGATGGAAATTAACAGTGCAACACAGCAAGCTTAGTTTTATGGTTGAAAAAATTAGAATTCATTCTGAGACCAATTGAGTGCGAGGGGAACAGGGAAGGAAATGACTAGTATTGGTGCAGGGTACCCTCTGCCATGCTCCATATGATAGTTTGCACAGTGTGGATGTAGATGTAGAAATGTTGGAAGTCAAGGAATGATGAAATGGAATATCAGTGACACGTTAGTGATGATAGCTAAAGAAAATATTGGAAAGGAGCACCGAAAACAAGAACCTGAAAAATGAATTTGTTCATTGCTGTCATCAAAATGAAAGCAGCCATCAGCTACACAAATGTAATATTTTATTGCTGGCTTTGACAGATTAATGTATCGTATTCAGAAATTCAGTACTGGCTTATAATATGCATAAGCAGAGGTCAATTGTCTGATACTCATTTGAATTCTACTTATCAATGCTATAAGCCAGTATTTAGCTTCTGAAGATGACAGTTTAATCTTTTGAAATCAGTTAAATACAATAAAATGTTCCAACTGTGCAGGTATGGTCTGACTTTATTTTGGGGGAAAAAAACTAGAAAATGTGATCCATGAACTGGATACCTAAAGAGGCAAAGAGAAGAAAAAATATACACAGTATAACCCCAAATTTATTTTTGCAGAGTTTACCTTTTCCCCCGTTGTTTACAACACTTCTTAATTGGTTAGTTGCTTCAAATTCTCTTTGTTCAGAATGATAATTTCCACCTACTTTTAGGTTATCATGGTTGTAAATTTCTCGCAGTTTACAATTACTGAAACAATGTTAAGGGGAGGAGAGAAAAAAGTGTAATTGAGATATAACAATATTGACAAGGTATTGACTTTCCAGTGGGGTTTGTAAATGTTATGCAGCAAAATTACTTGTGCTCTGGACTCTCTGGCATTGAAATGGTAGAAGCTGTTTCAAAAATTGGAAGTATTCACACTGCAAATGCTTTCTCCCTACATGAGCCATTTAACAAAACTGTATGTAGCTTAGTGATTGTGTTATTAAATGAAGTGTCAGTTTGCTCAGTATTAGTCTGAATTGAGGGAGAGTTGGCAACAATAAACAAAAGCTATAGCAGTGCCTCTTCTGGATGATATACAAACTACCTCCAAAACTCTTGCAAAAATAAATACATGGGAATTGTTGGAATATTATTTCAGGTGGGGGAGGGGAGAAGTTGACCTTCATTTTTTTTTTTTTTTAATTTGCAGAGAGATATTATAACATGGTGTATGGCATATGGTGTGTGTTTTTGTTTTTAAATTGTAACTATTTCTAGAATGATGGTTAGGTAGGGAGCTCAGAGCGAAGCCTAAATAATTTAGATACAGTCATAGCTGTTGCACACATTTAGCACTTTTTTAGAAATACCTCTTAATTTCTGAGGTCTTACGATGGAAACTGACAGCCCAGTTAAATTTTTACTGTACATTCCACATTAAATAAAGTCCTACCGACTTTATGTAATGCCATTGTGTATCTACATATGTATGAACAGTCAACATCTTGATAACATTACTGGAACATATTCCTGCCATTGGGTCTGCTATGTTATGTAATCAGTTAACATCACCACTTGCCAATTGCTGTTCTGTATTTCACATCTTTTTCTTCAAAACTTTTCTTAGTGTATGATATAGTAAGTGCACCCAGGTCTCGCATTTTTTCAGTCCTCTGCTCATTTTTTGTATAGTCATCAAAACTTTCAAATGTTTTTACGGTGTAGAAAGCCATATGGGAAAAAAAATACACAGAATTAGTTTTTTCAATAATTTCTATTAGTCCCCTGAAAAGAATATAAAAGGTCTTGCACTGTAGCAGAAAAGAGGTAGGTGGTTATTTGAAGTAGAAATTTAAGCATTATGTTGAAGTTAGGTGGCTGTTAGAAATGACCACCATTTTGCAGAGAAAGTTCTTGTTTGATAAATCGGAGTGCACTATTACCAGGCGGAAGAATCCATATTACTTACACTATCTGATAAAAAAAATACCTTGCCACCTATTAATGGTCAGTAATATGAGGTGTGCCCACCCTTTGTGTTTGTAGTGACTTTAACTCTATTTGAGGTGTTTTCAGTTGGGTGTCTGAATGTCTATGAAGGAATGGCAACCTATAATTCCTCAAGAACCAGCTGTAGAAGGTAGTGATGTCAGATGCTGGGATTTGTAGTGAAGTCGAGATTCTAACTCATCCCAAAGGTGTTCCATCAGGTTTGAGTCGGGACTGGGCAGGCCAATCCATTTTATGAACATTATTGCCCACAAAGCATTGTTCCACAAATGCTGCATTATGTCAGGTTGGATAATTGTGCTGATAAAATTCTGGTCCTCTACTATATGCCGTACACAGTTCTATAAAATGTGTTTGTATCCTTTGGCATTTAACGTTTTCTTAGCATAGCAAGGGAATCACATCGAAATCACAAAAAACATTCCTATACAGTAATGTCACCACCTGTTTCCTTCACTGTTGGCACTACATATTACAGCAGGTAACATTCAAGAGGCATTTGCCAAACCCAAATAATTCTATCAGGTCGCCACAGGGTATAGGATGATTCGTCATTCCAAATCACTCGTTTCCTGTCATCCACCACATTGAGCTTTGCTTAGCATGGCTACAAAAATGTGTGGCTTATGAGGAGCTAATCAACCATTGTTTTCCATTCATTTTAACTCCTTGCACATTTACTATGCCAGCTGGACTGCTGGTAGCACTTAGGAACTTGAGTCATCGTCCTGATTTCATGAGATTTTTTACAACCACCCTCTGGAGTGCTTGACAGTCCCTTTTGCCAGTATATGAAATCCGCAGTGTCTCGGTTTAGTTGTGGTTATTACTTTGCACTTCTTCTTCACACACATCACCAACAGTCAATTTTGGTACTTTTAAAAGATTTGGAATGCTTATGATGGATTTATCAGGTGATGTCCAATGACTAGTTCATATTCGCAATCACTTAGTTCTGACTGACCCTTTTTACTGTTAATGCTTCTTTGCTGACAACTAGTACCCTCCGTCTTCATATATGGTGGCAGGTCTGCCTTTTATGACATCTGATGGTCAATTCTGTGTTGCATAGGGATGGGTTGGATACTTTTGGTCAGATAGTGTACGTGGTAAAACAAATACTATGATCTCTCTTGCAGAACACAATACCCTATTGCAAAATAATGGCAGCCACATGACTGTTGCAGTTGGACCTGTGCTCAGAGTGCTTCCAAAGATCCAGAAATTTGCTTGTATCTAGTTCCTCACCAACTCTGTTACCTTCATCACTTCTCTCTGCCACACTTGATGGGCTCTGCTTTATTTATTAATACCTCTGCCTCTTCCAAATGAATTAATCTCATTTTACGAAAGCTAATAACATTGTTGCTTTTCTGCATATAACTGTGAATCTGAGATACTACCTCTTAACTATAGATTTCTTTTTATCTTTATTTGGTTTCAATTCTGTTGTGGCATGTTCTTTGCATTATAAATCTTTCATAATTCTAGGTTTTTAAGAGACATGGCCTGGAACCAATAAATCCACTAAATGAGAAATTTGATCCAAATCTGCATGAAGCCTTGTTTGAACAGGTAAGTGTTGTACTTAATCATCTGTGTTAGTATGATGTAATGGTTTGTGTCAGTTCTGTTATACTGCTTTAATTCTTAAGTGCAAAAGGAAAAACTGACAATAATGGGAAAAAGGCTATTGATGCTTTAGCTCTACCAGTAAAGGATGTGGGAACAGCCTGAACCCAACTGTCCCAACATCTTAAAAGTGGAAAGTGTAACATGTTTCAGTATGAAAATTGGGTGACATGGTCTCAAAAGTTCGTTTTTTGCAAAATAGGATTAATAATGTGAACATTGGACTTACAGTAGAGTACTATCACTAACAAAGAGAACTTTTTTCAGTGAGACTTCAATGTGTTGTACAGCAAAGAAATACAATAGAAGTGCTGTCATAAATGATAAAATTTTATTGTAATAGTGCAGAATCGTGCTGTAGTTAAAGTTACATAAGTGCTGTGATCAGAGAGTTCTAAAGTATGCATAATGTGCAATAAGTGAGGAGTTGGTGGTACATACCAAAAATATGTGCAGCTGACTGATAAACACAGTGATTTCTGCTGCCAGACCTCCACAGCAATAAGCTTTGACATATGGAGGTCACTCAGAACCTAGGCAGTATGCAGAAAAAGGCAGCCAAAGGTAATGGAAAAATATCAGGACATATTACCTCCTCCTGATATACTGATGGTGGAACAGTGACCAATAGACTACTAAAAAATTGTCTATAGTCACAGTTTATTTATGTTCACTACAGAGTAGCAATTTTGATATGCAGTACCATCTTCAGGGCAATCTCCTTTACGCAGTCATCACTCATGCATTCCAAATATATGTGTAGGTATTTGACACAACTACTTGTGGTGCAAGAGTGATGACTGCAAGCCAGGGGTTGGCCTGAGGATGATACTGTGTACAAAACTGGTTGCCAGTAGGCACAATAAATAAACTGGGACTATAGATTAAAACATACTTTTTTGTATTGGAGAGGATGTGAAGTCAAAGATAATACTTGTGTAAGAACTGTTTGGAGATGATAGAAAGGAGGATCAGGTGGACGTAGAAGAAAAAGATGGCAATAATACAAATCAAATGTAATTGGGGCCGGGGAGATTAGGTGCGCAGAGTGAGTCAGTTCTGGAGAAAATGGCTGGGGGGGGGGGGGGGGGGAGAATTAGAATAGTTTATATAGATTAAAGCACCAAAGGAAGTGGTATAGGCATGCATATTCAAATAGATATATGTAAACAGGCAGAATACGGCGCTGTGGTTGGCAATGCCTTTATAAGACAGCAAGCGTCTAGTGCAGTTGTTAGATCGTTTACTGCTACTACAATGGCAAGTTGTCAAGATTTAAGTGAGTCTCAACGTGGTTACAGTCTGTGCACGAGCAGTAGGACACAGCATCTCCGAGGTAGCAATGAAGTGTGGATTTTCCCCATTTCACGAGCGTACCATGAATATCAGGAACCTTGTAAAACATAAAATCTGACATTGCTGTGGCCGGAAAAAGATGCTGCAACAACAGGGCCAATGACGACTGAAGAGGATTGTTCAGTGTGTCAGAACTGCAACCCTCTGGAAAACTGCGCAGATTTCAATGCTGTGCCATCAACAAGTGACAGCATACAGACCATTCAATGAAACATAATCAGTTTGGGCTTTCAGGGTTGAAGGCCCACTCATGTGTCTTTGATGACTGCACGGCACATAGCTTTACGCCTTGCCTGGGCCCATCAACACTGGCATTGGACTGTTGATGACTGGATACATGTTGCATGGTCAGACACGTCTTGTTTCAGATTGTATCAGTCGGATGGACGTGTACGGGTATGGAGAGAACCTCGTGAACCTGTGGACCCTGCATGTCAGCAGGGGACTGTTCAAGCTGGTGGAGGCTCTGTAATGGTCTGAGGCATGTGCAATTAGGGCGATGTGGGCTCCTGGTATGTCTAGATACAGCTCTGACAGGTGACAAATATGTAATCATCCTTTCTGATCATCTGCATCCATTCATGTCCATTGTGCTTTCCAACAGACTTGGGCAATTCCAGCTGGACAATGGTACATGCCTCACATCCACAATTGCTATAGAGTGGCTCCAGGAACACTCTTCTGAGTTTAAACACTTCTGCTGGCCACCAGACTCCCCAGACATGAACATTATGGAGCAAATCTGGGATGCCTTGCAACATGCTGTGCAGAAGAGATCTCCACGCCCTTGTATTCTTACGGATTTATGGATAGCCCTGCAGAATTCATGGTGTCAGTTCCCTCCAGCACTACTTCAGACATTAGTTGAGTCCATGCCAAATTGTGTTGCGGCACTTCTGCGTGTTCACGGGGTTCATACAAGGTATTAGGCAGGTGCACCAGTTTCTTTGACTCTTCAGTGTAGTGTGGTGGGCACACAGGTCTCTCTGAATCATGTTGTAGAGCAAATTCAGCAACTGGATATTGGAAATCGCCAAGACAGTGTGTTGATGTGTCCATTTGTGCATTCTGACAAATTAGTGTACACATGTAAACTGCCTTTAATCATGTCAGTGAAGGAAATGTTCTACCTATAAGTTCCTGATTGTGTTAGTAACCCAAATTTGGATTTCCACCTAAATCACACTTTTAACTTAAATTGGTGTGCCAAAACATTATGTTGACATAGTAAACAGTGTTGTACTGATCAAAAACTATGTGTTCTGCGGTTTGCTCCAGGAGGAGACTGAGTGGGTACTATGGAAAATAAAATAAAAGTCCAATTTATTACATCGTTGATAAGACCAAGTACTTAACTTTGTGTCATGAGTATTTACAACGGTTTCTGAGCATTAACATATCACTTGATGCAAACATTTTATAAGTCTCTCATTTAGAGTATATTGAACAATAACTTTGATGTTGAGTTCATCTTAATATATTGGTCACACAGCTGGCCTACTGGAAGATGATGCTGTCTTCGTACTCATTGGTCGTGGACTGTGCTGGACTGGATAGTCCTGTGCTTGGCTATAAATAGAAGAGCTGGTGCGGCAGTGTAATGAAATGTTTCTGGGTGTGACTAAGGTGTCACTCATTGGTTGATGCAGTTTTCAACAGCCATCTAAATTCTCCCTGCCCCCACCCACAGTCATTGTGTAGGGTTGTAGCACTTAATGATGTGGGAGGGGAGGACTGAATGTGGACACACATGGGGAGACAGGAAGTGTAACTGTAGCAGATGGCATCTCCCTGGCTGCAACCCGGTATCTGCCTTGTGAATAACTGGAATTCTGGCTGAAAAGCTGGGCACAAGTCAGAAACATTAATGTGACACACTGTAACACTGATAAATAACACATTGTCTTATATGTGCAGGTTGAATGATTAAAACAAACCTAAACCAAATAAGTTTGCACTGTTTCTAGATCTGAGTGCATGAAATTATTCACATTTCATAGCTTCACAAAAAGTTGCTGGTAAACTACACACACTAAGCACTGGTATTTCATGTCTGTTGTATATAGACAGTAGAGAAGTAGGCTGCTGTAGCTGTGGGCTTATAATCTTTTCTAATGTCTCTTCATTATTAGGGGAAACAGATACACCAGTATCTAACTTAACTGCCCTTTGAGCCACCCTTACTTGAACAAAAATTCTCTCCTGTGTGCACACTGCTGCAGAAGAGTTAAGTGATGTGCCTTATAAACACACTGTTTGAATGTGACCTTTCTTTCCACAGTGGAAACATTTTGCATCATGACAAGAACAAATTTTTCAGTCATGATTTGGAAAACCCCGAGGACAAGAGTTAACAGTATGATGTAGTACACGTTGTGTACCAAGGGACTGAAAGTGTTTACCTGTACATTTACTGTTTGTCTGAGTCCTATTTTTATTTACTTTAACTCTAACATTAACCTTAGACTGAGTGTCATGTGTTCTTGAGCAACAAAAATACACAGAGCCTTAAAATCAATGGCAGTTGTGTCCACAATAGTTTGAGATTCCACAAGACAAAACTGTTTTCAGATCAGGATCCAACAAGTTGAGAATAACAGTGTGAATACATGCATGTGACATATTCTGCACAGTTTGAATATGTCAGATGACATTACTGTCACTTAGTCCATTAGAACTCTTAAAACATATGCTATCTTGTAAGCCTTCAAGTTCAGCAATCTACGGTTTGGAAGTTTGTGCCGGCTGCTTCTTGAGTTGAAAAAATTTAAACCTTGCGCCCGACTCTCATAACGTTTGGTCAGCAATTGAACAAGGTTATCGTAACTATTCTCTTCCTACTACTGTCTGGATGAAACTTAGGTGCAGCAAACAGTGGCAGTGCTGCTGGTAGGGAGAGGAGGGCAGTCATTTGTTGTACATTCAGCAGCAGGCATTCAGTCTGCTGCACCTGAACCTGAACAACTTCATTAAGGGACATTTAACTATGTAAACACTTGAGATAACACACAAAAAAATAGGATTAGAGGTAAGGCTAGCCCCAGGCAGCTAAGGCGTGTGTGAACCTGCACACATCAACCTTTTGCAAACAGACTAGTTTGTATAACGACCAGCATTGTCACCGCTTGTTGTATTGGACAAAGATAAACTCGTCAATACAACAGTGGGTTCTTTGGCTTGCTCCAGGTGGAGACCAACTGGATACAACAACACTTTATTATGACATACATATGATGAAGTACTTAACTTTGTACAATCTATTTCCACAAGAATGGCATGAGTATTTACAACTGTCTTTGAACATTACCATATCCCTTGATACAGACAATTTGCTAGTCTCTCACTCGGAGTGCATTCAACAATAACTTTCCTGTTGAGTTGAGCTTCGTACATTGATCACCCACCTGGCCTACTAAAAGATGCTGCCAACTTACTCAGTGCTTGCTTTGGCACTTTGCTCTTCGGAGACACCACAGAAAGTATGTAAGCAGAACAGAAAGGATTGGTAATCATTCTAGTGATGATATGAGTCACAAATGGGAAATATGCTGACATCAGTGACTTTGACAAATGGCAGATTGTGGCCCAGTGCATGAGAACAAGAGTATTGAAAGCAAAGGAGTTGGTTTGCTGTTCTCTTGCCACTGTCATGGGCATGTGTTGAAAGACAGTGGAACCATGTGAGCAGGCAATGATATGTTTGCTGTCCATGCCTCACCACAGAATGTGGAGATTGGAGGCCTTCCCGTTCTGTAAAGCAGAATAGGTGGTGATCTGATGACAGTGTGTTGACCTAATGACATCTTCAATTATTATGTAGCTCTGTGCCCAAAACCACTGTCCTGCAATTTATGGGAAGTGCGTGACCTGTGCATAGACATCTGGTACCACATACCTTCGAAAAACTACCAAGGAGTTCTGGAATACATGCTATGCAGAATAGCTACTGTATTGTGTTCCTAAAGTGGACCAATACAATGTTCAGCAGGTGGTCTAATGTTTTGGGCATCAGTGTATTAAGCTCTGATTATTAAAATGGTTCAGTACACAATCATCAAATTCAAGTTGAAGGCAGTCCTTACGAGAAAACAGGACCACCTATATCACAAATGAGCTGCTCCGGTATTTGTGGGAATGTCGGAGAGTATGTTTGATGCTTAGTTGCTTTGGGATGTTAAAGGTTGAGGGAGATTTTGGTAGGACAAGTTTATCAAAGGTAGGACTTGAAAAGGATGTTCCCTTAGTTAAATCTACAGGATGTGGTGTGTTTGATCATGAGTTAAGACAATATTATTGATCTGTGCCTAATAACGTACGTCACAGAGGAGGGGGAGGGGTGGGAAGGGGGAGGAGGGTGCCACCTCGAGAGGTAAAGCATATGGAAGAATGTATTATGTGCATGTAACTGCATATGGAGCAGAACTGCTTGGCTGTTTTCACGCTGTTGGTTTCACCATGTTGACTTTCATGTCCATGACAGGCAGAGGCTTCTGTGTTTTGAGGGTGTACACTAGGGTGGCCTTTAGCTGTATTTAATTTTCTGAAAGTTAGAATTTTGCTCTCCCCCCCCCCCCCCCCACTTTTGTTCAAATTGGTAAAAAAATCTGTAAAATTTTCATCTCATCACAACAAATTTTAGGTGACCCTCAAATGCCTTGAAGTTGGAACATAGCATCCACAACACCTGTTTCTATTAATGTGCACTGTATTCTTCACCTCCACTGTTTTCTTGTCATTTGTGAGAGTAATGTTACACATTCAGACAAACCCAGAAATTGTTTAAAATCAGTTTTACTCATATTGCTAAAATGTTCATGTGAGGAATTCCAAAAGCAACATCAAATATTGAAGAAATATCAGGTTTTTTGATAATGCACACACTATTTGTGTCTTACAATAATTGTCTAACAACATTCATTTCTGTAGAATCAAAATACACTCCTGGAAATGGAAAAAGAACACATTGACACCGGTGTGTCAGACCCACCATACTTGCTCCGGACACTGCGAGAGGGCTGTACAAGCAATGATCACACGCACGGCACAGCGGACACACCAGGAACCTCGGTGTTGGCCGTCGAATGGCGCTAGCTGCGCAGCATTTGTGCACCGCCGCCGTCAGTGTCAGCCAGTTTGCCGTGGCATACGGAGCTCCATCGCAGTCTTTAACACTGGTAGCATGCCGTGACAGCGTGGACGTGAACCGTATGCGCAGATGACGGACTTTGAGCGAGGGCGTATAGTGGGCATGCGGGAGGCCGGGTGGACGGTACCGCCGAATTGCTCGACACGTGGGGCGTGAGGTCTCCACAGTACATTGATGTTGTCGCCAGTGGTCGGCGGAAGGTGCACGTGCCCGTCGACCTGGGACCGGACCGCAGCGATGCACGGATGCACGCCAAGACCGTAGGATCCTACGCAGTGCCGTAGGGGACCGCACCGCCACTTCCCAGCAAATTAGGGACACTGTTGCTCCTGGGGTATCGGCGAGGACCATTCGCAACCGTCTCCATGAAGCTGGGCTACGGTCCCGCACACCGTTAGGCCGTCTTCCGCTCACGCCCCAACATCGTGCAGCCCGCCTCCTGTGGTGTCGTGACAGGCGTGAATGGAGGGACGAATGGAGACGTGTAGTCTTCAGCGATGAGAGTCGCTTCTGCCTTGGTGCCAATGATGGTCGTATGCGTGTTTGGCACAGTGCAGGTAAGCGCCACAATCAGGACTGCATACGACCGAGGCACACAGGGCCAACACCCGGCATCATGGTGTGGGGAGCGATCTCCTACACTGGCCGTACACCTCTGGTGATCGTCGAGGGGACACTGAATAGTGCACGGTACATCCAAACCGTCATCGAACCCATCGTTCTACCATTCCTAGACCGGCAAGGGAACTTGCTGTTCCAACAGGACAATGCACGTCCGCATGTATCCCGTGCCACCCAATGTGCTCTAGAAGGTGTAAGTCAAACTACCCTGGCCAGCAAGATCTCCGGATCTGTCTCCCATTGAGCATGTTTGGGACTGGATGAAGCGTCGTCTCACGCGGTGTGCACGTCCAGCACAAATGCTGGTCCAACTGAGGCGCCAGGTGGAAATGGCATGGCAAGCCGTTCCACAGGACTACATTCAGCATCTCTACGATCATCTCCATGGGAGAATAGCAGCCTGCATTGCTGCGAAAGGTGGATATACACTGTACTAGTGCCGACATTGTGCGTGCTCTGTTGCCTGTGTCTATGTGCCTGTGGTTCTGTCAGTGTGATCATGTGATGTATCTGACCTCAGGAATGTGTCAATAAAGTTTCCCCTTCCTGGGACAATGAATTCACGGTGTTCTTATTTCAATTTCCAGGAGTGTATAATTTGATTGAATAAGCCCTGAACATTATTTTTCCTAGGAGAAGATTTAAGCATTGGAAACTCCAGCTTGGAATATCAACAATGTAGAAAAAGACAGATTGCTACTTAGCGTAAAGAGGACAGTTCTAAGTTGCAGCAGGCACAATTAAGACACTTGCACATAAGCTTTTGGCCATCAGAATGAGGAAGAGAAACACACTTCATTCATTCACACAAGCAAGCACACCTCACTCACACGACCACAAACTTGGGCACCTTGGGCCAACATGCTGTACATTGTTGTTAAGAGAAGATTTAGTAGCAGCTAGGTGTTTTTTACAGTCTCCAGCAACAATCCGTAAAACAAACTGTTTGTGTTTTGCCTTTTGTTAGAATGTTGTTGTAGTCCTGAATGGATTTGACACCTCCTTCTGCAACATCATTCACAACCACCATCTCCTCAAGTTTTTGAATTGCACTTATGTAACACACTTCGCCTCTGTTTTTTCTTTGTTGCATTATAGTTTACAGTCAACACAGACCATGTTGCTAGGTCACCCTTTTCGACACTGAAGTGTTAAAAATGTCCTATCCCCTTTATTTCCATCTGTCCTTAACTATCAGAATGAGCTACAGCAAAGAGATCGTTGAGGTTTTGCACGAAGTAGTCTCGCTCCCCTTTATTTTCCTTTTTCTTATTCTTCTTTGCCTGAAGTTGTAATCAAATTTTTATTTCGAACTTTCCATTTCATCATATAGATTGAGTAACTTTTCAGTGCAGTAGTCTGTTCTTCTAGTAGGATTTCATGCTTTCTGACAAAAAATGGAAACTTAGTGAATTGCCAGTATGGTCCCTTGGCTCTTTGTAAGATTTACAACTGTTACATTGTAGAACAAAAACTTGCAGTAGTTTGGTTGGAAATCGAACTAGGAAGACACACATTGAAGTCTTTCCTTAACAGCCATAGTGAAGAACATCAGGCGGTCAATGGCATTTTCGAGTAGGCAGAATAAGCCAGGACAGTCAGTTTTCACCAGTGGTACAAACTCTTCTGAAGCAATAATTTAAGTCAGTGTGCTTCTTTTCTTCACTTTATTTCTCAAAAAGCTTCTTCTTGAACTTAAGATTTGATGAAACTAAATAAATTAAGTCCAACAATATGCCTACTCTTCCATGAGAAGCAACTGACTGCTGTCCCCATGTTGGTGCCATTACATTAAATGTAGTTGAATACGAAATCGCATAACCCAAGCTGTTCATAAAAATATCCTTCCGAATGTTGGAATATAACATTTTGTTAATACTGTAGCAATTAACTATCAAAATATTTTAGTATGAAATATTTCTTACTCACCTTACATGACAATACAGGAAACACAGACAATAACGAAGCAGATGATCGCAGCAAGTATTGCCGTGAAACTTGGTGACAGTACCAAAGTAGTCTTTTTGTTTGGTTTTAAGTGTTCACTGCATGGCTGCAGCACTCTCCAAATCCATAAAAGAAAGGGGTTACTTTTATATGCACCTGACTGCTACAACCAACTGTGTTTACATATTAATGTTTTGCTATAAAAAATTGATATTTATTATATACAATATTTTATGGGTTATGAGATGCACCTCAATTTTTAAACATTTCAAAAATTCTTCATCATTGTTGTTCTCTTCATATATAACACGATCTTCACTGCTATCGAGGGCATTACTTACGCGGCGCTTCTTGGAAGATTTAACGTTACTGTCTTCTCTCATTCTGGACCACGACTGTTTTATCCACGGACACACTTGTTTGATTGTAGGTAGTTTTAAAGCTCCCTTCAGTGTGAATTCATCTTGGGTTTCATCCAGCCGCCATTTTTTCCTTTTTCTCCCATACACATTTTAAATGGTTTACTTATCAAGACATAAAGAGGTTGCAGTTGTGAAGTCAGTCCTCCCAGAATAACAGCAAGCACTGTATTTCCCAGTCTGTTTCTCTTTCACAGAATTTTTTGAATGGCTACTAAACTGATACAGCACAAGAAAACAACTCTTCTTCAATGAAGCATCTTTCCTTCTCTCCCGCAACTTTGTTAATTGATAATTTCATAAGAGCCTTATACATCCAACCCTTGTCACGTATTTGAACAATACTACCTTGTGGCATTTCAGGTTTTGGCATTGTTTTGCACTTGAAAATGATAATTGGATTAAGTTTAGCATCGACAGCACGGTGGAAAAGGACAAAAGTGTAGTGTAATTTTTTGTGTCCACATGTTTCTGTAGTTACAGTTTTAGCATTTTCCACGGCAAAAGTTATGTTACTTGGCACATCAAATGTGACGGAAAATTTGTCCATGTTTGCTATTTGGCTCAGTTCCAACTTTGTTTTCTTTTGATGTTATGTAATAAAGTGATAGAAAGATGATATTTTTTGTTCACACTCTTGCATTGTTT
The DNA here is from genome assembly GCF_023897955.1 of Schistocerca gregaria. Taxonomy (NCBI): domain Eukaryota; kingdom Metazoa; phylum Arthropoda; class Insecta; order Orthoptera; family Acrididae; genus Schistocerca; species Schistocerca gregaria. Next base: position 353,898,443 of record NC_064922.1, on the reverse strand, counting down.
TCTGAGATATTTACGTTTTAGTTTGCATGCTGAGTCCATGATGTTTCATAAACCTGTAGCAGCAACTACCTTCACCCTTAAAGTCTGTTAAGTTCCACTGTAGCTCTAGCTTATGAGTGTGTATTTGAATCATTTTTGTATTAATTCCAATGCCATTTTGACGATGTCCATATATCCATTTCAATATGTTATCTTCTAGATTTGCCCGTTTTGCAATTAGTCCTCTATTTGCGCATTTAGTCTTCCTCATTTTTTTTCATTTCTTTACTAGCCCACCAATTGCGAATGGTTTTTTGTGTTGGTGGAGGGCTATGTCACTCAGCTGCTCTGTTCCATGTTGTGCTGCGTATGCTATTACTTTAAATTTAAGGCCTGCATAATATGAATGCCTTTTATTTTTTCCATTTTGAAACTAGCTACTAACAAAAAAATTGTATTGTTACTAATAACACACATCATTTTCACTTAAAATTAACTGGCACTGTAGGCTGCAGTGATGATCATAGGCTAGACTGTGTCCTGGGTTTATGACGGACGGACGGGAAGGAGACAGTGTTAGCAATATTGTGAATCCCCGCAACTTAAGTTTGTCGCATCGGTGCACTGTTTCCGAAGTGGAATCCAATGTTGCCAACTAGAGATAGGTTTCCCGCGGCATTGAATATATGGCCATTTTTAAGATTGGTGGGAATTTTAACTAAAACACTGGACATTTTTGTATTAATTTCTAGTAGAAGGCACACCTGAATTTTGTAGTCAATTTTTCGAAGAAAAAAGTGTCTTATAGTCTGTAGGAGGAGGAGGAGGAGAAACTGCATAACAAAATTCGCACTGCAAAATTCGAAACTTCATGGTCAGTGAGTGTCATCTTGTAGTTGTCTGAGCTAAAATTTTTGCACATATCGTTTTTGTTGTTGATTGGAACAAAATGGGGGGGGGGTGAGCTAAACTTTCAGAAAGTTTAAAAATAAGAGCCACCCTAGTATACACTTTTTAAACGCAAGTGTGTTCCACTTGCAATGTATTAGTTCCAATGTGCTGTTATGATTTGACATGGACAGAAGACACCTTTTTTGTGTAGTAGGGTCTGTTGCTGTACATGAGTAATTTCCCACTTTTCCTCTTTCCCTTTTAGTGTATATAGATTTTTAAAGTGTCCCAGTATGTGATATAAAATTTTGGTGGTGCAGTTTTTCACTGAAGCCTCCTGCTGTTTCAAGGCTTTGCTTTTAGCTTAATTTATCTGCTTTCACCTGGTTTTTAAATATTTAACAAATATAGGAATGCATAAAATAACTGTTACTGGTCAGGGTTTATATAATTTGAAGGAAAGTGCATATTTTTGCCATTCAGTCATTAGAAGAGTCCTGTGCCATTGCAAACTTTTGAATTGTATGAATATTTCTCTTTCTTCTCAGTTTTTGTGTAGTATTATTTGACCACACCTGTTATGTGACTTGCGTTTTCTGCACATGTAGCACTCGCTTAAGAATCCCTTTTGTAACTCACTGAAACTGTGAGCATTCTGTAAAACACAATGAAAGACAATCCATTGCGTACCAGTTGCCCATACTAACGTCAGAGATGAGGCTATTGTCAGGAGTACTCCAAGGAAGCATGATAGGACTGCTGTTATTTTCTATGTACATAAGTGATCTGGTGGACAGGGTAAGCAGCAGTCTACAGCTATCTGCTGATGATGCTATGGAGTATGGGAAGGTGTCATCGTTGAGTGACTCTATGGGGATACAGTGTGACACAGACAAAATTTCTAGATGGTGTGATGAATGGCAGCTAGCTCTAAATGCAGAAAAATTTAAGTTAATGCAGATGACTAGGAAAAATGAACTCATAATATTAGAGTACAGCATTAGTAGTGTGCTACTTGAGTCATGTTAAGTGTCTAGGCAAAAAGCTGCAAAGCAGTATGAAATGGAATGAGCATGTAAGGGTTGTAGTAAGTAAGGCGAATGGCCGACTCTGTTTATTAGTAGAATTTTAGGAAAGTGTGGTTCGTCTGTAAAGGGGGTCACATACAGGACACTAGTGCAACCCATTGTTGAGTACTGTTAGTGTTTGGGATCCGCACCAGGTTGGATTAAAGAAAGATACTGAAGCAGTTCAGGCTGCTAGATCTGTTACTGGTAGGTTCGAACAATATGCAAGTATTACAGAGATACTTTGGGAACTCAAATTGGGGTCACTGGAGGAAGGCAACGTTCTTTTTGAGGTGTACTATTGAGAAAATTTGAAGAACTGGTATTGAAGGTGATTGCAGAACAATTCTACTGCTGTCAATGTGCATTTCACGTAAGATCTGTGGAGACAAAATTAGAGAGATTAGGGCTCATACGGAGGTGTACAGACAGTTTTTTTCTGTTGCACTATTTGTGAGTGGAACAGAAAAGGAAATGACTAGTAGTGGTAAGGGATATCCTCTGCCTCACACTGTATGGTGGCTTGCGGAGTATGTATGTAGATGTAGATGCATATGCAGATATCGACTGCACTGTCAAAGGGATATTAAATGCTCATCTTACTTTTTTCATCTCTTCCAATAAATAATGCTATAGGTCCATTCTTGGCTTGATTACGGGGAATTGCCTGTCTAGCCTAGAAAATGTGAGCTGCACTGAGTTTGTAGATCTTTAGTTTCATGCAGCATGGTGGCAGCAGGATTCCCATGGTGGCAGCTGTGGTGCTGACTGCAGTGGCCTCCCAGGTAAGGGATCTAAGAACTGACAGACAGAGCAACCAATAACCCAAGTGTATTCCTGAAATTTTTCTTATTTTGTAATTGCAGATGGTATTATATATGTTGATACAAGAGTTTTACTTCTCAAAAATGTGCAGCAGAATAATAGCAAGACTTTGGGGAAGTGAGGTAGCATATTGTCTCGCACTCACTGGTTGCACAAACACCCCATCAGTAACATCTCAGGCATGCCTTTTCTTTCTATGTCAGTTTTTGTAATTGCTGGATTGGTTTGCGACTTTGAGCTCCTCTTGGAGCATTCAGCCTTCCCCATGGTGTTATTTCTGTCTAGTTAAAACTGGCTAACAAAGATGTGACGTAATGCCCCAAGAATCAAGATTGCAAATTTTTTCATCTTCTGTTGTCATCTAGCTCAGAGGTCTGCAAGCTTTCAGATTTCCTACACCAATTTTTTCTGTTTTTGATAGACCTCGTGCTTTCCAGATATTGCATTTTTACAAATTCTCAGCAAATTCGATTTTGATGCCTACTGACTTCGATAGGAGTAACTGTAGAAGCAGCCTGTATATTAGGCTTCTGTGTAACATCAAAACTTTGAACACAGCAACAACAAAAGCTTAACCTCTGAATATAAGGTGATCCTGTATTCTTTGAATGATCAATTTGGAGGAAAAAGTCTCATCTTGTAGTCAGCTGTAACAAGCTGTGGACAGTGCAAAAGCTCATACAGATGAAGAGCATCACCTTCTTGTCACTGAAATGATAGACAGGGTATGAATTTTGAAGCTATATAACTGAATTACTACCTGATGAAAATTGTAATAATTAAATAAAATCCAGTATTACCATTTTATCAAGTAGTCAGCCAGTCACATTTGTCTTGAGTGGTATGTTTTAAATAATAAAGAAGACAGACTGTTTTCTTGTTTTTGGCTCCCTGGTTTTTGACATTTCAACAGATTCCATTCTGTAACATTTTTAATATGTTAATATTTTACCCAAGTTTTAATTTCTGTGATTCCCTAAGACTACGATGTTGTGGTAAAAAAAAGTCTTTATTGAAATAGAGCTATAGCTGAAATACCAGAACAATAAGGGCAGCAGAGTGGGAACAAACAGCAATTTTCGACTCTAATTCAATTTTTTAAGTAACACTGTGATGCTGTCAGTGTAAGAGTTACACTATTTGAAAATTTGTGCTACTGAATTTTGAACCAAAGAAAGGATCAGAGATTGGGCATTATAAATATGTTGAAGGTCAGAAGGTATCAAAATATACACTGGTCGTCATAATCAAGGATTGTGGGCTCTATCAGTTGCCTTCTTCAGACACTCTTGATCAATGCTAAGCCTAATATCCAGGGTTTTTACAATTAAAGTATCACTACTTGAGCCAAGTACAAGGTAAACTATTTACCATGTGGGTATTAGCTATATTAGAATGATGATCAGATTGTGTTAAAGACATGACTTGCCATTGGGCGCAGGTACTGGTACGCTGACTTGGGGTTGAAACACAAGAATCTGTGTACATTATGGTTGTAGTCAGTCAACCTGGATGTGGACAAGGGGAGCAGGACTTGGTTTGTAAACCTATTTCGATAAAACCATGGCAATAGAGCTGCTGCTCTTAGTGAGTATCGAAACATGTAAGATACATGAAAAGGTCCTCTTTCCACACTGGGGTTGAACAACAATGTCTGGAAGCTTGAATTAACTGGCAGTTAGGGAATTGCTTCTAGTAGAGACTGACAGCCAGTTGCATCCAAATTGCTTAAGTTGTTCAAAAGTGCTACGAACATTTGTGAAATGGTATACGTACAAACTTCCAGGCTGTCATAGATTCAGGTGGTTGTCATGTTGAGCAACGTATGTTAACCTGGAATGTAAACAGGGTATTTAGTTAATTTGTTACCCTCTCGTGTAGAAATTAAAATGTTTCTTTCAAAGGTTTTTCATTATGTATCTTCCACATGTCTTTACAAATGTTTCCACAAAGTTTCATTTTCCTACAATCTCTCGTTTTTCATGGGGGTCCTTTCTAGTAACGAAAGTTTAATATAACCACCATATATTTGATGCGTACTTGCATCCTTGAGATATTCTATGCTTCCTCCCCTCATATATGCCGTAGCATGTCACAGAAACTGAAGAGCAACCTTTCTTCGCTTGGTATTGCAGATTTTTAGTTTTATACCTAGACATCTCAAATGTGTCATTCTGTGTAAGAGTTTGCCACAGACCACATTTTATTTTGATACAGTGTGGGTTGTTGCAGTGCATATTTATGCTTTTCCATGGGCGATCAACGTTTTGATTAATTGATAGGTGCATATGTATTGGAAAGATCTTACAGAGTTCTGCCACTTGTTGGTTTGATAGTGCCCATTCTAGTTATAAGAAATATGTTTTAATATCTTTGAGATCACTACCTTACAATTACCTACTACTACATCTGCTACTGTTTTAACTCCTTTTATTTTTTGCAGGAAGTTGAAGGAAAAGAGGCAGGCACTGTGATTGTTGTCACAAATACTGGTTACAAGCTACATGAACGTGTAATTCGTCCAGCAGTGGTAGGTGTGGCTAAAGCCAAATAAGGTGGTGTCTTGTTTTGTAGGACTGTGTACGTATGGTGATTGTAATCAGAGGTGTGGATGTCATTAAGCGTTTATTTTTTATTATTCAGTGCTGTGGGCATTGACTTTGTATTGTAAAAACATGCGATGACCTGCATTTAGTGCCTGTAAATCCTGTTGTGTACATACAAGTGAAATATAATTTTTGTTGCATGTTTTGTTTACAATGTCATTGTACTTCAGATGTAATTGATAGTTGTACACAATTCTATATGAAGCAACAATCTTCACCAAAGTGAATTTTTGGTGTTCTGCCATTTGAGAAAAGACGTCTTTACACAGTGTAACACTTAAGAATGCTTGTTTTTGACTCGGAAAGATGAACCAGGTCCACATTGAAAGCACATTGCTGGTCTTGTACACAGGTAAGTTCAAGCATCCCTTTTGCACTACCATCTGGACAAATGGTGAGCTGTATCATGTCTTTGTATTAGAAACACAGTGCACAAACAATTAAAATACAGAAAAGAAAATTTACATGATAACTGTGTGTATGATACGAAAACCCCAGCTGCTTCTTCCTCCATCATAGGTCAAGATTATACGGCAGTGACAGGAAAAGGGAAGCTGGGAAGAGAATGGAAAAGTAGTGCTAAGTATAGTATGTGTATTGGTGTTCATAATGTGAGCAATCCCATAAAGCAGCAAAAAAAAAAAAAAAAAAAAAAAAACTAAGGAAAAGATACTGACACTGTGCAATGAACCTTTTTTATGAATCTCCCCATGAGAGCTGGACTGTGCTCGTGCAATGTGCAAATAGAAGTTAAGATGGGGTAACCACCCATTAAAACTAAAGAAACTGCAAAAAGATAGGAAATGAAGGAGGTAACACCTGGGTGAAATAAAAGAACCAGAAGTTGTTGAAGGGTTGAGGAATGGCTAGAGGAAAACTGCAAAGATGAAAAAGTTTGCATAATGACAGGCAAGATATATGTAACCAGTAGGAACATTGAGAAGATCTATGGAGAAAAGAAAAGGAACTGTATGACTATCAAGAGCTCAGACATTTATAAGGGAAACAACTGTGAGGGAAATCTTATGGAAAAAGAAGAGGAAGTAGGTGAAGTTGAGATGGGAGGTAAGATACTGGAAGAATAATTTGACAGAGTACTGAAAGACCTAAGTGAAAACAAGGCTCTTGGAGTAGGTAACATTCCCTCAGAATTATCGATGTACTTGAAGAACCAAGCATGACAAAATTATTTTACCTGGTGTGAATGATAAATGAGAGAGCCGAAATAGTGCCAGGCTTCTGAAAGACCTTAATAATTCTAAGTCCAAAGCATACAGGTACTGACAGGTGTGAATACTACAGAACCACCGGTTAAATAAGTTATGTTTCGAAAATACTAACACCAATTATTTGCAAAAGAATGGAAAAACTGATAGAAACCAACCTCAGGGAAGGTCAGTGTGGGTTCCGGAGAAATGTGCGAATCAATACAGACCTTAAGACTTAAACTAGAAGGTGGATTGAAGAAAGACATAGCTTTATAGCATTTGTAGATTTAGATAGCTTTCACAATGTTTATTAGAATAAACTCTTTGAAATTTTTAAAGTATCATAGATAAAGTACATAGAGCAAAATGTTATTTATGACTTGTACTGAAACAACTGCAATTATCAGAGTGTGACATTAAAGGGAAGCTGTAGTTCAGAAGGGAGTGACATAGAGTTGTATCCTTTCTCCGATCTGCAATCTGTACATTTGAGCAGCTTATGAAGTAAAGGAGAAATGCGGAGAAAGGTGGTGCAAAATGCTGACAGACAATAGCAAGAAAATCAGTTCTGAAAAAGGAATATGTTAACACCTAATATATTTAAGTGTTAGACAATCTGAAGATGTGTCTTGAGTGTATTCTTGTATGAAAGTGAAACATTACTACAAGCCACTTAGGCGAGAAGAGAAGAGGACCTTTTGAAATGTACTGAATCAGATTGGGGGGGGGGGGGGGGGGAGTGTGTGGTAGAACTTTCTAAAAGAAGGGAACCATTAATGGGACGCATCATCCTTATGGCAAGTTTGGTAATGGAAGTAAGTGTGGGAGGTAAAAATTGTATGGGGAGACAAAGGTTTGAATACAATAAGCAGGATACAATTGATGTAGGACACAGTAATTATCCTGTGATGTTGAGGCTTGCCCATGATAAGCTAGTGTGGGAAACTGCATCAAACCAGTCTTCGGGTTGCAGCAGCAGCAACAAGAGACTTACAATATGAAGACAAGTTTTCATTGTGTTTAAAGTTATGGATCTGACAACACATTGTGGCTCTTTAGTGAACTTTGTGAAAATCGTTTTATTAGTGACAATTTTTGTAGTATGAGGTGATAAGTCTCCATCTGTATACATCCACCTTGTTTATTATACTCTGAAGAAGCCACTGATGTAACCTTGAAATTAAAAATGCCTTTCTGAAGAGAGCTTGTGCTGGCTTCACTGTATGTCCAGTGACCTTACAGAAAGACACTACTAATAAATATTCAGATTTTTTCTTTCTCCAGAGCAATAATGTCTCCTATGACTTTCTAACCTCTGCAGATTTGAAACATGCTTTTAATATAAGATCTGTCAGTAAGCTGCTCTTCATTGTCAAACAAAATTGTGCACATAATACGTATATGAACCCAGTGACATAATCATAGTTACAAGCTTGTGAATTTAGGCTGAGGAAAATACTAATAGATGTCAATATGACTAATTGTTACTACACATTCCTTTTGTATCATCAGAATTTTTGTTATCATGTAATTCATACATTGTCTAATCATCCAAAAAAAAAGGTAAGTGGAATCATATTAAACATTTGTTTGAGCTTTTGGAAGTGAATCTCTGTTAGGTCGAGGTATCATATTCTGTGCTCTTTCCAGATGTCCTCTGCTAGCAATGCTTTATGGAAGTATCCCTTGTAAAATACTGGGTAACCAAGCTTGCTTTCATTGAAAATGAACATTGTAAACATTATGTTTGGAAACACATGGCTATCTAGATTAGACACAGTTGCTTTCGTTTGAGGTTAATTATAGCAATTATTTTGGGATTGTTTGGCTTCTGCCAACTTTTTTAAAATAAATTACTGACTCAAGAATGTTACAAAGGTTACCTTAATCATTCCAGTAACAAAGAAAATTAAAAATAATTTGTTCTTCTTTTGGAGAGGAGCATGATTTTGTTTGCTACACTGGACACTATTTGCATTGTGTACCATATATTTGAATAAAATGTACTAATTGCCTGAAATCCAAAAATTTCCTGAGATACAAATGTTTAGGTGTAGATATCATTGATTTACAAAGTCTCCTTTTGCAAAACTGTGTTATGTTTTTGTGATGCGAAAATAAATTGTGTGTGCTTATACTAGATGAATGATTTAAAATCATTCACATCACTTGCAAAAGATTCCCCTCCCTGCCCCCCTCTCTTTCCTCAATTTTATGCTCTTCATGGTCTAAGATCAAACAGTTCTCTGCTTTTAAGGTATTTATCATTACCAATCAGTGAAATTTTTCATAGTATTTAAAATTATGAAATGAATTGATTGTCAAACACTTTTAATATCATGCAAGGGTATGGCCTTGCAGGTGTTTCGTCAAATAACATTGAGGTATACAATTTTGCTTCGAAGTTTCTGCCATGACTGTTATGCTTCATGTTATTTCTCTCCTCAGCCCACCAGTTTGTGGCTCACTTTCAGTTCTTCCATCTCTAGTGCTAGTTTTTGATGCTCATGTATCTTCCAAAAGGTTTAATTTTGTCCATCAAGTTTTGCCTTTGTCATGCTATCTGTCTTCTTTTACTCTCCCCTCCCCACACCAAACTCATTCTCTCGATCAGAGTAACGAACTGGAACGAATGACAAAGCAAATTGATAATTATGTTGTTCCTACTAACAGTGACGCTCTTGAGCAGGCTCCTTGTGTCACCTGCTCTTATCACTTCTTTGATTTAGGATCGGTCAGTCCACAGTATCTTCAACTTTCTCCTCCAATTCCCCATCTTCTCAGCTTACAAACTTCCTTTTTTCACCACCTTTGACATGGAAGTTTTTACCCCATACATGCAGATGCTCCAAAAGTAGCTTTTAAATAATCCTTTTCTAATAGTCAATGACACTATTGCCAGTAGTTTTCTTTTCTGGAAAAGAAATTTTTTTTCTGTGCTATTCCAGCTTTAGCAGCAAAGTTGTTATACAGCTTTTGAGGTACCTATTGAAACTATGATAATTTTTTCAAATAAAATGACAGTTGAAACTCTGGTACCTCTGTGAGGTTACTGAATTATTTAAAATATGATTTTCAAGTCTTGAAGATAAACTAATGGTTTGTGATATTTTAAGTTATGTTTTTTCCAAAGTATATATATATTTTGGACATGAATTTTCGTTTAATTTTAACACTGACGGAGATGTTTTTCACGTTTCACAGAACAAGATGTTTGTTCTTTGTGATTTTCAAAGCACTTGGACATCTATTTGAAGTGCATTTTACATTTGTGCATTGCGCCTGCGATACATACTGTAGAATGCATGCTGTCGTTGGACCTCGTGGCATATCACACAAGGAAGGAAGGAAGGTAGGTAGGTTACAGTTGAATGTCCCAACCACAGCATGATCAATAGACGGAATATCACACAGCATTATTATCTGGTCTTTGTCGTCTCACTGTTTGTGTTTGTTCTCTGTTTTAAGTTTATTTTGTTCTTCACTAAAATCAAGTTCCAGTCTTCTCAACACTATTACATTGCCAGAGAAGCCTCCAGTACTGTCATATTTATTTGGAGTTGGAAGAAATTTCTCAAATCAACAGCTATGTTCTCTTTGTAGAGACACAAGTTTAGGTTGGTTAGCTAAAAATACCAAATAAATGAGGGGAAGATGTTTGTTACAAAATTCTAGGAGTGTGAATGTGAGCAGCGTGCTCAGATAGGAATGGTTAAGGTTACCACTTACGACAAGTGGGAGATCCGTAATAAAGTCCCAGTCCTGCACAAATTTTCATTTGTTCTGAAATATTCTGTAGCTTATATGGAACCAAAATCACAATCTGAGAGTTCATTCTTAATTGAATGCAGCTATTGATTGTCAACACACTGTCATAGACACTGCACTGCAGTGAAAATGTATGGTTTTCTCCTTGCAGGTTTACTGAGTGGGGTAGTGCAGTGAGCACAATGGACTTGCATTCATGAGGATGAGAGTTGAAACCTGTATCCAATCATCCTGATTTAGGTTTTCTGTGATTTTCCTAAATTTGCTTAAGGTAAACATTGGTATGGTTCTTTTGAAAAAGAATGGCCGCTTTCCTTCTGTCTTTCCATAATCCAAGCTTGTGCTCAGTCTCTAATGACCTCGATGTCAACGAGACATTAAACACTAATCTCCTCCTCCCTCTTGCAGGTTTGAATTTATGCTATATTTCAATTTGAATGCACCCAGCAGTGAAGAGCTACCTAAGTACATTTCTGGCAACTTGTGAAATTCCAGTTGCCACCAATTGACTTTAAAGTGTAGTGAAAATGAAAAAATCATCTTTTCCTGAACAAAAGACAACTTTTTTCAAGTTGCCTTGACCTGCAACTTGATGCTCAAATGATCATTTATATTCACGAAGAAGCCTCATTGCTCTCAAAACATGAGTTTCTACAGAGATAGCCATGTTCATAGAATTATGTGCCCAGTTGACCAGACTAGCAAATAAATAGAGAAATGTTGACAGACATGTTTCACCTGGTCAGAAACTGTGCATGGCTTGTTGAATGGCGCTGACCAGTTAAATTGGCAAGTGCTTCAGATTCAGCTCCTTCTGATGAAAAACTGAGCATTAGTTTTACCTCTCTTGTTGTTTCACAGATCAAAATAAATCAGAAAATCTGACATAAAGGGTTATGTCAAGTGTAAAGTCTGCTATACACTTGGCAACTCCTGAAGTGCATCACTAGCAAGTGGTTTTCATCCTAGGTCTCCCTGAATAAAATTTGTGTTCTAGTATTGGCATCAAACAGTTGGCCCAGAGGAAGGACAGCAGCAGAGTAAGGAGTTTCTGAGAAAACAACGAAAACAGCCATAAAATTGAAAATGAGTTTGGTACTTGGTACACTAAGGAAGAAGTTGATGAAGTAAAAAGTTGAAAAGCAGAAGCAACTGCTGCTAAACAGTTTGAAATAAGTATTTATTGCTTCTAGTTTAGTCAGAAAATTGGCTTTTCCAAATATTGACATCTGGCCTAAGTGTGTTGTTCTAGGGATACCAAAGATGGACTCTATGTAGGTTTGAGCCATTCATCAGGATGTCAAACTTATGCCTACTAGAAGTAGCACTGTCCAAAAGTTTTATAAGATGTGGATGTTGCAGAATGCAGCACAAAATGAAAAGATTGTATGCTTTTTCAGTGTGATAGTTGTCAAGGAAAAACTGCATTGATTTCTGATTTGTGAAAAGAGATTAACCCAGACGAAGATGTTAATACATAAAATTGGTGTAGCCAGATCATGTGTCCTTGGTAACAGTTACCTGTGTAACACAAGCTGTGGAAGGAAACCTGGTGTGCTGAAGTGCTCAGTCAGATTTTGCAGTAAATTGGTAATTTGTTGTTAAGGATTCTGTGAACTGTTTTCATTGGGAAAAGAACTGAACTACTTCGCATCCCATAGTGATTTTTTTTTATTTTAAAATGCACAGATATTCTGCTAAAGCATCTGCATTATGTGAGAGAGCCTAAGTTATGACACAGTAGCTGTATGTGTTTTAGTAACAGAATTGGTCATGAAACAGATGGTGACTGAATTACAGCTTGCAGCAGAAAAATCTGCCTCTGCCACATTTCTCAAGATTTTGGTGTAAAAACTGAATGAAAAACTTTTTTACCAGACATGGTAAATCTGTGTGGTGGTGGTGGTGGTGGAAGAGGAACTGTCAAATGACTGACTCAAGGGCTTGAATTGCACAAAAGAAAACAAGATTGTAATACCATTTGATCTGTATGGATTATGTTACCAAAACTTGGCAAAATTGAACACAATTTTTCTTGACAAGGCTCCAATAGAAACATCTAGGACAGGCAAAGGAATGTGTCCCTCTAAATCCACAGGTGTTAAAAGGAGTGTTATATTTGTTCCAATTAATGTGCACTTGGTTCAAGTAAAATGATTTTCTGGACTTGATGTCCTTTGTTACCAAAAGACAGGCACATTAAATAATTGGACAGAATTTGGTATCAGTGTTGCAGTCAAACAGTGGAAACTCCCGTTGTCAATATCAACAATATAAGGAAAAGATTCATTGCTACTCACTGTAAAGATGACATGCTGAGTTGCAGACAGGTACAATAAAAAGACACATACACATCAGCTTTCAGTAGAGATGGGGGATCTGCTCCTGGGCTGATTCATAGAGTTGAATCTTTCAAAGGAGTGAACAATCAGTGATTCAGAAAAAGAGAATAGTAGCTCGAAACGTCTCCCACGGCAGAGAGAGAGAAAGAGAGAGAGAGAGAGAGAGAGAGAGAGAGAGAGAGAGAGAGAGAGATATAGAGTGAGTCGGAGCAGATCAGCGTCAGCGGGGCCTCTGCTGGTCAGAGCACGCTGCACGCCACACAACACAGCCAGCGCCGGCCTCTGCCCTGCTTCTGCCTTGGCTGCCTGCATTGTGCAGTGTCCCATTGGATTTTGTGTTTCACATATGCCGTGCCGTCTCTGTGCTTCCTCTGCCGCGTGCAGTGTCTGGCGCACCTTAACTTAGCATCGCGGCAGTTGATGCGAGCAACAGGACAGAGAGCCCCCTAGCGGAGAACATAAGAACTACTTGCAACAACCTGGTCGCACGCAAGAGAACGGACGATTTGTCTCGGAGCGGGTGACTGGTGGCCGTTCATCGCTCCCCCACCCTCGGAACTTGGCCGCTCAACGCTCACCCCACTGTTCTCGACTCTAGCCAGAGTGTTGAGTATAGCAACTCAGGAGCCACTCTGGTCTCTGCGGCCTTAGCTCATGCAGTAATACAGCTCGCGGCTCGACCTGCTTGACTCAGCGCCTCTGCATCGGAGTTCGTCTCTACTGGGTATTGTTCTTCGTAGTAATACCGTTATGTATATTACATAATTGTTATGTAAACATCATTTGTTTTGATTTTATTTTTATTTGTTTAAACTGATCAGATTAGGTTCCTGACGGCTCCTCTTACTATAGGATTTTTTATTATGGTCACTCAAATTTACGCTGTAATTAAGAGTAAACCAATAAACGTATAGCAAAATGTGATACACCAATATTTTCCTTGTTTTATTCTGCAGAAGGCTATATGCAGCACTTTGGTTTACAGTCAAATTTATATATTTTTTTCTTATTGTAGTATGGATTTTACGATTTTAGGCGTCTTTGGAAGGAAACGTTCACTTTAAAAATGTATGGCTTGCGATGTATTTGTACGAGGTTAATGAAATTTTAATACATTATAGCCAAATATATTGTTAATGTAAATCTCAAGTTACAACATTTTACGATCACCCAAAAAACCATGATAGTGCAAAATAAATCAATAATAAAAAGTTTGTCATATCATGGAAATTTCAATAAACAATACAAAATTCTTACTCTTTATCTGTGTTACTTCAAAATAGGATCAAATAAGATCAAAATACAGGTATGGTACTGTAATAAACCAAGTTGAAAGGGCAATGTGCTTTACATTTATTTTGTATTGTAAATGAGTGGTGAGTCATGAAAAGAGCTAATTCATTTCATGGAGTGAACAGTTCTGATCCGATCTCTGAAAACAACAGTTTTGCCCATCTCTAGCTTTCAGCCAAAGCCTAAGTTAGAAAAGGAAATACACATTCATTCACACAAGCAGGCACACCTCTCGCACACACGACCACTGTCTCTGGCAGTTCAGACCGGTGTGAGCTGCCAGAGATGGCAGTCGTGTGACAGAGGTGTGCTTACGTGTGTGTGTTTGTTTTTTGTTTTCCCTTTTCTGACACAGACTTTGGCCGAAAGCTAATGTGTAAGTGTCTTTTTGTTGTGCCTGTCTGCAACTAAAATGTGTTATTGTTACGGTGAGTAGCTATCTATTTTTTCCCTTATATTGCCAACAGTGCAGTCAGTTCTGTAGGTTGTCTTCATTTATGAGAACAGCTGATGGTTAAAAACATTCATAGAATTTCACTTGGATTGTATGTATTCTTGTGGCCCTTCACATTTGTTTCCTGATCAATGAGGAGAGACACTTGATAGATGATTTATTAACATATTCTTGGGAAGCTACATGTTCCTTGAGCGTGGTGTTTGGGTAGACATCACAATTTCTTAGGTATGCCAATTCAAAAAATTATTGCAAAATTTAAACTACTCTACCCTGATATCTGGATGATATTGTTAACAGGATTTCAGATTGGTATACATTATGTTTGGAACCTATTTTAATAAACTCACTGACAGGCTTGAGAACCTCAGAAAAGTGCACCACGTACAGGTGAATTTGCCTGGTTATGGGTGTGGCCCCCTTGGTGATGGGATGTTATTTCGGACAGACTGATTGTGGCACCGGTGCAAGTTAGTGCTCAAAGAAAGTTTGAGGATTGGGGAAAAAGCCCTTTCTTACAATAGACAGGGCTAAATTTACATCGCAATTAAAAATTAGCTCATTAGTCATTAAAAAAAGCTATGTACTTATCTGTGTTGTTTAAATATTGCAACCCCTCCTGCCAGAGGTTTGAGTCCTCCCTCTGTCATGGATGTGTTGTTCTAAGCATGAGTTAGTTCAAGGATACAGGGTACTTTTCCAGCTCAATATTATTGTACAAATCAACACCTGTTTCTTTCAGGCACTGTTTATAATGTATATGTTTTACAGATCTTTTGTTGACATCGTGTAATGCAGCACACTTTCTAAACAAATTAGAAGTATTATGAATATTTTTGAACCTACTTAAGGTTATTAAAAAACTACAAAGAAATTTATGCAACTTTTTTTCCAAAATGCTTCCTCAAATTGAGATACCATTTAATCCAATGTTACACGTTTGAAAGAGACCCTGCATGACATGATGGCTGAGGTACTAGACATATTTAATTCCTCCTCTTAGAACAAAGATTAAGGAAAGGCAAACCTACGTTTCTAGCATTTTTAGACTTAGAGAAAGCTTTTGACAATGTTGACTGTAATACTCTCTTTCAAATTCTAAAGGTGGCAGGGGTAAAATACAGGGAGCGAAAGGCTATTTACAATTTGTAGAGAAACCAGATGGCAGTTATAAGAGTTGAGGGGCATGAAAGGGAAGCAGTTGTTGGGAAGGGAGTAAGACAGGGTTGTAGCCTCTCCCCAATGTTATTCAATCTGTATATTGAGCAAGCAGTAAAGGAAACAAAAGAAAAATTCGGGGTAGGTATTAAAATCCATGGAGAAGAAATAAAAACTTTGAGGTTCGCTGATGACATTGTAATTCTGTCAGAGACAGCAAAGGACTTGGAAGAGCAGTTGGATGGAATGGACAACGTCATGAAAGGAGGATATAAGATGAACATCAAGAAAAGCAAAACGAGGATAATGGAATGTAGTCAAATTAGGTCGAGTGATGCTGAGGGAATTAGATTAGGAAATGAGACACTCAAAGTAGTAAAGGAGTTTTGCTATTTGGGGAGCAAAATAACTGATGATGGTCGAAGTAGAGAGGATATAAAATGTAGACTGGCAATGGCAAGGAAAGCGTTTCTGAAGAAGAGAAATTTGTTAACATCTAGTATAGATTTAAGTGTCAGGGAGTCATTTCTGAAAGTATTTGAATGGAGTGTAGCCATTGTATGGAAGTGAAACATGGGCGATAAATAGTTTGGACAAGAAGAGAATAGAAGCTTTCGAAATGTGGTGCTACAGAAGAATGCTGAAGATTAGATGGGTAGATCACATAACTAATGAGCTAATGAGGAAGTATTGAATAGGATTGGGGAGAAGAGAAGTTTGTGGCACAACTTGACCAGAAGAAGGGATCGGTTGGTAGGACATGTTCTGAGGCATCAAGGATCACCAATTTAGTATTGGAGGGCAGCGTGGAGGGTAAAAGTCGTAGAGGGAGACCAAGAGATGAATACACTAAGCAGATTAAAAAGGATGTAGGTTGCAGTAGGTACTGGGAGATGTAGAGGCTTACACAGGATAGAGTGGCATGGAGAGCTGCATCAAACCAGTGTCAGGACTGAAGACCGCAACAACAACAACATATTTTACAAAGATAAAAAAATACGTCTTGCATTTTAATTTTCATAATTTTTTTCCTAATAAAAATGTTATTTTTTCTATAATCTAGTTGATTTTGCAATAAAGCTTACGTCTACTACATAACTATGGACTATTGCAAGTTACAGAAAAAATTAGAGCCATGTTTTATAAACTTTAGGAAATATTTGTATCTGAATTCTGAGAAATACAACTTGGGGAAGATTGTGAATGAAGAACATACCTGAAGCATTGACTTCATCTTGCAGCATTTCATCATTTTCAAGCTTGCTCTTGGCATTCCTTTTAGCACTTCTTGCTTCTATGGTAACTTGAAGTGTGAATCTTTCAGCTTCTGTCACCCGGAAGCAATTGATCTTCCATATTAGAGCCACATTTTATGCCTAAATTTCTCAGGACTTCCAACCTTCCTATCACTCCATCATTGGAACAGATCACTGCATCTAGTACACAAACCTCTAATGCATTTAGTCCTACAAAAACATTATTGGCTAATCTTTCCCATATGCAACGGTTGAAACTTTCATTTGTATTCTGAGTGCCTCCATGAAGACATGTACTAAGCAAAACAGGGTCACTCAGGTCCCTAAAAAATGTGGGCTTATTTCATTCGTGACAGGCTCAGGAAGAGAATGCTTATGACGGTATATTTGACCAATTTCATTTGCTTTTTGGTAACCACACCAAGAATCTGAAGTAGGTGATCTGTGGTCAACTTATGAAAGTAGGTGGCCCATACAGCTTTTCTCATTGCTGTTGCATCATTAAGAGGTGCACTTTGTCTAATGGCCAGTCCATAATAACTCTGAAGGAGGTCTATTTCAGTTTCTGTCACTTTGCGTCAGAGATTTTCCATCAGATAGCAACTTTAATTTCACTTTGTGGCTTCCTCAATCTAGCACCCATCCTCCTTTGTACATGTCCACAACATTACAGTTTTGTTACCAATGTATCACCATAAACATTGAACTCATTAATTTTATTGAGTCCCTATCACATAGGTACTTTTGTGTATCTAATGTTATAAACTGGCACCGACGTCTGAAATATTTTTAGAGCTCCATCACACTCTTACCTCCAATGTAGCCATCATAATTCTTGAGAACACTGATGATGCTGTTGCTGTACTTACGGGCCTTATCCTTGGCCCGAGGATGGTGGAGCTCTAGCTTGTTACAGCCTTGCCTCCTGTTCCTTGCTGGGTGTGTGATGGTGTTTCCTCTCTTGATGATCTGTCCTGGCACGGTTTGTCGATGACTCCTGGCTGCTGGCATGTGAACATGCTAGTGGTGGACTTAGTTCTTTCGAGTTTTCCTCCCCTCGCACGTGACTTGCTGAATTGCTGCATCGAGCTCTGCTGTCAGCTGTGTCTGCCAGGATGTAGTCCCAGTCGCACGGTGTGAATACGGGGTTCGCGTTGATGATGTTGAGATCCTTTCTTGTGGGGAATTAGAGCATTATTGCCTGGTGTCCATCACGGAAGTCTAGTGGCCTATGTGGTAGCGAAGGCTTCTGCACCCCTTCTATCTGGACGAAGAGGTATGGGTTTTGCTGCGTGTTGAAGTGCCCATCCCACAGCATGGTGGCGATCTTCTTCAGCACCACCAGGCATGTTGCTGCTGTCGGGAAAGGGATGACATCGGTGCGCAGTTTCCCACCCTCCCTGGTGTTTCAACTCCCCGTCTGGAATTGGGGAAGGGGAGGACAGTGCCACATCCATGGGCGTCTTCCTGGTCTCCTGTATTGCTTCAGGTTCCAGGGTGATGTCCATTTGTGTTGCTGTGGAACACCCGTCTGGGTCGCCGCGTCCACCCCTGCTTGTCGAGCCACCGTGGAGGTGGCGTTGGGGGCGGGTGTCTTCTTCGTCACCATCCTGAGTTCCTCCCGCAGCTGTTGGTAGATGCCAGTGAATGGCAATGAGCTCCTTCTGCATGGCTGCCCTCTCTGCCTCCATTGCAGCTTTGAGAACAGCCACTGTGTCGTCGGTGGCGGCACTGAGCGGGACTCCAGCCTCACCAACATCTTGTTGGCGCGGTCCTTGTGGGGTCGCAACCTCTTCCGTATGTGCCACTTTTCGTGTAGCGGTCTGTGTCTTCTTTAGGTGTGCGCAGCTGCTGAAGTTTGCAGCATGTGCACCACCACAGTTCACGCACATGGGCGCCATGTGTTGTGGTTTATAGCAGTCGTGCGTGTCATGCACCTTGGTGCCCTTCAGGCACGCGACTGCCTCCTTGCACGTCCTGGCAACGTGCCAGACCTTCTGGCAGCGGTAACACTGTCTCTTGTGCTGCGGTCTGCTTCGTCTCTTCTTCTTGTTGCCCCGGCCATCTCGCGCCAGCGTGAGCAGGAGCTTGGCCAGCTTGCCTTACTTTCCGCGTCCCGACATGGCATTGGGCTAGTGGCATTGGCATCCGCGAGTGACGGTAACGAAGTGCGTGAGAACACTGATGTTCAATATGTCCTTGAGTGTTACCATGGCAGGTGTGGCAGTATTTACATAAGCACACAACATCAACAACTTTTCCATTCTCCAGAAAAGTAGCACTTACAACACCAAAGGGAATGATGTCCTCAATGTCGCCATGTCCCATCCAGTGCAACAGCAGTGTCCCTGGTTCCACTAATATTTATAGTTTCTTCTAGTGCATGTTTCATAGATGCTTTAGACACAACTGTCAAGGCACCTAAAAGTATTTTTATGTACTTGCTGAACTTACTGGGAGGAGGAGGAAGGTCCATCAAACCACAGAACTTTAGAGCAGCCTTTTTTTCCTTGTCCTATTGTACGCATTGCATACACTAACTTCAAATTCACATTATATGAATTATGTTCAGTTACTTCCAGACAGCCTACACCATCACATTGTTTACATTTCGCCACTTCCTTTATCAAAGAAGATAAGATGCCCACATCAACAACAACAAAAAATCCAAAACAGAGTCATTGTTAGCACAAAAATTTGAATCACCAGGATGCATGCCTTGTGGAAGTTTCTTCCCCGAAGAATTGATACAGTGCATATTTTAAACAATGTGGCTTGCTTTGTTTGTGAACTGGTTACCATGGAATGTCCTTTTATTGAATTTTTTGATTCGTGGAATAACTTGTATTTGTTGCACACTAAAGGTTATGTACTTCCACAAATATATGTAGCACTTGGGCAACAAACATTCAGTAACATTTGAACAAACTGCTTTAGCGAAACAACAGTAAATACTAGTATAGATAATCATTTACAGACACTAGAAACCTGCACTGTTACCAACATATACAATGTATCATACAAATAAATGCTGGAAACAGAAGGTTCACAGTTCTTTTTGAAAAAAAATACTGGTTTCTGTAACAGAAATAAAGGGGGCATGACAACATACATGGCCGGAACTTTAAAGTTTGGTGTATATATAGGTCATTTTTAATTTGAAACCCTATGGGTATTTATCAATGTAATCAGGAAAGACTATAGAATTTAATAAAATCATTAAAAAAATTCTCTTTTTTCACCATATACAAGTAACCTGTATCCTTATGTTAGTTAAAGTAGTGTGCAAGACTAGGGACCGATGACCTCAGCAGTTTGGTTCCTTAGGAATTCACACACATTTGAACATTTTTTAAATATTGCAACTTTTATTCATCAGGGCATCACAGGATTTCTATTGTTCAAAATACATTTTACAGTTGTGAAATAGCAGTATGTTGAAATGTATAACAAACTGCACTTCTTCATTCATCAAAATTTTTGTGTACAGATCCTCGATAATTTTGACCATATTTTAAAACATAGCAAAAAGGAAATTAAGGTATCTCTCAGAGGTAAATATGCCACTTCTAATAACGGATGAACGAACTCCTTTAGATCTGGTATTTCTGAAATGTAAGAGCTTAAAATAGCCTAAATATCAAGTAAAAATTTACCTCCAGTTTCCTCAAGAATCATCCATTTCTGATAACTAAACTGTGCATAACCCTTGCCCCTCCCCCTCAATAAATGCCCAATGCTTTATATGACAAATACTCTTGGAAATAATCCCTCCTGAACTTGTAACATTTTTCACTACGGTGGATTTTTTGAAAGTTTTGAGAGCCACTGGTCTGGGAAATACTGTATCAAAACTCTTTTTAACAACTTTTGAACCTCCTACCAGCCTCGACCAGTTTCTACATGCAGCAGGAATTTCGCGTGTGGTAGCTTGCAAAAGATCATTGCTCACTGTGGCAAATAAAGTGCCTGTCTTTGAGTCAAAACAACATGGAAACAGGGTAGTAGCTGACTGACGGCACTCAGCTGTGATTTTAGTCTCCTTCGAAATAAAATAGCACAAGATATTGAGAGCAGTAACGGCCCAGTGAGCTGTTTAACACTCCCCCCTCCTCCCCTGCCCTATGTGTATGGGGGTTGTAGTTCAGGCCATAAGTTACACTGAATTTGAGTCAGGATGATTATTTCACCATTCACATTGACCCACCTATGGGCCTCTCTTGTACACCTTCTTTATGAGTATGCTGTAGACTCCGTCAGGATGACCAATACCCATATTCACAGGGTTGCGCGCATGTGTTCCTGTTATTACAAACACACTGGTACCCTGTTGAGCACTGACTGCTCTGCTAAACCACCCAGTCTTAAGCCAGTAAAAAATGTCTGGGATGATTTGGAACAGAAAGTGAATCAACCCTGCAATTTGATTGTTCTACATGATCTAATCAGTGTGCTGCCTCAGATGGACATGGCATGTTTGAAGAAAGTTGTGGACACACTCCTGTGCTGCATTGAGTCCACTATCAAGACTAGAGGCAGCATTACACAGTATTAACGTGATATCTCTTGGAAGTGGCTTAATTTTTGTCCAGTGTTCACCTTACCCAATGGGTCACTGTTCAATATAAAGAAATATATTTCTAGTAGGAAGGTTTCATCCAGAAACTGGTATTAGAATTTTTCCATAGTTTTACAGGAAATATACAGGGTGATTACAATTAAAATAACACCACTGGTCAGAATGACATCAAATTACAACGGAATATTATCGGAGAAGGGGGAAAAACGTATGGTAGGGGAAAAAAAAATTGACCATTAGATGGTGCTGTGTGTGTCAGAGCACATAAATGAAAACACCTGTCGCTCGCATGATCCATTGAAGTTGGTGTAAACATGTCGGGTACACGGCTTTTCTTCCTTTCACGTCTGCAACATTCGCCATGACTGTCTCAATGCTGGATCGCACTCTGCTTGTAAATCTGTATAACAAGAATGATGACTGTGCACACGTTGCTCTGCAGAAGTTCTGGACACACTGAAGGGTTCAAAAAAAAGGCATTGGTCCTATGGCTGCCATGGGTCTGGAGAAAATGATTTGGAAATTCAAAAAGACGTGTTCTTTTGGTGTGCAACATGGTAGAGGGAGGAAATGAATTGATTAGACACCAGTGGAAGCAGTGGCCACAGCAATGGAGGAGGTGAGAAGTGGTGGTGTGAAAAAGTGTAGTGCATGCAGAATTGCCCAAACATTGGATGTACCCATGAGCACAGTGCAATAAAATCCTACAAAACATCCTTTGCTATCCATTGAAAATTACCCATGTGCAGGAGTTCCTTCCTGTTTGACCTTACAGCAAGAGAGATTTGTTTTAGAATTTCTTGCTCGCAAGGAAGTGGACAATGATTGGTCGTGGAATATTTTGTGGACAGATGAAGTCCACTTCCATCTGATAGCATGTGTCAATACACAGATTTTTCGAATAGGGGTAATGAAAAATCCACACGCATATCAACCAGTACCACTTTATCCTGAAAAGGTCGTTGTTGTGGTGCAGGCTTATGGCGTCATTTATCATAGGGCCATATTTTTTGAAGTGAAAGGTGCTTCTGGTCCTGTTACCTGTACCATCACTGGTAAGTGCTATCAGTGTCTTTGACGTAACCAAGTCATTCCAGCTCTCCAACAGCATGGATGTGATCATTTTTATGGATGGTGCACTTCTGCACATTGCAAATCCAGTTAAGCAGCTGGCTGAAGCGACATCTTGGGAATGCTGGAGTTATCAGCTTCCATTTCCCTTTAGCCTGGCCATCCCAATCACCTGATCTTCATCTGTGTCACTTCTAGCTGTGGGGCGCTCTGAAAGATGTTGTGTTCAGTGTTCCAGTTGCAGACTTAGCTGCATTGAAGGCATGCATTGCACCAACACATTCTGAATGTGATCCCGGAAACACTTTGATCAGTTGTGTGGAACATGCTATGTCTCGATTTTACCCTTTGCAGAAAGTGGCAGACAGCATATGGAACATGTTTTGTGCCAATCACATGGAAATTAATAATGAGATTTCATTTTGATTGATGCTTTTCATGTGGTTTTTGGCCACAGAGCAATTAAAAACTGATTTTTCCTGTCCGATGTGATATGATCTTGCTGTGGTGCATGGGCTTACGCAACTAACAGTATCACACCTGTACAGCCAAGTACACTGTGTAGTACAGTTTAATGTCGAACATACACCTCACGCATTGTTGTATGATTCATTTGTCATTTGTGGTTTACCACTATTAAATTATGATGCTTACAGCACCATCTATTGCTACGTTTTGTAACTATTTTCCTTCTGCCACAGATTTACCGCCTTCTCCGATAATATTCCGTTGCAATTTGACGTCATTCTGACCAGTGGTGGTATTTCTACATGGGTTTGAAAGTTTAACTTTAATTATAGTCACCCTGTACATGATGGGTTCAGTGTGAAATTTTTGCTATTTGGCTGACTCTTAAAAGTGAGTGTTAAGCACATTTTTCACTTTAGTAATGAAGGCAGAATGTTCCGGAATGTAAGAAATGAATTTTAAAACAAGCTACTTCTTTGTCACAAACTTAATTTAAATACAGTAACTTTTTCCCTTAATGCTTTCGCTCCAGTGGTTTGAATTTGTTCTGTTCAGAAAGAATGAAATATGCTCTGTTGGGTCTCAAAACTGAAATTCCATAATAGTTATAATTTTAAACTTGGCCAAGGTGGATGCCTAGGATTTTGGTATTTATGTACCCATGGCATATGGTTGAAGTTTCAAAGGATTTTATGAGAGTACATAAGGACTCTGAAAGTTCTGTGCCTGCAAGATGTGTGTGTAGTAATGTCAGATGGTGATATCTCTGTTTACAATATTCAGTAATGTGCAGCTACTGTATTAAATTGTTATTGTCATCTTATAGCTAGCATTCATTTACTGAAATGAAAGCATTTACAGTGTTTTTATTTTTATGATTTCGAAGTGGATTTTAGTGCTTTCTCGCACATGGTGATTTTTAATTTACATTAATCACATTTTCCTTGGTTTGTCATCCATAGTTCTATCTCTCACGAGTATCAAATGCTGGTGCAGTGTTGAATTACTGTTGCAATTGTGCCATTCACTGTTCCCATTTATGAGCATCAGCTGTACCTTGTAGTATGTTCATTGCACGCAACTTACCTTGCACCAATTCTAATAAATTTGGGGTGCACTGATCATAGTAGTATAGACTGTAGCATGGTGTTATTAGAGTGCAGTGTGTAACACAGCTGCTGCAATATGTCTGCACTTGAATTCTACTTAATGGATTGGTGTGTGTGTGTTGGGGGGGGGGGGGGGGGGAGAAAGTGAAGTTCTTGGAAGGACTGATTGTGCTGTTCCCGCCACAAAGCGATGAAGCATGAAGCATACGGAGTAAGGTGGGGATACTGAGCTGTTAGTGAATGTTGTGGCATGATAACATCATGCACTTTTAATTAATAAATTAAGCTAAAGTAGCATCAGATGCCACACAATATTTCTAATAGCAGACACACATTTCCATGAGGCCCGCTAGTTATAGAAACACTGCTGAAAATCCAAAGCTTTATAGCTATTCCTTCTTGAAGTAAGACTACTGCAAAGAGGAACCTACAAGAAAATTATAAAAAAATGTTTCCAGAAGAATGGAAAATTTTTAAAGAGGATGCCACAAGTTACTCAAGTTAGTCAACATGTTGTTTCAGAAGTGGTGGTGGTGAAGTTTCTGTCCTCAGTTGTTCTACCTTGTCTCGCAATTGACACCAAAGCAGAAAAGAGTGCTGCTCATCTGAGCATTTAATTCCTTCACTCATGTCAAAATCCAGACTTGCCTGCTTCGCAGATACAATCATTTCGCTGTTGCATACCGGTAAGAACAATGATTATACTAGAAGTAACATCCGTCAAGGTAAGTGGGTTATTTTTTTAAAAGTAAGGTCCATTTGTGAATGAGAGGGAGAAAATGATGCAAATCAATGCAGTGTGATGTGTGTCTGCTCCCAGCTCACTTCGCATGTGTTTGAATGCAATTTAAAGCTTTGTCTGTGTGCTGAGTTGTAGAAGAAAATTTTCCCTGCCAACTGGGAGATATAGTCTGTAATTAGATTCAAGAAACTCGATTGTGCCATATAAACAGGCAGCATGGCTGTTGTTCCTTGACAATGCAAGGTCACACGTTTCTGCAGAAACACAAGGTCCAATCATATGTTTTGGATGGGAATAATTTAATCATTTACCTTACAGTCTACGTCTCGCACTCTTCGATTTTTACTTATTAGTGACAATTTAAGGAGATCCTTGGTCGTCAACAGTTCAATGAAATGTGAAAACTGCTGTCATGGATTGGATTTTTTCACAGGCAGCAGATTTCTTTGATGTTGGAATTTAAAAACTTGTTAAATGGTATGACAGATATTTGAATAGCAATGTAAATTATGCAGAAAAGTAGATAAAAGTATGTAGCATATGGACAAAAAGAGATTTTATTTGCTGTATTTTGCTTATTACAAAAAAATCAACCTTACAAAAAAATACCCCATCTTTAAATAAAATACTAGGAGGATTAAAGAAAATTGTACAAAATTTTTTAAACTTACATCTTAATGTATCGTAACTACATAATTTCCATTCATATTTAAGCCATTATGTTGTCTGTTAACTGGTTGATAAATCTCCTCTTTGAAGTGAGCCAGTATAGCCAGGGTTCAGCCGCTTACCCCATTCCTTCTTACTTCCACTTTCACTAGTCCCTGCACAGCACTAGGTTACTTTTCCTAGAGCCCTTCTGAATAAATAGAGACTCATATTTCCATCAGATGGTTGTATTTGTAACAAGGTAGTAGGTTCATTTTGATGAATAGCTGGTCATTGTTGGGTCCATACATATTTGCAACTGATCGTTCATCAGTGTTACGTGATATGTTCACTTATATGTTGTGTATTTAGTCAAGATACACACAGGACACATGAAAATCATTCATGTTGCACCGTTTCAGAAATTCTGTATCCATGACTCTGAAGCGAATAATTGTCCATTTTTCATAATCGTTTTAATTTTCTTGCTTTGCTAAACTTAGTAGTGGGCAGTTTCTATGTGTATTGTGAGCCCATTACACAATACATATCATCAGATGTATTGAAACTCTCAATTGTAGGATGTAGTCCGGTAACACATTTGTCCCTCATGTGCTGTGGGGACATAAAAGTTTCATTAGATTTAAGATGCCATTTATATCGTGCTTTTTACTACTACTTCTTCTTCTTCTTCTTCTTCTTCTTCTTCTTCTTCTTCTTCTTCTTGCAGACATGCCAACTTTCAAAAAAGTGAAAAATCAGGAGAATTTTAGCGTTATACTGTTGTGAATTACAGCTCTTCCCTGACGATTAAAGTTGCAATAATTCAATAACTGTAACAATTCAATTACATTTGCTTTATTATTTACATGTAAATACCAAATAATGGACATACCTGAGCCTTCAGACTGTGTAATTTATTATTCAACATGCTGAACAATAAGAATGATGAGCTCTGCAGGTTTCTATTGGGTTCACACACATTCAAATGAAGTACTCTCGAGAAAACTACAGTTCGAAATTATGATCCGAGGAAACAAATTAACGTATATTAGATTTCTGTTTTGACATTAGCACAGTTTTTACATGAATAAATCACTGTTAAATGATCACATGTTATTTCATAATGCAACACACATTTGCATGGCATCTTATATCCGTAAAACGTCTTTCCCAAATTTAAATCAATTTTACACAGGATATACATGTTAGGCTTAGAAAATAATCTGAATAGTTTATCAGTCTGAATTTGTCTGATTACAGTAGTTACTTATTTAGCACACCTGTAGCTGACTTAGCCTCCTTCAAAAACTCTGAACTAAATTTCTGCTCAAAGCACTTGCCTTTTTGAACTGATTTTAAAATAAAAAATTTCTCCAAACACGTTTCTGAAAGCATGGACCTGAACTGTGATTGGGTCTTTGTAACTGTGCAAAAAATTCTCATATTCCGCATTACTATGTGCAATTGACACAATAGCCAGCATCACCTTTGCAAGTTTATCATACTGAAGAATACCATCAGCCGATTTCTTCTGACCTACCAACGCTTACTGAACATAAATTCTCTCTGCTGCAAAGTTGGTTTCTTCCAGCTGAAAGTTACAGAACTGAGAGTGAAGAATATCAACTTCTGTATCTAAGTGCTCACTTTCGCTAGTCAGAATATTAGGAAGGCTGGAAAATAATGTTTGCCAATTATAGAAATATTGGCAACTTCTGCATGCATTAAAACTTCATCTTTGAGTTGAAATTTGTGTATCATGTAATCACATGATGATAAGAAACATTTTCTCACAGACTTAAAGAATATAGACTTTTCCTCAGGCTTCAAAGTGGTCACCAAAGCAAATGTAGAATTCCCTATCATCAGATCACTATCATCCTTTTGATTTGCTGGAGTGTGATAATCTATATCAATAAGAGAGCTGGAGGTTTTAATAATGAGTGGTCTCAGAAATCTTGCCATCACATTCTTCAATAGTTCCTCCAAAATTGACTTCAATAAGTGGATATGTGGGGCACTTGACTGAAGAGCTACATTTGGGCTCTCAAAGACAGA
The DNA here is from genome assembly GCF_023897955.1 of Schistocerca gregaria. Classification (NCBI taxonomy): domain Eukaryota; kingdom Metazoa; phylum Arthropoda; class Insecta; order Orthoptera; family Acrididae; genus Schistocerca; species Schistocerca gregaria. The sequence goes on along the minus strand of NC_064922.1, from coordinate 353,870,918 downwards.
TGTAAAACTTGAAAGGAAGAGGCATAAAGATTTATGTAAATTTGATGACAGAAACATGAACAGTCGTTCCTCACATGATAAAGCATGGTCCACAGTGTCAATAGTTTTCTGTAAAACTGATGATTGGGTTGTTCTTTTAAGTGAGAAGTGTGGTGAAATCTTATCACAGTACTTGGACTTGTGATATGAAGTACACTCATCTACATTTTGAATATGTTTTGGAATTTTTATAGTTTTTCAAAGTTTCCACTTCAGAATCCTTACTTACAATTTCACTCTTGAACAAACTAATCAAAGGGTCCCACTGCTCCAAAATACTATCCAAACATCTTTTCAACGATAACCATCGTGTAGGCACATGTTATTTTCCTCATTTCTGGGTCATGTAAAGTTTGAAACTTTCTAAATTTTTCTTTCCAAATAATAAAATTTTCAAAAATACTTTTTTCGACGTTTAACGGCAAACATGCCATGCCCCCCCCCCCCCCCCCTTCTCAGCAGCAAGATTAATTAGGTGACAAGAACAGCCTACAATGATTAAGTTAGCAATTTCTTGCTTCAAACATCCTGCCAACCCCCCCCCCCCCCCCCCCCCCATCCCGCCCCCCTCCCCACTACCATTGCCGGAGCATTATCAGCGCCAAAAAACAGTCAGTTTAATGGAATACGGAATTCCCATGAAGTTGAAAGTACATCAGCAATATTAGCTCCAGTGGCATATCCCCTTTTAAATTATGCACAGAGAGTAGGTAATTTTGAATTTCACGGAGTTCAGGGATGAAGAACAATACAATAATAGGATATAACTTAAAAAATCCGTTTTATTACTACCATCGGTAGCAATAGCGTATGGATTCGACTGAAAGTGCGTAATAACTTTCGCTTTTTCTTCCATGCAAATTTCTGTAAGGATAGTGGTCGTTTTTGTTCTGGCGCACCCATATCGTATTGCAATTTCAGAATCGGGAAACATTTTGCGAAACAAAGGCCCAGAGTGTTCGGCACATTTTATAGGCGAGCGAAGTTGGCAACATTGCCTTTTAGACACAACAATGCTTCTTCCTTGTAGATATGATGTGCGAGCTACACCTACTGCTGCTCCCGACAGCCACCGCACAAATCTACCAAGTTAACACAGATAAGTAGCAGCCATACCTTGTCATCCACTAATATATCGAAGGCGCGGGATATTCAGATAGTAAGGAAAGTATTGAAACTGCTCTGAAAATCGGGGAATCGGGAGGAAGAAGGAAAAATCGGGAGAGTTGGCACGTCTGTACTTGTCGTAGTGCTTATTAAATACACTCCTGGAAATGGAAAAAAGAACACATTGACACCGGTGTGTCAGACCCACCATACTTGCTCCGGACACTGCGAGAGGGCTGTACAAGCAATGATCACACGCACGGCACAGCGGAAACACCAGGAACCGCGGTGTTGGTCGTCGAATGGCGCTAGCTGCGCAGCATTTGTGCACTGCCGCCGTCAGTGTCAGCCAGTTTGCCGTGGCATACGGAGCTCCATCGCAGTCTTTAACACTGGTAGCATGCCGCGACAGCGTGGACGTGAACCGTATGTGCAGTTGGCGGACTTTGAGCGAGGGCGTATAGTGGGTATGCGGGAGGCCAGGTGGACGTACCGCCGAATTGCTCAACACATGGGGCGTGAGGTCTCCACAGTATATCGATGTTGTCGCCAGTGGTCGGCGGAAGGTGCATGTGCCTGTCGACCTGGGACCGGACCGCAGCGACGCACGGATGCACACCAAGACCGTAGGATCCTACGCAGTGCCGTAGGGGACCGCACCGCCACTTCCCAGCAAATTAGGGACACTGTTGCTCCTGGGGTATCGGCGAGGACCATTCGCAACTGTCTCCATGAAGCTGGGCTACGGTCCCGCACACCGTCAGGCCGTCTTCCGCTCACGCCCCAACATCGTGCAGCCCGCCTCCAGTGGTGTCGCGACAGGCGTGAATGGAGGGACGAATGGAGACGTGTCGTCTTCAGCGATGAGAGTCGCTTCTGCCTTGGTGCCAATGATGGTCGTATGCGTGTTTGGCGCCGTGCAGATGAGCACCACAATCAGGACTGCATACGACCGAGGCACACAGAGCCAACACCCGGCATCATGGTGTGGGGAGCGAACTCCTACACTGGCCGTACACCTCTGGTGATCGTCGAGGGGACACTGAATAGTGCACGGTACATCCAAACCGTCATCGAACCCATCGTTCTACCATTCCTAGACCGGCAAGGGAACTTGCTGTTCCAACAGGACAATGCACGTCCGCATGTATCCCGTGCCACCCAACGTGTTCTAGAAGGTGTCAGTCAACTACCCTGGCCAGCAAGATCTCCGGATCTGTCCCCCATTGAGCATGTTTGGGACTGGATGAAGCGTCGTCTCACGCGGTCTGCACGTCCAGTACGAACGCTAGTCCAACTGAGGCGCCAGGTGGAAATGGCATGGCAAGCCGTTCCACAGGACTACATCCAGCATCTCTACGATCATCTCCATGGGAGAATAGCAGCCTGCATTGCTGCGAAAGGTGGATATACACTGTACTAGTGCCGACATTGTGCATGCTCTGTTGCCTGTGTCTACGTGCCTGTGGTTCTGTCAGTGTGATCATGTGATGTATCTGACCCCAGGAATGTGTCAATAAAGTTTCCCCTTCCTAGGACAATGAATTCACGGTGTTCTTATTTCAGTTTCCAGGAGTGTAGATGTAAATGTTTCTTACTTCCCAAAGAGATCCGAGCCTGAGCACCGAATGATAATTCCCCAAGAAGTTTGTGTGCGCTTTCATGAAGACGTGTATGATACTGCTAGGAAGGAAAAATTAGCAATTGCAGGCAGCAGGAAATTCTGTCTTGAGAGCAAAGTAAAGAATAAGAAACATTTTAAAAATTACATATGCTAAGGAGGGGAAACTCTTGTGATCATGAAATGTTACATTATGTCACTAAAATGACTGACAATTAGAAATGAAGGTAAAAGACGGCGTTAGTAAATGATGATGAAAACTGAATAGTGTTCTAAGTTCTTGTAAAAACAGAATGACAGTACAAGAAAAAAGACATTGAACGTCCGAAGTAGAAAAGAGATATTTGTTTCACAATCTTTCTCTACAGTTGTCGAGAGACCCTCCGCAAACAGGAGCGTTTTGTAATGAAGGAAAAAGTAGCTCTCAAAAAGATATAAGCAGTCCTGATATAGAGAACTTTTTGTGTTCTTTGATGATAATGATCAGATTTAAAAAAAAAAAAAAATATGTGAAAATATGTTCTGAATGAAATTATTTAGTCAATAGTTGAAGAAATAATTTGACCGATAGGCACTTAGAAAAACAACATGAATGAGACTGTATCAAATTCTAGGAGCTCAGAAAGAAATTTTGCAGGAGAAGCTTGAAAAGCACTGACAGACATTGCAGATTTTCCTGGTGCACCAAAGAATTGAAGGAAACAGATGCTAGTAACATGCAGAAATTGGACTGTATTTGACTTAAGTTTTGTGAGTGAGTTGACTACAGTAAATGATTACCTGGGTATAACAGATGCACTACATATTTTTGTGCATTGCTTTCATTGTCATGGACCATTGGATTCAATCAAGTTTAAGACTAAAGACATGGTCCACCACAAATGAGGATGTACGTGCTTCCCAAGAATGTGATTTTATTAGGTACCCGTAATGTACTTTTCTCAAGCAATAAACTGTTGCTATACTCTTGTTTCCCAAGTTTTACTGGGTGACAGTCATAGTTGCATTTTATTGTGGATGGGTAGTTTTGCATTTTGTTGATAGCTTTCTCATAGTGTTTTCATAGGCAAATTCTTTTGATGAAGCACTGGTATGTGCATTTGCATCTAACTTAGTTACCTATGTGTGAATGTATTAATAGTACAGTTTTGTAAATTAACCTTTTGGGCACTCCAATTTATAACTTAGACTTGTAAAAAGGGGCATCAACAACAACAGCACATCATGTAAAACATTCACTCCTTTCTTGTATCAATTACCCAAAAAGATAAACCATAGTAATTTAGCTTTAAATTAAGTTTCGTTTATGGTGGGTCTGGATGAACTCTGTAAGGGTTACATCTGTTTGTGCTCCATTGCTGTGTACACAATTTTATACACTAACTATGTTTGTGTAAACAGTAATAGTTAAATAAATTGATAAAGGCAAGTGTCTGATAAATTTGATAGTAACAAAACATTCAGTAGTAATAATTTTATATCACAGCTTAAGCGAATAAGTTACCATAAAAAACGTATCTCAGTGAAAGAAGACAAGACTCGAACCAAATTCTCAAGGAATAATGTTTGTGCTGTCACAAATTCTTTAAAGAAGAAACAGTACATAAAACTTTCGTTTAAAGTGTTGTTGAAAAGATATAGTCCCTTGTAAAATTTTATAGCAGATGCAGGTGTAGAAGCAGTGGAAGAAGTCAAGTGTTGCAGCAAACAGGTAAGAGAGTTATTAGTATAGAAGCGTGTACACATGTTTAAGAGCACTGAATTTCAGTTCCGGAAATATGGCTGGTGAAGCTATTCATTCTGGACTGTGTCTTAACACCACTTTTTAGTTTGTCTGTCCTATGTGGGAAGTTGTTTGTTTACACTATTTTATTTTGTGCAGCTGAAGATGGGTCCTCCACTGTCCACAGATTTCACTTTCCGTCCCTGTATTCATTGTACATTGCAAGACTACAGCTGATACAGGCTCGGATCCATGAGAAAGTAAAACATATCCTGAAAAAGTAATATGATGTACTGTATTTTGAAGCAATTCTAATCATTGGTGCAGTCTTAGGTCCATGTTTCTGTAAATTATTTTGGCAGTAATGTGTGTACTTGTGTACAACTTAAAATAAAAATGTTAAATACTACATAAATCGGTGTTGGAGATGAGCTGTACTTACAAACATAAATGTTGTGCCATTCACATGATAAAGATATGAATTTATTTGATTCTATAAAATTCCAAGGAGCAAACAGGGTCCATCCAGCTGCAGTCATTTGAAGAGTGATGCAAAAGGGCGGATTACGATGATGTGGTGGTGGTGGTGGTGGTGTCAGTTCACAAGCATTTTGCAGTGGGTCTACAAATGATTCAATACAGCTATCAACAGCCTGTGTAGACAATGTGAGGTGTGAACCCCAGACTTGATTGCACTGAATATGAGACATTCACTGGGTTCCATCCTTCACTATGCCATTAATTTTTGCAGAACCATTTCTGATGCAATGTCAGTGCTGCAGACTGCATTAGCTACCTCATCTTAGATTATGGGGGTAGGATGTCAATTCATTTATTTTTTATTTAATTTATGAAAAAATGAATGAGCCCGTACTTCACACTGACAAAAAACTCAAAATTTTATAGTCAGTTATCTCAATTTCTACCACAGCTTTTAATAGACGTGCAAAATTCTAGAGTTTCATTTATCTGTAAGTATGGTTTGTATACTGTGCAAAGTTCATTGAAGAATCACTTACATATGAAGGAAAATGTACCTATAGCAACAAATGCAGCCAATAGTAAGTGAAAAAATGATGAAATTTCACATGTAAAAAAATTTGTTTTGTTATGTTTTTGAACTTCCACCGCTATGAGTGTGAATCCTTTCTGGTCAGGCTGAAAAGTTTTATGAATTTATTTGTAAAAGTAAAGTGGAAATTAAAATGTCCTGTGGTGCCTTTTCTGCACCGAGTCAGTCTGTTTGACATCCTACCCCTCTTAATGTAAATCAAATGGTCTCAGAAATTAATTTCATTAAAAAAACTTCATCTCCAGTGTTAGCAACACTATGTTATTAAAGAACCCTTAGTAGAGCTTGGGGAGAAAAACAAACTGGGCATACCTAGCCACTGTGATTTGTTAATATTGCTTGTAAACTGACACAGTAATTGTCACATCCACACAACCTTTGCCCGTTTGTATATTCAAGAATGCCATCCGATTTATTTATTTCTCATGTTCTGTCATCTAGATAAGTACTACAGACTCCATATTTATATGCAACTTTTAAAAAAGTTCAGAGTTTTAGTCATTTATGTTCCATTATATAGTTGTGATCCTGATAACTCTGGTTGATGACCATTTCAACAGTGTGTGTTGATATGAATGTGTTTCTTCTGAGAGATCTGTAATACTCAACTATTATGAATTTAGCTCTTAAAACTATCCAGTACTAAACATTACAAAAGAAAAATCTAATAATATTAACAGTGAGGTGGAGAGAGAGGAAAAGGAAGAAAGAATAGAAAAGAAATGAGATAGTAATAAGTAACATGGCACTATCACTAAAATGTGTGGATATGACAATTACTGAATCAGTTTACAAGCAAAATTAACAAATCACTGTGGATAGATGTGCTCAGTTTCCATTTCTCTGTAGCTATACAAATCTCATCAATCTGAAAGCAAGTTGATAGTATAGCTAATGAAGTATTTCCATCAAACAGTCTTACAGGTTGTTGTTGTTGTTGTTGTTGTTGTTGCGGTCTTCAGTCCTGAGACTGGTTTGGTGCAGCTCTCCATGCTACTCTATCCTGTGCAAGCTTCTTCATCTCCCAGTACCTACTGCAATCTACATCCTTCTGAATCTGCTTAGTGTATTCATCTCTTGGTCTCCCGCTACAATTTTTACCCTCCACGCTGCCCTCCAATACCAAATTGGTAATCCCTTGATGCCTCAGAATATGTCCTACCAACCGATCCCTTCTTCTGGTCAAGTTGTGCCACAAACTTCTCTTCTCCCCAATCCTATTCAATACTTCCTCATTAGTTAGGTGATCTACCCATCTAATCTTCAGCATTCTTCTGTAGCACCACATTTCGAAAGCTTCTATTCTCTTCTTGTCCAAACTATTTATCGTCCATGTTTCACTTCCATACATGGCTACACTCCATACAAATACTTTCAGAAATGACTTCCTGACACTTAAATCTATACTCGACGTTAACAAATTTCTCTCCTTCAGAAATGCTTTCCTTGCCATTGCCAGTCTACATTTTATATCCTCTCTACTTCGACCATCATCAGTTATTTTGCTCCCCAAATAGTAAAACTCATTTACTACTTACATGTTAGGTATTTGAAATTCATTAGCATTTTCTAATGTTTCAGAAATAGGCATAAGTCAATAGTTTACAGGAAGCATTTCTCTTCTTTTCTCTCTTTTTTTTTTTTTTTTTACTAATTCCTATTTTGGTATTGAGCTGTTTCCTTCATCCTCAGCATGACATATCTTCTGCCCCAGAAATGCACTAGCTGATCAGCATACCTGTTGTGGATGATGTGAAATAATTGCATCTTTTATGTTAAGGAAGTGAAGTATCAGAGACAAAGTGCTGTAGAGTCTGTACTGTTGTCAAGGTTTCCTACATTGGACATTGCAGTAGGGCGTGATCAGGTATACCTGTTCCACAAACAGAACTGGGTTGCTCATTCCATGTGATTTAACATAGTTATTCCGTTTAGGGACTGCCCCAGTCAAATAGTGAACCTTCTAGAACACCTGTTTTCATTTGGGAAGAAGGAACATTCACTTTCCAGTGGCAGATTACTCCCATTTCTCTTACCATATCTGTAATATACCCTGTAATGGAGGTGAGATTGTATTCTTGAGTCCCAAGTATCTAATTTACTTTGTGGCCTGCCTTCCTACATACAATACATACTGGCATGTTATATGATGTACATATCAATAGCAGGACAACAAATGCAACCTAAGTGAGTCAATTGATGTGAAATGCTACAGAACTGTACACTTCATCCAATCAACTATCTTTCACTAGTCTTAATATGTGAACCCATCCACTTGAGATATAAGTGACTATTATTATCTCACGACGGAAATGGATGATTAGTAGAGGAAGACCAAATCTTCATTGCCAATGCAAACAGTTTCACTCATAACAGCCAAGCCTTTAAAGCATGCTGTCATGTACGAGGGTAGAAAAGTTTGCTGACTTCTCATTCATGTACACCCTGTGATATTAATTCTGTGTGGCTCTGTGGCATGGTGCAAGTCTCTCAATTGGACACCACCTATACTTTAGAATCCGAACCATGTGTTCTGGTAAATTTGCTCATCACTGAGAGGTGAAGGCTAGGTCAATGGCAAACTGGAATATTCGTTGGCCCTGCTGGGATTTGATCCTGTGACCTTTCGGTTTCCAATCACGCGCTTTGCTACTAGACTGCCAGGCCTGACCCCTGAATACTTAGATTAGACTTCTGCATTTGGATACAGCATTCATTCTGGTTACAAGATTGTGGCTATAACTTATTCAGTGTTTTAAACATTGTATAGATTGTGGAGAGTGTATTTTTCCTGAATAGCAGAACTTAAGTGTTTGTTTTCAGTTGTAATTTACTGTTGCATTTGGCTAGTAGCTAAGCATCAGCATACACATTTGTACCTAATGCTTGAGGTTTCTTTTAGGCAAAAGTCATTGGAGACTGATATTCAGAATTGTAGTTCCAAGGACTGAGACTTTTGGAATTATGTTTGTCATATTGTTGTGACACAATGGATTAAGCCCAGTATGCACATAGCAGACTAGATGACTTGTAAGTTCACCTGAATAATGCCTCAGCTGGACAAACAGAGGTTGTCAAAGGGCAGCCGATACTTTTTTTAAAAGGTGAGATTTTTTTCAATAGAGAGGTTCCTCTCCAACATAACGATACATTCATAACTTACTACAAGGAGAATTACATAAGTACTCAACTCTCTCTGCAGGAGCTTGTGTATCCTCTTCTTTTGCTCCAAATCTGTCATCTGTACAATTTGGAGCTAGGTAGTCACTGGCCATTTTCTTCTGTGTCTTCCATCAGTTTCCCACAGTATTATCAGTTTTGGTATTGTTATTTCCTCCTTTCTCCTTAAATGTCTGTGCCAGTGTAATTTTATTCAATCAATTAAATTACATACCCCTTCTTCCACCCCATTACCTTTATCACTTCGTCACTTCGGTCTATCTTGACGTTTTTGCTAGTCTTCTCCACAAATATGTTCAGCTTTTTTCTGTCTCTTTGATCAGCTGTCTAGGTCCCTGCTCTATACAGGTCTATACTCTGTAGTTTTGAGTTGAATATGAGTTTCTTTGTTCTATTCACCACTTATGTGCTCCATAAGATTGAATTGAGCATCTCAATGAACTTGCTTTTATTACTAATTAATTTATTGATTTCTAAATTTGGATTTCCCTCCTTCTCTAAAATTGACCCAGGTAGCAAAAATTGTAGATATTTTTTATCTCTTCCCTCCCCCCCTTTACAGTTTGTTTATTCATTCAGATTTTTAGTAAGCTGTTTTTTGATGCTTAATCTGCAAAGCCCAGTTTTTATAATCCATTGTCAGCTGATAACATATATAATTTGCATCCTCCCCATCTTTGGCTGTGACGACTTGGTCGTCAGCAAATAGTGAATGGTACAAATACACTGCGATAACAAAAGTCTTGATCTAACTTGTAACATTGTGTCAAACCTCCTTTAGACCAGCGTAATGTAGCAACTCGATCTGGCATGGACTCAACAAGTGGTTGGAAGTTCCTTGCAGAAATAGGGAAGCATACTGTCCATAATTGCAAAAGAGTTGATGGTGCAGGATTTTGTATACAAACTGACCTCTTGCTTATGTCGCAAACTGAATCCATGAAACGAAACTGTACGCAGTGCCATGTTCATATTTCGACACCCAAGGTCATTGACTGGGGTCAGCTGAGGTCCGCAAGGTGGCGTCACTGTCCCACTGAGATAATAGTCCGGTTAGGACATTATCTGGGCAAGCACCCACGCCAGCAAAAGGTTGGCACATGTAGGAATTTTAAAATTAGAGTGCCATGGGTGAAGACTTTTTACCTTATATTTATTTAAACGGAGTTACTAGTAAATCTTTTTTAGTCAGCACAATGTCGTGGTTAAATGAGTATTTAAGCACAGGACAACATATTTCAATACAGTATGATGGAGGCACTTTATATCAAGGACTGGTGGACGATACTGAAATGGCAGAAAGGGGGTACAATTTTAATGCTAATAGAAGCAACAATATAGGGACAATTGGTAGGCAAGATGCTGCAAATGAAATTAGATTTGGTCAATATCCAGCATATGATGATTTAGATGAAGTAGTTGCGGAATCTGAATTGGAGCCAAAGCCAGCAGAAGAAGTCAATACTGGATTGCGCCAGCGCCATCCATATCAGTACAGTGAGGAAGGTCACACAGCAATAGAAATGGATACAGCTGAAACTACAGCGCTGTTATCTGAAACAGCAGTAGACGGTGCAACCTTAAGCACCTCATTACCAACAGCGCAAATGGCTGGCGCTGCTGGTATAACAGCTTTAGCAGGTGCTGGAGTAGCATACGGAACAACGAAATTAATTGAAAGAGTGAAAAATAAAGGATTAACATTACCAGGTAGTGATTATGTTGGGCCTGGAAACCCTATAAATATGGACACAACATGAAGTGGAGCTGATGCCATTGCCAAAGATCACGACGTTAGGTATGATCTTTTACTATAGGAAGCTCGAGAACGTGTTTTTACTGAAGAAGAATTTAGGCAATGAGTACAGCAGTTGGATGCCAAAACAATTATAGACTTTGCCATTGATCGGAGTCATACAAGAATCCCATTAACTATATGAGGCACTTCAGCAACGGCTCTGCTACGTGGGCTTCCAGCGGGGTGTACAGGAGTTGCAACACTTCTGCAAGATTCTCCATTACCAGTCTGCAAATAACTTTTCGTGCAAACCAATATTGTCATCATCAGAATCAGAGACATGACCCAGCGAACCACTACAACACGTACACTTCTAAATAATGGTGTATTTACACAAAACATGCACCAGTGTCCATACATTTTAATGTGAGGTGGACATATTACACCATTAACAAAATAAGGTGCTTTAGAAGTCATATAAATTTTACAGTGTGGTAGTATATGTTGTATTGATTCACTATGCCAAGTACCAAAAAATTTGTGGAAAGCAAGCTCACAAATGTGCCAAATATATTCATTAAATGCAATTTCATAAAACTGAACATGAATTTTAAATCTACTTTGCCAAAATGAGCAATGACCGAAATTCGACATTGTCAGCAAACACATTGTTTGCCATGGAATTCATTTATTTAGTTTAACTTTTCCACCAGCATGTATTGCATCACAAACTATTTCCTTAGTTATTGGAACATTGGCACTGTTGGTATATAAATAACATTCTGGTAACTGATATGCATTTAACACTGACTTCATTTTGTCAATTCTAAAATTACATACAATATCTTCTTCTGTGAGATGTGGCAGACCAAGTTCAAATGCATCAATAGCAGTTTCTAGTCAACCACAGTGTACTTACTGTAGCAGATTCTTCATTGAACAGTGTAGAGCTTCCACTACAAGTGCACGACATTGTGTGAAAACGAGATTTGGGCGTCCTTTAAATATTTCAGATTTTACATTGTTGCTCACTGCATAATGCTCACATTTCAAAATTTCTGCATGTGCCAACCTTTTGCTGGCGTAGGTGCTTGCCCAGTTAATGTCCTAACCTCGGCAGGCCAGCGACTCTGCCATGCTGACCTCAGTTGACCTCGGTCAGCAATCTTGGGTGTCATGAAACGAAACGGCATGCAGTGCCATGTTTCATGTTTCGACACCCAAGGTGTCCAGTTATTTTACAGCCCAAATAGCAAAACTCATCTACTACTTTTGGTATCTCATTTCCTAACCTAATTTCCTCAGCATTGCCTGGTTAAATTCCATTACATTACATTGCCCTTGTTTTGATTTTGTTAATGTTTATCTTATACCTTCCTTTGAGGATAAAGTCTGTTCCATTCAACTGCAATTACAAGTCCTGTCATCAGCAAACCTCAAATTTTTTACTTTGTCTCCTGAACTTTAATTCCATCTCCAAATTCCCCTTGATTTCCTTCACAGCTTGCTCATTGTACAGATTGAGTGATCCTCCAATCTTACAATGATTACAAGGCAGCTACAGCCAACTATTAGGTGGCTGGAAACATGGGCCAGGACAACTGGTTTTCAATTCCCGCCATAGAAGACTACATGTCAAGTTTAACCATGTTCATTGAAGTTTTAACCAACCAATGCTCACAACTGGGGGAGGGGGGGGGGGGCAGTGTTTTATGTTTTCAACAAAAGGCTTCCTTTCATTGAATATTTTGAAATGACTTAGCAGAAAAGCATGGGGACTTGACATATCCCACCTCCTGCAGTTTTATGGGCTATTTTTTCAATCACATTTAGATTGTGGCACCGTGGTCTATGGATCAATCCATATTTCCTACCTCAAGGTGTAGATGCTGCCCACTAAGAGGGCATCCAGATATCAATTGGAGCCTTTCGGGCCAGCACAGTTCGGAATGTGTGTGCAGAGGCTGGTGAACCACCACTCTGGATTGAGCGACATATCCTTTTGGCTCAACAGGCACTGAAAATCTCTGTGTCACCTCAGTCATTGGCATTTAGAGCACTGGTCCAACCAAACTTCGAATGGCTGTTCAGGAATCGGACCTTTGCGACCAAGCCACTCGGGATACGTGCTACGAACTGTCTCGAGAATCTGAATCTATCAGGCCTCCAAATACACAGCCAGAGATGGAATGCGATGCTGCTTTGGTTTCTTCAGAGGCACAAAGTGATTTTGAGCTTGACATTGTATAAGAAAACTTGTACTCCAGATTACGTTTTTACAACTTAATTTTCTTTCATTTTAGGTACGTACAACCGTTTTATCGTTGTTCATACAGATGGTTCCCAGCAAGAGAATGCCCTCAGTTGTTCCACTGTTTTCTCTAATAGGGTTTGTCTTCTGGAACAATTCACCAATTGTGGTGCGGAGTTATATGGCATTATGATGGCACTGGAGAGGATTCACAGACATCTCCGTATGAGGTTTCTTGTGTTTTCAGTCTCACTTAGTGCACTACAAGCTCTTCACCACACACATCCAGTAGACAAGTTGATTCAGCTCCTCCATGACTCATTACAGCTGCTCCAACACCATGCTCTTTTGCTGCGTACCTGGCCACATTGGGATACAGTGAAACGACATGGCTGAGAAAGCAGCCAAGGAAGCGTACCGGGATGGTACTGTCTGTCAATGTCGCATCCTGTTGCACACCATCAACTCATTTTCTAATGTGTCATTGGGAGACTGCATGTTTGCAGGCAAGAGAAAACAAACTGAGGTCATTCAAATAGACCACACAGGCATTGTGGACTTCATGTCAGCCTCATTGCTGGAAAGAGTTCTGCTTACCAGGCTGCGCATTGGACATGCTCTTTAACTCATGACTCCCTCTTCCGGTGGGAGGATCCACTGCCCTGTGAAGTTAGTGGTGTGCCACTTTGTTCAGCATATTTTGGCAATGTGTGTCCTATCTACTATATAAGAGCAGCCCTCAGTCTCAATGGAGATCTTCCCACCATCCTCGCCAATGCTGATTCCACTGTTACAGGAGTGGCAAAATTTTGTGGATTATCAGGTCTCATCCCTAAACTGGGGCAGGAAGACTGACTTTAATGCATTATTAACTGTGGGGCAGCCTTCGTCTCCATCCATGAGATTGGCATGCTGACTTTCCATCAGGGCACTGATGACCATTTGACTTTTATAACTGCCACCTACTTTCTTTGCAAGTTGTAAATAAGCTTTATTTACTAGATATCTTATGCTAATTTGACTAGTACCGTATCATATTTATCAACTTCTGATTGAATGGAAAAGATTATTTATCAAACAGTGTTATTTCTGGTAAAATTAATATTGATATGATTGTACTGTTACATTTACAAGGTGTAATTGACAGGCAGAAGCTGAACAGAACCAAGATGAGTGTACGGAAAGTGATGTGAGAAGAGTTCAATGTATTTGGAAGTGAAAGTTTGGTAACCAATATGACAGAGAGAAACCTAAGAAGTTTTGGTCATACATATAATCAGTAAGTGGATAGAAATCATTTTTAAGTGATTGCAAAAAGACTAGGAGATATCAATCTGTAGTTAAATTATAGAACAGTTTTATACTCACACTTGGAGATTAACCAAATGCAGACCAGATCTGTGCCTGGATTCAGGACATTGTAGCAGGTAGGACTCTACCCTTTTAGTGGGATGAAAGCAACAGCCGTAAAGATAATTTTGGGAGTACTGAAAGGGAGTGTTATAAGACCATTACTGTATGCAATCTATATAGATGATGTGTATAATGCTGAGGGGGGGAGGGATAGAGAGGAGGTGGGAGAAGGGGGAGGGAGGGAGAAGGAAAACTCATTGCATGCTAAGCATATCTGTGGGAGTTGTGAATTTGGAAAACTGCAAATGTATATTCTTGAGGGCTCTTTTACTTTCCAGATAGAAACATTACGTAGACCTCAGTGTATTGACACAAAAAGGTACAGGTTTTGTATTGATAAAACCCTAGCATTTCACTGACAGTTGAAGAAGTGTTCTCTTTGCTCGTGTACAGCTTTCTATGAAAAAGGGGCTGCACTAAGACCACTATGAATGTTTAATATGATAATGGGAGCAATGTAAACAATGATTTTGATTGCTCTGCATCATATTAACAAATTTGGTGGTGGTTGTTGTTGTTGTTGTTGTTGTTGTTGTTGTTGGAGGTGGTGGCGGCGGCAACAGTTCTCCATGCTAGTCCATTTGTACCTTCATCTCTACATAAGTTTTGCAATCTACATCCATCTGAAACTGGTCTACACATATATTTGTATTCCATAAACCAAAGTGAAGAGCATAGCAGAGCGTGTCCCATTGTATCTTTTATTGTGGCTTTTTTGGATTCCATTCACATGTGGAGCATTTAAAGAATAAATGCTTAAGAGTCCATTCTCCTAAGTGAGCCTTAATGTCAGTTTAACAATTTATTTTTTGAAAAACCAATGAAACAATCAACATAATTGTTTTTGCATAATTTTTAATGATTCTTGGACAACATTATCTGATTTTTAAAGAAACTGAGTCATCAACCCCGCCCCCCTGCGCCCCCATCTGAGTAGTTGAAGTTTCTTTGTCCAAAATGAGGTGTGCCTATGATGGAAGTCCTGTAGTCTGCAAATATTACTAAATAAATTAGAAAGAAAATTCTTAATCTATAGGATAACTGTGCACAGAGTAATTCCACATTTTTTTGAAATTTGAAAAAAAAAAGTGGATGTTTGAAGCAAAGATGTAGTTTTATTATGTTTTTGGTCACTCTCTCTTGCAATCAAACAAATTGATTTAAAAAAAATTAAACTATAACTGCTAGTGGACATACCAGCAATCCACTATGTCAGCTTGAAGTAAGCACTATCTCAAATTGACAGAATGGACTGCAGGAACACTAATAAAGATATCTTTCTGAAATATGGCTAAATTACTGCTTGGGTATGTTCGTAAGGAGTAACAGGCAAATTTTTTAAATTTTCATTCATTCCTTAGGTACTGGTACTGCAAAAAAGTAAGCAAAAACACACAACAAAATTGCATGTTGGCTTCAAATGTCAACCATTTTATTATTATTTTTTACAAATGTCAAAAGAACTATGCTGTTATCCTGTGCACGATATCCTATAGATTAAGAAAATTGTTTGGTTTTTTTGATTTCAGATAATATTTGCAGGCTGCAGTACTTCTATCATGGACACACCTCACTCTAGACAGAGCGACTGTAACTATTTGTATGAGAGTTAATGATGACTAAATTTGTTAAAAATAGGCTGTCTATGTTATTCAAGGATCAATAAATAATATACAAGATGATTTATGTTGATAGCTTCATTAGTTTTCCAAAAGTAATCATAACAATCTTTGTATTATAAGCTGACTGAGTAGAATGGACCCTTCAACACTACTGTGTATGCCGTAATTTGTCTACTCTTGACTTCGTCGTCTCTTTGGGAGCAGTATGTACGGGGTTGTAATATATTCCTAGATTCATCACTCAAAGTTGGTCATAGAAACTTTCTACGTAGGCGTTCACATGATAGTTTGCATTATTTTAAAGTGACACCCATTATAGTTATGGGTGATAGTATGCCTGGGTCAAAGAAATGTGTAACATTGGTCTGCTTTTCTTTCCATCTGTTCAATATTTCCTGTTAGTCTTGTTTGGTAAGGATCCCACACACTTGAGCAATATTCAGGGATGGGTAGTACAAGTGTTTTGTATGCTATCTTCTTTGAAAACTGAAATAAATTCTCATTCTGCTGTAGGATGCAGTGATTTGAAACTTGTCAGATTAAAACTGTGTGCTTGACTGGGACTCAAAAATAAGATCTTCTCCTTTCATGGGCAAATGTTCCACTAAATGAGCTATATAAGTATTAGTCATGAACCACCCTTGCAGCATTACTTTCTCCAGTACATAATCTCCTACTTTTTAAACTTAACAGAAGTTCCTTTTTACACTGACTGCATTTCTCTAGCTTGCTGTTAGTGAACTGTGGTTTGCCACCTGCTTTACCAATGACTGAGACTATGTGATCATCCCATTTCATATGTCTACACATTGTTCACTCAAGTTTTTATACAAGTTTGAAATATTCAAACAGTGACACATTGATACTGTAGTCATAGGATATAATGTTTTTTCATTTTATGATGTGTACAATTTTGCGTTTCTGAAAAGTTAGAGTGATTACCAGTTTTGGCATCATTTTGAAATCTTACCAAGATCTGACTTCAAATTTGTACAGATTTTCTCAGATGATACTTCATTATAGATAACTTGCATCATCTAATGGCTGGCTGGCTGATTTGGGAGAAGGGACCAAACAGTGAGACCATTGGTCTCATCGGAGTGAACCAGTTTGTCATTTGCCTGAAGCAATTTAGGGAAATCACAGAAAACCTAAATCAGGATGGTCGGACGCGAGTTTGAACCATCATCCTCCAAAATGAGAGTCCAGTGTGCCAACCACTGTGCCAACTCGCTCGGAGCGTCATCTGCAAAAAGCCTTAGATTACTATTATTGTTCGCAAGGTCATTAATAAACATCAATGGCAAGGGTCCATACACACTTTCCTACACACCTGAAGTTACTTCTGCATATGTCAGTGACTCTCCATTGTAGAAAATGTGCTGTATGCTCCCCCACCAAGAAATCCACAATCAAGCCACAAATCTCACTTGATATCCCATGAGAACATACTTTCGATAATAAGCATTCCTATGATAGCGAGCCAAATGCATATTGGAAGTCAAGAAACACTGCCCCTTAGTGTCTTGATAGATGGCTGCCAGAAATTTGCATGAGAAAAATGTGACTTGCATTTCACGTAATTGATGTTTTTGAAAAACATGCTACTGGCATGGAGGAGGTATTTCCATCCAAAAAGAATATGTTCTAAGATTCTACATATGTATGTTCAGGATGCTGGGTTGTAGTTTTGTGATCACTTCTGCTCCCCATCTTGTAGATGGGTATGACCTGTGCTTTCTTCCAATAACTGCAAGCAGGTTTTTTGTTCAAGGGATCTTTGATATGTTATGGTTAAAAGTGGTGCTAAATGAGTCACAAATTTGGTACAGAATCTGATAGGGACTCCATCTAGCCCTTGAGCTTTCTTGTTTTAATCACTTGGGCTGTTTCTCGACATCACTGACAGTAATGTCTACTTTACTCTTCTTTGCAGTGGAATGGGAATTAAAGTGAGGCATTATTCTCATTTTCTTTTATGAAGGGACTTTTGAAAACTGTTACGCATTTCTCATTTTGCTTTACTACCCACAGTTTGTTTCTGTCTCTCCCATCAGTGTCTGAACATTACTTTAGTGCCACTAATCGCCTTTATATACACCCAGATTTTCTTTGGGTTGGGGCACTGGAAATCTACATGAAATTGTGGCACATGAATGAGATTTGCTGGGAGTTGATTTTTTTTGTGCAATGTGACAGATGAAGCCATGAGGACTATTTTTCTTCTGTGAGAAGACGGACTGGCACCTCTTGATTCCTCCCCCCCCCCCCCCTCCCCCCTCCCATGTCAGAGCATCAATGTTTATTACTACCTAGCATCAATGTTTATTGCTACCTAAACGATGAACTTCCACATTGCTGGATTGGGTGCTGGTCAAGATGATTTGGCTGTGTTCCCTTGGACAATTCAGGCCACCCGATGTAAGGCACTGTGACTTTTCTATGGGGTTGCACATTAATTGCCATATTTACATACCCCTGCTGCCAAGAATGCTGGAATAGTTCAGAGAACTCATCAATGCCCTGTGATGAATATTGACATAATGTTGCTACATGAGATATGGAACGAACTTACCACTAATTGGATATATGTTGTGAGATCAGACGGCACTCGAACATTTGTAGAATGGAAAATGCAAACTCCGTGAGCTTATGGTTGTATTTATGCATTAGTTATATTTGTACATGTAATTCTTTGGAGAATACAGAGCTTTGAAAATGAATGAATCCTGTACTTTGGTAATCATTGTTACTACAACCACCTCATGTGAATTAATACCAGTTCCATAGTGAACGTCGTCAGAGATCAGTTGTATTTGTTGCAATAAGCTTCAATATGTTTTTATCGTAAGTGGCATTCCAAAGTAAGTGTTGTAAGTAGTTCTCGGAAAAGCACTTAGAACTGTATGGTGGCATGGCTAGTCACACTCACCCCTAATGCAACTGTAGTTAATAGTTATCCCATTTGACTGATGGGTATAGACTTGGCCACTCTTTCTATGTTTCGAAACAGTATATCGATACGTGGAACTGTTTCAGTGTTTCGAAACAGCTATATTTCACTGTTTCGAACCCGCGGTGTTTCATTCCGCTCTGTCTTGGATAATAGGACCAGATTCGATCCCAGGCCAGACGCAGAAACTCTATCATTGTTTCAAAATAATGCTGTTTCAGTGCACTTTGCTTGAAAGGACTAATTGTATCGAAATAGTGGTGTTTCATTCTACTCTGTCTCAAACGAGATTCGGGCTTGGCACAGATACTGAAACACATTTAATATACCACTTCGTGAAACACTTTCAAGAGTGTCAAAATCTTTGTGACAAACAACAGCATAAATCTTAAGATTTCCGAAAATGAAGCTTCATTTCTAATTGACTGCCCTATTCCGAACTGGAGTAATATCTCCTTAATAAATACTAACAACCAATTAAATAACGCACTTTATTCACATTCAAAATAATAAAAGTGTGAAAAACACTCAGTTAAATTACACATCTCTTGTAACGTATGCTCTCTGTTCATGTATAGTAATCATATTAAAAGACACAAGTAAACCTACAACATTTTGAATAAAAAAAAGTGTAGAGGGGCAGTTTTTAGACATATACATAAACAGGGTGTAGGTATAATTGCGAGCAATATAATTGACGGATCACTGAGGATGTAATGGTGAACGGTAATGGCTGGGAAGCATGATGGATTTGTAGTAATTGTTCGAAACACCATGGGGAACAAAAATTTTCTCTCTTATATTTTGCTATTTATTCGAATTACATGGTGTTATTTGTGAGTCTATAGTCAATGTGCCTATTGTCCATAACGATTCCTTTTGTGTGCATGGAAATTAGCAGGATGCGTATATTACCCATACTAACGGAATGTGGGAATCCCAGTAGTCTATCCACTGTTTCTGCAGTTTGCTCCCGCATCCAGTTCCGTTTGTGTTGGTTCTTTTGTCTTCAGCTATGGTTTTACAAAGCCTGATGTGGGATTACTTTATGAAAATGAATCCTGAAAAAATTAAGTGTAACTTGTGTTTGGCAGTGCAATCTTTTGAAAGTAATTCTACTTCTTGTTTAAAAGGACATAAGCGTCCAACAGTTACTTTAAGTGAAACTTGTTGGAAACCATTTTTTACGAATCTTGGCAATGATGAAGCTGGTTGAGCTTCCTCAGCAACTGTGCAGCAATCTGCCATTTCAGTGCTTGTGCGTCAAGATGAACAACCTGTTCAAGAAATACCCAGCACTTATAATGGTTCAGTTCTGGGTAGGTGTGGGAGAAAAACAAAGATTACTGGATTTGCATCAAGATCAGTGCTTTCATCCAAATGAGCCAAAATAGACGAACTGGTTTTAAGACTTGTTGCTAAAGAATATCTTCCATCTAATGCAGTTGAGAGTGTAGAGTTTAGAAAAATGATTTATTTATTAAATGAAAACTATGTTCCTCCGAGTAGAACAACACAATAGTGCAAGCAAAATCTGCAGTGAAGCTGCATCCTAAATGTGCATTACGACTGATGGATGAACACTTGTGAAAAATAGAACTATATTGCAGTGACTGCTCACTTCAATGATGAAAACTGGAATCTGAAGTCATATTTGTTGTCTAGTTTTAAACTCCATGACAAGCATACAGCTGGAAACATTGCTTGTGACTTACCAAATGTGACTTCCACTTGGGGTATTACCAATAAAATTGTAGCTTGTACTATAGATAATGCACATACATGGTGAAGGCAGTGATGATATGCAAATGGTGGCATATACCTTGCCTTACACATACACTGAATTTAATTGTGCAAGCAAGCCTTGAACAAGGGCAGACACAAGGGCAAAAGTGAAGTCAATAGTGAAATTTTTCAAAGGAAGTCCTCAAGCACTTGAGAAATTACACAACATTCAGAAGCAAATGGCTTCACTATTTTAACACCAAAACAAGATTGTCCTATGAGATGGAATTCCACATATGAAATGTTTGCAGGTTTTTGAAAATCAAAGAATATTTTCAAAGCGCCCTTGCCATCCTAAGTGTGGATTCACAAACAAAACTGTACAATGAAGACTGATCAGTTATTGAAAAATCTTGTGAAATATTATCTTCTTTTGAGCAAGTAATGACAGAAATTAGCAACAAAAGAAATGTTACCTTGTCAAAAGTTGCCCTGTTAAGCAAAGGTTTACAAAGTCATTGTGTGAGACTGGAAAAACACAGATTATAGTAGTGAAGCCATTAATATAGTAATAGTAACTGCTAAACTTGAGGATGGAATCTGTTCCCACCTTGTTCAAAAGTTTGCAGATAAAGCAATTGCTTGTGAAGCAGTCTTACTGGATCATCTCTTCTGGGAGCATTGATTTCCCAAAACTGGGCATCGATTAAAAGAAACGAAAGATGCCATAATTAACAAGTGCTGTGCAATACGACAGAAACCCACTCAGTATTCTACAGACAATCCAATACCAGGCAAACCAGTTGCGGTGAGCACATTCAACTCTAGCAGTGGCAACATTAAGCAAGAATTTGACCAAGCTGTAGGAGAGTTGGTCCAAAGTGCAGACAATCCACGTGCTACGAGTATAGTTGAGTTTGATAAGTATATGAAGGTGCCACTGATACACAGGTCACAAGATCCATTGCTGTGGTGGAAAGAAAATCTTGTATTGTTTCCTAGGCTGTTTGAAACTATGAAAAGATATTTTTGTATTATGGCCATCTCTGACCCATATGATCGCATATTTTCAAAGCAGGGGCAAACAATGACAGCTGATCCCAGCTTTCAATTGAAAAAGTATCAAAAACGACTTATGCACTACAACTTTGAATACATGCGGTAGATCTACTCACTAAAATTTCAATTGACGTTGTTGTTCTCTGGAGAATGTGCACTGAATTTGTGTTTGTATTTTGTTTAGTCCACTAAACCTTACACGTAGCTACCTTCATGAACATTTTTCTCAAATTTGTTGTACACAGAAGACACTTTCATTTTTGCTCAACATTCAGCAACTAATGTTTTTTGAGTATGTTTATTTATTTATGTGTTTGAGAATAATTATCTAAATTATGTATGTATATGTTTGTGTGTTTATTTTTGTAAATGTACTGTATTTGGTTATTACACAATATAGGCATTTTAATACTTGGGTACCATAAATAATTCTCAGGCAGATCAACAATGGTTCTTTGGTACTTCCATTTTTGGCGTTCAGATACTATGATAAAAATTGTGTTCCAACTGCAACTTAACTTCCTTTTTGATTTCCTGTATAAGTTTGTAATAAAATAATATATCTGCTTGCTGTGAGTACTTGTTGGAGCTCCATATACGTTTACATCAAGCAAACTTCTTTAGCAAGAATTGTAAGTTGTGTAGAGCCAGATCTGCCATGAGATAGGTATCACAAAGGCATTACACTGTATGAGTTGTTTTAAATTTGACTGGATTTTTTACTTCAAGGAAACATACAGTTCTCTGCATTTCAGTTCTATCAAGTGTACATATTATGAGGTATGTCCAGCTGACTTGTGGAGGTTTGATAAAAAAAACTGCCATACTTGACCATTGTGTTGTATGCTCCAGTCTGCTATGGTAATTTTTTGATCTGTGTGCATGAGTCATTTTGCAGTCCTGCTTTGTGTGACAAACAATGGAAAATTCAACTGTGAGTAAGAAAAGTGAGAGTGGCACACTCATAAATGTGAAGCATCAACAAGGAGTGCTATACTTCAAGGACCACAAGGGGCTAGATGAAAAAATTAAGTAATAATGTTTCAGCTTCAAAGGTGAGTCAAAGTTTTCTAATGGATGCATTTCGTGTCTTTAATGTGTTCATTGTGCTCTGACTGACTGGTGTAGTAGTCCAGACAGACAACATACTTATTTAACTTCTGACCAGTGTCTGTGATATCGGGGCATTATTTCTTAATTCAGTGCCTCATTTTCCAGAATGATATCAGAATAAATTATACCTTATGATATGCCTTTTCAAGAGCACATACAGATCATCATAAAACCTATCAAAATTAGGCATTAGAGGACAGGGAAACGAGTTTGTTACAGCCAATTGGAACGTATGAAAGCCACATGACACAAAAGCAGGATATTTGCTGCATGAAATACGAAACTGCCAAGACACCTGACTGTTTCATACTTCCTGCCACGTGATTGATGCTCTTGCACTTCATTTGTGTTTATATGGCAGTATTTATATAGTAGACACTGCAGACCATAAAATGTGTAAGCCTATAAGACTGCAGAACACAAACTGTTTCATTGTTTCAAAACAGTGTTTACAGTTAGATGTTTATTTGCTCACCTCTAGATGGGTGACTGAAGTCTCCTTCAGCGCGTAGTGGTTCCACCTGCCCTTTTTTTCTGTTTGTTGCTCTCGGTGTCGATGTATTGTGTAGCTACACTGGCTAAAAAATGGTGTTTGAATTTGGACACTGGGTACTGTAAATAATGTAGCCGACATATCCACAGTTGCTTTTCACAGTACTTTAATTTTACTTCTTCACCCCCCCCCCCTCCCCCCCCAATATATTGATATGTGTATGGCCCATGCACTATTGTTTAAACTTTCCATAAGCCTCATTAATAGTTTGCAGGCAAACCTCCACATACTGCTACAATAGTTTACTGTTGAACATCTACAAGCAGTTAAACCTAACCACAAAGTTCACAGTTTTTGAAGAATATTCATGTATTCAAAATGGTTCAAATGGCTCTGAGCACTATGGGACTTAACTTCTAAGGTCATCAGTTCCCTAGAACTTGGAACTACTTAAACCTAACTAATGTAAGGACATCACACACATCCATGCTCAAGGCAGGATTCGAACCTGCGACCGTCACAGTCGCGCAGTTCCGGACTGAAGTGCCTAGAACCACTCGGCCACCGCGGCCGGCTGATCAGGTATTGTTGTTGTTCTAACTAATACAGGTTCTTCATCTGAAACGGCTGTGGACTGACTGTTTCGTACCAAAAACTGGGCCCTTATATATCATCACAATAATATATGCTGAAACTACACATTGTTCGAAGTTAAATTTACAGAAATTACAATTAAAACTTAAGTCATTCAATTAACTGAATACATCAAAAATTGAGTCTTTTTTTAATAGTTCCTTCTACTGCAAGAGTTAAGCCGAGTTATCTGTTTAAATTATGAAATTAACAAATATAGTTACGCAAACAATACTTTTGACGAGACTGTTAATTATTTTGTAATTAATTCAGGGCTGGTTTTGCTACATTTTTTCGAATAGAGCCTAATAGATACTACAATATTACTAGTATTTCGTCTTCCAAAAGTTTATTAGTAGTATAGAATTTATATTTATATATATGTCAACAACAGACTTTAAGTTACGAAAGAAATACTGATTTCACCCTATAATGAAACATACTAACTAGGAATAGCCAAAATAAATTAGAAAAGATAATTATATACATACAACTAGGCATAAAATTAGACCTGATGTCATATTCTTTAAAACTGAGGGCCAATATTTCTCTTTTATGAAAATGCAGATAATATTCAGGTATGCTAATGTTAAAAGTAATGAAACAAGAGGGGAAATACTAGTGAACTGAGGTTTTCTCTAAAGTTTTCAGTTACATCATGAGACTAATCTAGTGGCCAATAAAATGATCCAAATTTAATTTTATATCCATCCCAGTAGTATTAGAAAGTCAGCACACCTGCATTGTTCACAGATTTCTCACATCCCCCAAAGATGTCATGCAACATTGCCAATTGCCTCCTCCCTTCCCTTCTGAGTAGCACAATTGCTCTTTGTATAAAATGTTGAGAAAATCAGAAAAAGGCAGGATATGCAAGGGAGACCAATTGTACTAGAAGGTTCCTTCCACCCACTCCTCTGGTGTTGCAACTCAGAGCTTGGTCCTCACTAAATGTAAATTGTCAGGAAATACAAGATGGTGTATTGTCTTAGTGGATGAAAATCCAAGATGTCTGCAAGCACACCCCTATCATGTCACAGTCAAAGATAGTGAACAAACTTAGGAATACAAGTACAGGCTGCATGGCTGTGTTATGGGTACCTGGGAATACACACTAACATCTATGATGTAATAATTCAAGACAGAGATACATGATGAATGACCAGGGAATAAAAGCATAGCTTTATGACATCAAAATCCAATATAGCAGACCTGGGATTACAATTACAACTCCATGATGCTACCAGGTCACTTGTGCTAAGTTGAGAATTCAAGGTGATGGACCTGAGTATAGGAGCAAGGCCTTGGTGGTTGCCAGGTCACTTGTGTTTTAAGTATTGAAATCAGTTCTATGTTTGAAATGGTGGGAAAGTAAAAAAATCATTGGCTTCCGCTGCCTCTCTGATGTTACACATTAAACAATCTTTACTCTTCAGTTTAAAGCCACTTCTGCTAGGAAAGGGTAGGAATGTTTGTCTTTATTTAATCAAACGCCACACTGAGAGTGCCCACTGCATCCCAGGGCTGAAGTTTGCTGCCAGAAAGACAGCATGCGACCGTTACCGGTTCCCAGTTCCCAGCAGACATGAGCCTGGAACAGCACCAGCCCTGTAGCAGCAAGTCATGCCACTGATGGCCGGTGACATCTTAGCACCCAAGGACACCACACACACCATAAATTTGCTACTCTAATGCAAAGCTAGTGTGTTGGCATGCTTTCGTGGTGGCTCTACAGCCAATGCCTCAAACCCCTAACAACAAGGAAAGACAAATGCTGTATCCCTTGTTTGAAAAATGGTGGGAAATTCAGAATAACCAATAACCACATGTCATAACACTGGTGATTTCAAATGCATTGTAGGGAAATTCAAAGACTCAGGAGATGCACACTTCTTCTTTCACAGAAGTTGTGCAAATGGCTCAGAAGCCGAAGTAAAGAAGGTACTATATTTATTTTAAAATTCCCACAAAAATTGTGTGATAGCTATTAAAGTAACAGTAAGCTGCCTTGTCCATAGTATAACACCAGTTGCATTAAAAAAAAAGTACACCAGACAGCTATAAAATGCATAGAAGACAAAATTCCTTTATATGACCTGCTAAGTGAACTGTAACTGTCAAAAATGTGGCTAATACAAGTGATAAAAAAAACTACATTTTACGAGAGTACCAGTCTGTAACATTGTTATGTACAGTGTTTAAATAAGAAAAAAGCCAGCAGTACCTACACATGAGAAGCAGAACTATTTACTCGGTATTGGTCCAGACTACCCGCCCCCACTGTAGTGTGGTACATCCATAAACAGGTCGCCACAATGCAGGTGTGTGCACTCAAGATGATCAACCTTACACTATGGTGTGTAGAACATATCTGCTGAGTTCATTGGATAGTAAATGGATGGACGAGTGGTTGGGATATGGGATTGCAGTAACATATCAATTGGAACAACAATTTTGGATGGACAACTTTGTAGGCTGCGCCTGTGTGCCCAGATCCACCATCTTGCATCTCCAGCTTGGATTGTAACATCATCAATGACATTAAGGATTGCCATGTTGAATTCCAATTTTAGATCCATGCAGACTGTGCCACTACGCTCAACATTATCATCTTGAATTGTTCACTGATATGTAACAAATATTTGGTTGCGTATTACTGTGTTTGATGGTGTGGCTATCATTTCATTTCATCCAAGTTTCAATTAATTGAATAATTATGTCAGAGCAATGTTTGAACCACCTTCTGGTGATATAAAATATAAATAACTATGAAACATCTAACAACTAATTTACTGAATTCGGCTGATTGGTAGGAGTGTTGGAAATTATCATATTCTCTTGTAATTAATACACAATGAAATAATGGAATACAGTGTTAGTCATTTGCATCTAGTATCCAAAAATATCTGTAACAGAATGAATCATGAACTGTTGTTATCCAACTGTAACAGTAATGTATGAAACCAAAGTCACTATTTTTCAAAGTAATTAAGTTGAGGTATTATGCCAACCAAAATATTTCAATAAATTATCAAAAGATACTTTCTGTGTAAGAGAGGGCATTGCTGTCAATACTTCTAAAAAGCTCTGTCCAAATACAATTTAATTTGTCTCAATTGTATGTCTAAAAGTGATGAGAGTATTCAGAACTATAATGTACATGTCAGTTGAGTTGGACATAATTGTTTTTAATTGTAATATTGACAATGTGTAACAGAAATAACAAAAGCTATTGAGATTAGATTTCTTTTATTTCACGTCTGTAGTCACAAACTTGGCCTCAAACTATTGGTTTGGGTCAGCAACCACCACCTTCAGATCTGTTTTATAAAAATGTGTCCTAATATACTGGAGCCATAGTGGCATCATCAAATGCTGATTTTGTGTTTAGCATTGATGATGCCAATATGGCTCCAGTATATTAGGACATGTTTTTATAAAACAGATCTGAAGATGGTCATTGCTGATTGAAACTGGTAGTCTGAGGACTGACAAGTTTGTGATCATAGACGTGAAATAAAAGAAATTTATTCTACGTTTTCAGGTCCCTGTTCCATTCGCGACCGTGTCGCAACTTGTGAGATCATTTGAGATGATGTATATGAGCAAAAGCCAGCTTGAAAGCGGTCATTGTTGATCAGAGGTTTCTTGACGCACCACCTAAGTCATATAGTGCAATACGCAATGAAAAAGCATAAAAGTGTACTGTATCTTAATTCACATGGACTCTGTTGACCTAAAATTAGAATCCAGTTCTCAGCAGTAACTTTAGGATAGTAAGCAGATACCAAGATGAGTATTCTGAATTACTGAGTTACTCCACCCGTACAAACTGTATTTCATTAAGCTTCTGACAGCAATGACTTTACATAAATTATTGTTTAAAGAAGATATTACATCTTAAACTGGATGGAATATTACGACTAAAAGAAAACAAAACACCACCAAGCAAACTGCATTAAGGTCAACATCTTGTTTACAGTAATTTCTTACAGTGTGGACAGGATTTTGTAACAGTTTTGGGTGTGGTAGCGTTTTGTTATAATTTTTGCTGAAACATGGGGTAATTTGTAATAGTTCTGTGGGTAAATTAATTTGGGAACAATCTGTTATAATTTTTGAGGCAGTTCGTCACAGTTTTTCAGTAACAGGTAGATGTATAGGGTGAAATGTTATGTAGACTCCACTGTACAGTACGTCAATTGCTCAATCTCTCTTCCTTTTTTCTGCTTCATATAAAATATTCAAAATCCCAAATATTTCAGAGTTGCCCTCGCAAAATCAAACTCCCCACAACCTTGAATAACTCAAAGTTCGATGACTGTGAGAAATATTTCAAAGTCTTCTTATAGTTGAATATATTTCAATGGCCTACAACCTGTGGTGGCTCGTGAAAAATTTTACTAATATTCTACAATCTGGTAGCCTGTAGCCTTTTGACTTAAGAGTAGTAATCGTAACTAAATTTAAGATATTAAATTTACATATATAAATTGAACTGTTTAAATATATTTAAATTTTATAATGAATCATTCAGCATTGTGAGGAGTAAAATAAAATGAAATAAATAAATAGTAGTAGTGAGAACTAAATCCTAGACCACGAATTGTCAGTTGGTTCATTCGGCCACTGGCCTGACATGCTAATATGTGAAGTGCTGCTCAAAAATCTCTCATACTTCACATGTAAATCCTTAGACACCATTTTAAATTTTCCAATGGGCCACTCAGGTGAAATATTCTAGGGATTTGAAAGGGGCATCTACCTGAATCTACTCACATAGGTTGAGCCAAATTGATGAGCATTGTCCATGCCCTCCCCTCAATAGATACAAATTTGAAGTAGGTCTACCTAATACTTCAACTCTCAGTTTCTCCTCTAAAGATCTACTGGAAAAAGACTTCTTTATCAGTTCATCTAGAGAAAACACTTTCATACTAAATTTCCTTATATACTTGCTTTTCCTTTCACCATCTATAGCCTTTTGATTTATAAGGTTACTAATCATAACTAAAGTCAATATATTGATTTTATGAATATAAATTGAACTGCTTGGGTATATATAAATTTTCAATTAATAGTTTAATTTTGCAAGGAATAAAATAACAAAAAAAGATGAGAGCAGCAGGTACTGAACCAGGGTTGACAAATTGCCAATCAGTATGCTTGACCATTCAGTACAGTATTATCACATCAACTGCTCCTCAAAAGTTCCTCATACACTACGCTTGCTCAATACATTACACACACTGACTTGTTACATGCCCCATGAGCAACTTAACACTCATAGTGCTGGAAGGGATGGCATCATACCAGAGCACATACAGTTGAAAACACAGCTGCATTCTTTCTCTGAGTCGATCATAGTGCGGCTGACCATCGTTTCAGCACTTGAGACTGGTTTCTAGTTAATGTGGAAATAGCTCTACAAAACGTGTTTTCGTTGTGCATACCAGCATGATTTCTAAGAGAAGTGGTGTAATTTTAGTATTATTTCCAGCTTGCATTCGAAGAGGAATGGAGTAATTTTAGGGCAACTTCAGTCTCACAATCGAAGAGAAATGGCATAATTTTAGTGTGATATTTGCTTTAGAACATAACTGGTTGTCGCTGCCTACAGCCTATGTGGCTTGTAGAATTTCTCCCAAGCCCACACTGATAATTGCTTCGTATCACATCTCCTGACACTTGCTATCATGATCAGCAAATGACCTCCTGCACAAGCACTCTTGTAACTGCCTTAAGTTTAAGTCTCAGATTGTGTTGCTATGGTCTGAGGGACGTTCTTGTTAATATCATAGCTATAAAATTCTTCTTAGCTGAATGCATCCATTATGTTAATGCATGTTAGGTTTGCACCTGAAGATTTGTGTTTCTGTTAAAAAATGGTTCAAATGGCTCTGAGCACTATGGGACTTAACATCTCAGGTCATCAGTCCCCTAGAACTTAGAACTACTTAAACCTAACTAACCTAAGGACATAACACACATCCATGCCCGAGGCAGGATTCGAACATGCGACCAACTAGAACCGCTCGGCCACTCTGGCCGGCCTGTGTTTCTGTCTTCCAACAGAATGTAAGTGTCTGTGGTATGAGGGCTGAATCGTGTTGGATTGGTTGGAAGGTGTATATAGGTCACTGTAATGATAGTCTAATATATGGAGTCGTGTCACTCCTGATCCCACTACATTAACTGTGTGCTATTGGATGTAGGGTTTTTTAGTTATGTTTAGAAGAATTGCAGGAAATGTAGTATTGTAAAAAGCTGCATCAAACTCCTAAATCTCTTGGTATATCTGGTAAACTATTAACACTTTGGAAGTAAAGAAAGTCATTCAGTTATGTGGCTTTAGCGATTCTGAGTCAATGACAGGAAGCGCGGAGATTCTGTCAGCACTATGCACATTTTTATCGACTCCGTGTCCTCATCAAACAGTGCTGATGGATGTAGGCTATTGGATGTAGGGTTTTTTAGTTATGTTTAGAAGAATTGCAGGAAATGTAGTATTGTAAAAAGCTGCATCAAACTCCTAAATCTCTTGGTATATCTGGTAAACTATTAACACTTTGGATGTAAAGAAAGTCATTCAGTTATGTGGCTTTAGCGATTCTGAGTCAATGACAGGAAGCGCGGAGATTCTGTCAGCACTATGCACATTTTTATCGACTCCGTGTCCTCATCAAACAGTGCTGAAAACATCACATATGTGTCTGCCATGCAAACTCTTTAAAACAGAAATCCCACAATCTGTTAAACAAGTACAGTCAAGAAGGCCTTTTGCAGTTGAATCGTTCTTTGACTTTGTAAAGCACAGCTGTTATTAGAAAATACTACGCATTACAGGATGGATCCCACATTCTGTGTAAAATTCGAGATGTATTGATGCCATGAGCAACATTCTCATCTTGTGTCACACAGAATAGAAACTGCAATTTATACTGACATGCTATTAAGCGATCTTTTCCATTTTTTTAAGAAGTGACAGTAAATCTCATATACTTGCAGATTTCTGGATAAACAGTTCTGTTTTGTTGGTGATATTTAGGCGTCTGACTGAGAAATCCAGTGGAAATGTGTGATATCATTAAGTATTTGTGTAGAACATGTCAAACCTTCAAGTGATGGACTGCAGTAAGGGGAAAACGTATGTGCTTTTGTACGATTGTGAAAGGAATGCCTGCATGCCTGTGGATGGTTTTGATGTCTTCCTACACCGATGTGAACTGGGGTATAGTGCAGCAAACGTGCTGTGCTGCATTAGATGTGCCTGCACCCTGGCTACCTGTCACGGTGACAACTGCATCTTGGCAAATGCTTACAGATGTGCCACTGCATCTTGGCAAATGCTTACAGATGTGCCGCGCTATTTGGGAACAAGTTTTGTTGGACCAATGATGACTACATTGTTAAACTTCTCTTGCGTGCAAGGTACTTGGGTCTTGCACCTAGCATTCCTGACAGTTTACACGTTGAAATGCTGCAGATAACTATTCATGGATTGATTTTCCTACTCGAATGGTACAGGAAAGCAGCACACTGATCGAAATTTTCATAGACCAAAATAAATTTAATCAAATAAAAACTTTTTCTGTGAAGAATGGTCTGTTTGATCATGATACACAGCTAGTTATAGTATGTTGTTGTTGTTGTTGTTGTTGTTGTTGTTGTTGTCTTCAGTCCTGAGACTGGTTTGATGCAGCTCTCCATGCTACTCTATCCTGTGCAAGCTGCTTCATCTCCCAGTACCTACTGCAACCTACATCCTTCTGAATCTGCTTAGTGTACTCATCTCTTGGTCTCCCTCTACGATTTTTACCCTCCACGCTGCCCTCCAATGCTAAATTTGTGATCCCTTGATGCCTCAAAACATGTCCTACCAACCGATCCCTTTTTCTAGTCAAGTTGTGCCACAAACTTCTCTTCTCCCCAATCCTATTCAATACCTCCGCATTAGTTACGTGATCTACCCATCTAATCTTCAGCATTCTTCTGTAGCACCACATTTCGAAAGCTTCTATTCTCTTCTTGTCCAAACTAGTTATCGTCCATGTTTCACTTCCATACATGGCTACACTCCAAACAAATACTTTCAGAAACGACTTCCTGATACATAAATCTATATTCGATGTTAACAAATTTCTCTTCTTCAGAAACGCTTTCCTTGCGATTGCCAGTCTACATTTTATATCCTCTCTACTTCGACCATCATCAGTTATTTTACTTCCTAAATAGCAAAACTCCTTTACTACTTGAATTGTCTCATTTCCTAATCTAATTCCCTCAGCATCACCCGATTTAATTTGACTACATTCCATTATCCTCGTTTTGCTTTTGTTGATGTTCATCTTATATCCTTTTTTCAAGACATTGTCCATTCCGTACAACTGCTCCTCCTTTGCCGTCTCTGACAGAATTACAATGTCATCGGCGAACCTCAAAGTTTTTACTTCTTCTCCATGAATTTTAATACCTACTCCAAATTTTTCTTTTGTTTCCTTTACTGCTTGCTCAATATACAGATTGAATAACATCAGGGAGAGGCTACAACCCTGTCTCACTCCTTTCCCAACCACTGCTTCCCTTTCATGCCCCTCGACTCTAATAACTGCCATCTGGTTTCTCTACAAATTGTAAATAGCCTTTCGCTCCCTGTATTTTACCCCTACCAACTTTAGAATTGGAAAGAGAGTATTCCAGTCTTAATACAGTTATCAAAACTGTCCTCCAAAAATAGCGTGTTCAGTTAATGATTTAACAATTCAGAATTTTAGGGAAAGCTTGTAACAGCTAGAGTGGGATGAGGTGTACAGGGAACATGATGCTATTTTAAAATTTAACCTATTTCATGATACATTTGTGAGTATATTTGAAAACAGTTTTCCTAAGAAAACAGTGAAATATATTTGTAAGAAACCATGTAAAAAGTCATGGCTTATTTAATTTATAAAA
Source organism: Schistocerca gregaria (assembly GCF_023897955.1). Lineage (NCBI taxonomy): Eukaryota > Metazoa > Arthropoda > Insecta > Orthoptera > Acrididae > Schistocerca > Schistocerca gregaria. The sequence goes on along the minus strand of NC_064922.1, from coordinate 353,838,224 downwards.
ATGTCTTGTAAACAGTATCTTATAGCTAGGAGGAGTAATGATCCCAAAACAGTGAAACACAATAAAAAATACTGCACTGTATTAAGAAAAGTTATTGAAAAGTCCAGAGGCATGTGCATTATGTCTGGGATTAGCACACCTGATAATAAAATTAAAACAATTTGGAGTATTGTTAAAAGGGAAACAGGGCAACTGAGTGCACAGGAAGATTGTATTTCTATCAGACACAATGAAAAGTTTGTCAACAAGAAGTCATAAGTAGAAAACATTTTTAATAACCATTTTTAAGTGTTGTAGAGAAAATAAGATCCAGCTATTCATTAGAAAATGCAGGGCAGTATGTGGAAGAGGGAGTACCTATGCAATTTGATAAAAATGAAATTCAACCCACCTCTCCTACTTAAATAAGGAAAATAATAAATTCACTCCAAAGCTCACTTGAAATTGATGGCATTTCTAACAGAGTACTAAAAGCTTGTTCCCAACAAATAAGTAGGATTCTCAGCTACATATGTAGTAGCTCACTGAAACAGGGAATTTTTCCACATCGACTGAAATATGCTATTCTGTTGCTAACAACTACTGCCCAATCTCACTTCTGACAGCTTTATCCAAAATTCTTGAAAAAGTAATGTAGTCAAGAGTAGATTCACATATTTCTAAAAATGAAGTACTAACAAAGCGTCAGTTTGGTTTTCAGAAAGGCATTTTCAACAGAAAATGCTATATATGCTTTCACTGATCAAATATAAAATATATTGAATAACTGAACATCATCCATTGGATTGTTTTTGTGATCCCTCAAAGGCTTTTGATTGTGTGAATTACGAAATTCTAGATAAGCATAAATATTGTGGTATGAGTGGGACAGTGCATAAATAGTTTAGTTCATACCTAACTGGAAGAATGCAGAAGGTTGAAATTAACAGTACAGATAATCTGCAAAAATTAGCAGAGTCCTTTAATTGGGGAGGTATCAAGAACGGTGTCACACAGGGTTCAGTATTGGGTCCCTTCTTGTTCTAAATACACTCCTGGAAATGGAAAAAAAGAACACATTGACACCGGTGTGTCAGACCCACCATACTTGCTCCGGACACTGCGAGAGGGCTGTACAAGCAATGATCACACGCACGGCACAGCGGACACACCTGGAACCGCGGTGTTGGCCGTCGAATGGCGCTAGCTGCGCAGCACTTGTGCACCGCCGCCGTCAGTGTCAGCCAGTTTGCCGTGGCATACGGAGCTCCATCGCAGTCTTTAACACTGGTAGCATGCCGCGACAGCGTGGACGTGAACCGTATGTGCAGTTGACGGCCTTTGAGCGAGGGCGTATAGTGGGCATGCGGGAGGCCGGGTGGACGTACCGCCGAATTGCTCAACACGTGGGGCGTGAGGTCTCCACAGTACATCGATGTTGTCGCCAGTGGTCGGCGGAAGGTGCACGTGCCCGTCGACCTGGGACCGGACCGCAGCGACGCACGGATGCACGCCAGGACCGTAGGATCCTACGCAGTGCCGTAGGGGACCGCACCGCCACTTACCAGCAAATTAGGGACACTGTTGCTCCTGGGTAATCGGCGAGGACCATTCGCAACCGTCTCCATGAAGCTGGGCTATGGTCCCGCACACCGTTAGGACGTCTTCCGCTCACGCCCCAACATCGTGCAGCCCGCCTCCAGTGGTGTCACGACAGGCGTGAATGGAGGGACGAATGGAGACGTGTCGTCTTCAGCGATGAGAGTCGCTTCTGCCTTGGTGCCAATGATGGTCGTATGCGTGTTTGGCGCCGTGCAGGTGAGCGCCACAATCAGGACTGCATACGACCGAGGCACACAGGGCCAACACCCGGCATCATGGTGTGGGGAGCGATCTCCTACACTGGCCGTACACCTCTGGTGATCGTCGAGGGGACACTGAGTAGTTCACAGTACATCCAAACCGTCATCGAACCCATCGTTCTACCATTCTTAGACCGGCAAGGGAACTTGCTGTTCCAACAGGACAATGCACATCCGCATGTATCCCGTGCCACCCAACGTGCTCTAGAAGGTGTAAGTCAACTACCCTGGCCAGTAAGATCTCCGAATCTGTCCCCCATTGAGCATGTTTGGGACTGGATGAAGCGTCGTCTCACGCGGTCTGCACGTCCAGCACGAACGCTGGTCCAACTGAGGCGCCAGGTGGAAATGGCATGGCAAGCCGTTCCACAGGACTACATCCAGCATCTCTACGATCGTCTCCATGGGAGAATAGCGGCCTGCATTGCTGCGAAAGGTGGATATACACTGTACTAGTGCCGACATTGTGCATGCTCTGTTGCCTGTGTCTATGTGCCTGTGGTTCTGTCAGTGTGATCATGTGATGTATCTGACCCCAGGAATGTGTCAATAAAGTTTCCCCTTCCTGGGACAAAGAATTCACGGTGTTATTATTTCAATTTCCAGGAGTGTATATGTTAACGACCTGCCACTCTGTATTCATGAAGATGCAAAGCTAGTTCTTTTTTTCTGGTGATGCAAGTATGGTAATCACACCCAACAAGCAAGAATAAGCTGAGGAAATTGTAAATAGTGGTTCTCTGCAAATGGACTCTCACTAAATTGTGAGAAAACGCAGTTTATACAATTCTGTGCAGTAAATGGCATAACACCTGTTGCTAATGCAGAATACTCAAAATTACTTGGTATGTGCATAGATGAGAAACTGAATTGGAAGAAACACATCAATGATCTGCTGAAACGGTTGGGTTAAGCCACTTATGCTGTTAGGATTATTGCAAATGTTGGCGATAAAAATATCAGTAAATTAGCCTACTATGCCTGTTTTCATTCACTGCTTTCATATAGCATCATATTTTGGGGCAATTAATCACTAAGAGAGAAAGTATTCATTGCACAAAGGTGTGTAATCAGAATAATAGCTGGACTCCACCCAGGATCACCTTGCAGACATTCATTTAAGAAACGCGGACTATTCACAGTACCTTTGCAATACATATATTCACTTATGAAATTTGTCATTAATAACTCATCCCAATTCAAAAGTAACAGCGAAGTGCGTAGCTACAACACTAGAAGAGAGGATGATCTCCACTATTCTGGATTAAATCTCACTTGGCACAGAAAGGGGTGAATTATGCTGCCACAAAAACCTTTGCTCATTTGCAAAATAGTATTAAAAGACTGACAGATAGCCAACCAACATTTAAAAGCAAATTAAAAGAATTTCTGAGTGACAACTCCTATTCAACAGATGAATTCTTAGATATGAAGTAGTAACTGAAAAGAAATTAAAATGAAAAGAAAAAAAAAACATTAATTATTTTGTTTAAAGAAAACTTATGTTAATGGATACGTTGCACATCATTACGAAATGTCGTATTCATGGTCTGTGGAACAAGGATTAAATATATGTATGTATCGGTACTCATAAAATGTAATAATTTTATCAAGAAACAAAGAATTAAAGACATTAACTGCCATTTGGCATTGATTAAATCAAGGGGAGAAGTTGGCAATTTGTTCCAGACCAGGATTCGAACCTGAGTCTCCTGCTTACTAGGCAGATACGCTGACCCCAACGCCATCTGCACACAGTGGTCACAACAACTGCACATACTACCCTACCACGTCTCCAGGCAGAGCCCAATTTTTAACTTACCTGTACACTACTGATGTAGTGCCCCTTGCCCATTATCACCATTACTCACGGCATTTCGCCGATAGCCGTAGGAGTTCGAGCTTTGTGCGAATTTGTACAGAAGGGATCATTAACAATCCTCGTCTTGATTATACACTGATTAGCCAAAACATTATGACCACGTGCTTAATAGCTTGTTTGTCGGTCTTTGGAACGAATTACATAACTGATTCCGCGCATCAGCGATCCAATAGCTTGTTGGTAGGTTTGTGGAAGTAAATATGGCATTAGGTGTCTACACACCAGTCATGTAACCCGCGTAAATAAAGGGCTGCTGATTTGCGTACGCGGTGATGGCACCCGATAGCGACCAAGATGGATTCGACAGGATTTATATCAGGCGAAATGGTTGCCGAAACAACGTTAGTTCACTATAATGCTCTTCAAACCACTGTAGTATGGTTTGGCTTCAAGATACAGATAGTTATCCTGCTGAAAAATGACATCGCTGTCGGGGCTGACAACAAACATGAAGGGATGAAGGTGGTTAGCAGCTGTCGCCGTGTTGTTGACTACCACCACAGGTCCAATGCCAGCGTAGAATGTCTCCCATAGCATAATACTGCTTCCACCAATCTGTATCCTAGGCACACGTCATGTTCCGAGCCGCCATTCACGTCGATAACGGCGTATGTGGAGACGACCATAGTCTTAGTGCAGGGAAAAATGTGATTCACCCAAAGAGCTGATACGTTTCCATTGATTGACAGTCGAATCCCGATGGCCCCATGCCCACTGCAATCATAATTGATGATATCGTTGCGTCAACAGGTGAACATGTAGGGGTGGTCTACTGCGGAGCTCCATGTTCAACAATGTATGATGAACGATGTGCCCTGAAACACTTGAGCATGTACGAGCATTGTGCTCTTTCAACAGCGATGCCACAGATCACCATCTATCTTGCTTTACAGAGCAGACAAGCGTCCGACCCCGACATTCTGTGCCCAACCATTTAGCGTCTAGTGGTAGTTTGTCTTTCTACCACTTTCTGTAGGTGCTCATGACAGTAGCACACGAACATTCGATCAGCTTCATCGTTTTCGAGACACTCGTTCACAGGCTCTGCTTAATAATTATCTGCCCTTTGCTAGAGTCGCTTATCTCAATGGATTTTTCCATTCGGAGGCCATATCTTTGCTAGGGTGATCCCCCTTCCTTGTCCACTCTGATTACATACTTTGTTACTGTGTCACGTGCCCTCAACACCACCAGGTGGCATCCAGTGTCGCGATGGGCAGTGGTCATAATGTTTTGGCTTATCTGTGTATATGTAGTGTCTGTTCTTTCAGGCATATCCTGCAGCTACTATGAATTGAGACACAAAGGAGTTAAAGACATTAGCTGCTTGGGTATAAACCAGTGGGGAAAGTTGAACATTTATGCTGAACCTGGATTTGAACCCAGGTCCGCTGCTTGCCAGGCAGATGTGCTGACCGTTAAACCACGTGGACACATTGGTCACCACAACTGCACGCATTACCCTACTACGCCTCCTGTCAGATTTAAATCAATACCCACTGGCAGCTAATGTCTATAATTCCTTTTTGTCTTGATTCATAGTCGTACGTCCAAGAGAACAGACACCACATATAGAGTTATTTTTTCGTTATCTATATTTGTCGCGTTTTTGACACTGAAGATTCACTTGTCACTTATAAAAAAAGTTTCGTTTTCTGTGAATTTTATATAAGTCTGGTGCATACAACTGCAGACGTTTTTAACGCCGCTGGTAGTCTACTATGAACAATGAAGCTTACTGTTTGTTAGGGAGACAATGGCTGCTCGCACCCGTAGCATAACATAAGCTACACGTGTCTCCCGGATGGTGCTAAAGTACAGCCACTTCGAGGAGGCCAAACAATCATCGATCTTGATCGTAAGGTCCTGGCTGATTGTACATTTTATGTCACAGATATGTCAAACCATTATGACTGGACACCGAAAAGGCTTCTCTCAGAGGCAACAGACAGGGCCCCTTGGACGTATCTTCAAGATTTGCAGTATCAATATAGAAGGAATAAGCTGGGCTAAATGCCAAGTACTAGAGTAAGATATTATGTGATGACAACATTGATCTCGTTGCAGTTCAGGAAACTCACGTTGAAGACGAAGACCAGCTTAAACTGAGATGTATGATTCCAGGCTACAACCTAGTTGGCGCAACGTATCATCGCACATATGGCGTGGCTACGTACGTGCGATAATCGATGTGTGAACAACTCTAAATCGCATACGTACTGGCCACGGAAGATTCGAGCTTACAAGGGAACATTCAACGATTTCCTCGATGCAACAGAGGAGGCAGTTGATTATATTAAACGTCTTTATGTGAAATTAACTTACGTATAAAATGTATAAGGATTGTGATGTATGCCATGCGATAAATAAATAAAATACTGTTTGTTGAAAGAGCTATTACACAGTTTTTGTCGTTGATTTTAAATAAAACATAACCTTTTTTTTTGCGTCTGAGCCAGTTGAATATTTGAAGTAAATGGTGCTGTATGACGTGTGTGTGTTTACTCATTTTGAATTTCCCGGCGTTTCTCAACATGGGCATCAACATCTGTCAAAATTATGGTATCTCCTACGAAAATAAATCAACGTGACACAGTGAACTCCAACGAGAACAAGTTCTCCATTATATATGGAATATCATTGTCATGTCGATCAGTTCATGGTGGATAGTGAAGATATTACAATCAAAACAGATACGAGGGCTATCCACAAGGTACATTACGTTATGGGATTAAAAATAAAGTATTGGACAATTTTTTTATTGTATACAGATGAAAGCAACACTTAAATACTACTTTTCTACATAGCTGCCATTTAAATTAAGGCAGTTATCGTAGCGATGGACGAGCTTGGAAACTCCTTCATCGTAAAATTCGGCCGCATGCGGCTTCAACCACGTGGTTACCTCTTCTTGAAGCTGTGCGTCGTCATCAAAACGCTGCATAGCCAACCACTTCTTCATTTCTGAGAATAAGTGGAAGTCGCTCGGTGCCAGGTCGGGACTGTACGGCGGATGAGGAAACAACTCCCACTTAAAAGATTCGAGAACGTCACGAGTGGCATTTGCCGTGTGGGCGCGGGCATTGTCGTGAATCAGCAAGATCTTTGAGCCCAACTTAACTCCTGCGCTTGTTTTGTATTGCTCTTCTGAGGTTGTGCAGAGTTTGGCAATACCTTTGAGAGTTTATTGTAGTGCCTCTCTCCAGGAAATCCACAAAAATCACACCTTTTCTGTCTCAAAAGACAGTCGCTACTTGGTTGAAAGCGCAGACGGCCGAATTTTACGACGAAGGAATTTCCAAGCTCGTCCATTGCTACGATAAGTGCCTTAATTTAAATGGCAACTATGTAGAAAAGTAGTATTTAAGTGTGGCTTTCATCTGTATATAATAAAAAATTTCCAATACTTAATTTATTTTTAATTTCAAAACATAATGTACTTTGTGGATAGCCCTCGTATATCTTACTCTCATACACTGACATACTACAGTAAGGTGTAACTACAATTGTGACGTATTTTAACGCAGATCTGAGCTATAAATAAACTGTGATGACATTGTAACAGTACACTTCATATATATACCAAATACAAAATACATAGGTGGTTGTTATCTGGAAAACATTAGACCTGATACCTTTAATAGGCCTACTCACATTTGACGCATCAAATCATAAGAAAAAACTTTGTTCTCTGTAACGGATGGCATGTGAAAATGGGCAAAGCCCGAAACTAGTCAACCAACAAATGATTAGCAGCTTTGGTGCAAACAGTTAAAAATGTATTTTCTTGGGTATCTGAGAAGTGTGAGACGACAGTATATTGGAAACCTTTATAGATTCCTCCAACCTGTCTCAGCCTGACATCTTTTCCCACAAATAGTTTTACTTGGTCATCTACATTAGTCGCTCTGTATGTTGACTTCTAAGTCTTTTGCGCCGCTCACTGTTTCCAGTGATTTGTCGTCAATACTGTAATCTATTGTCGATGAATGGAAGATAAAATCTCTAACAAAGAGTAATAACCCCATAGCATTTGATTACGAGAGTAGCGGAGAGCATCTTGCCCATGTCACATCGTACAAATATTAAGGGGTACGGTAATACGAGCAATATGAAATGCTAAGTTCACGTAAAATAATTATTAGAATAGGTGAAAGAAACTGTTGTAAGGCTTCTGGGACGATTCTAGGATATTGTTCCAGTGTTTGGAATCTCTATCAGTCAATCATTACAATAGACGTTGAAGGAGTTCAGAGGCGCACTGCTAGGATTGTTACAGGCCCGTACGGCCCATACGAAAGCGTAACAGATATGCTCGGGCAATTTAAATGGAAATCCTTCAAAGAAAGACTATGCCGTTCTCGTGACCATTACGCTGGGAGAGGCGTAAGAGGGCATGCTGAGAAGAAGTGGCTCCGAATTTTTTTCTGTAAAATACTATAGCTTTTTAAATAAAACATACGTTAATAACATTCTATATCTCTATCCTTCAAGGCTACATATTTGCAGTCCTCTGCCATTAGAGGGCTGCGAAATGTATCGTGTATCATGGCCGTGTAATCGTATATAACGTAACTATGTCGGTGTATGAGAAACAACGTTCTGCAACCGAGTTTCACATTTGAAGATTGTGTCCACACATGGAGCACCGTCTCCTTCACCGTAACAATGTCCGACAACAGACGAGCACAGAGATCTCCAACAATCAGACCCGTTGAGTTCACCGTTATCGGTCTTCATACAGTCCCTATTTGGCAAAGTCCGATTTTAATCTGTTTCCATAACTTAAAGAACACCTTCGAGAACTTCACTAGGATAGTGATAAAGCGGAGCAACCAAGGTTAAGGCTGTGGCTTCATCAACTAAGTCAAGCATTCTAACGTGTCTGTATCAACAAACTGGTCTCTCATTGAGAGAATTGTGTTCGTCGTCAGGGTGACAATGTTGGAAAATAAATATAGAGACAGGAATAATAAAGAGGTAATGTTAATAAAGTTTGTTTTATTTTGAAAGGGTAAGAGTTTTCACAAAACATTCTGAGGCATTTCTTGTCAGAACTCTGTCGAACATTTCATGTCGGGATCATAAAAATAAGATATGAGAGGGTAGGGCACATACAGAGGTATATAGATTTTCCTTCGCTCAACCCGCGAATGAAATTGTATAGTATTGGAGATTAAGATTCTTAGAAATTATGTAAATGAGGATCAGGGCATGAATGGATTAAAATGTTGTGTTGGCTGAAGAGCCAACACCGTGTTACTAGTGGAGGCCGAAATGCACGCGTTTTAGCTCACGCAGGCTGGTGTGAGGGGGGAAGAACTATACTGACGTGAGGTCAGGAACATGACAAGGAATTAGAATTCAGAAATCGGACGTAATTAGTTTGATACTTAACTTTGATCCATTAATGATGAACGTCGCTCTTGACGGTACACGAGTCACAATATTATCTGTTCAGAAGACATAGAAACTGAATATGCACCTTGCTAGGTCGTAGCAAATGACATAGCTGAAGGCTATGCTAAACTGTCGTATCGGCAAATGAGAGTGTATGCTTACAGTGAACCATCGCTAGCAAAGTCGGCTGTACAACTGGGGCGAGGGCTAGGGAGTCTCTCTAGACTAGACCTGCGGTGTGGCGGCGCTCGGTCTGCTATCACTGATAGTGGCGACACGTGGGTCTAACGTATACTAACGGACCGCGGCCGATTTAAAGGTTACCACCTAGCAAGTGTGGTATCTGGTGGTGACACCACATAAAATATAGCAGAAGAGGTCCTCTGCTGAAGTGTTGCTGCACAAAAGTGAGTTGGACTTCTGAAAGACTGCTTCCTTCGCAAGACGGACCTGCTACAAGCACTCGAAACTTAACGAGAAAAAATTAATTCAGTACGTATTGTGCCCTGATAAACAAATAAATAGTTGCCGTTAAAAGATACAACATTTTCTTCATTATCTGTGTACATTGTTGTGTTAAACTTTAGGACGAGGTAGATAAAGTAACGTAACATATTAACTAATCGATGGAAATGAATGAAAGTGAGGGAGCATGCTTGCAGACGTCACCCAGTAAGCTGGACGTCACGTGCTGTGAAGTCAGCTCGACCATAGCGCCAAACGGGGCTGACCCAGCAACACGAGACAGATGAAGCGATAGGAAAAGACAGCGAGCAGTCATGGTGCACTTCATTACAACATGGCCCGGAGTGTGCATTTGGATGATTTTACACGGGCAGCCTAGGAGTTTGGTATTGCTCACAGCATTGTTTCAAGTGCGTGGGGAGCGCTCCGAACAACGGAACTTCTGCCCGAAGCAGGGGCGGTCAACTAAAGCAGCAGATGATTGGTACGTTGTGCAATAGCAGATACAGTTGCAACCACATCTAACAGCACTTCGAAGCACGCAGTCTCACTCTCATTCTCCACAGTTGCATGGAGAGGTCTTCCCTAACCGGCAGCTGTGTCCGAGCGGTTCTAGGCGTTACAGTTAGGAACTGCTCGATCACTACGGTCGCAGGTTCGAATGATGCCTCAGGCATGGATGTGTGTGATGCCCTTAGGTTGTTGTTGTTGTGGTCTTCACTCCTGAGGCTGGTTTGGTGCAGCTCTCCATGCTACTCTATCCTGTGCAAGCTTCTTCATCTCCCACTACCTACTGCAGCCTGCATCCTTCTGAATCTGCTTAGTGTATTCATCTCTTGGTCTTCCTCTACGATTTTTACCCTCCACGCTGCCCTTCAATACTAAATTGGTGATCCATCGATGTCTCAGAACATGTCCTACCAACCGATCCCTTCTTCTAGTCAAGTTGTGCCACAAGCTCCTTTTCTCCCCAATTCTATTCAGTATCTCCTCAATAGTTATGTGATCTACCCATCTAATCTTCAGCATTCTTCTGTAGCACCACATCTCTAAAGCTTCTGCTCTCTTCTTGTCTGAACTATTTATCGTCCACTTTTTACTTCCATACATGTCTACACTCCATACAAATACTTTCAGAAACGACTTTCTGACATTTAAATCTATACTCGATGTTAAAAAATTTTTCTTCTTCGGAAACGCTTTCCGTGCCATTGCCATTCTACATTTTATATCCTCTCTACTTCGACCATCATCAGTTATTTTGCTCCCAAATAGCAAAACTCCTTTACTACTTTAAGTGTCTCATTCCCTAATCTAATTCCCTCAGCATCACCCGACTTAATTCGACTACATTCCAGTATCCTCGTTTTGCTTTTGTTGATGTTCATCTTATACCCTCCTTTCAGGACACTGTCCATTCCGTTCAGCTGCTCTTCCAAGTCCTTTGCTGTCTCTGACAGAATTATAATGTCATCGGCGAACCTCAAAGTTTTTATTTCTTCTCCATGGATTTTAATACCTACTCCGAACTTCTTTCGTTTCCTTTATTGCTTGCTCAGTATACAGATTGAATAACATCGGGGAGAGGCTACAACCCTGTCTCAGTCCCTTCCCAACCACTGCTTCCCTTTCAAGTCCATCGACTCTTATAACTGCCATCTGCTTTCTGTACAAATTGTAAATAGCCTTTCGCTCCCTGTATTTTACCCCTGCCGCCTTCAGAATTTGAAAGAGACTATTCCAATCAATATTGTCAAAGGCTTTCTCTAAGTCTACAAATACTAGAAACGTAGGTTTGCCTTTCATTAATCTTTCTTCTAAGATAAGTCGTAGAGTCAGTATTGCCTCAAGTGTTCCAACATTTCTACGGAATCCAAGCTGATCTTCCCCGTGGTCGGCTTCTACCAGTTTTTCCATTCGTCTGTAAAGAATTCGCGTTAGTATTTTGCAGCTGTGACTTATTAAACTGATAGTTCGATAATTTTCACATCTGTGAACACCTGCTTTCTTTGGGACTGGAATTACTGTATTCTTCTTGAAGTCTGAGGGTATTTCGCCTGTCTCATACATCTTGCTCACATCCTTAGGTTAGTTAGGTTTAAGTAGTTCCAAGTCTAGGAGACTGATGATCTCAGATGTTAAGTCCCGTAGTGCTTAGAGCCATTTGAACCATTTGAGGTCTTTCCTTTGCCCGACAACCAGTATGTCCTGTTACGTTGACACCAGCACCTCGGCAGAACCGATTCGATGGTGTCAAGAGCATAGGGACTGGGCCAACGAAGAGTGGGAGCTCGTGCTCCCCTCGGATGAGACCAGATTCAGTCTGATTAATGATTTTCGATGTACTCTTATATGGCGCTAGTTGATAACATGTAATGTACTCACAAACACTGTAGAACAGATCGTTTTTGTGGTTCAGATGTTATGATGAAGGGAGAATGTTGCATGGGCATACTGAACTCCAAATCTTCGAGCGCAGTACACTCACTAGTCAACGTTATTGCCGCACTGTACTCCTCTCACATGTGTGTCTTTTCAGGAATTCGTTTGGCCATGACAATTATTATGGATGGTAGTGGGGACTGCATCGAAGAGTGCAAGTGGAGTAGTTCTTGGAACGAGATGCTATTCGGTGAGTGGACTTGCTTGCCCGTTCGCCTTGCTTAATTACCATCAAACACGTGTGGAATGCGTTGGGGAAACGTACTGCAGAACATCTACGTGCTTCAACTACCATCCAGCTGTTCTCAAACGCGCTGGTGGAGGAATGGAAAGCCGTACCACAAGAACTCCTTACTAATCTTGTGGCCAGACGGAGAGCACGCTGCAGAGCATGCATCCGTGTCCGTGGTGATCACACACCCTATTAAGAACCATGTACTGCCTTTTGTAATATCCAGGGGACCATCATAAATCGCGATGACTTCTGTGTAAGTATTATCTTTGAATAAAAGTGGTGTTCCTGTTCGTCTGATTGCTTAATTCTTTCAGTTACCTTGTGTGCTATTCTGTAACTGTTCATTCTGTGTATTGTTCAAGTTTCATCGAGCTGTGTTACTTGGCAGTGATACATCATGCGAAATGTACTTTCGTTCTTAATACTTCTACAGCGTTGTGTTGCTTTCGCTTGTCCTTTTCGATATTCGCTGAGTGTTCAGAACGGTGTCTCAAGGACTGTTTGCAACAACGATGACTGAAGGGATCTCGAATCAAATTGATTGCAGTTGTAGTGCCTTACGTGTCACTGAATTGGGAGTGGTTTGGGCAGTGACCAGATGATGCATCTTTCTGCGTCGTCTCTGACTGACGTGTTAACCACGTCAAAACGAGCAATTTTGCCACCATATTACTATTTGATTAATCAGAGTTATTGCCGAGGAGTAAAATCGCATTAATACGGACCTCTCACATGTAACTGAAGCCTTTTTAACCGGTTGATGACGTCATTGTCGGCACTGAGTGGTAGTAACAAGCCGTCCAACAGCCGACTAAACAGCTATTGCAAACTCGAGCTGCGCAAGCTCTCGGTGCGTGCTCGCGCGCATCCCGGCAATAAACAGGAACAAGAGGGAAGGGGAGCGAACGGGGAGGATGGCCAGTGGGTCGTCCCACTGGGACGCATCAACTGGGGGAGCGCCCTAGGACAGCCAGTCTGGCGGACGCACGGGAGCCACAGTGGCCCGCCCGGTTAGGTCTTGTTTACAGTACTCGCCGCTGTACTGCAGTCAAGTCTGATGAGGGGTAGTGTCTTACCTGTACTGTACAAGTCATTAAAGTGAACACACCTCCGTGACTGCTGCCTTTCAGATGTAGTGCGGCTTTTGGTATCTAAAGGCAGGTGATGCACCACAGTGTTCAATGTCGCATTCTTATGTGAGAACCTCAGAAAGGAGTGATTTTTTAAGTCGGCGCCTGGGTTCTCAACAGGCTGTCCCAATAGATAATGTTTCAAAATACGCCTTATCGACAATATGTGCAGATTAGCACAGACAGAAATTCTGAAAATCAGACTCCAAAATACAAGAAAGCAATCTTTGTAAAATACATAACTTCAGTTAACTCCAATATGACTTTTGAAAACATATTTGGAATACTAGCAATCGAAATTTAACTATAATAAAATAATCAGTCTTGAATGCAAGCAGAAATAGTTTTATTAACGCTGGCACGTTATAGTCTACACAGATCATTTTCAGACCTTAAGTCATCTCTGAAAATTTAACATAAATGTTCTTAGAAGGAGATCAGAAACTTTTATAGACATACACTGTATACATAAGACACAATGTCAATTACGATAAAATACAAAATATTTGTACAGTTCATTGATCTGCGGAGACGCTGAGCTGGAAGGGGTATCCATCAACTGCTGAAGAGCGTAAAGGCCGTATGAGTTATAAGCGTTCAAAAATGGTTCAAATGGCTCTGAGCACTATGGGACTCAACTGCTGTGGTCATCAGTCCCCTAGAACTTAGAACTACTTAAACCTAACTAACCCAAGGACATCACACACATCTATGCCCGAGGCAGGATTCGAACCTGCGACCGTAGCAGTCGCACGGTTCCGGACTGCGCGCCTAGAACCGCGAGACCACCGCGGCCGGCATTTTAAGCGTGAAGATCCGCGCTCCGTCAAGCACATGAACTCAGAAGCCATCAATGAAAAGAAAATACGGTGGCAACTAAAGCGTTGCAGTAAATAATTTCGATGCCAGATGGAATCTTGTGATCTCTGTAGAAAAACAGTAGATTTATTAAGATTGATCTTGTTTTGTTACATTTTGGAATCTTTGCTTTTTTAGTACTTGTAACGTTCCCTGGCAGCACACACACTATTAATAAAATGAAATGACATTTAATTGTACTATGTACGCCGCTATGAAGCAATTCGTATGTACTGTAATTGTTTAACAAAAAAATGTTATTTAATTTTGTGTAAAGGACGTTGGTTATTATTGTAATGTTTTTCTGTAATAATATTCTCGGTGTATTTACGATTGTAATATTTCTATGAATCGACGAATAGAAATTTCTTTTTCTATACTCATAATGTGATTACGAAGTATGTTAATATCTGCGATGAAAAAATGTGAAATATAGCCACAGAGGAAAATAAGGTGTAAGATTACAAAGAGACATTCACAATCAGCAATAATATAAACAGCGCAACATAATGTGCATTCTTTGTCGTCTTCCTCTAGAGCCGAGAGAGAGAGGAACCTGTGACGAAGCATTATATGAATGAGTAGACTTCGTTCGTCTGTATCTATCTTTAGCCGCCATTAGAGGCGAAATTACAAAGGTGTGTTATTTCAATTATTATGGTCTAAATACATTATAATTTATCAAAATTGTGTATTACTAATGTAACTTAGCTTGCCCATGTCATCTATAATATTTCTTTAAAGAAGTTTCAGCACTTTTAGCGATTATTGTTGGTGTTGCAGTGCTGTGCCGCGACCGAGCGGGGGCACATTTAAAAACTTGTTCCGCTATAAATTAACCAAACCCGTAAATCGGGAGCAGGTAAAATTAGCAGTGAATTACGAAATAGTTTCTTTTACAGCGATCCTGAGGCTGATTGAATTTATTACTGGTTTTACATTTGTGCATTCATAGGCGGATAATTAACATTGAAGTTGTTAATTTGTTGGTTCTTTCCATTTCTAAAGCAAATAACTTAAACGTATAGTGAAGTGTGTTTTGTCAATGATAATTAAACGTTCAGGTCGGCTTGGCAATATTTAACCATTTTATGCTAACAGAGGCAGTCTTATGTTCCATAGCTAACGCCGGGAAAGAATTCAGTAAATATTTAAAAACCCACTGTCAAATGACCATGGAGTCGTGTGTATACCGCAACAGGCTATCCCAACTGTAGTGTGGCACACGTACTTAGCATGGGGTCACGCTGGGATAGGCTAAACAATAAGGATTTTATCCAGATAGTGTTACTTTAAGGGAATAAGCCAGCAGACTCGCACCATTATCAGGACTTGTCCTATGTGCCAAAAAGCTAAGTTTCAAAATAAATCCACAAGGTTTGAACTGCATCCTATAGTGCCTCAGCGGCCACTTCAGTTAGTATCTATAGACATAGCAGGACCCTACCCTCGAGCCAGGGGTGGATTACAGTACATTTTAGTGGTATATGACCTTTTCTCTAAATACATAAAAATATACTGCCTTAAATCAGCCACCGCTCGTGGAATAGTTAAATGGTTAGGGAAAGAATATTTTATACAGGTGGGTAAGCCTGAAGCGATAATATTAGATAATGCTTCCTATTTTACATGTCATACCTGGAAGAACTATTTACATGAACAAGGTATAAAGCACATACTAATATCCCGTTTTCATCCACAAGCAAGTTTAGTAAAAAGAACATTTGGAGAGTTAAATAAAATTTTTAGGTTATATATCGCATATAAGCACACATGATGGCCAGATCTGGTACCTAAATTTTTGGAAATTCACAACGCAACCCCGCATGCCTCTACGGGGTATCCACTAACCGAGATTATAATGAATAATAATAGAGTACTGAATTAGTGGCTGACACATTTGCCAAGGTCCCTGTCATTCCTGAGCCTATGGAAGAGAGGATAAGGAAAGCAGGGTGCAACCTTACCAGGTGCGCTCAGAAAAGGAAAGAAAAATATAATCGACATGTGACGAATAATCAAAAACTTAGTGTTGGGGACTTGGTGCTCTTACGCAATCATCCTAAGTCCTCGGCATCCTTGAAACAGAATAGCAAGTGGCAATTGGTGTACAACGGACCTTTTAGAATAGTAAGTGTGCCACATGAGTGTAGCCATCTCTTAGTAGATCTCCAATCAGGGAGAGTACGGGGACTGTATCCACGTAAGGATGTGAAAATATTCCTACAGTTAATGACTAATGGTCCTATGTGTTATGTGTAAAAAGGTACACCATTCTTTTGCAAATGAATGAACATTAATGATGTGATCTGTACAGATAATATAGTAGTGTAGAAGTATTTAGTTATAAGAATATGACTGACTTTCTCTTTTGTTTATGATTATTTGTGTTATGTCTTCTTTTTAATTAGTGTTACCTTAAACATGCTCTAAATGTCTGCACAGATAACCTGATTAGTGAAATTATTTGTAGTGTTAAATTGTTACAAAGATCAGTCAGGAGGAACATTTTAGTAGTGATTAGTTTGTGTACTGCATAATATTCTATATGTGTGTCAAACTTGAAATATTTCTTGGTACAGTCTTGCAAATTTAAGTAACGCAAAGTTACGCACAAAGAAGCTTCAATTGAAGCATGTGCAGATCGAATCAGTAAAAAGAGGTAGCTTGATACAGTTCAAGTCGATTTTAGCCTACAGAGACTACACTGTAGTTACGTAGGACCTTGCAAGTAAAGTGAGACATAGTTTCAAAGGAGTTGTTGAACAATATGCCTGAATCCGGGTGGAATGTACAAATAAAATCTACTCGAACATAAATATAGATGATTTTTGGGCAAACTAATACGAAATTTTAATATTTATTACCATGTACGCAATTATCACACACCTTGGTAAAGAGCGAACAAAGTTACGAATGTGCTGTTACAAAAAAATAGCACAACGGACATCGTAATTGAAAAACTTAAACAAAAGTGCAGTATTATGTGGCAGAGACAGACAGTGATTGTTAAAACTGCAGCAATATGTCACGAGGTTGTTTCGAACAAGCAATAAGAAGCTGTATCATAGCCGTGTGTGCAAGTGGACAAGGAACTAACACAACACAGACAGTGAGCCGATAATATAGACGGTGGACCAAGCTAGTGTCAAACTATAACTTGTACTGTGCGTGTATATATATATTCTTTGTGTGTCAAGGGACGCCAGGAAAGCGCATTGACTACAGAGATACATTTGGTTCTAAGGTGAAAACTTGCGTGTGACTAATGACAAGTCATGATATGGCGAAAAAATATTGTGTGCCCATAAAACGCGTTACTGTGACAACAACGAAACATTGTGCAAACCAGACTGGTGAAGGCCTACTGAATAATAACTGCCAATAACTGTGTGCGTTCTTTCCCACAGTAGGAAAAATGCCCATAAGGATAGTACACTGTTTGTGAACTTGTTGCATGTTTGCTGGAGCACTGCAAGAAGATGTCATACGGGCGAGCTGATACACAACGCGCACCCGGCTACTTCAGCCATGCAGCGGCCGCAGCAACCCGTAGCAGACCAGACAGCCACACGCCTCTCCGCGCCGTAGCTGTCAACACCGGGGGCGGTGACCTACACGGAGCAGACGCGCTGCGCCGAGCGCCGCTCAACAATCACTCCGCACCGCTCACCAACTACAGCATTATTGACATATTCCAAAATATTTACACAAACTGCATAACATGTCAATGAACTCGATTTTTGACAAACATTGAACACTTGTTATGTATACCCGTAAATTGACGAGAGAAAATGAACAGTAACAAGTGTAGGATATGGGTTTGTAACACGTAGGTAGCGAGAACATTATGAAAGTAACGTTGTAGTAAATGATTTCAAAAAATAAGTGATATATCCTAGGACAAGTGACCTTGCAGTATATCGCAAAAATGATAATTACGAGTTGTTAAACACACACGACAAACTTTCGTTGAACTGTATGTGACTGTGATGTTATGTAACCATTGATGACAAACTGCTAAATCATTTCAAAACAATGACTGTTAAAGAGACAAGATTAATCATGAGCCAATTGGGATGGCTGGGCTCCGGCACAGTTTTGCCCAGGTTTTCTGTCTGCCTTCGCCCAAATGGGGGAGCCATGAACATGGCTCTAATGCTGGGACTAATTAAAAGAGCCATTCCATAAAAAAACAGAATTTTAAAGAACGTTACTGGCACCATTGTGACAAAGTATAGAAACTCTTTGCCAAATGCTTCCAGGGGGCAATGTAACGTTCCCTGGCAGCACACACACTATTAATAAAATGAAATGACATTTAATTGTACTATGTACGCCGCTATGAAACTATTCCTATGCACTGTAATTGTTTAGCAAAAAAATGTTATTTAATTTTGTGTAAAGGACGTTGGTTATTATTGTAATATTTTCTGTAATAATATTCTCGATGTATTTACGATTGTAATATTTCTATGAATCGACGAATAGAAATTTCTTTTTCTATACTCATAATGTGATTACGGAGTATGTTAATATCTGCGATGAAAAAAATGTGAAATATAGCCACAGAGGAAAATAATGTTGTAAGATTACAAAGAGACATTTACAATCAGCAATAATATAAATAGTGCAACATAATGTGCATTCTTTGTCGTCTTCCTCTAGAGCTGAGAGAGAGAGGAACCTTAGACGTAGCATTATATGAATGAGTAGACTTCTTTTGTCAGTATCTATCTTTAGCCGCCATTAGAGGCGAAATTACGAAGGTGTGTTATTTCAATTATTGTTGTGGTCTAAATACATTATAATTTATCAAAATTGTGTATTACTAATGTAAATTAGCTTGCCCATGTCATCTATAATATTTCTTTAAAGAAGTTTCAGCACTTTTAGCGATTATCGTTGGTGTTGCTGTGCTGTGCCGCGACCGAGCGGGGGCACATTTAAAAAATTGTTCCGCTATAAATTAATCAAACCCGCAAATCGGGAGCAGGTAAAATTAGCAGTGAATTGCGAAATATTTTTCTTTTACAGCGATCCTGAGGCTGACTGAATTTATTACTGGTTTTACATTTGTGCATTCATAGGCGGATAATTAACGTTGAAGTTGTTAATATGTTGGTTCTTTCCATTTCTAAAGCAAATAACTTAAACGTATAGTGAAGTGTGTTTTGTCATTGGTAATTAAACGTTCAGGTCGGCTTGGCAATATTTAACCATTTTATGCTAACAGAGACAGTCTTGTATTCCATAGCTAACGCCGGGAAAGAATACAGTAAAAATTTAAAAACCCACTGCATCTAGAAAATGTGTGCCAAGGCCGAAATACGTGAAAAAATTTAATTTAAATACGTTTCAAATAAATGTTATTAATCAGTTAGTTTGAATTTATCAGCATGAGAGGGTTGCTAAGGTTCACGTAATTTTAAATGTGATTAATTCCGTCTAAATGAATTTTTATTACAACACGTAAATAAGGGGTTCTACAACAAAGTTCGTACTGAAAGAGTAAATAACAAAAATATTTAAAATCATTTCTCCCCCATTTTCATCCAAACATTTTTTACATAATAAATATTTCTTTTATTTTCTCGTTAAATACTGAAGAGAGTTCGGGCAGATGGGAGTACGCCCGTTCATTATTTAATAATAACCATTCAGGCGAAGAAATCGGTGTACAAAATTATTATTGTCCTGTCGCACCTTTTACTGTAGAGAAGGCGAAGGAGTGTAGCGGTTCTTTGAGGCTGTAAAAGGAGGTAAGTGAAAACGCATGAATTCCTGGCTGGCTTGGACTTCGTCAAAAAAACTGCTTGTGCGGTACGTAAAAATTAAGAGCTTGCAAGAGCTTTCAGCCTTCAACTTTCCGATTTCACGGTCAAAACATAAAAGGTTCAAAAAATGGTTCAAATGGCTCTGAGCACTATGGGACTTAAAATCTATGGTCATCAGTCCCCTAGAACTTAGAACTACTTAAACCTAACTAACCTAAGGACAACACACAACACCCAGCCATCACGAGACAGAGAAAATCCCTGCCCCCGCCGGGAATCGAACCCGGGAACGGGAAGCGAGAACGCTACCGCACGACCACGAGATTCGGGTAACATAAAAGCAATAATAGTTTTCTCCAAGTCAGCACCAAGTAAGCGATCTGCCTCCTGCATACAAATCTAAAGCGAAACGTGAATTTTTTTCTAGATCGTATAACTAATTCCACACATTAAAAAAAGTTTTCCATCATCACGGTTCCCAGAACTCTTGAAGATAAAAGTTGACTGTGGGTATTGTTTCACAGACAGTCCCTGTTCAAAGATGTCGCTAAATC
Source organism: Schistocerca gregaria (assembly GCF_023897955.1). Classification (NCBI taxonomy): domain Eukaryota; kingdom Metazoa; phylum Arthropoda; class Insecta; order Orthoptera; family Acrididae; genus Schistocerca; species Schistocerca gregaria. The sequence continues at coordinate 353,817,640 of NC_064922.1, read as the reverse complement.
CGCCCAAAGATGTAAACAACCATGCATGAGCAGCGCCTATTAGACGGTGGGGATCCGACAGCCGATCAGTTCCAGTCATTCCACCAGGAATGAGGTACACAGCTCGTGTTTGTAGTTCAACCACGCCTAGACAGCCAATACCGCGGTTCGATCGCGTCCCCATTGTTACTTAACAAGAGAAGTGTCCAGTCTTCAGAGTGAACCAAAGCGATCTTATTCGGACATGGAGGAGATACAGAGAGACAGGAACTGTCGATGACATGCCTTGCTCAGGCCGCCCAAGGGCAACTACTGCAGTGGACGACCGCTACCTACGGATTATGGGTCGGAGGAACCCTGACACCAACGCCACCATGTTGAATAATGCTTTTCGTGCAGCAACAGGACGTCGGTTGTGACTTAAACTGTGCGCAATAGGCTGCATAATGCACAACTTCATTCGTGATCACGGGCTGCGCGGCCTCTCCCGCCGGAGATTTGAGTCCTCCCGCTGGCATGGGTGTGTGTGTGTGTGTGTGTGTGTGTGTGTGTGTGTGTGTGTGTGTGTGTCGTTGTTAGCCTAAGTTAGTTTAAGTAGTGTGTAAGTGTAGGGACCGATGACCTCAGCAGTTTGGTCCCTAAGGCATTCACACACATTTGAACATTCACTCCCGACGTCCATGGCGAGATCCATCTTTGCAGTCACGACACCATCAGGTGCGGTACAGATCGGTCCAACAACATGCCGAATGGACTACTCAGGATTGGCATCACGTTCTCTTCACCAATGAGTGTCGCATATGCCTTCAGCCAGACAATCGTTGGAGACGTGTTTGGAGGCAACACGGTCAGGCTGAACGCCTTAGACACACTGTCCAGTGAGTGCAGCAAGGTGGAGGTTCCCTGCTGTTTTGGGGAGGCATCATATGGGGCCGACGTACGCCGCTGGTGGTCATGGAAGGCGCCGTAAAGGCTGTAAGATACGAGAATGCCATCCTCCGACCATATCGGGGCATATTGGCGAGGCATTCGTCTTCATGGACTACAATTCGCGCCCCCATCGTGCACATCTTGTGAATTACTTCCTTCAGGATAACAACATCGCTCGACTAGAGTGGTAAGCATGTTCCCCAGACATGAATCCTAATGGACATGCCTGGGATAGATTGAAAAGGGCTGTTTATGGACGACGTGACCCACCAACCACTCTGAGAGATCTACGCCGAATCGCCATTGAAGAGTGGGAAAATGTGGACCAACAGTGCCTTGATGAACTTGTGGATAATATGCCACGACGAATACAGGCCTGCATTAATGGAAGAGGACGTGCTACTGGGTGTTAGAGGTACCGGTATGCACAGCAATCTGGACCACCAACTCTGAAGGTCTCACTGTATGGTGGTACAACATGCAGTGTGTGGTTTTCATGAGTAATAAAAATGGCGGAAATGATGTTTATGTTGATTTCTACTCCAATTTTCTGTACAGGTTCCGGAACTCTCGGAACCGAGGTGATGCAAAACTTTTTTTGATTTGCGTATAGTAATGAAATGTGGCACGAGGAAGTAAGCCGTTCGTATCTCTGTCGCTGACGTAAATCCCTTTTGTGTGCTGTGACTAACGATTCCATCAAGAAACATCCCCATATTACGGACGCATCATTTTCAAATTTATTAAATTGTTTTTCTCGCACTTGTCAGTAAACGCAAGCCACGTAAATTCATCGAGAAATACGAATGAGTTAAATGAAAAATTAAGAAATATAAAAATGTAAGTTGAAATGCATCAGTACCAATTTTCAGACACATTAAACTTTTTTGTAATATTAAAACAAAAGAATGAAGAGGCCAGTCAATGGTGAATCGGTTACAATAAATGCCATCTACGGGCAGCACGTAACAGTAATAGACCACAGAGGCTTTGTCAAAGATTGTAGGAAACTTAACTTCAATGCAACAATCCAAACGACACCAGCCACCACGGAGACGAGCACCCGATTAATGGCGACTGCAGTTGGCCAGACATCCATAGATGTTAAGTCTGAAGATGATCTGTATAGATTTAAATCAGACATCACTAATAAAACACCTATTTTCAACAAAGATTGATTATTTTATTACTGTAAAATGCAACATGTTGGACACGAAAACGTCAGCTATCAACCAACAGCAACTGTTAGGAATGCAGAAAGTTCTAGGAACCTCTTGTACGAAGGTCATCTGACGCAAATATCACAAATGTAGTTACAGAATTATGAGAAACTTGCAGAAGTAGTGGAGTAAATTCTCTTTAAAACTGAAAAGTACCGGGTGATCAAAAAGTCAGTATACATTTGAAAACTTAATAAACCACGGAATAATGTAGATAGAGAGGTAAAAATTGACACTTGCTTGGAATGACATGGGGTTTTATCAGAAGAAAGAAAAAAACAAAACAAAACAAAACAAAACAAAACAAAAACAAAGTTCACAAAATATCCGACAGATGGCGCTGGACAGCAAAATCGCTACTGTGACGGGTGAGAGGTACGCCGATATGTTACAGAATCGCATCATCCCCAGCCTGGCCGATAAACACCTGCTGGAACGTACAATGTTCATGCAGGATGGCGCTCCACCCCATATTGCTAGACGCGTGAAAGATCTCTCGTGAGCGTCGTTTGGTGATGATAGTGTGCTCAGCCACCACTTTCGTCATGCTTGGCCTCCCAGGTCCCCATACCTCAATCTGTGCGATTATTGGCTTTGGGGTTACCTGAAGTCGCAGGCGTATCGTGATCGACTGACATCTCTAGGGATGTTGAAAGACAACATCCAACGCCAATGCCTCACCATAACTCCGGACATGCTTTACAGTGCTGTCCACAACATTATTCCTCGACTACAGCTATTGTTGAGGAATGATGGTGGACATATTGAGCATTTCCTATGAAGAACATCACCTTTGCTTTGTCTTATTTTGTTACGCTAATTATTCTATTCTGATCAGATGAAGCGCCACCTGTCGGAAATTTTTTGAACTTTTGTATTTTTTTGTGCTAATGAAACCCCATGTCATTCCGAGCATGTGTGTCAATTTGTACCTCTCTATCTACATTATTCCGTGATTTATTCAGTTTTCAAATTTATACTGACTTTTTGATCACCTGGTATATTTGAATCACGCGGCTAATGTTATATCTGGTTTGTGGCTTGAAGCAAGGGAGTGGATTTCCTCACGCCCTGTATCATCATAACGGATATGTGGATGAACCAAAATGTTTATGACTGCTGGTGAAACATCAGTGTTGGTGGTGCTGAGAGCGGAAGGTAAGTCGTAATCTAGAGGCGTGGAAAGAAACTGCTGTGCGAGGGTCGAGGGGACCGGAGATGAAATCATCCTGCAGATTGGTGCAGTCTAACGGGACGTTTGGAACTGTTTCCTCATACGGGATTTGCTGTCGTGCTGCCATTTACAAGCACAGTTCCAGGCGAATGTCTTACCTGTCTGCGGCTGCTTGTAAGTACAGGTTCAGGATCGTCCCTGACGGAACTACACTGTGGTGCGCTATCCACAGGGAAGTTGCAGCAGGAAGGCAAAGCCCGGGTTTGATCTGATGTGTTTACTGGTCCTTTACGCAGCTTTGCGATGTTGAACCACCGAAGTTTATTGATTTTATTACATTTTTGAGGATTAAACTGAGAGATTATAAGAAAAGTCATATACGTGGTGGTCAAAATAAAACTGCCCCGGAAAATAAAAGGGGTGGACAAAAGTATGAAACACCAACAACACAACTCTTTACCATACTGCCCGCAAAATGGTGGCAAATTCAGGTAACGAGTATGGAGGTAGATAGCTGTCACGCACCCTTCTCTCCGAAGCAGACCACAAAGGGTCAATAATACTGAGATATGACTGTGATGGACAGAGGGGATGCGAAAATTCATTTTCGTGCTCACAAAACCAGTCCAAGATGATGTGTACTGTGTAAAGAAGCACCCTGTCGCAACCCAAGAGACCCCACCACTGGGAAAGGAACATTGTACCGTGGGATGTACCTGATCAGCCAAAATGGTCATATAAAACTTGGTAGTAACGGGTTCTTGCAGAATACCCACTGGGACCATGGAATACCTCTATATGGCTTTCCATATCATCACCGAACTCGCCCCATATTTCACTCTTGGGATGTAAACTTGGCCAGAAGTTGGAAACAGTGTGCAGCAAGACTCATCCGACCGAATGCCAATTTTCCATTGCTTCATAATCCAGGTTTTATAGCTTCAGCACCAGATTATCCTATTAAGGTCATTTGCGTCATTGATCAGTGGTTCTGTAATTCCAGCTAGCCCTGCAATCCCCTGCTGATGGACCTCCCGTCGTATTGTTTTGGTGCTGACAAGGTTAGCGAGTGCGGTATTCAGCACTGCAGTCACTTTCGCAGCTGGTGTCGTCCTTATTTTTCGTCACACTCCTTTTTTATGACCGTTTGTCACGATCATTAAACACACACAATCTACCGCTTTGTGACTTAGCGGATGATGTATTTCTGCTTTGCGTCTATATGGTACAAATCTTCGATAAGGTGCCTCTAGCAACATCAAGCACTTCGGTTACCGTAGCTACTGAAGCACCCAGCCTACAAGGACTAACGCCCGCAGCTCGTGGTCTAGTGGCTGGCGTTGCTGCCTCTGGATCAAGAGGTCCCGGGTTCGATTGTGTTAGCATTTCATCATCATTCGTGACAGTGGCTAGATTGGACTGTGAAAAAACTGGACTGCGTAAAAATTTGGACTTTGTACGGGCGCTGATGACCGAGCAGTTGAGTGCCCCACAAATCAAACATAATCTCATCCTCATCAACAAGCACTAACAATTTTCACATGTTCGAATTCACTTAGGTCCGACATAATGCACACACAACTACACACAACACAGTTCTGACTACGACCGACGCTTGCAGCCAGTTGAGAACATTGGCAGGTGCGGGTTTGTGATCAAATACAATTGCGCCACCTGCAGACTTGACTGTCATCTCCATTTATGATAAAGCATGCATTTTCGCGATGTTTCCAATTCCTGTGTTTTATGGACCTCGAGATAGGCATCCCAACTTACATAATTCTCCCCACGTACAGAAAATGTAAGTTGCGTTACGTAACTTAAGGTGTATGAAATATGCTCGATGCCAGTTTTATTTTCCCTACGCTATATCAATTCAATGCACTGAAATGAAATGAATGAATCGATGTCGACGAAATAATTGACTTGAGAGTGACATGGAATGATATCGGTGCAAACCCTTCAGGCGTGATGAACGTAATATGTAGTCAGTACGTCATGACAAAAATTTGTCCTAGACTTGGACTAATCCTGGACTTTCTACTTTTCGCCGGCAGTCGCCTAAACAATTTTGCTTTCAGATCTCCCAAAACTCAGGAATTAGGAGTTATATTCCGGGTTGCTACAGCCGCTGCTGGTCAATAATCTGCCCCACCACTTTACCCGTAAGTTGTACTGACGCTGGCGTAAAATTACTCTGGTGGACACATTGCACAGAGACGCTGTTTGGAAAATGGGCTTACATGCACCGAATCTCGAGCTGGCGTCGATCTGGTCGTTGTAACATGCGTCTCACTTATTTTTCCTCTGGATACCCCTTGTATAAGAAGCGCTCACTAGCTTAATAAATGTCCCTACGATGATGCCAGTTGCCTAAGGTGGGTATTCTGGTGCAGTCGTTTTAAAATAATGAAGTGATTCCCTTTAAAGGTCATTTATAGGGAGCAGCTTGCTGTAATGTCCCTCTGAGCTTTAACACCGTACAAATCCAGGCGTTGGACAAAAATATGGAAATACATCGACAAATGCATGTTTGAACATGAATGCACATGCTAATCAACCCTGCAAGTTGCGCTGTAGAATTAGCCAACGAACGGCATCCGTTCAATATCCCCAAAGTTCCACTTTCAAAACGCTGTAGAAAGAGAACCGCTGCTCAGAATGACGTCAAATTTGAACAGTATATTATTGACGTCTTGAAAAAAAATCCTCATAGATGGCACCGTTAGCGTCAGATTATACTCTCCAACAGACGCGCGGCACACGGCTGTTCCTCAGTTTGCGTCCGAGAGACCCAACATGACTGTTGCCAAGAAGAATGGCACCCTTCTGGTAAAGCTCTTTTACAAGAACGGTGACTATGCGCCAGTAGCCCTGCGGAAGTGCCAGACACTCAAGAGTGTGAGGAAAGGTATAGGTTCGAAGTCTGGTAAGGATCTGGAGAAAAGATTAGAAAATTAGAAAAGACAGGTTCTTTTGAAGCGAAATGTTGCAAGGAGTGGAAAGAAGTGTAGCCAGCGTCTGTCGAAAATGTTGCCACAGCATTGCACGAGGGACGGAGCAGTCGTGAGCAAACATACAGTGCACTGGAATCGCTCGAACGTTGGACATGCTAGCGACCGCGGTGGATAACCTAATCGGACCGGGCCGGTAGAGTCCCGACCCCTGACTGGCGTCTTTCTCCTTTGATGTCAGGTCTGAGGGGCAGAGTGAGAGATGCTCGCTATTTTTACAAAGGCTGGGAGCAGTTTCCTCACGAAAGCCACGTTTTGGGCAGGAACGCGCCAGTTCGGCGCCATTAGCCATGGTGTATTTCTGAGCTCCGCGGGATAGCCGACAGAATGACGTCATACCAAGCACGCCAACTATCATATTCCGTTGGAGCTCTTTACCAGGAAGCTTCCCGCGCAAAGTCCTGGTGGAGGCTATAATAGGCTGCTCGTCTGTCATATCAGAACACGTTCGCAGTCACTGTCGGGAATTGGCACCAAGCAATAGGAGCCTAGGTTGAAGTAGTACGGTAGTGGGGGACTATACGAATTTGCTGTAACGTCGTAATTGGCGAAAGCTTTGTTTGTTGGTGACGATTGGCCGAGCCTTGCCCAGCGAGGTGGCTCTATGGGTGCGCGCGGAATAGAATTTAGGGAGTTGGTTCCTGGTAACCACAGGAATCGGTCGCATATTTTGCCGTCCTTGTTTCAGGAAATTGGAAATTTGTGGTAAATACTATGGGACCAAACTGCTGAGGTCATCGGTCCCTAGGTTTGCACACTACTTAAACAAACTTACACTAAGGACAACACACTCCCCGGTGCCCAAGGGAGGACTCGAATCACAGACGGGAGGAGACGCACGAGCCATGGCAAGGCGCCCTAGACCCCACGGCTACCCCGCGCGCCCCTTGTTTCAGAGTAATGTCATTCGTAGTTTCACTTGTCCGACCATTCTAAAAAATGCTTAGCTTTTTCTTTTCTCTCGTACTCGCTCTTAGATCGGTCTCTAAGGCAGAGCTGATCTCAATGCAGCGGCCGACCACGAACAGCAGCCGTCATTGCTACATCCGCGAGTAGCCTGATACCGGTGCACACGTCAGAAAAAAAAAGAGAGATACGATACGCAAGACCGCCTGCGGACAGGACTCAAACCCATGTCGGAGTCGAGCAATAGGGCTGATCGAGGTGTGGACCGACAACAAGGGCAAGTCGATAACCTACGCCACAATAAAGCGCAACCAACTTCAGACGCAATGCGAGACCAAAGAGGAAAATCAGTAACAAAGTGAAGTCGTAGCCGAATAGTCAGTAGTATGGTGAAGATAATAGCGAATGCTATCGGAGAATTACACGACTGACTGAACGTTTTTTTTCTTTACTGTTATTTCATACCCTTACCCCATATGGGCAGGGGTGGGCTGGCAGCGGCACAGTTGTCCGCTCTTCAACCACAAGACTGTATAAAATATCACAGGAGAAACAACCTCATAAAATAAGGGGATAAAAGATGAAGTTGACAAAAGAGAAGGGGAAGTTCTCTGCGACACGTATGTTCATGCGTGTAATACACAACTTTTTTGTATAGCTAAATGGTATTTGAGCTATGATGATACGTCAAAAATAAACAAACTTTTTCTTCTGAACAATTACCCGTGCTTCAAACAAGAATTTTTAATTAATAACGGGTGGTGTGGAATGTAGAAGAAAAATTGTTTTGTTTTGTTGTTAGAGTTATGTGTGTTTAACCAGTAACTGGTTTAGCACGGAATGTGAACTAGAGCGCCCGTCACGAATTTCGACTTCTCAAGATCACAGCCACTGCCTGCAGTCCGAAGGCGCTAAGCGTTATTGTTCGCCAGCCTCATAGCTTTGTTGCCATGTGCACACTGTTTACAGTGCAGTAGCTCAGTGTCAGCTAAATGTTTTCTGTTTCTGTGCGAGATTGTGTGTTGATGCGTGGTTTCTATATTTTGCGGAACGGTGCATTGACATGTGTTTGGTAGCGACATGCAGGAAATGCTGAAGCAAGTGCCTACCCACAGTGGTATTCTGGATAGAGTGCGCAAGGGACAAAGAGACATTCGAAAAGGATCTAAAATTGTCGTATCGAATACACTGCAGTTTTTATCGATCTTATCAGTGACGACGCCAGGAATAACATAAGTTTTGCGCAAGTTCATAAAATGACAACAAAGCCTTGCGATGTTTCCAAATCGACTATATCCCATATCAATAGATCAGTAATACCTGCAGAATCTCTAGATGTGAGGACGTGTTTTGATTCTCCAAGAAAGGAATGTAATCTAGAGAATTTGACAGTTTTAACAAAAGTTAGTGCGTATAACTACTTCAATACTACGACACAGATGAGTATCCGACGGATAGAAAAGTACACAAAAATAGTAAACTCGGATTTTGGTCGACTTGAACGGAAATATTGGCCTGAAAGTACGTAAGTTAACTTTGTATGGACTGTATCGGCGATTTGGGTGATGGATGCAGTGGAAGGGTCAATAACAGCTGCAAATAAAAATCTTTCTGAAGGTAGGGAATATTCTCGGTCTTATTAAGGCGAGTCGTCATAACTAAAACTCGGCGGCGGCATACACCTACTACCACGGCGTCACACTCAGAGCCTCTTAAATAAAATGCGTTCATGGATGACAGGATACAAGAACGATGTCTCGAATGTTATGAAAATTAATTTTATTGTTTTCTTAACAACTTCCTCGCTGGAAGTTTCTACAAGGTCCAACAGAACGCAAATTCATCAGCGACGACATTTTCTGCTACACGTTGTTAATTTTTGGTTGGTTGGTTGGTTGGTTTGGGGAAGGGAACTAATCAGCGAGGACATCGGTTCCATTCGATTAGCGAAGGATGGAGAACGAAGTTAGCCACGCCCTTTCAGAGAAACCATTCCGACATCTTCCTTATGCGATTTAGGGAAATCACAGAAGTTCTAAATCAGGACAGCCGGACGCGGGTTTGAACAGTCGTCCTTCCGAATGCGAGTCCACTGTGATAACCACTGCGGCACCTCATTCGATCGTTACACATGCATAGCAGTTTCACACTCTTATGATATTTTTTATTTCGGAATACTTTTATGTTTTCACGATAAAGTATGTGTCAATTGAATCTACACCGAAGAGCCAAAGAAACTGTTACACCTGTCTAATATCACGTAGGGCCGCCGCAAGCACGCAGAAGTGCCGCACCACGGCGTGGTATGGACTTGACTAATGTCTGAAGTACTGCTGGAGGGAACTGACACCATTAATCCTGCAGGGCTGTTGATAAATCCGTAAGAGTGCGAGGGGGTGGAGATCTCATCTAAACAGCACATTGCAATGCATCCCTCGGAATGCACAATAGACATGAACGGATGAAGATGGTCAGACAGGATGCTTACGTACGTGTAACGTGTCAGAGTCGTATCTAGATGTATCAGGGGTCCAATATCACTCGAAGTGCACATGCCCCACGCCATTACAGAGCCTCCACCAGTTTCAACAGTCCCCTACTAAAACGCAAGGTTGTCTCCATATCCGTACACGCCCATACGATCGATAAACTTCAAACGAGACTCTTCCGATCAGGCAACATGTTTCCAGCCAACAGTCAAACGTCGATCTCTTCAGTTGTTTTTGGTCTCGTTCTCACAGGATCTTTTTTTCCGGCCGCAGCTATGTCGGAGATTTTATGTTTTACCGGATTCCTGGTATTCACGGCACACCAGTGAAATAGTAGTACGGGAAATTCCCCAGTTCATCGTTACCTCGGAGGTACTGTCCCATCGCTCGTGCGCCGGCTATAACACCACGTTCAAACTCCCTTAAATTTTGATAACCTGCCATTGCAGCAGTAGTAAGCGACCTAACAACTGCGCCAGACACTTTGTCTCATATAGGCGTTGCCGACCGCAGCGCCGTATTCTGCCTGTTTCCGTATCTCTGCATTTGAATACATATACTTATACCAGTTTGTTTGGCGCGTCAGTGTACAAACTTTGTTTTTTTTTCCATGCCAAATATGTCAGTAGTTCTATTTTTCCACAGGTTGAAGTAAAAAATATTGTTCTTGAAAATTTCTTATAACGTCAGTTTTTACTTTTTTCATAATTCCTGCCAAGTATTTTTTTAAAGTCCTCTTTGATATAGTAGACTAAAAATAGAGATGTCTGATATCTCTATTCAGGAGTTTTACTAACATTTGAAATTATCACTAAATGTCAGTTCTGTAAGATGGTGAGATATCCGTGAGGTACCTATTTTCCTGACGGCCATTATAGTTCCCTTTTTTAGTTTGTTAGAATCTATTTTTACTAATAGCATCTGTAGCTTTAAAGATTGAAACGTTCATTTTTCTCATATTATTTTTGTATTTACGGTGTTTGATAATGTTTCAATTGCCAACAGACAAATAAACACAGGCTACGTAGCCTGTAACATTTATTCCAAATCAGATGGTCCGCAACTCGTGGTCGTGCGGTAGCGTTCCCGTTTCCCGCGCCCGGGTACGCGGGTTCGATTCCCGCTGGGGTCAGGGATTTTCTCTGCCTTGTGATGACTGGGTGTTGTGTGATGTCCTTAGGTTAGTTAGGTTTAAGGGGACTGATGTCCATAGATGTTAAGTCCCAGAGTGCTCAGAGCCATTTTGAACCACATCAGATTCTCAAATGATTTTTGGAACAGCGAACAGGTAAGGAATATAGACCATATTCCAAACTCTTATCACTTCTTGACTAAGCTATCTGAGAAAGCCCCTCTTTATCTTCTAACAGTAGAAGAGCCTCGAAAAATCTACCTCGTCAAAACACTCCGAAGTAATGTTTCTTAAAAACCGTCTTGATTGCAAATATTTTTATTCATATGACCGGTTTCGGTTCATTCAGAACCATCTTCAGATCTGATATTTCAGTTACAGGAGTAACCCGTCCAAATCCAGCAGTTTTCACATGCTACGTGACGTAGCATGTGAAAACTGCTGGATTTGGACGGGTAGTTTTGGCAGCAGACGACGCGTTCCTGTTTTCTGGGCCTGGAGCAGAGATGTGTTTTGTTTCTGCTGCGATGACACTTCCGTCGTCGCACAACGTCTAGGTTGCCCCGCAATCAGGCGCCTCTATTAACTGCCTCACGTTGATTCAAGTTAATTAAATTTGATCGTTTGATATGTGCCATAGTGGAGTGTCGCCAGTTAATCCAGAACTCTTTATCAATTCAATATCGTGTATTCAGCGAACACTCAAGCTTTAAAGCATCTTCTGCAAGCCCGAAGTTTCTTGTCATTATACCTGTTCTTTAACTGTTCGTTTAAACATTCCTTCCTCATTGTCAGTTCTGGAGCGTGTTAAGTTTTAAAGCACTTTACTTATGAGTATGAACTGTTGAGTTTTTCCTTTCTCATTCACAGTCAATAGCTAACTCCACAGCCAACTGCTGCATTTACCAGCTTTTCTTGTATTTTGAGAAATTGCATATTTATTTAAGGCTCATTGTCAATGTTTCTGCTGGTGTGTGTCAGCTGGGAGTCACATTTTAAATTGTATGTCTTCCTGGCTTTTCTTGTATTTTGGGGGACTGTGTCGTCTATCGCTTAAGGGATTTTATTAAGGTTTATAGATTGTTATGGGCTTTCCAACGGCCCCAATCAGTGGAATGACTTGTTTGTGTATTTTTTGTGGGTGTTGTCTGTCAGCTTAAGGTGTTATCTATGCTTGGGAATTGTTACTACCTTTAGTTGCAGTCATTTATAATTCATTTTACTGGTAAAACTCAGTCTTGCGAATTAGCTTGCGGCCACAGCTAGTTGGTGTGGCTTCTTACTTGTATTTGGTGATTTTATATTCCTGGGTTCAAGACCTGTTCTTAATGATATAAATTAAGGTTTGTTATTAATGAATTGATCCTATACAAGTTCATTAAATTATTGAGAGCGATGTTATTCAGATTTTGACAAGGTTTTTAATTTGTAATCATAATAATTGCTGTTAAGCAATGAGGAGTTTTCCTTGACATAACAAATGACGAAATATGTGAATCCACCTTCCATGTGTTTTTCCTTAAAATTATCCCAACCATTATTGTGAGGTATCACGGTTTCAAAATCATTTTTGATAGTTCTTAAGTGTAAATTTTTTAAATAAACCAATGTTCCTTTGTGAATATGACATGTAATATCAGGCAATCTTTTGTATCCCTCATGGCCTTAGAAAGGTTCCCACCGTATTTCTTCTTAGCTAATTGTGCTTAACTAGTGGTTTAAAATCATTTGTGATAATCTGCAACTATACTTCTTAAATTAAACTAATGGTTTTCGTGAATGTGCATACATCTTCTGTACGTCTTATAGTCTCTGATTACTCCCCATCATCAGAGCCTCTTCTTTGCTAAACTTTTTCCAAGAGAGTTATAATATCATTTCCTATTCATTGTGAGAATCCGATTTAAACTTTGTTGTTACGTGAATTTGTACAACAACAAATTATCATTGACCGATGATCAAGCATACAATCGCTCGGATGCATATTAACATGAGAGGTCCAATTCCACATTAACGCAGACGTGGTCTTACAATAACAAATACAATAAAAAACAACACTTAACTCTACTCGGGTGTGCCGGCCGGAGTGGCCGAGCGGTTCTAGGCGCTACAGTCTGGAACCGCGCGACCACTACGGTCGCAGGTTCGAATTCTGCCCCGGGCATGGATGTGAGCGATGTCCTTAGGTTGGTTAGGTTTAAGTAGTTCTAAGTTCTAGGGGACTGATGACCTCAGAAGTTAAGTCCCATAGTGCTCAGAGCCATTTGAACCATTTTTCTACTTGGTGTGAAGGAGCGTGACTTCCAGGACGCCAAGCAGGCGTGTTGTGCCTCCAATCCGTACAAGTAGTCTTCGAGGTGCAGTAAAATTTAAGCTTGCAAATTCGGCCGGGACCCGTCCGATCATATTTCACGAGACGTCTATTGCTTTTCCCGCAACTCGCCGCTATCAGTCACTAATCCAGCCGACAAATCTTGCCTCCGGCCGATTTAACCACTTGCGGTTTCTCGAGGCCTGGACCACACAGTAGGACTCGCCCCAAAACCAACAACTTGCCAGCCACGTGCCCTCAAGCTAACTCTCATTACCAGGGCCCGCCCTGTACCAACAACACACGCCTCGACCAAAGACCTTAGCTCCCGAAATATGATCAGGATCGATATAGGCAGCCCAAGTAGTTCGATGACAGTGTGTATTCACTGAGCCAAAGATATAGATAGGCAGGATTATGAGAAGTTGCTAATCGAGTACAATAACTGCTGTTTAGAGAAATACTGGGGTAACATGCCCTCAATTTCATGGCAGCCATTTCTCTGCATATTTCTCTATTTAATCTTTTAAAATAGTTAGGTTTAATATCTTTCGACTAATGAAAAAGATCGGCCAAAGATGTGGCCAACACCTTTCATCATCCAAAACTTCTCAAAGGACAATGAGAAACAACATATTGAAGAGCCAAAGAAACTGGTACCCCTGCTTAATATCGTGTACGGCTCCCGTTAGCAAGCAAAAGTGCCGCAACACGACGTGGCATGGACTCGACTAACGTCTGAAGTAGTGCTGGAGGCAATTGACACCATGCATCCTGCAGGGCTGTCCATAAATCCGCAGCAGTATGAGGGGGTGGAGATCTCTTCTGAACAGAACGTTGCAAGATATCCCAGATATGCTCAATAATGTTCTTATCTGGGGAGTGTGGTGACCAGCGGAAGTGATTAAACTCAGAAGAGTGTTCCTGGAACCCCTCTGTAGCAATTCTGGACGCGTGGGGTGTATCATTGTAGTATTGGAATTGCCCAAGTCCTTCGGAATGCACAATGGACATATATGGGTGCAGGTGATCAGACAGGATGCTTACGTACGTGGCACCTCTCAGAGCCGTATCTAGACGTATCTGGGGTCCATATCACTCCAACTACACACGCACCACACCATTACAGAGCTTCCACGAGTTTGAATAGTCCCCTTCTGACACGCAGGGTCCATGGATTCTTCATCTCGTCCCCATACCCGTACATGTCTATCCGTTCGATCCAATTTGAAACGAGGCTCGTCCGACCAGGCAACGTGTTTCCAGTCATCAACAGTCCAATGTCTGTGTTGACGGGCCCATGAGAGGCATAAAGCTTTATGTCGTGGAGTCATCAAGGGTATATGTGTGGGCCTTCGGCTCCGAAAGCCCATACCGATGATGTTTCGTCGAATGGTTACCACGCTGATACTTGTTGATGGCTCAGTTGAATAATTCTCTTCGGTCGTCGTTGGTCCCGTTCTTGCAGGATCTTTTTCTGGCCGCAGCGATGTCGGAGATTTGATGTTTTACCCGATTCCTGACATTTCCGGTACGTTCGTGAGATGGCCGTACAGGAAAATACATCGCTACCTCGGACATGTTGTGTCCCATCGCTCGTGCGCCGACTATAGCACCACATCCAAACTCACTTAAATCTTGATAACCTGCCATTGTAGCAGTAGTAATCGACCTAACAACTGCGTCACATACTTGTTGTCTTATATAGACGCTATCGACCGCAGCGCCGTTTTGTGCCTGTTGAAATATCTCAGTATTTGAATATGCTAATACCAGTTTCTTTGGCGCTTCAGTGTATTATAGAGAGTAAATGAGCAGTCGTTTATTTATGTTAGCTTGGAAATGACAACAGGGAATAAGAAGTGATGGGAAAGAGTTTATTTGTTAAGAAAAATACATAACTTACAATTTGGGGTTCATCTCTGTGCACTCATACTCACGTAATAATGTAGCAGTTCTGTATGGCTATCTAATAATAATTCAGTCTTAATCAGTTTTCAATCCTCTTTTTGCTGCATCTGTCGCTATAAAATATCTCATATTGCAATTAGACCTGAAGTGGACATATATCTCATTAAAATCCTCTGTTTCACTTCAAAACCCTGAACACTGACTAACTTTACCTTTTTTGGGCAAACTGCGAGGATATGTGCAGGAGTAATGCAGCAGCTGCTGGTAGTTGGTGACTGCAGGGTTTCGCTTATAGCAGCCGAGCTGTTGAATTATTGCAAGATGCGCTTACAGCAGCTGAGCTGTTGAATTATTGCAAGATGCACCTTTGTTGCCCACCACACGCCCAGCAGCCCAGCTGAGGGATCAGACCCAAACAGCAGCTGTCTGAGAAAAACATGCAGGCCATGGTGGTCCGAACGACCCTGTGGTTCGTGCACATTGTATGCAGAGTGAGTCACCGAACGTTACCGCTGGATATATTTCGTAAACCACATCAAATACTGACGAACCGATTCCACAGACCGAACGTGAGGAGAGGGGCTAGTGTAACTGTTTAATACAAACCATACAAAAATGCACGGAAGCATGTTTTTTAACACAAACCTAGGTTTTTTTAAAATGGAACCACGTTAGTTTTGTTAGCACATCTGAACATATAAACAAATACGTAATCAGTGCCGTTTGTTGCATTGTAAAATGTTAATTACATCCGGAGATATTGTAACCTAAAGTAGATGCTTGAAACCTCCGACGTTCAGTTGCGTGTTGTAACAAATACGGGCCACGGTCGGCGAGCAGCATCTGCAGGGACATGTTTACGATGACGACCGTGTTAACGAGTGTGGCTGTAGTGCACTGTTGTGGATTGGTCTAGCTGTCGCAGTGTCCGCATGTAGCGCTTGCTGCTATTGTTATTCTGCATTCGTCTCCGCATGCAGACCAACTGTAGTACACCGTGTTACCAGACGTCTGTGATAGTGTAGTGTTGTAGGAACAGTGACCATGGTGTATTCGAACTCTGAAAAGGCGGAGATGATACTCATCTATGGCGAGTGTCGACGAAATGCAGCTGAAGCCTGCAGGGTGTATGCAGAACGGTACCCAGACAGAGAGCATCCAACGTGCCGCACATTGCAAAACATCTATCGCCAACTGTATGCAACAGGTATAGTCGTAGAACGGAAAACGGGTCCGTAACAGGCCCGTCACCGGAGAAGCGGGTGCAGTTGGTGTGTTAGCTGCTGTTGCCATGAACCCATACATGAGTACACGGGACATTGCGAGAGCCGGTGGACTGAGTCAAAGTAGTGTCATGCGCATACTGCATCGTCACCGTTTTCACCCGTTTCATGTGTCGCTACATCAGCAATTACATGATGATGACTTTAATCATCGAGTGCAATTCTGTCAATGGGCATTAACAGAGAATGCGTTGCAGTTCTACCTGTTTACCGATGAAGCGGGTTTCACAAACCACGGGACAGTGAATCTACGGAACATGCATTACTGGTCCGTGGACAATCCTCGCTGGCTCAGACAGTTAGAGCGACAGCGACCGTGAACTGTAAATATATGGTGCGGAATCTTTGGCGACCACCTCATTGGTCCTCACTTCATTGCAGGGTCCCAAACAGCTGCAACATACATCGCGTTTCTACAGAATGATCTGCCAACGTTGCTCGAAAATGTACCACTGGAAACGCGTCGACGTATGTGGTATCAGCATGATAGTGAACCTGCACATTCCGCAATTAACACTAGGCTGACCCTTGACAGGATGTTCGACGGGCGTTTCATAGGACGTGGAGGACGCATAAATTGGCCAGCCCGTTCTCCTGATCTTACACCTATTTACTTCTTTCTGTGGCGTACGTTAAAGGAGAATGTTTACTGTGATGTGCCTACAACCCAGAGGATATGAAACAACGTATTGTGGCAGCCTGCGGCGACATTACATCAGAAGTACTGCGGCGTGTACGACATTCATTACGGCAGAGATTGCAATTGTGAGCAGCAAATGATGGCCACCACATTGAACATTTATTGGCCCGACATGTCGGGACACACTCTATTCCACTCCGTAATTGAAAACGGAAACCATGTGTGTACGTGTACCTCATCCCTCATTGTAATGTACATGTGCGTCAGTGAAAAAGACCAATAAAAAGGTGTTAGCATGTGGACGTAATGTGCTGTTCCAGTCTCTTCTGTACCTAAGGTCCATTACCGTTCCCTTTGGATCCCTACGTAATTCGGTGCTCTCCGATACACACAATCGAACAGCGAAGGAGTGGTACTCAAGCGTCAACTTTACGTTACAATATCTCCGGATGTAATTAACATTTTACAATGCAAAAAACGGCACTGACTACGTATTTGTTTATATGTTCAGATGTGCTAACAAAACTAACGGGGTTCCATTTAAAAAAAAAACGTAGGTCTGTGTTAAATAACATACTTCCGTGCATTTTTGTATGGTTTGTATTAACCAATTACACTAGCCCCTCTCCTCATGTTCGGTCTGTGGAATCGATTCGTCAGTATTTGATGTGGTTTACGAAATATATCCAGCGGTAATGTTAGGTGACTCACCCTGTATATTCTACCGTACCACACTTGGTACCTAGCCAGGAAACTCGACGGGGCATCGACATGGGTCGAGGTGGATACAGACTTCTTCATTTGCGTCTTGAACATATGGATGAAGAACTCCACTTCCGACTTAGACGCTGCATGAAACAGAGGAGTGGATAAATGTCTTTAAATTCCCATGACCCAAATTGCCAACCATTGTCTGATAAGAGGGCCTGAAGCGAGTTCTCGATACCAAAAGTGACTGACACTGCATGCAGATTTTCCATCGACGTTGTGAACGGCAGTTTGCCGATGTACGGGAAATTCGACAATGCAGTGGCTACCAACAACCACAAGCTTCCCAAAAAAGGGTCTGCAAAGCTGATTTGCACAATGTCCTAAGGACGCTCCAGGACGTCCCAAAGGGAAAACTGATGCACCGGTGTAGCCTGGTTTTGTCCAAGGCTGCAGAAGGTGTTCTGTATCACGATCAATCGCCGTCCAATAGATGTGATGACAGGTCAAACAAATCCTTCACGTGCGTCATACCCCAGTGTAATGCATGCAGCAATTGGAGTATGCAAGGATGCATCAGAGAGAAGACAACTGGACAGCTTTGCCCCTTCATGGCAGGCATGAGGTCCTCCTTTGCAATGTTGAGTCGATCATGTAGGAGAATCCGCTCCCATTAGAGCACATCCAGGCCACCCCAGCTGCACAGCTCAAACGATTGTTTGGAAAAGGAGGTCGGCGCCCATGGCGGGCGCGACCTCCCATACCATCAAAGGATAATCTAGCAAGGTTTGCTGGAAGGCATTATTCAAGGCGAAAAGTAGAGCCTTTTGTTGGTATAATTCTGGAACCAGTCCGATTACATCCTGGGCAGTGGATTCGTATCGAAGATCATAAGAATAATTACAGAAGAAAAGCTTCCACCTCTGCAATCTGTGTGCAGTTCTATTCTAACATGTGTGAGACAGATTCTGAGACAGTGGCTGATCAGTCCTTTTCGTTAGATCGGATATTTCGCGTTTCTGCTTTAATTAAGCTCAACAGTTGTGAATTGATACGCCTACTAAACCATCTGGGCAGAACAGGTAATTAGGATTGTGGAAAGGGCCAAATAAGGTTGGGGTCAGTTTCACCTTCTAATTGTAATTGATTGTAATTTAATAACACCTTTACAACCACAGCGGCACATAGCCGGACCTTTACCGAATGCAACTCTTTACGGCTGAAGGCCTCCAAACAAGAAATCTTAACACATCAACAAGATAAAAATCCAATTAAGAAAGCAATAAAATAATTTTAAAAAACATCACAGAAAGGCAGATAGAACAAACATATGCAAAAATATGCAAGACCACAATTACGTTTAGGAGAGACAGGTATAACAGCAACAAGGGCAGGAAACCAGACACAGATAGACAGCGAAGTTCACGAAACGCGTAGTTGGGAGTGAGCACGGCTCAAATATGTTTAACTACAAGTCATGGTTGAATGTACTAAAAAATAGGAGGGACGGAGACGACCGTAGTTCTGAGTGTCAAGTGAATATCACTTGCTAGCGTAGCGCGAATATGCGCGTTTACCTTTCGTCGCAGCGGCAGTGGCTGCTGTCGGGGCGAGCTGTGAACCTGAGAATCTATTCTAAATCTCTCTCGACAGACACCGGTCTGATACATTTCCTACGTCTTCGGTGAAGCCGAACTCCTAGTTATTTCCTAGCTAAGTTTATTGGCATAGTACACACTACTTGGCTGGAATAGTGCGTACATTTGCCCTCAAATCACTCGTAAGCGTTTACTGTCAATGCTCGGTGCATTTCTCCGTACTAGGAGATTTTGCAGTTTAACTCCTGAAAAGTTAAGACGAGCCTGCGAACAAGTGTTCACGTAATTACTCTCGCAATCGTCTCAGCACGGCGCGAGTCGCCTTGCTCAAAACACGCTACGATTTGCTGCAAGAGAAGAGCGAATTCTTCTGTCTGCATTTACCTTTATCAAAAATTGTGCTCACGCGTTTTCTTTCTGGCCAATCAGAGCATTCGCACTTATTATAACTGCAACCATTAGAGTTTCTGTAGCCTATCACAGGCATCGTTTCTTTCGCAGGGCAGAGTTTACGTTCTGCTACGTAATACCGAGACAAACAGCTTTTTTCGTAACAGGTTTTAACACAGGTGGCTACACTGAGTCACCAATGTTTTGAGTTGGATTTCTCCGGATGTTTACCTGCCATCTCCAGCCGTGTTCCTGCAGAAAAACTTCCCGAAGTGCCGTCGTTAAAAGCAGGTACAAGGGCAACTTTTGCCACCAGCCTGCGCAATGGCTCCGGTGTCTCACTGTGTCCACTGGATATCCCGCTTTGATGGTTTCGGCCAAATATGGGACAGGCAGTGCTGTCGTAAAATTCTCCTTTCCTCAGAACTGCGTCTCGTAGCTCGGTTTTAGGAAATTACTTGTGTGCAATTAGTAGTGTGAGTGTTAGAGGTTTATATTCATGAAACGACAGATTTTTTATTCGCCTTTGTGCATTTTCGAGTAACTATGTCGAGTGACATCGATTTAACCGGAATTGTTTCGGTAATTCAGTGTAAGGTGTGTTATTTGTCTGACACCTTACACTATCCAGCAGATTGGAATGAGGGCCGAATAAGGAAACCAGCAGCTTGTGGTCAGTGATCAATAGGGATTTCACCACATGCCAGAAAATGCGAACATTTTCATTTCCTGAAACGATAGCCACTGCGTCTTTTTCCACCTGTGAATAATTACAGTGCGTCCCATGAAGCTTCTCTGATGTGTAAGCGATGGGCTGCTGGCTGCCATCTGGGTTACAATGTGACAAGACTGCACCAACGTCTTTCTGGGACACGTCACAGCCCTGGGTTAGAGGTTTATCCAGCGTAAAAGAAGCCAAACAGGAAACAGCACAAACACTGTTTGAGGGACTGAAGAGCCAGTTGAAAATATGCAGATCAGACAAATCTGACGCCCTTTTGGCGAATCTGGTTAAGAGGATGGCAGATGTCTGCGGTCTGGGGAATGAATTAACCATGATATGAATCTTGCCCCAAAAGGTCTTCAGTTCCTTCGTGTTCCTGGGATCTGGCAGGCTGGCAATGGCTTTGACGTGCTCAAATGTAAGGATGTGGCCGTTCTCTAGAAGGCATTGGAAAACCACCTGCAGATTTCACAACTGCTCCTATTGCATTCAGACCATGACACATGTTGTCATCAACGTAGTTCATGCGGCTAGGAATGTCCCGAATCAACCGCTCCACATATCGTTGATAAATGCCAAACAAGAAGAAGGTTCCAAAAGACAAGCAAGTAAACTGATAATGCCTAAAGGAGGTGTTGAACACTAAGAAACGCCAAGAATCGGCATTCAGTGGCAACTGCCGGTATGCATTGTGCAAGTCGATGTTTTAGAAAGACTGGACCCATGGCAAATTCGACAACAACTCGTCCAGCCACGGAATGGGACTAGAGTTGCCATTCCGAACATATTGAGCATTTATAATCCGTTTAAAATCGCGGCAGAGGTGCATGGCGCCTTCAGGCTTGTGAATCACCAACAGAGGGGTAGCCCATTAACTCAATGAAATAGCAGAAATGGCACCAATGTTCGGCCAGCGTTGCAAACTCGGCCCGAATTTGTCATCCTTGGGGGAGGGAAGGGAGGCAGGGGCAACAAAACGTAGGTATTGCAGATGGCTAAAGGGAGACATGTACCTCGGAATTTTCTGCCTGTCCCATGATAGTCTCAAACAGTACGGTTATAGTAAAAAGTCCTAATATTGGATGGAGACCAACTGGAACACTAAATGTACTTTGCCGACTATCTGGAAGCCAAAAACAGGAAAGGCATCTATATTGAGCCAGTGGTAAATTTACCAACAGCAGTGTAAGTCCTTCTTCATTCTTATTACGTGCAGATATTTGCCCTCTTAAAGGGATACAGTGTCTACTTAAGACAAAACCTTACAGAGTGGCTGTTGCAACGCACAGCAGCCCAAGAGCTGGTCATATCTAAGTTAACAAGGCTGACCAACGCTTCCATGTCTGCTTGAAACTCAGTCAGTCACCCAGCTCGCTGATGTCAAAAACTGTTTCTAAATGGCCTCTTTGGCGACAGACCCCACACATGGCACCTACATGAGAGAAATCGTGGGAAACACTAAGTGGCAATCAGGTCAGGATTGCAGATTGCCCACTAATCAGAAGGAGACCGACACAAGGAATCCGAAAAAATGTCGTGAGCACAACACTTCAGATGACCGCGCCAGCAAAGCCCGTCATGCCCAAAGTGGGCAGGACTATGAAGTCACTACACTCGAAACGTTAACGGTATCAACACATTGTGGCTCAGCGGAAGGCAAGGCCACTTGTCTCTCCCCACGGGGCTCTGTGGGGCTGTGGGCCATGCACGTCTAACTTTTCCACCTCCCAATTGTCAAACAGCACGCCCCTTGATGTGATTCAATGATGTTATCGACTTTGGATGTGGATGGGTCCGTCATGGTCCGCGCCCTAGTTTGAAATACCAGGTCGGGTGTTATCCTGATGATCAAGCTCCTAATTAGCGTATCCGCATACAAGGTAGCGCAATGGTGACACTCAAGACGATACTTGCACGAGAGACTTTGGAAATCGGCGATCTACGCCGCGTCCTATTGACCAGGGCGTCTGTGGTACTTATTAAACTGTAACTGTGCCCCAGCAACACAGCTTCAGCAACTGAGAAAGTTCATCAAAGGTGAAACTTCCTGGCAGATTAAAACCCTGCGCCCGACCGAGACTAGAACTCGGGACCTTCGCCTTCGCGGGAAAATGGTCTATCATCTGAGCTATCCAAGCACGACTCAAGACGCGTCCTCACAGCTTTAATTCCGCCCGTACCTCGTTCTTACCTTCCAAACTTCCCAAAGGTCTCGAGTTCGAGTCTGGGTCCGGCACACATTTTAATCTGCCAGGAAGTTTCGTATCAACGCTCACTCCGCTGCAGGGTGAAAATTTCATTCTGGAAACGTCTCCCAGGCAGTGGCTAAGCCACGTCTCCACGATAGTTTCAGGAGCGTTAGTTCTGCAAGGTCTGCAGGAGAGCTTCTGTGAAGTTTGGAGGGTAGGAGTCGAGGTATTGATGGAAAATCTGTGAGGACTGGTCACGAGTCGTGCTTGGGTAGCTCAGATGGTTCGCCGGCGCGGTAGCTCAATGTGTTTGGTTGGAGGGTTAGCTGCCATCTGTAATAAAAAAAAAGTGAGCTAATGGATGAGCGATGAACTACAACAACGAAAGGTAACGAACAAAATGAGACAAAAGAAAGAAGAGAAACAAGATGGCAGAGCTCTTGCCCGCAGAAGGCAAAGGTCCCGAGTTCGAGTCTCCGTCTGGCACACAGTTTTACTCTGGATGTTTGATGCCAGCGCACACTCCGCTGCAGAGCGGAAATTTTATTCTGCATCAAAGGTAATTATTACTGCATGGTCTCGCAGCGATATGAGTTATAAAATATTCTCGGGATTCTGCCCACGTCAGGTGATTAAAATGCCACCACCTGACGCTGCTGGAAGCTCGCGAAGATTATATCATCAAAGGTAAGCTTCCAAGGCTGGTTAGGACTTTAAAATTCTATATGACTTTCTATAAACCAGCTGTACTGGACAATAACGAGGCAGCCTTATCAACTGGGACGACGATACGCCTTACCTTGAAGTGTAGGAAGAATCGGTGCAGATAATTCGCCCACTATCCTGTATCCTCTTCGAAGCTGATAAACAGCGTCGGAGGCAATGGGAGTGGCGGAGAGGCAAGGAACAATGCTTGTCTGCTGGCGCCTTGTCCACTATCAGCGCGGCATGACTACTTAGTAATTTCACATTCTGTTCCGGCAGTTCGTGCATTTGCCCCTGATGCAGCTTTCAGAGATGCTTCTGGAGGCACAACTGGCCCTTCCAACACGGCAGAAACGCCAAGTCCATGGCGGACAATTTAACACTACAAGAAAAAAAAGATATATCACTTGAATTGGAACATCCTACGTCACCACTTTGTTATCGGTAGAGGGCGTGACTACGCCATGAAATCGTCACTGTCGGCATGAATGTAACTCGGCTAACCAAAAGTTACTCAGCAGCATGCCAGGGAGATGAACACTGGAAGAGGGAACGAATCTCGTCATAATCTACAGGGAAGCAGAGGGTCTTAACACTGTCTAGAGAACGAGCATGGAGGAAAACACAACATGCGACCAGTGTGAACGGCTGACAATGGAGCTCATGGAACGAGCATTGCTCAAGGCTAAGGCATAGTTCTCGGACGTTGAAATTGTTAGATCTGCTGGGCCAGGCTTATTGCTGCGGGCAGGGAAACACCTGGGTCAGTGATTCTGCCCGTGCCACACATTACACATCCACTCCACAGCAGCGTTCTGGTTGTAGCGAGGCTGAATACCCTAACACCCAGAGCCACTAAAAATAAACTTTATAGCTGATTAAAAAAACAGATTAAATTCACTTGTGCCTCTCTCAGAGTTAGTCACCATTTCTTCCGAACTTTGTGGCTTAAATTCAAAGAAATAGTATCAGCAGCAATTTAGACATACACTACAGGCCATTAAAATTGGTACATCAAGAAGAAATGCAGATGATAACCGGGTATTCATTGGACAAATATATTATACTAGGACTAACATGTGATTACATTTTCACGCAGTTTGGGCGCATAGATCCTGAGAAATCAGTACCCAGAACAACCACCTCTGGCCGTAATAACGGCCTTGATACGCCTGGGCTTTGAGTCAAACAGAGCTTGGATGGCGTGTACAGGTACAGCTGCACATGCAGCTCCAACACGATACCACTGTTCATAAAGAATACTGACTGGCGTATTGTGACCAGCCAGTTGCTCGGTCACCATTGACCAGACGTTTTCAGTTGGTGAGAGATCTGGAGAATGTGCTGGCCGGGGCTGCATTCTAACATTTTCTGTATCCAGAAAGGCCCCTTACAGGACCTGCAACATGCGGTTGTGCATTATCCTGCTGAAATGTAGGGTACCGCAGGGATCGAATGAAGGGTAGAGCCACGGGTCGTAACACATCTGAAATGTAACGTCCACTTTTCAAAGTGCCGTCAATGCGAACAAGAGGTGAGCGAGACGTGTAACCAATGACACCCCATACCATCATGCCGGGTGATACGCCAGTATGGCGATGACGAATGCACGCTTCCAATGTGTGTTTACCGCGATGTCGCCAAACACGGATGCGACTATCATGATGCTGTAAACAGAACCTGGATTCATCTGAACAAATGACGTTTTTCCATTCGTGCACCAAGGTTCGTCGTTGAGTACACCATCGCAGGCGCTCCTGCCTGTGATTCAGCGTCTAGGGTAACCGCAGCCATGGTCTCCGAGCTGATAGTCCATGCTGCTGCAAACGTCGTCGAACTGTTCGTGCAGATGGTTGTTGTCTTGCTAACGTCCCCATCTGCTGACTCAGGGATCGAGACGTGGCGGCACGATCCGTTACAGCGATGCACATAAGATGCCTGTCATCTCGACTGCTAGTGATACGAGGCCGTTGGGATCCAGCACGGCGTTCCTTATTACCCTCCTGAACCCACCGATTCCATATTCTTCTAACAGTCATTGGATCTCGACCAACGCGAGCAGCAATGTCGCGATACGATAAAGCGCAATCGCGATAGGCTACAATCCGACCTTCATCAGAATCGGAAAAGTGACGGTACGCATTTCTCCTCCTTACACGGGGCATCACAACAACGTTTCACCAGGCAACGCCGGTCAACTGCTGTTTGTGTATGAGAAATCGGTTGGAAACTTTCCTCATGTCAGCACGTTGTAAGTGTCGCCACCGGCGCCAACGTTGTGTGAATGCCCTGAGAAGCTAATCATTTGCGTATCACTGCATCTTCTTGCTCTCGGTTAAATTTCGCGTCTGTAGCACGTCATCTTCGTGGTGTAGCAATTTTAATGGCCAGTAGTGTATTATGAAATAAAATAATAAGAGACGGAACTCATCCTAGGTGGTACGTGTGCCGTGGCGGACACAACGCCGATCCGCGGATGGCGGCTGCGCAGCTTCAAATCTCACGTCAGCCGGGCAGAGTGGTCCCTGGCCGTCACTGGTAAGGCGACCAACGCGCACAATGGAGCAGTTAGGTACTTGGTGGACGGAACGACTTCTGCGCCGAACTGATATCGCCACAATGGGAGAGGTCGCCGGTCGTGGCCGCTATTGACAGAGAGTAACGGTTTCGCCTCTGTTGCTAGCTGGATGTCTTACAGGCTATAGTGGGGTCCTTTGCATGGCATGTCAACATTGGTCCTGAAGCAGTTGTCAGGAATCCAGGAGGAATCCGGAGAAGGGTACTTTCTTGTCAACTGGTTGCTGTATGCAACCTCCATGTCTGTAAATGTGTAAGTTAAGCTTGTCTGTCAGGGTAGCATTTATCGGAACTTCCTATTTCTTAAGTGGAGGTTCTAGACGAGAGTCACGAAAAATGGATCAAGTTTAGAAATTTTATTCAGGGACTGTTTTCATTAAAATGGTGGTCTTACCATTTTATTATACATACATTCGTGTATGAAACAATTTTTTTGCCACATAACAAATTAAAAATGACAGCTGCAGCCCTTGTCAAGGTATATGTATCGCGGCACTTCCTTGTTTGCGCGCAGCGTTGTGCAGACTCATGGATTATTTCTTAAAATCATAAAAATATAATACTCTTAAATTAGGATGAATTGTGGAGGCCATCGCTGAGGAGTTCTGAAAAATACCTCGTAAGAATGGCAGCTATTTGAAAAACGCGCCGATTGCTTGACGTATTATTCTAAGTTTAAATGTTAGAAAAAATATCCCAACATTTAATTATCTTCCATTTAAAAAATAAAATGAATTGGTTAATCTGTCGAGGCTCTAGAGCACTTCGTGCACTGAAGAATATTATTCCGAGAACAGTGCGTTTATAGTTTGGAGTTAACGAAAAAATAACAGAGAAAGAAACGATGTTACAAAACATGTGGTTAATTTGCGATACCAGAAACATAGAGGCATCCTTCCCCTTCCTCAAACATGCTCTGATTCTGAATTTAATGCTGTTCAAAAATGGTTCAAATGGGACTTAACATCTGAGGTTCAAATGGTTCAAATGGCTCTGAGCACTTTGTGACTTAACTTCTGAGGTCATCAGTCGCCTACAACTTAGAACTAATTAAACCTAACTAACCTAAGGACATCACACACATCCATGCCCGAGGCAGGATTCGAACCTGCGACCGTAGCGGTCGCTCGGCTCCAGACTGTAGAGCCTAGATCCGTACGGCCACTAAAGCCTGCCACATCTGAGGTCATCAGTCCCCTAGACTTAGAACTACGTAAACATAACTAACCTAAGGACATTACACAATACATGCCTGAGGCAGGAATCGAACCTGCGACTGTAGCAGCCGCGTTGTTCCGGACTGAAACGTCTAGAACCACTCTGTCTCAGCGGCCGGAAATTTGTTGTTTTATTGCTTTTTTTTTTCAACCTGATCACTTTTAGCAAACTGAGACATTTCTTGCTCCACGGCCGCCCGTTTCCTGTTAGATGAGTCTGTGACGTTTTCGTCCCTATGACTATTACCAACTCATTGATGGTCTTCAGAATAGATGTATAAACTTCGTTGAAAATACCTGCAGCTACATATGCTCCTATCAGCCCTTGTGAGGCCAATTGAGAAGCTACTTGATTGAGAAGTAGCGGCTCTGGCCACGAAAACTGACAACGGCCGGGAGATAGGTGTGCTGACACACATCACCCTCCATATCTGCATAGGTGACGACTGTCGTCTGCGCATGACATGGCGGTTGGCCGATACCGTTGGTTATTCCGAGGCTTGTTTGAACGGAGTTCAGTTTTAGGATACGCTGCTGTTTCAACCGGTTTTGCCCTGCAATGAAGGTGTTTCGGCACTAGTATCCAAAGCACGCGTTGAAGCTCTCGTGTGTTGGCATCGATGCATCTTTTACGAAAATCTTCATTGGATGGAAATTCGTATACTGGCCAAGTCTTTTCTTCAACTAATTCATCGAGCGCAGTTACCTATATTTCGGTCTGTGCACGGTTGCATTCAACACTATGTAACTTCTGAAATACTTCCACAATAAAAATTCTTTATCAGGCATAATTGGTATACTTCAGGGATGCATTTCTTCACAGGTCTTGATCAGAAACTACTCTTAAGGAGGGCGCCGGCCGAGGTGGCCGTGCGGTTCTAGGAGCTGCAGTCCGGAACCGCGGGACTGCTACGGTCACAGGTTCGAATCCTGCCTCGGGCATGGATGTGTGTGATGTCCTTAGGTTAGTTAGGTTTAAGTAGTTCTAAGTTATAGAGGATTGATGACCTAAGATGTTAAGTCCCATAGTGCTCAGAGCCATTTGAACCACTAGAATCTTAAGGAGGGCGTAACGCCCAATTATTTTACTCTAAACTGCCAAAATTTTAATGATCAGTGGCTAACGCCTTGTGTTCTTTATCATTAAATTCAATTCTTAATTTTCTCGGTAAATAGTGGACAATCCTTGAACTTGATGTTTCTTTTAGGTGGCCATTCAGTCTAATCATTTACCCAGTTTTAATTTTTTTGTGTTTTTGAGGGCAACCCAGAGCTTATTGTTTAAAGGTGGCCGTTGAGGCTAATCATTGATTTAATTTTAAAATTTACTGTGAAAGGCGGGCGTTGGGCCTTCTCAGGTATCTTGGATTCAGCTGTTTTACTCAAGGCACTACACCTGAGAGTAATTGGCCTTTTTTTGTTTTAATAAAAGTATCTAAGAATGACCTTCATAGTCAACCATCCCTTTCACTTTCTCTAAACATTGGAACACAATGGTAATAGAGTGTGGTAGCTTTTTCTTATTGGTAATTTTTATTTATTAGATTATTCTCTTTAGAATTTTTGGAACATATATATTAGTTGTGATTTGTTCATTTTAGGATGACTGACAGAAAGGTGCCTGGTGTCAGCCACCTGAGGAAAGAAGAACTTAGAATTAGGAGGTGCGAGGCCCTGGGGTTGCAGATGACCCGCTGTGGATGTTGAAGGAACTATTGCACCACCCCCTTGTCATAACACCGACGCACCCGATTCAGGTGAGTGAGGCTGTAGGCATAACAGAATCAGTTGTAGCAGAAATACTATCGATTGTGTCTTTTTTTGAACTAGAGGAGCTGGCCGCTGTGGCTAAGCTGTTCGAGGCGCTTCAGCCATTTGAACTTGAACTAGAGGAACCCCCCCCCCCCCCCCGAGCGCAAGTAAGGCTTTTGAAGGTCCAAATAACGCTTTATTTGAATAAGTCGAGCAAACTGAGTTGTATCAAAGGGAGTGAGCGAATAAGTAAACAGACACACAAGTTACAGGAACAAACCTCTGCCGTCTTGGCACGTACTTATTGAGGAAATGTCAGCCCCAGTGTAGGAGGGAAATGAGAAAATTTTGATATTTTTGGTACGTTCCATTGGAGCCAAACTGCTAAGGTCATCGGTCCCTAGGCTTACACACTACTTAATATAACTTACGCTATGGACAACACACACATCCATGCCCGAGGGAGGACTCGAACCTCCGAATGGGGGAGCCCCGCAAACCGTGGTAAGGCGCGAAATGAGAAGTGAAGCGCTCAGATACTATTGGAAGGAAAACTGAACACGGTAGTCTGATAGGGAGGTGAGCCAAGGGGGCATAACGGATCGAGAGTGCAGTGATTTGTTTGCTAAGTTACCTAATCCTTTACTTGGGTTGTTACAAGGGAGCAGAAAATTGTCGTTCCACGCTTTGGCACAGATTCAGCAGTTGTTGTGGTTCCTTGTCGGATTACAAGACCAAGATGAATATTGTGCCTTTATGGACTGCAGGTCATAAGTTGCTATATCTAAAGTGTACAGCGTTGTTAATAGAGTATGTCAATACAGCTACAGCTGTGCTGTATAGCATTAATGAATATCGGAAGTATTTGTGTAAGCCATATATGAAGGACTTATTTCAATAGTGGTACAAGTCCAGTACATCCATTTTTCTGTCTATAATGCTTCTGGCATTAATGGTCCAAACAAACAGAAAGAAATGTTCATCTCTAGCAAGAAGGCTACGCTTGAATCTTTCTGGTATCTCAACTGCAGATTTTTCAGCGCTCATTTAACTTTAGGACTCTGTATCTCAGAATGAACAAAAATGGACTTGTACCACTATTGAAATAAGCCCTTCATATACACCCGCAAGCGTGCAGAAATTAGTACAAAAGTACTACTGGCAGATACAACAAAACGGGGAGCCATTAGAACGATATGTGTGGGATATCAACTGCACGGTATAAGCGTTACGTTTGCCGTATAGTGAAACAGAGCTTGTTAATAATAATCTCGAAGGGAAAAGCATGCAGGATAGGTCTAGGTTGCTGCTTGTGGAAAGTCCAGTCATTCGCGGATTTACAAGGCATATTACGTTAGAAATGAAATAGGGAAGGATAGATTCTCAAATAGGTAAAAAGACAAGGCCTAGCAGAAACACTTGGATAACAAAAGATGTATTGAATTTAACTGATGAAAGGAGAAAATATAAAATACAGAAAATGAAGCAGGCGAAAGGAAATACAAACGACTAAAAAATGAGATCGACAGGAAGTGCAAAATGGATAAGCAGAAATAGCTAGACGACAACTGTAAGAATATAGAAGTACATATCACTAGAGGAAAGATAGATACCGCATACAGGAAAATTAAAGAGGGATTTGGAGCAAAGAGAAGCAGCTGCATGAATATCAAGAGCTCAGTTGGAAAACCAGAACTAAGCAAAGAAGGGAAAGCTGAAAGGTGGATGGAGTATATAGAGGGTCTGTACAAGAGGGATGAACTTGAAGGCAATATTCTAGAACTGGAAGTAAATGAAAATGAGATGGGAGATATGAAACAGAGAAGAATTTGATAGAGCAAGGAAAGACTAAGTCGAAAGAGGCTCTGAGAGTAGATGAAATTCCGTCAGAACTACTGTTAGCTTTGGGAGAGCCAGCCATGACAAAAAACGTCCATCTGATGTGCAAGAACTATGAGACAGGCGAAATACCCTCGGATCTCGCAAAGACCAGGGCGAGGGGATTGTATTGCTAGATGGGCAATTTGGATCTCCACCTTTCAGTTTGTCATATATGCAATGGGGATAATTTTACTCCTGACAGCCTCTAATGGATAGACCTTCAAAGAAACAATCAGTGTGAAGCAGAATTCATTGCCGCTGTACTCACCCATCTTCCGGGGTTGTTTAAGGACATTGTGAAACACCATGATTCTGATGTTAGATTAAAGGAAATTAAGGAGAAGATAAAGGGCGGCGGAGAAAGTGTGAAGCCCTAACCTTTAAACGGAAATGTTTTGTGTTGTCCAGCCCAGGAAAGTAAACGGGATAAACAAATTTTACCCCCTGAACTAGTAGCCTTAATATGTAAATATTACTACGAATCACGTCGGTGGCCATTTAGAAAGATTTAAAACCTGAATAAAGATTGGCGAAAATTTTGTCTGGCAGGGCATGGATAAGGAGATTAGGGAGTGGGTACAGTCTTGGGAGGTCCGTGTAGTAGCTAAGCCAACTATGAGTCCACACAAAGGACTGCTAGTCTCTGGAACTGTGACACCACCTATGGAGAGGATAAGCGTCACGAATATGTTTATACAGGATTGTGTGGATGCTTTCATCAGCTTTTGCTGGTTATTTCCGATCCTTGATACGACCTCACAAGACGCAATTTACATTTACATATCTTGTTTCGTACCTTCTTATTTTATTTCCTGTTTTTTTTTTTTCGCGTTGCCACCTCATTATGTTAGTTTCAATTTCAGTTGTCACTGAGTTGCTGCTTCGACTGCCTGTCAGCGGCAGCAGCAGCAGCAGCGCCTATCGATATAGCCCTCACGTGTTATCTTTGCTGCACTGCTATTACTTACCGGTTGTCGTCTGTCATGGAGTCAGTTGGAACGTGCCAGGAGTGCAGTTAGGACCTGCCAGTCGTGGAATTGGAACGCGGCACTAGTTTAGTCGGGTTGGAGCAGCAGTGAGGTCTGGATGCCCTTGGCTCACCCGACCGTTGCTGCCACACATTACTAGAGTCGGGGACAGTCTTCGTGGATTGTCAGATTTCCGTCTGTGAATTGTCTCGCCGACCGCTTATGGGTTGGCTGTGTGTGTGTGTGTGTCGACTTCCGATTTGTCTTCGTGATTGTACGTCCACTGCTGAGTGTCGTTCAAGTCTTCGTGCAAGTGTTTGTCAAACTGTGTGTGTAGTTGGTGTCATTTACACTGACTACTTGTTTTAAATGTTGTCAGCGTACTGGCAGTGAGTCGGTCGGTTGGAGTGGATCAGCAAGCAAGCTTCCACACGGCCCAGGCGGCCGGGCCTGCTGGCAGTCTCTATACAGTGTCGGAGCGTGTGGGGTCTGTTCCGAGTGCTACGACGTTTGTGGCTCACCAACCCAGGACATGATGATTTAGTGGTGATTTAATTATCGAAGCCATGTCTGTTCATGTTGTCCTCTTAGTTGGTGGTTCGATGTTGGCGGTATTCCTGGGAGAACAGCGAGTGTTCGAGTGGGTGAAGATTTAGCAGCCATATGGTGAAATTAACTATATTTGTCCGTTTGAAATTCAAGTGCACCAGCGGAATTTTCTGCCTTGTGGCCGTTAGTGTTCCCGTTACTTGCCCTGGTCGCTGACGTAAATTCAGGCAGTGTCCTTTCGTCACCTGTTGTCGCTGTCCAACATGGTGTGTAGGTTTTGACAACTTAATGTAGTTTTGGTTGTGGGCAGCTATGTCTGTAACGTTTTGGCTTTGCAATTCTCGTATACTGGTCGGTGGTTAGCAAGTCGTCTTGTCGGTGGGTCCCTGATTGTCTCTTGGTTGTGTTGCCGGCGAATCGAGTATAGTTGGGCCGACTTCTTGTCTCGCCTAAGCGAACGTTAAGATTTCAAGGGCAGACCGAGGCCCCTGGAAACTTATGAGCGCCGTTGCCTATACTGCCTTTCTTGTTGTCGTTTAATTATTTTTAATGGCTCATAGCCGATGGTTGGAATTTGTATGCTTGTAATTGTGTTTTTAAAATCAAGGGCTTTCAGCCATTTTAGAAGTAAGTTTTTCTAAACTGGACAAGTCTTACACTGTCTGCAGATAAATCTGTGGGCTTTCTGCCTGTTGAAAATTTATTGTATTGTTTTAAAGCTTCGGCCTTCAGCCGCTTTAAGTTTAAGGATCTTACTTGTCAAGTATAACCCTTGGAAGATAAAGCTGTGGGCTTTCTGCCTGTTGAAAGTTCATTGTGGTGTACTGTTACTAAAAGCATAGACCTTAAGCCGCTTTAAGTTTTAAAGATTCTACTTATCAAGTATTACCTTTTGCAAGATAAAGCTGAGGGCTTTCTGCCCGTTTAGAATTTATTGTAGCTGTATTGTTTTTTTTAAAGCATGGGTCCTCAGCCGCTTTAAAGTTTTAAGGTTCTTACTTATCAAGTATTGCATTCTTTCAAGATGAAGCTGTGGACTTTCTGCCTGTTGAAAATTGATCATAGTTGTATTGTTCTTAAGATGATGGGCCTTCAGCCGCTTTAAAATTTTGGATTCTTACTTA
This sequence comes from Schistocerca gregaria, assembly GCF_023897955.1. Classification (NCBI taxonomy): domain Eukaryota; kingdom Metazoa; phylum Arthropoda; class Insecta; order Orthoptera; family Acrididae; genus Schistocerca; species Schistocerca gregaria. The sequence goes on along the minus strand of NC_064922.1, from coordinate 353,784,269 downwards.
TCAAGTCTTACATCTCTTGGACTTAAATACTATTTAAAGCTAAAAGCTTTGGGCCTTCTGCCTTGGAAAATTGGTTGCAGTTTTTTTAGCAAAGACTTTCAGCCGTTTTGGAGTAAGGTTTCTTATTGGTCATAAAGCTTGGGCCTCCTGCCTATTGAAAGGTTATTGTTGTTATGTTGTTTTAAATTTATCGGCCTTCAGCCGCTTTTAAAATACTTAATCTATCTGATTAGTATTACATCGCTTGGCCTTAAATACTACACTCCTGGAAATTGAAATAAGAACACCGTGAATTCATTGTCCCAGGAAGGGGAAACTTTATTGACACATTCCTGGGGTCAGATACATCACATGATCACACTGACAGAACCACAGGCACATAGACACAGGCAACAGAGCATGCACAATGTCGGCACTAGTACAGTGTATATCCACCTTTCGCAGCAATGCAGGCTGCTATTCTCCCATGGAGACGATCGTAGAGATGCTGGATGTAGTCCTGTGGAACGGCTTGCCATGCCATTTCCACCTGGCGCCTCAGTTGGACCAGCGTTCGTGCTGGACGGTGCAGACCGCGTGAGACGACGCTTCATCCAGTCCCAAACATGCTCAATGGGGGACAGATCCGGAGATCTTGCTGGCCAGGGTAGTTGACTTACACCTTCTAGAGCACGTTGGGTGGCACAGGATACATGCGTACGCGCATTGTCCTGTTGGAACAGCAAGTTCCCTTGCCGGTCTAGGAATGGTAGAACGATGGGTTCGATGACGGTTTGGATGTACCATACACTATTCAGTGTTCCCTCGAAGATCACCAGAGGTGTACGGCCAGTGTAGGAGATCGCTCCCCACACCATGATGCCGGGTGTTGACCCTGTGTGCCTCGGTCGTATGCAGTCCTGATTGTGGCGCTCACCTGCACGGCGCCAAACACGCATACGACCATCATTGGCACCAAGGCAGAAGCGACTCTCATCACTGAAGACGACACGTCTCCATTCGTCCCTCCATTCACGCCTGTCGCGACACCACTGGAGGCGGGCTGCACGATGTTGGGGCGTGAGCGGAAGACGGCCTAACGGTGTGCGGGACCGTAGCCCAGCTTCATGGAGACGGTTGCGAATGGTCCTCGCCGATACCCCAGGAGCAACAGTGTCCCTAATTTGCTGGGAAGTGGCGGTGCGGTCCCCTACGGCACTGCGTAGGATCCTACGGTCTTGGTGTGCATCCGTGCGTCGCTGCGGTCCGGCCCCAGGTCGACGGGCACGTGCACCTTCCGCCGACCACTGGCGACAACATCGATGTACTGTGGAGACCTCTCGCCCCACGTGTTGAGCAATTCGGCGATACGTCCACCCGGCCTTCCGCATGCCCACTATACGCCCTCGCTCAAAGTCCGTCAACTGCACATACGGTTCACGTCCACGCTGTCGCGGCATGCTACCAGTGTTAAAGACCGCGATGGAGCTCCGTATGCCACGGCAAACTGGCTGACACTGACGGCGGCGGTGCACAAATGCTGCGCAGCTAGCGCCATTCGACGGCCAATACCGCGGTTCCTGGTGTGTCCGCTGTGCCGTGCGTGTGATCATTGCTTGTACAGCCCTCTCGCAGTGTCCGGAGCAAGTATGGTGGGTCTGACACACCGGTGTCAATGTGTTCTTTTTTCCATTTCCAGGAGTGTATTTAAGCCTTCTGTCTAAAAAAAAAAAAGTATTTATAGCAGTCGCATTTAATTCATGGGCCTTCAGCCGTTTTCTAATTAAAGATGTTTTCTGTCGATAGTTAAGTTTATAAGTTTCGCTGTAATGTTTGGACAACTAAATAAAGTGTTATGTTTGGAGTGTAACTGGCAGCCGCTCATTCTGACCCTCTTCCACAATTCCTACTACTTGTCCTGTCTGTGGGTTTAGCAGGGCGTCTGAAGAGTGAATAACTCAAGTGTGCAGTATCAGTAGGCCTCATACAGGGTCTTAACTATGGGACTTCACATCTGTGGTCATCAGTCCCCTAGAACTTAGAACTACTTAAACCTAACTAACCTAAGGACATCACACACATACATGCCCGAGGCAGGATTCGAACCTGCGACCGTAGCAGTCGCGCGGTTCCGGAGTTAGCGCCTAGAACCATGAGACCACAGCGGCCGGCAACTATGGCGTTACTGACAGTTTCACCTGTTAGCGCCGCCTTCTATAATGTTTTATATGTGTGTGTTTTACATTTATCTCAATGTATTTGTGAAGGCAGCTGTCAGGAAAGTAGTAGGCGCCGTTTCATTACGGAGGCTACGCCGTCTGTTTCATTTGCAACGCCAATACCGTTTGAATTTGTTGTAAATCTTTCAAGCTATGATATGGTAAATTTATTTGTTGTAATTTAAAGACTTATTTGTAATTTATTGTCAAAAATGTGTCCAGTTTATTTGTTTTTCCTCTTGGTCTTGTCCACGATCCTTCCACGCTTAAATCGAGCGTAACTTGGCAGTTTGCTTCAATGGACGTGACGTCACGTGTGCTGCACTGCTGTTGAAATTGCTCGTTAATATTTTAAACTTCATTTACTTATTTTAAAGCTTTTTTGTGTTAATATTTGTTGTAAAAGTAACTTATTAGTGGATTTTCATTGATGTCAGTCTTTCTTCCTGTGTTATTGACTCGAGTAGTCTATTATTCGTGAGTGTGCTTGCGTCGTTCGTCTAAGCCTCGCGACTCAGTAGTGTGTTTACATTTTGCGGCGTGCACTGCAGCTGTAGCGGCTATAAAGCTAAATACTGACAAACTTATTTGTACTCTGTAATACAGTTATTAAATTTAATAGATTTCAGCGGTGTTGAGTGCCATTTGTGGCGAAATAACGACTTAATAAACTTTTGTAATCGTTCGCTCGCTGTGGTTTTCAGAGTTTTCTGTGCGTTGAAGTCGTTTAGTAAATTTCGTGCTTTAATTTTCAGCTCATGTTTATTATTGGTTCTTGTGAAATATTTCAATAATATTTTCATTCAGTGTTTTAACTTCGCTTAGTGTTACAGTGGCCGTTAGAATTTTTTGGTTAGCTAATAATTTTGTGAAGTTTTGTTGGTATTGGTATTAGCTGTGGTGAAATAGTATTAATACAAGTAGTTGCTTTTTTAGTAGGCTGAGAATTTCGAGACCATTATTGTTGATCCTTAAAAAGTTCTACTGGTGTAACTGTACTTTGATAACATAGACGTATAGTTTTTTTTCAGTAACTGCAAAATTTTACCATGAGTGAGACGTGTGGGCTCTGTCGTAGGTTGTGAGTAGTGGGTTATGCTGTGGGAGTTGTTCAAAGTCTTTTCATTGGGGGGGAATGCAGTGGGGAAGCCAGTGGTCATTTTAGTGAGATCCTCGCCTGGGAATCCAGAATCTGTAGTAGAAATAAGTTGATAGAGGAGCAGGAGCATAAGATCTGTGTCTTTCAGGTGCAGTTACAATGCGCAAAGGAGGAACTAGATAGCTTGAGGAGGGTGAAGGGTGGTGGGAAATAGGAACTGGCAGTTGGCAAGAAGGCAGCTAGGAAGAGGAGGTATTCAGACAGTTTTACTTTGCGTACATGCAAAGGATATGACCAACTGTCAGAGTTGAGTGGGGAGGAGCCTCGTGTAGCCGTAGAGGTAGGGAACTTGTAGCAGTCCTCAGCAGTTAGGAGGCCTAGGTTAGTTGCGAAGTCTAGCAGAAAGAATGTTCTGCTGCTAGGTGGTTCCCACGGTAGAGGTGTGGGCCAGCAGTTGCAGGAAGTGTTGGGGAGTGAGTACCAGGTCACCAGCATTGTGAAGCCTAGTGCAGGGTTGACTCAGTTGACTGAAAGCATAGGGGAGTTACGTAAGAATTTTACGAAGGAGAATCAGGTAGTGATATGGGTGGAGCAGGGAACAGTCTCGATAGGGACGGGGAATATGATGTAGGTGGTGACCTGATAAAGACAGCTACTCAAACTAGTGGCACTAATGTGCATTTCGTGCAGCTGTTTCAGCATCAAGATCGGCCTCACTTTAATGTGGCTGTTAGGAATGTTAACGTGGGGCTGGTGAGGGCACTGATGACAGATGGTATGGGTCACATCTCAGTGGTGCCAGTTGGGTCTATCAGTAGATCAGGTTTCACTAGGCATGGCCTGCACCTCAGTAGGTACGGGAAGGGGAGGCTGCCTAGGCTTATAGGCGACTGTTTAGGTGGTGGTGGTGGTGGTAGTGTCACTCACGGAAACTTTCTTAGTAAATGATTTTCTTAGATTGATGTCTGAAATATCCCTCTGTGATACAGACAAGAAGGAGATTGAGTCAGTAATTAAATCACTGAAGACTAAGGACTCATGGTTATAATGCAGTGTCTTTCAGAATATTAAAGTGCTGTGCTGCACATGTTAGAGCTGCACCTTTTTTAGATTGAAGTCAGCTGATAGGTATACTTGCTTAAAGGAAGTCCCTCTAACTAAGGGCTCACCTTCAGAGGATGTAATGTTTCCAAGTAGAGAAGGAATTAGCATATTTCATCAAAATATAAGAAGTATTAGAGATAAAGTTAGTGAACTGCTTATAGATGTTAACTCTGAAATTATTGGTATATCAGAGCACCACTTAAATAATTTGACAATTCAGAGGCTTCCTTCACCAGGCTACAGATTAGCTGGCTGTTTCTCAAGGCGTTCCTCGTGGAGTGGGGGAGTGGTTCTGTATGTAAAAAACAGAATTCAGTTTGAGTCCATAGACGTATCACGACACTGAACTGAAGAGATATCTGAATGTTGTGCAGCGTTAGTTGAATTTAGTGAAATTAAACTTGTAATTGTTGTTGTTTATAGGTCCCCTAACGCCGACTCAAGCTAGAGAGGGTTCTTGATTCGCTTTTTAGGAAGTACCAGAAGCTAGTTGTATGTGGTGACTTCAATATTAATTTTGTATATGATTGTGCAACTAAAAGGATGTTGGTAGATCTCCTAAATTCATATGATCTGATGGAAACCGTGTTTTATCAAACTAGGGTGCAGGGGAACAGTAGCACAGCCATAGTTAATATTTTTATTCATTCTTCAGTACTAGATGGGCATTCTGTTAGTGAAAGGGCGACTGGCCTTTCAGACCACGATGCACAAATTTTAACACTAAAAGGCTTTTGTACTCAAACAACAGCTATATATGATTACAAATTATGTAGGAAAGTTAATCCAATAGCAATAGAGTTTTTTAAAACATGTCAAGGAACAAGAGTGGCAGGATGTTTATAGTGCCGATAAATTAGATGATAAATACAATGCTTTCCTTAACACATTTCTCGTGCTCTTTGGGAGATGATTTCCTTTAGAACATTCTAAACAGGGTACTAGCAGTAATGGGCAGCCTGGGTGGCTGAGTAGTGGGATAAGGATATCATGTAGAAAAAAGCGGGAATTACATCAAAATGTTAGTATTCACAGTCAAGCTACAGTAGCCCATTACAAACAGTATTGTAAGGTGCTTAAAAATGTTATTAAGAAGGCAAAGAGTATGTGGTATGCAAATAGATTAGCTAATTCACAGGATAAAATTAAAACCATATGGTCAGTTGTGAAGGAAGTGCCTGGTCAGCAGCACAAGGTCGACGATATAAAGTCAATTCGCAGTAAGAATATTTCTGTTACTGATAAATCAGATATATGTGCAGTATTTAATAATCATTTTCTGAGCATTGCTGGTGAATTAAATAAAAATTTAGTTTCTACAGGAAATCATATGCCTTTCTTGGCAAATGCCTTTCTGAGATTGATATCTGAAATACTCCTCTGGGATACAGACAAGAGGGACGTTGCGTCAGTAATTAAATCACTGAAGACGAGGACTCATGGTTATGACGGAGTGTCTAGCAGAATATTACAGTACTGTGCTGCACATGTTAGCCCTGTATTTAGCCATATTTGTAATTTTTCCTTTAGGAATGGTCAGTTTCCTGAGCGATTAAAGCACTCAGTACTAAAGCCGCTTTATACAAAGGGAGAAATGGATAATGTAGATAATTTTAGACCTATTTCTATGCCATCAGTATTTGCAAAAGTTATTGAAAAGGCTGCGTATGTAAGGATAATTGATCATTTAATATCATGCGATTTGCTATCAAATGTACAGTTCGGCTTTAGAAGTCGTTTAACAACTGAAAATGCTATGTTCTCTTTTCTCTGTGAGGTACTGGATGGGATAAACAAAATTTCGAACGCTTGGCGTATTTTTTGATTTAACTAAGGCATTTGATTGTATTGATCATAAAATATTGTTCCATAAGTTGGACCATTACGGAATACGGTGAGTAGCTCACAATTGGATCACCTCTTACTTTAGCAACAGGCAGCGAAAGGTAGTTATTCACAATGCTGATAACGGCTGTGATGTGGGATCTGAGTGGGGTATGTCAAGAGGGGGGGGGGGGGTGCCCCAGGGATCAGTGTTCGGGCCACCCCTGTTCCTTATTCATATAAATGATATGGCCTCTGACATTACAGGCAACTCTAAAACATTTCTGTTTGTGATGACACTAAAAAATGGTTCAAATGGCTCTGAGCAATACGGGACTTAACTTCTAAGGTCATCAGTCCCCTAGAACTTAGAACTAATTAAACCTAACTAACTTATGGACATCACACACACCCATGCCCGAGGCAGGATTCGAAACTGCGAGCGTAGCGGTCGCGCGGTTCCTGATGACACTAGCTTGGTAGTAAAGGATGTTGTGTGCAACACTGGCTCGGTTTCAAATAGTTCATGGCTTGAAGAAAATAAATTAACGTTAAATCACAGTTTGACTCAGTTTTTACAGTTTCTAACACACAATTCAACAAAACCTGGCGTTTTAATTTCACAGAACGGCCACATAATTCGTGAAACTGAACAGTTCAAATTTCTAAGTGTTCAGATAGTAAGCTGTCGTGGAAAGCCCACGTTCAGGATCTTATTCAAAGACTTAATGCTGCCATTTTTACTATTCGAACGGTATAAGAAGTGAGTGATCGTTCGTCACGAAAATTAGTCTACTTTGCTTATTTTTATTCGCTAATATCGTATGGTATTATATTTTGGGGTAACTCTTCCCATTCTAAAAGGATATTTTTGGCTCAGAAACGGGCGATTCGGGCAATAAGTTGTGTGAGTTCACGAACCTCTTGTGAACCTCTGTTCACGAGTCTGGATATTTTGGCATTGGCCTCTCAATATCTATATTCTTTATTGTATTTTCTTGTTACCAATATTAGTTTATTCCCTAGAATAAGCAGCATTCACTCGGTTAATACTCGGCGGAAATAAAACTTGCATTTGGATCAGACATGATCAACTCTTGTGCAAAAAGGTGTGCAGTATACTGCTGCATCCGTTTTCAGTAAGCTGCCATTCGAATTCAAAATCTTAGTAGGAATCCACGCGCTTTCAAATCGAAACTGAAGAGTTTCCTCAAGGGTCACTCCTTCTATTCTGTCGAGGAGTTCCTTGTAAAATTAAGCTGATTCTTATTATATTGCTGATAGCGTTTACTTGAACTGATGGACTGACTTTTTTCAGGTTCATGAACATTTATCTGTTATTACTTTTATGCTGTAATTTCATGTACAGACACGTTCCGTGACCTTGGAGATTTGCCCCTCAATTTGGTCCTACGGAACTTGACGTGTAAATAAATAAATAAAAATAAAGGTATTAAAAGTTCAGCTCACGCATCACAAGAAATAGTTCACAATTAAGTCTCTGTCTTTGAAGTGGACGAGAAACAAAAGGCCTCTGAACTGTCAGTAAATGAAAACCTAATCGCAATTACTAGAGCCGAAGTACTGGGCCATGAGGACTGCTCGTATCGAATTACACGAACAGTGCATGGGGTCAAAATTCTCAACTTCCGGACGTCCACACTGAGAATCCAAGTCTCGTCATTGCTCAAAGCCTACTGTAGACTCCACATGTCGTCAGAGGTGAAGGTGTCAGGAAGCTAGACAGGCGTAGGACCACAGGCTGTTGGAGGGTTTCAGGAGAGCTTCTGACTGTGGAACCGTCGATAAGTGCTTTCGTAGCCGAAGGCCCACTCTTGTACCCTTGATGACTGGATGACACAAAGCTTTACTCCTCGCCTAGGCCCCGTCGACACCGTAATTGGACTGTTGACTGGAAACATGTTGCCTGGTCGGACGAGTCTCGTTTCGAATTGTAGCGAGCGGATGGAAGCGTACGGGTATTAAGACAACCTCCTGAATCCATGGACTCTGCGTGTCAGCAGGGGACTATTCAAGCCGGTGGAGGCTCTGTGAGGGTGTGGGGCGTGTGCAGTTACAGTGATATGAGCCTCTGATGCGTCTAGATATGACTCTGACAGGGGACACGTACATAAGCATCCTGTCTAATCACCTGCATCCATTCAGGTCCATTGTGCATTCCGACGGACTTGGGCATATCTAGCAAGACATTGGGACACGGCTGTCCGTTGGTGGCCGAGCGGTTCTAGGCGCTTCGGCCTGGAACCGCGGGACCGCTACGGTCGCAGGTTCGAATCCTGCCTCGGGCATGGATGTCCTTAGGTTACTTAGGTTTACGTAGTTCTAAGTTCTACGGGACTGATGACCTCAGATGTTAAGTCCATAGTGCTCAGAGCCATTTGAACCATTTGAATGCGACACGCCACACGTCCAGAATTGCTACAGAGAATCTACAGTAACACTCTTCTGAGTTCAAACACTTTCGCTGGCCACCAAACTCCCCAGACATGAACACTATTGAGCATATGCCTTGATACGTGTGCTTTTCAGAAAAGATCTCCACCGCTCGTACTTTTACGGATTTATGCAGAGCTCTGCAGCATTCGTGGTGTCAGTTCCCTCCAGCACTACTTCAGACTTTAGCCGAGTCCATGCCGCATCGTGTTGGCCACTTTTGCGTGCTCGCGGGGGCCCTACACGTATTAGGCTGGTGTACCGTTTTTTTTCCTGGCTCTCCAGTGCAATATTCAGAAGACGGAAAGGCAAATTGAGGAGTTCTTATTTGACCATCAGGTTTGTTTTAGTATAAGTACAGGCACCAAAGACACAGTTTTGACTCTGATATGTACATACGATTTGTCGAACTAAGAAAAGCGTTCGGCAATCTTTAATGGTGCAAGATGTTCGAAATTCTTAGTAAAAATACGTGTAAGCTGTAGAGAAAAGAGCTGATGAGAAGTTTGGTCCTGGGGAGGGGGATCGCAACTTTGTTGCTATCTCTCCCTATCCCCACAAATGTTTTTTGTAGTCAAATACACTATTAACACGTTAGAGATGCCTATAGATGTAATAATAATGACTATAACTTATATCACGAAATAGCAATTTTCAGAAACAGAGCACGTGAAAGGCATTTACCCGAAAATGCGTTATTGTGTTTTGTTTTTGATTTAACTTGAGCTAGCTTCGCTTTAGTACTATTCAATATAGAAATCAGCTGTGTGAAATTCGGGCTCTACAACTCCAAACAGATGTTAAAGGTTTTCTTTTACGATTTACTGTTACGCAGTTAGTTTCGTGTTCCATGGATCATTTGCACGATAAATCATAATGATATGGAACGAGTTATTTTATATTCACGTCACAAACTAATTTGTAAATATGGCTACATTTACAAGCTATTCTTTTTTTTTAATATACAGATGTGAGTTAGTAATTTCTACCCACCACCTTTTTCAGATTCCAACAATAGAATCTCTTCTACGGAATAGAAGAAGTTGTACTGGAGAAACTTTTTCAGTTTGTTTTCAAATTTTACTTTGCTCTCTATGAGATAGTTTACTTTTCTGGCTAAGTAATGAAAAATTTTGGTTGCAGCATTGTGTATACTCCTCTTTGTGCAAAAGACAGTTTTATAGTGGAGTAATCAACCTCATATTTTCTTCTTCTGAGTAATGAAGACTGTCTTACCCCAGACAATTACTCCATATGACATTATTGAATAAAAACATGTAGGATATGTCAACTTACTGATTTGTATCTCCCCAAGATTCGAATTGATTCTAAATGCAAATGTGGCTGAACTAATATGTTTTAGGAGTTTCAGAAGTTGCTTTTTCTAAATTAAATCCTCATCAGTGTGGAAAACTAAAACTTTTGAAGTTTTCTTCCTGTTTATCATTTCCTCACCTGTCATTGGTGTAGCACCTTTAGATGTGCAGAACTGAATGTGTCCCCTCTTTTTGATATTGAGAGTGAGACAGAAAACCAGTCAATCATTCTTTTAAGAATATTGTTTAGCATATCCTTAATGGCTGTATGTGTGGTTGGAAGATTAGAATAGCAGTGTCATCCGAAAAGAGAACTAATTCTATTCGTTGTATATTACACAACTTGTACTCGCAGTTGCAAATACGGACAACGATAAGCTCTTTGAAGGAATGACGGCAGTGAAAGATTGGTGTCGGACCGGGACTAAAACCAGGGTTTTTAGCTTTACGCTAGCGGTCGCCTTAACCACTTAGGCTACCCGTGCAGACGCAAACTTCCACATGTCGTCGTTCCTGCGTCACAATATGTACTGATACACACATTGTGTAACTCCCGTACGGGACGGGGGGGGGGGGGGCACTTTAATTGAAAATCACTGTCTATTTTCGGCGGATGAATGCGATACTCAATTGTCTGTGTTGTTGAGAAATATAATGCGACACAGGCACTGCAATATCGTATTTAACCAGAAAAACTAGATATCGATTTTCAATTAAAGTTTTTTTTGTTATGGTTTTAGGGCGCAAAACTGCTACGGTCATTAGCGCCCGGTCTGTGACGTAGGAAAAGGTAAAAAACGAAACTGGAAACCAGCAGCAATGGCAACAAAACTCAAAAAATTGGAGAAACTAAAAACGGAAGGAAAGCTTTAAAAACCACAATAGAAGAGGGGTTGGTTGACCCCAAAAATAGCTTTAAATGACTGACGTCATCTCACTGGCACTAATAAACTCGAGAACGCGATCGGCTGAGCGCGTGTCATCTGCTAAAATGGAAGATATATCAGGCGACAGCTGTAGACGGGCGCGTAACGGAGTAAAATAGGGGCACTCAAGTAAAAGGTGTCTTACCATCCACAGCTGAGAGCAGGGGGGACAGAGTGGGGGAGGATCACCACTTAAAAGATGTCGATGGCTAAACAGACAGTGCCCTATCCGGAGTCTAGTTAAAATTACCTCCTCCCGACGATGCGTTCGGTAGGAAGAGGTCCAAGCACAGGGAAGAGCTTTCACATCCCGCAATTTATTATTGGGAAGTGTCGACCAATGTGCGTGCCATAAAAAAGCAACACGACGACATAAAACACTCCGTAGATCGGCGAAGGGAATCATGCGAATAGCTGGCCGAAGAAGAGAGACTGCTGCCTTGGCCGCCTCATTTCCACAGATACCAACGTGTCCTGGGATCCAGAGGAACGCCACAGAGACGCCCCCCCCCCCCCCCCCCCAAGTGGAGCAAGTGGAGGCAGTCCTGAATCCGATGGACCAGAGGGTGGACAAGGTAGAGAGCTTGGAGACTGAGGAGAGAACTGAGAGAATCTGAACAGATAACATACTGTATCCGCTGATGGCGGCGGATGTATTGGACAGCCTGGAGAACAGCGTAAGGCTCCGCAGTATAAACCGAACACTGGTCGGGAAGCCAAAATCGATTTGGGGTGTCGCCAACAATATAGGCACTCCCAACACCTAGCGATGTTTTTGAGCCATCAGTGTAAAGAAATGTGGCATCCTTCATTTGTGCGCATAGAGCAGCAAATGCCCGACGATAAACAAGTGAAGGGGTACCATCCTTGGGAAACTGACAAAGGTCACGGAGCAGGCAGGTCCGGGGACGGAGCCAAGATGGTGCTGTACCCCAAGTTGCCAAGAAAGTTGTAGGAAAGCGGAAGGAAAGAGAATGGAGCAGTTGACGGAAGCGGATTCCCGGTGGTAGTAGTGAGGAAGGGCGGCCTGCATACCCTAAATCCAAGGAGGCGTCGAAAAAAATGTCATGGGCCTGATTTGCAGGCATGGAAGACAGATGGCTAGCATAACGACTCAGAAGGACAGCTCGCCGATTGGACAGCACGAAGGCTTTCCACAGGGCTGGTGTAAAACTCTCCAGACATCAAACGTAAACCACGGTGGTGGATAGAGACGAGACGACGAAGAATCAACGGCCGATCAGAGGAGTAAACTATGCTTCCATAGTCCAATTTCGATCGGAACTAAGGCGTGATAGAGGCGTAGAAGGAGCACTCGGTCCGCTCCCCAGGAGGTACCATTCAGGACACGGAGGGTGTTGAGGGATCGCAACCAACGAGCCGAAAGATAGGAAACGTGGGAGGACCAGCACAGTTTTCTGTCAAACATAAGACCCAAGAATTTAGCGACATCCGGAAACGGAAGATTGACAAGTCCTAGATGTAAGGAAGGTGGAAGAAACTCCGTACGACGCCAAAAATTAACACAAACGGTCTTACAGGGAGAAAAGCGGAAGCCGGTTTCGATGCTCCAAGAGTGGATGCGATCGAGACATTCTTGAAGACGTCGTTCAAGAAGGCTGATCCGTTGAGAGCTGTAGTAGATCGCAAAATCGTCCAAAAAGAGGGAGCCCGAGACATCAGGAAGGAGACAATCCATAATGGGAATTATAGCAACGGCAAACAGTACAACACTTAGCACAGAGCCCTGGGGTATCCCGTTTTCTTGGGAGAAAGTCCGGGAGAGAGTAGTGTTCACCCGCACTCTAAACGTGCGCTCTGCCATAAATTCGCGAAGAAAGAGGCAGCCGACCTCGAAAGCCCCAAGAGAACAGTGTGCGGAGGATGCCTGTCCTCCTTCAGGTATCGTATGCTCTCTCCGGATCAAAAAATATTGCTACTGTTTGGCGTTTCCGGAGAAAATTGTTCATGATATAAGTGGAGAGGGCAACAAGATGGTCAACTGCAGAACGATGCTTTCGGAAACCGCATTGGGCAGGTGTTAAAAGACTGTGGGACTCCAGCCACCAAGCTAAACGGCAATTCACCATACGCTCCAAAACCTTACATACACTACTCGTGAGAGAAATGGGGCAATAACTAGAGGGGAGATGTTTGTCCTTTCCAGGTTTTGGAACAGGAACGACGATAGCTTCCCGCCACCGTCTGGGAAATGTGCAGTCGGTCCAAATTAGATTATAAAGGCGAAGGAGGTAAAGCAGACTATGGTATGGTAAATGCAGGAACATTTGGATGTGGATACCATCCGGTCCTGGGGCGGAATAGCGAGAAGAAGAGAGTGCATGTTGGAGTTCCCGCATGGAGAAAACAGTGTTGTAGCTTTCGCGATTTTGAGAGAAGGCAAGAGGTTGCATTTCCGCAGCGCGTTTCTTCGGGAGAAACGCTGCCGGGTAATTTGAAGAGCTCCAAATCTCAGCAAAGTGTTGACCCAATGAGTTAGAAATTGCGAGAGGGTCCACTAATGTATCATGAGCGACAGTGAGCCCAGAGACCGCGGAGAAACTAGGCGCGCCAGATAACCGTCGAATCCGACTCCAAACTGCCGAGGAGGGAGTGAAGGTGTTAAATGAGCTAGTAAAGAAGTCCCAGCTTGCCTGCTTGCTATCGCGGATGACGCGACGGCACCGCGCACGGAACTGCTTATAGCGGATACAGTTGGCCAAAGTAGGATCGTGTCTGAATACGCGAAGAGCACGTCGCCGCTCACATATTGCGTCACGGCATGCCTCGTTCCACCAAGGGACTGGGGGGGGGGGGGGCAATTCGGAGGTGCGAGGTATTGAACGTTCCGCACCTGTAAGAAGTAAGTCTGTAATATGAGTGACCTCATCGTCGACGGTAGGAAGGTGACGGTCATCGAATGTCGCTAGAGACGAAAAAAGTGTCCAATCGACTTGGGCAAACTTCCAGCGTCTCGGGCGCATATATGGAGGGTATGGCTGCAATCGAATGACACATGGAAAGTGGTCACTCGAGTGTGTGTCAGCAAGGGCGAACCATTCGAAGCGCCGAGCTAGCGGAACAGTACTGACTGAAAGGTCCAAATGAGAAAAATTTGTCGTGGAGGCAGACAAAAATGTAGGGTCCCCAGTGTTGAGGCAAAGAAGATCAGCTTGGTGGAAGACGTCTAGCAATAGTGAGCCACGCAGATAAGGATGTGGAGATCCCCAAAGCGGGTGGTGGGCATTGAAGTCCCCAACCAGCAAACAGGAGGGGTGGAAGCTGACCAAGAAGATGAAGGAGATCAGCTCGTGCCATTGGTGTGGACGATGGAATGTATACAGTACAAAGAGAGAAGGTGTATCCAGAAAGGGAAAGACGGACAGCGACTGCTTGGAAGGAAGTGTTTAAGGGGATTGGGTGATAATGGAGAGTACTATGGAGAAGAATCATGAGTCCTCCATGTGCTGGAGTGCCTTCAAAAGAGGGGAGATCAAATCGGACTGACTGAAAATGGGGGAAAACAAAGCGATCGTGGGGACCCAGCTTTGTTTCCTGAAGACGGAAGATGACTGGCGAGTAGGATCGTAAGAGGATCATCAATTCATCCCGACTGGCTCGAAAGCCGCAGATATTCCAATGGATAATGGACATAGGGTGGACAGAAAATGGAAGAATGTGACCAAGGTAGCCGTCAACTCAACGACTGCTCAGAGCTTGCGACCGACAGCGTGGAACGGCACTCAACCAAAGGCAGAAGATGCTGATCCATAGGTTGTTCACGAGCAGCTCCTGCCACCAGCGATCGGCCGGTTGATCGGCCGCCAGCAGTGCGCCTCGGCGACACAGAAGACGGCCGAGCGCCGTTACCGCCAGGTGGTGCTGTAGATGAGACACGCCTTGGCGGAGAGGAACTGGGTTTCTTATTAGCCTTCTTGGAAACATGATATTTATATGAAGGAGGAACCGATGGTTGTGAAGTTGGGATATGTAAAAAAATCTTCACGAGTATGCTCTTTTTTTGGAAGTCCGGGTGTCCGACTTTTGGGAATGAGACTTAGCAGAACCCAATGAAGGGTGAGCCATAGAGTGAGCAGGCGAAAGTGGGGAGGTTGAACGGGCGATCTTTGCGCTGGCCGATCTGACGACCGTGCCACTAAAGTTGAGATAAGTCTGCGTGGCCGCCTCCTTTGTTGGCCGAGGAGAGGCAAGGACAGTGCTGCATTTTCCTGTCTGAGACAAAGTGGGCTTTCGACTGGCAAATAATTTTCGAGCAGCAAAGGTCGACACCTTTTCCTTCACTCTGATTTCCTGAATGAGCTTTTCGTCTTTAAAAATAAGGCAATCTCGAGAGGAAGCAGCGTGGTCACCCATACAGTTGATGCAACGAGGGCATGGAGGTGGACAAGCACCCTCATGGGCATCCTTGCCACACATAACACATTTGACCAGATTGGAACAGGACGGGCTGGTATGACTGAACCACTGACACCGATGGCAACACGTAGGGTTTGGGATGTAAGAGCGAACGGAAATTATCTCATAGCCCGCTTTTGTGTTTGATGGGAGTTGAACTCTGTCAAGTGTCAAGAAGACAGTACAGGTTGGAACGATGTTCGTGTCAACCCTTTTCATGACTCGATGAACAGCCGTTACGCCCTGGTCAGACAGGTAGTGTTGAATTTCCCCGTCGGACAATCCGTCGAGGGAGCGTGTATAAACAACTCCATGTGAAGAATTTTAAAGTGTGGTGTGCTTCCACCATGACAGGGAAGGTGTGGAGCAGTGAAGTACACAGCAATTTTTGTGCCTGGAGGCCACTGTTTCTAACAACAAGGTGCCATTCTGTAATCTGGAACAAGACTTTACAGGACCTGCAATTGCGTCGACATCTTTCTGAATAATGAAAGGGTTGACCGTGGAGAAGTCGTGACCTTCGTCATACCGAGAAACAACAAGGAACTGTGGCAACGATAGAAGAACTATCTGTGGCTGAGACTCAGTGAACTTACGCTTGTGAGCAGACATAGTGGAAGATGAGGAAACCATTGCGGAAGAATCCCCCCTGATTACCAGCGTCTCCGATGTCGCGCTCCTCCCTTGTGGGGGCCCTCTCTGAGGGCACTCCCACCTTAGGTGATTGTTCACACCTCAGGTCACACCTCCTGAGAAACGGACAGAGGAACCCATCGGCACTTTCGGAAGGTATCAGCTCGGGTAATCACCCCTCCCTGGGCCTGGCCGTTACCAGGTGGTACGTATGTGTCCTACCTGTCTACCCGGGGCGGGGAATTACGCGTTACCCCGTCACCGGCTATGCATGAAAATGCGTGGGTCAGCTTTCAGACACGCACAGGGAGGAAAAAAGAGAAAGGGAAAAACAAAGAAAGGGAAAGGAAAGAAGAGAGGTCTTAAACGCTGCAGCGGAGAAAAGGTTAAAGAGAAGAGGTAAGGAAAAGAGAATGACAAAGGAAGAATCAAGACGTGCAAGCAGAGAAAGCGAAGATTGTGTTACATTTTCGAGCATCTGTCTCCAGACGTAGGCACAAAACATACTCCCAGAGGGGGATAAAGGGAAGGAAAGAGGCTGAGGTGAGGGGGGGGGGGGGCGAAGATGGAGGATGGGGAAGGATGCGGAAAAGGAAGGTATGCAGCCCGGAATGGAAGGAGGGCCACATTAGCTCGTGGGTCCCGTGCTCGCTATGCATGTATCCACAAAAGAGTTGTGGCCCCCCTGGGGGGTTCAAGAAACTTTCCCCCCATCCCCGTACGGGACTTCCATTACGAGTACAGAATGCTGCGTGGGATTAGACGAGCGGTCTAATGCGCTGCAGTCATGGACTGTGCGGCTGGTACCGGCAGAGGCTCGAGTCATCCCTCGGGCATGGGTGTGTGTGTTTGTCCTTAGGATAATTTAGGTTAAGTAGTGTGTAAGCTTAGGGACTCATGACCTCAGCAGTTAAGTCCCATAAGATTTCACACACATTTGAACATTTCTTTGAGTACAAATTGCGGCACAGGAACGACGACACATGGAAGTTTGGGCCTGGCCATGAGTCATGCACAGATAGCAGAAGCGGATGAGCCAAATGCTATCGTAAAGCGGGAAATCCGGGTTTGAATCTTCACTTTCGTCGTTCCATTATACATTTGACGGTTTTCTGTATTCGGAATTGCGAATATTTTTCACATATTTTAGGGCCTGTTTCTTCGTACATCCATGCATATCCAAAGAAACATTTCAACGAAGTTCTTAGCAACACGGACACTGCAATATTGTGGTGTATATTAGACGGTAGATCGTTTACATTTAAGAGGAACTACAGTGGACCTAAGATTGAGCTTCGGGGAATCTGTACGTGATTTATACCCAGTCAGGTATGTGAATTACTTGCGCGTCAAAGAGCCACACTAGCTGTGCGAGGAGAGAAGATAAGGTTTTGTGGGCTCATGAGACCAAGGTCTTTAACACCCATACTGAAATATTATGGGATGAGTGTGTAAGAATAGCATAAAATAGCTAAAATGAAAACTGCGAATAAAACTGTAAAGAAAGTTCTGGAAAGTTGAGCAAACACACCCACACACGAAACAACGGAAATCATTTGTCCAATATAACTGACGGCAAGGAAGGGAGACAGAAGTGGAAAGAATTAATAGCAGACAGCGGATACCTCATCGCTGGAAGAAAAGGTTTTGAGCCAGCCACTCTGCAGCACACTAAAATCTCCGGCCTATAAGCTTAGGGCACAGTCCAAACACACCACAAGATTTTAAAAGCTTGACCAAACACGTCTCGTCACCAGAAAAAAAGAGGACAGATCTCCCACTTAAATTGTCTTCTGTCCGCTTGTCACGAAGTAAAATGTGTTCAGTTAAAATGTGGCGTGCACAGACTTGGACGTCGCAGGCACCACAGACTAAGAGATACTCTCGCCAGAGTAACAAGCCGTGTGTTAGGGGGCAATGACCAATGCAGATGCGGGTCACGTCCAATCTCATCTCGCTAGAGTGACCGGCATGAGTGTCACCACGGCCGGATAGTTGGTTTCACTAACTGCAGCTTATTGTCCGTCGCTGCCAGCCTCTCCTTCTCCCACAACTGCAGGGATCTACGACCCACCAGCAAAATCGCTGCAAGCAAGGGAATGATACATTTACTGCAGCACTCCTACATACATACATACATACATACATACATACATTAATCCTTGTTACATGGATCATGAATACGACATTTCGTAATAATGTGAAACGCGTCACTTCAACATAAGTTTTCTTTACACTAATTAATTAATTTTTTTACAGCTACTACTTCATATCTAAGAATTCATCTGTTGAGTAGAAGGAATTGTCACTCAGAAATTCTTTTAATTTGCTTTTAACTGTTGGTTGACTATCTGACAGATTTTTAATACACTACCGGCCATTAAAATTGCTACACCAAGAAGAAATGCAGATGATAAACGTGTATTCATTGGACAAATATATTATACTAGAACTGACATGTGATTGCATTTTCACACAATTTGGGTGCATAGATCCTGAGAAATCAGTACCCAGAACAACCACCTCTGGCCGTAATAACGAACTTGATACGTCTGGGCATTGAGTCAAACACAGCTTGGATGGCGTGTACAGGTACAGCTGCCAATGCTGCTTCAACACGATACCACAGTTCATCAAGAGTAGTGATTGGCGTATTGTGACGAGCCAGTTGCTCGGCCACCATTGACCAGACGTAATCAATTTGTGAGAAATCTGGAGAATGTGCTGGCCAGGGCAGTAGTTGAACATTTTATGTATCCAGAAAGGCCCGCACAGGACCTACAACATGAGGTCGTGCACTATCCTGCTGAAATGTACGGTTTCGCAGTGATCGAATGAAGGGTAGAGCCACGGGTCGTAACACATCTTAAATGTAACGTCCATTGTTCAAAGTACCGTCAGTGCGAACAAGATGTGACCGAGACGTGTAACCAATGGCACCCCATACCATCACGCCGGGTGAGACGCCAGTATGGCGATGACGAATACACGCTTCCAATGTGCGTTCACCGCGATGTCGCCAAGCACGGAAAAAATGACGTTTTGCCATTCGTGCACCCAGGTTCGTCGTTGAGTACACCATTGCAGGCGCTTCTGTCTGTGATGCAGCGTCAAGGGTAACCGCAGCCATGGTCTCCGAGCTGATAATCCATGCTTCCGAAAACCCCGTCGAACTGTTCGTGCAAATGGTTGTGTATTGCAAACGTCCCCATCTGTTGACTCAGGGATCGAGACGTGGCTGCACTATCCGCTACAGCCATGCGGATAAGATGCCTGTCATCTCAACTGCTAGTGACACGAGGCTGTTGGGATCTAGTACGGCGTTCCGTATTACCCTCCTGAACCCACCGATTCTGTATTCAGCTAACAGTCATTGGATCTCGACCAACGCGAGGAGCAATGTCGCGATACGATAAACCGCAATCGCAATAGTCTAGTGGTTTAAATGGCTCTGAGCACTATGGGACTCAACTGCTGTGGTCATTAGTCCCCTAGAACTTAGAACTTCTTAAACCTAACTAACCTAAGGACATCACACACATCCATGCCCGAGGCAGGATTCGAACCTGCGACCGTAGCAGTCGCACGATTCCGGACTGCGCGACTAGAACCGCGAGACCACCGCGGCCGGCGCGATAGTCTACAATCCGACCTTTATCAAAGACGGAAACGTGATGGTACGCATTTCTCCTCTTTACACGAGGCATCACAACCACGTTTCACCAGGCAACGCCGGTCAACTGCTGTTTGTGTATGAGAAATCGGTTGGAAACTTTCCTCAAATCAGCACGTTGTAGGTGTCGCTACCGGCGCCAACCTTGTGTGAATACTCTGAAAAGCTAATCATTTGCATAACACAGCATCGTCTTCCTGTCGGTTAAATTTCGCGTCTGTAGCACGTTATCTTCGTGGTGTAGCAATTTTAATGGCCAGTAGTGTACCATTTGGCAAATGACCACAGATTTCTGTGGAAGCATAGTTCACCCCTTTCTGTGGCAAAGTGAGATTTAATCCAGCATATTGAAGTTCATCCCGTGTTCCAGTGTTGTAGTTACGCACTTCCCTGTTATTTTTGAATTGGAATCGGTTATTAATGACAAATTTCAAAAGTGATTATACGTATTGCGAAGGTACTGTGAATATCCCGAGTTCCTTAAACAAAAGTCTGCAAGGTGATCTTGGGTAGGCTCCAGCTATTATTCTGATTGCACGCTTTTGTGCAATGAATATTTTCTTTCTTAATGACGAATTGCCCCAAAATATGATGCCATATGAAAGCAGTCAAAGAAGATAGGCATAGTAGGCTAATTTACTGATATGTTTATCACCAAAATTTGCAATAACCCTAATAGCATAAGTAGCTAAACCTAACCGTTTCGACAGAAACAGCTTTGTCGGCTTGTTCACTCACTTCCCCAAATTTCCATGTGCTCTGGTACCCAGCAGAATGACACTTTCTTCCCCCACCGCTGCAGGAAACATAGTTCGTCGTGTATTCCTAGTTGGAATTGTATAAACAACAGTGAAACCACGATTCCTATGTAAAATGTTTTTTCAGATATTGAAACGTAGAACTGGGAGTACCACATTTCTTAAAATTTGTCAAATCTAAAATAATTCTGGGTCTCTGTAGGAGCCAAGGTGGAGATCTGCTCCAATCTTCGTGTTGAACCTAGCGGCTGGTCGGGGTGGCCGAGCGGTTCTAGGCGCTACAGTCTGGAACCGCCCGACCACTGCGGTCGCAGGTTCGAATCCTGCCTCGGGCATGGATGTGTGTGATGTACTTAGGTTAGTTAGGTTTAAGTAGTTCTAAGTTCTATGGGACTGATGACCTCAGAAGTTAAGTCCCATAGTGCTCAGAGCCGATTGAACCATTTTTTAAGCTAGCCACGCCCATCTCTAAAAGACAATCCTTCACGCAAATATCATAGGCCTATTTTCTCTATGTTTAGGAGAAGAGACTTCCCACTGCTGGCCAAGCAACTGTGTGATATGAAGATAGATAAAACGTGGACGATGTTTTATAGGCATGTCACACCATAATGAGTCGTCACGGGATGTGAAGTGGTTGCTCAACCTCTGCTTAGTTTTGTTGGGAAAAAGCGTGAATTATGACACGTGAAATAAGAAACTACATAGCAAAATTACAAGATTTCAATCAACAATCGAGGCAACCACAAAACCTTGCTGTGAGACCGTTGGATTTTCATAAGCAAAAAGAAACGTATATTGGTCAGCAATCTGATCCCGGTTTCAAAACAGCACTTGCTATTGCTTTAAATATCATTACTGTTGCAAAGTTGAACAGGCTTTGATCAACCAATGGTAGAAATGATGGTGAGAGTTCATGCATGGGATCGATCACCAACTAACTAAAAATGAGTGAAGAGTATCTATTCCAGCAGAGGAAGCTGGGAAGAGGCGCCAGCGAAAGGAACATGAAATTCAACAGTTCTGGAAGTCATTTATTTATGTATATATAACATACATTAATATACATTTGAATTTTTTAAAAAAATTCCAGTACTCATTCAACGATGATAATTTTACTCGTATTTCTGTCGTCTAACTGTAGCGTTCTCGTTTCCGGAGCACGGGGTCCCAGGTTGGATTCCCGGCGGGGTCAGGGATTTTCACATGCCTCGAGATGACTAAGTGTTGATGTGCCATCTCCATCATCATCATTCATCCCCATTATCATCGGAGGCAGGCAATGGCAAACCACCTCCACTAGGACCTTGCCTATTAAGGCGGTGCAGGTCTCCCGCATCGTCCCCTACGCTCTGTTACGGAATGTGGGACTTCATGTCATCATCATGCCTTCCAACTTGTAATTGTTTAGCTCTTTCGTATCATTTCTGCTCAAAATACCTTGCTGAACTAGTGACTCCAAGATTATGTAGCGTCGAATCGGAATTACTTGATTCTGAGGAAGTTTAACAAATATCGATTTGAAAGAGCGTCTCGAAGTTACATCACCACAAATAAAAACATAGTCTACCAGTAACGACTCCCAAGCTTTTCGGTCTTTGATAAACGCAGGACCAGTGACAGGGAACTAGTTCATATCCTGACAGCCACAATCGAAGCCCTAAGTCGAGATATTGCAGATTTTGTTGTCATTAGGAGTTCTATTCACAAATCCCGAGAGAAACTTCGCCAGAAAAAGGCTACTGAAAAGGCGAAGAAAAAGAACCAATTTAACAATAAGACTCTGCAGGCTGCTAAGCTCCAATAGGATGGTAATTTACTATCAGCATCGACCGGTAACTATACAGAAGAAACCAATTCTGTAATTGTTTGAAACTGTGATACTGAGCAACTTCTTGGAGTGACTTCCTTGCAGTGAGCGACTGGAAGTGATCAGGCTACAGCAGTATATGAAACTGTCGTATGTTGATAGAACTGCATCAAATACAGGAACTTTTACGGATGTGTGCATTTTGAGTGAAAACTTTTTAGAGCAGGACCTCTTGTATTTACCTTCCAGCCATCACATAAATGAAACCATCCTTAAAAACGTTCTTGAGGAAAAGATGGGCTGCAGAAGCACAGTTCCCACTATAACGATCTGTACCAGTGTTCATGATTGTTTTTCTGGAATCGATATTAATAAATTCCAAACTGGAACACAGTACACAAAAATCGAGGAAGAGTTGCACTAAATTGGAGTGCCCAGAATACACGAATTTGTTTTAGACACTGAGAGAGAACAGCAATCTAAAAAGGATTAAAGGATATTTTTGGATCTTTCCCACTTGAGGGACCACAGTCACATAGAATTTTTTGAAAACAATTTCCGCCATTTGACTCGTAATTGTTCATTTACTTATACAATTATGATTTCAACTTTGTAGCCATTCTCAAGTGGATGTTTAAATGGTAAAATACGAGCGTAGGAACTTAAATAGTGGCAACTATTTATTCAAAACCGATACAAAAGCGTTACATGTTTGCACCTGTCCTTCAAAGTAGTCACCAGCGTTGTCTAGAAACCGTTGCCAGCGATGTGGAAGGCGTAGTATACCGTTAGCAGAGCCTGTCCTGTTGGTGGTGCGAATGGCGCGGTCTAAAGTTATGGAGATTCTCGTGTACGATTGTGATGGTGTTATCCTAACGCATTACGTTCCTCCACGGCAGACCGTCAATACACAGTATTACTGTTCGTTTTTAGAGCATCATCTGCGATCAACTTTGCGAAAGAAGCGGCGACTCTTTTCTGCGCGACTCACCCATCATTTTGCACGACAATGCTCGGGCACATACAGCGCAAGCTGTGACTGCTCTGTTCGGTCGATGGGACTGGGAAGTACTGTACCATATCCACCATACTCCCCAACTTAAGTCCTTGTGAATTTCATTTGATTCCGAAGATAAAGGAACCACTTCGAGGCACTCGCATCAGAACTGTTCCAGAGATTCGACAGGCAGTAGACCGCTCCATTCGCATCATCAACAGAACAGGCTCTGCTAACGGTATACTACGCCTCCCACATCGCTGGCAACGGATTCTACTCAACGCTGGTGACTACACTCCTGGAAATGGAAAAAAGAACACATTGACACCGGTGTGTCAGACCCACCATACTTGCTCCGGACACTGCGAGAGGGCTGTACAAGCAATAATCACACGCACGGCACATCGGACACACCAGGAACCGCGGTGTTGGCCGTCGAATGGCGCTAGCTACGCAGCATTTGTGCACCGCCGCCGTCAGTGTCAGCCAGTTTGCCGTGGCATACGGAGCTCCATCGCAGTCTTTAACACTGGTAGCATGCCGCGACAGCGTGGACGTGAACCGTATGTGCAGTTGACGAACTTTGAGCGAGGGCGTATAGTGGGTATGCGGGAGGCCTGGTGGACGTACCGCCGAATTGCTCAACACGTGGGGCGTGAGGTCTCCACAGTACATCGATGTTGTCGCCAGTGATCGGCGGAAGGTGCACGTGCCCGTCGACCTGGGACCGGACCGCAGCGACGCACGGATGCACGCCAAGACCGTAGGATCCTACGCAGTGTCGTAGGGGACCGTACCGCCACTTCCCAGCAAATTAGGGACACTGTTCCTCCTGGGGTATCGGCGAGGACCATTCGCAACCGTCTCCATGAAGCTGGGCTACGGTCCCGCACACCGTTAGGCCGTCTTCCGCTCACGCCCCAACATCGTGCAGCCCGCCTCCAGTGGTGTCGCGACAGGCGTGAATGGAGGGACGAATGGAGACGTGTCGTCTTCAGCGATGAGAGTCGCTTCTGTCTTGGTGCCAATGATGGTCGTATGCGTGTTTGGCGCCGTGCAGGTGAGCGCCACAATCAGGACTGCATACGACCGAGGCACACAGGGCCAACACCCGGCATCATGGTGTGGGGAGCGATCTCCTACACTGGCCGTACACCTCTGGTGATCGTCAAGGGGACACTGAATAGCGCACGGTACATCCAAACCGTCCTCGAATCCATCGTTCTACCATTTCTAGACCGGCAAGGGAACTTGCTGTTCCAACAGGACAATGCACGTCCGCATGTATCCCGTGCCCCCCAACGTGCTCTAGAAGGTGTAAGTCAACTACCCTGGCCAGCAAAATCTCCGGATCTGTCCCCCATTGAGCATGTTTGGGACTGGATGAAGCGTCGTCTCACGCGGTCTGCACGTCCAGCACGAACGCTGGTCCAACCGAGGCGCCAGGTGGAAATGGCATGTGCAAGCCGTTCCACAGGACTACATCAAGCATCTCTACGATCGTCTCCATGGGAGAATAGCAGCCTGCATTGCTGCGAAAGGTGGATATACACTGTACTAGTGCCGACATTGTGCATGCTCTGTTGCCTGTGTCTATGTGCCTGTGGTTCTGTCAGTGTGATCATGTGATGTATCTGATCCCAGGAATGTGTCAATAAAGTTTGCCCTTCCTGGGACAATGAATTCACGGTGTTCTTATTTCAATTTCCAGGAGTGTATTTTGAAGGACAGTAACAGGTTCAAACATGTAACTTTTTTGTATCGGTTGCGAATAAGTAGTTGCCACTATTTAAGTTCCAACCCTCGTGTGTCGGACTTGTATGTGACACGTCGTCGTTGGAAAACCATATTTGTGCTGTTATAGACCAGTTGTTGCATTCGATATGTACTTGTATTCTGAAATACGGCAACTGTTATATAACACCAAAAATATAAGTGCAAAGCTATTTTGTAACTGACAAGTAAGGAATTTTGAGGTTAAACATGCCTTTATAAGCAGACAGTGGCAGTGCAGACAGCCCAGCCAATGGTTGTCATTGCCGTGGTGTCCTTATGATGCTAGTTTGCATTAACCCGCGATAAATCGTTTGATATTTCAGCATACGGTAGTGACTGAAGTCAGATGATATTATTTTAATATGCTGCGTTCTGAAATGGCATTCTGCAGCGTGCTTTGAGACGGTGTTTTCCATTTCTCGATTAACACTGAGCACAGTCAAAGGAGTTGGCTTACATCTGGATGCTTCTGTCATTTCGTTGAAATATTCATGTGTTCCGATGGCCATGCACAGGGAATACAATTTTGCTCTTCTTCTGGACACTAATTTGATTTAGAGTTACAAAATGAATGAAGGGGAACATAGTAAAGTTTATATTTTGACCATAAACAGAACCACAAAATATGCAGGGTATCCCAAGAGGAATGGTAAATATTCAGGGATATGACAGGAACTGTCGTTCGAATCAAAAAAAGTCTGGTAAACATGGGTTCTGAGCTGCATATCTAAAGAGCTATCAGCTCAGGTTCGTCTTCGCTACTGTTTAACACGTATCTGGTGCTGAAGAAATGCTCATAGCTCTTTAGCTATGCACTTTAGAGCACTTGTTTACTAAACAATTGTTTCTTGTGAAACTTCCTGGCAGATTAAAACTGTGCCGGACCGGGACTTGAACTCGGGACCTTTGCCTCTCGAGGGCAAGTGCTCTACTTCGTAGGAGAGCTTCTGTAAAGTGTAGAAGGTAGGAGACGAGGTACTGGCAGAAGTAAAGCTGTGGGGACGGGGCTGGTCGTGCTTGGGTAGCTCAGATAGTAGAGCACTTGCCCGCGAAAGGCAAAGGTCGCAAGTTCGAGTCTCGGTCCGGCACACAGTTTTAATCTGCCAGGAAGTTTCATATCAGCGCACACTCCGCTGCAGAGTGAAAATCTCATTCTGGAGTTGTTTCTTGTTTTGGTCCACATTATTTCCTCCCTAAAAAATGGAAAGGAAAGAGCTTGCGGTAGAAGAGATTTTCTTCATAGTATCGAAGATGGGCAGCTTATAGCTCTGAAGGTATGCTTTTTAGAACCAATGTGCACCTTAACTTTTTTGGTTCGAATAACCGTTCCTGACTTATCCCTGAAAATTTACCATTCCTCCTGAGGGCACCTTGTGTAGAGCTCTTGAATGTCCCTACCGAAGCATGAGTAATGAAGTGAGATAGAAATGATGCCACTTCATTTGTCCCTCTTACGGTGAATGCCTTTTAGTTGCAGTATTTGACAGTGCAAAGTCAATGTTGACACTCACCTTTTTGTCTTTCCATGCCACTGGTTTACTGTAAGGAGGGAGGTGTGCAGATTGCAAAAGAATTTTGTTTTTTTTGTCATTTCAAGGACGAACCGCCACTGACTTAGCATCTTCTTTCCCCTGAAAAATTTACTTACCTGGTTCCTGCCCCATACAGCAAAACTTTGAACGCTAGTAGCTCTGAACTCATTAGGATTGTTTCCCGGTTTTAGCCTCTCAACAGATGCGTATGATCTGTTTAAAATGAGCTCTAGCAATAACTCAATTTCGAAAAGAAAGTGACTGATGTGGCCTATCGAGGACGTTAATCAATAAGAGGACACAATCGACAGGTTCTAGTGGAAGGACTAGGTGACAAGTTAAATATCTTGACAAAATTTGTTACCGCAGTACAGTTCACCAGTATCCTGTATTATATGGAATTGGGGACCTAGAAACGGAGAGGCTTTGCCCCACTGTAGCCCTCAGTGGTCCACAAACCCACAGCAGGCTACAGCAGTCCACTCACCCCACCGCCACTCCACACCGAACCCAGCGCTGTTGTGCGGTTCGGCCCCCAGTGGACCCCCCGGGGACGTCTCACACCAGACGAGTGTAACCATAGATATTTGCGTGGTAGAGTAATTATGGTGCGCGTGGAGACAGTGTTTTCGCAGCAATCGCCGACACAGTGTAACTGAGGCAGAATAAGGGGAACCAGCCCGCATTCGCTGAGGCAGATGGAAAATCTGCCTTAAAAACCATCCACAGGCTGGACCTCGACACTAATCCGCCGTGCGGATTCGTGCCAGGGACCGGCACGCCTTCCCTCTCGCAAATCACCAGTATATTACAAATATTCGTAAGTTTCTTTCTGTTGACAAACCAGTTACTGGCCGCTAGAATTAATTTTTTTGTAGACAGTGTTACATAAGGGAAAGTTCACCTACAGTGAAAATCGAAATTTTGCATTATATTGCAAAAGCAGTTTACTAGCACCAGGCACTATATCTTTTCTAATTAAGACAGCACACACACACACACACACACACACACACACACACACACACACACACACACATATTCCTGGAAATTGAAATAAGAACACCGTGAATTCATTCTCCCAGGAAGGGGAAACTTTAACGACACATTCCTGGGGTCAGATACATCACATGATCACACTGACAGAACCACAGGCACATAGACACAGGCAACAGAGCATGCACAATGTCGGCACTAGTACAGTGTATATCCACCTTTCGCAGCAATGCAGGCTGCTATTCTCCCATGGAGACGACCGTAGAGATGCTGGATGTAGTCCTGTGGAACGGCTTGCCATGCCAGTTCCACCTGGCGCCTCAGTTGGACCAGCGTTCGTGCTGGACGTGCAGACCGCGTGAGACGATGCTTCATCCAGTCCCAAACATGCTCAATGGGGGACAGATCCGGAGATCTTGCTGGCCAGGGTAGTTGACTTACACCTTCTAGAGCACGTTGGGTGGCACGGGATAATGCGGACGTGCATTGTCCTGTTGGAACAGCAAGTTCCCTTGCCGGTCTAGGAATGGTAGAACGATGGGTTCGATGACGGTTTGGATGTACCGTGCACTAGTGTTCCCTCGACGATCACCAGAGGTGTACGGCCAGTGTAGGAGATCGCTCCCCATACCATGACGCCGGGTGTTGGCCCTGTGTGCCTCGGTCGTATGCAGTCCTGATTGTGGCGCTCACCTGCACGGCGCCAAACACGCATACGACCATCATTGGCACCAAGGCAGAAGGGACTCTCATCGCTGAAGACGACACGTCTCCATTCGTCCCTCCATTCACGCCTGTCGCGACACCACTGGAGGCGGGCTGCACGATGTTGGGGCGTGAGCGGAAGACGGCCTAACGGTGTGCGGGACCGTAGCCCAGCTTCATGGAGACGGTTGCGAATGGTCCTCGCCGATACCCCAGGAGCAACAGTGTCCCTAATTTGCTGGGAAGTGGCGGTACGGTCCCCTACGGCACTGCGTAGGATCCTACGGTCTTGGTGTGCATCCGTGCGTCGCTGCGGTCCGGTCCCAGGTCGACGGGCACGTGCACCTTCCGCCGACCACTGGCGACAACATCGATGTGCTGTGGAGACCTCACGCCCCACGTGTTGAGCAATTCGGCGGTACGTCCACCCGGCCTCCCGCATGCCCACTATACGCCCTCGCTCAAAGTCCGTCAACTGCACATACGGTTCACGTCCACGCTGTCGCGGCATGCTACCAGTGTTAAAGACTGCGATGGAGCTCCGTATACCACGGCAAACTGGCTGACACTGACTGCGGCGGTGCACAAATGCTGCGCAGCTAGCGCCATTCGACGGCCAACACCGCGGTTCCCGCTGGGCCGTGCGTGTGATCATTGCTTGTACAGCCCTCTCGCAGTGTCCGGAGCAAGTATGGTGGGTCTGACACACGGTGTCAATGTGTTCTTTTTTCCATTTCCAGTAGTGTATATATATACTCTTTATGCTTCAAAAATTTCAGGCAAACCAAATTATTCCAAGAGCCTCCTTAAAACACAATCTATACATTATGGGGCTTCAGCCCAGTGTGAGATCAGGGTGCAACCCTGCAGACGGCATATCTCACTCTGAGATAGACCTCGGGCACCCGATCCGCGGCGATAAAGCGTAAAATTAACACTGGCTCAAACGACACATATAACTTTACTTTTCCGTGTCCAGATCAAATTTTATTTTTCCAATAGTTAGCCACCGCTACGGCTTTGTCGTTGGCTTGTAGCAGGTCACTAAAACTGCAGGGCTCCGGCAGTAGTCGGCACATGAGCAGATGTGCCTCGTCTTGTACCTCTCCGCATCCGCAAAGAACGTCGTCATCGTTAGTCAGCAGTCCCCACTTGCACAGGTTAGTTTAGCATCTGGGTACACCAGCCCTCATCCTATTTAGTGTTCTCCACACTGTATAAGGAAGTTTGTTTCCAGGTGCCATTTGCTCTTTTGGTATTATCTACAGTGCGGTTTGTTCATTCTCCCATTTACGGACTCTACTGTCTTCCTGTGAACCGTCAAGGATCTTGGTTCCTGCAATAAAGCTATTTCTAGACTTAAGCCTCCGAAGATGAGTGACGTGCCCATTCAGTGGGTGTCGAGAATCTGTTTCTTTCTTTGTTCTCTCAGCGTCTGCTGCCACCTGCCTTCTGATCTTGGATGGGGCAATTCCAGCAAGTAGGTACAATTAACACGTTGGTGTGGGTCTGAGACAGCCTGTAACAATTCGCATTGTCTCATTTACAGTTACATCAACCTGTTTAGCATGTGCAGATGCTTCCCATACTGGCGCTGCATAGTCTGCTGCAGAAACACACAGAGCAAGTGCTGATGTTCTCAGACTGATGGTTGAGCTCCCCATTCATAGATTGTCAGTCAGCGGATGATGTTATTCCTGGAGTAGACTTTAGCCTTGGTGTTTTGGCAATGCTGCTTGAAGGAAAGCGTTCTGTCAAGTACAACCCCAAGGTATTTAGGTGTTGGGCAGTGCTTTAGCTTCTTACCTTGTAACGTCGAGCTCAACTCCAGCATCTCTATTGCGCAGATGGAAAGCACATACTTGGGTTTTGTCAGGGTTTGGCTTGAGGTGATTGGCGTCGTAGTATTGAACCATTTCTTCAAGCGCTCTAGAGGTATTTCCAGATGTTGCATCAAAATTGGACCCCTGGACCACCACAGCTGTGTCTTCAGCATATACGAACAGTCTTGCATCTTGATGTATAGATTGGTCATTAGTGTACACTTTATAAAGGATGGGAGAAAGTACACTTCCTTGTGGTAAGCCATTCTTCTGCCGTCGCCATCTACTGTTCTTACCATTTAGGGAAACATAAAATCTTCGATTCTGCAGAAGGCTACCAATAACCATCGTCAACCTACAGACCCCTGTGAGGTGATATAAATAGAGCAATAGCTTTCTGTGGTTTACTGTGTCGTATGCAGCAGTAAGATCTATGAAAGCTGCTCCAGTTATTAATTTTTTTTCAAACCCGTCTTCTATATGTTGTGTCAGATTAAGTATTTGCCCACAACCTGCTTGTTCCTTTATGAGCTTTCCATCTATAGTTTCTGCCACCCGGTTGAGAATCATCCGCTCCAGTATCTTATAGAGATGGCATACAAGTGACGCTGGTCTGTAACTTTTGGGGTCCTTTACCTCCTTGCCAGGTTTTAGTAAAGCCACCACTCTCGCCTGCCGCCATAGTTTTGGAATATTCAGCTCTTTAATACAGGTGTTTATCATTTGTAGTAACCAGTTTCGAGCTTTGGGCCCAAACTGTTTTATCTGCTCCGTTCTAAGATCATCAGTTCCAGCGGCCTTATTCAGTTTCATACTCTGAATGGCGTCTTCCAGTTCGGTTGCTGTGAATGAAGCATTGAGGAGTCCGTACTCTTTTTGTTCTTGGGGTGTAACTCTTTCCCTTTCTCTTTTCCCTTTGGTTTTCCCATTCTTCAGAAGTTGGCTAGCAATCCGATTTGCTGTTACCCCGTTGTTCTTCTGCTTGTGGTCAGTTGGGTCCCCACTTAAGTTTTTCAGCAATTTCCAGGCACGTCTGCTGTTTTGTTTCATGTCAAGATTCTCGACTAGTTTGCACCATCGTGATCTCTTATCCTGAGCAATAGCCTGCATTAGTTCCTCCCCAGCCTCCATCGTATCTTCGCTGAAGGGGTCCTGAGTGACCAGCTTTTGGTACCTGTCAAGTAAGACCTTGCTGCTGCCGGTCAGACCCTGGATGTACTGGGTACGGCAGCAACGGGCTGTTTTTCCTTGAGATCCCTTTCACAAGATCGACAAATCTACCATACTCATCTGGTCGAGGAGGGATTTTCTCAATCTCTTCGTCCAATTGCTTTTTAAATTTCTGCCAGTCTGTCTTTTTGAAATTAAACCGTCTTCGGAAAGGCACCTCCTCTGGTTTAACCATGGCATTCACAGCACAAATGGCGGGTCTGTGTTGTGTACTACTCACAAAGATGTTGTCAGGACGACACATATAAAACCTCTCTGAAATAAAGCAGGGACAAAACAACACTTCATTGATCCACCTCAAAAGACATTGTTTCAAGGCTACAGCAGAAACGGACACGGGAAATTTAACACCGTCAAAACACCAACAATAATCTCAACAGAAAAATCATATTCCAGTTAATGGAGCGTGCCAAACAAAGCAACGTAGCGTCTTATGTAATCTAACTCGAACGGTTCCGTTCTTTATTCTAGACCTCCTTCACCCATGAAGTCAAGATCGCACATGAAATCTTTATTTGCGTTGATTACTAGTTCCGACTAACAATCATAAAACAAACAAACTTGATTAGAAAAAAGTAAATGGATGTGCCGTGTGGCTAGTTCTTCCCATCGGGTAGACCGTTGGCCTGGTGCAAGTCTTCCGAGTTGATACCACTTCGGCGACTTGCGCGCCTGTGTGGATGAAATGATGATGGTAAGGGCAACACAACACCCACTCCCTGAGCGGGAAAAACCCTCGACCCAGCCGAGAATCGGAACCGGGCCGTAAGGTATGATATTCCGTCACGCTGACCACTTTTTTTCAATATTCTTTATTGAACAAACTAACAGTACATATATATACGCAATACAACAGTTCTTCAAGGTACCATTTAAACATTTACAAATGATTGTTAGTTAAAACAAAAAATATTAGAAAAAACATGAAATACAACAAAATGTAACATATTCTGTCATCTTCCTTTTTATAATTTTTTTTTTTTTTTTTTTTTTTTTTTGGTGCTATAATCTTTGCAGAACAAACTAACAGTACACATATAAATACACAGTGCAACAGTTCTTCAAGGTACCATTTAAACATATGCAAATAATTCTTAGGTAAACAAAAATATTAGAAAAACATTAAATACAATAAAATATAACATATTCTGTCTTCTTCCTTTTTTTGTTTGTTTTTTGGTCGAGGCATGAGACGTGGATAAGGGTGTTGCATCATGTGACGGGTAGGCACACCCCAACTCTGAAGGGGTTCAAGAAAGACGCTGCGGAGATAATCGGCAAAAGTTTGTCGGTAAGATGGTTTTCAGGTGAGGGTGCTACCCGCGGTCACAACTTCGTACCAGAAGTCAAGGACTGTATGCGGACCACTCTGAAAGAGGTATTCTAAAGCCTGTCCTCGAAACCAGATGAGTGTATAGTGCTTAGCAAGAGGGTAGGGAAATGTCTGGGCCAACAACAAGAAATCTGGGGTTACCGTCGTTGGCGGGGCACGGAGGTAAAAGCCCACGATTCGTTGGATGAGGAGCCATACGTTTCGTTTGAGGAGGAACGTAAGACGGTGCTCGTCGGTGTCTTAGAGCTGACAGTCAGGGCAGAGTGAGGAGGTGGCTAGTCTTATGCGATAAAGTCGACTATTAGTAGGGAATTTGCCATAGTCTAAAACGTACCAGAGTGCAGACACAGACGACGGTAAAAAGGGTGCATGGACACACCCCCAAACCGTTCGCCAGTTAATGTCAGGGTGCTGTAGCACCATGGGGTCGCAAGGGATGTACAGCATAAACAAACGATAATAATCTTTTGTACGGGGCGGACGGGTGACTGGAAGATGGGCCCGAACGTAGCTGAGTGCTATGAAACAACTGGCGACGTGGTACAAGAATGGAGAAATAGGTGCCACATTGATCGGTGGATGGAGAGAAGCTGGTAGGAGGATATTTAAGAGGTTGCGTGTTAAGGACGGGACTGGTCCCCGCCAGTGCCGCAACATAGTATGGACAAAGAGTGCAGAAGATCGTGCCCGCACGTTGATGAGTCTGAGGCCACCTTTTGCAGACGGCAGTGTTAGAGTGTTGTAGTGGACACGAAACATCCAAAGACTGATTGGATGCGGCGGCCAAGGAGTAACGGCATTGGGAGGATCTGGGCGACGTGTACCTGTTTAAGGGTGACGTACATGTTGATATAGGACACACGTTGGAGTTGGTTTAAGATACGGTGCACTTGACCGCGGACGTGGTACCGAATTGACTGCAAAGCCGCCGGTAAGCGAGGGCCACTGTGCGGTGTGTGGAGCTCGTAAATTCGATACCCAAGTAACGAAGGGTGGTACTGACTGGGAGTGGGGTCGGTACCATAGCTGGGAGGCCGCGCCCAATGTGCATCATAGTCGATTTGCGGACGTTAAGAATGATACCAGAAAGACGTCCATACTGGTGGATCCATTGGATGGCGTCATTGAGTTCCGTGGAGGAGCAGCTGAGAAAGAGGAGGTCATCCGCATAGGCCCTGCAGTGAAAGGTGCTGTCACGTAAAGTGAGACTGCAGTCTAGAGGTAGGACCAGTGATGAGGGGCTCAAGTGCAACAGCATATAGTAAAGTAGACATAAGGCATACTTGACATACAGAGCGGCGTATAGGAATCGGTCCTACAAGCCTCCCATTGACTTGTACCATCGAGACCGCGGGAAGTAGTAACCGGCGAATGGCATGGACAAAGAGTAATGGAAGCCCCATACGTGTCGCCACCGTGAGGAGGAATGGGTGTCGAACGCGAACAAAGGCACTCGTGAAATCGATGGATGCCAATGCTGCACGAAGGCAACAAACTGCCTCCAGCGCGATGAGGTAACGGCATTCTCCTAGGGCTGTTCGTAAGGTGGCCCCACAACCATGTGCAGTCTGCTCCGGTGAAATGACCGTAGGTAAGACGGAGTGTATGCGCGCTGCTAAGAGGTGTGCATAGATTTTATAGTCTGCATTCATAAATGTAAGGGGGCGACACGCAGAGACATGAGACCCTCCCTTCGGCTTAGGCACAGGTAGAAGAATGCCGGTGACGAATTCAGGTGGAACTGGGAAGGACAGAGTAAAGAGTTCCTGAATCATATCCGTCCAGCGAGGAAACATTAACGTGGTGAACGTCTGGTTAAACTCCACGGGGAGACCATCTGATTCTGGTGATTTGTTCTTAGCCCCCTTGTTGATCGCATCCACTACCTCTTCTGCAGTGATCGCAGACATCATGGACGTTGACTCCGCTATGGTTAGGGTCAGGACGGAGATCATCATGAAGTGGCGTTTCCATCGGCTCGTCGTCATAAAATTGGCGATATTGTTAAGCACAGGCAGACACCACAGCCGCCTGTGTTGTGTGGTGAACGCCGTCGGAGGTCGTGATGTTGGGGACGAAAAGTCGACGTCGACGACGATGATCGGATGCGGCATGGATTGTGGATGGTGTTTCATCGTGGAGGAGGTCCTGTCGTCGGGAACGCACCACGACACCATGTGGTCGTCCACGTTGGAGAAAGAGGAGACGAGCTTTAATACGCTGTCTTTCCCTATGGGTTTCAGGTGATGGATGGAGCGCTTCGAGCTCACGGAGTACGGCGTAGTGAAAATTTGTGGTGTCTCGATGCCATGCTGCTGTTTCCTTGCCACAATGCATGAAGACCTTTCTGATCGCAGGTTTGGCACATTTGAGCACCAATGGAACGTGGATGTGTACTGCGGGAGGCATCTATCGCAAGAGGCCCATTTAGTTGGTTGGTTGGTTGGTTTGGGGAAGGAGACCAGACAGCGAGGTCATCGGTCTCGTCGGATTAGGGAAGGACGGGGAAGGAAGTCGGCCGTGCCCTTTGAAATGAACCATCCCGGCATCTGCCTGGAGCGATTTAGGGAAATCACGGAAAACCTAAATCAGGATGGCCGGACGCGGGATTGAACCGTCGTCCTCTCGAATGCGAGTCCAGTGTCTAAGCACTGCGCCACCTCGCTCGGTGCCCATTTAGTGGCAATACATTGTTGGCAGTGTGGGTCATTAAGGCGGGAGGTATTAAGCTTCCAGTAACCTCTCAATGGTCCGAAAATGCAAGTGGCCATCGTTCAGTTTGGGCGACTTCGTTGCCAAGTGGGCAGAGACATAAAATCGGTCCAGTCTGCTCGCAGAATGTGCTGTATAATGGGTAAAACCGTGGGTATTGCCATGAATTTTGTGCCAAGCGTCCACTAGATGAAAATCTTCGATTAAGCTGTGCAGCACTGGGCATGGCGAATAACCAGGCATGTGGTCCTACGGATGGAGGACGCAGTTCAAATCGCTTCCCATGATAAGGCGATCATAGCGCCCAGAAAACAGGGGTACCACGTCATGTCCGAGAAAAGTGGGCTGCGGCCGACGGTTCGTGGAGCCAGACGGAGCGTAGGTATTGATGAGGCGCGTGTCGAAGATGGTAACAGCCATGCCCCTTCCAGAGGGAAGGATTGTCGTGTCCTTGAGTGGGATTCCTTCATGTATGTAGAAAGCCACTTCACACCCTGATTGATCACATGTGGACGTGTATGAGTCGCAGCCGTAGACCGGTGGTAGTGTGGCAACGCGTACTTCCTGAAGAAGGGCGACGTTGACGTCAGCGGCCCGAAGCAGCTTGGGTGCAGTGCCGATCATGTTGATGATCAATGTGGCGAACCGGTACGTTTGTTTCAGTGGTGGTGGCCGCGCATCTACCAAGGGAAGTATGAGGAGGGCACCGACAGGAAGTCGCGTCCCATCTGCTGTAGTGCCCCGCTTTTGATGTTAACGAAGCCTCGTCCAGTGGAGGAAACTCATCCGGAGGAGGGGGCGTACGTTCCTCAACGTCGTAGGCCCATGCTCCTGTGCCGTGGGTCTGTCCAATGTCCATGGGAATTGGGCCGTGGTGAGAGAGATCTGGAGCCGTCGGCGGGGAGTCAGGCGTTTCAACCTGCTCACCGATCGTTTCATTGTGCGTGGAGACCTCCATGGTGGTCCCGTCCTGTGAATCGTCTTGTTCATTGTGAAAGCTGTCCGCCGACCTCTGCGTGGAAACGTCGTCTGATTGGGTGTCGTCGTCGTCGTCGTGGGTGGCTACGCTTTGAG
This sequence comes from Schistocerca gregaria, assembly GCF_023897955.1. Classification (NCBI taxonomy): domain Eukaryota; kingdom Metazoa; phylum Arthropoda; class Insecta; order Orthoptera; family Acrididae; genus Schistocerca; species Schistocerca gregaria. The sequence goes on along the minus strand of NC_064922.1, from coordinate 353,747,880 downwards.
AGCCCGTGGGTAATCGGCGGCGGCGTTTGCGCCTACGTGGCGAGCGTTGTTTGCGCACGTGTTCCTCAGTGTCGGACGACAGCAAGGAGGAGCGTCGACCTGGTTCGAAGGCGTCGGTGGGTACAATGAAATTGTCAAACAGGTGTTGTGAAGAAATACTGGTCTCCTCAGCGTCCGGTGCGGGACCCTGTTCGGCGGCAAGGATGTCAGGTGGGACGTCTGCGACGTCCGTAGGTGACTGGGACGGTGTGACGTGCCGATCGGAAGGACCGAACGACGGACTGAACGAAACTGTAGACGTGCCAAGAGCCGCAGCGTAAGTGACCGGTAGGGCGGTCATCATGGGTGTGACGGACGCTTCCGACAACGGGAGCTGCGCGACTCGTCGTTGAATGTATTCAGACCGTAGGTGACCTTCTTTCCCGCAACCGGAACAGGTCCGAGGTTGGCCGTCGTACATTATAATGGGACGGCAGCCTCCTATGCGTAGATAGGAAGACACATGTTTCTGCAACTCGTTGCGGAGCTGTCTAACACCATTTAAAACGGGATAGGTTTGAAATCCTACCCATCGTTCAGCAGTATGTTCCAGAACGTTGCCATAGGGACGGAGCGCCTCGATGACGAAGTCTGCAGGTAGTTCGAACGGCAGTTCGGAGATCCGTATCATTCGTGTGCCGAGACCGGCGTGATCGACAGTAACGGGTCCGACGCTGTCGTCGGAATGACAGAAGCGCAGTCCACGTTTTGCCTCTTGAAGCACCTTCTCGCACGCCGCATCGTTGATCATTTTGACGTAGAGGGTACTGCTAACTACGGACTAGTGGATACCAATTAGATCCGTTAGTGGTATATTAACTTTATCGCGAATAAATCGTTCTACTTCCAGGGCCTTGGGTCGGGCAAAGTCGGAACAAAAGTTGAAACGTAATGTCTTCTTCCGATAGTTGTGCGCCATGGTGGTCTAGAAGGGAAAACGGCACTTACAGCGGCCGAAGTAAACACAAACACACCGTGCGCGCCTCGCCCGCAGCGCTCTGGCGCGTGACCGCCTCGCAGCACTGCCGGCGGCAGACTGACCTCTCAGCTACCAGGGGCGGACATTAGAAACTAGTAATCCGTCCAAATAAAGAAGATTTCATGTGCGATATTAACCTCACGGGTCTTCATCCTTAACATAAATAAAAAGTTTACAGCAGATCGCGTATCTCCTGGTTGATAACATGAACAAACTTGACAAATGTTCCAAGTCAAGCAACTATGTAAGTTTTGTGACTATCGTTCACAGTGGCCACTAACGATGGAAAGCTGTTTCAGCTATGCCATGTATGAGTGCTGTCATTTGAAAAAAAGTTTTTAACGATGTGTGAAGCTGTAAAGGCCCCAACACCAATCAAGTTTGTGTTACGATCCGAAAATGGCTACATTGTTAGCCGAAAATAGTAATCCATCCAAATAAAGAAGATTAACTTGACTAGACGAAGGGATCGGTTGGTAGGACATGTTCTGAGGCATCCAGGGATCACCAATTTAGTACTGGAGGGAGGGCAGCGTGGAGGGTAAAAATCGTAGAGGGAGACCAAGAGATGAATACACTATGCAGATTCAGAAGGATGTAGGCTGCAGTAGGTACTGGGAGATGAAGAAGCTTGCACAGGATAGAGTAGCATGGAGAGCTGCATCAAACCAGTCTCAGGACTGACGAACACAACAACAACGTTTGCGATACCTACTCACGGGTTTTCAATCCATAATATAAATAAAAATGTATGACAGATCGCATAGCTCCTGGTTGCCAATGTCAACAAGCTTGGTAAAATACAAAGCCTGATTAAATTTTCCCGTCCTGAAGCTGTGAAATTCTTCAGTCAGCTGCACCGCAGCTAAATATGTCATATGAGTAGTGTCGCTTATTATCACAACCAGAAATTCGTTTAGTCACTATTAAAATTGTTATTACAATGGAATTACTACGCTTGTTTCGTTGGATTTCCCTTTTTCTTTCCCCTTACAGGGAAACGTTTAATTGCATTTTAGGAAATTACTTCGTTCTGGGAAAACTCCTGATGCCAATAACGCTAGTCCGACGTTCGATGTACACATTATTTTTAATCTGTAAAGTAAAAAGTATTGTGCGTTCTTATATATTGATGTCATCCCCATTTTAACATCAAAATCGCCTTTTTTTCTAATTTCACAAAATTGAATTACCTGTGTCTTTCCCCTAGCCCCTTATTTAAGCCTCGTCTACATGTAACATTTTGACGTCAGTCTTGTACGGTCATGCAAGACTTCACACAAATCTCGCAGTTACACTATTCAAACTTTCACCAGAGTTTTGCTCAGGCGTTCTGAAACAGTATTCGAGGAAGAACTGCTAGTCACCATTGCGCTATGCGCTTTTAAATTGAACAAGAAAACGGAGTTTACACGTCGTTCACGATGGTCTCAAGATTGCTTAAAGGAGACAAAGCCATTCTTCCATGAGAGTTTTCTCCGAGAACTACAGCAGGAAGCAGAAAACTGGCGCAATTAATTACGTATGGACATAGAAAAGTACTGTAAACTGTTAACACTTGTAGCCCCAGAAACTTAATAAGTCGGTAGTGTCTTGGGGGCCGGCTATCGGCCTCTAGGAGAGCCTTATTGCAACGTTAAGGTTCTTAGCGACTGGCAAAAGCTACAAGGACCTTGAACTGCCTAAATAAAGGTTGTTGGCCATGAAAATTAGAAGTGATTTTTGACAGTTGACTCCTTTTCAGAATCTTTTGTGTCTGACCGTGGTCTTCGACGTTCAAGAATGAAAGCAAATCAAAGTACGACAAAGAAGGTCTATAAATTTATTTCGTTCCAGCTCCAGATATCATGGACGCTTTTATTTTAGAAGCCTCTTTGGTGTAAACCGAAATGAGTTAGACTTTCTGGTAACCAATTCTTTTGTTGCTTCACGATCCGCTTCCTTGCACTTATTAACCAAAGTGGCATATTCCTGGTTTTCTTGTCTCAGTTCCTGTAAACCTCAGATTTTACTTGCTAGAGGCAATGAAAACTTTAGTACATCTCTGCGAACTCGGAAAAACATTCGTCAGTCGTGTCGCAAGTCTACCATTTTCTTTCGCCACTATAAGCAATAAAAGAACAGCTGGAACATCTGGCGTCACCGAGAGTACACAGGCTACAGAGCTAAGTGTGAGCGATAAGACTGACGTGTGCCTTGATGCACAGACCTGTCGGTAGTCTTGCATGTACATAAAGCTCGAGCCAGTCAGTCTTTGTCAAACTTCATTTAGTTAATGAGAGACTGTCAAACTTCCATCCACACGTAACGTGTTATTTGGCGATTCTGCCACGATCATGCAAGACTGACGACAAAACTTTACGTGTTGACCAGACTTTATTCTCATCTACATAAAAACATAATTGCAGTAGCGTTTGAGGAAGAATGGCTTCAAATATTAAAAATAAGTTAATCTTGTTGTCAAGCCGGAATCAGTCAGAAACATGGAAGCATTCGCTGCACGAGATTAGCGCGTTGGTCCGGGTGTAAACGTGCCGCGGTTCGGAATGGAAGCAGGCGCGAGCTGGTGCAGCCCGGCCGGAAATCGAGAGGGCACTTGCGTGTAATTGTGGGTGCAACAGTTGTCGCAGGGGGTGGGGGAGCGCGCGGCGGCGCGCTCTGCGCATGCGCGGCGACTGTCTGCTGTCACTAGCGGCTGCCACGGGCGCGGGTGCGGGCGCCGCGGTAGCCAGTCGCGGCCCGACCGCCACGGGTGACGCTTGCTCGGTTCGCGCGGGACTCACATGCGGTGCGCAGGATCGCAGGTGGTAGTGCGCCGGCCCGCCCACGCCACGCTTCGCCGCTCTCCGCTGCGTGTGTCCGCCCCGTGCTGCGCCGTGCGGAACGACGGCCGCGCCTGAGATCCTCCTGGGCAGTGGCGGCCACTTCGGCAGAACGGAGGTCAGTGCAACCCGAAGCGCTCTGTTTTCTCTACATAGCCTGCAAGTGTTAATGCCGTCTCGTCCACCCGAGTGAGCTCCAGTTACGCCTGTTAATCGCTCATTAAGTCCTGCCGACTCCAAGTTATCCCTTTATTTACATAAACAAGAACGAGCCTAGAATACAAGACAGATGCAGCAAAACACCCAGTCGCAATTAAGTCACCTGAATTTTTTTTATACTTGTCAGCCAGATTTCATGACTCAGTAATCATCAAATCATGACAGTTACAGTACATTATGTGACAATAAAACATGAAGATTGTCCCAGAGTTGTACCACCGACGAATACAAATACCATGTTCCTATTTTCATCTAGGCTACAGATGACGCTGTCAAGTTTGTTGACGATGTAATGTAGATGTGACCACCTTATGATGAACCTTTAAAGCTAGCTTATGAATATTTGGATATTTCAGGAGACTAAATGGCGAGTCTTTGCCGACTCTTCTAGTATTACCCTGAAAGCATGAGTAATGCTCAGTATTAAAGAAAATGAGGGAAACCAGTATTACAATAGGAGGATAGTGTTATTGAAAAGTCTTGGTTTGGCACAATAGCTGTATGTCCCTTGTTTGTTAATACCACCAACTTCGGTCAAACAACAGACCACCTTCAGCCATGAAGGACGACATTAATTACAGGTCTTGTGATCAAATATGATCATTTGTTTCTGTATCAAAATTACAGAATTCCGCAAGATAGCCGATTTATACATAAGACAAAATGCTGTCAAGGCGAAACACAAGCGTGCCCTCACATTTTGTGTAATGCATAAATGATATTCTGCTGACTTCCTATAACTTTTATGTAATTAATATATGGCGCTGATCTAGATAAAATGATCGTGTTTAGTCGCATGACGTAGAATTAATGTTGTTCTTCATGCCTGAAGACGGTCTGTTTCACCAGAATTGGCAGTTTCAATAAAGAAGTGACATCACGATTTTTCATAAATATTTACGTGTCAATAATTGGAATTATGTTACTATACGATGTGGAAAGGACAAAAGAAGGAGTCTAAACGTACATACGTTGCTAGTCACGTGCTTGACAAGCCCTGAATCAAGAACCCATTGTTTAAAACAAAACTCTGGAGTCAGCCTCGCGAACCTTCTTGGTAGTACGCTGGAAATGTGAGAGATACCCTCCTGGGAGTCACTTTCAATGGAAAATTTGCCTTCTTTCAGTTTTTCTTGTAGTGTACCAAACAGACGAAAATCGCAGTGAAAGAAACTGAGGAAGTGCTGTGTATGTTGTAACGTTTCCAGAGGAATTATAAGAGATACATAACATATTTTTGCCCTGGTTGTGCTTTCATCAAGTAATTTCGCTGTAATGCTGTTTGCTAGACGTTAGAATACCTATAGCAGAAAAGATCACTTTTGTTTCAGTCGTTACAAATAACTATCGTGCTTCAGGAAGAAGCGACAAGGTGCGTGAAACTACGGCGAGCAGTCATTCAATATGCAAATACGAATACAATTTCACAAAATATGAGCATTTACTGTATACCCCTACGCCACCATCATAAAGTGCGAGGCGGAGGGTATCTTCCTCTTTCTGTTCCATTGGTGAATGGCAAGCGGCATGAAACAATATCGGTGCCTTTGTCCCTATACCTGATTTTCTCTTTTGCCCTTGTCGTCAGTCTGCGGGCTGTAAGATACAGGAGGTAATTTTCCCTATTAGTACTGGATGTGGGTTCTCAAAACGTTGACAGTAGTGCACAGCAGCATTCTTAGTCTCTGATTAGAATTTGTCGAGCATAGAGCATAGAAAGTTGCTTCAGTTAGGTTCTCGCTGTAGTTTTGCGCAATACATTATTTGGAGGCAAAGTTAGACGAAAATGATTCCATGACATCGATGAGCAGGGTGTGCTAGGAATAGTACAATCCTACGCTTAGTGAAATATGTTTCTCTGGCATAGCAAGCAACTATTTCTTCATCTACCGTATCAATCCCTAATCGTGCTTATAAGGGACAGTCAATGGAAAACGAGACATATGACAAAAAGTAAATAAACCTTATTATTTCCAAAGTAATTGCCGTAACTGTTAATACCTTTATCGCTTTATGAGACAAGACAATCAATGCCTTCATGAAAAAAGTTTGCTGTTGCCTACGGGGCCATGATTATACACAGGCGAGCAGCTCTTCATCCGAAGCAAATCAATTGCCACTAATGTCTTTCTTCCGGACTTTAAAACTATGGAAACCGCATGGGGAGAGATCGGGAGTATATGGAGGATGTGTAAGGGCTTCCCAGCGAAACGCCGGGGCGTACACGAAACAAGCTTGGCAACATGTGGGCGGACATTGTCCTGCAACAGAACGATGCCGTCCGTCAACCCACTGCTAATTGTCTTTCTGGAACACGGTTGGTTGGTTCGGGGAAGGAGACCAGACAGCGAGGTCATCGGTCTCATCGGATTAGGGAAGGACGGGGAAGGAAGGCGGCCGTGCCCTTTGAAAGGAACCATCCCGGCATTTGCCTAGAGCGATTTAGGGAAATCACTCTGGAACACGGTGCCACAGTTTACGCTCAATGCTACTTGGAAACTTTGCAAAAACTGCAGCTCGTCATCAAGTTCAAACCTCCAGAACTGTTGATGGACGACATTCTGCTGCAGATAATGCCCGCCCACAACTTGCCAAGGTTGTTTCGACTACACTGCAAACTTTCGCTGGGAAGACCTTACATATACTCCATACAGTCCCGATCTCTCCCCAAGCGATTTCCATATTTTTGGAGTCCTAAAGAAAGACATTCGTGGTCGTTGATTTGCTTCAAACTAAAAGGTTCTGGGTACAATCATGGTTTCGTATTCAACCACATTTACCCATGGAGAGATTGTCATATATCACGGTGAGATAAATGTGTTAACAGCTAAGGCAACTACTTTTGAAATAATAAACAGTTTCATTAATTAAAACTTCCGGACTGAAGTGCCGTGGTCCATATATAAAACTGCTTCTCCTTCCTGACGTTTCGTTGCCTACTGCGGGCAACATCTTCTGAGGTGAGTCGGCGACTGGCTGCTAGGCGCTCGAGGTCCCTCTTATATGGAGCGCTCAGATGGCGCCACCACTGATCATGTGCTTTCGACTTTAAAACTATCTCTGGCTAGTGCCATCTCTCTCGATTATACGTAATCGATAGTCACTTCGTTGGTACAGTCGACCGCCATATCTTGTCTAGTTTTAATCCTTCTTCTTTTTATTAAAATTATTTTCGTGCTTGTAGATCTCTATAGCTTCTCTATACATGCGGGTATAATAGTGTGAAGTCCTAGGTATCACGTTTGTCTTACTAAATTTTATTTCGCGATCACCGTCTTTGAAAACGTGTTCCGCTACAGCTGATTTATCAATTTGTCCCAATCTACAGTTCCTTTTGTGTTCCGTTAGGCGGGTATTAACACTCCTTTTAGTGGTTCTAATATAAACCATGCCACAGCTACACGTAATTTTATACTCACCTGGGGTAGCTAAGGGGCGTCGTGCGTCAGCCGACTCACCTCAGAAGATGTTGCCCGCAGTAGGCAACGAACGTCAGGAAGGAGAAGCAGTTTTATATATGGACCACAGCAATTCATCCCGGAAGTTTTAATTAATGCAGACGCCGGCCGTGAAAGCTTACATGTTATGAATAAACAGTTTACTTACTTTCTTTTCCAACTGTCTCGTTTTCATTTGAATGCCACTTACACAGGGTGATTTAGCTGCTCCTACCGCTGTCATTTTAAACAACCTGTAATGTTATAGCTTGCCTTCGTAGACCAAGCGAAAGATTTTCATATTCTCTTGACCGCTACGCGCCAGCTATTGGTCCTATGCAAGAAACGAGGAGGATCTTTTTGTAGGAAATTTAATGTAGTTAAATTTTGTGCTGGGATTCGTTTTCGTTAGAGGACACGGTTTTCTAGTTATTAAAAAAAGGGAAGAGAGCTTCAAACTCACCTCTACCCCACACTCATCCCTCACCAGGCGGTATTTCTATGTTGTTCGTGGCACACCGTTCTACCACGGTACAAAAATTTCCGTCTACGCGAACTATTCCCGATATTCGACCTTTTTTTATTTCTGTTGATAGGGCTGTTGCGTCACCGGCACAGACAGCTATTTCGTTAACGTTATTATTTTAAACGTGCCTCTGACAGTAATAACAGAAAAACGAATTTTGTAAATATTTCGCTAAAATTAATTACCCTGACAATTCGGTCCAAGTTAACCCTTACAAGCACAGCAGTTTCGTAGTCAGAAGGCCTGACGAATGTAACGATGTAATTATTTATTTTATTGTGTTAAAAATTCACAAAATTGTTTGGTAAAATTTACACGAACGTTAGTTTTACAATTTTTAAGTGCGCTACTAAGCCCGTAGCGTAATAATGCCACACAATGAAGGTTAAAAAAAAGGTCGAATGTGGCAAATAGTTCGTACAGTCACAAATATTTGTACAGTGGTAGGAGGGAGTACCACGAGCAATATACCAGAAATCCTGAGGGGCTGGGGGGAGGGGGCTGCAAGTGTGGGAGTGGGGGTGCGTTTGAAAATAACTTTTGTACCTCATTCTTGAATAACTCCAAAACTACGTCTTCTAGAGAAAACGTATCCCGGGACAAAATTTAACTACATTTAACTTCCTACAAAAAGATTCAGTTCATTTTATCTGTAGGACTAACAGTTTGCGCGTAGCGAGCAAGAGAATATGAAAATCTCGCGTGTGGTTTATGAAGGCCAGGAAATACACTGTGGATTGCATAAAATAACAGCGATAGGGGCATTTGAAATGAATAAGACTACGCATTCTTTATTTGATTAAATACAGAATTTTTGGAAAAAAGTCAATAAATATCGTATTAACTGGAGGAACAATCACATGCACATAAATTCACGATATCCTCCAACTTTTGGATTATTTGATGGTCTCAAAATCGCATCAAAACGACGAATCTCTCTCTACCAAGTGTACGAAATTCGGTCATAATGCTGTGAACTGGTAGTACATTTATTTATTCCTCTAAGTGCCTTCTGGAGACGATTTGTAGTATTTTTAAAGTTGCATTCGAACTTCGTTGGTGAAGTCAACACACTGGTCCATCGGTCTCCGTGTGGTACGATTTCGTTGACAGCAAAGGTAAATCAGATCAGAAGAGAATGCTGTGTGCGTAGTTTACTACACTTTCTTCTTTGTCTCCGTGCCAGTTACCGTCTCCATGTCATGTGCCGGAAATTGTGCGATTTGTAACCATGAATTATACTTCACAAAACTCGGAAAAATTTTCAAGGGAAACTGCATGCGTACCATTCTTCAGATTAGCAGATGTGGGGTACGTGTTAAGTCCGCTTCACATGTGTGCCAGCTAATGTAAGGCAAATGGAATTCACCCAAGTTGATGAAGATAGAAAAATTGCTCACCGAGACATTTCCCGACGTGCTATGTTCAGGGTGGGCAAAATATAGTAAAAGTGGCGCGGAAATATTTCATGCACCTTAAGGTAGAACCTTAAGAGACAATTCAACGTGTGTCACCCATCGTGGACGCGGATGATGTAAGCTGCGTTGCCTATCTTATTATGCAAGAAATGTTTTCCGGAGCAGTTTCATTTTGTGTATCTTATATAGTTTTTGGAATTTTACTGCCTGCAATTAAAACATCCTTACGAGGATGAGATTGGCTACGAGTTTGACTTATATGTTCCTACTTATTTCTTATAAGTGTTGGGAAATGGAAGACTATCTGGATTTTCGACGAAAGTTTTTGTGTGTTGCACCTGAATGCCAAGGATCACAGATGGCTCATTTGTTAAATAACAGACAAACATTATCCCAACAAACCTTGAAAGGCCAGCCGCCGAGACTTCCGCAGCCATTAGGAGTCACCGTATGCGGATACGGAGGAGCATGTGGTCAGCACACCGTTATCCCAGCCGTTGCAAGTTTTTGTGACCGGTGCCTCTGCTTCTCCACCAAGCAGCTTCTCAACTGCTATCACAAGGGCTGAGTTCACCCCGTTTGCCCCAGCAGTTGGGAGATTCGGACGGTGACCCATCCAAGTGTTAACAAAGCCCGACAGTGGTTAACTTCGGTAATCTGAAGGGAACCGGTGTTACCACTGCAGCTAGGCCGTTGGCTATTCGTTAAGTAGCATAAGTTTTTAATTCGTACACTGAAATAGCTAAACCTACGATGTTCAGAGTTGCTATGTGAGATTAGTCCATGTTCTTAGACCGTGAAAACCCCCATGTACAAGTCACATGTAGAGGGGGGGGGGGGGGGGGGGGGAGAGTTTTACGGAAGTTCAGAGGACGGAGTAAAACTGAAGCAGCTAGCTACATTCAGTATTTATGTACGAGGGAAAAAATATTCCAGTTTGAATTTTGCATATCAAGGAGGAGTACGTACTTGACTGAACTGTAGAACCGATCACAAATTCAAAAATTAATAAGTGGCCTAGCAAAATTACAATCTGCCATTTTAAAAGTCGTATTTACATCCAGTAGTTTCAGATCAGACGAGTAGACTCTTTTTTTTTTTTTTCCTCATCATCCTTCGGACGGGTTTGATGCGGCCCGCCATGAATTTTTCTCTCCCGTGCCAAACTTTTCATCTCAGAGTAGCACTTGCAACTTACGGCCTCAACTATTTGCTGGATGTATTCAATTCTCTGTCTTCACTTACAGTTTTTAATCCTCTATAAGTTACTCCATGACATCTTAAGTGATGTTCTATCATCCTATCCCTTATTTCTGTCATTGTTTTCCATTAGTCCTTTCTGATTCTGCGGAGAACCTCCTCATTCCCTACTTTACCGGCGCACTTAATTTTCAACATTCGACTGAAGCACATCTCAAATGCTTTGATTCTCGTATGTTCCGCTTTTCCCGTAGTCCATGTTTTACTGCCATACAATACTGTGCTCCAAATGTACATTCTCATAAACCTGTTGCTCAAATTAAGGCCTATGTTTGATACTAGTAGACTTCTCTTGGCTGGGACTGTCCTGTTTCGCAGTGCTAGTCTGCTTTCTATGTCCTCCCTGCGCCGTACATCATGAGGTTTTTTTTCCTGCTTACGTAGCAGAATTCCTTAACTTCGTCTGATTCGTGATTCCCAACTCTGTTGTTAAGTTTCTCATTTCTGCTACTTCTCATTACTTTCGTCTTTCTTCGATTTGCTCTCAGTTCATATTACGTACTTATTAGAATGTTCATTCCACTCAACAGATCATGTAATACTTCTTCTCTTTCATTTAGGATAAGAATGGCCTCGGCGAATTTTACCGTTAATATCCTTTCACTTTGAGCTTTGACCCCACTCTTGAATTCTTCTTTTATTTCTGTCATTGCTTCTTCCATGTATAGATTGACCAGCAGGGGCGAAAGACGACATTCTTGGTAGGGGTGAGACAACATTCTTGTCTTACATCCTTTTTAATCCGAGCACTTAGTTCCAGATATTCCAGTCTTATTGTTCCCTCTTGGTTCTTGTTCATGTTCCATATTATTCGTGTTTTCTATAGCTTACCCCTATTTTTCTTAGAATTTGATTATCTTGGACCATTTGACATCGTCGAACGTTTTTTCAAGGTCGACAAACGAATACATATCGGACTCAACTCTGAGTAACAGTATCACCATTTAGGGACTATTCGACTTTCATTCGGTATCTTTTGAGGACGACTGTTTTCGGAATGATTATTTCATTCTCCAGAAACGATTCTGTCAGATTTAACTGTGTGCTAGGCCTGCTCTCGAACCCAGAACAGTCCGTTCACTGAACGCGCTTTTAACGTCTGAACTATGTAGCTACGATTCGTGACCTGTCCTCACCGTTTCAGTTTTAATCTGCTAGAGAGCTTTAGAACACGCCACACCCCACTGAAGTGGAAGATTCATTCTGGAAATATTTCCTAAAATGTAGCTAAGACTTTTCTATGCGACTTTCATCTGCAAGTTCTAGTCTCGCAGCAGGGCATCTGCGAAGTTTGAAAAATGGGAGAGAGGTACTGACGGCTAGTAAGAGGTGAGTGTGAGTCGTAACTTATGTCTGAGTAGTGGAAGGTTCCGATATACAGTTTTAACCTGCCAGGAAGTTTCAAGATAAGTTTTGTCAGTTGATGTTCTCTATGATGGACGTGTAGAAGTCGCAAGCTGTTATATCAAGTACTCTGCTGTAAATGAAAACCTTCTTTGTCATTTTCGTACTATGAAGAAACACACATTTTGAAATGTAAGTTCCATCTGCGCGTGGAACACAGACTGTGGCATCGTACGTAGATACGCGACGAAGAAGGGTGCATTAATTTACAATGTCGAGAGGCATTTCCCGTAAAAAAAAAAGAACCTCAATATTAGACTTCCAGGAAAAAAGTTAAAAAATGTCAAATATTTTGTCTAATGATTTGTCTAAAAGCAAGAAATAAAATACATTAGAGAAACATTTGACACGTCTTCGAATGATACTCGAAACCATGTATAGCAAATGAAACTTCACGGTCCACATAAAACATACTAGTACTCCCTAGTACTCTTTGACGTTCTAAGCTAAACACTGAGTTTAAATTCTTATTCGGTATCTCGATCGGTGCATATGATTTCGAGCATCATTCAAAGGCCCGTCAAATGTTTCTCTAATCAACGAGTACTTTCTTCTTACTTTTAGGCAAATCATCCCCCCCCCCCCCCCCCCCCGAAAAAAATGGACGTGTTCTCCTAAACTTTATTTTATTTCACGTTTTTTTATTTACCGTTAAATGGCACGCCAATGTAACATTTTACGCACAGAATAGCTAGAAGTAGAAGAGATGAACTTTTTGACATATCACTTACGTAGCAGCAGCTGTTCGTGAAATATTTTAACTTTCCCTCAAATCTCTAATTAAATTTCCCTTAAAAAATTGATTGCGTTCAAGCAATTAAATATCTTTTTGCTTAACTACTCCTCAAGTTGGTCAGTCTGATACCCCATTTTCCAGTTTCCAACTCATTGTTTGGGTATGAAAATTCAGACAAAAATCTATTATGTAGTTACTAGAGAATCTTGTTTAACACCATTCAAATATTTAATAGAAAAAATGATAGTGCATCTGGTGGTTGAAACTGATTCGTCATTGGAGAGGGCGTAAATATTCATTCGGTCGTTGGCGTTTTTTTATCGTTTCTACGACTGCTGCCGTCGGTGGCGGAAATAGACAGGAGTCAATTGCAGTACGAATAAACTTTTAATTGGAGTGCCGAACCTGTTATTGACAACAACGGCGGCAAACTTCATCCCATGTCCTGCTCCAACCTTTACGCAGATACAGCATAAAACATCGCTTGTTATTTCAGATTTGTTTTCTCTCGAAAAAATATGACAAGATAAACAGGTTTTGTTATTCCGAGCCAACTTTTGTGCTTTCCATGCGAATGGGCGTCAAATTTGTTTTCACTCGAATAACACGACGAAGATACACCAGTTCTGTTATTTCGAGTCAACTTTTGTCCGTCATGTTCGAGCAAGAGCTTTTGAAATTCATTTTTTTTCCGTTTCCGTCGCCTCTGGTCGAGGTTTAAATTCCTGACGCGGTCTTTCTGAGTTACCGTAGTGTTTCCTAGCTTAGTGCTGTTGTCTATTGAAAGTTGCCCAGTTTTTTTGTGGTCGATGATGTAGGCAAAATCTAGAACTGTAAGCATGCTACTAGAGCTTCGTTATGCGCCTTAAAATATTTAGGATAAGAGCGGATACATGTTTTATACTCAACATTGCCCCTCTCTTGGGTCTGAGAAAAAACGCCACTAATATTTTCAATGTTTTCATATTTTCTGTGCTGTTTTTATGAATTACAAATGATAAAATATGACCTGTGTTATAAAGTGCACACTGCTGGAATGAACAGTCGGTGTTTCTTATTATGATGTATTACCGGGAAGACGGTGCGTGGTTAAGGACATTGAGATCGCATCAGCGGTTTAAATCCCTGTCCGGCTATGTTGGTTCAGCTGTTCGTTGAATGAGATTTTCACTTTGCAGCGGAGTGTGCGCTGATATGAAACTTCCTGGAAGACTAAAACTGTGTGCCGGACCGAGACTCGAACTCGAGACCTTTGCCTTTAGCGGGCAAGTGCTCTACCATCTGAGCTACCCAAGCACGACTCACGCCCCCTCCTCACAGCTTTACTTCCGCCAGTACCTCGTCTCCTACTTTCCAAACTTCACAGAACACAGTTTTAATGTGCTAGGAAGTTTCAGCTGTTCGTTGTTTATGTATATTACTTGAGGATAATTCCGCACCTAATTTCCTTCTCCGTCTATGTTCAACTGAGTTACTGCGTTAAAGCCATGTCTTTAATTATATCGTTGTCGGCAATATGGTAACTTTAATCTTGTTTCGTTATTTCTTCCAGAATTAGTTTATCGCTAGTCTTAAAATCTCTGATATTTTTTAATAACGAAGCAGAAAAACGGAGAGTGCAGGTTTTGGGAAACGTTCTATGTTTTGGTACGTTCTTTGTATAATAGTAGTTTTCTGCTGCGATCAGTACACTATTGGAGCCTCTCCACTCAGTCTCTAGTCACGACAACGAACGTTCTGCAACCAATACAGCACAGATGTAATGTCGGGCACTAGCAATTTAAGCCAATTATAGTTGCAAGGTACACTGATGATTTATTCATTTATCATCTTACCACACTACAAGGACTCAGATCTTTGTCTCTGGAATTGTCTTCTGGTCATTCGCTGTTGTCTGAGGCCACCAGTCATGCTTTTTAAAACACGTTATAATTGACTTCTACAATAATTCTTGACAGTTGAACACTACTGCAAAAGTTTCTTATCTTAACCTTAAATTACATTATGCACTTTAAGAACAAGCACTACTACAGCCACGCTAACCTATTTTTAAGGACTTCTAAGCGTTAGTGCGTCAGTCTACTGGTAGAAGGTCCGTATGGATGGCAACCCACTCACGATATTGCATATATTACGTCGTAGTCGTAGGTTAATCTGTTCTATGGTATCATTCATAAATTTTACGCAATTTGCAAACTCTTTTGTGTAGTTTTTCAGTAAAGTATATATGTATGTGTAGTTGAATACACTTTATTCTTTACTCTCATTGCAGGGCGACTATTCAGTCAAACCGACGTACCCATAAAAATATTTACGCCATTTCTGAATGCAATAAATTTTTGTCAGTTAGAACAAAGGCCATTACGGTTAAAATTCATATGTTTCACAATGCAAATCCAGGATTTTACCGCAGCGCCAGCGGTAGATACAGCACACCTACGTCTGTAGTCTGCATCTATAATCTGCAAGCCAATATCCAGTCTGCGGCGGAGGGTACTTCAGCGAACCAAAACGGTTTCTTCCTTTCCTGTTCTAGACGCGGTACAGGTGCAGGGAAGATGCCTTTTCGGTTAGTCTCCAATCGAATTTCTCTGATTTTATCGTTATGGTCACTTCGCAAGATGTATGTGGGAGAAGATTCATTTAGTGCGACCGAACAGACCTCGTAAGGTCCAAAGATACTGACCGACCGCCGTGTCATCCTCAGCCCATAGGCGTTACTGGATGTGGGTACGGAGGGGCATGTGGTCAGCACAACGCTCTCCCTGTCGTTGTTAGTTTTCGTGACTGGAGCCGCTACTTCTCAGCCAAGCAACTCTTCAAATCGCCTCACCCCATGTGTTATCAGCGCTGGGTAGACATGGACGGTGAGCTGATCCTACAGCGGTTAATTTCGGTTATCTGACGGGAAATGAAGTTATCACTGCGGCAAAGCCGATGGTTGGAGGAGACACATTGCTTGATATGGTAAATCATTGGTGAGTAAGGAAATGATTAGAGTTTTAATTCGCTGTGACATGAGAGTGCATAGATATTGTTCGTGCGTAGTGTTGATACCAAGCCTGGTAGGTTACACATGGGGAGTTACTAGCGCCAGATTTTGATTGATCTCTGTGAAGGATAGAGAGATGCCGCGTACCTGTGTGAAACAGCGGCTTCAGCATCTGACAGAATGACGTCACCATTTGGCCACCTGGTCGAATCGTGCGGTATACTGGTAGAAGCTGACCTTGGGGACGGTCAGTTTGGATTCCGTAGAAATATGGGAAAACGTGAGGCAATACTGACCCTACGACTTATTTAGGAGCTAGATTAAGAAAAGGCAAACCTACGTTTCTAGCATTTGTAGACTTAGAGAAAGCTTTTGACAATGTTGACTGGAATACTCTCGTTCAAATTCTGAAGGCGGCATGTGTAAAATACAGGGAGCGATAGACTATTTACAATTTGTACAGAAACCAGATGGCAGTTATAAGAGTGGAGGGACATCAAAGGGAAGCAGTGACTGGGAAGGGAGTGAGACAGGGTTGTAGCCTCTCCCCGATGTTGTTCAATCTTTATATTGAGCAAGCAGTAAAGGAAACAAAAGAAAAATTCGGAGTAGGTATTAAATTCCATGGAGATGAAATAAAAACTTTGAGGTTCGCCGATGACATTGTAATTCTGTCAGAGACAGCAAAGGACTTGGAAGAGCAGTTGAACGGAATGGATAGTGTCCTGAAAGGAGGATATGAGATGACCATCAACAAAAGCAAAACGAGGATAATGGAATGTAGTCGAATAAAGTCGGGTGATGCTGAGGGAATTAGATTAGGAAATGAGACACTCAAAGTAGTAAAGGAGTTTTGCTATTTGGGGAGCAAAATAACTGATGATGGTCGAAGTAGAAAGGATATAAAATGTAGACTGGCAATGGCAAGGAAAGCTTTTCTGAAGAAGAGAAGTTTGTTAACATCGAGTATAGATTTAAGTGTCAGGAAGTATTTTCTGAAAGTATTTGTATGGAGTATAGCCATGTATGGAAGTGAAACTTGGACGATAAATAGTTTGGACAAGAAGAGAATAGAAGCTTTCGAAATGTTGTGCTACAGAAGAATGCTGAAGATTAGATGGGTAGATCACATAACTAATGAGGAAGTACTGAATAGTTTGGGGAGAAGAGAAGTTTGTGGCACAACTTGACCAGAAGAAGGGATCGGTTGGTAGGACATGTTCTGAGGCATCAAGGGGTCACCAATTTAGTATTGGAGGGCAGCTTGGAGGGTAAAAATCGTAGAGGGAGACCAGGAGATGAATACACTAAGCAGATTCAGAAGGATGTAGGCTGGAGTAGGTACTGGGAGATGAAGAAGCTTGCACAGGATAGAGTAGCATGGAGAGCTGCATCAAACCAGTCTCAGGACTGAAGACCACAACAACAACAACAACAGAGTTGTGGGGTACTCGGATTTGACGGTGTTCCTGTGTTGGACTGCACGGGCATATAAGGGAGTGCATAGCGTCATCAAAGTCCAGGTAGGCCACAAGTGACCACCATAGAAGAGAACCACCGTCTTCTGCACTCAGCACATCGCACATTTACGGCTGTCACCCAACCACAAATATTGATCTGCCTGAAACACTCGGTGTCAATCCATACCACTGGTCGGAGACTGGCAGCAGTCGGGCTAAGGAATTACCGTCCCATTCGTATGCTGCCGTTAACACCACAACACAAGCGGCTGTGTTAACAGTCGTGTTTTGAGAGGGAAGCAAGGAGCGCTGATGAATAGCATCGCATTGTGTTTAGCCGCGAAATGCGGTTCTACACTACGTCGGACGACGTTGGCGAGTATGGCGGCGACTTGGGGAGAGGTCCCAGTCTTCCAGAGTTTAGGAGAGGCGCAACGGTATTAGTTCTGGCATTAGGTGTGCAGAGTCAATGGTTATGCCTCGAGTCACCGTTGACAGTAATTAAGGGAACTCTGGCGGCACAACGTTACGTTGCAGAGATCCCGCGTCTTCATGTGTTACCTGTCTTGCAACAACATCATGGTACCATTTTTTCAACAGGACAATGCTCATCCGCTCCTGGTACGTTTCCCTTTGAAGTGTCTGCGTGATGCTGAGATGCTGCCTGGGCCAACTGTCTTTGATAGAACGCGTGTCGGATCAGATCGTACATCAAGTCGCCCCAGTGCCGGTATTGAGGATATTAAAGACCAGTTACAAAAGTTGTGGGCCAGTTTGTGAAGGACATACGGGCAGGCCACAAAGTCCATTTTCCTCCCTTTAATAATCAACATAAACGCCTAAACTTAAATCAATAACCTGAACAACAGATCTTAATGGTGCGAAAAGTGGCAGTTGACCCTAAATAACGAAAAGTGTGAGGTTATTCACGTGAGTACTAAAAGGAACGCGTTACACTTCGCTTACTCGAGAAATCAGTTTAATCTAAAAGCCGTAAATTCAGCTAAATGCCTAGGTATTACAATTACGAACAACTTAAATTGGAAAGAACACATAGAAAATGTTGTGGGGAAGGCCAACCAAAGGCTGCGTTTTATTGGAAGGACACTTAGAAAATGCAACAGACCTACTAAGGAGACTGCCTACACTACGCTTGTCCGTCCTCTTTTAGAATACTGCTGCGCGGTGTGGGATCCTTACCAGGTAGGACTGACAGAGTACATCGAAAAAGTTCAAAGAAAGGCAGCACGTTTTGTATTATTCCTAAATATGAGAGAGAGTGTCACAGAAATGATACAGGATTTGGGCTGCAAATTTTTAAAAGAATGGCGTTTTTCGTTGCGACGGAAACTTCTCACGATATTCCAATCACCAACTTTCTCCTCCGAATGCGAAAATATTTTCTTGACACTGACCTACATAGGGCGGAACGATCACCACGATAAAATAAGTGAAATCAGAGCTCGTACGGAAAGATATAGGTGTTCATTCTTTCCGTGCGCTATACGAGATTGGTATAATAGAGAATTTTGAAGGTAGTTCGATGAACCCTCTGACGGGGAGGGGAGAGGGGGGGGGGGAGGAGAATAGATGTTTAGAGTTCCTTGAGATATGAACCACTACTTGTGCACTGTCATTCTCATGGCAAAGGATAATGCGCCAGGTTTTGTGCGACGTTTTTCGGAACATTGCTGATGTAACTTCATTGAAAGCTTATCTCACAGCGTCTCTCACGTCATTTGTGAAACGATATCGTTTATGAACTCACATATCGAATTATTAGACATGGTGAGTTCTGGGCTTCGTGGTGGTCAGCCGAGTCATGCCGGGACGTCGGGAGAACAGCGATCGATCCAACGCCCAGAAAGGGGTTTAATAACATATTCGCTTACTGCGGTGGCATAATGGGCAGGTGTCCCATCATGCTAAAACCAACATGTCTCTTTAATTCCGCAATTCTCCAAGAGAAGAATAAAGGAAGACTCTAAATCGGGACCTTTACCTTTCGCGGGTAAGTGCTGTACCATCTGAGCTACCCAAGCACGACTCGCGCCCCGTTCTCACAGCTTCACTTCCGCCAGTACCTCGTCTCCTACTTTCCAAACTTCACAGAAGCTCTCCTGCGAACCTTGCAGAACTAGCACTCATCTAGTAGATAGTGTCGGAAGTTCCATGCGGCCTTTCGCGGTTGATGCTGTAGTATGCAGAGAAGTTGCAGCATTAGAAAATTTCAGCGAAATGCAGGAAGATCTGCAGCGGATACGCACTTGGTGCAGGGAGTGGCAACTGACCCTTAACATAGATAAATGTAATGTATTGCGACTACATAGAAAGAGGGATCTTTATTGTGTGATTATATGATAGCGGAACAAACAATGGTAGCAGTTGCTTCTGTAAAATATCTGGGAGTGTGCGTGCGGAACGATTTGAAGTGGAATGATCATATAAAATTAATTGTTGGTAAGGCGGGTGCCAGCTTGAGATTCATTGGGAGAGTCCTTAGAAAATGTAGTCCATCAACAAAGGAGGTGGCTTACAAAACACTCGTTCGACCTATGCTTGAGTATTGCTCACCAGTGTGGGATCCGTACCAGGTCGGGTTGATAGAGGAGATAGAGAAGATCCAAAGAAGAGCGGCGCGTTTCGTCACAGGGTTATTTGGTAACCGTGATAGCGTTACGGAGTTGGTTGGCAAACTCAAGTGGCAGACTCTGCGAGAGAGGCGCTCTGCATCGCAGTGTAGCTTGCTGTCTAGGTTTCAAGAGGGTGCGTTTCTGGATGAGGTATCGAATATATTGCTTCCCCCTACTTATACGTCCCGAGGAGATCACGAATGTAAAATTAGAGAGATTCGAGCGTGCACGGAGGCTTTCAGACAGTCGTTCTTCCCGCGAACCATACGTGACTGGAACAGGAAAGGGAGGTAATGGCAGAGGCACGTAAAGTGCCCCTCGCCCACACCGTTGGGTGGCTTGCGGAGTATAAATGAAGATGTAAAAGATGACTTTGCCTCGTTTTGGTGTCGTATCGAAAGTCTGGAGGAGAGCCGCAAATGCTTCCACTCTCAGACGTGTCAGCATCCAATAGTTCTTGGACGAGTGTAGGCCGAAACGGGCTCACGACCAAGTCTTGTTTCAGGTGCTTCTGCATTGCCGACAACGGCATATCCAGTTCAGCAGATTTTTTACGCGTCGACTTTTTTTAGTGATCTCTCCACGGTCTCCACAACGAGCCGACGTTTTTATACGGTGGAAGGTCAGCCACTTCTTCCCTTATCCTTCACACATTCTGTGGCGAAGAGTTTGTTGCCATCTCAGCAGTGTTTGTTTCGTAGGAGTATCTCATTGAAACCGCGTACGAAAGTCAGCACGAACCTCTGCCATTGTGTTCCTGGCTTGATTTCCCTCTTGTTCCCAAAAATTTACAATAACACGTTCTTCAGTACTGCAATTTGACGTATCAGCCATTGTTTGCCTCACACAATCTGAAACTTGCAAGAAAAAAATTACAGTAACATCTACAAAGTGATAACGGTGCTTTAATTACTTTAACATTTATAAAAGGGGAACGAGATATAGTCCCTGTACAAAAGCTTTGAACACCATTCCCAACCGAATCACTGCATGCACCATGCTAGTGGGAGTGCAATGTTATACTGATAAGTGGGCTGATATTGCCAAGTTCTTTGTAAATTTAACTCGTTTTTGTAATGACTGAAATAACATCATATAACCTCTCAACCTGTGAAGACTCATTTCTTTTCCTTCTCCTCATATGGGTGCTTCACTTTCTTTTTGTCAGACCGTGTAGCCGGCCTGGGTGGCCGAGCGGTTCTAGGCGCTACAGTCTGGAACCGCGCGACCAATACGGTCGCAGGTTCGAGTCCTGCCTCGAGCATGGATGTGTGTGGTGTCCTTAGGTTACTTAGGTTTAATTAGTTCTAAGTTCTAGGCGACTGATGACCTCAGAAGTTAAGTCGCATAGTGCTCAGAGCCATTTGAACCATCAGACCGTGTAATATATATCCCGACCCTTCGTGTATAAGTACACTCTCGGAGTTTACACTAAGCCTACTTGTGAGGCACAACACATTTCTTGTAGCACTGGCCAGTGGAGTTGGTTGAAAACTCCAAGACAATTTCACACTTTTAAAACGAACCAATGACAAACTCTGCTGCTCTTCTTTGGATGCTGTCTATCTTTTCTTTTACTTCTTCCCTGTAAGGATCTGAACACTGACGAACAACGCTGCAGAATCAATCGACGCGCATTTCGTGATGCAATTTACTTAGGATTTTTTGCAATCAATCCCAGTCGAGCATCTACTTCTTGTAAAATGATTCCCTAGTCGCTATTCACCTTTAGATAGCTCCGTTTGCCTACTCCAAGACTTTTAATGTTGCACCAACCTCTACTAGTCCATCGACAATCCAGAGTGAACAAATATACAGGGAGTCTATAAATTAGTTATACAAACTAACCTTTAATTGTGAAAAAGTAAATAATTTACGGAAATGTTTGCTGCACCTTTTAAATCAGTAATCTTCAAGTTTTATTCCAGCCTAATACTGTTAGTCCCCGACCTTCCCGACAGGTGGCATGCTCGATTGAGTTATTCCAACAGTCATCAAAGAGTCGTAGATCGTTGCAGAATGTGCGCAGTGTTGTTTTTAATGGTTTCATGAATCCAAACGCGCTGTTACAGTTTGGAGACAGTTAAGGACTAAATATTGCGAACCAGCACCTCAAAGACAAAATGTTATTAATTGGCACAATAGTTTTACCGAAACTGGTTATGTACCACATAGGACGCTGTCAGGGTAAGCGAGCAGTTTCTCACTCAGCAATTGAACAAGTTCGACTGTCTTACTGTCGGTGTCCGGGTAAATTAAACAGGCGTGGCAGCTTAGAGTTGAATATGAGTAGTATTACTTTAAGGAGGGTATTACGGAAATGGCTGTGATTCAAACCCTGCAAACTGGAACTGTTGTAAACTTTAAAAGAAAGTGTCAAAGGTAAACGAGCTGCACATTTTGTGGAAATGTTTACTATAATGAAGACTGAAGATGATTTTCTTAATAAAATTGTGTTCAGTGACGAAGCCACCTTCCATACATGCGGTAAAATGAAACGGATTAACGTTCGGGTATAGGGTGAGCAGAAATCGATTACAAGCCACCACACTGTCGTCGTGAAATTGTCGCGTGTTAGGAATACGCCGACTTGAATTGGACAATACCGTGACCACCAGTGGCCTTTTGTGTATGAGGTTACATTAAAAGCCAGAGTGTTCGTTCCTCCGCTTCCGGGGAACGTCGACGAGCTGTGACAAGGAGTAACACAAGCACGTGCAACCACAAATAAAGGCTTGCTCTATAGCATTTGGCAGGAGACTTATTAGAGACGGAGTATTTGCCGTCTTGCAGAAGGTAGCCACGTTGTACATTTGTAACTAAAACTTGAAGATACACTGCATGCGGTATCAAATATTTCTGTAAGTTATTTACCCGTTTCTCACTTGAAGGTTACTTCCGTATAACTAATTTATAAACGCCCTGCGTTCCAAAAGAAAAACATTGTTATCCTACATATTTTGGCGTTGGATCATATCAACAACCACAGTGCATTTGTAGTTGAACGAGGAATTTAAACGGATGAGCTGCCCTGTATAAGTAAAGTAGATCAAAACATTTTTTTCGGTATTTGTATCTCAATGATGAAAATGTTCGTTGCTAAGAGAAAAACATTCGAAAATTTAATGATGTGACACCAGAAACGCACGTTAACTTAAAAATTCGGAGGCTTATTGTTGTGGTGGAAGGAATACGTCGATACCTCTACAAAACCTCTAATAAATGGTGTGAGAAAAGCAGAAAAACGAATATAAAAATAAATTTAATTCAGCGACTCAGATCGACTTATTTTTCCGTTTCCTGGATTACATATTGTGTTTAATGTTGTAAAATACATCTGAATTCAGTGAAATATCTAATTAAATAAGAGTGAAGTATTTGAGCATGGTCCACGAGGAAATATCGTCTTCTTCTTATTTTTCTTCTTCTTCTTTTTGTTTCAAGGAGTAAGTGATGCGCCTGCTCTGGTCACAGGGTACGTTCTTGCCAATGTTCCTTTGGTATTCCAATGTTTCTTCCACAATTCTCTTTGTACGATAGAACTTCATTTGTACTTTTCCTTCTTTGTATTCTGTTCACGGATGACAACCATCTTTCTTTACATACATTGATTCTGTCTTTTGTATTAAAAGTATTCAGTTCTCTGCATACATCAATCTATCCAGTTGCGACAGTGCCTACCTTCGTTGTTTATAAGCCCTCGGGGTTTCGATGATCAAAGTTTTGTGGAACAGCTGTAAACTGGTGCGTAGTACACAAATTTCCGCTAGCCACTGTGTCCGAGAGGCTCTAGGCGCTTTAGTCCAGAACCGCGCTGCTGCTACGGTCGCAGGTTCGAATCCTGCCTCGGGCATGGATGTGTGTGATGTCCTTAGGATAGTTAGGTTTAAGTAGTTCTAAGAATAGGGGACTGATGACCTCAGATGTTAACTCCCTTAGTGCTTAGAACCATTTGAACCATTTTTTACACAAATTTCCAGGTAGTGTAGCCTTTTCCATACGTATAATAATCACAAACATTACAGTGACCAGATCTACTTTTACGTCAATTCTTACATGCAAGTAGTTACCATTTTACTTAACACGCAAATGGTGTTAACGACATAATCTCACCATGATGTCACAGTCTATAAGAGCACAATATTTAGAGAAGACAGTGGCTGTGTGGTGCTCTTTGTTGTTGTGGTCTTCAGTCCGAAGACTGGCCTGATGTAGCTCTCCATGTTATTCTGTCTTGTGCGAACATCTTCATCTCCGAATAACTACTGCAACTTCATCCTTTTGAATGTCTTGGTCTCCCTCTACAGTTATTACCCGTCAGACTTCCCTCCATACTAAACTGGTGATCCCCTGATGTCTCAGAATGTGTTCTATCAACCGAGACAGTCTTGTAGTCAGGTTGAGCCACGAATTTCTTTTCTCCCCAATTCTATTCAGCACCTCCTCATTAGTTTTGTGATCTACTCACCTAATCTTCAGCTTTCTTCTGTAGCACCACATTTGAAAAGCTCATATCCTGTCCTCATATTTTTTTTTTACTTCATTAGACGACGGTGCATAGCTGTATCGATGTATTTTTGGAAGTCAAGAAACACGGCGTAAATTTAAGCTCCTCTCCCTACTGTCATCCAGGTTTGCGGAACCTTGTTAATTCATGAATAGGAATTAATTCTCTCTCTCTCTCTCTCTCTCTCTCTCTCTCTCTCTCTCCCTCCGAACAGGTCTTGGAAGGCCCAACGGTACCGACCGGCCGCCGTGTCATCTTCAGCCCACAGGCGTTACTGGATGCGGATATGGAGGGTCATGTGGCCAGCACACCGCTCTCCCGGCCGTTTGTCAGTTTACGAGACCGGAGCCGCCACTTCTCAATCAAGTAGCTCCTCAGTTTGCCTCACAAGGGCTGAGCGCACCCCGCTTGCCAACAGCGCTCAGCAGACCGGATGGTCACCCATCCAAGTGCTAGCCCAGCCCGACAGCTCTTAACTTCGGTGATCTGACGGGAACCGGTGTTACCACTGCGGCAAGGCCGTTTCAGAAAATACTTGGTCTCTAGTAAAGTCATTACATTAGCCGCTCCTGTAGTCGAGGTCGCGACCGCACGTTCGACTCGAAGGTAAGCCGGTTAGAATCCTGGTGGTGGAACATTTTCACTGGCGGTTGTCGCGTGGCAAGAGAAGAGACGGTGGCCTAGAGTCCCTGACCACTAGTCTCTGTGCCGGGGTCCTTGATTCCTCTTCACACTGTTTACCAAACAAGGACATGTGATACTGTTGATGATGATATGCACTATGGAAGTGGAAGTTCAGGTCAGCGGCCGCTTTGCTGTTACTCGAAAGAAGTAGTCTGTGTGCCGGCACCGAGTTTTATCCTCACCTTTCGCTTCATCCCTGTCAATGCAAACCCTACTGTAAACCGTACACAATCATCCACACGACGCAGATACACACTTAAAACTTCTTAACAGGTCGGAGGAAGCCAACGTCCAATCACCTCCACTTGGACTCTGCACAGAACGGTGGTGCAAGATTCCTGCATACGCTACCCTATGCTCATTCCCTGAACATGGGACTGCTTTAACTTTGAAAGTCACTATATGCGAATGTAGTATACGCTCTACAAATATATAAGAAATCGACGTCAGAGAGATAGATCTAAGGTTCTACATTTCCTTGGATTGGAATGATCTTCTTTTTTACCGGTCACATGGTACATTCAGTATCCCCAGTGAACTATGGAAAACTAATGTTTAATCCTTGAATGGTTCCAGAGGGATTGCTTAACCGGGAGTGGCTAATTTTTGTACTTAGACATTTCAGGTGTGCAGCTACTGTTATCTACACAAGCAGCTACTCAGTTTCAGAAGTAGCAGCCCAAGTGAGAAAGAGGTTTATGAGTTTGCGAATGTAGAAGAAGACTTCCCTTGTGCTTTATAGGTTTTCTTAGTTAGCTCTCTGTTCTGGTACAAGTCCTCTCACATTAACCAACTCAATGTCGCAATCTATGATATGTGCAAACTCGTTACTGGCTGTCTGAAACCTATTTCCACAGATAAAATCTACTACATGACTGGAATCACTATCTACAATTCGAAGGGAGGCGACTGCCCACAAAGTGAGTTCAATCAACGTCCATTATGCTATTCGGCATACGACCAGCTACCCAAAGGCTAAAATAAAGAAATAACTTCCACAGAGAAACTGATGTGGTCAGCTTCAGAGCAACATCACTGGATGGAACCATAAAGAAAACTGGGAAATCAGGAAACTTCCTAACATACTATTGAGAGGAACAACATGGCCGGCCGCTGTGGCCGGCCATTTCTAGGCCCTTTAGTCCAGAACCGCGCTGCTGCTACGGTCGCAAGTTCGAATCCTGCCTCGGGCATGTGTGATGTCCTTAGGTTAGTTAGGTTTAAGTAGTTCTAAGTCTAGGGGACTGATGACATCAGATGTTAAGTCCCATAGTGCCCAGAGCCATTTGAACCATTGTGTCCTTTATCCCTTATGCTGGAGGCACATTCTTTAAGACTGGAATAATTTTTAGAAGATTTGACATTAAGAGTGTGTTCCGTTCACTTACGAAGGTTAGAGCACTACTCAGCTCTATCAAAGATGATTTGGGACTTGGAAGATTGGCATGTACAAAGTTTCGCGTCAACGTAGGAAGGGTTACATCGGCCCTTCAGTTTGCACATTTTAGGACAGGTGCGTGGAATTTCTATGTCACACGAGGCCACAAAAGAGTGAAAAGTCGGCAGTAGGGGAACATTGTCTAAACGAGGGACCAGGCATGGAATTTGACGAGATCGTGATAGTTGTGCGTACGATTCGTTTTTGGAATGGTTTTTGTAAGGAGAAGATTGAAATTATGTTGACAGGCTATTTGATCAATAAAGACAAAAGGTTTTCTTCTCTCCAGCGCGTGGAACTCGGTAATAAACTCGCACCAAACCACGTTCTGTAGTGCTGTCGACGCAAATGTTTGATAATAGTCTTAGAGTGCGTACATCGTTGACACGGGGCTATGTGAGAACCGTAGGACGTCAATATCTGTCTTTACTTGAGTACTAAAAAAATATACATGTCCTGAGAGAAATAAATAATTGAGATAATAAGATTAAAACTGTAGAGGACATCGTCAAAGGGAGATAATGAAACTAAATGACAATGTCGTGACTGATAATTCTCAAGTTGCAGGTATTTCTAAACGTAGCCGCATGTATACAATTATATGGGTCAGCTGAAAAACAAGAGAATATATTAAGAAGTCATTCTCCAAAACTTTAATCAAATAAAAATAGCACCAACATCTTTCACGAAGATTAATACAATTACAAAAAATACTAAGAAACACTCGCTTCTCTTGGGAAAGAATTCTGAAAAGTTGTAGCAACTTAATAAGTAATGTCCTTAGCGATATATTGAATGCATCGCTGGCACAAGAAAGTTTTCCAGACAGGTTAAAATAAGCAGTTATTAAACCATTTCATAAGAAAGGTGACAAGACAGATAGCCTCAGAGTGCTATTTGTACATTCACTCATCAAATAGTACAAGCCTTAAATAATAATACATCGCCAGTTTTTTGTGATCTTTGCAAGACCTTCGACTGTGTAGGTGTTAGTACTCTCCCAGAAAAACTCGAGTTTTATGGAACTGGTGGATTTATACACATCTGGTTTGAATCATACTTGACAAACAGAATGCAAAAAGTTGTACTGAATAATTCAGACAATTTTGGAACGGTAGAAAATTTTAGTGACTGGGGTAAAATCACAAACGCAGTCCCACAGAGTTCAATTTTGGGTCCAGTCCTATGCCTTATATATGTGAATGACCTTCCACTTAACATTCAACAATCAAAATTGATCCTTTTTGCAAACGATCCCAAGAAAGAGAAAGCAGCAGAAGAGTTAGTAAATAGTATTTTTCACTGAATTATTAAATATTTCTCTGAAAATGGACTCTCCCGCCATTTTGAAAAGAAACGACTACTACATTCACTTCAGTACAACAAGTAGTCATACCAACAATTGATGTAGCACAAGGGCAGGAGTCAGTCCCTGTTAACCACTTCTGCTATCCGTACACGCTCCTCTTACCGACCCAAACCTACGTATGTCACGTTGATTACATCCTTATGCTATAGCCCGCTACATTTATCACCCGATTCTCGCCAATATTATTGACTGGATACCCACCCGAAGGAGAACAAGAGAGCGATGAAGCGAGACCAATGTTGTTATCGTCCTATTCACGTCTAGGTTTGCAGTGGAAGGACCTACGCCCTCTCTTGTTACTACATTGGTGACCTAACTCATCAGCCAGATGGTCTGGTACGGTGCCCCCGTGTCCCTCATGGGAATTATTCGACCTTTCTCAGAGTCCGACAGATGGCAAAATCTGTATATGCGAATTCTCTGGGCATGCTGCGCTGCAATACCACCTAGAAAGTTCTTGTGACTTAGACACAAAGTACTGACACTGTTCTTCATCTCCGGGAATGGGTTTATTCCTGCATCTAAAATACTGAAAATAATACTTGTGCGAGAATCAAATTTTGAACAACGTATGCCACATTTGTGGAAATAGTGGAATATCATTTTGATCAGTTCGGTCAAGGCGTTCGTGTTTTAACACTTTCAATTTCCGTCTGTGCATTAAGATAAATTGTACTTCATTTTTAGGGTTTCGTACCTTAGTCGCTAAAAACGGAACCCTTTTTTGTCTGTCTGTCTGTCTGTTGGACCGTTAAAAACTCTTTTTCTCAGGAATGGGTTGATGTATGAAGTTGACATTTATGTCGTGTAAAGTACGGGTCGCTTGGTGGTGTAATCAATGTAAGCTTCTAAGTCAATACACTCAAAAGATGCGGCCATTTATGTCACGTATTTTGATACGTGTGTAGTGAAGGGAGACGAAAAATTAATAGTCATGGGTGACTGGAATTCGAGAGTAGGAAAAGGGAGAGAAGGAAACATAGTAGGTGAATATGGATTGGGGGTAAGAAATGAAAGAGGAAGCCGTCTGGTAGAATTTTGCACAGAGCATAACTTAATCGTAGCTAACACTTGGTTCAAGAATCATAAAAGAAGGTTGTATACATGGAAGAATCATGGAGATACTAAAAGGTATCAGACTATATAATGGCAAGACAGAGATTTAGGAACCAGATTTTAAATTGTAAGACATTTCCAGGGGCAGATGTGGACTCTGACCACAATCTATTGTTTATGAACTGTAGATTAAAACTGAAGAAAATGTAAAAGGTGGGTATTTGAGGAGATGGGACCTGGATAAACTGACTAAACCAGAGGTTGTACAGAGTTTCAGGGAGAGCATAAGGGAACAATTGACAGGAATGGGGGAAAGAAATACAGTAGAAGAGGAATGGGTAACTTTGAGGGATGAAGTAGTGAAGGCAGCAGAGCATCAAGTATGTAAAAAAACGAGGGCTAGTAGAAATCCTTGGGTAACAGAAGAAATGTTGAATTTAATTGATGAAAGGAGAAAATATAAAAATGCAGTGAATGAAGCAGGCAAAAAGGAATACAAACGTCTCAAAAATGAGATCGACAGGAAGTGCAAAATGGCTGAGCAGAGATGGGTAGAGGACAAATGTAAGGATGTAGAGGCTTATCTCACTAGGGGTAGGCTACACACTGCCTACAGGAAAATTAAAGAGACCTTTGGAGAAAAGAGAGCCACTTTTATGAATATCAAGAGCTCAGATGGAAACCCGCCCGGAGATCCGAATGGGGCACTATTTTACCTCCGGAATATTCTACCCAAGACGACGCCATCATCATTTAATCATACAGTAAAGCTGCCTGCCCTCGTGAAAAATGACGACCGTAGTTTCCCCTTGCTTTCAGCCGTTCGCAGTACCAGCACAGCAAGGCCGTTTTGGTTATTGTTACAAGGCCAGATCAATCATCCATACTGTTGCCCCTGCAACTACTGAAAAGGCTGCTGCCCCTCTTCAGGAACCACACGTTTGTCTGGCCTCTCAACAAATACCACTCCGTTGTGGATGCACCTACGGTACGGCTATCTGTATCGCTGAGGAACGCAAGCCTCCCCACCAACGGCAAGGTCCATGGTTCAAGGTGACATATCACATGTCACACGAAAAAAATATTTTTGTCCTTCTCTAAAGTCTTAGAATTTTTAGGACCGATAACTTGCCAGTATCTGTATAAATACACTACTGGCCATTAAAATTGCTACACCAAGAAGAAATTAAGATGATTAAGGGGTATTCATTGGACAAATACACTAGAACTGACATGTGATTATATTTTCACGCAGTTTGACTACATAGATCCGGAGAAATCAATACCCAGAACAACCACCTCTGACCGTAGTAACAGCCTTGATACGCCTGGGCATAGAGTCAAACAGAGCTTGGATGGCGTGTACAAGTACAGCTGCCCATGCAGCTACAACAGGATACCACAGTTCATCAAGAGTAGTGACTGGAGTATTGTGACGAGCCAGTTGCTCGGCCACCATTGATCAGATGTTTCCAGTTGGTGAGAGATCTGAGAAGGTGCTGGCCAGGGGAGCAGTCGAACATTTTCTGTATCCAAAAAGGCCCGTACAGGACCTGAAACATGCAGTCGTGCATTAACCTGCTGAAATGTAGGGTTTCGCAGGGATCGAATGAAGGGTAGAGCCACGGGTCGTAACACATCTGAAATGTAACGTCCACTGTTCAACGTGCCATCAATGCGAACAAGAGGTGACCGAGACGTGTAACTAATGGCACCCCATACCATCACGCCGGGTGATATGCCAATTTGGCAATGACGAATACATGCTTCCAATGTGCGTTCACCGCGATGTCGCCAAACACGGATGCGAGCATCGTGATGCTGTATACAGAACCTGGATTCATCCGAAAAAATGACGTTTTGCCATTCATGCACCCCCAGGTTCGTCGTTGAGTACACCATCGCAGGCGCTCCTGTCTTTGATGTAGCGTCAAGGGTAACCGCAGCCATGGTCTCCGAGCTGATAGTCCATACTGCTGCAAACGTCGTCGAACTGTTCGTGCAGATGGGTGTTGTCTTGCAAACGTCCCCATCTGTTCACTCAGGGATCGTGACGTGGTTGGACGATCCGTTACAGCCATACGGATAAGATGCCTGTCATCTCGACTGCTAGTGATACGAGGCCGTTGTGATCCAGCACGGCGTTCCGTATTACCCTCCTGAACCCACCGATTCCATATTCTTCTAACAGTCATTGGATCTCGGTCAACGCGAGCAGCAATGTCGCGGTACGATAAACCGCAATCGCGATAGGCTACAATCCGACACTTATCAAAGTCGGAAACGTGATGGTACGCATTTCTCCTCCTTACACGAGGCATTACAACAATGTTTCACCAGGTAGCTCCGGTCAACTGCTGTTTGTGTATGAGAAATCGGTCGGAAACTTTCCCCATGTCAGCACGTTGTAGGTGTCGCCACCGGCGGCAACCTTGTTTGAATGCTCTGAAAAGCTAATCATTTGCATATCACAGCATCTTCTTGCTCTCGGTTAAATTTCGCGTCTGTAGCACGCCATCGTCGTGGTGTAGCAATTTTAATGGCCAGTGGTGTAACAGGGAAAAACCTTATAGATTCTTGTTTCGCGGGGTGGATGAACTATCTACATACGTAATTAATTTTCTACGGAGTCCTCGGTGTGCGAGTCCTACTCGCACTTCTGCAGTTTTTTTCTTTTAATTTGCAATCTGAAACTTCTAACACGAATAAAAAACCGATCATAGCTTTTCATTCCGGTGAAGTTGCTCCGGGGTGGCCGTCAGTCCTGTTTCTTCTGCTGTGGTGGTCTAGGTTGCGTGTTGCGGATCTATTTGTCGATACCTCCTCAGTTCACTTGCGGACACAGGCTGCTACTGTGTGTAACGTGTTTACTGCACCGGGACTCGAAACACGGTACCTGGCGTTTTGCTCCAGTGAACACACTGCCACGCGTAATACATTGCATTGTAGTAACCTCCTGGTGGCCGTACTAAAGCCATTCTCTGCACTGTATTATTAATCCAGGAGAGCCAGAGTTAGTCCCGCAGGGTTAAGCTGTGCGGGGCTCGCAACGGAAGGCGGCAGCGGGGCGTGCTCGGGTGGCTTAACAGGAGGAACTGGGTTCGCCGATAGTGGACATTCGGGGCTGTCCCTGCCGGTCTACAGTTGCAACCTTTCACATGCAGCCAACGGGCGCCAGCAGCACAAGTCCGCATGTAGCTGCGTCTCTCGCCATTTGTTAGAGGTATTGCTGTGAATCTGCCTGGCAGTGAGATGCAGGAGGGAAGAGAAATTACTCTTTAGCGTGGCATGTAGCCAGAATGTAAGTGCAGTTGCGTGTACCTCGGGTAAAGACAAATTGTTTCAGAAGCCAACATGAGTAACTTAGAAGTAGGTATCCTGTGTGTAGCGAAGCAGCTAAAGACACTTACGAAAGGCAAGGCTTCCGGTCCAGACTGCATACCAGTCAGGTTCCTTCCAGAGTATGCTGATACAATAGCTCCATACTTAGCAATCAAATACAATCGCTCGCTTGTAGAAATATGCAAATACTGGAAAGTGGCACAAGTCACACCATTACTCAAGACAGACAATAGGAGTAATCCCCAAAGTTACAGACACATATCACTAATGTCGATTTGCGGTAGGTTTTCGGAACATATAATGTGTTAGAACATTATGAATCACCTCGAAGAAAACGATTTATTGACAAATAGCAAACATGGATGCAGAAAATATCGTCCTTGTGAAACAAAACTGCCGGCCGGAGTGGCCGTGCGGTTCTAGGCGCTACAGTCTGGAGCCGAGCGACCACTACGGTCGCAGGTTCGAATCCTGCCTCGGGCATGGATGTGTGTGATGTCCTAAGGTTAGTTAGGTTTCAATAGTTCTAATTTCTAGGCGACTGATGACCTCAGAAGTTAAGTCGCATTGTTCTCAGAGCCATTTGAACCATTTTAAACAAACCTAGCTCATTATTCTCATGAATCAATGAGTGCTATCGACGTGGACATAAGATTGATTCCATATTTTTAGATTTCCAGAAGACTTTTGGCACCGTTAATCGCAAGCGAATTCTAATTAAATTGCGTGCCTATGGAATGTCGTGTCAGGTATAAATGATGACTAATTGAAAACCTCACCTGCTGACAGGTATTGTTGATATACAGCCACTGACCTTCGTCTGTGCGAATGCGCACAGGTTGCTCAAACTCTTACGGGAATCGCCAAAGCGTGCGCGAGTAATGAGTGGTTGGGTAAATGTCTATAAGGTACAATACATAGGTAGAATTGTGGACAGTTGAGAATGTGAGTCTCACGGGAAGCGTGCAAGGGATAAGTCCCTGCAGTCGCGCTATTCATCTGTGTCCTCGGTGGCTCAGCTGGATAGATCGTCTGCCATGTAAGCAGGAGATCCCGGGTTCGAGTCCCGGTCGGGGCACACATTTTCAGCTGTCCATATCGAGGTATATCAACAATACCTGTCAGCAGCTGAGGTTTTCAATTAGTCATCATTTATTCCAGGGAAAAGCTGCACGGTCATCAACAGTAACTGTTCTTTCGAGAACAAGTTACTGTCTTCGTATATATCGTGTCAAGTGTTTGACTGGGTTCGTGGCTTCGTGGCAGAAAGATCACAGTTCCTAATAACTGACGGAAAGTCGTTGAGAAAACAGAGGTAATATCTGGCGTTCCCCAAGGAAGTGTTATAGGACCTCTATTGTTCCTGATGCGCATAAACGATTACGAGACAATCTGAGCAGTCCTCTTAGATAGTTTGTAGATGATGCTGTCATTCACCGTCATGTAAAGACATCAGATGATCAGAACGAATTGCAAAATGATCTAGACAAGATATCTGTACTGTGCAAGAAGTGGCAATTGACTCTAAATTCTAAATCATGAAAGGTGTGAAGTCATTCACATGAGGACTAAAAAGAATTCGATAAATTTCAGTTACACGATAAATCACAGAGACCTAAAGGCTGTAAACTCAACTAAATGCCGGCCGAGCGGTTCTAGGCGCTACAGTCTGGAACCGCTCGACCGCTACGGTCGCAGGTTCGAATCCTGCCTCGGGCATGGGTGTGTGTGATGTCCTTAGGTTAGTTAGGTTTAAGTAGTTCTAAGTTCTAGGGGACTGATGACCTCAGAAGTTAAGTCCCAAAGTGCTCAGAGCCATTTGAACTATTTTCAACTAAATTTTTAGAGATTACAATTACGAATAACTTAAACTGTAACGATCTCATAGATAATGTGGGGAAAGCGAACCAAGGACTGCGATTTGTTGGCAGAACACTTAGCAAATGAAAGAGCTTCCTTAAAGAGACTGCTTACAGTACGCTTGTCCATCCTCTTCTGAGTATTGCTGCGCGGTTTGGGATCCGCATCAGATAGAATTGACGGAGGACATCGTAAAAGTTCAAAGAAGAGCAGCTCGTTCTGTAGTATGTCGAAGTAAGGGAGAGAGTGCAGCGGTTATGATACAAGAGCTGGGCTCGCAGTCATTAAAACAAAGGCGTTTTCTGCTGCGGCAGGACCTTCTCATGAGATTTATATCACCAGCTTTCTCTTCAGAGTGTGAAAATAGTTTGTTAACGTACACTTAGACAGGGAGAATTGATCATCATAATAAAATAAGAGAAATCAGAGCTCGCACGGAAAGATTTAAGGGTTCATTTCACCCGCGCGGTGTTCGAGAATGGAACGGAAAAGAAGTAGTTTAAATGTGGTTCGATGAACCCTCTGCCAGGCCCTTAATTGCGAACTGGGGAATAATCATGTAGATATCGACATAGATTAAGCTATGGCGGGGGGGGGAGAACTTTTCCCTTAAAACAAAGAAAAAAGTCCATATAAACATTATGGTGTATTTTATTGGATTACTTTGAAGCATATGGTGACTGATTTCTTATTCTATCAAAGTGAGGAACTAATAGAGGTTAATTTAATATGACAGTTATAAATAATGCACTTGAGTGTAGAAAAGCACAGCCTGTTAAAGAATTAGGTTTGCAAGCTGCAGCTAGTGATTAAAGAAGTTACGCTGCCAGCAATTTTTACTAATGCAACTGGCCATTTTACTTATTACCTGCATCTTTACAGCTTGAATCTATTTCGATAAAGTTTTTAAGTACACACTGTCCAGACCTTGTTGGCCCATAATACGAATTCCTGTCATTCCATGACTGTAGCTAATAATGGTTTTCAGTGCATATTCAACTCATTTTTACAGTTTGAATGATGTGAAGACGGTTGTAAAAAGCAACCGAAACTAGTCATCATACTTTAATTGTACAATGAAAATTGCGGTGCAGGCCTTAAAAGGTTTTTTTTTTACAGTAGCACATTTTTATTTAATAGATTATGTTAAGACCTCTGTTTCCTTCCTGAAAGTGTCAAGCTTCACTTAAGTAATTACCTTACCTTTATTTCCACTGAATAGCTAAATTGATGGTATTTAGCCTATACTAAATTACTTAAATGTTGGTTCTGATGTGTCTTAATTTAAACAACTAACATCTTTCTGTTGAAAACTAAACCTAAAAATCGATTCCTATTACATCAATGACAATCTCTGGGTCACTTTACTGAGTATTGCTTATTGACGACTTTGAGACAAATGGAGTACTGACAGTTATTCTTACTTGTGTAGATCAGTGCACTTCAGTACAAAAATAGCGGCTGTCTGGTGTGTTGGAAACGAATCACTCACAGCTTTGAAGTTGTATACACGAGATGATAGCACCTGTTTGCATGCTTAGGCTGTCGCCAGGTCTCACTGGTCCAGCCGTCTGTAAGCAACGACTGCCGGACCGTCTAGGCTTACGCTCATGAGCTAATGCTTGAGCGACGTCGCAGCAGAAGCTTAAATGTCTCACATCAGACGCAGCAGAAAAATGTCTCACAGTAAGAGTATATCAGAGTCTTTGGTGTCCTCTGGCGTTCTGCAAATTTTGTCCTGGGTGTGCCGGTACCTTTGAAAGGCCAACTTACATTCTGAATTTCGTTAGTTGAATTCTTTGTTAGCAAATTCCGTTCCTCGTTTGACACACCCTCTTTTCCCTTTAAAAGCATTCCACAGTAACGTACAGTCTGCCAACAGCTGTAACAAAACATGCAAAAACTGTGTTCCATACTTGAACATAGTTAATCAAACCAAAAGTCACCTGTTTTCTGGACTTGTGCAGAACATCGGAATAACTGAGAGGTGAACACAGGTAATAATATGAAAACAGTTTATTAAAACAATAAAGCAAGAAACATCATCAAATACAATGGCTCATGTCGCTTGAATTGGGCACACTGGGCACAAATGAGTTTCCTGAGGAGCTGGCTTGTAAGCTAGACCTCACCAGAGTCGTGAATTGGCCGAACAGTGTAGAGTCGATTGTCAGCGGACGTCGATCTCCGACGGCTTTTGTAATGGGCTGGTCTTGTCCTTCATCCCTGCAAGTGGGCAGTGCCTGGCGGATGACCGACAACTATCGGCTGTTGAATGGTCTGTTCCTCTAGTGGATACCAAGAGTATTAGCGCTGCGGTCCTCTGGCGAAGGCTACACGGCCGAAGCACTCACCTCAGGTAGTTGCGTTACGAGGGGTTGCTCTTCCGACAGGGCTAAAGGCTTGCATAAGGCCGTATTACAGAAGTGGTGGCGAAGAAATCGGATTTGAAGTAGCTCACAACGATCCCGAGAATGATTTAGGAAAAGCATTTTCAGACGAGGGACGAAATAAAGCAAAGTCGATTGGTCGTGAGGATAAGCGTTACATTGGAATGAAATTCAGCAGAGACTTAAATGAGAACCAAGACAACATGGAGTAAATTGAAGTCATAAATGGGTCGGATCAGCACCAAGGCGAAGTATACACCAGGTACTGGCTACCAAGTCTTAACATAAATATCTCAACACAAAAACTCTCGAAAGAATAAACACGGCCGGCCGGTGTTGCCGAGCGGTTCTAGGTGCTTCAGTCTGGAACCGCGCTACCGCTACGGTCGCAGGTTCGAATCCTGCCTCGGGCATGGATGTGTGTGATGTCCTTAGGTTAGTTAGGTTTAAGTAGTTGTAAGTTGTAGGGGACTGATGACCTCAGAAGTTAAGTCCCATAGTGCTCAGAGCCATCTGAACCATTTGAATAAACACGAAGTCTCATTCATCAGTCGACTGAAAAGTCCACCGAATCGCATCACTCTACTGTGAGAGAAGGTCACTCCACTCTCCAGCACTCCAGTTTTGGTCTGGTCCTTCCCTTCGCAACATATCATTGGCTGACCATATACGTGTGCCAGCCAACAGACGATTTCTCCTGGACATTTCTTCTCCACGTGATTCCACGTTCTACTTTCCGCTGAATTCTCCCATGAGTCGCTAAAATATTTCATTTGCGGCGATTTGTCGTGTATGGGCCTCCACGTAATGCGTCCAACAAGCATTCTCACGATTTCGCCTTGCAGGATGACGGCTCAAGGCGCGTTGCTAACAAGCTTATCTCCTCGAGCAGTTTTCAGGTGAGTTCAGGGTACGGAAAGATTATCTCCCTGTTATGTTCGTCACGGGGGCGCTCGTTTTCGTAGAGCAAAGAGCCGACTGTTGATCAGCCCCATCTGTTGTCAATCATAAGACTTTCACAGTAATGTCTCTCCAGTGGGGAACAGTGCTCTTCTTGGCATGTCTGTATTGTGTTTCGAGTTAGGGTTTCCACAGACACCAAACAATCACTTAGCCGTCCCTTTGGTTTGTAAAGCCCTACATTCCACTCACAAGCTATTATACACTCTAAGAAAAAAAAAAAAAAGAAAAAATGTCGCACCACGGAGGAATTACCTGAATGGAACGGAAATGGGTAGAAACGAAGAAGGAACTTGCCCCCCTCTTGCAGCGGTGTACCGTAGGTATCTAGAAGTGCGTAGCGTTTCAAAGGATTGGAAAACGGCACAGGCCATCCCCATTTTCAAGAAGGGACGTCGAACAGATGTGCAGAACTATAGACCTATATCTCTAACGTTGATGAGTTGTAGAATTTTGGAACACCTATTGTGTTCGAGTATAATGACTTTTCTGGAGACTAGAAATCTACTCTGTAGGAATCAGCATGGGTTTCGAAAAAGATTATCGTGTGAAACCCAGCTCGCGCTATTCGTCCACGAGACTCAGAGGGCCATATACACGAGTTCCCAGGTATATGCCGTGTTTCTTGACTTTCGCAAGGCGTTCGATACAGTTCCCCACAGTCGTTTAATGAACAAAGTAAGAGCATACTGACTATCAGACCAATTGTGTGATTGGACTGAAGAGTTCCTAGATAACAGAACGCAGCATCTCATTCTCAGTGGAGAGAAATCTTCCGAAGTAAGAGTGATTTCAGGTGTGCCACAGGGTAGTGTCGCAGGACCGTTGCTATTCACAATATACATAAATGACCTTGTGGATAACATGGGAAGTTCACTGAGGCTTTTTGCGGTTGATGCTGTGGTATATCGAGAGGTTGTAACAATGGTAAATTGTACTGAAATGCAGAAGGATCTGCAGCGAACTGACGCATGGTGCAGGGAATGGCAATTGAATGTCAGTTTAGACAAGTGTAATGTGCTGCGGATACACAGAAACAAAGATCCCTTATCATTTAGCTACAATATAGCAGGTCAGCAGCTGGAAGCAGTTAATTCCATGAATTATCTGGGAGTATGTATTAGGAGTGATTTAAAATGGAATGATCATATAAAGTTGATAGTCGGTAAAGCAGATGCCAGACTGAGATTAATTGGAAGAATCCTAAGGAAATGCAATCCGAAAACAAAGGAAGTAAGTTACAGTACACTTGTTTGCCCACTGCTTGAATGCTGCTCAGCAGTGTGGGATCCGTACCAGATAGGATTGATAGAAGAGATAGAGAAGATCCAGCGGAGAGTAGCGCGCTTCGTTACAGGATCATTTAGTAATCGCGAAAGCGTTACGGAGATGATAGATAAACTCCAGTGGAAGACTCTGCAGGAGAGGCGCTCAGTAGCTCGGTACGGGCTTTTGTTGAAGTTTCGAGAACACACCTTCAGCGAGGAGTCAGGCAGTACATTGCTCCCTCCTACGTATATGTCGCGAAGAGACCATGAGGATAAAATCAGAGAGATTAGAGCCCACACAGAGGCATACCGACGATCCTTCTTTCCACGAACAATACGAGACTGGAATAGAAGGGAGAACTGATAGAGGTACTCAAGGTACCCTCCGCCACACACCGTCAGGTGGCTTGCGGAGTATGGATGTAGATGTAGATGTAGAAAGCATTGTTGCGGATCGTTGATGGTCGAATCCGGGATCCAGTTGGCAGAGCTGAATCCGTGGCCCACCATGCCATTTCTCGTCAGGAGGCCAAGAAAGTTGAATAGCGTCAAGAGGCAGTGTAGAGTGATAGAGGGGTATTCGGAAGTATTCCTTTATTCAGCTAGTTTACATAAGCGTGATGTCGGTGCGTCACCCGCGCCCTGTTGCGCGAGTCTGGCTGTCTCAGCATTCCTTTACTGCTGACACCGCTGCTGCAGTCATCAAGGCCGCCCGACGATGGAAGTCAGCTCGCCCAGTCGCCGTCCGATGCGACAGGCGCCGCTCTTCTGCCCGCAGTTTCGGAGACAGTTACAGTCCCTGATTCCCGCCGCCCTCTGCCCCGTTTGGCCTGCTCTGTCCGACCATGCGATAAAGGTGGTTTTACTGGTCACCCATGGCTCTCGGCCGCTGCTGCTCTCAGGACAGGACCGGACTCGAACCTGTGCCTTCCTGGACACCGTGCCGCAACTTGCCGCTAGTGGAGCTTGCTGGATGGCAACACCCGCCACCGTCGCTAATGCTATTTCAGCGCTGCTGCACCTCCCACAGCATACGCCTCGCCTGGACCCCGGTATGCGAGGTGGAAAGAGAACGTGGACTGTCCTGGACCTGCTTGCGGACTGTCAGTGCCGTCCTTCAGGCAGACCGTGTAATCTCCAAGTACCTGGCTGCCACTCCGTCCCATCTCGATGTTGTGCCCCCGGAGATGGAATACAGCCCGAACAAGTACGTAGAAACAAAGTTCAGGTTTACACAGAATATTTACAACATCGCCGCCACACCGGCCCCTATAAGAGTAGACCAGCAGAAGTCCAACTCGACTCTCGACTGACCTGGCACACTCATCAAGCTAAAAGTGCCTGACTATTTATACTGCTTTTCCCCTCACTTCTGTCGTAGTGTCAGAGAGACAGAAACTATGGCAAGGGTAAATTCCCGTACGTCAGCCACTTACACATCGCCACTCCCGGCTCTGGCCTACTGCCTCGCCTCATACATCGCAACACTTAAAGCAACGCTGCAGTTTCCTGTCTCGCTGTTGCTGCGCTCTAAACAAATCACACGTTCAATACGCCGCTGCAGCTTTCACCCTGTCTGGCCTACTGGCTGCCGACTATTACCGCACACTGCCAGCGGATCCATACTTGATCGCCCAACCGCGCCTTTACTGAACTTTAACAAAATTCCCCTTTCCTACGAGTAAGACTAATACTAGCGCAGGAGCATGCCAGAGTAACGTATAGTTTGTCAACAGCTCTAACAAAATATGCAAACTCTGTATTCTAGACTTGATCACCTCTTCTCTGGACGTATGTAAAATGTTGGAATAACTGAGAGGTGAACTCAGATAGTAATGTGAAAACAGTTTTTTTAAAAAAAACAAGAAGGAACATAATTAAATACAGGGGCTTAGGGTGCTTGGACTGGGCATGAACAGTACAAATGAGTTTTCTGAGGAGCTGGCGATTGAACTAGACCTCACCAAAGTCGTGAATCGGCCGAACGGTGGAGAGTTGTTTGTCGGCGGGTGCCCATCTCCGACGGCTTGTGCAATGGGCTGTAGTCTTGTCCATCCCTGTAAGCGGGCAGTGCCTAGCGAACGACTGTCAACTATCGGCGATTGAATAATCTGTTCCTCTTGTGCATAGCAATAGTGTTAGCGCTGCGGTATTCTGGCAAGGGCTACACGGCCGGTGCGCTCACCTCAGATAGTTGCGTTACGAGGGGTTGCTCTTCCGACCGGGCTAACGTTTTGCAGACGGCCACATTATGGAGGCGGTACCGAAGAAATCGGATTTAAAGTAGATGCCAGTTATCACGAGAATGATTTAAGGAAAAGCAGCTTCAGACGAGAGACAAAAGACAACAACGTCACTTGCTTATGAGAATAAGCGTCTCACTCGAATGAAATTCAGCAGAGACCGGAGTGAGAACCAAGAGATGGAGTAGACTCAAGTCAACACTGGATCGAATCAGTACCAAGGCTGAATATACATCAGATCCTGACTACCAAGTCGTAATATAAAAACTCTCGCCGGCCGGAGTGGCCGAGCGGTTCTAGGAGCTACAGTCTGGAACCGCGCTACCGCTACGTTCGCAGGTTCGAATCCTACCTCGGGCATGGATGTGTGTGATCTCCTTAGGTTAGTTACGTGTAAGTAGTTCTAGGTTCTAGGGGATTGATGACCTCAGAAGTTAAGTCTCATAGTGCTCAGAGCCGTTTGAACCATTTTTTTAAAACCTCTCGAAAGAATAAACACAAAGTTTCATTCAGCACCTTACCGAAAGTCCACCGAATCGTATCAGTCTACTGTGAGAGAACATGATTCCACTCTCCAGTTGGCTTTACATATACCAGTGCCAGCCAATAGACGATTTCTCCTTGGCATTTCTCCTCCACGTGATTATTCGTTCTAGGGTATCAACTTTGCGCTGAATTCTCCCAAGAGTCCCTAAAATACTTCATTTGCGGCCATTTGTCGTGTCTGGACTGCCACGTAAATGCGCCCAACAAGCATTTTCACGGTTTTGCCAGGCAGGATGACGGTTCACTTCGTCTTGCTAACAAGCTTACCCCCCTCGAGCAGTCTTCAGGTGGCTTCAGTGTGCAGAAAGTTCAGCTCCCCGTTATGTTTGTCACAGAGGCGCTGGTTTAGCGAAAATATGAGCAAAGAGCCGGCTGTTGACGAGCCCCATCTGTAAATCATAAGATTGTCACAGTAATGTGTCTCCTGTGGGGTACAGTGCTCTTCTCGGCATGTCCACATTGTTTCGAGGAAGGGTTTCCACAGGCACCAAACACTCAGCCGTCGCTTTTGCCTGTAAAGCCCTGCATCCGAGTCTCATGCTGTGTGTTATATACTCTAAGAAAAAAAGGAAGAAAAGAAAACGTCGCACCACGAAGGGATTACCCGAATGGGATGAAAATTGGTAGAAGCGATGAAAATTTACAAACAGGCAGTAGAAACTTTCCTCCCGCGCGGGCTGGCACTAGCCTCCTGAAATGTAAGCGCAGGATGCCTTGCCGTGAAGGGCAACAAAACGGGGCGTAGAGTATCGTCAACGTGCCGCTGTGCTGTACCATTGCCACGGATAACAACCAAAGGAGTCCTTCTGTGACAAGAAATGGCTCTCCAGACTATCATCTCTGGTTGTCAGGCCGTATGGGGGCCGACAGTCAGTTGGTATCCTACTGCTGTCCGGGACGTCTCCAGACACGTCATCGCCGGTCATTGGGAATCATTTCAAAGCGTGACTCATCACTGAAGACAATTTTACTCCATTCAATCAGATTCCAGGACGGAGGCAAATGTCCCTGAGAGTGAGAGTGGTGGGATATTAACCTGACTGTCGTCCGCCATATTGCCAAACAGAAGTGATGGCCTGAGGCGGTTGTTACCCACCCCTCCGGTTGTTACCCATGGAACCCATAGAGCACAGATGTACGTCGACGATATTCAACGCGCTGTTTTGTTGCCCTTGATGGCAATCCATCCCGGGCGTACATTTCAGCAAGATAACGCCGGCCCGCACACGGGCACAGTTACTACTGCTTGTCTTCGTGCTTGCCAAATCTCACCTCGGCCAGCAGTGTCGCCGGATCTCTCCCCAACTGAGAACTTTTGGAGCATTTTGGGAAGGACCATCCAACCAGCTCGGCATTTTGACGATATAACGCGCTAATTGGTCAGAATGTTGCACCATATCCCGCGGGAGAACACACATCAACTCTGTCAATGAGTGCCAAGCCGAATAAATGCTTGTATAAGGGCCAGA
Organism: Schistocerca gregaria; assembly: GCF_023897955.1. Classification (NCBI taxonomy): domain Eukaryota; kingdom Metazoa; phylum Arthropoda; class Insecta; order Orthoptera; family Acrididae; genus Schistocerca; species Schistocerca gregaria. The sequence continues at coordinate 353,704,823 of NC_064922.1, read as the reverse complement.
GGTTACTGACTTGCTCAATTTGTGGAGCGCTTTTCCTTGAATATATCATCCATTTTTTTCTGAAATTTTATTGATTTGTTATTCTATACTTGTACATCTCGTCAACCAATTTCCCTCCGATTCGGATAATTCCTTCGTGGTGCGTCTTTCTCTTTTGTCTTGAGTGTTCTTTGGTATTCACTAAACGCTCTTTCTGATAATTGTTGTACACAAATTATGTTACTCACCAAACAGTTCTGGTCTCGCCTGGAACAATATTTCTTTGTAAGCCATCTGCACTGAATTCTATATTCAACGTGCCGCTATTTGCAAGATGTTTGGAACCATTTATTAAGATGCAGCAAGGGAGGTTAGTCACTGAGCGCAGCATGAGGACTGAGAGAGGGGTTTTCAATACAATTGCTACTTCAAGTTACAAATCATTTGCACAATGTGAACGAGAATCGGTGTGTGGATGTGTATTGTCTTAAATCAAGACAATTACGTTTCGCAGCATCTCGTGTCATCGGTCAAGAACAGCACTTATCCATCTTAAAGGGGGCAACAGTACAACTCCTCTCTCCATCCCCTCCCTCCCCCCCCCCCCCCCCCCACATGGCAGTTATTATTTGCCATTATCTCATTTCTAACGTGCCGCGGTTTCCTGTTACGTTAATAACAATAATAGTACTATGTATGTCACCTTTTAATACAATATAGCAATAATAAGTTTTTAATTACAATAAAATATATTAAACGTTACAGAGCCATACTAATGAAATTGCAGTTCATGGAAATGTAGCATTTAAGAAGCACACTTCCGAAAATTTGAGAAGTCGCGCAATTTACTGACTAACTGAAAGAGCAACAAACCCTCACAAGTTTGACAGTTTCTTGATTTACACAATATGGAATCGAACTGTCATAATTTTTCAAAATATGAAATCTGAGTAATGAATTGAACGAATCCATATGATTTTGAACACAGGTCTGCCGACTATGGCAATGTGAGTGTTGGAATGAGAAGGTGTCATTTCTTTTAGTCGCTTCCGCCTGCTATCGGTAAGTCCTTCCTTCTGTTATTTGTTTCGTCAGGGAAGAGTCTTTCCCGTTCTGGCTTTGCTTACTCTCCATAACAAATCAAAATGCAGTTCGATAGCTGGGAAGCTAGAGGCGAAATAAATACAATAAATAAAAAAAGTCTAAACTTCCTGTGGTTTTACTGGTTCCACTCGTGGACATACGAACTATTTCGGATTTGCTGTTCACAGCAGGCACTGCAACACTGTGAATGTGCACCTCTTCCTGGCTTCAGTGTTATCTGCAGTCGAATCTGCATGGAGAAGCAACGAAAAACTATCCTATATTAAACACAGAAAGCGATTTTCCATATTTTTTGGTATTTTCGAGACAGTTTACATGGTACTGTACTTTCTCTAAGGTAGCTGAGATCCTTGGAAATGGATGTATGTAAAAATACAGGCTCTAACGTGTAATTGCTCTGCTTCAAGCAGTCTTCTCACAAACGAGACACAATCTTTATGGCTGGATGTTTTCTGCACAGTGATAACTGCAGCACTAATCGTAAACCGAGTACGCCTGCCAGTATAGATTGGCCGTTTTGCGTCTACGCATCCCCATTTTAACACCTGACCTGCCGCCCAGGGGAAAATAACAATTAATGACATGCTCTTCCCTCATGTATTTGGAGGTACTAACCAAGATAAAAACATAGTACTCCCAGAAGCTATAATATTAGTCAGTAAATGAAGTAAATGCTGATAAAATGTTGTTCAGTTTCAGCAATAATTTTTTTCTTGGTGGAATGGTGGGGGAAGTCATGACCACCACGAAATCCCTTCATTTCCTTCCCTTCACCCGTTCATCTGCACCTGTCTATTCACTTTAATATGACCACTGCAGACATTAACATTTTTTTACGCCGCTGGTTCTTGACACGTCTCGAGACTGTCGCAATATTGACTGTGTACATCTCAATATTGTTCATGTAGATGTAAGGTATTGTGTGAAACATTCCTCGCTCTTCGTATATGTTCTCCCTGCTCTACTATTTCCGTTTGGGATTTATGATTGGATCAGGAACCTTTTTCTATCATATTCGAATGATTACCGTTTAGACGTACTGAATGTTTCCAAAACATAAATTGCTGACATACGCATATATCCTAGACCAAGTACAAAATCTTCCGTTGCTTCCATCGGTATATTGGGGAGAAGTCCCTAGAGGACTAGATTGTTTGCTTTTTTCTGCGAACGCGAAACTGTGACGTATTTACAAACAGCAACCCACGGAGAAATGTGCAGCTACTGTGTTCTAGAAGTATCTCTGTTTTCGAGTGACGACTGCAGAGAGAGAACACGCAATAAGCATCCTGCTTTCACGCCCACATACGGGCTTGTCTAGTCTAGACGACGCAAAAATACTGGTTTCTTCTGAGCTTGGCATATTGCCAGCTATGAAGGGGAAATGGCCTTCTGGAGCGCGAAGTTAGGACATCGTAATATCGCGCTGTGTCGTGAGTTTTCTATTATATTTTTAGGGCAACGGAAGTACAATAAAATCCCTTACTGTTATTTCCTTAGTAGCTCGAAATTTCTAGCAAGAAGTAGGTCTGCAAAATATCTTGAACAAGAAATTCACGCTGTTGATAAGGAACAAAATGAATCAGAAGTTATTGCTTCGCAAGGCTGTTGAACGCATCATAGCAAAGTGTTTGTACTAAATTCCTATCAAAGTTTAGCGAAAGAAGCATGTCACACTATAATGGAACTTGAATTACGTAACCATTACGGCACCTCACCTCAACCTCTCGATACCAGCAATATTCTACGGTGTTTCTGTAAAATAGTGAACATATTTCTGTGACAACATTCAGATTTGATTTCATTAATGTAGAGGTACTTCGATACATCGATATGTATACATTGCAATAATATTATTCTTATGTGTATTCTTTCTTTTGTCACTATGATCATTGACATACTTGTAACTCTGATTTTTATGCGCGTAAGCGGTTATTAGAGTGTCAAGCTTTGGTCCTCACGTTAAAAAGGCGCAAATTGTAGTCAGTTTATGAAATGTGAACTTTAACAGCGAGAAAGATATTTTCAAGTATGTTTTATACTGTGAAGTGATGTTTTGGAACGAGTTACGTGATATAGCAACAAAAGTAATAAAAAAGAAGTGTGCAACAAAAGTAATAAAAAAGAAGTGTAACTTAAGTTTGGAGTGCTGATTACTTTTTTACATCACCATTGTCCTAAATTGCAAAAGTTTAATCTTCAAGAATGGCTTATGGAACACATCTATAAAACTTTTGAATATCGCAGAATAACACCTTTGCATGCGAGCTTGGAATCATCACTACCTGGATTTTCGACGATTGAGCCATGAGTTCACAACAAGACCAGTTTGGGAAACACGAAAAGATGAGTGCCTAGTTTATCCTTTATTTTAAGAAATGACTTTATATTAACTGTGCTCTAATGACACCTGCCACATAATATAACTTTGTTGTTGCCCGAAAATGCAATGTTTAGCAGCTTGCGCAACACTGCAATCATAATTAATTTTTGACCTTTGTTGTGGTAGGGTTGTTAGAACACTAAATGAAGTATAAATAACGGCAGTTCACTTTATCTGATGGTATGTACATAGACTGATGCACATAGCTATTTCCCTATACTGCTAATGTTCAGCTCGTGCAGAATAATGAAACACGTTTTTTCCTCGCCTGTTGTAACTTTTCTGGAGAAAAATATTTTGTATAGGAATCAAAGACGGACTACAACCGCGAAAATTGAGCTTGCTCAGTTAGTCAGTGATATCGAAAAGGAAGTACAAAATCTCGGCCACATTTATACTACATTCCTTGACTTACGGAAGGCTTTCAATACATCATAGAATGTACGCTTCCATGCCCGGTATTTTCCTTATCACTAACATTTGTTTTATGGGCATAAGACCATGGTCCAAGGCCTAACGTTTCGTCTTCCAATTCTAGAGACATCATCAGAGGCTTTAACGGCTCAGAAAGCTGATACAAATACAAAAATATGTGAGTGGTTAAAAGTGTGATTTGTAGCTGTGCGTCACGAGGTGTGCTATGCACAAATACAAATGGCACGAATTTTGATGTGACGAGGAGGATGTATCTAAAAGTGCTGCTTAGATGCATTTGGGAATGAGCCGTATCTGAAAATAGTAGTGCGACATAAATTATTTTTAAACTAAGGCCCCGTGTAATAATGTATTTCTTGATACTGACTACACATTGCCCATTATAAAACAAATATAAACTTATTTGAATCATTAGTTCGCGTTTCCAATTTAATTACTTCCTTTATTGTAAAATATATGATGTGATGGCGAAGCTTTAGTTTGATGTGGTTGTTGTTGTTGTTGTGGTGGTGGTCTTCAGTCCTGAGACTCGTTTGATGCAGCTCTCCATGCTACTCAATCCTGTGCAAGCTTCTTCATCTCCCAGTACCTACTGCAACCTACATCCTTCTGAATCTGCTTAGTGTAGTCATGTCTTGGTCTTCCTCTACGATTTTTACCCTCCAAGCTGCCCTCCAATACTAAATTGGTGATCCCTTGACGCCTCAGAATATGGCCTACCAACCGATCCCTTCTTCTGGTCAAGTTGTGCCACAAATTTCTCTTCTGTCTAATTCTATTCGGTACCTCCTCACCGAGCGAGGTGGCGCAGTGGTTAGCACACTGGACTCGCATTCTGGAGGACGACGGTTCAATCCCGTCTCCAGCCATCCTGGCCGGCCGCGGTGATCTCGCGGTTCTAGGCATGCAGTCCGGAACCGTGCGGCTGCTACGGTCGCAGGTTCAAATCCTGCCTCGGGCATGGATGTGTGTGATGTCCTTAGGTTAGTTAGGTTTAAGTAGTTCTAAGTTCTAGGGGACTGATGACCACAGCAGTTGAGTCCCATAGCGCTCAGAGCCATTTGAACCATTTGAATCCAGGCATCCTGATTTAGGTTTTCCGTGATTTCCCTAAATCGTTTCAGACAAATGCCGGGATGGTTCCTTTGAAATGGCACGGCCGCTTTCCTTCCCAATCCTTCCCTAATCCGAGCTTGCACTCCGTCTCTAATGACCTCGTTGTCGACGGGACGATAAACACTAACCACCACCACCATCAGTACCTCCTCATTAGTTACGTGATCTACCCATCTAATCTTCAGCATTCTTCTGTAGTACCACATTTCGCAAGCTTCTATTCTCTTCTTGTCCAAACTATTTATCGTCCATGTTTCACTTCCATACATGGCTACACTCCTTACAAATACTTTCAGAAATGACTTCCTGACACTTAAATCTATCTCCGATGTTAACAAATTTCTCTTCTCCAGAAACGGTTTCCTTGCCATTGCCAGTCTACATTTTATATCCTCTCTACTTCGATCATCATCAGTTATTTTGATCCCCAGATTTCAAAACTCCTTTACTACTTTAAGTGTCTCATTTCCTAATCTAATTCCCTCAGCATCACCCGACTTTATTCGACTACATTCCATTATTCTTGTTTTGCTTTTATTGATGGCCATCTTATACCCTCCTTTCAACACACTGTCCAATCCGTTCAACTGCTCTTCCAAGTCCTTTGCTGTCTCTGACAGAATTGCAATGTCATCGGCAAACCTCAAAGTTTTTATTTCTTCTCCATGGATTTTAATTCCTACTCCGAATTTTTCTTTTGTTTCCTTTACTGCTTGCTCAATATACAGATTGAATAACATCGGGGAAAGGCTACAGCCCTGTCTCACTCCCTTCTCAACCACTGCTTCCCTTTCATGCCCCTCGACTCTTATAACTGCCATCTGGTTTCTGTACAATTTGTAAATAGCCTTTCGCTCCCTTTATTTTACCCCTGCCACATTTAGAATTTGAAAGAGATTATTCCAGTCAATTGATGTGGTAATCACACATATTGTACAACCCCAAACGTCATAAGAAATGCTTTTATTAGTCACAACATGCCGAATAAAATTATCACTTATGTATTATATAAACTGAAAGGTTAGGGGGTAGAAAGGGTAGAAAAGGGAGCGAACTAATGATATCAGCTGCGTTTGGACTTTGTGCGGGGTCAGTGGCGATGAGTGAAAATGTGTGCTAGACTTGGGTCTCGAAGTAGTGATCTCCTACGTTGACCACTGTGCTATCCAGGCAGTGATCATCGCGAATGCACGGACTATCTCGGCACCTCCCCCAGCCGACCCACATTCCCGCCTAGCGTCACCTGTCACTAATCCCCGTCCGTGTCCTCCGTGCTCGCTAACTTTAGATTCCCGCTGTAGGTTCAAATGGTTCTGAACACTATGGGACTTAACTTCTGAGATCATCAGTCCGCTAGAACTTAGAACTACTTAAACCTAACTAGCCTAAGGACATCACACACATCCATGCCCGAGGACCTGCGACCGTAGCGGTCGCTCGGTTCCAGACTGTAACGCCTAGAACCGCTCGGCCACTTTGGCCGGCTCCGCTGTAGGATATGGGTTCATTGCTCATCGAGGTGAATCAGTTATATGAAAGCGTGGTGTCAGTTTTCGTACATGTCCAAAAAAAATGTTTGATGCCATGTGTCCCATAATTCAGATATAAGCTAGGATCGTGAGCTTGAGAAGAATTGTGGTGTAATTTGGTGCCAGTGTGCCATCAGTAACCTCACATTAACTTCTGAGCCCTGATCTTTTTTTTTTTTTTTTGCATATGTCCTCATTACTGAAGTGTCGCCGAGGCCTAGGGCGAAGTCGCAGGGCAAGGTTGGAGGCACCTTTGAAATAAATTTCAAACTTCTGCGTCACAACTGGAGATAGCTACGGGGATACGAAGAAGTGATCCTTTAACACGTCTGGATGGCACTCGTTAAGACGAATGCTCGACTTCGTTTTCTTGGGAGATTTTTGGAAAAGTGTAGCCCAGCTACAAAGGAGACGGTGTGTAGAACACTCATTTGACACATCCTTGAGTACTGCTCGTGTGTTTGGAACGCCAACTGGTCCGGTTCAGGAAACACATCGAAGCAGTTCAGAGGCGGGCTTTTAGATCTGTTACCGGTACGTTCCATCAACGCGCAGGTATTACAGAGATTCTTCGGGAAACTCAAACGAGAATCCCTGGAGGGAAGTCGACGCTCTTTTCGCAAGGAACTACTGCGGAAAAGTAGAGAATCGGCAGATCGATTCTGCCGCCTCAACGTGCGTTTCGTGTAAGGACCACAAAGATGAGATGAGAGGAATTAGGCCCGTACGAGGACTTTTAGACGTCTTTCCGTCGCTCTATTTACGAATGGAGCAGGGGATGGAAATGACTGGTAGTGGCAGTAATAATGCCACGCACCGTACGGTGGCTTGCGGGTTATGTACGTACACTACTGGCCATTAAAATTGGTACACCGCGAAGATAACGTGCTACAGTCGCGAAATTTAACCGTACGGTGGCTTGCGGGTTATGTACGTACACTACTGGCCATTAAAATTGGTACACCGCGAAGATAACGTGCTACAGTCGCGAAATTTAACCGACAGGAAGAAGATGCTGTGATATGGAAATTATTAGCTTTCCAGAACATTCACACAAGGTTGGCGCCGGTGGCGACACCTACAACGTGCTGACATGAGGAAAGTTTCCAACCGATTTCTCATACACAAACAGCAGTTGACCGGGGTTGCCTGGTGAAACATTGTTGTGATGCCTCGTGTATGGGGGAGAAATGCGTACCATCACGTTTCCGACTTTGATAAAGGCCGGATTGAAGCCTATCGCGATTGCGGTATATCGTATCGCGACATTGCTGCTCGTGTTGGTCCAGATCCAATGACTGTTAGCAAAATATGGAATCGGTGGGTTCAGGAGCGTAATACGGAACGCCGTGCTGGATCCCAACGGCCTCGTATCACTCTAGCAGTCGAGATGACAGGCATCTTATCCGCCTGGCTGTAACGGATCGTGCAGCCACGTCACGATCCCTGAGTCAACAGATGGGGACGTTTGCAAGACAACAACCATCTGCACGAACAGTTGGACTACGTTTGCAGCAGCATGGACTATCAGCTCGGAGACCATGGCTGCGGTTACCCTTGACGCTGCGTCACAGACAGAAGCGCCTGCGATGGTGTACCCAACGACGAGCCTGGTGCACGAATGGCAAAAGGTCACTTTTTCGGATGAATCCATGTTCTGTTTACAGCAGCATGATGGTCGCATCCGGGTTTGCCGACATCGCGGTGAACGCACATTGGAAGCGTGTATTCGTCCTCGCCATACTGGCGTGTCACCCGCCGTGATGGTTAGGGTGTCACTGTTTACACGTGTCGGTCACCTCTTGTTCGCATTGACGGCACTTTGAACAGTGGAAGTTACATTTCAGATGAGTACGACCCGTAGCTCTACCCTTCATTCGATCCCTGCGAAACCCTACATTTCAGCAGGATAATGCACGACCTCATGATGCAGGTCCTGTACGGGCCTTTCTGGATACAGAAAATGTTTGATTGCTACCCTGTACAGCACATTGTCTAGGTCGCTCACAAATTGAAAACGTCTAGTCAATGGTGGGCGAGCAACTGGCTCGTCACAATACGCCAGTCACTACTCTTGATGAACTGTGGTATCGTGTTGAAGCTGCATGGGCAGCTGTGCCTGCACAAGCCATCCAAGCTCTGTTTGACTCGATGCCCAGGCGTATCAAGGCCGTTATTACGGCCAGAGGTGGTTGTTCTGGGTACTGATTTCTCAGGATCTATACACCCAAATTACGTGACAATGTAATCACATGTCAGTTCTAGTATATTTGTCCAATGAATCATCTGCATTTCTTCTTGGTGTAGCAATTTTAATGGCCAGTAGTGGAGATGTTTCCATAAGAGCGAGAAAAAATTTAACACGACATAAAGGATGTTCCATTGAACAATTTGAGGTAGGTAAAGTAGTGTCAGAGAAGCCAGCTTAAGGAGATAATAGGAATAAAATCATACTCCTGTGCACTTTTTTATTTACATCAGTTACTGTTAACTGGAAATACCATCACTGACGCAATGAACGTACCATTTGTAATGTATCTTACAAAAAGTGCTGAAACTGACGGCCGTCAACCTCAACGCAAGCATGACATCGGCGAACAAGACTCTAATGCACCCTATCCACGGTGTGTTTTGAATCACATCACAGGCAGCTACATCTTTGGCAATTAATTCCATCTCTGTATCCACTGGAGACTCACACACAAGTGACTTTATATATCGCCATAGGAAATAATCAGGGGGATTCAGGTAAGGTGACCTCGCAGGTCATGGCATAGGACCTCCCCTTCCATCCAGTGACCAGGAAATACGGCATTGAGACGGTTGCGGACATCCACACTGAAGTGAGCCAGTGCACCGTCATGTTGTGCCCATATTCTTTCACGAACAGCCAAGGGTACGTTCTTCAATAACTCAGGTTGAACTCTTTGCAGGAAGCTCAAGTACAGGTGGCCATTCAGACGGCCAGGTAGAAGATATGACCCAATGAGAGTGTCGCTTATAATCTTGGCCCAGATATTCATAGCAAAACGTACTTGATGGCATTACTCTACTACAGCGTGAGGGTTTTGCTCATCCCACACATGGTTACTCCTGCTGTTCGAAATACCGTCACGATCAATTGTGGCCTCGTCAGTAAAAAGCACCATCTGGAGGAAATCTGGTCGGTCAATTTATTATTGCAGCAACCACTGACACAATGCGACCCTTGATGTAAAGTCAGTCACAAGCATTGCATGGACTGATTGTGGATGATACGGGTGTAACTGTTGTTCGGGGAGTACTCGCCACACGCTAATATCTACAGCGCGCAGTTCACGTACAATACGACGAGTACTTGTAGTGCGATCCGCTGCAATACGCTCCAGCACCTCCTCTTCAAATCGGGTGTGCGAGTGGTTCTCATGTTGCCAGGTTCCTCGTTTATCCTTTCCAGTGAACCAGTTTCCCGCATTCGTCTACCGAGAGAAATAAACACTCGTCGTGACGGATGATGCCTGTTAGGAAATCGTTCCCTGTACAGCCTTTCAGCAGCGAGAGCAGTACAACGTACTGTACTTCCCCATACATAAGGTGCATGTCAGCGAAACTGTACCGATATTGCTCCTTCGTGTTGTACAGTACGCCGCGTGGGATTAGCCGAGCGGTCTAGGGCGCTGCAGTCATGGACTGTGCGACTGGTCCCGGAGGAGGTTCGAGTCCTCCCTCGGGCATGGATGTGTGTGTTTGTCCTTAGGATAATTTAGGTTAGGTAGTGTGTAAGCTTAGCGACTGATGACCTTCGCAGTTAAGTCCCATAAGATTTCGCACACATTTGAACATTTTTTGTTCTACAGTACGTCTCTGAATAGCACTGAGTGATGAGTGGGTCTGTCGTTGATGCATAGCACGTTGTGTCACGGGACAATGTAAATATGATACAACAGAGCCTCTTATGGACACGTAAAGTAAACAAAATCTGCATAATGACTTCCTAGTAATCTGGCTCGTCCTCCGTGTTTCCTTGCAGGAAACAGAGAACGTACATGTAAACAAACAGCGCATTGCGTTTAATCTTGTACGCATGTTAGTTGTAAAAAATCTGCAGCACCGTAATGCTAGACAAAGCAGTTGACAAGTTTACTTCTATATCTCCTTAAGCTGGCTTCTCCGACCACGGGTTCCCTGACTCAAAATATTCAGTTGAGCATTCTCTCTGTTTTGTCACATTTTTGCTCGCTCTTACATAAACACGCTGTATAGATATAGAATTGTGTTGTGCCGTGTAGGTGCTAGTATGCTGTGCTCTTCCATACATGACTCTGACTTATTGCATACTTTGTACCATAGATGGCGATGTGGTATCATGAAGGCTTTGTTACATTTGTCATTATTCTGTTCAAATGGTTCAAATGGCTCTGAGCACTATGGGACTCAACTGCTGTGGTCATTAGTCCCCTAGAACTTAGAACTACTTAAACCTGACTAACCTAAGAACATCACACACATCCATGCCCGAGGCAGGATTCGAACCTGCGACCGTAGCAGTCGCACGGTTCCGGACTGCGCGCCTAGAACCGCGAGACCACCGCGGCCGGCCATTATTCTGTTGAAATGGCTTAAATGGCTCTGAGCACTATGGGACTTAACATCTGAGGTCATCAGTCCCCTAGACTTAGAACTACTTAAACCTAACTAACTTAAGGACATCACACACATCCATGCCCGAGGCAGGATTCGAATCTGCCACCATAGCAGCAACGCGGTTTTAGACTGAAGCGCCTAGAACCTCTCGGCCACAACAGCCGGCCATTATTCTGTCTTCATCATCAACATGTAGTTGTTTAACTAAGATTCTTCCGTTCACTATGCCAGGCTAATTTCGTGAGCAGATAGACACGATTTTCACCAACAGTGGCAGATGCGTACGTAGAGGAGCACAAGTTCCATGGCATGTAAGTTCTCATGACCTCGGTCCGTTGGATTTTTATCTCTGGAGTCACTTGAAAGAATTGTTTTATGAAGCAGACAATCTGAATTCAGGAGCTCTTTGATGACGTATCACGGAATCTAATAAAGCCATTCGACACCGTCAAAAAGTATTTGATAATGTGCGACAGCCAATAATTTGACGAGTGCATTCGTGTGTGAAAGCAATAGGAGGAAATTTTGAAAATTTACAACAAGTTTGTGAGTTGATGGCATCATCAAGCTGACAATGTGTAAATGATGTGTTTGACAGAAAGTTACACTGATAAACTAAAAACTTTTGAGCACATGTTCATATGAAGTTGCAAGGTGACTACTGTTTTGGGACACTGGATTAGCAGTGCAAGTAGTACCTGAAGAATCCATTGACTGAGGATACTGCCACAAAAGAAGCCCAGGTAACGTAAAAAAAAAAAAAAAAAAAAAATTATTCAGAATTTGTAGAGTTTCAGAACAGATAACTACGTTAACATAAGTTCGCCCCTCGCGCCTCTTAATGTAAAGTACCAGCTAAACAGAACTACCAACCTTAAGAACGGTAACACTGTAACCATGCTGTCTGAAGTCTGAGGCACCACACCAGTTCAGAAAAAAAGATATTGCGGTCCAAATTCTCTCTCTCTCTCTCTCTCTCTCTCTCTCTCTCTCTCTCTCTCTCTCTCTCTCTGTGTGTGTATGTGTGTGTGTGTGTGTGTGTGGTGTAGCTTGAAGTCCGATCACCTTTGGTGATTTGTACTTCTGTAGTGTATGGTACAGATAAATGGTTTGATGGTTTGCATGTTTTATTTCTTGCTTGAGTCAGCCAGGTTTTGGGCACTCACGTGGGTCCGTGAACCAGCTGTTGTTTAATTTTGTCTTTTCGCATGGGCGTATTTGTTCGACTGATAATCCCTACGTCTTAATGTCTTGGTTTATGTAGGGTCCCCAGTTTACTTGGGAAATTTGTACTTGTGTCTTCGTGGGGTTTCAACTGTCCCTACTGAATCTATATGAAGTACTATGTCTCGGATGCGCGTCGAGTTTGTCGAACATCTTTGTGATCTTATCTTTCACTGTGTTTTTAAAATATTTCTCACCAAGTTTGCGGTGAAAATCCCGGTTTTCACCCACCAGGTGGCTCCTGTGTCCTAAAATAAACAGCAATTTTGGAGGACTTGTAGGTTCTTGTAGTTTGTTTCGTATGTTGTTCCCCACGATATCGAGCGGGCCTAATTCGCATACTTACTTATGTTCGCAGGCCTTCTTGTTACGTGACGCGGCAGCAGCAAACCTATTGCATGAAGTCAAAATTATGGCGCCCATGACAATGTTTATGGAGTGACATACTGTTACGATTGCCACCCTTTTTCCGACATGACACGCCAGCAAATTGTGTCTGAAATCACGCGTTTTTGAGAGTACTTTCATTTTATATTTATCACATCTTTAGATGTTTACATTTATTTACAATCGATGGACACTGTTTCTTTCCTTATATTTTACAATATCTGACTTAAAAGCGTCAATTGCAAAATTCTGCAACGCCTTTAGTGAAGAAACAATGTTCATCACACTTAAATAAATGTAAGCTTATGAAAATGGGATGGTCTGGTATCTTGAAATGTTATTATGGAAAAATAAACGCCTGTAAAACCAACTGGTTGCAGCTAATTCGTTGTAAATTATCTTCAGTTTTCCTTCTATGTTGATTGAGCTGTGGTCCTAAGATCAGGGAGCATTATTTACAGAATATAGCAACTTACGTAGAGAAAATTCTTTCAGTGAAACAACTATAGAAACAGGAAACACTCATTTTCTGTATTAATGAGTGAAAAATGGGAAAATGGATTAAAACAATACAAAGCCGGATCTTAAATGAGACACTCATATTGCTTCGAGACTTCTGCGACGCCTGTGTAACGATCCAACTAAAACCACTACAAACCAAAATATCACCACCAACCAAACAGCACACCAGCTATTGTTGAATGGGAAACCCAGCTATATATCCAAAAAACCAGAACTACGGCGGACTGAGTATGAGTAGAATAACAACATTTCACTCCCATTCACTATGGATGAATTACAGAAGGCTGTTAACCGGAGTAAAACTGCTAAGACATCTGGTTTGGACGATGTACGAACTAAGCAAATTAAGCCCTTTCGATTAGCAGCAAAGGAATGGATTCTCCAACTCTTCAATAAATGTATCGATAGATGAAATTGCAATGAAATGAATACCGCTAGCTGCATACAGGGTCTGATATACGTCAACGGGGACAGTTGAAAATGTGTGCCCCCGATCGGGACTCGAACCCGGCATCTCCTACTTACATGGCAGACGCTCTATCCATCTGAGCCACCGAGGACACAGAGGATTGTGCGACAGTAGGGACTTATCTCTGGCACGCCTCCTGTGAGACCCACTTTGCATATAGAGCGGGTCAATAAGTTGGGAATGTGGGTCTCACGGGAGAGAAATATGGAAAGCACACGCAAGTTAAAGATAGAATGGTCAGGGACTAAACTGGAACACAGTGCCACTCCAAAATACCTAGGAGTAACGCCTGACAAATCTCTAAGGTTTAAAAAATATTATATGAATTTCAAATCAAAATCAAATCAGGAACAGCCTGCTGAGAAAAACTGGCCGGAACGCAGTAGGGCAGTCAAGCAGAAACCATCCGAACGTCTGCAATGGCGTTAAGCTACTCCGCTGCAGACTGACTGTCCTCTTTGGTATACGTTAACAGATGCCGGCCGCGATGGTCTCGCGGTTCTAGGCGCGCAGTCCAGAACCGTGCGACTGCTACGGTCGCAGGTTCGAATCCTGCCTCGGGCATGGATGTGTGTGATGTCCTTAGGTTAGTTAGGTTTAAGTGTTCTAAGTTCTAGGGGACTGATGACCACAGCAGTTGAGTCCCATAGTACTCAGAGCCATTTTGAACCAAATTAACAGATACCAAACAAGTGGATATTGCCCTAAGCGACACATGCAGAATTATAAGAGGCTGCATGAAGTCAACAGCAGTCGAATGGCTCTACCACCTTGCAGGAATTGCATCACGTCTTGTTCGAAGAGAAATAGCACCAAGCAGGGAAATAACGAAACTGGAGCAGGAAAAACCGCATCTGAGCACTATGGGACTTAACTTCTGAGGTCATCAGTCTAACCCAAGGGCATCACACATATCCATGCCCGAGGAAGGATTCGAACCTGCGACCGTAGCGCCTAGAACCGCTCGGCCACTCTGGTTGGTGATTTTCAGAATCTTTACCCCCTGGTCATCATGAGAATTGGCCAGTCTGGAAGTTCTTGAGTAGTCCGAGGTGAGGATTGGGCAGGTCATAGGTTCACCTGGCAAAATGGGGATACATTGAAGAAAACAAAACCCAATGTGACTGCGGGCAAGAACAGACTGTTCAACATATCCTTAGAGTCGAGTGCGTCAGCCACCTGCACAGAAGATGACCTTCACGAGGCAACGGAAAATGCACTTTATGTGGCCCAATTATGGTAAAAAATTATATAAACTGTGTTGGTCTACGAACAGTTGTATAAACTGTGTTTTATGTATGCTTCTGATATGAGAATAAGAATAATAACGTTCAGTTTTCAACAGTGGCCGCTTTCTAATACTCGCACAGTGGACAAAAATTATTTAATAATGTTAATACGAGAAAGACTAGAAAAACAAAATATTGCAATGAAACGAGCAACCCCAATCAACAAGCGATTAGGAGTAACTTAGAGACTTTTGACCACAGGCAGGTCATTACCGTGTTCGAAATTTAGTGTTTCAATATTCACAAATACTATTAGTAAATATTTTTAAAATATCTGTGCAAAATATTTTTGTTGCCGGACCGCTTAGGGAAGAACAGTCTTCGTTCAAATGGCTCTGAGCACTATGGGACTCAACTGCTGTGGTCATCAGTCCCCTAGAACTTAGAACTAATTAAACCTAACTAACCTAAGGACATCACACACATCCGTGCCCAAGGCAGGATTCGAACCTGCGACCGTAGCAGCAGCGCGGCTCCGGACTGGAGCGCCTAGAACCGCACGGCCACCGCTGCCGGCAACAGTCTGCGTAACACTAAATGAATTAAACAATCATTTTTTCGTTGATTTTGAAAAGTTTAAATATCTAAATCGCTTGAACTTAACGTATATCAGCTGTATTATAGAGAAGACAAACTGGAAAAATGCGAACTAGAGCGTCTCGCCCTCGCAAGAATTTTTTTCGGCGGACGAGACTGAACCAGTCACGGGCCGGATCCGGCACGCGGGCCGCCGGTTGCACACCCGTGTCTAACGAGAAAAACAGTGAGTAAAAAAACGGTGTCCTACACCTCATGTCACCTAGCAATGGTAAAGTCCCGGAGTGACTGGTGTGACGATCCTATTGTACGGCTGATAGTACGTCGAGAACGAGCCTCTGATTGAAGAAGTACTAATGTTCTCGGCGCCTGGCCCACTCCCCTACTGTCGCTCCGGAGGAACTGGCTCACTGTGAGTAGTGCACCGGCTTACATGTATTCCTCAAACTTCAGTATTCTACGTTTTTTGTTGCGCTTTTTTTTCGTCTGTGTAGTTCTGCGCTGCCAGCGACCTTTCAAAGCGCTGCTACAGCCGCCTGGCGGCCGGGAGGTGTAAGCGATCTTCCGCGGGACTTCGTTGTCAAAGTTCTGCTGGCGGAAGACGAACAGTAACTCCTGCTGTGGGGCGGTCGTACTGGTAGTTGACGGCGCTGGCGTTCCTTAGCACACAGCAGTATCATTAACTCCTGATTTAGTGAAACCACGACGCATTATAAACAAATTTATGACGCAATAAACAATTTCGTAACGCTAAGTGAATAAGAAATTAACTCGCTTCCTCACGCTTACGAGGAGAACATTTTAAGTGCCATCATCCGGTAGCCCAGAAACTTCGCACAGTGAAAGAGGGGCCAAAATAAGCTAACATGTATGTCGGCATATCGGTAATTTCCAAGAATGATTGCCTATCGAAGTCGCACGGACCAGACGATACATATCGAACGACCGATAGTAAATCGGCCATGCGATCCCGGTAGCGGGCGTTGTGATCGTCATTTTTATCTTTTTTAAATTACGTACCTCCGGATATTATTTTTGAGTCGCTAGGGAAACCCAGACGATTTATGTCGTTAGTGAGTGGGATGTCTGGCGTTCTTGACGTTGCTTTGGCGGATTCTGTCATATGGAAGTATCTAATTCCATTTTTATGCAGCGTAGAAAATCTCTCGATTTTTTGTAGCAAATATGGAGTACTACTGGACGAAGAAAGAAGGGGCTGTGTAGACTGTGGTGGTGCGAAATACGTAAGACTTTGTAAGAAGTTTCGATGCTGAAATACCGTTACAATTTCATTGCGGACAGTGCGAAAAACGAACGAGTATCAGGAAGAATACATGGTTCGTCTCTTCCACATTATCCATCCACACCACCGTAATGGACTTTCACATGACAACAGCACCGACGACGAGTAAGGTAAGTCGTCTCCTTTGCAATTACAAGTATTTTTGTAACGCTCTTCTTTTGTCGTTACTGTAGTGTAGTGACCAACGTAACCATGCTCATAACGGCCGCCAGAGTCGCATGATCGATTTACGATCGGACGTTCGATATGTATCGTTTGGACCCCACGACTTCGATAGGCAATCATTCTTGGAAATTACCGGCTTATCCATAGACACCCACCCGTTTTTGAGAAAACGACGGTCAAAATTTTCGAAGTAGTTTGTACGCTTTTGAGCACATAATAATTTTTAACAAAGCGCTGGCGCTATGGACAGCGTTGCAGCTTCACATTTTTGGGCCCCGTGTTCGAAACTTCGAAACCTGCTTTTGTTATTTCCATTTTTGTTTTTCATGTATCTATCCGTAGAAGATTACTACACGAATTTTTTCGAGTGCAAGTTGAAACTAACGTCGTCCTTATTCGTCTATTAATGGTCTGTCGAGTGAATGAATTAAAAAAAAAAAAGCCGTAAAGGATTCAGAAAATTTATTGAAAATGTTTTGGTAAAATCCCTGTAGAGTGTCTTTATTCATAATCAACCGCAAACGCCATTTTTCGGAAAAATGATCCAGTATGCGTGGTTTGGCGGGAATTATTGCCAACACGTGAAATTTTCAGCAGTGTTAACGACGTTTCACTCCCAAGTGAGATTGATAAGAAGAAATGTCACTGTGGAAAGCCTGCCTTCGGTTAATGCTCACGGTGTTCGGAATTTCTGCTTCCAATGTTTTTACGAGCGGTATCACCCATAGGAATGCACCAAATCTTCCTGAAGAGTAAATACAAGAACCAAACGTAAGAATTAATGTAAGAATTGATATAAGAATGAAATATAAGAATATGGGAATTTAAAAAGATGGCAACCTGTGAAAAAACTCTAATGCACCCTGACAAATATCCCTGGTGTGTATCACATCACAGGCAGCTACAATTCTGGCAATTAATTCCATCTCCGTATCCACTGGAGTCTCACACACAAGTGACTTTAGATACCCCCGTAAGTTATATATGTGAGATTGATAAGCAGAAATGTCACTGTGGAAAGCCTGCCTTCGCGCAGTGCTCATGGTGGAATGCACCAAATATTCCTGAACACACAAGAATAAAAAGTAAGAATTCATGTAAGAGCGAAAAATAAGAATTTGAGAGTTTAAAAAGATGGTAATCCTTGAAAATGCCATAAACACATAAATAATAAATGTACGACACTTACTGTGAAAGAGTTGTAGTTTAACAGTGAACATAATGCCCTTGTATCTCGTAACTGGATAAGAAACATTCATGTAGTAATCTTCTATGGTCATGGGCAGATAAACGAAAAAAACAAATCCGCAACGCTAACCACTGTGCAGCCGCTTCCCTTGAACTTACCTCTTGCTAAAAGGTATATGTATTACGGCGAAAACTTTGATGTTCGTTTTCTCGGAAACGGTCGAGTATCTACGGGGTACGCGACAAACGTATTCGCTTATGTCAACCCCTGTTCCACTGAGCAGTTTCTCTGGGAAATTGCGTGATGGCACTTGCCATGTTCTATTTGTTAGAATAAATCGCAGAACTGATAAAAGGCGGGCATAGCTTGTATAACTGAACATAAGCCACTGTGAAAACCACTCATAAAATCATACCAAAATGAAATATGCTCGTACCTTAGCACAAAAAAGGCGAGTTTGTTCTGGGCAGGGTTAGCGATGTAAAAGAAGGGAACTACAGTTTCTACCAAAATGAAAAATTCTGGTACCTTAGAAAAAAAGGCGAGTTTGTTCTGGGCAGGGTTAGCAATGTAAAATAAGGGAACTACAGTTTCTGAAAAATGCTCGTAGCTTAGCGCAAAAAAGGCAAGTATATTCCGGGCAGGGTTGGGGTGTAAAAGAAGGGAACTACAGTTTCATGTGCAAACGCGTGATTTTTCTCACGTAAAGCCCGAGCAGTGAAAGATTTTTGCAAACGCTTGTTATCATTATAGTAAAAACGTACTTTTTATTGTTGTCGGTATCACTTTAAACCGTCTCAGCACGTGAGATTCAGGTAAAATAGGATTTTACGTGCTTTTTGTATGCAGCTTTGGACCATTATATCGTGGCAACGGATAAAGCTTTCACAAAGCAACAGCCAACTATTAATTACTGTATTTGTCTACCGATTGGCACAAGTTTGAAACACAGAAGTGGTGAACGTAAAAAACTTCACAAAAACGTGTTTTTTGCTCGCAAAATCCAAACGGAGCAACATTTTTTCAAACGGTTAAAACCGTCTGATATACCAAATTTGAACCATCAGTCTCGCTCCAGTCTGGAGTTATTTAAGAATGACTGTTTTTGCACGTAAAATCCAAACGGTGCACATACAAATGTCATTTGCTGAGCATTAATTTCAGCCCAATTGAAATATTTTCCAAAGGGAATTAATCGATTCCCACAGTTCGTCTGGGGGCCAGCTTCGTTCCGTTGTTGAAACCTTGCTTAATATACTGTAACATAGATGTTAGAATGGCTATACAAACACCACTGGACAGTGCTTCCGCGCTGTAGCGATAAAAACTGTAAGAGTGTAGTAATGACAAACTTTTAGTTGAACACCGTGGAATGGGGATCTAGGTCCCTATTGGTAATCATAGTACTTAGATATGGAAATTACTAACTACTGATAATAGTTCTCTAAGTTATTTGAATAATAACCGGGTTCGAAAGAACTGAATATACTTGAGCTATTACAGTGTACTTAACACATCAACACAATCCGCCGTGCAAGTTATTTCATGGAATGTGAACACACACTCATTGTACAAAATCTGCTACAGCAATTATGCACTCAGTAATAGATGACTAAACTTATCTTCAGGCATAAAAAGTTGCTTTTGGAGAGCGGGATATTTATTACTATTCACGGGGAAAACATGTGAAATCCTAATTATGTCAGCTATTTGAAATAATTAACAGACAAAAAGGCACTTTGCAACACGCCTGCACAAGACAGCGTCAAACCAAAGTGGCATCAGGAATACATATAAATATTCAAGTAAATGTTAAGGAAGTAGAAATGAGTAGTCGCAAATGCAGTTAAATGATGTATATTGATATCAAATTAAGTAAACAAATGGCAATCGCCACACTTGACTTTCAAGATATGCGTGGAACGTAAATCGAGAATTTCAGTTATCATACAAATTGAGATTTATGAGCACGATTTCCAGTAAAATATGGAATGACCTAAGTTGCAGGAGACCGATGAAATTGAATGCGTAATGCTTTGGATTGAATGACCAAAACACGATTCTGTAGCCAGCTTCATGTTCACGAAAAACCACAGACTGCACATTTGCAACTCATCGTACCTAAATATCACCTTGTATTTCATCACAAGTTTGGCTCCCGAAATTAGAGAAAAATATACCGTGCGATATTAGTAACACACGAATGATATAACTGTAGCAGATTGCCTGTAAGCAACCATTCGCGCTAAATCTGCCGGCTACTGCTGCCGCCTCTGATTTGCACCTGCTCATAAGACAGCCTCCGGGACTAACCGTCTTTCAAACTAATTCTCGAGCATGTCCCACTAACCATCAGCCGTCTGACTGGCTAGGAGCGCGCGGAACTGACCAGAGGTAACGTGGTTCCGCTGCAGCTTCTCAGAGAGAGACATCTCAAGCAACCTACACCGGTTATCGGTTCACACGGAGGTATAATTTCGGTTGCTGGACGTCTTGTAAAATGTTTGCAAAGACCACTTCACGAGTTATTGAAACCAAACAAAATTACTGATGAATTGAAAGTGCCGTTTAATAGGCAACCTTCAGACTTTTTCCTTTTTGGTGTAAGAAGCCTGACCTTGACTCTAGAGTTTGTAAAAGTATTCTTGAATTACTCTTTATGATGAGTAACATGCGAACCATATGACGCTGACAATGAGAGAGAGAGAGAGAGAGAGAGAGAGAGAGAGAGAGAGAGAGAGTAGTGAGTGAAGTGTTATGAAAATGTGTGTATAGTGTGTGCAGTGACTGATAGTGAGATATGAGTGATCAGTGTGGCATTACATTATTTACTAAGTTATTTGTAAAAGAAGTATTGTATACCAGGAGTAAATCTAATGATTGTCTCTAACTAGAAGTATGTAAATATATGTGTATACGAATTAGCTTATTTTAAATTGATCTAAATTTGTAAATACTTTGACATGCCCTATATACTAGTATCAATAGATCTATGGATGAATAAAACTACTACTACTACTACTACTACTACTAATAATAATAATAATAATAAATGGCGCTTAGCTGGAGACGAAAATTATTTAGTATTAGAATAACAAACGCTTAACATCGAAAGTTGGGAAAAAACGAGAGACTACAATATTTAGTGAGCAACATTAAACTCCAATGCCGAACGAGGTAAGATATTAGAGGTGAATTTTTGTATCGATATGAAATACTTGCAAGGAGTTGTGAAAGAACTTTTTGAAAATGTCTGTATGGCATAGCATTGTGTGGAAGTGGAATGAACAACACGGGAAATCAGGAGAAAAGGAAACGGCTGAATTGTAGTTCTGTGGAAGGACGTCGAAAATTTAGTGGACACGTAAGGTAAAGAATGAAAGGGCCAGACACCTACTAGAATAGGTAAAAAAGCTCCTGGAAGTGGATATACTATGTGAAAAGCTGAACACAACATAGGAAGAGAAATAGGATATATTACACAAATCGAACGACTAGTGATTAAAAAAAAGAGTAATTTGCACTGGTGTCTAAAATGTGAGAACAATGCAAGCTATCTGGTGTTACGACAGATTGATGAAACGCATTAAAGGGGAAGCGTGAGCTCTCTTCAAAGGCAAGCCGTAAATTCTTCTCCTCTTTCTTCCCACATCATTGCAGTGCTGTTATTCACGAAATCCGCAGCTCTATCTCAGCTCTCCGTTCGCCGAACTGTAGAGCGAAACATTATTTCACATTCGGCATTTTCGGAGACACTTATAATTTATCTCATTTGAAATTTCCTCTGCGGGTGTCACCGGTAGTCCCGGAGGCAATTAAATGTTATTTGCAGTTAAAATTACGCAACGTAATTTTCAACGCAAAACTAGGGCTATCATTTGAATTTAAATTTCAGCCGTATCGTAATGAAACTTTATACACATGGAGTATTACTAAAATACTTGAAAAATGTGTAAAGCAATGTGTAAAAGGTATTAATACAGATTATTGTAACAGTACTGGAAAAATCTATTTTTTTTCGTGAAGCAATGTGTTTAAAGTTTTAATACACGTAATGCGGGTTAGTCTTCTGTTAGCTAAGCAGCGTGTAAAGTGTTACATAATTCAGGCCCCTTAAATGCGAAATTATGTAGTCTGATTAATACCCAAAATATGTACATATTCGTATAATATGCAATGTCTGCACTGATTTTTTGAATCTTACAAGCGCTGACAGAAGGAAATAAAATGCGATGTAGTTACTTTTAGAAATCGTTTGCGTTTCTAGCATTTGTAGACTTAAAGAAAGCTTTTGACATTGTTGACTGGAATACTCTCTTTCAAATTCTGAAGGTGGCAGGGGTAAAATAAAGGGAGCGAAAGGCAATTTACAATTTGTACAGAAACCAGATGGCAGTTATAAGAGTCAAGGGGAATGAAAGGGAAGCAGTGGTTGGGAAGGGAGTGAGATAGGGTTGTAACCTGTCCCCGATATTATTCAATTTGTGTATTGAGCAAGAAGTTTAGGAAACAAAAGAAAAATTCGGAGTAGGAATTAAAATCCATGGAGAAGAAATAAAAACTTTGAAGTTCGCCGGTGATATTGTAATTCTGTGAGAGACAGCAAAGGACCTGGAAGAGCAGTTGAACGGAATGGACAGTGTCTTGAAAGGAGGATATAGGATGAACATCAACAAAAGCAAAACGAGGGTAATGGAATGTAGTCAAATTAACTCGGGTGATGCTGAGGGAATTATAATAGGAAATGAGACACTTGGCGTAGTAAATGAGTTTTGCTATTTGGGAAGTAAAATAACTAATGTTGGTCAAAGTAGAGAGTATGTAAAATGTAGACTGGCAATGGCAAGGAAAGCGTTTCTGAAGAAGAGAAATTTGTTAACGTCGAGTATAGATTTAAGTGTCAGGAAGTGAAACATGGACGATAAATAGATTGGACAAGAAGAGAATAGAAGCTTTCGAAATGTGGTGCTACAGAAGAATGCTGAAGATTAGATGGGTAGACCACATAGCTAATGAGGAGGTAGTGAATAGAATTGGGGAGAAGAGAAGTTTGTGGCACAACTTGACTAGAAGAAGGGATCGACTGGTAGGACATGGTACTGGAGGGCAGCGTGGAGGGTAAAAATCGTAGAGGGAGACCAAGAGATGAATACACTAAGCAGATTCAGAAGGATGTAAGTTGCAGTAGGTACTGGGAGATGAAGAAGCTTGCACAGGATAGAGTAGCATGTATAGCTGCATCGAACCAGTCTCTGCACTGAAAACCACGACAACAGCATCCGTTTATTGTGTTCGACTGACGTAAAATCAACATTCTACAAAGTCTCTTTGCGTCATTCGTCACGAAGTAGAGAGATTTTTCAGCATGAGTTAGGAAAAAAATTATTATTTCTACAATTGTCAAGTAATCGAAGCATTCGTTTAGCTGAACTCACATTTCATACATCAACAAAGTAATTATGACATCATGTAGAAGCGTCTCAAAATAACCTTCGAACATCCCGAACATTATAGTTGCCAGAGTCAGAGGCAAATACATATGATTCCATTTAAATTTTAGCTAAGAGAATAGAATGAATTTATACATATACACATACACAAAATTGAAATCAAACAGCCTACGCCCAGAGACGAGTAACTGCTATAGCATTTTCTTGTCTTATACAGCTCCTCTTCGTTGCAAGAATCAAGGCAACATAAAAACTGACACAAATGGAATTGCGTTTTCCTGGAGACATATGGATCTCAACTTTATCTTAGATAAGAATAGAAGCTGAAGTAGTGATTCGGATCACCTATGACTGAGGTACAAGTAGATTTTCCCATCATGCACAAAGCGGGAGTGGTATTCCAGTATCGAGAGCCTCGGCAGTACTGACGATCTAACAATGGAAATATCGGTTGAGGGGGTGAACCGAGATTTGTGTTAGGGAGGGCACTGGTCTAGGGTAGTCTGTGCAATTGTCTAAGCCACAATGCCACAGTGATGCAGTAGTTAGCACATCAGCACAGTAGGCAGGCGATCCGGGTTAAAGCCCCAGCCTGGGCACAAATTTTGATTCACTACTTCTACTTCTGCTTCATTCCTTACTTACACAGACGTTTTATCGTCTATACTTCTCCACATCCACACTGTGTTTGGCCCTTGTAGGTATCCCCATTTCATTTCTTTTTCCTTGGATTTGACAATTGCCAACGCCCATTTGTAACCTGTTTCAGTGATCTCCATATGATCCAGTCTAAGTTGTGCCTGGCTGGTAAGCATTCTGCTGGTTCTACCCCTACTTGTAGGTGGCATAGTTTTGCTTTCCACAGTTTTTCTCTGGCTACCTTGGTTGATGAATTTAGTGCAGATGTTCACTGTAAAAAGCTTTTCCTAGAACTCAGCCTAGGTTATGTTTGAGTATATGCATGCAGTGGATGTAACTAATTTTCTTCGACTTTCATCATTTCGGCAGTTATGGATATTTACCGGCGTATGTCAGGAGAAGCACGCCTTTAACAAAGTCATCTGTTTTTAATATGCACTGAAGCGCCAAAGAAGCTAGTACAGGCATGAGTATTCAAATACAGAAATGTGTAAACAAGCAGAATACTGCGCTGCGGTCGACAACGCATATATAGGACAACAAGTAAGTGTCCTTCGCAGTTGTCATATCGGTTACTGCTCTATAATGGTGGATTGTCAAGATTTAAGTGAGTTTGAACGTCGGCACTCGACAGAAGGGACGCTGCTTCTCCGAGATAGCGCTGAAGTGGGGATTTTCCCGTGCAAGTATTTCACGAGTGTACCGTGTATATCAGGAATCTGGTAAAACTACAAATCTCCGACACCACTGCGGACGGGGAAAAGATTCTTCAAGAAGGGGACCAACGACGACTGAAGAGAATCGTTCAAAGTGACAGAAGTGCCACTCTTCAGCAAATTGCTGCAGAGTTCGGTGCTGGGCCATCAACAAGTGTCAGCGTGCGAACTATTCAACGAAACAACTTCGACGTGGACTTTCGGAGCCGAAGGCACACTCGCGTACCCTTGACGGCACGACACAAGGCTTTACGCCTCGCCTGGACCCGTCAACACCGACATTCGACTGTTGATGAGTGGAAACATGTTGCCTGGTCGGACGAGTCTCGTTACAAATCGAATCGAGCGGATGAACATGTACGGGAATGGAGACAACTTTACGAATCCATGGACCCTGCATGTCAAGAGGGGACACTTTAAGCTGGTAGAGGCTCTGTGATGATATGGGGCGTTTGAAGTTGGAGAGCTATGGAACCCGTGATGCGTGTAGATACGACTCTGACAGGTAACACGTCCGTAAGCATCCTGTCTGATCACCTGCATCCATTCATGTCCACTGTGCATTCCTACGGACTTGGGCAATTCCAGCAGGACAATGCGACTCCTCATACGTCCAGAATTGCTACAGAGTGGCTCCAAGAACGCTCTTCTGAGTTTAAACACTTCCGCTGGCCACCAAACTCTCCAGACATAAACATTATTGAGCATATGTGGGCTGCCTTGCAACGTGCAGTTTAGATTAGATTAGATTAGATTTACTTTCATTCCAATTCGTCTGTAGTGAGGAGGTCCTCCAGGATGTAGAACATGTCAAAAAAACAATAATACATGACAAATGTTTACAACTGAAACAAATAAGCTAATCTTCGTACATCCATATTTAAATAGAATGAAGGTAGGACACAGCTGGTATAATTTTTATTAAAATGAAATTCCTCCAGCTGTACATAAGATTTTTTATTTACTTCGCTACTAGTTTCGGCGTTGCGTCAACGCCATCTTCAGGCCCGTACACTTTGATGAAATCAGTTGTGTGTGGCTCAGTCTAGAGGTCCGCGGAGAGAACAACACGTGCTCCACATGGATGGAGCAAGTGTTGTTCTCTCCGCGGACCTCTAGACTGAGCCACACACAACTGATTTCCTCAAAGTATACGGGCCTGAAGATGGCGTTTACGCAACGCCGAGACTAGTAGCGAAGTAAACAAAAAATCTTAAGTACAGCTGGAGGAACTTCATTTTAATAAAAAAATAAGCTAATGTACCTTCCACAGGTCCCAAGTGGAATGATCATTTTTTTAATGAACACTATGTGAGAGAATCATTTCACAAACACTCATTTACTAAATCTGATTAATGCAATGAAATGAAATTAAAAAAAATGTTTTTTATAAGGTAATAAATATGTAGTAGAACTGCTACAGTACTTATTTACAATGAACACATTTCTGCACTGAAATGGTGCAGAAGTTAGATTGGACTTACACACAGACACACACACACACACACACGCACACACACACACACACACACATCCTCCAAATTACCGACCAATATCCTTAACATCGGTTTGTTGCAGGATTTTCGAACATATTCTCAGTTCGAATATAATGAAGTTGCTGTCCATGCATCAGCACGGCTTTAGAAAGCATCGCTCTTGCGGAACGCAACTGGCCCTTTTTTCACATGGTATCTTGCGAACCATGGATGAAGGGTATCAGACGGATGCCATATTCCTTGGCTTCCGGAAAGCGTTTGACTCAGTGCCCCACTGCAGACTCCTAACTAAGGTACGAGCATATGGGATTGGTTCCCAAGTATGTGAGTGGCTCGAAGACTTCGTAAGTAATAGAACCCAGTTCGTTGTCCTCGATGGTGAGTGTTCATCGGAGGTGAAGGTATCACCTGGAATCACCCAGGGAAGTGTGGTAGGTCCACTGTTGTTTTCTATCTACATGAATGATCTTTTGGATACGGTGGATAGCAATGTGCGGATGTGCGCTGATGATGCTGTGGTGTGTGGGAAGGTGTCATCGTTGAGTGACTGTAGGACGATACAAAATGACTTGGACAGGATTTGTGATTGGTGTAAAGAATGGCAGCTAATTCTAATAATAGATAAATGTAAATTAATGCAGATGAATTGGAAAAATAATCCCTTAATGTTTGAATACTCCATTAGTAGTGTAGTGCTTAGTCACGTCGATTCAATATTTGGGAGTAACATTGCAGAGCGATATGAAGTGGGACAAGCATGTAATGGCAGTTGTGGGGAAGGCGGATAGTCGTCTTCGGTTCATTGGTAGAATTTTGGGAAGATGTGGTTAACATGTAAAGGAGACCTCTTGTAAAACACTAAGACGACCTATTCTTGAGTACTGCTCGAGCGTTTGGGATCCCTATCAGGTCAGATTGAGGGAGGACATAGAAGCAATTCAGATGCGGGCTTCTAGATTTGTTACTGGCAGGTTTGCTCATCACGCGAGTGTTACGGAAATGCTTCAGGAACTCGGGTGGGAGTCTCTAGAGGAAAGGAGGAGTTCTTTTCGTGAATAGCTGCTGAGGAAATTTAGAGAACCTGCAATTAAGGCTGACAGCAGTACAATTTTACTGCCGCGAACTTACATTTCGCGGAAAGACCACAAAGATAAGATAAGAGAGATTAGGGCTCGTACAGAGGCATATAGGCAATCCTTTTTCTCTCTTTCTGTTTGGAAAAGGGAGACAAGGTGCTGGTTGTGGTACGGGGTACCCTCCGCCATGTACCGTATGGTGGATTGTGGAGTGTTTATGTAGATGTATGGTTCTACTGAGAAATTCATCAAAGGAGTAGAAGTAGTTAGCTATCAATAAATCCTTTAGGCTTTTCTTAAACTGAATTTCATTGGTTGTTAAGCTTATTATGACTGCTGGCAAGTTATTGAAAATGTGTGTTCCTAAATAATGCACACCTTTTTGTACAATAGTAAGTGGCTTCAAATCTTTGTGAAGGAGACCTCCACCCCCTCGTACTCTTACGGATCTGTGGACACCCCTGCAGGACTCATGATTTCAGTTCCCTCTAGACATTAGTCGAGACAAGACACGTAATATTGCTCTCGGGGGCTCTACACAAAATTAGGCAGGTTTGCCATTTTGTTTGGCTCTTCAGTGTACTATGTTCACAGCCTGTCATTCACTTGTGTTAATACTCTAGTTTAAATGTCAATACTGATTAGATACAGTATAGAAAATGACCTGGATTAGAACCAGTGGCACTCACATGAAGTCTGGAACTGCTGTTTCGGTTCAAAGCTACGAGTGATATCCTGTCTTCTGCGAACACAGTCAATTTAACGCACCATTGGCATTTGGACAGATGGAGGCAGCGGCTTATCTTTTGCGGTAACCGGCAGCAGAGCGGTCGAGCTCTTGTGCCGTAATGGCTTGACTGCTCTCCGTAAACGCAGAGTTCCTGGCACTGCTTTGCACAGCACGCTGAGTCGACTTGTGAGCTCCTTACCGAGAATTAGGGCAGCGGAAGTCTCGTGTTATCTCACTGTAACTGCGACCTTCCCGTCAAATATACTGTCCCTACTTTCGGCGAATTTATAAATAGGCACTGTTCCTTGTGATTAAAACCTTGATTCTAGCAAATAAACACTAGTCTTATGTCATAATCAGCCTTGGCTATAATGAGCTCAATACATACGAAAAAATATTTCCATTGTCCCTCCTTTTGTACAGGAGATTTTAAACTCGACGCTCACATTATAAGAGTGGCGTTTAAAAAGTCCGTGCAAAAATAAAAACTACTTACGTGTTTGGGTTAAACCTCTTTCATTTTTCGACGTAGTCTCCTTTTAGACTTATACATTTCGTCCAACGCTGTTCTAAATTGTTGATTCCTTCCGAATAATATGAATTGTCTACAAAATAGCTATTATTTGCTGCAATCGCCTCCTCGTTTAAAAAATCTTTGTCCCGCCAGCCATTTCTTCAAATTGGGGAACAAATAGTAGTCCGAGGGAACCAAATCAGGAGAACACGGGGGATGTGAAACGAGTTGGAATCCTATTTCCATTAATTCTGCAACCACAACTGCTGAGATGTGTGCCGGTGCATTGTCGTGATGGAAAAGGACTTTTTTCCGGTCCAGTCGCCGGTGTTTTTCTTGCAGCTCGGATTCCAAATGGTCCAATGACAATGATTAATTTGCGCATTAGTTTTACCCTTTTCCATATAGTCGACGAGGATTATCTCTTGAAAATCCCAAAAGACTGCTGCCATAACCTTTCCGGCCGAAGGAATGAATGTTCTTCGCTTTTTTGATGCAGATTTTCCCTTGGTAATCCATTGTTTAGGCCGGCCGTGGTGGCCGAGTGATTCTAGGCGCTACAGTCTGGAACCGCGCGACCGCTACGGTCGCAGGTTCGAATCCTGCATGGATGTATGTGATGTCCTTAGGTTAGTTAGGTTTAAGTAGTTCTAAGTTCTAGGGGACTGATGACCTAGAAGTTAAGTCCCATACTGCTCAGAGCCATTTGAACCATTTTTAACCATTGTTTAGACTGTTGTTTCATCTCAGTAGTATGTATCCATGTTTCATCCACAGTGACGAAACGACGCTTGAAGTCCTGCGGATTCTTCCTGAACAGCTGCAATCCATCCTTGCAACACTTCACACGATTCCATTTTTGGTCAAGCGTGAGCAATCGCGGAAACCATCTTGCGGATAGCTTTCTCATATCCAAATGTTTATGCAAAATATTATATACCCCTTCATTCGAGATGCCCACAGCACTAGCAATCTCGCACACCTTAACTCCTCTCTCATCCATCACCATATCATGGATTTTATCAATGATTTCTGGAGTCATAACCTCCACAGGGCGTCCAGAACGTTCAGCATCACTTGTGCCCATATGGCTACCCCGAAAATTTTGAAACCACTTATAATCGAAGGTGTAGAGTCACCGTAATGTTTATCAAGTTTCTCTTTAGTCTCCTGAGGCGTTTTGCCTTTCATAAACCAATGGATAGTCACCACACGAAATTCTTTTTCGTCCATTTTTTGACAATCACTCGATTTCCTTGATTCACACGAATGCCCAACACAAAGAAATGGACCAATATGGCTGAAACTTGGTGTGCGTTCTTTTCAAAGATGCTACTAACTAACAATGACCTCGATACGCGCCAGTGGTGCCATCTCTCTGGCTTTGCATGGACTTTTCAAACACCCCTCGTACAGGGGCTGTACAAAAGTACGCAAACACCGCGACCGATGCATGCTTCAACGTAATCCCAGATGCTAGCCAAGCCAGCAGATTGCGCTGTGGTTTGAACACGAACGCGCTATTGTCGCAGGGTCGAATCCTGCCTCGGGCATGGATGTGTGTGATGTCCTTAGGTTAGTTAGGTTTAAATATTTCTAAGTTCTAGGGGACTGATGACCTCAGATGTTAAGTCCCATAGTGCTCCGAGCCATTTGAACCATTTGACGACGAACGACTCCTGTGTGTGTCACCTATACGTTGCAAGTGTCAATCGTGGGCAGAATTGTATTCAGTGTGTATTTGAGTGCATTATGTCGATGCTAAGTCAGTTGGAACGTGGGAAAATTGTTGTTGCTCGCACGATGAGTGCTTCCGTAAGCAAGATAACCGGTATGTTTCGTGTTTCAAGAGGCACGGTAACGAAGATTCTACCGCAGACAGGTAAAGCGGAAAAACATCGTCCATTAAGTCACAACGCGGACGAAATTCTGTGTTGAGTGACTGTGAAACACTGTCGTTGAAGATGATTATGACGAAAAATGAGAGGACAACACCTGTAAAAGTCATTGCAGAGCTGAATGTCGCACTCGGGACCCCTTTCAGCCCCAAGACAAAACGAAGAGACATTCATAAGGTGGGAATTGCAAGCCTAGCTGGAATTCCAAAACCACTCATGAATGATGCAAACGTCCGTAACAGGAAAACGTGGTGCCGAAGCCATAGAACCTGGGCTAAGAAGCAGTGGAAGAAAATCACTTGGTCGGATGGTTCTTGTTTCATATTGTTTCCAGTTTCTGGCCGAGTTTTCGTTCCAAGAGTGAAACATGCCGGGGGTTTGGTGATGATTTGGGTGTCCATATCGCGTTGTTACATGGGCCCCATGATTATTCTGCAGGGTCGTATTGCTGCTCATATTACTACCTAGGATTATGTGGCCTTTTTGGCTGATCAGACCCATCCTATAGTACAATGTTTGTTCCCTAATAGTGATTCAGTGTTCCAAGAAGACACATGGGTTGCATGTCAATTGTAAGTCTGATGGCAACTAGTTAATGCTTAGTGTACAGACTGTGCTATGTGGTTTCATAACCTGTCAGTGAGGTCCTTTGCGAGCACTGCATTTGCGACATACCTTAGTGTGTTGAAGATAGACACACCGGTCTCCATAGGTGTGACAAATGCAAATTTTGCAGTACATTAAAATGTCCTGATGTTCCCTTAGAAGGGCGAAAAGCGTCAATAAAAGTGTTGTTTTCCCTGCAACCAAGACACTTTTCTCTTGAAATACTACCCACAGTTGCTGTACCAGTTACGCCATGGAGTGGACTGAATTTTACAATAGTTATGTCAGTATTTTCATTTGGCAATGCGATTTCAAGAAGCCAAGGTGTCGAAGTACGATTAAGTATTTGTTGCTATTTTATTAATTATGACTGTCAATAAAACAACAGCAAAAGCAAAAATGGATATGTGAATGGTCGAGAAAAAGAAACAAGCTCCAGTTAATTTGCTCATTGAAATTCTGTCTCTTGTTGCTTATTAATGGTGTAACGGAGCAGAACATAGAAAGAAAACATGGTAAGTTGAGTAAAAATGATAGAAGTAAATGAAATTTCCGGCGAGAAGGAGGTCATTTGTGTGTTTGTTAGTGGTGTAATATCACCAAACGCGAGCAGTACAGTTCCCATGAAAACGGGCAAACCAATTTTATCTGTAATGCGATATTTATTTTAGCTAATTAAAGATAAGTAATGAACATTTTTTTGTGTTTTGGGATTATTATTTCGTATGAGATGAAAATCAGTGCTAACGGCTTGAAGAGCAGTACTGGTCTAGAGGAACATGCAAATACGTACAAACAAATAGGGATAAAGATTTAGTTTTTGATAAGCATCGATCTAAGTACTGCCACAGTACTTAGACATATGTGAATTTTTCATACTGCCAATCACTGTTCGAAGTGGAAGCAGTTTTACTCAGATCTAACGTGGAATACGGTTCTGACTTGATTCGAACCGAGTGACGTGGCACAGTGGCTAACATACTGGACTCGCATTCGGGAGGACGACGGTTCAATCCCGCGGCCGGCCGTCCTGGCTCTGAACACTATGGGACTTAACATCTTAGGTCATCAGTCCCCTAGAACTTAGTGTGGTGTCACCACCAGACAGCCGACTTTGATAGCAGTGGTTCACTGACTACATACGCTCTCATTTGCCGAGATGACAGTTTAGCATAGCCTTCAGCTACGTCATTTGCTACGACCTAGCAAGGCGCCATATTGAGTTACTGAATGCATCCTGAACAGAGAATATTGTGAATCATGTACTGTCAAGAGCGACGTTCATCATAAATGGATTAAAGTTAAGTATCAACTAGCTACTCTGCTTTCTGAATTCTAATTCCTTGTCATGTTCCAGACCTCACGTCAGTATAGTTCTTCCCTCCTCACACCAGCTTGCGTGAGCTAAAACGCGTTCATTTCGGCCTCCTCTAGTAACACGGTGTTGGCTCTTCAGCCAACACAGCACTTAGAACTACTTAAACCTAGCTAACCTAAGGACATCACACACATCCATGCGCGAGGCAGGATTCGAACCTGCTACCGATGCGGTCGCGCGGTTCTAGTCGGCCATCCTGATTTAGGTTTTCCGTGATTTCCATAAATCGCTCCAGGCAAATGCCGGGATGGTTCCTTTGAAAGGGCACGGCCGGCTTCCTTCGTAGTCCTTCCCTAAACCGATGAGACCGATGACCTCGCTGTCTGATCTCCTCCCACAAACAACCCAAGCAAAAAAATTGTTTTATTGTTTAGAATAAAAGTAGTATCCCAGAGAATCATTTATTAAACACACACACACACACACACACACACACACACACACACACACACACAACCTATGTTACGTAACAATTTTGTATTAACATAATATCCAAAAAATTTAGTCTGAGGAACTAGCCTTTATTTTGTGTAGTAAAGACAAGCAGGGTTGCATATACCGCTATTTCAGGTGTATTCGGATACCAAACAACTGGTCTCTGCTTGTTTATCGACTAGTAACCATGAGCTATTGTTCGAACAATTTGCCTTTTTTCATGTTAAACACCATCATATCATTTTTGGTAGCACTGTCGTGCTGGTAATGATACTCTCAACTAACGAGGTAGGTAAAAGCGAGTTTCAGAAAACTGTAAATGGCTAACAACTGTTGTCGTCCAGGGGCCGGGAAGCGGAAGAGAGGATGAGATAGCCATCTCTTCGGAGCAGATAAATTCTTCCATGGAACGGTTGTCTGCGCAGATCTATGGTGTCCTCAAGTCCCCGTGTCCGCATATCTCCGGACAACGGCTGAACTGCTCCGGAAGGAAGATCAATGTTTACCGTCGTGTCGATCATATCATTAGACACAGAACAAAAAATCAAGATAACAATACATTATGGCGTTAGTTTTACTCAGTTCAGGACGTAAGTGTAGGTGGCTAGATGTAGACCTGATCTGCTGTTATCCTGAACGCAACTGCTCCAGTCTACCTCACTGCACACCACTGCTTCCCTAATGCGAAAATATTCCTAAGACACGACTGTATACTCAACCACATTCTACATCAGTCAGTCTGTCTTGTATTTGGATAATTAAAATCACATTTTCCAGTAAAATATTACTCTTCTTAATATTACGTCCTCTTATCAATAGAAGAGGACCTTTCTAACCATTTTTACCAATACAGAACATACCGTTTGTATATCAGTTATTTTGTTCGGGATGTAACGAATGTTAAAGCAGAGAAACACTCACTGTACATATGTATCCTTGACACTGATCAACAGAGGTTCATTGAAGGTGAAAATTTCTGAAGAAATAAGGATTTTTTATTTATTTTATTCACATTTGGTGTTGGAAAGAGCTAGAATCACATCTGTATTATGACCTACAAAGAGGTACAGACCACTATAAATATATTAATTTGAAAGTAGTATTGCGATATTATATGATTGCTTCCAGAAGGTAAAGATTAAGAAGTTCCTCGTAAAGAAACTATGGCCGGAAAGACTCTCCGTGGTATGGTACAGAAGTAGTACTTGGGAACAAATACTCAGTTGCAGGTGCAGGTTAAAGGCTCACAAGCTCTAAAAATATTTCTGTCATGTACATAGTGGTGATGGCAGTGAGAAATTTGCGTTACTGTTTGTTTAATCACTTGCTGATGCCAATGTCACTCGTCGGTAAATAATGTTTGAATTAAACCACCTTCTGACGCTGAGGTGCACGAACAATTTGGGGAGTCCCTAACATCTATCCGGTGGAGGTGGCTGGGAGGTTTTCATGATAGAAATACATCCTTATCATAGGTATTAGTTACATTCCTCCAGGTGTGCAATCCATAAACTACAGTGTTGTGGGAGAAAAGTGTTGTGATTTATCGTATTGGCACGTACCCTCATGCTCTTCTTTCCAATCGTAAATGGTGCAGTGATGCAGTACGGAATGGTTCAAATGGCTCTGAGCACTAGCGCGTAGAACTACTCGGCCACTCCGGCCGGCAGTACGTAATGATTTCACCTCTTTGCATCTTCTAAAAGACATGTGCATGTATAGTGTAACACCGTTAGCCAGATCTGGCGAGTCACCTCCTGATGACCGCGTAACCGCCGTCGATTATTGCAGCATCCTTCTTCAGCATTAAGGCATGCGTCTACATCTACATCTACATCTACATACACGGCATAAGGTGACCACTGCTAGTCATTCTCTTTCTTGTTCACTCGCAAACGGAGCGAGGGAGAAATGACTGTCTGTATGCTTCCGTACAAACCCTAATTTCTGTTACGTTGCCTTCACGGTCCTTTATGGGAAATATACATTGGTGGCAGTAGCATCATTCCACTGCCAGCCGCAGATGCCGGATTTCTAAATTTTCTCAATAGCGTTGTGCTAAAAGAACGTCGTCTTCCCTCCAGGGATTCTCACTCGAGTTCACAGAACATTTCCATAATACCCGCGATTTGATCGAACCTAACAACAAATCCAGCAGCTCACTGTGCGGCTGTTTGCTGATGATGCTGTGGTGTGCGGGAAGGTGTCGTCGTTGAGTAACTGTAGGAGGATACAAAATGACTTGGACAGAGTTTGTGATTGGTGTAAAGAATGGCAGCTAACTCTAAATATAGATAAATGTAAATTAATGCAGATGAATAGGAAAAAGAATCCCGTAATGTTTGAATACTCCATTAGTAGTGTAGTGCTTGGCACAGTCACGTCGACCCCCATGAACCATGGACCTTGCCGTTGGTGGGGAGGCTTGCGTGCCTCAGCGATACAGATAGCCGTACCGTAGGTGCAACCACAACGGAGGGGTATCTGTTGAGAGGCCAGACAAACGTGTGGTTCCTGAAGAGGGGCAGCAGCCTTTCCAGTAGTTGCAGGGGCAACAGTCTGGATGATTGACTGATCTGGCCTTGTAACAATAACCAAAACAGCCTTGCTGTGCTGGTACTGCGAACGGCTGAAAGCAAGGGGAAACTACGGCCGTAATTTTTCCCGAGGGCATGAAGCTTTACTGTATGATTAAATGATGATGGCGTCCTCTTGGGTAAAATATTCCGGAGGTAAAATAGTCCCCCATTCGGATCTCCGGGCGGGGACTACTCAAGAGGATGTCGTTATAAGGAGAAAGAAAACTGGCGTTCTACGGGTCGGAGCGTGGAATGTCAGATCCCTTAATCGGGCAGGTAGGTTAGAAAATTTAAAAAGGGAAATGGATAGGTTAAAGTTAGATATAGTGGGAATTAGTGAAGTTCGATGGCAGGAGGAACAAGACTTCTGGTCAGGTGACTACAGGGTTATAAACACAAAATCAAATAGGGGTAATGCAGGAGTAGGATTAATAATGAATAGGAAAATAGGAATGCGGGTAAGCTAGTACAAGCAACATAGTGAACGCATTATTGTGGCCAAGATAGATACGAAGCCCACACCTACTACAGTAGTACAAGTTTATATGCCAACTAGCTCTGCAGATGACGAAGAAATTGAAGAAATGTATGATCAAATAAAAGAAATTATTCAGATAGTGAAGGGTGACGAAAATTTAATAGTCATAGGTGACTGGAATTCGGTAGTAGGAAAAGGGAGAGACGGAAACGTAGTAGGTGAATATGGAATGGGGCAAAGAAATGAAAGAGGAAGCCGCCTGGTAGAATTTTGCACAGAGCACAACTTAATCATAGCTAACACTTGGTTTAAGAATCATAAAAGAAGGCTGTATACATGGAAGAAGCCTGGAAATACTGACAGGTTTCAGATAGATTATATAATGGTACGACAGAGATTTAGGAACCAGGTTTTAAATTGTAAGACATTTCCAGGGGCAGATGTGGACTCTGACCACAATCTGTTGGTTATGACCTGTAGATTAAAACTGAAGAAACTGCAAAAAGGTGGGAATTTAAAGAGATGTGACCTGGATAAACTAAAAAAAAGCCAGAGGTTGTACGGAGTTTCAAGGAGAGCATAAGGGAGCAATTGACAGGAATGGGGGAAAGAAATACGGTGGAAGAAGAATGGGTAGCTTTGAGGCATGAAGTAGTGAAGGCAGCAGAGGATCAAGTAGGTAAAAAGAAGTGGGCTAGTAGAAATCCTTGGGTAACAGAAGAAATATTGAATTTAATTGATGAAAGGAGGAAATATAAAAATGCAGTAAATGAAGCAGGCAAAAAGGAATACAAACGTCTCAAAAATGACATCGACAGGAAGTGCAAAATGGCTAAGCAGGGATGGCTAGAGGACAAATGTAAGGATGTAGAGGCTTATCTCACGAGGGGTTAGATAGATACTGCCTACAGGAAAATTAAAGAGACCTTTGGAGATAAGAGGACCACTTGTATGAATATTAAGAGCTCAGATGGAAACCCAGTTCTAACCAAAGAAGGGAAAGCAGAAAGGTGGAAGGAGTACATAGAGGGTCTATACAAGGGCGATGTACTTGAGGACAATATTATGGAAATGGAAGAGGATGTAGATGAAGATAAAATGGGAGATACCATACTGCGTGAAGAGTTTGACAGAGCACTTAAAGACCTGAGTCGAAACAAGGCCCCTGGAGTAGACAACATTCCATTGGAACTACTGACGGCCTTGGGAGAGCCAGTCCTGACAAAACTCTACCATCTGGTGAGCAAGATGTATGAGACAGGCGAAATACCCTCAGACTTCAAGAAGAATATAATAATTCCAATCCCAAAGAAAGCAGGTGTTGACAGATGGGAAAATTACCGAACTATCAGTTTAATAAGTCACAGCTGCAAAGTACTAACGCGAGTTCTTTACAGACGAATGGAAAAACTAGTAGAAGCCGACCTCGGGGAAGATCAGTTTGGATTCCGTAGAAATGTTGGAACACGTGAGGCAATACTGACCCTACGACTTATCTTAGAAGCTAGATTAAGGAAGGCCAAACCTATGTTTCTAGCATTTGTAGACTTAGAGAAAGCTTTTGACAATGTTGACTGGAATACTCTCTTTCAAATTCTGAAGGTTGCAGGGGTAAAATACAGGGAGCGAAAGGCTATTTACGATTTGCACAGAAACCAAATGGCAGTTATAACAGTCGAGGGACATGAAAGGGAAGCAGTGGTTGGGAAGGGAGTGAGACAGGGGTGTAGTCTATCCCCGATGTTATTCAATCTGTATATTGAGCAAGCAGAGAAGGAAACAAAAGAAAAATTCGGAGTAGGTATTAAAATTCATGGTGACGAAGTAAAAACTTTGAGGTTCGCCGATGACATCGTAATTCTGTCAGAGACAGCAAAGGACTTGGAAGAGCAGTTGAACGGAATGGATAGTGTCTTGAAAGGAGGATATAAGATGACCATCAACAAAAGCAAAACGAGGATAATGGAATGTAGTCGAATAAAGTCGGGTGATGCTGAGGGAATTAGATTAGGAAGTGAGACACTCAAAGTAGTAAAGGAGTTTTGCTATTTGGGGAGCAAAATAACTGATGATGGTCGAAGTAGAGAGGATATAAAATGTAGACTGGCAAAGGCAAGGAAAGCGTTTCTGAAGAAGAGAAGTTTGTTAACATCGAGTATAGATTTAAGTGTCAGGAAGTCATTTCTGAAAGTATTTGTATGGAGTGTAGCCATGTATGGAAGTGAATCATGGACGAGAAATAGTTTGGGCAAGAAGAGAATAGAAGCTTTCGAAATGTGGTGCTACAGAAGAATGCTGAAGATTAGATGGGTAGATCACATAACTAATGAGGAAGTATTGAATCGGATTGGAGAGAAGAGAAGTTTGTGGCACAACTTGACCAGAAGAAGGGATCGGTTGGTAGGACATGTTCTGAGGCATCAAGGGATCACCAATTTAGTATTGGAGGGCAGCGTGGAGGGTAAAAATCGTAGAGGGAGACCAAGAGATGACTACACTAAGCAGATTCAGAAGGATGTAGGTTGCAGTAGGTACTGGGAGATGAAGAAGCTTGCACAGGATAGAGTAGCATGGAGAGCTGCATCAAACCGGTTTCAGGACTGAACACCACAACAACAACAACAACAACACTGCAGAGCGATATGAAGTGGGACAAGCATGTAATGGCAGTTGTGGGGAGTGCAGATAGCCGGCCGCGGTGGTCTCGCGGTTCTAGGCGCGCAGTCCGGAACCGTGCGACTGCTACGGTCGCAGGTTCGAATCCTGCCTCGGGCATGGATGTGTGTGATGTCCTTAGGTTAGTTAGGTTTAAGTAGTTCTAAGTTCTAGGGGACTGATGACCACAGCAGTTGAGTCCTATAGTGCTCAGAACCATTTGAACCATTTTGAGTGCAGATAGTCGTCTTTGGTTCATTGGTAGAATTTGGGAATATGTGGTTCATCTGCAAAGGAGACCGCTTACAAAACACTAATACGACCTATTCTTGAGTACTGCTCGAGCGTTTGGGATCCCTGTCACGCCGTATTGAGGGAGGACATAGAAGCGGTTCAGAGGCGGGGTGCTAGATTTGTTACTGGTATGTTTGATCATCACGCGAGTGTTACGGAAATGCTTCAGGAACTCGGGTGGGAGTCTCTGGAGGAAAGAAGGCGTTCTTTTCGTGAATAGTTACTGAGGAAATTTAGAGAACTAGTGTTAGAGGCTGACTGTAGTACAATTTTACTGCCACCGACTTATATTTCGCGGAAAGATCACAAAGATAAGATAAGAGAGATTAGGGCTCGTACAGAGGTATATAGGCAGTCATTTTTCCCTCGTTCTGTTTTGGAGTGTAACAGGGAGAGAAGATGCTAGTTGTGGTACGAGGTACCCTCCGCCACGCAGCGTATGGTGGATTGCAGAGTACGTATGTAGATATAGATGTAGATGTCGACGTAGACAACATACCAGGCTCGAGAAGTCTTCGAGCCACTCTCTTATCTGAAACCTATCGTACGCTCGGACATATCTGGTAATCTAGCAATATGGGATCTGTCTACTGGCCTTCATCCATAGTCCGCAGGATATCATGCGAGAAGAGGTTAAAATGGTTCAAATGGCTCGGAAAGTGGTATTGTTGGTCGGCTTTATGTACACTGGGAGCACAATTAACGCCCACAGATACTATGAGACTCTGAAAAAATTCAAAGGGGCAATTCACACCCAGAGAAGAGGAATGTTGAACTAGGGTATACACATTCTCCATGACAACGCTCGCCCACACATCGCTCGGCAAACATTTGTTTTCCTGCTCTCCTGGCAGGTCATCAAGATTTAAGTCAATATGAACTTGGTGTTATAGTCAGCGCACTAGCGATGTGACACAGCATCTATGAGGTAGCGATGAAGTGGGGATTTTCCCGTACCACAATTTCTCGAGTGTACCGTGAATATCAGGAATCCAGTACATAAAATCTCCGACATCGCTGCGGCCAGAAAAAGATCCTGCAAGAACGAGACCAACGACGACTGAAGAGACTTGGTCAAAGTGAGAGAAGTGTAACCCTTCCGCAAATTGGTGCAGATTTAAATGCTGGGCCATCAACACGTGTGAGTGTGAGGACCATCCAACGAAACATCATAGATATGGGCTTTCGGAGTCGTAGACCCACTCGTGTATCCTTGATGACTGCACGGCGCAAAGCGTTACGACTCACCTGGGTCCGTCAACACCAACGTTGGACTTTTGATGAACGGAAACATGTTCCCTGGTTGGACGAGTCTCGTTTCAAATTGTATCGAGTGGATGGATGTGTATGTGTATGGAGACACCCTCAAGAATCCAAGGATCCTGCATGTCAGGAGGGGACTGTTCAAACTGGTGTGGGGCGTGTGCAGTGAGATTGAGATGGGACCCCTGATAAGTCTAGATACGACTCTGACAGGTGATATGTACGTAAGCATCCTGTCTGAACACTTACGTCCATTCATGTACATTGTCCATTCCGACGGAGTTGGGCAATTCCATCAGGACAATGCGACACCCCACACGTCCAGAATTGCTACAGAGTGGCCCCAGGAACACTCTTCTGAATCTAAACACTTCGCTGGCCACGAAACTCTCCAGTCATTAACATAATGGAGTATATCAGGAATGTCTTGCAAAGTGCTGTTCAGTAGAGATCTCCATCCCCTTGTACTCTTTCGGATTTATGGCTAGCCCTGCAGGTTTCATGGTGTCAATTCCCTCCAGCACTACTTCAGACATTATCGAGTCCATGCCACATCGTATTGCGGCATTTCTGAGGGCTCGCTGGGACCCTACACGATATTAGTTTAGTGTACCAGTTTTTTGGCTCCTCAGTGTACAATCAACTTATATTTTCTGAAATAGAGAAAGGGGGAACGGTATTGCAATGGCGAAAGTTGAAAATCTGTGCCGGACCAGGTCTCCAACCCCGATGCTCCGCTTCTCTAGAAAGGTTGCGTTAACCGTCTCGGCCAGTCGGGCACTTCTCCACTCCGACCAAAATACTCAGCTTATCGCTCGCTACATACAGCGTCCCCCACGTTCTTTACATCTCCAACTCGCAAATTCTTGATTACCGTACGGGTTCGAACGATATTAGTGCATCTGCACCGAAACATAGTTCTAGAGCCGTCTTGCTCGATAGTATTAATATATATGGTTGCACCATGAATATTTCTTAATTTTTTCCAGCTCTCGACTAAAGAAATCGAACACTCAGGGTGAGGAGTTCGGGACAGCCACCCTGACAGCCTACACCTGCCCTCTCCACCTCCTTCCTCCTCACCGACAAAGTGGTCGTCAGTACCTGACGCTGCCGACTCCATTATAATTGAATCAGGAGACAAGTCTTTGGGCTAAGCACGTTTTCCAGTACTTCACAAAAATCTCCCATCGATTTTACATCCCTGCATTTAACCCTCAAATGCATGATTTATTATTTCAAGCTGTAAAAATTACCACGTTTATTTTATAGTGTCTACACTGTTGTTGTTGTTGTCTTCAGTCCTGAGACTGGTTTGATGCAGCTCTCCATGCTACTCTATCCTGTGCAAGCTGCTTCATCTCCCAGTACCTACTGCAACCTACATCCTTCTGAATCTGTTTAGTGTACTCATCTCTCGGTCTCCCTCTACGATTTTTACCCTCCACGCTGCCCTTCAATGCTAAATTTGTGATCCCTTGATGCCTCAAAACATGTCCTACCAACCGATCCCTTCTTCTAGTCAAGTTGTGCCACAAACTTCTCTTCTCCCCAATCCTATTCAATACCTCCTCATTAGTTACGTGATCTATCCACCTTATCTTCAGTATTCTTCTGTAGCACCACATTTCGAAAGCTTCTATTCTCTTCTTGTCCAAACTAGTTGTCGTCCATGTTTCACTTCCATACATGGCTACACTCCAAACAAATACTTTCAGAAACGACTTCCTGATACATAAATCTATATTCGATGTCAACAAATTTCTCTTCTTCAGAAACGCTTTCCTTGCCATTGCCAGTCTACATTTTATATCCTCTCTACTTCGACCATCATCAGTTATTTTACTTCCTAAATAGCAAAACTCCTTTACTACTTTAAGTGTCTCATTTCCTAATCTAATTCCCTCAGCATCACCCGATTTAATTTGACTACATTCCATTATCCTCATTTTGCTTTTGTTAATGTTCATCTTATATCCTCCTTTCAAGACACTGTCCATTCCGTTCAACTGCTCTTCCAAGTCCTTTGCCGTCTCTGACAGAATTACAATGTCATCGGCGAACCTCAAAGTTTTTACTTCGTCACCATGAATTTTAATACCTACTCCAAATTTTTCTTTTGTTTCCTTTACTGCTTGCTCAATATACAGATTGAATAACATCGGGGAGAGGCTACAACCCTGTCTCACTCCTTTCCCAACCACTGCTTCCCTTTCATGCCCCTCGACTCTTATTACTGCCATCTGGTTTCTGTACAAATTATAAATAGCCTTTCGCTCCCTGTATTTTACCACTGCCACCTTTAGAATTTGAAAAAGAGTATTCCAGTCAACATTGTCAAAAGCTTTCTCTAAGTCTACAAATGCTAGAAACGTAGGTTTGCCTTTTCTTAATCTTTCTTCTAAGATAAGTCGTAAGGTCAGTATTGCCTCACGTGTTCCAACATTTCGACGGAATCCAAACTGATCCTCCCCGAGGTCTGCATCTACCATTTTTTCCATTCGTCTGTAAAGAATTCGCGTTAGTATTTTGCAGCCGTGGCTTATTAAACTGACTGTTCGGTAATTTTCACATCTGTCAGCACCTGCTTTCTTTGGGATTGGAATTATTATATTCTTCTTGAAGTCTGAGGGTATTTCGCCTGTCTCATACATCTTGCTCACCAGCTGGTAGAGTTTTGTCATGACTGGCTCTCCCAAGGCCGTCAGTAGTTCTAATGGAATGTTGTCTACTCCGGGGGCCTTGTTTCGACTCAGGTCTTTCAGTGCTCTGTCAAACTCTTCACGCAGTATCGTATCTCCCATTTCGTCTTCATCTACATCCTCTTCTATTTCCATAATATTGTCCTCAAGTACATCGCCCTTGTCTAAACCTTCTATATACTCCTTCCACCTTTCTGCCTTCCCTTCTTTGCTTAGAACTGGGCTGCCATCTGAGCTCTTGATATTCATACACGTGGTTCTCTTCTCTCCAAAGGTCTCTTTAATTTTCCTGTAGGCTGTATCTATCTTACCCCTAGTGAGATAAGCCTCTACATCCTTACATTTGTCCTCTAGCCATCCCTGTTTAGCCGTTTTGCTCTTCCTGTCGATCTCATTTTTGAGACGTTTGTATTCCTTTTTGCCTGCTTCATTTACTGCATTTTTATATTTTCTCCTTTCATCAATTAAATTCAATATTTCTTCTGTTACCCAAGGATTTCTAGCAGCCCTCGTCTTTGTACCTACTTTACCTACTGCTGCCTTCACTACTACATCCCTCAGAGCTACCCATTCCTCTTCTACTGTATTTCTTTCCCCTATTCCTGTCAATTGTTCCCTTATGCTCTCTCTGAAACTCTGTACAACCTCTGGTTCTTTCAGTTTATCCAGGTCCCATCTCCTTAATTTCCCACATTTTTGCAATTTCTTCAGTTTTAATCTACAGGTCATAACCAATAGATTGTGGTCAGAGTCCACATCTGCCCCTGGAAATGTCTTACAACTTAAAACCTGGTTCCTAAATCTCTGTCTTACCATTATATAATCTATCTGATACCTTTTAGTATCTCCAGGGTTCTTCCACGTATACAACCTTCTTTCATGATTCTTAAACCAAGTGTTAGCTATGATTAAGTTGTGCTCTGTGCAAAATTCTACTAGGCGGCTTCCTCTTTCATTTCTTAGCCCCAATACATATTCACGTACTATGTTTCCTTCTCTCCCTTTTCCTACACTCGAATTCCAGTCACCCATTACTATTAAATTTTCGTCACCCTTCACTATCTGAATAATTTCTTTTATTTCATCGTACATTTCTTCAATTTCTTCATCATCTGCAGAGCTAGTTGGCATATAAACTTGTACTACTGTAGTAGGTGTGGGCTTCGTATCTATCTTGGCCACAATAATGCGTTCACTATGCTGTTTGTAGTAGCTTACCCGCATTCCTATTTTCCTATTCATTATTAAACCTACTCCTGCATTACCCCTATTTGATTTTGTGTTTATAACCCTGTAGTCACCTGACCAGAAGTCTTGTTCCTCCTGCCACCGAACTTCACTAATTCCCACTATATCTAACTACACTACAAAATTAAATTATCAAAGCATTAGTAGTATGGGATTAGAAATAAAAGATGGAGTTTACCTACATCATTTTTTGTTTGCTGGCGATCAAGCAGTCGTAGCAAAAATGGGGAGGATGCTAACTATATATGCAATCAACTAGAAGTAGCATACAAAACTTGGGCTTTGAAGATTAATTACCAAAAAACAGAATACTTGACTAATGATTCAGATGAGCTACACATTGAAGGAAAGAAAATCAAAAA
Source organism: Schistocerca gregaria (assembly GCF_023897955.1). Lineage (NCBI taxonomy): Eukaryota > Metazoa > Arthropoda > Insecta > Orthoptera > Acrididae > Schistocerca > Schistocerca gregaria. Next base: position 353,660,050 of record NC_064922.1, on the reverse strand, counting down.
GATAAACACTTTCTGTTATTTGGGATCCATTTTAGAAAGCGAGGGAAAATCAGAGTCATAAATCAATAAAAGAATTAGTAGCGGACGGAAGGTCATTGGGATGCTTAACTCAGTCTTATGGAGCAGGAATGTAATGATCAGAAATTAAACATTAATATACAAATCAATATTAGAGTGTGTGGTTCTGTACGGAACGGAGACCTGGACAATTAACCTGAAGCACATTAAAAAATTACAAGCTCTAGAGATGGACTTCTGGAGAAGATCGGCAAGAGTCTACAGGAAAGAAAAGATAAGGAACACTGAAAAAAATAAGGAGAATGGAAATAAAAGAAAGAATATATGACGTAATGGATAGGAAGAAATTACAGTGGTACGGGCACGTACGACGAACGGAGAAAACCAGAATACCAAAATTGATATTTGAGTGGGAAGCGGAGGGTAGAAGAAGAAGAGGACGACCTATGACCACCTGGCTCCAAAATGAACAGCACACAATGAGGAGAATGGACGTAGAGGAAGAGGACACACAAGATCGAAACACCTGGAGGAATATTTTGAAAATATAGTTTAAAAACGTTTATTCTTTGTATTGTAATTTCCGAGTAAATTATTATGTTGGAGATAAGCCTGTGTAATGAGGAAAAGCTAAAAAAAAAAAAAAAAAAAAAAAAAAAGACACAGCATTATTGTTGACAATCGCTACAAACACAATAACTGACCTAATTTCATATCTATAGTAAAGACACTCGAATTAACTGTGCACACCAAATCTACTTATGTTTTCAAAACAAAAAAGTAATTTTCAAACCCACAAATCAGTGCACAAACACCAAAAAAAGTCTCTACTTTCCGCCAAAAAAACACGCCCGACAGTGCATCCACACAGCTGATTGTCGAACTGGTTCAGTTCATCCTGCCATTTACGATCGCTATGAAGAACTTCTAGCAGATTAGCAGCTGCAGTAGAGCGTGTACACTTAACTACGTAACGAATTTGTTACCAAATGTTGCTCAGTATAGGGACATCGAAGAAATGAAGTCTGTAGCTGATCAGCTACACTATGCAATAAAGGGTTAAGAGCGTCATTTCCGAATAATCTAAGCAAGTTCGTGACATTATCCACTGTCATTCGTACTCATAGGCGCCCGCAAGATATGCAAGAGGGAGATTTTGCTCCCTTCAGGGATTTTAGGCACAGACTATTAACTATTTCAAAAAATGAGTTTCGGCTATTATACTATATCGAATATTTGACAATTGTGTGGTTTCATACATTCAGCTAATCGAATTCTGCGCCTAGGTTACTATTTACCCAAGAAATCCAAACAATGTGGCTTTCAAAACATATTTTGTTGAACGTCAATTACGGGAGTCAATGCTAATAAAAACCCAGAAGTGTTGTAGTAGGCATAAAAGTTGTTTAGGCTTTTTTTAGGTTTATTTACTTGTACTGCATTCCAATCAAAAGTATTTTTTAGAGTAATTTTTCTCTGAAGGGAATTTTTCTGTTGAAGATTTTTAATTTTCATTGTAAACAACGTTGTTCATTTATTTGTTGTTTTCCTAGTAAGAACAGATGTTGTTTCGCTTTTGCAATTGAATGTTTATTTTTTTAACCAAATATGTTTCACTTATCCCCATTAGACATCAACAGCGATCTATAAAAACAAAAGAAGATTAGTTAACAATAAATGTTTTATTGTATTATTTCCTACCAGTGCATTTAAATTATGCTACTGTTTAGAACAGTAGGTTTTGATTTAAATGTATTGCCAGGAAATTGGCTTCAAAATGGGCCTCAAATTTACCAAATGAGTCTTAGAAACAATGCCGATGTTAGAGTCTCGTTCCATCTTGGACAAAAATACACTCCTGGAAATTGAAATAAGAACACCGTGAATTCATTGTCTCAGGAAAGGGAAACTTTATTGACACATTCCTGGGGTCAGATACATCACATGATCACACTGACAGAACCACAGGCACATAGACACAGGCAACAGAGCATGCACAATGTCGGCACTAGTACAGTGTATATTCACCTTTCGCAGCAATGCAGGCTGCTATTCTCCCATGGAGACGATCGTAGAGATGCTGGATGTAGTCCTGTGGAACGGCTTGCCATGCCATTTCCACCTGGCGCCTCAGTTGGACCAGCGTTCGTGCTGGACGTGCAGACCGCGTGAGACGACGCTTCATCCAGTCCCAAACATGCTCAATGGGGGACAGGTCCGGAGATCTTGCTGGCCAGGGTAGTTGACTTACACCTTCTAGAGCACGTTGGGTGGCACGGGATACAAGCGGACGTGCATTGTCCTGTTGGAACAGCAAGTTCCCTTGCCGGTCTAGGAATGGTAGAACGATGGGTTCAATGACGGTTTGGATGTACCGTGCACTATTCAGTGTCCCCTCGACGATCACCAGAGGTGTACGGCTAGTGTAGGAGATCACTCCCCACACCATGATGCCGGGTGTTGGCCCTGTGTGCCTCGGTCGTATGCAGTCCTGATTGTGGCACTCACCTGCACGGCGCCAAACACGCATACGACCATCATTGGCACCAAGGCAGAAGCGACTCTCATCGCTGAAGACGACATGTCTCCATTCGTCCCTCCATTCACGCCTGTCGCGACACCACTGGAGGCGGGCTGCACGATGTTGGGGCGTGAGCGGAAGACGGCCTAGCGGTGTGCGGGACCGTAGCCCAGCTTCATGGAGACGGTTGCAAATGGTCCTCGCCGATACCCCAGGAGCAACAGTGTCCCTAATTTGCTGGGAAGTGGCGGTGCGGTCCCCTACGGCACTGCGTAGGATCCTACGGTCTTGGCGTGCATCCGTGCGTCGCTGCGGTCCGGTCCCAGGTCGACGGGCACGAGCACCTTACGCCGAGCACTGGGGACAACATCGATGTACTGTGGAGACCTCACGCCCCACGTGTTGAGCAATTCGGCGGTACGTCCACCCGGCCTCCCGCATGCCCACTATACACCCTCGCTCAAAGTCCGTCAACTGCACATACGGTTCACGTCCACGCTGTCGCGGCATGCTACCAGTGTTAAAGACTGCGATGGAGCTCCGTATGCCACGGCAAACTGGCTGTCACTGACGGCGGCGGTGCACAAATGCTGCGCAGCTAGCGCCATTCGACGGCCAACACCGCGGTTCCTGGTGTGTCCGCTGTGCCGTGCGTGTGATCATTGCTTGTACAGCCCTCTCGCAGTGTCCGGAGCAAGTATGGTGGGTCTGACACACCGGTGTCAATGTGTTCTTTTTTCCATTTCCAGGAGTGTATATGCCGACACCAACGTTCATGCCTGTGGCAAAGAGAAATGGTGTTTCACACTTCCCAGGAGTCCGGACAACTCTGCTTTTGCGATTAACGAGGTTTCGTCAAAGAGAACCATGTGATAGGAGTATGTTTTGTCTGGTACAGAAGTCAGTGTAGCCGCATTGTTGATGCGGTGTTCCGTAAGAATTTATTTTGCGTAATGTCTCTTTGTGATATTAATTTTACCGCTCTTTGAAGTAATGCACAAGCATTTAAATGTGCGAAGCAATATGATGTGAGAAAGGAGTTGTTGTTACTCATGATCTAATCTTGTCGTATGGGTTTCACTTCTATTGCTGCGGTTCTACAATTGTCCTTGGCGATACTGTGTTAAGGTCTATCCTGTGCTGTTAACAAACAGTTCAAAGAAAAGTCGTAAAAATGAGTCACAAATTGCAGAACCAAAGCACACCAAGCTGTTAATGAAACGTCGTACCCAGACTCTATTATGATAAAAAAAATTAAATTAAATATTGATATATTTCAATTTTTTCAGTTTTAATCTAATACTTATGTAGGTGTTGTATTTCATACTAGAATGTCATGTTCCCAGTTTGGCACAGCTTTGCCACGGGAAACACGAAAGAGGCAGAAGACGTCCGTCTTCTGGTCGGCTCCTGATCGTTGTCAGAAGGGGGCTAGTATTTGATTAGCAAAGGCTTCTATTATTTGGAAAAGAACAATCCGGATTCCTTTAGGTAATCAACATGAATTTTATAATTACCTAAGGGACGTTTAACAATGAACAATAAAAATTGCATTTGCAAATGAAATCATTAATTTATGGAGCGGCTATGAGTTGTATAGAAAACATGGAACGGCCTTATGTCTACGACCATGGTGCCGCACTATTCTCTGCTGAGTAAAGGCTGATTGACATTTATAAAAATAGTATGACATGGAGGTAAAAAGGGAAAGAATAGAATAAGAATTCTGGTAAACACTAAATACAGTCAAATAATTTTCACAACCAATTAGGGCTTATTTATAAACAGTATGACTTACATAAGTAATTTCCTAACTATGTTGGTGCGACAAGATTTCAGCCTGTCCTGTGATTGCTTCTTTGTTCAAGTCTATATCACATTTAACACTCATTATCTTTCTCTTTCTTTCGATGCAATTCTATCACTGTTTAACACTTTTATGACAGTAACTTGCCGATTTACGGGATCGAACATAAATTACTTGAATTTTACCAATTAATAACTGTTGTCTGTACGCTGGCAAGACCGTTCATTTTTATGCCTCGCAATCGACCCATTTTTTTACCATTTCACATTACAAGAAGAAGTGCGATAAAATCTGAAGATCTAAAAAAGTTTTTACTTTCATATTTTTTATTTAGGTCGAAGCGGAACGCTCAGTTCAGCTTCTGTTAAAATGTTTCTCTAACTGCGCAGTAGATGTATTAGCGCCAGCCATAGTGGCCGAGCGGTTCTAGGCGCTACAGTCTGGAAGCGCGCGACCGCTACGGTTGCAGGTTCGAATCCTGCCTTGGGCATGGATGTGTGTGATGTCTTTCGGCTAGTTAGGTTTAAGTAGTTCTAAGTTCTTGGGGCTGATGACCACTGCAGTTAAGTCCCATAGTGCTCAGAGCCATTTGAACCATTTTTTTTTTATGTATTAGCGTTTGCGCTAGATGCGCATCTTTACAGTGACGTAAATTATATAAACCAAATGTCTTTCAAAGAATAGGTGTCATCTCATAAGTTGATCATTTAATACGTAGCTTTGTGAACGCCTTTCCAAGGTTACTTACAGCTTTCATACGACGGAAAGTCCAATAATATTAGAAGACGAATCGCAACGTTGTACAGGTAGGTGAAACATTTAAAATGCATTTGATAATAAAGTTATACTGATGAAGCTCTAAATGTCTTGCCCAAGTCGGAGATCGGTGAAATTTCGTTGCATAAAATACCGCTATATAAAAAAGTGGCTGATTACTGTATTCCGTCAAGCAGTTAAAAATCAAATATTTTAAATCAACGATACGTACGAGACTGCATCACACGAATATCAGGAAATATAAACAAATGAAGGAGAAGCACTTTCACACGATAATGAATAGTGCTGTAGCCTCCTCAACGAGTATAACAGAATGAATATTTTGAGAGTAAACAGAGACCGAAGCAAGCGCTGCAGCTACAGTTAATTTCGCTCGCAAAATTTTTAATTAATCTCTCATTTAGAATAGCGGCGCTTCTCTTTTACAAAAGTCTGGATCCGTAAATTGGATTTATGACATCATTAGTCCGGACGTCGCTGCTATTTAGTCAAGCTTGGGCCATTCAGCTGGCCTGCAGCACATCTAGGTCGAACGTGAACATTTTTTTAAAATTAAATAATCCCTGTACAATAAAGTACGGAAGTGCTCCACTTACAGTCAGATTAAGGCTGCGGTTAGGCAATGCAGTGTGTCCCAGGTATCTTGACCACACTTAATAACTTTTTATGTAGAAGCAAATAAATAAAAGGTTGTTTAGCTACCGAGGGGTCGTTAACCTGCACGATTGCCTTCCTTGTAACTTCGTTCGATACCAAGGTATGAACAGCCTTATGTCTTTTTTAAACAGCATCCTGTACAGGGTGTCCCAGGAGGAATGGTCAGTATTCATTGATATCACAGGAACGCCCATTTGAAGCAAAAAACATCACAAAGACAAATGCCCTATTGCGAATGGTTTCAGAGATAGAACACATTTTATGTGCATTTGTTTCTAGGCTAGCGACGGGCACGTATGTGCCGTACATACGCAAACTATTTGGCGTTTTATCCTAGCCAACTTATAACTCCTTTCAGACCGAAAGGAAGAATTATAAGGGCAAAAGAATAAATATTGTCAATTATTATGATTTTGAGATTAAGGTATGTCCGCTGCCGGAATAATATGCCCAGAATTTCTAATTCACGACCACATGAATAATAATTAATGCAGGTGCGTCAATTTGATAGCGCTGAAACATCGGACTCCGTAAGGAACTAATCACTGCAGGATCTGGAAAAATTTTCTACCGATAGTAGCAATCTACATGGAATGTAAAAAGTGGCTGCTAATTGCTCGCCGACAAGCCGCTATTCCCGAAAGCGTTACTAAGTAATTACAGAAACTCAATACACGGTCCGTCAGCTGTGACAAAAACAATTGATGAAAAACTTACAAAAATTCAGAGATAGCGTCTTGTTCATTTTCATCTCAATCACAGATATGCACTAAACCTACGTTCTGTGGCCATGAAAAGTCATTGGCTTACATATTTTAAATAGCATCTATAATACAAAATGCAAATCACTTGATGTCTCGTTTCACACCCTACCTCGTTGCTTTCAATCTCTTTGCTCGGGACGCTTTTTGCCAATAAAGTAGCCCATTGAACGCACTGTTTGTCCATAACCCAATGTGACTGAAGTAGTGCGAGTGGCTGAGAGAGTATCAGAGACAGGCATCGGCTTACTATGTTCGTACTCCCGCTGGCTGAAATCCACACACGTACACTAATGAAGAACATGCAGATTTGTACGTTACAGCTTCTGTGATGGTAACGCTCCTGCTGCTTCCGAAGAATACCGCCGGCGTATTCCGACACATCGAATTCTTAATCGTAAAGTGTTCAAACTGCGAGACACAGGTAGTCTTCCAGGTTCACGTTTTTCTTCTGAACGTGTAGTTCAACAACCTGTGCCAGAACAGCAATACACTGTTGATACTGTGCAGCGTAGTCCGACTACATCAAAAGTGTATTTTCCCGCAAACCATTCGGGAAGGGCTTATGTTCATGTGAAGTATTTGCTTCAAATAACCCTTCCTGTCATATACCTGAAAACTGACTATTCCTCTTGGGATGGGGTACATTTTTTTTATTTTAAATCTGCTTCCTCACCTCAAGATCTGTTCAAAAATGTATTACAATTCACATAAACATGACAATACTAACACCGTAATATAAAAATGACTGACTTCATTGTACTGGTCCACAGCGCAGATACCCTGGGTAACGGAACTCGTCCATTTGTTGTAGTTGACAATGTTGTTGTTGTTGTCTTCAGTCCTGAGACTGGTTTGATGCAGCTCTCCATGCTACTCTATCCTGTGCAAGCTGCTTCATCTCCCAGTACCTACTGCAACCCACATCCTTCTGAATCTGCTTAGTGTACTCATTTCTCGGTCTCCCTCTACGATTTTTACCCTCCACGCTGCCCTCCAATGCTAAATTTGTGATCCCTTGATGCCTCAAAACATGTCCTACCAACCGATCCCTTCTTCTAGTCAAGTTGTGCCACAAACTTCTCTTCTCTCCAATCCTATTCAATACCTCCTCATTAGTTATGTGATCTACCCATTTAATCTTCAGCATTCTTCTGTAGCACCACATTTCAAAAGCTTCTATTCTCTTCTTGTCCAAACTAGTTATCGTCCATGTTTCACTTCTATACATGGCTACACTCCAAACAAATACTTTCAGAAACGACTTCCTGATACATAAATCTATATTCGATGTTAACAAATTTCTCTTCTTCAGAAACGCTTTCCTTGCCATTGCCAGTCTACATTTTATATCCTCCCTACTTCGACCATCATCAGTTATTTTACTTCCTAAATAGCAAAACTCCTTCACTACTTTAAGTGTCTCATTTCCTAATCTAATTCCCTCAGCATCACCCGATTTAATTTGACTACATTCCATTATCCTAGTTTTGCTTTTGTTGATGTTCATCTTATATCCTCTTTTCAAGACACTGTCCATTCCGTTCAACTGCTCTTCCAAATCCTTTGCCGTCTCTGACAGAATTACAATGTCATCGGCGAACCTCAAAGTTTTTACTTCTTCTCCATGAATTTTAATACCTCCTCCAAATTTTTCTTTTGTTTCCTTTACTGCTTGCTCAATATACAGATTGAATAACATCGGGGAGAGGCTACAACCCTGTCTCACTCCTTTCCCAACCACTGCTTCCCTTTCATGCCCCTCGACTTTAATAACTGCCATCTGGTTTCTGTACAAATTGTAAATAGCCTTTCGCTCCCTGTATTTTACCCCTGCCACCTTTAGAATTTGAAAGAGAGTATTCCAGTCAACATTGTCAAAAGCTTTCTCTAAGTCTACAAATGCTAGAAACGTAGGTTTGCCTTTTCTTAATCGTTCTTCTAAGATAAGTCGTAAGGTCAGTATTGCCTCCCGTGTTCCAACATTTCGACGGAATCCAAACTGATCCTCCCCGAGGTCTGCATCTACCAGTTTTTCCATTCGTCTGTAAAGAATTCGCGTTAGTATTTTGCAGCCGTGGCTTATTAAACTGATAGTTCGGTAATTTTCACATCTGTCAGCACCTGCTTTCTTTGGGATTGGAATTATTATATTCTTCTTGAAGTCTGAGGGTATTTCGCCTGTCTCATACATCTTGCTCATTAGCTGGTAGAGTTTTGTCAGGACTGGTTCTCCCAAGGCCGTCAGTAGTTCTAATGGAATGTTGTCTACTCCGGGGGCCTTGTTTCGACTCAGGTCTTTCAGTGCTCTGTCAAACTCTTCACGCAGTATCGTATCTCCCATTTCGTCTTCATCTACATCTTCATCCATTTCCATAATATTGTCCTCAAGTACATCGCCCTTGTATATACCTTCTATATACTCCTTCCACCTTTCTGCCTTCCCTTCCCTTCCCTTGACAATAAACAAACGAAAACACAAAGAAAGTACACAACGATCATTCAGTTAGCCGTCTTCAATTGAACTTCTGTGTTGTATACCAACGAAGAGATGGTGGAAATGCTATTCTTCTATAGGAAATTTAAGTTAGCAGAACGGTAATTGCAGCTATGTTTACTTTGGTCTAGGATAAGGTTTCCCAAACCGTGTACCGAGATCATTGGTGTTCCGCGGAAGGTGAAAAAGGGCTCTTCGAGAAACTGTTAATCACACGCCGTTTTTTTTCTCGAAATTTTGACGGTACTAATTATTTTTTTTTAAAAATTATGTTTTCTGTGTTATTAGTTATTATTGAGTATTGAAGCAATCACTGAATAGAACGAGTTCTCATTTTTTAAAAATTTTGTCAGCCTCCAAAAAAGATAAGGTGTTACATAAAAATACCAGGATTCTCAAAGTGTTCCATCAGAAGTGTTTGGCAACCCTTGCTCTAAGTGTGCCTGCAAGTCTTATCATGATCCCGCCCCTTCTTCCCTCTTATCTGCTTACTTTCATTTTTACTTGTTTACGATTGCCTGCACACCTTGTTGTTAAAGACTTTTGCATGCCTTGTTCCAAAAGAAAGGAGTGGGGTAGTGTAAGCATATCGTCATGGGTGCCTGGTTCGAACGCACCATTGCTTAAATTTTGAAAAAAAAAATCATCAACGTTGGTGGCTGAAGACTTCTGGCGTAAGAAGTCACCCACGTTCTGCCAGCAGACTTCTCAAAGAGGACTTAGTCAGGGGTTCAGGGCATTCACTTGCCCTTGGGATAAGAAACGGGCCCCAAAACGCGGAAGACTCACCAATGATCAACGGCATGAGAGCGCACAGCGCAATGGGAAGCACTTCATTAAAGGCGCTGTGTGTATCAGCAGAACATGTGGCGTGTAATTGAAAAAAAAAAGACATGATGATCTCTCCATTGGCAAAAGGTTCCGGATTAGTTACCCTTTCGGATCTCCAGGAAGGGACTGCCAAGGGATAGGTGCCTATGAGAAGAAGATGGAACAACCGATGTGAAATGGGAAGTCGAATATAGGAAATATCAAAAGCACCAGAAAATTTAATCGGAGTAGGAGTCCTTATGAATAGAAAAGTAGGGCAGAGAGTGAGCTTTTGTGAACAGTTCGGTGATAGGGTTGTTCTCATCAGATTCAACAGCAAACTAATCCCGACAACGTTAGTTCCGGCATATATGCGAACGTCGCAGGCCGATGAAGACATAACGTATGAGGGTACTGAACGGGTAATTTAGTATGTGAAGGGTGATGAAAATCTAATGATCATGGGGGGTTGGAATGTCATTGCTGTGGAAGGAGTAGAAGAAAGGATTACGGGGGTATGAGAGAAGAGAAAGACTAATCGAGTTCTGCAATAAATTTCAGCTAGCAATAGCGAATACACTCTTCAAGAATCATAAAGAGGTGAAGCATACTTGGGAAAGATCGGGAGATACGGGAAGATTCCAGTTAGAATCCAAAATCAGATATTGGATTGTAAGGCGTACCCAGAAGCAGATATAGACTCAGATCACAATTTAGTAGCGATGAACAGGTGAAGTTCAAGAGAACCGTCCGGAAGAATCAATGTAGAAGGAAGCGGGCTACTGAAGTACTGAGGAGTGAGGCGACGCGAAGTTCGCTGAGGATGTGGATCTGCGATAAGGAATGCCAGAGCAGAGAATTCAGTTGAAGAGAAATGGATATCTCTGAAAAAGGAGATCACAGATGTTGGACAGACATACGCACAAGGAAAGTAGCTATGAAAAAGCCTTCAGTAATGGAAGAAATATTTCAGTTGATTCACAAAAGAAGTAAGTGTAAAAGCTTTCAGGGGAGACAGGAATATAGCCTTATAAATCATATAAATCCTTTAGGAATGAAATGAGTAGGAATTACAGGGCAGGCACTGTGAAATCGCTGCAGGGAAGACGTGGAGAAATTGAAAAAGAGATGGTCGACTGGAGAATTGATTCTACATGTAGACAAACATGATACTGCAGTGTCTGTGTTATTCTGAATTACGATGCAAAGTTCCTTGGGACATGCATGGATGTTGAAATTGTGGGCGGAAGGCACGAAAGGCAAGGATCCGTCGAGTCCTTCCGGCAAGACTCAGCGGATCCTGGAGCACTTCTGAAGATGTCCAATGCAGCTGTGGGAGAAACATCAGGAACGAAATATTTTCATGCGAATCGCCAGGCAATATAGGCACATCTGAAGCTGCGAACGTTATTCATTGATCTTGTTTACTGATATACCAGCAACAATTGCATTTATTACAGCTGACTGAGCAGGTGTGCTCTGATAGCTATGAACTGCAGTTACTTTGATTTACAACTTCACTACTACTAATTACACTACTGGCCGTTAATATTTTAACACCATGCATGCGACATGCAACAAACATCGAACTGGCATGACGAGCTTGGGTATTCAAACAATGGGCATTTCAGCACAGTACACATTTTGCACAGATGAAATATTACGTAGCCGAATTATGATTCGTAAATTGCATTTTTAATGTTTGTTGTGGGGAGACCGTGTTATATCTCGTGGAAGAAGGACAAACGTTCCGGAATTCAGCAGTCGCAGGATAGTAACGTATCTCAAATTACATTTTATTGTTCTGCGATTTTACTGGGATTTCCCACGATTGTCATGCGAGTGTAGACTCTATGCGTTCATGAGGCTCATGCTCAATGCCATGAAGAACCTCAGCTGCCCATCAACTAGCGCCCGAGAGGGCTCGGCCTAGCAAGATCATACAATTATGTCACATTCCTTGAGTCTAGGAAAAGGCTTTTTTTACAGAGAAACAAGTATCGGCACTGAGAGTGCTACGACATCTGGAGCACGAAGGACTGTCAGCACTGCAACAATTACTACGGTTTCGCATACCGCGGCAGAGGAGAGAGGCGCGCCCACAGCGCTGCGTACGACAGCGCTATAAGCACGAGTGGCACCACGTCGCCTTTTCAGTGTGTGTACGCTTTGAGGAGAACGAACGTTGCCTGACTGAATTTGTCATCTCTCATAGTCGTACGGGCCTACTGCCTGGTGTCATGGTGTGGAGTAATAATGGGTATACAAGACGATCACCTCTGATTCAAATACCTGGCAGTATGGACAGAAGCCCTTATTTCCTGACGTCTTATCTTCAACATATCCGTGACGTTACCTTTCAACAGCGCAATGCAATACCACGTGTTTTTCGTGCTGTACTGACCCTTCACAATTCAGAGGAAGTCCGACTGTTGCCCCGACCAGCACATTCCCCAGATCTCTCACTGGCGTCACACATGGTCGTTTTTTGCCGAGAGTCTGACACCTCACCACACACCGGCCACCACGATTCGTGATCTCCGGCACAAAGGTGAAACAGCGTGGAATAACATACTAGTATCGGTTATAATAGGGGCGTTCACGTTTTCTCTCAATTCGGGTTGGTTTTATTCAAGTTTCCAGTACACCATATTATTTATCACTCTTTTGGCTACAGAACTATTTTTCAGCATAATCTCTGTTTATTGCGACGGCCCTACGCCACCGTACTGGGAGGGCCTGCATGTCCTCATGGTCCCATTCCACTGGTCGACGTCGGAGCCAACGTCTTTTTGCTTCAATAACTTTCCCATCATACACGTACTGCTCCCCCCCGGAATTCACCCTTCATTGGGCCAAAAAGAGGGAAGTCGGAAGGTGCAAGGTCGGGGTTTTAGGGTGGATAAGGAAGAACAGTGCAATGAAGCTTTGAGAGTTCCTTTCGGGTACACAGATTCGGTGTAGCCTTGCATTGTAACAGGGAGGGAGAAGTTCGTTTGCTTGTTTATGGAGGCGAACACGCTGAAGTCGTTTCTTCAAATTCTTCTGAGGCTACCGCAGTACACTTCAGAGTTGATAGGTGCACCATGAGTGAAAACATCAAACAGAATAACCACTTCAAAGGCGCAGAAGACCGTTGCCGCAACTGTACTGGCTGAAGTTTCGGCTCTTCTCCGGAGTGTGGCGCAACTTCATCGATTGGCATTTTGTCCCCAGTTCGAAGTGACGAACCACTGTTTTCACGCCTGTGACGATATTCGACTAAAAATTGTGACTATCAGCCTCGAGATGCGCAAGCAGTTCCACACAGATGGTTCTTCGTCGTTCTTTATGGTCTTCTGTTTGGCGGCGAGAGATCCATCGCGCACACTCTTTAAACACGGCAACTAATAGATGAATGTGTCAGCGTTAAGATACGTCCAGCTGTACAGAGAGGTGTTTGTTTGTGATGCGTCTATCACATCGAAAGAGAGTGTCTACACGTTCCAACATTACAGAAGTCACAGCTGTTTGTGGCGGCCGGCAAGCGGCAGGCGGATTGGTTTGAGCGACTTTATGGCGTTCATGACAGATGTCTCGTTCAACAACTCGCCGTGCTGTTTTTCACTGCCACATCTCTATAGCCATTCTACAAGCGCCTATGAACATCTACGGTGCTCTGCTTTTCCGCCAAAAGAAACTCAATGGCAACTCACTGCTTGGAATACACATCTGTTACAGACGCCATTTGGAAGACCAGGTGCAGCACCGCCACCTATCGGAACTTCATGAAACATATTTCACAATTTTTTCAACCGAAACTGAAAGATAAAAAAAATGTTTCCCATTATTAATTGAAAGTTTCTTGTACAAGCTCAGTTCGACTCGATGCCCAACCAAGTTAGAATCATTGTTAAAATAGAGGCGACAGCTCTGTGTAAAATAATGTCCATCCTGCATATCCCAAATCATAGGCTTCGACAAGGGAGACAAGAGGGGCACTTGCATCGTGCTGCCCTCTCCTCCGCCCTAGAACTTGGAATAGAAGGTTTTTACTCGTTACGGAATTCTTACACACTCCTAGGCTTGATTACCCGTAATTCCGCAAAGACAATCGTTTAGCCAGTTGACGCATTTCGTGGCTGATTGCAGTGAGACAGTATTATGGCTTTAGCAATTGATTTCTTGGGGCTGGAGGTCTAGCGGCGCCGGCACGATAGCTCAGTGTGCTCACTCAGAGGGCTGGATGTAGTAAAAAGAGTGAAGCATTCACTGATGAACTTGAAGCGATGTCCTGTAACATCCAGTCAGACCAAATGCCGAGAGTAATAGCTACAAAATGAAGCGAAAGAAAGGAGGGCTGGTAATGTTATCAATCCATTCTGCGTTATTTGATCCTAAATTCTCCAAACCCCTCTTAAATTCTGATTCAAATACTGGATCCCCTACCTTTGCTAAATCGACTCCGCTTTTTCTATCACATCAGACAAATTTTCCCCTCATAGAGGCCTTCAGTGTACTCTTTTTCACCTATCCGCTCTCTCCTCTCCATTTAATAATTGAATTCCGGTTGCAGTCTTAATGTTACCACCCTTGCTTTTAATTTCACCGAAGGTTGTTTTGATTCTCCTATATGCTGAGTCCATCCTTCTGACTATCATATCTTTTAGATTTCTTCACATTTTTATGCAGCCATTTTGTCTTAGCTTTCCTTCACTTCCCTTTCATTTCATTCCACAGCGACTTTTACTTCTTTATTTCTGAATTTCCCTGAACATTTTTGTACTTCATTCTTTTATGGATCAGATGAAGTATTTCTTCTGTTACTCATGGTTGCAGTTACCTTCTCTGTACCTACGTTTTTCTTCGCAGCTCCTTTGATTGTCCGTTTAGAGGTGTCATTCCTCTTCAACTGTACTGTCTACTGGACTATTCTTTATTGCAGTATACACAATCTTAGAGAACTTCAAGCGCATCTCTTCATTCCTCAGTACTTCCGAATCCCACTTCTTTGCGTATTGAGTCTTCCTGAATAACCCCTTGAACTTCAGCCTACTCTACATCACTACTACATTGTGATCTATATCTGCTCCTGGGTACGCCTTACAATCCAGAATCTGATTATCAACGGTAAATCAAGGAAAATATTATTCGGGGATGCATAGCGTCCTTGTAGGCATTATACTGTACTACTATCGGCCTCTCGGCCTCTCGGCCCGAGTACAATTCAGTTAACATTTAAGGGTTTCCATCGTTGCTAGATAAATATCTAAGCAGTTCACCGTACTGTAGTTCCTATCAAATGTGCACGTGAAACGTCCCCTTAGAAAAATTAATGAACTACTGTGCTGGTAACCCCTTACGTTATTTGATTTTCAAACAGCTGAGCAAAACTGAACGTACTCAGACATTTCTCTCTTTGCTTATTCTGATCATCACTAAACTGACACACAATATTTTTAGCGCAACGCAATGTGACTTTTAATAATCCCTACAAAAGAATGGCCCTGACTAACAATAACCCATACCTTTCATGAATCACTTACCTCACAAAAATCTTCGTTACACAAACTACTGAAATACAGCGTGCGCCAATACTGTCAGCCGAATAAAAGATTCTAACTACTGAAGGCTCTAACTAATGATAGGCATAGTTAGCAAATGAAAGATTTTGATAGAGAACAAGCAATGTATTTACCTTAATACTGTTCAAAAGTCATCAAATATTACAAATTTACTCTTTCTGATGCACACAAGTCCAGATGTCCGCTCTCAAAATTATGCCATCTGTCTCCTCACATCCACCACTGCTGGCGGCTCGCCTCCAACTGCGCAACGCTACGCGCTATTAACAGCCAACTGCCCAACACTACAATGGCGAATTCTAACAATGCAAACCAGCCACAGACTGCTCACAGCACAGTCAGTGATTTTGATATAGAGCGCTACATGGCGTTACCAACATAAAAACCTAAACAGCCTACTTACACACGTCTAGTGACGAAGGCGGTTAATAGTGGCGTATTGAGAACGCATAAAATATATCACATCTGAATAAAAGTTTACAACATTTATTAATGAATAAAGTATATGCAGTACTTAACTCTCTTTTGAAGGGCAGCAGCTTTAGATACAATATTTGCCTAGGAATCACTTTACAAAAACTCCTTTCGCCGAGTAATGTACTTGATGAAGGAGTGGTAGCCGTCGGAGACGGGTGGTGAACGTTAGTCGCACTAGCTGCCGGGAAGATGGCCTTAGAAGTAAACCAGCTGACTATTCAGTTGAACTCCATTTGCCTCACAACTTCGCTCTGATGCCGTCCGGCTGTGCGGTCCTCTAAATACTCTGCGGGCGGAAGGATTCTGAGCAAAGCTCTAGTTCGTCATGTGAGCGGTGCAGCAAAATAATGCGTTAAAAGCGGTGCCCTGTGCTCTTTCCACTGCTACCTCCCTAGGCAGGGCGCCGTCCCGCCGCATACGCCTGCTGTGCAGGCAACCCCGCAGACGGATGTAACACAGGGGTACAGAAGTGAGCAAATTAATGGCAAGACAAACTTTAAGTGTGCACATTTATTACTGTATAAGAGTAATTACATAAGTCCAATAAATTTCCACGAAAGAATGGAACTTTTTAGAAAGAGATTTTTACTCTGCAGCGGAGTGTGCGCTGATATGATGCTTCCTGGCAGATTAAAATGTGTGCCGGACCGAGACTCGAACTCGGGACCTTTGACTTTCGCGGGCAAGTGCCACGAAGTTTCATATAAGCGCACTCTCATTCTGAAAACATCCCTCAGGCTGTGACTAACCCATGTCTCCGCAATATTCTTCCAGGAGTGCTAGTTCTGCAAGGTATGCAGAAGAGCTTCTGTGAAGTTTGGAAGGTAGGAGGCGAGTTTTTTTTTTTTGTCGTCAGTCTACTGACTAGTTTGATGCGGCCCGCCACGAATTCCTTTCCTGTGCTAACCTCTTCATCTCAGAGTAGCACTTGCAACCTACGTCCTCAATTATTTGCTTGACGTATTCCAATCTCTGTCTTCCTCTACAGTTTTTGCCCTCTACAGCTCTCTCTAGTACCATGGAAGTCATTCCCTCATGTCTTAGCAGATGTCCTATCATCGTGTCCCTTCTCCTTATCAGTGTTTTCCACATATTCCTTTCCTCTCCGATTCTGCGTAGAACCTCCTCATTCCTTACCTTATCAGTCCACCTAATTTTCAACATTCGTCTATAGCACAACATCTCAAATGCTTCGATTCTTTTCTGTTCCGGTTTTCCCACAGTCCATGTTTCACTACCATACAATGATGTGCTCCAGATGTATATCCTCAGAAATTTCTTCCTCAAATTAAGGCCGGTATTTGATATTAGTAGACTTCTCTTGGCCAGAAATGCCTTTTTTGCCATAGCGAGTCTGCCTTTGATGTCCTTCTTGCTCCGTCCGTCATTGGTTATTTTACTTCCTAGGTAGCAGAATTCCTTAACTTCATTGACTTCGTGACCATCAATCCTGATGTTAAGTTTCTCGCTGTTCTCATTTCTACCACTTCTCATTACCTTCGTCTTTCTCCGATTTACTCTCAAACCATACTGTGTACTCATTAGACTGTTCATTCCGTTCAGCAGATCATTTAATTCTTCTTCACTTTCACTCAGGATAGCAATGTCATCAGCGAATCGTAACATTGATATCCTTTCACCTTGTATTTTAATTCCGCTCCTGAACCTTTCTTTTATTTCCATCATTGCTTCCTCGATGTACAGATTGAAGAGTAGGGGCGAAAGGCTACAGCCTTGTCTTACACCCTTCTTAATACGAGCACTTCGTTCATGATCTTCCACTCTTATTATTCCCTCTTGATTGTTGTAAATATTGTATATGACGCGTCTCTCCCTATAGCTTACCCCTACTTTTTTCAGAATCTCGAACAGCTTGCACCAATTTATATTGTTGAACGCTTTTTCCAGGTCGACAAAACCTATGAACGTGTCTTGATTTTTCTTGAGCCTTGCTTCCATTGTTAGCCGTAACGTCAGAATTGCCTCTCTCGTCCCTTTACTTTTGCTAAAGCCAAACCGATCGTCACCTAGCGCATTCTCAATTTTCTTTTCCATTCTTCTGTATATTATTCTTGTAAGCAGCTTCGATGCATGAGCTGTTAAGCTGATTGTGCGATAATTTTCGCACTTGTCAGCTCTTGCCGTCTTCGGAATTGTGTGGATGATGCTTTTCCGAAAGTCAGATGGTATGTCACCAGACTCATATATTCTACACACCAACGTGAATAGTCATTTTGTTGCCACTTCCCCCAATGATTTTAGAAATCATTTGACCGTAAGTCCTCCAAAACTCTTTTAAATTCCGATTCTAATACTGGATCCCCTATCTCTTCTAAATCGACTCCTGTTTCTTCTTCTATCACATGAGACAAATCTTCATCCTCATAGGGCTTTCAATGTATTCTTTCCACCTATCTGCTCCCTCCTCTGCATTTAACAGTGGAATTCCCGTTGCACTCTTAATGTTACCACCGTTGCTTTTAATGTCACCAAAGGTTGTTTTAACTTTCCTGTATGCTGAGTCTGTCCTTCCGACAATCATATCTTTTTCGATGTCTTCACATTTTTCCTGCACCCATTTCGTCTTAGCTTCCCTGCACTTCCTATTTATTTCATTCCTCAGCGACTTGTATTTCTGTATTCCTGATTTTCCCGGAACATGTTTGTACTTCCTCCTTTCATCAATCAAGTGAAGTATTTCTTCTGTAACCCATGGTTTCTTCGCAGCTACCTTCTTTGTACCTATGTTTTCCTTCCCAACTACTGTGATGACCCTTTTTAGAGATGTCCATTCCTCTTCAACTGTGCTGCCTACTGCGCTATTCCTTATTGCTGTATCTATAGCGTTAGAGAACTTCCAACGTATCTCGTCATTCCTTGGTACTTCCGTATCCCACTTCTTTGCGTATTGATTCTTCGCTTTGTGTCTTTAATGCAGTGGTTTCCACTGCCTTTAGGGGCAATTTCCCACCCCTAGGATAAGAGAGGGCCCTGAACCTCTATCCGCTCCTCCGCTCTCTTTGACAAGGCCGTTGGCAGAATGAGGCTCACTTTTTATGCCGGAAGACTTCGGCCGGCAATGCTGACTATTTATCAAAATTTAGGCAGTGGCGGGGATCGAACCCGGGACCGAAGACGTTTTGATTATGCATCATAGACCACAGAGACGAAGTACTGGCGGAATTAAAGCTGTGAGGACGGGTCGTGAGTCTTGCTTGGGTAGCTCAGTTGGTAGAGCACTTGGCCGCGAAAGGCAAAGGTACCGAGTTCGAGTCTCGGTCCGGCACACAGTTTTAATCTGCCAGGAAGTTTCAATGTAACATTTTTGTTGCGCCATCAGGGAGGATCGTATCAAGAAATTCAACAATCTATGGTGTACAATTTATTGCTGACAACCGTCTGAATTGGTCAGTGTGTTGATTGCGGCTGAATGTGGAGAAAACCGAGTTTCGTGTTTTTATTAAACATGTCAACTTAAAGGGCTGGACTGCTGCACAAATCAAAACAGAGTTTTATGAGGTTCACGCGGAGTGGGCACCATCATTAAAGATAATTTACTTTTGGATTAATGAATTTTACTGTGATCGGGCAAGAACAGAAGGGGAAGCGCACTTCGGCCGTCCAATTGAGGTCACCACAAAGGATACGAGTGAGAAAATCCATGATATGGTAATAGAAAAGCGGCAAATAAAAATTCATGATATTGTGAGACTGTAGGCATCTCAAATGATCGTGTGCACAGCATACTACACGGATAACTGTTTCTGAAGGAGATGTGTGCAAGGTGGGTGCCGCGATCGCTCATAGTCTACTTAAAGCGCATCTCGTATAATGTCTCACTATGTAATTCGCAAGAGTTTTTGTGCCGATCAGTGATTGTTGATGAAATCTGGATCAATCATCATACACCAGAGTCAATAGATCAGTCAAAACAATAGACATAGTCTGGTGGAAGTGCATCGAAGATGGCAAAGACCATTTTGTCAGCTGGTAAGGTCATGGGCGTTTTTTTTTTTTTTTTTGAGGTTTCTAAGGAATAATCCTCATGGATTACTTGGATAAAGGTAGAACCATAACTGAACCACATTAAGTTTCACTTTTGCATAGTTTCAAACTTGCGTTGGCTGAAAAAAGACCAAGACTGGCAAGTGCTCTTTCACCAGGACAATGCACCATCCCACTCATCAGCGATAAAAATGGCGAAAGAGCATGAACTGAACATTGAATTAGTTCCTCATCCACCCTATTCACCAGACTTATCCCCAAGTGACTTGTTCCTGTTCCCTGACTTAGAACTTTGGCTTTCTGGAAAGAAATTTTCATCAAATGCGGAAGTGGTAGTTGCAGTCAATGAATACTTCGCCGAGTTTGACAGAAACTATTTCTCCGACGGGATGAGAAAGCTGGAAAATCGCACAAATGAGGTCTGGAAGTAAGGTGAGTTGTTTACGAAACATTTTTTCTTGATTTTTTACCAAACTTATCAGACTACCCTGGTATAATGAAGTTAGTAGTTCACTGAACATTAATAACAGTAATTAATGTGTTCTGTTGCTTTAATGACCTTCTGAACATACTGTGGTATAGATTCGACCAGGTTAGAGCAAATGTGTCCTAGTTCGTTGTCTTGAAACCACATGCGTACCACATTTACTAACATGTAGTCTTTTGTGGAACAGTCCGTTTAACCTGGAAACCTTTTAATAATACTCCACAAGCTCTGGATGGCATATAAGACTGGTGAATTAACGGGCCACTAAACCATATCAACGTTGTTTTCTTCCATGAACGTCTTGACTTCTTTAGAAGTGTGACACATGGCCAGCTCAAGTTGAAACGTTCTTCCGCCATCTTCAAAGGTCTGTAGGAATGTCACAATCCTGAGCCTAAGGATTTCCACATAATTGGTTGAATTCACCACACAGTCAAATGGAACTAGTGCCTCAGGGCCATTTTCAGTGAAGGAACACCAACACAC
This sequence comes from Schistocerca gregaria, assembly GCF_023897955.1. Classification (NCBI taxonomy): domain Eukaryota; kingdom Metazoa; phylum Arthropoda; class Insecta; order Orthoptera; family Acrididae; genus Schistocerca; species Schistocerca gregaria. The sequence goes on along the minus strand of NC_064922.1, from coordinate 353,639,183 downwards.
TTTTCTGGGTTGGTATTTTACAGTCTGTTCAATACACACTCAGCTATCACTGCTTGAAGGTGCTTGGTCTCACAATTCTTTCTCTGTATCCTTGAACAATAAAATGTGACTCATCAGTGAGGATTACATGTTTCCAGCCATTGGAGGTCCAATGTTTGTATATTTTGGCCCATTCCAATCGTTCCTTTCTTTCGTGACGTTCAGCCCACAGCTGCATTGCACATCTTTAGAGCTGTCCCTACAACCCAGAAGATTCGCCAGCAACCAGGACAACCGTACGTGAAAGTCTTCAGTATGTGATCCCTGGAAGACTCTGTCGCATCTCGAAAACGTCTGCTATCGAGAGTGTAAACAATACTCTCCTTCTAAACACTATCCACTTACTCCTCGTATCAACTATTCAAATTCGCAGTTTTTGTTTCTGGACATAATTTTTAAAATCACACTACATGTAAACAAATTATCTTTCATTAAATGTGCATATTTTACTTTAGATTTTGTCCCCACGTGTTATTCACTCTGGATACGGAGTAATCGGTAAAAGATGTCAAGGAGTAATTTGGAAAAGGTATTGAACCGCAGTAAGCCTCATGTTCGTTGGTGGAAGTAAACGCGTGCACAATGATCATAGCTTTCACACAACACCACTCAAGAGTACAGCATGTTGATGCAGGACCAGTGAGTGCAATGCTCGTTGCACTGATACTGAATATTAGGAGAAATTATCTCGTGCTGGTAAAAAAAAAAAAAAAAAAAAAATAGCGATTGGAATGCTTTAATGCTTTGCTTTGACAAAATACTACCCTCAGATACTAAATCGTACTGACACAAGTAGAGCGAATGGCATGCTCATTGCTTCGACATAATAATAAGTTATCCTTGTATTGGGCTACTGTGCACAAGGAAAATACCGACACAGTGAAGTACACCAATTGAGTACAACCGTTTATGCTCATTTATAAAGGATCACTTAGCCAGGACAAGTTGTAGGAAAGTTGAAGAATCTTGAACTCTAAGCTAAAACTGAGATTAAAGATTATTTATTTGCTGTAATGATGACATGAATTACTGAGATTAACAAAGAGAAAATTTCTGTGTAGTTATAATTATATTACGAAATGAAGCTACACCGGTGGCAGCTACCAAAAACACTGTGGCATACTGTGTGGAGCTGGCACGCAAAATATACTTATAGGGGAAGCTCGTGTAGCCGATTACAACGTTACGACAAGAACCCACAGATTTAATCAAAGTAACCAACTCAAGTTGTGTGACGAACTAAGGAAGTAACGAGCTGCGGAGACTATGTATCGCGATAGCAACCGCGCTACTTGGATTGATGTCACAGACGCCATGAGATATATGCACATCTACAGATGACGGTAGTATCGCTTACACAAGGTATAAAAGGGCAGTGCATTAGCACAGCTGTCATTTGTATTGACGTGCCCCTTGTGAAAATGTTTCCAACGTGATTAATGCAGCACGACGGGAATTAACAGTCTTCAATTGGGGAATGGTAGTTGGAACTAGACGTATGGGACATTCCGTTTCGAAGTACGTTAGGTCATTCAGTATTTAGAGATCCACAGTGTCAAGAATGTGCTGAGAATACCAAATTTCGGGCATTATTTCTCTCTCGCCACAGACAAGGCACCGGATGACGGTCTTCACTTAACGATCGAGAGCGCGGTTCTTGCATAGAGCTGTCAGCACTAACAGATATTGCATGAAATAACCACAGAAATCAATTTGGGACCTACGACGAACGTATCCATTAGTACAGTCCGGCGAAATTTGGCATTAATGGGCTGTGGCAGCAGACGACCGTCGCGAGCTCCTTTGCTAACAGCACGACCATCGCCTGCAACGCTTCTCCTGGATATGTGACCATATCGATTGGACCCTAGACGTCTGGAAAACCATGGCGTGTTCATATGAGGCTTGATTTCAGGTGGTAAGAGCTGATGATAGGGTTCGAGTGTAGCATAAGCCCCATACAGCCTTGGAACCAAGTTATCAACAAGGCACTGCGATTCATAATGGTGTGGGCTGTGTTTACATAGAATGTACTGGGCCAGCTGGTCTAACTAAATCGATTATTGACTGGGAATGAGTATTTTCGGTTAATTAGAGTCCATTTGCAGCCATTCGTGGACTTCATGTTGCCAAACAACGTTGGAATTTTTATGGATGACAACGCGCCGTTGTCATCGGGCCACAATTGTTTGCCACTGGTTGGAGAACATTCAGTAGAGTTCGAGAGAATGACTTGGTCACCCACTTCTCTCGACATCAATACCACCGAAAATATTTACGGGACATAATCGAGATGTCAGTTCGTGCACAAAATTCTGCACCGGCAGCACTTTCGATATTATAGACGGCTATAGGCGCAGCGGAGAGCTCGTGACGCAGGCGCCAGCCTGGCTTTCAATAGCAGCAGACCGTATCGTCGTCAGGATTCTGCGAACTGCCTGTTCTCCGGAAAGCGGGCCGCGCTCGGGCTAATGAGATTCAGCGGCAAGGGACGCTACAGGAACACTTCTGGCGACAAAACACCCACTCCCGCTCATATCTAACTGCGAACTGACTCCAGCTCGTATATTACTGCGAAATAGCAGTGAAAATTAAATAATATCGGATAGTGTTATGTGATAGTAACGTCACATTGCTGACAATAAGGAACTTCGCGGTTCATCGATGGCACAGTATTAGGTTGGTGCCTAAGTTCGTAGCTTTTCGTTTTGCACAGTGGTATTCAAGTTTCTTTGAGTTTATTTATCGACTTTCACTTCTTATTTGTAGTTCGCTGTTGATGTTTGAGTTTACATACTGCCATTTTGTCATTTGTAGATAGTGACTGATGCTGCGGACGCTAGAAAATGGAATGACAAGGGGAGAAAGCTGTAGATTTCCGACATTTTCTTCTGTTTGAGTTCAGTAGAGGGATGACAGCAGCGAAGGCATCTAGAAACATATGTGGGGTCAATGGGGATAATGACATTGGACAGAGCACCGCAAGAAAATGGTTTTCTCGTTTTGAGGAGGATCGTTTCGACGACAGTGACTCTCCACTTCCAGGGCGCCCTTCAGGGTTTGATGAAGATCGTTCAAAAGCATTAATCCACAATGATCCATGTCAGAGTGCTCGATAATTGGGAAATGCGATGATCGGCGATCATTCCAGCACCGTGCGACGTTTGCATGCGATGGGGAAGGTTCAAAAATCGGGTGCATGGGTATCGAGCACTCTATGGCAAAATAACAAAATCAGCGGGTGACCGTATATGTCTACTTGCTCGTCATCAACTGGCTCTTGAACAACATCAACCATTCCTATCCTCTGTCGTTAGTGGTGACGAGAAATTGTGTCTTTATGTTAAGACAAGGGAAAGAAATGAATGGTTGAGCCCAAACAAAGCAGCAACTTCCTGTACAAAGATCTGCACACATCCACACAAGATAATGTTATGGATCTGGTAGAACAGCGACGGATGGTGTACTAAGAATTGATTCCCTGAGATTTAACCATAACTGCCTAAATTTACTGTTAACAACTGAAAGTCTTGCAATTGCAATCCAATAACGACGACCAGGGAGACCGCATGAAGTTATGTTACTCCACATTACGCCCGCCCGAATCTACTAGCTTGACAAAGAACACTACACAGGAGTTGGGTTGGAAAATCATTCCACGCCGGCCGGAGCGGCCGAGCGGTTCTAGGCGCTTCAGTCTGGAACCGCACGACCGCTACCGTGGCAGGTTCGAATCCTGCCTCAGGCATGGATGTGTGTGATGTCCTTAGGTTAGTTAGGGTTAAGTAGTTCTAAGTTCTAAGGGCTCATGACCTCAGATGTTAAATCCCATAGCGCTCAGAGCCGTTTGAACCATTTTGATTTTACAAACCCGCCATCCACACTGTTAATTAGTGTTCGTCTGAGTCAGTTTGTGTTGGAGGAGTATGAATTCTTGTATACCTTATAACCAAAGGAAAATCTGAAAAATACAAATAACACATTCTTCTACAAAATTTCCGCGTTACGTGATCTCTGTATTCGCTCATATTGACGTTGTTCGACAAGTCGCGTGTCTTCGAGGTGTCTTGAAACATACGTTTCCCATGGACATATAATAGTGTGTACCAAGAGGATCTTTATTGAACGTATCAATAAACTTAAGCCTTTTCAAAGTCAATTACATAATTTCCGTGCTCCGCTTGTTACAACTGTTTACATTTAGGAATATACAGGGTGAAGAAAAAATGTGACACTTGGAGGTCGATATGCGATTCCACGTCGAAATTCAATACAGAAGTTTATCTAGTGAAAGCAGACGGGTGCATTTTGAAATCACATATATGAAAATGAGGCACTGGCAACTCTGTCACATCGTGTTGGCGCATCGGAATGTACAAAGGAATGAGTATCACCCCGCACTGCGTACCAGACGTCGTAGCTCACTTAGCAGACTGCTGGTGCATCAAATACGCATCCACCACGGATCTATCGTTCGAATCCTCTTCAAGTTAATTTTTTTAGACGTCCGTTCCCTAGTTCTCGTCGTTTATAAGGAGGACATCAATTCGTCACGTAACAATAGCGTTTCACAGGACAATGGGATCCATTAAACTGCATGCATGTGTTTACAAACGACGCAATGCGCAACTATAAACTGGTCCTGTCAAGTTAATTTTGGGCGGCTTCCCGATGGTGAACACAAACGATGAATACGTCGATATCCTTTTGGTCCTGGATGCATCCGATAACCAAGATGCTGCTGCTGCCGCTGCTCGTGCGTAGGCTGCACAGTACCCTCAGTGTCGCCATTCCAATAACAATGTTTTTCGTCGTGTTGAGAAACCATTAATCCTCGCCCGTAAGTAGTGGACACAGGTCGTCCAAGGATTAGACGTACTGAACAAACAGAGAACGTGATTCTTGAATCGGTTCACCAGTCACCTTGGCGAAATACCCTTGACATTGCAAGGCACTGTCAGGTATCTCAAAGACTGGTTGCTGAAGTGTTGCACGATGAAGAACAGCATCCAAATCATTACACGTTAACTCAGCACCAGAGGTCAGAAGACCGCATTCGATGAGTACGGCACTATAAATTACTTTTTAACCAAGTGGAAGATGACGATAATTTCATGAATAGCGTGATAAGGACTGACGAATCTACTTTCATTCGTGAAGGTACTTTCCAACTTCCACAACAGCCATTAGTTTGCCAGAGTGCAGCCCAAATGTCACATGTGAACGCGACTTTCAGGCATGCTTTGGCATAGGCCTGTGGGCTGGAATAGTGGAAGGAGTTCGTTTAAGCCCTTACCTATTGCCGGGAAAGTTGAGTGCGCCCTGTATTGTACGTTTCTTTGCAATACTTTATCTGACGCATTAGAAAGCATTCCACCTAATATTCGGGGACAGCTATGGTTTTAATATGATGGTGCATCACTACCCTTCGGAATGGGTGTGCATAACCATTGAAATGTAGCGTTTCCAGGAAAATGGATTCGTCATGGTGGTCCAGTGTTCTCGCTTCCATGTTCCCCAGACCTCGTTCCATTAAATTTTTATATGTGGGGACACTTAAAGGAACGGGTTTATAGTGTCCGCTCTTGAAACTTTGCCATCTCTCTTTCCACTTCCACCACTGCTGGCGGCTCACCTCCAACTGCGCAATGCTACGCGTTGTTCACATCTAACTGCCCAACACTACAATAGCAAATATTCCAACAATGCAAACGAGCCACAGACTACACACAGCAGAGTCAGTGATTTTCGTACAGATCGCTACGTGGCGTTACCAACATAAAAACCTAAACATCCTACTTACAGTACTCCACCCAAGGATGTACATGACCTAATACCTCGCGTGCACGCCGCTTCGTCACTGGTGGATGCAGATGTGTTGCGTAGTGTCAAGTAAAGTACGATCCAGCGAGAGGCGCCGCGCGGGGTAGCCGCGCGGTCTAGGGCCTCTTGTCACGGTCCGAGCGGCTCCCTCCGTCGGAAGTTAGAGTCCTCCCTCGGGCATGGGTGTGTGTTGCCCTTAGCGTAAGTTAAAGTTAGATCAAGTAGTGCGTAAGCTTAGGGACCGATGACCTTAGCAATTAAGTCCCATAAGACCTAACCACAAATTCCCATTCCCCCAGCGAGAGGCGAAGTGTTTGCAAATGCAAGGTGGTCGCTATGAACAAAATCTCTGAAGTCAACACTGCTCGTACGTGTACCTACTGGCTCTTGACGTCAAACGTGCAGAATGAAATTATTGTGCATAGTATATTGTGCTATCTAGTGTAGCCCACCTTTGTGTTTTTTTTGACCTCATTGGATACAGACGATATTATTGTATCCACAATTACTTTCTGTTGTCTTTATCTGCGCTATGGACCAAACAAAGTGGTCGTTTACGTCTGTAAGACGTTTGTGTTATTTATTAATGTTTAAATAAAGGTAACCATAACAGAAAGAAATAGACAAGTTGCAGCATTGTGGAGGTGTAAATTGGATACAATTTGATGCTTTAAGTGAAAAAAAGTTTCTATCGCGAATGCGACTCGAACATCTGCGGGTCTGGGAGGGTCTGCATATCCATTACAACCGGCATTTCCTCGTCCCGCTTTTTTTTTTTTAATCTCATTTCGTTCGTTAATGTTCGTTGCATTTTTTAGGGGGACGTCCATATGACCAAGTTCATCGTTGATCCATTCACTAAGTTTTTTTTATTACAGGACATCACTGAGCTAACGGGACAGCTCCGGCACTGCGCCGTGTTGATGCTACGTTTTCTTGGCCACTCTGCACGCTGTCATAGCCGCCAAAGCCTCGTTTTTCAAACTGCATTTGTTTTACTGGATACACTTTTGTCTTACACTGGGATGAGGAGCCGCATGCCGACGACCAAGTGCGGATTTTCAGCTCAGCCAATATATACACTGTGGACACAGCATGGTATCCCAGCTAAAGTTGACTAAATGATTTTCATATTTTTACTCCAGAATGATTTTCAAAATCAACTGTGATTATCTTAATATCGGAAAAGACTTCACCTGACTTATCGATTTTACTAATTTTTCCATTTTAATTATTCCTTCTTTTCTTTCCCTCTGGCGACATGGGCCCCTCACCCTCGGGGCATCGGAGCAATGCCCTGGTTGCCTCAGCCTATTTCCGCCCCTTCATGTTAAGTTATACCGTGACAAACTGTGTGGAAACATTTACTACTGTACTACTTAGTGGAATTGGGACCGCCACCGAATAACTACAAAAAATGGACAGCAACTTCGAGATACCGATATACTATGCCCACTGTACCTTCAGTGAAGTTTCATCACACAAGTTTGAAATTAGCGGTAAGGTCTTATGGGACCAAACTGATGAGGTCATTGGTCCCTATGCCTACACACTACTTAAGCTACTTACGCTAAGGACAACACACACATCTATGCCCGAGGGAGGATTCGAACCTCCGACGGGGGCAGCCGCTCGAACAGTGACAAAATACCTCAGACTTCGCGCATCACACAAGTCATCATATGCTGATTCCTGTATGAAGTTGCTCCTTTCTATATAAGGATTGGATAAACTGTTGATCACCAGGAACATGTTACATTAAGTCACGGCTGCCTGACGGAACGACTGGGAAGAAAAAAACCCGTTGCAGGCACGTGGGTAACACCTTGACCATACAGAGTTTCCCGTGTGCAAGAGATTGCGAGACAGAACTTTGTGGCTGTTTTTGCGGTGACGTGACATGGATGGTATCAAAAATGGCTCTGAGCACTATGGGACTTAACATCTATGGTCATCAGACCCCTAGAACTTAGAACTACTTAAACCTAACTAACCTAAGGACATCACACAACACCCAGCCATCACGAGGCAGAGAAAATCCCTGACCCCGCCGTGAATCGAACCCGGGAACCCGGGTGTGGGAAGCGAGAACGCTACCGCACGACCACGAGATGCGGGCCTGGATGGTATGAATTTGTTTAAAATTACTGGTACTTTAACAACAAGAAGGAAAATCCTAGTAATAAAAACTGAATAGCTCTCTTATCGTTGTCCACATACCATGTTAATCGTAAAAAAATCGTTTCCCTGCTGATAAATTCTTCCAAGTTAGAAATTAAATAGTTTCCAGTGTGGAACGTGTTACCTAATAAACATGTACCAGTTAGTAACATTGTCACTTTAACAGTTACGTTAAATATTTACATTCCTTCTTCAATGTACCAAAAACAGTTGCCAAATGTCTTCTTATCCTTCCATATTTAATGTTTTCTTAAATGAAATAAGGGAACCACACCCTAACCACCGAAAACACTCCCATGTTGCAACGCCGCCTTCTCAGTACCTCAGTGTTGCCGCTATAAATGGCAGGTTACGTTCTCGAGGTATTCTCTAAACGCAAACACTTCCATCGGATTGCTGCAGGTTACAGTTTGTTTCGTTACTACAATCCACTTGTTCCGTATCATTCAGTGTCCAGTGGCGTCGATTTTTAAATCACCTCAATCCTTAATTAGCACTGACTATACGATCTTAGGGTCGAAGGGTATATAGCAAAGATGCCTCTTTGCATGAAGTCCACATACCTGTTGATGATGACAGAGCAAAAATATCTTGTAGATGCAACAACTTGCAGGAGCCATTTGAGTGGTACTAGTGCAAATGCACGCACGTGACAATTTCCCATCTCCACACTGTATCGGTGGGAATTCCACACGCCATCTAGGTGATGGGGACATGTTGCAGAGGGCCACTTTGAGGGAAATACGACGAGCCAAACTGACCGGCCGCCTGTGTGTACGCGGCACGCGGGCCGCGTTTAAACGCGCCTAACTGCTGGTAATCCGCTCAAGTACGATGCCGTGTCGTACTGCCGGCTAACGAGCTTCAAACACGCACCACATTTCTCCCCCTCCACTACAGCGCTTTTATGCGGTGCGCTCTGACGACGCGCCAGCTTTGAATCTCGCATTGCTCTGGTGTTGCGCCAGCCCTCTTCCGATTTCGTCGAGTGGAGTGGTGCGAGTGCGTGTATGTATTTGAGTGTGTGTGTGTGTGTGTGTGTGTGTGTGTGTGTGTGTGAGAGAGAGAGAGAGAGAGAGAGAGAGAGAGAGAGAGAGAGCTAGCTCATACGGTGACAGAAATGGGAAGTGTTACGACCTGAGGCACCAGGCTGATATTTATCAAACGTTGTGAACATGTTCTTCACGTGAGGGCACTTCATCGATTAAACTTTCTTTCAGTCCGCGACTGATTTGCATCATTATTGCGGCAGAGTCAATGAGTGGAACATGTAGGTCGAGGCTGTGTGATACATAAGTTTCCTTCAAATTTCATTTCAGTTTTATTAGATCAAAGACTCCCATAAAAAACTGAACCGTATTCGTAACAAACCCTCTTTTCCAATCACGAAGTATCTCAGTTTAAGACGACATATAATTCTAATCAATCAAATGGAAACACTCTCACAACTCAGCAAATGCAACAACGCAAGCTGGATTAATTAGAAAAAACAGTCTAATGAATCAATGCGCTTACAACTTAAAATTAACTGTGTTGGTGCATAAGTTGGCAGCGTTTCTGTTTTGCATGTTGGTATTTCGGTTCCTATCGGTTTATTTATCGATTGTCGTTTTTTACTTACAGCTCACTGTTGCTAACTGATTCTACATAATTATTGTCATTTTGTCATTGGGACATAGTGAGCGGATCTGTGGGCGCTAGAAAACTGAGTGCCAAGTGGAGGAATCGGAACATTTACAACACACTTTTCTGTTTGAGTTCAGTGGAGGGGTGACAGCAGCAGATGCAGCCAGAAACATTTGCGGTGCATATGCGGGTAATGCCATTGGACAGAGCACCGCATGAAAATGATTTTCACGTTTTAAGGAGAATAGGACATTAGTTACTCTCCACGCGCAGGAAGACTTTCGGGGTTTGACGGAGATCGTTTAAAAGCAATAATACACACGATCCACGTCTGTGTACTTGAGCGGCTCGTAGTGAAATTGCATACTTACGGAATATCGTCTGAGTTACGTGACTGGATCTGTGATTTCCTGTCAGAGAGGTCACAGTTCGTAGTAACTGTCGGAAAGTCATCGAGTAAAACAGAAGTGATTTCTGGCGTTCCCCAATGTAGTGTTATAGGCCCTTTGCTGTTCCTTATCTCTATAAACGATTTAGGAGACACACTGAGCAGCCGTCGTAGGTTGTTTGCAGATGAAGCTGTCGTTTATCGACTAATAAAGTCATCAGAATATCAAAACAAACTGCAAAACGATTTAGAATAAGTATCGGAATGGAGCGAAAGGTGGCTGTTGACCCTAAATTAAGGAAAATGTGAAGTCATCCACATGAGTGCTAAAAGGAACTTGTTAAACTTCGGTTATACGGTAAATCAGTCTAATCTAAAAGCCGTAAATTCAACTAAATACCTAGCTATTACAATTACGAACAACTTAAATTGGAAGGATCACCTAGAAGCCGCGCGGGATTAGCCGAGCGGTCTCAGGCGCTGCAGTCGTGGACTGTGCGGCTGGACCCGGCGGAGGTTCGAGTCCTCTCTGGGGCATGGGTGTGTGTGTTTGTCCTTAGCACAATTTAGGTTATGTAGCACGTAAGCTTAGGGACTGATGACCTTAGCAGTTAAGTCCCATAAGATTTCACACACATTTGAACTTTTTTTTTTTTGAACATCACATAGAAAATGTTGTGAGGAAGGCTAACCAGAGACTGCGTTTTATTGGCAGGACATGTAGAAAATGTAACAGACCTACTAAGGAGACTGCCTACACTACGCTTGTCCGTCCTCTTTTAGAATACTGCTGCGCGGTGTCGGATCCTTACGAGATAGGACTGACGGAGTACATCGAAAAAGTTCAAAGAAAGGCAGAACGTTTTGTATACAGGATTTGGGGCTGGAGATCATTCCGAGAAAGGCGTATTCGTTGCGACGGAATCTTCTCACGAAATTTCAGTCACCTACTTTCTCTTCCGAATGCTTAAATATTTTGTTGACACCGACCTACATAGGGAGGAACGATCACCACGATAAAATAAGGGAAATCAGAGCTCGTACGGAAAGATGTAGGTGTTCATTCTTTCCGCGCGCTATACGATATTGGAATAATAGAGAATTGTGGCAGGCTCTTAAATGTGATTTGCAGGGTATCCATGTAGATGTAAATGTAGAACTGACAAACGCGATGAACTGTGATCATTCCACTATCGTGCGACATCTTAATGCAATGGAAAATGTTAAAAAATTGGGTGTATGCGTACCGCATGCTGTACGTCAAAGTGACAAAAATCTGCGGTTGGCCATATGTATATATCTGTTTGCTCGTCAATACGGAAAAGAAAGAAATGGTTGAGCCCAAACAAAGCAGCGATTGCCCACAAAAAGAACTGCCCATATTTACAAAAGGTAATGCTACGCATCTGGTGGAACAGCGACAATGTGATGTATGCGATTTGCTTCCGCGAGGTGTAACCATCAATGCTGACATTAATTGCCAACAACTGAGACCTCTTGCAGCCATAATCCAATGACGACGACCAGAAAGATTGCGTGAAGTGATGCCACTCTACAACAACGCATCTCCACAACAACGCATCTCCACAACAACGCCCGCTCGCATTCTGCTGGACTGAGAAAAAACACTGTACATGGATTGGGTTAGGAGCGCTTGCCGCTGTGGCCGAGCGGTTCTAGGTACTTCAGTCCGGAACAGCGCTTCTGCTACGGTCGCAGGTTTCGAATCCTGTATTGGGTATTGTGGTGTGCATACTGTAAGACCTTCGGTACACACACCATCAGATTAATTGACTTGTAGCTCTAACGAAGTAGGCGAGTGTCAGCAATATGTCTCGTGGTCTTATCGTGGCGTGTTTATCTTCTGCCGTTAGGTCAGACGATAGAAATGCCACTTGCACGCTTAGAGCAGCAGACTGACGGTGACCAAAATTGACAATCTGAAGTTCCTTTGGTATCGGTACGTTAATCTTTTTCTCACATGTATCTCTGATACTTGACAAAAGTGTCTATACATTTATCCTCATGGCTACGTACAAGAATATGGTAATCTTATTGGGCTCAGACTGAAACTTGACTATAGACTGGTACAGACAAATGTAGAACTCATGCAGACTGGTACAGACTGGTGCGGACAAATGCGGACTGACTAATCGGAGGTCTGTACACTCGTTATAATACCTCACGCATTCATGTATCACTGCGCGAGTGTGATCCACTAGGAGAAAAGGTTCTACGTTAGCAGTAATCTCATTGGCTGCGTTACATATTAATACGCGGATCGGCTGAAGCAGTATTTAGTCCGTCTCTATGGCAGCGCCATCTCGTATTGCGGAGATGGACGAGGGCTGCGCCTGCGCTGTTGTGCTTAGCGGGATGCACTCTAGTGGGAAAGTTATGTACGTGCTGACTATGTGGAACTATGTACACAACAGGTATGGATTGTGTGATGTGCTTAGGTTACTTAGGATTAAGTTGTTACAAGTCTTGGGGACTGTTGACATCAGATGTTAAGTCCCATAGTGCTTAGAGCCATTTTAACCATTTTTTTGGGTTAGGAGGCTTTTTCGCACTCGCCTTATTCGCATGATCTTGCGCCCTCAGATTTTCACCTTCTCCGCTGTCTATCAACCACCTTCAAGAAACTTTATTTCCGTATGAAAATGCGCTGTTAATCTGGTCAACGAGTTCTTCGCCTCAAAACAATGTGATTTCTACAGTCGCGGAATCTTAAAGTTCCCAGAGTTGGCAGACTGTTGGAGATAGCAAAGGAGACTACATTATTAATGGCTCAAGTCCCTGTGATGTGTATCGCTTGTGTTTATTAAACCTCTGGGAAAACGTTATGAACTTAATGCACCAACGTAATAGAAACCCCCATTACCCATGCGTGGAAAATACTATTTTGATATGAGCTGCATTAAAACTCTGCATGACTTTTATCAACACAGTTAATGAAATTTATGCAGTATTCTCTGAACTGTCACATATGTGAGATCTATACGGCAAACCAGTAAGACAAGAGCAACTGAGCTCTTAAATTCTTGAGACAATCAACTTGCGCCGGCTGTAGTGGCGGTGCGGTTCTAGGCGCTAAAGTCTGGAACCGAGCGACCGCTACGGTCGCAGGTTCGAATCCTGCCTCGGGCATGGATGTGTGTGACGTCCTTAGGTTAGTTAGGTTTAATTAGTTCTAAGTTCTAGGTGACTGATGACCTCAGAAGTTAAGTCGCATAGTGCTCAGAGCCATTTGAACAATCAACTTGCCTTAGGCCAGCAACATCAACTGTTTTCTGAATCACGACCAGAGCGTTTGTGGGTAAAAACCGAGGCCATCTAGCACTTGGCGCGTCGAGCGAGGTATACCCGTATTCACAATCATAAAATGGTTCAAATGGCTCTGAGCACTATGCGACTTAACTTCTGAGGTCATCAGTCGCCTAGAACTTAGAACTAATTAAACATAACTAACCTAAGGAAATCACACACATCCATGCCCGAGGCAGGATTCGAACCTGCGACCGGAGCGCTCACTCGGCTCCAGACTGTAGCGCCTAGAACCGCACGGCCACTCCGGCCTGCTATTCAGTCCCGAAGAGACAAAGTTACCACTCGAAGTAGCCGCCTCTGTTGACAATACGGAGGTAGGAAACGAGCACATCCAGGGCGTGGTAACAGTGTCCTCCGGGGCCGCTTGGAGCCATCGATGGTCCTTAAAGGTTGAAAGCTGGAGGCGGGAAAGAACTTCTCTTGTCACCCCACAGCGGTAGCTTCGTTTATGAGGCGCCACAGTCGCCTTGGACACGGCGCCACTCAGAATTGTGCGCCTGTATTACAACGTGACGACTTCTGGGTTGGCAAAATCATCATCATTATCAGATGCGACCCCCTAAGGGCACAAATACAATCTCGCATTCGTGGTGGCATGGAAGCTAACAACCTCCAAATGTCATCTTCGGTATTTCTTACCATTCCTGAATCACACGCTGTGTAATTTCATGAAGATTCCTGGCATTAGAGTATAAGCATTTCAGACGTGATATATGGACAACAAATAAGCGCACCACTCAGGTCGGACAGTCTACATCTATGTCCTGCTGGACATAGATGTAGGCTGAAGTATTGAATTAAAACTGTACCAGCGTCAGGATTCGAACTCAAGCCTGCTGCTTACTAAGCAGAGGCATTAACCTCTACAACATACTGGCACTGCGACTACCACACTTGAACAGGTCACCCTATTATGTTTCCCTCCCCAATTTGAATTCCAGTTCGCATCTCAGTCCATTGCTATTCCTCATCCAAACTCGCATGAACTACACACATCACAAAAAGTTTCGCATCACCCCGTTTCACAGAACACCTGAAGATAGACGTTGACTGTGGGTACTGTATCACAGACACAGTCCCTTTGCTGTCCAGAGATATGACTAAACCCACCCAAAGAAGTAAACAACCGTGCATGAGCAGCACCTACTAGACGGAGGGGATCCGACAGCCGATCAGTTCCGGTCATTCCACCAGGAAGGAGGTACATGGCTCGTGTCGCCAGTAGTTTAACTATGTCTAGACGGTCAATACCGCGGTTCGATGGCGTCCCAGTGTTATTTTGTGCCAGGAAGGGCTCTCAACAAGGGAAGTGTCGAGGCGTCTCGGAGTGAAACAAAGCGATGTTGTTCGGACAGGGAGGAGATACAGAGGGACAGGAACTGTCGATGAAATGCCTCTCTCAGGCCGCCCAATGACTACTACTGCAGTGGATGACCGCTACCTGAGGATTATGGCTTGGAGGAATACTGACAGCAACGCCACCATATTGAATAATGCTTTTCGTGCACCCACACGACGTAGAGTTACTACTCAAACTGTGCGGAATAGTCTGCATGATGCGAACTTCACTCCCGACGTCCAAAGCGTGGTCCATCTTTCCAACCACAACACCATGCAGCGCGGTACAGATGGGCTCAACAACATGCCGAATGGATCGCTCAGGATTGGCATCACGTTCGCTTCACCGATGAGTTTCGCATATGCCTTCAACCAGACAATCGTTGGAGACGTGTATGGAGGCAACCGGGTCAGGCTGAACGTTTTAGACACACTGTCCAGCGAGTGCAGCAAGGTGGAAGTTCCCTGCTGATTTGGGGTGGCATTATGTGGGCCGACGTACGCCGCTGGTGGTCATGGAAGGCGCCATAACGGCTGTATGATACGTAATGCCATCCTCCGTCCGATAGTGCAACCATAGCGCCAGCCTATTGGCGAGACATTCGTCTTCATGGACGAAAATTCACGCCCCCATCGTGCACGTATTATGAATGACTTCCTTCAGGATAACGACATCGCTCGACTAGAGTGACCAGCATGTTATCCAGACATGACCCTTATCGAACAAGCCTGGTATAGGTTGTAAAGGGCTGTTTATGGACGACGTGACTCACCAACCGCTCTGAGGGATCTCGCCGAATGGCTGTTGAGGAGTGGGACAACATGGACCAACAGTGCCTTGATGAACTTGTGGATAGTATGCCACGACGAATACAGGCATGCATCAAGAGTAACAAGAGGACGTGCTGCTGGGTATTAGAAGTACCGATGTGTACAGCAGTCTGGACCATCACCTCTGCAGGTCCCGCTGTTTGGTGGTACAACATGCAATGCCTGGGTTTTATGAGCAATAACAAGGCCGGAAATGATGTTTATGTTTATCTGTATTCCAGTTTTCTGTACAAGTTCCGTAACTCTCGGAACCAAGGTAATGCAAAACTTTTTTTTATGTGTGTGTGTATATATATGATTACTATATCACCTGTGCCTGAGGCACAAGCAGGAGTAACCGCATTTCGCTAACTACTGAGTTGCTATTTCCAAGACTGAAGGGCCTCTGGAATGCTGATGCGAGTTGAGAAGTTTAACAGCAATGGGCAGATGCATGAATTGGAATTTGTATCGCGAAGGAGGGATACTACAGTAATCCTTGCAACTATGTAGCTACTGTGCCAGTATAGGCAGCAGATAGTGCATAGCAAGGAGGTGACCAGGGTTCGAATCCTTGTGCTTGTACAAATTTTAATACATTGTTTCACCGTACATCATTTTCGTAGGTAAAGGTGAGACACAATATGTCTCAGGAACATCAGGTGTATATGATAATTATATCCTGCTAGAGTATGTCTTTTGGCACCCAGGTCATGAAGAGTATGACAACACGGTTTACCATTTTTGCCAAGAGTATTCAGCTTTCCTTCAACACTACCAAATCAGTCCTGTTATCGTATGTAACCACTCCTTGTACCATGATTACCGACTTCGAAAGGTATTCGTCTCGAAAATTGCTGTTTCCAGTTCACCAGGTAGTCTACGGCCGCGTTGGCGTCGACAGGGCTGCCACAGACTGAAATGAGACCCATCGCTGAATAGCAGCAGAATCAGGTTGTTCCAGTTGACTACGGCTTTGCACCACCCAAATCTTCGTTGTTCTCGTATGGCGTCAGAGATAAATGACACACAGCTCGAGGTCTGCGCCCGTTTTTCAGCCGTTGTCCTTCTATTCGTCGGAGCCGTTTTCGTGGGGTGATCCTTCTGAAAGTACGTACCCTACTTGACCCAATGTTGTCCTGAGTGCATTACGTCACCACCAGTTTTCCAAAGATTACATTACTATCAACTGTTTACGCGATCTGTCGGTATGATGCTCCCATGTCCCTCATGCCGATGATTCGATATATCTCAAAGTCTGAAAGCTGCAGATGACCTGCACGCCGATTGATAATGCTGTATCGCATTCTCCGTTTTAACTTCCAATAATGTCATACAAGTCAAATATCCACTATGTTTTTACACGATTCTTCATTTACAGGACTGAATTTCTCTCTGTACTGAAAATAAGCCCGCACAAGGACAAAATTTTAATTAAAATAGCCCACATGTAGGGAAATACTGGGATCTAACTTTGGTAGCAGTCGGTCAAGATGTTTCTGGTGCAACGCTTTTCGTTTCCGAAGTGTAGTTCAGAATTTTCTACGTAATAACCATGATACGTAAATACCTCTTAATGTTAACCTAGTGCCGGCCAGGGTGGCCGAGCGGTTCTAGGCGCTACAGTCTGGAAACGCGCGACCGCTCCGGTCGCCGGTTCGAATCCGGTCTCGGGCATGGATGTGTGTGATGTCCTTAGGTTAATTAGGTTTAAGTAGTTCTAAGTTCTAGGGGACTGATGATCTCAGCAGTTAAGTCCCATAGTACTCAGAGCCATTTGAACCATTTTTGATAACCTAGTGTCGAAAATTTCTGCTACTAGTCCATCAATTCATAAGTAATGAGTACAGTAGAAAGAGGAATTAACGTACGATTGTAACTGAAAATAAGCATACAAGCCTAGATGACTTTTGCGCTTTGTTCTTTACTAACAGCTAAATGTGAGGCATTAATAAAAGATTTTTGATAATGAACTGTAATGGGGGCGGATGCAGTAAAGGCGATCGGCGCACCGGAACTTCGCACACTGAACACTGCTTGGAAGAGTTTAACTATAACTTTCAGTGAGTGAACGACCATTAAATATTTTGTATGTGTATTGTGGTTTAGTACCTCCTATCATGGAATGATTTTACAGTGTAACGTGCATGAAACAAGAACTGCAGTCGGTGAATTGCATACTGTCGTCGCTTAAGTTTCGCTTAAACTGATAATTACGGGTTACCGTAGTCATTACAGAAAGTATGAAATATGGCACTCCTCGCAGAACACTGCATGTTATTCTAAGTTTCGTCACAGTACGATTAGCAGCATCGATCTTTTTGGGGGAATAGCTAACTTGGCTCTGGAATGTGCAGCAGAAAGTGGGGGAGGATATGGAAAACATATTACAGAGTTTGATGGATTTAGCAATTACGTATAGATTAACATGTAGGAAGAGATAGGTGATAATATCAGACCAGCAAAATGGTGGTGATATACGATGTTTTTCCTTGCAGGTATGACTATTTGTATAAAGCGATATTCATGTTTCCAAATCACGCTGGAGCCATTAGATAAGTAAATCTCGGTCCGACCATGCTGATTCAAGTTCTCTATGAATAGCCTGATAATTTTAGGCTAATTCTGTTTTTTTTTTCTTACGACAAGTATCCCCCACCCCCCATCTTTTCCTTGTCCAAGTAGTGATTTGTTTCTAATGTCCTAATTGTCCAAGACACAGATTCTAAATAAAAGCCGAAGTGGATGTTTTGATCTTGTAGGAAACATCGACTCACACTACTTCTTGGTCGTTCAAAAAATGGTTATTGCGTTAAGAAGATGGCGGTAGTGCTTATTGTTACAAATTCAGAATTTGATTTTACAGTAAATATTAAGATAATTCGCAACCCTGTATTCTCAGCTGTAATAAAGATCGCCTTTGCATTTCTTGGCGACCAGTTTCCAGGGAGCTTTTTTGTTGTTTTTAAGGAAACAGATAAATAAAATAAAAGTTAATGGATTCTACGGAAAGAACAAAACACCGCCTGAAACCTCGCGGCTGATGTATGCAGATGGTTTCATCTGGAAATGTTCCGCAGCCTTCGCCGCGACCGGTGCGCGTCATGGCTCCAGCAAATAATGAATTGCTGTTCCTGGAAAAAGCAGCTCATGCTTAGTCCCCTCATTCCGGGCTACACCGGCGGCGACTTCAGTCGTTACGGAGGACCTCTCCCTCTCCCCCCCTCCCTCCCTCCCTCCCTCCCCGCTCTCTCTCTATCTCTCTCACTCCCCTCCCTCCTTCCCTCCGTCTCCGTCCCTAAAGAGGGAGACTATCAGTCAAGACTGCGGCGGTGGGGGTAGTTTGGGCCAATGTAAGTAGAAACGCGGCGGCACGCTATCTAGACTGGCGTTGTAGCTGAAAGTGTGATGGATGAAGGCTCTGCGCTAACTCTGCGACACTAGCGACGCACATTGAAGCTATACACTGCAGTATCTTCGTCCAGTTTTTCAATGTAAAGCCCTTGGTAAGAGACTCTGACAGTCTGTAGTTTCTCTTCAGGAACACTGTTACTTTTACGCGTCTGGAAAGTTAGGTACTGGCCTCAGTTTTGTTTGTTCATTTTACTTTTCCTACTATGTATAAGGCTGTTCTCATAGGGAGGTGGTCATTAAGTTTTAATCATCACCTTGAAAAAATCGAGATACGACCACGAAACTTGATCATAGTGTTAGCTATTCTCCAGTGCAGGCTTTTTCAAAGTCTTTGCGTCAAACGTCTAGGGGTGACAGATCTCGTCGCGGGATCAGTTTCTGTTATATACTACATTTTTGGTGACGCTTCCCGTCAATTCAAGGAGTCCTTTAGAATTCGCTGGCCCTGGGAGAACGAGATAGCACCGAACTAACAGGGTCTACTAAGGAGTCGTACTACCTACCCCAGTAAATTGATGGAGTGTTCTCCCAAAGAGAAATCTTAAGGACTAGTGTCTGTAAGTGAAGAAAGATATTTTAGAAGCTAACCAGAAACTTTAACTTTGCTGGGCTTACACCCTTTCGTACAGTAAGGAAAGAAGATAAGGGTTTAACATCCCGTCGCCATTTTTATACAGAGCAAGTAACTGTATTCTAGGCAACACGCAAGACATACACACGCCGCATAGTGTCTACATTCTTCCTCGTCTCAGGGGCATAACCAATATGCAACAATACGTAGTATTGCTGGGAAGTGTTAGCGAACATTTTGTTCCACTTGACGCCCTCAACCCTAAGCATCCGATGCAAAGACTTTAAAAAAAAATCTGTATATTCACATTTTTCCCAGCAATGGATAAATTTCACATCTACATACACTGACCAGCCAGAACATTATGACTATCTACCTAATAGCATGGCACTCATAACAACGGCGACGCGTCGTGGTATGGAAGCAAAGATGCCTTGGTAGGTCGCTGGAGAGATTTGACACCACATCTGCACACACATGTCAACTAATCCTCGTAAATTCCGGAGGGGGAGGGGGGGGCGTTCACTCTCATCCCAGATGTGTTCGATCAGGCTCGTATCTGGTGAGTTGGGAGACCAGCACGTCAATTGGAATTCGCCACTGTGTTCCTCGAACAACTCCATCATACTCCTGGTGACATAGCGCATTATTTTGTCGAAAAATGCCACTGCCGTCGGGAAACATGTGTCATGAAGGAGTGTACGTGGTATGCACCTAGTGTACACTCCTGGAAATTGAAATAAGAACACCGTGAATTCATTGTTCCAGGAAGGGGAAACTTTATTGACACATTCCTGGGGTCAGATACGTCACATGATCACACTGACAGAACCACAGGCACATAGACACCGGCAACAGAGCATGCACAATGTCGGCACTAGTACAGTGTATATCCACCTTTCGCAGCAATGCAGGCTGCTATTCTCCCATGGAGACGATCGTAGAGATGCTGGATGTAGTCCTGTGGAACGGCTTGCCATGCCATTTCCACCTGGCGCCTCAGTTGGACCAGCGTTCGTGCTGGACGTGCACACCGCGTGAGACGACGCTTCATCCAGTCCCAAACATGCTCAATGGGGCACAGATCCGGAGATCTTGCTGGCCAGGGTAGCTGACTTACACCTTCTAGAGCACGTTGGGTGGCACGGGATACATGCGGACGTGCATTGTCCTGTTGGAACAGCAAGTTCCCTTGCCGGTCTAGGAATGGTAGAACGATGGGTTCGATAACGGTTTGGATGTACCGTGCAGTATTCAGCGTCCCCTCGACCATCACCAGAGGTGTACGGCCAGTGTAGGAGATCGCTCCCCACACCATGATGCCGGGTGTTGGCCCTGTGTGCCTCGGTCGTATGCAGTCCTGATTGTGGCGCTCACCTGCACGGCGCCAAACACGCATACGACCATCATTGGCACCAAGGCAGAAGCGACTCTCATCGCTGAAGACGACACGTCTCCATTCGTGCCTCCATTCACGCCTGTCGCGACACCACTGGAGGTGGGCTGCACGATGTTAGGGCGTGAGCGGAAGACGGCCTAACGGTGTGCGGGACCGTAGCCCAGCTTCATGGAGACGGTTGCGAATGGTCCTCGCCGATACCCCAGGAGCAGCAGTGTCCCTAATTTGCTGGGAAGTGGCGGTGCGGTCCCCTGCGGCACTGCGTAGGATCTTACGGTCTTGGCGTGCATCCGTGCCTCGCTGCGGTCCGGTCCCAGGTCGACGGGCACGTGCACCTTCCGCCGACCACTGGCGACAACATCGATGTACTGTGGAGACCTCACGCCCTACGTGTTGAGCAATTCGGCGGTACGTCCACCCGGCCTCCCGCATGCCCACTATACGCCCTCGCTCAAAGTCCGTCAACTGCACATACGGTTCACGTCCACGCTGTCGCGGCATGCTACCAGTGTTAAAGACTGCGATGGAGCTCCGTATGCCACGGCAAACTGGCTGACACTGACGGCGGCGGTGCACAAATGCTGCGCAGCTAGCGCCATTCGACGGCCAACACCGCGGTTCCTGGTGTGTCCGCTGTGCCGTGCGTGTGATCATTGCTTGTACAGCCCTCTCGCAGTGTCCGGAGCAAGTATGGTGGGTCTGACACACCGGTGTCAATGTGTTCTTTTTTCCATTTCCAGGAGTGTATGATGCTGTTCTTCATGGTTGTGTACGCAGCGATCGCACATGAAGATGGTGGCCAGATGGACTGCCGAAATATCGTATAGTGAAGACGATCATATCCGGCAGCCTAACCCGTGAAGAGCATAAACATATAAGACGCCGGGAAAATCTGCGGAATCACAATGTATGATGTTCCTTCGCCGTCATGGATTCAAGCACGTGCTGCACTGGACCCATGGATGTCCACCTAATGGAGCCGTCGCGAGCTTGTCTCCATCCGGCAGCACTGGTGTCAAAGAGCTGTTCCCTGAAAGACGACGGATTGGCGCCCTTCCATCGGTTCGGCAGTAGAACCTTTCTAAAATCAGCTTCAAATGCTGGTATTCTAAATTTTCTCAGTAGTGTTCCTCCGAAAGAATGTCGCCTACCCTTCAGAGATTACCATGTTTACCATTTGATTTCTCGAAGAATGGCTCTGAGCACTATGGGACTTAACTTATGAGGTCATCAGTCCCCTAGAACTGAGAGCTACTTAAACCTAACTAACCTAAGGACATCACACACATCCATGTCCGAGGCAGGATTCGAACCTGCGACCGTAGCGGTTGCGCGGTTCCAGACTGTAGCGCCTAGAACCGCTCGGCCACACGGGCCGGCTTCTCGAAGAATCTCCATAATAATAGAGTGTTGTTCGAACCTACCGATACCAAACCTAGCGGCCCGCTTCTTAAGTGCTTCGATGTCTTCCTCCAATCCGACGTATTGTGGATCCAAAACACTGCAGCGATACTCAACAGTGGGTGGGTAACACTAGCTTCCTAAATGGTATCTCCTTTATAGATGAACTACAATTACCCAAAATTCTCCCAATAAACCGAAGCCTCCCCTATCACAGTCCTCACATGCTCGTTCCACTTGATATCGCTTTGCGATTTGACGTCCAGATATTTAAACAACGTGATCGTGACAAGTGGGACATTGCTAATGCTGCACTGGAATATTATGTGTTTGTTTTTTCTGCATTAACTTAATCTCTTCCACTTTTAATCTAACTGCCATTCATCGCACCAACTAGAAATTTTATCTCGGACATCTCGTATCCTCCTACAGTCACTCAACAACGACACCCTCGCAAGCACCACAATATCATCAACAAACCGCCGCAGACGGCTCCTTATCATGGCCACTAGATCATTTATGTATATAGAATATAACAGCAGTCCTATCAAACTTCCCTGGAACACTTCTGACGATACCATCATCTCTGACAACGACTGACATTCGAGGATAACATACCGGTTTCTGTTACTTAAGAAATAATCGAAGCACGCATGTACCTGGGAACCTATTTCGTATGCATATACCTTCGGTACCAGTCGTCAGTTTGACACCATGTCAAATGCTTTACGGAAATCTAGGACAATGGAATCCGCCCGTTCGCAGGATATCGTGTGAGAAAAGGGCAAGATGAGTTTCGCACTTGCGATGCTTTCTAAAACCGTACTGATTTGTGAACAGAAGGTTTTCCCTCTCAAGGAAATTTATTATATTCGAAATGAGAATATGTTAAAGGATTCTGCAGCAAAGATATGGCGTCTGTAATTATTTGGATCCGTTTTTTTACCGTTATTATATTTACTACTGGAAATTAAAATTGGTACACCACGAAGATGACGTGCTACAGACGCGAAATTTAACCGACAGGAAGAAGATTCTGTGATATGCAATTGATTAGCTTTTCAGAGCATTCACACAAGGTTGGCGCCGGTGGCGACGCATACAACGTGCTGACATGAGGGAAGTTTCCAACCGATTTCTCATACACAAACAGCAGTTGACCGGCGTTGCCTGATGAAACGTTGCTGTGATGCCTCGTGTAAGGAGGAGAAATGCGTACCATCACGTTTCCGACTTTCATAAAGGTCGGATTGTAGCCTATCCCGATTGCAGTTTATCGTATCGCGACATTGCTGCTCGCGTTGGTCGAGATCCAATGACTGTTAGCAGAATATGGAATCGGTGGTTTCAGGAGGGTAATACGGAACGCCGTGCTGGATCCCAACCGCGTCGTATCACTAGCAGTCGAGATGACAGGCATCTTATCCGCATGGCAGTAACGGATCGTGCAGCCACGTCTCGATCCCTGAGTCAACAGATGGGGTCGTTTATAAGATAACAGCCATCTGCACGAACAGTTGGACTACGTTTGCAGCAGCATGGACTATCAGCTCGGAGACCATGGCTGCGGTTACCCTTGACGCTGCATCATAGACAGGATCGCCTGCAATGGTGTACTCAGCGACGAACCTGGGTGCACGAATGGCAAAACGTCATTTTTTCGGATGAATCCAGGTTCTGTTTACAGCATCATGATGATCGCATCTGTGTTGAACTGTGATGAACTTGATGAACTGTGGTATCGTGTTGAAGCTGCATGGGCAGCTGTGTCTGTACACGCCATCCAAGCTGTGTTTGACTCAATGCCCAGGCGTATCAAGGCCGTTATTACGGCCAGGGGTGGTTGTTCTGGGTACTGATTTCTCAGGATCTATGCACCCAGATTGCGTGAAAATGTAATCACATGTCAGTTCTAGTATAATATATTTGTCCAATGAATACACTTTTATCTTCTTTATTTCTTCTTGGTGTAGCGATTTTAGTGACCAGTAGTGTACATGAGTCACTTGCCCTTTTCTCCAGTCGTTTGGGACTTCGCGCTGGGCGAGAATTTTTAGATAAATGGAGCTAAGTAAGGGGCCAGTGCCGTGGAGTAATGTTTGTAAAACCGAGCTGTGATTCCATCCTGACCTGACAATTTATTTGTTTTCATCTTTTTCACTTGTTTCTCTCTTCCAGGTACACTTATTACGATGTCGTCCATATGGGTCTCTCTCTGTGATGATCAAATGGCGGTATAGTTGTACGATTATGCTGCGTGAACGGTTTCTTAAATACGAAATTTAAAACTTCTACTGCCGCACCAGACTGGTCAACGAGTGACTTTATAGGGAAAAAAAAACGAATGGGTGTGAAATCTTATGGCACTTAACTGCTAAGGTCATCAGTCCCTAAGTTTACACACTACCTAACCTAAATTATCCTAAGGACAAACACACACAGCCATGCCCGAGGGAGGACTCGAGCCTCCGCCGGGACCAGCTGCACAATCCATCACTGCAGCGCCTGAGACCGCTCGGCTAATCCCGCGCGGCTGGATAGAAGCCTTAGACCCACTTAGCGACTTCACGTAGAACGAGAATTTTCTCGGGTTCGTGACCAGTACTTTTGCTACGGTATGAGGGCTGAAGTAGTTGCATGGTTCGCGCATAGAACTTGTTGGACACCTTCCTTGCCGATCTTTAAGTCCCTTCTCAAGAATCATCGCATCGTCCCAAATGCATACCTCGCAATCATTTCTTCATCCAACGAAAGAGGATGAAGTAGCTGTGTGCCATTTCCGGATTTCCGGAAGATGAGAGCGGGAGAAGTGAGCGTCAGCAACAATTGGTAGTGCAAAGAAGTACCACATGTCCTGTGCAGAATGACATCGAAAGTTGTTGCGGAGCGAAAACGTCAATCCCCGAAATCTTGCGGCGACGATTCGTCTTAATTGCGACCTGTAGCCTCGACAGCAGATTTCAGTAGTGTGCTCTTTCTGCTTCTTACGAGCGTAATCTGTTAACAACACCTCACGGCAGTCGCAAAAATCAATTAAAATTCCTTTTAAAGGGTAGTGGTATAGTTCAAATGCCACACCAAAGTCAGCAACCCCAAACGATACCACAGACATTAGCGAGGGCTCGCTACAATCCGCAACAACCAATGGGAGACACTCCATAAGACACTCCCTTCCTCTGAGTGCAGCAGCGCCCTCGCCCTGCGGTCATCATAGTGTCGAGCATGCAAGAGCTCTGCCCCAGTTCGTGACCTCAGCTGCAGCAAACAACATTGTAGTGAAGAACCAGCGAGTAGTTAAAGTTTCTCATGAATTGTACTGTTGTAAATGTGGAACATATACTGCAAGATAACAGTTTATTACTTGGAGCACTAAGCGATGCTTTCATAGTGAATGACTTATAAATTATCCAGCATTCCTGTGGCAAAGAACTGTGTCAGAGTTAAGTAAATCTGTTATTCATGTATATAATGAAGTGAACTAATATTTCATGTGCTCTAGTTTGACGTGCCTTTTCCAAGAACAATCAAGGTAACCACAGGGGCAGCCTGGTCACGAAAAGTATCACTGTGTCCAATGAAGGTTGGGTCTTTGTCATTTTCGGTGGTCGTGAATTCACACGTTTCTATTGTTTGCTTTACTCACTTGTCTCGGGCTCATAGTGATGCACCCAGATTTCGTCCATGGTAATTAGGTGCCTAAGAAAGTCATCTGAATTGATCCGACACAGCATCAACATTTACGCTGCTGCCTCGGTTCGATAGGCTTTTTGAAAGGATGTGAGCTAGGTTGGCGACTTTGTCACGTCCAAATGTCCTGCAAAATGTCGAAAACTATTCCATGGCTGATCTTCACTTTTTCCAGTATCAGTCCGATTGTGATACGTCGGTCTCCGAGAAGCAGAGAGGCGTTTCCCAGTTTTTCACAGAGAGACAGATGGTCTACCACCACGTTCTTCGCAGGTCATACTAATTTATTGCACTATGGAAGCGCCTTCGCTATCTGAACACTGATCATATTCTGGTAGTTGGTGCCATGACTTCTAGTAGCTCGGCATGGACTGTTGAAATGTTCTTCCTCTTCAAATTAAAAAGAAAAAAAAGTACCATCACATTTACTCAATTTCCTGAAAGTTTTGGCATACCTTTTGTTATATCCTGTATAACTGGGTCGGTGTAAACATTGAAGCTTGTCCATGACTTACCAGCGGCAAAATGTTCTTATCGAAACACAAGAAAGACGAATATGCTTCTGTTCAAAAGATTCCGACTGAAAAGTGGGGTACCAGCTGCCTCATTCTGTCTTCTTCCGCACTTCCAGTAATTTTTCCAAAAATTTGTTATGTGAATAAATTTGCGCTCTTTTATAAGATGCAACTCACATCTCACTGACATAAATTCCACTAACTGTAACTCAGTCACACTCACTAGTCCATCGCTGTCAGTCGCTCATATCCATCCAGTCTCATTTGCTCATTTTCACTGACTCATGCAGTCCATCTCTTTGTGTCTCTCTGTCACTGTCTCCTGTCTCACAGACACAGTCACCTTCGTACTATCCTACTACTACTATCTTCTCTCACTGTCACTGTCTCCTCTTGCTCTCCTTTACTGCTGCTACGAGGGGGATTCAGTAAGTATTGCAACACCCTTTTTTGAAAGCAGGCTGGTTTTATTCAGGATTCCAATACACCATGTTGCCAACGGCCTTGTCGCAGTGGTAACACTGGTTCCCGTTATATCACCGATGTTAGGCGCTGTCGGGCTGGGCTAGCACTTGGATGGGTGACCATCCGTTCTGCCGAGCGCTGTTGACAAGCGTGGTGCCGTCAGCCCTTGTGAGGCAAACTGAAGAGCTACTTGATTGTGAAGTTTCGGCTCCGGTTTCGTAAACTGACATACCGCAGGGAGAGCGGTGTGCTGACCACGTGCCCCTCCATGTCCGCGTCCAGTTGGCCTGTTGTCTGAGGATGACACGGCGGCCGGTCGGTACCGTTGGGCCTTCCAAGGGCTGTTCGGACGGAGTTAATATTCCCCACTCTTTAGGCTACATACTCCTATTGTTCAACAACGTTTAATGAGACGGCCTTACGCCGTCTTACTGGGAATGCCTGTATGCTGCAAGGTACCACCCTATTGGTCGACGTCAGAACCAAAGTCTTGTTGTATCAATAGCCACCCCATTATCCACGCACTGCTTCCCGCGGAGTGCAGCTGGAAACCTCAAGGTTCGAGATCCGGGCTGTAAGAACAGTCCAATGAAGTTCTGTGACCTGCTCTCGCTGCACAGACTTGTCTGAGACCTTGCATTGTAGTGGAGAAGTAGTTCGTTAGCATTTTTGTGGCGAAAAACACGCTGAAGTCGTTTCTTCAATACGTTTTCGAATTGATCGTTGCCCCTAGGAGGGAGGACATCAAATAGAATAAACCCTTCAGGGTCTCAGAACACCGTCGCCATAACTTACTGGCTGAAAGTGCTATTTGAACTTTTTGTTGGGAGGAGAGGTAGCGTCGGATCAAATTAATGCTTCATCGCCTGTGACGATGTTCGAGAAAAATTATAATGATCATCTTCGTAAAGGGCAAGTAATTCTTCACAGACGACCTTTCATTTCTCTTTATGGTCTTCTGTTAGGCAGTGAGCAACACATCGGGCACAAACGTTTGTGGACCCGAGCTGGTGGACAAGTGTGCCAACAGAAACGTCCAGTTGTGCAGCTAGGTGTTTGGTTCCGATCCGTTTCATTGACTCGAATGAGTGTGTTCCCACGTTCCAATATTACATATGTCACAGCTTTGTGCAGCCGAATGCCACCCGGGGGATCGGAATGTTTGCACGGCCTTGTTGCCATGACGACAGACGCCTCGTACAACGACTCACCGTGCTTGCTGACTGCCAGGTCTCCACAGACATTCTGCAAGCGCCTATGAATGTTAGCAATGCTCTGGTTTGCCACTAAAGAACTCAATTATAGATCTCTGCTTGGAACGAATCTCCGTTACAGACGCCTTTTTGAAGGCTGCGTATACCGCTGCTACTGAAGGGAACTTCATGAAACTTCAGGGTGTTCCACTGATAGTGACCGGGCCTAATATCTCACGAAATAATCATCAAACGCAAAAACTACAATGAACAAAACTCGTGTAGATTGAAGGGGGAAACCAGATAG
Organism: Schistocerca gregaria; assembly: GCF_023897955.1. Classification (NCBI taxonomy): domain Eukaryota; kingdom Metazoa; phylum Arthropoda; class Insecta; order Orthoptera; family Acrididae; genus Schistocerca; species Schistocerca gregaria. Next base: position 353,610,696 of record NC_064922.1, on the reverse strand, counting down.
CGCTATGGTTGGCCCGCTAGATGGCGCTGCCATATGTCAAACGGATATCAACTGCGTTTTTTAAAATAGGAACCCCCATTTTTTACTACATGTTCATGTAGTTCGTAAAGAAATAAGAATGTTTTAGGTGGACCACTTTTTTCGCTTTGTGATAGATGGTGCTGTAATAGTCACAAACGTATAAGTACGTGGTATCACGTAACATTCCGCCAGTGTGGACGGTATTTGCTTCGTGATACATTACCCGTGTTAAAATGGACCGTTTGCCAATTGCGGAAAGATCGATATCGTCTTGATGTATGGCTATTGTGATCAAAATGCCCAACGGGTGTGTGCTATGTATGCTGCTCGGTATCCTGGACGACATCATCCAAGTGTCCGGACCGTTCGCCAGATAGTTACGTTATTTAAGGAAACAGGAAGTGTTCAGCCACATGTGAAACGTCAACCACGACCTGCAACAAATGATGATGCCCAAGTAGGTGTTTTAGCTGCTGTCGCGGCTAATCTGCATATCAGTAGCAGGCAAATTGCGCGAGAACCGTGAATCTCAAAAACGTCGGTGTTGAGAATGTTACATCAACATCGATTGCACCCGTACCATATTTCTATTTACCAAGAACTGCATGGCGACGACTGTGAACGTCGTGTACAGTTCTGCCAGTGGGCACAAGAGAAATTACGGGACGACGACAGATTTTTTGCACGCGTTCTGTTTAGCGACGAAGCGTCATTCACCAACAGCGGTAACGTAAACCGGCATAATATGCACTATTGGGCAACGGAGAATCCACGATGGCTGCGGCAAGTAAAACATCAGCGATCTTGGCCGGTTAGTGTATGGTGCGGCATTATGGGAGGAAGGATAATTGGCCCCCATTTTATCGATGGCAATCTAAATGGTGCAATGTATGCTGAACTCCTACGTAATGTTCTACCGATGTTACTACAAGATGTTTCACTGCATGACAGAATGGCGATGTACTTCCAACATGATGGATGTCCGGCACATAGCTTGCCTGCGTATGATGCGGTACTGAATAGCATATTTCATGACAGGTGGATTGGTCGTCGAAGCTCCATACCATGGCCCGCACGTTCACTGGATCTGACGTCCCCGGATTTGTTTCTGTGGGGAAAGTTGAAGGATATTTGCTATTGTGATCCACCGACAACGCCTGACAACATGCGTCAGTGCATTGTCAATGCATGTGCGAACATTACGGAAGGCGAACTACTCGCTGTTGAGAGGAATGTTGTTACACGTATTGCCAAATGCATTGAGGTTGATGGACATCATTTTGAGCATTTATTGCATTAATGTGGTATTTACAGGTAATCACGCTGTAATTGGAACAACCGAAATAAAATGTTCAAACGTACCTACGTTCTGTATTTTAATTTAAAAAACTACCTGTTACCACCTGTTCGTCTAAAATTGTGGGCCACATGTTTGTGACTATTACAGTGCCATCTGTCACAAAGCGAAAAAAGTGGTCCAACTAAATTATTCATATTTCTTTACGTACTACACGAATATGTAATAAAAATGGGGGTTCCTGTTTAAAAATACGCAATTGATATCCGTTTGACCTATGGCAGTTCCATCTAGAGGGCCAACCATAGTGCCGTCTGGTTTCCCCCTTCAAGCTAGACAAGATTCATTCTTTGTAGTTTTTTCGTTTGATGCTAATTCGTGAGATATTTGGCCCGGTCACGGTCAGTGGACCCCCCTGTATAGGGGCTGAAGCGGGAATATTCCACAAAGGCTCCCTACGAATTTCACATTTTTCAACTGAAATTGGACAACATAAAAAATGTGTTGCATTACTTAGTGCATGTCGCTTGTATCTCATTCACTTTTTCCCACTGCTGCTGTCTCTATCTTCCCAATGCTGCTGTCTTTAACGTCCTCTTCGACATGGACTCCGTCTCTCATGGTCACTGGCTCTCACTCACATCCACTTTCTTCATGTCTTTCTTCATCTCCCATTGGAACTGTCTCCTTCACGCTCTTCCTAACATTGTTCTGTCACTGACAACTATGTCTCGCTGCCACTGTGTTCCTCTTTTTCTCTCACACTGCCATTGTCTCTTTTTATACCACAACCGCTATCTACTATCATCCTGGATTTATTACTTTTTGTCTCTTTTCCACTGCCACTGACTCCTTCCCTCTCAGAACGACAAAATTTTTGAGAAAAAATTCAAAGGTGTTGAGGGAAATAGAATGATAGAATGAGGCAGCTGCTCAGAGTCCTTTAAACAGGAGCATACTCGCTTTTCTTGAGCTCCGGTAGGAGCGTTTTTCCGACGGTTCTTTTCTTTCACCGGCCACAGCAAGACGAGTCTATCATATGAAAAAAAATTATGGGTAAAACTTTGATAGTTTGCTTATGTGTAATTGAAATAAGACAAAATTTATTTTATTCATCTGGCCTGTCTTTACGAGTACGAGGGTGGTTTGAAAAGTTGTCGGAAGGGAATAGAAAAAAAGTACTTACATCACTGATACATTTTTTATTTTTCAATGTAGTCTCCTTGTAGATTAACGCACTGGGTCCAACGATGTTCCAGTGCCTTGATCCCATCTCTAAAATGAGTTTCCTAAAACCCTGCAAAATAGTAGTCAACTCCGGCTATCAATTCTTCGTTTGAAGTGAATCTTCGTCCACCAATAAAAATTTTCAGTTTTGTGAAGAGATGGAAGTCTGACGGCGCCATATTAGCTGAATAAGGCGGGTGTGGCAACAATCCATACCTTAGTTCGTGTAATTTTGCATGGCGATGGCGCATGGGTGGGGGCGCGCGTTGTCTTGATGGAAGATGACTTTTTTCCTCGCCGAACCTACCTTTTTTGTTGCAAATTGTCAAGGAGGTTAGCATAGTACTCTCCAGTAATTGTTTGCGCAATGAGGAGATAATCTACAAACAGAATCCCCTTCGCATGCTACAACACTGATGCCATGACCTCCGCCCCCCTCCCCCTCGAAGGTTTCTTTGGTGGGGGAAAATCAGCATGTTGTTTTCACTGCTTTGACTCTTTTTGACTGCTCTTTTTGTCTCTGGGGTATAATAGTGCACCCAAGTTTTATCTGTGGTCACGAAACGACGCAAAAAATCTTGTTCGTTTCTCCAAAAACGGGCCAAACATTGTTCCGATATGTCCATTCTCATGCGTTTTTGATCCAGCGTCAAGAGGCGCGGCACACAACTTGAAGATAATTTTTTCATTTCTAATTCTTCAGTTAAATGTGATGTACCCTTTCAGATGACATCTGGCAAGCATGAGAAATTTCACGCACTTTCAATTGGCGATCCTCCATGACCATTTTGTGCACTTTTGCAATGATTTCTGAAGTAGTGACACACCTTGGCCGACTACTGCGCGGATCATCATGTAAGCTCTCCCGACTAAGTTTAAATTCATCTGTCCAATTGAACATAAAGGAGTCGAGTCTTCCACTGTATTCTGGAAATCGGCATGAATGTCCTCTGCTTTCATACCAGTCTTTACGAACTACTTAATCACTGCTCGAATCTCGATTTTTTTCCATCTTCGGAAATCACTACGCGGAAACAACAGAGCCATGTCTCCGCCAAGCTCTCTTCCAAGTGCACTGACGTGGCACGTGTTTACAGGCAACAATCCAAAGAATATCACGTGAACAACTCGTCCTACCGCTGACCTCTCGTGGTGATTCCAAGAACTTCTCAAACCACCCTCGTACTTCAATACTACTACATGGGTTTTCTTTTGCACATACTTCAGTACTACAACATAGGGTTCCGAGAACCCTTGTGATTATAACGGAGAAACCTTACAGCATATTTCTCCGTGGTGCATTTTCGCCTCACACTGGATTTTACATGTGAAAGTAGGGTAACTTTGAACATCTGTACCTCTTAAGTGGATAAAAAAATAAAATTTTCGAGACTGTTCGACGTCGGGATCTTAGGAACATATTGCAAAAATTTCAACCATTTACTATGCGTATCCATCTTGGAACTTGCGGCTCTGTTTTGGTACGAAATAATTATAAAAAAACCTGTTTTTGTTTTCTAAAGAATCGCCCACGAACTATAACCGCCTTACGGCCAACCGTAGACCACACAAAATGCAAAACGAGCCAACCGATTTGCTCCACTTGCCTAAACAAGAGGAAGTGTGTAACATTCATACTTTGTTCTTGTGCTGTAGGGTAGTGACATTAAGTCGATCTTTCTGATGGGTACAAAAATGGTCCATAGCCCAAGGACTATCCAAAACACCAGACGTTACCTTTCTATCACCATTAGAACCCTAGGAATTGCCCCTGAAGAATTCCGTTTTTATGCGCGGCGTTTTGGAACATCTACATCTACATGGATACTCTGCAAATCACACCTCTTCATCCATGCTGTAGCCCAATCCTCACACCTTCCGACTTCCATCTGTGTCGCCCAATGGAGGATGCTCTCCGTGGGAAGGAGTATATGGGTGACGGAGAGGGTACTGATCCAGCAAGACATCGGATCCGACGTCGATCAGTAGAGCGGTACCATGCCGGCATACAGCCCCAGTATGACGGCGTGGGGATGTCGCGCTGAACGGAAATAATGTTGAAAAATAAGGATTTGTATACAGAAGAGTGGGGAATAATATTGTATCCTGGATAAAACCAACTTGCTTTCGGGAAAAAAAATGTTGCCATTCTTGTTGATCGCCCCTCGTAATCATGGATGTTTTAATAGTATGAAAAGTTAATTTTTTACGATTTTATCTTTAAAAGTCAAATATAGAGGATTCACGACTTAGATAGAACTAAAATATAATGGTGGATGCTGTAGGAAAGCCGAACTTTTCGAAATGACAATCTTGGGGGCGAGGGAGAAAGATTTAGTTCCGTGGAGTATATTAGGTGATATGCTAAAATCTTAATGGAAAGTCAAAGAAGTGGTCATAAAAGTAACAGGTTTTATTCGAAGAACATTTGTTGATAAACAGGGAACAGTATTGTACAATCAATGGAACCTTCGAAGAAGACTGGTTTCACTGCAGCATTGGTTGGGCACATGAGAACGATGTCCTGTCCATATAGAGGTAAACTAATGTTAGTATATAGGTGATAAATGTCTCACTAAAGCTCAAATTAATATTTTGATTTAGTCTTATACTGTTTAAAACTTCAACTCAATAACTTACGACTTTTTGCTTATTAACACTCCCTCAAAATTCCTCTAGACTAACTAACTTATTACTAAAATGGATAACTTATACTTAATTTATTTTAATGTCTTACCCTCCACTTAAAATCATTTTGTAGCAAAAAGCAACCACGTTACAATTTTGTGGCCAGTACAATCCTCCAAAATTTAAACGAGTGAATCACAAGGTAGAAAAATAAAATCAACGAATATGTATTCTAATGACACAATTTTATAATTTTATTAAGTTACGTGTTGTTTAGTGTGGAGAGTGTTCCTTTAAAAGCTTCAGAAAAATAAGATTATTTCGAAAAAGCTTACATGTCTCATAATACCCGACCTTTACCCTTGTAGAAAAATACTGTTGGAAGTTTTGAGTTTACTGGTAACTGGAATGATAGAGGTTGAACAAAGAGTCTAGAGCGACCAATTAGAAGCAGGTTTGTAAATGTGCCACAATCGTGGCACCCTGGTGTGTCACCTTTGTCTGGGTGGAAAGCGAGCGAACAGCTTTCTGCAGGCACAGTAAATGACCGCTATCAACTGTTTTGTGCGGGCGCCGTGGTAGGCGTTACAAATGCGTCGGCTTTTTGTCGACAGCTCGCAACTGCGAGAGGCGAACCGGCCCAGCCCAACCCATTCCATCGCATCCCAGCCCATCTCATTCAAGCCGTCCTGTAGCGGGCGTCCCTTCCGTCGACTGAATGCAGTACTGTTTGCACCAGGCAACGGCCGTAGACATATTTACCTCGCAAAACGTCAGTGTAAAAAAGTCTTTATGAGCGTACTTGATCTCTAACAGAAATTAACTTCTTTGTTTGCTTTTATAAATTAGCACGTTTCAAGGGAAGGCACTGTAATGCGTATCTTCATGTACGAGGCCTATTCTGAAAATTCATTTGGCGAAAATTAAGAAAAAGTACAAAATACAGTACAGCCAGAGGATGAAAGGTTTTAGTAGCTTATTCGCTATCACACGTAGGTGCTACCTTAATCTGTGTGCTTTTGCGAGCGATGAATAAGAGCTTCTGTGCTGTACTCATAAAACGCAATCAACAGTGGCCTATCACTTCCTCACAACAACAAAGACACTTATCTGAACACCATGACTTGCAACTATCACATATTTTCCTAGTAGAGGAATCTTCACAAACAATACATTGCTGCACCAATACCTTATTTATCAATACCTGGAAATATTTCGGGTTGAATGTGTTATCAAAAGTGAGACCTTTTGCACAAGGAAAACATTTTAATGAAAACCGACTATGGCCTGAATTAAAACTCTATAATGTAGTTGGTAATCCAGCGTGGGCTCTTCGTCAAAGCTGATTATGCACTGAAGTCAGCCGCGTTTGGACATCACTGTATCCAAACAACTGATACATGCTACAATAATCCAACCCAATTTTCAGCGCTACTGGCTTATTAAATTTGGGGCAACATTCATTTCGTACCACTTTCTGCAAATGTGACATCATTTTGATGTGACGCGCAATGTCGACTTGCGCAGGAACTGCTATCGACTTTCGTTAACGTTCGATACGAGCCTCTCACAAGAGTTGATTCACGGGTATCGGAGATTTATAAAAGCATGTCGTTCGTCGAATTATTTATTATAAATATTGTAATAAATGAAAAGCACCAGTCTGCTTTTGATCTACGATATTACTTTTATTGTAAACCGGTTTTCGGCATACAAGGCCATCTTAAGACATAAATGTCTGAAGATGGCCTTATAAGCCGAAAACCGGTTTACAATAAAAGACATAAATGTCTGAAGATGGCCTTGTAAGCCGAAAACCGGTTTACAATAAAAGTAATGTTGTAGAACAAAAGCAGACTGGTGGTTTTCATTTATTATAATGTTGTTCTACCAAGAACCGACGGAAGATTCTGTTAATATGATAACTATTGTTATAAATAAACGTCACATAGTGATTTATCGGTGGTGAATTTCTTTATATGAGTGTTCTCTCCGCTGTGAGTCCTTATCGTCAGTAATTTACAAACTAAGCATGAAATAAGTATCTATTAAATTAGCAGTATGCCGTTTCAAGGGAACGGAACAGTTAAAATTAATCACAAACACATCTTCATTATCAGTAAATTGCAGTTAATAAAGAGCCAATGATATAAACCTTCAAGACATACTCGTATGATAGTAACTGCAGCTGTCAATTACCGTACGACGTTGTTGTTTACGGAGTCGAAACAATTACGAGCAGTTTCCCAGTTGTTAACACATTCCGGGACTTTCTTATGAACGTACGACAAGTGTGTTCTGCAGTGTTCGATGTTTTTTACATTTCTGTGTGATTAGAGAACGCGTGGCGAAATAAATATTAAGCGATTTCCGAGTGTGTGGTTAGGTAGAAAACTAACAGTGCAGTTTTAAATGTTGCGACTAAAACGAGCTGTAATAAAATTCGAATTCTGCCTTTTTACAAATATTTGACTGTTTATTTCCGAATACGGGTGATTTCCAAGCGCGTGGTTAGGCAGGAACCTAGGAGGACAGTTTAAGTCGCTGCGAGAAAAAGGGGGGCACTAACGTTCATATTCTTACATCTCACAAATATTTCGCTGTTTATTTACGAATACGTGGCAAACTCCGAGTGTGTGGTTGGGAGGGAAACTAACAGTACAGCTTTAAATGCTGCGGAAAACGAGATGCGATAAAATTCATATTCTTTTCACACATCTCTGGCTGTTTATATCCGAGTACGTGGCCATTTCCGAGTGTATGGTTAGGTGGAAACACAGGACACCTTCCATTGTTGCGAGTGAAACGGGGAGCAATAAAATTCACATTCTTACTTGTCACAAAGCCGTTAGCTGATCAAGTGGTCGTCTATATTGGGCATAACGTCAAAATGACGTCACGTTTGCAGGTGGTGGTGTGAAATGGGAGTCATCCTTAAAATTATGCTTTCACAAGGGTAAAATGTAGGACTACTACTAAAACATGCCGATACTTTTCCGGTCTCGTCGTAAATTTGATCGCGGTAGTGTTCCACAAGTATTTAGATAAGCTCTTGAACTACTTTAGTTAAGATCGAAAAAATATTTTTTTACCCAACCCATAATTGTTTGACGTGGCGCACACGGACAGTCAAAGACATACATTTTATGAATAAAAGTCTGTCAAGTACGTGAATTTCGATTTTTAATTCCGATGCGCATTTGGGTTTTCAACATTCACGCTAGGCTTTCCCTAATGAAATGGTAAAACAGTTGAACCTGAGACAAATGTTATGTCATTATATAAATGTAAAAATACATGAGTGTTAGTAGAAACAAACCACAGCGCTATAAAATCCTTGCACGTTGTAAAAAAAAAAAAAAAAAAAAAGGCTCAAGGCAAAATTTTTTGAGTTTGCTTTTTGTTGTACACAAATTATTAAAAAAGTAAGAAAAATACATTGAAAATAAACTCTAAGCGATCAAAGATATTCGTTCGCGAAGTCGTTCTTTACAGATTAAACTTGACGTATTCGCAGAGCAATATTGTGTGATCGTTACATATTACACAGAATGGCAGATACTAAATATTCACTTACAAAAAAGTGTGAAACGCTCTCTCAAATCGAGGCTTTCAGAAATATTGTACGAGGAGCAGGCAGCTTCATACAACAGAAGGTATGAACGTTGAAAATATCAGCAAAATAAAATATACCGAAGAGAAGTCTTGTGCAGCCCTGTCAGCAACTGTGATACTGTGATACATATTCAGAAGTCTTTGTTCCTACACGGCTATGACAGGACCTGTCAAAGTATTCATGTAGCATATGCCGGTTGTTTAAGCAAAGAGGAAGGATACAGCCAATTTTCACCTACATCGTAAGTGGAATAAAAGTGGGCAGGTTGTACTCATATGCAGACGGATCGAAAATCATTACGGAAAGTTACACTGGAAGCGATTTCTTATTCCACTAAGTACGGAAGACAGGACTTTGAACTACTAGGTAAAGCTTCCTTATTTCTAACTGAAACATTTGCAGTTTGGAGGCAGTAAAATACACACTATCTCTCAAACTACTCACAGCAGTAATAATCGATCACACACAAAGCACTGTGAGACCATTAAAGCTTTAAACATGGCTACGTTGTCAGCGACCGTTACAAGATAAATTTAAAACGATTGCACCCTTAGTCGCAAAAGTGAAGTCTTTTAGATCTAGGTTTCGGCCACTCCTAAGAGTGCCTTCATCAGAAATAAAACATTTAAAACTGGGATGTCAAGTATAAAGGAAGTATGAAGCGATAACGCTTTAGTCACAAAATATTAAAAATCTATATTCTCTAAAAAAGATGTTCTCAATGAAGAGGCATATTATCTGTATTTAGAGCTCACAAATATCTTCCGTATTAATTATAATTTTAACGTTGACGATTTCTGGGTACAGATTAACGAACATTTAGAAATTTGTAAACAAGGTATTTTTCGTAAGCACGAAAAGAAACTCAGTAAACATTTTTGTCTGTTTCCCGCTGAAAAATGTTCTCAAAGTACTTTTAAGAAAAGCAGCCATATATGTTGTAAAAGAATTTTAAATAAGACTAACATTACTTTTACACAGAATCAAACTGTCTTACTCGAAAAAGGCCTAAAGTACAATGTCATGCCCAACTCGGCAGACAAAAATGTAATAGAAAATATGTTTGTCGAAGTAAAAACTGGTCTTTATTGTATAAAAATGGATAATTAATGTCAAACTAGAATTGCCTTTGATGTAGCTAACATTTTTAGTAAAAGCACGGCATGTTTTCAAATTGTTACGCATAACGATAGGAAATTGGTTGAATCTACCAATAGTAAACTTAAAGAAGCTGATGCTTCAATAACCAAGAGTGACCAAGGTTGCCTTTTGGTTATTGCCTACAATTCCGATTATATGTGTAAAGCATTAAATTTTTTTAACGAAAATATTTCGTAACTGCATGAGGATCCGACTCCGGAAATACAAAAAGAATCAGGACAGCTATCAGCGACGCAAAATTTTTAGGCCGAATCAAACTTTTCCACAAGAAAATGTTTATTAACTTGAACCCTCATCCCACAGTTCAAAATTCACAAACCTAATCAGCCAATACGCCAGATTTCTAATAATATGAATAGCGCGTACCATGATTTAGCCAAATTTCTTCATGAACCTCTGAAAAAATCTTTCGGTTTCGAGAAAAATTATACCATTCCCAATAGTCACGCCTTAGTACATAAAATAAAAAAATTTAAAATGCAGCCTAGATACCAAGTTGTTTTCGCTAGACGTCAGAAATCTTTATACAAACGTGCCCGTAAAAGAAACGCTTAAAGTCGTGGAAAATATTTACGTCATTTCAAAAATGAACTTTCAGACGAACAAATGACTGACTTTATGAATCTAATTACAGTCATAGTCAAATACAACTATTTTGCCGACGGTCTCGCTATGGGAAATCCGTTTGCTGGTATTCGTGCTGACATTTTCATTAACTGTCTAAAAGAAAAGTTCAACTGTTCCTCAGCTACAGTGCTTGGCATTCTCTCCTATTTCAGATACGTCGATGATATTCTAGTCATATACAAACGACCTGTTGATGGCATTGACCGTATTTTCAATCTCTTCAGTAAATTTCACGAGAAAATATCCTTCACCAGCGAACTCGAAAACGAGGCCCCTTGATTGAATTTTCTTGATTTGACGCTTACAGCGAAGAAAGTAAAATCTCATTTGATGTTTTTCGTAAAGAAACATATGCTGATCAGATTGTACCTTCGTCTTCTATGCACCCACAATCTCATAAGAACGCTTTCTTTCACTCTGATATTCACAGAGCTACTTCTGCTCCACTGTCGAAAGAAAAATTCGAGGAAGAATTTAATATAATCAAAACGATACAAGTTAATAACGGATACGAACCTGCCATAGTGGATAACATCCTTAAAAAGAAAACTGTAAAGAGAGTTACCACACTCGGCACCTCTATCATTCAGTACAGCCTAAACAAGAAGCTTTTTTCTATTCCATTCTTGGGGCACATTTCCTATCAGATCCAACGCCGTCTTCGTAATAAATACAACTGTAATGTAGCTTTTTCAACCAATAACCGTTTGAAAAAAAGTTATTCATAATTTAAAGTCGACCTGTTCCCCTTTGAAAAACTCTGGTGTCTATAAGATTCTTTGCAACACCTTCTCTTCTTACTACATAGGACAAACAGGACGTGCCGTTATAGTCAGGTCTTTTAAGATAAAATGATACTGACTCCCAAAATTCGTGTTTTGCTGACCACCTTCTGATTACAGGTCACGCACCTAAAGCTGTTCACGATACCAAATTTTGCACACTGAGAAGAAAGGCCGTAGATTAGATGTTCTAGAAGACATCTTTCTCGAAATGATGGCGTCAATCTTAATGAGCAGCTACAATTACGTAATAAAAGCTTCTTCAACGGTATAAAACTGTTACTTGATATTTGATTTCGTGTTCTCTCGTGCAGTTACCGAAATATTTGTTCTGCCTAAGTCGATTCATAACTGTTTGTTCATTAAGTGGTTTTTATTTACTACATTTCATGTTATACCGTTTTTCTATTCGCTGAGTTATTCAGCTGCCTCTATGTTTTCTATTTTAATATTTTGTGACTAAAGCCTTACCGCTTCATATTTATTTCATACGTGACATGCCAGTTTTAAAAGTTTTATTTCTGATGAAGGCACTCTTAGAAGTGGCCGAAACCTAGATCAAAATCACTTTACTTTCGCGACCGAGGGCTGCAATCGTTTTAATTTTATTGCGAGAGCAGTTAGTTGCAAAATTTGGAACAAAAGAATTAGTGAAAACTAGGTCACTATACCAACGAAAAAGAGTTGTCAAATTATAACATTAGCAAGGATTTAATCTCATTCGGCATTAAATACCATGACAAAGCCTCTCGACTAGCTAGAGATGCAATTTGCAACCGCGGACACGCGGACGTAAAAGTCCAATTTACCTCCTGATAGTAAAACAACAAGCGAGTCTCTCGTAGCAAGAATGATGGAACGGAAGTCATAATAAAAGTGGTAAAATATATGCAAGTATACTGTCAGCCATACCAAGACAACCAAAGTTGGTTAAGTGCAGTAAATCAAGAAAAGTAATAGCGTCCATTGTGAGAATGGTCCTCAATAATTGGTCTTTCTCCGCTAGCTTCCATAAAATCGGCATGTTGGAGGCCGCCTTCTTTCAATCTGACGGCGTAACAATTGGTGAAGTATATAACACTCTATTTCAGCCCGATCTCTGTGAGAAAAGCAGAGCCAGTTTTCCAAAGGAGCAGTCGGGGCTTGGCCACTGCCAGCCGATTTCCACTAGCTCTTGAGTACACAATAGGGAGAGCATATAACGCCAGGGATAGATTTATAGCACAAGGGAATAAAAAAATTAAAAAAAATGATGGAAGCTGAAGTTTATTAGAGAGCTGAATTAGTAAAAAAAAAAAAAAAATGGCTCTGAGCACAATGGGACCCAACTGCTGTGGTCATTAGTCCCCTAGAACTTAGAAATACTTAAACCTAACTAAGCTAAGCACATCACACACATCCATGCCCGAGGCAGGATTCGAACCTGCGACCGTAGCGGTCGCGCGGTTCCAGACTGTAGCGCCTAGAACTACTCGTCCACCCCGGCCGGCACTCAATTAATAGTTTTAACACAAATAAGTGGTTAGCTATTAACTTATATCTAGTTGTATAACTGAATATATGCAACCATTTGAATCTGAAGGCAAATTTAGGAATGTGTGCTCTAAAATGTATGTATGAAAGTGGTGAAATATTACTGATATGCCGTGTTTGTAAATCCTCTTAATTTTTGGTGGCTAAAAAGTATATAGGTAGAAGCCAAAAATAAATCAATAAACGAATGAGACTCTGAAGAAAGAAACCTGCTGTCAAAGAACATAATTTTCTTTCTCCTACAATAAATTATGCGAATTATTATGAAAAAAGTGCAGCGTGTTTCATAAAAAAGTATTTAGTTAATTTTTGTAGGAACAGAAAATGATAACGTGAAATAAATGCTACAGCGGATGGAATGCTTTAAGCCGAAGTTTTTTAAAACTGTTCTCGGTTGTATTCGATGTCTATTTTTCGTTACGCATGTGATTTGGTTTCGTAATTTTGTGCCTGAAACTTCCTAAATATAACAACATAACATCTTTCAGGTGTGGTTGCTACACCAATCAAAGACGGAAAGCCCCAAGTGAATATTGTAAACCCTCTCACTGCTAAATAAAAATCTAGCACCTGATTAAAATCTAAAAAGTGAAATACAGACTGTGCACTGACGTTTTTTCATAAAATATGTATTGCATCAACATTCTTCGTACGTTCCGCTCACCTGTCGCAATATAATGAATGAAATGTGTGGTCTAATTCAGTTGCTCAAACAGTGAGTTGCGACACCACCTTAGTTTAATGCGGGTTACATACTTCAGTAATGTGAATTATGATGATAATGTGAACGACTTTCAGTCCAATTCGGACAACGCTAATGTTCACCATTTGGTTACTTAGCGTTACTTAAGTATTATAAGCTGTCAGCGTGTATTTTATGTTTTATTTTCTAATAACTATGAAGGTGACTAATCAGAAAGAACAGCGTCTTACTTCACTGAAATGTTTAGAATGGACCGTTCTGAACTGCAACTAAATTCTTCATCGTCGTCATAGTAACGTAAACTTTTTAAGAGTATCAATTGTTTAGCAATGTTGTCTCCAACAGACGTCCTTTCCCCCGTAGGATAAATGAGATAGGTTGGTGGCACGCAAGTCTTCGATGTGGTATTATAACGTTACCGCCTGTAAATTGAAGTAAAACTTGAGGTTAACCATAAAATGTAATTAGTTAAACTTGAAGACACGTAAATGATATATTAAAAATTCTGTTCTTGGTGATTAGATCTTTCTGATTAATCGTAAATGATTTGCATGACAGACAAGAATAAGTACCAAGGTTATCACTTTCTAGATTTCTGAAATTAGCTACGGCTCACAGTTCGCTTGAAGAACGATCCATTTGACAGTTTGTTTATTCGGAAAAACGCTATGCAAAAAGATCATCGAACTTCGAAAAATAGAAATGATCGCAGGTTCTAACGAGTGTAATAATTAAAAGGAAATCATGCGAAAAAAGGCGCGTGAGAGAACACGAACGAAATACAAAGTCTCTATATTTAAATACTTCCCTTCCTTTCACTGTTTTTTTACTGTGCTTTTCCTAAAAGGATGATTAAATAACGCAATATATACGGGAAAATATTTTTTACATTTTTAATGTGACACAACTTCACAGCACTTACATGAAACTGTATTCCACGTCGACGATCTATTATCAGCAATGATAACAGAGCCACTAGCGTAAAATAGCATGTGGGCAAGAGAGACCAAAACCCAAGAACAAGAGAGTCACATAACAAAATAAGAAAGAGTTCTTTCTACAATATTACACGTCTTTTTGTTGTATTTCATCAGTATTATCTGTACGTATTTTTTGTCTTGGTAATAGTTACGAATTTAATGCATCGCTGCTTTACATAGATGCTTGTCATAATGTAATGAAATATTATTTCACTTAAGCCTTCTAGACGCTGTAATTTAATAATTATTTCTCTTGATATTGGGAGGATTCTTTAAGACTGACCGTGACGCCACAAAAGCCAATTATAGCGTTAGGGACTGCAATCTGAATTAAAACTTGAGCTTAACTATGAAATTTAATAAACAGGCAAACTTGAAGTTACGCAAATGATTTACTAAAAGTCCTCTCCTTGGCTACAACATTGAGGGACTCCCTCCCAATCTTGCCATATGACTTTTATTTTCTTTCACTCTGTACGCATAGTTAGAATAGAATACTCACAACGCTGATGAAATAAAAGTGCATACACATAGGTATTACGAGTGAACAAAAGGAGACTCCGCCGGCCGGTGTGGCCGTGCGGTTCTAGGCGCTTCAGTCTGGAACCGCGTAAGCGCTATGGTCGCAGGTTCGAATCCTGCCTCGGGCATGTATGTGTGTGATGTCCTTAGGTTAGTTAGGTTTAAGTAGTTCTAAGTTCTAGGGGACTGATGACCACAGATGTTAAGTCCCATAGTGCTCAGAGTCATTTGAAACAAAGGAAACTTCCAGAATTTTACTATCATTGACAATATTCAACAGACTTGAAGCTTCCGTTTGCAAACCGAAATTAGAATATGGACTCGCGTCAAATTTAAAAATTAATTACAGCCCTGCTTGGTATGATAGATTTCATTAAGGCTGCGGGTCAGTTTTACAATATTCTCGATTTCTTTCCGCATCAGTCGTTCACGAACATGATATTAAAAAAAGATAATATCCCAGTTAACACGAAAAGGACTATCACGGGCTGCACATACACTATCTGATCAGAAGTATCCGGACAACCCTGTATGATGCGGAATTGACCACTAGATGTCACAAAAGCCGAACTCTTCAGTACCAGAGGAGGCAGAGAGTATTGTATTGTCAGTACAGAAGCACTAACAACAGCATGGTTTGGTCAGGATAACTCAGTAACTTCAGCCGTGGACTAGTCATTTGATTTCACCTGAGACACAAATTCATTAGGGTCATTTCATCATTTCTAAAACCGCGCAATTCGACTGTCTGTAACGTGATAGTAAAGTGGAAACGCGAACGAAGAACCACAGTTAAGCCAAGAAGAGGCCGACCTCTTGTATTAAAGGACAGGTACCGTCGAACATTGCGGAGGGTGATTGTAAAATATAGCACGGAATTATCTGAAGAAATAATTCATGAGTTTCAAAGTGCTAACAACAGTCCATGTGGTACAATGAATGTGCTTAGGAACTTATTGAGTTGGACCTTAAGTTCTTAGCGTTTTCCCATTATTTTAGTAAACACAACAGATATATGTAAGAGGGACATTAGCCATCAATAATGTATTCTACCTTACTATTTACAGCAGTTTGCTAACAGTGGCGTAACTTTTCGATTCCGCGACTCTAGAAATCACGTGGTTTCCAGGTGAAGAACTTGTCGAGCCATGTTCGCAGCTCATTTTCATCCGGAAAGATTCCTTGAAGGTTTTTCGGTACTGAGCGAAAAATGTGAAAATCTGAGGGAGCAAGATCAGGTGAATAAGGAGGGTGTGGGATGGCTCCCCAACACAACTTCTAGATAGTGTTTCTTGACAGTCGTTGTTCTTGGATTGGAGACCCAATCCAAGACGTCTCAGTTGTTGACAAAAAATGTCAGCAGTGAACATTTCACCTCGGGGAAGCAATTCGTAGCGCACCACACCGTCACTGTACCACCAGATGCATACATTATCTTTCGTGGGTGCGCGCGGGTCTTTGTACGGAAAGTTGCTGCTTTGTCTGGGCTCAACCATTCCTTTCTTTTCGTTAAGTTAGCATGAAGACACCATTTATCGTCACCAGTTACGATACAGTATAAGAATGGTGGGTGATTCTCACGAGGCGACTGATGACGAACAAGCAGAGATGCACATATGGCTACACGATGATTTCTGTTGTTTTGGCTTGGAGCGTGCGGTACCCAAACACCCGATGTCTCAATTTCCTCCACTGCATGCAAATATCCCACGATGATGGAATGATCACTCTTCACTGCATTTGCCAGTTCTCGAGTAGACTGAAATTGATCGTTGTGGATTAATGAGTTTAAACTGTCTTCATCAAACCTCGGAGAACTTTCTGACTATCAAAACGATGTTCCTTAAAGTGAGAAAACCATTTTCTCGCCATTCTCTGTCCACTAAGATTGTACCCATACATTGCGGAAACGTCTCCCCTGCTGACGCTCCTCTAATAAACCCAAGTAGAAGAATGTGTCAGGTAAGTTCCAATTTCTCCGTTTGGCACTTCTTTTTGTACCGTCCACAGCTCCACTCGTTATCTCCAAATGACAAATGACAGCTTGTGAACTCAGATAGTCACAGTGAACAACAAATGAAAAATGCCAGTCGCTAAATGAACCCATACCAGACGGAATACCAAGATGCAAAACGAGAGCTCCACCAACTTATACATCAGTATAATAAAAAGAAAGGGGTATAACTGTCGATCAGGTCCTCATAAGATACACATTTCTTTAGTCAATGCTAAGCGTCATTTGAATCCTGCATCTGCATCTACATCTAAATCTACACCTACGTCTATGTAGCTACTCCGCAATCCACTGTACGGCGCGTGGCGGAGGGTACCCAGTACAACTAGTCATTTCCCTTCCTGTTCTACTCCAAATAAAGCGAGGGAAAAACTTCTATCTACATGCCTCCGTATGAGCCATCATTTCTCGTATCTTATCTTTACGATCCTTGCAAGCAACGTACGATGTAGAGAGTACAATCGTTCTGCAGTCACCTTCAAATGTCAGTTCTCTGAATTTTCTCAGTAGTGTTCCTCGAAAAGAACGTCGCCTTCCTACCAGGGATTCTCCTTTTGAGTTACCGGAGCACGTCCGTAATACTTGAGTGATGTTCGAATTTACCAGTAACAAATCTAGCAGCCCACCTCTGAACTGCTTCGGTTCTCCTTCAATCCGACCTGCGATGGATCCCAAACACTCCAGCAATACTCAAGAACAGGCCGCAGCAGCGTCCTATATGCGATCTCCGATACAGATGAACCACACTTTCCCACAATTCTCCCAATAAATCGAAGTCGGCCATTCGCCGTCTCTAACACTATCCTCAAATGCTCGTTCCACATCACATCACTCTGCAACGTTACGCCCAGAAATTTAAACGACGTCAAGCACAAAAGTATTAATGCTGAATCAGGACATTATGGGTTTGTTTTTCCTACTCATCCACATTAACTTGGATTTTTCTGCATCTAGAGCTAGTTGTCATTCATTACACCATTTTCTCTAGGTCGTGTTGTATCCTCCAACAGTTACTCAACTTCGACGCCTTATCGTGCACTACAGCGTCATCAGGAGACAACCGCAGATTGCTGCCCACTCTGTCCGCCAAATCATTTATGAATACAGAGAACAATAGTAGAGTCCCACACTTCACAGCGGAACTCCTGAGGATAATCTTGTCCCTGCATTAAATGCATTCGCAGTTGACAATAAGGACAACCATCAGCTGTAGAATGGAATGACGACAACGAAAATTTGTGCCGGACCGGGACACGATAGCGGATTTGCCGCTTATCGCGATCTGTCGCTTTGCCATTTGGCTATCCGTGCACGACTCACTGCCAAACCCAAACTTCCATATGTCGCCAACCACGCGTCCACGACCGGTACTCGTACATCTCTTATGTATATTTCCGTATACGTCAGACGTTATACTTGAAAGTCGCTTGCCCGGTATAGGCAGAGAAATACGATATTGCAGTGCCTGTGTTATTCTGATTACGATGCAAAGTTCCTTTGCACGGATTGCCAAATAGTATGGCTCGCGATAAGCGGGAAATCAGGGATCGAGTCCCGGTTCGACAAAAATTTTGATTGTCGTCATTCCATTCTATGGCTGATGGTTGTCCTTATACGCAACATCGAATAAATTTAATGTGCTTCATAACGACTGTAGCCCTGCAGTGTCTGTTGCTTTACAAAGAAACTTTGCGTCGTAATCAGAATAACTTAGGCGCTGCAACATCGTACACTACTGGCTATTAAAATTGCTACACCAAGAAGAAATGCAGATGACAAACGGGTATTCATTGGATAAATATATTATACGAGAGTTGACATGTGATTACATTTTCACGCAGTTTGGGTGCGTAGGTCCTGAGAAATCAGTACCCACAACAACCACCTCTGGCCGTAATAACGGACTTGATACGCCTGGGCATTAAGTCAAACAGAGCTTGTATGGCGTGTACAGGTACAGCTGCCCATGCAACTTCAACACGATACCTCAGCTCATCAAGAGTAATCACTGGCTTATTGTGACGAGCCATTTGCTCGACCACCATTGACCAGATGTTTTCAGTTGGCCAGGACAGCAGTCGAATATTTTCTGTATCCAGAAAGGCCAGTAAAGGACCTGCAACATGCGGTCGTGCATTATCTTGCTGAAATGTAGGGTTTCGCAGGGATCGAAGAAAAGGTCGATCCACGGGCCGTAACACATCTGAAATGTAACGTCCACTGTTCAAAGTGCCGTCAATGCCAGCATGAGGTGACCGAGACGTGTAACCAATGGCGCCCATACCATCACGCCGGGTGATACGCCAGTATGGCGATGACAAATACTCGCTTCCATTGTGCGTTCACCGCTATGTCGCCAAACACGGATGCGGCCATCATAATGCCGTAAACAGAACCTGGATTCATCTGAAAAAATGACAATTTGCCATTTGTGCACCCAGGTTTGTCGTCGAGTACATCGCTTGTCAGCACGTTGTAGGTGTCGCCACCGGCGCCAACCATGTGTGAATGCTCTGAAAAGCTAATCATTTGCATATCACAGCATCTGCTTCCTGTGGGTTAAATTTCTTCGTGGTGTAGCAATTTTAATGGGGAGTAGTGTATAATTTTGTCTCTGTTGAAAACTCGCCGTGGAGGAGAACGTATTGGGTTCTATAACTTAATAAAGTCTTTGAGTCACTCACATCTCACATATCTGTGAACCTATTCCGTATGCTCATACCTTCCTTAACAGCCAGCAATGGTCACGCTTGCCGAAAAACAAAAAATATGGAAGCTGTCTATTGCGCTTCGTGCAAAGTTCGCAATATATCACGTGAGAAAAGACCAAGCTGAGTTTCGCACGATCGATGCTTCCTGATTCGTGGACATAAGATTGTCCGTCTCAAGAAAATCGATTATATTGGAACTGAGAATATGTCCAAGAATTCTGCAGAAAACCGATGTTAGGGATATTGGCCTGTAATTTTGCTGGTCCATTGTTTTGCCCTTCCTGTGTACAGGAATCACCTGCTATTTTTTCCAGTCGCTGGGACTTTGCACTTGGTGGGAGATTCACGATAAACGCAAGATAAGCAAGGGTCAATGCCGTAGAGTACTCTTTGAAAAACCGAATTGGTAACTTACTCGTTTTAAACTCTTTTAGTTGTTTCTCTAAACCAGGGGTGCTTATTACTAAGTCGTCCATCTGTGTTTTTGTTCAGTAGCCAAACGACAGTGATATATGATTCTTCTGCATGAACGATGTTGACAACTACTTCTCTGTTCATTCTAGCAGAAACACTCTCCCAGCGTTATTAACTCAAATGGCTCTGAGCACTATGGGACTTAACTTCTGAGTTCAGCAGTCCCGTAAAACTTAGAATTACTTAAACCTAACTAACCTAAGGACATCACACACATCCATGCCCGAGGCAGGATTCGAAGCTGCGACCGTAGCGGTCGCGCGGTTCCAGACTGTAGCGCCTAGAACAGCTCGACCACTCTGTCCGGGCGTTATTAACTGATTTATGGACTTCCGTAACCATATTTACTATAATCACATCACGATCGCTAATTCCCATTTCTGATTTGACGTCGTCGGTAAGATCCGACCTATCTGTAGCTACAGAATCGAAGATATTTCCATTGTGTGTTGGCTGCCGAACTAGATGTTGAAGACAGTTTTCAGAAAACGTGTTCAAATGTACTTCGCACGACTGTCTATCTGTACCCCCATCAGTGATACCGTAGATGTTCCAGTCTATACTCGGCAGTTTAAAGTCGCCTCCAACTACCACTGCTTGATCTAGGTACTGCACGGCTTAGAACTGTCACAGCAGAATCGCGTGGCCGGCAAAAAACATCCAACAATTAACTTGGTTTCACCTAGATCTGTTACATGCAACCAGATAACTTCACTGCCAAACTCGACTTCGACCTCAGTAAAGACAATATTTTTGTCAACTGCAATGAACGCACCCTACCCTATGGCGTCTAATCTATCTTCCACATATACGCTCCCGGACTCGCTAAATATTTCGGAGTTTTCCATTTCGGGTTTCAGCCAGCTCTCGGTCCCGAGAATAATTTGATGGCGAGAATTTTCCAGGACAGCAGTAACTTCGGGAATTTTCTTACAGATAATTAAACAATTTACTGATAAAATTTTGACAGTCGAAGTGCCTTTACTCTGAACGCGGTCTGACTCACATTGTTGCGTATCGACTGGAGAGTGTTGATCAGAATTCGTCAAACTACCCCCTAACCTAAAAAAAAAAGAATCCCATGGGCACTCCACAAGAACTCTTATATCTGAGTAACTGATTCCTTTATATATTACACCCCTGATCTATGAAGGGGAGTCCTACAAATCCCGTGTTGGTGCAAAGACCGACGTCAGTGTTCAGTGACTGACTGTGAATAAGTGATTTGGAGTCATGATTTACACTATGCCCCGTGGCCTGATGGAAGAGTTCGGGCTTGACGAATGTGTGGAGAACGTTACTTACCACCATGTGTAGTCCCAACAGTGGAGTGTGGAGAACGTGGTGTTCGGAATGGGGTCTTTCTTTTCGTGGTTAACCTGTAGCCCCCTTATTGTGATTAAAAACTCGCTAAATGCTGAAAGATATGACACATTTTATAGCATTGTGTACTGCCTGCAGTAGGTGAACTGTCGAGAGACGATGATTGATTCTATAACCGAGACATGCACCCTGTCATACAACAGCATCTGTTAGGCAATGGTTTGTGGACCTTTATGATGCTTTAGAAAGCCGACTTTGCTCTTGACCCTAACGTGCAACATCGCTTCGTTCTCTGGTTGTGGTTCTTGAGGAAGAATGGCCTGTTGTTCCTCCAGACATTTAGATATCTCACTGCATGTGTCCCCAGCATTGTTCAAGACGTCATATGTTCGCTAATAGCTGTCCGGATATTTTTGATCAGACAGTGTACGTAGCACAGAATTGTAGGACTACAATGCCACTGTAATAGATTGACAGTATCGGTTCCAAAATTAACCAAATTTTTGAAATAATGTTTCAATTAGCTAGAGATGTTTAATCCTTGTCTTCTCCAAAGTACTTTCCTTCTCTATCCATAATCTTGTCTGAGAGGTGTTTTATCTCCCCTATGCAGTCCTGGTAAGCTTCTTTTGGAATTTTATTCCAGGTACGCGATGTAGGCTCCTAACTGTCATCAATGGTGTCGAAAGCAGCATTCTTTCAGTACTAATTGTCGTTTCGTAGACAAAGTCACATCGAGGAGGAGCTTGGGAATATTGTATTTGTAGTGAATGGTCTTCAGATTTTGGCGCAAAAATTGTGAACTGACCAACCAGAGAGGAAAGGAGCGTTGTGACATTATATTCGTAGAAGACTGAATTGTCTTGCAACGACTGTGGTGTTTGGTTGCAAGTATACTCGCGCTATCGCTATTTTGGGCGTGGGGGGTGCTTCGCCTTCCCAGTGTGATTTTGGACTTCTATCTTATTACTGTGGTTGTAAACCAATACATTTCTTCCGTGAACCCTTTCATATCGTTATTTTATTTTAAATGTTCTCATATAACTGCCCACGACGATTCTTCTGCTCGTTGGTTATGAAACAAGGCGGAAACGTAACTGCATCGCGATTAACGTTCAATTTTTTCCGGTAAAATCTCGTGGCACAAACCAATTGGTGTTACAACTTCTTTGGGAATAATTCTGACAGAGGACAGTTAGTACACGTCGTATTTTTCTTTTATTTTCGTGATGTAAGCTCCGCCAATTGGGAAACGAGGACCTCCTGGTAGGCCGTAACCTTCAATTTGTTGACAACAGCTTTTGAATCGGAACGGCGATTCCTAAAAACTGTATTCGACTTTTAGAATCACATCAGTAAGCGATCTAAGAAGGCTCAAACGCTTCGCCAAACAATTAGTCCAATTTCACGGGACATCGTTCTTCCATAAGCCAGGTCGTTGTAAAAATTATCACGTCCACCATATCTCGGAAAATAACCTAGATATCAACTACGTGAAACAGTGTGGTAACCCAAGAGGTTTGCAACGAACTCATTTTTGCCAAAGGCCTGTCGCTGCGGTGCTTCATTGGTGCAAAAAGTTTGCTGATGTTTTTCAACAGTCCTGTTTTATGATTTCTGTTTCTGAATGTAAGGGAAAAATTATGTGGCATTAACTGATGGAAGATCTCAAAAATTGCGAAGACTTAATTGGAAAAAAATCTTGCTTTGTTCACGAGCTGTGTTAACTTCGTGAAAAGTGTATCCATTCAGTACAAATGACACTGATGAGTGCATTTGTCGGACATTGTGTATTTTGTAATTTTTAAAGTGCCTCTCGGCAGTGGGCAATACAACCAAATGCAATATTACGGAATCATGTGATAAGATAACGGATAAGTTGGTGTGCGCCGTCGGGTAGTTACTCCGACATTGATGTCCTCGTCGCATTGTGTATGTGTTGTTCATGGCGGACGGAGTAACCTGGTTCCGGTGCGTAGTCTATTCCACTCGAACAGCACAATGGAGGCCATCGAGCTTAACGTTCCCAGCCATCAGCTAGACTACCGTGAACAGCGTCACGTTCTCACTCCGCTGGGCATTGTGAAGAGGTCTGACGTACACTCCACGTCAATAGTGCTTTTCCTTTTCAATAGTCTTTTGACTTGTCCGACGCTGCCCGCCACAACTTCCCCTTCTCTGCCAATCTCTTACTCTCAGAGTAGCACTTACACCCTACGTACTCGATTCTTTGTTGTCTTTACTCTAATATTTGTCTTCCCTACAGTTTCTGCCCTCTGTGGATCCTTCTATTCCATGGAAGCCAAGGTAACACAATTCAAAAATTTTCAAATGTGTGTGAAATCTTATGGGACTCAACTGCTAAGGTCATCACTCCCTAAGATTACACACTACTTAACCTAAATTATCCTAAGGACAAACACTTTCACCCATGCCCGAGGGAGGAATCGAACCTCCGCGGGGGTCAGCCGCACAGTACATGACTGCAGCGCCTGAGACCGCTCGGCTAATCCCGCACGGCCTAACACAGTTCCTTCACTTCGTTTACTGCGTTATCTCCAGTTTTGATATTACGTTTGCCGCCAACCACATTTCTGCTACTTCACATTAATTCATTTTTGGTATACTCTCTGTGTTATCAGACTTTTCATTGCATTCAATAACTGCTATAATCATTCCTCACTTTCATTGATGATAAGTCTCATCTACAAATCCTACCACTGATATTCTTTTGTACTGAAATTTAATTCTCCTCTTAGCCATTATTTTTATCTCTGTAATTGCTTCTTCGATGTACAGATAGGCGGCCGCTGTGACCGAGAGGTTCTAGGCTCTTTAGTCAGGAACCGCGCTGCTGCTACGGTCGCAGGTTCGAATCCTGCCTCGGGCGTGAATGCGCGTGATGTCCTTAGGTTAGTTAGGTATAAGTAGTTCTAAATGTAGGGGGCTGCTGACCTCACATGTTAAGTCCCATAGTGCTTAGAGCCACTTCAACCATTTTTTTGATGTACTGATTGAAAAGAAGAGGAATAGGACAGCATTCTCACTTTAGGTCCTTTTCATTTCGAATGCTTCTCTGATCGACTTCCATTCTTGTTGCTCCCTCCTATTTCTTGTATGTATCGTATATAATCTATCTTTACCTATTCTTATGAGCATTTAAAGTCCTGTTATACGTTTACGATTGTTTGTTGTGAAAATATGTCAGACCATCAATCTTCCCTGACTTCTTGATATTTGTTGAGAGTGACGTTTTTCTAGAAACAGTATTGTCTTAAATAATTTCACTGAATAAAAAAAATGTACTGCTATTTCTGCTCTCATAACACTTGTAATGACTGTTTTAACCTTGTCAGAGTCTCAAAATGAATACTACTTTGCCAAACTGAATTCTCTTCGACTATCGTCCAGCAGATTAACTGTGTCGTCAATGGTTTCATTCGAGTCCCAACATTACTTACAGGGATTATGCTTGTGAATCAAGCTTTTGGTGGGTGTTACAATTTTAGGTTTATATTCCAGCAAATACCATTGCTTCTATTCGTCTTCTCTGTTAATAGAGTAGACAGAGTTAGACATTGGGTTAGGTACAATGATATCATCTTCACAATTCGTTCATAGCTTTAAAAAAACAATTCAACCTGTTGAGAGGTGACACGCCATTCTCTCACTAACAACATGTCAGTCATATTAACGTTCATATTTTAAGCCATGATATCGGTGTTCCCCATTACTACTTCTGGTATCTGTGGTGACTGTTTTAGACGAAGAAATTGTACGCAAAACGTCCTCATAACTACACGTGTTGCCTGTTGAGAACTTGTACTTGAGGGAACTTAGTGGACACGATGGAGAACAGGGAGAGAGAGATTGTTTGGAGCCACAAATTCTGAGTCCAATGACCAGGCCCTGTGAGTGATTCTGGGACGTAGCACTCAGTGGGCCGTACCTACAGAGGGACTTCCGGCCATAGCACTCTCCTCCCTCTGCTTAGGGTCGGACAGGAGGGCGCCAGTTCGCAAAACATTTTTCATAGGCCAGGTGGCAGTCGGTTACGAAAGTGGCCAGTTGGCGGAAAGTGGGTGGAGGAAGCCATTTAAGAGAGAGAGCTGTAAACTGAGCCTTTGTGTAAACAGTGAGAAGGTCATAAAACTCTGGTGCATTCCAATGTTAGAAGCTGGAACAATATGGACAGAGTGGCTGGTGCATGTGTTTAGTGAAGGCAATACTGTAGCTCCCCTGATGCCAGGGAGTCACCAAGTTCTCTTAGTGAGGGGCAAAAACATATATACACTACTGGCGAATAAAGTTGCTACACCAAGCAGAAATACAAATGGTAAACGGGTATTCACTAGACAAATATATTATACTACAACTGACATGTGATTACATTTTCACGCAATTTGGGTGCATAGATCCTGTGAAATCAGTACCCAGAACAACCACCTCTGGCCGTAATAATGGACATGATACACCTGGGCATTGATTCAAACTCAACTTGGATGGCGTGTACAGGTACAGCTGCCCATGCAGCTTCAACACGATACCACAGTTCATCAAGAGTAGTGACTGGCGTATTGTGACGAGCCAGTTGCTCGGCCACCATTGACTAGCCTTTTTCAGTTGGTGAGAGATCGGGAGAATGTGCTGGCCAGGGCAGCAGTCGAACATTTTCTGTATACAGAAAGGCCCGTGCAGGACCTGCCACACGCGGTCGTGCATTATTCTGCTGAAATGTGGGGTTTCGCAGGGATCGAATGAGGGTTAGAGCCACGGGTCGCAACAAATCCGAAATGTAACGTCCATGTTCAAAGTGCCATATCATCACGCCGGGCGATACGCAAGTATGGCAATGACGAATACACGCTTCCAATGTGTGTTCACCGCGATGTCGCCAAACACGGATGCGACCATCATGATGCTGTAAACAGAACCTGGATTCATCCGACAAAATGACGTTTTGCCATTCGTGCACGCAGGTTCGTCGTTCACTACACCATCACAGGCGCTTCAGTCTGTGATGCAGCGTCAAGGGTAACCTTAGTCCATGCTGCTGCAAACGTCGTCGAACTGTTCGTGCAAATGGTTGTTGTCTTGCAAACGTCCCCATTTGTTGACTCAGGGATCGAGACGTGGCTGCACGATCCGTTACAGCCATGCGGATAAGATGCCTGTCATCTCGACTGCTAGTGATACGAGGCCGTTGGGATCCAGCACGGCGTTCCGCAATCGCGATAGACTACAATTCGACCTTTATCTACATCTACATCTACATGACTACTCTGCAATTCACATTTAAGTGCTTGGCAGAGGGTTCATCGAACCACAATCATACTATCTCTCTACTATTCCACTCCCGAACAGCGAGCGGGAAAAACGAACACCTAAACCTTTCTGTTCGAGCTCTGATTTCTCTTATTTTATTTTGATGATCATTCCTACCTATGTAGGTTGGGCTCAACAAAATATTTTCGCATTCGGAAGAGAAAGTTGGTGACTGAAATTTCGTTAAAAGGTCTCGCCGCGACGAAAAACGTCTATGCTGTAATGACTTCCATCCCAACTCGTGTATCATATCTGCCACACTCTCTCCCCTATAACGCGATAATACAAAACGAGCTGCCCTTTTTTGCACTCTTTCGATGTCCTCCGTCAATCCCACCTGGTAAGGATCCCACACCGCGCAGCAATATTCTAACAGAGGACGAACGAGTGTAGTGTAAGCTGTCTCTTTAGTGGACTTGTTGCATCTTCTAAGTGTCCTGCCAATGAAACGTAACCTTTGGCTCGCCTTCCCGACAATATTATCTATGTGGTCCTTCCAACTGAAGTTGTTCGTAATTTTAACACCCAGGTACTTAGTTGAATTGACAGCCTTGAGAATTGTACTATTTATCGAGTAATCGAATTCCAACGGATTTCTTTTGGAACTCATGTGGATCATCTCACACTTTTCGTTATTTAGCGTCAACTGCCACC
Source organism: Schistocerca gregaria (assembly GCF_023897955.1). NCBI lineage: Eukaryota > Metazoa > Arthropoda > Insecta > Orthoptera > Acrididae > Schistocerca > Schistocerca gregaria. The sequence continues at coordinate 353,583,098 of NC_064922.1, read as the reverse complement.
TGACACACCATACAGCAATCTTTTCTAAATCGCTTTGCAACTGATACTGGTCTTCGGATGACCTTACTAGACGGTAAAGTACAGCATCATCTGCGAACAGTCTAAGAGAACTGCTCAGATTGTCATCCAGGTCATTTATATAGATCAGGAACAGTAGAGGTCCCAGGACGCTTCCCTGGGGAACACCTGATATCACTTCAGTTTTACTCGATGATTTGCCGTCTATTACTACGAACTGCGACCTTCCTGACAGGAAATTACGAATCCAGTCGCACAACTGAGACGATACCCCATAGCTCCGCAGCTTGATTAGAAGTCGCTTGTGAGGAACGGTGTCAAAAGCTTTCCGGAAATCTATAAATACGGAATCAACTTGAGATCCCCTGTCGATAGCGGCCATTACTTCGTGCGAATAAAGAGCTAGCTGCGTTGCACAAGAGCGATGTTTTCTGAAGCCATGCTGATTACGTGTCAATAGATCGTTCCCTTCGAGGTGATTCATAATGTCTGAATACAGTATATGCTCCAAAACCCTACTGCAAACCGACGTCAATGATATAGGTCTGTAGTTAAATGGATTACTCCTACTACCCTTCTTGAACACTGGTGCGACCTGCGCAATTTTCCAATCTGTAGGTACAGATCTATCGGTGAGCGAGCGGTTGTATATGAGTGCTAAGTAGGGAGCTATAGTATCAGCGTAATCTGAAAGGAACCTAATTGGTATACAATCTGGACCTGAAGACTTGCCCGTATCAAGCGATTTGAGTTGCTTCGCAACCCCTAAGGTATCTACTTCTAAGAGACTCATGCTAGCAGATGTTCGTGTTTCAAATTCTGGAATATTCCATTCGTCTTCCCTGGTGAAGGAATTTCGGAAAACTGCGTTCAATAACTCCGCTTTAGCGGCACAGTCGTCGATAACAGTACCATCGGCACTGCGCAGCGAAGGTATTGACTGCGTCTTGCCGCTTGTGTACTTTACATACGACCAGAATTTCTTCGGATTTTCTACCAAATTTCGAGACAATGTTTCGTTGTGGAACCTATTAAAGGCATCTCGCATCGAAGTACGTGCCAAATTTCGCGCGTCTGTAAATTTTAGCCCATCTTCGGGATTTCGCGTTCTTCTGAACTTCGCATGCTTTTTCCGTTGCCTCTGCAACAGCGTTCGGACCTTTTTTGTGTACCACGGGGGATCCGTTCCATCTCTTACCAATTTATGAGGTATGAATATCTCAATTGCTGTTGCTACTATATCTTTGAATTTGAGCCACATCTCGTCTACATTCGCATAGTCAGTTCGGAAGGAATGGAAATTGTCTTTTAGGAAGGCTTCTAGTGGCACTTTATCCGCTTTTTTAAATAAAATTATTTTGCGTTTGTTTCTGATGGATTTGGAAGAAATGGTATTGAGCCTAGCTACAATGACCTTGTGATCACTAATCCCTGTATCAGTCATGATGCTCTCTATCAGCTCTGGATTGTTTGTGGCTAAGAGGTCAAGTGTGTTTTCGCAACCATTTACAATTCGCGTGGGTTCGTGGACTAACTGCTCGAAATAATTTTCGGAGAAAGAATTTAGGACAATCTCGGAAGACGTTTTCTGCCTACCACCGGTTTTGAACAAGTATTTTTGCCAACTTACCGAGGGTAGGTTGAAGTCCCCACCAACTATAACCGTATGAGTGGGGTATTTATTTGTTACGAGACTCAAACTTTCTCTGAACTTTTCTGCAACTGTATCATCGGAGTCTGGGGGTCGGTAGAAGGAGCCAATTATTAACTTAATTCGGCTGTTAAGTATAACCTCCACGCACACCAATTCGCACGGAGTATCTACTTCGACTTCACTACAAGATAAACCACTACTGACAGACACAAACACTCCACCACCAAATCTGCCTAATCTATCTTTCCTGAACACCGTCTGAGACTTCGTAAAAATTTCTGCAGAACTTATTTCAGGCTTTAGCCAGCTTTCTGTACCTATAACGATATCAACGTCTGTGCTTTCTATTAGCGCTTGAAGCTCAGGGACTTTTCCAGCGCAACTACAACAATTTACAACTATAATTCCGACTGTTCCTTGATCCAAGCACGTCCTGTAATTGCCAAGCACCCTTTGACATTGCAGCCCATCCCGCACTTTCCCAAGGCCTTCTAACCTAAAAAACCGCCCAGTCCACGCCACACAGCCTCCGCTACCCGTGTAGCCGCCAGCTGAGTGTAGTGAACTCCTGACCTATTCAGCGGAACCCGAAACCCCACCACCCTATGGCGCAAGTCAAGGAATCTGCAGCCAATACGGTCGCAAAACCGTCTGAGTCTCTGATTCAGACCCTCCCCCGGCTCTGCACCAAAGGTCCGCAGTCGGTTCTGTCAACGATGCTGCAGATGGTGAGCTCTGCTTCATCTCGTAAGCAAGACCGGCAGCCTTCACCAAATCAGATAGCCCCTGGAATCCAGAGAGAATTTCCTCAGATCCAAAGCGACACACGTCATTAGTGCCGACATGTGCAACCACCTGCAGCTGGCTGCACCCTGTGCTCTTCATGGCATCCGGAAGGACCCTTTCCACATCAGGAATGACTCCTCCCGGAATGCACACGGAGTGCACACTGGATTTCTTCCCCTCCTTAGCCGCCGTATCCCTAAGGGGCCCCATTACGCGCCTAACATTGGAGCTCCCAACTACCAGTAAGCCCACCCTCTGTGATTGCCCGGACCTTGAAGGCTGAGAATGATCCTCTGAAACAGGGCAGGCAGCTGCATCTGGCTCAGCCAGAGACAGTGCCTGAAACCGGTTTGTCAGACGCACCGGGGAGGCTTTCTGATCAGCCTCCGGGGACGCCTTTCGCTGCCTGCCACGCCTTGGAACGACCTCCCAATCAAAGTCGGAAACGTGATGGTACGCATTTCTTCTTTTTACACGAGACATCACAACAACGTTTCAGCAGGCAACGCCGGACAACTGCTGTTTGTGTATGAGAAATCGGTTGGAAACTTTCCTCATGTCAGCACGTTGTAGGTGTCGCCACCGGCGCCAAACTTGTGTGAATGCTCTGAAAAGCTAATCAATTCCATATCACAGCATCTTCTTCCTGTCGGTTAAATTTCGCGTCTGTAGCACGTCATCTTCGTGGTGTAGAAATTTTAATGGCCAGTACTGTATGTCACAGGCATGACTGTCAGGGATGATTGACAGCCTTGTCTCAGAAATTTGAAATGGTTGGCCTTGAAAGATTAGATCTCTATGTAAATTAGGGACTGTGGTGTCGTCGAGGAAGACGTTTTTTGTCAAAAACATGGCTTTGTTTACTGTGGAACGATGCCTCCGTAGTCTAAAGTCTTTTCTTTTCAGACAAGGGAGATCTGGAGTCGCTTATTGGCTCCTCTCAGGGTAGGCGAAGTGGAGACGTGTTCCCCCAGTGCTGAAGCCCCAGTGTTGTATCTCGATTGGTTACCAGGCCAGCAGAACAGTCAAGAGGGGAGATTCAATGAGTAGAGGATAGTTAGATTGGTTTGTACACTGCAGGGTGGTGTCGTTTTTGCTACTTTTTTCCCGTACTGAGGTTTGGTGGAAAATTGTGGTAATTGTTTTCTTCATCTTATGGTCATCCTCTAGAGGAGAACTCCTGGTCTTTCCCTAGTGGGTGAGACTTACGGCCGGCCTGAGTAGCCGACCGGTTCTAGGCGCTACAGTCTGGAACCGCGAGACTGCTACTGAAGCAGGTTCGTATCCTGGCTCGGGCATGGATGTGTTTAATGTCCTTAGGTTAGTTAGGTTTAAGTAGTTCTAAGTTCTAGGGGACTGATTACCTCAGATGTTAAGTCCCATAGTGCTCAGAGCCATTTGAAACATTTTTTTTAGACTTGCGGTCTGTTTGTTGCGGTGGACAAAGGGTCAATGGCAGTTTTCAACAGTACCGACACTTGAACTACAAATCATATCAGACACATCTTGTGTCACGAGGGTGAACTTATTCGCCCTGAGTCGGCCATCTGACGTCTGACAATTCTAGCATGCACTGTTGTGCCAGTGAACCAATTTAGTTTGGCCGGACCAAAAAACGGATGCACCTCACACAGAAATCAGCCGAAATTTAAGGGACCTGATAGGGAAGTTTCCCACATTCTGATAATTAGAACGCCAGACCGCGTATTTTGCTAATTTTCGTGGACGCCTCAAAGCATTACAGCTACTGCAGCGCGCCGCCCCTCGCCCACAGCGCACCGTTTTCTGCTGCTGCCTGAATCAAGGGTAAAATACTGCTGCAACGGTGTAGGGTTGTTAAATGATATTCACAGTTCCCTGGCCTCTGTTGAGCCATAGTTCGTGGTATACTTGCTTGTGGTTGATTCAGTTTGAATAGAATTGTACCTCACAGTGCATTCATGTAAACAAAGTCATATTGCGTAGTAAAATGGATTAATTCAAGGGAGAATTTGTGTAGCTTCCATCCCAATGAATGCTTTACCAGTCAAACACCATCCCTTTTCTGATTTATGTTTGTCATTTTTGTGTAAGACTTACCAGATCTTTGCATTTATTTAAGGATTAATAAAACTTGTCAGTATTTTGTAAACTTAAACACGGCACTATACTCATTCGCACCCCCTGACGTATACACTGGTTTTATTTTATTGTTGTGATGCGTGGGTAAATCAGAAATTGAAGGTTCAATCTGATTAAATTAATTAATTTGAAAATTAATTTGAGTTCTAAAAATGACTGTAGGCATAGACAACAAAAGGGGCATGAGTAAATTATCTAATTTCGTATATAATAATTAAGGCTGTAGCTCAATGTTTGAAGGTTATTGAGAAGATAATATTTTTCTTTATGTAAAGATAATAACTCAGGGATATATTTATGATTGTAGATGCCTTGCACACTCAGATTGTAAAATTGGGTTAATTCAGATATCTTCTTCGTTCATTGTTTAATTGTTTCAGAATGGTACAAGTTTTATGTTGATTCTCCCAATACACCTGCATTTATCTGAAATAGTGGTCTTAATGTCCTCTTTTAAGATTTATTACTTCTCACTTGACTAATGCTGAAGTTCTTCTATATTCAATAATTTGCTCCCTGACCTTTTTACGGGAGGATACGTACATGCAATCATCTTACCTTTGGTCGCTTACTTATTTTATTTCTCAGGGATACTTCCAACACTACTCTTCCGGCTGTTCCATCTGGGGTCAGTTCTCTCTCCTGTATTTCTACGGAGTAATTGTTTTGTAACGATCAGTTTGGCTTTGGGAAAGGTAAAGGCACGAGAGAGGCAATTCTGACGTTGCGGTTAATAATGGAAGGAAGACTAAAGAAAAATCAAGGCACGTCCATAGGATATGTCGACCTGGAAAAAGCATTCGACAATGTAAAATGGTGCAAGATGTTCGAAATTCTGAAAAAAAGTAGCCAAGAGGGAATAATAAGAGCGGACGACCAGGTACGAAGTGCTCGTATTAAAAAAGGTGTAAGACAAGGATGTAGCCTTTCGCCCCTACTGTTCAATCTGTACATCGAGGAAGCAATGATTGAAATAAAAGAAAGGTTCAGGAGTGGAATTAAAATTCAAGCTGAAAGGATATCAATGACACGATTCGATGATGACATTGCTATCTTGAGTGAAAGTGAAGAAGAATTACATGATCTGCTGAACGGAATGAACAGCCTAATGAGTACACAGTATAGACTGAGAGTCAATCGAAGAAAGACGATGGTAATGAAAAGTAGTAGAAATGAGAACAGCGAGAAACTTAAGATCGGGATTGATGGTTTCGAAGTTAAGGAATTCTCCTACCTAGGCAGTAAAATAACGAATGACGGACGGAGCAAGGAGGACATCAAAAGCAGACTAAAAATGGCAAAAAGGGCGTTCCAGGCCAAGAGATCTTCTAGTGTCAATATCAAACATAGGCCTTAATCTGAGGAAGAAATTTCTGATAACGTACATCTGGAGTACAGCATTGTATGGTAGTGAAACATGCACTGTGGAAAAACAGGAACAGAAGAGAATCGAAGCATTTATGATGTGTTGCTACAGACGAATATTGAAAATTAGGTTGACTGATAAGGTAGGGAATGAGGAAGTTCTGCGCAGGATCGGAAAGGAAAGGAACATTTGATACTGATAACGAGAAGGGACAGGATGATAGGACATCTGATAAGACATGAGGCTTGCATGGTACTAGAGGAAGCTGTAGAGGGCAAAAATGGTAGGGGAAGGCAGAGACTGCAATACATCCAGCAAATAATTGAGGACGTAGGTTGCAAGTGATACTCTGATATGAAGAGGTTAGCACAGGAGAGGAATTCGTGGCGGGCCGCATCAAACCAGTCAGAAGACTGATGATAAATTTTTTTTTATTGCTACTTATTTATGTTATGATTTATTTACTGTTAAGAGCCAACGCATTACCGCTGCTTAGCGCGAGACAGCACCGCCTGGTTGCGTTGCTGCATGTAATGTAATAAGGGAAACGTTTGCAATCGAGTCTACACAGAGTACACAAAAGAACTTGCCCCCCTTTTAACAACCGTGTATCGCAAGTCTCTAGAGGCACGGAAGGTTCCAATTGATTGGAAAAGAGCACAGGTAGTCCCAGTCTTCAAGAAGGGTCGTCGAGCAGATGCGCAAAACTATAGACCTGTAACTCTGACGTCGATCTGTTGTAGAATTTTAGAACATGTTTTATGCTCGCGTATCATGTCGTTTTTGGAAACCCAGAATCTACTCTGTAGGAATCAACATGGATTCCGGAACCAGCGATCGTGTGAGACCCAACTCGCTTTATTTGTTCATGAGATCCAGAAAATATTAGATACAGGCTCCCAGGTAGATGCCATTTTACTTGACTTCGGAAGACGTTCGATACAGTTCCGCACTGTCGCCTGATAAACAAAGTAAGAGCCTACGGAATATCAGATGAGCTGTGTGGATAGACTGAAGAGTTTTTAGCAAACAGAACACAACATGGTGTTCTCAATGGAGAGACATCTACAGACGTTAAAGTAACCTCTAGCGTGCAACAGGGGAGTGTTATAGGTCCATTGCTTTTCACAATGTATATAAATGACCTAGTAGATAGTGTCCGAAGTTCCATGCGGCTTTTCGCGGATGATGCTGTAGTATATAGAGAAGTTGCAGCATTAGAAAATTGCAGCGAAATGCAGGAAGATCTGCAGCGGATAGGCACCTGGTGCACGGAGTAGCAACTGACCCTTAACATAGACAAATGTAATGTATTGCGAATACATAGAAAGAAGGATCCTTTATTGTATGATTATATGATAGCGGAACAAACACTGGTAGCAGTTACTTCTGTAAAGTATCTGGAAGTATGGGTGCGGAACGATTTGAAGTGGAATGATCATATAAAATTAATTGTTGATAAGGCGGGTTCCAGGTTGAGATTCGTTGGGAGAGTCCTTAGAAAATGTAGTCCATCAACAAAGGAGGTGGCTTACAAAACACTCGTTCGACCTATACTTGAGTGTTGCTCATCAGTGTGGGATCCGTACCAGATCGGGTTGACGGAGGAGATAGAGAAGATCCAAAGAAGAGCGGCGCGTTTCGTCACAGGGTTATTTGGTAAGCGTGATAGCGTTACAGAGATGTTTAGGAAGCTCAAGTGGCAGACTCTGCAAGAGAGGCGCTCTGCATCGCGGTGTAGCTTGCTGTCCACGTTTCGAGAGTTTGCGTTTCTGGATGAAGTATCGAATATATTGCTTCCCCCTACTTATACCTTCCGAGGAGATCACGAATGTAAAATTAGAGAGATTCGAGCGCGCACGAAGGCTTTCCGGCAGTCGTTCTTCCCATGAACCATACGCGACTGGAACAGGAACGGGAGGTAATGACAGTGGCACGTAAAGTGCCCTCTGCCACACACCGTTGGGTGGCTTGCGGAGTATAAATGTAGATGTAGATGTAGATTAATGTGACTACTGCCTATGTTCACAGTTAACGTGCAATTATCACTCTCAGACGACAGATGACAGAACTGATGACATAGTACAATTCTAGTGCAGGCGCAAGTATTGAGGAGCACCCTGTTCATCGAACAACTTTTGAACATGAGGTTCCGCAACAGACGACCCACTCGTCTTCCCTTGTTGACCCAATGGTACCGTCAGTTACGACTGCAGTGAAAGCGAGATCATCGAGATCGGACTTTGGACCAATGGAAATGTGTTGTCTGGTCAGATAAATCAGGTTTCTTGTTAAACCAGGTGGATCGCTGTGTCCGGACGCGCCGCCATAAAGCTTTTTTGCTTAATCAGCCATCATATTGGGCTCAGAGAAGCTGTTCCCAGAGCAGTGGAGATGCAAGAAGTATATAGATGACGATATGTGGTGTGAGGTACCTGTGACAGATGTTAGATTCGGTACCATTCCCGTGAGAAAGACCGCCTGCATAATGCTACTGCTGTGTGATTGGCTGCTGTGTTCGGAGCAAGAGCGCCAAAACGTGAAAGTATAGTAATTATTATTAGCTAAACTACTCATTGGAATGACTTCACTTTTTAATATAAATATCTCTCAACAGCTGACTATCAATCAGTAATTATTAAATTATTAAAAACAATTTAAATTAAAAACAAAAGACTGACGAATTTGCAGACGAAGTGCTTCGGAAGCGTTCGGGTCATGTCTTTTCTGGTTTGGCGCGCGAAGTGTTTCGGGCTGTTCGTCACTCTGGATTAGGCAGTCGAGAAGAACAGACATGTTGTCTGTCGTAGGATGTGTTTCCAATTTTTATTGAAGTTCCTGTTCGTCACTCTGGATTAGGCAGTCTAGATGTACAGTCATGTTGTCTATGGCAGGATGTGTTTGCCAATATCCGTATAAAAAGATTCACTTCCGTAGTCATGAGGCACAGACACGTGCCACAAATAAAGATATATTTTCGTAAATATTGTGTTTGATCATGTACTTTGCTGTATCAGAAGGTGTTGTATTAAGATCATGTAGTCTTCTCGTGTGGCTATATTAAAATACGTGAGTGGCATCCCAAAGAAGTGATAAATTATTTCAGAATAGAATCTCGCTAATAGTCAGTTTCAGCCTCAAGATGCAGAACCTACGAGCTGCGTGCTGTTTTCTGCGCTGGGGACATCAACTTGAAGACAGCAGGTTAGTGAACTATAACAGAACCTTCGTATTCCACACAGTGCAGTGAAAACAACTAGGCGCCTCACGTGCACTGCATGCACAGAACACATGTGCTCCGTGACACGTCATCTGAGGTAATGCAGAGGAGATAAAGAAGGATGATCGTTATTAACACCAACAATCAACTCATTCTTCATTTCTTGCCGTACAGGCCACGGACACTGGCCGGGGGCAGTATTATGCTGTGGGGGACTTTTTTCCTGTGGTAGTAATCGAAGGCACCGTGATAGCTGTAGACTATTGGGGACCATCTGCAATTCTTCAGGCTTGATGTCTTCCACTTCGGCAGTGCCATCTTCCAGCAGGCTAACTGCCCGTGTGATTAGGCCAGAATCAGGCTAAAGTGATTTAGGATGCATGATAGTGAACTCACGTTGATGTCTTAGCCACCAGTTTCACCTGATCCGAACGTGACTACAGGCATTCAATACTATACCGGACTCCATCTCCGCGACCACAAATCGCCGACCCGTAATTTTTGGGAACTACGTGAAATGTGCGTAGAAATCTATGCAACATACCTCCGTAAATCTACTTAGAACTTGTGAATCCACGCGTTGCAGAATCGCTTCTGCTTTGCGTCTTAGAGGTTGGCCAACGTGCTATTAACGTTTTAACTTCTCAGTGTGCAGTAGTCTGTTCTGATCCATTTTCTCGATGACGCAAGTGCAACAACGAATATTTATGTTTCTATATAGACTGACTTCGTTTATATACGGCCATGTTCTTTGTTTGCGATGTTCTATTGTAATGTAGAATGTGTCCTATTAGTGGTTGAGACAGTAGTGCTCCTCCCTGCACATTGGAACACGTATTAAACCATTTAGATAACATGGGACGTTAGACCTTAAATACACCTGAGGATGTACTTGCATGGTACGAAATCGGTTCACCAATCGCCGGCCATTGTGGCGCTTCAGTCTGGAACCGCGCGACCGCTACGGTCACAGGTTCGAGTCCTGCCTCGGGCATGGATGTGTGTGATGGCCTTAAGCTAGTTAGGTTTACGTAGTTCCAAGTTATAGGGGACTCATGACCTCAGATGTTAAATCCCATAGTGCTCAGAGCCAATTTTTACACCAATCTCTGGGCGACTACAGTAAAACAGCTAACGTGACAAATTGGACTGTCAGTCAATTTTACCAGCATTTCAACACCTCAACATATTTTAATTTCTTTGAGTGTGTTATGTACATTACTCCAAGAAAGAGTTAATTATCCATACCTAACAAATTAATTGAGGTTTTGGTTTTTATGTGAATACATATGTATTATTAGATATATATATATTTTAATATATGCTATAAACGACAGTGGTAATTGTATAATACGTCAGATGGCTGTATAATTCCCAAATCATACCAAAAAAGTGGTCTTTTGACACTTTTGTGTATATTATAAAAAGTGTTGATACTGCTTGTAATTCTTAATACTGTATCTTAATTCTGCTCTTTATCGACGTGAACTGCATTGATTAGGAAAGGTGCTTATCAGGAGGCATGATCATTGAACATTATTACTCAGTTTTTAGTCAGTGTAGGAATCTTTCCTTTTCGCGAATCGTTTGTGACTCTCTTAATAGGTGGCGACACATGTTACGATATAGTGGAGATACATTTACGTACTTAATAGGCATTTGCTACGTTGCATTGAAATATCAACACTATAAAAATATCTTTGAGACTGACAAAACATAACTATTAAACACCGTTTAATGTCACATCAAAGCATAAGAGAGAGATACGAAGACAGAGATTCAACAGTGAAGGTTCAGCCACTCTTTTGATTCCCCTTCTGGCATGTGAAAATTGTGAGGAAGTTGGTACGACTGCGCAAGCTAAGCTAATTGAGCCTGCTTTAAGCCCATAAACACCGTCCTCTGTAGAAGCGACAACCCCAGCCCTCTGCTACATGGAGCTAAGCGGTATTTCAAGGCGCAGCCGTAAGTCTAGTTACTACCTATTTGAAAAACATTTTACGATATCAACAGTCTCAAAAACGTTGACTGTCATTATTTGAATCCGCGTGGAAAATATTCGAAACGATTCATGATAATTCAAAATTTTGTAATTGATTTTTGAGAAAAGCGATCTCCGCCGACAGAATTTTATGACAGAATATAAAACAACCCTAAAAAAATAATGAGCTTTTTACAACATTTACACGGGTTAAAAAATTTAGAGAATAGCATCCTGACACGTTTGTGCGTTTTACATGTGCCATTGCTACATATGTGCTGTATAACATCTCGATGTGAATGTACTTGTGATGAATATAAATTACAAAAAAACACTACAGTATCTAACAAAACTTATTTTTCACCCCCAAATAGCGATCTACAGAAAGTTCCATGAACTCGTGCGACTCGACATCCGGCATGCTAATCGTAGATGATGATAGGAAAGCCACATGCTCTGGTGCTCTGACGTAATAAATGCTGGAGGCTCCATGCGGGGTCCCACAGGGTTCGGTATTAGGTCCTTTACTGTTCTTGGTATACATTAATGACTTAACATTCCACATTGATGAAGATGCAAAGTTAGTTCTTTTCGCTGATGATACAAGTATAGTAATACCATCCAAAAACCAAAAACTAAGCGTTGTAATTGTAAATGATGTTTTTCACAAATATTAAGTGGTTCTCAGAAAATGGATTCTCTTTAAATTTTGATAAAACGCAGTACATACAGTTCCGTACAGTAAATGGCACAACTCCAGTAATAAATATAGACTTTGAACAGAAGTCTGTACCTAAGGTAGAGTTTTCAATGTTTATAGGTGTGTCCATTGATGAGAGGTTAAACTGGAAGCAACACATTGATGGTCTGCTGAAACGTCTGAGTTCAGCCACGTATGCTATTAGGGTTTTTGCTAATTTTGGTGATAAGAATCTCAGCAAATTAGCTTATTATTCCTACTTTCATTCACTGCTTTCGTATGGCGTCATATTCTGGGGTAATTCATCGTTGAGTAGAAAAGTATTCATTGTCTAAAACGTGTAATCAGAATAATTGCTGGAGCCCACCCACAGTCATCCTGCAGATATCTATTTAAGGATCTAGGGATCCTCACAGTAACCTCACAGTATATATATATTCACTTACGAAATTTATTGTTAATAATCCAACCCAGCTCAAAAGTAATAGTAGTGTGCATAGCTATAACACCAGGAGAAAGGATGATCTTCACTATGCAGGGTTAAATCTGACTTTGGCACAGAAAGGGGTAAATTATGTTGCCACAAAATTCTTTGGTCACCTACCAAACAGCATCAAAAGCCTGACAGATAGGCAACTAACTTTTAAAAATAAATTAAAAGAATTTCTAGATGACAACTCCTTCTACTCATTGGCTGAATTTTTAGATATAAATTAAGGGAAAAAACAACAACACCAACAACTTAAACATTAGTGTCATGCAATATTTTGTGTAATGTGATATCTTGTACAAACATCTTTTATTAACCGACCACGTTCCACGTCATTACGAAGTGTCGTATTCATGATCTATGGAACATGTATTAATCTAATCTAATCTAATCAAATCTAATCTGATCTAAAGGGGACTTAACGGACAAAGCAATCGACTTTGAAGGCTAGAGGATATCCGAGCGTTGCTAAGTGCAACAGAGTTTTGGATTATAAACGTGTGTCGCCCATAAATCAGTACATTGCGTAATAGGGTTGTAATTTTATTTTTTTGCTTTTATTTATTTCCATGTTTATTAGCAAATGAAAACGTTAATTAACAGATATGGAATAATTTGTAATAAGAGTAACTTTACCATTGTTAATTACTATTCGTATGAAAATACGACTTTTCAAAATAAATTAACATTTGGTACAAAAAACGCGAAACATCAAACAGAAAATAAAGTGATTTTTATTGTTAGAGATTGGGCTTTATTATTGATGTAAATAACATTTTGTGTTTGACAAAAATATATTTGGCATGTCTTTATCAAATTGTAATTTATTGCACGGTCGGTACCTAAAAACAGATATATGTTCATTAAAAATAACGGTTCAACATTTGTTAATGAATATTTCCATTTGTTAATAAATACTGAATCAAACGAATTAAAAGACCTTTTACGGTATGTAATCGGCTACCGACGAATGAGGTAAATAATGTAGAAATACTTCCTACGTAACAGCGGTCTGAAATCAACTTTTCAAAGGGTATTTATTGGAGGTTTACTAAGAATTACCACGTAATGGTTTCGAAAAATAATCTCCAGGCACCCTATAAGTATGAAGAACGGGGTCAGAGTGCGAGGCCCGTTTATCAGTCCCTGGCATCGTATGGAGGCGTTAGTAACGCCCCATCCTACTGTCCATTAGAGCACTGCATCCGCGTGGCGATGCCGCTGCACGTCTTTCGTTCCCCATCACTCACTTCTCACGTGGTGCGGAAGCACGCGGCATCCAGTTTGCTCACATGCCATCACGCGAACGAGTAATCGTAGAGTTCGGGGTAACAGTGGCCTTGTCACGCGGTAAGGAAACGTAGACTGTATTCAGGGAGCTCATGAAGTCTCGATACATTTCTAAGAAATAATGGATATATTTACATAATATGTATGTGCTAGACAGGGAGACAGGGTGGAACAGATAAAGGGAGCCCATGTAAGTATAACGAAAATGCAGTGAAATTACAAAAACGAGCTGAAATGGACTTACCTTTTACGAGGGCTATTCAGGAAGTAGGGAACGTTTTGGCATTAAAAAACTAAGTACAAAAAATACATTTTATTATACACCGGGTGATCAAAAAGTCAGTATAAATTTGAAAACTTAATAAACCACGGAATAATGTAGACGAAGAGGTAAAATTTGACGTACATGCTTGGAATGACATGGGGTTTTATTAGAACAAAAAAAAGTTTCACAATGTCCGACAGATGGCGCTGGACAGCAAAATGTCAGTGAATGCGCATGACAGTCGAGTATAAAAGGAGCTGTAATGAGAGAGAGAATCAGATGCGCCAGCAGCTGCAGCATGTTGACGTTACCTGAAAAGGCGCTTTTAGTGAAGCTGTATTATCAGAATAGGGAATGTGCTAGTTCAGCGTTACGGTCGTATCGCCATAGGAAGGGGATTCGAACGGGTAAGGTGCGTTGACAAATGCAGCTGTGGCGAGAATGATTTCGAAGTTCGAAGCCACGTGTTGTTTAAACGATAGACACCGTAGTGGCCGACCGAGCACAAGGCGTAATGCTGCTGAGACAGTTCAGGAAGAAATGGAGACTGTAGCGGGTTCGTTTATGCAGGAGGAAGTCAGCGTTCGTGCAGTCGCACGTCGCACTGGCATTCCATACACTACTGTTTGGTTGGCATTTAGGCGTACCCTCCGATGCTATCCGTACAAAATCCATCGGCATCATGAACTGTTACCTGGGGATTTAGTGAAGCGGAGGGAATTTGCGGTGTGGACGTTTCAAAAGATGGCGGAAGATGACGATTGGTTGAGTAACGTGTTGTGGACCGACGAAGCTCATTTCACGCTCCGAGGGTCTGTTAACGCCCACAACTGCATAATTTGGGCTACAGATAATCCTATAACTGTCGTGGAAACTCCATTGCATGACGAAAAAGTCACGGTATGGGTTGGATTTACCCCATCTACCGTTATCGGGCCTTTTTTTCTTCGAGGAAATACGTGAGTCTGGTTTTGTAGCTGCTACCGTGACGGGTCAGGGTTCAAAAATGGTTCAAATGGCTCTGAGCACTATGGGACTTAACAGCTGTGGTCATCAGTCCCCTAGAACTTTGAAGCGCCTAGAACCACTCGGCCACACCGGCCGGCGTACGTCACCTTTCTTCGGCATTTGTTTTGAATTGCTCTTCTAAGGATGTGCAAAGTTTGGCCGTACCTGGCAGAATTTATGGCTTCCCCATGTTTAAGAAAATCAATAAGAAGCACACCTTGCCTAAAAAAAAATCTTCTCTCACAATTGACGTGTTTCACCCAACTCTTGTCACCGACAACGGTTCGATGTAGTAATGGATCACCATGTTTGTGGTAGGCCTCCAGAAATGTCAACGTTGCCCCCATTCGCTGTTCTTTATGGTGCTCTGTACGCATTTTGGGCACCTATGATGCACAAAATTTGTGGTAGCCTAGCTTTTGAGTGACAATTTCAAACAACAAAGTCCGTGAAACTCGTGGAAAAGAAAGCGAAAGTTCCGTTATTGTGAAGCGACAGTTTTCACTAATCGTTTCATCAACTTTAGTGACAAGATCGCCAGTCACAATGCTCGGGCGTCCACCCTTCTCTTCATAATGAACGTTGGTTCGGCCATTTTTAAACCGAATGCACCATTTCCGCACGGAACATTCACTCATTACGTTGTTTCCGTACACGTAGCACAGTTTACGATAAATTTCTATGGGTTTTAAGTTTTTGTCAACTAAAGCCGTATCACAGACGGCACCTCACAACTGGCGGGATTTTTGATTGCAGCGCACATTTCAAATTCGAATACTGAAAAAACCAGACGCGCAGAAGTTCCCGCTGTCACGGATGGACGCCGAGTGAGCTGCCGATTTTTTATTTCAAGAGGTGGAATCTTCCACGCCCACATCGGCATGATGGCCAACTCAAAAGGTCTACTGCCATCCCTGTATAAGGATTAGTTTTCAATACAGTGAGGTGTCGCAGGATGTGGGTACTGCCATGTTTGCGTACGTCTGGTTAAGGTTAACCATTAATACGCGCTCATCTGGAGATAGAGTGGGTCGAAAGTCGAACGAAGGGTAGCGGTTTGAAGCTCAGAGGAAAAGAAGTGCCAAGGCAAGAGCGAAGGGGGAAAAACCTCTGCGATAGCGAGGTCTGGTAGTAAGAGCAGTAGCGGATGTCTTGCTGCCTGCGACAAGTCGTGCAAGGGTAGGTTTTGTTAGTAGTAGGTATCATGCATGTCGATACTTTGACGTTGTGCGGTACTGTTACTCGGCGTTTATCGCTGGGTGCCGGTGTTGGTCTCTTGGTCAGCATCAGCAAACCTGAACAGTTATGTTCATCATCGTTTTGTGTCCGATAGGTCATATATCAGATGCACAGTGTAGGGTGACGTTGGCAATTTGTTTGCTCGTCAGTGGGTGAGCTCGTCGGTTTCCCTGCTGTAGCCTGTTGGTCGGCTTTAATAGAAGCCTATATATCCAGTCAATGTTGCTGATATGCAGGGGCTTGCCGACGTTCGTAGCTTGTTGATGCATGTTAGCTTGCCATAGGTGGTTATGACCGAGCTGCCGAGCACGCACATACCAAAATATACGTGATCGGCGCTCGCCTAGTAGCGTCAGACGGAAACTTTCCCTACTTTCTGAATACCCCTCGTATTTCCAGCTAACTGCGCTACCTGGCTTTGCTCAGGGAGTTGATATGAGACTGTGAGGTAGTTGAAATAAAAGGATAAACTTTGAAGTATAAGAGGTAAAAAACGATATTGCAAAAACACAATCTAACAATGTACAATATTTGTTAAAGTAAAGAGTAAAAAAGTTTTTGTTGAAAACATTTCTAACTACTTACAGTACTTGTTCATAAACAACATTTTCCACGGATGGTCCCGGTGGAGGTTCGAGTCCTCCCTCGGGCATGGGTATGTGTGTTTCTCATTAGGATAATTTAGGTTACGTAGTGTGTAAGCTTAGGGACTGATGACCTTAGCAGTTAAGTCCCATAAGATTTCACACACATTTAAACATTTTTTGAACATTTCCCATTTTGCTTTCCGAGGTCTATCTTTACCTGTAAAACTTTTTCGAATTTTGCTACTCGAGAGCAAGTTACGTATAGTTTATCGTGACAGAAGCAGGTGTATTTGAGGTTGATGCCGCAATATTTTAAAGTATGTCCTTGCACTTCGTCAATTGGAAACTGTAGGCTAATTTGATTCGAAATTGCACTCTTTTAAATCTCAGTAGAGATCAGTGGTATTCTGGGTATAAACAGAGTGTGTCTTTGTACTTTCCAGTTATAAGTTCGGCTTCGATGATATTATTCGACAGCTGTTTGACGATCATTCTTGTTCCATTACATAGTTTTGCAGAGTTGAGGTTTCTGAGTAGTATTATCGGGGATCGAATTTTTCAGTCGTAGGCAGTGTAATGGCATTCCTGATGCTTGCAAAGAGTTTAGAAGTTGCGTAGGGAAGTTAAAACTTCCTTCAACTTTTTCCATCTTACCGATCGGTCTGTATAATCCCTCTTCATCATGAATTTATTTTTCAATATTAAAGTAGATACCGCCGGAAATATTATTTTTAGTTTCAAAATTGCACTTTCAGACAGCCAGGCCGAATTGGCATAGTTGTGGTTATGTTGCAATGAAATGAAGCGAAATGGTCGTATGGCACTGCTGGCCGGGAGGCCCCATCCTGAAAGTTCGGCCGCTGAGTGGGAGTCTTATCACAGTCGACGCCACATTGGGCAACTCGCGTACCGGCGATGAGGATGGAATGATGAGGACAGCGCAAAAGCCAGTCCACGAGCGGAGAAAATCTCCAACCGGGGCTGGAATCGAACCTGGGCCCGCTGCATGGGGGGCAAGCTCGTTACCAGTCACCTTTTTTTAATCTCATTTTGTTCGTTATAGTTTGTTCTACTTGTTCGGGGTGGACGTCCTATGACGTCCGTTTACGTTCTTCGTTGATCCATTCACTCAGTTTTTTTTATTGGAGAGGGCAGCTAATCAATCACTGTATCACTTCGACTATTCACACTTCACTGTTTGTTTTTATTCGCTCTCTGTCCTTTCATTTCGTTGTTCTTCTGCGGCCGGCCGCGGTGGTCTCGCGGTTCTAGGCGCGCAGTCCGGAACCGTGCGACTGCTACGGTCGCAGGTTCGAATCCTGCCTCGGGCATGGATGTGTGTGATGTCCTTAGGTTAGTTAGGTTTAAGTAGTTCTAAGTTCTAGGGGACTAATGACCACAGCTGTTGAGTCCCATAGTGCTCAGAGCCATTTGAACCATTTTTTGTTCTTCTGCTTCTCGCGTTGCTTATTCTCGTTCGTTGGGAACTGAAACGTACTTCGCGCACTCCTTCTGTTTCATTTTATGCCTGCTCTTTTTGTTTTCGCCGTTTTGCTTCAAAACTGGCAAGATCTTCTCCTCTTTTACGTTTAGACATTGTCTGAAATATAAGTAAAATCAACTTTTTACTAACAAATACATTAACAACCGGGGTTGCCGCGTGGTCTAGGGCGCCTTGTCACGGTCCGCGCGGCTCCTCCCGTCGGAGGTTCGAGTCCTCCTGTGTGTTGTCCTTAGTGTAAGTTAGTTTAAGTTAGATTAAGTAGTGGCTAAGCTCAGGGACCGATGACATCAGCAGTTTGGTCCCATGGGACTTTACCACAAATTTCCAAATTTACTTTGTGGCTTCTGAGGTTTCCTGTATTGAAACCTGTGTTGCATTGTAAGATCGTATTGCTGCTTACAGCTATGTGATCAAAATTGTGATTATTAGTAAAAACTTCAGTCTGGTTACATAGTAGACTCCCACGAGAAAAACGGAACAAATTAATTGGTAAGATTCGTTACAGTTCACAATGTTAACTAGACTGACTAGAAACAGGAAGGAAGCGCAAGGCGTAGTGGTGTGTGAAGCGAGTTGCGCATGAGCATACACTGAATTCCCAGCCGGTGTGCAAATGGGAGCGAGTGACATCCGCGTAGCCGGGTACAGCGCGCACTCGTCTGTGACATCATGCTAGTCAACATCGGTCATCTTCGGCAACTTCCGCCAAGCTATCTACGACAGATATTTTCTTGTTTTCAATCAGACTTTTTGTAAGTGGCCTGTGGTCACTTTGGCTTTAAGATTGCTTGTGATCGGGTCTCAATGTTCTCGTATTTCAGTTTGCTCACAACCACCTTGTGTGAATTGGACTTGACACCAACATTGGCAGTTAGTGACCACTACATACGTTGCATGTTTAGAGACTGTGCCCTGGAGGCTAAGTGTAGTGTTTGTGTATGATGTGTAAATATGAAGGTGGGCAAGAGCTTTAAAAACAGTCAAGCTCTAAGAAAAAATACAGGGACAAAGGCTATACAACAGCGAGTAAATGAAATCTGTTTCCTCAGTCTCCTATTATCAGCTCACCTAAATCTATAAGATGGTAAATGTGTTACAATTAAATTTTATGAAGATAAAAACTGCTAGCAAGGTACAAAAATACTCCAGTCGAATAATGAAATGCAAGAACTGGATAATTGTATGTTTTCTGTACTGCAGACAGATTATATCTCTAATTGGAAAATCCACACCTTAGCTACGTTTACAGTACACATCATTACTCCAGCAGATAATTTAAAAATGAAGAAACTATTCTTTCTAGATATGTCACATCTGTAATATGTATGGAATCCTTTTTTTGGGAAAATTCAGCTTAAAAGGATAAAAGACCTTTGTCGTTACCAATATTTCTCTTTTCTCAGTGAATAATGTAAAGCATGTATATAACAATAGGATGGAAAACATCCTCTACGAAGACTTACAGGGCTTAATGTTAGCACAAATGAGACAGATACATGGGTTGACATGCATATTAAATAAATATGTTACAGGTACTGTGGTTCATCGAGGAGCCAATAGCAACAATGAAAGAAAAGACGTCTGCAATCAAAACTAATGGTACACATATCAACTGCATCAGATTTGCCGATGACGTTGCAGCAATGGCCGACTCACACAAAGAAATAAGTTAAATGCTTCAGATCTTAAGTCAAAAGATAATACACACACTATAACTAAAATTAAATACGAAGAATACGAAATTCATGGTTGCAAACAAGAAAGGTGGTGGAGGCAAGACTGATATAAAACTCGGTAGCGAGCAACTCGAGGAAGTAACAGAATTTAACCATCTCGGCAACATTCTGTAGGAAAACAATAGATGCCTCAAGGAAATCAAAGAGAAGAAAAGCACTGGTCAAGAATTCCTTTCAACATAAGAACGCTCTATTGAACAAGCACATCAGCTTCCACACAAAGAAGGATACGTATAGATATTCGTGTGGAGTGTCCTGACATACAGACGTGAAACCCTGTAATTAGTGAAGTAGGAGAACGCTCGCCTCGAAGCTGCAGAAATGTGTTTCTGGAGGAGTATTGTAAGAACTAGGTGGACTGACAGAAAAATGAATGTGACAACTCTAAAGGAAGTAAGAGAGAAGACAGAAGCGTTGAAAGTTATATGTCAGCGCAAAGCAAAACTTGTTGGACACTTAATCGCACGTGATATTCTGCTAAAAAATAATTTTTTAAGGTAAGATCGTGGAGAAGAAAACGAGAACGTCCTACGTAAATAATATCATCACTGTGATGATGAACTTCATAAATGCACATGAAGATGACTGCTGAAGAGAGGAAGCTGCGGCTGCAGAGACAAGACTTAGCCTTTTGAAAGAAGAAGGATAATGCGGTGAATTCTAAGACTGAAGAAAGATATTTATGTCAGACAACCTCTACTACTAAACACATACACCTCAAAATGCACTATTTTCTCAGTGGTCCGGTTTACCTGGTCGTGTCGAAACCGGAAGGTCAAAAAATTGTAGGTTTCTTTTGTAGGCGTGTATTTCCTGGGGTCACGCCACCACGAGCGATTCCATCGCAAACCTTCATTCTTCCTATTTGAAACGAAACCAAGTTGGTGCCGCAGTGCTTATTTTGACCCTAGTTACTGAAGTTCGAAATTACTTAGACAAGAACTATTCTTTTGTCTCCAGACACTCACCATTAGTTTTTTAAGGCCCTGTCACATAGAAAAAAACCACGTTCTTAATATAGCTATTCAATTATGTTCCCCTGGAATTACACTGTGGGCCATTAAAATTGCTGCACCAGGAAGGACAGGAAATAACAAAATGTTACTTATAGTGCATATGCAGTAGAGTGGGAAGATATATGCTTAAATTTGTAGGTGATACGGAGAGTATATAGGACGGGAAACTTAGTACAAAGAGTTGCTACCTCGGGCTCTCTTGTGTCCAGTGTTGTCGCTGGCACACAACAATCGTTGCGCAACACCAGGGGAAGCCGCAGCAACGTCCTGTTGACAGTCCTTGGTCCTCCAGACGTCGTCACAATGTCGTGCTGCAAATAAGCCCGTTTCCTTTCTCGAGGTACGTGACGTGGCTATACCATACTGCACGGCTGAGCGGATAATATGTCAGTCCTCTCGGGCGCCATTCGCGTGGGGTCGTTGAGATCCTTAATGGCGTTGAATATGGTGCTCATTAACCAGCCGATTCCATATCCGCATGACGGTCTTGGGATCCCAACCAACTTGTGCAACAATATCGAGGAACGAAAAAATAGTAAATTTTCTTCCACTCCATTAGGCCGTATGGCATAGCAACTGTATGTAGAATAACTGAAGTGAAGAAGTCTTGGCTGCAACTTATTCTTATGTTAACAACACCTTTCGCCTTCTTAGGGCATCTTCAGAATATCTTAAAATTTTTTCTTATAACATATTAAAAATCTGAAACATTCTACGCTAATAAAAAAAAATGTAAATTTGTGGGAAGACCTTATGGGAGGACCAAACTGCTTGGGTCATCGGTCCATAAGCTTACACTGTACTTAATCTAACTTAAAGTATCTTACACTAAGGACAACAGACACACCCATGCCCGAGGGAGGACTCGAACCTCCGACGGGGTTAGCCGCGCGGACCGTCACAAGACGCCTGAGACCACGCGGCTAGTCCGTGCGGCTGTGCTAGTCTAAACACGCGTAAAAGCAAAATTTTTAAATGAACCTGAAGATGCCCCACTAAGGCGAAACGCGTTGTTAATAAAAGAATAAGTTTCAACGAAGACTGTTTTTAATTCAAAGAACGATAAATCTCTGTCACGATCCTGCCACTGCCGATTTCCGTAATTTTCTGGTAAACATCTCTTGCTCTTATACGAGTCATAACACAATCTTCTGTCAAATAAACAAAATTCAAATGCGATTTCTGAATGAGGAACCCGCTGCGTAATCTTTCTTTACATACAGAAAGTAGATAGCGTTGCTCCATAAATGTCACTTACTCAATTCCGCCTTCACGGTGTTACAGTTTTAAAGGTCAGCGGTATTTTAATTTGCTGTTAAACAAGTACTCAAGTTGAAATAATTTCCCTCAACGTTTGCACAGTGAGGCGAAGAAGTCGAAGGGATGTTACATTATACAGAATACTTAGTTTTGAAATACCACTTGTAAAAACTCATTCAAAGTATTCTTTATTGATTTCGATATACTTTATTTCTGATTCTGATTGATATTTTTCATACAACTGCGTACTTTCAACTACTTCACATTTTAAGCTGCGAGCTTCTGTATAGCAGAAGAATAACGTGGCAAACACTTTCCGGCTTTTCATAATAACAGTAGAGGGTGTTATGCGCCAACGTGCTTTATATGCAGAGCTGCTAATACTAATTACAGTTCCACTGCAACTCGCTTTCATCTGAATATTATGCTTTCTGACATTGTACCACTGAGTTGCATTACTTTTTATTGAATCGTTTTACCATTTAGAGGGCTCAAGTTGGTTTCGAGCTTCTAACTGTATAGAAATGAGTCCTACATAGGCGATTTCTATACCCAAATACGTACCTTGCAGGGTGTTATCAGTCTATTCTCTAAAACACGTTTCTTAAATTTTATGAATAATTTTTGCGGGCGACGTTTTTATCTCTCTGTCATATCCCTGTAGTATTGACTGAGCCGCTCAGAATTTCTCTGTATAGATTTAATATTTTTGATAGTCTAGCACCGTACGCTCCCAAACGCTCACGCTATAATTACGTTTAGGTCGTACAAGAATCTACATCTACATTTATACTCCGTAAGCCACCCAACGGTGTGTGGCGGAGGGCACTTTACGTGCCACTGTCATTACATCCCTTTCCTGTTCCACTCGCTTATGGTTTGCGGGAAGAACGACTGCCGGAAAGCCTCCGTGCGCGCTCGATTTTCTCTAATTTTACATTCGTGATCTCATCGGAAGGTATAAGTAGGGAAAAGCAATATATTCGATACCTCATCCAGAAACGCAAACTCTCGAAACCTGGACAGCAAGCTACACCGCGATGCAGAGCGCCTCTCTTGCAGAGTTCTGCCACTTGAGTTTCCTAAACATCTCCGTAACGCTATCACGCTTACCAAATAACCCTGTGACGAAACGCGCTGCTCTTCTTTGGATCTTCTCTATCTCCTCCGTCAACCCTACCTGGTACGGATCCCACACTGATGAGCAACACTCAAGTATAGGTCGAACGAGTGTTTTTTAAGCCACCTCCTTTGTTGATGGACCACATTTTCTAATGACTCTCCCAATGAATCTCAACCTGGCACCCGCTTTACCAACAATTAATTTTATATGATCATTCCACTTCAAATCGTTCCTTACGCATACTCCCAGATATTTTACAGAAGTAACTGCTACCAGTGTTTGGCCTCGAGATGGCTGGGAGTTGTGTAGAGCCATTTGAACCATCTGAACCAGTGTTTGTTCCGCTATCGTATAATCATACAATAAAGGATCCTTCTTTCTATGTATTCGCAATACATTATATTTGTCTATGTTAAGGGTCAGTTGCTACTCCCTGCACCAAGTGCCGATTCGTTGCAGATCTTCCTGCATTTCGCTGCAATTTTCTAATGCTGCAACTTCTCTGTATACTACAGCATCATCCGCGAAAAACCGCATGGAACTTCCGACACTATCTATAGGTCATTTATATATATTGTGAAAAGCAATGATTCCATAACACCGCCCTGTGGTACGCCAGAGGTTACTTTAACGTCCTTAGACGTCTCTCCATTGAGAACAAAATTCAGTGTTCTGTTTGCTAAAAAGTCTTCAATCCAGCCACACAGCTGGTCTGGTATTCGGTAGGCTCTTACTTTGTTTATCAGGCGATAGTGCGGAACTGTATCGAAAGCCTTCCGAAGTCAAGGAAAATGGCATTTACCTGGGAGCCTGTATCTAATATTTTCCGGGTCTCATGAACAAATAATACGGTAAGTTCAACAGAGTACCTCGTATAGTACGTGCATGCTTATTTGTCTAGTATCAGTTGTTGAAAACGAAATGTTTTTTAACCGCCGATTCATTGGCTGGCATTTTTTTTAAAATGACTAAGCTGCAAAACTTTATATTTTGCCACGTTTAGACGAAGGTTTAAATGTTCGATCGGACATTAAGAACAATGCATTTTTCCTTGCGTAAAGCTTTTTGTTGCGTAACTACATCTTCAACAAGCGTGAAGTCGTAGCGTTACGTGATACGACCAGTAAGTGTTCTAGCACACGTTTTGCGGTCTTTGTCTCATGACGGCTCTCTTTCTAGTTTAACCATCTCCATACTGGCTGCAAAGAAATCCTCTGTTTAGTCACAAATGCAACCGGATATTACATCTGAACTTTTTGTTTGGGTAAGGTTGTGGTAATCTAGTAAAAGATTTTCGTAATCAAGAAGTTCAGTGATGGCCACTGTGTTAGACGAATCAATATATTAGGAGAGACTCTGTTCTGTCGTCTATTTAACATAAATCAGCTATGAGGAGCAGTAGCTCAGGTGTTCAATTCGGCTGCTTTTCTTGTAGATGAGTATGGCATGCCCACCTACATCTACATATACATAGATACTCCACAAGCTACCATACGGTGCGTGGCGGTACCATTACCAATCCTTTCCTGTTCTACTCGCATATAGAGCGAGGGAAAACGACTGTTTATATGTCTCCTATGAGCCCTAATTTCTAGCCTCTTCGCGAAATGTATGTTGGAGGCAGTAGAATCGTTCTGCAGTCGGCTTCAGATGCTGGTGCTCTGTTTTTCTCAATAGTGTTCCTCGAAAGAACGTCTCCTTCTCCCGTGGGATTCCCATTTGAGTTCCTGAAGCATCTTGCGTGTTGTTTGAACCAACAAGTAACAAATCTAGCGCCCAGCTGTCAATTGTTTTGATGTCCTCCTTCGACCCGACATGTTACGGATCCCATATACTCGAGCAGTACCTAAAAATAGGTCACAATGGCATCCTATACGCGGTATCCTTTACAGATGAATCACACTTTCCCAAAATTTTCCCAATAACCCTAAGCTGCCCATTCGTCTTCCCTACCACAACCATCGCATGCTTGTTCCATTTCATATTGCTTTATAACCTTACAACCAGATTTTTAGACGATGTGACTGTGTCAAACAGGGCACCGCTAATGCTGTATTCGAACATTAGGGTTTGTTTTTGCTACTCATCCCCATTATCATAAATTTTACTACTTTTAGAACCAGCTTCCAGATATAGAAAGTAATCTCGCTCCTATCACATTTCCCTGGGGTGCTACTGACGATAACCTTACATCTGATGAACACTAACTGTCGAGGACAACGTACTGGGCTCTATTACTTAAGAAGTCTTCGAGACTCTCACATATCTGGGATCCTGTTCCATACGATCGTACCTACAATGGGACACCGTGTCAAATGCTTTTCGGAATTTTTGAAATATGGAATCTAGCTGCCGGCGCGGTGGCCGAGTGGTTCTAGGCGCTTCAGTCCGGAGCCGCGGGACTGCTGCGGTCGCATGTTCGAATCCTGCCTCTGGCATGGATGTGTGTGATGTCCTTAGGTTAGTTAGGTTTAAGTAGTTCTAAGTTCTAGGGGAGTGATGACCTCAGATGTAAGTTCCACAGTGCTGAGAGCCATTTGAACCATTTGAAATCTGACTGTTGCCATTCATCCTTAGTTCGCAGTATATCATCTGAGAAAAGGGCAAGCTTTGTTTCGCAAGAGCGATGCTTTCTAAAACCGTAGTGATCCACGGACAGAAACTTTTCGGTCTCAAGGAAATTTGTTGTATTTGAACTGAGAATATGTTAAACAATTTTAAGAATGTTGTTCTGTAATTTTACTGGTCGTTTCTTTTACCCTTCTTAGACACAGGAGTCGTGTGTACCTTTCCTCCAGTCGCTAGGGACTTTGCGCTGCGCTAGAAATTTGCAATAAATGCAAGCTAAGTAAGGGACCAATGCCATAGAGTACTCTTTGTAAAAAGGAATTGGGATTCCTTCCGGACATGGCAACTTGTTTTCAACACTTTCAGTTGTTTCTGTACGCCAGAGATGCTTATTTCTATATCGCCTATACAGGAGTTTGTGTGATGGTCAGATGACGGTATGTTTGTACAATTCTCCTACATAAACGGTTTCTTGAACGTGAAATTTAAAACTTATGCTTTCGTTTTGCTATTTTCAACTGCCACACCAGACAGGTCAACAAGTGACTGTATGGAAACCATAGACCCGCTTGACGATGTTACATAGGACCAGAATTTTCTCGGGTAAAAAATAAAAAAAAAATAAAAAAGTCGCGAAAAATGCTTCAAATGGCTCTAAGCACTATGGGACTTTAGATCTGAGGTCATCAGTCCCCTATACTTAGAACTACTTAAACCTAACTAACCTAAGGACATCACACACATCCATCCCGAGGTAGAATTCGAACCTGCGACAGTAGCAGGAGCGCAGTTCCAGACTGTAGCGCCTAGAACCGCTCGGCCAAAGCGGCCGGCTTCTCAGGTTCTCTGCCAGATCTTTTGCTAAGTTATGACAGTGGTAGTTGTGGTTTGCTTTGCTTATAGATATTTTCACAGACGCAAGAATCCCTTATAGCCTTTGCCTGTCTTCATTTGTGCCTTCTTTTTAGAACCAAGGGTGCAACAGTATTTGTTTCCTCAGAATTTGCGAATTTCGTTTTTAAGCCACAGTGGTTGTTTTCCGTCCTTCACCCAGTTACTAGGCACATACTTCTCCAGAGCACCTTTTGCAGTCGTTCCCGAATCTAGACGCGCAAACCTTCTAAAGCCTGATGCACGCGCAGCGCCAACTAAAGGAACCCAAATAAACACCATCGTAATGCTCAATTATTAATGCTCAGAAATATTTTCATGCAACTGCAAGGAGTTCAAGTTAAAGGATCGCAACTGCTCACAACTGATAAAAGTTCAACGGATAATATTCTTTTCACAACAGTTCCCTCAAAAGTTGCGTCGTTTTGACGTCACCCTCAATATCGACGACCGTATGATCGGCTATAGACCTCGTGACAGGGAAGAATATGAATATTATTGTTCCTCGATTGACTCGCAGTAAGTTAAGCTGTACTCTTAGGTTCCCGCCTAACCACTCACGTGAAAGGCGTCACATATTCGGAAATAAAGAGCCAAATATTAGTGAAAAGGCAGATATGACTTTTATTGCTGCTTGTTTCAGTTGCAGCAATTTGAACTGTACTCTTAGGTTCCAGCCTAATCCCATCCTCGGAAAATGCCACATATTCGCAAAAAAAAAAAAAAAAAAAACAAAAAACAATGAAATCTTCGTGACAAGAAAGAATATGAACGTTAATGCTCTTCGTTTCACTCGCAGCAATTTGAACTGTCCTCTTAGGTTCTTACCTAACCACAGATTCGGAAATCGCTAAATATTTATTTCAACCTTCGTCCTCAGATCTGACTAAATATAAATAACATCTTGCACTGTAGAAAATACTTGTATTACGTTCACAATATAGTATCAGAACACTTTAACAGCTGTATCAGGAAAAAAAAGTCAGAAACGATCACGCTATTCATTCATATTATCAGTTAACCATGCAATTTTTAACCCTGGTTTTGGTTATCGTATTCTATATTTAAAGCTTGTACCGTTGATGCGTTATTAAGTGAATTTAATGATAATGGTGATGTATTTGTGATAAATTTGCAATGTTCCATTACACTGAAACTGCAAATTATAAAGTAAATGGGTTTCATTCTTAATTTCTAAATTACTGACGATAATAACTTACACCTAAGAGAACACTATTATATGAAGGCATTAATTGTCGATAAATCATTACGTAACATTTTATTATAGCAATAGGCTAATTATAATAAATCTTTCTAAGAATGGCACGTTTCTGTAAATGTCCTGCACGCGCATCTCCTGTACTTTAAGTCTCATTTCGAATACTAACGAAAGTCGATAGTCGATCATACGGTCGTCTATGTTGGTGTGACGTCAAAATGACGTCACGTTTGCGGGAATTATTGTGAAAAGAGTCTTACACAAGTTCAACACACACAGAAAGTCTAATAATTCCATGGAATAACTATTGCATCGCAAAATCACGTACTTTATTTCCGTTCCGAATAAAGCTATAAATTTCAACAAATAATCAGTTGCAGAACCATGTAAGTTCAATAAATCACGCAACCACAACTGCAGTAACTCGAAACACTTGTACTGTCCGCAAATAATGTTAGGTATTGTCCCATGAGTCTTCGGCTAACGTTATATTCGTTTAATACAAATATAATGTTCATTAAATTAAAATTTGACCTGGCATAATCATCTCTTCGGTATATAATCCAAATCAGCTCGGAATAAAAATAATTATATTCGATAATGTTGCATTTCCTTCAGCTGAGGCTGCTGGGCGCTCTTTCTCTGTCCGTGAATTTTGGTCCTGCTGTCGCCGCTCACCCTGTCAAGTACCAGCTACTGCTCATTCCACCAGTAGCGCAGAAAACTGAGTGACTCGTGCAACTTGACAGAACTTCTGCAACAATTCTATTCGAACCATAAGCACGAATAAATTTAAAAAAATTGTAGCAAGCTCGTCCGCGCAGCAGTGATGATGTACAATAACCTCCCACGATATACAACCTTTGACAATAAAGTTCGGTGAATAGCTCTATAGATGAACTATGAACTACAGTTACCTGAATGTCTTTCAAAATAGTCACCTCCCATAAATATGCACCGGTGAGCTCTGCGATACATGTCCTGCAAAACTTTGCACGATGTCTTCAAAATGTTTCAAATGGCCCTGAGCACTATGGGACTTCACATCTATGGTCATCAGTCCCCTAGGACTGAACTACTTAAACCTAACTAACCTAAGGACATCACACAACACCCAGTCACCACGAGGCAGAGAAAATCCCTGACCCCGCCGGGAATCGAACCCGGGAACCCGGGCGTGGGAAGCGAGCACGATGTCTTCCCTTGGGATGGTGTTCAAAAGTCGCGTTAACCTTCATTGGATGTTAGGAATATCATAAAATCTTTTTCCTTTCAAAGCAAGTTGGAGTCGAGGGAATAGGAAGAAATCTGGAGGATTGAGATCCGGCGAGTATGGTGGATGTTCAAGTTGCTCCAACCCCTTTTTTGGCAGGAACTGTGTGACGATATTGGCCGTGTGTGGGCGAGCGTTGTCGTGAATGTAACCCCAGCAACCTTGTTATCCGTACTCGAGTCGTACCCTGCGCAGACGTCGCATGAAACGTGCCAAACCTGCGCGGGATTAGCCGAGCGGTCTAAGGCCCTGCAGTCATGGACTGTGCGGCTCATCCCGGCGGAGGTTCGAGTCCTCCCTCGGGCATGGGTGTGTGTGTTTGTCCTTAGGATAATTTAGGTTAAGTAGTGTGTAAGTTCAGAGACTGATGACCTTAGCAGTTAAGTCCGCATAAGATTTCACACACATTTGAACATTTGAAGCGTGTCGAAATTTCAACGTACAGTGCAGCGTTCACCGTCGTTCCCTCAGGTAGAAATTCCTTGTGGATAATGCGTTGACTATCGAAAAATGTGATGAGCATCGTTTTTATGCGTGATTTTTCGGCTCTGTCATTTTTCCGCCGGGGTAATGTCGCAGAAAGCTATTCTATGCTTTTCCGTTTCGTTTCAGGGTCGTACCGGAGACACCAGGTTTCATCATCAGTGACAATACGGTTCAAGAAATTGGGTGTCGCATCCATCATTTCAACAAAATCCTGTGAAGCCTGTAAATGTGACACCTTCTGATCCTCAGTCAAGTGATGTGGCACAAGACGACGAGACTTTTTCTTTTCCCTAACTCCTGGGTAAGGATTTTTCGCACAGATACACGGTTCATGTGTAATTCATCTGCTATCATGCGCACAGTTAATCGACGGTCGTTCGTGGCTAATGTTCTCAGTTTCTCAATGTTTCCGTCACTGATGTGGTCGCCGGTCGTCCGCTACGGGGATTGACAGAAACACTCTCCCGGCCTCCTCAAAAACGGCCGAACCACTAGTACACACACTTCATGGACAGTGCTTGATCCCCATAAACACATACAACTATTGCATGCGATTCTTGTGGTGCCTTGACAAGCTTAAAACAAAAATTTAAACTGATCCTTTGCTCGTTCATTGTCCTGTTCGCAGAACCAAAGCAGTAAACAAGCACTTCGTCCAACAGGTCTAAAACGGAACACTCACGATTCTCAGATACACAACGGTGGGGGCAGGTTGTCAACACCGGTCACTACGCAGGAGCAGCGTTATGAGTCGCCAGTATTGGCCGATCGACCGTTCTGATTTCATTCAGGAAATGGCTCTGAGCACTATGGGAATTAACATCCGCGGTCATCAGTCCCCTAGACTTATAGCTACTCAAACCTACTTAACCTAAGGACATCACACATATCCATGCCCGAGGCAGGATTCGAACCTGCGATCGTAGCAACAGAGCGGTTCTGGACTGAAGCGCCTAGAACCGCTCAGCTACAGCGGCCGGCTCTGATTTATTCACCAATCTTTGTCAGAGGTTGTATTTCTAAGATTAACAATGGAGGGTGATGGTCGCACTAGGCGATTCGTCACAAGGCGGCACCGCGAAGAATCTCTGATGAAGTTTTGCTTAGAATAGAGTTAACTGAGCCACAAAATCTGCGTTGTTGCTGTTACATCTCAGCAGTTCTTTATTCATTTCTCTCACCTCTGTAGTGATGTCAATTTATGCAGTACGGTTTTATGGTTTTAATACGGGAATACAGAGATTCGAACGTAACGCCTCATTTTATTGTCTGTAGCGTACTTGAGGTTTCGTTAAACATTAGATGATTTTCAGCCACTAAGATTCAACGGGAACCATATTTGAAACTTTTCTAATCAGGAATCTATCAACATAAATCTGGCTGTCTGACATTCCGCACGTAAGTCGCAGTGGAATTCAATGAGTAGCGTGCTGGTAAACGCACTACTTCATAATTCCACCAAATATCACCAAGTATATCTATTTCCAATGTCAGAACATTTATGCTAATGTACATGTAGTGCGAAATATCGTTCTCTACGACTAACATTAAATACACGTAATGGAAGCAAGGCACAACTACAAAGCCGGCTTCTGAGGCCGAGCGGTTCTAGGTGCTTCAGTCCAGAACCACGCTGCTGCTAAGGTCGCAGGTTCGAATCCTGCCTCGGGCAGGGATGTGTATGATGCCCTTAGGTTAGTTAGGTTTAAGTAGTTCTACGCCTAGGGGACTGATGACCTCAGATGTTAAGTCCCATACTGCTCAGAGCCATTTGAACCTACATGGTTAACACTCTACTGCTCGATGTGGGAGCCGACGAGTGTGAGAGCACTGCAAACAACGACATCCATTCAGCGGCAAGGTATGTGATGAGATCCGCCCGTCACCTCGAATGAGTGTCCGCACTCTCCAACATTGCAGGAGTCGCAGCTATGTGCGGTCGGACGCCGCGCTGGAGATCGGACAGGTTCAAATGGCTCTGAGCACTATGGGACTCAACATCTATGGTCATCAGTCCCCTAGAACTTAGAACTACTTAAACCTAACTAACCTAAGGACATCACACAACACCCAGCTATCACGAGGCAAGAAAATCCCTGACCCGCCGGGAATCGAACCCGGGAACCCGGGCGTGGGAAGCGAGAACGCTACCGCACGACGACGAGATGCGGGCTCGGACAGGTGTGCGCGACCTTGTTGCGATGGTGACTGACGCCTCGCCCAAAGACTCAACCTGCTTTTATTCACTGCTAAGTCTCCGTAGACATTCTGCAAGTACCTATGAATATCTGCGATGCTCTGTTTTTCCGCCAAAAAAAAGCTCAATGACAGCTCTCTGCTTGGAAGGCACCTCTGTTACGTACACCATTTTGAAGGCAATGTATAGCACCATCACCTATCGGAACTTCACGAAACTGCGACAGCTGAAGCAGGAACTTTCGACGTTGTCCCACAATAAATTCCACAATTTTTTTCAAACTAAAATGATTTATTGAATGTTCCTCCTAATATTTCTGTTTTACTATGAGCAAGTAACTATCCTTGTGAAAAGTAATGGTGACTTGTGCAATATAGTTCTTCAGTCAGTGGGGTCAGTAAACTAAGCATATGGACTTAGTTGAAGTAAGAAAATCACTGGTTATACATCTATTGATTTAGGCGAAATACTGTGGGATACATTCCGCCTTTTGTGACTGTAATAAAAGTCTTCTTTCACCAGACACGTTTCGATTTGAAACAAAGTATTTACAGTGGTCACTTTAACGATTGTAGTTTTTCTTAAAAATCCGTTTAACGAACTCATAAACAATTTTCGTGTTTTACATTATTCTTATTAATCACGTTCTTTTTTCCAACATCATCTTCATGCTTCTTCCTTCACCCATGCGTCCGTTTTCCGCACGCTGCACGTAACTAACGCACATTATGTTTTCGTTTTCAAGTTTTTACAAACTGGCATTTGTCTCAAATACTTCATTTTGATCACAAAGAATGCAATAGTTTTATGTTTACTTTTCTTGGTTGTGGCAGCAATTGTTAATCTTCGCTGTGTTCATGTATATCCAATTCATGTACTTGTGTGTGTGTGTGTGTGTGTGTGTGTGTGTGTGTGTGTGCGTGTGTGCGTGAGTGGTCAGGGCGTGAACAACACTACATATATAAATTTGTAGAGTTATTAAACACTTTTTTATGTGACAAAAATGTCACTGCTTCACCGTTTCCCCGCTAGACGTCCGTGATGGTTTTGATGCTAGTGATATTCACAGGCTGCATTCAAATTGCTGTGTGATTGATATTATTTTAGAGAGGTTGCTGAAAATGTCAGCTTATATTAATGCAGAAATGACATTTGCGTGGTAATGATTGTCTTACACGCTGAAAACAACCAGGTGTTTCACGGATAATGGCTGCAGCTGCAGGAAAACAGGAAATCAACTCTTCTGGAGAGTCTGTCGGTGTCCCGTGCACCGGACGCTTCATCTTTCCCCACAGAAAAAATCCAAAGCAGTGAGGACGGGAGAACTTGGTGAGTACGTTAGTAATCCTCCCCTCTCAATCGAACAATTGGGAAAAACATTGTCCAAACGGTCTCTGACATCAACTGTGATGAGCCCCTTGTTGGAACCATAATCGTTGGCTGACGGTTGATGGGACAATCTCCAGTATCTACGATAGTACTTCGCGGAGAGAGAGCGTTACGAAGAAGTTATGTGCCAATTAGATGCTCATGAACATTACCTGCCCACACATTTACGTGAAATCTTTGTTGATGATGGAACACATAAGTTGCTTCAGGGTTTTTCAGCTCCAAGATATGAGTGTTGTGGCTGTTGAATACTCTTGTCCTTGTGAAGACAGCCTAGTCAGTAAACAAAACTCACTTTTGGCCAGGGATATTTACAGTTTGGTGTATATGAGACGGGCAGAATTTTACACACTGGAAAAATCGTCGTCTCATAGGTATTGTATCTTGCGACACTTGAGTGGATACATGCCCGTCTCGTGCAAGACGCTCCACACATCAGCTTTGGAAGCATTTAGTTCCTCAGCAATGGGTCGTGTGCTGATGCTGGGGTTGCCTCAGTTCGCTGTAACAGAACTTCCTCAAACTGAACAGTTCCCACACTGCGGCGTAAATCAGTTTCCTGTCGGTGTGCTTTAACGGATCCTGTTTCTCGAAGATGACCTCGGGCGCCTTGTTGCCCGACTGTTATATCGTGCCTCCCATGTAAACACCCGTAGAATCTTTCATGTAAACACAACATAAAATCAACAATAATAATGAAATTGTGTAGTCAAGGACTTGAACGATGCTAAGAGTAATGAAAGCTTATCTTCCCTAGTACTAAGATTTAATTGTGTTGGAAATCAGTTTCCACGGTCAACGTGTCGCATACGAAGCAGTCAGAACAACTGTGAACGTTGGTCAACGGGAAGCCCAGCCTTTAACTCTTGAGGGAACCATATCAGGGAATCGACGTCCTTGTGGCATTTATGGCTCATAAAAAAGTGTTTCTCATTATCTTCTCTAATAACTCTGTCTACCAAAGAAACACTTTTGGTATATTATACAAGTATATACAGCATATGCAGTACGTAATGGGTGTAAGTGCAGATATCTCTGCTGGTATCTGAACTGAACAATATTACATCACTATTTATTATTTGCAGACTAATAATTAGAGCTATTACAAATCAAATATTTTAGTTTAGGTAGTATCTCGAAGTAGATGTGGCAAGAGTAAGGCGTTAACGATTACTTTTCCCTGGGTAGCGGGTCAGGCGTTGAGGTGTGGAGTCGTGGACGCAAAATGGTTTAGTCTGTACTTACAGGCATAATCGACTTACTGGTGCAGTACGATCGTGCAGAAAACATTAAGTCGTGAAGTTTGTGGCTTGTTAGTGGGAAGTTTGTTCGACACAGAGAAAAAGCACACTGGTATGTATACATATTAAGGTATCACATATAAAAATATTTGCACTTACATCATGTATATACGTATTTTAATTACAGTTGCAAAATAATGAATACACTCCACATAACTTCTTGTGAAATTGTGATTGCGGAGAAGCGCCCATAAAAATTAAGAAGACACCAAATCCATTAATTGATTTCTGTGTTTAAATCACACGAAGGCCCCGAAGAGCCTTGTAGGAAGTCTGAAGAGTGAGAATTGTTGAAGGTAAAATCTTCTTGGTTGTTTTGCAGCGTCATGTTCCTCTTCATTTTCTTCTTATAGGATCGACGTTTCGACTCCTCTCTTGTGGTCTTCGGGATCTTCTGGTCTTCCCGGTTAGCTGAAGCAGCTGGCTGTAGTCATTGAACCTAGAACACGAGAAGATCCTGAAAAAGATCACAGCAGAGAAATCGACTGTATAAGAAGAAACTGAAGAGGAACGTGGCACCGCCTAACAACCTAGAAGATTTTTCCTTCACTGACAAGAATGGTCACGAAAGTTTACAGACTTACATAAAGGAAATTGGTAGCTGTTCATCGCTCATCATCAATCTCTCCATATTGTACAGTATTATTTTATTTCTGATTTTTACATTTGATCAATCTTTCTTCTTCCTTTTGCTAGTGCCTTTTCCCGCAATGACGTAGGGTCGGCAAGGTTAATCGGATTTGGCAAAGGTTAAGTGAAGGGTGGCCAGATGGCCTTCCTGCCGCCACCCGTACCCCCAGGGACGGAATTAGTGTACCCCAACTGTCTGTGTCTAGTGTAATCCATGGAATAGTGCGAATGTGTTGAGATGTCTGCGAGCCGTGTAACTGAGGCGGGACGGGGGGACCAGCCCGGTATTCACGTAGTGGGATGTGGAAAACCGCCTAGAAACCACACCCAGGCTGGCTGGCACACCGGCCTCCGTCGTTAAGCCGCTGGGCCGATTCGATCCGGTGCTGGCGCGCCTACCCGAGTCCAGGAAGCAGCGCGTTAGCGCTCTCGGCTAACCTGGCGGGTTATTTTTATATTTGATCAATATCATACTAAGAGGATATGTTCCTAAGATCGTGGGCTCATGTATAACATCGTGAGAAGATTCTAAGGTAACGACGTCAGCATAGCAAATACGTTACCACACCATGTTTTTGGTATCTGTCTTAGGCTTGTCCATATTCGGCGCATTACAAACCACAATACAATTCAAAGTCAATTATTGCAAGAAAAGATATACTGTGGCTGGGCTAAATTATAGAAACACTTCGAAAACGTATGCTTGAACGTTACTGCAGAGGTAGACAAGCCGACGGGTTGCGTTATTGTATTTGACCACGAATGACATCTGTGAAAGGCCTTCTGTACGATGAAAGTGTCAGTCATGGTCGGAACAGTATTATGTTCAGTTGTGAATACATAATTTCGGGGCTAAGTGAATTCGAATGTGGGTAAATTGTTGGTGTTAGTATGGTGGGTGCTACCGTAACCAACCGAGCCGTATCGAAGATTTAGATCGCATACAGGGAAAGCGGGAAAGCATCATCCGTCAAGTCACAACACTGACGAAAGTGTGTGTTAAGGGATGGTCAGGGACTGCCTTTGAACAGGATTGTGACTCAAAATAAGAGAACGACAACTGCAAAAGTCACTTCAGGACATAATGTAGCACTCGTCAACCCTGTCAGCACCAAACCAAACGAAGGGACTCCATAATTTGGGAATAGCAGGGCGAGATGGAATTCCAAAACCATTCATCACCTGATACAAATGCTCGTAACAGGAAAATGTGGCATCGAAAACATAAAATCTAGAATATGGAGTAATGCGAGATTGTCATTCGGTTGTTTGAGTTCTTTTTCACACTGTATTTAGATGCTGGTAAGTTTACTTCCCGAGAGTGAAACAGGCCGGAGGTTCGGTGATGATTTGGGCAGTCTTGTCATGGTATTCCATGGGCCCTATTGTTACTCTTCCAGAGTCGCATTACATCCAAGGATTATGTCACCATTTCGGCTAATCATGCTATCCCTTGGTATAGTGTTTGTGATGCTGTGTTCCAAGACGATGTGTGTCTGTTCGTACAACTAGCATCTTCCAGGACTAGTTTGTGAGGACGAGAATGAATTGCGTATTTCCTATCGTTGCAGCAGTCTCCAAATCTCAATATTACACTACTGACCATTAAAATTGCTACACTACGAAGATGACGCGAAATTTAACTGTCAGGAAGAAGATGCTCTGAGACGCAAATGATTACCTTTTTAGAGCATTCACACAAGGTTGGCGCCGGTGGCGACACCTACAACGTGCTGACAAGAGGAAACTTTCCAACCGATTTCTCATACACAAACACAGTTGACCGGCGTTCCCAGGTGAAACGTTGTTGTGATGCTTCGTGTAAGGAGGAGAAATGCGTACCATCACGTTTCCGACTTTGATAAAGGTCGGATTGTAGCCTATGGCGATTGCGGTTTATTGCATCGCGACATTGCTACTCGCGTTGGTCGAGATCCAATGAATGTTAGCAGAATATGGAGTCGGTGGGTTCAGGAAGGTAATACGGAACGCCTTGCTGGATCCCAACAACCTTGTATCACTAGCAGTCGAGATGACAGGCATCTTATGTGCATGGCTGTAACGAATCGTGCAGCCACGTCTCGATCCCTGAGTCAACAGATGAGGGACGTTTGCAAGACAAAAACCATCTGCACTAACAGTTCGACGACGTTTGCAGCAGCATGGGCTAAGAGCTCGGACACCATGGCTGTGCTTACCCTTGACGCTGCATCACAGACAGGAGCGCCTGCGATGGTGTACTCAACGACGAACCTGGGTGCACGAATGGCAAAACGTCATTTTTTCGGATGAATCCCGGTTCTGTTTACAGCATCATGATGGTCGCATCGGTGTTTGGCGACATCGCGGTGAACGCACATTGGAAGCGTGTATTCGTCATCGCCATACTGGCATATCACCCGGCCTGATGGTATGGGGTGCCACTGGTTACACGTCTCGGTCAACTCTTGTTCGCACTGACGGCACTTTGAACAGTGGACGTTACATTTCAGATGTGTTACGACCCGTGGCTCTACACTTCATTCGATCCCAGCGAAACCCTATGTTTCAGCAGGATAATACACGACCTTATGTTGCAGGTCCTGTACAGGCCTTTCTGGATACAGAAAATGTTCGACTGCTGCCCTGGCCAGCACATTCTTCAGTTATCTCACCAATTGAAAACGTTTGGTCAATGGTGGCCGAGCAACTGGCTCGTCACAATACGCCAGTCACTATTCTTGATGAACTGTGGTATCTTGTTGAAGGTGCATGGGCAGCTGTACCTGTACACACCATCCAAGCTCTGTCTGACTCAATGACCAGGCGTATCAAGGCCGTTATTACGGCCGGAGGTGGTTCTTCTGGGTACTGATTTCTCAGGATCTATGCACCCAAATTGCGTGAAAATGTAATCACATGTCAGTTCTAGTATAATATGTTTGTCCAATGAATACCCGTTTATCATCTGCATTTCTTCTTGGCGTAGCAATTTTAAGGGCCAGTAGTGTATTTAGCTTTTGTGGTCTACTTTGGAGAGAATGGTGCGTGATCGCTAGCTACCTCCAGTTTCATTACCTGAACTTTCCACTATTTTGCAGGAAAGATTTCCATGAAAACTATACAGGACCTGTATTTATCAATTCCAAGACGATTGGCGGCTCTTTTGAATCACAATGAGTTTTTCACACCGCACCTATCTGTGTTTCTGTAGCAAATTTTTAGGTAGCAAATGACAGCTTCTTGCTTACGCTTGACAATAAATAGGTCTTC
Source organism: Schistocerca gregaria (assembly GCF_023897955.1). Lineage (NCBI taxonomy): Eukaryota > Metazoa > Arthropoda > Insecta > Orthoptera > Acrididae > Schistocerca > Schistocerca gregaria. The sequence goes on along the minus strand of NC_064922.1, from coordinate 353,544,528 downwards.
CAGATCAGAGTTACTACTGGCTCTTTGTAAATGGTGAACCAAAATTCGCACATTTGGACGCCACAATGCGATTCCTTGCGCACTAACATTAGAAAAATGTACCATACAAAACTTCGTTCCATAGATAATCTAAGATAGAAACTGGACGTCAGAGGAAGGCAAAATTGGCAATACTTTAGTCGCACGTGCGACAAGTAACTTCATTCAAAGCTATCTTGCTCTGTTCCGGACATAGTCACCAAACGGACCAACAGGCGTTGGTTAGCAATCCTATCTCTTTTTTATAGTAACTTCCGCTTCATTACGCTTGGGGGTTTGTGAACACAGACCTATTCTTACAAATACGCTCACAATAATAAGTCATAAGAAAATAAATGCGGTGATATTAATGGTCACAGGACGTCACCGAAAAGAGAAGTGAGATGTTTAGGGCAAATGTTTTTCACAACTGTTATTGATAAATTAGCAACGTGCGATGTAGCAGCATCCTTTTGGAAATGAACACTTCCCCTGTTTATCCGTCGACCCCACAACCCCGGCAGAAAGGACGTAGTGTACTGAGTTCACTATGTGGTATTGCGCCATATTTTCGATTACGTCAACATGCATGTAGGACACACCACATAGTCAAATCTGGGGAGGGACTTAAGTGAACACTGCAAGTATAAAAGGGAATCATAGCTCGTAAACACTGTTTTATTTTGGCAATCTTCAAAGATTACTTCCATACGCACAGCGAAATCTTCTCGCACTCGGAAAGGCCTATCTTTGCTCTGCTGAACCACCAGCACTTTATACGGATGGAATATTAAACCCAAACGTAACGTTTTTCTGACAGACTCACGGTTCATTCGCTGACAAGGTGCACGCTGACGTGTGCTATGTCTCGGACTCCTGATAATTGTTGTTAGTACTTTGCGGAAGCCGCATGGGGTAGCCGCGCGATCTAAGGGGGTCATGTCCCGGCCCGCGCGGCTTTTCCCGTCGGAGGTTCGAGCATGGGTGTGTGTGTTGTCCTTAGCGTAAGTTACTTTAAGTTAGATTAAGTTGTGCGGAATCTTCGGGACCGATGACCTCAGCAGTTTGGTCCCATGAGACCTTACCACAAATTTCCAAATTTACTTTTTGGCTTCTGAGGTTTCCTGTTTTGAAACCTGCATCGCACTGTAAGATCGTATTGCTGCATACAGCTATGTGAACAAAAGTCTGACGAAAGTACCTCTGTGTTGCATCTCTTCCAAAGACTTGAATGCTATCGCCATTTTTTCCGTTTTCCGTCGTTCTTTAGTTGCTTGAAATTCATGGATTTATGTTCCGTGTCTGGAACTAAAAGAAAAGTAGTTTTTTTCTTTTTTTGCTATAGGTTTTCGCTTCTTTTATTTATGAGCATTTTTAGTGGCTATTTCCAATATTGCTGGTCTATGTTTGTGGTTTTGGAGACGTGTTCATTCTGTCCTCTTACACCAGCTGGCCAATTTCCGGCGTTTTTTCACCCACATTTATTACAACACATTACTTGCGCTCATCAGTGTGTGAAGAACATGTTGATCACACAATGAAATGTGCAAGTAATATGTTGTAATAAATGAATGCAGAGTAGTCATGTAGATGCAGACAAACTCAGCATTTAGGACAAAGCTTTACAAAACACGTCAGAACGCCGTCGGAAAAGCAACGGAAAAAGTATGCTAGATTTAGAAGAACAAAAGCTCTCCATGATTGGTGATGTTTTACAGAAGCTCGAAATTTAGCGCAGACTTCAGTGTGTGATGCTTTTATTAGTTAACGCAACGAAACTCTGTCTGGGAATCTGGCAGGAAATCCAGAGAGTGTCTGTTCGTATGTAATGTACACCAATGGCAAGACACTATCAATACAATCACTGCTTGTTTTCCGCAATGGCTTCGCCAGTGAAGACGAAGTAAATATTCTAGAATTCGAATCAAGAACAGGTGCCAACATGAGTAACTTAGGAGTCGATATCCTCTCTCTACGGCAGCAACTTACATCACATAATACAGGCAAGTTCTGTGGTCCTCATTGTATGCCAGTTAGTTTTCTTCCAGAACATGCTGATATAAAAGCTCCATACCTAGCAGTGATATACAACCGCTCGTTTGGTGAGCGATCCGTACCTAAGCACTGAAAAGTTGCGCACTTCAGCTCGATACCAAGAAAGGAAAAAGAAGTAATCCGCTTAATCCGCTGAATTACAGATCCATATCGCTGATGCCGTTTTACTAATGGATTTGGGGCTCGAAAATTATGAACTACCTCGAAGAAAAGAACACAGTTAGCACGGGTTCAGAATATATAGTTCTTGTCAAGCACAACCAGCTGTTCATTCATAAGAAGTAGACTACTATCGATAGATATTAAATTCCTACCGTTTTCATAAACTTCCAGAACGCTTTTAACACCATTCCTCACAAGCACCTTCTTATCAAATTACGAGCCTACGGGGTATTGTCTCAATTGTGTGTCTGGATTCGTGATTTCCCGCCAGAAAGGTCACAGTTCGTTTTAACCAACAGAAAGCCACTGAGTAAAACAGTAGTGATATCTGGTGTTTCTCAAGGAAGCCCTCCACCGTTCCTAATCTATATAAACGTTTTCTGGGGACAATTTGAGCAGCCTTCTTAGATAGTTTGCAGATGATTCTGTAATTTACTGTTTAGTAAAGTCATCAGAAGATCAAAACCAACTATAAAATGATTTAGACGGTGGGAAAAGCGACTATTGACTCTAAACAATAAAAAGTGTGACGTCATCCACAGGAATACTAGATTGAATCTATTAAATTACGGTTACACGTTAAATCACACATTATCTGTAAGGTGCCAGTTCAACTAAATATTTAAGGATTACAATTACGAACGACTTAAATTGGAAGTACCATACAGAAAATGTTGTGGGGAAGGTGAACCAAAGACTTAGTTTTTTTTTATTGGCGGAACGCTTAGTAGATGCAACAGATCTACTAAACAGGCTGCGTACACTACGCTTGTCCGTCGTCTTGGTATGGGGTCCTTACCCGATAGGACTGACGGTGGACATGAAGAAAGTTCAGTGAAGGGCAGCTCGTTTTGTATTATCGCGAAACAGAAGACAGAGTGACACGCAAGTTAGGTTGTCAATCATTGACACAAAAGCGTTTTTCGTTGCGGCGAGACCTTTTCACGAAATTTCCGTCACCAGTATTCTCCTCCAAATCCGAAAATATTTTGTTAGCGCCCACCTACACAGGGAGCAATGATCATCGTTATACCAATAAGAGAAGTCAGAGCTCGTACGGAAAGATTTCAGTTTCCTGCACGCTGTTCGAGAGCTGAGCGGTAGAGTGTGAATTGCAGGGTAATCATGTAGATGTAGATATCCGACGTAACACCTAATGCTCTTCGTCCATTGTTCCAGTGGTACTGAAAAGGCGAACAGTCAAGACTGAATAATGTAGAGTTCCGGCGCAACATCCTATCCGAGTTTGAAATGGTGTGGAGAAGCGGAGGAAACAACCTGCCCCTACCGAAGCTCAACGCATCGACACCTGCATTTTGAGAAGAAGTGCAGCATGAAGAAACTGCGATTCCCTCATGTAAAGCTGGAAATACATCACTGTTTGCTGCAACCATACGGCACATCACTACAATTACTACGGTACAGACAGATACGTTATTTTTAGATCGCCATTGCTGGGAACGGCCAGACACAAAACACTTGTGACCCTGCTTCAGTTAATCCGTAACTAGGGCACCTTCTTCCTGGGTGTTAAGAACAAATACACTAATCCACTGCCTGAGAAAAAAGAAAAAAGACTGAAGCAGCAAGAAGACATCGTCGGACGTCAATGTAACATCGTACACACACACACACCGTCGGCGCGTATGTGAATGATTAGACAGCAAGAACGGACATCAGGGTGCATTACCGTTGTTCGTACTGAGTGTTGTTAACAGACTTAGTGGCGTATACAAGAGGCGTAACAGCGTCAGATGTTGAGTGATCACTCTGAAGGACACAGAGATGCCGCATAATCGCGTGACAGAGAGAGATCAGCATCACAAAGTGTTTGTAAGGGAACTCATTGTAAGTGTAGGTCGGATTGTCTGGTCGAATTCTGCAAAATCCATGTTCGTGGGACATTTGGAAGTGACAGCGGCCCAATGTTAGACTGCCTGGGAAAATGAGGGCAGACATTCTCTTCATTAAGTCTCTGGTCGAACACGTCTGACCAACGCAAGCGAAGATTGCTGTATTGTATACCAAGCACATCGTAACCATCCGAGAACAGGTAATGGACTCCTTGCAACATTTTGTGTTATTCCGCACCATAGGTTAGAGACGAACAGCACCCGGATTAGGGGATTAGCGTCCCATGCGTAGACAGCGTTTGGTATGGTGCTAAGATCGGGAAGCATGGACTACTCATGAATGGCGTTACATTGTGTTCAGCGAAGAAATACAGGTCTTCGCTATTCCAGACGATTGTCATCGCCAATTGTGACGGCTACCTGGGGAGAGGTCCCTTTCTTCGATGGTTTTGGAGAGGCACATCGGTATTAACCATTGGGAGTCATCGGCTATGATTTCCTGTCGCGGCTCTTAGTGGTTGAGGCAACTCTGATGGGACAGTATCGTGGTGTCATTTTTCAACAGCACAATGCTCTTCCTCAAACGGAACAACGCGTCCTGTGAACTGTTTTCATGAAGCTGAGTCTTTAAAGTGACCAGCGAGATGTCCAGATTTGTTCCCGATTCAACATGGGTGGCAGCAACTCGGACGTTATATCTTCCCCAGTGAAAGGCGGCAGTCAACCCATTTTTCATGTGATTTTGTAGTTTAATGGAGTTCTGTAGAGTGTCTTTTCTCTTCAAGTGTTTTCTCATTTTTATGTCAGCCGGGAAGATAATTTTTCTTACATTTGGTATTCAGTATGTCATACATCTTTAACCATCTTTCCTAAACATGAGTCACTGCTTGATTGTATGAATGTTAGTGGAATTACGAACTCATGCACATAGATAAATTCAGGTGGACTCCATTGGTTCAACTTTGTAACACAGCTGGGTACTGCAGATGCTGGTTTGGAGTGCCAAGTTTGGCATGATATCTGTCCGACCGGGCTTTCTTAACTCACGGCCTCGCGATTGGTTCTTTCAGACCCACGTCGAAGGAAAACACTTGTTCAGTTTTTGGACTTTTACCAATGGAAAATTTAGAACCAGCAGCCGTTTCCTCTGTCTTCTGATTGGAGGAGACGCCTGGTACCACAGAAAAATTCGTCTTGTCGATTGGTCAGTTCATTCTCACGAAGTTTCTTTCTCTGCCCACGGAAGCGAGGTCAGTTGGATTTTGTACAGTATTAGTGCCGGGAGTCTGGTGAGTATGACCTTCCGTTTCCGAGTGCACTTGCAAGGTGATTTTGAGTGGGAATTAGTTCAGTTTTTCGTGTTCTGAACTTTCTGTAGCTTTCAAAGTCATTTGTAGGGAACATTATGGGATTCTCGCGAGTGAAAATTTTGCTACCCTTTAATTAGATTCGGACGGAGGCGACTTTGTACTTTATCTGGCCCAATGCATCGCGACTCCGATTAAGTTTCGTACATCTTTTCGCTGTGAATCACAAGCCAGTTTGACGACTCAAGACTCAATCTTTACTATTAGATCAACAACTTTGCTTCCGCTGTTTTGTAACAGCTGGCAGTAGTGGCAAGCGGTGGTACAGATGGTAGGTAGTGAGTGTCATACAATAAACTTACGCATTTGTAAACATAACGCCATCAAAACGGTCGTCGATTCGTGATTTATCATAAAATTATTCTCAATTGAATATATCAACTTACGAGCCCAGTTGTCGTCATCTGCGCTTTAACATGAAAAATATCAACCTATTGAGAGGCAGCCATTAGTGACGTAGTGCAGAGAATGGTTTCAATGCTTCAAGGACGGTGATTTTGACGTCAAAGCTACTGAAACTGACGGGAACAATCACAGGAGATCGTTATGGAAAGCAGCTGATGTGTTTGAGTCGAGCACTCAAGACAAACGGCCACAATACAGTGACAGAAATGAAGAGCTGACAACGAACGACCCCAAGTAAATCACTCCGTGCATCCAGTCCGGAAGGCGTGCAACGCCATACTACTAAGTGGATTCATACTCTCAAGTTCTTTGTAAATTTGATTAGATTTGTTTATCACTGAAACACATTAGAAGAAATATACACTGACGGAAAATATCAAGAGATCAAAAGTAATTAATGTAGAGTAATGATATTTAGGGAATACATTTGTCTAGGTAAGGGAATACATTTGTCTAGGTGACATAGTTAAGAGATTAACATTGTTAGATCGCAGAGATAAGCTATTGCAAATGTGAAGTGCTGATACATTAATAACCGTTATAACCTCCAGAATTTTGAATGCTAGCATGCAGACGTGCATTCTTTGGGTTGTACAGGTGTCGGTTGTCAGTTTGTGGGATGCAGTTTAACCCATGTTGCACCTGGTCGGTCAATATAGGGTCAGTTAATGCTGTTTGCGGATGACGCTGGAGTTGTCGTTCGCCGATGTCCCAAATGTGCTCCACTGGAGAAAGATATGGTGATGGAGAAGGCCAAGGCAACATGTCGACTCTCTGTAGCACATTTTGGTTAAAGGGGTGGTATGTGGACGAGTGTTATCTTGTTGGAGAACATCCCCTTGAATGTTGTCCGTGAAAAGCAGCACATACAGATTTGTATTTAAGATGCATGGGATAACCAAGAGAGTACCTCCATTGTCATACGAAGTCGCACCCCAACCATAACTCCAGATGTAGGTCCAGTGTGTCTAGCAAGCAGACAAGTTGGTTCAGGCCCTCGATAGGCCTCCTCCTAAACAACACACGGCTACCGCTGTCACCGAGGCGGAACCAGCTTTCATCAGAAAGCACAGCAGACCTTCACCCTGCCTCCAATGAGCTCTTGCTTGACATCACCGAGTCGCAAATGGCGGTGGTTTGGGATCAGTGAAATAACCACTACAGGACGTCTGGTTCGGAGCTGTTCATGAGGACTGCTCAAACTGCTGCTGCGGATGCAGTACGACGCGTCAGAACCATAAGCCTAACGCAATGGTTTTCCCTCTCGGCAGTGCCACATGGCCGTACATTCGCTTGACGACCGCTGCCGACAATCACATGCAGTGGCTACATTCCTGCCAAGTCTTTCTGCAGTACCGTTGAAGGAGCACTCAGCTTCTCATTGCCCTATTACACGACCTCGTTCAAACTCAAGGTGGTTTTGATAATGACGTCTTTGTCGCTTTAATGGCATTCTTGACTAACACCAACTCAGCAGGTCGAATCTTAAAGGTAACTGAAGCTCATGACAATCGCAGCGTTTATTTAGAGCAAACCTGATATTTATTTTCATGGTGGCGCTATTAGCATCACACTTATGCGACTAGCGCGAAATCTGAACAGACATCTTTCAGATATAGAAACACGCCTACCAACTTTCGTCTATTACACAACTCCTTCTTGGTGTTGCCATTTTTTCCGTCAGTGTATGTTTTAGTGTATAATCGCAATTATTTTTATTTTGCCTATTGCTACTATAGACTAACGCATCTATTTTTTTTCTGATTGTGTTTGAGCCGTGCTAAAATTTGCTGTTTTGAAGAGAGCGCCGCAGCGCGTAGTGTGAAGCAGTCTCCCTCCGTTTCTGGCGGTGGCGCCGCTGTGGCAATCGCAGCTTTGGTGTCTCCCTCTGGTGGGAAAAGGGAAAGGTTGCCTGTTCACGTGCATTTAAGGGGTGCAATGAGCTCGGCTTGAGTAAACACATACGCCACGTACTCCCACAACCAGGCCCACTTTACCTTCACCCGCCTCGACACCCTCGTTTAAGCCCCTCTCTCCCCTTCCTGCACCCTTCCCACCTCCAACCTCCTGGCGCGTCAACAGTATCGTCTCCTCTACCTCAACATTCGCTCCCTCCCTACAAACAAATACCTCTTCATGCATACCCTCTCCCAGTACCAGGTAGACTGCTTCATCCTTAATGAAACCTTCTTCCAACCCCACCATGTTGTCCACACCTCCCCTTATCTCCTTTAACGCACTGACAATCCCCTTCCCCTAGCCTGAGGCGGGGTCGCTTCCCCCAACCTCCGAAATCTCCCTGTCCGGCCACAACCCCTCCTCAACGACCCTACGAAACACCTTCTCCTCAGCCTACTTTATCTCTCCCTCAGTGTGACCTGTGCCACTATCTATATCCGCCCCGCAGCTCCTCTCCCCTTTGACCTCATTTCCCATGTTGACCGTACCTTCTCCACCTATGTGATCGTCACTTACCTCAACATCCGCAGCAATGACCCTGCCACCCTTCGGCAGTGGCATCAGTTCCTTGTCACACTCCATGGTGACCTTGTTCCTCTCCCACAGCACACCCGTCCTGAAAGTAACTCCACTCCCGATGTTATCCTCGCTTCCCCCAACCTCCTTGGTCGCATCGCCGTTGATGTCCTCGATCCTGTCGGTAGTGACCATCTTCATGTCCTTCTCAGCATCTCTACCTGTCCCGCCACTGCAGCCACCTGCCCAACTGCCCCTCCAAAGTCTGTCCATGACTACCACCGTACCAATAGGGATGCCTACCGGGAATCCATTGCCTTCCAGGTCGAAAGCCACCCCTTCTCCTTTCACCATCCTGATGACATCACCCATGCCTCTTCCTTCCTTCAGAAGACCATCACTGACGCTGTGGAGGCTCATGTCCCTACCAAACTCATCCACCCTCACCGCCCTACGCTTCCTCCACAGGCCGTCCTTCTAGTGCGTGAATTCCGCAGGCTCTACTGCTCCTTGCTCCACACTCGTGACCGGGACACTCTCACCCGCCACCGGCAATTACAGCTACATTTCCAGAAACTCCTTACAGCAAAGAAACGCCGGGACTGGCGTCAGACATGCACACGCCTCCACTCCACCCTCCCTGTCAACTCCTCCAAGTACTGGTCAGCCTTCCACCACCTTACTGTTAGCCATCCCACCCCGCATTATCCCATCCTTCATGACAATCGACCCTTTCCTGACAACCTCAGTAAGGCTAACCATTTTGCTTTCCACCTATCTGAGGTCTTCTCCATTCCTCACGATCCCCATTTTGATTACTCCCTCTTCCCCACCGTCCTTGACCGCACTGACACCTCTGTCCCCCCACTCGCCCCTAGCTTCCAGTACTTGGATCGGTTGCTCCACTCAGACATCAATACTCCCATCACTGCACAAGACATCACACTTTTCCTCCGCTCCAAACGCAACACCGCCCCTGGTCATGATGGCATCACCTACCGTCGCATCAAGGAATCCCCTCCATCCTTCCTGTCTGTCCTTGCTACCCTGTACCACGTCCTCCTCTCCACTGGATTTCCCCCCGACCTGTGGAAGACTTCCCGTGTGCTGCTGTTCCCTAAACCTAGCAAACCCCCCTCTGATACCTCTTCCTATCGTCCAATCTGCCTGACCTCCGTGTTCAGTAAGGTCTTCGAGGCCATCCTCTCTCGCCATATTCGCCGCCACCTTAACAAGCACCACCTCCTTCCTCTTACACAATATGGTTTTCCAGCCTTCCTTCTCCACCGACGACCAGCTCCTTAACCTTACCAATCTCCTTTCCCTCCAACTTAACTCCCGTCGCTCCGCTGCCCGCATCTCGTGGTCGTGCGGTAGCGTTCTCGCTTCACACTCCCGGGTTCCCGGGTTCGATTCCCGGCGGGGTCAGGGATTTTCTCTGCCTCGTGATGGCTGGGTGTTGTGTGATGTCCTTAGGTTAGTTAGGTTTAAGTAGTTCTAAGATCTAGGGGACTGATGACCATAGATGTTAAGTCCCATAGTGCTCAGAGCCATTTGAGCCATTTGCTCAGAGCCATTTGAGCTCTGCTATCTTTGTTTCCCTCGAACTCCAGAACGCCTATAACCGTGTCTGTCATCCCAGGCTCCTCTTCAAACTTCAGACCTACGCTCTCCCAATCAACTTCGTCCGTCTTGTTGCTTCCTTCCTCTCCCATCGTCCCTCCTATGTGACTATCCACAATTCCAACTCCCGTACTTTCTACCCTTCTGTCGGCGTGCCCCAAGGTTCGGTCCTTTCCCCTCTCCTCTATCTCCTGTACACTGCTGATATACCCAAACCTCCCCCTCCTGTTCATCTTCTCCAGTTCGCTGATGACACCGCCTTCCTAGCCCTTTATCCTACCCTTCAATGGTCCCAACGTACCCTCCAAACCCACCTTGACCAATTTTCTGCTTGGTGCAATCAGTGGCTCCTACGTGTTAATCCCTCCAAGACCCAGGCGATCATCATAGGCCGCACCACCCGCTCCTTCCGCCTCCATGATTTCTACCTCACCATTTATGGCCATCCTATCCACCTCACTCCTACCCTCAAATACCTTGGCCTCACACTCGACCGCCACCTCACCTGGTCTCCTTACCATCCAAAACAAAGCTCACAACCGCCTCCGCCTCCTGAAACTCCTATCCGGTCGGATGTGGGGTCTGCATCCTTCCACCATCCTTCACACCTACAAATCCTTGATCCGCCCCATCCTCTGTTATGCCAGCGTCGCTTGGATTTTCGCCCCTCCCCGGTTCTATCAAGTCCTCCAAATCGTCGAACGCCATGCGCTCTGCCTCTTCTTCCGCATCCGCCTTCCATCCCCCATGCACATCCTCTACGACCTCATCCCCTTCCCCCACCTTCTCCTATTCCTTGAACAAATCTGCACACTCTATATTGTCCGCCACCTTGATCCCCCTCACCCCCTGGTTTCTCCCATCCTCTCATCCCCCAACCAGTTGCTGTGCCTTTACCGTTGTGTCTCACCCTCTCTCCATCTCCACACCCTTCATCTCCTTTCCCAAGACAACTTCCACTGTCTACCCCTCCCGGATGATGAGCTTCGCCCTGACATCTTCCCTTCCTACTAACTGTAACCCCTTCTTCCAGCCTCCTCCTCTGGGCTCCCTTTCCTCCCCCTCCCTCCTCCTGAGCGGCTTCCCCCTCCTACTCCCCCTCCATCTTTTGTGCCTCCTTCCAGTGTCTCTGCACTCCCTCCTGCCCTGTCTTCCCTCTCCCACCCCACGTGTCTCCTGCCTCTTCGTGAACCCACTTATGCCCCTCCTCTCTTCATCCTGCCGTTTCCCCAGCTGCCCCTTGCTCTCCCCTCCTTTTCCATACTCTCTGACCTTTTCCCCCGGCAGGTCCCACCTGGCAGTTTTATTGTTCATCATGTGTGCTCCAAGTGGGTTTTAAGTGTGTTGTTCTGGAGTGTTTTTACTACTGTGGCCGACTATTAACCTGTGCCTGCGCATTCAGTGTCTTCTCTGTGTTTTAAGAATCGCCAATTGTGTTTTTTAACTTTCTGGTGAATTTTTTTAACTGTCCCCCATGAACGTCTCCATGTCAGTGTATATTTTACCACCATTTTCTTCCCTTACTCTGTTTTATGTTCCCCTTTTTTATCTCCTTATGTTTGTATCATTTTATTCTTGTTTTAGTTGTAGTGTCACTCAGCTGAAGAGCGGCGGATTGTGCCGCTGACAGTCCTCCCCTGCCCATATGGGGCAGGAGAATGAAATCACAATATAGAACAAAAAAAAAAAAAACCCTCGGCTTGAGTCAGTTAGTCTCGGCGAGTCAATCAGTTGGTCAACCAGGTCAGTGAGGGGCAGTCAGTGTCTGTCTGTCGTCCGGAGTGCTAGTATATGTTAGGCCGCCAGTCTGCTCGAGTTTGTTCAGGCAATGGACATTGAATGTTGGATTGATTGGTAGGTCGGTCTCATCCCGGGGCCGGGATGTCGAGTAGCCTGAGGGCATGTTTCCTCTGCAAGGGTGAGTCCGACCGAGTGTATCGCTTAGTCAATGTCGGTCTGCCGTCTGGAGTGCCAGGATATCTGTCGTTCGGATCGGCCTTTAAGGCCAGTTGGATCGATCGGTTGGTCAGTCGTGCACTGAGACACAAAATGCCTTGTCAGTCTTGAGCGCCGGCGCGCGCGAGGTCGCCACGTGGCAGCCAGTGGGCCGCGCCGTATAGGGATGAGTATTGGCTTCGCGACCGACAGGAGAGCAACAGGAGTCAACCCATGACATCGGTCTGGCCGGTGCGAGCTGCGACGCCGTGAGGCGGGAGATCGGAGCGCCTTCCTGCATCCGTTGAAGCGGCTGGCAGCGGACGGTTCGGGAGAGCGTTTTGGGGGTTCTGCGCCAGGTCTTCGCCAGACATAGCCGTTTATTGGAACTTAAGTGATTGCTGATATGTTGTTTCATTTACTTGTTAAACTCTACTTGTGTTCTTTGTCAGTCTATCGTCCGCAGCTTGTTCCCCTGTATTTCGTTCGCGTTTGTTAGTGTCTGTCTGTCGGTCTGCCGTACGTTAATAGCTGCCTCTGTCATGTTTGTCAGATTCGGTGTTAACGAATTTATATAATTAAGGTGTAAAGGCCGAATTCCTGAAATATGTTTTTATCTTGCCTATCATCTTGCGACGCGGTATATGTGTAATGTAGAGCATGTTGTACATTTTATGTAAGTCTGAATTTAATGGGTTTTATTTAGTCATTTTTATAAAGTTGCCACCCTTCCACCGTAAGAATCCATTTAAAAACAAATTGCAGTTTCGGTGGCAAATAGTTTCTTAGTGTGTTTGTACCATTTCCATCCCTCTTATGGGGTGAGTTGTTAAAATTTTTGGTTTAAAGTAATCTGGGGTGTTGCAGATTCGCGCCAGTGTAGCAGTTCAGAGGTTGTTGTGAGCGGTCGTGACTATGGCCGTGTTGAAATGGAGTGGCAAGCTTCTCAGTGCGAAGGCTCATACTGTCAATATTGTTCTTTCTGCCTCTAAATAAAATTGTAACTTGATATTTCAAGGGTGCTTTTCTGCTTATAAATTTTGAATCTGTTTTTGAAAAGGCTTTTATGAATAAAATTCCCATTTGTTAAAGGTAATTTCATTTCATCTACATCTACATGATTACTCTGCAATTCACATTTAAGTGCTTGGCAGAGGGTTCATCGAACCACAATCGTACTATCTCCCTACCATTCCACTCCCGAACAGCGCGCGGGAAAAACGAACACCTAAACCTTTCTGTTCGAGCTCTGATTTCTCTTATTTTATTTTAATGGTCATTCCTACCTATGTAGGTTGGGCTCAAAAAAATATTTTCGCATTCGGAAGAGAAAGTTGGTGACTGAAATTTCGTAAATAGATCTCGCCGCGACGAAAAACGCCTTTGCTTTAATGACTTCCATCCCAACTCTCTCCCCTATTACGTGATCATACAAAATGAGCTGCCCTTTTTTTCTTTTTGCACCCTTTCGATGTCCTCGTTCAATCGCACCTGGTGAGGACCCCACACCGCGCAGCAATGTTCTAACAGAGGACGAACGAGTGTAGTGTAAGCTGTCTCTTTAGTGGACTTGTTTCATCTTCTAAGTGTCATGCCAATGAAACCCAACCTTTGGCTCGCCTTCCCCACAATATTATTTATGTGGTCTTTCCAACTGAAGTTGTTCGTAATTTTTACACCCAGGTACTTAGTTGAATTGACAGCCTTGAGAATTGTACTATTTATCGAGTAATCGAATTCCAACGGATTTCTTTTGGAACTCATGTGGATCACCTCACACTTTTCGTTATTTAGCGTCAACTGCCACCTGCCACACCATACAGCAATCTTTTCTAAATCGCTTTGCAACTGATACTAGTTTTCGGATGACCTTACGTGACGGTAAATTACAGCATCATTTGCGAACAACCTAATAGAACTGCTCAGATTGTCACCCAGGTCATTTATATAGATCAGGAATAGCAGAGGTCCCAGGACGCTTCCCTGGGGAACACCTGACATCACTTCAGTTTTACTCGATGATTTGCCGTCTATTACTGCGACCTGCCTGACAGGAAATCACGAATCCAGTCGCACAACTGAGACGATACCCCATAGGCCCGCAGCTTGATTAGAAGTCGATTGTGAGGAACGGTGTCAAAAGCTTTCCGGAAATCTAGAAATACGGAATCAACTCGAGATCCCCTGTCGATAGCGGCCATTACTTCGCGCGAATAAAGAGCTAGCTGCGTTGCACAAGAATGATGTTTTCTGAAACCATGCTGATTACGTATCAATAGATCGTTCCCTCCGAGGTGATTCATAATGTTTGAATACAGCATATGCTCCAAAACTCTACTGCAAACCGACGTCAACAATATAGGTCTGTAGTTCGATAGCATCAGTTACTCCCTGGTGTAAAGGAACTGAAAATATTGTAATTTAATCGCAGAGGTGCTGAAAAATTGTTCCAGTGACACACCAGAGAAATATCTGGTAAACGTTTTATCTTTGAGAGACATAGGAACAATTCCGCCCTTCGTTTTTTTTTTTTTCTGGTATGAACGACTACTTTTTGTTCTGATGGGCTGGTGGGATGTCGTACTGTCTAATTACTAGTGTGTGTGTGTGTGTGGTAAATGAATGAGTTAAAAGACGCAAGATGTGTTTTATATTATTTTCATCGCACAACAAGCCTTATTCCCATGCCTATGGAGTATTTATGTTAAGCAGAGAAGGCGAGTTTTAGATGGAACCGAAGATCTTCAAAACGGCGTTGCTCAACAATAGAGGTACGTGATTGTGCTCTCTACTTTCCTTTCGTGGCCGCTAAAATTACTTCCGATTCGTTTTGCCGAGACATTCAGAACCTGCAATCTTCTTTTCTTATAAAAATACTAGTCCGATGCAAAAGAAATACTCTTAGATTTAAATAATTGCCATTCTTTTACCCAGGCCACGGGGAATGATAGAACGTACGTGCCTCTACTCTGAATGTACGTTCGCAATCTCCGAGTGTGTTACGACGAAATTATTTCACAATGAAAAGGTCTCATCAGACCGCAACCACTCGCACGCGAATGTACGTACCCTCTGAATGTATCTAGTCAGTCACGCGCGTAGTTCAAAAGCTTTACTTTTAATATTCAGTGGATTACATTTCTGAAATTAATTTTTGTTTATGCTGCAAATCGTACTTCACGCGAAGTATTTATTACGTAAGTTTCAGGCTCAATTTAATAAAAAAAAGATTCCGAATAATAGAAATAAAGAATAACAATCAAACAAATCAAACCTAAATAAACAGAAAGAGGGAACGTTACACTGGCAACTACTTCCACGCTCACATAGTGTGATTAAATGTGTGAATGTTCTTGATGAATCGCTAGTAAATAAAGTAAATTCTTTAAGAAGAGATTTTGAAAGTAAATTTACGGTTCAGTGTTGGTCACTGTTTCAATTGACAGTATGAAGAGAATACGTGAAACAATATAACGTAGGTTCTCGACCCGTGAACTTTCATCTTTTTTACTCCTTCCTTTCTAACTACTTCTTTTTCTTTTCTTTGTCTGGCAGTGTAGCTGTCTCCCTCCACCACCAATTACGGTGTACTAGCCAGGCTAGAAGCGTGTTCCCGTAGGAACCCTATACGTTACTCGCCAAACTCCCACACGTAATCGCGGTGCCCGTTGTGAGAGTCGGAGCGCATAGCCGCGTGGTGGGGGGACGGGCCCCTCGCACGCCCAGCGCATCGGGTCAGTAATATTTGGGGTAGTGGGCGGCCGTGGGCCGGGGCTATTGATTTCGCGCCGGTGTTGGCGGCCCGCGGGGCTGCGCCGCTCGGCGCCTGCCGTTGCCGCTACTGGCGAGCGAGTGGCGCGTCGCGTGCCGGGATCGCTCAGGCGCTGGCGCGGCGGGCGCAGATTAAGAGCGGCCGTGCCGCCTGCTGGCGCCAGCGCGCTGGCGCGCCGCTCCCGTTTTCGCGCGGCCCGGCTCTCTTCGGCTCGCCCCGCGTCTCGTCGCGTGCTGCCCGGTAATGGCCCTCGCCAGATGCCGGGCCGCGCTGATCTTAATGCCACGTTTTTCCGCCGGCCGAGAGCAGCGCAGAGGGGTCGCCAAATGCGCTCTTATCACGTATCGCCACGAGTTACGGCCGCCTCCGCCAACTCCGGACGTCGCTTGCCGTTTCATCTCCAGCTAGGTGTTTGTAGCGAAGAGAGATAGCGCCCTTTCGCAGACCGGCGCAGGCACTGGGCGCCATTATTTTCACAGCGCTCCTGAATAGTACTGCCTAGAATAGCTCTCTCCCATTTAGCCACAGTACAGTTACAAACTGGCACCTATGTCTGTGACATACCTACGTTGTACTATCGTCACTCCATGCTACATTTCCGATGACATTCTGGCACCGAAGATGAATGCCAGAAAAATAAAAGAAGAGTGATGGAATGTAGTAAATTTAAATAAGCAAATGCTAAGGGAATTAGATTATATAGGAAACTGAAAACAAAAATAGATCCAATGCTATTTGGAATGATTTGTTTAAAGTCAAGAAATGAAGCAGATTAGAAAAACATTCGCTGTCACCTTTGAATGATGCTCTATATCATGTAAAGCACATGAGGCTGCATAGTGTACATAATCTACCAGACAAATATCCTCTGCTACTCTTCAAACTTCTGAGATTCTATGTTAACCATTCAACTTTAAAATCTCAATCAGCAGCTCATTTACTGTACATGATTTCGAGCATCATCCAGAGGAGTGTCAAATAATTTTTTTAATTTTATTTTTTTATTGTTTTTTGCATTATATGACTAAACATCTGAGGTCATCAGTCCCCTAGAACTTAGAACTACTTAAACCTAACTAACCTAGGGATATCACACACATCCATGCCCGAGGCAGGATTCGAACTTGCGACCGTAGCGGTCACGCGGTTTCAGGCTGAAGCGCATAGAACCGCACGGCCACACCGGCCGGCATGTTTTTTAATCTATTTAATTTTAGACAAGTATTCGGCAAAACATTTGACCGTATTTCTTTTCAAAGTCTTTCCATTAAAATTTTTTTGCTACTGTCTTTAAAATACCTCACCAATTAACTTTTTATGGCAAAATAGGTAGACATTGAACAGGTGAACTTCTTGACACTTCATTTACATAGATAACAGGAGCAGTTTGTGAAATATTTCATTTTTTCTCAAGTCAATAAGTTCCCTGATTGCTTTCAAGCGTTTACATCTGCTTTTGCAAAATTAGAATTAATGCTGGTCATTTTGACATCCCATTTGTTCACCTCCCACTCTTTCGCAAAATTAGACCTCACGCTGGTCAAATTGATACACCATTTGTCGATTTTCAACTCTTCGTTTGGCTATTAAAATTCCAATCAAATATTTATTCTCAAATTACTTAATTTTTTAATTACTCAAAATACTTCCAAACAATTCAGTCTTTCTTTGCAAAACTAGATCTCACGCTGCCCAACTTTATATCTGATATGTACATTTTCGCACTTCATTCGGCCACAAAATTTGGACGATAACATTTTTCATAATTTTTATTGGTTGTTGTTTTCGTTTCACTCAAATATTTGTCTGAAAATGAAACACTGAAAGTACTAGAAGACTTTGGCTATCTGTGCAGCAAAATAACTGTCGATAGCAGAAATAGACTGACAAGAGCAGGAAACAAGTCTCTGAAAGAGAAAAAAAATGTTCACATGAAATATATATTTAACTTTTGGGAAGTGAATTTTGAAAATAGTTATGTGGAGTGTAGCCTTGTACAGAAGAGAAAGGTGAATGATAAACACTTCAGACAAGAAAAGTTTCGAAATGGGTTACTGCGGAAGATTGCTGGACATTGTATGGGTGAATCGGATAACTAATGAAGAGATACTAAGTTGAATTGGGGGAGAGGAGTGGGAAGAAATTTATGGAACAAATGGGGTAAAAGGTGGGACTGGTTTACAAAACGCATTTTGAATCGTCAGTTTGGTAATGGAAAGATGTGTGAGGCATAAAAATTGTAGAGGGAGCAGTGTTGACTACAGTAAGCAGGGTCAGTTGACGTGGGAGGTAGTAGTTATAGTTATGCAGATTTGAAGAGGCTTGCACAGGAGAGACTACGGAGGAGAGCTACATCAGATCAGTCCTCCGACTGAAGGCCATAACAACAACGGTCACAATTGAGAGGTGTATACGTGCATCTCCAGTTACACACATGTCATCGATTTTTGACTGTGTCATAGCAGCTGGCTCATTGGCTATCTGAACGCTGTCTATCGAGCATAGCGAATGAGTACGAAAATACGCTGTTTATTGAGAAATTAATTTCATAATATGGTACGTACATTTACAGCAAATCACAGTGATCACAATCTATGTTCACATAGGGTGATACCGTGACGGTGGTTCATTTACGATAAATTAATGAAGACAGTTATGTTTATACAGGGTAATTCCGTGCCGATGTTACAATGTTTTATCGGTAATGGAGAAAGGTAAATGTATTAATTTGAGGTGAGTGTTCCTGGTTAGGAAACGACCGAATCAGAAGTTACAAGCGTAAATGGTTCCGATACATTTGACAGGGTAATACATGTGCCAGTACTGTTGTTGGTAACATTGTAGGGGAGGCAAGTTTCAAGAGGTGTCAGTGTGGACCAAAACAAGGAAAAAATATCCAGTAAGTATGGGCTACAAAATTCATACCTTAAAAGCTATGCATATTTGTTCAGTAGAAGAGATGTGTTTCACACTAGCGAAGATGAACAATAGTTCATGCCTCTTAAGGTACGCATTTTAGAGCCCTTGTTAAGAAGACTGTTTCCTTATTTTGGCTGTACTATCACCTCCGAAAGATGCCTACCCTACAATGTTAGCAACAGCTATACCGGTACATGTATTTAGCTGTCAGAGGTATGAGAATAATTATTGCTTACTATTTTCGACTCAGCCGTTGCCGGACCAGGGTCCCTTACCTCAGATTCAAACGGATTCGCCATCCGTCCTGAAAGTTCGTAACTTCATCACTGAATCAGCCAGTATGTCTTTCTTATCTACAGCACGAGCAGCTGATGTCGACGTACGAGGGCTGTTCGGAAAGTAAGGAACGATCGGTCGCGAAATGGAAACCACAGTTAAAATCCGACAAAGTTCTGCGCGGATAAGTTGGGTAGTATTTCTAGTATGCTCGTAGATAGCGTCACGTCGCTCTTCTCAGTTCTGGGCACGCAGTGAGAGCGTAAAGAAGGGTGGAAAATAGTCTGACACCAAGTATGGGTGCCTGCCCAGAGGTTTCGCTAGATTTCGTGCAACCCACGTACCGCAGCTGTCACACATTTCCTTCTTCATGACAGTTCTCGGCCGCATACTGCTGGGACAGCCGGCCGCTGTGGCCGAGTGGTCCTAGGCGCTTCAGTCCGGAACCGCGCTGCTGCTACAGTCGCAAAAAATGGTTCAAATGGCTCTGAGCACTATGGGACTTAACATCTGAGGTCATCAGTCCCCTAGAACTTAGAACTACTTAAACCTAATTAACCTAAGGACATCAAACACATCAATGCCCTAAGCAGGTTTCGAACCTGCAACCGTAGCGACCACACGGTTCCAGACTGAAGCGCCTAGAACCGCACGTCCACACCGGCCGGCTTACAGTCGCAGGTTCGCATTCTGCCTCAGGCATGGGTGTGTGTGATGTCCTTAGGTTAGTTAGGTTTAAGTAGTCCCTTAGTGCTTAGAGCCATTTGAACCATTTTTTCTGCTGGGCAATGAGGATGTTCCTGCAGCGTTTTCGATGGGAAGTGTTTGCTCACTCACTATTCGGTCCGGTTATGAAGACAACATTTTGGTACAGGCAATGAGCTGAAGTCCATCGTAGAAGATGATTGGAAAACACAGGAGATTGCTTTCTGTGACGACGGTGTTGGAAAGTTGATACAATGCTACGACAAATGTTTCAGTCGGACGGTGACTACAGGTATGTAGAGAAGTAGTTGGAAATAGTAGCTAACTGTGCAAATAAAACAGCTTCGATTTTCAGTGTGGTGTACATATCGCGACAGTTCGTTCCTTAGTTTCCGAATACTCCTCGTAATTTGAACATAACATCCATATTTGTGCGCCGTCCACGATGTTTATGATAATTAGGAAGTAAAACTGACGCTAGTAAAAGTATATGATGAAGAAGCAAAACCAATTTAGTAAACATAAGTTTTGTGTTAAATATTTGTCATTAATCATATCAATGAGAAAATTTTTTGCAAACGTTTGAAATTTTCTTTTAAGTTTCTTATAAGTAGCTAAGTGCTCTCATTGCAAAACACTGCATGAATATAGTATGGATAATTTGCCCTCTGGTTTAAGCAAATCTACTCTGGTACGCAAAGCGCAAGGACGAAAGTAGCTTCCTGATGTGCCGAGTAGCACAGCTCGATGAAACTTGGATTACGCATACAAAGAACTGCTACAGCATAGTACATAATATAATGAAATACGCAGTGAGACAAATAGAAATGACATTTTTATTCAAACACAATAATTACACTGAAATCATCGGTATTTACGATGGTCCCCTGGATATCACAGCCGGCCGCGGTGGTCTGGCGGTTCTAGGCGCGCAGTCCGGAACCATGCGACTGCTATGGTCGCAGGTTCGAATCCTGCCTCGGGCATGGATGTGTGAGATGTCCTTAGGTTAGTCAGATTTAAGTAGTTCTAAGTTCTAGGGGACTGATGACCACAGCAGTTGAGTCCCATAGTGCTCAGAGCCAATTTTTGGATATCACAAAAGACAGGACGTATTTCTTAATTTAGTGTGTGGTTACCACGGGCAGGAATGCGTGCTCTGGTATGAGCTTCCACGCTTGCTACAAGGGTGGTAAGGAGTTGTGATACGACGTTCCATCGTTCCACCAGCGCAGTTTCTTGGTACATGTGTCCCAAACGTGTTCCACGTGATTTAAGTCGGGGGAACGGGCAGGCAAGTCCACTCGCCGAATATCCATTCGTCTTAAGGACTCATCTACCTGCGCTCCTCGACTCAGTTGAGCATTGTTATCCATAAAAATGAAGTAAGGGCTGAATGCACCCTTGAAAAGACGCACATAGAGAAGGAGCACAACGTCCTACTTTATTTGACTGGTGAGTGTACCCTGTTCAGAGGTTTGACGGTGGGTACGCCCATGCCACATTATTCCTCCTCATACCATAATACCTCGATCACAAAAACGTCGTATTCCACAATGTTAGTGGGTGCATTACGTGTTAGAAGCTCTCGCCATACGACTTCATGGTCGAGAATCACTGCTGGTCTCATGCGAGAAGAGCAAGCAACCCCACTCCTCGTTGACCCAGTCGCTATGGTCTTGGGAACATTGTAAACGGTGTCGCCAATGTGCAAGTATCAACGGAACACAACGCACTCTTCGACGGTCAAATAGACCACCAACGAGAGCCACCGTGCCACTGTGGAGCGTGAGACTGCCTGCCTTGCAGTGGCTGCAATTATACGCGCTGTCTGCAGTGCGTCCCTACTTGCCTGTTGCACAAAGTAGCGACCATCTGCTGCTCTAGTTGATCGTGGTCGACCACCTCCTCTCTGTACAGTGGGGGGATTTATTAGTGTAAAAAATTGATTTTTATTTTTCACTTGATGTTCGTCAGTGCCTTCTGCCTGGTGGCTAGTTGCAGCGTCTCAGTCACGTTGCCAAGAACCGGGTAGAACTATTCTGGAACTCACGTTTGAACTATCAGCAGCCCAATTCACGTGTTGGTGACGAGCTAACGTTATCGAACTGTGCGTCTTACGATCTGGCCGACCAATAGGGGGGTTGGAGGCGGTCAAATGGGGTTGGAACAGCGGCCATCTGCTGGGAGCAGACACGCCGTTCGCTCTCTTCTGCTGGCTGCTTCCGAACTGATCAGACGCCCTCCTCTCCTGCTCTCTTGGTCGGTAGCCCATTCAGTTCCGGTGGCTTCTCTAGGCCTGCCTGATTACGGCATTAAACATTAATGCTTATAAAAAATGTGTAATTCTTCACGGGTACCTACAGCTTTCCCTTCCTGGCCAATCCTGATGCATTAACATCTCCTTTGGACAGCAGTGCTTGTGTTTTGAAACGCTCCCTATACACATGAAAAAATTCTGCGAGCAGTACCAAACTTCAGGCTACTCTCATCACTCTCCTTCCTTCTTCTGTGCACCGTAACTCCTCGATGATTGACACACTGTCTTTTCCGGTTCCTTCAACTGTCTCGTGATGCGGGGGAAGCCTTACTTGATGCTAAGGTCACGCGACCTTCTGCCGTATGACCTCTAACTTCCCGTTGTGTCGTGGAGATTCATTGTGACATTCATAAATTACAATGAAGCCCCAAAGAAACTGGCGCTGCGGTCGGCAACGGCTATATGAGA
Source organism: Schistocerca gregaria (assembly GCF_023897955.1). Taxonomy (NCBI): domain Eukaryota; kingdom Metazoa; phylum Arthropoda; class Insecta; order Orthoptera; family Acrididae; genus Schistocerca; species Schistocerca gregaria. The sequence goes on along the minus strand of NC_064922.1, from coordinate 353,522,235 downwards.
CAACATGTGTCGGGCGCTGTCGTTAAATGGGTTACTGCTGCTACAATGGCTAGTTGTCAAGTTTTAAGTGAGTTTGAACTTGGTGTCATAGTCGACGCACGGGCGATGGGATACAGCATCTCCGAAGTAGCCATGAAGTGGGGTTTTCCCCGTACGACTGTTTTGCGAGTGTACCATGAATATGAGGAATTCGGCAAAACATCAAATTTCCGACATCACTGCGGCCGGGAAACGAGCTCCAAGAACGGGATCATCGACGGCTGAAGAGAATCTGTCAACGTGACAGAAGTGCAACTCTTCCTCCAATTGGTGCAGATTTCAATTCTTTGCCATCAATAAGTGTCAACGTCCGAACGATTAAACGAAACATCATCGATATCTGCTTTTGGAGCCGAAGGCCCAATCGTGTACCCTTGATGACTGCATGGCATAAGGCTTTACGCCTCGCCTGGGCCCGTCAGCTCCGACTTTGGACAATTGATGACTGGAAGAATTTTGCCTGGTCGGACGATTTTCGTTTCAAATTGTATCGAGTGGGTGGACATGTACGAGTATGGAAACAACCTCATGAATCAATGGACCCTGCATGTCAGCATGCTGATAGAGGCTCTGTAAAAGGGTGGGGCGTGTGCAATTGGAGTGATATGGGACCCCTAGTACGTCTAGATACGATTTGGGCAGGTGACGTGTACGTAAGCATGTCTGATCACTTGCATCCATTCGTGTCCATTGTGCAGTCCGACGGACTTCGGAAATTCCAGCAGGACAATGCGACACCCCACACACTCTTAGGGATTTATGGACAGCCCTGGGGAATTCATGGTGTCAATTCCCACCAGCACTACTTCAGACATTAGTCGAGTCCATGCCACTTTGTATTATGGCACTTCTGCGTGCTCGGTGGAGTCCTGTACGATATTAGGCAGGTGTACCAATTTCTTTGGCTCTTCAGTGTAGTTGAAACTGCAAATTGAACTCGTAACGAGCTGACTCTTACGATAACCTGTTCCCCCGTAGTAACAAGCAGCCCATAAAAGGGACAGAAGAACGCTACACAAGCATTTCTGAAAACAACGTATCCAGTACATTAAGATCGTATCTTACATTAAGACCATATCTTACATTCTGAAATTCTGCCGTAAAGTAACCAACAATAAACTTATTTGATATTTCTAAAACACCTCTCAACGAATGAATACAATTACATATATAAGAACACCAACATAACAGACTACAATTTATTCAACGTATCTTCAATAAAAGAGACGAGGCATCCGGAAGAATTCCATAATCGTGTCTCTAAGAGAGAACATTTCCAAACATGCCATGCATGCAGTTGATGAAGTAACAGTAGTCCTTTACTAGTAATCTGAGACGATCGTCCTCCCAGCTCCCTGTTCCAACAGGACTGATCGTAGATTCACCCACAAGAACTTACACGATGAGTGTTAAGTACAGCATTCAGCTATAGCACCTCACTTGCAATGTCATTAGCGGAGCTTCAGAAGCCTTGTAACAGCCCGGCGCTTCCTCCACCGGACAGTGTCCCAAAAACCAAGTGACAACAGGGTGCTCATCAACACGAAGCATATTAACCAAAAGTATCCATCCTAGTGCTAATTCACCTCCGTATTACTTTTCTAAAATTCACATTCATATAATTCCATAGATTTTCGATTATGGAACATCATAACATACGGTGACTCTCAATCGCTTATGGCAGCATCACACCGCGATTTCACTTAGTGAACTGAATACCTTCCTCCAATCCGCCGTTACTCGACGCAGTGCGGCACACACTCTTCTTGCTGCTGTTGTCACTCGCCAGGTGCTCTCCCAACTTCCCCACCACCTCGTGGCTTCGTCCCTGAGTAAAAGACGCTACACACTAATCGAGAGCAAAACTTCAAATGATTCGCAGAATCTTTCCAACCGGCACACTATGTACGCGTGGGAAACCGCTGGCAACATCCTCTCGCACTTTCATTCATTTCCTCCGAGTAGTTCATACATTATGTTACTTTGTGTATCTTGTCCTTAAGTTTGGCAGAGCAGTGTGGTTTTACGCGCATCTCAGTTGTTTATGACCTCATGTCTCCTGAAATAAAGTGCATTAATTAATATACAGGGTGTTCCATTGATCGTGACCGGGCAAAATATCTCACGAAATAAGCGTCAAACGAAAAAACTACAAAGAACGAAACTTGTATAGCTTGAAGGAGGAAACTAGATGGCGCTGTGGTTGGCCCGCTAGATGGCGTTACCATGGGTCAAACGGATAGCAATTGCGTTTTTTAAAATAGGAACCCTGATTTTTTATTACATATTCGTGTAGTACAGAAAGAAATATGAATGTTTTAGGTGGACCACTTTTTCGCTTTGTGATAGATGGCGCTGTAGTAGTCACAAACATATGGCTCACAATTTTAGACGAACAGTTGGTGACAGGTAGGTTTTTTAGATTAAAATACAGAACGTAGGTACGTTTGAACTTTTTATTTCGGTTGTTCCAATGTGATACATGTACCTTGACCTATGACAGCGCCATCTAGCGGGCCAAACATAGCGCCATCTGGTTTCCCCCGTCAAGCTAGACGAGTTTCGTTCTGTGTAGTTTTTCCGTTTGATGCTTATTTCGTGAGATATTTGGCCCGGTCACTATCAATGGACCACCCTGTATGTGGGTACTGACTGGAAAGTGCGCTGCGTGTAGAAGTAGTTGTAAAGGAGTAATAAATTAAAACGCCATACGTGAAGTTTTATTACGTGAACAGCAAAAATGTAGTCAGCGACAAACTTATCTCCTTTAGTCATTTGATGTGTAGTGCCGGCGAGAAAAAGTTTGGCAAAGGTTTGAACCAATGAGTCAAGTTTGTTGGAAGTCGCTAAGTGCTGTGGTTTTCAAATAGTGAACGATTATAGTCTGGACAATTTGCGCGTCGTGAGCTACGCTATCTCAAAACTTACACACAGTTTGTAACTGTTAATAGCTGTCGAGCTTTGTTAAACCTTTAACAAAAGATCATACCTTTAAATGAGTGCATTTGATGGCATTTAAAACTTGTAAATTTGGTGAATAATTAATGGACTATTGATAATAAAATTTCTGTCGCTCCTGGAAGCCGTCAGATTGGTAACCTGCATTAGGGACTGGGTGATCTCGCCGTTCATGTGCAGTTGAGCAATATAGTTCATTAAAAGTTTTACAATTTTACAATGGACAGGCAGTGAAAGAGTCAAATGGCGGCAGCGGTTGTTGAGTGAGGGAGCGACTCTTCGACTCAGCCAACGGACGCAAGGCCGTGGAGCACAACTCGGGACTAAGTACAGTTCGGTGTCCGAATCGGGACTAGGGTGGTGGAGGGGGGGGGGGGCAGGGGGAGGGTTCGGACGTTGTAATGCTCGCCGTGCTCGTCGCGTTCGATAAGCCATACATGTTTCCAGGAAAGTGCCAAATGTCGAGCACGTGCGGGACCTCGGCAAGCTTTGGCAGGGTAGAGGTCTCGTTCGTGGGGTGTTTGATGTTTCCAGTCTTATTCGAGGGGTGGGCATAAAGTTTGTGTGTCACCTCGAAAAGTAATGTTACGTAGTTAACTTTTTCTTTCTTTGAATGTACATGTCTGCAGTCGTGGTACACTTTGAAACTCACGTTTTATAATAGCGTAGCACACCTAGGATCCGAAGCTAAATGGCGCAATCCGTTGCTAAACTGGAGACCAGCTACGACATTTACAAAATAAAAGGAATTTACTGACAGACAATCATATAAGCCTAGGAAGTAAGAAAAAGTTTGCCAAAGCTTTTGTCTGGAGCGTCTTAACAGACGGATGTGAAGCGTGGACTCTGAGAAAGGCAGAAAAAAAGAGACTGGAAGCAATGGAAATGTGGATATAGAGAAGAATGACGAAAATAAGCTGGGTACATAGAAAAAGTAATGAACAGGTCTTAAGAGAAGTGAATGAGAACAGAACGCTGCTAAATTATATAAGAAGAAGAAAATAAAAAATGATAGGGCACATAATGAGACACAACCAATTCCTAAAGAATGTATTTGAAGGAAAAGTTTTAGGGAAAAAACCAAGAGACAGGCCAAGAGCAACGTATTTTAATAACATCAAAGAAGATATGGGGATAAAATCATAGGAAGAATTGAAGAGGATGGCAATGGAGCGAGGGACGTGGCTAACTCGACAAGGCATAGCCTTTAGTTTATGATGACTACTACAGCCGCGTGCTAGGGTTCTGAGGCGCGGAAGCGCAGACTTGTACTTTCAAAACAAACAAAAAATTAATTACATAAGTTTAATTTTTCGATGTGATAGTTAATGATTAGCCCTTGTGTGAGAATAAGCTGTGGGCAATCTTCTCGACTACCGTTGACGCCGGCTGAAAAGGAGGATGACACAGTGGTCACAAGCGCCGCATCCAATAATTAAAAAAAAAAAAAAAAAAAAAAAAAAAAAAAAAAAAAAAAAAAAAAACACGAGAGCGTCGATAAGGCACGGCAAGATATCTGGGACATTTCAGGATTCCTCCATAACACACGCGAAACACCGTTGGCGCTATACACTGTCTACATGAGCGTTGGAGTGCCCCACTTATTTACTATAAATCCAACAAAGCGCCAGATGCAGCTGTGGATTTCGAGAAATTGACACCGTCTGGGTGTTACAGACAATGCTAGCAGAATCTTTGCTAACAGAACAGTGTACAGGTAAACGGGGAATGAGAAATTACGGTAGAAATATGAATTTCAAGTGAACCTGGTGGGGAGAGAGAGAGGGACAGGGAGGGAGGGAGGTAGGGAGAGGGAGAGGGAGAGAGAGGGAGGGAGGGACAGAGGAGGAGAGGGAGGGCGAGGGAGGGAGAGGGAGAGACTGGAAGAAGCTATACCTTATAACAGCACGGCGAACCGAGAAGAAACATCCAACCATGCTATCCTCACGGAAGCGAAGAACGAAATTCAAGTGTCACTCGGCTGAATTATGGCGACAGGTTTTTAATTTTTTATCCCTGATAGAAACTATTCGCACTGCTTAGCACACCATTCACCTCCTAGAACTTATAAGGTGTAGGCGTGCATATAGAAATTTCAGAAGGGTATTGTTTAGTTCCGTCAGCTGTAATTTTTATGTATTGGGTTGAATCTGTGCCAAATTTTTGTAAGGGTCGGAAAGCTTTAATTTTACATTTTGGGTTGCTTTGTGGGAAAGAGTGTACTGTTTCTTGGCTTCACTACTGCTAGATTTAAAGAGAACAGCTCATATAACGTACTGACATTTAACAGTATTGCTTGAAAACAAATACATTTGATATTATTCTTGATACTGCTTACTTCTTGCAAGTCTAATAACATTATTAACAGAAGCTAACAACTGAGACTTAATTATGCTTTAAAATACTGTAATATATTATTCACGCAGTGGTCTCAGACACGTTATTCGCAATTTCAGCCTGGTTAGAGCTCGTATTGATCATCGGTCGAACCCAGGTTAGAGTAATAGTATTAATTGGTATACATCAGGACTTGTTTTCTGAATAGCATTAGAATGAGGTGCAGACAGCATGAAACGGAGAACTTTAAAGTAGTTCTCACAGTCTGGACGGTAGTGAAAATTCGTTATTCAGTTCTCATCTGACCTCGCATCAAGGGAAGATACTTTCTTTCTAGAAAAAAATGCTTAATTACGCACATTCTTCGAACATAATATCTTTAACAAAATTCGCACCGAAAAGTTACTTCTAAAAATTCTGATGTTGAGCACTTCTTTTTCCTCATGAAAATGTTCCGTTACCTTTCGACGTTTCTTTTTGTAGTAAAGCTTCACGAACCTTAAAATTCACAGCAACAACAAAGAATTGTTTTCATCGACTTCTGAGTCGCTACTGAATACGAGTAATTGGAGGTAACAGTTACTGAGTACAAGATAAACAACTTATCTCTTTTCAGGCTAACAGCTGAATTTTTAATTTCAGTTGCGTTTACAAGGCTGAATCGTTATTTAAAGACTCGCGTAATGAACATACTATAATTATAAAAACATTATACGTTTCGGTGTTGGCAGAATTTTTATGTACCCTAACCAGGTTTAATCGGGAGCAAGGTTCTCAATAGGAAAACTGAGATTTCCCCTGCTAAATAGGATTACCTGGCAACTCTAGTTTCGTATCATGAGTCAGCGAACAGTAAAATGGCTGGTTACGACATTACGCTGTTTCTAGTAAAGCGAAATACTCGGTCTTGGTTGCCGATGTATACGTATCTTAACACGACTGTAAATACAAACGGCCGAGCAGGCGCAGTGGTGATAACGCTGGATTGATATTCAGTAACAGTGGATATTAAATACTCATGTACCCATGCAGATGTAGGCTTTCTATCAATTCCTAGAAATGTTCAAAGCTTGTTCGAAAACAGCACAGTGAAAATCCTGTTCAGTTTCAGCTTGTGCTATGTTTCTAATGACCTGTCATCGACGGCCGCTAAACCCGAAACCTTCATGCAGATGTAGGCTTTTTATCAATTCCCAGAAATGTTCAAAGCCAGGATGATTTGTTCGAAAAGAGCACAATGGAAATCCTGTTCAGTTTCAGCTTTTGCTCTGTGTCTAATGACCTGTCATCGGCGGGCGTTAAACCCGAAAACTTCCTTCCACCGCACGTAGGACACAGTTGATTAACGCTTGTAAACGTTGAAACAAACACAATTACGCAATAATTTCATTCGTTTTCGATTATTTTACACGCCACTTCCTTTCCACTTCTACCGTCAACCCTCGCTGTGGCTTGATACCTTACCCACAGTGTTTCTTCCTAGACGAGTTATTTCAGCGTTTTTGTGTATGCCTGACATCACTCAAGTATGGCGACGATCTGAAGTACAGATACAAAAATTTCAACAGCTAAGATGGCTTATTATACTTTTTTATGATGATTGGTTTCGGCATTGATGGAATGACGTTTTACGACTTGACACTATATATTGTACGTACGATGGAGATGTATTGAGACGTATTTGCATAAGGTGAGTTGCATGCAAGGTGGTCAGAGACAGTCTGAAAAACCTGAAAGGGTGTTGTGTTGAGAAACAATTATTATGAAACAAATTCAATATTTTGCACCGTTTCAGATTTAACTGGTATTGACGTTAGCCAATCAGGTCGTTATGAGCGCAAATTCAATCATTTGCATGACCTAATGAGCTGAAATGCGGCAGTTACGGAAAACTGTGGGCCTGTGAGTTACACGTGTTCAAATGCCCATTACCAGTTAAAATTTGCCTTTTCCGAAAGTGACGAATTTTTCGCAGGTGAGCAAAAGTTATGCTAGTTCTGTTGGAAGAAACCAAACGAAGAACATGTTTAGCGACATTGTCTCTCGCAGGCTGCTTGAAAACAGATGGGCGCAACAATTATTTCCCCAGCACAACCCATCCTGCAACCCTCTAAAGCTTTTTAGAGTGCTTCTGATCATCCTGTAATCCATTTGTGAAAATATATACCACAATGGCCATCATAAAAAAACTAAACTAAACCGCTCTCCAGGCCGTATGTCATTTATCGAGAACAGAGCCGCTCTTCTCAATCAAGTACCTCCTCAGTTTGCCTTACAAGGGCGGTTGAGTGCACCCCGCTTGCCAAGAGCGCTTAGCATACCGGATGGTCACCCACCTAGGTGCTAGCGCAGCCCGACAGCGCTTAACTTCGGTGACGACTGCGGCAAGGCTGTTTCCATGGTCATCATAAACAAAATTATAACTAATGAACTCGGTTGTTGTAGCTTTTACGTATGTGTTTCATATACCAACGTTATGTTTACCTGTCGCCCGATCCCTCCTATTGCAATTCCCAGCATCAAAAGGGATGCGCTAGATCCAAATATTTTTTTCTTCAGGTGGCAGAATATGCGTGTACCACGTCTGACAGAAATTACACCAAGCTTTATGCTTCACTTGTCACCCTATCCCATGGCCACCAAACCCCCTCCCCACCCCTCCTAAGAGCTAAATATCAACAGACCGTCACCGGCTGGTCCAGAAACCCCTATGATTATGGATTTAGCAGTTATATAATTCATTTTCGATTATACACTACTGACAATTAAAATAACTACACCACGAAGATGACGTGCTACAGACGCAAAATTTAACCGACAGGAAGAAGATGCTGCATTCACACAAGGTTGGCGCCGATGGCGACAACTACAACGTGCTGACATGAAGAAGGTTTCCAACCGATTTCTCATACACAAACAGCAGTTGACCGGCGTTGCCTGGTGAAACGTTGTTGTGATGCCTCTTGTAAGGAGGAGAAATGCGTACCATCTCGTTTCAGACTTTGATAAAGGTCGGATTGTAGCCTATCGCGATTGCGGTTTGTCGTATCGCGACATTGCTGCTCGCGTTGGTCGAGATCCAATGACTGTTAGCAGAATATGGAATCGGTGGGTTCAGGAGGGTGATAACGGAACGCCGTGCTGGATCCCAACGGCCTCGTATCACTAGCAGTCGAGATGACAGGCATCTTATCCGCATGCCTGTAACGGATCGTGCAGCCACATCTCGATCCCTGAGTCAAGAGATGGGGACGTTTGCAAGACAACAACCATTTGCACGAACAGTTCGACGACGTTTGCAGCAGCATGGACTATCAGCTCGGAGACCATGGCTGCGGTTACCCTTGACGCTGCATCACAGACTGGGGCGCCTGTGATGGTGTAGTGAACGACGAACCTGGGTGTACGAATGGCAAAACGTCATTTTTTCGGATGTATCCAGGTTCTGTTTACAGCATCATGATGGTCGCATCGGTGTTTGGCGACATCGCGGTGAACGCACATTGGAAGCGTGTATTCGTCGTCGCCATACTGGCGTATCACCCGGGCTGATGGTATGGGGTGCCACTGGTTACACGTCTCGGTCAACTCTTGTTCGCACTGACGTCACTTTGAACAGTGGACGTTACATTTCAGATGTGATACGACCCGTGGCTCTACCCTTCATTCGATCCCTGCGAAACCCTACATTTCAGCAGGATAATGCACGACCGCGTGTTGCAAGTTCTGTACGGGCGTTTCTGGATACCGAAAATTTTCGACTGCTGCCCTGGCCAGCACATTCTCCAGATCTCTCACCAATTGAAAACGTCTGGTCAATGGTGGCCGAGCAAGTGACTCGTCACAATACGCCAGTCACTACTCTTGATGAACTGTGGCATCGTGTTAAAGCTGCGTGGGCAGCTGTACCTGTACACTCCACCCAAGCTCTGTTTGACTCAATGCCCAGGCGTATCAAGATCGTTATTACGGCCAGAGGTGGTTGTTCTGGGTACTAATTCCTCAGGATCCATGCACCCAAGTGGCGTGAAAATGTAATCACATGTCAGTTCTAGTATAATATGTTTGTTCTACGAATACCCGTTTATCACCTGCATTTCTTCTTGGTGTAGCAATTTTAATGGCCAGTAGTGTATTTACGAGAGACCACTTTGACGGCTCCACCTGACCACTAAGGATGGTTTGACTGTCTTATTCAAGTTGTATATTTTTCCATATCGTAGACTAAATCATACACCTGCCAAATTTGAAATTTGGTTGCAGTTACTTCATGTGTGTACACACACACAACACACACACACACACACACACACACACACACACACACACACACACACACACACAGACATACCATCTCCGGGTATATTAATGATTAGAACTGCTTTCTGGCAGAACGGTCACCAGTGTGCATTGATGTTGTTCTCAGATCTGAACAACACCCGATATCTAGCGTGAAGGACACGGAGATGTCACTTACCAGTGCGAGACAGTTTTATAAGCACCTGGTAGAGTCTGAAAGTGGTCTCATTGTTGGTCTCCATTTAGCCGGCTGGTCGAATCGTGCAAATCCAGTACTCGTGTGGCATTCGGATGTGTCAATGGTGCGATGCTGGACTGTGTGGGACCGCGAGGGCAGGCATACTCGACGTTTGAGTCCCGAACGAGCACGTCTGACGACCACAAGGGAGGATCGCAGTATTGAGTGTCAGGAACTTCGTAACTGCACCTACCATCCGGTAACAAATAACGGGCTCTCTGCAACATACTGTGTCCATTTGCCGGAGAATAGCAGCAGCCGAACTAGGAAGTTACTGTCCCATAGGCTGCCGTTACCAAACGGCTGTATTTGGGGTCGTGCCTTGACGAGGAAGCTTGGACTACTGATGAATGGCATAACTTTTTGTTCAGCGATGAGAAGCGTTTCTAAATTTTCACGGATGACCATCGTCGGCGAATATTTCGGCAATCTGGAGAAAGGTCCCGTTCTTCCAATGTTTTGTCGAGGCACAGCAGTGTTACACCTGTCGTCATGGCACGTGGAGCCATTGGGTGAGAGTTTGACTCGATTGGTAAATGGTTGACGTAACCCTGAAGGCGGAATGGTGCGTCATGGTCATCCTGTGTTCTCGGGTTTTACCGCTCAGTACAGTGGTGCCAGCTTTCAACAGGACAATGCTCCACCATACGTCACCCATGTTCCTAAGAACTGTCTGTCCATCGTTGAGGTACTTCCGAGGCCAGCAAGATATCCAGATTTTCCGCCGATAGAACATGTGTAGAACCAACTCGAACATCGTTCCAGCATGGCAACGACCAGGTACAACAGTTGTGCGCCATCTTGCCTCGGTAGATGATAAAACGGCTTCCTGACAATCTTTCCCACCGAATCAGTGTCTGCATACAGGCCAGAGTGGGCGCAACGTCATACTGGTAATTAGCTTCATACTCTCAAGTTCTACGTCAATTTGACTCTATTTTGTAATCAATGAAATATGATCAGGTATCGTCCTAAGCCGTGAAATTTCAGTTTGTTTTTTCCTCCCCTTGAGAGTGATTCACTTTATATACCTAATATTTGGAAAAATATATACCTGAAATAAGACAGTGTACCAGCCTTAGCGGTATTAGTATAACGCTATACACAAACAGAAATGGTACTGTCTTTTCAGTCGGCTACGAAACACAGCGACCAAATCGAATATCGTACACGTAAAAAAAAAAAAAAAAAAAAAAAAAAAAAAAAAAAAAAAAAATACGCTGTGCAAGCCGACTTTATGTGCTTCTAGGTAAAGAAGACGTTACCAACAGATATACTGGCGTCAGGAAACATTCGCCTGTCTGACGAAGAACTGACAATGTTATCTAGAATGTTAGTGAAGACGTCACCAAGAACGCTCTAACATCTTCGTAAACAAATATGCTTTAGTTATTACAATACGAACAATTACAAATGTTCGTATTGTCGGTCTGTAAATATGTCTTTTAATTGATTTCTGTTTCAATTCGAAAAACAGCCAAGGGAATTTGATCGAAGACGCAGTCTCAAGCTTTGACAGTGCTGGTTCAATTTTTGATATATTCTTCGTCCTTATGAAATATTTGAATCCATCTTCAAAAAGGACATGTAGTTCCGCGCGGTAAAAATCACTGCCTCCATTCCATTAGCACACGGAATCTCGCAGAGTCTCATCGTCCTCAAGGCGGCAGCTGTGATGATCATCCTTTGAGAGACCTCAACAAACTGCTTTCCGATGGTTCCAAGTTTGGGCTGTACAGCGGGTGAGGCAAAGCTTCCCATCCAAGTTTCGCAGTCTCAGATGTTCTTTGTGCACGTATATGTAGTTCGGCACTGTGATGCGAGAGAACTGGAGTTTTTGATGGGTGAACTCAGCGAAGATGCGCTTTGACTTGCCCTTGACTTGATGTTAGAGACGCACTGGTGTGTTCGGTGCTATCGGGTTGGCCGTTCCATTTCTGATCAGTCAGCAAAGAGTACCCTACAACCTCTGTGTAGCAACAAACACGGTTTTCAATCATGCCGATATGTGTAACGGAGAAACGTGAAGTTTTGGTCTATTATGTTATAGTTAGTGAACCGGTTTGTACCTGTAATACAGATCATCTTCAAATCCACGTGCAATCCAAATTTAATCTAGCATGTGACCCAGATAATGTTCTTATTTAGAGCTGAGAATGGTACGCACCAGTTGGCAAACGTTTATGGTTCCCCAACATATTTCAGGGCTGTGTTATAACATTATCAAGTATTACAATACAAGGAAAGAAATCGGTACATCTCAATACTGCATATGCTGACAACTGAGCTAATATTTGTATCTTCCTCTAGGATTTATATCTTACTGTAGTATAACACATCTCATGCTTCTATGCTATTTTTAACCTCCCCATTATATTTGTTTCTATATCAAATATAGCCCAACTTTACATCCCACTCTATGAAAGTCTACGTATTACTAAAACTATGTTCCCACTAACTGGTATCCAACTTAAACTCGTGTGCTAATGTTTGACTAAACAGAACTTGATATGAACTGAACTATGAATGATCTGAATGCAACTTGTCTTTATATTAAATGCGCAACTGAAGTGAGACAGTTCTCTGGCCCTAGCGTAATTTCCGTTTACCTCGCATCTTGTTAACATTTTTGCAGATTTCTCGAAAGCGCAACAGCAAAAAGCAAGCAGGCAGCGGCTAGGCTAGATTTCTGTTTCTAAATAAAATTTGCAACTGTTGCACACAACATATGGTAATGTGTAATGATAAACAGGGGGGTGGGAAGAGTAAATATTCGTATGGAATGATATTCCAAGACAACGATTTTAGAATGAAATACGTATTCAAAAAGACAGAGTAAAATTTGGAGTGATCTTCATACATAACACAGGTCAGAACAATACAATGCTTAACAAAGTGAAAAATGATGAAAGACGGTATAATGTCATCAGAGAACTTCTATTAAAATCAAACAGTTTAATCAATTAATATGTTAGTGCATAACTCAAGGAAACGAGTGATTTTTCTCTCAGCTCTGAGCAAGTGAAAAAGTTAACTAGCTAACTAGCTGCCAATAATCATTTCTAATAATTAGGTGTGCAGTGCTGCAGTCTTACCACCTGAATATATATATATATATATTTATTCTCTGCTTTCTAATATACACATCTTATTCATCCTTGCTGTCCCTTACAATAAATTTTCTTAATCTAACATATACAATCACAAGTCAACACAGCACAACAGAGTATGTCCATCTCCCACTACACTACAACTAAGAATGTATCAGACTGCGCAGGGGCTTCGCTGCACCACGACAACACTAAAGACTGTTTAACAGTAAGGTAACTCGCTCTCTTTCTGACGTGCACGCCGACAACATTCAAAAATCAAAATAACATGACCACGTTACACCTTAACCTATCAAAGACAGTACTGTCTATCCTATAATGTAAATGCCACAGCCAGCAGCGATGCTACCGCCTACCGTAAAACCTAGCAAGTCCTAGCAAATTTTAAAAACCAATACTACATCTATAATGCAATGTGTGGACCCAGGTGAAGCATGCCTTGTCAAGATTTGCGCTTCCAGAGCGCGCTCGAAAGCGCCGGCCAATCTACTCAGCGCTATTCCGAGAAGGGGTGTCAATCACACGGCTATATACCAAAGGTTCGCGCGCGAAACTTAAGAATACGTGTTTGCAACACAGTGCAACTGCTTCTAAGAGGTGATAACTGCAGCATACTTTTATAAACTTTCTAACGTTTCATTTTTTTGGTCAAAGCAATAACTTTTATTACTTCAGTAGATAAGCGCATTAGCCAGTGGCAAGACGGTAAGCAGAACCTCCTAAAACTTTAGAAACAGGCATTCAGCATTATATCGTCATGTTTATACATTTATTCACATTTCGATTTTAGAATACGTAATATATCTGGCACTACATTTCTTGACATACACATGGCGTTATGCATTTCAAAATCTGTTAAACTAAAAAGTTGGTGGGACATCGTTAGTATTACAAGAGAGAAAAAAATTCTGACACATGTTTCGAATAAAAAAATACTTAAATAACTTTAGCAGCCTATCTGTGCAGCCGAGGATATCGCTCTTTGTGAAACATTTTATAACAGTCTTGAACATCCTTGGATTGGACAAACAGGTTGTTGAGCTGGGTACGCCTATCAGTTCAAGTTGGAAGTAACGAGGTACACCAGCAGCTCAAAGCGAGAATGGACCGACAGATAAAAAGAAATACGTCTTCATTCCTGCAATGTCTTGGAATCTCTTTAGGAACCCATGATGGAATGTTCCAGTTATTAAAACGTAGTCAGTCATTTATCGGCCACAAGTAGCTGCATTTAGTTACGGGAAATGTTCCACTTCGTGAAACTGAAGCTGAGTTTTCCTTGGCATCACTTTTTGTTTGATGGTGTCAATGTTGTTTGCAGCATATGTTTCCAAGTGATTCTCCCCTTGCATTAAGACACTTAATGAATTCAAATAATGGATAATGTCGGCCATAAATGATTTGTCACCACTCGACTTACCATTATCTCAGTTTTTACCTAATGGCCACCTTCAGCCAGCATTCACTGTCTTTCGTCAGAAGACAAGTGCATAGTACCGTCTTCCTGTTTGGCGTTATAATGACGTTTCAGTGACCGCTTTTCACGCTCATAGTAGTCCGATGGCTCATTAAACACTCTGCATGACATTTAAATGATACGACAACAAGTGCCTGACGCAGTTATTAGATCGGTTACTGCTGCTACAATGGCTGGTTATCAAGATTTAAGTGAGTTGCAATGTGCTGTTATAGTCGGCGCACGGGCGATGGGACACTGCATCTCCGAGGTAGCGATGAAGTGGGGATTTTCCCGTACGACTATTCCACGAGTGTATCGTGAATATCAGGAATCCGGTAAAACATCAAATCTCAGACATCGCTCCGGGAGGGAAAAGATCCTGCAAGAAAGGGACCAACGACGACTGAAGACAATCGTTCAACAAGAGGAAACTGCAAATCTTTCGCAAACTGCTGCAAATTTCAGAACTGGGCTATGAACAAGTGTCAGCGTGCGAACCATTCAACGGAACATCATCAATATGGTCATTCACAGCCGAAGGCCCACTCGTGTACCCCTGATGTCTGCATGACACAAAGCTTTACGCCTCACCTGGTCCCGTCAACACCGACCTTGGACTGTTGAAGACTGGAAGCACACTGCCTTGTCGGATGAGTCTCTTCTCAAATTGTATCGATCGGATGGACGTGTACGGGTATGGAGACAACCTCATGAATGCACGGTCCTGCAAGTCAGAAGGGAACTGTTCAAGCTGGTGGAGCTCTGTAATGGTGTGGGGCGTGTGCAGTTGGAGTGAGACGCACCTAAGCAACCTGTCCGATCACTTGCATGCACTCATATCTTTTGTGAATTCCGAGGACTTGGGCAACTTCAGTAGGGCAATGCGACGGCCCACACGACCAGAATTGCTACAGAGTGGCTCCAGGAATACTCTTTTGAGTTTAAACAGTTCCTCTGGCCACCAAACTGAACATTATTGAACATATCTTGGATGCCTTGCATCGTGCGATTCTCCGTCCCCTCTTACGGATTTATGGACATCCATGCAGGCTTTATGGTGTCAATTCCCTCCAGCACTACTTCAGACATTAGTCGAGCCTCTGCCACATCGTGCTCCGGCACTTCTGCGTGCTCACGGGGACCCTACACGGTTTTAGGCAGGCGTACCATTTTCTTTGGCTCTTCAGCGTAGAATGACCTGTGTTTCCTTGAATCATCAGTCTTCTGACTGGTTTGATGCGACCAGCCACGAATTCCTCTCCTGCGCCAATCTTCTCATCTCAGAGAAGCAGTTGCAACTTACGCCCTCAATTATTTGCTAGATGTATTCCAATCTCTGTCTTACTCTACAGTTTTTCCCTCTATATATCCCTAGAGAACCATGTAAATAGTTCCCTGATGTCTTAACAGATATATCAAACCTGATGATGCTAATTAAGGACATCGCTAAAGTGGGCCCATGTAGCGCAACAAGGCGACCACATCCTGA
This sequence comes from Schistocerca gregaria, assembly GCF_023897955.1. Taxonomy (NCBI): domain Eukaryota; kingdom Metazoa; phylum Arthropoda; class Insecta; order Orthoptera; family Acrididae; genus Schistocerca; species Schistocerca gregaria. Next base: position 353,506,306 of record NC_064922.1, on the reverse strand, counting down.
CCACGATAGGCTAGCAGGTCTTCCTCAAGCGCAGTAAGGGGGCCACCTCTTAACCACGATATGCCATGAGGTTTGCCTACTCTTGATTTGGCTGTAGTTCATCCTTCGCGTTTCCACTTCACAAACACTATACGAACAGTCGACATGCGCAGCCTTAGAAGGATTGCAATGTACGCGATGAATTTTTACTCAGGTGACATACAATAACTAGTCCACTTTCGAGGATCCATTCCACTGTTACTGCTTCTATACTCTCCGCTTCCTTTTATACTGACAGGACCGTCTGTCACAGTATCTAGTCGTCAATTCCACATTACATAAGGCTATCAGGATACTTTTGGTCAGACAGCACAGGATATCACACTGACCCACTCATTACAGTCACCTACACTCAACAAATGAACATTAGACTAATCTTTGTAATACCATGAGAACAGAAATTATTACTATCGGAGTAACAAAACCCTTTCCTATTGGTCTACTGTACTCAGTCCTCGGAGACTCCCAACCAACATTGACTCAGATGGTAGTTGCTGCCATCTACTAACACAAAATGTTATTAATTTCAAAGAGTCTAGAAGAAACCACTTCTTGTGGTGTTTACCCATAATTACTTTGGCTGTCGGATATTTTTTCTAAACCACCCTACCACGTTCGAGCATACAGTATCAAAGCGTTTCTTGCACCAGTTCTCATTTTGCCTCCGTTAATAATGACTGACCATACATTTTTCGACGACCTACGTCTTCGTAGATCATTGTCAATAGTGGCCAGATTTTGTAGCCTGCAATGAGCAGTTCCAAAAATTGTGAAATTTTTTTTCTGCTTCAGTTACTTCTCGGAGAATAAATTTAGACTGAACGTCAGACGATGAGGAATCAACTTATAACCATTTCCAAATGGTTTAAAACGTTTTGTGATCATACTTAGTTCCTTACCGATATATTGGCTGCCAATGAGCCAGCTTTGCTTAGTTTTTCTCAGCATTTCATCTACTTTTCCACTGCTTCATTGATGACACTGTGGTGCTTCTTTGATATCAAATTTTTCATACACAAGCCCTTAAATTAGCTTTGTGTCTTACGTAATGAAATTGCATCTCGTACAAAAACATGGCGGATCTTTTCTGGCAACGTGCCTCACATTCATTCCTTTTCGTAAACAAATTTAAAAATGTATTTGTTTCATTCTTCGTTTTCCCACCGATTCGAGATATGTAACCTTTTGTTGGTAGCACTGTCCTCGAGTGATGCCTGATCGGAAAATTATTTTCAGAATTATGCGAGCCCAAAGCTATCTGTAGCAGAATGTGAATAAATTTTATCTCCAACTCTTCATGATGCCTTAGTTTATATTTCTTTAATTAGAATAATACTGACTTTCACCAGCAAATTAACTCAGCTGTATAGCTACAAAAGCCGTTGTGTATTGATTTAATTTTTCTCTTCTTAAATAAAAGTGTTTTGCAAAACATTCAGTACTTTTCTTTCGCTAAATTACGACATGTTTCTTTAAAGCTAATTTCAGAAAACAGTTACTTGGGAAACGATAAAGATTGTTGGGTTTTAACAAATTGTTTATGCAACATCTTCAAAACACTAGAAACTTGTTTGGTCCTCAAACTATTTAAGCTTCGAGAATGCGGTCCTCGGGTAATAAAACGTTGCCAACCTCTGGTCTAGAGGACACGAAGTCTTTAGTTGGAAGGTTAATCTTAGGAAAGCTTGACACATTCTGTTGCCTTACAGAAAATTAGAAACTAGATACAATTTCAGTCGTATCTCAGAGAAGAGTGTTTTTACCTTTGTTTCATGTTTTTGCAGATGATACAGTTATTAGTAATGAAGTAGCATTTGAAAGAAAAGGTATACATAGAATCGGAGAGATTTTGATAAGATCGCAGAGTAATGTAGGCATTGGAAAATTGCTTCACTTGTTCATAAAAGTGAAATAGTGAATGTCACAAAAAGCAAAACTGTGTCATACGTCTACTATATCAGTAAGTCCCAACTGAAATCAGTCGAGTGACGCAAATAACTGAATGTAACAACTGGTGAGCATACGAAATGTAATGATCACATTGGCTCTGTCATGGGTAAAAGTGTGATAGATAGTTGCAGACATAGGTTTTGATCATGACCAGACGACTTCCGCGAATACACAACGCCTCACAGATGTGCAATTGCACACTGTATGCGTCTCCTACGCTACGGAACACCGTTATTGTTCTATAGTAAGATCAGTACCATTAGTCCTTCTTGGATAAAACTATGAAGTTATAAACTTTTCATGTTTCTGTATACACTAGAGCCGTGTTTCTTATTTGCGCCAGACCAAAGTACATTTCAAACGTTTGCGCACGCCTACACGTGATTTTTTTCCGAGATGCAAAAAAGCAAACACCTAAAGTACACACGATGCGTTTTTCGTTTATTACGTAAGACTCTTGAATAGGAACATATGAACGTAAACATAAGACAAGCAATACTAGGAAATTATTACTCTGCTGGTTCTGTACAAACTTAATTATGTGTATTGATAGTGGACCGATCGGGGAATCGAGTATCTCGACGATTTTTGCCTGTTATCGACAAGATATAGGTCCCTAGAATTCCAAAGCTTTCGAGGCTGTTTTAATTTTAAGTTTGAAGTCGGATATCAAATGGCAAAAGAAATTTTTGTGTCATATTATTAAAAATTAACAGGTTTCGTATTTTTTCCTTCTCCTATAATGTGACGGTTTACTGCTTGCAAAATTTCATGATTCTAGGGCCACGGGAAGTCCTGTAGGTTTTAATGAACGAGTTAGCAAGTATCAAATTACATGACATAAATGGTCATATCTTTTGATTGGAATGACTTAGAAGTTTACCTTTATTCAATTACTAAGAGACCTTAGACATTAATATGTGACGTAAATTTCAACTCGATACATTTACTCGTTCCTGAGAGAAAGGGGTCTTCATAGGCTGACGGACATACAATCAGGTAACAAATAACAAAAATTTTTTTTCGTGTGAGCGGATTACAGATTAACAATTTTCTTGTTACTTGTTTTACTTGTACAGTGAAACCTTGGTTCTAAACAAATCTCATTATTGCAGGCCGAAACGAAGTACTCTACAGCGTTTTAGATTTTTTTTTGAAAGATACACCTTCGATCTATATATCAACTTTTATGGTAACGTGACCGATTTCATGACATCACATCTTCAGGTGTGTATACGTCAGTAAAACTTTTAAGCCTTGGTACGGGAAGGAAGGGGACTCAACCTGGTCAAAATAAAATACTGAACATGCAACAACTGCCGGATAACTTTAAATTTTTAAATGTTAATGCTTCGTATAAACTTGGTCTAAGGAATAGGTCTATCAGCCATTATGTGTCGACATTGTGCTGTAAAATTACTCATTCATTCCATTATTTTGTAGTGTTTTACAGGTCAGTAAACAGATGCGTCTACAGCTTGGCTTGGAATCACACTTGAAGTCCTCACCAAGACTTCTTGCAGTGTTAAAAATGGCCCCTAGAACGATTCCTTACGTTCAATATATCATTTGTGAGAAGATCATAACGATAAGAGAAGAGAGTCCGTGGAAACGGCGAAGTGCATTGGAAACTCTTTTTCTTCCGTTCTGTTCGCGGACTGACTGGCAAAGGGAACAAATAATGTCTGTGCGGAAAGCAAAAAGTACTCGGTTATATACGTGAAGTGGCTCCAGAGAACAAACACAGAAGGAAGAGAGTTTAGATTCTCCAGGGCCAGCGCCAACTGAGGCGTGGCCTGCTGGATAATCATATGTGTAACCATTCTGTCCGCACAAAACGAGTTGCACTCTTCTTTTTTGAACGTGAGTTTACTGTGTTTGCTAATTCCCCTTAATTGCGTAACCGACTGCACGTATGACACATTTTCGTACTTTCCGCGAGAGAGTTTGAAGCGCACAGGCGCAACATGTCTTTTGCTTTCAAGGTATTCTGTAGTTTAATCTTGCCGTATAGCATTCTTTAATTTTCTGAGACCTATTTTTCGCCACCAATTCTGAAAGATGGGAACATTTTCGTGGCTCTCTCTGGAAATAAAATGGACGCAGCATTTCACTGCAGCTTATCTTCATTAATTTAAAATGAAACTGTAAATCCTGACTGGACGCAGACTGTAGTTGGTCGACAGTAATGGAGAATTTGCAAGAGCAGTCTCACCACATACTGTAAAGACTTTTCAGAAATAATTGCAATGAACTGTGACGATTCATTTTTGGCTTATAGAAAATATGAGCATATTAGAAGCTGTATTAAATATTTTTTATTTCATTTTAACTGAATAGACCCTTATTTTTTTATTTTAGTTCAGTAGGCCCTAATTATTACGTTTTTTGTCTGTAATTCAGTTTGTGTTTCAGTGACATAGGTTTCGGATTCCAAGCCCATTTTCTAATGATTACTTTTCATAATTGTTGTTCGTGATTTGTTTATTGGTATTAGTCTTTGGGTATTACACAATCTATAACTGAGAAGAAAATGTGATGATTCAAATTTAACAGTTACATAACGTGTTTCAGGAGGAACTCTAAATACATCTTAAGACAAAAAAAAAAAAAAAAAAAAAAAAAAAAAAAAAAAAAAAAAAAGCATCACGAAGGAGTTATGGAAATTGGTCACAAATTGAGGTTTATACAGGTATCGACGGAAAATATAAAGCGGTAAACTTCGGCGGCCGGTGCATGAATTTCACCGCGCAACTGGGAAGGATAGCAAACGAGGCATAAAGTGTTTGCGAATTTCCTTCCGCAGTAACTATGTCTCGCAGACAGTCGTGTGAACCATATACAAAGGTGTCATCACTTTAGAGAGGGCATGGTGTTCGGCTCAAACAACATAGTGTTTAGTGTATCTGGGATTGTAAAACAGTTAAGATCCTTAGACGCCATAAAGGCATCTGGCCCAGACGATATCTCCGTAAGATTGTATGTTCACTATGCTACAAATATAGCACCATTCTTACCCATCATCTATCAGAGATCATTGGAGCAGCGGATAGTTCAATGGGACAGGAACATGGCCCAGGTCATTGCAATCTATGAAAAGGGTAGAAAATCGGATGCACATAATTACCGGCCAATTTCACTGACATCGATTTGTTGTAGAATCATGGAACATATTTTTTGTTCAGACATAATGACCTCTCTAGACTCTGAGAAGCTCATCTGCAGAAACCAGCACGGTTTTAGGAAACAGCGGTCATGCGAGACACAGCTGGCCCTCTTTGTGCATGATATACAACAGGCTGTAGATACCGGTTCCCAGTTTAATGCAATATTTCTCGACTTTCGAAAGGCGTTCGACTCAGTTCCGCACTATCTCTTGCTCAAAAAAGTGCGCGCTTACGGTCTATCTGATGACATATGCGGCTGGATAGAAAGTTTTCTGACAGACAGGTGACTTCAACAGTAACAATCGTAGCTTCAGGTGTGCCCCAGAGCAGCGTAATAGGGCCGCTGCTTTTTACGATTTATATAAACGACCTGGTTGATGGTATTGACAGCGGCATTAGACTGTTTGCCGATGATGCTGTAGTCTACAGGAAAGTAGTATCACACGAAAGTTGTGAACAAATCAATGAGGATTTGCAGAAAATAAATGCGTGGTGTAATGACTGACAGTTATCTCTCAATACTTGTAAGCGTAACCTACTGCGTATAAAAAGGTGAAAATCTCAATTAATGTACGAGTACAAAATAAATGCCCAGTCTTTGGAAGCGGTAACATCCGTCAAGTATCTGGGTGTGACTGTTAGAAATGATCTCAGATGGAATTATCAGATTACACAAGTAACGGGCAAGCGAACTCTAGATTGCGGTTTATTGGTAGAATCCTGAAGCGATGCAGTCCTTCAAAAAATTGCTTACAATACGTTAATTCGTTCAGTCTTAGAGTATTGTTCGTCTGAATGGGACCCTTACCAGTTGGGTCTGATTCAAGAGATTGAGACGGTCCAAAGAACGGCAAGATTCGTGACTGGCACATTTATCCATCGCGAGAGCGTTCCAAATCTCAGAGAAAGTTTGAAGTGGAACACACTTGCAGATAGACTGCGGGCTAAACGGAAGGGGCTGCTCACTTAATTCCGAAATCAAATCTTCACCGAGGATGCAGAGCATATATTATTACCACCAACTTTCAAGTCGCGCAGTGGTCGCCATGCAAAGATAAGGAAAATTAGAGCTCGTACTGGGGCGTTCAGACAGTCGCTTTTCCCTCGCGGGATCCGCCAGTGGAACAGAGGGGGAGGAATGTGACTTTGACGCGAATTGTGCCCTCCGCCGACCGATTGGTGGATAGTGGAGTATATATGTAGATGTAGAAAAAAGCCGATTGTAGCGATCGGGGAATCACTCGACAATTGAATAGGAGCGAAGCCACTGTTCGACAGTGTTGGCTGTACTGGGTGGACTATGGCCGAACACAGCGTCGAGAAGGATGCTGTCGACCTAGAGAGGACACAGAGCGCGAGGACCGAGCAATAATCAGAGATGCAATCCGAGCCCAGATTCTTCGTTATCGTGGATACGACGTCCACCGGGCACTTCAATGATGACAAGATCAGTTCGTAGGTGGCTCACAGAAAGGGGGCTGAGCTCACGGCGCCTCTTGTTCAGACTACCATTGACCTCTGTACATCAACAAGCCCGTTTCTGATAGTGCTGGGCACATTCGGCGGCGAATCTCGTTGACTGGAATAGAATCATCTTCAGCGATGAGTCACGCCTCGAACTGAGCCCCGAAGACTATAGAAGTCGTGTCTGGAGAAGCCCTAGACAGTTGGCCGCCATACTGTCAGACTACCAGGAATGATGGTTTGAAGTCTCATTTCTTTTCATACCAAGGTCTCTTTGCTTTTCATCTACGACATCCTTACAGCACAGGGGCACGTTTTGTTGTCCTGAATGCTTAATTTCAGCAAGATAATGCCCAGCCGCACGTGGAGAGAATTTCTACTGATTGTCTTCGCGCTTGCCTAATCCTACCTGTGCAAGCAAGTTCGCCGGATGTTTCCCAAATTGAGAACGATTGGGGCATTATGGGCAGGGTTCTTCAACCATATCCGTATTTTGACGATCTAACGCGCCGACTGGACACAATATGGCACGATATCCTTTAGGAGAACATCCAACAACTCTATCAATCAATGGCAAGCCGAATAACTGCTTGCTTAAGGGTCAGAGGTGGACCTTAGAGTTATTGACTTGTACAAATTGTGATTCCCTTTCTCTTGAATAAATCATATAATTTTTCTGAAATCGTAATCATTTGTTTGTCTGTAAATGTACGTCACATCTCTCGATTTCCGTCCCATTTGGATAATTCCTTAGTAGAGCGTCGTCTTTTTTTGTCTTAGAGCGTATTTTATGACATGGTAGTGTACGAGGGCCTGCTGAAAAGTAATGCCTCCGAATTTTTTATGTGAAAATTCATTAACTTTTTAAAATAAAACAAACGTTACAGCGTGCTTTAACGGAGTTTTGAATTCGAACAGTTCGTCGACACATGGCGGACCCTTTGCTTCAGCATGACAATGCCAGATCACACACGAGTGCACCGTCATACGACCCCTTACACTCACTGTCTTCGATCACCTCGCATACATTACCCTCTTGGTCATCCGATCTTCATCTGTTTTCAAAATTTAAGATCACCTTCAAATGGTTCAAATGGCTCTAAGCACTATGGGACTTAACATATGAGGTCATCAGTCCCCTAGACTTGGAACTACTTAAACCTAATTAATCTAACGACATCACACACATCCATGCCTGAAGCAGGATTTGAACCTGCGACCGCAGCAGCAGCGCGGTTCCGGAATGAAGCGGCCGGCTAAGATCACCTTCAAGGACTTCACTTTGATAGTGATGAAGCGGGGCAAGCAAAGCTCAGGTTGTGGCTCCGTGAAGAAAGTCAAACATTTTACAGTGATGCTATCAACAAAAAGGTCTCTCGTCGCGAGAAATGTTTGCGTCGCCAGGATGCCTATGTTGAAGAATTAATATGTAGACATGAAGAATAAAGATGTGGACTGTTCATAATTTTTTTGTTGGAGGGATTATTTTTCAGCAGGCCATCATAGAATAATTTGAGTAAAACGCTCCATATAACATATGACCGGTTTTGATTGGATACAGATTTACTAGTTGCTAAGTGTTTATTTATCGATTGTAATTTTTGTTTTAAGTTGAAATTGCGAAGTTGCGCTTTAAATTTTCAACTGAGTTTTTCAACTATGACCGTGATGGTGATTGTAATTTGTTGGTCAGTTACACTGTGTATATTTGACAGGTGTCTGTCGTGTGGGAAATGTCCGATGGAGCAGGCACCACTCAGAGTTTTACATTTCTGTAAAAGAGGGTAACGGCTTCTCGACGTTTATTTCAGTGCGAATGCACAAATATCGTCTGAACTCCTGCGGTGATCAGTATTTGCGGTTAAAGTGTTTGATGGACGAGGAACGATGTAGTTCTGAGTGCGGTAAGTTAGTTGGAAATTTGAGTCAGAAAGGCACCGTATCCGGATGGCTGAAACGGTTAAGGCAGCCGTTCATGAGAAGCGGTAAATCCGGGGCGATTCCCAGTCCGGTACAAATTTTCAATGCATTATCACCATGCCCCGTGCGGCTAACCGTCGTGATTTCCTACCGAACCTTTCCCTTTCCTTCCTTGCCCCTTCCTACACATCATGCTTAAAATTCTACTATATCGTTTAAGTATGTGGCATGGGTTTTGCCATAGAAATGCCACTGCTACATCTGTTGCTACATATAGAGGATGCCGTAGACGATTTTCTAATCGCATATTGCAAGAGTCAAGAGTGTTTACTTACTGATGTTTTCACTAAACTCCTGGGCACTGGTGTAGTTCACAACAGTCATATCTCACCTGAATGTTCAAATGAAAGGAGTTTGTATAACGAGAAGAGATTATTCAGTGACTGGTTGTTCTTATCAGAATCGACTGCAAACCAACACCGAGAACGATAGCTCAGGTATGCATGCCGACGTCGTTAGCCGAAGATAAAGAGATAAAGAAAGTATACGAGGATATTTGAAACGTCAATACAGTACGCAAAGGGAGATGAAAATCTAATGGTCATGGGAGACAGGAATGCAGTTGTGGGGGATGCAGTATAAGAAAAGATTACACGTGAATATGGACTTCGGACAAGGAATGAGATAGGAGAAATACTAATTCAGTTCTGAAACAAGTTTCAGCTAGTAAAAGCTAATATTCTGTTCAAGAATCACAAGAGGAGGAGGTATACATCGAAAAGGCCGGGTGATACGGGAAGATTTCACTTAGATTACGTCATGGTCAGACAGAGATTGCGAAATCAGATACTGGATGGTAAGGTGTACCCAGAAGCAGATGCAGACTTAGATCACAATATGGTAGTGATGAAGAGTAGGTAGAAGTTTAACACATTAGTCAGGAAGATCAATACGCAAAGAAGTACGGAAATACTAAGGAATGACGAAATACGGTTGAAGTTCTCTAGGTTATAGAAACAGCACTAAGGAATAGTTCAGCAAGCAGTGAAGTTGAAGAGGAATCGACGTCTCTAAAAAGGGCCATCACAGAAGTTGGGAAGGAAAAAATAGGTACAAAGAAGGTAACTGCGAAGAAACCATGGGCAACAGAAGAAATACTTCAACTGATAGATGAAAGGAGGAAGTACAACAATGTTCTGGGAAACTCAGGAATAGAGAAATACAAGTCGCTGAGGAATGAAATAAATAGGAAGTGCAAGGAAGCTAAGACGAAATGGCTGCAGGAAAAATATGAAGACATTGAAAAAGTTATGATTGTCGGAAGGACAAACTCAGCATACAGGAAAGTCAAAACAATCTTCGGTGACATTAAAAGCAGAGGCGATAACATTAAGAGTGCAACAGGAATTCCCTCTATGAAGGGGAAGATTTGTCTGATGAGATAGCAGAAGAAACAGGAGTCGATTTAGAAGTGAGAGGGGATCCAGTAATAGAATCAGGATTTAAGAAGCTTTGGAGGACTTAAGGTTAAATAAGGCAGAATGGATAGAAAATATTGCATCAGCATTTCTGAAATCATTGGGGAAAGTGGCAAAACAATTTGACTATTCGCGTTGGTGTGCAGAATGTACGAGTCTGGCGACATACTATCTGACTTCCGGAAAAAAGCATTCACACAATTCCGAAGACTGCAAGAGCTTATACGCGCGAGAATCATCACACAATCAGCTTAACAACTCATGCATGCAAGTTTATGACAAGAATGATATACAGAAGAATGGAAAAGGAAACTGAGGATGCGCTAAATGACGATCAGTTTGGGTTTAGGAAAAGTAAAGGCACGAGAGAGGCAATTCTGACGTTGCGGTTGATAATGAAAGCAAGACTACAGAAAAATCAAGACACGTTCATAGGATTTGTCGACCTGGAAAAGATATCGATAATGTAAAATGGTGCAAGGTTTTCGAAATTATGAAAAAAGTAGGGGTAAGCTATAGGGAGAGACGAAGCATATACAATATGTACAACAACCAAGAGGGAATAGTATGTGTGGACGACCAAGAACGAAGTGCTCGTATTAAAAAGGATGTAAGACAAGGATGTAGCCTTTCGCCCCTACTGTTCGATCTGTACATCAAGGAAGCAATGACGGACGTAAAAGAAACGTGCAGGTACAGGATTAAAATTCAAAGTGAAAGGACATCAATGATACTATTCGCTGCTGACATTGCTATCTTGAGTGAAGTTGAAGAAGAGTTACATGATCTTCTGAACGGAATGAACAGTCTAATGAGTAGAGTATGGAACTGAGAGTAAATCGAAGAAAGAGGAAGGTAATGAAAAGTAGCAGAAATGAGAACAACGAGAAACTTAATATCAAGATTAATGGTCATACAGTAGATGAAATTAAGGAATTCTGCTACTTGTTTGTTGTTGTTGTCTTCAGTCCTGAGACTGGTTTGATGCAGCTCTCCATGCTACTCTATCCTGTGCAAGCTGCTTCATCTCCCAGTACCTACTGCAACCTACATCCTTCTGAATCTGCTTAGTGTACTCATCTCTCGGTCTCCCTCCACGATTTTTACCCTCCACGCTGACCTCCAATGCTAAATTTGTGATCCCTTGATGCCTCAAAACATGTCCTACCAACCGATCCCTTCTTCTAGTCAAGTTGTGCCACAAACTTCTCTTCTCCCCAATCCTATTCAATACCTCCTCATTAGTTACGTGATCTATGCACCTTATCTTCAGTATTCTTCTGTAGCACCACATTTCGAAAGCTTCTATTCTCATCTTGTCCAAACTAGTTATCGTCCATGTTTCACTTCCATACATGGCTACACTCCAAACAAATACTTTCAGAAACGACTTCCTGCTACATAAATCTATATTCGATGTTAACAAATTTCTCTTCTTCAGAAGCGCTATCCTTGCTATTGCCAGTCTACATTTTATATCCTCTCTGCTTCGACCATCATAAGTTATTTTACATCCTAAATAGCAAAACTCCTTCACTACTTTAAGTGTCTCATTTCCTAATCTAATTCCCTCAGCATCACCCTATTTAATTTGACTACATTCCATTATCCTCGTTTTGCTTTTGTTGATGTTCATCTTATATCCTCCTTTCAACACACTGTCCTTTCCGTTCAACTGCTCTTCCAAGTCCTTTGCCGTCTCTGACAGAATTACAATGTCATCGGCGAACCTCAAAGTTTTTACTTCGTCTCCATGAATTTTAATACCTACTCCAAATTTTTCTTTTGTTTCTTTACTGCTTGCTCAATATACAGATTGAATAACATCGGGGAGAGGCTACAACCCTGTCTCACTCCTTTCCCAACCACTGCTTCCCTTTCATGCCCCTCGACTCTTATGACTGCCATCTGGTTTCTGTACAAATTGTAAATAGCCTTTCGCTCCCTGTATTTTACCCCTGCCACCTTTAGAATTTGAAAGAGTATTTTAGTCAACATTGTCAAAAGCTTTCTCTAAGTCTACAAATGCTAGAAACGTAGGTTTGCCTTTTACAGTAAAGCTGCATGTCCTCGGGAAAAATTACGGCTGTAGTTTCCCCTTGCTTTCAGCCGTTCGCAGTACCAGCACAGCAAGGCCGTTTTGGTTAATGTTGCAAGGCCAGATCAGTCAATCATCCAGACTGTTGCCCCTGCAACTACTGAAAAGGCTGCTGCCCCTCTTCAGGAACCACACGTTTGTCTGGCCTCTCAACACATACCCCTCCGTTGTGGTTACACCTACGGTACGGCCATCTGTATCGCTGAGGCACGCAAGCCTCCCCACGAACGGCAAGGTCCATGGTTCATGGGGAGGGGGGGGGGGGGGGGGGGTTCTGCTACTTAGGCAGTAGCGAGAAAGACATCAAAAGCAGACTAGCAATGGCAAAAAGGCCATTCCTGGCCAAGAGAAGTCTACTAATATCAAATATCGGCCATAATTTGAGGAAGAAATTTCTGAGAATGTACGTTTAGAGTGCAGTGTTGTATAGTAGGAAAACATGGACTGTGGGAAAACCGAAACAGAAGATCATCGAAGCATTTGGGGTGTGGTGCTACAGACGAATGTTGAAAATTGGGTGGACTGATAAGGTATGAGGAGGTTCTGTACAGAATCTGAGACGAAAGGAACATGTGGAGAACACTGATAAGAAGAAAGGACAGATTGATAGGACATCTGTTAAGACACGAGGGAATGACTTCCATGGTACTAGAGGGAGCTGTAGAGGGCCAAAACTGTAGAGGAACACAGAGATTGGAGTACAATTCAGCAAGTAATTGAGAACGTAGGTTGCAAGTGCTACTCTGTGATGAAGAGGTTAGTACACGAGAGGAATTCATGGCGGGCCGCATCGAACCAGTCTATACTTATCGGTGTTCCACATAACGAGAATACTGCGGACTTTACGTATGCACGACCTTTACTCCTAACAGTTACAGCTGATTCATCTCCTTCAAGAAGGAAACTAAGATAGACAATTGATATTTTGCATGAGCAAATCACATTTACAATAGAACACGAACAAGACAAAAGCATCAGTTATCTCCACCTAAATATTAGAAAACACAACAACGCATGCACATTCAAAATGTACAGGAAAAATACGATGACGGACACCACAATCCCTGCAATCCCACGTCACACAAACATCCTTAAACAAGCAGCATACATGTAAGTGCTACACAGAGCAGCTAAAACGCCTTTGAACCAAGAAAACTTGCAACAAGAAATAAACATAGTGGAACAGATTGGAGTTGTCAACGACTATACTGCATAACACAGTTCTAGACAAAGTGACGAAAGACCCAGACACAAAGTGCACCACAGATAAGTACAAGTGCTTCCACATTTCGCCACTATCTACGTACGAGGGTTGCCCACAAAGTCATGCACCACATTTTTTTCCTCAGCCGAAAACAATGCTACGTGCGCGAAATGTTACGTATGTATTACTCGAAGTCTCCTGAGTGAATGCGCCAAGTTTCCGACAGTTCCGACAGATAGCAGAGCTGCAGGACAGTTTCAAAATGGCGTCTGTAGGTGATGCACGTTACAAGCAACGTGCCGTCATTGAATTTGTCATTGAAGAGAAACAAACTGTGGAGAGTATTCACAAACGCTTGTGCAAAGTCTATGGAGCATCTGCTGTCGTCAGAAGTACACTTAGTCGCTGGGCACAGAGGGTGAGGTCATCAGAAGGCGGTTTGGTGGAGCTCCACGATTTGCAGCGGTCGGGGAGACCATCCACGGCTGTCACACCTGATATGTTGCAGCGAGCTTCTTTGGGCCATTAAAGGGTGCCATTCGTGGAAGACATTTTGAAGATGATGAGAAGGTGATTCGCACAGTTAAGCACTGGCTCCACCGCCAGCACAAGGATTGGTACCGACAGAGCATACACGCACTTGTTTCGCGCTGAAGGAAGGTCATAAAGCGGGATGGAGATTACGCGGAAAAATAGGGTGTGTGGATAAACACTGTTGTTTCGTGAGTGTAATTCTCATTATGTTCAATAAAGAATCGTTGAATAAAAAGTTGCAATGCATACTTTCTGGTGTTTTTACATATTGCAGTTAAGTCAACAGAACTTAGCAGAACCTCATAATTAGAAACATTACGGAAAAGTTGCATAGTACACATAAGGAAATACACTTGACAATGGGAATCATTTCGCGCAATGCGTCGTGTAAAATGGAAATAAAAGAAAAATCGTGACTGGTAGCAGAAAAGTTATTTATAAACAAGCCCAATGGCATTCTCTTGTATAATTGTAAATCGCCGTGTAGTACTGTTAGTTTCTGAGGCAACTGTCACTCTTGATAGCATCAATAACACCTGTAACTCACATCGGTGTTCTGGCGAAAAGTTGCGTGCATTTGTGGAGACACATTTTCAAGACCACTTCTCTGTAAACGTATTGTGTGTTATGGCAGACAGCTGGGTTATTGTTTCACCACATCGTCTCGCAGGGCCCGTTATCTATAAAACGTGCTTGCCGCCCTATGGAAGAGATTCCTGCAGGGACGAGAAAGTTTTTCCAACGTGACGGAGCCCCACTACATTCTAGTCATCAGGCGACACACACAATTTAACATTCCCCGCAAGATGAATCGGCAGAAAGGTCACGCTTCACGTCCGCAAAGGTCACCATACCTTACCCCTTTAGGTTGTTGCCTCTGGGGATGAGTGAAAGGTGAAGGTTTCGAAGAAAAAGTAAACCCAAATCACGATTTGATTGCTCAGATTATGAATAGGACCGCCCTCATAAAATAATGCTAGGAGGACCTCAAGAGCTACACGCGATGTTGTCAAGAGGCTGTGAAAATCACTGGAGTTAGCTGTGGGCTTCATGATAATCGGCTTAAAACTTAATCATTTGCCTGTTCTTAACACCTTCTTAAAACCTGAAATCGTAGGTTAATGGTAGGCATCTGTTAACGATGGAGCATGTCGGCTTGTATACTGGAATCCTTGAACAGACAGTCACTGAACCCTTTTATTAACCATTTATTTTATGTGCAGAATGAAATTGTCTCCCTGCAGCCGAGTTTTCACTGATATGAAACTTCCTGGCAGATGAAAACTGCTTTCCGAACCGGAACTCGAAGTAGGGACCTTTTTCTTTTGGGGGGCAAGTGCTCTATCAACTGAACTATCCATGCACAACTGATGATCCTTCCTCACAGCTATATTTCCGCCAGTACCTCTTCTCCTACCTTCCAAACTTCACAAAAGCTCTTCTGCGAACCTTGCAGAAATGATTCAAATGGCTCTGAGCACTATGGGACTTAACATCTGAGGTCATCAGTCCCCTAGAACTTAGAACTACTTAAACCTAACTAACCTAAGGACATCACACACATCCACGTCCGAGGCAGGATTCGAACCTGCGACCGTAGCAGTCGCAGGTTCCGGACTGAAGCGCCTAGAACCGCTCGGCCACAGCTGCCGGCTGCAGAACTTGCATTCCTGTAAGAAAGAATGTTACGGAGACATGGCTCAGCCACAGTCTGAGAGATGTTTCCAAAATGATATTTTCACTCTGCAGCGGAGTGCGCGGTGAAATGAAACTTCCTGGCAGGTTAAATCTGTGTGCTTGACCGAGATTCGAACTCAGGACCTTTGCCTTCCGAGGACAAGTGCTCTACCGTAGGTCCCGAGTTCGAGTGTCGGTCCGGTGTGCAGTTTTAATCTGCCAGGAAGTTTTGTTTATTTTGTGTGTTTCCCAGTGTTAAAATTTTCCTTTGCATACATTGGTACTTGAACAACCATCCCACTGGACGTTCAAAACAAACCCTCCAACAGGTTAACGGCCTCAAGCAGTTGATAAGGTGAAACCTACAGCAACAATATACGGCACACAGCCTATCTTTACTTTCTGCCATTGGAGTAAGTTTTGGCAGTTAACGGTTTAATTATTGACTCTAAGTTCTGGTATTAGACAGAATTAATTAAAAAACCAATATACGGGATAATAACAATATTTATAAGTACAGTCCTTTGCTGACTTGATCTCCATCACAGTGCTTTACGCCAGCTTCGCAAATAACCATTGGGGGGAAATGTTCAGTAAACTGTCGTCTGCTCTGACGCATCTGGCCAAAGTACAATTTTCGACAACCACTTGTGTCGTGCGGTAGTGTGTCACGCTCCATACCAAATTAATTAAATGCTTCACAAATACTAGGTGGCTTCTACATCAGAGAGAGGACATAATTAATTCACATACAATAAAGCAAGTTAATTACACAAGGATTAACACCATCGCCCCTCCCAGCTGAGCAAATAGCTGCAATTGACAAAGCAGTGAAAGAAAAGTTAAATCACAACCACACTGGTCAACAGTTTGATAGTGAAAATAAAAAGCAGTTTAGTGCACATTGGAACCTAAGTCTTCGCCGAGAACAACGCGCAAGACCGACCTTTAATCGGAGGTTCAAAGTAAAGGCATGTCGTCCCTCGCTGTACCCGACGTAATAATCCGCATGTGAAATTAAGGAGCCCTGCGCGTCATGGCCTGTAGTTTTACTAGTATTTTGAAAATTAATAACTCAAAAACTTTATTAGATATTGGAATAAAATTTTAACCAAAGAATATAGCATGTGCTCTATGTGAAAAACACTTTAAAAATCATGGAAAACACAGTGGAGTGAATACTGATTTTTATCTTATGTACTGAATGACATGTAATTTTTATTTTAAGTACACCGTACTTCCAGGAATATTCAGGAATATTAACCAGTTCGTTGTTTTGTATATTTAAAAAAATAGTTCTTAGAATTTTTTTCTAATAATTTAAGAAGTTATGACATGCTCCAAATGAAAATATTTAATACAATGCTTAAAAATGTGGTTTACTGTGTAAGCAAGCACAATATTATTCTTCATGCAGAATTTTGTTTTTGTTGCTTTAGTGTTGGATGACATAATCATGCCTAAGAATGTAAAAACTTTGATTACGGACAATTGAGACTATAGAGTTGCATGTCATATTCTTCTCTATGATAGCATGTCAAAACATTCCAGCTGTATATTCTTGTTGTTTCTGAGTGCCCTTCTCATCTTCTTTAGCGTTTTTTTCTTTGTTATTCTGGCCTGCTTTGTCATGTTTTCAGGAGCTTTTTCAGCTTCAGTGAGGCGTTGCCTGTCCACAAGTAGCTGCCCACTTTTCATGTTGCTCTCAGTTTTGATGCCACGTCTGCTGATGGTTTCTAAGCTACTTGTTAAACCATGATTAAAATGTATTCTTGCGTCAGTCATACCAATCTGAGAAGCTGACAAGCCAACAGAAACAGTTTTTGGCAAGCGCTTTTGCAGGTTATCTACTTGTATCGACAGAAGCATCGATTACAATAAACCCTTGCTCATAGTACAGTCGATATGTTCTTCAAGGATACTACACAAACGAGTTGCTATGGAAATAGCGACCCCAAAATCAAATGACGAGATCTGATGGGTAATATTTTGTTTTTGACAGTAGTGTGACAGCTAGGCACTTGAACACCAAAACGATGAGGTGCTATGCATGAAGTATAAATTTTTAGATTTAGAAAGAATGACAGAATTTGTTCAATTAAAAAAAAAACAAAACATTTTGGGGATCTCGTGACTTCCAGATCCCCTTAAGAGTTCATTAGACTTGAAGAGCTTAGCTATAGTGTCCAGAAAACTCTTTCTGCTGATTAGAGGTCGAGGACGAGAGCGAAACTTCAGCTTTCAGTCCAGTGCGGCTTACACATCCCACACCAGGGCCGCTTCCTACCACGGCCGGTTGGCCCAGCGACAACTTGCGCGCGCTCTCTCTCTCTCACACACACACACACACTCACACACACACACACACACACACACACACACACACACACACACACCCTCTTGTGTCTTCCGCGACTGCTGCAAATCTGAAACTGCCGATCCGGCTTCCCGTCGGTCTCGGTCGAGGACAACAGTAAGTGACACCGAGGGCCGATTTCCTCTTCGTGTGCAAAGTACGGTCCGCTCACTGTTCACAGGCAAGGCCCAGTTACACTGTAGAGCCAAAGAAACTGGTGCACCTGCCTAATTTAGTGCACTGGCCCCGCGTGCACGCAGAAGTGCCGCACCACGGCGTGGTATGGACTCGACTACTGTCTGAAGTAGTGCTGGAGGGAACTGACACTATGAATACTGCAGGGCTGTCCATAAATCCGTAAGAGTACGTGACAGTGGAGATCTCTACTGAACAGCACATCGTAAGGCGTTCCAGATAAACTCAATAATATTCATGTCAGGGGATCTGGTGGGCAGCGGAAGTGTTTAGAGACACAAGAGTGTTCCTGGAGCCGCACTTAAGTAATTCTGGACGTGTGTGGTGTCGCATTGTCCTGCTGGAATTTCCCAAGTTCGTCGGAATGTACAATGGACACGCCTGGATGCTTACGTACGTGTCACCTGTCAGAGTCGTATCTAGACGTAGCAGGCGTCCCATATGACTCCAACTGCACGCGCCCCACACCATTACTGAGCCTCCACCAGATTGAATAGTCCCGTGACGACATGCAGGTTCCATGGATTCATGAGGCTGTCTCCATTCCCGTAATTGTCCATCGGCTCGATACAATTTGAAAAGAGACACTTCCGACCAGGCAACATGTTTACAGTCATCAACTGTGCAATGTCGGTATTGACGGGCTCAGACGAGACGTAAAGCTTTGTGTCACGCAGTCATCAACAGTAGACGAGTGGGCTTTCGGCTCTGAAATCCCATATCGATGATGTTTCGTTGAATGGTTCGCATGCTGAAACTTCTTGATTGCCCAGCATTGAAATCTTCAGCAATTTACGAAAGGTTTGCAGTTCTGTGGCGTTGAACGATTCTCATAGCTCGTCGTTGGTCCCGTTCTTGCAGGCTCTTTTTCCGGCCCCAGCGTTGTCGGAGATTTGACGTTTTACCGGTTTCCTGATATTCACGCTACACTGGTGAAATGGTTGTGCCGGAAAATCCCCACTTTATCGCTACTTCGGGTATACTGTGTCCCATCGCTCGTGCGTCGACTATAACGCCACCTTCAAACTCACTTAAATCTTGATAATCTGACATAGTTGCAGCAGTAATCGATCTAACGACTGCGCCAGACACTCGTCTTATATAGGCGCTGCCAACTGCAGTGCCGTATTCTGCCTATCTCTGTATTTGAATGCGCGTGCCTATATCAGTTTCTTTGGCGCTTCAGTGTAAAAGGTCTCCCCCAAACCGCAGCGTACGTCTTCTCTCCACGAGGAGGGTGAGACAGCGACCCCTTACGCCAGTGAAAACGACGATGGGAAATCGGTACATTTCTTTTAACTATATGTTTGAGTTACATTCTAACTGGTGTATCTCTGTAGCAAAAAAAAAAAAAAAAAAAAAAAAAAAAAAAAAAAAAAAAAAAAAAAACGAGAAAAATCTTATATGGAATGTTTTATTCGTATCACTCTGTACTGCCTCCTCCTAAAATGTCTCCTACTAGCTCAGTACTCGGCGTTCCCTGAGTATATACTTGTATTTATTCCATTAGTCCATCTTCGACTTCCACTTCTCGACTCCGTTTCCTAATTCCCCCCCCCCCCCCCCCCTCTGTCCATCCCCTTTTCTTTCGTTTCTATGTCCATTTCTCCCCCTCCCCTCTCTGTCCATCTCCTCTTCCCCTATATCTGTGACGCTTTCCTCTCTTCCCCTGTGTGTTTATCCATCGCTTTGTCCCCTCGTTCTCCCTCTACTCTATCACCTCGACACGTAGGAGATTGCTATTTCTTACAACAGCATTTCTTTGCAGATAGTAGCAAGTTTTGTTGAAATAGTTCTAGGGCTTAAGGAGTACATTTTCACCCTAGGCTCTTCTCGCACGCCTGTATTTCACATACATTTCACGTATATGTAACATATTTCACACATATTTGTATGCATATTTCACCTGTATCTCTTGTGAATTTGGCCCTGCAGTTTCATTTTCATGCAGCTCGGTATCTATGACGTGATATCTCCTGAACTGCGTGTCGTACAACTATGTAATCTGGCACATACATTCAGTAGCATAGGTGAGTGAGATCTGGTTTCGCAGGACAGAGTGGATCAGGTTAGGGTTGTGGAGGGGGCCTTAATCAGTTACTGACAGTTGCACAAAACACACGAACCTTTATTTTCCTAAGAACCACTTAATTACACATTTCCTTAAAAGGGCCGGCCGCGGTGGTCTCGCGGTTCTAGGCGCGCAGTCCGGAACCGTGCGACTGCTACGGTCGCAGGTTCGAATCCTGCCTCGGGCATGGATGTGTGTGATGTCCTTAGGTTAGTTAGGTTTAAGTAGTTCTAAGTTCTAGGGGACTAATGACCACAACAGTTGAGTCCCATAGTGCTCAGAGCCATTTTTGAACCTTAAAAGGATCAAATTAAAACAATACAACTGAAGGCCTAGTAAAGAAAAGTTGCGATACCTCCTGGGGTGAAAGCCCAAAACCACCCCAAAAACAAGAACAGCTGAAGGCCTTAACACAAGTTATAAAATTGCTTTAAAGAATACACGTGGCTAAAGACCTCATTTAAAAATGAATCTTTCACGTAAATACTCGGCTGAAGGCCACATACAAGACATTAAACCACTCGGGGCTTGGGGCCTGGATAACAAGAATTTCAGATAGAGCGAATTTTTAAAATTTTAGTTGTTAAACAAATCAGTCTTGAAGCTTTAATTTAAGTCAGCTGAAGGCCTTATCAAAGAAATATTTCATGTAAAAGCTCGGCTGAAAGCCACACACTGGACCTTGAACAACTCAGGGCTTAAGGCCTGGATAACAAGAATTTCAGATAGAACAAAACTTTCAAAATTTGGTTTCTAAGAAATTAACCTTCAAATCAACAAATCAACCTTCAAAATAAGGCCTCAAGGTCTTATTTTACAATTAAAACAAACTAAATTAATAGATGTCTGAAGGCCTCACACAGTATATCAGACTAAAATGAAAATCACAATCTAAAACCAACAGAACAGTGGTGCTCAGAAGTGTTCCAGGGGTCAGCCTGAGGAAGTAACTCTAACGTAAGGTGAGGTGAGACAGGCAGCCAAGAGTGAGATTAAATAATCGAATGACAACCGGACCCAGGTACATCTGAAGGACGGACCAACAACCTAATCCATTCCCTTCTCCCCGACCAACGGCGCGACAATGGAAAGTATCTGCCGAGGACGAAGATATCAGCAGCACTGTCTTCAAAATTGGCGTCTAAAAACAGCCAAGGCACAGTAACCACTCTAACAAAAAAAATTAACAAACAACTAAAAGGCTGTTGAACAGCACGCCGTGCCGGACAGCATCAACATGGCGAGAAAAAAATGCACTGCCAGAAAACTATGTTAACGACTAGGGCAGGTAACTGGGGCTTTGACGGCCACAAAGCAGAAACTACCGCTGGTGCATTTCACTGATAAGTAACAACCAATTTGATAGTTAAAGACCATACAGGAAGATAGCTGCAAAATTTTTCCGACTCCAACACACATATGTTGCTGCTAGCTAGAACGGCCCATGAAGCCACAACGAGCAATGAATGAAGAGATGTCACAGCAATTAAGGTTTCATAACAGGTTAACTGATCACTCAGCTTCAGTGTCCAGGTTCTGTGGGCCACGAACTTTGTAGCTCTCGCAGCTAGCGCCCCACAACCCGACTGCGCATGCACGTTGCCAGCGGTCCCAGCCTGACCTCACACTGCGGAAACTTCCTCGATGCTCTGTCCCAACTGACCAACTCAAACCAGCAAGGAGACAGCATTAAAATAACTGCTCAGTCAAAGCCACACAAGCTACACACGGTTCCTCGAAACACTTCCACAAACAACTCGAACAATACTAAAACCAGTCACTGTGGAACAACTAGGAGGAATTTGTCGACACACACAGAGAATCCGGAAGCGGTCGCTTACCATTTACATGTCGTCTGATGAGATGACTGACCGAATGATCAACCAAGCCCCACTGAAGACATGTGTGCTTGCAACGGTCGGGCGAATCATGGCTGTCCGGACCTCACTTCTGCTCCTTTCCCACTGGACTCCCGACACACGACGATCCAGAAATAGTAGCGATCGGTCCAAAGATAGTACGACAGTGCTCTTATCGATAAGCACTGCTGCTGCCACTCACGGGCAGGCAAGCCAGCAACTTAATGACGCCAGTGAATCAAATAAGAAACGAGACGAGGATACTGCAAAGACAAGATGTCAAGCAATAAAGGCACGAACACAAGCTGTGCACGGCTCAGTGGGTACTGTCTGCAAAATCTTTCGCGAATACAGTTATTAGTACAAAAGTAGTAAATAAAATCTCATGCCTGATGAGGCAGTTATACTGCACGAACAGTGAAAAATGTGGTAAACGATAACCTTTTTCCCTTTCATCGTTTTGTGGCGGCGGTCAGCGAGAATAAGATTCGTAAAGGTTTGTCTGTAAAAGTTTGTTTAAGTCACGAAGTGATCTTATTCCCAAACACTGGATCGGTAAAGTCTGAAAATTCGCGCGTTGTGGGGTACACTATCTTTTATCCCCATCTCTTTGATAGTTACATGGTTCTTACCTCCACAGGGATTCTTTCTAGACAGTAAGTGATTCGTGTACCTAGTTTGGTTGCAATCGATCCAGTTTTTAGGAGGAGAAGTGGAACATACATACTTACATACAAACCTACATGGAAGTCCCATGCTTCTTGACAGAGAGTAGGGGAATGATGCGAGACACGCATGCCGCTGTGTTAGGCACGGTCCTTATGGAGATGGTTTGCCGTTGCCTTCCGCCTACCGTAATGGGGATGAATGAAGATGATGGTGAGGATGATGGTGATGATGATGATAATGATGATGATGATGATGATGATGATGATAACACAACATCATGCAGTCATCTCGGGGCATATGAAAATCCCTGACCCCGCCGGGAATGGAACCCGGGACCCCGTGCTCGGGAAGCGAGAACGCGAGCGGCGGAAACAAACCCATTTACACTTTTATAATATATACGGATTCATTCTGAAACACCTTATATAAATGATAATTGTACCTAACACTGTAACATGTAATATTTTATAATATGTATGGATTCATTCTGAAGTATCTTGAATAATTGATTATTAGTACCTAACACTGCAACATGTAATACAGAATGAGACCAATTATTTTTGTTATCAGGTTGACAAACCAGAGTAGCGACACGATTTTCACAAATGTGGGTAAAGTGATATTGGCTCTGACCAGCGGTGCTAGTAGTCGCGTTGTTATTTTATATCTCCGTGAGTAACGGAGGATGATATGGGTAACTCATTGTTCCACACCCTCACGGGGCTGGGGGTGTGCCATATTGATTCAACAGAATAATTGATCTGAGGCGAGCTCTGGTGACAAGGAAATTTCACACCACTCTTTTCCTAGGAGTGATGGTAAAATTTCGGCATTTCTTTTGTTCTTAGTTGCATATGCAAATTTCAGCGCTCTGTCCCATAGCTCCTTTGTCTTCTGACGGAGCGGAGGAAGTCGTTGGGTGGTATTTATCGTACTGCTGTGTTCTCATACGCACTGCTTCCTTGGTAAAGATGTCGTACACTTCGTTTCCCAGTATTCCGCTGTCTGCCTTGACCGAGAATGAGATAGTTGTTTTGTTTGGTCTCGTAACTTCTGTATTAAACAGAAGATATAGTGCAGGATAAAATTAATTATTTCTGTTGATTATGTAATGATATTTAACTAGCTTCAAGAGCGGCTGTGAATCTGATAAATTGTACAGTCTGTGCTATGAATACTCATTCTGAAGTATTTCATGTTGTCAACCTCACAACTGTTTCTTAAAGAGTAATACATATGTGGTCAATTTCTCTCTGGAAAAAAATACTAAAGCAAATGCTCCCGTTTCCCAATTACTCTTCTTTCTCTTTTCGTTCTCAGTCAGTCATCCGTCTTTCTTTCCCCCTGTCTTCTCTAGTCTTCTATCACATAACTCTTCTCTGAGGTCCATTGCTGACAGTGCCGTCACTTTAAATCTGCCGGCCTGTGAACTGTCGCTACTTTACTTTCAGTGACTGATTTTTTTTTTGCTATAGCTACTGTTGTTTCCACTATTTGTTATTGTGGTGTATTTCAAGTGAAATATAAGGTTTCTTATTACTGATAAGTCGTAATGAAGTTAATGTAAAATGTAGAGAACGTCTTGTTGGATGTAAGAGAGTGCACGATGGCTCCAATCTTGCCAGAATAAATAAATGTTTGGCAAACACTAGAGTTTAGAAATGATATAGCAGAACTATCATTGTTCGTCTACTAGTTTTTAAACAATTGGTTTTGTTTTTCTCCAAAAATTTGGGACATCTTATACATTAGAACCACGTGGCTGCGGAATAGGGAAGTAGTAGATATTTTCTTTGAGTCCTACCGTCACTTCGTGGCCGCCATGTTGCAGAAACGAAATACGAGGATCTTTGGTCGGCCAGATAGCTGCATTTAGGAACCAAGCTTGGCAGCCGAAATTGTACAGTAATGGTAGAAAAATAAAGGGAAGTCGTACGTTATTCAATGACAATTAGTGTGATATAGTTTCGACGATTTGTGACGGCTGTAGATATTGACGCAACCGATACGGTGAAGAGTGTAGTTTTCCAATTCATTTTTGATGGTCGTCTGTGATCAGGATGATCGTTGCGATTTTTCTTATATTCTTGCAATCAATGTCAAACCCCATCTTTGTCATTTTCGAGCATGCACCCTGTCTAATGACGATGAAGTCGTCATCAACAACAGGGCATTAGACCTTAGTAGTTCTATGTTTCCTTTAAACTCCCTAAAGTGTAATTATTTTTTAATTTTTATTTTAATTTTTAATATTTTAATTTGCAACAGATCTATTTGGCGTCCCCTTTCTATACGAATCCACCATTGTACCAATAGAGGGCGACAACTCCATGAAATGACTAAGGAGACATTAACAGTTGAGTACCTAGCCGCAGTAAATTCGAGAGCAGCAGTTATTTCAGTTTTTCGCTGGAAATTAACGCCGTGTGGCTGTGATTGAGCGCAGCCACAAAACGTGATTTTAAACGTGTAAAGTTAAACACCATAAATATTGTGGTATGAAGATGAGTAAGACAACATCGATTGCTGTCATTTAAACCGAACCAGCACATTTAAAATGTTTTAAAACGACTAATGGCAATTTTTAAGTGTTCTACTAACGTTACAAACTTCTTTTTATGATTTGATTCTTGTTTAAAGACATTTGTTCTCTATAAGGATATTTTGATTTGAAACAGATACTTTGTTATACTTTGTTATACTTGGGCGTTATCAAGCAACTTTACATTAAAACACAGGGTGTCAATAAATATGTATACGAAATTTTAGTGTGTTTAGTGCCAATAAAAAGAAACACTTTTTTTATTTGACAAAAATGTCACCGGTGCACCGTTTACGCGATGGTGTCCATGAACGTTTTGACGCTAGTGATATCCAAAGGTGGTGTTCAAACTGCAATGCGATTAATATCGTTGTGAAGACGTTGCTGAAAACGTCGTACTTTTATGTTTATGCACTGCTTGCATCTACATGTTTATGCACAACTTGCATCTACGTGCTAATGATTGTCTAAACACGCTGAAATCAACCAGGTGTTTAACAAATAATCTACAGCTACATCTACATCCATACTGCACAAACCACCGTGAAGTGCATGGTAGATGGTACGTCCAATTGTACCAATTTTTAGGGTTTCTTTCCGTTCCATTCACTTATGGAGTGCGGGAAGAATGATTGAATCCCTTATGCGTGCAGTAACTATTCTAATCTTGTCCTCGCGATCCTTGCGTGGGCGGTGCGTAGAGGGTTGTGGTAAATTTTTAGTCATCTTTTAAACCCGGTTCTTGAAACTTTGCTAGCAGACTATCTGGGGATAGTTTACGTCTGTCTTCAATAGTCTGCCAGTTTAGTTTCTTCAGTATCACAATAAAATTCTCACACGAGTCAAATAAACCTGTGACCATTTCTATTGCCCATCTCGGTAGTTCAATATCCCCTGGTAGTACCACATACTTGAGGAATATTCTAACATAGGTTGCACGACTGTTTTTTAGGCATTCTCTTTTGTAGACTGATTGTACTTCCGCCATTAGTCTTCCAATAAACCGAAGTCTGTTACCTGATTTACTCACGACCGAGCCCAAGTGATCACTCTGTTTCACATCCTTACAAAGTATTACAAACAGTATAGTTAACAGAATCCAACAGTGACTCATTGATATTCTAGTCATAGGATTTTCGTTTTGAGAAGTGTACAATTTTACATTTCCGAACATTTACAGCAAGTTGTCAATTTTTGCACCACTTTGAAATCTTAACAAGATCTGACTCAATATTTATGCAGCTTCTTTCAGATTGTAGTTCATTATAGATAACTGCATCATATGCAGGAAGCCTGATTTTCCTATTAATATTGTCTGCTAGGTCATTAATATACAGCATGAACGGCAAGGATCCCAACACACTTCCCTAGGGCACACACGAAGTTAGTTCTACATCTGACGATGACTCAGTGTCCAAAATAACATGTTTCTTCTTCCCTACCAAACAGTCATCAATTTAGTCACAAATTCCATTTGATAACCCATATGATCGTACTTTTTACTATAAGCATAGTGTGGTATTGAGTCAAAAGCTTTTCGGAAATCAATAAATACTACACCTACCTGACTGCCGTGATCTAAGACTTTCAGCATGTCATGTGTCCGTCCCCGGTAGCTGAGTGGTCAGCGTGACAGAGTGTCAATCCTAAGGGCCCAGGTTCGATTCCCGGCTGGGTCGGAGATTTTCTCCGCTCAGGGACTGGGTGTTGTGTTGTCCTAATCATCATCATTTCATCCCCATCGACGCGCAAGTCGCCGAAGTGGCGTCAACTCGAAAGACCTGCACCAGGCGAACGGTCTACCCGACGGCAGGCCCTAGCCACACGACATTTCATTTCATTTCAGCATGTCATGTGAGAAAATTGCGAGTTGGGATTCACGTGAACGATGTTTTCCGAATCTATGCTGATTGGCGTGGAGGAGGTTATTCTGTTCAAGATACTTCCTTATTTTTGAGATTAGAATATGTCCTAAGTTTCTGCAACAAATCGATATCAAAGAATTTGTACGGTAGCTTTGTTGATTACTTCTACTACCTTTCTTGTAGAAGGGTGTTACCTGTGCTTTTTTACGACCACTGGGCATGGTTTCTTGTTTGAGGGATCTATGATAGTTTATAGTTAGAAGATGGGTTAACTAATCCACAAATTCAATTTAGAATGACACAGTGATTTCATAGGGCCGTGGAGCTTTGTACAATTTTAACGATTTCAGTTGTTTCTCAACACCATTGCACTAATACTGATTTCTCATCTTTTCAGTGGTACGGAGATTAAATTGGGGTACTTCTTCTGGGTTTTACTTTGTAAAGAAACATTTGAAAACAGAGTTAAGCGTATCAGCTTTACTTTGATACCCTCAATTTCAGTTCCTGTCTCACTCGCTAGGGACTGGACAGTTAACTTTGGTGCCACTAACAGCCTTTACACACGACCAGAATTTGTTTTGTGAAAGAAAGTTCGACAATATTTTGCTACGGTAGTCAGTGCAGGCTTTACTCGTTGCTCTCTTGAGAGCCAAATGCGTTTCATTCATCATCTGTCTGTCTATAGTCCTATGCTTTGTTTTACATCTAATATGCAGTAGTCTCTGTTTCTGTAGAAGTTCCTTTACAGTGACTGTACGCCACCGATGGTCCCTCCTATTAGAAACTGTTTACTGGCTACATATCTATCCAGCGCATTGTCAACTATTCTTTTGAACGTGGGCCAGAGTTCCTTTCCTCGCTCCTGTCCTGTGCTGAAAGTTTCAAGTTTCTCTTTGAGTTACGAAACTAATGATTTTCATCCCGTTTACTGAATATATATATATATATATATATATATATATATATATATATATATGTGTGTGTACTTCTACTTGTTTTAGTTGTCCTTTGTATTTTAGTAATCATTGTTCTACAACCGCGTCGTGATCACTGATACCAGTTTTGATGTTGACATCGTCAAAGACGTCAGGACTGTTTGTTACCATGAGATCCAATATATTTCCACCATGAGGGAGGGTCCCAAACTATCTGTTTAGATAGTTTTTAGAGAAGGCATTTAGTAATTTTTCACGGGCTGTCTTATCACGCTCGCCACTAGCTAAAGTGTAATTTTGCCAACTGATTGTTAGATGATCAAAGTCTCCTTTGATGACTACATTATGACCGAGAAACTTACATACAAGTGAACTGAGATTTTCTCTAAAGTTTTTTGTTACACCAGGGGATGAGTCCGGTGGGCGATAGAAGGATCCAATTACCGTATTACGCCCACTCCTGATACTATGTCTCACCCAAACACTCTCACATACAGCTTCAGTTTCGCTGGATTTGCGTTTCATGTCTGCTGCGACAAACACACCACCTCCATTTCCCATTAGCTTATTATTTCGATCAACACTTAAATTTTCTCCAAAAATCAGACTACTATCACATTCAGATTTTCACCAGCACTCTGTACCTAGAATTAAGTGAGCTTCGTTGCTTTTCAGGAGCATTTCTATCTCTGGCACAGTAACGCGAATTCTCTGACAGTTAACCGCTATGGTTTTAATAATCTTACCTGCGAGAGGCATCTTGCACTAATCGTTCGTACACTGCGCTAGATGGAGAGCCACCTAATCTGAAAAATCTCGTATGTCCCTCACATACAGCCAGTTTTCTGTGCAGTAGCCTCTAATGTATAGTGTACACCTGACCCATTTAGGGGAAACCTTCAGTTCTCTATGGCGCAGGTCCATTAAGTCGCAGCCTAGCTTATCACAGGGCTTTCTCACTCTCTGGTTCGGTTCTTCCACTCGACTCAGAAACAAGATCAGTTCTGGGGACAATGCCGCATACTGTGAGCTTGGCTGAAGCTCAGTACGCAAGGCTGGTCTTATCAACCTTCTCTGCTGGCTGCTGCTTCATTCGCAAGCGCGGCCATTTCTTCTTGAGCGTCTACTGGTGTATCGTATACCGAACGCTTCATCTCCCTTCCCACCCTTCCTCCCCCTGCGTCAAAAAGAAATCATTAGGAGTGAAGCGTGAAGAAGGTGGTGGCCACGGTATTCGCCCATCTCTTCCAATTCAACAATTAGGGAAAAGATTTTGTAGGTGTAGCTGACGTCAACGGCAAAGAGTGATGGGGAATCGTCATGCGTGGACCGTAATAATAGCGGAACATTCTCGAACATTACGGGTAGTACTTCAGCAGAACAGTTGCGCGACTCTTTCGATGAAACTGAACCAGACCCAGAAATTTGTTGCAGTGATGTGTAGCTGCTCCACCAGGCAGAAGTCCTCAAGATTCCAGGATGAGTCTTTCACTCTTCTTCTAAGTGGGCTCTGTTTTGAAACCTCCTGGCACATTGAAACTGGGTGCCGTACCGCGAATTTGGAAGATAGGACAGAGGTACACCTGGTCAGCAAATCGTACCTGGATAGCTCACTCGGCAGGAGTGTGACTCGCGAAAGGTGATGTTCCGGATTCGAGTCTCGCTTCAGTACATAGTTCTAATCGGCCAGGCGGTTTCGATCCAGTACACAGTATTAATCATCAGAGAAACTGTCCATATTGGTAGAAATCCCTGGGTACGGTAAATTATCTCATGAAGAATAACCGGACACCAGGAATTAACCGCTAGAAGTCACGAGAAGGCACCCACCAATGTAAAAGGAGGCGCGGAATATTTTGCCATCAACAGAGAAGCAATAACAACAGCATTGGTAAGATAGTGACTTCGAACGTGATCGAGACACTAACTGTCATCTGAGTAACAAATCCACCATCATTGCATCATTCTTAAAGCTGTCCAAGTCGACTGTTGGTGATGAAATTGTAGAGTGGAAAAGAGATGGAACAACTCCAGCTAAACCCAGACTGATCTCATGGATTTATGGACAGCGACCGTCTAGCATTGCGGAGGGTGGTTGCAAAAAATCACATGAAATCACCTCTGAGTTCCAAAGCATTACCAGGAATTCAGCATGCACAGTGACTTGCTAGGGAGTTAAAAAGAATAAGATACGGTGGTCGAGGAAAGTGCCGCTTACGAGGAGCTACTCGGCCACTGTATCTTATTCTTTTTAACTCCCTAGTCGATCACTGTGCTTGCTGAATTCGTGGTAATGCTTAGGAACTCACGGCTGATTTCCATAGTCAGTGCTAAGCGACAGTTGAGGTTTTTAAAGAGTGACGCCACTGGGCAGTGAATGGCTGGAAACGAATATTCTGGAGTGATGAATCTCGATATACCTTGCGGCAGTACGAAGGGTGTGGGTTTAGTAAATGCTTGCTCTCATGTGGGTTGGCAGTAGTGATGTACGGAGGAGGTGGTGCTAGGACACGCGGGTGTTTCGGCTCTTGAGGAAGAATGGGCAGCCATTCTCGCACAAACATTCAGACAGACAGCAGAATTTAAGCCGTCGTAAGGGCGAGGTCTCGACACACTGCGGTGGGGCGGGGTTGGTGGGTCTCGTTTTGCGATTCATTTAATGTCCACCTACCTCAGTATAGTGTCCATTCACCACCCGTTGTTCTGCATTCGTAGGCACTATGTAGATGATTAGAAACGCAGCGTTGAAGAAAACCACCGTCCAGACTTACCATTACAAAGTCCGCGTATCTCCAGTAACAAGATAAACCTGTAAATCTCTATTAATAACGGGCAAATTGATCGCTTCCTCCCTTCATTGAAAATGTTTGTTTGTAGCTACTGATGTTTTTGATACGGTCCTTTTCATATATGGCGTCACCAAGCCCACATTTACGTTGGTAGTACATCTACTACTAGGTCCTGCATCTTATATCACACGTAAAACAGCCAGAAATGTGCTAAGTCCAAACCAAAATATTACGAGATTCACACAGGAAACACGCTGTTACAAAACGTGTTCACATTCGGTCCTTTTCAGTGGATTCTTCGAAAAAAGATGCTCGTCAAAATGTTCTTTACATGCATACGGAACCCCCCACGCAGAATATTCACAAAGGCCGATAGTTTCACACGCGGTTTATTATGCAACCAACATTCCAAAACCTCTCAAAACTTCACCGAAACGTCCGTAATGGCATCTGCTAGCTCAGCGATAAAAAACCGAACGCGACATAGCAGTCATTTCTTCATTTTGCAAATAATTTTTTCGGACATGTCTAACACGACCTTCTCGTCCGGCAGCTAGCCCACGACTGACTGAATGCCGTCGCTTACAGGGCAAATAACTCATTCAATTACGCGGGAAAGACTTTTCTCTCATTGGTCGATCAAAACGATCATCCGATCAGATTAATCTTAAATGATCAATTTCGCGCACAAACTACTACACTCCAATCAGAAGTCGCAGAAGCATCTTCGTCATTTCATATTGCAAAAATTCACAAAATGTTCCACAAAACCAAACGAAACGAAAATCGAAAGAAAACTATGCTTGAAATATACTTTAGAACTAAGTATTCTCTTACTATCTTTCTGGCTGCCTTATTGCAAAAGCAAACGTTCCTACACATACGTCATCCACCAGTTAGGGGGATTCACCATTTTTAGGACATCCTGGTTACGTAAAACTTGCTAGTTTGGATGGTGTAATACATTATAAAATTGAAATTTGACGTATGTCGCAACATACACAATCACGTTCAGTCTCATCTACTCCCATCCTAACATAAAATATAAATATCAACTTTTAAACAATTATTTCCCTTACGAAAGTTTAAATTATTAAAAGTTTAGAATTATAATTACTTAAAAATAACTTGTGCGCACTGAGAGTGCTGTTAGTATTTATCAAATGACAAATAAACTTAAACTGTCATGATTCGTATCTGAATTTGCTTTACTAAGTGTCGATTAAGTATTCTTAATAGATTTTTTTATATCTCTGAAAGTGTTATAGATAGCGGTGTCAAAGATCGTCTGAATAACAAAATGTCATGTATCAAATTTGGAATAAAACAGCTAATATTTAACGTAGTTATTTAGTTTCTTAGGTGAGGTGAATAAGTGATTTTAGTACACGCCACTGTGAGCACTCTCACGGTCCACTGTAGCGGCCGGTGTGGCTGTGACGCATACGGTAGGCCACTTGCCTGCCGCCGCCGATCGCTACTGTACTGCAGGCTTCCAAAATAGCTTACTGCAAAAATCTGCAGTCGCGTAACGGCTGCGACGCTACAACGCCCCATATTAATCTTCACTAATAGGTGTTCTGATACTTCTGATCGGACGATGTATATGTCCTCGAACGGAAACCAAACTGCTCTTACAACAGTATAACGGCGCGAATGGGCGGCAGTAAATGAGAGGGGATCGAGACAAGGTTGTAATCTGTCCCCTAAGTTATTCGATCTTTACATAGAGCAAGCAGCAAAGGAAACAATGGATAAATCAGGGAAAGGAATTAAATTTCAGAAAGGAGAAATTAAAACAGTTTGAGGGTTGTCGATGACGATTATAATGTCAAAGATGGATAAAGGACTTGGACAACCTGTTGAACACAGCGGATAATGTATAGAGAAAAAGTTATAAGATGAAAGCAAGATTAACAAGCTACAGCAACAAGCCGAGCCTCGATAGCCAATGATCCAGCCGCTGTCGAAGTTTGAAACGTGCTGGTAGTTGTTTACGAAACAGCAAAACATGATCTTCTCGAAAACTACCAAAATGCAATATCTTTTTCTGAATGAGGAACCCGCTGCATAATCTTTCCTCATATACTCCCACCTACTTCGTGCATTTATGCTGAAATGCTACAACTGTCCATTTCTGTCCCCTATGCCAGTCCCATCACAACTCACACCTTAGTGTGCGTCCTTTCCATAAGCTGTTCGTTTTCCACCACGTTAACCTGAAGCTACTTCAACCGACTAGCGGTAGCTGTACGCTGCTGTGCTTGCATAACTGTGATATGCTGCACACTCGACTAGACAGGAACGCTGCCTAGAGGTCAGCTGCTTATCAGTTCCGGAGGTACCTCTAAAGAGGGCTAAGTACATTTATTACTGCTGTGATACGTTATATCCGTTAACAACAAAGTTATTTTTGTTTCGTATTAAAGTGTATAAAATACAGCATGAATGTTCAGAAAATTCTCATATTTACTTTCAGAAACAGATATTTTGATTCTTGAAAATGTGGTATGTAACATGTTTCATTTTTTCACAAGTGTTATTTTCATATGATTTTGCTTACGACTCGAGACCCAGTGATGTAAAAGATATATATGCCAAATTTCAGGAACACTGGATAACTTTTAGGAATTGCATACATTGATCACTTTTATCTCAAAATAGTTAAAATTCTAATGTTGAAGTTCTTTGCACGCGTGAGCTTCTCATTTATTTCTTTTGTCTTTTGCAGGTAACTGAACCTTAAACTTGGAACAAAAAAAGAGATCCAGCTTCTAGAAAATGTGCTTAGTGGTGAGTTTTTAGGAGCTCGGCTCCCTTCAAAGAACAAGTAGTTTTAATGTTTGCTTACCATCACAGGAAAACAAAACACTATCGCATGCAGCTAAATCTATGCTTGAGAAAGTATAGGAAGAGTGGAGGAAAGCAATTATTCCTGATAAGATAGAGGAGAATATCCATACTGGTATACAGATGCTGTACAAATGGTTCTAAAATCTGGGTAAGAGAAATCTAGAAAGGCGGATGAAGCATAAACGAAACGGCATATTTGGAGAGGTGATCTCGTCGAATTGTGTGACATTTTCCAGAAAAATGTGTTGGACATGACTAGCGCATCACAAGAAGATAAACAATTCCTTAGATCACACAGAGAAGATAGTATTAGTTCGTCAATGAATGGAACAGACAAGGTTTACGCTTCGAAAATAAGAACTAAGTGTACAAAAGAAGAAAATTAGAAGATATAAGAATGAACATTACAAAGCTGAAATCAATAGGACTGTTCTACTGGAAGACTCATTTTTAACATCATCAGCACCTAGTGACGAAGAGGCCGAGTTTTCGCTTCCAGCAACGAAAAAATTACGTCCAAGTTCTAGATTGGTACATCTTGGTCACACACTCACGTCTGTTTGGGATCGAGAACAGCACTATATTCGAGAAATACTTCATTCTTAGCAACTGCAAAGAGCCTTGGGCATGACATTTCAAAAATTTCCGTATCTCCAGTTTCCATGTACCTAGATCGAGTGATCAATAGAAATAAAATAGTAAATTTGAAAGTGCTGTCATTTGAACTTGCCTTTAGTTGCCCATGGGAGTGTCAAAGCTTCGGAAGATAAAGAGTTGCGGATCTAGTGAGTAGCAAATATTCTGAGCATTTACTTCGAGTACCTGTTGCCACGAAAGGCACTGGTGAGTAGGTAGAAGGCTGAAGCAGTTATTCGCAAAGTGGATCGATTTGGGCTACGCAACAATATCATTGGTATATCTTTTGATATTGCAGCATCTAATACAGGACTGATCACAGAAGCAAGTTGCCGGAATAGAAAGGGAATTTCTACGAGCATTGTCGTGATTGGCTTACCGTCGTCATACCCAGGAATTAATATTGGAAGAAGTGTTAGGGGAGTGTTGTGGCACACTATCAAATGATACTGACATCTAGATGTTTCGGAAGTTCCAAAGTGTGTGGGCTTCAGCTGATAAGAAGTCATATGCGACAATAATGGATGAAGAAAGTCCCGTTCTAGGCTTTCTAGAAGAACAGTGAGAGAAAATGGCTATTTACATCCAGAATTCCCTAAAAGACGAAAGTCATTCAAGAGAAGACTAAAAAGAGTTATTACAACTCTCATTCCTGTACCTAGGAGGTTTGTCTAAAAACGACGTCAGTTTCAGGGTAGCAGGGGCCCTGCATCAAGCAATGTAAAATGTGCACCTAAAAGTGTCCTCCTCACTGATCAGTTTAGTATTCCTCAATGTGAACTGAAATAAATGAAGCGGGCTGCGCAGTCACATACATTTTCGCTTTTGGCATGAGGGAACTGTATGACAATGGGATCCAAAGAATAATTTGGATATTCTTGCTCAGATATACATTTTAAAAAAGTGCTCTCACAGATGCGTAGTGACACCTTCGGTTTGGCTTTTTTTGAGGAACGTATTACTCAGGCCTCTAAGGAAAACATAGCTAAATATTGAAACCCATACCTGCAAAGAAAAAGGAAATGTTACGTTTATATGGTTAAAACCTAATTTTTGGAGGAAAAGACCTGATATGTTCCACTGACTTGTTTAGGATCCACGACGTGACAGAATACTGCAGCGCTTCTCTAAGAAGCCATGTGAACACCTTTGAGGTGTTCATTGGTACTGCAGAAAGGGGAATTGCTCTGATAAAAATGTTTAACGAATCGTTTGGGGATGAACAACAAAAACAATTCTTGTAGAGGGTAGGGGTCAGTCATCATAGAAAAGTCGTCAACAAGTGAACACCAGAAACTGCATCGTTCAAATCTGATTAATATAACACCTCTTTTGCCTGTCATGCCACCTGTCAATCTTAGAGTCTAGTTTTAATATTATTTTAAGTTTTTTAGTTTCTAGTTTTACCAATATAAGTAAATAACATCGAAAAATCGTATTTTGTCCTGTTTTTACAAATCTGACCAATGTGTGCAGCCCCTAAGTATTATCCTACCTTCTTGAAATTTCACATGTATATCTTTTACATCACTGAGACTCGGGGCGTAATATTGTAACATTCTGCAAAAATTTACATTTTGCTTAAGGCTGAATAACAACGTAATTGATTTAACTAAATGTGTATCTGTTATTCCGCCTTAAATATAGAATTATTCTACCAATAAGTAGCGGAAGAGTCTGTAAATAAGATTGCATTTCATTTTTTGCCTTACCTGCCTTCCAAGCAACTACATGAAAAGCTATTTGTTTTGTATCATACGCATTTCGTTCTTTTTATTTATGACACGTATTCTGTGGCCTGTAATGCATGTTTGTTTTATGTATATAATAATAGCCTTATTTAATGATTGTAAATATGTTACTATGTTACACTTATTTGTTACATTTATTTGTTATTATTTGGTGAGAAACAAGATTTTGAGGCGTAAGTTTCGTGAAGTTAAATTACTATTGGTTATACTTTCGATTTTGTGATCCTATTGTTCGACGTGTAACGTGCGGGAGTTGACCTTAGTTTGCATGCTTATACCAGGATTTCAATTTTCGGCGTTTTCGATCGCATTTCAATTGAAGACTTCACTTTCGCTGTACGTTGGTTGTGCGTGTTTACTGTATATAATATTGCCAGCTGTCAATGTGTGGCTTTCATTGGTCGTTTGTTTGTGCTATAGTGTGTGTGTGTAGTTTGGTATTTGCTTGTTTGTTATTTGTATGTGTGTGTATTTACTTATTCGGAGGGAAAAGGGGAATTTTGGGCGGAGGCAAATAGCTATTTACGAACTTTACGTTCCAACAAGCTGTTTCTTACCTAACAATAAGAGAATAACAAAAAGAACTGTAATATAGGAACGTACCCGTAATCATTATATAACACAGTTATCATGTGCATAAAACAAGCATGTAGTACAGGTCACTGAATGCACTTCATAAATAATGAGAATATATCGGCCAGATGCGAGAAGGATTCGCCCACTGAAGGTTTACTATAACTTTTTTGTGTATACAGACAGTTCATCCATCCTGGGAATCGAAAATCTCGACGACTTTTGCTTGTTATCGATATTGATACCGGCAAGATATCGGTCCCGGGAATTCCATGAATGCTAAAAAAAAAAGGGCACTGAGCACTATGATCAAGAACTTAGAACTACTTAAACCTAACTAACCTAAGGACATCTCACACATCCATAACCGAGGTATGGACCGTAGCGGTCGCGCGGTTTCAGACTGTAGCGCCTAGAACCGCTCGGCCACCCCGCCCGGCCGAATGCTGCAAGTTTGAAGTTGGATAACAAATGAGAAAATAAAAATGTTTTGTTTGATATAGTTAATTGCTTTGAAGTAATCAGAGTTATTAAGAAAAACCTAATTAGTAATTTGAGAAAATAATTGTTATAATTTTCATAGCCATAAAAGTGTGAGAAATCGACGAATGGTGTATCAATTTGACCAGTCTGACAAATGGGATACCCAAATGATTCTTAATTCTAATTTTGCAAAAACATGGAAATTATTGACTTGAGGAAAAATTGAACTATTTCTCAAATTCCTGCTGCTATCGACGTAAATGAAGCGTCATAAAGTTAATCTGTTCAAGGTCTTCATATTTTGCTAGAAATCAAACAACGGAAAATCTAGGATGGAATGTAACAATATTATGTAAAGGACAGTTGCTACTCATCGTCCGCAGCTCGTGGTCGTGCGGTAGCGTTCTCGCTTCCCACGCCCACGTTCCCGGGTTCGATTCCCGGCGGTGTCAGGGATTTTCTCTGCCTCGTGATGATTGGGTGTTGTGTGCTGTCCTTAGGTTAGTTAGGTTTAAGTAGTTCTAAGTTCTAGGGGACTGATGACCATAGATGTTAAGTCCCATAGTGCTCAGAGCGATTTGAACCATTTGCTACTCATCATATAGTGGAGATGCCGAGTCGTAGATAGGCAGAAAAAAAAGTCTGTCACAAATAAGCTTTCAGCCAGCAACGCCTTCGTCAAAAGTTCATGACAGACTCACACACTCACGTAAACGCAACTGGCAACCGAAGCCACACTGCCAGTTAGGCTTCAGTTGCTAGACACTACAGTCACGTGTGTGTGGGTTGCGTTTGGGTGTGTGTTTCTGTTGTCTGTTTTTGACGAAGGTCTTGCTGACAAAAGCTAATTTGTGACAGTCTTTTTTTTTGTGCCTATCCGCGACTCAGCATTTCCACTATATGGTGAGTACCAACTGTCCTTTTCGTAATATTTTGTTATAAAAAGTTAAATTGATATGGTATATAATTACAGATTAACGTTTGCGGATTTTTTCTTTAATTGTGCTGTGAAATATTGTTTCCTGCCAAGTTTCATGATTCTAGGTCACGGGAAGTACGCTATACATTTTGATGAGTGAGTTTTCGAGTATCAAAATATGGGACAAAGTGACCGCATAGTTGTACTGACATAAACGCTTCTGTTTTTTCCACCTCCAAGGGAGCATGTACCTTAGTACGTGGCTTGATACGTCTACTTGTTCCTGAGAAAATGGATTTTGACATTCGAACAGCCAGACCGACAGACAGACGGCCAACAAAGTGATCCTATAAGGGTTCCATTTTTACCCACTGACGTACGGAACTCTAATAAAGAACCGACGGAACATCTCTACGTGAACTGTTTCATTGGTCTTGGAAAGCAATCTTCAGCTTTGCTACGTTTCTTAAGACTCAAATGTTCGGTATGACCATGCCTGGAGAGAAAGATCGACGAGACAGTGCGTGATATTACAGCGATATTTCAACGCCAAAGGACAATGTCTTTTTCAATTTCTAATTCGTAACTGTGTTATGTATATATCTGTGTTATCCATTACCATGTATTCATGTCGTATCTTTCATGTCCCTACTGTCGTCTATTAGTATGAATGTGTGGTTTGTTTGTAGCTGGCACTTTGGGTTTTCTTAGTTGGGAGCAGGTTTTCTTGAATGTTAAGGGCAGTTTAGTCAACTTTGTACAGAGTTTCAATAGGGCTACGTTGGGTCAGAAAGGCATTAGTGGCCATTGGTCAGCATCCATTGTGAGGTTCGTACAGGTTCAAACCGCTTATGCTCTCTGGGATGTTCCAGGTTCCTCGGTAGGTTAGTTTTACTCTTCCCCAGGACACCGGTGAGGAAGGATGCTCTGACAAGGGAATGGTCAGACTTGTCATGCCGAAACATGTATTGCTTTTTTTAGCACTGTTATTTAACTGTGCAAAAGGTCCTTCTGCAAAACTGTAGCTGCTGACATGAACTGGAAGTCACCTAAAAAAAATCGCGAACATTGATGTGTTTCCTGTTTGGCGCTTGCAGTGACGGTTGGCCACCCCTTGAAATGGCGAGTCGCGAGCGCTATGCGCATGGTCGGGAAGTGCGTTCGTCTTGTCGCAGCGTTCACTACAGAGGAATATGGCTGCACAGTTTTGGTGGAAAGGGGAAACGAATATTCGTTTCTGTGGCATGCACGTCCTTTTAATTTCTGGTACGTATCTCGAAACATAACGTCCTGAAACTGGTTAGAGATGTGAAAGATGTTCTGTACATGTTCATCTATACTCCGAAAGCCACTTTACGGTGAGCATTCAATCTCCCCTCACAGGTGATGGCGAACCCTGTAAATGTTTTGCTGATTGCCATGGAGATATACCACAGACGCCAAATGAAGCAATCAACAGAAAACACGCGTGAAGACTATGTGTCGTGCGACATGGTTGTTAAACTTCTAGACGAGCATGTAAATGGCGCTAGACGAGCATGTAAATGGCGCGGACATGTGGCTAGAAACAACTGAAACACTGGATATTGCAGACTGTGAATCTACAGACGGCGAAGACACCGACGAAAGTTGCACTCATGAAGACTCTTCGAGTGATAGTGCCACGTACCATCATCAATTATCTCCGAAAGTAACACCAGAAACTACAATTACCTTATCAAAGAAAAAGCGGTGACGTATAGGTTGAACGAAAGTGGTAAGACGCGCCTACGTGTCAACACTGTTCAGAATAAGAATCGCTTTGTCCGTTCTGAACGTGAACTCTATAGATGGAAAAAGGAAGTCGCTGGACGACGTAAGAGTTGACTGGAAATTGCGACGGAGATAAATGCGCGACTTTTTGAACTATTTACCGATGCGAGACAACAGTCATTTACTGTCAGCGATACAACTTTGCGTGATTGGGCGTTAGAGATTGTCAACGCGATAGGCGCTAATGAATTTACAGCTTCTCAAAGTTGGATTAGTCGCTTCAAAAGATCACATAAAATTGTGGCAAGAAAAATAACAATATTTGTATCGAGAAACAGGTAGGAAAATGAAGTGCCACAAATCGAAATGATAGAAGCTTTTCTTACGAATGCAAAAAAAAAAAAAAAAAAAAAAAAATAAGATCGTTAGTTTTAGTAAACCGTACGTGTGCAATGCAGATCAGTAAGGTTTTCAAAAAGAAATGCGTGCGAAAATAACACTGTCATTCAAAGGTGAAAAACATATTCAGGCGATTGCGCAGTCCACGACTGCACTTACCCATTCATAGAATATAATGCCCATAATTAGTCTGGATGGTTCATTGCTACCTAAACTATATGTTTGTCTTAAAGAACCAACTGGACATTGTGGACCACGTGTTAAAAGAACAATGTTTTACGTAAAAATCTTGTTGTAGACGCATCGAAGTCTGGAAAAATAGGAAATGAAAACGATACACAGCGTCATGCTTTTCTTCCGTTCTGCGGGAACATATCTCTTCTACTTCTAGATTCGTGGTCAGGTCATAAAAGGTCTGATTCTTTAAAAGTTGTATTTCGAGCCCACCCTGACAAAGAAGTTGAGATTCTTCAGATTCCACCCGGCACGACGCACGTAATTCAACCTTTAGACAGAGAATTTTTCCGTCAGTGGAAGGCATTTTACAGAAAACTAACAGAGAAAATTATTTTGTGCAGATCACTGCAATTTCCTGTCTGTCACCGTGACAATATTCTCAAGCTGCACTCAGTAGTACATTATCAATTTTCCTCCCCACGGTTTCAGAATCTGATTAAATATGCGTGGCAGTCCTCGAAATATCCTGATGCTAGGCCTGATTCATTCCTGACTCCAGCCCAGTTTTGTCTACGGACGTCTAACAACGTCTGTGATTCGCAGGGCTGTCATATGTCGTCTTTGCCTGTATGTTCTAGGTGCACAAAAAACCTATCTTTTGAACATTGTATCAATATTTCGCATTTTTGCACTAATTACAAGAAA
This sequence comes from Schistocerca gregaria, assembly GCF_023897955.1. Classification (NCBI taxonomy): domain Eukaryota; kingdom Metazoa; phylum Arthropoda; class Insecta; order Orthoptera; family Acrididae; genus Schistocerca; species Schistocerca gregaria. The sequence continues at coordinate 353,465,243 of NC_064922.1, read as the reverse complement.
TAAAATTTGGACGTGTTCTGAACCGTCTGAACCGTATACTTATTTGTGTCTATTTTATAGCTATTTGGAAAAAAATGTTGTAGATAAAATATCAGCCATATTTGTCGACGAATGTTTAATTATCATACGATCGCTTTTACTGGGGGAATCAGCTCTCTCACTTCTGTGGCAAGAGCGCGGCGCCTAGCTAACGCCACCTTGTCCCTAGATGGCGTTGTTATAACGTATCGAGAGAGGTCAGGGTTGTCCAAGAGACAGTTAAAAGCGCGGAAACCATGCGACAATAATGTCTTACTTCATAAAATTGTTTGCAGACTTCCAGGTCATGTCAGCTGCTAAATATTCTGCATACAGACTTCTTGCAATGTTAACTCACAGTGGTAAAAAAAAGGAACACAGGTTTCGACAAGACAAGTCTGACCGTTCCCTTGTGAATAGTATCTGTAGTTGCTAAGCTGAATATGCAGGAGTTAGCTTTGTTTGAGTTTCCGATAGTCACTCTGCTGTGTGGCATTGATAACCGTACTGCATCAGTTTTTCAGTCAGCGAATGATATTAATTTGATTAGTATTAAACTTTTTCGATGAAATCTTTTGTGCAACTGCAACTTGTCGAGGGAGAGCGGTGCCACCAATTTTAGTTAGTTCCGTGTATCAGGTATGAATGTCTCTTGTGCTTTGTGGAATGTTTGTATTAAATTTTACTCCATTTATCGTCGAATTTGTATTTCATCCCCACTGGCTTACTAGCCCGTATTAGGCTCCAATTCGACGTCAATACCTCTCGTGTTCGAACTGTAGCCGCTGTTTCATAGTGGAGCAGATGTGCTCATGTTTGGTAAATTTACTTACAAAATTACTGAGTTGTCGGAATTTCAGAAGTGGACGTCCTTTCCTGAAGTTAACTGCTAAAGCCAGTCGCGCTCTGACGCAGTGAACTTACGTGTGGGCTAAGGAAGATTTCTTCTAAATTCTGTTTTTCGTTGTGTGAATGATGAGTGTGAACGTGGTGTGTGTGATCTTGACAAATCGTAACCAGTAATTCAGTAGACTTGCCACACACGTGTCGGCCCAGTTGTTGCGTTGTATAATTTACCACGTGGGATTAACGCGCCAGCATTCTACGTAATTGTGATTTAACTTACAACTGAGCGTGTGTTACTTTTAATGAGGAAATAAATGTTAATTATTGCTAAATTCGTTACCATTACGCCTCAAAGCGCCATTCTGATCCGTAGTCAGGATCCTTAAGATCAGTCAGTTTACACATCCCATTAACAACGTTTCAATGAAATTTATAGTGATTATTGTATGCACAATACAGGGATCGGTATTTTATTAAATCATTAAACGATCAGTGAAGTGGCGCCTTTTTATCAGTTTAATTAATTAATATTTAAATAAATTTGGCCCAGTAATCAGAAATATTGTGTTTGGTACTTGTTAGAGGCAAGTGAGCGTAGGCTCCACTTGAAGAGTCATTCTTGGGAAGCTGATCCTACCATTACCTTCCAGAGTAAAAGACGACAGGGATCACAAAACAAATAGCCTTTCATGTAGTTTCATGGGGGACCAAATCTCCAGGAATAGAGAAACAACTAAGGAACGAGGGAGTACATTAAAAAAATGAAGATTTTTGAGCTCTTCAATTTCTTTCCGCTTCTGTGAGTGTGCAATGTTTCCAAGTCTTTCTTAATTCTATTTAAAGCATGGCCACGTATGCATATGTATTTAGCTATTGCTATTGCAATAAGGCAAGCGAAGGGAGCAGAAGTGGAACGTTACAATGTAAGAGGGGGTCATTTTGTAGAACACATCTTTCGCTATTATGAGTGCTATGCGAGTTTCAACAGTTTTCGTGAGACGATTTGAGCAATGACAGTACAATGGGGAGAGCCTCCAAAATGTAAACGCATTACTGTGTTACGTCACCAATGCAACAAACATCGTTGAATGTTACTAAACAATAACGATTGAATATCCGAATTTGTAGCTGAGGTGAATGTGTGGAAGATGGGCTAAGAAACTGGTTGCTGAGTACCTAGAAAGACGGAGGGAGGGAAGGTCAGCGATTAAGATCACGTTAGCAATGAGGTCACTGGAGACGAAACTCAACTCGGAGTGGGGAAGGAAGAAGGACCGTGTCCTCTCGAAAGGAACCATCCCGGCATTTACATTATAATTGAAGGAAATCACTAGACTTTCTAAATCTCGATGGTCGGCAGGGGATTTGTGCCCCTGTCCTGACCAGTGCGCCATCGCAATCGATGAGTTAAAAAAAAAATGGTTCAAATGGCTCTGAGTACTATGGGACTTAACATATTAGGTCATCAGTCCCCTAGAACTTAGAACTAGTTAAACCTAACTAACCTAAGGACGTCACACACATCCATGCCCGAGGCAGGATTCGAACCTGCGAGCGTAGCAGTCCCACGGTTCCGGACTGCAGCGCCTAGAACCGCACGGCCACCGCGGCCGGCTAATCGATGAGTATCAAGAGATAAAATAAAGGAAGATCCATGTAATGATTTGTCTGAAAGTAAGAAAGAAACAGATGATCCTCGAAATCATGTTCAGAAGCTGAGATGCTCGTACGTTAATGACCTAAGGAGTCCACTGAGTGTAATTGCACCAGCCACATATCCTCTAGTACTCTCTAACATTCTAACTAAAACATTGAACTTTAAATTCTCAATTGGCACCTAATATTCTGTACATGAATTCGAGCGTTATTCAAAGGGGCGTCCAATGTTTATCTAATTTATTTAATTTCTTACTCTTAGTAAAATCGTTTCACAAAACATTTAACAGTATTGTTTTCAAATTCTTATTATATTTCGATTTTGCTCAGAAAGCATGAAATAAAATACGATGGCATGCTGAAAAGTGATGCCTCCCAATTTTAAAGTGAAAATTCTTACAGATTTTACACAAAACAAACGTTGACAAACTGCCTATTGGCTTCTGTCTCGGGTTCTTCGGCCGACGTTCATCTAACGTTATTTACATGCTACATCTTTATTCCCAACATAGTCACTCTGGAGATTAACACATTGATTTGTTGATAACAATGTATGACTTTGTTTACAGACCCACATCACCTACTCTTACACCGATTTATCACTATCAACGCGGAAACCTCCAAGGTGTTCTTTGAGTTTTGGGCCAAGTCGCGACAGTATGGAGGTTGGTCGATGACAGCGAACCCAAGGCGTCGGATTGTCGCAGAGGTCGTAGCGCTTGTGCGTGGTCTGGGCATTTTCACGCTGGAAATGTGTGCGCCAACTATTCCAGTTCGAAACTCGATTTCAAAACTCTGCGTCTCTCGCACCGACATTACTACGTTACGCACCGCCATGTTACACGCTACAATTAGGTGCCCTCTAGCGGCAGAGGGCTGCAAATATGTTGACATGAAGATTAAATGTGTAGAATATTAATAGCTTTTGTTTTATTTAAAAAGCTTAAATAAAAGCTTCGCATAAAAATTAGGAGGCATTACTTTCCAGCACGCCTTCGTACATTTCAATATTCATAGGTTCCTTTTTATTATTAAGAGTATGTAGATCATGAGAAAATAGAAGTTTCGATTAACACTGTGATTTAACATTTGTTTATATTTTATTTACGTACATAATTTGCAGCAGCTGCCAATGAAATATTGAAATTTGGCCTCAAATCACATATTAAGTCTTTCTTAATTACCCTGGTTACTTTCATGGAATTAAATATTTCTGTGCGAACCAAGACCTAGCACTGGCCAATTTTATACACCATTTGTCCATTTCCCACTATCCATTCGGCTTTGAAAATTTGGGCAAATATGCATCGTATAATTTCTATTGAGTTTTGTTTTCGGTCCGCTGAGATATTTTATCAAAACGACGGGGACGGTGGGTAGATGACAGAAGAAAAAACGCAGGAGCAAAATGGATGCGCATAATGCATGGAAAGGTCTAGAGAAGACATTTTTTACATTGGTGGCTGATAATGACGACGTAACATAAGTCAATCAAAAGAACACAGGGTGCGTCAAAGACATTTGCAGATTTGACAAGACTGTATCTTGTAAATGACTGAAGATAAAACATTGAAGTTAGTTTTAACCTACACATTGAATCTGAATCTTTACGTTGGCGTCTTTTCTATGTTCATGTGGTTGCCAATAGCAGTCTCCTCGGCGCAGGTAGCTATTTCATTTCGGTCGGTCAGTCCCCACGTGCGTCGAATCCAAATGGCAACATCACAGCAACAAAAGTCGTTTTTTGTTCTTCGTTTCAGCAAGTGTAGTTCAGTTACTGCAGTGCAGTGCGACTTTCGCAGAGAGTAAGGCACTGCACGTTCTGTGATTCACAGTACTTGGCGAAGGCATGAGCAGTATCAAGACACTGGTTATTTATGCAAGCAGAAACCCACTGTTCGCTTTCTAGTCGTGGCGCACGTTCAGCAGAATCGGCACGAGGTGTTTAGAAGTCTAATCGTACATCCGGCGGAGGGTGAGTCATTCCTCATGTGCCACCCAGGCGTGTTCTGTTATATTTAAAACCAAAGAGAATTCTACTGCTACAGGCCCTCAAAAATGGCGATGAAATTAAAACGGGTAGAGTTTGTGGCAGCTCCCTTTCATAAGGAAAATAATGGTTGATTATCTGAATCACGAGCGCTAAAATTCATATAATGGGAGTTGTTATAGTTTGTCTCGAGGGAACCACCGCTATAATGGGCCTAAATTGAAAATCCCCTATAAAAATTAATTTACCTGCGTAAGAAACGTAGCTGTGTGCTGTTAATAATTTTGCGCCGCTCCGGGCTTCGCGAAGCTCCGATAAGTAGCGCAGAGTGTTTTACCTGGAGGGTAGCAGACCTAGCAACACACGATGTTTCCTGGTTTAGAAAAAGCTAGGCATTTTGTAACTTTTTGTTGTTGTGAGACATGATGTTGTCTCCTGTGCACTTAGGCATATTTAAGTGTTATATAAGTATATTAAATATATTTGCAGGATATTGTTAGTTGTTCAGTAACAGAGATAAAATAAAAGAAGATACATATAATGATTTGTCTAAAAGTAAGAACTAAAACAGATTAGAGATGATCCTCGAAATCGCGTAATAATACTGTAGTCGAGTTCTTGAGACTTTGCAAAGCATCATGTGTTTAGTATGTTTTTAAAATTAGTTTCGTAACGTGTGGATAACTAAGTTATACTTCTTCAGTTGTGCACCATCTTGTACCTCTAAACAAAAGATCTTCTATCATGGAGCACATGCTGTTTACAAGTGAACTGAGTTTCCTTAGTGTCTTACAAAGTTTACCTGCCTTCATAATGGAAATTGGTTGTAGTTGATAATAGCTTCAATTTGAAAGTGTTTTAGTTTGTAACTGGTTCTTGGTAACACTTCTTCTTAATTTGATTTATCTTACTGAAGATGTCTAGTAGATAAATAACGTAACACTTAGACCATTAAATACAGTGTTGGCAATATTCATTAATTGAAACAGCTCTAAACTGGAATAAAATTTCTGTACGTAAGTACATGACCATGTTGTACCTTGGAGCAATTTTTCATGTTTGGAGAAACCTTACTTTCCGGGGTATTTATGTAATGTCAGAAAAGTACTGCAGCACACACAAACTCAAGACTGTCTTTTTATAATGCAAGGAGAAAACGTATTAAACTTCTATTACAGAGTAGAGCTGAAAGTCCGAAATGTGTTCCAAAGTATATCACTGTCCCCTATTAAATGAAAAAGCTAGGGTAAAATGATAGTCTCAGTTCCAATGAAAAAATGCTGCAGAATCTTAAAATAAAATAATCTTACTTCGCTTTAATTCAGTTTGCGTTAGAAAGGTCTGACTACTGAGAAAAAAACCAGAATATAGTACAACTATTTAAATAATATTGCATTCACAACGCGTCCTAGAATTCAACTTCCTAACAACCTTTTAAAGTATGAGCATTAACTTCATTAGCCGTTGGCTGACAGAACTAGAAACACGTCAGTCCAAAATGGATGAAAGCAATATCCGAATGGAAGAGTTAAAAGATTTTCTTGTTTCTGCACGGCCATAGTGATATGCCACAGTGAACTGTGGTCCCTTTTGAGACAGTATTCTGCTCCTCTGCCGTCCGTATGTCAGTCCTCACGGTGCAGCTTCCCCGGAACTCGATTTGCCAATTAAATGGAACATATTTTCCCAAAAAACCTTAATAAAATGAAATTTTCGCATGTGACACCTTCCACCAACCACACGGCAACGATTTCAAATTAACCTTCTGGTGTATTTGTCTACTGCAGTGGACAGCTGTTAATGCCATTTCTTTGGGTTTTTTAATCAGTCCTGAGAGACCAAATACACGCATGCTACAGCACCAGAAGGAAGTATCCACTGGAGTAGTGGACTGTGTGCATCTGCAGCCTCAGGAATGATTAAAAACACCAATGTGGCGACATCAACAGCTGTGCACTGCAGTGGACAACTGGAGCGTTACAAGTTGTGCAAATTCATCCTGGTCGTTGGGATGGAAGATAAAATTTAGCTTTGACGTTCAGTGTTTATTTGTTAGGCTACGTTCCACTTAAGTGGAAAAGTAAGCCGCCGCAACGTAAGGATGTCGAGAACAAAGCAATCATGAACTGTAGTCGAGTTATTGAGACTTTGCAAAGCATAATGTGTTTTGTAACGTTCTTTTTCACGGAAAGGGCTCTTAAAGGAATCACGACTAAGGATATACTGCAATGTGACCGTTTCTACAATTCAAAGAATATGCCGAAATGTTCATTTTTCAGCAAGTTGGAGCACCACCACTATGGCAACTGCATGTAAGAGTATTTCAGAACAGTGAGTTGCTCCAAGTGATGGATCGGCCGATAGCGGTGTTCGTAACTGGTGTTACTCCTTTGATCTCCATGGTGACGCGATCTCACGGCATGCGATTTATTTTTTTGGTGGTGGTTTGTGACTCGGTTTACGTGCGTCTCCTTCGAACAACTTTGAGTGAACTGCATCGACCCATCGAGCACTGAATGCAATCACAGACGTGCTTGCAAAAGTGTGGGACGACTTTGAATATCTACAGGAGCTTTACTACGCGTCCGCTGGAAGGCACACTGATCATTTGCGGAAGATAATGGAAAACGTAATTGTAAAAAGTACCGCAAGGTTGTATGCGCATGTCATGGACTGTGCGGCTGGTTCCGGCGGAGGTTCGAGTCCTCCCGCGGGCATGGATGTGTGTGTTTGTCCTTAGGATAATTTAGGTTAAGTAGTGTGTAAGCTTAGCAACTGATGACCTTAGCAGTTAGGTCGCATAAGATTTCACACTCATTTGAACATTTGTATGCGCATGAATGTAAAAAACATATGGCCTTGCAGTACCAGGTAGTTGATACGAAAATGAAAACTTTGAAACTAATCTGCATCTGTAACTCTTTGAGCTCCGGAATCAAAACCTGCTAGCGCTATCCATTCTTCACCACAATAAACAACTTTTGCAACAGTCCATTAGTAATTTGTTCACTGCACACAGAGAAAACATCATCATATTGCAGCAACACCTGAATATTTTCACCAAACTTCTGTATAGATTTAAAAACCACCTGGGAGTTTATTCCAATCTTACTCTTGGCAAACAAAACACAGAAAATTAATATGAAAAAAAGAAGCTAATAATAAAATGACTCTTACATCGTTACAAAAACTGATAGAAGAACAAATCCGAGTTCCTCATATGCCTAAGTCGCATTGTCAAACAAACGAGACAAATAACCCAGTGAAATCCATGTACAAGTCGCACAAACAACATGATAAGTGCAATGTGCTCAGAGTACGGGCTCTGACATGTAAAACTAACACATCCTGCCATAGCAAAAAAAACTACACTTCGTGTTCAAACTCCACAGTCAGCACGGAACGACAGCCAGAAAGCGAATGCTAGACTGCAAGGAACAATTCACGGGAAAAGAATGGTAAGAATACAAAATAATGAAAACTGTACCAGTTACTTATTTTTTCCAGCTTAGCATAACCCGTTTCGATAATTCATTCTCATTTCATTTCATGTGAGTTTGTTTTTATAAAACATTTTTGAGATGTTTGCATGTGTGATTTACTGCATGTCTTGCGCTGTAGTTGCCTTTTTGAGATTGTAAAACATTGTGCTTACTCTATCACACAGAACATCATAGACACGTAAATCGTCACTTACATTGTTTACTTTTGCAATCAAAACATGTTACAGTATCATCACTTGCACTGTTTGTTTTTGTAATAAAAAAAATATTACAGTATCTTCACTTACACTGATTGTTCTTTGAATCAAAATATGCAACAGAAGCATATTTTGATGACAAAAACAAACAATCTAAATGATTCCAGAATGAATTTTCACTCTGTAGCGGAGTGTGCGCTGATATTGAACTTCCCTTGCAGATCAAAACTGCACTTGCCCCCGAAGGACAAAGGTCTCGAGTCTGAGTCTCGGTCCGCACTTTTGCACTTGAAAATGAGAATAAATTCTCGAAACGCGTTGTGCTGAGCATGAAAAAATAACTGACTGCTGCAGCCTTTCATTATTTAAAGCTTGAAGACAACAGAGGGGAACGGTGTGAAAGGTTCCGCGACACGACATACCAATACGCGTAAACAATTTGGTACTGAGTCTGAACGCTCTTCATCCATCGGTTGACGAAGCATTTAAAGTACCTAGAGGGTGAGTCGATACTTTTAGGATTGGCCAAACAGCAAATAATGTGAAGGTGCTAAGTTTTTCGCGTTTCATGGGAACGGAAAGGCAGGAGTCTACGTTTTTTTTCTACTCCCCACAAAAATATTAATTTAAAATATAAAGCTGGGTAAACATTAACCCTGAGGTGCAGTTGTCCACTGCAGTGGACAGCTGTTAATGTAGCTTCATTGGTGTTTTCAATCTGTACTGAGGCTGGAAATGCATACAGTTGTGGCGTTCGATGGTTATTCAGTGGTTTGGTATTTAACTAATTCGTAAAGGAAAATGATAATGTTATTTCATTACAGTGACTAATTACAAAATAATTTATTCTCCCGGCTAAAGATTTGGTCAAGTTGCTAAGGAACTCCAAGTTGTTATGTTAAAGTGTTGTCTGTAAGTTGTTTAAGTGTCACTGAATCACAGTTCAAACAACAGATTCTATACAACTATTGATTATGATGGAAACAGATATCTTCAGAAAAATGATCATTAAAACCACCGAATGTCAGCCGCGCACAGCACTGACGTATGTTACCGGAAACAATATTCTTCGCAACTTGTGCGTAATTAATTTCGGCTCCACACATCAGCAAAAAAAGTTTGTTATTTGGATCGTGCTATGGGCACAGTTTTTTAAAGAACCAATCTGATTCGAATTATTTTCATTAAAATGACTTCGGGACCACCGGTGCACATTTATTTTTACACATTTTTATTACCTTCGGCATTTACTCGTATGTGTGCACAGTTGCGTAATTTGAATTTGCCGCTGAGCTAATTGTTAAGATGGCGGCAGACAATTGATAGAGAATTTCTATTGTTAGAGCAAATAGGATAAGTATTTGAAGTGCTTATTAAACTTAACCTCAGTTTGATATGCGTCTTGCGTCCGCAACCTACAAAAGCCAACCAACAAAAGGTAAAAACAAAGGAAGATATACGCAGATCATAAAAGGAGTTTACAATTATCCTTATCTTTGTATGATACACATGGATATGTCCAATTACATCATAAAATATTATATATTAATTAATACACTCCTGGAAATGGAAAAAAGAACACATTGACACCGGTGTGTCAGACCCACCATACTTGCTCCGGACACTGCGAGAGGGCTGTACAAGCAATGATCACACGCACGGCACAGCGGACACACCAGGAACCGCGGTGTTGGCCGTCGAATGGCGCTAGCTGCGCAGCATTTGTGCACCGCCGCCGTCAGTGTCAGCCAGTTTGCCGTGGCATACGGAGCTCCATCGCAGTCTTTAACACTGGTAGCATGCCGCGACAGCGTGGACGTGAACCGTTTGTGCAGTTGACGGACTTTGAGCGAGGGCGTATAGTGGGCATGCGGGAGACCGGGTGGACGTACCGCCGAATTGCTCAACACGTGGGGCGTGAGGTCTCCACAGTACATCGATGTTGTCGCCAGTGGTCGGCGGAAGGTGCACGTGCCCGTCGACCTGGGCCGGACCGCAGCGACGCACGGATGCACGCCAAGACCGTAGGATCCTACGCAGTGCCGTAGGGGACCGCACCGCCACTTCCCAGCAAATTAGGGACACTGTTGCTCCTGGGGTATCGGCGAGGACCATTCGCAACCGTCTTCTGCCTTGGTGTCAATGATGGTCGTATGCGTGTTTGGCGCCGTGCAGGTGAGCGCCACATTCAGGACTGCATACGACCGAGGCACACAGGGCCAACATCCGGCATCATGGTGTGGGGAGCGATCTCCTACACTGGCTTTAGACCTCTGGTGATCGTCGAGGGGACACTGAATAGTGCACGGTACATCGAAACCGTCATCGAACCCATCGTTCTACCATTCCTAGACCGGCAAGGGAACTTGCTGTTCCAACAGGACAATGCACGTCCGCATGTATCCCGTGCCACCCAACGTGCTCTAGAAGGTGTAAGTCAACTACCCTGGCTAGCAAGATCTCCGGATCTGTCCCCCATTGAGCATGTTTGGGTCTTGATGAAGCGTCGTCTCACGCGGTCTGCACGTCCAGCACGAACGCTGGTCTAACTGAGGCGCCAGGTGGAAATGGCATGGCAAGCCGTTCCACAGGACTACATCCAGCATCTCTACGATCGTCTCCATGGGAGAATAGCAGCCTGCATAGCTGCGAAAGGTGGATATACACTGTACTAGTGCCGACATTGTGCATACTCTGTTGCCTGTGTCTATGTGCTTGTGGTTCTGTCAGTGTGATCATGTGATGTATCTGACCCCAGGAATGTGTCAATAAAGTTTCCCCTTCCTGGGACAATGAATTCACGGTGTTCTTATTTCAATTTCCAGGAGTGTATTTATCATCATTTTCACTGTTTTTTCATATGTCGAATAGATAATGTTTATAACAGTTAGAGGCAAAATTTGCTCTCGTCGCACTGTAGCTACAATATATCCAGTGGATGTTACACAGTCCGCAAGAATGGACACTCCCTTCTTGTGCTGCACCATGCGTGCATTTGATATGAGGGTTGAGCTACTGTTGTGGCCACGCACCAGGGATTACCTCCCGAAAACAGAAACCTTAGAATATGCCTAGCGGGCCCTGGAAGCCACTCTAGAGTATTACTCTAATCTTGAGCAAAGCTTTTCTGCCGTACATGAGAGTGACGACGGGGATTCCCGGAATTCACCTCTCGTACGAGAAACTTTTTGCCACCACTCAACAGTCTGGATCGCCCACCTTAATCCGTACATATTATAATAATGTATGTATGTATGTATGTGTGTGTGTGTGTGTGTGTGTGTGTGTGTGTGTGTGAGTGAGTGAGTGAGTGAGTGAGTGAATGTGTTCCATATCTCCTCCTAACTCACTGGACCGATTTCAGCCAAAATTGGTACATATACCCCTTATTGTCTTGGAACAATATCTATGCGGGTAAGAACGAACTTCCTATCTTAGTTCATGAGCTATGACGTCATAAACAATGAAATGCATGAAAACTGACGCATCATGCTCGACGTTTAAATGTATACTTCTGTGCTATAAACTGTATCCGCAATAAATTTTGTAGGCAGTGTTCAGATATGCCGCTATGTGCACTTACAAAACTACATCATGGTAACACACATAATTAGGAGATATAACGTCATAAAAACTGAGATTCGTGAAAAACTGCCGCATTGAGCATGAGATTTAAATTTATTACTTCTTTGCTACTAACCTTATTAGCAACACTTTTTGCAGACAGTATCCACAAAAATCGCTAAATGTCACGACAAAACTATACCATTTTATGACACATAGATCATGGGATACAATGTCAGAAACACTGAGACACATGAAAACTGCCGCATCAACTATGGCGTTGAAATTTATTACTTCATTGCTGCTTACTCTTATTCGCAAAACATTTGGCCGACGGTATCCACACGTGCCGGTTTATGTGCCTACATAAATATATAGTTCTGAGACACACAGTTCAAGAAATATGACGTCATAAACATTGATGGTGAGATACGTGAAAAATGCATCATACATGAAGTTTTACTACGTTATAAAACTAACACACTCCTGCAGTCGAGTCAACTTAAGGATACTGCACTTATACATTCACGCGTTATGCAAGTATCTTTGTACGACTGTTTCACAATTTCAAAGGTATTTTCACGAATACAAGCAAATCAGATTTTCTGTGTTTCCAATAGCAAAGTGGCAGAGTCAATACCCGGATAAAATTGCGTTTGTCAGCTACTTTAAGAAACAAATGCAACTGTACTGATACAGAACAGTGAAGCAACCTGTACCAGTCTTGTTGCAAGGGTGTTGTACTATGTGTAAGTTAAAATCCAACCTACGTGTCTGTCCTGATTTGCATAAAAGAGAGCCTAGTGTGAAATCGGATGAACCTCTTTCAAAATACCATGTACTACACACACAAAAAGAAGTTTGGCATCAACTTGGGTCCGAGAGTTCCGGAACCTGTACAGAAAATTGGAATAGAGAACAACATAAACATCATTTCCGCCATTTTCATTGCTCATGAAAACCACACATTGCATGTTGTGCCACCATACAGCGAGACCTTCAGAGGTGGTGGTCCAGACTGCTGTACACACCGGTACCTCTAATACCCAGTAGCACGTCCTCTTGCATCTATTCATGCCTGTCTTCGTCTTGGTTGCAAAATTGGACCTCGCCATGGACGTCGGGAGTGAAGCTGCGCATCACGCAGCCCATTGCGCACGGTTTGAGTCGTATCACGACGTCCTGTAGTTGCTCGAATAAATGGCTCTCAGAACTATGGGACTTAAGGCTGCACGAATAGCATTATTCAACTTTGTGGAGTTGCTGTCAGGATTCCCCCGAGCCATAATCCGTAGGTAGCGGTCATCCACTGCAGTAGTATCCCTTGACTGAGCGAGGTATTTCATCGACCCTGCCTCTCAGTATCTCCTCCATGTTCGAACAACATCGATTTCGTTCACTCCGAGACGCCTGGACACTTTCCTTATTGAGAGCCCTTCCTGGCACAAAGTAACAATGCTGATACGATCGAACCGCGGTACTGACCGTCTAGGCATGGTTGAACTACAGACGAGCCGCGTACCTCCTTCCTGGTGGAATGACTGGAACTGATCGGCTGTCGGACCCCCTCCGTCTAATAGGCGCTGCTCATACATGGTTGTTTACATCTTTGGGCTGGTTTAGTGACATCTCTGAACAATCAAAGGGAGTGTGTCTGTGATACAATATCCTCAGTCAACGTCTATCTTCAGGAGTTCTGGGAACCGGGGTGATGCAAAACGTTTTTGATGTGTGTATTCTGAAGTTCTCTCGCAGTTGACTACTGCATGTAGCCCACGAGTTCAACATGTCCACCAACGCGAATGTGACCGAAATGCCCGAATAAGTGTCCCTCGCGTTAATACAGCACTTATCGTCATCTGGGAACTCGGCCCACTTAGGAATGAGACCCGACGTAGGCTCCAGTTGGCACTGTCGTTAGGGTCGGTCACGTGAGACTGAGCGTTCGCGGCAGTTTCCTCCTCTTCCTGAGCGCCAGAGCCGGCCGTCTCCGTGACACCTCCTCTTGAAGAGTCCCGTAATGAGATTTTCAGTACGTTACGCTTCCCAGCGTAATTACATTCCCGCTTCGCGGTGGTAATAAAACACGAGGACATAAAAAGCGAAGCCCGCTTTTGCGAGAACAAATACGAACATAAAAATGAAATGTAAGTCCCAGTGTTACTAGCGCTTTGTTTTTAGCCGTTGTCGTGAACATTACGTAGCATATTTTGAGTTTTATGAATATTCCTCGCGGCAAACGACTTCTGAGTTCGTTATTACGAGTAATTTCAGACGTCAGTCATTAAGAGCGGTCCCACCTCGGCCTGGCCCTTCCCCCGCTCTAGTTCCGCTCTGTGTTAAGTGGGCTGCGTTTGACGGTTTTGCGCTGAATTTTCCTTCCACTCTGCTGCCGACCGTAAAGCGGAAGAACTGCCGCCTAACATCTTGTTATGGTGATACTTCGACATTTGTAATGGACGAGTTGGAAGCGTTGTTAACTATCCGGTGTCGCTACATGACATGCTTTCCTTCTGCGCTTGCTACACTTCTTACCACTATATTTAACTAACCTGCCATTAGGCATCACTGAACGTGGCAGCGTAGGTATGAAGTCTTCTCGACGTAACGTAGTGCAACGGCTTGTTGTGGGAATTACTTGGGTACTGTCTGATGCCCTACAGTTTGATTCAAATCAAATGTCCGATACGCTAAGTTTCTAAAACAAAATTTACAATGAAAGCATTACCCCTCCCTCCCCTCCTTCAACCCCCGCGCCAACCCCCTCCCTCCCCCCCCTCCCCCCCCTCCCCACCCATCGAAGCATCTGTATCTTTCCATCAATTGTGCAATTTCACTAACCATCCAATTAACAAAGAGTTAATCAAGGTCAATCTAGCAGCTTCATCAAACAGTCCTCAAGCAAAGGTACAACGATAATATCACAACAAAAATAAAACAATAAATACACGGCGTTCTTTCTCAGATCATAAGAAATGCAGTAACCGTTGCAAATGGGAATCACCAGTCTTAAAAAATTTAGGTGTCAGTAACTACTTCCTTCAAAAACATGCAGAAAGGGGAGGAGAGTCCTATTGTGGTGATCAAAGAGTAGATATTCACATTGTACCAAGAGATTGTGTCTCAACACACAGAGTTCGTTAGCTCTAATGGAAGAACAGGCATCCAGGTCAGGTAACGCCGTGAATTTCTTGAAGATACCGTCCTAGAATACTCTAAAGAGCTTCAGGCCAACCACGGAATATGCTAACGCAGAAATAGAATGCCATGTCAACTTCTAGCAACAAACACATTTAACAACACCTGAGGTAGTGTTATACATGTATCTTTGTTTTAACAGCTGGGTCAGCACAACTTCGAGCAGGCACAAACTTACTTCACCGAATATGTGAATCAGAGTGACAGAGAAAACTTTGGACATCGCTCCTCCTGCGCTATTAGGGAAATCGCGAAAAGTTTAAATCAGAATGGCTAGATGGGAATACGAATAAGGCTCTGCTGTTCTGAGATACTTGCCTTGTCTGCAGGTACACTTGACATTTAAAAAAAAAGGGTCCGGCCGCTGTGGCCGAGCGGTTCTAGGAGCTTCTGTCCGGAAACCAGCTGTTGCTATGGTCGCAGGTTCGAATCCTTCCCCGGGCATGGATGTGTGTGGTGTCCTTAGATTAGTTAGGTTTAAGTAGTTTCTAAGGGGACTAATGACCTCAGATGTTAAGTCCATAGTGCTTAGAGCCATTTGAACCAACTATTTGAAACAAAAGTGGTCCACTGCTTATTGAAACCAACATAACTTAGCTGTATCGCAGGTCCCCTAAACGCCGTAACCCTGTGGAGTACAGTCGTTTGACTGTACACAACGGCTACCCCAAGAGGCCACTAGAGATTACTGCCCATTATGGCACTCAGTCCAAATGTAAACTAATACTGTGATACAACAAATATTAGAAAACACTTAATTAGAGGTGAGACGGTCCCTTATGCTTGTAAACTAAACTTCATTACAATAAGCGACCCTGCAGAAGCCTGATCACACCCTTTAAATATCACGACGAGTTTTTGTTTGCGCTGTGAACTGACCCACCGTTAACCAGACAAAGCTTGCCTGTCTGATCGAGACTCGACTAGGCATAAAGAGACGTAAATATCGAAGTATTCACCAGTCCGAACCTTGAAATAAATGACGTTACGTTTACCACTGCACTGGGAACTCCACGAGGCTTTTATTGCGCCTGAGAAGTAACCACGAAAGTTATGTCATAAAGTGTAACGCACAAGTGTGAAACACCATGATCTAAAACTGTTGTGATGGACGGGGAGTAGAACCAAGCACCTGTGTGAATTGTTAACGAAGCAGAATCAGATATCACTTATTAAATATGTTGACCAATAGCGTGATACTGGAGCCTGAAATAGCGATACCAGTGACTTTTGACTGGTAGAGATTCGAACACGGCACCTTTAGCTATTGTCTTATACTAAAAAAAAAGGTAAAATATTTATTGTTTCTTCACGAGTAGCGAGATTTGCACATTTTCGTCTAGAAGTAACGCAACGAATAGTTCTGTGCTGTCTGGGACACCATCTCCACGCATCGTCGTCGTTAACTCCACACGAAGAGGTGTCAACTATCGAATACCCTTTCACCAATGGTTAGGATCGCGTCGTTGTTAGGAATCTGGGGGAGTTTGGCATCATGAGGAAACAATGAAATGATGGGACAGTGTCATGTCGAAGGGTTCGCATACAGAGAATTCCCGTCCAGTACCAGTATTTTTAAAATCTCAAGGTTACTTGAAATAAGAAATGAAAGTCCTATGACCTTACATGACGTTGCGTTCTGAACAAAAGCAACATAACTAGTGTAAGAAACCTTACTAGAGACAGAGTTTCTGTAAGCAGCAACTTCCGCCTCTAACAGCCAAAACTAATCCAACTCTTTTCCAGTCAGTAACGAATGAAAATATTCACTGTTGATCTGGAACCACGGAAGAGTGTTGCAGTCTTTACTTGGCCTTACTGGAGGTGAAGGAAGTATGTTTCTGGATGTTAAAAACTGGTACCCCAAATCAAACACACACCTTAGCCATTAAAAGCTAGCCTCAGGCCAACCAACCATTGAATTTCGCATGTTTTTGTCATAATAGGGCATGCAGCACACAACACAATATTTTTTGACATCCGCTTGAGCTATTGTTTTGAATAACCTATTCGTAGTCTAATAGGCAACGTCATGAAGTGCGAATGCAAAGCTGTGATATCAAACCCATCCTTTTCCTTTTTTTTTTTAAAGCTGTATTCCGTCGGTCTGCTAAGAGTATCAGTCTGACAGTAGGTCAGAGACAGTTTCGCTCATTTTCTAATCAGCCACTAATAGAAAATCTTGAGGAAACATGTCTGTGGTAGGGTTCGTGGTTGTCTGTCATGGTAAGGCCAATTTCAGCACCATTAGCCAGCAGTCAATTGATACAGAACGGCGTCTGCCCAAGTGATCGCGACGCATCCGGCATAGAGCCTACGATTTCCTGAGGACTATTCTGCGGTCGAACTAGCAAATCATAACATTACATAACACTGTTTATGCTATCATACTGTGTTTCAGCGTGCTCGGAAGCGATTACTTCATCTGGAGAAAACAGTGGGTAAGCCATAACAAAATCTATTGTTATTGTTGTACATCTGGTAGCACAAAGAGGGCTTTTATGTTGCGAACTGCTTCACAGGGATGTGTCCTTCACAGTTCATATTTGTTGCTAACAAATGACAGAATGGTTCAAATGGCTCTGAGCACTATGGCACTCAACTGCTGTGGTCATCAGTCCCCTAGAACTTAGAACTACTTAAACCTAACTAACCTAAGGACATCACACACATCCATGCCCGAGGCAGGATTCGAACCTGCGACCGTAGCAGTCGCACGGTTCCGGACTGCGCGCCTAGAACCGCGAGACAACAAATGACATGTCTTGCATTCCCAGAGTAACAGATGCGACCTGGAAGACAGCACCAAGCAAATAGCCCGCCGCACGTCTTCTAATCTACGACCCGCATGTGCTTACCTTTCACCTCTTATCAATCAACCATTAAGAAAGCTAGGTATTGTTTTCTTTTGCTTCTTTTGTTGTCGCGATTGCACTTGAAACGTGGGATAACTCAGAATCAGAAATCTCTGCATGCTTGGGATGTAAAAACTACCTGTACATCGTCAAACGGCTTTCGATAACGAGCTGGAATATATTGTTGACAATTTCTCTGATGGTTCAAATGGCTCTAAGCACTATGGGACTTAACATCGGAGGTTGTCAGTCCCCTAGACATAGAACTACTTAAACCTAACTAACCTAAGGACATCACACACATCTATGCTCGAGGCAGGATTCGAACCTGCGACCGTAGCAGCAGTGCAGTTCCGGACTGAAGCGCCTACAACCTCTCAGCCTCAGCGGCCGGCAATTTCTCTGATATTTGTGTCTGTTTTGTTCAATAAGCTAACGGGGAACACTATTTCTATGC
Source organism: Schistocerca gregaria (assembly GCF_023897955.1). NCBI lineage: Eukaryota > Metazoa > Arthropoda > Insecta > Orthoptera > Acrididae > Schistocerca > Schistocerca gregaria. The sequence goes on along the minus strand of NC_064922.1, from coordinate 353,446,959 downwards.
ACTACACGAATACAACTGGTGTTTCATCATAATACCATACAGCAAATGGCCATCTTAAATATACGTGAGATCTTTTGTCTTACTCAAGTAGCAACCAGACTGCAACGTAAATACGACAAGGTGGCTGTGAGAGTAGTTGCTGTACGAAACGCAGTTAACAGAGTATTAAGTGGTACTGTTTCATTAACAGATTTGTGTATTTTCAGTAGCAGTTCCGCAGTATTTTGTGTTGCTTATCTTTAGATCTACTGGTTACTGAACGTAGCGAGACGACTTATGATGACAAAAATTCTAAAGATGCCGTTCTGAGTTCGATGTCGGTGTTTGTAGCTCTGTCACAAAGGAGACAAAATGTAGATCTCGCGCCAGTTCGGAACTGAGAGTTACTGCCTCTTACTCTTTACAGTGCGTCGACATTTTCATGGAGCCAGCGACCAACTGCAGCGTTCATCCCCTAGTCATTGCCCTTGTGATGGTTGATACAGATAATTCGCAATTCATACAACGAGATTAGTTGCAGTTGCTGCGCGAAAGTGATCTTCCCTGTCTGTAAACATATATTTGATATTCTGGTAACACACCAAGATGGATTTCATTCTGAATCTTTGATTAGTATACCACGAAAATGTCAAGTGAATCTTGCAAGATAGTTCTGTCATTCCAGGAAATAAGAGAACTATCACCAGACGTTATGAAGATGGTATCTATTATTTCGGACATGTCCGAAAGAACAGATACTATCTTTATATAGTAAGGCTAACCGGCCATTGACCTTCTTCTGTGCTGGACGCACACATATTGCTTCTAATCTTACGGGACTCGGTAAGATTGTCTGCCACGAGTAATGAGTGTAATGGGCAGGGGCGCTATGAATGTAGTGTGTGCAGATCAGGTTGGGAATGTGGGTCTCACGGGGAGCGTGCAAGGGATAAATCCCTGCAGTCGCACTATCGTCTGTGCCCTCGGTGGCTCAGATGGACAGAGCTTCTGCGTGTAAATAGGAGATCCCGGGTTCGAGTCTTGGTCGGGGCACACACTTTCAACTGTCCCCATTGATGTATATCAACGCTTGTCGGCGGCTTAGGGTCTTGATTTAACTATCATTTCATCACCAGACTTGTTCCACTATGTTGTCATGACCATATCATAGTCGTAACGGGACGATTATGTATCTGTAGACAGTGTCATTCTTGAGTGGGTTAACAATTTTAAGACCGTATCTTGCGCATCAACGATGCAGCTACTTAATTACTTTTCCTACAACGTCATGAGAAGTATTCTGGTATTTATGATGAGGGAGAAGAACAGAAAGTTGCACAGACCATCGCAATACATACGAAAGAAAATAAACGTAATTCACTGAGTTATAGATCCATTTCATTGATATCGACATATAGCAGGACTTGTGAACAAATACTCTGTTCAACGTTATGAAATACACCGAAATAATTGACACCTGTTGACATCAAATCAGCATGGGTTTGGGAAGCATTACTCCTGTGAGACACAGCTGGAACTTTATTCGCACGACATACTGCATACAGGGGCTCTCAAATTGATTCCGTATTTATAGACTTCCAGAAAGGCTTGTGATATCATTCTTCATAACTGTCACACTTCGTAGTAACTTACGGGACATATGACGGTATTGATTTACATCTGGACTCACTGCCATAAAGAACAGCATTTTCAAGTAGTCTCTTATGGGTGTATAGTCAAACGACTGTACTGCAGAGGGTGTAGAGGATGTGCGACACAGTAACTTACGGGACATATGACGGTATTGATTTACATCTGGACTCACTGCCATAAAGAACAGCATTTTCAAGTAGTCTCTTATGGGTGTATAGTCAAACGACTGTACTGCAGAGGGTGTAGAAGATGTGCGACACAGATATACTACGTTTTTTGCATGCAGTCAGATCCAGCCTACAGATTGGAATTCAGGGGTACCACACTTTTTGTGCTATCGAGGATACATCTCACACCTACCATGCAGGAGGCAGCATAGCGAAGAGCGTTTTACACCACAGATTTTGACCCTGTGTATTGTAACAAACACTGAGGTGATGAAAGTCGTATAAAGCCTCCTAATATTGTGAAGTACCTCCTTTTGCACAGAGTTGTGCAGCAACTCGACATGGCGTACACTCAACAAGTCGTAGGAAGTCCCCTGCAGATGTATTGAGCCGTGCTGCCTATAAATCCGTCCGAAAGTGCTGCCGCTGCAGGATTTTGTGTACGATCTGACCTATCTTTTACGTCTCATAAATCCTCGATGCAATTTACGGCGAGTGATGTGAGTAGGCAGATGATTCACTCGAAGTGTCCACAACGTTCTTCAAACCAATCGCAACAAATGGGGCAACTATGCAGACTACGGTGGGCTTGAAGCTTTTCCAGACGCTAACATCTTGGCTTGGAAGACTTGGAGTATAGCAGAGAGTAGAGGACTGCTTGCTAAGGTTCCTTATGGTACTTTGTCTACGAGAAGAAAGTAGCAGCTTAATACAGACGAGTACCTCAAGCGCCAGGGATTAAGTCCGGCTCAAGGACATGCGTTCAGCGTGCACAAGTGGATCAATGCTTTTTTTAATCTCACGGAAGATAAGGAAAGGAGATAAGGCTCGGCGACATGACGCATTGTCACCCCTAAAAGTTACATCGTTGGTTGGGAACTTGAATTCAGTGAATGTGCAAATGCTCTCCAAATAGATGAACTTAACAATTTCCAGTCAATGATAGGTTCATTAGGACCGGAGGACCAATTCCATTACATGTAAACACAACGCACCAGCTTGCACAGTACTTTGTTAACTTGGGTCCACGTTGTATGGGGTCTGTACCACACTCGAAGCTTACCCTCAACTCTCACTAACTGAAATCGGAACCAATCTTACCAGGGCACGGTTTTGCAGTTGTCTAGAGTAGAGCTGATGTGGTGTCGAGCCCAGGAGATGCGCTGCAGGCGATGTTGGGCTGTTAGCAAACGCATTCGCATCGGTCGTTTGGTGCCATAGCTCATTAACACAAAATTTCGCGGCACTGTTCTAACGAATAAGTTCGTCGTACGTCCAATATTGATTTATGTGATTTTTCACGCAGTGTTGCTTGTCTATTAGCACTGACAACTCTACCCAAATGCCGCTGCTCTCGGTCGTTAAGTGAAGGCAGTCGGATTATCCGTGGTGAGAGGTAAATCTGGTATTCTCGCCACAGTCTTGACACTGTGGGTCTGTGAATATCGAATTCCGTAACAAATTCCGAATTGGAATATTACATGCGTCTAGCTACAAGTACCACTCCGTTAATTCCCTTCGCACAGCCATAAACACGCCGGAAACTTTTTCACATCAATCACCCGAGTAGAAATAACAGCTTCGCCAATGTACTGCCATGTCATACATTCCAGAATGAGATTTTCACTGTGCAGCGGAATGTGCGCTGATATGAAACTTCCTGGCAGATTAAAACTGTGTGCCGGACCGAGACTCGAACTCGGGACCTTTGCCTTTCGCGGGCAAGTGCTCTACCATCTGAGCTACCGAAGCACGACTCACGCCCGGTCCTCACAGCTCCACTTCTGCCAGTATCTCGTCTCCTACTTTCCAAACTTTACAGAACTTCTGTAAAGTTTGGAAGGTAGGAGACGAGATACTGGCAGGAGTAAAGCTGTGAGGACGGGGCGTGAGTCGTGCTTGGGTAGGTCAGTTGGTAGAGCACTTGCCCGCGAAAGGCAAAGGTCCTGAGTTCGAGTCTCGGTCCAGTACACAGTTTTAATCTGCCAGGAAGTTTCATGTCATACATTGTTTACGCGCTACTGCCGCCATCTGTATATGTGCATATCGCTATCTAACGACTCTGGTCACCTCATTGTACAACTGTGCACTGATGGTGAGCCAAAACCTTAGGACCGCCTTCCTGACAGCACGTTGCACGTCCTTCAGAACGCAACACAGCAGTAATTCTGAGTGGCACTTATTCGATTAGCCCTTGTAGGTCTCCGCAGGTATGTGGTGCCACGTATCTGCGCACATATCACATAATGACTCGGTGGTTGGTGTACGCGGAACTGGCATCGGATAGCGTCAAAGATGTACAGATCAGGAGAATTTTGTGGCCAAGAAATTGATATCAGTTCACTGTCTTGCTTCCCCCCCCCCCTCCCCCCCCCCCGCCCAAAAAAAAGTGGTATGATTCTGGTTCCGTGACACGCACATATATCCTACTAGAATGTGGCATCACCGTTGTGGATGAAATCAACCATGGAGGAGTGCAGATGGTCCGTAACAATTTTCACGTAGTTTACACCTTTCGTGGTGCCGTAGGTTACTACACATGTCCATTGGAAACTCAGTTGAGTGTCCCTAATAATGTTATACTCCTACCACCAATCTGTGTCCGCGACCTGGTGCAGGTTTCGAGCGCCAGTTTCCTGGATGACGGGGTATCTGGAAACCAACATCAACCTGTCGCAACAAGAAACTTGATTCAGCTGACCATGCGGCACTTTCTCATTGATCTGGATCCAATTCGATGACAGCTAGCTCACTGTAGTCGTACCTGACGATGTCATTGGGACAACATGATAACGCGATACTGCTGCAGGGACTCAACAGTGTGTTCTGAACATTGTGCTACAAAATACTTGTGCCTCAAGCAGCACTGTACCCTGTTGTCGTGTCTGCAACAGGTTGCCGTCTATCCTGCTTTACAGGCCGTGTAGGTCTCCGACCTCCATATTCTCATACACTGTGATGAAGCGTGGACTTCCAACACCCTGTCGCCTGCTCGTGGTTTTACTGTCCCTCAACCATTTTCCCTCAACCATTTTTCACAGTTCCTTGCGACTGCAGCGTGTGAAAAGCCTACCATGTTCGCCATTTCCGAGATGCTGGTATTCAGGCGCCTGGAATAACAATCGGCCCCTTTTCAAAATCGCTTATGTCAGTGTTTTTCCCCGTCTGCGACCCACGTAGTCCCTAATATGATCCCCCAATAGTCGCTGTATCGTTTTATACATTCTCTATCGCATAACGTGGCCAAAAAGTCACCATGTGGCCTTCAACGTCGCGGTTTGGGCAGTGGCCACAAAATGTGACTGATCCATGTACGCAAGCCAATAATTACTGTGCAAAGAAAGCCGTTAACATCGGTGGAAGTATACGTAATTCACTCGTTTGTAATGTAGTCATGGTCACAAATGAAATTAGGACGACGGACACTGTCCAGTCACACTAATAGGACCACCGGCTGTGGTCCAATAACCACTCATAGATGGCAGCATTAGTTGTGAAGGGTACACTGAAGAGCCAATGAAGCTGGTATAGGCATGCGTATTTAAATACAGAGGTATGTAAACAGGCATAATACGGCGCTGCGGCCGGCTACGCCTATACAAGTGTCTGGCGCTGTTGTTAGATCCGTTACTGCTGCTACAACGGCAGTTTGTCAAGATCTAAGTGAGTTTGGATGTGGTGTTACAGTCCGCGCACGAGCGATGGGACACAGCATCTCCGAGGTAACGATGAAGTAGAGATTTTCCCGCACGACCATTTCACGAGTGTACCGTGAATATCAGGAATCCGGTAAAACATCAAATCACCGACATCACTGCTGCCGAAACAATATCTTGCAAGAACGAGACCAACAACGACTGAAGAGAATCGCTAAACGTGACATAAGTGCAACCCTTCCCCAAATTGCTGCAGATTTCAGTGCTGGTTGAGCAACAAGGGTCAACGCACGAACCATTCAACGAAACTTCATCGATATGGGATTTCGGAGCCGAAGGCCCACTCCTGTATCATTGATGACTGCGCGACACAAAGCTTTACGCCTTGCCTGGGCCCGTCAACACCGACGTTGGACTGTTGATGAATCGAAAGATATTGCCTGGTCGGACGAGTCTCGTTTTCAAATTGTATCGAGTGGATGGACGTGTGCGGGTATGGAGACAACCTGATGAATCCATGGACCCTGCATGTTGGCAGGGGACTGTTATAACTGGTGGACGCTCTGTAACGGTGTGGGGCTTGTGCAGTTGGACCCCTGATACATGTAGATACGACTGACAGGTGACACGTACGTAAGCATCCTGTCTGATCACCTGCATCCATTAATGTGAATTGTACATTCAGACGGACTTGGGCCATTCCAGCAGGACAGTGCGACACCCCACAGGTCCAAAATTGCTACAGAGTGGCTCCAGGTACACTCTTCCGTGTTTAAACCCTTCGCTTTCCACCAAACTCCGCAGACATGAACATTGGCTCTGAGCACTATGGGACTTAGCTTCTGAGGCCATCAGTCCACTAGAACTTAGAACTAGTTAAACCTAACTAACCTAAGGATATCACACATCCATGCCCGAGGCAGGATTCGAACCTGCGACCGTAGCAGTCGCGCGGTTCCGGACTGAAGCGCCTAGAACCTCTCGGCCACCGCGGCCTGCAGACATGAACATTGTGGAGCATATCTACGATGCCTTGCAACGTGCTCTTCAGAAGAGGTCTCCACCCCCTCCTAGTCTTACGGATTTTTGAACAGCCCCGCAGGATTCATGATGTCACTTCCCTCCAGTACTGCTTCAGAAATTGAGTCCTTGCCACGTCGTGTTGCCGCATTTCTGTGTGCTCTCGGGGTTCGTGCACGATATTAGGCAGGTGCATCATATTTTCTAGCTCTTCAGTGTATACAGGGTAGTCCATTGATCGTGACCGGGCCAAATATCTCACGAAATAAGCGTCAAACGAAAAAACTACAATGAACGAAGCTTGTCTAGATTGAAGGGGGAAACCAGATGGCGCTACGGTTGGCCCCTTAGATATCTACTGCGTTTTTTTAATAGGAACTTCCATTTTTATTACATATACTTGTAGTACTTAAAGAAATATGAATGTTTTAGTTGGAGCACTTTTTTCGCTTTGTGATAGTTGGCGCTGTAATAGTCACAAACATATGGCTCACAATTTTAGACGAACCGTTGGTAACAGGTAGGTTTTTAAATTAAAATACAGAACGTAGGTACGTTTGAACATTTTATTTCGGTTGTTCAAATGTGATACATGTTCCTTTGTGTACTTATCATTTCTGAGAACGCATGCTGTTACTACGTAATTAGTAGTAGTAGTAGTAGTTTTATTCATCCGTAGATCTCTTTTTACAAGGATATAGGACATGTCAAAGTATTTACAAGCTTAGATCAATTTACAATAAGCTAATTCGTATACACATATATTTACAGACTTCTAGTTAGAGACAATCATTAGATTTTACTCCTGGTATACAATAATTTATTTACAAATAACTCATTAAATAATGTAATGCCACACTATTCACTCATATTTCCCTATCAGTCACTGCACACACTATACACACATTGTTTCATAACACTTCACTCACTACATACACACACACACACACACACACACACACACACAGGTGATCCTTGGGCCATTTTCTGTACTGCAAGTTCCCATTTGCTATCCTGAAAAACTGAGTCAGCATCCCTTCATAATGAGTGAGATGTTGAGCTGTAAATACCACATTAATGCAATAAATGCTCAAAATGATGTCCGTCAAACCTCAATGCATTTGGCAATACGTGTAACGACATTCCTCTGAACAGCGAGTAGTTCGCCTTCCGTAATGTTTGCACATGCACTGACAATGCTCTGACACCGGGCGGGACTGTGCGGCTGGTCCATGCGGAGGTTCGAGTCCTCCCTCGGGCATGGCTGTGTGTGTCTGTTCTTAGGATAATTTAAGGTTGAATATTGTGTAAGCTTAAGGACTGATGACCTTAGCAGTTAAGTCCCATAAGATTTCACACACATTTCAACATTTGAATGCGCTGATGCATGTTGTCATGCGTTGTCGGTGGATCAAGAAAGCAAATATCCTTCAACTTTCCCCACAGAAATAAATCCGGGGACATCAGATTCGGTGCATGTGCGGGCCACAGTATGGTGCATCATCATTCGTTGCAGATCGTGGTTGGCGTTTCACATGTGGCCGAACCCTTCCTGTTTCCTTAAATAACGCAAGTATCCGGCGAACGGTCCGAACACTTGGATCACGTCGTCCAGGATACCGAGCAGCTTACATAGCACAGGCGGGTTGGGCGTTTTGATCACAATAGCCTTACATCAACACAATGTCGAACCTTTACGCAATTGGAAACGGTCCATTTTAACACGAGTAATGTATCACAAACCAGATACTGCCTGCACTGGCGGAATGTTACATGATACCATGCACTTATACGTTTGTGACTATTATATCTGCATCTAATACAAAGCGAAAAAAGTGGTCCAACTAAAACATTCATATTTCTTCACGTACTACACGAATATGTAATAAAAAATGTGGGTTCGTATTTAAGAAAACGCAGTTGATATCCGTTTGACCTATGGCAGCGCCATCTAGCGGGCCAACCATAGCGCCATATGGTTTCCCCCTTCAATCTAGACAAGCTTCGTTCATTGTAGTTTTTTCGTTTGACGCTTATTTCGTGAGATATTTGACCCGGTCACGATCAATGGACCACCGTGTATAAAGCATGTCGGAGAGACGAGAAAAACTATACAGTCGTTCTAATAGCGCGGAAACGCAGCGATTCGTCTGACGTCCAAAACGGCGTGATCATACGTTTCCGTGCCAAGAGTGGAAACATTTCCAACGCGCCTAAGTTTGTAAACTGTTTGCGTGTCACCGCGGTTAAAGTACACGTGCATGGCAAAATGGCGCTATCCAAAACCTGCGCCGAGGCAACTATGATGCCGTGAACGACGGCTGCGGAGATGTTTGCGGGCGAATAGAATTTGCAACAGTTAAGCAACTGACCGCCGAGATTAACCAAGCGGTCACCAAGAGTTTATCCTCAACGACCGTTCAGCGAGCGTTGCTACATATGGGCCTCCGCAGCAGGCATCTGGTTCATGCGCTTATGCTGACTCTTGTTCACCGGCGACATAGGCTGGAATTTGCACATCAATGCCGCAACTGGACGTCCACTCAATGATGATAGGTGGCCTTTTCAGATGAATCACGTTTTATGCTTCATAGGACAGATGGCCGGTAGCGCGCACGGCTTGAATCGTGTGAAAGCAAACGCCCTGCAACAATCGCCGGAAGGGCCAGTCCGGAGAACATTTCCTGCGCCGTCCCGTCAGGAAGGCACAACAAATTGACACAAGTATGCATCTATCCTCGGGGACCCACCCACCGCTACATGCAATTTGTTGTACACGTGCGTGATTCGAAGAGCACTAGTGTTTATCGTACTCCCCTGGCTACCAAACTGCACCGATGTAAACCCAGTCGAGAATCTACGGGACTGCTCGATCGGGCTGTTCGCTCCATGGAACCTTACTCAAGACTGCAGTTGGGCACGGCACTGAGGGCGACATGGATCCACACCCATGTCGGTACCTTCTAGAACCTCACCGACCACTTCCTTCACACCTCGCAGCGTTCCGCGATTCGAAAGGTTAACTCAGGCTTTTGCTAGGTGATCACATTAGTGTCACTGGACACAGTACTATCTAAAGCACGATTGTGTGTGTCGTTTAAAATACAAATAACAACAAAAGAAGCGCAATGGAAGAGCAAATCAGATATTTAGACATCTTCGGAAAATAAATGCCATTTCAGTAAAAAAAAGTCTAGTAAAATGAATGAAGCTTAGCTATAGATACCTGAAACCAATGAAAAAATTGAAGTGCACAAAAATTGCAAGCCATTATCAGTTAATTCATACAGTTATAGAAGGTGTATCAAAAAGAATTATCCGATTTTTAAAAAAAATCACAACTATTGTGTTTTTTGAGATATGCGCGTGAACAATGTAGTGTTGGAAAGAGCAAACTCTCGAGTTTTACGTTCCCGCTCTGTAGCAGCAGTGTGCACCCACTTCAATTCTAGTAAAAATGGTATCGGGACAACAGAAAGCGTTTTGTGTACCACGTTTTGGGCAGTGCGGTCAGTAATAACTGTTCAGAGTGACTTTCGTACTAAGTATGATTTGGATCCTCCTGCAGCACAGAGACGATGGCATGAACAATTCCGAGAAACAGGTTGTTTGTGTAAGGGCAAAAAAAAAAGGTCGCCTGGCCGTCATCTAGTGTTTGACACAGACGTCGAACGCACCCGCCATAGTTTCACAAGCAGTCCGCAGAAATCCGTTGACCGTGCAGCTCAACATTCCACCGGTATCAATCTAGCGTGTGTTGCGTCGACTTTTACACACGAAACCATACAAAATTCAGCTACTGCAAGCTCTTCGTGAAGGTGACAAACAACAACGTATGGAGTTTTGTAATTTCGTTCCTGGCAAGGTGGAAGATGCAGTTTTTCTTCCAGGCTCAGTTTTTAGTGGCGAGGCAACAATCCATTTAAATGGAAAGGCGAACTGCCATAATATGAGAGTATGAGGTACGAAACAACTACATGAAGTTGTGCATGAGGAGGATTCTCCAAAGTTTAATGTGTTTCGTGAACTCTCACGGGAAAAGGTGTATCGTCAATTTTTCTTTGCCGAGAACACTGTTACAGGAAGCACATAGCTCTATATGGTTGAGAACTCTCTTTTCCAACAGCTGGAGACTTATTCGAACGACTTCATTTATCAATAGGATTGGGCACCGCCACCGTGGTATTTGGAAGTGTGGGAATTTTTAAATCAAATGATTACTGAAGGGTGTATCAGTTGCACTGGACCACGTGATTCAGCCTTGCATTATTGGCCTCCAGGGTCAGTGGGCGTGACTGTACGTAGTTATTTCTTGTGGGGGCTTAAAAAGACTCAATTTATGTGTTACCGCTATCAACAACAATGTATGAAGTGGAATCTATAACTCAAGACGTGCTCGCTGCAGTGTGGGAACAATCTGAATACCGCATTGACATAATATGCCGTGCACGTCAAGGGGGGACATATTGAACACCTACGAAAAGGTATGAAAAAAAAATTGAATCAAAAAACAAAATTCATTGTATATCTTCATTAGTTTCAGAAATATAAACGTGCCAAATCGAATGATTTTTATGATGCTGATGCTAATCACAAAAAAGGTTTATTCCAGATTGAAGCGATTTGTACTATCGATACTCGAAACTTTCCAGTTATTACGGCGTACGACAGCAGCACAATGACTGGTGAATCTCTGATCGGTCGTATATACTATACACGAGGCCACAAATCGGTGCACGAAGTTAAACGGCCGAGTTATATGAATGGTTGAGGTAACTTACGAGCGTTGGCGTAGCGTCAATTGCGTGTAGATATTGTGTGAATAGCGAGTGAATTGAGCGTCCTACGGTACGGGGGACGAGCCGAGTATTAAATAATGGACCCCCCACGAAACGGCTGCGTGGTGTATGAGTAATTTGCCCACAATGTGATGAAAATACGAAAATACTGCGTAAAACCGTGATGGATTGAATTAATGTCCCATTAACATTTATCTGAGTGCAAACGAAATGAAACCGCTTCCGCTGATACATCGAAATTGCGTAGGTAGACTTCGTTAATCTGGCCGGAATACGCAATAGTAATTAATAAAGTGCAACAAACGCACAAATGAACATCAACTGTTTTGTCAAGAACGTCTGTTTAGTGCGAGAATATACGTGTGATATTTACCGGGAAGTATGAGTGCATTTATTTGCGTCTGCTCGTAACAATGTGTTATCAAAATATTTCAGAAAACAATTGGTTCAAATTTTTTGAGCACCTTGGGACTTGACATCTGAGGTCATCAGTCCCCTACAAGTTAGAACTACTTAAACCTAACTAACCTAAACATCACACACACATCCATGCCGTAGCAGTCCCGCGGCTCCGGACTGCAGCGCCTAGAACCGCACGGCCACCGCGGCCGGTGATGCGGTTCTCCACGCTACTCTATTCTGCGCAAGTTCCTTAATCTCGGAATAGTTACTGCAACCTACAATCATTTGATCCTGCTGACTGTATTCGTGTCTAAGTCTCCTTCTATAAGTTGTACTTCCACACTGCCCTCCATTACCAATTTGACTATTTCTTGGTAACTCGGGATGTGTCTTATCAGCCGGTCATTTCTTTTGGTAAAGTTGTGGCGTAATGTTTCCCCCAATTCTGTTCAGTACTCTCTTATTAGTTTCGCGATTTACCCATCTAATCTTCAGATTTCTTCTGTAGCACCACATGTCAAAACCTTCTATTCTATTCTTGTCAGGACCGCTTGTTGTCCACCTTTCACAACTATACGAGGCCACGCTCCAGGCAAATATCTTCAGTAATGACTTCCTAAAACTTAAATTTATGTTCGATGTTACCAAATTTCTCTTCTTCAGAAAGGTTTTTGTTGCCATTGGCAGTCTGTATTTTAGATTCTCTCTACTTCGGCCATCATCATTAATTTACAGTCCAAATAGCAGAACTCGTCTACTGCTTTTAGTATTCCAGTTCCGAATCAAATTCCCTCAGCATCACTTCATTTAATCAGACTATATTCTTTATTTTATTTTTGTTGATGTTCATGTTATAACTTGTTTTCAAAAAACTATCCACCCGTTCAACTGCTCTACCGAGTCCTTTCCTACCTCTGACAGGATTCATATGTTGTCGGCAACATTGAAGTTTTTAACTTTTCTCCGCGAACTTTAATTCTCTTTCCTAAATTATCCTTGGTTTCATTTACTTCTTGGTTAGTGTAGGTTGAATAACACTGGGGATAGCCTACGACCCTGTCTCAGCTCTTAGCAGCTGAGGCTTCCCTATCTTATAACTAAAGGCTGGCTTCTGGACAAGTTGTAAATAATTTTTCGCTCCCTATCTTTTGTCGCTGTTGCCTTCAGAATTTCAAATCTTTTCTAAATCTACAGTGCTGTACGTGGAGTGTTTCCTTGTTAAAGGTTTTTCTATAGTAGGTGGAAAGTCACTATAGCTTCGCATGTTCCACATTTCTCCGGGGCCAGAACTGACAATTCTCGAGGTCGGCTTGTACCAGTTTCTCCATTCTCATAGAACTAATTCGTGTCAATTAGAAATATTATAGTCTTCCCGAAGTCAGAGGTATTTCACATGTTTCATGTACCTTGTACACGTGGTGGAATAATTTTGTTCATGTCGCAAAGGGACTAAATAATCCTGTGGGAGTGTTGTCTACTACAAGAGCCTTGTTAACACTTAGGTCATTCAGCACTCTGTCAAATTCTTCTGGGAGTATCATAACTCCCGTTTCATCGTAATTTACTTTCTTCCCCTTTCTAGAGAAAGGGCTTCAACTTCTCTGCTTACAAGCAGAATACGGCAAGTACCATACCCGATTTCGCACTAACTTTGCTCGGTGAAAAGGATTCAACGTAAGCGAACACGTGTTTCGGCTTATCCGTAGCCACTGGACCTTTTCTGAGAGAAAGACGGCAACATTTTCCGAGGTACTTTATGTGCTATTTAGCACGCGATACTGTGAGCTGGAATGGTGGCTCAGGAGTTTGTATCACGACCTCTCATCTCATTTATTTTACTTATTTTTCTTCAATTGTCTGCCGCAGAAGGTCGCAATACGAATGCTTCTTATCAAGGTAGGGGATACAAGGGCGTTATATTAATTGTAAAATTACAACTGGGTTTCACAATAGATGTCTAACATTTATTATATACGATTATACGATGTGTACTGATGCAGTTATAAGAATCGAGGGGCATGAAAGGGAAGCAGTGGTTGGGAAGGGAGTGAGACAGGGCTGTAGCCTATCCCCGAAGTTATTCAATCTGTATGTTGAGCAAGCAGTAAAGGAAACAAAAGAAAAATTCGAAGTAGGTATTAAAATCCATGGAGAAGAAATAAAAACTTTGAGGTTCGCCGATGACATTGTAATTCTATCAGACACAACAAAGGACTTGGAAGAGCAGTTGAACGGAATGGATAGTGTCTTGCAAGGAGGATATAAGATGAACGTCAACAAAAGCAAAACGAGGATAATGGAATGTAGTCGAATTAAGTCGGGAGATGCTGAGGGAATTAGATTAGGAAATGAGACACTTAAAGTAGTAAAGGAGTTTTGCTATTTGGGGAGCAAAAATAAATGATGATGGTCGAAGTAGAGAGGATATAAAATGTAGACTGGCAATGACAAGGAAAGCGTTTCTGAAGAAGAGAAATTTGTTAACATCAAGTATTGATTTAAGTGTGAGGATGTCATTTCTGAAAGTATTTGTTTGGAGTGTAGCCACGTATGGAAGTGAAACATGGACGATAAATAGTTTGGACAAGAAAAGAATAGAAGTTTTTGAAATGTGGTGCTACAGAAGACTGCTGAAGATCGGATGGGTAGATCACATAACTAATGAGGAAGTATTAAATAGGATTGGGGAGAAAAGGAGTTTGTGGCACAACTTGACCAGAAGAAGGGATCGGTTGGTAGGACATGTTCTGAGGCATCAAGGGATCACCAATTTAGTATTGGAGGGCAGCGTGGAGGGTAAAAATCGTAGAGGGAGACCAAGAGATGAATACACTAAGCAGATTCAGAAGGATGTAGGTTGCGGTAGGTACTGGGAGATGAAGAGGCTTGTACAGGATAGAGTAGAATGGAGAGCTGCATCAAACCAGTCTCCGGACTGAAGACCACAACAGCAACAACAACAACAACGATGTGTTCGTGTATGATATTTTCAAGGATTACAGTCTGAGCCATGCTGCGGCTCGCGTTGGTGCCGTGTGTAGGTTTCTGCCAGGCCGTATCGTTTCGTTGGCATTGCGTTGTTTGTCTTCTTCTCGTGTTCACTGGCGCCACTCGGTTTCGTAAGCGTTGCCTGTCCGCTACTGGCAGCAGCGGTGCTTATCGATATGTAGTTCTGCTGCCCTATCTTTGGTGCGACCTCGTTTTTTTTCCCTGTGTGGTGTGAGTGGAGAGTTCTGTTGGGGACGCAGGAGCAGCGAGGTCAGGGCAGAGCGACAACACGCCACGACCGCTGGCGGCGTGTATGGACTGCCGGATCGAAGGACAGTGGTCACGAGGGTGTACGACTTCGTCGAAACCGGATCCTGCATGTTTAAGTTGAGTGCATTGCGATTCGCGTCGAGAAACCTCCACCATTGTGAAATCTCACGATTTTCCAGTGACTTGGGTTCGCGTTGCTGCTCGTAGTGTCACTGGGGCGAAAAGCAGCGAGTGAAGTACCTGGGGAAGGTGTATCTGATTAGCCTTCCTGAGATAATCACTATTTTCAGCTTCTTACATTGTTAAATTCAAGCAGCGGTATTTTTCTGCCTTGTGACCACTTACGCCCCATTTACCTGCCCTTGGGGTGAGAGTATGCCGCCGCTGTCCGGTGAGGCTTATAAGTTTGACAGCACAGTATTCTAAGCACAGTATTCTGCAGGCGGAGCTCAGACCGCTGGTTCCGGCTTTGGGCATAATTTTACATCTTGCAGCCGCGCGGGATTAGCCAAGCGGTCAGAGGCGCTGCAGTCATGGACTGTGCGGCTGATCCCGGCGGAGGTTTGAGACCTCCCCGGGCATGGGTGTGTGTGTCTGTTCTTAGAATAATTTAGGTTAAGTAGTGTGTAAGCTTAGGGACTGATGACCTAGTCCCATAAGATTTCACACACATTTTTTTTTTCCATCTTGCATTTGCTTTGTTGGGTCAGGTAGCCACACCAAGATTATCATTAGTCGCTCGTTACACTGTCACTAGTCCGAGTTGCCATCTTGTGATCTGATGCATTTCTTGCCTGACTTTCTCTTCGCTCGCGAAAGTGTTTTTGGTGCGACCTACTTAGAGGTCGATTCCTGGAGCACTGTCTGTCACTGGCCCTTGTGTTTTATTTTATTATTGTATTATTAAGTTACCATTATTTGTCTCAACTGTTTGGTGATCTGTTGTTCGTTTTTTCTTTTAATTAACATTTGCTATGCCATTCTCCGTTTGACAGTATATTTGTTAAATTTTTTATAATTACCATTTTGGCGTTAAAAGGCCTTTAGCGGTGATTGTGGTTACTTGTCTTAAAATTCTGGTTGTGACCACATTGGCTTGTTTTAAAAAAATTATTTGCTGTCTCTATTTTATGTATGTTTGTTAAATTTTTTAATAATTGTCATTTGGGGCGTTAAAGGCCTTCAGCCATGATTGTGGTTACTTACCTTAAAAATCTGATTGCCACCATATTGGCTTGTCTTCAAAATTATTTGCTGTCTGTATTTTATGTATTTGTTAAATTTTAAATAATTGCCATTTTTCGAGTTAAAGGCCTTCTGCCGTGTTGTGGTTACGTGCCTTAAAGGTTTGATTGCAACCTCATTTATTAAAATAAATGAGTGGATTTGCAAAGCAAACCAATAGTAATTGATTCGGGTCCCGTCCACAATAGTTACCCAGTCCTGCCTCCCTCAATTACCAGGTTTCACAGTCTTTTTATATTATCATATTTTTATATTTTATTCGTAAATGAGCTCTTATATTAATTCAATATATTTTATTCTTCAGGAAGATTTCCCATATTCCCCTGGATGATTCCGATCGTAGAAACCTTCGAAACATAGAAATTCCGAACACCACACGCACTGCGCGAACACAGGTTTGACAAAGTGATATTTCTCCGTACGAACGTCACTCGCGAAAGAAACGCTGTTGAATTTACTGATGATTTCACGCGTTGGCAATAATTTAGCTCAAACCGCACATGACGGATCATTTTACGGAAAAACGGCTCTTGCAGTTAATTATGAATCAAGATACACTACAAGAATTCCACTGAAAAAAATTTTCTCATTTTTTATTTATTTTTAATTTTTAATTCTTTCACCAGATGTACATAAGATTATTAGACTAATACAGACAACGTTATTCCAGTATGCACTGCAAATGTTCGTATAGTAACCTTTTACGGACGTGAGTAGCTAAAAAATAATAATCGGGATTCAAACATGGGGCGCAAAGCTGTAACGCCGCAGTGGTAGCCAACGTGCCACCTCTTTGGATGATCTATGTGCTCGCTAAAAGGCACATAATGTGCGTCAAAAATTTGGCCGTCGCTTCCCCAGAAACGGTCGAGTATCTACGGATAAGCCGAGATATGTGTTCGCTTATTTTAACCCCTTTTCCGCCGATTGAAGTTCCTGGGAAATCGGGTTATCGCACTTGGCGGTGCTTGAATCGTCATAAATGGCTTGCCAGCTGAGCTCTTAATATTCGTACAGTTGCTCCTGTTTTTTTCAAAGCCTTTTGTAACTTTCCTGTTTCTCCTAGTCGTGCTTGCTTCTACAACCTCGCATTTGTCCTGTAACTATTCTTGCTATTCATTTTTCATTTTTTGTCAGCCTGGTTTTTCTAGACGCGTGCATCCCCATTCGCCTAGTTTATTTGATGCATGTTTATATTTTCGCCTTTCATCTACTAAACTTATTATTTCCTGCTTTATTCAAGGATTTTTACTACGTCTTGTTATTTTTGCATATTAGATCCTCTGATGCCTTCACATCATATTTCATCTCAAAGATACTCGTTCATCTACAAACGCATTCCTCTTCCGCGTTTCAGTCATTTGTTGCCTAATTCTCCCTCTGGTTCTTACTTTTTTACTTTTTCTTTAATAAGAAGCAATCAAGATCGCAATATTTTTTTATTTTTAATTCTGGTTATTGGGTTCGGTGTGTAAGATAAACCTCAGACCAACGCTCTGAAATACATTACCCTCCATAAATTTGGAAACAACTAGTAATTATAGACAATGGAAAGGAAATATAATGCTAAAATGCATTTTGTTGTTTTCCAAATGGTTATTAAGCTTAAATAATGCACAGGCAGACGCAAAAATTAAATTTTCGATTCCTCAGAATAGCCACCCTTTGCTTTCATCACTGCCTTGCACACTATCGACATGCGATGCGTCAGTTTTTCCAAGATTTCAGTTGGAATTAATCTCCATTCTTGCTGCAGGACGTCTCAAAATTGTGACTCACTCATGACTTCCCGTTTTCGGATCCTCCTGTCCAGTTCATTCCATAACAGCTCGATTGGGTTACAATCAGGGAATTGGGGCGGCCATTCCATGTTTTTCAATATTTTACTAACCTCTAGAGACTTCACATAGTTCTGACACAAGCGAGACGTACGTTTCGGGTCGTTGTCTTGCTGCAGGGCAAACCCCTTCCCAATCAGACGTAAGCCAGATGTCTTAGCATGTCACTGGAGAATGAAATGACAATTCTTTTGGTTCAGTTTTCCATCTATTTTCACCGAATCTCCCACTTTATTCCCTCCAAAGGATCCCCATACCACCACAGAACCCCCTTCATGCTTTACAGTTTGAATTGCGCACTGAGGATTCAAGCGTTCATGGGGTAAACGGCATACAAATTGACAGCGTTACTTCCAAATATTTAGAACTTGGATTCATCGGTGAATAAGAGTCTTTCCCAATCCCACGCTCTCCAATGTTGGTGTGTCTTAGCCAACTGAAGCCTTTTCTTCTTGCTAACAGGGGCAACAGTGGTTTCCCTGTTGCTAAAAAACCTTTGAAGTTGTTGTCTGCCAGGCGTCGTCTTATTGTTGACTCACCGGTGTATACCTCGTTGGGTTTAGTTCGGCAGTGAATTCACGGACAGGTTTTAATCTGTTACGTTTACTGGTCACTACCAAATACTTTTCCTGGCGTTCTGACATTTTGCTACGTGCTCCTGAGCGAGGACTAGCTCCATAGGTGCCTGTTTCTCGATGCCGCTGTATGGTTTTGACAACTCTGCTGATGGAAATCATCAGTTTCTTCGCTATTTGTCGCACAGTATTGCCTTCTTGATGCAAAGTGATTATCGTTACCCGTGATTCATAAGGAATCTGGCACTTTGCGGCCATTTTCAATTACTTTCGCGGCATGTTATCCCTTTATGCAAAAGCAACTATAAGTGAACAGAAATGTAAACATCGTACCTCTACGTAGCCATGCGGTCTACTCGCGCCACCTGGCGTGTTTAGTAGAACTGCTTGGACATGTAACGTCACGCGCAGTCCGGAACCGTGCGACTGCTACGGTCGCAGGTTCGAATCCTGCCTCGGGCATGGGTGTGTTCTAAGTTTTAGAGGACTAATGACCACAGCAGTTGGGTCCCATAGTGCTCAGAGCCATTTGAACCATATAAAATCAGTTAACATAAAACGGAGCAATATTAGTATGTTCCATTATGTATGTATATGTACAATAATTAAGTGTACAATAGTGTACGTGTCATTATTAACCTGCCTCATAGCTGTCCCTAATTACGAAAGTGTTGCTGGTGTAGGAGATTGTGCACGAACTGAACTCTCGATTATGTTGCATAAATGTTCCATGGGATTCATGTCGATTGATTCAAGTGGCCAAATTGTTTGCTCGGATGGTCCAGAAAGTTTGTAATCAATCACGACCACTCGTGGCTTGGTGACATGGCCCATTTTCATCCGTAGACATACTATCGTTGTTCGGGAACATGAGGTCCACGAATGACTGCAAATGATTGTTCGAGTAGCCGAACATAACCCTTTTCAGTCAATGATCCGTTAATTCCATGTAAACACAGTCCAAACCATTATGGAGCCAGCACCAACTTGCAAATTGCCGCGTTAACAACTTGGGTCCATGGCTTCGTGGGGTCTTCGTCACACACAACGCCAACCATCAGCTCTTATCAACTGAAATTAGGACTCATCGGACCAGACCACGAATTTCCTGCCGTCTGGAGTCCAACCGATACGGTCACGAGCCCAGGAGAGCCACAGCAGGCGATGTCGTGCTGTTAGCAAAAGCACTCGCGTCGGTCGTGTGCTGCCATAGCCCCATTATCGCCAAATTAGCCGCACTCTATGGTGGGGAGTGAGTGCACGGAGCTGCGGTGTACTACCGACTAACACCTTGGACCCCTGCTGGCTTCTAGTAAAGGCTGTGCGTTATTTGCTTTAATGTACAGTTTCGCAACACAATTGCAAATTGGCGCCCCGAACCTCTTTCCGCTTGCCGTTGGCAGAAATAAGATGATTACTTATCCTGGAAGGCTGAAATATTCTAAGTCCGAATCAAGGTCACGCGTTATCGTACTTCTATATTAGCGAGCGAGCGCCGCGCAGCGGCTCATTTGCGCTGCTGCTGCTGCACAGGCAACTGCATTGAACGCTGCCAAGATGCCGTACAGAAGATACCGTCGCCGTTCCAAACAGACAGTGTACAAAACTATCGAGAACATCGAGTTTGCTACAACATCTGGAGACAAGAAGAATCGTATACCAGTCAAGTCTGTCGCTGCTCAAGCCTTGCTGGACGGGCCTTCTGTTTTCTGTGGCTGCCGACTTAATTTTAGCTTAGATATTAATGATTCATTTGGTCATGGTAACGGATGGTTCTGTGTAGCCATTGTTCGTGGAGGTTCTGGAGTACCAAATGTTCCTTATCCAGATCATACTGTCGAGTACAAATTGCCTGTTTCTGGACATTATCTGCAGTAAATGTTTAGAAATAATTAAATACCCACAAACCGAAGAACAGCAAGAGAAATCTACATTGTAACCACGTTAATACACTCGTTGTTTCATTATTTATTTTCAGTTGATGTTCTTCCTAATTATTTAGTTTATGAAAGGGTAAATTATCTTGTAGAAATCAATATAGTTATTATTGATTTATTAGAGTTAAGAATTAAAAGACGTAGAAAGTTTGCAATGTTATGAATATCTTTAACGACTGGCTGTAAAGACACGGACGATCAGGTTTTGAGAATGAAATACATAATTAACTGTAGTTCATTAATGGGACAACTAGCCACAAATACTTTTAAAATGTTTTATTTCAGTACCACGACCAGTTTCGCTCTACCATACCCATTTTCAGTTGGTTATTGTGTTCAGTTACATAGATGAAATGATCAACAGCATGTCGTCTGATCCTACACTGCACAAGCATATTTGAATATTTAGTGCCACTTCGTTAGTACAAACACACTATCGTGCTTGGATTTATTTAGGTATACTGTGAAATAATTGTATTCACTTACGTAAGTTCCACTAGAACCTATTAGAAGTTACATAAGTGAATACAATTATTTCACATTACATCTAAATAAATGAAAGCACGTTAGTGTGTTTCTAGTAACGAAATTACTTATAAAGTGGCACTAAATATTCAAATATTGTTGTACAGTGTAGGGGGAGACGAAATGCTGTTGGTCAAAACACCTATATAATCGAAAATATTGGCCATCTGAAGATAGGCATGGCAGCCCGAAACTAGTTACAGCACTAAAACATTTAAATTGTGTTAGCGGCTGGTTGCGTCATTCACCAACTATCATTAATGGCCGCGGAGTTCACAGGGTCCAACATGGATAAAATAACAAATAAAAAATTTACAAACATTGGTTCTGTATTTTAAAGTTATCATTTTGGAATCGTCTACACTCCTGGAAATTGAAATAAGAACACCGTGAATTCATTGTCCCAGGAAGGGGAAACTTTATTGACACATTCCTGGGGTCAGATACATCACATGATCACACTGACAGAACCACAGGCACATAGACACAGGCAACAGAGCATGCACAATGTCGGCACTAGTACAGTGTATATCCACCTTTCGCAGCAATGCAGGCTGCTATTCTCCCATGGAGACGATCGTAGAGATGCTGGATGTAGTCCTGTGGAACGGCTTGCCATGCCATTTCCACCTGGCGCCTCAGTTGGACCAGCGTTCGTGCTGGACATGCAGACCGCGTGAGACGACGCTTCATCCAGTCCCAAACATGCTCAATGGGGGACAGATCCGGAGATCTTGCTGGCCAGGGTAGTTGACTTACACCTTCTAGAGCACGTTGGGTGGCACGGGATACATGCGAACGTGCGTTGTCCTGTTGGAACAGCAAGTTCCCTTGCAGGTCTAGGAATGGTAGAAAGATGGGTTCGATGACGGTTTGGATGTACCGTGCACTATTCAGTTTCAGTCGACGATCGCCAGAGGTGTACGGCCAGTGTAGGAGATCGCTCCCCACACCATGATGCCGGGTGTTGGCCCTGTGTGCCTCGGTCGTATGCAGTCCTGATTGTGGCGCTCACCTGCACGGCGCCAAACACGCATACGACCATCATTGGCACCAAGGCAGAAGCGACTCTCATCGCTGAAGACGACACGTCTCCATTCGTCCCTCCATTCGCGCCTGTCGCGACACCACTGGAGGCGGGCTGCACGATGTTGGGGCGTGAGAGGAAGACGGCCTAACGGTGTCCGGGACCGTAGCCCAGCTTCATGGAGACGGTTGCGAATGGTCCTCGCCGATACCCCAGGAGCAACAGTGTCCCTAATTAGCTGGGAAGTGGCGGTGCGGTCCCCTACGGCATTGCGTAGGATCCTACGGTCTTGGCGTGCATCCGTGCGTCGCTGCGGTCCGGTCCCAGGTCGACGGGCACGTGCACCTTCCGCCGACCACTGGCGACAACATCGATGTACTGTGGAGACCTCACGCCCCCCGTGTTGAGCAATTCGGCGGTACGTCCACCCGCCCTCCCGCATCCCCACTATACGCCCTCGCTCTAAGTCCGTCAGCTGCACATACGGTTCACGTCCACGCTGTCGCGGCATGCTACCAGTGTTAAAGACTGCGATGGAGCTCCGTATGCCACGGAAAACTGGCTGACACTGACGGCGGCGGTGCACAAATGCTGCGCAGCTAGCGCCATTCGACGGCCAACACCGCGGTTTCTGGTGTGTCCGCTGTGGCGTGCGTGTGATCATTGCTTGTACAGCCCTCTCGCAGTGTCCGGAGCAAGTATGGTGGGTCTGACACACCGGTGTCAATGTGTTCTTTTTTGCATTTCCAGGAGTGTATCATCTATATAATTTCTGTAAAATTACAGTCTTGAAATTAAATGCTGGTGGACGTTGCTGGAAATTAAGTGGGTAATATAAGAAATGGAATGCTTCTGGAAAGATTAGATGAAGGTGAAATGTATGAAGAACGGAACAAGTTAGTGAACCAAGAGCAGTATCTGTCAAAACGACTACCAGAAGGAAAAACAGTAAATTGCGTATGAAACGTTGCAGTAGCTAAAAGTGATTAGTAACAAAAATAACAATGTACTGCAGGTTATTAAAACTACAGCACTAAGAAAGCACGTAACAACCGTCAAATTGTCATGAAGTGAGCTAGATGCTTGGGTATACAGATTCTCATTATAGCTTCCTATCTTCAAGGACATTGTCTATGAACAAGATTGCATGGGCGATCATGATTGACGGGGTCACCCATTACAGACATCTAGTCATAGGTTCCCGAGGGCGTGGCATGCTGTCACTTGCGTGCCACTCTGTTAGAGAGTTGCTGCAGCATGGAATCCGGTACTTGTATTTATCATCCAGTATCATTTTCACTCGATAAGCATCTGAGTCACAGCCATTTGTGCTACCAGAGGTGGTAACTTTGTTACATGTCGCACGTACCTACATATCGCCTACAAAATTAAGGATGTTTTCTTCCTATTCTACTGTACAAGGTATGGATGAAGCTGTCACAGAGGAAGTATGCGTGGAATAAAGATGAACGACTAATAGCTGTGAAATGTGAAGCCTTATCAGTCGAATACGGCATCTCTGGTGTCAAATCAGTGTAGCCATGGCTTCGTTTGTGTGAGAGCTGTTAACGATATCACATATCGATGCCACCTCACTGGTGTCATAGCAACGGAATTGCAAGTTTCCGTGAGACTCTGTTAGCTGTTGTGCGGGATCTGATGGACCCAACGGAGCAGGCCTGTTGGGCCATGCCTCTAGCAGCTCGGTAATTCGAGCGCCCTCTGGCCACAATATAGAAGGTTCAAATGATTCAAATGGCTCTGAGCACTATGGGACTTAACTTCTGAGGTCATCAGTCCCATAGAACGTAGAACTACTGAAACCTAACTAACCTAAGGACATCACACACATCCATGTCCGAGGCAGGATTTGAACCCGCGACCGTAGCGGTCGCGCGGTTCCAGACTGTAGCGCCTACAACCGCTCGGCCACTTCGGCCGGCAATATAGAACGGTCGGGGCAGCAACTCTGCCTACTCGCCCTTTTAACCTCATCCTATTGATGTCAATAGATGGGCTCTGTTCCTTATTGTATCATTTGTGATGAGTCTTCGTGTCTTTGGAGAAATACAGACACACACAAAAAAAGATTTGCGTCACCTTGGTTCCGGAACCTTTACAGAAAATTGGAATAGAGATCAACATATACATCATTTCCGGAATTTTTATTGCTCTTGAAAACCACACATTGCACGTTATACCACCATACAGCGAGACCTTCAGAGGTGGTGGTGCAGATTGCTCTACGCACCGATACCTCTAATACCCAGTGGCAGGTCCTCTTGCATTGATGCATGCCTGTATTCGTCGTGGCATACTATTCACAGTTCATCAAGATACTGTTGGTCCGGATTGCCTCACTCCTCAACCACGATTCGGCGTAGATCGTTCCGAGTGGTTGGCGGGTCACGTCGTCCATATACAGTCCTTTTCAATCTAGCCACTCTAGTCGAGTAGATGTTGTTATCCTGAAGGAAGCCATTCACAAGATGTGCATGATGGGGGCGTGAATTGTCGTCCATGAAGACGAATGCCTCGGCAGTATGCCGCCGATACGGTTCGACTATCGGTTGGAGGATGGCATTCATGCATCGTACAGCCGTTACCGCCCCTGCCAAGACTACCAGCAGCTTACGTCGACCCAGTATAATGCCACCCGAAGACATCAGGGAATCTCCACTTTGCTGCACTTGCTGGACAGTGTTTCCAAGGCGTTCAGCCTGACTTCGGGTTGCCACCAAACACGACTCCGACGATTGTCTGGTTGAAGGTATATGCGACTCTTATTGGTGAAGAGAACGTGATGCCAATCCAGAGCTTCCCATTCGGCAAGTTGTTGGGCCCATCTGTACCGCGCTGCATGGTGTCATGGTTACAGAGATGGATCTCGCCATGGACGTGGAGGGAGAAGTTGCCCATCATGCAGCCCATTGCGCACAGTTTGAGTCGTAACACGACGTACGTACAATGGCTGCAAGAAAAGCATTATTCAACTTGGTGGCGTTGCTGTCAGGGTTTCTCTTAGCCATAATCAGTAGGTAGCGGTCATCCACTGCAGTAGTAGCTCTTTGGCGGCCTGAGCGAGGCGTGTCATCGAAAGTATCTGTCTCCCTGTATCTCCTCCACGTCCGTACAACATCGCCTTGGTTCACTCCGAGACGTCTGGACACTTCCCTTGTTGAGAGCCCTAACAATGTGGACGCGATCAAACCGCAGTATTGACAGTCTAGGCATGGTTGAACTACAGATAACAAGAGCTATGTACCTCCTTCGAGTTGGAATGACTGGAACTGATCGGACCCCCTCCGTCTAATAGGCGTTGATCATGCATGTTTGTTTACATCTTTGGGCGGGTTTAGTTACATCTCTGAACAGTCAAAGAGACTGTGTCTGTTACACAATATCCACAGTCAACGTCTATCTTCAGGGGTTCTGGGAACTGGGGTGATGCGAAACTTTTTTTATGTGTGTATAAGTTAAGTAAATCTTCTGTTTGTTGTATTATCTAGTTCTTTAATAATTTCTGCTCTTGTCCAACTGCCCTGCGACGATAGCTCCCACACCACTCCGTAGCCCGCCTTTCCTTACCATTGGAGAAGTCGTACACGAAGCTGTTATTTTACTTTGCCGGAAAAATTATACGTGTAATA
This sequence comes from Schistocerca gregaria, assembly GCF_023897955.1. Lineage (NCBI taxonomy): Eukaryota > Metazoa > Arthropoda > Insecta > Orthoptera > Acrididae > Schistocerca > Schistocerca gregaria. The sequence goes on along the minus strand of NC_064922.1, from coordinate 353,421,228 downwards.
AGAGAGCAAAGAATTGTGAAGTTTCACATGATATTTGGTAAAACTGCACCTGAGACCTATGTTTTACTAAAACAAGCTTACGCCGAAGACTGCTGATCACGAACGCAAGTTGTTGAGGGGTTCAAGCGTTTCCAAGATGTCGCTGAAGATGACTCACGGCCGTGACGCCCTCCAAGACAAAAAAAAAAAAAGGATGAAAATATCGCAGAAGTAGGTAGTATGATTCTATCTGACCGTCGCTTGAGCTGTCGATCGATTGCTGAAACTGTAGAAAATGATAAAGAATGATTAAGACAAATTTTACATCGCTAATTTAACATGAGAAGTGTGTACGAAACTGGAGCTGAAAACAAAAAGATGCTGATGAAAATGTCTGTACTGACACTGTGAACACCATTGAATATGATCCTGATTTCTTGGAAAGAGTGATAACATGTGACGAATCTTGAATTTTAAGTAATTATCCAGAAACTAAGCGACAGTCCATGCAGTGTATGGGGCCCAACTTTACAGACAGCACGTGAAGATTCAGAGCGATGATGATTGTTTGCCGGCCGCTGTGGCCAAGCGGTTCTAGGCGCTTCAGTCCGGAACCACGCTGTTGCTACGGTCGCAGGTTCGAAACCTGCCTCTGGCATGGATGTGTTTGATGTGCTTAGATTAGTTAGATTTACGTAGTTCTAAGTCTAGCGGACAGATGACCCCAGATCTTAAGTCCCATGGTGCTTAGAGCCATTTGAACCATTTTGATGATAGTTTTTTTTCGATATTCGTGGAGTTGTGTACCTTCTCTGGGTTATTGAAGGTTAAACTATTAATCAACATTACTACCTTCAGGTTCTTGTTCAACTCTGTGAGAAATTTAGAAAAAAAACGACCCGAACTGTGGAAGAACAAGTCATGGGTTCCGCGTCAAGATTACGCATCGGCACATACCAATTGTCTGTTAAGAGGCTTCTAGCAAATTACAGCATCCAAGTGGTAGGACCCATCTTATTCACCTGACCTAGCAACATTTGACTTTTGTCTATTTCCAAGGTAAAAGCTGCATAAAAAGGAACAATATTTCAGTTAAGCATTGAAAGAAAATGAAGTATACGTCATCAAGGAGCTCACAGATGACTTCTAGCACTGTTTCCATCAATGAAAAATTGGCATGGAACGTTGTAAGCATAAAGGAGGGAAATATGTTGAGCGTGGCAATAACTAAATATTTATATTTTTGAAATAAAACGTCTTACAGCAGTAGTATCGTTATATCCACATCTCGTATATGGATGTTCAGTAAAATTTCGTTATTTAGTACATTCCTGGAGTTGCCATTTTAGTGGTGAGCAGCATAGTCAGTATACAGTGTTGATAAGACTAGAGTAAGATAGGAATGAATGGAGGATGTCATTAAACAAAGCAAGAAACGGAAGACTTTTGAAAAGGGAAGTGAATGAGATGATGAAATAGTGTTTAGGTGGTATTGATTCTGCACTCGCTGTCTATGGAGTGTATAACTTGTTTTATCTCTCTTCCAGTTTGCTCCTATGAATCCTCCTTTTGGTCGCGACTTATTTTCGTGTCTGCTACAGGAGCATCTATGTTTGAAATCCATGTTGATATGGAATTGTTTTACTTATTAACAACTTCAGTAGCTGAACAAAGCTGGTAATATTCCATTGCAATAGTAAAATTCAAAATCGCAATATTCGGTTTCAACATCATAAACATTCGTGGAACCACGAAATATCCATGTTAATCGTTCTTCTCCCAATTTCTGCTACCTTACGTCATTGGTAGGCGGTACTGCGAACTTAATCTGCAGCCGCCGAAGTTCGCTTCGTATTACAGCCCCTTGAGAGCGAACTTAGCCCAGAATCCATAAGCTAATATTGATTCAGCGCCCACCATTCTGCATCTGCTCAGACCTGTTTCACGGGGTGTTCAGTACGCCAAAGGAAGCTTACACGAACAACTTTCTCATTCATATGAATTATGCGGGAACATTTGCCTTCCACATAGAAATGTGACTAAAACATTTTTTCCCCATTATGGTGAGTATTCAGAAAAGATTAAGGTGTATGTGTCTTCATTAGTGAACTGTTCAGAACCACTCTATATTCCGATTACAATTACTTGTGAGAGTTCACACTACATGAGCCGGCCGGGGTAACCGAGCGGTTCTAGGCTCTACAGTCTGGAACCGCGCGACGGCTACGGTCGCAGGTTCGAATCCTTCCTCGGGCATGGATGTGTGTGATGTCCTTAGGTTAGGTTTAAGTAGTTCTAAGTTATAGGGGACTGATGACCTCAGAAGTTAAGTCCCATAGTGCTCAGAGCCATTTTTTGAACACTACATGCGTTGTAGCTGGTTTCCTCAAGTCGGAACGCTCAACGTCACACCCGAACCGTTCGCCATTACCAAACTGCCACAACAACTGGTGAGTTCTCCTGCAGTTCTTTGTCTGGCTTTCTTTCTTGATGTGTTTGGATCCCAAATACTGCGGCTTGTCCTTGCATTTTTTTATTTCATAACACGTGATAAACACACACACACACACACACACACACACACACAGTCTCTACTAACGAATTACACACGTTTAATACACAGCACTAACTAAACGCTATTGGATCCTTCCGTACGAGACGCGATACAGCGTGACATATACAGTTATTATGATCACAGAGATCAGCTTACATTAGATAAGCTTTGCACGAAATTGTGTGAAGCCGAATTTTTGAAGGTAGCAATCAATCATGGCGATTGTGTCACCAGAGTCGTAAATACAACACAGCCTTCCTCAATGTAATGGTGTAGCACAGTGATTACCGTATAAACCTGGCTTGTGGAAGTTCGTAGGTTCGAGTCTCATCAAACGAAGCGACATTTTTTATTTTTCTAAATCGAATCAGATGACTTTGATTATTATTTTATTCAATTAATTGGTTTAAATGTATTTTGTTATTTGTAATACTTTTCAGCCTCTTTTTCATTATTGTATTGACTTTTTTATTCGCTCTTATTTTTTCCTACTAGTCATTCTTCGTTTGGAAACTGCTTGTGTCACAATAAACTGCCGACTGGGACTGCTCATCGGTTGGCAACGCAGCAGCCTGTGTAGCCAGTGTAAGGATGGTTTCAGGTAACCAATGACATCCAGAGATTACAGTTTTCTTTACCGAAGAAACAGAAATTTTTTATTGTTTCATTTGCTCGCAGAGGTTAGCCTTAAACGACGTGAACAAAGCGACCATGATTTTAGTTGTGCCGCAGACTGTTGATCGCCCTTTTGTCCTTTTCTCGGATACGTTGCACGTGACGAAGTCGTGGTCAGGTTAGGACATGAGTTCCAAGTCAAGGCCACAAAACCGCCCTCTTCCTCAGTTCAGTCACTGGCCACTTAAAATCAGCTGCGTACAGAGGATCTCCTGTTTCTGTTATACCTCATGGCTGCCGTTTCTACATCTACATCTACATCCATACTCCGCAAGCTACCTGACGGTGTGTGGCGGAGGGTACCCTGAGTACCTCTACCGGTTCTCCCTTCTATTCTAGTCTCGTATTGTTCGTGGAAAGAAGGACTGTCGGTATGCCTCTGTGTGTCTCTCTGATTTTATCCTCATGGTCTCTTCGCGAGATATACGTAGGAGGGAGCAATATACTGCTTGACTCTTCGGTGAAGGTATGTTCTCGAAACTTTAACAAAAGCCCGTACCGAGCTGCTGAGCGTCTCTCCTGCAAAGTCTTCCACTGGAGTTTGTCTATCATCTCCGTAACGCTTTCGCTATTACTAAATGATCCTGTAGCGAAGCGCGATGCTCTCCGTTGGATCTTCTCTATCACTTCTATCAACCCTATTTGGTACGGATCCCACACTGTTGAGCAGTATTCAAGCAGTGGGCGAACAAGCGTACTGTAACCTACTTCCTTTGTTTTCGGATTGCATTTCCTCAGGATTCTTCCAATGAATCTCAGTCTGGCATCTGCTTTACCGACAATCAACTTTATATGATCATTCCATTTTAAATCACTCCTAATGCGTACTCCCAGATAATTTATGGAATTAACTGCTTCCAGTTGCTGACCTGCTATTTTGTAGCTAAATGATAAGGAATCTATCTTTCTATGTATTCGCAGCACATTACACTTGTCTACATTGAGATTCAATTGCCATTCCCTGCACCATGCGTCAATTCGCTGCAGATCCTCCTGCGTTTCAGTACAATTTTCCATTGTTGCAACCTCTCGATACACCACAGCATCAGACGAAACTTCCTGGCAGATTAAAACTGTGTGCCCGACCGAGACTCGAACTCGGGACCTTTGCCTTTCGCGGGCAAGTGCTCTACCAACTGAGCTACCGAAGCACGACTCACGTCCGGTACTCACAGCTTTAGTTCTGCCAGTATCCGTCTCCTACCTTCCAAACTTTACAGAAGCTCTTCTGCGAAACATGCAGAACTAGCACTCCTGAAAGAAAGGATATTGCGGAGACATGGCTTAGCCACAGCCTGGGGGATGTTTCCAGAATGAGATTTTCACTCTGCAGCGGAGTGTGCGCTGATATGAAACTTCCTGGCAGATTAAAACTGTGTGCCCGACCGAGACTCGAACTCGGGACCTTTGCCTTTCGCGGGCAAGTGCTCGGGCAAGCTTCTGTAAAGTTTGGAAGGTAGGAGACGGATACTGGCAGAACTAAAGCTGTGAGTACCAGACGTGAGTCGTGCTTCGGTAGCTCAGTTGGTAGAGCACTTGCCCGCGAAAGGCAAAGGTCCCGAGTTCGAGTCTCGGTCGGGCACACAGTTTTAATCTGCCAGGAAGTTTCATATCAGCGCACACTCCGCTGCAGAGTGAAAATCTCATTCTGGAAACATCCCCCAGGCTGTGGCTAAGCCATGTGTCCGCAATATCCTTTCTTTCAGGAGTGCTAGTTCTGCATGTTTCGCAGAAGAGCTTCTGTAAAGTTTGGAAGGTAGGAGACGGATACTGGCAGAACTAAAGCTGTGAGTACCGGACGTGAGTCGTGCTTCGGTAGCTCAGTTGGTAGAGCACTTGCCCGCGAAAGGCAAAGGTCCCGAGTTCGAGTCTCGGTCGGGCACACAGTTTTAATCTGCCAGGAAGTTTCATATCAGCGCACACTCCGCTGCAGAGTGAAAATCTCATTCTGGAAACATCCCCCAGGCTGTGGCTAAGCCATGTCTCCGCAATATCCTTTCTTTCAGGAGTGCTAGTTCTGCATGTTTCGCAGAAGAGCTTCTGTAAAGTTTGGAAGGTAGGAGACGGATACTGGCAGAACTAAAGCTGTGAGTACCGGACGTGAGTCGTGCTTCGGTAGCTCAGTTGGTAGAGCACTTGCCCGCGAAAGGCAAAGGTCCCGAGTTCGAGTCTCGGTCGGGCACACAGTTTTAATCTGCCAGGAAGTTTCATATCAGCGCACACTCCGCTGCAGAGTGAAAATCTCATTCTGGAAACATCCCCCAGGCTGTGGCTAAGCCATGTCTCCGCAATATCCTTTCTTTCAGGAGTGCTAGTTCTGCATGTTTCGCAGAAGAGCTTCTGTAAAGTTTGGAAGGTAGGAGACGGATACTGGCAGAACTAAAGCTGTGAGTACCGGACGTGAGTCGTGCTTCGGTAGCTCAGTTGGTAGAGCACTTGCCCGCGAAAGGCAAAGGTCCCGAGTTCGAGTCTCGGTCGGGCACACAGTTTTAATCTGCCAGGAAGTTTCATATCAGCGCACACTCCGCTGCAGAGTGAAAATCTCATTCTGGAAACATCCCCCAGGCTGTGGCTAAGCCATGTCTCCGCAATATCCTTTCTTTCAGGAGTGCTAGTTCTGCATGTTTCGCAGAAGAGCTTCTGTAAAGTTTGGAAGGTAGGAGACGGATACTGGCAGAACTAAAGCTGTGAGTACCGGACGTGAGTCGTGCTTCGGTAGCTCAGTTGGTAGAGCACTTGCCCGCGAAAGGCAAAGGTCCCGAGTTCGAGTCTCGGTCGGGCACACAGTTTTAATCTGCCAGGAAGTTTCATATCAGCGCACACTCCGCTGCAGAGTGAAAATCTCATTCTGCACCACAGCATCATCTGCAAAAAGCCTCAGTGAACTTCCAATGTCATCCACCAGGTCATTTATGTATATTGTGAATAGCACCGGTCCCGTGACACTCCCCTGCGGCACATCTGAAATCACTCTTGCTTCGGAAGACTTCTCTCCATTGAGAATGACATGCTGCGTTCTGTTATCTAGGAACTCCTCAATCCAATCACACAATTGGTCTGATAGTCCGTATGCTTTTACTTTGTTCATTAAACGACTGTGGGGAAATGTGCCAAACGCCTTGCGGAAGTCAATAAACACGGCATCTACCTGTGAACCCGTGTCTATGGCCCTCTGAGTCTCGTGGACGAATAGCGCTAGCTCGGTTTCACACGACCGTCTTTTTCGAAACCCATGCTGGTTCCTACAGAGTAGATTTCTAGTCTCCAGAAAAGTCATTATACTCGAACATATCATCATTGCTTCACGTTATACATTAACAGCATTTGTGAAGTGAACAGCCGTGATTGGGTGTCGTCAATAACCGAGCGGTAGGCGGCAGCGGGTGTAAAAACTGTAGCGACAAGCGAGAGACATCAACTATCATGTTAATTTAATTGGATTGTAGTTAACTTGTAACACACCCAAAATAAGTAACTGATAAATATATGACCATAGCGTTACGGACCAATTTATTTGATTATGTTCCAAAATAGTTGCACACCAGTGTAACAATTATAGCAGTTATTCAATTTATACTTAGTAAGAGCTCCGGTCCGCAACTCGTGATCTAGTGGCTGACGTTGATGCCTCTTAATCACACGGTCCCAGGTTCGATTCCGGGGACTCTGTGTTTGTGTGGTCCTCATTATTTAATCATCTTTCGTGAAAGTGGCGAGATTGGATTGTGTCAGTATCGGAAATTTGTACGGGACGTGCGCTGATAGCTGCGCAGTTGAGCGCCCCACAAACCAAATATCATCATCAACATCGTTAACATTTTTCCGCGTGTAAGTCTTCGTCTTGTCAGAAGCAGTTGTGCGTTACTTCTAAGGCAAAACCTTCTTTAATTTTGATCTTTCCTAGGCTCTTTAAATCATCCTCATATACAGACGTGATCTGAGAAATGAGCTGGCTCCGACGTCGACCAATAGAGCGGTACATGGGCATACAGGCGCTCCTAGTAACATGGCGTAAGGCAGTTGCGCTAAACGAAGATCATGTTGAAAAACAGGATTTTGTAGCCATAATATGGTGTATTGGAATCCTGAATAAAATCAACCTGCTTACAGAAAAAGAAAGAGTTGCACTGAATTCTAAATAAAACCAACACGTTTGCAGAAAAAAAATGAATAGCAATACTTGAGCCGTGCGTAGCTCCTCTTCCCGCCATCATGTATTTTACACACTGTTTTTAACGTACTTCCACCTCACTACGTTAATTTACGTTGCTACTGTCACTGAGTTGCTGCTTTGCTGACCATGCGCGGCGCTGGCAGCGCGTATCGATATATTCCGTCTCGTAGTATCTGTCCTTGACTGCTATTCCTTCCCGGTCTTGTCTGTCGTAAGCCAGTTCGGAATGGGAGTTCGAGTTGCGAGTTCGGGTCTGCCAGTCAGTTGGAACGCGTCTGGAGCGCAGTCCGGACCTGCCAATCGGGGAGTTGCAATGCGGCACTAATGCAGTCATGTTGGAGCAGCAGTGACGTCTGCGTCGATATGGCTCGCCCGTCTATTGCCGCCACGCATCACTTGAGCCGGGCCTGGTCTTGATGGATCGTCTGTTGGTCGTCCTACCGGACGACGCGTTTTGGCTCGCCAATCGTTCATGAGTCGGCTGTGTGTGTGTGTGTGTGTGTGTGTGTGTGTGTGTGTGTGTGTGTGTGTACGCGCGCATCGACTCCCGATTTGTCTCCGTGCGTGCTTAGTTGCTGTTGTATCGTTCTGGTCCTCGTGCAAGTGTTTGTCAGGTTCTGTGTGTAGTTGGCGTTATTTCCTTTGACAAGTTATTTTAAATTTTGTCTGCGTACTGTCTATGAAAGGTCGGTCGTCTGATCGGGCGACATATAACTTGTTCTCCGAGGGCTTCTGGGCCCCTTCGATTACCATCTTGTGAAACTTCGGCCGGTACTTTCCGGGTGCAGCGGGCGTGCTTCTCTGCATGGTTCGGTCCGAACCAGTATTTCCGCCGTCGTGTCTGTGGAAGTGAGTGGGAGCCGCACCAGCAGTGCAGTGGCGACGGAACAGCAGTCGCGGACGCACCAGCGGGCAGTCTGTCGGTTGGTGCGGACCACTAAATTAAAAAAAAAAATAGTGTTCTGGTTACCTGCACTGGCCGCTAACGGAGTGTTTAGGCAGTGTTCATTTTGGGTGAAGGTAACCGTATTATCTTGTTTCATAGTCAAGTGAACCATTTGAATTTTCTGCCTTGTGGCTGTTAGTGTTGTGGTTACCTGCCCTGGCCGCTAACGTTGTGTTTAGGCAGTGTCTTTTCCTCACCGGTTGTTGCTGCCCAACATGGTGTGTAGTTTTGGCAGTTCAGTTCACATACACGTTTGTTTGGGGATAGTGATACTTGAAACCTTTTCGGGACCTTGAATTCTCGTGTACTCCTTGTGACAAGCAAGCGGTTGGTCGGTCGATCCTTGACAGTCCCTTGGTTGGGTTCGCACGCATTAAGTGTAGTTGGACTCACCACCTGTCTCGCCTAAGTGAACGAGAGCAGACCGCTGCACTGGAGACTCCTGAGTGCCGTTCTCTTAATTGTCCTTTTCGCAGTGTTTATGTTGTTGTAATTTAACTGTATTTTATATTTTTAATTTGGCGAGGTTGGTTGTAGGCCTTCAGCCCTAGAAACATATTCTCAGTGTTTCCTTAAACGCCAGACATTATCGCCTTCTGCTCTTGAAAGGTTACTGTAATTTCCTCTGAAAGATTTTACAAGTTATTGTGGGCCTTCCGCCGTTGGTTTTGCAAAAGGAAATTTGTAGACTTGATGTACTGTTTTGCCGATTGTTGCAATATATATATATTTCCTTAATTTTCAGAATTTAACCCTGCGGCCTTTAGCCATTTTTTGCGTTTGTTTATCTTTTTCTGTGCACCTTGCAGGCCACCAGCCCTTTTAGCTTCTTGAAAAATTGCCTTCTGCCTTCAGTAATGATCATAGTATATTTGGAATTTTGAAGATTTAATCCGGCGGCCTTCAGTCGCTTCGCATGCTGATCTCATATATGTATACGATATATCTTATTCGTAAATTTAACTGTGTGTTATGTCTTTTCAAAATTGAACTTACTCTAAAGCATCTGTTTGGAGGCCCTCAGCCCCGAAGCAAATTTAATTATTTCAAAGGTGTATTTGGGAACTAAATGATAATAAATTACAATTGCGCAATTAATCCGACCGCAATTCCCTTGGCCCTTTCCACAGCTCTAATTACCTGTTAGCCCTGCGTGATTTAGCGGGCGTTTCATTACTTATTTAACGACCCTCGTATATTTACATGATTTAATCACTAAACTGACAAGCGTGTAAGACATGAAGAAGTTACACCGACATTCATTAACATTTATGCTGCTGCATTTAGAAAAAAAAGAAATAGCCTGAATGATTCCAAACACGGAGTATATGGAGAGCGCGGTTGCGAGTTGAGGTGCACAGAGATAGAACACACTTAGGTCAAGCATGGCCTACTTGTGTGACTGGTAAGGTCACTATTAATCCAGTCTCATTAAGCGAAGATCTGTCAGCTGAAGTGAAAATGTCGAAGCACTACTAGCGCGGCCTTTGTATGCCAGATCTCTGAATACCAATATGGGTAAGACCAATGTGTGAGTGATTTCAAATTGGACATAATAAAGAGTGGTCAATCTGGGAAAGCTAATTAATAGCCATTGATGTCATACCGACTAGCAACGGCTTTGCGCTATCACAGTGGTGGCTGTGTGCAGCGTACACTGCCAGAAAAAAAGATAGTACACCTTCTCAATACACTCAAGATTCATTGCTGTAACAGTGCATATGTAGTACATGAAATGATTACAGATCAACAGCAGCAGCGGTTGTGTGATACCAGGTAGCGATAAATGCTGAAACACCAATATTAGTACATGGTGTAGCCTCACGGGCGGTAATGCATTAGCTAACTCTTGTATCCAGTCGCTGGAACAGATACTGAATATTGTCCTGGGACACGTTATGCCATGCCTGCTCGACCGCCTCAAGTAGTATTGTGGTTACTGGTTACTGAGTCCCACGTGTCACTTCTCGTCCCGTCATATCCTACACTTGCTAGATTGGAGACAAGTCCGGAGATCGTGCTGGCCAGGGAAGTTGACGCACGTCTTGCAGAGCACGTTGAGTTTCACGGGCAGTGTGTGGGTAAGCATTATACTGTTGGAACAACACATTATCTTATTGCAAGAACGGCAAAAGAACGGACTTAACAACACTCTACACGTACCCGAGCGCTGGTTAGTGACCCCTCCAGAAACACCAAAGGTGAACGAGAGTTATAGCTCATCGCACCCCAACCATAAGGCCTGGGGATGAGGGTTCAGTTTGTCACTTGTGTGTAGACAGAATCTACTTTCATTGTTGAGGGCCACGGCGCGCCAGTCCATGTGGTCCTCAGGCACCAGTCAAGTCTTGCGCGTCATCACTTTGTGTGTTGACACGTCTGGGTACCCAGGCCTTTTATCAGTGCTGTGGAAGCTGTACGATCTGCCACGGATGCCCTTACAATAAGACGATACTGGCGGGCGCCTGTGCTGCGTGGAAGTCCAGAGTCTTGTTTACGGATGTGAGAATGTTCACGTGGCCACTGCACAACTGGCGCAGCACGTCCAACTTGTGTGGCATTTCTCCAAAAGGACATTCCCGCCAATTGAAAGGCCACAGTTTAGCCCCTTTCAAACTCGCTCATTTTGCCGTAGGAAGCAAGAGTGCGTCATCGTGGTATGACTGAAGTTTGCTTCACACGTTTGTACTGCACTGAGCCGTCTGGTGGTGAGGATTCGCTGTTAAAGGGGGGACATCTGGCTCTCTGTTAGCTATCCCACTACGCTATCTCTTGGCGGACGACGTAAATCTACTGCATATGCCATCAGATCAAAATCAACATCTTCTTCCCAGGTGTACTGATTCTTTTTCCTGCAGTGTTTGGATACAGTGAGGTATTGGAAGCAGGGATGACTCAGTATCGATTCACGCAATGTAACCTCAGCAGAAGATCATTGCCATCTCGTATGCGTGATGGCTCGACCTTATAGTACTGTAAAGGATACAGTGTTGTCATTGTAGGCCTCGTCGTCGACGTTGTTGTTGTGATCTTCATCTAGCTCTCCACATTAGCCTGTTCAAGCATCTTGATCTCCGCATAACTACTGCAACTTACATCCATTTGAATATGAATACTGTAGCCAAGCCGTGCTCTCACCCAGTAATTTTTATCCCTCACACCTCCCTCCATTCCCAAATTGACAGATTCTTGATACCTCAAGATGCATTCTCTCAACAGATGCCTTCTTTTGGTCAACTTGTGCCATAAATTTTCTTTCCGATTCGATTTTCTAGCTCTTCGTAACCTACATTTACCGAAGCTTCGACGGCCGCTGTTGAGGAATAGTCCAGTCACACATACGCCACTACGTCGGCTGCTGTTCTACTACGCAGCGAAGAAAGAAAAAAAAAATAACGTAAATGTTTTCATAAATGAGCAGGTGAATGTGATTGCTGTTGTCATGTCTGCCAGACACATTTCTACATAAATACGTGCTAACATTACCTAATAACGTCAAAAGTGGTCTCCGTGTGCGACCTAAAGTCTGGCAGGTTGCATAGCGTCTTGGCGTAGTTGACAAACGCAAAGTGACGACGATTTAGAACAGATGTGCCTGTTCAGGAGGAGGCTGGGTGGTATGAGCCCTCACGCTCGCTCGCCGCCAGGGCAGTGAGCACTCGCGGTAAAACGTGGCCAGACGTCATTATATAACAAGAGGAAGAGCAAACTGGGCGCCGTCTTGAGAGGAATGACCATGTGTTAAGTTCGCCGTTGCCGTAGACACAGGCGAATACACTTAATGGCGCAATGCTTAAAGTGGAGAGTACCTCTCTCAAGATCGATCAGAAGTAACATTATGGGCGGCTTTAGAACTTCAAAGCGAATGTCGAACAAACCGACACCAATTTACTTGTCAGTGCAGGATGCCTAGCTATAGTCGAAATTTATGCACCTGCAGTATGAGAGGCAGTTGCGTAATGAGTTTTATAATAGAATAAGTCTCGTAGACTCGTACAAAAAGTTTCTTCAACGTACGTTTACACGATGTCACAAGTTTACAGATACGATTATGTCGATGTTTGGACCTTCATTTTTCCACAGCGAAGAGAAATATATCTTCCCTCGGAAGTTCACTGACAGGCTTAAGAGATAATCGTAGAATGAGCAGTGATCTGAAAGTGTTGTCAAACATTAAAGCTTTAGTGGAAAGCAAAATAAGTTGTATTCATTGACATCCAGTAATTTTATGTTTATTATGCCTGTAAGACAGTCACGAAATACAAGTTGATGCCAGTTTCATCTTCGTCTGGAAACGACAATCGTAATAAGGTTGCATCAGTCATATGAAATGTTGTAAGTAGGCTGTTTAGGTTTTTTTATTGGTAACGCCGCCGCCACGTAGCGCTCTGTATGAAAATCACTGGCTGTGCCGTGTGCAGTCTGTGGCTGGTTGGCATTGTAGAAATACTCGCCATTGTAGTGTTGAGCAGCGGCAGCTGGATGCTAACAGCGCGTAGCGTTGCGCAGTTGGAGGTGAGCCGCCAGCAGTGGTGGACGTGGGGAGAGAGATGGCGGAGTTTTGAAATTTGTAAGAATTGGTGTCATGAACTGCTATATATATTATGACTAGTGAGGTAAATACATTGTTTGTTCTCTATTAAAATCTTTCATTTGCTAACTATGCCTATCAGTAGTTAGTGCCTTCAGTAGTTTGAATCTTTTATTTAGCTGGCAGTAGTGGCGCTCGCTGTATTGCAGTAGCTTGAGTAACGAAGATTTTTGTGAGGTAAGTGATTTGTGAAACGTATAGGTTAATGTTAGTCAGGGCCATTCTTTCATAGGGATTTTTGGAAGTCAGATTGCGTTGCGCTTAAAAAACTATTGTGTGTCAGTTTAAGCACAGTCGTGTATAAATTTTTCAAAGGGGACGTTTCATATGTCGACCCTTAGCCGAGGATACCTCACTGGAATCTTCTGATTTTTTTCTTGTAGTTTGTGTAGTTAGGGTAGCCTTTGTTTATTGCTAGCGCGTAATCATAGAGAGAATTTCCTTTGTAGTTGCAGATTTTCATTGTTGTACAGTAAAAACAGTTTTGGCATGCATGTAGTTTTTGCACGAAGTATTTCGCAGCTGCGCTTGCAATTAACTAGTTATTATTTTCAGTGCTATGGTAATGTGTTCTCTTATTTTTGTTCCTCAAATGGTGTTTTCTGTGTTGTCGTGTGAAAAATTGTGACAATAATGGCGTGTGAAAAACGTAACACTAGGCTCCAAAGTAAACTGAGGAATGACAGTGAAGACGAAAGCAGTGTGTTAGCGTCACCATATAATGAATTCACTAACGTTCAAAGTAGTAATTTGGTAATAGCGCATAGGGAAATGGAGCGGGCTGCAAATAATGGTGTAGGCAGTGAAACAATTAGTGAACAGGGAAGCATTATCGATCGATCGGTCGGCAACAGCTCGCCTCAGGATTCCGAAATGACAGGACACAATCTTGCAAATACTGTAGATTCAGATTTTGCGTCCTCACCGTTTTCTCAAATAAATCAAGACACATTTTTTGCTTTTCAAAATGCGAATATTGCCGGTTCAAATGCACTGCTGAATAGCACTGAGGAACATGTTTCAGACACCAGTGCACTGTTATTACAGTTAATGCAACAAATGGGACAAAGGCTACAAAAGTTAGACACAACGCTTGAACAAAATCAGAAACAAATGGGACAAAATCTTCAAAAGTTAGACACCTTGGAACAAAATCAGAGACAAACACAGCAAAAGTTTCAAAAGTTAGACACAATGGAACAAAATCTTCAAAAGTTAGACACAATGGAACAAAATCAGAGACAAACACAGCAAAAGCTTCAAAAGTTAGACACAATGGAACAAAATCTTCGAAAGTTAGACACCACACTTGAACAAACACGTGGAGATTTAACTACTGAGTTACATAACATTGAATCAAAATGCCAAAAAATCTGTAATGACGTAAAAACACAAATTTGTAAGCATTTTCAACCTATTTTTTCGCGGCATGAAAATGCATTACAGAATCATGAAGCAGCCATAAAAGAACTGCAAACTATTGTTCGTGAAAATCACGACACCTTGCAAGCTAAAATGGACTCAGTTGCATCCACCGATTCGGTTACGCAACTTGCAAGAACTCAGGAAAACTTAAAGGTCACATTAGATTCGATTTCAACACAAATGGACACTCTGAAACTTGGTTCAGAAAAACACACTGAAGAAATGTGTTCACTATCGGAGAAAGTAGCCGAACTTTCAGATCAGTTCACTAACTTATCTACAAAGGTAGATGATGATCTGAATGATACAGAAGAGTGCGAACAAATTAGAAAATTCAAACAAAATCAGAATCAAATTAATACACAACACCAAAGAGAAATCCGGGAAGTGCAAGATCAGCTGACACAGGTAATACAAGAATTGCGTATTTCAGAGGACAGTCGCGCTCCAACACGGGAAGAGAGACTTAGAAATACGCAAAAGCCACAAAATAATAACACAGGGCATTTCGGAAATTGTGAAAGAAATTGGCAAGGTGCACCGAATTTTGAGATGGAACTGCCGACACGACGTAACAATGAACGATATGCTACCCGCCGACACGATGATTTTGACTATAAGCTGTTCATTACTGCACGTAAATTCAAAACATTTAAGAATTCTGGCAACGACATTCATCCACAAGCGTGGCTCCATCAATTCTCTCATTGTTTTCCTCCCAACTGGTCATTAGAGCACAGATTAGAATTTATGTGTGGCTACTTGGAGAATGAACCAGCTGTAAGAATGCGATCGGTCATTCACGATTGTCACAGTGAAGGAGAATTTTATCATGCCTTCCTCTCAGCATATTGGTCTCAAGCTACACAAGACCGAGTAAAACATAGCATCATAATGATGAAACATTTCGAACAATCTGAATTTTCCAGTCTTGTCAAATGTTTTGAAGACATGTTGCATAAGAATCAGTATCTTTCAAACCCATTCAGCCCCTCAGAACTCATCCGCATTTGCTTAATCAAATTACCTGAACATTTACGACAGATTATTTTAGCGGGACGATACAAAGACGACATTGAAGCTTTTCAGGGACTGTTACAAGAACTGGAAATTGACACTGACAATCGCGGAACGCGAAAACAGGAGCACAAAAATTACAGGTCACACCTGTCACAATTCCGCGATGACAGAAATAATACACGACAAGGCTATTCGTACAACGTAAATCGTGACCAAAACAGACACCACCCGTATGACAACCGTTGGCAGAGTAGTAATTATTACAGGGAAAGATCACCTCTCCGCCGTAATGAATATCACAGACACAATCAGAGAAACAGACAATACGGGAACCAAAATAATTATTATCAAGGGAGACGGAATAACTTCAGACGCAACGGTCCAGCGCGCAGTTACGATTCAGGGAGAAATTCTCCACCACATGACCGACAAACAAGAAACTATGTAAACTACCGACAAAACGACAGACCTGAACTCCATCAGAATTGGCGAGCTTCAAACAGGACAGGGCCTTCTCGTCAAGGTGAATTTATAGAAGTTAGGTCTCCTAATCCCAATAACGGCGCGCGCCAACAAAGAGACAGACAATGACTCCCCCCCGCAGGCAGCCGCGTGCGCCAGCGGCCTCAGAGAAAAATAACATAGGCGCTAACCTTGAGCAACATTCCAGTGTTCCTTACCGACGTAACCACATGATAATTGCTTTTCAGTTGACAGTCTGCGTACTAGGAAGAGTAAAGGTTTACGCCACATTTTACATGTAAAACCGTCTATTGATTGATAATCTGCTTTTTAAGTTTGTCTTTGCCATAAAACATTTCACTTCACATTTGTAGTATGTTTTGTCACACTGAGAAACTGTTAACATGCAACAATGTTTTGAAGTTAACTATCCAGTCTAGAACCTAGGGAACATTTTTAAACAGAAATTACGAATGCATTGTTATAGTGAACAGACGTCACAGTGTTATTGTGTGTGTACATTCTTGCTTGTTAGTTGCACGATTACGTAATGACTATAAGGCTTACATACTTAGAACATTTACCAGTACTGCTAATGAGATTTTAATGCAGCATTTTGGTTTACTTGAAAACACATTCTTTATTTGAAGTTCATTCGGTGAGATTAAAGATGACTAAGCATTTGGTTTCTCTAATATCTACACGATTATATCACGACGCTACTAATATGTGACACGATTTACATTGTTGCTTTTGCGGTGTATCTGTTTTATATCTGCACAGTTTTTCTGTATTATTCTGGACAGTAAAACATGTTTTAGTAGTTACCTTACATTATAGTACTTTCTTGATCACGGTAAGGTACGTAATAACTACGATATCTATACAGAAAGCATTTCACCTTCGTTTATGATGAGGCAAGTACATTGACTTCAGCAGAACTTTGCTTACAGAGGACGATAACTACGACAGTTCCACAGAATTATCTTACAGCAAAACGCACATTTAGCACTACAGGGCACGCATTTGAGTGATTAATTTGGTACTTAAACCATTTATTTATTAATAATGTTGAATTAAAAAGAAAGTTTTTTGTGATACATTTCATTCCATTGCTGTAATCTGTAACACCTGAGGGTATAATTACATTAATCCTCAGGGGGGTACACGCTTACTTTGTGTAGCATATGTATGGCAAGCACAAGGAGCCCTAGCTAATATGGTATTTGCTTATACAACTTTACACATCGGTACCATATTTCTCTAAAACATAAATTACACAGCTATCTGGTTATTTAACTGAGAGAGACAAACATTTATTTTACTACATCAGTGACAGATGGTTGCGTAATTACACAGTTCGATAACTTCATACTTACGAAATTGTATTTTGTCTGTACTTTGTGAACTGTTCATACTTTTTCGGAACCATTGTGATACTATGAAAGCTTTGAATGACATATTTGGTATGAGATCACGATTTTTAAAGTACGTTTGAGGTAGATGACACTTTTGACACGAGCAGAAATTTTTTTTTAGGTTTTGAAATTAGTGGAGGAATCTACGACGATTATGAGAATTTGACTGAGGTGTTATGATGTTGTTATTACGATGACTATGTGTATTATGCTGTTGCGGTATGTTTATGATCAATAAACTGATGCTATATGAGTTATTTGATTATGCTACTTATCTGTTATGATGGAATATTGAAGAAGTGTCGACGAATAAGGTAAGAAATAATGAGTAGAGGTTAGGGACTCTGGTTTGTGAAAAAGGTTGTTGAAAACCAAGAATCGTACTTTAAGAGTTATGAAATGTATGTAAATGCTTGAATGTATTACAATGCCGACGAAAACTTTTTGGACACTGTTATATTAATAGAATTTTGTTTCTACAGATGTGTAACGCAAATTCTTTACCTGTGAAATTTTTTATATGAGACTGCCACTGTAGCGAAAACTGGTGTCGTAAATATTTCGGTAAGACAGTTAAGTGACCACCTGCACGTAATGCGTCGTGGGCACCCAGCTGGGCGACAGCCACCTGGAAACAAGCCATTAGTGTGTGCCTTTCAGAGGCACAGGTAAAAAAAAAAAAGGCCATTATGCTCGCTATTGACATTTCTTTGTAGAAAGCGTCGCAAACACGACACCCTCAAACTTGAAAACATATGATTACACTTTGGAGTTCTTAATTTATGATATTTACTGAAATGAAATGATGAGAAACATTCCATGTCTATTGTCTTGCTTGTTGGAAGATTGTTTACTGCATTGTGAAATGCCTTATGGCTAGCGAATGACGTTTCACGCCTTGCTTTGCCTATTTTGTTTAATATCTAGTTTCTTGTTGCAACGCAGCATTGTTTAAATTAAAATTTAATACATGTACTAATATAACTACTCTCTGTCTACAGACCCAGTAAAGAATCATTTTATGATGTACTTCCTTAGAAAAGAGAGCACAAATAGACATTTCCCTTCACAGGACTTACAAAAATAATTTTTTTTACGATTTGGTAACTTATCTGCTAGCGTATGTTCTAGTGATGCATCACTCTAGTGTTAATATGTGACATAGGTATTACACATTTTTACTGTAATATTTTTTCTGCTTCAGCTTTGTCATGTTTAGGTATAAGTTATTACATTTATTGCTGCTTGCTTTGCTTACTTGCATTTTTTTTATCATTGCTATTTGTATTAATTGTTTTGTGCTGCTGCATTGCCTCGTCCCTTAGTTAAGCATCTGAGCTTAGTAGATTTAAGTTAGCTTAAGAGGGGGTAGACTATATAAGAAACTAACTATGATGAATTGGAAGAGAAGCATTGAGAAGCTATAAGAAAATGGTTTTGCCAAAAAAGTAGTGTACAGTGGAGAAAAACTATTTTTGAAAGAGGATGTGAACAAAATACAGAAAGCATGCTTGGATAGGATATTTTTGGTGGAAACAAATGTTGAGATAAGACGTAAGTTCTACAGAATGACGTTTTGGGTTGGACTGCAGTACCAAATGTTACACTGAAAACAAACCCTGTCCTTTCCTTTTGTGTTATCCTGCTATTTGCTTGTGTACCCTTGTGTATATGTTTTCTTCCTGTCTTTGTGTACTGTTTCATAGAATTTTTTCTCTTCTAATACTAAGCTACATTCACTATGATGAGGAATACTGTTATCCTCAAATATAATTTGTGTTAATAACATGTTATTTACTTCGTAAAGATGTTTACACATTATGTATTCTGTTTTGTTCTAATGCTCATGTGTGAGGTTGATGTTTCAAAAGTTATTCAGATTTTTTATGTATGTACTTATGTCATAATTTTTGTAACACTGATGTATTTGTTATTTCGATTCTTTTGTAAAGCCTGTATTACTGCAAAAGTTATCTGTACTGTTATGTTCTTTAATGATATATTTTGTACCTTTGTTATTGTATTCTTATGTTATAAAATTGTAATTGACACCAGTTCATCAAATTAAGTAACTTGTAAGTTACATTTCACTGCACACATTTCTGTTGTTCATAGTATATGGACAATATGTGAGAAGTAGGGACTGATAGTGTTTGCACATGTGTTAATAATTCAGTAAGGGACTGGATAACAGCATTGCTGGTTGTAAGGACATTTCAAAAACAATTTTTGTGAGTGCACAAGTGGTGGTTTATGGACTTGCTATATTCTCCGCAAGACTCTTCGATGGTGATTGTGCACCTGAACAGTTGGAACAGATGGCTGCTAGCCATCTCTACAAGGACTGCAGTGGGTCTGCACCTCTGGTGGCCCACTAATACCATAATCTCTACAAGGACTGAAGTGGGTCTACACCTTTGATGACTCACCAATACCATTATTTCTACAAGGACTGCACTGGGTCTGCACCTCTGGTGGCCCACCAATACCGTATTCTCTACCAGGACTACAATGGGTCTACTCTGTGACGACCTACCTACCAATATTCTTTAAAACTTCGACTGACTCTGCTGTGGGTTTGCTCTGTTGTGGCCCATTACCTGTCTGCATGTCAAGAGTCAGCACTGTCTTTCCGTTGGAAGGACAACACTACTTCTGCAAGACTGCATGGAAATCCACTACTTCCATGTGCATTTTCTTTTACTACTCAGACTTTGAGAAAAACACTGCAATTTTACTTTGATGAATGATCAGGGCTGTCTTTATGGACTGTGAGAGAATTTTAGCTTCTGATCAACATTGTATCAATAAGTGTGTGCATTTGATATCTTTGTTATTGTAACGATTAAAAATTTTATCAAATCATTATTGGCCAGTGCCCAAAACAATTTGTAAAATTTTTTGTGGGGAGCATGGGGGCTATGTAAGTAGGCTGTTTAGGTTTTTTTATTGGTAACGCCGCCGCCACGTAGCGCTCTGTATGAAAATCACTGGCTGTGCCGTGTGCAGTCTGTGGCTGGTTGGCATTGTAGAAATACTCGCCATTGTAGTGTTGAGCAGCGGCAGCTGGATGCTAACAGCGCGTAGCGTTGCGCAGTTGGAGGTGAGCCGCCAGCAGTGGTGGACGTGGGGAGAGAGATGGCGGAGTTTTGAAATTTGTAAGAATTGGTGTCATGAACTGCTATATATATTATGACTAGTGAGGTAAATACATTGTTTGTTCTCTATTAAAATCTTTCATTTGCTAACTATGCCTATCAGTAGTTAGTGCCTTCAGTAGTTTGAATCTTTTATTTAGCTGGCAGTAGTGGCGCTCGCTGTATTGCAGTAGCTTGAGTAACGAAGATTTTTGTGAGGTAAGTGATTTGTGAAACGTATAGGTTAATGTTAGTCAGGGCCATTCTTTCATAGGGATTTTTGGAAGTCAGATTGCGTTGCGCTTAAAAAACTATTGTGTGTCAGTTTAAGCACAGTCGTGTATAAATTTTTCAAAGGGGACGTTTCAATATCATGTTTCATACTCAGCAGATCTATGTTCTTTGCTTCATCAATTAAAAGAAATATAAGTTTCATTTCATTGTCATTTTTCATCAATGCAACAATCTTAGGAAATAAACTTGCCACGAAAGGCGTTAATTAGCCCTCGTGAAGTGATACATCTCCGTAGGACTAACATTAGCGGTCAGAGAATAGATTGTCTGATGACAGTTTCTTGTGCCGAGTTGCCTTGCTGCGATTCCTCCTCCTCTCCTGCACCAACCTGTGAGCCGACCAGCATCTCCCAGCTGAGACGTGAGTGCGAGCCAGCTCACGCGAGAAGATCGGTGAACACGTTCAAATGGTACAAATGGCTCTGAGCACTATGGGACTCAACTGCTGAGGTCATAAGTACCCTAGAACTTACAACTACTTAAACCTAACTAACCTAGGGACATCGCACACATCCATGACCGAGGCAGGATTCGAATCTGCGACGGTAGCAGTCGCACGGTTCCAGACTGTAGCGCCTAGAACCGCTCGGCCACTTCGGCCGGCTCGGTGAAAAGGCGCGGCTCCGAAGATGTGATCTCACCTTTCACATACAGATGACGTCATAAACAGCAAAGAGTATATCAGGGAACAGGCGCGGCTCAGAAGATGTGATCTCACCTTTCACATACAGACGACGTCATAAACAGCAAAGTGTATATCAGACAGGCCTTAGTGTCCAAAATGGTACTCCTTCTTGAGGCAACTTCACCATCACATTTCATCGGGACAATACCGGATGTATGTGATCAAATGAACGTTTTTGACGTACCGGCGTTAACCACTTTGTCCCTAGAAATTCATGATATGTGAACAGTAATCTCGGATCTGAACAATCTATCCAGCTATGCACTAAAATAATGCCGACCGGTGTGGCCGTGTGGTTCTAGGCGCTTCAGTCTGGAACCGCGTGACCGCTATGGCCGCAAGTTCGAATCCTGCCTCGGGCATGGATATGTGTGATGTCTTTAGGTTAGCTAGGTTTAAGTAGTTCTAAGTTCTAGGGGACTGATTACCACAGCAGTTAAGTAACATAATGCTCAGAGCCATTTGAAACATTTGAACTAAAATAATACCAAACCAACTCTGACTCTGTTTCATGGCGCACAGAGCCCTTTTTTAAAATCATAAATCGGTAGTTATCTAACAATGTTTTTATAAAGAAAAAATATTGGTCCAAAATGTAAAAAAAATGTTAATTTTACTGTAGTTTTCCGATTTTGGTTGTTGCACGACCATTATCAGGCATGATGGACTCTGCATATTGGCTTCCCATATTGGTCTGATGATTGCTCTGTAACCGAAGCAGCTGTCTTCCAGTTAAAGCCATTGTGTTTCAGTCATAATTACACTTACTTAAATTTGAATGACCACGTAGATAATGTTTTGGGGAAAGCAAACCAAAGACTGTGATTTATTGTCAGAACACTTAGAAAGTGCAAGAGATCTACTAAAGAGATTGCTTACACCACACTTGAGCGTCCTCTTCTGGAGTATTTCTGTGTGGTATGGGGAGCGCATCAGACGGGAATGATGGTGGAGACGGAAAAAGATCAATGAAGGGCACCACGTATTCTATTATCGCGAAATAGGGAGAGAATGCTACGGGCTTGATACGTTATTTGGTGTAGCAATCATTAAAACAAAGTCTTTTTTAGTTGCACCAGGATTTTATCGTGAAGTTTCAAAATCGAACTTTCTTCTCCGATTGCGAAAATATTCCGTTGGTGTCCACCTACGTGGGGATAAATGATCATCATGATGAAAAAGAAAGAGAAATCGCAGCTCGCACAGAAAGATATAAGTGCTCGTTTTTCCCGCGCACCGTAGATAAATGCACTCTATGATAAAAAGTATCCGGACACCCCGAAAACATACGTTTTTCATATTAGGTGCAATGTACTGCCACCTACTGCCAGGTACTCTATTTCAGCGTCCTCAGTGGTCATTAGGCATCATGAGAGAGCAGAATGGGGCGCTCCGCCGAACTTACGGGACTTCAAATGTGGTCAGGTGGTTGGGTGTCACTTGTCTCATACATCTGTGCGCGAGATTTCCACACTCCTAAACATCCCTAGTCCACTGTTTCCGATGTGCTAGTCAAGCGGAAACGTGATCGGACACGTACAGTACAAAAGCGTACAGGCCGACCTCGTCTGTTGACTGACAGGGACCGCCGACAGTTGAAGGGGGTCGTAATGTGTGCAGACACTATCCAGACCATCACACAGGAATTCCAAATTGCATCAGGATCCACTGCAAGTACTATGACAGTTAGTCGGGAGGAGAGATAACTTGGATTTCGTGGTCGAGCGGCTGCTAATAAGCCACACATCACGCCAGTAAATGTCAAACGACGCCTCGCTTGATGTAAGAATCGTAAACATTGGACGATTGAACAGTGGAAAAACGTTGTATGGAATAACGAATCACGGTAAATAATGTGGCGATCCGATGTCGGGGTGTGGGTATGACGGATGCCCGGTGAACGTCGTTTGCCAGCGTGTGTAGTGCCAACAATAAAATTCGGAGGCGGTGGTGTTATGATGTGCTCGTGGTTTTCATGGAGGGGTCTTTCGCCCCTTATTGTTTGGCGTGGCACTATCACAGCATAGGACGACATTGATGTTCTAAGCACCTTCTTGCTTCCCATTGTTAAAGAGCAATTGGCGGATGGTGATTGCATCTATCAACACGATCGAGCACCTCTTCATAATGATCGGCCTGTGGCGGAGTGGTTACACGACAATAACATCGATACCTCTCCTCAGTAGAGCACTCCGTGAAGAATGGGCTGGCCCCAAGAAACCTTCCAGCACCTGACTGAACGTATGCCTGCAAAAGTGGAAGGTGCCATCAAGGCTAAGGGCGTGCCAACACCATATTGAATTCCAGCATTACCGATGGAGGGTACCACGAACTTGTAAGTCATTTTCAGCCAGATGTCCGGATACTTTTGCTCACATAGAGTAGCTTGAAAGTGTTTCTGTGAACTTTCTGGCAGGCACTTAATTGTAAAATGCAGAGTAGTAATGTAGATGTACAATAAATAACATTTACTAAAGATGATCTTACAAACTGATACATTCTCGCTGAAACAACGCAGTACAGCAAGCGCGATTCAAATCGCCATCGGTGCTTACCCTAAATCGCTAAATGCAAGTTCCAGTGTGGTTTCCTCTGAAAACGATGCTTGCCGCATTTCGAACTTGTGCAACGCCGCTTCTACTAAAATACCCTCCACCACGCACATCTTGCAACCCACTTTTGTATGGTGGAAGTAGGAGGAATCTCCTTGCAAGCGGTGCAAGAGCATTGGCTGCTATTCAAAAAACTTCACTATGCAGTGGCTATCGAGAAGCAATCAAGGCACATACCTTTGTTGGGATCTGCATAAACTAAAAAGAAGTCTGCAGTGTCCCTCCAGCGTTATGCAGTCTGAAATAACGTTTATATAATAACACTCTGTCTAAACATAGAATTAAATATTGTGTGAATTATCAGATATATTTTGATTCGCCTCGGGTTACAGACTAAATCAACACAGCAGACCACGGCACAGGCCTGCCGGTTTAACATTTCTGGGGCCTCAGAAAGACAGACAGCTAAAATGGCACTCACGTTCCACTTATTATTCATGATGCCCACTGCACCTCCTGTGGTAACGAGTGTTAAAGCAGTGTCTCGCGAGCAGTGTCTTACACCTACAAACACACACCAAGAACGGGAACACCGAGTTTCTATTCTTTTTTTTTTTATTCGTCAGTTGTAATTATACTCATGTATCAAAGTTTACAGTTACTGCGCAATTAATTCCTAAACCACGTGGGGGCTAACAGCTCTGCGTCTATTATCATACATTCCAAAGATTGTTACTATTTTTCGAGATACTTATAACTTTAGAAACCAGGTAAGTACTGCGAAAACATTTCTTGCTGTTCTCTAGTTGTTTGACGCATGTAATGCACTGCCATTAAACCTGCAACAAACGTCAGGCGGACACAAAACATACCCAGCTATGCAAATGATTACCATTTCAGCGCAACTGCAGAGAGTAGGTAGCACTTTGACCTGTGAAGTGACGACTCAGTCCTGTGGATTATTCTGTCTTGAGTTATTTCAAAAGTGTAGTGTACAAAACTCTCGTTGAACAACTGGAGCAACAAACTGCACGGTGTTGTCAAGATTTACTAGACGTAAGAGATTTTTTCTTTCCTTTATTGAATTTCGATTCCCCCACCGAAGGGGGGCGGGTTGGCAGCAGCTTAGTATGCCGCTCAACAGCCTACAGAATTTGTTTTAAAGAAAAGAAGATAATAAATAATAAAAGCATGAGATAAAGTCGGCGACTTAAATGTTAAAATGGCGAAAAATTGTGGAACTTAAAACATAAAACAAAGAGTTGGTGATGCTAATAAAATACACAGGAAGCGGACAGGTAAAACAATACAGACAATTAAAAAACACGGCGACAGTCTGTTTTCTGTTCACAAGAGATATAAAAATCACACCCAGCGACATCAAGATTTTTGTTCGCAACGCTTTGGAAAGGCGCACAACACTGAACACGCGCTTGAACACTGCGCTAAAAAGTCGACACATATACGACACACCACAGCCGAGGGCAGACGGGGCGAACCTGGACAGATGATGGGAAAGAAAAGGGGGGAAGGAGAGGAAAAACGAAGATGGGGCGGGGGGAGGGGGAGGAGACGTACGAGACGATCCTGGGGCGTTTGAAAGAATTCCTAGCTTGCTGCAGAGGTAAGTGCAGTATTGCCTCCGAATGTAAGGACGATGCGTGAAACACCTCCTTTAAGAGATAAGAGTGCTCAGTAATTTGTAACATGTAATATACGATGTATGGTAGACATTGGTTAATTTCTGAGACCAAACACATGGAGACACAATCGGAAAATTTACATTTCAAATTGATTTGCGCTAACTTGAACAGTATTTCATACTCAAGTCAGTGGTCGCTCTAAACCACACATTCGTTGTTAGTTACCTCGCAAACTGCGCGATTGCAGTCCCCTCTGTACTGGAACGGTTTTCCTACTAAAAGTGTCATCATATACTTTCAACCGTGTCAGTTTCCGTTACTATTTTACGAGATACATTCAATAAGTAATGCAACACATTCTTTACTCGGCCAATTTCAGTTGAAAAATTGCAGTATTTGTTGAGGGGCATTGTGGAATATTCCCACTTCAGCCCACTTAGTTTCATGGAACTCCGATAGGTGGCAGTGCTACACACAGCCTTCAAAATGGCGTTATAACGAAGGAGCGTTCCAAGCTGTCACTGAGTTTCTTTTCGCGAAAAAGTCCACCCCGATAGCTAAGTGATGCCGGCACGGTAGCTCAGCGTGTTCGGTCAGAGGGTTAGCTGCCTTCTGTAACAAAAAAACTGAGTTCATCGATCGACAACGAACTGAAACGGACGTCTTACGACGTCCGCCCCGAGCAGATGCAACGAACGAAAGAGAACAAAATGAGATCTAAAAAAATGATTAGCGTGATGGATTGCCGGGGTTCACTTCCCGGCTGGATCGGAAATTTTCTCCGCTCAGGGACTGGGTGTTGTGTTGTCTTCATCATCATTATTTCACCCCCATCCGGCGCGCAGGTCACCCAATGTGGCGTCGAATGTAATAAGACATGTACCAAGGCGGCCGGACCTGCCCCGCAAGGGGCCCCCCGGCCAATGACGCCAAACGCTCATTTCCTTTTTTTTTCGCGAAAAAAAACCAGAGCATTGCAAGTATTAATAGGCGGCTGAAGAATGTCTATGGAGGCCTACCAGTGAACAAAAGCTCAGTGAGTTGTTGGGCGAGGCATCTGTCATCATCGTAACAACGTCGCGCAAACCTGTCCGATCTCCCACGTGCTGGCTCACCGCATACAGCTGTGAATCTTGCAAATGTTCGAACGTGCGGACACTCTCATTCGAAGTGATCGACGGATCAGAATCAAACACCTCGCTGGACAACTGGACGTTACAGCTGGTAGAATTGACACATTCGTCTACGAGTTGGGGTACTAAAAGGAGTGTTTCCGCTATGTTCCACGCAGTCCAACAGAAGACCATAAAGAGGAATGAAGGAACTTCTGTGAGGAGCTGCTTGCACGCTGCGAGGATGACGTGACAATTTTTTGTTGAACTACGTCACAGGCGATGGAACATGGGTTAACCACTTCGAAGCGGAAAGAAAATGGCAAGCGATGGACTGGCACCACACCTGTCCTCCGAAGAAGAAGTGCAAAGTCATACCCTTAGCCGATTAAGTCTTGGCGACGGTCTCCTGCGACTCTGAAGTGGTTATTCTGTTTGATGTCCTCTCTCATGGTGCGAGCATCAATTGTAAAGTGCATTGTGCTCCCTGATAACACTGAAGAAGCAACTTCAGCTTGTTCATCGCCACAAAAATGCAAACGAACTTCTCCTTCTCGATAACAGCACAAGGCTTCACACAACTCTGCATACCCAAGAGTAACTCACAAAGCTTCACTGGACTGTTCTTCCTCATTCACTCTACCACCTCGGATCTCGCACCTTGCCACTTCCATCTGTTTGGCCCAATGAAGGGTGCACTCCGCGGGAAGCAGTACGTGGGTGATGGGGAGGTTGTTAACGCAGCAAGACGTTGGTTCCGTCGTCAACCAGCAGCGTGGTGCCACGCGAGCGTACAGGTCCTCCCACTAAGGTGGCGTAAGGCCGTCGCATTGAACGGAGATTATCTTGAAAAAAGGTGTTTGTAGTCAGAAGAGTGGGTAGCGATATGGTGTGTCGGAATCCTGAATAACAACAACTTGATTTCAGAAAAAACTGTGTTGCATTTGTGCTGCGTTGCAGCCCGTGCTGTATGTAGGTTCTGTCCTCTGCTGGAGGCCAGACCGTATCGTTTAGTTGACATGGCTGTGGTCGGTTGTCTTCTTCTTGTGTTTACTGGCGCCACTTGGTTTCACAAGCGTTGCCTGTCCGCTAGTGGCAGCAGAAGCGGTTATCGATACGCAGTAACTGTGGTCCTATCTTTGGGGCGACGTCGTGGTTCTTCCGGGTCATGTCAATGTGTACTCCGGTTGGAGACTGAGGAGGAGCCAGGTCAGCACAGTGCGCGAACACGCCGGGACCACTGGTGGTGCACATGGACTGCCGGGCCGATACGCAGTAACTGTGGTCCTATCTTTGGGGCGACGTCATGGTTCTTCCGGGTCATGTCAGTGTGTACTCCGGTTGGAGACTGAGGAGGAGCCAGGTCCGCGCAGTGCGCGAACATGCCGGGACCACTGGCGGTGCACATGGACTGCCGGGCCGATACGCAGT
The DNA here is from genome assembly GCF_023897955.1 of Schistocerca gregaria. Lineage (NCBI taxonomy): Eukaryota > Metazoa > Arthropoda > Insecta > Orthoptera > Acrididae > Schistocerca > Schistocerca gregaria. Next base: position 353,393,130 of record NC_064922.1, on the reverse strand, counting down.
AACTGTGGTCCTAACTTTGGGGCCACGTTGTGGTTCTTCCGGGTCGTGTCAGTGTGTACTCCGGTTGGAGACTGAGGAGGAGCCAGGTCCGCGCAGTGTGCGAACACACCGGGACCACTGGCGGTGCACATGGACTGCCGGGCCGATATGCAGTAACTGTGGTCCTATCTTTGGGGCGACGTCGTGGTTCTTCCGGGACGTGTCAGTGTGTACTCCAGTTGGAGACTGAGGAGGAGCCAGGTCCGTGCAGTGCTCGAACATGCCAGGACCACTGGCGATGCACATGGACTGCCGGGCCGATACGCAGTAACTGTGGTCCTATCTTTGGGGCCACGTCGTGGTTCTTCCGGGTCGTGTCAGTGTGTACTCCGGTTGGAGACTGAGGAGGAGCCAGGTCCGCGCAGTGTGCGAACACGCCGGGACCACTGGCGGTGCACATGGACTGCCGGGCCGATACGCAGTAACTGTGGTCCTATCTTTGGAGCGACGTCGTGGTTCTTCCGGGTCGTGTCAGTGTGTACTCTGGTTGGAGACTGAGGAGGAGCCAGGTCCGTGCAGTGCGCGAACACACCGGGACCACTGGCGGTGCACATGGACTGCCGGGCCGATACGCAGTAACTGTGGTCCTATCTTTGGGGTGACGTCGTGGTTCTTCCGGGTCGTGTCAGTGTGTACTCCGGTTGGAGACTGAGGAGGAGCCAGGTCCGCACAGTGTGCGAACACGCCGGGACCACTGGCGGTGCACATGGACTGCCGGGCCGATACGCAGTAACTGTGGTCCTATCTTTGGGGCGACGTCGTGGTTCTTCCGGGTCGTGTCAGTGTGTACTCTGGTTGGAGACTGAGGAGAAGCCAGGTCCGCGCAGTGCGCGAACACGCCGGGACCACTGGCGGTGCACATGGACTGCCGGGCCGATATGCAGTAACTGTGGTCCTATCTTTGGGGCGACGTCGTGGTTCTTCCGGGACGTATCAGTGTGTACTCCGGTTGGAGACTGAGGAGGAGCCAGGTCCGCGCAGTGTACGAACACGCCGGGACCACTGGTGGTGCACATGGACTGCCGGGCCAAAGTCCTGTGGTCACGGGGGTGCACGACCTTCTCGTAAACCGGATCCTTCAAGTTTTCAGCGTATTTGGATTCAAGTAGAGAAACCTGCATCATTGTGAGATCTTGCGATTCTCCGGTGACTTGGGTTCATGTTGCTACTCATAGTGTTGCCGAGGCGAAGAGCACCGAGTGGAGTGTTTGGCAAAGGCGGATCTAATTACTTTTCCAGGACTTCTACTGTCTATGGCGTTTAGTTTGTTTCTGTTTGTTAAGTTCAACCAGCAGTATTTTTCCTGCCTCGTGGCCGCTAACACACCAGTTACCTACTCTGGGGATTACTGTATGTAACGGCAGTGTACGTTTCCTCGCCTTGGGGCTGTTGTCTGGTGAGGCGTGTAATTTTGACAGCTTTCTTCATTGTAGGTTGGTTGGCGATTCTTCTACTCTGGTGGTAGTGATTCCTTTCTCGTTCTGGGTGCTCTGAGCAAAGTATTCTGCAGCAGGAGTCCAGACCGCCGGTTAGGGCTTTGTCGTATTTTTACACCTTTGCATTTTGTTTATTGGACATTAGGTAGCCTCAGCAAGATTATCATTAGTCATTCGTTAGACTACCTCTAGTATGAGCTACAATCTTCTGAAGTGAATGCAACTCTTGGCTGCCTATCTCATCGCTTGCGAAAGTGTTTTTTGCCGGACCTACTCAGAGGTCGATTCTTGGTGCATCGTCTGTGACTGGACCTTGTGTTTTATTATTGTATTTGCAGTTTTATTGTATGTTTATAAATTTTTTATTTAATTGCCATTCTTGGCGTTACAGCAGGTTTAAATGATTGTGCTACCAAGTAACCATAATTTTGTCTCACCAGTTTCGTGATCAGTTGCCTGTCTTTTGAAATTAACCTTGCTATTGAATTGCTGTTTTACAGTATGTTTGTTAAAGTTTTAATAATTGCCGTTCTTGGCGTTAAACGCCTTCAGCTGTGACTGCGGTTACTTGCCTTAAAATTCTACTTGGGATCACACTGGTTTGTTTTTAAAACATTATTTGCTGTGTCTGTATTTTATGTTCATTTGGCAAATTGTAACATACTGAAAGCAGTATTACTTACACAGTTGTTTATTCCTTCATTAATAACGTGTCATATCTTTATTTATTGCTGAGTCTGGAATTACCGTTTTAAAATAAATGTGTGTAATTGCAAAAGGAAAACAACAGTAACTAATTACGGCTTCGTCTACAATCGGTACCAAATCCTGCCTTCCTTGACTACCAGGTTTCAGCATTATTTATTGAATGCCCCTTGTAGTTTTTTCCCTGTATAGGAGCCTCTTGGTCATTAAACCGTTCCTGTATATACTGGAGTACTGCGCGCACCAGGCGAAGCCGGTTGAGTGGTAGCCGTTCCTCATCAGTCGCTATCCGTGCTGATCGGTGTCACTCGGTCACCCGCGATCCACAGATGCGTGACTACTTCCACACGGTTGAGGGAACTTGGCAGGAGCGTCTGAACACAGTGCGAGGCATAGAGGAAGGGCATCAAACCTGCGCGTACCGCAACGATGTGGGCTCTGTGCATCTGCTTGAGTTCGACGTAGCTACGCTGTGCAGGCTGCTGTATCTTTAGGTGTGGCAGTGTCGGTAATCTTAGATGCTTCCGCCAGCCTATACAAAGTTTATTCAGCTTCCTCTCGCATATCGCATCCGAGTGAATAGCGCACGGGTCTGGCATACGCTTACAGTGCTCTAATGTCAACCACTATTGGCGGTGCCACTCGGGTGCAACGGTGTGTGTCCCATCATGTAGTACGTGGATATTCTTCCCGCCGCTTGAAAACGACTCTCACTGGCATCCAGTATGCGGGAAACCATCTGAAGGAGGATACATGCTGCATTGCCCTCGTATAATCACGAAAGTTGTGGATTTGCCGTCCTACGTATCTACATTCATTTTTCTTTTTCACATAGTGTTTACCCTGTTAGTATAGGTCCACTTTTGCAAGATTTGGCATTTTTTTATGTTATGACTGGATGCCATCTCCGACTCCGCAGTCATCAAGGGAGCAAAGTCGTGTGCCCGATCTTTCTGTGGATTGTGTAAACTCTGTTCTCTGCATTACCGCATTTTTAACTATTTATGCACTGAATCCTCTGAGGAGGATGCGCAAGGGCGGTAACATTAAGGGTACAGTCAGAATTCTCCTGTAAAATGCAGAAGAGAGAGCGGATTGGTGGGAAGAATACATTGAAGACCTCTATTTGGGGAAGGACTTTCCTGATGACGTGATAAAAGGAGCCGACAGGGAGGAGATAAGGGATCCAGTGTTAGATTAAGAATTTTTGAGAGTTTTGGTAGTGTAAAGATCAAATAAGAAAGAACGGATAGACAACAGTACATCGGAATTTCTAAATTGGTTGGGGGCAACAAAACGACCACTCACGTCGGTGCATAGAATGTATGAGACTGGCGATATAGCAACAGACTTTCGGGAAAACATCATCCACATAAATAAGAAGACTGCAAGAACCGACAAGTGCAAGAATTATAGCACAGTCACCTTAACAGCATCCAAGTTGCTGACAAGAATATTACACTGTAGAATCGAAAAGAAAGCTGAAGATCAGATACATGACGATTAGTTTGGCTTTAGGCAGTGGAGAAGCAGTTGTACGTTGCGGTTGATAACGGAAGCAAGACTAAAGAGAAATGCAGACACGTACATAGCATTTGTCAACCTGGAAAAGCGTTCGAAAGTGTAATACGGTGAAAGATATTCGAAATTCTGAGAAAAATAGGGGTAAGCTATAGGCAAACTTGAGTAATATAAAGTATGCAAAAGAGCCAGGAGGGAGCAATAAGATTGGGAGCCCAAGAACGGAGTGCACAGGTAAAAATGGTGTAAGGCCTTTCGCGCCCAATGTTCAATTCGTACATCGAAAAAGAGATGAGGTAAACAAGACAAGTGGAATTCAAATGGTTCAAATGGCTCTGAGCACTATGGGACTCAACTGCTGTGGTCATTAGTCCCCTAGAACTTAGAACTACTTAAACCTAACTAACCTAAGGACACCACACACACCCATGCCCGAGGCAGGATTCGAACCTGTGACCGTAGCAGCAGCGTGCCTCCGGACTGGAGCGCCCAGAAAAGCACGGCCACCGCGGCCGGCTCAAGTGGAATTAAAAGTCAATGTAAAAGGATATCAATGATAAGTCTCTGATGACATTGCTATGCTGAATGAAAGCGAAGAAGCATTACAGGATCTGTCGAATGGAATGAACAGACTAAAGAGTACAGAATATGGATTGAAAGTAAATCGAAGAAAGACAAAAGTAATGGGAAGTAGAAGAAATGAGATCAGCACGAACATCAGACTTAGGGGTTTAAGAAGAAGATGAAGTTGAGGAATTCTGCTATCGGGAGGAAAGATAACTCGTGACGGACGGAACAAGGGGGACACAAAAGACAGACTAACACTGACAAAAAGGGCATTACTGGCCAAGAGAAGTCTACTGGGATGAAACATGGGTCTTAATTTGAGGAAGAAATTTCTGAGAATGAACAGCATTGGATGGTCGTGAAATACGGTCTGTGGGAAAACTAAAACAGAAGAGAATAGAAGCATTTGAGATGTGATGCTACAGACGAATGTTGAAAATTAAGTGGAGTGATAAGGTAAGAAAAGAGAAGGTTCTACACAGAATCGGGGAAGTAAAGAACATACAAGAAAACTGACAAGAAGAACGGACAGAATGATAGGATTTCTGTCAAGGCATCAGGGAGTAACTTGCTTGGTACTTTAGACAACTGTAGAGTGTAAAAACTGTAGAGGTAGACAGAGACTTGAATACATCCAGAAAATAATTCAGAACTTAGATTTATGTGCTACTTTGAAATGAAAAGCTTGTCACAGGTGAGGAATTCATGGCGAGCCGCATCAAACCCGTCCGCAGACTGATAACGCAAAAAATCGCCTGAGGCGGAATTTTGGAACCAGCTCAGTATTTTCCTAAACGAACTATATTCCGCCTTACTACATATATCAAAAGAAGTTCTGCATCACCTCGGTTCCGAGAGTTCTAAAAATGGTTCAAATGGCTCTGTGCACTATGGGACTTAACATCTGTGGTCATCAGTCCCCTAGAACTTAGAACTACTTAAACCTAACTAACCTAAGGACATCACACACATCAATGCCCGAGGCAGGATTCGAACCTGCGACCGTAGCAGTCGCACGGTTCCGGACTGCGCGCCTAGAACCGCGAGACCACCGCGGCCGGCCATAAACATCATTTCCCCCCTTTTTATTGCTCATGAAAACCACACATTGCTTGTTGCACCACCATCAGAGGTGGTGGTCCAGATTGCTGTACACACCGATACCTCTAATACCCAGTAACACGTCCTCTTCCATTGATGCATGCCTGTACTCGTCGTGGCATACTATCTACAAGTTCATCAAGGCACTGTTGATCCAGATTGTCCCACTCCTCAACGGCGATTCGGCGTAGATCCCTTAGAGTGGTTGGCGGGTCACGTCGTCCATAAACAGCCCTTTTCAAACCATCCCAGGTATGTTCTATAGGGTTATGCCTGGAGAACGTGCTGGCCACTCCAGTCGAGGGATGTCGCTATCCTGAAGGAACTCATTCACAAGATGTTCACAATGAGAGCGTGAATTGCAGTCCACGAACACGAATGCTTCGCCAATATGCTGTTGATACGGTTGCACTATCAGTCGGAGGATGGTATTCACGTATCATACAGCTGTTACAGGCCCTTCCATGACCACCAGTGGCGTACGTCGGTCCCACATAATGTCACCGCAATACAGCAGGGAGACTACCTTGCTGCACTCGGTGCACAATGTGTCTAAGGCGTTCAGCATGAAATGGTTGCCTCCAAACATGTATCTGACGACTGTCTGGTTGAAGACATATTCTACACTCATCGGTGAAGAGAACGGTGGTGCCAATCCTGAGCTGCCCATTTGGCATGTTGTTGGGCCCATCTGTATCGCGCTGCATGGTGTTGTGGTTAGAGTGATGGACGTCGCCATGGACGTCGAGGGTGAAGTTGCGCATCATGCAGCCTATTGCGCACAGTCAGAGTCGTAACACGACGTCCTGGGATGTACGAAAAGCATTATTCAACATGGTGGCGTTGCAGTCAGGGTTTCTCCGAGCCATAATCCGTAGCTAACGGCAATCCACCGCAGTAGTAACCACTGGGCGGCCTGAGCGAGGCATGTCATCGACAGTTCCTGTCTCTCGGTACCTCCTCCATGTCCGAACAACATCGCTTTGGCGCACTGTGAGACGCCTGGACACTTTCCTTATTGAGAGCCCTTCCTGGCACAAAGTAACAATGCTGACACGATCGAACCGCGGTACTGACCGTCTAGGCATGGTTGAACTACAGACGAGCCGCGTCCCTCCTACCTGGTGGAATGACTGGAACTGATCGGCTGTCGGGCCCCCTTCGTCTAATAGGCGCTGCTCATGCATGATTGTTTACATCTTTGGGCGGGTTTAGTGACATTTCTGAACAGTCAAAGGGAGTGTGTCTGTGATTCAATACCGACAGTCAACGTCTATCTTCCCAAGTTCTGGGAACCGGGGTTATGCATAACTTTTTTTTGATGTGTGTACAATCAGGCGGGCCGGTGTCCCAAGCCATTGTCGTTAATGTACTGTGCGGATCCCATCAATCTGTTGCGCACCTTTTACATCTGATGTCATCAGTCCCCTAGACCTAGAACTACTTAAACCTAACTAAGGACATCACACACATCCATGCCCGAGGCAGGATTCGAACATGCGACCGTAGCAGCAGTGTGGTTCCGGACTGAAGCGTCTAGAACCGCTCGGCCACAGCGGCTGGCTCCTGTCTCGCAAGTTAGTGCTTTGCATAGTAGGTTATACCAGCAGTACAGCGGTTGGTCGAAAATATGGAAACACCCGAGAAATGGATGCTTGAATGTGAATGCAGATCCTAGACAATGCTGCAAGTTACGCTGTTGTAATAGACCGGGAACGGCACCTGTTCAGAACCCTCAATACATTGCAGTATCAGTCGTGACCATATGGGTGTTCTGTGTAGTTGTGAGAGCATTATGTCGGATTTAAGTGAAATGGAACGCCGGAAAATTGTTGGTCGTGTGGTGGGAGCTTCCATAACCAAGGAAGCCGACGTGTTTGCTGGTGTCAGAGGCACCGTATCGTTTATACCGCATACAGGGAAAGCGGAGAAACATCATTCGCTAAGTCACAACCCTGCCGAAAGTGTATGGTGACTGATCTTGACAGACGGTCATTGAAGCTGAATGTGACGAAAAATAAGAGAACGACAGCTGCAAAAGTCGGTTCAGAACTCAATATGCACTCGCGAACCCTGTCAGCACCAAAGCAACACCAAGGAAGGTCCAGAAGCAGGAACTCAGGGGCTAGCGGGAATTACAGAACCACTTGTCAGCGTTGGAAATGCTCTTAACAGAACAACGTGGTGCCGAAGCCTGACAACCTGGACTGTGGAACAACGGAGTAAAGTCATTTGGTCAGAAAAGTCTCGTTTCACACTGTTTCCAACTTCTGACACAGATTATGGCGCAAGAGTGAACATTAGCGGAGTTTCAATGCAGTATCATGGCATCCCATGGGCTCCAATGTTACTCTGCAAAGTCACATTACTGCCAGGGACTAGTGCCAAGAAATATGTTACCATTTTGGTTAATCAAGTCTGTCCCATTTTGGAATGTTTGTTTCCCAGTGGTGACTCTGAGTTCTAAGACAATAGGATCCCTGTTCACTCATCTTGCATTTCCAGGACTGGTTTTCTGAACGTGAGGATGAACTGTCGCAACTCTCCTGGCCAACACAGTCAACAGATATCAATATTATCTGGCCTATGTGGTCTACGCTGGAGAGAAGGATGCATGATCGCTATCCAGTTCTACATATCCATCTACATACATACTCGGCAAACCACTTTACGGTGCATATCCGAGGGTGCCTTGCACCAGTACTACTCATATGCTATCCTGTTGCACTCGCAAATTGAGCGGGGCGAAAACGAGTGGGTATACCGCTCGTATGAGCACTAATTTCTCGTATCTTTGTGGTTATTACGCGAAACGTATTTGGCGGCTGCAGAAAGGTTCAGGAGTGGAATTAAAATTCAAGGTGAAAGGACATCAATGATACGATTCGCTTCGCTGATGACATTACTATCCTGAGTGAAAGTGAAGAAAAATTACATGGTCTGCTGAACTGAATGAGTACAGAGTTTGGACCGAGAGTAAATCGAAGAAAGACGAAGGTAATGAGAAGTAGTAGAATTGAGAACATCGAGAAAATTAACATCAGGATTGATGGTCACGAAGTAGATGGAGTTAAGGAATTCTGCTACATAGGCAGTAAAATAACCAATGACGGACGGAACAAGGAGGACATCAAAAGCAGACCAGCAGTGGCAAAAGGCATTCCTGACCAAGAGAAGTCTACCAATATTAAATATCGGCCTTAATGTGAGAAAGAAATTTCTGAGAATGTCCGTCTGGAGTACAGAATTGTATGGTAGTGAAACATGGGCTGTAGGAAAACCGGAACAGGAGAGAATCGAAGCATTTGAGACGTGATGCTACAGACGAATGTTAGAAATTAGGTGGACTGATAAAGTAACGAATGAGGTGGTTCTACGCAGAATCGGAGAGGAAAGGAATACGTGGAAAACATAAGGAGGAGGGACAAGATGGTGGGACATCTGTTAAGATATGAGGGAATGATTTCCATGGTACTAGCTGTAGAGGGCAAAAACTGTAGAGGAATACAGAGATTGGAATTCATCCAACAAATAATTGAGGACGTAGGTTGCAAGTGCTACTCTGAGATGAAGAGGTTAGCACAGGAGAGGAATTCGTGGCGGTCCGCATCAAACCAGTCAGAAGTCTGATGAAATGAAATAAAATAAAAGAATCGTTCTGCAGTCAGCTTTTTCAAATGTCAATTCTATACATTTAGTCAATAATGCTCCTCGAAAAGAACGTCGCCTTCTGTCCAGAGATTCCCATCTGAGTTCTCATAGCATATCCATAATAAGTGCGTGTTATTCAAATCTACTGGTAAGAACTCTAGTAGCCCGCTTCTGAACTGCTTCGATGACTTCCTTCAATCCGACCTGCTGGGGATGCCACACTCGAACAATACTAAAGAATGGATCGCACTAGCATAATATACGCCGTCTCCCGTATGTATGAGCTACGCTTAAGCAAAATTATCCCAATGAAAAGAAGCCGTACCAACCTGCCGGGCTCATTACTTTCATATCGCTTTGCGAAGACGGTGCTAGATTATTAATCGAAGTGTCTATGCCAATCTTCATGCTGCTAATGCTGTATTCGAACTTTACAGGAGTGTTTTTCCTATTCATCCACTTTAACTTACGTTTCTCTACATTTAGACCAAGCTGCCATTAATCACACCATTCTTTATTGTATGATTATATGATAGCGGAACAAACACTGGTAGCAGTTACTTCTGTAAAATATCTGGGAGTATGCGTATGGAACGATTTGAAGTGGAATTATCATATAAGATTAATTGTTGGTAAGGCGGGTGCCAGGTTGAAATTCATTGGGAGAGTCCTTAGAAAATGTAGTCCACCAACAAAGGAGGTGGCTTACAGAACACTCATTCGACCTATACTTGAGTATCGCTCATCGGTGTGGGATCTGTACCAGGTCGCGTTGACAGAGGAGATAGAGAAGATCCAAAGAAGAGCGGAGGGTTACTTGGTAAGCGTGACAGCGTTACGGAGATGTTTAGCAAAATCAAGTGGCAGACTCTGCAAGAGAGGCACTGTGCATCGCGGTGTAGCTTCTGTCGAGGTTTCGAGAGGGTGCGTTTCTGTATGAGGTATCGAATATATTGCTTGCCCCTACTTATACCTCCATAGGAGATCACGAATGTAAGATTATAGAGATTCGAGCGCGCACGGAGGCTTTCAGACAGTCGTTCTTCCCGCGAACCATACGAGACTGGAACAGGAAAGGGATGTAATGGCAGTGGCACGTAAAGTGCTCTCCGCCACTTACCGTTGGGTGGCTTGCGGAGTATAAATGTAAATGTGGATGAACTAAAAATTATGTCTAAGTCATTTCGTATATTCTTACAGTCACTCAACGATGACACCCCCGTAATCATTGTCTGACCTTGTCACTATTTTGCGGAAAGAATGGTATAAGATTCCCCTGAATACGGTACGGGACCAGCTTTTATCACTTCTGAGAGATCGCATGGTATGTGTTATGTTTTTGGTGTTTCCGTATCCTTGTCCATCGCCGGTATCTACCATGTTGGGGGGTCGGAATACTAGGTGGTGAACAAGATGTTCTCGTGAATTTGAGCACCTGTTGGCCAGCCTGTGAGACTGCTCCGGGCTTGGCCAGAACTGCGCGCCTCGCGCGCGTGGCATCTGGCGGCGGACGCGCTGGCCCGCAGCGCCAGCTCTCGTGCCGCCCTGGCCGAGCCGCGGTAATTAATTGGCGGCGCGTGCCCGTCTCCCAGCGGCAGCTGCGCCCTCTGCGGCGCCGACGCGGGCTGGCCACGCATTCCGTAACGCCGCCAGCGGTAGTGGTCGGGGAGGGGGCAGGAGGCGTTCCTCCCTCCGACACCGCTGCCTGGGATGACAAGTAGAGCTGTCTGAACAAGTTAGCGGTTCCATTACCCATACGGCTTGCACTGTCGAAAACTGAGATGGACAGCTTCACTTTTGAGGGGTCTAAAGCAGAAATACATATCCTCGCAACCCCATTCTTCTAGTAATGTGTTTGTGGTACTCCTCCCGCGGGCAAATTAGAACAAAAAATCCAGCTTTCAACGATAACATAAATCAGCGTCGTCGCCAACGACAGACTACCTTCATGCTGCCGGAGCTCTGATCGCAACAGGCAGAAGGTATGCGCGCACATAACCTTGAGGCGTCGTGAGGTGTCAGCACCTGTCTGCTCTAGATAACGCTGAATATTGCTCTGACAATATGTGCTGCGGGATACTAAATACACTGCTGACCATTAAAATTGCTACACCAAGAAGAAGTGCAGATGATAAACGGGTATTCATTGGACAAATATATTATACTACAACTGACATGTGATTACATTTTCACGCAGTTTGGGTGCATAGATCCTGAGAAATCAGTACCCAGAACAAACACCTCTGGCCGTAATAACGGCCTTGATACGCCTGGGCATTGAGTCAAACAGAGCTTGGACGGCGTGTACATGTACAGCTGCCCATGCAGCCTCAACACGATACCACAGTTCATCAAGAGTAGTGACTGGCGTATTGTGACGAGCCAGTTGCTCGGCCACCATTGGCCAGACGTTTTCAGTTGGTGAGAGATCTGGAGAATGTGCTGGCAAGGGCAGCAGTCGAACATTTTCTGCATCCAGGAAGGCCCACACAGCACCTGCAACATGCTGTCGTGCATTATCCTGCTGAAATGTAGGGTTTTGCAGGGATCGAATGAAGGGTAGAGTCGTAACACATCTGAAATGTAACGTCAATGCGAACAAGAGGTGACCGAGACGTGTAACTAATGGCACCCCATACCATCACGCCGGGTGATACGCCAGTATGGCGATGACGAATACACGCTTCCAATGTGCGTTCACTGCGATGTCGCCAAACACGGATGCGACCATCATGATGCTGTAAACAGAACCTAGATTCATCCGAAAAAATGACGTTTTGCCATTAGTGCACCCAGGTTCGTCGTTGAGTACGCCATCGCAGGTGTTCTTGTCTGTGATGCAGAGTCAAGGGTAACCGCAGCCATTGTCTCCGAGCTGATAGTTCATGCTGCTGCAAACGTCGTCGAACTGTTCGTGCAGATGGTTATTGTCTTGCAAACGTCTCCATCTGTTGACTCAGGGATCGAGACGTGGATGCACGATCCGTTACAGCCATGTGGATAAGATGCCTGTCATCTCGACTGCTAGTGATACGAGGCCGTTGTGATGCAGCACGGCGTTTCGTATTACCCTCCTGAATCCACCGATTCCATTTTCTGCTAACATTCATTGGATCTCGACCAACACGATCAGCAATGTCGCGATACGATAAACCGCAATCGCGATAGGCTACAATCCGACCTTCATCAAAGTCGGAAACGTGATTTCTCCTCCTTACACGACGCATCAGAACAACGTTTCACCAGCAACGCTGGTCTACTGCTGTTTGTGTATGAGAAATCGGCTGGTAACTTCCCTCATGTCAGCACGTTGTAGGTGTCGCCACCGGCGCCAATCTTGTGTGAATGCTCTGAAAAGCTAATCATTTGCATATCACAGCATCTTCTTCCTGTCGAGTCTGTAGCAAGCCATCTTCGTGGTGTAGCAATTTTAATGGCCAGTAGTGTACAAAAAGAAAAATATGATTTATTAAAGAGAAAGAGCTCCACAAATGGAGCGACTCAATAACGCGTTTGTCCGCTACTGGCGCTTATATAAACAGTTATTCTGCTTGGCGTTAATTGACCTCCTCGTAAGGAATATACTGCCAAATTTTGTCCAGTTGGCGTGTTAGGCAGTCAGAATCTCAAGCTGGTTGGAGGGCCCTGCCCACTAATGCTCCAAACGTTCTCAGTTGGGGAGATATCACTGGCTAGTGTAGGTTTTGGCAGGCACGAAGACAAGTATTAAAAATTCATGCCGTGGGCGGGCGGGCATTATCTTGCTGAAATGTAAGCCCAGGATGGCTTGCTATGAAGTGCAACAAAACGGGGGGTAGAATATCGTCGACGTACCGTCATGTTGTGAGGGTGTCGTGGATGACGACCAAAGGAGTCTTGCTATGAAACGAAACGGCACTTCAGAACACAACTCCTAACTGCTGGGCCATGCGGCGGGCCACAGCCAGGTTTTTATCCCACCACTGTCCGCCGTCTTTCTAGACACGTCTGATTGATTGAAAGTAGAATCTGCTTCAGTGAACGAGTTCCGCTACGAACTGAGCCCCGATGAGCAATGAAGATGTGTCAGGAGAATCTCCTGAGAGTGGCAGGATACAAACGTGACTGCTGCCCGCCATACTAGCCAAAAACCAGGGGTGATGGTCGACGGTGCCATTTATTTTCAATGCAGGGCCTCTTTGGGTGTCACCCGTGGTAGACTTACACCACGGCACGTCTCGATATTCTACGCACCGTTTCACTGCCCTTCATAACATGCCATCCTGGGCTTACAGATCATCAAGATAATGCCCGCCCGCACAGGAGAGATTTTCTATTGCTTGTCTTCGTGCTTGCCGTACCCAAGCTAGCCTGCCCAGTTGAGACCGTATGGAGCATTGTGGGCAAGGTCCTCAAAGCAGCTCGAGATTTTGACTACCTAACACTTCTGTAGGACAGAATTTGACAGGATATTCCTCACGAGGACATCCAATAACTGTGTCAATCAATGCCAAGCAGAATAAATTTCCAGAGGGGCCAGCGGTGGACCAATGCGTTATTGACATGCTCCTCTTGAACAAATCATAATTTTTTTCTGCAATTCCAATAATTTGTATGTCTGTACAAATACATCACATCTACCGATTTCCGTGCCATTCGGATAATTTCTTAGTGGTGAGCTATACATGAGGTGTGTAGTTGGTCAAGAGGTTGTGCACAGATTAAATCCTACAGGTGAAGATTGCTACCAAAGCTAATTGAGGAGACTTGAGGATGCAAAGTGCATAAGGACTGTTCGGGAGGTGGCCTTCACCGATTCGACGGAGCTACCGAGATAATGTAGGATCTCTTCTTCCTCATCCTACGATTATGGATCAGGTGACTAATCCTTTTAAAGTCTTTCCCAGTGCTCTGTGGTACTCCATGTAGTGTGCTGGTCTCCTTTTGGTGCCTCCGCACTCCTTTAATGCTGTAAATAATGTCAGTTGTCTCCTGTAAGTAGTGTTCTTGTGGTGGTCTGTGTTGACTGATGTCGTTTTCCCATCGACAGAGCGAGGACCGCCACTGTTAGCCTTTTCTCAGGCTTCTCAAACATAAAAGACTTCCGTACTACGAAAACGTACGTATGGTGTTCGCTGCAGGCCTGATACGTACTGAGGCTCCTAGTTTGGTAGCAGCTGTTCCCAACAGCGGCAATCCGGTGACTGTGTTGTGCGGTTCCAGGGATGAAGATGTACTCTGTGAAACCAGCAGCGAGGGCTTCTGCGTGTATAATGTCTGCCCACTTGTGCCGTCATAGTTTCGTCTCTGTTTCTCATACGGTAAACAACAGAGACTGCTGTAGTACTCAACGACAACGCTGCCGGAATATATCTGCTTCCGTGTCCCATTTCTGGTCTCTACGGCCTCTTGGAAGACAGATTTCCAGTACGTTGATGTATAGTCCGAGGTGTTTCTGTTATCAGTCTCCTCTGTTATCACAAATGGTACTTGACTACTGATACTTAGCGACAGATTTTGTGGATAGAGTTAGGATCTTTCTACGATCGCAGTTCCGATGCTGCGAGTGGCACATCAGTCTTTGTGGACTTGCTGGACAGTCTGCATTACAACAAATCGGGCAACTTCGTCCACGCTGTGGCCATAGAAACATCCAAACACGATAGCTCATTTCTGCCATTCTGTCACGTCTCAGGGCCGATCTACTTCCTGTGACGATTCCATACAAACGACTAACACATACAAACTACCTACCACGACTTATGTAAGCGCGGAGGGTGTCATGACCGCCTGGGCCTGCAAGGCTCTTTTATGGGAGTGACTAACATTTTTTCTGATGAGTTTGTGCTGCACGTTTCTCTCTTCTATGATTTTCTTTCGCAGCAAGTAATGAACTAGTCAGTTATTTGTGAGGTTAAATCATTACATATTTATGATACCAAGTGACGCGCGAAAAAAATAATTAATTTTCTAGTCACCTCTAATCGAAATTGCTTCTGAGTCGTTTGAGTACATTCCATATGACAGCAGACGAGTTGAGAGAAGATGAACTTCTTAGCCAAGATCGCTCGCAAAATTGGTTCAAATGGCTCTGAGCACTATGGGACTTAACTTCTGAGGTCATCAGTCCCCTAGAACTTAGAACTACTTAAACCTAACTAACCTAAGGACATCACACACACCCATGCCCGAGGCAGGATTCGAACCTGCGACCGTAGCGGTCGCGCAGTTCCACACTGTAGCGCATAGAACTGCTCGGCCACTCTGGCCGGCGGATCTCTTGCAAACAAACTTTATCTGCAGGAGAGCGAGCTTCTGTGAAGTTTAGAAGGTAGAAGACGTGTTACTGGCTTAATTAAAGCTCTGAGGACGGGCCTTGGATCGTGCTTGGGTAGCTCATCAGCAGGTACGGTAGCTCAGCGTGTTCGGTAAAAGAATCGGCGGGTCTCTGTAATAAAAAAAATTGAGTGAAGGGATCAACAACGAACTTCAACAGATGTCTTGTGACATCCGCTACGACCAAATACAACGAACAAAACGCAAAAAAAGAAAAAGATGGTAGAGCACTTGCCCGCGGAAGGGAAAGGTCCCGAGTTCGAGTCTCGCTCCGGTATACAGTTTTAATCTGCCAGGAAGTTTCAGACTTTATTGTTGATCACCGGCTTCGGTAAGCAGGGTTATCATCTTCATATCTGTGAATGCATCCATACAATGTGACGTTATTCAGAGGTAAGATTAAGCACACAGTGTGAAATTATACAGAGATAAATTTAAGTACGCAATATGACACCATACAGAGATAAAATTAGGTATAAAAAACAGGTGTATTGCAGTAACAGATCCGTGTTACAATGTAACCTCGATAGATAGTCATTACTTGTCTTCTATATCAGCTGTAAAAGTACTCCTTCTAAAGCATGTCTAGGTACGTGAGGGACGAGATTAAGGATGCATCGACAAGTCAGGGCTAAAAACACAGCATACAAAGGAATTCATCAAATGCTTGTGTCCTACTGCTGTGTACCTGATTGCACTCAGACCAATTGTAGACTGGCAGGTGTCGACCGTAACAGGTCAGAAAATTGGTAATTGGCACAAACAGGAGTCGCTAGTGTGTTCATATATTTCTTATTTAAGATATTGATTCATGAATCATGCTGATAACATGCTTTTTAAAAAAGTATTGTAAAATAATTATTAAAACAGAAGCTAAAAATTGCTCTTATTACATTTACTCACGCAAGTGCGCCTATGTAGAAGCTGTTTTACAACTTGGAGTAATTTCCACAAACTAATATACAGTAAATTGCTGTATAACAATATTCTGTAATTTAAAAAATCCGCAGACATTATTGTAAAATCATTATAATTATAAAAAATTTACAAATATGTCTAAGTAAAGTCACAAGTGGGCTTCCACTGTGTCATTTGGATAGTAATTTACGCTGCAGAAACCAAAGTAAGTGGTTACAACGTATGGCAATAATAAAATAATTACAGTGGTAGTGGGTAACACAATTCACAAAGTATTGTGGTTTTAACTTTGACTTGCCGATGCTCACATACCATCAATGTTTTAGCAAGAGTACTTGCAGAGCTGGTGTAGGAGACACGTAATAACCTTGTATTGAGGTTACGTTGTAGCACAGTTTTGCTATTACAATGCATCTGTTATGTACACTTAATTTTATCTGTGTATAATTTTACATTATGTACTTCATTTTATCTCTGTATAATTTCACATTGTATGAGTGTATTCTCAAATCTGAAGATGCCAACCATGCTTACCGAAACCGGCAATCAACAGCAAAGTTTGTTTAAAGGCGATACTGGCTAACAAGCTCACCTTCACTAAAGTAATTACTACAGAACGCCCTTTACAACTCAAAAGAACCACATGTACGAGGTAATGCTAAAAAGTAGAATCGTGTAGGACGTTGCCATGGACATTAGTCCCACATTCTTTTAACTCTAACTGAAGGATCACTTTCCCTGTCTCAAGGCTTTTACACTGATAGTTTGTTGGCTATACGCAACTAAATATCGATAATCTTATTCGACAATATAAGACGTCATTAATACCGAGAAGTGTTCTTCTTCGTGAGATAAGAATTTTGCTCCAGAAACGAGGCCATCAGGATTGCAGACGAGCTCAATTTAGACAAGCGCCGGATAAGGATTCGGCCACCGTGTTCTTTTTGAGAAAACAATGTTGGCTTCACGCTGCTTGATTTGGGAGTGGCACGCGAAACGTAAATCAAGCGGATCGAACAGCGATGCCGATTCTCCTGTCGTGCTATTTAGAGGCATGGTAGATGAATGGAAACGGGATAGACAACCGGGCTCAATGGCAAGAAGTACAGAGGTTCGACAAAAATATGGAAACCCGCAAGAAGTGCATGCTTGAACATAAATGCAGATGCTAGCCAAATTGTGCTGTTGTACCTGATCACGAAAGGCACCTATCCAACGTCCTCAATACGTTACCGGTGTCAGAAGGGCATTCTGTGTTATTCCAAGGCATTACGTCAGAGCTAAGTCGAACATGATCAGACTGTTGGTGCTTGTATCGTGGGTGCTTGCGTAAGCAAGGGAAGGTCTGGTGTTTCAGGAGGTACCGTATCGAAGATATACAGGGTGGTCCATTGATAGTGACGGGCAAAATATCTCACTAAATAAGAGTCAAACGAAAAAACTACAAAGAACGAAACTCGTCTTGCTTGAAGGGGGTAACCAGATGGTGCTATGGTTGGCCCTCTAGACGGCGCTGCCATAGGTCAAACGGATATCAACTGCGTTTTTTTAAAAATAGGAACCCCCATTTTTTATTACATTTTCGAGTAGTACGTAAAGAAATATGAATATTTTAGTTGGACCACTTTTTTCGCTTCATGATAGACGGCGCTGTAATAGTCATAAACGTGTAAGTACGTCCTTGTGAAGTAACGTTCCGCCAGTGCAGACGGTATCTGCTTCGAGATACATTAGCCGTGTTAAAACGGACCGTTTACCAATTGCGAAAAAGGTCGATATCGTGTTGATGTATGGCTATTGTGATCAAAGTGCCCAACGGGCGTGTGCTATGTATGCTGCTCGGTATCCTGGACGACATCATCCAAGTGTCCGGACGGTTCACCGAATAGTTACGTTATTTAAAGGAACAGGAAGTGTTCAGCCACGTGTGAAACGTGAACCACGACCTGCAACAAATGATGATGCCCAAGTAGGTGTTTTAGATGCTGTCGCGGCTAATCCGCACATAAGTACCAGACAAACTGCGCGAGAATCGGGAATCTCAAAAACGTCGGTGTTGAGAATGTTACATCAACATCGATTGCACCCGTACCATATTTCTATTTACCAAGAATTGCATGGCGACGACTGTTCCACTGGGCACAAGAGAAATTACGGGAAGACGACAGATTTTTTGCACGCGTTGAATTTAGCGGCGAAGCGTTATTCACTAACAGCGGTAAAGTAAACCGGCATAATATGCACTATTGGGCAACGGAGAATCCACGATGGCTGCGACAAGTGAAACATCAGCGACCTTGGAGCGTTAATGCATGGTGCGGCATTATCGGATGAAGGATAATTGGCCCCTATTAGAACTTAGATCTACTTAAACCTAACTAATCTAAGGACAGCACTCAACACCCAGTCATCACGAGGCAGAGAAAATCTCTGACACTGCTGAGAATCGAACCCAGAACCCGGGTTTTATGCCAAACCTTTCATCTCAGACTTGAAGTTCCACACAACGTCTTAGAATATTTGTTGGATATTTATAAATATCTTTCTTCTTGTACAGTTTTCGGCCTTCTCGGCTTCCTCTACTATCATGAAAATTATTACCTAATTCCTGAACACGTGCCCTATTATCCTGTTCCTTCCTCCCGTCATCAATTTCTACGTATTTCTTAACAAACTGATTGCTCAGAGGACTTTCTCATTTCATGTCTTACCGATTCACTTCATTTTTCTCATACCGTAACACTTTATATCAGACGCTTTTTTGACTCTCTTCTGGATTAGTTTTCTTATAGTCCATGATTCACTTTCAAATAATGTTGTACTATAAACACATATAATTAGGAATTGCTTTCTCAAGTTAGGGCCTATTTTGATACGCGGGTAAGTCAAATAAACTCCTGGGAATTGAAATAAGAACACCGTGAATTCATTGTCCCAGGAAGGGGAAACTTTATTGACACGTTCCTGGGGTCAGATACATCACATGATCACACTGACAGAACCACAGGCACATAGACACAGGCAACATAGCATGCACAATGTCGGCACTAGTACAGTGTATATCCACCTTTCGCAGCAATGCAGGCTGCTATTCTCCCATGGAGACGATCGTAGAGATGCTGGATGTAGTCCTGTGGAACGGCTTGCCATGCCATTTCCACCTGGCGCCTCAGTTGGACCAGCGTTCGTGCTGGACGTGCAGACCGCGTGAGACGACGCTTCATCCAGTCTCAAACATGCTCAATGGGGGACAGATCCGGAGATCTTGCTGGACAGGGTAGTTGACTTACACCTTCTAGAGCACGTTGGGTGGCACAGGATACATGCGGAGGTGCATTGTCCTGTTGGAACAGCAAGTTCCCTTGCCGGTCTAGGAATGGTAGAACGATGGGTTCGAAGACGGTTTGGATGTACCGTGCACTATTCAGTGTCCCCTCGACGATCACCAGAGGTGTACGGCCAGTGTAAGAGATCGCTCCCCACACCATGATGCCGGGTGTTGGCCCTGTGTGCCTCGGTCGTATGCAGTCCTGATTGTGGTGCTCACCTGCACGGCGCCAAACACGCATACGACCATCATTGGCACCAAGGCAGGAGCGACTCTCATCGCTGAAGACGACACGTCTCCATTCGTCCCTCCATTCACGCCTGTCGCGACACCACTGGAGGCGAGCTGCACGATGTTGGGGCGTGAGCGGAGACGGCCTAACGGTGTGCGGGACCGTAGCCCAGCTTCATGGAGACGGTTGCGAATGGTCCTCGCCGATACCCCAGGAGCAACAGTGTCCCTAATTTGCTGGGAAGTGGCGGTGCGGTCCCCTACGGCACTGCGTAGGATCCTACGGTCTTGGCGTGCATCCGTGCGTCGCTGCGGTCCGGTCCCAGGTCGACGGGCACGTGCACCTTCCGCCGACCACTGGCGACAACATCGATGTACTGTGGAGACCTCACGCCCCACGTGTTGAGCAATTCGGGGGTACGTCCACCCGGTCTCCCGCATGCCCACTATACGCCCTCGCTCAAAGTCCGTCAACTGCACATACGGTTCACGTCCACGTTGTCGCGGCATGCTACCAGTGTTAAAGACTGCGATGGAGCTCCGTATGCCACGGCAAACTGGCTGACACTGACGGCGGCGGTGCACAAATGCTGGGCAGCTAGCTCCATTCGACGGCCAACACCGCGGTTCCTGGTGTGTCCGCTGTGCCGTGCGTGTGATCATTGCCTGTACAGCCCTCTCTCAATGTCCGGAGCAAGTAAGGTGGGTCTGACACACCGGTGTCAATGTGTTCTTTTTTCCATTTCCAGGAGTGTATTATCGGCAATTTAGTTACATTTTTGTTTATTTTTGTAGTACTGTCGTTTTACATTGATGATGCATGCTTTGTTTATTAACTGTTATATCTTCGCAATTTTCAAGCTGCTAGTTTAGTTTCGTTATCTCTACCGTGCTCCCTTAATCATGGATCATGGCTGCTCCGCTATCTATTTCCACCATAGAAGAGCAGCGTTCAATGATCCTTTTTTTTTGGTCGGACGGCGTATCAGTGTCCGAAATTCATCGAAGACTTGCGGTACAGTATGGGAACAGTATTTTTCCACAACGGAGTGTCTAAGAATGGATTGAAAAATTCCTAAATGGTCGCACAAGTGTTACGCACGTTGAAGGAGCATGAGGACCGTTTATCGTCACAAATGAAGAAACCATTAAGCGTTCACGTGAAATGATTCTCTTAGTCAGACGATTAACTGTTGACGAAATGGCACATCGTCTGCAAATTAACCACGGGTCTGTCTACGAAATCATCCATAACAAACTTGGATTTCATAATGGTTGTGCAAAATAGGTCCCAAAACAACTCACACAGTTGCATGAACAAACGCTCTTGGACATCTACAAGAGACATTTGGACCCATATGGTAACTTCTTAGACAGGATTATTGCTGGTGGCGAAACATGGTCCACCATTACGGGCCGGAGAGTAAACGGCACAGTATTTTTGGGACGCACAAGGTCCAGTACTGGAACATTATGGGGAAAAGGGAACAACAATAAACAGAGTACGTTACAGTGAGATGCTTACTGCCAGGCTAAAGCCTGCAATTCGAAGCAGGCGCTGAGGATTTTTGTCAAAAAGTTTTGTGTTGTTGCACGACAATGCTCGTCTGCATGCTGCTGCCCACACTGCTGAAACGCTCCAGAAACTCAAATATGAAGTAGTTGATCATTCTCCACGTAGTCTCGATCTTGACTCTTCTGACTATCACTTGTTTGGTCCACTCAAACAGCCATTAAGGGGCCGTCGAAATGCCTCGGACGAAGCAATGAATGAAGCGGTGCATTCCTGGCTCGCAGCTAAACCTTCTTTTATGAGGGCATCGGGAAGCTTTCACAACGATGGGCCAAGTGCGTTGAAACGCAAGGAGACTTTGTCGAAAAATAATGTTCTTGTAGGTTTTCTATTTGATTACAATAAAATTTTATAACTACTTTGCGGATAATAATTGACTTACCCTCATAATAGCAAATTTCTGTTTGAGAGGAACGAACTTTCGTTTGTGGTGGTCTGCTTGTTATATCGATCTTGCTTCGACTATCAAATGTTATTTTCTTCCAAGGTAATAGGAGAACTTCACTTTATCTATGATGTGAACCCCGTTTTAAATGTTAAGCTTATCGGTAAAGTCATTTCCGCTGCTCTTCAACACATCTGTCCTCCTTCTCAGTCGATATTCTGCGCTCGTTAGGCTGTTCATTACAATGAGCTGGTCCTGTAGTTCTTCCACACTTTTACTATGTGTAGCAATGTCATCAACGAACCTTATCAATGATATCCTTTCAACTTCAATTTTAATTCCACTCATGAGCTTATATTTCTATTTTTGTCGTTGCCTCTTCGATGTACAGGTTGAACAGTGGGAGAGAAAGACTGCATCCCCTCCTTAAGCCATTTTTATTCCGAACATTTCTCTATTTTACTGAAAATTTTAAATATCTTGCAAAATATTATGTTCGCGAACGCTTTTTATACAACAAATGCAGTAAAGGTGTCTTTATTTTTGTCAAATATTGCCTCCATTATCGAGTGCAGCATCAGAACTATCTAGTACCTTTTCGTTCCTCAACTGACCTCCATCTGAAAGATTCTCAATTTTCTTTTCCGTTTTTCTGTCACTTAACTACTATCTGCAACTTTGTTGCGTGAGCTGCTAATCTAATATTGGGGTATTTTTTGTATTTATATGCCTCTTTCATCTTCGCGATTGTTTGGACTTTTTCTATATGCAGGCTATTTGCCTGCAACGTCGGCTACCAGCACAGCACCCGCAACCAGCGGTTGGTGACGCGCCAATACCGCAGGCGTCTTCCGCTGGAGACCGTACACAAGCCGGGCTATTCAAACATTGTCCCTCGTGTGTACTGCGACTACGGCAACATTACAGACGACAACATGAGCACACCTGTTGACAAACTAATCTCCAGCAGGTACCACCAGCCTCGCCACCAGCGGCATGCACATCGATGACAGTGCTGCTGCAGTCGCGTGCACTACTCTGCATCCACAAGGCACATGCTCATCTTGCACCGTGCTCGTATCTTTACACCAACTGTAAGTTTAAAACCACTAGCAGCCAGCTCACATCAGCCGTACCCAGTGGCCTCCACTCTCTGAGTTCACCGGCTCCATACAGCCATGCCCAGCCTCCGGATCCAAACCGCGCTGCGACAACCACTTCACCAGCCATTATGGAAGGTACTCGACAACTGCCACACCGAGCCACCAGCCTTGACACTAGGATCCTTCACGACGGCTAGTGTGGCCGAGCGGTTCTAGGCGTTTCAGTCTGGAACCGCGCGACCGCTAGGGTCGCAGGTTCGAATCCTGCCTTGGGCATGGTTGTGTGTGATGTCCTTAGGTTAGTTAGGTTTAAGTAGTTCTAAGTTCTAAAGGACTGATGACTTCAGATGTTAAGTCCCATAGTGCTCAGAGCCATTTGAACAATTTTTCGGATCTTTCGGTTTCTCTGATGCTTGGTATCGAGGACTGCAGTTCTTCTGGGGATCTTAGATTGTGATCCTGTGTTCATTACGTCATATTCCTGTTAGATCAGGAGGATCCTCCAGTTGTGGCTATCAGATCCACAGTATGTTGAACCGTGCTCTTTTGTGTTGTGCTAATAAAGTACTAATTATGTACTACCTAGGAATCATCAACTACTCTGTGTGTGCTACCACTCAGGACACAAATTGTTTCTTCCTAAATTTCAATGATACGCTCCCATTCCTACCGAGTTACCCATTAACTTGAAAAGTCAAAAAGAAATTTTGTTGCCTTGATTTTCAGTTTAAGTTAGATTAAGTACTGTGTAAGCTTAGGGACCGATGACCTAAGCAGTTTGGTCCCATAAGATCATACCACAAATTTGAGTTTTTACCTTCTTACATTCACTGAGGATAACAATGTCATCAGCGAATCTTATCATCGACACCCTTTCAATTTGTATTTCAATTCGTTCCTTCAACGTTATTTTTAATTTCATCATTGCGTCGTCGATGTATAGACTGAACAATAGAGGCCAAAGGCTATCCGTCTTTCCCTATAGTGTGTCCCTAATTTGCTCAGAATTTCGAACATCTTAGACCACTTTATATTGTCGAACGGCTTCCCAGGTCGACAAATTCTAGGAACGTGTCCTGGTTTCTCTCTGGTCTTGCTTTCATTACTGAACGCAACGTCAGATTGCCTTTCTGGTGCCTTTCCCTTTCCTAAATCCAAAGTAATCATCTATCAGATCCTCAGTTTTCTTTTCCATTCACCTCTAATTATTCTTGTCAGTAACTTGCATTCATGAGCAATTAAACTGATTGTGCGATAATTCTCGCACCTGTCGGCTCTTGCAATCTTCAGAAATGTGTGGATGATGTTTCTCCGAAGGTCTGATGTTATATCGCCAGTCTTATACATTCTACACACCAATGTGAGTAGTCGTTCAGTTGTCACTTTCCCCAGCGATTTCAGAAATTATGATGGAATGTTATATATCTCTTCTCCCTTATTTCATTTTAAGTATTCCAAAGCCCTACTAAATTCAGATTCTAATACTGGATCCTCTATCTCTTCCCTATCGACTCCTGTACTTCTTCTATCTCGTCATCAGAATACGTTCTCCCCTGAATAGAGGCGCTCAGTGCACTATTCCTACCTATTCGCGCTCTCCTCTGCATTTAACAGTGGTATTTCCATTTCATTCTTAATGTTACCGATGTTGCTTTTAATTTCACCGAAGATTGTTTTGCTTTTCAATACGCTGACAACAAATTCTTTCTCCATTTCTTACAACTTTTAACGGCACTTCCTAAGTGACTTGTATCTCTGTATTCCTGTATTTCCCTGAACACTTTTGTACTTCCTTCTTACGTCGATCAATTGAAGTAATTTTCTGTTACCCATAGTTTCTTCGCAGTTACCTTCCTTGACCTACGTTTTTCTCTCCCACTCCTGTGATTGCCCTTTTTAGAGTAGTCCATTCCTCTTCAACTGAACCGCTTAATGAGCTATTCATTACCGCAGTATCTATAGCCTCAGAAAACGCCAAGCGTATCTCTTCATTCCTTAATACTTCCGCATCCCACTTCTTTGCGCATTGATTCTCCCTTACTAGTGTCTTATACTTCAGCCTACTCTTCATCATTACCAGGTTGTGATCAGAGTCTATATCTGCCCCTGTGTAAGCCCTGCACTTCAACACGTCAATACGCAATCTCTGTCTCGTTGTAATGTAATCAGCTAATATCTCGTGTCTTGCATCCTGGCCTTTTCCAGTTATATCTATTTTCCTTGGAGTAAGTGAACAGTTTTATTGTGCGTTATATTCCTTCCCTAGGACAACGTTCTCAGTAGAAGTAGTTATCAGATTTTCATCTCCCTTTACGTACTGTTGCCCTCTAATGCTATAATAACCGCCTCCCTTTCCCTGGTCACTCCTTTCTCCTTCTCTATTTCTTCATCTTCTGCCTGCGTGTTCCACTCTTGGACCAAAATTTTGCCGTTGCCTTTGGTTTGCTGTAACTTCTGATAAAATTATGCTATCACTGAACGGTTCAAAATAGCTTACTTTTTCCTCTACATTCCAACAAATCCTACTCCCGTTATATCATTTTCTGCTATCATTGATATTCTATTCGTCTGATCGGAAATCCTTATCTTTTCCTTATCTTCTTCGACTCCTGATATTCGTACATTGAGCTTTTTCATTTCCCTTTCCAGATTATCTTGATTTCCTGCCACATTCACACTTCTGAAATTCCATGTTCCAACTCGTACAGTACCCTAGTTTCGTTGGGTTTTCAGTCTCCTGTCACCTCCACTTTTGGAATCTGCTCTCAGAGACACGAATGGAACCCGGAATTTATTGCCAGTGGGGAGGTGATAATAACGCCGTTTTGTGTTTCATGCTACATTTACTGTGGATTACGTTATGTGTCTTCAGGGTAGTGGTTTCCATAGCCCTCTGTCTTTAAGGGTAATTTCCCCACTGATGGGCAAGAGGCTGCAATAAACCTCTAACTGCTCCTCTGCCATCTTTAACAGAGTAACTACTTAGAAAACTTTTTTGCTGCGCTGGAGCTATTTGATGTGGAAATCGGAGAACTGATAGTACCGAAAACAGATTTTATAACAACACGTTTGTAAGTCAACATTGGTACTTAGAGGAACACAGACATATTAAAAATGAAAAACAGAGTATTAATGTTCCACCGTAATATTTATTTTATATTTTTTAGTGAACCGGCTTTTGGCTCCCTAGGTCTTCATCAGATTACTTAAAACAGAACGAACAGTCCATAAAACATCAGCGAAAGCTTTTAGCGGTATAAAGATCGTTATGTCTTAAAATATATGGCGGTTATACCACTACGTGTCTACAGGGAAAACAGAAATTTCAAAGCTTCAGTTTGGCTTGGAACAAAACAAAAAATATTCTTTAAGGATGAAATGAATGTTTTAGACTCCGAAGTTATGATTATAAATCCTGAATTCTAATTACCGACTGACGTAAACATATTGTACTGCTCAAGTTTTGCAGATATTGATTAATGTCTGTCAATTACCCACAGACAGATAAACTGTCGCAAGCATACTGAAATAAAAAGAAAGGTTGAACAAAATGCATTGCCTGACTGTCCTTTTCTTGATAGAATATTTTATACATTACGAATGAAGACACACACTTCATTGGTCTAAAATTGTAGAATATTACATCAGTGTCGTGTGTATGTTTTCGTTCATAATAAATAAACCTTATGTTACATTGTACTCAAATATTAAAAGTGTAAGAACGCCAAGTGTGTTTGGCACAGACTACTACGGCGTATGGACAAAATTACTGGTGTATGTCATGAACAGACTAAAAGGGTGGGGGTAAAGGGATGAAGGAATCAATGGAATGTAGGGAGTGGGGTAGAGTTATACTATTTACAATATTACTTAATTTATGGCAAGTTTAAATTTCAGGTCCGTGTCATAAAGCAGAGTTACAATTACTAATTAAAACAAAAACTAAATTCAAACCAAAACTAGCATACCTAATTCTCTTGCATTAGTGGAAAAGTAAACTATTCCATCTCTTGCTAAGCTAGTCTCATTTGATCTCAGATGTCTATTTTCTAACATTCCTGTTGAAGAGGCTATGAAAATTTTAATAGAACTGTTATATAAAACCAGAACAATTCCAGTGGAAGCAGAGTGCGTAGGGTTGGCAACTGGGACATACTTTAGAGAAATTTATTGATAGTTTCAATGGTTGCTATACAGTCTATCATTTGAGTTAACAATGGGTGCCCCCTCTAATCCCCTTATTAGCTGAAACGTTAAAGGGCAATTTTGAAAAACCGTTTTAGATAATGGGCATTTTTTTTCAAAATACAGCGCTGTGCTATGTATGTGAGCGATTTACTATGCTTGTGGATGAGTACGAGCAGACTATTAAACAAATTTTTTCAATAACTGAATGACACCACCATAAAATTAAGTCTACAATGCATTATGGAGGAGACTCATTTAACTTTTTAGACCTTAAAATTGACACTGCTAAGCAAAAACTAACTATCGCTGCTGTTGGCTTCTGAGAGCTCATTTTCAGAACGTTGTATTAAAATTATGAACTTGAGAAGTCATTAACAGTCGTTTCGTTTACGTATGTTAATACAGTGGTGGCCTACAATGGTAATTAACACGAAAGTGAGTACCTCAATCAATGTTTCTTCTCAACGGCAACATTTAACTTTTATTATTTCTTCTTCTTCTTTCTTCAAGTCTTATGCATTTGATAGTTACGCCCTCTTTCTTAGTGCCTTCAATGTATGTGGTTAGTCTCAATTTGAACTTTTCACCTCTTTCATAGTCTGTCTATTGATATTTTCCTTATTCATGGATAATTCATTGTTATGTTAGGCAATCTGCTTTCATTCATTCTTATGACGTGAACTCTAGGTTTATTTCTATACTCATTGATCTGTTCGTTTACGTTTTTCAGTTCTAGTTCTTGCCTGTCGTACGCCTTAGAAAATCAGAGAGTCTGTGAGCAACTGCTTCTCTTGTAAACCTAATTTCCGTGGACTGTATTCTCCGTTCTGTATCAGCTGTTGTTTCCAAGTCTCACTGCCAGGCAATATAGATGGTAATGCCAGTGTTTGGTAGAAGTATATTTTCATTCAGTGCTCTGTGTATCGTCCCATTAATGTAACCGAGTCTTCAATTTTTTCGGTATTTCTTTTCCTTTTTTGAAGGTGCTGTTATATCCCAAGAAGTTGAATAGATTTTCCCTCTACTTTCTGGTCCTTTAGCACAATTTTCCATGGGACTGGTTCTTGACCTTAAAAGCCAAAACTTTTATTTTTTTGGTCGAGATTGTTAAAATTTAACTCCTGACAGTTATCTTTAATTAATAAACGACATTTTAACGTTGTCCTCACTGTCAGCTATAAGATGCTAATCATCAGAAGTGGTTTTAGTTATCGGTGTAAAACTTACTTTTAGGTATTGTGCCATATATATTAAAAAGTATCGGAGTCAAACTGCTTCTTACCGTAAGCCTAATGTGTCGTTACTTTAACGTTCTCTTTACAGGAAATGACAATTTTTCAGTCTTCTTATATTTGGCGGATTACTCTTAATAAGTGGCGTGGTGTGCCTACGCCTTTTAGTTTTTTCCTCATAATTTCCGTATCTGTACTACCAAAGTCTTGCAGGTAGTCAATGTACAGTAGATGTATTTCGCCATTAAATTCTACATGCTTTTTGATATTTGTCTGGTGACGAGTGTGTTGCCTGAGTAAGACCTACTTTCCCTGAGCCCACTTTGGTCTTCCAACAAGGTATTTTCTAACTTTAACTGACACTAAAAGGCGTGCAAAATGATTTTAGAGATGCTTTACTCTGTTAATGGATGTACTGAAGCACTCTGGTGCCAAACTCTCTTGTTTAGAAAGCGATAACCAGCGATAAAAAAATAAAATTATTAAAATGATGAATCAGTTGTATTTGATCACGAGTTTAGAATTTATCAGTAATAAATATTATTTGTTCGTTACATGCCTTGTTTCGGATTTAGGAAACAAGATCCCCTCATCAGTATAATACAATTATGGTCAAAACAATAACTGATATTGAAATACCACAATAAAGGCACACAAGCCAATATAAAAATCTGCATAAAAAGCTAACAACGTGCGGCTGTCTTGTTATCAGAGTGACAGAAGAACCTCGTACTCGCAAAGATACCTGATTAGAACGCTTGAGGTTTAATGTAGGTTTATTACTGTAATCGTATTTTGATGATTAACTGTTATAATCAAACTTTTTAAGCCGTTATGTGGAGTACTGAAAATAAAGCAAAAGCTTATTATACTGATATTTCGTCCATTGGCATAACGACAAAACTTTGTGCAGATGTATTTACACAGAAAATGAAAAAAAAGAAAACCTAGAGATCTGCACCTGTGCTAAATGGGATTAGTCTCAGCTGTTCCAGTAATATCGAAACTTTTCCTCTACTTTCCTTTCCTACTCTGTCATTCGCATATTATACGATCTAACACAAGCGTGCCTGACTTGTAGAGTAAGAAAGAGTGGAATGTAAATAAACAAATTAGGGGTGAAGATGGTCCAAAATTTATGCCGTGAGTATAACCACTGCGAAATTTTTGATGTTGTGTCAAACATCGGTCTTCAGGAGAAGTCACATTTTGCGTGTTAATTCAATGTATGTACGTACCATCACGTGGTTTCTGCGGTTCACAAAAATATAAAGCAAAATGTGTATTGAATTAGATTAATTAGATTTCCCGCTAATGATGCGATCACATTTGAGAGTAACATGGCAAACCAGGAATAGACCGTCTGACAGAGGAAGCCTCCTGAGCTCTGGCGTTAGACACAGTGCTAGTGTGGGGATATCATTTTCTCGGGTGGTGTCAAGTTATATGTACTTTAAATGTTTTTACATTTAGTTTGTTAAACTTCGTGTTTTAAACTCCGTAAGTTCTTTTACTAGAAATGTAAGTGGAACCGTGTTAGTATATTAAGCTATGTAAACTGCAGTCGTGCGACTCCAGCAGAAGAGGAAAGTAAATGGAATGCTAACAGTAGCACGTGAAAGTCGTTTTCTGAACCAAAAAGCTTGCCTCGGAGCACCCAGGCAGAAAAGTATAATCCGAGGATATTTAAATTCATATGTGAGTTTTGTCGCAGGACGACTGAGATTAGTGCAATGCATTTCCCACTGCAGAGATACGCTGAGCGTTCCTCTCGTATTTTTTATTTTTAAAGTTACCTTAAGTGACATGTGTGTGATACGTTTGTTGCATGTCTCTCCCTTAAATGCTACAATGCTTTTAATCTGACATCAGATACTGTATAGCTAGTTGTGTACGAGGTCTCATTAGTCATTGTAAAGGAGTGTGTGTGTGTGTGTGTGTGTGTGTGTGTGTGTGTGTGTGTGTGTGTGTGTGTGTGTGCGTGTGCTTGTGTAAGCTGGCCTGGCATTTCAGCGACTTTGACGCCTAAGTTGTGAATGATGGAAATGGGAGGATTAAAATACTAAAGCAATTAATAAATATAAGGCTGAAATAGTGCAACAGAGGTAACATAGAGTGTACAAAACAAAACAAAAACTCTAAAAACAAAGTTGTACGTGGCGTGTCTAAAAGGTACTGCCTGGTTGCAGCTACAAAAAATTTAAAATATGAGTGATGCAATATTGTTACCTATCTACAATGTGCCAAGAGAGTCAGCATATGCTGCCTCTACAGAAAAATGAAATTAGTAAAATGTGATGTGCTGGGGCGAGTTGGTAGCGACACTACAGAGAATGAAAGACATACAAGTATGGTTGACCAATACTTCATTCAGCTTCAGTAAAGCGTATAAAGAAAGCTTACTCTGAATGTGTAATACGTTACATTTTAAATTGATTCAGTCCTTTTCTTTGATTTGAACAATTCTACACCTATTCTTTCGCCTGTGTATACGTTCTAAATTCAGTCTAATTACAATTTTTTGTCGTATTATAGTGCTTATAGATTTAACTATTGTGTGCAACATTTGGAATTACGTCTTTTTCCTCGAAAAAAACCGTGCAACACGAGGACTGTAGATTCGAATACTGGAGTGCATCTGACACAATAATTCTCGTTAACTTACCTTGCCTAACTGTTCGTAATCTCACATAAATAGCGTAAATGTTGTAATTAATTTCATCCGTCATTCTTCACCTGTCCATCCTCATGAAATAAAATAAAATAAAATAAAAGCACTTCAGCAGAGACGTATTGTTAATGTCACGCACTCAGCCATGCGTATTTTATTAAGTGAATGCAATTCTCAGCATTAAGGATTAAATTAAAGAAAGACAGATAATTTGTATATTAGTGACTGTAACGATGACAATTATTCCTTCTCATAACTTGAGGAGAAGTCTTCCACTTTGTGGACAAGAATGAGTGGTGAAAGGATAATTCATTATCTACGTTTAACGGCGTAGTAGAGTGCGTTACTGTGCGATAGTTTTCTATTACAATATTAATGTGAAGAACTGGAACACATCACATCGTACAAGTATCTCGGAACAGTTTGAAAGGGGACGATCCCTTGAAATCAGTGTATGTGAGGAGCATGGAAGAGTTACATCTGTTAAGAGGTTTCTGGAAAAGTACAGTGCATGTTTATAGGAAATCGCGTACAAGACGCTAGCAAGTACAGCTCTAGCGTACAGATCAGGTCTTTATATTCCTTATGAAGTAGGCACTTCTACAGACACCGAATGGATTCAGAGACGCTCAGCCAGGTTTGTTACAGGTAGGTGTTCAAATGTTTCAAATGGCTCTAAGCACTGTGGGACTTAACATCTGAGGTCATCAGTCCCCTAGAATTAGAACTACTTAAACCTAACTAACCTAAGGACATCACACAGGTAGGTGCATTCTCATGCTCAGGAAGGAGCTGTCCCCATCGTATATCTGTTCAAGGGGTCATAAGAGTAAGATAGTAAGACCTGTACGGAAGCATAGAGGAATAAATTTCCCCCCCATTCTGTACACGAATTTTACAGTGAAGTCATCTGAAAATAACTCAAGAATTAAATTAAAAGGAAGACAGACATTTTTTTGTAATAGCGACTGTGCTGGTGATCGCTGTTCCTTCCCATAAGTTGAGGAGGTGTCATCCACTTCATGGCAAAGATCGAGTGTGAATACAGGATGTTTCAGCTGACCCCATCTATACGTTTTATGCAACCGATAATGTCTCCAAAAAAAACACTAGCGAGATTTTTTATTCTTTCGCTATTTACGCGCAAACTACACTAAGGAGCCAAAGAAACTGGTACACCTGCCTAATATCGTGCAGGGACCCCGCGTGCACGCAGAAGTGCCACAGCACGACATGGCATGAACTTGACTAACGTCTAAGTACTGCTGGAGGGAAATGACATCGTGAATCCTGTAGGGCTGTCCACAGATCCGTAACACTATCAGGAGGTGGAGATCTCTTTTGAACAGCTCGTTGAAGGGCATCCCAGATGTGTTCAATAATGTTCATGTCTGGGGAGTTTGGTAGCCAGCGGAAGTGTTTAAACTCAGAAGAGTGTTTCTGGAGCCACTCTGTAGCAATGTTGAACATGTGGGGTGTCGCATTGCCCTGATGGAATTGCCCAAGTCCGTCGGAATGCACAATGGTCATGAATGGATGCAGGTGATCAGACAGGGATGCTTACGTACGTGTCACCCGTCAGAGTCGTATCTAGATGTATCAGGGGTCCTGTATCACTCCAACTGCACACGCCCCACACCATCACTGGGCCTCCACCAGCTTGAACAATCTCTTGCTGACACGCAAGGTCCACAGATATGAGGTTCTCCCCATACCTGTTCACGTCCATCCGCAGCGCGGGGTAGCCGCGCAGTCTAGACCGTCTTGATACGGTTTGCGCGGCTCCTCGCGTCGGAGGCTCGAGCCCTCCTTCGGGCATGGGTGTGTGCATTGTCCTTAGCGTTAAGTCAGTTAAAGTTAGATTAAGCAGTGTGTAAGCCTAGAGACCGATGACCTCAGCAGTTTGGTGCCATAGTAACTTACAACAAATTTCCAGTTTCCAAAAATGGTTCAAATGGCTCTGAGCACTATGGGACTCAACTACTGTGGTTATCAGTCCCCTAGAACTTAGAACTACTTAAACCTAACCAACCTAAGTACATCACACACATCCATGCCCGAGGCAGGATTCGAACATGCGACCGTAGCAGTCGCACGGTTCCGGACTGCGCGCCTAGAACCGCGAGACCACCGCGGCCGGCTTTTCAGTTTCCGCTCGATACAATTTGAAACGAGGCTCGTCCGACCAGACATGTTTCCAGTTATCAACAGTCGAATGTCTGTATTGATGGGCCCAGGCGAGACGTAAAGCCTTGTGTCGTGCAGTCATCAAGGGAACACGAGTGGGCTTTCGGCTCCGAAAGTCCATATCGATGGTGTTTCGAAGAATGGTTAGCAAACTGACACTTGTTGACGGCACAGGATTGAAATCTGCAGGAATCTGCGGAAGGGTTGCACTTCTGCCGTGTTGAACGATTCTCTTGAGTCGTCGTTGGTCCCGTTCTTGAAGAATCTGTTTCTGACCCCAGCGATGTCGGAGATTTGATGTTTCACCGGATTCCTGTTATTCACGGTACACTCGTGAAATAGTTGTTCCGGAAAATCCCCACTTCATGGCTAGCTAGGATATGATGTGTCCCACCGCGCGTGCGCCTTCTGTAACACCTCGTTCAAACTCACTTAAATATTTATAACCTGCCATTGTAGCACCACTAACCGACGCAACGACTGCGCCAGACACTTATTGTCTTATATAGTCGTTGCCGCCCGCAACGGCGTATTCTGCCTGTTTACATATCTCTGTATTTGAATACGCATGCCCATACCAGTTTCTTTATTCGTTTCAGTGTATTAGTCCTACAGGCGGCTGGTCCCGGCGGAGGTTCGAGTCCTCCCTCGGGCATTGGTGTGTGCGTGTTTGTCCTTAAGTAGTGTGTAAGCTTAGGGACTGATGACTTTAGCAGTTAAGTCCCATAAAATTTCACACACATTTGAACACACAGTCCTACAGGTAGGAAATTTAATGTAGGTACATTTTGTACTGGGAAATATTTATGCTGGAGGCCACGGTTTTAGAGTTATTCAAGGTAAACGCATTTGAAGTTCACGTTTTTATGTTTTTCTTGAATAATTCAAAATCTGCAGTCTCCAGCGAAAACGTATCCCAGCACAAAATTTGCCTACATTACATCCTACAAAAAGGTCCTGTTCATATTTTCTGTAGAACAAATGATTTATGTGTAGCGTGCGAGAGAATTTGAAAATATTGCACATGGTATTTGAAGGCGTCGCCGGTTGCAAAAACTCCTTAGGTATATATAAGGGGTCCCTCCAAAGAGTCGTCAGGCGTATTTTCTCTGGAGTTCATCAGATATTTGAAATTCCGTTTTTGTGATGTGCGGATGGAGTCGCCAAACAAATACTGCTCATCACATCTTTCGCGATGTCCAGTGTTGACAGAAAGCGTCGGTTTGTTTCTCGTTATAAACGAAATTATTTTTGCAGTGGAATTCTACGTGCCCATTCGATAGAGCGGTCCCAAATTAGTCTAGCGTTAGTACTCATTAGCTGTTGAGTAGTGTGGAGATTAGTTAGTGCCTTTTGTATTACTAACAGAGACAGTAAAACACAAAAAACTAACAGTCCTCCAACAGCGACGGCAACGCCCTGGCCTGTGGTTTCGAAAAGTTAAAACTTCTGCGATTGGATATTTATACGCCTACACTTAAGTGTTACTGAACAATCAAATTTGCAAAACTGAATCTCAGCTGTTTAGAAAAACACAAAACTGTTTGGAACATTTAAACTTAAACAGTTAGACATTTAAATGTCTTAAAAAAATTTGCATTTTTATTCCAAATGTAATGTAGACTCAAATGAGTCGGTTCTGAATTGGAAAAAAAGGGAAAAATCGGATTTTGTCGTTTACAGCGCCATCTACCATGAATGGAAACGTTGTTTAGGGTAGCCTCTTGGTATATTTTGGCGTAGAATCAGGATCTGTAATGAAAATGGGGGCTTCCCTTTCAAAAATAGAAAGTCGACCCCACCATGAGTTTGGGGAACTGAGTTACGGAATGGCCAATTTTAGCGCAGACAGCTCTTCCCTTTGAGTACAGTAACTTTTCACGTGGAACAATTTTTTTTTTCGTACGATGTTGGTTTTTCGAGATATTTAATTTTTACAAGTTTAAGCACCCTGTGAGTATAATATATCTCCGCTACTAATATGATGGGAAGTGGGTAGACCTGTTCGTATCCATTAGCTGTTGAGTAGTGTGGACATTAGTTAGTGCCGCTTGTGTAACTTTTGCCCTGCCAGAGCACATCCAATCGTTACATCGAAGCTCAGCGGACGGTACGGAAATAGGCTGCAATTCTTCACGCTGTTGCTGGGGGCAGAGTGCGCCTGACACGTGAAATATCTCGTTCACGGACTGTAATTATTGAGGCGCAGCTAAATCGCAGTGCACGTTTATAACTCAGAGGCCACCGTGGCAACCTCTACGTCAAATACCACATTAATGACTTTCCAAATTATTTATCGACGGTTTCTGCTTAGAGTGGACAGAACTGCAATGTATAAGGGACATTACTGTAAGTGAAAATGATAGTGATCAGGCGCCTCCTCTGACTCCATATACGATGTAAAAAGCAAAAAGATGAAAAACGGAAGTGTCATACAGTTTTGAAGGTAAATGATTGAATTCCTTAATTGTACTACACTACTTGACGTTTAATGGTCCTAGATTCCGATCAGGACTCTCGTATGAGAACATCTAACGTCCAAACATTTCCTTTAACGAGTGGATGTCGTTGTATGTAGCCTCGGTGGCGTAGAACTCGGTTGTACTAAAACGCGTGAATCAAGGTAAATTGATTAAATCAATATCAATCATAGGGATGACTGTTCCCTACCATAATCATAAGTTCGAGAAGATGCCAAAATTTGACTTGATAACTGAAATATAGTGTACACTAAAAATTAATATAAAGAAATATTGCCCTCGAAATCTGTAAAACAAGTGTGCTAGTATTAATCCTTAGCTTTCACTAGTTAAAAGAGATATTAATAAAAAAAACGTCTTTAAAATTAATTTGCACATGTGAGAGGTCACCAGCGGTGTGATCAACTTTTTGAAACTATCAACACGATGATGTAAGCTAAGATCCCAAGTATCACACACACCAGCCACTCATCTTTGTGGGCCTTCGATTGCTACAAATTGAACAAAAAAAATTCGAATTTTGTGGAACACTTAACAGCATTAAAAAAAGTTGCGTTATATGATCTGATTGCGTGGTGTAATGGATAGAGCATCAGTTTCGCTTACAGGAGGTTATGGTTTCCAGTCTCCACAGGTGCAGTAAGTTTTCTTTGTTTTTAAATCTTTATGACTTTGATTATTATTTTTATTCAGTTAATTGATTTAAATGTATTTTTTAATTCCATTCCTTTGTCACATAATTTTAATCACAGTATCAAACTCATTTGTTCTAATTCTTTTTCCTATTATTCTTTCTCCACTTGAAATCTTTGTTCGTGTTCAAATGGTTCAAATGGCTCTGAGCACTATGGGACTTAACATCTGAGGTCATCAGTCCCATAGAACTTAGAACTACTTCAACCTAACTAACCTATGGACATCACACACACCTATGCCCGAGCCAGGATTCGAACCTGAGACTGTAGCGGTCGCGGGGTTCCAGACTGAAGCGCCTAGAACCGCTCGGCCACAACGGTCGGCTTTGTTCGTGTGTTTTTAATTAATTTTCTGTATTAATTTCGATTTAATTTCTTTTATCATCCTGTTGTTTTCTTCCACATTATTGCACTCGTTATACCTATTTCTCATTTTTGTTGAATTTTGTTGTTCGTATGAACTCGTTTTTCATTTAAATTTTCTTCTGCGTTATTTTGTCCATAGTATAGTAGGAATTTACCCAATTTTATAATGTTTGTTTGACTATTACTGAGAAAAACAAAACTGCACATCTGTTAACAAAAACACATTTTTCACACCACTGCACAAATATAGATAGGTTATTTCGTATTAGGTTTTTTAGCTGACAAATCTGCATTTTCAAATAATTGAATAATAGATAAATATAATTAAATTCATATTCTCAATAATTCCGTTTGGGAAAGAAATATGTAAAGAAAAAAGAGTGGAAAAAGTTCATACAGTGATTAAAATCATGTCACAAATGAATGGAAATAAAAAGTTAAATTTAAACCAATTAATTGAATGAAAATAATGATCGAACTAATTTCGATAAAGACTTAAAAAAAAAGACCGTACTGCACCTGATGCAATTCGAACCTACAACCTCCTGCATGAAAAGCTCTTACCTTATTCATTACACCACGCAACCACATTGTATATCGCAACTTTTTTTATGCTATTGAGTGTCACACAAATTTCGGATTGTTTTTTTCGGCATTTACTCGCAAACGAGGGCCCAACAGGATGAATGACTACAGTGTGTGATACCTGGGGTCTTAACTTACAACACTGTACTGATGGTTTAGAAAAGTCGATCACACCGCTGGGGACTTTTCCTTCTCAAATATACATATAATCTAACTGAAAATAGCCTGAAACCTATATGTAATGCACAACTGACCACCAGGTGCCACAAGAAATGGACGTGCTAGTACAAAAGGAGGCGGAGAGTATAGTGTTGTCAGTAGAGGGGCAATAACAGCAGAAAGAGCCGGCACTGGAGAGCTCAGTGGCTTAGAACGTGGACTAGTCAGCCGTTGGATATAACCTAAGTAACAAATCCATCGGCAATATTTCAATCTTAAAACTGTCGAAGTCGACTGTTGGTGATGTTATCGTGAATTGGAGACGCGAAGGAAGAACCACAGGCAAATCAAGACCGGGTAAACGTCATGTACTGACGGACAGGGATCCTAGAGCATTGTAGAGGGTGGTTGTAATAAATGATAGAAATCAGGAGAAGGAATGACATTTCAGCTCCAAAGTGCTTAGGGAGTTGAAAAGAATGTGGTAGCAGCTCCTTGTAAACCACGCATTTCTGAAATCAGTGCTAAGCGACACTTGCGGTGGTGCAAAGAGCGATGCTGTTGGACGATGGATGATCGGAAAAGAGTGATGAATGACTCTATACCCTGTGGAAGTCCGATGGAAGTGATAGGTTTGGAGAAAGCCTGAAGCATATTATCTGCTATAGTGAAGTATGGAGGAGGCGGTGTTAAGGCATGTGGATGTTGATATTTTTCTTGGTTAGGGTGTGATTCCGTTACAGTGCTTCAGAAAACGCTGAACGCAGAAGGGTGTGAACATGTTTAACACTTCGTAGACAGTATCTGTTTGTATCGGCATGACAATGAACCCTGTCATGAAGCAGCACCTGTGAGGGAATTGATTTGTGGACAATAAAGTTCCTCAACTATTCTGGCCTGCACAGGGTCCTGACCTAAACCAAACGGGATCACTCTGGGATGATTTAAAACTCAGACTTCGCTCCAGGGTCCAGCATCCAACATCACTACCCTCCCTGGTTTCGGGTTCCGAGGGAGAATGGGCTGCCTTTCCTCCACACTCTAGAGACATTCAGACACCTTCCTCAAAGTGCATTCAGGAGAGTTCAAACCGTCATATAGCTGAAGGGTGGACACACCACATACTGATGTCCACTAATAGGAGTCCAGATACTTCAGATAGTCGAAGCTTCAGTGGAACGTGGTAGCGTGTTACAAATTTCTGGGCTGTAGCATTTTGACTGTATGGTAAGGCACGGGTGAGAAGGCAAAAAGTGGTGGTAGCTGCAGAGAGGTGTATATTAGTCTTTCGTGGAGATGTTGCTGTGCATATGAAATTGATTCCAAGTAACGAAGGTAATTATGTAGCTTATCGCTTGCACAAGCAATTCGGAGGTTTTAGATACGCACACAAACACACACACACACACACACACACACACACACACACACCCACACACACACACACACATTTTACCGAAAACTTAGAAACAGCTGCTGCAGCTGGTCAACCCAATGAGGACTAACCAGATAAGAAACCATGGAGCGTGCAGGAATAACTAGGCGCGTTTACTTCGCGGGAAAACTTCTCACAGTCTGAAGCGGTGCGTCAATGGAGACGGACCGAGAACGACCGCATAAACGATCTTTTCACGACAGGACACTGGCTGCATAATAGATTCATCGTACTAATTTTTCCACTGAGAAGAGGACCGAATGAACTTCCCCTCACCGATTTGATTCATATTGACAGGCTGTGTAGGGCACGGCAACGATTTCAACGTATCTTAAGTAGCAAATCGTAACTATCTAACGAATTCGAGAAAATACATTTTTCTTCTGCTTACGTACTTCGTACGGTCACTAGTAACGAAGGATTACGCAGTCAGGCAAGTAAGCGCTTAGTTTCATAAGCTCGAGGTCTGTGCATCTAATCTCGCTTCCGGCGAATTTTTTTTATTTTTATTCCCAAGTAGTTGTAACAACAGATATACGGGTACGCTGCGAAATTGTGTGATGACCGAGCACCGCTTAGGAACGAAACCTAAGTTTGCTTTGCAGTAGACACATTGAAAAAAACCATGCACATACCAAGACTCGGCGTTCATCATAGGTGCTGTACGTCGTAATAACGATTGTTTACCGTGTTTCTACGATCAGTGTCATCCTGATTCGTACAATTCTCCATAGGTTACAAATTGTACTTCCCACATATGTAGATAAAATAATATAAATAAAATGACCAAGTCAATTTTATTGAAAATTCTTATATATCCGCCGGCCGCGGTGGTCTCGCGGTTCTAGGCGCGCAGTCCGGAACCGTGCGACCGCTACGGTCGCAGGTTCGAATCCTGCCTCGGGCATGGATGTGTGTGATGTCCTTAGGTTAGTTAGGTTTAAGTAGTTCTAAGTTCTAGGGGACTAATGACCACAGCAGTTGAGTCCCATAGTGCTCAGAGCCATTTTCTTATATATCCTTTTTTCCACTCTCATTACTGAAGTATTATCTCCTTTTTAGAGACTTAAGATTATGAAAATAATAAATGAATTATTCAATGACAATTGCTTGCACAGTCATAGTAATCACTTGGCAAGGGAAAAAAGTGCAGGCAGGGATATTCGATCCGCGGACCTCGCGCTCGTGAAAGTAAACGCTTAACATGCTCGGCTGTGAACTTCTTGAGTACTAGCTACCATTTTCTTTTTGTCGTCAGTCATCTGACTGGTTTGATGCGGCCCGCCACAAACTGTTCATCTCAGAGTAGCACTTGCAACCTACGTCATAAATTTCTTGTTGAATGTATTCCAATCTCAGTCTTCCTTTACAGTTTTTACCCTCTACAGGTCCTTCTAGCATCATGGATATTATCCACTCATGTATTAACATACGCCCTACCATCTTGTCACAGAGTGAGGTGGCGCAGTAGTTAGCACACTGGACTTGCGGGAGGACGACGGTTCAAACCCGCTTCCCGGCATCCTGAATTTGGTTTTCCGTGATTTTCCTAAATCTCTTCAGGCAAATGGAGTGATGGTTTCTTTGAAAGGGCACCGTCAACTTCCTTCCCCATCCTTCGCTAATCCGACATGACTGGTGGTCTCGCTGTTTGGTTCCCTTCCCCAAATCAATCAACCATTCTGTCCCTTCTTCTTGTCAGTGTGTTCCATACATTCCTTTCCTCGCTGATTCTGCGGAGAACCTCCTCATCCTTTACCTGTCCTCTTAATTTTCGACATTCTTCCAAGGCACCACATCTCAAACGTCTCGATTCTCTTCTGTTCTGATTGTTCCACAGTCCATGTTTTACTGCCATAGAACGCTGTGCTTCAAATATACATTCTCAGAAATTTCTTTAATTAAGGCCTATGCTTGATAGCAGTAGATCTTTCTTGGCCGTGAATGACTTTTTTGTCAGTGCTAGTGCGCTTTTTATGTCCCCTTCGCTCCGCCATTATGGGTTGTTTTGCTCCTAGGTAGCAGAATTCTTCAACTTCACCTGTTTTGTGCTCACTAACCCTGTTGTTAATTTCTTGCTGTTATCATTTCTGCTACTTCTGATTGCTTTCATCTTCCTTCGATTTACTCTCAATACGTATGCTGTACCCATTACACACATTTATACAGCAGATACTGTAATTACTCTTCTCTTCCATTCATGATGGCAATGTCATCTTGAATTTTGATCCCACTCTTGATCTTTTATTTCTCTCATTGCTTCTTCGATGTATAGGTTGAACAGTACAGGTGAAAGACTGCATCCTTTCTTTTACCCATTTTAATCCGAGCACTTTGTTCTTGGTCGTCCTCTCTTATTGTTCCCTCTTTGCTCTGGTACGTATTGTATATTATCCGTCTTTCCCTAAAGCTTACCCCTATTTTTAACAGAATTCCAAACAACTTGCATAATTTGACATTGTCGGAAGCTTTTTCCAGGTCGACAAATGCTATAAACGTATCTTGATTTTCGGTCTAACTACCTTTATCAAGCGCAATGTGAGAATTGTCCATCTGGTGCCTGAGCTGTTAAACTGATTTTGTGATAACTCTCGCACTTGTCAGCTTTTGCAATCATTGGAATTTCAGTGGATGATTTTTTTTCGAAAGTCTGAGGGTATATCGCCAGTCTCTTACATTCTAAACACCAACTTGAATAGACTTTTTGTTACAGCTTCCCCCAGTGATTTTACAAATTCTGATGGAATGTTATCTATTCCTTGTGCCTTATTTCATCTTAAGCCCTCCAAAGCTCTCTTAAATTCTGATCTTAATACTGGATTCTCTATTTCTTTTATATAGACTCCTGTTTCTTCTTCTATCACTTCATCAGACAAGCTCTCATCCTCATAGAGTCCTTCAATGTAGTGTTTCACCAATCCGCTCTTGCTCTGCCCTAACACTGGAATTCCCGTAGCACTCTTAATGTCACCATCCTTGCTTTTAATTTCGTCTATATGCTGAGTCAGTCGTTCCGACAATCATTTCTTTTTGAAATTCTTCACATTTTTCATGCAGCCATGTCGCCTTAGCTTCCTTGCACTTCCTATTTATTTCATTCCTTAGCGACTTGTATTTCTTTATTACTGAATTTCTCCGAACATTTTCGTATTTCCTTCTTCCATTGATCAACTGAAATATTTGTTCTGTTATAAATTGTTTCTTCGCAATTGCTTGTCTTGTACCTATGGTTTCTTTCCAACTTCGGTGACTGCCGTATTAAGAGTTGTCTGTTCATCTTCAACAGAAATCCTGCTGAGCTATTCCTTATCGCAGTATCTATAGATTTAGAGAATTTCAATGTATCTTTTCATTCCGTACTACTTCTGTAGCCCACTTCTTTGCGCATTGGTCCCTGGCTAGTTTCTTGAACTTAAGCCTACTCTTTATCAACACTACATTGTGATTTGAGTCTCTACCTGCTCATGGGTATGTTTTGCAATCCAGTATCTGATTTAGGAATCTCTTTGATGTAATGTAACTGAAATCTTCACGCATCTCTCAGTCTTTTCCAAGTATACCTCCTCCTCTTGTGGTCCTTGAACAGAGTATTCGCCATTACTAGGGACCATACAGAAAATATAAAGACGCTAAAAATTTTCAAATCATGTTTTCTCTTAAACGGTTAAGGGTTTCATCTTTGTGTTTACTTATGTTGAAATCGTAGTCATGCCCTACACATTCGGTCAGTATGAATCTAATCAGTGAGGGGAAGTTCGTATTGTAACCTCGTGAGCAGGTCTCCCACCATCTGGCTCCGGGAACCATCTCAGGAGGGAGCCACTTGAGGGAACCACCTCTGACTCTCCACATTGACAAGCCAAATGTGAGCACCTCACACAGCTGGCACGACGTGGCCACTTAGCGCTGAAAGCAGCTGATGTGCATTGTGTGCCGTACGCTCGGCGCCAGGCTGTTGGAATTTTGGTATCTCTCCACCTAACGATCAAACTGGCGCCCTTTTCACCACACCAAGACTTCCGAAGCAGCGTACCTACCCTTATCTGCAACATTTCTGTCAATTTAAATAAATGCCCCGTCGATGTCACACTTCAGGGAAGGAGAGCAGAAGTGGGAGACAATTTAATGAGGTGACTAGCTTTTCTGGCAATCTACAATTATTACGTTTAATTGACCAAATAAAGATTATGCTACAACAATGAGCTGTTTTTAATTAATTATTTCTCACGAATTGATGCGCTATATGCCACCCAGTCTTTCCTCCAGCTGGCAACACCCGATAATTTGTATATTTTCGCTAAGTATTTTTAAAAAGAGTATGACAGTGGGAGTCTCCCGCACTCGTTTTGGAAACGTGGTGCTCCAACTTGTAATAGGGGCCAGTGCTTCATCGTCCGATAGCGTAAATTAAGAAGACAATTTCTGCCTCGCGAACGGTAAACGTCACGGTCTATATTAGAGGGTTTAACTATTCCTCTCAGTGTGTAAGCCTCGATGGCGTTCAGCGAGATCCATTGTGGTGACGGCTTACTACACAAGCACACATTACGTGTGTTGGATCCTTCGGAAATCGGACGAAAGTGAAGATGAATAATACTTTTATCACCGGCCGTGGTGGCCGAACGGTTCTAGGAGCTACGGTCTGGAACCACGCGACCGCTACGGTCGCAGGTTCGAATCCCGCCTCGGGCATGGATGTGTGTGATGTCCTTAGGTTAGTTAGGTTTAAGTAGCTCTAAGTGTTAGGGGACTGATGACCTCAGAAGTAAAGTCCCATAGTGCTCAGAGCCATTTGAATACTTTTATCCCCGG
The DNA here is from genome assembly GCF_023897955.1 of Schistocerca gregaria. NCBI lineage: Eukaryota > Metazoa > Arthropoda > Insecta > Orthoptera > Acrididae > Schistocerca > Schistocerca gregaria. The sequence continues at coordinate 353,349,447 of NC_064922.1, read as the reverse complement.
CAAGAAAATAACCTATGGTCTGTTTTTCCACGCCATAATAATAACAATAAAGAAACCAGCTCATGTTTAAATGCGGATCCAGAGTGAACTGCACAGATTTGCTACGTCAGCCTGGTAGCAGTCATCGGCTACCTCGGGACGCTCGTCGTTTCTTCCTTCGTGCTCCAATTTGAGTAATCCGAAGGATACGTTTGAAACCCAGAAAGAACTCCTGTTATTTTTACTCTTTCTGTTTGTTACTTTTCCTGTGCATCCAGTCGTTGTTCAGAAACGAAAAGTATGATGACCGAGAGAATTTCATTCAGGGGTAAACTGCTCACTTAATCAGAAGGGGTTCATCACAAAGAAGAAAATAATTAGAAATATGCGTGGGGCTGACAAACGTACATCATGAACACACATTTTCAGCGATGGAAATATTAATCGCAACCTCGTAGTGCTTTATTCACTGATGAAAGGCGTTGGCAACAGTCAGTTCCGGTTAGTGACCAAGAGAGATCTCGCATGTAGTACACGAATGATCTATATTTCTCTCCAGTGAATCTAGCTGTGGCACAGAAAAGTTTGAAATACACAGCTACAAAGTTCTTTTGTGCTGTCTCTCAGACCTTTTGTTTCTTTGGGTAAACTAACACTTTTACTAAATGTCGATTAAAGTTGTTTCTGCTTAAAAACTCCTTCTGTGCCGCAGAGGAATTATTGAATAAAAAAAGAGTACTCATGCAAAACCTCTAAATCTCTAGAATGTCGTCTTATGAATGTATTTTTGAAATTGTCTGTGAAATAGCTTGTTTAATTGACACGTTTCACATAATGTTTATTGTGAATATGATCTACTGAACATACAGTTAAAACTATACGGAACGTATAACTATAATGAAATTATGGAATACCATTTAGTTTGGTAGTTGTATCTTCAAACTGAACTCACACTTAGATTTAAAATGCACTTTATCATAAACGTTAACTCTTTGAAAATTTACAGAAACTATTTTCGCGTTACTTATAACTTTGTATGCTAGCCTTATCATGACGTGGCCATCATTTCGTTAATGCTCATTGATATTGGGATATATTTGCATTTAAGTAAGACACTGCGAGAAATTTGAAAAAGTATGTAATGAAAAACTGGGGTCGCTATGAATATGCTTTTGATGCTTACTGGATGTATCATATGTTACTACGTTTTAAATTTAGCTAACGTATTGAGGTTTTCTTTAGGTTCGATTTGTCACCTTTCGTGAGAGAACTGATCTGATGTAGCACACTCATTCGGATCGCTTGCACCAGCAATAAACCCAGAACGAGATATCCACAACACACTTCGTATTTCATAAACGTTTTGAGATATCGAAATGAGATTTTCGTAAATGATAACATACAGAGAGTCTTTTACCATCCGAGTATTATGCAAAACTTCATTATCCACTAAATTACTCAACCAACCACAGACTTTTCCGATTGAAGAACATAACTTTTAAGAAGCATTGATAGCGAAAGAGAAATGCTGTGGGTTTTAGAACAACATAAGTTGAGGACGTTACACATATATTTTTGTACCAAGGATGTGCTTATTTATTAGCTATCGACCTTACTTTTCTTAATTTCCTTGCTTAACAAACCACTGTTTCAGAATTCTCTCACAATTGCGTCTGCACAATATTTGAATGAGGTGCCATTGTTTAACTTCCGCTCTGTTTTGGCGAAAAAAGCAAATTTTAACATTCAGACGAAAGAACTGTAGGTTTTACTCAAAATTCACCGCTCATGACGCTTCTTTAAAAGTTACGATTGTAATAAGACAGGTGAAAATAAATCGCTGCTTTTGTTGCATTTTCAGCGGAAAAGAGGTAACTAGATTGTGTGTGTGTGTGTGTGTGTGTGTGTGTGTGTGTGTGTGTGTGTGTGTGTGTGAATTCCTAAGGGACCAAACTGCTGCTGATGTCATCGGTTCAGATTTTTTTTTTGGAATGTTTACTGTGCAAGAGTGGGCGTGGCGGATTTCAATGTAATATTTACAAAAGACGTGGATGCAGACTTCAGTTTAGAGCGGCATTTCCCCTCGTGCACTCGGCATTTCCCCTACAGTGCCTGGTCTCAACCCCCTCCACTAACACTCTCCCTGCAAGTACTGTGCCAGCTTCGTCATGTGGCGGCCACGTCATTCTGTGTGCAATCTATCAAGTATTAAATTCTCCCAAAGCCTCATCTAAAACTACACAACTGCACAAAACAGAACCAACTATATGTATAGACAAGCATCGAGCAACACATAACGACCTACTACTCTTTTCCTTTATAAATTGCTTCGGTTTAATTCGTAATGTCAATTATCAACAATTGTTACATATTTTTGAAAACTTACCTTCAAAATTTTTGTCAAATCACAAAAAACTTTTCTGCGCCAGAACCCAGACAGTGCCTGGAGACAAAATGGAGTCACTACGGAAGAGCTCGATAACATTTTGAATCAGCTGATTTTAAAAAAAAATCTGCATCCAGCCACTTTTCATGTATTTTTATTTATGTCAGCAACATGGCAGATACTACACTATTTTTGTACAATTTATAAATGAACGGATGTATGTGGCACGATTATAAATGTGAAAATCGCAACAACAAAAACTAAACTAAAAAGCCAGTTGCAGCATCCAAACTGCTGATGTTTTAACGGTGTATGAACTGAGCGAAAAGCTGGCTTTTTTAAATATGTGTTACGCCAACTGGAAGATGGGTGAAAACGCAGAATATGGATTGGCATAAACAAAGATACATAAAAAACTGGCTTGTTGCTGTATTTATTAAAATAATGTAATCCACAGCCTTGAAACTCAACAACCAATAAATAGATAAATTATTATTTTGAAGAAGTTCATGCGTCTCCCACTTGTGAGCACCACACCGCCTATCTGAAATCACGATATTCCATACTGCCTGACTATTCCATGATACCCAGAGTTCATCTAAGCCACAGGACAAAAAATTAGTCACGCACAAGATACATCACGCCAACACCATGTAACATCGCCTCTTACCTTGATAATGATTCAGTTTGATGAGGAAAAGAGAGACCACAGGTTTTTTCACGTATTGCGTATCCTGCTGAAGCCACTCATTGATGTTTACACCCATAGAGCTATCAAACTGCGGGAAACTCGATTTCTACATTTCACCTGCTGTTCCAGATCTTCCCAGATATTTTATAAGCAATAAAGACCGAGAGATTTGGCAGGGCAGTCGGCCGCGGTGGCGAGCGGTTCTAGGCGCTTCAGTCCGGAACCGCGCGACTGCTACGGTCGCAGGTTCGAGTTCTGCCTCGGGCATGGATGTGTGTGATGTCCTTAGATTAGTTAGATTTAAGTAGTTCTAAGTTCTAGGGGACTGATGACCTCAGATGTTAAGTCCCATAGTGCTCAGAGCCATTTGAACCATTTAGCAGGGCAGTCGAGCTGTAGTAGGGCGCCTGAGTGTTCGTCAAGACAGGAATGTATGAGTGCTGCCCCACCTGAACAAGAGGGCCCAAGTCAAGGTACGAAAAACTTCTCCCTTAATACCACAGAACAACCTCTAACCGAACTCAATCTCCACACACTATACGCCTCACTACGCCCTCAATAGACTCCACGCCCTTTATCATTTGGAAAGGGAACAAAAATGGCGACTGGTCCGACGACATTATACTCCATCCAACCGTCTTCTGTGTTATTTGGCTCACTCACGATGTGCACCTTAATGTGCTACGTGGTAACCGACTCCAAAACTCCACTGCATGGAGTTTCTTCGCAACGGTTGTACGAAAACTGTTTGAGATGTAAGAGCATTTACTAACAATAGCAGTTCATAATAGCCTTGAAACAATTTATCGTTCACACGACGAGGCCCTCACATCTCTGGTACCTGTCGATCAGGATCATTTTTCGATCACTGCCCTACAAGCAGTGTTACGTGGCTGCCGTGGTACACCATCCCTTGTAGACACAATGTAATATCCGCGATGGTCCACCAACACGATTGTTAACTACTTCACATTGTGGTCATGGGCACGGCCAAACTCGCAGCTTGTCTCTGCCGTTCTGTCAGGCCTGCAAGTAATCCCATATTACTGCGCTGGTTAGGGACAGTCGACTCACATATACTCAACCCTTAACTGCTATGAGATATGACAGTTGCAGAGTGTCAGATGGTCGCGTAGCAGCGTTCCAAAACAACCAGTGAACCAGTGTGCTTGTTTAACGACGTGATTAATACAATGAAGAGCTAAAGAAACTGGTACACATGCCCAATATCGTGTAAGGTCTTCGAAAGCACGCAGAAGAGCCGCAGCACGGCGTGGCATGGACTCGAGCTATGTCTGAAGTTGTGCTGGAGGGAATTGACACCATGAATCCTGCAGAGCTGGTCATAAATCAGGAAGAGTACTATGGGGTGGAGATCTCTTCTGAACAGCGCGTTGCAAGGCATGCCAGATATGCTCAATTATATTCATATCTGGAAGTTTGATGTCCAGCGGAAGTGTTTAAACTCAGAAGAGTGTTCCAAGAGCCACTCTGTAGCAAATTTGGACGTGTGGGGTGTCACGTTGTCTTGTTGGAATTGCGTAAGACCGTCGGACTGCACAATGGACGTGAATGGATGCAGGTGATCAGACAGAATGCTTACGTCAGAGTCGACAGAGTCAGAGTCGTATCTAGACGTATCGGGGACCTCGTATCACTCTATCTGCACATTCCCCCACACCGTTACAGAGGCTGCACCAGCTGACATGCAGGTTCCATGGATTTACGAGGTTGTCTCCATACCTGTACACGTCCATCTGCTCGATACAATTTGAAATGAGACTCTTCCGACCAGGCAAGGTGTTTGCCGTCATCAACAATCCAATGTCGGTATTGACAGGCCCAGGCAAGGCATAAGGCTTTCTGTCGTGCTGTCATCAAGGGCACACGAGTGGGCCTTCGGTTCCGAAAGCCCATATCGATGATGTTTCGTTGAATGGTTTACACGCTGACACTTCTTGACGGCCCAGCAATGAAATCTGCAGAAATTTGTGGGAGGGTTGGGCTTCTGTCACCTTGAGCGATTCTCTTCAGTCGTCGTTGGTCTCGTTCTTGCAGCATCTTTTTTTTTCGGCCGCAGTGATGTCGGAGATTTGATGTTTTACCAGGTTCCTGATGTTCACGGTACAAAAAGTGGTTCAAATGCATCTGAATACTATGGGACTTAGCTCTGTGGTCATTAGTTCCCTAGTACTTAGAACTACTTAAACCTAACTAGCCTAAGAACATCAAATACATCCATGACCGAGGCAGGATTTGAACCTGCGACCGTAACAGGCACGAGGTTCCGGACTGAGCGCCTAGAACCGCTCGGCCACTGCGGCCGGCATTCAGGGTACACTCGTGAAATGTTCGTACGGGAAAATTCCCATTTCATCACTACCTCGGAGATGCTGTGGTTCAAATGGCTCTGAGCACTATGCGACTTAACATCTGTGGTCATCAGTCGCATAGAACTTAGAACTAATTAAACCTAACTAACCTAAGGACATCACACACATCCATGCCTGAGGCAGGATTCGAACCTGCGACCGTAGCATTCGCACGGTTCCGGACTGCGCGCCTAGAACCGCGAGACCACCGCTGCCGACGGAGATGCTGTGACCCATCGCTTATGCACCGACTGTAACACAAAGTTTGAACTCACTAAAATCTTGATAACCAGGCATTGTAGCAGCAGTAACAGATCTAACGACTACACCAGACACTTATTGTCTTATGTAGGCGTTGCCGACCGCAGCACCGTATTCTGCCTGATTACATATCTCTGTATTTAAATACTTTTGCCTATACCAGTTTCTTTCGCGTTTCAGTATATGTGATCGTGTGAGAACTGCACTGGTTCGCGAAGAGAATGAAGCACAGAGACGATACGATCGGATGTCAATGTAATTTCGAAAACGCGCACACAATTGGCGAATAAATGTATGGCTAGAGTTGCAGTTCTCTGTGACAGGTAGAACTGCCATCACAGTGCGTTAGGTTTGTTGCTGTTTAGAGTTGGTACCAGGGCTGGTAGAGTATGTAAGGGGAGTGAACAGCATCAGGTGTTGAGTCATCACTGATGAGGGCACGGAGATGCCACGTACTCGTACGAGACAGCGTTATAAGCATCTGACTAGACTTTGAAGGGGAGCGCGTTGTGGGTCTTCATTTCGACGGCTTCTAGGATCGTGCAATACCCAGATTTTTGGGGCATTCGTGTTCGGGAGTGATCACAAAGAGACGTTAAAACATCGTGGGTCCTCATGTGTCACCCCTCATGTGGCAGTATTGTGATGCCATTTTTCAACAGGATAATGGTCGTCCACATGGGACACGTGGAGTCTCGGCTTGATGCTGAGGTATTCCTGTGGCCTTCAAGACCCCGTGATGTGTCCCAGATAGAACATATGTGAGACTAGCTGGATGCCAACTTTGTCCCAGTGCCAATAGAAGGGATATCGAAGATAACAATTGTGGGCCGTCTTGCCTCAGGAAAAATACAAAGGCTTCGTTACATCCTTATCAAGCGAACCAGTGCATGCAACCAAACCAGAGGTGGTGCAACGTCATACTGATAAGTGAACTTACACAGTCCAATTCTCTGCAAATTTGACTCGATTTTGTAATCAATGAAATGGCATCCATACCTTCCCAGTCTGTGTAGTTTCATTTCTTTTCTCCTTCCGCTTCTTGGTGCTTTACATTTTTTTGTCAGGCGGATCATATTCATATAGAGAAAGAAGACTTAAGGACATATATATAAAGGACAAATTGGTGTAGGGAAATACCGAGTTCGTGGACGGGTAAAATAAGATGAATACTTGTGAATAGTAATCTTCTTCAAAAGGTACCGCAGAAGACCGATATACAGGGGGAAAATACTGAACCCCCAATCGAAAGCGGTTTGAAAGAAATACACATTTTTCTTTTAAAAAAGAAGAAGCTAAGTCAGTGACGCTGACAGAGCTACGCACCTTTTGGAACACGACGCAGCAGAGCAGTCGTATGTGTGGGCCGAAGACTTCGAGGCGGCGCTGCGCCAGGCGGCGAAGTATTGGGGCTGCTCCAGTAGTTCCAGGTCCAGCTGCAGCTCCTTGTGTTGCCACTGGAGCACTCGCGCCGCCTCGCCTCGCCTCGCCTCGCCTTGCCTCGCTCTTCGCGGAGGAGAAGCAGCTCTTTTCAGTGACCACCGCCTGGGCCGGCCTTTTATTGCGAAGGCGGCGCCGGGCGTCGCAGAGGGGCGCTGCGCGTGGCGTCTGAATAGTTGGCGCCTTGCGGCAGATGCGGCGCCCGGAATCCTCCCGGCTGCAGTTCTGGCCGGCGCGAACGTGCTCCGTGTCCGCGAGTTTCTTTTAAATTAAAACGCTCTCGCTCCGAGGTGCTGCCCTATAATGAACGCTGCAATTTCGAGCCAATTTATTTAATTAGTTAACCCGGCACCGCGCGTGCGGCGTAAGAAGTAGGGCACTCGATTTATAACGGTTCTGCCAACCCCTCTGAGCACAGAATTACTGTCCGAATTGCAGCGGTGCAAGTAAAATTAAAATTTGGCTCGAACGCGAAAGAGAGATAGTAAGACTGCCATATCTTCCGACTGATTCTGTTTTTGAAATATTAAACTGTAACGTCTGTGCTTCCCGGAAATATTAATATCTTTGAGTAACACTGCTCGGAACGGGGACGCCTTGTCGATGTATCACACGACCGTGACTACGTGCACGCATAACAAGGGTTGTTCGGTTGGCGTACAAGAAGGAGCGAGAATACACTACTGGCCATTAAAATTGCTACACCAAGAAGCAATGCAGATGATGAACGGGTATTCATTACACAAATATTCTATTCTAGAACTGAAATGTGATTACATTTTCAAGCAATTTGTTTGCTTAGCTCCTGAGAAATAAGTACCCAGAACAACCACCTCTGGCCCTAATAACGGCCTTGATACCCCTGGGCGCTGAGGCAAACAGAGCTTGGATGGCGTGTACAGGTACAGCTGCCCAAGCAGCTTCACAAGATACCACAATTCACCAAGAATAGTGACTGGCGTATTGTGACGAGCCAGTTGCTCAGCCACCATTGACCAGACGTTTTCAATTGGTGAGAGATCTGGAGAATGTGATGGCCAGAGCAGCAGTCGAACATTTTCTGTTTCCAGAGAGGCCCGTACAGGACCTGAAACATGTGTGCATTATCCTGCTGAAATGTAGGGTTTAGCGTTCATCGCGATGTCGCCAGACACGGATGCGACCATCATGATGCTGTAAACAGAATCTGGATTCATCCGAAAAAACGACGTTTTGCCATTCGTGCACCCAAGTTCGTCGTTGATTACATCATCGCAGGCGCTCCTGTGTGTGATGCAGCGTCAAGGGTAACCGCAGCCGTGGTCTCCGAGCTGATAGTCCGTGCTGCTGCAAACGTCGTTGAACTGTTCATGCACATGGATGTTGTCTTGCAAACGTCACCATCTGTTGACTCAGAGATCGAGACTTGGCTGCACGATCCGTTAAATCCATGCGAATAAGATGCCTGCCATCTCGACTGCTAATGATGCGAGGCCGTTGGGATCCAGCACGGCGTTCCGTATTACCTTCCTGAACCCACCAATTCCAAATTCTGCTAACAGTCTGGATCTCAACCAACGCGAGCAGCAAAGTCGCGATACGAAAAACCACATTCGCGATAGGCTACAATCCGACCTTTATCAAAGTCAGAAACGTGATGGTACGAATTTCTCCTGTTTCACGAGGCACCACATTAACGTTTCACTAGGAAACGCCGGTCAACTGCTGTTTGTGTATGAGAAATCGGTTGGAAACATTCCTCATGTCAGCACGTTGTAGGTGTCGCCAATTGCGCCAACCTTGTGTGAATGCTCTGAAAAGCTAATGGTTTGCATATCACAGCATCTTCTTCCAGTCTGTTAAATTTCGCGTCTGTAGTTCGTCATCTTCGTGGTGTAGCAATTTAATGGCCAGTAGTGTATTTTGTCCATAAAGGACAGCATTATGAGGCCAGCGACTGTTCATAAATAAAAAAAAAATTATTTTCTGCATCAATCACTTGTTTATTTTTCCACTAAGCTTTTCGATAGTTTACATCATAATATTGAGGCGGAGAATTGTTTATATACGTAGGTGGTTTTGGTGAAGACTTGCAGACTACTTTTCGCGGTTGCAGGCAAAGAGCATTGTAGGTTATGTCACGTATTTTGACAATAATAAAAATTGTTTATTTAAGAAAGGCACTTTTTAGGTTAAAAATATGAAATTATGACAGTGAATTGTACATACAAGGGCGAAAGAGCCGTAAAAATTGGCATACTGTTGCTAGTTGTACGGCCTCCCCACTGCGCACTAAGTTTACATCGTCGTTACAAAGATGTTGTACATGCTACAGATAAGCTTGCTCATATGTAAACTTGAGTACATGGTCACATGTGTACACCGTCACTTCAGTAATCCTGAACGTGTTACAGATATGCTTACTTATGTGTGTAAGATGGACAACATCTTTGAAGTGACTATATAAACATAATGTACAGTGGCTAAATGGTTCCAATGGCTCTGAGCACTATGGGACTTGGTCATCAGTCCCAATGTACAATGAAGAGGGCATATAACAGGCAGAAATATGCAAGTTTTTTACAACTCTCCCACCACTGTAAATAAAACTCATTGACAGAATTTCACGTTTTTATCCTCAAAAGCAACTTTTCTAAATAAACAACTGTATTATTAGCAAAATACGCGACATACCCTACGCTGTCCCTCGTCTGCTACTGTGAAAAGAAGTCTGTACTCTACACCAAAACCAGCTATGTAAATGAACGATTCTCCGCCTGACGATGATGATGTGAACCATCTAAACGAGCAGTGGCAAAATAAAGAAGTGACTGGCACAGAAAAATGTTATATTATTAAGAAGGAGCTTGCTGGTACCTTCAGCACTCAGGAGTATTTGCTGAGGATAGTGTCTTTGAACTGTTAGATGGATAGACAGCTTGTATCGAGCTCTTTTACTAAAGTCTGCGGTAAGTAGATGATGATTCACAGGCTGACCATTCGGGCAGAACCGACCGCCGTGTCAACCGTTAGCCAGTGGCCTCATTAATTGCGGTACGCAGGGGATGGGGTCAGCACGCAACAACCCCGGCCGTTGTCAGGTTAGAAGACCTGGTGGCGCTGTTACTCAGCCATGTTGCTCCCCAGCTGGCATCGTCTCGAGGCTCAGCGCACGACGTTCCAGACCGCCCACCAAGAAAAAAAAAGTCCCTTAAGTACGTGGAATCGAACCTGTGTGCTCCAAAAATGGCAGTCAGCCTCGCCGACCGAGGCGAACAAACGGTTTTTAATCAGGTGAAAATAAATTTCTTTAACCAGCTGTTACGTAAACTGTGGACAAGTTGGCTAACCAGATGGTCATGAAGTGTTTATTACAAATTTATCATAGTTGCAGTACATGTATTTTGGCAAACAGTTTAGAACAGACTGCTTCGTTCTAAGCCCTGACATACTGAGGCTGTATTGAAAGTGCCTAATCTTAATGACAACCACTTGAAATTGGCAACACCTACATCACACTCTGAGGGTGGTTAAATATCATAATATTCATCCGAGGAAAAGATTAGAGCTGCTGACGTATAACATATGCCTGCCATATTGTCTGTAGTCCAGCTCACTGAACAGCATATCACATATCAATGAAGCGGAACTCTGGCTGTATAATGCAAAATTTCTCCTGAAGACAAAAATTTGTACGAAAATTTTCGCTGCCACCTAATGACGGGGTTACGACACGATGGTTACCCGTGTAACACTCCTGTTCCTACAGGAGTCATGCGACAAGGAACAAGGTACAGCAGGCGTCAATAGCCTCACGTGTGGTGTGTCGCTGCCAGCCTCTTTGTGGGCAACCTCCAAATATATCACGTATTTACTCGAGACTGGGAAGAGATATGGCTCTCTTTCCAGCGCTACAAACAATTTCGATGTGTTAGCTACGTTTGGTGTGCAGCAGAGTGTGACGTGCGTTTTACTAATTTCGAAGTATCACGGCAACAACAGAGAGGAAACGAGTTCATTACCAAGCTGTGATATCAGTCCATAGGACGAAAAAAAAAACCTTGTACCGAGTAGTTTCCTCAAAATCAAATGAGACACACTGCTTAGCGGAAAACATGTGCGAATCCCAAAACAGTAGTTTTTATTTTTTATACAAAAATTAAAAATTTTCTGAGAAACTAACTACAGAGATGGATGTGGCTTAGCTTCATCTATATTATTGGTCTCCAACCTGGGGGTAATTACCCCGAACAGGTAAAATGAAATTTTCTGAGGGGTGAATACTAAACGATTCGATTCTGTTTCTCATGAAAGTAAATCATTTTTAAAAGATCATTACTATTATCAAAATTTTGTAACACTCTAATAATAATTATATAAGTTATCAATAATAAGTGTTTATCAACTAGTAGCGTTAATGCACTGGAGGTTACAGGTTCAAAAATGGCTCTGACCACTATGGGACTTAACATCTGAGGTCACCAGTCCCCTAGAACTTAGAACTACTTAAACCTAACTAAGCTAAGGACATCACACACATCCATGCCCGAAGCAGGATTCAAACCGTAGAGGTCGCGCGGTTCCAGCGCCTAGAACCACTCGGCCACTGCGGCCGGCCGGTTACAGGCTCCTCACGTAGTCCACCCACTACACATATATGTTTTGGTTTGTCCAGAACATCGCTGACGTTAAAAATGAAACATACACTTTACAACTGCTAAATATCTCAAGAAAATGTCTTCTCCTGGTTGTAGATAGTACCTGAAGTAGTCCAGAAATCACTTCATTACTCACTTTGAAACAGATAACTGAATCAATTAATAGCACGACACAGTAAAATGGAAACGCCGTGTAGGTAGGGCCTCCAGTAGGGTAGACCGTTCGCCTCGTGCAAGTCTTTCGAGTTGACGCCACTTCGGTGACTTGCGTGTCGATGGGGATGAAATGACGATGATAAGGAAAACACCCAGTCCCTGAACGGAGAAAATCTTCGACCCAGCCGGGAATCGAACCCGGGCCGTTAGGTATGACATTCCGTAGCGCAGACCACTTTTTTTTTTCATAGCTGATCGTTGTATTTGGCCGTTGCGGACGTCACATGACATCCGTTCAAGTTCGTTGTTGATCCTTTCTTTCAGTTTTTATTACAGAGGCCAACCAGCTCTCTGACCGAACACCCTGAGCTACCGTGCCGACATCCACTTATCTACCAGGGGCGGACACGGCACAGTAGTAACTACATAAGAAGTACTATAGTACTGCACACAGTGTTATTATTACTAATACTATTAGTGGCTGTAGCCAGACGCAAAGCATTAACAGACTGAAGTCTTACAATTTCTGCCTGTTCAGAAGTAAGGAGTGCAGCATTGAAGTGATTTATGAACAGTACGTATAGCGCACATTTTTAACTTGGTTGATTTTAAATGGGGTTGCAGTCTGCACGTCAACCAAGTGCGGCAATAGAGAGGAACAATTCAGGCGAAGTATCTCTTGTAACAAGTGCCTACCCTCACCATGTATAGTTTGCTTTCTTATATGAAGAGGAGTTGCGATTAGCATTTACGTCGCACCATGAATTTCTTCGTCATTCATTCTAACGCACACGCATCGGCACACACACACACACACACGCACACACACACACACACACACACACACACACACACACACACACACACACACACATATCTTTCATATTCCATCATTTTAAAAATGAAAGTGTTGTAGGAAAAGTCTTTCATTCTACAGTTTAGTTATATGCTGAAATTGGTGGTAGTGTGGGGAGTGGGTGGCAGCCGACACCAAGGGGGAAGGCAGGGGCACTATCTAATATTTAATAGCACTCAGGGTTAATGGTCTTGGAAAGGTTCTGAACCATTGATCTACATCAAACAATTTTTTTTTAGTCATATCAGATGAATGAAATCTCCCTCCCCATGTATCGTACGATGCAGATACGTGAAGCAACCAACACTACGTGTTGTGCTGGGCGATACGGCAGAGAATAGTATCGGTGTTGTATCGCTGTTGCCACAGTGTGAACCAGTTAAGTCTCTTCGACTACGTTTCTACATTCACCACCAGTGGGGGCTGCTTCACGCCGCATCGCGAGCTGCATAACGTATCGAACTGCATATCGTATCGTCTGTGTGAGAAGGGGGGAATCAGGCCTCTGTCTCTACCCAACGTCTCACACAGGATTCAGCCATTGCACTCCCTCGCTGTTGTGAGCGCTGCACTAGGTCACTATTTCTGCTTCTGACATTCCCTAGTCGGATTTACTTGCTCGGAAAACTGTTTCTGCCGGTCCATAACGTAACACTTGTCATGTTTCCTTTACGCCACCCGAAAGTACTTTTATACAGGGCGTTTCAATAAGAGGGTGCAAAAATTTAACAGGACATAGAGAGTGCTCCACCGAACAATTTGGGGTGGGGAACCTGAAGTCGGAGAAGCCAGCTTAAGCAAATAATAGGAATAAAAGCACATTACTGTGGACTTTTTCATTTACATGTGTTACAGTTAACTGCAAATACCATCATTGTCACTTTGTACTGCATCTGTAATGCATCTTACAAAAGTGCTGAAACTGACGGCCATCAGCCTCAATTCAAGCATGACATCGGCGAACAAGATTATGATGCACAGTGACAAATATCCCTGGTGTGCTTCGAATTACACACAGACAGCTACAATTCTGGCAACTAATTCCACCTCTGTATCCACTGGTGTCTTATACACAAGTGACTTTAGACACCTGTAAAGTCCACGAGACTCAGAGGGCCTTAGACACGGGTTCACAGGTAGATGCCGTGTTTCTTGACTTCCGCAAGGCGTTTGACACAGTTCCCCACAGTCGTTTAATGAACAAAGTAAGAGCATACGGACTATCAGATCAATTGTGTGATTGGATTGAGGAGTTCCTAGATAACAGAACGCAGCATGTCATTCTCAATGGAGAGAAGTCTTCCGAAGTAAGAGTGATTTCAGGTGTGCCGCAGGGGACTGTCATAGGACCGTTGCTATTCACAATATACATAAATGACCTGGTGGATGACATCGGAAGTTCACTGAGGCTTTTTGCAGATGATGCTGTGGTGTATCGAGAGGTTGCAACAATGGAAAATTGTACTGAAATGCAGGAGGATCTGCAGCGAATTGACGCATGGTGCACGGAATGGCAATTGAATCTCAATGTAGACAAGTGTAATGTGATGCGAATACATAGAAAGATAGGTCCCTTATCATTTAGCTACAAAATAGCAGGTCAGAAACTGGAAGCAGTTAATTCCATAAATTATCTGGGGTACTCATTAGGAGTGATTTAAAATGGAATGATCATATAAAGTTGATCGTCGGTAAAGCAGATGCCAGACTGAGATTCATTGGAAGAATCCTAAGGAAATGCAATCCGACAACAAAGGAAGTAGGTTACAGTACGCTTGTTCGCCCAATGCTTGAATACTGCTCAGCAGTGTGGGATCCGCACCAGGTAGGGTTGATAGAAGAGATAGAGAAGATCCAACGGAGAGCAGCGCGCTTCGTTACAGGATCATTTAGTAATTGCGAAAGCGTTACGGAGATGATAGATAAACTCCAGTGGAAGACTCTGCAGGAGAGACGCTCAGTAGCTCGGTACAGGCTTTTGTTAAAGTTTTGAGAACATACCTTCACCGAAGAGTCAAGCAGTATATTGCTCCCTCCTACGTATATCTCGCGAAGAGACCATGAGGATAAAATCAGAGAGATTAGAGCCCACACAGAAGCATACCGACAATCCATCTTTCCACGTACAATACGAGACTGGAACAGAAGGGAGAACCGATAGAGGTACTCAGGGTACCCTCCGCCACACATCGTCAGGTGGCTTGCGGAGTATGGATGTAGATGTAGATGTCGGTGTAGATGTAGAAATAATCAAGGGGATTCAAGTCAGGTGACCTCGCAAGCAATGGAACAGGACCTTCCCTACCAAACTAGCGACCAGGGAATACAACATTGGGATGGTTGCAGACATCCACACTGAAATTAGGTGGTGCATCGTCATGTTATCTCCACATCCAGGCAGAAGATATGGCTCAATGAGATTGTCACCTACAATGCCAGCCCAGGTATTCACAGCAAAACGAACTTGATGGTGTGTCTCTACTACAGCATTAGGATTTTCCTGTTTTGCTGTTCGAAATACCATCAAGATCAAATGAGGCCTCGTCAGTAAACAGCACGATATGGAGGAAATTTGGTCGGTCAATCCATTGTTGGAGCAACCACTGACGGAATTCGGACCTTGATGCAACGCCAGTCACAAGCATTGCATGCACTCGCTGGTGGTGACATCGTTGTAACTCTTGTTCTTGGAGTACTCGCACACCCTACTACGTGGAACACCCATTTCACGTGCAATACGACGAATACTTGTAGTGGGATCCGCTGCAGCACGTTCCAGCACCCCCTCTTCAAAATAGGGTGTGAGAGTGGTCCTCATGCCGCCACGTCCCTCGATTCCTTTTTCCAATGAACCAGTCTCCCGCATTCGTCAATCCAGAGAAATAAACACTCGCCATGAAAGATGATATCGGTCAGGATATCGTTCCCTGTACGGCCTTTTAGCAGCGAGAACATTGAAACGTACTTCCTCAACCACAAGACGCATCTCAGTGAGTTCTGCGAAACTGTACCTGTACTGCTCCGTTTTATTGTACTGTGCGTTTTTGAATAGCTCTTAATAATGAGTGGATCAGTTGTTTATTCATAGCACGTTCTATCATTGTTCAAATGACTCTAAGCACTATGGGACTTAACATCTGTGGTCATCAGTCCCCTAGACTTAGAACTACCCAAACCTAACTAACCTAAGGACATCACACACATTCATGCCCGAAGCAGGATTCGAACCTGCGAGCATAGCGGTCGCGTGGCTCAGACTGAAGCGCCTAGAACCGCTCAGGCGTATCGGCCGGCCTTTCTATCATGGCACATGTGAATTCCATACGTCAGAGCCGCCTTATAGACAAGTAAAGTGAACAAAACCTGTATTATGATATCCTAATAATCAGGCTCGTTCTTCTTGTTTCCTTGCAGCGAATAAAGAATGTACCTGTAAATAGATAGTTCGGTAGGTGTGAACTTGTACGCATGTTACTTTTAAATGAAGTGGAAAAAAGTAATCCTAGACAAAGCGATAGACAAGATTACTTCCAGATCTCCTTAAACTGACTTCTCTGATCCCAGGTTCCTTACCTCAAATTCCGTCCTGTTACATTATTGCACGCTCTTACAGAAACACACTGTAGTGGCTGCCGAGGAATCCATTGAGTGCGAGGTCGGAAAAGGCCAGTGATGTTTACGACATTCGACGCCCCACAAATTATCTACCACGCAACCACACTAATGGCTGCTAATAGCAACAGGGGGTCGGGCTGAAGGTATCCAATGGTGTAGTTACAGAGCACGAGGCTGAGAGTGTAGCTGAAGTGCTTAGTCGGTGACTAGCTTTCAACAGTGCTACAGTGCTGGCGCTGTCGATACAAAGTAGAGCGGTGCCAACGATGAACAAACCAAACATTGCATTATATCCACAACAGCAATTGCCGAAGTTGACACACTTCAGGAAGTAACCCAAGGAATTTTGCGGATGAAATATTAGCGTTTCTGCAGGATGAGTCAGTGGAATGTGTAAGTCACCTCCTCTCGACTGTGCGTACAATGCACACGAGGAACACGACGATCACTATACGTGCTCAACGAGTGAAAGTGATTGACGGACAGGAAGCCACAAATTACGTCTCCTGTGAAATGCAGTGAAGGACACTCCGCGTCCAAGGCGCGGGTACTAAACATAATTACGTACATGAAAGATCATCCGCAGCATAGTAGAAAACCGACTATGAACAGATTTCTAATATGTCCGCCGAAATATGATCATGCAATGCACAAGAAAACAACGGATATTCAATGGGGGCAAGGCTCACTTGTTACAAAACTGTTGTTTGTGCGTTTCAAGGCTGTTCGATACAATTTACAGGTTGTGCATGATAGTGACCTACTAAGTTATGCACATCGAACTGCGCACGGCATAGATGACAGTGATTTCGAGGAAAGCAGTGGATAACTGCAGAACTTCAAACAGTGCTACAGAACTGGAAGACGTAAGATAATACAATTTCAAACAATCCATCAACTTGACGATGCGTAGCAAACTGGAGAACCGACCAGAAAATTTGCAGGTGAGATAAACTTCTCACATCTTTGAACAAGAAATTTGTTTTCAACTCCGACTTGTCGGGATTTGAAGAGGGAATGCATATGAAAGGAACGCTGGAAAGTACAGATATCAGTAGAGTTGTATCAAGATCAACAAACATCAATACCTTAAAGCATTCTTATTCAGTTATACTTTCTGTTAAGCTGGAAGGTCAATTAGCTGAAAAGTTATTTCTTGTGCTGCAAAAAGTTGGAGCGGCCACGCTTGATACTATTCTTTCTCATGTGCGTGATATTGCAAGGGCAGTAGGGAATATTTACGTCACAGCAAGCAGGAGTGGAAAAAAGGGCGTAAGAGAACTGTAGATATGGTATGAGCACTGCTCTTTGAGCGATAGCTGGTCAAAATAACTTGTTTTTGGTCTGCGTATAAAAATCAATCTCCTTTAGGGCAAACTATCCTCCCTGAAAAGTGTGTGACATTGCAGTGCATACCACCTGGGGCCGCTGGACGTATCCAACCTCTGAATGTTTGCTTTTTCCCTGCCGATAAAACGATAGCCAGTTCAACAAACTGTTTCGCATTCAGTTGGATACCATTACATTCCATCAGTTCTTATCACCCCTTTACACCAGTATGATTCTATGTGCATTCTTTAAGAGTGGATAACTAGCTAAACATCTGGACGGCTTATTAACTCCCAAAGAGTTCGCTTTCGATCTTGATGGTGTGAACCTTTCTGACTAATGTGACGCGTCATTTTTCATTCGGTGCTCATGACGCAAGTTTATGGTTTGTTCCGAACATTTCTTGAACGTCGATGATGACCGTTTTGTGAAGTGTAATACATACTTCCCATAGAAGGATGATCTCTGCAGCTCCCGGAAACTGTCGCTCTTTTCATGCACATGGTTAGTCATAAGCAGCTAATACTTTTCTTGTCACAATTGTTGACACAACACTTTCAGATGAACCTTACTAAAGATTGAATATGTGACCCTGCACTCAAGGGGTCCTTGTAAGTAAAGCCATCACACGTTAACTAACATGAAAATCAGCGTACAGTAATCCACGTTCATCGCAAAACGCGTGCTATAGGCAAATGCGGTAGAATGGCTGGATCATCAATTGGTGAACTGTGCCTTGCCACTGCGCGTAGCCGCACACCCAACTTCGGAAGTGCACTCCGCTATAGTTACGGTGAAACAGATCTTTAATTCAGTAAGTGTGCCTAGTAGCAACTATTACACGAACTGCTGCGATGCTCTCAATGCATCACGGATAAAATCATTTCTGACAACAGTTAGATTACGACAGGGTGGTATCGGCGGTGGTGAGAGTATAGACAAATTTAACCGTGTTTAACCCTGTTTCGAGGGTAAAAGCGAGGAGGGCTACCCTTATTTAGACTGATTACGTAAATGTAGCCAGCGCATAAAATTAATCTGGGTCCGCTAATAAAGTTTCGGAGTAAATCTAGAGATCAATAGGTAGCGTAAATCGCTTCGCGCGCTACACATCGCGAAGAGTGCGTGGGTTATGGCCGCCGGCCACCAATGAGACACCGTGTGGCATCACGGAAGCTACGAGGATGGCCACGACTGGAGCGTTTCAAATCCAAATGCTCCGTATTCAAAGGGCCGACAATATAATATTGAAGGAAATGTGTTATTGCCAGAATAATACGCCCTAGAACTAACCCACGGCAAGACCTCGATCCTACCGTCAGAAAGCGGAGAAATCGATACATGCGTATTGTGATTGCACCGAGAACAAGTCGCAGATGCAACTGAGGCGTAATGTGTTCTTGTACAGTGACAGAACAATGGAATAAAATGGTGTAAAATCAGAAAAGAGACTCAGAAGTGGATCCTTTTGGAACAAAAAAGTGATTTACTATAAGAGGCAGTGCAATAAGGAACCAACATTCCCGCTGAAATAAAGGATCTGTATCTGTTCTCGGACAGTTGTGTGGTGACACACACACACAAAAAAAAACAATGTTTGGACTAAAGTGCTTCTCCCCATGAACGACAGGTCGTTTTCAGAAGGCAGAACACAGTTTCTCAGTCAGGCGTCATTTGTAATATCTTTTTTACTGATTATCAATGTGTCTCAAGTTCTGGATCTTGCTGATATTCCTGTTTCTTCTGACAAAAGTGTAGGCAAAAATTAACACAATGTGTCAAAATGTGTCTTATCATACAAAAAGGGCATGAGTACGTCTTTATTTTATCACCCACACGAGGCTAACGTGTGAATACCAAGTAGTGTTTCAGAGTAACATTAAGCACACACCTGGCTATAATACTGGATGATTTTATAAAACTCAAAAGATACTGTGAGTTAGAATTTCATTACGTTTGGCTCGAAACTCACTCAGGTGGTCTGAGGGACTTTCTTTATGAATAGCATGAAGCGTTGATTTTTGCTTACATTATTCAGAAAGTGTGTGATACGACCTGAAGAAACTGCAATTGTCCAGACATAACTAAGCGTCAGTTGAGAATTCTGGGAGATGGTTTATCAGAAATACAACATATGAATAATTTCCCACTTTATTACAAGAATGACAAAAAAAATTTGTTAACTTCACACATTCCTTTGCCTAGACATCTGTCATATATTTACAACGGTCTGAACGATAGAGCATCACTTCATCCACACAATTACGTACTCTTCCTTCTAAATAGAAGTTCAACGTTTACAAAAGTGCAGTTGCATCTGAGACTCAAATAGCACTGGTGTCCAAACTAGACGATGGTGAGTGTTTCATTGGAGGACACAAACTGTGGTAGAGCGAGTCCGTACTCGGCCCTATATCGACTTCCATGTGATGACGTTGCAGTACTGAGGCAGAGGGCGAGTCTTCAGGAGGACCTTCCATTTGTAGTTGCAGACTGCAGTCTTCGGACGATTCCAGAGTGTGTGTGTGCCCATGCGCGGATGCGTGTGTGACGGGGAGGGTGGGAGAGGAAGGGACTGAGGGAGCGGTAGATTGTCTGTGTTTGTGTGTGTGTGTGTGTGTGTGTGTGTGTGTGTGTGTGTGTGTGTGTACGTGCGAGAGAGAGAGAGAGAGAGAGAGAGAGAGAGAGAGAGAGAGAGAGAGAGAGAGTAGATAAAAGCACAATGTGTGAAATGCGAAATGCTGACTACACTACTAGCCTTTAAAATTGCTACACCAAGAAGAAATGCAGATGATAAACGGGTATTCATTGGTCAAGTAATATTATACTAGAACTGACATGTGATTACATTTTCATGCAATTTGGGTGCATAGATCCTGAGAAATCAGTACCCAGAACAACCACCTCTGGCCGTAATAACGGCATCGATACGTCTGGGCATTGAGTCAAACAGAGCTTGCATGGCGTGTACAGGTACAGCTGTCCATGCAGCTTCAACAGGATACCACAGTTCATCAAGGGTAGTGACTGCCGTATTGTGACGAGCCAGTTGCTCGGCCACCATTGACCAGAAGTTTTCAATTGGTGAGAGATCCGGAGGATGTGCTGGCCAGGGCAGCAGTCGAACATTTTCTGTATTCAAAAATTCCCGTACAGGACCTGCAACATGCGGTCGTGCATTATCCTGCTGAAATGTAGGCCTTCGCAGGGATCGAATGAAGGGTAGAGCCACGGGTGATAACAAATACTGTTCAAAGTGCCGTCAATGCGAACAAGAGGTGACCGAGACGTGTAACCAATGGCAACCCATACCATCACGCCGGGTGACAAGCCAGTATGGCGATGACGAATACATGCTTCCCATGTGCGTTCACCGTGACGTCGCCAAACACGGATGCAAATATCATGATGCCGTGAACACAACCTGGATTCATTCGAAAAAATGACGTTTTGCCATTAGTGCACCCAGGTTCGTCGTTGAGTACACCACTGCAGGCGCTCCTGTCTGTGATGCAGCGTCAAGGGTAACCGCAGCCACAGTCTCCGACCCATGGTCTCCTAGCAAACGTCGTCGAACTGTTGGTGCAGATGGTTGTTGTCTTGAAAACGTCCCCATCTGTTGACTCGGGGAACGGGACGTGGATTCACGATCCGTTACAGCGATACGCGTAAGATGCCTGTTAGTGATACGAGGCCGTTGGGATTCAGCACGACGTTCCGTATTACCCTCCTGAAACCACCGATTCTATATTCTCCTAACAGTCATTGGATTTCGACCAACGCGAGCAGCAATGTCCCGATACGATAAACCGTAATTGCGAGAGGCTACAATCCGACCTTTATCAAAGTCGGAAACGTGATGGTACGCATTTCTCCTCCTTACACGAGGCATCACGACAACATGTCACCAGGATGTTTGTGTATGAGACATCGGTTGGAAACATTCCTCATGTCAGCACGTTGTAGGTGTCGCCACCGGCGCCAACCTTGTGCCAATGCTCTGAAAAGTTAATCATTTGCATATCACAGCATCTTCTTCCTGTCGTTTAAATTTCGCGTCTGTAGCACGTCATTTTCGTGGTGTAGCACTTTTAATGGCCAGTAGTGTAGTGTTTGGTTTCGTGCACTCAAAGCAACTCGATAGTAACGCGCGAACAGCACAGCCCGCCCTTGATGTCACCCCTGAATTCCCATCGCAGAAATTTTTATGAAGACGGCGTGTATGTGAGATGTGTGGCCATTTCTGTACTGTTCACCACCAGTTGTAGGATGGGGCGCTTGCAGTGGGCGATCCGCGATGCAGATCATTGGTGACACGTGCTCTATACGGATGGGTCTCGGTTTAACTTACGAAATATCGGCAGATATTTCTGCTTTGGCTGGAAGCCGGAACAGCCTTATCAGCAATGAATCATACACTATCTCACGAAAAGTATCCGGACAAACGTATGTAATGCGGAATTGACCTCTAGATGTCACGAGAAGTATGTCACCACTATAACAGGAGGCGGGGAGTACTGTACTGTCAGCAGAAAAGTAGTAAGATCAGAACGTGTCAGTAGGGCGTGCTCAGTGATTTCGAACGCGATCTAGTTGTTGGGTGTCGTCCGAATAACAAATTCATCATTCGCATTTCAACCCTTCTAAAGCTGCCCAACTCGTCTGTTGGTGACATGATTGTATCGTGGAAACATGAAGGAACATCAACAGTTAAACCAAGGCCGGGCAGACTTTATCTACTGATGAACACGGGCAGCCGAGCACTAAGTAAAAAAATGGCATGAAATCAGCGGGAGAAGTCAGTCGTGAGTTCCAAACTGCTACAACGAGTCCACAAAGTACAATGACTGTGCGTAGACAGTGGTCCAGCTGCTCCTCACAAGCGGTGGTTGAGGCGGTGTAAAGAGCGGCCGCCAATAGGCAGTGGATGACTGGAAACGAATGATTTGAATGATGAATCAGGCGAAATCCTATGGCAATCCTGAAGATGGGTTTGGGTTTGGCGAATGCCTGAATAACGTTATCTGCAATCAAGTATAGTGGCAACAGGGAAGTACGGAGGAGTGGTGTTACGGTGTGGGGGAGCTTTTTATGTTTAGGGTATGATCCCCTTCTGTGCTTAAGAAAAAGCTAAATGCGGAACGATGTGAACATACTCCGTAGCATTGTGTGCTAAGAACAGTAGAGGTACAGTTCGTAGAAGATGACTGATTATATAAGCATAGCAATGAACCCTTTCATGAAGACAAGCAACTGTTTTGTGGACAATAATGTTCGTAAAGCCGGCAGTGGTGGCCGAGCGGTTCTAGTCTGGAACTGCTCGACCGCTTCGGTCGCAGGTAGGAATCTTGCCTTGGACATGGATGTGTGTGATAGGTTAGTTAGATTTAAGTAGTTCTACGTTCTAGGGGATTGATGACTTCAGAAGTTAAGTCCCATAGTGCTCAGAGCCATTTGAACCATTTTTTGTTTCTAAAATGGAATCACTCTGGGATATGTTCGAACGCCGACTTCACTCCTAGACGCCATCGTCCAACACCGCTACCCGCTCTGGTTTCGGGTCTTAAGGATGAATGGACTGTCGTTCCTCTACACACTTTCAGACACCTCACTGAAAGTTTCCTCAGAGGAGTTCAAGGCGTCTTAAATGCGAAGGTTGGACAAAAAAATGGTTCAAATGGCTCTGAGCACTATGCGACTTAACATCGGAGGTCATCAGTCCCCTAGAGCTTAGAACTACTTAAACCTAACTAACCTAAGGACACCACACACATCCATGCCGAGGCAGGATTCAAACTTGTGACCGTAGCAGTCGCGCGGTTCCGGACTGAATCGCCTAGAACCGCTCGGCCACTGCGGCTGGCAATGTTGGACACACCCACTAGTAGGTATCTGGATTCTGTTGATCAGATAGTGTACAGGGAAGTGACATTCCAGGCCAAAACAACACGGAGATGGACTTCCAGGTTTCCATTTCTCCCAACACGATACTGCCAGTGCAAGTCACAGACGTCGAAGGTAGAAGCAACTGGCATCGCAGAATTTCTGTATTGCTGGTGAGAAAATGTTACCTGCACTGTGCCATATCCATTTTGAACATCTGCCACATGTTTTAAATGGAAGAATTTTATTTATGGGACGTAATATATTCGGCACATTGTTATACGGTTTATCGTAATTAATGGTGAAACTGATACCGGTGGAAATATTTGACAACAGAAGTAAAAACTATCCGATAGGCGTGACTACAGAAACTAGCCATTTGCGAGATAATTAGTGATGTGTGGTTACGAGCCTGCACAATCTTCAGTATGAGATTTTGTCGTCATTGATGGGACCCTGTGTGATTTTGCTGCTGATGAAGGACTATAGGTAACACGCCAGTATTGAACGAGACTGATAGGTCGAGCAGGGCTTATATCTTGTCCTCCAGGATCATCACTTGATCTCACTCGATTGGATTTTTCTGTCAGGAGTTATCTCAAAAGTCGAACGTACAACAGCGAATTTCGCAGTTCTTGTTAAGATTTAGGAAATCATCAGGGGGTGTTTAGAAGAGATGAGTGCAGCGTTATACTGACGTAACTAAAGTCATGGGATGCCTCTTAATATCGTGTTGGACGCCCTTTTTCTCGGCGCAGTGCAGCAACTGGAATCGACGTTGCATGGACTCAGCAAATCGTTGGAAGTTCTTTGTAGAAATATTGAGCCTCGATTCTTCTATAGCCGTCTATAGCTGCGAAAGTTATGCAGGATTTTATGCTCTGACTTCTCGATTACGTTCCATAATTGCTCGATGAGATTTATATCTGGTGATCTGGGTGGCCGAACCATTCGCTCGAAATGTGCAGAATGTTCTTCAGACCAATAGCAAACAATTATGTCCCGGTGACATGGTGCACTCTCAGCCAGAAAGATTCTATCGTTTGGGAATACGAGGTCCATGAATGGCTGCAAATGATCTCAGAGTAGCCAAACATAACCATTTTCGGTCAGTGTTAGTTTCAGTTTGACGAGAGAACCCAGTCCATTCCATATAAACACAGCCTACGTAATTATGGAGCTACCCCCAGCTTGCACTGTGTCCTATTGATAACGTGCGTCCGTGGTTTCGAGGGGTTTTGCAGTGCGCTCGAACCCTACCGTCAGCTCTTACAAACTGAAGCTGGGACTCGTGTGACCTGGCCACGGTTGCCGCGGTTTTCCAGTGGTCGCGGGTCCAACCGATACGGTTACGAGCCCAGGAGAGTCACTGCAGGCGATGTAGTACTGCTAGCGAAGGAACTCGAGTCGGCCGTCTGCTGCCACAGCCCGTTCCACCGCTCTGTCTTGACGGATACGTTCATCATACGTCCAACACTAACTTCTGTGGTTATTTCACGCAGGTTGCTTGTGTGTAAACACAACTGACAACTCTACGAAAACGACGCTGCTTTGCGTTGTCGTGATGAAAAATAACGTCTGAAATTTGGTATTCCCGGCACACTCGTGTCATTATGGATCTTGGAATATTGAATTCCCTAATTATTTCCGAATAGGACACTTCAGTGGGTCTAGCTCCAACTGGCATTCCACATTCAGAGTCTATTAATTCCCATTGTGCGGCCGTAATCACGTTGGAAACCTTTTCACATCAATTATCTGAGCGCAAATGACAGCTCCGCCAATGCACTGCTGTGATATAGCTTGTACGCGATACTAACGCTATCTGTATATGTGATGTCGCTGCTCGATGACTTTCGCCAGTTTTTGTGAGAGTAAGAGATACTTCAAGGACGTTGTATTAGAAATGTGTCACTCTTACTGCAACGCTGTTTTGGTGCGAATACCACCAGACGTCGTATCGTCCTGGCTTACACTTTTCATGGCTTTCTCGCTCTCCATTAGTCTTGAATTACGCGCATGGCACTCTATATGTGAATAATTTGTTTCTTCCCTGTTCCGTTTGCCAACGGCATTCGGAAAGGTGGACTTTGAGCGTCAGTTGCTTCCGAGATACGCAGGATTTTGATCAAAGGAACGACCTAGGCACTGCACGTGCGAAACATTTTGTTGTTATATTCGTCCAACAGAGTGTTGTTATGGTGGAGGACGCAGTCATCTACTCCCCCAAAAAATGGTTCAAATGGCTCTGAGCACTATGGGACTTAACTTCTGAGGTCATCAGTCCCCTAGAACTTAGAACTACTTAAACCTAACTAACCTAAGGACATCACACACATCCATGCCCTAGGTAGGTTTCTAACCAGCGACCGTAGCGGTCGCGCGGTTCCAGACTGTAGCGCCTAGAACCGCTCGGCCACCCAAGCCAGCTTCTACTCCCCCACTGTAAGAAAGTCGTTAAAATGGCGTCACCTTCTTTTTGGCTGAATAGGTCTCTGCTGTCACAGTTCCTATAGAAAGGCAGGAGATCTTGGAATCCATCCCACGCACAGAGTGCATGAAGTCAAATCTAAGCTATGTTGAAGTTGTCAGGAATGTTTGGGTATCTCGCGTATTTGCAGCAACATGCATTTGACGCATTGAACACTTACAATATATCATTTAGTAAAATATTTTTATTTAACATTTCGATGATACAATGCTATTCTGGATTTGATTTCTGGTAGAACATATTGTTTATTGAGGAGAATTTTGAAACACGCTCTATCCGCGGGTGGTCCACGAGATGCGAAATAGTCATTCTTTTCACGGGGATTCATCGGTACTAAAATAAAAATTTCCGAGTAATACCAGTTCATTAGATTTCCCAAATCGCAATAAAACGTAAATGTACTGCTTCAAAACAGTGTCAGGGACGGATATTAATATGAATTATTGAAAATTGTAATAAATTAGTGGTACGTAAATAATGAACTCAATTGGTAACTGGAGCATGTTGCTCCTACAAATCAACGAAAATACTTGCTTTAAACTGATTTCATTTCTTACATGCACCAACAAACGCTTATTGATACGTAGTTTACAGAAACAGTGTTCTGTAATTTAGTTGCAAGTGGAACAAATTTATTACATAAAAACGTAATTTACGTCACGTAACAAATACTGTGGAACAGTCTCTGTACCTAGACGTAATAAAGACTATGCTGATTTATGTATGTATGTATGTATGTATGTGTGTGTGTGTGTGTGTGTGTGTGTGTGTGTGTTGTGTCGTGAACAAAGGCGCTTAAACCAAATCGTTGTAGAAGTACTCGAAACACTCAGGAAATGGCAGTACGTGTCAGAGGCGTTGGTAACTTCTTGTCGAATCCGCACCTACATCCACTGGCGCTCAAAAATATTCAACCTACCATTTATTAGCGTCGCTTTCCTACGCTGCGAATTCGTGATTCGTGGAATTACAGGATTATTAATTGTTTCTAAAATATTCCAGACCTCTAGTAAACTGAAATGACCAAGGAAATTTACGTGCGGACTACATCACGTGTCGTTTGGATTTCTCTACAAAATGTTTTTGAATAGCTCGTACTGCTGCAGTCAATAAAGAAATTAACATGCAGTCAGGAACTCCTAGGTGCTACAGCAACCGCAGACTGCCTTGTCCTGTTAGTCATCTTCAGAAATGGTCATTTCTTGTGATTAATCTGGCAGTGGTGGGTGAGACATCATTGCTGGTGATGCCTCCGCCTTACGCTGAACACGTGTAGTGGGCGGTAATTACGCGAGAGCAAGTTGGCCTTAGAACAGTAATCCTATTAACGCTGGTGCCGTACAGGGCCGCACATGCACAGTTCTGACGCGAGGCCGGTGCAAGCGGATCAGCCTAGGGTTACCTACAGAGCAGAATATGGCTGCAGCAACCAGTTGCGGAGCTGGCTAGTCAGAGGTAATTTGCCAGAGGCGCTCGCCCTACCATGATTTGCCTTCCATCTGTAGGCTGAACACTTACATCTGTTACTGGACAGTACTAAAGGACATATATTCGAGTCCCTAAAGCAACGGTATCACGTCTGATCATACTATGCAGGTTTTCACGGCCGGTAATTGCTCCCTTGGTGAATTCTGTTTTGTGAGTGCTAGATAGTGGTCCAAGGCATATTTATGTAGTTAACGTTTTGTCTCCAATAGTTGGAGACATCAGCAGAGACTGTAAAGACCCAGAAAGCAATTACAGACGTAAATAAGCCAGGTAAAATTAACTGTTAGTACAATATCTGATCAAAAATACTCAGACACCTATTATTACTGGACGCTCGCCTTTATTATGGCGTTAACTCTGCTGGATACATTTTAATCAAGTGTCTGAATGTCTGTGATGGAACGACAACCAATTCTTCCTCGAGACCTAAAATCCGACGAAGTAGTGAAGTTGGACGATGGAGTCAGATGTGAAGTCGGCGTTCTAAATCATTGGATCAGATCGGAGCTGTATGTAGGCCAGTCCATTTCAGGAACGTTAATGGTTGTTGGTTCATTCGGGGGGGAGGGGGGGGGGGGGAGGGAATCAGCGAGGCCATCGGTCCTCTCGGATTAGGGAAGGATAGGAAAGGAAGTTGGCCGTGCCCTTTTCAAAGCGACCATCCCGGCATTTGTCTAAAGTGATATAGGGAAACCACCGAAATCCTGAATGAGGATATCTGGACACAAGTCTGGACCGTCGTACTCCCGAGCCGGCCGCGGTGGTCTCGCGGTTCTAGGCGCGCAGTCCGGAACCGCGCGACTGCTACGGTCGCAGGTTCGAATCCTGCCTCGGGCATGGATGTGTGTGATGTCGCTGTTGCCACTAAACACGACGGCAAGTAACATTCTTCAGCATTCACCAAATCCAAGCCCTTCATTGCGATTTCCACAGTGTATAGATTGGTTGGTCACTCGCAGTCACTTGTTTCCCGTCATCCACTGAGCAGTGACGTCGCCCCAGAAACCACCTCAAGCATCGCTTACATTGACTGCAGAAATGAGTGTGGATTATAAGAAGCTCCTCGACCATTGTATTCTCACTCCATTCAATTACCTACGCACAGGCATAGGCCATCTGATACTACTATGGAACTCACGCATGACTCTTTCTGCTGATTTAGTTCGACTTTTTACAACTATCTCTCTCCCTCTCAATACGCTACTTTCCCTGTCCATCAGTGTATGAGGTGTGCCTGTTCTTGGTGTAAGTGTTGTTGCTCCTTCGCGTTTCCGCTATACAATCATATCACCAACAGTCGGCTTGAAAAGCTCTAGAAGGGCTAAAATGTCCCTGATGGATCTGTTACCCAGGTGACACAGAATTACTAGCCATGATCGAAGGCTCTGAGCTCTCCTGGAGGACGAGCTCAGCTGTTGCTGCCTCTCTGGCAACAACAAAAGACTCTGTGCCCCATTTCATACTGGCAGGTCCCCTCTCGTACCAACTAGAAATTAATTCCGCATTACACAGTGTTCTCCGGATACTTTTGTCCGATAGTGTACAGTTTTTTTTTCTGGTCATCAGTCTACTGACTGGTTTGATGCGGCCCGCCACGAATTCCTTTCCTGTGCTAACCTCTTCATCTCAGAGTAGCACTTGCAACCTACGTCCTCAATTATTTGCTTGACGTATTCCAATCTCTGTCTTCCTCTACAGTTTTTGCCCTCTACAGCTCCCTCTAGTACCATGGAAGTCATTCCCTCATGTCTTAGCAGATGTCCTATCATCCTATCCCTTCTCCTTATCAGTGTTTTCCACATATTACTTTCCTCTCCCATTCTGCGTTGAACCTCCTCATTCCTTATCAGTCCACCTAATTTTCAACATTAGTCTATAGCACCACATCTCAAATGTTTCGACTCTCTTCTGTTCCGGTTTTCCCGCAGTCCATGTTTCATTACCATACGATGCTGTACTCCAGACGGACATCCTCAGAAATTTCTTCCTCAAATCAAGGCCGGTATTTGATATTAGTAGACTTCTCTTGGCCAGAAATGCCTTGTTTGCCATAGCGAGTCTGCTTTTGATGTCCTCCTTGCTCCGTCCGACATTGGTTATTTTACTATTGACTTCGTGACCATCAATCCAGATGTTAAGTTTCTCACTGTTCTCATTTCTACTACTTCTCATTACCTTCGTCTTTCTCCGATTTACTCTCAAACCATACTGTGTACTCATTAGACTGTTCATTCCGTTCAGCACATCATTTAATTGTTCTTCACTTTCACTCAGGATACCAATGTCGTCAGCGAATCGTATCATTGATATCCTATCACCTTGTATTTTAATTCCACTCCTGAACCTTTCTTTTTTTTCTTCATTGCTTCCTCTATGTACAGATTGAAGAGTAGGGGCGAAAGGCTACAGCCTCGTCTTACTCCCTTCTTAATATGAGCACTTCGTTCTTGATCGTCCACTCTTATTATTCCCTCTTGGTTGTTGTACATATTGTATATGACCCGTCTCTCCCTATAGCTTTTTCAGAATCTCGAACAGCTTGCACCATTTTATATTGTGGAACGCTTTTTCCAGGTCGACAAATCCTATGAACGTATCTTGATTTTTCTTTAGCCTTGCTTCCATTATTAGCCGTAACGTCAGAATTGCCTGTCTCGTGCCTTTACTTTTCCTAAAGCCAAACTGATCGTCACCTAGCGCATTCTCAATTTTCTTTTCCATTCTTCTGTATATTATTCGTGTAAACAGCTTCGATGCATGAGCTGTTAAGCTGATTGTGCGCTAATTCTCGCACTTGTCAGCTCTTGCCGCCTTCGGAATTGTGTGGATGATGCTTTTCGAAAGTCAGATGGTATGTCGCCAGACTCATATATTCTACACACTAACGTGAATAGTCGTTTTGTTGCCACTTCCCCTAATGATTTTAGAAATTCTGATGGAATGTTATCTATACCTTCTGCCTTATTTGACCGTAAGTCCTCCAAAGCTCTTTTAAATTCCGATTCTAATACTGGATTCCCTATCTCTTCTAAATCGACTCCTGTTTCTTCTTCTATCACATCAGACAAATCTTCACCCTTTGCCCTACCTTCCTATTCATAACGAATCCTACACCTGTTATACCATTTTCTGCTGCTGTTGATATTACCCGATACTCATCTGACCAGAAATCCTTGCCTTCCTTCCACTTCACTTCACTGACCCCTACTATATCTAGATTGAGCCTTTGCATTTCCCTTTTCAGATTTTCTAGTTTCCCTACCACGTTCAAGCTTCTGACATTCCACGCTCCGACTCGTAGATAATTATCCTTTCGTTGATTATTCAATCTTTTTCTCATGGTAACCTCCCCCTTGGCAGTCCCCTCCCGGAGATCCGAATGGGGGACTATTCCGAAATCTTTTGCCAATGGAGAGATCATCATGACACTTCTTGAACTACAGGCCACAAGTCCTGTGGATACACGTTACGTGTCTTTAAAGCAGTGGTTTCCATTGACTTCTGCATCCTCATGTCGTTGATCATTGCTGATTCTTCCGCCTTTAGGGGCAATTTCCCACCCCTAGGACAAGAGAGTGCCCTGAACCTCTATCCGCTCCTCCGCCCTCTTTGACAAGGCCGTTGGCAGAATGAGGCTAACTCGGCCGCCAATGCTGATTATTTATCAAAATTTAGGCAGTGGCGGGGATCGAACCCGGGACCGAAGACGTTTTGATTATGAATCAAAGACGCTACCTCTAGACCACGGGTACAGTAGCCAGGATTTATTAGCTATGTGTAAAATTTCCTTGCCAGTTAAGACTGTGTACTAGACCGAGACTTCCTGGCAGATTAAAATAATATACTGGACCGAGACTCTAATGCGGAACTTTATCTTTCATGGACATCGCTCTCAGTGAATGAGGTGTCCAGGTACGATTCGCTGCCCCCTCCCCCCCTCCCTGTACATCTGTCCATCTGTCCAATCTTCCAAACTTCTCTGTGTGGCAGTTTTACTCTACCAGGAGGTTCCAAAACTCAGCCTACTTCGTAGAAGACTCAGAGATTCATACTAGAATCTGGACGACCTCTGTCTGGTGGTGCAGCTATATCACTGCAATACATTTTGTGTCTGCTTGAGATTCAGTGAAAGAATTGAGCAACTGTTTCGTTAACTTTGACTGATTGTCTCAGAATGTTGAAGTTCGAGAATGTCCGGTAGCAATCAGGCGGCGATTATATTAAGTCTACAACTTTGCTTCCGCCGTTTTGAAATAGACGGCAGTAGCGGCACGTGGAGTTCGGGTGGTTGGTCATAGGTGTAATACAGTAAGCTTAGGCATATGTAAACATGATGCCATAAAAATATTAGTCTATTTGTGATTGCATCATAAGGTTATTCTCAATTAAGTACATCAACTTGCGTTCACATTTCTCGCCATTTGCGGGAAGTTTTAATTTTCTACATTAACATGAAGAAATCTGCGGCTGTGGCTTTAAAATGCTGGATAAGACAATGGTGAGGGAACTGTTAGTGGAAGAAGGTGCAGAGAATGCTTTCAACGCCTTAAGAACGGTGATTTTGATGTCTATGACCGGCATGGCGGTGGAAGACAGGACGTTTTCGTAGCTACTGAAACAGACGGAGACAGTCACAGAACATCATTATCGAAAGCAGTCTACGCGTTCGAGCCCAGCACTTAAACACAAACGGCCACAATACAGCGACAGACACGTAAAGGTAATTTTGCAGCAAGTCAGTGCTGTATCTCATGTCGCAAAACCCGTCAAAATATCCATGGAAACGATGAAATGAGAAGTCCTATCCCTTCCGCCGTATTCTCCATACGTTGCTCTCTCTGACTACCACCTTTTCCGATCAGTGGCATACAGTCTGGTTGATCTGCACTTCCTATCACATGAACAAGTGCAAAACTGGATTGATTCATGGGTCCCCACAAAAGACTCCCAGTTCTTTCTCCACGGGATTCGTATGCTATCCGAAATATTGGAGAACGCAGTGGCTAGCAATGGGCAATACTATGAATCGAATTTTTTTTGTACGTTTTTCACAATAAAGCCCAAAACTTCGAGAAAAACGGCGGAAGCAAAATTGTGGACGTAGTGATGGGGTCCTACCACAGGTTGGCGTTGATCTCAGACAATATCTAAATAATATTTTCCCTAATCGTTGGATTGGGAGAGATGGACCCTTACCGTGGGCACCACCCTCTCCCGAGCTTACTCCAGTGGATTCTTTTACTGGCAAGTCCGCCTATCCTGACATCTAGTGATGAATAACATATTACATAGGGATGGCCAGATACTTTTATCAGATAGTGTACATATCGACGCAACGTTCGGGTCATGATGTTATCAGATATCTGGCGAAGATCGCGAATTCGTAACGACGTGGGATGTCGAACTTGTAGCTGCGAAATGTTGGCACTATAAGCTTTTATTTAGCACTAGACCGACAACTGGTGTCATTTCAATTTTTCTTGTTTTTTGTTAATTCCAGTCGTCTCGAAATGCATAAATATACGTCCTGTACAGTTTGTAAGTGAAATTTAAACCATTCTTCGTGCAAAATAGTGGCCAGTCCAACTAACGATGATGGATAGATATCACTCAGCCTTCTCGCCAAAGTAGACGAGATTGAGATCTCGTAATTGTTGTAGTCGGAGGACATGAGAGAATCCATGCTTGTCCTCTCAAAAGCAGTCCTGGACGATGGAACAGGGGGGGGGGGGGGGGCGTAGTCTTTGAGCACATCACCATTGGGGGGGGGGGGCATTGTACCGTGGGATGGACGTCATGATTCAAAATGATCACGTAGTCTCTGGCAGCAATCCGACATTGCAGGGTAACGATGGGCCTCATGGAATACCACGCTATGGCTGCCGAAATCATCACAAAACTCTCGCCATGTTTCAATCCTGGGACGTAAACTCGCCCATAAGTTGGAAACAATGCGAAACAAGACCCATCCGACCAAATGACTTTTTTTCATTGCCCCATAGTCCAGGCTGTGTGGTTTCAGCTGCACGTTTATCTATTACGGGTATTTTAGTCATTTATGTGTGCTTTTGGAATTCCAGTCCGCCCTGTAGTTTCCACCTTATGGAGCTCCCTTCGTGTTGTTTTGGTGCTGACAAGGTTCACCAGTGTGAATTTGAGTTCGAGACTGACTTTTGCGGCTGCCTGTCCCTTACTTGTTTGTTACAGTCTTCATCAACGATCACTCAACACACACTTTCATCCGCTTTGTGACTTAGCGGATGATATTATTCCGCATTCCGTGCATAGGGGTATAAATCTTCGATAAGTTGCGTCTTAAAACACCAAAAACTTCGGATATCTTGGTTACAGAAGCACCCACCATGTGACAACGAACAATTTGTCCGCGTTAGAATTAGCTTTCACAAACTGCAGTCGTAACTAGAGAGAACTCTTTTCTGGCCATGACTGACACTTGCAACGTAATGAGGGCATTGCGCAGCGCTACCTGAAACCTTGGCTATCATCTGCATTTATGCTCAAGCATGCATTTGCTCGTTAACATAAAGAAATATTACGTACTTAATGAGGGAACGGCCTTGCCGCAGTGGTAGCACCGGTTGCCGTCAGGTCGCCGAAGTTAAGCGCTGTCGGGCTGGGCTAGCACTTGGATGGCTGTGCACCAAAATACATGCTGCAAGGAGATGATGTGATCATTTTTATATATGCCATAGCAAGCCTAGAGAATAGTTTTATAGGGTTGATTCTGGAGTAGGTTGAGTGGATGCTACAAGATGTAATGAATATTACTTCTGTTTCAGTAAAATGTTTTAATACAGAATATTCAACTTGGAAACACCTACACATCTATGTCCATATGGAGGATGATATATTTTTGTTCAGCTGCTGAATACGTTGATAACTGTCTATTTCTTTGAGTATCTTATGCCGAATGACAGTAAATTATCACTTTACATTTAACTATGAACCTTAGTACACTGTTAGAACTAACATCACTAGCTCACTCTTGGGTCTGAACCATGACGACGTTGCTATCAGAGTGGGCTATGAAAGAGTTGGGTGGGCGGCACCACTTTCAGCAGTGGTGGCATACCGAACCTCTTGAGGGTGTGTCTTCATCAATGATTCTCATGTGTGGCTGCATATGCCAGCGACTGTGCTTATCTTGTGGTTTTGTCATGGAGTACCAACTTCAATAAGGGACATCACTCTTTGGACGACAACACAGTCATGGTGATGGTCATCACGGTGGTGATGGTCATGTGATGGCTGTGGTCACGACTACAGTGATGGTCATGTGATGGCTGTGGTCATGGTCATACCGATTGTGACATATGTAATCTTGCCAGTGGTTATTGCCATGGCAATCGTCATGGTGATGGTGACTGATGATGGTCATGGCTGTAACAGTGGTGATGATAAGTCATAATAGTGGTGGTGATATAATTATGACGATGGTGATGGTCTTCTTGAAGGTGATGGTGACAATTACGTAGGTGGTGATATCATGCTAATGGTAATGATTTTGAAGATGGTGGTAGTCATGATGGTGGTCATGGTGAAGGTTGGGACTGGAAATCGCTATCACTGTTTGTCAGCTCTGCTTTCATGTGAGCACAAATCGCAGGTTAGGCTGACAGAGCTGTGTGTGGCAGGCGGAACTTGTCTCTCCTCATGGTTTTTCTTCCTGAGGCTGCCGAAGTGCTCGTTTGTTTTCGGTCGCGCCCGACTGCCAAGTTAAATTGTCCACACTATACATTGCAAGCAAAACGACAGGAACAGTTGTTTTTCATGGACTGTGCGGTTGGTCCCGGCGGAGGTTCGAGTACTCCCTCGGGCATGGGTGTGTGTGTGTTTGTCCTTAGGATAATTTAGGTTAAGTAGTATGTAAGCTTAGTGACTGATGACCTTAGCAGTTAAGTCCCATAGGATTTCAAACACATTTGAACATTACTGAACAGTTGTTTTCGCCAGTGGAAGACTATTAAGAGACGACTCGACCCAGGCAATTTAAATATCTTGTCCGCATAGGAAAGACAGAAAGTGTAGTTCTGCACTGTTCACATCCTCTTCTTTCATCTTATAAATTTGGAGAGATCATCGGTTCTTAGACAGGTGCCAGTTCACAGCAAATATTCTAGACGAATATTCGCTCTAGTTGTTGGGTAGCCTGCAGATGCGGAGGAAATGAAGACGAAGCGAAAGTGGTGACGTGAGAACTTTCGAACGCAGACGTCGCTCGGCAAAATTGATATTCAGCGTTTGTTAGGCGCGCGGGCGATACCGCTCATTCACGGCGAGTGCGGACGGCAGATATGTAGAGCGCGGCATCGGAGGCGACCGGTGGGCGGTTATTGCATCTGTCAGGAGCGGCAGCGGCAGCGGCCGTGGACGCATATAGTCATTTGCATGCTAATGCGTTGGGCCGCGTCCACCGGCGCTGTGTGCTCTGCAGCGCCGGGCCGGACGTGTTTATCGACGCGGCCGGCGGGAAGAGGGCCGCCGGCTTGACGAGGGGTCTCAGCGCGGCGCTGATTGCCGCTGGCAAGAAGTCTGCAATATTAATCACTCGGCGCCGCCGCTCGTGCCGCCGTGTTTCATGTTCCATTAGCACGGTGACCCGTGCTCCAAACGGTCGCGCTCCTCGATATCTTATGATCATAAACGAACAGTGGGAGTGGAAAACGTTATAAGTACCAAAATCTCACCTTGATCGGGAGAATCAAGAAACAATGCACCTCTTTAAGTACATAACTAATTTCTATCAAAAAAAATTGAGAAAGTGTGGTGAGCGTAATGCAAGACCTTCAGCACACACACCATCAGATTATTTGACTTGTCGCTCTAACGAAGTAGGCGAGTATCAGCAATATATCTCGTGATCTTATCGTGGCGTGTTTATCTTCCGCCGTTAGGTCAGACGATAGAAATGCCACTTGCACGCTTAGAGTAGCAGATTGACGGTGACCAACTTTAAACAGAACTTGATTAATTTTCACACACATTTATTAAAATAATTACAAGCATAAAAATGTACTTAACTTGGTTCTGGATGTTATTTACAATTGACAATCTGAAGTTCCTTATTCTCACATATATCTCTGATACTTAACAAAAGTGTCTTTATATTTATCTTCATGGATATGTACAGGAATATGGTAATCTTACTAGGCACAGACTGAAACTTGGCTATAGACTGGTGCAGACTAATGCAGACTGACTATTCGGAGGTCTGTACACTCGTTATAATACCTCGCGCGTTCAGGTATCACTGCGCGAGTGTGATCCGCGAGGAGAAAAGGTTCTACGTTAGCAGCAATCTCAATGGCTGCGTTACATATTAATACGCGGATCGGCGGAAGCAGAATTTGGTCCGTCTCTGTGGCAGCGCTATCTCGAAGTGCGGAGACGGACGAGCGCTGCGCCTGCGCTGTAGTGCTTAGCGGGGCGCGCTCTAGTAGGAAAGTTGTGTGCGCGCTGACTACGCGGAACTATGTAGACATGATTTTTTCATGTTATCGATATTCATACTGTCAAGATATACGTTCGAAGAATTTCCAAGACTTTCGAGAATGACAAAAACAAAATTTTTTTCGCGTGATCTAATTACAATTAACAAATTTCACATTATTTCTTTTACTTTTACTGCGAAACCATACTTCTCGTCAAATCCATGATTTTCGGTCAACACTATAGGTTTTGACGAGTGAGTTTACGTCAAAAAACGCCCGTATCTTTTCATTGCATTTACTTAGGACCTTACATTTTTTACACTGCCAAGCGACCTTAGACCTTAGTAAGTAACACAAATTTCAAATTCATGCCTCCATCTGTTCCTGAGAAAAAAGGAACACATGACTAAATAGACAGATGGATAAAATGATTCAAATGGCTCTGAGCACTATGGGACTTAACATCGCAGGTCATCAGTCCCCTAGAACTTAGAACTACTTAAACCTAACTAACCTAAGGACATCACACACATCCATGCCCGAGGCAGGATTCGAACCTGCGACCGTAGCGGTCACGCAGTTCCAAACTGAAGCGCTTAGAACCGCGCGGCCACACCGGCCGGCCTCATGCTTCTTGACAGGGCGTAGGGAAACGATGCGGGAGACCCACACCGCCATACTAGGACAGGTGTTTATGGAGGTGGTTAGCCGTTGCCTTCCTCAGACTGTAATGGGGATGATGATGAAGACGACACAATACCTAGTCATCTCGGGGTGGATGAAAATCCCTGACCCCGCTGGGGATCGAATCCGTGACCCCGTGCTCGGGAAGCGAGAGTGTTTCCGCGAGGCCACGAGCTGCGGACCTTTTCATCTTACAGTGTAGAATTTTTAAAGTTTGACTCTGATTTTTTGTGCAATTCTACAGTATCATTTAAGCATGGCCACACGTCTTTCCAAATGCTGAGTTTGACGATATGGTATTTGTGTACGGGTTTTGTGATGCTGCGTGTAGAAAATATGGTAGACGATTTCTTAACCGCGCAGTAACAGTCTCACAGTGTTTTCTACACTGCTTGAGACTGTTACAGTGCCCAACTGTCATATCTCCTCTGAACGTGGAAATGAACATTAAAGATAGTAATACGTACATCAAAGCAATTACAATGCGAGAAAACATAATCACATCAGGTAGCAAAATAGAGACAATATTATAGTGAAGGAGGAGACGGTAGATCCAGACATGTAGAGGGGCAGATAGCATTAAGATTAAAGGATACATTGGTGAGAGATGTGAGCAGTGTTGCAAAACATTCTAACAAACATTTAATAGCTGGTATTGAAAACACGGCGTTGTCAGTTTCAGTAGATTTTTTCACATAATATCTTAGACTAGTCATTGTAAATAACTTCGATAATATGAGTATGGCCCTCTCTACAACAGCAGAAGTAATGTCCATCATAAAGTATTTAAAATAAAAAAAATAATTCTAGTGGTTATAATAAAATATGAACTAACTGAAAAGTGAGCTTCTAAGTTTTATGACATATTAAGTTACTTGTATAACCAGTCATGTATCCGAGAACATTTCCGAAATGATTGAAATATGCTGAAGTTAAGCCTTTAAGAAACGATATAAAAAACTACCGTCATGTATGGATCCAGTTGATGCTTTGCCAGTATACACGAAAATGGAAAAGGTAACATAAACTCGACTTCTTAACAATCTAACAGCAAATAATGTGTTGTCAAAGTCCCAGCTGTCACAAAGCAGAAGAAATTCCAATAAAGTACACTACGAAAGCATCGATGAATCTAGAATTATTCACATCATAAGGTCGACTTGATCACATTACTTACAGTTATTTGAATGGCTGGGATTGATCGTTGGACCCAAGAGCGCTATTCCAGGAGCCCCCGGTCTAGTACGCCGAAGTTCATTGCAACGTCATTCTTTCCGAGGCATTGTGTTATGATTTCGACTCGTTGTAGAAATACAAGGTCTCGTTGCAACCAAACTTTCGCTGCCTGAGCCATTGGAGACGGAAAATTGTTTACCGTCGAGTACCCAAATTTACAGGAATGACGTTCAGACTGTGTGCTGTTCAGTCTATGCTGCAGAATTTGGGTTGTTAGTTGTGTTAGTGTGATGCTTTTCCTTTAGGTACCGGTACTGGAACGAAGAGGTAGGGTTGAAACGCAAGCTTCAGTGTGCAATGCAGGTGCAGTCAGTCACCATGTGGATCTGGAGAAGGTGAGCAGGGTTTTATTCCCTCGTAAAGCTGTTTTAGCAAAACAACATCATTTTGTGGAGTGATGAACTGGGGCAGTGAACGCTCAGGATTGTCACATGTGGGGTTCATCACCACCAACGAATGTCAATGAAGTTCGCATACATGGTGAACTCGTCACTGTGTGTGATGTGGCTTCATAGCAGAGTTCATAATTGGTCCATTTTTATTTTAGTAATTCGGACCACAAGAACCAAGGTAATGCAGCGTGAACGGCACACGTTACTGTGATCTGGTTCGCCAATATGTGATCCCTCCTCTACGGGAGAGAGTTACTTTGATTTCAACTGTTTTGATGGACGGTGCAGCTCCACTTCATACTGCTCGAGAGGTCGATCATTGTTCGATCGATCCAAATTGAGTGACCAAGGTCGCCAGTTTGTAACGTGTGGTTTTTGGCTGTGGGGTAACATGAAGGAGACACAAACACTCGTTGGAGATTGAAGATAAGCGTAACTGAGGAAGTAGCCAGTAGTAGAACAATCTTTAGTGCAATTCCATTGAGTGACATTTGTAATCTGGAACATAAACTTGATACGCAATTAACATATATTATCCCCCCGTGTGTCATTAAAATGTGTTTCTTACAACGACCCTTCCGCATGTCTTCACACATATTCCCACTAAATTATTGTCCTGCGATCACTTGTTTTTCATGGGAGTCCCCTCAAGTAACGAAAGTAACAGGATGTGAAGAGGAATGCGCTTGCCGGCTAGGGAAAGGGCCAAGCGGTGTATATCTCGCTAAAAATCACGGTCAACTTCCGTGCGCGTTGAGTTTGAGTCGGACTTCTTTCGCCATAGTGTTATACATAATCACTTGTCAATCCTATTATTCCGCATTATGTGACTGTATGCATTTCAAACGACGCACTTAACCGCCGACGGAGGAACTTCAAGCGCGGAATGGAGAAGAATAGGAAAGCAAATCGGCCATGTTCCTTTGGTTTGAAAAGATACATCCCGGCATTTGCCTCAAGAGACAGAGTAACCAATCCAGACAGTCGGAGATACGGACCCCACGTCTTCTGAACGCGAGTCTTAACTTCTGCCCACTCGGTGCAGCTTTGGAAGTAATCGTAAAGCAAAAGTCTGCAACGATCGATACATGTTTTCCCTTGCAGTCCTTGGAACAACTGAAATCTGTTTTGGCTTTTGGAATTTTGCAGTGGAATGGGTAGACTACTCTAGGTAGGCGATTTTGTCATCTGCACGATATTCAGCAGCGAAACAAAGCTCTATTTATCTGGAAAGATTAATCGTCGCAATATGGGGTTGTCACGCGCAGTGCCGCCTCATTCAGTTGTGCAGATTAAAGGGGATATCCAAACCTAAAACTTTCCTTGTCGGCTGTGCCACGTCAAAGTTAACTACAGTTATAGAATTGCAATGGGTTGTTCATTGCTTAAGCTTCTTGCTTTCCTAGAGACTGTGTCTGTCGACGTAAAGCATCATCTTCCCCTTTCCTGGAAAACTGATTTTCGTCACGATTTCGAATATTTTATAAGTTAGTGAATTCCTTCAGTCATTCGCATATTACATAAAGTCGCGTATGGTCTCACCTGTCTTTACACGCGGCCTAATAAACCCCTCTGTTATGGACGCAGACCAAATTCAAATTTTCCAGCGTTACTGTGCAGGCATCGGAACATATAGTGCATGTCCAGTTATCTGGATTCTTCACAACGAATCAAATATTTGACAATCATCATTCAATATTTCGGAAACATCACTGTCCAGATGAAAGGCATGAAACTGTTCATGAATTGACATCAGGAAATTACCTCGTCCCTCCTGAATTTCGGTGATGATTTCGACAGTCCAGAATTCGTTACAGTAATCGTGAAATGATTGTCGGAAACCAAAAACAATACGTTTTATATATTACAAGACCCCAACAATATATGACTTCGGGAACGAAAAGTCACTGTGTAGGCACAGAATGTCTGCTGTCCTTCACAGATCAGTACTAAGTCTACCGGTTATCATCATCATCATCATCAAGAGTACCTACACCTGCACTTGGCAAACTATTTTATGGCGTGTTTCAGAGGGTTCCTATCCTCTTGCAGTCGCCATATTGTACGGAAAGAACGATGGTTAGTAAACCTACGCGTCAGCTCCAAATCTCTCTCGCTGCCTTCATGTCATTTTTTTTTTTTTTTTTTGATAGATCATCAGAATCCTAAGAATAATGGTGGATGGATAAAAGCTCATCTAACTTTCGTCCTGGATTATGATCATCAGCGATAAACACTTTTGTTGCTATGTGTATTGTTTAATGTTATCTACACATCTCCCATTAGGTGGTGCTCTCAGTATTTATCTGTTTAGAATCCAGCAAACAATTTCTTGGTCCGTCCACAATCCTTTCGTCTCGCAACATAGCGCTGCCACCTCTATTTCATTCACGTTACAGTCGTAATTACGTCTTCCACTCAGGTTTGTGCCCTGATGCATCTATTGCTTTTCTGTCTGTCCTACATGTCTTTCCATTCGTACTGTACAACTTCAAGTTTTGAATTACTTGTGAAACATAAGCCCATTCGAGTCTAGTAATACACGTTGACTCAAGACTTTTAAAACACTTAGGAAGCTCGTATTAAATGTCTTCGGGTGCTTTTCTCGCCATAATTACCTAAATTGAGAGGTGCACCGAGAACATTTAATACAATAAATCCGACACGAAAGACATAGTAATTACTTCGGAACCTTGACTATTAAGCCTTCTTGTTGTTGTTTTGGTCTTCAGTCCAGAGACTCGTTTGATGTAGCTCTCCATGCTACTCTATCCTGTGCACGCTTCTTCAGCTCCAAGTAATTACTGCACCCTACATCTGCTTAGTGTATTCACCTCTTGGTCACCCTCCACGATTTTTACCCTCCGCGCTGCCGTCCAATACTAAATTGGTGAGCCCTTGATGCCTCAGAACATATCCTACCAACCGATCCCTTCTTCTAGTCAAGTTGTGCGACAAATTTCTCTTCTCTCGAATTCTATTCAGTACTTCCTCATTAGTTACGTGATCTACCCATCTAATCTTCAGTATTCTTTTGCAGCACCACATTTCGTAAGCTTGTATTCTCTTCTTGTCTAAGCTATTTACCGTCCGTGTTTCACATCCATACATGGCTACACACCATACATACACTTTTAGAAAAGATTTCCTGGCACTTAAATCTATACTCGATGTTAACAAATTTCGCTTCTTCGGAAACACTTTTCTTGCCATTTCCAGTCTACTTTTTATAATCTCTCTATTTCGACCATCATCAGTAATGTTGCTCCCTAAATAGCAAAACTCATCTACTGCTTTAAGTGTCCCATTTCCTAATCTAATTGCCTCAGCATCAGCCGATTTAATTGGACTACATTCCATTGCCCTCGTTTTGCTTTTGTTGATGTTCATCTTATATCGTCCTTTCAAGACACTGCTCATTCCGTTCAGCTACTCTTCCTGGTGCTTTGCTGTGTCTGACGGAACTACTATCTGATAGGCAAACCTAAGAGTTTTTGAAACTTCCTCGCAGATTAAAACTGTGTGCCCGACAGACTCGAACTCGGGACCTTTGCCTTTCGCGGGCAAGTGCTCTACCATCTGAGCTACCGAAGCACGACTCACGCCCGGTACTCACAGCTTTACTTCTGCCAGTATCTCGCCTCCTACCTTC
Source organism: Schistocerca gregaria (assembly GCF_023897955.1). Classification (NCBI taxonomy): domain Eukaryota; kingdom Metazoa; phylum Arthropoda; class Insecta; order Orthoptera; family Acrididae; genus Schistocerca; species Schistocerca gregaria. Next base: position 353,306,447 of record NC_064922.1, on the reverse strand, counting down.
CAAACTTTACAGAAGCTCTCCTGCGAACCTCGAGTCTCGGTCGGGCACACAGTTTTAATCTGCCAGGAAGTTTCACATCAGCGCACACTCCGCTGCAGAGTGAAAATCTCATTCTGGAAACATCCCCCAGGCTGTGGCTAAGCCATGTCTCCGCTATATCCTTTCTTTCAGGAGTGCTAGTTCTGCAAGGTTCGCAGGAGAGCTTCTGTAAAGTTTTGAAGGTAGGAGACGAGATACTGGCAGAAGTACAGCTGTGAGTACCGGGCGTGAGTCGTGCTTCGGTAGCTCAGTTGGTAGAGCACTTGCTGCGAAAGGCAAAGGTCCCGAGTTCGAGTCTCGGTCGGGCACACAGTTTTAATCTGCCAGGAAGTTTCGTATCAGCGCACACTCCGCTGCAGAGTGAAAATCTCATTCTAAGAGTTTTTATTTCTTCCCTATGGATTTTAATTCCTACTTCAAATTTTTCTCTTGTTTCCTTTTTAACATCACCAAAAGCACGCCGTTTTTAACCTTTTTTGTGTCTTTTGCGATTCACCTGCCTTCTATTACCCCAATTACAAAAATTCATCATCTGATGGTAGTGCTTCATTGTTAATTTTCACTATTTTTTCGATACACCGATTATTCAATATTACGAAAACTGATTTTCAGGCCGACTACCAAACTTCCTCGATTAATCCCTTCCAACCGTTGTTTATCTACAGTGTAGGCAAAAGGTACAATTTGCCGTCAGCAGGCCGAAAGTGTATATTCCGTCTACACATTTTAATCTTTTTCTCATTTTAAAGCTGTAAAGGTCTCTCGTACAGCCACTGAGAATATGTTTGATAAAACCTCCCTCAATTCCGAATATACAGTTGTACTGCCGGAGTGTGACGGAAGCTTTATTACTGATAAAGACTATCTTTCATTGTGTGTACTAACATTTATTGAGTAAATGCATTGTTTCTCAAGGGTTGTTAGTGCAGATATTGTTAAGACTGACTGAGCCAAAAGCTTTCTGCAAAATTATTGATGGCGGACCAAAGTGTTAATTTGTACTTATTGACCTGTTTTGGTGTCTGAAACGCGGTTGTTACACGATTTTCATTATAACGGTTACATTTTCCTTTACAAACATTTATTGGCAGATGGCATCTCCATAGATGGGGACGACAGCTGTTACTTAGTACATAGTGTACAGTCGCGAGTCTTTTTGTGAGACCACAGTGAAGGCGCTGGGAGCGGGAAGAAAACAGACACGGGACAGACATGTTCCGGAGACTCAGAAGGACTTATAATCGGTTTTTAGCTGGTGAGACCTAGTCATGTTTTGTGTTTGAAATTCATTGCTGCAGTTAATTTTTACTGCAGTTCATAGGTGCCCATTTTACTTGCTTAGCTTGCACAAAGGTACTATAAAATGAGGATGGAGACGGATAATCAATTGCGATAGGACCTAGCGGGTCGGCAGAACTGTATGTAATCATTCAATGTTGCAGTAGATGTGTTTACTCAGTTAGACAGTCCAGCGTTGGTACAGAAAACAAAACCTGTTGAATGAGGTGTCGAAGCCAACCGCTAATGATTTTCATTGAGTTCCTCAGCGTATTACATACTTCATACTAATGCTATGATTTAGTCCAGAGTGTAGGATAGCAAGCCTGTTAATACGCTACTGGCCATTAAAATTGCTACACGACGAAGATGACGTGCTACAGACGTGAAATTTAACCAACAGGTAGAAGATGCTGCTATATGCAAATGATTAGCTTTTCAGAGCATTCACACAAGGTTGGCGCCAGTGGCAACACCTACAACGTGCTGACATGAGGGAAGTTTCCAACCGATTTCTGATACACTAACAGCAGTTGACCAGCGTTGCCTGGTGAAACGTTGTTGTGATGCCCCGTGTACGGAGGAGAAATGCGTACCATCACGTTTCCGACTTTGATAAAGGTCGGATTGTAGCCTAACGCGATTGCGGTTTATCGTATCGCGACATTGCTGCTCGCGTCGGTCGAGTTCCAATGACTGTTAGCAGAATATGGAATCAGTAGGTTGAGGAGGGTAATACGGAACGCCGTGCTGGAGCCCAACGGCCTCGTATCACTAGCAGTCGAGACAACAACCATCTGCACGAACAGTTCGATGACGTTTGCAGAAACATGGACTATCAGCTCGGAGACCATGGCTGCGGTTCCCCTTGACTTACCCTTGACGCTGCATCACAGACAGGAGCGCCTGCGATGGTGTACTCAACGACGAACCTGGGTGCACGAATGGCAAAACGTCATTTTTTCAGATGAAGCCAGATTCTGTTTACAGCATCATGATGGTCGCATCCGTGTTTGGCGACATCGCGGTGAACGCACATTGGAAGCGTGTATTCGTCATCGCCATACTGGCGTATCACCCGGCGTGATGGTATGGGGTGCCACTGGTTGCACGTCTCGGTCACCTCTTGTTCGCATTGACGGCACTTTGAACAGTGGACGTTATAATTCAGATGTGTTACGACCAGTGTCTCTACCCTTCATTCGATCCCTGCGAAGCCCTACATTTCAGCAGGATAGTTCACGACTGCATGTTGCAGGTCCTGTACAGGCGTTTCTGGATATAGAAAATGTTCGACAGCTTCCCTGGCCAGCACATTCTCAAGATCTCTCACCAACTGAAAACGTCTGATCAATGTTGGCCGAGCAACTGGCTCGTCACAATACGTCAGTCACTACTCTTGATGAACTGTGGTATCGTGTTGAAGCTGCATGGGCAGTTGTACCTGTACACGCCGTCCAAACTCTGTTTGACTCAATGCCCAGGCGTATCGAGGACGTTATTACGGCCAGAGGTGGTTGTTCTGGGTATTGATTTCTCAGGATCTTTTCACCCAAATTGGGTGAAAATGTAATCACATCTCAGTTCTAATATAATAACTGTGTCCAATGAATACCCGTTTATCGTCTGCATTTCTTCTTGGTGTAGCAATTTTAATGGCCATTAGTGTAGTGTTACTGCTACGTAGGGACTGATGACCTTAGCTGTTTAGTCCCCCTTAAACATCCCCCCAACTGCTACGTAAGGTTCATACGGTGTACGAACTCGGATTTTGTTTTTGTAATTGCGCACATTTCATGTCCGTGCTTATGCTCGACTCGCGAGAGACAAATTGTGTGTAACTGCAAAAAAGTTTGCACTACGACTTAACGCACTCGCTCTTGCTATCGCTTCAATAGATACCCCCCTTGTGGCATCCCAATGTATGCCATTTTCTCTCCCTCGCCACTGCTATTTCCGGCTGGTAGCTGTTTCACTTACCTTCCCAGACTAGCTTTTGCCTATCTTTTATCAGTTGGTATTGTGCTATTAGGTTGTGTCCGCCTCCGTAGGTACGTGCTCAGCGCGACTGACACTCACACTGAGGACCCAGCTTCGGTTCTCGGTACAGCCAGGTTTTCTTGGTATCAGGACTTGAACGGAGTGCCCCCAGCCTCGTGAAGCGAATTGAATAGCTACTTTGTCGAGTAGTAGCCTCTCCAGGTCGGGAAAACTGCCGACGAGAAAGAGAGCGGTGAGCCACATCCAAAGAAGATGATGACATGGCGGTTCCTTGGTACCGACGGGTGCGCCAGTACTGCTGGACACAATTTACATTTTTATTAAAGTGTAACCTTTCTTACATATAGGCGACTTACATCTTTACTGATATTTTCTAATTTACCTTTTAGGGACTTTTTTCCTTTTCGGATTGAGCATCTAAGATCACTTAACAAATTCAGATCTTCTTCTTTGCTTGTTGTTTCCTATTTTGCCAGTACACCTTCATTTTTTTCCCACACAGTCTGTTCCTTTATTCTGTCCGCGTTGCTCCAGATTTCTTATTTCTTCTGCATTGAAAGCCTTCTAAATTTAGTATTTTATCTTTGAAAAGGTTTTTGTCTGTTATTTTCGGTTCTTTGATGTTGTTTAATTTTAGTTTCCTCCTAATTTTTATAATCCGCCCTGTTGTCAATTTCTCCGTCCAGAAATGCAGGAATATCTGTTTGATTAGCATGTTCTCATTCATTCGATAGAGTTGTCAAAAAAGTTTAATCTTCTTTTAGAGGTTACTTCTGATATTTTCTACATGTTTTTGTAGGTCCTCTCACTACTTCTCAATTTCCTGCCATATGTAGTTTGTAATACACACATTATTTTTCTAACAGTCTGTCTGTCAAGTATCTCTGTTCTATCAAGCTTGTAGTTCATTGTTAAGCATTGACACTTATGTAAATATTCTGGTCGTACCACTGTGGTTTTGATTTTGTATTTCTACATATGCTCTTCTTGTTGTCAAACAATATGTTTTCTCCATTTTGTTAACTATTACATCTACTGCAAAGTTTTCTTGTCCATCCTGTTACGTAGTTTATCTAAGATTGTAAAATTGCTTACTCGTAATATATTGCCTATTTGTGTTTCTATGAATTTTGGTATATCTTTTATATTTGTCACAAATTTTTTTTTTTTTTTTTTCAGGTGAAATTTTGAGACCAGTTCTATTTGCTATTTCATCCAGAAGATTTATTTGAATAACTCAAAATACTGAAGAATAGCCTGCGACAACCAGGCAGTTTACATTAATTTAATCTGTTTTCTTTCCTAGAAATATTAGTGCAATTTTGTGATTTTTAAGCTCCAAATCGATACGCCAGATAAACTCGCTAGGCAGAACAGGTAATAGGATTGTGGAAAGGGCCAAGGGTTGAGGTCAGTTTCTACTTCTAATTGTCATTTATTGTAATTTAATAAGCTTTACAACCAAAACGGCATATAGCCGAATCTTTACCAAATGCAGTTGTTTCACGGCTGAAGACCTCCAACAAGAAATCTTAACAAGATAATAATCCAATTAAGATAGCAATAAAATAATTTAAAGAAGTAACATATGCAAGGTGCAATACCAATGGCTGAGGGCCACAATTAAACTTTAAAATTTTAAAATATATTACCATAATCTTCAAAGGCAGAATGTCGCAGTGTTTAAGCTTGAAAGATAGATTTAAAAATTAATTTTTGCAAAATTTTAAGAAAACAAGCCAATAACCTAAAATTTAAAATAGCTGACAACAGATAATTAAACACCGGTGGTGCTCATAAGGCCTCCAGGGAGGTCGGTCTGCCCTCGTTCACTTAGGTGAGACAGGTGGTGAGCCCAACTATACTTGATCCGTCGGAACCCAACCAGGGGACAGCCGTGGACCGACCGACACAGCGACTTGCTGCTGTCAATCAGTACATGAGGACTCAAACCGGAAATGTTACAACATGATAATCCCCTTTGGAGTATGTATTAGCTGTCAAAATTACACACCATGTTGGGCAGCGACAACAGGTGAGGAAAGGACGCTGCCTGAAATTACGTTAGTGCCCAGGCCAGGTAACGAGAAGATTAACGACCACAAGACAGACAATCCCACTGGTGCACTCAAATTGTAGTCGACCAAAATAGTTAATCGCACTGGATGCCAGCTAAAACTCAGCAGTAGAAACACTCGTTGTTGCTCACCGGGAAACCTCCCAAACAGCAAAGCACCGAAGCGAACCACCACAACATGAACAGACGTGGCTTGGGTAGTTGAAACCACTACTCAATCTTGACGTCCTGGGTCGGTGAACCACGAAGCTCGTAGCGATCGGACAGCTCCACACACACTCCGACACTCACTCGTCGGCAACAACCGTCCAACTCACTGGAGACCCCCTTGCCGGAAACTATGTGCACCAGAACAAAGATGGTGCACGGCGCAAATATCGATACACATCCCTGCTGCCACTCGTAGAAGGAAGAAGAACCACGACGTAACAACGACAATGGCGGGAAACCAAACACAGATAGCGAAGTTCACGAAAACGCATAGTTAGGAGAGAGCACGGCTCACAGATACCAGATCCTTACAACTTTCTCTAGTATCCAGTTAAACAGCATAGGTGATAAACTATCTCCTTGACTAACACAAGTTGTTATTTCAAATTTAAAGTAATTTGCTTTAAACATTCGAATCTGCGGACTGCCTCCACGAAATAGCGGGCTCTTTGAACCATTTCCTTATTAGGTCGTACTACAGACCTCACAGTATGACGTAACTTACGTGTGTCTACACTGCTCAGCACTTCACCATGAAAAATAATTCAGAAAAAAAATTCTTATCGAATGAAGCGGAATCATTACAGTGTGGTCGAAGGCCATGTGCATTACCAGTTTGTCTTTGTTTGTACATCGCCACAGAAGTTTGCTTGGAAGTGTTGGTACAAACGAATTGCTGATATAATTTCCTTAAATTCTTTCTTGTCATTTCTCTACAAGTGACATGTATCAAATTTTGGTCAGCAGGAACCCTACGATACTTACTCATCCTGGGATACACGGTAGCTACGAAAAATACTAGGACCACTAATATTTCTCCTGTACGCATGGTACCACCCGCCCGGTTAGCCGTGCGGTCTAACGCACTGCTTTCCCGACGAGAGGGCGTGCCGGATTCGCCCGGCGGATTAGTGTCGAGGTCCGGAGTGCCGGCCAGCTGGTGGATGGTTTTTAAGGTGGTTTTCCATCTGCCTTGGCGGATGCGGGCTGGTTCCCCATGTTTCGCCTTGGCGGATGCGGGCTGGTTCCCCATGTTTCGCCTCAGTTACGCTATGTCGGTGATTGCTGTTCAAGTACAGTCTCCACGTATGCGTACACCGTAATTACTCTACCACGCAAACATTTAGGGTTACACTTGACAGGAATGAGACGCTCCTGGGAGCTCCAATGGAGCCGAACCGCGCAATGACCCTGGGTTCGGTGTGGGTCTGCGGTGGGGTGTGTGGACTGCTGTAGCGTGTTGTGTGGTTGTGAACCGCTGAGGGCTACGGCGGGGACGAAGCCTCTGCGTCGTTTCTAGGTCCCCAGTTCCATACAGTACAATACAATTCGTGATATCCCGGAGGAAAAAGTAAACATTCAGAGAAATGATAGAAAAGTTCATATACATCTATTCTGGATGATTTCCAAGATTGCAAGCATTTCATGTACGTAAGGTTTTTCGCTAGTGACAGGCGGTTTCTGTCTTTCTCACCGATGTTTACCACAAACATCAGTTCACTGAATAAGTTTTTTTTCCAGGAAAAAGCCCTATTTAATGTCCAACTGCAAGCTTCTAGGAGTGCCAGTATATCTTAGAGAAACATGAGACAACTGTTTCCTTGTTAGAGTGATCACTAAAAAAGCCATTTGTTTCCAGTAAATTTGGATACTTAGGCGTGGTTTATGTTATTGTATTCTGGGATCCAAATATTCTGGATGCTGTTGGAGAATACCGTCAGTGCTTCCAAGAAACACAATTACAAATCGTCGCCTACTTCCAATAGTTTTAACGCGTTTCCTGGAAGAGGTAGACCACCCAGGACGCTTGTTTCATTAGAACGAGGAGTTGAACAAAATATGCTGCAACAGCAACACGTTACGAACATCGTTCAGTGTTGTCTCACAATACACACGCCCCAACCTTGTCTACTTCTCGATTACCAAGGAATACGCATATGGCTTGTATTACATGCACTCGCCTTGTGCCCATTTTATAAACTGAGGATACAACATTCTCACGCTGGAGAAATTGTTGTGGGGCTAGAATCTTGCCGCTTGTAAAATACCAGTGGTGGTTTATTATTCATATTATTCATGACGCTACTTCTTCACGTGATAGACGCAATGGTCGCAGATACATCGAAATAATTTTTTTGCTTTATCAATACGTTATGCAGAACACGTTAAGAATAAATCTTACATACCGTCTGTGTTTTCTAAAACGAGCGTAATGGACACAAAACTTCAGTGGGTGGCGGACGCAAAACCGATTCAGGTCCCGCCTACGGCCGCAATTAATAATGCATGTAGCAGATGAAATTTGAATGGGCAGGCCATGCTCTCGTTTCAGGTGAAGTCTGACCGAATTTGGAGCCTAGTAGTGACGTAAGCACAGGGATGTACGCAGTAGAGTTTGACGGTCTGATGCATTTCGGCGCAGCAGCTGCTTATAGCACGCATGGTATTATGGTGGTAGGAATTGGGTAACGTAAATTAGTCGCTGTATCAAAAATATAACTCCAGCTTAAGAGCTGTCCTGACTCTAATAAGGTGATTTACTGATTTAAAAAAAAAAAAAAGAAAAGAAAAGAGACGAGCATCATGGTTTCTACTGCACTGGGGTAGGAAAATACGAGGATCGTTCAATAAGCAACGTAGCACATTTTCTTTCCGAAAGCATATTGGTTTTATTCAGGATTCCAATACACCAAGTTATTCTCCACTCTTTTGGCTACAAAACCCTATTTTTTAACATAGCTCCCTTCACATACTGCATCCTACAGAGTGCATCCTTCACTGGGCCAAACATATGGGTGTCACAATGTGTGACATCTTGGCTGTAAGTCGGATGGAGAACAGCAGTCCAATGAAGTTTTGTGAGCTCGAGTTGGCAGACATATGTGATGCCTCACGTGTTTGTTTGTATTTTTGGGGCGACGATCATCCTGAAGTCCTTCCTTCAACTTCCTGAGGGTAGCGCAAGTCGCCTCAGGGTTGATCGTCCCTCCATGAAGGAGGACGTCAAACAGAATAACCCCTACAGAGTCCCAGACGACAATCTTCATGATTTTAGCGGCTTCTTCGGAGGAGAGATGGCGTGGCTCCACTCCATGGATTGCCGTTTGTTTCCATTCGAACTGATGAACCCATGTTTCATTGCTTGTGAAGATGTTCTACAAAAGTGTGTCACTGTCGGCCTCGTAACGCGCAAGCAATTCCTCACAGATGGTACTTCGTTGCGAGGAACCCAGCAGGTATAGACCTTAGGGTACCCCAGCTGATGGACGAGTGTATCAGCACTGCCGACAGAGACGAGCAGTTGTGCGGCGCGGTGTTTGATAGTGATCCCACGATCGCTTCGAACGGGAATGTCCGCGTGTTCAAACATTGCAGGAGTCACAACTTTGTGCCGCCGGCCAGCACGCCGGGAGGAGTTTGTGACATTCGCATAGAGTGACACGTGTACGGAGAGGGGATGTGTCGACTTAAGCGCTGAGCCCAAGACATGTTAGGTAGTGGACAGGGTGTTCCAGAAGTAGGATACGCAGGCCCCTCCGCAGCTACCTGCGATATGTTCTCGGGAAGGCCAAAGCCCGTTTCTTCACAAAGTTGCCTGTCCCCGCATCAGTTCGTAATGTGCGTGGCTTTCTCCCAGAGTTCAGTACTGCAGTTGACCTCTGACAGGCAAGTAGTTTTCCGTGTTTTAGTGGTGAGATAATGGAGTTCGCCAAAACCACCAAAGGGTAGCCTTTACTGATTATCAAACGGGCATCAGTATACATGGACTATACAAATAAACAAGAAGTGGCTTACTGCCTTTGTGTCAACATTAAAAAGAATAAATGCAAATGAAGTCGATCCACAAGAAATAATACAGTTTTAAAGGGAGGTAGCCATGTTTGTATTCCAGGTGAAGCAGCAATGAAGTGTAAAAACATTTTGTCAGCGCAAAGAAGCGAGCAACAGAAACAAGCGCTACAGCTTCATCAGCTTATGCTGAAGAAGTAGGGTAGTTCTTCAATCGAGGCTATGTGTTAGTAACATCGTTACCTTCGCATGGAAGTGCGAGACAATCGTTACATCGAATTAGGTGAAAAATGTATGAGAACTACTAAATATCTCACCGATTCTGAAGTAATATGCCGGCGAGAGTGGCCGTGCGGTTCTAGGCGCTACAGTTTGGAGCCGAGCGACCGCTACTGTCGCAGGTTCGAATCCTGCCTCTGGCATGGATGTGTGTGATGTCCTTAGGTTAGTTAGGTTTAATTAGCTCTAAGTTCTAGGCGACTGATGACCTCAGAAGTTAAGTCGCATAGTGCTCAGAGCCATTTGAACCATGTTTTTGCGGTAATATTCTTCCAAGAAAATACGAGGATGAGTCGAATGAAAACCTTAAATTTGTAATAACAAATCGAAATTTCGCGCTGTTATCCTGTAAGTTGATAAGCGTGCTACAAACAGCTTGCAGAATGGCCTGTAGGTGGCAGAATAGTGTAGATGCACACGTACCGTCGCAGTATCAGTATAAAGATGGCCGCCTCACTTGCGACTTACACCAGGGAAGAACAGCGTTCTGTTATTCGGTTTTTGCGTAGTGAAGGTGTGAAACCTATTGAAATTCATCGACGAATGAAGGTTCAGTACGGTGATGCATGTCTGTCACAGAAGCAAGTCTACGAATGTAGTAGGAAGTTCGCAAATTGTGTGACTTCAGTGGAATATGCTCCTCGTCCAGGTCAGACACAACGAATTGTGACCCCACAGAACATTGCAGCAGTTGAAGCCATAGTGAAGGAAAACCGGCGAGTGACACCGGAAGACACTGCAGCATGTTTACAGATTAGTTATGGGCCAGCACACCACATTGTGCATGATGTGCTCCAGTTTCACAAAGTGTGTGCAAGATGGGTGCCACAGCAGCTGACCCCTGAAATGAGAGAATGACGTGCTGATGCTCGTGAAGAACTTCTTCGGAACTTTGAACGAGAAGGTGATGGCTTCCTTGCAAGAATCGTTACCGGGGACGAAATCTGGGTTCTCTTCCACCAGCCGGAAACGAAGAGAGCGAGCAAGGAATGGCACCATTCCTCATCACCAAAACCAAAGACGTTTCGAACAGAACCATCAGCACGGAAGGTTATGCTGACTCTCTTTTGGGACGAAAAAGGCGTCATTTTGGAGCATTACATGCCTAGAGGGACCACTGTTACCAGTGCATCATACACAGAGCTCCTAAAAAATCATCTGCGGCCGGCAACAAATCAAAGCGACTTGGATTGCTGTCAGCAGGTGTCCTTTTGCAACAAGACAATGTAAGGCCCCACACTGCCCGTACAACATTTGCAACAATCACAGACCTGCATTTTGATTTTCTTCCTCATCCACCATACTCACCAGACCTTGCCCCAAGTGATTTCCATATGTATGGACCACTCATAGACGCAATGGGAGAAAAGAAGTTCCGTTCTGATGAAAAGGTACGCCACGCGGTGCATGAGTGCTTGCGCGGACTACCAAAAGAACTTTTTTCTCGAGGAATTTATGCCTTTGTAAGCGCTGGAGGACTTGCATTGAGCGTGGGGGAGATTATGTTGAAAAGTGATTAAGCTTTTTACCACTTCTGCACAATAAATAATATTTAAAAAATATTTTAGATTTTCATTTGACTCACCCTGTAATTTACTGATGAATGATGGTAACAATTTTTTACTTGCACATGGTAACAGGGGATCGAGTAACAGAAAACTGGTGTTTTCCAGAAAAAAAGGGAAAAGCATGTTGGTCAAAGTGTAAATCATTCTTCGTAAATGGAATGTTCAAGAGTCTGAGCCAGGAGTTTGTACAGTTGTTTATACTCCATGCCCATCTTCATAGTTCTTTGGAGGAAACAAACACCACTCCAGTTGTTTATGCCTTGCTGCCAAACATATGGTGGGAAACACATGAACTTTTTTTTTAGCTATTATAACTAACGTGCCTGGATAAAACCCTGCATCTATGATGATGGATTTCGAAACTGTCATCGTCCAAGCAGCTAACAGTTTGTTTCCTGGAACAGTGATTACTGATTGCAGTTATTTTAATCAATGTTTGTGGAAACAAGTTAAGTGTTGCGGCTTCTTTCGAGCCTATAAGGAAAACTAGAAAAAACGCTGTCACATAAGAATGTGTGCTGGTCTATCACATCTTCCCCTGAAAATGGTGGACGGTGGTTGGCTGTGTATTCAGGAGAGCACGCCTGAAAACCAAAAGCTTCAGGACTTTTATGACTGACCAGTGGCTCTATGACGAACATATGCCGTGAGAGACGTGGAACCCATCTGAGAAGGGCGGAATCGAAGAATAATACGTTAATATCAAAACTTCATCAGAATGTTTACCTACTAATGAAAGAGATTCAAGAAGATGGAGTTTGACCGACTAATTTTGCACTTTGCTGGGAAAAGAAGAAAAAGGGCAGCAATGAAGCCTGACAAAACGATTGAAGAGGCCTTAAAGAAACTCCAAAGTAATGGGAACTTAAAATCATTTTGAGTTGTGTGGCCTACGCACAGAACTTACAACGATGAAGAAAACGTCAGAATAATTGTCAAATTTTAAATACTGAAAAACATTTTAATCTAATCATTGATAATCTTGTGAATATTGTAAATAAATTTAATGGGGGAATGAAAGAGACTGTTTCCTCGTTGTGTTCCCACGAAGCGACACAAAGTCAGCTAAAGGTCTCTTGAAATATGTAAAATTCTCAAGCTTTTTCTATAGGATATTCCCAGCTTTCAGCATTGAGAAGTTCTTAGAATCAAAATCTTTATGGGCAGACAAAGAATACAAAATCCCTGTGTGGGGTCCTGCCCACTCATCTCTTATAGGGTGCCTAAAGGATGCTACTTTCTCGAAAAGCTATATAACAATGCAAGCACATCACATTAACGGCTTTTTTATTACAGTAAAATAGATTGGCAATACTTAACTTTGGTTTACAAGAAAGTGTTGCAAGCGATTGACGACATGCAGTCAGTCAGTTTCCTTCATTATATACAATGTCCATGCAAGTAATGGGTATGGATCACAAGTAAGAGCTCTTCAAGTGCTCTCTTCTAGTTCGGGCCTCTACTGTCCTGCAGAGACTGGCAGGAGCGGCGCTTATATTCTCTTCTTGTAGAGGCCGCTCCTGTCGTGATGCAGTCTTAGCGAACCATTGACTGACGTCGTTTCACAGCCTTTTCTGCTCCTGCGTTCTTCATCTTCCTGCCGGCGCTTTCGCTAAGCCGGAACACTTTACACCAAAGACGTGGGCATGTAACATGCAGTTACACTACTGGCCATTAAAATTGCTACACCACGAAGATGACGTGCTACAGAGTCGAAATTTAACCAACAGGAAGAAGATGCTGTGATATGCAAATGATCAGCTTTTCAGAGCATTGACACAACGTTGGTGCCGGTGGCGACACCTACAACGTGCTGACATGAGGAAAGTTACCAATCGATTTCTCATACACAAACAGCAGTTGTCCGGCGTTGCCTGGTGAAACGTTGTTGTGATGCCTCGTGTAAGGAAGAGAAATGCGTACCATCACGTTTCCGATTTTGATAAAGGTCTGATTGTAGACTATCGTGATTGCGGTTTATCGTATCGCGATATAAGTGCTCGCGTTGGTCGAGATCCAATGACTGCTAGCAGAATATGGAATCGGTGTGTTCAGGAGGGTAATACGGAACGTTTGCTGGATCCCAACGGCCTCGTATCTTTAGCAGTCGAGATGACAGGTATTTTATCCGAATGGCTTAACGGATCGTGCAGCCACATCTCGATCCCTGAGCCAACAGATGAGGGACGTTTGCAAGACAACAACCATCTACACTAACAGTTCGACGACGTTTGCTGCAGAATGGACTATCAGCTTGGAGACCATAGCTGCGGGTACCCTTGACGCTGCATCACAGACAGAAACGCCTGCGATGGTGTACTCTACTACGAACCACGGTGCACGAATGGGAAAAAGTCATTTTTTCGGATGAATCCAGGTTGTGTTTACAGCATCATGATGGTCGCATCCGTGTTTGGCGACATCGCGGTGAACGCACATTGGAAGCGTGTTTTCGTCATCACCATACTGACGTATCACCCGGCGTGATGATATGGGGTGCCATTGGTTACACGTCTCGGTCACCTCTACCCATCATTCGATCCCTGCGAAACCCTACATTTGAGCAGGATAATGCGCGCCCGCATATTGGAGGTCTTGTACGGGCCTTTCTGGATACAGAAAAAGTTCGACTGCTGCCCTGGCCAGCACATTCTCCAGATCTCTCACCAACTGAAAACGTCTGGTCAATGGTGGCCGATCAACTGGGTCGTCACAATACGCCAGTCACTACTCTTGATGAACTGTGGTATCGTGTTGAAGCTGCATGGGCAGCTGTACCTGTACACGCCATCCAAGTTCTGCTTAACTCAATGCCCAGGCGTATAAAGGCCGTTATTTCGGCCAGAGGTGGTTGTTCTGGGTACTGATTTCACAGGATCTATGCACCCAAATTGCGCGAAAATGTATTCACATAACAGTTCTAGTATGATATATTTCTCCAATGATTACCAGTTTATCATCTGCATTTCTTCTTGGTGTAGCAATTTTATTGGCCAGTAGTGTAAATCCGAACTTTCTCCTTCCGTTAGAAGATGAAGAGACGAGAATGAAACTACTAAAGACACTCATAAAAAGTGACTAGGAGCAATTTTGCAACTTTTCGGCATCTATTTAAACTAATTTCTAGCTACACATGTCATACAGCAGACCTGCTACTTGTGGCTGGGGGAACTAGAGCTCTCACGGTCGATGGCCGTCTGGGTTATAAGTGATCTCGGTTAAATGGTCAGACGTTGTTACGCGGTACGACACGGCTGATTGTTAGCGCAGAAAAGTGCAATCAATGTGCTGCCTTCAGTGGAATGACCGTAATTAGGTTCGGCTTAGCCTTAGGTACGAACGTACAGTAAGTATATACGGCGCAGCGCTTAAGGGAAGACTCCACCCAAAAATTGCACTTTTCTTCTACTTTGTCGATAGCAACCAAGTTTTAAAATTGTATCTATTATGTAGGGATGTAGTAATACCCTAGTTTTGAAGTCCTTAACTTCATTGGTTTCTCACTTTTAAATTTTTAATATGATATTAATGATCTTTCGAAAACCAAAGTTTGGTGCTCACACCACATTTTTCACATACCACATTTGGTAGGTACATTCAGAAGACATAGTTCAATGGTTCTGTGCATTTATTTTATGAGAAATATTAATAATTTGTTTTTAGTGTTTATTAAAATTTCAGCCTTAAATTTTCTTTGATTATCGGTACATAAATGTGATGATAAATCAGTCAAATCTAAAAGCCGTAAATTCAACTAAATACCTAGGTATTACAATTACGAACAACTTAAATTGGAAAGACCACATAGAAAATGTTGTGGGGAAGCCTAACCAAAGGCTGCCTTTTATTCGCAGGACACCAAAAAAATGTAACAGACTTACTAAGGAGACTGCCTACATTACGCTTGTCCGTCCTCTTTTAGAATACTGCTGCGCCATGTGGGATAATTACCAGATAGGACTGACGGAGTACATCGAAAAAGTTCAAAGAAAGGCGGCACGTTTTGTATAATCGCGAAGTATGGGAGGGAGTGCCACAGAAATGATACGGGATTTGGGCTGGAAAACATTAAAAGAAAGGCGTTTTTCGTTGCGACAGAAACTTCTCACGAAATTCCAATCACCAGCTTTCTGCTCTGAATTCGATAATATTTTGTTGTCACCGACCTGCATAGGGCGCAACGATCACCACGATAAAATAAGGGAAATCGGAGCTCGTACGGAAAGATATAGGGTTCATTCTTCCCGCGCTCTATACGAGATCGGAATGATGGAGAATTGTGAAGGTGGTTCGATGAACCCTCTGCCGGGCACTTAAATGTGATGTAGATGTCCATGTAGATGTAGATGTAGAACAAATTACTTTTTGGATACTATTAATGCATAGAAGTATGCAAACACATCTAGACTAGTTCCTGGAAAAATTTCATTCGGATTGGTTAATATTTATGATAAAATTTGGCACTGAGATTAGAAAAACAAACTTACAGTAAAATGGATTTTAACATTTTATCAAAAAGTGAATGTTACTGCGAGTCACACAGCCATCGAAATTCACCGGCACCATAACGTTTCTCCCTTCCTCCTTATATGAGGCTTCTTCTTGTAATTTCAAGAGCAGGGTAGTCTTTTTCTTGAATTTTATGATTAAAAAAGCTCTCCGTCTTCTTGAAGAGGTTCAGTGGTGGGGGTATTTGATTGTAAACCAGTGCTTGTTTCCTTGAAGCCTGTTGCCAGGACTTCAGTGTATTTCCTAAATTTAAATTTACACAGTCAACACACAAAGTAATTGATTTCCAGTGATGGCTGCCAATTGTTTCACTTCAGTTTTTCTGGAAATTTTGCAACTTGTTTTTCCAGTTTGAGTTTATGCCAAATTCGGAGTAAAGATGGTTCTGTTTGATGATTATAGAAATCAAAAATTATCTTTGGCACCTTTCACTGTGCCACAGACTCTTAAGTAGCCCGTGTTTCAAACATTTCTTAGACTTAGGGCCTAGCTGTAATCCGATTACAGCCAAATAGTTTAGGGATCTAAATGTAAACACTCTAGAGATGTGAAATAGACCATCAATGTTTTTGAAAAAATGGAAGTTTTAGCGTGGTATCTCCCCTTAAAACGGAGAGTGCATTTTTTTAAAGGGATGAAATGTAGCACGGTGGTCGGGTTAGAGACTTCAAAGCGGTCAGACATATCAACATAGACGTATCAGTGCAGGATACCTGGTCTATATGCTTATTGTATGCGGTGATGTCTTGATACATTTAGTGTGATATTAATGTGCTTCAAAACGTTGAACATAACGAAAAAAAGACGTTTTTGAGCGATATAACTGAAGAAAGTAGTCGTCGTATGGGAGCAGAGAAATAAACGTCTCAATAATTTTCCCAATATTTTCGCTATGAAAATGTATTTTTATTTTCTGGATGAGCACTCAACGGAAGAATCTGCAGTTAGATCAAGTTACCATACTGCTTCTCAGCTTGAATAGGGTTGTGCAATTTCACTGATTTTCGGGTTATGTTGACAGTGTACAAACGCGGCTACAGCTTTTACTGCTTTTATATGCATTGGAGAGAACGAAACCTACCCACAAAAGATCACTGGCAGGCTTCATCTTAAGAGTTTGGCTTCGAATTAGAATCACTCGGAAATTGGTACCAGACATTGATCCCCTGAAAAGAAAAATGAGACATTGGTCCTCTGAAAAGAAAGATCGGTAATATTCATCGACATTCTGTGTTATTATATTTAACGTTTAAATAAAATGGTAACAAAATATAAAATGTCAACTTCAACTTCGTCCTAATACGACAGTCATCATAGGGCTGCAACAAACGTAAAAAAATATCATGTTTCTTACTTAGCTGCCTCCGTTCTTTGAACCATCAAAATATTAAAAAAGATGTTGATTTTCATTATCAGTTCTCATTATGTTGAATTTCATTGTCAGTTCTCGTTACTACAACAGTCTTAAAAATAAATTTGCCATGAAACGCGTTAATTAGCCATCCTATAGGGACACATGGTTGCTCACTGCTGCGGTGTGAGCTCGAGCCAGCTTGCACGAGCAGCTGTGCTGAACTGCTAGGCTTCTTAGTGTGGCTGCACCGGCGAAAAGCCGGTTAGCCTGGCAAGTGTTTCAATCCCTGGGAAGATCGGACAGGTTTACGCAACCTTGTTGCGATGAATACAGGCGCCTCGCCCAACGACTCACCGTGCTTTTGTTCACTATCAGGTGTCCGTAGAAATTCTACTAACACCTGTGAACATCTGCGATGATCTGGTTTTTCGCTAAAAGAAACTCACTGACAGCTCACTAGTGGGAGCGTACCTTCGACTCAGATGCCATTTTGAAGGCGACGAACAGCCTCGCCACGTATCGGAAATTAATGACAAAAAAAAAATAATGGCTCTGAGCACTATGGGACTTAACATCTTAGGTCATCAGTCCCCTAGAACTTAGAACTACTTAAACCTAACTAACCTAAGGACATCACACACATCCACGCCCGAGGCAGGATTCGAACCTGCGACCGTAGCAGTCCCGCGGTTCCGGACTGCAGGGCCTAGAACCGCAAGACCACCGCGGCCGGCTAAATTAATGACACTATAGGGGCTAAAGCAGGAGTATTCCACGATGTCCTACAACAAAGTCCACATTTTTCCCAATTGATATATGCTGAGAAAAAAAAGTTTTGCATTATTTATTGAACGCCCCTCATACGTAAAATATCAAATGCTACATACAAAGGTTCACGTGTTTTGCACGTAGCCTTAGGCTGATAACGTTAATTACTGTTGTTGTTACGGCTTTCAGCCCGCAGATTGGGTTGATGCAGCTCTCCTTCCCAGCCCATCCTGTGCAAGCCTCTTCATTTCTACACAACTATTGCAATCTACATCTGTCGGAATCTGCTTACTTACTCCCTTACAATTTCGTGTTAAGCTGAGTCTTATTGTTGCTCTGTTCTTGGTCCAGTGTTAAATTATATGTCAATGATAAGCCACTAAACATGGCAGGTGGTTAAAAATTTCTTAATCTGCTATGACGTTGTATATTGAGAAACACGTAGAATGTATTACAAATAATCTCTGTCTCTCTCTTTCCCTCCATACCGCCCCCTCTGTCCCCCGCCCCCCTCAGTTACTCACTCTCTCTCTCTCTTCCTCCCCCCCCCCTCTCTCTCTCTCTCTCTCTCTCTCTTTCCTAGCTTGCGGAGCGACTGACAGGGCCACTGGTTTCGTAGGAAAATAACTAAGCCAGTGTAGTATGCCCCGGACAACTCACCGTTTGGAACGATGACGGAACGAGTGACCCATCACCGCTAGGCGTTCAGGACTCGTGGTCTAGTGGTTCGATTCCCGACCTGGTTAGGGACTTTCTTTGCCCGGGGACTGGGTGTTCGTGTTGTCCTCATCATTTCAACATCATCGTTATTATTATTCGTGACAAAGGCTAGACTGAATTGTGTAAAACTTGAGACTTTGTACAAGTGCTGATGACCGCGCAGTTGAGAGCTCCACAAATCAAAGATTATTATCATCATCATCATCATCATCATCACAGCCAGGCGAGACAAATGACCCTGTCCACCAGAAACCAGGTACGGACTCCGGCATCCACAGTAGCGAAAGGGCGAGTCCAGAGACTCAGCCATTAATAATACGTTGCACCACTTGCCAATGAAGCCCCTCACTATATACGAGGGTTGTCCAGAAAGTAAGTTCCGTTCGGTCGCGAAATGGAAGCCACAGTGTAAACCAGAAACGCAACAGTTAGGTACGCCTTTCACCTACTTCTCTACATAGTCGCCGCTCTAATTTCGAGTGTGTATCAACTTTCCGATATTCTTGTCATAGAAAGCAGCCGCCCGTGCTTTCGGGCAGTCATCTGCACTGGTCTGCAGCTCGTTGTCTGTGGAGAAATTTTGTCTTCATAGCCAGCGGTTAATGTGCGCAGAGATGAGAGTCAGGGGAAGCCAATTACGGACTGTATTGTGGGTGATAAACACTTCTTATCGGAAACGCTGCAGGAGCGTCTTCTTTGTCTCTGCAGTGTGCGGCCGAGAATTGGCTTGAAGAAGGAACTGCTCGACAGTTGTGTTATATGGGCTGAATGACACAGGCGAAATCTCTAACCAGGCCCTCATACTTGGCGGGAGACGCTATTCCCTACGCATCTTTACGTGCTCACTATTCACTCGAAACGCGACAAGATCGACGGGCATACTAGAGATACTGCCCAACAAAAGCTTTACCGGATTTTCTCAGTGGACAATGTTGAGTGTTTATGGAAAAAGTTTAAGGCAATCGTAAAATGCGTTTTAGAAAGGTACGTGCCGACAAAAACTGTGAGGGACGGAAAAACCCATCGTGGTTCAACAACAAAGTTAGGAAACTACTGCGAAAGCAAAGAGAGCTTCATTGCAAGTTTAAACGCAGCCAAAACCTCTCAGACAAACAGAAGCTAAACGAATTCAAAGTTAGCGTAAGGAGGGCTACGCGTGAAGCGTTCAGTGAATTCGAAAGTAAAATTCTATGTACCGACTTGACAGAAAATCCTAGGAAGTTCTGGTCTTACGTTAAATCAGTAAGTGGCTCGAAACAGCATATCCAGACACTCCGGGATGATGATTGCATTAAAACAGAGGATGACACGCGTAAAGCTGAAATACTAAACACCTTTTTCTAAAGCTGTTTCACAGAGGAAGACCGCACTGCAGTTCCTTCTCTAAATACTCGCACGAACGAAAAAATGGCTGACATCGATATAAGTGTCCAAAGAATAGAAAAGCAACTGAAATCACTCAACAGAGGAAAGTCCACTGGACCTGACGGGATACCATTTCGATTCTACACAGAGTACGCGAAAGAACTTGCCCCCCTTCTAACAGCCGTGTACCGCAAGTCTCTAGAGGAACGGAAGGTTCCAAACGATTGGAAAAGAGCACAGGCAGTTCCAGTCTTCAAGAAGGGTCGTCGAGCATATGTGCAAAACTATAGACCTATATCTCTGACGTCGATCTGTTGTAGAGTTTTAGAACATGTTTTTTGCTCGAGTATCATGTCGTTTTTGGAAACCCAGAATCTACTCTATAGGAATCAATATGGATTCCGGAAACAGCGATCGTGTGAGACCCAACTCGCTTTATTTGTTCATGAGACACAGAAAATAATAGATACAGGCTCCCAGGTAGATGCCATTTTCCTTGACTTCCGGAAGGCGTTCGATACAGTTCCGCACTGTCGCCTGATAAACAAAGTAAGAGCCTACGAAATATGAGACCAGCTGTGTGGCTGTATTGAAGAGTTTTTAGCAATCAGAACACAGCATGTTGTTATCAATGGATAGACGTCTACAGACGTTAAAGTAACCTCTGGCGTGTCACAGGGGAATGTTATGGGACCATTGCTTTTCACAATATATATAAATGACCTAGTAGATAGTGTCGGAAGTTCCATGCGGCTTTTCGCGGATGATGCTGTAGTATACAGAGAAGTTGCAGCATTAGAAAATTGTAGCGAAATGCAGGAAGATATGCAGTGGATAGGCACTTGGTGCAGGGTGCGGTAGAGGGAGACGGATTAGAAGAAAGAGTTGCGGGAGAATACGGGCTTCGTAATAACAATGACACAGGAGAAAAAAATGCTTGAGTTCTGCAATAAATTTCAGCTAGCAATGGCGAATACACTGTTCAGAAATCACAAGGGGGAGAAGTATACCTCGAAAAGGCCTCGAGATAATGGAAGGTTTCAGTTGGATTACTTCCGAGTCAGAGATTCCTGAATCATATATTGCACATACCCAGCAGCAGATATATTAACGACGAAGAGTAGGCTAAAGTTTGAGAGAAGCATCCGGAAGAATCATTGTGGGAATAACTAAGATACTGGAGAATTAAAGAAAAATTAGAGGCGCTTGAAGTTCTCTGAGTCTGCAAATACAGAGATAATAAATACTACTGCAGGCTAATCAGTTTAAGAGGGATCGATTTGAAAAGGGCAGCCTCAGAGGTTGGACAGACAGACGAAGACACGAGGAAGGCAACAGCGAAAGAACCTATAGTAGCAGATTAAATACTTCATCCGAAATTCAGAAAAACAGTAATATAAATCACTGAGAAATAAAAGGAGAAAGAAGTGCAGGGAAGCCAAGTAAAAATGGCTGCAGAAAAAATGTGATGAAATGGAGAAAGAAATGGTAGTCGAAGGGCAAGTATCAGTACATAGAAAAGTCAATCAGGTTCGGTGAAATTGAAAACAAAGGTGCCAACATTTAGAATGCAATGATTATTATAAAGCAGAGGAGCGAGCAGATTTGAGGGAGAGGACGTGTCTGATGACATGACTGAGGTAAAAATTGGACGCAACGTGGAAGACGTAGGGGATCCAGTATTAGAATCAGTGTTTAATATCGCTTTGGAAAAACTGTGGTTAAATGAGGCAGAACGGATAGATAGCATTCCTTCGAAATTTTTAAGTTGGAGGATGGCAACAAAGTGATTATTCGATTTGGTGTGTAGAATTTGAGTCTGCAGACATATCTGCAGACTTTCGGAAAAATATCGCACACATAATAGTAAATAAGAGTAAGAACAATAGCACAAGCACCTTTACAACTCATTCATCCAAGTCGCTAACGAGAATAATATACAGGAGAATAAAAAAGGAAATTAAGCACACACATGAAAAAAGTTCTGCATCACCCTGGTTCCCAGAGCTCCTGAAGATAGACCTTGACTGTGGATATTGTATCACAGGCACAGTCCCTTTGACTGTTCAGATTGACTAAACCCGCCCAAAGATGTAAACAACCATGCATAAGCAGCGCATATTAGGCGGAGGGGGTCCGACAGCGGATCAGTTCTAGTTATTCCACCTGGAAGGAGGTACACAAGTCGTGTTGTCTATAGTTCAACCATGCCTAGACGATCAATACCGCGGTTTTATCACGTCCGTATTGTTATTTTGTGCCGGGAAGGGCTGTCAACAAGGAAAGTGTCCAGGCGTCTCGGAGTGAACCAAAACGATGTTGTTCGGTCATGGAGGAGATA
The DNA here is from genome assembly GCF_023897955.1 of Schistocerca gregaria. Classification (NCBI taxonomy): domain Eukaryota; kingdom Metazoa; phylum Arthropoda; class Insecta; order Orthoptera; family Acrididae; genus Schistocerca; species Schistocerca gregaria. Next base: position 353,284,149 of record NC_064922.1, on the reverse strand, counting down.
CAGAGAGAGAGAGAGAGAGAGAGAGAGAGAGAGAGAGAGAGAGAGAGACAGAGAGAGAGAAACTGTCGATAACATGCCTCGCTCAGGCCGCCCAAGGGCTACTACTCCAGTGGATGACCGCTACCTACGGTTTATGGCTTGGAGGAACCCTGACACATACCGAGCAAGGTGGCGCAGTGGTTAGTACACTGGACTCGCATTCGAGAGGACGACGGTTCAATCCCGTCTCCGGCCATCCTGATTTAGGTTTTCCGTGATTTCCCTAAATCGTTTCAGGCAAATGCCGGGATGGTTCCTTTGAAAGGGCATGGCCGATTTCCTTCCCAATCCTTCCCTAACCCGAGCTTGCGCTCCGTCTCTAATGACCTCGTTGTCGACGGGATGTTAAACATTAGTCACCACCGGAACCCTGAGAGCAATGCCACCTTGTCGAATAATGCTTTTCGTATGTTTAATTGGCACGGAAAAAGCAAACATTCAGAGGCTGAATTTATTCAGTGGTTCCAGGTGGTATGAACTGCAATGTCACACTCTATTCAGGACTGATAGTTGGCTTTAATACCTTGATGTAAATATTCCCTGCTGCCCTTGCAGTATCACGCATAAGAAAAAGAAACGTAGGGGGCAGAGCACCTACAATTTCTCGCAGCACAATAAATGACTTTTCATCCAATTTACCATCCGGATTAACAGTCGGCATAATAGTATATGAATGTGTTTAAGTTACTGATGTTAGTTGATCTTGATACAACTCCTTTGGTTCCTCCAATTTCCAAGGACCCTTTGATAAACATCTCTTCTTCAAATACCAATTGCTCGGAACTGGAAACAAATTCTTTACTGAATGAGGGGATAAGTTTATTTATCTTCTCTACAAATTTTAGGATCGATTCCACAGTTAGCTGTGCATCGTGAAGTTGACGCTTTGTTTGAAATTTTGTGATTTTTCGCCTTTTAATTATGTAGCACTGTTTGAAGTTCTGCAGCCTTCTACTGCTGCCCTTGAAATCAATGTAATCTATGACGAGCGCAGTTTGAAGTTCGTAACGTAGTAGGTCACCATTATGCATATCCTGCAAGTTGAATCGTGCGCAAACACCGGTTTTTGTAGCAATTGCGGTTGGTTCTTCCTTAAATGTCTTTAGTTATTCTTATGCACTACAAGGTCATACTGCAGCAGACTTGTTCTAAATCTGTTCATAATGTTTTTTTTCCTATGCTGTGAATGATCTTCCACGCGTGTGTATGTATTTATACGCGCTCGTTGAGCAACGATTGTTCTTTGATAAGTTTCGCATGAGACGGGATTTGTGGCTCCGTGTTCGACAAGAATGATGAACTACATGGCTCGAAACCTGTTTCAGTATCAATTTCACGTGTTAAGTACGTATCGCCATCATTGTAATCCTTATGAACATTAGCCGTAAGTCGAGCATATACGATACCACACGTTCCTCTGACTCAACCTGTAGAAACGTTAATAGTTCATCTGCCACTTCTGTCTCACTCTGCGAAATTCCTTGGGTTCCTTTCTGACGAAAATTCAACTTCGCCAATCGTTGTTGTAGATACCAAGAAATGCCTGCTCTGCTTATCGTTGCCATTGCTCTGCTTTGCATCAACACCGCAAGCTCTGTAGCTCTGGAATGAGATTTTCGCTCTGCAGCGGAGTGTGCGCTGATATGAAACTTCGTGGTGGATTAAAACGGTGCAAATGTCCCGAGTTCGAGTCTCGGTCCAACACACAGTTTTAATCTGCCAGGAAGTTTCATATCAGATCACACTCCGCTGCAGAGTGAAAATCTCATTCAGGAAGCATCCCCCAGGCTGTGGCTAAGCCACGTCTCTGCATTATCCTTTGTTTCAGGAGTGCTAGTTCTGCAGGTTCGCAGGAGAGCTTCTGTAAAGTTTGGAAGGTAGGAGACGAGGTGCTGGCAGAAGTAAAGCTGCGAGGACGGGGCGTGAGTCGTGCTTGGGTAGCTCAGATGGTAGAGCACTTGTCCGAGGAAGGCAAAGGTCCCGAGTTCGAGTCTCGGTCCGGCACAAGTTTTAATCTGCCAGGATGTTTCACTGTAGCTCTGTTCTGAGTTACTCGTCGACGAAGCAGTTCAATTGGGCTCCTTAACCTCTTGGTGTGCTCACCACTGGATACCTTCAGCGCTGCCTCCTGATGCCATTAGCAGCGAATATTGTGGTTGCTTAGTAGACAATATGTGGGGTGTCGAATGCCGTAAAAATTATTGGCCTTTGGCAACCTTGCACTCAGTGGGTTCTTTGACACTTATAAATACCATGTGTCTCTTTCTCTTTTGGTCCGATGTGTAGAAAACAGTTCTTTATGTGTCTGCAGATTCGAACATTATTGTCACGGGACATAGAATAAAAGTCGGGACAGTACTTTATTTTAATAGGTATCACTTAACCTCTTGGCTATATTACGACTGTTCATGTGTGCTGCAGGGGAACGATAAGGCAAAAGAAGAGAAGAATACGCCAGTGGAACGTTTAAAGGATAATAGCAAGTGCCGCTCCATTCGCGTACGCGCGGAATGAAAAATAAGACGGGGCGAGGCAATAGCATTCCGTTTCTGCTTGTTTTTCTACTGCGCTGCCGGAATTCTGAGAGGCAAATGAGATTAGCTCGCGACGCAAGTAACGGCAGTTTAAACGGCGTGGCGCCCCGGGGCTGTTCGCGAGCGATTTCCGTCTTTGCGGACGCCGTCGCCGTCGCCGTCGCCGTCGCCTCTCTGTTCCCAATAACGAGTATCAGCGGACCGGCAAAGCCCTCCCCATTTGCCTAATACCATTATTTCGGGCGGCTCGGGATCGAAGTCGGCAGCCGGTGTCTGTGTCTGGGCGCGTCTGTTACCGCGTTGCTGGCGGCAGCGCTGCCGCTGTCGCCTGGCGCCGCTCTGACAGCCCCGCTGTCACAGCAGGTGCCGCCCGGCTGTCTCCCCACCGTCCCCTGCCCCACGCCCCGCCACGGTGACGACAGGAAAGGGGGCAAATTTCACGCGAGTGTGTCTGCTGTTGCTAGTGGATGTAAACTAATTTCTTCTTCTTTTGCTACTGCCTTTACCCAGCATTGATCGCAGGGTCGGCAGGGTTAAGTACGGATTTGGCATGGTTAACTTTAATGCCCTTCCTGCCGCCACACCATACCGCCCGGGACGGAATTAGTGTACCCCAGCTGTCTGCATCTAGTGCAAATCGTGAAATAGTGTGAATGTGTTGCAAATGTCTGCGAGTCGTGTAACTGAGGCGGAACGTGGGGACCAGCCCGGTATTCACCAAGAAGGATGTAGAAAACCGCCTAAAAACCACATCCAGGCTGGCCAGCACACCGACCATCGTCGTTAATCTGCCGGGCGGATATGAACCGGGGCCACCGAGCGAGGTGGCGCAGTGGTTAGCACACTGGACTCACATTCGGGAGGACGACGGTTCAATGCCGTCTCCAGCCACCCTGATTTAGGTTTTCCGTGATTTCCCTAAATCGTTTCAGGCAAATGCCGGGATGGTTCCTTTGAAACGGCACGGCCGATTTACTTCCCAATCCTTCCCTAACCTGAGCTTGCGCTCCGTCTCTAATGGCCTCGTTGTCGACGAGACGTTAAACACTAACCACCACCACCACCACCACCACATGAACCGGGGGCGGCGCGCATGCCCGAGTTCAAGAACCAGCGCGTTAGTGCTCTCGGCTACCCTGGCAGGTTGGATGTAAACTACTTTCTCTTGTGGGAAAAATATTAGCGTGAAATAAAAACAAGACGATAAATACACTCCTATACAAGTAAGTAAAGCACTAAGAAGAGGAGCAGGAAAGGAAACGAAACTTGACAGATTGAGAGTGGTGAGGATAGGTGGGATACAGAACAACTGTCGTCATAGGAAAGCTGGACAGGAGCAGAAATGCTTAGCAAACAGTAACCGGAAGATTGTATTTCTCCAAGCGTATGGGACAAATTAGAAATAACACAGCAATAAACAGAGTCCAGCAAATACAGTGGTAACAAGGATGAGGCTCCCTGAAGCAAATACGAACAATGGAGCCACAAGTAGGCAACGTCTGTTTGGTGTCACATAGCTAAATTGACGGGTTCCATGCTCTCTTTTGCATGTCCTCCTCTCATTCTCATCAATTTTATTAATGTTATGTGTCACTGCATGGTAGTAATAGACCGAATAAGGTTATTATAATGAGAGTATTTGTACTGAGAGATCGAAAATATTTTTCACTTGATTCCTAAACTTCTTGTTTTACTTCCTTGTGTGGCCTGTGCGAGGCGAGCATCGTAGGACGCGGCACACTGCGTTTCCGTTTGGGGGCTGCACTTCCCTGAATGCTGAGGGGTTCGTACGATAGGCTTAAGCGCCTGGCGGAACGACTGACGTTGGTCGAGTTTCTCCTATTGTATGCAGGGCGAAACGAGTTGCGAGACGTCCGAGTGTCGCCACAGTTTGTGTTTACTGTTCCGGCGCGTCCGGATCGAAGATTTCTGGCACCGACTGCCTGCATTGCCCTCTTGATTCTCAGAGTACTTGTGGACTGTGCCCTGCTCGGTGCGACTGTCTGGCGCCGGATGGCCGGTGGTCTGGGTAGGTTGCTTTCACAGCCAGTCGAACGGTATGTTCAGTGCCCTCAGTTGAATAGCAGAGGCGTGATTGGTCAACTTAAACTGAGGCTAGTTGACGTCGTAAAGCCCTGCTCGAAATTGGAGGGAACGCTCGCTATTGGCGCGTATGATGTTCCGAGACAGTGTGATGGAATTTTTGAATCAGAACTGAATGCTGATTCGCAGAGTTTCCAGGAGAGTAGGGAGGAGCAATGTTGGCTTCGCTCTTGTGTTGCGCGGGCAGGGGATTCGGGATCTGATCTTTCTCGGAGTTGGATGGTCTTACGACCTGGGCACTCGTTTTCGGAAGAACTTAGAATTCTCGGACAGCCTACGCGGCCAGGGTTTGACACAGAGTTGCTGTACGGCAGAAGTTGGCGCCTACATCATCAGGACGCGGCTTACCGACGACGTGCTGCAGATTTCAGTACTGGTACAGTATTTTGCGGCTCTGACATTGTAGGACCTCATCAATTTTATACTGAATCCCTCAGCAGCACTCGTGCTTGCTTTGCTACAAGTCCACCTTACTTGTCTTTCCATGTGATCCCATTTGAGCTCTCACTACTAATTGCGACACTGCTGTATAGTCGGTAGATTAATATTTGATTCATTAGGACCTCCAGTCATTAACGTCAATCTATTGCATCAGAGAGAGTAGGAGCCCCTTGTTCTCGAGCCAACTCTTATTCTCATAATATTTCAGTACACCCTATCCTTTAACTTACTGTGTGTGTTGATAATCATGCGCTTTTATGTCCTGATGTATAATAAATCTCGTTCTAATATTTAATCCGCATATCATTTCGTAGATTGTAGGTAGAATCCCATTTCTTGTTGTTTATTATGATAAAGTTCTCTTTTTTTGAGTATATTACAATTTTTATTAAATTATTGTGAGTGTGCACTCCTTAATTTACCAACTAGCAGGGTTCACCATCATTTCTTTCAGTTACCGTTGTGCTTATAATTAATTAGCAGGTAGATAAGGAGGGGGTCGAGTGCATGTCTCGTTCTCATGCAAAATTCGTCTGAATTAAAGAGGTACAAACTCTTCTGCACCCTGGCACCTCGCAAAATGGCTCTGAGAGAGTGGACTGTGTGGCTGCCGCTGGCCGCCTTATATCGTAGCTGCAGAGGGCCCAAGCAGTCCAGAGCCGCTGAAGTCGTGGCTCAGAGGGCGAGCACCACTGGGCCCGCCGTATCTCGTATGATCGCTATTGGTATCTGATGGAGACTTGCAATGCCATAGCCGACTTTGAGATGGCCATGGGGTGGTATGGATACGTGATAGCACAGAGAGGGTATGTGATATTATTTCAGAGATAAAAACGTCGCAAAATATTTACAACGGAATGAGCCCAGTTATCAGAATGACGTTGCACCCCCCGTAGCCTGCATGCACGCCCTTATTCATTTCAGAAGAGTATTGTATAGCCATAGTATCCTCTCCTGAGGCAAGATGGCCCACAACCGTTGTAACAGGTCCTTGGTATCCTGGACACTGACAGTAGGACAGGATTGACGTCCCAGCTAGATCCACACAAGTTCTATCAGGAACAGAGCTGGGGATCTTGCTGGTCAGAGACGGACCTCAGAATCACGCAAACAGTTTGTAGACACACGTGCCGCATATGGACGAGCGTTGTACTGTTGAAAAATGACGCTGTGTTATTGTTGCATTAGGGCTAACACACATCTGTGACGTTTCCATTTTCCTCCAGAGTTCCTCAGTCATTATCAGTCTTGATCTAAAGTTACATCCTTTAGCTCGAGGCTTACGAGGAAGACAGGCCATTGCGTGTATGTCACAGGGCGTGACACTGCAGCTCTTACGAGTGCCAGCAGCCGTCTCTGGCCGGCAACGAATAACTGTCTCTGACAAGTTTAATAATTATTCACTGCACGTTTAAATGCATGCTACCTCTCGATAGAATACAACATAATTAATACTCAGCATGCATACCTTTTCAGTTACGTACTGATTTCCCATAGCCGAACGTTTGCGAAGTATGGCGGACAATGCGACTAGTGTGACGTCACAAGTTAATTCTGGGGCCCATATTTCTCGTCGCCCCGCTACAGCTTCCCATACCCTGACCCAAGGAGTAACAGTGCTGTCCAAAACACTGGAAGAATAGGACCTTCCGTCGAGTCGCCGCTGTATTACAGAACGATGGTTGTCTGGCACAGCACAGATCCGCTGTTTATTGCTGAACAGCATGCAGTGCTTTCTTTCCTGTCACGGCACCACTCCAAACGCAGCAGTTTGTTTCGTTGAGTTAACGGCAGCTTCTGAATGACACGGTAATTTTCTAGATCTGTAGGGATTATTTCCAATGTCTGTACGTAAGTTTTGATTAATTGGTTCCCAAAGCCGTGACTCCAGACGTAGCCCCGCTGTGCCTCTCCAGAAAATCGGAACGGTTGAAGCATTCTCAGGTCACAGCCACACTCGTCGACAATTGTCAAACGAGATATAGAGAGCCGCGACTCATCGTTGGACACAATGTTACAGCTTTCATCAGCGTTCCATGCTTCGTGATAATGGCACTACTGGAAACATATGTTTGTGTTGTGGTGTTGACAACTGCCTATACGTGGGACGTTAATGCCCTGTATTGATTGCTGGTAGTCTCCAATCAGTGGTGTGTGATGATGCAGAATATTGCAGGGAGGCCATTAGTTGTTGTTGCACAGCTGGCGCAGATGTGAAGAGCTTAAAATGTCCTTGGTACACAGTATGACGATCCTTCCATGTGAAGGTCAGGCCTGGTTGACAGTCCGATTGACAACGAGTACGCGTGCCCTCATGTTCCTGCGTGGTTCGACATCGGACCACTGTCACATCCAAACGCCCCATAAATCTGGATGTTGCACCAGCCACCAAACTGGAGACGCACAATGAGGCTCCTTTTAGACTCTGGCATTAGACTATAACGCTGTGTCACGTGAATCAACGGGATCTCTCCGCCCTTCACATATGTAGCGTACTCGGCCTGCTAACAACACTAACACGATCCTCAGAACGAAATTAGAATTATATATTAATACCTTCAGCTGCTGATGATGGGCGGTCATATATATCAATGGGGACAGGTGAAAATGTGTGCCTCACCCGGGATTCGAACCCGGAATCTCCTGCTTCATGGCAGACGGTCCATCCATCTGAGCCACCGAGGACACAGAAGATAGTGCTACTGCAGGGACTATCTCGCTTACGCTTCCCGCGAGACTCACGTCCTCACCGTGTATGTCCACACGCTACATTCGTAGTGTCCCTACCCAACACACTCATTACTCATGGAAGACATTCTTACCAAGTCCCATAACAGTTAGGGTAATGTGTGTGCTTCCGCACAAAAGAAGTAGTTCATGGCCGGTATTCCCAGAACTATATACTTACATGGATATGGTGTCTGTTCGTTCGGACATGATCCTAAGGAATCCACCCTGCTGGCGCTCTTCCTGTCACCGAGACATGCTATCGTAATCATTTACTTATCCGCCCATGGTGTAGACGTGTACAAAGTTATGTTGATATCGTACGATGTCTGCTGTCTGTTTCTTTTTTTTGTCAAGGTGTGTAGATCTAGTATTCAATTCATAATTGTACATTTTACTCCAAAATAATAATCTGAAACATCATATTCCAACTTACACACATTATTGCCTCTTGAAACGTTATTAACTATAGATGAGACCTGAGTTCACAGGAGCTCTAACTTTCTGGGTGGTGTCTGTTTGTTCTATATCGTGTCTCCCTATCACTTTCGCGCAACGACGCTCTGAGCGTGTTTTTAAGGGAATTGACTACTTTGAACCTGGGACCTGTTGATGGTAAGGAGGCGCCAGACCACACGTGACATGTAGAATTCAGAAGAGTTCAGTGAGACTAGCGATGATATAACCAAATACTTAATGATATCAGCGTCAGCTCCACTGCACTCCCTGTAAAAGAATCTTAATACTAACTAAATTTAGTGGAAGGGGTTCAAGGCTTTCCTATTTTTAGTTAGCTGGTAAAATAACGTCGAAAAAGCAGTTAAGTTTACCATTGGAAATTTTATTCTACTCACAAAACATTGTTTATAAATTGCACTATTGATAAAAGGAAGTGTTTTAATACAGGGTGGTAAAAACCAACTGCGTTCAACAAAAATGTGAACGAATATTCCCTGAATGGGTTTCCAAGTCCTACAGTGGATCGAAGGATGACCTATGCCATATCACATCTATAATCTAGGTTTAAATTAAGTTTCACAAAAGAGGAAACTATCAAAATGGTCTACAGTGACCCTCAATTATCTTTAATTACTTATCTAACTTGTCGTTAATTACACTGGCTGATGTGGCTTCTCAATAACTATATAACAGAAAAATCATCGCGTTTCAGATTTTTACTTCAAGTGGCAAATGTGAACACCATGAGCTTTAATTAACGATCGACACTAGTATTATGCAAAAAAGGGGGTGTAACAGATGAGACTTCTGCAGTTCTGAGTGAAGCTTAATGCGCTGTTATGCGGCATCACGTGCGTTCATTACCTTGTTGGTGTTCATCAGGGGCGGCGGCCGGCGCAGCAGCCATCCAGCTCGCCGTCTCGGAACTAACTAACTTCTGGCTGTGTTTTCATCTGACCAGTCAGGGTCTCAATGTTAATCTTAAGCTCCGCCTACAAATATTCTGTCTATCCAATGAGAAACGTTATACTTTTCGTGGTGGGGCAATGTTTTTAAAGTTTGCAACATAACAGAGACGCGAAAAAGTCTCACGCTAAAACTTGCGGGTGGTGTGGCCCTTTTTGTGTTATCGTAAGATCTATACTGTTTTTCTGGAGGGCTCTAGCTTTTAACATGGGCTGGGGGATGGTCCTTGACGTAACAGAGATGCGAAGAAGTCTCACGCTAAAACTTGCAGCTGGCGTTGTCCTAGTGGTTAGAACGCGACGTGGGTGTCCAGTCCGTCCCTTATCGTAGGGCCTTCTAGCTTAACACGGTTCTGCTCTCGGCTTCTGTTCTCGTTTCTCCCCTCGGAACTGCCTCTGTCTCACGGTGGGAAGGTATGACATGCATTTAGGCATTCTTGTGTTAGTCTGGGGTATTCCAATTGCTCACTCATTACTCGTACTACTTTGTTTAATTTAATGTCACGATTTATTCGGAGCTATGTGACATACTACTGGATTTGCTTATCATCTCAGGGTTTTCATGGAAGGTGTTGGATTTGCCTGACACCTTACAGAGCTACCGTGTTTATATTCTAATATAGAAATTATAGTCAGATTAGAACTTAGAGGTAATAGATGTTACACACACGGAAGCATGGAAGATATTACACGTTACTAAAATTATTACATAACTGATTAAACAGTAGCTTCAGTTTTTAATATTTAACACTGTCACTGTCAAATTGTAATTGATAAATTTAACAACAAAATTAAAAGGAAACAAGACGCTCCTGCTGATTCAGACTCGAATGAAGAAACACACATTCTCTTTAAAGGAAAAATACTATGACAAGTTCCCAACCTTCTTCATAACGCTGCTATCCAAATATAACTCAGCTTTAACAATAAGTTATAACAGCATATCATTCAATGCAGCTACACAAATAGCCGAAGCCACCGCCGCTGAAGTATTTACAAGCTTTTACGTAATGCTATACATTGAAGCGCCGAAGGACCTGGTATGGGTCTCAGTAGTCAAATACACAGATATGTAAACAGGTAGAATACGGCGCTGCAGTCGGCAACGGATATATAAGGCAACAAGTGTCTGGTGCAGTTGTTAGATCGGTTACTGTTGCTATAGTGGGGCAGGTTATCAAAAGTGAGTTTGAACGTAGTGTTGTAGTTGGTGCACAAGCGTTGGTACAGAGCATCTCCGAGGTAGCGATGAAGTGGGGATTTTCTCGTTCGATCATTTCACGAGTATACCTTTAATATCAGGAATTCGTAAAATATAAAATCTCCGATATCGTTACGGCCAGAAAAATGTCCTACAAGAAGAGGACCAACGACGACTGAAGAGAATCGTTCAAAATGACAGAAGTGCAACCCTTCCGCAAATTGCTGTAGGTTTCAGTGCTGGACCGTCAACAAATGTCAACGTGCGAACCATTCCACGAAACATCATCGATGTGAACTGTCGGAGAATGAGATGGGGTGAGAGCAAAAATGACTCACATTCTATAAAATAAACATTTATTACTGGAGAAATCCTTCATTCTCACAACACATATCATACATTAAAAAGGAAGAATCGTCAAGTTTCCATAAGGCATAGGAGGGACTATTACTAACAATGCTTTACCATTAATATTAGCGTCTGAGTCATGCAGGGTGAAAAGAGAATATGACTCTCGGGTCTCGCCACACACGATGATTCTCGTGACAGAAAACTACCATAAAGATTACACATTGTATCGATTCCAGCATGCATTACGATCACAGGTGGCTTATCGAAGGGACAGAGACCCAAGTGCACTACACTTGATAAAAGCCAATATTACCACTCATATGTGTATCGGCTCTGCACAGGGGTTGAGCGTGACGCAGCTAGGTGAGCCTGCTGCGGGTGGACAATAAATACAGGACCAAGCTGCAAAATTCCAATGAAGTTGGTAAAGCCTGATGCCCACAAATTTGGATACACGCATGGGTATTCGTTGTACCTAGTGAATTGAGAATTACTCGATTATCCAACGTCCTAGTGGGTAAACCTCTGTTCAAACCGACGTTTCGCTTGGTACTGCAGAAAAGGTGTACAGGTTCAACCTGAATAATCACACGTAAAACAGAATCACAATTAGAATGACTAGAATAGAAATCAGCAGTATCATATAATTATCTGACGGCGATTAGTAAACCACCTTCTATTATAATTGGTAACGGATTTTATTCAACATTAACTGAAAACTTTTCCGTGAAAATTTTTACCCTAAGTTACTTATTTAGTGCAGGTAACTTTTGTTACTCCACACTGGAACGTTACATTCAACATAAATGTGTGCTCGTCTTATTTACACAGAGGGGAAACATTAGCATGTATTTCTTCTCTACGTAAAACAATGCAAGATTCATGATCTGTTAAGAGTTCATGGAGAAGCGATATGATGTTATTCCAATTATCTTCTATCATACTTGAACAACATGGTTGTGGAGTGACATCGATTAATATAAATTAACTTAGTTTTAAGAAAACAGTCTTAACCGAGTTTTTCATTTATTTGGTGCCGACCGGTTTCAGCCCATCGCAGGGGCCATCTTTAGGGCGAACATATGGTCGATTGCTGGTGGTGTCACGTCTACCAGTGTGTGGCAGGAGACTGATTATCATATACAAAGGGCCGTCGCAACACATTGGAATCCCCACACCACAGTGTAGCACCACACAGCTAGAGGAGCCAGTACAAAATGTCACTGTCCTTTGATAAAAATATCGTGTGATAAATAGTTTGCTGCGTTTGAAGGGAAACATCGCTGTAATAAGCCAAGCTGATCTGATAGAAGTGTTCTCTAACAATACACTCAGAGTTGATCGACGAAAGAAGGAAGTACAAAAATTTTTGGAAAATTCAGGCATACGCGTCACTTGGAATGCAATAATCAGGAAGTGCAGGGACGCAAAAGTGAAATGGCTGCAGGAAAAGTGGAAAGATATGACTGACTCACCATACAGAATATCCAAAACAACGTTCGGTGAAATTAAAAGCAAGGATGGTACCATGGAATGTGCAGAGGGAATAGACCAGCACTAGCCAAAAAGGCGTTCGTGGGTAAGAGATGTCTGCTAGTATCAAACATAGGCCTCAGTCTGAGGAAGAAATTCCTGAGAATGTATGTTTGGAGCACGGCATTGTATGATAGTGAATCATGGATTGTGGGGAAACGGCAATAGAAGGGAATCGAAGCATTTGAGATGTGATGCTGCAGAAGAAGAAAATCAGGTGGTCTGACAAGGTAAGGACTGTGGAGGTTCTCCAGATACGCGGCGAGGAAAGGAATGTATGGAAAACACTGGCAAGTAGAAGGGACAGGATGGTAACATCTGTTAAACCATCGCGGAATAATTTCCATGGTTCTAGAGGGAGCTGTAGGAAGTAGAAACTATGGAGAAAAACAGAGATTGGAATATTTCCACGAATAATTGAAGACGTACGTTGTAAGTGCTGTACTGAGACGAAGAGGTTGGCACAGGAAAGGTATTCGTGGCCGGCCGTTTTAAACCATCAGGAGACTGATGACTCAAACAAAAAAAGAAAAGAAAGCGCGATGTGACTAAACATCTCTCTGTGAAAAACCGGGAATCCGAAGAGACGTGCAGCTCACGGTGTGTCATAGTAAAGACAACAGTGAAAAAAGTTAAATTCATGCATTGATTAGTTTTCAAAATCTTGCACGAGATTCAGAACGCGACAAAAGCAGCAGCCCGCCGGGTTCCGGGAATGCTCACTAGCACTCAAAAGTCCGCCGAAACGAGACAGCAACGGAAATTTTCCAACTCGGGCAGGTCAGTCGAGATGACTTCTTTAGTTGTCTAATCACTATAGAAAAATTATGGGTGTATCAGTCTGTCCCAGAGAGAAATGAGTAATGTAAGTAGTCGAAACATGTGGATTTTCCATCGCCGAAAGAGGCTAAGGCAAAACCATCACCGTGCAAGATGATGCCGAATGTCTATTAAGACTGTCATGTGTGGTGATAACAGAATATGCCCGCAAAGAGCAAATCATAACGAGAACATGCTACTGAAATTTCTGGAGAGGTTATAGAAGACTGTGAAGACGAACCGTCAAAGGAACTTGTGCAAGGAAGTCTTTGGTCGACGATAAATTCCCAGCTCACTGTGCACAGGACATAGTCAGTCACAAATGCTGCTCCCTTGGGTTGTCAAATTTTGACTCACTTCCCGTATTCTCCCTAAGCAGCATCCGGCGTATCCTTCCACTTTCCTCGGATGAAGAAACCATTGGTGCTTGAGTGGCAGTACGCAATGCAGGTGCCGCTCAGTCACCTTCCTCCTTGTGGCGCGGTTCTGCGACCACCTTCGTTTTACAATAAGGACTGCGCTATTTGTTCACGACATGACGCGATTTATGGGGAGTGGGTCTAAGGCGGTTATCTTTCGGCGATGACTTACGTTAAAAAAATTGTGTCACCAAGGATGCGTCTTCTAGTGGCGCGAAACCGATCGCGACTTTTAACAAAAAGTATTCTACAGCCAATGCGGATTATTTCTTTCAAAATGTGGAATTATTGTGGTTAAATGCAAATGACAGTCGTCCATACAATAAAATGACGTCAGCTGCGGTGAACACATTTGCATAAACATTCAATTTTCAACCAGAACTGGAAATGCAGCGGTTGAGTACAGATGCCTCGTATTGGTGAATAAAAAAAAACGAGGACCAGAGAGAAATTTTAGTCATTCGTCTACGGGCAATAATCTTTTAGTGCAGTAGTGCAGTTCAGCAGGTGTTGGAATAAAATGAATTTAAACAGTGGTCATTTCAATCATACAGTGCCGCCTTTTTAATAAAAATGAAGGAAAAAACACTTCTTTGTACAGGTCGCTTCACTGTTTTTAAAAATATTCACCCTGAAAAGTTATACAGTTTCAAATGCGTTCACAATCAGTTCTGAAAGCGTATTTTGTACTCTCATATCGGTACATCGAAAGCAAATTTTTGGAACAACGCAACAGTTTTTTAAGGTGGTGTTCTTAGCTGTCGATACATTTTTTTTTCCAGAATGAGATTTTCACTCTTCAGCGGAGTGTGCGCTGATATGAAACTTCCTGGCAGATTAAAACTGTGTGCCGGACCGGGACTCGAACTCGGGACCATTGCCATTGGCGGGCAAGTGTTCTACCACCAGAGCTACCCAAGCACGACTCACGCCCCGTCCTCACAGCTTTACTTCTGCCAGTACCTCGTCTCCTACCTTCCAACATTTACAGAAGCTTTCCTGCGAACCTTGCAGAACTAGCACTCCTGAAACAAAGGATATTGCCGAGAAATGGCATAGCCACTGCCTGGGGGATGTCGTGCTTGTGTAGCTCAGTTGGTAGAGCACTTGCCCGCGAAAGGCAATGGTCCCGAGTTCGAGTCTCGGTCCGGCACCCAAGCACGACTCACGCCCCGTCCTCACAGCTTTACTTCTGCCAGTACCTCGTCTCCTACCTTCCAACATTTACAGAAGCTTTCCTGCGAACCTTGCAGAACTAGCACTCCTGAAACAAAGGATATTGCCGAGAAATGGCATAGCCACTGGCTGGGGGATGTCGTGCTTGTGTAGCTCAGTTGGTAGAGCACTTGCCCGCGAAAGGCAATGGTCCCGAGTTCGAATTTCGGTCCGGCACACAGTTTTAATCTGCCAGGAAATTACATTTTTTTGTTTGATATGAAGTAGAAAACATCGTTAGGCAATAAATCAGGTGCGTACGAGCAAGCACTGACAAATGAGGTGAAATTGATAGAGTCTGGACTTAAAACTTAGATATTTCTGAAACCGATGAGATTAATGTATCGGTTTTTCTTTAAGAAAATGGGTATTGCGCTGTAGTATTAAAATTTTTGGTATTTTTCATCTTTTGGTATAAATATCGGGGAAAAATCTTCGTCGATCAGCTCCATCCCACCTACCATTGAATTCTGAAACTTTATCAATAACCGAAAAATAGGCAATAAATAAGGTCTGATACTAATTTCAGAGTAGCATTCAAAGAAGACTTAGGATAAGAATGTGATCAAAACTTGTTTCTGAATTCCCGAATAAACACATACTAAAAACGTTTTCACTGTACACTGAACCCCGATATCTCAACTTCACAAGAAAAATTCTCCCTACTACCTATTGTGTTTGGCAAATTTTTTGTATTTTTTGTGTTTAAATTTCAGTCAACTTCAAGGCAGTGGCTAACTTCGCGCCATTTGACGGTGCAATGCAATAATGAACATATCGGCTATATTTCTTCAATTCAAACTATTTAAGTTTGTACGCCTGCTGCATTTTCACACTGACTGCTCTTACGATCTTATCTGTATGATGCAACAAAGAAAGCTGCAGTCTGCGTGGCAAATTCTTAAGTTAACGTACAGGTGCTATAGTGCAAGTGAAAGATTAGGAAAGGTAAACCATCCGTAGTGGATGCACACCAGTGAGATCTTACCGTAAAGTGAAAAAACACGCCCACTAGTGAAGATGAACAATCACTGGACTCGGCTAGGGAAAGTGTACAGTAGCATAGTAACCCTTAGTGAAGGTGTAGCGTCGCTGCTCCCAGGTTATTAATGGTGCGTCCAACAATGCTACCACGCATCAGCATGGATGTGATTGTCGTCAGCTAGTTATTGTTATGTTATATAGCAGTGCAGTTACGGTTGACCGTAGTGCAGTTACAGTTTACAGCAGACCAGCTGTGGTTGACGTAAGTGCAGTTACGATTCACATCAGTGCCGCTATGGTTCAATCAGTGAAGCTCTACGAACATCTAAGAGTGCAATGGGGAAATCTTACTTATAATTCTGTCTTCATTGACAGAGAAACGTACGAGTCACTTACCAGCAAGGCTAAATCACTAAAATCCGGAAGAAAGAGGGGCGTCAACGACTACACGTTTTGGTAGAGATATGAAGTGTAGGAAGTGAATGAAGTAACCAAATTAATACAAGTTGTAAGAGAAGAAGGTAATATTAAATACTATGTTTACGATGAAGAACTGTATGGTATTCTGTATGATGCTCATGTAATGACTGACCACGGTGGATGCGACCAAGTGATAAAATGCTTAAAGTCAAAGTTCTGTAATATAACATATAGAGATGTCCAAATTTATCTTTGTGTAGGCCTTGTTTACAAAAGGAAAAAGGTCATAAAATAGGAGTGGTAGTGAAGCCAATGCTGTTGAAGGAGCTAAATTCCAGAAATCAAGTTGATTTCATCGACTTCCAATCGCAACCAATTGGAGATTACAAATTTGTAATGGTTTATCAGGACTACCTCACTAAATTCGTTGTTCTCATGCCACTGAAGTCCAAAACAGCTGAAGAGGTATGTGATAACATTACTGAGATTTTTACGTTGTTGGGCGCTCCCTTAGTGTTGCAGCATGACAATGATAGAGACTTCGTTTACAAAATAATGAGCAACTTAACTGAACTGTGGCCCAATTTTAAGATTGTCCGCGGTAAACATAGATGAAGTCAGAGACAAGGTAGCGTAGAGCGAGCAAATCAAGACACGCAAAATATGCTAACTTCATGGATGCAGGAGCACAGTGCAGCAGAGTGGAGCCGTGTATTAAGATTTGTGCAGCTAATAAAGAAGAGCGCTCTACTGTTTGGAATTAAAAGATCGATGTTTGGCTGCCCTCCTAAACATGGTTGGTCTTCAGTACGTTTACCTCCTGAAGCATTGATGAACGTTCACTCTGTTTATGACCTTGAAAATATAATTAATCAAGTGAGTGTTAGCAGTGAGACAGGGACTGAAAAGTTGCTGGATAATGATCACAGTAAACCTCCATTGAAAGAGGTTAACATACACCAGGAACAGAGGTTGAATACAGAGAGAAAGAAAGTATTCCTGTTAATAATGACTACTGCCTATTAAAAAACACAGAACTGAATCGTACAAGTGCTTACAAGAACAAGCGCAAAGAATGCGGCAGTGTTCAGGTCGTTACTTTACAACAGTGGAAAAGGGCTGTACTGTGTGAGTTCCAGTTACTGACTTCGATAGAGGAAGAGGAGATGCTAGGTCGATGTTGGGTGTCGTCTTCGAGACAAAGGCCAATGGCTTCTACCGAATCGGGACGAGAGATTGTGTGCTGAGACTGTTGTAGTTGGCATAAGTGCCAACACCGTGTTACTAGAGGAGGCCGAAATGCACGCGTTTTAGCTCACGCAGGCTGGCGTGAGGAGGGGAGGACTATACTGACGTGAGGTCTGGAACATGACGAGGAATGAGTATTCAGAAAGCGGACGTAATTAGTTTCATACTTAACTTTAATCCATTTATGATGAACGTCGTTCTTGACGGTACATTAGTCACAATATTATCTGTTCAGAAGACATAGTAACTGAATATGGCGCCTGGCTAGGTCCTAGCAAATGACGTACCTGAAGGCTACACTAAACTGTCGTCTCTGCAAATGACAGCGTATGTAGACAGTGAACCATCGCTAGCAAAGTCGGCTGTCCAACTGGGACGAGTGCTAGGCAATCGCTAGACTCGACCTGCCGTGTGGCGGCGCTCGGCCTGCTATCACTGATAGTGGCGACACGCGGGTCCGACGTATACTAACGGACCGCGGCCGATTTAAAGGCTACCACCTAGCAAGTGTGGTGTCTGGAGGTGACACCACAGAGACAACTATACACACGGTAATAAATTATTTTTAAATAATTATGGAAGGGACGATACGATATGCCGCTGCGGCTACAACATTTTCTTTCAGGTCTCACTTCAGTACTTGCTCTCTAAGAATAATATCAGAGGCGAAAGTTCCAGCAGCGAAAACTGTTGCTCTGAGAACAGTTTCGCCACCTCTGTCGATAGGAAGCGGCCTGGGATTCTTCAAATGCAACCGCCAGCAAAGATATAAGCGTCTTAAATGCTTTTGGAAAAACAAAAATGTGATGTGCAGCTCAAAGTAGAAATGCTAGTTAAAAAACACAGAACTGAATCGTACAAGTGCTTAGAAGAACAAGCGCAAAGAATGCGGCAGTGTTCAGGTCGTTACTTTACAACAGTGGAAAAGGGCTGTACTGTGTGAGTTCCAGTTCCAGTATTACTTTACGTAATATGACTATGTTTTCAATAGTGATAAATGCACCTTTCGAAGTACGACAGTTTTGTTATAACAGCCATGGTTCACGTTCAGTACCTCTGGGCAGTGAAAGTATACATTCACTAGTGACAGTGGACTATCCCTAGGAAATGTGTATTGTTTGACAGAACTGGAATCATTAGTACACTTTCACTAAATGAGCCAGTGAAACTGCCCTATCACCAGTGATGGTATACTTTCCCTCAAACTTCCACTTCCCCTATAACAGAGGCACTTACAACAAGCCGCTCGGGATTAGCCGAGCGGTCTGTGGCGCTGCAGCCATGGACCGTGCGGCTGGTCCCGGCGGAGGTTCGAGTCCTCCCTCGGGCATGGCTGTGTGTGTGTTTCTCCTTAGGACAATTTAGATTAAGTAGTGTGTAAGCTTAGGGACTGATGACCTTAGCAGTTAAGTCCCATAAGATTTCACACACATCTGAACATTTTGAACTTACAACAAGGACTTTCTTACAGCACTAGACTATTACAGACAGTTGTTGATGCATCCACTGTGACACATTGTTGCAGGGTTCCTTATGGCAGATTCTTGTCGCATTCACGAATGATGGTTCATAAAAGGGGTCGAGGAAAGGAGATCAGCTTTACACCAAGTTCCTCAGATGGTCAACTTCACTATAATTCCACGAAGAACTTGCAAAATTTTGTTTGTGTGACTGTAAATACGTAAATATAATAGCTGTTTATTACTGCTTTGGTTATCATTCTGGAGGGTCAACGCACAATGATCATAAGAGTTAGACACGTCAGTTGTTTTATGTCAGTCACACGAATGAAAATATGATAAAAAATAAAAGAGTAAATAGCTTTTTCAGGCCTAAATATTTTTCCTTAATTTGAGTAATATTGTACTACACACTTCGTAAATTAGCCTGTTTTCTGCACCAGGGTTCAAGCTATCTCACGCCAAATCTCATGGATATCGGTTCAGAAGTTTACTTGTCGTAACTGACAGCAGTTATAATGTTAATATGGAAGGTGGAAGATTTGTCTGATGAGATAGAAAAAGAAACAGGTGACAATTTAGAAGAGATAGGGGATCTAGTATTAGAATCATAATTTAAGAGAGCCTTGGAAGACTTAAGATGAAGTAAGGCAGGAGGAATCGATAACAAAGAATAGTTCAAATGGCTCTGAGCACTATGGGTAACGTCTGAGGTCATCGGTCCCCTAGAACTTAGAACTACTTAAACCTAACTAACCTAAGTTACTCACCAGCGACCGGCTGGATAGATAACATTCCATCAGAATTTCTTAAATCATTGGGGGAAATGACAACACAATCACTGTTTACGTTGGTGAGTACAATGTATGAATCTGGCGACATACCATCTGATTTTCAGAAAAAATATAATCCACACAATTCCAAAGACTGCAAGAGCTGACAAGTGCGAGAATTACCGCACAATCAGCTTAACAGCTCATGCATCGAAGTTGCCGACAAGGATAATATACAGATGAATCGAAAAGAAAATTGAGGATGTGTTAGATGATGAGCAGTTTGGCTTTAGGAAAGATAAAGACACCAGAAAGGCAATTCTGACGTTGCTCTTGATAATGGAGGCATGAAAAATCAGGACACTTTCATAGGATTTGTCGGCCTGGAAAAAGCGTTCGACAATGTCAAATAGTGAATGATGTGCTAAATTCTAAGAAGATATAGGGAGAAACGGGTAATATGCGATATGTACAAGAGCCAAGAAGGAATGATAAGAGTGGACGATCAAGAACGAAGTGCTCGGAGTAAAAATGGAGTAACATAGGGATATAGGCTTTCTCTCCTGCTGTTCAATTTGTATGTCGAAGAAGCAATGATGGAAATAAAAGAAAGGTTCAGGAGTGGGACTGAAATTCAAGGTGGAAGGACATCAATGATACGATTCGCTTATGACATTGCCATCCTGAGTGAAAATGAAGAAGAATTACATGATCTGCTGAAAAGAATGGACAGTCAAATGAGTAGAGAATATGGACTGAGAATAAATAGAAAAAAGATGAAAGTAATAAGAAGTAGCAAAAATGAGAACAGCGAAAAACTTAACATCAGGACTGATGTTCATGAAGTAGACGAAGTTAAGAAATTCTGCTACCTTGGCAGCAGAATAACCAATGACGAACGGGGCAAGGAGGACGTCAAAAAAACAGACTATCATTTACAAAAAGAGCATTCCTGGCTAGGAGAAATCTACTAGTATCAAACATAGGCCTTAATTTGAGGAAGAAATTTCCGAGAATGTACGTTTGGAGCATAGCGTTGTATGGTAGTGAAACATGGACTGTGGGAAAACTGGAACAGAAGAGAATCGAAGCATTTGAGATGGAGTCCTACAGACGAATGTTGAAAATTAGGTGAACTGATAAGGTAGGGAATGAGAAGGTTCTGAACCGAATCGGAAAGGAAAGGAATATGTGGAAAACACTGACAAGGAAAAGGGACAAGATGATAACACATTTCTTAAAACATCAGTGAATAACTTCCATGGTATTTGAGGGGCTACAGAAGGCAAAAATTACAGAGTAAGGCAGAGATTGGAATACATCTATCAAATAAATGAGGAATGAGGACGTAGAGTGCAAGTGCTACTATGATTGCAAGAGCTACTATGACATGAAGAGGATGGCACAGGACATGAATTCGTGGCGTGCCGCATGAAAACAGGCAGAAGACTGATGACGCGAAAAAAAAAAATGTAAGCATGGTTTCAGCCATTGCCACGTATTAGGAACTTCGAAACGATAAATATAGCAACTAAAAGAAAAGAATTTCTATCAAAAATCTGTAGTTAATTAACATAAAATGTTTTATAAACTTCTCGGTCAGCTTCACTTCAGCAGTCAACTTCACACCATTTAACAGTATTTCCATATCTGCAACGTTCGCTACGCTGTAGTGTCAGGTCGTTATTATGACTGGAGCACATATCTCGGTTCTCGAAGCGGGACTTGTCTCGACCCAATTAAACCGTGATGAGCAGCTGCACATGTACCCGAAGAGGACTTGCGAATATAACGCTCACAGCTGACGGTTTATCCGTAGCTACACAGTGAACATGCGGTATGATTTACATGTTGCACTTAAGGTTCGTAGCAAATTCATACAGTTATTCTTTTATTTTCACGGCATCGAGTTGAAGTTCCACGTACGGTTTCAGCAAGCAACTTGTGTTTGAAATTCAGGACTCGAGTAACTCTGCACAGCGAATCGAGGCGTGTAATACACACAGTTTCACACGGTACATATAGTAGAAATTCTGTTGCGCCGATTCCACTGTCCCCGCTATACCAATGAGAAACAGCACCAACGTGCCTTCTAACAGATGACTCCTGTACTAGAAATTCAGACTTGTGTTTACGAGGAGGTTGAGATCGATTTTTGCGAACAGTTTGAGGCACATTCATATGCTGCTGATACCACATCTGCGTTACTGGTTATTGTTTTGAAAAAGCTAAATATCCAAATTAATGGTTGAAGAGACAGAAGCATTCCATTCTTTCCATACTTTAAGCAGTATTACCAAGAACGAAAGTAGAGTAAGTTTCTATTTATACACTCCTGGAAATTGAAATAAGAACACCGTGAATTCATTGTCCCAGGAAGGGGAAACTTTATTGACACATTCCTGGGGTCACATACATCACATGATCACACTGACAGAACCACAGGCACATAGACACAGGCAACAGAGCATGCACAATGTCGGCACTAGTACAGTGTATATCCACCTTTCGCAGCAATGTAGGCTGCTATTCTCCCATGGAGACGATCGTAGAGATGCTGGATGTAGTCCTGTGGAACGGCTTGCCATGCCATTTCCACCTGGCGCCTCAGCTGGACCAGCGTTCGTGCTGGACGTGCAGACCGCGTGAGACGACACTTCATCCAGTCCCAAACATGCTCAATGGGGGACAGATCCGGAGATCTTGCTGGCCAGGGTAGTTGACTTACACCTTCTAGAGCATGTTGGGTGGCACAGGATACATGCGGACGTGCATTGTCCTGTTGGAACAGCAAGTTCCCTTGCCGGTCTAGGAATGGTAGAACGATGGGTTCGAAGACGGTTTGGATGTACCGTGCACTATTCAGTGTCCCCTCGACGATCACCAGGGGTGTACGGCCAGTGTAAGAGATCGCTCCCCACACCATGGTGCCGGGTGTTGGCCCTGTGTGCCTCGGTCGTATGCAGTCCTGATTGTGGCGCTCACCTGCACTGCGCCAAACACGCATACGACCATCATTGGCACCAAGGCAGAAGCTACTCTCATTGCTGAAGACGACACGTCTCCATTCGTCCCTCCATTCACGCCTGTCGCGACACCACTGGAGGCGGGCTGCACGATGTTGGGGCGTGAGCGGAAGACGGCCTAACGGTGTGCGGGACCGTAGCCCAGCTTCATGGAGACGGTTGCGAATGGTCCTCGCCGATACCCCAGGAGCAACAGTGTCCCTAATTTGCTGGGAAGTGGCGGTGCGGTCCCCTACGGCACTGCGTAGGATCCTACGGTCTTGGCGTGCATCCGTGCGTCGCTGCGGTCCGGTCCCAGGTCGACGGGCACGTGCACCTTCCGCCGACCACTGGCGACAACATCGATGTACTGTGGAGACCTCACGCCTCACGTGTTGAGCAATTTGGCGGTATGTCCACCCGGCCTCCCGCATCCCCACTATACACCCTCGCTCAAAGTCCGTCAACTGCACATACGGTTCACGTCCACGCTGTCGCGGCATGCTACCAGTGTTAAAGACTGCGATGGAGCTCCGTATGCCACGGCAAACTGGCTGACACTGACGGCGGCGGTGCACAAATGCTGCGCAGCTAGCGCCGTTCGACGGCCAACACCGCGGTTCCTGGTGTGTCCGCTGTGCCGTGCGTGTGATCATTGCTTGTACAGCCCTCTCGCAGTGTCCGGAGCAAGTATGGTGGGTCTGACACACCGGTGTCAATGTGTTCTTTTTTCCATTTCCAGGAGTGTAGTTAATGACATTATCAAGTAACACTTACATATAAAATCTTCTTGTGTTGAGACCGCGTGAAATCGGAGTTAAGACTCTTATCACCATCTGCTTCACCAGGAGGTGTGAGTATCAGTCAACAGCAGAGTCTGCATTTTTTACTGGGGAGTAAAAGCTTGTCGGATGATGTCGCTTGGAATTTTAGCATTTATAGACGCTATGACGTAACCTGGAAGGCGGGATTCTCGTGCGCAAATGCTGGAAATGGGCACTGTGGCACTACACCTCCCCCCCATCCCCCCTGCCCTTCATCACTGGGATGCTATTGAAGGGCGGAAAGGGAAAGGAGACCACCTCAAACAACACCTACGCCCTTAAGATTTTCGATTTTTGGCTGTGTTTATTTGAAGACGTTCCTTTAAAGACCTCATCTCCACGCGTCACTCGACTACAATCCCATCTCTGTTAATTTTTGTTACCGCACATCTAAATTCCTAACGCTTCTTTTCTAACCGAATTCCAGTAACTCGATGCATGGGAGGGGACCTCTGTTTTTTCCGTTTTCTCGAATTTGATCTTGTGCCACTTTATAAGACTGTAATCCCCTATCGCTGATTTCTCTTGATCTCTAAACTTGATGGGCCGTATATTGCGCTCAGTGCTATGCCACATTCACATGGTACACTGTAGAACACAAGTACGCTTAGGTCAGAATAGTGGTCTAGTACCTTATTTGCCATGTGGATTAAGAGTAAAGCGGAAGAAGACGAAAGTGACGAGAAGTATCAGAAATGGGAATAGCGAGAAACTTAATATCAAAACTGGTGGTCACGAAGTAGGTGAAGTTAAGGAATTCTACTACCTAGGCAGCAAAATAACCCATGACCGATGGAGGAAAACCGACTAGCACTGGCAAGAAGGGGATTCCTGGCCAAGAGAGGTCTGCTAGTATCAAACAGGCCTTAATTTGAGGACGAAGTTTCTGAAAATGTACGTTTGGAGGACAGGATTGTTTGGTAGTGAATAATGGACTGTGGGAAGACTTGAACAGAGGTGTAGCGAAGCGTTTGAGATGAGGTGCTACAGAGGAATATTGAAAATCAGGTAGTCTGACAAGGTGAGGAATGAGGACGTCCTCCGTAGAAGTGACGAAGAACGGAACATAGGGAATACAGTGACAAGAAGAAGAGAGCAAATGGCAGAGTATGTGTTAAGACATTAGGGACTTTCATGGTACTAGAGGGAGCTGTAGAGGAAAACAGAGATTGGAATGCATCTAGCAAATAATTGATGACGCAGTGGTTAAGTGCTACTCTGAGATGAAGACATAAGCGCAGGGGAGGAGAAAAAGTCAAATTCCAAGTGATCATTGGGTGACATTCTTTGCACTCCGCATAATAAAGTGCTCAGGAGAGGATACCTTTTCGCGAGATGGTTGAAACTACCCTCATTTATATAACGACCTCTTTGAGTCGGAATTTTGTACACAGAATGACCCAAAGTCCATCCACATTATGTTCAGTCTACACGTCCAAATCCGGCAACCTGACTTCCGCTCCTACTTCCGCAGGGAACCTGATGTAGTCCAAGAACTGAAGCTGTACATCCGTTTCCTCAGGCCTCGTAAATACTAAAACAGTTTGAACGGAGAGGAGCAGAATGTGAAGCTCGTTCTTCAAAATATTCCATAAAGAATTTAGCAATAGGTGGTGATTATGTAGAGCCCATAGCCGCACCGTCGGTGGTGTAATATTTTGCGTTGTACGGAAAATAAGTGGACGTCACCATGTGTGGAAAAATTTCGTAATGCCAGGTGGAAAATGGCTAGTTACAAGCCTCAGTACATCTCGTATCAGTGTTTCCGTAAACTGATCGTAATGTCACTTGGGGCTTGCTGTATCCCTTTCAGTATCTCAATGAGAGTATCAGATTTCTAGATGTGATGGCTGCAATTGCAGACTTCAGGTACCAAGATTTTATAGAGTGTCAAACAGAGCTTTCATTCGGTGGATGATGGGCCGTATTCTTCCACGCGTGGAAGTTGTGCCGTTTAAAATTTAATGTACAGAGAACTCTCCTCAGATCTAAATAATGTGACTCATTGCTGGAGAAAAACGTGATGCTTCATCTTTTCCTAAACCTTACAATGTGCTGTCAACAAAAATTGGAAATGCTAGGTTAGAACTCCTCCTCACTGGTTTAATCTGTCAGGAAAGGTTATGTAAACTGAAGTTGCAGACAGTACATTTCAAGAGTTGGAGAAGAAATCTAAGTAACGTCAATGTAGGGGTAAATACCTGGTCACAGGAAATAAAGATAAGCAAAATCATGATGATGTGGTTACATGGTTGTATACGCATACAATGTATGTCAGAAATAGGTTAAAACAACTATTCAGTTCCATAACACAGCTAACGCAATTTAATTTTGCCGTATCGCTAAATAACAAAGCTTTTGAGTGAAAAAGAGTAATACAATCAGTTCCACAAGAAAGTGTACGCCTTGATTTTAAATGTAACGTCCTCAGCGGCATCACTGGTAGTGGTCTCGAATCTATACTCAATGCGCTTTTGGACAGTGTAGAGATAAACAGTGTGAGAATTGAATGTTTTGTTTTATCGGTTGCCGTTTTGGCTATTTGCACTTATTTACAGTCAATTTAAACGTTGAAGAAATTTGCATATTCATAAAAAATGCCTTCTGAAGTGCGCTAAGAAGTTATTTGGTTCAAACTAGGCAAACGGGATGATTCAATAGGTTAATGATGCGAAACTTCGTAGTCGCCTCTGCACACTGTGAAAACAAGACAATGGGATGTCCACAGCGAATTGGTCTGCAATGTCTCCGGATGCAAATCCAATCGGAAATGTTAAGATGAAACTTAAAGGAAAGCAGTTCTCATATAAAATCAGGATGGTATGGAGATCGTTATGGAGAGAATATGCAGAAAATCTCGTGAAAAGCATACAAAAAAGGTGCCAATCTGTATAGATAATGGCAGCGATTGGATTAACAATTAGGTAATTGTGCAATTAGCAATAACATGTATTTTCATGTATACATATATTAATAATAGTGTCTTTTATTTCATACAGTTAACGGCATACACTTTTTTGTAGAACTGACTGTACCTGCCTGTGTTGGTGATCTACGCTGAGATGCCGAAAGCCATCAAAAAATGGTTCAAATGGCTCTGAGCACTATGGGACTTAACTTGTGAGGTCATCAGTCCCCTAGAACGTAGAACTACTTAAACCTAAGGATATAACACACACCCATGCCCGAGGCAGGATGCGAACCTGCGACCGTAGCGGTCGCGCGATCCTGGACCGATGCGCCTAGAGCCGCTCGGCCACTGTGGCCTTCCCGAAAGCCATTGGATAGCGATATACTCATACACAAATGGTGGTAGTATGACGTACGCAAGGCATAAAAGGCCAGTGTATTAAGGAAGCTGTCTTTTGTACTAAGGCGAGTCATATGGAAAGGTTTTCGACGTCATTATGGTCGTACGCCGGAAATTAACAGACTTTGAACGCGGAATGATAGTTGGAACTAGCCGCATAGGACATTCCATTTCGTAAATCGTTAGGGAATTCAATATTTAGAGATCCATATAGTCAAGAGGGTGTCAAGAATACCAGCTTTCAGGCGTTATCTCTCACCACGGACAACGCAGTGGCCGATGACCTTCGCTTAACGACCGAGAGCAGCAGCGTTTACGTAGAGCTGTCAGTGCTAACATGAAATAACCGCAGACGTCAATGTAGGACGCAAGACGAACGTACTCGTTGGGACAATGCGGCGAAACCTGCGTTAACGGGGTATGGCAACAGACGCTCGACGCAAGTGCCTTTGCCAACAGAACTATACCGCATACAGCGCCTCTCCTGGAGTCGTGAGACGACTTGAAAACAGTGGCCTGGCCACTTGTTAAGACCTAATGTACAATTCGAGTATGACGCAGAACCCCACGTTGCTATGGACCCAAGTCGCCAACAACTCACTGTGCGATCTGGTGGTGGTTCCATAATGGTGTCAGCTGTGTTTATTTGGAATGGACTTGGTCTTCTCGTCCAGCTGAACCAATTATTGAATGGAAATGGTTATCTTCAACTGCTTCGTAACCATTTGATTCCATTCATGGACTTCAATTCCCAAACAACGATGGAATTTTTATGGATGGCAGTGCGCCACGTAACAAGGGCACAGCTGTTTGCGATTGGTTCGAAGAAATTCTGAAAAATTTGAGCGTATGATTTGGCCATCTAGTTCTATCCGACATGAATCCCATCGAAGATTTATGGGACACAATCGGAAGGTCAGTTCGTGCTCAAAAAGCGCACTGCCAACCCATTCGCAATTGTATACAGGTACAGAGGCAGCATGGCTCAATATTTCTGCATAGGACTTCAACGACTTGTTGAATGCATTGCACTTCGAGTTGCTCTACTAAGCCGGGCCATAGGAAGTCCGACACGATATTAGGAGGTATCCCTATACTTTTATCAAGTAACTATAATCCAAACGAATTCACATTTTTGTCGATACAAAAGATTGAGAAGTTCCAAGTATGTATTGATTCCATGCTCTACAAATGCGCTCACGTTTAATTTAAGATGAAGATTAATTTTGGAATGTC
This sequence comes from Schistocerca gregaria, assembly GCF_023897955.1. Classification (NCBI taxonomy): domain Eukaryota; kingdom Metazoa; phylum Arthropoda; class Insecta; order Orthoptera; family Acrididae; genus Schistocerca; species Schistocerca gregaria. The sequence goes on along the minus strand of NC_064922.1, from coordinate 353,256,083 downwards.
TGTGAAGATAACATTCGATTTTCCGTTTTTGTTTCTTTGTTCAAAGGATAATGTTAGATTGGCTAAGATACCAATGGAGAAAGATGTTGTAATGGAGCAAAATATTTTTCCTCTCTCCTAAATAAATACATGACGATTTTTTCCAACGAGTACAAACTCTAGGGTTTGATCGATGAGAGGATACGGAACAAGGAAGGTCTATTGAACTTATGTCCGGAAATGCGTGGTTTCCATGATAGAAACCATTTATTCAATCGTGCTTGGTTACAGAGACTTCGGCCTTAATACTTGCTGTACCATGCCCCCACAGTTACAGTACGGTTGGTTTCCTCCTAGAGGGTGGTACTGTTCCTTATACGTTATGCCCTAGCGCCCTCTCCTGCCATAGTAATTGGTAATGTTGCTTCCAATTCACTTCTCTTGCGGACTCACCTTGTAGTGGATGTGCTACAGCATTGCACACAGTGGTTCCGTATTCTAATTGGGAGGTTGCCAACATGGAGTTAACTTACGGAAAGGTAAATGGCAACGAGCGGCGGACAGCAAGGCTGTATCAGAGACAATCTCAGTGTTCAATGTTTTCAACAGTATTTGCCAATTGTCTGAGACACGGTTGTCTCAGGAAGCAGGAAATCATGAAGGACGTAACCGAAACGTTCGGACTCCAGTTGGAGGAAAATGTGATCAAAACTTTGGAAGGCTACAGCCATGTCAGTGCCAGGCAGTTGGCCCGCCAGCACAGGGTAAGCCAGACGACCGTATGGAACACTCTCCATGACAATTATTACTATCCTTATCTCTTGCAACGTTGGGAGGGCTTACAAGCTACAGACATTCCGATCTGGAAGCAGTTTTCACACTGGTTTCTTCCCCAGGTTTGAGGATTCCGGGATTTGTGTCATCCATCCTATTCACAGGCCACTTTTACGAGGATTGGTATCTTCAACTTTCATAACAGTCGTCAGCGGGATAATATGCAGGACCCCCATAGTATGGTGACAGCGAATAATTAGCATCAGAGCAGCCGAAATTTGTGCCCCGGGTAATTGGCGACTGTATATTGGGACCAGTCTTCCTTTCACGTTGCCTAACAGGCCAGAACTATCGGCTTTTCTTTCGGGTGACTTTGCCTCCCCTGCTGGAAGAAGTGCCACTGATGATTCGATGGGTTATGTGGCTGCTACATAATGGTGCTTCGGCCCACTTCGCCCTTAATGTGCGAACGCATCTCAATCGTGTCTTCCCTGATCAATGGATCGGACTAGTGGGTCTAATTTCATGGCCTGCTCGTTCACCGGATCTCAACCCGTGCAATTTCTGGTTACGAGACCATCTCAAGAGTACCGTGTATGCAGATCTCATTACAGATATGGAGGACGACGGTTCAATCCCGCGTCCGGCCACCCTGATTTAGGTTTTCCGTGATTTCCCTAAATCGCTCCAGGCAAATGCTGGCATGGTTCCTTCGAAAGGGCACGGCCGACTTCCTTCCCTAATCCGATGAGACCGATGACCTCGCTGTCTGGTCTCCTTCCCCAAACAAGCCCCAACAGATATGGAGACCCTGGAGCAGGGTATTCATGCTGGCTTTGACAACGTTCGGATGCTGCCTCGCTGATGAGAACTTCAGACAGAACATCCTACGGTGCGTACGCTCATGTATTGAGGCACATGGAAACCATTTTGAACACATACTGTAACTGTGGCTGCATGGTACAGCGTGTACTAGACCGCAGTCTCTGTATCACTGTTCGACTGAATACATGGCCTCTAGCTTGGAAACTATGCATTTCCGGACATAAGTTCATTAGATCTTTTTTGTTCCGCATCCTCTCATCGATCAATCCCTAGAGTTTGCACACAGTGGAAAAAATCACCCTGTATAGTAAAATTCAGATTTTGTTGCCTGAATAGATATAGAAATTGAGAATTTCGGATTGGGAGTCCATTTGCATTAGCTACAGATAATGAATTTCGAGTTGTTATAGTGCACATGTTCAGCTTTGAGTCAGGAATACACGCTACAGTGATTTTTCTGTACCACAAAACTCCTTGAAATTATTTTGTTTGTTATATAACTCGTTTCGTTACATTTCTTGTTGCAGGGAATGCTGTTGGGCGCGTGGAGCGGCTTGTTGGTGGCGCTCCTGGCGGCCTCACACGGTAACGGTAAGAGTCACATGACCACGTAGACATCGATATCCGTGATCTTGAGTTAGCACCGTTAAGTGGAGGACACAGGTTGAGCCGAACGTCAGGTACGAGTTGCCGTCTTCAATGTACCGCCTGTATGTCCTCTGTGTACATCAGACTGAAATTCAAAAATGCATTCTATTATAACTTAATTAGCTGTGTGTTCTTCAAATGCATCGTGGGCCTGCACAAGGTAACAGAGACATTTAAACGCTGTACTGCTATGGTTGTACTTCCAAGATGCGAACATTAATTATATATCCAGGATGCACTTTTGACACTGCACCGGAGCGTGCGCTGATCTCAAACTTTTTGGCAGATTAAAACTGCGTGCTAGACGGGGACTTAAACCCCGGAGCTCTCCCTTTCACGGCAAGTGGTCTACCGACTGTACTACACAAGCACGGCTCATGATCCGGCCTCACAGCGCTAATTCCACTACTACGTCACACCCTATCTTCCAAACTTCATAGAAGCTTTCGGCGAAACTTTCAGAACTAACACTCCTGGAAAAGGGATATTAGAGAGATATGGTCATAGCCTGGGGAGTTGCTTCCTCAACATCCTTTCTTCTACGAGTGATAGTCCTGCAAGTATTGGAATGTAGAAGTTGACATAACGATGGAGTAAAATCTGTGAGGATGAGTCGTGAGTCGTGGTTGGGTAGCTCAGTCCAGCTGGCACGTTAGCTCAGCGTGTTCGGTCAGAGGGTTAGTATATATATATATAACCTGTAGTAATAAAAATAACTCAGTGAACGGATCAACGATTAACTTTAACAGATGTCATGGGTCGCCTGCCACGAACAAATGCAACGAACAATAGCGAACATAATGAGATCAGGAAAAAATGGTGGTAGAGCACCTGTTCACGAAATTCAAAGGTCGGTCTTCGAGTCCCGGTTCGACACGCAATTTTTATCTGCCATTAAGTACATTTATAATTTTATATTTATAGGCTGAAGCGGCTAGTGAAAATTTGTACCAAGGCCGGGAATGGAACCCAGGTCTCCTGCTTACTTTTTTTTTTAATCTCATTTTGTTCGTTGCATCGGCTCGGGGCGGACGTCGAAAGACACCCGTTTCAGTTTGTTGTTCATCCATTAACTCAGATTTTTTAATTACAGAGGGCATCTAGCCCTCTGCCTGAACACGCTGAGTTACCGTGCCGACTATATAGACTAAAGCAGGCTTACTAGGCAGGTGCGCAGGCCACTAAGCTACGTTGGCACATTGGTTAACACAACTGCACGAATTACCCTGGCATGCCTCCCACCTCGATCCAAATCCTCACTGGCGCCGTAGTCTACTTTAAATTCCACCTTACACACTTACAGAATTACCGAGACTCTCCATGTTGCGGAATAACACCTCTGCATCAAACGTAAATGGGTGAGGAAGCCTGAAACTCATATGCAGGTATTTATACAAATGAAAATACACAATTTCAGAGACTTTATTGTCTTGACGTGGAGGTGATATTCCAGAACATGGGAGAGCTTCAGCGATTCTGTTCGTGTACAAGGGGGAATTTAAAGTGTATTAGGTGGCAGCGAGAATTTTCTCGAGGAGAGAGGCGTACCAGGGTAATCCATGCAGTTGTATGAAGTACTGTGCCAAGGTGGCTTATTGGCTAACGCAGCTGCCTAGTAAGCAGAATACCCGGGTTAGACTCCCGGCCTTGGTACAAATTTTCACTCGCCGCTTCAGTCTATCATATCTGTATCAGACCAATAAAGTTTCTGAAATTACGTCATTTCATTTTATATTTATAACGTGTGGCAGATGGGCTCAAAGTTTGTAGAGGGCTGTTAGTTCGACCATGATTACGCTGGTTGCATTAGCTTTCCATTTTTATTACTTCTCAGGCGTTTAAAAGACAACACACCACAACCATAGCGTTGGGCGATGACGCACCCGCGGCCGCGGTCGAAATTCACAGTCTTACCATTGCGCGAGATATATTGCATGACGTATTGCTGAGTAGACATTCTCGAAAACTTTGTTGCCGAACCTTAATTAATTTTCTGCACTTATTCCTGCACAGTCGGTCTATATAAGTAACGCCTGCCTTGTTTTTGTAGCGACATTGGGTTAAAATTGTCAGCACTCCTATATCACTGGTACCATACACTGTAGAAATCTAACGTCTTTCAAAAGACACCCAGATTCGACAACAGGATTTTAAAACGGTCTACAACCCATTTATAGTATCTCCTCCAAGAACGAAACATAATACCATTCTTAAGTTAATGAGGGGGGAAATCATGGAGAGCCTCAGCGATTCTGTAGGATTTTAAAGTAGACTGGGGCGGCAGCAAGAATCTGTACCGAGCATGAAGGCATTCCAGACCTCCTCTCCATTGGGATTCATTGCCCTCTCTAAGTCGGCCTGGTTGTTATCAAGCACTACCTCCAGCTGTCTGATGTCTCCAAGTTCTCGTATGAGTCCTTTGACTACCTACCAGCTCAACCCATAACATCAAGGGACAAGAAATGAGCTTGCCAACTCTTTTTGTTTACCGTGGCACAACATGAACTTTGTGGATCACTGAGCATCACTGACTCCCAATTCACATATTTTTAAAATATCAGCTCCACCTCAAATGGTCCACTACTCCACGACACCCGTTCTTCCCTAGGGAATTCTCCCGGCTGACATGCCGATATGACGAACACCAGAACGGTTCTGCGAAATTACACTAAAAAAAAGGACCGAATGGGACGGAAATCTGTAGATGTGACGTACATATATAGGCAAACAAATGATTACCATTTCAGGAAAATTGGATGATTTATTCATGAGAAAGAGTTTCACAAAATGAGCAAGTCAGTAACACATTGGTCTAACTCAGGCTCTTTTGCAAACAGTTACTCGGCTCACCGTCGATTGACAGAGTTGTTAGATGCCCTCTTGAGGGATACTGTACCAAAGTATGTCCAACTGGCGCGTTAGATGGTGAAAATCCTGTACTGGGCAAGGTGGGATTTGGCAAGTACGAAGACAAGCAATAGAAATTCTCGCCACGTGCGGGTGGGCATTAACTTGCTGAAATGCAAGCTCAGGTTGGCTTGCCATGAACGGCTACAGAATTGGACTTAAAATATCGTCCACGTACCGCTGTGATGTAAAGGTGTCGCGGACTACAATCAATAGCGTTCTGCTATGAAATGGAATGCCCAAAAATATGTTCAAATGGGTGTGAAATCTTATGGGACTTAACTGCTAAGGTCATCAGTCCCTAAGCTTAGACACTACTTAACCTAAATTATCCTAAGGACAAACACACACACCCATGCCCGAGGGAGGACTCGAACCTTCGCCGGGACCAGCCGCTCAGTCCATGACTGCAGCGCCCTAGACCGCTCGGCTAATCCCGCGCGGCTGGAATGCCCCATCACTACTTGTTGGGCCGTGTGGTAGGTGTCAGTCAGGCTAGGAACAAATTGAGACGCGTGTAGCGCGTGTGGCGCGACGCAGCGCGCATTTTTGTAACTTCACAGGTTCATACTGGACCGCGCAAATTGGGACGCGACGCGACTGGGACGCGACACGCGTCTGGGCCGGGTCGCTCGGAATTGTGGTTGCGGCACAGTTTCTCCCGCCGCGCACCGTGCGAGCACTACGGAAGGGGGAGGCGAGGAGCTGGAAGGCAGTCCTGCCATTTGATCACTTTGGCATGGCGCATATGGGCAGTGCAAGTATTGGCCGTCCGAAAAATAGAGCCTTCTGGTATACTGAATTTATTATCACTGAGTAGTGTTCCGTTTCTCGCCGTTTAAGCGCTTCATCTATTTTCGCTAGTACGTAATAGTTTTCAGTTACAGATATCTGTACCGTTCTTTTGCTTTGTTTCTTCTTTTGTGAAGAACAATGCACAGTTCAGTAACTGGTGAGCCATTAGCCACTGGGATTATATCTTCTGCCTCCAAAATGTTTTCAGATCGTAGGAACGGACAGATGATTCATCGTGACGGCAGTGAAAAAGGAAGTAAGAAGTATTGTAAAATCACGTGATTTGGAAGCAAGGCAGGAAAGTAAAACAATGTTACCTACTTGCTGTCTGTTATGCTGCAAAAAGTCGAAAAGGCGTAATTTCTGCCGATATGCCCCCTTGTTGCTTCAGTTAAAAAGCATCCAAGATATGAACTACATAAGTTTCACTGTCGTTGCTTGGATATGGATGTACTAACAGACGTTATACTATGTCCATGTGGACATCACATTTCCACTGCAAGCTAGAAACAGTCGAAAAGCAGTCACAAATAACAAACAGTGTTTTAATTGCCTCGCCGTGATGAGAAAAGCATTTCAATTGTTGCGTGCACATTATCAGCATTAATAAAAAAATTATACAACAGGCTACACAAATGTAAAAATGATCGGTATTATTACGAAAGTAGGAATATCCTAAAAAAGTGTGGTGATTAGATATATTTAATTCATTGAAGTGTACTGCTGACAAAAGCTTTTATGACGTTTATCGAACTCCAGCTCACAACCATTGTTGTCGCGCATAGTATCCTCCGCTGCTGACAATACACTGACCATTGTGTTGTGCGATAGATCAATTGTTTATTTTTCTCGGTAACAACTATTTTATTCGCGATCACACATTATCAGTTTGACAAACCGTAAGAGAGTAACCAGCATCTGGCATGTGCCTATCATTCCGCCTGAAAGAACGCTGATCATTATTTTAATACTGCTCAGATCAAGAGAAGGAATAAAATCCTTTGGTAAGTTTCCATTCCAGTCGCTCAGTGTTGAAAATACGATAGGTTACGGGGATTCAACCAAAACTCCAACAGAATTAGCAATTTATTTTTTGTAAGTGCCGCGCTGGATTAGCCGAACGGTCTTCGGCGCTGCAGTCATGGACTGTGAGGCTGGTTGGTTGTTTTTGGGAAGGAGACCAGACAGCGAGGTCATCGGTCTCGTCGGATTAGGGAAGGAGGGGGAAGGAAGTCAGCCGTGCCCTTTGAAAGAAACCATCCCGGCATTTGCCTGGAGCGATTAAGGGAAACCACGGAAAACCTAAATCAGGATGGCCGGACGCGGGATTGAACCGTCGTCCTCCCGAATGCGACAGTGTCTATCCACTGCGCCACCTCGCTCGGTGTGTGAGGCTGGTCCCGGCGGAGGTTCGAGTCCTCCCTCGGGCATGGGGGTGTGTGTGTTTGTCCTTAGGATAATTTAGGTAAAGTAGTGTGTAAGCTTAGGGACTGACGACCTTAGCAGTTAAGTCCCATAAGATTTCACACACATTTGAACATTTCTTTGTGTGAGTTGTTAACCTTTTCTCATTCGAAGAAGCATCACAATTTATGAGTAAAGGCCAGGTTTAATTATTCTTGTTTTGCCAAAACACAGCATAATTTCCACTTTCTCATCTTAGCTACTGCGACACAGTTCGGAAAGAGAGTGCCTCATTACGAGAAACCTCATAGTGTCGTTTTGCAGTAACATAAGAGAAGAAATTTCATGATTTCATGTTTATTTTCGTACTAGGATACTCTTGTTTCGCTATCTGTCGATAACTCTTAAAAAATAAGTCACTGGAGTGAAAAAAAATAGTACGGGAAGCATATGTACTGATATGTCGCCATAAGTAAGAAAGTTCCATGTGTTTACGAATTGGCAAAATACTCTCCTCCTTGTGCGCTATCATTGTGTGAAAGCGTATTGTCAATAAATGTTAATATGTGTCTATTTGGTCTTATATCTGCCGTTGTATAAAGACAAGATTTTGAAATGAGACTTACGATGTAATCTTAACTATATGTTTTCTTTTTCGATTTGCTGTTTTGCGTCCATGTGTTTGCGTATCTCTTTCCGGTTGCAGGATATAGTTTATCTTCTACTTCCTTCAAAAAAATACAATCGTACACAAGTTACCACATTTTTATTACATTTGCATATTTATATTTGCAAGTGAAGATGACACGAATACACAAGGGACCTCTAGCAGTCACATGTTCTTTAGTGACTTTCGCTGCGCTCCAGTCCAGGGGCGTTCTTGCATCAGTACAGTGGACTCGCATTCGGGAGGAAGACGGTTCATACCCGCTTCCGGGCATCCAGATTTAGGATTTCCTTAAATCGCTTCAGGCAAATGCAGGTATGGTTCCTTTGAAAGGGCACGGCTGTCTTCTTTCCCCATTCTTCCCTAATACAGTGTGACCGGATGATCTCTCTGTTTGGTTTCTTTCCCCCAAATCAGGCTGCCAACCAACCTTGCATCAGTGAAGCACTCCGTGATCTGTAATATATGATGAATACACTTGGCGAATCGTTTTGTAAATACTGATTTTAATTTTGAACGTATTGTATATCCTGGTTTTAACTTTGACATTGCAAGGCATCTTATATCAACCGTTCCGCCAACTAAGATGTGGAGTATATTTCACATATTATCCACATGTATTAAGCTGTATAGAGAAATCGCTTCAGGCAAATGCAATGATGGTTCCTTTGAAATGGCTCGGCTGACTTCTTTCCCCATTCTTCCGTAATCCAGTGTGACCGAATGATCTCTCTGTTTGGTGTCTTTTCCCCAAATCAAGCTGCCAACCAACCTTGCATCAGTGAAGCACTCCGTGATCTGTAATATATGATGAATACACTTGGCGAATCGTCTTGTAAATACTGATTTTAATTTTGAACGTATTGTATATCCTGGTTTTAACTTTGACATTGCAAGGCATCTTATAACAACCGTTCCGCCAACTAAGATGTGGAGTATATTTCACATATTATCCACATTTATTAAGCTGTATAGAGAAATATTTAATAATTCATAATATGTTTTACACTTTATATAAAATATTCGCAGATCAGATGATAGTAACTCTTCTTTACCGAATTCGGAAATCGTAAATAAAGTTTATACAAATGTGGTCCTGGTTTAGAAGTTGTTGCTCTTCATGTGGAACATTTACAGATAACCCATTAGTACTCAGTACGAGCAATTAATCTGCAATAATTTCCTCGCTTGAATTTGCGATGCAGTATTCCGATCCCAGTCTACTGTTATTTCCTCCTAAACATCTAGGCCACGAATTGCTTCGTAATTGGTAATACAAACGGGAATGTAGCAAGGAGCCAGTAAACATCTTAGCAACGCTGTTAAATATCAAACCTATCATGTATTTTTTAGACGCGGAAGAGGATGGACAATGGTTGTGCCTGGTGCTAGCCCATCGGCGCAGCATTTCACATGTGCAAAGAGCTATCCTGGCCCTTTTACCTGCAAGTACCTGCATGCTCGCTGTTCTGCACGAGTATCGACACTATTATTGTGCGTAACGGTATTAAAATTGTTGGGTTCAAATGGTTCAAATGGCTCTGAGCACTATGGGACTTAACTGCTGTGGTCATCAGTCCCCTAGAACTTAGAACTACTCAAACCTAACTAACCTAAGGACATCACACACATCCATGCCCGAGGCAGGATTCGAACCTGCGACCGTAGAGGTCGCGCGTTTCCAGACTGTAGCGCCTAGATTCGCTCGGCCACTATGGCCTGCAAAATTGTTGGGTAATTATTTGTGTGTTCCATTATATTGTCACCTTCTGTACTGATGCTTTTGTCATAGTATGCTTCCTCTGCGTGCTGTGTAGATTTTTGAACACAGTTTTCGTCACTGCACTGTTGCCTTGTTCCATCTGTTTACAGTTCCGTAACCTGCATGGGGAAGACACTTCTGCTGTTCTTCCGTTTCATCCTATTGCACTTTACAGAGGAAAAGTGGGAATGAATTCAATTTGTTTGTGTGGTTTTGGTGTATCTACTTCAGTCAGCCTATAGTATTCTGTGGTGGGTAAAGCTGCTTGGCAGCATGTGGGAAGTAAATGCAAGGTGCATCATAACTAATGCAAGAAGTGCATACACTTGAAAGTACACGATACTAGACGCAAAAAAAGGCTCAGTGAGCATAGGTCCACAAACGAATCATTTGCGAGAGAATTGCGACTTTGTGGTTACCAGGCACCACTGATGTGATTCTGTGTAAACAGCGCAAGCAGGTCCGTGGTGTTGTCTTTGTTTACATTTTCGGAATGTGGCGTAGTAAACAGAATGGATACGTCATGATTAATAAAATTCTTTTCCGGGCTATTATGCCGTGGTCTGATGGATTTCGCATTGTAAACCAACGTTTCGTCCCCATCTCCGTAGGATCCTACGGTCTTGGCGTGCATCCGTGCGTCGCTGCGGTCCGGTCCCAGGTCGACGGGCACGTGCACCTTCCGCCGACCACTGGCGACAACATCGATGTACTGTGGAGACCTCACGCCCCACGTGTTGAGCAATTCGGCGGTACGTCCACCCGGCCTCCCCATGCCCACTATACGCCCTCGCTCAAAGTCCGTCAACTGCACATACGGTTCACGTCCACGCTGTCGCGGCATGCTACCAGTGTTAAAGACTGCGATAGAGCTCCGTATGGCACGGCAAACTGGCTGACACTGACGGCGGCGGTGCACAAATGCTGCGCAGCTAGCGCCATTCGACGGCCAACACCGCGGTTCCTGGTGTGTCCGCTGTGCCGTGCGTGTGATCATTGCTTGTACAGCCCTCTCGCAGTGTCCGGAGCAAGTATGGTGGGTCTGACACACCGGTGTCAATGTGTTCTTTTTTCCATTTCCAGGAGTGTATAATAGTCCACAGACCTTACTATCCCAAGCTCTAACGTCAGCTCGTGACCCACTCCTTCCGTAAACAAATACTACGTTTTTTCCAAATATACTTTTCTTAACTTCACGGCTTCAAGGTCCACCCTTGTTAATGGTGACTCCCAAAAATTTGTAACGGTCCACAGGCCTCTAACGTCAGGTCTCGACTTTCTCTTCCATTAACAAAATACTCCGTTCCCTCTAAACTAAACCCCATTTCGGGTATTATATGTGTAAGTTTTTTGCCACGTAGTTCATGTCATTCTCACCCCCTAAAAAACTACTTGGTGATGAGCAAAATGCAAACTAATATCGAACATTTCCTTCAGGCAGTTGTCAACAGAGAAAATGTGTTTCATACATTTCATAACACAAAGCTATATTTTGTTCTTTTATTGTACTGCGGGTTTCAATTATAAACCATAATCTGGTACGAAACTCGAACAAAAACACCGTGCATATTACGAAAAATGGAAACACGGCAGTGCAGCCATTGACTCATTCATTGACATGGGAAAAGTCACGGTATACCTCGTAATAACGTATCGGACATCGCTTTGTTCAGCATAGTGCAGTAAGTCGACGTGTCACGGACTCATCGTTGGAAGTCCCCTGCAGAAATATTGAGCCATGTTGCCTCTGTAGCCGTCCATAATTGTGAAAGTGGTGTCGGTGCAGGATTTTGTGTACGAACTGATCTCTCGAGTTGCAACATAAATGTTGATGTGTGACCAAATCAGTCTCTCGAATAGTCCAGAATGCTCTTAAAACGAATCGCGAACAATTGTGGCCTTGTGATAGGGCGCATTGTGGCTCATGGTTTGGGAGCATGAGCTCCACGAACGGCTGAAAATGGTATCCAAGCAGCCGAACATAACTCTTTCCAGTCAGTGATTGGTTCCATTCAATATAAGCACAGTCCACATCATTACGAAGCCACCACCCGCTTGCACGGTACCTTGTTGACAACTTGGGCCCATGACTTCGTGAGCAAAGCGCCACACTCGAACCCTGCCTCCGCCAACTGAAATCGGCAGTCAGCTGACCAGGTTACTGGTTTCCACTTATCTGGGATTACACCGATTTGGTCACGAGGCCAGAAGAAGTTCTGCAGGCGATGTCGTGCTGTACGAAAAGCACACGCGCCGGTCGTCTGCTACTCTAGGCCACGAACGCCAAATTTCGCCGCACTGACCCAATGGATTCATTCGTTGTAGATCCCAAATTGATTTGGTTCAAATGGCTCTGAGCACTATGGGACTTAACATCTGGGGTCATCAGTCCCCTAGACTTAGAACTACTTAAACCTAACTAACCTAAGGAGATCACACACATCCATGCCCGAAGCAGGATTCGAACCTGGGATCGCAGCAGTCGAGCGGTTCCGGACTGAAGATCCTAGAACCGGTCGGCCACAGCAGCCGGCTCCAAATTGATTTCTATGCTGTTTCACGCAGTGCTGCTTGTGTGTTAGCACTGACAACTCTACGCAAGCGCCGCTGCTGTCGGTTATTAAGGGAAGGCCGTCGGCCAATGCTTGTCCGTGGTAAGTAATGTCTGAAATTTGGTATTCTCTTGACACTGTGGATCTCGGAAAATTGACTTCCCTAACGATTTCCTAAATGGGATGTCCCATGTGCATAGCTCCAACCACCATTTCGCGTTCGCCGGCCGGTGTGGCCGTGTGGTTCTAGGCGCTTCAGTCTGGAACCGCGTGAACGCTACGGTCGCAGGTTCGAATCCTGCCTCGGGCATGGATGTGTGTGATGTCCTTAGGTTAGTTAGGTTTAAGTAGTTCTAAGTTCTAGGGGACTGATGACCATAGAAGTTAAGTCCCATAGTGCCCTGAGCCATTTGAACCAACCATTCCGCGTTCAAAATCTGTTAATTTCCGTCGTATGTCCATAACTACGTCGGATACCTTTTCACATAAATCACGTGAGTACAAATGACAGTTCCGCCAATGCACTGCCCTTTTATACCGCCATCTGTATATGTGGTTATCGCTACCCCATGACTTTTGTCACCTCAGTATGTTATAAAGATGGAAACATAGGAATGCACACATTCATTGACAAAAGAACAAGAGTCAGTTTCATGTTGTAAAATGTTGGTATCAGAAATCGACAAGGACGGCTGTATACGTACAAGTGAAGTATAAACAGGCGAGCTGACCTATTTGGGCTCAATTATACGTACGCAGATTTTCTTGTCGGTTCCTAACACCCTGCGTTATTTTTCACCATGAACGTGACTGAAGTATTTTTGTCAATGAATGTGTCAATAGCTGCATCGATAAGTCTCTGTTTTCGTTATATGTAAGGTGTTGAAAATCAGGTGGACCGACAGGGTAAACAATGCGGAGGTTCTCAGGAGAATCGGAGAGTGTAAAACACTGAAAACGAGAAGGGGCAGGATGACAGGACATCTGTTAAAGCATCATGGAATGACTTCCATGGTACTAGAGGGAGCTGTAGAGGGCAAAAACTGTAGAGGAGGACAGAGACTGGAATACATCCAGCAACTACTTGAGGATGTAGGATGCAAGTGCTACTCTGATATGAAGAGGTTAGCACAGGAGAGGAATTCGTTGCGGGCCGCATCAAACCAGTCAGAAGACCGATGATTTAAAAATGAAAAACCATCTTCGGTAGTACTAAAAAAAGAACCAATTGCAGCTCTATGTTACGAATTTTGTAAAGCAAACTGAACAGCTTGTCGTCCTCTATACAGGGTGTTACAAAAAGGTACGGCCAAACTTTCAGGAAACATTCCTCACACACAAAGAAAGAAAATATATTATGTGGACATGTGTCCGGAAACGCTTACTTTCGATGTTAGAGCTCATTTTATTACTTCTCTTCAAATCACATTAATCATGGTATGGAAACAAACAGCAACAGAACGTACCAGCGTGACTTCAAACACTCTGTTACAGGAAATGTTCAAAATGCCCTCCGTTAGGGAGGATACATGCATCCACCCTCCGTCGCATGGAATCCCTGATGGGCTGAGGCAGCCCTGGAGAATGGCATATTGTATCACAGCCGTCCACAATACGAGCACGAAGAGTCTCTACATGTGGTACCGGGGTTGCGTAGACAAGAGCTTTCAAATGCCCCCATAAATGAAAGTCAAGAGGGTTGAGGTCAGGAGAGCGTGGAGGCCATGGAATTGGTCCGCCTCTACCAATCCATCGGTCACCGAATCTGTTGTTGGGAAGCGTACGAACACTTTGACTGAAATGTGCAGGAGTTCCATCGTGCAAGAACCACATGTTGTGTCGTACTTGTAAAGGCACGTGTTCTAGCAGCACAGGTAGAGTATCCCGTATGAAATCATCATAACGTGCTCCATTGAGCGTAAATGGACGAAACTAAAATGAGCTCTAACATGGAAATTAAGCGTTTCCGGACACATGTCCACAAAACATCTTTTCTTTATTTGTATGTGAGGAATGTTTCCTGAAAGTTTGGCCGGTCCTTTTTGTCACACCCTGTAGACACACCAAACTACGACGGGAACGCTTCCATAACCTGAAGGTAGAATTCTTGATACTCAGTTATCCTTCCTGTGGCCCCTGCGTAAATGGGCGGGGAAGACATTTTACTACGTCCCCCCTCTTTCCCCCCACCACACCTCCCGCCCTCCATCCCCGTCCCGGCCTACAGACACACACACACACACACACACACACACACACACACACACACACACGAACACTTGACTGGTTTATATAGTTATTGCGTATAAAACTCTGAAAGATGTCCTCCTCTAAACTGTTTGCGGCACTGCCTGCTGTGGAAATACCGCGCCAGCTGATAGAAATGATGAGCTTTTCGGGGCCAGAAGCGACCAAAGGGAATTTTCTCGCTCCTTTCAGTGGGCGACGTAGATCCGCTAATTAGTTCTGTGTGGCCGCGACTCGCGCTATAATTATTTCTGCGTTTCATTTACCGCCGGAACAACAACGGGTGCACAAGAGCGGCTCATTACGCTGAACGAAACGACAACTGGTTTAAGGGCATTTTCGCTCGGAGCTGCCCTGTAATTGAGTCTCCGGGGCACTTTGATCGCCGGCCCGCGAGGGGATGTGGAATGTAATTGATAGCGCAAATAAACGAGAGGATGTTATCGTCTGCGAGGCGGCTTTCACCGCCCGTAAATCGCGTCGTTATCTGCGACTTGGCCGCCCCTGTTGGCACGGCTTACGTGCCCGCCTTATTGCCGGCATGAATGGGAATGTTTTCTGGCCCTTGCCGGCTGCAGCTTATTTCAATTATCGTAGCTCTCTGACGGCCGTTGCCAGCTCGCCGCGCAGTCTCTCTCTCGCGCCCGGAGTTTGCAGCTTAGTCGCCCTTTCTTCAGGTAACCGAGAGCATTGCATTGATTGCTGGCGCCGGCTCGATTCTTTTCGTAACGAACTTCGGTTATCCGACATTCAGGGAATGACAGGCCGGAATATTACTCCTATTGACCGTTTGACTTTATAAATACGAAACGAAGCAGATCGAAGGCTTGAATTCCGATGCAGATTTCGTGGGTTTGTAGCGCGGTGTTGCTACAGATTTACAAGCACAAAAGAGGAAGTTACGGTGCAACTGAGGGCGTGAATTTAGGTGGTGCAGGACAACTAAAGAAAGGAGATAGTTTACGGAAACCGCCAGAGACGAGTAGAAGGGCAGGTAATAAGGGTTTCTTGAATAGAGAAGCCCTATTTGGAAATCTTAGACCTACTCATGAACGGCGTACATCTGTGAGAGATTGCGCTATTACACCTTAACTCCATGGCTTGGTGTTCGTAATCCCAGGCGACTTAGGAAAATTGTACCAGTTTGCAGGTTTGGTGAATATCACCCCGCCGTTGGGATTTCAGGTTGAGTTCCAATGCAGTATCCGACCTTGTAAGGCGAGGACAGCTAAGAATTCTGCATACTTGTGGATGTCTTGCGTTCGCAGTAGCACGAGTGCACACTCCCCCCCGCCCCCCCCCCCCCGCCCCCCTCTACCATGCCACACTGTCTGAGTGCAAAGAGAGGAAGGAGGAGAAAAAGAGGCAAATTTCAACGCTCCGCATAGCATTGCAAGCGTCCAAGACTCGCTTGTGGCTTAGTTTCTTATTTCATGTTTCCCGATAACATTGTTCTGTGTTGGTGCAAGGATCCCTCACGAACTTTCAGCAGCGACTAGTTACTATCGCTACACGTAAGAATTTCTACTTGGCCTCTTGACACAAAGGGACGGCAGGATGAGGGTAGAAGTAACGCAGACTGCCGGTGACCTTCAAGCCTCTCGGACGCACCTACCAGTATGTCTCACGTTGTAGTGTTAAATACACAGCGCTTTTACCAACCATACACTTCTGTTCTATACTGCCTTTCCTTTGCAACGAATGTATGCATAGACTGCAAACAATACACATTTTCAATATTATTAAATTATTACTGCACCGTAGAAGTCTCATAAATTTGTTTGCATTGGAAAAACTTTCAACATACAAACAGGTACGTGAGCAGATTTTCTTCACTTCACTTGCCACATAATAGTGATTTATTTAGTTTCATGATCGAAAAAAGCCTTTCACGGACATTAACTGGTGAGCCAAAACATTACGATCACCTGCTTAATAGCTTGTTGTGCGTCTTTGGAAAGAAACACATTACTAATTCTGCGTATTAGGGATTCGACAGTTTCTTCATGGGTTTGTGGACGTATGTGTCATTAGATGTCTACTCACAGGTCATGTAATTCGTCTAAATAACGGGCCGCTGATGGCGTACGCTGTGATGGCACTCGATAACGACGTAGATGTGTCCGACAGGATTTACATCTGGCAAATTTTATCACCGAGACACCAACATGAGTTCACTATAATGCTCCTCAAACCACTGTAGCACTGTTCTGGCTCTGAGACACGGATAATTATACTGCTGGAAGCTGACATCGCCGTCGCGGAAGACTCACGCATGAAGGGAAGGCGTTGGGTTCCCAGCTGTCAGCGTGTCTTCGATTACTTCCGCAGTTCCCAGTCAAGCGCAGGAGAATCTCTCATAGAATAGTACTGCTCCCACCACCCTGCATCCGTGGAGAGCTGTACGTTTCGAGCCGCCGTTCACCTCGATGAAGGCGTTTGAGGAGACGACCAACGACCTCATTTCACCCGAAGAGCTGAAATGTCTCCATTGATCGACGGTTGAATCCCGATGATCCCGTGCCCACTGCAATCGTAACTGGGTCAACATGTGAACACGTGGGGGGCTCCATGCTCAACAGTGTACGATGAACGGTGTGGTCCGAAACAGTAGTGCGTGTACCAGCATTGTGCTCTGTCGGCACCATCTATACTACTTCACAAAACAGCCAGGTCTCCGAGCTCCAGGTTCTGTGAAGGGTCGTGGACGTCCAACACCTTAGCGCGTAGTAGTAGTTTCTCTGTCTTATCTCTTTCCGTAGACGCTCAGGACAATAGCAAGCGAACATTCGACCAGCTTTGCCAATTTCGAGATATTCGTTCATAGGCTCTGTGTAACAATAATCTGCCCTTTGTCAAAGTCGCATATCCATATCATCGCTAGTGCGATCCCCGTTCGTGTCCGTCCCGCTGACATACTTTTGTTACCGCGTCACGTGACTGCAACTTAACGAGGCGGCATCCAGCGCTGCGGCGGGCAGTAGTCATAATATTTTGGCTTACCAGTTTATGTTGATTGAAGCACTGTCTCATATTTGCAGCCTCGGTATGGAGCTGCGAAAACTCTTCCCGAGAAAATCGATTTGGAACTTCTAGTCATTTCTAATGAAAAAGAACCCGTCTTTTAAACGGGATTTACACTTCAGATCAGTTCTATTTGCATATGTTCAGGTGTGCTCTCAACTGAAATGGCAAACGTTCTCTAAAACAGCGCGAAAACAGATGTAATGCTGGAAGTGTCCTAAAACCGTCTAGAAAACTATGCTTCTAATTTTTTCAATTGCTGTATGAATCTTCAGAAATCGCATTTCCTGTACCGCCAGTGCGGTTAGGAAAGTGGACAGCGTTTTTTGTCAGAATTTGTCCCGTCCACATTGTCATTTTCATTTTAAACGCCTTTCCATTAAATCAAGAGTAATTTTTTACCTTCGTGGAAAGCTTTATTATGTATCTTCGATATGTACTCGTATCCTGTAATACTACAACTGATGTATAAATCCAGAAATAAATTTCTTCAACGATGACGTATCACAGGCAAGTCAGACGTATTTTAACATTTCAACATGCACTTCAGAATGTCTATAAAGCCAAAATCATGATAGTGTAAAATTAATGAACAATTATCACCCATAAGCGGGAAATTAGTTAAAAAAAACACAGTGGACAGCATGCAGTAATGTCCCATTAAAATACGAGGTTTGCAAGCCATTCCAGATGTTCGTTATTTGTTTCTCCTTTCCTTCTCCTTCAGAATTCAGCAATAGCGGAACTTAATTCGAAAAATCTTTCCTGGCATGCCCTTGAAGTCATAATTCGCAGTAATTTTTCTTATCATAAAATACATTTCAACCATCAGCTATTTATTTGTCCCATTATCATCTACCGGTTTCGGTTATTAACTATCATCCAGGATGTGGGGTACAACAGATCAGTTAAAAGCATACCAGATTTTTTTGGAGCTGAACAGTATCAAAATAGTCCAGTAAAACTATAAAAATACCTGACATAATTTGTCTTAAATACTGACAGTCATATCTCATGTCTTAAAGACGGATACCACAGGATTTTTAAAGGCTTGTGACAGTGGATCGACAGAGACTTCCTTTACAGCACGCAAGAATAGCGCCGAATAAATAGCGCTGATAATACGATTTTTCCGAACTGAAGAATGTCGTACCGACTGGAAAATGTTGCATTGAATGTCGAAAGAAATAGCGTCGCACCTCACTGCTAAATGAAATGTCGCCCTAAAGCGAGCAGTTTCGAGATGGATGGAGTAAAGTCGAGACCTGCCAAGTAGGGTCGAGACAGCCCTTGCAGCACACCGTGCAAAGGTGTAGCATTGTGCGCCGTCGCAGACCATGGTGTAAGGTGTCGACGACGTTCCTGCCAGTACAGGGAGGGTGATTTGTTTGGATACTTGTGGTAGGAGTTCGCAGCACTAATAGGAAAAGAGGTTTAGAAGTACTACAGAGACACATTCTGAAGTTAGAAAGTAACAGGACGCTTTTAAGCTGAGGGCAGCCTTTATTGATGTTACACACAAGTATGGGCACACACACACACACACACACACACACACACACACACACACACACACACACAGACACACATAAACAAAACTAAGAACAAACCTGACAAAGAATGCTGGACCATGAGAAACAGAATTAACAAGGAACCCCTTGAGTGCGAGATCCTTCGAAAGTGTTAACAGTTATGACAGGAAAAATTGACTCATCATGTGCATCAGGGGGGGGGGGGGGGGGGGGGGGGAGGGTGACATATAGTGACTGTCCAGGAGGTACAGAGAGAATCCTTGTGTGGGATGCATTTATTACATTTCGCCGGCCGCGGCGGCCGAACGGTTCTAGGCGCTTCAGTATGGAACCGCGCTGCTGCTACGGTCGCAGATTCGAATCCTGCCTATTCCTTGGATGTGTGTGATGTCCTTAGGTTAGATAGGTTTAAATAGTTCTAAGTTTAGGGGACTGATGACCTCAGCTGTTAAGTCCCATAGTGCTTAGAGCCATTTGAACAATTTTTTACTACACTTCACAAAATGGATATCGTCGACACAAAGAAGTGTTCAAGACGAGTCATCAACTTCCACCATGCACACCGAATGAAAAAAGGTGCGCCACGGTGATCATAAAGTGGGCATCATGAAGATCGAAGGCGAACTCCTTGAGAGTTACACACCATGCAGGACGTTCAACAAGGAATCCACTCTTATTAAAGATTGCAAATGGAATCATATTGGTTGAACTGGTTGATAAGAATTAATGGGAAGTGACGGCAGGCAACAGTATGCGAAACAGTCTGTCGTGGAGCTTATTATGAAACTGACTATTTTTTGAGGCACAGCTGCAGAAGGTGCAATAATGTGCTTTACAGACACGGAAAAAACAAACCATTCAGAGGCTCAGTTTGTCCAGCGGTTCCAGATGGTATGAATTGCAATGTCATACACTTTTCAGAAGATATAGATTGCTCTAAGGGAGTATGACTTTTATATGCACACTACAAATCATGCAAAACCAAATTATTTGACCAACTATGGACCACAAGCAGTGCTCATACAATTTTACAACTCTTGCTTGCTGTGATATAAATGTTCCCCATTGTCTTTGCAAATCACGCACACGAGAAAGAATCGTAAGAGGCAGAGCACTTCCAGTTTCTCGCAGTCCAATGAATAACACAATAAATAATAAATAACACTTGTCAGTCATAACGTGTAGGCTTTCACGGCCGTCGTCTTCAGTAATTCCGGGCTAAGATGCAGTGGTCCAATAGTAGAATTACCTCTCCCTGACGTTTCGTTGCCAGCTGCTGGCAACATCATCTGAAGTGAGTCTACGACTGGCTGGTATCAACTTTCCTCTGTAACACCTTGAATGCTTCGAATCCCTTCTTTTCTGGTCTTCCACGGTCCATGTTTCGCTGCCACCCAATGCTGTGCTCCAAACGTACATTTTCAGAAATCTCTTCCTCAAATTAAGGCCTATATTTGGTACTAGTAGAGTTCTCTTGGCCAGGAATGCCCTTTTTGTCAGTGCTGGTCTGCTTTTTATATTCACCTTGTTCCGTCCATCGTAGATTGTTTTGCTGCCTAGGTAGCAGAATTCCTTAACTACTACTTCGTGATCCTTAATTATGATGTTAAGTTTCTCGCTATTCTTATTCCTGCTTACTTCTCATTACTTTCGTCTTTCCTAGATTTACTCTCAATCCATATTCTGTGCTCATTAAACTGTTCATTCCATTCAGCAGGTCCTGTAATTCTTCTTCACTTTCACTAAGGATAGCGATGTCATTAGCGATTCTTATCATTGATATCCTTTCATCTTGACTTTTGATCTCACTCTTGAATCTTTCTTTTCTATCCGTCATTGCTTTTTCGATCTATAGGTTGAACTGTAGGGGTGAAACACTACATCCCTGCCTTACAACCTTCTTAGTCCGAGCACTTCTTTGTTTCTAATCCCTTTTGGCCCTTGTACATATTCTATATCGCGCGCCTTGCCATATGGCTTACCCCTATTTTTCTCAGAATTTTGAACATCTTGCACCTTTTGACACTGGAGAACGCTTTTTCCAGCTCGACAAAAAGTTTCTTGTTTTTTTCATCTGTCTTGCTTACGTTATCAACGGCAACGTCAGAACTGCCTCTCTGGTGCCTTTAGCTTTCGCAAATGCAAACTGATCTTCATCTAACAAATCCTCATTTTTGTCCAGTTCTTTTGTATATTATTCTTGTCAGCTGCTTCGATGCATGAGCAGTTCAGCCGATTGTATGATAATTCTCGCACTTGTTGGATCTAGCTATCTTCAGAATTGTGTGGATGTTGTTACAGGGCAGTCAGATGTCGTATCGCCACTCTCATACATTATACACAACAACGGCAACAGTCGCTTTGTTCGCACTGTCCCTAAGCCTAAAGCTCCAAAAAACATCCCGGTGCCAATCTCGTGTGAAGGCAAGCGTTTTGAGCTTGCTGCTGGGACATAGAAACTGTACACTTCTTTTTCGTCTCAGAGGTTCCCTACAGTGGGACAGTCTTCATCGTTGGAAGGGCTTGTTTTCCAGTATGTATGTGCGTCAGGAACAGGAAACTGTTATTTTGAAACCCAACAGCTTTAATGGTTGTCACTCACTTAAGTATATCGTTACTCCCGCTCGGGTCAACAGTGTGTCAAGTATTATAATTATTAAACATCTTTCTTTCTGAAATTTCTTTGCTGGTTTAATTCGCGGCTGGAATTTTAGGAAAGTAGAAATAAAATTGACATGTGAATTATGAATAATTATGTGGGTTGTTTATCATCAGTGGGACCTGAATCGCTCACCTGATTTGTCACTTCCCGATTTCTACCCTACTTATCCCTTGTTGTCGGTCTGGCGGTGTAGCACATGGCCGCCTTGGGAGGATTCATAACATATGGTGGCTAATTTAGGTTAAATAGTGTGTAAGCTTAGGGACTGATGACCTTACCAGTTAAGTCCTATAAGATTTCACACATATTTGAACATTTTGAACTGAGAACTGTCAGAGGTACGAGAACTCCGGACAATATCTGAAAAGTGTTGTTCAGAGAACGTTAAAGCTACCATGCTACAGCTTGACCATTCAACAAAAGTTGTAGGATGTTCCTCTCTTGCCAAAAAAAATATTCCCCCTCAGTCACGTAAAGAAAAGAAGGTCGTCGATTACGTCAAAATTTGCGTCTATGATGTACATGTGCCGCGACGAATTAGTTCATCTCATAGTCCACAATGCAGTATGATATTCCAACGTATCGGGTTCGTCGAAGGAATGCATTTTTTTTTCTGATAACAAGCTCTTTGTCTGTAGCGTGTCTGTCGACTAATGTGGTCTCTGAAAGGCTGTGTTCAACTCCAGCTGCCCGTGATGTTGCGCAGTTTCCACAATGGTAATACGAGTAGTGCCATTTCTCCAGTCACGATACATTTACACCGCAACATCACGCGAACAGCTCAGAAACTGCAGCCTTTGAGAAATACTGCTGTCCTTAACCCGAAAGCAGCAAATCGTCGATTCTCGGCAACTCCGACAAATCACCCCTTTTTCGCGTGTCAGCAAAGACTGGTATGAGCGCGGGCGGTCTATCGCTCACTTAAATGCCACCAGACTGACTTATTTCATAGTCAGCTCGCCGACAGCGTCAGCTGCAAGAGGCGGACACAGTAATGCGACTTAACTAGATATATGACGGACGACAGCACTCGCTGGGGCGCACTAAAGCAGTTACTGCTGTTTCACACACAGTTCTATTTCCTTTCGCCCTGACGGCAATGTTCAGGACGGCCATTTCATACTTTCTGTTTGCAACAGCATAAACTGAGATGAGAAAAGTCACTGATATGCCCGCTAAAACCGATGGGCAGATTAGTATAGTGGAAAGGGCCAAATAAGGTGTCGGTCAATTTCACTTCAAAATTGTAATTTATTGTAATTTTATAACACCTTTAAACCAAAAGGGCACACAGCCGAACCTTTACAACTACGAGGTTCAAAATCCAAATCTTTCACAGTTGAAGGCCTCCAAACAAGAAATTTTTAAAAGTAACAAAATAAATTTCAAGTCACTGAAGACGTGCTGCTAAAATAATTAATATATATCACAGCTAGGCGGAAAGCCTCAAGACAAAGGTGGATAGAACAAACATATACAAGGTGCAATACAAACGGTTGAAGGCCACAGTTAAATTTCAAATATATTACCATAATCTTTTAAGGCAGAAGGCCATAATGTTTTCGCTTAAGGGGAAAATTTGAGAATAAGGCTTTAAGCGGTGAAGTCCTACAGTTGATTTTCCAAAAATTCAAAACTACCTTAATCTTTAAGTTTTCAATGGCCGAACAGACACTAGTGAAAAAGCAACGCAACGACAATACTAAATCTAAGAATAAGGTTTTAAGTGGCTGAAGGCCCACAATTGATTTACATAAATTGATTTAGATAAAACATAATAAAATTATGTTCTTTTAAACTATGGCTATAGTCGATTACCAACAGACCATTGAACACCCATGACAAGGATAGTATGGACAACGGCACTCAGACGCCTCCAGGGGGGGGGGGGGGGGGGTGGAGGGGGGGGGGGGGGGCTGCCCTCGAAACATTAACGTTCGCTTAGGTGAGACAGGTGGTGGGCCCAACTGCACTTGATCCGTCAGTAACCCAATCATGAGACAGTCACAGAACGACCAACTAAACGACTGGCTTGCCACCAATCGGTACATAAAACCTCAAAGACCAAACTGTTACGGACGTGATTATCCACAATGAAGTATGTATTAATCTGTCAAAACTACACACCATGTTGGACAGCGACAACAGGTGCGGAAATGACGCTGCCTGAAATTACGTTAATGGCCAGGGCAGGTAACCAGAACACTAACCTCCACAAGGCAGAAAATTCCTCTGGTGCACTTGAAGTGTAGTGAACCAATATAGTTAATTCCACCACACGGCGGCTCGATTTCACCACTACAAACACTCGTTGTTGCTCACAGGAAAAGCTCCCCAACAGCGAACGACCGAAACGAACGACACAACATGAACGGACGTGGCTTGGGTACTTAACACACCACTCAACACTGACGTCCTGGGTCGGTGAGCCACGAAGCTCGTAGCGATCGGACAGCTCCACACACGCTACGACACTGCGCAGGGACCGCCAGCGGACCCAGCCGACTGCACCGCATTGAGATATCCTCCCTGGTCCGCACCGACCGACCGAATGCCTGCACTCCCCCTAGCCGGAATTATATGCACAAGACTGAAGATGGTACACAGAGCAAATATCGATAGACATCGCTGCTTCCACTAGTAGAAGGAGGAAGAACCGCGGCATAACCGCAACAACGGCGAGAAACCAAACACAGATAGATAGCTAAGTTCAAGGAAACGCATAGTTCGGAGTGAACATGACTCAGTCATAGGATAGCGATATCCACATACACAGAAAACGGTAGTATCGCCTACACATGGTATAAAACGGCAATGCATTGACGGAGCTGTCATTTTTATTCAGGTGATTCGTGTGAAAATGTTTCCAACGTCAGAATGGCCGCACGACAGGAATTAACAGACTCTGAACGTGAAATGGTAATTGGAGTTAGACGCATAGACGCAAGGACACGTCACCCCGAACATCGCTGTGTCTGACGACCTTCACTTAAAGACCGAGAGCAGCTGCGTTGGCGTAGAGTTGTCAGTGTTAACAGACAAGCAACACTGCGTGAAATAACCGCAGAAACGAACACGGGACGGACAACGAACGTATAGGTTAGGACAGCGCAGCGATATTTGGCGTTAATAGGCTATGGTAGCAGACGATCGACGGGAGTGCCTTCGTTGGCAGCACGACATGGCCTGGAGCGCTTCTCCTGGGCTCGTGACCACCGTGGTCTGACTTCGATGAGTCCCGATTTTAGTTGGTAAGAACCGATGTAAGGTTCGAGTGTGGCGCAGCTCCCACGAGGACTTGGACCTAAGTTATCAAGAAGGCAATCTGCAAAGTGGTGGTGGCTCCGTAATGGTGTGGGCTGTGTTTACATGCAATAATTGGATCCTCTTGTCCAACTAATTTGATCATTGACCGGAAATGGATACGTTCGGCTACTTGGAGACCATTTACAACCATTCATGGACTTCACGTTCCGAAAAGACGATGGAATTTTTATGGATAACAATGCGACCTGATCCCGGACGACAATTGTTCGCGAAAGGTTTGAAGAACATTTTGGATAATTCGAGCGACGTGAATCACATCGAACAGTGGTGGTACGTGATGGAGAGGTCAGTTCGTGCACATACTCTAGCACCGGCAACACTTTCGCAATTCTGGATGGCTGCAGAGGCAGCATGGCTCAGTATTTCTGCTGGGGACTTCCCAACGACTTGTTGAGTCCAGGAAACGTCGAGTTGCTGCCGTACGCCGGGCAAAAGGAGATCCATCAAGATATTACGGGGTATCCGATGACTCTTTCACCTCTAGTGTATAGCACGACGTGTCTCTCCTAAAAAAGGAAAGTCTGTTATTGACGATATATTTCGTCAAAATGTTAAAAGCTTAGATAAATTTTAACGTCAGTTTCATCGTAAAAGACGCATTATGGAACGCGTTTGAAATTTCGTAAATACTCTGAGGGCCAACGGCCTTGCCGCAGTAGTAACACCGGTTCCCGTCAGATCACCGAAGTTAAGCGCTGTCGGGCTGGGCTAGCACTTGGATGGGTGACCATCCGGTCTGCCGAGCGCTGTTGGCAAGCGGGGTGCACTCAGCCCTTGTGAGGCAACCTGAGGAGCTACTTCATTGAGAAATAGCAGCTCCGGTCTCGGAAACTGACATACGGCCTGGAGACCGGTGTGCTGACCACGTGCCCCTCCATATCCGCATCCAGTGACGCCTGTGGGCTGAGGATGACACGGCTGCCAGTCAGTACCTTGGGGCCTTCCTGGCCTGTGTGGGATGAGTTAGCTAAAATACTCTATGAATCTGATACTTTGCCAGAGGAGAAAATCTCTGCAGTCACTGAAAACCCGAAGGAAAAGTGGGGACGTCTTATTTCGTTGTAAGCATAATGACATGAAACACAGTGCTTTACGAGTGCGTTGTACTCTGGAGAACCGCATGACAATCCTATCAACACTCCCATTGAACTTAGGTGCTTTGATACCCATGACATCTCACAGTAAAGCCACCAGAGGAACACAGATTAAGGAATCCATTTTCGATAATGGATCTAACAGAAACCACAGCCAGTTTGACGCTCAGCATAACTGTTGACAGGATGAGACTAGAAACTGGCAAATAAAGAACTCTGACCGCAGAATGCATGAGTAATTACTGTCTTCAGTAGTTTCCCCACAAAACAGGGAATCCCTTAACGTACTTAATTACCGAATGCAGATTGACAACCGAATGAACTGTCCGTCTCTTTTGTTGTATAGATGATGATGAAGTCCCATGCTCCTCGACAGAGCGTAGAGGACGATGCAAAGACCCGCACCACTGTACTAGGCAAGGTCCTAGCGGAGGTGGTTTGCCATTGCCTTCCTCCGACCGTAATGGGGATGAATGATGATGAAGACGACACAGTCATTTCGGGGCAGGTAAAATTCCTGACCCCTCCGGGAATCGAACCCGGGACCCCGTACTCGGGAAGCGAGAACGCTACCGCGAGACACGAGCAGCGGACTTGAGTAAAGGAAGATTACTGGCATTATTTGGAATGTTTTACGTGCCATCTATGATGCAGTGAGTTAAGGTAACTTGTAATGAAAACTGTATCAATTGACAAAAGATTCTTACCTTATACAGGATGTCTCAGGATGAATGGTGTTGGTCAATATTCAGGAATATGACAGGAACGATCATTTGAAGCAAAAAACTTCATATGGACATATGTCCTGTCCGGAACAGTTTAATGTACGTTCTTACTTATTTTCAGTATTGTTCTAAATTTTGTTAAGTTTACAGAGGTACAACAGATAGTGTTCTACAAAGTATCATTCATATCTCAGCATTATCGTACTCGACACTTAGCTCTTGTACAGTTCACAATAAACATTCGAATATTTCACTGTCAACTGGAAAGAGGTTGAAAGAAACAGGGTAGGTTCGGCTAGAATAAAATGCCAAAGATGTTGGGTGGGTAAATACATAGTAAGTGCGCATCACTAACTCAAAGACGAATGTATACTATATGTATCCTATCTCGGAAACCATTGCAAATAGGGAATATTAAGTTTTTTTCCTTCGAATGAGCGTTCGTGTCATATTCCTGAATGTTTCCTATTTTTTCTATTGGAGCGGCCGTTGTGGTCTAGCGGGTAAAGCACTAGACTACAGCCTTGAGGATTACGGAGTCACGGAGAAGAGCAAGGATTTTTCCTTTTTCCAATACTTCAGGACGGCCCCATTTACCGTCAAGGCATGATACAATGATTTCTCGAGATCACAATACACAAAAAAGAGTGGTACGTTGCGGACGTATTTTTTTAGCAGACATAGGTAGATTGTTTGATCAACAAGTGCGACAATTCTGCCAATTAACTAAGCCATCGGAATGAAAATGTTCAAAAAATGTTCAAATGTGTGTGAAATCTTATGGGACTTAAATGCTAAGGTCATCAGTCCCTAAGCTTACACACTACTTAATCTAAATTATCCTAAGGACAAACACACACAGCCATGTCCGAGGGAGGACTCGAACCTCCGCCGGGACCAGCCGCGTTGGAGTGAAAATGGATCTCGTCGCTATCGATGGTTTCCTCCACCAAACCGATATTCATTACTTGTTCAGGGGCCCAATGGATGACTCTCTTAGCTCTCTTTACCAACTCCTACCTTTTACAGTTATCGTCTTTCTCATCCCTCCCCCCCCCCCTTCCTCTATCTCACTATCAGGCAACATTAGCTTCTAGAATGGACGATAAGGACTTCGATCTCTGGAGCCCAAGTACGTCTGTAATCGTCGTCGTGATCATGATCATCATTTTCTGTTATGAGCGACACCACAAAGTCTTCAGAGTAACTGGCTCCTTCGTAGCTTGGAGGGTAGCCCGAAATGAAGACAATTCTTGCGCTTTTAAGCGCACTTTCCTACTGAACTAATGGCTACTGCACGTGGGAAAGAGAAGTTTTCTGCAAGCGAATCTAGTAAATCACAGTGCTTTTCGAACTGTTAGCAGTCAATATGCTTCAACAAGATATCAATTATGCATGACATTTCCGAAGCTCATAAGTGATTAGCATTGTTGCGCATATAATCGCCATAACACTAGTCGTCTGTCACGTATTGTTGCTCATTTATCCGGATGTTATCAACTGAATGACTTCATTTATATTGCGGAAACGATGTATTTATGGCGTCACTTAAAACGTAGTACTGCCCTAAAAACAATAACTGGGAAGCATCCTAAATGCACAGAAAGAGGGTGGCGGAGCGTAATAGAATGCAGCGGATTGCGGACGGGAGTGAAAGGTTTAAACAGATTGCTGGCGCGGGATCGAACGCAAATTTATGGCGCCGAGCGGAGCGGCTCGGCCGCAGAGAATGAGATTAGGCGGCCCATTATGGCCGCCGGAGTAGCATTGTAACCGGAGCCGTTATTCTGGCTCTGTTTCCAACGGGCAATGTTTCTACTATGGCGGGGGAAGGGGGGGGGGGGCGTGGATTGTGCTTGCGCAAGGCTCAGTTCGCCGCTCGCCAAAGACAACACGTAACTAATGTTCGAAACACGCTGCTCAGCCTGTGGGCGCATTTCTCTCCTCGTTACGTACGCAGTGTACCTAACGCGGTCGTATTTTTTGCCCAGAGGTCATAATCAACACTAACTGATTTTGATCAGTTAAAACACTGACTACAATGACAAGCAGCTAACAATAATAAAAATATCGCCTTTTGTAGATGTTTTGCCTCCCCCCCCCCCTATGAACCATGGACTTGGCCGTTGGTGGGGAGGCTTGTGTTCCTCAGCGATACAAATAGACGTACCGTAGGTACAACCACAACGGAGGGGTATCTGTTGAGAGGCCAGACAAACGTGTGGTTCCTGAAGATGGGCAGCAGCCTTTTCAGTAGTTCCAAGGGCAACAGTCTGGATGATTGACTGATCTGGCCTTGTAACACTAACCAAAACGGCCTTGCTGTGCTGGTACTGCGAACGGCTGAAAGCAAGGGGAAACTACGGCCGTAATTTTTCCCGAGGGAATGCAGCTTTACTGTATGATTAAATGATGATGGCGTCCTCTTGGGTAAAATATTTCGGAGGTAAAATAGTCCCCCATTCGAATCTCTGGGCGGGGATTACTCAAGGGGATGTCGTTATCAGGAGAAAAAAACTGGCGTTCTACGGATCGGAGCGTGGAATGTCAGATCCCTTAATCGGGCAGGTAGGTTAGAAAATTTAAAAAAGGTAAATGGATAAGTTAAGGTTAGATATAGTGGGAATTAGTGAAGTTCGGTGGCAGGAGGAACAAGACTTCTGGTCAGGTGACTACAGGGTTATAAACACAAAATCAAATAGGGGTAATGCAGGAGTAGGTTTAATAATGAATAGGAAAATAGGAATGCGGGTAAGCTACTACAAACAGCATAGTGAACGCATTATTGTGGCCAAGATAGATACGAAGCCCACACCTACTACAGTAGTACAAGTTTATATGCCAACTAGCTCTGCAGATGACGAAGAAATTGAAGAAATGTATGATGAAATAAAAGAAATAATTCAGATAGTGAAGGGAGACCAAAATTTAATAGCCATGGGTGACTGGAATTCGAGTCTAGGAAAAGAGAGAGATGGAAACGTAGTAGGTGAATATGGACTGGGGCTAAGAAATGAAAGAGGAAGTCGCCTGGTAGAATTTTGCACAGAGCACAACTTAATCATAGCTAACACTGGGTTTAAGAATCATGAAATAAGGTTGTATACATGGAAGAACTCTGGAGATACTAAAAGGTATTAGATAGATTATATAATGGTAAGACAGAGATTTAGGAACCAGGTTTTAAATTGTAAGACGTTTCCAGTGCCAGGTGTGGATTCTGACCACAATCTATTGGTTATGACCTGTAGATTAAAACTGAAGAAACTGCAAAAAGGTGGGAATTTAAGGAGATGGGACTGGATAAACTGAAAGAACCAGAGGTTGTACAGAGTTTCAGGGAGAGCATAAGGGAACAATTGACAGGAATTGGGGAAAGAAATACAGTAGAAGAAGAATGGGTAGCTTTGAGGGATGAAGTAGTGAAGGCAGCAGAGGATAAAGTAGGTAAAAAGACGAGGGCTAGTAGATATCCTTGGGTAACAGAAGAGATATTGAATTCAACTGATGAAAGGAGAAAATATAAAAATGCAGTAAATGAAGCAGGCAAAAAGGAATACAAACATCTCAAAAATGAGATCGACAGGAAGTGCAAAATGGCTAATCAGGGATCGCTAGAGGACAAATGTAAGGATGTAGTGGCTTATCTCACTAGGGGTAAGATAGATACTGCCTACAGGAAAATTAAAGAGACGTTTGGAGATAAGAGAACCACTTGTATGAACATCAAGAGCTCAGATAGAAACCCATTTCTAAGCAGAGAAGGGAAAGCAGAAAGGTGGAAGGCGTATATAGAGGGTCTATACAAGGGCGGTGAACTTGAGGACAATATTATGGAAATGAAAGAGGATGTAGATGGAGATGAAATGGGAGATACGATACTGCGTGAAGAGTTTGACAGAGCACTGAAAGGCCTGAGTCGAAACAAGTCCCCGGGAGTAGACAACAGTCCATTAGAACTACTGAGGGCCTAGGGAGAGCCAGTCCTGACAAAACTCTACCATCTGGTGAGCAAGCTGTATGAATCGGGCGAAATACACTCAGACTTCAAGAAGAATATAATAATTCCAATCCCAAAGAAAGCAGGTGTTGACAGATGTGAAAATTACAAAACAATCAGTTTAATAAGCCACAGCTGCAAAATACTAACACGAATTCTTTACAGACGAATGGAAAAACTAGTAGAAGCCGACCTCGGGGAAGATCAGTTTGGATTCCGTAGAAATACTGGAACACGTGTGGCAATACTGCCCTTACGACTTATCTTAGAAGAAAGATTAAGGAAAGGCAAACCTACGTTTCTAGCATTTGTAGACGTAGAGGAAGCTTTTGACAATGTTGACTGGAATACCCTCTTTCAAATTCTAAAGGTGGCAGGGGTAAAATACAGGGAGCGGAAGGCTATTTACAATTTGTCCAGAAACCAGATGGCAGTTATAAGAGGTAGGGACATGAAAGGGAAGCAGTGGTTGGGAAGGGAGTAAAACAGGGTTGTAGCCTCTCCCCGATGTTATTCAATCTGTATATTGAGCAAGCAGTGAAGGAAACAAAAGGAAAATTCGGAGTAGGTATTAAAATCCATGGCGAAGAAATAAAAACTTTGAGGTTCGTTGATGACATTGTAATTCTGTCGGAGACGGCAAAGGACTTGGAAGAGAAGTTGAACGGAATAGACAGCGTCTTGAAAGGACGATATAAGATGAACATCAACAAAAGGAAAACGAGTCGGGTGATGCTGAGGGAATTAGATTAGGAAACGAGACACTTAAAGTAGTAAGGGAGTTTTGCTATTTGGGGAGCAAAATAACTGATGATGGTCGAAGTAGAGAGGATATAAAATGTAGACTGGCAATGGCAAGAAAAGCGTTTTTGAAGAAGAGAAGTTTGTTAACATCGAGTATAGATTTAAGTGTGAGGAAGTCATTTCTGAAAGTATTTGTATGGAGTGTAGCCATGTATGGAAGTGAAACATGGACTATAAATAGTTTGGACAAGAAGAGAATAGAAGCTTTCGAAATGTGGTGCTACAGAAGAATGCTGAAGATTAGATGGGTAGATCACATAACTAATGAGGAAGTATTGAATAGGATTGGGGAGAAGAGAAGTTTGTGGCACAACTTGACCAGAAGAAGGGATCGGTTGGTAAGACATGTTCTGAGGCATCAAGGGATCACCAATTTAGTATGGGAGGGTAGCATGGAGGGTAAAAATTGTAGAGAGAGACCAAGAGATGAATACACTAAGCAGATTCAGAAGGATGTAGGTTGCAGTAGGTACTGGGAGACGAAGAAGCTTCCGCAGGATAGAGTAGCATGGAGAGCTGCATCTAACCAGTCTGACTGAAGACCACAACAACAACAACATAGATGTTTTGATCTTTTCAAGGAGTTTGTTTGCATAGAACATGTTAGTCTCTCAGAAGAACTTGGCCAAGTGCTGATAGGACTCACTAAGGAGTCTGTACAAGCTATTTGCCTATTGCCAACATTAATACTCGCGACACATTGGGCCCTAGGATCCGATATATTCAAGCATGTTTCATTTTCAATAATATAAATGTGACATGAAGTCACGCAGGATGCAGGCGACGATTGTTATAATAATCTACATCTACATTTATACTCTGCAAGCCACCCAACGGTGTGTGGCGGAGGGCACTTTACGTGTCACTGTCATTACCTCCCTTTTCTATTCCAGTCGCGTATGGTTCGCGGGAAGAACGACTGTCTGAAAGCTTCTGTGTGCGCTCGAATCTCTGTAATTTTACATTCATGATCTCCTAGGGAGGTATAAGTAGGGGGAAGCAATATATGCGATACCTCATCCAGAAACGCACCCTCTCGAAACCTGGCGAGCAAGCTACACCGGGATGCAGAGCGCCTCTCTTGCAGAGTCTGCCTCTTGAGTTTGCTAAACATCTCCGTAACGCTATCATGGTTACCAAATAACCCTGTGAGGAAACTCGCCGCTCTTCTTTGGATCTTCTCTATCTCCTCCGTCAACCCGATCTAGTACGGATCCCACACTGATGAGCAATACTCAAGTATAGGTCGAACGAGTGTTTTGTAAGCCACCTCCTTTGTTGATGGACTACATTTTTAAGGACTCTCCCAATGAATCTCAACCTGGCACCCGCCTTACCAACAATTAATTTTATATGATCATTCCACTTCAAATCGTTCCGCACGCATACTCCCAGATATTTTACAGAAGTAACTGCTACCGGTGTTTGTTCCGCTATCATATAATCATACAATAAAGGATCCTTTTTTCTGTGTATTCGCAATACATTACATTTGTCTATGTTAAGGGTCAGTTGCCACTCCCTGCACCAACTGCCTATCTGCTGCAGATCTTCCTGCATTTCGCTACAATTTTCTAATGCTGCAACTTCTCTGTATACTACAGCATCATCTGCGAAAAGCCGCATGGAACTTCCGAAACTATCTATTAGGTCATTTATATATATTGTGAAAAGCAATGGTCCGATAACACTCCCCTGTGGCACGTCAGAGGTTACTTTAACGTCTGTAGACGTCTCTCCATTGATAACAACATGCTGTGTTCTGATTGCTAAAAACTCTTCAATCCAGCCACACAGCTGGTCTGATATTCCGTAGGCCCTTACTTTGTTTATTAGGCGACAGTGCAGAATAGTATCGAACGCCTTCCGGAAGTCAAGGAAAGTAGCATCTACCTGGGAGCCTGTACCTAATATTTTCTGGGTCTCATGAACAAATAAAGCGAGCTGGGATTCACACGATCGCTGTTTCCGGAATCCATGTTGATTCCTAAAGAGTAGATTCTGGGTTTCCAAAAACGACATGATACTCGAGCAAAAAACATGTTCTAAAATTCTACAACAGATCGACGTCAGAGATATAGGTCTATAGTTTTGCGCATCTGCTCGACGACCCTTCTTGAAGACTGGGACTACCTGTGCTCTTTTCCAATCATTTGGAACCTTCCGTTCCTCTAGAGACTTGCGGTACACGGCTGTTAGAAGAGGGGCAAGTTCTTTCGCGTACTCTGTGGAGAAACGAATTGGTATCCCGTCAGGTCCAGTGGACTTTCCTCTGTTGAGTGATTCCAGTTGCTTTTCTATTCCTTGGACACTTATTTCGATGTCAGCCATTTTTTCGTTCGTGCGAGGATTTAGAGAAGGAACTGCAGTGCGGTCTTCCTCTGTGAAACAGCTTTGGAAAAAGATGTTTAGTATTTCAGCTTTACGCGTATCGTCCTCTGTTTCAATGCCATCATCATCCCGGAGTTTCTGGATATGCTATTTCGAGCCACTTTCTGATTTAACGTAAGACCAGAACTTCCTAGGATTTTCTGTCAAGTCGGTACATAGAATTTTACTTTCGAATTCACTGAACGCTTCACGCAGAGCCCTCCTTACGCTAACTTTGACGTCGTTTATCTTCTGATTGTCTGAGAGGTTTTGACTGCGTTTAAACTTGCAGTGAAGCTCTCTTTGCTTTCGCAGTAGTTTCCTAACTTTGTTGTTCAACCACGGTAGGTTTTTCCCGTCCCTCACAGTTTTAGTCGGCACGTACCTGTCTAAAACGCATTTTACAATTGCCTTAAACTTTTTCCATAAACACTCAATATTGTCAGTGTGGGAACAGAAATTTTCGTTTTGATCTGTTAGGTAGTCTGAAATCTGCCTTCTATTACTCTTGCTAAACAGATAAACCTTTCTCCCTTTTTTTATATTCCTATTAACTTCCATATGCAGGGATGCTGCAACGGCCTTATGATCACTGATTCCCTGTTCTGCACTTACGAAAAGTTCGGGTCTGTTTGTTATCAGTAGGTCCAAGATGTTATCTCCACGAGTCGGTTCTCTGTTTAATTGCTCGAGGGAATTTTCGGATAGTGCACTCAGTATAATGTCACTCGATGCCCTGTCCCTGCCCCCCGTCCTAAACATCTGAGTGTCCCAGTCTATATCTGGTAAATTGAAATCTCCACCTAAGACTATAATATGCTGAGGAAATCTATGTGCAATGTATTCCAAATTTTCTCTCAGTTTTTCTGCCACTAATGGTGCTGAGTCGGGAGTCGGTAAAATGAGCCAATTATTAACCAAGCTTGGTTGTTGAGTGTAACCTCCACCCATAATATTTCACAGGAACTATCCACTTCAACTTCACTTCAGGATAAACTACTACTAACAGCGACAAACACGCCACCACCGGTTGCATACAATCTATCCATTCTAAACACCGTCTGTGCCTTTGTAAAAATTTCGGCTGAATTTATCTCTGGCTTCTGCCAGCTTTCTGTACCTGTAACGATTTCAGCTTCGGTGCTTTCTATCAACGCTTCAAGTTCCGGTACTTTACCAATGCAGCTTCGACAGTTTACAATAACAATACCGATTGCTGCTTGGTCCCCGCATGTCCTCACTTTGCCCCGCACCCTTTGAGGCTGTTGCCCTTTCTGCACTTGCCCGAGGCCATCGAACCTAAAAAACCGCCCAGTCCACGCCACACAACTCCTGCTACCCGTGTAGCCGCTTGCTGCGTGTAGTGGACTCCTGACCTATTCAGCGGAACCCGAAACCCCACCACCCTATGGCGCAAGTCGAGAAATCTGCAGCCCACACGGTCGCAGAACCGTCTCAGCCTCTGATTCAGACCCTCCACTCGGCTCTGTACCAAAGGTCCGCAGTCAGTCCTGTCGCCGATGCTGCAGATGGTGAGCTATGCTTTCATCCCACTAGCGAGACTGGCAGTCTTTACCAAATCAGATAGCCGCTGGAAGCCCGAGAAGATTTCCTCCGATCCATAGCGACACACATCATTGCTGCCGACATGAGCGACCACCTGCAGATGGGTGCACCCTGTACCCTTCATGGCATCCGGAAGGACCCTTTCCACATCTGGAATGGCTCCCCGCGTTATGCACACGGAGTGTACATTGGTTTTCTTCCCCTCTCTTGCTGCCATATCCCTAATCACTAGTTCTCCATTCAGGCTGACTGTGTTGCAATGATAAAAGTCAAATATCAGGCAAGGAATGACTCTATAGCTCGTATGACGGAATTCATCCATCACCAGATATCCAGAAGCGATTACCGCACGTAGACCAGTCTGCGAATTTTCGATACACAAACAACTTGAGACGCCATATCTACTGCAATACTGGCACCTGGATATTTGACAATGGTCGGCCCCGGTGGCTGAGCGGTTCTAGGCGCTTCAGTCAGGAACCGCGGGACTGCTACGGTCGCAGGTTCGAATCCAGCTTCGGGCATGGATGTGTCTGATGTCTTTAGGTTAGTTAGGTTTAAGTAGTTCTAAGTTCTAGGGGACTGATGATTTCAGATGTTTAGTCCCATAGCGCTCAGGGCCATTTGAACCATATTTGACACTGTATAAATTCCGAAACGCATCATACGAGCATTGTAGTCAGTCCTTGCCTGGAGTTTGACTTTTACCTTCGCGACCCAGTCAGCCTGAATGCAGAACTACTGATTGTTTAACCTACGACAAACTTGAAATTAAGACGAACGACAAAAGAAATAGTATCTCGCATGATATAATTACAAATTAACAATTTTCGTATTTTTTCCTTTACTTGCACTGTGAAACCTTACTTTTTGCCTAATTTCATGATTCTACACCAACGGGAAAAGTTCTTGATGCGTGAGTTTGCATCAAAATGTGTGGCATAAATGCCGTATCAATTGACTGTATAGACTTAGAAGCTTCAATGTTTCACAAGGCCAAGGGACCATAGACCTCAGCATGTGGCATACATTTGAACTTGATACGTCTAATCGTTCTTGACAAAAAGGTTTTTAACGCTCGGACGGACAGACAGAGAGACAGTCGGACAAGAAATCAATCCTGTAAGGTTTCCGTTTCTACAGCCTGAGGCACGGAATACTAAAAACAAATTTTATGCAACTGATATCTTTACAAAATCCAGTTTTGAAACATACTCAACAAACGGAACACAAAAAATGTGCTGATTAGTGGAAATGATGTCAATCCCACAAGTTTCATTTACTGATCCCTTCCCATTTTTATGTATGTGAATGACCTTCCACTTAACATGCATCAAGCAGAACTGGTAATTTGCAGACGATGCAGTGTTATACCATATCCCTAAACAGCAGAAAAAACTAATATTGATTTTTAAAGAATTATTAAGTGCTTCTCTGAAAAAGGACTCTACCGTAATTTCGAGAGAATACACTATACCTACAACAAATATATTTACTTCCGGGTGTAGATGTTGGTGGAAACTTAAACTTGAAAAAGCGTATTACTGAGATGCTCAAGCAATTATTTCAGCTCGTTTTGCTCTTCGTGTTGTTGCTGGTGTTGAAAACAAACGATTTAAGCTCCTAACATATTAATTTTTAACAATGCTAAAAGAAATAGACATTGCCGATAAAATTTATTTGCATTTGCGGAATATTCCAGACATCAGTTGCATTAGTTGGAGATATTACGTACTGGTAACACATGTAAATCTGTGCTCGACCAGGCCTCGAACTTGGATTTCCCGCTTGTTGCGAGCGGTTGCCTTAATCACGTCAGCTATCTGAGCATGCTCCATTTTTCGTGGGTCACCAACAGGTAATATCTTCATATATAATGCAGCAAATGTCAGAAAGATTCCGCAATTATTAATAAAATTCATAAAAAATCGTCACCAATGTCTGCTTCTTCAAACATTCTTACAAACAAGTAATACAAGCCTTGTGGCCCAAAACACTAACGTCGAATGCATTTGTCTCCTCGAAAGCCTGTGGCCGCTGTACAAGTTGCAAACGATGGGGCCATAGACAAAATGATATATCAAAGTTTGCGTCAGTTCTGGAAGCGTGATCAGACAGCCGAAGTGGTTAAGATGACCGCTTGCGGCAAGTGGGATATCCAGGTTCGAGTCCCTATCCGGCACAAAATTTCATGTATCACCAGTAGGCAATACCGTATCTCCATACTTAATGAACTTAATCCAAAAAAATTCCGAAACGTTGAAAATAATTCATAAATTCGTAACATAGGTGCCGCATTTATTCTCAAAAATATCTTAGTGATAAATTTTTTGGTGTAACGCATCATTTACAAAGAAAGTACTACCTGCAGTAATGAGATATTTGGTGTTCACCTTCAGGTATTTCTTCAAGTAGTTAGGCATTTTAACTGCACCGTCTCTTAATACATACACATACATATTCGCTAATGACTTTTTTTTTTTTTTTTTTTTTTGTCGTCAGTCTACTGACTGGTTTGATGCGGCCCGCCACGAATTCCTTTCCTGTGCTAACCTCTTCATCTCAGAGTAGCACTTGCAACCTACGTCCTCAATTATTTGCTTGACGTATTCCAATCTCTGCTTCCTCTACAGTTTTTGCCCTCTACAGCTCCCTCTAGCACCATGGAAGTCATTCCTCATGTCTTAGCAGATGTCCTATCATCCTATCCCTTCTCCTTATCAGTGTTTTCCACATATTCCTTTCCTCTCCGATTCTGCGTAGAACCCTCTCATTCCTTACCTTATCAGTCCACCTAATTTTCAACATTCGTCTATAGCACCACATCTCAAATGCTTCGATTCTCTTCTGTTCCGGTTTTCCCACAGTCCATGTTTCACTACCATACAATGCTGTACTCCAGACGTACATCGTCAGAAATTTCTTCCTCAAATTAAGGCCGGTATTTGATATTAGTAGACTTCTCTGGGCCAGAAATGCCTTTTTTGCCATAGCGAGTCTGCTTTTGATGTCCTCCTTGCTCCGTCCGTCATTGGTTATTTTACTGCCTAGGTAGCAGTATTCCTTAACTTCATTGACTTCGTGCCCATCAATCCTGATGTTAAGTTTCTCGCTGTTCTCATTTCTACTACTTCTCATTACCTTCGTCTTTCTCCGATATACTCTCAAACCATACTGTGTACTCATTAGACTGTTCATTCCGTTCAGCAGATCATTTAATTCTTCTTCACTTTCACTCAGGATAGCAATGTCGTCAGCGAATCGTATCATTGATATACTTTCACCTTGTATTTTAATTCCACTCCTGTACCTTTCTTGTTATTAAACCTTAAATAATCCAACACAGTTTGTTAATAATAGTGTTGACCATACCTACAAGATTAGAAGGGAAAACGACGATTATTACGCTTATTAAAACTCTCAAGACTTTAATATTCACCCACAATAGTTTTTGATCTCTGTCGCAGTAACATAAAATGTCTAACAAGTATCAAAGCAATTTTTAAAATAATCTAAAGTAATTTGTTCTGCACAACTCCTGTTGCATGCATGCATTTATACGAGGGTTGGATCTTAAATAGTGGTAACTATTTATTCACAACCGGTACAAAAGAGATACATGTTTGCACCTGTTACTGTCCTTCAGAGTAGTCACCAGCGTTGTGGAAGGCATAGTATACCGTTAGCATAGCCTGCTCTGTTGATGGTGCGAATGAAGCGGTGTAAGGTTATGGTGATTCTCTCATGTACGACTGTGATGGTGTTGTCCTAACGCATTACATTCCTCCACGGCAGACTGTTAATGCACAATACTACTTTTCGTTTTTGGAGCATCAGCTGCTATCAGCTTTGCGAAAGAAGCGGCCACCCACTCATCAGCTTGCACGACAATGCCCGGGCGCATACAGCGCAAGCTGTGGCTGCGTTGTTCGGTCGATGGGACTGGGAAGTACTGTACCATCCATCATACTCCCCGGACTTAAGTCCCTGTGACATTGATTTGATTCCGAAGATGAAGGAGATTCGACCATCAACAGACCAGGCTCTGCTAACGGTATACTACGCCTTCCGCATCGCTGGCAACGGTTTATACACAACGCTGGTGACTACTTTGAAGGACAGTAACAGGTGCAAACATGTAACTCTTTTGTACCGGTTGTGAATAAATAGTTGCCACTATTTAAGTACCAACCTTCGTATTTAAAAATCGGTAGCCTATAAAACATTCCAATACATAAGTGTAGCTGCACCAGCAAGTTGGAAAATAATACGTTCATGAATGTTAAATCTGATCATGCATTAATATTCTGTAAACTAACTCTTTCTGCGTCATTTACATTTAAAAAAGTCATTCAGATGATCTATGGAACATCTAAGTAAGTGAAAAAGTAACTAACTAAATAGTAAGCGTATCATCGGAAGATAAGTTTAATAGGTCATGGTTGTAAAATATTAAAACGAATTATCTACGGAAGAATGAAACGACCAGTAGCAGCTGACTTGAGGATAGATCATTTTGGGTTCCAGAGAAACACACGAAGTAACATTTTTCATTTTGAAACAGACTGAAGAAAGACAAATCTACTTTTATAACATTTATAGAATAAAAGAAGGCTTCTGACAATATTGCCTGGAATATATTCTCTGAAATGCTGTTGAGGGATACATCTCGGGAGTGATTATCTTCAGCATGTACAAAAACCAGACTGTGAAGCATCGAACGATACAAAAGGGATGTTGATTTGAACATATAGTGTTTGAAAATGGATTACATGATGAAAATAACAAGTAAAATAATGGTAATGTAGTTCTTACGTTACGAGTATGTAGATGAGCTAATCGGCAACCTGGAATTGCTACGAGGTAAGGTAAATTTGATGTACGGCTGAACGCTAGCGTCAGTCCGGAACCACGCAGTTGCTACGGCCGCACTTTCAAATCCTGCCTCGGTCATGGATGTGTGTGATGTCCTTAGGTTAGTTAGGTTTACGTAGTTCTAAGTGTAGGGGACTGATGAGCTCAGATGTCAAGTCCTATAGTGCTCAGAGCCATTTGAACCATTTCGGACGCTAGCGGGTTCGGGGTTCAGGGCGAGCCAGGTGTGTCAGTAAAGGACTGGACGTAGAGTAATCCCGCTATGGGGAATTCTGCCGACGGACGATCGTTAGGACGACAGACAATGCTCCAAGAAGTGGTGGGGTGTCATACGATCTTAAAGACGGCTAATACATCACAGTTACATGTTAAAGTGGATCCGATTACATTCATCTCAGAAAAATGAGGCACATCCAGTGACACAGCAAGATTTCAATATCTTTAGAACTACAGAATACACTACTGGCCATTAAAATTGCTACACCAAGAAGACATGTACATGATAAAGGGGTATTCATTAGACAAATATATTATACTAGAACTGACATGTGATTACATTTTCACGCAATTTGGGTGCATAGACCCTGAGAAATCAGTACCCAGAACAACAACCTCTGGCCGTAATAACGGCCTTGATACGCCTGGGCATTGAGTCAAACAGAGCTTCGATGGCGTGTACAGGTACAGCTGCCCATGCAGCTTCAACACGATACCACAGTTCATCAAGAGTAGTGACTGGCGTATTACCACTTGCTCGGCCACCATTGACGAGACGTGTTCAGTTGGTGAGAGATCTGGAGAATGTGCTGGCCAGGACAGCACTCGAACATTTTCTGTATCCAGAAAGGCCCGCACAGGACCTGCAACATTCGGTCGTGCATTATCCTGCTGAAATGTAGGGTTTCGCCGGACGCAGTGGTCTCGCGGTTCTATGCGCTAGGCGCTCTAGCCGCGCGACTGTTACGGTCGCTGGTTCGAATCCTGTCTCAGGCATGGATGTGTGTGATGTCCTTAGGTTAGTTAGGTTTAAGTAGTTGTCGCCACCGGCGGCAACCTTATGTGAATGCTCTGAAAAGCTACTCATTTGCATATCACAGCATCGTCTTCCTGTCGGCTAAATTTCGCGTCTGTAGCATGTCGTCTTCGTTGTGTAGCAATTTTAATGGCCAATAGTGTATTTCTCTGCTTATAAACATTTTCACAATGGACCACTAAATTAACAACTTTTAAACGCTTCATGAGATTTCAACATGTAGTATCTCCAATAACAGCACTGCATGATAGCTATTGTCCCTGGAACCCAATCATCTGTTTCTATGTTATATATTGATTTATGACGTCTTTTATAACTTTTTTGTTAAGCAAATGTTTCTCGGAACATTGAATTCCCCGCATTTACCTAGCTAATGAATGCAGTATGAATACCTCATATATTGTTATACTTTCGTAATTATTTAATGAACAGTTCACTATTTTGCCTATAACTTTCTTTAAATTTTGACTGCAAGTGCTCCTGGAACTTTGCACTGATTTGGAAGTGGTTAATTACATATGTTAGCAGTCACCACAGTCGTTGAAAGGAAAATCAAGACGCTCCTGTCAATAAGGCATAAATAATTACTTAAATAATATTTAACGATAATTCTTTGCCAGTTATGACGAGTACACTTGAGCAAGAACACTAGCTTATTTATTAACGAAAAATTCTTCATTTGTAATTATTGTGAATGATCTGAGTCTGAGCAAGTATCTATAACTTCTCTTTGTTTAAATGTTGTTCTAATATACTTGTTTGCTTCAGTAAGTGGTAATGTAAAGTCAAATCATTTCAGTAACCCGTAAGAACGATGTATTTTTGGTGGGGAAAAGCAGACGGTTGCAGAACACTACGGAAGTCAACTGGAGACTACGACTTTTCGGGGGACGTTTACGCGATTTCTGGAAGGAAGCAGAGCTGCCTGTGTTAATGCGTGGTATTCGATCGTGGAGATGTTGGATTCGAGCGGTGAACGGCCACTACCACACTTTAACTTCTGAAGGGGTTTTGTATTTCGAGAGGTCTGAAACTGCTGCAGAGTAGAAGTGGAGAGTAGAGAGACTGTGAGTCAGCTGTTCTTTGTATCGCACTTGTTAATTTGTGAATCGTCATGTTGAACTCTGAACTGTTTTTGAGGTCATGAATATTTCATGTGTTGTCATCGATCATAAAATGGACTTAGTTTTCGCGTATCTTTGATGTCTATTAAGTTTGTGGATTTTACCACCATTCTCATAACGCTCTCAACGTAACTTTACTGCATTCGATAAGGATACTTTCTGTCTGTATTTTAACTGAATATTGTAGGACCACTTCCCCTTGAGTAAACATTATCCGGCATAGTTCCCTGTCTTGTACATCATTTACGGAAGTTAGAATAGAACTCATATTCTTACATTATTCATTTAACTCTTATATTTATGTATAATTTATTAATTCACCATCCTAGTCGACGCATAGACTATTTATTTGCAGGATCAGAGCTACAGGTTATTATTTGAGCGAATTATCTGCGGGGCATGAAAGCAGCCATTTGCGGCTCTACCCGCATTCTTTTTAAATGTTTAAAAAGAATAACCCAAGTACGTAACGTACGAGTAACCACAGGTAAAGGTGCAACTGGATTGCTCGAATGGAATGCTGTTTGGAAGAGTAATTACACACAGCAGTGGCCGATAGGTACCGTCGCATAGTCTAGTCCAGTTAAATCAATTTATGCTGAAAAAATTAAATTAGGCAGTGGCAAACTCGAATTACTAGACAAGTATTTTTATTTAGGTGGAAAAATATATTACGGCGGCAAAAAACGAGGAGAACGGCTACAGGAAAGAAAAGCTTCTCTGACGACGGCTACAGGAAAGAAAAGCTTCTCCGACGAAAATAAATAACTTAATCATAATTTATGTGTTAGGAAGTATATTCTGAAAGTTTGTCTGGAATGTAGTCTTCTATGCACAAGGCAGTTGTAATGAAACTTTCGCTACTTGAGAGGGCTTGCCTGAAAAACGCAGGGGAACTTACGACCGTTTCTTGGCAGAGAAGATCCCCAAATGCGAGACACCTGTGAGTGTTCATTGTTCCAGCGAGCGTAAAGTGTGCTTCATCACTCCACAAAATATTCCAAGACCACATGTCGTCAATCTCACCTCTTGAAAGAAACGTAAGAGCAAAGTCTGCTAGAATGTCTACGTCAGCTGGTGCCTAAAGTTTGTACGTACAACATTTCACAATTGTTCACAGCACTTTTAGAACGATAGGCCATGGAATGTTCAGCTGTCGTGACACAGCTGATGCACTGCTTGAAGATCATACATTGCGTCGATAATTCGCAAACATGTCAACAGTAACTTCAAAATGTACAAATGTGTGTGAAATCTTATGGGACTTAACTGCTAAGGTCATCAG
Organism: Schistocerca gregaria; assembly: GCF_023897955.1. NCBI lineage: Eukaryota > Metazoa > Arthropoda > Insecta > Orthoptera > Acrididae > Schistocerca > Schistocerca gregaria. The sequence goes on along the minus strand of NC_064922.1, from coordinate 353,212,102 downwards.
TACCTAAGCTTACACACTACTTAACCTAAATTATTCTAAGGAGAAACACACACAAGTATGCCCGAGGGAGGACTCGAACCTCCGCCGGGAGCAGCCGCACAGTCAATGAATGCAGCGCCCAAGACCGCTCGGCTAATCCCGCGCGGCAACAGTACCTCTTCAACAGTCTGTGACGCAATTGACCATCGGCCTCTCCCAGGAGCAATTCAGAAATCGCCAGTTAATTTGAGCTTCCGAACCATGTTCTTCAACGCTGGTGCTGAAAGAGACTTCTCCGAATTCCATTAATGCGTCGATACTTGCGAAGTGCAGGAGTACTATTGCTGTTATTTTAATAAAACAGCTTGTCCAGATCCATGTTGGCTATCTGCAACTGTAAAGCTCGCTGTTTTTCAGCCCTAAGTCTCCGTACCAGTACCGGCACTTTACGGGTAAATCATGACACTAATAACAACGCAAATCGTGCAGCCTACAGTCTGAACATCATTCCTACAAAATTGGGTAGCCATACGATAAATAGTTTTCCGTCTGCGCTGTCTGAAGTAGCGAAAGTTTAATTATGGCCACCCTATACAGGGACGACAAACAATACGGGCAGAAGGAGCATAGAACAGTTTGAAATGTGTTGTTACAGAAAAATGATGAACAAAGATCAGTTGAATGGGTCGGATAACTGACCAAGAGGTACCGAACTGAAATGGAAAGGAAAAAGGGCACAACTGATTAAAAGATGGGAGAAGTTCGTAGGGCATATCCTCAAGCAACAAGGAATGGTTAATGGTTATCGATATGGAAGTGCTTCAGTAACTGAATGCAGATTCTATGGTTCATTCGAAGGGCATGGGTTTAATTGCAACTGACGCTGAACTTTGTTTTTAGTTTTTGATCTGGAGCTGGAAAAGACTGAAAAGTGTGAATACACAAATCGATAAGGGATCTGGACGGATTTATTAGGAAAGGAGGAATGTTGTTGACTGTTAAGCGTATGGTGCAGTATTCATGCTGACATGGATGGACACAGCAATTGGTAAAAGACAGTACTGCAAAACTTAATCAGACCAAAATCTAGGTTTCTGACCGGCACAACACTGTGTGTGTGTGTGTGTTTATGAAAATGTTCCAGTTTAAGTTGTCCGTAATTGTAATTTCCAGTTTAATGGAGTTGACAGCCTTTAGATTTCTGTGAATTATAACTGAAATTTAACGAATTCCTTCTGGAACTCATGTTGTTGATCTAACACTTCTCATTAAGTAGAGTCATCTACCACTTTTCGCGCTGTACATATATTTGGCCTAAATCATTCTGCAATTGGTTTTGATCTTCTGATTACTTTACTATACGGCAAATGAATGCATTATCTGCAAACTATCTAAGATGACGCTCATATTTTTCTCCTAAAACATTTACATATATTAGAAACAGCAGGGGCGAACATAACACTTCCTTGGGAACGCCAGGTATTACTTCTGTTTTACTCGATAACTTTCCATCAGTTACCACGATCTGTTATATTTCTGAGAGAAAATCACGACGCCATTCCTATCGTCAGTGAAAATGAGGAAGAATTGCAGGGCCTTTCGAATGTACAGAACAATCTACTGGGCAGAGAATATAGGCTGAGAGTAAATCAAATGAATAGTTGAAATGAGACTGGCAGTTAACTAGATCACTAGGTCACGTAACAGACGAAGTAATGAAATCGTGCTGCCTTGGAAGACGTATATAGGAATCACACCAACACAGACAAAATATTCCTCTTTTAAAGAAGTCAAACATAAAGCTCCATTTGAAAAAGATTTTTCAGAGAATGTTCGTCTAGGACACATCATTGTATGGTAGTGAATCTAACAAATAATCGAGGACTTTGAGTGTAAGTGGTTATCCGAGATGAAGACGTTGACTCAGGAGGGGAAGTGCCCATCACGCTCGTCAGAAGACTTATGAACAAAAATGAAATAGATAAAAGATGCAGGAAAAAATGAATGTTGTAAAATAGCTTTAAAACAACCATACCAATTTAAAAAGTTGTTTGTGTGACGATGAAGCATTAGCATTTTCGAAGCCTGGCACTAAGGAGCATTATAATACAAAAATAAAGCATGTTATATTAATGAAAAATAGCGAGAAGTGTAGAGTTTAGTAGACGAAATGATAGGGTTGTAGTATTTTGCGAATATTTATCGCTATCGTAAATGTGCGAAAAAATGTTCACCCTCAGGCGGCAAGCCGTGATATTACGCTGAACATTGTCGCTTAGGAAATATGAAAGAACACTGATGTATTAAACATAGATTTTGAACGTGGACAATTAGGCAGTATCGAGCTTCAGGCTATAGCACAGTTAATGCACACGCTGTATCCTGGAGATTGGTTGCGATAGCATTGTAGTTAGTGACGTATCGGGTATCAAGAACAGACGGCTGAAATTGACACCTATAGTAAGCTGTGTTTGATCGAAGCTATACACGCTGTTGGCAGATATCATATAGCAGTGTATCGGTAAGCTCAGAACGCTCTCAAGGTGTACTATACACCGCGGATGTAAACTGGTCTAAAATAAAACAATAAGAGTAAGTCAATGGTATCCTATTGCTTGAGTAGTGTACTTGTAAGAAACAGAAAGTTGGGTGCACACTGACGGAACCTAAGAAATTTGCTGAAAAGCAAATGTATGATGGACTTCATAACTTGTGGATTACATTAGGCGTTCTTTACTACAGAACGTCGTATTAATAATATGACTTTGGAAGTGATACAATTTGAATTGCAAACTGTTTTTCGTCCGATATGGACATCAAATTTATTCTTTTCTTCAGTTATAATAACAACTACTTACGGAGATCACTAAATATTGCGTAGTTGGCAGCAAGTTACTAAGATCAGAATTTAGAAAAATGTGACTTTTTGGAACCGACTGTTTTTCTAATCAAAGTCTGCTCGAAGGAATATGAATTTTTTGTTCTCGAACTACTTTGAAGCGCTTCAGTTTCAGTCGTGTTCATCACTACAGTTAGCCGAATAATTAACAAAACAATCTTTAGTCAAACTCTTGCACCTTTCGTCTTCAGTTATTTTTTGAATGAATACCAACCCTTGTCTTCAGGTTTTACCATCTACATCTTCCTCTAATACCATGGAAGTTATTCTCTGATGTTTTAGCACATGTGCTGTTATCCTGTCCTCCTTCCTGTCAGTGTTTTCCATACGTTCCTTTACTCGCCGATTCTCTTGAGAACCTCCTCATTACTTACCTTATACAGTCCACCTAATTTTCATTATCCTTCTTTACCACCACATCATCTCACACGGTTTGATTTCTTATTTCGTGATGTTCCCTCAGTCAAAAGGTTCTAATGGCTCTGAGCACTATGGGACTTAGCATCTGAGGTCATCAGTCCCCTAGAACTCAGACTATTTAAACCGAAATAACCTATGGACATCACACACATCCATGCCCGAGGCAGGTTTCGATCCTGCGACCGTAGTAGTCGAGCGCTTCCAGAGTGAAGAGCCTGGAACCGCTCGGCCACAACGGCCGGCTTCCCTCAGTACAAGAGTCACTATTATACAGTGCTTTGATCCGAAAGCATATTCTGAGAAACTGCTCTTTCATTTCTAATACTAAGCCCACATTTATCCGTAACTCTGTCTTTTATTCCTTTCTTTACTACCACTGCCAATGGGCCATATTTTTTGATTATCGTGTCCCTTCACATATTGAATTAAACCGTTCAGTATACTTTCTCTATCTCTTTAGCTTCTGTTTATGACGGTGGCAGGTATATCTAAACCATTGTTGGCGCTGGTTTTCTATCAATTCTGATGAGAACAACACTATCGGTGATCTGTTCACAGTAACACACTTGCTGCCCTACGTTCTTATCCCTAACGAATCATACTCCTGTTACACCAATTTTGCTGCTGTTGAGATTACTCTGTATTCGTTTAACAAGAAATCATTATCTTCTTTCCATTTCACTTCACTGTTACCAACTGTATGTGGATTGAGTCTTTGTATTTCCCTTTTCATAACTTCGAGCTGCCCTATCACGTTCACACTCCTGATGTTCCACGGTCATAGACCTACAATATTATCCTTTCGTTAATTGTGTGTCTCATGGTTGCGGTCCCGTCGGGAGCTCCTCCTTGAGATACGAGAAGGGGGGGGGGGTATTCCGGACTCGTTTGCCAATGGAGAGAGATCATCACGACACTTTTTCAGTTACAGGCCATAAGCCCTGTAGACTCCTTTAATCGTCTTTAGTGCAGTGTTTTCCATTACCATCTACATTCTTATGTAGTTGATTATTGCTAATCCTTCTGCCTTTTAAGGACAGTTTTCCAGCTCAAGGACGAAATGTTGCCCTTGAAGCTATTTCTTCTCCTCCACCCACCTCTACAAGGCCGTAGGTAGGACCACTTACTGGGAGTCGTCGGTAGTAGCTGCTGATACCTTTTATTCAAAGCTTTAACAGTGGTTGTGGTTGAAATTGAGACACAGGACGTTTTGATTCTTAATCAAACACGCCGCCCCTAGACCAGACCGCATCAATCTGGGCGCCTGTGTCTATGGTACTCTGGATTTCATAGACAAACAGAGCGAGTGGTGTTTCGCAGGATCTCTGATTGCGGCACCTGTGCTGGTTTTATAGAGGTAAACTGAGCTTCCCAGAAACGTCATGATGCGTGAGCTTGGAACATGCTTCACAATTCTAAAATAGATTGGTGACCGTGATATGCACCTATAAGTATGTATATCACTGCTTTGAGTAGCCATTCCAGCATTCGTGTTAAGTTGTGTTAAGTAAATAGAATGTGGGAATTGGGGACCAAGATTCGAGCATTTAACAAAAATTGAAGTTTGGTTTTCATGGCTGTTGTCTGTGTACCAAACGCCATCTGAGTTTGCGCAAAATGTTGTCATTTTTCGACTGTCACAGTAGAGGGTCTTCATCAGGATTAATATTTCCGACATAGAGTTTTCTAAAGCATTATGCAGTCACCCACCTGTCTTATGTTCATAAAAAGGAGGAATTTTTAAATTTCGTCGGTGTCGACAGAGATAGATAATATTGTTATGAAGAAGTACAGTGGTGGAAATTGTGCGTTGCCTTATTTGGGGCACTATCCCGCAATCGTTTAGAGTGATTTGCAGAGGCTGCGGGAAGTCAACTGGGAGTAGCAATAGCGGAAGTTCAAGAAAGATAGATTCTTATTAAGAACAAAAGGAGGAAATTAAGGAAGTGGGACCTGAATAAGTTGAAAGAACCAGAAGTTGTTGAGAGTTATAGAGGGACCATTAGGCATCGGTTAACTAGGACAGGGGAAAGGAATACAGTAGAAGGCGAATCGGTAGGTTTAAGAGATGAAATGGTGAAGGCAGAAGAGGATCAAATGGGTAAAAAGACAAGGTCTATTAGAAATCCTTGGATAATACAGAAGATATTGTATTTAAGTGATGCAAGGAGAAAATATAAAAGCAGCAAATGAATCAGGAGAAATGGAATACAAATGTCTAAAAAATGAGATTGACAGGGAGTGCAAAATGGCTAAACAGGAGTGGCTAGTGGATAAATATTAGTATTTAGAAGGACATTTCGCTAGGGAAAAGATGGATACAGCCCACGGGAAAATTAAAGAGGCCTTTCGGGAAAAGAGAATCAATTGTATGAACATAAAGAGCTCAAATAGGAAACCAGGGTTAAGCCCGTTGAAGAGAGAGCTGAAATGTGGAAGGAGGGAGATGAACTTGGAGTCAATATTGTCGAGGTAGAAGAGGACTTAGATGAAGATGGGATAGGATATATGATAATGCAAGAAGAATATGGTGGTAAACTAAAAGATCTGAATCGAACAAGGCCTCGGGAGTAGACGAAATTCCGTCAGAATTACTGATAGCCTTGGGAGAGCCAGCCATGCAAAATGTATGAGACTGGCTAAATGCCGCCAGACTTTAAGAATATAATAATTCCAATTATAAGGAAAGCAGGTGCTGACAAGTATGAATATTACCGAACTGTCAGTTTAATAAGCCATAATTGAACAATACTAACGCTAATTTTGTGCAGAAGAATGAAAAAATTGGTAGAAACAGACGTCGGGGAGATCAGATTGGATTTTGGAGAAGCGTAGAAAAAGATGAGGTAAAACTGACTCTATGACTTACTGTTAGCTTCATTTCAACATTAAGACGTAACATGAACTCCTTACAGACGTGAACGACCACTCTGTTTCGTCCATGACACAAATAAAGACTATAGAAAATAGCAGTGGATACCGTAACATCGTCTGCATCGATTGGCATACAAAATACACAATAGGTAGGCTACACTAGTCTGCAAATTATGCAATGAACAATAATTCCATTCTATACATTTGACATCCAAGATCACCTTCACAGAGCGGGTACATACCCGTACGAGCATGGGAAAAGATGTGCAAAGCGACAATCTTGCATTTGCAAACACTTCGTTACTCACTGGATCGTACCTTGCTGGAAACTACGCAACGCTTTGCCAAAGCTGCATGCGCACGAGCTATCAGGTTCCGTGCATCCATGGGCGGCGTACAGTAAACTTGTTCCTTTAAGTGCCCCCACAGATTAAAAACAAATGTGGTGGATTAAGGTCTGGGGAACGTGGAGGCCAGATCATTGGTCCACCACGATCAATCCATTTTCCTGGAAACGCTTCTTTGATATAGTCATGCACATTCATTCGAGAGTTACGGTGCTCTATCATAATGAAATCATAGCAGTCGCCGAACACCAAGTCCAACGTTTTCTAATGCGTCAGGCAAAGTATTGGAAACAAACGTACCAATCAAGGGCGCACCCACTTTGTCCATTCTGTTTGCGATGTCCCAGAAGCACATCTCCCACGATTCCAGTGATCCAACAATAATTGCTGTTGTGGATGTTGAGAATATTTTCACACGTGATGCTAGAATAGTCAGTCCATGTCGTGTTATTTATAAAATGTTCGTTATCGTCCACTTGGTGCAAAAGCTGTGCACAAAACTGACTCGTCGTATGCGGTCTTCTGGCCGCTGGTGTTGAGTTAACGTGCGATGATATCGATGCAAGTCTTCTTCGTGTAACACTTCAACAACCGGTCATCGAAATATCTGAAACTGCCTTGCAATGTCACGTGTACTTCGCCGAGGTGAATGGTGAACGGTCTGAAGAATCGCGTCCTCTGTTTGTGGAGTACGTCTATTCCTTGGACGACCTCTGTCCACTAATACAGGACGAAAATTACCGGTTTCCCGCAGACGCTGCTCCAGGCGGTGAAAAACATTCTTATCGAAACTGTGCCTTTGAGGGTACCGTGCGATATACGTACGAGCAGCAGCAATAGCAGCTAGGTTATCGGATGCACTCAGCACCAAAAGCATATAACGACATATTTATCGTTTGAGTACTACATCGGGAACCTGACCGAAATGGTCTTGACAGTATCAGTTATGATTGTGAAGCGGTTAGTAGCCACATATATGTAGTTTAATGGATCACACGGTCATGTGATAGGCTAAATGTAAATGTCACATGATTAGGGCCTCCCGTCGTGTAGGCTGTTCCCGGGTGCAAGTCTTTTTGACGCCACTTCGGTGACTTGCTCCTCGTTGAGGATGAATTGATGACCCAGTTCCTGAGCGGAGAAAATCTCCGACGCAGCCGGGAATCGAAGCCGGGCTCTTAGGATTGACATTCTGTCGCGCTGACCACTCAGTACCGAGGGCGGACCGTGTGATAGGCTACTGGCATGTGACAAAATAATGTCATGCTCATAAACGACAAGAACTAGGGAACGGTCTTCTAAAAAATAGAAAGGAATCCGAGGATTCGAACCGTAACTCCATGGTGTGTGTAAGCTCGTAAATGAAATGAGCGATGGCATCGTTCGCCGGGAGGCCCCATCCGGGGAAGTTCGGCCGCTAAGTGCAAGTCTTACTTCAGTCGACGCCACATTGGGCGACTTGCACGCTGGAGATGAGGATGAAATGATGATGAGGACAACACAACACCCATTCCTCGAGAGGAATAAATCTTCAGTCCGACCGGGAATCGAACCCAGGCCCGCTTGTATGGGAGACGAACACGCTACCACCCAGCTAAGCGTGCAGACGGAGCCTGATGTCCCAGCGATTTACGTAGTCTTTATTTTTTGTTAAGGAAATCATTTTTTCTCTGCATTTGTTCGGGGTGGACGTCATATGACATCTATTCAAGCTCATAGCTGGTCCATTTACTCAGTTGTTTTATTACAGAGGGCAGCTAACCCTCTGACGGAATACGCTGAGCTTCCGTGCCGGCGTTATTCAGCTACGACGGTTGATGAGGTAGTGCGGGCTGATACACGTTCCTCTGTACATTCCGATAAGTTGCACAATGTGACAATGATGCTAGCTCCTAATTTTTTGTTTTAGAAATACACCCGATATGATTTTGCTAGATGAACTTTTGTCTTCGATATGGATGAGGACTCACATGCCGACCTCAAAGATAGCTACATAGCCTTACCGAAAGCGGTTATCTAAGTCTAATAAATGCTTTAGTAGCGATCTTAGCGTTCGAAAGTTTCTTTTGAGTTACAATATAGTGTTCTGGAGTGCTCTGAGATAATTTTTCAATTTTTGTGATGTTGAAATTCGTCAGAATTTTACATATGGTCCTCTCTGTTGTATTTAAATTTATGTTCGCTTGAGAGGAAACCTTACCCCACTGACTCATATGTGTTTACAGTGAGTTTGCATTTGGAGAAATTCAATGGTTACAGCTACGTTACAAAGAACATAGTACTATATGTTTTCGTGTATTATCCGAAGATAGTTGTGTGTTGACAATTATATTGTTTTTAATTTGTTTCCTGCTATCGGGATATGTTGAAATGTATGCTTTTTCATTTAGTAAATCATTAAAGTTTTTCAAATGTGGTTTGCGTTCCGTCTAACCGTTCAGAATTTCGTTTGGATACTCTTTTGTGTGGATACAAATTTCAAGTTATTCCAGGATATCCATTGTCATTCCTGTGGGCACACGAAGCAGAATAATCATTGAATTTTCTGTTCGTTCTGCTTTGTGTTTGTGGCTGCGTAACTGCATTTGATGTGTGGACTGAAGACACAGTTTCGGGTGTCTTTTGAACCTGACTGCAAAGTTCCTACCTGTTTATCCGTAGTAAATTTTATTATAATAAACGCATGGGCTTTTGGTCTTTTGTAAATTCTTGGATTCGAGAACATTTGGATTTTAGTTTCTAAAGCTTTATTCGAATGAAATGCCGTTTTCAACTTAGTCTTTTTAAATAATTTATTGAGTTTTTCTTGAAATTTGGCATATGTATGTCGTTGCGCCATAAGTAAGTTTTTGTGTGATTATTTCCTTCTCTTTTCACCGTGATTTCTTTGATTACGGTTTGCATTTTTGGTTGTATGCTCTGATCGTATGGTTAGAGTACTATTGTACAGTTGAAAGCATTTTGTTATGCTACGTGTCGTTACGTTTCCATTTCGTTCTGTGTTGCGACAGCGTCAAGTGGTAAGTTCGTGATTCTGTTGATCGATGATCTAACGGATTAATGTTTATAATTTTATGGAAGACAGTAATCATTGTTAATGATGATGTCTGTCGTGGTTGGTGTTCTATACACTTCAAACTGTGATAGTTGTTATTATTGCTTATTGTCAGATCCGCAAAATTTATTGACTTGTTTTGCTCTACTTCTGTAATAAGTTTTGTACTCAGGTGTAAGCTGTTTAATTTCTAGTGGATCATTTGCACGTCATTGTCATTACCGATTGCAAGTACAGAAGTGAGATGTCATCTCCGTATCTATGGTAGTAGAAAATTTTGTATAAAATCGGGCAGATTGAACTGAAAAATACCAATAATACAATAAAACCGAAAATAAAATAAGGAAAAACTAAAATTCCTTCTTGCTGAATCCACGAAACTGTAAAATATCATTCGCTGATTGTAAACAACTTTTCACCGTACAAACATATAGGAAATTCGCAGTTAGGCTCAAAGAACACACTGGCAACTGTGAAAGAAATGGTTCTACGTTTTACATGCACTGAGGCAAACAAAAACACAAACAGGACAAGTAGAAAATACAATAAAAATTATACGTAATGTGCGCAAAGAAAGCATTTGTTTCGGCGAAATATACGAATTGTTTTCGACATGGATGGTGCGAGTTTGACGACTAGGGATCTGGCAGTTATAGATTACAAAGTTGGTTACTGCTTATCGTATGTATTTTTCGTATTGTATATTTCTCGGAGTATGAGAGAGTTTTTTAGGATATTGTTTCGTATTCCAGTGTTATAGTTTGAGCTTTAGCGTAGCCCGAGGTATATGTTAAGTAGAAATGTTACAGTCTGGTTGTGAGTTGGCGAAGCCAACGAATGTGAGCGTAAGAAAACTGGTTGTGGTGGCGTGCTCTTCCGTAGCATAGACCAACGATCATTTGGAAAACTTTATGGGGTATTTTCGAAAGGTTGTGACTTCCGATATTGTGGTTATGCAGGAACCTAAGAGTAAAGTGTAAATTTTATGGACTATTCCATTTTATATGGCAACATCCTGCACAATAAATTCCATTATGCTGCCACGTACGTGATACACTCCACATTATGGCTGTCTTTATAGAACACTATTCTCTTGTCTAATCATGCAACTCATATCTTGTGTTCACTTTTCATCATTCACCGCGCAAACAATAATCATCTGCAGTACCGAACGCAAAAGCCAGTGACACCGTAAGTGCACTTTTGCATTTGAGCGGCAAGAGTCCCGACCATGGACCCAACTCAACACCTTTTCGGTGAGTTAAACGTCGACATCGCTCGCTGGCGTTGTCTCTTGAGGAAGAATGGTCTGCTATTCCTCTGCATACATTCGGATTTATCATTCATAATGTCCGCAGCAGAGTAGTAGGTGGACATACCCCACATGTCCATTAGTAAGTGTCCGCATACTTCTCATCGGACAGTGTGTGGTCAGTTTTTTCACACTCTTTCTCCTCTCATCCAAACCCTAAAATATAATGAAGTTATAATGAAATCTAGACTTCGCTGCTTATAGGCGTTGATAAATATCAACGGGGATAGTTGAAAAATGTATCCCTCGACCGGGAAATTTTGTTGTTGTTGTTGTTGTTGCTCTCATTGTGTTCTATATTATTCGTTGAATTTGTTTGGGGCGGACGTCCGATGACGCAAGTGTAGGTTCTTCGTTAGGTATTCACTCAGTTATTTATTACAGAGGGTAGCAAACCCTCTGAATCGAACTTGGGACCTCCTGCTTACATGGTAAGCTACCGAGGACACAGACGGCAGTGCGACTGCAGGGACGTATCTCTGGCAGGCTCCTCGTGAGACCTACACTTCCCAACTTTCTGTCCACACATACTCATTACTCGCGGCAATCAGTCTACCGATTCCCATAAGAGTTAGAACAATTTGAGTACCTCCGCACTGAAGACGATCATTGGCGGGTAAGCCTTATCTATATGAAGCTGGTATCTGTATACATATCACAGAAAGTTAGAAAGTGTGGATCTCGCGGGGAGCGTGCCAGAGATAAGTCTCTGCAGTCACACTATCGACTGTGTCCTCGGTGGCTCAGTTGGATAGAGCGTCTGCCATGTAAGCAGGTTAGAGTCTTGGTCGGGACACACATTTTTCAACTGTCCCCGTTGATATTTATCAACGCCTATAAGCAGCGAAATGTCTAAATTTCATTATAACTTCACTCTTCGAGAGCTGCAAGATCACCAATGATATCTGTACATATATCAGCTTCACACTAAAATATAATATTTCCTCAACCCCCACATTCCAGAGAAGCGTAGGATTTTCATAATAATAACAATTAAAATTATTAATTTTGTTTTATAATCATAATAATTTGTGAACATTTCTGATTAGTGCAATGATTTTGCTGCTTTGGATGAGAGATTTTACTCCAATGTGCCCGCTATCCCTTCCTAATGAGCAATGAAGCTTGGATCAGAACCTAATATAATGGACGCTGCTGTGCTGTTATGCATCGCACAGCTTCAAGATGGAAGCGTTGATGAAGACACGTGGTTTGCTATTAAAGTATGAAATGTACTATCTTTTTGCGCTTAAAGAATAGGTCGCCAACTAGCGGAAGTTCATGAAGCGAGAATAATGTCACGGAAATAAGCGTAGTTTTGGTACCCGAAAATTGATAAAGGCAGAACGAGCAAAGGTCAGCTCGGAACTAAAAGTAAACCACTACTTCATCTACTGTTAGGAAATGCTTTAATTTCCAGTAATACTTACGTTCACAAAACATATGCAGGAACAGGAGCGTTTTGGAAAAAATTGAAAACACCTTCAGTAGCATGTAATATTATGCTAAACATAATGAGCCAAGCTGAAGTGAGATCTACCCATTACCAACTCACGAACAGCACGTCCACTGTCGTGTCATTTCCAAATTTGATGTTGTCTAAGTCGTTTCCAGTTCAGATGTACGGTAAGTCGTTCCCAGTTTTGACTCTATACAAATCATTCCACATTTTCATGCTTTGCACGTCATTCCAAATTTTGACGTACAAGTCATTCCAGATTTTGCTGCTGCGCAAGACGTTACTTTTATACAAGTGGTTGTTGTATCTATATTTAAGTTAAATTCCGTGCTATACATGCTGTTCATTTCTCTCACTATGTCCGTCTGAGTCTTCCTGACTTTCGCCCAGAAGTTCTTCGCCATCTGTGAACCCGAGCACAGATACCTGTTTCACTTGCACTTTTATCTTCTGAAAATTTGCTTCACCTCCTCCGTTGCTTCTTCACTGTGCAAGTTGAACAAAAGAGGTTGTAGACTTTAGCACGGTGTTACACCTTTCTTAACACGAAGCCGTCTTTTTTCTGTCTTCTACTTTTTTTCCAGTCTTGCTTGAGGCTAATGACTGGAATATTCTTAACAGTTTGTAGAGAATGTATGGTACTTCAGTTAATTAGAAATGAAAAGTTTATCTTCACACTGGAAAAGGCGGAGGACAGCTTCAAACCAGTCACGCAAATGATGGCATAGGGAGGCTGTGTGTTAAGGAATTTGAAGCAGGTTCCACGTAATGAAAAATCCATAGATTTTTTTAAGAAACGGTGTCATGAGACATGTGGGTGTTAAACTTTTTGTAAATATTACAATAGAAAGTTATTGTTTATACTTTCCACAGAAATTGAGCAAATCATTCTCAAGGTGGCGTGGGCTATTCGAGTAATAGTCCATGAATATTCCAGGTCTTTCAGTGAGATATCTGGCCAGCTGATAGTGCGGAAGAAGGAGTCCTAAATGGCTATATTTGGCTCAAATGGCTCTAAGCACTACGGGACTAAACATCTGAGGTCATCAGTCCCCTACGACTAACCTAAGGGCAACACACACATCCATGCCCGAGGCAGGATTCGAACCTGCGACTGTAGCAGCAGCGCGATTCCGGACTGAAGCGCCAGGAACCGCTCGGCCACAGCGGCCGGCGGCTGTATTTTGGAGAGGGCTTTATCTTTCCAGCGTTTGCCTTATAAACAAGGAAAACCTTGTGAAAACGTTGGTCAGAATTGTAGGCTAGGAACTAATTTAATTTTGTTTTCTTTTATTTTTGAATGAATACAACCGCTACGGTCGCAGGTACGAATCCTGCCTTGGCCATGGGTGTGTGTGATGTCCTTAGGTTAGTTAGGTTTCAATAGTTCTAAGTTCTAGGGGACTGATGACCTCAGACGTTAAGTCCCATAGTGCTCAGAGCCCTAAGAACCATTTTGAAAAAAAAAGGGTTCAAGTGGCTCTGAGCACTATGGGACAACTTTTGAGGTCATCAGTCCCCTAGAACTTAGAACTACTTAAACCTAACTAACCTAAGGGCATCACACACCTCCATGCCCAAGGCAGGATTCGAACCTGCGACCGTAGCGGTCGCGCGGTTCCAGCCTGTAGCGCCTAGAACCGCACAACCACTGCGGCCGGCCAAACCATTTTGTATACATCCCAATTTGACTGTATATTTCCTTTGTACAATCTAAATTTCTGTGTACTGTGCAAGATGTATAATTCCACTTGATGACTGAGTGCAATTTTCTTAGACCATTCACATCATTTTGTTGTGTAACGTGCAGGATGACACACCCTATATACAGGAAAATAATGTTAATGGTCGAAGTAAACTTTACTCGATGATGGCGTAAAACAATCTAATACTGCCCGGTACACAGCAAAATACGTTAAGTAGTGTAGGACGTCAAACGGGGCGACTTGGAGCAGGAGAAGCGCAACATGACATTTTAATTTCGACTGTCTATGCTTTTAAAAATAAATTCATAAAACTTTGTGAGCGTGACCAGGAAGGATTCAGGGTTCACACTCATAGCAATGGAAGTTCAAAAACGTTGCAAAACTGTTGAGTACATAGTTGCGGGTAGTCAGCGCGTACACAACTTTCCCACTAGTGCGCGCCCCGCTAAGCACAACAGCGCAGGCGCAGCGCCTGTCCGTCTCCGGACCAAATTCTGCTTTCTCCGATCCTCGTATTAATATGTAACGCAGCCAATGAGATTGCTGCTAACGTAGAACCTTTTCTCATCGCGGATCACACTCGCGCAATGATACTTGAATGCGCGAGGTATTAAAACGAGTGTACAGACCTTCGATTAGTCAGTCTGCATTAGTCTGCTATTGTCTGCACCAGTCTGCATTAGTCTGTACCAGTCTATAGTCAAGTTTCAGTCTGCGCCTAATAAGATTACCATATTCCTGTACATAGCCATGAAGATAAATGAATAGACATTTTGTCAAGTTTCAGAGATATGTGAGAATAAGATTAACGCACCAAGACCAAAGGAACTTCAGATTGTCAAATGCAAACAGCATCCAGAATCAAGTTACATAATGTCTATGCTTTTTATTATGTTAATAAATGTCTTTAAAAATTAATCAAATTCTGTTTAAAGTTGGTCACCGCCAATCTGCTACTCTAAGCGTGCAAGTGGCATTTCTATCGTCTGACCTAACGGCAGAAGATAAACACGTCACGATAAGACCACGAGACATATATTTACACTCGCCTACTTCGTTAGAGAGACAAGCCAAATAATCTGATGGTGTGTGTACCGAAGGTCTTACATTAAGCACAACACAAAAATAATTAATTTTAGATGTGAAATTTCATCGATTTTTCACTTGCAATTGGCTGCATTTGTTGCTGTAGGTACATACACCCTTCTTCATAAGTACGAGAGACTCTCCGATGAGTTTTGCACGGCATACAAACCATACTTACAGGCGTATGAAACTCTATAATTTATTCAGTTTAGGAAAAAATGATTGAACAGTTACATTTTAAACTTGATGTTTAGAAAAAACTCAAATTTTATAGCTAATTACCTCAATTTTCACCGCAGTTTTTAATGGATTTGGAAAATTCTAGAGTTTCATACAGCTGTAAATATGGTTTGTATGCTTTGCAAAATTCATCGAAGAATCTCTCTTATTTATGAAGAAAAATGAACCTACAGCAACAAATGCAACCAACGGTAAGTGAAAAAATGGTGAAATTTCATATGTAAGAAAAAATTTATTTTGTGATGTTTTGTAACTACCACTGCTATGAGTGTGAATCCTGAATACTTCCTGGTCGTGCTGACAAAGTTTTATGAATTTATTTGTAAAAGTATAGGCAGTGGAAATAAATATGTCCTGTGGTGCCTCTCCTACCCCCTTTAATAGTCTGAAAAGATTGTACTCGATAATGATGTGAAAGCCGAAATCTATGTTGTACACAGGAAATATACAGTCAAATGGTGGTGTATTTCTTCAAAAAATATTGTACGACTGTAGCTGAGCACCATCGAATAATTTTAATTTAATTATAAGACAATATGTCCCAGGCAAAATGTAGATGATTCGCTCGACACGTACAGTGTTCGTACGTCGCTACCGATCGCAAGTGATGCGAGCGGCGGACACTGCGGCGTCTGATATAGCCCTCATTTTAGCTTTCAAACCATTGTGCACAGAAACGGGAGTGACATCGCAGACGAGCTCTACAGCACTACGCTCTTACAATTACTCTGCGGAAGAGGTCCGTTGTTTATTCTTCGCGCGGCAGCCGCGGTGTTTTTCACGCAGCCCCTCTCTGGCTACTTACACAAATAAACCTATCGTGTCCGGTGTCACGGGAAACGGATTGAAGCGGGCGACAAGTGGGTCGCGCAGGCACTCGAATGCAGCCATCGGAAAAAAATTCGCGGCGCCGGCTGCGCCGCGCTGCGGTGTGCCGCGCCGGGCCTCAGCCGGCGGTCCTCTGTCAGGCGGGCTGCCATTTACGTCAGCCGCAGCAGGCGGCGCGCCCTCCACGGGCCTCCATCACGAGCTCTGTCTCCCGGCCGAATGCCAGCCTACCTGCCTACCTACCTACCTAGCCCGCCAACCACCGTAGCAGAGAGCGCTAACGCACGCCTGTGTGATGCTGATCCTCTCGTAATTTTTTTTTTTTTGTATCTGTCTCACATCACTAAGCCTATGAGGGTTACCGCCAAAAAAAATTATTTTTTACAAGCTGCATAAACTGAAGAGCCAAAGAAACTGATACACATGCCTAATCTACATCTACATCCATACCCCGCAAGCTACCTGGCGGTGTGTTGCGGAGCGTACTTTGAGTACCTCTATCGGTTCTCCCTTCTGTTCCAGTCTCGTATTGTTCGTGGAAAGAAAGATTTGCTGCATGCCTCTTTGTGTGCTCTAATATCTCTGATTTTATCTTCATGGTCTCTTCGCGAGATATACGTAGGAGGAAGAAAATACTGCTTGACTCCTCGGTGAAAGTATGTTCTAGAAACTCCAACAAAAGACCGTACCGAGCTACTGCGCGTCTCTCCTGCAGCCTCTTCCGTAACGCTTTCGCAATTACTAAATGATCCTGTAACGAAGCGCGCTGCTCTCCGTTGGACCTTATCTATCTCTTCTATCAACCCTATCTGGTACCGATCCCACACTGCTGAGAAATATTCAAGCACTGGGTGAAAACTGTACTGTAACCTACTTCCTTAGTTTTGGGATTGCATTTACTTAATTGGTGGTGGTGGTTAGTGTTTAACGTCCCGTCGACAACGAGGTCATTAGAGACGGAGCGCAAGATCGGTGTAGGGAAGGATTGGGAAGGAAATCGGCCGTGCCCTTTCAAAGGAACCATCCCGGCATTTGCCTGAAACGATTTAGGGAAATCACGGGAAACCTAAATCAGGATGGCCGGAGACCGGTTTGAACCGTCGTCCTCCCGAATGCGAGTCCAGTGTGCTAACCACTGCGCCACCTCGCTCGGTGCATTTCCTTAGGATGCTTCCAATGAATCTCAGTCTGGCATCTGCTTTACCGACAATCAACTTTATATAATCATTCCATTTTAAATCACTCCTAATACCTACTCCTAGACAATTTATGGAATTAACTGCTTCCAGTTGCTGACCTCCTATATGGTAGCTAAATGGTAAATAATCTTTCTTTCTATGTATTCGCAGCACATTACACTTGTCTATATTGAGATACAATTGCCGTTCCCCTACCATGCGTCAATTCGTTGAAGATTCTGCATTTCAGTACAATATCGCCAAGGGCCCCCGCGAGCAGGCAGAAGTCTCGCAACACGACGTGGCATGGACTCGAATAATGTCTGAAGTAGTGCTGGAGGGAACTGACACCATGAATCCTGCACGGCTGTCCATAAATCCGTAAGAGGATGAGGGGGTGTAGATCTCTTCTGAGCAGTACGTTGCAAGGTATCCTAGATATAGTCAGCGGCCAGCTGAAGTGTTTGAACTCAGGATACTGTTCCTGGATCCATTCTGTAACAATTCTGGGGTGTCGCATTGTTCTACAGGAATTTCCTAACTCCATCGGAATGCACAAGGATCATGAAGGATTCAAGTTATCAGACAGGATCCTTAGGTACGCGTCACCTGTCAGAGTCATAGCTAGACTTATTTGGGGCCCCATATCAATCCAACTGCACAGACGCTTGGGGTAGCCGTGCGGTCTACGGCATCTTGTCACAGTTCGCGCGACTCTTCCTATTGGAGGTTCGACTCCTCCCTCGGGCATGGGTGGGTGTATTGTACTTAGCATAAGTTAGTTAGATTAAGTAGTGCGTAGGGAGCGATGGCCTCAGCAGTTTGGTCCCATAGTCCTTTCCACAAATTTCCAGTTTCCAACTGCACACCCCCCACACCATTACAGAGCCTCCAACAGCATGAACAGTTCCTCTCTCATATGCAGGGTCCATGGATTCATGAGGATGTCTCCATACCTCTACTTGTCCATCCGTTCGATACAATTTGAAACGAGACTCGTCCGACCGGGCAACATGTTTCCAGTCATTAACATTGTCGGTATTGACGCGCCCTGGCGAGGCGTACAGCTTTATTTCGTGCAGTAATCAAGTGTACACGACTGGGCCTTCGGCTCCGAAAGCCCATATCGATGATGTTTAGTTGAGTGGTTCGCACGCTGACACTTGTTGACGGCACAGTATTGACATCTTCAGCAATTTGCGGAATGGTTGCAGTTCTGTCACGTTGAACGATTTCTTCAGTCGTCGTTGCCCGTTCTTGCAGGATATTTTCCCGGACGCAGCGATATCGGAGATTTGGTTTTACTGGATACCTCATAATCACGGTAAACTCGTGAAACGGTCGTACGGGAAAATCACCACTTCATCGTTACTTCGGAGATGCTGTGTCCCATCGCTCGTGCGCCGACTATAACACCACTTTCAAACTCACTTAAATCTCGATAACCGGCCATTGTAGCACCAGCAACACGTCTGACAACTGCGCCAGACACTTGTTGTCTTTTATAGGCGGTGACGACCGCAGCACCGTATATCCTTCAAAATAATCTCCATTGTAACTAATACATTTGTGCCATCGGTGCTTCCACTGTTCGAAACATTTTTTGTAGTCATCGTTAGAAATGGCTGACATCCTCTCCCTCTTTTTTCTCTTGACAACTTCAGAGTCGTCAAATTGGTGTCATTTCATGTACCTTTTCATGCTTGGAAATAAGAAAAAAGTCGCACGCGGCTAGGTCAGACGAGTAAGGTGCGTGGGGCACTTTAACCATGCCACTTTTAGAAAAAAATATCTAACACATATGACTCTGTGCGCAGGTGCGTTGTCATGATGGAAGAACCATTCTCCTGACTGCCAGAAATCGAGGCATTTTTTGCACAGTTGCGAAATCTTCTTACAACTTCAACTTAAGAGGTTTGATTGATGGTCTGACCTGATGGAGCAAACTCTGAACGAAGTACGCACTTGGCATCAAAAAAGCAAATTAGCATTGTTTTGATGTGTGATTTGACTAGATTACATTTTATTGGATGGGGTGCGATGGCGTATTCCATTGGCTTGACTGTTCCTTTGTTTCTGGGTCATCACAGTAATTACCTATGACAGAAAATTTGGATCGGTTTCAAGTAGTTGTTTCCATGCACAAAATGCTTCAATTCGGCGTTCATTTTAATTGTCAGTCAGAAAGGCCGAGCGGTTCTAGGCACTTCAATCCGGAACCGCGAAACCGCTACGGCCGTAGGTTCAAATCCTGCCTCGGGCATGGATATGTGTGATGTCCTTAGGTTAGTTAGGCTTAAGTAGTTATAAGTTCTAGGGCACTGATGACCTCAGATGTTAAGCCCCATAGTGCTCGGAGCCATTTATTGTCAGTCAGAACTCGAGGAACAAACTTGGCAACAATCCTTTCCATTCCTAAATCTTCATTAAAATTCTCTGAACCGAACTCCAAGATAGTCCAATAACCTCTGACAGAGGATCAGTTGCCTGTAGACGGTCTGTTAGGCGAAGCTCTCGAATTTTTTCAGTGTTTTCGTCGATTATGGCAGTTGATGGACGTCCAGAACGAGTTTTGTTATCAATTGACTTGTCACCATTTTTAAATCGAGCAAACCACTTGTACACTTGAGGTTTTCCTTTAGCGTCATCTTGATAAGCTGTTTTCAGTATTAAATCAATTTCAGCTGCATTTTTACCGAGTAAAAAACAAAATGTCACAGTTGCACGTTGATCACTTAAGCTTGCCATCATAAAAATCAAAACAAGAAGAAACGGCGCTAGCAAAAACAATCACTGCAGATGAACAGAACAAGCCAGCTCGAAACGCAGGCGGCACTGAACTGGCAATGAGTTGTGCTATACATGCCTTGCGGCAGAAATTCGTACTACACGAGTGCCGCCCCAATGATATTCTGTTCCTTTTTTTTTCCTTTTTTTTACCGCCTCGTACATAGCTCTTCCGCGATGCACGCTAAAGTGTTTGATAGAGCGTTTATACAACACCTTCAAACTATCCCTTGACCGTCCCACTCTCGAATACTACGTGACCAAAACGAACACCTAAATCTTTCCGTGCGAGCTCTATTATGTTGTTGTTGTTGTGGTCTTCAGTCCACAGACTGGTTTGAAGCAGCTCTCCATGATACTCTATCCTGTGCAAGCATCTTCATCTCCCAGTACCTACTGCAGCCTACGTCCTTCTGAATCTGCTTAGTGTATTCATCTCTTGGTCTCTCTCTACGATTTTTACCCTCCACGCTGCCCTCCAGCACTAAATTTGTGATCCCTTGATGCCTCAGAACATGTCCTACCAACCGATCCCTTCTTCTAGTCAAGTTGTGCCACAAACTCCTCTTCTCCCCAATTCTATTCAGTACCTCATCATTAGTTATGTGATCTATCCATCTAATCTTCAGCATTCTTCTGTAGCACCACATTTCGAAAGCTTCTATTCTCTTCTTGTCTAAACTATTTATCGTCCACGTTTCACTTCCATACAAATACTTTCAGAAACGACTTCCTGACATTTAAATCTATACTCGATGTTAACAAATTTCTCTTCTTCAGAAACGCTTACCTTCCCATTGCCAGTCTAAATTTTATATCCTCCTCTATTATATTAGTTGATCATTCTTCCCTTTGTAGATGGGAGCCAAAAAAATGTTTTCATATTCGGAGTAGAAATTTGATGGTTGAAGTTTCGCGGAAAGATCTCGCTTCAACGAGAAACGTCTTAGTTTCAACGATTGCCAATCCAACTCGCGTATCACATCCGTAACACTGTCTCTCATCTTTCGCGATAATGAACATTTATCATGAAGACACTGACCTTTTTGTCTCTTAGTGGGATAGATGTATTAACTGTTATGACGATTACTTTTGAAACAATAAACGGTTTGCAAGTTGCGAAAGGGTCTCGATTTAAAACAGTGATTCCGGAAGTGTAGAATAAATTTCTTTCATTTCCGCCTATGATAACAAACTTTTGGTGCTTAGACTACCGGTTTCGGTCAGCAATGACTATGTTCAGATCTATTTTATAACATGTCCTAAAATAAGAATTACATTGGAATTGTCACAAAATATACACAAAATCAGCGTAGCATCGTCGTATATATTTAAAAAATGATGTAAACAAGGCCACAATGCTGGCAGAGTCATACTGTCTCTATCGCTGTTGTTCATATAACCTAAACCCCTTGCTGAACAGTCATTCTTTGATGCAAACAGATTACAAATTACATTTTTTCTTGCTTTTCCATATGTTGTGAACTCACATTAGAAACCTGATAGGAAGGAATCGTATGTTAAATCAATATAAATGACAGTTTGGGTAGTTTTATCTTCTGAAACGGAAATTTAAGCATCTAAGGCGTTTAATATACCCACATCAACGTTCGAAACGTACGTTCGTATCGCTAAAGATAACAGAGCTGACAAACCGCCTGGAAAATTAAAAAAAAAGATCTGTTAACTGCAGAAGAAGAAGACGAGTTGCAATCCATGGAGAGCAGACTCTTCAGTCCAACGAGGAACATCTCATTGTGAGATCATTAACCTATCAACTAGCAGAAAGAAATCACTTGCTGCACAAAGCTGACAAATAAATTTGTCTAGTTTGATAGAAATGGTTACAGAACATATTACTAGGCATCCTATGTCGTCCATTTGCAAGCCAGATACTCCATCTGATGCACGAGCGATGGGATTCAATAAAGTAATAGCAACAGAAATTTGACATTAAAAATAGTTGTACACTTTTCAAAATAACATTAAAATTTTTGCTTATTGTTAACAATTTTTTAAGATTCCGTATTCCTTAGTCTAAATAGTTCGTTAAATTTATGTCTTAGTTTTAAGGTGGTATTCCCAAAAATTTCGACTTTCATTTAATAATTTACAAAAAAAAAAAATTCCTTGCCTCATTTTTGCCTTTTGGGTGGGGCAGACGGGAGAGATGCAACTATTTATTTGAAAAAATAAAAAAATACAAAAAATACATAACATACAGTTTAAAGGGATTTTCAGGTAAGGTACATAAAGTAACAGTACAAGGTGCTTTTATGTACCTTTAAGAAGTGCTTTCTTATGTTCATTTATTTTAAAGAAGCCCTAATGCCCCTGCTTACGACTACGCTACACTGTTGCCTTACGGTAATATGCTTTTGAATCTGCACTGGGGTGACAGCACTGTGGTACCGTCACTGTGGGCAAAAAATATTAGTATACTAGCAGACGCTGGCTCGACTGCAGCCCCGGAGAGCTCAACCCGGGAAGAGGGAACGGAAATCGAGAACTCAACGTGAGAGGGAATCTACGGAGCAGCGGCGTATCCGAACACCGCGTACGGACGACCACGGAGCAAACACAACGGGACCAGCGCGAGCGACTGAAACAAACTACGCTCGCAGAAAACAGAGCACGGCGCAGTGCGATGACCAGACCCGCGGTAGCTGTGGACCCAGGTCTACTGACACCTCAGTCGATAGCTCTGTCAATGACCACCGTAACAGCGATCTGCACTGTTCTGCTGCCATACCCATTCCATTGCCGGCCGCGGTGGTCTCGCGGTTCTAGGCGCGCAGTCCGGAACCGTGAGACTGCTACGGTCGCAGGTTCGAATCCTGCCTCGAGCATGGATGTGTTTGATGTCCTTAGGTTAGTTAGGTTTAAGTAGTTCTAAGTTCTAGGGGACTGATGACCACAGCAGTTGAGTCCCATAGTGCTCAGAGCCCATTCCATTTCATCCGTATCCACCACGGTATCTGTTATCGTGCAAATTAAATACACCTAGAAACATAATAAGATAGTAAGGCAGGCCAATCTGTCACATAGGCGATAGATGGTTTGAGCACCATTAGGCATGATACTGTCGGATCAGGTATGGAGTCTTCCTGCCGCAGTTAACTGTCCATGACAGGGGAACTTACTGTTTAGCGTAGATTCAAAACTGCAGTGGAACTCAGCATTTCCTTATTAACAAAAATTCCTAGAAGCGATAAGTGACAAGTGGAAATTTTGGAGCGACAGTCGAACACGAGACATTGGTTCCAGAGTCTGGCACTTTACTACCGGTCATGGGACGGAGCGTAGTTGTCGTCATCGATTCTATCCAAGTTCGTGGTGTATGCAAGGCTTCGCCAGAAATGAAAAAGACGAAGTGGAGGCTCCAGATGACCAAGCGTTTAGAAAAAATAGCATTCTCTGTGCGGGTGGGGGGAGGCATGAGCCTTTTATGGCAACGTAGTTGCGCTTGCCAGGCAACGGTTGGCGCTGCGGGAAGAGTATGGCATGTTAAATTAGTTAGTTAGCTTTTTAGTTACATGTTCCATAGATTATTTGAACCATTCTTTTGTCGTAATGATACAGAACGAGACAGTTCATAATATTTGTATACATGATTAGTGTTGACATTAATGAACACATTAACATGTTTTTGCTACTCATGCAGCCACATTTAAAACAAATTTTCTTGTTTTGTTTACTGGCTAGCAGTTTTTAAGTACAAATTCATCAATCGAATAGAAGGAGTTGTCCAGGAGAAATGATTTTAAATTAGATTTAAAACTTGATTCGCTACCTGTCAGACATTTTATGTTATTGGGCAAATGATTAAAACTTTTATTGCTGCGTATTGAACTCTTGCCTGAGCCACTGACACCTTTAACAATGGGTAATAAAGGTCATTTTTCCCTTTAGTGTTGTAGCTATGTACGTAACTGTTCTTCTCAAATTGTGATGGATTATTTATGACAATTACAATAGCGAAAACATATATTGTGACTGCACAGTTAAATTGCCTAGCTCCTTGAAGACGTGCCTACATGTCATCCGTGTCTAAACACCACATGTTATTGTTACTGCTTGTTTTTATGCAGTCAGTACTTTATTTCTAAGTGATGAGTTACTCCAGAAAATTATTCCTTACGAAATATAAAGTGTAAATATGCAAAATATGTCAGGATGTTGACACATCTGCTTCAAAGATAAACAATTATGCGAAGAGCAAAAGTAGCTGAACCTACTTGTTTGGAAAGCTCAGTAATATACTTCTTCCAGTTCAGTTTACCATCAATATGAACCACCAAAAATTTGGACTATTCCACCTTACTTACTGACTCCTGCTCATATAGTTAATCAATTTTTGGTTTGACTCTATTTGTTGCACAGAACTGAATGTATTGTGGTTTTTCATAATTTTGGTGGAGTTCATTTTCAAAGAACTACTTAACAATTCTTAGGAAAATGTCGTGTACTAAGTCTTCTGTTGCTTTCCATCTACTATAACACTAGTATGCCACCAAAAAGGACCAGTTTTACTCGTTGAATGTTAAGCGAAGGTCATTCACATACTATAAGGAATAGTACTGTACCTAAAATTGAACACTCTGAGACACCATTTGGGATCTTAGGGCTCATTCACCAAAATTTTCCACTTTTCCAACATTGTCTGAATTATTCAGCACAACCTTTTGTATTCTATTTGCCAAATATGATTCAAACCAGCCATCACTTCACTCAACTTGAGTTTTTCTAAGAGATTAGAATCTGCACAATCGAAGACCTAGGGGAGACCCCAAAAATCTTTCGTGAAATTCTCTGGGAGTAGCCGACAATACAACGCTTCTGGTTTTGAATCTGCATGTCATACAAAATAATTTTTATCAACTTCAAGAAGCAAGTTAGCATTCCTGCAATGTTACAGTCTGCTCAGAAGAAAATTTGGGCTTAACCATCAGTGGTAGATTCGAGTCCGACATATTCCACGCCATCGATAACGTCAGATACCTGTGCTTTTTCTAAAGACAGTGATTACAATTAAACTGCACCACTCCTTAGTAACAATTCTTATTAATTAGCTTGCACTTGATCTTTTAAAATCATTTCTGCGTGTTTCATTTCGTAACCGGCGCACACAAAATTGTTTTGTGTATATTGAACTTTTCTAAAACATCGAGCTTTGAATTGATTTAACAGAATAGTTCAAATGGTTCAAATGGCTCTAAGTACTATGGGACTTAACATCTGAGGTCATCAGTCCCCTAGACTTAGAACTACTTAAACCTAACTAACCTAAGGACATCACACACATCCATGCCCGAGGCAGGATTGGAACCTGCTGCCGTAACAGGAGCGCGGCTCCGGACTTAAGCGCCTAGAACCACTCGGCCACAGCGGCCGGCTAACAGAACAGTACAGTATTCGACTTTTAATACAACTTTTTTTTTACAGAAGAGTAATACATGCGTTTAACTTTTTTATTGTGATATCTCCTGTTGTGTTCAATAAGCAACTACATCATTTTGTACGTTAAAACTACCGGTCTTTCTTATATTACTCACTTTTAAACTATTTTTGAAGTGATCTTGATATTTTGAAATTACAATGATATTTACAGATCCCCAAATATGCCGAATTATCAGATCCTACAGTACATCACAGATGGCTGAGACTTATAAATGTCTACGGAACCATAAGGTTTCAGTATTGGTTAAAAACTGTCTTAGTTGCAATTTTCATGTTTTATTTTTCAACGACGCGTTTCGCCTTATTTAGGCATCTTCAGGTTATCTTTTCTAGATGGTCGCGAGAGACACCAAGATGTGTATAACGCGTTCCCGTTCACAGGATCGAGTAACAGAATATGATGGGGGCTCAGGTAATAAGCATTATTCTGTTACTCGCTCCTTTGAACGGGAACGCGTTATGCAGATCTTGGTGTCTCTCGCGACCATCTAGAAAAGATTACCTGAAGATGCCTAAGTAAGACGAAACGCGTCGTTGAAAAATAAAAAAAATAAAATTGCAACCAAGACTGTTTTTAACCAATACTGTTAAGTACCGGTTCGCTGTATGCCACATATGGATTGGAAAAATTTCCATAAGGTTTCGTTTGATTACACATAAATGACACATATCTCGTTCGATATGTGCCAAACGTATTTTTTTCTCTCTAAACGCTTAGCCATCTGAATCTCCAACTACCGCCACTTTATTTTCTGACCAGGGCCTGCTTTTACCATAAAACGGGATGAATCCGTGGTGACGTGTAGGGCCGGTTACCGGGCCAGACTGATATACAGTAAATTAATAGAAAAATCTACATCACACAATGCCACTGGATTTTTATGCTACAAACAGCATTTCGAAAGCGACAGCTATGTCGTTCGCAATGCTGAATATTCAGACAGAGACCGGAAGTGGGGCTGTCGTAACCACGGTTTTGTTTCAAAGGCGGATTTGTAATCTGCTGGTCATTCGCTGACAGCGGGTATGGGGCGGTTGGTGGGAGCGGGTTCTGAAAGAAAGACACTTGATGTACAGTGGAAGCGAAGAGCTGACCATCCGCACGTGTCGACAGGCCAGGATGGAGCGGCCGGGATGGCTATCCCTCTGGGAGGCGCGGCATTCTGAAGCACACTTGTTTACGCATTTCCTTTCGCAGAACGCAACATGTTATTAAAATTTCATTTCCGCCTTTCCGAAACGGATGGCGTAACACGTCTCTGGAGGTAGCATGAGCGACAACGAGTGAAATTAAACATGAGGTTCACAGTATGCACAAAGCAGGGCAGTGACCCCAGCTTGTCATTCGTATCGCACGTTTCAGCGGATGCTACACCGCTGAGATCGAGATCAAGAGGAAAAAAAAATCTGCGTTTGATAGTACATACAAAAGTTATCTCCATAAAGCATGGCGGCAGAACTAATTAGTTTGTGAATAAAATTGTTTTTGTAGTATGTACTTAAAAGTTAGCACTGCCACACACAAAAAAAAGTCACAATAGAGTGATACGAGGTGTAGTCGTAAAGTTGTAATAAAATATATTGCGAACATGAGCCTTGGTGATGCTGCCACTTCTTCTCTATAGGGTGTTTCAAAAGACATTTCAAGGATTTGGGGACAGGTTCCTTGCACCAAAATAATAAAACAATATCCAGTACGTTTGGGCTCTAAAATGCATACCTCAACAGCTATAAACACTTGTTCATCCTTGATTGATTGATTTGATTGACTGATTTTAACAGGACAGCTAAAACAGCTTAGGTCTAACCCGCCACTGCCCGCACCGAAACTAGGTTTATTGAGCGGTATCGCTCCCTGTATATCTAGTCAAGCCAACCAGTGCCCTTTAATAGTGAAACGAGTGCAACCAGTTTTTTGTTAAACACAATTTCTTCAGGTCTAAATGTCCCGAAGATTCTGTATCTTTTACTCTCCAATGCCATGCATTCAAAGATTAGGTGTGATGTAGTTTTTTCACCCTCATCACAGATCCTACATTTAGGGTCGTCTTCCATTATACCCATTGTGTGTAGGTGTTTTTTGAAGTTCCCATGGTCGGTCATCACTCCAGTCATGAGTTTGATATGTTTCCTGTTCAATCCCAGGATTACAGAGCTTCTTTTAAAACATGACTTGGGCATCATTACCTTACCATGTTATTGTTTATGGACCTTGGTCCAATATCCTTCGTGCTGTTTCCTAAGCCAATTCCGTAATTCTAATTTGATCATAGCCTTGGTGATTGTCAAGACAGGTTCCGGTACAATAAATGGAGTTGTTGCTCCCATCCTAGCCAATCTTTCGGCTTGTTCATTGCCACAGATCCTTGAGTGGCCAGGGACCCACACTAGGTACGCCCTATTGCTTCCCCCTAACTCCACCGGAGCCCAGTGGCAATCTGCAACGATCTTAGATCTTGTTGCAGGAGCTGCCAATGATTTCAGGGCTACCTGGCTGTCTGAATGGATGTAGATTCTACGGTCATTGTAGCACCTACTCATATCCTCCTCCACACACGCCCTGATTGCAGTAATTTCGGCGTGGAATATAGAGGCCAGTTTCCCTAGAGAGCTGCTGCTCTCCAGTCTTCGCTGAAACCCGCACAACCCTGCCCCAATGCCTTGATCTGTTTTCGACCCATCGGTAAACCAAACGATGTTCCCAGAACGATGTCGAACTGTTTTCTCCCACTGCTCCTTACTTTCAATTATTATGCTGTAAGGCTTGTCGAAGCAGTTGGGAGTAATTATATAGTCGGCGGGCATTTCCTCAGCCATACTTATATTTACCTGACTCACTATGTTAGTGTGTGATTCTGGATACTCGAATGAGACCCAGTTTTGGCCAGTTTTAAGTCTGTATGCCCCAACTGGTGCCTCCATCTTAACCCAAAGCATGGCTTTCCATTGCAGCGGTTGGTGTGCTGCTAATTCCGCCCGTTATGGCTAAGCAGGCCAATCTCTGCACCTTAGCAAGCTCTTTAGGAGCAACCCGTTGTTCTACCTTCTTCCACCACACTACGGCCCCATAGGAAATCCTAGGTCTAACCACTGTGGTGTATATCCAGTGCATACCCCTGGGGCTTAGGCCCCAGTTTTTTCCAAAAGCCCTCCTAGTACTCACTAAAGTGCTTTTTGCCTTGGAGCAGATACTCTTAATATGAGGGGTCCAAGTTAGCTTCTCATCCAAGGTTACCCCTAGATATTTCACTGTCCCCATCACAGGTACAGTTTCATTGAAGAGCTATAGATTCCAACCACAACAGTCTTCTTAGGATTAACTCTCAGATCCTGTTTAATGTACCATTTTTGCACAATGTCCAACCATCCTTGTGCCATATTCCTGAATGTGTCAGTGAATTTGCCAAGTATTAGTATGAAAAGGTCATTTGCCTACCCTTGGTAGAAGCATTGTCTTGAGTTTGGTTCCTTGTTCATCCCTGATACTGTGAACAACTTCTTTTCTAAAGCAGGTTCTTTGCTTTTCATGTATTGGGAGGAAATAGTATGGGCAAAATAAAAAAAAAGCAAAACATTCTAGTAAACATTGACTCTAAACTGCATATCTGTAGAAGAGATATGTTTCACTGTAGCAATGATGAAAAAGCGAATGTAAATTTTAGGGTATGTGTTTCAAAGTACATGCTTACCGGACACTTTTTTCTTGTTTTGGTCCGCACCGCCTCGTACCAAAACATGGAAAGCAGAGAGATTGCTGTAGAAGAGCTGTGGTTCACGGTATCGAGAATGGACAAGCGCTCATAGCTCTTAAGGTATGCATTTTAGAGTTCATGTTTATTGGACATTTTTTTTTGTTGTGATGCCTGAAAAATGTCTCAAAATTTGTAAAACGTCATTCTGAAATACCCTGCGTACAGAGTGATTGTGCTGAATGGGGAAAAACTGCAGGAAACTGTTCCTTAGTGGATAAGGAGCAGAACGTCGGAAATAGGTTCCAAGCAAGGTACACCAGCTTGAAGGAGGAGATAAAGGACCTCCGACAATGTAGGTTTCACTTTTTGAAGGCATAAATGAGAACCCAGCAGCGAAGTGGTAGTTCTGTCTTTGACACACTAGAGTCCAGTAATGTTGTCCATGTCCTGAGCGAGTTGGCAACAGCGGTGACAGGGATGACCTCAGATACCGGGGTGTGGGCTTGTCGCCGCCATGGACTGCATTATCGCCGCTTTGAGTGGCGAGTTAAAGCGCTGGTGCCGGCGCAGATGTCTCTTGCCTCTGATCGCCTGTATGCTGTCGGTCATTGCAATCTGCTCTGTCTAAGTTCTCCGGCTTCATGTGGTGGTTAGGCAACCCCTTCGACACTCTTCGAAGAAATTTGTCTACCTCCAGGCACTAGAGCAGCTGCGAGACTGAATGGTCACGAAGATTGTGTCTGATACATGCTTAACGTTCTCAACAAAGGTGCAAGGATGCCACCAAGGGCCTTGCCTAATTGGGTGGTGTTAGAGGGGAACTTTGCCGTTTAATTCGCACATGTATCAAAGCCGAACGCTCCCGTGCTCACTCCATGATCACACCAGAACAAGGCGCGAAAAAGGAGGGAGTAAGAAGCATAAAAAACTTTTTTCATTCAGATCACGTCCAAACTTCGTCGAATATATTCGAACAGTTCACTATAAGGGATGGGATCACGTTCATTGCGGTTGCAGCCCCCCAGTGCCCAGGGGGTAGCAGCAATGGCCAGCATCGTCCCATTGCACGTCGCACGGCTAACTGCCATTTTCGACCATGAAATGGATCAGGGATCAGTGCGCCAAGGGAGCGGTTGTTCCATTGACGTCCTTTATGGCACCCTTCCTGAGGCGGCAGAGTGTCTGAAATGTTTTCCTCGTCCACCCAAAAGGAAACCACGTGAATGTCAAAGCTGAGTGTCGTGACCTCCATCGCAGAGGAGACAAAAGAAGGGGTGAAATTTGGGTAAGAAGGAGGTGTGACTACCTTACAATATGACTCGTGCACGCTGGAGTTGAGCAGAAGGTGACATCGCAGGGCGCCACGCTTTTGCACCATTTCAGAAGTCTGCTGTAAGCACCTTTGAGTCAAGCTTCAAATTTATACGTCACAATGGGAGACAATTACGGGTTCCCGGAAAAGTAATCCTTTAATTTTGTGGCGCAGTGTATTTCGGCGAAATCTCGTCGTCCCGGGGCCAGAGAGTACTAAACGACAGCTACCTTTGTCGGGATGCGTAAGCAAACATCTTGTCTCTATCTAAAGTTGTTCTTCTGACTTGATCTGTCCCTCTTAGATGTTTGACGCGAATACTTTGAAACTCCGTGCATAAACAATACTTTAGGAACTAGATATTTTATAATTTCCGTCTTTCTGTGGCAGCAAATCATCATTCACCCACCCAAAAAAGGCTGCTACCGGTATTTTATATGCTGGACAAAAAAATTACTTGAAATTTACGGAAGGGCTCTGGCTCACTTGATAAAAAAACCATTGTCCATTTGTTTACCGAAAGCTGTGCGAGTATATTATTCTCAGTATCCACTGGTTCACTTCTGGCTTAAACTATTGGCTCCATGTGCATCTGCCAACTGGAGTATCTGTTTTCTATAAATTTATTTCGGCGAGTGAGCATCTTAGCAAAATTAGCAAAATACATTCAATCAAAAAGTGTACGTCCTCTGTACACATCTTAGAGGTACACCTATTGTATGTCGCAGGTGATAATACGTAGATTGTAAATATTAATCATAGAGTTCCATACAGAACCATGTCGGTATTCAACAGTAACTGGCACCAGCGACTCTGTACTTCTGGTAACATTTTTTCTGTTACCGCCGTGCGGGATTAGCCGAGCGGTCTGAGGCGCTGCAGTCATGGACTGTGCGTCTGGCCCCCGTGGAGGTCCGAGTCCTCTCTAGGGCATGGGTGTGTGTGTTTGTCCTTAAGATAAATTGGCTTTAGTTGTGTGTAAGTTTAGGGACTGATGACCTTAGCAGTTAAGTCCCATAAGATTTCACACACACTTCTGTTACCGACAGGTTAGCTCGCGGCCACAATTATTGCAAAATGAGAAAATAACCGCTCGTTCCTCTTTGCAACAGCAGTGAGGGGGATTGGCTTCTTGGAAGTTCGGTAAGAGCTATACATCCCTCCAGTCTTCTGCGGTAAAAAAACCTTCTCTGAATACATAACAAATTGGAACACCTACAGCCTACAGCGATTTATTTCTTTAACCATTAACTATCAACAGTTTGAGTTCTTCTATTTGTGCAGAAACCATTATCGATGTTGCCCACTGATGCATCGTGTATGCGGAATGTGTTAATCCCCTCAGGCCTGAAGATAGAGGACTGAAGCACCGAAACTGGTAGCCATATAATAAATGACATCATGAGGACGGCTGTAAGTATTTAATTTATTAGATATGAGAATGGCCGAAGTCCCGCAGACCTCCAATCACAAGGATGAACATACAAAAAATTTAATGGTTAGTGTATGTATTGTAAGAGGGCTATTTTGTTTTTCAGTCTCCGACTGGCTGCGAAATTAAAACTATAGTGAAAATCCGACGAAGCTTTGCACAGATGTGTTGTGCAGTGTCTCTAGTCTACGCATCAATCTTCAGTTCTGTGCACACTGTGAGCATGTAAAGATGCATTGAACAATGGAGTCTCCTGCCAGATGTCAAGTGCCTGGTGAGAGGTTCCGCCTGTTTTCATGCAGCCCACATAACGTAACGGTCATGCAGATCCTTCTTCATGAAAGTAGTCGGATGTACATTGCAGGTGAAAAAACGACGCTCCTGCAGCATTTTCAAAAGGAAACGCTTAGCTCGGCTGATTCTCATGTTTTGTTCACATGATCTGCTGGCTATGAGGATAGTATTTTGGCACAGACAGCGTGCTGCATACCAACATAGGGGAATCTCGGAAAGCACAGGTTGCTGCCTTCTATAAGGGGAAGTCAAATGAATATTGAACACCCGTCACGACAAGACCATGGACCGAATGCTTCCATTTCGAAAAATCACCATACGGGTTAAGTCATTTATCCCATTGGACGACGAGACGTTCAATTCGTATTTCGCAGAACGAGTATCACTACCCACACCTAGTCTTATCCCTTGTCAGACTGAAACCGACATCCATGTATGTCTTCCTTCAGTTCGCCAAAGATGTGTAAATCACACGGGGAAAATCTGGGTTGTATGGAGGATGCTGCAGTTTTTCCCAACCAAATTGCTGAAATAGCCGTCGTCTGATTGATAGTGTGGAGCAGGTGTTATCGTCCAACAGGATGAGTCCGTCCGAGGGGATACCTGGGCGTATTGACTTATGGTGCGTCGCTGTGTCTGCAAGGTTTCTTCATAGCACTGCGCACTGATTGTGGTTCCGCGCTCAGGGAGCTCTACGAGCAGATGGACCCTGCAGTTGAAGAAGAACGTCATCATGGCCATACCGGAACTTTCTTGAACAGCTCTGGATTTCTTTAGCGATGGAGATGTGCAATGTTTCCATCGTTAGATTTACAGTTTGCTGCCAGACGGGAATCATCCTGTTGCACGTAAGGCCCGCCCCCACACTGCCAACTCGACGGAGGCTACGCTTCAGAAATTTGGTTGGGAAACACTGCATCATCCCCCGTACAACCCTGATCTTTCGCCGTGTGATTTTCACATCTTTAGCGGCCTCAGAAAAGACATGCATGGATGTCGGTTTCAGTCAGACGAGGATGTGCAAGAGTAGGTACGATTGTGGATCCGTCAGCGACCGACCGTGCTCTGCGAAACAGGAATTCATCGTTTCGTCTCCCAGTGGGGTAAATTTCTGAACGTATGTTAACCATTCCATGGTCCCGTTGTTGAGGTTGTTCGGCCTCATATGACGAGGGTATTGGAAATTTGGTACCACGCTACGAGAAATGTCGCAGTGAGGACTGTGAAGAGAATTAACTGGAAGGTGTAGCTAAATGTTGGCAAGTAAAACATGTTTTATTTTAACTGTAGTTTTCATTTGACCACCGATCGGGGGTTGGGAAAAAAAATAACTTTCGTATGTCGACACTGGTCACGTTAGGTTACAGCTGTGCTGATGACGCGTTTATCCTTCTTCGGTCACTAATGAGGGTTTATCAGTCATTACTGGCGATGTTTGCATGTGACGGACCGCCATTTAGGACTGAGGGACTGAATGCAGCGGAAAATTGGTTCAGATCCCCATCAGGCCATCGTAATTTAGGTTATTGAGTGTATCATAATTTAGAGCGAAATAGTATATATTGATTCTCTATTGGATATCCCTTTTTCTCAACACGTACTGATCATACAAGAATGAATGAGATATCGTTAGAAAGGATTTTTAACTGGCTGCAGACATTGCATACCGAATTTACGTTAAAACTTACTATTTGTGGAAAATTTTAACATAAAAGAGACTTTTAACTATCGAAGACAAAAGGAGATCACAATGCCCAACTTCATATATATGTACATATTACGAAGCTAACTTATTAATCGCGAATACGCGAATAAGAGAGTCACTTTTCGTATTATCTTATTACAAATATACTTTTATTTGTTTTAAAGTGTTTATTAACTCGATAATTTGTAATCAGCATTGTCATAGATATGGTCTAATAACCGTGAGAACTGCGGTAGTCCATTATCTCTGCCCGACGTACAGGTTGACGGTTGGGTGTTGTTTGGGGGAAGAGACCAAACTGCAAGGTCATCGGTCTCATCGGATTAGGGAAGGATGGGGAAGGAAATCGGCCGTACCCTTTCAAAGGAACCATCCCAGCATTTTTGGAGCGATTTAGGGAAATCACGGAAAATCTAAATCAGGATGGCCGGACGAGGGATTGAACCGTCGTCCTACCGAATGAGAGTCCAGTGTGCTAACCAGCACAAGTTGACGTCTCTAAACGAATCTACTTTCGGAAAAAACAAACATAAATGTCATTGTCATCTTGAATTGTGATTTATCTATTGCTACTTATGCCGTACGAATTTACTGTAACTGAATTTTGTTGACAGTTATGTCCATGGAAATGTATGTACAAGGACGTATCATAAATTCATGATTATTACATCAGTCTATTCTGTTCATTTTTAAAGATGTTTTCATTCCCGCGACTGCTCTTATCCCAACGACTACAGTTACTTAAAATACTGTCATTGTTTGCAACTATTAAAGTACGAAAGTTTCGCCCGGGTCCTCTGATTACAATTAACGCTCAGCTGATTGAAACCGAGAAAACTGTGGTCATGTTACTGATAAACGTAACACCATCTGATCTAAGCATGCCTTTTCAGTTGACAAAAAGACTGTTGCCTATTAGAATTGCGTTTGCGATCACAGTAAACAAGTAGCAGGGACAAACGCTTCAAAGAACAGGACTATATTTATCAAACATCTTTATTCACGGACAGTTGTACGTAGCTTCTTCGAGGGTAACTAAATGAAGTACCATTTTTGTATACTTTAAAGAAAATGGAAAACAAGAAGTTCAGAAAGATTACATTGTTACGTTAAATATCATTTTCACCGAGGTATTGTACTCTTTGTGCCGGACGTGGTGGCCGAGTGGTTCTAGGTGCTTCAGTCCGGAACCGTGCTGCTGCTACGGTCGCAGGCTCGAATCCTGCCTAGGGCATGGATGTGTGTGATGTCCTTGGTTAGTTAGGTTTAAGTAGTTCTAATTCTAGGGGACTGATCACCTCAGATGTTAAGTCCCATAGTGCTTAGAGTCATTTTCTTGGTACTCTTTGTAAAGGATTTTGTTCAAAATTATGTGTACGCAAATATATGTACAAGGAGGTATAATAAATTAATGATTATAATTTTACGTCGTTCTGTTCGTTTTTAAACATGTTTTCTCTTAATTCCCACAAGTACCGTCACCAAAACGACTACACTTATCGTTATTTAAAACTATAAAAGTGCGAAAGATAAATTTTACCTACATTTGTAGTAACTAGGACATTATTTCGTACTTGAGTAAGTTATGGCTCGTAACCACATACTAGCAATTGTAATGTGTATGAAGATTTACCTGCCGTCTAAGAAGATAGCGATATTAGAATCACAAATTTGTAACACATGAATATTCTGTACCCATTTTAAAGCTCTTCCCTGTCCTACATTACGCTGTGCTAAGTCACTCGGATCGGCGAGTATACATGGCTATTCAGAATAAATGGGCCAGACGGAACGTATTCTTGTGACCTTATTAATGACTTTATTTCAAAAATGTACATGTAGACAGAAAGGTTAACTCTCACAGTTCCTATGGACATTTTCAGATGTTCGATGTGGACTCCATTTTGTGTGTCTATCCGGTATTGCGTTTCTTGCCGGATCTGCTCCCATCGTAGCCCTATCGATGGAGCTAACTACTCCGTCTATCTGGTGCATTAACTGATGTTAAGTCCTGCGGAAATGGGGATACATAATCCCTGTCGCTAACTGATCCACAAAGGAAAAAATCGGTGTAAGATCAGGCTGCCTGGAGGGCCACAGCTTGAACGGTACATCATTCAGCACGACCAATCCAGCACTGCGGAACATGTTCGTCGAGAAGACTACTTACGGAGTTATGCCAATACAGTGAGGCCTCGTCCTGCTACAAAATGAGGCCGGGTTCCTCTTTTGTCAACGGAACAAACAACCAGAGTGAAATCTATAGAGATAGGTTATGCCTGTAGTGGTAGTTTCTGCAAAGAAGAAGGGACCACATACTCTATTGTTGCCAGTGGTGCATGTTTGCGGGTTTTACGCTCCCCATTTTCTCAAATTATGCATGTCGACCTTGCCACTTGCTTGAAATATGGCCTCGTCAGAGAACACAAGTCCGTCTGTGAAACCATTCACTCCATCCAAGCTTGAAAACCGATGCATAATTGTCTCCGTTTTGGTTTATCGGCTGGTTTTAGTGCCTGCAACATTTGTGTGCTGTAATGCTTGAACTGCAAACGCAGAGCAACACAAGCCACACTGCTGACTCAGATACATTCTCTTCCCCGTTGGCACAACGCTTGCATTATCCGGGGCTTCTTTCGTAGATTGTACGAATGTTTTTCACCGTTTCATTGTCCACTGTTGGCCACCCTGTGGTTTTCGTCTTACACATGCATCCTGTGTTCTCGAATTGCTTTGCCCAGTGCCGCGCGGGATTAGCCGAACGGTCTCAGGCGCTGTAGTCATTGACTGTGCGGCTGATTCCGGCGGAGGTTAGAGTCCTCCCTCGGGCGTGGATGTGTGTTTGTCCTTAGGCTAATTTAGGTTACGTAGTGTGTACGCTTATGGACTGATGACCTTATCAGTTAAGTCCCATAAGATTTCACACAGATTTGAAATTTTTTTGCTTTGCCCAGTGCTCGTCAAACTGCGGCTTGCGTGCCACGTACTGCCCGAGTCAGGTAAGAGGGTTGACCAAACAGTAATGCACCGCATTTTCTTTTCTTAGCCGAAAACGATGCTACGAATGCGAAACGTTGCTTATGTATTATTTGAAGTTTCCTGAGTGAGCGTGCCTAGTTTCCGGCACTTCCGATAGATAGTGTAGCTGCAGGACAGTTTCAAAATGGCGTCTGTAAGTGAAGTACGTTACAAGCAACATGCCGTCATTGTATTTCTCATTGCAGAGGAAGAAACCTGGGGGGAATATTCACAAATACCTGTTCAAAGTCTATGGGGCGTCTGCTGTCGACATAAGTACAATTAGTCGCTGGACAAGGAGGGTGAGGCCATCAGAAGGCGGTTCGGCGGAGCTCCACGTTTTGCAGCGGTTGGGGAGACCATCCACGGCTGTCACACCTGACTTGTTGCATCGAGCTGATGTCATTCGCGAGGACAGACCCATTACGAATCGGCAGTTGGCGCTGCATCTCTTGATCAGCAAAGGCAGTCCACACGGCGAAGACAGGCTCCGCCACCAGGACAAGGGTTGGTACCGACAGGGCATACAAGCCCTTGTTTCGCACTGAAAGAAGGCCGTAGAATCGGATGGAGATTAAGTGGAAAAATAGGGTATGTAGATAAAACACCATGCTTTCGTGTGTAATTCAAATTATGTTGAAAAAGGAATTGTTGAAGAAAAAAATGCGGTGCCTTACTTTCTGGGCAACCGTCGTGTTTCTTAACTGTGTTGTATAATAACATGCATCAAGCAACTAACAGCTGAATACTGAAACGTCAACTAACCTTAAGAGCTTCTTAAGAGTGTGTTTTTATTGCTCGGTAACAAAAATAATCCTTACAGAGACAGTCATATTTTAAGGTGCGCTTAATTTTAATCGACGTTGGTCAATTCGGCTGTGAAATAAGTAGTTTACCGCTTACGTCAGGGGGCAGAGTGATACATAGAACGGCCACTGTAGTGTTAGAAGTGAGAGGGGGAATATTTTACTGTCTTCCAGTGCTGACATGTCACCAGCCTACGCAACTGTATCGATCAGCTGCTATAGTGTAAATGTCAAGCGGAAGTAACATGGACCCTTGAACGCGCCATATTAAGACTGTCATCTTCAAACGTGGTACATGTCTATGACAAGTAATACACAACGAAAAAGGTAATTGTAGTACAGAGCAATGAGTAAATGGAAAATGACATTCAAAACATGTAGTAAGCATTTTCAATTGTGTCTCAGTTGCAATTAAGTGTTATTAATATAGCATAGTAATTCATGTAGTTTAACAATAAGTAGTATGCTCGGTAGGGGTAGGTGTGGTAATGTGGCCAAGACTGGCAAAGTGGCGCGCTCTATTATGCCGTCGGCAGTCGGGCTTGCCGAGGAGTGGTCAGAATAGTTTTAATATACATCGCTATTGTTGTCAGTGAGTCTAACATAGGAAGCTTGTTCCGTTATTTTTTAGTACAAAATTCTTTGTTTTTGACTCGTCTGACGTAACGTAAGTCATTTATATTATTCTCTTTGCAATGTCAGTGTTTACAGAAAGTCTTTTGCTCTATAAACGTAGTTCCCTGTTATTTATTTCAGTTTGACAGTTTCATGTGCCGATGTGGCATCCTACGTAGAAACGTGGCCACACTACTCGTCGGATGAGGTGGCAATC
This sequence comes from Schistocerca gregaria, assembly GCF_023897955.1. Lineage (NCBI taxonomy): Eukaryota > Metazoa > Arthropoda > Insecta > Orthoptera > Acrididae > Schistocerca > Schistocerca gregaria. Next base: position 353,173,381 of record NC_064922.1, on the reverse strand, counting down.
AAGTTCGCCCAGTAGGAGCTGCTTCCAGAAAAAAAAAAAAAAGGTTCTTAGCCCTATGGGACAAAACATCGGAGATCATGAGTCCCCTAGAACTTAGAACTATTTAAACCTAACTTACCTAAGGACATCACACACATCCATGCCCGAGGCAGGATTCAAACCTGCGACCGTAGCAGTCTCGCGGTTCCTGACTGAAGCGCCAAGAACAGCTCGACCACCACGGCCGACCTTCCAGACAAACACGCATAATTCTATTGTTAAGATTGACTTCTAAACCATTTTATTTACAAAGCTATCATCCTCCATTAAATTTCTTTTGTTTTCATTACGATAGGGTCTGCAGCTGCAATTAATTTTTTGAATGATCATGATGCCTTCGGCTGCCATTCTCTTTATATATGAGCGTTGCAACAAGTGCTTGAAAAGTAACGTGTTCCTAAAATAGCGTAAAACATCTCGAATTTATTTTATGAGCATAACATAGTAATACGAGCAACGACATACAAGGCATAATTTACCACTCAAAAATCATCCATAAAATACTTGAAAACGGCCTGAAGACAGAAACTGTACAGTCGTACATGAAATAAAGAGAATGGCACCTGAAGGCATAATGAAATCTTTCAAACAATTCCTTAGTGACATATTAGAATAAATGAAGTTAATGTTATATTAAAATTATATTAATGTTAATGAAGTTAATGTTATATTTGGCATAATACAAAAACCCCATTGTAAACGATCTGCTGCAGCTGGTTGGTATATTTCAAGATACCGGGGCGTGACGACGCCTAGAAAAAGTTCCGGGAATCAGAAAACTAAACACAGGACCTTGTTGCAGTGGCTCTGGTCACGTTACCTGCTTTGATACGGAAAATTGGTCTCTATGTACGCTTCCGGAAAAATGCATACTATTCCACTAGATCCAACAAGTGTAAGTGGCAAACTTCTATTAATAACCATTGTTTGGTAAAAATAGTATTTCTCTTTGAGTAGCCACTTTATATCCTCCTCACCCCCCCCCCCTCCCCCCCCCCCCCCCATTCACCCACTCCTCCCTTTGCGGCCCAAGGTGTCACGATACAGCGTCGACATTGGCCCTTAACCAAAAAACATTGACAATCACTGTCTTTGCACATCCAGAAGTGTTGCGACGGTATGGTGCCGCTTTACCAAACTTGTTCCCAAAAGTCTTTGAACAACGATTAGCGAAAGCGTTTTTGCATACTCTGTGACAAATACGTCTTTTCTGTTGCTGATGCCACAAGTTTGAATAATAGTGATGGCGATAAACAACAGCGGCGACTTTCCATTGTTTGATTCTACATCTACTTTTATACTCCACAAGCCACCCAAAGGTGTGTGGCTGAGGGAGCTTCACGTGTCACTGTCATTACATCCCTTTCCTATTCCAGTCGCGTATCGTTCGCGGGAAGAACGACTGCCGGAAAGCATCCGTGCGCGCTCGAATCTCTCTAATTTTACATTCGTCATCTCCTCGGGAGGTATAAGGAGGGGGGACTAACATATTCGGTACCTCATCCAGAAACGCACCCTCTCGAAACCTGGACAACAAGCTACACCGCGATGCAGAGCGCCTCTCTTGTAGAGCCTGCGACTTGAGTTTGCTAAACATCTCCGTAACACTATCACACTTACCAAATAACCCTCTGACGAAACGCGCCGCTCTTCCTTGGATCCTCTCTATCTCCACTGTCAACCCGACCTGGTACGAATCCTACACTGATAAGCAATACTCAAGTATAGATCGAACGAGGGTTTTGTAAGCCACCTCCTTTGTTGATGGACTTCATTTTCTAACGACTCTCCCAATGAATCTCAAGATGGCACCCGCCTTACCAACAGTTAATTTTATATGATAATTCCACTTCAAATCGTTCCGTACGCGTACTCCGTGATATTTTACTGAAGTAACTGCTACCAGTGTTTGGTCCGCTGTAATACACTACTGGCCATTAAAATTGCTACACCACGAAGATGACATGCTACAGACGCGAAATTTAACCGAGAGGAAGAAGATGCTGTGATATGCAAATGATGATCTTTTAAGACCATTGACACAAGGTTGGCGCCGGTGGCGACACCTACATCGTGCTGACATGAGGAAAGTTTCCAACCGATTTCCCATACATAAACAGCAGTTGATCGGCGTTGCCTGGTGAAACGTTGTTATGATGCCTCGTGTAAGAAAGAGAAATTCGTACCATCACGTTTCGGACTTTGATAAAGGTCAGATTGTAGCCTATCGCGATATCGGTTTATCCTATCGCGACATAGCTGCTCGCGTTGGTCGAGATCCAATGACTGTTAGCAAAATATGGAATCGGTGGGTTCAGGAGGGTAATAGGGAACGCCGTGCTGGATCCCAACGGCCTCGTATCAATAGCAGTCGCATTGACATGCATCTCATCCGCATGGCTATAACGGATTGTTCAGCCACATCTCGATCCCCGAGGAGACAGATTGGGACGTTTGCAAGACAACAGCCAACTGCACCAACAGTTCGACGACGTTTGCAGCAGCAGGAGACAGATTGGGACGTTTGCAAGACAACAGCCAACTGCACCAACAGTTCGACGACGTTTGCAGCAGCACTGGCTTTCAGCTCGGAGACCATGGCTGCGGTTACCCTTGACGCTGCATCACAGACAGGAGCGACTGCGATGGTGTACTCAATGACGAACCTGGGTGCACGTATGGCAAAACGTCACTTTTTCGGATGAATCCAAGTTCTATTTACAGCATCGTGATGGTCGCATCTGAGTTTGGCGACATCGTGGAGAACGCACATTGGAAGCGTGTATTCGTCATCGCCATACTGGCGTATTACCTGGCGTGATAGTATGCGGTGGCATTGGTTACACGTCTCGGTCAACTTTTGTTCCCATTGACGGCACTTTGAACAGTGGACGTTACATTTCAAATGTGTTACCACCCTTGGCTCTACCCTTCTTTCGATCCCTCCGAAACCCTAAATTTCAGCAGGATAATGTACGACCACATGTTGCAGGTCCCGCACGGGCATTTCTGGATACAGAAAATGTTCGACTGCTGCCTTGGCCAGCGCATTCTCCAGATCTCTCACCACCTGAAAACGTCTCGTCAACGGTGGCCGGACAACTGGCTCGTCACAATACGCCAGTCACTACTCTTGATGAACTGTGGTATCACCGAGCGAGATGGCGCAGTGGTTAGACACTGGACTCGCATTCGGGAGGACGACGGTTCAATCCCGCGTCCGGCCATCCTGATTTAGTTTTTCCGTGATTTCTCTAAATCACTCCAGGTAAATGCCGGGATGGTTCCTCTGAAAGGGCACGGCCGACTTCCTTTCCCATCCTTCGCTAATCCGATGAGACCGATGACCACGCTGTCTGGTCTCCTTCCCCAAAAACAACAGCAACTGCGGTATCATGGTGAAGCTGCGTCGGCAGCTGTACCTGTACACGCCATCCAAGCTCTGTTTGACTCAATGCCCAGGCGTATCAAGGCCGTTATTACGGCCAGAGGTTGTTGTTCTGGGTACTGATTTCTCAGGATCTATGCACCGAAATTGCGTGAAAATGTAATCACATGTCAGTTGTAGTATAATATATTTGTCCAATGAGTACCCGTTTCTCATCTGCATTTCTTCTTTGTGCAGCAATTTTAATGGCGAGTAGTGGATAATCATACCATAGAGGATCCTTCTTTCTATGTATTCGCAATACATTACAATTGTCTATGTTAAGGGTCAGTTGCCCTGCATCAAGTGCCTAAACGCTGCATATCTTGCTTCATTTCGCTGCAATTTTGTAATGCTGCAACGTCTCTGGATACTACAGCATCATTCGTGAAGAGCCGCAGTCTATCTACTCTATTGTTGCCAGCCTCAACTGTGAGACTTAACCTTTCAGTGTCCGTATATATTCCTGATATAAAGTCATTACTGTGGTCGCAGGAATACTTTCTGTCCGTCTTTCTCATTCTGAATCGCGCTGCATTTTGAAGCAAGGGCACAGTGTGGGGCGTCGGCCGGTGATAGGCGGGCCGCACTGCGCTGCATGCAATAACGGGCCGTCTAACACGCCGACAGGCGAGGAGAGGCGAGGCGGGACGAGGTGAGGCGCGATAAGGCAGGCGGCCGCCGGGCCGGCTAACAGCCAGCAATTCACTTTGCGCCGCTAACAGGCCCCGCCCCCACCCCTAATAAACTCCGGCTCGCCACGTCCAATCCGAATATAAACTCTGTTCTTTGTATCCTTTCGTAGCCAACTCCCATGCCTGGAACATTTTTCGCTCAGGTATTGATTCGTCCCAGTTTGCTTCTTCGCTATGGAGTTCTAGCCGCGTGAATTTACAGCGGAACCTCGTTCGTCCCTCACTCATTAATCTGGATCGCTTTCTTTTAGTACAGTTTCTGTGCAGTTTTTGATACTCCGTACGTAGTAGCAGAAACAACCGACGTCGACAATTATTAAATTTAAATTCAGCCAACCTCCATCTGCTGATCCTCCGACGGTGTTAGTTAGCTTATTAACTTTTGGTTGTACAGTATTGTATTGCCTCCGTTTGCTGCGAATCACAAATGACACTAAAGTGATAGAGGGTAGTAGCGCACACGAACAAAACTTCAGATGCACTGAATGGGATATATAAATGTTATAATGTTGAACATGTTGTTGTTGTGGTCTGCAGTCCTGAGACTGGTTTGATGCAGCTCTCCATGCTACTCTATACTGTGCAAGCTTCTCCATCTCCCAGTACCTACTACAACCTACATCTTCTGAATCTGCTTAGTGTATCAATCTCTTGGTCTCCCTCTATGATTTTTACCCTCCACGCTGCCCTCCAGTACTACATTGGTGATCCCTTGATGACTCAGAACATGTCCTACAAACCGGTCCCTTCTTCTAGTCAAGTTGTGCCACAAACTCCTCTTCTCCCCAATTCTATTCAATACCTCATCATTAGTTATGTAATCTACCCATCTAATCTTCAGCATTCTTCTGTAGCACCACATTTCGGAAGCTTCTATTCTCTTCTTGTCTAAACTATCGTCCATGCTTCACTTCCATACATGGCTACACTCCATGCAAATACTTTCAGAAACAACTTCCTGACTCTTAAGTCAATACTCGATGTTAACAAATTTCTCTTCTTCACAAACGCTTTCCTTGCCATTGCCAGTCTACATTTTATATCCTCTCTACTTCAACAATCATCAGTTATTTTGCTCCGCAAATAGCAAAACTCGTTTACCAATTCCAGTGTCTTATTTCCTAATCTAATTCCCTCAGCATCACCCGACTTAATTCGACTACATTCCATTATCCTCGTTTTGCTTTTGTTGATGTTCATCTTATACTCTCATTTTGAACATAGTACGTGAATATAGGTTGGGTGTAAGAAATGAAAGAGGAAGCCGTCTGGTAGAATTTTGCACAGAGCATAACTTAATCATAGCTAACGGTTCAGGAATCATAAGAGAAGGTTGTATACATGGAAGAATCCTGGAGATACTAAAAGGTATCAGATAGATTATATAATGGTAAGACAGAGATTTAGGAACCAGGTTTTAAATTTTAAGACATTTCCTGGGCCAGATGTGGACTCTGACCACAATTCTAAGCAAAGAAGGGAAAACAGAAAGGTGGAAGGAGTATATAGAGGCTCTATAGAAGGGCGATGTACTTGAGGACAATATTATGGTAATTGAAGAGGATGTAGATGAAGATGAAATGGGAGACACGATACTGTGTGAAGAGTTTGACAGAGCACTGAAAGACCTGAGTCGAAACAAGGCCCCGGGAGTAGACAACATTCCATTCGAACTTCTGACAGCCTTTGGAGAGCCAGTCTTGATAAAACTCTACAATCTGGTGAGCAAGATGTATGAGGCAGGCGACTTTCCCTCAGACTTCAAGAAGAAAATAATAATTCCAATCCCAAAGGAAGCAGATGTTGAGAGATGTGAAAATTACCGAACCATCAGTTTAATAAGTTACGGGTGTCTTTACAGACGAATGGAAAAAACTGGTAGAAGCCGACCTCGGCGAAGATCAGTTTGGAGTCTGTAGAAATGTTGGAACACGTGAGGCAATACTGACCCTACAACTTATCTTATAAAATAGCTTATGAAAGGCAAACATACGTTTCTAGCATTTGTAGACTTAGAGAAAGCTTTTGACAATGTTGACTGGAAGGTGGCAGGGGAAAAATAGAGGGAGCGAAAGGCTATTTACAATTTGTACAGAGCCGGCCGGAGTGACCGATCAGTTATAGGCGATACAGTCTGGAACCGCGCAGCCGCTACGGTCGCAGGTTCGAATCCTGCCTCAGGTATGGATGTGTGTGATATCCTTAGGTTAGTTAGGTTTAAGTAGTTCCAAGTTCTAGGTGACTGATGAAGTTAAGTCCCATAGTGCTCAGAGCCATTTTAACCATTTTGAACAATTTGCACAGAAACCAGATGGCAGTTACAAGAGTCCAGGGGCATGAAAGGGAAGACGTGGTGAAGAAAGGAGAGAGACAGGGTTGTAGCCTCTCCCCGATGTTATTCAATCTGTATATTGAGCAAGCAGTAAAGGAAACAAAAGAAAAATTCGGAGTAGGAATTAAAATCCACGGGGAAGCAATAAACATTTTGAGGTTCACCGATGACATTGTAATTCTGTCAGAGACAGCAAAGGACCTGGAAGAGCAGTTGAACGGAATGGATAGTGTCTTGAAAGGAGGATATAAGATGAACATCAACAAAATCAAAACGAGGATAATGGAATGTAGTCGAATTAAATCGGGAATTAGATTAGGAAATGAGACACTTAAAGTGGTAAATGAGTTCTGCTACTTGGGTATCAAAATAATTGATGATTGTCGAAGTAGAGAGGATATAAAATGTAGACTGGCAATGGCAAGGAGAGCGCTTCTGAAGAACAGAAATTGTTGACATCGAGTATAGATTTAAGTGTCAGGTAGTCGTTTCTGAAAGTATTTGTATGGAGTGTATCCATTTATGGAAGTGAAACATGGACGATAAATAGTTTGGACAAGAAGACAATAGAAGCTTCGAAATATGGTGATACAGAGGAATGCAGAGGATTAGATTGGTAGATCACGTAACTAATGATGAGGTACTGAATAGAACTGGAGACAAAAGAAATTTGTGGCACAACTTAACTAGAAGAAGGGATCGGTACGTAGGACTTGATCTGAGGCATCAAGGGATCACCAGTTCAGTATTGGAGGGCGGCGTGGAGGGTATAAATCGTAGAGGGAGACCAAGAGATGAATACACTAAGCAGATTCAGAAGATGTAGGTTGCAGTAGGTACTGGGAGATGAAGAAGCTTTCACAGGACAGAGTAGCATGGAGAGCTGCATCAAACCATTCTTAGGACTGAAAACCACAACAACAACAACTGTGCAGTATTTGGTACTCCGTACGCAATAGCAGAAACAATCGACGACGACAATCATTAATTTCAGCCAACCTCCATTTGTTGACCCTCCGGTGGCTTTAGTTACTAAGTTAACTTTTGGCTGTACAATATTATATTGCCTCCATTTTTTGCGAGTCTCAAATGACACTAAATAGATAGAAGGTAGTAGCGCCCACGAACAAAACTTTAGGTGCACTGAATGGGAGACATAATGGTTATAATGTTGAATAACATTGATGCTGAATTTGCTGTTGGAATTTAATGGTGTCAGATCGAAAGAGTTGCAAAACCACGCAGTGATGGAATTGTCTTAAGCCTTTAAAGTTAATTGGGGGCAGTCCACTTCTTTAAGAACTAAACTCTAAATACCTGCGCCAAAGTTAAGTGAATAAAGCGAAAATTACAGCCCAAGGCATAGTTCTTAAAATAGGGAATTTGAGAAACAGCTATCTGACTGGGGTTATATCTTGCAGTCAGTTTTTAGATGATTGGTAATATTTCCCGGAATACAGATTAGAAGCCTACAACTTAATGTATGTGGAAAGGTCAAGCTTAAACAATAATTGAGCTCACTATTCACATTTATGACAGCAACATATTAATGTACAACCAAACCTGTGATGATTACCGCTATTCAAATTTACACTGAAAACTGGTATATGCACGGGTATTTAAATATATAGATATGTAAATAGGCAGAATTTGGTGCTGAGGTTTGCAGCGGCTATATAGGACAACAACTGCCTGCCGTAGTTCTTAGATGGGTTACTGCTAATACAATGGCATGTTGTCAAGATTTTAGTGAGTTTGAACGTGGTGTTATAGTAGGCGCACGAGCGATGGAACACAGGACCTCCGAGATAGCGATGAAGTGGGGGATTTTCCCGCACTACCACTTCACGAGTGTACCGCGAATATCGTGAATCCGGTAAAACATCAAATCTCCGACATCGCTGCGGCTGGAAAAATATCCTGCAAGAACGGGACTAACGACGACTGAAGAGAATCGTTGAACGTGACAAGAGTGCAACTCTTCCGCAAATTACAGCAGATTTCAATGCTGGGCCATCAACAAGTGTCAGTGTGCGAACCATTCAACGAAACATAATCGATATGGGCTTTCGGCGCCGAAAGCCCTCTCGTGTACCCTTGATTACTGCACGACACAGAGCTTCTTTACGTTTCGCCTTGGCATGTCAACACCGACATTGGACTGTTGATGACTGGAAACATGTTGCCTGGTCGGACAAGTGTCGTTTCAGATTGTGTCGAACGGATAGGTTGTAAGTAGGCTGTTTAGGTTTTTATATTGGTAACGCCACGTAGCGCTCTGTATGAAAATCACTGGCTGTGCTGTGTGCAGTCTGTGGTTAGTTAGCATTGTTGTCTGCCCTTTTAGTGTTGGGCAGCTGGATGTTAACAGCGCGTAGCGTTGCGCAGTTGGAGGTGAGCCGCCAGCAGTGGTGGATGTGGAGAGTGGGATGGTGGAGTTTTGAAGTTTGTAAGACTGGATGTCATGAACTGCTATATATAATGACTTTTGATGGTATTGAGGTAAATACATTGTTTGTTCTCTATTAAAACCTTTCATTTGCTAACTATCCCTATCAGTAGTTAGTGCCTTCCGTAGTTTGAATCTTTTATTTAGCTGGCAGTAGTGGTGCTCGCTGTATTGCAGTAGTTGGAGTAACCAAGATTTTTGTGAGGTAAGTGATTTGTGAAACGTATAGGTTAATGTTAGTCAGGGCCATTCTTTTGTAGGGATTTTGAAAGTCAGATTCCTTTGCGCTAAAAATATTGTGTGTCAGTTTAAGCACAGTAATTCATTACTTGTTCAAAGGGGACGTTTCAAGGTACGTACGGGAGTGGAGACCACCTCATGAATCCATGGACCTTGCCTGATTGCAGGCGACTGTTCAAGCTGATGCACGCTTTTTAGTGGTGTGGGGCGTTTGCACTTGGAGTGATATGGGACCCCTGATACGTCTGGATACGACTTGGACAGGTAACTCGTATGTAGCATGCTGTCTAATCACCTGCATCCATTCATATCGATTGTGCATTTCTACGGACTTGGACAATTCCAGTAGGACATTGCGACACCCCACACGTCCAGTATTTCTACAGGGTAGCACCAGGAGAAGTCTTCTGAGTTCAAACACTTCCGTTGGCCATCAAACTCCACGATGTGAACATTCTTAATCATATGTCGAATGCCTTGAAACGTGCTGTTCGGAAGAGATCTATGCCCTCTGGTACTCGTATGAATTTATGAACAGCACTGCAGGACTCACGGTGTCAGCTCCCTCCAGCAAAACTTCAGACGTGTTGCGGCACTTCTATGTGCTCCCTACACGACATTAGGCAACTGTACCAGTTTCTTTGGCTCTATAAAGCTAAAATTTAAAAACAGTGTCACTCCCTTATCAGTTATTACTTCTTCCCCTCCTAAGAATTTACGCAGTCCCAAAGTTCATTGTTAACCATCAACCATTAACTCCCGTAATGCTTTTTTGGAATAGTGACTGCAAGTTGGTAACTTTAGAAGGCAGTACAGTTGCCGCCAATGTAAAGGAGATGAAACTGGAGTTAGTCCTGGATTTTACTCTGCCGGTGTTGCCAATTTCACTCAGCATAAGAAGACATAATGCTCAGCACCGTAGCAAAAGTCAAAGATGCTGCTCCCCCTACCGCGCTGCTACGCCGGGTCGATCCGAACACTTTCGTGTCCTACCCGCAAGCGCTCAACTGAGCGGATGGCTCAGTAAGGCCAGTCAAGTAAGTAAAAAAAAAGTCCAATGCGGAAAATAATTTGTGCAGTCGCAGGTTTTTGTTGTGTGGTAGAAGGGAGTGCTATAGACAACGTACTAGAACACCTGACCGATGGGGGTTGAATGTGGGAGTGAGGGTTCGTTTGAAGGTCACTTTTGCACTCAAAACTGGTCTGTAACGAAAGCGTGTCCTTGTATAAAATTTAACTACATTATATTTCCTACAAAGGAAGATCCTGTTTGTTTTTTCTATGCGACTAGTAGATTTCTTGTAGCAAGCGAGAGATTGTGAAAACCTCACGTGTGGTTGAGGAAAGATGTCCTGTGATCTTGTTCCTCTCCTCTGATTTTATCACAGTCCATAATTCACTTTTGCGGATGTACATTCTCAGAACTTTTCCGCCTATTTAACGCCTAATAATTGACATTTATCTTTGTTGTGAATAACGGATCGATAAGAGCTGTGCAGACGTCGTATTTGATTTTATAATTTGAATTTTGTCTGCCGTATTTGATCATTTTTATGTTATAACTTACATAAAACAAAACAAAAATTGTTTTTAAGCACTACCACATTAAAGTCTACATCAAAATCAAGCTTTTATTGTGCGATTTCTTAAAATATAAAGTTGGAAATTGAGGCGTTGGCAGATAAAACTGTTGTCTCTACAAGAAAAATCTAACACACAGCCTAGTCACAGGGGATGAGAGCTAGATTCTGGTTGCCGTCGCTGTAAACTAGGTGCAATCATTGTAGCGCTGTGGATCACCATACAATACATCTGAGCGGATGTTATACTAGATTCGTTTACTCCTGGGGAAGATATTTAATTTTAGAAACTCTATAAATACGGTGATCAAACTTTGAATGTAATTATACGAGCTGCACAAGTTCGTTAGGCTGAAGACTGATTATTATATATGACACTGTGAGAATAAATATTGGTATCTATATTAAATTTTCAACACCTACAGAGAGTTTTCCTTAATGCCACTTAACCATTGATGTTGGCGCCTGTTGATAATTTTTTAGTGTAGTAGATTGATATGAGAGAAGTCGTAGGTTCTATCCCAGACAGAGCGGTCTTTTTATTTTTAGCGGAGCAATCCATGGCACGCTTTGACGTATACGTTTAAGGAAACTCTGGAATGTACGTAAGCTTATTCCTAACAAAATTAAATTTTCCGAGTCTGACTATCAGAACTTTCACATTTACCGTGCATAATGAAATGCAATACAGATTATTTATGAATAATGTAAGAGAAGGATACTTGTAGCTGACAAATAATACCATTGAAGGATACACATCAACAACGCCAGAAATATTAACGTAAGATGCATATACAGGGTGATTCAGAAATGCATGTAAATATTTTAAGGGTGTATTTGTGAGGTAAATATAAGACAAAAATGTTCTATAAATGTTTTTCCATAAACGTTTAATTCCAGAAATATCGTTAAAATACAAAGGTCATGTCCGTATCAAAACGACGTCAGTGCAAGCAGCAGGATGCCATATTCTGGTACGTAATGCACATACGTATCTCCCAACAGTTGATTCGAAACTGCATGAATAGTGTTTGTTTGTGTTTGCAATTGCTGTTTACTCCTACTGTACAGAAGATGGCGCTGATGTTGTTGGTAACGGAAACGTACTTCCTGTCATTCATTCATCGTCGGAAGGCTACAGGTTTCGTGCACATGATGTACTCAAACAGTGAGTATGCTGATATGCACCTTGTGTATGGTGCAGCAGATGGAAACGCACTTGCAGCAAGACGAAGGTACAGTGAGCTGTTTCCAAGACGACGGTTACCAAGTCATCAGATGTTTGTATCTGTGGACAGACGTATGCGGGAGTATGGCATTCGTCCTGGACCACATTCAGGTCGACCATTTGAGCAAGCAGTGAACGTCGAGGAACATGTTTTGGACCTGGTAGACCAAGATCCAGCCATCAGTACGAGACAAATTAGTGCAGCTGTACGACTTCCACAATCTACTGTATGGCGGCTGCTTCGGAGACAACAGTTGCATCCATTTCACCTGCACAAAGAGCACGAATTGACACCTGCAGACTATCCTCGCCGTCAGCAATTCTGCCAGTGGTTACAACAGCGTCATTTGAATGATCCAATGTTCATTCGGCGGATATTATTCACAGATGAGGCCATGTTTACTCGTGCGGGTGTAATCAATTCGCATAATATGCACCAGTGGGCTGTCTAGAATCCTGGCGCGAGAATTGTGCGTGGATATCAACATCAATTCTCCATAAACATTTGGTGTGGTATTGTGGGGAATGACTTACTCGGACTTCATGTTCTACCTCCAAGGCTGACTGGGCACGCTTACCGCGAATTTTTGGAGGGGGAATTGCCTGGATTGTTACAGGATGTTCCTCTTGCAACACGAGCCACCTTGTGGTTTATGCACGATGGTGCTCCTGCCCATTACAGCCGCAACGTAAGGGCGTACCTCAATGATGCGTATCCACATCGATGGATAGGTCGCGGAGGACCAATTGCTTGGCCAGCCAGATCACCTGACCTGAACCCTTTAGACTTTTATTTATGGGGCCGACTAAAGACATTGGTGTATTCTTCTGCAGTACCGAACAGAGAAGTGCTACAACAAAGAATTGAAGGTGGTTGTGAAATTATTCGTGGAGAGTTGAACGGACTGTGTAATGTGCAGAGATCATTGCGGCGACGAACACGGGTCTGTCTGCAAGTTCAGGGACAGCATTTTGAACATGCATTGCATTAAGATTTGTGCAAATACAGTACAGTACAGTCTGTAAATTCTTCACGTATTTTCCTTAGTTATTTTGCATTGATTTAGTTCAATCAACAGGAACTAAAGTAATACAGTATTCGCGAGGAATTGTTTCAGTTTGTTACGTCACGTTTATTTACCAGTTTGCGTTTTTAGTCCAAATGCACTGTAATTAAACTATGAACTCTGGGAAGTAAATACTTTACGTTGTATTGAATGTATTATCATGTTTTGTTCATAACTCTGTAATAAGCCAAGTATAGCAAAAATTGTATAGAACATTTTTGTCTTATATTTACCTCACAAATACACCCTTAAAATATTTACATGCATTTTTGAATCACCCTGTATATTTACACTCTGCAGTAAGCTATCCTCCTGTTTTGTTGAACAATCTTCCCGTGCCTCACATCAAAAGTAATATTTATATTACCAAATCGCGATGTAAAATCACAGCCAAATATTATACGAAATCTGCGGGAAGATGGGAAGATATGCCACTCTCCAGTGCATATGGCCATTAACACATTTGGGGGGGGGGGGGGGGGGGGGGGGGGAAGGAAAGTAGATGAAATACAGGGCTGTTACATAGGACAATTAAAAAGACTTAGAATAAAGCCCCGTGTTCTACAACAAAAATCTGTAGTAAGCTGACAGTCCCCATAATATAACTGAGAATTCAGAAAATTGAAAAAGAAGTTTTTCCTATATTAATAGCATTTAGGTGTGATCCCATCAACAACTAAATAAATCAGTAATTAGCTGGCTTTCAATATCTTTATGTCTGACTAACATCATGATGAACTGAAAAGATAATGTTTGAATATTCCACTTCCGGTTATTTCCTTAGCACTACAAAGTAATCTTGTCTCTGTGGAATTAGCGATTAATTCCATGCAGATCATATTTAAATGCTATGCTGCTGAAATCCAGTGTTTATAGCGAAGGAGAAATAATAGCTTAGTTCAATGGAAATTCGAATTCGTGTGGCCAGTGCGTATTTCATTGAACAGATGGTGTGCGGTAATGGCAATTATTAAAATACCTGCCCAATAATACTTCCAGTATTTACAATAAGCATCTATTTAGTGCCTTGTCAAGCGTGCACGTATCGTCACAGGAAGCAGCAGTGAGTTCTCATTACGAGAGCAGTATGTGGGTCAGCAATTTACTCAGTGTGCACAAAATTCACTTTAAAAAGCAAAACTTAATCTAAATGCTACGTACGGCCTTACTACAATTAACATTATTGTCAGATTTACGGAATAAAATGCACTATAACATAACGGAGTAATATTTCATCTAAATGCTATATGCAACCTTACTACAGTTGAAATTGTTATCAGATATAAAGAACACAAGGAACTGCAACATAAGGGAATAATCTTCTCTTCCATCATGTTCTTTACACGAAAGGTAACTCCTTTGTTATTAATAAGAAATGCGACTTATAGCTGATATTGAAGTTTTGTAGACTGCATACCATAAGCACTGATTTACAGTGATAGGTTTATTTAAAGTCGTAAATGACTATTTTTGAATTTTTCGAAAATAGTTTTACCTTTCATGACCCTAGAAAGGTGACAACCTTATCGTACATTTGGGTACGAATTAGTTCTCAGTGTTCTTCGGTTACATAATCGTACTTATTATAAGTATTATTTCACAGTTAATGTTCCATGTACATGTTACAGTGAAGCTAAAGAATTCTGAGTCCAATGCCCTTAAAATTCTATTCACCATTTTAAGCATATACGAAGTAAAGTAAGTATATTCCAAGGTTACTGCAATTTTGATTTTGGAGTTGGAGACAAACAACTCTAGCCATAAAATTTGTAATTCGGCGGTCGTATTTGAAGACATAGTCCTTCACGAAACATTTTCCAAACAATCTTTCTGATTATACGAGTGTAGATTAGGATGTAATTTGTAATGGAGGTGAGATGCTAACATGGCTATCGCACTTTTCATCTAGTAGTTAGTCTAAATGTAGCAGAGAAACAGTACAAATTATCGGTACATTATTCATACAACTTCGCCATGGTGGCAATGAATAAACATCGAGTCGGAGTATCTCACGCTCCTTCCGAACGACATCTCAGAATCACAGAAGAGATAGCATTACGAACCTCCTGAAAACTTCGTCTTGAATAGATAAAGCTGCTTGTGAGCCGCTTGATTTTACTGATGTCTAGTACCACGTTTTCTGAATCAACTGAAAATGTTAACAAGGGCCCGATATTTTGCGTGACACACAAAAACAAGACTCCACCTGACCTGACTACTAAACTGGTTGCTAATCACCAGCAAGCCGATAATCTACCATGTCGCCATTATACCGAAGTTTGCGGGTCGAATGTGTCCACATTCGCAGAAGACAAATACCTGGAAAACTGTTAGCCATTGCGTGCTTCTCCGGGCGACAAACAAACAGTTGTCCTACCTACAACTTGTGTTGGAACTGAAACGAATTTTGCCGCCTCATTGCCCAGAGCCGTCAGTGCTTTTGACTCGTATTAAGATAGGCGTGTAATTTCTTGTTTTGGCAAAGACTGCATGCTCTCGTAGAAAGAGTAGATTTGTGACTGAACGCCTAGCGCGGTGCAACCTCGGATGCTTTTCAGACACTCGTCCTGAAACGGCCGATATTCAAGATAGAGTAATTGGTGAGGAGATAATGAATCGAAGTGAAAAAAAAAGAAATATATAACACAATTTGATAAAAAAATGAAGTGGCTGACAGGACCCATCCTGAGGCATGAAGAAATCGTCTAAGTGATAAACAGAGAAGTGCTGGAGGTAAAAATTGCAGACAGGCCGAGGGATGAATACAGTAAGAGGATTCAAAAGGTTACTGGTTGCAGTAGTTATTTGGAAATGAAGAGGCTTGCACAGTAGACGGTAGTGTGGAGAGCTGTATCAAACTAGTCATCGGATTAAAGACCAGAACAACAACAACAAAAACTTAATACAAAGTTGCAGAATCAGACACGTCCAAATAATTCCACATCATGGATGAGCTACAGAAGATTAGTGAAAACACTATTTTTTGCCTTTCTTTCTAGCAAATGAGCTACTTGTCTCTCACACACATCGACCTCAAAGACGGGCATTTACCGGATCTTCAGTAAAGAGCGCTCATTGATTAAAGTAAATTACTTCGTAATCAACCTTCTGCAGACCAGGATTACATTTACATCTCCACTTATATACACCTCTACAGTCCGATAGTGCGGGATTAAATTCATTCTTTAGATTAAAAAGTTAAAAGTTTATGAAACATAGCTTTAGTGCGTATCTTACTAAGATCAATGGAGAGAACCGTGGCTATCGAAATCAGTTTGCGTGAAGCAGTCTTCACTAGATTTGCTGTAGCAGAGAAACTGTCTGCAGTCCGGTTATGTGTCTCCAAAGATTCCAAGCAGAGAATTTAGAAACATAGAATAAAGACAAACGTGTAACATTTTATCGCTATGATATAAATACATGTGCGTATATCAGCGGTCACTTATTTCCACTCGTCTTTACTGCCGAAAACATGACAACGTCGGCCTTCTGCAGACATTTCATGGGGGCGTTACAGGCCGTGTAAACTTGAAGGAAAGTCGCGAGCCTTGTTTCCACTAACTTTGCGCTTCCTGTAGATGTGTCCATTACACAGATTTCACATAATTGTAAACTGATTGGTAGAAACCTCCGATTGGAATGAGGATCGCTGCAAATGACTGAGAGACTGATTAGTTATTGGCAGTCAGTCTTCAAACATTTTAAAGATGCCGATACCGGTTCTTGTTCATCAGGAGAGCTATCCTTGTTGAGTGTGTAGTGCTGGTATCCACAATCACTTCAGATAATAATAATCACGCCCCATTGAAATAAAACATCGCCTGTCAAAAAAGAAGCGAAGAAATCGGAAGAGGAGGAGGAAATGAAATGAAACTTCATGGGTTGAGAAGCTGTGTGATGTCACTGCAGTGACAAAAGCGAATCAAATTTACAAGTAATTTGGCTCTATAGAGCCACGTATCAGAATGTCGTTGCTCGGTCTCTGACACTGATGAATACACTCGATGGGTATCATAATGCGGTTGTATACCGTTAGCAGTTGCAACCTGACTGTTGCAAGTCCTTGATATCGTGAATAGTAGCACGGGGACGGAGTTGATGTCGGAGCTGGCCGCACACAACTTCTATCTGGGAGAATCTGAGGATCTTGCTGGCCACGAAAGTACTTCAACATCGCCCACTCAGTTCATCAGTATGTTCCATGTGCGGACGAGCTATTGAAAAATAGTACCACAATACTGTCACATGAGAAGTAACACACGGGGAAGCAGGATGTCCGTGACGTAGCGTTGTGCCCTCACAGTTCCCTCAATCACTACCGGCCGTGACCTGAAGTCATACCGATGGCTTCCCATGCTATGACACCAGGAGAAATACCTCTGTACGTCTCTGAAATATTGGGAGTTCTCACAAGGTCGCCGTCATACTCATCGACTATAGTTGTCTGGGATAGTGCAGGAACGTGGCGTATATAATATGGCGTCATTCGCCACCAGTCCATGCTCCGCGGTCAAGGCACCGCTCCAAACGCAGCTGTTTGTGTCTTGGCATTAAGCAGTCTACACATGGAATGGTGTTCTCTTCGACCAGACCAATGTTACGGGACCACACAGAATGTTGCAGGGATTCCATTAGCTCTTCTCGGAGGGCAGACACAGATGTAAAGAGGGTACGCTGTGAAGCGTACTCAGATGTGTTTGATCAAAATCTTGACGCGGTCATGTCTGCCCTCAGATTTCCATATTGTCCAACATTGTGCCACTGCTACATCCGAGTTCCCCACAAAACTGGATATTGCACGAATCGACAGTGGACCAAATGGAATCTGTCCGTGACACGAGTGTATAGCAGCGCCGTCTCCTTCACGATGCTCGTCACCACCCGACGCTCTTCTTGCCCAGTATATGCTCTACCAGGCCTTGTAATAAAACTTAACACAAAGAGATATTATTGCCCTCTGTTAGCCGTTCTACCTGTTGAAGAACATTGCTGCTATAGCCATTTACATACGCGACCATGGTGTGTACGTGTACGAAGTTTCATCCGATCATGTTTTCTCGGTGCATCGTTTTTATTCCCAGGCAGCTACTTAGAGCACTTTGTATGTCTTCCTCAGTAAACGTTCACCCTGAGACTTTTTTTTGCCCTCTTAGCGTCAGATCGTTCTGGGGTTTCTATTTTAGAATGCTAGTCAATTAGAGGCCCAAGCTACGACGCTTCTTTGCAACTGTGTACTCTGGACAGCCATAGGAGACGAGAAACGTATTTTTCATTCGTTTTGCGTGTTCGCCCTGGCAAGCAGCTCGTGATCGACGCAACACGCGTCATCCCTTAGCGTCAAATCGTTCTGGAATTTCTATTTTCGAACGTTAGTCCATAACGGCATTCTCTGGACAGCCAGTGGGAGACGAGAAACGTGTTTTTCAGTCGTTTTACGCCTTCGTCCTCTCACGCAGCTTATGATCGACGCAATAGGTGTCACTATGTTGAGATTATACCTTATTACACAAATTACATAAACCGTATTAGTTGGCTTGAATCAACGCCCCCTCCCCCCCCCCTCCCCCCCCTCCACCATAGACCAATACCGTGTTTCAGATTTGTCTGGTGACAGCATACGGATAATTAGGCACAAAATTGAAACTTGAGTAATACAAGCGGAACTTGCCCATTTCTTTTGGTTACGCACTTTTTTGCATTCGAAACGTAGACCTATCTGGGGAGAAAACGAAACATGACCTGGACTGTCTTTCTCCAGTATCTGTTGACAGGTTTGTATTACTGTAAGAAATCAGATCTCCTTGTTCAGCAATGTAATGAAGGATGTCCATAGAGTTTTGAACGTGATGGAATGTGATTTGTAGTTTAACGTTGACACCGCTATTCCGAAGACGATAAAAATAAGTAAAACTGTAACAGTAGATTTTATATATCCTTATTCCAGATATAAAGTTAGAATTTTGTGCCGTCCAACGGCATTGCCGCAGTCGTAACTCCGGTTCCTGTCAGATCACCGAAGTTAATTGCTGCCGGGCTTGGCTAGCACTTGGATAGTTCACCATCTGGGTCTGCCGAGGGCTGTTGGCAAGCGGGGTACACACAGCCCTTATGAGGCCAGTTGAGGAGCTACTTGACTGAGAAGTAGCGGCACCGGCCAAGAAAATTGTCAACGATTGGGAAAGCGGTGTGCTGACCACATGCCCCTCCGTATCCGCATCCAGTGACGCCTCAGGGCTGAGGATGACACGGCGGCCAGTCGTTACGGACGGGCCTTGACGGCCTGTTCGGACGGTGGTTGTTTGTTTCTTTCTTGCGCCGTAGGATATGTGGATAATTTCAGCATATAATTTCATATTCAAATAAACACTCTTACAGTGTATAATGCACAGTTATACTGAAATATCTGAAAATGTGTTTCAGCATTGTTTCTGAAGTGCCTACAGGAAACAAATCTCGTCTAATTTCTTATATATCTCAGAAATTGATGATTTAACAAATAATTACAAGATATTCTTTTAAAATCTATACGTCACTCGTTCAGAAATTATGGTGACGATGTGCGTTTATTTTTGTATTTTGTTACCGACGAGCGAGATAATAATAAGCCATTAGATCAGGGAAACTGACAGAGAAATAAAACGGAAAAGGAAACCCCGCAATCGACTTGTCAGTGTGTGAAAGTAGCACACGTCCCCGGGAAAGGCGTACACGACAAAAAGAAGCCAAAATTTTGCTGATCGATGACTGAACTGCTGTACTACTTTAAGGTAGTAGGAGGAGACACAAATGCAGATTCAAAATTATTTCGACCCTTGTGAAATGTGAATACACAAAATACATTCCACTGTTTGTTTGGGAAGGGGAAGTATCACGCCATCGGGGACATTTTAACCAAGGCAACCACTGGAAGGCACATTTCATGTTAATTGTAATTGTCAACAGTAAATGATATTCTTAAAAAATATAGTAAAACTATATTGGCAACTGCAGTATTTACAATATTTGCACTAAACAACGAAAAATTCGTAAGTGCGTTTCCTTTTTTTTAATTTTCAGAATATGGACGGGGCCTATTAGATTTTTCCTTTTTTTTTTTTTTTTTTACTCAGGCGACCTTGCGTCTTTCTAAGGTCGCTCAGGTATCATGAAACCGAGCTGTATTACTACAAGTACACCAGTTACAAGATTAAAATTTACTTAAAATGTTATGAAAAGGATAGATTGGTACTTACCATATGGTGGTGGAGACATTGAACCTCGAATGACAGGTACAAGAAAAAGACTTCTGAACAAGTGAGCTTTCAGACAAAAGGGCTTCTTCAATACACGCACACACACACACACACACACACACACACACACACACACACACACACATATACACACACACAATATTCAGGGATTTAATATCCCGTGTCTACCAAATACGTCTCGAGACAAAGAGGAGAAACAGGATAAGGACTTTACGGGGAAAAACAAATATTTCAAAAACTTGCTACACAATTACCTAAATATTTTACGTATGTCTTTTTCAAATCCACTCTAATCGTAAAAGTATTGGCCAGAAAGAGCTTGAAAATAAAACTCGCCTGACCTTCAATGAGAGCTGGAACAAGATTAAACCTATTTAAAAAAGTAGTCTTCACTCTCTGAATATACACACTATTATCCACAATCCCTTTTATTTTCTCCGATTGCATTCTCAATAAAGGAACTCATGCCGTGTTTTAGCTGTATAGTTTTGTGTTAAAATCATGACATTCATTTTCAAGATTGGCCCATCTGGCAATATTTCTATGGAGGTATTATTTGATCCACTGCACAAGACCCTCCTAAACGCGTTTCTCTTTAATATTTCCTTGTCCTTCAGAAACTGAGACCTTATGGAAGCTTTTTCTTTTATGATCGTCTAACGTGGACTAAGGGAAGCTAAATTCAAGTAGAAACTCACTTTGCAACTAGCCACTAAAAATATATAAATTTCAGGTTGCATCTAAAGGAAGCACTTAATTTCTCGTTTAGATATCCTCAGAACACAACGCATAATCTTCAGCGATCGACACTTCTCCACTAATTTGGCTTTTCTTCCTGTAGGACTGATACCATTCAGAAATGCAATAACAACGCAAGCGTTTATCTGACATATTAAAACTCGTATTATGTTTTACGTGGTGTGTGATAGTACACATATAATACATTCGTATTCGGAAGTTTGTATATTCCTAATAAAATACGCTTGTTTGTAAACTGGACATTTACCCGCATTTCCTGGAAGCCATTGTCTTTTGTAGAGGCGGATGGCAAATTGATCTCGCTTATATAGGTCTGGACATGAAAAATTACTGTATCTAACAGAGATCTTCTGCTTTTGAAAGCTGAAAGATGTGCCCAGTTCTCATTCATTCATGTTCGACTTCTTTTACGGTACACATTCTTTCTAAGTTGTATATTTGACATCTAAATAAATTATAATCAAAAGAAAAAAATTACCAACTGAGCTGAAAGCGGAATGGAAGTCCTGCAGCAGTGTACAATTTGTGTAATTGGACGTTGCAGCATTTCACGTCAGACATCCTACACTGTCGAGATAGAGCGTTCGTTTTGTACTCTTATGAATGGCTAAGCGACGATATTTTCCAGTTATCGGAAGTTGTCGGAAGTTCCGAAGTGGGGCGGAACAGACTGAAGTTACTGAATTGGCGAGGGTTTGTCTTTCCGCTATTTGCAGGCTGCGGCAGGAGTTCGATCTAACACAAAATGTGTCGCCACATTACAGTCAAAGCCGTCGCTTGTATTATTGGGCAGTATTTATCGAGGCGAAGTTGCTACCACCCGAGAATGATTCGCACCATCGTCTTAGCTTGCAGTGTAATTGTTATGCTACTGCAGACTTTCATGTTCAATCTATAAACGATTGCAGTGTTTTCCTGTTAGTTTTGCGAGCCTTTTTTTATGATTAATTTTTGGCTTTATTTGCTCAGTGCGTACGTAGACCTGAAAATAGTCATTCTTCTTCTAATGAAACTAATAACATCAAAATAACAGGTTTTTTGTTCATCAAGTTCGGAAGTATAATGTACAGTGTAGAGATCTCTATCTCTCGTCATGAGAGATTTTTCTGTCATTATCTCTACATAAGCCTATGCATGGGGCCTTTAATAGAGCAAAATTAATTTGACAGAGTGTTGTAATGAGACAGCAGTGCACATCTATATAATTATTAAGTTCCATTTGATATTGACTCACTGAAATTAAAAACAAAAACTGTATTCGTGACCAGGATGCATATTACGAACTAGGTAGCAAAGAAATATTATTGTAACGTATGCTGTACATCCGTAACTGGTGCATTAGTCGCAATGTTGCTGTGTTCACGTTAGTAATCTGGCACGTTCGCAACGTGTAACGTTCAACTGCAGCTCCGTTGTGTTGTGTTGTGTTGTGCAGTCACTTTGAGCACGTATTTTTGTTAATTTAAGTAGCAAAGAGTATCTAGGGCAGACGTTACAGCCTACAAAAATGCTCTGGCAAAGGGAAATACTGTAACCGATACCACTGCAGCTTTCATTCCTTTTGTAATTACACATAAACTACCAGATTCAGGTTTAAAGAATAATACTAAAACTTTAAACAACTTAGCGTAGTACTAAATAAGGCGGAATAAAATACCATACTACATCGTTATATTCTGCTGCCCGCCACGTCACACGGCACAAACATCATCATTGGACGTTGGAAGAGAGGTAAGGAACGCGTAGACCGACTAGTGCACGCCGATGGCAGGCTACAGGTACACCTATAAGACTGATGAGATGATTCAACCGTTTTCTATTGAGCCACCACAGTGATAGGTGGAACAAGCGTTGCAGGCGTGGATGTTCACATGGGTGAAATGAAGCCACTTCATGGCTGCCATCGGCTGATTTACAACTGAACTATACCGGATACAGCCGTCTGTGATATGTATTTTGTAGCTACACAAGGTTTACCGCACACAGTCGCACTTTGCCCGTGGAGCCATTGAAGTACTGCTCTGCATGTTAAATTAAACAATACGATTACAAGTTTGCTGGCAGCACTGCAACTGCGTCCGAAATCACTGAGCTGTTTCTGATAGCGAAATTTCAAATGAAGAAAGACAAAGTATACGTATTGGATACTGAAATGAAATAATCAAATATCAAAACAAAATCAGGTGCTTGTCTTTTGAGACGTAAGTTCGCAATGGTAATAGGGTTGTGGCTTACTAAACATGCAATTTATTCTAGAATGAGATTTTCACTCTGCAGCGGAGTGTGCACTGATATGAAACTCCCTGGCAGATTAAAACTGTGTGCCGGACCGAGACTCGAACTAGGGACCTTTGCCTTTCGCGGGCAGGCGCTCTACCAACTGAGCTACCCAAGCACGACTTACGCCCCGTCCTCTAAGCTTTACTTCTGCCAGTACCTCGTCTCCTACCTTCCAAACTTTACAGAAGCTCTCCTGCGAACCTTGCAGCACTCCTGAAAGAAAGGATATTGCGGAGACATGGCTTAGCCACAGCCTGGGGGATGTTTCCGGAATGAGATTTTCGCTCTGCTGCGGAGTGTGCGCTGATATGAAACTTCCTGGCAGATTAAAAATGTGTGCAAGGACCGAGACTCGAACTCGGGACCTTTGCCTTTCACGGGCAAGTGCTCTTCAATGCAATTTATTGTCCCTAACTTCCATAATTATCTTTTCAGTTCAGGGTCACCCACCATGAAGTGACTTCCATTAATCGTCAGATTTCAGGAACGCGTGTTGATATTCTATTTTAAAAACCTTCTAAGATAGGGGTTGGGATTGGGTTCCTTGGGGAAGGAGACCAGACAGCAAGGTCATCGGTCTCATCGGATCAGGGAAGGACGGGGAAGGAAGTCGGCCGTGCCCTTTGAAAGGAACCATCCCGGCATTTGCCTGGAGCGATTTAGGGAAATCACGGAAAACCTAAATCAGGATGGTCGGACGCGGGATTGGACCGTCGTCCTCCCGAATGCGACCATCTAAGAGGCACGCTATTCCCCGTAATTGTAAAAGTGTATTATACCACAGCTGGCAAAGCAAATAAACATGTAGGTAGCATGTTTGTATGTTGGCAGCGCTATAGACTTTGTTAATATCGCTGACAACGCTCTGCGCCCTCGGCAAGAGATTCTGTAGTCGGACGGACTAGCAGTTAGCATGGACATGATATTCTTAGTGGAGACTCTGTGTTGGTAGGACATACATTGTAAAGTGAGATGAAATGATGTGTTTATAAGAAAATACGCAAGGAAATTTATGATGATGGATGTTTGGTTGATAATTTTTGGAATTGGATGGCACTTGAATAAGGTGAAATTTTCTAAATACGTTGTTTGCTCTTCAATAAAATCTTTCTTTCGCTAGCCATATACCTCCTAGTAGTTAGTCTGTAGTACTTAGAATCTCGTTATTTATCTGGCTATAGTTGCTACTTGCTTTAATAGCTGTAGTTCGTGTTCTGGACATTATCTGTGAGATAAGTAACTTATGAAAAAGAATGGAGTTTACACTGTTGCGATTCTTGATTGAAATGAGTTCATCAATTAACAAGAGTTGGAAGTAGTTTCATATTTCTTTAATTTCATATTTTTTGGATTTGTATTACTGTTAGGATTTCTTGCAATTCAGGGCCAATCTTTTGTGTTAATTATTGGAAGTCATGTTGTCAATGTTTTGCAGTCAGATTTCGTTAGGCGTGTAGATTGTGGGAAATAAATGAATAGGTTAAGTTTGTCTTTGCAGGGAAAATTCTGTAGGTCAGTGTTTACCAAAAAAATAATTAAAGAGGTAGTTTCAAATAAATGAAATCGTGGTCTGTTTTTGTCTCATATATGTACTGTCTATTCTTTCGGACATGTCCGGAAAAACAAACCCCATATATATAATAAAGGCAAGACTAACCACTGATCCTTTCAGTGCAGATGCACACCGTGCTCCAGCTCTTATGGGAATCGGCGATACGCCTTGATGTAAATCAATGTCCATAAGCAGCTACATGTCGTAATTCCTCTGTGTCGTGATTGACAATGGCTGCAGGATCAAAATGGTGTCTCTCCTTACGGGAATCGCTGAAACGCTGCGAGAAATGAGGATAATAGGCAGGGCCAATTCGTCAGTAGTGTGCGGATAAGGTGAGAATTGGATCTGGCGCTAGGGTAGTTCATGCAGTTACGGTGACCTCTGTGTTCGTATGGTTCAGTGGTCAAAGAATCTGCCTAATAAGCACGAGAATCAGGTTCGAATCCTCGTCCAGCACAAATTTTCAGCTTTCCAATTGACGTAAATCAATTCCCACTAGCAGCTACATGTCGTAATTCCTTCGTGTCTTGTCTTCATATCACTTTTGAATTTCTCAATGTTTTTAAGAATGATACGCAAACAAACTTACTGATTTTATTTATTAAAAACACGGTTTGAACGAAACTGGGCTAGTTATTTTTGTATTGTATACGACGTTGCTTACACTACATTACAAACTGAGGCTGATGTACTTATCGTGACCAACAACCACAGTTTCGTTCTGCCTATGGAGCAGACATGTACTGCTGTGTGTTTGTTGGATTGTAACTCAATCAAATGATAAGTTGACTACAGTGGATCTTTGTCATGGGATAACGTGGCATTCTACTTAAGGCTTTGTGTAAATTAATTCTGATTCTGTGATTTCCTTGTGTTTTAGCACTGAGAATGGATATTTTTAGCTGCAGTCTGGCTATGGAAGAATAAAAAAAGTCCATTGGGATGGCGACTGCTGTGTTCCTGTCTTTCCTTATAGAAGATAAACTTGTCGTTCCGAAGTGAATTTGATAAAATTAAGCTAGTGTAACGCCCGAAAAAAGTACTTAAGATTGCAGTTGTAACTTAGAAACGCTATGGACTGAAACTGAAAAATAAAATATTGTGAATACAGATAGAGTATTAATAACAAAAATATTCCTAACAATATATAAAGTCCCAATTCTTACAAATGTATTGGTTGGTGCGTAAGTTAGTAGCTTTTTTCCGTAAGTTTAATAAATACAAAGGATACACTTAAAAGAGACTTTAATCATCAATAATATATTTTCCTTCTCTATTTACAACAATCTGTCAAGGCTTGGGTAAGTTTTCGATTCTGCGACTGTAGAAATCACATTGTTTTGAGGCAAAGAACTCGTCGAGCCATGTTTGGAGCGCATTTTCATCCGGAAAGCAAATTGCCTGAAAGTTGTTCGACAGAGAGCGGAAAAGGTGAATCTGAGGGCGCCAGATCAAATGAATAAGATGAGTGCGGACTGACTTTCCGAACCAGTTCCCGTATAGTATTTTTTGTCAGTCTATCATAATGCGGTCGGAATGTATCGTGGAGTACCACAAATTCACGTAGCTTTCGCGGACGTTTGTCTTGGACTGCATCTACAAAACGTCTCAGTTGTTCACAATAAATGTCAGCTGTGATGGTTACACCTCAGGAAAGCAATACTTAGAACGCCACTCCGTCGCTGTTCCACCAGATACGTAACATTATCTTACGTGGATGCGAGCAGATTATTATAGAGAGTTTCAGCTCTACCATATGTGAGTACAGATATCATTTCTCGCCACCAGTAACGATACAGGGCAGGAATGGTTAGTGTTGTTCATGACCCAAGTGATGACGGGCAAGCAGAGATGCATGTATGGGAACTCGCTGATTTAGAGCATATGATATCCAAATACCATAACATGCAATTATATCACGACGGTGGAATGATCACAGTTCATCGCATTTGCCAGCTGACGAGTACACTGGCATGGATAATTGTGGATTAAGGCGTTTAAACGTTCATCAAACCTCGAAGGTCTTCCTGAACGTGGAGAGCCACTTATGTCAAAACTATCCTCCTTAAAACCAGAAAACCATCTTCCTGCCTTGCTCTGTCCAATGGTATTATCCCCATACACGACGCTAATGCTTCTGGCTGCCTCCGCTGCTGTCAGCACTCCACTGAACTCAAACAGAAGAACGTGTCGGAATATTCCAATTTCTCCACTTTATTTTCTAACAAACAGAGCTCCAATCACTATCTCCAAATGACAAAATGACAATATGTAAACTCAAATAGTAACAGTGAACTAAAAAATAAAAAATGACAATAATAAACCCATAGCAACCGGAATACCAACATGCAAAACAAAAACGCTACGAACTTATGCGCCACTCTAGTACTTTAAAAATAGTTATATCGCAGCTACGTAAGTGGAGCCTGGTAGTGAGACGCACAAGGGAATTAACTGATAGGATAGAGACTGCAGAACTGGGAGTGGGAGGACCAACCTAAAATATTTAGCTCAAGAAACAACTTTTTTTAGATCTGTGCTGCACAAAAATTCATAGAATCTAAACAATACATCTGCCGCAAGGCTTGAGACAGATAGCATATAAATTCATCACATGCTCCAGTAGCAACGAAATAAATGCATAAAATGTGCATTAATGGCCGGCCGGAGTGGCCGGGCGGTTCTAGGCGCTATAGTCTGGAACCGCGCGACCGCTACGGCCGCAGGTTCGAATCCTGCCTCGGGCAACGATGTGTGGGATGTCCTTTAGGTTAGTTAGGTTTAAGGTAGTTCTAGGGGACTGATGACCTCAGACGTTAAGTCCCGTAGTGTTCAGAGCCATTTGAACCATTTGCATTAATGCACCCAATATACAATAAACAATTGGCCTCAGCCACCAAGTATTGATAGCATTAAACTGGCCGTACAATGTTGCTGCAACATTTGGAAACCTCCATAGAACATGCATATAGGTGAGGCATTCTCAGTAAAAGGATTATACAAAACTGGCAGAATTTTGAATATCAAGTAAACGAGTCATAAACTTGTATGAAAACATTATCTAAAACTCAACAACAATAGAAAATAATTGAACCGTAAGTAAAATAAATTATCAAATAAAAACCTTTTTCTTTATACAAAAATTACCACTAAGCGCAAACAGTCGTGCAACAACACGGGCAAATCGAATGATGCTCGACAATCTAACCAACAGTTAGCTGAGGTCATACAAGACACTTGACAGTAACATTTGCTCCAAAACGTTTCTCATCGCACTCAATCTCCTTTGGTGATCCATTAGATGTGCGGTGAACGAAAAGAAGCTACAGCTATTTTTGCACAGGCAGATGGCATCCGTCTGCGTATATCCCGAGACTTCAGACGACAACATGTTCGGGCTGGGACCTCCTCCGTTGCAGTGTTCCCTGTGCGTTCCCTTCAGCGGTGCCTCAAAGTGACCTTCAAACACAAGGCAAACATTACTCTGTTCCACTGGCGCCACTTGAATCACGGCGGCTTATTAAAAGGTCAGTTTGCACTCGGGGGATGGAGAATGGAAAACTGCATAAAAAAATAATTACAGTGCCTTGGAACAGAAATGTCAGTGGTTTGTTTTTGGCTTTCCATGATTTCCTCTACTATGACAACCTCCCTATCCCGTAATAACACTTGCATCAAATGTCTACATCTACATCCGTACTCTGCAAGCCACCTGACGGTGTGTGGCGGTGGGTACATTGAGTACCTCTATCGGTTCTCCCTTCTATTCCAGTCTCGTATTGTTTGTGGAAAGAAGGATTGTCGGTATGCCTCTGTGTGGGCTCTAATCTCTCTGATTTTATCCTCATGGTCTCTTCGCGAGATATACGTAGGAGGGAGCAATATACTGCTTGACTCCTCGGTGAAGGTATGTTCGCGAAACTTCAACAAAAGCCCGTACCGAGCTACTGAGAGTCTCTCCTGCAGAGTCTTCCACTGGAGTTTGCCTATCATCTCAGTAACTCTTTCGCGTTTACTAAATGATCCTGTAACGAAGCGCGCTGCTCTCCGTTGGATCTTCTCTATCTCTTCTATCAACCCTATCTGGTACGGATCGCACACTGCTGAGCAGTATTCAAGCAGTGGGCGGACAAGCGTATTGTAACCTACTTCCTTTGTTTTCAGATTGCATTTCCTTAGGATTCTTCCAATGAATCCAGTCTGGCATCTGCTTTATCGGCGATCAACTTTATATGATCATTCCATTTTAAATCACTCCTAATGCCTACTCCCAGATAATTTATGGAATTAACTGCTTCCAGTTGCTGACCTGCTACATTGTAGCTAAATGATAACGGATCTTTCTTTCTATGTATTCGCAGCACATTACACTTGTCTACATTGAGATTCAATTGCCATTCCCTGCACCATGCGTCAATTCGCTACAGATCCTCCTGCATTTCAATACAATTTTCCATTGTTACAATCTCTCGTAATACCACAGCATCATCCGCAAAAAGCCTCAGTGAACTTCCGAAGTCATCCACAAGGTCATATGAATAGCAACGGTCCTACGACACTCCCCTGCTGCACACCTGAAATTACTCTTATTTCGGAAGACTTCTCTCCATTGAGAATGACATGCTAAGTTCTGTTATCTAGGAATTCTTCAATCCAATCACACAATTGGTCTGATAGTCCATATGCTCTTACTTTGTTCATCAAACGACTATGGGGAACTGTATCGAACGCCTTGCAGAAGTCAAGAAACACGGCGTCTACCTGTGAACCCGTGTCTATGGCCCTCTGAGTCGCGTGGACGAATAGTGCGAGCTGGGTTTCACACGATTGTCTTTTTTCGAAACCCATGCTGATTCCTACATAGTAGATTTATAGTCTCCGGAAAAGTCATTATACTCGAACATAATACGTGTTCCAACATTCTACAACTGATCGACGTTAGAGATATAGGTCTATAGTTCTGCACATCTGTTCGACGTCCCTTCTTGAAAACGGGGATGACCTGTGTCCTTTTCCAAACCTTTGGAACGCTACGCTCTTCTAGAGACCTGCGGAACATCGCTGCAAGAAGGGGGGAAAGTTCCTTTGCGAACTCGGTGTAAAATCGAACTGGTATCCCATCAGGCCCAGCGGCCTTCCCGCTTTTGAGCATTTTTAATTGTTTCTCTATCCCTCTGTCGTCTACTTCGATATCTACCATTGCGTGATCTGTGCGACAATCTAGAGAAGGAACTACAGTGCAGTCCTCCTCTGTGAAACAGCTTTGAAAAAAGACATTTAGTATTTCGGCCTTTAGACTGTCATCCTCTGTTTCAGTACCATTTTGGTCACAGAGTGTCTGGACATTTTGTTTTGATCCACCTACCGCTTTGACATAAGACCAGAATTTCTTAGGGTTTTCTGCCAAGTCAGTACATAGCACTTTACTTTCGAATTCATTGAACGCCTCTCGCATAGCCCTCCTCACACTACATTTCGCTTCTTGTAATTTTTGTTTGTCTGCAAGGCTTTGGCTATGATTATATTTGCTGTGAAGTTCCCTTTGCTTCCGCAGCAGTTTTCTAACTCGGTTGTTGTACCACGGTGGCTCTTTTTCATCTCTTACAATCTTGCTTGGCACATACTCTTCTAACGCATATTGTACGATGGTTTTGAACTTTGTCCACTGATCCTCAACACTATCTGTACTTGAGACAAAACTTTTTGTCTTGAACCGTCCTCAATAACGGATTGGATATATTCCAATCTCCGTCGTCCCATACTGTTTTTACCCTCTGTTTGACTCTGTGACACTCGAGGATTTATTAATGGTGTGCTTTTGGGTATTGGCAAGTGTCCGGCTGTCTGAAAAACATATGAACATCAAAGAGCTTAGCGGACACCGGGAGTCGAACTCGGCTATATAAATAGCGGAACGACACCAACAACGGTACAGTCTGGATGGGTTCCTAAAAGTGTGTACACATAGCAAAACAGCTCACAGCACCTAAGGAGGTCTTTCTTGGTCGTCGAAATTTTATGCATACGATGGAATCAACAATTCGGTTCAACACAAGAAAGTATACCATTAGTTAATCAGTTACAGAGAACGTATCTCACTCGAGGGTTTGACCACATTGGTAATAGATTTACTGTTTTCCTCAGTATGGAAACCACAAACCGCAGCTATGTGGGAACATAAAGTATGCCGCGTGATGGCGTTGCGAACACGTGACGTGGTAACAAAAGCAGGTATGCGGAGCAGACACGGACAGGGGATCATTTTAGCGAAGACGTGAGAAAATCCATTGAGATAAGCGACTTTGATGAAGGGTAGATTATTATTGCGCAGAGCCTGAGGACGAATATCTGAAAACGGTGCAGGTGCTCGAATGTTCATTTGCTACTGTCTTGAGCATCTACGGAAAGAGGTAGAAGGACTGAAACTGCCACTAGGCGCTAAATGGTTGGACGTCCACAACTCTTCACAGAACGTAGAGGTCGCAGGAGGCTTGTCTGGTCTATAGTACAATGCTGGTGCACGCACATGTGTTTCGGAGTACACCGTTCATGGTACATTTTGAATGTGGGGCTCCGCAGCGGACTACCGCTACGTGTTCACATGTTGACCCAACGACATCGTCAATCGCGATTGCAGTAGGCGCGGGACCATCGGGATTAGAGCGTCGACCAATGGAAACCTGTCGGTTCTTCGGATGAATTACATTTTTGCTACACTAAGTTGATGAACGTCTCCACAAACGCTGTCATCGAGGTGAATGGCGACTCGAAACGTGCAGCACGCTACGGACACAGGCTAGTCGAAGCAGTACAACACACACAATACAATGTCGTGTGACTAGGGTTTCCCGTCGGGTAGGCCGTTCACCGAGTGCAAGTCTTACGATTTGGCGCCACTTCGGCGACTTGTGCGTCGATGGGGATGAAATGATGATGATTAGGACAACACAACACCCAGTCCCTGAGCGAAGAAATCTCCGACCCAGCCGGGAATCGAACCCAGGCCGTTAGGATCGACATTCTGCCGCGCTGACCACTCAGCTACCGGGGGTGGACAGTGCGAGCAATATTATGTTGTGAGAGACATTGTCCTGTGCTTACTTGGGACCTGTGGTAGTAATCGAAGAGACACTGACAGCTGCTAAGCACTTGCATCCCTTCATGCTTGATGTCTTCCCCGACGGCGGTGTCATCTTTCAGCGGTATAACTGTCTGTGTCTTGGAACCAGAACTGTGTTACAGTGTCATGAAGCGCATTACAGTCAACTCACGTTGATGTCCCGACGACCAAATTCACCTGATATAAATCCTATGGAAACCATCTGTGTAGCTATCGGGCGCCATCGTCGCGTACGCAAATCAGTGGCCTGTTATTTAGACGAATTACATGACCTGTGCGTAGACATCTAATACCACATACCTCCAAAAACCTACCAACAAACTGTCGAATCCACGAAACTCCGAATCAGTGATGTGTTTCGTTCCACAGACGGACAAACAAGCTATTGGACACAGTGCAGGCATGAAATGTTTCCACGCGCCGGGAGAGATGCCCTGCGTGAAGTCCATTGAACTACAAGAGCGATGTCAATAAGTCGCGTACACCTGCAGACACAAGCACGAAGAGTTGGCTTCCTTTTACAAACGAGTGGACTTGTCGCTATGTGGTTGATTTCTGGGCATCTAAACGCTCGAAACAATCTGTTGAGGAGATCACAGTGAGTGCAGGACACGGAATACACGACAAAAAGCAGTAGTTGTAGAGTCACACTTCAGCCACCGCAAGACTGTAAATTTTCACTGTGCACGAAGAATGGGAGGCGTGGTTGCGGAACGTCGGTCAGCTATTGGTTGGAATTGCTAATTGTCACATGATATGATGGAACGTTCGAGCAACCTCAGAGCTTCATGATCAGCAAGGAGAGATTCAAGGAGAGAGTCAGCTGATGACAGCGAGAGAGCAAGAGGAGATTGTAGCTGAGACACTGAAGAATCAGAGATGAGACGGTGAGTTAGCCTTCTGGAGACATGTCAGCCAACTGCGTGTTTTATCTCCAGATTTGAGTTACATCCCTGTATCTTTTCGAATGTTTTCCATCGTGTGATTTCCTCTTTCCCCGTTCCACGTTTAACGGACGAAATCTTGCTCGCACGCGGGGTAGCCGCGGGGTCTCAGGCACCTTGTCACGGTCCACGCTGCTGCCCCCGACGGAGGTTCGAATCCTCCCTAGGGCGTGGGTGTGAGCGTTGTCCTTAGCGTAGGTTAATTTAAGTTAGCTTAAATAGTGCGTAAGCTTAGGTACCGATGACCTCAGCAGTTTGGTCATATAAGACCTTACCAAAAATTTCCAAATTTACAAAATTCTTGCCGTCCAGAGCTTAGATCTTACGGATTCGTCTGCGGCTGCACTTTCCTTGTCTTGCATCTGCCTCACAGCACTGTGAGGACAGCTCTTCTGTGAGACAATTAACACGGAACAGCGCCTTCAGCAGTGCAGATGCATTGAGGATACGTAGCAAGCCCAGCATGCTACCTGAAAGTGGTAAAGGACGATGATCAGTCTGCGTGGAAGCCACGCCTAGGCGTCGCCTCGAGGCCACCGAATAAGAAAGGTGAAAGCTGCCAGCTGTCAGCTCATGGCCACACCACAACGAGATGTTTGATGTATTGCGCTGATCTGGCATCTGTCGATTGTCGAACACGCCCTCCCGTAATAACCGACTTCATGAAGTGATGTGGTCTGTTCCAAACATCCAGCTTGCAGATTACTGAGTCGTGTCTGTGTGTAGTAAAATCTGCCCTCAGATTTGTATTTGTACTAGTCTTTTCCTCATTGATTCCCCGCTAACGCTTTCGCACATATGTTGCACATGTTTCCTTTTCATCTCTCTACGTGCCCACCTCTTCCTGCCCCTGTCACTCGGTCCATCTCATCTTCCCACCTCTCTGTCTCTTTCTCCACACTGTGTCTCAAATCTCCTCCTCTTCCATCTCTTTATCTATATTTTCTTTCTGTCTATATCCTCTTCCCCTCTATATCCATGTCCTTCTCTTCTCTAGACCCTCCACCTGTCGTCTGCATCTATCCCTCCCTCTCCCCCTCTGTCCCGTTCCTCCTGCCCCTCCAGCTCTCTGACCATCTCCTACAACCCCCTTTGTGCATCCCCTCTCCCACTCTGTCTGTCTGTTCTACTCTCAACCCTCTCTCTGCCCCTCTTTCTGACCATCTCAGTGTTGACAAGGCGGTACCACTCCAACATGCCACATCTGTAGTGTAGGCTGTCCACCTGCATGTATAGATCCAGTGAAGCAGGTCGCTGCTACTATTCTATGTTTCCTATATGTCTTCCACATCTCACCCTTCTCCTCCCTCTCTTTGCCCATACCCCTCTCCCTCTCTCTCACCGTCTCCTCTTCCCCCCCTCTGAACACCTCCTCATTCTCCTTCCTCTCTGTCCATCTGCTCCTGCCTGCTCACTCTTCTCGCAGGCCCTCTTCCTCCTTTCCCTCAAATCCATCTTCCTCCTCGTCTTCCCTTGCCTATATCTCATTTCCCCCCTCCCCTTCCCTCCAACTACCACATCTCCACCCTGAATCCTCAGTCCCCATATCCCTTCTTAGCCATGTCCACCCAAACGTGCAGCCTCTGCAAGATACGTTGATACAACCTGCACAACATACCAGCTATGCGGGGATACCTACCTGCCAGGGGCTATGGGAGCAAGGATATTCCAAGCCCCGTAGTGCTGATTTCGTTTTAAGCTATATGTGTACCAAATTCGGATGAAATGGATCCAATGGTTTAGGAGGAGATACTGGACATTCATACAAACATACTGCATTATATATGTATAGATTAGTTGATTGATACTAACGTGAATGTTCTGTGTTTTAATTAATCTGTCTCATTGGTCATCCCTTGTATCAATTTTTTATGTACTTCTTGGCTCTCAGTGTGTGGCCTCATTTATCATTTTGTGGATTCATGACTTCCTGGTACAGCAGAAATAACGAAAAATACCAAAGACGTGTGTGCGAGCAGCTGCTCCACGTGACGTTCACAGTGTTATGAAACAGTAGCCTCTGCCAACAGATCTTCCTACTTTTCACGGCTGACGAAGTATACCCGTAGTTGGAGCAGCATATGCGTGTTGCAGCTCACAGTGCCTCGCTGCACCGTCGCGCACGGAATTTTGGTGAGAGCGCCGAGCGTTTCAGGACACGCGTCACCGCGCGCCTGGCCTGCGGGAGGGGCGGTATGGTGTATGGGGGAGGGGGGACAGAGGTCAGTGGAGGGGGTGCAGAGGCTGCGCGCCGGCACACACACGCTCCGGCGCCCACGCGCGATTGCGCCGCCCGGGTGTCCCGGCCGGGTCGCGCGTCAGGTAATTGCGACAACGCGGCATGCGTGTAGTTCGACATAAGAGCGCACTGCTGGCAAGAGTACTCGCGTGCGTGTGCGTAGGTATGTGTAGGGGAGTGCAGGGTGGGCGGCAGCGCCACAAAGCGGGCCGGCAACATTTTCACGCCCGGCAAACGTCGGTTATCGGTGTGGCTGGCCGGGCCCTCGCATCAAACAAAGCGGCCATCTCTCGTCTGCCGGCGGGGCCCGGATTCATTTCCTGCGCCGTGCTCACTGTTCACCGCTCGCTGCCCGCGTCCGCGTCCGCGTCCGCCGGTGGCGCCCCGCGCGGCCGCCAGAAGAACGAGCGCCAAAGTGGCCCGCTCGCCTTTTGTTACCGCCGCAGCGCGTTTTGTCTCATTTCCTTGGCGGCAGGCGAAACACAGTAGCCACCAGCGGCTGCGGGATTTAAAGCCAGCAGCTGTTCCTGCGGTGTTTCTGCTGTCCTCTATCGCTTTCTCTTCCACTCTCCTATGACACTGTGAAGTGCAAGAACAACGAGTATCATTGTACATTGGACTGCGTAAGAACATAGATTGCAACAGCCCAAAGAACGACAATTAATCCTACGAAGAAGTCCTCCGACCCTAAAAATAATTAAGCTTAAACAAGGACACCGCCCAAAAGAATGAAAAAAGCGTTCTTCATACGATTCCTCCAAGAAAGGATCAAAAACAATTTGCAACAAATATAGCAGCATTAGCGTTACAGCATCAGGAAGATTGTAAGGTCGAATTCTGAACAAAATGTCTCGAGAGTGAAATTATAACACGAGAAGAACGGAGTGGCTTTACCGGAGACCGATCCTGTGTAGATACTATATTTACTATAAACGAGATAACTGAAAAAAGAAGAGCCAAGGGAAGAGGTACACACATAATTTTCAAGTATTTACAAAAAGTGTACGATACCGTACCAGTAAGGAAACTATATCGTTACTTTGACGAGAGCACAACAAATAAGATATATATGCTGCTCCAGTTACAAAACGTTTATGAAGGATCCGACGTATTAATTAAAATGGAAAAAGAAATTATTGAGTAATATGACTAATCAAAGACCTTACTGTGCTATATTGTACCTACCATGTTTAAATGTTATCACAACGAAAGTCTTGACAGTGGACGAAAAAGTGTGGAGGAATGGGTCTACATATAAATGGGAATTATCTGTCGAGTTTATTATTTGCCGTTGATCAAGGATTATTGGCTGCAGATAACTATAAATACAGTACATTATGAAGAAAATCTTAGAAACATAACAATAAAAAATAAACATGTCACTATCGTATATAGTACTATTCAGCCATGTCAAAAATATAAATGGCTGGAAGTGTTCTCCGATTTGGGTTCCTATTTACAATAAATAAGGCAGAGGACAACACGAGCTAAATAAGCGCACAGTATGCTGAATTTCATTCTTTGATCAGATAAAATCCAGACGCAGACAAATAAGTTGACATGAATGAATAATACAAAGCATTGTTGATATGGCGTGGAATCTTGGGAAATGACACAAGACAGAGGAAGCCTGGGAGCCATGCAATGACGGAACCAGAGTCTTCTTACGAAAGTAACACGTCAGATAGTCATTAAAGTGATCACGATGGGTTCTAGATCAATATTCGACGTGTTACTTTCGCAACAAGATACTGGTTCTGATTATGACTGTCATATCCATCAAATGTAAACAACACAGTTAGTGAATAAGACAGTGTTTTTCAAAATAGACCACGTATTGCAACTTGCAGTTAATTGAGAATGTATGTCTATGTAAATCGGATTGCATAAGGGACGCTTACACACTTGTACACACCTCGAGCATAGCGCGCACCCTTCCAAAGCCACACAACAGTGGTGAGACTAAACACTCGTTGATTATGACTTCCCGACTTCTACCTCACCACACATTCTGAGGATATCCACCATTTTTTTTCTTGAGTCATCAGTCTTCTGACTGGTTTGATGCGTCCCACCAAGAATTCCTCTCATGTGCAAGTCTCTTCGTCTCAGAGAGGAGTACTTGCAACCTAAATCCTCAATTATTTGATGGAGGTATTCCAATGCCTGTCTTACTCTACAGTTTTTACCCTCTACACCTCCCTCTAGAAACATGGAAGTAATTTCTTGATGTCTTAATAATTGTCCTAGCATCCTGTTCCTTCTCCTTGTCAGTGTTTTACACATATTCCTTTCCTCTCCGATTCTGCCCAGTACCTCCTCGTTCCTTACCTTATCAGTCCACCCGGTTTCCAACATTCGCTTGTAGCACATCTCAATTGCTTCGCTTCTCTTATATTTCGATTTTACCACAGTTCATGTTTCACTACAATACAATGCTGTTCTCCAAACGTATATTCTCAGAAATTTCTTCCTCAACTTACGGCCTGTCTTCGATACTAGTAGACTTCTCTTGGCCTGCAACATCCTTTTTGCCAGTGCTAGTCTGCATTTTTTGTTCTCCTTGCACCGACCGTCATTGTTTATTTTGCTTCCTAGGTGGCAGAATTCCTTAACTTCATCTACTTTGTGACCATCAGTTTTGAAGTTAAGTTTCTTGCTGTCCTCATTACCGCTAGTTCTCATTACTTTCGTCTTTCTTCGATCTACTCTGGATCTATACCCTGTACTCATTAGACGTCCATTCTGTTCTTCTTGGTCGTTGCCGGCCTGTGTGGCCGAGCGGTTCTAGGTGCTTCAGTCAGTCTGGTGCTTCAGTCAGTCTAGGTGCTTCAGTCTGCCGCTACGGCAGCAGGTTCGAATCCTGCCTAGGGCATGGATGTGTGTGATGTCCTTAGGTTAGTTAGGTTTAAGTAGTTCTATGTTCTAGGGGACTGATTACCTCAGATGTTAAGTCCCATCGTGCTCAGAGCCATTTTTCTTGGTCGTTCACTCTTATTATTCCCTGTTGGCTCTTGCACATACTGTATATTACCCGTCTCTGCCTATAGCTTACCCCTATTTTCTCAGAATTTACATTGTCGAACGCTTTTTCCAAGTCGTCAAATGCTATGAACGTGTCTTGATTTTTTTTTAGCCTTGTTTCTATTATCAACCGCAACGCCAGAATTGCCTCTCTGGTTCCTTTACCTTTCCTAAAACCAAAATGATCGTCAGCTAACACATCCTCAGTTTTCTTTTCCATTCTTCTGTATATTACTCTTGTTAGCAACTTGAATGCATGGACTGTTAAGCTGATCATGCGATAA
Source organism: Schistocerca gregaria (assembly GCF_023897955.1). Taxonomy (NCBI): domain Eukaryota; kingdom Metazoa; phylum Arthropoda; class Insecta; order Orthoptera; family Acrididae; genus Schistocerca; species Schistocerca gregaria. The sequence goes on along the minus strand of NC_064922.1, from coordinate 353,134,866 downwards.
TCCTCGGAATTGTCAACTCTTGCAGTCTTCGGAATTGTGTGGAGGATATTTTTACGAAAGTCAGATAGTATGTCAACAGACTCATACATTCTACAAGCCAACTTGAATAGGCTTGATTTTGGAAATTGTGATGGAATGTTTTCTATCCATCCTACCTAATTTGATCTTAAGTGCTCCAAAGCTCTCTTAAATTCTGATTTTAATACTGGACACCCCATCACTTCTAAATCGACTCATGCTTCATCTTCTATGACGTCAGACAAATCTTCCCTCTCATACAGGCTTTCAATGTACTCTTTCCACCTATCCGCTCTCTCCTGTGCATTTAACAGTTGAATTCCCGTTGTACTCTTAATGTTGCCACCCTTGCTTTTAATTTCATCCGAAGTTTGTTTGACTTACTTATATGTTGAGTCAGCCCTTCCGGCAAACATTTCTTTTTCGATTGCTTCGTAATTTTCATGCAGCTATTTCGTCTAAGCTTCCCTGCACTTCCCCTATATTTCATTCCTCAGCGACCTATATTTCTGCTTTCCTGAATTTCCGTGAACCTTTTTCTTCTGTTACCTATGGTTTCTTCGCAATTACCTTGTCTGTGAATGCCCTTTTTAGAGATGTATATTCCTCTTCAACTGTAATGCCTACTGAGTTATTCTAATTGTTATATCTATAGCCTTAGAGAACTTAAAGCGTATCTTGCCATTCCATAGTTCTTCCGTATCCCTCTTCCTTGTGTACTGATTCTTCCTGACTACAGTCAGCCTACCCTTTATCACTACTAAATTATGATCTAACTCTATATCTGGTCCTCGGTACGTCTTACACTCTGATATCTGATTTCGGAATCTCTGTCTGGCCATGATGTGGCTCAAATGGCTCTGAGCACTATGGGCCTTAACTTCTGAGGTCATCAGTTCCCTAGAACCTAACTAACCTCGCGGTCGCGCGGTTCCAGACTGTAGCGCCTAGAACAGCTCGGCCACTACGGCCGGCGACCATGATGTATCTAACTGAAATCTACCCGTATCACCCAGACTTTTCCAAGCATACTTTCTCCTCTTGCGATTCTTGAACACAGTATTCGCTATTACTAGCTGAAATTTATTGCAGAACTCAATTAGTCTTTCTCCTCTCTCATTCCTTGTCCAAAGGCCATATTCTCCTGTAACCTTTTCTTCTACTCCTTCCCGTACAGTTGCTTTCCAGTCTCCCAAGACTATTAGATTTTCATCGCCCTTTACAAACTATATTACTCTTTCAGTATCCTAATATACTTTCTCTATCTCTTCATCTTGGGTTTGCGATGTCGGCATGTATACCTGAACTATCGTTGTTGGTATTTGTTTGCTGTCTATTCTGATAAGAACAACCGTATCACTGAACAGTTCACGGTAACACACTCTCTATCCTACCTTCCAATTCATGAAAAATGCTACTCCCGTTATACCATTTTCTGTTGATATTTGCCCTGTACTCATTTGACCAGAAATCCCTGTCTTCTTTCCATTTCACTTCACTGATCCCTACTACATCTATATTTACCGTTTGCATTTATTTCCCATTTCAGATTTTCTAGGTTCCCTACCACGTATAAGCGTCTGACATTCCACGCCCCGACTCGAAGAACGTTGTCCTTTAGTTGATTATCGATGATATTAATCAACGAAATATATATATTTTCATACTTATCTCCCCTTGGCAGTCCCCTCCCGGAGATCCAAATGGGGGACTATTTCGGAATCTTTTGCCATTGGAGAGATCATGGCGACACTTTTTCAATTGCAGGCCACATGTCCTGAGAATACACGTTGCGTGCCTTTAATGCAGTGGTTTCCATTGTCTTCTGCATCCTCATGCAAATCATTGCTGCTTCTTCCGTCTTGAGGGGCAGTTTCGCACCCCTAGGATAAGTGAGTCGCTGAACCTTTGTCCGCTCGTCTGCCCTCTTGGACAAGGCCTTTAGCAGAATGAGGGTTACTTCTTATGGCAGAAGACTTCGGCTGCCAACGCCAATTATTAATCAAAGTGTAGGCGGTTGTGGGTGTCGAACCCGGGACCGAGGACGTTTTGATTACTAATCAAAGGCGCTACTCATAGACCACGGCTTCAGCATACCAATATTTTAAACAATATTAGGACGTTCATGAAGTCCCTCTATTAATTGATAAAATTATGGCTGGGCATTTGTTATATATAGAAAACCGCGGTTTGTTCTAAAACACTTAGCAGGTCTCATTTTTTTTGCTCTCTTCGTAGTGGGAGATTGCACTTGGCGTGCAAGGAGGAGGAGCAAGGGTTTTTTGGTATGCAGTATCCAAATCTGTGACAACGGTACTGCGAAACTATAGATGTCTGTATAAGAGAGCACCATAGCCAGAAACAAGCATAATGAGGTAGTTCAAAAACTTCAGTGGTGCAGGGAGTGTCAAAGACCATCCTCTAAGTTCCCCCCCCCCCCCCTCCTCGTTCACCCCGGCACGTATTGACGCATTTCTGCTCCCAGAAGTTAATTTGTCATGCATGACGTGAACAGCAGGAAGAAAGATCAACTGTTCAGAAATTGTACACAAGCGGTTACAGCTTTTTGCCTTCAAAGTAAAAAAAAGTGCAAGAGTTGCAGCGGAACGATTGTCTTGTGCGGTATGCATTAGCGTGTTCCATGCTGGCCTCCATCAATGCTGACAGTGACTACCTGAAAAAGTGCCTAATTTCAGATGAAGCAAAGTTCCACATTTCTGGACATATCAACCGCCACAAACAAGATTTGGTGCTCCAAAAATGTAGACAACACCAGTGAACATATCCGTAATAGCCCGAAGCTCAATGTTTGGTCTGGAGCGATTCACGATGCGGCGAAATTTCCACTTGCCTTCGCAGAGAAAACCACAATGGGAAATATTTACGTGAAAGTGTAGAAAACAAATAAGTGGACAGCTACTGGTGAAATTCGGTTTTACAAAGGATATTCTACGAAATTGGTACCTTACTCAAAAATCTCTCACCCAAGCGACTGAAAAAAGAGCAGGTGACAACTGTGTATAAGAAAGAAAAAAGAACGGACCTGCAGAGGTGCGGACCAGCATCCTTAACAACGGTTTCGTGCAAAATTCCTTGACATATTCTGAGTTCGAATATAATGTTTTTCCTTGAGACGGAAAAACTTCTGTCTACAAATCAGCACGGATATAGAACGCATCGCCCGTGAGACACGAAACTTGCCCTTTTGGCACATGATATCCTGCGAACCATGAGCCGAGGTCAACATGCAGATTCTAAATTGTTATATTTCTGGAAAGTGTTTGACAAAGTGCCCCTCTGCAGATTGTTAATGAAGGTGTGAGTATACGTATTAGATTTCCAGATATGTCAGCGGCTGGATAACTTCTTAAGTAATAGTACCCAGATGTCCTCGACGGAGATTGTTCATTAGAGACAACGGTGTCGTTAGGAGTGCTCCAGAGAAGTGTGACAGGACCGCTCATATTTTCTGTATACATAAATGATCTGTGTGACACGTGAGAAGCAATCTGGGACTGTTTGTTGATGACGCTGTAGCTTATGGGAAGGTGTCATCCTTGAGTGACTGTAGGAGATTCAAGATGACATGCAAAATTTCTAGCTGGCGTGATGAATTGCTCTCAACGTAGAAAAACGTAGGTTAATGCTCATGAGAAGTAAAAACACCCCTGCAATGTGCGAATGTACTTGGCGTGCAAGGAGGAGGAGCAAGGGTTTTTGGTATGCAGTATCCAAATCTGTGACAACGGTACTGCGAAACTATAGATGTCTGTATAAGAGAGCACCACAGCCAGATCGGGTTAAAGGAAGATACCGAAGCAATGCTGCGGCATGCTGCTAGATTTGCTATCGGTAAGTTCGATCAACGTTTTACGAAATGCTTCGTGAACTCAAAGGGGAATCCTTTGAGGGGAGACTACGTTCTTTTCCAAAAAAAAAAAAAAAAAAAAAAAAAAAAAAAAAAAAAAAACTATCTGGAAAAGTTTGAGAACCGACATTTTAGGCTGACTGCAGAACGATTCTACTGCCGCCAATGTACATTTCGCGTAGGGAGCACGAAGATAAGAGAAGCTGGAGCTCGTACAGAGGCCTATAGACGGTGCTGAATGAATGGGAAAGGAAACGACTTGCAGTCGTACGGAGTACCCTCCACTGTGCACCATACCGTGGCTTGTGGACTATGTATGCTGATGTAGATGCCCATATAAATATGACAAAACGGTTTCCGCTATCACAGATTGAAGAGCTGCTGCCTTCAGTCGTCTTCCAGCATGATGGTTCGACTCCGTATTGCAGTTTGAACTTGCGGTGTATGCAGAATGACGCCTTTCCTGAGAGGTCGGCGAGTCGTGACTGTCCCATCGCGTGGGCCGCGTGCTACCTCGGTGTCACGCCTTTAGTCTTCTTTTGTTGGGATTACGTCAAGGCTCGCGTATACACAACAGCAGTGAATGCCACTCAAACCAACAATATGGGATAGTGGGTCCGCCTTGAACCAAAACACTTTTCTTATTTATTTATTCATTCCCAAACTAGTTTAAACAACAATGTTACCATTATCAGAGAGTTCTTCGATTATAAAACATGCAAATATAGCATAATATAAATACTGTAAAACATTATTACATTACTGTTTGGTTCCAAATATTGTTTTCTGTGAATAATTTCACATTACTATTATTTGCTTTATGAGTCGGCATGGTTTTTGCGATAGTTGTCGCTGTTTCCGGCGTTATCATGTAATTTGTAACCGTTTAAGTGCCTGTTAGAAAACGAAAACATAAACATTAACTTACGTATGTCAACGTCATACAATTGGAATTTCGGTAGTGTTGTGGATACAGCTTTGGTGTGTTCTAGGTTGTTACGTAGTCTGGCATGTACTTACGTTCGGTGGACGGCTTGTAGCTACTTTTAGACACAGAAAAGCATAACTTTTGCAACTTGTTCATAAACCAAAACATTATGCCTTCTTTCTTCTTGCGTGTGTCGCGAGAAACGTAGCACAAATTGCGAGAAGGTTATGAAAATTGTAGCGTAAGTTCTGACGACTTCGTTATTTACCGGGTAGTCAAAAAGTCAGTATAAATTTGAAAACTTAATAAACCACAGAATAATGTAGATACATAGGTAAAAATTGACACACGTGCTTGGAATGACATGTGGTTTTATTAGAACCAAAAAAAACCAAAGTATTGCTAGATGCGTGAAAGATCTCTTGCGCGCGTCGTTTGGTGACGATCGTGTGCTCAGCCGCCACTTTCGTCATGCTAGGCCTCCCATGTCCACAGACCTCAGTCCGTGCGATTATTGGCTTCGGGCTTATCTGAAGCTGCAAGCGTATCGTAATCGACCAACATTTCTAGAGATGCTGAAAGACAACATCCGACGCCAATGCCTAACTATAACTGCAGACATCCTTTACAGTGCTGTTCACAACATTACTCCTCCACTACAGCTATTGTTCAGGAATGATGATGGAAATATTGAGCATTTACTGTAAAGAAACTCATCTTTGTTATGCTAATTATTGATATTCTGATCAGATGACGCGCCATCTGTCGGACATTTTTTGAACATTTGCATTTTTTTGGTTCTAATAAAACCCCATGTCATTCCAAGCATGTGTGTCAATTTGTATCTCTCTATCTACAATATTCCGTGATTTATTCAGTTTTCAGATTTATACTGACTTTTTGATCACCCAGTATGCCTCTGTGTGGGATGAGGAAATGGTTTGTGTGTGTGTGTGTGTATGTGTGTGTGGTTTTTTTCCCCCCTGTTCTGCGTCCTGCGTCAGTTCTCATAGGGAGATAAAGGGTGTACTATTGCAAAGCGTTGTGTTTTCGTTTATTTCGTTTTTCCCTTCCACTATTGCCTTTTGTTTGTACTACGAGGGCTGTTCGGAAAGTAAGGTCCGATCGATCGTGAAGTGAAAACCACAGTGAAAATCAAATTTTTTTTATTCACAACAGTTAGCCACACCTTCCTGCTACCTGTCTAAATAGTCGCTACTCCGACTTAGGCTTAGGCATTTGTCATGGCGTTGTACAAACTTTTCACTACCCTCGTCACAGATTCAACCGCCTGTGCTTTCCACCAGTGATCCACGCTGGTCTGCTTTTCGTTGTTTGTGCCAAAATGTTGTCTTCGTAGTTAGCGTTTCATATGAGCAGAGATGAACAACGATGGGAGCTAAGTAAGGGCTGTATTGTGGGTAATAAAACACTTCCCATCGAAAACATTGCAGAAGCGTCTTAATTGCCGCTGCAGAAGACGGCTGAAAATTGTCTTGAAGAATGAAACGCATGACATTTATGTTATGTGGGCTGTATAACTTCAAGCGAAATCTCTCACAAGATCCAAGAACTACGGGAGACGCTGTTGTTTTAGGCGTTTCTACGTGATCATTTTGCTCTATAAACCGAAAAGAGCGACGTGAAGCGATCGACAGGCACCTAAAGACACTGCCCAACACATTTGTACAAAATTCCATCGGAATTTCACAGTGTTTTCCATTTCGCGCCTAATCGGACCTTACTTTCCGAATACGCCTCTTAATTTTCTTCTGCCGTTAGTTCTCGGTATAAACTGTTATTTTTTTATTATGTGAAGGTCACTTGCGATATTAGTGTGGTTGTGGGTTTTGTTCATTAGCTGTTCTGCGACAGTAGAACGCTTGAGAACTCGCCCCGCAATCCGTGGGTGACTGAGACCTCATCGCGCTCCACCGATCCTCGTGGCGTTAACAATTTGTTGTTAACGTATATCTGTACTGTGCGCGTTTTTTGTAATTGATAATTTATAAAATTGCCCTGTTCAAAATCTGTTGCTGAACTAGTGGATACGTTATCTGAACAAAAGTATCTGGACACCAGAAACAGTCTGTTTGTCAAGAGCCGGACGGAGTGGCCGAGCGGTTCTCGGCCCTACATTCTGGAACCGCGCGACCGCTACAGTCGCAGGTTCGATCCTGCCTCGGGCATGGATGTTTGTGGTGTCTTTAGGTTAGTTAGGTTAAAGTAGTTCCAAGTTGTGGGGGACTGATGACCTCAGAAGTTAAGTCCCATAGTGTTCAGAGCCATTTTTGTTTGTCAAGAGAGCTGAATGACTTCGAACATGGACTAATCGCTGGATGTCAGTCGAGTAACAGATCCATCAGCGACATTTAAAATCTTCTAAAAGTGCCCAGGTCGACTGTTGGTAATGTTTCTGCGAAGTGGAAACCGGAAGGAACAACCACAGCTTAACCAAGACCAGCCAGACCACTCTACTGACGAAAAAGAACCGTCGAGCATTGCAAAGGGCGGATGTAAAAAATCGCATGGAATCAGCGGAAGGAATCACTCGTGAGTTCCGCTGTGCCACCAGCAGTCCAGCGAGCGCAATGACTGTGCGTAGGAAGTTGAAACGAATGGGATACAATGGTCGGACAGCTTCTCATAAGCCACAAATTTCTGCTGTCAGTGTTAAGCGACACTTCGAGGTAGTGTAAAGCCAGTGGATGACTGAGAAAGAATAATTTGGAGTAGTGGATCACAGTACACACTGCAGCTTTCCAACGGAAGGGTCTGGATTTGGAGAATACCTGGAGAATGTTACGTGCTATCGCGTGTAGTGCCAACAGTGGAATACACTGAAGCGCCAAAGAAACTAGCGTAGGCATGCGTATTCAAATACAGAGATATGTAATCAGCAGGATATGGCGCTGCGGTCAGCAACACCTATAAAAGACAACAAGTGTCTGGCTCAGTTGTTAGATTGGTTACAGCTGCTACAATGAAAGGTTATAAAGATTTAAGTGAGTGTGCCATGAATCTTAGGAATCTGGTAAAACATTAAATCTCCGACATCGCTGCGGCCGGAAAAAGATCATTCATGAACGGCACCAACGACGACTGAAGAGAATCGTTCAACGTGACAGAAGTGCCACCCTTTAGCAAAATACTGTAATTCAAAATTCAATGTTGGGGGCCATCAAAAAGTGTCAGCGTGCGAATCATTCAACGAAACATCATCTATATGGCTTTCGGAGCCGAAAGCCCACTCGTGTACCGTTCTTGCCTGCACGACCCAAAGCTTTACATCTCACCTGGGCCTGTCAACATGGACATTGGACTTTTGATGACTGGGAACATGTTGCCTGGTCGGACGAGTCTCGTTTCAAATTGTATCTAATGGATGGAAATGTATGGGTGTGGAGACAACCTCGTGAAACCATGGACCTTGCATGTCAGCAGGGGACTGTTCAAACTGGTGGAGGCTGTGTAACGGTGTGGAGTGTGTGCAGTTGGAGTGACATGGAACCTCTGATATGTCTAGATGTGACTGACAGGTGACGCGTACGTAAGCATCCTGTCTGATTACCTGCATCCATTCACGTCCATTGTGCATTCCGACTGACTCGGGCAATTCCAGCAGGACAATGCGACATCCCACACGTCCAGAATTGCTACAGAGTGGCTCCAGGAACACTCTTCTGAGTTTAAACTTTTCAGCTGGCCACCAAATTATCCAGACATGAATATTATTGATCATATCAGGGATGCAATGCAACGTAATGTTCAGAAGTGATCTCCACCCCCTCGTAGTCTTACGGATTTAAGGACAACCCTGCAGGACTCATGGTGTCTGGTCAATCCGACACTACTTCAGATACTAGTCGAGTCCATGCCACCATGCCACCTCGTGTTGCGGCACTCCTTTGTGCTCGCGGGGGCCCTACACCATATTAAGCAGGTGTACCTGCTTTTTTGGCTCTTGAGTGTGAAAGGATGTGGCCTTACAGTTGCGGTGGGGGGGGGGGGGGGAGGGGGGGAGGGGGGGCGGTGCTTTTCGTGGTAGGGATGTGATCCCCTTTAGAAAAAGCTAAATTCCGAAGGATATGAATACATTTTACACCATTGTGTACTGCGTGCAGTAGAGAAAGCATGAAAGATGTTTGTATTAGCATGCCAATGCAGCCTGTCATAAAACCGCATGTGTGAGGCAATTGTTGTGGACTAACGTTCATGAAGTTGACCGATCTGCCCATAGTGCTGGCGTGAACGCAATCGTACAACTTCGGGGTGAGTTGGAACTTTGACTTCGCTCCAGACCCAGGCATCCATAATTACCTTATCTGATTTCGGCTCTTGCGAAAGAATGGGCTGTCAATCCTCCACAGACATTGACAGCTCATTGGAAGCGTCCAGAGCAGAGTTGAAGGAGTCGTAGAGACGAAGGGTGGGCACATCTCATTACTAACGTCCACTAAAAGCTGTCCGGATACTTTTGACCAGGTAGAATACAGTGATATTTTGTAAAATTTATGGATGATGGCTACATCATTATTCATACGCAGTCTCGTGTATTGTTAAATCAAGAAGTATTTTAAGTAGCTGTAAGGCTTTCTTTTTTTATTTAATAACCAAAGTTAAAAATTGTTTCCATTTCGATGAGCTTCTGAGAAAGCACACCTTAATAGTCGGATGTCTTTCATTCCGCTGCGTAGCTTCACGTCGAGAAAAATGTTATACTTCAACTCGATTTGATGTATAATGTTAAATAATAATAATAATAATAATAATAATAATAATAATAATAATAATAATAAATTTATTACTGCCAAATAGCTATGCAAATTCAAAGTAAAATGATAATAATAAAAGGAACTAGAAATTTTACAAATTGTGATGTAAATAATCACTTATTGATAGTGTTCTCTTGGTACAGAGTTCGATACGGTAGCGTTGCATACATTGTGACACACTTTACACTCACACATCGCGTTTGGATCATGATATGACGTGTTGTTGCAGGTAAGGTGGTGGAAACCATGGGCTGCCGTTCTGGTGATCACGTGTCTCATTTCGAAGTTTTCCTTTGTCCATGTTCAGTCAATCATGGCGTTTGTGGTGTAAATTTCTGGATGTACGTCTTCCCCTTTTTCCTTCAATGTTTAAGTAGACTTTTCGAAGCGTTGCAGTTGAGTAGCATCAGGTTTGTCCGTAAGCCTTCAGCGAGGAAGGGTTCCCTCGCCAGCAGGTATACAAGTCTAGATCTGCTGTTTTGGACATTTCTGTTGCTTTCTTTGTATAGGTCGATTTCTTCATCTTTCTAGTGTCGTTCCTTTTTGTCACTGTAAGATGTGGTCCGATAATTTCTATGCCGTACGTCGATATTGGGAAGATTTTGGCTCTGAATAGTGCCATTTTTTCCTTTAGGCTAAGGGCTCCGATGTACTGTATTTCATGGATTGCCATTATTGCTTGCATTACTTTCTCTGTTTCATTTTGCAGTAGTTTTTGTATTGTGACCCATAGGTACGTGAAGTCTGCTACGATCTCCAGTATTCCCTCCCGTATGAAGATCTCAGCTGAGGCAGATTCTCTCCCTCCATTTCTGAGTACCATCATTTCTATTTTCGGCGCATTTATTTCGAACCTGTGTTCGACGCACCAGTCTTCCATATTGTTTATCGCTTCTTGTAACTTTGCAATGTTCTTTGCGCCTAGTACAATATCGCCTGCATATGCATATGTGATTATACCTTCCCTTTGGGGTATTCTTACAATTTCTTCTGCTTAAAGGATAAATAACAGAGGACTCAGTGGGCCTCCATGTACTACTCCGGTTGATTGGAGTAACGGCTCCGATAGGGTTAGGAAATATGAGATCCTTATTTCGCTCCATCGCAGCATTGCGCTGATGATTCGTGTCCATACATTGTTTCCTCCTAAGGTTTCCTTTAGTTTTTTGGTCATTAATGTTTTTTATAAAGCCAAAGTCTTTTGTGAAGTCTAAGAATACCACATAAAACTTATCTCTGTCCTCAAGGGCTTCCCATACGCTCGTTAGCAGGAGTTTTATTGCAGTCTGAGTTGATCTTCCTGAATGCCATTTGGCTTCCAGGGAGGTGTTCGTCGATTGTTTTCTTTATTCTATTGCAGTCTGTGTGGATCTTCCCATCCTTAAACCGATTTGACTTCCGGAGAGGAGTTCGTCGATTGTTTTCTTTATACTTTCTGTTACTATTTTTGTGAACGTGGCTCTGAGCACTATGGGACTTAACTTCTGAGGTCATCAGCCCCTACAACTTAGAACTACTTAAACCTAAGTAACCTAAGGACATCACACACACCCATGCCCGAGGCAAGATTCGAACCTGCGACCGTAACGCTCGCGCGGTTCCAGACTGTAACGCCTAGAACCGCTCTCCCACTCTGGCCGGCTTTTGGGAACACTTTGAAAGATAATTTTTCTAGAGCTTTGTGTTTTCTGGGATTCTTGGAGTCTCTCCTTTACCTTAATATAGCACTTTTACTATTAACTGTCTGCACTGTTCTGTAATGGAGGCTGTTTCCATGCACTTGTTGTAGAGTTTTGTTCATATTGGGGTTAGGATTTGCGCAGCGTCTTTTACATATTGCAATAAAGTCTATCAGGGCCTGCAGCTTTTCTGTTCTTGGTGCTTTTAATGGCATCTTTGATCTATTCTGTGGCCAGTGGCACCCATTCAATGGTTGTTTGTGGCATTGTCTCCTCTCTACCGTCAGGTCTCCCTCTTATTCCTTCCTTGCTCAGTATGTTGTCGAAGTGCGTCTCCCATATTTTCATATCGATGCAATGTGTTTCAGCTAGTTTTCTGGGGCGTAGCGCAATACATGGATCCTTTGAAGCTACCTCCACTATTTTCTTTCATTCTCTTGCACAAAATGTTGTTTTCTTTTAGAGTTTTCTTATAGATATTTCGTGTTTCGATGTAAGTCTTGAGGAGTGTAGTGTTCTTTGCGCACTGTTTTAGTTGATGTAGGCTTTCTAGTACATCTTTTCTTAGTCTGTAACACTCTGTATCGAACCATTTTTTCGCTCTTCTTTTGTACCGGCGATTGGCGGCTTGTCTTAGGAGTTCTCCTATCGCTTCTGTTGCTACCTGTAGTCGCTAACTGTCTATTAGCACTTCGATTTGTTTTATGTCGTCTGAGTCTGCTTCCACTTTCCCGGGTTAAATAATGAAAACTCGAGAAAAACCACAGGATAAAACTCCAGACTCTTTCGCTGACTTTTAAAACTGCACAAGAACTGTGATGCTTGCTAGCAATTTATTTCTGATACCAGCAGAGCGCTGAAACGTGTATGTAATAAACTACGTGTCTTCAGGCAGTTAGCTGATCCAGCAACTTGAAAGTTTTCACAGTGTAAGGAAAGAATTCAGAGTTCAAAAATAAAGTTTCAACGTCTAAACACGGAGCTTCTCTGCGTACGATCGTGCTAAGGATAATGTATTTATTACTAGTGTTCTCTGGAAAACAGTCCTACGAGTTTGTTTAAGAATCTGTAATTACACTGAACAGTGTATCTTGATTCTCATTACGGTAGCACAAATGGAATAAATAATTTTGGCGAGCTGTTCTGATGCATGCACGCATTTCTGGTTATACTATAAGACAGATTGGAGGATCTGTGATAGAAATACGTAAACTAGAAAATTAAAATTGAAAACAGTTGAAATGTTTGCAAACTTACATTAATGCAAAGATAGAAATTGATGTGAGAGAGCTCGCAGAATAACGATTAATGGTAGCTGCATCATGTAGAAGCGATGTCGATATTCGAACAACACGCCGTGTTGAATCACTTTTGCATGTAACCTATCAAACGTCGACAGCAAGCATCGTTTTCTGCGAAAACGAAAACCAGATAGTAATAAATAATCACGTGTCAGAATAAAATTTATTCGATATTTCAATTTCATTGGTTTCACTGACGTGGAAAAAAGAGCGTGTTGTCAGCTGTCCATTAACGCGGAAAATTGTTTCATATTTGTAAAATCCACATGTTATAAGGTGATCCTCAGGGTATAACAAAATAATATTTACTGTTGTGACGAAATAAGCTAACAAGCGCTGTTCGCAAGGCCGAAGCAAATATTCATAATTTCTTGGAAAATGCTTTGCCTATAGGTAATAAAATTGTAATGAATGAAGCAAATTCAATGGAGACAACGCCTCTATTCGCCGTTGGCAGACCACTAGAGATCAGGTAACTTAATGTATTGTTACATGATAAGAACAACGATTCGAACACAGGAATGACTGACTGGATTATATAGAATGATACTTCGTTAGAAAGCATTTAAGCTGTATAACAAACTCTTTTCTAGGTGTGAATTCCACTAATAACCTCTCATTGCTGTTAATGATGCAAGATTCAAAGTAGTAGTCACAAAGATTAGACTTGTGTTACGCCGACAGAGCACTGGCTAGCATTAAGGTCATACAAATACAACACACCTAATAAAAATATCTGATACACTAAAGATGAAACCCAAGACGAAAAAATTGCTAAAGAAGGATGACATAATATCGTGGGTCAATCACTGTAGACCCCTACATACATATTTCGAAAGTGCGAGAAGAGGAACGAATGTGTAAGGGACAGTCAAATGAAAAGACGTAATGGAAAAAAGTAAATAAACTATTTATTATTTCCAAAATAATCTCCATGGCAGTTAATACATTTGTCCCACTGTGTGACAAGACGGTCAAAGGTTTCATGTTTCGCCTACCTACGTAACCATGATTGTATCCAAACGTGCACCTCTTCGTCCGAGGCAGATCGACGGTCACGATGGCTTCCTTCAGGGCCTCAAAAATCTGTAAATCGCAAGGGGAGAGGTCGAGACTTTGTGGAGGATGTGTAAGGCATTCTCAGTGGAACGTCTGCAGCACAATCTAAATAACCTTGGCAACAAATGTTCAAATGTGTGTGAAATCTTATGGGACTTATCTGCTAAGGTCATCAGTCCCTAAGCTAACACACTACTTAACCTAAATTATCCTAAGGACAAACACACACACACACACACACACACACCCATGCCCGAGGCTGGACTCGAACCTCCGCCGGGACCGGCCTCACAGTCCATCACTGCAGCGTCCCGAGACCGCTCGGCTAATCCCGCGCGGCCCTTGGCAACAAGTGGAACGCTCATCATCCATACAGTGCCGACATCTCCACATGCGATTTCCGTTCAGTTGGAGCCCTGAAGAAAGATACATTTGTGGCCGTCAGAAGCTTCGGACGAAGAGGCGCACCCGTGAGTACAGTAGAAAACTGCAAACATTTTTCCATGAAGGCACTGACCGTCTTGACACATAGTGGGACAAATGATATTCAGCTATGGCGATTACTTTTGAAATAATAAACAGTTTACATAGAGGTTTTTAGTTGACTGCCCCTTACAATAAAAGGCGTTTGCAGAGAGATTAGTCTGTTGTGTATGTAAAGTGGTCGAAAGAGTTCTTAGTTACGTAGCACATCTGTCTGTAATAAACGCTGGCACTTAAGGTTTGTACTGGCAAAAAAAAAAAGATCCTTATAATGTTTATGCTCTAACACAGTCTTTTTGACCGAATCCGTAATTCCACAGTAACATTGACAGTGTACGATAGTGTACGATCGTGGTATCACGTGAAGAACCGAGGAGCTGCCAACACCAGCTAAAGGGGGTCTGAAAATCTGAGTATGGCTTTAACATAGGCCGAAACAGGTAATAATAAATAAATATTATTGCACTCTCGACTGTTGATTTTATTTAAAGTTAGCACCAGATCGCTGCACTCCACAGACGGTGTTGTCTAAATTTATGGACTATGGTAGTGCCGCGCCGTCGTCAGGAGCCAACCGAGCGAGGTGGCGCTGTGGTTAGCACACTGGGCTCACATTCGGGAGGACGACAGTTCAATCCCGCGTCCGAGCATCCTAATTTAGGTTTTCCGTGATTTCCCTAAATCGCTCTAGGCAAAGCCGGGATGGTTCCTTTCAAAGGGCACGGCCGACTTCCTTCCCCATCCTTCCCTAATCCGATGAGACCGATGACCTCGCTGTCTGGTCTCCTCGCCCAAATAACCCAACACAACCCTCGCTCGGAGCCCGGTCTTCTTTCGTGACCACCACTGCAAGAAATCATGTGCAGTGACTGCATTCCTTCCAAGTCTTTCTGCAATATCGCAGGAGGAACATATGGCTTCTCGTTAGCCCCATTAAACGACCTCGTTCAACTCAGTGAGGATTTGATAATGGCGTCTTTCTCGACTTAAAGAAATCATGACTAACATCAACTCACCACGTCCAATGTTAAACGTAACTAACGCCCAAGAAGGTCGTAGCGTCTATTTAAAGCAAACATAGTATACATCCTCATAATGGCGCTACTAGCACAACTTTTATACTACTGGCCCGAAACTGAAACAGACATCATCTATCAGATGCAGAAATACTCCTACCTACTTTCGCTTACGTCGCACAACTGCGTCTTGGCGTTGCGATTTTTTCCGTCAGTATACTTTTTAAACTCAGTGGCCACCGGAAGCATACCTGCCGCAAAGCCAACGCTGTACCCGAAAAATAGAAATCAGCAGTAGCTGATATAGAGAAAGAAAAGAACGTAAAATTAGAGACTGTAATTTTTACGAATTCAGTGCTCAAATTCTGTGTGAAAACAGAAAGACTCAGGAGGCCCAATGATAAAGTAAGTAAATAATAGACGTTCATTTAAAAAATTAAAAAGTTTGAGATGCTAACTCCAATATTACTGGCAAAGGATGGATTATAGTTCGTTGGAATCAACAAGTTTTTGAGACTAGTTCTTGGATGTAATCCGTAATGGAAAGCAATGGGAAATAAGGGTGTTCACACAAAATAGGTGGAATATTTGAATGTACCATACATGATGAAATCGTAACAGGAATGGTAACAAGGACAACTTAAAGCACCTTTACACATCAAGTAATTGCATGTGTCTCACGTAACGACAATTTTTTCAAGTGAAGAAAAATTATATTTTCGACAAGGAGAATCGTGAGAGTTATAAAAATCCAAATATAAGTTTCATCCTTAGACTGTTTAGGACTTGTTTTCGGATATAGGCATAATGCGGAAAGAAAGATTGAAAAATGGAGTCTGTAGACGTTAACTAATATATAGTACTTAGGAATAAGGCTAGTTCAGAAACAAAAGACAAATTTCACAAGAAAACGACCACACTGCAATAAGACTTATGCAAAATTTTGAAAATGAATACAATTTACAACGTTGCATAGATGAATATCTAAGAGTTACAATAGTATGCAGAAGAGATTACGGAAAATGAATAAGAGTGTAAGAGGGGACTAGAAACCATACACAACAAGACTCAGATATGTAAAAGAAAATGACTTTAGCATGAAAGAATGGGAGACTTCGTACTATCAAAAATATCGTGCCATTATCATCTAGTGTGATAAAAATATTTAGGAAAACCAAAGGAGAGGCGTAGGGAAATGTTGCGAGGTCTTAACAGGTAAATACGTAAACCATGAAGTGAAGAAACTGTAAAGGAAAAGAAGAAGTCTCCGTATCAAGGTTACAGCAAGAAACCTTTATACGACTGTGGTCAGTTTCTGCAGTTTGGCGAAGGTACATAAAAATAAAGACCGTCTATTTGCTCATCAGTGAGAGTAAAACTACGTCAGATTCCGAGAGTAAAATGAGAAAGAGATAAAAAGCAAGACGTGATACGTGGTCTATTCGAAATTCGTTAAAGCTGAGTATCATATACGAAAGTGGCCATACCAGAGTTTAACTGCCAAATCAGATCTTACTTTTGTTATCAAACTGTGCTCCTTAATGTCTTAACTTGCTGCACGTACAGTGCTGCTTCAGAGCCATTGTGTATTGATCCGAGAACGGGATGTCGAGGGACAACTTCACTTAACTCCGCTTCCTTAAGTTTTAGCAAAAATAAATAAAACTTCAGCTCCGGAACTACTCATTATCCGGTAAAACAAATACAGCTTTTAATTCAAAGGGAACGAAGAGACGTCTTGAATTTCAAGACAGCGAGTAAAGCTACTAAATTAATTTTATTGTGCACCGAAGATATTATTACGAGGGAATACTAGTAATCAAGAATTTAATTAACTTTGTGGATAAATATTAATAATATATATATCAAACCATGCTCAATATCATACGGTAACCCTCCCTCCCCCCCTCTCTCTCTCTATAACAAAAGTAGTATCACCATTTCTTGAATGGTTATTCGCACAAACAGGGCTAATACACTACTAGCCATTAAAATTGCTACACCAAGAAGAAATGCAGATGATAAAGGGGAATTCATTGGACAAATATATTATACTAGAACTGACATGTGTCTGCAGTCATGGGCTGTGCAGCTGGTCCCGGCGGATCTTCGAGTCCTTCCTCGGGCATGGGTGTGTGTGTTTGTCCTTAGGATAATTTAGGTTAAGTAGTGTGTAAGCTTAGGGACTGATGACCTTAGCAGTTATGTCCCATAAGATTTCAGACACATTCTTTTTTGAATTGACATGTGATTATATTTTCACGCAGTTTGGGTGCATAGATCCTGAGAAATCAGTACCCAGAACAACCACCTCTGGCCGTAATAATAGCCTTGATACGCCTGGGCATTGAGTCAGACAGAACGTGGATGGCTTGTACAGGTACAGCTGCCCATGCAGCTTCAACACGATACCACAGTTCGTCAAGAGTAGTGACTGGCGTATTGTGACGAGCCAGTTGCTCGGTCACCATTGACCAGACGTTTTCAATTGGTGAGAGATCTGGAGAATGTGCTGGCCAGGACAGCAGTCGAACATTTTCTGTGTCCAGAAAGGCCCGTACAGGACCTGCAACATGCGGTCGTGCATTATTCTCCTGAAATGTGGGGTTTCGCAGGGATCGAATGAAGGGTAGAGCCACGGGTCGTAACACATCTGAAATGTAATGTCCACTCTTCCAAGTGTCGTCACTGCGAACAAGAGGTGACCGAGACGTGTAACTAATGGCACCCCGTACCATCACGCCGGGTGATACGCCAGTATGCCGATAACGAATACACGTTTCCAACGTGCGTTCACCGCGATGTCGCCAAACACGGATGCGACCATCACGACGCTGTAAACAGAACCTGGATTCATCCGAAAAACTGACGTTTTGCCATTCGTGCACCCACGTTCGTCGTTGAGTACACCACCGCAGGCGCTCCTGTCTGTGATGCAGCGTCAAGGGTAACCGCAGCCATGGTCTCCGAGCTGATAGTCCATGCTGCTGCAAACGTCGTCGAACTGTTCGTGCAGATGGTTGTTGTCTTTCAATCGTCCCCATGTGTTGCCTCAGGTATCGGGATGTGGCTTCACGATCCGTTACAGCCAAGCGGATTAGATGACTGTGTGCTCGACTGCTAGTGACACGAGGCCGTTGGGATCCAGCACGGCGTTCTGTATTACCCTCCTGAACCCACCGATTCCATACCTTTATCAAAGTGGGTACACATTTCTCCTCCTTACACGAGACATCACAACAGCGTTTCACTGGGCAACGCCGATCAACTGCTGTTTGTAGGTGAGAAATCGGTTGGAAACTTTCCTCATGTCAGCACGTTGTAGGTGTAGCCACGGGCGCCGACGTTGTGTGAATGCTCTGAATAACTAATCATTTGCATATCACAGCATCTTCTTCCTGTCGGTTAAATTTCGCGTCTCTAGCATGTCATATTCGTGTTGTAGCAATTTTAATATGCAGTAGTGTATTCTTGCTTAGACATTATGTCCAAAATTAAAGCAACAAACTTCTATTTCCGCGTCCTGTGTCTAATACTTCACGATATAATCATACAAACTGTCAACAGATGTCGTTACGATCGTGTTGTGCACGGAAGATGGCATTCCGTTCAACGGACAAACAGGACAGTAATGACGCCAGGGGACAGTGTTTGCCGGGTAGTTCCACATCCACAGTCTCTGTATACAGAATGACAGACGGTGCAGTATATCACAGAGAAGACGCCTACAAACTCTCTGCTGTGGAGGGCCGTAGGAAGATTTGAAGCAGGAAAGTGGAAATCTGATGTGGCCCAATGGCTTAATGTGACTCGTTCTGTTGTGTGTCGGATGTGGTGACAGTTTATAGTGACCGAAAGCGTATCCCGGAGACCAGGACAGGGCCGACCACATGCGACATCAGAAAGAGTGGACCTATTTGGTTGTAAGGGCACGATGGCACCGCCTTAGTACTGCACTGCAACTGGCATCTGACGGCGCAGAGTCCCCCGGACGTGTTGTATCGAGGCAAACTGTGTACAGACGGCTTCAGCAGAAGTGGCCTTTGTTGTTGGATACGTGCTGTCTGTTTATTTCTGCCGTATCTTAGCAGAAGGGAACGTCTAGAGTGGAGTCAACATGCCACTTGGACGTCGAACAGTGGTGCAATGTTCTTTTCACAGATGAGTCCCTATTTGGTTTGGAGAGTGATTCTCGACGGATCTGGAGGGCACATTGAACAATTTCTGAACCAACATTGTGGAAAGACACCGGTATCGAGGAGGATCCCTAGTGGTGTGGCCAGGGATTACGTTGACAACTCGAACACCTCTTCATCAAAATGTACGGATGAATCAGAAAAATTTACCTGCTATCATAATAAATGAAAAGCACCAGTTTGCTTTTGTTCTACAATATTACTTTTATTGCTAACCGGTGTTCGGCTTACAAGGCCATCTTCAGACATTTACTGAGTATTATCACCAAAGAAGTTAAATGTTAGCAGACAACATTGGAAGAGAAGTAACACATCCAGACTGAAGTAGAAACATACAGCAAGTAACATGTTTGCAATGAAATAGTAAAACCTGAACAGTACATAAATAACAATCGAGTTGACAGAAAAACCTTTAGCACAAAATAGGAATAGCATGCCTACATAACAGTTACTATTAATAAGCAAAACTAATAAGATAAAATTAGTACTAGACAAGGCTGCATCAAGAGGTATGAAATATGGAGAGTGGCACACAACCAATTAAAAAAGAAGAGACAGTTGTCAATGTAAATAAAGAATACATAAGGAACTGCAGCAATATCAATAAGATAAACAGAAATTAATAAATGCAGAAAAATGGAGGTGTTTGAGGGAATCTACAGTTTGAGAATGTGATGGTACTGCATTTTAACATTAACATTACTCGTATAATCATAGCAGTGCCTGTGTACCAGTTTTCATTAAATAAATGAGCAAAGTAAAATATGAACAGTACCTGCTGTCAGGTACCTTGAGGAGATCATGAGACCTCTTGTGCGGTTGTTGCGAGGTGATGTGGACCCAGACTTCGTATTGGTGGACGATAATGCTCGACCTCATAGAGGACGGGTGGTTGATGTTTTCCGGAAACGAAAGATATTGCACGCATGGCGTGGCCTGCTCGCTCTCCTGACTGAATCCCACATTGCACGTATAGGAGGCACTAAGGCACTGCTTGCATCACGTCAGTACTCAGCAACCCATCTCCAAGACCTGTGATCAGCTCTGCGGGAAGAATGGGCGTTATTCACAGCATGTCCCGTCTTTTTCTGACTTTTATTGGTGCCAGAAGTGGTCACATCTCATACTCAGCACAGCAACCTCTCGTCAGAATGTGTGTGCTAATCCATTAGGTTGGAAGGAAACGAAGAACATTTTTGTCTAGCCTTATGCACGTTGTAGCTGATTACTTTCTGTATTCTTTACATTCTTTCTACTGTACTGTATTGTATAAAAATAAATGCACCCTTACAAAATTTCCTTTTGTTGTTTTAATTTTAGACACCAAAGTAATACTGACTTCGCTCGCGTACGCTATGGTCTGAACAGATTTTTTTTGTTTTTCTTTAGTCGAATTGTTCACGAAATGAAACACATTGTAAACTTTTCACTCTAATTAAGGCCATGGAACCATGGACCTTCCCGAATGTACTTTGACCAAATAGCGATTCTGGTACCTTGAATCCAAGGTTTTTGTTAACCATGTCTTTTGCGTTCTTGTGGTGATTTTTCCGTAAAAACATATTTCCTTATATCTGCCGGAGAAGTCAAATATCATTTTTCATAGATTTAGCTTTAGCAAGCTTTTAATATAACGAAATATTTTCTTAAGAATTTTCATCTACTGTATCAGCCACTTAGCGGTTGAATTTCCAGAAACGGCGAAACACGTATTTTTGTACTTGTAACTGAGAAGTCAGATGCAAATTTTCATACATTTAACTTTCAAGATGCTTTCATATCGAAATAATTTCATAAAACTTTTCATCCTCTATTCCACCGTCTTAGGGGGTTAAATTTACAAAAATAGTGAAACACTTATCTTTTTAAAATTTCTAACCTAGAAGTTAAATACCAGTTTTCATAGATGCAGCTTTAAAAATGGTTTAGTAGTTCTTTTATAAAGATTTAATTTGAAAGAAAGCCATCACGCACTCTTTAACACCCATGTCTTATATTTCCAAAACTGGAAAAAGAAGTATTTCTTTATTTGTCACCGAGAAACCAAATACCAGTTTCCGTAGGTCTAGCTCCAACGACGAACGTGGGTGCACGAATGGCAAAACGTCAGTTTTTCGGATGAATCCAGGTTCTGTTTACAGCGTCGTGATGATCGCATCCGTGTTTGGCGACATCGCGGTGAACGCACATTGGAAACGTGTATTCGTTATCGCCATACTGGCGTGTCACCTGGCGTGATGGTATGGGGTGCCATTGGTTACACGTCTCAGTCACCTCTTGTTCGAATTGACGTTACATTTCAAATGTGTTACGACCCGTGGCTCTACCCTTCATTCGATCCCTGCGAGACCCTACATTTCAGTAGGATAATGCACGACCGCATGTTGCAGGTCCTGTACGGGCCTTTCTGGATACAGAAAATGTTCGACTGCTGCCCTGGCCAGCACATTCTCCAGATCTTTCACCAACTGAAAACGTCTGGTCAATGGTGATCGAGCATCTGGCTCGTCACAATACGCCAGTCACTACTCTTGATGAACTGTGGTATCGTGTTGAAGCTGCATGGGCAGCTGTATCTGTAGACGCCATGTAAGCAACCTCTGTTTGACTCAATGCCCAGGCGTATCAGGGCCGTTATTACGGACACAAGCGGTTGTTCGGGGTACTGATTTCTCAAGATCTATGCAACCACATTGCGTTAAAATGTAATCACATGTTAGTTCTAGTATAATATATTTGTCCAATGAATACCCGTTTATCATCTGCATTTCTTGTTGGTGTAGCAATTTTAATGGCCAGTAGTGTAAAATATTAGTATGAGGTTGGACGAAAGGAAGTTTTTACCACAGTCGAACAATTCCGCTTTTGAACTGTGAGTTAGCACATAGTCCTTGCAAAGAAGAATATTTTTCTTGGAAAGTAAAAATTTCATTAAACTGTGCTTGAGTTAGTTCAATGAGTGCACGATATGATGAGCAGCATATGGGTACCGTTAAGTGAAAAGTGTTTTTAGTTTCAACAGCTTGTTGGAGACATTACTTCCGACCTCACCAATACTTAGACCGTTATTTCTATGTTGAACTGCAGTTTCCTTAACCTTTAATATAAAGGGAGTGGAAGGACTTGACCCATACAGTGACTATTTCATTTCAACATGTTTATTTGCATCATAGATAAAACATTAAGAAAATTACAATCATAAATTGGGTAATAATTTCTGTAAGAAACGCCATTCAGGCCAACTTTACAATCTGATTGTTATAGAAAACCACAAGCGAATTAATCTCTTTGCAAACATTTAAAAATAAACGCCGCTCGTGCCAAGTAAATCATTTAAAATAAACTTTACATCAGATAAACAGGAAATCAATTATTATTTCCACATACACTCCTGGAAATTGAAATAAGAACACCCTGAATTCATTGTCCCAGGAAGGGGAAAGTTTATTGACACATTCCTGGAGTCAGATACATCACATGATCACACTGACAGAACCACAGGCACATAGACACAGGCAACAGAGCATGCACAATGTCGGCACTAGTACAGTGTATATCCACCTTTCGCAGCAATGCAGGCTGCTATTCTGCCATGGAGACGATCGTAGAGATGCTGGATGTAGTCCTGTGGAACGGCTTGCAATGCCATTTCCACCTGGCGCCTCAGTTGGACCAGAGTTCGTGCTGGACGTGCAGACCGCGTGAGACGACGCTTCCTCCAGTCCCAAACATGCTCAATGGGGGACAGATCCGGAGATCTTGCTGGCCAGGGTAGTTGACTTACACCTTCTAGAGCACGTTGGGTGGCACGGGATACACGCGGACGTGCATTGTCCTGTTGGAACAGCAAGTTCCCTTGCCGGTCTAGGAACGGTAGAACGATGGGTTCGATGACGGTTTGGATGTACCGTGCACTATTCAGTGTCCCCTCGACGATCACCAGAGGTGTACGGCCAGTGTAGGAGATCGCTCCCCACACCATGATGCCGGGTGTTGGCCCTGTGTGCCTCGGTCGTATGCAGTCCTGATTGTGGCGCTCACCTGCACGGCGCCAAACACGCATACGACCATCATTGGCACCAAGGCAGAAGCGACTCTCATCGCTGAAGACGACACGTCTCCATTCGTCCCTCCATTCACGCCTGTCGCGACACCACTGGTGGCGGGCTGCACGATGTTAGGGCGTGAGCGGAAGACGGCCTAACGGTGTGCGGGACCGTAGCCCAGCTTCATGGAGAGGGTTGCGAATGGTCCTCGCCGATACACCAGGAGCAACAGTATCCCTAATTTGCTGGAAAGTGGCGGTGCGGTCCCCTACGGCACTGCGTAGGACCCTACGGTCTTGGCGTGCATCCGTGCGTCGCTGCGGTCTGGTCCCAGGTCGACGGGCACGTGCATCTTCTGCCGACCACTGGCGACAACATCGATGTACTGTGGAGACCTCACGCCCCACGTATTGAGCAATTCGGCTGTACGTCCACCCGGCCTCCCGCATGCCCACTATACGCCCTCGCTCAAAGTCCGTCAACTGCACATACGGTTCACGTCCACGCTGTCGCGGCATGCTACCAGTGTTAAAGACTGCGATGGAGCTCCGTATGCCACGGCAAAGTGGCTGACACCGACGGCGGCGGTGCACAAATGCTGCGATGCTAGCGCCATTCGACGGCCAACACCGCGGTTCCTGGTGTGTCCGCTGTACCGTGCGTGTGATCATTGCTTGTACAGCCCTCTCGCAGTGTCCGGAGCAAGTTGGTTTCTTCTTCGTATCGCTCATCTCTGCGCGCTCTGACAGATTCCAGTGTCTCCGTACTTAAATTCTCTTCCCCACATTACACCTTCCGACTGTTATTACTAAGAAAACCGCCTCTCACCGCAAAATTAACACAATTTCCACTAATAAACGACCAATCTCTTCTGTCCGTCTTTGCACTGCCATGTCCCAGCTTCAGCGGTCTTCAATTTTCACTTCCGTCTCAATAAAAATTTTGACAGATTATACTTCTCCTGCCGGACCAAAGCATTCTCTTATACATATAAATTACATATAGTCAGAAGCTCGCCGACTTGCTGTTTGCGTTGCCGACTCTCGATCACGCCGCCATCGGTTCGATTCCCGCTGCTAATTTTTAGCGAAAGAATTGGCTCCGAAGCTTAGACGTTTAGTGAGACATACAGATGCATACGTCAAGGACTCCACCCATTTTATAGCACTTTTGAAAGAGAAGCGTGTCTCTGATACGGATTTGATGGTCAGTTTTGACGTGAAATCTTTGTTCACGAATGTACCCGTGACGGACACCATGAACATCTTAGAGGAACGCATGGCACCTGACATCAGCGAGCTAGTGCGCCACTGTTTGACGACCACCTATTTTAGGTGGAAAGGGGATTTTTACGAGCAGACGGACGGTGTTCCCCTCTTTCGCCAGCTGCAGCAGACATTTTTATGCAAGCATTAGAAGAAACAGCACTCCTGTCCGCGCCATTACGCCCGGAATGCTGGCTACGATACGTGGATGACACCTTTGTTATCTGGCCACACGGAGAAGAAGAGCTTCAGAACTTCCACGAACATCTTAACCAGCAGCACAGCAAAATTCATTTTACCATGGAGATTGAAAAGAATGGGGTATTGCCTTTTCTCGACGTAGAAGTTTAAGCCAAACGGGAAGCTTGGACACAGAGTTTACAGGAAGCCCACCAACACGGACAGGTACCTGCATGCATCCTCCCACCATCATCCTATGCAAAAGAATTCGGCCCTGCGAACTTTAACTAAGAGAGCCCACAGGATCAGCGATGAATACAACCTGCAAGCCGAACTGCAGAATCTCAGAACCATTTTTGGAGCTAATGGCTACGACATGAGGCTGATACGCAAAACAATGGCGCCGAAGGAGGAGGGCAACAGGGAAATACAGAACGAAGCACAGAACACCGCCGTGCTACCGTATGTACAAGGGGTTACTGAACGTCTGGGCAAAATTCTCCGTCGGGCAGGTATTAAGCCGATTTTTCGTAGCAACAACAAAATAAAAGACATTCTGGGCTCGACAAAAGATACAATTGACAAGTTTCATGCCGTCGGAGTTTATGAAATCGAGTGTGAATGTGGACTGGTGTATGTAGGTGAGACTGGGCGTCCAATAAGCACGAGGCTAACTGAACATGAGCGATATATCCGCCTCAAACAATATAGCAAATCAGCGGTGTCAGAACATCATGAGCAGTGCAGGATGAACATCGAATTTCGAGAGGCCCGAGTACTGGCGAAACAGCCGTTTAGTTTGAGGAGGAAGATTAGAGAGGCTATAGAAATAGCCAAGCGACCTGATAATATGAACAGAGAAGACGGGTACAGACTTCCAGCGTCTTGGCTGCCTGCTGTGACAGCTTTGCGGAAGGACAGCTCGCGCAAAGCAACAGGCGTGCGGTAGGCCACAGCGGAGGATGGTACACAGAGCGCTGACGCGGCCTAGTCGATACTAGGCAGTTAGTAAACAACGCTACGCTGCAGTCGCCGCTAAGTCTCCTATTCGCCGATTTCCACCAATGGCAGGCAGTAAAGGAAACTCCAATGGAAAACGCCTATTTCCGCCAATAACAAGACGCAATGCAAACGCCAATAAAATGAACTCCTAGTACCCTTCCTCCTCATCCTCACATCCAATCACAACACTCTTCCATAGTATATATGTACCCATACTTGCGCTCATTCAGCAGTTAGCAACACACCCTGAGGAAGGCGTCTTGCAACAGACGCCGAAACGTTGGAATTTTATAAATGACAATGCGGTCTGTAACCCAGAAGAATTTTATTGACATTGAAAACGGCCGCGGAAGCCTACGGTTACATTTAACAGTGTTTCATTATTTGTATAATAAATGACACAGTTGCAGGCTTTCCAAAAACATCGATTATGATGAATGAAATTAAGAAGGGGCATTTGTTAAATGATTACTGTGTATGTAAATGTGAGGGTCCTCTTTCTTGAGGGCAAATTGAGATGTTTGTTCGCCCATTTTCAAATAATTTTCGTTGTTCTTTATGTCCTCGCTCTTGTCTCAGGAATCAGATTCTGGTGAACACTTCGAGTTTCTCTTCTGGCTACACAGTTTCACCCAAAATCGTTTCCATTTCCCGTTCTTTTCAAGCAGTGCGCTCGCCACCAACATATGTTGTTGTCAACTGTTCGGGATCTATTCCTGAAAAAATTTACGATTGTGTAATAGTTTCAATGAAGTAGGTTGGTCGAAGAAGTTCTGCGAATTATTTGAAGCAGTTTGGTCAAAGAAGTTTCACGAAATCTTTGAGAACGCATGCGTTTGTGTGTGTCGGCAGCTAACACTATATTGGTGACATCACATGGACGTGGGTTGAGGCCTGTATTTATCGTTGGCCGCGAGAAGCATCGCGTGACGTCATCCAAGATCACTGAGACTATGCCGGTCTGAGTTCCAGTTGTTGTTACTGCCAGAGTTGGCAGATCTGTGCACTAAATTTCACTCCCAAATCACCTACAAATTTACAATGTGGTCTTCCTACTACACTGTATACGCACAATGAGAAAATTTCGTTAATTCCTGTTTTTCCTGACGCTGAAATTTTAACAGACAGCAATGCGCTTAGCAGGTCATAAAGTTCTTACAGAAGTGACTAAAATACATAACTCGGAAACCGTATTGTGGAAAGTTTCACGTTTCCTGCAATGTCAGTGGAAGAGGACAGCGCCTGAGTAGTACACGGAATTAATATTTCTTCAGTTTATCAAGGAAATGTTTCCTTTTTCACTGTTTGCAGAAGTAGACGGGTGGATAGGAATTAAAATGGAATAAATAATTTGAGCACAACCTCACATCAAAATCACTGACACTCACTATGTCAGTGGATACAGTTTCTAGAAGTATCGTTGTCAATGGACAAACATTTTGTCCATTTTTTCATGTAATATAGGCAGACATTGTGACTGTGATAATATCAGCTCAAGTATTTATTGTTAAATCATGAGAACATGTAAGCTATTGCAAATCCTTGCCATGAACGGTCTCTATAAAGTGTCTGAAGACCTCACATGAATATGAGACAAATGAAACATCTTCTAAGACGACAGAATTGATTAACGTAGCACTTGGAGGAAAACGAGTGATAAAAATGTGAGGCGGGACAAATACAGGGTGTATAAAAAAGAATCATCCGATTTAACACGTCCCTGTTTTTGAAACTAGTAAACATATACAATGAATTTTGTTTTTTCGTAGGTGTTTAATATGTCCCCTTGAGATGCATGGCATATGTCAATGCGGTATTCAAATTGTTCCCACACTGCAGCGAGCACATATTGAGTTACAGCTTCCAAAGCTGCTGTTACGCGATGTCTCGGTTCATTCATTGTTGTTGGTAACGGAGGCACATAAACAGAGGCTTTTATAAACCCCCACAAGAAATAATCACATATAGTCAGGTGCGGTGGCCTTGAAGGCCAGTAATGTAAGGCTGAATCATTTGGTCCAGTACGACCGATCCATCGTTGAGTAATCCTTTGATTTAAATATTCCCACACTTCCAGATGCGAGTGTGGCGGTACCCGATCCTGTTGGTAAATCAAGTCATCCGAATAAGCCTCTAGCTGTAGGAAAATAAAGTTCTGAAGCATATGGAGATGTGTGCTTCCTGTAACAATGTTTTCGGCAAAGAAAAGTGGACCATACACCTTCTCCCATGAAACTGCACAAAACACATTAAATTTTGGAGAATACCTCTGATGTTGTTCAATTTCAGAGGGTTTTTCTGTATCCCATATCCTCACACTATGACGGTTAACCTTTCCACTTAAATGGAATGTTGCCTCGTCACTAAGCACCAAGCGTGCAAGAAATCAGCCATCCTCCATTTTGCCAAGAACGAAATTACAGGACTCATAGGTTATTGATTGTCGCCTTTACGAAGAGCTTGCAGCAGCTGAATTTTGTGTGGTTTCATGTGTAAATGTCGACTCAATACACGCCAGACGGACATCGGGGACACATTGAGCTGTCGAGCTGCAGGGCGAACGGATTTCTGCGGACTCCTAGTGAAACTATGACCGATGCGTTCGACGTCTATGTCAGACACTCGAGGACGACCCGCACATTTGCCTCTACAAAAACAACTTGTTTCTCGGAATTGTTCATGCCATCGTCTAATGCTCTGTGCTGTAGGAGGATCCACACCGTACCTAGTACCACAGTCACGTTAAACAGTTATTACTGACCTGCTCTGCGCAAAAACGGAGAAAACAAAACACTTTCTGTGGTTCCGACACCATTGTCACAAGAACTGTAGTGATCCTACACTTCTGCTGCCTAGCGAGAACCAAGTAAAACTAGAGAGTTTGCTCTTCCTTACAGTAAGTTGTTCTCGCACATACATCAAATAACATAAGTTATGATTTTTAAAAATGGGATGATTCTTTGTGAAACTCTGTTTTATAATAAACGAATCATTGTATCGAAGACATTGGATGAAAGTCGTGAGTACAGAGAGAGGAGGAGGAGGAGAAGATTAGTGTTTAACGTCCCGTCGACAACGAGGTCATTAGAGACGGAGCGCAAGCTCGGGTGAGGGAAGGATGGGGAAGGAAATCCGCCGTGCCCTTTCAAAGGATCCATCCCGGCAGTTGTCTGAAGCGATTTAGGGAAATCACGGAAAACCTAAATCAGGATGGCCGGAGACGGGATTGAACCGTCGTCCTCCCGAATGCGATTCCAATACAGAGAGAAAAAGGTGCTCAATACAGGAATAGATCAAAGCAGTAATTACAGTCACCTCGTGTAAAGATAAAGTTCTTGTGTAAGAATAGGCTGATAACACCGATTCCCGCACCTTCTATCCCTCCTCGGGTGTGCCCCAGGTCTCTGTCCTCTCCCCTCTCGTCTATCTTCTGTATCCAGCAGATATGCCCCCCCCCTCCCCCTCCACTCCACCTCCTGCATTATGCTGATGACACCAACTTCCTTGCCCTCGCTTCTAACCTTCAATGGTCCCAACTCCTTCTCCGGAATCACCTTGATCTTTTTGCCATATGGTGTAACCAGCGATTCCTAAAAATCATACCTTTCAAGACCCAGGCAATCATTGTAGGTCGTACCACTCCCTCCTTCTGGCTCCTAAATTTTTCCCTTACCATCTGCGCCCGTCCTGTCCGCCTCTACCCCACCATTGACCGTCACCTTACCTGGACCTCTCATCCGCACTCTATCCCATCCAAAGCCCACAACCGCCTCCATCACCTTAAACTCCTCTGTGGCTGGACATAGTGGTTGAACCCTTCTACCATCTTCCACACCTATAAATCCTTGATCCGTCCCATCCTCTGCTATGTCATCACTGTCTGGAGCTCCATCACCCGCCCCCCTCCCAAAAAAATTCTATAAGTCCCTCCAGGCGCTCTCCTTCCATATAAACTTCCCATCCCCCATTCAGACCCTCTGTCACTTGATTCCCTTACCCCTTCTGCTCCTTTTCCTCACAGATATCCAAGGTCTACATCTCCAGCAAACTTGATCGCCCCCATCCCCTGGCTGCTCCTCTCCTTTCCAAACTCCACCCATGGCCGGACCTTCACTGTTGTGCCCACCTACCCTCCACCTCTACACCATCTCCTTTCCCAAGGTGGCTTCTGTCAACTCCCTTCCCAGATGATGCCCTCTCTCCCTCCATTTATCCCTCTATCAACTCAGATCCTCACCTCCCCCTCCCTACCTCTGTCCTTTCTGCCCCCACTCCCATCCTGTTATCCTCTCCTACCCTCTCTTTGACTCTCTTCACTCCCCCGAGTCCTTTTGCATTCCCCTCCTCTGCTTTTCCCCACTCCCTCTTGTGTCCATCCCTCCCCCCTTAAGAGTTCTCTCCCTCAATTGGCTCCTCCCCCCCTTTCTTTTTCCTCTCCTTCCCTCTTTCTTCCCCTCTGTCATGTCCCGCCCCCCTCCCACCGAACCTGTCCTAGGCTGTGGTGTCTTATCTCTGTGCCAACTTTTTGGTGCAGTGTTTTAAGTGAGTGTCAAGTGTTGTGCAGTGTGGTGAAAGGAAACCATACTGTTGCTAGGTGTGACTTTATCTATTGTGAACAAAAAACAGGTTGTCGCTGTGTTTTTTTTTAAATTGTGTGTCTACTATTGTCCCTGTCTGATTACTGTATGTTTTAAATAGCATCGCCAAATCTTGTATTATATTATATCTTCCACAGTATTCCGCCATTTTACAATTTAAAAGTCATCATTTTTATAACCTGCTTTTATTATTTATTATTTCCTTATTACGTTTTTAAAACTTCTGTGGGCTGAAGAGCGGCGTACTAGGCTGCATCCAGCCCACCCCCTTCGGGGATAATCGAAAACCAATAAAGAAAAAAAGAATAGGGCTGAAAACCTACTGATAACGATAATCTGTTTTTGTAGTTATTACGAGCACTCTCGTACTACTACTGACAAGACGAATAACGATTTGTGTGTTGTTAGTAGTGGTCCTACCCTGCTCAGTAGGTGGTGCCAAATCAGCTGCCCGTTTTTATTACCATCAGTGTTGACATTTCGACAAGGTAAAGAACGGAGTGAGATGCTGGTGTCCTTCCCAGAGAAGGGGAACAAGCAGAACATCTGGTCAGGGGCTTAGCGAGAGGACAGCACGGAGATAGCTGAGCACGCTGCACATTGGAATGCCGACAGATCGACTAGTGTGGTTGCTGGTACCTGCGAAAGCCTTGTCGCTGGAGTGTGTGGGTGCTGTGTTCCCAAGTGAAAAGATCTTCGAATTCGTTGAAGATTATATTAGGCTGCCAGAATGTGTCGTTTGGCACTGCTGAATCTGGGATGTTCATGTACTTCATTTCAATTTGAAGCCATAGTGACTATTAATCGACTGTAATTGTTTTAAAGATATGAAAAGATTTACAAATACCACTATCAGTCACGCAGTTTGACGTCTACTTAGATCATTTAATTTCGTAGAACTGCAATTGTAGGCTAATTATGAGATATAACCTCGAAACATGTTGATAATTAAATTATTTATGTAGTCAACAAATTTTGTGACTGGTAGCGATATTTAAAAACTTTTTCAGACTTTATTGTACTCATAAGATTTGTAGTACAATGCAGATTTCTTGTAGAAGTTTCTAATCCACTGCTTTTTACACTACTTCGTTGACTGAATTTTAGCTTTGTATCATTACTATCGTATCCTAAAACTAGGAGCCTTTCTTGGGTATATGCGTTTGTGTATATTTGTCGTTATTGTTGTTTCATAACACCAAGCTCTTTTCTTGTACATAACCGAATGGTGCTTAATTTTTTAATTTTGTTGTTATAATAAACAGTAGCAATGAGGAACAAGTGCTCATAGCTCTAGAAGTATGCATTGTAGAGCCCATGTTTACGAGAAATTTTTTACTTCTTTCTTGTACACTGGAGAACCAAAGAAACTGGTACACTTGCCTACTGTCGTGTAGGGCCGTCGCAGGTTCGCGGAAGTGCCCGCAACACGACGTGGCGTGGACTCGACGTATGTCTGAAGTAGTGTTGGAGGGAATGGACACCATGAATCCTGTAGGGCTGTCCATAAATCCATAAGAGTATGAGGGGTGGAGATGTCTTCTGAACAGCACGTTCCAAGACATCCCAGATATGCTCACTAATGTTCATGTCTGAGGAGCTTGATAGCGAGCGGAAGTGTTTAAACTCAGAAGAGTCGTCCTTGAGCCACTCTGTAGCAATTATGGACGTGCTGGGTGTTGCATTGTCCTGTTGGAATTGCCCAAGCCCTTCGGAATGCACAATGGACCCGAATGGGTTCAGGTGCTCAGACAGGATGCTTACGTAAGTGCCACCTGTCAGAATCACATCTAGAAGTATTATTGCTCCCATATCACTCCAAGTACACACGCCCCACACCATTACAGAGCCTCCACCAGCTTGAACAGTCCTCTGCTGATATGCAGGGTCCCTAGATTCATAAGGTTGACTGCATACCCGTACACGTCCATCCGTTCGATACAATCTGAAACGAGACTCGTCCGACCAGGCAATATGTTTCCGGAGTTGACGGGCCCCAGCGATGTGTAAAGCTTTGTGTCGTGCAGTCATCACGAGTACAGAGTGGGCCTTCGGCTCCGAAAGCCCATATCGACGATGTTTCGTTGAATGGTGCGCACGTTGACACTTGTTGATGACTCAGCATTGAGATCTGCAGTAATTTGCGGAAAGGTTGCACTTCCGTAACGTTGAGCGATTCTCTATAGTCGTCGTTTGTCCCGTACTTACAGTGATGTCGTAGATTAGAAGTTTTACTGGATTCCTGATATTCACGGTACACTCGTGAAATGGTCGTGCGGGAAAATCCCCACCTCGTCGCTACCTCGGAGATGCTGTGTCCAATCGCTTGTGCGCAGACTTTAACACCACATTCGAACTCACTTAAATCTTAATAACCTGCCATTGTTGCAGCAGTAACTGATGTAACAACTACATCAGACACTTGTTATGTTATATACGCGTTGCCGGCCGCAGCACCGTATTCTGCCTCTTTATTTATCTCTGTATTTGGATGCGCATGCCCGTATCAGTCTCTTTGGGGCTTCAGTGTAAATCGGCCCTTATAACTCCCATACACATGTACTCCACAGCCTATGTTGCTGTAAATCAGTACCAGAGTAAACAGTAGTACATACTCAAGCCGGACATCCAGTAAATGATCATGGCTGAAAATAAACTTGGTTCAAGTGCTCAGCCACACAGTTCAAAAGTCGGTGGTAATAACTTATATAATTCTGGCTCACCAGTCGAAGAGTAGAAAGCGCCTCCACCTCTTGCCCCCAGAAAAGAAAAGGAAGAGTAGCATTTAAGGTTTCGTTGATGATGTGATCATTAGAAGCGGAGCACGAGCTAGAAATCAAGTAGAAGGGGCAAGGAATTCGGTCGCGCCCTTTAAGAGGAACCTTGCCATTTGTATTAAGCGACCATAGAAATATGGACGGTCGGCTGGAAATCAATTAGCTCCAAACGCAGAATCAACGTTCAATCACAGCGATGATATTTTTACTTCTTTTGCGTATTCTTGTGGAGTGCAAATATCCCACCTATTGTTCCTCTTCTGCTTATAAAACAAAACTATTACTCTAGTAATGATTTTTCACCTCTGAGTCATTTTATGCAGTCGTGTCCCGTACGTCCCTAACGCGTGACTTCATTATAAATTTTTCACAGTTCGCACAGTCCTGTATGTAACACTGCACTTTATGCCGACTTATAGATTTGGGCACCTTGCTCGCCAATATCCCAACCACGAGAAATTCAAACAAACATGTCACACTGCCTTAGCAGATTAGGATGGCAAGTATTCTGTCATGGAAAATCACCGCGTTGCATCTCTTCCGTCTATCCCCCTCGTACAAGCAGAAACCACCAAAAGCGTTGACATCGTAAATTTCCGCTTGACAGTTTTCTGAGAACTGGATCTTCTCGAGCGTACGGTCGTTTTTCAACGACTGCTGCGGGAAATAAATTTTTTTCCGCTGCGGCGCGAAAGTCACAACTTGTTCACATTCCACCTGCCAGAGCCGTTTTCCAAGCAACAATTATTAACTGGCAAAAACGAGCTCCATTGTACGGCTGCGTTGCTGTGCTCCGGTCTCTGTCATGCCCCAAATCCGCTCCAAAAGGAGGTTACGAGAGCTTTGCTTTATGCATTACACACACACACACACACACACACACACACACAAAATCATTTACAAGTACTCATACCTTTTCGCTCCGTATAATAACGAAACTTTGGTAAATGAACACGTCCAGTGTGAAATTACATTTACCATCTTTGTCTGTAATTGCTCGTTCTTATTCGCTTTGCCCAGTTTCCGCTGTTATGTCGTTTTGAAGCTGGACTTGCTACAATCATATAAGACGCTGATACAGAAAAAAACAAATAAATAAGAAATAAAATCACGAGCCGTGTTGCTTACATTAGTAAAATTAATAAAAATTATTGCTTCTGTGTTTTGGTGGTGCCAACACCTCTTGTTATTCGGTAAGTTTTTAATTTTCTTCCTTTACTGATGTCCTATGTAATTCCTGTGCATTCTTTGCTGCTACAGCTTGAAAATGACCTGTTAGCTGAAATTAGCTAGTAGTGAAAAATCAGTAATAATTACAATCGAAGTCAGGGACTTTCGTTTCACAGATTGAGTACGATTGCTGTACCTCCCAAAAGGAAAGCAATGAAATTCACTGCCTAACAAAAGAAGTGGATCACCACGAAGGGGAGGAGGAAACTAAAGAAAACTACACGGTTTGAAAGCGTAATTGTTAGTATTCCAACCCCTCTAGCACAGATGTTTGGATGGCAAGAATGCCATGAAGCCGTTGTGTCCTATACTGAGTCAACGTGGCCCACAACTACTGTTGTTGATGTTCTTCTTCTTATTATTCTTTTTCTTCTTCCTTCTGCGAGTTTTCTACACCAAGCAGCATCTCTCACATCGAAGTATCGCCTCCTTCTATCTTTCCAATTATCTTCTTACATGGCTCAGTCCGCATCGCACGGCTTACTCCATCATTCCAGTATAGCTGGGATCGTCCTCTTTTTATGTGTAGTGGAAGTCTCCGGTGGCACATTTTAGAAGATCATCTGTACTCTGTCAATCTCCAAATTAGACATTTATTTTCAGTTCCGCTTACATGATCCTTGTTAACTCCCGTCTGCTCTCGTTGCACATCAGTTCTTATTGTCTCTCTTTCTGTATTTTTACTACTTCATCTCGAAAACACGATTTCCATTGCCTGTAATTTCTTCATATTGTTCCAGGAGGCTTTCCACCAACAAGGAAATGCGCTCAACTATACCTTTCTATACCTTCGTTTTCAATATTTTTCACTTCTTTTTATTCCAAATAATGGAACGTAGCGGCTTAATTACCACCTTTCCCTTTCTTTTCCTGTGCCTTATTCTCTCTTTTCTTTCATTCTATTCAGAAATTGTTGTAATCGATTGTACTTTACTGTAGATCCATCGCCCATTACAAGATCCCTCATTGTACCTCCGACAACCAAGTATTATGTCTTTGCGAAGTTTATTTTAATACCTAACTGCTCATTTTTTTCTTTAAGCTTTCTTAGTGTATAATATACTTTCTGTTCTTCTTCAGCGAAAATGACCTAATCATCGGCGAAATTTAGAGGGAACGTGGTGTCGTTACCTGTATGTACTGCCATGTTTTCGCATTTCATTTTCCGATTTTTTAGTACTTTGTTTGAATCCTTGTCTCACTCCTGTACTAATCTTAAATCTTATGATAGTAACTTCCAGACTTTAACACAACAAATATTATCCGAATACAGCTTTCTAACGGCTTGTACATATCGTTTCTGAATGTTCTGGTTATCCATTGCTTCCCACATCCTAGAAAGTGGTACACTGTCATGGGCCTTACGAAAGTCTATAAAAATTCGTGTGTTTCCAATTTATGTCCACTTCTCTTGCCAGTCGCCTGTATAATGGTGCAGATATTCTCAAAACAGGACCTGCCTGTACGGAACCCACTCTGGTCTTCTATTTCCTCAGCACTAAGAATTGTAAAGCCTCGATAATTTGCGCAGTCATCCTTGCTTCCCTTTATGACCTTTTTGAATATGATTGTGATGAATTTTTCTTTAACATAGCTATGAAATAATTTCAGTTTGACAAAAAAGCAAAATGTAGTCCACAAAATGCGGTATAGGCAGCCGAGGAAAATCCATTGATTGGAAGCAAGCTGCCAATATTACGCTGGACATAAATGCTACATGTTGCAGTGGAAACGGTCATAAGCAGACACAGGCTAATTACTGCTTTCTTTTCTTGTCCCTTCAGTCTTAATAAGTATTTTTATCATCATAAGCCACTTGCCGTAGGTCTCTTTCTTTTCCTCCTTCACATTTGCTGCAACATCATCATTCCAGCAATCACTTTTAAAATTGGCAGACATCTTCTCAACTACTCCAAGTCTTACACAGACCACTTCGTGAATAGCTATCACAACTGCCTTATACTTTGCTTCCACTGTCGTATCATCAGATTGGTGTACCTTCGTACTCTACCTAAACTTGTATAAGAAGGCAGCTGAAGGAACCTGTAGTAAACGTAACTTACATTGTGGCTAGTCCCGTTCCTCTCCATTCTCATTACAATCGTTTTGGCACCTAAAATTTATTGAAAGGCAAACGGAAGTGAATACTGAAGCAGGAAATGGTCAGATCCACATTCTACTCCAAAATAGAGTATGCAGTCCTCCATCTCAGCACAATTACTTTCTTTCCCTACAGCATAATCAGTTAAAGTGCGTAACTCTCTTGTAGACTGTGTCAATGTATATTTACAGAATTTTTCTGGGTTGAAACAACTATTCCATATCTTGAGACTGTACTGTCCATACACTTCTACCAGCCTCTCTTTCCCCACAGCAAAATCGGTTATAGATTGTAACTTTCTTATAGGTTGTGTCCGTGTATATTTACAGAATGTTTTGCGTTGGAGAAGCCTTTCCATATCTTAAGACCATACTGTCCACACATTTCTACTAGCCTCTCTCCATTGTCATTCACAATATCCTCCCCAAATTTGTCTGCAAGACAAAGTCTGTCTGACAGCAAGAACCAAAAAGTAGAGCTCCTTCCAATTGCTAGTGCCATCTGATCTCCGTTTGGTTCCTAATAAACACCGTCTCACAGAAGTAAGTGGCATCTCCGTGTCCTCCACAGTGATTGCTCAACATCTGACACCTTTCACGTCCCTTCTGCATCCTGCCAGTAACAGCACGAAACACGAAAAGCACTGGTTCTCTCCGGTGGCTGTTCTACCTGTCACAGAGAATTGGAACTTTAATCACTTACACACCGTGTAAGTCCTATGGTGTGTGCGTCTACGAACTTACATTGACACCCAACCGCGTCTCCTGGATGCTTCACTATTCTGTCCGACAGTGTAGTTCCTAAAAAACTAAACTCCTCCCGAACAGGCCATGAAGGCCTAACGGTACCGACCTACCGCCGGGTCACCCTCAGACCACAGGCATCACTGTGTAATCTCCCCCCTCCTTACTAATTCCAGTTATTGTCAACAATAAGCGAAGTCTTTTATGAAGAATTTGAGAGGAGTGAAGATTACAGTAAACTTTCTAGTTTACTTTGCTTTTCGTGTAGAGTTGGCTCCAGTTCTTTTTGTCTAGAAGTCTGGTTCTTGAACCTGAAATTCTCACATTTTAGGTCCACATGGTTGAACTGATCGAAATCAAATTGTTGTGGCAGAATTTTTGTTGTTATGTTAATATATTTTGCCTCATATATTTTGCATCATACAGTCTTTTGAATTTTCCCATTAACAAAGCCGAAATTACATGGTTCGCCCAAAATACAAAAATACGTCGGATCACATCAGAGGCATGCTTACTACCACTTCACTTTGCGCTAATAACTATATTCCATAGGTTTTACAATTTTTCTTGACAAATGAATGTCTGTTAATTTCGATAATTATTTCAAAATGAATCCAGAAATAAACATAGTAAACAGTACCAGAAGTTTTAAGTGTGCCAAATTTTTCTAAAAAAATAGCTTTAACTGTAGTACGTATCTCTCGAAAATAAAGTAATTCCTTTTCATAAATTTTAGCATAAAATGTAACATATTGTGTATAACATTTATGAAGGCTTCTAGAAAAGCAACTGCGATAATACTGACATGTTCAGAATTTGAAAAATAATGCTGGTATCGACAACTAGTGTTGACAAAAAGAAATGCTAGAACAACCACTGTTGACAAAAAGTAATGCTAGATCCCGTTACAACTGGATGCTGATGTGTAGCGGCATGTGGTCAGTACACCGTTCTCCCGGCCGTATTTCAGTTTACGAGAGCGGAGCCGCTACTTCTCATCAAGTAGCCCCTCAGTTTGCCTCACAAGGGCTGAGTGCACCCCGCTTGCCAACAGCTATCGGCAGACCGGATGGTCACCTATCCAAGTGCTAGCCCAGCCCGACAGCGCTTTTTGGCCAGTGTAGTTCCTAGCTGTACACTTTCCAGTGTACTGATAAAAACATAAACATTTATAACGAAGAAATTTCGAATTTAGAGATTTTGAGATGCAAATACGTACACCATGACATTACTCACGCGAGGTGGCTCAGTACTGAGACTCTGGAATCGTATGTCAGAGGGCAGCAGTTCAAAACCCTACTTGGCTACCCAGATCCAGGATTTGCATGATTTTCCACCGTCACCTCACTCCGAGCTTATGTTTTGTCTTTAACGACATTGTCATCAACCGCTTATGAAATTCTAATTTCCTTCCTTTCTTTATAAATCTCCCGAAAGCCAAGGGCCAGAGCTGAGGATCCTTTACAGCCGTTACTTTGGAGTTCGAGTAACAGGAACATAGAAAAACGTGGTAGATATTTTGTTGAAGGTGAATGAGAATGCGTCTTAGACCATACTTCAGAACATATATTATCCGAATGTTAACAGAGGTGAACTGTAGCATTTTCAATTAAATTCGTTTGCAAGCAGGACTGAAATTTTGGATCGCAACTGCCAACAGCAAATTATGGGTGCGTTTTCACCTTCTATAGAATAATGCAAAGTATTTAATTAATTAGCCTGTCACGTATTGCGGCTGATTATACGATTAACGAGCAACTGACACTTCATAAAAATCAAACATCGCCGTTAATTTGGCAGTAATCCACTGTTGCGAATTTTATGACAGCGTGAATACAGACGAATTTTCATGAAACAGGGCTTTTATAAATTACCGTAAAACCCTTTGGAGTCTTGTAACGGAGACCTTTCGGCCATACTTTTAAATAAATATCTGTGCTCACACTCGCCGCAACAAATTGACAAAACACTGTACTCCATTCTCTCGGATCTGTTAAATAAGCGATAATAACACCCTCTAACTATTGTAATTATTACATTTGTTACCAAATACGCATTATGATAATACTGTACAGCATTTATCACATTTACAATAATGGAAGACGATTAGGATTATCAGTGGCAGAAAGACACAGATAGTACGTGATACGTGAATGCACTACGTTTCATGTTTTCTTTAGCAATATTAGTTAACGTGATACGTGAATGCACTACGTTTCATGTTTTCTTTAGCAATATTAGTTAACGTATTAGAAATGGAAGAAAGCACTTGCTTTACTACTGTCACGATTTCAAACTATCTAATTAACCATTGTTGCCCAATTTTTTATTCCAACTGTGGATGAGTTTTTCATTAAAATATATTTTGTTCTATTACTACCCCAACTTCAAGCACAGGCTAGTTAAAAAGTCAAGATAAACAACACTCGCCGATCTTACGTATCGTTTCCACGTAAATGGGAAGACGACCTGTTTCCAGAATGGCGAAACACTACAGGGCGCGGTGCGCCATTGGCTGACGATTCACAAGAAAAACAAGTACCATAACGACGTACGTTGCATGGTGTACAACACGTTGTAGATTGATGACAGTTATACTGATGTATACATCTATTATATTACTATGACGTTAACTTAATCTTCCCGTAAAGCAAAAAAAAAGAACCTAGACATTAATTGTTCGACTGCCCCTACTGGATTTAATGCTCTTGAAACGTAAGGATTGTTGTCGCTACATCATAGATTAGAGATATTTCCAAATACCTACTTTACGTCTAGTAAAAGGAGTAACGGAAACTTTTTTACATACAGCTGGGATCGACAGCATGACGTGCTTATGTTATCGTGTTATGTGGTACGTTTGAAGACAACATTAGTCTTGGGCTGGCGAGTACAAACTTACATGAAACTGTGGTGTGCACGTTCAGCTAAGGTGAAATTGATGACAGTGTTGTTTTAAATAATTTCGCGTAAATTGATTCCATTGCAATAGCAGACGTGTGGACAACACATTCTGACATTACTAAAGAAAATAAACATATGGCTTTTAATTGGTTTCGTGCCTTTAATACATGATACATTTTTTGAAATTTGCTGCGTCCATTGAGCTACATGTAGCAATTTCTAATTCCGGTAGATTCTTATGTTACTCTAATACTAAACGTACAGGTATGAGCTTGGATCGAATATTGGGTATGATCTATCCCTGCATATTTACTGGAGTGTTACCTCACTCATGGGGCTGCTCAACCTGTGAATAGTAAGATCGACCTAGTGGTTCGAGTGTGGTGCAGGACGTTGTCTCTCATGATACAAATACTGCGTTATACTACTCCGTGTGGTGTTTTCCGAAGCTAGTGAGTTCCCCAATTACTAGCAGCACTTTGGCTGTAGCAAGTATTAGACGTCATACCCCTCATTTACAACAAATAATTAAAGTGTGTCATTTCGTGATGTAACTCAGATTAATAATTGTGTTCATAATGGAATAGTAATCCTTGTATCCCTGATGGAAAACCAATTCTAAAACGATGCCGTTACTATACAATACGCCCCAGGCTCGACTGCAAAGCAAATTGGAATCCCAATGTTACAGTTGGATATTGTACTACCTGTTGGGTCTAGAATGTCAATTTGCTACCTACATTAGCGTTGCCGTTGAGGTTTGCTCGATTAATTCACCGGGAACATCGATTTAGGCACAGGCGTGGTTTGCGCTAAACGCCGTCATAAACGATGCTGGATTTGGTGGCTGTCTGGTGGATGAAGCTGCTCTCCGCCCCACTACACCTATCTCAACTCCTTCCTTCACTCCTTCATTGCCTTCCAGACCTTCCAGACGTCTGCAGCATTCATCTGGACAGCATTGACTCGATAACTCCCTATCGCCACTAAAAATACTTTCAATATTTTCGTTGAACACAGATAGACCCACTGAGGATAAACACTTGGGAGGCGGATGTGTAAGTTAATGTAATAAATCACCGTCTGCTAAGTGTGTCGTCTACGCAATCTACAGATGGTGCCTGTGGATAAACGCTTGGGAGGCGGATGTGTAAGTTAATGTAATAAATCAGAGGAAGTGTTTTATATAATTATCGTGGATTTACCACAATCAGCCTTCAAAAATAGAGAGCAAGCACTGTACCAATATTTGATCAGGCGAACAATTAATGTCTCGTTTTTTAAATTTATTTTGCTTTGCGGGAAGATTAAGTTACCGTTATAGTAATATATTAGATGTACACATCAGTATAAACGTCGTCAATCTATAACGTGTTGTACACCATGCAACGTGTGTCATTATGGTAGCTTCTACTCGCCAATAGCTAGTTGGCTTGGCCTCTTTGAACAGGTTTCTTTTTTGTGGATTTTTCTGTCCTCTCATATTTTCGTTTGCTGTATTCTTTTCTAGCTTAGTTTTGGAAGCCAGCAATTAGCATTTAGCGTGGAGATTCCCTTTCGCTCTCATACGCCTTCTTTCATCTGTCAGTTTTGTGTGTAAGTCACTGTGTTCTGATTCGCTTATTGACTTTAAAAATGTTTGTTTCATTATATTTTAAATGTCACATGAAGCCGTTTACGAGGTTTGCGAA
This sequence comes from Schistocerca gregaria, assembly GCF_023897955.1. NCBI lineage: Eukaryota > Metazoa > Arthropoda > Insecta > Orthoptera > Acrididae > Schistocerca > Schistocerca gregaria. Next base: position 353,093,006 of record NC_064922.1, on the reverse strand, counting down.
CTTCTTAATACTTTTAAAAATTATAACCAATGATGATTCATCACAGACGTTAGTTGAACTTCTTTATTGCATTACATGTTCCGGACTTACCCATCATCAGATGACCTGTCTAGTAAGGAAATGATGCATCTAAAATTAATATTAAGTATATACATACCAGATGGTGTGCAAATCAGTGTCGCTGCATTATGTTCATGGAAGGATAAATATGTTTTTTTTAATTGTTGCTTGTTTATTTTAACTTTTTCATAATAGCTATGGCACATATGTAATTATAAATATAAAAAAGTTCTTTTGGCGCCATACTGCATCGCCAGTGGTTTGCATGCCATCTGGTGTGAGTAGTGTTAACCTTAATTTTGGATTCATCGTTTCTTTAATTTGTGTATTGACGTTGGTCTTGATGACTTGCCACTAATATCTTATTGCGGATTTTTGTGTGTGGCATTGCCTGCGTCTAAAATTTTCTCATCTACTTTGTATTTTGGTATAAATCATTTGTAAATCCTGTATTGTCATATGTTACATAGTTTGCATTACGATTTTCTGTAGGTTACCTTTGTGCTCATGATTGTATAATAATTTTTTAACAGATCTGATTATGGGCTACACCCGAAATGAATAATGCAATAAAGAAGTTCAACTAACATTTTGTGACTTATTAGCGACCAGGCAGCATTGGTTATAATTTTTATAGTTTTCTCAGTCTCAGATTTAAACGTTGTTTTAATATTACCCCATCGCCTATTAACGTTACGGTCAACTGTGTAAAGTAATTTGCATCTCTTTGATCCTGAGTAAAGGGCCTCCAATGTTTACGCGAACTGTGGATCTTGCAATGAAGGAACTTGCTGTCAAAAGTAATTGAGGCGCGCGAGTATTTACGTAAAGGCGTATAGAGTTGTGTGTGTGTGATAGATAGATAAATAGATAGACAGATAAAGAGAAAGAGAAAGAGAGAAAGAGAGGTAGAGAGAGAGAGAGAGAGAGAGAGAGAGAGAGAGAGAGAGAGAGAGAATAGTACAATGATACTGAAATGGTTGTCTTTAGCAACTGTGTGAACATGAAAGTAGGAGAATCATCGTCATAGTGATGGCCACACCAGGGCACCGGTATGCTGCTAATAAGGTGTTGTTTCGCAAAAGTGGTGTTGATAAAATACACTTCACAGTTTTGATTTGATATTTACAAATCGGAATTATCAGAAGGCTTTAGTAAGTTGCACGCGGTTGTGAAAACTGTACACAATCAATCACTTCTCCTTTTCAGACTGACACTTAATATTTGAAATGAAATGGGAAAAGGTCACTGACATCTCGGAACATATTTCTCGATTTAATGAATATTGCTGAGTGCAGCTAGATATACTCATTGTTCAAATAAAGATTAACAGTTAACGCCCCTTTGACGACAAGACGAAGCATAAGCTTTCTTTGGACAGGAAATGAACCGTAGTCTTGCCCGTCTTTTAAGGGAACTATCTCCGCAGACTTTCCTTTTCAGACTGACAATGAACATTTGAAAGGAAATGGGAAAAGTCACTCAAATCTCTGAACATATTTCTCGATGTAATGAATATTGCTGAGTCGAGCTAGACACACGCGTTGTTCAAATAAAGATTAACGGTTAACGTCCCTTAGACAACAAGACGGAGCATAAGCTGTCTGTTGACAGGAAATTGACCATGGTCTTCTTTCTCTTTTAAGAGAACTACCTCGACAGATGTCTCAAACGACTTAATGAAATACAACAAATCTAAAATTTCCTAAATCTTTTGAACCCTCAGAATGAGAGTCCAGTGACAAGGTGTAGTACAAACAATATACACTCCTGGAAAGTGAAATAAGAACACCGTGAATTCATTGTCCCAGGAAGGGGAAACTTTATTGACACATTCCTGGGGTCAGATATATCACATGATCACACTGACAGAACCACAGGCACATTGTCACAGGCAACAGAGCATGCACAATGTCGGCACTAGTACAGTGTATATCCACCTTTCGCAGCAATGCAGGCTGCTATTTTCCCATGGAGACAATCGTAGAGATGCTGGATGTAGTCCTGTGGAACGGTTTGCCATGCCATTTCCACCTGGCGCCTCAGTTGGACCAGCGTTCGTGCTGGACGTGCAGACCGCGTGAGACGACGCTTCATCCAGTCCCAAACATGCTCAATGGGGGACAGATCCGGAGATCTTGCTGGCCAGGGTAGTTGATTTACACCTTCTAGAGCACGTTGGGTGGCACGGGATACATGCGGACGTGCATTGTCCTGTTGGAACAGCAAGTTCCCTTGCCGGTCTAGGAATGGTAGAACGATGGGTTCGATGACGGTTTGGATGTACCGTGCACTATTCAGTGTCCCCTCTACGATCACCAGAGGTGTACGGCCAGTGTAGGAGATCGCTCCCCACACCATGATGCCGGGTTTAGGCCCTGTGTGCCTCGGTCGTATGCAGTCCTGATTGTGGCGCTCACCTGCACGGCGCCAAACACGCATACGACCATCATTGGCACCAAGGCAGAAGCGACTCTCATCGCTGAAGACGACACGTCTCCATTCGTCCCTCCATTCACGCCTGTCGCGACACCACTGGAGGCGGGCTGCACGATGTTGGGGCGTCAGCGGAAGACGGCCTAACGGTGTGCGGGACCGTAGCCCAGCTTCATGGAGACGGTTGCGAATGGTCCTCGCCGATACCCCAGGAGCAACAGTGTTCCTAATTTGCTGGGAAGTGGCGGTGCGGTCCCCTGCGGCACTGCGTAGGATCTTACGGTCTTGGCGTGCATCCGTGCCTCGCTGCGGTTCGGTCCCAGGTCGACGGGCACGTGCACCTTCCGCCGACCACTGGCGACAACATCAATGTACTGTGGAGACCTCACGCCCCACGTGTTGAGCAATTCGGCGGTACGTCCACCCGGCCTCCCGCATGCCCACTATACGCCCTCGCTCAAAGTCCGTCAACTGCACATACGGTTCACGTCCACGCTGTCGCGGCATGCTACCAGTGTTAAAGACTGCGATGGAGCTCCGTATGCCACGGCAAACTGGCTGACACTGACGGCGGCGGTGCACAAATGCTGCGCAGCTAGCGCCATTCGACGGCCAACACCGCGGTTCCTGGTGTGTCCGCTGTGCCGTGCGTGTGATCATTGCTTGTACAGCCCTCTCGCAGTGTCCGGAGCAAATATGGTGGGTCTGACACACCGGTGTCAATGTGTTCTTTGTTCCATTTCCAGGAGTGTATTAGATACTACTGAAGCAGGAAACAGAGGAAGAAAATTTTGAAAAATTAGCCGATGGCTTTCATCCAAATTTAAATAGTCCAACAGTCATAGGTCGAGTTATAACGACTTACAACTTTCAATACAATAAATGGCTGACTAATTTACGTAAAACGGAAACCATACATGATATCGACGAGCTTTCCTAATTCTCTTATTTGCAGAGAAGTAATTAAAGCATAGAGGTAACCGCTTCTCGCAACGTACCACCTCCGTCTGTAGACGATTGCTCAACATGTAAAGATATACGTCAGTGATGAAACTCTCTGTTGTGAACTTTCTTGGAAGTTAATTTTAGAAACAGAGTCTGACATAAGAGACCTATATTCGATAGGATAATTATGACGACAAAGCGTTATAAACAAAATGATTCAGTCGGAGATATCTGCAAATGACAGTGAAATATTGCGGCAACAGAATGGCGTTTCGTTTTATGAATAACTGAATCAGGCAGTGTCTCTTGCGAAACCTGTAAGATGAAAAATTTATATGAAATAGAAAGTACAATTGTATCACAGAATAACTAAAGGTTCAATCCACTGAAGAATTTGTCATGGTAGCTCTTATTCAATTAAATTATGTATCGACAAGAAAAAGATCTTAAATTTTTCTTATAACATAACATGTGTTCTAACAATATCTTTAATTTAGAGATTTATGAAAAATCATGAAATATTCATCCATACATTTCGTAAGACTCGAGCAACATTAATTGATTTCGTCTAACAGTTCACATACTGCATTCTACTTTTTTATTACGATACATAACGAATTCAGATTTGCAGGTATATAGGATTCACAAATTTCTATAACTGATGAGAAGTTAATCATCACTAACTCGTTCAGTACCATCTTCAAACTCTGTCAAACACTGACAAACAATGGTAATATTTACCATAATACTGTTAACGTTTCCGTAATATACAGGAATTATTTTGACACATAATTAAAATTATACCATGAATAACAAACTACACGAAATAGTTCGCCATATCTACACTTCACAAAACTTTAATCAATTTCCATATGTTCGAATTAACTACACAGAACACGTCTGCTTCATAAAAACAAACTTGTCACAGCGAGGGACCAGCAAAATACTACAATGTTAAGACCAAAAATGGCATATGCCACGAATTTTACCAGAACATACATTTTAGAGATCGGACAATCAACAAAAAAATTTAATGCAGACGATTTGCTAACAACCCTCATCTTTGCAGATGACACAGTGTACTAATTCAGACCGGTAGATAACTTTGGTTGGCAGCTACAGGACGCACACAATATAAAATGAAAGGTAAAATGCAAATTTAACTTACAACCAAACCTATTGTATCACATCCCTTAATCTAAAAATGACCTGTATATATGTACTTCAGAAAAACAATAAAAAAAACACTGAGGATGCCACAACTGTGGTAAAACATAAAACGAAACAGCAATTTGTGTACTAGCAAGAAGGGGGACCCATCCTTAATTCATTATTAGCCATTAAATACGCTGGTCTAGTCGGAACAAAGGTCAGGCACCTTCTTCTGTTCTCCACAACAGCACCATCGATATGAACTGATTCACTCTTCCAAAACTATGATGCTATTTAGTCTCATCTCCTGCTCTTATTAACATGTTTATAGTTCTAAATGTGTAAACCTCATGCGAGGATATATCCCTCACAATTTTGATATTGCAACAGACGTTTTTATCCTATATTAAATCTCTGGAAATCGGTAAAAATACTTTTTTTGTTGTTGTAAGAAGTCATCATTCTTCCGACGGGTTCGATGTTGCCCTCCAGGAATTCCTCTTCTGTGCCAACTTCTTCTTCTCAGCATTCTACCCCTACGTACTCAGTTATTTGATGCACATGCTCTCATATCTATCTTTCCTTATAGTTTTATGCTCTATAGGTCCCTATAGTACAATGAAAGTTATTCCACGATGTCTTAACCCATGACTTGGCATCTCTTCCCTTCTTCTTGTCAGCGTTTTTTTCATCATGTTCCTTTTTTTCACCGACTTTGTGAAGAACTACCTCACTCCTAATCAATCCATTTAATTTTCACCATCTTTCTATAGCACCATATCTAAATAGCTTCAATTCTCTTCTTTACCGGATTGCTGAAAATTTCAGAAATATTCCCTGAAATTAAGACCTCTGCTTGATACTATTACGTTTGGCCAATGATGCTCTCTTTATTTACGTCCTCCTTGCTTTCTGTGTCATGTGTTATTTTGCTTCCAAGGTAGTGGAATTCGTTCGCGTCGTCGTTTTCGTGGTCACCAATTCTGATGCTACGTTTATCGTTATTCTCAATTTTGATAATCCTCATTGTTTTGTCTTTCTTCCGTTTACTCTCAATCCATGTTCTGTTGTCACTGGGCAGTTAATAATATTCAAAAAGTCTTATAACACTTCTTCACTTTTACTGAGGATAGCAATATCATCAGCGATCCTTATCATTGATGTTCCTTCCCCCTGAATTTTAATCCCACTCTTGAACTTCGTTTTATTTTCATCAGCGCTTCCTCGATGTGTTGGTTGAACAGTAGGGGTGAAAGACTGTGTTAGTTATAACTTTTATAATCTAAGCGCTTCTAGCACTATCTAGATTTTAAATCGTCAGAAGATATTCACTCTTTTTATTAATGTTAATTTCGCTATAAATGTAGACATGCATTCCTATTCAAGGATGATTTCAACAAAATAGTTATTTCTTCAATGGTACTAAGCTAAAGGAACATCGTTCGAGGTTACATCTATAGTGAAAAATGTTAATTAATTTAGGTAACTTCGAAATTTTCACAGATTGTATAGCGTAAACAATACTATTCGAAATGGGCCACACAGCATGTCCAAGAAGTTTTGTTGTATCATTAGCCCTTCAATTGGCTATAATTATTAGACAAAAGTCTATTTGTTTACCAAGCAGATGATGTCCCCGTCTCTGCCCAATTTCTGGGCAAGAGTACCGACAGATAACTCAGAAGAATGCACATTCATATTATGTCTTCTCCAGGACACGTACTCGAAGTGATTCAGCAGTAAACAGTGCACCTGAACACAGATGGTGGCGAGGCAGTTTTAGAATATTGACTGTTTACTGCTAACTCAAATTCAGAATATATGCTACCAGGTGTTATATCTGACAACGTCTGAAAATGTGTTTTGGACTCTACTTGCATTCTTGATCACTTTTTTTAGTCATTACACAACAAAACTTCTTTTTTTCCATCATGTTAACTCTTCTTGCGAAACAATTCTTGCATTTTCCTATATGTATACCCAAATTTCATGAGATTTTGCTGCAAAAAGAGACCACTGCATTTTACACAGTAGTTGTTAGGATTTCTCCTATTTTAAAAGGACACCCATTTGCGCCCTGGAATCCTTATTTCACTTAATTCTGAGATCTTTCATGGTGGCAAATGCCAGTTCCCTTACGTCCGTGGCTGTTTAAAGAAAAGACTTTCATATATAAAGGGAAAGGATGGCTTGTAAAGGATGGCGGACTAATTCGTGACGTATCAATTTGTTGAAAGTTGTCCTTACCACTGCGCCCTTGTGTGAACTCGCTGTGACCAGTCCAGAATGCAGTGCTTCATGCTATGCTGAATCTTTGCGCAGTTTTAGCAGGCCACATCTTATTCCCTGTAACATATGTTATGGCTCAAACCGAATTTTCTAGATTCCACTGTCCAAGATTAGACTTACGTGACAAACATCAGATAAAAAATAATTAATACAGTGAGAACTGATGTAAGTTTAAGAGGAATTCGACATCTCATTCACTTAGAAACTCAATACCTCTCTGACTTACGACAGTTCCCAATAAACGGCTTTACTAGGACGTTTACCACCTTTTCCTGGTTCATGTAATAGCGTTCCTCATTACTAATCTCAAGAGAATGTACATAGCAAGTGCGTGGTGCAGAAACACCGCTAACATAGATGTTGAGATTAGATAAATAACTTATGTGATATTATACGTTTCCCATTGAGATTCTATTCATTTCATCTGTATGTGTTAAGTGATGTTTCGTAAGACTATCTCTTTGATGTTCTACGAACTACGTACATTGAACTTACGTGAGACATAATACCGATTTTTCCATCAAACTGGCCTATTGTCATTGGTGATATTCCTTAAAAGTGTCGAGATCTGCCAGCTGTCGGGATCTTTACCTTTTTCAGTCATTACGTGCGCAAGGCTACGATTTCTTTTATAGCGTCGGGGAGGAAGCATCTCTAATACTGCCTACGAGCATGATCTGGCTGTGTTTACGAGCATTACGTTACTCTCCCTCCCCCTCCCTCCCCCCTCCTCACCCCGCTCCTTGCTGCCCGTGTCGTATGAACAGAAAGCAGGAACCGGGAGAGAGAATTCTGCTTGTGTCGCGCGGTTGCCTACCTGCAGGCGGTCCGCGTTCGCTTTGACTTGGGTTTGCCGGACCGACGCTTCGAGTTACAGTGCAGTGTATTACAACAGACAGCATGGCTACCGACTGGTGCGGTTTGTGTGCCGACTACAAACATCCTAGTATTTCAGCACTGCGTGCGCTATGGGTTTGAATACGAATATTCGGCTTGCAGAGTTTAGTTGAAGTCTCACGTCTCGAATGGCCTCTCGAACTTTTCACATCCTTCTTCTGCTGTTTCAGGCTTCTTTTTGTGTGGTACAAAGTTCTCAAGAATGTTTCTTATATTGCTGAAAGACAGCGGAACACGTTCATAGCTTAAGGTTCTATAGCGTATGGTACCGTCTGAACGATAGTAGTATGTCTCATAAATAGGACACTTTCTACACTACGCCGGCCATAGTGACCGAGCGGTTCTAGGCGCTACAGTCTGGAACCGCGCGACCACTACGGTCGCAGGTTCGAATCCTGCCTCGGGCATTGATGTGTGTGGTGTCCTTAGGTTCGTTAGGTTTAAATAGTTCTAAGTTCTAGGGGACTGATGACCATAGCAGTTAAGTCCTGTAGTGCTCAGAGCCATTTTTCTACACTACCTGAGACGTTACGTCAGCGATACAAACTTTGGACGTCATTCAACTAGCGTCGATCGAAATTGTGTTGTTACTGGACATACAACAAACACGTTAAAATCAACTAATTTTACGAACTCAGTGTAAGGACATCGTGATCGACATCCTTGAGAGCGAGCTAAGTATTAGCAGGTGCTAGACGACGAACCTCACCTTCTAGAATTTTCTGTGGCCTCTCGACCTTTCTGGCCGACAGGACATTGTCGAGTCGTGTCGACAATGGGATTTAATATCGACCGCGTGAGGGCACTAACGGGACAGTCTCTGTCGAGCGAGCATGTGATGAAAGAGCTATGAGTCAGAGGTTGTTCAGTAGTGCGCTGAGGGAAATATTTCGTTGAAAGAGGAGTGCGGAATCATCAGTATCTTTTTTGGGGTACATACACTTTACGATTTGTCGTTATCATCAAATGACACAGGTAGGCGAGTATTCCATCACTTGAAGATAAATAATTAAGATAAAGGGCGTCATCTTTTATTTTAAGGGCCACTCACACCGTTTTAAGTTTAATTTGGTGGTAAATAACTGTAGTTACTCCAAGTAAACTTAGGCAGTAGTTAAATGTTGTTGTGCGATTGCGGCTGAAGCACGTCACCCGCTCTATAGTCCAACAGCCAACCATTAGGATCAGCTATCTTAAAATTATGGGGGATGAGTGGCACAAGCTACATTAGTGACAAGCTGTTGACCGATAAAACTACAGATCAGTACAGACTTACGTGTGAAAAATTAAAATCAGCTGGCTATGGTTAACTAGTATATCTAGAGTTCCTTGAGAGAAAATGTCATAAGTCTTGATAAACGTTTGAAACACATTTTTCTGACATGAGTACGACATTTATTATATGTCTCTACAGTAGAGGTGAAATGCCAGTCCCTGGAGGAGGGGACGTGGAAGCCTACACTGTATTATTCCGATGTATCTCCTGATCTTTTGATACGCCTCTTTATGCACAGTTATGCTACAGTAGTAAACAAACAATACCCCTATACGTGAACGTCTTGCCACTTTTGACGGAAATTAACTTCTCATAGATAAGACATACTTGATCAGTTGGATGTTGCCACATAAAGGATGTTACATCGATTGAGTGTAGCCTGTGTAGATCAGGTTCAATATAAGAAATACCAGAATTCACTTACTTAATCACATATGCATCGATATTGGACCACGCAGATTCATTTTACCGTTTATCTGGCAACCGTATAGGTGAGAGGAAGCATTCATTCCTGAATATGTGCACAGCCAAGTGGCGTATGGGATTCATCACTTCTCTCACGGCTTCTACGACGTAGAACAACGTAACGTATCTAGGAATATACATCCGAAGTGATTTAAGGTTGAACGAGTGTATAATCTAGCCGTGGAAAACCCAGATACCACCTTCGGATTTATGAGCTATATGTTAGTGTAATTCATCCACAAAAGACTGTTAACACTTTTGAACTCACTGCCTCAATACCCATCTACATCCACATATGGACTTAGCGTACTTCTAGTACCATTGTGGCTTCCCCCTTTCCAGTTTCTATCGCTTATGGCGCGATCCAAGAATGACTGCTGACAAGCCTCGGTATTAGCACTATTTTTTTATCATTGTCATTTCGCGAATCATATTCGGGGTTTCAATATTAAATCTCTGCTAGATGTACAACACCCCTCCCAGTGGCGCATTTACATATAGGCCCACTAGGAACCGGCCTAGGGGTGGCACCTTAAGGGGGGTGGCATTTTTTCCTCTGTACTCATTTTAACCTTTAACGTTTTAAAATAATTGCTCTTACAAACGACAATTTTTTAAAATATTGTTAAACAACTTGCTAGTTTAAATAGGAAAAAAATTCGACAATACACGCTGGAAACCTCTGATAAACTAATCAGTAGTTTCTTAAATACTGTAACATGTGTGAGCCTCAGTATGTAAAACCCGACTCTAGTTAAATTTCTCGTAGAAATTATGAGGAACTATCAAGTCAGCCCTCCATTAATGTAATTAATGTGAAAGCTCTGTGGTATTCAATATCTGAGCTTTGATTTAAGGACACCTGATTAAAAAACATATTGATACTGGAATGTTTTAAATTTTTAAACACATGTTTATACGGAAAGAACATAAGCAGAATACTTAATAATGAGTGAAATATACTTCACGACAGTTTAAAAATATTATTTATTTATTTAGTTACTTTTTTGGCGAAAAAAGAAGAAGAAACCAATTTTCTTTTGTCTCATTTATTGCGCTGCAGCCTGCACGATATCAAAGTTCTCACTCTGTGCAATCGAATAGTACACTGAATTGAAAATTTCATATTAAACTTCTTAACTAACCTTTTTTTCTTAGAGGAAAGGTTATTTTTATTTTATGTTGGAACAAAAGGTGCATTTGCATGTAAGCATAACAGCAGTAACACACAAAAGGCAACACACCACATCAGCTGCCAGCAAGACTTCTTAAATTTTGTAGTCTGTATTCTCTGCCCACAGAAACCGCTAAAATGTTATAAGAGTCGATCCAGCACACCTTACTGAAAGAAATTGCAAAAATTACTTGCTTTTTAAATGAGAGAGACAGTGTCAAGGATATTCAGAACATATTTGCGTCCCAGCTAAAATTCCGGCTACGCGGGAAACAGAAGCCGAAAAGAAACTGTTCCGTTTTCTTTACGAGACGAATTCCAGCCGGCACGTTTGCTTAAACTGTTCACTGACAACAGAGGAACAGGCGAAATTGAAATTAAATTATTCTGCATTGTTATTCTTTCATAGCACAGTTATGATGAGTAATTCAAGTTGGTCAGTTCAAGGCTCCGTGTTTAAACGAAAAATCTATGTGGCAGTGTGCCGTGGTTAAAGTAAAAATATTTGTGCTCATGTCCGGTGTGGAACGATTGAAACTGGATACAGTCTTTATTTCTTTCCTTTTACAATTTTTAATTTGTTTTGACTGTTGGTTGCCAATTTTCTAAGTGCCTTAATATGAATAATAGTGAAAAAAGCGAACGTGCAAAATGATGTGGAGCGGCATTTCGGATATTATCGAAGGAAAGGCGAGAACGAGAAGCCAATGTCCTAAAAATGCTTCCCAGAGTAGATATTAATTTTTCGCAAAAAATGTTGCTGGTTGGACTTCGAGTTCAAGTAGTACGGATGATATTTCTGGCACTGCCGCTGTTTTAAAAGAAGTAAATCATAGACGAAAGAAAAGTTAGTAAGGAAGAAAAGTAAATTGTTCCGGATTTAGAGTTTCATTAAAAACGAAGTGTCGAGTCAGACATTACAAAAAGAAATAACCTCGTTAGTGATGATCCTGCAGAATGGTGTGTCAATGAATCAACAATATACACTCTCTTACAACGTGGCATCAATCACAATTGTAACGGTGATTTTTCTAATTCAAGTAGATCAACAGGTCCTAAAACCAGATATAAATATATTTTACCATAAACTTTTAAATGGTGAATCAACTATGCGTGATTTTCTAGTATACTTTCGTAGCACCGGTGCTGTTTTTTGTGCACCATGTAAATTGTTCGGAGGTAAGGCCGTGATTGCTACTAATGGTATTGGAGATTGAAAAAATATTTATAGTATTTTATCTCATCATGAGAATTCACTTGAAAACAAAAATACTGAGTTATCACTCTTACCAAGAAAAAAGTCACTTGGAACAATAGATAACCATTTAGAGTCACGTGTTGGGACAGAAATAAATGTACTGGCGCAGTATGTTGAAAAGGGTATTTGCAGTAATGAAGAAGCTAACAAGTGGTGGACTTTCCCTAGGTGGACACGTTGAAAGATTTCATTTATGATGTCTCTTGAACTTAAATGATCCTTTTCTCGCAGAGCACATCGAACCATATGGAAATCCAAGGGCAGAGATATACAAGTTATCTTTCTTCGACAACCTGTGATGAAATAATAGAGCTTCTTTCTGAAGAAATAAAAAAAATTATCATAAGTGAAATAACACAGGCCTAATATTTCTCTATAATAGTAGATTATACTGTGGACATTTAACATATTGATCAATCACCTTTCATATTAAGATATTTGAACGAGAATGGTGAACCTGTTGAATGTTTCCTCCTGTTTTTCCAAAACCCGGGACACAGGTCCGAAAACTTAACTGAGGCCGTACTAAAAGTCCTGTCTACAAATTCCATTGATATTATTGACTGTGGAGGCCAGTCATATGACAACGCAGGCACTATGTCAGGAACCTAAACTGGTTTGCAGGCACGCATTAAAGAACGAAATCCGAAATCGCATTATATGCGTTGGGCAGCACATTCTTTGAATTTAGTCGACAGTTGTGCCGCAAGCTATTGTCGGGAAGCATGTTCATTTTTCAATGTAGTGCAAAACCTTTATAATTTTTTCTCTGCTTCTGCAGAGCTCTGGGATATGCTTCTTTCTATTGTGAAACCAGGAAGCAAAATGGTAAAATGTTTATCGAAAACACGTTGGCCAGCAAGAAAGGAAGAGTGAGTAAGTCTATATGAAAATTGGGAGGGCGTTATCAATGCCCCCATACATATTACCAATAATACGTTTGAAAAATGTCTTGTGCGAAATGAGGCTTCAGCTTTATTGAATCAACTCAGCAGACTAGAAACAGTATTCATGATTACAGTTTGATAGTGTAAATCTAAAATTTCAAAGTGTAAATATTGATACTAAAATAGCACATCAATTATATAAAGCACTTGTAGGATCTCTTGCATCTATTCGTGGCATGTTCGACTATTATGAAAATAAATCCATGGAGATTGTGACTGATATAGACTATGAGTGAATCTATAAAAGATCACGAAAACACAAACTTCGTTAAGACAAAGAAGCGGCTCTGAAGAAGCTTTTCTGACTGGAAGGAAAAAATTTTGAGTCGAAACATTTCTCCCAGTACTCAACAACTTGTACGCCGAATTAGTGTGGCGGAAGGAAAGCTATAGAACACCGTTGGATTGTACTCCTTCACAGTTTACAGTAACCTTAAGAACAGTACCCGACGATATCGATGAACGTTCAGCAAAACTCCAGGAGTCACATGACACAGATTTAGAGCGTTCCTTCCCTAGTGAATGTGTGCATTTCGCGGAACTTTTGAAATCTTCTAAGATTAGTGATATACCAGACGAAATGAGTAATTTTTTACGAAACGTGAGGTTACAGTCCATGTTTCCGAATGTTGACATTGCTCTTAGAATATTTTTGTCTATGTCACTTTACAAATTGTTCAGCAGGCGGCTCGTTTTCGGCTCTGAAAACACTGATATCACAGCTACGTTATACTTTGTCTGAGGAGAGATTTAACGCCTTGTCCATTCTTCGCATCGAAGCCGACCTCCTATATGATAACCGTCTGAACTAAGAAGATATACTCAACGTGTTTTCTGCCGTCAAAGCCAGACGCGAACTTTGCTGACTGGTGAGTTTGTTTTAAAAATTTAAGATTATAATGTGATTTTTATTATAACTTAGAGCACATTCATTGGATTCAAAAACTACGTATTACTTGTTTATTTTACAATTGTCGATGGCAGAACGCGGAACTAAACCTCGTTTATGTGCAGACGTGACCGAAGGCACCCGTTAGTACTAAACAATACCCGAATGACCCAGGTCGCTCCGCGCTGTGCAGCCAAGTCATACTGATGCGTATTCTTGGCATCTGCTGAAATGTTGCAACAATGGAAAATAGTACTGAAATGCAGGAGGATCTGCAGCGAATTGACGCATGGTGCACGGAATGGCAATTGAATCTTAATGTAGACAAGTGTAATGTGATGCGAATACATAGAAAGATAGGTCCCTTATCATTTAGCTACAAAATAGCAGGTCAGCAACTGGAAGCAGTTAATTCCATAAATTATCTGGGAGTAGGCATTAGGAGTGATTTAAAATGGAATGATCATATAAAGTTGATCGTCGGTAAAGCAGATGCCAGACTGAGATTCATTGGAAGAATCCTAAGGAAATGCAATCCGACAACAAAGGAAGTAGGTTACAGTACGCTTGTTCGCCCGCTGCTTGAATACTGCTCAGCAGTGTGGGATCCGCACCAGATAGGGTTGATAGAAGAGATAGAGAAGATCCAACGGAGAGCAGCGCGCTTCGTTACAGGATCATTTAGTAATCGGGAAAGCGTTACGGAGATGATAGATAAACTCCAGTGGAAGACTCTGCATGAGAGACGCTCAGTAGCTCGGTACGAGCTTTTGTTAAAGCTCCAAGAACATACCCTCACCGAAGAGTCAAGCAGTATATTGCTCCCTCCTACGTATATCTCGCGAAGAGACCATGAGGATAAAATCAGAGAGATTAGAGCCCACACAGAAGCATACCGACTATCCTTCTTTCCACGTACAATACGAGACTGGAACAGAAGGGAGAACCGATAGAGGTACTCAGGGTACCCTCCGCCACACATCGTCAGATGGCTTGCGGAGTATGGTTGTAGATGTAGATGTAGATGTATAGTTACTGCGGAAATATACGTTACCGGAGCGCACGCTCAGATGAAAATGTGTTGATAACTAACGTAGTTCAGGTCTGTGGATAAATACGTAATACCGTTAGAAAGAGCTATGGTGAGAGCAGTAGCTGCAGTACAAAACTGTTCAGCCCTTACAGGGATTAATGGTATTGTGTACACTTATTATGCAGCATCTAGCTGCACAGACGCTAATACTTTACTCGTTAACTATTTGGTTATAAAACAAATTTGATTTTTCCCCATTAGTCTGTAAAATTATGTAATAGCAAATCCAGTTCGTGTTTGTTCGTCTGTATTTAGTTATTAGTTCGTGCACCGAAATCTCTGTTTCATTTTAATTTCTTACTCTTTTTGTAGATTCAAGTATTGCGTTTTTTTATCTATTACATTATTAGATCGTAAAACGACAGTTTAATTTTAATTTTCAACGCATCGGTATAAAAGTTCGTATCAATTTCTAATGTATGACACGTTCGCTACAATTTTTATTTTCATATTCAACGGTTTCGTGTAAAAGAACTTATTAAAAGAGGATGTATAACAAAAATCCGTCGTCTCCTACACGCTCTGCTGAATTTTTAGGCCATAAAAGAAAAGTTTTTTTTCCTTGTATTCGTTTCTCTTGTCTTTGGACAGAAGAATGTGTTAACACAATCCACTTTTGCTTCATCCGCTGCCGTACACCAAGTACCGTTCAGGAACCATATTACATTTTGATTGAGCGCGACTAGACCGCTGAAGCGTCCTTCAGAACAACGAATAGCAGTGTACAGAAACAGCTCAGAGCGCTCCCACTCAAAACGCTAATTGTGAAATAATTGGATCATTGTTATTATTTAAAACGTTTTTTTGGGAGGGGGGCGCAAGTTATATTATGTGCCTGGGGGCGCAAAATTTTTAAATCCTCCACTGGCCCCTCTTGTTGTACCCACCCCAGGAGGAACGCTCTCGCGTCGACGAAACGACCGCGTGACGAAACGCGCCACCCTCTGTTGGCCATTTCTTGTCTCTTAGCTACTGCTTCTAGGTTCCTGTTTCTAACGATTTGTACCCAATAATGTAATCGACCAGCAGTGGATTTTTTCGTCTATTAATGCGCAAGACGTTACATTTATTTACTTTCAAGGTCAACTGCCAGTCAATACAACAACCAGCGATCCGCTGAAGATCTTCCTGCAATTCTCTACAGCCTTTCGTCATTGCTACCTTCCTATGGACAGCCGGCCGACGTGGCCGAGCGGTTCTAGGATCTACAGCCTGGAACCGCGTGACCGCTACGGTCGTAGGTTCGAATCCTGCCTCGCGCATGGATGTGCGTGGTGTCCTTAGGTTAGTTAGGTTTAAGTAATTCTAAGTTCTAGGGGACTGATGACTTCAGAAGTTAAGTTCCATAGTGCTCAGAGCCATTTGAACCACCTTCTTATGGACAACTGCGTTATCTGTCGAGGGCCTCATGGAGCTTCTGATAGCAACCAGCACCAAACGTCCATGGGGTACTCCTCAACTCATGAAAGTACTCTTACGTCTGTCGATTTTGTTCCGTTAAAAGTGGCGTTTTGATTTCTAAGTGTCAGGAACTCTTGAATCCGGTCACAAATCTTGTCCAATACTCGATAACCTCGTTCTTTGTTCATTCTAAACGACAGTCCGCAGCGGTAGGAAATGCCTTCAGGAAGTCAATGAACGCAGCATTATCATGGGCCGTCTGGGTCTCATAAACGAACACAGCATGCTGAATTTCGTCCTGTGTTTACGAAATCCATGTTGATTTTTGTAGAGAACATTCCAAAACATGTATACATCATTTAGCGGCAACGTGTAAGTTCATAAAAGTGGTAACATTAGAGCGTTATGGTGTGTAGCGGAGAGTATTTTGTGTACGACTGTCGCTTTCCGCTTTTCCTGATCAGTTACGAATGACGCGCAGGAAGAACGAGTGGCTAGCCTTTGTGTGAGCGCCAACCGCTGCAGTTTTAGAAGTCATACTTGACAATAGAGGTCTTCTTTCTAAATGTAATGAGAAAACAGTCAGTTTAAATCGCAACAGGAAATTACTTTTCTGGTAACCCGACCATCTTCAGACCAGTGCGTAACTCCATTGGTGACTCTTTTATGACTGAAATCGGTTACCAGAAAATAAACATCTGTTGGGATATAGACTGGCTGTTCCTGTCAGAATTTTAATTTTACCTTCAGGTCTTTTATCTACATATATTCTCAAATAGCCAACAAGAGGTGTTTGGCGGAGGGTACTATTCGTGGCAAAGTCATATCCCCCCCCTTTCCCCCCCTCTGTTCCACTCGCGGATCCCTTATCTTTGAATAGTGATCATTGCGCAACCTGAAAGTTGGTGGTAATAATATGTACTCTACATCCTTGGCGAAGATCAGATTTTGGAATTTAGCGAGCAGACTCTTCCGTTTAGCGCGTCGCCTATCTGGAAGTATGTCCCACTTCAAACTTTCTGACATTTGTAACGCTCTCGCGAAGGCTAAATGTACGAGTCACGAATCTTGTCGATCTTGCTTGGACCTTCTAGATCTCTTGAATCAGACCCATCTGGTACGGGTCTCATACAGACCAACAACCTTCTAAGACTGGGCGAACTAAAGTATTGTAAGCAATTTCCTTTGTTGAAGGACTGCATCGCTTCAGGATTCTACCGAGAAACCGCAATCTGGAGCTAACCTTACCCGTTACTTGTGTAATCTGATCGTTCTATTTGAGATCATTTCGAATAGTCACACCCAGTTACTTGACGGATGTTACCGCTCCCAAAGACTGGCCATTTATTTCGTACTCGTACATTAATGGGGATTTTCGCTTTGTTATACGCAGTATGTTACTCTTACTAGTATTCAGAGGTAATTGCCAGTCATTACACGAGGCATTTATTTTCTGCAAATCCTAATTGATTTGTTCACAACTTTCGAGTTCATTCAAACACAGAAGTAGTCGTGGTGCCATATAGTCCCTCCGTGGTTGTCGTTAGTTCTTTTAACTCTCTTTCCCTCGCAATATAATTCACTATACGTCAAATATAGTCGCCTGTGATTAATACAGTACGTTTGTGTTGCTGCCTCCCACATCCCTCAACCGCCAACTGCCGGCCACGGTGGCCGAGCGGTTCTAGACGCTTCAGTCCGGAACCGCGTGACTGCTACGGTCGCAGGTTCGAATCCTGCCTCGGGCATGGATATGTGTGATGTCCTTAGGTTAGTTAAGTTTAAGTAGTTCCAAGTTCTAGGGGACTGATGACCTCAGATGTTAAGTCCGATAGTGCCCAGAGCCATTTGAACCATTTGAACATCCCTCAACCGGTACATTTAACCTTCGGCTATGCTGCCCTCCCTCCCATTGGGATCCACACCAAGCGAGGATTACTTTTCAGCAGCATATTTAATGTATCGTAAAGGCCGAATAGCAAACGTCAAAGCCCTTGTACACTATGTAATCAAAAGCTTTTGAATACTCGTGTGAACTATTGAAGACAGTGATGCCAAAGCAGAGTTACTAAACACAGCCTTCCGGAATACCTTCACAAAAGAAGACAAGTTAAAAATTCCAGAATTCGAATCAAGAAGATCTGACAGCATGAGTAATGTAGAAGTAAATGTCCTCATAGTAGTGAAGGCAAGTTAAATCACTTAATAAATTCAAGTCTTCTGGTCTAGACTGTATACCAGTTAGGTTCCTTTCAGAGTATGCTTATGCATTAGCTCCATACTTAGCAATCATATACAATCGTCCGCTCGACGAATGATTCGTACCAAGGACTGGAAAGTTGCACATGTCACACCAATATTCAAGAAAGGTAGTAGGAGTAATCCACTTTATTACAGGCCCATATCATTAATGTAGATAGGCAGCAGGATTCTGGAACATATATTGTGTTTGAACATAATGAATTACCTCAAAGAAAACGGTATATTGATAGAAAACCAACATGGGTTTAGAAAACATCGTTCTTGTGAAACACAACTAGCTCCTTATTCGCATGAAGTGCTGAGTGCTATTGACAAGATATTTCAGATCGATTCTATACTTCTGAATTTCCGGAAGGCTTTTGACACTGTACCAGACAAGCGGCTTGCAGTGAAATTGCTTGCTTATGAAATATCGTCTAAGTTATGTGACTGGATTTGTGACTTCCTGTCAGAGTGGCCACAGTTCATAGTAATTGACGGAATGTCACCGAGTAAAACAGAAGTGATTTCTGGCATTCCCCAAGGTAGTGTTATAGGCCCTTTGCTGTTCCTTATCTATAAAAACAATTTGGGAGACAAATGGTTCAAATGGCTCTGAGCACTATGCGACTTAACATCTGAGGTCATCAGTCCCCTAGAACTTAGAACTACTTAAACGTAACTAACCTAAGGATATCTCACACATCCATGCCCGAGGCAGGATTCGAACCTGCGATCGTAGCGGTCGCCTGACTGAAGCGCCTAGAACCGCTCGGCCACACAAGCCGGCCATTTGGGAGACAATCTGAGCAGCCATCTTCAGTTGTTTGCGGATGACGCTGTCGTTTATTGACTAATAAAGTCATCAGAAGAAAAAAAAAACTGCAAAACGATTTAGAAAAGATATCTGAATGTCGTGAAAATTGGCAGTTGACCCTAAATACGGAAAAGTGTGAGGTCATCCACATGAGTGCTAAAAGGAATTCGTTAAATTTCGGTTACACGATAAGAAGGAACACATAGAAAATGTTGTGGGGAATGCTAACCAAAGACTGTCTTTTATTGGCAAGACACTTCGAAAATGTGACAGATCTACTAAGGAGACTGCCTACACACGCTTGTCTGTACTCGTCTAGAATACTGCTGCGCGGCGTGGCATCCTTACCAGATAGGACTGACGGGGTACACCGAAAAAGTTCAAAGAGGGCAGCACGTTTTGTATTACCGCGAAATACGGGAGAGTCACTGAAATGATACAGGATTAGGGCTGGACATCATTAAAAGAAAGACGTTTTTCGTTGCGACGGAATCTCCTCACGAAATTCCAATCACCAACATTCTCCTCCGAATGCGAAAATATTTTGTTGACACCGACCTGCGTAGAGAGAAACGATCACCACTATAAAGTAAGTGAAATCAGAGCTCGTACCGAAAGATATAGGTGTTCGTTCTTTCTGCGCGCTAAACTACATTGGAATAATAGAGAATTGTGAAGGTGGTTCCTTGAACCTTCTATCAGGTACTTAAATGTGATTTGCAGAATATTGATGTAGAAACGCAGACGGATCCGCTAATATAAATGGAATTGCTAGCAGAAAATCAGTAATAGCCGAATGGGTCGATAGAGACTTCGAAAGCGAGCTGGTCATTGGATGGCTAGTCATTGGATGTCACCTGGGTAACCAGTCCATCAAATACATTTCAACCCTTTTGAAGATGCCCATGTCGACTGTTGGTGATGTTAATGTGAAGTAGAAATGTGAAGGAACAACCACAGGCAACACAAGACCTGACAGATCTCATGTACCGATGGACTCTGGAGCATTACGTAGGGTGTTTGCAAAAAACCGTACGAATTCAGCAGAAGGAGTCACTCTCTGAATTCCAAAGTGCTTACAGTAGTTTAGCTAATACAGTGACTGTGTGTAGTGAGTTAAAAAGAATGTACAGTCGTCGAGCAGCTCCTCATAAGCTACACATGCCTGTAGTGAATGCTAAGCGATACTTGAGGTGATGCAGAGAGCAATGCTACTCGGCAGTGGATGACCAAACGAGTGAATTCGAGTGATAAATCACGCTACACCCCGTGCCAATGCTATGATAGGGTTTGGCTTCGGCGAGACCCTGGAGAACATTGCCTGCCTTCATGTGTGATGCCAACAGTGAAATAAGGAAGAGGTTATGCTACGGTAAGGTGGGGTTTTTCGTGGTTTGGGTGTGGCATCCTGATTGCGCTCAAGCAGACGCTGACAGCGGAAGAGTAATAGCATGTTTTGCAGCACTGCTTACAGTAGCTGAACAATTTGGGGCCGATGCTTGTTTGCACCAGCATGACACTGCACCCAGTCACAAAAACAGCGTCTGTGAAGCAATGGTTTGTGGACAATACATTAATGAAATGGACTGGCCTGCCCAGAGTAGCGATCTGAACCCAATGTAACACCTATTGGATGAGTTCGAACGTCGATTTCGCTCCAGACCTCAGCTTCCAACATCACTATAGTTTTTGCATAAGCTACCATTCGTTCACAGACATTCAGACACCTCACAGCAAGTATCCCCAGCGGAGCTAAGGCCGTCATATAGGCAAAGTGTGGACACACGCCAGAATCACGTCCACTAATAGGTGTCCGGATACTTTTCAGTAGTGTGTATGTGATCCATAATAACGATGAACAGCTGCCAAACAGTATAAATTAAAATTCCATTCAGTACAATTATGTTACAAGTTTTTTCCGCTGTGGTTGATTAATGGTGTCCTGAGCCAACTCTCCTAAATATCCGGAAACGACGGCCGGAATTGCCCAGCCGTTCTAGGCGCTACAGTCTGGAACCGAGCGACAGCAACGGTCTCAGGTTTGAATCCTGCCTCGGGCATCGATGTCTGTGATGTCCTTAGGTTAGTTAGGTTTAAGTAGTTCTAACTTCTAGGGGACTGATGACCTCAGAAATTAAGTCCCATAGTGCTCAGAGCCGTTTGAACCATTTTATCAGGAAACATAACATTCCGCTTCCGGGTACGAAGCGTACTATTAATCGTTTTAGTACAATTTGTATGAACAAGGAAGTAGAATATCGTATTTAAGTATTGGACAACAATTTTACTGTTGCCAGCCACAATATATTTTATTTCCACTGCGTGTTTCAGGGGTTTAAATTCCAGCCTTTCAAGGCGATTTTTTGTTGTTGATTAATACGACATATATTTGTTGTATTTACGGTGGTGGTGGTTAGTGTTTAACGTCCCGTCGACAACGAGGTCATTAGAAACGGATCGCAAGCTCGGGTTACGGCAGGATTGGGAAGGAAATCGGCCGTGCCCTTTCAAAGGAACCGTCCCGGCATTTGCCTGAAACGATTTAGGTAAATCACGGAAAACCTAAATCAGGATGACCGGAGACGGGATTGAACCGTCGTCCTCCCGAATGCGAGTCCAGTGTGCTAACCACTGCGCCACATCGCTCGGTGTTGTTGTATTTACGACTTGGGGTGGCATGTGGCACTGTCTTCAGCGGACACAGGGTGCTTTGCTGTTGTTTTTCATTACACATGCATGGCCTGTTTACAAAGTGTATGTGATGGTGTATGTGATATAACACGACAGAAAAAAGAACGTGTCATCACTGGAAGCTGCGTCACAAGTTACCCCAACTCGTAAACACAAGACATACACTTCATAGTCTGAAGCGCGTAGAGGAAATAAGAAATAAATTATGACTGTAGACAGTAAACTTGTTGTTACAATACATATCAGTAACAGTCAGGGTAAAACCTAACCTAAAATGTTTTTATACTGTGTTTAGATGTTGCAGGTGCTTTATTTCTGAAGAAACATTAACCATAGAGTGCACAGCACTGTTCACAAAATATTGACATTGTTATCGTCGCCGTCATATCGTCTTATCGGGAGTTGACAGTTCACCTGTGCTCTGTTTTTCTTTCTGCGCACCTGATACAATCGATGTATAAACTCCGTTACACTCACATGTTATTTCTGCAGTCTGCAGTCTGCGGTATCGGTAGCGACAATGTTTTTTCTAAGGACTTTTTGAATTCGTAGTAAGCACAGTCTGCTTCTTGCTTCTTCGTAAAGGTTTCCCGCCCGTATGTTTCTCTACGGAACATGGAACAACTTCACGCACTTTTCACAGCCGATACGAATGGCACGAACACATGAAAGCGACGGGCCAGAGAAAGCAAATGTGCAATGAGATTTCAAATAAGTACCACGGCCATATTGGTAGTAAGATTCATATATCCTTCCTACACACGTTTTATGAAATTTTCAAGTATTTTAGTGTTAAAATATATATATCCGGTATTTACTAGTGAGGAAAAAAATGTCAAATAGTACATTTATTCCATGACAATCATACAAATATTTCTTTCTCAAAACTAACATTTTTAGCCTATTAGAAGCTTATAAAGGTAATATGGCCATCAGCTCGTAGCAAATTTTCTCAGATCTTTCACGTAATATTCACAGCAAACAGCACAGTGCTCGTTTCTCAGTCTTTTTTGGCAATGTCTTCTTGAAACGAACCTTCATCTCACTTGCTTAGCTTACTCAAGATTCTTTTTGTTATCGTGTTTGTCAGTTTCTATAATGCCTTTACCACTGAACAAATAAGTGTACACGCGACAGTTAGATCTTACAAATTCGTGTTCATTACTACACTTCATGTATTTTGGCGATTTTTCTATGATTCCGACGTATCCAAATCATCAGAATGATTTTGCGAGTCCAGAATCAAAATATTATTTCTTGCACAGCTGTTAATATACCCAAGAGCATCTATTGTGACTAGGTGTAGTCATTTTAACAACGTAGTTATAGGAACTACGTGGAGAGAAAGCAACTAAATAGCTTACATTATTTGTTTATTTGGAATTGCTGCAGATGAAAAACAAGCGAATTTCACAAACAAGACAAGTTCCACAAAATGAATCAGGTGGACCAATTCTGCGAACTCGCTCAGATCGGAAAGTCCTGAGAAACCGCTAAAGACATGTCGCAGGGGACGCGCCAAAGGGCGTCAGTCAGTTTGCGAACTGTATTACACAGTTTCACTTGGCCGCATTAATAATTTACATATTTTTTTTCCACGTTAAATATTAAACACAGTGATACTACCTTGCTTGGGAATGACAGTCATAATATACACTCCTGGAAATGGAAAAAAGAACACATTGACACCGGTGTGTCAGACCCACCATACTTGCTCCGGACACTGCCAGAGGGCTGTACAAGCAATGATCACACGCACGGGACAGCGGACACACCAGGAACCGCGGTGTTGGCCGCCGAATGGCGCTAGCTGCGCAGCATTTGTGCATCGCCACCGTCAGTGTCAGCCAGTTTGCCGTGGCATACGGAGCTCCATCGCAGTCTTTAACGCTGGTAGCATGCCGCGACAGCATGGACGTGAACCATATGTGCAGTTGACGGACTTTGAGCGAGGGCGTATAGTGGGCATGCGGGAGGCCGGGTGGACGTACCGCCGAATTGCTCAACACGTGGGGCGTGAGGTCTCCACAGTACATCGATGTTGTCGCCAGTGGTCGGCGGAAGGTGCACGTGCCCGTCGACCTGGGACCGGACCGCAGCGACGCACGGATGCACGCCAAGACCGTAGGATCCTACGCAGTGCCGTAGGGGACCGCACCGCCACTTCCCAGCAAATTAGGGACACTGTTGCTCCTGGGGTATCGGCGAGGACCATTCGCAACCGTCTCCATGAAGCTGGCCTACGGTCCCGCACACCGTTAGGCCGTCTTCCGCTCACGCCCCAACATCGTGCAGCCCGCCTCCAGTGGTGTCGCGACAGGCGTGAATGGAGGGACGAATAGAGACGTGTCGTCTTCAGCGATGAGAGTCGCTTCTGCCTTGGTGCCAATGATGGTCGTATGCGTGTTTGGCGCCGTGCAGGTGAGCGCCACAATCAGGACTGCATACGACCGAGGCACACAGGGCCAACACCCGGCATCTTGGTGTGGGGAACGAACTCTTACACTGGCCGTACACCTCTGGTGATCGTCGAGGGGACACTGAATAGTGCACGGTACATCCAAACCGTCATCGAACCCATGGTTCTACCATTTCTAGACCGGCAAGGGAACTTGCTGTTCCAACAGGACAATGCACGTCCGCATGTATCCCGTGCCACCCAACGTGCTCTAGAAGGAGTAAGTCAACTACCCTGGCCAGCAAGAATTCCGGATCTGTCCCCCATTGAGCATGTTTGGGACTGGATGAAGCGTCGTCTCACGCGGTCTGCAGGTCCAGCACGAACGCTGGTCCAAGTGAGGCGCCAGGTGGAAATGGCCTGGCAAGCCGTTCCACAGGACTACATCCAGCATCTCTACGATCGTCTCCATGGGAGAATAGCAGCCTGCATTGCTGCGAAAGGTGGATATACACTGTACTAGTGCCGACATTGTGCATGCTCTGTTGCCTGTGTCTATGTGCCTGTGGTTCTGTCAGTGTGATCATGTGATGTATCTGACCCCAGGAATGTGTCAATAAAGTTTCCTGGGACAATGAATTCACGGTGTTCTTATTTCAATTTCCAGGAGTGTATATGCGTGGCGTTAAGTAAGTAATGCAACACATTTTTGTTTCCCGTAGCAGTTTGGTTTTGTTCAGTATTTCATTACACTACATTATTCCCATTGTTTTTGCTACAGAATCCTATTTTCTCACGCCACCTTCTTGTGGGGGGGTGGGGGGTGAGGGGGTAGGATGTCCGCATGTGCCGCTCTACTAGCCGATGTCGGAGGCAACATCTTGCTGCCTGAGCAATCTCCCCATGATCCTCGCAGTGCTGCCCATGGAATGTATCCTTCATTGGTGCTAACAGATCTTCTGCTAGGCGGTGAGGAGCTCAGCTGGCACACACCTTTGGGTACCTCAACTGTTGGGCGACTGTGTCAGCACTGCCAGCAGAGACGTCCAGTTGACCAGCGAGATGTTCGATTGTACACCACCGATCAAATCGACAATGAGTGTGCACACACATTATAAAGTGCAGGAGTCACGGCTGTGTGTGGCTTGCTGGCACGCGGGATATCCCAGAGATTCGCGCGACATTGCTGCGATGACAACAAAGCTTCGACCAACTTGCTTTTGCTCACTGCCGTTTCCCCGTCGACATTCCGCAAGCGCCTTCGATTAACTGCGATGCTCAGGTTTTCCGCCAAAAGAAACTCAGTGACAGCTCTCTGCCTGGAACGCACATCCGTTACATATGTCATTTTGGATGATATGCATAGCGCTGTCATCTATCGGAACTTCATGAAACTATGGAGGTTGAAGCGGCAATATTCTATGATGTGCCACAAAAAGTTCCACATTTTACAACTCAAACTGGATGAGAAAAAAAGATGTGTTGGAGTACTCTTTGAACGCTGCTTGTATCTTTTGAATGAACTCATTACCGACATTTGACTGCAAATTTGTATTAATTATTTATTTCGCTATCTTGGTGTCACGTGTAGACCCATTTTGAAGTGTAATGGTATCTGAATGCACGTCATCGTCGAAATATCACGAAACGTGTGTAACATATACCAGTAGTCTGAGGTGACGAAAGTCGTAGGATACTTCCTAATATGATCTCGGATCTTGTTTTGCCTGGCGTAGTGCAGAACTCGACGTGGCATGAACTCGACAAGTCGTTGGACCCTTGCAGAAATATTGAGCCACGGTGCCTTCAAAGCCCCAGAGTTTTAGCACGAACTGACCGCTCGATTATGTCCCAGCCGGCGGTGTGGCCGAGAGATTCTAGGCGCTTCAGTCTGGAACCGCGCGACCGCTACGGTTGCAGCTTCGAATCCTGCCCCGGGCATGGATGTGTGTGATGTCCTTAGGTTAGTTAGATTTATGTAGTTCTACGTTCTAGGGACTGATGACCTCAGATGTTAAGTTCCATAGTGCTCAGACCCATTTGAACCATTTGATTATGTCCTATAAATGTACGATGAGGTTCATGACTGGCGAACTGAGTGGACATATCATTTGCTCAAACTGTACAGAATGTTCTTCAAACCACTCACGCCTCAGTGTCATGGCCCATTGTCGTCCATAAGAATTCCATCGTTGCTTGGGAACATGAAGTCCATGAATGGCTGCAAATGGTCGCCAAGCAGCCGAACATAACCATTTACAGAAAATGATCACGACAGCTGGACCATAGAACCCAGTCCGTTCCATGTAAACACAGCCCACACCATTAGGGAGCTACCACCAGCTTGCACAGTGCCCTGTTGACAACTTTAGTCCATGGCTTAACGGGGTCTGCGCCATGTCAACTATGAGTACCATCAACACTTTCCAACTAAAATTGGGACTCATCTGACCAGGTGCCGGTTTTCATGTCGTCTGGGGTCCAAACGATATGAGGCGCTGCAAGTGATATGCTGTTAGCGGTCGTCTGCTGCCATAGGCCATTAACGACAAATTTCGCCGCACTGTGCTAACGAGTAAGTTCATCGTACATCCCACTTTGATTTCTGCGATTATTTCACGCAGTATTGCTTGTCTGTTAGGACTGAGAACTCACTGCAAACGCCGCTGCTCTCGGTCGTTAAGTGAAGGCCGGTAGCCAAAGCGTTTTCCGTGGCGAGTGGTAATGCCTGAAATCTGGTATTCTCGGCACACTTTTGACAATACGGATCTGGAAATATTGAATTCCCTAATTATTTCCGAAATGGAGTGTACCACGCGTCAGGCTGCAACTAGCGTTCCGCGTTCATCTACACCTATCTACATCTACATCCATACTCCGCAAGCCACCTGACGGTGTGTGGCGGAGGGTACCCTGAGTACCTCTATCGGTTCTCCCTTCTATTCCAGTCTCGTATTGTACGTGGAAAGAAGGATTGTCGGTATGCTTCTGTGTGGGCTCTAATCTCTCTGATTTTATCCTCATGGTCTCTCCGCGAGATATACGTAGGAGGGAGCAATATACTGCTTGACTCTTCGGTGAAGGTATGTTCTCGAAACTTTAACAAAAGCCCGTACCGAGTTACTGAGCGTCTATCCTGCAGAGTCTTCCACTGGAGTTTATCTATCATCTCCGTAACGCTTTCGCGATTACTAAATGATCCTGTAACGAAGCGCGCTGCTCTCCGTTGGATCTTCTCTATCTCTTCTATCAACCCTATCTAGTGCGGATCCCACGCTGCTGAGCAGTATTCAAGCAGTGGACGAACAAGCGTACTATAAGCTACTTCCTTTGTTTTCGGATTGCGTTTCCTTAGGATTCTTCCAATGAATCTCAATCTGGCATCTGCTTTACCGACGATCAACTTTATATGATCATTCCATTTTAAATCACTCCTAATGCGTACTCCCAGATAATTTATGGAATTAACTGCTTCCAGTTGCTGACCTGCTATTTTGTAGCTAAATGATAAGGGACCTATCTTTCTATGTATTCGCATGACATTACACTTGTCTACATTGAGATTCAATTGCCATTCCGTGCACCATGCGTCAATTCGCTGCAGATCCTCCTGCATTTCAGTACAATTTTCCATTGTTGCAACCTCTCAAAGTCTGTTAAGTCCCGTCGTGCGCCCTTAGTCACGTCGGAAGCGTTCTCACGTGAATCACCAGAGTGCAAATGACTGCTCCGCCAATGGTCTGCCCTTTTAAAGCCTGTGTACGTGGTACTAGCGCCATCTGTGTGTATGCATATCGCATTCCCTTACCTCAGTGTATATCAGTCGTCTCACCATAAGATGATACGATGGTATGTCGACGACCATATGTCATTCAGACATATCTGATACTTACTGAGTTATTTTGACCGTTTCACATGGAAATCTCAGTAGTGAAATACACTTGTGTGCAAAACTGAATGACGGAAGTGACTTTCACATGGTGTGTCACTGCCAAGTAATATAGCTCGAAGAAACTTGGACTATACATAGAATGGGCTGCTTCAGTATAGTGCAGAAACTAAATGAAGGAAATGCACAAAGAGACCAACAGATATGACACTTTTATTCACAGAGAATAATTACACTGAAGTCAGCGTGTTTTGTGACGGTCACCTGGACATTACAAAAGGTGGATCGTTTTTCAGTAGGGTGTGTGCTCACCACGAACGGCAGCGTATGTTCTGCAACGTAATGCAATGCTGGCCACAAGGATGATGAGGAGCTCTCCACCAGCGCGGTTGAGAACTGCTTAGAGGGCTGTCGGTGAAAGTGGATGTGGTTCAATACGCCTCCCCACAGCACTCAGCACGTGTTCGATGGGATTTAAGTCGGGGAACGGCAAATCCATTCACCAAATATCCTCTCATTTCAGGAGGTTCTCCTCCTGCACTGTTCGATGTGATCGCGCAGTGCCATCCATTAAAATAACACTATGGCCGAATGCACACCCGAAAAGACGCACATGGCAAAAGAAATGCAGTGTCGCAATAATTTTGAGAGGTAAGTGTGCCGCTTTCAACGATTTGGTGGTCGGAAAGCCCATGCAACATTATACCGCTCCTGGACTACCTAAACGATCATGTTCCATAATGTTCCTGCGAACATTACGTGTTCTCACCTCCCACCATATGAGGGTAAGTACACCACTCTATCTGCTCTCTCTCGGTAAGAGCACGCAACCTCACCCGTGGTTCGTCCTGTCCCCATGCTCTTTGCATCATCACATAATGCGCCGCCGATGTGCGGCTGTTAACAGAACACAACTTCTGGACGTCGAACACAGAGTGCACCCCCATGCAGTTTCCGTGCTGCTGTGGAGGGTGGAAATGAGTGTCTTGCAGTCCTGTTAAATATGGTTGCAATTGCATTCACTGTTCGATGTGAGTCCGTTCTTGCCTGTTGCACAATTCAGCGGTCGTCTGCTGCTGTGTTTGGCCACTGCCGACACATCTTCTACTTCGGCAGCAGTGTCTGTTGTTCGGAACGCTCCCCGTGCGTGTGAAACAATGCTGTGAGCAATACCATAGTCCCCGGATGCCCTCGCCACTTACAGTTTCTTGGTGATTCTTCACTGTGTGAAGCCATCCCCCTGTCTCCGGGCCATGTTGTAATGAACAGCACTACACAGTGCGCCGTAACTGCTTGTTCCATCAAATGTCTCCCGTTGCGGGGCCAGCCCTGTTTGCCGCTATAGTTACGCAGATGCCACGCCATGTGACGACAAACTTCTGTGCAAGACAGAGATACCTCTGCCAACATGCTCCAGTACATTCATTCGTTTCCGCCGAGTGATTAATACGTAATATTAAGATTCTGGTGTTTTCATGCACTACCAGATCGTACAAGGGTTACCAAACAGTATGGACAGCATTTTTTTGCAGCCGAAAACAATGCTGCGAATGCGAAACGTTACGCGTGTATTATTTGTGCTGCAACGTGTTGAAGCTGAGAGGGAGGCCTTCTTGACCCGGATTGTGAGAGGTGATGAAACCTTGGTTCACCTGAAACAAAACGGCAGTCAATGGAACGGCGCCATTTTCACTCCCCACGGAAGAAAAACTTCAAAGAACTGCATCCGCTAGTAAGGTCATGATCACCGTGTTCTGGGCTTGTGAACGTGTGATTCTCATTGATATAATGCCAAGAGGCAGTACCATTGACTCAGAAGCATATGTCAACACATTAACAAAACTTAAGACGCGCTTTCAACTTCGGCGCCACAGCAACCCAGGAGAGGTTTTGCTTCAACACGATAGCGCCCCACACAAGCCGGAGGACTGCTGAGCACATCGGAAAACAGGGTTGGTCAGTGTTACTCCATCCACCCTACAAATGGTCCAAATGGCTCTGAGCACTATGGGACTCAACTGCTGTGGTCATCAGTCCCCTAGAACTTAGAACTACTTAAACCTAACTAACCTAAGGACACCACACACACCCATGGCCAAGGCAGGATTCGAACCTGCGACCGTAGCAGTCGCACGGTTCCGGACTGCGCGCCTAGAACCGCGAGACCACCGCGGCCGGCCATCCACCCTACAGCCCTGACCTAGATCTCTAGGACTTCCACTTTTTTGGGCTATTAAAGGATGGCATTC
This sequence comes from Schistocerca gregaria, assembly GCF_023897955.1. Lineage (NCBI taxonomy): Eukaryota > Metazoa > Arthropoda > Insecta > Orthoptera > Acrididae > Schistocerca > Schistocerca gregaria. The sequence goes on along the minus strand of NC_064922.1, from coordinate 353,062,439 downwards.
GTGCAAGATATTTGGAGGATCATGAGGAGGTGTTCACACAGTGAAGCACTGGCTCCGCCACAAGGACAAGAATTGGTACCGACAGGCCAGACACGCCCTTGTTTAAGCGCTGTAGAAAGGCCGTAGAACGTGATGGAGATTACGTGGAAAAATAGGGTCTGTAGGTAAGAGACCATTCTTTTGTGTGTGTAATTCTCGTTGTGTTCAATAAAGTATTGTTGAAGAAAAAAAGGCGGTGTTTTACTTTCTGGGCAACCCTCGTAAAATATGCGTGCATTCATGCAGCAGATGTCATTAAACATATCATTAAACTTGCACACCTTTCTGAGTCACTAGAAGCGACGTGTGAATACTTTAATTAAGAAATTTTGGATAAAGTCAGATCAAGTTGAAACTGTTTCATATTTTCGCCACAAAATATTTTTTATCAACTCCACAAACTCAAAATCAGGACTTGAGCGGTAACTTGGTTCATCGTACATTTTGCTCCTACACCTACTTTTCCATAGGAGGACTCCAATGATTTGTAAACCTCTTCAATAAGTCAGAGGAAATGACGTCAATAAAATGTGCTATCATGCGAGTTATTGTAAAATGTACTGAGGCCACAGCAAATATGTAATTTGGAAATTGGCACACGTCACGCCACTAGACATGAAAGGTAATAGGAGTAAAGAACTGAGTTAAAGAAACATATCGCTAACGTCAACTTTGTTGTTGCCGCAGGCAAACGCGCTAAATTTAATTCGATGTAAATCAGGTCTTGCACCAAACCTGTTGACTTGAATGCAACTTCCGCGTCTTTAATGCAAGCTGCGTTAGTGGCTTCGAAAGTGTCTACGACCTGAATCGGTGAAAACAGGGGCAGTAACTAAAGGATTTTCAATAGAATGAAGCAAATAGACGTTACATTGAATAAATTTGCGGGAATTTACGGCCTCTTAACTTCATCAGAGTTATCACAGTAAAAGATGAACCCCATCTGGTTAAAATACGTAGGCTCTGGTGGCAATTTTAAATATGGTAGATATTTGTAAATGCGGCAGTACGGACACGTGCTTTGAAGAATACGTTCAGTAGGAAACAAAAGTCAGCACACGTATGAATTAATTAATTCGAGAAAAGAAATAAGAGTAAACCGTTGAATTACAGACCCATATCTCTTACGTCGATTTACAGTAGAATTTTGGAATATACACATTATGAGTTGCCTCGAAGAAAACGATTTATTAACAAACAGCCAACACAGATCCAGAAAATATCGTTCTTGTGAAACACAGCTAGCTCATTATTCTCACATAGTAAAGTGAGTGTAATCGACAACGGATGTCAAATTGATTCCCCATTTCTAAATTTCCGGAAGGCTTTTAATGCGGTTCATCGCAAGCTGCTTGGAATAAAATTGCATGCGTATAGAGTATCATCTCAATTGTGCGACTGAGTTCCTGTCAGAAAGGCCACATTTCGTACAGTAAGTGACGGAATGTCATCGAGTAAAAGAGAAGTAATATATGGCACTCCCCAACGTAGCGGTATAGGCCACCTGCTGTTCCTGAACTGCAGAAAAAGATTAGGAGAAAATCTGAGCAGCCCTCGTAGATTGTTTGCATATGATGCCGCCATTAATCATTTTATAAGACATCAGCTGACCAAAGCAGTGCAAAACTACTTCGTTATGTAAATTAGAGGAGGAAGGAGGAGAAAGGATAGGAAAGGGAAGGAACAATTATGTCAGCTGAATCGGGATGCTGAGCAGAATCAGCGGCGACGAGTGAAAAATGTGTGCCGCACCGGCATTCGAACCTGGGATCTGCTGCTTAGTAGACTGCTGTGTTAACCACTGCGCCGTCCGGACACAGTGTTTATCGCAATTGTGCCGACTATCTCGGCATGCCTCTCAAGTTGCCACATATGCGCAGTCCTCGTCCACGTCCTCCATGCTCGTTACTTTGAGGTTTCCGCACTGAAGGTGGCGCTTTCATTGCCCATCGAGGCGAATCAATGCGTCGAGTCTGTTCTTTCGGACATGACCGAAAGCGAGGCGAATCAGTCATATCAATGCGTCCGAAAGAACAGACACCAAGCATTCATTTAGTTGATTCGTTTCGATGGGCGATGAATCCACTACCTTCAGTGCGGATACACAATTACTACACTTACGTTCGGCTTCCTAGGGGAATCTCAAAGTATCGATCAATGAGAGTACGGAAGGGGACTGTGAACAGATGGCGCTAGATGGCAATGTGGGTCGGCCGGGCGGCGTGCGGAGATAGTCCGCGCAGTTGCAGTATCTGGATGGAGCAGTGGTTAACGCAAATGCCTACTAACCAGGAGCTCCCGTGTTTCACTCGTCGCCACCGATTCTGAATAACGTCCCGATGCCACTGACAGCAATAGTTCCTTCCCTCGTTTCTACGCACTTCAGTCTGGAATCGCGCTGCTGCTACGGTCGCAGTTTCAAATCCTGCCTCTGGCATGGATGTGTGTGCTGACCTTAGGTTAGTTAGGTTTAAGTAGTTCTAAGTCTAGGGGACTGATGACGTCAGATGTTGAGTCCCATAGTGCTCAGAGCCATTTGAACCTCCTTTCTTTTCTGCCCCCTCTACTTTCAATTTACACAATATGTACCACATCAGAGGATTCTGCTTGGTGTCTGTTCTTTCGGACATGTCTGAAAGAACAGACACCATGCATTCATGCGAAGCGATTTAGACAAGATATCTGCATGGTGCAAAAAGTGGTAATGGACCCTAAAAAGTGAAAAATGTGAAGTCATCCACATTAGTACTGAAAGAAATCCGCTAAATTTTGGTTATAGGACGAAAGACACAAATCTAACGGCTGTAAAGTGATTATTACTATTAAGAATAACTTAAATTGGAAGGACCATATAGATAATGTTGTGGGGAAATCAAAGAGTGCGATTTATTGGCAGAACACTTAAGAAGATGCAACAGTACAACTAAAGTAACTGCTTACACTACGCTACTCCGCTCTCTTCTGGAGTATTTCTGTGTGGTGTCGGATCCACATAAGATAATATCGAAACCATCAAAATAGTACAAAGATGGGCAGCTCTTTTTGTATTATCGCGAAACAGGTGATATGTAGGATATGTATCCTAATCGGGTGTGTCAGTCATCAAAACAAATGGGTTTTTGGTTGCAACAGGATCTTCTCATGAAATCTGCGTCGTCAGCTTTCTCCTCAGGCTGTGAAAATATTTTGTTTGCTCCCACCCACAAATGGAATGATCATCATGATAAGATAAGATACATTAGAGCTCGAACGGAAGGATTTAAGTGTTTCTCCCGGGTTAGATTCCCGGCGGGGTCAGGGATTTTCTCTGTCTCGTGATGGCTGGGTGTTGTGTGATGTCCTTAGGTTAGTTAAGTTTAAGTAGTTCTAAGTTCTAGGGGACTGATGACCATAGATGTTAAGTCCCATAGTGCTCAGAGCCATTTGAACCATTTGTTTTCCCTGCGCGCTGTTCATTAGTGGAACGATAGAGAATTACCTTGAAGGTAGTTCTATGAAACCTCTGCCAGGCACTTAACTGTATATATACATGTAACTATGTAAAACTAAATGTAAATATACATATAATTTTAGATATACGTGTACATTAATGTCTATATTTATGCATTCGTGGAACTGTTCAGATGAAATGTTCGAAATAGGCATTTACTCCACAAATGGGAAAAACATCCAAACATGTGTGCAGCATGCATTTGCATGAAAACCAGGCTCTAGCTACGTTACTTAATGTAGTTAGTCTTTACGTTTGGCACAGCAGCGAACATAAATAATGAAAACTAACAGTCAAATGGCGTCAATGATGCCATTCGAAGATTAGCAGAGTTATTGGCAACAACAGTGATGATTAAGTCGTGTAGTGACCTCATTGCACCATTCGTGCCAGACACAAAATACATGATACATATATAGTGCCTATTTCCAGTGGCGTTACAACATGTTATGTAGGTACCCGGTGGCAGACATCCCATCGCTGATCGGACATTACAGTTGAACTTAGGATGAACAAAATACGGTCTAAGTACTTAACTGCCGTACATTAATTGCGGTGACGTCATCCGCGGTGTGGATTCTATGCAGGGTTTGCTCACCTTCTCAGAACGCTGCTGCTGGCCCCTTGTAAGTAGTAACTAAGTACGACACAGCCGCCCGCTGCATTTTCCTCGCTGGGAAGTTCCTCATTAAGCACAAGTTTTCTTTATCGCACAACTTGCGCCGCTGAATAAAGACGCTAAGTTCTCGCGCCGCAACCTCCGTCATCACCCACACCCCCGGCGCCGGGAGCTTGCAGACAGCGAGGGCGTCACAGTCACAGAGCCGGGAAGCGCACGTTCTTCGCTCCTCGCGATGCATCATTCCTGAGGTCGCGGCTGTGTTTCAGCGGCGCGAGACACCGGCGCGGGCCGCGGTCGAAGCTACAGCTCTGTAACGTGTGGGCGTGCCTGGATTTTGCAGAGTACTTTTCATCTGAGGCGACACCAGCCAGAGCATCGCTGGTGCTGCCAACTGGCCTGCGCGTCGCCCGGCACTTCGCCGTTAGCCTGTCACACTTAAAGAATCATGCGCTGACGTCAGAAACGGGGCTCGCTGCAGTGACGTCTTTCTCGCTGCAGACCCGAATACGCTCTTGATCCTAAAGGCATTCACTGTTCTGCGAAACATGTATCTACACCTACATAGTGGAGTGATGCTTAAATCGTACCACTTCTGAGATTTTATTTATTATAGCCTAAACAATATGTAAAGACCTTATCTAAACAATGACATCTATACTGAAGGACGTTGTTCTCAGTACCTGATATAAAGACTGGAAACTCTGCACACTACACTACACTACACTACACTTTTTAACGAGCGGCAATCATACAGCGACCGTGTTTGTAAGTGCAGTAATCGCAGAGATCGTGATGCCACTCCAATGTTGGCAATGCGAATCGATATTACTCACATTAGCGAGGGTTCGCTGAATTCTGCAACGACGTATGATAGTTGCTCTCGAAGACAGCGCATCGTCTCTCAGCACAGCATGCCATCACACTGCGGTCAATATTGTGTCAAGCATGTTCCAGCTCTGCCCCGATCGAGCCTCAGTTAACAGCAGTCAACATCATTGCCTAGGATCAAGTTTCTGAAGGATTTGTTCATTTAAACGTGGAACACTGAACTTAAATAGAACAATTTGTTAATCTGTACATCAAGTGAAGCATTAGTAGTCAAGCAATCCTGTACTAAAACGTACAAAGTTAAGTAATTGTTTTATTCATTTAAGTAATGAAGAGATCTAATATTTCATGTATTCTAGTTTGATATGTCAATCAAAGAACCCACAGTTGCGGCCAGACGAAAGTAGTTTCGCCTAGTCACACCGCCAAACATTTGCAAGTAGTGCAAATTAGGAATCAGGCTTCATAATTTGTACCGCTGGGTGCATAAACTGTACCACCCTCATAAACTATGTTTCTGAGCTTGTATATACACTATGTCATTAAAAATATCCGGACAACTGGATAAAAATGAGTTACAAGTTCGTGGCGCCCTCCATCGGTAATACCGGAATTCAAAATGGTGTTGGCCCACCATTAGCCTTGATGACAGCTTCCAGTCTCGCGGGTATACGTTCAATCAGGTGCTGAAAGGTTTCAGTGGAATGGCAGCCCATTCTTCACGGAGTGCTGCACTGAGGAGAGTTATCGATGTCGGTCGGTGAGGCCTGTCACGAAGTCGGCGTTCCAAAACATCTCAAAGGTGTTCTGTAGGTTTCAGGTCAGGACTCTGCGCAGGCCAGTTCATTACAGGGACGTTACTGTCGTGTAACCACTCTGACAGACGCCGTGCATTATGAACGGGTGCTCCGTCGTGCTGAAACATGGAATCGCCGTCCCCGAATTCCTATTTAACAGTGGCAAGGAGGGACGTGCTTAAAACATGTGTGTAGGACTGTGCTGTGATAGTGCCACGCAAAACAACAAGGGGTGCAAGGCCCTTCCATGAAAAACATGACCACAGCATAACACCACCGCCCTCCGAATTTTACTGTTGGCACTACACACGCTGGCAGATGACGTCCACCGGGCAAAAAAAAAAAAAAAAAAAAAAAAAAAAAAAAAAAAAAAAAAAAAAAAAAAAAAAAGAGTTCAAATGGCTCTGAGCATTATGGGTCATCAGTCCCCCAGAACTTAGAACTACTTAAACTTACCTAATCTAAGGACATCACACGCCATCATGACCGAGGCAGGATTCGAACCTGCGACCGTAGCGGTCGCGCGGTTCCAGACTGAAGCGCCTAGAACCGCTCGACCACTCCGGCCGGCTCCACCGGGAATTCACCATATCCACACCCTGCCATCGGATCGCCACATTGTGTACCGTGATTCAACAACGTTTTTCCAACGTTCAATCAATCGTCCAAAGTTTACGCTACTTACACCATGCGCGTCGTCGTTTGGCATTTACCGGCCTTGTGTGTGGCTAATGAGCAGCCGCTCGACCATGAAATTCAACTTTTTTCACCTTACGCCTGTCATAGTATTTTCAGTTTATCCTGATGCAGTGTGGAACTGCTGTGTGATAATCTCCATAGATATCTGCCTGTTACACTTTAAGACCCTCTTCAACCGCCGGCGGTCTCTGTCAGTCAACAGACGAGGTCGGCCTGCACGCTTTTGTGCTTCACTTTTCCACTTCACTATCACATTGGAACCAGTGGACCTAGGGATATTTAGGAGTGTGGAAATATCGAATACAGAGGAATGACACAAGTGACACCCAGTCACCTGACGACGTTCAAAGTCCGTGAGTTCCGCGGAGCGGCCCATTCTGCTCTCTCACGATATCTAATGTCTACTGAGGTAGGTGATATGGATGGAGTACCTGGCAGTAGGTAGCAGCACAATGCACCTAATATGAAAAATTTGTTTTTTTGGGTGTGTCCGGATACTTTTGATCACATAGTGTTGGAACTAGTCTAATTTAAGGAACTGTTTCATATTTCAGTTCTTACATCACTATTATCAGGAATTGCACTATAGCTTTATCGTGCTTTCCCGAACCCTGCAGACTGTGCGTTACCCCACATTTGGCATTTCATGCAGCTGATCTATTCGATCTTCCACGCAGAAGTCGTTATACCCATCTCTGTTCTATCAATGAATTTCTGTGGTGGCTTTGCCTCAGTCTTCTAAACACTTCCCCTTGACGGGTGGAGCTGTAGTTCTAGATTTCATCTCGTTTGCTGGGTTAGGTTTTTGTTTAGCACGGACTGCTCCTCAGCTCACAGGCTCCTTGGCTGGGCCTTGGAAGTTTCACTGAATGGGCACCTTCAACCCACTTTCTGAGTTCGCTTCTCTGTGTTGAAATTGCGTGCAATCAGCTTTCTGCTCCATGGTCGAAATGCAAGTATTCTTACGTTCGACAAGCTTAAACTGAACATTATCTCTTCGGATGTATGAAGACGCTCTTTCAACTCGTTTTCAGCTTCGTTGGAAAACATTTTACTGCCGTTAAACATTTTTCTACCCCAGTCTACATTTTACCTTTATTTTCAGCATGATTAACCCCCCCCCCCCCCCTCCCCCCAACGCCAGCTTAGGCACATGTCAAATGCGTGCACATTCATTTAAACCGTAAGCCTCATTTAGGTACATAACTGCAGTTCATCTGTGCTCCACTTTCCACAACACCTTTCTGTTATCGTACTGCAATACAAAAAAAAATGTTTAATTAATAGCATAGGAAATTCATCATATCATACGAGAAAGTGTTGGTTGGTTTGTCGGAGGAGACCAAACACCGAGGATATAGGTCCCATCGGATTAGGGAAGGGCGAGGAAGGAAATCGGCCATGCCCTTTAACAGGAACCAACCCGGCATTTGCCCGAAGCGAGAAAATCACGGAAAACCTAAATCAGGATGGCCAGGCGCAAAGTGTATAACACTGTACCGCTTTAGTATTACACTGAAGTGACAAAAATCATGGGGTTCCACCTACTACCGTGACGGCCCTCCTTTTGCACGAAGTAGTCCAGCAACTCGAGGTGACATGCTGCCTCCATAGAGTCCATAATTGCTAAAGTGTTGCCGGTGCAAAATTTAGTGCACAAACTGACCTATCGATTATGTCTCATAAATATTGGGCGATCTGGGTGGCCAAATCATTCATTCTAACTGTCCAGAATTTTCTTCAAACCAAGTGAGATTGCACGAATACTGCGAATACGTTTCATGTACTGTGTGAAAGTGTAAGAGACGAAATAGAGCTTCCTGTTTAGGCCTTGTTGTTTACGTATGACACGACTTGGTCAAATTGAAAAAAAAAATTCTTTTCACAAACCAAGAAACAGAGATCTGTTACTTCTTTGCGGAGAAGAGGTGATGTGAAAAGAACACTTCAGTTGTAAGCACAAAGATACGAAGACAGGTGTCTAAGAATCATGTCATTTGTGTCATTGTTACTGGAAGGCTAGAAGAACCCTACGTAGAAAGTACGAAGCTACAGTGCAACGAGAGGAACGAAATAACTAGCTTATGAGCGCGGCTGAGGAACTGCTTCGAGGAAAGATAAAAAACTGAGAGTTTATGTTAAATCGGTACAGTACGTCAGCCGGTAACGTAGACAGGTCGGAAGTGCGTGCGCATGTACAAGTGAGCTGCACGAATGTGGGTCGCGATTTAAGCAAGCAAAGGCGTGCTATGATGATACGAATTAGCTTCGAAATTGACCACAGGTTATATTACTAAATTAATACATACAGCAGAAAGAAAGTATTAATTGTTCAATGATGTTTACAACTAAAGCAAAAAAAAAAAAGAGAGACGGCGTATTCCTGCCTCCCTTGGCATTTGCGTTTAGAAATTCATGTAACGTTTCACTGAGCACCTTAACGAAGTTATATTACAATTTCCCCTTTGAAAGAGTTTTAGAATATCGTTAAATTACTTACTTCGTTCAGTTTGAAGAAAAAGATTGTTCTATACATCGCTAGGTAAAAAAGTTACTAGTGTTTCCAATAAAGTGAAATTATGGCATTTTTGTGTGCTATTGTTTACGGATAATTTTCGTTTCAATATCTGCAAATTTTTACGAAATATCGGGTTATTCAATTTGTATGGTGCACCCTATAAGTATAGGCTGAGTCGCATAAGACTTCTATGGCCACAGATCCACAATGAAAAATTTGCAATCAATATTATTTGTCAAATTGTGCTGGATTTGAGGTCCGTAACCTATCGTGGTTTTATAGATTTTTATGCCTTTTATGTGGTGACATTTATAGTACACAGAAAAACAAAGGAAGTCCAGATAACTCTGAAAAGGATCGAAAAGATTTGTACCATTTTTTCACACAAACCATTATTTACATAGCTGTCACCACTCTTTGGTAGCTCACTAATGACAAGAAAGAAGAACATAAAACTAATTCAAATCTACAACGACGTAAACACTGCTTGGAGCTGCTTCATTATAACGAAATGCATTGGTCGTAAATTGAAGAAAGGAAAAAAAAATGAAGGAAGACGGTCATAACTTTCGAAACAAAGTATTTCCACAGGATTTGGTTGGCTGATCTTCTTGGAAAAAGTTGTCGAGAGAATTTAACTCACTCGTCGTTAGGCGTATCAGCCCGGTATTGTCAACAGGAACTAGAAACTGTTCTCCTTGGCTGCTTGTCATGTCATCTACTTGCTCTTATCAGTGGCGGTTTTCGACGGTCGCTACTACAAAAAAAAAGACGGACATAAATATACTGTAGTCCAATGGTAAATCAAAAAGCGAAACAGCAATTCCCGTATTCAACTTATCTGAACTTTCTGGAGTAGGTTTCTCCAAACACACGACCACACGCACACGCGCACAGACACACACATATGTTTATATGTTATACTCAATAGTTAAAACTGACAGTGGTGAAAAATTTACGATCACAGACACAAAACCTTTGATTGACCGTGGGAGCCGTTTCTGAATTGTGGTTACGAGGCGCCAATAACTTCAGTATGAAGTAAAATGTATTTCAGTTGTAAAATTCAGAATTAAATCATGATACAACTGGTCACAAATTTTGATATTCACCAAGGTCACTGTTAGCTTTTAATTTGATACACCGCACATATACATAATTTCATGGTAAATATTCTGAGTCATTAGGCCCCGTAATGGTCCTCTCCAAACTTCCTTTAATTCTCGACATTTTGTACCCTCCACTGGGATCTTCAGTGCTTTACTTGTGTCCCTGTATGACAAAATACACAGGCACTCAGGGACACCAGTGGAATCCTGAAGAGCATACCAACGTCGAACATTGAAGTTTGATGGGATATAGTGTATGACGGAACTCGAGAGATTTTATCACTAGTGGCAACGACCACGAAAACATGTGCTGAAAAATACTGTTGATCTGAATTTTCATTTTATGCCTACAAAATTTGCCTTAAATCGCAAGTTCATCTTTGCAGTGCTTTGCATGTTCGTATTGCGAGGACAATCAGCTTCGATTAGTCGAAAGAAGCTCTTTGCGAGATCTCTGTATGTGGCCACCAATACATTTCGTATATTTGGAGGCTTGTGTGGGATATCAGCGAAAGGGAAATGTACAACGATGTGGAACCAAATCGAATGCTTTCCGTTGATAACAAAATGTAGCAAGCTCACTAAAGTTAACTACACTGAAGTGACAAAAAGTAGTGTTATACCCCCTAGTATCATGTCGGATCTCATTTTGTCCGCCAAGCTCACTAAAATTAACTACACTGAAGTGACAAAAAGTAGCGTTATACCACCTAGTATCGTGTCGGATCTCATTTTGTCCGGCATAGTGAGACATCGGGTGGCATGGATTGAACAAGTCGTCGAACGCCCCTTGCAGAAATGCTAAGACATGCTGCGTCCATTGTCGTCCATAATTGAGAATGTATTGGGTGTGCAAGGTGCTGTGCACGAACTGACCTCTCTACTATTTACTATAAATGTTCGATGGTATTCATGATGGGCGATGTGAGTGGCCAGATCATTCGCTCGAATTGTCCAGAATGTTCTTCAAACCAATTGTGAACGTGAACAGTGGTCCAGTGACATGACATCGTTGTTTGGGGACATGGAGTACAGGAATGACCGCAAATGGTCTCCACGTAGCCGAACATGACCATTTATGGTCAAAGATCGATTCAGTTGGATTTGACGACCGCCGGCCGGAGTGGCCGTGCGGTTCTAGGCGCTACAGTCTGGAGACGAGCGACCGCTACAGTCGCAGGTTCGAATCCTGCCTCTTGCATGAATGTGTGTGATGGCTTTAGGTTAGTTAGGTTTAATTAGTTCTAAGTTCTAGGCAACTGATGACCTCAGAAGTTAAGTTGCATAGTGCTCGAAGCCATTTTGATCTGACGACACAATCCTTTCCTTGTAATCGCAGCCAACACCACTATGTAGCCAGTGCCACCTTACACAGTGCCTTATTGACAACGTGGGTCCATGCCTACACGGGATCTGCGCCAATCTCGTACCCTACCATCAGGTCGTACCAACTGAGCCGGCCGGAGTGGCCGAGCGGTTCCATTCGCTACAGTCCGGAACCGTGCGACCACTACGGTCGCAGGTTCGGATCCTGTCTCGGGCATGGATGTGTGTGATGTACTTAGTTTAGTTAGGTTTAAGTATTTCTACGTTCTAGGGGACTGATGACCTCAGCAGTTAAGTCCCATACTGCTCAGAGCCATTTGAACCTACCAACTGAAATCGGGACGCAGTTGACCATGCCATTGATTTCGGGTCGTGTAGGCCGCAATCGATATGGCCTCGACCGCAGGAGAGGTACTGGACTCGATGTCATGCTGTTAGCAAAGCCATTCGCATCGGTCGTCTGCTGCCGTACCCCATCAGCACCAAATTTCGCCATACGTCCCATATTGATTTCTGAGGGTATTTTGTACAATGTTGCTTGTCTGTTAGAACTGACAACTCTATGCAAACACCGCTGCTGCCGGCTGAGGTAGCCGAGCGGTTCTAGGCGCTTCAGTTTGGAACCGCGCGACTAGTACGGCCGCAGGTTCGAATCCTGCCTCGGGCCTGGATGTGTGTCGTGTCCTTAGGTTAGTTAGGTTTAAGTAGTTCTAAGCTCTAAGGGACTGATGACCTCCGATGTTGAAGTCCCATAGTGCTCCGAGCCATTTGAACCATTTTTGAACACCGCTGCTCTCGGTCGTTAAGTGAAGGCCGTCGTCCACTGCGTTGTCCGTGAGAGGCTATGCCTGAAGTATTCTCGACACACTCTAGACGCTACGAATCTCGGAATATTGTATTCCCTAACGATTTACGAAATGAAGTGTCCCATGCATCTAGGTCCAACTACCATCTCGCGTTCGAAGTCTATTAGCTCCCGCTGTGCGGCCATAATCACGTCGGAAATCTTTTTACATGAATGACCTGAGTACACAGCTCCGCCAATGGACTGCTCTTTTATACCCTATGTACGCGATAGTACCTGCATCAGTAAATGTGTGTATCACTAATCCATGACTTTTGTCACCTGTGTGAATCACATAATCGTAACAGAGCTGAAGCAAAATTGCAAAGCGATGTGTGACGGTCTTGTTACAATGTTTTCCTTAGATTACTGTTCTGCCAGTAAGTTATCATTCACGACGTCCGCTCTGAGGTGTGGCTACTGTACGAGACGCCTGCTGCTGTGTTGCAGGGGCGTGCCAGTTCCCGGGAGGGTGGACGGGTCGCTGGTTCCAGTCGGGTGTGCCGAACCTCATCACCGTCAACGCGTCCGTGCTCGAGACCAAGGGCCGCTGCGTGGACACCGACGGCGTCGACAAGTTCCTCGTTGAAGACAGGTGAGGAGCGCGCCGCCGCTCGCTGCGTTCTCTCATTAACTTTCTCTGCAACACGAACAGTGACATTTCGTTTATGTGATATTACGCGGAATGCTGTTGACCCGTTACATATACATCTACGACTAGATCAAGGAATGGACCTTTTGATCCGTTCCCTCTCCTTCAAAATTGGCTGAGGCATCTCTTCGTTGACCTTGTTTTATGTTGTTTCGTGGCTTTAGGGATTCTTGCATCTGGTATATGGTGTGTATGTTCTTCCCATGTTACCTGATATTGTTTTATTATGTAAATTATGGTCTGTATACTTAGTTCAGCTCGGATGTCATCATTTCTCATTTTAGCCGTCATACTGCAGGGTGTTTATAAGTGAATATCGGAGGTTTAACGCTTTATAATATTTATTACGTTAAATTTACAGTTTTAAATGATATGTCAAATGAAAGAGCAACTCAACCAGTTTTACCAACAACCTTATAAATGTTCAATGTGAGCACCATTTGTCACACGGCACACATCAAGTCTATAACCGAGCGCTGGATAGGCCGCAAGGGGCACAATGACAGGGCTTGCTTTGCATGGCCTCCACGTTCACCCAAACTAACGACATGCGATTTTTTTCCTTTGGGCCTTTATTAAGGATCGTGTGTAATTGCCTCCGCTATCAGAAGACGTCCCTAACTTAAGAATTCGGAAAGAAGCAGCTGTCGCTACAATCAGTGAAGACACACTTATCAACGTTTTGGATGAATTCGGCTATAGACTTGATGTGTGCCGTGTGACAAATGCTGCTCACATTGAACATTTATAAAGTTCTTGGTAAAAAAGTCTGAGTTTCTCTTTCATTTAACATATCATTTATAGCTGTAAGTTTAATATAATAAGTATTATAAAGAGTTAAAACCGCTGTATTCATTTATAAACACCTTGTATATACATGAAAATATATACCGAAATTCGTTTCACATTCCTCTATTCTGTTTTCATCCCTCTTCTTAGCAGGCCAGTTCTCGCATCCATAGAGCAGAGCTGGTATAGTCATAACATTATAGAAGTTTAGTAATCTCTGTTATAATTTTACTGCCAGCCAGTGTGGCCGAGCGGTTCTAGGCGCTTCAGTATGGAACCGCGTGACCGCTACGGTCGCAGGTTCGAATCCTGCCTCGGGTATGGATGTGTGTGATGTCCTTAGGCTAGTTAGGTTTAAGTGGTTCTACGTTCTAGGGGACTGATGACCTCAGATGTTGAGTCCCACAGTGCTCAGAGCCATTTTTTTGTAATCTTACTCTACAGTTGTTATACCCTACTTTGACACAAATAAACAAGTGTTCGTCAGAACTCAGCTTCTTCTTTATTGTTGTTGTCAAAACAAAGGGCTTATCTGGAACCAAAGCACAATATGGGACCTTAGATAGTAATCCTTTACTCTCTTCTATACTCCACGTCTTCCATCCAAGAATATCTGCATCAGGGAAAGCTTCAAGGCTACCATAGTCTGCATGGTTCCCCCATACAACAGCCAAGGTCAACCATGTACTGCCTCCAAAGACAGCACTGACATCACATGTGAACTGCATTCACAGCCCACGAAAGACATTTGGACCACCAATAATCTGCAGCTTATTGAATTGGCCAGCAAGGTCTTGTACACAGGAACATTGCGCCGCCAACGGCGACGATAATAACGTCGCTCAGGCATTGCAGAGGAACCTTAACAAAAGCGAACTTTGCAAGACAACGCTCAGCGAACACCAATCATTCAACGTGATTCATTCGATGTGATGGAAAGAACTGTGACGCCCGAACAAACAGGGAACTAACACGCATCAAGATTAAAAAATAGTTCGTTGATAATGGCTAGGCACTAGCCGAAATCTGGATTTGCGTAATAAAACCTACAAAAAAAAGAACGACTGATTCCTGCGCTCTATCATTTATAAATTACATTAGTCGCTGAGTGCATTTACTTTCCTAATGGAAGGTAACATGTTGTGCATATTTTATTCGTTCTATTTTGGTTTTCTTACACCATGGAGTCTTGGTCTTCTTGCTAGACGCTACTGCATCCTGTGGCTCCGCCAACGGTATTAAGTCTACACACCTACATGTTTCAGACAGAACCACCTATATATATCTTACATCCGTCCAGAGTGTTTTATTGTGTCGAACCATTTCCATTCGGATATTGTATTTATTTGCAGATTGTCTTTATCTTCTTTGTTTAAATACGTCATTACTTGTATGTTCGTCTTGTCTTCCTCTTACATAATGTCCAATATCTGTTGTTGTTGATGATGATGGTGATTGGTTTGTGGCACGCTCAACTGCGCGGTCATTTGCGCCCGTCCAAAGTCCCAATTTTATCACAGTTCAATTTGTTCACAATCCAATCCAGCCACTGTCACGAATGATCAGGATGTATTGATGAGGTCAACACAAACACCCAGTTTCTGGGCATAGAAAATCCCCAACCCGGCCGGGGATCGAACCCGGTGCCCGTGATCCAGAGGTAGCACGCTAGCCACTAGACCACGAACTGCGGAATTCAATATCTGTGATACGTATTTTTCTCACCCAAGGTTTTTAATTTGTTTGACTTTCATTTCGACTAGGGCTGTTTTTCTTTTATACATATGTTATACATGTATTGCGCATATTGATAATACTCCCGTAATATCGCTGCTGTTGTCGTGAGCTACGTCGTGGGACTGAAGTTCCAGAATGCACACAATATGAAATACGCCGCACTGAATTATCTTCGGAGTAGAATTCTAAGCCGGGATATCCGCCCCGGGAGCTAATTTCAGGGGGCGCCAAATTCATGTTCTTGAAGTAAAAGAACCTTGTTTCAAATAGCTCCTAGCATCCAGCGCACGTTGTTGATCTATCGATTATTCATATGATTTTGAAACGCATCCATTGGTTTTTGAATGAATAATAAGTTGATTTTTGAATGCGTGCATGGTGTGATCTCTCTGCCAGGGAATCCCCGTCGTATCTAGAAATAAACAACTTCCCCGCGGACAAAAGGGGACGGGGCTATGTAGGCTGAGTTGAGTAAACCCGAACGGGTGAATAATACCAATCGCCGTTGGTTTATGTGGCTGACTAGGTGTGCGAATTATAAGCGTTGTTATAATTATTAGCGTAATCTATAGATTCAGACTGCCATAGTGGAAATAAGCGACAATAAGGAATGACGGGTAAGAAAGAGTACATATTATCTTCTCGGTGTATCTAAGAAAATGAAATTTTGACAGAAAATTTTTACCATTCGGTACACCACTAAGGGCCAGTTGTACAGTCCCTGGTTAGCAGCCGCATGAGTTCTATTCTCGGAAATGCGCCAAAACCCGTTGTACCAACACATAATGAGGCCTAGCCGGAGAATAAATGCGGGATATCTAAACCAATGATTCTGGCAATGTTAGTGAAATTATCCGGAGACTAAGTTTTGACAATGGCAGGAATAGTTACAGAATTACTGATGACAAAACTGTTTCCTAGAACGAGAAAGGAGAAGAAACGGGGACATCACAAAAATTATATGGTAGAATATGAAGGATTCCGGATTTATTTGAAAATTTCGTACTACTACTACCACTACTACTACTTTTGAATCTCACGCTTGAGAAACAGAAGCATATGAATGAAATGCAAAACTATTCACTAACAAAAATCTTTTTGGTTGTAATAGTCCTAAGAGGCATTTAGTATTGGTACTTTGTGAATTATATTCTGTTCTGTTATTAACGTAAATGAGGTAGATAAAAAATGACCATTTGTGCCGAAACAGTCTCACTTATGTGGCGTATGTTACAGTTGCTGCAATATTATGAAGGCCTATTTCGTTTCACCTAACATACAGTGACAAAATAGACGTAATCAAATCGAGAAAACACACCACACTTGGATACTTTTCGAATTAGCAGCTTTTTCAATATTAGCCAACGAAATTTTGATTTTTCGTATAGGGAAACGATTGACGAACTTTCATGAGGTAATAGATTCGTTCTCAGAAAGGAAAGCATGCCACATAAAGTTGTAACAAGATGAGAAAGAAAAAAAATGCTGGGACCTAAGGATTGAAGAAATGTGTACTGTCTTGAATGTCTCTTGTCTCTACTAGTTTTATGTTTCCTGTATTTAATTTTATGGCGCGCAAAAGAGAAAGTTATTATCTCATAGGCAATAAAGAGTGCAAATTTTCTGAAGAGTTCTTATTCTACAATTAATCCCACCCAGTAATAATTGCGAGGCTTTTTCTTAAGGCGAGTAGGATGTCGAAGTGGTCGACTGGGATTAGGAGAGGCGCCACAGGATATTTTAATTTCTACTGTCCTGAATATAGGTTTGATGACTCTCATTACAAAATTTACACGTTTGGATTCCACAAAGCGAGAGACGAATGCTGCGTGAAGAGGCGTGCACTGCACTTTGACACATTTAAGACCAAGTAACAGGTCTTCCATTTCCTCGAAAATATAAGTTTTATATATCAAACTCTTCAGAAAGTTGTGCACTACAAAATGGATATATTTTTGAAAACTGGATTTTGATACATTTTTACGTCCTGTCTCAAACGCTCGAGTAGGAGGGATGTGGGTGGGGGAGGGTGCCACTATCATGTTTTTGTCCCGGTTCGGAAATATCGTAAATTCGAGGCTGCTCTGTGCCACCAGCGGAACAGTTTCAGTTCAGTGAATGATTAATAGGACCCAGTTCGAAGCTTACACACATCAAAGCAAAGTGCTCGAAATGATCAAACTTGATATCGAGCATATGCATTGTTGTAACCCACCTATTTGCATCCATAGCACACACGAGAACTTAGTTCATCCACGCATAGAAGCGCAGTGCACAGTTTACTGATTACTCGAAATTAATCAGTGTGTTGCTGCAGCTGATGTCGACACGTTGAAAAACACTAATTTCAGTACTTTATCTGTGTGTCTTTAGGCACGAAAACCAGCTCTCCAAATACGCCAAACGTCACAATCAGCGCATCTTTTTCGTCAGCTACTTCCATTCGACTGTTCAGTGTCATCACCAGGCTCTCTTAAAAAGGAAATATTTATGTTTAGATAGAGCTATTATTTTAATATATAGACACTTACTACAAATTTGTAGTAAAGAAAATAATATAGGAAGTTTGTTTATATACTGTATGTTCACTAGAACTATACCTTTAAAAAGTCACAAGCGATGATAGTAGGTATTACAGGGAAGCAAAGTGAAATGCCAAGAAATAGTCTTCGGAAGTACTGAATGAGCGTGTAGAAAATTGAAAACAACCTTCGGTGAAATTAAAATCATAGGCATATCACGATGAACTGTGTTCTGAGTTGGTAGTAGAAATGTAAGTCGATTTGGAAGACATCTACGTCTACATCGTCATTTATTTCGCATTCCGAAAGCCACCTAATGGTGTGTGGCGGAGGGTACTTTCGGTACCACTATCTGACCCCTCCAACCCTGTTCCACTTGCGAATAGTGCGTGGGAAGAATGATTGTCGGTAAGCCTCTGTATTGGATCTAATTTCTCGAATTTTCTCCTCGTGGTCAATACGAGAGACACCTCTTGAAAAGTGCTGTCCCTAAATTTCAGTAGTAAATCTCTCCGTGATGCACAAAGTCTCTCTTGTAACGTCTGCCAATGGAGTTTGTTATCATTTCCATAACGCTCTCGCACCAGCTAAACGAGCCCGTGACGAAACGCGCCACTCTTCTCTATATCCTCTATCAGTCCTATCTGATAGGGAACCCTTATAGATGAACAGTACTCAAGAATCGGGCGAACAAGTGCCTTCTAAGCCACTTCTTTCGCGAATGAGCTACATTTCCTTAAGATTCTTCCGATGAATCTGATTCTTTTTCCCACTATGTGTCTTATATGGTCATTCCACGTAAGGTCGCTCTGGATAGCTACTCCTAGATATTTTACGCCAGACGCTGCCTCCAGCTGTTTGACATCAATAATGTAGCTGTACAGTAGTGGATTTCTTTTCCTAAGTTTGCGCAATATGTTACATTTATTTATGTTCAGGGCCAACTGCCAGAGCCTACACCATTCATCAATTCTCTGCAGGTCGTTCTGCAAATTCTTGCTACTTTGGTATAGACAACTGCATTATCTGTGAATAGCCTTAAAGAACATCCGACGCTTTCTACTAGTTCTATATATTATAAACAGAAACGGTCGTATCACACTTCTATATATTATAAACAGAAACGGTCGTATCACACTTCTATATATTATAAACAGAAACGGTCGTATCACACTTCCCTGTTGTACTCCGGATATTACCTTTACATCTGTCGATGTACTGTAGTTCCGTTAAGAGCGACGTGTTGAGTTCTATCTGCAAGAAAGTCTTGAATCCAATTGCAGGTCTGCTCCGACACTCCGTAGGCTAGTATTTTTCTCATTAAACGGCAATGAGGGACGGTGCCAAATGCCTTGCTGAAATCAAGGAACACGGCATCAACCTGGGCGCCATTGTCCACTGCGCTGTCGGTCTCCTGGAGGAACAGAGCGAGCTGAGTTTCACAGGATGTTTACGGAATCCATGTTGATTTTTATAGGCGAGCTGTTCATTTTCCAAGAACGTCATAATTCTTGAGCATAAAACATGTTCCATAATTCTACAACAGATTGACGTCAACGATATAGGTCTATAATTGTGTGGGTCTGTCTTCCGGCCTTTCTTAAAAACGGAAATGACCTGCGCTTTTTTTCAGTCGTTAGGTACCTTTCGTTGCTCAAAGATATCTACGATAAATTACTGCGACAAAAGGACCAAGTTCTTTCGCATAATCTTTATGGAATTTTATAGGTATCTGATATGGTCCTGAAGCCTTTCCACTACTAAGCGATTGTATCTGCTTTTCAATTCCGCGGTCGGTTATCTCAAGATCTGCCATTTCGACGTTCACACGACGATTGAAAAAAGGGACAGTGTTACGATCTTCCCAGTGAAACAACTTCGGAAGACTGAATTCAGTATTTCGGCTTTCTCTCTGTTATCTTCCTTTTCGGTGCCGGTGTGGTCACATAGAGAATGAATAAATGATTTTGACGCACTTACTGATTGTACATACTATCAAAATCTCTTAGGGATTTTACTCAGGTCTGTTGACAGCGTCTTAGCTTCGAAATCACTGAGCGCTTCTCTCATTGCTGTCCTTACGCTCATTTCCCGTTCGTTCAGCTTTTGTTTGTCAGCTAGTTTTTTACTCCTCTTGAGTCTGAGATGAAGTGCTCTTTGTTTACGTAGCGTTTTTCCAACACGGCTATTAAACTATGGCGAATCTTTCCCATACTTTAAAACCTTACTCGGAACATACTTGTCTAGTGCATATTGAATGATGACATTGAATTTTTCCCATTTGTTCTCCACATCTTGTCCTCATCACCGAATATTTGATGCTGACTGCTGAGATATTCTGAAATTGCTCAGCAAATATATCTTCCTACGTTTCTTAACATTCCTTAAAGGACCTGTCCTCGTAGATGCTGTTACAGCCTTATGATCACCGATACCTTCCTCTACGTTAGCTGATTCGGTACGTTCAGGTCTGTTTGTTGCCAGGAGGTCTAAGACGTTACCCTCACGAGTTGGTTCCCTAACTGTCTTCTCAAGGTAATTTTCGGACAAGACACCCAGTACAATGTCACACGATTCCCTGTCTCTGGCAGCAGTTTTGATGGCATGACACTCCCAATCTATACCTGGCACGTTGAAGTCACCGTCTATTACAACGGCATGATCAGAAAAATTACTAATAATATTCTGCAATCTCTGTCTGAAGCGCTCTACAACTGCAGATCCTGACCTAGGTGGCCTATAAAAGCATCCGATCGCTAGTTTTGACCGTTATTTGATAGTTTCACCCAGATTAATTCTCATTCGGAATCAGTGATAACTACGCTAGATTTTATCGAATATTTTTACTGGAATAAACACGCCGCCACTAGTGGCGACTAACCTAACCTTACGGTAAACATTTCGGTCTGAACTTAGGATTTCATTGTCATTGACTTCTGGCTTCAATCAGCTTTCTGTTCCCAATACTATCTGTCCATTATAACCTTCAATAAGCGATGCTAATTCTGGGAACTTTCCTTGGATGCTCCCGCAGTTTGCTAAAATCATATTAATGTTTCCTATCTCTGATCTGCGAGGACCAAAGTTCTCCGAGTTCGTTGTGGTTGATTTAACAGATAAATCGTGATTGCTCCCAAGGGAGGGGTTCTCTGACCTAGAAAAATCCCCATGTGCACGCCACATGAACTGCGGTACCCTGGTAGCCGCTTCCTGTGTGTGGTGCACGCCTGACCTTTTAAGGGGAACCCTGCAATTCTGCACTCAACAGTGGAGATCGAGAAATTCGCATCCGATACCGTCGCAGAGCCGTATGAGCCTCTGGTTTAGACCTCCCACTCTGCACCAAACCAGAGGAGCGCGATGAACGCTGGGTAGTAATATATAAACAGACTGCTTAGCCTGCAGCCCGCGTGCTTTGCTAGTTGCCTTCACCAAATCAGGTAGCCCCCGAAAGGAGCCGATGATGGCCTCAGAATCCAAGCAGCAGGCGTCATTCGTGCCGACATGTGCCACTACATGCAGCCGGTTGCACCCAGTGCGCTCGATAGCCGCCGGCAGGGCCTCATCACATCACGGATGAGACCTCCGGCAAACATACCAAATGTACACTGGAATTCTTTCTCGCCTTGCCTGATATCTCCCTGAAGAGCTCCATCACCCGCCTAACATTGGAGCTCCCAAAGACTAACACACCCACCCTCTGTACTTGTCCGGAATGGGCAGGAAAATCGAGCGCTGGAGAGGTATCCCGTGCTGGCTCAGAGTTATCATCAACACTGGGTAGCACATCGTACCTGTTGCTAAGAAGTAGGAGGCCTGCTCCCTCTTTCGCCTTCCGCTCACTGACACGATAAGCCACCACTGTCTGCCACTCACTATGGAGTGAGGACGGACCGGTCAGATGTTGCGTATCGTAAGCCGCAGTGACGTCCGGGTCACCAGGGAATTCCAGTGACACTAAAGGTGTCGCAGGTCTCGTCACTGGCGCGCCGACGTCACTGCGGCTTCGAGAATTAGCTAGAAGCTTGTCGACGGTAGTCAACGCGGCTTCCAGCCGTTTACGGACAGCAGCCAACTCTCCTTCTGTCCGCTCACAACAAGCACACTCCATAGCCGTATTGTACTGTGTATAAAACAGATATAAGGTCTGAAATGGCGCTACTGAGTTTGAAAATATACCAAAGGAGAATAAAGTAACAGTAAAAGTTGGTGCCCATATTTCTCTCTGAACTCTGAGATCGCAAGCTATTAAAAATTAATAAATTTCTCTACACGGAATATTTACTCTAGGAAGCCGCCCTACACAAGCTTATTCACAGGACTTACACAAAAACAAAGCCTACGATTAATTTTCTAACCACTAGTCTACACAGTAAAGTACACACGTACATTTCACTTCTTTGCAGAAGCTCGTGAACAAAAAACAAAGATTAAATTAACTTACAGTTTATCACACAAGTGCTGCCGCTGCTGTGCTGCGCGTCCTCTCGGCTCGGCGGCTGCCGCAACACTGGGAGACAGGAGATTCAGAAAAAGGGTCTGGTTTGAACAGTGCTTTGGGAGACTTGTTACTAACAGAGGCGGAAAGGAAGGATAGCATTGCTTGGAATCTCTAAAATCATTGGATGAAGCGGTAACCTTATAACCCTATCATCTGCTGCAATTTGCTACTGCTGTTGTACCATAACCTTAAAGCAGATTGTAAAATAAAACAATCTTATTAAAGCAATTATGGTATAACGCAACAGAGCAGTGTTACCCTCTGAGAGGATTTTTGTTGTGTTGACCGTTTTGTACCTAACGGAGGTGGCTTATCGGAAGTGAAAGTCAGAATTACGGAAATATTTGAACAGTAACAAACAAAATTTTGCCTATCTGTACTGTTTAACTGGTAAAGAAAACGGCCGCCAGCCTAACCAGGCAAGAGAATGATTAACATTCTCGTTCAAGAAAATAGTTATTAGTAACTTTAATGGATAAACACAACCTATACTTTGTCACACGCGAGTACAGTGAACTCTTGACACATACGTATGTTTTAAGATTGAAGCTAACAACTGGAGCAGCACAAACTATTTGCAAATTTATAACAGATACCGAAACACACTATTACTTTAAGGGCTTACACAAACTGGATGGTCTTTATAACGTTATTATTACTATTCACTGCAGAATCATTAATTGGATATAGGTTAAGTCTCTCTCAGTTAAATACTTTACTATTTAAAATGAAAGTTAATTGGAATCCACTAACAGGTTGTTTCTATCTTTTAAATAAAGAAATAATGTTTTTTTATAATTAGTGGTCTTCCCATTACTTGTTACCGAGCATTAACACAATAGACAAACTGTGGATCCTGGTATACTATTCATATGCACTTCTAATACACAAGAGAGACAAACACTTAGCAAACATGAGTATATAACGTTTAATACTGCAGTTTTCCACTCTTACTACATTGAGAGACAAAATTAACATATATGTAAGATACTGACTCACCTTCTGTGATTTACAACAGGCAGTAATGAGATCATTTACGAAGCAAACCTTTATAAGCCTCAGTCTTAAGAACTTTTAATTTGAAGTTGGCAACAATACATTGATAAGCAGTTTTACTAGGAAAATTATTTTCGACAAGCTTCATTAACTGTAATTCACTCTCTTGCCACATTAACTTTTACTTTCATTTAACTATGTTCAAGAGGCATCAATTAGCAAAACACTGGGCTTTAATGTTCTTTCAGTAAGGACACTCGGAAATCACTTTAGTTCAAACGGAGAGGAACCTGAGAGGTGTTATGATAAGGAGAAAAAGCAAGGTAGGTACATAAATTCAGTTATAAATTACCTTATATTTGAGCACGCTAACACATCCATTAAGCTGATCCTTCACTGTACATTGCTATAGTGCTCCATTACAGTGATTGCGCAATGTGGTGACGATTGCATGTCGGTAGGTGGAATTACAAGTAGAATTGCTGGACTCTGTCATTTCTTGGTGGCGATGATAGGTACAAATTCCAGAATAGTTCCAGCTATTTACCCATCCATCCGAGGCATAGGAAAGGAGCAGAAAAATCCTCTCTCGGGACCAGCACAATATGCAACATTTACATGGCAGTGCACAGTTTGTTAGTTCGTCCCTGACTCGTAGCTCGTCCAGGACTGGTGGCTCGCCCCCGACTGACTCTTGTTCCACCTTTTCTACGTAGGCCAACCACAATTTGCGCGCGCTACACAGTTCCGTCCCCGACGGGAACCAGAACACCTTTTACATACAAACTAACTAAGAACCCTAGGTGAGGATCAGCAGTTTACATAACAGCAACCAAATTCATTCAATAAAACAGAATATTTGCACATATTGACATTTCTACAAAAAAATTATTCACACAGAAATTACAATTATATACAGTAAGATTTGTTCCTTCCAAATGGGACAAAGAATTTAAATGACAGATACTCTACTTTGCATAGAATCAAATCATGTCATCAAAGTTTTAAACAAAGAAAAGAGTATACAATTTTGTGACATCTATTCGATCAAACATATTTACAGAAGCTCAACGATGTAACATTAAATAAAACAAAAGCAAAATAAATCCATACAGCATAAGAGCTATGGTGTTACAACCTGACGACTGCTGGAGTAGGTGTGTAGACAATCTTTTGCATACACGGATCTATAGCCACTTTGAATTTCTAGTTGGGAATAATTTACCTGCATAGGCTGTTCTTATTTTTGAAATAATCACTTTATATTTTACCTGTTATTTATTTTCACATCTTTGACCATTTTCAACGTACTTGTGCTACCTCCATCACAGTAAAAAATTGTCATCACAAACCCTTTTATACTCCACATGTGTGGTGCAAGCAACATCTGATGGCACCCTTAATAACTGATTCTTACGATCGTGGTAGTTACGAGCACAACCGTCTCAGACGCAAATTCTGTTTCTAAATACAGAAAAGTGCAACATTACGCGAGCGTTTAACCCCTGATGCGAACACACTTAAACGTTATATATGTGTATTTTTGTATCTGTCTTTGACATCGTAGCTCCCAACCGAAAGGTCCAATTTTAATGGAGTCTTTTAATTTGAAATTTGGTATAATCGGTATAGTTCTTAGCTGTGTTTCTTGAAAGTCTGTTCAGTCCTTTAAATTTCAACAGCTGAATAAGCACTGTAAAATCGTTTTTTGCCAGTGCGCTCTCTTGATATACACTACATAATACATAAGAGCTACATCAAGAGACGTAGAACCAGATAGTAGAGCGCAAAAAGATCTAAATGTACGTGGGAATATATGTTTCTCTTTTACGGCTGACCAACAATGATGATTTTAGTCTCTTGATGTCGCTCGTTTCAGCACCTGCTAAGCATAGAAAGATGACTGGACTCAACTGTAAAAAATAAACACATGCTGTAAAAAATAAACACATGCTGTCACACTTTTTTTCAATTCTTCTTGAGATTTACAATTCAGTACTACATCAGATGTAGTTAGCTAAATATATACTGAAACGTAGTCAGTCATTGTATGCATAAATTAAAAAAATCACGTAACTGACAATGGTAAAATGCAATGATCGTGTTTAATGTATTTCTGTTACTAATAGTTGGTGCCAGTCCAAACTGCAAAATATTCTAAATTTAAAAATATTTTTAAACATTGCAACACCAAAATCTTGCAACTGTAACAATATTTATGAAAAGACATCTATTGTCAGAATAGATTGATTTCGGCGAGGCAAGATCTCTCGTTGCAATTTCGTGTTCGGTCCCGTAAAGTATTTGTGTGAATGTGAGAATAGAGTATCGATCGTACCGTTTTCTCTACTGATAAAATACAAAGTTTAAAAAGCATGAAATAAATCTGAAACTAAAAATCAGAATAAGACACAAAAACCTCTAAAAAGTAAAAAAAAATAGGTATTGCCCCTTTAAGTTTAATGTAAGTAGTAATATTTTGAACGAAGGGTCTTCGCTTCCGGGGACCGCTAAGCAAATGAAATAAAAACAGAATACATCTTAAAATGTCAATGTATGAAATTTAAATACAAGTAAGGTACCTAGGCAACATAGGTAAATATCAAAACAACAATTTCAAATCGTTGTTCTAAGTTTTAATTAATTTACTCCTAAAAATTCGCAATGCAAACGACAATGGTCAGGCGACAGCCCGTTCGGGTCGTCGCACTTCGTCACACACCGCACAACTTGCGCTGGTGGCTTAACGAACATTGAGTTAGGATGGTATTGTCAGAAAACAGCAGGGCATATGTCTCGTAAGATAGATTGATGTACGAAACTAAGTGCGTGCGTAGTTATGTAAAAATATCATATAAAACAAAAAGATAACTCTATTCTTCAACAATGTTAGGATACTTAGAGATGACTAGTTTTCATATTTTATGCAATAAGTAATCATAAATTCACTAAACTAGTTTGTGGTGTGGATGCGGTACACGCGGAACTGGAAGAGATGACGGGAAACAGAAGAGGTTTATATCCAGAAACAATGAAAGCATGCTGTTCCAGAAAGAATACCTGCTGTTACCCTCCAGTTTTTTTCTTTATTTAGTTTTCCCCCTACATGACGACGATTGGATCAAAATATTACTACTTATAATAAACTGAAAGGGGCAATACAATTTTTTTAGATGACTTTTGTGTCGGGGATTTTTAAAATTTTGAATTTAATTTTTTCTCTCTTTGCCAGTGTACAACACGTTGTGTGTAGAATCAATGAGACTGGACTTTCGGAAAAATATTGTCTGCACAAACCTGAGAATAACAAGAGAAAAAATATCTTAGAGCTATCTCACAAGCAGCTTAACAGTTCATGGATCAAAGTTGCTAAAAAAAATAACATGATAAAGTTGCCAATAAAAATAACATGATAAAGACAAAAACGGAAAAGAAAATTGCGGGTCTGTTAAATGACGATCAGTTTGGCTTTCGGAAAGACAAAGGCACTAGAGAGGCAGGCCTGACGATGACTGTATTAATGCTAGCGAGATAGGGAAAAATGAAGTCGCTTTCATAGGATTTTTTTTTTGCCTAAAGAGGCGTTCGAATATATGTTTTCAAAATGTTTGAAATACACAGAATAGGTATAAGCTGTAAGGAAAGACGGGTAGCATACAATAATTTCAAGAACCATCAGGCAACAATTATAATGGAAGACCAAGAACAAAGTCCTTGGATTCGCAAGGGTAAGACAGGGATGTAATCTTTCGCCCCTACTGCTCTCCTTGTACACTGAACAAGCAATGACGGAAAGGAAAGAGGAGTTCAAGAGTGAGATTAAAATTCAGGCTGGTCCTGGCGGAGGTTCGAGTCCTCCCACGACCATGGGTGTGTGTGTGTTTGTCCTTAGGATAATTTATGTTAAGTAGTGTGTAAGCTTAGGGGCTGATGACCTTAGCAGTTAAGTCCAATAAGATTTCACTCGCATTTCAGCATTTTCTTTTAAAAATTCAGGGTAAAAGGTATATGAGTGGTAAGAGTCTCTGATGACTTTGCTGTTGTTTGGGAAAAGAGGAAGAATTGCTAGATCTGTTGCAGAAATGAACAGTTGAATGAGAACAAAAGATAGATTGAGGACATTTCAACGAAAAGTGAAAGTATTGAACAGATTCCCAAAAAGAGATGTGATAAATTTGACATAAAATTTGGGGACCACGTACTAGGTGTAGACGATGCGAAGGAAATCCGCTACTGTGGAAAGAGAATAACAAATGACGTACTATGCAAGAAATATAAGAATCAGACAAATAAAGGGAAATGTAGCCATAGATAGTATGAAACATTGTCCGTAATTTGAGAAAGAAGTCTCTGGCAGTAAACCTTTGGACAACTGCAGTTTATGGCAGTGAATAGTGGACTGTTGAAAAACTGGAAAAGAAGAGTCGATGCGTTTGAGACTGACAAGGTAAGGAATGAGGAGATTCTCTGAAGAATCAGCGAGGAAAGTAATATGTGGAAAACATTGGTAAGAAGGAGGGACAGAATGGCAGGACATTTGTTAAGATATCAGGGAATAACTTCCATGTTACTAGAAGAAACTGTAGAGGGTAAATACTCTAGGGGAAGACAGAGACTGGAATACATCCAACGAATAACTGGAGACTTAGGCAAGTGCTACTCTGAGATGAAGAGGTCGGCACAGGCGAGGAAGTGGTGGCGAGTCGCGTCAAACCAATCAGAATAGTGATGAAGATGTATATCGATATATCGGAATATATGTCGTCAGACTGTGATATAGTGTGTGTGATTGGAAGTTTCCATGCTTGGTTACATATAACCAGAATTGTTTTGAACAGGAGTGTGAATATGACGGATGTTCAAAATGGTTCAAATGACTCTGAGCACTATGGGACATCTGAGGCCATCAGTTCACTAGAACTTAGAAATAATTAAACCTAACTAACCTAAGGACTTCACACACATCCATGCCCGAGGCAGGATTCGAATCTGCGACCGTAGCTGTCGCGCGGTTCCAGACTGAAGCGCGTAGAACCACTTAGCCACAGCGCCCGGCCAATATGGCCAAAGTGATGAACGTCAAATATGTATGTAAATCTTCATCAGCAGCTCCAAATAATATTGCTGTGTCAACAACTGGAAGTATGAAAATTTGTACATATTTCTATATCAATCCCATGGGGAAGAGCTTTATATACACTCCATCGCAGTCTTTAACACTGGTAGCATGCCGCGACAGCGTGGACGTGAACCGTATGTGCAGTTGACGGACTTTGAGCGAGGGCGTATAGTGGGCATGCGGGAGGCCGGGTGGACGTACCTCCGAATTGCTCAACACGTGGGGCGTGAGGTCTCCACAGTACATCGATGTTGTCGCCAGTGGTCGGCGGAAGGTGCACGTGCCCGTCGACCTGGGACCGGACCGCAGCGACGCACGGATGCACGCCAAGACCGTAGGATCCTACGCAGTGCCGTAGGGGACCGCACCGGCACTTCCCAGCAAATTAGGGACACTGTTGCTCCTGTGGTATCGGCGAGGACCATTCGCAACCGTCTCCATGAAGCTGGGCTACGGTCCCGCACACCGTTAGGCCGTCTTCCGCTCACGCCCCAACATCGTGCAGCCAGCCTCCAGTGGTGTCGCGACAGGCGTGAATGGAGGGACGAATGGAGACGTGTCGTCTTCAGCGATGAGAGTCGCTTATGCCTTGGTGCCAATGATGGTCGTATGCGTGTTTCGCGCCGTGCAGGTGAGCGCCACAATCAGGACTGCATACGACCGAGGCACACAGGGCCAACACACGGCATCATGGTGTGGGGAGCGATCTCCTACACTGGCCGTACACCTCTGGTGATCGTCGAGGGGACACTGAATAGTGCACGGTACATCCAAACCGTCATCGAACCCATCGTCTACCATTCATAGACCGGCAAGGGAACTTGCTGTTCCAACAGGACAATGCATGTCCGCATGTATCCCGTGCTCTAGAAGGTGTAAGTCAACTACCCTGGCCAGCAAGATCTCCGGATCTGTCCCCCATTGAGCATGTTTGGGACTGGATGAAGCGTCGTCTCACGCGGTCTGCACGTCCAGCACGATCGCTGGTCCAACTGAGGCGCCAGGTGGAAATGGCATGGCAAGCCGTTCCACAGGACTACATCCAGCATCTCTACGATCGTCTCCATGGGAGAATAGCAGCCTGCATTGCTTTGAAAGGTGGATATACACTGTACTAGTGCCGACATTGTGCATGCTCTGTTGCCTGTGTCTATGTGCCTGTGGTTCTGTCAGTGTGATCATGTGATGTATCTGACCCCAGGAATGTGTCAATAAAGTTTCCCCTTCCTGGGACAATGAATTCACGATGTTCTTATTTCAATTTCCAGGAGTGTATTTTTGTAAAGCGTAGACTGTTTCCGAGACTGGTTCCCAGTTACGACCAGTTTTCTGAAGATCTCACTTGGTTATTAGGCAAATCCTGGAACTGGTTGTTTCCTCCCGTTTCCTACTGCTGCGATCTCACCAGCTACACAGGGTATCAAAGCAATAATATTCAATATTCAGAGCTATTATGTAAATTGAAGGTGGAGGGGTAGAAAGGAAAAGAAGCGGAAGGAAATAATTATATCAGCTGCAACTAGACTTCATGCAGAATAAGCGGTGATGAGTGAAAATGTGTCCTGGACTGTAACTCGAATCTGGGATCTCCTGGTTACTAGGGAGCTGCGTTAACCACTGCCATATCTGACACAGCTTTTGGCGCAAACGCGCGGACTGTCTCGTCACACTCCCCGGCCGACTATCACTCCCCCCTAGCGCCACCTACGCACAGTACCGATCCACGTCCTCCACATGCACTGACTATATTCCTATTGGTAGTCGAACATAAATGTGCTTCCGAACTGAAGGTTGTGGGTTCATTGCCGTCGAGATGAATCAGTTATATGTATCTGTGGTGTTTGTTCTTTTGGACACTGAAGGTTAGATACACATTTACTTTCCACCTCCAGCAGGGATCTAAAACTATCGAGCATGGAGGATATGGATGGGAATTAGGGCAGGTAGCGCTAGGTGGGAGTGTGAGTCAGCTGGGGATTGTCTGAGATCGTCCATGCATGTACCATAAACTCTGTGTCTAGGTGGGGCAGTGGTTAACGGAACTACCTCGTAAGCAGAAGATCCTAGGTTCGTGTTCCCGTCTGGCACACGCTTTCACTCGTCGACGCTGACTCTGCATAATGTCTCGATGCAGCTGACGTCATTAATTCTTTTACTTTCCTTTCTCCTCTCTTCACTTTCAGTTTACATACATGTAACACAACTGCAGATTCCGTGTGGTGTCTGCTCTTTCGGGTATGTACAAAGAAACAGGCACCACACATTCATGTAATTCAGCGAAATGACAGGAATTATCATTCTAAGAAAATATGTCTAGCAAACATGGGGACTAAAATGCATACCTGAAGAGCTAAGAGTACTTGTTCAATAGATGAGCTGTATTTCACAGAACAGAAGACAAACAAGTGCTCATTGCTCTTAACATATACATTTTAGAGCTAATATTTACGAGAAATTTTGCTTCGAAAGAGAGTTCTTGCGATATCCCTGAATATTGGGAATTCCTCCTGGGACACCATGTATAACTTAGAACGTGTTCTCGACAATGGGATGGATACCAGTTGGCGCTACCAAGCAGCAGAGAATGAAACATTTCGGTATCAAAAATTCACTCAAACACTACATACACATCTCTCTCTCTCCCCCCCCCCCTCTCTCTCTCTTTCTCTCTCTCTCTCTCTCTCTCTCTCTCTCTCTCTCTCTCTCTCTCTTTCTCCCTCCCCCTCCCTCCCTCTGTCACACACACAGACACACACACATACAGTACAATCAAGACACGCGCACACAGGACAATGGCGAACATTATCGCAGAAATAAAGTAAAATAGATTAGATCCTCCAATGCCATTTCCCTATTTCCCGTAGTTACTAGGTGAATGCCACCTCTCAGTTATGTCCAATTAGGAATTCGTGTCCTCTACACCCAGCCTACTATGATAATTCCCTGAAATGCACAACGTACTTCATTAGTCCACTTTGTTCTAATAAGTGGGGAGTGAAAGGCATACAAAATGAGGAAAATACGAAAAATGTCCAATGCCCATCCCATGGGTGCGAAGCAAAAAGTGGAACCGGAAGTCTGCTTCTGAACACTCCCAATTAGAACTTCCTCTGTCCCAGTACCTACTCACCTGGTGTCTGATCGCAAAGGCTTGGACTACCGTAGGTCATTACTCTAACATCCGTTTCTGCACCTAGAATTACAGAATGGAGCAACTAGAA
This sequence comes from Schistocerca gregaria, assembly GCF_023897955.1. NCBI lineage: Eukaryota > Metazoa > Arthropoda > Insecta > Orthoptera > Acrididae > Schistocerca > Schistocerca gregaria. The sequence continues at coordinate 353,030,630 of NC_064922.1, read as the reverse complement.
AAAATAAAAAACACGAAAGACCCACTGTCTCGATTTGAACAAGGTATTCAAGCGACTTACTGTAACTGAAGGTATAATGGATCTGATAATACCCTACCAAGTACCGTTGGATATGCAAATGTCATTATTAAATTAACATTTTATCTATTACTAATGTTTTTGAAGTAAGTGCGTATGTGTGTGTGTGTGTGTGTGTGTGTGTGTGTGTGTGTGTGTATCAGAGGGGGAGGGAACGCAGCTGTACGGCTATTATAAACCTTTAATTATTATGCGTTGTTTTGAAATCATTGAATTACTCATATCACATGTCCACACGACGTCCGGAGAATATTTGGTTCCATAAGTCTAAAGAACGTGATTAGAATTATACTTACATGTAATTTTTTGTATATTAGTTAGTTTTATGGGCCACGGATCATTAACACGATAAATCGTCATGATGTTGAGTTAGTTCATATTCACATCACAAATTAACAAATTACTTTGTTAATGTGCCTTCAAAAGACATACCGATGTGAATTTGTAATTCCTAGACAGCATGTTTTATAAATTAAATACAAATTCAGCTATGGAATAGAAAGAGTTGTCAACGTGAAACGTTTTTAGTGAAAAATAGACCACACACACACACACACACACACACACACACACACACACACACACACACACACATACACACGCATGCACGCTCGCGCGTGCAGCTCACGCGGACATGACGCCAGTCTCTGGCAGTTGAGGCTAGCTAAAGGTGCTGCAGCTTCAGTCCGCGTGAGCTGCGTTTGTGTGTGTGTGTGTGTGTGTGTGTGTGTGTGTGTGTGTGTGAGTTGTCTATTTTTGACAAAGGCCTTGTTGACCAAAAGCTTATTTTGTGACAGCCTTTTTATGTGCCTATTTGCGACTCAGCATGTCCACTATATGGTGAGTAGGAACTATCCTTTACATAATATTGTTGCGTTTCATCATGGATTTTCCATTGTTTGAAACGATTTTCGTCTTTTCAAATTTTAGTTTACTCTGTGTCTCACATTTTATATCACTGTGTAAAGTGATCAAAAATTTTGATTGTGGAATTGTGCATCCCTTTTGTTGCTAGAGACAATCTTAATATGGCGCAATTATTGTCATTTATTCTTCTGGTATTGTAATTATATGCGTCATTGTTCCTTTCGAATTGCAGCGGATTATTTTCAACAAACTTTATGAGGGAATAAAAATACTGCGAAGCAATACTCAAAAAGGCTACCTCCTGCAGCAGATGGGTATAAGTTGATCGTGACAACACTTGTTATTCTTACAGCACCTTTTTTGTGCAGTGAAGTCTTTGTTTCTTAAAGACAAGTTAATGCACGACATTATTTCATAAGGCATTATTGAAAGAAAAAATGCAAAATATCTCAACTTATTGCTCTGACAATGATTTTAAGTACCATTATGGCTGTACTAAGTTATTTTGCGTGGCGAAAAAGTGCTTTTTCCAGTTATAATTCTCATTAATATGTGAACCTAAGAATTTTGATGCCTCCACCTTATTTACTATTTCCTCACCATGTGTTGCGCTTACTTTGGTGTACTTCCCCTAGATGTGCAGAACTGAATATGTTGTGTCTCTTTATAACTTAGAGTGAGGACATTCGCAGGAAACAAGTCAATGATAATTTTAAGGACATTGTTTACCTTTCTTCTTTTGCTATAGTCTATGTATGCTTGGACTGATTACAGTACTAGTGGGATCCGCAGCAAGAACAAATTCTGTTCATTACGCATTAAAAGTAATATCGTTCGCGTATATGAGGAGCATTAGCATACCTGAGATTGAACGTTGGGGAACCGCAAATGTGATATCTCCCCAGTCATAATATCGCCCCCGAGTTACATTGGTTGAATTACTACGGACAACTTTCTTCGCTCTTTTGGTTAGATCCGACATTATACATTGGTTGGCTATACCCTCTAGGAGAATATTGCAATTCACACAGTGAAATATCTACGTTAGAAAACACCAAACTTCGCTATTTTGCTATTTAATGCTTGTAAAATTTGGGTTCAAATGGTTCAAATGGCTCTGACCACTATGGGACTTAACATCTGTGGTCATAAGTCCCCTAGAACGTAGAATTACTTAAACCTAACTAACGTAAGGACATCACATACATCCATGCCCGAGGCAGGATTCAAACCTGCGACCGTAGCAGTCGCGCGGTTCCTGACTGAGGGCCTAGTAAAATTTCGGGACTGAAGATGTAAACACCACTCTCAGTACAGCGACTCTTAAATCCAAACATACGATCTATAAAGCTTTCAGTGGCGTGTGGTCTTGAGTTCTGGTATTAACCGGTTTCTAGCAAATAATTACAACCAAATATATTAATGCAGCACTTTGGTGTGTTACATGGCAAAGAGTCAGCATAAAAGCAGAGAACAAGCGCTAATTTCGATATTACATTCGTTGATATTGGAAAGCTAGCACAAAACCTCCTAGTTAAATACCAAAGGCAACGGTAGCTCTGGAATGGAAATTAAGCTGGTTTGTATCATAGCATTTCAGGGGACTCCAGCGGTGGTGTGTGATTAATTGCTCCTCACCGTTTGGAATGAATACAGCAGAGTCGATTTGATTTAATGTAACTGCTAGCCTTGTAATTTTCTCTTCCTACTATATGTCCTGAAGGTAAAATTATTTACTACCGTTGTGCTTGTTTTTTCTTGTTGGTGGTATTGCGTAAAAGGCAGTCACTTTGAAACGGTTTCCAGTGTTCGTCCAGTTTTTGATTTACTTGCACAGTATGAAGCATACTCTTTTATCTATAGTGCTAAGCTTGCTAGTGTTTTTCGGGGCATTTGTAATCAAACATCTGTTTACCAATAGTAAGATATTGAATATTCTTTCATAATAGACGTGCTGATTTCGCAGAATGTATTGTTTTTTGTGAGACACTTGTTACTGGCTACAATAACGCTTTTACTTCGTTTCATTATTCGGTGTCACAGACACTGGATCATAAAATGAAAGTGCAGATACGAACATAAGGGAAGATATTACAAAAGAGTCATAAAAGAAGAGGCTGAACTCCCATGAGTCCGACAGAATAGTATGTACAAAGCTTTACATGCTTCTTACGAAATATTTCTTACGATAAGATCAGCGACGACTAAACAGTGTAGCATTGTCAGCAATGGGCAGGGCAGCAGTGCCGCACATTGGTAGTTTGAAATTGATATTTTTCACGTTATTTCAACTTTCTTTCAGAAGAATCATTTTTGTGTTTGTTCTAAAAATTCTGTGCAGATAATAGCTTTCAATCATATCAATCACAGTATTTCGGAAATTACAAATACACTCCTGGAAATTGAAATAAGAACACCGTGAATTCATTGTCCCAGGAAGGGGAAACTTCATTGACACATTCCTGGGGTCAGATACATCACATGATCACACTGACAGAACCACAGGCACATAGACACAGGCAACAGAGCATGCACAATGTCGGCACTAGTACAGTGTATATCCACATTTCAAAGCAATGCAGGCTGCTATTCTCCCATGGAGACGATCGTAGAGATGCTGGATGTAGTCCTGTGGAACGGCTTGCCATGCCATTTCCACCTGGCGCCTCAGTTGGACCAGCGTTCGTGCTGGACGTGCAGACCGCGTGAGACGACGCTTCATCCAGTCCCAAACATGCTCAATGGGGGACAGATCCGGAGATCTTGCTGGCCAGGGTAGTTGACTTACACCTTCTAGAGCACGTTGGGTGGCACGGGATACATGCGGACGTGCATTGTCCTGTTGGAACAGCAAGTTCCCTTGCCGGTCTAGGAATGGTAGAACGATGGGTTCGATGACGGTTTGGATGTACCGTGCACTATTCAGTGTCCCCTCGACGATCACCAGAGGTGTACGGCCAGTGTAGGAGATCGCTCCCCACACCATGATGCCGGGTGTTGGCCCTGTGTGCCTCGGTCGTATGCAGTCCTGATTGTGGCGCTCACCTGCACGGCGCGAAACACGCATACGACCATCATTGGCACCAAGGCAGAAGCGACTCTCATCGCTGAAGACGACACGTCTCCATTCGTCCCTCCATTCACGCCTGTCGCGACACCACTGGAGGCAGGCTGCACGATGTTGGGGCGTGAGCGGAAGACGGCCTAACGGTGTGCGGGACCGTAGCCCAGCTTCATGGAGACGGTTGCGAATGGTCCTCGCCGATACCCCAGGAGCAACAGTGTCCCTAATTTGCTGGGAAGTGGCGGAGCGGTCCCCTACGGCACTGCGTAGGATCCTACGGTCTTAGCGTGCATCCTTGCGTCGCTGCGGTCCGGTCCCAGGTCGACGGGCACGTGCACCTTCCGCCGACCACTGGCGACAACATCGATGTACTGTGGAGACCTCACGCCCCACGTGTTGAGCAATTCGGCGGTACGTCCACCCGGCCTCCCGCATGCCCACTATACGCCCTCGCTCAAAGTCCGCCAACTGCACATACGGTTCACGTCCACGCTGTCGCGGCATGCTACCAGTGTTAAAGACTGCGATGGAGCTCCGTATGCCACGGCAAACTGGCTGACACTGACGGCGGCGGTGCACAAATGCTGCGCAGCTAGCGCCATTCGACGGCCAACACCGCGGTTCCTGATGTGTCCGCTGTGCCGTGCGTTTGATCATTGCTTGTGCAGCCCTCTCGCAGTGTCCGGAGCAAGTATGGTGGGTCTGACACACCGGTGTCAATGTGTTCTTTTTTCCATTTCCAGGAGTGTATTTACATGTAACTAATTGTTTTAAGATTCTTAAAATATTATTTTCTCAATTTTTGGCTGTTATGCGCAATTTATATTTTTGACTGTGTGTTAATGTTTATTAGAAAGAGTAGAACGGAAGCAGAAGTAAGAAGAGAAGTCCGAGACAAGGTTTGCAGCTTTCTCTAACGCTCCGTATGTGATATTAAATTACAGAATTTACAATACATAATTTTTTTTTTCATACAGTCTTTCATGGGGCATAAAAGACTTTCCTTCCGCTGGCCACATGAATAGAGAATTAAAACACAACGTTTCGAATATTACCTACTTCGCTGTTCGTAAGGAATAAACCTTCGGCGTTTGCTCTGTATGTATTAATCAGTTTTCCGTCTATCCAGTATACTGAAGGAAATCTTTCGAACATTGACATTTAATTTAAGTTGGTTGCATCTAGAACACCAAGAGCTTTTTTAATGATTTAATCTTTTCAGTTTCTGAAGAGAATATTACCTCTTCGTCTAAATCAATCCGCTATCGCAGGTGGGCGCCAAATTGACTTTAAGACACAGCACTTCGCAAGAGTGTTAAATTTTAAGAGCGTTTTTCTCCTGAACATCTGAGAGATGCGAAATATTAGTTTGGCGACAGAACTGTGATATATACAAAATCCAACGAATTCGGGACAGTGTCGAAAGCACTCCTTGCCAGTCTTGTAAATAGTTGCTGCACCCGAGAAAGGAAACAGGATATAAAATAATTATATCGAGCTTCATAATATCAGTGACGTAATTGAAGTTCGGATTTTTTCATTGCATCGTCCAGTTTAAAGAGCGAAATCTTATTTCCAACTTTTCGTGTTATCTGAATTTTGGAAAAAAAGGGAAAACTGAGCCTTTCAATATGGCTTTGAATTCAGCGTCCAACACCTTACAGTCCATTAACATTCACTGTCCAGTAACGCAGTGTTATTCTTATGACATTGCACCAGAAACGGTGCTAAATATCATTATGAAATATCTCAACAACCATTAATTTAAATATTTAGTTTTGTTACTACAGCCAAATATCGGAGAACAGAGTCAAATGTTTCAAGTAAATGTGCTCTAACCAGGTGCCAGTCCAAGAAAGGGATGTGCACTCCGATTATTCGTGACAACTAACGCTCACACAACAGACAACTTTATTTCCTGGAGATGATCTGTAGAAGCCCAGTAGAAATATTGCGAAGCACTCGTGGCAGCCTCATTATTATTTACAACGCATATTTTGGATAATGTCTCGAACTCCCATCCGTGTCCGAGTTAACACTCAGAACAGTTGCTGTTCTTCTTACTTTTTGCTAGTTATTCGTTGTCACATTTCACGTTGTTGAGCGGGTTATTTGCTAGACTTCTGCAGATAATTTTTTAACGGATTGTTAGTCTGCGATTTGCATGCAGTATGGCGGCAGCAAGGTTTTAGTCTCCGATCCTGATGCGCCACGGAAAGACATTCACTATCTCCCGTAAAAAGAGTAGCTTCCTGAAGGCTCTGTTCGTGGTTAGAAAGAATTCTTCACTAACTTAGACACGTGTCGTAGTCTTTTTTAAATGGAATGAATTAATCGAATACCTGTAAGACGGGACTGTGGATTAATATGGAGAACACTAATAATAGAAGTATTCAGTGACCCTATTAAACCGCCCATCATCAGTAGGAATATGTAACAACGCCAGAGAGTAAAATTTTTAGATGCATTGGCAACTGATTCAGCTCGTATAGTAACGGAAAACAGGAAACTGATCAACGTACTCTCGGTGGAGTTAAAACTTCTTTCAGTGTGAGGCAGATAATGTCAAAAAGACAAATCTGTCAATTAAGACCAACTTTGAAGCCTATAACGCAGTGATACTGCCAGTGTTGTTGTATGTAAGACTTAAGCACTACAAAGTAAAGATGAAGAGAATTTTTGGATCTTTGAACGGAGAATCATGATAAAGATCTTAGGATAAATCTCCAAACAGAACATCTCGAGACATAGAAGGAATAAAGAACTGTACGACTTGAAGAAAAGGCTGTACGACCTGATAAACATCCGGGAACTGTGCTCAAAATGAAAGCGCGGAGAATAAGACTGGTAGGTCACATTGGCACGAAGCCAGACACTTGCGGAGCCAAAGTTGTGCTTACGGGGAAACCTGATGGTACCCGTCCAATTGACAGAAAAAGGAAGCGGTGAGAGAATGAACTGCAGAAGGACCTTCAGCAGCTCGATGCCCATGAGAGCTGGACCCAAAGCCGTCTTTGGAGAAATTTTGTAAGGTCAGCACATGATCTTCAGGGTCCGTGATCGTCGGTATGTAAGTTGTGTGTGTGTGTGTGTGTGTGTGTGTGTGTGTGTGTGTGTGTGTGTGAATAAATTAATAGAAAGAAATTTTACATTAACCGAGGATTTGGGGATTTGATGGTAGTGATTTGTAAAATTCAATTAAGTCTTGTCAAGAGTAACAAAATTAGGATCTGTTCCAAAGTTCCATTTAACGAGAAATTGCCGTATAAACGCAAATCAAACAGTAATCATGTCATCATCATCACCGTCACCATCCGCATCATCATCATTCCCATCATCACCAATCGTTGCCGTCATTGTCGTCATGATTGCCCATTTGACGTTTTATGCTGGATTCTCTGGATTACCGTCTTCAGATTAAAGTAAGCCTCTCTGTTTATTTTACTAACGGAGCGTGTAAATGCAATACTTCGGCCGTCTTTTCTGGTGTACTAAGTAACTGATTAGGAATCTCTCTGTTAAACAATACTATAACTGTTGCTATCGGACTAAAAATCAGAAAAATCGACTCGCAGGCTCTAACTATGTCGTTAATTATTACAAAAATGATAATGATATTTGGTTCGTGCGGCGCTCAAATGCACAGTCATAAGTGCCCGTACAAAGTGACATTTGTTACACGGTCCAATTTCTTTCACAGTTCTATCCAGCCACTGTCGCAAATGATGATGATGATAGTGGTGGTGATATGATGAGGACAACACAAACACCCAGTCTCTGGGCAGAAAAAAATATTACAAATACAAAATTTCGTTACTAAAATTCACAGAAGACAAGATAATAAGCAGTACATACGTGCTATAATAATTGTGTACCACTGAAATATTTAATTAAGACTTTCATTTATACAGTACTGAGAATTACTACGTTCTATAAATAACTGATTAGCTCTCGTAGCGTCGAACTAAGTTTTTACGGTCTACTCGAATGAAAGCTGTGATTACGTAATATGATGAAACTTCCGGGCAGATTAAAACTGTGTGCCGGACTGATACTCGAGTTCGGGACCTTTGCCTTTCGTGGACAAGTGCTCTACCATCTGAGCTACCCAAGCACGACTCACGACCCGTACTCACAGCTGGCTTAGCCATGTATCTGCAATATCCTTTCTTTCAGGAGAGCCAGTTCTGCCAAGGTTCGCAGGAGACCTTCTGTAATGTTTGGATGGTAGGAGACGAGGTACTCCTCCATCTATTTGTTCTGTGTTTCCTAATAATCAACATACGTGTTCCCATTACTTGCTGAGCAATACTTTGTTTATGAAAGGATTGCTCATTAAAAAACACGAGTCTGACTGCCATAAGTCAAAACTGATACTACGAACGTTTCACAAAAACCGGAGATTTAATTCTGAAAACGCTGTTATTATCAAAAGTATCCGCAACTATTTTCACTCATTTCTTCCCGTGCCTACCCGGCCAGAATCTACACTTGCTCCAAATACAAAATGACTTCAAATGCTTTGTTGGTTTCATCATACCATTTCCTTTTCGACATATTCGTCATGTATCTTATATTCATATTGTAATTGATTTTTAAAGTTTACTTCTGAACTTGGAAATAATAGCGTCATCAGTAAAACGACCGTTGTTTAGATAGACTACATAAGCGCGTATTCATTTCTCTTACTGTATTCCTTTCTCTTACTGAAAACTTCCTGTGGAATTTATGAGAATAGTTTCCTTGCCGTGGTCGTGCGGTAGCGTTCTCGCTTCCCACACCAGGGTTTCCGGGTTCGATTCCCGGCGGGGTCAGGGATTTTCTCTGCCTCGTGATGGCTGGGTGTTGTGTGATGTCCTTAGGTTAGTTAGGTTTAAGTAGTTCTAAGTTCTAGGGGACTGATGACCATAGATGTTAAGTCCCATAGTGCTCAGAGCCATTTGAACTATTTTGTTTCCTTGCCATGGAATTTCCTGATCCGACCTCCTCCTTCAACTCTCAATTTTACACCATCTTTATGAAGAAGAGTGGAAGCTGTGACAAGTGTCTATTTTTCAGTATACTGATGTGTATTGATTCACATTTATCTTTTGTCTGTTTTGGGTAGAAAATTTCTGGACAACAGCATAAATGTTAACGGTGCGCCCTGTTTGTCTCATTTTGAAGCAAACTTTTTCCATTTACTCGCGGTAGTTGCTGCCGACAACAGTAACGCCCATTTCGCTCTCCATCCTTCGACTTTAATTCAGTGCTACTCGGTGTCTCGTCTTTTTCGTTTCAGTGTTGTTTTTAATGCAGTAGATTAACAATAATACACGGAACTGTGGGTTGGAGTACAGACTAAGAGTTGGCCGATATGTACATTCTGTATGGCTTCACAGAAAGCAATGGAAGAAGGGTACGACGACGCTATGGTCAGCTATTCTCACAGCTACGGTAGCCACGTCACTGTACCTCTTAAATAGCAAACTTACCCCTATTACTGCGTATCACAGTTAACGTATTGTTAACAGTGCGGCAAAACAAACCCTAGATATAATCAATCAGTACTGATTGCAAGTTTGAGTGCGAAGAGTGATATGGGCATTTTAAATATGAAAAAAAAGTACCGTGACGAAATGGAGGAAGTTTCTTTCCAAACAAGACACATAGCATACAATGTACACATTTGCGCTGCAGTGGAAGGAAATTAAATGCAATAAAGATTCAGTGACAAAGAGGGGAGGGGGAATACGAAATAAAACGAAATTCAATTACTCTGTAACGAAGCACTCGAGTCCACGGATCCGTTACTGTACACAAAAATAGTCAGAAAATATCACTGAACAACTTCGACAATTATAGTTCGCATTCATGTTCTGCAATGTCGCCCAGAACTCGTCCACTGTGCTGCGTCAATATTTTATTTATGTTGCCCCCTTGCCCCATTAAAACACTCTGAAGAGCCAAAGAAACTGGTGCACCTGCCAAATATCGTACAGAGCTCCCGCGAGCACGCAGAAGTGCCGCAACACGACGTGTCATGGACTCGACTAATGTCTGAAGTAGTGCTGGAGGGAACTAACACCATGAATCCTGCAGGGCTGTCCACAAACCCGTAAGAGTACGAGAGGGTGGAAATCTCTTCTGCACAGCGCCTTGCAAATAATCCGAGATACGTCTGGGGAGTTTGGTGGCCAGCGGGAGTGTATAAAACTACGAAGAATGTTCCTAGAGCCGCTCTGTAGCAATTCTGGACGTGTGGCGTGTCGCATTGTCCCGCTGGAATTACCCTAATCCGTTGGAATCCTCAATGCTTACGTACGTGTGACCTGTCAGTGTCGTACATAGACTATCAGGGGTCCCGCATCACTCCAACGGCACACGCCCCACACCATTATAGAACCGCCACCAGCTTGAACAGTCCACAGCTGACATGCTGGGTGCATGGCTTCATGAGGTTGTCTTCAGTCCTATGTCGGTGTTGACGGGCCCAGGAGAGGCATAAAGCTATATGCCGTGCAGCCATCAAGAGTTCACGAATGTGTCTTCGGCTCCGAAAGCCCATGTCGATGATGTTTCATTGAATGCTTTGCACTCTGACACTTGTTGACGGCCCGGCACTGAGATCTGGAGCAATTTGTGGAAAGGTTGCACTTCTGTCACGTTGAACGATTCTCTTCAATCGTCGTTGGTCCCGCAGGGATGTCGGAGATTTGATGATGTACCGGATTCTTGATATTCACAACGAACTCGTGAAACGGTAGTACGGGAAAGTCCCTACTTCATCGCTCACTCGGAGATACTGTGCCCCAGTGCTCGTGCGCCGACTATAAGACCACTTTCAAACTCACTGTAGCAACGGTAACCGATCTAACAACTGAGCCAGACACTTGTTGCCTTATAAAGGCGTTGCCGACCGCCACGTCTTATTCTGTCTCCTTAAACCTCTCTGTATTTCAGTACCAGTTTCTTTGGCAATTCAGTGTATAATAGTTTTAGGATTCCGTACCTCAGTCGGTAAAAATGGAACCTGTATAGGATTCCTTGTTCCGTCTACCTGTCTGTCCAAATATTGAGACCTCTTTTCTTAGGAACAGGTGGAGGTATCAAATTGAAATTTGTGTCTCTTGGCTGTGCACCTATCAACCTCCCTCTCCCTCCCCCTTGAAAAATGTAAGCTACTAACTCAATACAATCAAAAGATACGGCCATGTATGTCGCAGTACGTATGCATGTCGGAACTGGTGGTCCTGCGGTAAGTTTCTGGAAACCGACAGGTCAAGGGATCGAAACTAGGTCGGATTACGGATTTCGTTTTAAACTATCCTTTATCTCTCAGAGACGTAAGAAGTCGCCAGAAACAATACGAGAACCGGATTCCACGTTGGACCGTTGATCTCCTTTCCGTGGTTGGATTACTGGTGTGGGTTAGGGCTGCACATTTCGTCGAAGTAGCATCCAATGGAATGACCTGCACCAAACAATTGACACACACAAAATTATTATTATCATTATTATAATTATTGTCGACTCATTAGTGATCTGACTGTCTTAATGTGGCCCGCCACTAATTCTTCCATGTGCCAATCTATTTGCTATATGTATTCCAATCTCTGTCTTCTTCTACAAAAGATATTCTATCATCCTGTCTTTCTCCTTTCTCAGTGTTTTGCTTATATTTCTTTCCTCAGCGATTCTGCGGAGAAATTCGTCATTCCTTACCTTATTAGTCCACCTAATTTTCAACATTCGTCTGTACCACCACAATTCAAATGCTTAGAGTTTCTTCTGTTCCAGTTTTCTCACAGTTCATGTATCACTATCATAGAATTTTTGATATTAATAGACTTCCCTTGGCCAGGAATACCCTTTTTGCAGGTATTAGTCGCTTTTTTTGCATTTCCTAGATGCTCTGTCCGTGATGGGGCATTTTGTTTCCTAGGTAGCAGAATTCCTTACCTTCGTCTACTTCCTGATCCCTAATTCCTAGTAAAATTTGTCGCCATTTTAATTTCTGCTGTTTCCCATTACTTTCGTCTTTCTTCGACTCAGTCTCAACTCTTATCCTGTAGACATTAGACCATTCCATTCAGAAGATCCTCTAATTCTTCTTCACTTCTACTGAGTATAGAAATGTCATCAGCGTATATTATCACTGATATCGATTCACCCTGAATTTTTATCTCACTCTTGAACGTTTCTTTTATCTTCGTCATTGCTTGTGATGTACAGATTGAGAAGTAGGGACGAAAGACTGAATCCCTGTCCTACACACTTTTTAATACGAGCACTTCGTTCTTGCTTTTGCCATCTTATTGTTCCCTCTTGCTTACTGTAAATATTGTATATTAACCTTCATTCCCTATAGGTTACGCCTGTTTTTCTCAGAATTTCGAACATCTTGCACCATTTACATTATCGAACGCCTCTTCCACGTCGACAGATTCTATGTACGTGTCTTACTTTTTCTTCAGTCTTGCTCTCATTATCAACCGCAACGTCAGAAATACCTGTCCATTTACATTTACTAAAGCCAAATTGATCGTCATGTAACAGACGCTCAGTTTCCTTTTCCAATCTTCCGTATATTATCGTTGACAGCAACTTGCATGAATGACTTGTGAACTATTGTGCGGTAATTCTCGCACTTGTCTGCTCTTTCTATCTTAGGAATTGTGTGGTTGATGTTTTTCCGAAATTCTGATAGTGTATCGTTAGTCTCAGGTATTCTGGGCACCAATTTGAATAGACGTTTTGTTGCCTCTTTGTCCAGTGATTTTAGAAATTCGGATGGAATATTATCTATCCCTTCTGCCTTATTTGATGTCAAGTCGTCCAAATCTCTTTAGAATTCTTATTCAACTATTCTATGCTGAGTCAGTCCATCCGAGAATCATTCTTTTGCGATTTCTTCGCGTTTTTCATGAGGCCATTTTCCCTTAGCTTCCCTGTACTTTCTGTTCGTTTCATTCCTAAGTAACTTTTATTGCTATATAATTAAGTTAGTGTGGAGCGCTCAGAACGTGAGTCCTATTCGTTTAGGATTGGTGGAAATTCTGTTAGTCAGGGATAGGAAGCTGTTGGGACTAAACTGTCCTTATGTTGTATTTGTCTCTACACTTGTGACGCAGAGCAATTTCGTGACTGTTCTAGTTGTCTTCAGACGTTCAGCAAACACATACGCAAGTTCCTTTTGCGTTATTTATGCACAAGTTTGATACAACTTTATTGAAACATTGTCGTATCCAGGTACCTTCCCTTTCATGATGTCACATCTGCCATTGTTTTCAGTTGTTTTTTCAGCGGTCTTTCCGTTATAGCTTCCCGCAATATCCCGAAGACACTTTCGAATACTTTTATTTAAATTAGCATTTCCCTCATGTCGTTTGTTTGGAACGCTTCCATTCCTTTCAATAGCTGCCTTTTTCAGTTTGAAATGTTCCTTTCTTCTGTTGTCTTCGTACCTGCAACGTTTTCAGTTATTTGTACAAGATCCAGTTTTAAATAGTTGCCCCTTTCATTTATATGGGTACCTTCATTTTCTGAGACAGTAAAACTTTAACTTAATTTAATGTGCGGTAGGTGCCCACATTGTTAAATAAATCTCTTAATTTCCTGCCTGATGAGTCTGTTTATTTTTAGATTTGTATTTAATTTTTACTTTGCGTGAGTCAATATTCTAACCTGGTTTTGGACCGTCACATCCTCTACAGTTTGTTATTGTTTGACCAAGTCCAGTTAATTTTATTTTCAGTTCATGTGGTCTTCGCCAATCAATATTCTGTTTCCTTTCTTGTAGAAGAAAATGTTGCAGACCTAACGTATTGTTCTCCTCCTTAAATTCTACTAACGTGCTCCGGCGTTTGCTAGGATAGAATGGTTCTATAGTTTAAGTCCTTCTTTGATATGTTATAGGTCCTGTAATTGTCGGTGGAGATCTAATTCCAACAATTTTCGTTTGTTTTTAAACACGTCTTGTTGTTTTGTCTGAGATAATGTCTGTTAGACTGTTTGTAAGTCTAATATTTATAATAACGCCTGAGCCTAAATTTCCTCGCTGGTCTGTTCCCAAATTATGAAAGATATGTTCTGATTTTATTTGGCCTTTCAATTACATTTAGGATATTCCTACAATTTATCTCACTGAATTTTTCTTTCGCTCTCACTAATCTATGGAGAGATTCTGGGGTTCTGAAATATATTGTGTCTGTAATAGAAATGGTAGAAACGATTGACTGTCTAAAGTCCACGTTATTTTGTTTTTAGACATTCCGTAACATCTAAAAGTATTTGTCGGTGTCTTTTAGAGCCATTAATAATTGTGTTGTTCTACTTTGAGAAATCTACACAAACAACTAACATCACTGCTGCTACCCAAATATAGCAAATGTCACGGTGGTTACTTTGCACACGATTCCTAAATGAATTCCCCATTTACAGAATGAGAACATGGCAGCTCTGTTGATCACATATAGCTCTGGCCACGGTGAGCTTAATTATCAACTAATGACTCATATTATTATTCTGTGTCCAGTCAAATCTTTGTGTTTTTGCGAAGTCATGCATTAGTTTTCAGTCTGGTCACTCTAAAGGATGAAACATTAAAAAACAAGTTGAAAATTGACAAGGTTTTGTTAATTCCTCAGGTAGTCATGGAAATAGTGGTCAAATTAAACATTATACGTAAATTCAAGGTGAATGGCGGAAGGGGGGAGAAAGGAAAAGGTAAGTGATTATTCAGGTCAGCTGCATCGTGACATTTCGTGGAATCAGTGCCGACTAGCGAAAATGTGTAGCGGACCAGGATTCGAACCCCGGATCTTCTTTTTACTAGACATATACCTTAACTACTGCAGCACACGGAAGATAGTGTTATCGCAACTGCGCGGTTCATCTCTGCACAGCCGACCCACATTCCCATCGAGCCCTACCTATCTGCAATCCCTGTCCATTTCCTCCATGCTCGCTACTCCAAGAGCCGCCCAGGAGGTCAAATGCACGCTATGTGATCAAAAGTATCCGGACACCTGGCTGAAAATGACTTAAAATTTCGTGGCGCCCTCATCGGTACTGCTGGAATTAAATATGGTGTTGGCCCCTTAGCCTTGATGACAGCTTCCACTCTGGCAGGTCTACGTTCAATCAGGTGCTGGAAGGTTTCTTGGGAGTGGCAGCCCATTCTTCACGGAGTGCTGTACTGAGGAGAGGTATCGCTGTCGATCGGTGAGGCCTGGCACGAAATCTACGTTCCAAAACATACCAGAGGTGTTCTATAGGATTCAAGTTAGAACTATGTGCAGGCCAGTCCATTACAGGGATGTTATTGTCATGTAACCACTTCGTCACAGGCGGTGCCTTATGAACAGGAGCTCGATTGTGTTGAAAGATGCAATCGCCATCCCCGAATTGCTTTTCGACAGGGGGAAGCAAGAAGGTGCTTAAGACATCAATGTAGGCCCGTGCTGTGATAGTGCCACGCAAAACAACAAGGGGTGCAAGCCCCCTCAGTGAAAACATGACCACACCATAACACCACCACGTCCAAATTGGCATTAGACACGCTGGCAGATGACGTTCTCCAGGCATTCGCCATATCCACACCTTGCCATCGGATCGCCACGTTGCGCACTGTGATTCGTCACTCCACACAACATTTTTGCACTGTTTAGTCGTCCATTGTTTACGCTCCTTACACCGAGCCAGGCAACTTTTGACATTTACCTGCGTGATCTGTGGTTTATGAGCAGCCGCTCGACCATGAAATACAAGTTTTCTCACCTCCCGCCTAACTGTCGTAGTACTTGCAGTGAATTCTAATGCAGTTTGGAATTCCTGTTTGATGGTCTGGACAGATGTCTGCCTATTACACATCACGACCCTCTTCAACTGTCAGTCAACAGACGAGGGCGGCTTGTACGCTATTGTGTTGTACGTCTCCCTTCACGTCTCCATTTCACTACCACATCGGAAACAGAGGACCTGGGGATGCTTAGGAGTGTGGAAATCTCGCGTGCAGACGAATAACACAAGTGACACCCAATCACCTAACCACGTTCGAAGTCGTGAGTTCCGAGGAGTGCCCCATCCTGCTTTTTCACGATGCCTAATGACTACTGAGGTCGCTGATATGGAGTACCTGGCAGTAGGTGGCAGCACAGTGCACCTAATATGAAAAACGTGTTTCTCGGGGTGTGCGGATACTTTTGATCACATTACTTTCGCGTCCGCTGCCTATCTAGGCGAATCAGTTATATGAAAGCCTGATGTCTGTTGTTTCGGACACGTCCGAAAGGACAGACACCACGCGGAATCCGCTGGTGTGCCACATTATATGTAAACTGAAGGTGGTGGATGAGGAGGGGGGGAGGAAGGGATAGGAAAGGGATTTCTGCCATCAGCTACATCGGGTGTCCTGGATGTTAACTCACCTGTCTAGTACGTAGGTGTGCTGGACTAGAATCCCGGTTCAGTACATATTTTCTCTCGTCGCCGCTGATTCCATTTAATGTCCCGATGTCAATAATCGCTTCCCTTACTCTTCTCCTTCCCCTTCCCCTTCCCCCTCCACTTTCACCTTCATTTCACGCATACTGTATTACATCTGCGGATTCCACACATTCATATAATTGAATTTAGACATGATATTTTTCACTTATGCTGTCCGATTAGCCGTTTCTGTATGTCATAAGAAAAAAAGAACGAAATATTTTCCAAATAATGAAACTGTAGCAGTTTTTTGATACTGGATCGGCTAGAATGTTTAACGGTACCAACCATATCATATTGCCTCCTTGAGTGACGTCATGCACTCTCCATTTCGTAAGTACTGAAGTTGAAGTTTCATGTGGTACTCCACACAGCTGGCCGCGGTGGCCGAGAGGTTCTAGGCGTTTCGGTCCGGAACCGCGCGACTGCTACGGTCGCAGGTTTGAATCCTGCCTCGGGCATGGATGTACGTGATGTCCTTTGGTTAATTAGGTTTATGTAGTACTAAGTTCTAGGGGACTGATGACGTCAGATGTTACGTCCCATAGTGCTCAGAGCCATTTTTTTACTCCACACTATCTGCCTGTGGGCGGAGGGATATTTTGTCTCCATCACATTACCGTAAATACAGCACAATAGTACGCTGTAAAAATCCGTGGTCTTGCGCGGACGCGTGATTGGGAGGCTGGTACGTGTGTAATTGCAATCGATGAGAAAGGCCAAAATGTGAGATATACGAGGCTCTATATGGTCGACAGACATTGGTGATGAGGGGGACGCAGATAGGAGACCTCAAGGAAGCTGCGTGTTAGGGATGTGAGCCGTCGGGTCCGCTGTATTTTCTTGGTATTCATATACAAGGCCGCAACTCGCATACGGACGTTGACGAGTTCGAGGCCACCATTCAGTGTGGCAGGGTAAGTGTCTCATAATGGACTTTAAACGTGGAACCAGCCGTAAGGTAATAGCCAAGAGCCGGCTAAAGGTTGCCCACAATCGCCTTCGGCAGAGCGAGAAGCGCGAAGTCGACAAATTTTGATGCCTCACAACGATTGAGAAACTCAATGCGCTGAAGTGTGTCCTGGGGAGGTACTGGCGGCGTCGTCACGGATGACGTAAAACAGGCGACGGAAATTCGTCGCCGCTGTGGGTTTGATGATAGGGGTAAAGGTAATACCCAGGTACCGGAACGTCCGCACAGGCTGCAGGGGTGCCACTTCACCTTCCTGGAGGTTTCGTCCAATGTACATCGCAGAAGATTTAGTGACATTCATGGCACTGCCAGCAGCAGTCGCATAAAGTGTAATCAATTCGAGGACTGCTCAAATTTCGGAGCCGGAGTGAATGAGTAGGTCATCAGCATATGTACGAAAGCAAAATGTATGTTGGTGAAGGGTGAGAGCCGGTCACGATGGTCTAGCGGTTCAGGCGCTACTGTCGCAGGTTCGAATCCTGCCTTGGGCATGGATGTGTGTGATGTCCTTAGGGTAGTTAGGTTTAAGTAGTTCTAAGTCTAGGGGACTGATGACCTCAGATGTTAAGTCCCACAGTGCTCAGAGCCAATTGAAACATTTTTTTTAAAGGGTGAGACCGGAGAGCTCGGTCTTCAGTCTCCCAATGAGGGCCTCTAGGGCAATAGCGTACAGGAGGGTGGATACGGTCATCTCTGCTGAATTGAACGGCGGATGGGTACCGGCCCTGCTAAATGTCCAGTGACTTGGATTCGGGAAGTGGCACTGCTGTAAAGTCGACGGACGACGTCGATGAAGGGAGGGGGGATGCCCATGCGGCGGCCAATGAAAACGAAAACTGGTGGCGCACTTTATCGAAGGCGCTATCGAGATCTATAGCGACGACCACTGAACGGAGTCTGCTGGCCGCCAGCATCGCAATGAAGTTGCGGGATTCCCCCCGTGGTATTCTGTATGTTAATCTGTCCCCTCCAGGCGTCGTTTGCTCTGGGGAGAAGACATGAGTGAGTACTGTCTGGAGACACACAGCCAGTAAGTGGGCGAAAATGATGTATCGGCTTCGAGTAGGGTGAGCGGTCTATAGCTCATGACCGTCGCACAACGGGATGGTTTGAGAACCGGAACGATGATGCCCTCAACAAAGGCAGGTGGGACTGCTTGGTCAGATGTCATCAGTTCCAGAAACATAGTCATTCACCGCGTTGTCGTGAGTCTCCAGTAGGCTCGGTAAAACTCAATCGGCAAACCGTCAATGCCAGGCGATCTGTTGACTGCACACTTACCGATTGCGTAATCGACTTCGTCTCACGTGACTGGCGAGTATGCGCGTGACGTAATCCAAAGTGGAGTCGTCTGTTTCAGCGTCGGCACCTTCTTCGCTGTACGTACGACAGTAGTGTTCGACGAGAGCATGAACGAGGTCATTCCTATTGGTCAAGCGCGGATCAAGAGGCGTGACCAGGGTGTCGATGAGTCGTCGACGACGCCCTCGTTCGTCGGACACTATGAATGGTCGTTCGCTGTATTATGCATCATACAGACTTTGGCATTAATATTCGATGGCTTGCATACTGTTACTCAGCTTTTAAAAATTTCTTTAACTTGAATGAATTACTTACTGTAACTCAAAGGTAGGGCACTTGCCCTTGAAAATCAGAATTCCGAAGTTCGATTCCTTGTTGGGCACACAGTTTTAATCTGCTAAGAAGTTTCTTTAACTTCTTTAAGTGTTTCTTTAGCCTACCAGTGCAAACAACATTGCCGATGTTTTATTTTCTTTAAAAAAACTTGCCTTTCTTTGCAATTCCACTTTTATTTTTGGAGAGTAATCTGTCTCTGGGTCTTACCTCAGTTGTTCCAGAAACTCAAAAAATTAAAAAAAAAGAGTATAACAATGTAACTCTCACAATGCAATAAAAGAGGAACCTACCGTCCTTTAAATGAGAACATTTCTGTGTCTGACCTGTGTTTTTGTTTCTCTTCTACACAATTTCTTTCAGTTTTGAAACGAATTTAACCGCATAAAACGATTATAATTATTACCTATAAAAGAGACCAATTAACCACTCACAAAAGGAAAACGAATGGAAATATCAACAATAAGTGGCAGTGATGACTAACACTGGGAACATTGCTGAATATCTCTCTTTTTCATTTTGTATTACTACACCTCCTCTGTGAGTTGGGCTGAATTATTGTATGTCGTAACAGTTTTTGAGCTTGTCATTTTGTGAACATCCTGCGGCACTGTATGTGAAGACACGAAACATAATACGGCTAGTCTACCAAATATTACAGGTAACCTTGAAGGAAAACAGTAATACAAAATTGTTAAGGCTTTCGTGGCCACTTGTTGACAAACTGCCTATTAGCTTCTGTTTCGGGTTCTTCGACCGACGGTAAAATGGAATACAATAGAATGGGCAACTGAACCTAATGAAGGCAACATGTTCAGTCATGTAAGACAGTACCAGAATTGCGGCAAGTGAACCAGAAACGGCAGTGAAAGCTACAGAATCTTTCCCGATTTCCAATTTTACCATGAAAAATTAACATAAAGGTTTTCTTTGTTTGGTGCTGCATCATAATGAAAAATAGCTGCCACTAGGTAAAACTGACGTTTATACCACGATTACAGTAGGCTCTTGGATTTACCCCAGCACGCCTGTTAACTGACCCTCGTCTCGGATAATTGCTTAGTTATTACCACAGGAAACTGGTAAATGAATCTTACTACGGCCTTGAAATTAGTCCTAAGCAATAGTGGAAACAATAAATAATCAAACGGAAAAATCAGAAAGCGGTAATACAGAAGCTGTGCTGCGTTTCTAGTGCAAGATATTGCCAAGCACTACAGCTCAATGATTCTTCGTACTCGTAACATCAGTTGAAACACAAGGACTTAAAAGAAAAATTCTCTCTTCACTGAGACCATTTTGGTAAAACGTGTAATCAATGGCTTACTAAGAAGGGGAAGAAAAATGTGTCCCTTGAATAAAATGATGTATCAATAATTTATGAATAATATAATGTAAAGACGGACGCTATACACTAGTCTTTATGATATTTTACAGGGTGTTGAACATTATCGTACGGATCAAACACAATCATAGCACAGATAAAAATGTGTTTTTGAAATATTACAAATACAGAAATGAAATTGCGTGGATTTGTTAGAATATTCTAGGCTGTTCAGGCGCTCCCTGTTTAGCATAAATGCACAGGGAGAAAAGCATGTTACAGTATGTAAATGGCATAGCGAGAATTATATTACACTTCACCTCGACACAAAGTATCTCTAGAACATGTCTCATTACATGAATGAACAACAAACACATACGTTTGCAAACGCAACGAACTGTTGCGCGGGAGTGCTGATTTCAATCTCAGTATTCACATCCGTGTATTGACCGAACAATACCACCTGCTGGTTCTGTGGTTTATTCGCGAAATTGCATCTCTCCATAACGCAGGTACGGCCGGAGATTGTCACATTCAAGCGGCTCATTGCTTCCGCAGTTGGCTAACACCGAGCGGTTTATGAGCGGCATGAGTACCGTGCAAAGATAAGTGCGGCTTTAATCAACGATAAACACGCTTACGTGGTGCCAATGTGCTTCAAAGCTGCGTTACTCTCCTACGTCTGACTCGGAGCCAGATATGAGTAATCTTCATCCGTCTGCTACTTTAGTTCCTTCTTAATGTGTTATGTTTTAATATGTCAGCAACTATAAGGTCATCAGAATTTAAAAACTATGAAGATATTCATCACATAGTTGTCCTGCCTCCTACAGTGAACTTAACTGACATAAACATTTCCATCAAACATTTAGGACTATGGTTGACAGCAATGGTGACCCATTCAGGTCGTTTCCTTTTGTACAACTCTCCTCGTTATTGTGCCCTATTCCCACTTTTAGACAAAATGAGCGTACATGGATTGCCGAGGCATCATTGGTGCCATGGACTGGCACGCAGCTACCCACAGATGCAGTCATATAACACTACGAATGCCTCAGGAACTATGACGTAAGTAATCTAAGTTCGAGCAGATTAAGAGTTGTTGGGTTGTTGTGTTGGGGGAAGAGACCAGCAGCGAGGTCATCGGTCTCGTCGGAGTTGGGAAGGACCGACGGGGAAGGACATCGGCCGTCCCCTTTCGAAGGAACCATCGCGGCATTTGCCTGGAGCGATTTAAGGAAATCACGGAAAACCTAAATCAGGATGGCCGGTCGCGAGCAGATTAAGACAAAAACTAATCGCCCATCAGAGAACTTACAATCCGAATCATTATAGGCCCGAGTCATAATCTCTTACAATTCAAGATGTTGCCTTCATATTTACTTCTTGGTGTGGAAATATCCGCTTGGTTGTAACCGTGAATATGGAGTATATGAAATGATTACATTTACAGCTTAACAGCTCCTGTGGTTCGGAGGTACCAGGTATCGAACCATACTTAAAAACCCATATTAGTACGTGGTGTATCCTCCACGGGCCGTAGTGCAGGCGCTGAGTCTCGCATCCAGTCGATAGTACAGATGACGAATACTGCCCTGGCATACGTTATTCCTCTCCTGCGTGATCTGATCGCGTAGTTCTGTAAGAGTTGGCTGACGAGTCGTGAGAGTTAAATTCTTCTCGGGTTGACAGCCGAGTCAATGCGTTGTTCTCCAGCAACGTTTCAGCAAGTTTCTTACTTGCCATCTTCAGGCGAAGATGGCAAGTAAGAAACTTGCTGAAACGTTGCTGGAGAACAACGCATTGACTCGGCTGTCAACCCGAGAAGAATTTATCTTCAAGATTCGCCGAGAAAGCCTGCATTCTCATAGAGTCGTGAGAGTCACTTCTCGTCCAATCAGATCCCACCTGGGCCCGATTGGAGACAAGTCCGGAGGTCGTACTGGTCAGGACAATATCTGAGCGTCTTGCGGAGCACATTGGGTTTCACGGGCAGTGTGTGGACGAGCATTATCCTGTTGGAAAAACGCATCTCCTTCCTGCTGTAAATATGGAGAACGAACGGGTCTAACGACATTCTGCTAGTAACGATCGCTGTATAGGGACCATCCATAAATTACGACACTCGAATTTCCTGATTTTTGGAGCACCCTCCCCTCCCTCCTTGTCAAAGGTGGTCTTATTTATCTGAACCCCCTCCCTCTACCCCGGCGTGACGTAACATGTTTTGTAGTTTTAAATTCAGAAAATTATTAAATTAAAACAGTTCTTCCTAAAGTATTTATATATTTCTATATAAAATCTGTTTTCAAAAAATCAAGAATAAATGAAACGTTTTAGAAAATTTACCAAACATAACACATCAAATGGACGATACAAAATTTGATCATCTCCTGTCCAATGACTTTGAACCCATTCCTTTATAGTATTTATGATTGGCATTAGTCAGTTAATTCTCGATTTAGATAATATTACGAACATTCAAGGTTTCCAAATCGTTTTCATCTAGTCGTATAATATTGTCATCGTTTATCAAACAAGGAACTTCCCTATCATGTCTACCTGTAATTCTTTGAGGACGAATCTTTGTGATGGGCAAAACTACTTGTTGGCTCTTACGTGATTGCTTGTGTGGGTTAGTGTCTTTATATGATGAACAATATAGGCCACAGATGCCACACGATCGTTTAAACACGTATACGTCGACCCTGGGGCAATAGCAATCGTACGGAACTTGCTTCAGATGTGATGACTCTCGGAGACCCAAAGATGGCTGTAATAACAGCGGAGAAAATTCACCTCCGGGACATCATTTCGTGCGAGTATATGCCAGTCTGCAGTCTGTTTAATCAAAACAGATGATATTAAGGAACCATCTCGTAATAATCGCCACGTTCTAGATCTACGCACATCGCAACGCGCGACAACCTTGAATTTTACAGTTTGTAAAAAATACTGTGATTCACGTCCGTGATTTTCGTGCGAAGTACCTTGTAAGATATCCAGTCTGGTATGTGTTGGCGCAATGTATTCAGCAACCACAGGAAAATCGTCAATGACCATTTGGCTCCAAATATTAACCAGCACGATGCCTGCAAGCTCAAAGTTCCATTTTTCTTGATCCATGTCAGTAGCTCGATTACTGAAATCAAGATGTGAACCGAAATTGTCCTGTTCTAACACAACACCAGTAAGTTCGCAACTACGAGGCGCTATTCGTGACCTCACTGTGTTAAATGCACTTATTCCTTGAGCCCTTGCGGCAATGTTAAAAGCATCCAAGTAGAAATATTTAAAATATTGAACAGCTGAAACTATAGCTCGATAATTGCGTGGATTTTTATCGCGACCACCATCGCAAGTGAAAATAATCACTGCTTTTACAAAACCTTCTCGATTTCTCTTTAACTTTTGAGAGCTGGTAATTCAGAAAATGTACGTACGTCTGTAGCATGAGTTTCTGCTTTAGAGAAAGAATGTTTTCCTCTCGATTTTCTACGAACGTAAGCCCAGAGAGTGTCACAGCTTCAGGTTTTCCTTCGCCATCTTTCTTTACTACAAAATCTGCACAAACAGAGCGTCTACGTTTATGCTTTTCAGCCACCATGAAATCTTTATGCGTCAATTTTACATGGTAGCCAAGGCACATTACTATTGGTACTTGAGCATTTGCTGCTACAATACCTAATGGAACCCGTGCTTAGTCATCCATAGATAAAAGGAATAGCTCACCAGTGTACAAAGTTGAAGCTAAAGACTCAGGAATTCTTATAATAGCTGTACAGAATTTGCCATCTTTACGCTTTACATGAAACGTAGAGTCCGGTTTGCGCAATTGAATAGGAACAGTTACCACGTGCTTTTTTTCTGATTGATTTTTTCTGCTGTAGGCGAACCAACAGTGTCCTGGATATAAATTTACATTATTTCGAATTTCAAGAGTTTCTGCTAAGTCTAAATTATTTTCACAAATTTCTAGAATTTTTTGTTTCTCTGTCGTACGGCTGCGCTGATCCTCTTAGGTGTGCGTTTTTCCTGTTGAACGTCTTTTCTTAATGCTGTCATTCTTTTTGTTGCCTCCTCTGTCGCCATGCCAGCATCGCGTGCTAACAGTAAGCTACTGAGCTCTGGTTCTATTACTACAATTTAATTGCTAGAACCGTTCTGTTTAGGTGATGATTCAGGACTGTTTGCTGTAAATGATTTACAATTCGTTGCATATTGATATGTTTAGTGTCTTGCGGTATGTGCTGTTTGGTTTCTTCCATCAATAAAAGTAAACACGTAAAATACTGAGTATGGGTGTTTCACACAATATGTATACTAAAAACCCTGAAGAATCCAGCTATACGATAGTGACAGCTGCACTAAAAAGTGATCCTCCGACTGCACCAGTCGAGTGATCCACGTCGATGGTCTGCGTCTCCGTAGTCCCATTGCCAGTAACTGGATCGCAACAGTTCGTATCCACACGTCTGGGCTAACATGCACTCTTGCCTGTGCTGTGGTAGCCGTACGGTTTTCCACTGTCGCCCTTATGGAACGACGATCCTGCCAAGCGTCTATGCTGCGTGGACGTCCAGAACCTCGTCTACAGGCCTGAGAATGTTCACGTGACCTCTGATACCAGCATCGTTGCACAACTAACGCAGCACGCCCAACTTGTGTGGCAGTTCTCCGAAAGGACCATCCCGCCACTCGGAAGGCCACAGTTTGACCTCTTCAGACACGCACATTTGGCTCTAGGAAACACGAGTGGGTCACCGTGGCATGGTTGCTGCTTGCTTCACATATTTGGACCACAGGCCACGCCACAGTAAACCCCTGAATAAACAAAATAGTGACAATCTTATATGTCTGAATTTCCGACAACTGAGCGCTGCCATTGGTTATTAGAACGTCAAGTGATACACGTAGCCATTTTGGAGTGAAGTAGTATGTAGGAGTAAGTGGGAGAATTGATCTAATTAGCGATTATGGCAGTTTTAAATATACAGACTCGATTTACGTTAAATTTAGAGCCTAACAGAACGTGTCAACTGTTCTGTGGTGAAGAATGCTGCAGTAGTACATACTACCTGTAGTGCACTGCATTTTGAGAGCAGAGGATTTCGCTTATTCCGTATTACTTAACAATCAACTCACATACATTGTATATATCGCTACTTCTAGGCTAAGTGATAGTGCAATGGACTTAAAATACAACGCTCACAAGGTCGATACTCATTCAAAGTAATTCGTTTTACTTCCTTTTCTCTTAGCTTAACACTACTGCGTTCGTAACACAGGTATGTAAGAACGTTACATTCCATGTCATACAACAGTTTAATATCTAGCTTTATTTGTTAGCTTAATTTTGCACATGATCGATGAATAACGTGACTAGTGTTAAGAAACTGTATTTCTTACCTGATGTAGCTCTTATTCTGAAGAATTTGAAAAACCATTTAACAGTTTCTGATCACATAATTCTGAAGACAATAATTTGCCACTTTCAGATCTCTTCATTGAGTCCGTTGAAAAGCCATAAGCGTTTGAAAAAGAGAAAAGATCGAAAATCACTTGTAAGCTACGAAGAAATGTTATAAGACCAGGGAGTTACGATAAAATGAGAGTTGGCCTTGCTTAAGCACTTTTAAATCGTAGTGTTTCAGCAGCTGTTAAGTATGCAGTAGAGCAACAGAAACTTCAAAGTTCTGCTGGGTCAATTGCATATTTTATAGACAGAACTTTCCGGGGGGTTTAAATTATCGACCTCGAGGATGCAGAAAGATTCAACGTGTAAAGCTGTTGAGGGCAAACACAATGATGCTCTGCAGTTTCCCACGAGTGTTATTAGGCTTTTCACAGCTCTCAAAATGGACAAAACCAGGATCTGAAAAACAACAGTAGTTGTGGCAACAAGCACAGCAATTAACAGCTTCAACTATCCTATAACTGAAGAAGATTTCCACTGTGTTTTGTTGTGCAGGCTTTCAAAAGGCGCCCTGGAAAACTTTTCGCCATGTTTCGAACTAATAATCCAGTTCCAAATTTCCTCGGTTCTAAGACAGTTTCATGGATTATTGCTGTATTTTCGTCCCAGTTGCCATGGCAATTATCAAACGGAAAATGCTTGATTCCTCATCGACTACAGTACTTAGAACGCAGGTGTACTTGTGATGGGACACAAACCGACAATGATGCAGCCATGACTGTAAGTGTTAATTTCGACATAAAGGACTTAGCTGAGATTTCACTCGAGGAAGAACAGCCTCTGAACTATCTAGCCGGGAGAACTATGAAACAATAAAAGTAGAAATACATGTACCACTTTCAGAAGGTGAAGAGTCTCATTGAGATAGAGGTCTTGGATTAACCGAACTCAGAATTACACTTCCAACGACGGCTTATAATGCGTATTGGAAGCAGCCTTAAACATTATTCAGATGGCAGACAAAATTTTTCCGTGTCAATGAAAACCAAATTTTCGTATCGAAATTGTCGCTTCAAGTACTTTAGGGAGGTACACGCAAAGCAGCTAAGAATCTTGCTCACATTATTCCTCCTTGTCACACTGTCACAGAGAAAACTGTACGTATATTTCTGGAAAAGGCGTGTTTATTTTTTTGAGGAAATATGACCGCCACGTAGTGAAGGATGCCACTGCAAAGTGTGTTAGTGAAAGAATAGGCGTGAGAAATGTGATAACGTTATTTTAAGTGACAGTTACTAGACAGAGGATGTGTTTCCTGTATTTTTTGGCTAATTATCCACTGAAGAGCCAAAGAAACTGGTACACCTGCCTTATACCGTGTAGGGCCCTCGCGAGCACACAGAAGTGCACGTGGAATGGACTCAATTAAGGTGTGAAGTAGTGCTCGAGGGAACTTACGCCATGAATCCTGCAGAGCTGTCCACAAATACGCAAGAGTACGATGTGGTGCAGATCTCTTCTGAACAGTACATTTGCAAGGCATCCCAGATATGCTCAATAATGTTTTATGTCTGGGGAGTTTGATGGCCTGTGGAAGTGTTCCTGAAGCCACTCTGTAGCAATTCTGGACTTGTGGGGTGTCGCATTGTGCTGCTGGAATTGCCCAACTCCCTCGAAATGCACAATGGACATGAATGGAGGCAGGTGATCAGACAGGATGCGTGTCACTTGTCAGAGACGTATCAGGGTCCCAAATCACTCCATCTGCACACGCCCCACATTATAAAAGAGCCTCTACCAGATTGAAAAGTCCCCTGCAGACATGCAGGGTTCGTGGATTCATGGCGTTGTCTCCACACCCACACACGTCCATCCGCTCCATGCAATTTGAAACGAGACTCGCCTAACCAGGCAATATGCTTCTAGTCATCAACAGTCCAATGGTGGCCCAGGCGAGAAGTAAAGCTTTGTGCCGTGCAGTCATCAAGGGTATACGAGTGGTCCTTCGGCTCCGAAAGCCCATATCGATGATATTTCGTTGAACAGTTCGCGCCGGCCGCGGTGGTCTCGCGGTTCTAGGCGCGCAGTCCGGAGCCGTGCGACTGCTACGGTCGCAGGTTCGAATCCTGCCTCGGGCATGGATGTGTGTGATGTCCTTAGGTTAGTTAGGTTTAAGTAGTTCTAAGTTCTAGGGGACTAATGACCACAGCAGTTGAGTCCCATAGTGCTCAGAGCCATTTGAACCATTTGAACAGTTCGCACGCTGACACTTGTTGATGAACCAGCAATGAAATCTGCAGAAATTTTCCGTAGGGTTGTACTTCTATCACGTTGAACGATTCTCTTGAGTCATCGTTGGTCCCGTTCTTGCAGGATCTTTTCCTGGCCGCAGCGATGTCGGAGATTTGATGTTTTCCAGGATTCCCGCTATTCACGGTACACTCGTGAAATCGTTGCAGGGTAAAATTCCCATTTCATCGCTACCTCAGAGGTGTTGTGTCTCGTCGTTCCTACGCCGACTATAACAGCACGTCCAAACTCACTTAAATCTTGATAACCTGCCAATGTAGCAGCAGTAACCGATCTAACAACTGCGCCAGACATTTGTTGTCTTATATAGGCGTTGCCGATCACAGTGCCGTATTCTTCCTGTTTACATATCTGCGTACTTGAATACGCATACCTATACCAGTTTATTTGGCGCTTCAATGTATTATACAAGATAAAAACACAGAAACCTCCAACCAGTACCTTTTTTGAAACATATTTTTATTCCAAAAACCGATTTTCGAACCTTTTCAGGTTTATTCAGATGGTTAAAGGAATAATGTACGGTGTGAAATAGTCGTGTAACCTCCAATCCAGCATCTGAATAATCCTGGAGAGATTCGAAACCCAGTGTTTGGAAAAAAACGAGTATTTCATAAAGGTGACTGGTTGTCCGTTTCTATACTCATATTGTTTAAACAGTTGTAGGTTCTTAAATATCCATATTGGATATGCTTGATATATTAGGTAATGTAAATGTAAGACGAGTTACAATCTGCAAGACAAACCTAAACATGAAAAAATTTGAATCGTAAAGAAAAGTATGTATTTGTTTTTCAGTATCGTCACCAATTACTAAGTACATCCCTCAAACGCAGTTAATGGATATCATCATTTTTGCTTTTTACTAATGCTATTACGTCTAGAGCATACACTACTTATGACGAAAGTAAGTGCAAGGAAGTTTTACATGTTTTATGAGGACAATAAGCTGCCACGATGCCTGTGATATAATTGCAAAAGCCATCATGGTATTCGCTTTATAATTCCAGTAGAAACTAGGAAACAAAAACTGTTTTTGACTGTTAATTTTATTCAGCTGCATATCACATGCACGTGTAGCTCCGTTCACCTCTTTATGGAAATGGGAGTCTAATACTTACGTTCATAGCGCTGCTGCAGCCGACAAGCTACGAAATGGCGGCTGCAGCCGAGTTGGTGGTATTTAATTTATTCAAGGCTGTACGCCACAGCGGTCAGCAGCGTTGTGCACGATTAACGGCAGTAGTTCAGATTTCTGCGGATAATTTGCAGTTGGGTCAACAGAAAGAAACCATGGGAGGTAACAAACTAAAGCTGAATTTCCAAGATAAGCTACTGAAGCTATAAATACGTCATACAAGGACTAAAACTGCTAATAAAAGTTGGCAGTAATAAGCCTGAAGAAATCACTGCCGACAAGGGACTTAAGCAAAGCTGTATCCTGTCGCCCAAGTTCCTTAATGTATATGTAAATAATAAGGTTATGAAGTAGAGAGGAAGTAAATTCGGGTACACAGATTAATAGAAATAAATACATCCGTAACCTTCTGTATGCAGCCTATGTTACAGTTTTGGAAGAAAGTAAAGGCGGTCTACAAAAAGCAACATATATACTACACCAATCAGGGAAAAGTGAATATAATCTACGAATATTACCAAAGAAAACTAAACTCACGGCTCGTAATGTGAAATACTCCTCCTGCCCTATTCTGTAGTATTGCTGTGCGGTGTGGGATCTGCATCAGGTAGGACTGACTGATGAAATCGAAAAAGTACAAAGAAGGGAAGCTCGTTTTGTATTATCGCGAAATAGGGGAGATAGTGTCATAGCCATGATACGTGAATTGGAGTGGCAATCATTAAAACAAAGGTGATTTTCGTTGCGACGGGATCTTCTCATGAAATTTCAATCACCAGTTATTTCGTCCGATTGCGAAAACATTCTGTTGGCACCCACTTACATAGGGAGAAATGATCATCGCGATGAAATAAGAGAAATGAGGAATCGTACAGAAAAATTTAAGTGCTGGTTTTTCCCGCGTGCCGTTCGAGAGTGGAACGGTAGAGCGACAGAATGAAGGTGGTTCATTGAACCCTCTTCCAGACACTTTCTTGTGAATAGCAGAGTAATCATGTATATGTAGATTTAGATGCTCAAAAATAATAATAGATAATGCACCACTTGAGCAGGTCTCTATCCTTAACTTTTGAGGATACGACGTAAACTATGGTATGGACAGGGATATAGAAAATAATATTAACAAATATGAATCGATATGTGGAATAATAAATAAAGCATTCCAGAACAAAATATGGAAGATAATAAAATTAAAATTTTGTAAAAGCATGGTGCACTTGTATTGCAATATAGAAGTAAGTCATGGATCCCTAGAAAATGTGATAAAATAAACTACAACCAGCAGCAAGGAGATGTCTGAGGAAAGTCGGAGGTGCTACCAATTTATCACAGATGAAGATATAAGGATTCAACTAAACGTTTATGATATTAATGAAAAGACTGAAGAAAATGAAAGCATCGGGTACAAAAATGAGCGTAGAGAGAAACCGGCGTCAGGCCATGCTACACCAGTGAAGGAGAAGAAGGGATACAGGAAGACCAAGAACAAGGTGACAGAGAAAAGTGAAGGTGGAACAGATATGAGTGCCTAAACCTTGAAGTGCAACATAAGAAGAAGATAAACTAGTGCAATTATTCTTAGGCGAAGCGCTGCAGTTTTCATAACATCCGCACAAAAGTTGCCTCGACAGGGCAGATATACAAAAAGGTACAAAAGCTTGTTGAGCCCAACGGCTATGTTAAGCAGAACAACGAACACTGGAGTTGTCCCTGGTTATCACTTTCTGACAACACAATGCTGCTGTTCAGGCATAACGACTGAAATTTTAAAACTTAACACTATGCCATCGGCAGCAATACTACAACCTGTGAAATACGACGTTTCAGCTTGATCAATCAATGTGCAACCAGGTTACTCAGCGGCTGTCTGGAGCGCATTATTAACCAAAAATGTAATGACTTGGAAGATGAGTTGAACGGAATGGATGGAGTTAAAAACGAAGTTAATGGTACATTGTTGAGTAAAGTCAGACGATGCTGAGGGAATTAGATTAGGAAAACGAGTCACTGAAAGTAGTAGATGAGTTTTATTTGTGCAGCAAAATGACGGAATACGGTAAAACTATAGATAATATAAAATGCAGACTGGGGATGGAAAGAAATGCGTTTTAGAGAAAGCAAAATGTCTACTATTAAGTGTTAGGAAATCTTTTACGAAGATATTTGTATGGAGAGTACGCAATTGAACAGTTCAGACTAGCATTCGGGAGGTCGACGGTTCCGGCCATCCTGATTTAGGTTTTCCGTGCTTTCCTTAAATGACTTCAGCCAAATGCCGAGATGGTTCCTTTGAAAGGGCCGACGTACTTCCTCATCCTCCCTAATCCCTAACCCGATGGGACCGATGACCTCTCTGTTTGGTCCCCTCCACCAAACCAACCAACCAACATAATCAAAATATTGCCGATCCACAGTGTCAAACGGGCACAACATTTCGGCGATCATGCATGTCGCCATCATCAGTACACCCGTGGATATTTTGATTATCAAATACGCCGGGAGAAACTCAAGAATCAAATCAACCAACCAACAGTTCAAACAAGAAAGGAATAGAAGGTTTTGAAATGTAGTGTTGTAGAAAAATGCTGTAGATTGGATAGAACGGATATCTATTGAACTACATCGAAATAGAGAGATAAGAAATTTCTGGCACAATTTGAATAAAAGAAGCGACCAGGACACATCTTGAGGCATCAAGGTAGATATAACTTGTTAGTGACACTAAGTGAGGGAATTAAAAATGGTAAAGGGGGTGACTGACGCTTGAATATAGCAAAAGGGAAGCAGTGGATGTAAGCTGCAGTTATTGTGACCAGGCGGAGAGGCTTGCTCAGGATAGACTACCATGGTTAGCTGCATCAAACCACACTTAGCACTGGAGACGACAACAATGACAACTATCAGTTGTACTGCATATTCTCATTAAGCTTCTCAAACAGAGAAGGGGCTTGACAGCGTCAAGTTGTGTTAACACAACCGACGCTTCGGGTACTGTTATAGGCAACAATCAGACGAGTGATTGCTAGTTACTATTTTATGCATACGTATACTTCCAGATACAAAGCATTGTGCCTCCAAATATTCTATATGTTTATGCGGTGACAGCATCGAGGGGAGAGGTGTGAAATGCGTAAAGCTTGGATAATTTAATGTTGATTTTTTATTGGTCGGTCAGCATACTAAATATATGAAAGAATGATGTCTCCATGAAATTCAGACCAGCTAAGGGAAAAGTCGGAGAGGTTCTCGAAATAGGAAAGCGGCCGACCAACACTAAACATGGAGCTATCCCATGATGTACATCGCAGACTACGGGCAGTCCTAACCAGCCACCAGTTAATACATAGCAACTCTTTGTCACAATGGCAGCTTTCACTACAATAGACGACGACGACCAATAAGACCAACGTCAAATATTCAGTCGGCCGTTGTGGCCGAGCGGTTCTAGGCGCTTCAGTCCGGAACCACGCGGCTGCTACGGTCGCAGGTTCGAACCGTGCCTCAGGCATGAATGTGTGTGGTGTCCTTAGGTTAGTTAGATTTAGGTAGCTCTAATCCTGCCTCGGGCATTGATGTGTGTGATGTCCTTAGGTTATTTACGTTTAAGTAGCTCTACGTTATAGGGGACTGATGATCTCAGATGTTTAGTCCCATAGTGCTTAGAGCCATTTGAACAATTTTTAATCGAGGGTGTTTCAACTGTCGTACACAAAAAACCGACTCGGTCATGAGGCCAATGGGTTAAAATGTTTCAAATCAAATTCAAATGGCTCTGAGCACTTTGGGACTTCGCATCTGAGCTCATCAGTCCCCTAGAACGTAGAGCTACTTAAACGTAAATAACCTAAGGTCCCGCAGCTTCAGACTGAAGCTCCTAGAACCGCTCGGCCACAGTGGCCGACTAAAATTTTTCCGTAGCCTGATCTACAGCCTTATATTATGATTAGAAAAGATTATGGTTTAATAGAGTGTTGGACGACTCTTAGAATGGAATAAAGCAGAGACTATGCGTGGAATGGATTCGGCAAGTACTTAGTAGTTATGTGGCAACAGATTTATCCCACTCAGACAGGTCAATTATCGCCTGGTGGTTTACGATCGCGGAGTTGGCGCCCGATAAGTGCCCAGAAGTGTTTCACCGGGTTTAGATTAAGCTAACTTAATGACCAAGACAATGTCAGTTCACTATCAAGCCCCTCAAGTAGTACGATTCTGGCCTTGTGACATGGGCAGTTATGCTGTGGCAAGATACCACTGCCATCGGTGAACACGAGGAAATTGTCCCGCAATAACGTTCTAAATGTATATCTACATTTGTACTCCGGAAACCACCTTGTGGTATGTGGCGGAGGCTACTTTTGTACCACTGTCGCTTCGCTCTTTTCCTGTCCCAGTCACTAATAGTTCACGGGAAGAACGAATGGCGGCAGGCCTCCGTATGTGCTCAAATCTCTCTAATTTCATCTTCATAGTCTTTTCGCAAGATATACGTAAGTGTAAGCAATATATTTGTTGGCTCTTCTAAGAACTTGTATACTCACAACGTTAACAATACACCACACCAGGATGCAGAACGCCTCCCTTGCAACGGATGCCACTGGATTTGGTTGATGATCTCCGTGACGCTTTCGTGTTCACTAAGTGAACCGGTAACGAAACATACTGCTCTTCTTTGGGTCTTCTCTATTTTTGCTGTGAGTCTTGTCTGCTACGGATCCCATACTTACGAACAATATTCAAGTATATGTCGAACAGTCGTTTTGTAAGCTACTATCTTTGTTAATGGACTACATTTTCTGAGGACTCTCCCAATGAATCTCAGTATGGCATCTGCCTTACTTGAGAGTGTTCGATAATTGTATAATTATACAATATATGGTCCTTCTATCCATGTAATCGCAATACGCTACATATCTTTATGTTGACGGTCAGTTGCCTCTGCCTGCACCAAACGTCGATCTACTGCAGGACTTCTTTCATTTCGCTACAATTTTCTAATCTCATAAACTGCGCATCGGGTCAAAAAAGTTATAATTCCAATTTGTATATCTGAGAGGGGGAGAAGCATACAACGATACCACACAACGTATCGAAGTGAGGACTACTCATAGCGCCATTGTGACCATGTAGCAACAGAGGAACATCTTTGAATCAAGTGTTTAAGACACCCTACAAAATGTTATCAAGAAGAGGAAAATGTCAACAACGTTTGTTCCATACACCTTAACTCCAGAACAAAAAAACCTTTCGCGGACACCTGCCGCGATTTCACTGAAATCCAAAACGCGAGCAATTTCTTTCAGGGAAAAAGTTATCAAGAGGGACGGATCTTGGTGTTATCAAAACGAACGTATCACGAAACGACAGAGTGCATAAATTCACATGAAGATTCAACGTATCATGACAGGCAGTACACTGCTACCGGAGTCGCGTGTCGTGCGGGAGCAGAACAGATAGCGGCTCTAAACACTACAGTACTTGCGCAGTGTTTATTGCCTGGAGAACAGACGTGCAAGTGGGTGATATATGTTGCACCATAGAAGAAAAAAATGAAATGATACTGATTTACGGATAATGTAGGTGAAATGCTGAGGCTCCTGTTGCCTTGTATGCCGATAGTTTTCCTGAGATAGCTCGCTCTCCTTCGTTCTTTTACAAGGTTGTGAACGCCTTTATGGCTGATGGCAGAGCGGCAGAAGGAAATGAAGCAAACGTGCTTCAGGAGAAGCTAGTGAAATAGCTGTACCAGCGGCAGCGCAAGACAATTACACCGCGATTCCGGTATGTCTGCAGGCAGAATTGTCACAATGCTGCATCGTCATAAGTATCATGCATACCGTGTCACTGCATCAAGAACTTCATGGCTCCGTTTTCTGTACCCGGGATGTGTTTTGTGGATGGGGATGTCAACTAATGCTAACGACCCGCACGTTCTTTGTCGAGGTACTACTTCGTAACCAAACCATGGTAGCGTTGACCGACATAACATGCATTACTGGTTACGGCAAGATGAGGTTCAACGTCCTTGGTAGGTTAACGTATGGTATGGAACCATGGGGAACAAATTCATTGGTCCGTATTTTATTGACAGCACGTATCATGGACGCAGATACGGAAAGTTTTTGAAACAGGTGCTACTGCAGGGTGTTGGTCTGGACGTTCGACAACGTATGTGGTTCCAGAATAACCGTTGCCCAGCGCACTACGCAAGTGAAGCACGGGAGGGATTAGATCGCGCTTACATTAGTCAGTGGATAGGCAGAGGTGGCCCTATTAATTGGCGCGCTAGGTAGCCGGATTTGATGTTTCCACATATCTTTCTGTGGGGCATTTGAAAGATAAGGTGTACTAGCAAGTGCCAACAGACCATGGAGGCATGATCGACCACATCAGAATCGACTGTGCTGACATTTCCTCAGATGTGCTTCTCCCCTGTATACGGTCATTTGAAGAACAGATCAGTAAATCTACTGAATTTGGCGGTACTACGTTTGAACACTCACTGTAGTTGGAAAACTAGAATAACTTTCGCCTCGAGAGACGGCCACAGTAGTGCGCCGGGTAGTCCCTTGTTCGATTTGCCGCGGGAATACAACGTTGCGAATGGGGTTTCCAGTTAGATGTTGTGAATTGCTGGTCTGTGCTACCATTTCAGCATGGAAGTGGGGTCCCACGTGCCATAATATATTCAGGGGCCATTGAGTAACATGTCGTAAAATACGGGTGTGTACCCATTTACATTCCTCCTATTACATCGCCATCTGTGGCGAAACGAAGAAATGCTTCAGACAAAAAGTATGTAGATTTCGTCGTAGAATCGTAATCTGCAACAAAGAACGGGGGATCCCATTGAAGATTTCAAACTTGTCCCCGTCATCCACGCACAAGGTGGGGTGAGGGTCGAGTGTGGTATCATTAGATGTCCCCCTCCTAGCCTCTGTTTTACAGAGCATGATTGAATCATTGCTAACACTTCGATCAAGAACCATGAAAGAAGGCTGTATATATGGGAAAGATCTGGTGGCACCGAAAGGTGTCACATTGATTATATAATGGTAGGACAGATATTTAGGAACCAAATTTTAAACTATAAGACGTTTCCTGTGACAGATGTGGATTCTGACCACAGTGTATTGGTCGTGAACTGTAGAGCGAAACTAAAGAAATTGAAAAAGGGGTGGGAAATTAAGGAGACGGGAGTTTCAGAGGCAGCATTAGGGAACGGCTGACTAATACAGGGGACATGAGTACAGTAGAAGACTCTTTAAGAGATGAAATGGTTAAGGCAACATAGGATCAGGTAGGTAAAAAGGCCTAGTAGAAATATTTGGATAACACAGGAGATATTGACTTTAAATGACGAAAGGAGAAAATATAAAAATACAGCAAATGTAGAAAGCGAAAGGGAAAACAAACGTCCAAAAATGATATTGACATAGGTGGAAAATGGCTAAGCAGGAATGTATAGAGGACAAATGTAGGGTTTTAGAGGCGTATGTCATTAGGAGAAATTAAAGACGCCTTTGGAGAAAAGAGAAGCAGCTATGTGAATATCAAGGGCTGAGATTAAAAACCAGTCCTAAGCAAAGAAGGGAAAGCTGATGGTTCAAATGGCTCTAAGCACTATGGGATTCAAAATCTGAGGTCATCAGTCCCCTTGACTTAGAACTACGTAAACCTAACTAACCTAAGGACGTCACACGTATTCATGCCCGAGGCAGGATTCTAACCTGCGACCGTCGCAGCCGCGCGATTCCGGACTGAAGCGCCTAGAACACCTCGGTCACAACGGACGACAGGGAAAGCTGAAAGTTGGAAGAAGTACATAGAGTGTCTATACTAGGGAGATGTACTTAGGGGTGCTGTTATAGAAATGAAAGAGAACGTGGATGAAGATAATATGGTAGATATAATACTGCGAGAAGAATTTGACACAGCACTGAAAGACCTAAGTCGATAAAAGGCCCCGGGAGTCGACGACAATCCGTTAGAACTACTGATAGCCTTAGAAGAGCCAGCCATGACAAAACTTCTCCGTCTGGTGAGCAAGATGTGTGAAACTGGAGAAATACCCTCAGACTTCAAAGAGAATATAATAATTCCAATTCCAAAGAAAGCAGATGGTGACAGATGTGAATATTACCGAACTATTAGTTTTAAAAGTTGTGGTTGCAAAATACTGATATGAATTCTTTACAGAAGAATGGAAAAATTTGTAGAAGCCGTCCTCGGGGAACATCAGTTTGGATTCCGGAGAAATGCAAGAACTGGTGAGGCAATACTGACTCTACGGCTTTTCATAGAAAACAGGTGAAAGAAAGGCAAGCCTATGTTTATAACATTTGTAAACTTAGAGAACGCTTTTGTTGACTAGAATACTCTCTCTGAATGTCTGAGGATAGAAGCGATAAATTACAAGGAGGAAAAGGCTATTTAGAGCTCTTACAGCAACCAGACAGCAATAATAAGTGTCGAGGTGCATGAAAGGGAAACAGCTGTTAAGAAGGGAGTGAAACATGGTTCTAGCCTATCCCATACGTTACGCAGTCTGTGCATTGAACAAGCAGTAAAGGAAACAAAAGAATAATTTGGTTACAGGGAGAGGTAAAAATTGCGGAGGGAGACCAAGAGATGAATACCGTAAGCAGATTTAGAAGGATGTAAGTTGCACAGGGTAGAGTAGCATGACGAGCTGCATCAAACGAGTCTTTGGACTGAAGACCACACTCCTCAGCGGCACACCCGAGGTTACTTTTAAGTCTGAAGACTTACCTCCGTTCAGAATGGCATGCTGGTTGCCTACGCTCTTCAGTCCAAATACACAATTGGTGTGAGATCCCGTACGCTCATATTTTGTTCTTTAGGTGGCAGCCGGGAACTGCGTCGAATGCCTTTTGTGTACGTAGTCCACAGCTCTCACTCTGCCTTCGATTACTACCGCAGGTCCCATGGGAACCCACATGATTGTCCCCAGTAGCATAATACTGTCCGCATTGGCATGCTTCCGTGAAGAGGTGCATGTTCCCATCAGTTCTCCCTGTTGACGGTGCAATCGGACACTACCGTCACCTGGTGCAACAAGAAACTTGGTTCTTCCGACGATACGTTTCCATTCATATACGTGCAAGTTCGATGATCCAGTGCCGACTGCAATCGTAACCGACGAGGGGTCAACATGGGAACACGCACTGGTCGAATGGTGGGGAGCTCTGCGTTCAATCATCTGTGCTGAATGGAGTGGTCGAAAAATTGTGCTCAGCAATGTATTCTTTAGTCAACTCTAAATTGCCGCCTCCCGTGCTATTTAAATCGGGCAAGCAGCTTACCTTCGAGCTCTGTAGTGAGGCGTGCATGTCCAACACTTTGCCTGCTGGTGGTTTCACCGTCGTTGAAGCACGTTCCAAATATGCCCACGACAGTAGTACGCAGACAGCCGACCATACTCGCCATTTTCGGGAAGCTCCTTTCCAGGCTCCGGGCCATAACAATCCGCTCTTTGTCAAAATCACTGTCGTCTATGGACCTTCCCATATTAAGTCGCTGCGCGCTGCGTGGAGTAGCTGCGCGGCGCGGTCTCAGGAACCT
Source organism: Schistocerca gregaria (assembly GCF_023897955.1). NCBI lineage: Eukaryota > Metazoa > Arthropoda > Insecta > Orthoptera > Acrididae > Schistocerca > Schistocerca gregaria. The sequence continues at coordinate 352,991,772 of NC_064922.1, read as the reverse complement.
TGTCACGGGTCTCGCGGCTCCCTTCCCCCCCCCCCCCCCCCCCCACCTCCCCGTCGTAGGTTCGAGTCCTCCCTCGGGCATGGGATTATGTGTTATCCTCGGCATGTTACTTTAACTCATTTTAAGCAGCTTGTAAGCCTAAGGGACGATGAACTCAGCAATTTGGTCCCATAGGAACTTACCACAAATTTCCAAAAAAATTCCATATGACATATATATAATCGTTAGAATGCATTCTCTTTGGTCTCTGATTCATTTATATCTTTCCTTACGAACGTCCCCATATTATATTCGATCCTGCGGTGGGCAGTTGTCATCACGTTTTAGCTCACTGCCGGTAGGAGTGGCCGAGCGGTTCTAGGCGCTACAGTCTGGAACCGCGAGACCGCTACGGTCGCAGGTTCGAATCCTGCCTCGGGTATGGATGTGTGTGATGTCCTGAGGTTAGCTAGGTTTAAGTAGTTCTGTGTTCTAGGGGACTGGTGACCTCAGAAGTTAAGTCCCATAGTGCTCAGAGCCATTTGAACAATTTAGCTCACCAGTGTGACCGTTAGTGCAAAAGGTTTGGAAAGTGGCTTAACAGAAAATATAGAAACGTTCAGATGGTGGTTTCTCTACTTCAGGTGGTCTACTTGGTCTCGCGTCACTTGAGTACAATACGCAGAACGTTCATACAACCATGTGAAACTGTCAGAAAAGACCTTCCTTATGAGGCATTTCCGTTTGTTCACTCCATTAGTTTGAATGTCCGCCCCGGTAGCTGAATGGTCAACATTACGGATTGTGAGTCCTCTGGGCCCGGGTTCTATTCCCGGCTAGATCGGGGAATTTTCTCCGGCCTTGGACTGGGTGTTGCGCTGTCCTCATCATCATCTTGTTATCCTCATCGATTGCAGGTCGCCGAAGTGGCGCCAAATTGAAAGACCGGCACCCGGCGAACGGTCTGCCCGACGGGGCTCTAGCCAACCGATTAAATAAATAAGTAAATTGGCTTGAATGGAATGACGGTTCTGTCGTCAAAGCGTTGACCCTTCGTGTGAATTTATGCACTCTGTCGTTTCGTGATAGCGTCGTATTAACGAAGTTCCGTCCCTCTTGATGACTTTTTTCCAGAAAATAATTGCTCGCTTTTTGAATTTCAATTTAATCGCGGCAGGCGTCCTCGAAGCGTTGTTTGTGTGTTCTGGAATCAAAGTGAACGGAATAAACTTTGGACACATTTTCCACTTTTTGAGAACTTTCTGGAGAATGTCTTGAACACATTATTTAGAGATGTTGACACACTAAGGCCGCAAGTTCTTACCGTAAGACTGCCTGCTCACAATAAACTGATCGAATTTACATGCGTTGTCAATAGCTGTTAGTTCAATCAGCCACCGTAGTTACTGCGGTAACGTCGGTTATACGCAAGGAATAAAATTAGTCTCGGAACTTTGCGTACAGTCGATATATGTACTCCACAAGCACCGACCTTTACAGAGGTAGTCAAAACAGTTGCCACACGACTTTACAGGAAAACGTGATATTCGAACAATCCTGCCATCCTTAACCTGGGTAACTACGATCACAATCATAGGTGGAAGCGCAACCGCCAAAAACATCACTGATCAGGGACAATTAATCACGTATGGATAACACCAACACAAAAACATGACGAATACTAATGAACCCTGCAGCACAGCTCAATTAACTGGCACCGCCAGGTGTAAACTAGCCTAAAAACCATCAACGCAGGGAAGACGCATTGCGCACTAAACGCAAACAACCTCAACCAATACCCTTTTACAGTTTTTTCTATGTGACAGTTTTGACATGTCACGGGTACAGACGTTGCAGTTGGCCCCGGAGACTTCAGAGGTGCTCAGCCAGCAGTACATCACCTCAAAAAGATTGGCACTTTTTATGACGGTCTAAGCTACGATAACGACACCGAACATTGCTCGATACCCTAAACTAACATCCACCCTATCCTTGCATGGTCTGTCGCAGTTAGCAAGAAACCGCTACTGCTCTTACTACCCATCGAGATTATTGCAGAGGTTTCCATTCCCGTGGCGCTTGCCTTGGCACTTTTTTTCCCCCTCTGCCCTTGAAACCGCTACCCTGTGTTCGCTTTTCGCTCACTGTCTGTTTCCTCGATGCGACCATGTTAGTACCCAAACCCATGGATAACATCACGGCTCTACATCCCGTGAAGCCCTCATTAGGAACTAATAAATACAGAGGTGAGATCTTTTGAGATGGTCACCACGTCGGTGCGGGTGTGAAGGGGCTCCATCCTCATTACGTGGGATAAAAGGTAAACGAAATGATAATTAAGTCAAGACCCTACGCTTTCGACAGACGTTGATGTACATCAATGGGGACAGTTGAAAATTTGTGCCCCGATAGGGATTCGATCCCAAGACATCAATGGGAACAGTTGAAACGTGTGCCCCGACCGGGACTCGAAACTGGGATCTCCTGCTTACATGACAGGCACTGTTGAAGTACATCAACGCCTGTCGACAGCGTAGGGTCTTGATTTAATTATCATTTCATTCTAGAGTGCTGCATTGTGACCAAAGGTATCTGTCCTTTCGGACCATCTTCATATAAAAGGTAAACGGTTACCAATGTTCCATTCGCATAATGAACGACAGAACGATTCCTGTCTTTGTGCGTCTATGTGTGACTTAATCTGTTTTATCTTAGTCTCTTGATAGCTATGCAAGATATACGATGGTCTCACAATCTTAGCCGATATGCAAGTTTTCTAAATCGATCGAAAAGGGTTTTGCGAGAAGCACATCACATTTCTACCGAGGACTCCTGTGTAAGTTGCTCCAGAATTTCTCTTGCACTCTCTTAAGCGTTGTTAACGACCTGTTCCGGTCGTAGCAGCATATCAGTCAAGCTGTTCGATTCCTGTTGTCATGATTACATGATAAGGAATCCAAATATAGAGCGGTATTCTAGAATAGCGTCTTATGTGCAAAAACCTTTACGCGAGCATTGCCTTTTCCTAGAACAGTTCCAAAAAATATGCGTTTTTCATTTGCCTCCGCTAATATTGGCTTTACGCGATCGTCACATTTAATAATCGATTTCGTCCAAATTTATGATGTACACATAACGCGGCCAGAAATGAAAGTGACAGTACTGGGAGCTCCAGATGGTCAAGCATTTGAAAAAAAATGGACATCTTTGCCGTTATTCAGCCGAAGCATGAGCTATTTATGTGAGAGTAGTTAGCAGGCCGCTGTTGGCGCAGCGGAAACAGCAAAGAACGGAAATAAGAGGGTCTCGGGGTCGATTCCCTATGCAGATACTTCCTTAAAATTACTTTTTGTTTTCAGTTTTTATGTTACTTACACTGCAAATAAACAGAAATGGCGCTCAAAGTATTGTACTTAGTGGTCTACTTATAAAAAAGGCAATGTCATGACTGTATTATCATCACCCAGCACAAACCTCTAAAGATTAATAAGCGAAATTTGAACTGGGTGTTGATCTTAAGGGCGGATTTTCCGAAATTCTACTCATAAGGGGGATGAGAGGCTCTCTAAAACTATATCGCTATTACGGCCATTTTGAAGCTAGACATACGAAAACTGTTATTTGATTTCTCGATTAGAGAAAGAAGTGTGTGTTTCAACATTTTTGGAAATTTGATTCCTGTGGTGTGGAATAGTGAATGAGAGTTCTTTTCTAAATAAATCATTATTAAAGAAAAACTAATGCGTTTATAAGCCTACAACTTCGAAGATTCCTATTTGGCTTCATGGTAACAAATAAAAAAGTAGGCATTTAAGAGCTTTCGGAAATTCAAGCCCTAAGGGAGTGAAGTAGGGGAGGACAATTATTAAGAAAATATTTCGTTATATAAAAATTTTTTAAAGATGAATTTATAATATTTGGTATTCCACCTCTCGGTTAGATATAAATTAATATGTGTTAGTCTTCGTACATCCTATTTAAATTGATGATACTGGGACATCAGCAGGTATAATTTTTATTAAAAATGAAACTCCTCCAGCTGTACTAAGATTTCATATTTATTTGGCTACTAGTTTCGATGCTGCATCAACGCCATCTTCAAGCCCCTGCACTTTGATGATATCAATTGTTAGTGCCTACCATCCATGCAGAGAACGTAATGGTCTCACCGCGGACCTCTAGTACCCAGCCACGCATAACTGGTATCATCAAAATGTAGGGGCCTGAAGATGGCGTTGAGACAAAGTCGAAACTAGTAGCCAAAGAAATATGAAGTCTTAATTACAGCTGCAGGAGTTTCATTTTTAATAAAAATATGTGACAGAGGATGAAAGTTTCTATGGAAATATCACCGCAAGAATGTAAAAGGCAGGACCAACAAAAGGACACCAGGTATCAGAATCGATTTTTGGTCAGAATTAAATTCGGAAAATACCATGTTTCTATGGCTTTGATCAGCGTGAAAAGTTTAGAAGGTGCTGCAGTTTGTGAACAGCATAAGAATACGATTTTAAAAATCTGTGCAGACCGTACAAAATGGTTCAAATGGCTCTGAGCACTATGGGACTTAACATCTGAGGTCATCAGTCCCCTAGAACTTAGAACTACTTAAACCTAACTAACCTAAGGACAGCACACACATTCATGCCCGAGGCAGGATTCGAACCTACGACCGTAGCAGTCGCTCGCAGACCATACAGTTTACGAGAGCAAAGGAGAAGGCATCAAAAGGAAAAGCAAAACAAAATCTGAGATTGAAAATAATTTTCATCAAAGGATTCTGCTTATAACGTCCACGAGGACTCTGCAAATAACTTTCCCAGAAGGAATTGTAATTAAACGATAAAGGACGTGCGTTAGTTTCATTTTGGACCTTCGAGCAGCCCTCGGCTCCTGCACTCGACCAATATGTTCCTCTGTTGTTAAGATGAATATCGCTCCAACAGGTGTAAATCATCAACTGTAAAATAATAAAAGAATTTATTTTTATATACGAAGTTCTGGTGTATGCCTTTCAATCCCTTCCTGGAAATCTATTTTTACTCATATATTTTTCCTCTGCCGTTCCATTTCACGCCTTTTTATGAAAATAAATTCAATACATTGAGCATTATTTCAGTTTATTTGCAGCATAAGTAAAGTAAAAATTTGAAAATAAAAAATAAGAAAAGGTTGCACATAGCGAATCAACCCCACTTCCCTCCGGTTATCGTTCTGCACACTTCCCTCAGCAACAAATGCTGCCTCAAAGTACGCTTACATAAATGGCCCTTTTCTCATTCGACCTGCGCCAAAATATTTTTTCTAAACACTTGGACGTCTGGAGCACCCATTTCTGTCACTTTTACGTCTGGCCAAACTCTGCATAGACAATAAATTTGGACGAAATCGATAATGAGGGCTAGGCCCCGTCCCCTTGTTAGACGATTTGACAAAGACAAGATTTTGACCACTAATTGAGGACGTAGGTTGCAAGTGCTATTCTGAGATGAAGAGGTTAGCACAGGAGAAGAATTCGCGGCGGGCCGCATCAAACCAGTCAGAAGACAGACGACAAAAAAAAATTTTTTTTGACTCCTTGAAGGATTACTTAGCACAGACTATGGGAGTGGTAAGAAAAATGAGTACACAGTATGGTTTGAGAGTAAATCGGAGAAAGACGAAGGTAATGAGAAGTAGTAGAAATGAGAACAGCGAGAAACTTAACATCAGGATTGATGGTCACGAAGTCAATGAAGTTAAGGAATTCTGATACCTAGGCAGTAAAATAACCAATGGCGGACGGAGTAAGGAGGACATCAAAAGCAGACTCGCTATAGCAAAAAAGGCATTTCTGGCCAAGAGAAGTCTACTAATATCAGATACCGGCCTTAATTTGAGGAAGAAATTTCTGAGGATGTACGTCTGGAGTACAGCATTGTATGGTAGTGAAACATGGACTGTGGGAAAACCGGAATAGAAGAGAATCGAAGCATTTGAGATGTGGTGCTATAGACGAATGTTGAAAATTTGGTGGACTGATAAGGTAAGGAATGAGGAGGTTCTACGCAGAATCGGAGAGGAAAGGAATATGTGGAAAACACTGATAAGTAGAAGGGACAGGATGGTAGGACATCTGCTAAGACATGAGGGAATGACTTCCATGGTACTAGAGGGAGCTGTAGAGGGCAAAAACTGTAGAGGAAGACAGAGATTGCAATACGACAAGCAAATAATTGAGGATGTAGGTTGCAAGTGCTACTCTGAGATGAAGAGGTTAGCACAGGAAAGGAATTCGTGGCGGGCCGCATCAAACCAGTCAGTAGACTGATGACCAAAAAAAAAAAAAAAATATAACACGTATACGTAATAACGCCAGAAAACATTTATCATTTCACTTATTCACATTATGTTCTTCCTTGTTTTTTCATTTACTATAAAAACTTACTACGAAAGCTATACAATCTTAAATACTAAAACCTTATCTTCTTTCAGAGGTCAAAATCTCACTCTTTCTTTTTCAGGCAGACAAATAAGATGATGAGGTACCCAAAAGGGAAACAGACATTGTTGCTATGGCCCTCACATCAATTGGAAGAGCGTGTAATATTACGGTATGAACAATGTGTGTATATTGTGTGCAGTGCGTACAGTGATTGGGAGAGAGAAATGAATGAACAGTGTACCACTAGCCGTGTACATTATGAAACAACGGTTTTGCGAAGCTGTATTGTACACCAGGAATAAACCAGACGTAGAGCCGTGCGGCCTGCAGTGCCGTGGCCAGGTGCTCAAGGTTTCTCGGTTGAGGTTCCATGACGAGTGCACCCCAATCGATGTGGTCCCACAGAATCTCGACTGAATTTAAATTCAGGGCTATTCTAACCACGCACGTGCACTGCGAGTTGTGTGACACGTTACGTTGTCCTGTTGGTAAGCGCCATCGTGCCGAGGAAAAACCAACTGCATGTAATGGCGGGCATGGTCCCCAAGGTTAGATTCATATTTGTATTGATCCATTGTACCTTCCAGAACAACGAGATCACCAAGGGATTACCACGAAAATATTCCCCAGACCATAACGGACCCTCCGCCAGCCTGGACCCTAACGACAATTGTTGCAGTATGTTTGCTTTCAGACGTTTCACGCCGTACTCACCAATGGCCATTTGTCCGATGGAGCATAAAACGTGATTCATCTAAAACGGCCACCTTTCTCCAGTCAGTGGACATCTAGTTGCGATACTGGAGTGCAAATTCGAGCCTTCGTTGCCGATGATCAGCAGTCAGCATGTGTGCACGAACCAGGACCCAGATGCGGAGGCACTTACACACCAACGTTTGCTGAAAGGTCGTTGAGGAGACACTGTCATTAGCCCCTTGGTTCATCTGGGAAGTCAGTCGCTCAATAGTTGCACACTGCTTGCCCGTACACATCTGTGCAACCTTCCTTAACCCTTGTAATATACTACCCGTGGTGCTTAACAGTTGCCTCGGCACCAGTGTGGGTAGCGCCATTTTGCCATGCACGGTGTACTTTAAACACGGAGGGACGAGATCGGTTTACAGACACAATCATAAGGAAAATGCTTCCACCCTTGGTCTGAAAGCCAATGATCATACCCTTTTGGACGTCACGCAGTTTCCACATTACAAAGTCCTACTGAGTGGAAGCAAAGTTTAATTCAGCCTATACCCAAGACTGACAACCCTAAGTCGCCAGGTGACTACAGGCCGATCAGCATACTACCTGCAATAACTAAAACCCTAGAATACATCGTCCATGAACAGCTGACAGATTACCTCAAAACTCATAACATCCATGACGAATATCAGTCAGGCTTTCGAAAGCACCATAGTACAGCAACTGCATTAATCAAAGTAACTGATGACATTAAACATGCTATGGACAGACGTGAAGCTACTATCCTAACACTGCTTGACTTTAGCAAGGCTTTTGACACAGTTGACTTCGATATATTACTAATTAAAATGAAACAGCTGAATTTCACAAACAGCGCAATACATTGGTTCGACAGCTACCTCAAAAACAGAAGTCAACAAGTCATTTGTGGGTCGGAAAAGTCATCATGGAAAAGTGTGCGCTCTGGAGTTCCCCAAGGCTCCGTCCTTGGTCCACTACTCTTCTCACTGTACATTAATGATATTTCTTCAGTGATTCACTCCTGCACCTACCATTTATATGCCGACGACATCCAACTGTACATAAGTGCAAGCCCCAAAAACATTGCTGGCGCAGTAGCGAGTATGAACGCAGATCTTTGATCTGTTTCTCGATGGGCACAGAACCTAGGTCTGAAACTAAACCCCAAGAAATCCCAGGTCATACTTATATCTCATCCAAAGTTAATCAGCCGGTACTTTTCGCGAAACAGTCCCTTCAATACTCCTCAATGGTACCCAACTACCATACCAAAAAACAGCAAAAGACCTTGGAATAATCTTGGATGAACACCTAAACTGGGAAGAACAAACAGTCACAGCTTGCTGGAAATCGCTCTCCTCCCTACATGCAATTCAAAAATTTAGAAAAATGTTTCCAACCCATCTTAAACAAAAATTAGTCCAAACACTAGTCTTGCCTAATCTTTACTACTGCGATGTAGTTCAACACGGCACAAATAGTGAAAATTCTAGAAGCCTCGAGCTAGTGATGAATGCTTGCGTTAGATACGTGTGCAATATTCGGTTGTATGATCATATCAGTCCTTCATACTCCCAGCTAGGTTGGATACGCCCACATAAGGCACGCGATCTCCACACGATGTGCTTACTTCACCAATTTCTTAGCCACTGGTGCCCCCAATACTTATCTTCTCACATTAAACACCTATCATCATTCCACAATCGCAATACCAGATCGGATACGTCTAGCATCTTGGCTGTACCTTTACATAACACAAAATCTTTCTCCGTGTGATTCTCCATCTCAGCCATACGACTATGGAACGCACTCCCCTGTGATCTGCGTCTTATCCAGAACTACTCAACATTCAAGAGGGAACTCAAAACTTACATATTAGGGACGGTATAACCACCATTGTTGTGCCCCTCCCATCTCTTTCTTTCTCCTCTCCATCACAGCTTCGAATTTTACCATTCTATTTCTCTTCCTCTAACCTATCTACCTCTTATATATCTCTTTCACCCCATTCTATCGTCTTATGTCTCTGCTCGATGAGAATAACTCACAAGCTGCAAGAATATAACGAGAAAATTCCCAACTAACAATGGAACTGACATTCACAAAAGATAAGTGTGTTTACTTTCATGTACATAGTCACTATTATTATTATTATTATTATGATTATTATTCTTGATTGTTATAATTATATTTTTATTGTTATAATTATCATTCTACTACTTTTATAATCTCTATTTTTTCCTTTAACATCGATACTGCATAATACGTTATATGTTCTTAATGTTATGTAGAAACTGTCACTCGTTCAATCTGAGTATGCCTGGTTAGGTGTAAGAGAGGGCCTGAAGGCCCTAATCTTGCCAGGTAAAATAAATGCATAAATAAATAAATAAATAAGTAAATAAACAACTGTTATCTTATCCGTTCCGCCCCCTTACCGCCCCCCCCCCCCGACACGCTTGATACACGCTCTACGGCTGGTGCTGCCGACTGAAAGACAACTATGCTAACCTAATTTTTCTTAATTATGGCTTCATCACTGAAAGCAAAATATTACGAACATATATTTGACAAGCATTATACACAAGTAAACACAAGAAATAATAAATTTCATGAGATACATGTGTTACACGAAATTACTTACTAGATGCAATTGGAATTGCGGAACTTTCAATGAATTGTCTCTTCGGATAATATTTCGTTAGGGTATTGAAACAGGAATGTAAACATGGGATTGTTTTATTTCACGTTAGAGGCGTTTTCTTCTTTTTATTCACCTTTAAAGAGGGCTGCGATTCATTATAGCAAGCGTAAATTTTGCCCAATACTTCCATCATTTCCTTACGATCGCTCAACAACAATACTACCTGTGTACAGCTCCACTGTCAGCGCAAAGTCTTATAGCACTGATAATCAGACATTCTGTTACGCTTTCTCGGGCCACAGCTGATGTTACTTTCGTTTCTGTGAAGCATTTGTCGTAAAGTTCAATGTACGAGTTTAGTGCACGTATTAGGTTGTATTGGAGAAATATTCCTGGAGCGGATAACACTATTTTTTATTTATACCTGCAAAGCTGTTCCGCACGATCGTATCATTTTTAGAAGTCGGCGATGTAGTACAGTGTGAGACGCCTTTCCGAAATACAGGTACACGGAATTTACCTGTTCACTTGATCATTCAGTTTAAAAGCGATTCGGTGTATGGTTAGGGGTTTCACGAAATGGTAAAACAACTCAATCTCTTGATGGAGACATCTACCATACTAACATTTCAGCGAGATGATGTGCTCGGGTTGCGGCAGCGGACTCTTGCATCGCTACTTCCACGAACGTAGTGGCCTCGGTAAATTCCGAAACAAAATTTTTTTCTCCGCATGCAGCTCGCGTATGTGCCACTGTTTCCCTCGTGCCTCCGCGGCTTTACCGCAAAGCTCTCTCTTTCTTTCTAGCTCTTTTTTTTCTTTTTGTTCTTTTTTATTTCTTTTTTTTTTTCAGCCACCAGACGAAACCGCAGCTCGCGGAAAGAGATTTCAGCGCACGTGAGCCAGTAATAGAAATATGTGGAGCCGGCCAAATGAAGCTGACTCGGCTGTTTGTTTTATTGCAGGAGCGACCGGTGCTACCGCTGTATGGTCATAGCAGAGCGCCACCCCAACGTGCTGCAGTACAAAGAGAGTGAGTACCCGCCGCCTCCGCCAGGAGCGCTGCGCGTCGTCGTGGCGACGGCGACAAGCACCTAATACTACGCACCCGTCGACTCGGGTCAGTTGCGGAATGTTGTGCAACCGATGTGCAAACAGCTCGCGGTTGCAATATGTTAATGGACACCGAAAAACATTTATGCAGATTTCTTTTCCGAATTCTTTAAAGTTTCTTTGGTTAAAAAATTTGTTGTCTTATAACATGTATATTGAAGTATAGCGTGGTACGTGCAGGGTGGTTCAGCTGCCCCTATAAGTTGTATCCAACGCCTTTAAGAACCGCGAGAGAAATTTTCATATTCTGTCGCTCGCCACATACTATTAGTACTCAATAAAAATGGATATGGCCTTTTTGTAGGTAATTTAATATAGTTATGTTTTGCACTGGGATACCTTTTCTCTGGAGACCATAGTTTTCGAGTTATTTAAGAAAAACGCTTTTGTTTTCCTTGAATTATTCAAAAACTGCGGACTCTGGAGAAAACACATCTCAGTACCAAATTTAGCAATATTAAATTTACTGCAAAAAAGGTCATGTTCATTTTTCGGTAGAATCAATAGTCTGTGTGTAGTGAGCAAGAGAAAAATGTAAATCTTGCTTGTGATATTTGCAGGCACTGAGGATTCCCTGAAACACATCGGTAGGAGCATTGAATCACGCTGTGTAATTCCAATTCAACATTACGGTGCGTAAACGTGTGGCCTGGGTAAGGGGCAGATTTATGCACCTATCACCTATAGCTGCACTTTTAAATATTTCATAGATGAGAATAATGAGTAGACAAACCTCACTACTAAAGTTTTACGGGAAGCAAAACAAAGTCCCAGGTTTGTTTACACCTGTTAACAAAAAATGGTTCAAATGGCTGTGAGCACTATGGGACTAGAACTTAGAACTACTTAAACCTAACTAACCTAAAGACATCACCAACATCCATGCCCGAGGCAGGATTCGAACCTGCGACCTGTTAACAGATGAATTAAAAAAAAATACTTGCAGTAAACAATTTTTTGTCGAACTTCCACTTCTTAACATAATACGACCTACAAAGATATCTGAATGTTAATTAAAGTCCTATTTATCACCATTGTCTGATTTACATTACTTTATGTGTGCATAAAGCCCAGAAAGCCACCTCAACTGTAGAATGTCATTTATGGCTACACGAACGCAAAGAAAACACGACACCCAGTCTCCGACTGGACAACATCTTCGACCTGGGCAGGACTCGAGCCCAGGTCCCTTTGGTTTGCAATCGGCCTCGCTGATCGTACAGTTACCGAAAAATCTGGCATTGGGCAGCACATTAATGATACTAGAACTAGGTTCACCTTCAATTTTTCTTGTTGATCCACTTAGCAATTTCTTGCTCTTATCAGTCAGACGAATGGAAAAACTGGTAGAAGCCGACCTCGGGGAAGATCAGTTTGGATTCCGTAGAAATTTTGGAACACGTGAGTCAATACTGATCCTACGACTTATCTTAGAAGAAAGATTAAGGAAAGGCAAACTACGTTTTTAGCATTTGTAAACTTAGAGAAAGCTTTTGACAATGTTGACTGGAATACTCTCTTTAAAATTCTAATGGCGGCAGGGGTAAAATACAGGGAGTGAAAGGCTACATTACAATTTGTACAGAAACCAGATGGTAGTTATAAGAGTCGAGGGGCATGAAAGGGAAGCAGTGGTTGGGAAGGGAGTGAGACAGGGTTGTAGCCTCTCTCCGATGCTATTCAATCTGTATATTGAGCAAATAGTAAAGCAAACAAACGAAAAGTTCGGAGTAGGTATTAAAATCCATGGGAAAAAAAAAGCTTTGAGGATCGCTGATGACATTGTAATTCTGTCAGAGACAGCAAAGGACTTGTAAGAGCAGTTGAACCGAATGGACAGTGTATTGAAAGGAGGGTATAAGATGAACATCAATAAAAGCAAAACGAGGAAAATGGAATGTAGTCGAATTAAGTCGGCTGATGCTGGGGGAATTAGATTAGGAAATGAGACGCTTGAAGTAGTAAATTAGTTTTGCTATTTGGGGAGCAAAGTAACTGATGATGGTCGAAGTAGAGAGGATATAAAATGTAGATTGGCAATCGAAAGGAACGTGTTTCTGAAGAAGATAAATTTGTTAACATCGAGTATAGATTTAAGAGTCAGGAAGTCGTTTCTGAAAGTATTTGTATGGAGTGTAGCCATGTACGGCAGCGAAACGTGGACGATAAATAGTTTAGTCAAGAAGGGGATAGAAGCGTTCGAAATGTGTTGCTACAGAAGAATGCTGAACATTAGATGGGTAGATCACATAACTAATGAGGAGGTATTGAATACAGTTGGGGAGAAGAGGAGTTTGTGGCACAACTTGACTAGAATAAGGGATAGGTTGGTAGGACATGTTCTGAGGCATCAAGGGATCACCAGTTTAGTACTGGAGGGCAGGGTGGAGGATAAAAATCGTAGAGGGAGACCAAGAGATGAATACACTAAACAGATTCGGAAGGGTGCACGCTTTAGTAGGTACTGTGAGATGAAGAAGGTTGCACAGGATAGAGTAGCATGGAGAGCTGCATCAAACCAGTCTGAGGACTGAAGATCACAACAACAACAACAACAACCACAACAACATCATTTCTTGCTCTCATAGAATTAAATCTTTCTGCTTGAGACTCATTAGGTTCAAATATCACTGTCAGCAATTTCTAACTTTTATCCTCATGTGTCCTCATTTTTTTAGACTGTGTTTCCAACTGCTGTTGTTCTGAAGTTCCCTTGACTGGGGTATCAGTTAGGGTGGCAATACAAAATAGTTCATAAACGTGCCCCAACAGAACTGCTAAACATACCCCATCGCCATGTTTCAATTAGTTTTGAAACTACAGTAGTAACTTTCAGTATTTCAAATTACGCAAATGTACCTTGTAAAGTAGAATAATCTCCTGTAAACGAAAGTATAATTATCTCTTCTCACTTCAGAAAGGTATGGCCCCTAGGAGATGCGATATTTATGTAACAACCTTTACTCGCCCGAAAACACAAATATGTCCTTTGCGCTAAGACATTCACTCGGCTGGTGCTATGGAATTTTGCGAGTCTGATTAAAATTACTTGACAGTTAACACTTCACGCGTTGCAATTAGCTTCCTCCAATCATATCACTGAACGTCAGGTCCGAACAGTTCGCCATAACCAGTCTGTCACAACAATTAGATCACTTCCAACTCCTTGTCCAGAATTATTTCTGATGTATTTAGTTGCCGAATACTATGTCTGGCTCTTTTATTTCGGAATTCATCACGCAGTGTAACCACACCAGAAACAACGCACATACACACAAACACACACACACACACACACACACACACACACACACACACACACACACACACACACACATTGTATAGCCTACAGTGATATTTTGTTATTGTTTAACCGAATTTTTATATTGTTCATAAATTGGAACACTTTCTAAGCTTCTCCCGCTAATGAATGCCATAAGGAATGGTCTTTTTCGACCTAAAGGCGATACACGTAGCTGTAGTCCGAAATTATTGCGTTCTTGTGGAGATATTTTCATACCAACTTCCGTACCTGAAAAAATATTTCTTTATATCTAACCGAAAAATGCTATATCAATTCATAAATTTAACTTAAAATTTACTTAATGTATCGAAGTATTTTCCTAAAACTTCTCATACCCCATTGCAGTCTCTTAGGGGTTAAATTTCCAGAAACACTGAAACAAGTATTTTTTTAAATTTCTAACCGAGAACTCAAATACCAATTGTCATAAATACAGTCTAATAATTCCTTTACTTGTTCTATAGTAATTATTTATTTAAAATAATTTTCACGAACTATTTGACACGCTAAATTTCCAAAAATGCTGAAACCCGTATTTTTTATTTTCTGATTGAGAACCCAAATACCAATATTCGTAGTTCTAGTTTTAAAATTCGCTTAATAGCGATATACTTTCAAAAAGCCTTTCATCCCCTATTTCTCCCCCTTATGAGCAGAATTTCGGACAATTCTTTCTCAAACGATGGCTATAGTATAAAGTCGACACCATCTCCTAACTTCGTTTCTATTCTTAGCTATTTGAGCTGTTGGATGATGAGTCAGTGAATCAGTTTGTCCTTATTTCACTCGCTTAGGGGATAATTTCCAAAATCAGTGAAACAAATTTTTTCATCTCTAAAAGAGAAGTCAAACACCAATTTTTAAAGATTTAGCTCTAAAAATGCACTCTTAATGAAATATTTTCATAAAAGGTTTCTCCCCCTGTCTCATCCCTTAAGGGTTGAATTTCCAAAAACAGTGAAACATGTATTTTTTTTATTTGTGGCCGAGACGTCATAGACCAATGTTCATAGTGTAACTTTTAAAATACTGTAGCAGTCCTTTAACAACGTTATGTTTTCAATAAAAGCTTTTGCCCTCCATTTCATCACCATGGACTTTAATTTCCAAAAATGCTGAACACGTATTTATTTCTGACTGAGAAACCAAATACCAATTTTCGTAGGTCTAACTTCAATTGCCTAAATAGCGACATTTTTTTAAAAAAATCCTGTATCCCCTATTTCACTCCCTTATGGCGGGAATTTTGAAAAAATCTCTCCTTAAACCAGACGTACAGTATAATATCCACACCTTCTCCAGATTTCAAGTTTCTATCCTTAGTTGTTTGGGCTGGGCGATGATGGTGAGTCAACCAGTCAGGCGGGAGACTGCCTTTTATATTATATGGAGACTATAATCACGAGTATTGGCTTACTTTAGCTAACCTTCACACGACATCGCGTGAAGCCGAAGTTTTGAAGACTGTCAATTAACCATAGCGACTGGGACATCACTCATAAATACAATAGCCTTTTTTACAGTGTAAAAGCATAGAGAAGTGGTTAGCGTGTAAATCTCACGTGCAGAACGTCAAAGGTTCGAATATCGTCAAAGGCATCGAAATTTTTTATTTGTCTAAACCTAATCAACAGACTTTTTTCCTTTTTTGTTCCATTAACTGGTCTAAATGTAATTTCTTTGTTCCTATTACTTTGCCGCGTCATTTCCTTCATAGTATTGACTTTTTTATTTGCTTATATTTTCTTCCTGGTATTCTTTTTTCGTTTGGAATCTTCTTGAGTCGCCAGTAATTTGCAACCAAATGCCAACCAGGACTGCTCATTGTTTGCTAACGTGTTGCCAGTGTGAGGATAGTCTCAGGTAGCTAATGACCATGGGAGAGTATTGTTTTCTTTTTCCTCTAAACCTGAAGTTTTCTATGGATAAGAATATGCAAACAAAGGTAATATGAAATTTTTCTGTCTTGATTTTGCTCGCAGAGGTTAACCTTAAACGCTGCGATCAAAGCAATCGTGATTTTAGATCTGCTGCAAATTACTGATCGCTGTTTAGTTAACACATCATTTAACAGCTGTAAGCAGAGCAAATCAGAACAAACATTGTACAAGTATGCACAACTAAAAATAGTGTGATTATGAGCTTGACGTAAAACAGAGAAATATTACTGAATTCTCGTAAATAGGTTACGGTTGTCTTAACGATTTTTTTTTCTTTAAAGGAAAAAAGAGAAAACAAAAAATCCCCACCGTGGAATATAAGTAGAAGGCGAATCTCTTTGGCTCGTTCTATTAAAAAGCGTATAAATAAAATTCAGACAAAAGCTCACGATAAAACAGAAAGTAGTAAAACTGAACTGAACTTACATTAACCCTGACTACAAAATAAATTACACAAAACTAGCACAAATAGTATTCATATAACAACAACCAGATTCAATCATACCAGACACGTGTAACGGTGGCATAAAAAGACAACTTCTAGCAATATAAGTTAACAACTGAAACCGTCAAACTCTTTAGATAAAAACGGGGTTCACCCAGACGTAAAAGACACAGTATAAAGAGCCCTATGAAACATCGGATAGCTCCAAATAACTGTTCATATTTTTACAGCAAATGCGCCGTAAGCGCAAGGCAACAAGTGCAGAGGAGCGTAACCAACACAGCGCAACAGCAGCAGCTTAGTGGGAGAGCTCTGTCAGACACCCTCCAAACACTTCTGCCCGACTGTTTTCCACACTCACGTCACTGATGGCTGTCTTTTTAGGGTAATAGCTCCACAATGGTGCACTCCCGACCTGCGATTATCTTAAGACTTGGCTCGACTCCACGTCGTCTAACCTGTTGTCATTGTCATGATGATTTTCTCGAGTCTTTATATTTCTCCATCGTCAGCCCGGCTGACGTATGTTTGGACGACTGCCGTATCATGTCTCTGAAAGGTACCGCTAGAATAGTCTTAGGAAGGCAGGGACAAAATACGAAGGTTGTCCAGAAAGTAATTTCCGATCGGTCGCCAAATGGAAACCACAGTGAAAACCAGAAACGTTTTATTTGCAACTGTTAAGTACACCTTCCACCTAATTCTCTACATAGTCGCCGCTCCAACTTCGAGTGTTGTCGTGGTGTTGTATCAAATTTCCACTATCCTCGTCATAGAAAGCAGCCGCCTGTGCTTTTGGTCAGTTATCTGCACTGGTCTTCAGCTCGTTGTCTGTGGAAAAATTTTGTCTTCATAGCCAGCGGTTCTTCTGAGCAGAGATGAGACTCAGGGGGAGCCAATTACGGACTGTATTGTGGGTGATCAAACAGTTCTCATCGGAAACGCTGCAGGAACGTCTTCATTGCCCCTGCAGTGTGCGGCCGAGAATGGGCATGAAGGAGGAAATGCTCGACAGTTGTGTTATTTGGGTTGCGTGACACAGCGAAATCTCTAACCAGAGTCTCATACTTGGCGGGAGATGCTATTCCCTACGCATGTTTATGTGCTCACTGTCCACTCAAAACTGAAAAGAGCGACGCGACACGATCGACGGGCATACTGGAGACACATCTGTGCAAATCTTTACCGGATTTTCCCAGTGGTTTCCATTTCACGACAGATAGGAACTTACTTTCTGGATAACCCTCGTATCTCGCACCGACAGTGAAGATATGGAAAAACATTAGTTTTCTGCTTCAGCAGCCATCAATTGTGTTGCCCCTCGCACTGGTAACAGCTAACGTACTGAACGAGAGTTGCTTACTTTTATTTTTTCATTTTAATAATACTTTGTTGGTTGTTGTATTACATGTTATGTGTGCCTTGAAATGTAATGCAATTTAGCGTTAAATGGATTTGACTAACACCTGCTGTCAGCTTGACAGAATGAGTTCTGCAGCGCAGTAACAGGTGTACGTTAGAAATCGTTAATCTCCCAACACGCAGCCCAGTCTCGACCGACTGACTCAATCTGAAAAGTCACATTTCCTTCTACCACCTCGATGCTTCGTTACTAAATGTACATGCTTCTTTAATTGCCTGGCCTGTTCCGAGATCTTATTACTTCGTATAATAAAGGTAACTTGCTGATTCAGTAATATTACTGATACAAAAGTGCAGTACGCCATTTTATCAGTCTGGAATTTATGAACTGTCAAATACTGAAAATAGGTAGTACGATATAAAATAGCTTAAAACCGTTATTTGATTTATAACGATACAAAGATCGATCTCCACTTGCATGCCTGAATTCCAGGAAATATAACATGTTGAAGTTACACTACATTCCAATATCAGTCAACAAGTGCAAATTCTATAGTTAGTATAATTTAAAGCTGATGACGAACTCCTTCAATCCTAGTAGCCTAGTACAACCAAAACACATTACATCGTGACTGCAAGGGTGAGATCATGACAGGTATCTGTTTCTTTAACTTCAAAAACTTCTACAAGGCGTGTATTTCGTGAACAATAGACAGAAATACACGAATAGCATTTAACAGCAAATATGTTTTATTACTCAGAAGTACGGCTTAGAAATCACAAACAACCCATCTTACGAATATACATTGGTTGACCCAAGTTGTCTATCGTTTCACAAATAATTACACTACTTTCACTTATGGCTTGCAAAGTTACCAAATAAAAGTGGCAGTAGAAATTGGACAGTTATCAAATGTATTTTCAACCAATAGAGAAGGTAATAGCAGAACAAAGAGAATGTAGCGACTGTTTATATTATGGACTACTGACCAGAAATTGTGATTGACCGACGAGTACAATTTCTTTTAAGTTTTGGAAACACATGTTGTATGAAGTGTCACCCAAGCGCTGACTTTGGACTTAACGATACACCTGTCCCCTCGTCTCCCCGCTCCTCCCCCCTCCCTTAAACAGGCCAAGTATCGGTATCGGTTAACAGTGTATGCGAGCGTGTGTGTGTGTAGGCAGGCTGCTTTACTGTATACGATCGAGTGTACATTTATTTTTTCTTTGTTTGATGTAGTTTCTGCTCACTTGTGTATACAAGAACATTTAGGAAGTGTTTTTCGTGTTGAACTACTTAAGAATGGAGTCGTATGTAGCATATCACCGGCTGCTGTGGCCGAGCGGTTCTAGGTGCTTGAGTCGGGAACCACGCTGCTGCTACGGTCGCAGATTCGAATCCTGCCTCGGGCCTGAATGTGTGTCACGTCCTTAAGATGGTTACGTTTAAGTAGTCCTAAGTCTAGGGGACTGATGACCTCAAAAGTTAAGTCTCATAGTGCTTAGAGCCATTTGAACCATTTTTGTAGCATATCGGCCAGTCTTCACCCAACAATTTTCCGGTATATGTGTGCCCTGCGATTCGACGACACATAGATAAGTTAGGAAATGTCAGGGGTCTGAATCCGTGTTCACAGAGTTTTCTGAAAAACCAAGCGTTTTGACCGAGAATGAGAAAGACGAGTTAGGAGTGGCTCGTTAAGAATGAGAAAATCGTCGTCAAGGGTAACCGCAGCCATGGTCTCCGAACTGATAGTCCATGCTGCTGCAAACGCCCTGCGTACCAGTGCTCGTGGCCGGGCACCTGAACTGGAACTGACAGTTCAGCATGTTCTAGAGCATATCGTGGAAGAAAGGGAAAAAAACTTGTTGGGTAATCACAAACTCACTTAACCACTCAGTATGCTATTTTAATATTATCCTAAGACGTAAATGCTGTTTCATTCTGACATTTGTTGTCTCCAGTGGTTTCTCTTCGCTTCATCACAGACAAGAGCGCCTGGGATGGTGTACTCAACGACGAACCTGGGTGCACGAATGGCAAAAAGTCATTTTTTTTTCGGATGAATCCAGGTTCTGTTTACAGCATCATGATGGTCGCATCCATGTTTGGCGACATCGTGTATTCGTCGTCGCCATACTGGCGTGTCAACCGGCGTGATGGTATGGGCTGCCATTGGTTACACGTCTCGGTCACCTCTTGTTCGCATTGACGGCACTTTGAACAGAGGACGTTAGATTTCAGATGTGCTATGACCCGTGGCTCTACCCTTCATTCAATCCCGGCGAAACCCTACATTTCGGCAGCTTAATGCACAACCGCGTGTTTCAGGTCCTGTACGGGCCTTTCTGGAAACAGAAAATGTTCGACTGCTGCCCTGTCCAGCACATTCACCAGATCTCTAACCAATTGCAAACGTCTGGCCAGTGGTGGCCGAGCAACTGGCTTGTGACAAGACGGCAGTCACTACTCTTGATGAACTGTGGTATCGTGCTGAAGCTGCATGGGTAGCTGTACCTGTACACGCCATCCAAGTTGTGTTTGAATCAATGCCCAGGCGTATCAAGGCTGTTATTGCGGCCAGAGGTGGTTGTTCTGGTTACTGATTTCTCAGGTTCTATACGTCCAATTTGCGTGAAAATGTAATCACATGTCAATTCTAGTATAATATATTTGTCCAATGAATACCCGTTTATCATCTGCATTTCTTTTTGATGTAGCAATTTTAATGACCAGTGCTGACTGTAGTGTATTTAAGGTTAAAGCCTAGAGCCTTCGGTCTCAAAAAAAAAAAAAAAAAAAAATAGCACTTGTATTTAATTCATGAGCCCTCAGCTGTTTCAGAATTAAAGGCGTTTTCTGTCGAGAGTCAAGCTTAGTATAAGTTGTGCTGTAATGTTTGGACAACTAAGTAAGGTGTTATGTTTGGAGTGTAACTGAAAGCAGCTCGTTGTGGCCCCCTTCCACAATTGCTACAACTTGTCCTGTCCTGCTGGTTTAGCAGGGCGTTTCAGCCAGTATTTTTGTATGTAACATTTTGCGTGCTGTTTAAATGTGATTGTCGTTTTTTCCATCAGTGGTCTGGCGCTCACTAAAGATGGCAGTTTGTTTTCCAAACCGGGACTAACAAACTTAATCAGTATATGATTTAGTGGGCGACCTGTTACAAATAATTCTGCAATTCCTATGTTCGAATGCTATAACCTCATGAGTTCCAAAAAGTTCATAACTGTATTAACAAAAATTGTCGTTTTAATGATTCACGTCTTCTACTTTGACTTCCCCGACCTGAGTAGAACGCAGAGAAGGTTCATACAGTCACACGAAACTACGAGAAAAGTCCTTTAGAATGTGGCTCAACCCGCGTCTCGGGTTATGTCGTCAAAGAGCTAACGCTTCAAGTGAATTTGTGCACAGCGACGTTTTGTGATAGGTTAGTTTTAACAAAGCTAAGTCTCGTCAACTGTGATGCTTTTTCTCTAGAAAAGAGCTGTCAACGTTTTGCGTTACCACGGGGCACGGCAGAAGTTGGCGAGTCAAGGTTTGTGGGAAGGACAGTTCACACATTTTTCTTTTCTTGAAAACTTTCTGGAGAATGTCTGCAGCACTTGATTTAGAGATGTTCCGCCCCCCCCCCCTCTCGAATTCGTGAAACGTAACATGGACACAATATGGCCGCATGTGTACTGCCTAATACAGCCTGGAATTGCCGAATGCTTGTCTCATGTTTACAGTTTTTAGCTGAAGATGACGCCGTAGTTACTGCACTGACGTCACTGATAAGCCAGGAATTAAATCGGTCTCGGAACCCTCTGGACGGACGGTGAATGGTGAGGAGAAGTGGTATGAGAAATTTTACTACTTGAGCAGGTGATGGACAGGCGGATATGAAGAATACAGTGGCTCGGGAATCGCGTTCAGCGCCGTACAATACGGGGTATAAAATGCGTAGCGGAGCGAGCCCTCAGCCCCCGTCCTCGTCTGGAGAGTCCGCTTCATCCGGCCCTTCCTTGCGCATCGCGTTCCAGGAGTGCTCCTCTAGGCATTGTGCCGCAGCGGGTGATACGCACACAACGGCAGCTCCGCAGAATATGCGGATTACGCCCGCGCTCTTTACGCGAACAAAAAGTCCGATACAGGCGAGCGCGCGACTTTGTCGATATCGGAGTGGAGATGAGCGCGCGGGGAAGATTATTGGCAGCTAATGCGCGCGAGCGGCGAGGTAAAACGGCCCGGCACAAAGGCCCCCCGCTGGCTCGCTGCGTTGCAAACCGCGGCTCGCCCGCGCCGCGCTGCCTCGCTAATTGAATCCTTACTTAGCGGGGTGAGGGTGGCGGCTGCTGGTTTGTGGTCGATCTACTCGTTCGGAGAGGGCGGGGCGCGGCGGGGCCGGTCGACGGCGCTGCGCAACAGTTGCGTGACGCGCATTGGCTGCAAGACGCTTTTACTTGCGAGTCTGTTAGATCATTGTTGAGCTGTCTCTGTGGTCGAGGTCGATAAACGGCTGCGATACAGTGACGAATTACCTTCAGCGGTAGTGGATTGCAACCAGAGGAGTCGCAGTGAGTATGTTTTCTGTCCCATACTTCAGTGTTCGATTAGGACTGTCGATAAGATATCATCATATCGATATATTACCAAGAAGCAAGGATACACCAAGGCCATACTTTTCCCCCGATACATCGATGACAAAACTGCAATATCGAGTGGTGATATTTTTATTTTTTTTTAATTTTTATCACACTCACTCTCACTC
This sequence comes from Schistocerca gregaria, assembly GCF_023897955.1. Taxonomy (NCBI): domain Eukaryota; kingdom Metazoa; phylum Arthropoda; class Insecta; order Orthoptera; family Acrididae; genus Schistocerca; species Schistocerca gregaria. The sequence continues at coordinate 352,969,081 of NC_064922.1, read as the reverse complement.
ACTCACTGGTCATACCGGACTCGAGAGTCCATTACCGCAGAAACGTATTTTCGCCATCTGTCCCTGTATTGGGCTATTTCCTTCCATTCACCTTCAGCACTAGGCTCCTCAAATCAGCCTTCATATTGTCCTCCCATCTACGCCTCGGTCTCCCCACAGGACGTTTTCCCTCTAGGTGCCCTATCAGTACTCTGCGCGCTGCCCTTCCCTCATCCATTCGAGCTACGTGACCCGCGCATCGCAGCCTACGTGTTTTAATAATACTGATTATATCAGGGCTTGAATAGAGTTGGTGAACCTCTTAGTTATGCAGTTTTCGCCACTCTACGCTAATGTCATCCCTTTTTGCTTTGAAAATTTTCCTAAAAAATTTGTTTTCAAATACTCAAAACGATTTTTCATTTTGCACAGTGAAAGACCAAGTCTCACATCCACACTAGATATTTTATCACCATGTTTGGAAATTATTTAAAATTGTTCTTTTGAAAAAATGGTTCATATTGCTCTGAGCACTATGGGACTTAACATCTGAGGTCATCAGTCCCCTAGAACTTAGAACTACTTAAACCTAACTAACCTAAGGACACCACACACATCCACACCCGAGGCAGGGTTCTAAACTGCGACCGTAGCAATCGCGTGGTTCCGTTTTGTGATAGGTTAGTTTTGATTAACGACTAACCCGTGGTCTAGGGGTAGCGTCACTGAGTCATAATGAAAACGTATCCGGTCCCGGGATCGATCCCCGCCACTGCCTGAATTTTGATAAGTTATCAGCATTGGCGGACGAAGACTTCCGGCATAAGAAGTCAGCCTCATTCTGCCAACGGCCTTTTCAAAGAGGGCGGAGGAGCGGATAGAGGTTCAGGGCACTCTCTTGTCCTAGGGGTGGGAAATTGCCCCTAAAGGCGGAAGAATCAGCAATGATCAACGACGTGAGGATGCAGAAGGCAATGGAAACCACTGCATTAGAGACACGTAACGTATATCCACAGGACATGTGGCCTGTAGTTGAGAAGCGTCATGATGATCTCTCCATTGGCAAAAGATTCCGGAATAGTCCCCCATTCGGATCTCCGGGAGGGGACTGCCAAGGGGAGGTTACCATGAGAAAAAGATTGAATAATCAACGAAAAGATAATGTTCTACGAGTCGGGGCGTGGAATGTCAGAAGCTTGAACGTGGTAGGGAAACTAGAAAATCTGAAAATGGAAATGCAAAGGCTCAATCTAGATATAGTAGGGGTCAGTGAAGTGAAGTGGAAGGAACACAAGGATTTCTGGTCAGATGAGAATCGGGTAATATCAACAGCAGCAGAAAATGGTAGAACAGGTGTCGGATTCGTTATGAATAGGAAGGTAGTACAGAGGGTGTGTTACTGTGAACAGTTCAGTGACCGGGTTGTTCTAATCAGAATCGACAGCAGACCAACACCGACAACGATAGTTCAGGTATACATGCCGACGTTGCAAGCTGAAGATTAACAGATAGAGAAAGTGTATGAGGATATTGAAAGGGTAATGCAGTATGTAAAGGGGGACGAAAATCTAATAGTCATGGGCGACTGGAGTGCAGTTGTAGGGGAAGAAGTAGAAGAAAAGCTTACAGGAGAATATGGGCTTGGGACAAGGAATGAAAGAGGAGAAAGACTAATTGAGTTCTGTAACAAGTTTCAGCTGGTAATAGCGAATACCCTGTTCAAGAATCACAAGAGGAGGAGGTATACTTGGAAAAGGCCGGGAGATACGGAAGGATTTCAATTAGATTACATCATGGTCAGACAGAGATTCAGAAATCAGATACTGGATTGTAAGGCGTACCCAGGATCAGATATAGACTCAGATCACAATATAGTAGTGATGAAGAGTAGGCTGAAGTTCAAGACATTAGTCAGGAAGAGTCAATACGCTAAGAAGTGGGATACGGAAGTTCTAAGGAATGACGAGATACGTTTGAAGTTCTCTAACGCTATAGATACAGCAATAAGGAATAGCGCAGTAGGCAACACAGTTGAAGAGGAATGGACGTCTCTAAAGAGAGCCATCATAGAAGCTGGGAAGGAAAACATAGGTACAAAGAAGGTAGCTGCGAAGAAACCATGGGTAACAGAAGAAATACTTCAGTTGATTGATGAAAGGAGGAAGTACAAACATGTTCCGGGAAAATCAGGAATACAGAAATACAAGTCGCTGAGGAATGAAATAAATAGGAAGTGCAGGGAAGCTAAGACGAAATAGCTGCAGGAAAAATGTGAAGACATCGAAAAAGATATGATTGTCGGAAGGACAGACTCAGCATACAGGAAAGTCAAAACAACCTTTGGTGACATTAAAAGCAACGGTGGTAACATTAAGAGTGCAACGGGAATTCCACTGTTAAATGCAGCGGAGAGAGCAGATAGGTGGAAAGAATCGGAATTTAAAAGAGCTTTGGAGGACTTACGGTCAAATAAGGCAGAAGGGATAGATAACATTCCATCAGAATTTCTAAAATCAATAGGGGAAGTGGCAACAAAACGACTATTCACGTTGGTGTGTAGAATATATGAGTCTGGCGACATACCATATGACTTTCGGAAAAGCATCATCCACACAATTCCGAAGACGACAAGAGCTGAAAAGTGCGAGAATTATCGCACAATCAGCTTAATAGCTCATGCATCGAAGCTGCTTACAAGAATAATTTACAGAAGAATGGAAAAGAAAATTGAGAATGCGCTAGGGGACGATCAGTTTGGCTTTAGGAAAAGTAAAGGCACGAGAGAGGCAATTCTGACGTTACGGCTAATAATGGAAGCAAGGCTAAAGAAAAATCAAGACACGTTCATAGGATTTGTCGACCTGGAAAAAGCGTTCGACAATATAAAATTGTGCAAGCTGTTCAAGATTCTGAAAAAAGTAGGGGTAAGCTATAGGGAGAGACGGGTCATATACAATATGTACAACAACCAAGAGGGAATAATAAGAGTGGACGATCAAGAACGAAGTGCTCGTGTTAAGAAGGGTGTAAGACAAGGCTGTAGCCTTTCGCCCCTACTCTTCAGTCTGTACATCGAGGAAGCAATGATGGAAATAAAAGAAAGGTTCAGGAGTGGAATTAAAATACAAGGTGAAAGGATATCAATGATACGATTCGCTGATGACATTGCTATCCTGAGTGAAAGTGAAGAAGAATTAAATGATCTGCTGAACGGAATGAACAGTCTAATGAGTACACAGTATGGTTTGAGAGTAAATTGGAGAAAGACGAAGGTAATGAGAAGTAGTAGAAATGAGAACAGCGAGAAACTTAACATCAGGATTGATGGTCACGAAGTCAATGAAGTTAAGGAATTCCGCTACCTAGGCAGTAAAATAACCAATGGCGGACGGAGCAAGGACATCAAAAGCAGACTCGCTATGGCAAAAAAGGCATTTCTGGCCAAGAGAAGTCTACTAATATCAAATACCGGCCTTAATTTGAGGAAGAAATTTCTGAGGATGTACGTCTGGAGTACAGCATTGTATGGTAGTGAAACATGGACTGTGGGAAAACCGGAACAGAAGAGAATCGAAGGATTTTTAGATGTGGTGCTATAGACGAATGTTGAAAATTAGGTGGACTGATAAGGTAAGGAATGAGGAGGTTCTACGCAGAATCGGAGAGGAAAGGAATATGTGGAAAACACTGATAAGGAGAAGGGACAGGATGATAGGACATCCGCTAAGACATGAGGGAATGACTTCCATGGTACTAGAGGGAGCTGTAGAGGGCAAAAACTGTAGCAAGCAAATAATTGAGGACGTAGGTTGCAAGTGCTACTCTGAGATGAAGAGGTTAGCACATGAAAGGAATTCGTGGCGGGCCGCATCAAACCAGTCAGTAGACTGATGACAAAAAAAGTCTTGATTACGCAAAGTCTCGTCACTCTTGATGCTTTTTCTCTAGAAAAGAATTGTCAACGTTTTGCGTTTCAACGAGATACAGCAGTAGTCCACGTGTCGTTGTTTTTGTTGGGGAGACAAGCTATGCAGAAGGACAGTGCACACATTTCACTTTTCTTGAAAACATTCTGGAGAGTGTCTTGAGCACTTGATTTAGAGATGCCTCCACCCCCCCCCCCCCACACCTGTTTTCGAGATACAACAACATGGACACACTACGGCCGCATATGCACTGCTCAATTCAGCCTGGAATCGCCGAGTGCTTGTCTCATGCTTACAACTGTTAGCTGAAGATGACGCCGTAGTTGCTGCACAGACGTCACTAATACGCCAGGAATTAAATCTGTCTCGGAACCCTCTGGACGGACGGTGAATGGTGAGGAGAAATGGTATGAGAAATTTTACTACTTGAGCATGTGATGGACAGGCGGAAATGAATGATACAGTGGCTCGAGAATCGCCTAGAACCGCTCGGCAACAGCGGCCGGCGTTCTTTTGAAATTGTAGTAGAACATAAGTTTCACTGTGTGAAGGTGTCTTACTAATTTTTGAGCTTTCACGATGTCCAGTGCCCAGTCGTCCTCTCTCTCTCTCTCTCTTTTTTTTCTCCATCTTCTTACTGGTTTGATGCGGTTCGCCACGAATTTCTCTCCTGTGCCAACTTTTATCACTTAGAGAAGCAAAAATGGTTGAAATGGCTTTGAGCACTATGGGACTCAACTGCTGTGGTCATCAGTCCCCTAAAACTTATAACTACTTAAACCTAACTAACCTAAGGACATCACACACATCCATGCCCGAGGCAGGATTCGAATCTGCGACCGTAGCAGTCGCACGGTTCTGGACTGCGCGCCTAGAACCGCGAGACCACCGCGGCTGGCGTAGTCCTTGCAACCAACATCCTCAATTATTTGCTGGATGTATTCCAATCTCTGTTTTCCTCTACAGTTTTGTCAATACAGCTACCTCCAGTATCATGGAAATTATTCCCTGATGTCTTATCAGATGTCCTATTATTCTGTCCCTTCTCCTTGTCAGTATTTCCCACTTATTCCTTTCCACTCAGATTCCGTGCAGAACTTCCTCATTGCTTACCTTATCAGTCCACTTAATTTTCAATATTCATCTGTAGCACCGCATCTCAATTGCTTCGATTCTCCTCTGTTCCGGTTTTCCCACAGTCCATGTTTCATTGTTATACAATGCTGTACTCCAGACGTACAATCTCAGAAATTTCTTCCTCAAATTAGGGCGTATGTTTGAAACTAGTAGACTTCTGTTGCACAGGAATGCCCTTTTATCCATTGCTAGCTACTTTTAATGTCCTCCTTGATCCGACCGTCACTGGTTGTTTCGCTGCCTAGAAGCAGAATTCCTTAACTTCAACTACTTTGTTACCATTAATCTTGCTGTTCTAATTTCTGCTACTTGTAAATACTTTCGTTTTCCTTCTGTTTAATCTCAATCCATATTCTGTACTCATTAGATTGTTCATTCCATTCAGCAGATAGTGTAATTCTTCTTCACTTTCACTCAGCATAACAATGGTTCAAATCGCTCTGAGCACTATGGGACACAACATCTGAGGTCATCAGTCCCCTAGAACTTACAACTATTTAAACCTAACTAACTGAAGGACATCGCACACATTCATGCTCGAAGCAGGATTCGAACCTGCGACCGTAGCGGTGGCGCGGTTCCAGACTGAAGCGCCTAGAATAGTAATGTCATCAGCGAATCATATCGTTGATAGCCCTTCACCTTGAATTTTAATTCCACTCGTGAACCTCTCTTTTATTTCCAGTATATGTGACACAAAAGAAGAAAAATTTTTAATGTAACTAGCATGCTATTTCTTCACATCGACTTTCTTCAAAAATAGATGCTGAAAATGAGGAACAAGATTGGTCGTTGTGGTGGGCGGAGACGTCTGAGGGGAAATGTTGACATAATCGACTGAAAATGCAACGTTTATTTTCACCACATAATTTTGACACTACAACTGCTAGGTCGCTGGCGTTGGCAGAAAAAAAGAAAAAGAAAAACAGAGAAGTCGACATGAAGTGTTTCGGACAAATCCGATATGTGACGAAACCGAGCGGGAGACCCATCAGACACCTTTCATGGTGCCACTTATAGGCAGTTACCACTGTAACCAAAGTTATTATCGCGAAGCATGAACGTGCATAGTTTTCCTTTCAATTCTTGCTCTAAGGCGGATAAGCAGGCTGCTAGCTTGTTGGTTTACAGAGCATCTAATAGGAAATCAATGCTTAAATATACAGCTCTAAAGACGGCAGTATATTTATAATGTGGTTCCAACATTTTATAGGCAGGTATGTCGATATCATTTCCGCCTGTATATCGATACTTTTTTCATTATGTCGAGAGCCGATAATGATATTTCTTTAAATATCTATTTACGGGATTCCCGATATTTTTAAAAATATCAGCAGTATTACGTTCGATCGCATTATTACCACGGGCTGCTAACACTGATGAACTGAGTGCCGAGCCAAAACATTATACCACATGCCTAATAGCTTGTTGGTCTACCTTTGGAATGCAATACAGCATCGATTCATATACATCTACATCATACTTGGAAAGCAATACAGCATCGATTCGTATACATCTACATCATACTTGGAAAGCCACCTGAAGGTGTGCGGTGGAGTGTGCTTCTGGTACACTAACTGATGCCCCCTTTGCTTGTACATTCTGCGAATGGCGCTTGCACCAAGAGTGAGTGCCGGTAAGTTGCTACGTTAGCTCCAATTTCTCCAATTTTCAAGTTCTAGCCCTTTCGCGAGAGATTTATGGGAGAGAGTGACACATTGGCCGAATCTTCCTGGAAAATACTGTCTCGAAATTTCAAAACTAAACCCATCTGTGATGCACAATGCCTCTCTTGTAGAGCCTGCTACTGGAGTTTGTTGGGCATCTCTGGAACACTGACTTCCCGTCACGAATGATGCCGCTCTTCGTCGGATCTTCTACCTCACACATCAGTCCCACCAGGTAAGGAGCCCAGGTAGATGAACACTACTCAAAAATCGGTCGAACAGACGCCTTGTAAGTAACTTCTTTAGTGGACGAATTACTTTTTTAAAAAATATTTTTTCCTATGAATCTTAGCCTCGCACCTCGTTTATCTACTACTTGTTTTATGTGGTCATTCCACTTGAGGTCGCTCCGGATAATAATGTCTGGATACGAGATTACGATGTTAACTATTTCCAGCAATTTATCATCAATAGTGCAATTGTATAGTAGTGAATTCCTTTTCCTATGTATGCGCAATATGGACATTTATTTACATTCACAATCAACTGCCAGTCCCTGCAGCATTTATCAAACCTCTGCAGGTCCATCTGCAAATCGTTACTGTCTTCTGGTATCGCTACCGTCTTATAGACAAGCGCATCGTCTGTGAACAAGAGCTTCTTACGCATTCTGATAGATGACTTGTATTCAATGTGAACTGTAGCGGTCCTATCACACTTCCTTGGGGTACCTAAGTAATTACCTTTGCATGTATAGATTTTGTTCCGTTAAGAGCGACGTTAAGATCTATCCGCAAGAAAGTCCCGAATTCAGTCGCAGATCTGTTCCGACACTCAGTAAGCTTGTATCTTTTTCCACTTAACGGTAGTGGGGGACAGTGTAGAATGCCTTCCTGAAGTCAAGGCAAGGAACGTGACATCAGCCTGAACACCGCTACGGCTGAGTTCCGCAAGATATCTGCTTTCGAGATACATGTTGATTTTTAAAGAGGAGATTTTATTTCCCGAAAAATTCATAATATGTGAGCATAAAACCTATTCGACAACTCCGAAACAGATTGAAGTCAACGACATAGGCCTCTAATTACCTGTATCTCTTCTTGGTAGGTTTCCGGAGTATGTGGCTCCAGATGTGTAAGCATAGACCACGCAGTTCCCGTAAATTATGGATCTTCGGTTTGTCGGCTATGAGCTGGTACCCTATACCGTTCCAGATGTGTTTTATCGAGTTTGAATCAGACGCAATTGGTGGTCAAGACATCAATGTGAATTCTCAGTCACGCTACGAAACCGCTGTAGTACGATTTTGGTCTTGCGGTATGACAGTTATCCTGCTAGAAGAGAGAAACCTTGAAGCGAAACACGTGTTCCGCAATAATGCTCTCGCCGTCCACAGCTGTCATAGTGCCTGCGACTGCTACTTCAGGACCCATTAAAGCCAAGGTGAATCCCCTATAGCGTAATACAGCCCCTACACGCTTGCGTCCAAGGCTCAGTCTATGCAGAGAGCAGGTATTCGTCTGGATGACGAAGTTTCTGGACACGATTAACGTCTAGGTGTGACAAGAAACGTGATTCACCAGATCAGGTGACACGTTTGCATTGATCCTCTGTCCAGTCTCGATAATCCCGACCCAACAAAAATCATAACTATGTCGTTGGGACAACATGGATGGACGTATAGGTCATCTAGGATGATCGACGTGCTCCGAAACACTTGTCCCTTCATCGCATGTATTCTTTGGTCTTCTGCCATAGATCACCTCCTACACTTCTTTATTGAGCGGTCAGGCCTCATGCCTCAACTTTATGTGGTGAGGCGTGGCCGTCTAACACCTTGTCGCTCACTCGTCATTTCACCATCTTTTAACTACTTTCCATAGATGGTCGCGACAGTAGCAGGCAAAAAGCCGACAAGCGTCTTCGTTTCAGAGACAGTGATTCACTTGAATCTCGCCGAGCGGGTGTGGGATTTTATCCCTCGCTTGTGTTACTCACGTGTTATGAACCGGAACCGGCAAACATCACACTTGCTCCAAAATTCACGGGTGACCGCCTGTACTGGTCATACTTGTTAGGTGATTTTTGGAGGTCATTCCTGTGAATAAAAACTCTGACGATAGTTAGAAACTGAACCATAGATCAAAAAATAGAATATTGAAAATTGTCTATTCTTTCTGTACATCTACATCTACATTCATACTTCGCAAGTCACCCAACGGTGTGTAGCGGAGGGCACTTTACGTGCCACTGTCATTACCTCCCTTTTCTGTTCCAGTCGCGTAAGGTTCGCGGGAAGAACGACTGTCTGAAAGCCTCCGTGCGCGCTGTAATCTCTCTAATTTTACATTCGTGATCTCCTCGGGAGGTATAAGTAGTGGGGAAGCAGTATATTCGATACCTCATCCAGAAACATACACTCTCGAAACCTGGCGAGCAAGCTACCCCACGATGCAGAGCGCCTCTCTTGCAGAGTCTGCCACTTGAGTTTGCTAAACATCTCCGTAACGCTAGCACTGTTACCACATAACCCTGTGACGAAACGCGCCACTATTCTTTGGATTTTCTCTATCTCTTCCGTCAACCCGATCTGGTACGGATCTCACACTGATGAGCAATACTCAAGTATAGATCGAACGAGTGTTTTGTAAGCCACGTCCTTTGTTGATGGACTACATTTTCTAAGGACCCTCCCAATGAATCTCAACCTGGCACCCGACTTACCAGCAATTAATTTTATATGATCATTCCATTTCAAATCGTTCCGCACGCATACTCCCAGATATTTAATAGAAGTAACTGCTACCAGAGTTTGTTCCGCTATCATATAATCATACAATAAAGGATCCATCTTTCTATGTATTCGCAATACATTACATTTGTCTATGTTAAGGGTCAGTTGCCACTCCCTACAACAAGTGCCTATCCGCTGCAGATCTTCCTGCACTTCGCTACAATTTTCTAATGGTGCAACTTCTCTCCGCGAAAAGCCGCATGGCACTTCCGACACTATCTACTGGGTCATTTAGGTAGACTGCGTTTCCGAACGCATCGAAAAGTCCCGCGGAATACAGGAAGAATCGCAGAAAAAATATTTTGTGAGCGATTCAAGATATCGGAACGAGGATTTCGGCGTGTTGTAGTACGTAGAGGCGAACGAAATTTTTGTGAATATTAATGCTCTTAACTTTTGTATCAACTGTAATACTGAAATTAGTATGAGTTTTTATAATGAAACAATACCTAGATATTAATGTCGCAGGCCGCGTATATTTCTCTATATATGAAGCCTAATCTCAGGAAACACTATAGAGATGGTGCTAGGTTTTCACGGGTGCGTAGGCGAAGGGGAGGCAAAACGATTATTCACGTTGGTGTGCAGACTGTATGAGTCTGGCGGGCCAGGGCACAAGGCTGACATCCTGTGACACCAAGAAAGCATGTGTTCGTGCAGCAACATGTGGTTGTGGATTGTATTGCTTTCAAATGGCGTCTGGTCTGTTGTGCCGAAAGGGTACGGCTACAGGTTGCAGGATGTCATTCACGCAGGTCACAGTGGTCACAGTGCCCTGGACACACACCAATTGTGGCTTGTGGTTGTGCCAAACAGCACCCCACACTATAAACCCTTGAATTGGCACTGTATGTCTTGTGCGAATGCAGTCACTGTGATGCCGCTCCCACTGTCTGTGGCGAACTAAAACGAAGCCATTATTTAAAAAAAAAAAAAAAAAAAAAAAAAAAAAAAAAAAAAAAAAAAAAACGGAACCTGGATTCGTCCGAAAACACTATTTGATACCATTCCCGTTCGCAGTGACGTCATTCAATACACCCTTGCCCCCTAGCAAGATTCTGCACATTCGTCAAAGGCAGAAGAAGAAGTGGACAACGTGCACGTAACCCAAGCCATAATAAACGACGGACTGTCACCTCTGGTTATGTACGCTGTGTTACCCTGTTTCACTGTTGCGCCAGAGCAGGGGACCCAGATCTGTACTCCAATGTCTTTCGGATGAGGTGTCGATCTTGTCGGGAGGGGGTCTGGGTGGTGCCACCTGACCCACCTCGTCGTGTTCTACAGCCTTCTGTGAACCATTCTCCACGCACCCGTTGCACGGCCGAAACGTTTTGTCCCACACGGGCGGCAATTTCCCGAATGGATCCATCACATCCTCTCTGCCAATAACGCCCCATTTCAAACTCACTGATTTGGCAGTACGATTCACACATACTCTGCAAGATATCCTGCACGTCTTCTCAAGTCACACTGATCAATTATTTTCGGTTTACTGCGACAACAAGAGCCGTATGCATATTTTACCGGCAGATGGCGCTGCGCCGCGATGTCAGTGTTGACCTTGCACCAGAGGGTCAATGTGGTTCAAATGGTAATCATTTCTGCAGAACAAATTAATGTACGTGTCTTGTGAATATGAACGTCCTATCACTAGTAGTTCAAGGTGCCCTGTTTTTTTCTGAACAGTAGTATGGTACAACAAATACTTCGGTACTGTACTCCTGTAAATATTGCGTATGAAGCTCGTCTTAGCGCAATACTTTTAATTCCAAACAAGTAACCCAATCTTAGCCATAGCTTGTACCTGGGGACTGGCAGGTGTGGCCGAGTGGTTCTAGGCGCTTCAGTCTGGAACAGCGCGACCGCTACGGTCGCAGGTTCGAAACCTGCCTTGGGCATTGATATGTGTGATGTCCTTAGGTTAGGTAGGTTTAAGTAGTTCTAAGTTCTAGGGGACTGATGACCATATATGTTAAGTCCCATAATGCTCAGAGCCATTTGAACCTTTTGAACCTTCAATCCAGCGCACTGCATCTGGAGTTGCTAGCAGGAAGTCCTTTTTGACGCCGTGGTGCTCAGAGTCATTTGAACCACTTTTTTTTTTTTTTTTTTTTTTTTTTGGACCCCGGGTGGTAATATATGTTGGAGTATAATATATGACGCACCAACATACCAATCGTGCCAGTTACAACGGGAGTGATCCATACATAACAAGCACAACACACGAGTATTGCAATACTTTCCATGGCAGATTTTTCAGTGATCAGACAACTGAAAGACGTTGCTATATACTTGAAAAGGGCCTAAACCGAAACTGTGCAGTAGTACGAAAATAAACTAGAAATTGACAGTTACAGGCGGCGTGGAGTCATTCAAAAGTTCTGGACAACTTCGGAGCCAGGTTCAAAAGAAGTAATTTAAAAATTTATATAAACATTTACACAACGGTTTCAATTCCTGCTGGCTTTTGGTTGGTTGATAATGCAGCTCAAAGGTCGCAAAGTTTTTATAGAGCCTCTCTCTGCATCGTCGATCTGAGGCCGAGATCGGAGAGTTTAAGGCGGAGAGGGATCGTAGTGGAGGAGGGGCTGCCAAGACGACAGTGCGTGGAATTTTCCATTAAACTCTGGCGTTTGCAGCCGAGCCTCCGCATTACCAGAGAGTCCTAAAAAGTTTAGTGTTCGCCGCACTTTCTAAACATGCCAATCACTTCTTTATACTCTTCTTCGTCATTTCCTTTGCATTCCACCTGCTTTCGAAGACCTCCATTAACTTTGAGGTGACTATGTCAACTGATTACGCTACTGCTTTGAACTGTTCAGAGATGTTCGATGAATGTATACGGTTTGCACCATGATTGTTGGTGTGAGTAATAAAATTAATTATGAACCTCAGACTTATCAGAACTTCCGATTAGCTGGTGTGCAAAGGGGAGGTGGTTGAGATGAGACCAAGTTGTAGCTTGTATTCAATGTTATTCAGTCTGTACATTAAGTAATCAATAAAGGAAACACAGAGAAGAAATAAAACTTCCAGTTTGCCGTTGATCTAATTCTGCCACAGAAGGCAAAGGCTTCATGAAAGGAAAAGGCATCATAGAGTAAGTTCTGACCTTGCGCTTGATAATGGAAGCTAGAATTTATTGACTGTCTGCATAGAAAAAGGGTTCGACAGGATAAAACAGTGCAAGATGTTTGAAATTCTCAGGGAAATGTGTGTAATTTACTGGGAAATGCGTGTAATAATTGTACAAGAACGAGAATGAGAATAAAATGTGAAGAACAAAGAGCTCGAATTAAAAAGGGTGTAATACAGTGATGTAAAATTTCAACCCTGCCGTTCGATCTACACATCTAAGAAGCAATGATAAAAGAAAGGATCAGAGAGGAATTAAAATTCAAGGTGAAACGATGTCAGTGATAAAATTCACTGAAGGTATTGATGATATTGCAATCCTCAGTCTAAATGAGAAAGAACTTCAGGATCCGTTGAATGAAATGAAAAGTCTATTGAACGGAAGAATGTGGACTGAGCGTAGTGCAAAGAAAGATGGAAGTGATGAGGAGTAACAGAAATGAAATTAGCGTTGAACTTATCATCAAAAGTTGGAAAAGTGGAGGAATTCTCTTACTTTGGAATCAAAATAACACATGACGCAACAAGAAGGACGTAAAAACAGACTAGTACCAGCAAAGAGAGCATCAGTTACCAAAAAGAAGTCTACTAGTATCAGACAGAACCGTAGTTGGAGGAATAAATTTCTGAGAATGTACTTTTGGAGCACAGCATTATGGTAGTGAAAGCCCGCCCAGCAATCCACGCACTAGCTTCACGTGCGGGAAGGCGTGCCGGTCCCCGGCACGAATCCGCCCGGCGGATTAGTGTCGAGGTCTTGTGTGCTGGCCAGTCCGTCGATGGTTTTTAAGGCGGTTTTCCATCTGCCACGACAAATGCGGGCTGGTTCCCCTCATTCCGCCTCAGTTACACTATGTCGGCGACTGCGGCGCAAACACTGTCTCCACGTACCCGTACACCATGATTACTCTGCCTCGCAAACATTTGGGGTTACACTCGACTGGTATGAATCGAACCGCACAATAACACTGGGTTCGGTGTGGGGCAGCGGTGGGTTGAGTGGACTGCTGTAGCCTGTTGTGGGGTTGTAAACCACTGAGGGCTACCACGGGGACGAAACCTCTCTGTCGTTTCTAGGTCCCCAGTTCAATACACACAATGGTAGTGAAACATGGACTGTGGGAAAAGCGGAAGAATCAGAGAATCGAAGCATTTGAAATTTTGGTGCTACAGAATAACTGTGAGAATTTGGCAGACTGGTGGTGTAGGGGAGGAGCATGTTCTCCGCAGAATAGGCGAGGAAAAGAATGTACACAAAACACTGACATGAAGAAGAGACAGGATAATTGGACATCTGCTAAGACGTCAGGGAATAACTTCCATGATACTAGAGGGACTTGTAGAGGGTAAAAACTGTAAGGAACCCAGAGATGGGAACACAGCCAAAAAATAATTGAGGGTTGAGGAGACAAGTGATATTCTGAGATGATGAAATTGACGTAGGAGAGGAATTCGTAGCGGGTGTCATTAATCCACGCAGAAGACCAAGATTCCATACAACATGACGATCCCGCGTTCGAAGCCGCTGTGTTATAATGTAAGATGTCCGTTACCCAGCTGCAGCTGTCGTTTCAGAAATAAATAAATAGCCACAGTCTAACATCGTCTCTGATGTCTGGACATTTACACACGCGCAACTGATAACAATATTGGAACACCTGAAACTGCAAAATGTACAGTTGAACAGCTATTTGGGCCGAAGATTGTATAGTTCTAAACCGAAACTGTCTTTAATAAAAATAGAATTGTACAGCTGCGTATATTACAATGCAGTTTTTAAGCTTCCTCAAAACTATCCAGTGCTGCTTCCTCAAGAAAAATATTTCTTCTTGTATGCATTTGAATAAAAGGTAACTTTCGTCAACTTCGAAAATAATCTTAGTACTAAAGGATATATCCTTGTAGTAGCTTTCTGCTGATGAATAATGACGTTCTTATGTATATCGCTTTCATCTAGAGGAGCACAGTGAAAGACGCATTTGTATCTGTAGATACTACTATAAAAGTCCCCAGCCGCGTTTTTTTTTGTCTGTGTGTGAAGGCTTATCTCGGATCTACTGTAGGATTTTTGTTACGTTTTTCATTAATAGACGGACCGAACAGCGAGGAATATTTTTGTACACACCACACTAGTCGACCGGCCGTGCATACTCAGAGCAACCCGGGCGAGGGCGGGGCAGGTTGCTAATTTCTCAGTAACTGGTCAGCACTATCTTCCCGCTCACGCCATGGCGCTTTATGGCCTCCGAACGGCAGGCCTCTACCAAGTTTCCTGAATGTTATAAACATGAGATTTTCTCCTGGCTTTCCCCGTTAATCCTGATATAGAGCGACATAGTCCACTGAACGTAGCACAGTAACTGTTTACAAACCTTGAGCCATGCCGACCTGCATCTTTCAATCGACCGCAAGATCGAAGTAGCGGGACATGATCTTCGGTGGTTCTACACGCGAGGAGCTTTGACCGGCAAGAAAGTTCGCAGAATTGACGAGTCGAATTTGATGTAGTACCTGCAGGGCGAGAGGCCTATTTACCTGCGCAGTCTGGAGCTGACACTAAATGACTTTTACAGAGCACGAAGACGATGTTTGTGGTTGGTTGTGGTGGTGATGGAACTATGGAAATTTGCCTGTACCGAGCATGCGGAGATGTTGAGTGCCATCCATAAAATATTTTGGTGAGATTCTTTCTGTGGCTTCTGCGCCTCATTTTGTTAAAGTCGTAGTGCTGCGTCTAGTTTCTCCTTCCCGGAAGGTCTGCCGTGTTTGCTGTTTGTGGGTGTTCACTCCGAAAGAACTGAAGTTCACCTTAGTGGAAGGAAATCTGTTAGTTCCAACTGTTTGTGAAATGTCTGTAAGTTGCGTGGTCTGTGTTGCAGAGCTAATGAAGGTACATTATTCAGAACTGCCTTTTTAAATTGGCCATAGTTCGAGTGGCTTACCGTGAACCATGTTGAGGGCTGAGCTGTGTGATGTGCTTCCTTTCAAATACACGGAAGTCTAATTTAATCCAGTACATTTGTAGACTTAGAGAAAGCTTTTGACAATGTTCAGTGGAATACTCTCTTTCAAATTCTGAAGGTGGCAGGGGTAAAATACAAGGAGCGAAAGGCTATTTACTATTTGTACAGAAACCAGATGGCAGTTATAAGAGTCGAGGGGCATGAAAGGGAAGCAGTGGTTGGGAAGGGAGTGAGACAGGGTTTTAGCCTATCCCGATGTTATTCAATCTGTATATTGAGCAAGCAGTAAAGGAAACAAAAGAAAAATACGGAGTAGGCACTAAAATCCATGGAGAAGAAATAAAAACTTGGAGGTTTGCCGATGACATTGTAATTCTGTCAAAGACAGCAAAGGATCTGGAAGAGCAGTTGAACGGAATGGACAATGTCTTGAAAGGAGGATATAAGATGAACATCAACAAAGGCAAAACGAGGATAATGGAATGTAGTTGAATTAAATTGGGTGATGCTGCCGGAATTAGATTAGGAAATGAGACACTTAGAGTAGTAAAGGAGTTTTGCTATTTGGGGAGCAAAATAACTGATGATGATCGAAGTAGAGAGGATATAAAATGTAGACTGGCAATGGCAAGGAAAGTGTTTCTGAAGAAGAGAAATTTATTAACATCGAATATAGATTTAAGTGTCAGGAAGTCGTTTCTGAAAGTATTTGTATGGAGTGTAGCCATGTATGGAAGTGAAATATGGACGATAAATAGTTTAGACAAGAAGAGAATAGAAGCTTTCGAAATGTGGTGGTACAGAAGAATGCTGAAGATTAGATGGGTAGATCACATAACTAATGAGGAGGTACTGAATAGAATTGGGGAGAAGAGAAATTTGTGGCACAACTTGACTAGACGAAGGGAACGGTTGGTAGGGCATATTCTGAGGCATCAAGGCATCAAAAATTTAATATTGGAGGGCAGCGTGCAGGGTAAAAATCGTAGAGGGAGACCAAGGGATGAGTACACTAAACAAATTCTGAAGGATGTGGTTTGCAGTAGGTACTGGGAGATGAAGAAGCTGGCACAGGATAGAGTAGCATGGAGAGCTGCATCAAACCAGTCTCTGGACTGAAGGGAACAACAACAACATCAACAATTTTAATTATTTGTAAAACATTTTGTTGGGACTGTTAGTTGACACGCCCTGCGAATTGATACTGTAAATTCTGTTCAAATAGGAATGTGCCTTTCTGCTTTAGTTGTTACGAGCAGTCTGCTAAACAAAGTTTGACATCTGAGATTCGGTTGCTTAACTATTTGCAAATAGTAGAGTTTCCGTTAGTAAGAGCTGTCCAATTCGTGAATTATAGCTAGTGTCATGTTAGGAGTCAGCGAGTTTGAGTATTATTTAAATAAAATATTGTTAATGTTTTCAGCTGTGAACGCTGCTTTCTTATCTCCTTGCCCAGCCCTACCACCGGCCGCTGTGGCCGAGCGGTTCTAGGCGCTTCAGTCCGGAACGGCGCGACTGCTACGGTCGCAGATTCGAATCCTGCCTCGGGCATGGATGTGTGTGATGTCCTTAGGTTAGTTAGGTTTAAAGTAGTTCTAAGTTCTATAGTACTGATGACCTCAGATGTTAAGTCTCATAGTGCTCAGAGTTAGTTAGGTTTAAGTAGTTCTACGTTCTAGGGGACTGATGATCTTTGATGTTAAGTCCCATAGTGCTCAGAGTCATTTGAACCATTTGAACCTAAACGAAGGTGTAAATCGGCGTAAAGATCATAATAAGACGGCCGGCGCACCTGACCAGCGACTGTAAATTTGACCTGTCGGAGAGATCCGTGTGTCGCTCACAAGTTCGCGCAATGATTTTTTATCCAAACGAGCAATCATACAGAGAGATTTAGTATTGACCTACACATAGGTGCTAATGATAATGGTTATTAACTCTACACGACCATCCTTCTGGTCCTTCACCTGCTGTTTACAAAACCTGGACTGTTACCTGCTATATCTGCTTCGAGTAAATATCTCAGCCATTTATCAGTCTCAAAACCAAATTTCATAAAGAAAATTTCCGTCTCGTGCTTTGCCTGCACCGATTAACTGGAGCCGACGTAACAGGATTCGATTACGCCCCTTGTCCAAACCTCGATAAGTGCACATGCGCTTTTGTACTTCCCGTAATAACAGCATGATCGCTTTTGGTTTTATTACCACATTAGCGCTTCCACTAATCCCGTGTTACTGGATATGGCCATACAGGTGTTGACATCCTCAGTTGCATGTTTAAGCGTTGTACCACACACAAACAGGCAAATAACATGTTTGAGCAAATTCTGTGTACAGGAAATACGTACGAGTGAGTGATTGAACCCACAACATGTGCACCGAATTGCAAGCAGTGAGTTTTCCATTATCCACCACCGGTTCGAGACATGCTCCGGGAAAGGGGTTTTTTAATGTGTCATAGAATATATAACCACTATAGCAGTAAGCTGTCGGATTTTTCGATGTTGGGAGCTGTGGAACGGAGTACACTCAGCCTCAGGATTCGCGTTGAGGGTCTACTTGACAGAGTAGTCGTGCGTCCAGGTAACTAAAACTGACAACAACACGGAGAGCGGTGTGTTGATTCTCCGCCCCCTTCAATGACACCATTGTAGAAAAGATGGCACGGTGATCGGTCGGTACCGATATGCCTTCCACGGCCTCGGACGGAGTTTACGTTTATATTATAAGGTCAGGTGCTCGTTAGTACAGAGCTATAATCAAAACTTTCCGAAATGAGGCCGTTTGGACTATGAGACCGATGACTTTTGTATAGGATTAGATTGTGAAAGCCAATGGCTTGGTGATACACACTATTAAAACTGATAACCCGTTTCGGCTTAACAGCCATCAGATTCAAACTCTGCATCAGCGATAACTAGGAGCGCAGTTGTTCAGAAACTAAATGCTGCTTTATTTACCATTAGAACAGTATCTGAAATAAGTGACACTTGAACACGCAGAGTAGTCTACTTCGCATATTTTCATACGCTTATGTCGTATGGTATTAT
Source organism: Schistocerca gregaria (assembly GCF_023897955.1). Classification (NCBI taxonomy): domain Eukaryota; kingdom Metazoa; phylum Arthropoda; class Insecta; order Orthoptera; family Acrididae; genus Schistocerca; species Schistocerca gregaria. Next base: position 352,950,425 of record NC_064922.1, on the reverse strand, counting down.
TTTTCGGGGTAATTTTTCGGATTCAAAAAGGGTATTTTTGGCTCAAAAACGGGCTGCTCCAGCTATATGTGGTGTAAGTTCAAGAATCTCTTGTCGACCCCTATTCAATAGTCTGGGACTTCTGACATTGCCCTCACAGTATATATTTTCTTTAATGTCGTTTGTTGTTAGCAATATTAGCCTATTCCCAAGAGTTAGTAGCTTTCACTCAGTTAATACTAGGCAGAAATCCGATGTGCATGTGGAATGCCCTTCCTTGACTCTTGTGCAGAAAGGAGTGCACTAATCCGCTGCATCCATTTTCAATAAGCTACCACAAGAACTCAAAAGTCTTAGCAGTACCCCGAACTCTTTTAAGTCTAAACTGAAGAGTTTCCTCAAGGCTCACTCCTTCTATTCTGTCGAGCAGCTCCTGGAAGAGCTAAAAAATTAAGCTAATTTCAGTGTTACATTGTTGATTTTCTTTATTTAAACTTACGACTTGTCACCTGAATATGTTTTTTGTATTTCATTTTATCTGTTTCTAATATCGTGTTATAATTTCATGCATTGACGCGTTCCATGGCCATGGAGACTTCTCCTTAATTTGGTCCCACGGAACAATAATTAAATAAATAAATAAATAAATAAATAAATATAAAATCTAATCCAAACTTCTGTCTAAAGTATCTCTTTACGAATCATCAAGGGTTCAGAAAAACTTTACTCGGTTTTCCACATACAATACTTTGCTGACAGTAAATTCCGGTCGGAGGGGCCGAGCGATTCTAGGCGCTCCAGTTTGGAACCCCACGACCACTACGGTCGCAGGTTCGAATCGTGCCTCGGGCATGGATGTGTGTGATGTCCTTAGGTTAGTAAGGTTTAAGAAGTTCTAAGTTCTAGGGGACTGATGACCTCAGCAGTTAAGTCACATAGTGCTCAGAGCCATTTTAACCATTTGAAATACCATCCGTTGTACTTGAAATGTAGAGGCTTTAAGCTGTAGATGAAAGCAGAGATTGAAATTGAAATACAGCCAGCAAATAATTGAGGACGTAAGTAGTAAGTCAGAAAAATATTTTAAAAACAAAAAAAGGAAAAAATCCCCTGTGATGTGACTAAACGAATTCGTGAGAAAGCTCGCTGTTCTTGTGTTTTTCTTTGAATGTTTTCCGTCATTTTCTTCAACCGAAATTGGTTAAGTGTCACAAGACATCTCGTTCTTAACAAGGCAAAGGAAACATGTTCGCCTCAGCACACCTGGAAAAGCAGCTCCATTTATTTACGTGTCCTACGTTATACACTGGAACATCTACGGAAAGAAAGATGGGTGGACAATTGACTTACCAGCAGAGAGGCCGCCCACGGTGCCCAGTTACATAGAAAAACATCTCGTTCTTAACAAGGGTAAAGGAAACATCCTCGCCTCAGCGCACCTGGAAAAGCAGCTGGACTTTTCGTTGCGTGCGTTAATAAAATCAACTCAGAGACCTTTAGGAGAGCGCTTCATTGTCGACGAAAACTTGGACGGGTAAAATGTCTATTTTAGTGAGAGTAACCAAAGAAAACCTTCAGCAAATAAACTACCTCTATAAGGATTTAAGTGGTAACAGGACGAAAGTAAATAAAAATAAAATCTCAAAAAATTGTAAATGACATGTGAAGTGTGGGTTAGTACGTCCATGACACTTGTGTGTGTGTGTGTGTGTGTGTGTGTGTGTGTGTGTGTGTGTGTGTGTGTGTTTGTGTATGTGTATGTTCCAAAGTCAGAGAAAAAGTGGAAATGAAAAGTTAACAGGCCATCGTGTAGACAATACTTTCAGGGACATGGCATGGGGTGTTCGATCTTCGACTAGGGGGGGGGGGGGGGGGGTGAGCTTAACGTTCGTTGCGACTACGAATAACGGTCTAAAACAGTGTTTAAAAAAAATGTAAAGACTGTACCTCAGTTTAAGATTGAAATTATACGGTAACAACCCTGAGGAAAGGGCGTAAGTAATTCGTCCGTGACTATTATATCTCTCCTTCACATTCTCTGGTCCAGTGTTCTCTTGATAATTTATCGAAGAGTCATGCAGGAACATTAGGGTTTAACGTCCCTCCGAGGATGTTTCCGTTAGTAGCGATCGGACAATCGACTGTTATTAACAATCGATTGGCAATCGATTGGTCAGTCGCTTGTTTTTTCGTTCATTCGGCTTTTTCTTTCGAATGAAACAGCTGAATGAAAGTAGCCTCTGCGGCCACATCAGTTGTATGAATGATTTCACTCACTCCCCGCGTTTGAGTGGTTTTACTCAGTATGAGACAACCGACTGAAAAAAGATGCCGTCGGTTGCGGCTATTATATGAATGTTTTCACTCACTCGCCGTGTTTGAATGATTCTACTTACATCTTTTTCAACCTTTTTGGTTGTACATGAATCATGACTAGGATTGACAAAGAGACAAATAAAGTATCTCATTTCAAGGAGATGTGAATCAATAGTATATTTCTAAAAAAAAGTATATTTCCAAATGTGTCTATTTACTTATTGAACGTAAAAGTGGAAGTAAGTTTCAGAGGCAGAATTCTTCGTTGCAATTGGAACCCAAAATATCTTGGTGTCATCCTGGATCGTACACTATGCTTCAAACAACACCTTCTTAACTTAGCTCAAAAGCTGAGGACTCGAAACAACATCCTCCATAAGCTATGCGGAACTACCTGGGAATCATCAGCAACCACCCTGCGAACTTCAGCTCTGGGTTTCGTATACTCAAGTGCTGAGTACTGTGCACCTGTTTGGATGAATAGTCATCATACAAGGCTTGTTGATACTCATCTGAATACGACAATGCGCATAACATCTGGCACAATTAGATCTACTCCAGTTTATTGGCTTCCACTGTACCCGGTATAATGCTCCTGATCTACGCAGATCTACTGCCCTTACGAGAGAATTCCACAAGATCTCCAGGAATTCTAACCTACCCGTGCATAGCGACCTGCCAGTTTTAAATCGCAAGAGACTGAAATCACGCCATCCAACTCTGTGCGATGCTGCTGACATGGTTGCTAAGAATTTCAAACCTCTTGAAGAATGGAAAGGTCGGTGGGAAGCAGTGACAGATGTGCACCTGCTTAACATCTTCTCAGGTGCTAAACTTCCAAGTGGATTCGACTTACCACGCAAGGCCTGATCTACTCTCAACAGAATCCGTACCAGCCATGGGCGATGCAGGGATGCTCTCTTTAAGTGGAAGAAGCTGCCTGATCCAGCTTGTGACTGCGAGGGTCCATATCAGATTGTTCACCACATTGTCAGTGAATGCAGGATTGGAGCCTACCACGGCGTCAAAAAGGACTTCCTGCTAGCAACTCCAGATGCAGTGCGCTGGATTGAAGGTTCAAATGGTTCAAATGTTTCAAATGGTTCAAATGGCTCTGAGCATTATGGGACTTAACATATATGGTCATCAATCTCCTAGAACTTAGAACTACTTAAACCTAACTAACCTAAGGACATCACACAACACCCAGCCGTCACGAGGCAGAGAAAATCCCTGGCCCCGCCGGGAATTGAACCCAGGAATCCGGGCGTGGGAAGCGAGAACGCTACCGCACGACCTGGATTGAAGGACTGGATATTCAGTTGTAAAGACAAACATAAGTGTCTTGTGTGTCAGTATGTACATATGTATATGTAATTTCATGATATGTCTGTATTAAGCATTCGCTAAATAAATAAATAATACTTACTGAAATACGAATTTCGTACTTGTGGCATTAAACATTAGTTTTTTGTTGGTTTTAAAAGTTTAATATCTGTTGCTGCACCGTAGATATATAAATAAACAATCCTTTCAAGATCTTTTTATTAGGTCGGTTTCTTGACTGTTTCTCAGAACAAATTTTGCACTTGATTTTAGCTTCTCGATAATCTAGAGACTGATTATAAAGGAACTTGCCTATTAGCTAAATACTTGAAACTTTCAACTTAACCTCGAACTGGATGACAAAGAAATCTTACCTCGCTTTCTCTTCTGGTGTAGCTACTTGGCGTAAGAACCAGACGACACTGCGATACTATCTCGCTTTCTCTTCTGGTGTGTGGCGAAGAGTACTGAGGCGTGTCTCGCTCCACTCATGGTTGTCTTGGGTTAAAGCCTGGTTGCGGTCCTGTGGTTTTATTTCTCCTGCGGTTAATGCGATAAAGTTGCTGTCCTCTCCGTGAGTGGCAGCAGCAGCGATCGATAGTAGTACTGCTGTACTATTGTAAAGCGACGAGGACTATATTTTTAATCCTTTACTATTCAAGTCGTTTCAGAAATATATTTGCATACCTTGTTGTTGTTTCTTATTGATTTACTTACGTTATTAACCCTCCTACTACTAACAGTTTCGAAATGGGAAAAGAATAAATGAAAAAAAGTCTGTAGACTCGCCTTTGTCACTACACCATCCCCGCTAATATTGAATGAAGCTTACATTATAGCCGCAAAAGGAGCAGTCTTAATCCTTTCATCAATTTTGAGGAAAATATGAGTTCGTTGACCCCAAATATTTTGATGAATAATACTCGGTTCTCAATTATCTGTCGATTCCGTCAATTCTGGGTCGATTTCACGTTAGGAATTCAGGGGTGACTTTCTGAAAAGCGGGTGGGTGGGGGGAGGGGGGAGTAAGTGAGTCAAGATATCTTACAGTCTTACATTTACGTTTGGACACAGATTTGGCTGGCCGAGCGGTTCTAGGCGCTTCAGTCTGGAACCGCGCGACCGCTACGGTCGCAGGTCTGACCCCTTCCTGAGGGATGGAAGTGTGTGATGTTCTTAAGTTAGTTAGGTTTAAGGAGTTCTAAGTTCTAGGGGACTGATGAGCTCAGATGTTAAGTCCCTTAGTGCTCAGAGCCATTTGAACTAGATATGGCAAATATGAGCTCAATCGGTTGGTCGCATCTGTGGCCTTTCCGTTATTTCTTAAGCTAGAGAGTTCACCTAATATTCATTGACTTTAAAGACAATAACGTCATTTAAAACTACGACCGTAGCCATTTATCATACTGTGCGCTAATCGCCACTAGCGATAGCTTAATCTGGGTTTTCAATGTAGGACGGGGTCTTAACCTAGTCATATCTAAAGAGGCATTAGCCTGATCAACAATAACAGCGGAACCCCAGCATACGGCGCTAGCATTAATTAGACCAGCTCTCGCTGTAGGATTTTACTTTTGGGAGCTCAGGACAGCCATCGAGTAAGGCGGACAACATCGGGAACGAACACCAGTACGTTGTTCCTTACAATCAGCACAAAGTAACAACTTGGATTCGCGCACATCCGTTCAACAAACAGAACTAACGTGATTCAAAAACGTTCATACAATACAAACAATGGGGATGACGTTCCTCGCAACTGACCAAAACACACAGTGGTAAAACTCACTGACGAGGTAAACAAGCAGAAGCGTGTTCAACACACAAATAACACCAAAAAGACGACGAGAATAGTCACGGAAAACAATGGCCAAGACAAAGAAACAACTTCACTAAATACGCACGTATGTGTGCAACACACTCAGCCGTGAGACTAAGAGAAATTCATTAGACACAGAAAGGTGAATTTCAGTGATCGTTTGGACACGGCCCTCGCAAACCACACGTTCCTCGGACAATCCGACAGGGGCGCACCTGACTGAGTAAAAGTGGTGCACCGGGTCTTAATTACACTCCTGGAAATTGAAATAAGAACACCGTGAATTCATTGTCCCAGGAAGGGGAAACTTTATTGACACATTCCTGGCGTCAGATACATCACATGATCACACTGACAGAACCACAGGCACATAGACACAGGCAACAGAGCATGCACAATGTCGGCACTAGTACAGTGTATATCCACCTTTCGCAGCAATGCAGGCTGCTATTCTCCCATGGAGACGATCGTAGAGATGCTGGATGTAGTCCTGTGGAACGGCTTGCCATGCCATTTCCACCTGGCGCCTCAGTTGGACCAGCGTTCGTGCTGGACGTGCAGACCGCGTGAGACGACGCTTCATCCAGTCCCAAACATGCTAAATGGGGGACAGATCCGGAGATCTTGCTGGCCAGGGTAGTTGACTTACACCTTCTAGAGCACTTTGGGTGGCACGGGATATATGCGGACGTGCATTGTCCTGTTGGAACAGCAAGTTCCCTTGCCGGTCTAGGAATGGTAGAACGATGGGTTCGATGAGGGTTTGGATGTACCGTGCACTATTCAGTGTCCTCTCGACGAGCACCAGAGGTGTACGGCCAGTGTAGGAGATCGCTCCCCACACCATGATGCCGGGTGTTGGCCCTGTGTGCCTCGGTCGTATGCAGTCCTGATTGTGGCGCTCACCTGCACGGCGCCAAACACGCATACGACCATCATTGGCACCAAGGCAGAAGCGACTCATATCGCTGAAGACGACACGTCTCCATTCGTCCCTCCATTCACGCCTGTCGCGACACCACTGGAGGCGGGCTGCACGATGTTGGGGCGTGAGCGGAAGACGGCCTAACGGTGTGCGGGACCGTAGCCCAGCTTCATGGATACGGTTGCGAATGGTCCTCGCCGATACCCCAGGAGCTACAGTGTCCCTAATTTGCTGGGAAGTAGCGGTGCAGTCCCCTACGGCACTGCGTAGGATCCTACGGTCTTGGCGTGCATCCGTGCGTCGCTGCGGTCCGGTCCGAGGTCGACGGGCACGTGCACCTTCCGCCGACCACTGGCGACAACATCGATGTACTGTGGAGACCTCACGCCCCACGTGTTGAGCAATTCGGCGGTACGTCCACCCGGCCTCCCGTATGCCCACTATACGCCCTCGCTCAAAGTCCGTCAACTGCACATACGGTTCACGTCCACGCTGTCGCGGCATGCTACCAGTGTTAAAGACTGCGATGGAGCTCCGTATGCCACGGCAAACTGGCTGACACTGACGGCGGAGGTGCACAAATGCTGCGCAGCTAGCGCCATTCGACGGCCAACACAGCGGTTCCTGGTGTGTCCGCTGTGCCGTGCGTGTGATCATTGCTTGTACAGCCCTCTCGCAGTGTCCGGAGCAAGTATGGTGGGTCTGACACACCGGTGTCAATGTGTTCTTTTTTCCATTTCCAGGAGTGTATAACAGCCGCATCTAACTACACTTGCTCAAGTTCTCACATAGTACACAAACGAGACTCACTGGTCATTGCCACCAGAGCGACGAGCAGAATTCATTTCCCAGCCAATAAACTCACCAATCGTACGTATTATGTGATCACAAGCAATCAACACCAAATTGCAGTCGGGTTCCACAAAGTCAACGATCTCAAAACATAATAGCTAGTAAAGAGGACTAGGCAGACATACTATTGGTGGCTGATTCTCCACTCGGTTTGCTTGCGAGGAATAACCAATATCTAACAGTCCCGTTGCCGAAACACACGCAAGCAAGCCAAAAGCAGTTTTCCGAGAAGTTACGTATGATTGATTGGGAGCACATACACTCACCAAACTCACCATAGAACCACTGAGAGGCCGCCGTGTCGGCGGCTGCATCAGGAAACAAATTCTAACCTGATGTTGACAGAACATAAAGCTTGCGGGTAGCTTCAAAATTCATACGTGAATTACCGTGCCATGTGAGAGCTGAGAGCAACAACTTGAAAATACTTGCACTTCCAGGAGCACATTGCATAGTATCTCCGTGCAGTTTTCACTGCCTGTCACTAAACTCACTACGCGAATGCTGCAATCACTGATGCATGAATTCCTTTCCACGTCCAAGGATCTCAGTCGACAGTTGTTGGTACGGAGCCTCAGAAAAATAAACTGTTTGTTCCGATCTTCCACACGTTTCGCATGCGCAGAGAACGTAAATGTCACTATCAGCATCTACACGTAACTGTGAAATCCTCACAAAGCGAACCAGAACCAGTTTCACTAGACGCACTGTCTAAACCCACCAGAAGCAGACGCGCCCACTGGTGTGAATGTATGTGACCTACAGCTATTAATAACTAATCTTTCACACGTTCGCATACGAAAAAGAAACGCAAATCTGTCTAATCACTAACCACAAGTTGTTAAGGAAACACTCGCAAGGCGAGGCAGAACCAATTGTCGATACGTCTTACAAATTGATGAGGTGCACACACATGCACACTGGACCCATTTCTAAACTACGAAGACGTCAGCTTGCCAGTCCACAGAAGTGGAAACTAACTACGGCTGATAAAAGGTAACAACTCTAGAGGATGTTTTTTTTTTTTTCATTCGTAAACGATTAACCACACTATGGGACAGCTTAGCAAAATAGACGAAGCACTTGCGCTTCTTAGGACAAAGCGGAGTAGTATACAACTACACTATACTGCATATGACGACGCCAGAGGGAACCTGTCACAACAAGATCCACATACAAGTGACTCCACATCTCAGAGATTCAAGGATGTAAATCTATCACCACAACAGCTTCAGAAGGCGCATTCTGCTGGCAAGTTCCTCTCTACTGCACCTCACAAGAGAGATAACTACATCTCTGCCCGCTGCAGGTTTCAGGTCACGAAGACAGTCACTAGGAAGCGTCCCTTAGAAAGGCAGCGACGCGCACGATAGGTGGCGAAATTTTAAAATCCTCGGAAGGCGGGGCCACTCGGCTCAAGGTGTATCTTGCGTATGTCTGCAACAAACTAAATATTCACTTCAGTGAGTGGAGTTGCCTGTAGGAAGCCTGCAATTGATAAAACGTTACAAAAGAGATGTATCTGCGCATCTGTGGACATGTTTTCTAGAATATAATGACAGTACCTCTCTTCAGGGGCAGCGGTTCACGCAAGTGTAGATGAAACTCAGTGAGTCAATTACGGGATATATTGTGAGAGATAAAACACTTCCCCACGAAAATGCTGCAGGAGCATCTTCATTGCCCCTGCAAGGTGCTGCTGAAAATTATCAAGAAGAAGGAAACACATGAAAGTTATGCTATGTGGGTTACATGACATCAGACCAAATCTCTCAGCAGGCCCTTATACACAGAAGCGCCAAAAACCTGTAATAGGCATGCGTATTCAAATACATAGATACACTATGTGATCTAAAGTATCGGGACACCTGGCTGAAAATGACTTAAAAGTTCGCGGCGCCCTCCATCGGTAAGCTACAATTTAATATAGTGTTGTCCCACCCTTAGCCTTGATGACAGCTTCTACTCTCGCAGGCATACGTTCAATCAGGTGATGGAAGGTGTCTTGGGAAATGGCAGTCAATTCTTCCCAGAGTGCTGCACAGAGGAGGGGTATCGATGTCGGTCGGTGAGGCCTGGCACGAAGTCGGTGTTCCAAATCATCCCAAAGGTGTTCTATAGGATTCAGGTCAAGACTCTGTGCAGGTCAGTCCATTACAGGGATGTTATTGTCGTGCAAACACTCAGCCACAAGCCGTGCATTATGAACAGGTTGTCGATCGTGTTGAAAGATTAAGTCGCATCCCCGAATTGTTCTTCAACAGTGGGAAACAAGAAGGTGCTTAAGACAGTAATGTAGGCGTGGGCTGGGATAGTGCTATGCAAAATATCAAAGGGTGCAAGCCCCCTCCATGAAAAACACGACCACACCATAACACCACAGCCTCCGAATTTTGCTGTTGGCACTACATCCGCTGGCAGATGACGTTCACTGGGAATTAGGCATACCCACAACCTACTTTCGAATCGCCACATTGTGTACCGTGAATCGTCACTCCACACAACGTTATTCCAGTGTTCAATCGTCCAATCTTTACTCTTCTAACACGAAGCGAGGTGTCGTTTGGTATTTACCAGCGTGATGTGTGGCTTATGTGTAGCCGCTCGACAATGAGTTCACGTTTTCTCACCTCCCTCTTAACTCTCATATACTTGCAGTGGATCCTGATGCAGTTTGGAATTCTTGTGTGATGGTCTGGTTAGATGTCTGCCTATTACACATTACGAATCTCTTCGACTCTCGGCGGTCTCTGTCAGTCAACAGATGAGGTCGGCCTGTATGCTTTTGTGCTGTACGTGTTCCTTCTCGTTTCCACTTCAATATCACATCGGCAACAGTGGATCTAGGTATGTTTAGGAGTGTGAAAATGTCGCGTACAGACATGACACAAGTGACACCCAATCACATGACCACATTCAAAGTCCGTGAGTTCCTCGGAGCGCCCCATTTTACTGTCTCACGATGTCTAGTGACTACTGAGGTCGCTAATATGGAGTACCTGGCGGTAGATGGCAACACAATGCACCTAATATGAAAAAGGTATGTTTTTGGGGGTGTCCGGATACTTTAGAACACATAGTATATATAAACAGGCAGGTCCCTAAGCTTACACGATACTTAATCTTACTTAAACTAACTTACGCTAAGGACGAAACAAACACCCATACCCGATGGAGGATTCGAACTTCCGAAGGGGGTTGGGGTGGGGGGGGGGGGGGGGGGGGAACGGAGCCACGCGGACCGTGACAAGACGCATGAGACCGCGTGGCTACCCCGCGTGGCCAACAAGTGTCTGGAGCAGTTGTTAGATCGGTTACTGCTGCTACAATGGCAGAGTATCAAGATTCGGGTGAGTTTGAACGTTGTATTACATTCGGCGGACGAGCGATGGGACACAGCATCTCAGAGATAGCTATGAAATGGGGATTTTACAGTAGGACGATTTCACGAGTGTACCGTGAGTATGAGGAATCTGGTAAGACATCAAATCTCCGACATCGGTGAGGCCGGAAAAAGATCCTACAGGAACGGGTCCAATGTGACAGAAGTGCAACCCTTCCTCAAATTGCTGTAGATTTCAGTGATGGATCATCAACAAGTGTCAGCGTGCAAACGATTCAACGAAATATGATCGATATGAGCTTTCGGAACTGTAGGCCCGCTCGTGTACCCTTGATACTTTACGCATCGCTTGAGCCCGTCATCACCAACATGGGACTGTTAATGATGGGAAAATGTTGCCTGGTCGGAAGAGTCTCGTTTCAAATTATATCGAGCGGATGGACGTGTACGGGTATGCATACGACCCTCATGAATTCGTGGAACCTGCATGTCAGGAGGGGACTGGTAAAGCTGGTGGAGGCTCTGTAATGGTGCGGGGCGTGTGCATGGGACCCCTGATGTGTTTAGATACGACTCTGACAGGTGATCATCTGCATCCATTCATGTCCATTGTGCTTTCCGACAGGCTTGGCCATTTACAACAGGACAATCCGACACCCCAGAGGTCCAGAATTGCTATAGAATGGCTCCAAAACACTCTTCTAAGCTTAGGCACTCCCTAGACATGAACGTTATTAAGCATAAACGCGATGCCTTGCTAAGTGTTGTTGCGTCTCCACCCGTCGTACTGTTGTGGATTTTTGGACAGCCCTGCAGGATGGATGCCCCACTTCCGGCCATGACTACTTCACATATTATTTGAGTCCATGACACGTCGTGCTGTGGCACTTCTGCGAGCTTTTGGGGGCCCTACATGATATTCGGCAGGTGTAAGAGTTTATTTGGTTCTTCTGTGTACTTGGCCGGAGAGAGTATTATCTAGGTATCTTTACGTGCTCACTGTGCGCTCAGAATTGAAGAGTGACGTGACGCGATCGTCGGGAATACTAGAGACATTGCCCAACGCCTCTGTGCAAAGCTTCATCGGATTTTCACTGTTGTTTCCATTTAGCGTTCGATCGGACCTTATGGTCTGAATATCCCTCGTATATGACTTTTTTAAACTATGGTTGTTTGTTGTATCATTATCAAAAGCACAGTCCGTCGACACGGCAGGCGATATAGTTCGGTCGCAGGTTCGAATCCTGCCTTGGGCATGGATGTGTGTGTAATGTCCTTAGTAGGTTTAAGTAGTTCTAAGTTCTAGGGGACTGACAACCTCAGATGTTAAGTCCCATAGTGCTCAGAGCCATTTGAACCATTTCGACATTTCGATATAGTTCTCTCTGGACGTAAATAAAAATATTTCCAAAAATTTGTTAATGATCTTAAAGTTCGCAGCTTAAACTACTCCGTCAGATGCAAAACTTCAATGACATGCCTACCTGCAGAAATGTTACGTCGTAGACAGAGCACCAGTGACGTCACTACAATAAAACACAAAGCTTGGTTTACATTTCTTACAGCTATTTTACTCTCGTTCCAAGTGTTTGCTTAAAAAGGTATCCAGCAAAGTATTCGAGTTTGCAGTAGTTTCGTTCCGCGAATTCCTAGAGGCGGAGACTTAACAGCTGCTGCGCGGTGCTTTCAGTGCAAATAGCTGCCACTCCGCCTCACTCCCTCTTTCTAGGAGCCCTTATCTGAAGACCTCTCCGGAGCACCCAGAGAGGCGACGTCTCAGAAATACGGCTGCAGACATATCCGCATTCGTATTTCCATCTCTTTGTAAGTCGGAGAAAACCGCTATGTTTAAGTAAGTAGCAGGGGACGACGAAAGAACATGCAAAATACCTTGCTGTCGCGCCCAATAGGCGGCCGGCTGGAAGAGTGTTATTCGCAGCCGAGCCCGGAGACAGAGGAGAACAGAAGTGTGTCACGGGCGCTGCGACGAGCTGGCGGCGGCAGAGGCAGCGGCTAAATTACTTCAGACGACGCGCTCCGCAGCGGCTGAAATATTGCGAACATCAGTCTCGCTCGCTAATTTAGGCAACTCCAGCTAGCAGCCAGCCCGGGACGCAGAAGAAAGCATGTCGGGGGAGACAATGTCTCTGGTACACACGGCATACCCCGGGCGTTGCGAGCAGAGGGTGGTTGTGTCGTAACCTGAGAATGAGGTACTTGGGGAGTACACGAGTATTGCCACACAGCCTGTACATGGATGGGTCACACTTTTTAAAATTTGTTAAAGGAGTTTACAGAACTGTCCGCTAATTGTCTACTACATCTATATCTTCATTTATACTCCGCAAGCCACCCAACGATGTGTGGCGGAGGGCACTTTACGTGCCACTGTCATTACCTCCCTTTCCTGTTCCACTCGCGTATGGTTCGCGGGAAGAGCGACTGCCGGAAAGCCTCCGCGCGAGCTCGAATCTCTCTAATTTTGCATTCGTGATCTCCTCGGGAGGTATAAGTAGGGGGAAGCAATGTATTCGATACCTCATCCAGAAATGTACCCTCTCGAAACCTGGACAGCTAGCTACACCGCGATGCAGAGCTCCTGTTTTGCAGAGTCTGCCACGGATCCCACACTGATGAGCAATACTCAAGTATAGATCGAACGAGTGTTTTGTAAGCCACCTCCTTTGTTGATGGACTACATTTTCTAAGGACCCTCCCAATGAATCTCAACCTGGCACCCGACTTACCAACAATTAATTTTGTATGATCATTCCACTTCAAATCGTTCCGTACGCATACTCCCAGATATTTTACAGAAGTAACTGCTACAAGTGTTTGTTCCGCTATCATATAATCATACAATAAAGGATCCTTCTTTCTATGTATTCGCAGTACATTACATTTGTCTGTGTTAAGGGTCAGTTGCCACTCCCTGCACCAAGTGTCTATCCGCTGCAGATCTTCCTGCATTTCGCTGCAATTTTCTAATGCTGCAACTTCTCTGTATACTACAGCATCATCCGCCAAAAGACGCGTGGAATTATAGACACTATCTAGTAGGTCATTTATATATATTGTGAAAAGCAATGGTCACATAACTCTCCCCTGTGGCACGCAAGAGATTAGTTTAACGTCTGTAGACGTCTCTCCATTGAGAGATGCTATGTTCTGTTTGCTAAAAACTCTTCAATCCAGCCACACAGCTGGTCTGATATTCCGTAGGCTCTTACTTTGTTTATCAGGCGAAAGTGCGGAACTGTATCGAACGCCTTCCGGAAGTCAAGGAAAATTGCATCTACCTGGGAGCCTTTATCTAACATTTTCTGGGTCTCATGAACAAATAAAGCGAGTTGTGTCTCACACGATCGCTGTATCCGGAATCCATGTTGATCTCTACAGAATAGATTCTGGGTTTCCAGAAACGACATGATAAGCGGGGAAAAAATATGTTCTAAAATTCTACAACAGATCGATGTCAGAGATATAGGCCTATAGTTTTGCGCATGTGCTCGACGATCCTTCTTGAAGACTTGGACTACCTGTGCTCTTTTACAATCATTTGGAACCTTCCGTTCCTCCAGAGATTTGCGGTACACGGCTGTTAGAAGGGGGCAAGTTCTTTCGCGTACTCTGTGTAGAATCGAATTGGTATCCCGTCAGGTCCAGTGGACTTTCCTCTGATTTCAGCTGATTTTCTATTCCTTGGACACTTATTTCGATGGCACCCATTTTTTAGTTCGTTCGGTGATTTAAAGAAGAAACTGCAGTGCTGTCTTCCTCTGTGAGTCTGGTCTTCTGAAATGGTATGACAAACGCAGTACGATATCTTACGCTTTTTAGGGTTCCATACCTCAATCAGTAAAAATGGAAGCCTTACAGGATCACTTTCTTGTCCGCCCGTCTATCTGTCCCACTGTTAAAAACCCTTTCTCCCAGGAACGAGTTGACGTATAAAGTTGAAATTTATTTCACATAGTATCGTCTATTCTCCCTTGATGGTGTAAAAAAATTAAACCTCTTGAATCAGTACAGTAAAAAGATACCGCCATTTATTTCACATATTTAGATACTCGTAAACTCAATCGTCAAAACCTATTGTTTACTTCCTGTCGATCCAGAATCAGGAGACTTGGCAAGTAGTAAGGTTTAACAGTACCAGTAAGGAAATCACGAGAAAAAAAAGTGTTGTCATTTCTTATCCGACTGTTTGTCTGTCTGTTATGATCCCTTTTTCTCAGGAATGGGTTGACGCATCAAGTTGAAATTTGTGTCGCATACCAAAGTTAAGGTCCTCTGGCAGTGTAAGAACTTCACGCTTCTAAGTCAATGTACCCAAAATACACGGTCATTTAAGTCGCAAATTTTATCGTCGCAAACTCACTTATTGAAACCTGCAGCGTAACTCCCTTTGACCTAAAAGCAGGGTTTCATAGTACAGGCAAAGGAAAAAAGTCAGAAAATTCTTAATTTATATTTACATCACACGTAGTTTTTTTCATTTGTTTTCCAACTGTCTGTCTTCCTTCTTTTAAGAACCCTGGGTAGACGCATACCTTGCCTACATCTAAATGGGTAACAGGCAAAAATAATCGAGATTCTCGAGCTATCTACGTATATATAATTAAGTTTGTACGGAACATCTGGTGAACGAGTCCGTTCTTATCCGGAGATTTTATTATCAGTGTTCTGGACCGCCACGATATTCTCTCCTGTGCCAATCTCTTATCTCAGAGTAGTAGAATGGTCAACAATGAAAATATTAACTAAGTAATTCCAGCTGATTCTTATGTATTCGCATCTGCGCTATCCAAAAATTTTCCATCACCCACCATTTTTTGGTAATATTAGAAAAATACGGTTTCTACGTTGATAAGCGCAGGGTGCTAAAGGCAATGTTTGAAAGATTCTAATTTTATTTAATTAAGTCAACAACTGACATGTATGCTTATGAGATTCTTGCCTGTCACTTCATGAATAACGACAGTGTTTACCGCTGAACTTTTCCTCACAAGAACGGCTTTTCCCGCTCAGGCCAATTTTTGCACCAACAACAGATAAGGAAAATCTGTTACAGATAGGAAGTGTCTTGTTTGGTTTCCAGAGGGGCAAAAGTTTTGCAAGGTACATCCAGAAAGAAAGTTCCGATCGCATCCAGAGATGGTATGAGTAGCCAGATAGTAAAGCGGAATAATACAGTGCAAATTCAGTCTTGTGACGGCTGTGTTACCGCACAGTGCCAAGATAAAATGGATGCTCTAATACTGTCTCTCACCAACTGCGAGATCCTGTAGTTATCGGAGTTCAGAAGCAATTTCCAGCAGAGCTCCATCGCCAATTGTGCCACGTGTGCGGACACGACAGTTGAGTGATTATATGGTCAGACGATGGTGGAGGCAATTCACTGAAGGACGAACTAATATTCACGACGAAGACCGTAGCCGCTGACCATCCCTGGTGACAAGTGTGTGCCAAGCAATTTTATAAAACCACCGCTTCACAATTTCAAAACTCTCTCATCAGCTCCCCCAGATATCTGGCCCGCTATTGCACTAAATTCTCTCCAGGTGGCTTGGTTTTTATAACGTGCGTGCAAGATGGGTGGCAAAGCAACTGATTTTTCTACAATGGTATGCAGAGAAAGTTAACGCGTTTATCGACCTTGTTGGCACTGAAGATGAAACAAGGGTGTCTCATGCCCACCAGAAGTCAAACTAGAATCCATGCTTTGGCGGCCTAGTGGCTCACCCGTGAAGACCGCACTCTGTCAAAAAAATCATGTGCATCGTCTTCTGGGATCGACCAGATGATCTCCTGAGTGAATTTTTACCCGGAGGGGAGACCGGAAATGCTGAGCAGTATTGTCGGACAATGAAAAATCGGCGGGCGATCCAGAACAAGAGACGTGGGATGATGAAAAGAGGCACTGCGCTTGTGCACGACAATGCAAGACCCGATACAGCTAAAGCCACACGAAATTCGTTGAACGAGTTCGGACTGAAGATCTCCGACCACCCATCATGCAGCCTCGAGCTCGCTGCGAGTGACATTGATCCCTTCCGTCTCATGAGGCGTTTTCTGGCTGGAAAACATTGCCACGACGACGCTGAGGTGCAGACTGAAGTGATTTAGTGGCTCCGCACGTTGGCGGCAGATGCCTATGACATAAGCATACAACTGATTATGCACCGCTACGATAAATACCTCAATAATTGTGGTGAATATGTTCATAAGTAGTTAGCGAATCTATACAAATATTCCAGTAAATATTTATTAAACTTCCTGGCAGATTAAAACTGTATGCCGCAGCGAGACTCGAACTCGGCACCTTTGCCTTTCGCGGCCCTTGCCCGCGAAATTCAAAGATCCCGAGTTCGAGTCTCGGTCCGGCTCACAGTTTTAATCTGCGAGGAAGTTTCATATCAGCGCACACTCCGCTGCACAGTGAAAATCTCATTCTGGAAATGTTTATTACTTAGTGATGCTTTTGGTTTCTTTAGCAGTTTTCCGAACTTACTTTCTGGGCGCATCTAGTATTTAAAGAAAGAAGATAATCCTTTGTGTTCTTCAGCTATGTATTCACAATTGTACTCTCAGCTAATATAGTGTTTTCTTAACCATTGTTCTTTAGGAGAATAAAGATGTCCTGCAAATGTATAAACTATATAAACAAATTTTGTTACGTTTGTGGCAAATTAATTTCAAAAGAGCAGAGGCGAAATTGGAGTCCTCGATTTAAAAGAGTTTACGAGTGTTCTTTTAACAATTAAGGAATAACTTTTGAGTTCCAGAAATCTGTTGTGCCAAACGCGAAACATTATTAACTGGTTGCTTAAAAGGGTCCCGTCATATTTGTTTAGGACTTACCATTATATGGCGAAAACGTAAGGATCATGTAACAGACCGCTACATCTACTTGACAAATGTGTCTGGAATTATTTCAAAGCCCAGACATACTGTTAAATACCCGTCGTCAGAATCAACATACGATCATAGGGTTTGTCGCCGTGGACAAAGCGTTCGACGATGTAAAATGCTGTAATATGTTCGAAATTCTGAGAAAAACAGGGGTCAAGTATAGCAAATGATGGATAACATGCAACATTACAAGGACCAAGAGGGAACAATAAGACTGGAAGACCAAGAACGAAGTGTTCGTATTAAAAAGGGAGTAAGCTACGTAATCTTTCGCTTCTTTTGTTCAATCAGTATTTCGAAAAAGCAGTTATGGAAATGAAAGAAAGGTTCAAGAGTGATATTAATATTCAGTATGAAAGGATATGAGTTGTAAGACTCGTTGTTGACATTGCTATCCTCAGTGCACGTGAAGAAGAATTTAAAGCATTTGATGAACGGAAACCGGCCGCTGTGGTCGAGCGGTTATAGGCGCTTCAGTCCGGAACCACGTGGCTGCTACGGTCGCAGGTTCGATTCCTGCCTGGGATATGGATGTGTGTGTTGTCCCTAGGTTAGTTAGGTTTAAGTAGTTCTAAGTCTAGATGGTTGACGACCTCAGGTGTCAAGTCCCATAGTGTTTCGAGCCATTTGAACCACTTTGATGAACGGAATGAGTTGTGTAATGAGTGCAGTATATGGATTCAGAGCAATTAGAAGAAAGACGAAAGTAATGAAAAGTAGCAGATATAAGAACAGCGAGAAACTTATCATAATTGGTGATCACGAATAACATGAAGTTGAGGACCTCTAATTCCTAGGAAAGAAATAAACCCAAACACAGGACTACCTATGGCAAAGAGGGCATTCCCGTCCAAGAGAAGTTTATTGGTATAAAATATTTGCCTTAATTTGAGGAAGAAATTTTAAGAATAGACGTTTCGAACTGAGCGTTGTATGGTAGAGAAATGCGGATTGTGGGAAAAGAGGAACAGAAGAGAATTAAAACGTTTGTGGAGAATGTTGATAATCAGCTGCACCGATAACATAACAAATCGGGATGTTCTGCGGAGAGTGGCAAAAAAAGGAACATATATAAAACAAAAAGAGGGGATAGGATGACAGGACGTTACTTCAGGCATCACGAAATGACATCCATGGTACTTTAGGGAACGGAAGAGCCTTTAAATTGCAGGTGAAAGCAGATGTTTGAGAACAGACGGCATATAATTGAGGACGTCGGTTGCAAGTGCTACTCTGAAAAGAAGGCGCAAGAGAGGAGAGAAGTTCGTGGTTGGCCGTTAAGAATTCTTGGAAATTTGTGAGTTCAAGTGTTCAAGATGCCCAGCCATTGTCTTGAGTCATCTCAAACAATGGCGCCGTAGACTGCTCGGCTAATTCCGCGCGACAAATCAGAAGTCCGATGACTCAAAAAATTATACTAAATATATAAATAAATAAATAAAAGAAACTAAATAAAATAACATAAAATCAACGTAAATCATTTTGCACGCTATTTATCGACTCTTGGACATTATTTTTTTTCCATTTTTCAAAATACCCTGCTACTACTCCGTGAGAAATATCCTATAGTATACAAAAATTGTTTGTTTCTACCTGAAAGCGAAAAACAAACAATTTTTGTAATCTACAGGATATTTCTCACGGAGTAGTAGCAGGGTATTTTGGAAATTAGAAAAATAGTAAAATGGAGTATGTTTGAAACAAAGATGTAGTTTTGTCGTGTGTTTGTGGTCACGGTTGTTGCAATAACTAATCAATAAATTTCAATAAAAGATATCTGGCCCATTACTGCTTGCAGACATGGCTGAGGAGTAATTCAACCAAATTTCAGAAAGATATTTTTATTAGCCGCTCGTAATCTATTCTGTCTTCTTGTGATATTTGATTAACCACAACTAAATGCTAGATATCGAATTTTTTATCGAGTGGCGAAATGTTTGATAAATGAAATACTGAGACTAAAAAAAATAATTTAAAATGATTAGAATCCAAGACGTGTTGCCTAGTCACTAATAGGCGTTAAACATCTGTTTGTCTCATTAGTAGCGAGATGTGGACGTTACAACTAGGAATGAAGTGACGAACAGTTCTGTGCGGAATGGGAGTTGAACCCAGGACATTTAGTCGCTGTTGACCACAAGAAGAGACGTTGGCTGTCAAACGTGTAACGAATGGTAAAGAACAATCTTCGATTCAAAAACTTTTTCGGACGCTGCACCTGTTCATGGAAATGGAGTTCTGTAGATGCTAATGTGCCAATGGTCAAGCAATGCTTTAATTTCCTCTGATATGGGCATATCAGCAAACAACGTCAGTTCCAAAGGAGATCCGACAAATGAAGTGGACCACATTCTGTCGTATTCTTCGTATCAACAATGCATTTTGTGCTCACTGTTGGTGAACAAAACTCATGCAAGGATTGGCCGTGCCCTGATATCATACAGGCGGACCACCTGTATTCTTTCATGCTTAATGTCGTCTCCTACTGCTGTTGTATCTTCTACCAGGATAAGTGAGCGTGTTAGATGACCAGTATTTGCTGTGGTGGTTGGAGGAGTACGATAAACTCAAGGCGATTACGTGGTCACTAAATTCGCCTGCTCAAAACCGGACGCCGAGAATTGTGCGTCGTGTGAGTAGACATCCGCTGTCATATACCTCCGGAGGCGTCTGCATGCCACGTTCATGCATTACGTTCTAAACGTGGAGTAACAGCCTGCCAAGCAGGTGGTCATAACGTTCAGTACATGTTCCACATAATTCACCTGTTTTACGCAGATCTTATAACCCGTTTCATATCATACTTCTAAAGAAAATATGGAGTCACCGACGTGAACGGATTAGATATGCGCATGTTGAGTTCCAAAGGCACATACACTATGTCTTTCACGCTATTATTCCTGCTGTTTCCTACAGTGTTATGACAGACAGATAATTCACAGAACGTTCTGCATGGGTCTGTCATTTTCATGTATGGCATGGATATCTTCAGTTATACATCACGACGATTGCACAGGTTTCTGACTCAGTGGCCGTCCGCTGTGACCGAGCGGTTGGAGGCCCTTCAGTCTGGCACGAAATTCTTCAGTTATACATCACGACGAATGCACAGGTTTCTGACTCAGTGGCCGTCCGCTGTGACCGAGCGGTTGGAGGCCCTTCAGTCTGTAACCGCGCGACTGCTACGGTCGCAGGTTCGAATCCTGCCTCGGGCATGGATGTGTGTGATGTTCTTAGGTTCGTTAGGTGTAAGTAGTTTTAAGTTCTAGGGGACTGATGACCTCTGATATAAAGCCCCATAGTTCTCAGAGCCATTTGAACCATTTTCTGACTCACTGTGCTAGGCAACGATAGAAACTTAAGACTCCCTTTCACATTCTAACTAATTCTTATGTACCAGTCGATATGCAGGAAAGAGTTACAGCAGTATTGTAATCGCTATATTCTCTTGAATTGTCTTGTGTTAGATGTGTTGAAAAACTGATTTTGTTGATGTTTCAATTGTTTTACTGGTTTTACGTTATTTTGTCACGAAAAGACAAGGTTTTTTCTACGACGGAGTTGGAAGTAGTATATTCTGATGGCACTTGAATAGTTACTGCGAATGATGCTGAGGCGAAGTATTAACGGAAGGAAACACGAAGTATCTAGTTCTAGGCGCTATTTCGTCACTGGACGGAGCTGCAGTATTTTCGCTTTGTTTCGGCTGTTGGCGGACCGGTCGGACAGTGCCGCATTGAGCGCGTTGATCCAGTGACCTTTCTTGTTGTCCTAATTAACAGCAGGCGCCGCCGTAACCAACATTTACTTTCGGTAATTAGCTCTGAATAGCGGCCGGCGCTGACTCAGCGCGCACGGCGAGAAAAACACATGGCACAGTCAAGTGGCTCGCCACTCCTGCCGACCGCAGGCGTGCAGTTGTTCTCTCGCGCATTTAGAGCGCCGAACACTGCAGCGCAAAACCCTTCTGCAGTTAATCCTGACAGTAGGGCGCAGATATTGCAACTGAGTGGCATTAAAAATGGCGTAAGGGACGAATGAGCCGTGTGATAGGGCCTTACATTAACTGCAGCATTTATCGACCCAGGACTCGGGTGACTCCTCACTTGGAAATGTGTAAAATGCTGCGCTAGGAGTGAGGCGAACTTTATTTACTGTTATCTGTTGATTTACAAGCGTCATGACCGTAGCTTCGCCAATGTATTCACATGTAACTCATATTTATACATTCACAAAGCATATTTCCCATCTATTTCTAGCGAAATGCATCTTGTAGTCTAATCTGAATCCTGAAGAAATTTTTACTTCTGCTGGGTAAGAAGCATGCAAAAGGTCGTGGACGTTAGTTCAATTAAAGGTGCGAAAATTGAGCAAACACTCTTTTCGTTTCTAGTGCATCTACATCTACATCTACATGGTTACTCTGCAATTCACACTTAAGTGACTGGCAGAGGTTTCATCTAACCATTTTCATACTACTTCTGTACCATTCTACTCTCGAATGGCGCGTGGGAAAAAGGAACACCTAAATCTTTCCGTTCGAGCTCTGATTTCTCTTATTTTATTATGATGACCATATCTCCTACGTAGGTGGGTGTCAACAAAATATTTTCATATTCGGAAGAGATAGTTGGTGATTGAAATTCCGTAAATAGATCTCGCCGCAAAGAAAACCGCCTTTGTTTCAGTGACTGCCACCCCAACTCGCGTATCGTATCAGTGACACTCTCACCCCTATTGCAAGATAACACCAAACGAGCTGCCCTTCTTTGCACTTCTTTGATGTCTTCCATCAATCATACCTGGTAAAGATCGCATACCGCGCAGCAATATTCCAACAGAGGACGGACAAGTGTAATGGGTTTGTCGCATCTTCTAAGTGTTGTGACAACAAAGCGCAGTATTTGCTTCGCCTTTCTCACAATATTATCTACGTGGTCTTTCCAATTTAAGTTGCTCGTAATTGTAATTCCTAGGTATTTAGTCGAATTGACAGCCCTTAGATTTGCACGATTTATCGTATGCTCAAAATTTATCGGATTTCTTTTAGTACCCATGTGGATGACCCCACACTTTTCTTTGTTTTGTGCTAATTGCCACTTTTCGCACGATACAGAAATACTCTCTAGATCATTTTGTAATTGGAATTGATCGTCTGGTGATTTGACTAGACGGTAAACAATCTAAGGGGCCTTCTCAGATTATCACCTAGATTAGATAAGTTTAGATTAGATAGTACTTGTTCCATAGATCATGAATACGACACTTCGTAATTATGTGGAACGTATCAGGTTAAAAAAGGTGTCTATACAAGATATTACATTACACAAAGTATTACATGACAATATTTAGTTATTTTTTGGTGGGTGTTGGGGAAATTACCCACTTACTATATCCAAAAATTCATCTAATGTGTAGAAGGAGTTGCCATTAAGAAATTATTTTAATTTCCTTTTAAATGCTATATCGCTATCTGTCAGACGTTTGATGTTATTAGGTAAGTGACCAAAGACTTTCGAGGCAGCATAATTTATCCCCTTCTGAGCTAAAGTTAGATTTAACCTTGAGTAGTGAAGATCATCCTTTCTCCTAGTGTTGTCACCTTGTACACTGCTATTACTTTTGAGTTCGTTCGGATTGTTAATAACAAATTTCATAAGTGAATATATTTATTGTGAGGCTACAGTGAAGATCTCTAGCTCTTTAAATAAGTGTCTGCAGGATGATCTTGGATGAGCTCCAGCAATTATGCTGATTACACGCTTCTGTGCAATGAACACTCTTTTACTCAATGATGAGCTACCCCAGAATATGATGCCATACGAAAGCAGAGAATGAAAATAGGCGTGGTAGGCTAATTTACTCAGATGTATATCGCCAAAATTTGCAATGATCCTAATAGCATAAGTAGCTGAACTCAAACGTTTCAGCAGATCCTCAGTGTGTTTTTTCCAGTTCAACCCCTCATCAATGCATGCAGCTAGAAATTTTGAATATTCTACCTTAGCTACCGATTTCTGATGGAAGTCTATATTTATTAATGGTGTCGTTCCATTTATTGTGTGGAACTGTATATACTGTGTTTTGTCAAAGTTTAATGAGAGCCCATTTGCAGAGAACCACTTAATGATTTTCTGAAAAACATCGTTTACAATTTCACGATTTAATTCTTGTCTGTTGGGTGTGATAGATATACTTGTATCATCGGCAAGATGATTTATGTAAATTAGGAACAGCAGAGGGTCTATGACACTGCCTTGCGGAGGGCCAGATATCACTTCTAGTAGGGTAAGTCTCTCATTTCTTTACATCCACACATTACCCTTCATAATTCTGAGGTATTACAATCAACTAAAACGGGGAAGAAATAGCAAAAGGTCGTTTTCCAACATGGTGTGGTGTATACTGTATAAAGGGAGTGAACTGTGTCATACGGTGATGCCCCGTTCACTTCTAAGACCGCGTGATTGGCATCTGATAGAGTTTGAAAGGGACCTCATGGTGGGTGTCTGTATGGCCAGCTGGTCGGATCGCCAATATCCATATTTGTGGGACATTCGGATGTGACAGTCCTGCGATTCTGGATTGCATGGGAACGTGAGGTCAGGCATAATGATTGACAATGATCCAGTCGACCATGTCTGACCATTACAAGGGAGGATCGTTGTACTATGCACCAACCATATCGTATCCCCTTCACATCTTGCCTGCCATCCGAGAACAGGTAATGGACTACCTGCAACGTTTGGTGTCGTTATGGACTATTGGTTGGAGGCTGGCAGCAGTCAGACTAGGGAATTACTGTCCCGCAGGTAGACCACTGTTCGCACGACAACACAAAAGGTCGTGTCTGGAGTGGTGGTATGACAGGGAAGCATGGACTGCTGATGAACGGCGTCGTATTGTGTTAGGCGAAGAACCGCGGTTCTGGGCCCTCCCGGATGACCATCGACGGTGAGCATGGCAGCAAGCGCTGGCGGAGGTCCCATTGTTCCAGTCGCTTCAGTCGCTTAGCGAGGCGCGGAGATGTTGCTCCTGGCATCATTGTGAGGTACGTCATGGAGCATGACTTCAGGTAGTGGAGGAACACATCGGAGAAACTCTGTCAGTACAACGATACGTGGCAGACATACCGTATCTACTGTACGTGCGCTGCTTCTCATGCGGCAGTATCGTGGTGCCACCCTTGAACACGACAAGGTCGCTGCCTGATGTTGAGATATCCTCCGTGCCCAGAAAGGTCCCCGGATCTGTACCCGATAGGCGGTGTGTAGGAGCAGCTCATACGATTCCGTCCCACGCGTCGAGACACCGCATGGAATTAAATATGAAATGTAGCCATCTATACAGTACGCGACTACTTATTTCCTACCCAACGTGCCACGCACAGACTCCAGCTCAACGAAGGTTTCACTGACGACGACCCTCACGACGCACTGGCGATGAGTCTAAGACGAAAGTCACCCGGAACTGACGGCCTGCCAGTGGAATTCTACCTATAGTTCTTGGAAGTACTGAAGTCGCAAATGGAACATAGCTCCCAGAAAATTTTCTTGAATGTCAGGTTGTCCTAATAAAAAAAGTCAAAATAAGTTCGATATCGAAAATCTTAGGTCCACCACATTTCCAAGCTGCGACTATAGTACCGTAGCACGATGCTGTGCCAGACACCTCAAGATGGTCATGTACAAAAATCTCAGTGAGGGCCAAACTTGTGCCGTACGAAATAGATCAGTATTCGACGTACTTCTAGCGTGCTAAGACTGCATTGGATGTGCAACAACAGCACACACTCCCACACCAGTAATATCAATAGACTTCAAACAGGCATTCGACAATATCAGCTATAAAGACGAGGGCACGCTGGAAAGTAATGCCATCGAATTTTTATGTGAAAACTCTCAAAACTTTTTAAAGAAAAGAAACCTTATTAATATTCTATATCTTTATTATTTACATCTATATAATTATTTCTCAACATTGTCACTCTGGTGACGAACAGATTTCTTCCAACTAGAGACGGTTACTGTAGAATTTTTGACTTTTGTTGACGGAGCCACACTCGCAGTACTATCAAGGTGAAGTCCTAGAAATGTTATTTAAGTTTTGCAAACGGATGAATATTAGATAGTGGCCAAGTCGGGACTGTGTGGAGAGTGACAGTGAAACGACGGCCTCGATTTGTTGCAGATGCAGCAACGCTCGTCCGTGGTCTGGAATTGTCATGCTCACGGAGAGGGTGCTTCATGTATGGACTAACTCTTCGAATTCTAAACTCGATTACAGCACCCTGTTTCTCGTGCCCCGACAAAGTTACGTTACGCACAGCCACGTTACACGCTAGGAATCGGAGCCCTCTAGCGGCAGAGGACATATGTAGACACAAAGAATAGAGATGTAGAATGTTAATAACATTTGTTCTACATAAAAAGGTGGAAGAAGTTTCATTTAAAAAATTCGGATGCAGTACTTTTTAACACGTACACATATCTGTGAAAAGTCACGAACATTTTAGGATTTAACCATATATTTTGAGTTCCATTCTTTAATCTGCTGACAAATTTCAATTCTCTAGTATTCGCCAACGGAGAAGCAACAGATGCATTTCCTTCCCATCAAAAATTCAGTAAAACAAGAATGTCCATCATCTATGGCAGTAATCGTCATAACGCTCGACCCATTACTCCGCAAAATTTCCCTGATGCTACACTGATCTAAGTGGGGAAAATTCGAGCACAGTATGTAAAGCTCACGCAGATGATCTAGGAATATTTATTATAAATTTCCAAGGCTAAGGAAACATTTAAATTTAAACGACAGAGAATCGGGTGCCGCTGTAAACCATAAGAACACTGGGACAAACACGAGACATTATTAGCGGAGTTGGTGTGCAATAAAAAACATGAAATCCTCGGCGTGCACCCTTGAACTAGGGATAGAGTCGTTGATTAGTAACAAAGAAATATTCGACCCTCGATCTAAACCTGCCATTGCTTAAATTTTGAATGAATATCGTAATCTCCTCATTCAGTCTACGGCCTTGTCAAACACGGCGAAGGAGCGGACAGAGGTTCAGGGCAGTCCTTGCTCTTGAGGTGGGGCCTGCCCCTAAAGATGGAGTATTCAGCAATGATCAACGGCTTCAGGATGCAGAAGGCAAGGGGAACTACTGCATTAAAGACACATGATGCGTGTCCACACGACACATGGCCTGTAGTTGAGAAAAGTGTCATGGCGACCACTCCACCAGAATAAGATTCTCGACTAGCTCCCGTTCGGGTCTCCGAGAGGGGACCTCCAAACGCGAGGCGACCATGAGAAAAAGACTGAGTAACCTACGTTCTAGGAGTCGGGGCGTGGAATGACAGAAGTTTGACCTTGGTAAGTAAACTAACAAATCAGGAAAGGTAAATGCTAAGACTCAATCTAGATATAGTTGGGGTGAATGGAGTAAAACTGAAAGAAGACAGCAGCAGAAAATGGTATATCAGGAGTAGGATTCTTCAGTAGGAAGGTAGGGGAGGGAGTGAGCCACTGTGAACAATGACATCCTTGCGCTCATCAGAATCTACAGCAAACCAACACCGACAACGATAGTCCAGGCATGCATACCGACGTCGCAAGCAGAAGATGATGAGACACAGAAGTATATGAGGATATTGAACGAATAATACAATAAATAAAGGGAGCTTAAAATCTAATAGTCATGGGAGATTGGAATGCGGTTGTAAGGGAAAGAGTAGAAGAAAGGGTTATGGGATAATATGGGCTCGATACTTGAAATAAAAGAGAAGAATGACTAACTAAGTTCTGCAATAAATTTCAGCTCTTAACAGCGAATATCCCGTTCCACCTCAAGGGTAGGAGGTATATCTGGAAAAGGCCTGGAGATATGGAAAGATTTCTGTTAGATTACATCATGATCAGGCAAAGATTCCGCAATCAGTTACTAGATTGTAAGGCATACCCGAGAGCAGATATAGACCTAAATCAAGATTTAGTAGTGATGAAGAGTAGGTAGAAGTTCAAGTGACTACTCAGAAAGAATCAATGCGAAAAGAAGTGGGATGCAGAAATTCTAAGGCATGAAGAGATACGCATGAAGTTCTCTGAGGCTATAGATACTGCGATAAGGAGTAGCTCAGGAGTCCGGCTGAAGAGGAAAGGACGTCTTTAAAAAGGGCAGACATAGAAGTTAGAAAGGTAACAGCAAAAAACATGGTTAACAGTAGAAATACATCAGCTAATTGATAAAAGGAGGCAGCACAAAATTTTTCAGGGAAATTCAAGAGTACAGAAATACAAGTCACTCAATAATGAAATAAGTGCAGAGAAGCCAAGGTGAAATGGTCGCATAAAAATGTGAAAAAAATGTGTTGGAAATACTGACTCAGTATATAGAAAAGTCGAAAGAATCTTGTGTGAAATTAAAAGCAAAGGTGGTAACATTAAGAGTGCAATGGAAACTAAGCTATTAAATTCTATATGAGAGAGGGGATAGGTGGAAATAGTACATTAAAGGCTTCAATGAGGGGAAAGACTTGTCTGATGAAGTGCTGTACAGAAGAGCTAGGTGATTCAGTGTCAGAATCAGAATTTAAAATAGCTTTCGAAAAGCTCGAATAAGGCACAAGGGATAGATAAGATTTCATCGGAATTTCCAAGATCATTGGGAGAGGTCGAAACAGAAAGACTATTCACGTTGATGTGTAGAATGTATGAGACTGACATTACACTATCAGAGATTCGAAAAAACATCATGAACACAATTCCGAAGATAGCAAGAACCAACAAGTGCGAAAATTATCGTACAATCAGCTTAACAGGTCATACATCAAAGTTACTGACTAGGATAATATACAGAAGACCGGAAAAGAAAGTTAAGGATGTGTTAAATGATGATCAGTTTGGCTTTAGGAAAGGCAAAGGCATCAGAGAGACAGTTCTGAAAATGCTGTTTATAATGGAATCAAGACTGAAGAAAAATTAAGATACGTACATAGGATCTGTTGAACTAGGAAAACCGTTCGACAATGTCAAATGGTGCAAAACGGTCGAACTTCTGGGAGACATAGGGATGAGCTGCAGGGAAAGACGGGTAATATACAGTATACACAAGAGTCAAGAGGGAACAATAAAAGTGGAAGACCAAGAACTAAGTGCTTGGATTAAAAACGTTGTTGGACTAGGCTGTAGGCTTTCACCGCATCTGTTAAATCTGTACATCGAGGAAGGAGTGACGGAAATAATTGAAGGGTTCAGGAGTGGAATTCAAGGTGAAAGGACAATATGTTAAGTTTCGCTCATGACATTTCTATCCTCAGTGAAAGGGAAGAAGAATTACAGGACCTGCTGAATAGACTAAACAGTCTAATGATTACAGAATATGGATTGAGAGTAAGTCGAAGAAAGACGAAAGTAATGAGTAGTAGCAGAAATGACAAAATTTAACCTTATGTTTGGTGATGACGTAGAAGTAAAGGAATTCTGTTACCTAGACGACAAAATAACTCATGACGGGCGGAGAACATAAAAAGCAGACTAGCCCTGGCAGAAAGAGAAATCTACATCAAGCATAGTCCTTAATTTGAGGCAAAAAAATTCTGAGAATGCAGAGAATGTACGTTTGGGGCACAGCATCGTGTGGTAGTGAAACGTAGAATGTGGGAAAGACGGGAAAGAAGATAATCGAAGCATTTGAGTTGGGTGCTGCAGAAGAATTTTAAATTTTCGGTAGTCTGATAAGGTAAGGAATGTGATGGTTCTTCGGAGAATCGGTGAGGAAAGGAGTATATGGAAAACACTGACAAGAAGGAGTAGGATGGTAGGAGATATATTAAGACAGAAGCATCCTGTAATTTGCCTTAGGCGATTTATGAAAATTACGGGAAACCTAAATCAGAATGGCGGGACGAGAGTTTTAACCATCGTCGTCCCGAAGTCAAGTCCAGTGTGCTAGCCACTGAGTTATCCGCTCGATTACATAGTCACTGCCCTCAGAGAGAAGATTCAAAGAAAATACAGGCCTATGATGCGCCGTGGCAGTCCACCCATGAATGCCATCGAGCCTTTATTTATTTATTTATTCATTTTTACCTGTGGAACATCGTATAGCAAAAAGTCTCAGTGCGATGTTTATCAGCAGAAGTCCGGAGCATATGGTACAAGATTGTTAAAAGGACGATACTAACTACTGCAAAAATAGGAGGCATACACTTGATCAGGGTAGACGTGTGCAGTGAAAGAGACACCCTGGAGCACAGGATTCTGTGTACACCGTTCGCAGAAGTGTTTGGAAAACTAATAAATTACTACTCAACATGATAAATAGAACAGTGTCAACCATTTCGTCGTAATGACAATCACGGCACCAGACTTTAAGTCATTCCCTGTCTGCAAGAGACTTGCTACCACATGGATAATCGCCCACACAGAGCATCACCTGCAACCCCCCGAGAATTATCAGTGGCACCAACATAAGACAAGGAAAATACTGAAATATGAAGAAATGTTTACGAACTGGACACAGCTTTGAAACAAATTGTGATTAATGACGGAAAGCAGGCCGTTCAACAAATTGTTTAACAACAGCAAACCGGCAGGCTCCTATTAACGCCAGGACGCAGCAGCAGTCGGACGAACGAGACATCCCTCTACACGCAGTCAGCCTCCGCGTAATACCTATCCACAATGAACCGTATTAGGTGCCGAATCATTTTCCATTTACGATTCTGAATTAACTATGACAGTTCATCATATAAAAATAAAAGTGTATTAAGAAAAGAAAGTGCAAGTATCTAGGATATTAAGGATGCGTTAAAACAGTCAGATGGTCTGAGGAGAGGGTACAACGACTTTTGACCCTCTGCCCAACCGAATCAGCGCCTGCATTCAGGCTAGAGGGGTTCAACGTCATGCTCTTAATTTGACTCACAATAACAGTTACCTGTTTATTTGACTCTATACAGTAAACATATCACTTCTCAACCAGTGAAGTTTCATTTCGTTTCCATCTCATTTTTGTCAGGCATTTTATATAGGCTTAGCGGAGTAGAGACGAATGGGGAACGACGATACGACCCGCAAATAGGGCTATATACTTGCGCGCTTATACTTACACGATCGACTGTGAAAAAGTTTAGGTTGTTATGACCTACCTCCTGAGAACGAACATCTCAGATGCGGCGAAAATGCTAGCGTGCTACTGCCCGCGAGCATCTATGGAAAGTGGTTAAGGGGGGACGTTGATGAAAAACATACACTATTTCAAAAATGCATTAAAACAACAGTTTTGAAGATACGGCAATGAACTTTTGTACCACGCTTTACATGAAAGTAACACATTTACATGTAAAATTCTTTGTTTATGTATGTTGTTGTTGTTGTTGTTGTTGTTGTGGTCTTCAGTCCTGAGATTGGTTGGATGCAGCCCTCCTTGCTACTCTATCTTGTGCAAGCTTCTTCATCTCCCAGTACCTACTGCAGCCTACATCCTTCTGAATCTGCTTAGTGTATTCATCTCTTGGTCTCCCTCTACGATTTTTACACTCCACGCTGCCCTCCAATACTAAATTGGTGATCCCTTGATGCTTCAGAACATGTCCTACCAACCGATCCTTTCTTCTAGTCAAGTTGTGCCACAAACTTCTCTTCTCCCCCAATCCTATTCAGTACTTCCTCATTAGTTATGTGATCTATACATTCAACTTTTTTTAATGAAATTTGAAGTTTAATTTTCAATAAATAATGTATGTTCCTTTTTCTCAGAAAAAATTCTACAGAGTTCTACAAAAATTTCTCTGTTTTATCTCTTTATATTTTGTAAGCTTCTCTCATGAGGTTTTTGGAATAAGTCAGGTAGGAAAATTTTCATAATTTGTAATTATAATTCCACAAGTACCATTTTAAATCCATGTAAAATTCCAAAAACTTTGCCCCATATCTCAGCTTGCAATCAGAATTTTATAATTTGGTCTTCAGACAACGCGTATTAGGTTTACAGAAATATGTGAACAAAATTTCATAATTCTAACATTCATAGAAGCTGAGGAAAAGGTACATGAACTTTAACAAACTTTTGAGGAAACGCAATTTAAAGTTCAACCTAACTTTTTTGCTTATCTCACTTCTTCAGACGGCACCACATTTGTACTCTGGGTCGTCTTTCCCTTCAGTGCTTCTCTCCTGGTTTCTTGTTGTTGGTCTTCTTTCCTTTACCAGGTCTTCAATTGACTTTTGAGCTGTAGAGACGCCCTGTGAATCTATTTTTCTCAGGATGTCTTGAGTAAAATTTCCTTTATTGAAGCCCATTCTTTTTAATACCTTCATCCTCCCAACGTTCCCATCATTAAATACAATAACTGCGTCGTAAGTTGCAATTCTGACAACTGCAGCAGATGCAAGTGCGTTTTTAGGGCATCGTTTCCTTATGAGTGAATTTAGAGACTCATTTGGATTTTGGGTTTTGCCATGAACACACTTTTGAGAAGTGCAGGATCGACCAGAGATGATCTATAAAACCAAAGGGTATGTATCACGGCCTTCTAAATATATTCCGCACACATTTGGTTGAAAGTAATACACAGAATCGTTGTTCACTGAGCTGGATTGAAGTGCTGCTTCAAAACGTGGGGGTGGCAGGGAGGTCGCGTCACACTTTTTATCAATTTTCAGGCACTTCGGATGTGATTTCAACATTGAAACTTTGGGAACTTATTGTCCGTGAGTTGTACTAGCAAATAAACTTTAATCGAAAATTGACATTTTTGGTCAATTTCATCAACGTCCCCCCCAGTACGGCGAAACCACAAGAAGGCAATAGGAAGTTGCATGTCCATATCTCATTGCAGAACGCGACCGTCAGAGGCTTGCCCATTCTGTAAAGCAGGACAGGGAACTGACGACAAACTACAGGCACAACGGTCTCGCAGCATTCCGTTCAGCGAACATTGTTGAACATGAGGTTCCGCAGAAGACAACCGCAAAGTGTTCCCACGTTGAGCCAATGACATAATCCGTTACGGCTGCAGTGGACACGGTTTCATTGAGTCTGGAACGTGGATCAGTAGGAACGTGTCGCCAGGTCTGATGAATCAGGTTTCCCATTACACAGGGCGATGGTTGTGCCCAGAAACGCCGTCGTCACGGCGAACGACTTATCGAAACGTGGACTCGCCACGGACTCTAGCTGAACAAATCTGTGAAGGCTGCGCTCAGAATCGTGGTTCCTATTTGAGCAAGGAACATGGGGTGAAAAGTTTTTGGTTTAGCCAGGACCAGCAGCCTTTTGTATAGACATTCGAATATCTGTCTTACCATAGCTATGTTACAGCATACTGACTAAGATTTGAACGACGAACCGGAGCTGGCTCCCAGGTAGTTTTCAAATCGATTAATTCCTTTTGCAAAAGATGCTAATTGGGCTGAAATTGATGCTCAGCTAGTGGCACCATTTGTCTGTGCACTGTTCTGATTTTATGTGCAAAAACGGTCACCTCGTTCGGAGTTTATGTGCAAAAACAGTCACCCTTAAAAAACTCCGGCCGAGGCTGATGGTTCAGATGTGGGCCACCAGTGTACCAGACCTTGGTCTAAGATGAGTTTGAACAATATGAAAAAAATCGGTTCCTTCGCTTCGATTTCACATTCATCGCACAGGTTTTTCTCGAAGGTTTTCTAAGTGCGCCGCTTCTGCAATTTAAACTTCTACGAATCGGTTCAAAGTCTGCACCACCGTAGATAAATTAATAAAGTCAGACTGAAATTTTTTATGTCCAATAATTTGTATCCGTTGTCAAGATGCGATGGTGTGGCGTGGTATTCGCTGTTCAAAAACGTGTTTCCGGGTTTGGTTGCTGCTGAGATAACTCGCTGTAGCAGCCCATTGGCGAATAGGTGGCTGGAAGTATTCATTACTTTTTTCGTTGCCAATCTTAGGTACAAATAGAAGAGTCAGGAAGAAGACTGTCTTCGAACCTTTCTCCGAAAGCAGTACAAATCCCAAGTTCGTTCATGATTTTTTCACTATTAAAGTACGTGGGTGGGAACTTAAATAGTGGCAACTAGTTATTCACAACCGAATCAAAATAGTTACATGTTTGCACCTTCATAGTAGTCACCAGCGTTGTGTAGAACTCGTTGCCAGCGATGTGGAAGGCGTAGTATACCGTTAGCAGAGCCTGTTCTGTTGATGGCGCTCGCCTACATACCGCTTTTATAACCCAACATGCTCCACAGGGCATCGACATGTTGCCTTGGTCTGCTCTATCGCCAGATCTGTCTCCAATCGGATGCCGACAACTCTGGCGCCATCCATAACCGTCAGGCCCTTAGTTGTCCTCCTTGTCACCGACACAGGGCCACCACTGACAACAAGGTATAACTAGCTTTCATCAGAAAACACAACTGACCTCTACTCTGCCCTCCAGTGAGCTTCCACTTAACAGCGCTGAAGTCGCAAGTGGCGGTGGTTTGGGGCCAGTGAAAGGCACGCTAAGGGCGTATGGCTTGGTGCTGTCTTTGAAGTAACCAGTTCGTAACAGTTATATCACTGTGGTGCCAACTGCAGCTCAGAATGCTGCCGCAGATGCAGTATGATGCGCCAGAGCCAGGCGACGAACACGGTGTTCTTCCCACTCAGTAGCTCCATGTGGCCATCCGCAGCCGACAGCTGTCAGCAGTCATGTAGACTAGCTACATTCCTGTTAAGTCTTTTTGCAATATCGCAGAAGGAGCATCCAGCTTCTCGTACCCCTATCATACGACCTCCTTTACTCTCGGTGAAGTGTTGAAAATGGCGTCTTTGTCGCCTTAAAGGCATTCTTAGCTAACATCAACTCACCAAGTCCAGTCATAAAAGTAATTATCGCTCACTACCATCACCACGTTTATTTAAAGCAAAACTGATATGAATCCTCATAGTGGTGATACTAGCGCCACTCTCCAGCGACTGGTGCGAAATCTTAGTAAACGTCATGTCTCAGATTTTGAAACATGCCTACAACTTTCGTTTGTGTCACACAATTCCTTCTTGGTGTTGCGATTCTTTTTCCGTCAGTGTACAACGAATTAGACGCAATCCATAATGACAGAAAAGAGAGTGCATTTATAAGAGGCAAAGGAACGAAAAGGAGCAAGTAGCATATCTCCGAAATTATTGAGTAAGTAAACAAAGTAAGCTTTGAAGGAAACTAAGGAGAAAATTGGGAAAGGAATTAATGTTCAGGAATCAGGAAATTTACGAGTTGCTGATGATGCTGTAACTTTATAATTATAGTGCAAAGAAACGAATATTGTCTTGAAAAGAAGTTATATAGCCGTTAATAAAATTAAATAAAGGGTGATGGATTGCAGCCGAATTAAATCAATCGAAACTGAGGGAATTAGATTAGGAAGTGAGATAGTGGAAGCACTGCGCGACTTTTGCTCTATTAAATCATCTCAAAAAGTATTTCCTGAAGAGATTTAGAGTGTTGCCTTACACGAGAACGAAACATGTTTGATAATCAATATCTAAAAGAGGAGAATAGATGCTTTCGAAATGTCAGTGTAGAAGATTCCATAAGAACTAATTATGAGAAAAGAGCTTTCTAGTAGATCATGGCTAAAAGAAGAGCTAGGTTCAAAGGCATCAAGAGAGTTAATATGGAAGGGGGAAAGGTGACAAGCTCAGAAAGAGAGGGATCGGGCTGATATGGATGTAAGTTTCCGTAGTTACTTACGCAGAAATACTTTCACAAGACTAACATGTGTAGAGTGTTTTATAAACCCATTCATCATTCTGAATAATGCAACAGGAATGATACCTCGGCGTCATTGGCCCCACGCTTCTTACGCCTCATAGCTGTAATGTCGTTCTGTTTTGTGGGAAGCAATTATCTGCTTTGTAGAGACGGCTAGTAGCGAATTTCGGTGGCAAAAAAGAAAAAAAAAACGGGAAGGAAGGTTAGTGTCTAGCTTCCCGTCGACATCGAGATCATTAGAGACGTATTGGGAAAGGAAATTGGCCGTGCCCTTCCGAAAAAAACGATTCCGATATTTGCCTGGAGCCATTTGGGGATATCACGGAAAATGTAAATCTGGATGCTCGGTCGGCGATTCGAAACGTCGTCCTCCCACATGCAGGTCCAGTCTGCTGACCACTGCGCCACCTCTCCCAGTAATTGCATCTGCATCAGTGTACGTGTGGTAATTTTAAACAGCACGATTATGATATCAACAAACTAAATTTTCATGTAAAATATTTTATTTTGCTAATCACCTCGTTATTTTGGGGAACCAGCGTAACCTATCCTGCTAATTAAGTTTTTTTGCATTAAATTGACTTGTCGCGTTTCACACATTACTGGCATTTAAACTTTTACAGAATTCAAAACAGTTGTAGCTCTATATTTTTGGAATATGTAACGTATTTAGGCATTTCGTTACAGATTAAGTATAACGTAAAGAGAAAATATTTTAAATCAAACGAGACTGTGAGCAGCAGTATTTTGACGTTTTAAATATTTTTGTTATTGGAAAAATTCCTTGTCTCAGTTAAGGCTTTATCACATTCCGCAGAACAGTTTAACTGCTGCCGCCGCTGTGACGACGCTCCGCCGATATCGAATCGACGTCAGCGATTTCTGCGGACGCACCGCCGCTGCGGTCGGCCGGAGCGAAGGCACGCTGATCCGCCAGCCGGGGCCCCGTCGCACGGAATACCTGTTGCGTAGCGGTTAACGCAGAGTTCGCCGAGTTCCAATAACCGATACCTATTCATCAGGAGCGGGCTATATCGATTCGCCAACTAACCCGTAGCCACAGCGCGTGCTTGTTCCCAAGCGTGAAAATTCCTGCCGCCGCACCTTCATCTAGGCTCGAAGCGACAGAATTATTTAGCATACACGAGGCAGGCTCCAATCGATGCGTGATACTTTTAATACAGCGTCTGTAATATCGTCTGTAGGTCTTCTAGTCTTCCGTGATACCTTACTGGTATGTTTCACGTTTCTACAACAGTGAACAAATAATACTAAAACTCTTCCCTTTACCAGCTCATCATATTTCCCTCACGTCGTTCTCATTCATATTCGACATTTATGTATAGCCTATTCATTTCGTAAACTGTGTACTAGTAGCCCTATCGGTTCCTTCTAATTTATTATCTCCTCCTGTACGAACAGATCTTACGTCATTGCACTTGTACATCCACCTAACATTTTTTCCGTGCAACTTTAAGCGATTTTCACTCCGAGATAGACATTTCTGTCACCCTGCTCTGTCTAACCGATTTGCTAGCCGCCCCTCCAGTCCTCTTGCAGCTCAGTGATCCATACCCTTTTCTTTTTTCCCCATAATAATGGCCTGGCTTAAGTCCGTGCACATTTATCCTCTTTTTCCCTTTACTGTAATTTCATGCCTCAGCTGAGGCGAGCCCGCAGCGGCGTACGTACGCCGCACTTCGCCCAAAAGACACAACATAAATACACGGAAGCCATAGAAAACATAAAGATATAAGATGAACACTGCACAAGAGATCAGAAGTCGTTCGACAGAAGACACTGTAATGAAGGGTGGCACCAGATGGAAACAGATGAAGACGTCCAGGTGGAGACACCAACGTAGGAGAAAACACTGATGAAGACGCTGTACACAACTTGAGAGACACTGACGCACGGAAAACACTGGCGACGATCATCGGCGAAGCACTCACGCACACATTTATCCCCACCTCCCTTAATTTTCAATCCGTACAACGTAACTACTTGATTACTGCTGTACTCCCACTTTATTAAAGCATTATACATTAAAAGCATCTGATGTAAGGGATCTAGACATAAGAGAGGCGTTCAACCCAGAGATGTACAGGGCAACAACGCTTACGAAATGCGTGGTTTAACATCAGTGCAGATGCTAGCTGAGCCTGTGGGTTGAGCTGTTATATTTGACTCCGAACGGCGGCTGTGCTGGGCCCTCAATACGTTGCAAGTGTCATTCGTGATAAGGACAGTGTCATTCGAAGTCGTGACTGCATTATGAAGGAGCAAAGTGGCTTCAAACGTGGGCAAATTGTTGGTGCTCGCATGGTAGGTCCTTCCGTAACCCAGACAGACGAAGTGTTTGCTGTTTCAATAGGCGGCATATTGAAACCGAGAAAAAGTCACTGGAGAACTGAATTTCGAACTCGCGAAGCCTGCCAGCACCAAAACAACTCGAAGGGAGTTGCATCAGCAGGTAACTGCAGGTTGAGCTGGGATTCCAAAACCACACTTAGTGATGCAAGTGCCCTTAACAGGTAAACGTGGTGCCGAAGATTTAAAATCTGGATTATGGAGCAACGAAGAATGTCATTTGTTTGGATTTGTCTTATATCGATCTGTTGCCAGCTTATGGCTAAGTTTATGACACAGGAGTGAAACATGGCGGCTCATCGTGGTACTTCGTGGCCCCTTGGTTACTCTACAAGATAATCAGCTCCATCCTATGCTACAATGTTTCTTGCCCAATGGTGAAGGTGAGCCCCAAGAGGACAGGCCCCTGTACACGCTAATCGCATCGTACAGAACTGGTTTTGCAAGCACGACGATGAAGTGTCACATCTCTCCTGGCCAACACAATCACCAGGTATCAGTATCATTTGTCGCGAATGGTAGAAAATAGAGTTAAAAATCAAGAAGATGTAGGCTTGGAAATTCTTGCTACCAGCTAGGCGGACGTGACCGGACGTAGCTTATGTGTAAATGTTGACTCTGCTACAAAGAGCGGACTATGCCGCATCACGAGCCTCGAGAGCCGTTGGAAGACGCAACCCTTGGACAGCGGCGTACGGCCTGTTCGTCGCGTTGGCCTTACGCGCTACCGCTTGACACACACGCAATGCTGAAGAATACTGTAAACTCCTAGAACAAGTGGTGCCGGGTGCATTACCACTATGAAAAGGCTTCCTGCCATATTGTTGGGGGAGTGACGAGGGTGATGGGAGTGATGGTACTGATGGAGCAGCAGGTCAGTCTGTCAGATCGG
Source organism: Schistocerca gregaria (assembly GCF_023897955.1). NCBI lineage: Eukaryota > Metazoa > Arthropoda > Insecta > Orthoptera > Acrididae > Schistocerca > Schistocerca gregaria. Next base: position 352,911,950 of record NC_064922.1, on the reverse strand, counting down.
TTTAGCCACAGTTCTGCTGCTGTGAGATCGCAGTGCAGTGCTGCCTAACTACAAGGAGACTTAGACTTATTTCCATGTAGTCTGACGCGCCCGCCTGTGCTATACTGGGAACTATGGGAAGTTACACTACTGAGGAGGCAGTTAGTATTCTTTGTATACAGAACAGTTTATAAAACGGACGTACCAGGGGTGCTTCCAGTGTACATATCCTCATGCACTAATTTAAGATTGCATCCAGTGTACCCTGAGATCCCAGCCGAGTTCCGTATTATAACTCATCCTTCAGCCATCTTTTCAGGTGCACAGAAGGCAGCTCATGTCCACGAGACCTCCTGTCAAGTGAGTTCTTTGACGCGCATTCTTGCAGTCCGTCTACTCCCTCCCAGGACTCGTCAATGGAACACGACATATTGAGCCTTTGTGATCTAGTGTAGAGATGGCTATCCACCCCCATCATCGTTGATTGATGTTGCCGTTATTTTGCGGGAAGTATGGCATAAGATTCACTTGAAAACTATACAAGAGCTGTAGTTATCCATTCCGAGACGACTGGAAGCTGAATTGCAAGGCAAGGGTTTTCAAAACCGTATTAGGTATGGTAATATGTATTTGGTGATACCGTATTTTTGTCCACCCCCAGCATAATTAAGATCTAATCATATGGAGTATCTACACAGAATGAATTCTTGATTAATAGAGCGCGGCACGTTGATTTGGTGGCGAAGGTTCGACGGGGGTGCTTTTAGGACCCTTAATTTAACTTCTGAAATCATTAATATATACAAGCAATTTATTAAATATTATCAACAGTGCCACTAGGTGGTTCGCTTATAATACTGTCATCTGCAGAGAAGCTTCATCGTTGGACGACTGTAAGGGAAATTCAGAAAGACTTGGACATTTCTGTGTGGTGTAACCAGTGACAGTTCTCCTTACTTGGGAAGTGAGCGCACTGAAATCTGTAGCTAATAGGCAAAGTGAAGAAATCGCGATGTATAGTAAAACTTGATACTCCAACCGACAGTATGTTGAGAATATGTACAACAACAGTGATGATACACAACTTCGTTTAAGTATCAGGAAGTTTTAATTGAAGTACAGTTACTCACGGAGGTCCAGTGTGGGCTGTAATTTTCGTATGGCAGCGAAACTTGACATATGCTAGTGCGTTAACGCGGAACCGATCTACGTTGGAAAAGAAATTGGTTCCCGTTCTGGTTACCAGATGCAAAGCTGGTGCTGTTCACTATTTTTGTGACGGTATGGCATCCATCTTGTCATTTGACAAGTCATAACGCGAGTGAACAGCATGGCTATTGAGAACAGAGACCTTGCGCTGTTTGATGTGTAAGACAGCATTTACAGAGCTGCATTGAGAGAGTAAATGACCATGCAGCACGTGCCCCAGGTCGTGCTAATGCTCGTGCAGAGTTACAAAAGCTGTCCATCCCATGGTCAACATTACGGAGAGCCTTGCGGTCTGTTTTACACTGGTATTAGTACAAGATCTGGGCCGTGCAGCAACTGAAATGCACTTTTTGATCAGAAGAATCCGGACACCCCCAGAAACATACGTAGGTGCATTGTGCTGCCACCTACTGCCAGGTATTCCATATCAATACCTCAGTAGTCTTTAGACATCATGAGAGAGCTGAATGGGGTGTTCCGTGGAACTCACGGACTCTGAACGTGGTCAGGTTGTGGCGATACCTGTAAGACACCGCTAGCCCACGCCTCTCGCGGTGTGCGTTTAACCCCATTTAAATGACGCGCCAAGCGCGGGCCCAGCGGCTGTACGATTAATTAAATAATCGGCGTGCTAATCACAGTTGAAATCTCTGGTCCAGAGGGACGTGAAGAGGCTGTGGTCCAGAGAGAGAGTAGAGTCAGTCGAGTCTTGTTCAGTCTTAAGAGTCAGTCGAGCTAGAAAGTGTCTTGTGAAACGATCATTCTGTGGATAATATTAGTGTGATGATTTCTTTTATATGTGTTGTGTTGTCTTCTTCGATGAGTAAAAAAAATATATATATAGTTAAAATAAATTTTTGTGATGTCCATCAATAAGTTCATTCCCGGAAAAATAGAACCACTTCCCTTCACCTTTATTCACCCCTTTTTTCTTTCTTTCCTTTCAACAAAACAAAAAACAAAAAATTACCACCCTCCCTTTTTTTTTATTCCGGACATCACAAGGTGATTGGGTTTCACTTATGTCACACACTCCTAAGCATTTCTAGGTCCACTGTTTCCTATGTGATAGTGAAGTTGCAACGTGAAGGGACACGTACAGCACAAAACCGTACAGGCCGACCTCGTCGATTGACTGACAGAGACCGCCGACAATTGAAGAGGGTCGTAATGTGTTATAGGCAGACATCTATCGAGACCACCACAAGGGAAAACCAAATTACATCAGGATCCACTCCGAGTACTATGACAGTTAGGCGGGGCTGAGAAAACTTTGATTTCATGGTCGAATAAGCTGCACATCACACCAGTAAATGCTAAACGACGCCTCGGTGGGTGTAAAGGGCGTAAACATTGGACGATTGGTGGAAAAACATTATGTGGAGTAAGGAATCACAATGCACAATGTGGCGATCCTATGGCAGGGTGTGGGTACGGTGAATGTCCGGTGAACGTCATTTGCCAGCGTGTGTACTGCCAACAGTAAAATTCGGAGGCGGTGGGGTTGTGGTATGGTCGTGTTTTCGTGGAGGTGGCTTGCACCCCGTTCTTTTTCGTGTCACTATCAGAGCACAGACCTACACTGATGTTTAAGCACCTGCTTGCTTCCCACTGTTGAAGAGCAATTAGGGGATGGCGATTGCATCTGTCAGCACGATCGAGGACCTGTTCATAATGCACGGCCTGCGGCGGAGTGGTTGCAAGACAATAACATCCCTGTAATGGACTGGCCTCCACAGAGCCCTGACCTGAATTCTATAGAACACTTTGGCGATGTTTTGGAACGTGACTTCGTGCCAGGCCTCACCGACCGACATCGTTACCTCTCCTCAGTACGGCAGTCCATGAAGAGTGGGCTTCCATTCCCCAAAAAACCTTCCAGCACATGATTGAACGTATGCCTGCGGGAGTGGAAACTGTCATCAAGGATAAGAGTGGGCCAACATCATATTGAATTCCAGGATTACCGATGAAGGGCGCCACGAGCTTGTGAGTCATGTTCAGCCAGGTGTCCGGATACTTTTATAACACAGTGTATCTTGTTCCCCATCAACGTTCTGAATTTTCACTTCGGTTTCTGGCACGAATCGAAGATGATGACACTTGGAAGAGCAATATTCTATGGATTGAAGCAGCACATTTTACACTACAGGATGCAGTGAATACACAGAACTGTCAAATTTGGAGTACCGTTAAATCGCGCGCTGTACACGAAGAGCCGTTGCACTCGCTGCATGTCGCCATGTGGTGAGGATACACAAGCATCTTTATCCTCGGTCCGTTATTCGTTGAAAAGGATACATCCTGAGAGCCTTAAGGATTTACTGAGACGTGGGCATGTTATCGAGACCTCCATGTGCAGAATGTGTGATTCCTGCTTCGCAAGAGCGAAACTGTGTGGAAACAACTCTTTTCGTGGAAGGCTGGGCAACACTCCATGTCTCCCGCCCAATGAAATATCCTTATTCAACATTCAAAATGCTTCAAATGGCTCTGAGCACTATGGGACTTAACATGTATGGTCATCACTCCCCTAGATCTTAGAACTACTTAAACCTAGCTAACCTAAGGACACCACACAACACCCAGTCATCACGAGGTATTCAACATTCCACGAAGGTATTATCGTCAGACGTTTTCCATACGCATGGCTTGCGAGATCACCTGACCCGAATCCCTATGACTTTTGGTTCTGGATATAACTAAGAGAACGCGTTTACCAAGTATAAGTCCGGACTCTACGTGGTATGAGGGCCAGTATACAGGAACAAGTTTCTCAGATTCTACCGGAACTGTTGCGAGCAACTGTTGATCATGTCGTTTTATAGAATGCATCATCTTGTCGATGTCTCTCGTACTCATTCTGCACAAATTGTGTAAGCGGTGATTAATAATAAAATCAATATTATGTCTTTCCCACTTGTTTGACCTTTTCTGCCCATGTACCGTTCCTAATCCACTGCACATGGAAACATTTCTATACGTCTTTCTTGTATTAATAGCACGATATTTGTAGCTGGTGTCGAAAATTGTTGGTTAGTTTTTCCTCATTAATACAATAGAATATCTGCCAGTTTTCCCTGCCATACAATAATTACAGCCGACACTGGACCTCTGTGAGTAGCTGCACATTAATTGAAACCCCCGGTATTTTGAGGCGTTTTAGAAAACGACTTGTAAAAGGGCGAACAAGTATTATGTTCGGGAGAGAGGGCATGTGGAAGATTTACATTTGTAGAATGGGTTCTCATAACTGCATCTGTAAAAAAAATCGCATGCAAAAATGGTAGTGTGACCAATTGTGGACAATTGCTAGTATTTCGAGTTCTTTTCGAGTAGGCGTGAAAATGGGTCCAACAAAATCTGAAAATTCGCATCTCTCGTTCATAAAAATATAGCGACCGACTCCGATGACCGTCTGCGATTTGCATATGATGGACTTCACTCGGCCATAACATCAGTGGACATGAAACCATAGAAAAAGAAAGCGAGAAATCAATTACATACATATTTTTGTTTCCATTGTTGCTGAAGCGGGAGAAATGTCGCTGCTGTTTTTATAAATCTCGTCTTCACGACAAGTGTTCATTTTAGTTATTTCATCCTTAGTCGCTTCAGCATTATACCAAAGCAACAAAATCCTGATCATATAAAATGTATCAGCTCTTATGTTTAACATGATTAAGTTACATACCATACTTCCTACCGACAGGAGTTTGTCTCTTTGAAAATGGCGTAATGCTGAAAAGCCTAAGGATGAAAGAAATAAAAAGAAGTATTCGTTGTGTAACTGGTCCTTCTATTGAAAATGTCCGTTGATGAGGTTCGTGCTCAACCAGCTAGTGATAGAATGTCTGTATACTGTCTGACAAGGAACGTTACAAAAGAAGTCTGCCCTGCTACACCACATTCACGCCGAGTGCGTATTAATTGTACCGGCCAGCTCAAATAATCATGTTCCCCGGCGTGTACGAGTACAGCTACACGCAGATGCATACAAACTACTATTATTGTGCCAATCATAGTTACTGTCTATATACAGCAATAGTTTCTCCACTAAAGTTTTCAGTTTACGTAAGCTAAATAGTCAGAATCGGTACGATAACTTTTTTAGAGCGACAGCGCCCTGTTATTAATCTGTATCGTTCCACTGATAAAATGTTTTGTGAGCAAGTAATATCATTTGGTTGGAAATGATTGACAAACACGGCATACTCACGTTATGCTGGTTTATTAGGACATCCTATCATTGTCTTAGAGAAGTAACCTTTTCTAAGCCGGGTGAAATTAGAGTACTCACAAGGAGTATTCTTTGTGGTTCAAAGTGGCTCTGAGCACTATGGGACTTAACTTCTGAGGTCATCAGTCCCTAGAACCTGCGACTACTTAAACATAACTGACATAAGGACATCACACACATCCATGCCCGAGGCAGGATTCGAACCTGCGACAGTAGCGGTCGTGCCGTTCCAGACTGTAGCGCCTAGAACCGTCTCGGCCACTACGGCCGGCATTCTTTGTGGCCACTTGTTCTACTCCGTGATCTACAAGTACAGTACTTTGCGATCTACTTTTACTTTAATTTGACAAAAAGGGATTCTATTTTATTTTCTTTCGCAAAAATACTAAGTTACTTTATACTTAATTTCTTTCTATTTCTTTTTACGTTGTTTCTCTTCAGAATACTTGCAACTATCACAGTGTGACTTTGTTGTCGTTTTTTTTATGAAATTTGGATCTTGGGTTTGGGGCTTGTATTGGGTTTTGGGTACTATTTTTATATTTTCATCTTTGCATCCAAAGGAAGTAGCGTTACAGTGCTCATGGCTAGAGATTAATTGCAAGTGCACAATATGACCGCCATGTCTTATAAGGCTCTTATGCATTAAGTATCGATCGTTATCGTTATCTTCATTTTTCTTAGTACATGCTGAAGTTGTTTGCAAGCCACTAATGGTCGTAGCAGAACAAAGTTTTATTTTATTGTTGATTTTGGTGGCATATATAGAAAATCATTAACATAACGTAAACAATATTGTTAGTGAAATTTAGTTACCTGCTGAACTCAAGCATAAATTGAAACTGCTTTCCGTCGTCTACAATGCACATTGGTAAACCGCCTTTCGGTAGATGAACAGCTCAGGTGGTGTATGATATAGAGATATGTGCTGCGGTGAGTCGTCGGTGCAAATTCTCTGGCGTTGTGTGTTCTGAATACTGCATCATTGTGTCCTCCCTACAGAAAAAAATACTATGAGCAGCGAAACCAGGTAACATGGTAGGCCATTTTATTGGTTGATTTATGCTGCTACCCAATGTCGCAACGCGGGAAGAATGAATTCGAAAGACGTCATTTGGCACCAGCACCGCGTAAAATATCACTGATAAGGTGGAAATACTTCTAAAACATTGTCTAGATTGATTAAAATAAAATCTACACTGCTGTTTAATACTCTACTTGACAAACCAAATGGAGATTGTCTGTTGCCCCGAGTTACATTTTACATAAATTGGTAGTGTGTCTGGTAATTGTTGTTGATAAATCAATTAACATTTTTGCGTGATCAAATTTCTTCGTTGCAGAACTTTATAACCATGACGTTGTCGTACCCTAGGAATAAGTCGAATGAGATTGAACTATTTTAAACATCGTAGCCTTATGTTTTGGAGGCTCTAATCTCCATCCGACCGTACAGATTTATGTCTTCCGTGGTTTCCCTAAATTATTTCAGGCAAATGCGGAGATGGTTCCTACTGTAAGACACTAACCGACTACATGTTACATCCTTGTAAACGAAGACAGTAAATATTTAAATGCCAGTACATTTTTTCTTTCGGTCTGAAATACTGATACTGACGCATGTTAATGATCAAGTAGCGGTGAGTCACGGATGACTAAAACTTTTACTAGAAGAACTACTACTAGGAAACCATGTTTCATCGGTACGAAGAGCTCATTTTACATACCTCCTTAGTCCCACTTGTACATCTTACTTGTATGTAGTACTGAGCCTCTTAAAGACAAGATTATTTTGTTCAACCACTCATTTGAGTATGTCACCAAAATTACTGTTCGATTTCTTTTCTTTTCAGAAGAATTGTTGCAATTTGTTATATGATCAGATACTTAACGTTCCACGTTCAATAGCTTTTCTTTGGGTTTTCAATGAAATAATTCCCCTCGTCTTAGTCCCAAATCGAACATCAACAACTGCCATCTCTGGAAATGAACTGAAATACGCTGTAGATGCACTGGTTTAAGGGGGGTAGGACGTCAGACTGGCCGACTTGGAGCAGGAAAGTCACCACAGGACAGTTTAATTTCTACTATCTATACTTTTACAAATAAATTCATAAAACTTTGTCACCATGACCATGAAGGATTGAGGACTCACACTCATCGCAGTGGAAGTTCAAAAACGTAGCAAAATACCTTTTTTACATGTGAAATTTCATAATTTTTTCACGTATTACTGGCTGCATTTGTTGCTATAGGTACACTTTTCTTCCTAAGAGAGATTCTTCGATGAATTTTTCATAGCATACAAACAGGTAGTTACAGGTGTACGAAACTTTAGAATTTTCCAAATCTATTAAAAAACTGTGGAAAAATTGAGATAATTAACTATAAAACTTGAATTGTTTCTAAACCTGAAGTTTAAAATGTAACAGTTCATTTATTTTTTCATAAATTAAATAACTTCTAGAGTTTCATATACCTGTAACTGTGATTTGTATGCTGTGCAAGCGTCATCGAAGAATCTTTCTTACTTAGGAAGAAAAGTGCACCTATAGCAACAAATTCATCCAATAGTAAGTGAAAAAATGATGAAATTTCACATGTAAAAAAATGTGTTTTGTTACGTTTTTGAGCTTCAACTGCTATGAGTATGAATCCTGAATCTTACCCTGTCATGCTGTTAATTTATTTGTAAATGTATAGACAGAGGAAATTGAAATGTACTGTGGTGCCTCTCCTGCTCCAAGTCGGCCCGTTCGACGTCCTACCCCAATTAAAATCGTTGGTACTAAAAATATGGGAGTCACACACATTTATCTTTGTTCCTGATGATGGCGTATCAGCTGAAAACCGGTTAGTAAAAGAAAATAATAAATAGTGTAGCATGTTACAGCAGTGTCTTGAGTATTTTCATTCGTAACTTGAAGTACACTGTCCTTCTTCTATTTGCTGATAAAAAGATCCAGTCAGCATTCATCCATCACATATGACAAGGTGGGAAAAAAACACGTGGCTAGTGGTGTCAAGAGGAGAACGAATCTAGTCACTTATAATCAAATAACAGGTGCTAATGCAATCTTTGTTTCTGCACGGTCTGCAGCACGTTGCACCTTTACAGATTCGAACAGGATTTCATTAATACTCATCAGCTGGGACAGCGCTGTTGAGCGGATTGGTAGCTAATGCGCGGTGGATAACGGACAATCAATCACGCGAGGCTTACGTCATATATGTCCGCGGAGTGCTTTCGTCCGCGGTCCTCTGCCACCTGCCAATCACGCCTGCCCAACTGCGCTCGATGACCGGCGACCGGCAGCCTAGCGTGGAGGCGGCGGGGGGCGGTGGGGGCGGAGCGGGGGCGGTGGCTGCGGCTGCGGTGGCGCGTGTGGCCAGCCGCCTGTCAGCTGTCACCAACTGTTTATGAAGCCGGGGAGACCCCGAAATTGAATGGTACGGTCAGTGGGCGAGTTCCGAAAGCGGCCAGGCGCCTGCGCCTGACGGCTGCCGAGAAATCTGAGCCGTTCCAGCACTGGTTCCTATCACGGCAAAGTCGCTTTGCATCCGTCACTGGACGGGACTGTCTCAACGAAGTGTATAAAACTGCAAAATAGTTGCAATAATACAACACTCAGCACTGACAAAGAACGATCTGAGCTTATAAATGCACCGACAGTTCCTGAACTTCTTGGAGGCCGTTGTTCATTCATCTTTGGATCCTAACTTAATCAGCTCTGCTGTACATACACTCCACAATGGGACTGGAGCTAATAACACACTGAAGCGCTGAGGAAACTGGTATACGCAAGTGTATTTGCATGTAAACAGGCAACGCCTATATAAGACAACAAGTGTTTGCCGTAGTTGTTTGGTAGGTTACTGCTGGCACTACCGCAGCTTATCAAAATTTAAGTGAGTTTGAAAGTGGCGTTACAGTCGGGCCACGAGGGATGGAACAGAAATCCTCCGACGTAGTGATGAACTTGAGATTTTATCGTACAACGACGTCATGAGGGTACCGTGAAAATCAGGAATCCGGTAAAACATCGCTGCGGGCGGAAAAAGATCCTGCAAGAAAGGGACCAACACCGACTGAAGAGAATCGTTCAGCGTGACAGAAGTGCAAACCTTCCGCAGACTGCTGCAGATTTCAATGCTGGGCCATCAATAACTGTCAGCGTGTGAATTATTCAACGAAACATCATTAATTTCGGAGCCGAAGGCCCACTCCTGTACCCTTGATGACTGCACGACACGAAGATTTACGCCTCGCCTGGGCCAGCTAACACTGACATTGGACTGTTGATGACTGGAAACATGTTGCCTGGTAGGACGAGTCTCGTTCCAAATTGTATCGAGCGGATGGATGTATACGGCTAAGGAGGCATCCTCACGAATCCATGGGTCCTGCATGTCAGTAGGGGACTGCTGAAACTGGTGGAGGCTCCATAATGGTGTGGAGCGTGTGCAGCTGGAGTGATACGGGGCCCCTGATACGTCTAGATAGGACTTTAACAGGTGACACGTACGAAAGCATCCCGTCCGTTCACCTGCGTCCATTCATGTCCAATGTGTATTCCGACGGAATTGGGCAGTTCCAGAAGGTTAAAAAATGGCTCTGAGCACTATGAGACTTAACTTCTGAGGTCATCAGTCCCCTAGAACTACTTAAACCTAACCTAAGGACATCAAACACACCCATGCCCGAGGCAGGATTCGAACCTGCGAACGTAGCGGTCGCGCGGTTCCAGACTGCAGCGCCTAGAACCGTTCGGACATCCTGGCCGACAGTTCCATCAGGACAATGCGCCACCCCACACATCCAGAGTTGCTACAGTGTGCCTTCAGGAACACTCTTCTCAGTTTAAACACTTCCGCTGGTCACTAAACTCCCCGACATGAACATCACCGAGCAAAACTGGGATGTCTTGCAAAGTGCTGTCTAGAAGAGATCACTTCCCCCTCGTACTCTTGCGGATTTATGGACAGCCCTGCATGATTCATGGTGTCAGTTCCCTCCAGCACTAGTTCAGACATTAGTCGAGTCCATGCTACGTCGTGCTGCGGGACTTCTTTGTGCTCGCGGGAGCCGTACACGAGATTAGGCAGGTGTACCAGTTTCTTTGGCTCTTCAGTGTACAAAAACAAAAAACTGCGACATTCGCTCTGTGAATAGTAGACGGAAATAAAATTTCTACTAGGATAAAATTTCTTTAACCACTGAATGGAGATTTTTGTGAATAAAGCCACCTAAATCGCTTCATATGTTCCTTTACTTATAGCGACGTATTGGCTACTGCCATCATCATATTAGCAAACAAGATTCTTTTTGTTTCATCAGCCTATTGATTTTATACAGGGTGATTCAGCTGTCCCTACCACTACTGTTTCATGTACCCCACAATATCATAGCTGGCCAACGTAAACCATGCGACAATTTTAATACTCTCTCGGTCGCTGCGCGCAAATTACTGGGTTGGTACGAAAGTTCATAGCATTTTTCCATGTTTAATAAATACAACAGATATATATAACAGGTACTTTACTCATCAATGATATAGTCTCCTTCTCTTCTGACAACTGTCTGCCAACGTTGGAGTAGCTTTTAGATTCTGCGACTGTAGAAATCACGTAGTTTTGAAGCGAATAAGACGTCGAGGCATGTTCGAAGCTCATTTTTTTCCGCAAAGGAAGTTCCTTGAAGGTTATTCTGTAGAGAGCGGGAAAGGTGAAAAATCTGAGAGTGCAACATCAGGTGAATAAGCAGGCTGCGGAATGACTTCCCGACCCAACCCCTGTTACTGTTTTTTATCAGTGTAGCAGAATGTGGGAGTGCGTTATCGTGAGCTTGCATCGCTTCAGGCAGTCTTCCAGGTCGTTCTTGGACTGCGTCTGCAGAATTTCTCAGTGGTTCACAATAAATTTCAGTAATGATGGTTACACCTCGGGGAAGCAATTCGTAGAACAGCACACCGTCGCCGTTCCACCTGCTGGCACGCCTTTCTACGTGGAGTTGCTGCTTTGTTTGAGCTCAACCGTTCCTTTGTTTTCCCTTTATTAGTATGAAAACATAATTTCTCATCAGCAGTAATGACACAGGATAGGAATTATCGATGTTGTTCACGAATAAATTGATGACGAGCAAGTAGAGATGCACATTTGGCCGGCCACACGCTGATTTTTGTGATTTTTGCTTAGAGCATGCGGTAGTCTTACACCCGATTTGTGAACCTTTCCCACTGCATGCAAACGTGGCACGATGGTATAATGATCACATTTCATCACATTTACTAGTTCTCAAGTACACTGACGTGGATCATCGAGGATTAATGCGTTTAAACGATCTTCTTCAAACGCTGAAGGTCTTCCTGAACGTGAAAAGTAACTAACGTCAAAACGATCCTCTTTAAAGAGAGAAAACCATTCTCTTGCCGTTCTCTGTCCATTAACGTTATCCCCAAAAACGGCGAATATAATTCCGGCTGCATCCGCTGGTGTCACTCCTTTATTGAAATAAAACAGAATAATGTGTCGAAAATGTTCGAATTTCTTCACTTGGAACTCCATTTTCTAGCGTCCACATCTCCAAATGACAAAATGACAGTAAGCGAACTCAAATAGCAACAGTGAACGACAAATAAAAAATGACAATCGATAAATAAACCCATAGTAACCAAAATACCAACATGCAAAACGAAGAAGCTGCAAATTAATTCACCAACTTAATTTTAGTGGTACAGAAAAAAATTGAAGAGGTTGAGAAAAAACCTGAAAAAATGATGTTTAGACTCACCCAGAATGAGGCCGCCACCGATCAGGTTTTCTGGTATGTTGTTCAAGGCTCTATCTCCCACAACTGTACAAATATTTGCGACTGCACGAATTAGTTTCCACATTGGACGTTTTTTAGTCTTCAATGCCTGGCCTTATTACACCACTAGCTGGGTCGCACCCTTAAAAATTGTAAAACTGACCTTTGAGTTGCCTTTACCTAACATTTTTTTGAATTTTAACGGCACAAAACAGACAGTTCCATCGTTGTATTAATCAGGCCATCTGGCTGAGAAACTACTGCTGGTAACTGTGGATCGAACTTCCAACGTAATTAATTTTAGAGTAACGTTTAAAAAAAGTCACTTTTCGTTCAATTACCTTCAGGGCACGTTTGAATTAATAATGCTAAAGAAGTAGCCAACTACTCTGGTGGCGTAACAGCCCAGTCGATAGACAAGAAAGGTCGAATATTGGGAATAGTTTGTGTAGTTGAAATTTTCACACAGTGGTAGGAGAGAATGCCACGACCCATACACTAGAAATCCTGATCGGTGAGAGATGAGTGTGGGGTCGGGGTTCGTTTTTCTTGAATAACTCGAAAACCGTGGCCTCCTGCGGAAATGTGTCCTAGTACAAAATTTAATTACATTGAATTAAAAAAAGTCCTGCTTATTTTTTCTGTCGGACTAATAGTTCGCACGTAGCGAAAGAGAGATTTAACGAAAATCAGAAGCATGGTATATGAAGGCCAGCTACAACATTGCGGGTTGTATAAAACGACAGAGATAGGAACAGCTGAATCACCCTTTATGTGCATAGAGTGATAATCTCAGTGTGGGAAACACAAATTTAACAGGTTAGGTTAGTCGATAACATGAACGTTGAATTGAAAACGGCTCTTTCACTCACACATTCGCATCATTATGCATAAACACACGGTTACTGAAGCATATAGCACTATTACTATGACAATAATATATAATAGTACACCATAATAACACATTTCTTTGCAGTGTGACTGTAGCTGGGAATATATTATGTTTTACAGCAAAAGTAACATCATTTCGCGAGTAATAAAACTGATTTTTCACCTTGGTTTACCCGAGAGACTCGAAATACATTTTTCTGAGTGTGTTACTAGACGCACTGTAACGATAATTAGTTATCAAATAAAATTATCCATTAGATTAAATTGTAGCTAGCAGCAACTGCACTGAGTCTTAACTGCAAAGAAAACACAGCGCATGAAAGCTTTGTTGTTGCGAGGTGACCAAATATCCAGTGAAGCTGAACGTTGTGGGGCCATAGGATTGAAGACAAATCAAAAAGCTCTCTTGAAAGCATCACATTCAGTATTTTGTACCGAAAGTAAATGCTGCTGTCTTTACTGACGCGAGAAGTTTGTCTTCGAATGCTATTGAAATATATGATTTCACGATTATATGAATTCATCTTTGAGAAGAACTCTGGGCATTCACGAAGAAAAAACATCGTGAGTCACGAAAAGGGGCGTCATAACGGTCTACGGAGTCAGCTCCTGAACTCCTAGGCCGCAGGTGGACAAGCATTTCGGAATACTAAGTTTGCCACCTTTACTGTGCGTAAACGACTTTGAGGGATTTGGAGTTAAAATATAAAAAATTAAACGGAGCTACCCCATTCGATATATGAATATAACATGGAAAAACAATTGGCACTTGGATAAAATTCCTGTAACTACCTCAGCTTTTTATGACTAATGGTGTTTAGATCACTTAAGATATCTCTTTATCTATAGCGGCGATTAAAGTAACATAGGAATGAGAGGTGCTAGTCATGTAGGTACTATCGGGACAGATATGGGTCCACAGCCGGTGCAAATTTTTTGAGGGAAGTCACTGCGTTGCGTAAGCTGTTACTATTTTTGGAATCAACACTTTATTTCATACTATTTCTATTATTAGCTAAATTCGCGCTCTTGAGCATTTTCATGCTACTTCCATCACAGTGAAAAACTGTAATTACATATGTTCCACGCATTAGTGTGAAGGAAGCATTGTCTAACAGTATATCCAAAGAAGTTACTAAGAACACAACGGTAACGGACACAACGCAGGTCAGAATTCAGTACGTAATCTGATTATTTGCAACCCTTATGTGGGTCTTCGGCACTGTGCCAGCGTAAAACACATTCAAATAATACATTTCAATAGCCATTTGATTTTTAGAGGTTGACAATGTCTTATGCACTTCTATTTGAAATGCGAACTAATGGATTTTAGGTAAATGAAGCCTAGTTGGTTTTATTCAACCTTTTACCATGGTTTCCACGGATGTAAGCCCGCCTTTTTCAGAAAGACGGTAACTCCAAGAGAATGTAACAGCAATTAATACAGACTCGGCAACATATATCTCAAAATTATGCGTCATACAGAGACCGGATCCCACAAAGGGATTGGAATATCACAAGTATCATAAAACATAACCAAAAGTATAAAACTAGTACTTATAAAATTTCACATTGGAAATCCAAATAATGAAGAAATCTGACCTTTGTCCGATGAAAATATGCTCTCGGCACACATCATTGTATAAATTAAAAAATATGCTAGCCCCTAAGTTCAAGCCTTGTGAAGTTATATACTTAAAATCTACAAATAAAACAAAACAAATAAAATGTCAGGTCATGTCATGTGCTGCACGTCAACTGATAGGAAACTAAGGGCTTGAACACCAGGAAAAAAAGGCACGTCCTGCGTGGGCCGAGATCGATGTACACTTTCGACATAAAAGGTAAGTAAGTGGAAATTAATTGCAGGGTGGGGGGAGGGGGGGTGGAGTGAGAGAATAGTGACAAAGAAAGAATGTTAAAGGACGCTGTTCTAAAGTAAAATATGCTAACTTAAAGCAAAAACATCGTAAGACCACAAGTACATAATCGTACGAACGGTAATAAATTTAATGCGTAAACACGGTGTGACAAAATTGCATAGCTGCATGGGTCTTCGTATGTTGGAGTACAAATAGTAAGAAGAGTAGGTAAAATCAATGTCTTCACAAAATGTAAAATGGGAAAAAGTAACTCTTGTGCACAGATAACATAAGTATATTAGAATTAAAATTCTTCACTTCTGTGTCCACATTGACCGTAGTTTTAGAATTTCAAGGCATGAGCAACTCGCAAAGGCTACCGGCAACCGTGTGAAGATTTTATGAACAATATAGATTTGAAGCCTTCAAAAAGTTTTCTGCAAGAATATGCAGCTGGTCATTCAGTAAATTTCCGTTCCTGAGCTCTAGAGATTCAAATATCTCTTGTTCTCCCCGAAAGTGCAGTTTTCACCCAGTGACTTCTCTGTGCAATAACTGTGGCTTACAAATTTTTACAGTAACTGGTTAGCAATCAGGAAGTGGTGGTGGTGGTGGTTAGTGTTTAACGTCCCATCGACAACGAGGTCATTAGAGACGGAGCGCAAGCTCTGGTTAGGGAAGGATTGGGAAGGAAATCGGCCGTGCCCTTTCAAAGGAACCATCCCGGCATTTGCCTGAAACGATTTAGGGAAATCACGGAAAACCTAAATCAGGATGGCCGGAGACGGGATTGAACCGTCGTCCTCCCGAATGCGAGTCCAGTGTGCTAACCACTGCGCCAATCAGGAAGTGGACAGCAAATACATTAGCTCCTTTCTTTCATAACAGATGGTCTTTAAATCTCCTCTTCACAGATCTGCTTATTTGACGGATGTAACAGTATGAGCAATCATTACAGGTCAACTTATAGATGCATGATTTGAAAAACCAGTATTTTCCACTGTATATAGAAGTTTTTTTCTTTAAACTATTGGCTGTAGAGAAGAAAACATTACAGTTATAATTTTTCACTAGAAGATGCCTAACCCTGTGGGAAACATTTACCAGGAATGGAATAGATATGAGATGAGTAGCATCTTTGTCTTCTTCGAAACAAGTGTTGTTGATCAAAGTCCAGCATTTTCGAGAGTTTTTCGAACTGAAGATGTAACCTGGAATGTCCTGGTACGTCTGTTGTTCACTGAGAGAGATTTAATCACTTTTAGCTCTTTTTGATGACTGGCAGGTGATAAAGGAGTGGTTGCAATACGGTGTACGGTGGAATAAAAAAACGATTCATTATGTGCTTTTAGATGAGTCGAGTCGGTAGGGACCACTATGTCTCAATATGTTTCCTTGCGGAATTTTTTAAGAGTAATAGAATTTTTTTCTATCGAAATCGTTAAATCGAGGAAACTGAGTTCACGTTCCTCATTTTGAAGTTCTTTCGTAAACCAAATTTTCTCATGAAAGTTCAAAATATTAACGGATGTTATTGTGATTTCTGATAGCTCACCGTCAAACACAATCATAACGGTTGTATTTTAACATACGGAATTAACATCTGCGTTGTGTCCGTTAGCACTACAATCACAATTAACCTTTATCAAAGATCCCATTAGATGACGCTTCCTCCACACTAATGTGTTGGAAATAAGATATGTGATTACAGTTTTTCAATGTGACGAGGGTAGCTCGAAAATGCCAGTAGCGAAAATTCCTGGTGTGAAGTATATCAAAATAAAAACAGTTCACGCAAGACAATGGCTTCACTCAAGCAAAAGTTATATATATATATATATATATATATATATATATATATATATATATATATATATATATATATATATATTTTAAATTCACTCATCAAAACTTCGAAACTGGAAAACAATTCTGTGTCAGGTTCAATAAGACTTGTGCATAGGTCAACTGCCAACTCAGATCCAAAGTTCACAGGAAGCAAAGGTTTAATGCTAGTCGAGGAGTACCGCAGGTGCCCTCATTTTTCAGGCCATGTAAAATGGAGGCAATCTTCAAAATTACAAATGCACTGAGTTAAATTGCAATGCACGTTTTGTATAATAGTATAATCAGAAAATTATCTCCTCAGACAGCAACAATACGTTTAAGGACAATTAGCAACTAGTATTCCTTATGTCTGGTTTACAACCATATGATTTTACTTTGAGTCATATTCTTCTGACAGATCCAATGCTGCTCGCCATGAATTCCATTCTTGTGCCAACCTCTTCGTCTCAGAGTAGTTCTTGCACCCCTCGGTGTCAATTATTTGTTAGATTTGTTCACTGAGACTGTATGTGTAGATGTAAGAACACTTCCTTGGATTCTGCAGTATAGCCGTCCAAATGAGAACTGAGAGAAACATGAATGTTGGACGAAGACTGTGAGATACGGTTCAATTGCAGCACGTGTCTCGCTTCCCACTAGACGAGGTATCGGTCTGACCTCGCCGTGCCCGGAGGCCGACGTGCGAGAGCGTGCGGCGCCGCAGGCGGGATTTATTGATGGACCGGTGCGAGTTTCGGGGGTCGCCGCCGAATGACCGGCGTACAGCAGGCGCTGCCATTGTTCTTCGCAATCTAACAGAGGGGTCGGCCAAGTTCCCCAAACGTTTGCACTGGCTCTCGTCGGCTCCTGCCGCGGCACTCGGTGCGCTGGAATAGCCCTCGAGGTAGAATTCTGGCGGCGCGCGTTTAAACAGGCCGGCCGAGGCGGCAAACTCTGCCGGAAGGCCCTCGCGGACGTCTGCAGTGTTCGGCCGCCGGCCAGGAAGCGCCGCCCGACATTTCCGGAGCGGCACGGCGCACCCTCGGTACGACTATTGCGCTGCCGGCCGCTCTCGTGTTTGGATTCCCGCCTAAATGTCGCCGCGGCAGGAACGGGCAACCGCGCCGGACGTTGGCAAAAGACCTCCTGCCCTTCGCACAACTGTAATGAGTTGCTGGACCCGGAAGATAAATTCCCAATGAAGCTGATCCGTGCATTGTCCCGGTACGAAAATAAAAGCGCGATATAATCTCTTTAGAAGCAACCACTCCCCTCGCGTCTCACCAGGGAGCAGGCGATCACTGTTGCAAGAACCCACCACTCGTACTAAACTTCCGGAAATGTGACAGCTTAGCCGTCGAGTCAGTACACGATGTTATAAGAGGTGTACAGTATATCACCCAGAACGGTGGATCACTCGGCTCGTGGGTCGATGAAGAACGAAACGAGGTGTACAGTATAACCGGGCACCCGTTCCTACGTGAGTGCGGGCCGGGGTGGCCGAGCGGTTCTAGGCGCTACAGTCTGGAACCGCGCGACCGCTACGGTCGCAGGTTCGAATCCTGCCTCGGGCATGCATGTGTGTGATGTCCTTAGGTTAGTCAGGTTTAAGTAGTTCTAAGTTCTAGGGGACTGATGACCTCAGATGTTAAGTCGCATAGTGCTCAGAGCCAATTGAACCGTTTTGAGCCCACGTGAGTTTTGCGATAATCAAACCAATCCGTCCTTGAACTGCTTCATGAGCCACCGCGTACGAATTCTTCCTACCTGTTACGTGGAGATTCTCTCGTACTTTTATGTCCCCTTGCAGAGTCGTAGCAGCGCCGTCGGATTCTGAAAGTACAGTGCTACTCCCTATGTCTTCTGTAATGAATCATTTTTTTGGGGAACACTGTAAAATGAACTTCTTCATACTGGTTATAAAAGAACTATTAACTGTAGGAGAGCCCGGTCTACCACATGACTAGATCGGAGGACATCCTATCGACGACTGCTGACTACGGCCCACAGTCTGTAACATTGGTATAGATCATATGAAATCGTACATCTTCTGTTATGTCAAAGTCATTCATTTATTTATTAATATAAACGTTTCCTCGCATTATAAAATTACTGAAAGGTTGTATTTACGACCGGGAGCGTTTTTATGTCTGAGTGCAAAAAGGGAACTTTTATTAGCAAGTCTTAATTAATATCAATTAGTTGGTTCGCGACAGAATAAATGTACTTTCCCGACGTATCTCTTTGCTGACGTCACGAGCGATTTCTCTGTTCCCACTGGCTCTAAAGGCGCCATATCCCAAACTGCCTGTGCTAGCCAAAGTGGGAACCAACCGCTTGCTCCTTGCTACTGCAGCGTTGATATATTCAGAAAATTGTTCAAATGGACCTGAGCACTATGGGACTTAACAGCGGAGGTCATCAGTCCCCTAAAAATTAGAAGTACTTAAACCTAACTAATTTGAGGACATCACACACATCAATGCCCGAGGCAGGATTCGAACCTGCGACCATATCGGTCGCGCGGATCCAGACTGAAGTGCCTAGAACCGCTCGGCCACTCCGGCCAGCTGATATATTCACTTCATGTTAAGTGAAATAGCTAAACTGGAAATAAAGTAAAAAGCGCTCTCTGCAAATAAGGGGTACCTTACACTCTGTTGTCCTGACTTAACGGCGGCCCGGATGAGCTCGCTTTGACAAGGGCATGTTCTTACAGGTGGGTCTACTTTTGTAGGAAATTCTGTGTTGAAAATAAAGAGACATGTGTTTTGCATTTTTGCTAGACACTCCCTAGTTTAAAAAAGATAGAGTTCAAAATTGGAGATGAAAAATCGTATTTTCAATACTACTCTTCGAAAGCTCATTTAACGAAAAAAAATATTTCTAATTACTGTAGTACGGGATCAAAGTGAACAATATTCAAGTTATTAACGATGTTGTGTTTTCATGCCGTAACTTAGATACCTTCAGTGTGTGGAGCACAGTGTGATCGGTGGTTGAGCAGAGCGATCAAGGGTTTTGGTTATCAGACTGCTGGTCTGTGTTCGATTCTTGCTTGTGCCTTCGTTTTTGTTCGATATCTGATAGTACTCTGATAATTGGAGGACCTTTCTTTCCTTTTTTGAAGTAAAACGTCCAGAGGTGTGGTTAATAATCAAATAAGTACATATAATGAACATCGTGGTAAATGGTACGAATCACACCTAAGTATATTGTTTCGTAATCCCAACTGATCGTCTATTCGTGAGCGTTCTCTCAATGACTGGCATGGAAACAGGCAAAACATAAATATTTCTCGCACCATACACAACACACGAAAGAAAACTTGCCACGTTGACCTGTTTTGCGATGCATTGTTCCTGCAAAACATGATCGATTCACGTTAAAAAAGATGTACCTGGTATTAGTTTGGATGCATACCAGTGTATAAAAGCATATCTCTAAAGACACCCATGGACAACTGTTTATGAATCGGCGCATGAATTTTGATAGTATCATATCTATCTTGTAATTTCTGCTCTCCGGCGATATCGCGTGGCAAGTATCGTGTGATGAAATTCTTTGTGTGTCGAAAAAGTAAAAGAGAGGTACATTTAAAGGAAAACACAACGGCAATAACTCGAATGTTATTGAGTCTGGACCCCGTACCATAGTAATAGAAATTATTTGTTGTTAGATGATCTGATGTATAGCATTAAAAATACGCTTTTCCGTTATTAATTTTGACCTTGATTTTTTCATAAACTGTCCAAAACATGTATTTACTTATTTTCAGTATAGAACGTCTGGCAAAACTTGATCGAAATCTTCAGTGAGAAGTGCTGGCAGTTATGTGGGCCATGGAAGCTACAAGCAACTGCCGGGATATATATATATATATATATATATATATATATATATATATATATATATATATATATATATATATATGTGTGTGTGTGTGTGTGTGTTTTGCTAATACCCCAATTTATAGAGAAGACCCTAACTTGGTTTTGGTGGAAGACGGCCTGGTTATTGCGTCTATTTTTTTTATCTGATGATATGCAGATATGGAGGGCAGAGTTGGGTGGCTGAATTCCATGGACTTGTTTGGGGAGCACTTTAACGTGTAGACTGTATGAGTTGCCATTTGGAGCTATATGCTGTGCCATGGGAGTCTTTATATTGTGTGTTTTAGGCTTGAGTTAACCCTAACGTTATTTAAAAGGAGTTTCTGGTTAATTCTTTTTTATGTAGCTGTTATTTCAAGTATTGCCTCTGAGCTCTTTTGATGGATATTATATGAGTTGCTTCTGCGATCCATTGTGTACTCGGCATAAATACAAACTGAACATTTTTGTCTTGGTTGAAGTCATATGGATGTGCTCGTTAACATTTTATTGATACAGTCTTTTATAGAACTAGCTTCGGATTAAAATAAGGGTACCCACGTTGCTAAAGGTTTATGACTTTTCGTATTACAGATATTCCTGTCTGTCTGTTTCGAACCCAGTCTGTAATTTATCGGCCTTATTTGTGATGGCCTTTTTGCTCAGGATAAACTTTAGTACTTACTTTGAAGGCAACTGCATGTTGTTATCTAAATTTTGTTAATACGTCTGTTATCATTTCCGCCATTGCACGTGCTGACATAATTATTAACTGTTTATTGATGTTGATTTGTTATTATGGGACAATAGTTAACTGAAATGTTTTTCTTCCTGCTTTACTTCACACCGGGCTTTATTTAGTCTGTGTTTGCCAGAACTACTGGAGAGTGGTGAAACTCAACGGTTTGATATCTCATCTTAAATTATCCAATTTCTAATTCTAAAACTGTACTGTACATTTGATTGCATTCATTTGAGTTTCCCAGACTTCACACGTGAAATAAATACATAACTATTTGGATTACCCATTTAAAAACAAAATTGTCTTCTCCAGCTCGGATGTTGTGTTTCTATGACATGGCATGTTACTACTCCCACCTTGCCGCTTGCAGCAATATTACAAAAAGCAGAAACGAATGAGAGTGAATCAAAGCATTACCTGCTGTTTTTGCTACTAGTTCATCACTTTTTTGCCAGTTACGAGATCAATCCGCAGGCGTCCGCGGGAATATGTCTGGGAGGCGGCAAGATTCTAAAATTTCCAGTGATGATATGATAACTCATTCTGCAGTCTAAGAATGTGTCGTACTCCAGCACTACATGATGTCTAAGAATGTGTCGTACTCCAGCACTAAATTTCACATCAAGTAAAGAAACATATCGTATTTTATTCAAAGCAGCAAGACTAGTGATCAACATAAAGGGTAGCAGGAAGCGATCCCCCAGTCACAGAATGTAGTTCCCTTACAAGAGTAACTTGCTTGCATGTTAGCAATGAGTGTGGTCGCAGGACGCGGAGCTGCACACGAAAGATGGAGAAGAAAAAATAGACATACGTAAACAGTTATTAAAATAATCGCTCGACGAAAGGAGAGAGAACCAAAATGCTAAGGAAGAGACAGCTATATATCTCTTCAGAAGGAAATTAACACGAAGCATTGGGCAGCCACGGCAAAATGGCTGCTGGAGAAACGTGAAGAAATCGAACGGAAAATTATCATCTTAAGGAGTGACTCAGCATATAGAAAAATCCAAATAACCTGTGAAATCAAAAGCAAAACTAAAAACTCACGGCAAGCACGATCCGCACCAGTGAAAGTTTCCTCTTTTAATTTGCTCCACGCTTGCACTAATGGTGGCAGAATGAGGTACTGGTGCACTACATGAATCTAGCCTGAGGTTGTTTGCTATAAAATGTCACATCTATCGATTATGTAAATTAAATTTCTGAAGTCCTTTTTGACTCATCCTATACACTGCCCGCCCCTATGTGTACCCTACCCTGGCTTTGGAGTAAGTAGTTGGTTACGTGAGCCATCGATCAAGCTCACAGTAAACGTTATAATGTGGAACGTGTTAAGTGCATAAGAAATGCACAAATGAATTAAGAGTTTTTTTAAGCTTAAAATTTTTATTACCTAACCCATTCTCTTAAATGGCACAAAACTCATATATTATACCTACAGATTTATTTATTCTTATTCAAGAATTCATCTGTAGAAAAGAAGGAGTTGTCAAGGAGATAAAATTTCGATTTATATTTGAAACTATTACTACTGTACATTTCATTTCATCTGGTAATTTATTGAAATGTCTTACAGCAGTAAATTTTACCCCTTTCTGTGCCAAAGATGCGTTAAGCAGATGATGGTGTAAGTCTTTCTTTCTTCTGGTATTATAATCATGAATGTTACTGTTGTTTTTAAGCTAGTCCATGTCGTTGAGAACAAATTTCATCAACTGAGTAAATGTGCTGAGAGGCTTTTGTAAGACTCCCTAACCTTTTAAAAAGATTCCTACATGAAGTGAGACTATGAGTCCCAACCATTAATCTAACCTTTTTTTGCGGTGAGTTCTTTTTCCCTAAGCGTTGAGTTACCCCAAAATATTGTTCCGTGAGAAATCAGAGAGAAAACTGGATATACTGTGTTTTTCAAAGTTGAGAGCAAGTCTATTTGCAGGAAACCAGTCAATAATTTTTCCAAAGATACTATATATATCATTTTCTATTAGAGTTTCTTTTACTGGATTAATAATGATGCTTGTATCATCAGCAAACAGTGCCTGTTTAACTTCTTACTTCAGATGAGAAGGGAGGTCATTCACATATATCAAGAACAGAAGGGCACCCGTGATCTGGCCCTATGGAACACCTAATATATTTACACCCCAGTTAAATGAACTGGGAAACTTCCTTAAATCACTTAAACCACATAAAGAAACCTTTGGTTCCTGTCCTGTAGATATGACTTAAACCACGCTCGTGCTGTTCCATTTATACTATAAGGAGGTTTGTTTGCGTTGTTGCCCAGGATGATAATTAGGCGAAATATTTGTCAGGATTTGTAAGGGGTGGGTCCTTGAGGTACGGCAATACGCGAAAACCGAGAACTAAGTTTAAACCGTTGTATTAATAAGTTGGGTTATGAAACATGCACGCTACTCGTACCCATCATCACTGTGTCTGACATTCTAATTACGGTTGTATCGAAAGGCTCCATGGTAGGCGAAGAAAAGAGACATATTCGCGCCCGTGGCCGCAGTAACTAATATGGCGCTCTCGGACGGCGGCCAGTGGCTTACACTGCATCGCAGTGCGGCCAGACGTGCGTCTGCTGACCAAGCAAATTGTCAGCGTTCCAGACAGGTTGGCTGGCAATCGCGTGTTACGTACTGTACTGCTGCGAGCAATCCGTCACCCTTACATCACTCTCCTCAGAGAAAAAGTGCAACCATAGCTGGCTCAAAACGACCTCCTGAGCGTTATGAATCTATTTCCCCGTTTGTGGCATCAGAAGGCATTGCAACACACATTTCATTTGTAGACACAATAACGTTTGGTACAGAGAAGCATGCATTCAGGATGACAATTTCATACATGACACTTGCTGTTGACAAAGGACAAATTAACAAAAGCAATAAAAACACAATACTGACAATCAAGTAAGCATTAACATTACTGAACGAATTTAAGGACTATTTACTGCTTCAGTGAAGTTTAACTCATAATGTGAAGAGATTACATTTTCATAGATGTCCTTAATTAAATTATTGTCTTCAGAAAAACTTGATAAGGAATGCTTTCCATGTGTTAATATGTATGGATCATTGTAGTAAACAGATAACATTCTTGTTAATGGCAAATGTGCACTTGCGTGAAATGTAGTTGGCAATACACTAGGCATATCAAATAGTTCACATGATAAATCACAATGTATGGCATTCAAGATTAATCCACTATTATTCAATTTCAGTGTAAGGGGTATTCAGGTGTATCATAGCTTTTACATGTAAATGTGACATTAAGGCTGAAGTTAAATGAGAAAATTATACCATTAGAACATCACGTAAGAAATGAATGATACAGATGCTTTAAAATTCTAGAGCAATCATCTCTTGGGGGATGATTCATAAACAATTCTTTCTCACAGCTGTACACTCTACTTTCTAAGAATACTGCGGATTCAGGGCAAACTAACGGATAACTGCGTTACACATATGTAAATCATTTTCATATAGAGACACAAAAACCTTCGATCCTTGATTATCAATACATAATCATTCAGTACGTACTTTACATGAATACCTGCCTGTCTCCATTACACAGGCTATGTATAAATCTTATATATTTCAAAATTATGCTTTGATCTAGCAATGGGAATAGAAACAATAACAGTTAATTCATGCCCAATCATTAAAATGTGTGTGGTGGTTAACTTGTAGTAAGCATATAAACTGTAAGAGGTAACAGGGTAAATCATAGTATAGGTTGCATCTAGCTTTCTTGCAACTGATAGTAGGATCTCTAAAAATTGTTCTTGATGTAGTAATACACTGCTCAAACAATCATTGGAACTATTATCTAAGGCTGTTCTTACGTTTAGGGCATCAATTCTAGCATTTGATAAACAATCAATAATCCTTAACAAAAGAGTGTTTAGATCTAAGTGTGCACTCACAGCATTTAATGCTTGGAATATTTCTTGGATATTTGCATTCGTTTCATTACGAATTACGTGGAAATGTGAGATAAATTGCTTTACAATCTCTTCAATGAAAACTGTTTGGTTAGTAATGGTTCTTTGCATAGTCTTTAACACGATAATTTCACTAGAGAGATTAGTTGAATCTGTACTGGACTGTTGTTCAAGAGCCAATATTCCAGTACATCTCGACTACTTAAAGTACAAAATATAGCACTAAGGATATTCCCTCCAAAATCAAACCAGGCACATTTATGCCTAATTCAAGTTTTGTGTGGCAAAAGCTTTAAAAAACAGTAAATCTCTTGTTCATAATTAGTAAATGTAGACTCTACCCGCCTTTGGCTGTGATCCAGTTATTATACCAAGATGTACCCATTTCCAAAATTCTATTATTACCCTTAATAGAACGAATTAGACCAATTTCCTTCTTTACAGAACTGAACTGGCTGGATTTCAGTCAGATTTTACTTGAGTACAAGTTTTGCATTAGTTGTTGAAACTACCAAGTCTGATTGTCGTTCAAACAAAACACCTGTACTCTGTGGTACTATTACTACAGCATTAGTAGAATACACTATCATAGCAAACATTAGATTAAAAATGAACATGGTTAATTAGTTCTAAATAATAGAGATAACAATGAACATTAAATAAATGAGTTTCTTGTGGTAATCTATGGAATAAAAGGTTAAGTTTCACTTGTGCACTCGTACAAAAGCTGTAATACTAAATTTTCACAACACATTCACATAAGCACATGGCTGAAATAAACACACACATTGCACTCTCACACATTACAAACGATTACACAGATTGTAGGGGCGTCTGGAACAGGATCGTTCGGAACGTGGCGATGCCCCGGCCTCGAAGTCTGGACTCCGACCTCGCGATTCTCGCTTCCTGGGATTGAGAACATCAGATCTGCCTCTCGGTCGGTCCTCGTCGTCTTGCGATACTACAGCAAATCTACCCAGAAATAGCTTTACACAATTGACATGAACTACAGTCAAACGTAAGGGCAGTTGGAGCTTAAGAGTGACTGGCGACAACACCTCCAGGATTGGATATGTTCCTTTCCAAAACTTCTTAAAATTTTTGACTTGACTCTTCTTTAACACCACATTGCTGAGATGCACAGTATCTCCAACTCGAAACTGTGGCACTGCTGCTTTCATGCAATAACTACTCCGTTTCCTTTACTAGTGATTCTGTACAATAATCCATCTATTTCGACAAAACGTTGATCATTTTTAGATAATTTGCATTGTGGATATTCTTTTTGAGCTGCCTTGCTTGCTGAAGAAAGGATTGATGATTTCGCTCTTTCACTTCCTTCCATGATTCCGTTAGCTTGTTTTCTAGGTCCCTTACGTGTTCATTGCTGACTCCGGCAATCTATCGTGCGAAATCCAAGGGTGAATGCATTCTTCTTTTGTAGACTAGCTCAAATGGACTTAGGCCAGTTCAGCTGTGCATTTGGGCGTTGTAACAACTTACCAATTACGGTAAACAGACATCTACATCCACATCTATATGGATACTCTGCAAATCACATTTAAGTGCCTGGCAGAGGGTTCATCGAACCACCTTCACAATTCTCTGTTTTCCTATCTCGTATAGCGCGCGGTAAGAATGAACACCTATGTTTTTCCGCACGAGCTCTAATTTCCCTTATTTTATCTTGGTTATCGTTCCTCCCTATGCAAGTCGGTGTCAACAAAATATTTTCGCATTCGGAGGAGAAATTTGGTGATTGCAATTTCGTGAGAAGATTCCGTCGCAACGAACAACGCCTTTCTTTTAATGATGTCCATCAGAAATCCTGTATCATTTCTGTGACGCTCTCTCCCACATTTCGGGCTACTAAAAAACGTGCTGCCTTTCTTTGAACTTTTTCGATGTACTCATTCAGGCCTATCTGGTAAGAATCCCACACCACGCAACAGTATTCTAAAAGAGGACGGACGAGCGTAGTGTAGGCAGTCTCCTTAGTAGGTCTGTTACATTTTCTAAGTGTCCTGCCAATAAAACACAGTCTTTGGTTAGCCTTCCCCACAATATTTTCTGTGTGTTCCTTCCAATTTAAATTGTTCGTAATTGTAATACCTAGGTATTTAGTTGAATTTACGGCTATTAGATTAGACTGATTTATCGTGTAACCGAAGTTTAACACGTTCCTTTTAGCACTCATGTGGATGACCTCATATTTTTCGTTATTTAAGGTCAACTGCCACTCTTCGCACCATTCCGATATTTCTTCTAAATAGTTCTGCAGTTTGTTTTGATCTTCTGATGACTTTATTAGTCGATATATCTAATTGGTATACAGTCTGGATCAGAAGACTTACTTTTATTAAGTGATTTAAGTTGCTTCACTTTTCCGAGGATATTTACTTCTACGTTACTCATGTTGGCAGCTATTCTAGAATCGAATTCTGGAATATTTACTTCGTCTTCTTTTGTGAAAGCATTGCGGAAGGCTGTGTTTAGTAACTCTGCTTTGACAGCACTGTCTTCGATGGTATCTCCATTGCTATCGTGCAGAGAAAGCATTGATTGTTTCTTGCCGCTAACATACTTTACATACGACTAGAATCGCTTTGGATTTTCTGCCATGTTTCGAGACAAAGTTTCGTTGTGGAAACTTTTATAATCATCTCGCATTGAAGTCCGCTCTAAAGTTCGAGCTTCTGTAAAAGACCGTCAATCTTGGGGATTTTGCGTCTGTTTAAATTTGGTATGTTTGTTACGTTCTCTCTTCATCAGTGTTCTAACCCATTTTGTGCACCAAGGAAGATCAGCTGCGTCGTTTGTTAATTTATTTGGTATAAATCTCTCAATTGGTGCAGATACTATTTCTCTGAATTTAAGCCAAATCTGGTCTACACTTATATTATTAATTTAGAAAGAGTGGAGATTATCTCTCAGGAAGGCTTCATGTGGATTTTTATCTGCTTTTTTGAATAGGTATGTTTCTCGCTTGTTTTTCGAGCATTTGGAGATTACAATATTTTCCTACATTATTCCGTCTGTTACAGTAATCGCACTTTGAAACAAACTCGAAAACGTCAACTTTGCGGCTAGGCCACCAAACATTTGAGCTACTTTAATGTTTGTTGCTTTTTTTACCGCAATGTTCTGATAATAATGAATTGTGTTGTGCTCTCATGATTTGCTCTTTCATGCTTTCATGCAATAACTGCTCCGTTTCCTTTACTAGTGAGTCTGTACAATAATCCATCTATTTCGACAAAACGTTGATCATTTTTCGATAATTTGCTTTGTGGATCTTCTTCTTGAGCTGCCTTTAACCACTCTTCTCGACGTTAAGTAACACAAACATTGACTTTTCGACTCACTGCATCAGCATTCATATGTTGTTTACCAAGTCGGTGAATAACCTTAAATTGGTACTCACTCAGTCTTAATGCTCATCTTGTTAATGTGGAACTTGGATCATTGAAGCTCAATAACCATTTAAGTGCGGCCTTATCTGTAATAAATGTAAATTCTCTTCCTCTTAAAAAACATCTGTTATGTGTTATACTAAAAACCAAAGCACAAAGTTCCTTCTCAATAGTAGTATAATTACATTCTGCTTTGTTCAGTTGTCTGGAGCAAATGAGATTGGATGTTCATGACTATAAACTTCTTGAAACAAGACTGCAACTATGGCAAAATTGGATGCATCTGTTGAAAGAATAAGAGATTTACTGAAATCCGGATAGACTAAGACTGGGGCTGTGGTTAGAGCAGTTTTAAGTTCTTCCATTGCCTTTTTGAATTCTGTTGATCAATTAAATGTGACTCCTTTCTTCAGCAGCTGTGTCATTGGACATGCTATATTCGCATAACCGGATATAAATCGTCTGTAGAAATTTGACAATCCCTAAGAATGATTCAGTGGTTCAGGAAAATTCTTTACATATTCAATCTATTTTGGATCACGTGGAACACCTTCAGTGGTTAAAACATGACCAAGGTACTTTGTGCAAAATGGCATTTATCTATTGATAAAGACAGGTTTGCACTTCTTATACGCTCGAAAACAGCTTGTAGTGTCTCAGAATCCTGCTTCATGTTTTCACCAAAAATTTTCATGTCATCAAGGTAAACAAGTGCTTGTGTTGTGGTGAGTCCTCGTAAAACTGAATCCATCAGGCGTTGAAATGTAGCTGGAGCATTACAAAGTTCAAATGGCATACGAAGATACTTGTATACTCCTGTTGCTGTTACAAATGAAGTTTTTGCTTGATCATCGGCATTCACTGTTAACTGGTGATGACCAGTTGTTAAATCTCATACTGAAAAAATTCGAGATCGGCCCAAATAATCCAAGGTTTCCACTATATTTAGTAAGGGGTAAATGTCGGGTGTGGTCACAGCATACAAAGATCGGTAATCAACACAAAAACGGAACTGTGGTTCTCCAGAAATTGATTTCTTCTTTACAATTACTATAGGCGACCACCACGGTGGGTCTGAAGGATCTCTTGGTTTTATCATTCCAAGGCTCTCTGGGCGGCTTCGAATTATTGAATGTGATTTTAGTTTTCATCTTCTACCAACTCGTACGTTTGAGGGTTGATGTTTCGAATTCTGCTCGATAGATTCGTCTCGTCGCATTCGCAAGTTCTGAAGCTGCTCTCTGTAAAATCTGATCGCGTATTTACGTATATTCTCTGAACAACAACCGTTCTAAACTCATTGTAATCTTCTGTTTTCACGCAGTTGGCCTCCGCGCTAATGAAATCTTGCGCTGTTCGCTGAATTCTTAATTTGGCAACCACTAGCTTAGCGCAATCTGTCCGTGATCCTGACAGGCTGGCACCTTCAAGTTTACGAAAAAATACCTTCACGTCTTGTTCGGGTTTCCCGCTAAACACTGGTACTGATGGCAACAATGAAAAATCTTTATTGTAGTTGTTCCTGTACTGCATGAACTATCATTTGCCAAGTCTTTCGGAATGTTACGCTCGCTTCTTTCTGCTTTTAACTGCCGGATCTCTTCTTGCAGTTCATTAATAACGGTTTCTGAATCGACAACATTTCACTGACTGGATTTCGACATTTCATCTAATTTAACGCCAATGAGTCACTCAAATGTAAAATAAAAATCCATCACTGCCTTTTCTAGCCAAAGTGGAGTAGACCAACCGGAATTCCAGCGCTGGATGTCCCCGCGTAGTCGGAAATGTTCATGCTGCTCCTGCCGCTTGAAGTTCAGGACTGTAGATTTTCCATAATTATCCCCATGATGACACCACTTCTGTAAGGGGGTTTGTTTACGTTGTTGATGATAATTAGGTGAAATATTTGTCAGGGTTTGTAAACGGTGGTTCCTTGAGGATGACAATACGCGAAACCGAGAAGTAGGTTTAAACCGTTTTATTAACAAAGGCGTATTATAAAATATTCACAGTACACGTACCCATCATCATTGTATCTGACATCCTAATTACGGTCGTATCGAAAGGCTCCATAGTGATCTAAGAAAACAGATATATTGGCGCCCGAGGCAGCGCTGGTTAATACGGCGCTCTCGGACGGCGGATAGTGGTGTACACTGCGTCGCAGTGCGGGCGGACACACGTGTACTGACCAAACAAATTGTCAGCATTCCAGACAGGTCGGCTGGCGAGCACTTGTTACGTACCGCACCGCTGCGTGCAACCCATAGAGCCTTACAATACCGTAGAATTGTAATTTCTGTAACATAATATCATGGTTCACACAATCAAATGCTTTGGGTAAGTCACAGAAAATTCCTGTTGGTGACATTCTGCTATTTAAAAACTGTACCACGTGGGCAATGAAACTGTATATTGCTGTTTCAGTAGAACAGCATTTTTGAAAACCAAATTGTGATTTACTAAGTATTCCATTACTGTTACCACTCTCGAGGAAGTTACTTTATTGACGATTTTTGAAAATTCTGTAAGCAAGGATACTGGGCGATAATTATAGGCTCTGGTGTAGTTATATACCGAGGAAACAGACATGAGAGGCATGATTTGCAGGCAAATGAAATGATTTTGTGAAATTACGATAGCAGTGGCAAACATTATGATTCAAAACATGATTGATTCTCATTTAACCAAATTATTACTAATACGGTATATGGATATCAAATCGTAGGTACGCAGGTTCTTGACAGAGAGGTATGAGATGTGGACGTTAGGAACGAATAAACTAGAAGGAGATGGTTTCATTGTGACTCATGTAGAAAGTTGTTGCTGTAACTGACAGCAGTTAAAAACTTAACTGCCCAAAAATTTGCAGTTCCTTCAAGGACACTCATCCCTTAATGGTTTCACCAATGTTCACCTATTTATTTAACCGAAATAAATGTCTTCTAGACTGATCCGTAAAATGTTGAGTATTATTTCTGCTTCCTGAATAATTATTATTTTTCTTGAGTAGGAGTGCGTATGAAGAGGTGGCACTGTCTACGTATTATCCGATAATGAATGCGCCCTTACTGAGTGGTTAGCACGCTGAAAGGTACACTTACTGTTGGAAGAATGAGGCGAAGAGCACGCTGGTGTTTCTAGAAATCGGAAGTGTTTTGCTGAGGGTAGTATATCTCAATGGCTCGTTGAATAGATAATTTGCACATTAAATAATTAGTTTTCACTAAAGCTTGTGATGGTACCGGGGGTGTAAAAGTTTAGCTGAAAATTAAATAACTTTAGCCTGCAATATTTAAGTAATTAACAGGTTCGTGAAACAGACATTGTTGTTCCAGAAATTTAATGAAGTGAAATTAATTTTTGAATGATCATTTTAAATGAGCCGTCTTTTGCAAATATGTAGTTTGTGATTGTTTAGTTTGTGACCACGTTCTTGCAGTACTCTGAATAACTGCCACGTGTAATTGGTTTTAGCACATGTCCTTTTAGTATTATAACCTAATATTCAATGCAGCTTTAAATATCAAATTTGTTTTGGTAGATTAGCAACGTTACTTATTTTGAAGCTAAGAACATTACAGGCTCTGAAAATGTACCAAACCATATAGTGTAAATTAGAGCCGCACATAAACTATGGCAAGTTTCTTGATCCAAATTAAATCTGAAACATCTTAGGCAGAAAATCACGGTCGATCATGTAAACAAACCAGATATAGCAAGTGTTGCAGAAGGTTGGTGCAAGCTTGCATGCAAAAAGTGTGTCACTTCTGGCGATGCAGTGGATCAAATAACGCTGTCCTCCAGTTTGTCGAGACCCTCGTATTATTATCGTTAGGGCGATCGCCATCTTCCTCCAACGCGCGCAGCTAACAGGCAGCATTTCATTAGTGGCAATAGAAAACTAGGCATCTGTAGTATCTGTATTTTCGTTCACTGTGGAAGGGAGCCAAAAGGGGCTGCTGTCTCTGATTCATCTTGCTCTTTTTTAACATCGTGATCGTTTTATTTCTGCCGGCTAACACTCGAAGAAATCCACCCGCTGGTTCTGTTTCCGCGCCATATAATCTTAACGAGCACGTATACTACGTTATGCGGTGTGAGTTTCTCAGGAGAACAATGAAGACATTTCATGTGGCAGTCGTCTCCTCTTTGTGTGGATTATGCAGTTTTCAGTGGGAACATCAGACCTTCCCTTGTGATGTCTGTACTGAGGCTCTTCGTTTAAACAATGCTTGGAGGGTATGTAGCCCGCACCGCCAAATTGCTGTGAATCGGAAGTATACTTCGTGTCGATAGTTTGAGTGATAGAGGAACTTAATGCTTTCTACACCGCCAATAAAATCTTGGTTAGAATTATCATATTCTTAATATACACAATGTGTAGGCACAATTAAGTACATCTCATAGCTAAATCTACATCTAACTTCTGCAAACCACCTCGGTGTGTGGAGGAGCGTGCACCTGATATCATTGTTATTTCCTCTTCACTGTTACACTGGCGAATGACACGAAGAATGATGGTCGGCAAGTCTCCGTATGACATCTAATTTCTCTAATTTTTTTGCGTGACGTACCAGGTTAGAAGTATTATGTTTCCCGACACTTCTTGCGGCGTACGCTCTCGAAATGTCATCTGTAAACTCTTTTCGTGAGGCACAACGCGTCTCTTGTAGCGTCTGCAATTGGAGTTTGCTGAACATATAGGTATCGCTTTCATGTGGACTGCACGACCCCGTTACGGAAGATGCCGTTATTCGTTGGATATTGTTTATCTTTTCTGTCAGTCCTGTTTGGTAAAGGTCCCATACTGAAAAACAATATTCAAGAATCGAGTAAGTGTTCTGTAAGCCACTCCTTTCGTGTATGAATTACATTGCCTTAATATTCTCCAAATGGCCCTAAATTTGGCACTTGCTTTCCCTGCTACAGAGGGGTCCAGGAAAAAATTGACACTCCTTGATAGTTAATAGTAATGGGAAAAAGTTATAAAATTACAATTCTTGTACGGGGGTAAGGTTATTACCTGTTCAGAGTAATCCCCATTAGCAGCCAAACAACGTCGGTGCCGCTGAACTGCTGACAGAACTACGGCTGTCAGTGTCACCGTTGTGATTGCCACACAGGGCGCCTCGGTGGTTTCACGTAGCTCGGTCATTGTAGCTGGCTTCTGCTCATAAGCTTAGTTTTTCAAGGTTCTGCATAGGTATAGATCAAGAGGTGTAAGATCTGGAGACCATGGTGCGTACTCAGTAGCTCTTCTTCGACCTATCCATCGTTCAGGTAGATTCTGATCCAAGTAGACCCTGACACATGAGCGGTAGTGAGACGGTGCGCCATCTTGTTGTAAGTAAAATCTTTCATTTGCAAACACCTCTCGGACGGTAGGTAAAATTGATGTTTGCAGAGTATGAAGATCAACCTCACCAGTTAAGGTACCTTAAAAGAAAAATAGACCAATCAAACCGCTCGCTGACAGACCACACCAAACGTTACCATCCGATAGATTAACATGTTTGTCCACGTGATTGTGAGGATTTTCAGGAGCCCAGTACACGCAGTTGTGGCGGAGTGCAGTGCCACTGTTTGAATTGCGCCTCGTCACACCAGATAACCGTCCCTACAAACCGTTCATCCTCGCGAAGCATGCCTTCAGACGACTTGCAATTCCGCATCCTTTAATCCGGGTCGTCCTCGATCATAGTGTTCAGCGATCTTGGAATGTAGACTTTCCCCTTCGAGCGTTCAGAATTCGTCTTAAGCTTGGTCGGCTTACCCGGCTTTCATGTGCACCCTACTCCACAAATTTTTGAGGAGACCTAGTAAAATGTTGCAACACACCAGCGCTGGAAGTTGAACTTGTTGATTTTTTTGGTCGGCCAGAACTTTCCATATGCACATCCTGCACGTTACCGTCAGCTTTAAATTATCCCGAAGACGATAAATTGTTCTACGTGTTGGTGACTGAGTTCCGTACCCACTACGTCATTGGCGTTGTACGTGCGTCATGTTTTCCTACTTCCAGTGTCACTTCAACACAGTCTTTTGTTGATCAAGCGACAATCTTGGAAAACGCTGGCGAAAATCTGTTAAGCGCAGCTGGAACGACCTAATCTGACAAAAATTTAGTGATTTGGCTTCCCTATATTTCACGAACAACTATAGCCATTGACATGAAACTTTATGCAGGACATTAAACTATGTGTTCTGTCCGCTTGCGTATCTGGGTGGTAACAAGTTCGTCTCCCATGCAAGCGGGACCGTGTTCGATTCCCGACCGGGTTGGGGATTATCTCCGCTCGTGGACTGGGTGTTGTGCTGTCCTCACCTTAATTTAATTCTCATCATCGGCGCGCAAGTCACCCAATGTGGCGTTGAATGTAATAAGCCTTGCACTTGTCGGCCGAACTTCCCCAAATAGGTGCCACCCGGCCAATAATGCCGTACGCTCATTTCCATTTTTTGTGTAATGTGAGTCTACTGACTACAATAATTGCATTTCAGCCACTGCTTTTGGAAATACAGTTTTTAATTACTCGGTTAAAGTTTTGTGTACTTTTTAATACGTTATCCTAAATAATTTTAATTACACGTAACATTATGTTCTACTTTTAGTACGTATGTTATTACTCCCCGAAAATTTGAGTACTCTACTCGAAGTGGTTTCTGAGACTGAGGGAAAAATGCAACAGAAAATGTAAATTTTCAGGAACGGATTCTAAGGTTTCAAAAGACCGTAACGCACTTAACATATGCTTAATTTTTTATTTTTAGTCACTCAGAAGCACACTGCACCATACTGTATATCATCCTCTTGATCTTTTTCCAAGTTTCTTTTTCCAAGTTTTTTCTTCTTTTCTTCTTTCTGGACTCCTTAGGGGCCAACTGTACTGCATACTCTGTTTTATCTGTGCATTCGTTCAACTTATCTGATGCAGTTTGCTCCAGGATTAATTCCCATATGCCGTAGCATTTTAGTGTCTTCATTCAAACATTTTTGGTAAGCGAGCACATATAAGATTACTGAACAACTCACTGGGATTTTGAGTCTGACCATGCACACACTTCTTAAGTAATTCAGGATTTGTCAGGCCTCTGTAAATAGGTTTTATGATATCCATGACTGCTGCTGGGATGGAATGTTTGTGGCTGTAGGAACTGATTGAAAATGGTTCAAATGGCTCTGAGCACTATGGGACTTAACATCTGTGGTCATCAGTCCCCTAGAACTTAGAACTACTTAAACCTAACTAACCTAAGGACATCATACACATCCATGCCCGAGGCAGGACTCGAACCTGCGACCGTAGCAGTCGCGCGGTTCCGGACTAAGCGCCTAGAACCGCTAGACCACCGCGGCCGGCAGGAACTGTTTGAGTACTGGGCATTGCGGTAATTGCACCATGCAGCAGGGCAAAGGTGGTGTACAGGGTTTTCATCAGTTGACAGTCTGTGGAAGAAGGTAGCCCATGCTGCTTGATTCATATCAAAAAAATCCTCAGTATTATTTCTAATGACTGTCATCCCATAGTACTGCTGTAGTTCGTCAATCATTTTGTCTATCAACCAGCCTCTTATTGTTCGACATACAACGCGTGTTTCTACTATGAAACGATACGATACTGTTTCCGACAGTGCTACCAATACAAACACGTAATTTTACCATAACAACACAGCCATCCACAGCCTTATATATATAAAATTAGCGATTTTATTAGATCTTGAAGTATCGCACGTCAAAATTTTAACATTTTCAACCGATATAGATTATATTTAATAAAATAAAATAAAATACTTCCAATGTGAGTTCATAAGATATATATCATTTTATTCGGAAAATTGCAAATTTTTATAATGAGAAAAATGTTACTTTTTCCGTTTTAACCCCCCTTAAGGAAACAATGGACTACGCTACCGCGTAAAACTGCAACGATGTGATTTTGTTCCAAATATTTTAATTATCAAAGAGTTTCTTAATTTTTCTGGGCCCCTCTGCATTTGCTTTTCTTGGTCAGTACGCTTTAGATCGCCCCGGATGTTTAAGCCTAGGTATTTTACGGTAGTTACTCTTTCCAATTATTTACCGCCAGTGGTGTATTCGAAGATCTGTAAGTCTGATCGCTTAATTATGCATAGTACGTTACATTTATTTACGTTCAGATTCAACTGCCAAAGCCTACGGCCGGCACCAATGACTTCTCTACAGGTGAGACTTCTGGCGTTGTAACCATCCTAAAGGCAACAACTTCGTCCACGAAAAGCGTCTGGGTGCCCTGAACGTTATCTACTACGTCAGTAATATAATCATAAATAGTAGCATCCGTATAACACTCCCTCGGGGTACTTCAGAAATTATCTTTACGTTCGTCCATTTTATTGCATTATGAATGGAACGCGGGTTCCACCTGCAGTGAAGTCCTGTATCATATCACGAGCCTGTCCCGGAATTCGGTGGCTCGCAAGGTTTTACATCGCAAACTAAAGGGAAAAAAAGATGCGAAAATTGTTAATTTGTAATTGTCTCACACCAAAAAAATTGTTTTGGTCATTTGTTATCCGATTGTGTTTGTCCGTCTGTCTAAAAGGACCCCTTCCTTCTGTACTGGTAGCTGCATCAGTATCAAATTTATGTCAAATACTAAGGTATACTGTCTATTGGAGGTAAAATATTGATTATGAAAAAGTTTATTTAAATAACCGCTACCAGTCACAAAATTTGTTACTATTGTATTATTTATTGAGCAACATGTTTCGGGGAATACCCCATCTTCAGGCTCAAAGGCCTTACAAAAACATATTTTAACATTAAAGTCATTAAAATATGTTTTTGTAAGGCCTTTGAGCCTGAAGATGGGATATTCCCCGAAACATGTTGCTCAATAAATAATACAATAGTAACAAATTTTGTGACTGGTAGCGGTTATTTAAATAAACTTTTTTATAATTTTTGATACAGTCACGGTCGAAATATAGTCATAATGGCTTTAAATTGTAAAATATTGATGCATCTATCCAAATTCAGTCAAAAGATATGGCCATTTGTGTCACACATGTTAGGACTCGCAGACTGTAGGGTACTCCCCGTTGACCTAGAATCATGAAATTTCGCAAACAGCGAGTAAACTCAAGGAAGGAAAGCTCCAAAAATTGTTAATTTGTAATTGTATCACCCGAAGAAATTTTTGTATCACTTGTTAAACAGCTCTCTGTCTGTCCGTCTGCTAAGACCCTTTTTCCTCGGGAACCGATAGGCATATGAAGTTCAAATTGACGTCGCACCCCAAGGTCTGCTGTCATTTTGCGGTGTTAAACATTTAAGCATCTACGTCAATGCTGTCAAAAGATACGTCCATTTATTTAACGTATTTTTATACTTTGCAGGTAGCGATAAAGCAACATGCGAAAAACGCGAAGTCCTTGATTCCCAGGATATATGAACTAACTACGTAGATATTAATTTTGTACGGACCTCTCGATGTTTGAGTCGTTCTCACACTTATTCAGGTTTTTTGTTCACTAGGCGACAATCCAGAAATTATCGAATGTTTTCCACACGTCAAGGAACACGACATCAGCCAGAGCGCCTTTTTTTTGGGATGAAATTCACGCTGTTTGGTTGTGTATTTTAACATTTATTTCACACTGTCACGATTTCAGCTTTATAGCCATTATCACGCGCAAAGAAGAAATATCACAAAAAGTCCGACATGCCTTAATAACGTGTCATCGGTGAAATGTTACAACATGTCACTCAGGTATGTCGGACATTCCATGTTATTTCACCTCTGCACCTGATACTGCCTTTAAACCTGAAATCGCGATATTGTGAAATAAATGAATATTAAAACATACAGTCATATGACAGAAATTTCATTCAAAAGGCTCTACTTGTTCGTGGTCCTAGAGAAGGAAAAACTATTAATCTACGGCTTTCTGGATGTCTTGGATGATCAGAGTTAAATGTTTTGTTTGTTGGAGCCATTTATATTTAAGTACAATTATTGTCAGAAAAAGTGCTTTACAGCATTTTTACTGGTGTGGTTTCACAGCGAAACCACTGGTATAGGAATTGATCACCTTTTGTTACCCTGAAATCAGTTCTTATTCAGGTGCACTTTTAAATCACATGTCTGTCCTCCATTTGGGACGATGAGAGTACCTGCGTTTTAGCTTGTGTAATGTATGGTCTGTAACAGCTGATGTGTACTGCTTCAGTTTCTCATGACACTTTGTTGTCCCTAAGAGCTCTACAGTGGCAGCAACTGAGAAGCCCTTCAATCTCATAGTACGTTTTACATTAATATCGCTGAGTATTACGTTGAAATTGACTAAAGCCAAATCAAGAAAATGTCACAATGTCATTGTCGGAGGTTCCGGACTTTCGAGAGCTTGGTAATTCACCCTGCCGCTGATTCAGCAAGCTACTGCTCAGGTCAGCGGCTTGCAGATGTAATGAATCCAAGGATGAGATAAGGAGGTGATTCGAGCGTCACTTGGCAGTGGTTACAGTGTCAAATCGATGACATGTTTAGTACGAAAACTAAAGAGTAGTAACTAAATACGACGCGCAAAACGGAAGAAGAGGTAATTTAAAGACACACCTATGCTTATCGTCAACAAAAAGTGACATTCTCTTATCAGTATAGAAATAACTGGCAGCCAGGAAATGTGCGCTTTAACATCCAGTACTGGAGGTGGCCGCTGAATGTCAGTAGCTATCCCCAACGTCTTGGTTTCGCTGTTACATCCCTAGTGAGATTGGCAGTCGGCCTAAAAAAATGTGGTTTCCCGCAGAAACCACTAAGAAGCAAACGGTTGAAGGATGAAGTGCAATGTTTTCCGTTCCGTGGTAGTTTCTCCCAAAGGATGCCAGCAGGCGTTTACATTCGTTTAAGAACTTGTGGTCGGTAATACGCACTGTCATATGCTTAAGCTATGTTGTAGTATCTACATTTCTCGACCACACATTCGGTACATGTGTTTTGCACATCTATGATGTAATGTTCATTTTTTGAGGTCCCAATGTTGAGAAACAATTTTGTAACAGCTCTTGTCTCCTACCGTCCGTATTTTTAAATTATGGTTGTGCGCCAACGACAATCTTATTTGTAAAGTTAGGAACAGATTACATAAAGGAAAGGCGGGCAACTACTAACAATAAAACAAATAAATATATTATTCATTTGAATTTCACTGAATCAAGGAGAGGAAACTCAAAGCTTGATACATCTGAGACAGTTTGCAGTGGTCAACTTTGTATAGCTTGTTTCGTTTGGATATTTCCTTTTCTTCCGTCTTCTGTGGATCGGATTCACAAGTCCCCAATGTACGGAACGTATCAGTTGGTTTACAAATAAAACGTTTTTCTGTATTTCTACAAGCTGGACACTTACGTGACTTGAATCCTTTACATCTACAGCTACAACAAAATTTGGTAGTTGTGACCCAGCCATATGTATGCCATCTAGTCACATATTCATCTATGAAATAGAAGGAGCTGTAAAGTTCAAATGATATCAGATTATTTCCAAAGCTTTCACTGGCTGCTAGAATCTTTGAATCACACAGGAGATGTTCAAATATTTTTAAGACTGTGTATTTCGTTCCTTTCAGTGCAAGGGGAACATTATGTTGAGATTAGTGGAGATTATTTTTGTCACTAGTGCTATATTTATGAATGCTACCATTATTATCGAGAAATGAGCTTGATTGTACGCAACGAGCTTCAGAAGAGTGTAAATTTATTGTGATGCCTTTCTTAGCATGCCTAATTGTTTAAAAGGTTGCTTACCGAAGTTCTAAGGAGGACATAAGATATTACACTTACTATTCGCCTCTCTACTGTCAGTGCTTTGTGTCTCTGTGTGGACAAATATTTCTTTATATATGATTTGGAATTCCAGTTCAGCTTATGCACAATCACGAACTTTGAATACGTATTTGTGTATATTCCCTTTCCCCCGGATCGTATTGTTGTTAATGATATATATCTTACCTTTCACAGAATTGAATGAACAATGTTGTTTCTATTTTAACGAGAGACCCTTTACCAGGACTAATAAATAATACCTTTGTATATTTCATTAATTTAACTTTGTGATTAATTGTACGTTAATTTTAATAGTGCCATGGAGGGAGCTGCTTGTGTATTTTTTATAAATGTTCATCA
This sequence comes from Schistocerca gregaria, assembly GCF_023897955.1. Taxonomy (NCBI): domain Eukaryota; kingdom Metazoa; phylum Arthropoda; class Insecta; order Orthoptera; family Acrididae; genus Schistocerca; species Schistocerca gregaria. Next base: position 352,870,977 of record NC_064922.1, on the reverse strand, counting down.
CATATTTGAGTGAAAAATGATTTTTACTTCTGCTGCGGAAGGCATCTATAATGTACCTTGCCGAAGCCAGCTCGTTGAGTCATATAATTACGTCTGAAGCAGTGATTACCAACCGCTCTGTATATTAGTGTCGTCTGCATTTATGGGGCAAGTAAGTCACAGTAATTAAAGATGCATGTAGACATCTCAGACGACTGTGCAACGGAAGATGTGGCTGAACGGCGTTGGATGACGTCATATCATTTCTCGTTTAAGAACCCCTCTTTAATTGTTCAGCCTCACTTCTCCTACGCCTTCTGAGACACCAGACTGGTCGAACTGATATTACGTTTTTCCGTCAGTAATGGAGGCCGTTGCTAACCCTTCAAACTTCTCACTTTTTTCCACTTTATCCTCAGTTCTCTTCCGGCTCCACTGTTAATGTTACGCTGTCGTCTAAGAAACCAGCCTAAATTGTTTCCGTTGGTTCCCATGCGTCATATATTTTGGCCTGTGTTGAGTAGCACCTCAGACAACAAGATGCCGCAGGCGTTATAATGTAAACAAAACAATTCAGCTGGGATTCAATTGCACCACACGGCATCTGGTGTGGCGCAATGTGCTCATAACAGATGAAGCAGATACTGCGGTTGTCGGTGGGTGTGGGAAATCGTTGGCTTAGGCAGGCATAATGGGGAGGAATATTCTCGCTTGCGGCATCTGACAAAGGGAAGGATTTATGGTAGCTTTGTGACAGGCATGAATTTATGCCTGCTTTTGGAAAGATAGGCATCGCAGTGTGGTCGTGAAGTTAACGAATAATGAGACTAGTATTGGAAGCAGATGGGGGCCTGCGGCAGGCTGCCACACTGGATGGTTGTCACAAATCACATTTCTCAGTTGTTGGTAGTTGCTAGCGGTCTAAACTCAAATCACTGTAAGATCACCATATTGTGAGTACGATGTACACACCTTCTACTTAAAATAAATAAATGTCGTGTGACGAGGACCTCCCTTCGGGTAGACCGTTCGCCGGGTTCACGTCTTTCGATTTGACGCCAATTCGGCGACTTGCGCGTCGATGGGGATGAAATGTTGATGATTAGGACAGCACGAAACCAAGTCCCTGAGCGGAGAAAATCTCCGACCCTGTCGGGAATCGAACTCAGGCCCTTAGGACTGACAGTTTGTCGCGCTGACTGAGGTTTTTTTGTGGTTGCGGACAATACATGACATCCGTTCAAGTTCGTTTGTTGATCCTCCCACTCAGTATTTTTATTACAGAGCTCAACCAGCTCTCTGACCTCACACGCTGAGCTACCGTGCCGGCGATGACAACAGAGGAAGTTGAAATGGATATGTGGGAAAAGTGGCACGAATGTCGATAATGCTGTAATCCTTTATGCTCAACCCATTTAGAAATAAACTAGATGCGATCACAAACTTCTTTTTATAGGGTTATTCGAGAGTTCTCCACTGAGCCACTAAAAAGGAACCCTCAAAGAACAGTTTCTGGAGATGATAATGAAATTAGAATGTTAGCTACAGTGAATCATAACCCGCACATTAGCAAAAATTGGAAATTTGTGGTAAGGGTCTATGGGCCACAGGTCCCTAGGCTTACACACTAATTAAACTAACTTAAAATAACTGATGCTATGGACAACACACCCACCCGTGCCCGAGGGAGGATTTGAACCTCCGACGGTGGTGAGCCCCGCGGGCCGTGACAAGACCCCCTGAACCACGCGCCTACCGCGCGCGGCCGCACATTAGCAATCGGGAATTAAGTGGCGAATCGGGAATTAGATTACTGTTTGCCAAATTCTGAAACGTAGAAAATATCATCCGTTAAATATTCCGTTCCATCAGGAACTTCAAGGCAACGACATCCAGAACGGAGTGATATTTTGCCACTGGTAGCTTCGGCAGATACAGTGAGACTCCTAGAGAATTTTTCCTGACGGGTCGACCTCCACGAACCACGGTACGACTGACAACATAGACTATTGGAATGTCGAACTCTCACGTTCGTTACGCCAAGTTCATCATCAGCTTCCGTGGCATGTGAATGTTTGGTGTGAAATAACCGGTGACAAACTCATTGGTCCATTCTTTATTGATGGCAAGTTAAATGGCGGTAAGTATGGAATCTTCTCGGAGAAAGATCTTCCAGTATTGCATGTAGACCTTCCGTTGCACTTGCAACAAACAATGTAGTTTCAAAATGATAGCTGTTCATTATACCATTCTCTAGCAGCAAGTGAAGTATTAGATCGCGTATATAATCGTAGCATCGGAAGAGACATGCCAGTATCTTGGTCTGCAAGATCGCCAGATCTTACTTTGCCTGAAGTCTGTTTGTGGTCTTACTTGAACAGTGAAGTTTATGGTGATGTGACAACAACGTGCGATAATATGATTTAGCGTACCACCAACGCAGTAACACTTCTCAGCTGCGTCGAATCATTCCACATGTGTAAAGTAAGTGCACCGAGTATGGCACCGTCTATCGAGGAACGACAAAAGTGTAACATACAAAAGTTGCGTATTTTTCCCGTAGAATCCGAGTCTCAAAATGTGCTGTTTCTATTTAAGATTTCAAAGATGCTTAATCCCTGGAATGGAGCGGGAGTGGGAGTAACATTTTTATTGCCGGATAGCATTTTTTAAAATACTGAACACGTATTTTTCCGTTTTTTAATTCTATGCATAGCTGCTATGATATTTCGTTCTCTCAAGGTAAAAACCTCATCCTGCATACGCGTTAAGTAAGATTTAGTTACTTCCTATCCTTCCAGGTGTTTCAATTTAAGGAGCTGATGGTGTAATTGAATAAAATGTAATATTAGATTAATTTGGTTAACCTTAAAAGCATTTTGTATGTAACATCTTTTATGTAAGGCCAACTTTTCCGTTGTCACTGGGCTTCGAATGAAAAGATATGTTCTTCATATACATTTACATCGATACTCTGCAAACCACACTTAACTGCATGGCAGAGGGTTCATCGATTCACCTTCATAGTAATTCTCTATTATTCCAATCTCGCTGAAAAAACTAACACTTATATCTTTCCGTGCGAGCTCTGATTTCCCTTATTTTATTATGATGATCTTTTCTCGCCATGTAGGTCGGCGTCGGAAAAATATTTTCGAATTCGGAGCAGAAAGTTAGTAACAGAAATTTCGGGGAAAGATTCCGCCGCGACGAAAAATGCCTTTGTTTTAATGATATCGAAATCATGCATCATGTCCATGACGCTCTCTCCCCTATTTCGCGATAATACAAAATGTGCTGCTCTTCTTTGAATCTTCTAGATATACTCTATTAATCAAATGTGGTAAGTTAATCCTATCTGATAAGGATGCCAGACCGTGCAGATATACTCCAAAAGAGCACGGACAAGCGTAGTGTGTTACATTTTCTGAGTGTTCTGCCAATAAAACGCAGTCTTTGGTTTGCTATCCCCATAACACTTTCATCGTGTTCTTTCCAGTTTAACTTTTTCGTAATTGTAATTCCCAAGTATTTACTTGAATTTACGGCCTTTAGATTTGGTTGATTTATCGTGTAACCGGAGTTTAACGGATTTCTTTTAGCAATCATGTGGTTGACTTCATACTTTTCATTATTTAGGGTCAACTACGAATTTCTGCCCCATATAAATATGTTTTCTAAGTCGTTTTGGAATTTATTTCCATCTTCTGATGTCTTAGTAGACGATAAACAACTGCATCATCAATAAACAACCTAAAACGGTTGCTCAGACTGTCTGCTACATTGCTTATATAGATAAGGAAAAGCAGAGGACCTATAACACTGCCTTGAAGAACACCAGAAATCATTTCTGGTTTACTCGATGACTTTCCGTCAGTTACTACGAACCATGACCTCTCTGAGAGGAAACCACTAATCCAGTCTCATAACAGACGATATTCCATAAGCAGACAATTTCACTACAAACCGCTTGTGTGGTACATCAAAAGCCTTCTGGAAATATAGGAATAGGGAATCAGTTTGAAAACTCCATAACAATAGCACTCAACACTTCGTATGAGTAGAGACTTAGTTGTGTTTCACAAGAACGATGTTTTCTAAATCCTTGTTGACTATGTGTCAAAAGACCGTTCCCTTCGACGTAGTTCATAATGTTCGAACACTATATATGTTGTATAATCCTGCTGCATGTCGACGTTAATGATGTGGGCCTGTAATTTAGTGGGCTACTACTACAACCTTTCTTGAATATTGGGATGAGTACATCTACCTATTGAATATATATGCCGAAATACTAGGGAAACTCGTTGCAGAATATTATTCGACCTGGGAGTGAGGCCGCATCGTTCGGCTTATCGCGAGTAAGCGCGTTATCGGGGTTGATTGTATATGCACTCTGACCTGAAGGCATTGACCGTGCTGTGCATTTTTCTTAGTTACCAGTTTATTTCTTTACTGTAACGTTGCCTGGTTTCTGATAACGGCGAGCTGCAATAATATCGTGGTTGAGCAGTATCATGTAGCTGTGACGGTCTATTTCGGTACGTGATCAGCAACCTGACATGGACAGAGAAGATCGTTCTCCTGCTAGAATTTGAGGTGGTTCTGGCATGTGACTACACAGTTGCAAGTCGACATTAAGCCCGAGTACCGGCGAGAGCAATTCGTTCATCTGGGATGTGGGGGCGGTGCCGACCAGAAAATCGACGCTGCCGGTTGCCGTCCTCCCAGGCGGTTGGCCGCCGGCGCCCTCGCCGTGACTCGCTTAATTTTCGGCTGCAGGCTCGGCCGGAATGTTTCTGGCGCTCCCCTTCTTTATTAACCCACTTTCCTGCCTGCCTACGAGAAAAGAACCTCCAATTGGGGAGGGCTCGGGACCGCAGGGTGGGGGCGGAATTAATGAAGTCCGGTCCTGCTTGTGCGTAAACAGCGCCGGATCGCCACCGGCTTTATTATTCGTCGAGTAATACGCTCGCCTGCGGTGGGATGCTTCGTTCTGCGGACGCAGAGGTGCATCATGCAAAATCCAGCAGGTCGGAGGCTTATGAAAGAGCGAGTGATGAAATATTCAGTGTTGTATTACAAGTCTGTATAATACCCGTTCTTCGTGCCGAATGGTACTCGTGAAGACCACAAATATATTTTTAAAAATTGAAACATTCGTTTTGCCCTCAGTTGGGCAAAAGAAGTGATACTTCTACACAAAGCGAACAGGGAGGATAGAGAGAAAATTCAGAACACGAGGGGTCAAACAATGGGGATCATAAAAGCTTAATTCGAAGCAGACCATGTGTTTCCAATGGACTGTTTAGTGCAACGTAAGATTCTGTGCCACTAATATTGTTAACACCACATATTTTTCGTATTGATTTAGTTGGTTCAAATGGCTCTGAGGACTATGGGACTTAACTGCTGTGGTCATCAGTCCCCTAGAACTTAGAACTACTTAAACCTAACTAACCTAAGGACATCACACGCATCCATGTCCGAGGCAGGATTCGAGCCTGCGACCGTAGCGGTCACGCGGCTCCAGACTGTAGCGCCTAGAACCGCACGGCCACTCCGGCCGGCATTGATTTAGTTGACTGATTGCTTAAATAACGATGGAGTACTGATTTCACACACCTGAATACTGCTAAAGTGTGCTTGAATAATTACTTGTATCGGGCGAGGTGGCGCAATGGTTAGCACGCTGGACTCGCATTGGCAAGGACGATGGTTCAAATCTGCGTCCGGCCATACTGATTTAGGTTATCATTGATTGCCCTAAATCGTTTACGGCAAATGCCGGGACGGTCCCTCTTAAAGGACGCGTCCGACTTCCCTCCCCACGCTTCCGTAGCCCGACTGGACCGATGGCCTCGCTGTTTGGTCCCCTTCCCCAAACCAACCAGCCAACCAACCAACCAACCTAATTACTTGCTGTCAGATTACTTGCTGTCAGTGTCAATACCAGACATAGAGAATGCAATCACCAAAACTGCTACTGTTTCGCTAACATAATTCGCTTTTTTGGATTTTAGACACAATTTATTGCACCATTAACATGTTTCCGAGCGACTGCAGGCTCGTCGTCGAACGGAGGTGTTTGAACAGCATTATATTGTGATCCAAGTGTAGCTAGATTTGGTGGAGATGGGGCTGCCGAAAATAACGGAAACTTTGTAATCGGCATCGAAAAGTTTTTGGAACGTTGGGTGCTTTCAGTGCACTGCGTCGTGGTTTCCATAGCAAATTCCTTTCCCATAATGTACATTATGAGGTGTATACACAAATATAGACAGTGTTTAGTAGTATTTGGTTTCATAGTAGCTCGCAGAATATAAACACTGGGTATAAATACCTAAAATATGTATACAATATATATAACGTTGTATTACATCATAATCTTTGGCCTTAGATGCATTGTATTACAAATAAAAGTTTATGAGAACAGATCATATATTTAAGTAAATCTTGTTAGCTGTAACTCTTTTGTTATATTGACGTTATACAAAGAATGTGGTTTAAAAAGATACACAAAATAAACAGAGTGAACTTTTTAGTATTTAATTGAAGAATGAGTGGGTTACAGCAGGTTGTAATTGTTACATGACTAAGAGAGTAAAATATTTATGTTATGTAATTTATGAGTACATGAGTTACGGAATGCCATAGTTGGTACAAGACTGAGCGAATATAAATTATGCAGGAGGGTGTTTTGACGCCAGGATGTCCCGAAAATTCTAGATGAAAAAGTCCTACATTGATTCTGTTTGTTCGCTAAGGATTTTTTGAGATGAATTTACTTGTGAATGTAAACGTCCAATTGTTTAAGGAGATCCATCTGTAATACTTTTTCGGCATTGTGTAGAATAGAAAAGATTGTCATTGATATCACCAACAAAGTGTTAATGATGCTCAGTTTCACATGAATGGTTGTCCATCAATGTAGCTAGAATGGATTTCTTTATATAAAAACTGTTATAAATTATTGATTCTTAAGCAAACAATGTAGAATGAAGATTAAGTGGAAACTCTAACATGATATGTCTATCGCATGATAATTCGGCTTTTACTTGTGCGTTTTCCCGGTTCAGCACAGGGTTGGCTTTGTTATTTACCGATTGAGCAAGGCTAGTTTAAGGGCTGGCCGGATGTCCTATCTGTCGCCACACTGTTGTCCCCCCCTCACCTCCTCCATCACGGGAGGAATTTGTGTACCCTAACTGTTTGCGTGAAGTGTTCTTCGTGGAAATGTTTTTCGAGTTTTCGAAATGTTGCGAGCCGTATAACTACGAGGGGGGGGGGGGGGGGGGGAGGGGAGCGACGGGAAGCGGGCGAGCAACAGCGCAAAGTCCCAAGCGCAAGTGACTGTAGTGCATAAGAACGGTAAAAGAACGGATTCGCAAAATTACTGACCAATATCCCTAGCTTCTGTTTGCTGCAGAATCCTTGAACATGTTCTCATTTCGAATGTAATAAAGTTTCTTCAGACTGAGGAGTTTGTTTACACGAATCAGCATGATTTTTAAAAAAATCTTGTGAAATTCAACTTCATGAAATGAGAGCGGATGAGTAGGAAGGTCAAACCTGTAATGTTAGGATACGGTATTACTAGCGTCCTGCTTGACACAGTCAAGTTATTTAAATATCTGGGCATAACGTTGCAAAGCGGTATGAGGTGGAACGAGCATGTAAGAACTGTTCGCTCCAGTTGTAGGACTGGATTCGGAATTTCCTGTCAGAAAGGTCACAGTTCTTAGTAGTAAACAGAAACTCACCGGAAAAACAGAAGTAATATCCGGCGTTCCCCAAGGAAGTGTTCTACATCTACATCTGCATTCATACTCTGCAAGCCACCCAACGGTGTGTGGCGGAGGGCACTTTCCGTGCCACTGTCATTACCCTCCCCCCCCCCCCCCTTTCTGTTCCAGTCGCGTATGGTTCGCGGAAAGAACGACTGTCGGAAAGCCTCCGTGCGCGCTCGAATCTCTCTAATTTTACATTAGTGATCTCCTCGGGAGGTATAAGTAGGGGGAAGCAATATATTCGATACCTCACCCAGAAACGCACCATCTCGAAACCTGGCGAGCAAGCTACACCGCGATGCAGAGCGCCTCTCTTGCAGAGTCTGCCACTTGAGTTTGCCAAATAACCCTGTGACGAAACGCGCCGCTCTTATTTGGATTTTCTCTATATCCTCCGTCAACCCGAACTGGTACGGATCCCTCAATGATGAGCAATACTCAAGTATAGGTCGAACGAGTGTTTTGTAAGCCACCTCCTTTGTTGATGGACTACATTTTCTAAGGACTCTCCCAATGAATCTCAACCTGGCACCCGCCTTACCAACAATTAAGTTTATATGATCATTCCACTTCAAATCGTTCCGCACGCATACTCCCAGATATTTTACAGAAGTAACTGCTACCAGTGTTTGTTCCGCTATCATATAATCATACAATAAAGGATCCTTCTTTCTATGTATTCGCAATACATTACATTTGTCTATGTTAAGGGTCAGTTGCCACTCCCTGCACCAATTGCCTATCTGCTGCAGATCTTCCTGCATTTCGCTACAATTTTCTAATGCTGCAACTTCTCTGTATACTACAGCATCATCCGCGAAAAGCCGCATGGAACTACCGACACTATCTACTAGGTCATTTATATATTTTGTGAAAAGCAATGGTCCCATAACACTCCACTGTGGCACGCCAGAGGTTACTTTAACGTCTGTGGACGTCTCTCCATTGATAACAACATGCTGTGTTCTGTTTGCTAAAAACTCTTCAATCCAGCCACACAGCTGGTCTGATATTCCGTAGGCTCTTACTTTGTTTATAAGGCGACAGTACCGAACTGTATCGAACGCCTTCCGGAAGTCAAGAAAAATAGCATCTACCTGGGAGCCTGTATCTAATATTTTCTGGGTCTCATGAACAAATAAAGCGAGTTGTGTCTCACACGATCGCTGTTTCCGGAATCCATGTTGATTCCTACGGAGTAGATTCTGGGTTTCCAAAAACGACATGATATACGAGCAAAAAACATGTTCTAAGATTCTACAACAGATCGACGTCAGAGATATAGGTCTATAGTTTTGCGCATCTGCTCGACGACCCTTCTTGAAGACTGGGACTACCTGTGCTCTTTTCCAATCATTTGGAACCTTCCGTTCCTCTAGAGACTTGCGGTACACGGCTGTTAAAAGGGGGGAGGGGGAGTTCTTTCGCGTACACTGTGTAGAATCGAATTGGTGTCCCGTCAGGTCCAGTCAGTGGACTTTCCTCTGTTGAGTGATTCCAGTTGCCTTTCTATTCCTTGAACACTTATTTCGATGTCAGCCATTTTTTCGTTTGTGAGAGCATTTAGAGAAGGAACTGCAGTGCGGTCTTCGTCTGTGATACAGCTTTGGAAAAAGGTGTTTAGTATTTCAGCTTTACGCGTGTCATTCTCTGCTTCAATGCCATCATCATCCCGGAGTGTCTGGATATGCTGCTTCGAGCCACTTAAACGTAAGACGAGAACTTCCTAGGATTTTCTGTCAAGTCGGTACATAGAATTTTACTTTCGAATTCACTGAACGCTTCACGCATAGCCCTCCTTACGCTAACTTTGACATCGTTTAGCTTCAGTTTCTCTGAGGGGTTTTGGCTGCGTTTAAACTTGGAGTGGAGCTCTCTTTGCTTTCGCAATAGTTTCCTAACTTTGTTGTTGAACCACGGCGGGTTTTTCCCGTCCCTCACAGTTTTACACGGCACGTCCCTGTCTAAAACGCATTTTATGATTGCCTTGAACTTTTTCCATAAACACTCAACATTGACAGTGTCGGAACAGAAATTTTCGTTTGATCTGTTAGGTAGTCTGAAATCTGCCTTCTATTACTCTTTCTGAACTGATGAACCTTCCTCCCTTGTTTTATATTCCTATTAACTTTCATATTCATGGATGCTGCAACGGCCTTGATCACTGCTTCCCTGTTTTGCACTTACAGAGTCGAAAAGTTCGGGTCTTTTTGTTATCAGTAGGTCCAGGATGTTATCTCCACGAGTCGGTTCTCTGTTTAATTACTCGAGATAATTTTCGGATAGTGCACTCAGTATAATGTCACTCGATGCTCTGTCCCTACCACCTGTCCTAAACATCCGAGTGTCCCAGTCTATATCTGGTAAATTGAAATCCCCACCTAAGACTATAACATGCTGAGAAAATTTATGTGAAATGTATTCCAAATTTTCTCTCAGTTTTTCTGCCACTAATGTTGCTGAGTCAGGAAGTCGGTAAAAAGAGCCAATTATTAACCTATCTCGGTTGTTAAGTGTAACCTCCACCCATAATAATTCACAGGAACTATCGACTTCTACTTCACTACAGGATAATCTACTACTAACAGCGACAAACACGCCACCACAGGTTGCAAGCAAGAGTTATAGGCCCTCTGTTGTTCCTCATCTATATTAACGACATAGGAGACAATCTGAGTAGCCCTATTACATTGTCTGCAGACGTTGCCATTTGCCGTCTTGCAAAGTCATCAAATGACCAAAACGACTAGCAAAATGATTTACATACGATATCTGTAGTGTGCGAAAAGTGCATTTGACTCTGAATTAAGATAAGTGTGAAGTTATTCACATGAGTGCTAAAAGAAATCGGCTAAATTTCGATTACGCTCGAAGTCACACAAATCTGAAGGCTGTAAATTCAACTAAATACTTAGCGACTACAATTACAAATAACCTAAATCACATAGATAATGTTCTGGGTAGAGCAAACCAAAACTGCGGTTCATTGGCAGAACACTTAGAAGTTGCAACAGGTCTACTGAGGAGACTGACTACACCACGCTTGTCCGTCCTATTCTGGAGTACTGGCGTGCAGTGTGGGATCCGCATTAGGTGGGACTGACGGATGACATCGAAAAAGTTCAAAGAAGGGTAGCTCGTTTTGTATTATCGCGAAATAGCGGAGATAGTACCACAGACATGATACGTGAATTGGAGGGGCAGTATTTGAAACAAAGGCAATTTTTCGTTGCGACTGGATCTTCTCATGATATCTTAATTACCAGTTTTCTCTTCCGATTGCGAAAATGTTCTGTTGGCACCCACCTACGTAGGTGAAAATGATCATCACGATAAAATAAGAGAAATCAGGGCTTGCACAGAAAAATTTAAGTGCTCGTTTTTCCCGCGCGCCGTTCGAAAGTGGAGCGGTAGAGAGAGAGTTTAAAGGTGCTTCATTTAACCCTCTGCCAGGCACTTTATTATGAACAGCACAGTAATCACGTAGGCGTAGATCAGATGTAGATGTAGTATGGAAGGCGAATGGTCGGCTTCGGTTTATTTGGAGAATTTTAGGAAAGGGTTGTTCACCTGTAAAGGAGGCCGCATATAGGACGCTGGCGCGACCTATTCTGGAATACTGGTCTAGACTTTGGGATCTGTACCAGGTTGGACTGAAGAAAGACATCGAAGCAATTCAGAGGCGGGCTGCTACATTTGTTACCGGTAGGTTCGAACAACACGTAAGTTTCACGGAGATGCTTCGGGAACTCAAATGGGAATCCCTATAGGGAAGGAAGGCGGCGTTCTTTTCGAGAAGCAATATTGAGAAAATTTAGAGAACCGGAATGTGAAGCTGACTGCCGAACGATTCTACGGCCGCCAACATGCATTGGCCGGCCGTTGTCACCGGGCGGTTCTAGGCGCTTCAGTCCGGAACCATGCTGCTGCTACGCTCGCAGGTTCGAATCCCGCCTCGGGAATGCATCTGTGTGAAGTCCTTAGGTTAGTTATTTTTAAGTAGTTCGCAGCCTAGGGAACTGATGCCCTCAAGTTAAGCCCCATAGTGCTCAGAGCCATTTGAACCATTTGAAGCAACATGCATTGCGCGTAAGGACCACAAAGATAATATATGAGAAATTAGTGCTCATAAGCCGGCATAAGAGTTGGGTACCAACCTTGTATTCACCTAGTGGGATGTGGGATACTGCCTAAAAAGCCACATCGAGGTTAGATGGAGTACCGAGCCTCGTCGTTGATAAGCTGGGCGGATTCTATCCGAGGACGGCGAACATCCCCGTTCCAAAAGCGGCGCCTTAGCAGGCTTTGCTATTAGGTGGGTGTCTATCATATAATTATTACTCCGATGCACGGAATCATGAGTGTCAATTTCAATTCCACTAACATATGTTGACATAAAATAGTAAAAATACACGTACTTTTAAAAAACAAATTGAAAAGTTACTAACAGCAGTTGAACTACTTAACATTTCACTGAATACTGTTAAACTGCTAACACCGTCTCCGTACTATAATCATCTTTTCCACGTTACACCTTGCGACTATTAAGACAAAGAAAACCCCTTTTCTCAAATTCATTACTCTTTCTCACTACTTAAATCTACATCTACATGACTACTCTGTAATTCACATTTAAGTGCTTGGCAGAGTGTTCATCGAACCACAATCATACTATCTCTCTACTATTCCACTCCCGAACAGCGAGCGGGAAAAACGAACACCTAAACCTTTCTGTTCGAGGTCTGATTTCTCTTATTTTATTTTGATGATCATTCCTACCTATGTAGGTTGGGCTCAACAAAATATTTTCGCATTCGGAAGAGAAAGTTGGTGACTGAAATTTCGTAAAAAGCTCTCGCCGCGACGAAAAACGTCTATGCTGTAATGACTTCCATCCCAACTCGTGTATCATATCTGCCACACTCTCTCCTCTATAACGCGATAATACAAAACGAGCTGCCCTTCTTTGCACCCTCTCGATGTCCTCCGTCAATCCCACCTGGTAAGGATCCCACACCGCGCAGCAATATTCTAACAGAGGACGAACGAGTGTAGTGTAAGCTGTCTCTTTAGTGGACTTGTTGCATCTTCTAAGTGTCCTGGCAATGAAACGCAACCTTTGGCTTGCCTTCCCGACAATATTATCTATGTGGTCCTTCCAACTGAAGTTGTTCGTAATTTTAACACCCAGGTACTTAGTTGAATTGACAGCCTTGAGAATTGTACTATTTATCGAGTAATCGAATTCCAACGGATTTCTTTTGGAACTCATGTGGATCATCTCACACTTTTCGTTATTTAGCGTCAACTGCCACCTGACACACCATACAGCAATCTTTTCTAAATCGCTTTGCAGCTGATACTGGTCTTCGGATGACCTTACTAGACGGTAAATTACAGCATCATCTGCGAACAACCTAAGAGAACTGCTCAGATTGTCACCCAGGTCATTTATATAGATCAGGAACAGTAGAGGTCCCAGGACGCTTCCCTGGGGAACTTAAATGAGACATTCTACAGAGCCACTTCCTAGCTTTAGCTTACTCTCTTTCATTTTAAGCTTCCATCTTAACAAAGTTTGCAGAGATTAAATTTATCCTATTGGACCCAAGCAGTCTCCTTTACGTATAAATTACGTATTGTTTAGAGTCATAGAAAACATAACAACGTATTTATAGAATACCAGTGGCGGTTTCTGACATTTACCAATGCTCCAGCGGTCGTCTCTGTTCGCCATTTGATGGTATAAATATTTCTTATTCTGTTATGCTTGTTTAGCCATATTTAGTTTTTAGATGGAGTGCGCGATTTTAATGCCTGTTCTCTCTAAAGAATATTAAAGTTTAATGTCTCAGGGACATGATCTGAAGATAATTTCTAATGAAACTGAAACCGGTTATTATTTAGGCATGTGATTATTAATTTTAATGAATCCTTACGATCAATACTGATTTTAATTATCAATAGATCGCTGATATTTGCTAATATTGGCTTCAAAAATTATTTACATGTGCATTGAATAATTCATATATGTATTAAAATTAATGATGTACAAATGATATGAAATAATCTTTATATTTCTAGTTTATCAGTGAAAATATGCTTTGTTAGTTTGTTGTGGAGAAAATTTCCATCACACTACTACATTCTACGTGCACTCGAAGTAATTCACAAGATATTCAAAATGACGTCCTTACAATTCAGGGCGTCGGCCTCCTTAGCTGGGTGGTAACGTGTTTGTCTCCCCTGCAGCTGACCTGGGTTCGATTCCCCGCCTGGTTCGAGATTTTTCTCCGCTCGTTGACTGGATGTTGTGTTGTCCTCATCATCATTTCATCCCCATCACCGGACAGCACGTCGCCCAGTGTGGCGCCGACTGAAATAAGACGCACTCGGCGGCTGAACTTCCCCGCATAGGGTCTCCCGGCCAACAGTGCCATACGCTCATTTCATTTAGATTTTCAGTTCAGGACAAGTGTTCACATATCACATCTCACTTCTTGGAATATTAAAGCCTCTTCAAGAATGGCATCGGTGGCTACCTGGAAACGTTGTTCAAGAATGTGTATCAGTAACTGTTTCAGCATATGTGACACTTTACAGATTTGTTAACACGTTCAGGATCACGACAGTTCATTTTTGCAGTAACATAACGTTCCTACAGTTCGAATCTAATTGACTTGTTCGAAAACTGATAAATCTAGAGGTGCATTAGTGTCCGTATTCCGACTGAGAAAACAAATAGCATCAGTTACATTAATTAAGCACAACGTCATAAAATGTTACAGTTGGTAATTGACTCCTCCATCTCTTCGTGGTAGAACCAGAAGAAAATATGTGCATGTAGAAAAACAACATAATACACTGAATAGCACTCTGAATTAATTCAACGATCAAAATAAAATGAAATTAACTCGATATATTTTCTACTTTACGTATCTCGTAATCAATAACCGTCCTGTCAGTTTTCACTGGGATACTTCTGAAATTGCCTATGTATCTGTCGATTCAACAGTAGTTCCTCTTTTTTATCTAACAGAATATTGGCTAGATTAGCTACTTGGTCCTGACGAACGTCACTGTTGGTTGCTGACGAGGTGTTCATAGATTTAATACGATAGTTTTTACTTACTGTGCTTAGTTGTGATCAACTGTCATGTCGATTCCATCTGCTTTTCATTAGTATGGTGGGAAAAAGAAAAACGACGCAACACGATAGATTTACCGAAATGGGACGGAAACTGGTAGATGTGATGTACAAACAAATGATAAAGATCTGAGAAAAATTGGATGATTCATTCAAGACAAAGAAAGTCAGTAACACTTTGGTCCACGCCTAACTCTTGTGAAAGCAGTTATTCGCTTTGGCATTGGGGGTGATAGAGTTGTTGGATGTCCGTCTGAGGGATATTGTACCAAATTGTGTCCAACGTACCCATTGGATCGTCAAAATTCTGAGCTGGTTGGAGGGCCCTGACAACAGTGCTCCAAACCGTCTCAATTGGACGAGATCCGCCGAACTTGTTGACCAACGACCGACTTGGAACGCACGACGACAAGCAGTAAAGACTCTCGCCGTGTGCGGGCGGGCATTGTCTTGCTACAAAGGGTGGAAAACGGGCCGTAGAACGTCGTCGACGTACTGCTGTGATGTGAGGGTGCAAGGATGACAACCAAACGGGTCTTGGTCACCGAGGAACCCATTGCACCTCAGATCGAAGGTAATGATGAAGTCGGGGCTGTGAGTGCCTCTCTGACGATTGCTCGGTCTGTCGTCTTACTAGGTCGACAGCTTCCTTGTTGACGCTGTGTTCAGCCACGGTTCACCCATTCCCTTCAACATCACCGAAGAGTGGCATCATTCTTACTCAAACGTCCAGCAACTCGCCGACTACTCCAATCGGCTTTTTTGAGCTTAAGTACACTTCCTCTCTCAAATTCTGACATCCGTGCATATCGTTTACGTGGCCGCCTGAATTGCATAGTTACTGTCCAAAGAGTACGAGGCATGAAATTTGCAAAAAAAAAAAAAAAAAAAAAAAAAGCCTTGTTGTCGACATATCTCCAGCCCTTGCCAGATGCACGTTGTGCTGCAGCGTCACACATATACATCCATCGCCCGCAAATGTTTACAGTTTTGCATTTTCCATCGGTGCATGTACGAGTAACAATTTGTGACCAGTTTGCATGAACCCTTCGTAGAGAGTTTTTCCTTTTTAGAGTGACGTGACTAGTTGATACCTCGGTTGATTCTCGATGCTGCAGTAAAGTAGATCTGAAGATGGTCGATGGTGACTGATACCATTTATTTGGTTATTCATTATCCAAAATAGAGCAAACTTTTTCATTAATAGAATGGTCATTTTTTGCAATTGTGGAAGAGATAAATAAATAATATACGGTGAACAAAAAAGATTCTTCAAACTCTGCAACTGTGAAGTAATTTGCACTGTACACCACATGTTTCAGGGGGGATGCCTTCATAATCAGGTGTGGAAAGGTAAATTATTTAACCATTCCCATAACTGCATAGCCGGGGAAGGCTACCAGTCATAATTTTCGATGCCTCGAATCACGGCAGTACTGTTTTGTTTCCATAATATCAATGCCCTCATTCCTCCCGCCACCCTTCCCGACCCTCCCACTAGCTCCATGGATCTTGACGCGGTGGGGGTGGCTACCGTGTCTCAACGATACCGAAAGCCGTACCGTATGTGTAAACACATCAGAGTGGTAACTGTGGACAGGCCACGATAACTTTTGGATACTGGTGAGGACAGCAGCCTTTTCAGTAGAAGCCGGGTCACCAATTTGTGATGTGAAGTGATCTGTTCTAGGAACATTAGGAAACAGGGCCTTGCTATCTTGAAGTAGCAAGAGGTTGAAAGCAAGGAAACTACAGATGGTAGATTTACCGAGGATATACAACTCTGTGTTTGGCTTCATGGAAATGACATTCTCTTCAATAACATTTTCTGGTAGTAAATTGATCCCCATATCCGATCTTCGCGTAGATACTACACAGGAGAATGTTGTCATAAAGGAAAAACAAAACTGGCGTTCTACAGCTCTGGTTACGGAACGTTAGGTATCTTTATTGTGTGTCTAGGTTAGAGAACTTAAAAAAATGAAAGGTTAAATTTAGAGTGGAAGTTAATGATCAGATGAGTATAGTAATCAACACACAATCAGATATGGGTAACGTAAGAGTGGGTCTGTTGATCAAAAAGAGGAATGCAGATAAGCTACTATGTTCTACACCCTTGACGCATTATTGCAGCTTAGGTAGGCACTACACCACCATCCGTCAAAGTAGTTTATTCGTATCACTATTAGTTCCGCAGATGATGAAAAGGATGAATAAATGAATGAAGAGAAAAAAAAATCTATTCAGATACTTGATGGTTTCAAAAATTTAATTGTGACAGGAAATTGGAATCGGAAAGCAGGAACAGGAAGAGAAACGAAAATTGTTGGAGAAAATATACTGGGGAAAAGAAAGGAAAAGGGAAGTCGCCAGGTCGAATTTTGCATCACTAACACTTTGTTTAAGGATCGTGGAAGAGACCTACAGACACCGGAAGTTTTCAGATACATTACATAATCATAAGACGGAGGTTTAGGACCCAGATTCCAAACTGAAAAAAAATTTCAGGGGCAGATGTTGACTCTTTATTGGTTCTGAACTGCAGATTAAAAGTGAATGAACTGCAAAAAGACAGGAAATTAAGGAGATGGAACACGATTTCACTGAAAGTACCTGAGGTTGTTAAAGGATCCAGAGGTACCACCAGGCAATGGACTGAAAAAGAGCAAAGGAATACAATAGAAGACGAATGGCTAGCTTCGAGACATGGAATAGTAAAGGAAGCAGACGATCAAGCAGTAAAAATAAACAAAGCCCATTGTAAGTCTTTCGATAGTACGGGAGGTACTGAATTTAACTGACGAAAGGCATAAACACAAATAGAAAAATACAGCGAATGAAGCAGCCAAAAGAGAAAACAGACATCTGATAGAAAATGAAAATAGAAAATCAGAAATGGCAAAAGGAGGAATGTAAGGCTGTAAAAGCATGAATGGCTGTGCAAAATGTGGGTGCCGCCTACAGGAAAATTAAAGATACCTTCGGAGTAAAAAAAAGCGCCTCTAAAAGTGATAAGACCTCATGCGGCTAGGGAGTACTAAGAAAATCTAGAAAGGCTGAAAAGTGGAGGGACCATACAGCTGTACAATGGAAATCGGCTTGAAGACAGGATTATCGAAAGTGAAGAGGGAGTTGGGGGATGCGATATTGCGATAAGAATTTGACAAAGCATTGAAATAAAAAAAGTAGAAACAAGGCACCTGGATTATACAATTTTCCATCAGAATTACCGGGATCTTTTGAAAAATTCGACGGTTGGAACTTTAATAGTGACAACTATTTATTTACAAAATAGATAGGTGTTTCAAAGATTTACTGACTTTCAAAGTAGTCACTAGCATTGTGTATAACCCATTGCCAGCAATGTGTAAATCGTAGGATACTCTTAGCAGTGCCAGTTGTGTTGACAATTCGAGCAGCACGGCGTATCTCCCGACGAATTTGTAGAAGTTCTGAGGCGAATGCCGTGAAGTGTTTCCTTCGGTTTAGGAATCGAGTTGAACTAACGAGGGCTTAAATCAGGGGGGGGCAGTAGGTGGTATAGCACTAGGCAGCCCAATCAGTCAGACAAATCACTAATAGCTTGCACTGTACGTGCTTGATCATTTTCCTGCAAAATGATGGTCATGTCCTGCAGAAAGTGTCATCACTTCTGTCTGTATGCTGTTCATTTTTGGAACACAACGTACCACCAGCTAAGAAGTGATGGCACTTTCTGCAGGACCTGACCATTATTTTGCAGGACAATGCTCATACACGTACAGCGCAACCTGTTACTGATTTGTCGTTGATAATTCTCCCGGGTTATATGGCCGTGGTCCATGGAATACTTCAATTCCTAACGCTTCCTCCATTACTACGTTGGACATAATCAGAGGTATGGCTAGTCTTGTTAAGTCCTGCCGACTGACGAGTCGGGCGTCAGCGAGCGCCTAAATACTGAGGAAAGTGGGCGTGGTCTAGCTGCGCATAGTAGCAGAGAGAAAACTAGTCAAAGATAAAAATGTAACTATCGATAATAGTCCGTCATAGATAAAAATCACTCATCGATTCTGTAACGCCACTGTCCATATCTCGTTTCATTTCAAGGCCTCTTCTTTTATATTAAAATTATCTTCATGTTTATCAATTTCAATAGCCTGCCTATATAGTCGTGGATGATAGTTCGTGGTAGCACTTAAAACTGTAGTTTCAGAAAACGTAACTACATGGTCACCGAGCTGAAGTGCATGTTCCGCAATGGCCGATTTATCTATTTTACCCAGTCGGCAAAGACTTTTATGATCCTTTACCCTCGTATTCACACTTCTTTTCGTAGTACCAATATAGACCTTGCCACAGGAACACGGAATTTTATACACATTGCTCGATGATAATGGTGGCCTTGTGTCTTTAACAGAACGAAGTACTTGTCCTATTTTTCTGGTAGGTTTGAATACCGGTTTCACTTTATGTTTCAGCAAAATTTTGCCGATTCGATCTGGAACATTACTAATGAAAGGTAAAGACACCGTGTTTTTCCATTGTTGTGTACCATCCTTGTCCTTTGGCCTACTGTAATTAGGTCTTAAAACTCTATTAATTTCTTTGTTTGAGTACCCATTCTTTTCGAAGGCCTGTTTCAGATGATTCAGTTCCGTATCCAGATGTTCCGGCGTACAAATCCGTTTTGCCCTGTCCACTAGACTTTTGATTACACCTCTTTTTTGTTGTGGGTGATGATTGGAGTTCTTATGTAAGTATCTATCAGTACGTGAGCTCTTCCGAAACACTTTATGTTTTAGACTGCCATCGGTCTGTCTCATGACTAACACATCAAGAAACGAAATAGCCTGGTGTTTTTCCACTTCAGTATATAATCCGGAAGAATTATCAACAACAGTACCATCCGGTCTTGAAAGCCTTCCTTGTATGTTACTGATTTGTTTGACTGATGGGGCTGCTAAGTGCTATACCACCTACTGCACTCCCCTGACTTAAGCCCTAGTAAGTTCAACTCGATTCCTAAACTGAAGGAAACACTTCATTGCTTTCGATTCAGAACTGCTACAAATTCGTCGGGCAATAGACCGCGCCGCTGGAACTGTCAACATAACTGACACTGCTAAGAGTATCCTACGACTTCTACATCGCCGGCAACGGGTTATACACGATGTTGGTGAATACTTTGAAGGTTAGTAAAACTCTGAAACACATATCAGTTTTGCGCGAGCTGTAAATAAATATTTGCCACTGTTAAAGTTGCAACACTCGTATATTCCTGTAACATGAATACATTGTGTCATTAATGTAGTAACAATAAAGATTTTGTGCCGTCTCGGTAATTACTCGTTGTTGTGTATTCTCAAATGCACGTATTCTTTTCGTTGAGAGTAAGTAAGAAATATATTTATTTCATAATTCAAATATACATCTAAAATTTTTCATTTTGCTCATTCACTCATAGGAAATTGGTGAGCTATAATGGTTAGGAAGGTGAAGGAGTAGGAAGTACCTCTATGTATTCGAGGTGTTAGCGAATTAAATGAAAAGGTGTGGGGGTGTGAGGTTAGTTCAAAAATGGCTGGGAGCTCTATGCGACTTAATATCTGAGGTCATCAGTCGCCTAGAACTTAGAACTAATTAAACTTAACTAACCTAAGGACATCACACACATCCGTGCCCGAGGCAGGATTCGAACCTTCGACCGTAGCGGTCGCTCGGTTCCAGACTGTAGCGCCTAGAACCTCACGGCCACACCGGCCGGCGTGAGGTTAGTGCGGCAAGAGAATTCAGTCTGTCAATAGCTAGCTGCTAAAGCGTGAAAATCCTGGAGTGTAAATTTAGGAAAAATTATTTCCATATTGTTAAAAAACGGATTCAAATAGAAGCACTATCAGCAGAATGTAATGTGGCATAAAGTGGAGTGCTCTAAGATGTCCGATAAGGAAAAGAAGAAATTTAACTCGTATTGAGCTGTCCCTTCTCTCCACTACCACTGTGAGAGAGATTCGACATCTCTAGGCTGAACAAATTTCGATATTGCTAAGTGTTGATCGCTAGCCAGCGCGGCAGTCGATAGCTGTTGTGAATGAATCTACAGCTGAACAGAGTACTTTACTTGCGCCCCAATCGGAAAGATTCTGCCAAGTGAGAAAACTATAACGAATTGTAACTCCCAAGTAGGAGGTACAGTCCGAGGCTGGATTATTCACGAAAGTCAAAGTTTTATTTAAGTTTCGTGGTATACGCAGTCCTGCTGCATTAATGTGACCACCAGTCGAAAGCCTGAATAACCACTACTTGCAGCTCGGACCGAGGCGACACATGCAAGAAGAGAGTTAATGCGGTTCTGGAAAATACCGATAGGAATGCAGAGCCAGGCCGCTCCTCTGTAGTAGCCAACTGCGCCAGATTTCTCGTCGTGGTTCCACAGACTCTCGATTGGGTTCAAATTCCCGGAGTTTGGTGGCCATAAGAGTACGGTAACTCATCCTAGTGCTCTACGAACCACGCACGTACACTGCGAGCTGCTTGAGGCTTTGCATTATCCTGCTGGTAGATGCCACAACGTTGAAGAAAAAAAAAAAAAGCTGCATGCAGCGTTCGGCATGGTCCCTAATGATGATCCAGTGTGCCCTCCAGAATGACGAACTCATCCACGGAATTCCACGAATACAGTTTCCAGACCATAAAGCTTCCGACGATTGTTACAGTGTGTTTGCTTCCAGAAGTATCAGCAGTACACGGCAACTGCCATCTGTCAGATGGAGCATAACAAATGATTTATTTGAAGATACCACTTGTCGCCATTCAGGGCACGTGCAGTTGCGGAACTGGCGTGTAAATCCCAGACCTCATCGGCGATGAACATCATTTAACATGTATGCAAGAATCAGGCGCCTGCAGCAAAGGACCATATACATGATGTTACATAAAGGTACGGCCAAACATTCAGGAAGCATTCCTCACACACAAAGAAAGAAAAGATGTTATGTGGGCATGTGTTCTGAAACGCTTACTTCCCATGTTAGAGCTCATTTTATTACTTCTCTTCAAATCACATTAATCATGCAATGAAAACACAGAGCAACAGAACGCACCAGCGTGACTTCAACCACTTTGTTACAGGAAATGTTCAAAATGTCCTCCGTTAGCGAGGACAATGGCATCCACCCTCCGAAGCGTGGAATCCCTGATGAGCTAATGCAGCCCTGGAGAATGGCGTATTGCATCACAGCCGTCCACAACACGAGCTCGAAGAGTCTCTACATTTGGTACCGGGGTTGCGTAGACAAGAGCTTTCAAATGCCCCCATAAATGAAAGTCAAGAGGGTGGAGGTCAGGAGAGCGTGGAGGCCATGGAATTGGTCCGTATCTACCAATCCATCGGTCACCGAAGCTGTTGTTGAGAAGCGTACGAACACTTCGACTGAAATGTGCAGGAGCTCCATCGTGCATGAACCACATGTTGTGTCGTACTGGTAAAGGCACATGTTCTAGCAGCACAGGTAGAGTATCCCGTATGAAATCATGATAACGTGCTCCATTGAGCGTAGGTGGAAGAAGATAAGACCCATTCAAGACATCAACAACAATGCCTGCCCAAACGTTCACAGAAGATCTGTGTTCATGACGTGATTGCACAATTGCTTGCGGCTTCTCGTCAGCCCACACATGTTGATTGTGAAAATTTACAATTTGATCACGTTGGAATGAAGCGTCATCCGTAAAGCGAATATTTGCACTGAAATGAGGTTTGAGACATTGCTGCATGAACTATTCGCAGAAGTGTACCCGTGGAGGCCAGTCAGCTGCTGATAGTGCCTGCACACGCTGTACATGGTACGGCAGCAACTGGTCCCGTAGCACACGCGGTCAACGTTACCTTGTACAGCAGCAACTTCTCTGACGCTGACATTAGGATTATCGTCAACTGCACGAAGAATTGCCTCGTCCATTGCAGGTGTCCTCGTCGTTCAAGATCTTCCCCAGTCCCTAGTCATAGGCTGGAATGTTCCGTGCTCCCTAAGACGCCGATCAATTGCTCTGAACGTCTTCCTGTCGGGACACCTTCATTCTGGAAATCTGTCTCGATACAAACGTACCGCGCCACGGCTATTGCCCCGTGCTAATCCATACATCAAATGGGCATCTGCCAACTACGCATTTGTAAACATTACACTCACTGCAAAACCACGTTCGTGATGAACACTAACCTGTTGATGCTACGTACTAATGTGCTTGATGCTAGTACTGTAGAGCAATGACTCGCATGTCAACACAAGCACAGAAGTCAACATTACCTTCCTTCAATTGGGCCAATTGGCGGTGAATCGAGGAAGTAAAGCAGATACTGACGAAACTAAAATGAGCTCTAACATGGAAATTAAGCGTTTCCGAGCACATGTCCACATAACATCTTTTCTTTATAGTTAGAAGGAGAGACATCATTGGTCGTATTCTTTTGTTTTATTAACCGCAAAATCGATTTTCGGTCACTTAGTGACCATCCTCAGTGCTAGAAGTTAAAAATTTTCACATAACGATCAGAGTGTATAAAACAGATAATCATAACTACATCTACATATGAACATAACAGTTGGTAGGAACATACATGTAATATACAATTTAAATTCGTATGCACTGGTGTCAACAAGCTTAGAGCGGTCACATAAATTGAGGGCGCTCTTTACATGCACTTGTTCAGCAGACCTCGGTGTGACAGGGCTTGGAACGCCCTCTATGTGACATGTGTCACGTGAAGACTTAACATTACTGGTTATTGCGAGATATTAACACTAAATAACTCTTGTGCATTTGTTAATCATGAAGTAATTCAAATTTAAAATGTACGTAAAACACACAGCAGACGAAGGGGGAAGGAAACATCTAAAATTCATTGGCGTATTGTTTTTAAGAAACAAACTTATAAAACATAAAATAGATCGATAATAAGTTGTCAGAGTGCAGGACAGGTAAAAGAGAAAAAGACAATAAAGAAGAATAATATATGAATAACTTGAAATGAGGTATAACACAGGTTTTAACAAACATAATACCCATCATCTGGCGTGGGAAATTAGAAGTACAACGTTCGTGATTTACGTAAAATGTTACGTTAAGACCAAGGAGTCAAATATATAAAAAATAGTAATAGTACGAAACTGCCAATACGTAATAAATAAAATGCCGTGAAACACAATGTTCAGTACAAAAAAGTTTGTAGGTGTGGATAAACTATTTTGTTATCATATTTAACCGACATGCTGATGTACGTCTCGTTTGTCCCTTTGGACAAGCTAGCATTGGTATAACAGAGGTTATAGCCTCCCGCATAAGCACTGGGTCAGAACCCATACATACATGACATCAAATATACACGGCTGCTTACTGTAAAACATAGCACGCACTATTTGGCGTGGGAAGTTAGAAGTATATCGTTCTTGATTTACGGAAATATTACATTAAATCTGAGAAGTCAAATATATAAAAAATATATAAATAATAGTATTAGTACGAATATGCCGTTAGATAACTATTGAAATGCCATTAAATAATATTCATTATAGTAACAAGAAAGATTTGAGGGTGTAGAAAATCACAACTACATCTGCATATGAACATAACAGTTGGTAGGAACATACCTGTAATATACAATTTAAATTCGTATGCACTGGGGTCAACAAGCTTAGAGCAATCACATCAGCTTGTAACCCAGAGTTAAAAATTTAACCGATATAGTATTTAATAAAGAAGAAAATGAACTTTGGAGTAAGGTTTTAAAATTCAACGTACAAAAACAATTGGGTAGTAGGGTAATTAAGAATACACTAGTGCAGGTAAAATTCGCGATGGATAGTTGTAAAATAAATAAGGTAGAACAAAATAAAATGGCTGTAGCGGTAGAAAAGCTATTAAAGAACGAGGTACAAAAAGCAAATAACCAAAACAGGAGGGATCATTTAACAGTAAAAAGCTTGAATAATAAATTACAAGAAAGTAATGCAATTGTCACTAAGGTAGACAAAGGGAATTGTGTTATTATTGTTACAAAAGAAATGTATTTAGAAAAAACTTTACAATTTTTTCAAGAAAACGGTATTACATCAATTGCGAGAGACCCAACGAATGAGATTCAAAGAAAGTTAAATGAGAAACTTAAATCACTATCAAATGTAATAGCCCCTCGTGAGATACAGTATCTCAAGGTAATGAATCCAAAGATTCCTTGGCTACGATCACAATTCATGGTTCATAAGGAGTCTAACCCCATTAGGCCTGTAGTTGATGGGAGAGTGGACCCGTTGGTGAATGTTGCGAAAAAATGCCTAACTATTTTGAATAAGCATTATAAATTTGAGCAACAATTCTCGATTAAAAATAGTGCCCAATTAGTAGAGAAAATGAAAGATATACCTATTACAGACACTATGACGTTACTTTCTCTAGACATTGTCAGTTTATATACGATTATCCCGATTGAGTAAACAATACAAATTATTGACGCTAATCTCAGGAACCACAGTAATATGTCCAGCTTGGAAATCAATGACTTCATAGAACTGTTATCATTCTGCTTAAAGTATAACTACTTCACATTTAATGACAAAATTCATGTCCAAAAGGACGGACTCAGCATGGGAAACTCTGTGTCAGGGATTATGGCAGACATCTTTATTAACTATCTTGAACTAAAATTACTGAAAGATTTTCCTCCATTAGCTGAAAAGATCGTATACTACTATAGATATGTGGACGGCATGCTATTGCTAATTAATGGCAGTCAATTTGATATTGACGATGTCGTCAGTATATTTAATGGTTTACACAACAAAATTACTTTCACAGTTGAAAAAGAACAGAATGGAGTCATTAACTTTTTATACCTAACCATTAGTAGGGAAAATGGAGAACATATATTTGACATTTACAGAAAACCAACATTCACAGATATCATCTTAGATTATGGTTCGCAACACCCTGATCAACACAAAAAAAGCGTTTTTCCATTTCACATTTCATCGTATGTTCCGATTACCGTTATCGAATGAAAACAATGAGAAAGAGTTAAGCGTAGTCAAACGAATTGCATGAAATAATAATTACCCGTTGAAATACGTCATGGACATTTATGAGATGGTATCCAAAAAATATAGTAAAGATAATTTAAGTCAGAATGAGACAAACGAAACTAAAAATCAAAAATATGTCACTTTGCCTTTCTATGTTCCCATTAGCAATAAAATTGCCAGAGTATTCAAGAAGAGGAATATTAATGTAGGTTTCTCGACGACGAACAGACTAGGCGTGCTTTTAAGGAATTCATGTGCGCAATGTCTTACATGAATCAGGTGCTTACAAACTTGTGTGTGCTACGTGTAATGCAGGTTACATAGGGCAAACCGGAAGAAAATTAGAAAGTAGGTTCCGTGAGCACGTTGCACTTGAGAGGAAAGATATTGCGGAAAAATCGAATTTCGTAGCCCATCTTGTAGCTTCTGGTCATACAGCTCCAGATTTGACATCACAATTGAAGTTGTTGCACAAGGGTAAAAAAGGACGCTTTATCGACTTTATGTAAGAGATGGAGATCTTTCGCCATCGTAAATCTCCAGATATCGCGCTACTTAAAGAGCAAACTATATCGAGAATCACACATTTTTGGGAATGCTTCTCCGATTTCCTATGAAAAAAGTCAACAACTTGTTGCCAATTCTCACAGTTAGCAGTTCGTAGTCAGTTGCTTGTTATCCCTTATATACAACGCTTCAGTCATAGTTGCTACGAGAACACTTACAATGGCCGCTATTCCAACTGTCTCAACACATAGACACTCATGTTTCGGTTTGTTCTAATAACATCACTAATTTCGGTTTTTCAGAACTTATGGACGCCTACTGAACATAATTTTACTACAGTCGACATCTCTTAGGCGTTAACACAAAGTATTATGAAACGGTTGTCACTTTATGTAATTATTTTTAATGTATGTTAACAATTCCTTTTCTGTTTGAATAAGTGCTTGATATCGTGCATAGCCTATGTTTAATTTCTCTAAAGTACGATGTATATTTCTGATATAAGTGGCACTATTACTTGTCCTTCCTCATGATGGTTTCTCGATGTTTGATGCATACTACTTGTTCGCACCTTATATTTTTGATATTTATTTCAATAACAGAATTAGAATTATAGGTACTTCTTAAGTCTGCTTTTATTTCATATAGCTCCCACTGCTACTATAAGTTATGTAAAATCAAATTATTTTATTAATATTCAAAACCGGTTGCTTGGCAATTTTATTACTGTTTTATTAACCTGTGAATGTATGTATGGGTTCTGATCCAGTGCTTATGCGGAAGCGTACAACCAGTGATGGAACGAATGATATGTACATTATCACGTCGTTAAATATGATAAAAAATTGTTACTCTATACCCTCAAACCTTCCTTGTTGCTATAATGAATATTGTTTAATGGCATTTGAATTGTTACTTAATGGCATTTTCGAACTATTACTATTATTTATATCTTTTTATATATTTGACTTCTCAGTTTTAATGTAATATTTCCGTAAATCAAAAACGATATACTTCTAACTTCCCACGCCAAATGATGGGTGCTATGTTTTACAGTAAGCAACCGTGTATATTTGATGTCATGTATGTATGTCTTCTGACCCAGTGCTTATGCAGAAGCCTATAACCACTGTCATAACAATGCTAGCTTGTCCAAAGGGACAAACGAGATGTACATCATCATGTCGGTTAAATATGATAACTGTTTATCCACACCTGCAAATTGTTTTGTAATGAACATTGTGTTTCACGGAATTTTAATTATTCCGTAATGGCAGTTTCGTACTATTACTATTTTTTAATATATTTGATTCCTTAGTCTCAACGTAACATTTTACGTAAATCACGCCAGATGGTGGGTATTATGTTTTTTTAAAAACCTGTGCTGTACCTCATTTCATGTTATTCATATATTATTCTTTTTTATTGTCTTTTTCTCTTTTACCTGTCCTGCACTCTGACAACTTATTATCGATCTGTTTTATGTTTTATAAGTTTTTTTTTTTTAAACAATACGCCAATAAATTTTAGATGTTTCCTTCCCCCTTCGTCTGCTGTGTGTTTTACGTACATTTTAAATTTGAATTACTTCATGATTCACAAATGCACAACAGTTATTTAGTGTTAATATCCCGCAATAACCAGTATTGTTAAGTCTTCACGAGACACATGTCACATAGAGGGCGTTCCAAGCCCTGTCACACATAGGTCTGCTGAACAAGTGCATGTAAATAGCGCCCTCAGTTTATGTGACCGCTCTAAGCTTGTTGACACCAGTGCATACGAATTTAAATTGTATATTACAGGTATATTCCTACCAACTGTTATGTTCATATGTAGATGTAGTTGTGATTATCTGTTTTATACTCTCTGATCGTTATGTGAAAATTTTTATCTTCTAGCACTGAGGATGGTCACTAAGTGACCGAAAATCGATTTTGCGGTTAACAAAACAAAAAAATAGGACCAATGCTGTTTCTCCTTCCATTATATCCATTATCTGGTCGTGGTGCACAGGACACTCCATGGAGTCGCCAATTAATAATATCTTTTATTTATTTGTGTGTGAGGAATATTTCCTGAAAGTTTGGCCGTACCTTTTTGTAACAACCTGTATAGAGCAACGCTCGGTGAGTGGTTGTTGAGGAGACACTGTTGGTAGTCTCTTTCTTGATTTGGGCTGTCAGTTGCTCAACTGTTGCACGTCTATTCTGCGGTACATACGTTAACAATCGTCGTTTAGCCCTGTCATCTATAGTCTGTCGTACAATACAGTTGCTTTTGGATAGCGCCATTTTACCATGCACGATATTCGCTTGGAAACCATGGGCACACGCGAATAGTTTAAGACCTTATCCCTTTCGTAGGCGCTTCCACACCCTTACCCCTAAAGCCAATGTCATGCTCTTTCGGACATCAGATAAATAGCTGCCACTAGTACGTCACCGGCACTGGTATGCCACCTGTGAATCTGTGAATGATTATGGCACTTTGATGTCGGAGATATATAGTGCTCACGTTAATGTGACTGTACCGTGTAGGTCCGTTGCTAAAACTTCACTTTCAATAGAGAACGCAAAAAGCTGGTCCACGGAGCCGGTTCTGTAGCTCAGCGAGTTCGGTCAGAGGGCTGCTCGCCCTCTGTAATAATAATAATAAAAAAAAAACTGAATAAAGGAATCAACAATTAACTTGAACGGATCTCTTGTGACGTCCACCCAGACCAAACGCAACGGACAATATCGAACAAAATACAGAAAGAGAAAGAGAGAGATAGCTGCCCTCTGTAATAAAAGAACTGAGTGTATGTATCAGCGAGGAACTTGAACAAGAGTCACAGGACATCCGCCCCGAACAAATACAATGACCGACAACGAAAAAAATTAGATTAAATAATAATGATAATAATAATAAAAAGTGGTCAGCAAAAGTGAATGTCATGCAGAGGGTTCAGGCACGATTTCTTTTTTAAAAATAGTATGGGTAGCGTTTTTGATCAGAAACCGGTCGTCCTTCGTCCCGGGTTAGAACCCTGCCGCTGAATAAATTTTGAATAAAACTCATCAGCAATGGCGACCTAAGACTTCTGGCATAAGAAATCAACGGCCTAGTAAAAGAAGGAGGAGGAACAGGCACCCTCTTACCCCTGGAAACTGCCCCTAAAGGCGGAAGAACCAGCAGTGACCACCGGCATGGGTATGCAGAAGGCAACGTAAATCACTGCATTAAAGCCGGCCTCGGTGGCTGTACAGTTCTAGGCGCTCCAGTCCGGAGCCGCGCTGCTGCTACGGTCGCAGGTTCGAATCCTGCCTCGGGCATGGGTGTGTGTGATGTCCTTAGGTTAGTTAGGTTTAAGTAGTTCTAAGTTCTAGGGGACTAATGACCTCAGATGTTAAGTCCTATAGTGCTCAGAGCCATTTGAACCATTTTGAACTGCATTAAAGAGACATAATGTGTATCCACATGGTATGTGGCCTGTAATTGAAAATCAATCTTCCCATTGACAAAAGATTCCGGACTAGGCCCCCTCTCGGATATTCGGGAGAGGACTGTCAAAAGCGAGTTGACCATGAGCAGAAGAATCAATAATCAACAAAAAGGTAGTTTCTACGAGTCGTGGTGTGGAACGTCCGAACTTTGAACGTGCCAGAGAAGCTAGAAAATCTGAAAAGGGAAATGCTAAGACTCACTTAACACATAGTGGCGTCAGTGAAGAGAAATGGTAAGGCGACAAGAATTTCTGGTGAGATGAGTATAGGGTAATAACAACAAAAGTAGAAACTGGTGTAACATGAGTAGAGTTCGTTATGAGCAGTAAGGTAGAGAGAATACCAACACCGACAACGATAATTGAAGGAGTAATTTCTCACGTAGAGGGAGATGAAAATCTAATAGTCAAGGGAAACTTGAATGCGGTTGTTGAAAAGGAGTAGAAGAATCGATTACCGGAGAATATGGGCTTGGTGATAGGAATGAAAGAGGAGAAAGAAAGTAGAAACTGGTGTAACATGAGTAGAATTCGTTATGAGCAGTAAGGTAGAGAGAATACCAACACCGACAACGATAATTGAAGGAGTAATTTCTCACGTAGAGGGAGATGAAAATCTAATAGTCAAGGGAAACTTGAATGCGGTTGTTGAAAAAGGAGTAGAAGAATCTATTACCGGAGAATATGGGCTTGGTGATAGGAATGAAAGAGGAGAAAGAATGAGTTCATTTTAGCTAGTAACAACGAATACTCTGTTCAAGAATCACAAGAGATGGAGGTATACTTGGAAAAGACCAGAAGATACGGAAAATTCTAATTAGATTACAACTTAGTCAGACAGAGATTCCGAAATTAGGTACTTGATTTTAAGGCGAACCTAGGAGCAGATACAGACTCGTATCACAATTTAGTGGTGATTAAGAGTAGCGTGAAGTTTAAGAGACCAGCGAGGACGAATCAAAAAGCAATGAAGTGGGATACAGAAGTACTAAGGAATGAAGAGTGACGCTTCAAGTTCTCTGACAGTATAGGTACTGCGTTAAGTAGGGGCTCAGAAGACAGTTCAGTTGAAGAGGAATGGACGTCTCTGAAAAGGGCACTCACAGAAATTGGAAATAAAAACTTAGGTTCAAAGGAGGTAACTGCAAAGAAACTATGGGTAACAGATGAAATAATTCGGTTGAACGATAAAAGAAGGAAATAAAAGAAATGTCATGGACTTTCAGTAATATAGAAATACAAGTCACTTAGGAACGAAATAAGACGAAAAACATGCATGAAAGATGTGAAGAAATCGAAATTGTCGGAATGACTGAATCAGCATATAGAAGCATAAACTTGGGTGAAATTAAAAGCAAGGATTGTATCATTAGGAAAACTCTTTGAATTCCACTGTTAAATGCAGAGCAGAGAGAGGATAGGTGGAAAGAGTACATTGAAGGCCCCTATGAGGAGGTAGACTTGTCTGATGACGTGGTAGTAGAAGAAACAAGAGTCGGTCTAGCATAGATGGGGGATCCGGTATTATCATCAGAATTTAAAGGAGATTTTTAAGATTTTAGATGGAACAAGGTAGAAAGGGTAGATAACATCCCTGGGAATTTCTAAAATCGTTGGGAGAAGTGGCAACAAAACGACTACTCACGTTCGTATGTAGAATGGGAAAATGTTATCTGTACAACTATGAAGATTGCAAGAGCCGACAAGCGGGAGAATTATCGCACAATCAGCTTTACAGTTCTTGCGTCCAAGTTCCTGACAAGAATAATATACAGGAGAATGGAGAAGAAAACTGAGGATGCGTTCAACGACTATGAGTTTGGCTTTATGGAAAGGTAAAGGCACTAGAGAGTCGGTTCTCAAGCTGCGGGTGATAAAGAAAGCAAGACTAATGAAAAATCAAGACATGCTCATACGATGATGTTTGGTTCGTGGGGCGTTCAACTGTGCGGTCATCAGCGCACGTACACTTTCCCAATCTGAACACAGTCCAATCTCGCCACTTTTCATGAATGCTGATGGAATGACGAGGAGA
This sequence comes from Schistocerca gregaria, assembly GCF_023897955.1. Classification (NCBI taxonomy): domain Eukaryota; kingdom Metazoa; phylum Arthropoda; class Insecta; order Orthoptera; family Acrididae; genus Schistocerca; species Schistocerca gregaria. Next base: position 352,838,978 of record NC_064922.1, on the reverse strand, counting down.
ATTCAAACACCCAGCCCCCGGCAGAAAAAGTCCTCACCGAGGCCGGCAATCCAACTCTGGACCCCATGATCCAGAGGTAGCAACTCTAGCCACTCTTTTTTTGTTTATCTCATTTTCTTCGTTACTGTTCGCTCTGTTTGTTCGGGGCGGACGTCCCATGATGCTTGTTCACGTTCATCATTGGTCCATTGACTCAGTTTTTTATTACAGAGGGCAGCTTACCCTCAGATCAAACACCCTGAGCTACCGCGCTGGCTACCACTAGACCACGAGCTGCGGACGTGCTCGTACGATTTGTCGATCTGGAAGAAGCCTTCGACAATGTTAAATGGTGAAGTCTTCGAACTACTGAGAAAAATAGGGATAAGCTACAGGGAAAGGAGGGTGCTATTCCGTATGTATAAGAACGAACAGGGAACAAAAACAATGGAAGACCGAGAACGAAGTGATCGCATTAAAAAGGATGTAGTCTTCCAGTCCGCTACTGTTCAGTCTATGCATCGAAGAAGCAATGACGAAAGTAAAAGAAAGGTTGAAGAGTGGAATTTAAGTTCAAAGTGAAAGGACATTAGTGACAAGATTTGCTGATGACATTGCTATCTTCACTGAAAGTGAAGAACTGTAGGATGGAATGAACTGTTTGATGAGTAGAATATGGAGTGAGGGTAAATAGAAGGAAGACGAAAGAGATGAGGCGTAGCAGAAATGAGAACAGTTAGAACTTAACGTCATAACTGGTGATCATGAAGTAGATGAAGTTAAGGAATTCTGATACTTAGGTAGCAAAATAATCCATGACGGACGGAGGAAGGAGTACATCAAAAGCAGACTGACACTGGAAAAGAGTGCATACCTGACCAGGAGATGTCCACAAGTATGAAACATAGGCCTTAATTTAAGCAGGAAATATGAGAGAATGTATGTCTGGAGCACAGCATTGTGTGGTAATGAAACATGGACTGTGGGACAGCCGCAAACAAGAGAATCGAAGCATTTGACATGCAGTGCTACGGACGAATGTCGAAAATTTGGTGGACGGATAAGGTAAAGAATGAGGAGTTCTCCAGAGAATCAGCGAGGAAAGGAATTTATGGAAGACACTGAAAAAAAGAATGGACAGGACATTTGTTAAGACATCACTAGAGTGGCTGTAAAGCGTAGGAATTGTAGTGGAAAGCAGAGTTTGGAATACCTCCTGGAAGTAACTGCGGGCGTAGGTTGCAAATTTGCAGGTGCTACTCTGAAATGAAGAGATTGGTGGGCCGCATAAAACCAATCACAAGAACAATAGCTCAGAACAACAACAACAAAAGTCCCATGTTTCCAGAATGAGATTTTCACTCTGCAGCGGAATGTGCGCTGATACTTCCTGGCAGATTAAAACTGTGTGACGGACTGAGACTCGAACTAGTGACCTTTGCCTTTCGCGGGCAAGTGCTCTACCAACTGAGCTACAAAAGCACGACTCACTCCCCGTCCTCACAACTTTACTTCTGCCAGTACCTCGTCTCCTACCTTCCAAACTTTACGGAAGCGTGCGTCGTGCTTGGGTAGCACAGTTGGTATAGTACTTGCCAGCGAAAGGCAAAGGTCCCTACTTCGAGTCGCGGTCCGTCACCCAGTTTTAATCTGCCAGGAAGTTTCAAAAATCGCATGTGATTGTGTAATTATCATAACGGACACCCGGGCAACGGTCGAGAAGAGGTAAAAATTCAGATTGGACCATAGGAGACAGGGATTTCATTTAATGGGGACCAAGGATTGACTACAGTAACAATGTATATATGAGTGTATGCTCCAGTAGTCATGCAGAGATGAAGAGGCTTCCGCAGGACAGACTAGCGTGGAGAGCTAGTAAATCTTACAACGGAAGGCACAACAACCGCAATACGGTTTCGCTGCCACTTCCGCCACTTGTCGAGCTCGGTGGACCGCTGGCGGTAAGAGCGCCGGGCAGGCCCCCCTATCGATTCTGGGCGGCCGCGCCAGTGCCAGCGTGTGCAGCACCTCTCAGCCTCTGCCCTCGCGGACTGGCGACAGCAGCTGGCGCGCCGCCAGCCAGCGCGTTGCCGCCACTGGCGTCTGCGTCCCACGCGACGCTGGCGCCAGTACCAGCCCCACTCCCTAATGAGCACCACGCTCCGCACGCCTGATGAGGGCGCCCTCCACTGCTCCGGAATGTAGGTGTTAGCCCGAATAATGCGATAAGGACGCGGCACCACCACGTGCCGGAAACACTTCCACTGCGCGAGTACGTACGTGCGTGAGCGTACTTGTGCGAGAGAGTGTAAATCACATCTGGCTGAGGAGCCACTTAGGTTTATGTCTGTAAATATTCATACGTGACTGCTTCTTATGTCACGATGTATCATGACAGTACTTTTCCCCTTAATTACTTTTAGATACACACATGAATACAGACTTTCAAGTATCTTTAGCGCCGTTCCCTTACAGGAGTTGAACGAGTTCTTATTTTACCTATCCAGTTAATTATAATTCCGATAGTATGGTACTATGATGGCACTCTATCTTCCCCCATTGGCTTCTCTGTTCTTACTAATAAATAAAATTAATCTGAACCACAGTGTTAATTTTGTCACTGTCTCGATATTTATTATAAACACTAACGTGCAGTCAGAATAGAACTAACGTGCTGGTCGGAGAGTCGTACCATTTATAAAATATCGAATATTCCAGAATATATAAATATAAGAAATTTTGAGAACCCGCCAGATATAACAGATACTACATAACAAGTAAGTATTGATTGTCGGCTTGATCTGGCAACTGCAGCACTACAAGCCACACTGCGTGGATCACAAAAAAAGCTGACTCACTACTTAATCTAAATTATCCTAAGGACGAACAAACACAACCATGCCCGAGGGAGGACTCGAACCTCCGCCAGGACCAGCAGCAGGGTCCATGAATGCAGCGCCCAAGACCGCTCGGCTAATCCCGCGCGGCTATGGATCGCAGCTCGTGATCATATCACTACCAAATCGAGTGCAGTGTATCTGTTGACCACTAATTTTGATACCTGTTTTTCATTGCTTCTATTCCACTTTTTATAAATACATTAAATAAGATGAAGCCTCTTTCCTAATTCCATTCATATCTATTTGCAGTTCAAACATGAGAGGCAATGTTGAACGTCGTAAGTGCTACTCTTCAGCCGGCCGCTGTGTCCGAGCGGTTCTAGGCGCTTCAGTACGGAACCACACTGCTGAAACGGTCGCAGGTTCGAATCATGCCTAGGCCATGGATGTATCTGATGTCCTTACGTTAGTTTTAAGTATTTCTAAGTGTAGGGGTGTGGTGACATCATAATATAAGTCCGATAGTGCTTAAAGCAATTTGAATTTTGCTACTCTTCGCAAACACTTTCTCAGTGCTGATGCGTCTCTTTTACTCTAACTAGAATTGTTCCAAGTGCCAAATCATGGGAAAAAAGCCAGTGCAATCGCACAGAACTAAAATTAAAAATATGACCAGCTTCGGCCTCTAAGTAGTGGGCCACCTTCAGATCGTGTACCATCCGACTGACGATGACGACACTTGGTAGAGCTGTGCTGACCCAAGTCACAAAACTATTGGTGACCGAAATAAGTCATACTTTTTATAAATGACTATGAGTTCGGGACTATTTACTAATTTTACTTAGTTGACAGATCGTTATTATATACCAATAATGTTATCTAAAAACGGAGAAAGTGTTCCAGATATTCATTAGTAGATGGTAAATGGTCTTTGTGTCAATCAGTACTACTGTTTTTAGAGTGCCGTTCCTCAAGGTCTCCTACATTTAGCTGATACACTTTTGCCATAAGCAGAATCCATGCAAGCTTTCTCTTCTACCAACAAAAATTCCTTAAAAGAAGAAGATAATCTGGGTTTCAAAATTCGTAAAAAAATTTGAGAAGTGAACAGACGAATCTGCAAAATTGTATGAAAACTAAAGCTACGAACCTGTTAAAGGTAATTCCAATTCTTTGTTTTTAAGGGCACTGTAGAAACTTTGTTCTCAACGCAGATGTGTAAGTTCTCAAATTGCAGTGTGATCAGAGAACATTTTTACGCGGGATATTTTAATTTCGTTAAACTACGATAGAAATACAAAACAAGACGTAGTTCAGATACATAACCTACAGTTCCACTGTCACAAAAGCCCAGTTAATCTCCTCGAACCCTCGACAGTCTTCGTGATAACCTTCAGTATGCTATTTGATAAAGTAAGTTATACTGCAAGTGGCTCACCGTCGCCCGTTGAGCAACCTCCTTCCGTAAGATAGTGCACGTGTTAATCTCAGCTCGCTTAATTCACAGACAACATTTTTCTTTCTTTAATGTGCTCCACACAGTATCGCAGTGGCGATCGGTTACCAATCTATGACAATGCGGCGTATTTTCTACCATATGTTACTCGTTTGAAGAATTTTTGAGATGAAGAATTAAACAAGAAATACGAGGGTGCCTTCCATTTGAGCATAGCTCTATTCATTCTCTATTTACGACTGGTGTTTCTTCCTTAGAGCTGTAGTGGAGAAGCTATCTGTTGCTGTTGTGGTTTTCAGTCCTGAGACTGGTTTGATGCAGCTTTCCATGCTACTCTATCCTGTGCAAGCTTCTTCATCTCCCAGTACCTACTGCAACCTACATCCTTTTGAATCTGCTTAGTGTATTCATCTCTTCGTCTCCCTCTTCGATTTTTAGCCTCCACGCTGCCCTCCAATGCTAAATTTGTGATCCCTTGATGCCTCGGAATATGTCCTACCAACCGGTCCCTACTTTTTGTCAAGTTGTGCCACAAACTCGTCTTCTCCCCAATTCTATTCAATACCTCCTCGTTAGTTATGTGATCTACCCATCTAATCTTCAGCATTCTTCTGTAGCACCACATTTCGAAAGCTTCTATGCTCTTCTTGTCCAAACTATTTATCGTCCATGTTTCACTTCCATACATGGCTATACTCCATACAAATACTTTCAGAAACGACTTCCTGACACTTCAATCTATACTCGTTGTTAACAAATTTTTCTTCTTCAGGAACGCTTTCCTTGCCATTGCCAGTCTATATTTTATATCCTCTCTACTTCGACCATCATCAGTTATTTTGCTCCCCAAATAGCAGAACTCCTTTATTACTTTAAGTGTGTCATTTCCTAATCTAATTCCCATAGCATCACCCGACTTAATTCGACTACATTCCATTATCCTCGTTTTGCTTTTGTTGATGTTCATTTTATATCCTCCTTTCAAGACACTATCCATTCCGTTCAACTGCTCTTCCAAGTCCTTTGCTGTCTCTGACAGAATTACGATGTCATCGGCGAACCTCAAAGTTTTTATTCCTTCTCCATGGATATTAAAACCTACTCCAAATTTTTCTTTTGTTTCCTTTATTGCTTGATCAATATACAGATTGAATAACATCGGGGAGAGACTACAACCTTGTCTCACTCCCTTTCCAACCACTGCTTCCCTTTCAGGCCCCTCGACTCTTATAACTGCCATCTGGTTTCTGTACAAATTGTAAATAACCTTTCGCTCCCTGTATTTTACCCCTGCCACCTTCAGAATTTGAAGGTGAGTATTCCAGTCAACATTGTCAAAAGCTTTCTCTAAGTCTACAAATACTAGAAACGTAGGTTTGCCTTTCCTTAATCTTTCTTCTAAGATAAGTCGTAGGGTCAATATTGCCTCACGTGTTCCAGCATTTCTACGGAAGCCAAACTGATCTTCCGCGAGGTCGGCTTCTACTAGTTTTTCCATTCGTCTGTAAAGAATTCGTGTTGGTACTTTGCAGCTGTGACTTATTAAAGTGATAGTTTGGTAATTTTCACATCTGTCAACACCTGCTTTCTTTGGGATTGGAATTATTATATTCTTCTTGAAGTCTGAGGGTATTTCGCCTGTCTCGTACATCTTGCTCACCAGATGGTAGAGTTTTGTAAGGACTGGCATTCCTGAGGCCGTCAGTAGTTCCAATGGAATGTTGTCTACTACGGTGGCCTTGTTTCGACTCAGGTCTTTCAGTGCTCTGTCAAACTCTTCAGGCAGTATCGTATCTCCAATTTCATCTTCATCTACATCCTCTTCCAATTTCATAATATTGTCCTCAAGTACATCGCCCTTGTATAGACCCTCTATATACTCCTTCCACCTTTCTGCTTCATCTTCTTTGCTTAGAACTGGGTTTCCATCTGAGCTCTTGATGTTCATACAAGTGGTTCTCTTATCTCCAAAGGTCTCTTTAATTTTCCTGTAGGCAGTATCTATCTTACCCCTAGTGAGATAAGCCTCTACATCCTTACATTTGTCCTCTAGCCATCCCTGCTTAGCCATTTTGCACTTCCTGTCGATCTCATTTTTGAGACGTCTGTATTCCTTTTTGCCTGCTTCATTTACTGCATTCTTGTATTTTCTCCTTTCATCAATTAAATTCAATATTTCTTCTGTCACCCAAGGATTTCTACTAGCCCTCGTCTATTTACCTACTTGATCCTCTGCTGCCTTCACTACTTCAACCCCGAAAGCTACTCATTCTTCCTCTACTGTATTTCTTTCCCCTATTCCTGTCAATTGCTCCTTCATGCTCTCCCTGAAACTCTGTACAACCTCTGGTTCTTACAGTTTATCCAGGTCCCATCTCCTTAAATTCCCACCTTTTTGCAGTTTCTTCAGTTTTAATCTACAGGTCATAACCAATAGATTGTGGTCAGAGTCCACATCTGCCCTTGGAAATGTTTTACAATTTGAAACCTGGTTCCTAAATCTCTGTCTTACCATTATACAATCTATCTGATACCTTTTAGTATCTCCAGGGTTCTTCCATGTATACAGCCTTCTTTTATGATTCTTGAACCAAGTGTTACCTATGATTAAGTTGTGCTCTGTGCAATATTCTACCAGGTGGCTTCCTCTTTCATTTCTTTACCCCAGTCCATATTCACCTACTACGTTTCCTTCTCTCCCTTTCCCTACTACCGAATTCCAGTCACCCATGACTATTAAATTTTCATCTCCCTTCACTATCTGAATAATTTCTTTTATTTGATCATACATTTCTTCAATTTCTTCGTCATCTGCAGAGCTAGTTGGCATACAAACTTGTACTACTGTAGTAGGTGTGGGCTTCGTATCTATCTTAGCCACAATAATGCGTTCAGTATGATGTTTGTAGTAGCTTACCCGCATTCCTATTTTCCTATTCATTATTAAAGCTACTCCTGCATTACCCCTATTTGATTTTTTGTTTATAACCCTGTAGTCACCTGGCCAGAAGTCTAGTTCCTCCTGCCACCGAACTTCACTAATTCCCTCTATATCTAACTTTAACCTATCCATTTCCATTTTTAAATTTTCTAACCTACCTGCCCGATTAAGGGAGCTGACATTCCACGCTCCGATCCGTAGAACGCCAGTTTTCTTTCTCCTGATAACGACATCCTCTTGAGTAGTCCCCGCCCGGAGATCCGAATGGGGGACTGTTTTACCTCCGGAATATTTTACCCAAGAGGACGCCATCATCACTTAATCTTACAGTAAAGCTGCATGTCCTCGGGTAAGATTACGGCCGTAGTTTCCTCTTGCTTACAGCCGTTCGCAGTACCAGCACAGCAAGGCCGTTTTGGTTAGTGTTACAAGGCCAGATCAGTCAATCATCCAGACTGTTGCCCCTGCAACTACTGAAAAGGCTGCTGCCCCTCTTCAGGAACCACACGTTTGTCTGGCCTCTCAACAGATACCCCTCCGTTGTGGTTGCACCTACGGTACGGCTATCTGTATCGCTGACGCACGCAAGCCTCCCCACCAACGGCAAGGTCCATGGTTCATGGGGGGAGGAGCAGCTATCTAATAATGTATAAAACAGTACATACAGTTCGCATAATAAAAGGAAGACCGTGTTAAAATATCGCCAACCTTCTGTACAAATTAAACACAGTCAGCCATTGCCAGTACTTGGGAGACGAAAAATCACAAGTATTGCTGTCCAGCAACAATCGTGTGATTCAACTTCGCACCCAGATGTGAAATTCTTAATACAAAAATCTAGTATCTGGAATGGTTATAGCCCTGACTTCCACACTAAAATAATCAGTGCAACAAGACCAAAAACAGCGTAAACTTTCTTCTCAAAACTATTCTATGTGGAGACAAATAGCAAACAAATGTTGTAAAACAATTTTCAAAAAATGTAAATTATAGGAGTGAAACTTTTCACAACGCTCATCGGCAATGCAGATTTACTCATAACGCACAAGTTTTACAGGAAATGAAACGTAGCTTTAAGACCAAAAGAACAGAAACACATCCAGTTTCATGTTCGTTTCAGCACAAACACTGCATTCATATGCACGCAACCACACTACATTGTTCCTATATAATTACAACACTGCCATCTACGTAAGTAAAATGTAGTGGAGACAATATTATCATTCCACTGTACAAAGTTTCAGTGCGACATAATTATTCTGTATATAATTGAGATCCAGTAATTATGTAAATCGATTTTTTTCTCATTCTTCAGATTGTGGGAAGCGTTAGGCTACAAACAGGTATGAAAGCGAATACATGAAATCAATAGAGAGTTAAGCAAATGTAACATTTGTTTTGTAGGACTGCGCATAACGTCTGCAATGAACACTCTGTATGAAATAAAAGTCTGGCGTATTCTACTGCTCGAGTAATTGCAGTTCTTGTCAAGTAGGGATTATATTAGTCTTCGAAAGAATAAAGAAATTCGCTGCTAGGATCTGAACAAGACAGTATAGCTCATTAGAAAATTGATATACGAGTATATTGTTCGATATTACTTCTTTGGTCAGATACGTGACGAAACCCGTCATGGACTATGCCGCACTTAGTTCGAAATATAGAGTTTCAAACTGCCCTTTCCTTTCATAATCTATAGCCCTACTGAGTAGCAATTATCAAACCCTATGTAGTAGTCATGGCGTCAGAATTAGTCCTGATGGAATAGCAGTGTTTCCGCAAGCTAATATCTTGTTTTAATGCACAATTAGTCCTCTTTCACTGATTTTATTGAAATATTATAGGCCGTGGCGTTGTTTTGTTGTTTCCTCTTCTAGCACTTGGGGAAAGTGGCCTTGACAGAGTTAGACTGAAATGAGGGAAAGTAGAAGAAAGGTTGGTGTTTAACGTCCCATCGACAACGCGGTCGGGAAGACGCAGCACAAGCTCGAATTAAGACACTTTTGTGTGTCCGTCCTTCTGACTGGAGTTTTGAATAACTTTGGCCATTCACTTATATAATAAAGTGGCACACCTGCAGTCGTCCTTACGAAGTTATTATATGGCTAGCAGTTTTTGCGGTTCAGTACACCATCTTTAGGATTTAACTGACGATGAGGGGTTAACACCAATCGTATACACGTCTCTTCAATAACCAGTATCTATGAACTGGTTTCAGCAGACTATCTGTAACAAGGATGATGTGTCCCCAACCATCAACATAGTTGTTACAGCCAGTTTGCAAAAACTGCTGGTGAGACGTGTAAACGATTGGAGTTAAACCCCCTTAGCGTCAGTTAAGGCCTGAAGATGGTGAACTGAAGCACCGAAACTGGTGGCCGTATCATAAATAATATCTTAAGGACGACTGTAGGTGTTCCATTTCCTTACATGCGAATTAAGGAGAAGACACTAGCCAGCCATTTGTCTTACACGTTTTAGGGAAATCGCGTATAACCTCATTTAGGATGGCCAGACGTGGATTTGAACAGCCGTCCTGCCGAAATGTAATGAAACAGGCTCATATCACTGCAGTGTAAGAAATATGAAATTATACCGTGGTTCAAACACCACTTGAAAGTATTGGTGCCCAAGTTACTGACTGGGTGGGTCAAAGGTCTTAACTGAACAACATCGGCTTAACCTCCGCAGCTGATAGCCAAAGACTTTGCACGTAGAAGAAATCCATAGGAGACCCAGAAATGCGATATCCAAGTGCTTGTGTTATTCTGAATTACGATGCAAAGCTCCTGTCTACATGCTGCACGTCCAAAGGGACTCGTCATCGTAATTCAGAGTAATATAGACACTGCAATATCGTATTTATCCGCTGACACCGAGGAAGCAACTTCCAAGTAACTAAATGTATCCACAGTTGCGAATAAAGACGACCATCAGCTGTAGAATGGAACGACGACGATGACAACTTGTGACGGACGGACTCGCGTCTTACCCTTTAGCTATCCATTCATGACTCACTACCAGACCCTAACTCCATATGTCGTCAGACATGCATCTACGACCAGGACTCGTATGTCCGTTATGTACATTCCCGTACAGGGTAGACGGTGTATTTTGAAAGTCGCTTGCCCGGTAACGCAGTGGCTGTGTTGTTCTGATTGTGTTTAGGAAGGCGGTTCATCGCTGAACACAATACGACGACAATCATTAACAGTTCATGCTTCCCGGACACGGCATCAATCAAACGCTATCGTTTATGTTGTGGTGTTAACGGCAGCCTACCGATGGAAAGACAATTTCCTAGTCCGGCTGCTGTTCGTCTCCGGTTAATGGTGCGGGATGATATAAATGTTTTCAAGGAGTTCTTTACTTGTTCTGGGACTGCACGCACACACGTGAAGTGGCTACGATGTGGAATGACATAAATGTCGCATGGGGTCCATTACTTGTTCTGGGACTGCAAGGACATACATGAATGTTTACGATGTACTGTATTTCTACAATAATTTTTTATATAGGGTGTTACAGAAAGCTATGACCAAACTTTCAGGAAACATTCCTCACACACAGAGAAAGAAAAGATGTTATGTGGAGATGTGTCCGGAAACGATTACTTTCCATGTTAGAGCTCATTTTATTACTTCTCTTCAAATCACATTAATCATGGAATGGAAACACACAGCAACAGAACGTACCAGCGTGACTTCAAACACATTGCTACAGAAAATGTTCAAAATGTCCTCCGATAGCGAGGATACATGCATCCACCCTCGGTTGCATGGAATCCCTGATGCGCTGGAGAATGGCGTATTGTATCACAGCCGTCCACAATACGAGCACGAAGAGTCTCTACATTTGGTACCGGGGTTGCGTAAACAAGAGCCCCCATAAATGAAAGTCAAGAGTGTTGAGGTCAGGAGAGCATGGAGGCCATGAAATTGGTCCGCCTCTACCAATCCATCGGTCACCGAATCTGTTGTTGAGAAACGTACGAACACTTCGACTGAAACGTGCAGGAGATCCATCGTGCATGAACCACATGTTGTGTCGTACTTGTAAAGGCACATGTTCTAGCAACACAGGTAGAGTATCCCGTATGAAATCATGATAACGTGTTCCATTGAGCGTAGGTGGAAGAACATGGGGCCCAATCAAGACATCACCAACAATGCCTGCCCAAACGTTCACAGAAGATCTGTGTTGATGATGTGATTGCACAAATGCGTGCGGATTCTCGTCAGCCCACACATGTTGATTGTGAAAATTTACGTTTTGATCACGTTGGAATGAAGCGTCATCTGTAAAGAGAACATTTGCACTGAAATGAGGATTGAGACATTGTTGCATGAACTATTCGCAGAAGTGTACCCGTGGAGGCCAATGAGCTGCTGATTGTGCTTACTCACGCTGTACATGGTACGGCAACAACTGGCCCGTAGCACTCTCCATACAGTGACGTGGTCAACGTTACCTTGTACAGCAGCAACTTCTCTGACGCTGACATTAGAGTTATCCTCAACTGCACGAAGAATTGCCTCGTCCATTGCAGGTGTCCTCGTCGTTCTAGATCTTCCCCAGTCGCGAGTCATAGGCTGGAATGTTTCGTGCTCCCTAAGACGCCGATCAAATGCTCCGAACGTCTTTCTGTCGGGACACCTTCGTTCTGGAAGTCTGTGTCGATACAAACGTACCGCGCCACGGCTATTGCCCCGTGCTAATCCATACATCAAATGGGCATCTGCCAACTACGCATTTGTAAACATCGCACTGACTGCAAAACCACGTTCTTGATGAACACTAACCTGTTGATGCTACGTACTGATGTGCTTGATGCTAGTACTGTAGAACAATGAGTCGCATGTCAACACAAGCACCGAAGTCAACATTACCTTCTTTCAATTGGGCCAACTGGCGGTGAATCGAGGAAGTACAGTACATACTGACGAAACTAAAATGAGTTCTAACATGGAAATTAAGCGTTTCCGGATACATGTCCACATAACATCTTTTCTTTAATTGTGCCTGAGGAATGTTTCCTGAAAGTTTGGCCGTACCTTTTTGCAACACCCTGTATACGATAATGACGGAAGGTGAAGAAATGAATCAGAATTCGTATCATGGCCTGGAATTGAACCAATGTCTTCTTGCTTACTAGGCAGGAATGCTAGCCGTTACACCACCACGTCACTATGGCTAAGATTAATGCACGGACTACCCTAGTGGCCAGTGCCTTGCCTAACAGAAACTTCAACTCACATCTTCAGCTTATTTTCTCCTTCTTAGATCGTCACTACTGCCGAGGCTCTCTGGCACTGGAATAGCACTCTAGTGTTGGGCATAATGTGGAAATCCTACTTGTTGTAGGTAATCTATAGCTCTTACAATTAAATTTGCCTCGAGACATTTCAGTCTCATCTTCACCTACGATAATGATGGAAGCTGAAGATATGAATAGATGTTTGTGTTAGGGAGGGTACTGCATTAGGGTAGTCAGTGCATCAGTGTTAGCTCTAGTGCTAACACTGCTAGCATTTCTGCCTGATTGGCAAGTATACCTTGATTCAAGTCCTGGGCATATCACGAGTTTCGAATCATTTAGTCAGCTTCCATCATTACCGTAGATAAAGATTAGACTCAAGCGTCTTGAGGAAAATTTAATGGTTCAAATGGCTCTGAGCACTATGGGACTTAACTACTGAGGTCATCAGTTCCCTAGAACGTAGAAATATTTAAACCTAACTAACCTAAGGACATCACACACATCCTTCCCCGAGACAGGATCCGAACCTGCGACGGTAGCGGTCGCGTGGTTCCAGACTGTAGCGCCTAGAACCGCTCGGCCACACAGGCCGGTGAAAATTTAATTACAAGAATATTTCTATAATCTGGCAAAGATTTTATCCAACTGTTTATGTAAAATGGAGCTCTGAAAATTCTTTTATTTGTGTGAAACATCATGATTTAATATTGAATAAAATTGTTAGTGATTAGTTCCAAAATAATTTGTCTGTCAGATTTAAATCCAGTCTGATAATTTTCCAGCACGAAAATGATATCTCATGTGTCCATCGAAACTAACCTGCATCAGAGGTGGATTGCAGTAATCGTAGTACATTTGCGGAAGCTTACTCATTTAATTCAGAGTTTAGCGTCATGAGTATAAGTAGGAGCGAGTCCACATCTTTGCCATTGCGGAACTCTGCGTGGATAGTGAACGGGTTGCAAATTACTTGTACTTATGAAATGAAATTAGGTAACAAAATCAAATGATTAAAAATCATAGAACATGATGCAATTTCTATTGAAGCTCTAGTCCTTCGTACATTCCCACAAATTGCACCGAAATAAATCTTTAAGTATGAGAATTGGAGTTCATAAAGTTGCAAGAGAAACGCTGGACTCGTACCTGAAACTTAATGTCATATATTCTGCGAACCGTTCCTTAACAGTCACTAACAATTTCAGTCGCAGTAACTATTCAGAAGTCGTCCACAATCGACACAGTTTTCTCAATTACAAAAATGGCTAAGATGGCTTCCATGAAAGCCCAGACGGTCGTCATCTTAATTCATTACACGTCCCTCTCTCTCGTAATATTAAAATTATAAGGAATAAGATTTCTTCATTTTCTAGAGAGCACAACGCTCTTCTGCAGAAGTTTGCGGAACGTTATAGCTCACTGCCTGCTGTCGCGCAGCATTATTACGAAAAGGTAAATGTTCTCATATTTTTAAGAAAATTCGAAGTTTCTTTACACACAGAATAAAATATGAATTTAAAAATATTGGGACAACATGTAGCAGATAAGGGGATAGCGTAGACGTGCTTGGTGCACGATACGGTGATCGACCTTTGTGGTCAGACGCATTCGATCACAACTCAGATGACAAGAAAGGGAGTTATCACATTTCCACGTTGTGCGACACCGGCCCTCTGTCACATAGGAATGTCCTAAGAAACTGTATACTGCACAACTCGACCAGCCAGCAAAATGGAGACCCGCAAAGGGCCTCCTTTCAAAATGTAATAACGCTAATAACGCCGTTACAGACGAGTGCGCTGCGTGTCCGTATCGTTCACAGTGATTACTGAAGATCTGACGATGTTAAAGCCTCTTGTAGTGGGTCTCTCTCCTAAGAGCCGCAAGACGCATTTTGTCTGGTGATTCATCAGGTATTTGTAATTTCTTTTGGTGCCTTGTGTAGCTGATGTAGCTGAGCCCTAACACACAGTGCTTATCAAGTCTTTCATGCGATGCCCGTTGCAAACAAAATGATTCTTAAAGCGGATTTTGACGTGCTCATTCGACAGAGCGGTCCAAGATTTGTCTAGTGCGATATTCGTTTTATTGATATGAATTAACACAGACAGTAAAACTTGAAGAATAACCAGTACTGCAGCAGCTACAGCACTGCCTTGGCCCGCGCTGAGTGCCACCACCAAGATTGCAGCTCTACTGAGTTTCTGCTCGACTGTTGTATATTCTTCGTGGTTTACTGCCCCTGCTAATACATATCGGTAAAATGAATATCAGACACGACTAATCTGGGAGTGTTCTGTAAATGCACACGTGAAATTTTATCGTCAATGCGAAACAAATCGACGCTTTCTGTTGACACTGGGTGTCCCATTAATGGCATGACGAGCATGAATTATTTGGGCTGATTCCAACTACATAATGCAAAAATGAAATTGCAAATACCTGCCGAAGGTAGTGTTGTAATACTAGGCTATTGTAGCCTGTCATAAGTATGCTTAGACTAGGGTAATTTCTCTAGTAGCTTTGGTCACCTACTATCGTAGCTGCGTTAAATGTATGTTTACTGCTCTGCGCTCGCAGGTAGCACAGCGCGTCACGTACTCGTCCACCGCGGCGCTGGGGGTTACAGCACCAAGTTACGACACTTGAAGATGGGTGTATCAGAGCCCGAAACCGGTCGTGTCCTAAATAAAAGAATCTTACAACTGTAGTGGTATTTTCAACCTCTGGTATGTTAGGTGTGTTGCATACTTATCGGGCGTTAACTCGTTTCGGTGGCTTTGCTTGCGTATGCTACGTATCTTACTAGATTCTCGAAGGAAGAAGGCCGGCCGCTGTGACCGAGGGGTTCTAGGCGCTTCAGTTCTGAACCCCGCTGCTGCTACAGTCGCAGATTCAAATCCTGCCTCGGGCATGGATGTGTGTGATGTCCTTAGGTTAGTTAGGTTTAAGTAGTTCTAAGTCTAGGGGACTGATGACTTCAGATGTTAAGCCCCATAGTGCTCAGAGCCATTTGAACCATTTTTGAAGGATCAGGAAGCGGCGAATCGTTTAGAAACGGAGTGAGGATATATAACGGGCTGCGTAAACTACGGATCATTTTTATTCCTCACAGTTGTGATTGTTATTTAAAAACGAACATTATTTATAGCAAAACTTAATTTTGCAGTGTTTAATATTTGCAGATTGCTGATTTCTAATCTGAGGAATGTTGTACTGCAAATGTATATGAAAATGCAGATTTATCATATATAGAGCTAGGAAACACAACGTCAATAATACATAAATAAATAAATAAAGCGACATTTTAAACATTGTTGTTGGCTGAGGTCCAGCAACCGAATATATAAATAGCCAACACGGTTTCATAAAATTGTTATCAAATTCACCATGGTTTCGACAGCACCAAGGCGGTCTTCATCAAAATAAAAATTACATAGGATTACATGTAACCACACCATGGGTGAAAGAACATCTGAGCAAAATTGAGCATTTGACGAGAGCATTTTGCTCAGATATTTTTTCACCCATGGTGTGGTTACATGTAATCCTATGTAATTTTTATTCTGATGAAGACCGCCTTGGTGCTGTCGAAACCACGGTCAATTTGACGACATATTTATGGAACCTGGGTGGCTATACACATATTCTGTAATTAAACGTAAAAAAATCAAAGTAGAATTAAATATCACTTCAATACTTCGTTGAGTTTGGATAAAACATGTTTCTGTTATACATAAGCAGAAAGCTCTTGTCTCTGATCATGATGAAAAACGTTCTGTTGAGTACAAAATAGCAAAATACAGATTTTTATGTTTGTACTTCCATTAAAAACAATTGCTGTGGTCAGATAATTGAGCAGAATTTATGCAATCGATTAATTTCTATTACTTATAAAATGCAATTTATTTTTTGTAAGGATATCAAAATACGCACTGGACCAACTCTCGACGATGTGCGGTTCAAATTATGTGCGAAAAAAACAAACAAAGAGAAGTTGTTGGTTCCTAGTTCCTCTCTCACACATTCATCTATTAAGGTACAAAGAAACTGCAGATCTTGGCTGCGAGAGGACGGTGATTGAAATCAACAGAGAAAGTTGAAAATTTGAGCCGGACTTGGTTCGCATCCGGGTCTCTTTCTTATGAAGTATATTTTGTGTCCACTTTTTCCACCAAAACCGTAACAAAAATGACTAGCTTACAATGAAATAACATAAATAAGGTGAAAGCTAATTGCAGTCATCAGTTACAGCATTCATAGAATGAGCAGTGATATTCAGTCTTTAACAGTAACACAAATTTAAGAATTTCCTCCATTCGAAGGGCATCTACACTGTCACCTTCAGCTGGTGGCAGTTCAGCATCCATTTTCTTCTTCTGCAGCTTCAGGTTTCTTTTGATGAATCCACAGACGCAACTTAATCACGTTGTAAAAGTTTTATGTATGTTCTGCAGTCTCCTCCAAAGCAAATTATGCGGACAGAAGAGCAGTCGTGAACAGAAACATGAGCCATCCGGACACAGTGCTCATAGCAACTGCACGGACTATCCAACCTCGCCTCCTGTGAAACCCAAATTCTCGACTTATCCACAGTCTACAAATGTAGCGACACTTGCCCTTACATCCACATTTCTCGTAGCATTTTGCCGATTCCTGTAAGCGTTTGAGCCTGGTGTGCGTCTCCACTGCTGCACTTAAGAGATTATTTGCCATCTCACCTTAATCTCATAAATGTTATTTCGGACATACCCGTAAAAACAGACACCACATATATACATTCATTGATGTTTCTTTCCCTACCACTGCTACCAATAGTAACGGTACCCCTTCTATACACTACGTCATTCATGTACTGTACGATAGCTACCGGACTGTAGTTTTGGTAGAGCGCTAACCTAAACATTACAGAAAATTATTAGGAGAGACAACCCGATAACCTACATGGCCTGGTGACAACACTAAACACGAGCAATGTTAATACATTCTGCTGGCGATTGTACTTGTCACACACATACCAGCCGGTGGTGTGTACGTATACGGAAGTAAACTGGCGTCCGACCAGTTCTTCTGCGTGTTTAATTTTTTTTTTCAGGCCTACAAAAATGTTTTCCTCATACAGGTGGACCCCGTTATACGCGGATTCGTTAGCGGAGTTTTGAGTATCTGCCATCTATTAACAGCACACGGAAGCAGCCACCCGTTAGCATACCTCGGTATGGAACAGCGTCTTCTGTGATGTTTGTCGAAATACGAGTCGTCAGTCCAGGTCAGCACAGCTGTCGGGTAAAAGGAATGAAATTGTGCCTGTCGAGTGAAAGAAGCGTGTATGAAGGTGGCATTCACTATAGAGAAAGAGAAAATTTTAATCGGTATTTTGACATTCGGTGTGCTTCGGGACTTCTTGAATTCACCGTGAGAACTGTCCGTGCCAACGCGGGATCATTTCTAAAAACTGCTCTCTGTTTAACTGGCTTATGTATGACAAGAGTGACCAAATGTCACATGTAGGCGATGGAAAGCATGGAAAAAATGGGCACAACAACCAACCACAAATGCCTCTCTCTGGAGCTGTTAATTCAAGCTAAAGCCGAGAAACTCAATATACACTCCTGGAAATTTAAATAAGAACACCGTGAATTCATTGTCCCAGGAAGGGGAAACTTTATTGACACATTCTTGGGGTCAGATACATTACATGATCACACTGACAGAACCACAGGCACATAGACACAGGCAACAGAGCATGCACAATGTCGGCACTAGTACAGTGTATAGCCACCTTTCGCAGCAATGCAGGCTGCTATTCTCCTATGGAGACGATCGTAGAGATGCTGGATGTAGTCCTGTGGAACGGCTTGCCATGCCATTTCCACCTGGCGCCGCAGTTGGACCAGCGTTCGTGCTGGACGTGCAGACCGCGTGAGACGACGCTTCATCCAGTCCCAAACATGCTCAATGGGGGACAGATCCGGAGATCTTGCTGGCCAGGGTAGTTGACTTACACCTTCTAGAGCACGTTGGGTGGCACGGGATACATGCGGACGTGCATTGTCCTGTTGGAACAGCAAGTTCCCTTGCTGGTCTAGGAATGGTAGAACGATGGGTTCGATGACGGTTTGGATGTACCGTGTACTATTCAGTGTCCCCTCGACGATCACCAGAGGTTTACGGCCAGTGTAGGAGATCGCTCCCCACACCATGATGCCGGGTGTTGGCCCTGTGTGCCTCGGTCGTATGCAGTCCTGATTGTGGCGCTCACCTGCACGGCGCCAAACACGCATACGACCATCATTGGCACCAAGGCAGAAGCGACTCTCATCGCTGAAGACGACACGTCTCCGTTTGTCCCTCCATTCACGCCTGTCGCGACACCACTGGAGGCGGGCTGCACGATGTTGGGGCGTGAGCGGAAGACGGCCTAACGGTGTGCGGGACCGTAGCCCAGCTTCATGGAGACGGTTGCGAATGGTCCTCGCCGATACCCCAGGAGCAACAGTGTCCCTAATTTGCTGGGAAGTGGCGGTGCGGTCCCCTACGGCACTGCGTAGGATCCTACGGTCTTGGCGTGCATCCGTGCGTCGCTGCGGTCCGGTCCCAGGTCGACGGGCACGTGCACCTTCCGCCGACCACTGGCGACAACATCGATGTACTGTGGAGACCTCACGCCCCACGTGTTGAGCAATTCGGCGGTACGTCCACCCGGCCTCCCGCATGCCCACTATACGCCCTCGCTCAAAGTCCGTCAACTGCACATACGGTTCACGTCCACGCTGTCGCGGCA
Source organism: Schistocerca gregaria (assembly GCF_023897955.1). NCBI lineage: Eukaryota > Metazoa > Arthropoda > Insecta > Orthoptera > Acrididae > Schistocerca > Schistocerca gregaria. The sequence continues at coordinate 352,819,718 of NC_064922.1, read as the reverse complement.
TGCTACCAGTGTTAAAGACTGCGATGGAGCTCCGTATGCCACGGCAAACTGGCTGACACTGACGGCGGTGGTCCACAAATGCTGCGCAGCTAGCGCCATTCGACGGCCAACACCGCGGTTCCTGGTGTGTCCGCTGTGCCGTGCGTGTGATCATTGCTTGTACAGCCCTCTCGCAGTGTCCGGAGCAAGTATGGTGGGTCTGACACACCGGTGTCAATGTGTTCTTTTTTCCATTTCCAGGAGTGTAGATTAAACGAAGGAAAATGAAGATCCAGCAGCTTTGTTGGCCTGCTCGTGTTGATTTGATCACTTCAGGCATCGCTTTGGCGTTCACTACGTTAAAATGACGAAATAGGCAGCTGTGTCACACGAAGTTGGATACGAGGAAGTTAAACAGAGGTTTGAAGAAATTGTGATCGAAAAATGCTATACTTAAAAGCTGGTTTTCAGCCTTGATGAAACGAGCTTAGTTTGGACACGAATGCATAGTCGTACATTCATTTGTATTGAAAAGAAAACAGCATCTGGGTGGAAGGCTGCAGCCTTCTTTTCGGAGGAAATGTTGCTGGGGATTGTAAATTAAAACCGCTTGCTATCTGTAACTCTCAAAATCCTAGGACACTAAAGGATTGCGACAAGAGTAGGCTGAGATGTCATTTTAGATAGAATAATGATTTCGGTGTATTATTGTGTCTTTGAATGTTTTATTTTTACGTGTATAAATGTTGCATTAAAATGCGTTTCATTACGATGACGCTTCTTACTTTTGGTAAAAATACAAAGGTACTCTACTAGTTTGAACTTCATTTGTTAGTAAACGAGAACCTAAGTTCATATTTTACGTATAAAATGACTATCGATGCCCTCGAATTCGGTATGCGCGATAATTTGTTGGAACGGACCTGTCGCGTATAACAAGGTTTACATGTAGTAGGAGGGTTGTCCAGAAAGTAAGTTCCGATCGATGGCGAAATGGGAACCACAGAGAAAATCAGAAACGTTTTATTTGCAGCAGTTAAATACATCTTCCATCTACTTCTCTAAATAGTCGCCGCTCGAACTTCGAGTTTTGTCGTAGTGTTGTATCAACTTTCCAATATCCTCGTCATAGAAAGCAGCCGCCTGTGCTTTCAGCCAGTTATCTGCGCTGGTCTGCAGCTCGTTGTCTGTGGAAATATTTTGTCTTCGTAGCCAGCGGTTCTTGTGAGCAGAGATGAGACTCAGGGGGAGCCAATTACGGACTGTATTTTGGGTGATCAAACACTTCTCATTGGCAAAGCTGCAAGAGCATCTTGATTGCCCCTGCAGTGTGCGGCCGAAAATTGGCTTGAAGAAGGAACTGCTCGACATTTGTGTTATGTGGGCTGCATGACACAGGCGAAATCTCTAACCGGGCTCTCATACTTGGTGGGAGACGCTATTCCCAATGGATCTTTATGTGCTCACTGTCCACTCAAAACTGAAAAGAGCGACGCGACGCGATCCACGGGCATACTAGAGAAACTGCCCAACACATCTGTGCAAAGCTTTACCGAATTTTCCAAGTGGTTTCCATTTCACGACCGATCGCAACTTACCTTCTGGACAATCCTCGTATAATGGGAGGTATTTTAGTGTGTTAGTTAATAGCTTAGGACGCTCGTAAATGGATAGTGAAAGTCACAACTGGGCACAAGATTGTTAATCCGTTAATTAATGAAGTTAATTTTCCGAGTAGTAGACTGACTTTTAAGTTAATTAAAAAAGAGTTAATGGTCATTTCAACTTATGTTGACCTTATTTTAATCCGTTAATCGTTAGTTAGGTATCTACTATTTATGAGAAAAATGATGCTGCGCCGCCGCGACAATCATGTTCCAATAAGTTTGGGTCATGTATGTGTGTGATTATAGCAGGATGCTCGCGACCCATGTAAACAATGGAGTGCGAGCGAGAATAACTGGATGTTGGCTGTTTATTGTTGTTTGTTTATTCAGCTCGTGTTAAGTATTACTTTTAGTTGTTGATTGACTGCAGAAATTAAATCATGGAATTGGGTTCTAGCTCCACCTCTGATAAAAATCAGTGGCCACGTTTAAGTGTTTACGTTAATTTTGTATCGAAATCGGGAGAAAAAGATACTTTTCGATTGCAGGCTGTCCTTGTCCAACCCGGAACTACAGATAATGAAATACAAGGTTTGAAGCAAGAATGAAGGCGTGATTCAGTCGAAGAAAGTCAAAAAGAAAAGTCAATCTTGGGCATTCAGTTATCGACAGCGGAACAATTATCAGAAGCCAGTTAAAGGGGGGAGGACGTCACACGGGACGACTTGGAGCAGGAGAGGCACCAGAGGACATTTTAATATCCACTGTCTGTACTTCAACGAACAAATTCATAAAACTTTGTCAAAACGGCCAGAAAAGATTCAGGATTTACACTCATAGCAGTGGAAGTTCAAAAATATAAGAAAATACTTTTTTTAAATTTGAAATTTGACCTTTCTTTACTTACCATTGACTGCTTTGTTGCTGTAAGCACACTTTCCTTCATAAATAAGGGAGATTCTTCGATGAATTTTGCACAACATATAAACCATAACTCTAGAATTTTCCAAATCTATTGAAAATTGTGGTAAAAATTGAGATAATGAACGATAAAATTTGAGTTTTTTCTAAACATGAAGTTTAAAATGTAACAGCACGATAATTTTTTCCTATGTTAAATAATTTCTTGGGTTTCAGACATTTGTAAGTATGGTTTGTATTCTGCGCAAAATTCATCGAAGAATCTCTCTTACTTATGAAGAAACGTGTACCTACAGCAACAAACGCAGCCAATAGTAAGTGAAAAATGATGAAGTTTCACATGTAAAACAAAATTAATTTTGTTATGTTTTTGTACTTCCACTGCTAAGAGTGAGAATTCTGAATCCTTCCTGGTCTTGCTGACAGAGTTTTATGATTTTATTCGTAAAAGTATAGACAGTGGGAATTAAAAAGTTCTGTGATGTCAGTCCTGCTCAACGACGACCCGTTTGACGTCCTACCCCCTTAAAAGAATATGTATGGTTTACTATTACGAGTTATCGAGTAACAATTAACCTTAACGTCCGATAAAAGTCTTGTAAAGTAACGCTTAATGAATTTTTGGTATCGGATTAACGATTAGCCAAGTTATATTTTTGGTTAGCGTTTCCCAGCCATGGTAGGAGTCATGAGTATGGAAGCTGCGCGTGGTTCGTCCCATAATTATTGTTTTAGCTGTGCTTATTGTGTGGAGCGGTCGTATCGTGTGTCAAACACATACGGGCATTGTTATTTAAAGAACCTCATTACAGTTGCAGAAAAAGGCGTCGGAAACAGTGCGCTCTGGTTACCGTACGTGCAGGTAGCTCTCGTTTCAACTTTTCCGCCACATTCGGAAGTCCGGCCGGGCGCGGGGCCTTAATTAAGGATGCGGCTGGCGCCTCCGAATTTTAGCGCGAACGCAGGCCGCCGTCGAGAGCGCGTTAATTCCGGGTAGAGGCGGCGCGGGGGTCCGGCGGAGAGGTTCGCCGCTGCCTACTCGTCTGTCGGTCGGTCGGTCGGTCGGTCGGTCGGTGGGACGGTCTGGCGCTGAGTCGGCATGTCGCTACGGAGGGCGCCACTCGGTGTTATCCGAAATTTGGAAACTAATAACTGACGCAGCGTAATCTGCTTTGCCCGTAATGGGAAAATCAACAATGGCGCGCGCGCCCACCGGTGGCTTGCTGATGGGGTTTGGGCTCCGCTGTAAATGTGACGCTAATGCGGCCCGAATACCGGCGCCTCACTCTGTAAAGCCGAATTCCCGCTGTCAGAATTGGCTCGGCTGTTTCGTATTAAATGTTTTGTGACGCCGCCGGTGCCAGATCTGCGATTCGCGGTAAGCCGCCGTTCCTGGATTGTAAAAGCGGTGCTCCGCAATCACTGGCCGATACCCTTCGGGCCTCGAGCACGCGCGCCGTGCACACGTAAACAAAAGAGGAAATCTGCGGCCGACATTGATTTCTAACTGCTGTGGCCGGCCGAAGGTTTTTTGAGTTTTGGAAACAGGAGCGGAAAGAAGTGATTGAATTATTCTGTTTGGGTTTGTTTCGCGTATGTATGACTCCTGCAAAGTGTTGCTTCTATTGTGTGTTTGCTGACGTTGAAATCGCACCACCGACGAGGTAGATACACTACTGGACATTAAAATTGTTACACCACGAAGATGACGTGCTACAGACGCGGAATTTAACCGACAGAAAGAAGATGCTGCGATATGCAAATGATTAGCTTTTCAGAGCATTCACACAAGGTTGGCGCCGGTGACGACACCTACAACGTGCGGAAATGAGGAACGTTTCCAACCGATCTCTCATACACAAACAGCAGTTGACCAGCGTAGTCTGGTGAAACGTTGTTGTGATGCCTCGTGTAAGGAGGAGAAATGCGAACCATCACGTTTCCGACTTTGATAAAGGTCGGATTGTAGCCTATCGCGATTGCGGTTTATCGTATCGTGACATTTCTGCTCGCGTTGGTCGGGATCCAGTGACTGTTAGCAGAATACGGAATCGGTGGGTTCAGGAGGGTAATACGGAACGCCGTGCTGGATCACAACGGCCTTGTGTCACTAGCAGTCGAGACGAGAGGCATCTCATCCGCATGGCTGTAACGCATCGTGCAGCCACGTCTCGATCCCTGAGTCAACAGATGGGGACGTTTGCAAGAAAATAACCACCTGCACGAACAGTTCGACGACGTTTGCACCAGCATGGAATATCAGCACGGATACAATGGCTGCGGTTACCCTTCACGCTTCATAACAGACAGGAGCGCCTTCCATGATGTGCTCGACGACGAACCTGGGTGCACGAATGGCTAAACGTCATTTTTTCGGATGAATCCAGGTTATATAACAGAATCAAGAGGGTCACATCCGTGTTTCGCGACATCGCGGTGAACGCACATTGGAAGCATGTATTCGTGCACCCGGCGTGATGGTATGGGGTGCCAATGGTTACTCGTCTCGGTCACCTCTTGTTCGCATTGACGGCACTTTGAACACTAGACGATACATTTCAGATGTGTTACGACCCGTGGTTCTATCCTTCATTCGATCTCTGCGAAAAACTACATTTCAGCATGACAATGCACGACCGCATGTTGCAGGTCCTGTACGGGCCTTTCTGGATACAGGGGATGTTCGACTTCTGCCCTGGCCAGCACATTCTTCAGATCTCTCACCAATTGAAAACGTCTGGTCAATGGTGGACGAGCAACTGGCTCATCACAATACGCCAGTCGCTACTCTTGATGAACTGTGGTATCGTGTTGAAGCAGCATGGGCAGCTGTACCTGTACACGCCATCCAAGCTCTGACTCAATGCCCAGGCGTATCAAGGCCGTTATTACGGCCAGAGGTGGTTGTTCTGGGTACTGATTTCTCAGGATCTATGCACCCAAATTTCGTGAAAATGTAATCACATGTCAGTTCTAGTATAATATGTTTACCAATGAATACCCGTTTAGCACCTGCATTTCTTTTTGGTGTAGCAGTTTTAATGGCCAGTAGTGTACATACCTGACACACACACACACACACACACACACACACACACACACACACACACACACACACACACACACTCGCACACGTTTTCAAAACATTCTTCACAATGTGCGAAGATTTCGTATTGTACACTAATACATTTTAGGTTCAAATGGTTCAAATGGCTCTGAGCATTATGGGACTCAACTGCTGTGGTTATTAGTCCCCTAGAACGTAGAACTACTTAAACCTAACTAACCTAAGGACATCATACACATCCATGCCCGAGGTAGGATTCGAACCTGCGACCGTTGCAGTCGCACGGTTCCGGACTTAGCGCCTAGAACCGCGAGACCACAGCGGCCGGCTACATTTTAGGACCAAACTTATTTTTTTAGTTACAAATTTTTCTGCGGTGACTGTCAACAGCATCGATATACTTTGAGAAATGCATGATACACATGGTGCTCTTGCAAAACATTAATTTATTTCCTGCTTAGATCATGGACCACTTTCACAGTGGGAAAATATCTAGTGTGACTTCACACTGCATTCGTGCTATTTAACAAGAAAAGTACACACCATTGCTGACAATAAAATTTAAGAAAATGGTACTTGACGCCATAATAAAGGCTTAAGCTAGCAGAAAATTACTGGGTCTTGTGCCTGAGTAATGATGCTGTGCACTTACTGTTTTTATATGTTTTATTGGTTTATGCTTGCTTAAATCTGCATTATGGAGTTAAGTATCATTTTCTTACGTGTTCAAGCCAGAAATAGCGTACACTTTTTGTGATCAGATAGAGGGTACGACACATGAAGTTGTCACAATAGATATTTTTACACTGTGGAGAATCGTCCATAATTGAAACTGGTAGTGAATTAATGTACCACAGCATAGTGTGTGTCATCCACTTTTCCAATTACTTTTGTCCTTATGTATGTAACCGGACGTTGTACATACTGGATGTTAAAAAAAATGTTCCTTTTTTGAGAGGTTGTAATAAGGGCATAAACAAGGAAGAATCATATTTACACTATAAAAATGGTTGACCGTATAGATGTATGTGTGTTCCACATCTCCTTATAAACCATTGGACGGGTTTCAACCACAACTGGTCCACGTATAAGTTACTGAGTGGAAATCATCGCTGGGGCGTTTAGAAATATGTATCTATCAGAGTGGAGGATGTGAGGATGAAAAAGCAGAGAAGCCCACTACGTGCGAATACCGGTACCTCCCTCGTCAATTATTTGAGATTGAGAGCGCTTGGAGACTTGCAACAAACTTTACACACAATTTCACATCTCTACAACCTTTCTTACTGACACAGCTACTAACTTTATTAGCAACACATTTCAAAGACAGCAGCCACAAATATTTTTGAATGTGCCTATAGTAATATTTCGTTGTATAACACACAGTGTAGGAAACATGACGTCAAATACTGAGATATGTGAAAAACTGTGGCATAATGTATAACGTCTTAATTTATTACTTCTTTAATACTGTATTAACAACACATTTCGCAGACAGTATCCACATATGCGGCTGAATGTATCTAGAAAAATACGAGTATATCGTTTTACGACACGTCGCTTAGGAGATATGACGTCATAAATTGTAATATGCATGTATTTCTTTGCTTATAACTCTATTCACAGCAAATTTTGCAGAAATCAATGAGGAGAGGGACAGAGAGTGGGAGGGGAGCCTAGGAGATGGACTAACAGAAGACTGGAATAAATGCATACCCGGGCAATGCCGGGTACTCAGTTAGTATCTAATATAGATTATCTCTGAAATACATACATTATAAGTTATAATCACCTAGTCATTTTCGCTATATGTAATGTGCTAATATGTCTTTGCTATTACGAACGGCTTACAGAATATGGTACACAAATGGGGGCTGTGAAACAGCAGAGCTTGCTTTTACCTACGACACGCTCTTGCGAACCACCATTAGAGGACGTGTTCAATATGTTGTCCAGGCATTTTAACATATGATTCTGTCCGCCGTCTTAAGGAATCACAAACTCTCTGAAAATTCAACCTTGATTACGGATACTCTGATAGGTATAAATAACGCATTCCTTTCGTATTTGTATACCACTAATGGACTTGCGTATTTCAAAGATTTCAAGTATCTCCACGAAGAGAAATCTAAGGGATTAAGATAAGAGGAACGAGCTGGCCAGCGTACTGGATCTCCACAACCAATCCATTGCCCGCTGAATGTCTGTGTGACGTGTTATCGGACATTTCGGCGAAAATGGCTCAGTGCTCCATCAGACCATAACAGAAGATCATTTCTGCCCTTTACTGTCTGGAATAAAAGGATTCCACTATGTCGGTAAGTGCAAAGATGAAACTACAATGTAAGAGCTTTTCACAAACTTATTAGAACACAAACTGGCTCCATAAGAACTAATATAAGCTCTTTACTTACCCAGAACTGCAACACTAACAGATGTCAACTGCATGCTGAATACATAGAGGATAACAGAGGAATGTGTCCTCATTTGTTTACTGTATTCTGTAAGTCGTTCGTAATAGCAAAGAACTTACTGTACGAAAGATTTGTTTCACAGTACCGAAGATATGTGCTCATAGTCCTTAAGGTATGCTATTTAGAGCTGATGTTTATTGGAGGGTTTTGTTACGTTTTAGTTCACACTACCATCTCTCAAAAAATAGAATACATTTTCGAGCACCCCGTATATTCTTTGCTTATCATTGTGAACTGCGTGGCAGACTACTTTTTATTGTCCGTCTGCGATAGACAACAGTGAAGCCACAATGTTCGTTTCAAAACTAAAACCGAGCGAGGTGGCGCAGTGGTTAGCACACTGGACTCACATTTGGGAGGACGACGGTTCAATCCTGCGTCCGGCCATCCTGATTTAGGTTTTCCGTGATTTCCCTAAATCACTCCAGGCAAATGCCGGGATGGTTCCTTTGAAAGGGCACGGCCGACATCCTTCCCCGCCCTTCCCTAATCCGATGAGACCGATGACCTCGCTGTTTGGTCTCTTCCCCCAAACAACCGAATCCGGAACCAAAACCAAAACTAAAGCAATGAATTTGATTTTCAGATAGTTCCCTGAAGATACCTTGAAGCTATATGAGAGACAGACAGCAGGGTGCTGGTTGTGGGACTGATAAATCTTCCCGGAAGCATGTTCCCTCAGGAGTACCTCAGGGATGAGTTCTGTGCCGATTATTGTTCTCATTGACTTCCTGCCGATTCTCTTATCCTGTAAATATAAAATTCTATGCCTACGACTTGCACCTTTTCTTTAGTACCAGGCGTGAAGAAATTAATACTGCCACCATAAAGCTGAATGATGATTTTCCAGCAAAGGTAGGATGGGTCCAAAATATAGGACTTAAAGTAAATTCGAAGATGTTACAAATAATTTTTGTATAATATCAAAAATTAATTGGAAACGAGTTTCGTGAATAATTTCTCAATAGTATTCAAGTGCCTTATCGAAAAACGACAAAGCACTAGGCTGTAGCCGGCTGGAGTGGCCGAGCGGTTCTAGGTGCTTCAGTCGGGAACCGCATGACCGCTACGGTCGCAGGTTCGAATCCTGCCTCGGGCATGGATGTGTATGATGTCTTTAGGTTAGTTAGGTTTAAGTAGTTCTAAGTTCTAGGGGACTGGTGACCTCAAAAGTTAAGTCCCATAGTGCTCAGAGTCATTTGAACTAGCCTGTAACTTTGGATGGATAACACCGACGGGCAGAAGTACCTTAGCCACATGCTTCCACTTCCGCTTGCCTCTTTGCCCTGCAGTACTCGCGGAAAATAGTCCCCTAAGATGTGAAACATGTACTTGCGGGGTATCTGTTCCACCACTGCGACGTAATCGAACACGCCACGAGCGGCGTAAACAGTAGACGGTTAGAACTAACCATGAACATTTGTATGCGCTACATTTGCAACATCGATCTATACGACCATGTCAGCACTTCATCCGTCCTTGAAGTACGATGGTTGCATCCACACATGTTACGTAAGTACCATACCCAATGTGTGCTTTATCGGCTCCTCAGAGTGCACGCACATCAATACTTCACATAAAAAATAAAGAAAGTATCAGCGCATCGTAATTTAGATCATACCTGCCCAGTACCACAGCTGCGCTCTTCCATAAAACAAGAAATTCTCGAACTCCGTCTGCCTCTCGAATAAACTGTGCTACATTCTGTTCACATTTAAAAGCCCTATTGCATTTAAGATATGAAACACTTATGTTTGCAACCGTCTGACTTACTTAAAAATGTAACAAGGTTCTGTGCGTCTAAAAGTAAAACATATTTGTGGAGACGACGACCGATCGAGTGTAACAAAAATTGTGATCCATCCGAAGAGCCGACACGTTTCCATTCATCAACGGTCGAACTCCGATGATCCCGTGCCCATAGCAGTCGTAATTGACGGAGTGTTGGGCCCACATATGAACACGTAGGGGTGCTCTGATGGGGAATCTATCCTACTTTACAGAGCAGACAAGCTTCCGAACTCCACGTTCTGTGAAGAGAAGTGGACGTCCGACCATTTAGTGCCCAGTCGTTTCACTGTCATATCTCCTTTCGGAGATGCTAACGACAGTAGTACGTGAACATCCGACCAGCTACACCGTTTTCTAGATGATCGTTCACAAGCTTTGCGTAACAATAATCTGCTCTTTTTCAAAGTCGCTTATTTGATTGCTGTTTCCCATTTGCAGCTTTGTGAAGGTAATCCACCTTCCGTGTCTGCTCCGCTCATATACTTCTGTTACCTCGTCACCTGTCCGCAAACCCACCAGCCTGCATCCAACGTCGCGATGGGCAGTGATCATAATGTTTTGGCTTATCACAGCACACGGTGCAGCGACGCCCTCAAATGGGAACTTTTTTATCGCCCCTTATAATCGCTGCTATTTTTTACTATATCAACTACAGCTTTACACGAAATACATTACACTTACGTGTATATGTTGTCTCCCATATTAAACGCTTCTTTTTTGTAATAATTGTATCGTGGTGAACATTGTGTAATATATATAGAACGCAGGGATAAATGATAAATAAATAATTTTCGTTGTCACCATTCCAATCACGAATGGAGAGCGAGGAGTGACTGCTTGTTCGGTCTCTGTTTTCCTGATCTTACCAGCAGCGTGTTTACGGGATAAACACAGAGGAAACTCTTAGTTTATGTTCTGAAAGGCGGTTCTGGAAGATTTATTATAACGATTTCTCAAAATGTACGGTGTTTTTCTTCGAAAATTCTGCCACTTGCGATTTTTCAACATTTTGTCAAATTCTCTCAAATTGAACAAGTGTATGGCCATTCGTTCCCCTTCTCTTTGAATTAAGTCTTAAATCAGCTTTACCATACTCTTTCGGCAGAACGTATTCCCCATCACCCCATCAGAGAGTTGAGACAACATTGCTACATTTATAGCTAACCTAACTAACATATGGCTCATTTCGTTTTTCGTTAACGCATCAAGAATCCAATACTGATTTTCAGTGTTTGCAACTTGTGAACACCCTTTCACATGGTCCTTTGCAATTACTTAATTCATCAATATACGAGATCGTATGGAGATAGGAGTAGTAACTGCTCTCGAAAGAACAGATACCATTGATGACCTTCTCTAGAATAAATGATAATTAATTGAAACTCTCAGCTGGGTCTCACGGGAAGCGTGCAAGGGATAAGTCCCTGCAGTTGCGCTATTCATCTGTGGCCTCGGTGGCTCAGGTGGGTAGAGCGTCTGCCATGTAAGCAGGAGATCGCGGGTTCGAGTCCCGGTCGGGGCACACATTTTCAGCTGTCCCCATCGAGGTACATCAACAGCGCCTGTCGGCAGCTGAGGGTTTCAATTGATTATCATTTACTTCATCGAACTTTGTGCAAGTTCCTTCACAGTTCTTAAAGAAAGATTTTGCAAAACTTCTTACTGATATGTTTAACTACATTGAACATTATTGCGAATAGATTTAAGTTGTAGAAGTAGTACCGAAGTTGAATAAAAGAAAACCTCTTCTGTTTCAAACGCCGTGCATTTTGTGGGGAGACTCAGTTTCATTTACCCTAAAAATTTCTAATACTTCTCACTTATCACTTTCTCCGCGTTTCAAAAGCACTGCTACACGACAACTGTGTGCTGAATTGGGTAACAGCTTCACTTACTGAAAAGTTCTTTATGTTATTGCATGAACGTTTCGGGTTTTACATTGAAGCTATTCGCTAGTGAAATCTGAAAATTGTGCTGTGATGAAGCCAAGTCAAATGACTGTTTCTTGTTCATTTGACATTCCTTCACCATAGCACAATTTTCAGATTCTACTATAAAGTGGCTTCATTGTCAAAGCCGAAACCAGTCATGCAGTAAAATAAATAACTTTTCAGCAAGAGGAGCGATTGATCATCAAATCATTGGACTGCAGTCACTGACGTACTATTTTCTGCAATCAGGACAATACAGTTTTTATTCGGGAAGCGAGGTTCGCAGCTTCATTACATTCACTTTTGTAATTGGCCCATAGGATTAATAAAAATATTTACCGGCTTTTTGCAGGCCAAATAGTTTTTGGTGAACCATTAGAGAACTCTGTTTACAAGACAAACCACGCAAGGCAGTGTTCTGTTTGTTGTGTTGCGTTTAGACTATTTGGTGGAGCTTTCTATGATGTAACCGTCCTCGGACCTTCATAACGCAATTACTCTTAGAGGAGTACTTAGATCATTAGTTACATTTGAAATGCAGGATGCGCTCCCTGTGCTGCTCCTCTGGAAGGAGCAAAGAAAATTTTCAGGTGTTACATATTAGACAATTCGACAGAACATTACTGGGGTGATGCCTCTGCTCGTATGGTACCAGTGTTGGGATACAGGAAGACGCCGTAGGTTATATTCAGTCAACAATTAGCAAAAAATGATATTTATTGTGAAGAAATAATCAACTGTGAAATGTCCAGCACAATTAGGCATTTGAAATTATTCAAGTGCTCTAAAATACACTCCTGGAAATTGAAATAATAACACCGTGAATTCATTGTCCCAGGAAAGGGAAACTTTATTGACACATTCCTGGGGTCAGATACATCACATAATCACACTGACAGAACCACAGGCACGTAGACACAGGCAACAGAGCATGCACAATGTCGGCACTAGTACAGTGTATATCCACCTTTCGCAGCAATGCAGGCTGCTATTCTCCCATGAAGACGATCGTAGAGATGCTGGATGTAGTCCTGTGGAACGGCTTGCCATGCCATTTCCACCTGGCGCCTCAGTTGGACCAGCGTTCGTGCTGGACATGCAGACCGCGTGAGACGACGCTTCATCCAGTCCCAAACATGCTCAATGGGGGACAGATCCGGAGATCTTGCTGGCCAGGGTAGTTGACTTGCACCTTCTAGAGCACGTTGGGTGGCACGGGATACATGCGGACGTGCATTGTCCTGTTGGAACAGCAAGTTCCCTTGCCGGTCTAGGAATGGTAGAACGATGGGTTCGATGACGGTTTGGATGTACCGTGCACTATTCAGTGTCCCCTCGACGATCACCAGAGGTGTACGGCCAGTGTAGGAGGTCGCTCCCCACACCATGATGCCGGGTGTTGGCCCTGTGTGCCTCGGTCGTATGCAGTCCTGATTGTGGCGCTCACCTGCACGGCGCCAAACACGCATACGACCATCATTGGCACCAAGGCAGAAGCGACTCTCATCGCTGAAGACGACACGTCTCCATTCGTCCCTCCATTCACGCCTGTTGCGACACCACTGGAGGCGGGCTGCACGATGTTGGGACGTGAGCGGAAGACGGCCTAACGATGTGCGGGACCGTAGCCCAGCTTCATGGAGACGGTTGCGAATGGTCCTCGCCGATACCCCAGGAGCAACAGTGTCCCTAATTTGCTGGGAAGTGGCGGTGCGGTCCCCTACGGCACTGCGTAGGATCCTACGGTCTTGGCGTGCATCCGTGCGTCGCTGCGGTCTGGTCCCAGGTCGACGGGCACGTGCACCTTCCGCCGACCACTGACGACAACATCGATGTACTGTGGAGAACTCACGCCCCACGTGCTGAGTAATTCGGCGGTACGTCCACCCGGCCTCCCGCATGCCCACTATACGCACTCGCTCAATGTCCGTCAACTGCACATACGGTTCACGACCGCGCTGTCGCGGCATGCTACCAGTGTTAAAGACTGCGATGGAGCTCCGTATGCCACGGCAAACTGGCTGACACTGACGGCGGCGGTGCACAAATGCTGCGCAGCTAGCGCCATTCGACGGCCAACACCGCGGTTCCTGGTGTGTCTGCTGTGCCGTGCGTGTGATCATTGCTTGTACAGCCCTCTCGCAGTGTCCGGAGCAAGTATGGTGGGTCTGACACACCGGTGTCAATGTGTTCTTTTTTCCATTTCCAGGAGTGTATTAATGTCATTTCACTATGCCTCTGAGTGATCCCTGCGTAGAGTCCAGAGATGGCCTACGATGCCTCCAGAGCCTAAGTCTCGGAGACTACAGACAACTACAGAAGCTTGTAGACTCGGCGGTAACTCGAGGCTGTACACGACTCGCGGCAGTGAAGAGAACTGTCCATCTTAGCCCAGTGCTCCGGTATTTAACGAGGCATCGGCCAAACACTGTCCACACACATGATACCTATGGGCCGTCCCTGGCGGACCTCGGTATGATTCGCACTGCCAAGCTGTACAGTGCTAAGGTTGTTGCGAGCGCTGCTTATCTATTGTGCTGCAGTACTCTCAGGAGTCGTGAGTACTGTCTCCACAATTAGTATGGTGAAGATTAGGTAAGGTTGCAAATATTCTGTAAAGCCCACCAGCTGCATTGCTTCTTATGAAATAATTGGTCGTTGTCCAGCTCGTATAAACCAGCCAGCAGCTCGCTAGTTCGCGAGACACGTATGTGAGAGAAATTAAAACATACCCTTTGGTTCGCTTCACCGGTCAGAGTTCTCCCAAATCGTATCGGCAAATGACAGGGTGGATCGCGGATCGGCTCTTACCCATCCTTAGCGGTCCCTGTGACATGCCATACAAAAGATGAAAAAGCAGAAGATAGTCGTTCACTGCAGGTGCTTCAGTTTGTACTGGCATGGGTCAGTAATGCTCCTGAGGTCTCCCAGCCGATGACTGCATAGGTACGCATTGGTTCCCAGCTCATATAAGGAAAGTGAGCTATGGTCGTTGCCTTATGGTTGAACTGTGTATTCGTGGTAGTACCAAAATCAGCCCCCACGGCAAGGACGGAAAACTGTGTGCGGTGTATTGAAATCAGGGTAGATTGTATTTTAGTAAATGGACGTTGATGCGTTAATGACATTAGCACAACGCTTATGCTTTTATCCGTCGCTGAAATGTAATTACTTTACACACACTGTAATACGGTGTCACTTGCTAATGAAATATTCGCAGATAAATGTAATGAGACGTGTCATAAATGTATTAATACACTAATTGTGGGCCGGAGTTGTTGGGGAGTAGGACAGGTATGTTAAATAATCCATATTCAGGTTTCTTTCTTCATGTCGGGAGCAAACATTAGGTTAACTGCAACAATAAAAAAAAGTATTAACTACAAATTCTATAACTCAAGACAGAAAATATGTAAAAAATTACTTTTCAGACAACGGTAAGTATTTAAAAAATTAAATAGTTTACGCAGACTTAGGTTAAATTGCACGTTAAAAATTCAGCAGAAAGAATTATGGACAAAAAATTAGATGAAATCTTGATCATGGTGAGTATCACAGGCGATGCTAATTTTGCTGATTAATGAAAACCACCTCATTATTGTAACTTTTTATAGAACTAGGGTCGCAGAATGAAACACGTCGGAACTTGACATTTTAAATTCAATCTTCCAGGTTAACTGTTAATAGTTTTACTACATTCCGTGCAACAGACGTATTTCAGAAGTACTTCTATTGTCAAGTTCATCAGTGAATATCACAGTTCGTAAATTTCATTCATTTTTGCCATGTATGTAAATGGAGTTAATTGTACCTGTATACCTACGTCTTGCTGAGCGAGACGTACGTACTGCATCACCGATGAATCCTTTTGTCAACTGTCGCTGATTTTATGATGGTAAAATAAAGTTACACCTTAATCTGACAGCTAGTTGACGGTTCTCTATGATCCAATACGTTCAGAAAGTGGTTATAGCTAGTCAGCGGTGTTGTTTGAGTTACAATGTAGATGTCTGTGTAATCTTTGGCTTTTTATTTTTTTTATCCCTTGTCATGTTCCAGAATACCAAATAAATTTCCTAGGAAATATTTATATTTGATGACGGTCTGTTCGTTGAATATGTCTTGCGGATAATTTTTCATGTGTATATAAATATCCAGTTCTTCCAGTAAGTTCGTGTCCTTCGGTTATTATGTATAATATATGAAGTGTAGTTCCTATTTTATCGACTTCATGCTTTTGGTTTCTTATATGTGTGAAGAAACTCGATTGAATACTGTCACTATTGCTAGTATGTTATCCAAATCAGATGTTAAAATTTCTTCCTATTTGCCCAACGTAAAATTTGTTATACAGCGAAAAAAGCTATTCCAGGCATGTATAAAATTACATGTGATAACTGTAACAAATTTTACGTTGGACAAACAGTATGATATTTTAACACCAGATTTAGAGAACATACTAGAATAGTGATAGTGATTAGTCGAGTCTGTTCATACGCTTAAAAAACAAAAACTATGACGTCTACAAAATGGAAACTGTACTTCAGATCCTAAACGTAATACCAGGACTTGTCATGAACATACAAGAAGAACTGGAAATTTTTATACACATGAAAAATTATCCAATAGACCGTCTTCAAACATAAATATTTGCTAGGAAGTGTTATTGATGTTCTGGAAAATGACAACGCACATAAAATAAAAAGCCAAAGACCACACAGTATTAATGAGCCGTTCTACGGCTCGCGTTGGTGCTGTTTGTAGGTCCGCTCTCCGTTGGAGGCCAGACCGTATTCTCTACTTGGCATGGTTGCGGTTGTTTGTCTTCTTCTCCTGTTGACTGGCGCCACTCAGTTTCGCAAGCGTTGCCTGTCCGCTAGTGGCAGCAGTGGCGGTTATCGATATGTAGTCACTGTTTTCCTATCTTTGGGGCGACGTCGTTGTTTTGTCAGGTCGTGTGAGTGGCGAGTTCGGTTGCAGACTGAGGAGCAGCCAGGTCCAAGCAGTGCGAGAACACGCAGGGACCGCTGGCGGTAAGCATGAACTGCCGGATGGAGGGGCTGTGGTCACGAGGGTGCACGACCTCGTCGTAAACCGGATCCAGCAAGCTTTAAGATGAGTGCGTTTCAATGCAAGTTGAGAAGCCTTCGCCATTGTTACATCTCGTGATTCTTCAGTGACTTGTATTCGTGCCGCAGTCGTAGTGTCGCCGAGGTGAAGAGCAGCTATTGGAGTGCTTGGGGAAGGCGGATCTGATTGGCTTTCCTCGACTTCTTATTACTATTTACTGCGTTCAACTTGTTACAATTTGTTAAGTTCAACCACCGGTAAATTTTCTTGCCTGGTGGCCGCTAACGCCCCAGTTACCTGCCCTGGGGGTTAGTGTATGTAACGGTAGTGTACATTTCCTCGCCTTGCCGCTGCTATCCGGTAAGGCATGTAGTTGTGAGAGCTTCCTTGATTGTAGGCCGTTTGGTGATTACTCTGGTGGTATTGATTCCTTTCTCGTTCTGGGGGCTCTAAACACAGTATTCTGGACGTAGTGCTGACTACCGGTTCCGGCTTTGGCGTATCGTTCTATCGTTGCATTTGGTTTATCGGACGTCATGTAGTATCAGCACGATTATCATTAGTCATTCGTTAGACTACCACTAATCTTAGTTACCATCTTATGAAGTGAATGGAACTCTTGACTGCCTATATCATCGCTCGCGGAAGTGTTTATTGCCGGACCTTCTCAGGGGTCGATTCCTGGAGCATCGTCTGGATCAGTTGCTTGTTTTTTAAAATTAACTTTTGCTACTGTATTAGCTGTTTTACAGCAGGTTTCAATTTTTTTCATATTATTGCCGTTCCTGGCGTGTAAGACCTTCAGCCGTGATTGCGGTCATTTGTCTTAAAGTTCTAATTTGGTATTTGTATTTTAGCAGTAAGCCTTAAAGCCTTACTTACTTGCCATTCCTGGCGTCTGATGCCTTGTGCTGTGTTTGTGGCGACTTACCTTAATATTTCAATACCTGTAAGTTGTAAATTGCAGCGAGTTCTTAAACAATTCTGTTTTTTCCCCATTCTTGGCATGTAAGTCCTTCATCCCTAATTGCGATCGCTTGCCTTAAAATTCTAATTTTGTATTCGTTTTTACGCTGTAAGCCTTAAAACCTCATTTACTGCCATTCCTGGCGTATAAGGCATTCTGCCCAGATCACAGTAGCTTGCTTTTAAATCATTATCTGTTGTATCTGTATTTAATGGTGATTTGCTAAATTACAACTCACTGAAGACACTATTATTTACACTGTTGTTTATTCCTTCATTAATAACGTGTGATATTTTTTATTTATTGTTGAGTCTGGAATTACTGGTTTAAAATAAATTGTAATTGTAAAAGGGAACCAATAGTAACTGATTACTGCCCCGACCACAATCGTAACCGAATCCTGCCTTCCCTTGACTACCACCAAGCTTCAATTACATTATCTGCAACTCAAATATCAGCGCTGGTTACCTACAACCAATTTGTAAACGTACGGGATCATCGGGAGCTGTCAAATAGCTGTTATATTATTGCTTAACTTTATTTTACCATCATAAAATCAGCTTCAGTTGACAACAACATTAATCAATCATGCAGTGTGTATACTTCGCCCAGCGGTACGTTGACATGCATGTAGAATTTACTCCATATACAAACATAAAAAAGTGGAATTTACCAACGTTGACGTTCGCAGATAGTAAATTTTCAGTTGGATACACTTAAATAACACTCACAAAATGTTCAAATTATTAGTTGAATTTATTAAACTAAAAAAACTCAAACATCTGAGCAAGGAAATATGACAACAGGCGTGCTTTTAAATCTTTGGAGTTACATAACGTAAGTCGCAGATATAATGATTAAATTACAATCTCAACAGCAGGTGTACTTGACAGTGCCAACACTGACGAAGTAACCCTAATGGAGGAAATATAATAAAACTACTAGCAATTCTAACTTGGAAGATTTAATTTAAAATGAAAACCAGATCAGCTGTATTATTATGCATTTATTGTGTTACGACCGGCTTCGTCCTTAGAACATCTTCAGGTTGCCGAGGTGTGTTGAGGTAATGATTTATATGATCTTTATGTTTTATGTAATTGTAAAAACCAAAGCCAGGAATAATGATCGCAAATATTTCGCCAGACGGTCGGCAGAATATTGCGATCAGTTTCAGACCATTTTCAACTCGGCCCCTGAAGCTGCCTTTCGCACACGTACCACTCCGGCCCTCTCTGCAATAATCCGGACGCTACATTACATTTATATAAGGAAAACACGGTACCAACCACGGCATTCAGCGATTTCAACTCCTGATGCAGATGGCGGAAATAGCTGTCGAAAGTTCGGTTGTTTTATTCCAAATTACGCGGCTTGTAAACCGAGAAGATTTTATTGAAACAGTCATACATCTTTATTAACTTGCTTAAATTATTATACAGCAACATATTTCACGGTATAATTGCATCATCAGCCAAAAAGCATATCATAACTCATACTAACACAGAAAGCAATTAACTTACGATGTATGTGTGTTGATGTTAAATTTTTCATACTGCCATTTTTTGCCTGATGTCGAGGTTCTGCCTCGAATGAATGCGCATTAGTAACAATTCAAGCAAGTTCTACTATTTGTGAATGGTTGCGATCCCTGATAGAAACTTTTTATAACATTTCAAGATTATTAATGGAGGTCTCGCTTTCCGGTATGTAAGTTCCGTCTGACTGAAACAATTACGCGTATGTAATTGGACCCACGTTTTCATTATACGTGTCTGGATTACATGGTGATACAGTGTATAGTGGAACTAAATGGTGCACCACAAAAAGATTACGAAGTTGGTCGTACTACTGCTTTTCTCTATCGCTCACCACAAGGAAATTCGTATGGAAAGTGTCCACCCAGACTGCTCTTCGGGGAAAGGACCGCCGTCAGAAATAAGTGCCAAAAATTTCATTCGTGTTAGGTTTGCCGTAAAACATTGTAAGTGAGCGTGCAAATTTACCCTCTTCATACGCACCCCTTGAAATGTAGCCGCTAAAGATCTGGAGTCATTTCCTCAAATTCAGCGCAACCTCACGGTCTCACGGTCTCTTTCTTGCTAGTTGTTGTAGACATACCTTAGATAAATTATACAAGTAACAAAAGATACGGCCCTATATTCAAGACACACGGAAGAAGAAAATGTGTTGCATGGGCATGAAATCGGGAAGACTGTTTTTCGGTATTAGGATTGAATTCTACAACTCATGGTAGTACATTAATCGTGGCAGACACACAATAAAAGAACTGTGACTGAAATAAGTTCCTAACTAGAACTTACTAAAATATCATACGAAAGTATGGTGCTCAACATGCCCACCGTTGGCGCTGGAACATGTATCAAACCGCCACCACTTTGAATCTCGGACGCTCTGGTTTATGCCTGGAGTATTGCTTATGGTCTCACGCCCTCCACAATGTAATCTCTGAATCTTTGAATCTTGTAGCGGGTTTCGATACGTAAGAGCTCTCAAATCTCCAAGAACTGGTAGTGAAGTGGGTTTAGGTCCAGAGAACGTAGAGGTGAAGGAAATGGTCCAACTTTTCTCCAACCATCTGTAGCAGAAGCTCTTGTTTTGAAATGAACAGTTTCGTGAAATACATTAAGTCTTTGTTCCCGAAAACATTTAAGGCAAATGCCAAGATGTTTACCAGTCTCTATTGAACTCGTCGTAGGCGGGAAGTTAAATCCGTATTTGCTGCTTCCTTCTATGGCTTAGGGAAGTTCAAATGGTTCAAATGACTCTGAGCACTATGGGACTTCACTTCTGAGGTCATCAGTCGCCTAGAACTTAGAACTACTTAAACCTAACTAGCCTAAGGACATGACACACATCCATGACCGAGGTAGGATTCGAACCTGCCACCGTAGCGGTCGCACGGTTCCAGACTGTAGTGCCTAGAACCGCTCGGCCACACTGGGCGGTGGCTTAGGGAATTGCGTCATGTTATTCCAACTGGCTTTCCTGCAATTCAAGGGAACCAAAACAATCATGATATTGCCAAGCAGTAGTTTTCTCTGTTTTTCGAGTTCCATATCTCAATCGGTAAAAACGGAACCCTTAAAGGATCACTGCGTTGTTCGTGTGTCCGTCTGTCCGTATGTTAAGACCCCTATTTCTCAGAAGCGGGTTAAAATATTAACGTCAAATAGCAGGATCTACAGTCCCTTCGCGATGTAAAAATATGTAAGCTTCTTGATTAATGCAGTCAAAAGATACGGTTGCTTACGTCACATATTTTGATATTTACAGATTCACTTATTAGATCCTGTAGATGAACTATTTATGTACGTGACAGAATCTTCAGAGCGCGTATGGTGCTCGCACTTGTCCAGTTTTATCTGCAGGAGCGCTTCAGATCTATTTAACTGTGGCTGCTCTTATTCCAACTTAGTCAACTGGATTAAATTTAGTTTGTTCTTATAATGAGGACTCCGGATTTTACCCGAACAAGTCATTGTTATTCAACAATTGCTAGCCAATAGCAGTGCAACAACACAAAGGCAGCACACACAAAAAAAGAAAAAAATACTCAGTTTTTCACAAAGTGTGGTGAATGGGTGGATATTCATCCGGTTATCATTTCAGTGCATCCAAACTAGTGAATTCTGTATACGGCGTGATTCAAAAAGAAGTTTACAAACTGACATGGCACATCGGGTGTACAACAAGGATCAGCAATCACTTAGGAACCGGGAGTCACAAATGACATGAGAGGGAACTACTGTCACGAGACCGAAGCTTCATAGCGAGTGTGCTCTTTACAAATTGGGTTGCGTCCTCAGTCGAGGGTGTAATGGTCATTCACAACTTGCATATATTGGCAGATGTGAATCCACATGCTACACGTACAGGTAAATTTACCCTTAACTTGTGGGCTAGCATAGTCGGAGACTGATTAATTGAGCCGTACATTCTACCGGACCGTTTCGTTGTTCGCTTGTATTTCGTACCGCATTTAATTAGACTGGTCAGGGTACATCTGCAGGCACCCTTTCCCGGCTGATAGATTGGTCGCAATGGGTCATTTTTGGATGGCCACCACGATCACCCGATCTGTTTCGAATCAGTTTCTTCTCATGGGTGTACCTGAAGGGACTTGTGTGTGAAACACCTGTTACATCATCGGAGAACCTAGTGGTTACGTTTGTTGGGGTAGCAGGCTGTGTTAGTAATACACTAGGTGCACCTTTCAGTGCAGCGTCGATATCAGGCCTCTCTCGATCCATTTGGACAGAACTTTGAGCATTTCCTCTAGTGGTCGTCCATATGTAGTATGTGACTAAATAACTGCAAAGGCATTTAGTAGCCCAGGAAGGCCTTTCCAACCCACACTTTCTACACTACTGGCAATTAAAATTGCTACACCACAAAGATGACGTGCTACAGAAGCGAAATTTAACCGACAGGAAGAAGATGCTGTGATATGCAAATGATTAGCTTTTCAGAGCATTCACTCTAGGTTGGCTCCGGTGGTGATACCTACAACGTGCTGACATGAGGAAAGTTGGCCATCGTTGCCTGGTGCAACGTTGTTGATGCCTCGTGTACGGAAGAGAAATGCGTACCATCACGTTTCCGACTTTGTTAAAGGTCGGATTGTAGCCTATCGCGATTGCGGTTTATCGTATCACGACATTGCTGCTCGCGTTGTTCGAGATCCAATGGCTATTAGCAGAATATGGAAGCGGTGGGTTCTGGAGAGTAATACGAAACGCCGTGCTGGATCCCAACGGCTTTGTATCACTAGGAGTCGAGATGACAGGCATGTTATCCGCAGCCACGTCTCGATCCCTGAGTCAACAGATGGGGACATTTGCAAGACAACAACCATGTGCTCCAACAGTTCGACGACGTTTGCAGCAGCGTGGTCTATCAGCTCGGAGACCATGGCTGCGGTTACTCTTGCCGCTGCATCACAGACAGTAGCGCCTGCGGTGGTGTACTCAACGACGAACCTGGGTGCACGAATGGCAAAACGTCATTTTTTCGGATGAATCTTGGTTCTGTTTACAGCATCATGATGGTCACATCCGTGTTTGATGACATCGCGGTGAACGCACATATGAAGCGTGTATTCGTCATCGTCATACTGGCGTATCACCTGGCGTGATGGTATGGTGTGTTATTTGTTACACGTCTCTGTCACCTTTTGTTCACATTGAAGGCACGCTGAACAATGGACGTTACATTTGAGATGTATTACGACCCGTGGCTCTACCCTTCATTCCATCCCTGCGAAACCCTACATTTCAGCAGGGTAATGCACGACCGCATGTTGCAGGTCCTCTACGGGCCTTTCTGGATACAGAAATGTTCGAGTCCTGCCCTGGCCAGCACATTCTCCAGATCTCTCACTCTCACCAACTGAAAACGTCTGGTCAATGATGGCCGAGCAACTGGCTCGTCACAGTTCGCTAGTAACTATTCTTGGTGAACTGTACACGCCATCCAAGCTCTGTTTGACTCAATGCCTACGCGTATCAAGGCCGTTATTACGGCTAGAGGTAGTTGTTTTGGGTACTGATTTCTCAGGATCTATGCACCCAAACTGCATGAAAAGTAATCACATGTCAGTTCTAGTATAATATATTTATCCAATGAATACCAGTTTATCATCTGCATTTTTTCTTGATGTAGCAATTTTAATGGCCAGTAGTGTACTTGATTACTTATCCTTGTTGTTCGCCCGATGTGCCATATCATTTTGAAAAGTTTTTTTAGATCACCATTTACAAAAAAAATGACGTTACTTATTCAGAAATCGAATTTTAATCTTGTGGGTTTGTGAGAGGATCATGTTGCCGCGGCGCGGTTACGTTCGTCCATTACCTGCACCTACCTGTGAATTAGTTGCAGCGGATCGCCGGTAGGAAAGCCGAGCAGAAACCTACCGTACTGCAACTCGTACCAGGCTGCTTACAACGTAACTGCTCTAATAATTGGTAAAAAGTCTTAAATTTGAATGAAAGGTGGAAATACTGGCAAATCTTCGGTATATTCTGAACCTTGGGACGTACACGTTTACTGCCAAGCCCGTGTTAATCTTACCACAGTTATACAAAAACACTTTCATTCATGTTTATGGTAATGTATCTCCCGAAGTCTGAACAACTATTAAGCACAGATTGTTCTTAAATGGAAATGCTCGCTATACTATTAGGCTTATCGGTGTCTAATGCACTCCAGTTTTTAGTCACCGATCTGCTCAATACACCACGTGGAATTATTGCCTTTTCTCATGCAAAAAATTACTTAAAAATCCGTACTTTTTAAAAAAACACACTGGAATAAATATGCCTTCACTTAAAAACGGTTTTGAAACATGTAACACAACTAAAATCGGCAAATTGTAACTTCCTTCGGAGCTCATACCACACACAACCGTACCACTGAAAAGCTGGGCTTCCAACTCCCTAAATCATTCTATATCTCCAAGAGAAAAGATGCGCGAAGAATACTCCGTTCTGTCTGGTCAGTTCTCTTTAAGGCCAATAGAAAACATTATTCTCCCTCGTTAGTCAGCGCTTTTCATGACTAACCAGTTAGCAAATAACATACTTTCCCGAAATAAATATTTAACATTCGAATATTTTATTTATCCCATTGTTAAATATTTTGATTTGCACTCGAATTAGCTTCCCTTTTACCATAAACTTACTTAACATATTATGATACGAAATTCCCCGTCGTCTACATTCACAATGACTTAAAACTTTCTCACACTAGTTCATACAGCTTTCATTAGGAAAACAATGATCTACGTATTTACTTTAGTTCACATTCACTCATCATTCACGCTACTAAGAACATATACAAAACTGTACAAACATAAATAAACAAAAAAGCCTTCAAGAGATAAACAGAACAATTCAAAAAAACATTCTCTTGACCTGTTTCTTGAATGTCTCTGAGCACTACTGGACACTGGTGGTAAAAATTCTTAACTACACTATAGTTCTTTTTGTTTAGTCCTGGCCGCTACTGTCCTCTAGCAGATGAAAATAAGAACTACGTACTCAACTGTACCCATTTCAGACCATCTGTCACTGTGCATTCATGTCATTCTCCCGATACACAGCCTCTAGGCGTGAGCGACATAAGTCCTCAATGTCATGCCTCGTATTAAGCGAGGAGAACGTCTAACAGCAAGTGTTGGGTTTGATCGCTGCAGAATTGTGGTCCATGCGAGCATGGAAAAAATCATTTCAGGAACATCATACTCAGCGACATACAGGGGTCTCCATGGCGCTACGAGGCTAGCTTACTAAAGGACAAATTTTTTATGAAATGCGTAAGCTAAGATGCGTGCAAAGCTTCTGCTCCATTCTTTAGAAGATTTATGAAACAGAGCAAACTTTTGAATCGGCCTACACTTTAGACCAAGAGGTAATGAATAGATTGTGAAGATTTATTTTATCTTCTGATTATCTAAATTATGTAATTCAGGTACGGAAATTACGGTTGGTGTACTGTTTTCCCATAAATATCAGATACATATGCCTAAAACTGTGACTACTGTAATGATGGAAGGTTATTCCTTTTGACATTATTCCATGTATACCCCGCAGACAACATCCTCTGGGCTGTAACATACATACTTTTAGCGACCTGAAGGACAACATTGTCAGACATCTATTGGGAAAAGAAGAGGAATAATCGAGAATGGAGTTTTCATTATCTACATCTACATATATACTCCGCTAGCTACCAAGCGGTGTGTGGCGGAGGGCACAATTCGCGGCAAAGTCATATATCCCCCCCCCCCCCCTCTACCCCCCTCTGTCAAATTCTTCACGCAGTATCGTATCACCGATTTCATCTTCATCTACATCCTCTTCCATTTCCATAATATTGCCCTCAAGCACATCGCCCTTGTATAGACCCTCTATATACTCCTTCCACCTTTCTGTTTTCCCTTCTTTGCTTAGAACTGGTTTTCCATCTGAGCTCTTGATGTTCATACAAGTGGTTGTCTTTTCGCCAAAGGTCTCTTTACTTTTCCTGTAGGCAGTATCTATCTTACCCCTAGTGAGATAAGCCTCTACATCCTTACATTTGTCCTCTAGCCATCCCTGCTTAGCCATTTTGCATTTCCTGTCGATCTCATTTTTGAGACGTTTGTATTCCTTTTTGCCTGCTTCATTTACTGCATTCTTATATTTTCTCCTTTCAAGATTTCTTCTGTTACCCAAGGATTTCTACTAGCCCTCGTCTATTTACCTACTTGATCCTCTGCTGCCTTCACTACTTCATCCCTCAAAGCTACCCATTCTTCTTCTACTGTATTTCTTTCCCCCATTCCTGTCAATTGTTCCCTTATGCTCTCCCTGAAACTCTGTACAACCTCTGGTTTAGTCAGATTATCCAGGTCCCATCTCCTTAAATTTCCACCTTTTTGCAGTTTCTTCAGTTTTAATCTACATGTCATAACCAATAGATTGTGGTCAGAGTCTACATCTGCCCCTGGAAATGTCTTACAATTTAAAACGTGGATCCTAAATCTGTGTCTTACCATTATATAATCTATCTGATACCTTTTAGTATCTCCAGGGTTCTTCCATGTATACAGCCTTCTTTTATGATTCTTGAACCAAGTGTTACCTATGATTATGTTGTGCTCTGTGCATAATTCTACCAGGCGGCTTCCTCTTTCATTTCTTAGCGCCAGTCCATATTCAACTACTTCGTTTCCTTCTCTCTCTTTTCCAACACACGAATTCCAGTCACCCATGACTATTAAATTTTCGTCTCCCTTCAGTATCTGATTAATTTCTTTTATGTCATCATACATTTCTTCAATTTCTTCGTCATCTGCAGAGCTAGTTGGCATATAAACTTGTACTATTGTAGTAGGTGTGGGCTTCGTATCTATCTTGGCCACAATAATGCGTTCACTATGCTGTTTGTAGTAGCTTACCCGCATTCCTATTTTCCTATTCATTATTAAACCTACTCCTGGATTACCCCTATTTGATTTTGTATTTACAACCCTGTAGTCACCTGACCAGAAGTCTTGTTCCTCCTGCCGCCGAACTTCACTAATTCGCACTATGTCTAACTTTAACCTATCCATTTCCCTTTTTAAATTTTCTAACCTACCTGCCCGATTAAGGGATCTGACATTCCACGCTCTGATCCGTAGAACGCCAGTTTTCTTTCTCCTGCCCAGGACATAGCAATCTGTAAAAAGGATAGAAAATCTGGAACACATTTTGTGTTGAGACATAATGACCTTTCTAGACTCTGAGAAGCTCATCTGCAGAAACCAGCACGGTTTTAGGTAAGAGCGGTCATGCGAGACACAGCTGGCCCTCTCTGTGCATGATTTACAACAGGCTCTAGATACCGGCTCCCAGGTTAATGCCATATTTCTCGACTTTCGAAAGGCGTTCGACTGAGTTCCGAACTGCCGCTTGCTACAAAAAGTGCGCGCTTACGGTCTATCCGATGACATATGCGCTTGGACAGAAAGTTTTCTATTAGACAGGGAGCAGTATGTCGTTATGAACGGGGTGACGTGAACAGAAACAAGCGTAACTTCAGGTGTGCCCCAGGACAGCGTAATAGGTCCTCTGCTTTTTACGATTCACATAAACGATCTGGTTGATGGTATTAACGGCGGCCTTAGACTGTTTTCCGATGATGCTGTAGTCCTGTAAAGTACTATCGCACCAAAGTTGTGAACAAATCAATAAGGGTTTGCAGAAAATAAATGCGTGGTGTAACGACTGGCAGTTATCTCTTAATATTAGTAAGTGTAACCTTCTGCGTATAACAAGGTGAAAATCCCCATTAATGTAAGAGTACAAAATAAACGCCCAGTCTTTGGAAGCGATAACGTCCGTCAAGTATCTGGGTGTGACTATTCGAAATGATCTCAAACGGAATGATCAGATTACACAAATAGCAGGAAAGGCGAACTCTAAATTGCGGGTTATTGTTTGAATCCTGAAGCGATGTAGTTCTCCAACAAAGGAAATATCTTACAATACGTTAGTTCGTCTAGTCTTGGAGTATTGTTCGCTTGTATGGGACCGTTACCAGTTGGGTCTGATTCAAGAGACTGGGAAGGTCCAAAGAAGAGCGACAAGATTCGTGACTGGTATATTTAGCCATCGCGAGAGTGTTACAAATCTCATAGAAATTTTAAAGTGGGTCACCCTTCCAGATAGACGGCGATCGAAACGGAAGTTGCTGCACACTAAATTCCGAAATCCGATCTTCACCGAGGATGTAGAGCATATATTATTACCACCAACTTTCAAATTGCACAATGATCACCATTCAAAGATAAGGGAAATAACAGCTCTTACTGAGGCGTTCATGGCGTTTTCCCTCCCTCACCAAGAGATGAATACACTAAGCAGATTCAGAAGGATGTAGGTTGCAGTAGGTACTGGGAGATGAAGTAGCTTGCACAGGATAGAGTAGCACTGGTAGCTGCATCAAACCAGTCTCAGGACTGAAGACCACAACAACAACATGACCTGAGCCTTCTTTCAATCCCGTGGAACTATGTAGCTGAGTGGATGCTAATGTGAAACTTTCTGGCAGATAAGAATTGTGGGACTCGAACTAGGAAATTTTGTGTTTCGCAGGCAAGAATCCCTTTCTTGCAGAAGTGTCAGTCCCATAAGATATGCAGGAGAATTTCTAAGGTAGGAAATAGGGTACTGGTGGAAGTTTTCGGAGCGGATTGTGAGTCGAGCTTTGATAGTTCAGTCGATGCCGACACGGTAGCTCAGCGTGTTCGGTCAGAGGGTTAGCTGCCCTCAGTAATAAAAAAAACTGAGTGAATGGATCCAGCCTGAACGTAGAATGGACTTCATGGGATATCCGCCCCGAACAAGTACAACGAACAATAACGAACAAAATGAACAAAAAAGGTTGATAGCGCTCTTGGGAGTGAAAATCAAAGGTCTTGGTTTCAAATTCCGCTCTTAGACACAGTTTTAACCTGCCACGAAGGTTCGTGATGGGTAACATATATATGAGATATAAATAACTACCATAAAAACTTTAATCGTCTTGTTTTTCTGTCTGCTAAATTTCTGGATTATTATGGAGATGTAGGGTTTCTGGCTTATTTTTGCTATGCAGTGAGAGTGATGTGACCTCTGTTTTCATTTGGTGTCTCATACTTAATAACTGAACTCTGGATGTTTTGGAAACAGCAATTTGCAATATTCAGTATGTTACGCTACAGAAGTTCTGAGTACAAGCACTGTGATCTTTGATGACCAGTCGCATAGTCGTTGCATCAGCGTTTTGTGAAAAGTGAGCTTGTCGTATGTTGGTCACACTCCTCAGCGGGCTGGAAATAGCTTACAGAGCTTACAGAACATAGAGACAGAGATACGGAGGATGTTCAATTTGGGAATATTACTTGGAAAGGATTAATTTGAGGAGCGTGAAGATGCAGTTAATGTGTTCTTCATTCCTAGCTTGCACATTATCTACAAAGTGTTTGGAAAACGGAAAATTTTAGTGGACGATTTTCTTTTTGTTCAGGTTAGTTTGTTTGATTGTCGATACGAGATCTAGTAAGATTGTCTGTTCACATGACTTGCACCCAAAACTTATAGATTTACCGGTCGTTTACCATTTAAAAATTAATTAAATGACAGTGTTATTTTTTAATAAAAAGGGTGGTTTCTGTAAATGTAATTGCTATTTGTTAAAGAATCAGAGTTTCAATGTGGTTTTCGATTTCTAGTCTCTTTTCGATTATTTAGTAAGTGCAGTTCATACCACTTTTTCCCCATGAATTTTATTTTCTGATTATCTGCGTCGCCACATTGTACTGAGTGGAACACACTTCCTTAAATGTGAAACACCAACTGCATAGACTGGTTATATATCCCCACATTGCACTGAACAAGCATTTCTTTCCTTTCAGCAGGTTTGCTGCTGCGCTGTATATCAATGTTAATCTCTTTAGAGCAGTACCGAGTAAACCACGAAATTTTAATAGCAGCAGTTTAACATCAGTTAGGAGACAATAAAATCATTCACAGTTAAGCTTCGCATTTCAAAATTAATATCATGATCAGTTTACAAAAAGTTCAGTGCAGATTTTATTTTTTACGCAGATAGCTTCATTCTTATATTGCTTTTTCATTTTTTCGTGTGTATTATCTTATGTTTGGAATTTTCTTTTTTCAGTTTTTGCAAGTAAATCTACAGGGCACTTTCACAGTAACATTTGGGTTTTTTATTCTTTCAAAATTAGTTCTGTGATTTCATGAACCATGTGTCACTTTCTGTGACGTAATACACTGTAACTTTGTTCACTACAGTTCACAATGTGGAACTGAAGTTTTTCTAGCATTTAGTTTTAGTTTCCTGATTAATTTGAGTTACTTTCATTACAGGTATACAGTTATATAGCTTGAGATACGTTTGGCGACTGATTTTATCAGATAGCGTTTCTATAAGTATATCAGTTTCATTGATCAGGATTGCAATACAAATGCACACGAAGTTTAAGATAGAAAACCAGTTCGGTCTAGTACAGATGTAGTTCAAAATATTCAACTTACCTTTATTATTTATTTATAAACAGCAAATTTACTGACATTCTGTCAGAGGTAATAAAATTTCAATAACAGTTACATCTATTGTACTACTACGAACACTTCTAACAAAAGTAAACTAATTAAATGAGAGGGAAGAAGAGACAATTTTATTTGGTGTAAGACTGACAGATAAGAAAGTAAAAGCTCTCTGTATGTCTCTGACTTTATAATCCCTATGCACATTCCCTATGTAGGGTATAGTTACATTTTTCTGTTGACTGCGATGACCAAAAGCGGGCAATACAGTTCGAACTTTCTTTTGGCGTTTGAATTGTAAATGAAAGAAAAATGTCACTTATAGCATACTTGTGCTTCTCACAAGGAAAGATGGGACAAGCCTTAGGTCCTGACATTTTATCAACATTGACCACATTTGGGATGAGTCGAGAACTCACTTTAGTTTAGCTATTCCTACGTTTTGCTGCTCATATCTCTGACAAGTTGCTAAAATGTGTAACATTTCAGTGGATTTACTTTTTGTCACTTGGATTGTTAAAACTGTCCTTTTATCTGATAAACTTTTAGAAATATAGCCCAATCATGTAGAGATATAATCCATTGAGAAATTCATGTAAAAAGTTCTCAAACCAAAATGAATTCGTTTTGAAAACTATTTTCATCGTTTGGCACAGGCTCTAGTTATGAGGGAAGAGTTTAAATAATTTAACAGTTGCGTTCTTTGGCCCCTTCTGTGCGAGATTAATGGAAAGCTGTGGATAGCTTTCGTAACATATAACATCGCGTTATATTCATGCTACTTTTGCTTTCAAATTGTTACTGAATCTTCATAACAAACTTCATAAGAAAATATGTAGCGAGACTGTTGTTACGCAAAGGTTTTTAAACCACTGCTTACATAAAGTTCTGTGCGAGGAATGGTTTTTGTCATGTTATCCAGTAAATTATTCCATCTAAGATTAATTAACAGATAGGTAAACCAGCGATCTAAAGCTACCACCACCAATATCAGCAGTCACGTGTGGGGCAAATTCTGCAGAACTCAAGCGTCTGTGAATACGCATGGTATGTGATTTCTAATTTTTCATCAATTTAAAAACCCAGGAATTTAGAACATTTAGTTTTATCAATTTCGTTTCCCTATGTCCAGTTATTATTGATGATACAGGTCCTGTCTAGTAAATAATTGAATTAGTTGTGTTTTATTGCAACTTAAGTCAGCGATATTTCACCAATAATCAATCAATAACTTTCCCAAATATTTAATTTATTGTATCCTTTGTGATTGCTTCTCTGTATGTCCACATTATGATGGTTTCATCCTAAAGAAAGCGTATTATTTTTTAGTTGTCAGCATATAACTGACGACTTTTTATCTGAAACAAGAACAGAATAAAACCCTATAAAAGCAGCAGCAACAGCCAGTAGCCATTCAGGAGGAGGTTTATCATGAAAACTGTGTTAACCGGTACGATGATTTCTGTCACTTGAATATGAAGTGAATCGTATATTCCTTGCACCATGAAAACCATAAAATTTAAAAAATGTTGCGATCCACACAGCTGAATTCTTAATTAAGTATTTAAATAATTAAGTATTTGAATACGCTGCCGTTGAAATGGTAAGTAGCAAGATGGTGTAGAGAGTGCTGGTCCAAGGTGAAAACTAGTTTTTACCAACCTTAGCTGTCCATGATCGAGGTCCATCCCTGTACGTTATTAAAATCCGTCACAGACGTGTTCGGAGGCAAAATTTATGAAAACGCTGGCCTGACGAAAGAGCGTTTCATTGTGTTGGCCGAGTGATGCCGAGAAAAAGTAGGTTGCAGCTCCCAACGTCTATAGAGCTGTATAACCGCCTTGTCAGCTTGCCGAACAGTCTTCCCTTCTTTGTACTGCCCAGTTTGCTCGTGACGCCAGATGCCCTACATAATACTGCTGCGTTATGCATGAAAAACACTTCAGCAGTCCAAAACCGAAGAAGTGGAGAAGCCGCAACCTTCATTATTTTTTGTACCGTTTGGAGTCTTTCAAAGTGCTTGATATGTCACCGCACTAACCTGTGCTGAAAAAAAAATACTCACTGGAATAGCATTACAACACCATCTTAGAGAGGACATATTACTGTATTATTAGAATTACTATTATTATTTGAAACTTTTTCTCTCTGACGACTCCTAACAAAACGACGAAAGGTAATAAGTTTGTCACTTAAAACATATTCGCTGTCCTTGCAGTAAACCTGCCACATCAACCATGACGTTTTAATTTATTAGTTCTTTACAACTAATTGTATTAGTGATGGATTTCACAGACAGAATTCACATTTATCATTAAATGTACCAGAAAAATTCATGATTGAACGACGTCAAAAATATTAAATACATGAAAAACTACCGCATCATGCTAGACGTTTAAATTTATTACTTCATTGGTACAAACTCCTTTCGCAACACTTTTCGAAGACGGTATCCATGTTTGCTGGGGAATGCACTATAAAAATGTACCAATGTACGACATATAGTCCAGGAGGTATGACGTCAAATACTGAGATGCGACAAAAAATGTTTGCCTTGCAACACTTTTTATTACTTGTTTGCTACTAACTTGTAACACATTTCGCCGCTGAATGTACCTACAAAAATATCTCATTGTACGACACACAGTTCACGAGATATGACGTCCTAAATACTGAGATACGAGAGAAAGTGCCACTTCATGCAAGACATTTCAATGTATTCCTTCTTTTCTAACACTATTCACAACAAAATTTCCCAGACAGTAAGCATATATGCCACTGGATGTACCTGCAAAATTATATAATTGTATAGCACATAGTTGAGGGGATACGACGTCATAAACGTTAATCTGCGTGAAAATGAAACTGCAGGGTAAAATTCGTTAGATATGCAGGTGAAATATGAGTACAAATACGCGTGAAATATGTTAAATATTTGTTACACATGTTTGACGTGTGTGTATGCGAAGAAAACCCCGGGTAAAACGGTCATCCTAAGCCTCTGGAACAATTTCGATCAAATTTAGTACACACATTAGTTACATTCTGGAAAGAAACACTACAGGGGAAAGAACCAAGAGACTCATATTGAAGTAAGTGAGATAAAGTGGAAAGAGAAGGGAATAGGAGAAAATAGACAGCAAGGGGGAAGGAGGAGGTAGGCCCAGATAGGAGGAGGAGCACATGGACAGAGTAATGGGCAATGAACGGAGAAAGATAAGAGGAAGAGATAAACATAGAAAGGGAAGAGGTAGAAATGGACAGGGAGATTGTGAGGAAGAGACAGGAAGAGAGAAGGGGTTGGAGAAGAACAGAGAAAGGGGGAAGGAGGAGATGAACTGAGGTTGTGGAAGAGGAGGGAACGGACAGAGAGTCAGGGAGAGGAGGGGCTGGACAAAGAGAGGAAGGAGGAGAATAGAAAGAGAAGGAGGTGGACTAATAGAAAATTGGATGAAACGAATACAGGAGGCCGATGACATTGAAGTTCTGCCAGAGACAGCAAAGAACTTGGATGAGTAGCTGAACTGAGGGGACAATATCTTGGAAGGAGGATAGAAGTTGATCATCACCGAAACCAAACGAGGGTAATGGAATGTAGTCACAGTAAATCAGGTGATACTGAGGGAATTATATTGGGAAACGAGACACTTAAAGTAGTAGACGAGTTTTTCTATTTGGGTAGCAAAATAACGGATGATGGCTTAAGAAGACAGGATATCAAATGGAGACTGGCAATGCCAAGACAAGCGTTCCTGAAGAAACGAAATTTGTTAACGTCGACTATAGATTTAAGTATCAGGAAGTCTTTTCTAAAAGTGGTGCATGGAGTGTAGCCTTGTGTGGAAGTGAAAGATATATGATAAACAGTTTTTGCAGACGGAGACCAAGTGATGATCACAGTTAACGGATTTAGAAGGCTGTAGGCTGTAGTGGTTACTCAGAAATGGAGTGCCTTGCATACGATAGAGAAGCATGGAGAGCTGCATCAAAGCAGTCTTTGGACTGAAGACCACAACAACATTATATATTAAAGCTGGAGAGCTGGCGTATGTATACGAGGTTGAAAGGTTGAGATAGACGTTTCCCATCATAATAATTGAATATTGGACGACTCTAGTCAAATGACTGCTGCAGATGTTTTTTCGTGTACCCATGAATTTTATTTTTGGTTCATAACGTGGTTCACTGCTTGTTACGATGTTTCGCAGTCGCACTGGTCATCATCAGTCACACTCCATTCTTTGCTTTGAGCATGGCGTGGCCACACAGCCCCATATTTTTCGTGGTTGGTTCGCTCCCAAGTGTTCGATGCTCGTCCACTGATTTCTGCATTATTCTCTTAGTTTATTGCTTCCTGGGGCAAGTGGATCATTGTTTACCCACAGTGGCGCGGTAGGTTGTTCAATGTTTTGTGAATTAGCACGGCTCTGGATCATTTGAACTTCGGTCATTCAGCTGTTACTGCTTTATGTTGACAAAAATTTTGTAGGATAGTACCGGAGAGTTTTGACAGCCGTGGTACTGGTGCGGATTTAAGACTTCCTGTCACGAGCCTCATTACGTCGTTTAGATGGATATCAATTTATTGACATAGCTACCTCTACATCAAAGAGGAGAACAGTATTCGGCGGCAGGATATACAAGTGCTTGCGCTGTAGTTTTCAAGGAGATTGCATTAGATCCCCAGTTAGCACCAGCTAATTCCCCTAATAAATTATACATTGTGTTTAATTTTTGTCCCCTTAGTTCTAGATGTTTTCTAAATGTCAGGAATTTGTCGAGAGACACACAAATATTTGGGGTGTCGATTATGCCGCAATTCATTTATTGTGGAAAATTGCATTTGGGTCTTTATTTGATTTCCTGTTGGTTAGATGGAATGAAGTGACTTTTTTTTATCATGGATCGGGAAAAATCTCCACTTTTTCCAATGGTGGTCAAGCTTTTCGAGACTGCATAAGGCAGTTACAGTCTCAGGAGATTGCAGCATTTGCAGAGACTAGTTGATTCTAACTGGATTGTAAACCTCACTTTTGTGGTCAGCACAAATTATTTAAAATCCAGTAATTTTTTTACTGTGGGCACCCTCAGTTATAGAATTATATCATGCTGAAGGTTATCGCTTTACGTGTATGATAAATATTTAGTTAAGATCCAACTAGTTTCATGGCGTTAGGTCCATATGTTCATGTATACATCTGTAAACAGATAACAGCAAAATGCATAAGGAACCTGTTTCGGAAAAAAATGCTGTTGAAATATACACGAAACTATATAGCAAAATTATATGCTCACATTTATTTCATGACTTAGTTCAAGTGATACGGTGGATGACCCAACATTTTTTGTCAGTTATGATAAAAACGTTTAGCCTTCTAGGGGTCGGTTGTCCAAGTTAAAATACGGCAGAATACGACGATCATGATCCTAATAGAAGAAATCTGAAGCTGTAAACCAGAGGGACGTAAAAGTGTAAACCAAATAAATGTGTAGGTGATGAAACCTATTTTAACCTGGTAAGGTAAAATGAATCTCATAAATTAGAGCCTGTATGATTGCACTATAGACAACGAAGGTCAAGTCTAGACAAAATGCTGTTTAAAAAAAGAGACCATCATCAAGATAAAAGGAATAGGGAAAAGGAAAATAAAATATTGTATGGCCATGTCAAGGGCGTAACGTCGTTGTGACCGCCAAGACTGGAGCTATGCCGGAGAGGCGCCGATAAGGAAAACGGTCAACGTACGATAGAACTTATGCAACCAGAGGCAACAGATGAATTGAATCGTAAACAGTGCCAGCGAAGGTTGAGTAACATCTTTACAAGTAATTTTACGAGTGAAGGGTATTATTATCAAAGCAAGGGGGAGCAACCCTGTCTGGTGGAATACGATTGTAAATTAAAATGCATTATATAGGACTTCGTTGATAAACTTCTTAGGGAGGTCATTGAATAAAAGTGAGTACATGATGTTCCTATATATTTTCATGTATACTACAGTTACATTTCTAACGAAGCAGGATATTTATACGTTTTGTTCTTGTTTATATTCATACGTATCCCTGACTATATGTCTCGAACTCCACGAAACTACACGACTGGCCATTAAAATTGCTACACAACGAAGATAACGTGCTACAGTCGCGAAACTTAACTGACAGGAAGAAGATGCAGTGATATGCAAATGATTAGATTTTCAGAGCATTCACACAAGGTAGGCGCCGGTTGCAACACCTATAACGTGCTGACATGAGGAAAGTTTCCAACCGACTTCTCATTCACAAACAGTAGTTGAACGGGGTTGCCTGGTGAAACATTGTTGTGATGCCTCGTGTAAGGAGGGGAAATGCGTACCATCACGTTTCCGACTTTGATAAAGGTCGGATTGTAGCCTATCGTGATTGCGGTTTATCCTATCGCGACATTGCTGGTCGCGTTGGTCGAGATCTCATCACTGTTAGCAGAATATGGAATCAGTGGGTTCAGGAGGGTAATACGGAACGCCGGGCTCGATCCCAACGGCCTTGTATCACTATCAGTCGAGATGACAGGCATCGCATCTTATCAGCATGGCTGTAACGGATCGTGCAGCCACGTCTCGATCCCTGAGTCAACAGACGGGGACGTTTGGAAGACAATAACCATCTGCACGAACAGTTCGACGACGTTTGCAGCAGAATGTACTATCAGCTCGGAGACCATGGCTGCGGTTACCTTTGACGCTGCATCACAGACAGGAGCGCCTGCGATGGTGTACTCAACGACGAAGCTGGGTGCACAAATGTCATTTTTTCGGTTGAATGCAGGTTCTGTTTACAGCATCATGATGGCCGCATCTGTGTTTGGCGACATCGCGGTAAACGCGCATTGGAAGCGTGTGTTCGTCATGGGCATACTGGCGTATCACCCGGCGTGATGGTATGGGGTGCCATAAGTTACACGTCTCGGTCACCTCTTGTTCGCATTGTCGGCACTTTGAACAGTGGACGTTACATTGGAAATGTGTTACGACCCGTGGCTCTATCCTTTATTCGATCCCTGTCAAACCCAACATTTTAGCAGGATAATGCACGACCGCGTGTTCAGGTCCTGTACGGGCCTTTCTGGATACAGAAAATATTGGACTGCTGCCCTGGACATGAAACATTCTCCAGCTCTCTCACCAATTGAAAACGTCTGGTCAATGGTGGCCGATCAACTGGCTCGTCACAATACGCCAGTCACTACTCTTGATGAACTGTGGTATCGTGTTGAAGCTGCATGGGCAGCTGTACCTGTACACACCATCCAAGATCTGTTTGACTCAATGCCCAGGCGTATCAAAGCCGTTATTACAGCCAGAGGTGGTTGTTCTAGGTCCTGTTTCTCAGGATCTGTGCACCGAAATTGCGTGAAAATGTAATCACATGCCAGTTCTAGTATAATGTGTTTGTCTATTGAATACCCGTTTATCATCTGCATTTCTTCTTGGTGCAGCAATCGTAATAGCCAATAGTGTAGTTGGATCATAAATAAATATTTACCATACAGCTTAAGCGGTGTTTTTCCGCATGATATCTGAATTCGTTAACCCTCTTGATGACGCATTTGATCACATATAGGGAAAGAAAGACTGCTGAACTTACACGTTCGAATCTGGAAAAAAGACATAGGGCAACCAAAGAACTGTAGATTGGGCTCCCCTACATACTATCATCTCATTACAGGACAGTGGGAAGGCGAATGGGTCGAGTTAGTAAATAACGAACTGCGTCCGATAAAACTGACCACCCAGTCTTGGCGATCCTCATGCCAGCCACACCGTTGTAAGGAAATAACGATCATCAGTTACTAACATGAGACCTCCCACAGATACAAAGTTTCCTCCTCTAGGAGGATGATCCATCAACATGTAAAACACCACTTTTAGTACCATTTGTTTTCACCATGTGTGTTGAGTATGCTGACGTGAGCTCAACTCTCAGTTTGGTTGGAGAACTATCCACCTATCTGACAACGGCGACTCGTGTAACATGGATTTTAAAATTTGGTCATGTGTCGGGCCCCCTACCTAAAATGTAAGGGGTAGGAAGCCAATGAGCTCTGAGTGGATTGCTCTGCAGACCACGCGATGTTACCCGAGACGCCGTGACATCCTCTGCAGTGGTTCGTCATACAGATGCAGCATAGAGGGAATGGTGACAGCACACCGCTCTCCAGGCCGTTGTCGACTTTCAGTCCTTGGAGCCGTTACTTCTCATTTATGTTGCTCCTTATTGGGAATCACGATGTGGAGCGCTTCTCAACCCAGTCCTGCTACCGAGGAAAATTACTGGGTCTTCCGAAAGACAGTCAGACTCACTGGTCACTCGCACAGAGGCGGACGAATGGCTCGGTCCTATTATTTTGTAGACGTTCATCCAAACGTCTGGTTTCTATTACTACACACGAACTACGTATTTGTGTCGACAAAACAGCAAGTTCTGAATGACTCTGCTAGTACGTGTTCCGGAGTAATCTTCCCAGGAATTTCGTTTCTTAGCACAGACACCGTCCAACCCACGAGATGTTTATGTTGATTTCCATTAACGACGGTGATGATTATACTGTTAAACTCCATAACTCCAACATCATCGTCTTACATGAAGCGTTTATTAACAATTTGT
Organism: Schistocerca gregaria; assembly: GCF_023897955.1. Taxonomy (NCBI): domain Eukaryota; kingdom Metazoa; phylum Arthropoda; class Insecta; order Orthoptera; family Acrididae; genus Schistocerca; species Schistocerca gregaria. The sequence continues at coordinate 352,780,663 of NC_064922.1, read as the reverse complement.
AACAGATGCAGCACGTACGTGAACCGTCTAGTTCATTCTCAAGCCCAGTCTAATGAGGCTGCACTGAAAGGGCATGTTCTTAATAACAAACATCAAAATAGCAATATATGCTTCAGATATTTTTTTAAAGAACACACAGCCATTTGACTGTATTTTAGTTTATTAAATTACGACCCAGGCTTCGGCCTGTTATGCCATTTTCAAGTGGCTGACTTTATGTCATTAACATACATTGCAGGACATCAAGCTCAAAATCGACCATACATTGAGAAAAATATTGGCTCCCCACGAAACGCGAGGTTTAAAATCACCGTCTTGTAAAAGTACGTCTGACATTTCGTGGGGAGCCAATAATTTTCTCAATTTATGATCAATTTTGAGCCTGATGTCCTGGAATATTTATTAATGACATAAGCTCAATCACATGAAAATGGATTGTATTTAAATAAACGACAATAGAGTCAAATGGAAGTGTGTTCATTTGAAAATTATTGTGTGACTGTTGCTCAGCAACATCAAAAGCTTTATAAAGTATTCGCAGTTTGAAACTGATTTTCACACAGGCGCATGTTGGTTCTGAGAGTTATCTGAGAACATTTTATAAATCATGTACTGTCACTTTGATGTTTCTTATTAAGATCAGGCACTTTCAGTGCAGTCTCAGTAGTCCAGGCGTAGAAATGAACCAGCTGGTTCGAAACCATTTGTCAAACAGATGTACTGCAAATTTGACAGATTGTTAATAAATTTATTTATTTAACCTGGCAATATTAGGGCCATGAGGCCCTCTCTTACATCCAACCAGGCATTCTACTTATTTTACATTCATATGTTTCAGTAGGCATGTTAAACTACATCTAGTACAAAAAGTGAAATAAACAATTACAAAGGCACAATTGGAAACATACATACATATAGAGTTCATATTCGTAGATGATAAGTACTGTTATAATTAGACATTATGACAGAGAGAGATTTTAGATAGGAGTGCTAGCAGCAGGGAGTATGAAGGAGACTGATGGTAAAGGGAGGAGAAGAATAGAGACATGATGTAACATAATTAAGGAAATATAAAGGAAAAGAAGATTGTGTGGTTAACAGAGATAGATGAAGAGGAAGAAGAGAAAGGAGCAAGGTAGGAGACACTAGTTTTGCTATTTGACAGAGTATTGGCCTTGTACATTAATTTTGTGGAGAACGTTATGAGGATGATAGTAGGAAATGGTTCAACTTCTTCTTAAAAACAGCAGGGGATTGAATTTTGCGCAATGTAATGGGCAGTTTGTTCCAGAGGCGGACAGCGGCAACTGATAAGGAGTTTGCAAAAGTTTTTGTTTTGTGAGTGGGCACAGTTAAGATATAAAATCAGAGTGACCTCGTGTTTCGATTTTGATGGCATGAAAGATTAAAAGGGCTTCTGTTCCCGTGTCAACGAAATGCTGAAACTGATCGTCATCTTACTTTTGGCTGTTGATGTTCCCACGTATACGCATCTTCTCCAAATGGACTAGAATTCAACACCTACGGAAGGTCCTAGTTTCTCAATGCTGGAATCTATAACATTTTTCCTATGAAAGGTTACCTCGAAGAGTAATATGCCAGACTGCACAGACAAACTGTTGAAATAAATTCAATGTTTCGCTCATTTCTCTAACAAAATTCATCAAGTCTCAACAAAGTGTCGATGGCTATATAACTACATTTTTTGGGTGAGCAACTTTGATGTAATGTATAGTTATTGGTTAATATAGCTTAGATAAACAAAATGAGTGACCTTCGACAGAACACAAAGTATTCTGTGATAACCGTGAAGCACAGTAATATTCCACACTATAAGCAATGAAAATAACCGCTGTAAATACATATGCGCTGTACAATGTTCAGAATTCCCTTCGATGTTATTGAAGCGGAGGGAAATTAATTACATCTGCGGTGAATACGCAAACCAGGATAGCCCGAAGTCAAGTTCCTCGGCTGACGTCAATTGCGCAAGAAAATAGAAGACTAGACAAACAAGCGTCAGCAACAGAGGACAAAGTGCGACCGCAGAGGTCCGTGCAGTGAAATCCAATACGGCCACTCGTCAGTGTCTCGTATTGCGCACTACATCACAGGGCCGCGATCGCACTGCGGATATTCCGCTCTCGCCAGTGAATCACAGGGGCGGGTCCGCAGCTGCCCGCGGAGCTAAGTTATGCCGTAATTGAACGCTATTCGGTGCCAGCAAAGACAGGCAAAAGTGGGCAAACGGGAAAAATGTATGAGTGCGCTTTAGGAGTTAACACTGTCCAGGGACGGGGTCCGCCACGGGCACTCGTTTCCTTTTTTTTCTGCAGCGGGCGATCAAATCTCTGCGCCGTATCGCAATTTCGTAACAGCTGCCGTTCCTCACCCGGTGTCAACTTCAGGCGCTCGAGAGCTGCAGCTGGGCCCCAAAATCATTTCGAAGCGAAGCCGAACGGTGGCCACCACCAACTGGCCGACTTTTCCCTCTACCCCGATTGCCGAAGACCGAAAGACGAAGGAGGGCGTATTGACACAGGGTGATTCAAAGTAACTGTACACATTCCATAGTTATAATGTATGCATCGAGATGAAGTTTTGTCTGAAATTGATTTATTTTCGAGTTATGATGCACAGTGTTATTTATGGTAGGTATTATATCAGAGGTCATGACAAGGCTTTTCGCGTGTCGCGTATGCATGCATATCGACTGATGACACTTTGTACACCCCTGCACGCTGTTCGGTTGATTCTGGAATGAAATGCCTTTGTTTACTTGACTTCGATATGTCCGTTGTATTCTATAGTGCTATTGCAGTGTAGAGGAACTAGACATTCTACGAATAAATTTCCTTTACTTCACGTCTGTGGTCACAAATTTTTTGTCATCAGACTTCAATACTAGCACCAGCGTATGCTGTTATTTATATATATTTGTCGACGCTGGAGCTAATTTTGTGTTTAACTTTGGACGGTGCCATTATGGCTGCAGTACATTAGGACGTAATTTATGGAACAGATCTGAAGATGGTAATTATAGACCTAAACCGGTAGTGTGACGACAAAAAATTTGTGACCATAGACGTGAAGTAAAGGAAATTTATTCTACTGGTGATCAAAAAGTCATTATAAATTTGGAAACTTAATAAACCACGGAATAATGTAGATAGAGAGGTACAAATTGACACACATGCTTGGAATGACATAGGGTTTTATTAGAAGTTCAAAAAATGTCCGACAGATGGCGCTTCATCTGAACAGAATAGCAATAATTAGCATAACATAGTAATACAAAGCAAAGATTATGTTCTTTATAGGAAATGCTCAATATGTCCACCATCATTCCTCAACAATAGCTGTAGTCGAGGAATAATGTTGTGAACAGAGCTGTAAAGCATGTCTGGTGTTATGGTGAGGCATTGGCGTCGGATGTTGTCTTTCAAAATCCCTAGAGATGTCTGTCGATCACGATACACTTGCGACTTGAGGTAACCCCAAAGCCAATAATCGCACGGACTGAGGTCTGGGGACCTGGGAGGCCAAGCATGACGAAAGTGTCGGCTGAGCACAAGATCATCACCAAACGGCGCGTGCAAGAGATCTTTCATGCGTCTAACAATATGGGGTGGAGCGCCATCATGCATAAACATCGTACGTTCCAGTAGGTGTTTATCAGCCAGGCTGGGGATGATGCGATTCTGTAACAATACAGCTCCTTTTATACACGATTGTCATGCGCAGTAACTGACGTTTTGCTGTCCAGGGCCATCTGTCGGACATTTTGTGAACTCTTTTGTTATAATAAAACCTCATGTCACCCCAAGCATTTATGTCAATTTTTACCTCTCTATCTACATTATTCCGTGGTTTATTAAGTTTTCAAATTTATACTGACTTATTGATCACCCGGTATATTCGGGTCACTGTTTTATTTGTGACCATGTCGCAGCTTGTGAGACGTACTGCGCATATTCATTCTATGGTAGCTTATAGAGTGCAGTTATTGTGTACTGTACGATGGCCTACTCTAACGATGAATGTGAGGGCATGCACCTCCTATAAGTCGCAGTAGAAGGTAATGCACCAGCAGGAAGACCACGGTACATGGAAATGTTTCCAAACACAACATTACCAAACCATCAGGCCTTCACAACTGTGGATAGGCGTTTAAGGGAACATTGCTTTCGTGTTGCGCCATAATTATGTCGGCCTCAACTGGATGGAGTGGAAATGGTAGACGAAAATCCGACAAATACTGGCTGTATACGTGGCACTGTAGAGGTTCCTCGCCGGCCGCGGTGGTCTCGCGGTTCTAGGCGCGCAGCCCGGAACCGTGCGACTGATACTGTCGCAGGTTCGAATCCTGCCTCGAGCATGGATGTGTGTGATGTCCTTAGGTTAGTTAGGTGTAAGTAGTTCTGAGTTCTAGGGGACTAATGACCACAGCAGTTGAGTCGCGTAGTGCTCAGAGCCATTTTTATAGGTTCCTCAGTCAACTGTAAGGCGCCTGCTTCGGTGGCAGTAATTCCACAAGTTTCATCTGCAAAATGTGCAGGAGGAGCTGACACATGTAGACTACCCTAGACATCAGAATTTTTGTTAGTGGTTACTAGAGCGTCTTGCTGCTGATCCACTGTTTGGTGGTTTGGTACTGTTAATAGATAAGAGCCCCTTTACCCATTCGGGTACTGTGAAAGCCCCTAACATGTACCTGTTGGCGTATCAGAATTCTCGCGTAACTACACTACGAAGACAGTAACACAGTTTTGCATTGGATTTTTGGTGTTGTGTAGCGGACAGTCCGTTACTCGGACCGCATATTGTTCCACAGTGCGTACAGGCAGACTGTATGGACAATTATCCCGATTAGTGTACATGACTAGTTGCTTAGCCCAACAGTATCTTTCACTCTTAACCCCTGAACGTCTACCTCTGTGGCCGCCTCAAGGAGCTCGTGCATGGTGTTGCAGCTGAGAATGAAGCAAAACTAGAGTAGCGAATTGAAAATGTATGTGAAACTGTGCAGAATGAGATGAAAGGAGTCTGATATTTTCTACTTCTTCCCACTCTCAAAATATTTCACTTTTTTCGTCTACACTGCCGTCATTTTGAATATTTTCTATGTAAATGTGAAGTATGTAGTTGAGTTGTAATTCGGGTCCATTCTCGTCATCGCTTTCTACGAAGAAATAATTTTGTCTTGTTTGTATTGCACATGTGATCCCTACTCTACTGTAACTCTGAAATGAAGCAAGTTTATAAACTTTTCTTTAACATTTTACGCTTATTTTGTTGCATACATTACACCCACGAAATGTGTACAGCTACTATTGAATCTTTGTAATTTACTTTTTATGGCGGAGTATCGCAATAGTTTTGCCACACGATATTCGAATATCACACCACATTACAGGAAAACTAATTAAACCTTCAGAAACAAATTTATCAGTAATATCTTACCACTAAAATTGGAAGACCAGGAAGGATATAAATAATGAAAATCTACTTACTGTGTTCACAATGTAGCATGAAGAATGGACTGGGGATCTACGGGAAGCGAAATTTAGTACACACAGCTGCCACTGAATGTTGCTTGTTTATACGGCAGTTTCATTGTTACTTACTATATTTTGATTTCACTAAATCGCGATCGTTACCTTTGCACTATTTTGCCTATGTATACTATCCACAGCTTCGAGTGATCGAACTAAGTTCTTGACAAACCTCTATTGCATGTCTACAGACACGATACAGCAAAGGATTTTTGTATTTTTTTATTTTCATGGCACTTTTTAGAAATCAAATATCAATTACTCAAAGCAGATCGATGCAGCTTTCAAAAATTGTTCACAGTATTCACTTTGCAGTTTTCAGACCGTCCTCCATAAGCTGAAGCAAAATTTTTAATTCGAAATGTGGCGTAGTTCTATGGTGAGGTGGTCGCCTGACGGATAGAAGAGATGGGTTCGATTCCGCGGGATTCCTATTTTTAAATAAAGGTGCTTGTTCTACGAGCACTTCCGTGAAGTGTAAAACACATAAAAATGGATACAAAATTAATACAAAATGTTTTTCTTCTAATTTAATTACTCTTGATTAAGAATCTGTTATAAAAGATCTGTAAGGTAACAATCTGTATTTGCATGAAAATTGGATTTACAAGCCGCCCATTTTTCAGTAAAAATTACAATTAGACATATGTTAACTAGCATATATTTAAAGAATTTCATATTTAAATGTATGTATTCGAACTAAATGGAAAAAGGACGAAAAAAATAATGACCGGAACGAGATTCGAGGACTACTGATCTTTTTCTATTTTTGTGTATATGATATTGAACGGGTGATTTAGTACGTAACAGGAGATGAAAATCTAATAGTCATGGGTGACTGAAATCCAGTTGCAGGGGAAGGAACGGAAGAAAAGGCAACAGAAGAATACGGACTCGTAACTAGGAAAGGGAGAGAAGAAAGAGTTCTGTAACAAGTTTCGGCCAGTAACAGCAAATACTCTGTTCAAGAAAAGGAGGAGGTATATTTGGAAAAGTTCGAAAGATATGGGAAGATTTCAGTTAGATTACATGGTCATGTAGAGATCCCGAATTCAGATACTGGATTATAAGGCACACCGAGCAGCAGATATTGATTCCGATCACAATTTAGTGGTAATGGAGAACAGGTTGAATAAATGCGTAGAGAAATAGGATACGGCAATACGAAGGAATAAAAAGATACTCGTGAAGTTCTCTGAGGATATAGCTACTGCGATAGGGGAAGTCTGCAAGCAGTTCATTTGAAAAGGAATGCACATCTCTAAAAAGGGGAATCACGGAAGTTGGAAAGAAAAACTTAGATGCAAAGACGGTAATTGCGAAAAAAATCACGATAACAAAAGAAATTCTTCATTTGATCGATGAAGGAAAAAAGTAAAAAAGTATTCAGGGAAATTCTGGAATACAGAAATACAAGTCGCTTAGAAATTAAATAAATGGTAAGTGCAGGGGAGCTAACACTGCATAAAAAATGTGAATAAATCGAAAAAGAAATGACAGTCGGAAGGACTGACTCAGCATACAGGAAAGTAAGAAGAACCTTCTGCGCCATAAATTGAAAGGGTGCTAAATTAAGAGGGCAAATGGGAATTCCACTGTCAAATGCAGCGGAAAGAGCGAATAAGTGGAAAGAGTACACTGAAGACCTCTATGTGCGAAAATTTATCTGATGTGATAGAGGAAGAAACAGGAGTCGACTTAGAAGAGATAGAGGATCCAGTGGTTATATCAAAATTTAAAAGACCTTGGGAAGATCGAATAAGGCAGAAGGGCAGAAGTGGCAACAAAACGACTATTGACGATGGTGTCAAGAATGTATGAGCCTGGCGACATACCATCTGACTTTCGGAAAAACATCATCTACACAATTCCGAAGATTACAAGAGCTGACAAAAGCGAATGGTTCAAATGCCTCTGAGCACTATGGGACTCAACATCTGAGGTCATCAATCCATGCCCGAGGCAGGGCTCGAACCTGCGAGCATAGCGGTCGCACGGTTACAGACTGTAGCGCCTAGAACCGCTCGGCCACTCCAGCCGGCGAGTAACTAATGCTACCTATATCCTTCTGAATCTGCTTAGTGCATTCATCTCTTGGTATTACTCTAAAATTTTTACGCTCCACTATTCCCTACTGTACTATATCGGTGATCCCTTGATGCCTCAGAATGTGTCCTACCAACCGATCCCTGCTTCACGTCAAGTTGTGCCACATATTCTTCTCCTCCCCAATTCTATGCAGTACCTCTTCATTATCATCGGCAGACCTCCCTGGATTTTAATTCCTACTCTAAATCTTCCTTTGGTTTCCTTTACAGCTTGTTAAATTCACAGATTGAATAACATGGGGGGTAGACCACAACCCTGTCTAACTCCCTTCTCAACCGCTGCTTCCCTTTCTTGCCCCTCGACTCTTATAACTGCGTTCTGGTTTCTGTACAAATGCCGGCCGGTGTGACCGAGCGGTTCTAGGCGCTACAGCCTGGAACCGCGCGACCGCTACGGTCGCAGGTTCGAATCCTGCCTCGGGCATGGATATGTGTGATGTACTTAGGTTAGTTAGATTCAAGTAGTTGTAAGTTCTAGGAGACTGATGACCCCAGAAATTAAGTCCCATAGGGCTCAGAGCCATTTGAACCAATCTGTACAAATTGTAAATAGCCTTTCGCTCCCTGTATTTTACCCCTACAACTTTCAGAATTTGAATGAGAGTGTTCCAGTCAATATTGTCAAAAGCTTTTTCTAAGTCTACAAATGCTATAAATGTAGGTCTGCCTATGCTTAACCTAACTTCTAAGATTGCCTCGCATGTTCCTACACTTCTACAGAATCCAAACTGATCTTCTCCCACGTCGTCTTCTATCAGTTTTTCCATTCATGTATAAGGAATTTGTGTTAGTATTTTCAGCCGTGACTTATTAAAATGATAGTTCGGTAATTCTCACACTTGTCAGCACTTGTTTTCTGTGGAATTGGAATTATTATATTCTTCTGGAAACATGAGGGTATTGTGCCTGTCTCATACATCTTGCCCACCAAATGGAAGAGGTTGATCATGGCTGGCTCTCCCAAGGCTATCAGTAGTTCTAACTGAATGTTGTCCACTCCCGAGTATTTGTTTCTACTTACGTCTTTTAGTGCTCTGTCAAATTTTGGAATTGTGACCTTTGGTACTTTTCTCCTGATCATTATTCTGATGTTGCCTCACATCATATTGAATCTCTCAATCTGTTTCCTCGAGGTACGATATTTCACAGCCTAAAAAATCAGAGTAGTGTTAAACTTTTGGTTTCTGAGTTTACTTCTTAAAGCTTGTGTGTCTTGGATTGTCAAGGAATTGCTTTTATTTGTCGTTATACTTAATTTGCATTGCTTTGCAATTTCAAGTTGATCATAAAGTGCTCTCTGTAAGTAGTCTTCATCATGCGCGGCTAGAAATTAGTCGTAAACAAACGTAATTGCTGTCGTAAAATTTCTCAGTTGAGCCTGTCCTATGTATAAATTTCATAATCCGTCGTTTCCATCCCCTCATAACGTCGTGTAATCATAAATTTAAGAGTATACGTGAAAGACAACACCTCAGTCTGATCCCTTATTTACGAGTACTTGGGCGATATTTCCGGATTCTAATATAACATTACACATTCTAATGGTGTGAGATAGCGGTTGTTATATTTACTACACATATATGTAAGAAAAGAAAACGGTGGAATGCTAGCAATTATTACTGTTCAGAATTCTAAATTTATATTTATCTGTGTTCACATACATATACTTTGGATAACTTGAATTAGATGTGGTGGAATTGCTTTTTTCCTTAATATTCCATAGTTGTTAGGTCATATTATCAAAAGATAAAGACTATACGGGGTTTCCCATGAGGAACGGTCAGTATTCAGGTATATGATAGGAACAATCATTTGAAGTAAAAATCTACGTACGGACATATAACCTGCCCCGAATGGCCTCCGAGATATTACATTTAATGGGCGTTGTTATTTATTTTCCAGGTTATTCAACATGTTGTCAGTCAGTGAACATTAAGAGAAGCATTTTAAAAAGTGCTGATTGAAAAATACTTATTCACCTCTAAGGATTTGTTTTTTACAGCTGTTGTACAGTTCAAAATAATTATACTGATATCCCACCGTCAGCTTCAGTGCGTTTGTGCAGTCTCGGGAGAACATTTTGGCTCGCTTGTCTAAGTGCTTCCGCGGGCACCAGCAGTATCCATGGTACACGGCCGAGCGGTTCTAGGCGCTTCAGTCCGGAACCGCGCTGCTGCTACGGTCGCAGGTTCGAATCCTGCCTCGGGCATGGATGTGTGTGATGTCTTTAGGTTAGTTAGGTTTAAGTAGTTGTAAGTCTAGGGGACTGGTGACCTGAGATGTTAAGTCCCATAGTGCTTAGAGCCATTTGAACCATTTGAACCATGGTGCGACTAAGTGGTTCTTCTCTAGTATCCACCTTTCGTTTGCTGGCCTTAAACTTCGTCCAGCCTGAAAAACAAAAATCTAGTGGTGTAAGGTCTGGAGACCTAGATGGCCTTTTAATTCTACTACCACGACCAAAACATCGATTACGAGAAGAGCAGTTGAGATGTTCCTTTACACGTCAGGTAAAATGTGTAGGGGTTCCGTCAAAATACAAGTACACCACATCTACGAATGCCCAAAATAATGTCATCAAAGTCTTCAACAAACGAATTTTACAAAGAAATTCAAATAATTCCACCCGTCATTCATTCTTCCAAAAGACTAGACATATTAACCACCCCAAAATCAAATGTACATTACATCTGTTCTATCTTGGAAACAATTTGGAATAGGTCCTATATCAGTAACAAGTTTTGTACATAAAATGATCGTTCCTGTCATATCCCGAATATTGACCATTCCTCCTGAGACACCCTGTGTAGCTTTTTAAACTGTATTTTCTGTTTATATTAATAGTTTAATGACAAAATGGTACCTGAGCCAGACCTAGCTTTCCTAAAACCTGATTGTTCTTCGAGTAATATGCTGTCTACGAGGTCGACCACAGCAACAAACAGGGCTGCATATTTTCAGTGGGTCTAACAACCCATTAACTATGCAGCAGCTGTCAGCGGGCATTTAGTGCGGTCGAAATTTTGACCCTTTTGAAATGGTGCAAGTCATCGAGTGTACCGACGGCCTAATGAGATGTTTGACCTACAATGCGTGGGAGCGTGTGGTTCCGACCGAAGAGGGTGGGCTTACTAATTTTTTTGTCTGGTATGCTTACTTTCCCACACTTTCGTAGTATAAGTTTACCTTCCGTTTTCCGATAACGTCAGAGTTGTTTGTTGTATGACTGAAAATGGAAACAAGAATTCACAAATTTGAAATAGCAGGCTCATGTGAGGCAGTGACACTCATGGAATCTGTACAGTATTGAGCTGTCCATGTTTGTCCTCTGTAAGCTCTGTTCGTAAAATGAATATTCAACGCGATTTTTTTTTTTATTTAGTCGCAACCCGTGAGAGGCGGCGCCGCCTCCCGAGGAGAGATTTTTCTTCAGATCTCGTACTTTTGTGTTCGTCACTTGCGACCTCCTTCATCCCTCACGTGAATAAACAATGGCTGGCGATGCGAACTGTGCTCGGAGTCAACAGGCGAGCGCCGGTCCTGAATGTTTCACGAGCGCGCTGCATACGCTACGCGCGTTTCATTTTATGGACTGCCGCCGAGCGCGACCGATGGGGCCACTGTGGGGAGGGAGAGAGAGAGAGAGAGGGAGAGAGCTGTGCTGTGCTGTGTTGTGTGTGGTGCTGCGACACGACACCAGAGCCCCATACCAATCGGGCCGGCGTCTGCACCTGCGGCCGCTAGCGAAAAGGAACGGCCTGCGAGGGACAAGTTTCCGATGATCGATGGGAAAAGTGTGTCTCCTCGCTGATCCCGTTTCGCGCCTATGAGCAGCTGTTTGTGCTCTTTTTAGAGACGACATTGTGGTCTAGAGTCCACGTAACTGCATTGCTTTATTTTTTTCTCTGTTTATTCAAATTCCAATCTTATCACTCACAAGATAGAGGCCGTAGATGGGACAACACTGTGAAAACATGTACTGCAAAGCAGATAATACCGGGGAAGACAATATTTGCGTAAATCAGAGACGGAACCTAATATTTTACTTACTGACATCGAGAATGTCATCAAGCATTTGACGATATTTCTTTTTAGCGTCTATGTAATTTATTTTCTTTTTTCTCTTTTAGGATAAACACTGAACCGTTCGTAGCTAGTTGGCAATAATCACTATGTGGACGAAGTGGACTGTTCTACGCCATATTTTAAATCTATGTGACGATGCTACGCTGATTATATGTTTTGACGATGCCATTACGGCCGTATCACTTTAGGACATGGTGTAAAAAAGATCTGAAGATGGTCATTACAGACTGACACCGGTCATCGTCTAAAGATTCATCTGTGATCAGAGACTGGAATAATAAAGCATTGAACCGTTATAACATCACTTTGTTGTCCGTCCGTTTGTCTGTCTGTCTGTCCGACAGTTCAAAACGATGTTTCCCAGGAACTGGCAGACGTATCAAGTTGAGTTTTGTTTGGTATATTAAAGTATGTGATCCCTTGGCGATATAAAAACGTGAAGCTTCTAAGAGAATGAAATCAAAAGATACGGACTTTTATGTCTGTAGTTTCGATACTCACTAACTCACTCCTCAGAACATACAAGGTACTTCCTGTTGACATAATTCATTAAACTGGGCAAGAAGCAAGGTTTAACGCTACAGCCACAGGAAAAACCTGATAGTTGTCTATTTGTAATTATATTACACAAAAAAATATTTGTTCTTTGTCACCTGACTGTCCCTCTGTCCGTCCTTCTGTGATTTCCCCCACATATTAAGCTCTACAGGTCCTTGGCGACGTAAAAACGTGGAACTTCTAAGTCAACAGGCAAAAGACACGGCCATTTATGATTGTGGTACTCCCAGACGCAGTCACCAAAACTTGCAGCATACCTCCCGTTGACCTAGAATCATAAAATTTGACAGGAAAGAAGAAAATCAAAGGATTCTGAATTTATAACTATGACAGACGAAAGCAACTTTTTTGTCCATTGTTATCAGACTGACTGTCTCTCCGACCGTCTGTTACCACCCGTTATTCCCAGTTCTAATGTGTCAAGTTCAAGTAAAAGTCACCTATTGAAGTCTACAATAGTTTCGTGATTTAAAATTTTTAAGCTTCTAAGTAGATGTAGTCAAAAGACCCAACCATTTATGTCACATATTTTGATAATTGCAAAGTCATTCAGTAAAATCTGTAGGGTACTTCCCGTTTTCCTAGAATCATAAAAGTTGCCTGGGAACAGGGTTTCAAAAGAAAAAAATCCCAAAACTGTTAATAATTATTATATCACACGAAAAAAATTAAACTTGAAAGTTAAACATTCTTGAATCATGGAATCCCTGGCTCCGAGATCTCACCAGTTGTTGTTGCTGTTGTGGTCTTCAGTCCTGAGACTGGTTTGATGCAGCTCTCCATGCTACTCTATCCTGTGCAAGCTTCATCATCTCCCAGTACCTACTGCAACCTACATTCTTCTGAATCTGCTTAGTGTATTCATCTCTTGGTCTCCCTCTACGATTTTTACCCTCCACGCTGCCCTCCAGTACTAAATTGGTGATCCCTTGATGCTTCAGAACATGTCCTACCAACCGGTCCCTTCTTTTTGTGAAGTTGGGCCGTAAACTCCTCTTCTCCCCAATTCTATTCAATACCTCCTCATTAGTTATGTGATCTACCCATCTAATCTTCAGCATTCTTCTGTAGCACCACATTTCGAAAGCTTCTGTTGTTTTCTTGTCGAAACTGTTTATCGTCCATGTTTCACTTCCATACAGGGCTACACTCCATACAAATAATTTCAGAAAAGACTTCTTCCTGACACTTAACTGTAGACTCGATATTAAAAAATTTTTCTTCTTCAGGAACGCTTTCCTTGCCATTGCCAGTCTACATTTTATATCCTCTCTACTTCGACCATCATCAGTTATTTTGCACCCCAAATAGCAAAACTCCTTTACTACTTTAAGTGTCTCATTTCCTAATCTAATTCCCTTAGCATCACCCGACTTAATTCGACTACATTCCATTATCCTCGTTTTGCTTTTGTTGATGTTCATCTTATATACTCCTCTCAAGACACTGTCCATTCCATTCGACTACTCTTCTAAGTCCTTTGCTACCTCTGACAGAATTACAATGTCATCAGCGAACCTCAAAGTTTTTATTTCTTTTCCATGGATTTTAATATCTACTCCGAATTTTTCTTTTGTTTCCTTTACTGCTTGCTCAATATACACATTGAATAACATCGGGGAGAGGCTACAACCCTGTCTTACTCCCTTCCCAATCACCGCTTCCCTTTCATATCCCTCGACTCTTGTAACTGCCATCTGGTTTCTGTACAAATTGTAAATAGCCTTTCGCTCCCTGTATTTTACCCCTGCCACCTTTAGAATTTGAAAGAGAGTATTTCAGTCAACATTGTCAAAAGCTTTCTCTAAGTCTACAAATGCTATGAACGTAGGTTTGCCTTTCCTCAATCTTTCTTCTAAGATACGTCATAAGGTCAGTATTGCCTCACGTGTTCCAGTATTTCTACGGAATCCAAACTGATCTTCCCCGAGGTCGGCTTCTACTAGTTTTTCCATTCGTCTGTAAAGAATTCGTGTTAGTATTTTGCAGCTATGGCTTATTAAACTGATTGTTCGGTAATTTTCACATCTGTCAACACCTGCTTTCCTTGGTATTGGAATTATTATATTCTTCTTGAAGTCTGAGGGTATTCCGCCTGTTTCATACATCTTGCTCACCAGATGGTAGAGTTTTGTCACGACTGGTTCTCCCAAGGCCGTCAGTAGTTCCAATGGAATGTTGTCTTGTTTCGACTCAGCTCTTTCAGTGCTCTGTCAAACTCTTCACGCAGTATCGTATCTCCCATTTCATCCTCATCTATATCCTCTTCCATTTCCATAATATTGTCATCAAGTACATCGCCCTTGTATAGACCCTCTATATACTCCTTCCACCTTTCTGCTTTCCTTTTCTTTGCTTGGAACTAGTTTTCCATCTGAGCTCTTGATGTTGATACAAGTAGTTCTCTTTTCGCCAAAAGTCTCTTTAATTTTCCTGTAGGCAGTATCTATCTTACCCCTAGTGAGATAAGCCTCTACATCCTTACATTTGTCCTCTAGCCATCCCTGCTTAGCCATTTTGCACTTCCTGTCGATCTCATTTTTGAGACGTCTGTATTCCTTTCTGCCTGCTTCACTTACTGCATTTTTGTATTTTCTCTTTTCATCAATTAAATTCAATATTTCTTCTGTCACCCAAGGATTTCTACTAGCCATCGTCTATTTATCTACTTGATCCTCTGCTGCCTTCACTACTTCATCCCTCAAAGCTACCCATTCTTCTTCTACTGTATTTCTTTCCCCCATTCCTGTCAATTGCTCGCTTATGCTCTCCCTGAAACTCTGTACAACCTCTGGTTCTTTCAGTTTATCTAGGTCCTATATCCTTAAATTCCCACCCTTTTGCAGCTTCTTCAGTTTTATTCTACAGGTCATAACCAATAGATTGCGGTCAGAGTCCACATCTGCCCCTGGAAATGTCTTACAATTTAAAACGTGGTTCCTAAATCTGTGTCTTACCATTATATAATCTGATACCTTTTAGTATCTCCAGGGTTCTTCCATGTATACAACCTTCTTTCATGGTTTTTAAACCAAGTGTTAGCTATGATTAAGTTGTGCTCTGTGCAAAATTCTACCAGGCGGCTTCCTCTTTCATTTCTTAGCCCCAATCCATATCCACCTACTACGTTTCCTTCTCTCCCTTTCCCTACATTAGAAAAAGAATTGTTCAAATGGTTCTGAGCACTATGGGACTTGACATCGATGGTCATCAGTCCCCTAGGACTTAGAACTACTTAAACCTAACTAATCTAAGGACGTCACACAACAGCCAGCCATCACGAGGCAGAGAAAATCGCTGATCCCGCCGGGAATCGAATCCGGGAACCCGGGCGTGGGAAGCGAGAACGCTACCGCACGACCACGAGATGCGGGCTCCTACACTCGAATTCCAATCACCCATGACTATTAAACTTTCGTCTCAATTAACTATCTGAATAATTTCTTTTATTTCATCATACATTTCTTCAATTTCTTCGTCATCTGCAGAGCTAGTTGGCATATAAACTTGCAATACTGTAGTAAGCATGGGCCACAATAATGCGTTCACTATGCTGTTTGTAGTAGCTTAGTCGCATTCCTATTTTCCTATTCATTATTAAACCTACTCTTACATTACCCGTATTTGATTTTGTGTTTATAACCCTGCAGTCACCTGACCAAAAGTCTTTTTCCTCCTGCCACCGAACTTCACTAATTCCCACTATATCTAACTTTAACCTATCCATTTCCCTTTTTAAACTCTCTAACCTACCTGCTCGATTAAGGGATCTGACATTCCACGCTCCGATCCATAGAACGCCAGTTTTCTTTCCCCTGACCACGACATCCTCTTGAGTAGACCCCGCCCGTAGATCCGAATGGGGGACTATTTTACCTCCGGAATATTTTACCCAAGAGGACGCCATCATCATTTAATCATACAGTAAAGCTGCATGCCCTCGGGAAAAATTACGGCCGTAGTTTCCCCTTGCTTTCAGCCGTTCGCAGTACCAGCACAGCAAGGCCGTTTTGGTTAATGTTGCAAGGCCAGATCAGTCAATCATCCAGACTGTTGCCCCTGCAACTACTGAAAAGGCTGCTGCCCCTCTTCAGGAACCACACGTTTGTCTGGCCTCTCAACAGATACCCCTCCGTTGTGGTTGCACCTACGGTACGACCATCTGTATCGCTGAGGCACGCAAGCCTCCCCACCGACGGCAAGGTCCATGGTTCACGTTGGGGGGGTCGGGGGGGGGGGGGGGTGTATCACCAGTATCAATGTCGATAACAGGAAAAACCGTCGAGATGCTCCATTTTCGGAATGGATGAATTATCTGTATACATAATTAAGTTATAAGATACAGTGAGCTAAACGTGAATGGCCTAAAGAATTAACTATGTATGCTCGAACTCCTGCTCACAAAAAAGAATCAGTTAAAATCTGCTCCAACTATGGGACTGTAGCATTAATATCGCATGCCAGCAAAGTCCTCCTGTACATAATCAATGTCTAAAGAAATTTCTGCAATCTCAGGTTTCCGCAGAACAAGCAGGTTTTGTCACAGGGAAAGTTACTGGACAGGCACTCACGAATTTAAAGCACGTAACTGAAAAGTGTCGTGAGTTCTGCGTCACTGCCTTCATTGTTTGACTGGATGATATAGAGTTCTTTGAACTTGTCATGTGGGACAAGTCGTGTAGCATACTCTCAATGCGTTTGGGATTACAAAACAAGTAGTATAATTACTAAAATGTATTTTGTAACAGTCATGCTGCAAGCTTACAGGTCAATTGCGAACAACAGAAGTTCTTCTTCTTCTTTTTTTTTTTCTTGCGGATTATCAGCAGCTGGTGCTGCTTTTCCGTCCCCAGTCGCCATGGTCTTCTGTGTTTACTTCCCTGAACAATCATCTTCCTTGCTTGTATTGTATCCTCATCACCATCTTACCAGTTGCGCCCCGGGCGATCCATATTTTTCCGCAGGGATAATATCTATCGTAGTATCCTATTTCGTATCCTGTCTTCATTCATTCTATGCACATGACATATCTACATCGGCTGTTTTTGTTGTACGAGGTCTGTTCAAAAAATTCTGGAACATTAGTAATTTCGCACCAATAGTGTGCTACAGCGAAATACGGTTGGCATCCCAGCACACGCCTGTGTTTCATGTGTAACTGCGGGACGTTTCACTGTTCTGTGTCTGTCAGTTATTATTCAGTGCTGTATTGAGTAGATCGTTGTGTCGCACAGTTTGCGAATTCCGAGAGGCCAGAATTAGAGGAGAACGCGTGTTCATTAAATTTTTCGTGAAATTCAGGGAAACCATTATAGAGACAGTTGACGGTACAGGTGATTTACACCATTTAAAAATAGCCGGACGGAAGTTAAAAATGTCCCTCGTTCAGGATGCCATTCGACATCTACCGACGACGCTCAATTCAGAAACGTCAATGTCCCAAACGGAGAATAACTGTCAGAGATATTGCAGAAGAATGTAATACTTCAGCACGATCATGTCATAAAATCCTGACACAGAATCTTGGATTGCTTCGTGTTGCCGTCAAGTTCGCCGCACGGACCATGAGTCATGTCAAGGTGGTCCATCGCATCGTGGCCTGTGAAGAACTTTTGAATCGCGCAAGTGAGGATGGGATGTTTCTTAAGAGAATCATAACTAGTAATGAGACTTGGGTATAGATTATGATATTGACACCAAGGCTTAGTGTTCACAATGGGTCGGGAATGTTTCTCCAAGAACAAAATATGATCATGAGATCAGGTAAAATGTCAAAGCCATACTCACAGTTTTATTTGAGTTTGAAGGATTAGTTCATTATGTATGTCGTCACAGATATCCTGCGAATAATGTCATCTCTTACCGTGTTCGTCCGAGCAAAATTTGTGCTTCATTTTAAGTAATCCACATCAGTGGCAGGCAGATTTATCTTTTATAACGTCCCGGGCTTTTGATCAGTACAAATTTACACTCTGGACTAAAGTCTTACACATTCTATTCCTCGTCGTTTTTTTTCTATTCCACCGAGTAGAATTCATTTCCCTTGTTACATACTGCTCGTCCTTATTAAGTCTGCTATTGTTAAATAATATCCCAAGATATTTTGCATTTTCCACACCTACTGTTACTTCTCCATCTACCTCCAATTTATTTACTTTTTCCATTCCAGCAGCCAAGTACTCACACTTCTTGAGGTTCATCTTCATACCGGCACAAATCATATTCATCTTTTGCTACTGCACTCTGGTCATCTGCAAAATACTTGCTAAATATCTTGCTGTCTTCTACTGTCACTCCCAAACCTGGAATTTTCTGTGCCAAGTTTGCATTATCGCTCCTAGATGTTCTTTAAAGAAGGTCGGAAACAGCATACGTCCCTGCCGCAGACCATTATTCACCGCCACTTCTTCTGTCCAAATATTTCCAATCCTTACTCTCACTGTGTTATTTTCGTATGAGTCTTTTATCTAACTCTCTTTTAGCTTTTCCCACAGTTTGTTGATGGAGACATTATCATATGCTTTCTCTAGGTCAGTCAGTTAAACATAACTCCCCAGCCGAACTTTTTCGCATTTTACACATATTACTTTTTCGATATGACAGAATGCAGTAAGAAAAGATTGAATACTGTCAACTCTGTAACATCTATGCAGAGTATGTCGTCAGGGATGCACTGGACGGCTGGGATGATGGAATTTCAATTAGTGCGAGGAAAATCAACAACCTACGCTTTGGTTCAAATGGTTGTAAGCACTATGGGACGTAACATCTGAGGTCACCAGTCCCCTAGACTTAGAACTACTTAAAACTGACTGACCTAAGGACATCACACACATCCATGCCCGAGGCAGGATTCGAACCTGCGACAGTAGCGGTCGTGCGGTTCCGGTCTGAAACGCCTACAACCGTTCGGCCACAGCGGCCGGCCCTACTCTTTGCAGATGATACTACCATCATTGCAGAAAGTGAGGAAGAGCTTCATGGTCTGGTATCCAGAGTGAAGACTGTTAGTTTATGTTTTGGTCTAGAGATAAACATGAAAATAAAACCAAATTAGTGGTTATTAATAGCCAAGGTTTAGATCAAATTCAGCTTACAGGATGATTGAAGGATATGGAGGTTATAAATGAGTATATCTAAGTCCTCCGATAAATGATACACGACAGTGTGATAAAGACGTAAACAACGTATCGTACTTTGCAGAACCGAAATGGTTCAAAAATGGTTCAAATGGCTCTGTGCACTATGGGACTTAACATCTGAGACCATCAGTCCCCTAGAACTTAGAACTACTTAAACCTAACTAACCTAAGGACATCACACACATCCATGCCCAAGGCAGGATTCGAACCTGCGACCGTAGCTGTCGCTCGGTTCCACACCGAAGCGCCTAGAACCGCTCGGCCACCACAGCCGTCCCGCAATGGTTAAACTCACTATGATGTGGCAGGACAGGACAATATTTAAGGCAACAAAGATGCAAGATGCGCTTATAGGAAACGTTAGTGTTTCCTATGGTCTTATACGGCTGCGGGGACAGCACCGTTAAAGCTAGTGACAAAAGCAGAATTGATGCCTTCGAGATGTCGCGTTGGCGGAAGTGGTTACGCGTATCGTGGACAGAAAGAAGAAGTAATGCTTTCATTATAGACGAACTTATCATCACAAGACGGTTATCTTCGCATGTCAGCTAAAGATACTTCCAGTTACTTGGGAAAATTCTGAGAACAGAAACTGATAATTTATAAAAGACTGTCTTGCAACCGAAAGAGGGGATCTCGTGTAAGAGCAACAAGTTGATGACTGGATCAAGCGAAGAAGATTACCAACCTTCGTCTTTACATTATGTTAAGAAACTCTAAAGATCTCTGCGCGTGTAGACGTCTAGTCGAAGGAATCATTATATAAGACGTACAAGAAGAAATGCGGTCACGATACTTACCAATAAATAAACCGACTAATGGTTAATGATGTATATTAAAGCAATTTGTGCAGAAACCAGGCTGCAGTTATATGGCAGAAGGACAGGAAGAGGAAGCAGTGGTTGATGCAGGGAGTGTGAGAGGATCGTAGCCTATCCCCGATGAAACAGAAATTTGGAAAGAGAATTAAAGTTCAGGAAGAAAACATACAGACTCTGAAATTAGAATTATATTAATACCTTCAGATGCTAACGGGCGTTGATATATATCAACAGGGACAGGTGAAAATGTGTGCCCCGACCGGGACTCGAACCCGGGATCTCCTGCTTATATGGTAGACGCCCTATCCCTCTTTTTTTCCGTTGCATCTGCTCGGAGGGGAAGTCGTAAGACATCCATTTAATTTCGTTGTTGGTCTGGTAACTGAGTTTTTTTATTACAGAGGACACGTTACCCTCTGACCCTCTGACCGAACACGCTGAGCTACAGTGCCGGCGTCCATCTGAGCCACCGAGGGTACAGCGGATAGCGCGACTGCAGGGAGTATCTTGCGCACGCCTCCCGCGAGACCTACATTCTCACCTTGTATGTCCACACACTACATTCGCAGTGTCCCACCCCTACTCACTCATTACTTTGTGGAAGACGTTCTTACCAAGTCCCGTAAGAGTTCAGGGAATATGTGTGCATGCGCACAGAAGAAGAAGGTAATGGCCGGTGTTGCCAGAACTATATATTTATGTGGATATGGTGTCTATTCTTTCGGACTTGTCCGAAACAATAGACACCATATAAAGTATATACAGACTATGAGGTTTGCCGATGACGCTGCAATTCTGTCAGAGACAGCAAAGGACTTCGAGGAGCAGATGAACGGAATAGACAGTGTCTTGAAAAGAGGTTATAAAATGAAAATCAACAAAATCAATAGAAGGATAACGGAATGTAGTTGAATCAAATCAGGTAACGGTGAGGATATTAATCGAAGTAGGATATACAGTGTGGACTGGCCACAGCATCGCAAGCGGTTCTGAAAAAGGAGAATTAGGTGTCGAATGTAAATTTGTTACGAAGTTCTTTTGCATGTGTATGCTTGTACATACGTGTTTGCTGAATATTCATAACTCCCCTGCACACTTCCATAGACATTATTATTTTCGGGTCCAGCATTTACTTGCTAAGAATTTACACAGTTACAAAAAAGGTAGCTCGAGGTGTGTGATTGCTTGTGTGTTGATTAAGGTCCTTATAGTTACAAAACGGTTTTTAAGTGCTTAGAGAAAAGCGAGGAGTGAATCCAAGATTAAATGAAACTTACTCAAAGAAATTTAAAATGACGTTAGAGGTAATGCAAATACTTGAGAGATATTAAAAGAATAACGTTTGTAAGTTAAAGTAACAGTCATCGGTAAGGAAAATGGTGTAACTAGTTAATGTCTACATGCACTGAAATGAAATGGAGGCCCGTTCTGCGTTTACGGAGTGAGAGCTACTTTCCTTTCCAGCTCTTGTCTCTGCAGTTCTCGGAGACAGCCTCACAGATTGTGTACTCCGATTCCGTCTCTGAATGAGCCTCTTCAGAAGTTCGCCGTAGAACTCCGAGGAGTAACACACACGGGCGGTGAGAGGTGACTTCGGCCGTTCGGGAGCCTGCGTGTGTAAAACGACCCCCGATGAGACGCGAGTTCGGAACTGGTAGGAAGAAAATTGTGTTCCTTCTCGTGAGACGTGGCTTCCTGTTGAAGGTTTCTCGCTGTAACTTGAAAATAGGAGATTTCAGTCAACGTCAACTTCAAATCAAATTCTCGGCTGAGCGAAAATCTTGCTTATTTCGAAGAAGAACTTTGTGAAAAGAGCACTAAATTTTAAGAATTAACTTTCGGAAATTGTAATTACTCACAGAAAAATGGAATAATTTTTGAGGGAGAAAGGAAAAAAAATGAAAAGATAAAAAAACCGTAGATTCTCTTGAGTAGCTGGCGCCTGTAAGTCGACTGTTATCACATTGTTACACAGAAAGTGTGAAGTTTGGAGACGATAAAAACTGTGGGCCGCGACATTAAGTAGTTTAACTGGTCAATATGACAGTACAATAACCAGACAACGTCAGCAATGCAAATACTTGAGAGATATTAGAAGAATAACATTGGTAAATTAAAGGAACCGTCACCGGTAAGGAGGGGTCACGAGTCAAGGTGAGGCGCTGCCGGCGATGATGTGCTGTTAGGAAAGACACACACGTCGGTCGTCTGCGGCCATACCCTATTAACGCCAAATTTCGCTGCACTGTCCTATCATATACGTTCATCGTATGTCCCACATTGAGTGCTGCGGTTATTTCGCGCAGTGTCGCTTGTCTGTTAGCACTGAAAACTCTACGAAAATACCGCTGCTTTTGGCCCTTAGGTGAAGGTTGTCAGTCACTGTGTTGTCCATGATGACCGGTGAAGCCTGAAATTTGGTAACCTCGGCACACTCTTGACATTTTGGATCTGAGAATATTGAACTCCCTAACGATTTCCGAAATGGAAATTCCGATACGTCTTGCTCCAACTACCATTCCGCTTTGTACGCCTATTAATTCCCGTCGTGCTGCCATAATCACGTCGGAAACATTTTCACATGAATCATGTGAGTACAGAGCAGTAACAGTCAGAAGGCTCAATTAAAACCGGAAATGTCCTGGGAAACAAACAGAAATGTTAGGCACCTCTTTACACAAGAAAAGGTGGGAACCTGCCAGACCACAAATTTGGAGTAGACAAGCGGTCCACAGGCTTGCTGTGGGCCATCAAAAGAACAAGAAAAAAATAATACAAAAGAAATAATGGTGAACGGTCCAGCCCCTAGAGAGAGAATACAGATGCAGTAAATTACAGACTAATCTCGAAGATTAAAATCACAAACGAAGGTAATTAGCCGACACACGTTGCTAGCACTCAGACAAGGGCACCGCGACAGAAGACTACCGCTCTAGCATTGTAGATACAATGAAGCAAATTTCTCACGATGCCGGTCGCTTGTTTTTAGGTACACCAATGCGCTACGAGCATTCTACCGCGAACTCTCAGCTAGAGCTGAACTTAGCAGGACACGGATGCTCTCAAGGTGATGGAGACAAACAAATGTATGCGATTATGGCGGCAACTACCTCACTATTACTCGTCACGGCATAATGCCTACCAAGAACTGGAAACAACTGAGGCCGAGAAGGCATGTGTCAGAACTTTTGTAACCTCGGATCGCGCACACTGTATGATTCCTCCGAGGGCCAAAGACTCTCTACAGGTATCGTAACTGGTAGCGGCAATGCCGACTGTCGCTTACTCTTTGTGCCGACGGTCAGTTCGAGCCGCCCACGCACAGGTTAGCGCTCCTGCGGCCGGCGCCATAACTTTGTCCGCGGAACGGTTTGGTGGACGCCCGCGCAAGCATTGCTCCGGGTTGAATTGGAACTAACGGACATTGGAACTTCTGTAGCCTTCCGCAGATTGAATGGATTACCCATTTTTGACTTTTGCTTCTGAAGTCGGACCATTTTTACATGCATTCCACTGTGTAAGAAGACCGAGGATGATATTGGCCATGTTTCAAAAGCAGGTAGGCTGTCATATTCTCGAAAAGTTACGTAACTTAGAACATTACTAAAATGGATTTGTGAAACTTTACGTGGCACATTTTCCGAAATTCGTCGTGAAATTTTGCATAGTGTTTTGCGTGTGTCTTAATGTTCAGTTATAAAATGTCTTCCAATAGTGTTAATTTGCTACGCCTTTTAATGTAAAATGTCCTGCATTGTGTACCTGTAAATACGTATATATATATATAAATATTATTTGTAGATTACGTGATATACAAAAGGGAGGTTGACCACGAATAGATTGAGTCCAGCAAATGTGATATCGTAGAAGGCTTAAAAGTCGCTTCGTTTCACTGTTCCGTAATTGCAAAAGTGATGTGTGTTACTGCAAGTGAAAATGGAATGATTCAGATGTAAGGTAGCTACTTTGTATGATGGAAGGAAGATCCGTGTTTAAATGTGCGGAAACTAGGAAGAGCGCCATCGTTAGCCAGTGCACATGCCGACAATACATCTATCCTGAACACTGAATCCATTATCGTGGAATTCCGTACGAAATGCGGAACACCAATGCCAAAAAAAACCAGTAATTATCGGTGGCTTCTAATGCAAATACACGAAAAACGTAATAATGAACAGTAATTAATTATTACTCCTTACATCCCTGTTGGTGCAGGCTTTCATTGGCAAAGGGATATTACTGCGGACATCCGCGGGTATACACTGACTGTATCATGATACTTATTGGCGGACATTAATGTAGGGTGTGTCCACCCTTCCCTTTTGGGCGACGGCTTGAATTCTGCTGAGGATACTTTCAATGAGATGTCTGAATGTGTGGAGGAATAGCAGCTCATTCTGCCTGTAGAGCCGAAACAAGAGAAGTCAGTCATGTTGAGCGATGGACTCTGGAGCGAAGTCGACGCTCTAACTCATCCCAAAGGTTTTCCATTGGGTTTACATGATGAAACCACTATCGTGTCCGAACAGTTACTCCACTATAGGCAGTGCGCAATGTTGAAAAATGTACGCATGGTGTTCCAGATTTAGCGTTTTTTTAAGCGTACAATGGGGTCTACGTCATAATAGCGAACAAAAAACATCCGTAACGTAAAGCCGCCCTCACAGGAGACGATGGGATGAGACAGCTAACGCTGTCTAAAGACTGTATGTACAAAAGTCATTATCTCATATTTAATATGCGAATTGTACCAAAAAGACACTTTTGATAGATCATCATTGCGCAGTAGCAATATACTTTGTCAGCACACACATTACAACACTGAAAATGTCAAGTACACGAATCGCGTACCTCCCAATATATAGTTTCCTGTCATTTTATTATAACGAATTGTAGTTAAAACTCACTTTTCTGAAGCTCTCAAACATCTTATATTCATAACGATAGCTCTGAGAGAAAGAAAACCCAACCAACAAAATGGTTCAAATGGCTCTAAGGCTCTAAGCACTATGGGACTTAACATCTGAGATAATCAGTCCCCTAGACTTAGAACTACTTAAACCTAACCTAAGGACATCACACACATCCATGCCCGAGGCAGGATTCGAACCTGCGACGACAGCAGCAGCGCGGTTCCGGACTGAAACCCCTAGAACTGCTCGGCCACAGTGGCAGGCAAAACCCAACAAATACATTGCTTAACGCCACATGGCGACAGCTATATCCTGCTTCGGACGTATAAGAATGTCACATCTCATTGGTCCCGTTCCTCTCCACGAGGCAAAAATTCCTTTTTTCGCGCTCTGCATTGTAGTCGGAAGTGGGATTCCACTCTGTGACGTCACCAATTCCTCTTCCAAGTGCGATTTCAAGTTCCGTGAGAGGACGTTTTAACACTATTTTAACATCACATCACCCGTACCTTACTGTTGGCACTACATTCGACCGAAAGTAACGTTCTCTAGTCATTTACGAAATCAGAACTCTTCCATTGGATTGCCACGGTATATACCGTGACTCGTGACTCCAATTCGCTCGTTTCCTGTCTTCCTCTATCCAGTCGCACCGCTCTTTACATCACCTGAATCTTCGCATGGTGCATGAGGAGCTGCTCGCCCAGTGTAACCCACTCTTCTGATCTCCCTACGGGCAGTCATTGTGCCAGCTGGACTACTAGTAGCACATTACAACTCTCGACCATTGCCTCCCGCTGGTTTCGTGCGGTTTTTTGCAACTACTTTACGGAATATTCGACGTTCCCTTTCCGGCAGTACATGGTCTCCATTAAGCTGCGGCTGTTCCTCCAGTTTTCCAGTTCACAATCATATCATCAACAGTAGCCTTACAAGGATGGAAATATCGCTGATGGATTCGTTATTGATAGTATCCAGTGACTAATTCAGTCACTGAAATCTTCTGATGCATATTTTCTGCTGTTACTGGTTCTCTACGAACGTCACAGTACTCGAAGACTGCTTTTACATAAATCATGGGATGGCGATATGCAGATATACAGATGGCGATAGTATCGCGTACACGAGGTAGAAAGGGGCACTGCATTGGCGGACCTAATGTTTGTACTCACATGATTCATGTGGAAACGTTCCTGCACGACGGAAATTAATAGACGTCCAAAGCGTAATGGCAGTTGGAGCAAGACATATCGGAATTTCTATTTCTGAAATCGTTAGGGAGCTCAATATTCTAAGATCCAAAGTGTCAAGGGTGTGCCGAGATTACCATGGACAACGCACTGACTGACGGCCTTCACTTAACGGCCAAGAGCAGCAACGTTTTTTTAACAGTTTTTAGTGCTAACAGACCAGCAAAACTGCAAGAAATAGCTGCAGCACTGAGTGTGGGCATACGACGAACGTATATGATAGTACAATGCAGCGAAATTTGCCGTTAATGGGCTATGGCAGCAGACGACCAACGTGCGTGTCTTTCCTAACAGCACATCATCGCCTGCAGCTCCTCACCTGGACTCGTGACCACATCAGTTGGACCCTAATTGTATGGTAAACAATGGCCAGGTTAGGTGAGTCCCTATTACATATGATAAGAGTTGATGGTATGGTTCTAATGTGGCGCATACCCTACGAAGACATTGACTGAAGTTGCTTGACAAAGAGGCACTGTGCAAGCTAGTGGTTGGTCCATAATACTGTGGGCTGTTTTTACGTGGTGTCCATAATACTGTGGGCTGTTTTTACGTGGTATGGAGAGGGTCCGGTCCTCTGGTCCAACTGAAAAGAACACTGGCTGGAAGTGGCTCTACTGGCGTACCTGGAGACCATTTGCAGCCATTCATTGAATTCATATTGATGGTACGGTTCCAATGTGGCGCTTACCCTACGAGGCCATGGACCGAAGTTGTGAACGTAGCACTGTGGAAGCCAGTGGTTGGTCCCTAATATTGCAGGCTGTGTTTACATGGAATGGAGAAGGTCCCCTGGTCCAACTGAACCGAACATTGGCTGGAAGTGGTTATACTGTCGTACCGGGAGACCATTTGCAGCCATTCATTGAATTCATGTTCCCAAGCATTGTTGCACTTTTATAGATGATATTTCACCATACCAACGGGGCTCAACTGCTTTGAGGAAGATTCTGGACAGTTCGAGCAAACGGTGTGGCCACCCATCGAACATTTACGGGTCATAATCGAGAGATAATTTCGTGCCAAAAATCATGCGCCGACAGCTCGTTCACAGTTATGGACGGCTGTAGAAGCAGAATGTCTCAATATTTCCGCAGGGGACTTCCAACGACTTAGTGAGTCCACGTCACGCTTGGTTGCTCCACTATGCCTGGTAAGACAAGTGTGACGCCAGGTTCATCTACATCTAAATGTACATGGATACTCTGCAAATCACATTTAAGTGCCTGGCAGAGAGTTGATCGAACCACCTTCACAATTCTCTACTATTACAATCTCGTATAGTGCGCGGGAAGAGTGAACACTTATATACTTCCGTACGAGCTCTCATTTCCCTTATTTCATCTTGGTGATGTTTTCTCCCTATGTAAGTCGGTGTCAACAAAATATTTTTGCATTCGGAGGAGTTAGTAGGTATCCGATGACTTTTGTCACCTAGTTGTATAATGACGGTCTGGTGGTCAATGCCGCATCCGTGTACTTTTGATGAGGGAGTGTAGAGCTGCTGATATCCGCATTGGCGCAGACCAGTAGCTGTAAGGGGCAGGGAGAGGTGAAGGAAGCTGCTGAGAGGTGGGGACGGGCGCTCCGTGTGTTGCAGCGTACTGCGACCGGCGCGACACGCTGGCCAACCTGTGCGAGAAGATCACGGGCGACGCGGCGCTGTTCTCCATGTTCCGCGTGGCCGGCGCGCCGGCGCCCTGCCCCTTCGACGGCGGGCCGCCCTTCAGCTTCACGTACAGCCGCGGCGCCGGCGCCGCCGACTGCCGCGTGCCAGAGTCGCGCGCCGAGCCCTGCACCGACGCCTCGCGCCTCCTGCTGCGCTACCAAGCGTGCCCCGACGTGCGCGGCACCGAGAGCGCCGGTAAGTAGCCGCAGCAGCCGCCAGCCAGCCCTCCGGCCGCAACTGCCAGGGTCAGTCACACAGTAATGACTCCTGCATTAAACTGGTAGTGTAGTGATCATGAGTTCTGACCACTTCCGCAGAACAACCCTCTCCAGCTCATTACTGTAACAGCGTCCTACGTCTACAGATAGGACCTATATCAACGTAAAATACTCAGAAAAGTCAAAACTTTTAGTAAAACACTCAACACGACCAAAACCCAAATACCTGGGATCTTATTAGGATCAATACTGCTCCTGACACAAACTTACATCAGTCTCATTCCCAGCAAATTTTTCTTCTTTAGGGCCAGCAGCATAATATACACTACTGGCTATTAAAATTGCTACACCACGGATATGACATGCTAGAGACGCGAAATTTAACCGACAGGAAGAAGATGCTGTACTATGCAAATGATTAGCTTTTCAGAGCATTCACACAACGTTGCCGCAGGTGGCGACACCTACAACGTGCTGACATGTGAAAGTTTCCAACCGATTTCCCATACACAAACAGCAGTTTACAGGCGTTGCTTCGTGAAACGTTGTTATGATGCCTTGTGTAAGGATGAGAAATGCGTACCATCACGTTTCCGACTTTGATAAAGGTCGGATTGTATCCTATCGCGATTGCGGTTTATCATATCGCGACATTGCTGCTCGCGTTGCTCGAGATCCAATGACTGTTAGCAGAATATAGAATCGATGGGATCAGGAGGGTAATACGGAACGCCGTGCTCGATCCCAACGCCCTCGTTATCACTAGCAGTTGACATGACAGACATCTTATCCGCATGGCTGTAACGGATCGTGCAGCCACGTCTCGATCGCTGAGTCAACAGATGGGGACGTTTGCAAGACAACAACCATCTGCACGAACAGTTCGACGACGTTTGCAGCAGCATGGACTACCAGCTCGGAGACCATGACTCCGGTTACCCTTGACGCTGCATCACAGACAGGAGCGCCTGCGATGGTGTACTCAACCACGAACCTGGATGTACGAATGGCAAAACGTCATTTTTTCGGATGAATCCAGGTTCTGTTTACAGCATTATGATGGTCGCATCCAAGTTTGGCGACATCGCGGTGAACGCACATTGGAAGCGTGTATTAGTCATTGCCATACTGGCGCATCACCTGGTGTGATGGTATGGTGTGCTACTTGTTACACGTCTCTGTCAGCTTTTGTTCACATTGAAGGCACGCTGAACAATGGACGTTACATTTGAGATGTGTTACGACCCGTGGCTCTACCCTTCATTCGATCCGTGCGAAACCCTACATTTCAGTAGAGTAATGCACGACCACATGTTGCACGTCCTGTACGTGCCTTTCTGTATACAGAAAATATTCGACTGCTGCCCAGGCCAGCACATTCTTCAGATCTCTCACCAACTGAAAACGTCTGGTCAATGGTGGCCGATCAACTGGCTCGTCACAATACGCCAGTCACTACTCTTAATGAACTGTGGTATCGTGTTGAAGCTGCATGGGCAGCTGTACCTGTACACGCCATCCAAGCTCTGTTTGACTCAATGCCCAGGGGTATCAAGGCCGTTATTACCACCAGAGGTGGTTGTTCTGGGTACTGATTTCTCAGTATCTATGCACCCAAATTTAGTGAAAAGTAATCAGATGTCAGTTCTAGTACAATATATTTGTCCAATGGATACCCGTGAATCATCTGCATTTCTTCATGGTGTAGCAATTTTAATGGCCAGTAGTGTATGTCTCATAACGACATTATTGTTAGAGTAGAAGCACCAAATAGCTACTTACAGTAAGTAGTCTTTATTCTCGACAGATTGTTTCTGCTTTTTTCAAGCACGTCTAGATTTATGTGATGTCTATATAACTTCCTTAGTGGACTGTCTAATAACCGCCACTGTTTCAATAATATGCTAAGTACGTAGAAAATGAAATGTTAATTACGATGTGGCAGCTGTTTGACAGTAAATGTAGTACTGGAACTGTGTAACTGCTGTCACATCGTAATAAACATCTCATTTTCAATACGGTGACACCATTTACTATGCTGTTAAAACAGTGAAATTTATAACACTACTAATGAAGTAATATGGACGTCACATTAGTCCACACGTTCTTGAAAATGGCGATTAAGTCGAACAGTTTGTTGTGAATAAAGATCACTTAATATAAGCGGCTATATGTTGCACCTACTGTAGTAACTTTTCCAGTAATGTTAGTCATGGAGAAAAAATTCTCTCTGCTGATAACGGCAATGTTACAGTCACTGAGTATACAAGAGAACACCTTGCAGAGAATCCAGGTGAAGCCATCAAAGAGGTTTACTTATCAATGACGTATGAAGTGACACTGAAGATTAAGAAGACTAACGCCATCAATTTCAGCTTTAGAGGTAAAATTGCAAAATAAATGTAAATGCCGACTCTATAGATTGTGTAACAAATGCAAAATTTCCATGAATGAACGTTGATTCCCAGCTGAAGTGCATAGTTGCAAAGAGGTTTGCAAACAGAATGTCACCAATATGTTATGGCCTTAGAGTCCTTGTACCAGTATGTAGCAGCCAGTGTTACTTATATAAGTTTCACATGTACACTCAGTTCTTAACTTTAGCATTTTTTTCTGGGGAACTAAGGCACAAAATATGAACACAATTTTCAAACTGCAGAAGTTCATAAGAATTTTAACTAAAAATAGCTCTCAAGCTCATTATAAAGATGCGTGCAAAACACTGAGAATTTCAACTGCTCTGTGTGAGTATATATACCAGTCAGCTGTACAAGTAAAAAAAAAAAGTGAGTACTAAGTGACTACCTCTACAGTAACGAACTCGAGGTAAGGCAGTGTTAAGATGAAATCGAGGGCGGAGTTGCTTTCAAGACAACATGCAGGCTATGGGATGAGTACTAGGTCATCTTGGAGTGGGTAAACTGACGCCACCGTTGGATTCCAGCAGAAATCGGTTAAGTATATTTACGTCGGAAACAATAATATAAGTGGAAAACGAACAGCGAATGTGGATGATGAAATTATAACAGATGGGATGATATGGTTGCATATATCCAGTGGTATACTTAATGGTGCTGAAGGAAAGGTTGGGCTTAGATGTTCGGTGAGAGTCTTGTACAGCGATTTTGGCCGATCGGAGATGTTACTATGGTGGGCAACGGAAAAACCACCTCATTTTCTACCTGTTCTTTCGAATTTAAGTTGTTCTTAATTGTAATTTTCATGTTCTTCGTTGAATGTACGGCCTTTAGATTTGATCGATTTATCTTATAACCGAAGTTGAAAGGATTCCATTTAGTACTCATATGAATGACTTCACTCTATTCATTATTTAGGACAGTTTACTATTTTATACTATTTAATATCTTATCTAAATCGTTTTGCAATTGGTTTTGGTCTTCTGACGACTGTACTGGACGATAAACAACAGGATCTTCCGCAAATAGCCTAAAACGGCTGCACAGATTCTCTTCCAAATCATTTACATAGACAAGGAAGAAAAGAGGGCCTATAACACTACCTAGGCGAGTTCCGAAAATCACCCTTACTCGAGATATACTCGCAATATTGCTGCTCATGTAGGTCACGATCCCATGACTGTCATGCGAGTATGGAATCGATGAGTTCATAAGAGCAATACTTCACGGCATGCAGAATGTCAAATATCCCACGTGACTAACTCCCGACAAGACTGTCGTATTGTTCGCTAGGCCGTGCAGGATCGTAAATCGACGTACATTAACTTGAGTCAGAAAACGAGATTGTTTGCAACAAGACGAGTATCCACATGGAAGTGCACCGACGTATGTAGCACAACTGACTTTCAAGCAAACGACTAACGTCGTGGCTTCCCTTGATGTAGCAGCAGAGCAAGATGCGAGGAGACTGCCACGCTCATAGATAACACTGGGCACAGGAGGGGCACCACGCCGTCTTCTCAGATGAATCTGATTCTGTCTTTAGCATTGCAATGGACGTATCGAAATGTGGAGGGTTCTAGGAGAATTAACGTTGCCAGATTGGATTCGTCGTTGTTATGGCCCAGCAACTGGCTTAGTGGTGTGAGGTGTCTTTGTTTACACTGCACTATCATCTCTGGTTCGCACAGTAGAAATTAGGCCGATGGCTTCGAGGTCTCTGTGATGTTATGTCTCAGAAAGGTAAGGAAAGATTACCTGCCCTTGACACGGAGCGGACGGTGTTCACTGTTTCCCCGTGTCTCTCATTCACTTAAAAAAAATAAAAATAAAAAAATGTGGTGATGGGTTGCCGAGGGATTGCATACACCGACTTGAAAGGCAGTGCGACTGAACAACTCTGGCAAAGAGTTAACTCAAGTACCCATATCTGTCTTTCAAGGTCAGTTACATTCAACCCTCAGCCAGAAATATTGCTGCTAAGTTGGCCGCTCTGTGCTCGAAGTTACGCACCTGCTATAACACCACGTCACAGACAAATTTAATCATGTGCTCTTCCTATTACACTGTATGATCTAATAAGTAAAATTTCTTTATTTGCTATCCTTCCAGGTGTTTTCAGTCTCTGTTGCCATGGTCGTCAAATTTTCTTGGTCAAGTGCAAATACCGAAATTGTCAAGGAACATCAGGGGTGGCACATGCACGTTTCTTATTATTAATTGATAACCTATATAAATTAGTATGTTATCAGGCACTCCCCAAATAGAATAGCTACAGTAAGGCCGCGATAGATTAATCACGACCCCCAACTACTGGTCATTAAAAGTCGCCACCTTCATGTGACTCTGGTCTGCCTCAGATTTCAGCCAACCTCAGCAGTCTAACAGGCGTGACACCGTAGCTGTGCACTAGTGACTTTGATTAATAGTACTATTTATACTTACATTTAAATGCAGTGCTGAATATCAAACACTATCACAGGTGTTTGATGAATGATTTAAATGGTAGTTTTATTTTTCTCATTGCAGTGTTTTACAACAACCTTACTTAATTTAATGTTCCTTTCTACAAATGAGTACCGCCTTTGAAGATGATCACCTCTGTAATGTCCATTCACCAATTCATGTAACTTTCTTGTCATAATTTATGACATAACAGTTAAATAGGAAGAGTCACCCACGCTCGTGATTTGTCAGTACTGTAACACAAATAATAAAACATTCTCTCCATTTTCTCTCTCATAACCTCAAACGTCCTACCCCAGAGGTGCTGTGATAATTACAAGGGGAGGCCGCCAATTGTGAAATACAGATTCAATTCATACTGCGCATAATAAAAGCTCATGGCCAGAAGTGTAATGTGGCAAAGCACCAAGATGCACTTCTCAGCCGTTGTCGAGAAAATCGACAGTTAAAAGAAACCGTTGCGATGAAATACTCTACGATTAACAATTTCCTACAGCGCCGTGGCGCAGCGGTAAGCGCTCGGGTTCGTAATACGAAGGTCGGCGGATCGAATCTCGCGCCATGAAACTTTTTTTTATTATTAGTTTTTTTGTAATTCAAATGTATATTTATACACACACACCCACAAACACACACACACACAAACTATTAATGAATTGCTTATGCATGTTGGTGAAGGCGGATCGCACTCCAATTGTACCGCCTCCATTTTTCCATTTATTTAACAGGGTGTACCAAAGTTCTCACGTCCACACTGATTTTCGACGATGTTGTAAGTTGCGCTAGGGACCGCATCTACCTTATTTCCAAGTTAGCAGGCAACTACGCTGTTATGCGGCGGCTCGTTTCGGCCCATTCAACATCTGTCCTTCAAGTGCAACGAGCGAGTAACGGAGTTTATATTTCATACC
This sequence comes from Schistocerca gregaria, assembly GCF_023897955.1. NCBI lineage: Eukaryota > Metazoa > Arthropoda > Insecta > Orthoptera > Acrididae > Schistocerca > Schistocerca gregaria. The sequence goes on along the minus strand of NC_064922.1, from coordinate 352,746,549 downwards.
TGCCACAGCAAATTTGTGTTCGTGGGGTCTCTATTCTAATTCGAACGTTTGACTTACGCTACACGTATTCGTTTCGGAATATCGTTTCTACGTCTTCCATTAACTATACGTGGTTAACATTATGAAGACAATTAATAACATTTGTGAAATACAACTTTGTTTGCGGAAAACATAATGATGTTCGAAGTCGTCAGATTTTGCACGACAAACGACTTTCAACAACTTATTATATGCATAATTGTTGCAACTCTTTGCCGTGAATTATATATATATATATATACACTCCTGGAAATTGAAATAAGAACACCGTGAATTCATTGTCCCAGGAAGGGGAAACTTTATTGACACATTCCTGGGGTCTGATACATCACATGATCACACTGACAGAATCACAGGCACATAGACACAGGCAACCGAGCATGCACAATGTCGGCACTAGTACAGTGTATATCCACCTTTCGCAGCAATGCAGGCTGCTATTCTCCCATGGAGACGATCGTAGAGATGCTGGAAGGGCTTGCCATGCCATTTCCACCTGGCGCCTCAGTTGGACCAGCGTTCGTGCTGGACGTGCAGACCGCGTGAGACGACGCTTCATCCAGTCCCAAACATGCTCAATGGGGGACAGATCCGGAGATCTTGCTGGCCAGGGTAGTTGACTTACACCTTCTAGAGCACGTTGGGTGGCACGGGATACATGCGGACGTGCATTGTCCTGTTGGAACAGCAAGTTCCCTTGCCGGTCTAGGAATGGTAGAACGATGGGTTCGATAACGGTTTGGATGTACCGTGCACTATTCAGTGTCCCCTCGACGATCACCAGAGGTGTACGGCCAGTGTAGGGGATCGCTCCCCACACCATGATGCTGGGTGTTGGCCCTGTGTGACTCGGTCGTATGCGGTCCGGATTGTGGCGCTCGCCTGCACGGCGCCAAACACGCATACGACCATCATTGGCACCAAGGAAGAAGCGACTCTCATCGCTGAAGACGACACGTCTCCATTCGTCCCTCCATTCACAGATGTCGCGACACCACTGGAGGCGGGCTGCATGATGCTGGGGCGTGAGCGGAAGACGGCCTAACGGTGTGCGGGACCGTAGCCCAGCTTCATGGAGACGGTTGCGAATGGTCCTCGCCGATACCCCAGGAGCAACAGTGTCCCTAATTTGCTGGGAAGTGGCGGTGCGGTCCCCTACGGCACTGTGTAGGATCCTACGGTCTTGGCGTGCATCCATGCGTCGCTGCGGTCCGGTCCCAGGTCGACGGGAACGTGCACCTTCCGCCGACCACTGGCGACAACATCGATGTACTGTGGAGACCTCACGCCCCACGTGTTGAGCAATTCGGCGGTACGTCCACCCGGCCTCCTGCATGCCCACTATACGCCCTCGCTCAAAGTCCGTCAACTGCACATACGCTTCACGTCCACGCTGTCGCGGCATGCTACCAGTGTTAAAGACTGCGATGGAGCTCCGTATGCCACGGCAAACTGGCTGACACTGACGGCGGCGGTGCACAAATGCTGCGCAGCTAGCGCCATTCGACGGCCAACACCGCGGTTCCTGGTGTGTTCGTTGTGCCGTGCGTGTGATCATTGCTTGTACTGCCCTCTCGCAGTGTCCGGAGCAAGTATTGTGGGTCTGACACACCGCTGTCAATGTGTTCATGTGTTCTTTTTTCCATTTCCAGGAGTATATATATATATATATATATATATATATATATATATATATATATATATATATATATATAATGTGTGTGTGTGTGTGTATATACACATTTCAATTACAAAACTCAAATACTAAGAAAAAAAGGTTGCATGGCGCGAGATTCGATCCGGCGACTTTCGCATTACGAACCCGAATGGTTTCTTTTAACTGCCGATTTTCTCGACAACGACTGAGAAGTGCATCTTGGTGCTTTGCCACATAACACCTCTGGCAACGAGCTTTTATTATGCGCGGTATGAATCGAATCTGAATTTCACAATTGGCGGCCTCCCCTTGATAGCCCTCTGCCCTTCAGGTGTACGCCCAACTTTACATACATCACGACTGAATTCACTAACGGCAATTAAGATTAAGCACCTCGTAATATATTACTGTTCAAAATGGTTCAAATGGCTCTGAGCACTATGGGACTTAACATCTGAGGTCATCAGTCCCCTAGAACTACTTAAACCTAACTAACCTAAGGACATCACCCACATCCATTCCCGAGGCAGGATTCGAACCTGCGACCGTAGCAGTCGCGCGGTTCGGGACTGAAGCGCCTAGAACCGCTCGGCTACCGTGGCCGGCTATATCACTGTCTCTGTAAGTATTTTTGTTTGTTACTGAGTAGGAAAACTACACTCTTAAGAAGCTCTTACGTTAGTTGACGTTTTTGGATTCGGCTTTTTGTTGCTATATGCATATTGTTATAAAATTATTACAAACAAGACACGGATCGGATGCGGCCCGCGGGCTTCAACTAATCCTTTCCCTTTAGCATCCTCCAAGGAAGAGGAGCAGTTTATTTTCGAAGACATCTATAAAATTTTTTTTGATCACACCCGAAATCACGTTTGATGACCTCGGATGAAAACAGTAGTAAGGAAGAATGGATAAAAAACAGAGTTATTGAATGTCAAATGTAGTACTTGGTGAGTTTAATGCATATCACTATGATAACCCTATGACAAGCCGATAAATCGCAGTTCTATCTCTAATTTTAGATAACTTTGTCAGTACGTGATGATGTGAACGTTGATAACTGGACACACTTGGCTGTTACTGGTAGTAACGTGTGAGGTGTTCGTGCAAGAAAAATGGTTTTCAGAAACAGTTAGTACAAATGATGTGGGTAACTACGACTCAGATAAAGATCCTGAATATGTTCTTGTGCATGAACGCGCTTCAAAAGGTGCTGCTAATCAGGTAAATTGGAACAATTCTTTAGGCAAGTAAATAATGTTAAGTTGCAGCCTTTGCTGTTGTTTAAGTGAATTCGTGACAGCGTGATGGCAGAAATATTAAGGGCCATCCGTAACACTGAGCTGAATCACAGATTAATATTAGACGTCGTTATACGTCATTTTTTCAAAAATTGATAATGCAGATATTAGTATGATAAACTGAAACGACGCAGACTTTTTAAATTTGTATTTTTGAGAGATTTTACAGTAGTGTTTCGTTAACCCACCCAGCAAGTAAACAGTGGTAAGTCAATGCTAACTGCTGTTAAATGCACTGTGTTTACAAGTAAACACTGTTTACTAACCATTGACGTATTTTTAAGAATAAATTTTGGATAGAATTTACGACTGTAAAGTTATGTCGTTAGTCTATAAATTTTTGAAATCAATGACTATCTGAAAATAACAATGGATGTACTTGAAGTATCTGAATTATGAGCTGTTTACTGGCAATTTCCCAAAACAACCAACTTGTCCCTTGTTATTTTTTACAGTCAATATCTTCGTTTATACATACAGGTTCCGAACTGTTTTTTATGCGAAAGACCAGGAGGAGGTCCGAGCGCAGTAGGGTAATACTTAGGTGTGTGGTACGTGCAGTAGGTTGCGCTGCAGCGTTGGGACTGGCGGTGTTACAGTGGAGGAGCTGGAGTGCCTGGGCTCGTGGCGGGACGGCTCCGTGCGCTACTTCGTGGGCCGGCTGGAGCACCGGCTGGCCCACTCTGACGAGGACCGCTACCGCTGCTTCGTGTACGAGCGCCTCTCCGGGCCCGGCGACGCCGTCTCCTTCAACGTGGCCCAGTCGGGCGACGCCACCTGCTCCGGGCTGCTGTCCGCCAGTGAGGGCTCCCGCACAATGCGCCTCACCAACAGTAAGCCACACCCCTTAACATTACCACTCCTAGCGAGCTGGAACGTAGCTCAGAAAGAAGGAAAGGATAGTCCCTCGTAAGAAACCATCAGAGGCGCGATCGTTACCATGGAGTACAAGGTCTGTTGCGGTAATGATGAAATAAATATGCCAGGGCCTTCTCAAAGGAAAAATTCCATTTTGCTATTTTCATAACGAACTTAAGAAAACCACAGGTATCGTATACACTTGTTGTAGCTGGGATTCACAGTCATAAAAAACTTTTTGAAGGATATCATCATTGCACCAGTGATTGTTATAAGTTTTTATTACACACAATTGCAATTTCGGCATTAGGCCATTATCAAGTGCTGACATTACGGCTTCAAGCCATGCCAACGTAATGTAAGCTGACACATTTGTATGTCTTTTTTTTCTTTATTGTTGTTTCACTCCCCAAAACGGGGCGGGCTGGCAGCAGCACAATACGCTACTCTTCAGCCAAGAGAGTTACAGAAAAACATAGTCAAATGAGAGAAGAACACGTAACATAGAATGGTATAAATTGGTGAAAAAACAAGAGAAAAAATGGAGGAGTTACAATGAAATAAACACCCTTAGTTGCTTACAGGCGTTGACATACGTCAACGGGGACAGATGAAAATGTGTGCCTCGACCGGGACTCGAACCTGGGATCTTCTGCTAACATGGAAGATGCTCTATCCATTCTTTTTTCTTTACTCATTTTGTTCGATTTTGTTCGTTGAATTTGCTCGGGGCGGCCGTCGTAAGACATCCGTTTAAGTTCGTTGTTGATCGATTAACACAGTTTTTTTTATTACAGACAGAGCTAGCCCGCTGATCGAACATGCTGAGCTACCGTGCCGGCATCAGTCTGAGCCACCGAGGACACAGAGGATAGCGCGACTGCAGGGATAAATCTCTGGCCCGCCTCCCGCGAAACCCACATTCTCAACGTATTGTCCCACACTACATTCGTAGTGCCCCTGCCCCTGGCCCTTAGTATATAAAAATGGAGGAATATAAATGATAGATTTAAAAACATCATAGACGAGAGCCACACACACATGCCGAGAATGACCACTGTGAGTCGACACAAAAACAAAGAAGCACCACAGTGGGAACACAAATGAATGATGCTGGCGACACCCTTGGTGCTGGCGGAAAGTAGCACTGCACACGGCACTGGAGAAACACTGACACCATAACGAAAATGTTAAAAATCACTGCACAGAAGGGGGCTTACCACTGGGTGAAGGGTAGGGGGGGGGGGAAGGAAAGGGGGTGAGAGACAGTAGAGGGAAACCATGAGGGGAGGAAGAGGGGGCGGTGAAGGAGAGAAGGAAGGATCCAAAAGCCTGGGGGGGGGGAGGGGTTGAAAAGAAGAGAGAAGGTGGTCAGTGGGGGAAGAGGAGGAAGAAGACAAGGGGGAGGGAGAGAAGGACCTCTGAGGAGGGGGGAACAAGGAGGGGTTACAGCTGGTAGGAGGGGTAGATGGAAGGTATGAGGACATCATCTGGGATGGGGCTAGGGTGGGAGAGTATGGGGAACCCAAACGATTGGGGGAGATCCACTTTACGGGAGATGTAGAGGATCTGTATTCATACAAGGAACAGGAGAAGATGGGGGAAGGGAATCAGATCATAAAGGATCCCCGTGAGGGACGTGAGACTGATGTGATACGCGAGGTGGAGTGCATAGTGCTCAAGGATTAGGATTGATTTGTAGTAGGTGGGGGGTGGGGCGGATATCCAAGCAGGGTGAGCATAACATAGGATGTGGTGTATGAGAGACTTATTATAGGTATGTAGGATAGTGGAAGGGTCTACTCCCCATGTTCGACCAGAGAGGAGTTTGAGGAGATTGTTACATGCCTTGGCTTGGACTGTGAGGAGATAGGGGTCCACGAATGGCAGCGGTCGAGGGTGATGCCAAGATACTTGAGGGTAGGAGTGAGGGCAATGGGGAGGCCATAGATGGTAAGGTAGAAGTCCAGGAGGCGGAAGGAGGGTGTGTTGCGACTTACAATGATTGCCTGGGTCTTGGAGGGATTGATCTTAAGGAGCCATTGGTTTTTCTGCATGTCGTTGTGAATCCTGTTAAATACATTCGTGTCGTTGTTACACAGTGCGAGGACACTTATTCAAACATCGTAAAACAACACAACACTACTGCAGCTGTGGCCTAATGCATGTGAGACTAGTGATGGGTTAACGAACATGTGCATTTACAGATTGCGTTGTTTTAAAATGTTTGAATACATGTGCTTGTACTGTGTAACAACACGAATGTATTTAACATGATAGTTAACGACATACAACAGAGCGTATTCCCCCCCCCCCCCCCCGCTCCCTGAGTTCCTGCACCCCTTCCTCAGCTGTGTCCCTCCCATGTCCTTCCCTCCCCAGCCCTCTTCGACGCGTCCCCTCTCGTCTCCCCCTCCCCCTCTACCCCTCTCCCGCCCTTCTTCCCTTCTCCCTCATCTCCATGCTGCTAGCAGATCCTGTTTTTTGCTTATCGTCATCAGTGTGCTACGTCAGTGTTATTTGGTGCTGTTCTCCTGTGCATTGGGAGCTGTGATTTTAATTGTGTGCTGGAAGGTACATAGCGTTACTGTCAGTGATTGTTATGTGCTACGCCGTCTGGCGATAGTTTTATGGTCCTCTCAAACTTCGCCATGTGTGCTTTTAATTGTCCCAGTGAGGTTTTTAGTGTGCGCTACTTTTTACGGTTTTTATCTCCATTTTACAGTCACCCTCGTTTTGTCTATTATCTTCCGTAATGTTCCCCCCCTTTTTCTGTCTATGTACACCGTATTTTCTACTATGTGTTATTTTTAAATGTCTTCTATTGTGTGTTCTATGTCTTTCGGCTGAAGAGCAGCGCATATACTGCTGCCAACCCGCCCCTATGGGGAAATGAAGTACAATAAGAAAATACATAAAAATGCGTCAGCTTACATTACGTTGGCATGGCTTAAAGCAGTCAATGGCGTAAAGATGATGTCGATCACAGGTAACGTAATTTGGGATAGTCCGATACGAAACTTTAAGCCCGTTCTACTAGTGTAACACCATAAATCCATGTTGCTTGGCCCAAGGCAGTGTTGTTGGCAGTTTCTAAGGCTTTGGGGAGTGGAAGGACCAAGTCGATAGATGATTGTGAACATCAAAGTTTATTTACCACAACGTAAAAGCATAATAGCACGGCACCCTGGTGTCAGCATACATATTTAGGCTACAGTAACTCGTTCTTAACCGGTAAACTTTATTTAAATGAAATGTAACAATGAAATAAAAAACTAAAACAGACAATATATTGTACTTGTAGACTTGAGCCACTGGCAATTATCACGTGAAGTACAGGGTGGAAAAAAATTGTGTCCTGAAATTTTAACCCTGGATAGCTGATGCCAGTAGGAATCAAAATTACTAATGTTGTGTAGGTCGATAATGCATCATTTCTAAACTACGGGAACTCGGTGCCACAAGCTCAGATTGGTCATAGCGCTGCGCGTCAACCGACGATCGGCAACAGGGCAGTCCCACCGCCAACTGGAGCGAGTGGCGCCAAGTTTCCGTAGTTTCAAAATTGTGCGTTGTCGACCTACACAACATTAGTAATTCCGGTTCCTAGTGGCATCAGCTTTCCAGGGTTACAATTTCGTATCACAATTTTTCTCCACCCTGTATAACACACTCAGTAATCAAAAACGTATATTCTTAACAAACACCAGAATGATTATAAATGCATCAAAGAAAAAGAAAATCAGTGCTAGTGAAATTATATCTCAAATGAATCTAAACTTCAGGTTCAAACATCGCAATTCCATAAAAAAACATATCATGTCAAGGACACGACCAATCCCTTGTCAAGGGAGCTTTAAGCAAGACATTTTTACCAAACTTAGTTTGTCTATTCTGCAGCCTGATAGGCTCAGTAGAATCAATACCCTCTACTTCCTCTTACTTAAAATGTCATGATTGTCAATTCTTCCTTTAAAGAAAGCACTTACTAATCAACATTATGGTGTTGCACTACGGCACCCCTGAGAGAGCGGAGGTCCCACTGCACCTAAGGCAGCCTCGGATGGCACAGACAAACAAGTTCGACTCCGCTAGAAAGGACGCCGTCAGTAACACAACACGAGTGTTGAAAATACTGCGTGATGCCCCAGGATAGGACACAGCCACACCCAGGCCTTAATCGCGCACGGGCAGCAACGGCTTCCACTGCGGACGCTGCTAACCCCAGGTCCGCTGCAAGAAGTGGCCTCTCCGCGCCCACCTTTTCACTTCGCTCCTCCACGTCACGCCAAACCGACAGCGGCCCTAGACTGCTCCAGAGTTGACTTCCCCCTGCGACCCCTGTAGCCGCACCACACTCGGTACTCGAGAGTGCTGTCCTCTCCCGGACGAGTTCTTAACTTCCTCCAACCTCGCTGGAGTCCGACCCGTTTGCCGGCACGGTAACTTAGCGTGTTCGGTCAGAGAGTTAGCTGCCCTCTGTAATAAAAAAAACTGAGTGAATGGATCATCAACGAACTGAAACGGGTGTCTTGCGACGTCCGCCCCGGGCAGATACAACGAACAAAATGAGATTAATAATAATAATAAAAAAAAGTTTTGAACCGTTCCTCGTGCGCCTAAATTGGCGATAGCAGTCAATTGTTCCGCGACAAAGCGCGGGCACGAGAGAGAGCCGACACACTAATTATCTCAGTAATAAGTTAAGGCTCAAGTTCCACAGCTATTTTGATGGTCACACGGTCCAAATGAGCGAGAGGAGAAATTCTACTGCTAGTAATCTACATAGTATCTGTTCAAATGGTTCAAATGGCTCTGAGCACTATGGGACTTAACATCTTAGGTCATCAGTCCCCTAGAACTTACAACTACATAAACCTAACTAACCTAAGGACATCACACACATCCATACCCGAGGCAGGATTCGAACCTGCGACCGCAGCGGTTCTGCGGTTCCGGACTGCATCGCCTAGAACCGCACGGCCACCGCGGCCGGCCATAGTATCTGTTATTGGAATGTTAATCTCTAAAGATTTGATGTCGGAGGCCACCAGTGATGTCCGTTGTTTATAATTCTACTATGCGTAATATTTCCTTCACAGATGAGTTCTTTTCTCCGACAAGATGCTCAACTTTCCCCGACAAATGTTCTTTTGTTACGTGTATACAACACAAGTGGTGAGGTCGAATCATAAGTACATTTACCAAAGTCTTTATTAGCAAGTTCAAACATATGGTAGGTACGATAGGCAATTACATCCCTATCATTAAAACTTTCAAGTCCAGGAACACTAGACACTCCACTACCACCTCTAACTATGGCGATAGTGAACCATCCATTTTCATGTGAGAAAGTGTAGTTAATATCGAGGTTGAAATTCAGAGAACATCCTAGAAATATTGAAGGTCCATCAATGAGAGCATGTGCTGCAACACTCTTGACTGGAACACGGTTCTTCTTATCCCCAGCTGTTGTCGTAAGTTCGATGTTCTCTATATTCTTGTACACTGTTGTGAACGACGACGTCGATATCTCCTATAACGCATGTTGGCGGCGTTCAATGCAGTTGCCTGTGCAGCAGCTAGACACACAGTGAGCGTAGTGCGACTGTGCGCTCGCTTATATACTGTGTAATGTATTGCGAATACATAGAAAGAAGGATCCTTTATTGTATGATTATATGATAGCGGCACAAACACTGGTAGCAGTTACTTCTGTAAAATATCTGGCAGTATGAGTACAGAACGATTTGAAGTGGAATGATCACATAAAATTAATTGTTGGTAAGGCGGGTACCAGGTTGAGATTCATTGGGAGAGTACTTAGAAAATGTAGTCCATCAACAAAGGAGGTGGCTTACAGAACACTCGTTCGAGCTATACTTGAGTATTGCTCATCAGTGTGGGATTCGTACCAGGTCGGGTTGACGGAAAATGTAGAGAAGATCCAAAGAAAAGCGGCGCGTTTCGTCACAGTGTTATTTGGTAACCTTGATAGCGTTACGAAGATGTTTAGCAAACTCAAGTGGCAGACTCTGCAAGAGAGGCGCTCTGCATCGCGGTGTAGCTTGCTCGCCAGGTTTCGAGAGGGTGCGTTTCTGGATGAGGTATGGAATATATTGCTTCCCCCTAGTTATACCTCCCGAGGAGATTACGAAAGTAAAATTAGAGAGATTCGAGCACGCACGGAGGCTTTCAGACAGTCGTTCTTCCCGCGAACCCTACGCGACTGGAACAGAAAAGAGAGGTAATGACAATGGCACGTAAAGTGTCCTCCACCACACACCGTTGGGTGGCTTGCGGAGTATAAATGTAGATGTAGATGTAGATCTAAAATGCATATTGCAGAATTGATGTCGTGGATCTTGGTGGACATCTTTCTTTTTAAACCTTCGCTAGACCGTTTACACTATCCGATCAAAAGAATCCGGACATCTCTTAGTCAATGTTAATCTGCGATGTGTCCTTTGGACTCTGCTAGCGACACTTTCTGCGAGGTCTCTGAACGCCCCAGTCCAGTGGCGTAGCCCTTTACGCAATCTCCTGTACGAGATGCACGCATTTAGTGGGAGTGACATGTAAATTGTAGCTCCGCCCAAGACAGTACCGTAAGTAACTACAGAAATTTCTGGCTAGTGAGCAGCTGATTGACCACGGGCTGCTAGTAATACATTGGAACTAACTAGTGATTTCTTCTGCTGATTTCATACTAAAATGCTCGATGGTGCCTGTCCGTCAGGAAATGAGCTGTGCGTGCTCTTGATTTAGCTGTGGTTGTTTCTTTGCGTTCACACATCAGTTTCACATCCGGAACAGTCGGCTTGTGCAGCTTTAGAAATGTTGAAATGTCCCCGAGGGATCTGTTACTCAGGTGACATCCAGTGACTAGTCCACATTCGAAGTCACTGACCTCACACGACCGACCCATTTAACTGTTACTGCTTCTCTGATGACAACGCAGTGCTCCGCGCCACATCTTACACTAGCGGGTCTGGCAATCGTTACATCTAGTGGTCAATTCCGCATTACACAGAGTGTCGGGATGCTTTTGATCAGATGGTATATTCTGAGTGAGACTGGTGAACTTGAAGTCGGACACTTGGTAGTACAGCAATTCATTCTGGAGAGTGATAACAGTTTTTCCAGATTTCTTACATTCCACTACGACGTGGAACACAAGCAACTATCGTGAATTAACCGAGGAGGAAGCCAACCGATGTGGCTCTACGCGCTTCAGTCTGGAACCGCGCGACCGCTACGGTCGCAGGTTCGAATCCTGCCTCCATCATGGATGTGTGTGATGTCTTTAGGTTAGTTAGGTTTAAGTAGTTCTAAGTTTTAGGGGACTGATTACCTCAGATGTTAAGTCCCATAGTACTCGGAGCCATTTGAACTAAGGTGGAAAAATAACAAAAGAAACAATATTCCCGACCGTCCTTCCATTTCACCATCGGCTTTCAGTAGTTACTCAATGGAAGCCTAAGGATTTATAGACAGTAACTACACTTCTCCAAGAAAATTCAAGAAAATACACTTTTACAAGCAAAAAGGACACGCATTCAGGAAGTGTTCAGTTATACAGGACCACCCATGCAATCTTGAAGTAGCTCCCAGCACACCGATCGAAACGATGAGCACTGAAGATATTTGTAGAACGATATGGTGTGGCCTAAAGATTCTGACGGTTTTCCCATAAGTGGAAATAGCCATTGAATCTTGAAGACTTTCATAACACAAGAAATGTTTATTTATATGAAAGCAATATTTTACCAACAGATGTGACGAAAACCCAAAGACGTTTTACATTATCTGTGTCATGGAGTTTCCGTCGGCTTCGGTATCCCGAGAATCATTTATTCATTGCTCCGATTTCTGGAGGATTTTTGAGTCGGCTTGTCTAACTTCGGGAGCGGCACTCTTCGAAATTCCCCGTACTGCCATCTCGGTTGGTGCGGACCACGATGAAGGCACCTCGGACGAGCTCACAAAAGGACCGAATATGCAGCTGGCCTACAGATCTCGCCCGCACGACGCGGCCTCCCAATAGCTTTGATTACAAGGTGTGCCTCCATCGTGTTCAGATGGCAGTGCGGGGAATTTCAGCGAGTGTCGCTCCCGAAGTAAGAGAAGCCAAAAATCCTCTGGAAACCGAAGCAATGACTAAGAAGTTTTGGCAGTACTAACAGACATTTCATGAACGTATGTCCATCAATGTACCTTATAGTTTAGTGATATCTTTGTTAGTAATTGTCTTTAGTGTACATTTTATTCTCCCCCCTTAATCGAACGCGTTTTGGAGCAACGGCTGCATTCTTAGTGACTCCACTGGCGGTTTTGTCTCCGCGTTTATGCGGTGAGCGTGAGGGTGTGGACGGAATGAAACTCTACATTTGTTTCAGGTTATCACCTTCGTTTGGAAACGAAATTTTCATTTGCATTGGTAAAAAACTTACAGATTTGTACTTACACTTCAAAACTATTGAAATTGAATTCAGAGTGTTGCTGCCTAAAATATCCCTAACGTAACAAGTTTTGAAGACCACAGCACCAAAAACTTCCTCCGCTACTTTTACGTCGTATAATTTCTCTCCGTTTACAGTGACACTCGGCGTTAGTAGAATCTCTTGAAATCAATCACAGTGCCTGCTAATATTCCGTAATCTCTGCAATTTGTTCCTTCAGTGACAGAACGGAATAGCATCGACCGCCTTCCGGAATGCAAGAAAGCCGCCGTTAACCTGCGCGTCGGTAGCCACTACCATCTTTTTTTATTTAATGCATTTTTTTCATTTCATCGTACTTAATCTTGATTCTAGTCGTGAATCAACCATCACTTCCTACAGTGATAATTCAAGGTAGCACATGGGAATGTAGGCGATCAGGATAAGCTACACCACAGTAACAACACCGGGGAGTGCCTGACAAGAAAATAAAGCAAAGCCACCAGAATACATAGCCAGATGCCAATGTAGCTTCGTACAGTTCACCACCAGGAAGTATTTAAAAGACTAAAATGTCAATTCTGCGTGACGGGTAGAGCGTCCACCATAGTGAATTAGTGTTATTCGTGCTTAATTTTATTACCAGTACTAATGGGATGTATAAGGGGGCGAGAAGTTGACCGATCACAGTGCAGGCGTACTTGTGTGAGACTGCGGTATTGACACCTGCAGAGTTTCAAATGGGCTTCATTGTGGGTCTCCATTTGGCTGGCTGGTGCAGTATCCAGTTATGTGGGGCATTCTGATGTGATAGTCGCCCTATGTTGGAGTTCATAGAAATGTTAAGGCAGGCATACTCGTCGTTAAGGTTCTGATCGACCACGTCTCACCACTACAAGGGAGGATCGCCATATAGTGCACCAAGAACATCGTAACCTCTTCAAATCTGCACCTGCCTGCCATCCAAGAACAAGTAATGGACTCTGTGCAGAACTCTGTATTATCCCGCGTCGGTGGTGGGAGACTAGCAGCAATCGGACTGGATAAGTACCATTCCTTGAGTAGGCTGCCGTTCAGAGCACAACACGTGCGTCTGCGCTTGAGTGGTGCTGAAACCGGGAAGCATGGACAACTGCTGAAAGGCGTCACATTGTGTTCAGCGACGAATCCCTGTACTGCACTGCTCTGGATGAGCATCGTCCGCGAGTATGGGTTCTAACTAGGCAGAGGGTCCATCTTCCAATGATTTGGAGAGGCACAGCCGTGTTACATCCGCCATCTTGGTGTTCGGAGACACCAGGTTACTACTGGTGATGACAGAGGAAACTCTTACAACTCAACGGTACGTCAATGGATATTCTGCGTCCTCATGTACCTGTCATGCAGCGGTATAGTGGTCCCATTTTTCAACAAGACAAAGCTCTTCCACACATGGCACGTTGCTCTATGAACCGTCTGTCTGATGTTAAAGTACTCTCCATGGCCAGAGAGTTCACCAGATCTGTTCCCCTATAGAACACCTGTTGGACCAGATCGGACGTCAACTTCGTCTCAGTACCAGTATCTTGTACATCAAGGACCAATTAAAATAGCAAGGCGAGTTCCCCAGGAGAGGGTACAACGACTTTGACACACTTCCCACCTTAATAAGTGCATGCAGCAGGCCAGACGGGGTGCAACGTCGTCCTGAACAGTGGGCTCAGAGTATCACGTTCTTTTGAAATTTGACTTGATTTTCTAATCACTGAAATAATATCATATACCCTTTCCCGTCCGAACACGTCACGAAGGCCCAACGGTACCAACTGGCTCCCGTGTCATCCTCAGACCACAGGCGTCACTGGATGTGGATGTGGAGGGGCATGTGATCAGCATACCGCTCACCCGGCCATATGTCAGTGTACGAGACCGGAGAGCAACTTCTCAATCAACTAGCTCCTCAGTTTGCCTCACAAGGGCTGAGTGCATCCCGGTTGCCAACAGCACTCGGCAGACCGGATGGTCACCGATCCAAGTGCTAGCCCAGCCCAACAGCGCTTAACTTAGCTGATCTGACGGGAACCGGTGTTACCACTGCAGCAAGGCCGTTGGCATATACCCTTTCAACCAGTGAGATTTTATTTTGTTTCCTCGTCCCTTTCTGGGGACTTCACGTTCTGGCAGGAAATGTGTATTGTGCATGAAGGATTTACATTTATTTAAGAAAACAGGTATTTTTCATTGAAATCGCAATGCACTATTGGCCTCATCAGATTTCACTGATTAATACATACATCAAGTAAATATTAAGATGCCACATAAATATTGTCTATTATTTAGTAAGGCACAGGAGAGTTGAAACGCATGACATAAATGCGAACAATTAGTAGCAGCCTTGGTAGACAACGACGTGCTGCCAAGCTTGCAGGCAACAGCTTCTCTAGGTGTAGCTAGCTGCACACTGCGAATTGGCAGTTCATCTTTGTGTCGCCTAAATTATGAAGGGAATTTACGCCTCAAGTACGTTAAACTTTACGATCTATATTAGATGCTCACTACTCCTTTGAGGGCACGAGGTCTCCGTGCAAGGCTTTAGCCTACGTGGCGCCTAGCGAGAGGTTCCTTGTGATAGACGCTGACTGCTCGACACAGACGTTAAGGGTGCTCTAAGAAAACCGACAAAAGTGGACTGAGTCATCTTTCTGGAGCCTGTTTGAAGTCTCGTCCACATCGAGAAACAGGTGTACTGTCGTGGTTGGCTTAAGCTTCTGGTAACCATAATGGACGTTCCTACAAAAAACCACGCCATAATGAATGCTGGATCTGAAGCAAACCTACATATCCGTTAGTTTGTCATTAGACCCACCACCCAGCGGAGGTATCCTCGCTTTCATAGCATCTTTATAATGGAACCCATCTAATGGACACGGCTATCATGGTGCAATTTAATAGCTACAAATTGAGAGTAGTTACAACAGAAATGAAGTTACGAAAATATAAAGTCTATCATGATGTTAACAGAATTTTCCGTCTGTTCTTAGTACACTAGAGAATATTTACGGAACTTATCAGTAGAAATGAATAAATGCAGGAAAATGGAGGAGTGTGTGGGGAAAACGCAGTAAATGCAATCTTTGAGAGTATGGTGGCGCTGAATTTTAAAAGGTAAAAAACCTGAACAATTCACAAATACAAAAGGAGCAACCATACTCAAAACTGTGTCTATGTAATAGTTTGTATTAAATAAATGAGCCAAGTAAAATAAAGACATGTTTTACTGTTTGCTACTTTTGTATTTGTGTATTGTTCAGCTATTTTATCTTTTAAAATGCAGTACCACGACAGTCTCAAAGATTACATTTACTATGTGTTCCCTCACACTCCTTCATTTTCCTGCATTTATTCATTTCTGTTTATTTTAATGATATTGCTTACGGTTCTTATATATCCGGTATTTTTCTTTATGGGACTTAACTGCTAAGGTTATTAGTCCCTAAGCTTACAAACTACTTAACCTAAATTATCCTAAGGAGAAACACACACACACACACACACACACACACACACACAGACACCCATGCCTGAGGGAGGACTCGAACCTCCGCCGGGACCAGCCACACAGCCCATAACTGCAGCGCCTTAGTTATCCCGTAGTTACATTGATAATACTGTCTTCTTTTAAATGGTTGGCGTATCGCGCTCCGTGTTTTATACCTAATTCTAATTTTATAATATTTTATTAATATTGTTTATTAATACAAACTGTTATGTAGGCTTTTGTGTTAAAGTTTTTTTCCCTCTTTACTCCGTTTTATTTGTTTACTGTTAAGCTGTTTACTTTTTACATTGCATTACCAGCATACTGTCAAACATGCTATTTACTGTAGGTTTCTGCTTCAATCTAGATGTGTAACTTCCCTTCCAATGATGCTTACAAGCATTGTAACGTCTTTGGTGACAATAGTCGGTAAATGTCTGAAGATGGCCTTGTAAGCCGAAAACCGATTGACATAATAAAAGTAATATTGTACGAAAAAAGCAAAATAATGCTTTTATTTATTCTATCATAACGAATAAAATAGCATAATTGCCCTCTGTTTCTTGTCTAGTAACCCACAGAATACCATTATGGAAATTTTATAACTTAGCAATTACTAACGCTTTCGTTAAACAAAATGTTACATTTCTAAATAACTGTCTTTCTGCTTTGACTGTCAGTGTATTGAAGTCTCTATCCTTTGGAGTATGATTATATGTTGCTCTTGGGGACTTCATGCAGAAGAATAGTCTGATGGAGCTGTCCAAGCTAATCTATCTTGTGAAAGTCGTTTTACCTACGAGTAATTGCTGCGATGTACAGTATCTGATCAACAGTGTATCATTTGGGTGGATAGTAATGTGGATTATGTCCAACCTTCGCTTTTATGACGGCTTGAACTCTGTTGAAACCCAAAGACGGTAAACATCATTTGGCTCAGGTCGGGACTCTGAGCACGTCACGACTGTTATTGTCAACAAACCACTGCCCCATACTTGCTGCTGTATGACGGGGTGACAAGTTCGGAGGCGAAGATTGTTATCAAACTGACAGTGCACTCTGTCATTGTCATTGTGATAACAGGCACCACCGTTCCGCTACTGTACGCTGTACACAGTGTTGCAAAATGTGTTTATATCCTTCCGCACTGACAGTTTACTTTAAGCGCGTAAGGGGTCAACACCCTACCCTCATCAGCCGCCAACCATGGCACGTCCTGCAGAAATTTGCAAAACCCAAACCATTCCATCGGATTGCCACAGGATATAGTCTGATTCATCACACCAAATCAATCACTTCCAGTCATGTACTGTCCAATGGCATCGTTCTTTACCTCACCTAAAATGCCTCTTATCGCTGATTACAGATATGTTTGGCTTTTGAAGGGCTACTCGACCATTCTGCCCCATTCTTTTTAACACTCTACTCACAATCGTTCCAGCCGTGGCGCAGTTTGAGGCTCCTTGTCAGTGTTCGCTCGGCTCTCGCCGTCGGAGGTGCGAGTCCTCCCTCGGGCACGGATGTGTGTGTGTGTGTGTGTGTGTGTGTGTGTGTGTGTGTGTGTGTGTGTGTGTGTGTGTGTGTATGTGTGTGTGCTGTCCTTAGCGTAAGTTAGTTTAAGTTATATTATGTAATGTGGAAGCGTAGAGGTCCTTGACCTCAGCAGTTTGGTCCCATAGGAACTTACCACCTTGTTCTAGCCGAGATGCAAGTAACGCTTTGGAACTCAGGAGTGATTCTTTCCGCAGGTTTTGTGTGGGTTCTGACTTCCACCCTCTGTAGTTGGTTGATTCGGGGGAGGGGACCAGACAGCGAGATCATCGGTCCCATCGGAATAGAGAAGGATTTAGAATGAAGTCGCCTTCGCCCTTTCGAAGGAACCATCCCAGCATTTGCCTGAAGTCATTTAGGGAAATCACGGAAAACCTAAATCAGGATGGACGAACACGGGTTTGAACCGTAGTCCTCCCGAATGTGAGTTCAGTGTGCTAACCACTGCGCCACCTTGCTAGGAACACTTCTCACTACGCCAGCCGTAGTGGCCGAGCGGTTCTAGGCGCTACAGTCCGGAACCGCGAGACTGCTGCAGTCGCAGGTTCGAATCCTGCCTCGGGAATGGATGTGTGTGATGTCCTTAGGTTAGTTAGGTTTAAGCAGTTCTAAGTTCTAGGGGACTGATGACCTCAGAAGTTAAGTCCCATGGTGCTCAGAGCCACTTGAACTATTTTTGAACTTCTCACTACTCAGCTGTCGCTTCCCGTCAGTATGAGTTCTTCCTCGTCTTGGTTTAGCTATGATTGTTCCTTCGCGTTTCTTCCTCATAATCACCATCAGTCGATTCGGGCAACTTCAAAAGATTTGAAATATCCCTGACGGACTTCTCTCTCAGCCCACATTAGAACCAGCTACGCTCTACTGAATGACCCGTTCTGCTTTTGTTGCCTCTCGTGAGATCTTGTGGTGATCAATTCTGCATTACATAAGAATATCCGGAAACTTTTGATTAAATAGTATATATTCATTTGAAACCGTATTCAAGCCTTGCTCTCCTCTTACAATTTTTATACACTACAATCCCTTGACGCCTCAGGCCGTATGCTCTCAACCGATGTTGGCCATAAAATTCTTTTCTAATCAGTCTTCCTAATCAGCAATCCAGTGTGCCAATCTGATCTTCACCATTGTCCCTTCCTACCATATTTCAAAAGCTTCTCTTCTTATCTAAACTTTTTATTGTCTTCTGGTTTCTTTGTCAAAATGAGTTGTATATTTTGGAAACTGGTTACCAATGCTAGCTTTTTAATCAATGCTGAATCTCTTAAACGAGTAAAACTATTTAAAGAGGAAATACCAGTGCATTTTATAAGGATGTTTCTGCATGAGTGCGATGTGTAACATTTTAATTGCACTTGTAACACAATTAAACGTTTAGTTTAAGTATAGGCAGAGGAAAAAAAGTTAATACTATTCACAGTATTCCATGGCCAGCTGATTAACACCGTTCCTTATTTCGTGTTGCGTGGACATTACTTGACTAATGCTAAAGGGGTTCTCAGGTTTCAAATGAGTGTTAAGAGGAGAATGCGTACTTTCCGTTATATAGGTCGCACTAAATGAAACGGAAAACCGAATCCCACCAAAACGTAACTGAAAAAGTATCCTCTCTGCAATAAATACACGAGTGGAAAATCTATTTGTTTTTGCGTCGTATACCGACGTTATTGACAGCTCGAAAAATACCTGACTTTACCAGTGAAACAGCAGCGGTATTTGCTGTGGAAAAACTTGTTTTGTTCTGGAGCGTGCCGAGCAAATACATGTTGTTGAAACGTCATTATGCTGTTTATGTAAGCCGTGCACAATAATTTGAATAGTTTCAAAGGAGATTCTGATTATTCAGATTTTCCGAATAATGTCACTAATCATCTGCCACGGGAACGGTGGCTTTTATGTACTGCTCAGTAACAAAATTAAAATTGTATTTACAGCTTTTATTAACCAACTAAAATTTACGTGTAAGGTAGATAGCACATCCATGCATTTCCTCTGGAAAATACTTAATATTGCATGAATAATAGTAGGTTCTTAGCGAGAATGGGGCTGCAGTATTAACTAGGTTTGATTCAATCCCAACAATTGTGCGCAGCGACTCCAGTATGTTCCAGAAAAGGAAAGGAAGGCAGTCAGTCTCATCCCAATCTGTATGTTACTGCAGATCTAGATTTCAGCTGTTTTATAGTCATCTTTAGTGCTGAAATACACTGACGGAAACAAAATCGTAACAGCATAAAATAATTAACGTAGAGTAATGAAATTCCGGGAATAGCTTTGTTAACGTAACAAATTTAAGTGATTAACATTGCAAGATCACAGGTTAATGTAACTGTGAAATAAGCCTTTGCAAATGTGAAATACTGGTACATTAATAACCGGTGCAACAGACACAATGTTGAAAGCAAGCTTGCAAACGTGCATCCATTGTTTTGTGTATGTTCGGAAGTCACTTTGTGGGATGGAGTTCCATACATATTGCACTTGGTCATTCAGTGCAGGGGCAGTTGATGCTGCTTGTGGATGACGCTGTAATTGCTGTCGGATATTGTCTTGTATGTGCCTGACTGGAGAAGATCTGGTGATCGAGTACAAGGCAACATGTGGACGCTCTGTAGAACATGTGGGGCTGCAACAGTGGTATGTGAGAAAGCGTTATCTTTTCGAGGACACGCACTGGAATTCTGTTCATGAATCTCAGCACAACAACTCGAGTCACTAGACTGACGTACACATTTCCACAAGAGTGCTCCGGCTGACATACAAAATCGCACCCCAGACCTTAACTCGAGGTGTAGCTCGAGTGTGTCTAGCACGCACACACGTTGGTTGCAGGCCTTCAAATGGTTCAAATGGCTCTGAGCACTATGGGACTTAACTTCTGAGGTCATCAGGACCTAGAACTTAGAACTACTTAAAGCTAACTAACCTAAGGACATCACACACATCCATGCCCGAGGCAGGATTCGAACCTGCGACCGCAGCGGTCTCGCGGGGCCAGACTGTAGCGCCTAGAACCGGCCACCCTGGACGGCTGCAGGCCTTCAACTGGCCTCCTAACCAAAATACGGCCATCACGGCCAGAACCAGATTTCATCATAAAACACAATAGGTCTCCACCATATTCTCCAATGAGTTCTCGATATACACCACTGAAGTCGCAACCGGCCGTGGTTGCTGCCTCTGGATCACGACGTCCCGTGTTCGGTTCCCAGCCGGGTTGGGGATTTTTTCTGCCAGTGGCTGAGTGTTCTTGTTGTCCTCATCACTTCATCATCATCATTCGTGACAGTGGCTAGATTGGACTGGGTAAAAAAAAAATATGGACTGTCTAAAAATTGGGACTTTGTACCGGAGCTGATGACCGTGCAGTTGAGCGACTCACGAACCAAACATCGTAATCATCAGGACAGCACAGGCTATAAAACCTCCTTCCTGCGTTGTTCCACAGTGCGTACTGTTTATCCGCCATACGATTCACCACACTCGCAAGATATCTAGAAGATCTCAGTAGTTCCGAGACCTGCTGCGTCTCAGTAATTGGCGGATTTTCGTCGGAGGCTCGAAGATCGATTTGATTTTGTGTGTGGGAGGGTTTTCTATAGACACTGTGGCCAAGGCATCTGGAGAACATCCATGGTTCCAGTGGCGCTCGTACAAGGCAGTATGACAGCCAAGGAGTATCGTAAGCTGGTCGTAGACCACGTGCAGCCCTTCTTGACGATCATGTTTCCCGACGGCAGTGGCATTTTTCAACAAGATAATGTGACATGTCACAGGGCCAGGAGTGTGATGGAGTGGTTCGAGGAACGCAGTGGTGAGTTCCAGTTGATGTGTTGGCGCCTCAACTCGCCAGAACTGAACCCGATCAAACACATCTGGGATGTAAGAGCTCATCGCTCCTTCCCAGAGGTAAATTACGTGTACAGATTTGGTGGCAATTTCCTCCAGCAGCATTCCAAAGCCTCATTGCTTCCATTTCGCAACGCTTCGCCGCTGTTATTCGTGCCAAAGGTGGACAACAGGCTATTAGGTAGGAGGTCATAATGTTTAGGCTGAATATAAATGGCCATGTCTTTTAATTACATTGAGTTATAACTTTAAATTTCTTACTCCGGCTAGGGACCGTAGACTTTAATATGTGGCATATATTTCAACTAGATACCTGTACTCGTTCGTAAGGAAAAAGGAGTCTTAACGCATTAACAGGCAGGAAGGCAGACAACAAATGGCAAAAAATATCTTTTATCTCATATAATTACAAATCAACAGTTTTGGAATGTTTTCCTTTGCTTGTACTGTGAAATTTTGCTCCTTCCCAAATTTTGTGATTGTAAGTCTACGGAAAGTACTCAATAGGTTTTGGTAATCGATTTTGCGAGTGTAAAAATACGTGACCTAAAGTCCATGTCTTTTACTTACATTGACTTACCAGCTTAAAACTTTACACCGCCAAGGAGCTTTAGACCTTAATACTTGATGTTAATGTCTGCTTGATACCTCTATCTCAAGAAAAAAAGGGTTCTTAGCACGTGGACTGTCAGACACACTGACAACAAAGTGTATCTATAAATATTTCGTTTTTACCGATTGAGTTACGGAATCCTAAAAATGGTACGCATTATTTAACTTTGCATTGCATTATTTATCGAGAAGCAGTATTTGGAAAATACGGAAGACTGCTTTCTGCCTTGAAAGATGTAACGAAAATTACGAATGTAATGCCGGGGGAAACTGATAACTATTTCACGGAAAATTTTGACAGTTTTTGAAAGCAGTTGAAGGGAAATACGGATTGCAATGAAAGGGTAAAATCTAATAACACCGTTTTTTAAAATAAACTGAATAATAACAATTAGCAATCCTGATAGATTATACACATCAGTTACATAGATTCAATCTGCATTTGCAAGCATAGGGATGCAACTTTTTCTGATGTGCCAGCGGATGATAATGGGTGCTGGCGTAAATTTACGTTGTTTAAATTGCAATGAAAGTAAGAAAATTATGTTACTTAGAGAGTTTGTATTAATTCAAACAAGAACAAAAAAACATTAAATTTTCAAGATTTGTTCCATTATTGACGAAGTCTGCAAGAGTTTTATTGCCGATTAAAAGATTTTACATTTCCAGAGCCGGATGCAATCCAATGAAAATTTGTCTTGTAAGTGTCAGAAGAGATCTCCAAGAAGAAATACAGTTAACAAAGTGATCCGTTCACGTGACCCAGAAAATAAAGAAGTGCAGGAATGGTGTAAGTGACGCTCCCGAGATTGGTACCTAAAATTCTCCCAATTCGCTCTTAGAGGATACTTTTTTTCACATTTGAGAAAGCACAATTTCTTCAGTGGAGTACATTACGTCCGCACAGAATAGTGTAGCGACCAATGAGTCGTTGATACATAAATTTCGTTTCGCAGCAGCACAAACTGAAATCGATTTGCAGAACTTGTCCATACCATATTTTGATGAGACTCGTTGTTTACGTGACTGTCAGTCTGTGCACAATGAAAGAGGCGCAGTATGTTAAAATTACAAAAAGGCGACTGCAGGGCAAGACAGATAGGACAACACATGCTGACAACACATAAAATACTAGTGGAAATGACAGAAACTGATTATGGGAATAAATTAGTGAAATGCTACATGCTATGTACTAGGAATATACTTAACCTGCAGTGTTTTATTTTAAATCGTTAAGTAAATCTGACCTAAGTACTTAAATATCTTATTACTGCTAGTATGAGAGTTTGAGAGAAATAACTAAATAAAAATCAAAATTTTGATAGCTTAAGGCTTATGAAATTCCCATGTAGGGAGCAGATAGGGCTCACAATCCACGATGAGAGACAGTCGTCTCTGCAAATTGGACGGCAGTGGCGGGGCTGTGACGACACAGTACGATTAGAGTTGGAGGGGAAAGGACTCGCTAGAGGGGAACGGATCGCCAGATCTTCAGATCTAACGAAGAAACGTCACCATCTTGATTTCATATTTTAAGGAGAAAAAAGGACACTAACAAGGATTCAGCTCCATACTCGATCCCGTGCGAAAGTGTTGACTACAATTCTGATAGTACGCAGTACGCAGTTCTGATAGTACGCAGTTAAGCACAGCTTTCAAAATTCCGCGTGCAGCATTTGTTGCGAAGTACTGTACAACGGACTTAGAGGATTGTGAAATACTTTAAAAAGCGCGGTATCTAACCTACGATAGATTTCTTTGATTTGAACATCTTAACGACGTTATTCACAAATGCAGTGTAAATGAATGAAATGAATGACTGTCATTACAGAAATAGCGTAGCGCTGTTTAATTACCAACATCGCACTTGCTCATTATTTTCCTTGTATTTTAAGGGTAGCACTGTTAAAGTGAGGTACATTCGCAGGAGGTGCGCTGTTCTTCAACGTGATTGGCATGAATAAACTTCATTTTATAATAATTCTTCAGTAGGCCGCGCGGGGTAGCCGAGCGGTCTAGGGCGCCATGTCACGGTCCGCGCGGCTTCCCCTGTCTGAGGTTCGAGTCCTCCCTCGGGCATGGGTGTGTGTTTTGTCCTTAGTGTAAGTTAGTTTAAATTAAGACCTCAGCAAATTTGTCCCGTAAGACCTTACCACAATTTCCAAATTTCTTCAGTTGTTTAGGGTTTATTCATTTCGATTTTGCGATATATATATATATATATATATATATATATATATATATATATATATATATATATATATACTGTAACAGAAAAATATCAATATGAGAATATTGTTACAAGTATGTTGAACTTGTGTGTTCGTGAGGTAGATATATTAAGTACGTGTGTCATTTACTTTGTTTAGCGTACAATAACGTGTTCTCGAACATGCTTTCAAAACTCGTTGGCCACCTTCTGTCTCCTCTTCTGTAGCTTTCAACATCCCGCAAATAGAAGGGCTGTGGCCGTCATACAGCAGTACAGTGAGAGGCAAAAGAGTGCGTGGCTCCAATAATTGGGAGAACAAGAACAGGGTATTGCACATCGCCAAGTTCAGAAGCGCCGCTGCACACAGTCAGAGACTGTTTCTGTTCCCGTATGGGAATCATGGAAATATCACGTCTGCTAGTCAACTTCTTCTCTCACCCTGATCACCTCAGGTGGGCGGAGGGTCCATGGATGACGACCCCGAATAGTTAGCAAAAACGTTGCGGCATTGCGTTCTGTTTGTTAAGACCAGGAACTCGTCGATCATGTATTGCCACAAACCGAGGATTTCCTTTTCGCCGTCGCGGTACATGTAATGTATCGCTATTCCTTGTACCCAGTTGACCGCATTCATCCGGGTCATCGTGAACTAGACGGCGTCAGGATGAAAGAGGTCCAGGGACACAATCGAAACATAGGGGCGGCGTAGGAGCAAAGGCAGTATCTGGCGGATCAGTTTCGAGCACTCGCTCGGGGCCACAATTCAGTCTGTGTTCGTATCTACTGCCGCGCATCGGGGATATATGAGGTCGTCAGTTAGGTGAATGGCATGTAACCTTCATTGGGTCTGAAATTTCTCGTTAGTGACCACATATCACGGCGACCACACTAAACTGGACTGGAAGGGCGCATGGATGGTTCGCCAAGCCCACGTCCTGTCGACCGTGGTCCGTGGTGTGGCGTCGTACAATGCTGTTAGCCAGATTCCAGCGTGGGAGTATACTACGAAATAAATCTTTGCTGTCGGATTCCATGTCTCTGGCATAACCTCCAACATACAGTTGTGCTCCACGAAAACGTCGTAATATGTGATAGCGAGGGCGATAAATGTCCAACTGGTGCAGGTGGGCACAGCGTGTATCAGGCCACCTACGCTATCTGTATGCCAGGAAGATCATCTGTTGGTGAAAGCCAGAGTCGCCGCATTGAGCGGAGGTACAGCGCTAACGCTCTTTGCTTGACGTGAGTGAGTCCAACACCTCCTTTGTGGAAGGGTAACAAAACGGATCTTAAAAACTGCACCAGCGTTCGCCACGTGTCCGAGCACTGCCTGTATCCTGGAAGCCATCGTGTCTGTCATCGCTAATACGTGGGCGTGATGGTTAAGTTGAGAATCCATGTACACATTGACGTACTGAGCACGTTGCAAAATGTCCAACGATCAAAATTTGTTGAGGCGAGCATCTATATGGAGTCGTCGTAAGACCTCACGATACGTAAAGGCCGCCGTACGTTATATTTGTCGATGGAGCGATATCCCTAAACATTTGAGCATTGAGATTTTTGTCAAGAGTACATCCAGTTCTGCAGGCATGCCGCGTCCCACCCCCATGTAGCGTGATTCCCGAAGATTTATCACACTGCCTGCCATCGCCCCACACTGTTGGAGCCAGGAAAGCGCCGTTCGTACTTCGTCACCAGTCCGTGCAGGGAACATCACATCATCGGCGTATGCACCACATCGAAAGGTCACAGCTCTGAGGCTAAGGCTTTCCAAGCGTCTCCGCAGTCTGTGAAGAGCTGGATCGAGGGCAATGGCGAATAACATGGCAGAAAGAGGACAGCCCTGTCTGACGGACCTGTTGATGCGGATGGGGGCGGACAAACAGCCGTTTGCCATAATTCTCATGACCACCGCATGGATCAAACGAAGCACAACAGATGTCATTCGTGGCATACCAATGTGTTTAACAACTGAAAATCACGTTAGACGCAATAGAAAGCGTATTCAAAATCAAGCGGAACAATAGCGCCGTGGAAACGGCATGTTTGCATCAGCGCCACCACGGCTCTATACCTCCAACGGAGCATACGTGTCAAAGTTTTTAGTCGGAGTTTAGCATTGTCAATGGTCTAAAATCAGGTGGACGACAGCCTACTCCGGATTTGGACACCGAAATCAAGAGGTCCCTCAGTGAATTGAGAGGATACTCGAAAATCGGGGTTCAGGAGTTCTTTGTGCCTCCTGACCCACACTGGGCCCATCAGATCAAGAATGAGTGTGTCATGGCCTGGCGTTTTGTGGGGAGGACCACGCAACATAGCTTCTCCAAAGTCACCTCCGACAAGAGCGCAGCACCATCTTCCGGGTTAGGAGAGACGGATCGGTCGGATAGGACTTCCCTGACTCCTACGTCCATGTTGTACGCTCGCTCGTCGAAAAGTTTATATGATTGTGTGAACTCTCGGACAATGTCCAATTGCGTTTCAGCTCGTCGTCCATACTCCACCTCGACATCTGTAATGAGCTGCCTCCTGCGTCTCCTCCTATCTTGAACGATATGGTGGAGGGAAGGTCGTTCTTCTCTAACATCATCAGTGGTCACCGCTCGCACCCGCACACTAGCGAGACGTACGGCGGTGTACGTAGCAGTTGTGCCTTGAAGTGGTGCTCTGCCGATTGCCGTTTCGGCGGCGGCGGTGGCACAGGCAGTTCGCGGAGCGCAGCGTAGTAGAAATCAGTGGTCGCGGTATACCAGCGTTCTCTGTCTCTTCCATAGGTGGCTAATGTTCGGCGCAAGGCGGGCTTGATACACCGTAACCGCCATTGAAACATGCAACCGTAGGCTGGTAATCGCCGGCGGCATTTGCTCCATGTAGACTCAACTTCGCGTCTGCAATTTACCTCATCAAGAAGGGCCACATTGAGGCGCCAGGGACGCGCTGGCGCTAGATGGTCTGTGGACGCTGCCGGCCACATCTCAGTGTCGACAACTGCCGATCGTAGGCCGCGTGAGACGTAAACTCGAGTTCGCAGCTCGTGGTCGTGCGGTAGCGTTCTCACTTCCCACACCGGGTTCCCGGGTTCGATTCCCGGCGGGTCAGGGTTTTTCTCTGCCTCGTGATGACTGGGTGTTTTGTGCTGTCCTTAGGTTAGTTAGGTTTAAGTAGTTCTAAGTTCTAGGTCACTGATGACCATAGGTGTTAAGTCCCATAGTGCTGAGAGCCATTTTGAACGTAAACTCGATCCAAACGACTCGCCGAATGAGTAGTAAAGCAGACGTACGCCTTTCGGTCTCCGTGTTGTATGACCCAAGTGCCTGACAAAGCCTAACCCATTACAAGCGCCTGAAGTGCAGGTCAGGTGGTATATTGAGGCATCTGGTCGGATTGTCTGAGCACACAATTGGAATCTCCGCCTACTACCAAGTGGTAGACATTGCCCTGGAAGAGCAGTGCTATGTCTTCGGCAAAAAAAGTGCGGCGTTCTCTCCTTCTACAGGTGCCGGAAGGTGATACAGGTTCACCAGACGAACTATACCAACAGTGAGTGCGATCCCCAGGGCTGACGGTAAATAGGACACATCAGTTTCCATAATCCATTCCCTTAGCAGAATAGCCGTACGTCCTCAGCCCACATCTGAAGGCATAGCGTAGGCGTCATATCCGTAGGTCTCGATATAGAGTCCTGATTGGACTTCTTGAAGGAAAACCACATGCATATCCACAGCTAGTAACGTATCTTGAGAGAAGAAGTAACGCCGTTGACATTGATCGTGGCGAAGTGGTATGCCTGTTCCATGAAGTCCTGGGGGCTGTCCTTGGTATTACAGGTGGGCAGTAGTCGCGGTGTGGAGCGTGTTCAGGGCGTAGAGATAGGAAACGACGGGTTTCGGTCACGCCGGCTTAGACGTCTGTCGCAACCAACGTAGACGTTGCCAACGGCATCGGTGTATTGTCAGTGTTCTGAAATGCACCCTGCATCTCTACCTCCTACGCCCAGTCTCCGAAGGAGTTCGATACCACTGTATCTCGAGAAGCAGACGTAGCCGTGGTGCATTCCAAGGGGACGGGGCTTCAGTGATCTACCGCATCCCCACTCTGCGCGGACCCACCGATAGCGGGAGAAGACAGCGAACAGTGCGATACGTTAGTATCGGCCGTGTCCGATCGGTTTATCCGCTCATTCGCCTCTTCATTCCATGTTGCTGTCTCGGGCTGTTCTACTGCGACGGTTGTTATGCGCCGTTTCTTATGGCGCTTCGTCGATTTCTGTTTACGCTGTCTCGCCTCTGTGCCTGACGCAGGATAGGGGGTGGACGCGCCATCCTGTTCTTCAACTTCCACCGCACCGTCGGCTCGTCGTCGTAGCGGTGTGCATGGTCTGGACGAGAAGGCAACAGAGACTTCGGCACTGGAAGACCCCCGGGGCTCCTCAGGAACTGCTGCGGGGGCCTCCACGGCTTGCGCCAATATAGAAGGGTCGTCATAAACAGCTGGCGTCTCCCGTCTCACCACCGCTACATACGTAATTGGCATAGGGGTCGCCATCGACGGTCGAATCTCATCGACAGAGGGCGTCTGCACTAGACGGCGTTGTACGCATTCGGTACGCATGTGTCCTGCCTCTCCACGCCCGGAACAAGTCCAGGGCTGACCGCCGTAAATAATTTTTTCCCGGCAACCAGCGATCGGGAGATACGAAGGTATATGCCGGAGCAAATCAATAGGACCTGCCGCAGCCCCTTAAGTACGGGGTAACTTTCGAATGTCTTCCATTTTTCGGTCGTATGGCCAACGAATATGCCGTAGGGTCGAAGAGCAAGACCAAATCCGTTGGAACTTCAAATGGTAGCTCAAATACGTGCAAATTTTGTATTCCCCGTCCAGCACCTTCTAGCGTTACCACACCTACGTTTCCACCAGAGTGGCAGAACCTAAGAACCTATAACCTTCCGTCGAGCGTCTGAAAAGTTTTTCAAAAAATGTTCAGACATGTATGAAATCTTATGGGACTCAACTGCTAAGGTCATCAGTTCCTAAGCTGACATGCTTTTTTTTTTTTTTTTTGGTCATCAGTCTACTGACTGTTTGATGCGGCCCGCCACGAATTCCTTTCCTGTGCTAACCTCTTCATCTCAGAGTAACACTTGCAACCTACGTCCTCAATTATTTGCTTGACGTATTCCAATCTTTGTCTTCCTCTACAGTTTTTGCTCTCTACAGCTCCCTCTAGTACCATGGAAGTCATTCCCTCCTGTCTTAGCAGATGTCCTATCATCCTGTCCCTTCTCCTTATCAGTGTTTTCGACATATTCCTTTCCTCTCCGATTCTGCGTAGAACCTCCTCATTCCTTACCTTATCAGTCCACCTAATTTTCAACATTCGTCTATAGCACCACATCTCAAATGCTTCGATTCTCTTCTGTTCCGATTTTCCCACAGTCCATGTTTCACTACCATACAATGCTGTACTCCAGACGTATATCCTCAGAAATTTCTTCCTCAAATTAAGGCCGGTATTTGATATTAGTATTCTTGGCCAGAAATGCCTTTTTTGCCATAGCGAGTCTGCTTTTGATGTCCTCCTTACTCCGTCCGTCATTGGTTATTTTACTGCCTAGGTAGCAGAATTCCTTAACTCATTGACTTCGTAACCATCAATCCTGATGTTAATTTTCTCACTGTTTTCATTTCTACTACTTCTCATTACCTTCGTCCTTCTCCGATTTACTCTCAAACCATACTGTGTACTTATTAGACTGTTCATTCCGTTCAGCAGATCATTTAATTCCTCTTCACTTTCACTCAGGATAGGAATGTCATCAGCGAATCCTATCATTGATATCCTTTCACCTTGTATTTTAATTCCACTCCTGAACCTTTCTTTTATTTCCATCATTGCTTCCTCGATGTACAGATTGAAGAGTAGGGGCGAAAGGCTACAGCCTTGTCTTAGACCCTTCTTAATACGAGTACTTCGTTCTTGATCGTCCACTCTTATTATTCCCTCTGGGTTGTTGTACATATAGTGTATGATCCGTCTCTCCCTATAGCTTACCCCTACTTTTTTCAGAATCTTGAACAGCTTGCACAATTTTATATTGTTGAACGCTTTTTCCAGGTCGACAAATCCTATGAACGTGTCATGATTTTTCTTTAGCCGTAACGTCAGAATTACCTCTCTCGTGCCTTCACTTTTCCTAAAGCGAAACTGATCGTCACCTAGCGCATTCTCAACTTTCTTTTCCATTCTTCTGTATATTATTCTTGTAAGCAGCTTCGATGCATGAGCTGTCAAGCTGATTGTGCGATAATTCTCGCACTTGTCAGCTCTTGCCGTCTTCGGAATTGTGTGGATGATGCTTTTCCGAAAGTCAGATGGTATGTCACCAGACTCATATATTCTACACACCAACTTGAATAGTCGTTTTGTTGCCACTTCCCCTAATGATTTTAGAAATTATGATGGGATGTTGTCTATCCCTTCTGCCTTATTTGACCGTAAGTCCTCCAAAGCTCTTTTAAATTCCGATTCTAATACTGGATCCCCTATCTCTTCTAAATCG
The DNA here is from genome assembly GCF_023897955.1 of Schistocerca gregaria. Classification (NCBI taxonomy): domain Eukaryota; kingdom Metazoa; phylum Arthropoda; class Insecta; order Orthoptera; family Acrididae; genus Schistocerca; species Schistocerca gregaria. The sequence continues at coordinate 352,715,940 of NC_064922.1, read as the reverse complement.
ACTCCTGTTTCTTCTTCTATCACATCAGACAAATCTTCACCCTCGTAGAGGCTTTCAATGTATTCTTTCCACCTATCTGCTCTCTCCTCTGCATTTAACAGTGGAATTCCCGTTGCACTCTTAATGTTACCACCGTTGCTTTTAATGTCACCAAAGGTTGTTTTGACTTTCCTGTATGCTGAGTCTGTCCTTCCGACAATCATATCTTTTTCGATGTCTTCACATTTTTCCTGCAGCCATTTCGTCTTAGCTTCCCTGCACTTCCTATTTATTTCATTCCTCAGCGACTTGTATTTCTGTATTCCTGATTTTCCCGTAGCATGTTTGTACTTCTTCCTTTCATCAATCAACTGAAGTATTTCTTCTGCTACCCATGGTTCCTTCGCAGCTACCTTCTTTGTAGCTATCTTTTCCTTCCCAACTTTTGTGATGGCCCTTTTTAGAGACGTCCATTCCTCTTCAACTGTGTTGCCTACTGCGCTATTCCTTATTGGTGTATCTGTAGCGTTAGAGAACTTCAAACGTTTCTCGTCATTCCATAGAACTTCCGAATCCCGCTTCTTAGCGTATTGATTCTTCGTGACTACTTAATCTAAATTATCCTAAGGACAAACACACACACACCCATGCCCGAGGGAGGACTCGAACCTCCGCCAGGACGAGCCGGACAGTCCATGACTGCAGCGCCTAAGACCGCTCGGCTAATCCCGCGCGGCTGAGAAGTTTTTCACAGACCTCATCTTCAGTGAACTTAAAGTAGGCAACGCTGTAGCATCTCTTCACGTCACGAGAAATATCTCTACTTCGTTGGCCTTGGGTCTAGAGTACGTAGTGTCGAACTGCAGCTTGATCATGGCTTTCCGATACGAAAGAGCCAGCGGACGTCACTATAACACTCAACACTAGCGTGGAGGCGCGGTAAACAATATACACGGAAACGCGACACGGAGCGGTCGGGACTCACCGCACCGCTCCACAGCAAAAGCCGACTGAACTACGTCGAGCAACTGTCTCGGCTATGCACTCAGCTGTTGAAACAGATGTGAAACTCTCGTCGCTGTAGCAATTCTACCGACGTGGACTTCTTACCTTTCAACCGTTTCTAAGTGCTCGAATAACGATTTTCAAAAGAAATTGCAATGAATTTCGACATATAATGTATTTAAACTATGAAATTGCTTGTATTTGACGATGTAGACACTAGCCTTAAGGTCCAGAGACCACCAGAGTTGTGAACATTGGGACTTTCGTATTTGGGCATGCGCTATGCTCTGTTCTTGGTCTCTGCGGTATTAGGGCCACGCAATCTTTTTGCTTCTCACTATAGAGTAATTCCCGCTCGGGCTTTAGGCGGCTGTAGTGGTGCAGACCAGTGACAAGCAAACGGTACGTGTAAAAGTTGAAAATTTGTACTTACGGAAGGTCATAATTGCATAACATCATAATTATGGCCCAAATTTTCTTGCGCGATTGACTGTGTGGCTTGATATCTTCTAGCGTGCTTACCTCTCCTTAAAATGTGAGTCTCCGCTGGTGACGTCTTTTTGTAAGTTGGAAACGGGGAAAACGAAGCGCGTAAATATAAAAAGTTAGAGAGGTGTTCCATCAAAAATAATACCAACTATGGCAACACCAAAAACATCATGATTTATACATCCCCAGTAGCAAAGTGCAGTTTATAGCGGTGTCAGTTTAATATAAACATATGAAGAAAGGTACGGAGGGTACAAAATTAAAAGTTACATAATCACGTGGCAAGTGCACAACTCGGCGGCAAGTAAAGCGATACACAAAAATTCCTGTGGGAGTAACGTCCACAACTGAACGTTATACCAGAGGTTGAAAATACCGCCACCATTTTAAGGTTCTTTTTCTTAAATGAAAGAACCTTACAAAGGTAGCGGTATTTTCAACCTCTGGTACATTGACACAGTTTACAGACGATGCATCCGTCGTCAAATAAAGAGATTCAATAATAAGTAAATACCATGTGTTATTACACGGTATCTTTGCTCTCGTCGTGATGTGACAGGAGTGAGGTCACTAGACCAGAAAGTACTTCCGATTGACGGGGCTTTCATGAAATTGATCGAAAGGGTCAATTTTCTGTTTACTTATTCTTTTACTTGGTTAGTGGAACTCACGGACCATACGTTCCCAATATCTATGATGAAATCGCATCCGAAGTGCCTGAAACCAAAAATTAAATGTGTGCGACACCTTCCTGCCACGCCCACGTTTTGAAACAACTGTTCAATACTGACTCGGTGAAAACGACTCTGGGGATTACTTTCAAGCAAGCTGTCATGGGATACATCTTGAAGGCAGTAATATTTACTCTCTGGTTTTATAGATCATCTGTGACACTTTTCATGTCTTCGAAACAATAATAAACGAGAATGAGATTTTCACTCTGCAGCGTATTGTGCGCTGATAGGAAACATCATGGCAGATTAAAACTGTGTGCCGGAACGAGACTGGAACTCGGGACCTTCGACTTTCGCGGGCAAGTGCTCTACCATCTGAGCCACCAGAGCACGACTGACGACACGTCCTCACAACCTCGATTCTTCCAGTCCCTCGTCTTCTACCTTCCAAACTTTTACAGAAGCTCTTCTGAGAACCTTTCAGAACTAGCACTCCTGAAAGAATGGATATTGCGGAGACATGGCTTAGAGGTAGCCTGGAGGATGTTTCCAGAAAGAAGTCCCGAGTTCAGGTCTCGGTCCGGCTCACAGTTTTAATCTGCCAAGAAATTTTAATAACATACCAGCTGCTTTGATTATGAAGAGGCATTTCTTGATTTTCCTTGTGCTACTGACGGAGATTTATGCAAGTACTCGAGTCATTTTTCAGTAAAGAAAGCCAATGTATGTGAAATGAAAAGTGCATTGTGAACGCAATATATCCACATACTGTCAACAGATGAACATCCTATTGACCATTGTGCCACTTTAGGTACAACAACCGTCCCATTCACAAGGAAAGAGTTTCAAATTGTATCCTAGCAGTTGTCAAAATCCAGAATCCAAATCAGTCTCTAAATTGTACTTATATGGAAACAATGCACTAAAACCATATTTTCAACTGCTATAGTTGTCGGAACAGTAATTCACGGCGAAATTCTGCATTTAAAGATGGGAACGTAGGAAGGACGAAGGCATTAGAGAGAATGGGCTTCAAGATAGGAAATTTCGCTCAAGGAATCTTGAGAAAAATAGAATTACAGTGCCTCTCTAAATTTGAAAAGGAAACAAGGTGGAAAACAAGAAATCGGAAGAGAAGCCTTGAAAGAAATCTGGGTCCTTCTGACAGGTTATGTAACAAAGAAAAAGTTAAGTTCAACTTTAAAATCCTGTTCGTGAAAAGAATGCTTTTTAAAGTGTATGCTCCTTTTTTGCTGCACCTATGAAGGCTAGCATTATAAAATTTTACACGCATGATTCGATAAATCCAGTAAATGCTGTGTCAAAAATAAATTTTAAAATTCTGAGTATAAACTGAGGTACGATCCAGAGTGTTGAAATTTTGCATCACTTTAAATTAAACGTACAGAGCTATACTTAAAAAGTTATTAAAACTCTCTTCTTGGCTGTATACCGGAAACCTCATGAGAGAAACTTACTACATGCAAAGAGATTAAGAAGAGAAAATCTGGCAGAGATCTCTTAAACAGTTTTTGAAAGAAAGGTGCACATATTATTTTTTAGAAAATAACATTTTTAAATTTCATAATAAAGTAAATATACACTGAAGAGCCAAAGGAACTGGTACACCAGCTTAATATCGTGTAGGAGCCCGGCGAGCAAGCAGGAGTGCCGGAACTCGAAGTGGCACATACTCGATTAATGTCTGAAGTGCTGCTGGAGGAATTGACACCACGAATCCTGCAGGGCTGTGCATAAATCCGTAAGAATACGTGGGCGGGGGTTGGAGGGAGGCGTGGAGATCTCTTCTGAACAGCACGTTGCAAATCATCCAAGATATGATTAGTAATGTTCATGGCTGGGGAATTTGGTGGCCGGTTGAAGTGCTTGAACTCAGAAGAGTGCTGCTGGAGCCACTCTGTAGCTATTCTCGAAGTCTGGAGTGTCGCATTATCCTGTTGGAATTATACACGTCCGTCGGAATGCACAGTGTACATGAATGGATGCAGGTGACCAGATGGAATGCTTACGTACGTGTCAGCTGTTAGAGTCGTATCTAGACGTATTACGTGTCTATCACTCCGACTGCATAAGTCCTCACCGTTATAGAGCCTCCACCAGACTGATTAGTCCCCTGCTGACATGCAAGGTCCATGGATTCATGAGGCTGTCTCCACACCCGTACACGTTCATCCGCTCGATACAATTTGAAACGAGACTAATCCGACCAGGCAACATGTTTCCAATCATCAACGGTCCAATGTCGGTGTTGACGGGCCCAGGCGAGACGTAAAAGTTTGTGTCGTGCAGTCATCAGGGGCACATGGGTGGGTCTTCGGCTCCGACAGCCCCTATCGACGATGTTTCTTTAAATAGCTCGCAAGCTGACACTTGTTGATGGCCCAGCATTGAAAACTGCATTGAAAGATTTTCTTCAGTCGTCATTGGTCCCGTTCTTGCACGATCATTTTCCGGCCGCACTGATTTACGAGATATGATATTTTAGAAGATTCCTGATATTCACGGTACACTCGTGAAATAATCTGTAATTAGGCTGTTTAGGGTTTTTTATTGGTAACGCCGCCGCTACGTAGCGCTCTGTATGAAAATCACTGGCTGTGCCGTGTGCAGTTTGTGGCTAGTTTGCATTGTTGTCTGCCATTGTAGTGTCGGGCAGCGGCAGCTGGATGCTAACAGCGCGTAGCGTTGCGCAGTTGGAGGTGAGCCGCCAGCAGTGGTGGACGTGGGGAGAGAGATGGCGGAGTTTTGTAATTTGTAAGAATTGGTGTCATGAACTGCTATATATATATTATGACTAGTGAGGTAAATACATTGTTTGTTCTCTATTAAAATCTTTCATTTGCTAACTATGCCTTCAGTAGTTTGAATCTTTTATTTAGCTGGCAGTAGTGGCGCTCGCTGTATTGCAGTAGCTTGAGTAACGAAGATTTTTGTGAGGTAAGTGATTTGTGAAACGTATAGGTTAATGTTAGTCAGGGCCATTCTTTGGTAGGGATTTTTGGAAGTCAGATTGCGTTGCGCCAAAAATATTGTGTTTCAGTTTAAGCACAGTCTTGTAATAATTTTTCAAAGGGGACGTTTCAAATCATACGGGAAAATTCCTACTTCATCGCTACCTCGGTATTGCTGTGACCGTTAGCTCGTGCACCGATTGTAACGCCACGTTCAAACACACTTCAATCTGGATAACCTGCCATTGCAGCAGCAGTGACAGATCTAACAACCAGACATTTGTTGTTCAAATGGCTCTGAGCACTATAGGACTTAACATGAAAGGTCATCAATCCCTTAGAACTTAGAACTACTTAAACCTAACTAACCTAAGAGAATCACACACTTCCATGCCAGAGGCAGGATTCGAACCTGCGACCGTAGCGGTCGCTCAGTTGCAGAGTGTAGCGCCTAGAACCGCCCGGCCACTCCGGGTGCTAGACATTTGTTGTCTTCTATATGTGTTGCCGACCGCACCCATATTTGCCTGTTTACGTATCTCTGCATTTGAATACGCATGCAAGGAACTTAACAGAAAATGTGTTAATTTCATGTAAAGCATGGAACAAAATTTCATTGCTGTAAGAATTGTGGATTTTATGCATCTTTTAAATAGCGAGTGTTTTTCATGAACGTCTCCCCTCAAAGTAGTGCAGTGATGGAGAGCGCACGTTTTGTGGCTGCAGCAGGTGGTGACCGGGGCGCGTGGACGAGCCGGTGCGAGTTCCCGGTGTGGGTGACGGAGCAGCCGCAGTGGCTGAGCCTCGACCACGCGCGCTCCTACCGCTTCTCGGCGCGCAACGGCACGCTGCGAGTCTGGAGCGGCGAAGCGCTCGAGAAGCGACTCGTGTGCCACGCGCTGCCACCCGCACCCCACCTCCAGTCGCCCCCCGCAGCCCCCGCCGCCCCCACCACTGGCGCACCGCCCCCGCCACCGCCACCCACAGCAGCTGCGACCCCGGCTTCCGCCTCGCCCACGGGGCTCCCCGACCAGCAGCAACTGCAGCAGCCGCCGCACGAGACATTCTTCGCGGTAGCTCACATCACGGCTGGCTGGTGAGTACCACGGCCGTAGAGACCTGCAGTGTTTGTTTCAGGTTTCTTTCCACAGGCATAGGAATCTGCTCGAAGGACGGCAGCTGCGGCAGTAACTACGCCAGTAAGTCAAAGTAATACATTCTAAGACAAAAGAAGAACGACGCATCAAGAAGGAATTATGTGAATGGGACGGAAATTGGTAGATGTGATGTAAACGTACAGACAAACAAATGGTTTCAGAAAGATTGGATGATTTATTCAACAGCAAGAGCTTCATGAATCAAGGAAGTCAATTTGCCATTGGCCCACTTCTGAGCCTTGTACAAGCAGTGATTGGGCTTGGAATTATTGATTGATAGAGTCATTGGATGTCCTCCTGAAGATATCGCGCCACATTCTGTCCTACCGTCGCGTTACGCGTATATCGTCAAAATTCCGAGCTTATTGGAGGGCCCTGCCGTTAATGCTACAAATGTTCTCAGTTGAGGAGTGATCTGGTGACCTTTCTAGCCAAGGTAGCACTTCACAAAAATAAACACAAGCAGTAGAAAGAACTTTGTCATTATAAGACTATTGAAGGGCAATCTCTTTTAATTGATAAAAACCATCCAAAAACCAAGATTGCTCAAAATATTTTTTATTCGACACAGACGGTTTCAACAGTGTTTCTGTCATGTTCATCTCTCATACGTCTGTTTGTGCATGGCTTTGAGCGCAAAATGAACATATTTTTCTACAAAAACACGTTTAAGACCGGAAGTTGACTGTTGAAACCGGTTGTCTTAAATAAAAAAAAATATCTGGTCCGTTCTTGGATTTTGAATGGTTTTTTAAAAAGCGGTAGAAACTCACGCTGTGTGGGGCGGGCTTTATCTTAACTGAAATGTAAGCGCAGGAGGGCTTGTGATGAAGGAAAACAAAAAGCGGCTTAGAATATCATCGACGTACCGTCGTGCTGTAAAGGTGCCAAGGGTGACAACCAAAGTGGTCGAGAAATGGCACCCTAGACTATCATTCCTGGTCGCCGGGCCGTATGGCAGGCGGCAATCAGGTTTGGAGCTTCTCCATACTGTCTCTATTCCTGGTCATACTGGCTCCATTCAAAGCGGGACTCGTCGCTGAAGACAGTTCCAGTCAAAATACGTGCTTGGAGGCACCCCGGACACCAACTGGATTCCAACCTGACTGTCGCACACCACACAGCCCAACAACCAGGAATGATAGTCTGGGTAGGCATTTCACTTCATAGCAGGACCCCATTGTTTGTGACCCACAAGCACGCTTACAGCACAGCGGTAAGTCGACGAGAGTGTTCGCTCTGCCCACACGCACACGGCGAAAGTTTCTAATGCTTGTCTTTGTGCGAACCAAATCCTAAATCCTACCTCGGCCAATAAGTAGCTATGTCTCTCCCCAATTGAGAACGTTTGATAGCATTATTGGCAGGGCGCTCCAAGCAGCTCAGGGTTTTGATGATGTAACGCCCCAATTGTATACGATATCCCTCAGTAGGACATGTGGCAACTGTGAATCAATGCGAAGCCGAATAACTGTTTGCATCGGGCCAGAAGTGGGCAACGCGTTGTTCACTTGCACAATTCGTGGATCCCTTCTCTTGAACAAGTTGTCCGCCGCGCGGGATTAGCCGAACGGTCTGAGGCGCTGCAGTCTTGGACTGTGCGGCTGGTCCCGGCGGAGGTTCGAGTCCTCCCTGGGGCATGGGTGTGTGTGTTATCCTTAGGAAAATATGGGTTAAGTAGTGTGTAAGCTTAGGGATTGATGACCTTAGCAGTTAAGTCCCATAAGATTTCACACACATTTGAACACATTTGAACAAGTCACCCAATTTTTCTGAAATTACAATCGTTTGCTCGTCTGTACAATTACATCAACTGTGCCGATTTCTGCCCCATTCGGATAATTCCTTCGTCTTGTGTCTCTTTTTTTGTCGTAGAGTATTATCAGTGGTTTACGAAAAGTTCCGGGTTTTCCAGACTGAGTTTCTCTATTAAAATACCAAAAGGTTTCTAAAGTGGCGTACTAATCAGCTTCTAGCGAGGAGCGTTTTACATCAATAGTATACGGAGGTAAATGCTACATTCCAAAATCTGGCTTCTCTGTGTGTTGCTCAATTTTTGGAACACTATACAGTAGCAGTTGTGCGTTCCATGGGCTCGACAAAGGTCCACAGATAAAATGGAAAAAGTAAAACTGGGCAGTAAGCTTTTTGTGCCGTCATTAGCAGACGTCATAACGTCAGTGGAGAACATTGCCATTCTTGGAGATAGCACTATATCATTTGGTCCGCATATTTTGGAAAACTGTTTATTATTAAAATCTTGTTTTCATATTATTCTCAAGAATTTATCAATAAATACTTAATGGTGTCTCATTAGCACACGCGCTGGTGTATGTATGGTAACAAACTGAAACGTTAGTATAATTACAATGTGACATCGAAATACTGAGTAGCTAACAGCAAATCAATCCAGTCACCGTCTCTAATCGTTTCCATGCTCCACACTTACATGACGCTTACCTTCTGTGTGATTCACAGCATACAGTTGTTTATTTCATGGCTATTAAAATCAAAGGCTCGTATTTCAGTTACGTTGTAGCTTTATTCAACCAGTCGGTTCGAATAATCCACGGATCATTATCCTGTGCGTTACGCCCTTACCGTGTTGATAGCGCGACTACACATTAAAAGTGATGATATCAGCTACCTTAAATACTTTAAGATTTTTATGTAGCCATTTTCTCCCCTTTTCTGTTGTAGCTTCTGAAGATGCCAGCATGTGGCCGGAACCGCATGTTACTGAGATTGTATTTGTAAGAAATGGAAGAGAATTTATTCTTTCTAATCAGGAGCTGAATAACAATCGATGGTTTCATCATTTTTCTGCAAGATCTCGAAAATTTCTTAAAAATTAGATAGGACAGCATTTATTTCAAATAAACTGAAGTCGAGCATAACCAGCCTGCGTAATTTGAGGAACAAGTTTCAAGTCTAGGATTTAACAACTTATCAGGGAAGATGAAATTACAAACACAGTGAAAGCATGGACTGAGCAAAGGTGGGGAGTGAAATCGGTATGCTCTTTCAACGCAGTCATTCCGACATTTGCCTAAATTGACTTAAGAAAAACACAAGAAACCGAAATCTGAATGGTCAGACAGAGGTCTGGCCCATGCTCTAAATTAGAGTGTAAGCATGGTTTAGGCAAGGATGGGAAATGAAATGTGAGGTGCATTTCGACGAAGCCTTCCCGAGAATTGCCTTCTGTGTATATAGCACACAAAGGAAACAGAAATCGAAATGGTCGGGCAGAATTCTTTCAGAATGCGAGGGCAATATCTCACGTCGTTAGGTACATGTGTAAAATGGTTGACCACTCGCAAGTGTGCATCTTTCAAAAAAAATTTCTCCTAGTAGATCTGTTGAATCGATCGTGTGTATTTATGGTTCAAATGGCTCTAAGCACTATGGGACTTAACATCTGAAGTCATCAGTCCCCTAGACTTACAATTACTTAAACCTAACTAACCAAAGGGCATCACACACATCCATGCCCGAGGCAGGATTCTAACCTGTGACCGTAGACCGTGTATATTCAGCAAAGCAACATTGTTACTTGTCAGTCTTGACTACAAACTTTCCTTTGGTAAAATTCTATAAACTAAAATAGTAAGAAAAATATTCAGTATTCTGTCGCTAATGGGAAATTTAATTTCCAGTGAATGTTGGAAGAGGAGGTGGCACTGGGGTCCAATGCTGTTGCAGTGTTGAAGTTTATAATGGAAAACCTATGAATAATCGCGGAAGAAAATGTGGATGAAAGTATTTATACGACAACAGAAATAAACACTATATTTTATAAAACGCAGTGGGCCAAAAAAATTGGTTTATTGGCAGTCTTTATCACATTTAGCACCAGGAGAGTCTGTGATTGTTAGAAATAATACTGTCAATAAGTTGAGTATAAAATTCGAAAAAGTAATCATTGACTTTTTTCGTTGTAGTTTGGAAATAAATGTTAATTTTTAGAACCACTGGAAACTAAAAGGAAGTAAAAGCAAGCAAAAACTATAGAAAGACAGACGTTGACACGGTACAGCTTCGGAAGGAGGCAAATGTTTTAGAAACAAACTGAAGGCATAAATGAAAACATACCTGCTAACCAACCAGTTGCTATGAATATGAATATTAGAATTAAAATCATAAAATCTTACGTAACGTTTGATAGGGAAGAGATCTCCGCAAATATTTTGCGCTTATGGCGGCTAAACGCAGAAACCTAACATGGTGTCTACGATTCGGATACTATAACCGAAGAATAGCTTTAGTTGTTCTTCGCCAACGAAAGTAGAAGACTACAAAGGCATTAATATGAAAACTCATATGACTTATTTTTCTTTGTTCTAGGTTCCAAAAAAGAATTTGCTGTTTGAAATGACCACCTTTTTCGTGGCTATTCATGTAGTCCTTGAAGTTAGGCGTATCATAGCTCATATCATTTTTATAAATTCATTTCAGTTTTATCTACCCGCCAAAGGAGATATCGGATGCAGCAAAGATTTCATTAAATGTCACTATAGGTTATGATTTTTCCAGCCATAAGCGGTTTCAACAATTTGATCTTAACTTTATTCTCCACTGCTAGTATTCAAGAGTCACTCCAGAGAACTCGTCAGGAAGAGGTAGCCCAAAAGTGATATTTGAGCATAAGGTGTATTCCTAATTCGGTAAGGGGTAGACCAAAGTAGAAATTCGGTTTGAACCTAGTTTTTTATTGGCTTAATGTGTTCATCGAGGCCGGCCGGAGTGGCCGAAAGGTTCTAGGCGCTACAGTCTGGAGCCGCGCGACCGCTACTTTCGCAGGATCGAATCCTGCCTCGGGCATGGATGTGTGTGATGTCCTTAGGTTATTTAGGTTTAAGTAGTTCTAAGTTCTAGGGGACTGATGACCAAAGCAGTTAAGTCCCATAGTGCTCAGAGCCATTTCAACCATTTAGTTTTTGTTCCTCGAGAGGGTATTTTTAAGACTCATCCACATAAAGTGTGTCATAAATGTTAAAATAGTTTAAAATCGATATTTACTGCGTGGGTGTCAAACGCATCCGACTGCTCGAGTGCAACCGATATCATAAGATAATGCTTAACAAAGGAAAAAATACTATGCTGAATAAGATTTCTCTTTGGAACATGAGTCGTTTATGGTTTAGTATACTATGCAGTTTAAATCCTCTTGCTTGTCTCGCGTTTGCTTAACTTGTGATATCGGTTGTTTTTTATACGAAATAAAACTTGAGTGTTTGAAAATGACAAACAAACGTATTTATACGGACAGAGAAGGTTCCAAAAGTAATCAAAATCGTCCAATAAACTCTTCTCATGGTAAGCAGAAACCAGTTAATCGTCCAATAAACTCTTCTCATGGTAAGCTGAAACCAGTTAACTGACGTAGTATTGTCAAAATGAGTGTTTCAACATCGGCGCATAGAAGGCCATCTGTGCGGTGTTGACAACGCCGATTAAAGATTTGTTCAATTCCATTATTAAATATCATAAGTTGCAACTTGAAGCTCTTGATTTTCCAAAACAACATCTTTCAAGTTATCGGGATCTATAAAACATGAAATGCGGGGAGTTCGGAAATTCCCGCGAGAACCTTGTAAGACTTATAGAGGGGAGTGTGTACATAATATTTTGAATAGAAACCCACACACGAAAAATTGCCGTTTCCGTTCTATGGCTGTTCCAATTCAGCTGTGTAACGAGGCCACGTTTGCTGAGATATGGACAAAAGTCCTAGAGTTGGTGGACCTGGTACGCAGTAGGGTAGACAATAAATTCCCTAGACTACGTCTTATAAGTCGTATTAGGAGACTTCTATAAGAAGATCTGCCGGCACGAGGTTTGGTTACTATAGTGCAAACTGAAGAGAGACACGGTCGGATGTAGAGTGTTTTCCAGACAATGTTTCATAGCTACAATGTCTGTAGCAACGTTGGTGGTCGCCACACGGAGTTGCTGTTGTAATGCATCTGTACTGTTATGTAAGTACAACATGCTGGGTTCGTTTTTGGATTGAAATAATGTAAACACGTAATGTTTAAGAACTAACACGAACAAATGTGGCTAAGTGATAAACGGATATTTCGTTATGTTTCCTTACGAATTGTTACCTAATAACAGTACTGCGTCATACCTAATTCAGTTCCTCAATTACTGACCAGCCAGAAGATTGTGACCATCTGGCTAATAGCTGGTATGTTCACCTTTGGCACAGATAACAGCGACGACTCGTAGTGGAATGGCAGCAATGAAACCTTCATTGGTCGTTGGCAGGAGTTGGCACATCATCTTCACAGACACGTCTCCTAATTCCCGTAAATTGCGGGGATGCTGCCGATGAGCTCTGATGCCAAGTTCAAACACATTCCAGATGAGTTAGATCGGGTTTAGACCTCGCGAGTTGGGGGGCCTGCACATGAGTAGGAACTCTCTGTTGTGTTCCTCGAACCATTCGATCAAACTCCTGGCCTTGTGACATGGCGCGTTATCCTGCTGAAAAATGCTACTGATAGAGGGAAAAGTGATCTTCATGCAGGGGTGTACGTGGCCTACAACCTTGTTCGTCATGACGCCTTGTATGAGCTCCACTGGATCCATGCATACCCGTGTGAATGTTCGGAGAGCGTAATGCAGCCGCCACCAGCTCGTTTCCGTCCCTCAGTACAGGTGTCAAGGAGCTGTTGCCATGGATGACAATGGATTCGCGCCCTCCCACGGCCACGCTAAAGAAGGTATCGGGATTCATCAGACCATGCAACGCTCTGACACTGCACCAACGTCTAGTGACTATGGTCACGTGCCCATTTCAGTCGTAGTTGACGATTCCGCGGTGTTACGATTGGTACATGCGTGGGTCGTCGGCTGCGGAAGACCATCATTAGGAATGTTAGGTGCTCTGTGTGTTTATACATACTTGTACTCCGCCGAGCATGTTAGTTCCGACACTGTTCGCCGCCTGTCCTGTTTTACGAGTCTGCCCACCCTACGTCGTCAACATTTGTTATCAAAACTGGTCCCCCATCCCACGACGTCCGGACAGGGTTTCACCTCGTTTTCGCCAAGTGTTGAAGACACTCACCACAGAACTCCTCGAACACCCGGCAAGTCGTGCAGTTTCCAATATGCTCGTACTGAGCCTTCAGGCTATCATAATCTGTCCTCGGTCAAACTCAGATACATCACGCGCCTTCCCTACTCTACATACGAAGAGCACGATCACTCTTGTTCAAATGTTCAAATGTGTGTAAAATCTTATGGGACTTAACTGCTAAGGTCATCAGTCCCTAAGCTTACACACTACTTAACCTAAAACACACACACCCATGCCCGAGGGAGGACTCGAATCTCTGCCGGGACCAGCCGTACAGTCCATGACTGCAGCGCCTGAGACCGCTCGGCTAATCCCGCGCGGTCCGCTCACTGATACTACATACACCGTGCGTGTGTCTGATTAGCAGTTTTTCTTCGCCAGATGTCGCTGCTATGGCCTGGATAGATTTATATCGATAGTAGATAGGTTGTCATCAAGTTCTGGCTGTTCAGTGTATTCGCAGTTGCGAAGATGGACAACTATCTGCTCTATAATTTAATGACGTATAAAGACAATGAACATTTGTTCCGGGCTGGGATTCAAACCCGGATTTCCCGCTTATGGAGAACGGTCGTCTTACCATTAGGCTGTCCGAGGACGATTGTGCGGGAGTATTCGTAATGAATGTACGAGTGCAGGTTGTAGATGCAAATGTTGTCACTGTATATGGAAGTCTCGGTCTGGCAGTGAATAGTGCTCGGTAGCCTAATGCTAAGGCAACCATTCGCCGTAAGTGGGAAATCCGGGTTCGAGTCCCCGTCCGGCATCAGTTTTCATCTTCATCATTCCATTGTACAGCTGAAGATTGTCCATATTCGCAACTGCGAATACATTCCATGTATTTCATAATGGCTGTGAACAACACAGGCACTGCAATATCAAACTTCTTAAGGCAATGTATTTTATGCAGTATTGAGACGGCAGAAGCATATTTACTTGGGGATAGGACCCCTATAATAGCGAGTGTGGTAAAGCTTTCGAAATTTTGTGGAATGTTTCGATTCCAGCTTAGTTTTTATGGCTAGAGATTGGTCATTCTTGTACAACTGTACGCAGTGACGTTTCTATTACGTTGCTGGAACATTTGTGAACACGATGAAATAGTGCAGTTGTATTAAGGAAAGTATCAAAGACGGTTTGATTACAAATAAATAGCAAGAAGTACTCACAAAAAATTCCTAACTTTACAAAACAGTAAAACTTCTAAAACATGCAGCCAACCTCAAGCGCAATTATAAAATTGGTGGTTTGTTACTGAGTATATTGGAGAAACTTCAATTGGGAAAACAGCATTTTACGCAAAGAAATATCGACGCTGGAACTGCTATCATCACACTAGACATAAAGCTACAGAGAAATTTCACACTACAATTCAGCGAAGAAGCATCCTATTCTTCGTCAGTATGATGATGACGATATAGATGATAATAATGTGTTGGTTTGCGCACACAACAACAAATACTGTAACGGCCGAACTAAATTTACATCTGGCAAATGCGAATGAAAGTCGCTGAAAAATAAGTGGCTGTCTCATCCTTTCAATTAAAACCTTCAGTACTGATGCACAGTCTAGCGTCATTCTATTAATGAGAGAAAACCAGTTACGCCGATCATTTCATTTTCTTTATTCCAAAGTGTCGTCGATGTAATAGTTCTCTCCCTGAGAAAGTTTTACAGAAATCCTTCATTATAAACCAGAGAAGGATTGTTGCAGCTAGAGCCTGTAAAACATGATTGGTTGTTCGGCTTTCTTGCGAGTTGATCAGTATGGAATAAGCCAGAAGGGTAGCACAGAATTCCAATATTTTGCACAATGTGTGATACTCATTAAGAACAGGATATTAATATACAATCTCGCTGGAAAAGCACGATGTTTTACATACACGCGCACGCACGCAGGCACCCACCCACCCACCCACCCACCCACCCACCCACCCACACACACACACACACACACACACACACACACACACACACACACACACACATACCACGTGCACACTAACAATGTTCACTGAGAAATTCAATAGCAGCCTGTAATAAAACTGCTAGATATTAAAACAGCACCGCCAGAAATGAAAGCAAATAACGAACGAAATGTTACTCATTGTGTATATACGGTATCGTAGAAGTAATGTACTATTAAATTTGCAGGGTATCTGGATGTAAACAGAGTGGGAAATGTCATGCACAGAGCAGCCAACTATGGCAGCAATCCGGATGGGTGTCGAACATCTTTCCATGTTTCTTTATCTCTGTATCAAAGTTCATCAATCATTGTAGTGATAAATTGTGTCAGCTTGGTGGTGAGTGATGGTGCGTCAGTGTCGGAAATCCATGATAGAATATTCGTAATAGATTATATATTTGGATAAAATATTAGCCAGAACTGTAGTCGAATGCCTTCAGTATCGACGTAGGTTAGGACAGCACGAGTAATGTGTGGATAGTGAAAGACAACGTTATGGAGGCGTCGAAGATAATGCACAGTCTCTGCCCTTAACAAGAAATGAATATCTTTAATTTTTCACATTCTTTTGTTATACTTTAAATCAGCAATGATCACACCGCGGCGTTTCTCTATTGCTAAATAAACTACGGCAGTTGATTCCATTTTGTGGAGTATCCATGAGAGTTATTAATGGACCTAATATAGTTCTACCTCTGCCGTATTGGCTGTTGTTAATAACGCTACCAGAGGTTTTATCCTTCATTGCCATGTATCTTAACGTTAAAATCTACTGCGACTTGTCAAAGGAGAAAGAGGCCTTTACCTTACCATTTGTCAAGGGTTAATGTTAATTTGTCTGCGTAGGGAGGCATTGTAAATGAAGGATACTGTGGCATGGTTGGAATATCATTTGCTTCATCTAAATAAATTACGAATTTTGTGAATACGAGGGTAAGTCAATTATTATCCGCAATATTTTTGTTTATTTTGGTAGTACTGTCGTTTTACGTTGGTGATGCATGATTTGTTTACTTCTTGTTACATCTTTGCAATTTTCAAGCTGCTAGGTTAATTTGGTTATCGCTGCTGTGCTGTTAATCATGGAAACGTTCTGTGATCAGGTTTTTCAGTTTTTTTGTTTGTTTTTTTTTGTGTCGGAAGGCGTATCAGGGATCGAAATTCATCGAAGACTCGAAGACTTTCGTTACAGTACGGGAACAGTGTTTGCCACAACGGAGTGTCTACGAATAGATTGAAAAATTCCGAAATGTTCGCACAAGCGTTACGCACGACGAAGGAGCCGGACGACCGGTTACCGCCACAAATGAAGAAAGCATTGAGCGTTCACGTGAAATGATTCTGTTTGACAGACGATTAACTATTGGTAAAACGGCACATTGTCTGCAAATTAGTCACGGTTCTGTGTACGAAATCATCCAAAACAGGCCTGGATTTCATGAAGTTTGTGCAAGATGTGTACCAAAACAACTCACACAGTTTCATAAATATACGCTCTTGGGCATCTGCAAAAAACATTTGGATCGCTATGGTAACGAAGGGGACAAATTCTTAGACAAGGTCATTACTGGTGACGAAACATGGATCCATCGTTACGAGTCGGAGAGTAAACGGCAGAGCATGGAATGAAATGATCCAAATTCGCCGTGCAAGGAAAAGTTCAGGACCCAACCGTCCGCAGGAAAACTGATTCTTACGGTTTTTGGGACGCACAAGGTCCAGTGATGGGACATTATGGGGAAAAGGACACAGCAATAAACAATGTACGTTACAATGAGATGGTTACTGCCAGGATAAAGGATGCAATTCGAAGCAAACGCCAAGGATTGTTGTCAAAATGTGTTGTGTTGTTGCTCGACAATGTCCGTCCGCATACTGCTGCCCACACTGCTGAAACGCTCTAGAAACTCAAATTTGATGTACTGTATCATCTTCTATATAGTGTCGATCTTACCACTTCTGACTATCACTTGATTGGTCCACACAAACAGGCATTAAGGAGCCTTCGATTTGCCTCGGCTGAAGCGGTGAAAGAAGCGGTGCATTCCTGGCTCACAGCTCAACCGAGACCTTCTTTCATGAGGGCGTCAGGAAGCTTGTACAACGATGGACCAAGAGCATTGAAGGATGCTATGTCGAAAAATAATGTTCTTATAAGTTTCCTATTTGATTACAATTACTACTTGCCGATAATAATTGACTAATCCTCGTAATTACACAAATTTGGCACGGAATGACAGCGATAACCTTGACTGTTACATATTTGACTGCAATCTAACAAACGCTCACGGGAGTGTCATTACCCCGAACATTGTGATGAAGCCGTGACGTAGGGAAACATCACCAACATCTTTTTAATTTTCCAGCACTGAAAACGTTGGGCATAACTGTACATAATTTCAAAATTATTGTACAATGCGCCTTAGACAAATACGAGCCGAGGAAAGTTGAGGAGGAGATTGAAGACACTCCGTGTTTCGGCTGTCTTCTCAGAAAACTGCCCCGGCAAGGAAGCGAGCTATACCGAAGATTTAAAAGTAGCCAAAGCCTAATAGAAAATGAAACCAAAACAAAGACAAAATTAGCGTAAGGGGAGCCAAGCGTAAAAGCTTCAACGAATTGCAAAGTAAAAATCCTATCTACTAACACAGCGAGAAATCTTCATTTTTTTGCTCCTGTGTTAAATCAGTAACCATATCAAAACCATCTGTCCAAACACTCTGTGACCATAACGGCACTCAAACAGAAGATGACAGAGGGAAGGCTGGAACTCTAAACTACGATTTAAAAAACTGTCTCACTGAGGAAGATGGTACTTTTTCTTCTCCTTTAAATCGTCGAACGGATATGGAATTAACAGATATCGAATTAAGTGACCATGGGATAGAAATTGAACGGAAAGGTCGCTGGACAAGATTTGATACTTATACCATTCTTCATAGAGTGTGCAAAAGAAATTGTTCCTCTTGTACCAGTAACGTACTGTAAGTCGGAAGTGAAGCGTTCCTAGTGATTGGTAGAAAGGGCATATCATTCACGTTTTCGGGAAAACTACAAGCCTGTGTCACCGACGTCACCATATTGTAGAATTTAGAAAAAGGTTTTTATGCTTAAATGGCTCTGAGGTCATCAGTCCCCTAGAACTAAGAACTACTTAAACCTAACTAACTTAAGGACATCACACACATCAATGTCCGAGGCAGCATTCGAACCTGTGACGGTAGCGGTAGTGCGGTTCCAGACTGTAGCGCCTAGAACCGTTAGGCCACTCCGGCCGTCTTTTATGCTCTTCTGCAGGAATAAACATTGATTCTGCAAACTACTACCGTCTCAAATCCAGCTCTTTCTGTTCGTTCGCGAAAACTAGAAAGCAGCAGATAAAGTCTTCCTCATTGACACCGTGTTCCATGATATCTAGAACACGTTCTACACAGTTCCTTGCTAGCACTTAATGAAGAAAATACGAGCGTTCAGAATGTCAGACCAATTATGGGACGGAACTGAAGAGTTCCTAGCGACCACAATACAGCGTGTCTTTCTCTACGGAGAGAGAGAGCTTCTGACGTAAAGGCAATTTTGGACATATTCGAGGGCGTTCAATTAGTAATACAACACATTTTTTATGAAAGCAGTTTGGTTTTATTCAGGGTTCCAGTACACCACCTTATCCTCTACTCTTTTGGCTAAGAAACTCCGTTCAATGCGATAGTATTATTCCTCCATACTGGGAGGGCCTGTATGCTACTGGTCAACATTGGAGCGAATATCTGCCTGCATCAATAGCTTGCTGCCCGTCGTTAACATACTGGTACCCGTTGAGTGCATCCTTCATCCTTCATTGAGAGGAGCCGCACATTCCAACATCGCACGAGTCACAGATGTGTGCGGCCTGCCGGCACGTGGGTCATCGGACAGGTTTGCACGACTTTGTTGCGGCGAGATCATACGCGTCATCCAACTATTCACCGTGCTTTTGTTCGCCGCCATGTCGCCGCTGACATTCTGCAAGCGCCTAAGAATACCGGCAAAGCTCTGGTTTTCCACTAAAAGAATGACAGGTCTCAGCTTGAGACGCACTTCCTGTAAAGACATCATTTTGAAGGCGACGAATGGCGCCGCCACCTATCGCAACTTCGTCAAACTATAGGAGCTGAAGAGGAAATATTCCACGATGTTCCACAACAAATCCCGCATTTTTTCGCCCGAAACAGGCCGAGAAAAAGGATGTTTTCGTTACTTATTGAGAGCCCCCCGTTTATAAAAGATCAAGCGGATAACGTTTGGCATGGGTTTCCACAAAAAAATTTAATTAAAGTAATGCGTATAAATAGGCAGAAAGATCCATTACTGTACGACTGCAGAAAAATCACTGGGAGCAGTCGCATCCTCTAAATATGAGAACGTATACGGAACCATTTAAAATGGACAGATCACATAAAAATGATCACAGCTAAGATGGGTTCCAAACTGAGTTTCATTACAAGAATCCTCGGGAAGTATAGTCCTTTCACAATGGAAGTAGGTTACAGAACACTCGTTCGACCAATACCTGAATATTGCTCGTCAGTCTGGAATGCATACCAGACAGGATTGGCAGATGAATTAGAGATTGAAAGAAGGACGATGCATTTAGTTACAGGCTGATCTACTAAGCGCGAAAGCGCTGCGGAGATGCTCAGCCAATTCAAGTTACAATCGATACAAGAGAAGCGTTCTACATCACGGTGTCCAAATGCAGAGAGCGTACGTTCCTATAGGAGCCAGTCAATATGCTGGTTGCATCGAAAAATGTTTACACAAATTATAACTGTCATGGAAAATTTATTTTCCAATCTTCAAGGTTAAATTCATAGGAAAAGTAAACACTTAAAAATATGTGTAGTTTCTGGTGAAACTAAAACTCATTATAGTAAATTTTCAAAATAGTGTCCTTCAACGTAGACAAATTTCTGATTCCGAATCACGCCCCATACCGTACGTTACACCAATGGGATTTCTGCAGGTTGAGTGGTTCGCGACTGTACACCACAGCTTTTACTGTGCACCATAAGAAAAAAAAAAATCTAGCAGACTGAGGTCTGGAGAGCGCGCGGGAAACTGGTCGATGCTCCCCTGCATCCTATCCACTCGCCTGGTAGATTTTGATTCGGGTATTCGCGCATCGCTGCGACTGTGGTGGGGGAGGCGGGGCAGCAACTTGTTAGAAGTGAGACCTGTCATTATTGTATACTGTACGAATGGCAGCAAGCACTGCTGGGAATTTTTGTGCAGTTACAGTAGCGTCAAAACAGCAAGGCCCGATGAGTCACATAGGAGACAAAAAACACAATACATTTACAGCAGTAAAGTCACAGCTTGTTTAACAATAATGCAAGGATTATCTTCAGCCCAGTACACGCAATTATACCAGTTGACAATTCCATTAAGTTTAACTGCGGTTCATCCGACAAAATAGCTCTACTCATAAATACCGATTCGCGTATAACCATCTCCCGGGCCCTCTCACGAAACTGTATCCGGCGATGTTGATAGCCATCACTTAGCTGTGGCAGCATGTTCGGCCTGTACACACACAACTCAATACACACACAACTCATTACACACACAACTCACCTTTCTTCAGAATGGGTAGCGCATTACTAGCACTTAATCTCATCTCATGTGACCCTTCCCTTGAAGGGATTTGCATGTTGAATGGTGAAACATTTCCACCAACGCAACTGAGGAGTCAGTATTTGGAGCAATGCGATGTCACCCTAATCGGTCTTTGTTTATACACATTACATACTGTTCCATAATCCCCGAATTTGTGTGGTAGACGTGTAACTGTTAACCTAGATGGTGCATCAGTCCAATAATAATTTATTCGTTGTCCCTGAACCGCAGCAACATTTTCAGGCTTCCAGTACCACTGAACAACCTGCTTCCTCTCTTGACAATTAAAGCATATGTCCACCTTGTTCATGACACCAACTTGGTTGCACAACTAGATCGACAACTTGCTGCACTTGTTGAGGAAACACAGCACTACATTTTTTTTTTAGAAATTTAATCTTGTAGGTAGGAAAATAAGTTTTGTATGATAGTTTAAAGTGTGTATACATTTTTGTGATGCATCCTGTATGCTTTCCTTTTCTGTACAGCGTGACTCTGCTGCCCTTTATATTGGTTTTAAGCAACCTGTAACACCTTCAAGAACATGCATGAGCTTCTCATACTCTGTCACTCTTTCAGGACAAACTACTAGTCGTATAGAAAAAAAATGAACTGTCTGTTTTGCTGGAAATTTATGTAGTTAAATTTTGTACTGGGATACGTTTTCGCCACAGGCTACAGTTTTCGAGTTACTCAATAAAAACGTGTTTAAAGGTCACTTTTGGTCATTTTTCTCAATTAATTCGAAAACTACTGCCTCTAACGAAAACGAATTCCGCTACAAAAATTAACTACATTAAATTTCCTACAAAAAGGTATTGTTCATTTTTTCTGTAGGATTAATAGTTTGCGTGTAGTAAGCGAGTGTGTGAAATGGAATTTAACTAAGGTCATCAGCCCCTAAGCTTACACACTACTTAACCTTAATTATCATAAGGACAAACACACACCCATGCCCGAAGGAGGACTCGAACCTCCGCCGGGATCTGGCGCACAGTCCATGACTGCAGCGCCTAGATCGCTCGGCTAATCCCGCGCGGCGTAGTAAGCGAGATAATATGAATATCTTGCGCGGGGTATTTGAAGGCAATGCCGGTTGCATAGAGCCCATAAGAAGGGGCAGCTGATGCACTCTGTTACCTAGCGAAATGATAGAGCACAGGTAGAGACTCGAGCTCACACAGGGGCATTTTAGCAATCGTTCTTCCCACAAACTACTCACTACTGAAAAGGAGTAGGGCAAGTAAGAGCGGTACAAAAAGTAGCTGCCGTCACTGACCATTAGGTGGCTTACGGTGTATAGATGTAGATGAAAGTGACAAGTCTGTGTTAGACTATCCTAATCAATTAATTGCCTGTGCTATTCGACTGCAATGAACTTCATTGTAAGCTTCAAAGTACTCGTGGTTTAATTTTTTTCTACGGTGTAATTCAGCACTCGTTCGCCACAAACCGTTTCCGCTGCATGTCGCGTGGAGGGATTACATGGTAGGAATGCTGTGGTGCGGTGCGATGTGGTGTGGGCGACGTGAGCGAGGGGGCGGGCAGAACAGTGGCCATTGACAGACGGTGATGTACGCCCCTCAACACGGATCACCCGCCGCAGCGCCTTGCTGTCCGGTTGATGGAATTCGCGTTATTTACGGCGCCGTCTCCTGTCCGGGTTATTGCTTCGCTCTCGCTGCGCCGCTGCTTTAAATTTAGAGAATGGCGTGAGGGCGACACCTACTGTGAGCGTGATAAAAGCTGCAGAAAGGTGGCGGGAGAGGAGGACACGACAGGCGAGACAACTTTTACATATCCGATAACCTCGAACAAAATGTCAGTTGTATGCGCTGCCCGTTATGAAAGAAAAAATAACGAAGCTGTAGTACCCAGAAAGCAACAGTGAACTTTATTGCACCTAGATAAAACATGTCAGTCTAATACACTCACAGAAACAGAGAGTGCTATACTACGTACACCTTAAATGCGCGCTATCGGATTGATACTCCAGTACTTCCATGCCCATGAAATGTATTGATTAAAATTCAATCTCTCTCTCTCTCTCTCTCTCTCTCTCTCTCTCTCTCTCTCTCTCCTTCTTCTTCTTTTTCCCACCAGTCTTCTGACTGGTTTGATGCGGACCGTCACCAATTCCTCTCCTGTGTTAGCATCTTCATCTCAGAGTAGCACTTGCAACCTACGTCCCCAATTACTTGCTGCATGTATTCCAATCTCTGTCTTCCTCTAAAGTTTTTGCCCTCTACAGCTCCTTCTAGTACCACGGAAATCATTCCCTCATATCTTAACAGATGTCCTATCGTCCTGTCCCTTCTCCTTATCAGCGTATTCCTTTCCTCTATGATTCTGTGCAGAATCTCCTCATTCTTTACCCTATCAGTCCACCTAATTTTCAACATTCGTCTGTAGCAACACATCTCAAATGCATCGATTCTCTTCTGTTCCTGTATTCCCACAGTCCATGTTTCACTACCATGCAATGCTGACCCCAGACGTACAGTCTCAGAACTTTCTTCCTCAAATTAAGGCCGATATTTGATAGTAGTAGAATTCTCTTGGTCAGGAATGACGTTTCTCCCCTAGCTAGTCTGCTTTTGATGTCCTCCTCGCTCCATCCCTCATTGTTATTTTGTTGCCTAGGTAGCAGAATTCCTTAACTTCATCTACTTCGTGACAATCAGTCCTGATGTTAAGTTTCTCGCTGTTCTTATTTATATTACTTCTCATTACATTCGTCTTTCTTCGACTTACTCTGAATACATACTCTGTACCCATTAGATTGTTCATTCCGTTCAGCGGATCATGTAATTCTTCTTCGCTCTCACTCAGGATATGAATGTCATCAGCGAATGGCATCATTGATATCCTTTCAGCTTGAATTTTAATTCCAGTCCTAAACCTTTCTTTTATTTTCATCTTTGCTTCCTCGATGTACAGATTGAGCACCAGGGGCGAAAGGCTACATCCTAGTCTTACGTCCTTTTTAATACGCGCACTTCTTTCTTGTTCGTCCACTCTTATTATTTCCCCTTGGCTCTTGTACGTATAGTATATATCCCGTTTTCTCCCTCTAGCTTGCCCCTACTTTTCTCAGAATTTCTAACATCTTGCACCATTTTACACTGTCTAACGCTTTTTCCAGGTCGACAAATCCTATGAACGTGTCTTGAGTTTTCTTTAGTCATGCTTCCATTATTAACTAAAACGTCACAGTTGCTTCCTTGTGCCTTTATCTTCCCTAAAGCGAAACTGATCGTCATCTAGCGCTTACTCAAATTACCTTTCCATTCTTCTGTATATTATTCTTGTAAGCAACTTGGATGCATGACCTGTTAAGCTGATTGTGCGATAATTCTCGCACTTGTCAGCTCTTGCCGTCTTCGGAATTGTGTGGATGATGCTTTTCCGAAAGTCAGATGGGATGTCGTCAAACTCATACATTGTACACACCAACGGGAAATGTCGTTTCGTTGCCACTTCCCCCCAATGATTTTAGAAATTCTGATCGAAAATTATCTATCCCTTCTACCTTACTCGACCTTAAGTCCTCCAAAGCTACTTCAAATTCTGGCTCTAATACTGTATCCCCTATCTCTTCTAAATCGACTCCTGTTTCTTCTTCTATCACATCATACAAATCTTCCCCCTCATAGAGGCTTTCAATGTATTCTTTCCACCTATCCGCTCTCTCCTCTGAATTTTATACTGGAATTCCGTTGCACTCTTAATGTTATATCACCCTTGCTTTTAATCTTCACGTTTTTCCTACAGCCATTTCAACTTAGCTTTCCTGCACATCCTATTAATTTCAGTCGTCATCGACTTGTATTTCTGTATTAATGTGTTTCCAGGAACATTTTTGTACTTCCTCCTTTCATCGATCAATTGAAGTATTTCTTCTGTTACCTATGGTTTCTTCGCAGTTACCTTCTTTGTACCTAAGTTTTCCTTCCCAACTTCTGTGATGGCCCTTGTTAGACAAGTCCATTCCTCTACAACTATACTGCCTACTGAGCTATTCCTTATTGCTGTTCTATAGCCTTAGAAAACTTCAACCGTATCTCGTCATTCTTTAACACTTCCGTATCCCACTTCTTTGCGTATTGATTCTTCCTGACTAATGTCAGCCTACTCTTCATCACTACTATATTGTGATCTGAGTCTATATCTGCTCCTGGGTACGCCTTACAATCCAGTATCTGATTTCGGAATCTCTGTCTGACCATGATGTAATCTAATTGAAATCTTCCCGTATCTCCAGGCCTTTTTCCCAGTATACCACCTCCTCTTGTGATTCTTGAACAGGGTATTCGCTATTACCAGCTGAAACTTGTTACAGAACTCAATTAGTCTTTCTCCTCTTTCATTCCTTGTCCCAAGCCCATATTCTCCTGTAAACTTTTCTTCTACTTCTTCCCCTACAACTGCATGCACCAGGAATTGCATGGCGACGACTTTGAACGTCGTGTACAGTTCTGCCAGTGGGCACAAGACAAATTACGGGACGATGACAGATTTTTTGCACGCGTTCTATTTAGCGACGAAGCGTCATTCACCGACAGCGGTAACGTAAACCGGCATAATATGCACTATTTGGCAGCGGAAAATCCACGATGGCTGCGACATCTGGAACATTAACGACCTTGACGGGTTAATGTATGGTGCGGCATTTTGGGAGGAAGGACAATTGGCCCCCATTTCATCGATGACAATCTAAATAGTGCAAAGTATGCCGATTTACTACGCAATGTTCTACCGATGTTACTACAAAATGTTTCACTGCATGACAGAATGGCGATGTACCTCCAACATGATGGATGTCCGGCACATAGCTCGCGTGCGGTTGAAGCGGTATTGAATAGCACATTTCATGAGCGGTGGATTGGTCGTCGAAGCACCATACCACGGCCTGCACCTTCACCGGATCTGACGTCCCCGGATTTCTTTCTGTGGGGAAAGTTGAAGGATATTTGCAATCGTGATCCACCGACAACACCTGACAGCATGCGTCAGCGCACTGTCAATGCATGTGCGAACATTACGGAAGGCGAACTACTCGCTATTGAGAGGAATGTCGTTACACGTACTGCCAAACGCGTTGAGGTTGACGGACATTACAACACGTAATCACGCTGTAACAGTATGCATTCTCGGAAATGATAAGTTCACAAAGGTACATGTATCACATTGGAACAACCGAAATAAAATGTTCAAACGTACGTACGTTCTGTATTTTAATTTTAAAAACCTACCTTTTTTGTTATGGTTTTTTTAGGGCTCAAAACTGCTACGGCCATTAGCGCCCGGTCTGTGACTGAAAACCTACCTGTTACCAACTGTTCGTCTAAAATTGTGAGCCATATGTTTTTGACTATTACAGCGTCATCTATCACAAAGCGAAAAAAGTGGTTCATCTAAAACATTCATATTTCTTTACATGCTACACGAATATGTAATAAAAATGGGGGTTCCTATTTAAAAAACGCAATTGATATCCGTTTGACCTATGGCAGCGCCATCTAGCGGGCGAATCATAGCGCCATCTGGACTCCCCCTTCAAGCTAGACGAGTTTCGTTCATTGTAGCTTTTTCGTTTGACGCTTATTTCGTGAGATCAATGGACCACCTTGTATATAACGTTTTATTAACGTGAGATGTTGTTAACTGGATCAGAAATATTGGAACAGGGTTCAATGTAAAAGACCACAGAATTGCATAAATCTGCCTGGGTATACTAAGCGCACTGAAAAAAAAGTAAGAGAGACATCTGACAGTGGAGTAGAATTTCATTTCCATAATTTAACCAGTAAAGGAACAAACGTTTGTAGCGTACAAATCATCTCAATCACACAGTGCGCTAATGGGTTAGGTTAAATTCCGATCCTTTTTCTGCTGACTGTCGCAATTTCATTTTTGGGGGAAATGATTAAAGATTTTTTTAAACAGCAAGTCGAACTCCCTCCTGAGTAAGTGATTGCTTTAATATATAGGCGCGCAGTCCGGAACCGTGCGACTGCTACGGTCGCAGGTTCGAATCCTCCCTTGGGCTTAGATGTGTGTGATCTCCTTAGGTTAGTTAGGTTTAAGTAGTTCTAAGCTCTAGGGGACTAATGACCACAGCAGTTGAGTCCCATAGTGCTCAGAGCCATTTGAGCTTTAATAGTAGGCAATAAAATTCATTTCTTCTTCTGGCGTTGCAGTGTGGTAATCGTTGTTCTACTTAAATCACGGTAACATATTTATGTCGAGTTTCATATTAATATTTCCTCTTTCCAAAATCTAGAAAGATGCCATGCGAATATAAAATACATCATTTCGGTGTTTCCTCTTCAAGTGTCTAATTTCTGAATTCTTTGACAGTCACACATGTCAGATTTCTAGTGCAGGTGTGCTAAGCAGTAATAGGAAACATACAAATTTCGGCTCCCAAAACTTAGTACATTGTAAGTTATAGTGCTATTTCAAAAATTCTGGCTAAGTTTGAAGTGCTGTATTTCAATCAAATAATTGGAAAAGGCTGCAAAACTGGGCAAGGTAGTTGAACAGTTCGGATTATGCATTACTGTATTTTTTAGTTCACATGATTCATTAGTTTTCATTCAAATGAAATCCGAGGTCGTTAAAAATTTCTGTCGTGTCAAAATTCTCCCTCATTTACGTAGTTTGATGTCTTCGGGTAAATGGTTTAGGAAGCTCTTCTTTTGTGATATCGTAGCCTTGTTGTTTGTTCATAAATCCTAGATGTATTTGTTAAGTTTTTAAATTTTGAGATGTATGGTGCGAAGTTATCTAAAAGAAAAATTTACCACTAAGATAAATGACACCAAAACTCTTGTGTCTCAAAACGGACGCCTGAACCATACCTGCGTTAAATGCTGTTGGAAAGAGTATTCGTTTATCTTCAGAATATCAAATCTCTATGATTGTTTTTTTTTCAGAGATTATCTACATATACTCGTAAAGTTTCCTATGAAAATTGCTGTTTCAGGGCTTCTGGTTCTAGCAACAAATAATTTGTTGGACGACAGTAGCAAATACATATGGAAAGTCAGTAAGCCGTGAATGAAAAGTGAAACCTGAAGGCTGTTGTCTGATGTTGAGAGTCTTTGGGACGATATTACTAAATTGAAAAATGTAATAAAATTTATTTTTTCAGGTGACTTCCTTTCTGTTGCTCTGAAAAATCCGTGGTTTAGCAAATGAAGAAGACGTACCGAAGTGTAATTTGGGTGCTTCAAGTAGTCGTTTGATGACCTGTTACTGCTGATGGAGACGACAGGCCACTGGTTATAGACTCATCGAAGTACTAATTGTGCTGACATATTCTAGTTAATTTGTGCTATCAGTGTGCAGTACAAAATCACCACCCAGCGGTCAATTGTGAATGTTTCATTAACTTATATTTCTTCTTCTTTCCCCTCTTTTGGATCTGAAAATTTCATCTGGGATTGCTGATATTAGACATGGAACCCCTCTGCCTGGTTTTTCATGCATTTCTGAATTTTCCAACATTCTATTTAATTGTAGCACAGACGTATTGACATATATATTTTAGTATACCAACGAATGCTGATTCTGCGCCTTGTACGAACAAATATTATTAAGGCTGAATTAAAAAAACCCATGAACCATGGACCTTGCCGTTGGTGGGGAGGCTTGCGTGCCTCAGCGATACAGATAGCCGTACCGTAGGTGCAACCACAACGGAGGGGTATCTGTTGAGAGGCCAGACAAACGTGTGGTTCCTGAAGAGGGGCAGCAGCCTTTTCAGTAGTTGCAGGGGCAACAGTCTGGATGATTGACTGATCTGGCCTTGTAACAATAACCAAAACAGCCTTGCTGTGCTGGTACTGCGAACGGCTGAAAGCAAGGGGAAACTACAGCCGTAATTTTTCCCGACGGCATGCAGCTTTACTGTATGATTAAATGATGATGGCATCCTCTTGGGTAAAATATTCCGGAGGTAAAATAGTCCTCCATTCGGATCTCCGGGCGGGGACTACTCAAGAGGATGTCGTTATCAGGAGAAAGAAAACTGGCGTTCTACGGGTCGGAGCGTGGAATGTCAGATCCCTTAATCGGGCAGGTAGGTTAGAAAATTTAAAAAGGGAAATGGATAGGTTAAAGTTAGATATAGTGGGAATTAGTGAAGTTCGGTGGCAGGAGGAACAAGACTTCTGGTCAGGTGACTACAGGGTTATAAACACAAAATCAAATAGGGGTAATGCAGGAGTAGGTTTAATAATGAATAGGAAAATAGGAATGCGGGTAAGCTACTACAAACAACATAGTGAACGCATTATTGTGGCAAAAATAGATACGAAGCCCACACCTACTACAGTAGTACAAGTTTATATGCCAACTAGCTCTGCAGATGACGAAGAAATTGAAGACATGTATGATCAAATAAAAGAAATTATTCAGATAGTGAAGGGAGACGAAAATTTAATAGTCATGGGTGACTGGAATTCGGTAGTAGGAAAAGGGAGAGAAGGAAACATAGTAGGTGAATATGGACTGGGGCAAAGAAATGAAAGTGGAAGCCGCCTGGTAGAATTTTGCACAGAGCACAACTTAATCATAGGTAACACTTGGTTCAAGAGTCATAAAAGAAGGCCGTATACATGGAAGAAGCCTGGAGATACTGGCAGGTTTCAGATAGATTATATAATGGTACGACAGAGATTTAGGAACCAGGTTTTAAATTGTAAGACATTTCCAGGGGCAGATGTGGACTCTGACCACAATCTGTTGGTAATGACCTGTAGATAAAAACTGAAGAAACTGCAAAAAGGTAGGAATTTAAGGAGATGGGACCTGGATAAACTAAAAGAACCAGAGGTTGTACGGAGTTTCAAGGAGAGCATAAGGGAGCAATTGACAGGAATGGGGGAAAGAAATACAAGAAGAATAGGTAGCTTTGAGGGATGAAGTAGTGAAGGCAGCAGAGGATGAAGTAGGTACAAAGACGAGGGCTGCTAGAAATCCTTGGGTAACAGAAGAAATATTGAATTTATGATGAAAGGAGAAAATATAAAAATGCAGTAAATGAAGCAGGCAAAAAGGAATACAAACGTCTCAAAAATGAGATCGACAGGAAGTGCAAAATGGCTAAGCAGTTATGGCTAGAAGACAAATGTAAGGATGCAGAGGCTTATCTCACTAGGGGTAAGATAGATACTGCCTACAGGAAAATTAAGGAGACCTTTGGAGATAAGAGAACCACTTGTATGAACATCAAGAGCTCAGATGGAAACCCAGTTCTAAGCAAAGAAAAGGAAAGCAGAAAGGTGGAAGGAGTATATAGAGGGTCTATACAAGGGCGATGTACTTGAGGACAATATTATGGAAATGGAAGAGGATGTAGATAAAGATGAAATGGGAGATATGATACTGCGTGAAGAGTTTTACAGAGCGCTGAAAGACCTGAATCGAAACAAGGCCCCTGGAGTAGACAACATTCCATTGGAACTACTGACGGCCTTGGGAGAGCCAGTCCTGACAAAACTCAACCATCTGATGAGCAACATGTATGAGACAGGCAAAATACCCTCAGACTTCAAGAAGAATATAATAATTCCAATCCCAAAGAAAGCAGGTGTTGACAGATGTGAAAATAACCGAACTATCAGTTTAATAAGTCACAGCTGCAAAATACTAACGCGAGTTCTTTACAGACGAATGGAAAATCTAGTAGAAGCCGACCTCGGGGAAGATCAGTTTGGATTCCGTAGAAATGTTGGAACACGTGAGGCAATACTGACCCTACGGCTTATCTTAGAAGCTAGATTAAGGAAGAGCAAACCTACGTTTCTAGCATTTGTAGACTTAGAGAATGCTTTTGACAATGTTGACTGGAATACTCTCTTTCATATTCTGAAGGTGGAATGGGTAAAATACAGGGGGCAAAAGGCTATTTACAATTTGTACAGAAACCAGGTGGCAGTTATAAGAGTCGAGGGACATGAAAGGGAAGCAGTGGTTTGGAAGGGAGTGAGACAGGCTGTAGTCTATCCCCGATGTTATTCGATCTGTATACTGAGCAAGCAGTGAAGGAAACAAAAGAAAAATTCGGAGTAGATATTAAAGTCCATGGAAAAGAAATAAAAACTTTGAGGTTCGCCGATGAAATCGTAATTCTGTCAGAGACAGCAAAGGACTTGGAAGAGCAGTTGAATGGAATGGACAGTGTCTTGAGAGGAGTATGTAAGATGAACATCAACAAAAGCAAAACGAGGATAATGGAATGTAGTCGAATTAAGTCGGGTGATGCTGAGGGGATTAGATTAGGAAGTGAGACGCTTAAAGTAGTAAAGGAGTTTTGCTATTTGGGGAGCAAAATAACTGATGATGGTCGAAGTAGAAAGATATAAAATGTAGACTGGCAATGGCAAGGAAAGCGTTTCTGAGGAAGAGAAGTTTGTTAACATGGAGTATAGATTTAAGTGTCAGGAAGTCATTTCTGAAAGTATTTGTATGGAGTGTAGCTATGTATGGAAGTGAAATATGGACGATAAATAGTTTGGACAAGAAGAGAATAGAAGCTTTCGAAATGTGGTGCTACAGAAGAATGCTGAAGATTAGATGGGTAGATCACATAACTAATGAGAAAGTATTGAATCGGATTGGGGAGACGAGAAGTTTGTGGCACAACTTGACCAGAAGAAGGGATCGGTTGGTAGGACATGTTCTGAGGCATCAAGGGATCACATATTTAGTATTGGAGGGCAGCGTCGAGGGTAAAAATCGTAGAGGGAGACCAAGAGATGAATACACTAAGCAGATTCAGAAGGATGTAGGTTGCAGTGCGTACTGGGAGATGAAGAAGCTTGCACGGGATAGAGTAGCATGGAGAGCTGCATCAAACCATTTTCAGGACTGAAGACCACAACAACAACAACATTAAAAATATCATCATATTCAAGAAATTCACTCTCAAAGTTTAATGATCAGCGTGACTGACTACAATATGGAGGACCCGGGTTCGATTACCGCTACTGTGTTGACTGGAATAGCCTGCATATGGCACCCAAAGACGACATTGACAGAGGACGACGCGGTCGGTCGGTCGGTTCTAACTGACCCACCGATGCCTGTGAAGGAATTTCACGTTTTTCAGGGTCAATAAAATTGGAGGAAATTGCTAATTAATACTCATTACTTCGATGTAATGGTTTTGAACTGGTGGAGAGATACGGTTTGGGTGTAGGAAGGTGCTGATCGAAAATAAAATAATATCTCAAAGTTAATAGCGGTAAATTTACACACACGGCTATAGAGCAGCCAGGATGTGGGTGGGGGAGGGGGGGGGTGGATGTTATCCCAGTAATACGTAGAGTAGAGGGGGGGGATGTTATCCCACTAATACGTAGAGTAACGCACATCAACAGGTGTCGTAAGCCTGAAAGGCCGACTGATCGTGTAGATAAAATTACCAGCAAAATTTCTAAATACTGTCATGCGTAGCTGTAAAGCAACGAGAGGGGACTGTTGTCCTATTAGTTTGCACACTCATGGAAAGTAGAAGAATTGAAATGTCCACGTCTGTGAAATAGAATTTTACGTCAACAAATGTCAATCACATAGATGAGAAAATTAGCATTAAAATATTAATTCTACGAACACGGCTACGAAGCAGTGAAAGGGAATTACTGTTTCACTAATATGAGTAATCACAAGAAAGCAGAAAATTTAAAATAATGTACACGCCTATAGGTAGACTTTGGGTGTTACCAACCATTTTTACGTGCCACTGAAATGACTAAAGCTCATAAATTAGGAAATTGCAGTAACGACTCAGTTTCGAGCGACCACCAAGAAATTTGCTCGAGCAATTCTGAAACATACACATAGATTACAAATGAAATTTACACAGGAAGTTAATGACATGCGGTACGCGGACTGCCAAATCCAAGATAAACATGAGGAAATAAAACTAAGACCGTTTGGCCCCGTACTACCAAAAATAAGAAAATACATGCCAAAGCCACTTAAATGTGGGAATTGCAGATACTGAAACTTTAATTTATGGAATAGATACAACTTCTGAAACTGATACTTTCTTACAATTAAATCATTACTTGATTTAAATAGGTCCTTACTGCCAGGATACTGATCCACGTAAAGGTATCGGTCAGAAGAACGATATGAATCAGTTTACCGTCAAATAATAAACGCCACTCAAGGAAAGAAGGGGTAGGGATGGTAGTCTTACCTCGCGATTCATGCCCACAAGAAATGGTGGTCATCGTCATTCCCGTATTAGGCCAAAGCGGATCATGGATAGTGTATACTACCCCTTCCAACAGCCAAGGCAGCGGGAACTCGTCCGATGTCCGGCTCAGAATATGACCTCGCCCCACGACCAGTGCTCAATTGTAAATGTATAACTAGGCGAAGGCTCAGCCCGCGATACAAACGCATACCGTACAGGTATAATGAGTGACCAACACAGCTCTCATGTAAAAACTGCTATACCACATGTAGCTTAACGAAAACAGTCGAACTCCAACAGATCACTTGTGAAACGCACATTAAGCCGCCAGGCCGCCATCGTTCGAGACAACAAGGAAACGTTAGCTAAGTAACTCTAGCCAAAGAGTTTCCCAAAGCACAGAAATCCATATAAACCCACGTACGGCTGAACTTTGTTCGTGATTTGCATCAGCTCAACCGTGTAATTTCCAGATCGTAAGAGAGCGTCCCTCCCCCCATGAACCATGGACCTTGCCGTTGGTGGGGAGGCTTGCGTGCCTCAGCGATACAGATGGCCGTACCGTAGGTGCAACCACAACGGAGGGGTATCTGTTGAGAGGCCAGACAAACGTGTGGTTCCTGAAGAGGGGCAGCAGCCTTTTCAGTAGTTGCAGGGGCAACAGTCTGGATGATTGACTGATCTGGCCTTGTAACAATAACCAAAACAGCCTTGCTGTGCTGGTACTGCGAACGGCTGAAAGCAAGGGGAAACTACAGCCGTAATTTTTCCCGACGGCATGCAGCTTTACTGTATGATTAAATGATGATGGCATCCTCTTGGGTAAAATATTCCGGAGGTAAAATAGTCCTCCATTCGGATCTCCGGGCGGGGACTACTCAAGAGGATGTCGTTATCAGGAGAAAGAAAACTGGCGTTCTACGGATCGGAGCGTGGAATATCAGATCCCTTAATCGGGCAGGTAGGTTAGAAAATTTAAAAAGGGAAATGGATAGGTTAAAGCTAGATATAGTGGGAATTAGTGAAGTTCGGTGGCAGGAGGAACAAGACTTCTGGTCAGGTGACTACAGGGTTATAAACACAAAATCAAATAGGGGTAATGCAGGAGTAGGTTTAATAATGAATAGGAAAATAGGAATGCGGGTAAGCTACTACAAACAGCATAGTGAACGCATTATTGTGGCCAAGATAGATACGAAGCCCACACCTACTACAGTAGTACAAGTTTATATGCCAACTAGCTCTGCAGATGATGAAGAAATTGAAGAAATGTACGATGAAATAAAAGAAATTATTCAGATAGTGAAGGGAGACGAAAATTTAATAGTAATGGGTGACTGGAATTCGAGTGTAGGAAAAGGGAGAGAAGGAAACATAGTAGGTGAATATGGATTGGGGCTAAGAAATGAAAGAGGAAGCCGCCTAGTAGAATTTTGCACAGAGCATAACTTAATCATAGCTAACACTTGGTTTAAGAATCATGAAAGAAGGTTGTATACGTGGAAGAACCCTGGAGATACTAAAAGGTATCAGATAGATTATATAATGGTAAGACAGAGATTTAGGATCCAGGTTTTAAGTTGTAAGACATTTCCAGGGGCAGATGTGGACTCTGACCACAATCTATTGGTTATGACCTGTAGATTAAAACTGAAGAAACTGCAAAAATGTGGGAAATTAAGGAGATGGGACCTGGATAAACTGAAAGAACCAGAGGTTGTACAGAGTTTCAGAGAGAGCATAAGGGAACAATTGACAGGAATAGGGGAAAGAAATACAGTAGAAGAAGAATGGGTAGCTCTGAGGGATGTAGTAGTGAAGGCAGCAGAGGATAAAGTAGGTACAAAGACGACAGCTGCTAGAAATCCTTGGGTAACAGAAGAAATATTGAATTTAATTGATGAAAGGAGAAAATATAAAAATGCAGTAAATGAAGCAGGCAAAAAGGAATACAAACGTCTCAAAAATGAGATCGACAGGAAGTGCAAAATGGCTAAACAGGGATGGTTAGAGGACAAATGTAAGGATGTAGAAGCTTATCTCACTAGGGGTAAGATAGATACTGCCTACAGGAAAATTAAAGAGACCTTTGGAGAGAAGAGAACCACGTGTATGAATATCAAGAGCTCAGATGGCAGCCCAGTTCTAAGCAAAGAAGGGAAGGCAGAAAGGTGGAAGGAGTATATAGAAGGTTTATACAAGGGCGATGTACTTGAGGACAATATTATGGAAATAGAAGAGGATGTAGATGAAGACGAAATGGGAGATACGATACTGCGTGAAGAGTTTGACAGAGCACTGAAAGACCTGAGTCGAAACCAGGCCCCCGGAGTAGACAACATTCCATTAGAACTACTGACGGCCTTGGGAGAGCCAGTCATGACAAAACTCTACCAGCTGGTGAGCAAGATGTATGAGACAGGCGAAATACCCTCAGACTTCAAGACATACATACAAATCAAGTCTTCACCAATGAGTGGTAACATTGAAAGAATGACAAGAAACCTCTGAATCCAGAACACTTGAAATGCCTGTTTTAAACTCCAATGTTGTTTATATGAAGAGTACACATAATAGAGAAGCTGTGGCAAAAAGAATGGTTTTGGACAGTCTAATGAGTGATGTTGTATTGCATTGGAAAATAAGCTGCAAACTGCTGTGTCAAGGGTATCCTACAGAGGAACAAAATCTGCGAAATATCTTGAACTTGTAGCTGAGTTTCTTCCCTTTGTAGAAGGTAAAAGAGGGAATACTTTCCCATCCACAAAGAATACAGTTAAAGACCTTAAACATACCAGAGAGGGAATTTTATGGGTATCTTGCTTGGTGCAGCAGGCCTTGCATGGAAATAGCCCCTCTATCTGGTGAATTACTTCAGTAGCATAGATTCGCCAGCAAATTTACCAAGAAACTAATCAACTTCATTGCCATGTAATGCATATGCAGCAAGACCCTCTTATCGTCTACGCAGACTTCAAGAAGAATATAATAATTCCAATCCCAAAGAAAGCAGGCGCTGACAGATGTGAAAATTACCGAACTATCAGTTTAATAAGCCACGGCTGCAAAATACTAACACGAATTCTTTATAGACGAATGGAAAAACTGGTAGATGCAGACCTCGGGGAGGATCAGTTTGGATTCCGTCGAAATGTTGGAACACGTGAGGCAATACTGACGTTACGACTTATCTTAGAAGAAAGATTAAGAAAAGGCAAACCTACGTTTCTAGCATTTGTAGACTTAGAGAAAGCTTTTGACAATGTTGACTGGAATACTCTTTTTCAAATTCTAAAGGTGGCAGGGGTAAAATACAGGGAGCGAAAGGCTATTTATAATTTGTACAGAAACCAGATGGCAGTAATAAGAGTCGAGGGGCATGAAAGGGAAGCAGTGGTTGGAAAAGGAGTGAGACAGGGTTGTAGCCTCTCCCCGATGTTGTTCAATCTGTATATTGAGCAAGCAGTAAAGGAAACAAAAGAAAAATTTGGAGTAGGTATTAAAATTCATGGAGACGAAGTAAAAACTTTGAGGTTCGCCGATGGATTGGATTTGGAAGAGCAGTTGAACGGAATGGACGGTGTCTTGAAAGGAGGATATAAGATGAACATTAACAAAAGCAAAACAAGGATAATGGAATGTAGTCAAATTAAATCGGGTGATGCTGAGGGAATTAGATTAGGAAATGAGACACTTAAAGTAGTAAAGGAGTTTTGCTATTTAGGAAGTAAAATAACTGATGATGGTCGAAGTAGAGAGGATATAAAATGTAGACTGGCAATGGCAAGGAAAGCGTTTCTGAAGAAGAGAAATTTGTTAACATCGAATATAGATTTATGTATCAGGAAGTCGTTTCTGAAAGTATTTGTTTGGAGTTTAGCCATGTATGGAAGTGAAACATGGACGATAACTAGTTTGGACAAGAAGAGAATAGAAGCTTTCGAAATGTG
Organism: Schistocerca gregaria; assembly: GCF_023897955.1. NCBI lineage: Eukaryota > Metazoa > Arthropoda > Insecta > Orthoptera > Acrididae > Schistocerca > Schistocerca gregaria. The sequence goes on along the minus strand of NC_064922.1, from coordinate 352,678,783 downwards.
GTGCTACAGAAGAATACTGAAGATAAGGTGGATAGATCACGTAACTAATGAGGAGGTATTGAATAGGATTGGGGAGAAGAGAAGTTTGTGGCACAACTTGACTAGAAGAAGGGATCGGTTGGTAGAACATGTTTTGAGGCATCAAGAGATCACAAATTTAGCATTGGAGGGCAGCGTGGAGGGTAAAAATCGTAGAGGGAGACCGAGAGATGAGTACACTAAGCAGATTCAGAAGGATGTAGGTTGCAGTAGGTACTGGGAGATGAAGCAGCTTGCACAGGATAGAGTAGCATGGAGAGCTGCATCAAACCAGTCTCAGGACTGAAGACAACAACAACAACAACAAGAGAGCGTCTCCTTTTTCGTGATGAAAAATTTTTTTTTCTACCTCGTTAGCGATAATGTTTAGGAATATCTAAAACATTACGGGTAGTACGCTGAGGAGTCTGCAGTCTCTCTTTATAATTTATGGTCAGTAACCTGATGTATATAACTACAGCATTTCAGTTTTAGATAATGTCCTTTCTCCGCAACATTCTGTAATATGTTTATCAAGTTGCTTATAAATTATGTTTCTTCCGTTTTTACTATTGATAGACTGTCCTCTCCACATGCTTTGCCCCTCTTCATACTCTCGAGGTTATGCAGCAGGTATTACTTTTGGAATGTCGTTGCTTAAATCAAAAACTATCTTCATATTTGATTCATCTGTTGGTCTCTTCAACCATTTACGGAAATCTTGGAATTCTTGCAAGATTTTTTCTCAGTTATTACTCACTTTGCCGTACTAAATGAGAGCTGTATCAGACGTAAATCACTGTTTAATTTTGTACATTTTATTATTGTTTTCACTTCTTTCCCTCGTGTACCTTCTAACAGCGCCTCTGTCGCATATCAGAATAGGTTCTCCGTTTAGATTTACTCGATTACTCTGCAGTTCACAAGTAAGTGCCTGGCAGCAGGTTCATCGAACTACCTTCGAGCAACACTGCCGGAAAAATGTTTGTACACCTAGAAAGACGATGTCGATTTTGATCCGCTGACGGCATATACCACTTGAGGCATCATAGATGTACTGATACTGGTTTCAATTTGGTCCCCGAAAAGACAGCGTAGCGACATAGCTACCGGAACAACATCTATGTCTAGCAAAATTTTGTACATGGCTCCGCGTTCAGAGACCGTGAATAGTTATAATTGAAAGAAAACAGCCCTCGCTCCCTATTTTTAACGAATTAACCGAGTTTAGACACTGCTTGGAGTGTCTTCAGAATTTAAATCAAAGACTGGTCTATAACATGGTCACATAATTATGACGTTCTTAGTCATAATTCTGAGACCATGTTTAAACCATACTTTGATTTAAATTTTGAGGAAGGCACTCCTAGAAATGTCGAAACCCGGTTAATTCGTTAAAAATAGTGACCGAGGGCTGTTTTCTTTCAATTATGTCTATGTCTACCCTTTAATAGGGAAAATAACAGGCAATAGGTTCTGTGGTGCAAACGTGTGAAGGAAGCAGGCAACCATATAACGGAGACGCACTCGTGCTTCTTACAGCCAAGTGATGAGGTATTAAGGAGTCGAATTGGGGCCTTCTGAATGGCAGGTTGGTCCTTTCGGAGAATTTCCACACAATTTGTACGTGTTGCGTCAGTTGTGCAACGATGCTGGCACAAGAGGCCACATTAACGTTCTCACAACCGTAGACAATGTTCTGGACGCCCATGCAGCCTTTACGCCCGCCACAACTAGCAGTGACAGATTGTACAACTAGATAAGTGGGCTTTTGAGCCCAGACGTGAATTGTTATGAGCCAGTTGTTAGCAGTGGTGTTCCAGCCACGTACACCTCTAAAAAGTAACAATGGATTTCCAAGGAACCCAACGAGAAAATAAGATAACATGATGAAAAAACTTCTCGACAGGTAAATGTTTTCTTATAAGAAGATTTCATATAACCTCTCGTCGCTAATTAGAGTACGCCAATTATCTAATTAAGCTTTCATGGAAGGATAATAAAGCTATTCGGAGAATTGCCCTTTGTAGGAGAGAAACGTGGACCGAGACAGATTTAAGCGGCTTCTTTGCTTATAACCACGTTAATTGGGATCGTATTTTTAACTTTTGCAAACTAAAGTTCTTATGTCCGAAGAATAGCTATGACACGCACCTAAGGCAGGAAGACAGGTTAGAGTATAACGCGTCTGCGTCAAGACATGTGGAGGAAAATTTTAGATGGGAACGGAAGAGAGAACTTCTACGGCGATCTTGTTGAAGGAACTGTGCCTCATCATGTGTATTAGAGAAGTTACAAAAAACCAAAATAAAGATATCACGAAGGAGATTTAAATTGCGTTCCTCTTAGTGGAAGTAGAAGGAAGTACGAGGAAGGCCGAGAAGGAAGGCCACTGTGTAAACGAGAACTCTCCGTCGAGATGAGGAAGAGAGGCTGCTGGTGGCCATTGAATGTAATGGGTGCAATGGGCTGCAAATCGTAGCTCATGACGACATGGGTGAAGCATGCCGTCCGGGTTCGGAAGCCAAATAGATTTCCATCAGGTAGCTCCCTACGCGGGGCAGAAGTGTGACTCACTATCTGCAGCATTGCGCTCAGAATCGATCACGGACGACTGATTTGGAACGCAATGGACTCACACGTTTCAGTGACGATGTCGCACGCATATTTCACGACCTCCGCTGTCCGGTGGAGAGTTGCAGGGGCCACCTTAATAGGCTAAATGCGCATTACGCAAACGAAACTGCTACTCTGCTAACAGAGAACGTGCAGTGTGCACATGGAGTTTTTTAGGTTATCGAAAGATCGTTTATATTCCTCTCAGAAGACAACCTTAGCTCTCGCTAATCGAAAAGAGGTTAATACTCTATCAAGCAACTATAAATGCATTCATGGTAGAATTTCATTTAGTAAACGTAGTAACACCCAAGTAATATTAGGAACAAGAATCTGGCGGAAACAGGAAGGAAATAGCACCGAAGATCTAAATTCAGATTGGCATGTACAGCGTGAATCCGTGATGATGTTACAGACTTCCATTGATAAATATATCAAGCTGATGTAAGGGACGCTGGCCCAGAAACGATCGAGTTGCTTTCCAACTAAAATCTTTCTGACTGACGGTGGAATACGTGTACAGCTACGATAGCAGGGTAGACAACTTACAGAAGTGGTGGTATGGACCAAAAGAAACAAACTGCTCGTGAAAATGGTTCAAATGCCTCTGAGCACTATCGGACTTAACATCGGAGGTCATCAGTCCCCTAGAACTTAGAACTACTTAAACCTAACTAACCTAAGGACATCACACAGATCCATGCCAGAGGCAGGATTGGCGCCTGCGACCGTAGCGGTCGCGCCGTTCCAGACTAAAGCGCCTAGAACCGCTCGGCCACAACGGCCAGCAAAATTCTAGTAAACAGGAGCTCTAAAATGCATACCTTAAGAGCTACAGACATCTGTGCAGTAGAAGATACGTGTTTCACAGTAGTGAAGATGAACAAGTGCTTATAGCTCTTAAGCTATGCATTTGAGAGTCCATATTCACTGGAATTTTTTTTATTGTTTTGTTCAATATCCTGTTTTCTTGGTTAATGGGAAAGTGTTTCAGAGGAAATCTCTATAATTATCAGGAGTAATTTTCCTGATACTACCGTAATTTGCATCCAACGTCGTCTTTTTTCCTGAAAAATACTGTAGGCCTACGGTGGACTGGATGACCGGGCAGTGACCTATCCAGTTGTCAGGATGCTAGGAAATGATTGTGGACGCGTCAGAAACGCCAAAGAAACATTATTCGTTCATAACACCTTTATTCATGCCGAGTACAATGTGGCCCGCGTGACCCAGGCTGGCTGAGCTTGGTGATATCAACGAACTTCCCCGAGTCCTCGCTGACTCGTAGCGATGACACCAGCTCCGGGCCGCACAGTCTTGGTAGCACAACTCCGCGTGCTGTGACGTAGCGAAGGAATGCCCTTACTTCGGCCGCGAGTGTCTGGCAGCGTCTGGCTGGCCGGTCGGCTCGGCGGCGGACAACAGGAGGCTCCGGGTTTGAGTCCCGGAGCTGTCGGCACTAGAGGCGTTCTCGTAGTGCAGAGTGTACTCCATCCCACCCCGTCTTCTTCCCTGTTCCTCTTGGTGGCTCGTCCGCAGTGGACGGGCGGAACGGGCTGCAGTCCCCCAGCGTCGTCGGCTCACCCGGTTGTGACGGCAGATGCACAGGGCCTAGGCCCCGCACGATCTCGACGACCGGTCACTGATGTGGTCAGCATTGGCGGCGAGCGAGTCTGCCGCCATGTCTGCTAATCCTGGGTTGATGACTGACAGCGGCAGCAGAGAGGACCAGAGCTGGTACTGTCCCCTCACGTCTACTACTGGATGGGCCGCCCTTACTGCAACATCTCCTTCATAAAGATTAACATGTCGATCACCGAGCTGAGCGCTACACAGCGACCCAGTATACATCTAACGGCAAGTCTAACTGCAAGTGCCTTGTTGCTATCAAAGGTGGCGTATTTAAAGGAAGCGCGAGCGACGTCCTGACGTCATGCTCGTTTGTAATGAACGCATTCGTTCCACTTATACTGCTGATTCATCGTTCTTACTCGCCACTTAGATGTTCTTGCGACAGAGTTACGTGTTGTTATGGCAGACTTACGCGAAGTTGTGAAATGCAGTACAGCTGACGCTATACCTCTGTGTTGCACTGTATGAGTCTCCGTCTAACACAAACTCGCGTGCTAAGCAATTCTCTCTCGCCTGTTGTGTGTAACCAGGCCACTGCCCCTTCGAGACGACACATTCCGATATATGTGCAATACTCCTAGCTCTTGGCTATTCTACTGCCTCTGGCTCTCGTCACAGGCAACGAAACTTTGACAATATTCCACGATTCCAACTCTTTACTATTCAGTGACACTACAAACTTTGAGCAGTTGGAGAACTTCTGGTGTCTAGGAATCTCACGTACTCGGTTCGTTAGACAGACATTCAAACAACTAGTATTAAAGAGTTATCTTTACAAAGCAAAATTACAATACTTAAGTTTTGCAATTACACAGAAATGTCGCAAGCAAAGGGCGACATACGAAATAATCAATCTTCTTCAGTATACACAATTCCAAGTTTGTGCTACATGGAGAGTTCAAGCGAAGTAAATAGCGTTCACACTGCTATACAAGTGTCTAATCCTGAAGCTGCTATTCAACTGGAGCGTCACCAGTCGGTCGTAACGCTTATGTCCTCTTCACATAATGGCCGCTGCTGTTGCGTTGTCGTTCTGGAGGGAGCTCTGGTCAGCGTGCGATTGGCCGACTTCTTCCCACAGCCTTCCCTTCTCTATAGTTCCCGTCTGGCGTACCGGCGTTTAACTTTAAACCTTAAGATAACCGACGTATGAAAGGAAGCCTACGACAAGCTGGTAGCAAACACGACTCGGTTGATGTTCAGCATGGAATAAGGGACCATAAGAATGTTATAACGTCAACGCTGCGTGTGTTACAAGAATGATTGAGAAAGCTAAGACGATAATGAGGCTTAGCAATTGCAGGGTGTGTGAACAGCAACAGCAACTATTCAGCTCTGGAAACATAGGTGTGGAGTGCAAAATGAATAAAATTCAAATGCAATGGTCAAAGCTTAGCACCGGCATGTACGGAACAAGATTGAGAGTGACTCAAAAGCCGTGACAAAGAGTTTTTACGGAAGCAGCGAGAGCTTTAATATAGATTTATGGGAAGAAAAAGCTGTGAAGCAAAATTCGTATGAAGCCAAAATGAGTGCAAGGAGAACAATGCGGGAAGGGTACAATGAATTTGAAGGAAAGTTCTGGTAATCCATCTACAGAAAATACAAGAAATTTCCGACTTACGCAAAATCGGTTTACCTAATTCAGAACGAGACATTCACTCTGCAGTCGAGTGTGCACTGATACGAAACGTCCTGACAGATTAAACGGTGTGCTGAAGCGAGACTCGAACTTGGGTTCTTGGCCCTTCGCGGACAATTTCTCTACCACCTGGGCTGCCGAAGCACAGCTTTACACTTCCCAGTGCCTCGTCCCTACCTTCCAAACTTCATAGAAGTTCTGCGAAACTAGCGGGACTAGTAGTTCAGTTGGAACTAGTTCTGCTCGAGCACCCAGACGGAGGTAGTTAGTTTATCACCTCACCGCAGCGTCGGGCGCCCCTGGATAGCTTGTTCTTAATCTTGGTTGTGTCTTCGTGTGTTTAGTTGGTAGCGTTAGCTGAGTGTTTTTCTAGCAGACTTTGAACCCATTGTCTAGTAGACAATGATTAGCTCGTTGATACTATTCATGTAACATCTGATCAGGTTCATAATGTCTGTTTTTGATTCTGATAACTATGTCTTTTTCGTAAAGTTTTTGGATCCACTACAAGCAGACAGGTTGCTTTTGCGTCATGGTTCTCAAGTTCCCTTTAAACATAAATATGGCACTTGTTGCTATGGCGGAACTAAATGACATCAATGTCCGTGTTTCCGATCTCCCGCCGGAAGCTGACGACAATTTACTTGAGGAGGTGTTGCCCCCTTATGGTGAGTTGAGGGGTATACGACTCGAACGCCGCTCCACTCAACGCTGGTTGCCAATTATAGCGGAACCGTTCAGTGGAGATGGTTTTTGAACGAAACATTCCCTCCCATCAACAAGTCAGTGCTTACCGCATTCATATGACATGTAATGGGGAAGTGGGGACATGCTTCCTCTGCAACGAAAGTGGCCATCTTAGATCTAATAGCCCGCGGCAGGTATTTGTAGATAACTGACATAAGTGGATCTCGTTTCTACCGGTCACAGGTTGGTGCCACTTCTTCACCAGGTGCAATGGAAAAACAGAGCGATACGTTACTAACAGTTCCCGACTTTCCGCATTCACCCTCGCATCACGGTGCTGAAATTGTTGTTGCCAAGCCGCCAGTGTCTGCAGCGAAGTCGTAAGCGTTTTCTTTTGCCTTCTTTTTTTTTTTTTATCGAAGTAGGACTTTTCAATAAAGATAAGAATGGCTGAGCGTGCGCATTCCCTCAGGGGTTTGGGACTTCCCGATACTCAAAAGCAAGTGTGTGTGTTATTTGTTTGGTGCACCGTGCTTACTGTCTCTCCGAAATCAATTCGCGTCTTGGTTATCTCACTGTCTGCGGCCGAACAGTCTTGATTCGACTGCCGATGTTAGAGTCATTCATTTCGTGGGTGATATTCTACAGGGGCAGCATCTCACTACCACATTTCTATTAGCGCACGGGAGAGGGATTGATTGTACGGCGCCGGTTGAACGGATATCACCGCGAAACTCTTGGAAAACGGTGTGGTTTCATCTTAAACTTCGCCGGCCGCGGTGGTCTAGCGGCTCTAGGCGCTCAGTCCGGAACCGCGCGACTGCTACGGCCGCAGGTTCGAATCCTGCCTCGGGCATGGATGTGTGTGATGTCCTTAGGTTAGTTAGGTTTAAGTAGTACTAAGTTCTAGGGGACTGATGACCACAGATGTTAAGTCCCATAGTGCTCAGAGCCTTTTGAACCATCTTAACCTTCCTGTTTTGTCAATGGCGGTGGCGTCCACGTGGCATCACGTGGTACACAATCTGTTACTCATGAAGGAGCGCCTGTTTCGTATTGGAGTTAGTGTCACTAATCATTGTAGTAGCTGTCCCTCTATAGAAACGCTACAACATCGACCCATCTGTCATACTCACGAAGCACTGGCTTAAAAAAACAATTAGCTTTCCTATTTCGATTCGTTGATAGTGCCTTTTCGGCTGACGTCATATTGCGGCCATTACTCCTCCTACTTTCCGAGAGCGGAGTCAAATACCACTACATATTTGTTAGGCCACATTGTAGATTGGGGGGGGGGGGGCAATAGTGACCCACTCGCCTTCCACTAAGATATGGCCACTAAACATTGGAAGTGTTTGCGCCTGGCACGATATAGCATCGTATTCGCCAGTATGTTGAACCTTGTATTACGTCGTCAAGGTATCCGTTGCGTTAACCGGTTCCTGTGGTACTGTTGTCGTGGTCCCATTCAGTAGTATTGTAACGCAGTTTATTTAATTGTTGTTGCCCTGTTTGTTTTGTTTTTCTTTTTTACTTAAGAAAAAGATAATTAGCAAAACAACTTATGCACGCAACGACTGGAATGGTCCCAGCGGAGGTTCGAGTCCTCCCTCGGGCACGGGTGTGTGTGTCTGTCCTTAGGATAATTTAGGTTAAGTAGTGTGTAACCTTAGGGGCTGGTGACCATAGCAGTTACGTCCCATTAGATTTCACACACTTTTTTTTGAACGACTGGAAAAGAACTTTTCTCTTTTATAAGTAGCGGAAGCAATGTGGGATGAACTACTATTCTCTTTCCTTTTCGATATTGTGTAACAAATTGCACAGATTTCAAAAATAGAAAATAAAAAAGTAAAAAAAAGACCGGTACCCTTTAAGGGACCAAGAGACCAGGATATTGACAGGCGTGGCCTTGGGGGGGGGGGGGGGAGGGCTAGGGAGGGGTGCATCGAGACCAAGCCTCGAGAATCAAGCCTTTCCCACCTTCTCTCCACCCTGCCTCAAACTGACTGTTGGTGCATGCATTTTCTGTAAGCGGCAAAGCGAAAAAAGTTTGGTAGAACACTTAACCGTGAAGATCCCAAGTTCGAGTCTCGATCCGGCACACAGTTTTATTCTGCCAGGAAGTTTCTGGGTACACAGTTATAATCTTCTAGGCAGTTTCTGATCACAGTTACGTATTAAATCGCTCCGTGGTCGTACTGGCGCCGAACTGAAGATGACAGAAGACCTGAATACTGTATTCTGTCATCTTAAAACGTTTCCCTGTGGACGACCGTAATATTGTGCCTCCTTTTAATCATTGCTCGAATACGTGTACGGCAGATGTTGAGACGCACTGCCTGGGAAAAAGAGAGAAGGTTTCAGAAGGAGGTAGGGGAAACGAAATGAAGCTTCAGAGTTTGAGAGGGTGTGTGGCGTTACTTCAGTGATTAGAATATCGAGTATAATTTACGCAGAACTTGCTAGTATGAGCCCCGTGTGACCTGGATAAAGACACTGATTCGGCGGGGAAGCGTGTCATGTAGACACTGTATCCTCTCCTGAGATGACTTCATGCACAACTGTTGTAACTGGTCCTTGAGAAATCTACAGCAATCAGTTGCTAATAATCTGCTTGTTGCACATGTAGTTAGATTTCAACCACTGTGTTGCTTCCATCAGTAGAGAAAGATGCAAGTCAAATCATCATTATGGATGCCATACACAAATATCCGCTACCACACAATCTATGTCATTATTTCAGAATTTGAACGTGTGGCACCATCGTCCACCACATCCGAGATCCGTCTGGCGGCGCTTGAATAGTGGACACCGAAACTCATACGGTTGAACTAATCAAGACCCGAAATGTCTGCTGATTTGCGGAAGCACGTGACAGGAAACTGCAAGGGCACGTTTACTCTATTGTGCCTGTATCGTGCCGATATATAGTCCGGCAGTGATCAATGTAAAAATTATTTATACCGTAACAGTTGGTATAAAGTAAATCTTTTTTGCAGGTAATACACTACTGGCCATTAAAATTGCTACACCAAGAAGACATACAGATGATAAACTGGTATTCATTGGACAAATACATTATACTAGAACTGACATGTGATTAGATTTTCACGCAATTTGGGTGCATAGATCCTGAGAAATCAGTACCCAGAACAACCACCTCTGGCCGTAATGACGGCCTTGATACGCCTAGACATTGAATCAAACAGAGCTTGGATGGCGTGTACAGGTACAGCTGCCCATGCAGCGTCAACATGATATCACAGTTCATGAAGAGTAGTGATTGGTGTATTGTGACGAGCCACTTGCTCGGCCCTCATTGACCAGACTTTTCAGTTGGTGAGAGATCTGGAGACTGTGCTGGCCAGGGCAGCAGTCGAACATTTTCTGCATCCAGAAAGGCCCGTACAGGACCTGCAACATGTGGTCGTGCAATATCCTGCTGAAATGTACGGTTTAGCAGGTATCGAATGAAGGGGAGAGCCACGGGTCTTAATACATCTGAAATGTAACGTCCACTGTTCAAAGTGCAGTCAATGCGAACAAGAGGTGACCGAGACTTGTAACGAGTGGCACCCCATACCATCACACCGGATGATACGACAGTATGGTGATGACGAATACACGCTTCGAATGTGCTTTCACCGCGATGTCGCCAAACACGGATGCGACCATCATGATGCTGTAAACAGAACCCGGATTAATACGAAAAAAATGACGTTTTGCCATTAGTGCACCCAGGTTCGCCGTTGAGTACACCATCGCAAGCGCTCCTGTCTTTTATAAAGCATAAAGGGTAACCGCAGCCATGGTCTCCGAGCTGATAGTCAATGCTACTGCAAACGTCGCCGAAGTGTTCGTGTAGATGGTTGTTGTCTTGAAAACGTTCCCATCTGTTGACTCTGGGATCGAGACGTGGCTGCACGATCCGTTACAGCCATGCAGATAAGATGCATGTCATCTCGACTGCTAGTGATACGAGGCCGTTGGGATCCAGCACGGCATTCCGTTTTACCGTCCTGCACCCACCGATTCCATATTCTGGTAACAGTCATTGGATTTCGACCAACGCGAGCAGCAATGTCGCGATACGATAATCCGCAATCGCGACAGGCTACAATCCGACCTTTATCAAAGTCATAAACGTGATGGGACACATTTCTCCTCCTTACATGAGGCATCACGACAACGTTTCACCAGGTAATTCTAGTGAACTGCTGTTTGTGTATGGGAAATCGGTTGGAAACTTTCCTCATCTCAGCTCGTTGTAGGCGAGTGGCACTTGGATACCCTTTAGTAAATTTTTTATGACGTCATCAATTTTGTCTTATTACGCAGTGAACAGTATGTTCAATTTTAGTGAAGGTGTTGAAATATCTCTAAAACTACGCATTGGATCATAAAATGTGTTATATTCAAAGTGGGAAAGAGAAAATTTTCCCCTTCCGCCTCTATTAGCAGTGGAGTGGTGGTGGGAAACTTGAAAATCTTTATTATACCTTTTACTTTTTCGTTGAAGTTTTAGATTCCACATGAAAACGTTATATAATTTACCTGTGATTGGCGTTACTGCTTTTACAAATGTTTGACCCGATATTTTGTCAGGAAAACCATGCCCAAAAACAGTTAGAGATTTATGTATGGTAGTCACTTCTCTCCGTACTTCTGTCATTATCAATCTTTCTGATACGGATCAACTTCAGAAAATTTTGGAGGAAATTATAATCTTACCGGTAAGCTATGGGTAGACATGCGTATTTATCCAGTAGTAATCATCCGTCTCTTCATAAGATCGCAGAGAGAGGGAGACATGTTGTTAGAAACACATTGCTTAAAACATATACTTCCATACTCCTTTGCAGCCAGCCAATGGAATTATGAAGGTGTATGACAGTTCACGTACGAGGATTAGAAAATACATTCACCAACTGCCACATAATCGCGTACACGAACAGTGATCCAATAGTGTCAAATGTTTTTTATTCCAGTCTCTTATGCCATTATGGCCTTATAACTTTAGGACATGGTGTAAAAAAGATCTGATGATGGCCATTACGGACTGAAACCGCTCATCGCCTACAGAATTGATATTGTGATCAGAGACTGGAATAAAAAACATTTGAGAAAATACATTACCATAAAAGAAAAGGAGCATACGTATGTTCACACGAACCCGGCTTCTGGAATTCTTTACCCCTTGACCAGTTTTGTGAAAAGATGTACATTGACTGTGGGAAAGTGAAAGTGTATGTTATATGGATGATGCTGTCTCCTGATCAAAGAGCTGGGTGAGTACTTTCACAGCACATGCACAATGAAGTATCCATATCTGTGGTTCTAAGGTTTGAAACATCAGGAGAAACGGTAGCCACTTCTCTCAAAGACACGGGAAATCACAGACAAATGTTAGATGCCGACGACCACAAGAAAATACAATTCCCTCTCCCACAACACACGCTTCCTTTGTTAGTTCAACGTGGTAGTACAGCCAACATTGTCATTGGCCGGAAAGCTGATAAAAGCGTAAATGATAACGATGTTCTTGCTGTTGGTGATAGAATGGCCGCTGCTTTAAAAAGCTCATTACTTACTGCCTTCACGACACGATTCATATAGAAGTAACAATTGCCATAATGAACGAAGGCATTGCAGCTGAAAAAAATGTGATTAAGGAAAGATATGCTCGCTTATTAGTTATCTGTCAATAAAGATAGAGAATTTGTTAGACATTCTTAAATATGAACTGTCTGCAATTCCAGTGTCATTATTTGATGAATACAATAGCGAAAAGTAAACAAAGCAGTGAAACATGCTGTCACTACTTCAGTAGCTAATTCTCCAGATGTTTAGCTTGTTGATGGCAACGCTTCAGTGCATCACCTGAAACGGCCAACTATTTCTAATGAGTCCCTCCTCCAATCCATCTTTATAAATTATGTGAAAGGAGATTACGAACATATATTGATTTTGGTAATAATGAGACTCCATCTATTAAAAAAAACGGTGAAAGAGAAAGGCTCCTCTCTGGTGGTGCTGCTAAACAATTATTCCTGACATTGACAACAGCACTTGCTACCCGAAATATTCTTTTAATCAGCACCCATAATAAGAAAAAGGCTTCTTATTTGCTATGCTCCACCGAGTATTGAGGTACTCGAGAACATTTCGTGAATAAGAAGTTGTTATTTTGTCATGAGAAAGCTGATGTTACACTACTTTGCTATTCTCTACAGATTGTTTTCCAATGTGGTAAGAACACCATCCAAATATCAATGGACCTAGGATTTGAAAGATCAAGAGGAACAGTAGCGAATTCTCATAAAGAGACGGGAAATCGTAGACAAATGTTAGATGCTCAAGACCACAAGAAAATACAATTCGCTCTCTCACAACACATGCGTCCTTTGTTAGTAAAAAGATACAGTAAGGCCAGCACTGTCACTGGCCAGAAAGTTGGTGATGATATAAACGTGATTACTTTACTACTGTACTCTTATTGGAAAAGGGCACTTCCTGTAGTTTTTACTACTATGAGATTTAATGGGCAGACGGTTGACATTAAAGCAAATGCCAATATCTGGGTGACAAATGTAAGAATGTACTTGCATTATATGCTTTAACGAGGTGTGATTATCTTACACATTCCGGGAAGACAAGGCTGCTGTATGTGTATTGTAGCAGAGAGGTGAAAATCTTGGCTCGGAATTACTAGGCGAGACTTACACTGATCATCATTAGATAATGAATACAGGGTATCATTTTTTTTTGTCTTTTGTGTAACGATAGACCATGTGAATTAGTCAACTGCTATACCCATTGTTTACAACCAAAACAGAAATCTCTCATAACTTAAAGTTAATTCCACCAAGGGAAGAAGTCTTAAAAAACCACATAAAACGTGCTCACTTGCAAGTTATTTACAGGAAATCAGCAAAGCAGTTGCCACCTTTACATCATGTCTTAGTGAGTACGGTGTGGAAAGTGGAAACTGACTCACACGTACTCGTAACTAGAATGAGTTCTGTAAGCCCTACTGAACTGATAGAATTAGTAGCTAGATATATGACAGCCTCAGTTGCGGAGTTACCTAGATTTACCTAGGTTTCAATTGGGATAACCCAACCTTCTTCAGAATTCTGAAGAAGGTTGTGTAATTCTGAAGAAGGTTGGGTTATCCCAATTGAAACCTAGGTAAATCTAGGTAACTCCGCAACTGAGGCTGTTAATTTTGAATTTAAATGTAAAACTGTATACATATAACACCTTCAAAGCTTATTATATGTATTAAGGAATAATTAATTATATTTCTGCCTTCTTTGGAACATATCAAAATCCTGAACAAAAATTATGTCATAACAAAATTCCTTTAGGATGCCAAAGTGGCACTCATTAAAGCTAACATATCTCAGTATACCTTCATAATATAAAAAAAGAGGAAAAAAGTTTATACCAAATATTACGGTTCAGGTCTGAAACTGCCTGACTAATATATGCACATGAGAACTGCTGCGGAGATGCATTTAGCACTAGCACTCCGTCTTCAGGCCGCAAGTGGACCATCGGGACCATCCGACAGCCGTGTCATCCCCTGTTGAGGACACAGATAGGAGGGGCGTGTGGTCAGCACACCACTGTCCTGGTCGTTTCGATGATTTTATTTGACCATAGCAGCTACTAATCTGTCGAGTAGCTCCTCAACTGGCATCACGAGGCTGAGTGCACCCCGAAAAACGGCAACACCACATGGCGGCCCAGGTGGTCACCCATCCAAGTGCCGGCCACGCCCGACAGCGCTTAACTTCCGTGATCTGACGAGAACTGGTATATCCACTGCGGCAAGGCCGTTCCGGAGATGAATTTCATGGATATTAAAAGTTTTGTGGGTTTCTGTAGAAAACAGTGTCGCAGAACAAATTAAAGCATAACCATCCACATTAATATGTCTACCTCCACAGCTGAGTGATCGGCGTATGACTGCCATACGGAGAACCGGATTCGTTTCCCGGTACTGCCAAAGATTTTTCCTTGGTGAAATGACTGACTTTGGGTGCACTAAACCTCGTAATAACACTGAAGACCTACTTAACCGAATTGTAGTGATTCCACGGACTGGAAAGCCCGCAAAACGGCCAGGAAAGCGGTTTGTGCACTACATGCTCCTCCATGCCGGATCCACTTGCCGCTGCAAGGCAGGGGATGACACGGCGGCCGACAGACTTGCATAGTAGTTCTGGTGAGGAGCTCGTTGTATCCACATTAATAACAGACTTGGGAGAGTGAATACCAGCATGAAATTTAACATAGTGTCCATCAGCGTCCAAACGCACAAACGTAGCGTCACAAAAGTGAGTAGCATTAACAAAGAAAAGTTTTATCATAATCTAAAACCTGTGTAATCGATTATACAGTGGAACAAACATCTTGAGCAGTACGGACATTACAGTGACAGAATTGAATATGATGCAATTTATTTTCAAAGTCAGAAGTATAAGAATCGGTTTCACAGGCCTGAAAGGGCAATCATATAAAAAAAAATAGATGTAACACTGGAAGGACCGCCGTAGCGTAGTTTTAGTAAACACACATCAGCTTCGCGACCCTGCTTGTGGCGAAAGAGGCATTTTAGGCGTCTGAAAGAGTAAGACAGTCTGTCGTGATGGATGAAGCTCTGGACGCAAGATTAGAGGAGCGATGACAGTTTACCGGAAGGCGTTGAGTCCTGGCCCTTTGGCGCAGCCTGAGGTCGTGGCGGTGAGCGAGCGCCAGATGAAGCGGTCCGGGCCTGGGGCATAGCCCGGTGCGAAGAGGGCGCACGAGCCAGCAGGGAAAAGGGAGGGGGGGGGGAGGTGCAGATCCTGAGGTGTGGCCCGAGGGCGAAACGACTGGCGCTAACGACACGACCGAGCACCGCGGGTAATGGCAGAAGGATGCTGAAAAGAAGTCGCACTGATATACCCGCGCACAGCTATGAGCTTGCTTAACACCACATACCACCGATAAACAGTTAGTTAATGAGGGGTTTCTCAGTCGAAGGCTGTTGATTCGCAGTACTGAGACCGGAGCATGAACAAGTAACATGACTCCGATCGCAGAAACTGTGTAAGATAGGACAATGTTGGAATTTTCGCAAATAAGCTGACAGTCATGGGTTAGGCCATGCAAGGAGTAAATCCAGTCAATATATGATTGTCCAAATTGTTTATATGCAGGAAACATTAACTGATGCTGCCGCCAAAGGAAATTATCTTGAAAATTTTTTGCATAGTATAAGTTTCATGTCGAATAACTCAACTGGCTTGGTTGCTCATAGGGAAAAAGTTGCTTTGCAAGTTCTAACAAAGTAGCACCGACGGTGGCCAAGAAAAATTTTCGCTCCTATGCATCACAGGGGTCAATAAGCAGTAAAGTATTGATCCAATCGGTCCACATAGCAGGTCCAGTTGTCCCACACAAAGTCGAATTGGTGCTGTGGAAGGCAGGTTGGGTTGGGGGGGAGGGGGGGGGGGGAGCAGGGAGTAAACTCCTAACGTCTAGGTTGTGCTGCGAAGCGTCCTTCAAGTGGTGTAACAACCAGCCCAGAGCAGCTTCCAGCGTGTACAGCATAATCTGGAGGAACTGGAGGACAGTAAACATGGGAACAGAAAAGTTCACTAGTTCCGCCATCTGCAATAACACGCACACAAGGAGAATTCATAGTACGGAACGTGAAACCAATGCTTGACAGGGGTAAAACACTCTCCCGAGTTCCAGCAGAAAGTCTCTAGAAAATACACAGAGACAGGAGCAATCACACTGCACCACAGCGAACCACGGGGGCAAAAAAGAAAAGGAAAAGAAAACAGCGATATACCGAAACGGACACAGCCATAACGTCAACCGAAGAGTTGCTAAATGACTGTGCTTCGAATCAAAACCGACTGCGTTACTCTTGTGATATCAAAACCGACAGAGTAGGTGTTGCGACATGGCTAACTGCACAGTAGCACGCGATCTGAATACGCCCGATCCAGTGCAGTGTCGAAGACAACGACACAAATACATTATACAAATACCATAACTGTGTTCGTTAGAACAGTCACCCTGAACGTAGAACCCTGGTGTAATTGAACACAAATCACTTCCTGGATCGGGTAACTTCCTGTAATTAGATCTGGAACTTGGAAATGCAATAGAACTCAGATAGTTCTTCATGTTGTTATGGTCTTTAGTCCGAAGATTGGATTGATGCAGCTCTCTATGCTACTTTATCCTGTGCAAGCATCTTCATCTCCGAACAACTGCTGCAACTTGAATCCGTCTGCATCTACTCACTCCTTCTGTGATTTTTATCCCTCTCCCCCCCTCTACAGACACACACACACACACACACACACACACACACACACACACACAGACACACACACACACACACTCTTCCCTCCAATACTAAAATGGTGATCCCTTGATGTCTCAGAATGTCTCCTATCATCCGATCTCTTATTTCAGTCAGTTTGCGCTACAAATTTATTTTCTCCCCAATTCTATTCATTACCACATCATGAGTGACGTGATTTGCCCATCTAATCTGAAGCATTCTTCTGTAGCACCACATTTCAAAAACTTCTATTCTCTTCTTGTCTACACTGTTCATTGTTCATACTTCCATACATGACTATACGCCGCACAGATACAAGCTTCC
Source organism: Schistocerca gregaria (assembly GCF_023897955.1). NCBI lineage: Eukaryota > Metazoa > Arthropoda > Insecta > Orthoptera > Acrididae > Schistocerca > Schistocerca gregaria. The sequence goes on along the minus strand of NC_064922.1, from coordinate 352,661,507 downwards.
AATATCCACTGCTAAATATTCACTTCTTTAGAAATGTTTTTCCTGTAATACCAGACTACATTTAACATCCTCACTATTTCTGCCATCATCAATTATTTTGCTGCCCAATAGCTAGTTTCATAATGTAATTCCCTCGGCATCATCTGATTTAATGCGACTACATTCCATTATCTTCGTTTTGCTTTTCTTGATGTTCATCTTATATCCTTCTATGACGCTGTCCATTCTATTCAATTGTTCTTCCAATTTCTTTGCTGTATTTGATAGAGTTACGAAATCATCGGAAAACCTCAAACTTTTTATTTCTTCTCCCTGGATTTTAATTCTAACTCAAAATTTTTGTTTGGTTTCATTTACTACTTGCTCAACATACAGATTGAATAATATCGAAGATAGGCTGCAACTCTGTCTCACTCCCTTCTCAACTTCTGCTTCTCTTTCATACTCCTCGGTCCTTATAACTGATGTGTGATTTCTGTACAAGTTGTAAATAGTCTTTCGTTCCCCGTACTTTACACATTTGAATTTCTTAACAGCAAAAAGAGTGTTCCAGTCAACAATGTCAAAAGGTTTCTCTAAGGGTGCAAATACTATAAACGTAGGTTAACCTTTGCTTAATGCATCTACTAAAATAAGTCGTAGTGTTAATATTACATCTCGAGTTCTTAAATTTCTCCGGAATCCACAGTGACCTATCCCAAGGTAGTCTTCTACCAGTTTTTTCATTCTTATGTAAGGAATTCATGTTAGTATTTTGCAACCATAACTTATTATACAGATAATTCGGTAATATTCACACCTGTCAGCCCCTGCTCTCTTTGGAATTGGAATTATTGCTTTCCTCCTGAAGTGTGAAGGTATTTAGTTCTCTCATACATCTCGCACTTAAATGGAAGATTGTCGTCATAGGCTATCAATACTTCTGACGGAATGTTGTCTACTCCTTGGGTCTTGTTTCGACTTAGGTCTTTCAGTGCTCCGTCAAATTCTTTTCACAGTATCATACTCCCATCTCATACTTTTCTAAGTCCTCTTCCATTTCTATAATATTGCCTTAAAGTTCATCTTTCTTGTTTAGTTGCACTGTACACCCGTCCACCGCTCATCTTTCCCTTTTTTGCTAAGATCTCGTTTCCTGTCTCAGTTCGTGTAATTCATACAGCTGCTACTCTTTTCTCCAAAGGCCTCTTCAGTTTTTCTGTTGGCGGTATTTGTCTTTCTTCCAGTGAAATATGCTTCTAAATCTTTGCATCTATTCTCTAGCCATCCAGTTCAGCCACTTTGCTATTCCTGTTAATTTCATTTCGCCTGCTTCTTTTGCTGCATTTTTATAATTTCATCTTTTTTCAATCAAATTCAATATCTCCTGTGTTATCCAAGGATTTCTGCTAGGCTTTGCGTTTTTAACTATTTGATCCTCTGCTGCCTTTACTGTTTCGTCTCTCAAAGCTACCCATTCATCTTGTACTGTTTTCTTTTCCCCTGTTGTAGTCACTTGCTGGCTAATGCTCTCTCTGAAATTCTCAACATCTCCGGTTCTTTTACTTATCTAGGTCCCACCTCATTAATTTCCTACCTTTTTTTCAACTTATTCAGTTCATAACCAATAAACTGTGGATAGAGTTCACGTCTGTCCCTCGGCTGTTCAAGTAACCTACCCGCCGTATTATTTTGTTATTAAGCCTACTCGTGCATTATTAGATTTTCCGGTTCTATCTCTGTATTCACCTGGACAGATGGGCTGTTCCTCCTGCCACGGAATTTCACTAATTCCCACTATATCTTATTTCAAACTGTACATTTCCCTTTATAAATTTTCTAACCTAATTGCCTGATTAACGGATCTAACATTCAACGCTGTGATCGGCAGAACGCCAATCTTTTTCTTCTGATGTAGACGTCCTCCTGAGTAGTCCCAGTCTTGAGATCGGAGTGGGGGACTATTTTACTTACAGAATATTTTACAGAATAGGACATCATCGTTTAGTCATACAGGAGGGCTGCATGCCCTCGGGAAAAATTACGACTGTAATTCTCCCTTGCCTTCTCAGTAGGCTGCTTCGGTAGATGTTACAAGGCAAGATCAGTTAAACATCCAGATTGTTGTTCCCGTAACTACTGAAGAGGCTGCTGCCGTTCTTCAGGACCCGTAAGTTTGTTTGGCCCCTCAAGAGATACCTTCTCGCTGTGGGTGCACCTACTATTCGACTATGTTTATCAGTGAGGCACGTAAGCCACCCCACTGCCGAAAAGGTCTATGGCCGATGGTTACAATTCTCCACCTATCAAGCTGTATTCCAATATGGCAGCGTGGAGGTCTGCCGTACTGGCAGTGATTCCGCTCAGTGAGCCACTTAATTATAGGCTTATGTCGCTGACGTCAGTTTATTGCAGTTATGGAACATGCTCGCTGGCTTTTTAGCGTGGCCTTGCGTGAACTGGCTTTTAGTTGAACGCAGATTATCTGGCTCTGTACGTAACACGACGTCTTTCAGCAGTTGGTTGGCGTCTGTGGGAAAGCGTGTCAGTGTAGCTCCGTCATCTGTGGTGACCTTTTAGGAAAGCCTCGCTATCAGCCACCTGGAACGGTAGCACCTGCTCATTGTGCAATCCGTGACACCGCGCCGTACTATGGGATGTCGCCAGGCGAGCTCTGGATGACGTAACGCGGATGCTTCACAATGTTTTCCAGGCGATGTCTATGATTACGTAGCAGAAATCAACTAAAATCCCTTAATAGTAGAGAAGTGAAGAAATACCAGTAAGATGATACACATGTTATGCGAAAGAACGCTCTAGTTGTAGTTTATTAAAAGAAGCTGGAGCGAATAAAGTTATCAGGTGACTGGAAAAGAATGGGCAAATCATTGTTATTTTGAAGAGAGTCATTTGGCAAATCCACTTAATTTTAGGCTTATATCGCTGACGTCAGTTTATTGCAGTTATGGAACATGTGCAACCTTCTTGGAGAACGAAACTGTCCTCTATACAGATCAGCATGGCTTCCGTACAAAATTCCAGTGTAACACAGCTATTTGTCTATGAAATCCATAGCACGATTTTCATTGACTTATTGAAAGCATTTGATGTAGGTGCGCACTGTAGATTATAGAGTAAAGCACTTTCCTGCAAACAGAACTCAACACGCTCAGCTTAAAGGAAGCAAAATCGATATATAAGGTGTAAATAAAGGTACATACAAAAATTTTGAGAATGTGTACAGAAGACACTTTTTTTATGTGACAGAAGGTCCAGACGTGCTCCGTTTCACCACTAGTGGTCACGGAAGATTTTTGACGTTAGTAATTTTCACGAACGGTGTGCAAACTGACGTGACATGTCATGAATATTGATTTTACAGATGGTGCCCCATATACATTTATTTTTCTGGGAGTACATGAAATTTTCGTGCGCGAGGCAGCTATAGATATTCCACACGGACTGGTTGCCCGTTTCGCTGAACCTACAGCCGTTATTCAAGGAGCAACATGTTGTTTTGAGCGTGTTAGACAATCGTTAGAACGCAGATTCCTGCTGTGCGTTAATGTAAACGGATGAGGTTTTCAACAATAATTCATAATGGTTTGAGGTAATTTCCACTGCCTTGAAGTTACTTCTATCCTTTCCCCATCTCTCGTCGACCCCCTCACCCCTCCTCCCGTATTAAGCGCCCCTAGAGAAATTCGTAAATACTCCGAGATAAGGGAGGTTTTCATTATCTCATACAGTTTTATTTCGTTTTTATTTTTTAAATTTTTTATCTGGTATGTTTACTAAAGACATAAGAATCACTTCTGACTTTCTTTACAAGCTATTTCGCCGATGTGTTCCAGCAGCTCAGCTGCTGGTAATGGCGAGAATATAAGTGTAGCACAAGCGAAAATATTCGGAAGTACTCCATTAGGCAATACACGATTTGCTCGTCGAACAACGTTGAGCTTCTTATTCTGTTCATTTCTGAGTGTGCTCAACTGCTTTTTCAGTTCCGAAAGAGGCCAATGTGGACTTGGAAGATTTATTCAGGACTTCTGCTCGAGAATTTCAATGAGCAGAGTGAAGAGAAGAAGCAATATCGTCCAATAAATCTCAATCGGATTGTTTATATAGTTAAGTTTTCCTTCTAGTGCCTTGCGTTCCACACAATACGGAAAATATTGGTTTTCATCTACGGTCTTAAGATTGCGGAGTGGAAACATTGTGTACAGTTTTGCTGGACTGACACAGCGTAATATTAAAAATAGTAGCAGTTTGTGCTTATGACCAGTTTTTATTAACACTAATCTAAATTGTACTTCCATGGAAAACTTTTCTTCTAGTTTAACAGTCTTGCCCTCAGTGAGACCACGGAATATCAGTTTTCTGCGTTGTTTTAATAGTGGCAGTCATAACAGCAGAAACTATTTTAAAAAGAACTTATAAACCAAAAGTAGGATTTCATACTCGTGTCTTTCGTTTTATTAATTTATAATGTTTTATAGAGTAACAAGTGTACAATGTGAAATAGGACTGCAACGTTTTGCTACTGTATATTTAACTATTTCGTCATTTTTCAAATAAGTGGATATCTTCATAAAGGAAGTTGTTTATTTCTCACTGTCTGAAATGCTGATCTCCGCAAAAATTTCTTTGAGTGATTGAGTGACCGTGACCTACATTGATTAGTAAAATTCGTAATTTTAAACTAATTTCTCCAAACTAATGCCACTTTAAACATTGCCACCACGCACATTTGGTGACTGTAGGAGTTTAGTTTATGTGCGATGCTTTTACAATGATAAAGAAGATATTTCTAGTGCACATGAAGATTATAATACTGATAGAAAAATGAAACTGGTCATATAGCTATGTTTCTAGCCACTGCAAATGTTTTCACGTATCACTGAAGCATTCAGAATTAACAGTTAATGAATTCTGAGAGAAGAATGATTGCCTTATTTATATCTGAAATTGTATGAAAGATTCATGCTACCACAACCTCGTGCTGTGCAAATCTATCGATAAAATACAGAACAGTTTCGATAACATTCCTTACATTAACGCACTTACCCCATCATTAAATGGGATAAGCGAAGGATTGTAACAGAAGATCAATGAAAATGACAAAAGGTGATAGATGTGTTTATAAATAGCTCATCTGCTATCAGTCACGATTTTTCGGACGAAAAATAAAATAAAGCAAATCGTGACTGATAGCAGATGAGTTATATATAAACAAACCTATTGTTTTGACAGTCGCAGGCTTTCAGAACCATTTGTAATGGATCAAATAGGGTGAAAAAAATGATTACCAAACATCAAATTTTTATATAATAGAACGTCGCAGTGTCTATCATATCTACCATTGTTAATGAGCGGACACAAAAACTACACTTTTCTACGTCAAAATGTTCAACCACATATGCAATGAGCAAACGACTTTGTTGCGGAAAGACATTGACTATGAGTGCCTCTGCGAGCTCTTATTATTAGTCTTTACCTTTTTTGTCAGTCCAATCCGGAGCAGCATTTCTTTTGTCGACGGAGTATCACTTGCAGCAAACGTGATCAGTTAATTGTTTTGCGTATTCTAATCTCAGTCTTCCTTCACAGTTTTTGCCCTGTATGCCTCTTCCTGCTTCCAAGAAAATTATTCTCTGACCTGTTGACATATCCTTTCATTATATGACTTCCTGTGATGTTTTCCATTTCATGTAGTCCTTTCTTCGCCTATTTTGCGGTGAACATCTTCATTTCATAGCCTACCCATGCACTTGAGTTTTGATTTCCCCCTATAACGTCGCATCCTAAATATTTAGAATGCTTCCGTTTTCGATTTCTGTTAACGGCTAACGATTAGCAACGACAAAAAAAAAAAAAAAAAAAAAAAAAAAAAAAAAAAAAAAAAAAAAAAAAAGAATCGCAGAAGTCGTACCATCGTGTGTAAGTGGTCATTACGTCAACATTGAAGGTTTGTTTCTATAATGCATTTCGCATACTCGTACGTTCGGAGGTAATGACGCCGGAGGGTTTCGTAATGGCAACACGTCAGGAACATTCATCATTGTCACTGTGAGTCACGTGGCGATATGCATTCGTGCGGTACGCGGACAGCAGGTTATCGATTGAAGGCTGAGCACGCATTCTGAATTGTCTTGTACCACGACAGTAAACACACGTTACAGAAAGCACACGTTTCTTACCTAACTGGACGAATGAGTAACTTAAACGTCTTTGTGTAAATTTTGTCCCACAGCCTTCATACATCTGCAGAAGGACATCTTATCGCAAAAGAAGAAGGAAAAACACCTGTTTTTATTTTAAGATAATACGTTATTAGGGGACTGCTTTGATTCGACTGACCATCTTCTACCTGACCTATGTACGGGACTTGTTTGCTATAACGAGGTTTAAAATAAAAGAAAGTTATATAAAAGTAAATATCGTACTTACAGTCATGCCATGCTTTTTCTTTCCAGGCTTACAATTTACAGTCAAGAGTTGCAGACACCATTTGTCACACTTCATTTTAACAACTGTTACTAAACAAACTTTGGTTATACACGACATGTAAAGTATTTTGTAAAATTAAGAGAGCGTACCTGCAAATTAATGTTTTATGAATTCCGTAGCAAGTTTTGAATTGTTAATGGCCAAGTGTCGTGCGTTTAGCGGAAGTCACAGCGTATTAAAATCTTTTGAACTTGCTGTGTCCACTAGGCGACTGCAGGTTAGCTGATTGTACAGTAAACAATGTGCCTGTCAGCGATATCTCCAAAGGGCGAAGGCGTTCACTACAGAACAACCGACTAGGTTGCAAGAAGTTGAAAAAGGGGGCAGGTCACTAGACAGGATGACTACGCGTCTTGTTTCTGTACATGCGTATCTCTATATCTCTGGTAAATTATCACATCGTATAGCTACAGTGTCAATAGTAAACCATGATTCAAAAGAATTGTAAACTGTAATGGTCACTAAAGACAATCACGCATGTAGGCAAACACCAGAACTCAGTGCCGCGCGGGGTAGCCGAGTGGTCTCAGGCGCCATGTTGTGGTCCGCGCGGCTTCCCCCGTCGGAGGTTCGAGTCCTCCCTCGGGCATGGGTGTGCGTGTTGTCCTTAGCGTAAGTTAACTTAAGTTCGATTAAGTAGTGTGTAACGCAGCAGGAAGTAGCTTTTAGAATAGTTGGATTAGAGTAGAGATTAGTTCTTACCCATCGTAATAAAATAAGTCAGAGGTCGTACGGAGAGTTTTTAATGTCCGTTTCTCGCGAGTGCTGTTCGAGGGTGGAACGGCAGGGAATATATTGATGGTTCGATGAACGCTCTGCTAGGCACTTAAGTGGGAACTGCAGAGTAGTCATGTACACGTAGAGTGCATAAAAAAAGAAAACAATATTTGCTGTCTTACTCTCCGTAGTTAGTAGTTATAGGGATCCAACATTTTTTTAAATTCTGTAAAATTTAATGTGGAGCACAAAATGGAGATAATGCTCTGATTAGGCTCTTGTCAGTTGTCAAACTTGAGAAGCTACAATATCACGATTCTTTCCGATCACGTGGCAGAGGTTAAAATCATCTTGCTTTCAGAAATTCTCATGAAAGACTACTGAGCATATCAGTAAATATTCAAACATAAAATAATAAGTTACAGAATAATCTTCTTTCCAGATGTGTTATTACTTCTGAGAACCCTCCCAGTGAAACTACGTATTAACTTTGGTTGTACGCTGGTGAACCCGAGCTCTAGCGACAAAATTCCGACATTATTCAGAGATATTTTCAGAGTACCTTGGTGTAAGGGATCAGTGGTCTGCAGTGGCACACCACACACTAATTTGCGTTTAAATTGATTTCTAATCGCCAATTTAATTTTGTAGATCTATTACAGTGAAAATATCTGCACAACAGTGCAGATCTGTGCTGTATTCGGTATGTGTCTTGTTTGGAAACATACTTGCTCCATTCATTCAAGATACCTGCCGATTATAAAGTGAAAAAATGAAATGTCATGTGACGAGGGCCTCCCGTAGGGTAGACCGTTCGCGTGGTGCAAGTCTTCCGATTTGACGCCACTTCGGCGACTTGTGCGTCGATGGGGATGAAATGATGATTTTTTTTATTTGTACGTATTTTTTTTAATTTTTTAATTTTTGTTTTTTTGTTACCCTATTTTTTATATAAATAAAGAAAGAAAATTACCTCTTCCACTTCAGGCGTTGGCCCCTATCACCCATACTACCCCCAAAAACCTATCTAGCCTAAAAACAAAAACAAAGCTAGTGCCACCGCCACTTTCATCCTAAAGCTAACTAGGACGGTCGTTCGCCACCACTTCATGTTTTGCCAACGCAACAAAAATTAAATATGCCTCTGAACTTTTTATAAAAAAAATAATGATAAAAGGAGAAAGGAAAAGGGTATAATACTTTATTATATTTTATTTGTTGTCCATTTTGTTCTTAGTTTGTTCTTGTGTATTTATTTGGATTGGAAACGCAGGTCTCCAGCCCACTGTTTTTTTAAATCTTTTTTTATTTATATAGGTATCAATGTGCGAACAGTCATAATTAATCAAGCCTGGAAAACCTATACCAGAAAGAAGACACCATCGAAGATATTAAACGTAAATAACATGAAAAGAAAGCTACCACGTCGTAGTTAGGCTTCCCAGCGACTGCGCCCACTGACAAAGATTCTTCAATCTATGCTCGTTTGCAGTTCTTTCTGACCTCATCTGCCGCTGCCTGGAACATTCCAACTGCGCGGCGGGCTGTGAAAGGCACTCCATAGGTAGTTTGCAAAACATTGTCGATATCTGGTATGCCCGGAAATAGCATGATGTCTTTCTTGCAAATAGAGCCAGAAGTCAAGGAAATTCTTGTGTCCGTCACGACAGAGGTAATGGACAGCATGTCCACGTATCCAGGTGACGGAGTTGCTTCGAGTCTTGGGGTAAAATGTCTCATCCGGAAATAATAACGTGCGTGCAGATATATGCTCCGGTCTAACTCGCAAAAGATAAGCCAGCATCTGCCGCACTAGGTGCCAAACCGGTTCCGCTTCTCCACAGCTGATGCGGTGCTCGTCAGAATCTACTGTGTTACAACCCACACAATTGGGAGATTCTGCCATGTGGATATTGTAGAGACGTTCTTGCGTCACCAGCTTCCCATTAATTACTACGTACCATTGGGAAACAACGTCGGAATCAATCATGGCATCGTGTACAGTCTTCCACACCACGCGCCACCGTACGTCAGGATATTTTAGTTCGACCACATTTAGGGGGCGGTGTTGCATCATGTCGTGATATAGGCGTCGAGTCGTGGCCATTCGTGGTGTCGTGAGCGCTACACTGCAATAACTTTGTTCTAAATAGAAACGTCCTATATAAAAGAGGGGTGCTGGGATGTCCTGTAGCGGCACCGGCGCTCTTAGAGAAGCAGGTCGTAGCGCCGTCAGAAGCAGACTCGTGAGGCTCGTAGGACAATGGCGCAGCAGACATAAATGTGAACTAACATAGAGGGCAATGGCCCTATCATGGACGTTGACTAGGCCGAGACCACCTTTTCCCTTGGGGAGGGTAAGAGATATGTATCTGATCTTCAGTAACATACCAGCGGTGACGAAGTATCCCAGCGCTGCCATAATGCTACGACCCAAGGGTTTCGGAATGGGTAGCGTTTGGGCGACATGCGGTATGCGAGATGCAAGGTATACATTGGCATAATACGCCCGCTGAACGATGTTCAGGGATCGCAAGCGCTGATTTGCAATTCCGGCCCTAATTTGGTGAAGAAGGAGTCGATAATTGAGCGTCGTCGCGCGTCGCATGTCGTTCATGAACTCTAAGCCCAAGAAGCGGACAGTATCACTGAAGCGTAAGGGAGCAATGTGTTCCTGTGGTAGCCCAATCCCAATGCTCAAGGCGACAGACTTGTCAACGTTGATTTGGCTACCAGAAGCTGTACCGTAGGTTGCAATCCAGTCCAACGCCGCGGCCATGTCGTCAGCTCCTCGTATGACGATCATCAAATCATCCACATATGCGGTGCATCGATAGATGGAGCCGCCGAACTGTATCCCAGTGAGCCTGTCTCGGAGACCACACAACAAAGGTTCTAAGGTCAATGCAAATAACAACGTTGATAATGGACATCCCTGTCGTACTGATCGGCGGATAGGCATAGGTGCCGTCAGTCGTCCATTAACAAGAACTCGAGAAGTAGCCCCATGCAGAAGGCGTGTCAACACTGTGATAAAGGGGTCGGGAGATTCCATGCGCCGTAGAACGGCCGTGAGGAAAGTGTGGCCCACACGGTCAAAAGCCTGACTAAAGTCGATAGACGCCAGGGCTGCCGGCAAACGTCTCACCCGTGCAAGGGAGATGAGATCTCTGTAACGACATAACGCAGTTCTGATGTTGTTGGGTCCTCCTAAGGACATCTGATCGCTGGACAGGACGTGAAATAGTGTGCCCCCAAGACGTCCTGATAGCAGCCTCGAAAAGATCTTGAAGTCGCTGTTCAATAACGTTAAGGGGCGATAATCGCGGACATGATTCCGTCCCTTCGGCTTATGGATGGGAACAATCAGTCCTTCCAAGAACGGTGCAGGCAACGGTATACCCGGGGACATCAATTCCTGACAAATTGCAACCCAACACGGTACCAACAGTTGTTTAAATACTCGATAGAAATCTAATGGTAATCCATCGATTCCTGGTGATTTATGGGGAGTACCTTTACCAATGGCGTCGAGCACTTCCTCTTCTGTCACTTCTCCCAGTAAAGTCGGTACCATGTCTGGTGGAACTGTACCGTGGACATGTGCTGTAACAGTGTCTACTGTCGCCATATCAGGGAGCACTGCTGAATAAAGTTGAGCGTAATGCCCATAGAAGGCTTCTGCTATATCTGCTTGTTCTGCCACGTGTCGTCCGTTGTCCGTTATCATGTCGGTTACCAGTGCCCTATGGCGCCTCCTGCGTTCTAGGAGCACGTGGTGCATAGATGGCCTCACTGATTATATCGTGTCTGGAGCACGCGACCGAATAACAGCGCCTTGTAAATGATGGCGTGCTAAGGAGATGAGTTGCGCTTTGGCGCGATTGACTATGACCTGCCGGTCAGGTGACGGCTCCATAGCCAGACATTCCCGCAGGATGGTGTAATAAAAGTTTTCCGTGCTCCTCCTCCATGCCGCCGCTTCCCGGCCATAAGCCATGAAGGTGCGCCTAAGAGCAGGCTTCGCACATTCAATCCACCAACTGAGGGTCGATCGGTAACGACAACGAAGCTGTAAGGACGTGTTCCACGACTCTTCGATAGCACCTTTACATGCCGGCTCGTCCAGATGGGCGACGTTCAGTTTCCAGGGGGGCCTACTGCGCCACACACGTGCAGGTTGGAGGGCAATGGTGCAAATATAGGCTGTGTGGTCGGTGAATGCAGTGGGCCAGAGCTCTGCTCCTCTCGTCGCCATCGAAAGGGTGCTTGTGACGTAAATCCTGTCTAACCGACTTGATGAATGACTTGTATAATGAGTGTATACAGGAGCTGGGCCATGGATGTGGCGCCATGTGTCAATCAGGTGGAGGTCACGCACTAGCATTTCCAACTCCGCACACGGGACGTGATGTGGCTGCTGATCAGACGGAGATAATGTACAGTTAAAATCTCCTCCGATCACCATATCGTCTAGGCGGCCCATAAATAGACGAGTAATATCTTCCGAAAAAAAGCGGGCCCGATCTCTCCGTCTCCCTGATCCTGACGGGGCATATACATTAATGAGTCGTACACCGTTGACAGTTACCGCCATGGCTCTTGCACTCGGTAAGTACAGTACGTCCATAGCCGTCAGACCGTCTCGTAGCAGAACAGCTACACCACAATCGGTAGAAGAGGCGTGGGAGATGTGGGCGGTATATCCGTAGAAGTCAGGTAAACTAGCGACACATACTTCCTGTAAGAGGGCCACGTCGACGTCCGCCGCATTAAGCATGCGTTGTAGCATTGTCAGTTTGTGTGGTGCCCGTATCGCGTTGATATTGATTGTGGCAAGGCGAAAGGTGTGCTGCCTAGCCTCTTCACCTAGGGTAGACGCCATAGCAATCAAAGCTAACCGCGAGAGATGCCGGCCCCACCAAACCAGTTACAAATTAAGAGTCTTTCATGCTAGGAGTGGCATCCCCAATGCCACCCCCTCCCCTGTCACCCGTGCCCTCTTCAGGAAGTTCTTCAACATCGTCCCACCACAGTGGCTGCAACACCATGCTGTGTAGCTGATCGGCACCTAAATCTCCCTCAAGTACGTCGTCTTTGGTAGAGGTAGACGCAGAGCCATCCATCGACGCGACCTGCTGCATCTGTGGTGCAAGAAGTAACTTGGCACTCGTGGTATGGGAAAGTGAACCGTCTACACCACTTAGATCCTCAGCAGGCGCAGCATCCACGCCGTCTGATGAGATGTCACCTTCTTGACCGGCCGTGTGTAGGAGGCAATCGTCAGAAGGGGTCCGCCGACGTCGCTTCCGTCGTCGAGGTGAACGTTGCTTTCGAAAATGATTAGGACAACACAACACCCACAGTCCCTGAGTGGAGAAAAATCTCCCACCCAGCCGGGATTCGAACCCGGGCCTTTTGGATTGACAGTCTGTCGAACTGACCACTCAGCAACAGGGGGAAAGTGATATCTACTTATACCTTCACCCTCAAGGTTGGATACTGTTCGGATCTGTCTCCTGCTTTCTGCAGTGTTAGTTATACACTGACAGTAATCCACATACACGTGAATACGTGTACCAGAGAATAGTTGGCACACATGCATCTCATGTACGTGTTCATGAATGCATCTGAGGAGTGTCGCAACGACGCAAAACCTACTTCTTCCCCCAACGACAGCAACCATATCACAGTACTTCTGCATCTCAAGGCTGCTGCATTACCGTTTTTTAGGACTGAACGTTATGGTGACTGGGTATTACTGGCTCTCTCACTTTTCTGAAGGTATTTTTACATAAAAAAGTAATTAAGGTAGTACACCGAATAAATCGTAATTACGTTATGCCTTGTAGCAATTCACAGGAGGCAACGGAACTTTTACGTCAACACACAAGTTTCATAACACAAAATATGATGTGTACTATTAGAACAGCAGATAAAAATGGTTTTCACAAGTGTAATTTAACCGAATGTTGCACTGACGCCTCAGACGAAGCGTTTAAAGGAAAACACGTAATATTGTGTTTTAGAAATAACTGACGTGCTAATTATTTTGCGACCGTTAATTTAGCTTTACTGTATGGTTAAATGATGATAGCGTCCTCTTGGGTAAAATATTCCAGAGGTAAAATAGTCCCACATTCGGATCTCCGGGCAGGGACTACTCAGAAGGACGTCGTTAGCAGGAGAAAGAAAACTGGCGTTCTACGGATCGAAGCGTGGAATGCCAGAACCCTTCATCGAGTAGGTAAGGTTGAAAATTTAAAAAGGGAAATGGATATTTTAATGCTAGATATAGTAGGATTTAGTGAAGTTAGCTGACAGGATGAACAAGACTTTTGGCCATGCGAATACAGGGTTATAAATACAAAATCAAATAGGGGTAATGCAGGAGTAGGTTTAATAATGAATAAAAAAAATAGGAGTGCGGGTAAGCTACTACAGACAGCATAGTGAACGCATTATTGTGGCCAAGATAGACACGAAGCCAATGCTAACTACAGTATTACATGTTTATATGCCAAGTAGCTCTGCAGATGACGAAGAAATTGAAGAAATGTATGATGAAATAAAAGAAATTATTCAGATAGTTAAGGGAGACGAAAATTTAATAGTCATGGGTGACTGGAATTCGGTAGTAGGAAAAGGGAGAGAAGGAAACGTAGTAGGTGAATATGGATTGGGGTTAAGAAATGAAAGAGGAAGTCGCCTGGTAGATCATACAATGTAAGCTTTGATCATACAATGTAAGCTTTCACGGCCGGTATTGTCTTCACTTAAAACTTCCGGGCTGATAGGCCGTGGTCGAAGTATAAAACTCTCTCCGACTGCGGGAGACTGGTAGAATTTTTCACAGGGCGTAACTTAATCGTAGCTAACACTTGGTTGAAGAATCATAAAAGAATTCTGTATACATGGAAGAAGCCTGGAGATACTGACAGGTTTCAGATAGATTATATAATGGTAAGACAGAGATTTAGGAACCACGTTTTAAATTGTAAGACATTTTCAGGGGCAGATGTGTACTCTGACCACAATCTATTGGTCATGAACTGTAGATTAAAACTGAAGAAACTGCAAAAAGGTGGGAATTTAAGGAGATGGGACCTGGATGAACTGAAAGAATCAGAGGTTGTACAGAGTTTCAGGGAGAGCATAAGGGAACAACTGACAGGAATGGGGGAAAGGAATACAGTAGAAGAAGAATGGGTAGCTTTGAGGAATGAAATAGTGAAGGCAGCAGATGACCAAGTAGGTAAAAAGATGAGGGCTATTAGAAATCCTTGCGTAACAGAAGAGATACTGAATTTAAGTGATGAAAGGAGAAAATACAAAAATGCAGTAAATGACGCAGGCAAAAAGCAATACAAACGTCTCAAAAATGAGATCGACAGGAAGTGCAAATTGGCTAAGCATGGATGGCTAGAGGACAAATGTAAGGATGTAGAGGCTTATCTCACGAGGATACATACTGCCCACAGAAAAATTAAAGAGACTTTTGGAGAAAAGAGAACCACTTGCATGAATATCAAGAGCTTTGATGGAAGCCCAGTTCTAAGCAAAGAAGGGAAAGCAGAAAGGTGTAAAGGGTATATAGAGGGTCTATACAGGGGCGATGTTCTTGAGGACAATATTGTGGAAATTGATGTATGAGATAGGCGAAATTCCCTCAGACTTCAAGAAGAATATAATAATTCCAATCCCAAAGAAAGCAGGTGTTGACAGATGTGAAAATTACTATCAGTTTAATAAGACACAGGTGCAAAATACTAACGCAAATTCTTTACAGACGAGTGGAAAAACTGGTAGAAGCCGACCTCGGGGAAGATCAGTTTGGATTCCGTAGAAATGTTGGGATACTGACCCTACTGTTGCAATACTGACCCTACGACTTATTTTAGAAGCTAGATTAAGGAAAGGCAAAACTACTTTTCTAGCATTTGTAGACTTAGAGAAACCTTTTGACAATATTGACTGGAATACTCTCTTTCAAATTCTAAAGGTGGCAGGGGTAAAATACAGAGAGCGAAAGGCTATTTGCAATTTGTACAGTAACCAGATGGCAGTTATAAAAGTCGAGTGGCATGAAAGGGAATCACTGGTTGGGAAGGGAGTGTGACAGGGTTGTAACCTATCCCTTGTGTTATTCAGTCTGCATATTGAGCCAGCAGTGAAGGAAACAAAAGAAAAATTTGGAGTAGGTATTAAAATCCATAGAGAAGAAATAAAAACTTTGAGGTTCGCCGATGACATTGTAATTCTGTCAGGGACAGCAAATTACTTGGAAGAGCAGTTGAACGGAATGGACAGTATCATGAAACGAGGGTATAAGATGAACGTCAATAAAAGCAAAACGAGGATAATGGAATGTAGTCGAATTAAGTCGGGTGATGCTGAGGGAATTAGATTAGGAAATGAGACACTTCAAGTAGTAAAGGAGTTTTGTTATTTGGGGAGCAAAATAACTGATGATGGTCGAAGTAGGATATCAGATGTAGACTGGATATGGCAAGGAAAGCGTTTCTGAAGAAGAGAAATTTGTTAACATCGAGTATAGATTTAAGGGTCAGGAATTCGTTTCTGGAGCGTAGCCATCTATGGAAGTGAAACATGGACGGTAACTAGTTTGGACAAAAAGAGAATAGAAGCTTTCGAAATGTCGTGCTACAGAAGAATGCTGAAGATTAGATGTGTAGATCATATAACTAATGAGGAGGTATTGAATAGGATTGGGGAAAAGAGAAGTTTGTGGCATAACTTGACTAGAAGAAGGGATCCGTTGGTAGGACACGTTCTGAGGCATCAAGGGGTCACCAATTTAGTATTGGAGGGTAGCGTGGAGGGTAAAAATCGTAGAGGGAGACCAAGAGATGAATACACTAAACGCCGGCCGCGGTGGTCGAGCTGTTCTATGCGCTTCAGTCTGGAACAGCGCGACTGCTACGGTCGTAGGTTCGAATCCTGCCTCGGGCATGGATGTGTGTGATGTCCTTAGGTTAGTTAGGTTTAAGTAGTTCCATGTTCTAGGGGACTGATGACCTAAGAAGTTAAGTCCCACAGTGCTCAGAGCCAGCCAAGACACTAAACAGATTCAGGAAGATGTATGTTGCAGTAGGTACTGGGAAATGAAGATGCTTGTACAGGATAGAGTAGCATGGAGAGCTGCATCAAACCAGTCTCAGGACTGAAGACCACCACAAAAACAACAATTTTAAATATCTCAAGTGCACCAGTCTTGTTCGCACTGTCGTACAGATATTTGTGAATATAAAAAGAAGCAGATTCCATAGAACTAGCACAATTAGTAGTTATCTCAGTACGAGAACTATATTGGAGGCTAAACAGATCACGTCCAAGCCGACTGATTCTCATCATGAAACAGTACAAACCGACATTTCCAAAGAATGGGCTGTTAAAATACAGCAGTAGTGTAATAAAATAAATAAGCACAATAAAATATGTCTATTTGATCGCCGGCCGCTCTGGTCGAGAGGTTCTAGGCCCTTCAGCCTGGAACCGCGCGACCGCTACGGTCACAGGTTCGAATCCTGTATCAGGCATGTGTGATGTCTTTAGGTTAGTTAGGTTTAAGTAGTTGTGTGGAACTGATGACCCCAGATGTTAAGTCCCATAGTGCTCAGAGCCGCTTTTTTCTGTTTTATCTTACTTGTAATTATTCAAAATAACTTACATAATTACCAACATCTCTACAGATACAGACCAGGGCGAGAACATATAAAGAATGAAATTGCAAGAGAAGGCAGCAAGGCAATAAAAGAAAATAATTTACACAGATATTTCCAGTTACCAGTTTGTTAAATTTACGCATTATGCAAGTCTTTTTTATCATCAAAAACAGGAACCGTCCACTTAAAATAATTCACAAAAGAAAACTGTGTTCCCACAGTACACTACGTGACGATCAGTTGTTCACACTGTCGTAATGGATAACGCCATCATTTGTGCTGAGACACTTGTTGCCATTCTATAGATGAGGAACTGTTGAGATTAGTCAAACATTGTGTGGTTTTTCATAGCGATATATGATACAACATGTGATTAATACTAATCTTTTCGCAGGTATTTTCCATATAGTGCGTAATTATATGCAACTGATTAATTTCCTCCATTTTTCTTTACTTTGGCTGGTTCATACAGACACCGAGAAGTTTGTGGAATACGGATACCGATTATATTAAAGAATATTAATACAACTGTGCGTCACTCGTTAGGAAAGCATCTCACGGAAGATATCCACTTTCCCTTAGCTCTATTACATGGCCTCGTTTGAACTTGGCAAGTAGCTAATGCAGTCTTAGTCCCCTAAAAGGCTTGTTTTATTCACACCGACCCCGTGACGTCAAATCCAGGCGACAGCTATGTATCGCCTATATATAGCAACGTGCTCTGCCGCACCACAGCGTAGCTAGTAGCGCCACTTTTAGACAAGCCCACATTACGCAGTAACGAAGAAGTGAGGAAACTGTTTCCGAATTGAAGACTGCTGTTTAGAGGGACGAATATGAATACTGGCCTATGATTTCCAGGACCTGACAGCCAACGAAAGGCAACCTAGGAACAAAATACAAAGATGTTTACTTTATAAACTCTACTAAATAATCAAGTCTGTCTTAAGTGATTGTAATTTCTTAGCTTACTCTATTGGATCTTAATCAAAAGAAGACGCTAGAAATATCTATTCAGGAACGCAGGGTCTGTTTCTTACACGTATGAGCGAAAATACGTCCTGTCCTCAAGATAGTTGCATGAAAATTATGAAGTAGCAAATAGTGAGATTAGGTTATCGTTCACAAACTGTTTCACTTTTGATTCTTGTTAAATACTTTCTGGCGCATATATTGTGCATCATTTTGATATTATTTTTCACTCTTTAATTTATTTTTATATGCAAAATTTTATTTACCTAACTTTCCCCAATTTTATCATATTTTTCGTTCATCTAACTTGGACTTGTTATCTCCATTATAACGTGAACTAGTCACTTCATTATCGCACTCTTTTCTAACAACAGGGATACGTGATTCTTGAGTTTCTCCCGGCGTATTTGATAATCAAAATATCCACGGGTGTACTGCCGGTCTATAGTGTCCAACGGGCACAATATTTCGGCGATCAAACATGTCGCCATCATCAGGTGAACTGACGGACAGAGCTCCTGTGAACGTGCGGCACGGAGATCCGTACGCTATGGCTGCTCAGGGGGAACTGGGTTCGGTCGCGGCGGCGGCCGATTTAAATACCCTCCGCCCGCGGTTGCAGCTCGACTTCCGCCAGAATCCGCCGAGGAAATACGTCGTGAAACTTGTCGTGCGTTGACGAAATCCAACCCGATGAAGTCAAATATCAGCAGTAAAGAGAGGGCGGCCATTCGTGATCTGAGGGAACGCTTTGAAATTGTTGTCTTACCGGCTGACTAAGGCAATGCTACAGTTGTTGTCTCCCATAAGGTCTACACTGATAAGATGCAGAGCCTGCTAAATGACGATTCCTACCGGAAGATCAGCGTTGACCCTACAAAGTAGGTGGAGAACAAGACGAGGGTTCTTCTCAAGGACGCAGATTTACCGGAGGGTGACGCTAAGAAATTGTTACCCCAAGGTCCGTTACCGCCTAGACTATATGGACTCCCGAAAGTTCACAAAGAGGGGGTACCATTACGCCCCATTGTCAGCAACATCAGGGCACCTACATATTTGTTGGCCAAATACCTGACGGGAATATTAAGTCCTTATGTGGGTAAATGCCCTCATCACATCCGTAATTCCGTGGATTTTGTTAAACGCCTTGATAGCTTCAGGTTCGATGAGTCAGATATCATGGTGAGTTTTGACGTCGTTTCCTTGTTTACGAGGGTACCCCTGCGAGAGTAGCTAGAGTTGATTGGTCAGAGGTTTGACGAGAAGACCACTGAATTTTTAGGCATGTCTTGACTTCCACGTATTTTCTTTTTAATGGAGAATACTACGAACAAACGGAGGGAGTCGCCATGGGTAGCCCACTCTCACCGGTTGTAGCGAATTTGTACATGGAGAACTTCGAGGAAGAAGCCCTGTCGTCATCCGAATGGAAACCTACTTGCTTTTTCCGTTACGTGGACGACACGTTCGTCATCTGGCCACATGGTATGGATAAACTTCTTGACTTCCTTACACATCTAAACTCCATACACCCCAACATCAAATTCACTATGGAGACTGAAACGGAGGGTAAATTACCTTTCCTTGACGTCTTGGTCAGGAGAAGGGCTGACGGCGCCCTAGGTCATGGGGTGTATCGAAAGACAACACACACTGATCTGTATTTGCACGCAGACAGCTGCCACCACCCTTCACAAAGGAATGGGGTACTTAAAACTCTGGTACATCGGGCGCGCACTATCTCTGACACAGAGAGTCTACCCCAGGAATTGGAACATCTGAGAACTGTGTTTCGATAAAATGGGTACTCAGAGTGGCAGATCCAACGTGCTCTCCGCCCAACCACTGGAGCACAACCTGTTGAGATGGATGAAGTCACGAGGGAGGAGGTAGGCACTGCATTTATTCCATACACAGGCGCACTCTCGGGGAAAATCGCCCGCATTCTGAAGAAACACCGGGTCGGAACTGTGTTTTGTCCTCCGAATAAAACTCGTGCACTGGTGGGGAGCGCCAAAGATGACCTCTGTTTGAGGAAGGCCGGCGTGTACCAGATTCCGTGTCAATGTGGCAAGTCATATATTGGTCAGACGATGCGTACCGTCGAGGATCGATGCCGTGAACACCAGAGGCACACTCGACTGATGTACCCGAGCAAGTCGGCGGTCGCTGAACATTGTTTGTCGGAAAATCACGCCATGGAGTATGACAGCACGAGGATTCTGGTACAGGCGTCGAGATACTGGGACAGCGTTGTTAGAGAGGCCATCGAAATTCGCACCAATGACGACCTCATAAACCGTGACTGTGGCTATAATCTTAGCAAGGCTTGGGAACCAGCAATTGGGTTAATCAAGAGTAAATCGAGCAAACGCATAGTTGTGACGACCACGGCGGACACAGTCATCACACCGACGTCATCTCAGACGCCGTCGCAATCTGTTCCGCCGCGCTACCGTGGCGCGAGGCGCGGACGGCGGAGGGAGCGCGCCGCGGGCGGAGGGTATTTAAATCTGCCGCCGCCGCGACCGAACCCAGTTCCCCCTGAGCAGCCATAGCGTACGGATCTCCATGCCGGCACGTTCACAGGAGCTCAGTCCGTCAGTTCACCTGATGATGGCGACATGTTTGATCGCCGAAACATTGTGCCCGTTGGACACTATAGACCGGCTGTACACCCGTGGATATTTTGATTAACAGGGATACGAAATGGTTTTATTTACGCTGAAGAACCAAAGCAACTGGTACACCTGTCTAATATCGTCAAGGTCCCCTTTGACAGTGGAGAAGTACTGTAACAGAAGGTGGCATCGACCCGAATAGTTTCTGAAGTAGTGCTGGAGGAGCTATCTATAAATCCGTAAGAGTGAGAGGGGGTGGAGATCTCTTCTGAACAGCACGTTGCAAGGCAGATACGCTCAATAACGTTCATGTCTGGGGAGTTCGGTGGCCAACAGAAGTGTTAGAATCGTGTTTCTGAGGCCTCTCTGTAGCAATTCTGGACGTTTGTGGTGTCGCATGTCCTGCTGGAATTGCCCAAGTCCTTCGGAATGCACAATGGACATGAATAGAAGCAGATGATCAGACAGGATGCTTACATACTTGCCTCCTGTCAGAGTCGTATTGACACGTACCAGGGATCCCCCTCACACCATTACAGAACCCCCCCCCCCCCCCCCCAACTTGAACAGTCCCCTGCTGACATACAGGGTCCATGGATTCATGAGGTTGTCTCCAAACCCGTACACGTCCATCCACTCGATAGAATGTCAAACAGGACTCGTCGAACCAGGCAACATGTTTCCAAAAAAATGGTTCAAATGGCTCTGAGCACTATGGGACTCAACTGCTGTGGTTATTAGTCCCCTAGAACTTAGAACTACTTAAACCTAACTAACCTAAGGACATCACACACATCCATGCCCGAGGCAGGATTCGAACCTGCGACCGTAGCAGTCGCACGGTTCCGGACTGCGCGCCTAGAACCGCGAGACCACCGCGGCCGGCAACATGTTTCCAGACATCACAGTTCAATGTCGGTGTTGACAGTTCCAGGGGTGGCGTAAAGCTTTGTGTCATGCAGCCATCAAGGGCCTTCGGCTCCCAAAGCTCATAACGATGATGTTTAGTTGAATGGTTTGCACGCTGACACTTAATGACGGCCCAACACTGAAATCTGCAGCAGTTCGGGAAAGGGTTGCATTTCTATCACGCTGAATGATTCTCTTCAGCCATCGTCGGTTCCGTTCGTGTCGTATCTTTTTCCGGCCTCCACGATGTCAGAGATTTGATGTTTTACGAGATTCCTAATATTCACGGTACACTCGTGAAATGATCGTACGGGAAAACCGCATTTCATCGTTACCTCGCAATACTCTGTCCCATCGCTTGAGTGCCGACTATAACACTACGTTCAAGCTGAAATCTTGATAACTTGCCATTGTAGCAACAGTAACTGCGCCAGACACTTGTTGTCTCATATAGGCGTTGCCAACAGCAGCGCCGTATTCTGCCTGTTTACGTATCTCTGTATTTGAATATGCGGGGCTGTATTAATTTCTGTTGGGTTGGCAGAAGAGCCAACACCGTGTTACTAGAGGAGGCCGAAATGCACGCGTTTTAGCTCACGCAGGCTGGCGTGAGGAGAGAAGGACTATACTGACGTGAGGTCTGGAACATGACAAGAAATTAGAATTCAGAAAGCGGACGTAGGTAGTTTGATACTTAACTTTAATCCATTAATGCTGAACCTCGCTCTTGACGGTACATGATTCACAATATTATCTGTTTAGAAGACATATTGTAACTGAATATGGCGCCTTGCTAGGTCATAGCAAATGAGGTAGCTGAAGGGTATGCTAAACAGTCGTCTCGGCAAATGAGAGCGTATGTAGACAGTGAAACATCGCTAGCAAAGTCGGCTGTACAACTGGGGCGATTGCTAATGAGTCTCCTCTAGACTAGACCTGTCGTGTGGCGGCGCTCAGTCTGCAATCACTGATAGTGGCGACACGCGGGTCCGACGTATACTAACGGACCGCGGCCGATTTAAAGGCTACCACCTAGCAAGTGTGGTGTCTGGCGGTGACATCACAATTTCTTTGGCGCTTCAGCACTTTTTTCCAACAGGGATGCAGAATGCTTTTATCTATTTACATATATTATATCATTGTGTATGCAATACTTTATCAGATACTTGACATAATTTTCCGCGCGGGATTAGCCGAGCGGTCTAGGACGCTGCAGTCACGGACCGCGCAGGTTTGAGTCCTCCCTCGGGCACGGGTGTCTGTGTTTGTTCTTAGGATAATTTAGGTTAAGTAGTGTGTAAGCTTAGGAACTGATGACCTTAGCAGTTAAGTCCCATAAGATTTCACACACATCTGAACTTGACATAATTTGCTAAGTGCAAACACAGCGTTGCCCTGCCAATAGCAACTTCAGTATGGGGGAGGTGAACTAGCGCCAGTGAGAAGTCTAGTTGTTTTTAGTACGTTTGTGCATTTAGTCGACCAGCAGGCACGTCTCTCATATTCAGTTATCCAACGTCACTCATTTTGGATGTTGTAATTAAGCTTTCCACTAGTTTATTTCCAGAACTCCCGTGAATTAGTAGTTATTTATTGAAAATAGAACTAAAAACTTTCTTTATATGTTGGTGTAGATGTAGGCCACGCATTGGGCAAATGTGCAAACGAGAGAACTGAGACTGCGACGGTAGTGTGCAAGATCCGGGTCGTAGGCGCAGGACCGGGCGCGCGCTAGTTTTCGCCCGGGGAAGAATTTCCGTGTGAGAGGAGACAGCAGCTGGTGCAGCCGCCTGAACGGCGCAGCGGGGGCGTAAAATGCGGGTTGCGGGCGGAAGTGGCGCCCTCCTCGCTGAGGGTGAGGGTGAGCGAGGGAGAGGGTGAATGTGAGGGTGAGGGCGCGGGAGGTCCTGCTGGTGGTGGGGCAGCGCGGCCACGGTGGACCGGCCGCAGTAATGGGGCCACGGGGATGCCGCACAACACGCTAATCCGGCGAGGTCGGAAGTGTGGAATGCTTAAAGACACGGCGAGCCTGTGGGCACTCTGTGTGTGGACACACGCAGTCGGCGATGTTGTTCACCGGCAGTGTTCGTACGTGTCTCGCCCCCTAGCGAAGTTGATTAAGTTTCACAGCCAGTGGATGTAAAGCATAAATTTCTAAAGCTTGTTCTGTGGCCACAAATTTTTAAGACGGAAACGATTTTACAGAGCCACGGAGAAAATACACAGAGAGAATCGCCTCACCAAGGTGGAGTTGTGCAACATAAACGAAAGTTAGTAACCGTATTTCTACAGCTGAAAGTTGATGTCTTTTCAAATTTTGCGGCAGTCGCATAAGAGTGGCGCTAGTGCCGCCACTATAAGGATCTAAATCTACATCTACATGGATACTATGCAAATCACATTCAAGTGCCTGGCAGAGGGTCCATCGAACCACCTTCACAATTCTCTATTATTCCAATGTCGTATAGCGCGCGGAAATAATAAACACCTATATTTTTCCGTACGAGCTCTGATTTCCCTTATTTAATCTTGGTGATCGTTACTCCCTATGTAGGTCGCTGTTAACAAAATATTTCACATTCGGAGGAGAAAGCTGGTGATTGGAATTTCGTGGAGAAGATTCAGTCGCAACGAAAAACGCCTTTTGTTTTAATGATGTCCAGCCCAAATCCTGTATCGTTTCTGTGACACTCTCTCTCATATTTCGCGATAATACAAAACGTGCTACCTTTCTTTGAACTTTTTCGATGTATTCCATCAGTCCTATCTGGTAAGAATCCCACACTGCGTAGCACTATTCTAAAAGAGGACGGACAAGCATAGTGTAGGCATTCTTTTCAGTAGGTCTGTCACATTTTCTGAGTGTCCTGCCAAAAAACGCAGTCTTTCGTTAGTCTTCCTCACAACATTTTCTGTGTGTTCCTTCCAATTTAAGTTGCTCGTAATTGTAATACCTAGGTATTTAGTTGAATTTACGGCTTTTAGCCTAGACTGATTTATCGTGTAACCGAAGTTTAACGAGTTCCATTTAGCACTCATGTGGATGACCTCACACTTTTCGTTATTTAGCGTCAACTGCCACTTTTGGCACCTTTCGGATATCTTTTCTAAATCTTTTTACCGTTTGCTTTGCTCTTCTGATGACTTTATTAGCCGATAAACGACAGCGTCATCTGCAAACAACTGAAGACGGCTGCTCAGATTATCTCCAAAATCGTTAATATAGATAAGGAACAGCAAAAGTCCTATAACACTACCTTGGCGAAGGATTCAAATCTGCTTTGATTTAAATAAACGCTATAATGGTCGTGAGCGTTAGTTACCTTTGAGAGTGGGCGTGGTGAGTTGATGTTACTCAAGAAAGTCTTTAGGGTGACAATGACGTCATTAGCAGCGCCTCGCTGAATTTGAATGAGCTCGTGTAACAGGCTTACGAGAAGCCGGATGCTCCTTTTGCGATACTGCAGACAAACTTGGTAGGAATGTAGCCATTGTACATGGCTGCTGGCAGCTCTGGTCACACGAATTTTCAGTCGCAAGAAGACCAGACGGCCACGTCGCAATACCGTGAAGGAAGGTCATTGTGCCCTGGCGCACAGTATAATGCATCTTCAGCAGAAATTTGAGCAGCACTTGGCACAACGAACTGTTACAAATAGGTTGCGTCAAGGACAGCTCCGAGCCAGACGCCCTGTAACATGCATCCCACTGACTGATCTATAATCATTTGCGACTTCAATAGTGTCAAGCGAGAGCTCAGTGAAGGGCAGGTTGGAGGTCTCTTCTGTTTTCTGATGAAAGCTGGTTCTGCCTCGCTGCCATTTATGACCGTAAGCTCGCTAGAAAGATGCCTGCAACCAACCTGTGTGCGTGCTATACACATTGGACCTATACTAGGAGTTATGGTCTGAGGTGAGATTTCGTATCACAGAAGGAGCGTTCCTGTGTGTATACCACGCACGCGAACTACAGATTTGCATGCCAGTCCGGTAATTCAACCTGTTGTGTCACCACTCGTGAATCGCATTCAGTGGAGCGTTTTCCAACAGGATAACGTTCGCCCATGTACCGCTTACCAGGTTCTACAGAGTGTCGACATGTTGCCTCGGCCTGCTCTGTCACCATATCCCTCGCCAAACAGCACATACGAGACATCATCGGACGACAACTGCAGCGTAATCGACAAACAACATTAACCTTCTATGTAGTGGTTCAAATGGCTCTGAGCACTATGGGACTTAACAAAATGGTGCAAATGGCTCTGAGCACTATGCGACTTAACTTCTGATGTCATCAGGTCGCCTAGAACTTAGAACTAATTAAACCTAACTAACCTAAGGACATCATACACATCCATGCCCGAGGCAGGATTCGAACCTGCGACCGTAGCGGTCGCTCGGTTCCAGACTGCAGCGCCTAGAACCGCACGGCCACTGCGGCCGGAATGGGACTTAACATCTGAGGTCATCAGTCCCCTAGACTTAGAATTACTTAAACCTAACTAACCTAAAGACATCACACACATCCATGCCCGAGGCAGAAATCGAACCTGCGACCGTTGTAGCAGCGTGGTTCCGGATTGAAGCGCCTAGAACGGCTCTGCCACAGCGGCCGGCGTCTATGTATTGACCGACCGAGTGCAACGGGCATGGAACTCTGTTCAACAAATTGATATTCGGCACCTGTACTACAGGATGGATGCACGTTTGCCTATTTGCATTCAACATTTAGGCGTTTACATCTGCTTTCCAGTGGGCTATTTCGCGCTTATATTAACCTGTGATCTTGCAATGTTAATCACTCAAATTTGTTGCCTATACAAATGATTCCTGAAATTTCATTACTCTGCATTAATTACCTTTTCGTGCAGCAATTTTTTCTCATATGTTTATCTAATTTTCAATCATTCGTTATTGAAATAAATCATATTAGTCTGTATCAATGAAAACACACACGACACTGGTGTAATATTCTACAATATTTAACATTTTACAAACCGATTTTCGTCCGCTACGCCATCGTGGAAACTAATGAGCGTATGTGCATTTGTCCTAGCATAGCACTGAATGATCAGACATAATTTCCTTACACTCAATTTTTAACTTCAAATTCTAATAATAATCCCATCCATAACGCTTCGTGACTTAGGTCTCCTACTCACACGCCTATTTTTCCTTTACTTATGTTACTATAGTTCCACTTCCCCTGTACGGTTATGGTTGTTTCCCTTACCTGTTTAGTATCATCTGTAATTTTTTACGTATTTGTAATGCAGGAGCTGCTAAGGACAAGACTAAGATGTTCAGTCACACCGCATGGAACATGTTACCAAAGTTCTTGTAATTTGTGATGTAGTTCATTATTTAATGTACTATATGTTTTAGCTAAGCTAAATAGTTTTACGTTGCTTTTTTACTGTAATAATTCTTCTCGTTTCAATCGTAACTCAACCATTAACAATTGCCTTCTTCTAATAATGGCGTCTGACGAGGCCTCCTGCCGGGTAGGCCGCGCGCCTTGTGCAAGTCTTTCGATTTGATGCCACTTCGGCGACTTGCGCTTCGTTGGGGATGAAAATGATTAGGATAACACATCACCCAGTCCCTCAGCTGAGAAAATCTCCGACCCAACCGGGAATCGAACCCGGGCCCTTAGGATTGACAGTCTGTCGCGCTGACCACACAGATTTTTTTTTTTTTTTTTTTTTTTTTGCCCCTCAGGTACCGGAATTGCCTTCTTCTGAAACCAACCGAGATTCTCTGTATATGCTCTAATTTAAAACCTTTCGTAGATTTTAAACTATTTGCTTGCCGCAGTGGTTAAGGTTTACCGTGCATTACAAACATGCCTATTCCAAACACCGAGCCGGGGCAACTGTGGTATACCACGGACCATTGTCGAGGGCTTATGACAATGATTGATGCCTGAGCTCATTAACATATTGAAACTGCTACTCCTCCCGGTATCGCTTTTACGAATTATCTGTGGTTTGTTCGGCTGACGTGCCGTCATGTTTGTGACCAGGAAAATGTGTTATACCGACCTCGTATAGTGTCCCGTGGCCTTCCACGGGGTGTGTCATTGAATCCCTTACTATACGCCCGTTCTTTCGCCGACAGTGAGCCTCTGTTTAGCCTCAAAGCTCTTCCAGTAGGTGGTATACGTTCGTATCTACGTCCATTTACCATGCTTTTGAGTAACAATAGAGTGGCTTCACGAGGCATGCCTCAAGCTGGTGACATGGGAGGTAGGAAGTGGACTCACTTTGTGCCTAAAAAAGCTACTATGGTGTTATTCACCCGAAAACGATGCAATTATTTCCCATCTGAACTACAACTAGGCCCGTAAAATCTTCCTGTTTAGTCAGATGCTAAGCTACTTGGCGTCTGTTTTGATTGCAAACTGACATGGACACGTCATAATGCGTACCTCATAGACAAGGTGTACCACACGGCGAATATACAGTGGATGCTTGCTAGAGTTTAGTGGGGACGGAACCGACAGTCCTCTTAAGTCTGTATAAGGTCTTGATCCACCCTGTCTTCGATTATGGCAGCATCGTATACAGCAAAGCGAAGAAATATGCGTAATTTCGATGTCCTACGTTATAGGGTGCTTCGTCTTGTTCTAGGAGCCATAAAATCAACGCCCACCAACGCAGTTTTAGTGCAGGTGACTGCAGTGCCGCTCTCCATACGTTGGCAGATGTTGTCTGATAATTTTCGCTTAAGACGTCTTCCAAAGTTGCTGGTGACTCCCTCGAAGTGGTGGTTCTGTTCTGCGGGGTCAGCCAGCCACCTCACAGACGAAGGACGAACCGAACTCCCTCACTAATTCACAGATGTGAGAAATGGCCTCATCTTTTACCGATAGTCCTACAAGATTTGAAGCTCCCTTCCTCTCGCTCTCCCTTTGATAATTACTTCACCACAGCCCTTGCGTCGTACTTGCCATCCGATTTCACAACGAGGGCAAACATTAATCAAGATCTGGAGCGCTTTCCGAGTCGCCATTGCTCAGAGTATCCTTGCATCTACACAGATACCTCAAAATGTGAGACGGCTGTGAGATACGCCTTCTTCAGCCCCGCTAGCTACACATACCAAATGTTTGCTCTCCAACCTCAACCGTCTATCGACACAGCGGAGTTACTGACCATCATGGAGACTGTTTACTATGACACGCAGACTTTCAGGCTCATATTGATCCTCACGCATTACCAAATTGTGTGGCGTCGTAGACGCGTGAAATCGGGCATTCACGTCCGAATACCTTGGATAAATGATTATTAAGTCATTCTCCATAATGAAACTGTTAATCATCTCGATAAGAGGAGCATTACGGAAGGACAGTTCCGCAACACTCCAAAGCTTAAGACGATCGATAAATCTGGTTATCTCGACTGGAATAGTGAATGGCACGTATCCCAGTACTATGGGACAACCATCTCGCGGTTATACAACAGAACGTCTCTTCTCGGCCATGGTTCGCCTCGGCGAAGCGTAGAAAACGTCCTGTGGCTTCTGGACACTGTGATCAGGACACAACGGCGGTGGCGGATGTGAACAATGTCGTATTGCGTGTACCAAATAATCAGATACACAGACGGTATCGTCCCCTACCTACAGATGTATCTGATTTATTTCACTGGTTCGGTATATATAGGTTTTATTTGATCGGGAACTTTTATAAAATGCTGGAATCTAGCTTTTATCTAAAAGACGTGTGGAACTTATACTCCCCTGGACACCTATTTGTGTTTCTACTTTCCGTTAAGGACTTCACTTTGTAAACGACACTGATCTTCAACTTGCTGTTCTGTGGGGAACAGGCTCTGTTTGAACCCTGGGTCATATTTGTGTGTTTTTTTAAATTTATATAACGAACTTACATTTGTACCTCAATCTCTTATCATTATAAAAATATCTTGAAAATGGCACTGTTGCAATGACTGCTGGCTGTTTAGTATTGATCTGTTACTCTTTTTATATTGCTCTACGATGTAAATTGCAATTATATTGATACAGCACTTTTGTAACTAGTGTTGTCTGTAAGATCTTTTCTAACCAAAGCCATATATAAAAAAATAAAATATCACTGTGGTGACCGACGGCTGTTTACCGGCTAAGAGTCGTGCAACTGTTGAGCAACTGATTGCCCAAATGCTCCAAAGGGCCACCAGTAGCGTCTCCTCAACGACTGATCAGCGATTGTTGCCTCCACAGCAGATGCCTGGTTCGTGCACCCATGCTGACTGCTCTTCAAAGGCAATATAGCACTTGGACTTCCACTAAATGGCGACAGGTGGCCGTTTCAGATGAATCACATATTATGCTCCATCAGACAATTGGCCTTTGACTTGAACGGCGTGAAACGTCTGAAAGCAAACACACAGCAACAATCTTTGGAGAAGGGAGCGTTGTGGGTTGGGGAATATTTTCGTCTCATTCCATGGGTGATCTCGTCGTTCTGGAAGAGACAGTGGATTAACGCACATATTCACCCTTCTTTGGCACCATGTCTGTCCCTAGATGCAATATTTCTCCCTGGCACGATGGCATCTATCAGCAGGATAATGCAACATGCGTACGGCTCGCAGTGTATGTGGCCGTTTGGAACAGCACCAGGATGCGTTTATCGTACTCTCCTAGCCACAAACTCTCTGATTTAAATCCAATCGAGAATCTGTGTGATCAACGCAGTCAGGACGGAAGCGTCATGGATCCTCAACCGAGAAACCTAGCGTAGCTGGCGCCGGCACTGGAGGCGACATAGTACCCTCCAAAACCTCATTTTCTCTCCTCCTGCACGTCACGCAGCGGTCCGCACTGCAAAAGTGGGGTGCTAAGGTTTTTGACAGGTGGTCACGTTACTGTGACGGAACAGTTTATTTATCTTTGTACCTGACGATGGCGTAACAGCCGATAACCAGTTTGTAAAAAATAAATATTATAGAATAATTCAGCAAGTCTCTTGTGTTTTATAATTCAAAATGTGTAAAGTACTCTAACAAGACACATTGGAACAATAAATCGTTGTAATTTAGCTTTAGTCACTGGAAGAGTTATCTCATTTGAAGATGTGTCGTGTATGACGCCCGAATATTGTGGCTACTGTGGGCAAAATATCAGACGAGAGAACTCCCTAAAATTTTGCCAGTCAGGCATTATTCACCTCTGCCAGCACTTTTTGCGATCCTTGTAACATTTCTGGAACAGGTTTTAGCTCTCTCCGCCATACGCTATGACATCAGCGATTCCAGTACTTCTTATAGCTTCCAGCCGTCCACTCTCTAGTAGCGTCGCTCTTTGCACCACCTGAAGCGTCCTTTAGCAAATGACTACAGAAATGAGAGGCTTATGAGGAACTGATCGATCACTGTGCCTTATTCTTTTTAACTCCGTACTCACAGCCATTGTTCTACCTGGGCCGCTGGTAGCACTTTGGAAATTTGTTACTATTAGTTTCGAACAACATTTAAGTGTTACAGAGATGCTTCGGGAACTCAAATGGGAATCCCTGGAGAGAAGGAAACATTCTTTTCGAGAAACGGTATTGCGAAAGTTTGAAGAACCGGCACTTGAAGCTGACTGCCGAACCATTTTACTGCCGCCAACGTATCTTGCGCATATGGACTACGAAGATAAGATACGAGAAATTAGGGCTCATACGGACTTGTTCTGCCACGTAACTTTACTGTCCATTTAAATATAATTTTCGATTTTGTCCCATTAACGTTGAATTCGTGAGCTGCCTTTTGCTTTTCTCAAAAATATTGGAAGATGTTGTGTTCAACCGTCTCTTTAAGCGTCTAACTGCAAATAATATACTATTCAAGTAACAGTTTGACTTTCTTAACGATTCTGGTAAAGAGAAAGCTGTTTATACTTACAGCGCGAATGTAATTAACTCATTAGATAATAAATTAGAGGCTACTGGCATTTTCAGTGACCTATCAAAAGCCTTTGACTGTGTGAATCACAGCATTCTCGTAAGTAAATTATAATAGTATGGTTTCGCCGGCAATGCTGTGAAATGGTTTGAATCTTATCTAACTAACAGGAAATCAAGTGTGTCGTTGTGAAATACCTGTGCAGTAATCAGTCAGTCTTCGTCTGACTGGGAATTAATTACATTTGTGTTCGTCAAGGTTCCATCTTTGGGCTGTTGCTTCTTCTTGTGTACTTAAATTACCTCTCGTGTGTTACATTGCCAGATGTTAAGTTTGTTTTGTTTGCATATGATACAAACATTGCAATAAGTAGCAAGTCAATAAATATTTAGAAATAGCTAACATAAATAAATTGTTTAAAGCTAATTCATTGTCATTAAACTTTGAAAAGACCAACTATATGTAGTCCAAACATGTAGAGATTTCCTTCCAGCAGGTGTATAACATATGAAGACATGCAGATCGAAGATGCTGACAGCTTTAAATTTCTGGTTTTACAACTCAATAATAAATTAAGTTGGGAATGGCATACCACAGAATTGAAGCACCTAAACAAGTCTGTATTTGCAGTGAAAATAATATCAGGTGTAGGAGAGATAAATACAAAAAATGCATGCTTTGCTTACTTTCATTCTTTTATGTTATATGGAATCATATTCTGGGGTAATTCATCAAACCGAACAAAAGTTTTAGCGTGCAAAAGCGTATAATAAGAATAATTTGTGGTGTAAATTTAAGAACATCATGAAGAAACCTGTTCGAGGAACTTTGTATTCTAATATTGCTTCTCAGTGTATTTATTCCTTAATGAAATTTTTTGAAAGTAATATATCTCTATTTACAACCAACAGCTCAATATATAGTACCAATACTAAGAATAAGAACAATTTACATAAAGACCTAAAATCACTTACCATGGTCCAAAAAGGGTCGAGCATTCAGGAACACACATTTTCAATAAGTTTCCAGCTACCGTTAAAAGCTAGATTTCAGATGAAACACTGCTTAAAAATTCCTTAAAAGAATTTCTTGTCTCAAGAGGGACTGGTTGACAGCACTTGATCACAACAGTCAAGATTAGGTATTTTGTGTATGATAAATTTATTAAAAGTGCATTTCATTGTTTCATTCTCACTCTGTAAATATTAGCAGTTCCAGTTTACTGTTATATATTCCCCTATTTTGACAGTCTCCTGACAAATAATCCGGGTAATAACTAGTGTATTCAAGTGTTTCATGTTTTTATGTTACAGTTCCTGACATGTTCCACACCCATGAGAATCATATCATTATTGGTTGTATGGAACAAAAACTGAATATAATATAATCTAATCCATGGAGTCTACCATATAATATTATTCCTTCCCACAGTGATAGCGTCATTTTGTGTAAAATCAATCCAGATTTTTAGAAAACTTTGCTTTCTGTTAACTACTTGTGTATGGTGCCCAATAACTAGAGCAAATTAAAATCTGTTACACTCAGACTTGATATAAATTACAAGATCCTTTAAATTGTCGAACAGTTTTTCTGAGGTTAGATGACCCACTAATAATAAATATAACATGTTGTACACCTAAGCTCGTTGCTCTCACTGTGATGGTATTATCAATGTGAACAGTGGCGATCATTTTCTTATTTTTCGGTGGAGGTAAACGAGCATTGCACTCGCTCGTGTTGTTTGAACAGAAGTCTGTATATTGAATAGTGAGAGCGGTATCGATTTCCTAGGGAATTACAGGTTTTCTGTGTATCGTTTCACGAATGTTTGAATAACGACCTTACGGTGTTCAGATGTAAAGCAACAATATTTTACAGCAACGTCATACAATAACGCAGGTCCAGGGTCGCTTCCCACATAAAAAGCTTAAACTTTCGCCAGGAATCTGCGTACTAGCGTGCAGCAATTCTGAAAGGTTTATAGCTATTGCTATCAAGAAGAAATAAATAAGCTTTGTTAAACAGAATGCTTGTTCGTATCCAAACGCAACGTCGTGTCACCATGGCGTAGAAATTTGTACCATACGTTACCTCATATACTCTACGTCAACCAAATACTTTTGCAACTGGTTGGCTGACATGTGAGTTACAGGACACAATATTCAGTATTTGGGCTTTCCATTGAGAAAGAGACCACTGGTGAACCTACCAGAGCAAGCCTCTGAAAGTGACGTATTTTCTCATTATGCTTCTTCTTTTCTAAGAACGTACTCCAAGGCGACCCTGATGAATAAGACTGCTTCAGCTATATGGCAGATCTTTATTTCTGATCCAACTAGTTTCGTGGCGTTAGAGCCATTCTTCAGGGACACACATTTATTTCATAATTTATTCCAAAAGATAAGCAGTAGATGACCCAACATTCTTTGTACAATCACGATAAAAATGTTTAACCGTGAAGAGGTTGGAAGGAATGAAATAAATATCTCGGTATGAAATAAATATGTATACCCGAAGATGCGGCTCTAACGCCGCGCCACTAGTTCGATCAGAAATAAAGATTTGTTATGCAGCTGAAGCCGTCTACTTCATCATGGAGCAATCCTGCAGCGTTGGACACCCGCAATACAAAATTTATTATCTTCAAGGGAGTAATATCACAGTGACAACGCGCAAGTAATTGATCAGCCAATGAAATCTTTGCTACCTAAATAAATAAATACAATGTTTAGCCTCTAATCATTCATGGTGGTGTCTGTTTGTTCTATATCGTGTCTCCCTACCACTTTCGCGCAATGACGCTCGGAGCGAGTTTTTTAGGGAATTAAATAGTTTGAACCTGGGACCTGTTGCTGGTAAGGAGACGCCAGACCACACATGACATGTAGAATTCAGAAGAGTTCAGTGAGACTAGCGGTGATATAAACAAATACTAAATGATCTCAGCGTCAGCTCCACTGCGCTCCCTGTAAAAGAATCTTAATACTAACTAAATTTAGTGGAAGGGGTTCAAGGCTTTCCTATTTTTAGTTAGCTGCTAAAATAACGTCGAAAAAGCAGTTAAGTTTACCATTGGAAATTTATTCTACTCACAAAACATCGTTTATAAATTGCACTATTGATAAAAGGAAATGTTCTAATACAGGATGGTAAAAACCAACTGCGTTCAACAAAAATGTGAAAGAATATTCCCTGAGTGGGTTTCCAAGTTCTACAACGGATCGAAGGATGACCTATGCCATATCACATCTATAATCTAGGTTTAAATTAAGTTTCACAAAAGAGAAAACTATCAAAATGGTCTACAGTGACCCTCAATTATCTTTAATTACTTATTTAACTTGTCGTAAATTACAGTGGCTGATGTGGCTTCTCAATAACTATATAAAAGAAAAATCATCGCGTTTCAGATCTTCTCTTCAAGTGGCAAATGTGAACACCATGAGTTTTAATTAACGATCAACACTAGTATTACGCAAAAAAGGAGGTGTAACAGATGAGACTTCTGCAGTTCTGAGTGAAGCCTTATGAGCTCAAAACTGCGGCATGGCGTGCGTTCATTACCTTGTCGGTGTTCAGGCAGCGTCAGGGCGACAGCGGCCGGCGCACCAGCCATCCAGCTCGCCGTCTCGGAACTAACACTCCTAACTTCTCCTTACTACAATTTACCGAAGTTAGTTTAAAAAAAATATCTGGCTATGTTTTCATCTGGCCAATCAGGGTCTCAATGTTAACCTTAAGCTGCGCCTACAACAATTCTGTCTATCCAATGAGAAACATTATACTTTTCGTGGTGGGGCAATGTTTTTAAAGTTTGCAACGTAACAGAGACGCTAAAAAGTCTCACGCTAAAACCTGCAGCTGGTGTGGTCCTTTTAGCGTTATCGTAAGATCTATACTGTTCTTCTGGAGGGCTCTATCTTTTAACATGGGCTGGAGGGTGGTCCTTGACGTACTTGAGACGCGAAAAAGTCTCACGCTAAAACTTTCGGGTGGTAGTGGCCCTTTTTGTGTTCTCGTAAGATCTATACTGTTTTTCAGGAGGGCTCTAGCTTTTAACATGGGCTGGGGGGTGGTCCTTGACGTACCTGAGACGCGAAAAATTCTCACGCTAAAACGTGCGGGTTGTGTGGCCCTACTGGTTAGCTGGCGCCGTAGGTGTCCAGACCTTCCCTTATCGTAGGGCCTTCTAGCTTAACATGGTTCTGCTCTCGGCTTCTGTCCTCGTTTCTCCCCTCGGAACTGCGTCTGCCTCACGGTGGGAAGGTACGACATGCATTTAGGCATTCTTGTGTTAGTCTGTGGTATTCCATTTGCTCACTCGTTAGTCGTATTACTTTGGTTAATTTAATTCGGAGCTATGTGACAGACTAGTAGATTTGCTTATTATGTCAGGGTTTTCATGGAAAGTGTTGGATTTACCTGACACCTTACAAGCCTCCAGCCGACGACGAGGCCATTGCATACGTGGCACAAGCTCGTATTAGGGAATGATGACGAAAAAAATGAGGAGTGACGTTTTTAGGGAAACCCACGGAAAAAGTATATGGTCGGAAAGACGTTACGACCAGCGTCTTAGCAAATATGAATCCACTGTCTTAACACAGCATTACTATTGCTTTTAGTGCTATGAAACTTGTGTTCAGATTAACAGGGCATTATACTCTATAACAGGGATGTCCAACCCAAGAAAGGAGCATCTATGACACGATCGGCTAAAGCAATAAAGAATCCATAACATTCCGTTTCCGTAGTAATGTTGTAGAACAAAAGCAAACTGGTGCTTTTCATTTATTATAATGTTGTTCTACCAAGAACCGAAGGAAGATTCTGTTATTATTAATCTATGTGAGAATTTCGGTAGCAAGAGTCCTGTTCATTTGTCCAAGCCCCTCATGCCTGTGATTGTATTACTACTTCCAATCGGTACACCGAAGACAATTAAATCACTTCTTGCGTGTCTGTGTGTGTTTTTGCGGGTTTGGGGTGGAGATTGATCAGCTGGATCCCGAACTTACTTTATGGGCAGCTGTGTCACGTCTTCTCATTGTGGTTGCTATTGAGCCCAAATGACATAGTAATATTCATGTTTACTCACTGTACGTCTGCACACGGTTTCATTAACATGAATTTGCCCTTGTTGTTGACAGCCGATGGCTACGGACACACACTGAATTTGATCGTTTCTGATGACAGATATACTTAGCCGATCTCTACGTAGCGGGACGTAGATTCCGTTGTCCTATTTGTATCGTGCGATTTGCAGAGTTTATCATACTCGCCGCGGAAACTGACACGAGTGAAAGTATTCGGTAATAAAAGCAAAGCGTCCACAAACGTGTTGCTCGCGAGACAACTACGAATGTGTGGTATCGCTTCGAAACTGGCTTCAGCATGAAATATTTTTCGCAGTTAGTACAAGTGTATTTGAAATATACACTTTCCGATTATGTTCGCATCTGTTTGTGCCCAAATACGAAATAAACCCATGTTTCCTTCCGTTAAAACATCATGAAAATTTCTCATTGAATGCGTGGTTGGGATAGGTAAAAGAATATTCGGCACCTGAGGCAGTATCTTCAAGGAAAGCTGGAGGATGTTTATCACCGCTCAACGTTTGGGAACATGATAACAGTATGTAGAGGCAGCAGCACATTTTGCTGCTGATGTAACTCAATATTTAATGTGGTCGAGGCGACCTTTATCTTGGACTCAAAGACCACCTTACCTCAAATCTAACGTATTTTTCTTATTCTGGAGTCATCTCAAAAGTTAAGTGTGCAGATAAAAGAGTGTTCGAAAGCATACGTAACTCACAGCAGAGATGAGTCCAACTGCGAAGATGACTAGTGGAACACAGTTGGCAGAGAATGGTTTTACAGTAGATTTAATGTACTGAGAGCAGGCGCCTGCCGCCAAAGGAACACGCCATCTTACTGGGAACGTGGTAATAACGCTGTTAAGATAATTGGAAAAGTACACACGATAACTGGAACAGCGTGCAAACTCCCCATGTGCAGTCTTCAAGTACTGCCAAAAATCATGGTGCGAGTGATGAGTATCTCCATATACACTCCTGGAAATTGAAATAAGAATACCGTGAATTCATTGTCCCAGGATGGGGAAACTTTATTGACACATTCCTGGGGTCAGATACATCACATGATCACACTGACAGAACCACAGGCACATAGACACAGGCAACAGAGCATGCACAATGTCGGCACTAGTACAGTGTATATCCACCTTTCGCAGCAATGCAGGCTGCTATTCTCCCATGGAGACGATCGTAGAGATGCTGGATGTTGTCCTGTGGAACGGCTTGCCATGCCATTTCCACCTGGCGCCTCAGTTGGACCAGCGTTCGTGCTGGACGTGCAGACCGCGTAAGACGACGCTTCATCCAGTCCCAAACATGCTCAATGGGGGACAGATCCGGAGATCTTGCTGGCCAGGGTAGTTGACTTACACCTTCTAGAGCACGTTGGGTGGCACGGGATACATGCGGACGTGCATTGTCCTGTTGGAACAGCAAGTTCCCTTGCCGGTCTAGGAATCGTAGAACGATGGGTTCGATGACGGTTTGGATGTACCGTGCACTATTCAGTGTCCCCTCGACGATCACCAGAGGTGTACGGCCAGTGTAGGAGATCGCTCCCCACACCATGATGCAGGGTGTTGGCCCTGTGTGCCTCGGTCGTATGCAGTCCTGATTGTGGCGCTCACCTGCACGGCGCCAAACACGCATACGACCATCATTGGCACCAAGGCAGAAGCGACTCTCATCGCTGAAGACGACACGTCTCCATTCGTCCCTCCATTCACGCCTGTCGCGACACCACTGGAGGCGGGCTGCACGATGTTGGGGTGTGAGCGGAAGACGGCCTAACGGTGTGCGGGACCGTAGCCCAGCTTCATGGAGACGGTTGCGAATGGTCCTCGGCGATACCCCAGGAGCAACAGTATCCCCAATTTGCTGCGAAGTGGCGGTGCGGTCCCCTACGGCACTGCGTAGGATCCTACGGTCTTGGCGTGCATCCGTGCGTCGCTGCGGTCCGGTGCCAGGTCGACGGGCACGTGCACCTTCCGCCGACCACTGGCGACAACATCGATGTACTGTGGAGACCTCACGCCCCACGTGTTGAGCAATTCGGCGGTACGTCCACCCGGCCTCCCGCATGCCCACTATACACCCTCGCTCAAAGTCCGTCAACTGCACATACGGTTCACGTCCACGCTGTCGCGGCATGCTACCAGTGTTAAAGACTGCGATGGAGCTCCGTATGCCACGGCAAACTGGCTGACACTGACGGCGGCGGTGCACAAATGCTGCGCAGCTAGCGCCATTCGACGGCCAACACCGCGGTTCCTGGTGTGTCCGCTGTGCCGTGCGTGTGATCATTGCTTGTACAGCCCTCTCGCAGTGTCCGGAGCAAGTATGGTGGGTCTGACACACCGGTGTCAATGTGTTCTTTTTTCCGTTTCCAGGAGTGTAGATATGCCGAGGTACAGTCCTTTATCTACAGAACGCCAGAGCTTTGTGCCGGGAAAATACTCCATCGATGGTTAAGGAAAGGACTCTGGTTCAATACCATGCGGCAGCACTCGCTGAAAACACGCAACCTCTTGTCGCCCCAACAACGAGCCATGCGCACCGGGCCGGCGGTGGTGGCCGAGCGGTTCTAGGCGCTTCAGTCTGGAACCGCGTGACCGCTACGGTCGCTGGTTCGAATCCTGCCTCGGGCATGGATGTGTGTGATGTTCTTATGTTAGGTTTAAGTAGTTCTAAGTTCTGTGGGACTGATGACCTCAGATGTTAAGTCCCATAGTGCTCAGAGCCATCCGCACCGTGTACACAGTTGAATCGGTGATGACCATTGTCGACACTATGACAGACGTCGCAGAGGAGGCTGTCCGCCAGTCCTATGGCATGGAGGGCGCGATTAGTTGGATACTTCCCACACGCCGCATGTTACAAAGTCGGTCTGATATGCGTCGAAAGGAAACTGTGATGAATGTGCCGCCAAATTACAGTCCACGGCAACATTGGGAACTTGCGTTCTACCACTTTACAGACGACTCTGCGCAGGAAGAAAATGCGCATTCGTAGGAGTTCGGCGCTAGCATAACTAAATTCCACAACGAAGGTCGCGATGTATGGAAACCGAGCATGATGCTACCGATCAGTACCGTTTGGGAGAGGGACAATGGCGCAAGGACGGCAAGTAAATGGTGCGTAATGGAGGCCTCGACACCACACCACGGTTTGTACAACGTGGTCACCTAAAGTGCCGCCAACGATAGTGTACGTTCGTAAGACCATGCCCATCCTGACCTGGCCGTCAGGAAATGAATGCCCCCTTAAACATAACTTCCTATCGTAATCGGCATTGGCAAAACCTGCGCAATATAAGCCGCTCTGGATGTCTTGGGCATTCAGGTTGGCAACACACTGCAAAGGGCCGAGGCGGCGTAGGGAATTGCCACTGCTCATCATACGGGCAATCCTCAAAACGTGACGAAAGTTGACCGCCGCTTTACAGCGGGTTGACAATGTGAGGGTAATCCGAACCAAGAAGAGACGTTGGACACAGGGTGGGGGCGTCAGACCTTCCATGGGCAGCCCACGGCCAGTAAAAATCACCGTGCATTTGCGCACATTCATCTCATTTCCAGCCGCCCTCTCATGAGCCGTGATGGTATCGAGGATCTGTGCCACGACTTACCTACTACGCACCAGCAGCAAGAGGTCGTCTGCGTATGCATGACATCATAAGGTGTAATGGTGAGGTCAGTCCAGACAACCGCGCCATCAGGAGACCTGTGAGTGGCGGCAACTGCACTGTACAAAGATGCATGGAGAGGAGCAGCTTGGCGGACCGACCAACGGATCGGAATCGGACCCGCCACACGCGGAACAACGAACTCGCGCTGCTGAAGAGTCGCCACACGAAGCCTGCACGCCTCTTCCAGGGCTGTCATGTCACAAGAGTCTCCAGTGGATGTCAGGACGTTGTTATGGCACTGGGCGTAGTTTCGTCGGTGGGAGGTCATGTGATGCGAAGAGTCAGCAGCGCTTCACCAATAGCAGCACAAAAATCTTGTTATTAGTATCACATAAGGTCATAGGCCGGTAGTGGGCTGTTTTATCCCACGTTTTGGTTTATGAAGGGGAACAATAATGCACTAGACGAAAGCTTGGCGAATCACAGCGGCAGATCGGAACAGTTCTTCGTACATCTCCAATGCAAGAGAACTTAGATAAAATTCCGTAGGTAGTCTGTTGATGCCTGGCGACTTGCACACCACACACCTGAAGATAGCGGTAGAGACGCCCTCGGAGGTGAAAGGTTCCATCAACGTACACTATGCGATCAAAAGTATCCGGACACCTGGCTGAAAATAACTTACAAGTTCGTGGCGTCCTCCATCGGTAATTCTGGTTCAAAATGATTCAAATGGCTCTGAGCACTATGGGACTTAACTTCTGAGGTCATCAGTTCCCTATAACTTAGAACTACTTAAACCTAACTAACCTAAGGACATCACACACATCCATGCCCGAGGCAGGATCCATCGTGAGACTGTAGCGGTCGCGCGGTTCCAGACTGTAGCTCCTAGAACCGCTAGGCCACTCCGTCCGGCGGGTAATTCTGGAATTCAGTATGGTGTTGGCCCACCCTTAGCCTTAATGACAGATTCTACTTTCGCTGGTATTCGTTCAATCAGGTGCTGGAAGGTTTCTTGGGGGATGGCAGCCCATTTCTCACAGAGGAGAGGTATCGATGTCGGTCGGTGCGGCCTGGCACGAAGTCGGCGTTCCAAACACCCCAAAGGTCCTTCTGCAGGATTCAGGTCAGGGTTGTGTGCAGGCCA
This sequence comes from Schistocerca gregaria, assembly GCF_023897955.1. Taxonomy (NCBI): domain Eukaryota; kingdom Metazoa; phylum Arthropoda; class Insecta; order Orthoptera; family Acrididae; genus Schistocerca; species Schistocerca gregaria. Next base: position 352,620,345 of record NC_064922.1, on the reverse strand, counting down.
GTCCATTACAGGGATGTTACTGTCGTGTAACCACTCCGACACAGTCCGCGCGTCAGTAACAGGTGCTCGATCGTGTTGAAAGATGCAGTCGCCATCGCCGAATTGCTCTTCAACAGTGGGAAGCAAGAAGGTGCTTCAGACATCAATGTAGGCCTGTGCTGTGATAGTGCCACGCAAAACAACAAGGGGTGCAAGTCACTCCCATGAAAAACACGATTACACCGTAACACCATCGCTACCGAATTTTACTGTTGGCACTACACACGCTGGCAGATTTTCGCCGGCCATTCGCATACCCACACCCTGCCGTCGCATCGCCACATTCAGTACCGTGATTCGTCACTCCACACAACGTTTCTCCACAGTTCAATCGTCCAATGTTTACGGTCCTTACACCAAGCGAGGCGTCTTTTGGCATTTACCGGCGTGATGTGTAGGTTATGAGCAGCCGCTCGACTATAAAATCCAAGTTTCCTCGCCTCGCACTTAATTGTCATTGCATTTGCAGTGGATCCTGATGCAATTTGGAATTTCTGTGTGATGGTATGGATAGATGCGTGCCTATTACACATTACGACCTCTCCAACTGTCGTTGGTCTCTGTTAGTCGACAGAGAAGGTCGACCTACACGCTTTTGTGCTGTACGTGTACCTTCACATTTCCACTTCACTTCACATCGGGAAATGTGGACCTATGGATGTTTAGAAGCGTGTAAATCTCGGCTACAGACGTATGACACAAGTGACACTCAATTGCCTAACCACGTTTGAAGTCCGTGAGTTTAGCGAAGCACCTTATTCTGGTCTCTCACGATGTCTAATGACAACTGAGGTCACTGATATGAAGTACCTGACAGTATGTGGCATCTAATATATTTGGAGGTGTCCGGATACTTTTGATCACATAGTGTAGCCCCCTCCTCAAACATGGAACGTTCAGTGCAATAGGATAGAAGTCCAGGGGGGCCTCATAGCCAGCACGGTAGAGTCGGCGATAATGTTCGATGAAGCTATCGACAATGTCCTCTTGGCAGGTGACTCACTGCGCACTGTGATCCACGATTTCGGGGACTAAGTTTGTCTGCGGTGCTTGCGATTGTGCACAATATAACGCATGGAGGGATTCTCTCGCCACACCACGTGTGGTTCAAGGGCACGCACCACAACCCTCTGTAGTTTCCGGCGAGTAATCGCTAGTAGCTTCACCTTAAACTTTCAGCGTTCAGTTTGCACTTCCAGAGAAGGCGGCTCCCCGTCAAGCTCCCAAGCGGCAATATCCCTTCTCTAAACGGTGAATGTACGACGCAGCATAGATTTTGAACATCCTGGCCACCAGTTCACCATTGATGTGTAGGATCGGAGACGTCGTCCGCATCTCGTCGACTTCTCACTGATACGTTGGCAACAATAAGGATCATGGAGATGTTGAGTGTTAAGTTTCCATGGTTCTCGACTCCTCCAAACCTCCTGACTGGGAAGAAACAGTGGACACATGTACGAGCAGTGGCCAGAGGACACGAAAGGCCAGCACACTACATTCAGCGCCATATCAACCAGACCACAGGTCTGCTGTCTAACCGACTTGCCGAACGGCTCGTGTGAAACATGAATCCAGAGTTGCTATTGCGTTCTGTACCTCCCAGGTACCACGCAGGGTTAGATCGCGTACACTGGTATGCCACGTTCTACAATTTGGGTATTGATCTTTCCGATAGAGTACTTAGTTAAAGTAGATCCTTTCCAAGGAGATGTTCATGTCGACCTAAAGCAGTGGGTCAATCTCCTACGCATTACATCGTGCTCTATCACGTAGACGCCCGGTATCAGAAGCCTCATAGACATTAATGACACACTATAACCTTAAGAAATGGAAGGTACATGATGTCGTCAATTATAGGATGCCTTCGCCTACGTAGACCTTCACCACGGCCAAAGTGATTGCCTTCAGGGGCATAGAAATACACTACTGGCTATTAAAATTGCTACACAACGAAGATGACGTGCTGCAGACGCGAAGTTTAACCGACAGGAAGAAGATGCTGAAATATGCAAATGATTAGTATTTCAGTGCAATCACACGCCGGTGGCGACACCTACAACATACTGACAGGAAAGTTTCTAACCGATTTCTCATACACAAACAGTAGTTGACCGGCGTTGCCTGGTGAAACGTTGTTGTAATGCTTCGTGTAAGGAGGAGAAATGCGTACCATCACGTTTCCGACTTTGATAAAGGTCGGATTGTAGCCTATCGAGGTTGCGGTTTATCGTATCGCGACATTGCTGCTCGCGTTTGTGAGATCCAATGACTTTTAGCAGAATATGGAATCGGTGGGTTCAGGAGGGTAGGACGAAACGCCGTGCTGGATCCCAACGGCCTCGTATCACTAGCAGTCGAGATGACAGTCATCTTATCCTCATGGCTGTAACGGATCATGCAGCCACGTCTCGATCCCCGAGTCAACAGATGGCGACGTTTGCAAGACAACAACCATCTGCACGAACAGTTCGACGATTTTTGCAGCAGCAGGGACTATCAGCTCGGAGACCATGGCTGCGGTTACCCTTGACGTTGCACCACACAAGGAGCGCCTGCGATGGTGTATTCAACGACGAACCTGGGTGCACGAATGGAAAAACGCAATTTTTTCGGATGAACCCAGGTTCTGTTTACAGCATCATGATTGTCGCATCCGTGTTTGGCGACATCGCGGTGAACGCACACTGGAAGCGTGTATTCGTCATCGCCATCCTGGGGTATCTCCCGACGTGATGGTACGGGGTGTCATTGGTTACACGTCTCGGTCACCTCTTGTTCGCATTGACAGCACTTTGAACAGTGGACGTTACATTTCAGATGTGTTACGATCTGTGATTCTACCCGTCATTCGATCCCTGCGAAACCCTACTTTTCAGAAGGATAATGCATGACTGCATGTTGCAGGTCCTGTACGGGCCTTTCTGGATACGGAAGATGTTCGACTGCTGCCCTGGCCAGCGTATTATACAGATCTCTTACCAACTGAAAACGTCTGGTCAATGGTGGCCGATCAACTGGCTCGTCACAATACTCCAGTCACTACTCTTGATGAACTGAGGTATCGTGTTGAAGCTGCATGGGCAGCGGTACCTGTACACGCCATCCATGGGCAGATGTACCTGTACACGCCATCCAAGCTCAGTTTGACTCAATGCTCAGGGGTATCAAGGCCGCTATTACGGCCAGAGTTGGTTGTTCTGGGAACTGATTTCTCAGGAACTAAGAACCCAAATTGCGTCAAAATGTAATCACATGTCAGTTTTGGTACGATATATTTGTCCAACGACTACCCGTTTATCATCTGCATTTCTTCTTGGTGTAGCAATTTTAATGTCCAGTAGAGTAATATCCTGCTATCGTGGTCCCGCTGCGGAATGCACTTCTTACAACAGCGCAATGTCTTGTTCCCTAGCCCATATAATTTTTTTCAGGTGATGGATCTTGGCCGGCCGGTGTTGCCGAGCGGTTCTAGGCGCTTCAGTCTTTAACCGCTCGACCACTACGGTCGCCGGTTCGAATCCTGCCTCGGGCATGGATGTGTGTGATTCCCTTAGGTTAGTTAGGTTTAAGTAGTTCTAAGTTAAAGGGTACTGATGATGTCAGGGTTAAGTCCCATAGTGCTCAGAGCCATTTGAACCAACATATTTGACAACAATACAGTCTACGGTGCAGCCTGTGCAACCACCCTGGAACGAAGGACATGGCTGAAGTCACAATCGGTGTAGGAAGGGTCGGAACACTGTCCTTCAGCTGTTCACGTGATTCCGAGGGCCGTCTGGCGACCGGTGGCGACGTAAGTGCCGTCGCATATGTAGTCCTAAGTATCGTAGACGACGACGGAAGTACCACTCCCTCAGTCTGTAGTTGCGTTATCCTCCCCTGCATACGTTCAGGTCCGACTGAGCTACCAAGCGCGACGCACTGCTTGTCCTCAGAGCTTTACTTACTTTGTCTCCTACCTTCAAAGCTGTAGGATCGTGAGTTGTGCTTGGGTAGATCACTCGATAGAGCACTTTCCCGAGAAAGGCAAAGGTACCGAGTTCGAGTCTCGATCCGGCACACAGTTTTAATCTGCCAGAGAGTTTCATATCAGCGTACACTCCGCTGCAGAGTGAAAATGTATTCTGGTATACGGGCATGAGTCACAGCTTTCTTCTACCAGCACATCTTTTCTGCTTTCCAAAGATAACTTTATTTTTTGATAACTGCAGCTTGAAATATCTGTTCCATTTATTAGATGGATCCCTCTATAGCAAATCGTGAAGCACCCCAGGAAGTAACATCATCAATTAGATCGTCTGCGCCGGCTGTCGTTCCAGAGCGGCTGGCATAATTGAGCTCGTCTCGATGCATTCTGAGATGCAGTGACCTGGACCTGCTCGCAAGACCATTATCTGAAGTGGAGTTGCAACGAGTGGGCTAAGCACGGCATCCGCGCCCTGCCGGCGGAGGTAACAGCCATTAAAATTCATGTTCACTGCGCCGGAGATATACTGCCTGCCCGCGTCGCTCCTGCAGCGGAATCTGGTTGCAGCCAGCCGTATTAACTACTGTGTGCATTATTGACGTCATTCAGCGCGTTATAAGCGTCCTCAGTGGCTGAGGCCCCGCTTACGCACACCGTCCTCTGTACTACAAGGAAATTCACAGTAATGAATCTGTGAGCGTACGTACAACGAGTAATCCTGAAATATTGCTAAACTGTGTGAGGGAGGAAACCGATGTCGAGAAGCCCGCATCTCGTGGTCGTGCGATAGCGTTCTCGCTTCCCACGACCGGGTTCCCGGGTTCGATTCCCGGCGGGGTCAGGGATTTTCTCTGCCTCGTGATGGCTGGGTGTTATGTGATGTCCTTAGGTTAGTTAGGTTTAAGTAGTTCTAAGTTCTAGGGGACTGATGACCTAAGATGTTAAATCCCATAGTGCTCAGAGCCATTTGAACCATTTTTTTGATATCGAGAAAGATGCTGTGGACGGAAAGCAGTACCGCAAACCACCATAATTTTCCAGTTCTGGTGACAATTCATCTGATAAAGGCTCATTTAGTTATTGTGCTTATATGGTAGCAATTCATAAACCTCTCTTTATTTCTTTTAGATTCAATTGCAGAAAATGTTTTTCAAGCGTGACACATTTGACACATGCATTGTCTATCATCAGAAACAATAAGACTTCGAAAAACGAACGGCACCGAGCTGTATTATACATGGGAACACATTAACTGCTATATTCATTAGAATTATGCACATCCAATGAAGCGAAAATTCATAAATATGGAGCTGAGACCTATTCAATAGCAACAGAGTAAGTGGGCATATGTAGTCTCTGATCCCAGAGATGGGTGACAATGGTACTCACATGAAACTTCCTGGCAGATTAAAATCGTGGACCGGACCGAGACTAGAACTCGAGACCTTTGCTTTTCGCGGGCAAGTGCTGTACCAACTGAGCCACCCAAGCACGACTCACGCTCTCTCCTCACAGCTTTACTTCTGCCCCTACCTCGTCTCCTACCTTCCAAACTTTACAGAAGGTCTCCTGCAAACCTTGCAGAACTAGCACTCCTGAAAGAAAGGATATTGCGAAGACATGGCTTAGCCACAGCCTGGAAGGATGTTTCCAGAATGAGATTTTTCACTCTGCAGCGGAGTGTGCGGTGATATGAAACTTAGGCGCTACAGTCTGGAACCGCGCGACCGCTACGGTCGCAGGTTCGAATCCTGCCTCGGGCATGGATGTGTGTGATGTCCTTAGGTTTGTTAGTTTTAAGTAGTGCTAAGTTCTAAGGGACTAATGACTTCAGAAGTTGAGTCCCATAGTGCTCAGAGCCGTTTCAAGAAAGTTTGAAAATTAATGTTTTCGTTCAGTACGGTAAAACAACCCTCACGGTTACCATAACAAAGTAACAATATTTTAGTGGCATGATAATGTTATTTAACGTGTAACTCACAATCTCTCATAGTTTCCTAAAAAGAGCTAAGATACAAAAATCATACACAACTTGCAACCAGAAACATAAACAATGTGTATTCAGTCAATAACAAGAACAAATTGGGGCTCATATCGACACAAAGCAAATCAATATCTACAAGTATTATGTGCTAATAAAAGGTAATGAAACAACTGAGTAGCCTATTTTTAAAAAGAAATCATAAATAAAGTGGATAGTAACCTTAACATACCTGTGTCAAACTGCATAAATTCAGACACATAAAAGTCATTCGATCTTGCTACATATGGGAGTGACGAGAAATAATCATCGGTCAAAAATACATAAAAACAATTAGCAGGCATAAGTATTCTGTATCATCACAAGCCATAATCCTGGCATCAGCACAGAGAGAAAACCCAGTACCCTACACACATAAGCTATTGTCAAGAACACAATAAACAGGGTGTTACTAAAAGATACGGCCAAACTTTCAGGAAACATTCTTCACACACAAATAAACAAAATTTGTGGACATGTGTCCGGAAACGCTTACTTTCCATGTTAGAGCTCATTTTCCTGCTTCTCTTCAAATCAAATAATCTTGGAATGGAAAGACATAGCAACAGAACGTACCAGCATGACTTCAAACACTTTGTTACAGGAAATGTTCAAAATGTCCTCCGTTAGCGAGGATACATGCATCCACTCTCCGTCTCATGGAATCCCTGATGCGCTGATGCAGCCCTGGAGAATGGCGTATTGTATCACATCCGTCCACAATACGAGCGCGGAGAGTCTACATTTGGTACCGGGGTTGTGTAGACAAGAGCTTTCAAATGCCCCCATAAATGAAAGTCAAGAGGGTTGAGGTCAGGAGAGCGTGAAGGCCAATCCATCGGTCACTGTATCTGTTGTTGAGAAGCGTACGAACACTTCGGCTGAAACGTGCAGGAGCTCCATCGTGCATGAACCACATCTTGTGTCGTACTTGTAATGGCACATGTTCTAGCAGCACAGGTAGAGTATCCCGTATGAAATCATCACAACGTGCTCCATTGAGCGTAGGTGGAAGAAAATGGGGCCCAATCAAGACATCTCCAACAATGCCTGCCCAAACGTTGACAGAAAATCTGTGTTGATGACGTGGTTGCATAATTTCATGCGGATTCTCGTCAGCCCACACATGTTGATTGTGAAAATTTACAATTTGATCACGTTGGAATGAAGTCTCATCCGTAAAGAGAACATTTGCACTGAAATGAGGATTGACACATTGTTGGATGAACCATTCGCAGAAGTGTACCCGTGGACGCCAATCAGCTGCTGATAGTGCCTCCACATGCTGTACATGGTACGGAAACAACTGGTTCTCCCGTAACACTCTCCATACAGTGACGTGGTCAACGTTACCTTGGACAGCAGCAACTTCTCTGACGCTGACATTAGGGTTATCGTCAACTGCACGAAGAATTTCCTTGTCCATTGCAGGTGTCGTCGTTCTAGGTCTTCCCCAGTGGCGAGTCATAGGCTAGAATGTTCCGTGCTCCCTAAGACGCCGATCAATTGCTTCGAACGTCTTCCTATCGGGACACCTTCGTTCTGGAAATCTGTCTCGATACAAACGTACCGTGCCACGGCTATTGCCCAGTGCTAATCCATACATCAAATGGGCATCTCCCAACTCTGCCTTTGTAAACATTGCACTGACTGCAAAACCACGTTCGTGATGAACATTAGCCTGTTGATGCTACGTACTGTAGAGCAATGAGTCTCATGTCAACACAAGCACCAAAGTCAATATTACCTTCCTTCAATTGGGCCAACTGGCGGTGAATCGAGGAAGTACAGTACATACTGACGCAACTAAAATGAGCTCTGACATGGAAATATAACATCTTTTTCTATGTGTGTGAGGAATGTTTCCTGAAAGTTTGGCCGCACTTTTTTGTAACATCCTGTATAACACTAACATTGTTCTGAATATCATTTGAATGTCAAACAACATTTAACATAAAATTTATTATCGTTTGGTAAGACTGAAGTGGCTGATAACTTCTAGGTAAAGACATAAATAAAGTGTCTTCAGCCAATAACAAGGGTAAATTGTTAGTTTCATTAATGCAAAGAAACACAATGTACGTAAGTATTACAAACTAACAAACAATAATGAAACATTTCCTAAAAATACTGATAAATAAAGTGGATAAAAACCTCAAACTCTAAAAATGAATCATATAAACACCTGAGCCGAGCTGCGGCTCGCGTTGGTGCTATTTGTAGTTTTCCTGCTCTTTTGGAGCATTTAGCTGACATTTTCTTCTTCTCGTGTTGACTCACGCCACTTGGTTTCGGAAGCGTTGCCTGTCCGCTAGTGGCAGCAGCGGCGGTTATCGATATATAGTAACTGTGGCCCTATTTTTGTGGGGTCGTCGTTGTTCTTCCGGGTCATGTCAGTGGGCATTTCGGTTATGGACTCAGGAGGAACCAGGTCTGCGCAGCACGTGAACGCGTCAGCAGCGCTGGCGGAGAACATGGACTGCCGAATCGAAGGCCTGTGGTCACGAGGGTGCACAACCTCTTCGTGAACCGGGTCCTAAGTTGAGTGCTTTTGGATTCAAGAGGAGAAACCTTCACCAGTGACTTGGGTTCCTGTTGCTGCTCGTAGTGTTGCCCAGGCAAACAGCAGCGAGGGGAATTTTTGGGGAAGGCGGATCTGATTAGCTTTCCTGGAATTCTAATTACTATTTATTGCGTTCAGTTTGTTACTATTTATTATCTTCAACCAGCGGTATTTTTCCAGCCTCGTGGCCGCTAACGCTCCAGTTACCTGCCCTGGGGGTTAGTGTATATAACAGCAGTGTACGTCTCCTCGCCTTGCCGCTGCTGTCCGGTGAGGCTTGTAGTTTTGACAGCTTTCTTAATTCTAGGTTGGTTGGCGATTCTTTTACTCTGGTGGTAGTGATTTTTTTCTGACTCCAGGCGCTCTAAGCACACTATTTTACGGGCGGAGTCTAGACTGCCGGTTCAGGCTTTGAGGTATTTTTACATCTTTGCATTTGGTTTTTTGGAGGTCAGGTAGCCTCAGAAATATTATAATTAGTCATTCGTTAGATTGCCGCTAGTCTGAGTTACCATCTTAGGAAGTGAATGCAACTCTTGGCCGCCTATCTCATCGCTCGCGAAAGTCTGTTTTGCCGGACCTACTCCAATGTCGATTCCTGGTGCGCCGTCTGTGACTGGTCCTTGTGTTTTATTATTGTATTTGTTTTTTATTGTATGTTTCTAAATGTTTTTATATAATTGCCATTCTTGGCGTTACAGTAGGTTCAAATAATTGTGCTAACAAGTTTATCATCATTTTTTCTCACTTGTCTGGTGATCAGTTGCCTGTCTTTTTAATTTAACCTTTGCTATTGCATTGCTGTTTTACAGTATGTTTGTTAAATTTTTAAGGCCTTCAGTAATGACTGTGGTTACTTGCCTTAAAATTCTATTTAGGATCACATTATCTTGTTTTAAAACATTATTTGCTGTGTTTGTATTTTATGCTCATTTTGTAAATCTTAACGCACTGTAAGCACTATTAATTACACAGTTGCTTATTCCTTCATTAATAACGTGTGATATCCTGATTTACTGCTGAGTCTGGAATTACCGTTTTAAAATAAACATGTGTAATTGCAAAGGGAACCAATAGTAACTGATTACGGCCCGTCCACAAACATAACTGAATCCTGCCTTCCTTGACTACCAGTTTTCAAAATCCTTTAACCTTGTCGTATATGAGAGCGATGGTAAATACCCATTAGTGAAAAATACTAACTAAAATAAGTATCTAGTACAATTATGGGCCATACATAATCCTTGCAGCAATACTGGGCAAAAAACCAGTGTCATACATCGATAAGCTACTAACGACAATAACATTACGCCACTAAAAGTATTCTCAGAATCATGATAATGTCATATAACTTTCACAGATACAATGTCGTACCAATTTCTTAGAAGAACTCGCAACTAAAAATAGGCAGATAGCGTAGTGTTCCCATGGGAAAAAATTAAGTTTTCTATCAAAATGTTGTGTGTACTGAAGCAGGCTGAAATCGAAGGCGATTGATGTCTAAAAAAGTAAAGAATACGATAAACCCAAAGGAAAAATGTTAATCGCGCCGTCAAATTAACACGCTAGGCGCTTTGGGGCACTATAGACAGTACAAGGCGGTCGTGTGGCCCCGCACCGTTAACATACTTCACGACTATGAAGTGGTGTGAGTATAGGCTGCATGAAATCAGTACACATCAAAATGTATCAACATGCAGTCGTGGCAGAATGACAAGGAGGCGTAGTTGTGTTTGGATTTACCCGTGGTCACAACGTGAATGAAGTATCAATGTGGAATGTCCAACGTGTCTACCAGGAGTGGTGCTCCACGCACAACCATGTTACACGACGTAATAACAGCGGTTTAAAAAAAAAAATCCTATTCGACGGGGACCACACACCACGGTCACATTTGTTTATGACAATCGGTTTTAAATACGACGATAATTGGATACATTATACTTAGGTGGCGGCGGGGAGCTTTCCTGAAGGTTAAAACTGCACTGTACGTTGCACAGCTGTACTACTTTGTCGATCGCTTTCGGTAAAGAAGGCGGCTATCCATGCGACTCCTGTGGCAAAAGAGAATAAGCAAATAAGAAATGTATACAATTTTTGTACAAGAGCCCTTATTCTTCATGTGTACATACATTACATGCAGAGTGATTCACACATAATACTAACAAAAAGGTATTCACATGTCCATTGCACATAAAGTACGCTTGCACCAGCCCTGTTTCCTCACCTCGAAATAAATTGGCCAAAGAGATTATGATAGAGGCTCTATACGTTCCAAAGATATATGACTATAGACGTATTCGCCCTACAAACATGTCAAAGATGTCATAACATTCTGTAGTTGAAATGGTCATTGCATGAAGTAGTCTTATTTAATATTAAGTATGCAATTTAAATTATTGTACTACCATCAATAAACAAAATTAAACTGTAGAAGTGTGGATGCATACCAATAATAAAAAAGACACACAAATGTAGTGAAACTATAAAAAAAACAGGTGTAAAACTACATGACTTACTAAAAACCCATTTTAAGCTTATGGTCGACTAGCGATGTACTCAAATAAGTTGAACACTAATCTCCATTGGCGAACAAGCGATGAATATGTCACAGTTTACTAGGTACAGTTCTAATATTATAACGATACACTGAAGCTAATGAAATACAACTACAGGCTAAAAAATTTATCAAGGTATCCAAAAATACTGTGAAACCATTCGCATTCCTAAAAAGCTAAAGTGACTGCATATGTAAACTACTGAAGCCAATACTATACAAGTTCATGCTAACAGATGCATCAAGTATTTAATCACACTGCATACCAATGTCTTAATCTAAATAACATAAAAATATCCATTACATCTTTTTTCGTGAAATTTATTTTTTGAAACAATATAAAATACGAAGATGGTCTAAAGTCCCACTCAGGGGCAAAGGCAACAAATGCACCAAAGAATTTAATCATACTGTGTAATTTCATTCGTGAAGAGTTAAAGTGAGTGCCCATACACTGAGCTGAATCAAATGCCATATCATCACAGGTTATCAGGCCTATCAACGTAATTCAGCTACACTGTCTGCATCAGACTTTGGCAGATTTTAAATTTGGGGAAAAGAGATGTGATATATGTTTTATGGTATTTAGCTGCAGATTGTGTTTTATATACTTCGACTGACTAGTTAGCCTATAACTTTATGGTACTGGCTACTGTACATTACAGATACACTCACTTTCTTTTAACTTTTTAGAAACGTCGATGTTACCCAGTGTATTTCCTTACTTTGATACATTTGTTATCCTGTAATTGCATTTCATTGGCTCCAGTACGTCATTATAATGTATGACACATGAAACTATAATGATACAAGCCACATTAGTAACAAACAAAGTGAACTGTAACATATTATTGTTTGTTCTCCACTGGAAATTATCTTTCAACTTAATTGAATACATTGTTAGTTGACAATAAGACCAAAGTGTCTTTTCAGTAAATCATGTATCTTTTTGTATATTGTACTGCATTTGTGTGTGTGTGTGTGTGTTTTTTTTTATCATTGGCATGCGTTCAGGCTTGTATGGTGTAAATTTGTTTACTGATGGTACTACCGTGATGCAATTGCTTAATCAATACTAACTGATGAAGAAGAAAGTAATGTAATGCCTACTTCATGCAAGGAACAGGTTAACTTCATAACATTATGAGATTTTTGCCACACTGGTAGTGTGAGTATATCGATATTCGTATATCAATGGAATGCTTACAGCCTCTGTTATTGGACAATTTAGTTCAAGATGAGACAACACGTCTGATGCAAGAGCGTTTGATTTTTATATGACATGGCTGTTACACATGGATAGCTGTAATAAGTGTGGGACGTTTTCAAAGTTTCACCGTCTATGGAAATTGTGCAATGCATAGGTGAATACTTTTCTGTAAATACTGTGTGTGTGGCATTTCTCACGTACTGTATGTGTATACGAAGAAAAATATTTCATAAGGCAACTTGTACAATAATTCTGTACACCTATTATTTGGATACTCTTTTCTGGCTCGGATGAATCGAGTATTTTCAGATTTTTTTGGAAAATTACTCTTTCCCAATGTTGGGTACAGGTATTTTGATGATGTGTTGTGCTTGTGGACAACTTGTAAATTTCCTCAAAACTCAACAATATAAAATTGACAATGGAGATTGGGAGTAACTGCAAAAAATATTTAGGTCTATACATGTATATCAGTGATCATATTCGTACTTCCAAGTTTTATAGGAAACTTAGCACCACAGGTAATGTAATACCTACCTATTCTCAACATCTAGTGACACTTAAATATGCTGCCTTTCATTCAATGTTACAGCACCTAATATCCGTCAAAACAAAGAGCATCAAACATTGGCTACCCTCTTAGCTTTGTGGACTCCATAATGCAGAAAAAGTGGAAACAAGGTGTACTCTCTTCTTTACCCTATTCTCAATCATTCGCCTCAAGAATGTAATAAATGAAGCGCAGTTCCGTATATAGGAAAAGTCTCACTGGATGCAGCCAAAAACCTTAGATCCAGGAACTTAAAAACATTATTCTTTGTGCACAACACTGTTGGAAATTTTTCCCCACTGAAAGAGAAACAGTCCAAATTTGGAAAAGCACGGAATATAAAAATTTCTTGTAATGGTGCAAATTATATATTAACCGGTCTGGCAGGGGAATGTACACCCACTTGCAGGAACACCATCTGCTTAAAGAAGGCGATAGTTACAAGATGAAGTATTGCATCATATCCGTAAAGGAAGGAAGATGAACTTTCTTGAAATAATGGAAATTAGTATACATATGTCGATATGCCTAACCTTGGCAGCATAGGACCAGACGCAGCTCACTTACTCGCCACTTCTAACTGCATATACTTCTCATAGTCCCATTCAGACCATGTTATAAATTACCCACCTTACTTACATGCGCCGGCCGAGGTGGCCGAGCGGTTCTAGGCGCTACAGTCTGGAGCCACGCAACCGCTACGGTCACAGGTTCGAATCCTGCCTCGGGCATGGATGTCTGTGATGTTTTTAGGTTAGTTAGGTTTAAGTAGTTCTAAATTCTAGGGGACTGATGACCTCAGAAGTTGAGTCCCATAGTGCTCAGAGCCATTTGAACCATTTACATTTACTAAAGTTTCTCTTGATTACATTGTATAGTGACAGCTGCTTCGTATACGTGCTTAATGTCACTAGTATACCTTACCTCTTGCAATTTAGAAGCTATTAAAGACGATATTATTTTGTTTATTTTGGATCATGTAACCAAAATTTACTGTTAAATTTATTTTCTTGTATGAACAATTGTTGTATGTCGTAGATCGTTCATTAATTGGTGTGCCAAATATTCTATCTCAGCTAAATAATCTTGCATCGCATTTACATTGGGGTAATTGCTTTAATTTTATTCCTGAATCTAACAGTAACATTTTAATCTCTGGTAATGAAGACACTGTGTAGAAGCACTAGTTTAAAATCTTTTACTGGGAAAAATATCACTCTATCACCTATTTATACTTTGTAACTGATGATGACATAACAGCCGAAAACCGAATTTTGAAATAAATAAAAGCTGTTGTAGAATATTACAGCAGTATTGTGTGTGTTTTCATTCATAATGTATAAAATAGACTACCAAGAACCGACGGAACAGTCAATCAGTGCAACTGTCAGAGTCATGACCGAAATCGATCTCCTTTAATAACAGAAATGTATTACATTAGTGTGTTATACGATGTAATTTTTAGCCAGACAAACAGCTCAGTGAACGCCGATCTTAATTTTATGTTTGAAGATTGCGATGGGAATTAAATATGATTCGTATTTTGAGTCGAATACTTTGCAGAAGGCCATTTCACACGGTACAACATACAACTGCACGTTGTGCGCACAGGGTAGTGAGACGTTTAACTTGCAATGTGGGGAGGATGTAGTTGATGCCGAAGGCGTTACTGTCGTGTTTTGGGAGTGGTATTTGCACCATGTGCTGCGTCCTTACATCCAGATTATAGCCAACTTGAAATTAGATTATTTCGGTGTTTTATGTCACCAACTTTGCCCTTTTCTATGCATATTTACGATGGATACGCTGTAGAGACTATCGCCTTCCACAACAGCACACTTACACACACACTTACACACACACACACACACACACACACACGTTCCAGACAGGCATCCTGTCTCAAATAGTGTGCTAAATTACTCGATCTTAGGTCACAGCAAATGTGTGGAACTATTCTGAATAGAGGCCAAAAACAGTAATCAACAATGTCGCAGTTCGATCGCTCTACAGGATCTAATAATCGAAGAGTGGTATCAGCTTCATACGGCACACCTGTCCTATCTCTGCACTGCAGCCATTATCATGGCTAAAGGCGGTATCACAAGGTGCATCTCCTGGGACGTGACTAGTCCTTTCTCTGGTGTTTTGGTATATCAATCGTTACTTCCTAGTATTTTTCTCAAATCACGATAAATTTCTGTAACCTGTGAAAAGTCAATGAAAATAATGTTCATCCTTCTGGAGAAACCAATTATAATGCCGCTATACGTGAACTTGGAGTTTCTAACTACCATGCAGGCGCTAAGCGTACTGCGTCTTTGGTCTTCATTAAATAAGAATGGAAACTATACTGTCTTTAAAGACAGAAGCTGATTTTCCAAACTTCATCTTCACATTTACTGCATGCATGTACTGTCTCCTCCCCCCCTCCCCCTGTCCCATTGTCCTGAGACACAGTCCTGTACAGTACTGTCATCGTTATCACGCACACATCACGTATAAAGCGCATACGTCAACATTTAGCATATGTTTTTATAGTGAAAAATGAATTTAAGTTTTTACGTAGTTCCCTTAAGGTCGATACAAATCGCTGACTGTTTAAGTAGCGAATGAATTCTATTCCTGGTGTACGATACTAGAATATCTGCCAAGTACCCATCTGCGACTTCCAGAACCAGATCTTCTGAGAGTAAATACGTTTCAAGCCACAAACGAATTACAGACCTTGGTTGCGAGTGGACGGTAATTTAAAACAATGGGATAAGTAGAAAATTTACGCGGGACCGGAATTCAAAGCGTGGTCTCCTGCTCATTAAACACTGTGGCCTTCAAACACTATCGTCTTTGCAACTGCACAGACTACCTTAGAACGCCTGCCATCAGATGTAAATTCTCAACTTATCCATACACAATGAATGTAGTGTCCCTTGCCAATTATCCTCAATACTCACGACATTCCACTTACTCCTGTAAAAATTCCAGTCTCATGTGCATCCACACTGAAAAGTTCATTGGTTGTCCTCGCCTCTTGTGTATTGGTGTGCGCTCTTACTGAAATTTCCGAAAGAAAGGACACCACACACATACACACACACACACACACACACACACACACACACATACAGGGTGACAGTTTTTGAAATATGTGAAATAAAATCGTCATAACTTCTGAACTGTATGTGTTAGTACACCTACACTGCACTTTTCCCTGCAGGGCATCATGGGAATTAGTATGCGCATGATGGTTCGGTTTAGCAACGAAACCCGCCTTCATTTGTGCTGTTGTGTAGATAGTTAGGCGTAGTCAGTGTGTACACAGCTTTCCCACTAGACCGCGCCCTGCTAAGCACAACAGCGCAGGGGCAGAGCTCGTCCGTCTCCACACTACGAGATGGCGCTGACTTAGAGACGGACCAAATTCTGCTTCCGCCGATCCGTGTATTAATATGTAATGCAGCCAATGAGATTGCTGCTAATGTAGAACCTTTTCTCCTTGTGGATCACACTCACGCAGTGATACCTGAATGTGCGAGGTATTATGACGAGTGTACAGTCCTCCGATTAATCAGTCTGCATTAGTCTGTAGTCAAGTTTCAGTCTGCGCCTAATAAGATTATCATATTCCTGTACATAGCCATGAAGATAAATGTATAGATACTTTGTCAAGTATCAGAGATATATGAGAATAAGATTAACTTACCAAGACCAAAGGAACTTCAGATTATCATTTGTAAATAGCATCCAGAATCAAGTTAAGTAAGGTTTACGCTTTTCATTATTTTAATAAACGTATGTGAAAATTAATCAAATTCTCTTTAAAGTTGGTCACCGTCAATCTGCTACTCTAAGCATGCAAGTGGCATTTCTATCATCTGACCTAATGGCAGAAGATAAACACGCTACGATAAGACCACAAGACATATTGCTGACACTCGCCTCTTCGCTAGAGTGACAAGTCAAATAATCTGATGGTGTGTGTACCGAAGGTCTTACAGTACGTACACCACAATTTGGGTGGGTTCATTAATAAGCAAAACTGGCGCATCTGTGGGCTGAGAACTTCTATTTCCTGATAGAGAAAACTCTTCACCCTCAACAGGCGACTGAGTCGTGTGCATTGCCCAGTCACGGAATAATCGGTGCGATATTCCTTCCTGGCATGGTGACTAAAGAATGAGACGTGAAGGCTTTGGAAGACTATTTTATCCCCATTATCCAAAGTGACCCTAATGTCAATAAGATGTTCATACAAGACGGAGCAGGTGAGTGTTTGATATCCAGGAGGGGCACTTTGAGGACTGCATTCTGTCTCAGGGGTACTCAGAAACCACTAGCATGGGCGTCGACTGGCCGCCAGGCCGCCATTTTCTCCAGATCTGAACAAATGCGACTCCTTTTTCTGGGGCTACAGTAAAGACAAAGAGTACAGCAATAACCCCAAAACCGCTGCTGAGCTGAAAACAGCCATTCAGGAAGTCATCGACAGCATCGATGTGCCGACACTTTAGAGGGTCATGCAGAATTTCGCTATTAGTCTGCGCCACATCCTCGATAATGATGGCAGGCATATCGAAAATGTCACAACCTAAATCCGAATATATGTAGTGAAGTGTACATGTTGAAGAAAGTGTGTGCACGCTGTTGTTTGTAAATAATTTACGCTTTTTTCATGTAGTTCAATAATTGTCACAGTATATGTATAACGGTCGTGAACGTCATTTACCTTTTATATTGGACGTGGTGAGTTGATGTTACTCAAGAGTGCCTTTAAGGCAACAAAGATGCCATTATTAACATCTCACTGAGACTGAATGAGGCCGTGTAACAGGGCCACGAGTAGCTGGATATTCCGTCTGCGATATATATACGAATTAACATCAGAAACTAAGGATTACACGGTCAGAATGTGCTATATCTTGATGAATTCAAATAAGAAATTATGGATTATATGGCTACAGGGTGTTATATATGGAGAATACTGTAGATGCACCAACAATCGCACATTGAATCCCTCAGTTTTCCCATTGCCACAGCACATTCGTGGGCGCCTACAATGGTTAAACGTGGTAGTCTTCCCTTTCGCAGTCCTGGCAGCTTGTTCTGTTTTGTAGTTTGTCCCAAACGGTAACGTGGTATTCAGTAGTTAGTGACTTTATCTAAGCGAGGTAATCAATGCCAGTATTCCCATTTACACCCCACGACACATTGGCCATAACATTTCCGGCAGATAAATTATGCGTTTCCGGACACATGTCCATGTAATACCTTTTCTTTATTTGTGTGTGTGGAATGTTTCCTGAAAGTTTGGCCGTACCTTTTTGTAACACCCTGCATATTGTCGTCGACCCACCACATGTCAATTGACAGAGAAAAAATGCACTTCTAGTGCCGCGGTTCAACTGTAGCAGCCAAAGCCACACATCTCCTATCGTGGAGGGGTTTCCGTCCTCTCTTGCCACGCTGGAAAGACACCGATTGCACACATGGTCGGCAGTGTCCACAACCATTCGGCCACGGCCCGCGTCGACCGTTTATTATTCAAATATCCCAGCCCCAAGGCGCACCAGCTCCCAGCCGACGCTTTTGGCTGCTGGCCATCAGATCTCCCCGCATCGCTGCATCCTTACAGCTCCAGCTGTGGCCCCGTGGGATGCTTTAGGCCCGTAACGCCCATCCAAAATGAGTCGGAGTAGTGCCCAGATGTGCAAGTTCCCCATACAGCCTGCCTGTACCTATCTCCGCCGCATCTATTAAAGCAGACGGAGACACAAGAGTACACTTGTACTGAAGCCCTGTGCTGACAGCAGGCCAACATTGGTTTCCACAATGTTTGCAAGTTTCATGGTACACACTCAGTCTGCTGTACATTATAAAGATTGCGCTGTCAATCCATCGTGACCAGCCACATATGCCTTTGCGTAGGTAGTTCAACTGGAGCTCATTTTTAGCAAAATGAACAAACAGAAATCAAGGTAGATTGAGGAGAAATTAAGCATGGGTAAAGATATACTAGTTACGAACCAGAGCTCAAACCCAGCAAGGGAGAACTTTTCGTGTGTTTATGAAATCGGTAGGTGGCCGGCAATGCAAATTATGTAAAAAGTTGCCGAACACTCTTTCGGGACCACGAGTATGTAACTATATGTTTGTAAATGTAACCAGTAGGTTCCTCACTCCATAAATACAGGGTGATATTTTCTAATGTGTACAGAGTTCAGGAATTGATCGTTGAGAGCATACGGAACAAGTAAGGTCTAATGAACTTATTTCCGGAACTGCATTGTTCCATACTAGAGGCCATTTATTCTATCAGTCTTTCTGAAAGAGATTGACAAGTAATACGGGCTGTACCATGCAGCCACAGTTGCTGTATCTCTTTAAAATGGTTTCCATGTGCTTCAACGCATGCGTGTACGCACCGTAGCACATTGGCCAGGCTGCATCCGAACAGTGTCAAAGATAGCATGAATACGCTGTCCCAGTGTCACCACATCTGGAATGGGTTCTGAAAACACGATTCTTTCGAGATGGCGGCATAACTAGAATTCGTACGGGTTGAGATCCGCTAAACGAGCAGGCCAAGCAATTGCATCCCCTCGTCCGATCCACCGAACAGAGAACAGACGACCGAGACGCGTCCGGACGTTAACAATGGCCTCGAACACCATCATGTACACGCAGATAACCCTTCCAATCATCGTGGCAGTTCTTTCAGAAGGGGAGGCAAAGTCACCGGCAAGAAACGCCAATAGTTCCGTCCTGTTAGGCGAATGGGACTGGTCCAGAAATACGGTTCTAGGCGCTTTACTCTGAAACCCCGCGACCGCTACAGTAGGAGGTACGAATCCTGTCTCGGGCATGGATGTGTGTGATGTCCTTAGGTTAGTTTGTTTTAAGTAGTTCTAAGTTCTAGGGGACTGATGACTTCAGATATTAAGTCCTATAGGATGTAGCCATGGTCTAGGGGTGCGCGGCTCTCGCAGCCGAGCAAAGAAGACGTGCGGTGCGTGCTCTCCGCTGACAGAGAAGGCCGCGCGCCTTGTTTACTTTCTTCGCCCGACACTAACGTGACGCCGTAGCGCTACAAGACCATGGCAAACCAATACAGAAGATCAACCTTGAAATTCACGTTTCGAAACGGCTTTACCCGACCAAAGGCACTCGAAGTCGAACGTTTTTTAAAAGAGGAAGCCAAGATCCCGGCTGCCGACATTGTCGGCATTCACTTTTCGATCGTCAGTAGCACGGTCTATGTAAAGCTCGTAAACGAAACTACTTGCGACAAGGTGCTTCGAGAGATGCAACAACAACTCCGCTTCTGCCACGCAGATGGCAATGTTGGCAACATCGACGTCGGCCATGCCGCAATGGGACTGCTGACTATACGCATCTTCCAACTTCCATTTGAACTCCCGGCGGCAGAAGTTGTAGCGGCGCTCCGCCCCTAAGGCACGGTACACGAACACCTTGCTGAAAAATGGACCCAGTTTAAGACGTATCCAGTACTCAATGGAGTACGCCAAGTGCGCATAGAGCTCCAACGACACGTGCCATCCCATCTACAGATAGGTGGATGCCGGGCCATAGTTATTTATGACGGTCAGCCGAAGACGTGTTCCGGATGCGGTAAGGAAGGCCACCTTCGTTCCGAGTGCCTCCAGCGTCGGATCACACAACTCCCACCGAACGACGTTCCACCACCAGCGGCGAAGACTATTCTACCCGTGACTTACGCGGCGGCGCTCACGACGTTCTCCACACAACAGACACGGCCGACCGCTTCACCGGTACAAGAATCACTTGCCACGGACAAAAACCTGGATGATCCGCCGACCTGGCCAGTGGTGGAAAATATTACTACGACTCTGGAGCTACCGAATGCGACAGACATTGATGCCAGTAAGGTAGCAATTGATTCCCTTATTGTACCGACCGAAGCGCTTGTTCCGGCGGAGCGTGAGTCAGTGCCGTCTTCTGACAATGAAGGCCACGTACGGAAACAGCGATCACCGAAACGCCGAAAGCGGCGTCGTCGGACCGTGTCGGAACACAGCGGTTCGCATTCGGCCGGGGAAGAACAACTGACCACTCAAGAAGCCAGCCGCGAAGCTGAGGCTGTTTCCACTGACTCCAACCTTGCAAAACAGACAGAAAATCATGCAGCTTTCGACCATCAGCCTATTGACAGAAACAGTGAGCAGCGGGAAGGTACCAGTGCAGGCAGCGAAGTCGCCCGGTCCCTTACTATGGACCATGAACAGACATCCGCGCCCGCTTCGTGGGCCGAGGACGTCGAGACACAAGATCCCGACCCGCGGCCAGCTGAGGCGCCGCCGGGTCATGCAGCATAAGCAGCATAAGGAGGACCGCGTTCGGTGGGGGGTAACATCACTTCCGATGTTCGCTTCTCTCCACCTTCACCGTGGATAACCTCACCCAAACAACTCGTTGCCAGGCTTACCGCCTGGCGACAATGAATATCAACATAATCAGTTCTCCTGTCAAGATCCAACTTTTGAAAGAAACCATACGAGCCATGGGGGTTGACTTTGCTTTCCTAGAAGAAGCGAAAACGACGGCACTCCCGCACCTGGATTGTCGTCGGCAATTTGCAGCGACGTGGACTGACTGTGAACGCCGCCACCCTCGATACACCTCGACCCTGGAGTGGTGGCTCCTCTGTGCCAAACCAGCAATCCGTAGAACACTTATGCAATATGGCAAGGACGTGAGTGCGTAGCATCGACAGACCCTCGATTTTTACCACGCGGCACTCAGGGACCTCGACGCCTTACCCCCTTCCCCGGAGAGAAAACAAGATCAAAGCGCAATCAAGGCTCACATACTATCATTGACGAAGCGCCGACTAGAAGGTGCAGTCGTCCGCTCGCGACGGCACGACCGAACGTTTGCAGAGGAACCCACTATGCACCACGTTGTGGCGGATAAGCGCCGACAACGCCAACATT
The DNA here is from genome assembly GCF_023897955.1 of Schistocerca gregaria. Taxonomy (NCBI): domain Eukaryota; kingdom Metazoa; phylum Arthropoda; class Insecta; order Orthoptera; family Acrididae; genus Schistocerca; species Schistocerca gregaria. Next base: position 352,598,467 of record NC_064922.1, on the reverse strand, counting down.
TAATCACACAACTCAGGACACACGACGGTCGCTTATGTACGACCCAAGCAACCATAGTAAAGGCAGTGGAGGATCGTTTTCATCATCTTTACAAGGAAAGAATCGTCGATAACGAGGCCACTACTGATGCGTTACAGCAGGTAACACGTACTATCGACGAGGCTACTGTGAATGCACTAACAGAGGAAATCTCACTCGAAGAAGTCGAAGACGCTGTGGACAAAGGTGAGACCAATAAGTCTCCTGGACCTGATGGATTGCTCATCGAATTCTACCGGACTTTCCGTGACATCATGATGTCTCGCTGGGTTATAATGTTCCGCGACCTTATGTCTCCAGACTGTGTTGCGCCGCCAGCGTTTGTAGAAGTTTTTCTCATACCGGTACACAAGCCAGGTGGAGGGCTATCGATTAATGACTATCGGCCGCTTACAATGCTGAACGCCGATTACAAGATTTTCACCAGGATTATGGCGAGCCGTATTAAGGCGACATTGCCGGTGATACTCGCTCCAGAGCAGACGTCGCAGGGGGGAGAAGCCAACATACACATGGCCACCGGTGACTGCAGGGACTTAATAGCGATCGCTTCTGAGTGCCGTCTGAGAGTGGCGATCGTCTCCGTAGATTTAAACCGCGCCTTTGATAGAGTGCACCACAACTTCCTCCTACGAGTGATGGACTGTATGGGATTTCCCCCGGGCCTCTTCGACACCCTAAGGTGTCTTTGGACCGCAGTAAGCTCACACGTCCAGGTCAATGGAAGGACGGTAGGACCAGTACCCATTAAGAGGTCTCTACGATAGGGTTGTCCCCTTTCTACCTACCTTTATGCCATCGCACTCGAGCCACTCCTAGGGGGCCTTAACCACCGCCTATGTGGCATCACGCTGCGGGACGTCACCTTTCGCTATAAGACATACGCTGACGACCTGCTACTGCCGTTTCGTTCCAATGACGAAGTTCAAAGCGTCCTAACCTGGATTGAGCGATACGTACAGGCCGCAGGCAGTCTTCTGAACATCAACAAGTCGGCGGCGTTGGATATTGGGCGTGGTCTCGGACCGGAAGGCCTCGCTCCCCTCCCACCAGTTTCTGATCTGCGATATTTGGGAATCACGTTCAAGAAAGATGTACGTAAAACAGCTGCAGCAAACTACCTACGGTTATTACAGATCATACGCGCAATGGTGCGACAGAACCTGCTCCGGGACTTGAATCAGCTACAACGTGTTGAATACCTGAACCTCTACGTGGCATCAAAACTCAACGACGTGGCACAAGTTACTTTCCGGCTGCAAAATAGCATGCGCTTACATTGTTCAAAGGACTTGTCGTCGCCTACATCTTTAGCGACGGAGAGAAAGAGCAGATTGATTACTGGTGGTTCCTGCAAAATGCTCACAATGGCCTCGAACGCACACCGAAATACCGTACGCTCTTCGCAAATTATTTACGCAGCGTTTTCGTTAAACCCCCACTCAGCTGGGGAGCGCCGAGCTGCGGTTAATGTTCTGTGCCGCATCACACAAACAGCTGAACGTTCTGCCTTGTCAGCCATGAGCGAAGGAAGAGACAAGCTGCTGCAAGGATGGTGTTTTCCTTGAGGCACTAGCGAAGCTGAATGCCTCCGTTGCAGATGCCCTTCAAAGGCGCAATTGGGGATATCAGATAACGATGACGAGGCTGAAAGTGGAACCAGTTACTTTATTGAAGAACCTTTTAGTTGGAATTACATCAGTGATTTATGTTTTTATTTCTGGATTACTCTTTCATGCCACCTTTGTTGTTGTAACACTTACTTGTAACACTTAGTTACTAGAATTCTCATTTGTACACGTTCCCTGAGTGTAATCATGTAGCAAAAAACATAAAACAAAAAAAGTGGCAAAGGATAGCCCGAACCTTGATTTTCCATATTTCCCCTGATATATAGGCAGCTCTCTGAGATGGTTTTACTCAGGAGCCAACGCCTGAAGTGGATCAGATTTTTTTTTTATGGGATGAAAAGTGGCGGTGGCACTTAAGGGTTTTTTTAGTTCCATTTTCCTAAGGGGCTTTTAAGGGAAATTTAAAAAGAAGAAAAAAAGAAAAATAGAATAAAAAAGCGGTTGTAAATAAAATATAAAAAAATTAAAAAACTGGTAGCGTCTTTGATTCATAATCAAAACGTCTTCGGTCACGGGTTCGATCCCCGCCATTGCCTAAATTTTGATAAATAGTCAGCATTGGGGGCCGGAGACTTTCGGCATAAGAAGACAGCCTCATTCTGCCAACGGCCTTGTCAAAGAGGGCGGAGGGGCGGATAGAGGTGCAGGGCACTCTCTTGTCCTACGGGTGGGAAAATGCCCCTAAAGGCGGAAGAATCAGCAATGATCAACGACATGAGGATGCAGAAAGCAGTGGAAACCACTGCTTTAAAGACAAGTAACGTGTATCCACAGGACATGTGGCCTGTAGTTGAAAAAGTGTGATGATGATCTCTCTATTGGCAAAAGATTCCAGAATAGTCCCCCATTCGGATCTCCGGGAGGGGACTGCCAAGGGGGAGGTTACGATGAGAAAAATATTGAATAATCAACGAAAGTATAATGTTCTACGAGTCGGGGCGTGGAATGTCAGAAGCTTGAACGTTGTAGGGAAACTAGAAAATCTGAAAAGGGAAATGCAAAGGATCCATCTAGATATAGTAGGGGTCAGTGAAGTGAAGTGGAAGGAAGACAAGGATTTCTGGTCAGCTGAGTATCGGGTAATATCAACAGCAGCAGAAAATGGTATAACAGGTGTAGGAATCGTTATGAATAGGAAGGTAGGGCAGAGGGTGTGTTACTGTGAACAGTTCAGTGACCGGGTTATTCTAATCAGAATCGACAGCAGACCAACACCGACAACGATAGTGTAGGTATACATTCCGACGTCGCAAGCTGAAGATGAACAGATAGAGAAAGTGTATGAGGATATTGAAAGGGTAATGCAGTATGTAAAGGGGGACGAAAATCTAATAGTCATGGGCGACTGGAATGCAGTTGTAGGGGAAAGAGTAGATGAAAATGTTACAGGCGAATATGGGCTTGGGACAGGGTATGAAAGAGGAGAAAGACTAATTGAGTTCTGTAACAAGTTTCAGCTAGTAATAGCGAATACCCTGTTCAAGAATCACAAGAGGAGGTGGTATACTGGGAAAAAGGCCGGGAGGTACGGGAAGATTTCAATTAGATTACATCATGGTCAGACAGACATTCCGAAATCAGATACTGGATTGTAAGGCGTACCCAGGAGCAGATATAGACTCAGATCACAATATAGTAGTGATGAAGAGTAAGCTGAAGTTCAAGACATTAGTCAGGAAGAATCAATACGCAAAGAAGTCGGATACGGAAGTTCTAAGGAATGACGAGATACGCTATAGATACAGCAATAAGGAATAGCGCAGTAGGCAGCACAGTTGAAGAGGAATGGGCATCTCTAAAAAGGGCCATCACAGAAGTTGGGAAGGAAAACATAGCTGCAAAGAAGGTAGCTGCAAATAAACCATGAGTAACAGAAGAAATACTTCATTTGATTGATGAAAGGAAGGAAGTACAAACATGTTACGGGAAGATCAGGAATTCAGAAATACAAGTGGCTGAGGAATGAAATAAATAGGAAGTGCAGGGAAGCTAAGACGAAATGGCTGCAGGAGAAATGTGAAGACATCGAAAAAGATATGATTGTCGGACGGACAGACTCAGCATACAGGAAAGTGACATTAAAATCAACGGTGGTAACATTAAGAGTGCAACGGGTATTCCACTGTTGAATGCAGAGGAGAGAGCAGATTGGTGGAAAGAATACATTGAAAGCCTCTATGAGGGTGAAGATTTGTCTGATGTGACAGAAAAAGAAACAGGAGTCGATTTAGAAAAGATAAGGGATCCAGTATTAGAATCGGAATTTAAAAGAGCTTTGGTGGACTTACGGTCAAATAAGGCAGAAGGGATAGATAACATTCCATCAGAATTTCAAAAATCTTTGGGGGAAGTGGCAACAAAACGACTATTCACGTTGGTGTGTAGAATACATGAGTCAGGCGACATACCATCTGACTTTCGGAAAAGCATCATTCACACAATTCCGAAGACGGCAAGAGCTGACAAGTGCGAGAATTATCGCACAATCAGCTTAACAGCTCATGTATCGAAGCTGCTTACAAGAATAATATACAGAAGAATGGAAAAGATAATTGAGAATGCGCTAGGTGACGATCAGTTTGGCTTTAGGAAAAGTAAAAGCACGAGAGAGGCTATTCTGACGTTACGGCTAATAATGGAAGCAAGGCTAAAGAAAAATCAAGACACGTTCATAGGATTTGTCGACCTGGAAAAAGCGTTCGACAATATAAAATGGTGCAAGCTGTTCGAGATTCTGAAAAAAGTAGGGATAAGCTATAGGGAGAGACGGGTCATATACAATATGTACAACAACCAAGAGGGAATAATAAGAGTGGACGATCAAGAACGAAGTGCTCTTATTAAGAAGGGTGTAAGGCAAGGCTGTAGCCTTTCGCCCCTACTCTTCAATCTGTACATCGAGGAAGCTTTGATGGAAATAAAAGAAAGGTTCAGGAGTGGAATTAAAATACAAGGTGAAAGGATATCAATGATACGATTCGCTGATGACATTGCTATCCTGAGTGAAAGTGAAGAAGAATTAAATGATCTGCTGAACGGAATGAACAGTCTAATGAGTACACAGTATGGTTTGACAGTAAATCGGAGAAAGACGAAGGTAATGAGAAGTAGTAGAAATGAGAACAGCGAGAAACTTAACATCAGGATTGATGGTCACGAAGTCAATGAAGTTAAGGAATTCTGCTACCTAGGCAGTAAATTAACCAATGACGGACGGAGCAAGGAGGAGATCAAAAGCAGACTCGCTATGGCAAAAAAGGCATTTCTGGCCAAGAGAAGTCTACTAATATCAAATAACGGCCTTAATTTGAAGAAGAAATTTCTGAGGATGTACGTCTGGAGTACAGCATTGTATGGTAGTGAAACATGGGCTGTGGGAAAACCGGAACAGAAGAGAATCGAAGCATTTGAGATGTGGTGCTATAGACAAATGTTGAAAATTAGATGGACTGATAAGGTAAGGAATGAGAAGATTACACGCAGAATCGGAGAGAAAAGGAATATGTGGAAAACACTGATAAGTAGAAGGGACAGGATGATAGGACATCTGCTAAGACTTGTGGGAATGACTTCCATTGTACTAGAGGGAGCTGTAGAATGCAAAAACTATAGAGGAAGACAGAGATTGGAATACATCCAGCAAATAATTGAGGACGTAGGTTGCAAGTGCTACTCTGAGATGAAGAGGTTAGCACAGGAAAGGAATTCGTGGCGGGCCGCATCAAACCAGTCACTAGACTGATGGAAAAAAAAAAGAAAACAAAAGTACTCAGAGCCATTTGAACCATTCGAACCAAAATATGGTCCCAGTTATCCCGGTCCACACGTTACGGCAGCACCGATGCTGATCATTCGCTGTCATCATACCATGGGGTTCTGCATACTAACCCACAAATGAATGTAATGAAAGTTGATGGTACCACCCCACGTAAAGGTGGCCTTACATATGAGTAGGATGGATGATACAAATCCCGGAATCGTAGTTACCTGGTGAAGAAACCACGAACAAAACTGCTCCCGATGTGGAAAGTATGTTGCTAAAAAGCCCTGCACACGCAGTAAGTGATAAAGCTAGTAACACCTGTCGTCGAGAATGTTCCACACGGTCCTTTGGCTTACCCTGTGCTGGCGGGAAATCTGCCTGGAACTGACAAGGCGGTCACCTTCCACAATGTTAATCACATTTTGCTCCGAACATTTCGGTTACGTACTTCGCGGTTTCCTGCTTGCTGAAAGGCCCCTGTCTCAGACCAACGGTGAAACACTGTTGCAAACATGAATTCTGTGTTTGTTGTCGGCGGGCAAGGGTCTCCGCATACAACTTTGTTGCCCGCCGTTTGTCTTTCCGTATGTAAACACCACGTCGGCAATCTCTCTATTCGAATACGGAAGCATTGTGTACAACACTATATCACAACCACAAGATGTGTGAGTAATAGAAGTGAATCGGACCAACATTATCAATTACTATAGCAGGACAGTGCGCTGGGGATGACGTATGAGGAACAATGTCACCCTCTATGAGGAAACCAAGCATACTGCAACTGTGGCTACATGGTACAGCGCGTATTAGAGCGCAGTCTCTTTAACAAAGTATGACTGAATAAATGGTCTCTATCATGGAAACCATGAGTGTCCGGACATGGAATCATTATACTTTTTTTTTGTTCCGTTTCCTCTTATCGATCAGTCCCTGGAGTTTGTACACGGTGGGAAAAATCACACTGTATTGTACAGCGAACCAAGTTTTAGTGGCTGACAAGTGTGTGGAAATTTGTTCGAAGCATTTGAGGCCATGTATCAGTATGCAGTAATTGTAAAATGAAAACAAACATTGACTGAAATAGAAATAATTGTCCAAATTGACGTTAAAATCCTATTTCTGGTGGGATGCAGTGTAGAGGAAAGAAAGCTACGTGTGAAACAAAAACTACTTCTTTTAGGAACGTACTTTTCAGATTAATATAATATGAAAAACGTGTTTGCTAAAATGCATTTGGAGACGGTAGAAAAAACTATTTTGTCCACTTATAATGAATTCAGTCAACGGGGTTGCCGAAGTGGTAACACCGGTTCCCATCAATCACCGAAGTTAAGCGCTGTCAGGCTTGCCAGTAGTTGGATGGGTCACCGTCTGGGTCTGCCAACTGCTGTTGGAAAGCGGGGTGCACCCAGCCCTTGTGAAGCCAATTGAGGAGCTACTTGACTGAGAAGTGGGGACACCAATCTCGAAAATTGACAACGGCCAGGAGAGAGGTGTGCTGACCACATGCCCCACCGAATCCGCATCTGGTGACGCCTAAGGGCTGAGAATGACACAGTGGCTAATGGGACCGTAGGGCCTGTTTGCCAATGTTTGTTTTATAATTAATTCAGCGAATTCGCAGTACAGAGGCTGCAAAACTTAATTAAAGTTGGTATAAGTGGGATCACATTTAGCTGAAACATGCGAAAAGTGCAGAAAATGGACTTCCATAACTTACCTTAGTTGCCGTTGCAGTATAATGGACATCTTCAGGTTCTTAGGTGCAACGGATCTGGACTTTCAGACATGGTTTCCCTTACTTAAAATATACACTGACGAAAAAAAATCGCAACACCAAAAAATTATTAATGTAGAGTAATGAAATTTCGGGAATACATTTGACTAGGTGACATAGTTAAGTAATTAACACTGCAATATCACATGTTAATGTAGGCGCGAGATAAGCCACTGCAATTGTTTAGTGCTGGTACATTAATAGACGGTGTAACAGCCAGAAAGTTAAATTCAGGCATACAAACGTACACGCATTGTGTTATACAGGTTCCGCACTTTAGTTTGTGGGGTGGCTTTCCATGCATTTCGCACTTGGTCGATCAGTACAGGGATGGTTAAGGCTGTTTTTGGATGACGCTAGAGTTTTCGTCCGCTAATGGCTCACATGTGCTCGGTTGCAGACAGATCTGGTGATCGAGCATACCAAGGAAACATGTCGACAGCCTGTAGAACATGTTTGGTTACAACAGCGGTATGTGAGCGAGTGTTATCCTGTTGAAAAGCGCCCTCTGCAGCGTTGTTCATGAATGGTAGCATAAAAGGCTGAAACACCAGACTGACATACTTTTTTGCAGTTAGGGCGCGTGGGGTAACCAGAAGAGTGTCCCTGCCATCATGTGAAATCGCACTCCGGACCATAATTCGAATTGTAGGAGTGTGTCTAGCGCACAGGTTAGTTGTAGGCCCTCAACTGGCCTTCTTCTAACCAATACATGGCCATCGCTGGCACCGTGGCACAACCAACTTCATCAGAAAACACAACAGACCTCCACCTTGCCCCCAATGAACTCTTAGTTCACGCCACTGAAGTCGCAAATGTCGCTGGAATGCACGCTACAGAGCATCTGGCACGGAGCTGTCCTTGAAGTAACAGATTTATAACAGTTTTTTGTCACTGTGGTGACAAACGCTGCTCAGATTGCTGCTGCAGACGCAGTATTAAGCGCCAGTGGCATAGGAGGAGAAGGAGGAGATTACCGTTGAACGCCACATCGACAAAGAGGTCATTAGAGTCGGAGCATAAGCTCGGATTAGGGAAGGATGGGGAAGCAACTTGGCAGTACCCTTTCTAAGGAACCATCCCGCTATTTGCCTGAAGCGATTTAGGGAAATCACGGAAAACCTAAATCAGGACGGCCGGACGCGGAATTGAACCGTCGTCCTCCCAAATGCGAGTCCAGTGTGCTAACCACTGCGCCACCTCGCTCGGTCAGTGGCAAAGGCCTAATAGGATGGTCGTTCTTCTCGGTAGAGCCACATGGCTATCCAGAGCCCAGTCTTCTTGCCACCGAACAATTCCGTGTCCACTGCTGCCAACAATCCTGTACAGTGACTACATTCCTGCCAAGCCTATCTGCAATATGGCAGAACGAACATCTAGCCTCTCGTAGCTCAATTACACGACCTCGTTCAAACTTAGTGAGGTGCTGATGATGACGCCTTTCTCACCCCAAAAGCATGCCATACTACGGAACAGTCTCACAAAAGATAGCAAATATTTTTAAGCCATATGACGTCAAATAGCTTTTCAGACTAATAACGTAGTGAGGTATAACCTTAAGCACGATATTAGCGAGAAAGATCGGGAGTTTATAAGATTCAGTGCAGAACTTGTGATGCAAAATATATAGGGCAGACAGGAAGATCATTCGCGATACGATATAAAGAACATAAAGATGCGTTCAGGTTAGGAAATTATGATAAATCAGCTGTTGCGAAACATACATATGAAACAGGCCATCCTCTTAATAGCATAGAAGACAATGTAGAAATATAGCATGTAGAAAAGAAAGGGAGGAAACTTGATTTACTAGAGGAATTCGAGATAGATATCCATGAAAAGAAACAAAGCAATATTCTAAATGCACAATATAATTTTAAAGAAATGAGATATTTTAGCGGGTTTTTAGAATTATTTTAGGGCAGGTATGCGACTTTAAATTTGTAGCATGTCACTGACGCAGTTGCGAGAGGCTAACGATGGCAGACCAATGCAATAAGGAAATCATGTGCCCAATAGCATAGCATTACCGTCAAGCACACGGCTGTAACCACGCCACAACGCCTAGGCACGTCAGACCACAACAGCTCCAGAGCCGGCGCAGTGCGACAGCATATTTGGTATCTATAGGACGACCATCGACTTGTGTCAACAACTTCAATGTAAGACGAGAACCCACAGTGAAATATACTTTTAATTCTGTTTTACTCTATGGACTTCCCAACTATTTGTGATGGTATTTTGTCTTTTTAGTCTGTTTAATTTCATGACATAGACTTTACAACATGGTGATGAGAGCATTGTCTCTTGAAACGCGTTGTTAAAATACACTCCTGGAAATTGAAATAAGAACACCGTGAATTCATTGTCCCAGGAAGGGGAAACTTTATTGACACATTACTGGGGTCAGATACATCACATGATCACACTGACAGAACCACAGGCACATAGACACAGGCAACAGAGCATGCACAATGTCGGCACTAGTACAGTGTATATCCACCTTTCGCAGCAATGCAGGCTGCTATTCTCCCATGGAGACGATCGTAGAGATGCTGGATGTAGTCCTGTGGAACAGCTTGCCATGCCATTTCCACCTGGCGCCTCAGTTGGACCAGCGTTCGTGCTGGACGTGCAGACCGCGTGAGACGGCGCTTCATCCAGTCCCAAACATGCTCAATGGGGGACAGATCCGGAGACCTTGCTGGCCAGGGTAGTTGACTTACACCTTCTAGAGCACGTTGGGTGGCACGGGATACATGCGGACGTGCATTGTCCTGTTGGAACAGCAAGTTCCCTTGCCGGTCTAGGAATGGTAGAACGATGGGTTCGATGACGGTTTGGATGTACGTGCACTATTCAGTGTCCCCTCGACGATCACCAGAGGTGTACGGCCAGTGTAGGAGATCGCTCCCCACACCATGATGCCGGGTGTTGGCCCTGTGTGCCTCGGTCGTATGCAGTCCTGATTGTGGCGCTCACCTGCACGGCGCCAAACAGGCATACGACCATCATTGGCACTAAGGCAGAAGCGACTCTCATCGCTGAAGACGACACGTCCCTCCATTCACGCCTGTCGCGACACCACTGGAGGCGGCTGCACAATGTTGGGGCGTGAGCGGAAGACGGCCTAACGGTGTGCGGGACCGTAGCCCAGCTTCATGGAGACGGTTGCGAATGGTCCTCGCCGATACCCCAGGAGCAACAGTGTCCCTAATTTGCTGGGAAGTGGCGGTGCGGTCCCCTACGGCACTGCGTAGGATCCTACGGTCTTGGCGTGCATCCGAGCTTCGCTGCGGTCCGGTGCCAGGTCGACGGGCACGTGCACCTTCTGCCGACCACTGGCGACAACATCGATGCACTGTGGAGACCACGCCCGGGTTCCCGGGTTCGATTCCCGGCGGGGTCAGGGACTTTCTCTGCCTCGTGATGGCTGGGTGTTGTGTGATGTCCTTAGGTTAGTTAGGTTTAAGTAGTTCTAAGTTCTAGGGGACTGATGACCATCGATGTTAAGTCCCATAGTGCTCAGAGCCGTTTGAACCGTTGAACTGTCGAGACCTCACGCCCCACGTGTTGAGCAATTCGGCGGTACGTCCACCCGGCCTACCGCATGCCCACTATACGCCCTCGCTCAAAGGCCGTCAACTGCACATACGGTTCACGTCCACGCTGTCGCGCCATGCTACCAGTGTTAAAGACTGCGATGGAGCTCCGTATGCCACGGCAAACTGGCTGACACTGACGGCGCGGTGCACAAATGCTGCGCAGCTAGCGCCATTCGATGGTCAACACCGAGGTTCCTGGTGTGTCCGCTGTGCCGTGCGTGTGATCATTGCTTGTACAGCCCTCTCGCAGTGTCCGGAGCAAGTATGGTGGGTCTGACACACCGGTGTCAATGTGTTCTTTTTTCCATTTCCAGGAGTGTATATGTATAAGAGTAGCGGTTGAATGCTAACAGTGATAACCAGTTAAACGACAACGGCTACCTCGACTCCATAATGGATTATATTAAGTATATATTTCATTCAGCCTCGTCTTGTGGTACTGCTCATCAACTTCCAAACCCTACTCATTACAATGCAGTGAAAGAGTACAGAATATACTGCTACGTATCGTAGCGCAGCGGAAAGACGAGCTTGCGAGCAAAATTCCCTTAGCCTCTTTGTATTGAGCATAGCATGGCTTCGATGGGAGTACAGCAGCCTGCCAGTTCTGCTGATAACATGCAGCAGCTTGCCTGCCTGGCTAACAGGCAAGCGTGGTCAGGTTGAAGTGGACTTTGTACACCTCACCGCGACTTCGAGCGGAGGCTCCAGCAGTCCACGTCACATCTCCGGCACCACTGCGCAACATCTCCCGCCCGAGTTCACTCCCTGCAACCACCTCGGCCGTCTTTCCAATCTCAGCCTCATGTCCTCAGTCTCCGTCCCAGCGCGACGGTTTTGTGGCGCTTCAGTCTGGAACCGCGCGACCGCTACGGTCGCAGGTTCGAACCTTGCCTCGGGCATGGATGTGTGTGATGTCCTTAGGTCAGTTAGGTTTAAGTAGTAAGTTCTAGGGGACAGATGACCTCAGATGTTAAGTCCCACAGTGCTCAGAGCGATTTGAAACATTTTTGAACCGCAGAAAATAGACTGTAGTTATAAATTTCAAAACTAATTCTGAAACAATTAACATAGTTCTACCACATTTTAGTATTAAATATTAAACATAAATGTTCATATTAGCCGGCCGGAGTGGCCGTGCGATTCTAGGCGCTACAGTCTGGAAGCGAGCGACCGCTACGGTCGCAGGTTCGAATCCTGCCTCGGGCATGGATGTGTGTGATGTCCTTAAGTTAGTTAGGTTTAATTAGTTCTAAGTTCTAGGCGACTGCTGATGACCTCAGAAGTTAAGTCGCATAGTGCTCAGATCCATTTTGTTCCTATTATATTAATAATTATCTCAGGTAGCCTTTACTGGCTGTTAGTTGCTATTTTCAGACAAACGAAGTACTTACAGATGAACATTTATGAGAATGTATTCCATTAGCAGGTTGTGCATAACCTATGAGTTGACATTGCAAGACTTTTCATGCTGCCGATTGTGAGACATCATCTGCAGGCATTCACTGCCTCTATGAAGACACCAATACGGCTAGATTCCGCCAACTGTCTACCGGCAACGTCTCTCACTGGCAGTTATTGCTTCTGATCAGAATCAAAGTCTTGCAAAGCTCCAAACATACGCTGATGAGGTTCATATCAGAACACAGCAGTAAGGGATTGCAGAGTAGTAGAACTACTCTGTCACCTGTTTCCCCTTGCATTCTGCGCAATCTGGGTGTGTCGTTGAATATGGTTAGCCATATCAGATTGTTCATGTGACTTGATTCTGTGTAATGACTTACGTTTTCAAGCTGGAAGAAAAACACGCACACTTACTTGCCAAGAATGTCCCTTTGAGCAGCAAAGCGGAATGCACTCGGTACTCTGTTGTATATCTTCTAAGCTTCTTTCACAGACATTTCCATTGCTTTTCATGAGCTTCATCAGCAGACGGAATGAGAGGTTTCTGTAGCGCATGCAGTGCCTTGAGCGACATTAACCGGTGTGTCACTTTGCTTTCTCTGTGACTCTCAGCTCTTCTAGAACCTTTTATACAGGCGCTGGATAAAGTTCTGTAGGCGGTAAACTGTTTAAAACAAAACAAGATCCGATGTCACAGCGTTAAAGTTTATCCGTCAAATAAAATGCATCTCAGACGACTAATTTAAATCTCGCACAAACAAAGGTGATCATTATACATTTACTTGTCTATAAAATGCTACGACTGAAAGCTGAATACCTTTTTCTTCAGTGAGGTGCGAGTGCAGTGGGCGTTATGATGGAATGGGTACCAACACTCTTATACCCCACTGGCACACCTTTTCTGTCATTATAATAATCATTGTAGTAATTTCATCTTCCCAGTGGATTTCATGGCCTAGTAAACATTGACATTCACAGAGCTGAATCAGTCTTCTTGTATTACCACATTCAGTGCATTCAAAGAGACACCAAAGATAATTACCGGTATTCGTGTTTGAAATATGCGTCTCAGGATTGCGAGTAGTCTACTTCTCTTATAGCGTAACTGTCGAGTAGTTTGAACACATGTTGCGGGGCCTACTTGTAATGTCTCAGTTAGTCTTTGATTTCGTTGGTACATTTCATCGTGACATCCTGAAATAATAATCTTCATGCTTGATGAATATGTCCGCTTTCAAGAGTGTAGAAACACGCGACAAGAAAAGGAAATTTCCGAGGAAAGTCTCTATAACTCGCTATATGCGAAAAGGAAAACCGTTCATCAATGGAAAATGAATGAAACCAAGACAAACGTACTAGCGATGCTTTCATTGCAATCGAAACAAAGATTTTACCATCCACTCTAACTAAAATTCCAAAGAAGCTGTGGTCAATATGGTGATCTAAATCAGCTACTCAGTCGTTCATTGACCATACAACCACCAAAACGTAAGGCGACTGAAAGAATAAAATCGATTTATAGGAGAGGATTGTAATGTCGTTGCTCTTCCTATCACTGCGTGTTTGCTGACAAGTCATTGTGGAATAGAAAATCAACTGAAACTGCTCAGCAATCAGACTCTCTACAGGCCATCTAACAGAGCGTTCCGTTTTTTTTCACAGAAGTTTATGGAAGGAGGCTGGAGCAACAAGTATATCAGAGAGTGAAAATTAATAATCGCATTTCATTTCCGTTTTCAAGAAGTGCCATAAGACAAAACGTAGTTAAGTGCCTATATCTCTGACATCAATAATTTGTAAAATTGTGGTACATGTTTTGCGCTAAAAAATTATTACAATTTTTGGAATGAATGTGAAGTCTTACCTATTGACCTGATAGAAAACCTAATGAAGTTTTTGTCCTGTGTTAAATTATCAAATTGATTGAAGCTACCAGTTCAGAAACTCTGTAATCATAATTGCATCGAAACGGATATTAACACAAAGATAGACGAAATACTAAACTTCTTTTACCAAAACTGTCTCACTGAGGAAGATCGCACTGTAGTTCCTCCTTTCAACAGTCATAAAAAGGTCAAATTGAAAGTTATCGAAGTAAGAGATCATGGGATAGAAAAGCGACTCAAATCGCTCAACAGTTGATAGGTCGCTGTACTGACACGGTAAGAATAAGATCTCACGTAGAGTACCCGAAAGAACACACCCGGCTTCTGGTAGAAATGTATCATAGGTCGCGGGAGGAGCGAAACATTCCTAATGGTGGGAAAGAAACATGTGTTTTCAGGATGGGTCACTGAAAGTACACGCTTAACCGTAGGCCTATATCTCTGTCTCCAGGCTCCTGGAGAATTTTGAAACATGTTAGAAGTTATGCAATGGGCAAACGATCTCCAACTGGTCGTATCAACTTTCACCGTCTGACAGAGGGATACCAGCACCTCCAGTGTCCAGTTACACCAGAATGATGTGGGCGAATTGTATTTCAAGGTCATGCAGTGGAACACGCAACCTGCCTACATACTCCTGCCCCCTGCCCTCTTCCCAAGACCTACCGACGTAGTTTCAAGTGGTGCATTCAAGGTTACCCTCCCCCCACCCCCCCCCTCCTCCGTCAGAACCAATAAGAATCAAGATCACCCTCCCTCTTCCTCCTTTTGTAATTAGAGGAAATGGGTGGGATTGTCATTCGAGATCTGTGCACTGTAGTGAGTGGAAGGATCGTCATAAAGCAACAGGAGAGTGCAGAATAAGAAGAACTGTAAGTACAGTTAACTCCTTACCCTCGAAATAAAATGGCTATTTTGCAATTTTGAATTAATTTGTTGCAATTTTACCGATTTTCCAAATACTTGTGCTTAAGACATACCCGCTCATCCGGTTGTGATGTTGAGCAGCCGAATCGGCGAGCGTTGTGACAGCAGAAAGGGCAGTTTTGACAACTGTAGAGTGCCAGGCCGGGCCACACTAACTTTGCAGTATCGTCACTAGGCGGTGACACCCTTTGAGAGCTCTGGCTATGAGAAAAGTAGAATGTTGGTCAGCTCACTGATGGCTAAGGCTGCGAGACTGGAGGAACTCAGCTGTTAGTGTCGATTTGGAAAAGTAACCGCCAAGGCCGACTTAACTGAATAGAGAAAACATCAAATGAAATTAATTCTAGAAAAGACTAAACGCAAAAAGTGACACAGAAGCCAGTAATATGGCTACAAAGGCAATATTTAGATGAAAGCGTGAATGAAGACGTGCTGTAGCTAAGAAGTGTAGTTTTTAAGTGAAATATTTTATGCATAAAATGGCCTTTAAAAATCAATATCTCAATAATGCCTTAAGCCATTCTTACTAAATAGTGTCTATGGATAGGTATCACTAAACGCTATCGAATTGTTTTAGGAGATTTTTATAATATTACTTACTTTAAATTACAGACCCTTGTGTACATTCTGACCGCTAAAATTTGTTCCCTTAAATAAAAGAGGCAATACTGAATGTAGCGGCAGCAGTAATAAATAGATATTCTCATAGTTGTATGAGTGTAATTGATTCTAATTTTATATTTTATTCATAGCATGACGACAAAAACTAGGGTCTACATGGACAATATTTGTGAACAATCGATTTAAGTTACAAGTCTGTGACCAGAATCTGAAAATTGAGGAAATTAACGTCCAAATTGATATATAATATGTGGATATGGCATTAAATTTTCAGTTTTAAGTATGTTTTCGGAAGTCGTAGGTGTGTGAGTTTGGCTCTTGTCAATGTAAGGGTACATATCAGTGGCAAATTTCACATGGATTCAATGTTTGACTTTTTGGTAGTCTGTCGTGGGCAGTCAGTTGGGTTTGACAACTGGAAGAGACAGGATGTATGAGCAGCAGTAAGTCACCTCGCGAGCGTATCGGAAATATTTTTAAGTATTTCGCCATGGACTTGTGATTTTCTCGTTTTTTGATAGTAAACCTTCTGAAACGTTTTCATCTTGTGTGCGATTAGAAGATTTCACATTAGCCGCACTAGTTGCATTTTGTTATATTGGGGACTTGTGATAGTCTTGTTTGTTGATCACCAACACTTAAAATATTTTCGACATGGGGCCTATGTGTATTTTGGGTTAGGTGACCTCGCCTAAACTTTGAAAACTTTTTTGCAGTGAGTTTTGAGAGTGATCTGCAGTTAGAATTTCGTTAGTTTGCGATTATGGAACTCTGACTTTAGGCTTGTGCCAATGGAACATTAATTCTCTCCCTTTTTTTACCTTAGACAGAAATGTAGCAACTATTTTGGAAATCCTAACTTCTCATTAAGTGGGCCCACGAATAATTTTTTTATTGCTATTGAAAGTTTTTATTCGTACTGATGAATGTGGCGGCTCATGACTCATTAATTTATGGAGAGACAAGGTTAACGTCTGCATTATACATTCGTTGAATATTAATTTATCTTTACCGTTACATATGTTGGTTGCAGCCGAGTCAACAAGAGAGCAATCTTTTACCTAAGGCGATTTTATCAGTATTGCCAATGTGTGCAATAATTGTAGGACTCATAACGTGAAGGAATGTCATGATCACCTGGTCAATTTATATACACGCATTGAGGTTTCTAAGGCATGAGATAAAGTTGCATACATCAGACTGTAACCTTAATTCATACTGCGATACTCCCATGCAGTCTAAATGGTTCAAATGGCTCTAAGCACTATGGGACTTAACATCTGAGGTCATCAATCCCCTACACTTAGAATTACTTAAACCTAACTAACCTCACAGACATCCACGCCCGGTGCAGGATTCGAAGCTGCGACCGTAGCAGCAGCTCGGTTCCAGACTGAAGCGCCTAGAACCATGCAGTTTCTAGTATTTTCAGTGAGTATGGTAGTGTAATTGCTCTGACTAGATTTTTCTGTGTTCTTAAAGTTGATTTTGCACTGCCGATGCTTCACGACGATCTTTCCACTGTAGTCCACAGACCTCAACTGGTGCATCTCACATCTTTAGCTGTAAAAGGAGGAGGGAGGGTAAAGTTGATTTTTACTGGTCCAAGAAGAAGGGGGAAGGGACTTTGAATGTACCAGGCACGGGGAGGGGGAGGGGTGTGTGGCAAGATGGTGTGTGGGCAAGAGAGGGTTCTCATGGGTGACGCTGAATATCTCATCCAATTGTCTCGGCCTCAACGTGACACCAAAAGTGTAAACTTATACGGCGCCCCCTTTTATCAGTCGATTAATCCTGTTTCGCGTTCATATATCCATTGCATAACTAATCGTGTTTTAAGATCATGTACATGATATTTCTGAAGACCAATAATATCTTCTGTAGGAAATAACATATCGGTTCCGAAAACAACAATCGTGTGAAATCCAGCTACATCTATTCATCTACGAGACCCAGAAAACAATAAATACCGACGCCAAGGTTGCCATTTTCCTCGACTTCTGGTTGCGTTGGACACAGATGCCCAAACAACAAAATACAAGCAGCGTACGGCATATCAGACCGACTACGGATTGAAGAGTGTCTAGCAAACAGAGCACAGCATATCGTCCCGAATGGAGAGGTCTTCATATGTAAAAGTAGCTTCTGGGATGTTCCTAGGGAGTATTAAAGAACTATTACTTTTCACAGTAAATATAAGTGACATTATACATAACGTCGGAATTTCCGTGAGGACTTTTGCGGACTATGTTGTTGTATATAGAGACGTCGCAACACTGTAAAATGGTAGAATATACAGAAAGATCTGAAGAGGATAGACGCTTGATGCGGGGACTGGCCATTGATCCTCAACATAAGTAAGTGTAACGTAATGCCCATAAATAGGCCGAAAGACACATTACTGTCCGATTATGCGATTGCAGAACAATCACTGGAAGCATTTAAACTATGTAAGAGAACGTGTACGGAGCGATTTGAATTGGGACGTCTACACAGAGCTTAAGTTCCGAGAGCGTATGTTCCTAGAAGAGTCAACAAATGTATATCTTCCTCCTACGTACACTCGTGATGGTAATATTAGAGAAATACAAGCTCAGACAGAGGGTTACCGGCAATCCCTCTTCATGCGAACCATCGAGACTGGAACTGTAAGGGAGGGAAGTGACAGCGGTGGTCTAAATACCCTCCGCCACGCAGTATGGAGATTTGCGGACTGCAGATGTAGATCTAGATGTAAAAAAGTAAGTGTATTTGTGACGCTTAGGTGATGTATCCTACGAACGTCACAACTGTAGATACTTATTTTTCAACACGATGTTGGAGAGACGTTATGTAAATACAGTATCTCAATTCTTCTCGTTCACTCGTCCATATCACAAAGTTAACGTGAAACGTTATGGGTGCTACCTGCCAAAATATCTTGACATTCAGCGTCTAGGAGTCTGACAAAATCTGGTACACTTCAGAATACACGGCGAACAAGAGTATCATCCACGTAATTCTATATGGTCAGAAAACATGATATTAACATTTCGCTGGAAATATTACAAATGCGCTAGTAGAAACTACAAATTTTGTTACCAACATCCGTGGTACGCTTAGTTACTACAAACTATCCAATAACTTTACTTCGTTGCGTAAGTGTCCTGTGACAGGAGTCTGAAATGGTTTAAGGATGTTACGTATATCAGTGGTTTCCACACGCTCATTATGCCAGAGAATTTGGTGACGGCTGTGCGATTCACTTTTATTTGCCTGGAAACATGTGATCACGCTGGAACAATGTAAATACACTACGTACAAATTAATGAGACCGCAACGCCTCTGTAGGACATCATCTAATGTTTTTTGCCGCATTTTGTGCGTCCCACCTATCCATTTCTGTAAAAGTTTTCCAACGCAAGATGTTGAGTCTGTTTCTGAAGCAGAATTTTCTGTTTGCAGCCGCAGTGGCTACGTGTGTCTGGCGCTGTACAGGAGGGACAGCCACGTCATCGAGCTTCAGGAGTCGGGTGAGTACTTAGCTGCTGCGCTGTAGTCACTCGCTCTCCCCACATCTTTCTCTTCTTTCCGTTTCGGATCATTAGTCATACTACTGGTTTGTGTGACCCGCCACGACTTACACTTGTGTGCCAACATCTCCATCGCAGATTAATACTAAACCAATTGCCCTTAGTTATTTGTCGGATGTATTCCAATCTCTATGTTACCATACAGTTTTTATCCTCTACAGCAGTCTCTACTACCATGGAAACACGGAAGTTATTCACTGATGCCTTATCGCCTGTTCTATCATCCTGTCTCTTCTTCATCTCAGTGTTTTCCACATATTTCATTCCGGGCCGATTTTGCGAAAAGTCTCCACTTTCCTAATCTGATTTTCAACGCCCTTCTGCGGTACTACATCTCAAAAGCTTCTATTCAAGCTAGTATAACTCTCTCAAATTTTGATTTAAAACTATTGTGTTGTTTCTTTCAATTACTATTCACTGTCGCCTATGTGCAAAGTAATATCGTAGCTTCTGCAGAGGTTTTTCAGTTTCGTTGAACTACTGGTAACCTGTCAGCCGTCTATGCACTCGATGTGTACAGCAAAGAGGGAAGCTGAGAGAGAAGTCAGCGTTGCTGTACGTAGCAAACATTCTGTCGCTCTAGTACGAAATGCGGTCTCCTCTCCTGGGAACAAATTCAGCGAGATTAAGCCACTCCGTATGATTTGGCTGGCTGTCGCTGACGAACATCGGCCTATCTCTCTCTCTCTTTCTCGGTCTTCTTTACAGACGCAGGTTCTGAATGGAGAGATTTTCGTTTGTAAGATGACTACCTCTTGGCCACAGCTGACGGTGGAGGGAGGTTTGCAAACTGTTCTGGAGACGCTCAGCTGTAACTAGCAGCAGGCTTCTTTATAGTCCATGAAAAGCCTGCAACTTCTTTATACAGACCTTTCACACAATGAACCTGTACGTATAATACTAAAATAACAACGTTGCGGTTGTGTTCGCAGCAGCCCTGCTAGGGGCTTATTATTTGATACCGCGTCCGCCCCGGTAACTGAGTGGTCAGCGCGACGGAATGTAATGCCAAGGCCCTCGGGTTCGATTCCCGGCTGGGTCGGAGATTTTCCCCGCTCAGGGACTGGGTGTTGTGTTGTCTTAGTCATCATCATCATCATCTCATCCACATCGACACGAAAGTCGCCGAGGTGGCGTGAACTCAAAAGACTTGCACCAGGCGAACCTTGTACCCGACGTGAGGCCCTAGCCACACGACATTTCATTTGATTAGATACCATGGCAGATCACCCAGGAGGATTTGGAGATAGCTGAATAGGTTATGTACTGTATCCACATATTCTTACTTTACTAGGCGACGATAAGGAACTGTGTGGAGAGCTATCTGGAAATCAAGAGAAACGGCTTAACTCTTAACTCCTCTCTATACTAATTTCTGTCTCTACATAACGAACAAAAAAAGATGAATTTAACGTGGCTGGTGCCCTCGGAAATCAAGTATGTGCATGAAATTTGCGTCGGGGAATGAAGCTGCTAAGGTTCTAGGATCTTCGGTCCGGAACCGCGTGACTGTAACGGTCGCACGTTCGACTCCTGCCTCGAGCATGGATGTGTGTGATGTCCTTAGGTTTAAGTAGTTCTAAGTTCTAGGGGACTAATGACCTCAAATGTTAAGTCCCATTGTGATCAGAGCCATTTGAACCATTTTTGAAGCTGCTGACAGTGCTGCCAAGGCCTTTTGAAAAATCTCTCCGCTCGGACGAATTCAGTGCTGCTATATGTAGGAACATTCTGTCGCTCTAGTTCGAAACCTGGTCGCCTTTCCTGGGAATAAGCCTAGCTAGGTGAAACCACTCCGTATAGTTTGGCTGACTTCCTCTCGTACGTTTCGTAATGAGGAGATGAATTTAGCCAGACTGGGTAAACGGCACACTTTTTTCAGCCATCGTCATATGCTAGGTGGTGACTCCTTTAACTGATACTGCAATTTCCTCTGTGACAAAGTTGTAGACAGAGATTCCGAGATGATGATACAAACTCTTGGGGATGACGGGGAGTGTAAATGCATCAGTATGAGGAAAATATTCTTGACACCTCTGACAGTGTAATACATGCATCGATATTGTAGTTGTTAAGATTGTAGGGTAGTAAATTTTCAAAAATAGTAGTATGGACGAAAACGAGAAAAACACTTTTGGAAACATGTGCTCGAAATGCATACCTTGTGAACAACGAGCACTTGCTCATCTTCGAAAGTGTGGAACACATTTCTTCTAATGAACAAGGGTCCATAGTTCTTAATGCATGCAGTTTAGAGCATATGTCTACTGGACATTTTTTCGTGTTTTGGTCCATATTCCTTCGACAAGAAATATGCTAATCAAAGAGCTTGCTGTGGAGGATATGTGTTTCACCCCATCATACAAGTAGCAGTGCTCATAGCTCTTAAGCCAAGGACTGAACGTTTTTTCCTTGCTTTGGTCCATACTACAACGGTTGAATGCTGTCTACGATACAACGTTACCGACAACACTACCAGTACATTTATTCCACTGTCAAAGATGTCGAAAAGCTTTATGTTTATAACTTTCAAGTTCCTGAAATTATCTTCCGAAAGAACTATTTAGTTGAACGCTAGCTGTCATAAATGCAGTATTTCAAGATATACGGCGACACATACAGCATCGTCGTAAATGATTGGTTGCACCAAACAAGCTCTCCGCTCTCAGGTTACTGGATAGTGTAGGCCACAGATGACACAAATTTTTTCTGTACGTATTTAACCTGTAATGCCCAATTGTAAGACTCTTTGAAGTGGTGAAATATATCGTTCTCAGTCGATGTTCTAATACAAATGTCAGTTGCATTAATTCCAAGTAACCACCATCTAATTTCTCTGACCTCTGCGTTTTACCATCTTAGCAACTTTAAATTTACCGACAAATTGCATTATTGATGGGTTATAACCAGTGTCTGCTGGTATATTTCAAGTCAGAAACCAGATTGATGATTCATACGTATTATAAAAATTGGTGTATGTTTTTGTTTATGTGTGTTCCAGACCTTCTAAACCACTTGACCGATTTCAGTCAAACTTGGTACACATACCATTTACTGTCAGGCAGTAATCGCTATGGGGGAAAGAACCATCTACCTGTCTGTCATAGTTCAGAATATATGACATCATAACCAATGAGATGCGTTAAAAACTACTGCATCATACATGATGTTTAAATTTATTACTTCTACTCGATTCGAGCATATTTCGTCGGCAGTATCCACACATACCTCTGAATGTACCTACACAAATATATCATTACACGACAAATAGTTCAAGAGATATGACGTCATAAACACTGAGATGCGTAAAAAATTCCAGCATTACGCAAAAATTTTTAATACATTTTGTCTTTACTAATAAGACACTTACAGGGTAAAGTCAACCTAAGGAAATTCCTGACACTGGCAGCAACTTTGCCAGCTTTCACCTGCGAAGCGGAAACGGCTTAAGTGAAAATAATAGACATCTGTGGAGCTATGAAAAGGCATTGCCATAGGGACTATTATAAGTTTGTGTTGTAGACAAGCGAGGCAGCTGTGCCCAGCGTACAGAAGCTATCACCCCGACTGTATATTTGATTGAACGATTTTTTCATAATTTAAGAGGTGTTCTCACGAACACATGTAAATGAAATTTTTTAGATAAATCACAACAAATGTAATTAATTTTTTGTTTTCATTTCTATAGGAAAATGGCAAAATGAATAACTGGGGAATTCCGGGTGTGGCAACAAGTATGATATGAACACTGGCTATGCCCGCGAACTTCGTTCCGCCTCTGAACATTTTTATATGTTATAGCTGACCCGGAAAACGTTGTTTTGCCAAATAAATTATCTCTAGGGAATATTTTGGTAGAAAAAATAATTAAATTATTATTCGTTCGTTCCGTTCAATTCGTGAATCTTGAGATTCTGCTTGACGCAATTGCGCCATGCTCACACGCGCATTAGTATTACCTTGCTGGATTTCTCCTTCTGTCCTTCGGGCTCTTGTATTTCGCATACCTGCAGCTTTACGTGTTTGACGGCCCAAAGAAGCCCCTTTGCGTATTTTTGGCATTGTTCACTGTAAAAAATAGACATAAATAGAACAAATTGAAGAAATCAGTGATGAAAAACAGTATAGTAATAATGTATTTATTCTTCGATTTTACATTAGCCACTATAAGTTCTAGCGTTTCTGCGGTAGATCACGCGGATGTATATCTAATTATTTACTTTATTATTTTTCTCCTGTTTTTAATTTAATGACTTCTTTGGCGGTTTGAGTAATTTTCCGTCACTTAACCTATATGTGTTCTTTGTCTTATGGGTTTTTGTTTTATTGCAGCCGATACACGGCTCGTCCATGAGCTTACAAACATAGCGCCAATTTCGTGTCGAAAAGTATTCGCCAACATTATTAATAAGGCCAAGCGCACGCGCATCGATTTTTATCGTACGTAAAAATGTTGTACGATTAAATTCTCTTAGAGGAACAAAGGGTTGCATAGGAACTTCTTTGTTCCGCTAAAAGAATTTGATCGTACGATATATTTCCCTAGGATAAAAATCGATGCATGTGCGCTAGGCCTAAATGTTGGTTGGGCGAATGACGCGTGCTACCTAGTTCAAATTCTCGATCTAGTAACGAAGATTAAAAGAGGGATATTCGTGTCGTTGCTTTTGAAACGTTTTCTTCAATTACCTATCTATCGAACAGTTCAAATGGCTCTGAGCACTATGCGACTTAACTTCTGAGGTCATCAGTCCCCTAGAACTTAGAACTACTTAAACCTAACTAACGTAAGGACATCACGCACATCGATGCCCGAGGCAGGATTCGAACCTGCGACAGTAGCGGTCGCGCGGCTGCAGACTGTAGCGCCCACAACCGCTCGGCCACTCATGCCGGCTATCGAATAGTGGAAGACTATCACCGGTAGAAACTTGTCGGGGATAACTGATCAAGTCATAACTGACCAGTTATCGACCGGGTTTGAAAATTATTAAATTAATAAAATCGCTATTAAAAAGGGTGAAAATTTAGGAATGTGTTTATTTATTAACCCCAAATCATAAAAAATAAAAATGAAAAGTTCTGACCAAAAAATAAGAAAAAGTTTTCGGGTGGACCACCCTTATTAGTTATGGGTATGAAAAATAGATTACGACAGATTCTCAGACCTCCGGATATACCGGGTGATCAAAAAGTCAGTATAAATTTGAAAACTTAATAAAACACGGAATAATGTAGATTGAGAGGTTAAAATTGACATATGATTGGAATGACATAGGGTTTTATTAGAACAAGAAAAAACAACCAAAGTTCACAAAATGTCCGACAGAAGCGCGTCGTTGGGTGATGATCGTGTGCTCAGCCGCCCCTTTCTTCATGCTTGGCCTCCCAGGTCCCCAGACCTCAGTCCGTGCGATTATTGGCTTTGGGGTTTCCTGAAGTCGCAAGTGCATCGTGATCGACCGAAGTTTCTAAGGACGCTGAAAGACAACATCGGACGCCAATGCCTCACCATAACTCCGGACAAGCTTTACAGTGCTGTTCACAACATTATTCCTCGACTACTATTGTTGACGAATGATGGTGGACATATTGAGCATTTCCTGTAAAGAACATTGTCTTTGCTTTGTCTTACTTTGTTACACTAATTATTGCCATTCTGATCAGATGGAGCGCCATCTGTCGGACATTTTTTTGAACTTTTGTATTTTTTTGGTTCTAATAAAACTGCATGTCATTCCAAGCATGTGTGTCAATTTGTACCTCTCTATCTACATTATTCCGTGATTTATTCAGTTTTCAAATTTATACTGACTTTTTGACCGCCCGGTACGTGTAAAATTTCATCAGAATCGATCGAGCCGCTGACACTGTGACACGAGAATTTTATGTATTATTAAGAAAGAAGAAAGATTGAGGTTTACTTCCAAGTGGAGTAACAGGATTACAGTATTGTCATTATTCAGTACAGTTTTGCGCTGTGAAGTCCCAACAAACAACAGCAACAACACGTTCATGTTTTTTTTATAAGAACCCCTAGGCGTCCGCCGGTGGTGAAACATTCGCGCCACATCCGCGGCTACAGGCAAGCTTCGGTCGCCCCCACGTCCATCGCCACCCGCCACGAAAGGTGCCTGAGTGGTCGCGACGGAACGCCTTTCACCTCAGCTCAGCTCAGCTCGTCCTGCCCCGTCTCTGGTGCTGTATTGATCAGAGTGTGTCGGCGATAATTGCATTCTGCTAACCGGGACGCCGGACGCGCCTCGGGCTGCCGTGCAGAGTGGAGGCGGTGTTGGTGGTGGTGTTGTCAAGAGCGAACGCGCAAATATCGCGGCCGCTGTGTCGATAACTCAATTAAGGTCCGCCGAGCGCGCCCCTCAGCCCTAAGAGTTTCATCTGAATGCTGAGATCGCCTCGACCGCCGGCCTCATGAATGATGCATTTCAGCAGGCGCTGCCGCGCCACGCCTCCGTAACAAACAAAATGAAGCGCGTACTTTACTGCACGGTCTGCGGTTTCGCGTCACGCGTGTCTCTATGCGGTTGGAAGGAGCGAACAAGACTGAGGGGAGAGCACCTGAAATGCAACCGGCTGCCTCATTTTCTTTCCGTATGAAAGAACAAAATTATAAACGAGTTATTCAACGAACTAGAAATCTGGGGATGGCGATGGAATCCACAACATGGCTGCCTCGTATTAGCAACATCCCTCCCATCCCTCTTCCCTCCCACGCCACCTCACTCTTCTGTTTCCTACTCCACTGAGCAAGCAATAAAAGAAACAAAAAGAAAAATTCGAAGTAGGTATTAAAATCCATGGAGAAGAAATAAAAAATTTGAGATTCGCCGATGACATTGTAATTCTGTCAGAGACAGCAAGTGGCTTGGAAGAGCAGTTGAACGGAATGGACAGATCTTGAAAGGAGGATATAAGATGAACATCAACAAAAGCAAAACGAGGATAATGGAATGTAGTCAAATTAAATCGGGTGATGCTGAGGGAATTAGATTAGGAAATAAGACACTGAAAGTAGTAAAGGAGTTTTGCTATTTGGGGAGCAAAATAACTGATGATGTTCGAAGTAGAGAAGATATAAAATTTAGACTGGCAATGGCAAGGAAAGAGTTTCTGAAGAAGAGAAATTTGTTAACATCGAGTATAGATTTAAGTGTCAGGAAGTCTTTTCTCAAAGTATTTGTTTGAAGTGTAGCCATGTACGGAAGTGAAACATGGACGATAAATAGTTTGGACAAGAACAGAATAGAAGCTTTCGAAATGTCGTGCTGCAGAAGAATGCGAAAGATTAGATGGGTGGATCACATTACTAATGAGGAGGCATTGAGTAGAACTGGGGAGAAGAGGATTTTGTAGCATAACTTGACAAGAAGAAGGGATCAGTTGGTAGAACATGTTCACAGGTATCAAGGGATCACAAATTTAGCATTAGAGGGCAGCGTGGAGGGTAAAAATCGTAGAGGGAGAGCAAGAGATGAATGCACTAAGCAGATTCAGAAGGATGTAAGTTGTAGTAAGTACTGGGAGATGAAGAAGCTTGCACAGGATGGAGTGGCATGGAGAGCTGCATCAAACCAGTCTCTGGACTGCAGACCACAACAACAACACTCCATTTGCGAATGTGACGGTAACACTGTGTATTTTCCCGAATTTATATAATTACATCGTCGAGGTTGTTACTCAAGATGAATGTTAGAGAAAGTGTTTTCCTTGACTGATTTTAGAGTACAAACTCTAGAAATTTAGTTACTAGGGACATTAGAAAGGCACATCGTCTTTCTTGTGATGTCTTGCACTGCAGTTTGATAAGCATGTCTGTGAATAAAGCCAACTGAGCAAAGCCGTTGTGAATCTTGCAGTCCTTCATTGAATATTTTCTATACTTTCCTTTAACTCAATTTAGTACGAGGGATTTGCAGGTAGCGTCTTCATGCGTGAATTAAAGTTCTTTGTTATTGATTAAATGAGTCACAGTCTGATACTTCCTATCTTCACGGAAAGACTAATGTAGCTGTTACAGCTTAAATGGCTCCATAGATCTATTCCTAGATACTTGGACAATATAGATGACTCCAGGGGAGGATCACCAACCACTTAGTTAAACTTCATTAGAATTTTTCGTCTATTTTCTATAAATTGCATTTGTCTGTGTTTTGAGACAATTATTAAAACTTTTTAACAGTCACCGATCTTCTTCAGAAGGCTACAGAAATTATCATCCAAGTCATTACAAAAGTTCTATCTGGAATGGTTGTTTTCTCGTCGTACTACCTTGATATACGTCTGATGCTGTTTCAGTTTCGGGTGAGACTAACATTTTAAGAATGTTACTCAGCCTTGCTTATTTAAAAAACTTCAAACGGTCTGAATGTCTGTCGAGATATTCCTTATACAAGATTTTTCTTCTACTAGATTTTTTTGTGGTACTATATCGAATGCTTTCTGGTAGTTAGGAAACCTGATGTAAACCTCAGCTCCGACCTGTGCTGTCTTCTGGATCTTATTAACAAACAGCGTAAGCTGCGTTCCACTCGATCGGTGCTTCCGGGGATCCATGTTGACTTCCTTTCAAAAATGTCGCCATGTGTCCCAGGATTATACAAGACACTGAAGTACGGGTACATAAAGGGAAAGTAATTTCCTCCACATACAACAAACAGCTCCAGAAATTGGTTCGCTCATTAAAAAATAAAGTAAGTTTCATTTAGAAATATACAGAATCACAGGTAAAACTCGATAAAGATATTACAGAGGACTGACTGGTAGGTTTATGAGATGGAATGAGCATGTGAAAACTGTGGTAGTGAAGGCAAATTGTTGACTTAGGTTTATTGGGAGAATTTTAGGAAAGAGTGGTTCATCTGTAAAGGAGGCCGCATATAGGACGCGTCCTGTTCTAGAGTTTGAGTGTTTGGGATCGGTACCAGGTCAGATTGAAGGAAGATATCGAAGCAATTCAGAGGCGGGAAGCTATATTTGTTGTCTATAGGTTCGAGCATCACATAAGTATATGGAGATGCTTCGAAAACTCAAATGGGAATCACTGGAGGGGAGAGGACGTTACTTTAGAGAAACAATATTGACAAAATTGTAGGACCGCCATTTGTAGCTGACTGCTGAACGATTCTACTGCCGTCAGCATAAATCGCGCGTGAGAACCACGAAGATAAGTTATGAGAAATTACGGCTTATTCGGAGGCGTACAGTCGCTTTTCCCTCGCTCTGTTTGCGGGGGGGGGGGGGGGGGGAGGGAAAATGACAAGCAACAGTACAGGGTACCCTCCGCCACGCACCTTACGGTTTCTCGAGGAATAACTATGTAGATCTAGCTGTACATGTAAGACTTTCATATCGGATACTCTTAACCCATCAACTGTTACACACATAAACAATTCACCAAATCAGCGATATCAACGCAGAAAAAAAATTTGGACACTCATTCACAAACATAGATTAAGATTTTAAGAAACTCCACGGATTTCGTAGACCACATACAGTGGGCTTAACGAAGGAGCCGGAAATTTTTGGCTGAATGAAAACTGAGGAGAAAAAATTGACAGTAACAAACTAGTTGTGTCTTCTGCACACAGTAGCTATAGTAAATCCATAAATATGGTCGTTGTTCATACATCCTACTTACTATTTGCATCAAAATAATATTATTAAGGGTGACATGACCACTTTGGAGATAACAGCGACCCAGAGTTTGGCAATATATAAAAGCCACAACAGGCTATGGTAGCTAATATTCGTTTCATTCAATAACAAACTAAACAAATTCAACAAAGAGCTTGGTCTAATTCCAAACTAAATTAATGTCAGAATGGGATACAGATGCCATTGTTGAAGGATTCTCAAGCGAAAATTAGTTTGCTTAAATACATGAATTATGTATGAAATCTTATGGGACTCAACTGCTAAGGTCATAAGTCCCTAAGATTACACACTACATAACCTAAATTATCCTAAGGACAAACACACACACCCATGCCCGAGGGAGAACTCGAACCTCCGCCGGGACCAGCAGCAGCTTAAATACAGAACTAAAGTATACGAGAGGAAAATTTTAAACAGCCATGATTTCGACAAGCATCATACCATACCATAAAACCATAAAAAACGAATGCGGCGAAAATTAAGATGAAAATACGGTCACAGACATGACAGGAAATGCCACTGTAAACAGTTGCGCTTCATTATGGGAATATATAGCTGAAAAGCGTCGTATTATGCATGAAAAATCGAAACTGGTGAAATACATTTTACTATTTAAATCATAAAGACACAGTTGCTGACTTTCAAGAGACATTGATCATCATGAATGAAAACAAAGTTATTCAGATTTATGTTCTCTGTGATTTGTCCTTAAGCCGCTTACAGCCAATGAGTGTATGGTTAAAAACGAGTTCCATCCGTTTGTTGTCCGTGTGTCTTTCCATCTCTAATGACACAAACTAGCCTCCTCCGACCGCGTGAGCAAAAAATACCGCTTCTAGCCGCTGCGCCGCTCAGCACGGCATAGCGCGACGGCTGGCAACTTGGCTGCCACGACGTGACTGATTGCAGGGGAGTGTGTCGTGGGCGGGCAGCACAAGTCTGGTATCTGCGGCGTGGCGCTGGCGCGTGACGTCAGCGGTGCCAGACAGTCTGCAGCAACCTGTTGTCGCCCGTAGACCACCGCTAGCACAGCCTCCGCCTGTGCTTCAGCCTCACGTCGCCTAAGACATATTTCTCTCCTTAGGTTCACTGAACTAGGCGGAAATAACGGTGTAGATACATTTGCGTGTTTCGGCGTGTTACACGCGTACACCTCAAGTCACTGTATAATGTACGGTGCCGCGCGGGATTATCCGAGCGGTCTGAGGCGCTGCAGTCATGGACTGTGTGGTTGATCCCGGCGGAGGTTCGAGTCCTCCCTCGGGCATGGGTGTGTGTGTTTGTCCTTAGAATAATTTAGGTTAATTAATGTGTAAGCTTAGGAACTGATGACCTTAGCAGTTAAGTCCCATAAGATTTCACACGCCTTTTTGAACAATGTACGGTGGAGGACACGTCTTACCATTAATGTTTTCTGTCCGATTCCTCTTGTGTGTTAAGCGGGAAAAAGTAATGTGTAATATTCTCATAATAACTGCGTGAGACATAAACTAATGAGAGTATAATGATCTCACAGTCTGTTTCGAATACTTGGCAGGAAACCCTCTTGTGTTAAATCAGTAAACGGAGCGAAGCCATCTGTCAAGACACACTTTGAACATGATTACATTGAAACGGAGGATAATACAGAAAAGGCCGAATAAACTAAACTCTTTTCCAAACTGTTTCACAGAGGATTGTCGCAAGGTAGTTTGCAACGGACCATCCTCTTCTAGCAATACTTTTCCTCGACAGTAGCTATCGATAACTGTGTTATTTTTCAGATTTTGGACAGGTTAATATTATCTCAGTTGCTTTTCTGGAAACTTTCTTATAATTTAATACACAGTATCCTATATTTAAACCTAAAATGAATTACTCTAGTTATAACGTCGACTTCGCTTCTGACGGTACCCTCCAACCTCTCGTTTCGCCGGCCGGGCTGGGCGAATGGTTCTAGGCGCTACAGTCTCGAACCGCGCGACCGATACGTCGCAGGTTCTAATCCTGCCTCGGGCATGGATGTGTGTGATGTTCTTAGGATAGTTAGGTTTAAGTAGTTCTAAGTTCTAGGGGACTGATGAGCTCAGAAGTTAAATCCCATAGTGCTCAGAGCCACTTTAACCATTTTTTGAATTACTCTATAAAGTATTTTAGTTTCGATGTTGTAATCGATAAGTACTAGTTCTGAATGTGCAGTTAAAATTATTTTTCTTTTTAGAAACTTTGAGATTGCGCATTATTTGCACGCATAAAATTTCTATTAATAATTTTGAATCCTGCACTGTTAACTATATTTCTGGATTCATTTACGAAGTTCAGATGGTTCAAATGGCTCTGAGCACTATGGGATTCAACTGCTGTGGTCATCAGTCCCCTAGAACTTAGAACTACTTAAACCTAACTAACCTAAGGACATCACACACATCCATGACCGAGGCAGGATTCGAACCTGCGACCGTAGCAGTCTCACGGTTCCGGACTGCGCGCCTAGAACCGCGAGACCACCGCGGCCGGCATTTACGAAGTAATAATTGAAATTAAGAATGTAACGATAACTAGTTGGAATTCCTTTGTTAAGAAAAATTGTAAACCCTTTGGAATATTGTTATTCCTCAGAGTGTGAGAGTCGTCATCTGATGTGACCGGACGTATTTTAGCATAATAGGTGTGGCTTTGTTACTGTGGAAGATCAAAAAACTGTGTTACATATTAAAACGTGATAAAATCAGTGGAAATTATATTTGCGTCAAAAAAATTCTGCAACAATAATCTTCAAATTTATTTAGTTCAACCCAACCGTGAGGATCTCGTTTAGATTTTCAGCTTCAAGAATCAGACCCCTAGACAAGAAGAACTGGAGCCATCTCGGCATGACAAGCTAAGTAAATTTGGAAGTTTATTGTAACCTTTGCTCGTCTCAACTCTTGGTAAAAGAGTTTGCTTATTAATTACTTGGACTGGGCACTGTTTAATACGGAAAATAGATGGAAAAAGGAAAGAAGGGGGTAGATTACAAGTTCCTCCTTTAAACCGCCGAGCGAACGACAGTAAGAAGGATAACGAAATAGGTGACCAAGGGATAGAAGGGCAAAGGAAATCGCACAACAGAGGACAGATCACTGGACATGACTGAATACCAATCTGCCACCCTTCTGACCGTACGTCTTTGGACGAGGGAAGCGTTCCTAATGATTGGAAAAAAACACAGATGATTCCCGTTTCAAGAAGGGTCATCGAACAAGCGCACAAAATTGTAGACCAATATCCAAGATGTCCGACGGTTGTAGGACTTTGGAACATGTTCACGTTCACGTGTTATGACTTTTATGAAGCAGTAAGGTAATATCCAAATGACGCTTGTAGTCTGCGTGCCATCGCTGTTGGTAGTAGGAGAACCTGTGCCATAGGAATCTACATCTACATCTACATTTATACTCCGCAAACCACCCAACGGTGTGTGGCGGAGGGCACTTTACGTGCCACTGTCATTGCCTCCCTTTCCTGTTCCAATGGCGTATGGTTCGCGGGAAGAAAGACTGCCGGAAACCCTCCGTGAGCGCTCGAATCTCTCTACTTTTACATTAGTGATCTCCTCGGGAGGTATAAGTAGGGTGAAGCAATATATTTGATACCTCATCCAGAAACGCACCCTCTCGAAGCCTGGACAGAAAGCTACACCTCGATGCAGAGCAAATCTCTTGCTGAGTCTGCCACTTGAGTTTGCTAAACATCTCCGTAACTCTATCAGGCTTATCAAATAAGACCTGGTACGCATCCAACACTGATGAGCAATACTCAAGTATAGGTCGAACGAGTGTTTTGTAAGCCACCTCCTTTGTTGATGGACTACATTTTCTAAGGACTCTCCCAATGAATCTCAACCTGACACCCGTGTTACCAACAATTAATTTTATATGATGATTCTACTTCAAATCGTTCCGTACGCATACTCACAGATATTTTACGGAAGTAAGTGTTACCAGTGTTTGTTCCGCTATCATACAATAAAGGATCCTTCTTTCTATGTATTCGCAATACATTACATCTGTCTATGTTAAGGTCAGTTGCGACTCTCTGCACCAAGTCCCTATCCACTGCGGTTCTTCTGCATTTCGCTGCAATTTCCTAATGCTGCAACTTCTCTCTAAACTACAACATCATCCGCGTAAAGTCGCATGGAACTTCCGACACTGTCTACTAGGTCACTTATATATATATATATATATATATATATATATATATATATATATATATAGCCTGTATCTAATATTTCCTGGGTCTCATGAACAAATAAAGAGAGTCGGGTCTCACACGGTCGCTGTTTCCGGAATCCATGTTGATTCCTACAGAGTAGATTCTGGGTTTCCAGAAATGTCATGATACACAATCAAAAAACATGTTGTAAAATTCTACAATAGATCGATGTCATAGATAAAGGTCCATACTTTTGCGCTTCTGCTCGACGACCCTTCTTGAAAACTGAGACTACCTGTGCTCCTTTTCAATCATTTGGAATCTTCCGTTCTTCTAGAGACGTGCGGTACACGGCTGTTAGAAGGGGGGGCAAGTTCTTTCGCGTATTCTGTGTGTAGAATCGAATTGGTATCCCGTCAGGTCCAGTGGACTTTCCTCTGTTGAGTGCTTTCAGTTGCTTTTCTATTCCTTAGACACTTATTTCGATATCAGCCATTTTTTCGTTCGTGCAGATATTTACAGAAGGAACTGCAGTGCTGTCTTCCTCTGTGAAACAGCGTTGGAAAAAGGTGTTTAGTATTTCAGATTTACGGGTGTCATCCTCTGTTTCAATGCCATCATCATCATCCCAGAGTGTCGGGATATACTGTTTCGATCCACTTACTGATTTAACGTAAGACCATAACTACCTAGGATTTTCTGTCGAGTCTGTACATAGAATTTTACTCTCGAATTCACTGAACGCTTGCATACCACGTGAACATTAAGGTAATGGACACACTGTAGGAGACCCATGCGTCCAAGTATATATTACCCGCAGTAGACGTCTATAGTTCACGGTAGCCATGCGATGCACTTCTGGTGTAAGTTTAATACCCAAATATCTGATAGCATTCACCAGTGGGAGGGGCGCCACGCAGCCCTCCTGGAGGCCACTTCCGGTATGCATCGCTGCCGACGTGATTACATTCATGTGGCTTCTCGCCGCCAATACACATCGCTTAACCCATTCAGGCACGGAACGGACGTCATCACGATCAGCAGTAGAATGTCGGCAGCATACACTTTCCAGTGGAAGGTGTGACCTCTCAACGCAATCCCCGGAAGTCTGCGTTTCAGCCCTCACATAACGGATTCCACAGCGATCACGTAAAAAATGGAGAGTGTGCATCATCCTTGTCGAAATGAACACCAGATTGGTAAGGGACCCACCGTACGTCCATTAACCAGTGAATGGTACAAGGCTCCACGTGAAAGGTGCAAAATTACGTCGAGGAAGTTAGCCATGCGGGCTATAACTGACATGAGAAACTTTTGGTGCTCCGTGAAAAGCGTGGTCGAAGTTCATAGCGGCTTGGAGGTAACAGGATGGCGAGAGCTTTCAGTCCGTACATTCACGTGTCGCCTTTTGTATGTTGGACACTTTTCCACGTGTTGATCCTCCATTGAAAGGATTAGTGGCAGGACCTTCTTCATGCTCGCTGCCAGGAGCCGAGAAAAGATCTTATAGTCCAAACTTAGTAATTGGGCGGTAATCCTCGA
The DNA here is from genome assembly GCF_023897955.1 of Schistocerca gregaria. Lineage (NCBI taxonomy): Eukaryota > Metazoa > Arthropoda > Insecta > Orthoptera > Acrididae > Schistocerca > Schistocerca gregaria. The sequence continues at coordinate 352,563,852 of NC_064922.1, read as the reverse complement.
TCGTCCGACCACTGAAAGGCATGTCTATCGGAAGACATGTGGCAAGCAAAAGCAGGGCGACATCATCTCTTGGTACATGGTGATCAACGTGGCATCGTCAGAGTGCGAAAAGCGCGATAGAACTCGAGAGGCTGTCCATCCGGCCTGTGGTACTTGTTACGTGAACCCTTATCTAGCGCGTCGGCAATGTCGTCCTGCGTAAACTCCGCTAAAAGCGACGATGCTGCTGTGTCATTGAGGGTGCGCGACACATGCTGCAAAATGTTAGCATGTCCCTCCTCTATACAAGGTGGTCCATTGATCGTGACCGGGCAAAATATCTCACGAAATAAGCGTCAAACGAAAAAACTACAAAGAACGAAACTTGTCTAGCTTGAAGGGGGAAACCAGACGGCGCTATGGTTGGCGCGCTAGATGGCGCTGCCATAAGTCAAACGCATATCAACTGCGTTTTTTAAATAGGAACCCCAATTTTTATTACATATTCGTGTAGTTTGTAAAGAAATATGAATGTTTTAGTTGGACCACTTTTATCGCTTTGTGACAGATGGCGCTGTGATAGTCACAAACGTGTAAGTACGTGGTATCACGTAACATTCCGCCAGTGCGGACGGTATTTGCTTCATGATACATTAGCCATGTTAAAATGGACCACTTACCAATTGCGGAAAAGGTTGATATCGTGTTGATGTATGGCTATTGTGTTCAAAATGCCCAAGGGGGTTGTGCTATGTAAGCTGCTCGGTATCCTGGACGACTACATCCAAGTATCCGGACCGTTCGCCGGATAGTTATGTCATTTAAGTAAACAGGAAGTGTTCAGTCACATGTGAAACGTCAACCACGACCAGTAGGTGTTTTAGCTGCTGTCACGGCTAATCCGCACATCAGTAGCAGACAAACTGCGCGAGAATCGGGAATCTCAAAAACGTCGGCGTTGAGAATGCTACATCAACATCATTGCACCCGTGCCACATTTCTATACACCAGGAATTGCATGACCACGACTTTGAACGTCGTGTACAGTTTTGCACTGGGAACAAGAGAAATCACGGGACGATGGCAGATTTTTTGCACGCGTTCTATTTAGCGACGAAGCGTCATTCACCCAACAGTGGTAATGTAAACCGGCATAATGTGCATTTTGGGCAACGGAAAATCCACGATGGCTGCGACAAGTGGAACATGAGCGACCTTGGCGGGTTAATGTATGGTGCGGCATTATGGGAGGAAGGATAATTGGCCCCCATTTTATCGATGGCAATCTAAATGGTGCAATGTATGCTGATTTCCTACGTAATGTTCCACCGATGTTTCTACAAGATGTTTCACTGCATGACAGAATGGCGATGTACTTCCAACATGATGGATGTCCAGCACATAGCTAGCGTACGGTTGAAGCGGTATTGAATAGCACATTTCATAACAGGTGTATTGGTCGTCGAAGCACCATACCATGGCCCGCACTATCACCGGATCTGACGTCCCCCGATTTCTTTCTGTGGGGAAAGTTGAAGGATATTTCCTATCGTGATACACCGACAACGCCTGACAACATGCGTCAGCGCATTGTCAATGCATGTGCAAACATTACGGAAGGCGAACTACTAGCTGTATAGAGGAATGTCGTTACACGTATTGCCAAATGCATTGAGGCTGACGGACATCATTTTGAGCATTTATTGCATTAATGTGGTATTTACAGGTAACCACGCTGTAACAGAATGCGTTCTCAGAAATGATAAGTTCACAAAGGTACATGTATCACATTGGACCAACCGAAATAAACATACCTACGTTCTCTATTTTAATTTAAAAAACCTACCTGTTACCAGCTGTTCGTCTAAAATTGTGAGCCATATATTTGTGACTATTACAGCGTCATCTATCACAAAGCGAAGGAAGTGGTCCAACTAAAACATTCATATTTCTTTACGTACTACACGAATACGTAATAAAAATGGGGGTTCCTATTTTAAGAAATGCAGTTGATATCCGTTTGACCTATGGCAGTGCCATCTAGCGGGCCAACCATAGCGCCACCTGGTTTCCCCCTTCGAGCTAGACAAGTTTCGTTCTTTGTAGTTTTTTCGTTCGATGCTGATTTCGTGAAATACTGTATTTGGTCCGGTCACGATCAACGGACCATCCTGTATTCTCCACTTCGTAGACATGTCGATAATGGTCTGCAATGTCTTCCGCAGTGGTTGACTGAGTGGTTTAGGATCGGCCATCTATCGGGTAAAGTGAGGTCCATGATTAGCTGTTGTTCGCATCGATGGCTATCAAGCAAGGCTTGGTGCATCAACGTGATTTCACCGCTCGCCCGGTCACGACGCCGCGAGCGCACGATGTCACATTCCAATCTAGCCGTGGCTTTAATTGGACCGATTTCCATGTGTCGGTCTGGTGGCGATGGCTGGTATGCGAGTTCGCAACGCACCGTGTAATGAAAGTCCAAAATATGATGATGCTATGCAGCGACGGCCTTTCCACATCATATTAGCACCGGCCGACCGCATTAAACCCACCATGCCAACGTCGAAGGGTACAGTGGAATGAGTGTTTCGCAGTCTGCCATTGCGGCGGCAATAATGTGATGGCATTTCAGGTAGTGGTGGTGTGCCACATTCGTCTTCCACATACCATGGTTGCTCCATATACTTTGTTGCTCGAGGCGGATCATACATATGACGTCTGTTTGTTCGGAGAAAGCAACTGGTACCCGTTCAAAAATGGCACTAAGCACATAACTTCTGAGGTCATTAGTCGCCTAGAACTTAGAACTAATAACACATAACTAACCTAAGGGCATCACACACATCCACGCCCGAGGCAGGATTCGAACCTGCGACGGTAGCGGTCGCTCTGCTCCAGACTGTAGCACCTAGAACCGCGCGGCAACTCAGGCGAGCCAACTTGTCCCCGTTTGGAGTTCAGTGTTCCCAGCGAAAGATAATATGAGACATAGATGCGTGAAGACGACTGGCCGAGTGACAAGTAAGAAATACACTGCTGGCCATTAAAATTGCTAATCTACGAAGATGACGTGCTACAGACGCTGTGATATGCAAATGATTGACTTTTCAGAGCATTGACACAAGGTTGACTCCGGTGGCGACACCTACAACATGTTGACATGAGGAATGTTTCCAACCGACTTCTCATACACAAACGGCAGTGCTGCTCGCGTTGGTCGAGATCCAATGGCTGTTAGCAGAGTATGGAATCGGTGGGTTCAGGAGGGTAATACGGAACGGCGTGCTGGATCCTAACGACCTCGTATCACTAGCAGTCGAGAAGACAGGCATCTTATGCGCATCGCTGTAACGAATCGTGCAACCACGTCTTGATCCCTAAGTCAACAGATGGGGACGTTTGCAAGACAACAACTATCTGCACGAACAGTTCGACGACGTCTGCATCAGCACGGACTATCAGCTCGGAGACCATGGCTGCGGTTACCCTTGACGCTGCATCACAGACAGGAGCGCCGGCGATGGTGTACTCAGCGACGAACCTGGGTGCACGAAGAGCAAAACGTCATTTTTTCGGATGAATCCAGGTTCTGTTTACAGCATCATGATGACCAGTAGTGTATGTGTCTGGGGCGGTCATCTGGCACTTTCTCCTAAGTATCGATGAGGTGGCCTAAGGTCCGATGTTCTTGACAATTTGAAAATTGAGAGACCTGGTCTTTGTGGTGAAGTACACAAAGTGGTCGACGAAAATAAGGTGATCGTAGCGACCAAGAAAAAAAAAAGGGTGGGGTTCATTTCCTCTGAGTAGAACTGCAATATTTCACGGCGTTTGTCGTTTCCCGGAGGAACCTATACGATAATAGTACGTATGCCCAGCGGCTTGGTTTCCAGCCGCCTGGCTGAGGGGAGGTAAATCACATCTTCGATGGCAACACCGTCACGCACTATTATCGCCGCAGCACTGCTAGTCCGACTTCCAGGTGTCATATGTCACACAGTCATAGAAGTCGGGGAGGGGCGCGAGACGCACTTCTTGCAGCGGAGCAAATTCTACATCCAACGCACGTAATGTCTCTCACAGCGCGTGGATCTCCACCGTTATTGCAGCCACACTGTTCGGAGAAAGCAACTGGTACCCGTTCAAAAATGGCACTAAGCACATAACTTCTGAGGTCATTAGTCGCCTAGAACTTAGAACTAATAACACATAACTAACCTAAGGGCATCACACACATCCATGCCCGAGGCAGGATTCAAACCTGCGACGGTAGCGGTCGCTCTGCTCCAGACTGTAGCGCCTAGAACCGTGCGGCCACTCAGGCCAGCCAACTGGTCCCCGTTTGGCGTTCAGTGTTCCCAGCGAAAGATAATATGAGACATAGATGCGGTGAAGACGACTGGCCGAGTGACAAGTAAGAAATACACTGCTGGCCATTAAAATTGCATTGTCACCTCTGGTCACCCCCAGCAACTCGGCCGGAAACGTTGCTAATGTGCCGACGCCACCGGTGCGGTCCCAGCCGGAGTAAATCGAGTGGCGTCATCATCCTCCCCCCATGCCGTTGATTACTGAGCAAACCATCTTCCAACACCTTCTTCGGACACGGGATGCGTGTCTGCACTCCAGCATGGTGAGGGCAGCGTCCATCTCGCCTATCGATGTTTGTTCGTTCAGATGTGGTCCCAATCTCTGTTCCCATGTTGTAATCGGCGGTGGTTGCCTCCGTGGGAGCATCGTCATTGCGGGTGGATTCCTCCTCCTTCGGCACTGGTCCTCATCCCGTTCTGAAGTTGCACCCCTGCTGATGGCGCTTTCAGGATCATTACTCTCTGGTATGCCCTTCTGTCAGAAGAAGACAGCGGTGCTCTGGCACAGAGGCCGCAGTTGGCAGTGTGAACGAGTCTATCACCATTTTATCGTCATGGAGATCGTCATCCTTCGACAGGGGCGGCGCTGTCGAAGTGTAGTCCGCTACACGTAAAACAGGTGTTTCATCATCCCGACACGTTGGAGGACACTGCGTTTGGTCATCAGGTAGTGCCGGAGACCACGGTGAAGCGGCAGCAGTCGTGTGGGTGGCTACGTAAGTCGAGGGAAACAGTGTCGGCTGCGAAAGCGGCGCCATGTCCGCAGGCGGTAGCTGTTTGACCCGGCATTGGGTGCATTCTGAACGGAGGTGGCCCTACTTCCCACATCCGGAACATATTCTTGGTTGTCCGTCGTAAATGACGATGGCACGGCAATCGCCGATATACAGACATGAGGGGACATGATTTTTGAAGTTCAGTTCGATTCTATCGGACTCCGTTTAGGAAAGGGTATGTTCTAAACTGCGTCCATTTTTCTGCGATATTTCTATATACCATGCCGTAGGGCAAAGAGCCGACTCGAATTCTTCTGCTGGTAGTTCAAACGGAAGTTTAAATATCTTGATCGTGTGGGGTCCGAAACCAGCATGATCGACGTTTACAGTAGCCACATCGCCATCTGCGTTGCAGAAGCGGAGGCCCTTTTGTTTCCCGAAGGATCCGTTCACCTGTTGCATCGTTGACGATCTTGACATAAACTATAATGCTCACAATGAATAAATGTATGCCGATGATATCGGCGTCCGGTATTTTCACATCTTCTCGTAAAAATCTTTTTACTTAAAGTGCTTTTGGTCGTGCAAATTTGTTTTGGAATGTAAATTTGAGCGTCGATTTCCTGTATTGGTTCGCCAGTCTGATCTATATGCTTAAGCCGGCGCGCGCGGAACAGCCGAGTACTGGGTAAATAAATACGAGCGCTCACTCCACGGCGAGGACGCAAACAGCACGTCCGCACTGCTCCCTCGTTAAAGGTAAACTTACCTTTGGCGGGCAAGTACTCTACCAGCTCAGCTACGAAAGCACGACAACCAGCACGTCCTCACATCTTTACTCCCTCCCAAATTTACTACCTAGTTGGATAATCAGTTACGGACTTATAGTGGTTTTTTAATGGCAGAAGTAGTTGTAACATTAACACACTTTTTTGTTTTCGTTATTTTTGTACGTAACAAGAATAAATAGTTAATGTAGACATTTACTATTGACCACAAAAATGCCGGCCGGAGTGTCCGAGCGGTTGTAGGCGCTTCAGTCTGGAACCGCGGGACCGCATGCCATGTCTCGGGCATGAATGAGTGTGATGTCTTTAGGTTAGTTAGGTTTAAGTAGTTCTAAGTTCTAGGGGACTGATGACCTCAGCTGTTAAGTCCCATAGTGCTCAGAGCCATTTTTGAACCACAAAAATGTGAATCCATGGCCTATGTTAACTTTCATAATAATATGCTGTAGTTGTGAAGAGTAAATAAATTAATATTTAAACAAGATTTCAACTTTCAATACTCAGATATAGTAAACTAATTAGAAAATGGAATTGCTTAAAACTAAAAAAAAACTATGTACAACGGTCGTTCAGTAAATGATGGAACACTTTTTTCGGGAACCAGAATGTTTTATTCATCATTCCGCACACAATATTATTCCCCACTACAAAATATATTCCCCAACAAAATCTCCTTTCAATGCGACAATGCCTTACTGTGAGGGCCAGTATGCTCGCATGGTACCACTCTAATGGTCGACGTCAGGACAAACCTCTTGCTGCATCACTAACATATCCACCACCCATAAACTGCTTCCCGCGGAGTGCATCCTTCATTGCTCTTGATGGTTTTCTGTTAGTGGTCGAGGAATACAGCTGGCACAAACCTATGAGTACCACAACTCTTTAAGATGATCTACCAATAGGAAGATGGGAAAGTGTTTAGATTTATAGAATAGCAACACCGATGCTGCCCAGAATGGGGTACCTGTAGCCTCTCGCACCTGGGCAGCCATCGACCGATTTACTATTACTCAAAACGGAAGGCGAGGACGTCAGCAATACCTTCAGCCTCTCGCTCAGGGTTGGAGTGACATTACAAAAATAGTTCAAACGGCTCTGAGCACTATGGGAACTACTTAAACCTAACGAACCTAAGGACAACACATACATCCATGTCCGAGGTAGGATTCGAACCTGCCACCGTAGCAGTCGCGCAGTTCCAGACTGTAGCGCCTAAAACCGCTCGTCCACCCCGGCCGGCGTGACATTACATCTCGGTTTCAAACGCCTTACGCAATTTTACGGCAACGGCGGATACTCTGGTCACACTGAAGGACTCTACGACTGATCACACAAGTGTATTCGAAGCAATCTTGTGAGGCATCTGCACGCCCGGCTAGTGCCCGTACTGTGTTGAGGATGGTCATGAAAGGTTCCTGGACGCGTTGGCAGACTCAGTAATAGAGCACTCAATTATGAGACATGTTTGTTTAGTAATTTCACAGTCGCGACAACGTCTTCCCACCTCTGCTGGATCCTGCTGTGGATCGTTACGACCGTCTGCTCTTCCGGTCCCCTGTCTGACTTCTGACTGGATGCGAGAGTGCTCGTTTCCTCCACAGCTCCCCTCTTTCCCCACCACCGCGTTGTGGTGTTGGCGGATGCTGTGATGCCAGACGCTGTTGCCCTGCCAGGAACTGCATATTGCCGTGTTGTTGGCTATAGTGATGAGCGATGCTATTGCCCACCAGGAAGCTCCATTGGTGCGTTGTCGCGCTCTTTGCCGAGCCTGACCCGCCCTTCAGCTAGCCGGTGGTGGATCGACGGCTGCGACACAAGAGCGCTCAACACCTCATACGCTCATCAGCGGCAGTTGTCGTTGATCTCTTGAAGATGTCTCATGCAGATGCAATCATCCTTGCTCAGCAGTGTGGTGGAGATATACCGCAGAACCGGAACAATCTTACACGAGAATCGAGTGCGAACGGGGTGAACGCCATCGATCTTTCTTATCGAGTGCATACTGGCCCGTCAGATGGCGTATTTATTATGGTCACCGAAGGTGTTTTACTGCTAGACGTCATTCGTAATGACCGAACTGTTCTCATTTGTTACTAGCCGTTAGCAGTCTCCCCAACTGCTACATTTGCTTAACGATTTGTTTTGGTGCGTCAACACTTCTGAAAATCCCGCAGTGTGTGAATTTACGCAACAAATAGGGATTTTTGTATAACATTACAAAAGCGCCTCGAGGCTCATCTAGTCTCTCCCTGTCGCCCAGTTCCTCGTAAATCGCTCACAGTCACACACAGCCTTGCTGAGCTTGCTACTCTGTCGGGCCAGCCGGTGCGGCCGAGCGGTTCTAGGCGCTACAGTCTGGAACCGCGCGACCGTTACGTTCGCAGGTTCGAATCCTGCCTCGGGCATGGATGTGTGTGATGCCCTTAGGCTAATTAGGTTTAAGTAGCTCTACGTTCTAGGGGACTGATGACCTCAGATGTTAAGTCCCATAGTGCTCAGAGCCATTTGAACCATTTGTTAAGTCCCATTTTGCTCTGTCGGTCTGCTCGCAGAGCACTCTCGATTACGGCGCACGCTGCGGCTGTTGGGACATTGGCCCTGCTGCTGACAAAATATTCGGTTGGTGAGTTTAGAAATTTTCGGTCTTCCTACATCTAACAGTTCTGCTATGCAACGTACATTTACGATCCCCTGCTGCCTTCACTATTTCGCTACACGGGTAGCGGAGGCTGTGTGGCGTGGACTGGGCGGTTTTTTAGGTTAGAAGGCCTCGGAAAAGTGCGGGATGGGCTGCAATGTCAAAGGGTGCTTGGCAATTACAGGACGTGCTTGCATCAAGGAACAGTCGGAATTATAGTTGTAAATTGTTGCAGTTGCGCTGGAAAAGTCCCTGAGCTTCAAGCGCTAATAGAAAGCACAGAAGCTGTACCGTTATAGGTACAGAAAGCTAGCTAAAGCCTGAAATAAGTTCTGCAGAAATGTTTACGAAGTCTCAGACGGTGTTCAGGAAAGATAGATTAGGCAGAATTTGTGGTGGAGTGTTTGTGTCTGTCAGTAGTGGTTTATCTTGTAGTGAAGTCGAAGTAGATACTCCGTGCGAATTGGTATGGGTGGAGGTTATACTTAACAGTCGAATTAAGTTAATAATTGGCTACTTCTACCGACCCCCAGACTCCGATGATACAGTTGCGGAACAGTTCAGAGAAAGTTTGAGTCTCGTAACAAATAAATACCCCACTCATACGGTTATAGTTGGTGGGGACTTCAACCTACCCTCGGTACGTTGGCAAAAATACTTGTTCAAAACCGGTGGTAGGCAGAAAACGTCTTCCGAGATTGTCCTAAATGCTTTCTCTGAAAATTATTTCGAGCAGTTAGTCCACGAACCCACGCGAATTGTAAATGGTTGCGAAAACACACTTGACCTCTTGGCCACAAACAATCCAGAGCTGATAGAGAGCATCATGACTGATACAGGGATTAGTGATCACAAGGTCATTGTAGCTAGGCTCAATACCATTTCTTCCAAATACATCAGAAACAAACGCAAAATAATTTTATTTAAAAAAGCGGATAAAGTGCCACTAGAAGCCTTCCCAAAAGACAACTTCCATTCGTTCCGAACTGATTATGCGAATGTAGACGAAATGTGGCTCAAATTCAAAGATATAGTAGCAACATCAATTGAGATATTCATACCTCATAAATTGGTAAGAGATGGAACGGATCCCCCATGGTACACAAAAAAGGTCCGAACGCTGTTGCAGAGGCAACGGAAAAAGCATGCGAAGTTCAGAAGAACGCGAAATCCCAAAGATGGGCTAAAATTTACAGACGCGCGAAATTTGGCACGTACTTCGATGCGAGTTGCCTTTAATAGGTTCCACAACGAAACATTGTCTCGAAATTTGGTAGAAAATCCGAAGAAATTCTGGTCGTATGTAAAGTACACAAGCGGCAAGACGCAGTCAATACCTTCGCTGCGCAGTGCCGATGGTACTGTTATCGACGACTGTGCCGCTAAAGCGGAGTTATTGAACGCAGTTTTCCGAAATTCCTTCACCAGGGAAGACGAATGGAATATTCCAGAATTTGAAACACGAACATCTGCTAGCATGTGTTTCTTAGAAGTAGATACCTTAGGGGTTGCGAAGCAACTCAAATCGCTTGATACGGGCAAGTCTTCAGGTCCAGATTGTATACCGATTAGGTTCCTTTCAGATTACGCTGATACTATAGCTCCCTACTTAGCACTCATATACAACCGCTCGCTCACCGATAGATCTGTACCTACAGATTGGAAAATTGCGCTGGTCGCACCAGTGTTCAAGAAGGGTAGTAGGAGTAATCCATTTAACTACAGACCTATATCATTGACGTCGGTTTGCAGTAGGGTTTTGGAGCATATACTGTATTCAAACATTATGAATCACCTCGAAGGGAACGATCTATTGACACGTAATCAGCATGGCTTCAGAAAACATCGCTCTTGTGCAACGCAGCTAGCTCTTTATTCGCACGAAGTAATGGCCGCTATCGACAGGGGATCTCAAGTTGATTCCGTATTTCTAGATTTCCGGGAAGCTTTTGACACCGTTCCTCATAAGCGACTTCTAATCAAGCTGCGGAGCTATGGGGTATCGTCTCAGTTGTGCGACTGGATTCGTGATTTCCTGTCAGGAAGGTCGCAGTTCGTAGTAATAGACGGCAAATCATCGAGTAAAACTGAAGTGATATCAGGTGTTCCCCAGGGAAGCGTACTGGGACCTCTACTGTTCCTGATCTATATAAATGACCTGGGTGACAATCTGAGCAGTTCTCTTAGGTTGTTCGCAGATGATGCTGTAATTTACCGTTTAGTAAGGTCATCCGAAGACCAGTATCAGCTGCAAAGCAATTTAGAAAAGATTGCTGTATGGTGTGTCAGGTGGCAGTTGACGCTAAATTACGAAAAGTGTGAGATGATCCACATGAGTTCCAAAAGAAATCCGTTGGAATTCGATTACTCGATAAATAGTACAATTCTCAAGGCTGTCAATTCAACTAAGTACCTGCGTGTTAAAATTACGAACAACTTCAGTTGGAAGGACCACATAGATAATATTGTCGGGAAGGCGAGCCAAAGGTTGCGTTTCATTGGCAGGACACTTAGAAGATGCAACAAGTCCATTAAAGAGACGGCTTACACTACACTCGTTAGTCCTCTGTTAGAATATTGCTGCGCGGTGTGGGATCCTTACCAGGTGGATTGACGGAGGACATCGAAAGGGTGCAAAGAAGGGCAGCTCGTTTTGTATTATCACGTTATAGGGGAGAGTGTGTGGCAGATATGATACACGAGTTGGGATGGAAGTCATTACAGCATAGACGTTTTTCGTCGCGGCGAGACCTTTTTACGAAATTTCAGTCACCAACTTTCTCTTCCGAATGCGAAAATATTTTGTTGAGCCCAACCTACAAAGGTAGGAATGATCATCAAAATAAAATAAGAGAAATCAGAGCTCGAACAGAAAGGTTTATGTGTTCGTTTTTCCCGCTCGCTGTTCGGGAGTGGAATAGTAGAGAGATAGTATGATTGTGGTTCGATGAACCCTCTGCCAAGCACTTAAATGTGAATTGCAGAGTAGTCATGTAGATGTAGATGTAGAAAGCTGTCTCTTCCGATTCTCAGCTCTGTCTTCACTATTTCACCTCGTAAAGGTACCATTTATCTTCTACAGGACTCCTTTCCTCTGTTTTTGTCAATAATTGCCTTATGACCCCTCTGAAACTCTGAGAAACCTCTAGTTCTTTCTGCTTTCTGCTTGGCAACCGGAACAAAATAATAATTGGATCCTTTTACACACCTCCCAATTCAGGTGATAGAGTTGCTGAAAGGTTCAAAGAAAAATTGAGTTTGATTTCAAACACGTACCCGACTCATACGACAATAGTTGATGGTGACTTTCATTTACAGTCTGTATGTTGGCGAAAATACATGTTTAATTCCGAGGATACGCATAAAATATCATCTGAAATTGTGCTAAACGCATTCTCTGAAAATTATTTCGAACAGTTAGCTCACGAGCCCACAGGAATAGTAAACGGTTGTGAAAACACACTTGACCTCTTAGCAACAAATGCTCCTGAGTTAATAACGAGCATCAAAACCGATTCAAGGATTAGTGAGCGCAGAACTGTCTTTGTGAGATTGAATATTGTAATCCCCAAATCCTCGAAAAATAAGCGAAAAATGTACCTATTCAAAAAATCAGATAAAAATTCACTTGACGCCTTCCTAAGAGACAATCTTAACTCATTCCTATTGAATATTGTAAGTGTAGACCTGATGTGGCTTGGATTCAAAGAAGTAGTATCGGCAGCAGTTGGGAGATTTATATCAAATAAATTAATAAACGACGGAGCTGATCCTCTTTGGTACACAAAACGGGTTAGAACACTGTTGCAGAAACAACGAAAGAAACATGCCAAATTTAAACAGACGCAAAATCCCCAAGATTGGCGATCTTTTACAGAAGCTCGAAATTTAGCGTGGAGTTCAATGGGAGATGGCTATAACAGTTTCCACAACGAAACTTTGTCTCGAAACCTGGTAGAAAATCCAAAGAGATTCTCTTAGCGGCAAGAAACAATCAATGCCTTCTCAGCACGATAGCAATGGAGCTATTATCGAAGACAGTACTGACAATGCGGAGTTACTAACCACAGCCTTCCGAAATGCCTTCAAAAAAGAAGACGAAGTAAATACTCCAGAATTCGAATAGAGAACAGCTGCCAACATGAGTAACGTAGAAGTAAATATCTTCGGAGTAGTGAAGCAACTTAAATCACTTAATAAAAGCAAGTCTCCTGGTCCAGACTGTATATCAATTAGGCTCCTTTCAGAGTATGCTGATGCACTAGCTCCATACTTAACAATCATATACAACCCTTCGCTCGACGAAAGATCCGTACCCAAAGACTGGAAAGATGCACAGGTCACACCAATATTCAAGAAAGGTAGTGGGAGTAATCCACTAAATTGCAGGCCCATATCGTTAACGTCGATATGCAGAAGGATTTTAGAAGGTATATTGTGTTCGAACATTATGAATTACCTCGACGAAAACTATCTATTGACACACAGTCAACATGGATTTAGAAAACATTTCTCCTGTGAAACACAACTAGCTCTTTATTCACATGAATTGTTGAGTGCTATTGACAAGGGATTTCATATCGATTCCCTATTTCTGGATTTCCGAAAGGCTTTTGACACTGTACCACACAAGCGGCTCGTAGTGAAATTGCGTGCTTATGGTATATCGTCTCAGTTATGTGACTGGATTTGTGATTTCCTGTCAGGGAGCTCACAGTTCGTAGTAATTGACGGAAAGTCATCGAGTAAAACAGAAGTGATTTCTGGCGTTCCCCAAGGTAGTGATACAGGCCCTTTGCTGTTCCTGTCGTTTATCGACTAATAAAGTTATCAGAAGATCAAAGCAAACTGCAAAAAGATTTAGTAAAGATATCTGAATGGTGCGAAAAGTGGCAGTTGGCCCTAAATCTCGAAAAGTGTGAGGCCACCCAGATGAGAGCTAAAAGAAAGTCGTTAAACTTCGGTTACACGATAAATCAGCCTAATCTAGAAGCCGTAAATTCAACTATATATCTAGATATTACAATTACGAACAACTTAAATTGGAAGGAACACATAGAAAATATTGTGGGGAAGGTTAACCAAAGACTGCGTTTTGTTGACAGGACACTTAGAAAATGTAACAGACCTACTAAGGAGACTGCCTACACTACGCTTGTCCGTGATCTATTAGAATACTGCTGCGCGGTGTGGGATCCTTACCAGATAGGAACTGTGGAAGTGTGAAGGTGGTTCGGTGAACCCTCTTCCAGGCAATTGAATGCGATTTGCAGAGTATCCATGTAAATGTAGATCTACATGTAGATGTTGGTGCTTATTCTTGTCCCAGTTCTTCAATTTTCTACCTTTTGCAAATTCCTTCAGTTTTCCAAGTACGTTGGAATGCACAGTGGACATGAATGGGTGCATATGATCAGACAGAATGCTTATGTAGGTTTCACTTGTCAGAGTCGTGTCTAGACGTATCAGGCCTCCCATGTAGCTCCAACCGCACACGCCAATACAGAGCCTCCACCAGCTTGAACAGTCCCCTGCTGACATGCAGGTTCCATGGACTCAAGAGGTTGTCTCCATACCCGTATACGTCCCTCCACTGGATACAATTTGAAACGAGACTCGTCCGACCACGTAAAATGTTTCCAGTCATCAACAGCCCTGGCAAGGCGTCAAGCTTTGTGTCGTGCAGTCATCAACGGTACACGATTGGGCCTTCGGGTCCGAAAGCCCGTATCGAAGATGTTTCGTTGAATGGTTAGCACGGTGACGCTTGTTGATGGCCCATTACTGAAATCTGCAGAAATTTGTGGAAGGGTTGCACTTTTATGACGTTGAACTATGCTCTTCAGTCTTCGTTGCTCCCGTTCTTGCAGGATGTTTTTCCGGCTGCAGCGATGTCGGAGATTTGATGTTTTACCCGGTCCTTGATGTACACGGTACACTAGTGAAATGGTCGTATTGGAAAATCCTCACTTCATCGGTACCTCGGTGATGTTGTGTCCCATCCCTCGTGCACCGACTATGACACGACTTTCAAACTTGTTTAAATCTTGAAAACCTGCCGTTATAGCAGCAGTAACAGATCTAAAAACTGCGTCGGGCACTTGTAGTCTTATAGAGACGTTGCCGACTACAGTGCCATATTCTGCCTGTTTATATATCTTTGTATTTGAATAAGCATCCCTATGCCAGTTTCTTTCGTGCTTTTAGTGTACCGGGTGATCAAAAAGTCAGTATAAATTTGAAAAGCCGGCCGCGGTGGTCTCGCGGTTCTAGGCGCGCAGTCCGGAACCGTGCGACTGCTGCGGTTGCAGGTTCGAATCCTGCCTCGGGCATGGATGTGTGTGATGTCCTTAGGTTAGTTAGGTTTAAGTAGTTCTAAGTTCTAGGGGACTGATGACCACAGCAGTTGAGTCCCATAGTGCTCAGAGCCATTTGAACCATTTTAAATTTGAAAACTGAATAAATCACGCACTAATGTAGATAGAGAGGTACAAATTGACGCAGATGCTTGGAATGACATAGGGCTTTATTAGAACAACAAAAGAAACAAAGTTCACAAAATGTCCGACAGATGGCGCTGGACGGCAAAATGTCAGTGACTGCCCATGACAATCGTGTATAAAAGGAGCTGTAATGAGAGAGAGAATCAGATGCGCTAGCAGTCGCAGAATGTTGACGTTACCTGAAAAGGCGCTTTTAGTGAAGCTGTATTATCAGAATGGGGAATGTGCCAGTTCAGCGTTACGATACTATCGCCATAGGAAGGGGATGCGAACGGGTAAAGGTCAGTTGACAAATGCAGCTGTCACGAGAATGATTTCGAAGTTCGAAGCCACGGGTTGTTTAGACGATAGACCCAGTAGTCGCCGACCGAGCACAAGGAGTAATGCTGCTGAGACAGTTCAGGAAGAAATGGAGACTGTAGCGGGTCCTTCTATGCACGGGGAAGTCAGCGCTCGTGCAGTCGCATTCGATGCACTACTGTTTGGTTGGCACTGAGGCGTACCCTCCGATGCTACCCGTGCAAAATCCATCGGCATCATGAACTGTTACCTGGCGATTAAGCGGAGAGCATTTGCGGTGTAGGCGTTTCAAAAGATGACGGAAGATGACGATTGAGTAACGTGTTGTCGACCAACGAAGCTCATTGCACGCTTCGAGCGTCTGTCAACGTCCACAACTGCAGAATTTAGGCTACCGAAAATCCTAAAACTGTCGTGGAAACTCCGCTGCAAAACGAGAAAGTCACGGTATGGGTTGGGTTTACCACATCTACCGTTATCGGGCTTTTTTCGTCGAGGATATGAGTGATTCTGGTTTTGTAACTGCTACCGTGACGGATGAGAGGTATGCCGATGTGTAACAGAATCGCATCATCCCCAGCCTGGCTGATAAACACCGGCTGGAACGTACGATGCTTATGCAGGATGGCGCTCCACCCCATATTGCTAGACGTGTGAAAGACCTATTGCGCGCGTCGTTTGGCGATGATCGTGTGCTCAGCCGACACTTTCGTCATGCTTCGCCTCCCAGGTCCCCAGACCTCAGGCCATGTGATTATTGGCTTTGTGGTTCCCTGAAGTCGCAAGTGTTATCGTGATCGACCGACATCTCTAGGGATTTTGAAAGACAACATCCGACGCCAATGCCTCACCATAACTCCGGACATGCTTTACAGTGCTGTTCACAACATTATTCCTCGACTACAGCTATTGTTGAGGAATGGTGGTGGACATATTGAGCATTTCCTGTAAAGAACATCTTATTTGCTTTGTCTTAATTTGATATACTAATTATTGCTATTCTGATCACATGAAGCCATCTTTCAGACATTTTTCGAACTTTTGTAATTTTTTTTTGTTCTAATAAAAACCCATGTCATTCCAAGAACGTGTGTAAATTTGTACCTCTCTATCTACATTATTCCGTGATTTATTCTGTTTTCAAATTTATACTGACTTTTGATCACCCGGTAAATCAAGAAAGATAGGGGATCCAGAACAGCACCCTGTTGTATCCTCCAGATCACAGCGGCCCGGCTAGAATCAGATTTTTCCAAATATAACTTTCAGCCTCTCGCTCTCAGATGGCGCTATCTTAGATTTAGGTTTGAAATACCTTACATAATTATACAGTATCAGCCAACAGAACTGTCACACTAATGAACTCGAGTGTTTTGGAAGTAATCGTGCCTGTATTTTCCCAGGACAAACCGCCGTCAGTGAACAATTTGACTTGTTTGAGGCCCCTTCTGAACTCGCACTCATAGCTGGATACAACTCCTCACTTTGTTCACGCGGCGACCCTGGAATTCCACGAGAGACATTTGCTGCTGCTCTTGAGATGCTGGCTTTAGCCCTGTGGGTACCTCCATTGAGACGCTTTGTGGCGCCTCGGAGGCCGCAGCTCGGCTCCGCTTCGTTAGCGCTCTTGAGGTGCCGGCAGGGCCCCTCCACGGCGCTACGTGATCGTCTTGCCGCGAGGGCGCTGATGAATCCGCTACAGGCAGGCAGCGCGTCGCTATTGGCTCGGCCAACCTAATCGAAACACTGGCTTAATGAACGTGCCACGGGCAGAAGGGCCGCATGATTGCCCGTATTGTCGACTTGACCCCTGAATACAAATTCACGTGACCAGGTTGTGGAACGGTAATTACGAACAAGTGCACAACATAATGCTGCGACACGCGGGCTAGCTACTTTCTCATTTTATTAAACTGCACCCTTCTTTTGTGCCATGCGTTTTAAACGCCACCAGTAAAGCCATGAAAATTCTGTTTATCTGTCGGAGCCAGAACATTAACTGAAAACGAGATAGTTAAATTAAAATATGCTTGTATTTAAAAAGGACCATTGAACCTTCCCGTCTCCTCTGTATCTCTTTTGTTACGCAACCTTCCCTTCTACAATAGCCTGTACAACCTTCCCTTAGGATTTCGACCTCTTGCTTAACCATAACAAATGAAATCTTCCCTTTGAAAGTAATTCTCTTTCTCAGTCTTCGCATACAAATTTAAATGCTGCTTATTAAAAGTTATTTTCTTATTATTTCGACGAAACATAGAATGTGTCGTCGTCGTTGCCCTCATTCGTTACCTGCATTAACCCAAATCTGTGCCTTACCTTTTTTACTGTTACTGGATCGCCATCTGACCGCTACATCGAACTGCGACATGATTATACTTACTCTGTTTACTATACTCTATTAGCTGCTGGTGTGCTGTCATAGTAAGTGGCTGTATTTATTACCAAATCTGACGTTATTTTTTAATAGCAAAGCTGGCATTATTCTTTATTTAATTTGATTGAAGTTACGTAATTCATAGTTAAACTTTTACTTGACAACAATAAAATTTTGCAAAGTTTAACGTTGACGGATTTTGGGATGGATTATAATCAGTCGTTCAATATTGCTGGCAAAAATTAATTATATTCAGAATGAAATGATTTTACAAACGCCCAAATGGGACTTAGTTTTTACAATAATCTTACAACTAGCATTGCGCAAGCATACCTTCAGTAGTCTTGAGTTTCTCAAAAAAATTAATTCAATAATATTAGTTATTAGTTCCTCCTATCATAATAGTTATCTGATGTCTCTGTACATCCGTTTATAATCTCTCGTAAATCATAGCTAGTGGTTGGCAAGCACACCGCTCCTCTCAACCTCTCGCTTCAGACCTGTTACCGACTCGCTTCACATCTCGCTTACTACAGACTTCCTACGAACGTAAAGTGCGGTCTCTCCCCTCCAACAATGCTTTCTGGTGTAGAAAATCCCTGCTACCATTACAAAATGTATCAATGCGCGGTTTTCCAGCTCTTTTCTTAAAATGTATCCATACGCGGTCTCTCCCGCTCTTTTTAAATTACCCTCCTGGAAATTGGAATAATAACACCGTGAATTCTTTGTCCCAGGAAGGGGAAACTTTATTGACACATTCCTGGGGTCAGATACATCACATGATCACACTGACAGAACCACAGGCACATAGACACAGGCAACAGAGCATGCACAATGTCGGCACTAGTACAGTGTATATCCACCTTTCGCAGCAGTGCAGGCTGCTATTCTCCAATGGAGACGATCGTAGAGATGCTGGATGTAGTCCTGTGGAACGGCTTGCCATGCCATTTCCACCTGGCGCCTCAGTTGGACCAGCGTTCGTGCTGGACGTGCAGACCGCGTGAGACGACGCTACATCCAGTACCAAACATGCTCAATGGGGGACAGATCCGGAGATCTTGCTGGCCAGGGTAGTTGACTTACACCTTCTAGAGCACGTTGGGTGGCATGGTGGCATGGGATACATGCGGACGTGCATTGTCCTGTTGGAACAGCAAGTTCCCTTGCCGGTCTAGGAATGGTAGAACGATGGGTTCGATGACGGTTTGGATGTACCGTGCACTATTCAGTGTCCCCTCGACGATCACCAGAGGTGTACGGCCAGTGTAGGAGATCGCTCCCCACACCATGATGCCGGGTGTTGGCCCTGTGTGCCTCGGTCGAATGCAGTCCTGATTGTGGCGCTCACCTGCACGGCGCCAAACACGCATACGACCATCATTGGCACCAAGACAGAAGCGACTCTCATAGGTGAAGACGACACGTCTCCATTCGTCCCTCCATGCACGCCTGTCGCGACACCACTGGAGGCGGGCTGCACGATATTGGGGGGTGAGCGGAAGACGGCCTAACGGTGTGCGGGACCGTAGCCCAGCTTCATGGAGACGGTTGCGAATGGTCCTCGCCGATACCCCAGGAGCAACAGTGTCCCTAATTTGCTGGGAAGTGGCGGTGCGGTCCCCTATGGCACTGCGTAGGATCCTACGGTCTTGGCGTGCATCCGTGCGTTGCTGCGGTCCGGTCCCAGGTCGACGGGCACGTGCACCTTCCGCCGACCACTGGCGACAACATCGATGTACTGTGGAGACCTCACTCCCCACGTGTTGAGCAAGTCGGCGGTACGTCCACCCGGCCTCCCGCATGCCCACTATAAGCCCTCGCTCAAAGTCCGTCAACTGCACATACGGTTCACGTCTACGCTGTCGCGGCATGCTACCATGTTAAAGACTGCGATGGAGCTCCGTATGCCACGGCAAACTGGCTGACACTGACGGCGGCGGTGCACAAATGCTGCGCAGCTAGCGCCATTCGACGGCCAACACCGCGGTTCCTGGTGTGTCCGTTGTGCCGTGCGTGTCATCATTGCTTGTACAGCCCTCTCGCAGTGTCCGGAGCAAGTACGGTGGGTCTGACACACCGGTGTCAATGTGTTCTTTTTTCCATTTCCAGGAGTGTATTTCAATGTGCGGTCTCTCTTTTCAACTTTGGTGCAGACATTCCCTGCTACCACCATTATTTCCAACATGATAACTATTAATTATTCCTACTTAATCCTATTAATAAAATATAAACATCTATAATAAATTGTGTTTTGACAATAGTAATATACACGTATTACACCATTTGTTTTTCTTAAAATTTACCACGCGCTGTCGTAAACAAGAGTTTGTGAGTGGCTAAAACTGTCTTTCGCATTGGTACTCAAACTATGAGTTCTCATTTTCTCTTTGTCCTTAACCAGTTACAATGTAATCTTAATTGGTGGGTGCAAACATTGGACCCAGCCGTCTTCTATACATATAATACACTATGTGATCAAAAGTATCCGGACACCTGGTTGAAAATGACTTAAATGTTCGTGGCGCCCTCCATCGGTAATGATGGAATTCAATATGGTGTTTTGTCCCATTATTACCCTTGATGACAACTTCCACTCTCGCAAACACACGTTCAATCACGTGCTGGAAGGATTCTTGGGGAATGGCAGCCCATTCTTCACGGAGTGCTGCACTGAGGAGAGATATCGATGTCGGTCGGTGAGGCCCGGCACGGAGTCGGCGTTCCAAAACATCCCAAAGCTGTTCTATAGGATTCAGGTCAGGACTCTGTGCAGGTCAGTCCATTACAGAGATGTTATTCTTGAGTAACCGCTACGCAACAGGATGTGCATTATGAACAGGCGCTAGATCGTGTTGAAAGATGCAATTGCCATCCCCGAGTTGCTCTTCAACAGTGGGGAGCAAGAAAATTCTTACAACATCAGGCCTATTCTGTGATAGTGCTAAGCAAAACAACAGAGGGAGCAAGCCCCCTCTATGAAAAACACGGCCACACCATGACACCACCTCCTCCGAATTTTACTGTTGGCACTACACATAATGGCAGATGACGATCACCGGCACACCCACAACCTGTCATCCGATCGCCGTTTTGTGTACCGTGATTCGTCACTCCAAACAACGTTTTTCCACTGTTCAGTCGTCTGACGTTTACGCTCCTTACACCAAGCGAGGCGTCGTTTTGCATTTACCGGCGTGATGTGTGGCTTATGAACAGCCGCTTGGCCATGAATTCCAAGTTTTCTCACCTCCCGCCTAACTGCCATAGTACTTGCAGTGAATACTGATGTAGTTTGGAATTCCTATATGAGGGTCTGGATAGATGTCTGTTTATTACACATTACGACGCCTCTTCAAACGTCTGCGTTTTATGTCAGTCAACAGACGAGGTCGGCCTGTACGCTCTTGTGCTGTACATGTCCCTTAACTTCACTATCACATCGGAAACAGTGGACCTAGGGATGTTTAGGAGTGTGCAAATTTCTTGTACAGACGTAAGACGCAAGTGACATCCAATCACCTGACCACGTTCGAAGTCCGTGAGTTCCCCGGAGCGGCCACTTCCGGTCTCTCACGATGTCTAATGACTAATGAGGTCGCTGATATGGAGTACCTGGCAGTAGGTGGCAGCACAATGCACCTAATTTAAAAACGTATATCTTTGGCGGTGTCAGGATACTTTTGATTTTGTGTGCGACTTTACACATAATGGTGATGTGGGCTATAGAGTGGTGTGTTATGTCGTCGTAGGAAGCTCTCCTTAATTTGTATCCCTCCAATCATACGAAGACTCATTACAAATAATGCAGAAAAAAATAAAGTATAGCTATTACAATAGCAACAATAATGCAGAAAAAAATAAAGTATAGCTATTACAATAGCAACAATGTTGAGGCTCTCTGAACTAAGCACGAACAGTGGTGTCATAGCGACAAGGCTCCAAGTGTAAGTTGGATGTCTGGCTGCCGCCGGCCGCCCTATATTTCAGTGGCAGAGGGCGCTTGTGGTGACTCGCTGGAGGTGTGGCTCAGTGGGCATACGCAATTGGATCTGCCAGACCAAACGTGACCGCCATTGTCATCAGATGGAAACTTACAATTCCACTGCCAACTTCTACACCAAGAGGGTGGTATCGAACGTGATACCATATTATATGCTGTTAATTTTGGGCTAGGAAGTAGTTATTCAAAAACCGACTGGCTAAAACCGATGTTGGTATTTTAGTTCTGAATAACAGTTTGGTTTAGGTTATAAGAGGTGCTTTTTATTTTTACTAATAACCGAGTAATAAAGGCGAAATATCAGTTAGCTATTCCAGCAGTGCTAAATTTTTTTCGTGTTTTTACGAACTTTTTTAAAGAAGTAAATTTATTCACAAATCAGTAAACGCATGTAATGAGGCAATATGAGAGACAATAATGATTCTTAAATATAAACGTAGGCTTCCGAGGGGCAGGACATCTACGGAAAAATCAGGCAGTTCGAAACGCTGCGGCTAAGAAGAGGAAAACTGCTCAGTGATCTTGACTTTTAAAGGAGATGCTGGGGCACTGACTGGTATAGTGCCAAATTTCTTACGGCTGACGTCCCAAATAAAACTGAGACAAGGCGAAAAATATCTGTGTACAAGCCAGCAAAGATTTTTTCCGTGAAAGGATCAACCCCATTCGAGTAGGTCTCGACACAAACAACAGGAAACTTTGTCAACTGCACCTTTTCCTTGCTGGAAAGCTGCACATGGATGACTGGGAGAATATTGACATGTTAACCTTTCAACAGGCCACAAGTTCGAGTGGCAGTTCCACCTTCCATCAAATGAGGAAGTTCGACAAACCGCAGATGAAAACTGCCGAGGAAGGACTTATGCTGGACTCTCTATGGGCATTTTAAGAAATACCGCCACACAAATTCAGGCTAAAGGAAGAATTTCGCAGTCTCACCAAAACGACTCCCGAAAGAAGACATCAGGCAGCGGCCGCAGGTTTATACACTCCTGGAAATTGAAATAAGAACACCGTGAATTCATTGTCCCAGGAAGGGGAAACTTTATTGACACATTCCTAGGGTCAGATACATCACATGATCACACTGACAGAACCACAGGCACATAGACACAAGCAACAGAGCATGCACAATGTCGGCACTAGTACAGTGTATATCCACCTTTCGCAGCAATGCAGGCTGCTATTCTCCCATGGAGACGATCGTAGAGATGCTGGATGTAGTCCTGTGGAACGGCTTGCCATGCCATTTCCACCTGGCGCCTCAGTTGGACCAGCGTTCGTGCTGGACGTGCAGACCGCGTGAGACGACGCTTCATCCAGTCCCAAACATGCTCAATGGGGGACAGATCCGGAGATCTTGCTGGCCAGGGTAGTTGACTTACACCTTCTAGAGCACGTTGGGTGGCATGGTGGCATGGGATACATGCGGACGTGCATTGTCCTGTTGGAACAGCAAGTTCCCTTGCCGGTCTAGGAATGGTAGAACGATGGGTTCGATGACGGTTTGGATGTACCGTGCACTATTCAGTGTCCCCTCGACGATCACCAGAGGTGTACGGCCAGTGTAGGAGATCGCTCCCCACACCATGATGCCGGGTGTTGGCCCTGTGTGCCTCGGTCGAATGCAGTCCTGATTGTGGCGCTCACCTGCACGGCGCCAAACACGCATACGACCAGCATTGGCACCAAGACAGAAGCGACTCTCATAGGTGAAGACGACACGTCTCCATTCGTCCCTCCATGCACGCCTGTCGCGACACCACTGGAGGCGGGCTGCACGATATTGGGGGGTGAGCGGAAGACGGCCTAACGGTGTGCGGGACCGTAGCCCAGCTTCATGGAGACGGTTGCGAATGGTCCTCGCCGATACCCCAGGAGCAACAGTGTCCCTAATTTGCTGGGAAGTGGCGGTGCGGTCCCCTATGGCACTGCGTAGGATCCTACGGTCTTGGCGTGCATCCGTGCGTTGCTGCGGTCCGGTCCCAGGTCGACGGGCACGTGCACCTTCCGCCGACCACTGGCGACAACATCGATGTACTGTGCGCAGCTAGCGCCATTCGACGGCCAACACCGCGGTTCCTGGTGTGTCCGCTACACACTGGTGTCAATGTGTTCTTTTTTCCATTTCCAGGAGTGTATAATAAGTAGTTCCCCTCAACCGGCGCTAGAAAGCGGAAAACGACGCCACGTCACAGCTGCCGCCTGATTTTCAAATGGCTCAAATGGCTCTGAGTACCATGGGACTTAATGTCTTAGGTAATTGGTCCCCTAGAACTTAGAACTACTTAAACCTAACTAACCTAAGGACATCACACACACCCATGCCCGAGGCAGGGTTCGAACATGCGACTGGAGTAGTCACGCGGTTCCAGACTGTAGCGCCTAGAACCGCTGGGCTACACTCGCCGGAGCCTGATTTTCCATTCACTGATTTCCACCAATCATAAGCAGTAATGCAAACACCAATCAAAACGTCAGGTTTCCACCTATGAAAATAAATAATAAAACACCAATAAAGACTTCTACTATTTCTCCCTTCGTCCTAAACAGCCCATCGGAATTAGATAACAGCCATGTCTGCAGATATATAAGAAACAAAATTTTCTCATCCAGCAGTAAACAAAAACACCCTGAAGAAGGTACCTTGCAACAGGGACCGAAACGTCGGTAGTTTTATATACATTGACAAAGTGGTCACAAACCCAGAAAATTTTTATTGAGTAGTGTTTCTGTTGTCGCCTGTCTTAGCTTAAGCTACACGCGTGAGTGCAGTGTGCAAGATTTGCCCCCATCTCGTCTATGCCGTGCTTTCTGGCTATCGTTGTAAGATATCCGTTGTACTGCAGAATGGCATCAACCATAATCTGGAAATATTTTTACGAAGTGACGTAACAATGAAGTACAGATCTTCATTTGCTTCAAAGAAATTTGTCTGATATTTGTATGAAATAATAAAAGTGAAAAGAAATTATGGTAAAAGTAATAATTTTGAAAACCTAACAACAATTCATTCATAGGATATAATAAAAATAGGAAGTAGCCTATCCGCTGCCTATGACTACATAATACTTCCAATTGGCATAAAAAACAGGGTTCGTCACTCCCAGTTTTCGCCCTCTACCTCTGTTTTTAATGCCCAAATAGTGGTATGATCCTCCATAGCAACTTGATTTTCGAGGCGAGTTTTAAAAAGATAGAATCAGCAGGAAACCGTATGTGATCTTTTTTTTTGTATATTTAAACCACTCACCACATTCCGAAAAAAGCATAGAATGATTTATCGGCTAAGTTGTCTTTTATTCGTCTATTTATCACTTTTAAGGATCAAAATGCAGTCACAAATTTTTAATCTTGGTTTGATTTCTACGTTTATCACTGCAAATTATAAGAATAAAAAACCGAACATCGATTATTTCAGGAAATCGGTTGTTTTGAGAAGTTTTAGGAGTCTGATTAAACTGGCATGAGGAAGAACTTATAACACTGAAAACCTACTTGGAAGCACACGAATATTTATGTATGGTACACAAAACAGTAATACAGTTGAAATGGGACGGAAATGATCCTGGCATCTATATTTGAGTCTTCAATGAACACGGAGAAAGATAGTTAAACCTGCATGATCATCATTCTCATCACCATAGGTAAGACACAAGAAAAATAAAATACGAGGAAGAGTTCTAAAATGTTGCTCAAGTGTGGACCACGCTTGCAGATAAGACTAAGAGGGAACATTGACGCATAGAAAGTAAGCTTCGTTACAGTCACGGAGAAGCTATATACCCTTAATTGGCAGACACTTGAAGATAGACATTAACATCCCCCACAAACTAATTACAAAGTTTCAAGAACAAGTTTTAAGTGGATAATGTACTACAACCCCTTGCGCATCGTTGCAGTAAGGCTCGAGAGCACCAGATTAGACTAATAAGATCGCGCACAGTGGAGTCTGAGCAATCATTCTTATCACGGTCCACACATGGATGGACTGCGAAGTATTCCTAATAAGTCTCCAGCCATGCAGTCCACAGCGGTATGCAGATCGTAGATGCAGATAAACCTATTGATTTCCATTACTGGGCTGGCCGCGGTGGCCGCGCTGTTCTAGGCGCTTCAGTCCGGAACCGCGCGACTGCTACGGTCGCAGGTTCGAATCCTGCCTCGGGCATGGATTTGTGGGATGTCCTTAGGTTAGTTAGGTTTAAGTAGTTCATCGACCATCATCAGTAACTTTTCTGCACAAATAGCAAACCTCGTCGGCTACTTTAAGTGTCTCATTTCCTAATCTAATTTCCTCAGCATCACATTATTTAGTTAGATTATTTTCCATTGTCCTCGTTTAGCTTTTGTGGTCGTTCATCTCACATTCTCCTTCCAGCACTCTGTCCATTCCGTTCAGCTTTTCTTCAAAGTCCTTTGCTTTCTGACAGAATTACAATGTCACTGGAAAAACTCGCAGATTTTAATTGTTCTGCTTAGACGTTAATTCCTATTCCAAATTTTTCTTTTGTTTCCTTTACTGCTTGCTCAGTATAGAGATCGAATAACATCGGGGATAGACTACAACCCTGTCTCACTTTCTTCTCACCTACTGCTTCCCTTTCATGCCCCTCTATTCTTGTAACTGCCGTCTGGTTTCTGTGCAAATTGTAAATAACCTTTCGCTCTCTGTATCTTACCAATGCCACCTTTAGAGCTCCTTTGTCTGTCTCTCGTAGTAATTCCCAAAATGAAACTTTTTACTGTTCACTGAGTAACCCTCTGCCCTTCTAAAGCGATGTTGTTCTGGTCTTCTGTCCGAAGCCTGGTTTGAGGCAGCTCTTCATGCTACTGTATCCTGTTCAAGTCACTTCACTATTCTAAAGTACATTTTCATATTATGGAGACGCCACTGTATTTATCAAAACACTTTCCATATTTTGAAACATTTTAAGTAGACATGTTTAGATCCAACAACAATCAACTACTAAACAAGCTCTATAAATCTTGCATATAATTTATAAAATATACTCGATACTTTGAAGCAAAAATTTCTCCAACATGATACTTAAAGTTCCCAATCTTGTTAAGGGACATGAATTGTCAGTACCTCAAAAAAGTTGTTACCTAGACATGATATATGACAAAAAATTTCATTATTACCATCTGGTAATGATCATAAAGTGATAGATGTAAAAATTTGTGTCTAAATATGCGTTTTTGTCATGGGTTTTACATTAAATGTTCATACCTCAGTCTCATAAGTAAAACCTGGTCGGCCGGCCGGTGTGGTCGTACGGTTCTAGGCGCTTCAGTCTGGAACCGCGTGACCGCTACGGTCGCAGGTTCGAATCCTGCCTGGGGCATGGATGTGTGTGATGTCCTTAGGTTAGTTAGGTTTAAGTAGTGCTAAGTACTAGGGGACTGATGACCTCAGATGTTAAGTCAGATAGTGCTCACAGCCATTTGAACCATTTTTAAAACCTGGTCGTACACATTTGTCGTAAGTTTTCTACTTCAGAAGTATGTAAGTCTTACTTTTCCAAACACAGTTCACTATGCACTAACCAGCCGGAACATTGTGACCACCTACCAAATAGCCGGTATGTCCACCTTCGGCGGTTGTAGGCGCTACAGTCGGGAACCGAGCGACCGCTACGGTCGCAGGTTCGAATCCTGCCTCGGGCATGGATGTGTGTGATGTCCTTAGGGTAGATAGGTTTAATTAGTTCAAGTTCTAGGTGACTGATGACCTCAGAAGTTAAGTCACATAGTGTTCAGAGCCATTTGAACCATTTTTAACCACCTTCGGCATGAATAACAGCGGCGAAGGGTTCTGGCATAAGCAGTGAGGCTTTGGTAGATTGCTGGAGGGAGTTGGCACCACATTTGTACGCACAAGTGACCTAAGTCCCGTAAATTTGTTGCAGGAGGACGATGAACTCTGACGCCTCGTTCAATCACGTCTCAGATGTTCTGGATAGGGTTCAGTTCTGGCAAGTTTGGTGGCCAGCACATAAGTTACAACTCGCCACTGTGATCCTTAAACCAATCCATCACACTCCAGGCCTTATGACATGGCACATTATCTTGTTGAAAAATACCGCTGCCGACGGGAAACATGAACCTCATGAAAGAGTGTAAGTGGTCGGCAACCAGTGTATGATGCTCCTTCGTTTGCATGGTGCATATCACGAGGCCCACTGAACACATGGCTCTCAAGTTTCCCAGAGCATAACGGAGCCGCAGCCAGCTTGTCTTCACCCCACAGTACAGACGTCAAGGAGCTCTTCGCCTGGAAGACGATGAATTCACGGCCTCCCATCGGCATTATAAAGGAGGTATTGGGATTCATCAGACCACGCAACGCTCCGCCATTGTGCCACCGTCCAGCGCCAATGGTGAAGTGCCTATTTTAGTCGTTAGTCGTAGTTACTGATGTCGTGGTGTTAACAGTGGCACATGCATGGGTCGTCGGCTGCGGAAGCCCATCGTTAGGAGTCTTGGGTACAATATGTGTTCAGACACATTTGTACTCTGCCCAGCGTTAATGGCTGATGTTAGGTCCACCACAGTTCGCTGTTTGTTGTGTTTTACCAATCTGCACAACTTACGATGCCCGACATCTGTAATGAGAGGTGGCAGTCCATCCCCGCAATGTCTGGACCTGGTTTTACCCTATTTTCGCCAGGTGTTGAAGACATTCTCCACAGCAGTCCTCGAACACTCGATAAGTCGTGCAGTTTCCGAAATGCTCGTACCAAGACTCCGGGCCATTGAAATCTGCCCTCGATCAAAATAAGGTAGATTGCGCGCCTTCCTCGTTCCACACGGAGAGCACGCTCACGCTCACTAAGACCACATGCACCGTGTCTGTGTCTGGCAGGCAGTCATTCCTCGCCTGGACGTGTTTATATCGATAGTAGGTGGGTGGTCATTGGAAGAATCCTAAGGAAATGCAATCCGACAACAAAGGAAGTAGGTTACAGTACGCTTGTTCGCCCACTGCTTGAATACTGCTCAGCAGTGTGGGATCCGCACCAGGTAGGGTTGATGGAAGACATAGAGAAGATCCAACGGAAAGCAGCGCGCTTCGTTACAGGATCATTTAGTAATCGCGAAAGCGTTACGGAGATGATAGATAAACTCCAGTGGAAGACCCTGCAGGAGAGACGCTCAGTAGCTCGGTACGGGCTTTTGTTAAAGCTCCGAGAACATACCTTCACCGAAGAGTCAAGCAGTATATTGCTCCCTCCTACGTATATCTCGCGAAGAGACCATGAGGATAAAATCAGAGAGATTAGAGCCCACACAGAAGCATACCGACAATCCTTCTTTCCACGTACAATACGAGACTGGAATAGAAGGGAGAACCGATAGAGGTACTCAGGGTACTCTCCACCACACACCGTCAGGTGGCTTGCGGAGTATGGATGTGGATGTAGATGTAGATGTAGATGTAGTATTATTTCTTTTGTTATCAATTCCATTTTCTCGTCCGCTGCCTTAAATATAAAAATTCATCAACTGCTCCTTCGAAAATCATTCCTTATTTTTCAGTGTTTTTTTTTTCTGAAACATCCTGACAGATTAAAACTGTGTGTCGGTTCGAGACTCGAACTCGGGACCATTGCCTTTCGCGGGCAAGTGCTCTACCATCTGAGCTACCCAAGCACAACTCACCACCCGCCCTCACACCTTTACTTCTGACAGTACCTCGTCTTCTACCTTCTAAACTTTGCAGAAGCTCTCCTGCGGCAATGTGTTTTTTTTTTCTACTTATGTATTTCTTTTCTCTTTTTATAATTGATCTTAAGTAGTAACTGCAACGCGCCCTGTTAACGTCATCGAGGCGTTGCTGATGTTTCTCGGCTCTAAATGGAAAACACTACGACGTCACCTACACCGGAGGCGGTTCATACATATTTTATTGAATTATGTTTTGCGGAGTAGCTACGACAAGATGGCGTTTTCAGCTAATTATCTAATGAATGGCTAACACTACTTGCTAATCTGCACACCCTTTCTAGCTACAAACCTGAGCCTCGGCCTTTTCTTTCATTACTTCTATTACTATGAGCAACTGTTAAAATTAAAAATACTAATTATATACATCTGCATATACATACTGTGTAATTTACGGAAACCAGCATGTAGGAACCAAAATCAAGAGTAACTGTAAACTTGTTTCTAGTTTTTATAGAGGCTCCTTTCTTGTTACTATTACGTCAAAATATGTACCACACAATCTATGGCCTTACGCAGAGAGGCGGCCACGGAGGATCTAGTCCCAATTAATGGTGGCTGTAAGGGTATGTGGTTGGTATTCTTGCCCAGTAAAATTCCTAGGGACTCACCACTTAGCCAAATAACTGGCTGCCAGTCCACATAATAAGATTGTATGCATGCCTCGATGCAGTCCCCATGTTTTGTCACTTAGTTATTAAATAGTAACTGAAAGTTGTATCTGCAGCTGTGAATTTAGGATGCTGCGCACACTGTAATTTTATCGTGAAATCAATATATTACCAGTGCCAGGTCGAAGTTCTGGGTTGTTTGAGTAGGAGACACAATCTGCACAGCTGCCATTGCTTTTCAATGCCCCTTGGTTAGGCTTTCCCGTGACGTATTCATATCGAATGAAACAACAACTTTAGTAAACAGAAAATATGAATAACAACGCCTTTAGTTACAATTTTTTGGGGTTTTATTGAATCACATGAAGTATTCTGGACCCTGTGGGTCCATCGTCAGGTGCATATCCTTTTAATACATTATTTACTTCCGCTGTGTAATGAGGTGATGCGAAATATGTGTACGTGTTACGACACGGCTGGATGTTATGTTCAACATTTTGGCAATCAGATTACGCAAAGTATAATGAGAACCGCGAAACACAGTGAAAAACGTACTGCAAAGAAGTCAGCGATGAAAATTGTAAGTCTTTTAATGGCAGCAGATGTTGTTTTACACAATCTGTAATCAAAAAGCACGCCACCCGAGGCGCATATTGTTCTATATTTTGCGAATCAAATTACGGAAAGTATGAAGAGAGCCGCGAAACACAGTGAGGAACTTACACTTTTCTTTCAACAGCAACAACACCAACCACTTCACAGATGCAGTTTAACGTGAGATGGCTAAAGATGAAGTTTATCATGCAGTGTCAAATTTTAAGAATCGCTGGTGTGCG
The DNA here is from genome assembly GCF_023897955.1 of Schistocerca gregaria. Classification (NCBI taxonomy): domain Eukaryota; kingdom Metazoa; phylum Arthropoda; class Insecta; order Orthoptera; family Acrididae; genus Schistocerca; species Schistocerca gregaria. The sequence goes on along the minus strand of NC_064922.1, from coordinate 352,532,997 downwards.
GAATCTCCTGGGAGGATACGTTTCCCCCAGCGAATGAAAAACTGATTGTCCTGCAGTTTTCGGTATTTCAAAGGATGCTTCTGTCTCACGAGGACGCGAGATTAACAAGAGATTTTGTTCGACCTTCACAAAATTTATAGCTCACGGAAGCACGCCCAAGATGAAATTCTGCAAACAAGTTGTAAATAGTGCTTTTTGAACGTAACGTATTACAAAAAGTTGACCTATGTGAGTAGAGATATTGTTGGTGAGTCTAGAGACGTTGTTATAATCATTGAACGAAAACCCTCACATGATATTTCCGTATTTTCACAATTATGTTCCGTTAAATGCTCATTATAAACGAATTACTAGGCTGAGTCCTGATATGCCTTTGTTGTAACAATAACAAGCGTTACATTTTAAAACAACAATAGTCGTATGTCAATAGCGGCATGTAGTATTTGTTTGCACAGGTTGACAGCTCGTTGGGTCGATATGAAATATCTGAACCGACGGCATTGTTGATACGAATTCTGAATAATTTGAATTTGTGAGGAATTTGAGTGCACGACAGTGCACATCACTTCGCTGATAACAACACGTTTAACTTTTGTTTATGATTATTTTAAAATTTTGATATAATTTGCTTTACTGTCTATATAAGATGTAGGGATAGTTTCTTTCTCGTCCATTATTGCCCATAGACTGTTTCCAATGACTGAGGGAAATCTTTCTCGACATCAATAAAATCACCTTTTTTCTTGATTGACTTCACGTCGTTTTTCTAGAATTCTTTCAAAGCTGGAAATATTACGCATCGGTGAGTTTCTGTTCCAAAATGCACCTTGTTCTTCTCGTAGGAGTAAATTTTGCTATTGCTCTCAAGCAGTTATTTAATATTACGAGTACATTTTATAAAATGTATTTATGAGACTTATATTTCTGTAATTGTTACAAACATTTCTTAACCCTTGTTTTAAGAACAGAAATTACGTCTGCGGTCTTCCAATCAGCAGGGAGTTAATAACATTAGCATTTATCGAATTTCTTGAAATATGGCTTAAAATTAAATACTCTTTATAACGTAGGTTTTCACCTGAATTTTAAACTATGCCGCGTAATTTTTTTTGAGTATTTTTGTGCTGCTGTGCCCATCAAGCAGAGAGGAGTTCTTGAGTTCATTACCACATTTTTCATTTTATTCACAATCTACGTCTGTATCGCCCAAAATCCATTTAATCTTAAAACTAGACCACAGACTACCGTACATTAATATATAGTCAATACTGACTCCAGTATCCAGCGGCAGAGGGAATTGATCGGGTGGTGGTGAGGGGGTGAGGAGGGGGTAGGCAGGGTTTGCGGAGAGACAGAGTAACGAGAGAAATACGGCGCTACATAGAAACCAGTGGTACGTGCTCAGCACTGATCCCGGGCACATGGATCTAACGCAGGTTCTGTAAGTAATACAGAGACCGCGCGCGCGCGAATCGTTGTTAGCGACATAGAGGCTCATCACAGCGAATCCGGCGAACGTCGTTAGCTCTGGAGACAATGGTGTTGCGTCATTACTAATGGCGCCGCGCTCTGTATGCGGGTGCCCTATAATCCTCGGCGCTATGAGCATTGCTCGGATTTTCCCAGAAACGCAGAGTCGCTGTCAGTCGTCGCTGGCAGCTTCCTGCCACCGACAATCGGATCAGAAGCATCAAAGCGCTGCGACAGGACACCGTGGGGAGGCCTAGAAACAGTATACATGGGCCTGATTCTGGAGAGTCTTCAAGTTCTGTATTTGATTCCACCATACAATAACAGTTGCCTTAGCTTTATCAGGACAGTAAAGCGTTTCGCACTTACGAGTATTCCCAGCATTCGGATGTTGCAGGATACTACAACATTAGCATAAATCGCTCTGATACCACGCTGCGCCACCTATATAATAGTCACAATTAGGCGACGAAATGAGCCAACCAGTCTGTCCAGATATTTAATATCCAACTGAAGCGATCCGTTGATGATTAGGTACCGTATTTCATACAAATGACTGATTTTGATAGTACGTTTCACCACCTATTTCATACAGTTCCAAACATTTTGTGTACGATTAATATCGGAGCAGTAGTCCTCTGATAGGGCGCTTGGTTGCTGTTCAAACCAGAAATGCAGCCCTGTGAGCGCTGCTGTTGTCCTCTTGGAATAGGGGCGACGTACTAATCATGAAGCGAGAATGTTGAAATAAGCTTCCTGATTCAAGCCATAGATATCCGAATCAGTTGGGCCAAATCGTAGTAAGGAAGCCTCCCCTCCCCCACACACACCCTCCATACACATCGAGTTGAATGCCTTCTGAGACTGTCGGTGAACACGCTTTGCACTTCTTCAAATAGGGAAAAACTGCGACGACATGTTACACGACGGAGGGTACCTTGTATCACGACTACTCAATTCCTTTCCTGTTCCAATCGGAACCGGAGCGAGGGAAAAACAACTACCTATACGCCTCCGTGGGAATGCTAACTTCTCATATCTCATCTTGGTGGATTTTAGAGGGAAGGTTTGTTAGAGCCAGTAGAATCGTTCTGCAGACAGCCTCAAAGCCGCTTCTCTAAATTTTATCAATAGCATCCCAGGAAAAGGACGTCGTCTTCTCTCCCATACGAATTCACGAAATATCTCCCTGATACTTGCGTACTGACGGCACCTACCGTAAGCGATAGTCTTACCATTAGGCTATCCGAGCACGACTCACTGCCAGACTGTTCAAAATGGCTCAAATGGCTCTGAACACTATGTTACTTAACATCTGAGGTCATCAGTCCCCTAGACTTAGAACTACTTAAACCTAACTAAGCTAAGGACATCACACATTTCATGCCCGAGGCAGGATTCGAGCCTGAGACCGTAGCAGCAGCGCGATTCCGGACTGAAGCGCTTAGAACAGCTCGGCCACAGCGGCCGGCAGCCAGACTGTCGTCAGTCATGTGTCTACAACTTGTACTGGTAAATCCGGTATGTATATTTCCGGAAAGGTGAGACATATTACTTGACATCCACTTGCCCCGTGTCGATGCAGTTCAGCCAGATCCAAAGTAGCATTACATCGTAATGCGGAATAACAAAGGCACTGAAGTATCAGAAGAAGGGTTTGGAACTTAAACAGGCGGCAACTATTTATTTCCAACCGATAGAAGAGAGTTACATGTTTGCGCCTCTTACTGTCCTTCAAAGTAGTCAGCATCGTTGTATAGAACCCGTGGCCAGCGATGTGGGAGGCGTAGTATACCGTTAGCAGAGCCTGTTCTATTGACGGTGCGAATGGAGCGGTCTACTGCCTGTCGAATCTCTGGAAAAGTTCTGAAGTGAATGCCACGAAGTGGTTCCTTCATCTTCTGAATCAAATCAAAGTCACAAGGACTTAAGTCAGGGGAGTATGATGGAAGGTACAGTACTTCCCAGTCCCATAAACTGAACAGAGCCCCCACAGTTTGCGCAGTCTGCGCCCGTGCATTGTCGTGCAAAATGATAGGTGGGTTGCGCAGAAAGTGTCACCGCTCCTTTCGCAAAGCTGGTCGCAGGCTCTGCTAACGGTATACTACGCCTTCCACATTGCTGTCAGCGGGTTCTACACAACGCTGGTGACTACTTTGAAGGACAGTTACAGGTGCAAACATGTAACTCTATCGTGTCGGTTGTGAGTAAATAGTTGCCACTATTTAAATTTCAACCCTAGTATTTATCCGCCGTCACCGGGCAAGCGATTTTCAGGTAATATATCTCGCATGTACGGGAATATGCGTAATGGATGTTCGTGTACAGATTGTGGAGACATGGGTTGGGACATATGGAAGTTTGTGTCTGGCCGTGATTCGTCCTCGGATATCCTAAAGCTAAGATGACCGCTTACGATAAGTGTATCGATGTGACTGTCCCAAGAAATAAACTACTAACACTGTGTTCGAATGTTACAGGAGTGGTTTTACCACTGGTTTTCTGCATTAATTTACATTTTTCTACATTTAGAGCAAGCAGCCATTAGTCACACCAACTAGAAATTCTGTGCAAGTCATGTTGTATCCTGGTACAATCACTCAGCGACCACGCATACATGTACACCACAGCAAATTGCTGCTCGCTCAGTCCGTCGGATCGTTTATGTATATAGAGAGTAGGAGCGGTCCTAGCACACTTCCGTGGAGTGCTCCTGACGGTACCATGGTTTGTGATGAACACTTACTGTCTAGGAAACGTTGTGGTTTCTGTTACTAAAGAAGTCTTCGAGCCACTCATGTATCTTCCAACTTAAGCCGTATGCTCCGACTTTCGTTAACAGTCCGGCATGGAACATCGCGTCGAACGCATTACATCTAGGAATATGCAAGCTAGCTGTTGCTCTCGATCCATGTAGCAGCGTATCTCAACAGCCGTGTCGCAAAATCGTTGATGCGTCGCAAATACGTATCAGGCATGTCGTAAGATTGTATGTGCGTGATTAATAGAAATAAGGTTTTTTAACTGCTCGTCGGCTTCTTATGTTTATATCTTCAAACTCAATTCTTACGTAACAAACTTGTATAATTAGTATCTCATAGCCAGTCCATGATTAAAAAGTATTGTACTTTATGTGTTTGCTTTCTCGTGCCTAGAAAAAATATCACATGCAGGTGTATCGCGGAAGTCTGAATCATACTTAGAGTTGTCTCAATGGAAGAAAAACTTCAGGAAATGACACGAGCGGGAAGTTAGGGGGTGGGCAGAAGCTTCTGTGCCTCAAGGAAATTCATTATTGTCTGAATCAAATACGTTCAAGACCTTTGCAGCAGAGCGATGGCTAGGATATTTGTTTGAAATTATATGGGTCCGTTATTTCAGCCTTCTTGTATACGGCAGTCACCGCGGTTTTTTCTCGATACTTTGGACTTAGCGCTGGACAAAAGATAAACAATAATTACAAGCTAAGTAAGTGTCGAGTGCCGTAGAAAACTCTCTGTAAAACTGAACTTGGATTTCACTCAGACCTGGCGATTTATTTTTCAGCTCTTTCACCCGCTTCTCTACGCCAGGGATGTCTATTTTTATGTCCTGCATGTGAGAGTCTGTTGGACAGTCGAACAACGGTAGGTTTGTACGACACTCTGTATGAAAGATGTTTTAAAGACAAAGTTTAGAATTCGGTATTTCTTTTGCTGTTTTGTGTCGCCATACCAAACTGGTCAACGAATAACTGGATATAAGCCTTGGAACCGCTAAGCGATTTTAAATAGGATCAGAATTTTCTCGAGTTCTGGGAAGGTCTTTCACTAAGGTATGACGGTGGAAATTGTTGTAGGCTTCGCACATCGATCTTTGTAGAGACGCACGAATTTCTACCAACTATCACCTACCGTCATTTGCTCGTTATTTTTTTGAAGGGAGAGTGCAACACTCCCTCCTCCCTCTTCATTTTCCTAATATAGATACTAAACCACTATGGATTTCTCCCGTACCTAGTCACTTTTTAGGCACGTACTTCTCCAGACGGCGATTTTCAATCAGTTTAAGCTTTCCCCATAGTTCTTCTGCGTTCGTTCATTGCCAGAGTGGGATGGTAACAGCTGCTAATCTACTCTTCCTAGCAAAAATTCTTCCCTGGAATTCTTGATGGAGTTATTAACTTAAATAGCCATCGTCGCCATGATAGCATCATCACTAATCGCCGTCTCTATACTGACATTGTCGATAAAGTCAGACGTGATGGAAAAGAAATTTCATTGTAAAATACGGTAGATTTTCAGGAGATACAAAGCATTCTTTACTGATTTACATAAATTACATGCAACTGAACTGGTGTTCTAGACTTACAGACGTTCACACTGATATGATCATAAGCTTTACCTTCAAAGATATTTGGCATCATCGAAGAATTTATACAAGTAGAAAGCACTAGACGAGGAAAGCTCAAAAGAAACAAAATTAACATCGAATTGTGTTTCGGAATTGATATTTTCATAAAACCTAAGAAATGTGATCAGCAACACTATCAAAATAATTTCTACCTGATAACAAGGAATGGCAGGTTCAAATTAGTTAAATGCAGCAAAATGCTAAAAGTGGAGAGAGAGAGAGTACTATCATGCAATTACTAGATTATCAGTACTCTTCTGGAGCCATCGCATTGTTAAAATACACCCTAACAAGAAACTAAAACAAGAGAAATAAGACGCACCACGGAGGATTTCTCTGAATGGGTCGGAAGTCTGTATAAGTGATGCACAAGCACAGACAAATATACCACTAACATTTCAGGAAAATCGAATGATCTATTCAACGGAATGTCCTTCACAAATTGAGGAAGTCAATAACGCGTTTGGCCTATATGCGAGCAGATGTTTGGCTTGGTACTGATTGACAGAGTTGTTGGATGTCCTCCTGAGGGATATCGTGCTAAATTCTGCTCAATTGTCACGTTAGACGGTTCAAATGGCTCTGAGCACTATGGGACTCAACTGCTAAGGTCATAAGTCCCCTATAACTTAGAACTACTTAAACCTAACTAACCTAAGGACATCACACACATCCATGACCGAAGCAGGATTCGAACCTGCGACCGTAGCGGTCACGCGGTTCCAGACTGTAGCGCCCATAACCGCACGGCCACTCCGGCCGGCGTGTCGCGTTAGATCGTCAAAATCCGGAGCTGATTGAAGGGGCTTGGCCATAATGCTGCAAACGTTCTTGCCACACTGTCGTAGGTAAGATTGGGCAAGCAAGACGACAAGCAATAGGAACTCTCGCTGTGTGCGTGCGGGCATTATCTTGCTAAAATGTAAGCCGGGATGGCTTGTCACGAAGGGCAACAAAACCGGCCGTAGAACATCGTCGATGTACCGCTGTGCTGTAAAGGTGCAGTAGACAGCTGCCAGAGAGGCCGTGCTATGAAAGTAAATGGCACCCTAGACCATCACTACTGTTTAACGAACCGTGTGGCTGGCGACAGTCAGGTTGGTATACCACTGCTGTACGGGGCGTCTCTAGACACGTCTTCAGCTTAGACTCTCATTAACTGGTGTAGAATTCTCCTGAATCATGAGATCCTCTTCGAATTCAGTATTGACGACCAAAGAATATATGTCCGGTGACGCCTGCGACAGTGATGGGTTACGAATGTGACAGGAGGGTCTTTTTTTTCTGCTACATCTAGATTTTTTTGGAAGCACTCTGGGGAAGTGCAGTGCGTTTATAAAGGAAAAAGCACGCAGAACATTTGTGTGACTTATTGTCGAGCATTGTGTTAGTGTTTGGAGTCCTTATCAGATAGCCATGATAAATACAAAGCATATATTCAGAGAATTTCGAGGTCCACTCCTAGCTTAACAGAGGGTTGGGGTACTTAAACAGAAATACTTGGAAGAAAGTTAGGCTTTTATCGTGAAACCCTGTTGGATGAACTTAGAAAATCGGTATTCGAGGGACCTATGACCCAATTCTGCTGCCTTTACAGAGTCACTTGGAGACGTTGGTTACGTTGCCTGGTTCATGAATGATACAGAAAATTGCTATTATTTGTACGAGTGCTCATCATGACACAATGTACAGTGGCAGCTGTGTTAGTACGTGTGTAGATGTGAGTGAGTTATCGTTTTGCTGCGAGAGAGTGAGAGAGAGAGAGAGAGAGAGAGAGAGAGAGAGAGGAGGGAGGAAGGGAGAGAGAGAGAGAGAGAGAGAGAGAGAGAGAGAGAGAGAGAGAGAGAGGGGAGGAAGAGAGATAGAGAGAGAGAGAGAGAGAATCTTGGGTATTACAAAACATATCGATGAACGTTTTACTTAATGAAATTACTTCTGTTGTACATAGCATACAAAAAGGTTGTCGAATATATAAGTTGACGGAACTGAATAATATATATCTCAAACGGTTGACCTAACAAGCCGCTGTTATCGTTTCGCGATATTGCTGCTAGCGTTGGTGGCGATCCCATGGCTGTCCTGCGAATATGGAATCAATGGAGGAAAGATGGTCATACTCTTCAGCCTCCTGAGACTAGCGCTCGAGAGAAATTGTACAGTGATGTCTCGACCTTGCAGGATCGTACTGCGACGTGACGTAGTCTGAGGCCCAGTATGCATAAATATAAGTTTCCACACCAACAAAACTACGACTTCTGCAGTGTCATGGACTGTCAAATGGCGATCACTGTGGTGGCATCCCTTGACGCGGCAGGAGAGTTGGCGATACTGAGCTCAAGGACAACACAAAGGAGGGTAGTGGCACAACGCCGTCTACTGACAACTTTCTCGGATCTTCATACAGCATCACAGTGGGCTTATCGGTGAGTCAGGGATCCGAGGAGACCGAAGTCTGTCGAACTGCGCTCATAATCGACATTCAGTCCCAACACATGATGTTATGGATTATTACTGCATACCCAACACTATCACCTCTGCCTCTCGTAGCTTTGACCAGCATACGTTACATTTCTGACGTATTTAGGGAGGCAGCTATACCCTATTACAAGATCTCCGTGATGTTATCTTTCAACAAGATAATGCAATATCGCATGCTGATCATGCTATACTGAGCTACTTCCATACAGAGTGTGTTTGCATGTTGCCCTGGGCAGCATATACGAGGGTCGATCAAAAAGTAATGCCTCCCATTTTTTTTCTACTTAAAAAAATTAAGTTAAGTGAAAAATTTGAATTTGGCGCCATTCCTCAAACCTTCTTCTGCAATCCACTGCAGAAGTAACTTTCTGTGTCAACAGGTGGCAGCACAGCAGAAGTTTGTAAGATGGCCGACATCGATGTTCGTTTGAGACAGCGTTGTGTGATTGAATTCTTGAATGCAGAAGGTGATACGCCCATACGCATTCATGAAAGACTGAAGAAGGTGTATGGTGTTGTGACAGTGGATGTCAGCACTGTTAGACGATGGGTTCGTCGTTGTAAGGAAGCTGAAGGGCAAACACCGTTGAGTGACGAAAAGCGGAGCGGCAGGCCGGTGAGTGCAGTGACTCCACACAACATTTAGCAAGTTGATGACATCATTCGTGGTGACCGTCGGGTGACTGCAGATGAAGTGTGTCGCATTATTTCTCTTAGTAAAGGCAGTGTGATCACGATTATTAAACAATTGGGGTACTCAAAAGTTTGTGCACTGTGGGTTCCAAGAATGTTAACCGATCAGAATAAAGAGGCAATGAAAACAATAGCCTCCCAACACTTACAGCGCTTCCGTTTGGAGGGAGATGAGTTTCTGAAAAAAATTGTGACCGGGGACGAAACATGGGTGCATTTTTTTGAACCCGAATCAAAAAGGCAGTCAATGGAGTGGCGTCACACAAGCTCGCCGAGGAAGAAAAAATTCAAAACTGTGCGATCGGCAGGGAAAGTTATGGCAACAGTTTTCTGGGATACAGAGGGTGTGATTCTGGTTGATTTTTTGGAGCAGGGATGCACAATAAATTCTGTTCAATATGTCACAACCCTCAAAAAACTTAAAGCACGTCTTCAGCGAGTTTGCCCAACAAAATCAATGGCAGATGTTCTTCTTTTGCATGACAATGCAAGACCACACACCAGTCGTCACACCTCTGACGAGATTGTCAAAATTGGATGGGAAGTTTTGCCTCATCCCCCATACAGCCCTGACCTGGCACCATCAGACTTCCATCTGTTCGGGCCACTAAAAGAAGCTCATCGTGGGATTCATTTTGAAGATGAGGAGGCCGTCAAAACATCCGTGCGTCAATGGCTTAGGAAGCAGAGCTGTGATTTTTACCGTGCTGGGATACATGCCCTTGTTCAAAGATGGACCAAAACTGTAGAGATGGGCGGAGATTACATTGAAAAATGACAAAATGATCCTCAATGTTGTGGTTTTCAACCTATGTAATTGCATTTAAATTTCCTGACAATTAAACGTAGAAAAAAAAATAGGAGGCATTACTTTTTGACTGACCCTCGTACTTCCGATCTCTATCCTATTGAAAACATCTGGCTGTGGGGTTGCTGAGAGAATGACACGGCACCTTTCTCCTGCTTTAATGACTGATGAACTGGATCAAGTTTGACTGCTTAGATGGGCAGCAGTTCCGCTTGGGACGCGACAGCCACCGGACGTGTCGGCACTTCAGCGTAGTCGTAGCGCCGCAAGCCGCGGATTCTGACCTGTGACATTCTCAGTGCTTCTTCAAATAAATGGTTCAAATGGCTCTGAGCACTATGGGACTCAACTGCTGTGGTCATCAGTCCCCTAGAACTTAGAACTACTTAAACCTAACAAACCTAAGGACATCACACACATCCATGCCTGAGGCAGGATTCGAACCTGCGACCGTAGCAATCGCACGGTTCCGGCCTGCGGGTCTAGAACCACGAGTGCTCCTTCACTACTGTCGTACACACACGTCTTAATTCACTCACAGCGGTCTCGGCAGTTCGTATAGTGCAGTTACGACTCCCATTACATTTGAGAAATCTTCCAGGAATGTGCAACCGAGTTCTCTAGAAATCCACGACTGGATAGTAGATATTATTGGCATCACGTACGTCCAAGTTCATACAGCATGTTATGTTTCTTTGTGAAGTTTTTAGACCAGATGCAACTGGAGAAAATTTTGTTGAATTCAAGTCCGAGTGTTCAAATTGCCACCTGAGGTTAAGAATTGTTTTCTTAGAGATGTCGTCGCCAAATACGGTGATATCCGACAGATTAGAAACGAAAAATGCTCGAACCGTCACAAACTCCAGTGTTATAGTGGGGTTCGCACAATTGACATGGCCATTAAAGTCAATATCCCATCCTATAAAATGGTTTGTGGTTATAAGGCTCATGTCATTTACGATGGACAAGTAGGCACTTGTTTTATCTGTAACACGAGTGGCCATTTACGAGGTGATTGCCCACGGTGCGTCGTCGTACTTCGAAACAGTCTGCAACAACGACAGAGATTAACATAGGATGATGTCCTAACTCAAAATCAGACGCCTTCTGTGATTGACTCCCAACCGAGTGCATCTGTGTCAGAGGACAGCGATCTCAGTAACGATACCTTCCCACCCTTACCTCAGAATCCCGTGGCCAGTCACCCCTTAGCCGCCGGTGTTGCATTATCTGGCTAAAACTAACCACGCCGTACAAGTGACGGTAGTGGCTCCGGAGACCAGGCCGTAAAAAATCAAACCGATGACGAGGAGTCAGGGGCCTCCACACAGGACACGCATATGTCGGATGGCTCAGTTACGACCCGCCAAATTCACATTGAAACTCCCGACGCAGAAACTGTCAATACGAGTGCAGTCGAGTGTTTACAGCAATGCGTTCCGATGCCGCTTCTCGACAAGCCACAGGTGGTCAACACAGAAGAGGTGGCAGTCAGTCAACTGCAAATCGTAAACACGGAGGATGATGCACGAGGTGTAGAGCATAACATAAACACCCGCCACCTCGGAACTGCTTCCAAACAACGCGAGGAACCGGAAAGCTGTATACAGTGAACCTACTGACGCCGCATCTTCGGAGTTGCCGTCACCCGCTCCGAAGCAAGGACTTTTCACATACTGCTTACAGCCATGACTCGCCGGCTCCGCCGTCTTCAATGACACTTCGGACGACAGTGCGACGGCAAAATAAAGTTAAACCAAATGACTCCGCGGCTGGAAGTAAGGCAAAAAGTAAAGTCAGCCCAAACCCTGGCACGAAACCTGCGGATGTAGTTTCGAAGTCCGACGGTGAGATGGACTGGGCTTCCCACGCTTCCCACACGTCTCCAACGATCATGAGTCAAGCTTATATGTTTTTGTCCCGGAACATGAATAGTGTTGGGACAGATTTAAAATTAGCAAATCTACGGCAGTTTATCTATGATTCTGAAGGTGATATAGTTCTTTTACAGGAAGTGTCTATCTTAAGTTTTCATGTATCAGGATTTACAACAATCGTAAACATCGCGGCAGACGGGGGTACAGGTACGGCCATTCTATCACGAGACGGAATCCCAGTGAGCGGTATCGAAATGTTGGACTCCGTTAGAGGAATAGCTTGCCAAATTTTTGACATCACCCTCGTCAATATTCATGCTCCATCTGGAACGACCCTAAAATCAGAAAGAGATAACTTCTTTAAACAAGACATCATCTACTCGTTACGCTGCCACCCGACCGAGTTGATAATTAGTGGTGATTTTAACTGTTTGATCCACAGAAAAGACCAATCGCCAAACTTAAATTACTGTAGGGAACTACATGATCTGGTGCGTCACCTGCAGCTGAAGGATGCGTGGGAACTAAAATTTCCTACCCTGGTAAAGTACACGTACCTGGCCGCCACCGCTTGTAGCCGTCTAGTCTTTTTTTATCTCTCTGAGAACATTTGCCAACATTTTCTGGACGCCGGTGCCATTCCGCCTAGTTTCTCCGACCACTGCGCCCTCTGTGTCACGATAAACCTGGGCAAACAACATACTAAATGTCATAGGATTCCGTGGAGCCTTAATGTTTCTATTCTCGCCGATGCCGCGCTACAAGATGTCATCTCCACGACATGGGTGGATTGTCTCAAGCAGTGCTGCAGATATCCGAGCAAGATAGCATGGTGGAATGTTGTGGTCAAACGGAAAATGCGATTATCCTTAAGAAACAACAACTGGCAACCGGCGCAAAATGTCAAACGCACGATTGATTTTTAACAGACAGTTCTGCGAGAGTTGTGTGCCACTATGTCACCAAAAAACATGCAGCTGACGACCATCAAACAAATAAAGGCAAAGCTTACAGGCATAAAGCGAACGCAGCTTGAAGGACTGAAGATCAGATCTAAAGCAAAATCGCTTCAAGAGGGCGAACTTGCATCGCTGTATCACCTCATGAAATATCGTGCCAATCGCAAGCGAGCTTTTATCGGGGAGCTGGACACAGATGATGGACTCCCTTTGACCCGACAGAGTGATATCCTTACTGCAGTTTACCGGCACTTCACGGATCTGTACTCGCAATGCGATACATGTGGTGATGACGGCGGGGATATCGTGCGTGCTTTGCCCACCGTAGTCACTCCTGCGGAGAACTCAGCGGTCGTACATGATTTTGCTTAACACGAAGTCCTTGTACTGATTTCTGGCTCGCCATCGAATACATCCCCCGGCCCTGATGGTTTGCCAGGAAAATTTGTTGTGCGTTTCTGGCCCATAATCGGACACGCATTTACAGATGTTCTCAATGAAGTGATGCCAGAGAGTGACGTGCCGGCCGAAATGAAGGAAGGTCGAATGCATTGATACCAAAAAGCAAACACCGATCCATATGGTACCGACAGATTACTTTACTCAATTTTGATTACAAAACCTTTGCCAGAGCACTCAACAGCAGATTGTCTCCATTAATGAAGCAAGTGATTCACAATCATCAATCATGCTTCCCTCGTCGCACTATTATGACGCCCCTTTCGGAATACAGAGATGTAATAGCCATAGCGTCAGTCACTAACGTGAATCGCGCATTACTGTTTATCGACTTTTGCAAGGCATTCGATTGCGTCCGCCGTGAGTGCTTCCTACAGCTACTGCAGCGGTGTGGTTTTGATCAACAGGTTATTGATGTCCTGCAACATTTCGTCACGGGCATTACAACCAGAGTCAGCGTAAATGGACAGCTTACTCAACCCATCGAGGTCCAAAGAGAAGTGCCGCAGGGAAGCTCGAGCAGCTCTTACGCTCTATTCATGACAAACTTGCAGGCCTTTCGATGGCAGGAACGTCCTTCGTGGTTCGTGCTTACGCCGACGACGTCGGAGTGTTATTGCGCAACGACGGAGACGTATCAAGCCTCAAGACCGCGCTGGACGAGTACTGTCGTGCTTGAGGGGCTAAAATCAACACCGATAAATGCACCTTTGTCAGTATTCGAGGATTCGACGCATTTATTGTACCTTGGGTGAAGCGTGTCGAAGCCCACACCACTCTGGGGATGATTATCGACAAATGCCCGCTATAAATGAATGCAAAAAATTGGAAGCAGGTCACCAATAAAATGCAAGGTGCCATCTATGAAACAACTGGCGGTCCGTTAACATTCTCCAACGTATACGACTCCTCAGCAGTTATATATTCAGTAAAGCGTACTATACTGCCCAAATATTTCCAGTCCCCTAGATGCAGGCCAAACACATGATGAAAATCTCTAATAGATTTATCTGACAAGAACATCTGTTCAAAGTGAAATACACCATGCTGACGTCTTCCAGACAGGCTGGCGGACTCAACATGCCTGACATTAACCGAAAGTGTACTTCGTTATATATTAAACGAATCACCTACTTGTTGGACAAGGAACCTCTCAGCGTAACCAGTTGGCTCTTCCGAACCTTACAACCCACCGATATGCACCCACTCATTGATGTAGGTAAAATGAATTACAAACCTCGACATGTCAAGCAGGTTTTTCCTTGAAGTAAGCTATACTGATGGACATTATTTCACACAGGATTTACGAACGACGCACTTGCTATTAAAAAGATGGACATCTCCATTAGTCCGGAATCCCATTGAACTTAAATATCCGAGTGTTCATTGGAAGACAGTTTGGGACAACATAAGTTTAACTGTCCACACTGCTGAGGTGGCGTCCACATGGTGTAAAGTGGTAAACGCTGTTATACCCACTAATGGAAGGTTGCATGACAGTGATAAATGCGTCCGCTGTGGTCTGGTCGACATCTTACGCCATCGCTTCAATTTGGCACCCATCTCATTAACTGCAAATGGGTGCAGCACAGGCTGGGACTGATTACCCTCAGCAGCCCAGTCAACCACTGCACTGACATCTTACTCTGCCCGGAAACGAAACATTTTCCCGCTACCAAGAACAACATCGTGATGTGGCTGTTAGGACAGTTTGTGACATATATCAACATCCACAATAGTGAATATAATCTCATTAGTTTTGAGGCTTATATGAGAACGGCACGTTGAAAGATGAAACGTTACCCAAATTTCAGAGCGATGTTTGGTAAGATGTTAGACATTATTTTTGAAAAACAAGGCATAGGGTAATTCTCTATGCCGGTAGGGACACAAATGACATGCAAGGCTATGTAGCAAACAAAATACACAACGAATAAGGGGTTACACCTGTTAATAGGACTGCTCCTGACTTCTCAATGATGTTATTAACTTAATTTAACGTTTTCCTTAACTTATGTTGCCTGGGCATGTCTTTGTTATTCGCTTGTATGCTCCAAATGACTTTGTGTGAAGGGTTTGGACGGTTGTGAATCAATTCAGAGAACTGCAGTTCTAGTTAAGACAGTTAAAACGCAAACACATTAAAGAGAATTATATATATATTAATCCTCTTTAATATGTTTGCGTTTTGGTTCTATGTCTCTGTCTGGACTGAAGATGCTATTTTCAGTTTAATATTTTTGTTCTGTTTTGTAAGCTTACAAATGGCACTATTTGACACTATATTGAAATGTGTTCTTCAGTCTATCGTAGGATACAGTTCGTGTTGAAACAGTTCCAGTATTTCATTATTGTGTTCTTGTGCTTATGTGCTTATATGATTGTTTTAATAAAGAAAATAAAAGATGGGTGGTAACGTGCTTGCCTCCCATGCACTGGTCCCGCGTCCGATTCCCGGCCGGGTTGGAGATTTTTCTCCGCTTGGGGACTGGGTGTTGTGTTGCCCTCATCAAAATTGCATCCCATCATCAGCCGCTAGTCGCCCAATATGGCGGCGAATGAAATAAGACTTGCACTTGGCGGCCGAACCCGAATGGGACTTCCTGGCCAACAATGCCATACGATCATTTCATTTTCATTTTTAAGGGATCATAAATCATTATCTCTAATCCATCCTCAGTTCTAACTGCGTACCACGTATGGTAGGGAGGCGTTGCAACTGCCCGAGGTGTGTACCATATTTCGCATCCCGTTTAGCCTCGCATCACCAACAAGTTTAATCGTCTATTGCCCATACTAAACTATATACACGTAACAAGGAAGTTACGTGATTTGATATTCTTCCTGTTGTGACACTTTTAGTGGCCAGCAGTGTAGTTCGTTCCCCTTGCAATGGTTTCAATTTCCGACTGTACGAATATGGCAAATTGGAAATTTGTGCTAAGGTCTTATGGGACCAAACTGCTGAGGTCATCGGTCCCTAAGCTTACGCACTACTTAGTCTAAGGATAACACACACAGCTATGCCCGAGGTTCGAGGATGTAAGAGGGCCAGTTTTGGCTGAAAAAACACGAAATATTTTGTGAGACATCTTAGAATATTCCCGCTTCAGGCTCTACAGTGTCATGAAGTTCCGGTAGGTGGCGGCGCTATATGTAGCTTTCAAAATGTCCTCTGCAAGGGAGGTATGTACCAAGCAGAGAGCCTTTATTGAGTATCTTTTGTCGGAAAACTAGAGCATCGCAGATATTCATAGGCGCTTGCAGAATGTCTAGTGAGTGTTGACAGTGAAAAAAAGCTCGTTGAGTCGTTGGACGAGGCATCTGACATGAACGCAACAAGGCCACGCAAACCTGTCCGATTTCCCTAATGACAATCGGCCGCTCACAGCTGTATCTTCTGCGACTTTTGAACGTGTTTACACTCTCATTCGAGGTGATCGAAGGAACGCAGTCGAACATCTCGCTGCAGAATTGGACATCTCTGTTGCTAGTGCTGACACACACATCCACCAGTTGGGGTTCTCGGAAGTATGTGCTCTCTGGTCCCACGCCGCCTGACAGAATACCATAAAGAGCGAGGCACGACCATCTGTGCGTAACTGTCTGCGCTTTACAAGGCTGATTGTGACTCCGAAGAAAATCTTCTAAGCCGCACCATCACCCAGTAAAATCATGGCGACGGTGTTCTGGGACTCTGAAGAGGGTTATCCTATTTGATTTCCTTCCTCATGGTGTAAAGATCAATTCTGTGTGTTGTGCCACCCACAGGAAACTGAAGAAATGATTTCAAGAAATGACTTCAACGTGTATGTCGTCACCACATGTAAACGCATTTCTCTTTCTTAGTGACAACGCGCACCAGAGAGGAGCTCACAAAACCCCATTGGACTGTTATTCCTCATCCACCTTACATCCCGCGTCTCGTACGTCTCGACTTCCCCCTGTTTGGCCCCAAGGAGGAAGCATTTCGCGGGAAGCACTACATGGATGACGGGGAGATTGTTGATGTAGCTAACACTGGCTCCGACTTCGACCATTAGAGCGGGACCTTGCGGGGGTACACGCCCTATCAGTAATATGGCGTAAAGCCATCGCATTGGACAAATATGATGTTGAAAAACACAGTTTTGTAGCCGAGGCAGTGGGGAATAATCTGGTATATTGGAACCCTGAATAATATCATCTTTCTTTCAGCAAATTAATGAAATGTTGCTCATCAATCGCACCTGGTATGATTTACTACTCTACGCTTACGAATATGCTTAATGTGAGTGTAAATAAAGAAAATTAGTGTTATTACTGTGTATAGTTTTGATACTTGCCTACTGTGTATATATTTAACGTGTTGCGATGTACAGCGAATGCAAAGCAGTAATGTTGTGTGTACTTTTGCAGAGACTTGGTCGACGGCCCCTGAAGATGCGTGCCAACCTCCCAACTTCATCAGCCGACAGCTGCCTTTCTACACTTTAATAAGTGAGTACATCTTTTAACGGAAGTCTAAGATGGAGTGCAGGGGGTACTGCATTAATTGTACAGCTTTTATCCAAGTATTAGTTATTAATTCAAAAGCAGCAAACAGAGCTCTACAGATTGAAGAGTAAAAGATGGCACGAGGGTTGTGGACATAGACAAGGAATGCTACCATGTTATATTTCCAGCACTGACTGATAAAAGAAGTGGTAGTCAGATTTGGTTAACTGGAAACTTTATAATACGTATACTCGACATCAAGTTACCATGCATTCCAACGTCAGGTCACTGTCACATCCGAATGCCCCACAAATCTGTATATTGCACAATTCGATCAGCTCGCCAAATGTACACCTTCAATGAGTCCCATTTCAAACTCTGGTAACCCTGTCTGACACGAGTGTGCCGCATCTCCGTATCTTTCACAGTGATCACTGAACATCTGACGTCATCCAGACGTAGCCTACCTGGTCCAGGGCTAGTAACAACATTAAACATTTACAACACTAATGCTGTTTGGTGACCGTTCTGCCACAGAGAATTGAAATTTGAATCATTTACATACCCACGCTATAATGATTTCTATGTGTACGATGTTACGTTGACATCCGACCATGTCTTCTGGGTGCTTCGCTTTTTGTCAGGCAATGAAAAACAGAGGGACAGAACTCGTGACCATAAAGTATGAATCTTTCTTAAATAAATTCTTCAGAATTTTCCCCGTTAGCAATGATACATTGATCTGCCTCCCGTCACACTGAATCTCAGACGCGTAGACGTAACCCTGTAGTACTACGTACGGTTTCGCAGGCTTCCACAATGCGTACCCGAAAACTCTCTGCGTCGTATACCACGGTTCGGTGAACAACAGTGTTCAAATGACCTCAAAAATTATGAACACACACGCTACACGCTGTTTGTGTACTAATGTTACACCCAGCTGAGGCGTATTTCTAGCATGCCCGCTAGATCATTACGTCAGAAAGCGTTAAAAATTTGTTGAGCTAGGGTTGAAGAACGTGAGAACTTAACAAAGTCGCCAACAGTGCAGGCCGTAACACTAAGACAGATTTCTTTACTTCCGACATGATTAAAAAGTAGAGTGATGTTCCACCTGTATCCATACTTGTTGATTATGGAACTTTATAATCTGATCACACTGGAAATATGCCTCTTCGCGAACAGCATGTATGCACTGAAATGAACGATTTCATTTGCTTATTGACTCTTATCTAATCACGGGCCGGCAGGGTGGCCGAGCGGTTCTAAGCGCTACAGTCTGGAACCGCGCGACTACTAAGGTCGCAGGTTCGAAATCCTACCTCGGGCATAGATGTGTGTGCTGTTCTTAGGTTTGTTAGGTTTAAGTAGTTCTATGTTCTAAGGGACTGATGACCTTAGAAGTTAAGTCCCACAGTGCTCGGAGCCATTTGATCCATTTTGAACCATCTAATTACGATAATCAGGCCCTCTCTTGCATGAGGCTGGTGTTTTAAATATAAATACAGTTTTTACATCTTAGTACATTTTTTACATCATATTATCTACTAAATAACAATTTTAATTTCACAAATAGTCCTAAAATGATTCGCGTGTAAATAGTGACAATGTAAGTAAATAATGCTGACTATGAACTAATGAAATTGATACTGGCAGGACTCGTTCTACTGATTTTGCTGCCCATACCAATAACGATACAAGTAATGATAGTAATAGTATTATTAATAATAATAAAAGTGCCAGATATAAAAAGAATTTACTGGTGTAGAAAGTAGATGTTTACTGATACAGCGAGTTCTGGGGAAAGGTAATTTAAGAAGGCTGCACCAGCGAAGAATACTGGGAAATGAGGAAGACGTGATTGGAAAGATGTACAATGGCAACGAGTTCGTACGAGGACAATGATAATTAATATTATTCCTTTAGCAGATACGTAGTTAACTGTCTTATGAAACTGGAGATGTTATTCAGTTCCCTAACACAGAGTGATTCAGCCGCCCCTTCCACTACTGTTTTATGCAAACCGCAATGTTAAATGTGTCCATAAATCAAACGCTAGATTTTCAAATTCCCTCGCCCGCTACCCGCGAACTATTAGTCTTGCATAATAAGTGAGCGGGACCTCTTTGCAAAAAATTAAATATATTTATACTATGTACTAGAATACGCTAGAGGCCGTAGTTTTGTGTTATTTAATAAAAACATACAAAAATGACCTTCAAGAGTGCTCCTAACTCAACCGGTCAGCATTTATACTATGTTCTTCATGGTATTCCCTCGTATCACTGTAAAAACATTTGCGACTACAATAATTATTTCCTACATTCGACCTTTTTTGGTCTTCACTGACTGGTATTATTACGCCACTGGCTTAGTCGAACACTTACAAATTGTGAAATTGATGTTTGCGTATATTTTACCTAACAATTTTGAGAAATAAACGATTGTATCGTTGTATACTCAGGCATTCTGATTACGGAACTACTGTGATAGTCATGGTTAGGTCTGGATCGAATTCTCAATGTAATAAATTTTAGCGCAACGTTTACAAAAGTCATTTTTCTTTCATTACCATCGCGGGCACGTTGAAATTAATAATGTTAACGAAATAGGCGACTATGCTGGTGCCGTGACAGCCAAATCAACAAAAAAATGTCTAATATTGGGAATAGTTCATGTAGTCGAAAACTTTTGCACAGTAGACAAAGGAAGTGTCACGAACAACAAACTAGAAATCCTGATTAGTGAGGGTTGAGTGTGGGGACAGAGGTGCGTTTGGAAGTCACTTTCGTTCATTTTTCTTGAATAACTCGTAAATCATGGTCTCCAGCGGAAACGAATCATCATATAAAATTCAACTAAATTTGCGTAGACCTGTAGTTAAGATGGCCAAGTCGCATAAAATGTCATACAGCAGGTGAAGAGTGTTACCAGTTGTGTACGTAACAGGCTACCTACATTAAATTTCCTACAAGAAAGGTTCTGTTAATTTTTTTCTGTGGCACTAATTGCTCATGCCGAGCGACATGATATGAATATCTCGTTCGTGGTTTAGGAAGATCAGATGTTGCATTGCGGGTGCCACAAAACGACAGCGGTAGAATCGGCTGAAACACACTGTATAATGAGAGGGGTTAGTACAAAATGTGGTTTGTAGCGTTACGCGTATGTAGGTCAGCTAATCGGCCTCCTAGAATTAGTAGAGGCCAAGGTCAGCCTGTTTGCGAAGCTTTGCGGCCCCAGGGCCGATAGAACTACGCGGCTTTAGCAGAGGACGGGATTTGGGGAAAATGCTGAAACTGGGAATTTGGACTGTTGTTACTCGCATGTTCTTTGTGCAGGAGATGCTCCAGGAAATGGCGGAGTGCCAGAAAATCTTAAAGATGGCCAAGCTGCAGCCCTTTGAGATTCGAAAATAGCTCACAGTCAGCTATTAGCCCAAATCTGAATACATCTGCCATCTCCGAAAACTGAGGCAGGTCCAAAGACAGAACAATATCTCAGTACCTTTAAAACTGCAGAAGGTAATCTTTCACGGTGAATAAACATTTACACAATGAATCTCTAAATTAGCAACTTTTAATTGCTTCAACCCATTTTAGCAAACTGTATCACAGATGACAGCATTGCACAAAAGTTATCATACCTGAAACTACGTATTTGTAACTGTTTTATTGATCGATTTTCGATGTCTTTTATATCCGTTTCATACTGCAAATGTTTGTCAGAACGTCAGATTCTCCACATTTGAACAGCAAATGAACACAGCATGAATAACTAACATTTTGTCATGCTTCTGTATTTCTTTAATGGACTGTTTACTATTGTGCCAGTTGTTGTTGTTGTTGTTGTTGTTGTGGTCTTCAGTCCAGAGACTGGAATTCGATAGCAGGAAAAGGAAGAATTGTGGCAGTAAATTTATTTTAATGTTGATTGCAAGTGTCATTAAAACTGTTCTAATTTAAAAGTGGTCAATCTCATGTGATAGCGGGTACTACAAAAAGACTCTTCTGTCGAGGATCATAGCTAATTATTTAAAAAAATGTGTAACTACAATTCACTCTTATTTAACGTGAGCTCACCTGCGCATCAATGCTGGTCTATTATATATGTGCAGAATATTACTTACTTGTATTGTTAATGGTATGGGTGTAACCACATGTTTACAATATTTCTTTTATTTGGATATTGTTGTAATATATTAGTTTAGTGCGGGAAAGTGGTCCACTTAAATCATGTCTGTAGAGCTTAAACAAAAGAATAACTCCGTCTGAACAGGCCTAGGAAGGCCCAACGGTACCGATCGGCCGCCAAGCCATCCTCAGCCCACAGGCGTCACTGGATGCCGATGTGGAGGGGCACGTGGTCAGCACATCGCTCTCCCGGCCGTATGTCACTTTACGACACCGGAGCCGCTGCTTCTCAATCAAGTAGCTCCTCAGTTTGTCTCACAAGGGTTCCGTCAGCCAATGGAAAATCGGTCACTGGCGGAACAATGCTGCAGTCCGACTCAAGCGCTCAAGGGAGTGAAAATGGTTGAAATGGCTCTGAGCACTATGGGACGTAACATCTGTGGTCATCAGTGCCCTAGAACTTAGAACTACTTAAACCTAACTAACCTAAGGACATCACACACATCCATGCCCGAGGCAGGATTCGAACCTGCTACCATAGCGGTCGCGCGGTTCCAGACTGAAGCTCCTAGAACCGCACGGCCACATCGGCCGACCAAGGGAGTGATTTGGCGGACAGCGTGGGCAGCTGTATCCGGTTATTTGCTGTTGACGCCGTGGTGTACGGTAAGGTGTCGAAGTTGAGTGACTGTAGGAAGATACGAGATTACTCAGACCAAATTTCCAGTAGTTGTGATGAATAGCAGCTAGCCCTAAATGTGGAAAAATGTAAGTTAATGCTGATGAGTAGGAAGAAAAAACCTATAATGTTCGGGAACAGTATTACTAGTGTCAAATCGTTTAAATAGCAACGATGCAAAGCGATATGAGGTGGAACGTGCATGTGAAAACCGTGGTAGTGAAGGCTAATTGTCGACTTCGGTTTACGGGAGAATTTTAGGAAAGAGTGGTTCACCTTTAGGGGAGACCGCATATAGGACGCTGTTGAGACCTATTCTTGAGTACTGCTCGAGTGTCTGGAATCCGTACCAGGTCGGATTAAAGGAAGGAGTCGAACCAGTTCAGAGGTGATCTGCATGATTTGTACCGTCAGGTTCGAACAACACGTAATTATTACGGAGATGCTTCGGGAACTCATTTGGAAATCCCTGGAGGGAAGGTGGCGTTCGGGAAACACTTATGGGAAAATTTTGAGAACCGGCATTTGAAGCAGACTGCCGAACGATTCTACTGCCGCCAACACACATCGTGCGTAAGGAACACGAAGATAAGATACGAGAAATTAGGGCTCATACGGTGGCGTAAAGACAGTCTTTTTCCCTCGCTTTATTTGCGAGTGGAACAAAAAGGGAAATGGCAAGTAGTGGTACAGGGCACCCTCCGCCAAGCACGTTATGCTGGCTTGCGGAATCTCTACGTGGATTTTGATGTAAGTCTCTCTCACCTACATCAACTACAGACGCTAGAATATAACCTTTGTTATTAAATTACTCTTTTAACTTTTACTTTGTATTTGTGAGTATTTTATCAATTCACAATTCTGTCCAATGCATAAACTGTTTGACAGCAGGATCAAAGCTACAGTTTATTATTTGCAGCGAAATATCTACGGGATATGAAATCAGATATGACTACATCGAACAACTTTTTTTTGTTTTCAAATTTATTTATTTTTGAAATTGAAGCATCAGTCTTCTGATACGTTTGTCCCAGGTGCTTGCTAGACGTATTCCTATCTCTGTTTTCCTCTACAGTGTTTACCTTCTACAGCTCCCTGTAGTGCTGTGGAAGTAATTCCCTCATGCGCTAACAAATGCCCTATCATCTTGTCCACTCTTATCGTCAGTGTTTTCCATGTATTACTCTCCTTGTTATATTCTAATGAGATCCCCTTCATCCATTATCTTCACATAATTCTCAACATTCGTCTGTAGCACAACATTTCGGAAGTTGGTGTCGTCTTTTTTTCCGTTTCTGTCACAGTACGTTATTCACCCCCATGGAATGCTCTGCTCCAAACGTACTCTCAGAAATTTCTTCCTCAAATTAACATCACTGTAGATGCTAGTAAACCTTTTACCTAGGAATGCCCTCTTTGAATGCATAGTTTTTTTATGACCCCCTTGCTACACGTCTCATGTTCTACTTTGACACTAAGTAAGCAGATTTCTTCGCTTCATCTACTTCACAGTCCCCATTGATGATGTTAAATTTACCGCTTAACATGTGTCTGACACTTATCATTATAAACGGATTTTTTTTAAAATTCACTATAATTCAATATTCTGTGATCATTAGAACGTTCATTTCGTTAGACAGGTCTTGCAGATCTTCCTCGCTTACACCGAGGATGGCAATGTCATTTGTTTTACATGTATTCAGTATGTATTAATGGACTGAGATCCGCCTCGATTGCGAAAAAACACCTAGTGTTTACCTAGGTTTCGGTGTAGATAACTACACCTTCTTCAGAACAATAAACTCAAAAGTGTCTATAAAGACCTTTGTCAATAATTAAAAGCTCAGCATAGCTATATATTTATAAAAGAAAAAGATGACACATAAAAGTACATGTGAACAAAGTCAAAAGAATAACTTAACTTAATGGTGTACACTCCACCTCACATCAGCATGTGTTCGATGGGCCGTGTCCCGTCGCAAACTGCGGCAACCAAACGGTAGCTCTCTTACCAGCTAGACACGCTATCTATGCACATGCGCAAGAAATAGGAAGTTACTTAATGCGCATGCGCATAAAAATACGAGAAAGCCCGTATATTCCCAAACGTGGATCAACGTATACCAAAATTAAAATGGACATAACCCGAGACGAGCTAAATACAAGATAAAACCTAAAGATCAGCACACAGGGTTACTGTATCTCGGAAGAGTAACATACATGATTGTTGATTATGACAATTTTTTTTATTTTTTTATTTTATTTATTTATTTTATTTTTATTTTTTATTTTTAGAAGCTGTATGAAAAGTCAGTAGTTAGTCAAATGAGGGGCGGGGGGGGGGGGGGGGGGGGGTTGAGAGGATGTAGTCTAAAGACGTCGTGGAGATAAGGATATAGGGATAAAACGTGAGATGTTCACCGGGCTAAAACCACCTACATCGTAAAAAGAATAAAAAGATAAAAAGTAGATGAACAGCTTGACCAACCGCGCTCGCCATATCATCAAAACTACGAGTGAAAAGAACGAAGTAACGGCGCAAAACCATCAAAAAAAATTTTATTTCTTAGTAGGAGTTGGTCATTGAGGATATTGTCTCTATCATGTTGCAGATGCTTAAGGATCTGCATTTCTTCTAAGATATCTAATTTTAAGCCCTTGACCTCAGCATGAAGTAGCTCAATGTTAACTGGAGGGCTCGGCGCATGAGCCGCTTGCACAAGATGTTCCGCATAAGTAGAGCCTTTAGTACCGTCACCGCTTCGCGTAGGAATATGCTCTTTATATCTGAGACCCAGAGCTCGCCCTGTTTGCCCGATGTAAAGCCGATAAGGGAAACTCCGTAGTTATATCCACAAAGCAAGAATACATAGACAAGACCGAAGCTTTTTTCAATGACAACGGGATAGTTATGCTTAACAAAGACCCCACCGTTACTCTTCAAAAAGAAATTAGAACCGGGCTCCAAAACACCAAAAATTTGATAGGAGAATTTCGAAAGAAGGGGCTGATAAACATGAATCCCAAGCCCCCTAAATTGAGAAGCCAGTTTAAAGTTCATAAGTTAAATCACACTATTCGCCCTATCGTGGACAGTACGGTAAGTGCCTATCATAAGCTGGCGAAATACTTGCATATTAAGATTAAAGAAAATTTCGTTTTCAGTAAAAACTATTCCGTTAAAAATGCCATTCAGCTAGCTACTAGTTTACGCGAGGTATCTTGTTCTGAAGAGTCTAAACTAGTATCATTTGACGTAACAAGTTTGTACACTAATGTACCGGTAGACCAGACACTGCAAATATTAGAGTGCAATTTACGTCACCATAAAAAACTGTTGGATAATGAGATCGATGAGCTGATGATGCTGCTACGGATCGGTTTGAAACACAACTACTTCACTTTTAATGGGAGATTTTACTTACAACCAGCAGGTTTGGCTATGGGAAGCCCCCTAGCTGGGATTTTATCAGAAATTTTTATGAACTACTTAGAGTCCAGTTTTTTTGCCAGCGACAGAGAGATTCTTAGGAGAATAAAATTTTACAAGAGATATGTTGATGACATTTTACTAATCATTGATGGTACTCGAAGTGACGTAGATCGTATTTTTTCGATTTTTAATGAGCTTCACCCTAATGTCAGTTTTACAATTGAGCGAGAATCCGATACTAGGTCCTTACATTTTCTGGACCTCACATTAACAGTAGTTGACAACCACATTGAATTTAGTATTTTTCGGAAAAACACGTTTTCCGACAATATTATACCTGCAGACTCGGCCCATCCGTACGCCCATAAGATGGCCTTTTTTCATTCTAGTATTCATAGAGTTACAGCTATACCTCTTGCACCAGATGCGGTAGAAACTGAACTTGTCACACTTGAGAATATTGCTATAAATAATGGCTATAGACCTCAGTTGGTAAGACAGATGTATAATAAGAAAGTAAGGGGAAAAAATATTACGTCTTCCACCCTAGGGGATGCGGTAGATGACAAACAGGTGGTAACAATATCTATCCCTTACATAGGCAATATAAGTTACAAATTGGGGCGTTTACTCAGAGCCCATAATTTCAGAATCGCCTATTCTACTAACAACAGTCTACATAGGAATTTAATTCACTCCTTGCAGAGTAAGAGCGATAAACTTTCCAAATCAGGAGTATATAAAATTATATGCGGGGATTGTCCAAAATTTTACATCAGGCAAACAGGGCGAGCTCTGTGTCTCAGATATAAAGAGCATATTCCTACGCGAAGCGGTGACGGTACTAAAGGCTCTACTTATGCGGAACATCTTGTGCAAGCGGCTCATGCGCCGAGCCCTCCAGTTAACATTGAGCTACTTCATGCTGAGGTCAAGGGCTTAAAATTAGATATCTTAGAAGAAATGCAGATCCTTAAGCATCTGCAACATGATAGAGACAATATCCTCAATGACCAACTCCTACTAAGAAATAAAATTTTTTTTGATGGTTTTGCGCCGTTACTTCGTTCTTTTCACTCGTAGTTTTGATGATATGGCAAGCGGTTGGTCAAGCAGTTCATCTACTTTTTATCTTTTTATTCTTTTTACGATGTAGGTGGTTTTAGCCCGGTGAACATCTCACGTTCTATCCCTATATCCTTATCTCCACGACGTCTTTAGACTACGTCCTCTCAACCCCCCCCCCCCCCCCCCCCTCATTTGACTAACTACTGACTTTTCATACAGCTTCTAAAAATAAAAAATAAAAATAAAAAAAAAAATAAAATAAAAAAAATAAATAAATAAAAAATTTGTCATAATCAACAATCATGTATGTTACTCTTCCGAGATACAGTAACCCTGTGTGCTGATCTTTAGGTTTTATCTTGTATTTAGCTCGTCTCGGGTTATGTCCATTTTAATTTTGGTATACGTTGATCCACGTTTGGGAATATACGGGCTTTCTCGTATTTTTATGCGCATGCGCATTAAGTAACTTCCTATTTCTTGCGAATGTGCATAGATAGCGTGTCTAGCTGGTAAGCGAGCTACCGTTTGGTTGCCGCAGTTTGCGACGGGACACGGCCCATCGAACACATGCTGATGTGAGGTGGAGTGTACACCATTAAGTTAAGTTATTCTTTTGACTTTGTTCACATGTACTTTTATGTGTCATCTTTTTCTTTTATAAATATATAGCTATGCTGAGCTTTTAATTATTGACAAAGGTCTTTATAGACACTTTTGAGTTTATTGTTCTGAAGAAGGTGTAGTTATCTACACCGAAACCTAGGTAAACACTAGGTGTTTTTTCGCAATCGAGGCGGATCTCAGTCCATTAATATATTAACAAACGATTGCTGACGCGCTGCAATGTTGAAGGTTCTTATATTCAGTATGTGCTATGAATGATATGTACTGAATTTGTCTATTTACTTACAATTTGCATGCGAAACAAACTGGAGTACAAGAATCGAGTTAAATGAAAGGGGAACAGCAGCTGAGAACTGAGTGTGACAGGAGTATAGGAAACCTCTAATGCTATTTAGTCAGCGTACTGGGTTAGCCGCGAAGAAACCCAAGGAGTAATTACAAGGCGAACTGTAGTTCAGAAATTTGGAAATTTGTGTTAAGGTCTTATGGGAACAAACTGCTGAGGTCATCGGCCCTTCAGCCTACACACTACTTAATCTAACTGAAACTAACTTACGCTATGGACAACATACACACACACACACACACACACACACACACACACACGCACGCACGCACACACACACACACACACACGCCCGAGGGAGGACTCGAACCTCCGACGGGGAGAGCTGCACGGACCGTGAGAGGGTGCCCTAGACCGCGCTGATACCCCACCGGCTGAAGTTCAGAGAGAAGAATTGAAAACCTTGTACATACATCAAAAGAAGTATTGCATCGCCCCAGTTCCTAGAACTCCTGAAGATAGACCTTGACTGTGGATAGTGTATCACAGACACAGTCCCTGTGACTGTTCAGAGATGTCACTAAACCCGCCCGAAGATGTAAACAACCATGCATGAACAGCGCCTATTAGACGGACGGATCCAACAGCCGATCAGTTTCAGTCAGTTCACCAAAAAAAGAGGTACACGGCTAGTGTTGTCGATAGTTCAACGATGATAGACGGTCGATGCCGCCGTTCGATGGAGTCCGTGTTGTTACTTTGTGCCAATAAAGTCTCTCAACAATGGAAGTGTCCAGGCGTCTCGGAGTGAACCAAAGCGATGTTGTTCGGACATGGAGCAGATACAGAGAGACAGGAACTGTCGATAACGTGAATCGCTCAGGCCGCCCAAGGGCTACTACTGCAGTGGATGACCGCTACCTACGGAATATGGTTCGGAGGAATCCTGACAGCAACGCCACCATGTTGAATAATGCCTTTCGTGCAGCCATAGGACATCGTGGCTGTGCCTTCTTGACTGCGAGCCGAGTGGTGAGCCCACGTCGCAGAATCATTTGAAAAACATCACCACCGCCAACGCCTGTCATACGATGTGCCAATCGGTCCCAGAGCTACTTCCTTCCAGCCATAGCTGCGCGAGAGTTACAAGAGTTCCCCAAATCCACGTGTGTAATTATTCGTGGCGCAGCACTATTATGAAACGTAAAGAGGAAATTCCAATCAACGATATCTGTTATCCAATAATACGTCATCAGTCATGCTTTCAGGGTACTGAAGGGAAGGGAAAATTTTATATGCGGAATGATGATGATGAAGTTCGATGCTTCTCGAAAACGAAGGGGAACGGTGCGGGAGACCTGCACCACCGACTAGGCAAGGTCCTAATGGAGGTGGATTGCCGTTGCCTTCCTCTGACCCTAATAGGGGTGAATGATAATAATGAAGACGACTACAACACCCAGTCATCTCGGGTCAGGTGAAAATCCCTGACCCAGCCGGGAATCGAACTTGGGACCCCGCGCTCGGGAAGCGAGAACGCTACCGCGAGACCACGGGCTGCGGACATCCGTGTATTAGTTTTGTTATTTGTGATAAGGCTTAAGGACAACTTCAGTTGTTATGTTAGTGTTATTCGGATACTGTGTTTGTGACGAAACCGCAATATAATTTCTATTTCAAACAACTTTTTTATTTATTTACAGTGAGTTCATTAAGCTTGCCTCTTACTGTTTGGAACTAAAATTTGACGCAACTTTGCTGGTTATATATCAGTCCTCATTGGTAAGCAGCTAAACAAAATTTTAGGGCTGTAGCCGCGCAGTGATTTCTTTGTACAACATGCAGCTCAGAGTTTTAATGCAGTCATTAAGGCTGAGAAAAGTAGAGCCGACTCAAACTTCGTGGAGAGGAACTCCGAAGCAATGATTATTTGTATGTTTTTCATGTTACCCATAAGCTGAATTTACAAACACCATAAAGATGTAATATGTGGTAGCTGAAGATTGATACTTTTGCTTGGTGATGCGGAAGTTATTCAGTGTAACACAGATAGTTACTCTTTACATTCAAGTATTTATCATGAAAAGATTGTCAAGCTCGGTTTAGAGTAAATCAATCAGAAATACTTGATAAAACTTGCACAGTTAATGTTTACATCAAAAGTAGTGTAATTATGAGAATTCTAGGTCACGACAAACTGGCAACATTGTAATGAGCAAATGGAACATTTAACCCTGCACTCCAAAAGTGTACTACTATATAAAGAGAAGTCGTTGTTTAACATAGTTACCAAAAATTTCGATAAGTACTTCAAATTTTTAAACATTACTCTAATAAAGCGTGTGACGAACATAGACTATAAGATTGTGAATATATTTATATATGATCAAAGTTTTTAACAAAAATCTTGAAAAGTTATTGACCGATTTTCTTAATGATTTTACACAATACTCTAATAAACCTTCTGTCTGACATGGGCTACATATTTTTAATAAACTTGGTATATAATCTCTTATTTAAAATCCGTACCACTGTCCATAGTAATTTTACAAATGGGAAAAAAAACTGCACAACGCCTTCATGACCAAATTGCTGACCGGATTTTGATGAAATTTGGATGATGTTAGTTTTAACACTTAATTTAGAAACTGCGTAGCACAACATATTTATTAGTTCGGATAATATAACGCAAAATATGGAACAATAATTACTCTTTGTAAAAGCTGTTTACTCTTTGACTTCCAAACTTCATCACATGTGTGAAAATGCTCTTATTATTTGATATGCTCTACATAATACGATTGAACATAATGAATACAATGTTTACACAGTCTTCTACGTGTTAACTCCCTAAGACTCCTTACTTCCGTAGTAATATCAGTCACAGGCCTAAAGCATTTTAGACTCTGAGCGTCACGCGTCTCTTATATCCTCCGAGCTACTTGAATATCACAACGAAGTCATCGGTTAAAGGATGTATGACGAACAGAGAGAGCTGTTCCTTTACATGTGGAACGTGAGAGACTTTTTGTGAGGCTGCATTTGATTATGATCCTTCAGTTTACTATGTAAACCATAAAGTAGTATTTTAGGGAAATGGATAAAAAGTGTAGGCACTTTACTGCATTGACATGGAAGGAAGCAAGGGTTTCCATACGTTGCTCCGGTGGCAAAATCTCATATCCAGTCCTAGGCGACCCAGAGAAACCCATAAAATCTCTACTTCTGTGCGAACGTAATGAATCGACGCGTTTTTCCAATATAATTACAAAATATAATACACGCTTTCAGACTCGACAAACAAAGAAATTACAGAAACGCATTCAGTATGTATGTACATACCATCACTACATAAATTTGTAACACATACGTCTCTTAACCACTACATATATAGACATATATGAATCACTAGCTTGCTTACTAACCATCAATCATCATAACAAAACTAGTAATATGCGGGCGCAGCCGCTGCTAACTACTAGTATTGCATAAAGACAAGTCGACGTTCAAGGTTGTTACCAAAAATCTCTAAAATTTCTTGACCGATGTACTTCAAACTTTACATAAGACTCTAACGAACACTCGGACAACATAGGCTAGGCATATATACATATATAAAATCGGGGTGGAGGGTTGCTACCAAAAACCTCGAGAATTTCACTTTCGATTTACCTCATATTCTAACGTGATACACTAATCATTTATTCGGAGTGACATATATATTTCATAGACATATATTATATATAAATATATAAAGGGGACACCTTACCAAAAATCTCGAAAATTTCTAGACCGATTTACTTCAAATTTTTACTCTATACCCCAGTACACTTTAGAAGGAGATATGCTTTTCTTTGAACAACAACGTACAGATTTTCTGTTAAAAATGAGTGCGAGGATGAAAGTGGTGCTCTGTACGTTAGAAGTTCGCGATTTAGATTTCTTGCCCACGGTCTGTTTCAATCAGGTTAGGAGGGCCTGTCAACATATTGCTTCTCACATATTATACATTTTCGAACTATAATTTCGTTCACAATAATGGGCTGATTTGCTTTCTTCCTTGTCACCAGTTTCACAGAAAACAGAAGAATACCAGTTATGGCTTAACGACTTATAATTAGAGTACCACTACGGGATATGAATAATCCGAAAGTTTGTAATTATAACTGTTCGAAGGTTAAACTATGGAAAATGCTGTCGTTGACTCTACTATCCTCACAGATACAGTAGCTGGAGAGGTCTTATTCCCCGATTACCTATGATCCAAACCGATTTACCCATTCATTTTACGCAGCTTCAACTGCGTTTCTTATAACAGTATACAAGTCTCAGGGTCAGAGAGAGGGGTGAAGACAGAGGGAGCAGTGGGAAGAGGAGGAGATGGACAAAGGGAGGTCGGAGGAAGAGATGAGGAGACAGGAAGGGAGGTCGGAGTTCAGAATGCTTACCTAATTCCCATACATATTTAGCAGTTGTGAAGCATTGCCGGTTTCGCTAGTAACACATAGTCACACACAGACAGAAAAGAATACACAAGGAAACAAGCTGCGACATTGTCGCCAATAAAATGTAATTTTTCCTCCTATCTATGTAATTGTGTAGTTATGTAGTTCTCAATTCGTTTGAGCAATCAATAATTCATAATAGGAAACACAGTAATAACTCAGTCACTTAAAATGATTCAGAAATTTTACTTGTTAGAATGAAATCACGCGATGATTCTTCTTCTCTGCAGGCTCGTGCTTTGCGTCAGTCTGCTAATCTTTACAAATAAAATGCCTCGTATTTTTGGGAGCGTTGTATAATCAGTCAGGAAACCTCAGATCAAGCGGATATTTGGCTTTGATGAAGTTTAACCTTCCTAAGAAGTAATGGAGCTCTTGGATTATTAAATGCAGGTTCGTATCCAGTCTTTCGGAAGTTCCCTTCTGATTAACAACTACGCAATATATCGATGAATATTATTAATTCTCAAATGTCAAGTAATGTAAATTGTTACACACCTTTTGTATGAAGGAGCAAAATATATATATATATATATATATATATATATATATATATATATATATATGACTACTCTGCAATTCACATTTAAGTGCTTGGCAGAGGGATCATCGAACCACAATGATACTATCTCTCTACCATTCCACTCCCTAACAGCGCGCGGGAAAAACGAACACCTAAACCTTTCTGTTAGAGCTCTGATTTCTCGTATTTTATTTTGATGATCATTCCTAGCTATATAGGTTGGGCTCAACAAAATATTTTCGCATTCGGAAGAGAAAGATGGTGACTGAAATTTCGTAAAAATATCTCGCCGCGACGAAAAACGTCTTTGCTGTAATGACTTTCATCCCAACTCGCGTATCATATCTGCCACACTCTCTCCTCTATTACGTGATAATACAAAACGAGCTGCCATTTTTTGCACCCTTTCGATGTCCTCCGTCAATCCCACCTGGTAAGGATCCCACACCGCGCAGCAATATTCTAACAGAGGACGAACGAGTGTAGTGTAAGCTGTCTCTTTAGTGGACTTGTTGCATCTTCTAAGTGTCCTGCCAATGAAACGCAACCTTTGGCTCGCCTTCCCCACAATATTATCTATGTGGTTTTTCCAACTGAATTTGTTCGTAATTTTAACACGCAAGTACTTAGTTGAATTGACAGCCTTGAGAATTGTACTATTTATCGAGCAATCGAATTCCAACGGATTTCTTTTGGAACTCATGTGGATCACCTCACACTTTTCGTTACTTAGCGTCAACTGCCACCTGCCACACCATACAACAATCTTTTCTAAATCGCTTTTCAAATGATACTGGTCTTCGGATGACCTTACTAGACGGTAAATTACAGCATCATCTGCGAACAACGTAAGAGAACTGCTCAGATTGTCACCCAGGTGACAATTCTTTGGTTTTCTGTCAAAATAAGTTCAGTGATAGGTATCTGCCTGTAATGCACCTCAGTTACACACTATTTTGAAGGATGTTTATATCTCTTTTAATCGTACAATTTCGTATCAGTTATCTTTTGTCATAAATCTCAATATTCAGATTACAACTTTTCAAACAATGCTCAGGCCAATCGGCGCGAAGACAATCTCGGAAGCTTTTTTCTAACAACCACCAGAGAGAGTACTGCAAAGAATAATTTTGCGCTCATGGCATAGCTATTGTATGAAACTTCTTTCCTCATGGATTTTGCGAGCATGAAGGTAGAAAATTAGCAAACGCCATTGAAGGGTAGAATTGTATCAGAGTAATTCAAAAAATGGTTGAAATGGCTCTGAGTACTATGGGACTCAACTGCCGTGGTCATCAGTCCCCTAGAACTTAGAACTAATTAAACCTAACTAACCTAAGGACATCACACTCATCCATGCCCGAGGCAGGATTCGAACCTGCGACCGCAGCAGTCTCACGGTTCCAGACTGCGCGCCTAGAACCGCGAGACCACCGCGGCCGGCTCAGAATAATTCATCGAATATACAGAGATATCACAAAAACAAAGACCCATATTTACGTCTACAGTCACAAACTTTTTGTAAACAGATTACCGATTTCGGTCTCTAATGACTATAAACAGATCTGATGATGGTCATTATAAACCGAAACCGTTAAACTGTTAACAAAAAAGTTTGTGACCGTAGACGTAAATTAAAGGAAACTTTATTACACAAGGAAACTTACCGCCTAATCTCGTTTCTTAGTAATGATTAACTCACGGAATCTAGTGTAGAGATGTAGCGCCCGAGATGCTGCCTGTGAACAGCCGGCTGCAGCGATGTGTATTGCGTGGTTGCGTGCCGCAGCGCCTTCGCCGCGCCGCCAGCCGTGCCCGCGCTGGGGAGTGTATGCCGTCGTGCCCAACGGCGGCGCCGGCTCGCCGTGCGGCGCGCTGCCCACCATGGCCGTCGGCTGCGACCAGCCGGACCTCATGCAGTTCCTGCCCGCGCCCTGCCCCGAGGTGCGCTCCGATGCCTCTTCCAGTGAGTACCTCCCACGTTACTCTCTCACTAAACGTCCGTATGACACACGGGATCGAAGGGCCTCGAAGATTATCCATTGAGGAAGGTAGTGGCTCTCCTGTCTTTTTTTTTTTTTCGGTCATCAATCTACTGACTGGTTTGATGCGGCCCGCTACGAATTCCTTTTCATCTCAGAGCTACGTCCTCAATTATTTGCTTGACGTATTCCAATCTCTGTCGTCCTCTACAGTTTTTGCCCTCTACAGCTCCCTCTAGTACCATGGAAGTCATTCCCTCATGTCTTAGCAGATGTCCTATCATCCTGTCCCTTCTCCTTATCAGTGTTTTCCACATATTCCTTTCCTCTCCGATTCTGCGTAGAACCTCCTCATTCCTTACCTTATCAGTCCACCTAATTTTCAACATTCGTCTATAGCACCACATCTAAAAATCCTTCGATTCTCTTCTGTTCCGGTTTTCCCACAGCCCATGTTTCACTACCATACAATGCTGTACTCCAGACGTACATCCTCAGAAATTTCTTCCTGAAATTAAGGCCGGTATTCGATATTAGTAGACTTCTCTTGGCCAGAAATGCCTTTCTTGCCATAGCGAGTCTGCTTTTGATGTCCTCCTTACTCAGTCCGACATTGGTTATTTTACTGCCTATGTACCAGAATTTCTTAACTTTATTGACTTCGTGATCATCAATCCTGATGTTAAGTTTCTCGCTGTTCTCATTTCTACTACTTCTCATTACCTTCGTCCTTCTCCGATTTACTCTCAAACCATACTGTGTACTCATTAGACTGTTCATTCCGTTCAGCAGTTCATTTAATCCTTCTTCACTTTCACTCAGGATAGCAATGTCATCAGCGAATCGTATCATTGATATC
The DNA here is from genome assembly GCF_023897955.1 of Schistocerca gregaria. Taxonomy (NCBI): domain Eukaryota; kingdom Metazoa; phylum Arthropoda; class Insecta; order Orthoptera; family Acrididae; genus Schistocerca; species Schistocerca gregaria. Next base: position 352,497,290 of record NC_064922.1, on the reverse strand, counting down.
CATTCACCTTGTATTTTAATTCCACACCTGAACCTTTCTTTTATTTCCATCATTGCTTCCTCGATGTACAGATTGAAGAGTAGGGGCGAATGGCTACAGCCTTGTCTTACTCCCTTCTTAATACGAGCACTTCGATCTTAATCGTCCACTCTTATTATTCCCTCTTGGTTGTTGTACATATTGTATATGACCGGTCTATCCCTATAGCTTACCCCTACTTTTTTCAGAATCTTGAACAGCTTGCACCATTTTATATTGTCGAACGCTTTTTCCAGGTCTACAAATCCTATGAAGGTGTCTTGATTTTTCTTTAGTCTTGCTTCCATTATTAGCCGTAACGTCAGAATTGCCTCACTCATGCCTTTACTTTTCCTAAAGCCAAACTGATCGTCACCTAGCGCATTCTCAATTTTCTTTTCCATTCTTCTTTATATTATTCTTGTAAGCAGCTTCGATACATGAGGTGTTAAGCTGATTGTGCGATAATTCTCGCACTTGTCAGCTCTTGCCGTCTTCGGAATTGTGTGGATGATGCTTTTCCGAAAGTCAGATGGTATGTCGCCAGACTCATGTATTCTACACAACAACGTGAATATTCGTTTTGTTGCCACTTCCCCCAATCATTTTAGAAATTCTGATGGATGGTTATCTATCCCTTCTGCCTTATTTGACCGTAAGTCCTCCAAAGCTCTTTTAAATTCCGATTCTAATCCTGGATCACCTATCTCTTCTAAATCGACTCCTGTTTCTTCTTCTATCACATCAGACAAATCTTCACCCTCATAGAGGCTTTCAATGTATTCTTTCCACCTATCTGCTCTCTCCTCTACATTTAACAGTGGAATTTCCGTTGCACTCTTAATGTTACCACCGTTGCTTTTAATGTCACAAAAGGTTGTTTTGACTTTCCTGTATGCTGAGTCTGTCCTTCCGACAATCATATCTTTTTCGATGTCTTCACATTTTTCCTGCAGCTATTTCGTCTTAGCTTCCCTGCACTTCCTATTTATTTTATTCCTCAGCGACTTGTATTTCTGTATTCCTGATTTTCCCGGAACATGTTTGTACTTCCTCCTTTCATCAATCAACTGAAGTATTTCTTCTGTTATCCATGGTTTCTTCGCAGCTACCTTCTTTGTACCTATGTTTTCCTTCCCAACTTCCGTGATGGCCCTTTTTAGAGATGTCCATTCCTCTTCAACTGTACTGCCTACTGCGCTATTCCTTATTGCTGTATCTATAGCGTTAGAGAACTTCAAACGTATCTCGTCATTCCTTAGAACTTCCATATCCCACTTCTTAGCGCATTGATTCTTCCTGACTAATGTCTTGAACTTCAGCCTACTCTTCATCACTATTATATTGTGATCTGAGTCTATATCTGCTCCTGGGTACGCCTTACAATCCAGTATCTGATTTCGGAATCTCTGTCTGACCATGATTTAATGTAATTGAAATCTTCCCGTATCTCCCGGCCTTTTCCAAGTATACCTCCTCCTCCTGTGATTCTTGAACAGGGTATTCGCTATTACTAGCTGAAACTTGTTACAGAACTCAATTAGTCTTTCTCCTCTTTCATTCCTTGTCCCAAGCCCATATTCTCCTGTAACGTTTTCTTCTACTCCTTCCCCTACAACTGCATTCCAGTCGCCCATGACTATTAGATTTTCGTCCCCCTTTACATACTGCATTACCCTTTCAATATCCTCATACACTTTCTCTATCTGTTCATCTTCAGCTTGCGACTTCGGCATGTATACCTGAACTATCGTTGTCGGTGTTGATCTGCTGTCGATTCTGATTAGAACAACCCGGTCACTGAACTGTTCACAGTAACAGACCCTCTGCCCTACCTTCCTATTCATAACGAATCCTACACTTGTTATACCATTTTCTGCTGCTGTTGATATTACCCAATACTCATCTGAACAGAAATCCTTGTCTTCCTTCCACTTCACTTCACTGACCCCTACTATATCTAGATTGAGCCTTTGCATTTCCCTTTTCAGATTTTCTAGTTTCCCTACCACGTTCAAGCTTCTGACATTCCACGCCCCAACTCGTAGAACATTATCCTTTCGTTGATTATTCAATCTTTTTCTCATGGTAACCTCCCCCTTGGCAGTCCTCTCCCGGAGATCCGAATGGGGGACTATTCCGGAATCTTTTGCCAATGTAGAGATCATCATGACACTTCTTCAACTACAGGCCACATGTCCTGTGGATACACGTTACGTGTCTTTAATGCAGTGGCTTCCATTGCCTTCTTCATCCTCATGTCGTTGATCACTGTTTATTCTTCCGCCTTTAGGGGCAATTTCCCACCCCTAGGACAAGAGAGTGCCCTGAACCTCTATCCGCTCCTCCGCCCACTTTGACAAGGCCGTTGGCAGAATGAGGCTGACTGCTTATGCCGGAAGTCTTCGGCCGCCAATGCTGATAATTTATCAAAAATTTAGGCAGTGGCGGGGATCGAACCCGGGACCGAAGAAGTTTTTATTATGAATCAAACACGCTACCCCCTTTTTTAATTTTTTATTTTTGCCTGAACCGCTTTCATTTTTTATATCTTTTATATTTTTAACTTTTTTTTACTTTTTTAAAGACGCTACCCATTTTTTATTTTATTTTTAGAAATCATAACACCTTAACCACTTTTTTTAAATTTCCCTTAAAGGCCCTTAGGAAAATGAAACTAAAAAAAACCTAAGTGCCACCGCCACTTTTCATCCTACAACAAAAAATCTGATCTACTTCAGGCGTTGGCTCCTGAGTAAACCCACCCCAGAGAGCTGCCTATATATCAGGGGAAATATGGAAAATCAAGGTTAGGGCTATCCTTCGCCACATCTTTTTTTTTTTTTTTTTTGTTACATGATTACATTTAGGGAACGTGTACAAATGAGAATTGTAGTGACTAAGTGTTACAAGTAAGTGTTACAACAACAAAGGTGGCATAAAAGAGTAATCCAGAAATAAAAACATAAATCACTGATGTAATTCCAACTAAAAGGTTCTACAATAATGTAACTGGTTCTACTTGGAGCCTCGTCATCGTTATCTGATATCTCCAATTGCGCCTTTGAAGGGCATCTGCAACGGAGGCATTCAGCTTCGCTAGTGCCTCAAGGAAAACAGCATCCTTGCAGCAGCTTGTCTCTTCCTTCGCTCATGGCTGACAAGGCAGAACGTTCAGCCGTTTGTGTGATGCGGCACAGAACATTAACCGCAGCTCGGCGCCCCCAGCTGAGTGGGGGGTTAACGAAAATAAATTTGCGAAGAGCGTACTGTATTTTGGTGTTCGTTCGAGGGCATTGTGAGCATTTTGCAGGGACCACCAGTAATCAAGCTGCTCTTTCTCTCCGCCGCTAAAGATGTAGGCGACGACAAGTCCTTTGAACCATGTAAGCGCATGCTATTTTGCAGCCGGAAAGTAAGTTCCATCGGGACAGAGTAGGGTCTGAGGGTCAATCATATCAGGTGTGACCCGGAGGTAACAAGCCAATATCTTCTGTGTTAGTCGCCAAACTCCGGACGATGATACGCAAGTAAAACGATGTTCATCAGTATCCAATAGGTGACAATCTGGGCAATATGGGGAGTCTGCCAGTCCAATAGTGTGAAGTCGCTGCAGTGTGGCATATTTTTTGTTGGCGATCTGATACCACTTCGAACGCAACGTGGATGACAGAAAGTTGTGGTGTATCGTTTTCCACACTCTTGGCCAGTGAACCGTAGGGTACTTGTTTTCCACCACGTTATGGGGAACAGCACGCAGAAGGTTGGTATAAATATCTTTCGCCTTTGGTGGACGTGTGGCGGAGAGGTTCGAGCTGACATAGCTGTAATCAAGAATGAAGGTCGACACATGGGAGAGCTGTGGTGCGACGTGCGCAACCGACACCGGCGGGACGTTAGAGACTGGCATCAGAACCTGTAGTAAACGACCCGTGAGAGAGGTATATTGACTTTTCCATCGATTCCTCATGTTGCTCATGTAAAGACTAGCTGCTCTCGCCCTGACGTTGACCAATCCCAGCCCTCCTTTGTGTACTGGGAGGGTAAGTGTGTCGTATCGTACTTTAAAGATATGACCTGCGGAAACGTAGTAACTGAAGGCCGCCTGAAGCCGGCGACCTATCTGCATCGGTAGTGGGAGGACTTGTGCCACGTGGTTGAGTTTTGATGCCACGTAGAGGTTCAGGTATTCAACACGTTGTAGCTGATTCAAGTCCCGGAGCAGGTTCTGTCGCACCATTGCGCATATGATCTGTAATAACCGTCGGTAGTTTGCTGCAGCTGTTTTACGTACATCTTTCTTGAACGTGATTCCCAAATATCGCAGATCAGAAACTGGTGGGAGGGGAGCGAGGGCTTCCGGTCCGAGACCACGCCCAATACCCAACGCCGCCGACTTGTTGATGTTCAGAAGACTGCCTGCGGCCTGTCCGTATCGCTCAATCCAGGTTAGTACGCTTTGAACTTCGTCGTTGGAACGAACCAGCAGTAGCAGGTCGTCAGCGTATGTCCTATAGCGAAAGGTGAGGTCCCGCAGCGTGATGCCAGATAGGCGGTGGTTAAGGCCCCCTAGGAGTGGCTCGAGTGCGATGGCATAAAGGTAGGTAGAAAGGGGACAACCCTGTCGTAGAGACCTCTTAATGGGTACTGGTCCTACCGTCCTTCCATTGACCTGGACGTGTGAGCTGGCTGCGGTCCAAAGACGTCGTAGGGTGTCGATGAGGCCCGGGGGAAATCCCATACAGTCCATCACTCGTAGGAGGAAGTTGTGGTGCACTCTATCAAAGGCGCGGTTGAAATCTACGGAGACGATCGCCGCTCTCAGACGGCACGCAGAAGCGATCGCTATTAAGTCCCTGCAGTCACCGGTGGCCATGTGTATGTTGGCTTCTTCCCCCTGCGACGTCTGCTGTGGAGCAAGGATCATCGGAAAAGTCGTCTTAATACGGCTCGCCATAATCCTGGTGAAAATCTTGTAATCGGCGTTCAGCATTGTAAGCGGCCGATAGTCGTTAATCGATAGCCCTCCATCTGGCTTGTGTACCGGTATGAGAAGACCTTCTACAAACGTTGGCGGCACAGCACAGTCTGTTGACATAAGTTCGCGTTCATTATAACCCAGCGAGGCATCATGATGTCACGGAAAGTCCGGTAGAATTCGATGGGCAATCCATCAGGTCCAGGAGACTTATTGGCAGCACCTTTGTCCACGGCGTCTTCGACTTCTTCGAGTGAGATTTCCTCTGTTAGTGCATTCATGGTAGCCTCGTCGATAGTACGTGTTACCTGCTGTAACACTTCAATAGTGGCCTCGTCATCGACGATTCTTTCCTTATAAAGATGACGAGAATGATCCTTCACCGCCTTTACTATGGTTGCTTTGGTCGTACATAAGCGACCGTCGTGTGTCCTGAGTTGTGTGATTAAATGTTGGCGTTGTCGGCGCTTATCCGCCACAACGTGGTGCATAGTGGGTTCCTCTGCAAACGTTCGGTCGTGCCGTCGCGAGCGGACGACTGCACCTTCTAGTCGGCGCTTCGTCAATGATAGTATGTGAGCCTTGATTCTGCTTTGATCATGTTGTCTCAGCGGGGAAGGGGGTAAGGCGTCGAGGTCCTTGAGTGCCGCGCAGTACAAATCGAGGGTCTGTCGATGCCACGCAGTCACGTCCTTGCCATATTGAATAACTGTCCTACGGATTGCTGGTTTGGCACAGAGGAGCCACCACTCCAGGGTCGAGGTGTAATGTGGATGTTGGCGTTCACAGCCAATCCACGTCGCTGCAACTTGCCGACGGCAATCCAGGTCCTGGACATGAGTTATGTTGAGCTTCCAAAAGCCATTGCTGCGCCAGACTTGTTGGGGGCGTAGGTGTATAGTGCAGATATAGGCACTGTGATCAGAATAGGCTTGAGGCCATAGTTCGGCGTCCACCACACCTTGTGTGAGATCTTGTGACACATATATGCGATCGAGTCGGCTGGCCGAATGACTGGTAAGATGAGTGTGGCCAAAGCGGTTACCGTGGACTTTTTCCCACGTGTCGCACAAGTGAAGTTCTTGGATCATCGCACCCAGTTCCGGATAAGGCAAGTAATGTGGGATTTGTGCCTTGGGGTGAAGTACGCAATTAAAATCGCCGGTGAAGACGCTGTGGTCGTATCGTCCAAAGAAAAGGGGGGCGACATCTGTGGAGTAGAATCTGGCGCGGTCGTGACGTCTTGTGGTATCCGACGGCGCGTAAACATTAATGAATCGCGTGTTGAGTGCCGTAAATGCTATTCCTCGCGCGGAGGGAAGAAACGTGACGTCGGTAACTTCAATACCTTCACGTACTATTATTGCCACTCCGGTATCTCCAGGGCTACCGGGCGTCACATGTGTGGTGTACCCGTAAAAGTGCGGGAGTGCAGTCGTTTTCACTTCTTGTAGGAAAGCAAAGTCAACCCCCATAGCTCGTATGGTTTCTTTCAAAAGTTGGATCTTGACAGGAGAACTGATCATGTTGATATTCATTGTTTCCAGGCGGTAGGCCTGGCAACGAGTTTTTTTTGGCGAGGTTATCCATGGTGAAAGTGGAGAGAATTGAACATCAGAAGTGATGTCACCCCCGCCGAACGCGGTTCTCCTTGTGCTGCTTATGCTGCATGATCCGGCGGCGCCTCAGCTGGCCGCGGTTCGGGATCTTGTGTCTCGACGTCCTCGGGCCACGAAGCGGGCGCGGATGTCTGTTCATGGTCCAGAGCCTCCGAATGTTTGATAGTAAGGGACCGGGCACTTCGCTGCCTGCACTGGTACCTCCCGCTGCTCACTGTTTCTGTCAATGGGCTGATGGTCTAAAGCTGCATGTTTTTCTGTCTGTTCTGCAAGGTTGGAGTCAGTGGAAACAGCGTCAACTTCATGGCTGGCTTCTTGAGTGGTCTGTTGTTCTTTCCCAGCCGAATGCGAACCGCTGTGTTCCGACACGGTCCGACGACGCCGCTTTCGGCGTTTCGGTGATCGCTGTTTCCGTACGTGGCCTTCATTGTCAGAAGACGGCACTGACTCACGCTCCGCTGGAACAAACGCTTCGGTCGGTACAATAAGGGAATCAATTGCCATCTTACTGGCGTCAATGTCTGTCGCGTCCAGTAGCTCCAGAGTCGTAGTACTATTTTCCACCACTGGCCAGGTTGGCGGATCGTCCAGGTTTTGTCCATGGAAAGCTGAAGCGGTCGGGCGTGTCTGTTGTGTGAAGAACGTCGTGAGCGCCGCCGCGTAAGTCACGGGTAGAATAGTCTTCGCCGCTGGTGGTGCAACGTCCTTCGGTGGGAGTTGTGTGATCCGACGCTGGAGGCACTCGGAACGAAGGTGACCTTCCTTACCGCATCCGGGACACGTCTTCGGTTGGCCGTCATAAATAACTATGTCCCGGCATCCACCTATCTGTAGATAGGATGGCACGTGTCGTTGGAGGTCTATGCGCACTTGGCGTACTCCATTGAGTACTGGATACGTCTTAAACTGGGTCCATTTTTCAGCCACGTATTCGTGTACCGTGCCGTAGGGGCGGAGCGCCGCTACAACTTCTGCCGCCGGGAGTTCAAATGGAAGTTCGAAGATGCGTATAGTCCGCAGTCCCATTGCGGCATGGCCGACCTCGACGTTGCCAACATTGCCATCTGAGTGGCAGAAGCGGAGTTCTTGTTTCATCTCATGAAGCACCTTTTCGCAAGTGGTTTCGTTTATGAGCTTTACATAGACCGTGCTACTGACGATCGAAAAGTGAATGCCGACAATGTCGGCAGCCGGGATCTTGGCTTCCTCTTTTAAAAAGCGTTCGACTTCTAGCGCCTTTGGTCGGGTAAAGTCGTTCCGAAACGTGAATTTCAAGGTTGATCTTCTGTATTGGTTTGCCATGGTCTTGTAGCGCTACAGCGTCACGTTTTTGCCGGCTGAGGGCTTAAAGGTTTTTCTTCCGTGGACCGCTTCGAATGAGAATTCCGGCATGTTTCAGCTCTGCCACAAGTATGTGCGACCGGCTGGTACGTGGGAGATCGGATAGGTTTGTACCATCTAGTTACGATGGCAACAGACATCGTGCTTTTGTTCACTGTCAGGTTGCCAGAAGCATTCTTCGAACGCCTATGCGTACCAGAGATTTTTGGGTTCACCGTCAAAATAAGTTCAGTGATAGCTTTCTGTCTGTAATGCAGCTCAGTTACACACTATTTTCAAGGATACTTATAGAGCTGCTTCCTATCGGAATTTCATGAAACTATAGGTACTGTTGCGGAAATGTTCCACGATATCCCACAACAAAGTCCTCATTTTTTCAACGAAAATTGGCCGAGAAAAAAATGCCCTGCACTGCTTATGAACCCCCCGTGAATTAAAACAAACAAATGCATAATGAATTTATATAACCAGTGAAATGGGAACTTCACCATTAAATGCAAGATTTCTTATTTCAAGCTGTAAAAATTACCACGTTTAGTTTATAGTACCTACATTATGGAAATAAATATTGAAAAAGTTTTATTAAATTAACAAATCATGATTGTTGACAATCGCTATAAACACAAAAACAGACCTAATTTCAAATCTAAAGTAAAGATACTCGAATTACCTATGTACACCATATCTAATTACGCTTTCTAAATAAAAAAGTAATTTTGAAACCCAAACTTCAGTGCACAAACACCAAAAAAAGTCTCTACTTTCCGCAAAAACACACGCTCATCAGTACATCCACACAGCTGATTGTCGAAATGGTACAAACGCATAATAAATTTATATATTTAGTCAAATGGGAACTTAGCTATGCCAGGTCTATCTCAAAGCAGTTTGCGTGGTTGTAAGATAAATTATTTAATGAACCGATAAAGTTTTGGAGACAAAAATCTTTTAATATGATTGTTCTTCAAACTAGAAAGACATGCCTCCAGTCCTGTGAATGCGACTTTTGTTGTTTTGGAACATCGGACTGTCAACACCATATTCGTGGTGAAGGTGTAGAAGAAAGGGAAACACTTTGTCAGCGAGTATGTTGAAAGAAACACATTGATTCACGTTCATGGTTAGCTGAACAACTAATCTAAAAGCATAGGACGGAAAACACATCCAAAACACCAAGGAACAAGCTGAGATCGGAGTTTCAGCGTCCACTCACACCAGGTTGAACATCTCCCTGGGACATCGATGACCTCGATGTCTTGCCCTGTTTTACGAACGGCCAACCGAAATCGGTAAAAAAATGACATCACATTCTGTCACTGTGTAACAGCAGAGCTTCTAAAGTGATCTGGTTGCTAAGACCTGCACATCTGTGCTATTTCAGAAGAAGACGCCCAATATGGTATACATTATAAGAAGTTTCCATTCTTTTGATAAGTGGAATGATAAAAATATGATGTAAAACTTTTTTACAAACTTATCAAAACACGAACTGGTTCCATTACAACTACTGTAGCCCATGCTCTATACTCTCCCAAAACAGTGAATACAGTTTACAGCAACAACAATAACGTATGTCTGCTGAATGCTGTATCTATTGACAATAACAGAAAAATGTATTCTCATTTGCGTACTACATTTTGTTGGTCTTTCGTTGTATTAAGAGCTTGCAATGTAACATAGGTGTCTCACAAAAGCGAAGATGAAGAAGTGCACACAGCTGTTAAGGTATGGCGTATTGGTTCCCACGTTTACTGGATATTTTTGTCTTGTTTTGCTCCATAATAACATCTCTCAAAATGTAGAATACTGCTTTTCAGCAATGTGCATAAGTGTTAAAGTAAAACGTCCTTTGCGGGACTGTAATGCCGCCAATTGCACTCCTCCCCCCTTTCATCACCCGCCATGGATCCGCTCCTAAAGGTACATAGGACGTGATAATTTGTGAAGTACTTAAAGATATCCTGAAAAAGTGTATTACATTATCACCGTACTTGGAATATTCTTAAGAAATTCATTGAATGTTTCTCTCGCTTGATGCTTTTGACATTCATCGTAGGGAGATGCCAAAATAAATTCATTTTCTTTTTTCAGCTGGATCTAGATGAACGTTTAACAGTGTACTTGTGTAAATAATTGTCACATCTGGAAAAAGGTCTGCTTCCTCAATAAATCCGTCACAGAGTTACGTTTTTATTCTGCTGCAGTATAATAATGGTTGAGATGGCGTCGCATGCCAGAAAGGAGTTTACTGCGGCAAGTAGAAAGTAATTTACGAGACAACTGTACGAAAAATAACCCAGTTAAAGCATTCCAAGCCATAAATTTATATCTTTTTTCTTTTCCCTCGCAGCGAGGAAAGGGTGGCAGCAAAAATTCTAGTTACCATTCTGTGCTGCAACGGTCACATTAACGAATAAGACTAAGTGTTCCATATGACACCTGTATGATATATTCAAAAGAGGGCACACTGCACATGTCGGCTGTATGAAATCCTGTGACTTCACCTTGTCATAGGCAGGTAATGAGAAACCAAAATTCATGTGTAATATGATGTTCAGATATCCCAAGGGAGTAGTTTCGTCATACATTGTATACTAACATGCGTACATTGTATTCAATGCTTGGAGTCTGCTCCATACGTTAGGGTAAAACGTACACCCATGTGCATTTTCAGCTGTGATGAAAATTCATTTGAATTCTTTTGACAGTAACGAAAAAACTGTGAAAGAAAAGATATTCAGAAAAACACTTGTATAAAAATGGCTTTGATGTTTTGTTGGCTGTTGGCGTAAGAAAGTGCAAGCATTGCAGTTTTGAAATAGTGGTTTTATGCGCTAGTTAAAAACGTGAGAGCCGGCCGCGGTGGTCTAGCGGTTCTAGGCGCTCAGTCCGGAACCGCGCGACTGCTGCGGTCGCAGGTTCGAATCCTGCATCGGGCATGGATGTGTGTCATGTCCTTAGGTTAGTTAGGTTTAAGTAGTTCTTAGTTCTAGGGGACTGATGACCACAGATGTTAAGTCCCATAGTCCCCAGAGCCATTTGAACCATTTTTTCAAAAACGTGAGCTCTTCCGAAGTGCTGGTGTTGGTCAAGAAGGTTGAAGCTTCCGTATACCTTTCTTCCACTGCGCTCTTGGTAGCGGATGGTACACGATACACCTAAGCGACTGTCGAGTAATCAGTCACGTGTCAACCTAGTCTTGTTTGTTGTAAATTTGAATTATTTATTGGTAATGTTATTTAATTCTAAAATTAGTTTTCCTGTTTGCTGTACGCTGTCGACGGACAGTCCTGCTTCTGTATTATTAATATTTCGTTCTATTTATTATAGTACTTATTTGAATCAAGTTTCCTAATGAATAATGTCTTCTGATGGACTCATGCAGGCGGAACTTTATGGATAATGTGATTATTAAATGAAAAAATATGTTGAGTTAACCGTTATTTATATAACTAACATTAGTTTATATAAACAAATAATTCCAACCTGGTTGTTGCTCTTCGCGCTGAATGCGTTTTGATTTTGTGAACACACATGCAGAATGCTACATACGTACTGAAACCAAACAGAGGATTTAAAATTTTATACGGTTTGTAGTAATATGTGTGACATTGCACATAATAACTACGGATTGTTTTGGAATAGGACAAGTATTTAGAGGGAACTGAATTTCATTGGAATAAGCACTTAACTGTTAAAGCATAACCTTCAACGTACAGCGTAGTACTACAGAAACGTTCATATATCGGTAGTACAAACCGTAAACGGGTGAAATATGGATACTACTGTAAATATCGAACCGTTTCATTGGAATCTCAGTAACAATGATATTGCTATAACTTCCTGTTGTGTACATAATTCCGCCTAGTCAGCGCGTACACAACTTTCCCACAAGAGCGCGCCCCGCTAAGCACAACAGCGCAGGAGCAGCTCTCGTCCATCTCCGCACTAAGAGATGGCGCTGTCATAGAGCCGGACCAAATGCTGCTTCCGCCGATCCGCGTATTAATATGTAACGCAGCCAATGAGATTGCTGCTAACGTAGAACCCTTTCTCCTCGCGGATCACACTCGCGCAGTGATACCTGAACGCGCGAGGTATTATAACGAGTGTACAGACCTCCGATTAGTCAGTCTGCATTAGTCTGCATTTGTCTGCAATAGTCTGTGGTCAAGCTTCAGTCTTCGCCTAACAAGAGTATCATATTCCTGTGCATAGCCATGAAGATAAATTTACAGACACTTTGTCAAGTATCAGAGATATGTGAGAATAAGATTAACGTACCAAGTCCAAAGGAACTTCAGACTGTCAATTGTAACTAGCATCCAGAATCAAATTACGTAAGGTCTATGATTTTTATTATTTTAATAAATGTGTGTGAAAATTAATGAAGTTCTGTTAAAAGTTGTTCACCGTCAATCAGCTACTCTAAGCGTGCAAGTGGCATTTCTATCGTCTGACCTAACGGCAGAAGATAAACACGCTACGATAAGACCACGAGACATATTGCTGACACTCGCCTACTTCGTTAGAGCGACAAGTGAAATAATCTGATGGTGTGTGTAACGAAGGTCTTACAGTGCGCACACCACACTTCCTCTTTTTCAAAGTTTCAACAACTACAAGGGCAAAACTGGAAAGCCCGTAGAATCATATCCTTTGCCCAGCAACAGACTCTACGTTGCCCATTAAGTTTGTCGAAAATGGTTCGATCTAGCTGTTAATTTTTTTGCTATCTGGGAATGGTCCGTTGCACAAAGTTTTCCATGAGACAACAGACGACCAGAGCTGTCAACAACGTCACACCATTCCAAAACGTCACCATTATAATGAAACACGGGTAAACGTGTGGTTTTAATGTGTTATCTCCAGCAACCCAATAGCAGGACATGAAAGTAAAACGGATGATGATTGGAGGTAGTGATTGCAGCTGCATGCCATAGCCTATAACAGGTGATGAGCTTGTGCACCAAAAACAATGAAAAATTACGAGGAAAGAAATGCAACATTTTATGCACTGCATGAACCATAGTTCACAAAATTATGGGCAATCTTCATAAAATGTTAGGAATTTGAACGTGTTTGTGAAATCACTGCAATATTTTAGTCTCCATAATTAATGCCAGAAACATAAGGGGGAGCTGCACTAAGCGCAGTAAACGATGATGAGCGAGATGAATTTAAGTACACAAACGAAATACTAAAGAACGCTGGTGTATGACTAACTTGAGACATGCTTGTGACTTCTTTTCACAATTACATTTGGTACAAACTGTTGACGATGACACTGATGGAAGATTACAGGCAACAGTCCGTCACACACTTTATGTTACAGCAGCTGTTCCTCATTTTGTGCCATTAAGAGGAGTCGTTTGCACTAAACAGCGTTGTTTAAGACAAAGCTGATCCTATGGCACGAAAAACACATCTTTCACACTATTGTGTTTGCGCACTACTGTGACGTTTTCTGCTCAAGGTGGAGTATCGACAAACGTTAAAGCCTAAGAGTCTGGGTGTTCGTGGATGTCCAATACTGTCAATTTCCATTATGACCTTTAAGGCAGATCCATTTTTAGTACGCAACGATGAGATGTCCATCATGTGGTACTGTCTATTTTTATAATTCACGTACGTTATCTCGTTCATATATGACACTGTAAGTGATTAATACTTTTTTCTACACATCCTCTGACACAGTAGGTGTTGACTCCTCCATTCTTATGGTTTCTGTATTTTCATTGTCTTCCGTTGGCTTACGTTGCTCGTCTACAGTTGGAAGTCATTTCGAGACTGAGCGCTGTTAGGCTTGTGTGAAAGTTTCCGCATAACGTTTTCCCTAAATACGGAACTAAAAATTTGGACAATAAATCAGTTACAAATTTTTAATATTAACAATATTCTGCAAATAACTCCTGCAACATTTCTGTGCAAGCTTCTAGTAGTAGTCATTTCAATACTAACACGAAATCTAATATGTAATATGATTAACATTCACCATCAGCGGTGATCCAGTTAAATTTATGCGCTCGTGACTCGTTTAATTTTGATCTCTTGAAATCTATAGAATTACTTGTGGAACACAACAATAAAAATTCTGAACAGAAATTTAGTTGTACATGAACGTGTTCGAAGATCCAATGCAGTGAAAAGCAAAACACACAATGTATCAGGAGAATGGCAGATAATTCAGATTGATAGGCTCGCGTTAATGGCAGCAGCAGACGTTTCGTAGTAATGGTTACTGCAGTACTTACAATATCAGTATTGAAACTTCCTGGCAGATTAAAACTATGTGCCGGACCGAGCTTCGATCTCGGGACCTTTGCCCTTCGCGGGCAAGTCTCGGTCCGGCACACAGTTTTAATATGCCAGGGAGTTTCATATCAGCGCACACTCCGTTGCAGAGTGAAAATCTCATTCTGGAAACATCCCCCAGGCTGTGGCTAAGCCATGCCTCCGCAATATCCTTTCTTTCAGGAGTGCTAGTTTCTGCAAGGTTCGTAGGAGAGCTTCTGTAAAGTTTGGAAGGTAGGAGACGAGCACTGGCAGAAGTAAAGCTGTGAGGAGGGGGCGTGAGTCGTGCTTAGGTAGCTCAGTTGGTAGAGCACTTGAGCCCGAAAGGCACACGTCCTGAGTTCGAGTCTCGGCCTGTAACACAGTTTTAATTTACCAGGAAGTTTCATATCAGCGCACAATCCGCTGTAGAGTGAAAGTATAATTTTGGGAGTATCAGTATTGTCCATAAAGAACAACGTGTTAGAATTTCCATTTCTTTAGCGGATGGAGGAAACAATGTGGGGTTTGGGGGAAGAGGGCCTCGCATTATAAATTATTCTCGCCTAGTGCACGAAAATATCTAGAAACAGCACTTCTCGACAGCCACTGACAATGTTGTTCAGTGCACAAAAGTAGTCGGTAGAAACAAGTGAGTACCGAAATAGTTATCGTCTTTCCTCAAACACCTGCCACACATAATGCGAAAAACATTTCATAGAGGAAAAATAAATACAGTTTAGCCCTCTTCTTTTCTTCCCTCATCTCTATTTACTGGTTACATTCACACATTATCGTTTTCAGAGCCAAATATTTTCATGTTCAAGCACCTTACAAGTTGCTGGACTCAGACCACATTAATAATCTCGAAATATGCTATTTGTATGAAACTAGTCATTTTAGGTTATGTGACATTATTTATGTATACGTACTTTCAACATGATTCTTCCATAACTTTTAATGATGATAGCTGATTTAGGGCACTCAGCACGAAGGTCAGTAGCGTCCTCGCTGGATACTATCATTCATATTCTGTGAGCTTCACGATGGCTGTTGTCACAAATAACATTATTGTAACGTATCCCCAGAAATACACATTAGCAATTGTCGTTAGAATGTCGGAATATGTCCACACAAATATGTAGTTCAATGATAAAATGAATTGGTGTGTTACATTGTCAAGTGTTAAAATCCAGATAGCCTTCGGAGAAACGTTCTTATAACATACTTAACTATCGCACCTAAAATATTCAGCTCACAGTGTCTACTATGGGTGTTAATTAGTATGTCTTCATACCCTAGCGTCTTTATGGTTCAAGAAAACTGTATTGTTCCTAACTGCTTAATGGAACAAGAATCTGATAGATATTTTTCTAAATTATTAGGCGCTATGGTTCCGCCTATGACAGCTCTCCCTAGTATGCTACAAGTCGTTTTAGCAATCACAGTGGCTATAACTGATTGGTTGCCCGTCAGTTCCTAATATTAAATTTGTGCGCAGAACGAGCAGTACAGGAAAACGTAGGAAAAACCAGAGAAAGGAATTAGAGTTCAGGGAGAAGAAAATAAAACAGAGGTTTTCCAATGTCATAATAATTCTGTCAGAGACGGCAAATGACTTGGAAGAGAAGGTAAACGGAATGGATAGTGTCTTGAAAAGAAGTTATAAGATGAATATGAACAATAGTAAAATATGGATAATGAACTATATTCGAACTAAATCATTCGATGCTGAAGGAACTAGGAAATGGGACACTAAAAGTAGTAGATGAGTTTTCTCTATTCGGGCAGCAAAAGATATGACGATGGCCAAAGTAGCGGGGATATAAAAAGAAGACGGGAGATCAAGACTTGAGAACAGTAAGCAGGTTGGAACGGATGTGGCTTGCAGTAGCTACGCAGAAATGAAGAGGCTTGCACAGGATCGAGTAGCATGGGGAGGACAGAAGACCACGAGCAAAGCAATGACAACAGCAACAGCACTTTTTGAGTACAGATGTGTATTAATAGTTGAAACACGAGAGGACAGTGCTATTGAAATTAACTGTGGATAAATAAAGTTGTAACATATATTATACCTAGAAACTGCAAAGCACAATATGCACAAAATACGTTAGTTCTGGCACTTGTCAGTCAGCGCATGGTACAAACCGAATATACAGAGGGATGTTCAGTAAGTAAAACAATGCTTTTTCTCGGCCAGTTTCGGCTGAAATAATGCAGAATGTGTAGCGGGACTTCGTGGAGTATTTAATCTTCATCCCATATAGTTTCATGAAGTTCAAAATGATGGCGGCGCTATACGTAGCTTCCAAAATGGCGTCTGTAACTGAGGTGCGTTGCAAGCAGAGAGCTGTCACTGAGGTTCTTTTTTGGAGCAAAACCAGAGCGTCGTAGATATCCGTAAAATATGTCTACAGAGACCTGACCGTGAATAAAAGCACGGCGAATCTTTGGGCGGAGCGTCTGTCGTCATCGCAATGTCACTAAAACGTCTCCGATCTCTCGTGTGCCGGCCGATCGCACACAACTGTGACTCCTGCAATGTTGGTGCTTGCTGACACACTCATTCGAGTTGATCGACGGCTCACAGTCAGACGCTGTGCTGCTCAACTGCACTCAGCAGTAGTTATTCTGTTTTATGTCCTCCACAGTTGTGGAACGTCTCTGAGGTGTACTCAGCTGTCAAGAAACTGTAGAAACGACTTCAGCGTGTTCGTCACCACATCATCGTCATCATCATAATCAGTGTTCTGCCAAAAGGCAGGTTTTCACATGGTAGTTCTCCAGGCTGTCCGGTCTTCTGCCAGCCTCTTCAGATCTGCATAATTTCCTCTTACCTTTATGTCGTCTATCATCTTGTATTTCCTTCTTCCTCTCAGTCTTCTGCCACAAACCAGTCCTTCCAAAGCATCTGCTAGCAAGCACTCACTTCTCAATAAATGTCCCAACCAGTTCTGTTTCCTTTCTCTTACAATCTTCAGCAGACATCGTCTCTCATCAACCCTTTCCAATACTCTTTCATTACTCACTCTTTCCATCCAGCTTATTCTCTCCATTCTCCTCCACATCCACATCTCAAATGCTTCTAACCTTTCTTCATCCTCTTGTCTGAGCGTCGATGTTTCTGCCCCATATAGTACCACACTCCAGACAAACCATTTGTGAAGCCTTTTCGTTAGTCCTTAATCTAATTTGCCACATAAGAGTCTCCTCTTCTTGTTGAATTCCTCCTTTGCTGTGGTAATTCGAGTTTTCACCTCCTGGTGACATCTCAAGTCTTCAGTTATTGCGCTTCCGAGATATTTAAACTCACTTACTTGGCTATTGGTAGATTGTCCTATTTTAATATTGGACAGTCTGCGTCTTGTACTGATGACCATGCTCTTTGTTTTTGCTGTGTTTATTTGCATCACATATTCCACACAAGCTTCATTAACATCTTTCAGCATGTTATTCACTGTCCACTCACTTTCTGCCACTAATACCATGTCTTCAGCAAATCTAATACATTCTGTTCTCTTTGCACCAATACATTATTCCTCTTTTCGTCGCCACAAAAAATGCAAATAAACTTCTCCTTTTTAATGACAACGCAAGGATTTCCTCGTGTCTGCCCACCCGTGAGAAGATCATAAAACTGCACTGGACTGTTCTTCCGGACCCACCCTACAGCCCGGGTCTCGCACCATCCGACTTCCATCTGTGCAGGGAGACATTGGTGGTAGCATGCTGCCATACATGCCGTCACATTTCACGGAGATTATGTTGGAATAAAGAGTTTTGTAGCTAAAAGAGAATGGCTTAATATATAGTATTGGAAATCAGAATAAAAGAAACTTGCTTTTAGCGGGAAGCCTTATCGCACATCGCTCGTAGATTAGTTCATGCGTCTTGGAGAACGAACCTGAAAAAGGTAGCACGTAAATCTGACATTAATAAATAAAGCTCATCGCATAGAGAAAAGAGTTGAGAAGGGAACAGGAATGTTATTTTATTTTATCCTACAAGCTGGTGTACTCCTCGATCAAAACGGAAACCACAATGTTATCATCCTGCTGATGACCCCTGCTGCTCATAATCTAACAGTGGCTGTCCTGCTGGCCTCCGGCCCGGAGTGCGCCATTCCCTTTAAGTCGTAAGACGGCCTCCTCGCGGACCCACGTTTCGTCCCGGCCATGAATTATTGAAACGAGGGTAATTGCTCGGACTGGCCGCGTAAACGGTCGCGAATGGGCTCTTTTACGGCCGCTAAAGCCGTCCCGCGGTAGCGCTGCGCGAGCAACTAGACATCCCAGTGAGGCGCGGGTCGGCGGTGCTGCTGCCGGTGGTGGTGGTGGTGGTGGTGGTGTGTAGGTGTGTGTCTGTGCCGCAGCGTACTCGTGCCACGGCTCCTGGGACGAGGCGGGCCGCAGCTTCCTGATCGCGGCGCCGGTGTCCCGCGGCTCGCGGGCGGCGCGGCGCCACTGCTTCATCTTCGGAAGCCCCGCGGGCGCGCAGGACCTGCAGATGGCCAGCGTCACGCACACCTGCCACCGCGACACCGCGTCCGCCGCCGCCTGGGTCTTCAACCTCACTGCCAGAGGTAAGCCTGCACCTCCAAGTCCATTGTCTGATCAAAAGTATCCGTATCCGGACATCTACTATTGGTGTGCGCCCATCTTTCACCTTCATGATGGCTTGAACTCTGCTGTGTCACTTGAAATGAGGCCTCAATCTCTGCGGAGGAATAGGAACCCAATCTTGCTCAAGAGCTGAAACCAGAGGATGTTGGACGCTGGGATCTGAAGGGAAGTTGGCGATCGAATCTTTGCCAAAGTCTGCTGTGTCACTTCAAATGAGTCTTGGTGTCTATAGAACAATGGCAGGCGATTCTTCCTCAAGTGCAGAAACCTGAGGTTATAGTGATGCTGGACACTGGGGGACTGTTGCAAAGATGATATTCTAACCTCTGTCCAAACCTGTTGCGTCATTTCAAATGAGGTCTTAATCTCTGTGGGGGAGTAGGAGCCCATTCTTGCTCAAGAGCTGAAACCAGAGGAGGTAGTGATGTTGGAAGCTGGGATCTGAAGGCAGGTCGATGATCTAACGCTTCCCAAAGTCTTCTTGGTCACTTCCAATGAGTCTCAATGTCTCTAGAGCAATGCCAGCCGATTCTTTCTCAAGAACCGAAACCTGAGGTTGTAGTGATGTTGGACTGTGGCGTCAGAAGCGAAGTCGACGTTCTAACCCTGCCCAGCCTGCTGCTCGCTTCAAATGAGGCCTCAATACCTAAAAATGGCAGCCTATTCTCCCTCAAGAGCTGAAACTACAGGTAGTAATGACGTTGGATGCTGGAGTCTGGTGCGACGTCGATATTCTAACCTTTCCCAAAGTCTGCTGGGTCACTTGAAATGAGGCCTCAATCTCTGTGGAGGAACAGGAGCCCATAATTACTCAAGAATCGAAACCTGATGATGTAGTGACGATAGACCCTGGGGTATTAAGCTAAGTCGGCGTTGTAACCCTTTCCAATGTTTGCTGGGTCACTTAAAGTGAGGCCTCAATATCTACAGAAAAACGGCAACTGATTCTTCCCGAAGAGCAGAAACCAGAGGCTATAGTGATGTTGGACGCTGGGGGTCTGTTTCGAAGTAGATATTCTAACCTCTCTCCAAGTCTTTTGCGTCATTTCAAATGAGGTCTCAATCTCTATGGGGGAAGAGGAGCCCATTCTTGCTCAAGAGCTGAAACCAGAACCGGTAGTGATATTGGACGCTGGGGGTCTGCTGTGAAGTCGGTATTCTAACCTTTCCCAAAGTCTGCTGGGTCACTTCCAATGAGTCTCAATGTCTTTAGAGAAATTGCAGCGGATTCTTCCTCAAGAGCCGAAACGAGAGGTTAAAAAATGGCTCTAGGCACTATGGGACTTAACAGCTGAGGTCATCAGTCCACTAGAACTTAGAACTACACAAACCTAACTAACCTAAGGACATCAGACACATCCATGCCCGAGGCAGGATTCAAACCTGCGACTGTAGCGGTCGCGCGGTTCCAGACTGTAGCGCCTAGAACCGCTCGCCCACCCGAGTGCGATCAGAAGGGATGTCGACGTTTGAACCCTTTCCAGTCTGCTGGCCACTTCAAATGCATAAGCATCTATAAACGGTAGCCGATTCTTCCTCAACAGCTGAAACCACAGATGGTAATGACGTTTTATGCTGGGGTCTGCTGCGAAGTCGATATCCTAACCTTTCCCAAAGTCTGTTGCGTCACTTAAAATGAGGCCTCAAAATCTATGGAGGAACAGGTGTCCATACTTGCTCAAGAATCGAAACCAGATGCTGTAGTGATGTTAGACCTTGGAGTTTGAACTGAAGTCGACGTTCTAATCCTTTCCAACGTCTTCTGGGTCTCAAGAATGTGATTTTCACTCTGGAGCGCAGTGTGCACTGATGAGAAACTTCCTGCCAAATCAAAACTGTGTGCCGGACCGAGACCTGAACTCGAGACCCTTGCCTTTCGCGGGCAAGTATTCTACCGATTGAGCCACCCAAGCACGACTCACGACCCGTCATAACAGCTTTAATTCCACCAGAACCTCGTCTCATATCAGCGCAAACTCCGCTGCAGAGTGAAAATCTCATTCTGGAAACATCTTCTAGGCTGCAGCTAAGCCATGTCTCCGTAATATCCCTTCTTCCAGGAGTGCTAGTTCTGCAAGGTGCGCAGAAGAGCTTCTGTGAAGTTTTGAAGGTTGGAGATGTGGTATTGTCAGAATTAAGGATGTGATGACGGGGTGTAAATCGTGCTTGGGTGGCTCAGTTGGTAGAGCACTTGCCCGCGAAAGGCAAATGTCTTGAGTTCGAGTCTGGGTCCGGCACACAATTTTAATCAGCCAGGAAGTTTCATGTCATCTGGGTCACTTAAAATGAGGTCTAAATTTGTATAGAGCAGAGTCTGCCGATTCTTCCTCAAGAGCCGAAACCAGAAATAGTCATGTTGCTGCTGGGGGGTTTGTTGCCAAGTCGATATTCTAACCTTTCCCAAAGTCTGTTGGATCACTTCAAATTAGGTCTCACTCTCTGTGGAGGAGTGACAGCCTATTCTTCCTCAAAAGCCTGAGCGAGAGGAGGTAGTAATGTTGGACTCTGGCTTCAAGAGGGAAATAGATCTTCTAACTCTTCCCAAAGGTGTTCCAATAGAGTGAATTTGGCTTTAAATTCAGACTGGTAGTCAAAGCATTGAAAATCATGTAACATTATTTATTGAAACTCTGTCTTTGACAATAAGGTTATAAAAAAACTGGTGCCAAAGTATATTTCTGAATTGTTCATAATTACTTTCGTAAAAAAGGAAGAATGATTAAAAATACTGTTAAGTTCCATTTACTTTAAAACTGAAAACAGTAGCCCTGGACCACAGTTAGCAAGGTGAAGATTCGTTTGGTATTTTCAGTGATGGTGAAAAAAAATAAAGTTTCAAATTACTCTGAGCACTATGGAACTTAACATCTGAGGTCATCAACCCCCTAGAACTTAGAACTATTTAAACCTAAATAGCCTAAGGACATCACACACATCCATGACCGAGGCAGGATTCGAACCTGCGACCATAGCGGTCGCGCGGTTCCAGACTGAAGCGCCCAGAACCGCTCGGCCAATCCGGCCGGCCAAATAAAGTTCCCTTTCGAAATAATTGTACTCATAAATGTTACCGAACTTCGTGAAAATAAGGGGCTTAAATGGTAATTAAACACAAAATGGCTTTTGCAATAATCTTAAAAGAAAAGTTTTAGTATTTAAATGCTTTCATTTTTTACTGGAAAGAGTTAAATTTTTTCTCATGCGCAATGAAATCATCTTTGAAATGACGCTTTAAATTCCTATTTAATCTATACTCATAATCAAAATTCATTAAATAATGCAGCTCAGCGATAACAGTCATCTACCATATAATACAGACGAAGTGTCTCTGTTTACAGTGATGAGTCGTATCTGTAATAATTAAGTAACACAAATATCACTGTTTTTTACAAACGTTACTGTTAATGGGCACAAAGTTCGCTTGTCCGTGCATCTCACAGTCGACGAATTACCGATAGATGAAATATCTTTTCAATTACGCATGATTAATGGCGTCATTATACAGACATTCGTCTGGACAATGGGGAATTTTTTTAATATGACTGTGACGTGTACTTAACGGTGTTATTACGCAGATATTTATATGGATTAAGGGGGAAATCTTTTTGAATATGCCAGTGACACCACAGCCTTCGAAATATTCCTCTGCTCTTCTCAGTACATAATGCTGTAAAACATGTTCATATAATATTGTATTTAGCGTTTTTGTAAGCCCAGTTAGGGGACCACATCCTACCGACGGAAATCATCCCCATACAGCAACACTACCTACTCTGCACTTCACTGTCGGTGCTATACATGATTGTAGTTAATGTTCTCCAGACATTCAACGATCCGAAATACTTCCACCGCATTTCCAAAGGATGTACCGTGATACATCACTCCAGATCAGTCGATTCCAGTGATCCACTGACCAGTTGCGCCGCTCTTATATCACCTCAAGCGTCGTTTTGCAATGACTGTAGAAATGTCTGACTTATGACTCTAATAGCACACACCAAGCAAGTTAGCTCCGATCTTAACGATATAGACCGCATTATAAGTATTTGCTGACGACCAACTCCGTCTAACAGGCCTAGCACCCACGGATATTAGACGAAGACAGTAGCACAGCTCGAGAAGGAAAAAACAAGAAACTATTACAGGCATCCCATGTTTGGAAGCGAAGCGTCTTGACCTTGGTTGTAATAGAGATCAGGCAGTTCATCTCACGCATTCACCTTTCGTTTGCACACCTCACACTTCATCCAACCCCATAAATAAAACTGTAATGGTGAAAGACCTTTCGATCTTGGTGGCCAGTTTATTTTGGTGCCACGACCAAACGAGCGAGTAGGATGAGACAGATATGTG
Source organism: Schistocerca gregaria (assembly GCF_023897955.1). Classification (NCBI taxonomy): domain Eukaryota; kingdom Metazoa; phylum Arthropoda; class Insecta; order Orthoptera; family Acrididae; genus Schistocerca; species Schistocerca gregaria. The sequence goes on along the minus strand of NC_064922.1, from coordinate 352,474,083 downwards.
CGCGCCAGTAGCCCAAAATCAAGTGTCGTTTTATGTGTTGTAAATATATGTGTGTTACTATTCATGTTGCTGTGATTTTCCTCATCACATTTGGCGAGTCATCCTCTGTGTACTCCATTTGCAAGTTCTTGTAAGGGATCGGATTTTCCGCAGACAATGTAAAGGTAGTCACTATTTGTTCTCCAAAGAGGCGAAATGGTGCCTCTTAAGAAACTATGACACTAGTGACTCACGTGCATGACCTGCACCTTAGGCAACTGTCGAAGGTAATACCTAGTGATACCCAGAGGTAGCAATCAACTTACAGTTCCTTTGGTACTCCTGTCTCTGTTACTGTGGAGGAGTCTTGCACCTTACCTCTTTCTTACATACCACAGCGCCTGAGAACTCCGATTATCCGAGGTAAACACCACCATGTATATTTTTATGGGCAAAAACCGCCCAGATAGTATTGGGTCCCTTAGTGGCATACCGATGATTTAGTCGCAAGAGGATCCCACGCGTTGCATGGCCTAAGATTTCAAACGACTGTTGCTGGAGCTGTCACCGTGGAGGGTGCATTAGTCAAACTTTATCTATGTCTTAGCTGAGAACAACTTCCACTGCCCTATATCAGCGTGTGGTCTACAAAGGAGCCCTATAGTGGCCAAAAGACGCTGTATACTCTGTCCCCATGAGACACGGTTCGACATTTCGAATGAATACTCAGTGACTTACATCCAAAAATATGGAGTCGCCTGTTCAGGGTCTAACAACATTTTTTGGCAAATTTTCATATCCGCTAGCTGTGGATCCATCCCGTTGCGCAAGCACGAGTTAAGTCAATCGAACGAGCACCCGAAGATCAGCCTAGCTCAGAGGCCGAGGTCATAGTGTGTAGTGTGAGACAAATGCAGCCAGGTGACTGATTCCTGCTACTAGGTAATTACTGCTATTGTAAAGAAAAACGTCCCTGATAAGTGCACAAACCGTCCAATTAGAAGAGTGCAGTTAATATTAGACCGACAGCCTTGCACCTGCGGCTATTGTTGAAGGGGAAACAAAGTGTCGGTAGTTACACCCAGGCCAGGCACGTTGTGCCATTGCATCGATGTAACCGTGGAGTAAGCAACGTGTCGAGCTGTAAATGCTGAAGATTGTAGTTTGTCAAACTTGCCCGTAGAATCCGAGCTCCTCCGCAGCTTTCTTCATAGTGGTCAAAAACGTGTTACTACACTCCTGGAAATGGAAAAAAGAACACATTGACACCGGTGTGTCAGACCCACCATACTTGCTCCGGACACTGCGAAAGGGCTGCACAAGCAATGATCACACGCACGGCACAGCGGACACACCAGGAACCGCGGTGTTGGCCGTCGAATGGCGCTAGCTGCGCAGCATTTGTGCACCGCCGCCATCAGTGTCAGCCAGTTTGCCGTGGCATACGGAGCTCCATCGCAGTCTTTAACACTGGTAGCATGCCACGACAGCGTGGACGTGAACCGTATGTGCAGTTGACGGACTTTGAGCGAGGGCGTATTGTGGGCATGCGGGAGGCCAGGTGGACGTACCGCCGAATTGCTCAACACGTGGGGCGTGAGGTCTCCACAGTACATCGATGTTGTCGCCAGTGGTCGGCGGAAGTTGCACGTGCCCGTCGACCTGGGACCGGACCGCAGCGACGCACGGATGCACGCCAAGACCATAGGATCCTACGCAGTGCCGTAGGGAACCGCACCGCCACTTCCCAGCAAATTAGGGACACTGTTGCTCCTGGGGTATCGGCGAGGACCATTCGCAACCGTCTCCATGAAGCTGGGCTACGGTCCCTCACACCATTAGGCCGTCTTCCGCTCTCGCCCCAACATCGTGCAGCCCGCCTCCAGTGGTGTCGCGACAGGCGTGAATGGAGGGACGAATGGAGACGTGTCGTCTTCAGCGATGAGAGTCGCTTCTGCCTTGGTGCCAATGATGGTCGTATGCGTGTTTGGCGCTGTGCAGGTGAGTGCCACAATCAGGACTGCATACGACCGAGACACACAGGGCCAACACCCGGCATCATGGTGTGGGGAGCGATCTCCTACACTAGCCGTACACCTCTGGTGATCGTCGTGGCGACACTGAATAGTGCACGGTACATCCAAACCGTGTTCGAACCCATCTTTCTACCATTCCTAGACCGGCAAGGGAACTTGGTGATCCAACAGGACAATGCACGTACGCATGTATCCAGTGCCACCCAACGTGCTCTAGAAGGTATAAGTCACCTACCCTGGCCAGCAAGATCTCCGGATCTGTCCCCCCTTGAGCGTGTTTGGGACTGGATGAAGCGTCGTCTCACGCGGTCTGCACGTCTAGCACGAACGCTGGTCCAACTGAGGCGCCAGGTGGAAATGGCATGGCAAGCCGTTCCACAGGACTACATCCAGCATCTCTACGATCGTCTCCATGGGAGAATAGCAGCCTGATTTGCTGCGAAAGGTGGATATACACTGTACTGCATACACATTGTGCATGCTCTGTTGCCTGTGTCTATGTGCCTGTGGTTCTGTCAGTGTGATCATGTGATGTATCTGATCCCAGGAATGTGTCAATAAAGTTTCCCCTTCCTGGGACAATGAATTTACGGTGTTCTTATTTCAATTTCCAGGAGTGTATTTGTCTTTGCTGTCACCAGGTTGGAGGTGTAGCCAGCGAAGACGATTACGCTCTTCCTCCAATGTGCATTTTACACTATGTGAACCAACACTGATAAAGATAGCTTAGGTATAGATGCCGACGTCGCTAGGTAAATATGAAGAGATAGAGAAAGTGTATGATGATACTGAAAGGGTAATACAATCCGTAAGGGAAGATGAAGAACTAATAGTCATGTGGGACTGGAATTCAGTAGTCGGGGATGGAGTAGGGCTGGGTGATACGGAAATATTTTAGTTGCATTGCAGCACGGTCAGACAGAGATTCCGAAATCAGATACTGGATTGTAAGGCATACACAGGAGCAGATATAGACTGATACCAGTATGTAGTAGTGAATAAGGGTACGCTGAATTTAAGAGATTAGTCAGAAAGAATCAATACGCAAAGAAGTGGAATGCGGAAGTACTAAGGAATGACGATGTACGCTTGAAGTTTTCTAAGGCTGTATATGCAGCAATAAGGAACAGTTCAGTAGAAGATGAATGGACATTTCTAAAAACAATCACAGAAGTTGGAAAGAAATAGATAGAAATAAGGTAACTGTAAAGAAACCATTGGTAACAGAGGAAAACGCTCGATGAAAAAATGAAGTACAGCAATGTTCAGGGATATTGAGGAATACAGAAATACAAGCCACTGAGAAATGAAATACATAGGAAGTGCAGGGAGGCTCAGACGATGGCTGCATGAAAAATGTGAAGAAATCGAAAAAGAAATGTTGGTCTGAAGGACTCACTCAGAGTATAGGAAAGTCAAAACAACGTTCTGTGAAATTAAAAGAAGGGATGGTAACATTATGAGCGCAACGGGAATTCCATTGTTAAATGCAGAGGAGAGAGCGGCTAGGTGGAAAAAGTACATTTAAGGCCTCTACGAGCGGGAAGATTTGTCTCATGTGATAGAGGAAGAAACAGGAGTCGATTTAGAAAAGATAGGGGATAAAATATTATAATCAGAATTCAAGAGAACTTTGGAGTTCTAAAGAACAAACAAGGCAGGACTGGTTGGTAACGTTTCACCAAAATTTGTGACATGGAGGATAGTGCATTTGTTAAGACATCGGGGAATGACTTCCACGTTACTAGAGGCAGCTGTAGAGGGTGAAATCTGTAAATGAAGAAGGAGACTGGAATAAATACAGTAAATAACTTGTAAGTCCTACTCTGAGATGAAGAGTTTGGTTCGGGAGGGGAATTCGTGGCGCACCGCATGAAACCAGTCAGAAACTGATGACAAATAAAAAGGGCCACCAGTGAGTATCTAAGATGGCTGTTGAAACTGCTGTCTGAGCCATTAATTCTTTCGATAATGTAATCAAAGAGCAACATAACTTGTTTGCCCATTGCTAAGCAATCGCCTGTTTCGTGTCTCACAAGAGCACAGGTTCTCTTGCCTGTCGCGCCGTCTTAAAGGCGGCTCGGATGAGCCGGATCACAGTCACTGACCACCCATAACTGGAGAATGTACACCCATCGGCAAGTCTGGCAGTTACGTTGGACATGGGCGATACGAGCAATTGCCGGAACTGAATATTATTTTAAGCTGCTGATCTCTAAATTTACATTTCTTAGAAACACTTCGCTCGGATTTGATGGAATGTGCCCTTGATATTGCGTCTGCTGTTTGGTAACTACAGAAATCACGGGAAAAGTAGAATGGCTAAGCCGTATGGACTCGTTGGATGACCTATGTGTGTAGACAGTACAAGCTGCTATTTCGTGCGATCCAATGAGACATAGAGTTCTTTATACTGTTGATTTTAGTCTTTTTTATTTGTCATCTGTCTTCTCACTGGTTTGATGCGGCCACCCACGAATTCCTCTCCTGTGCCAACTTCTTCATCTCAGAGTATCACTTGCACCTTTGTCCTCAATTGTTTGCTGCATGTATTCCAATCTCTGTCGTTCTCTTCAGGTTTTGCCCTGTACAGCTCCCTCTGGTACCATGGAAGTCAGTCCCTGATGTCTTACCAGATGTGCTATCGTCCTGTCCCTTCTCCTTATCAGTGTTTTCCATATATTCCTTCCGTCTCCGATTCTGTGCAGAACATCCTCTTTCCTTACCTTATCAGTTAACCAAATTTCCAACATTCGTCTGTAACACCACATCTCAAATCCTCGATTCTCTTGTGTTCTGGTTTCCCCACAGTCCATATTTCACTACCATGGAATGCTATGCTCCAAATTTACATTTTCAGAAATTTCTTCCTCATATTAAGGCCTAGATTTGATGACACTAATAGACTTCTCTTGGTCAGGAATGCCCTTTTTTCCAGTGCTAGTCTCTTTTTGGTGTCCTCCTTGCACCGTCCGTCATTGGTTATTTTGCTGCCTAGCTACCTTATAGTCTACCCATATTTTTCTCAGGATTTTCTCAGCTGTTAAGCTGATTGTGAGATAATACTCACACTTGTCAGCTCTTGCAGTTTTCGGAATTGTGTGGATGATATTTTTGCGAAAGTCAGATGGTATGTCTCCAGACTCATACATCCTACACACCAACGAGAATACTCGTTTTGTTGCCACTTTTTCCAATGATTTTAGAAATTCGGATGAAATGTTACCTATCCATTCTGCCTTTTTTTTCTTAAGCCCTCCAAAGTTACCTTGAATTCTGATTCTAATATTGGGTCCCTTATTTATTATAAATCGACTCCTGTTTCTTCTTCTATCACATCAGACAAATCTTCCTCTTGTAGAGGCTTTCAATGTATTCTTTCCACCTCTCAGCTCTCTTCTCTGCATTTAACATTGGAATTCCCGTTGAACTCTTAATCTTACCACCATTGCTTTTAATGACACCGAAGATTGTTTTTACTTTTCTGTATGCTGAGTATAACCTACCGACCATCATTTCTTTTTCGATGTCTTCACATTTTTCCTGCAGCCGTTTCGTCTTGGTTTCCCTGCACTTCCTATTAATTTCATTCCTCAGCGACTTGTATTTCTGTATTCCTGAGTTTCCCGGAACACTTTGGGTTTCCTCCCTTCATCGATCAGCTGAAGTATTTCTTCTGTTACCCACGGTTTCTTCGCAGTTATCTTCTTGGTACCAATGTTTGTTTGTCCAACATCTGTGATGGTCCTTTTTAGATGTTTATTCCTCTTCGACTGTACTGCTTACTGAGGGTCATCTGGTTCTTCGGTTTTAGACGAGAAAACGTTGGCCGAGTTAGGAAAGACTATGGACAGAAAGCCGTGAATATCGTCAAGCCATGTATCATTTGAGTTTGTTGTGTCAGCACTGTCTGCTTACAGAGCTTTACACAAACTACGTAGTAATTTTTGTGTATCGACTGACTAACAAAGATATCGTTGGCCGATGTCAGCACTGCTAGTGGATATTGCAGTCTGTGCATGGTGGAGGGACTGTTACTCATACGCTTTCCTTTGTGATGAATCATGGCTGTATATATGGTGATTTGGAAACTTACGGTACAATGGATCTTGGAGTTCTGAAAATAGTTATATGTCAGAGACTTTGCGTAATGGAGAACGTGATCTGCAACTTCTGCGACATCTACTGCATCTACCTGTTTCCAGTAATACATAGCTTCTATTAGGTATACGTGCAATATATTGCAACGTTTTATTTCAGGAAATATCAACAAAGTCCTAATGTAATTTTTTGCAGGACATTGTAATGCACCAGTACGTCTTCGACAGTATTACGAGCTGCTTTCCAAAGCAGAACGATGGTCGAATCCGATTGCGGCGATCAAGACCTGCATACCGCGTTATTGGTTTCTGTGCAAGCCGAACACAGAGGTTGCGTCATACGTAGAAAATACTGCACTCCCAGCTATTAGACAATCTGGCGCTGCGTAGCAACGCTATGTCCTCGGAGTTGAACCTCACGTTTTCTGTTATGTAAAGTAGGTCGCAGCCCTTCCTTAGTTTTATTTTTCTTCTCTCATTTACCGAGGTAAGGCTGTAACAATTAAAAATAAAATACCTTAAAACGCTCCAGTGTTTCTGACAGACCAGGAAGAAAACTATTGTCTTGAATGTTGATAACGTCACAAGAATTCTGTTTCACAAGCCGCAATCACCCTCTTTGATACACCTATCAATCTGGTAGTCTCTGTGGTCCAGGAACCTGTGTTATCAGGTGACCAGAATCTTCGCATTTTTTGACACCACTAGGCTCTTTCCTCTCTACTGAACTCGAAGATGACGTCCACGTACAAGTTCCGATGACAAACAACGGCCCGCATCTCGTGGTCGTGCGGTAGCGTTCTCGCTTCCCACGCCCGGGTTCCCGTGTTCGATTCCCGGCGGGGTCAGGGATTTTCTCTGCCTCGTGATGGCTGGGTGTTGTGTGATGTCCTTAGGTTAGTTAGGTTTAAGTAGTTCTAAGTTCTAGGGGACTGATGACCGAAGCTGTTAAGTCCCATAGTGCTCAGAGCCATTTGAACCATTTTTGAACAAACAACGTGGGATGTAAATACAGAGGGCCGAGCGGAGACACCTCTGCGTGATGCTTTAACGACGCCAGTAGAACATTGTTAGAGTACAGTTATTTATTCTCACTGCTTACAAGTCCTCGTTATTCTGCAGCAGCCTCAGCTGTTGCTCGTTCAGTTGCGTGTTGGATTCTATCTGACATCTGTCGATCTTTACTATAGGGTGGAGACACCTCCACGCTCACACCTTGCACGATGGCCAACACAAAACATCTACTGCCATCCTTGCATATTGGTTAGTTTTCACTAAGTGAGGTTTCGCAAGGTATGGATAATGCGATGTTTCCGTACGTCTGGTTATGATTAACCATTAATACGCGCTGATCTGGAGATAGATTGGTTCGAAAGTTGAGCGAAAGGTATTTGTTTGAAGGGCAGAGTTGGGGAAAAAAGTGCCAAAGCAACAGCCAAGGGAAGGAAACCTGTGCGATAGTTGGGTCGGATGGAGGGAGCAGTAACGGATTTCTTGCTGCCTGCGACAGGTCATGCAAGGGTAAGAAGATACTTTTGACGTTGCGGCTGCAGCTGGGTTCCAGCGTTGGTTACTCGACCAGCATCAGTATACCTATAACAGGTAGGTTCACGAACGGCTAGTCCCTATAGGTCATCTACCGGATTCACACTGTTGGGGACTGTTGGCGGTTTGTTTGTGCATAAGTGTGCGAACTTGTCGGCTTCCCTGCTTTTGCCTGCTGTGATAGGAGCTGTCATATCCAGTCAGTACTGCTGAAGTATAGGAGCTTGCTAATGTTGTCGCTTGCGAGTGTATGTTAATTCGCCGTGGGTGGTTCTGCCCTAGTGTCTTCGGTCTCTTAAGCTGCCACCTATGGTTGTGATCATATTTCCCCAGAGTAACGATAAAAGGATTGCTCGAGTGACTCGATGAAGCGTTGGTAATGATGCGTAGCACTTTGTTCTTTACTATCTGCAGGCGGCGCAGGCGTGTAGGAGCTGCATATCCCCAGACGGCCGCTGCAAACATCAGAGGTCTCATCAGTGTGATGTATATGGACGTCGACGCTCTCCTATTTAACGTGCTTTCCCTGTTGAGCACTGGGTAGAGTTGTCTGAGTCTCGGGTGCGCTCTGTTGGCAACGTATTATACTGAGTTACCTCAGCGGTAGCACGCCCAGGAGAGGATGTCAGCGACTGTGGCGCCACGCCGGGCAGTCGGCGAGTAGGTGAGGCTTCTGCCCCACGCCAAGTGGTTCTCGTGTTGGCTGCTGGAATGTCCTCAGTCCCATTCCTAATTTTACGCTCACGATTGATGACCCATCCGCGATGTATCTTGTGTCAGAAGTCAGGCCGGTTGATCCCCTCTTACCTTTGGTAGATGTCAGCGCCCGACTGTGCCTGAGTCTTGGGCAGGAAAGGGGACCCAATAGTCCCTTTTGAAGGAATCCGCGTTAAAGTCCGGTATTGGCAGCGCTCTGCGATGTGGTGGGCAGTCACCACCAGGAGGTAGTTGGCAGCGAACAACTTGAAGTTCAGCAAGTGAGGACCATTATCTTCAGTACATCGTGGGCTAGCTCACTGACTGTGCTGGAGCATCTAGGGCGTAGATTCAGTACAGTACCGCAATCATACTGTGAATGACATCCATCCCAACGATCAACTCAGGACGAGAGCTAAAGACGTGGAGTATGGTCGAATGTGTGCACCTTATTCCGCTTAACAGGCTGTTTACTGTTGTGTCGATCTCTCGCTATGTGCTCTTATAAAAGATATACGAATATGTTTGGTTTGCTGTCGGAGTCTCCTTTCTGCTGAGTGCGTATCCTTACTCGGCAAACCGAATACTGTTTGCAAGGGTAGATTTTAGATCGCATTGTAAACGTAATTAGGTTTTGCATAACTGTTTCATAGGTATTTTTCTTTCATTAGCCTCACGGGAAAGTCTAAATTCATAATGTTAACGAAACAGCCGATTACGACGATGGCATAAGACAGCGAGAAATTAAAAATGACGCGTAGTGCGCATGCGCTGCAGCTTACGTGGCTTTTGTAGACCACTTTGATGCGGTTTGCAGGCTTGATAGATCACAAGTGTCCCGTATCAAGCTGTTTCTCTCAACTTGCTCTATAACACTGTAGTACGAATTAAACAGTTATCGTTTACAGACTGTTTGTTCATTAGCACTCTCGTACTCACACTCTATAACCCCCTCTTTCTCCATCTTGATTTATACTGATGAGCCCAGTTATTATCACCACCTGCTTAATAGTTTGTTTATCCGCCTCTGTAGCAAAAAACACCGCTGACTGTGCTTATCAGAGATCCGACAGTTTGTTGATAAGTTTGTGGAGCTATGTGGCATTAGATGTATCCGAGCAGGTTGTGTAACTCGCGTAAATAACGGATCATTGATTTGCGTACGCGGTAATGGCGCTCGATAGCGCCACAGATGGGTTCTATAGAATTTACATCAGGCGAATTCGGTCTCCAGGACATCAACGTTAGTTCACTATAATGCCTCTCAAACCAATGTAGTACGGTTCAGGCTCCGAGACACGGACAGTTAAATTTCTGATAGATGACATCACCGCCGGAGAATAAATCAAGCATGAAGGGATGCAGGTGGTTAGCAGTTGTCAGCGTGTCTTCGATTACTACCACGGGTCCCGTGGTAGCGCAGGAGAATGTTTCCCATAGCAAACTACTGCTCCCACCAGCCTGCGTCAGTGGCGCGCTCCATGTGGAAACGACTATCGACCTACTGTAGCAAAAATGTGATTCAACCGAAGAACCGACACATTTTCATTGATCGACCGTCGAATGCTGATGGTTCAGGGCCTGTAATCGTAATTCACGATGTCGCTAGTCGACATGTGAACACGTAGGGGTAATCAGCTGCGGAGCTCCATGTTCAACAATGTACGATGAACGGTGGGCTCCGAAACACTTGTACGCCCACTAGCATTGCGCTCTTTAGTCACAGCTGCCACAAATCACCGTCTATTCTACTTTAGAGATCAGGCAGGCCTCCGAACCCCAGTTCTGTGAAGAGTCGTGGAGTCCAACCATTTAGCGTCTACTGATAATTACACTGTCCTGTCTCATTCCGTAGATGTTCACGACAGTAGCACGTGAACATTCAACCAGCTTCACCGTTTTCGATATAGTTCTTCACAGGCTCTGTGTAATAATAATTTTTCCTTTGTCAAAGTCACTTCTCTCAATGGATTTCCCCATTTTGAGCCCTATGTTCTCTGGGGTGATCACCCGCCCGTATCTGCTCCTCTTACGTACTTTTGTTACGGTGTCACCTGAGCGCTACACTACGAGGCGGCATCAAACGTCGAGGTGGTCAGTGCTCATAATGATTCAAATGGCCCTAAGCACTATGGGACTTAACATCGGAGGTCATCAGTCCAATAGACTTACATCCACTTAAACCAAACTCACCTAAGGACATCACACACATCCATGCCCTAGGCAGGATTCGAATCTGCGACTATAGCAGCAGCGCGGTTCCGGACTGAAGCGCCTAGAACCACTCAGCCACAACGGCTGCTGCAGTTCTCATAATGTTTTCTCTCATCAGTGTATATCAAGGGTGTCCTCCTGAGTCGTCAGGCGTATTTGTTCTGGTTTTCCGGAAGAATGTCGTTTTTGCAGTGCGTAAAGGGAGTCGTCCCAAATAAATACTGCTCATTATGTCACACGCCCTGTGTCGACGGAAAATGTCGGTTTGTTTCCCGTTACGAAAAAAATCGGAATTTTTCATGCTTATTCGATAGATCGGTGCCAAATCAGCATACTGTGATGTTAAGTTTAGCGATATGTATTAATAGGGGCAGTAAAACACGATAAATAACCAGTACTCTAGTAGCCACTGAGTAGAGCCGCTGTATGGTGGCTGTGGCTGCTGGAGTACTGGTTATTAATCGTGTTTTACTGTCCCTGATAGTACATATCGCTACACTGAATATCACAGTAGACTCAATTGGCATCGATCTAACGAACGAGCAAATAAAATTACGTCGTAAAAACCATTTCCTTCGTAATTGGAGAAAACGACGCTCTACGGGGACACTGGGTGGTCTCATGAAATACTTGAAGAATAGTATTTGGACCGACTCCCGTTACACATTGCAAAAGCAGAATTGCAAATGTCTGCCGAAGCACTAGAGAAATTGTGCGCCGGCCGCTGTGGCCGAGCTGTTGTTTTTTTTAATTGCATTTTGTTCGTTGTTGATCGTTGCGTTTGGTCGTTGTGGACGTCACATGACATCGTTCAAGTTCGTTTTTGTTGATCCTTCCACTCAGTTTTTTATTACAGAAGCCAACCAGCTCTCTGACCGAACACGCCGAGCTACCGTGCCGGCATTCTAGGCGCTTCAGTCCGGAACCGCTGCTACTGTCGCAGGTTCGAATGCTACCTCGGGCCATTGATGTGTGTGATGACCTTAGGTTAGTTAGGTTTAAGTAGTTTTAAATCCAGGGGACTAGTGCTTGAGCTATTTGAACCATTATTGGAAATGCGCCCAATGATTCTTACGAAGAACACTCTGTGCATAATCGTGTCTCAGCTGGGACGAAGAGAGGGTGACGCAAGAGAAATACGACAATGGTAGTGGTTGCTTGAGTTAGAGGAGGAAAGGGTGAACTGTGGAGAGAAAGAAAATGTAAATTAATGCAGATGAATAGGAAAAAGACTACTGTAATGTTTGAATACTCCATTAGTAGTGTTGCGCTTGACACAGTCACATCGATTAAATATTTTGGCGTAACAGTGCAGAGCGATATGAAATGGGACAAGCATGTAATGGCACTTGTGGGGAAGGCGCATAGTCGTCTTCAGTTCATTGGTAGAATTTTGGGAAGATGTGGTTTATCTGTAAAAAGACCGCCTATAAAACACTAATACGACCTATTCTTGAGTACTGCTAGAGCATTTGGGATTTCTATCAGGTCGGATTGAGGGAGGACATAGAAGCAATTCAGAGGTGGGCTGCTAGATTTGTTACTGGTAGGTTTGATCATCATGCGAGTGTTACGGAAATGCTTCAGGAACTCGGGTGGGAGTCTCCAGAGGAAAGGAGCCGTTCTTTTCGTGAATCGCTACTGAGGAAATTTAGAGAACCAGCATTAGACGCTGACTGCAGTACAATTTTATTGCCGCCAAGTTACATTTCGCGGAAAGACCAGAAAGATAATAGAGATTAGGGCGCGTACAGAGGCATATAGTCAGTCATTTTTCGCTCGTTCTGTTTGGGAGTGCAATAGCGAAAGAAGATGCTAGTTGTGGTACGAAGTACCCTCCGCCACGCACTATATGGTGGATTGCGGAGTATGTATGTAGATGTTGACAGGACTTGCGTGCAGTCGCTTGTGTGTGTGCGTGTGTGTGTGTGCGTGTACGTGACTGTCTAACAGTTGTTCAGAGCGTGTGTGTGTGTGTGCGCGCGCGCGCGCGTGTGTGTGTGTGTGTGTGTGTGTGTGTGTGTACGCGTCAGCCATTCCGAGGCTGGAGATGACCGTAATTTACGTGTGTTCCAGGCGAATGTGTGAGCAGCTCATCTGCTGCCCCCCTGCCGACGCCGCCGTCACACGCAGCTGCACTGCTGGTGACCGCCCTGTGCTTAGCTCCTGCGCACCGCAGGTGATGCTAACCAGCTGGCCTCCGACTCCTTTACCTGGGCGCGCCGGGCGCTAAGTCGCTACTGCAGCCGGCTTCCTGTGGGTGGCTTGAGCCGAGAAGGAGTCTTAGGAGACGAGACGAGAAGAGACGAGACCTGGTGGCGGAATTCAAGGCTGAGAGTGTGACAGCTTCACACAGCAAGAGCTTAAAGACTTTCTTCATTTTACTACAGAGGAACTTTATACACGATGACCTGTCTCCACGAAGCGCGATACTTTACTTTTTTCCTTGCGATGTTACCATATTAGCTGAGATCTATACCTGACGAAGATGAACCAACGGAAGCACTATTTCCTATTGTGACTTACTACAGCCTTGTCATTTATTATAAGAACTGTTATACTGTTTGAACGTCCTTTTCCACAGGACATTACACTATCGGAATATTTGCTCTCCGGTTTACTTTTGCACTCAACACATTTGCAGACAGTGCAGTATCCAAGCGGTAGTTCCAAGGAATGTGCTGTTTCAACTTTCACACTCATCTATGCATTTTTTTTCTGTATCCTAACCAACAGACCATTCTGATTTAATAACCATACCCGAATTAGGTTCTTAGTATCGTGGCTTCATCAAAACCATTTTCTAATGAGCTCTCTGTAATATAACAACATGCAGTTTTGGCATTTAATTTTCGACAAACAGCCTGCTATCGGAATAGCTTCACTTTTTGATTTCTGATTATTCGTTCACGTTTGGACTTTCCAAGGACTGGAACACGCACGTAGATAGTCCCGTAAAGAAAACTGGAATATTAATGTATTGCGTAATATTAAGGGCATTATGAAGCGAGACGTTTCTTTCGCTGAGATGTGTTGATTCATTTACGCATCCTTCACTTGATGTTGATATATTGTAATAAATGTTATTTTCGTAAAATATTAGAGTTAGCTTGTTGACGTTTTATAATACTTCGAATAAAGCGCAGTTTCCTTGCCCGGGTCCGTGCAAATACTTCCACTTTAGGGACCACTGTTGAAAAGCACATCCGTTAAATGCTGCAATCTTCACTTCCCGTTACCACTGCACATGTTTCATCGTTACTTTTCATGCCGTCCTATCGGCACTAACCGAATAAAGTGCTTATTTCACGTTGCAAACAATGACTATATTGTCAAAATACAACATATTCAGAACCAAAATTTTGATTACTTTGGATTAGATGGCAACTTCACAAAAACGTCAGAAAGGTGGCAGATCCGTTGCAAAGCTATTAACCACATCACGATACTATCATCGCCATCGAACGATACGTAAGCGACAAATATGTGAGGTTATTAGAGGTATGGAACTTTCAGGCTCCAGTTCTTATGGCGAGATAGAAAAGAGCTCAGAGAGTTACAACAAGTCTTCAGATATCTCCACAGAAGTACACTTCTACACTTCCTCTGTTGCGTCACAAGTAACATTTCTGATTAGCATAATTTGGTACAGAGGGCGATAAACACAAGGATGAAACTATTGTGGACGGACGTTAGCATACGACCAATTTTCTTTTTCAGAGGATCTTGACTATATGCTGCAGTTCTTTCTATCCACACCAATAGATTCTACTAGGTTCAGGTATTGCACAAAGCATTCGCATTATCTTTTTCCGTACAGTACTCCACATCTTTTCCTACAGTGTATCCCAAGCACTAATCCTCGTAGTGCCAAGTTATTAATTCCCATTACACTATCCCTTCTATTGGAAGGACATCTTGTATTCTTACTTTCTGCTATCTTTTCCTTTGGTACTTCATCTAGTCTTTATCGCAATTTAAAATCGTGTCAGTTTATCATCTCTGTAGCTCACACCAGATGTACACATTCAGGACTGTCTTCATTACTGCCACACCAGTCCTTGATAGTTTAGTTCAAAAGTATTGCCTGCACTACTCAACGTTTATTTTTACTCTTTCTCCAATTTTTTTCTGTAATCCTAGTCTCTGACACATTTTACGGCGCAGTTCGTTTGGTAAAACTCTAATTGTTCTCCTCGCTATTCTTCTATATCAGTTTTTTATTTCCTCGGGTTATCTTTATTTATTTGTTAACTATGATGTTCATGCCATTTAACAAGTTCCTTCCATTCGACTAAGAGGACGATATCTTCTGTGATACCTGACATTTTACTACTGATGGAATTGACGTTACGTGAAAAACTGATGTGGAAGCGAAAAGCAAATACAGTAGTTAGCTTATTACGGTTTCCTCACTGTATCCCGTACCAGCTGACGTAAATACAAATAATCACAAACAATCTGAAGTGAAGATACAAGGTTCAAATCTATGATAATGACCTTAATGATTCCGATCTGCTTTCCTCTCTTTAACAGCAGATCACCATAATATAGCTGATGAGCTGATGTCAACTGATATTTTCCTACAGTAAAGGCCAAATCCTGCGAACCCTCGATTTCGGCCAACTGTAGGGCACTAGGCGGGCTTCTTCTTAAGAAATGATCAAAGCCACGACGCTTCCTTTAATCGCAGAAGTCGAGGTGGCAGGGGAAAACGGAAGTATCTATTTCGGACTAAGAGCAATCAGTGGAACACTAGTCAAGAAAGTGCAAAGTGATCAACGATGATACCTGTAGTTGCTCTGCGCAGTCCAACACACTTAGAAGGCGCATGGTCGTAGATTGACAGCAAGGTGCTGTTTCCTTTATTTCGGTCTCCAAGAAATAAAGGAAAAAGAGAAAAAGTAAGTGGAGAGCGAGAGAAGGAGAACGAGAGAGGGAGAGAGAGACAGGCAGAGAGAGAGAGAGAGAGAGAGAGAGAGAGAGAGAGAGGAGAGAGAGAGAGAAAGAGAGAGAGAGAGAGAGAGAGAGAGAGAGAGAGAGAGAGAGACCGGGGGGGGGGGGGGAGGAAGCGATGAAGAGGAATTGGTAAAGAGTGGAATAGACCATTTATAATCAAGTAACGCTTTAGATCGCTTCTGATCTTCGTGGTCCCATTAAAAGACGTAATTTATTTTCTCGGAAGAAACACATGGTCTGTACTGAGGATAAACACGTGTCGTCGAATTTCGTATGCACGTATGCTAGTCACTTCTTACCTTCGTTATTAATACAATTAATTTTGTTTAAAGTAACATTAATGATATGTAAGTTTCGTGATTCCATTCTTTTGCTGAAGACTATAGACGAATGGCCGAAAATTCGATTGAAACCCACGCGTCCGAAAGGTATCTGTGATCTGGTCGTGGGCTTTGTATCACTTACTTCCTGCTCCAGACAACAAACGTTTCTATTAGGCATATATGCAACCAATTGAAATGACTAATTGATCGGTTTCTCAGGAATATTAGATTACAGGCCTGCAAGGAACAAGTAAAATTTATGTATTTTCTATTCTTCTAAACATTCCGCCTGCTCCTGCACGTATTCCGTATTATGACTTTCGACCTTGATTGTCACGGGAAAGGAAGCACAGCTACCTAATCCCTTCACAGGTCATACTTCTGAGTGATTCCCGGCTAGCTTGCTGAATTTCGTCGAAATCTGTGGTTTGCAGGATGTGGCCTATCCTTGATAGCGTTCACTGTTTCACGTAAAAATATACATCTATATAAAGTTTGCTGCTATTCAGGAGAATTATTAAGCTGAACCACATTCATAATGTTAATCGCATTACAATCTGAGCAAATTCAAATTGACTTGCGGAACTACAGGCTTTCAACACAGAGTCAAACCATCACAAGAATGACAACACAACGAATAAAGGCACATATCACTTTACAAAAAAAATGGGACATTGTTTCGGGTAAAGTTGTCTTCGTTTACCTTTTTTGGCAGTGCTGTTATCATTTAAGTAAATGAACATTGTAAATACCGTTGCGATATTACAGTGATTGTGTTGTTAAGAATTACGATGCAACACATTGGCTGCATTATCGCATTTATCCGGGTATCCAGGCAGCGACTTTCAATTAAAATGTCCTCCGCTGTGCGGAATATCACAGTGTGTACGAGTGCAGGTTGTGACGAATGAACGAAGACACTTGGAAGTTTGGGTATGGCCACGAGTAGTGTACGGATAGCAAAGCAGTTAAGGTGACCACTCGTGTAAAGCACGAATTCCGGGTTCGAGTTCCGAACCGGCAAAATTATCACTGTCGTCAATCCCTTATACACTTAATGATTTTTCGCATTCGCAACTGTGAATACATGTCGAGTAATTATCTTTAACTATTAAATTACAACTGCGACCTCGTTCTATCGAGCTGTGTATGAGGTAGTGACGAAACTTTAGGGGTGCATTTACTGTGTGACGCCAGGCTCGCTCCCTGCGAGAAAAGTGGACAGAATCCTTAACGTGTATTCCTGAACGGGTTGATTCGTGTTTGTGCTGTGTATATGCATGGACTGTGCAAACTTTTTTTTCCATTCATGCGATCCTTTGTTTCAACAATAACAACGAAAGTATTCAAGAAAGGTGCCACATACTTTTATAACTTTATTGGGTAAAGTTGCCTCTTAGATTCTCTTTTAGTTGCAGAAACAGTCCTGGCAACATTAAAATTTTAGAACCTACCCACATTTTATTTCCAGGTGAGAGGTAGATATAAAGTAAACCATGAACTACACCGTCTGAAGAAAAAGAACACCGTGCCAGTAGCAAATAACTATTTACGTCCGACGTAAATCATTGAAGTAAGCAAAATGTTTAAGTTAGTCACTTTACTCACTGAAAGTTTCGTGGCAACACACTAAGTTGCGATAAACAATCTATGTACGGTGTTTGTCAACTTTAGATAACTTCCCAAGATATTGCCTATCTGGTTACGCCGGCGAAAGTCTGACATTCCGTAGTATTAGTTACTGGGAGTTTGGAAGTAGTTAATTGGAGACTACATATATCCCAAATGATACTGAAAAGCTGGTTAGAGACTGAATATATTCAAAGAGATTTGGAGGACCAACTGAGGCGAAATGCATCTCAAGCATATTCAGTCGGAGACGTGCCTAATCGACATGCCGGCCTGTGAATGACGATCCACCAAACAAAGCTTCAATTGTGTTACTGGAAATTGGCGCCAGTAATGTCAGAGAAGTAACAGCACGCCTGTACTTTGTACAGGACCATAAATGGGGCGACTGTTGTTCAGAATAACAGTCAAGATTCTCAATAATTTCTAGTAACGCTCTAGATCATAGTCAGATATTCATCTGACACGCCGCCACAAATCACATGATACAACATGCCATCCACCACACTACTGTATAGTGTTCACGTTCTCACACACTTGTACGCTCGTACGTTCATGTTCGTGGATGACTGATAATGGTAACGATTATTGGGATCATTAAGATTATCATTCATTGCAGTGCGATCTGTGATCGCTAAGTTGCAATGAATTGAAGGCTGTCGTGTCGTAGGTACCTATATCGATTACTAGAGATACTACAGAGTTCGTTAATGTTATTTGAAGAGAAAGACTAATCAAATTAGTGACGTATGGGTTCTCATTCACTCATTTTGCTGCTTCCAGTTAAATACACACCACGTTAGCAATGTCCTCCGGTGTGAAATCTCCGCCAGGCGAAGATTGCAAACCTGACGACCCCCTTGGGGACATTCTCTAGAAGAACCCGTCTGTCTGCTGTCAGGCAGACTCTGCGCTTTGCATCAACAGCAATACAAACACGAAAGTCCATCATTGTCATATGCTTTGTACGGGTTCCCGCGAACGAAAGAGTACAGCGTGTCTCGAAAAGATTCTTCCGAATTAACAAGACATATCTCCTACATTAACGAAGGTAGAAGTGTATAATGGGTCGAGTGACCAAAGCACAACTATCATATGACGTCTCCAAGACAGTAAAGCTGTATGTATACCACTCGTACAACTTGTAATTCAAGCTCGTAAGTAACGTCTTAGTACAAAAAATACTACATGGTGGGATTCCTACTTCTTCTTGAGACTTGTAACCATTTACAATTTATATCTCTTCCTGTCTGAAACAATTTGGTTGTTTGTTATGTTCTCCGCTCTCGCCAATTTTTTTTTTTTTTTTTTTTTTTTTTTTTTTTTTTTTTTTTTTTGAGTGTCCAATGTATCTCGTACATTGTTAATATTTCACATGGTGTTTGATATGTGGAAAGCAAATTTCGTGAAATAACATATTTCTAATAGTATAATCTGCCTTCTTCTGCGTTATTTCACAGTTGTTGAATGACTGTTAATGCTTTAAGTTAGGTAGTTCGGGAAAATGGCTAGCGAATGGTCGAAATGTGTGAGTAAAGTCTACTAGCACAGTTGCTTTCATAGTCGTTACACTATTTTTGCTTGATACTGTCCCATTAAGAAACTTTTATCTACAAACATAAACAATCATTACTTTTCATTTGTTTGTTTATCTAGTCCAAATGAGGACCACTAGTCGCCTCGTTAAATAGTAACAAAGGATCTTTCCTACTATCATTTTGATGTCACATATCAGATATGTTAGTAAGGAACATTTGTTGCTTTATTGATGTCCATTCCGAAGACTGGTTTGATGCAGCTCTCCAAGCTACTCTACCCTGTGCAAGCCGCTTCATCTCCGGACAATTACTGCACCCATCATTCTTTTGTATTCGTCTGTTTGTCTCCATCTGCAATTTTCACTCTTCACACTTCCCTCCAATACTGAACTGGTAATCTTGTGACCCCTCAGGATGTGTCCTACAAAACCGATCCCTTCTTTCAGTTAAGTTATCGAAAATTTTTTTCTCCCCAGTTCTACAGAATACCTTTACATTAGCCACGCGATCTACTAATGTAATCTACAGCATTTCAAAACCTTCTTCCGATTTTCAAAATCTTCTATTCTCTTCTTCTCTGCACTCTAACTTCCATACAAAACTACACGACAGACAATTTCCTTCAGAAAAGACTTTCTAGCTCTTAAATTTATATTTGATTTCAACAAATTTTTGTTCTTCAGAAATGCTTATCTCGCCGTTGCCTGTTTGGATTTTATATCGTCTTTACATCGGCCATTGTCAGTTATTTTACTACCCAAATGGAAACACTCATATAATTCCTTTACTGTCATGTTTCCTAATGTAGCCCCTCAGCATCGCCTCATTCAATTCGACTATAGTCCGTTATCGTTTTGATTTTGTTGATATTCATCTTATATACTGCTTCCAATAAACTTTCTAAGCAGTTCAGCTTCTCTTCCAAGTTCTTTGTTTTCCCTAACTGACTTAAAATGCAATCACCAAATCTCGAAGTCCTTATTTTTCCTCTAAGTTTTTCTTTGGTTTACTTTACTGTTTGCTTAATGTGTAGATTGAATAAGGTAGGGGATAGGCTAGAACCCTTAGAGTTTTATAACTGCCGTCTAGTTTCCGTACAAGTTTAAAAACTCTTATTCCCTTTACTTTACCCTCTCTATCTTCATAATTTAAAAGAGTACACTCCAGTCAACATTCTGAACAGTTTTCTGTATGTATACACATGATATAATCATAGGTTTGCCTTCAACCTATAGTTAAAGACTAGTGGTAGGGAGATTATTGTTTCCCATGTTCCAACACTTCTCTGGAACCCAAACTGATATTCCATGAGTTTGGTTTCTACTATCTTTTCCTGTCTTCTGGAAATAATTTGTCTCAATATATGGCAACCATGACTTATTAAACCGATACGTGGGTAATATTCATACCTGTGAGAACCTGCATTCCTTGGAATTGGAATTATTACTTCCTCTGGAAGTCTGAGGGCATTTTTTCTGTTCCATACATCTCGCACACGGGGTGGAATAGTTTTGTCACGGCTGAGTCTCCCAAGGATATGAGTATTTCTGAGGAAATGTCATCTACTCCAGGGGTCTTGTTTCGATTTAAGTCCAACAGTGCTCTGTTCAATTGTTCTCGCAGCATCATAAAAATCAAATGTGTGTGAATTCGTAAGGAACCAAACTGTTAAGGTCATCGGTCCCTAGACTTACACACTGGTTAAACTAACTTATGCTAAGAACAACACAAACAGCCATGCCCGAGGGAGGACTCAAACTCCCGGCGAGAAGGGCCGCGAAGTCCGTGACGTGACGCCTCAAACCTCGCGGCGCAGCATCATATCTCCCATCTCATCTTCCGTTATTTCCGTTTCCCTTTCTGTAATATTGCCTTCACTTCTTTTGTGGTATAGCCCATTTACATACGTTTCCCACTTTTCAGCTTAGCTTCTTTATTTACTACTGGTTTCCATCTTAGCTTTTGGTACTCATACTCCTGATTATCTTTCCTCCAAAAACCTCTTTAATTTTCTTATAGGACATATGTACCTGTCCCCTAGTGACATATGCTTCTATGTGATTGCATTTGTCTTATAACTATTCCTGCTTAGTCACTTTGAAGTTTTTGTCAGTCTCATTTTTAGACGATTATATTCACTTTCGTTTGCTTCATTAATTGGGGCCCTGATTGAACTGAAATCTATATTAATCAGTAATTTTCACATATTCCATTATCACGTCATATATTCTGAAAACGCAATGTATCGGTTAGATTTGTTTGAAAATTAATTCATGCACGAGAGTTCGGAATGAATAAAAAACCATGTGATGCTCTGTCTGCCGATCTCAATAAATTGCAGTTAAGTCGTCTTTACAGAGAACGCCTTAATTACAGAAGTAATAAACATAGTGATAACAATAAGAGACATTAATGAAGGAGGTACTTATTTGTGAAGAATACTATATTAGTGATAATTTACAGGCAGGAAGATGTACTCTGTGAGCCATGGCAGCAATGGGTGTGTGGTAAGACACACAAAAAAAAGAGTGCAACGGAATCCAGCTGACGTATGGCAATGAGGGGCGCTTAAAGAGGTTTAATATATTGATGTGCTATCCAGAACCATAACAGGGTATCGTTTCGTCAATAAAAGATGCTCTATTAGATATAAAAGATACCACACTTTTCATCACACAGGTAGTAAAGAGCACTCTTTATGTTATAACATTCTTTCGATACCTCGAATTATCAGTGGAGTATTAACGATACACAGGTTGGACCAACATCTAGTAGATTATTGTTGGACAACATATTTTTATCTTGCACCGTACCTTCCAATTTCTGAATTAACCAGCGCACTTTCGCGCGCTCATCAACTCTAGGTAATAATTATGGATACTTGTACGTAATTTACCGAAATACTTCAAGATTTTAAACATGGCTGAAACAGCAACTGTTGAAATTCTTCACGATAAAGGATGACAGCCAAAACAGTTTCAGGATAAAGATTTATTAAAATTCTTGACCAAGGTTTCGGTTTATATCAATATACCTTCATCAGAAGTAAAAAATCCTGAACAGGAATACACTTGGTTTCGCTAGTATGTATTTTACCGCCTACGATACGCGACATTATCGAGCATTAGACTAGTGTCCTCTCTCGTTAGATGTGTTCCATAGCGCTAGCTTCATCTGTTTGACACTAGGACATAGGTAAATTGGTTCCATATTTTCTGTTTCACATAAATGTTTTTAAATGGTCTGATATGTTTTATTTATTAAGACATAAGGTTTGAATTAGCCCAACTTTTAATAATTTTGATGCGATTATGTATGTATCCATGAATTTTAATATGCGCGAGTGTCTGACACATACCACAAGTGCCGTCTCTCGGCGAAACCATCTGCTCTAGTGCTTTCTCGTCTCGATAGTTCATAGGCGAAGTACTGTTGCTAAACTGTTCTCATTGACCCTGTGCCTCTAATCATGTGGTACAGATGGAGAAGATGTCTTAATTATTGACGACGCCTTTGGCACAATTGTTTTATTAATCTCCATTGCATGATGTAATTTTAGTAAGGAACTAAAGGATTTTGTGCCTGTATTACTTTGGTAATTTCACTGTTACTTAAGCTTTAGTGTTTATCATTTCCGATCCTCTCCCATCCCCGCCCCCTGCCCCATTGTGTCCCCCCTACCCTCCATCTCTACACCCTTCATCTCCTTTCCCAAGGTGGCATCCATCAACTCCTCCTCCCGGATGATGCCCTCTCTCCTTCCATTTATCCCTCCTATAAACTCTGATCTTCACTCCCACTCCTTTCCTCTGTCTTTTTCCCTGGCTCCCTCCTCCCTTCCATCCTTTTTTTCCCCACCTCTCCTCTCTCCTACGAGTCCTTTTGCATTTCCCTCCTGTGCCTCTTGTCATTCCCTGTCGCGTCTGCCTTGCCCCTCTCCCCCCTTATGAGCCCTCTCCCTCCTTGGTCCCCCCCCCCCTTCGTTTTTTCCTCTCCTCCCTCCTTGGTTTTTCCCACTCCTCCAGGTCCCCCCCTCCATCTGCCTTTGACTTGGGAGTGTCATCTTTGTGCTGCCATTTTCGTGCAATGTTTTACAATGAGTGATTTTACAGTGAATGTTCCGTGTTGTGTCTTTTGGGAAGTGTTGCGAACGGCCATCATACTGTCGCTGGGTTTTTTATCTCTTGCGAACAGAAACCAGATTGTCGCCATGTTTTTTAATTCTGTGTCTACTATGCTACTTGTCTGATTCCGGTGTATTGTATTAACATTGGCAACCCCTTTGCTTTCTCTTTTAACTTTCCGAATTTTTCCGCTATTTTTTCACTTTAAGTCACTGTTTTATCACCTGTTTTTCTTGTTTCTTTTCTTCTTCCGTTTCTAAAAAAGTCTGTAGGCTGTAGAGCAGCATACTAAGCTGTTGCCAGCCCGCTCCCTTTGGGGGGAATTGAAAATCAATAAAGAAAAAAAAATATTTTCCGATGCTAAGGTTTTGCTAACGAAAGTGTCTTCCCGTTGAGGATTTTTTACTCCTGATGAAGGTATATTTATACATACCGAAACCTTGGTCAAGAATTTTAATAACTCTTTATCCTGCAACAGTTTTGGCTGTCATCCTTCATCGTGAAGAATTACCTAAATACCTTTGGAAACAGTTTGTTACGATCCCCATAAGCGCGCGCACACACGCACACACACACACACACACACACACACACACACACACACACATACAACGCAGACTAAACTAGTGGCTGAAAATACACGTACATCTGTGTCGCTATACAGAGTTCCAAACGATCCCTGTATTTGTAACACCATCGGTCTAGATTATCTGCAGAACAGACGGGCGCCTCGCACACTGACGAAGCGCGTCGCTCGCTACGTGCGTGTCGCAGTGGAGAATCCGGCGCGTCACCAGGCGCTGCCCTGATTAAGGCAGCCGGGCTCCGGAATCCGGCCTCTAATTTGCGGTGACGAGTTTCCAGGCTTCTGTGTCGCGAAATGCGTCGCGACGCAACGCTGCCAGACGCGGGACGCGCGCCGCGCGCATGCGCTGTTCGGACGTGACTCGCGGGAGGGCGATGCAGGAATGGCGACGGCGGCTATTGCGTCGGCGTCTAGCGTGCGATCGTGTTAGTTCAGAGGATGGGACAAGGATCGGGCGCTAAGTTTGCACGGGCCTGGCGCAACCTGCCAACACTGGCGTTAAGTGAACAGAGCGCTTTATTTTTCACGTTTTTTGGGCCAGCACAGCGTGGGAAAATGTATCGATAGGGTACCGAAACGAGACAATACGGAGATTGAATCCTCGAGCGAAGACTGCAAGTTAACTTGTTGATGTTGTTGATTAGTGTTTTAAAAAAGTTTTTCGGTGTAAACGGTGAAAATTAACTTCCTGTTGTGCGCTAACATATCTATAATGAAATAATTGTCATACGCTCCTCTGTCATATTTTGTGTGTTATCAGATAAATTCAGTACAGATATCTGCGTTCGGTCAGACGTCGTTCTCTTTTGACTTCCGTTGCTTCCACCATTTAATGTTATTATAAATGTGTCGATTTGAAAAGTTTCAGATATTGCATATTCGTCGTACATCTAAATGTTTGTGCAAAGAAATATGTGTGTACAATTGTTTGTAACATATCTTCTGTGTTAAATATGTATATAATAAATAATATATCATTGTGCCAGAAACTGATGTTTTTGAAATGTAAAACCTGGTGCCACACTACTCTGATTGTGTCCCGACGGCAAGAAACAGTTACATACTGATACCATCGTATTTATTCCCGATTACACAGCTCTAAATTGTCGATCCTTCCCTTGTGTCTCCATCATAATGCAACAATTATTTCAATACACTTATTAATGAGGGTTAAAATCCGAACCACTTAGAACAGGAAACACTCTTTATCTCTCTCTCTCCGAGGCATTACTTACATTACGGCAGTGTACAGAACTTACCTAATCAGATATGAAGTCTTCACGGGTTGTCAGCCGAGTAGCATCGTCGTCTCGTAGTAACGCTTCGATGGAATGCGTCTTCAGCCTGAAGATGATGGAGACGCATTCTATCGAAACGTTGCTACGAGACGACGATGCCACCCGGCTGACAACCCGTGAAGACTTCATATATGAAATTCGCCGAGGAACCCTGCACTCGAATATTACCTAATCTGTTTTATTAATGGAAATCCACACATGAAATTCAAAATATTATCAATTTAGCTATCGTGTCGAGCCAAATTGTATGCAAGATTTTCATCCAGAATATTCAAAAAGATATTATTTGTCCCTGAGGAAAGAAACTGTAAGAATTAGAGATACATTTAATATTACGGTTCATTACTAAAAGAGAACAAATTTGAGGGTACAAACATACAACTCTGAGACAGAAAATTTTTGTCGCGCCATTTCATTGTACGCTGGCATTTGAGATTAACTTATGTACTTCCAGTTAGAAGATGTAACACAAGTTTCAGATGCAGGTATAATCTTTCCGATCACGTTACACGAAGTACTTCATGTACGTTGTTTTTAAATGGAATAGTCCGCTGTAAGTGTCTAAGAATAAGTTTGTTAGGGGCATCATTGAAACTAAAATATTTATATAGACATAATCTGAAATGAAAAATTCATTTTCACTTGTGCCGTGCGCTGGCTAAATACTGGTACATTACACTGTAATTAGTAAGTTAAAGTTTTGTTCCACAGGAGAATAAGCAGATTCAACTTTTTCGCCTGTCAAGAGTTAGATTTATACACTATGAAATCACACTGTAAACATGCAATGATTTCGTTATAGATGAAAAAATGACGAAAAATCGTAGCCGTTTATAATACGTTTATAAAGAAATCCTTCTCTTACAAAACGTTTAACACGATGAGAGAAACACAAATATGCTCTAAATTATCGTTGTAGATATGGTACAATCATATACCGTAATCTTTTTGTTACATACGGCGCATCGAAAAAGCGAGCACTTAAATTTTCCTGTGCGAGACCTTATGTCTCTTATTTTTTGATAAAGTAAAGTGATCGTCGCACATCCGCCAAGCCTGCTTCAGCCATCCGATACGCGGGTCACAAGCCGTGCACAGCTGTAGGCCTTCTTTTTTTAGTGTGTTGTCACAAATTTTTATCTCCTTCACTTCTTTAACCACGCTATCATGGAAACTATTACTCTTTGTAATAACAGGTACCTCTTCGAATGAGATGCTATGTCCGTTTTCTAGAAGATACACTGCTACCTCTGTTATCTCAGGATAGCAAATTCAAAAGTACCCCTCACTTTCTACACATCGCTGTTCAAAACTACAAACAGTCTGTCCGACATAAAACTGTCCAAATGCACTCTGTATTTTATGTACCGCTGGCGTTCTGAGACCTATATTGTCTTTCAAAGATCTCATGAGTTTTCGAATTTCTTTCGGAGCCCTAAGGACCAAATCAACTTTGTGCCTCTTTAGGAGCCGACTTATCTTGACTGCTACTGAGCCTTAGAACGGCAAAACTGCAAGCTACTTCGAGTCATCCTTGGGGCCCTTCTGCTTCTATGTTTTCGGATAGATGACTTGCGAAATCTGAGAGTTGTTCTAGCCGTTTTTCTTGAATACTCTCCGTAAGTGTCTCAGTACCCTCGGCAAGTTTTCAGCGACCGAAACGGCTTCCGCTCACAGGACCAAGGTCCTCAGAACAGAACGTTCCTACAACGGATAATGATAGATGTTAGCGAACATATATCGGTACGTTTGTGTGGGTTTGCAGTAAACATGTGACTAATACATCAATTTGGTTTACGGCGGACGAGGACGTCATGGAACGGCAACGCACGATAGGTCTCTAATCTCATCGTGAACTTGATGTTGCCACGGATGTTGTTGATGTGGTCCAAGAATTATCCCACCTTTTCACGTCTAAGAGACCAAACAACGAACGTGTCGTTTACATAACGATAAATGCAACCAGGCTTTGCAGGACGAGTGTTCAGGGCGACTTCCTCAAAATAATCCATAAATATATTGGCTATAACTGGAGCTAATAGGCTCCACATACAAAAAATGCGACGAACTCAAAGTTTGCATAAACAGATCCACAACATTGTCGTCAAATAACTGGGAGCGGCAATGTAGAATCCTGGATGGGAACACGTGGGAATCGATCCCGGGCAGTTAGGTATGACATTCTGTCACGCTGCCCACCAACGGACTCCTTCCTGTTGGAATGACTGGAACTGATGAGCTGTCGGACCCCCTACGTCTAATAGGCGCTGCTTATGCGTGGTTGTTTACATCTTTGGGCGGGTTTAGCGACGTCTCTGAACAGTCGAAGGGAATGTGTCTCTGATAAAATATCCGCAGTCAACGTCAACCTTCAGGAGTTCTGGAAACCGGGGTGATGCAAAACATTTTTTGATGTGTGTAGATAAACTACGTATAGAAATGAATGTTTAATACCTTAAATTTTGTTCGTTTTTACCTTACCTCTCTTCGTGACCTTGTTTCTACGTGATCCTTAAAAATAAACGTAAAACCACCCTGTAACAGAGAGGGAATACTTCGCAACACGGACGACACCTGTAGTTTATGCACTTCTTTCGAATGTAGACCATTTCCGATAACAATAATGGGGGTCGACATTAGAGCTGCGACCTGATCAACGGCAGGAACTGGCTTCGCCATTTAGGCAGACTCCAGTAGGAACAAGGTATGGTTGCAGATTTCTGGCGAGTGCGCAAAGCTGTGCAGCTCACAGCACAAATAGCTCGATAGCTCTTGTGAAGACAATTACAGTGATAAAGCATTTGTTAATGTTTACGTTTAGACCTGTCGTAAAAAAATTCGAGAAATGTGTTAGAATTTGAGAGCACAGAGGCAGGAAACGGAATTTGCTATGTAAACGTAGTTACGCAGGAGTCTCGGGCCAGGCTGCGTAGTTGTATGTATGGTAGACCTGCGCTATTAGAGTAAAGCTTTATTTTCCCATGAATAAACTTACGACATAGATGTGGATTTACCTACGGATGTTGTATATCTAAATACGACAAAGAGTCTAGTATCATAAAGGGCTCAAGAAAACTATTTCAAATTTGTGTATCTTCCTAGAAACAGGCAAATCAATTGTCCACTCTTCAAAAATAGAGTCTTATAAGCTGCAAAAAGCAACTATATTAATAAATATCTAAATGTTGGAAGATTTGAGCTATTTTTTTCTGCACGTGTCTGTGTGCATTCTAGAGGTGAAAAACCCGCTGTTGGTCAATTGTGTCTACATACACTGCAGTAAGTCGTATCACAGGGCATACACTGTACCAAACATTTTATTAAAAATACTTTGCTGACCACCGGTACACCGCAAAATAAATATTCTTCCTAACGTAACGTCCTTTCACGCAGAAACGTAAACGCGTAATGACTGTGTTACCAGCTATGTAAAATACATACTGTTGACTTATTTGACAGTGCAGTGCAATTTCATACACACGCAAATGAAATGAACAATTTACTGATAATGATTTGGTAACCACCCATATCACATAACATAAACTTTGTCTACCTAAAAATAACTTTATACTTTATTTAAGGTTGTGTTCAAACTGTTACCATCGACCGAAAGGCCCATTAGCAAACGCTGTTCGAAAGAACTATGAGCAGATGTAACTACAGTGGATGATACGGTAGAGCGTGCGTAGGGGATTCGGCGACACATATCGTCTGGCGTAGTTGGAGCTTCGTTGTAGACGGCATCTTTGAGTGCTCTTCAAAGGAAGAAATCAAGAGAAGTCTATTCGATGGACATCGCAGACTGTTTCACAACAGAACTTCGTCCTGTTCGACGTCCAGGTAAGTTCTCATCCAGTACTTGTTTAGCAACATGGGACGAGTGAGCTGGAGAACAGACGTTTTGCGGCCACATATGCTGTCGAATATCCAGTGTCACCTCTTCTAGAAGAACCGGAACACTGTTCGTCGGAAAGTGTTCCTAAGAATGTCCTTTTAGAACGCCCGGGATCAAGTAAAATCTCACAATGTAATTTCCCATGATGCCGCACCACACGTTTACGTTCCACGGGTGTTGGTGTTGCACTTGACGAAGCCAGTGTTATTTTCGGAAGCCCAGTAGTGTGGTTTATTCAAATTTTACATTAACGTGGTTAGTAAGCGTTTCTTCATCGGTAAAGAGCACACTCTGGAAAAACGTAGGGTTGCTGAACCGCAGACAAACTGAATTCTGTACGATGTTAGAAATCACAATCGTCGAAGGCCTGACGTGGGCACATGATATGGACGGATATTCTTCCGATGTAGGATGCTAATGAGTCTCGTCTGGTTGAGTCCACATTTCTTGGCGATACATCGAGCGTATTCATTAGCGTCGTAGCCAGAACAGGTTTTTCGTGGTCTGTGTAAGTTGCAGCCTTCTTTCCTGTCCCATTTTTGACGTTCAAGCTACCTGTTCGCATTTGCGTCTTAATAATTCGTGCTGCTGCCTGGCGACACGGATAGATAGCCCCATATCGCTGTACAGTTTCACGGCATTTCTGTTACATTCACCATATAAAAATAGTATATCCATCTTTTCCCCATTGTTGTACATGTTTGCACGCAACGAATGTTTAAGCAGAAATGATGGGCCTACAGGGCATACAAGTAAACTGGCCAATGTGTTGACATTCTGATACAGTGTTGCACGAGATCTCTGCTTGGCGTTGTTTGCACAGCTAATGCTGATTCCGGCCACCACGCTCTCAAATTCTAGGACATTTCTCGACTATTTTATCTGTGATTTCAGCGTCAACATTAACAAACGGTGTATCACTGTAATTGCCTTCTCAAGAGCTATCGAACGCATTTATGAAAAGCAGACGGTTCCATTTAAAAAGACATAGTTGCTTCAATATCACCGTTGAAAAAATATTAACAGAAAAAAAGTGCCCATCGATGCTTCAACTTGTGCCAAAAGCCGCGTTTTGACATGTGTAGTTGTTCACGAAATAAATGCAGTGTTACGTCTTAAGTGACTCACCCTGTACATAGTCTCAACACTCGTCGTCCAATTCCATCGTAAACTGTTGCAATTGTGAGTGGAAAATGCGTGCGACTTCAGAAATTTTACTATTCGTAGCACCAACTTCTTCATGTACTGCTTGCCTGCAAATCTAGAGCAATGCTTCTTGATGTACAGAACAACGAATCCCACCTGTCGATCATTGTAATTTTTTGTTCTTTCATTGTCAAATGCATAGTGTTGCATTGTTATTTCATAACAAATTTGCAGGACACGTGGCTTATGCGACTGTTTAATACATACCGTGAATTCTCACCCCATCTCTTCTGTCATTCCAATTCATTTTTAAAGACTTGTGACGATAGTAGGCAGTTAGGCTGTCTCTTTTTGTGCAGATAGCACTGACCTGTGAACGACGCTCACAGCACGAGCAAACAGCAAAAAACCCCGATTCTGCCGAAATGAAGAGAGTCGTGTCGACCGAGAAATACCAGACTGCAACACTAAATGCAATGTCGCGCCGTAGCGGGTACCTCCGAGAAGGGCCGAGAAAAACTGAGACATACCTAGCTTTGTCCCGCACACGGGCTGCACACGGTGAAGCTTCGGACACTGTGGTTGGCGCTGCTCGAAAACGTTCCAGTCATGGCAGCACCTTTCACTTCTCCATCCTTGAAACAGTCCGAGCATGCTCTCGATCTCGTTGTCGCCAAGATGTTAGATCTCAACTTTCCTTCCTTCGATGGGAGGTGACTTGGCGGGTGCAAACTGGAGCAAATGCGCATACACTACTTTCATAATAATATTTAACGCTTTATTCAATAAACGTATTGAAAAATTGGTGGAACGGCAGCAGATGATAAAAGTCTCATGAACACAAACTGATGTGGCGTTCTCAAGGCTGATATGAGGTCTGTTAGAAAAGTGTTACACCTTTGGCCGGAAAAAATGGCCTATCTGGAGCACTGAATACCTAATCACCCCCAAAGTACATTCACGCTCATAAATGAAGGATAATGCTCATACATGGTGAAACAACGCCCTTGTGTTCGGTTTGCGGGTTTAAATCACCTCGGGTATGACCATGCGGTGAATTTGATCTGTGGTCGTCGTACGGAGGAGCTAGTAGCAGTCCATATACGCAGAGGTGTGTTGGTGCATGTCAGAGTACTGTGCAGAGAGTAAGTGTGCAGACTTTTTCAGACTTACTAATGGTGACTGTAATTTGAAAATGGCTCAAAGAACACATATTGATGTTATGAGGGGTAGAAAACTAGGGCGAATGGAGGCTGGTCAAACACAGGAGGTCGTAGCAAGGGCTATCCGTGTGCCACAAAGTGTGATTTCTAGATTATGGCAACCAATCCAGCAAATAGGAAACGTGTCCAGGCTCTACAGTACGGGACGTCCACTGTGTACAACACCACAATAAGACCGATATCTCACCATCAGTGCCCTCAGACGGCCACAGAGTACTGCAAGTAGCTTTGCTCGGGACCTTACCACAGCCACTGGAACAGTTTTCTCCAGACACACAGCCTACAAACGACTGAACAGACATGGTTTATTCGCCCGGAGACCTGCAAGATGCATTTCACTGACCCCTGATCACAGGAGAGCCCGTAAAGCTTGCTGTCAAGAACACAGTACATGGTCATTGGAACAGAGGTACCAGACTATGTTCACGGACGAGTCCAGGTATAGTCTGAACAGTGACTCTCGTCGGGTTTCCATCTGGCGTAAACCAGGAACGAGATACCAACCCCACAATGTCCTTGAAACGGACCGGTATGGAGGTCGTGGTTTGATGGTGCGGGACGGGATTATGATTGGTGCACGTTCACCCCTGCATGTCTTTGACAGAGCACCTGTTACAGGTGAGGTGTATGGGGACGTCATTTTGCACAGTATGTCCGCCTTTTTAGGGGTGCATTGGTTCCACCTGCCTCCTGATGGATGATAGCGCACGGCCCCACCGAGCTGCCATCGTGGAGGAGTACCTTGAAACAGAAGATATCAGGCGAATGGAGTGGCCTGCTTGTTCTCCAGACCTAAACCCCATCGAGAACTTCTGGGATGATCTTGGTCGACGTATCGATGCACGTCTTCAAACCCCTACCACACTTCAGGAAGTCAGACAGGCACTGGTGCAAGAATGGGAGGCTATACCCCAGCAGCTGCTCGACCACCTGATCCAGAGTATGTCAACTTGTTGTGCGGCCTGTTTACGTGTGCATGATGATGATATCCCATATTGATGTCGGGGTACATGAGCAGGAAACAGTGGCGTTTTGTAGCACATGTGTTTCGGGATGGTTTTCTGAATACACCAATACAGTGGACTTACAAATCTGTGTCGTGTGTGTTCCCTATGTGCCTATGCTATTAGAGCCTGTTTCGTGTAGTGACACGTTGTGTGGCACCACATTCTGCAGTTATCCTTAATTAATGAGCATGAGTGTAGTTCCATCAGGACTCCACACACTTCTTCCAGCGGTGACGACATTGTTGGAAGCATGCCGAAAAAGCCTCTTTCGGAATGGAGAATTGCTCCGCTGTCGTTGCCTCCATAATGTCCTCTCTTGTCCTAAATCGTGTTTCTTTCATTGGTTTCTTCATTTTGGGGAACAGGCAGAAGTCGTAGGGGGGAATACCAGGAGAGTAAGTGCCTGTTTAAGCACAGGAACCTGGTTTTTTGCCAGAATATTCTGAATCATATGTGAGGATTGTGCCCGAACATTGTCGTGATGGAGGTGCCAATATCCTGTTGACCTCAAGTCAGGTCTCTTGTGCCTCACAGCTTCACATAGGCGACAAAGGAAATCCCTGAAGTACTCTTTGGTGACTTTTTGGCCCTGTGGTGAGTACTCATGGTGTACCACACCACGGGAGTCAAAGAAATCAATTAGCATCACTTCGAAATCGCGGCGCACTTGGCAGGCTTTCTTGGTCTTCGTGACAAGGAATGTTTCCTCTGTGACGACTGGGATTTGCTTTCTGGGTCGTACCCGTACACCCAGGACTTATCACCAGTGATTATGATGTTCATGAGGTCGTGGTCACAATTTGTGGAGTCCATCATGCCCTGTGAGACTTTTGTAACATGCTGCTGCTTTTGCACCGCATCAGCAGCTTCGGCACAGTGGAATGTGCCGGAAAAGTGCTGATGCCTACCTCTTCCGCTATTTCAGACGGTCCTGCATCACCATTGCGTTCAATTTGGCAATGATATGGTCATTTCTGAATGTAGATGACTGACTGGGGCATAGCTCTCTCTCTCACCGATGTGCAGCCGTCTTTTAAGTGGTTATACCAGTCTTCAATCTGTGTGATACTTATAGCACCGAAAGCAGTCTGAATCTTCCGAATGTTTTTTCACCTGGCTGCTGACAAAATTTGATGCAGTAGCTCTTCTGTAGTCGTTCCATAATTGTCCTTGAAATGAAAAATCGACGTGAGCACTACACATTACCTCACTCAACTGCTGCTTGCCACCAACTGACGCTATCGACACGCGGAAAAGTATTCACGCTTGCACATGGAGGTAGGGTCATGCAAGCACGCAACATTGAAATCTATCATGTGTTCGAAAAAAGAGTACGGTCGACTACTTTTCTAACAGACCTCGTATGAAAAGAGCTGCAGGAAATTCTTATAGAAATTGGTCCAAAGTCTTATAGGTTTTAATGCTGATCAAACTTACAATAAAGTTTTATAAAAATATATGTCAAGAAACAAATTCAAGTTGACATATCAGCCATTTCGTCCTATGATAACCGTATGTCTATTTACATTACATGAAGTTTAGCTACTCTTAGACAAGACATTCTTCGCTTCTCATTAAAAGATCACCAGTACACTTGCCTGCCCTCGGATTTGATCATTTTTGTGGGACATACAGTTCAGTGACTTGTGCACTAGGCGACGGCTGACGCGTAAAAAAGTGAACGGGGACCTACTGAGGCTCTTCAATCAGTCCATCACTTATGAACTGTTTGTGTCATGTACTATACTACGAGGGTTAGAAATTGCGCTGGTGACCCATCGTGCATAAAAAAATAGTTGTAAGCAGAATCAATTTTCACTCTACAGGGAAATGTGTGATGAAACTTCCTTGTGAATTACATTTCTGCGACGAACTGGGGCTCGAACCGAGACGCTTTGCTTTTAGCAACCAGTTGCTTTACCAATTGAGATCCAGGATCGTCATTCACAGCTTTACTCCCACAAGCTTACAAAGCTCAGTGTTCTCTGCACGACTACAACTCCTGAAAGAGAGACAAAGTTTCCGGGTTCGATTTCCGATCCTGTACAAAGTTTTAATTTGTTAGGAAGCTTCAAATCAGGGTACACTGCACTGCAGATTGAAAATTCATTCTGGAAACAATCCTTTAATGTTTGAGTAACAACAGAACATTCTCAAGTGCCAATAATGGATCTTGATGAAACTTGTCGGCTGTGTAGAGAGGACAAAATTACGCAATACGTATTTTTTTTCTGCCCAGTTTCAGTTTCAAGGACTAAAAACACATCCAGATAGGTAATTTGGCATATTAGGTTCGGAGGAAATATCTCAGAAACGAAGATATATGTACAATATTCATATAAAATAATCATAAAAAATGTAATTAACATTCTTTAAAACTGTGTAATCAAATTTTGTAATAACTCGGAATTTTGTGAAATATCCCACCAACAATATTGTTTCTCAAGTGCAGATTGAGACCATAATCATTCACCAGAAATAGATCTGAAAATCTTCTCACCAAGTTCATCCAACTTCGAGAGCCGTATACATCTGACAGCTGTAACTGCCGTCGAACACTTTGGGACCACCAAATGAACAAGTTCGTTGTAATCAGGTAAGATACTAAGCGCAGTTGATTCACAGTGACAGCCACAAAATGGTTCAAATGGCTCTGAGCACTATGGGATTTAACTTCTGAGGTCATCAGTCCCCTAGACTTCAGCACTATTTAAACCTAACTAACCTAAAGTCATCACACACATCCATGCCCGAGGAAAGATTCGAACCTCAGACCGTGGCAACCACGAGGTTCCGGACTGAAACGCCTAGAACCGCTCGGCCACAGCTGCCAACATTTATCACTAACAAAGAAGTGGTACGACGGAGTTATATCTGTTACAGGGGTACTGAAACAGTGTGCAATATCTGGAATTTAAGCCTTACTCAGTGCGACAAATTCTAGATCGTTCTTCAGTCGCTTGGAGTCCTTAGCAAACGTGACACAAAACGAAACGACGTCAACCACGAGCTACTAGGTTCACAGAGGACGGCATGGTCCAGATGAAAACATAACAGAGATGCTAAGGAAATTTATTTCGGAATCTTCCAGACATAGGCACGTTATTCTCATGTTGTTGTTGTTTTGGTCTTCAGTCCTGAGACTGGTTTGATGCAGCTCTCCATGCTACTCTATCCTGTGCAAGCTTCTTCATCTCCCAGAACCTACTGCAACCTACATCCTTCTGAAACTGCTTAGTGTATTAATCTCGTGGTCTCCCTCTATGATTTTTACCCTCCACGCAGCCCTCCAATTCTAAATTGGTGATCCCTTGATGCCTCAGAACATATCCTACCAACCGATCCCTTCTTCTGGTCAAGTTGTGCCACAAACTTCTCTTTTCCCCAATTCTATTCAATACTTCCTCATTAGTTATGTGATCTACCCATCTAATCTTCAGCATTATTCTGTAGCACCACAAATCGAAAGCTTCTATTCTCTTCTTGTCTAAACTATTTATCGTCCATGTTTCACTTCCATACATGCTACACTCCATACAAATACTTTCAGAAACGACTTCCTGACACTTAAATCTATACTCGATGTTAACAAATTTCTCTTCTTCAGAAACGCTTTCCTTGCCATTGCCAGTCTACATTTTATATCCTCTCTACTTCGACCATCATCAGTTATTTTGCTCCCCAAATAGCAAAACTCCTTTACTATTTTAAGTGTCTCATTTCCTAATCTAATTCCCTCAGCATCACCCGACTTAATTCGACTACATCCCATTATCCTCGTTTTGCTTTTGTTGATGTTCATATTATATCCTCCTTTCAAGACTGTCCATTCTATTCAACTGCTCTTCCAAGTCCTTTGCTGTCTCTGACAGACTTACAATGTCATTGGCGAACCTCAAAGTTTTTATTTCTTCTCCATGGATTTTAATACCTACTCCGAATTTTTCTTTTGTTTCCTTTACTGCATGCTCAATCTACAGATTGAATAACTTTGGGGAGAGGCTACAACCCTGTCTCACTCCCTTCCCAAACACTGCTTCCCTTTCATGTCCCTCGACTCTTATAACTGCCATCTGGTTTCGGTACAAATTATAAATAGCCTTTCGTTCCCTGTTTTTTGACTCTGCACCTTTAGAATTTGAAAGAGAGTATTCCAGTCAACATTGTCAAAAGCTTTCTCTAGGTCTACAAATGCTAGAAACGCAGGTTTGCCTTTCCTTAATCTTTCTTCTAAGATAAGTCGTAAGGTCAGAATTGCCTCACGTGTTCCAGTATTTGTACGGAATAAAAACTGATCTTCCCCGAGGTCGGCTTCTACTAGTTTTTCCATTCGTCTATAAGGAATTCGTGTTAGTATTTTGCAGCTATGGTTTATTAAACTGATTTTTCGGTAATTTTCACATCTGTCAACACCTGCTTTCTTTGGGATTGGAATTATTATATTCTTCTTGCAGTCTGAGGGTATTTCGCCTGTTTCACACATCTTGGTCACCAGATGGTAGAGTTTTGTCAGGACTGGCTCTCCCAAGGCCGTCAGTAGTTCCAATGGAGTGTTGTCTACTCCTGGGGCCTTGTTTCGACTCAGGTCTTTCAGTGCTCTGTCAAACTCTTCACGCAGTATCGTATCTCCCATTTCATCCTCATCTACATCCTCTTCCATTTCCATAATATTGTCATCAAGTACATCGCCCTTGTATAGACCCTCTATATACTCCTTCCACCTTTCTGATTTCCCTTCTTTGCTTAGAACTGGGTTTCGATCTGAGGTCTTGATGTTCATACAAGTGGTTCTCTTATCTCCAAAGGTCTCTTTAATTTTCCTGTAGGCAGTATCTATCTTACCCCTAGTGAGGTAAGCCTCTACATCCTTACATTTGTCCTCTAGCCATCCCTGCTTAGCCATTTTGCACTTCCTGTCGATCTAATTTTTGAGACGATTGTATTCTGTTTTGCCTGCTTCATTTATTGCAATTTTATATTTTCTCCTTTCATCAATTAAATTCAATATTTCTTCTGTTACCCAAGGATTTCTACTAGCCCTCGTCTTTTTACCTACTTGATCCTATGCTGCCTTCACTACTTCATCCCTCAAAGCTACCCATTCCTCTTCTACTGTATTTCTTTCCTCCATTCCTTACAATTGTTCTCTTAAGCTCTCCCTGAAACTCTGTACAACCTCTGGTTCTTTCAGTTTATCCAGGTCCCATCTCCTTAAATTCCCACCTTTTTGCAGTTTCTTCGATTTTAATGTACAGGTCCTAACCAATAGATTGTGGTCAGAGTCCACATCTGCCCCTGGAAATGTCTTACAATTTAAAACCTGGTTCCTAAATCTCTGTCTTGCCATTATATAATCTATCTGATACCTTTTAGTATCTCCAGGGTTCTTTCATGTATACAACCTTCTTTCATGATTCTTGAACCAAGTGTTAGCTATGACTAAGTTGTGCTCTGTGCAAAATTCTACCAGGCGGCTTCCTCTTTCATTTCTTAGGCCCAATCCATATCCACCTACTACGTTTCCTTCTCTCGCTTTTCCTACACTCGAATTCCAGTCACCCATGACCCTTAAATTTTCATCTCCCTCACTATCTGAATAATTTATTTTATTTCATCATACATTTCTTCAATTTCTTCGTCATCTGCAGAGACAGTTGGCATATAAACTTGTACTACTGTAGTAGGTGTGGGCTTCGTATCTATCTTGGCCACAATAATGCGTTCACTATGTTGTTTGTTGTAGCTTACCCGCATTCCTATTTTCCTATTCATTATTAAACCTACTCCTGCATTACCCCTATTTGATTTTGTGTTTATAACCCTGTAGGCACCTGACCAGAGGTCTTGTTCCTCCTGCCACCGAACTTCACAATTCCCACTATATCTAACTTTTACCTGTCCACTTCCCTTTTAAAATTTTCTAACCTACCTGCCCGATTAAGGGATCTGACATTCCACCCTCCGATCCGTAGAACGCTAGTTTTCTTTCTCCTGATAACGACATCCTCTTGAGTAGTCCCCGCCCGAAGATCCGAAAGGGGGACTTTTTTATCCCCGGAATATTTTACCCAAGAGGACGCCAACATCTTTTAATCATACAATAAAGCTGCATGCCCTCGGGAAAAATTACGGCCGTAGTTTCCCCTTGCTTTCAGCCGTTCGAAGTACCAGCACAGCAAGGCCGTTTTGGTTATTGTTACAAGGCCAGACCAGTCAATCATCCAGACTGTTGCCCTTGCAACTACTGAAGAGGCTGCTGCCCCTCTTCAGGAAACACACGTTTGTCTCAACAGATACCCCTTCGTTGTGGTTGCACCTACGGCACGGCTATCTGTATCGCTGAGGCACGCAAGCCTCCCAACAACGGCAAGGTCCATGGTTCATGGTTCTCATAATAATCTAAAAAAAGCGAATATTCTAGGAAGACAATCTGACAGTTCTGTTACCCTACAGGAAGGAGTACACACTACCGGAAAACTACGCTAACGATCAGGGCAGGTTACCGGGGCGTTAACGGCAACAAGGAAGAAAATACCGCAAGTCGCTGATAAGTAACGACCAATCTAACAGTTAAAGGCCGATTCCAACACACCATACGTTGCTGCTAGCCGAAGAGCCCAGGAAGTAACCACTGGCAGTAAATGAAGATATGTCGTAACAGTTGAGGTTCCGTAGCAGGTTAACTGATCAGTCAACTTCAGTGTCCAGGTTCAGTGGGCAACGAACTTCTCAGCTCTCGCAGCTAGCGCCTCACAATCTGACCACGCGTGCACACCGCCACCGGTTCCGGCCTGACTTTCAGCGCGGAGACTTCCTCGTTGCTTTGTCCGAAGCGACCTACTCAATCCAGCACGCACACAGCATTAAAATAACTGCTCAAGCAAAACCACACAAGCTACACACCGTTGTCCGAAAACACTTCCACAAACAACTTGAACAATACTAAAACGGTCACTGTGGAACAACAAGGACTAATCACAAGTCGACACACACAGAGAATCCAGAAGCGGTCGGTGTCCAAATACACGTCGTCCGATGAGACGATCGACCAAACGACCAACCAAGGTCGTCCACACTCATGTCATGTGTGTCGGCAACGGTCGGGCAAGTCATGACTGTTCCGACGTCATTGCTGCTTCTTCCCGAGTGAACTGCCGACACACAACGACCCGGAAATACTAGCGATCGCTCCAAAGATAGTACGACCGTGCTGTTACCTATAAGCGCTGTTGCTGCAACTCACTGGTAAGCAAAGCAGCAACTTAGAGACGCCAATAAATCGAATAAGAAACGAGACGGCAGTACTGCGAAGACAAGATGTCAAGCAATAACGGCACGAACACGAGCAGCGCACGGCTCAGCTATAGTTGATTTAGTTTCCACAAAATGTATATACATGACCTAGCAGTCTATATAATGTCGGATGTTCCATGAGACGGATGACGCTGTTGTATACAGAGAAGTCGCGACGATATAAATTTATAACGAAATGAAGGAAGACCTACAGAGGATCGACACTTGATGCAGAAAGTAGCTATTGATCTCCAACGTGTACAAATGTAACGTATTGTAACGTTATTGTATGATCACACAATTGCAGATCACTGGCAATAGTTAGTTCCATTAAATACCTAGCTGTATGCATACGGAGTGATCTGAAATGGAATGAAATGAAATCACGACAAAGGCAGATTGCAGATTGACATTTATTGCAAGAATCCCGATGAAATGAAGTTCCATTAACAAAGGAAGAAGCTCATAAAACCCTCGTTGGACCAATACTGGAATATTGTTTGTCAATGCGGCGTCCATACCAGATCGTACTGATGGAGGAAATCCAGAAGATCCCAAGAAAAGCAGCAGCCGGCCGTGGTGGCCGAGCGGCTCTAGGCGCTTTAGTCCGGAACCGCGCGACTGCTACGGTCGCAGGTTCGAATCCTGCCTCGGGCATGGATGTGTATGATGTCCTTAGGTTAGTTAGGTTTAAGTAGTTCTACGTTCTAGGGGACTGATGACCTAAGATGTTAAGCCCCATAGTGCTCAGAGCCATTTTGAACCCCTAGTGCTCAGAGCCATTTTTGAGCAGCGCATTTAGTTGAGGGTTCATTTAGTAGGGAACGAAAGCATAACCCAGATGATCAACCAACTGCAATGGCAGACGTTAAGAGAGAGGTGTTGTGTATCATCGTGTGGATTATTGTTAAAATTCCACGATCATACTTTCCTCCTGCGCATAACCCGCGATAAGAGCATGAAGAAGGAATTAGGGAGATTCGAGCCTACATGGAGGCCCGCCGGAAATCGTTCCTGCCGCGAATTGTTCCCGAGTGTAAGAGGGAAGGAGGGAAGCGACAGTTGTGCACAAAGCACCCTCCTCCACACACCACAAGGTTGCTTGCGGAGTATAGATACAGATATACAGGGGGATACAGAAGCGGCACTTCGAGGTCGGCATACAACTAATCCTGATTCAAGATAAGTTTATCTAGCAAAATCATATTGGGTGTATTTTGAAAACAAAAAAAATGAGGAGCTGGCAACACTGTTGCGATTGTGTAGCGTATCCCTTATCAACGGTCGTAGCTCAAAGTAGCCCATCATCTGACTGTGGGATACATCAAAGTGCACGCATTTGTTATCAACCGCGCAATGCAAAAACATATTTGATCCTGACAGATTCATGTAGTGCGACTTCCCGACGGAGTACGTAAACGATGAATACATCGATATGCTTATGGTGCCGCGTGCATCTGGTAACCACATTGCTACTGCTGCTCTTCCGTATGCTGCACGGTACCCTCAAAGGATTCATGACAATGAGAATGTTTCTCGTCATCTGGACCAGCGTCTTCACCCGTAAATAATGGAAAGAGGTCGTCCAAGAAATAGACGTACTCCACAAACAGAGGACGCGATTCTTGAAAACGTTCACCAGTTACCTCGGCCAAGCATCCATGATATTACAACGTAGTTCGAGATATTTCGAAGACCGGTTGTTGAAGCGAAGCACGATGAAGAACTACATCAGTGTCATTACAGATTAACTTCACACCAGCAACCAGAAGACA
Organism: Schistocerca gregaria; assembly: GCF_023897955.1. Lineage (NCBI taxonomy): Eukaryota > Metazoa > Arthropoda > Insecta > Orthoptera > Acrididae > Schistocerca > Schistocerca gregaria. Next base: position 352,432,717 of record NC_064922.1, on the reverse strand, counting down.
GTGTTCCATTACAGTTTTGTGAACGGATTCTGCACCAAATGGAAGATCACGATCGTATTGTAAATAAAGTGATACGGACTGACAATTTTAGATTCACTCGTGAAGGTATTTTTTACCTGTACAATGGGCATTATTGGTCAGAAATCAAATCACATGTCACCTTTGAACATGACTTTCAGGCAGGCTTTGGCATAAAGCTACGGCAGGAATAGTGGGAGAAGTGCTTTTGGGCCCGTACCTATTGCCGGACAAGTTGAATGCGCCATTGTATCGTAGGTTTCTTTGCAATACTTTTCCTGACACATTAGAAAACGTTCCACGATATTCGGCCGTAGCTATGGTTTCTGCATGATGGTGCACTGCCACACTGTAGAAAGAATGCGCTATACTGTTTTAATGAAGCGTTTCCAAGCGAAATGGACTGGTTGAACAAGTTCAATCTTCTGGCCTCCAGGCTCCTAAGACCTTAATCCACTCGATTTATACTTGTGGAGACACTTAAAGGAACAAGTTTATACTGCTCCGTCGATGGATGTCCACCACGTAATATTTCGCGTACATGCCGCTTCGTCAGTGGCTAATGGAAATTTGCTGCGTATGGTCCAGCAGAGTGTGTGATCCAGAGTGAGCCGAAATGGTGGTTTGCGCCATGGATGAAACAAGGTGCTCGCTTACGTCTGTAAGTAGTTCATGTAACGTCGCGATGTTTAAATAAATGTTACAGTAACAATAACATGTCCGAAAGAACAGACAAAACTTTGATCCAGCAGCTACTATGAATTAAGAAGCAAAGGAATTTACGGACATTAGCTGCGATGGCATTTTTTGAAATCATTAGGGAAATTAACGGCAAACTAGGTCTCGTGCTTACAAGACAGGTATTCTGACCTCTAAACCAACCAGACACAGTGGTCACTGCAACTTCACGGATTAATTTCGCACGCCTCTCGTCAGACCCCAATTCTCAACTTATCCACACACTACTGATGTAGTTCCCCTTGTCCATTATCCTCATTACTCGCCGACTCCCTAAGGAGTACGAGCCTGCGCTGAAGAGATCATTGGCCGTCTCTCCTTAATTAATATACACATACAGGGTGTTTCAAAAATGACCGGTATATTTGAAACGGCAATAAAAACTAAACGAGCAGCGATAGAAATACACCGTTTGTTGCAATATGCTTGGGACAACAGTACATTTTCAGGCGGACAAACTTTCGAAATTACAGTAGTTACAATTTTCAACAACAGATGGCGCTGCAAGTGATGTGAAAGATATAGAAGACAACGCAGTCTGTGGGTGCGCCATTCTGTACGTCGTCTTTCTGCTGTAAGAGTGTGCTGTTCACAACGTGCAAGTGTGCTGTGGACAACATGGTTCATTCCTTAGAACAGAGGATTTTTCTGGTGTTGTAATTCCACCGCCTAGAACACAGTGTTGTTGCAACAAGACGAAGTTTTCAACGGAGGTTTAATGTAACCAAAGGACCGAAAAGCGATACAATAAAGGATCTGATTGAAAAATTTCAACGGACTGTGAACGTGACGGATGAACGTGCTGGAAAGGTAGGGCGACCGCGTACGGCAACCACAGAGGGCATCGCGCAGCTAGTGCAGCAGGTGATCCAACAGCGGCCTCGGGTTTCCGTTCGTCGTGTTGCAGCTGCCGTCCAAATGACGCCAACGTACACGTATCGTCTCATGCGCCGGAGTTTACACCTCTATCCATACAAAATTCAAACGCGGCAACCCCTCAGCGCCGCTACCATTGCTGCACGATAGACATTCGCTAACGATATAGTGCACAGGGTTGATGACGGCGATATGCATGTGGGCAGCATTTGGTTTACTGACGAAGCTTATTTTTACCTGGACGGCTTCGTCAATAAACAGAACTGGCGCATACGGGGAACCGAAAAGCCCCATGTTGCAGTCCCATCGTCCCTGCATCCTCAAAAGGTACTGGTCTGGGCCGCCATTTCTTCCAAACGAATCATTGGCCCATTTTTCAGATCCGAAACAATTACTGCATCACGCTATCTGGACATTCTTCGTGAATATGTGGCGGTACAAACTGCCTTAGACGACACTGCGAACACCTCGTGGATTATGCAAGATGGTGCCCGGCCACATCGCACGGCTGACGTCTTTAATTTCCTGAATGAATATTTCGATGATCGTGTGATTGCTTTGGGCTATCCGAAACATACAGGAGGCGGCGTGAATTGGCCTCCCTATTCGCCAGACATGAACCCCTGTGACTTCTTTCTGTTGGGACACTTGAAAGACCAGGTGTACCGCCAGAATCCAGAAACAATTGAACAGCTGAAGCAGTACATCTCATCTGCATGTGAAGCCATTCCGCCAGACACGTTGTCAAAGATTTCGGGTAATTTCATTCAGAGACTACGCCATATTATTGGTACGCATGGTGGATATGTGGAAAATATCGTACTATAGAGTTTCCCAGACCGCAGCGCCATTTGTTGTTGACAATTGTAACTACTGTAATTTCGAAAGTTTGTCTGCCTGAAAATGTACTGTTGTCCCAAGCATATTGCAACAAACGGTGTATTTCTATCGCTGCTCGTTTAGTTTGTATTGCCGTTTCAAATATACCGGCCATTTTTGAAACACCCTATATGTGGTGTCTCTTCTTTAGGCACAAAGTTTTGATTTCCATCAACGTCGACTAGCAGCCAATGTCCTAAATATCTTTATGACTGGATACAACTTGATACTTTAAATTAAAAAAGAAATTTGGCACTATCGCGACTCGAACATCGAAGGGTCTACGTATCCGTTCCCCACGGCGTTGTCTCATCTAACTGACCTATTGGGACAGTGCGGAATTCATACTACATGATCTTGGCCACGTGTCACGCAGTGTCGATTTTTACAATCACATTTCTGTTACATCTACTGGTGGGATCAGATTTTGCCTGATACGCTTTTGTCTCGAACTGGGATGCCGACTGCCAAGTACGGTAATTTTTGCTCACGCTATACATGAAAGTTTGCTCTGAATAATAGTGCCTACCATCTCTGCCAAATATCGCATGACAAGAAACCATAAATACGACAAAGTGTAAAGAATTTCTTAAAATTCAAAATCACAACAGGATAAGAGAACGTTTAAATGACTTCCCAAAATAGAGTCACGGCTAGAAGTCAAAACCTGCCTTATGGATAGTAAAATTCAAAAGGATATATAAGATTCATAACTCAGTCATTGCATAAGGAGCGAAAAGCCAGTTAAAAAAACACTAACTGAAGGTACCAAAATGTGCTTTAGGCTTCCTTTACTTATGGGTGCTTACTTGTCTAAGCTATATTATAATAGCCCGGTGGTTTACTGAGCACTGTTACATAAATGGCCAAAACGATTATAATACAATTACTCAGAATAAGGGTAATGTATTACAAGCCCGCCCAGTTTACCGTGAGCTCTAGCGTACGGCTTTCCGGATTGGGAAGGAGTGCCTGGTCCCTCTGGCACAAATCCGTCCGGCGGATTTACGTCGAGCCGGCTGAGGTGGCCGAGCGTTCTAAGTTCTAGGGGACTGATGACCTCACATGTTAAGTCTCATAGTGCTCAGAGCCTTTTTTTTTTTTTTTTTTTTTTTTTTTTTTTTTTTTTTTTTTTTTTTTTGCGTCGAGGTCCGGTGAGCGGGCCAGTCTGTGCATGGTTATTAGACGGTTTTCCACCTACCTCGGCGAACGCGTATGCGTACAGCACCATTACTCTATCACGCAAACATAGGGATTACACTCGTCTTGTCTGAGGTCTGAGACGTTCCCGGGAGGGGGGGGGGCAGAGACACTTTTGCCTTGAACCGCTGTGCCCGAGCCGTTCTAGGCGCTTCAGTCTGGAACGGCGCGACCGCTACGGTCGCAGGTTCGAATCCTGTCTCGGGCATGGATGTTCCGCCTATGGTCTGTTAGCATAAAAAGTCACGTTTGTCGCCGAAGAGTGCAGTTCCTACTGGCAGGCGCCGGTGCCTTAGGTTAGTTAGGTTTAAGTAGTTCTTAGTTCTAAGGGACTGATGACCTCAGATATTAAGTCCCATAGTGCTCAGAGCCGTTTTAACCATTTTTCGGAGTAGTAAAGCAACTTAAATCAATATAAGCAAATCTTCTGTTCCAGACACCCACCATACAAATTGGGTTCCTTTCAGAGTATGCTGATGCAATGTCTCAATACTTAACAACCATATACAACCCATCGCTCGAGGAACAAATTTTACACTACTGGCCATTAAAATTGATACACCACGAAGATGACGTGCTACAGACGCGAGATTTAACCGACAGAAATAAGATGATGTGATATGCAAATGATTAGCTTTTCAGAGCATTAACACAAGGATGGCGCCGGTGGCGACACCTACAACGTGTTGACATGAGGAAAGTTTCCACCCGATTTCTCACACTCAAACAGCAGTTGACCGGCGTTGCCTTGTGAAACGTTCCTGTGATGTCTCGTGTAAGGAGGAAAATTACGTACCATCACGTTTCCGACTTTGATACAGGTCGGATTGTAGCCTATCGCCATTGCGGTTTACCGTATCGAGACATTGCTGCTCGCTTTGGTCGAGATCCAATGACTGTTAGCGGAAAATGGAATCGGTGGGTTCGGGAGGGTAATATGGAATGCCGAGCTGGATCACAACGGCCTCGTATCACTAGCAGTCGATATGACAGGCATCTTATCCGCATGGCTGTAAAGGATCGTGCAGCCACTTCTCGATCCCTGAGTGAACGGATGGGGACGTTTGCAAGACAACAACCATCTGCACGAACAGTTCGACGACGTTTGCAGCAGCATGGTATATCAGCTCGGAGTCCATGACTGCCGTTACCCTTGACGCTGCATCACAGACAGGAGCGCCTGCGATGGTGTACTCAACCACGAACCCGGGTGCACGAATGGCAAAACGTCGTTTTTCCGGATGAATTCAGTTTCTGTTTACAGCATCATGATGGTCGCATCCGTGTTTGGCGACATTGCGGTGAACCCATGTTGGAAGCGTGTATTCGTCATCGCCGTACTGGCGTATCACCCGGCGTCATGGTATGGTGTGCCATTGGTTACACGTCTAGGTCACCTCTTGTTCGCATTGACGGCACTTTGAACAGTCGACGTTACATATCAGGTGCCCTTTCATTCGATCCCTGCGAAACCCTACATTTCAGCAGGATAATGCACGACCGCATGTTACAGGTCCTGTATGGGCCTTTCTGGATGGAGAAAATGTTAGATTGGTGCCCTGGCCAGCACATTCTCCAGATCTCTCACCGATTGAAAACATCTGGTCAATGGTGAGGCGTATCAAGACCGTTATAACGACCAGAGGTGGTTGTTCTGGGTACTGATTTCTCAGGATCTATGCACCCAAATTGCGTGAAAATGTAATCACATGTAAATTCTAGTATAATATATTTGTCCAATGTATACCTATTTATCATCTGCATTTCTTCTTGGCGTAGCAATTTTAGTGGCCAGTAGTGATTACACCTTCCGCTGCTAGTGTTGCCATCTGCGCGTCTAATGGTGGTTTTTGCACGCTGACGTCACACATATGCGGTGGTCACATTAATGTGACTGGAACGTGTAGAAATTATAGATTCAGCTTTCTCTCATAATTTATTAGTTCACAAGCTGATGTTTGCTGTAAACTGGAAACAAGTAATCGTTTGTTTCGTTGTAAAAAAACAGTGGAGCGAAGCAAACGATGGCGCTAATAATGTACGATGTAATTGGATATAATAACTTTTAACATTATTCTAATGAGTTTTTATTTGTGCAAATGACGACTACATTATTAAGTTAATACCCAATTACCCAAATGTATCTATTTCGGTCCTACGGCGTGACGAGCTTAACAGCATTAGGCTTGAAAGCTTTTTCGCTTATCGAATTAAACGTGGGGCGCGTCCGTTTATCACACGGTGCTAGTCTCGGCCGGACAGCGGCGGGGAGCAAACACGGCGTTGTCGCTGCGATACGGTTAGCCCCGTAGCCCCGCCCGCTCGGCGACAATTCCAGCTGCCGTCAATTAACTCACGCCGTAACACCGCCTCCTCACACCGCCCGTGTAAATTATTTATCCATGAACCCCTGACCTTTGCTTCACGTCCCTGCAACTCGACCTCGCTACACAGTACCTATTGATGTCCTTAAGATGAGCCTTATCTTATGCATTAGTAATGTTTGTAAGGATCAGCACTAATGAGCCACAACATTACGGCCACTACCCCCTGCTAGATTCATTCTTGCTTGGTTGTGTTGCGGACAAATAACGATGCAGAGACGAGTGAGGAACAGTTCTAACAAAGATACGAGGATACGTCTAGAAAATTAACTGAAATAAGCGTTATTGACAAAAAAAGAAGGAAAAAAGTAGCTATGGCCCTGATGCTGCAAATGAGTATCTCGGAAACGCCGAAGCTACACAATGTGATCAAAAGTATCCGTACATCCCCGAAAACGTACTTTTCATATTAGGTGCATTTTTCTGCCATCTGTTGCCAGTAACTCCATACCAGCGATCTCAGTAGTCATTAGACATCGTGAGACAGCAGAATGGGACTTCGAACGTGGTCACGTGATTGGATGTCACTTGCGTCATACGTCTGTGTACGATACTTCCACACTCCTAAACATCCCTGTGTCCACTGTTTCTGATGTGACAGTGAAGTGGAAACGTGAAGGAACATGCACAGTACAAAAGCGTACAGGCGGACCTCGTCTGTTGACTGATACATAACGCGGACAGCTCAAGAGGGTAGCAATGTGTAATACGCACACATCTATCCAGACCACCACACAGGAATTCAATGCTGCATCAGGATCCACTGCAGGTACACTTAGGCAGGATGTGATAAAACATGGATTTCATGGTCGAGTGGCTGCTTATAAGCCACACATCACGCCGGTAAATTGCGAAGGACGCCTCGCTTGGTGTAAGGAGAGTAAACATTGGACGATTGAACAGTGGAAAAACGTTGTGTGGAGTGACGAATCGCGGTACACAGTGTGGCGATCCGATGGCTGTGTGTGGGTTTGGCGAATTCCCGGTGAACGTCATATGCCAGCGTGCGTAGTGGCAACAGTAAAATTCGGAGGTGGGTGTGTTATGGTGTGGTCGCGTTTTCCACGTAGCGGGTTTACATCCATTGTTGTTTAGCGTGGCATTATCACAGCATTGGCCTCCATTGATGTTTTAAGCACATTCTTGGTTCCCACTGTTGAAGAGCAATTCGGGGATGGCATTTGCATCTTTAAACACGATCGAGCACCTGTTCATAATGAACGATTTTTGGCGGAGTGGCTACAAGACAGTAGCATCCCTGTAATGGACTAGCCTGCACAGAGTACTGACCTGAATCCGATAGAACACCTTTGGGGATGTTTCTGAATGCCGACTGCGTGCCAGGCCTCACAGACCGACATCGAGACCTCTCGTCAGTGCAGCACTCCGTGAAGAATGGGCTGCCATTTCTCAAGAAACCTTCCAGCACCTGATTGAACGTATGCCTACGAGAGTGGAAGCTGTCATCAAGACTAAGCGTGAGCCAACACCACACTGAACTCCAGCATTACCGACGGAGGGCACCACGAACTTGTAAGTCATTTCCAGCCAGCTGTCAGGATACGTTTGGTCACATAGTGAAACATCCTTTTCGTGTACTACTATCGTGCATATCTCTGGAAAGTCGGACGGAAGAAACCACGAGTAGTCGACAAGGGGTCGGACCTTTACTCCTCGTATCGGAACGCCGAAGTGGGAAGCTTTCCATTTACGAAAAGTACGAGAGCGGCAATGTGTGGTCGCTCTGACGAGAGAGTGCAATGCTAGGGCAGGCAGAGGTGATTCGTAGAACGTATTTTAACACACTCTTTTTAGCACGGGGCTCAGTGGCAGACAACCCTTACGTGTGGCAGCGTTTAGGTTACCGAAGCTAAATAATAACACTAGAGCGCTGCAAACTGAAAATTCTCTGTGTAGCAACTCCAGGGGAGAAGTTTCACATCAAACAATTAAGTTATAGCTCATCCACCACCTACAGCAATGGTTCCAAAACTTTCTTAGTTCATTACCCCTAAGTGCAGAATGAAATATTCTTCTTAGAACATAATGATTTTCGAGGTGATGTAAAACGAATAATATTGTGTGTGTGTGTGTGTGTGTGTGTGTGTGTGTGTGTGTGGGTGGGTGGGTGGGTGTGTTTAGGAATGAATGATGAAGCCATTCGTGGTGCATCACGAGTGCTACCTACATCTCATTTTCAGAAAGGGAAGCTAGTTATCCACAGTGAGGTGACACACTTGGTACAAAACATGCTTCCCTACATTACTTCATTCTATTGCCGCACTTACTTCACATGCACACTGCACTGAAATGCCTGTGCTAGAAGGACAGAGCGGATCGTGTTGTGGAAAGGGGCCAGAAAGAGTTCCTGTTAGTTGCGCTCAACATTCAAACTTTATTTATGAACACACAATATTACAACAAGGATGCAAAACAGTCAAAACTTTAATCGACCTCCTTTGATTGCGTTTAGATCGGCGGAAGGCCACATTCAAAATCCAAGACACAAGGCTTAAGAGAAACTGAAATACAAGGTTCTTCTGGCGGTTTCACCCAAGAATATTTTCTAAATGTTCAATCTAATCGGCGGAAGGCCTTAACAATTTAATTTTAATAGAACTAGGGCTGAGGTCGCATACTAAGCAATAAGAGGAGTTTCAATCAAAAGGCACAAGGCCTTATCTTAAAACGTTTCATGAAAATTGGGCTGAAGGCCCCATTCAAAAGCAGAACCATCTCATCCCTTAAGGGCAAGACAAGGACAATAATTTAAGAGATATTAATACTCGGCTGAAGGTCATATATCAACAAAATACGTTGAACGGCTTAAGGCCTAGAAAGAGTTTCAATCTAGAAGGCAAAAGATCTTATCTTAAAACATTTCTCTGGGCCCGGCGGAGGTTCGAGTCCTCCCTCGTGCATGGGTGTGTGTGTTTGTCTTTAGGATGATTTACGTTAAGTAGCGTGCAAGCTTAGAGACTGATGACCTTAGCAGTTAAATCCCATAAGATTTCACACACATTTGAACATTTGAACATAAAATCTTTCCAACAAAATTCGGCTGAAGGCCTCATTTAAAAATATAACAATCTCATGTCTTTAGGGCAAGAAAAGAACATTAATTTAAGAGATATTGATACTCGGCTGAAAGCCACACATCAACCAAATAATTAAAATCCAAACAGGGAAATTACTACATATCACAGACGGAACGGCGCTCAGAAGTTTCCAAGGGTCGGCCTGAGATTGTAACACTAACGCCAGTTTAGGTGAGACAGGCAGCCTGTCCAACGACTTCTTAACCTGCAGGCAACCAAAGCGACAGACAGCTGACCGACCAATCAACCAAATCAGTTCCGTTCCACGCAATCATCAAAACGACCACAAGATTTCAATACACAACACACAGAATATTGGCGCCCACAACGACCAACACCTCAGCTCTCAAACTACAAGCCGCACTAAACAGCAACAACACGACGAGGAAAATACACTGCCGAAAATTACGTCAACGACCAGGGCGGGTAACCGGTACGTCAACGGCCACAAGGCGGAAGACACCGCTGATGAACTGCCATAACAGGTAATAAATTAAGTTAAATTTCACAGGAAGACGGCTGGAATCTTAGCCAACTTAAATACACTCACGTTGTTGTTCGCTGGAATGTCCCAAAAGCGACAACCAGGATCAAACGAAGAATGTAAACAGTTGAGGCTCGACAGTAAGTTAAGTGCTGACTCAACTTTCATGTTCAAGATCGTTGGGCGACGAGCTTCGTAGCACTCGCAAGCAGCACCTCACACTCCAACCACGACGGCACGCGGCCAGCGGCTCAGGACCGAATCCGCGCGACGGGTGCTTGCTTGCTGCTCCGTGCCAACCGACCGAATGGACTGCTGGTCCGTCCGCGACTGCACTGCTGGTGCGTCTCCCATTCACTCCCTACCCGCCGCACGACGACCCGTAAATACTATCATTCGCTCCAGAGACGGTACGACAGGGCGCTTATCGACACGCGCTGCTGCTGCCAGTCAGAGGCAAGTAAAGCAGGAAGTTAGTGACGCCAGTAAATGGAATAAGGAAACGAGGCGGCGCTACCGTAAAAAAGGTGACAAACAAGTAATGGGATGAACATGAGCCGTGCACGTCTCAACAACACTGGGAGACGTTTCGTCTATGATCCATCAGAGCACCAAGTCGTGTTTGTTGCAGAAGGGCTAGGCTAGTAGCGTAAGTTGGAGCCTAAAGCTTCGACGTTGTGTAGCGTGGTTGGATGTTTGCGAACACGGGTTCATCATTTATTTTATCATTCGATACTATTGTTCAAATGGTTCTTAGCACTATGGGACTTAACATCTGAGGTCATCAGTTCCCTACAACTTAGAACTACTTAAACCTAACTAACCTAAGGAGATCACACCATCCATGCCCGAGGCAGGATTCGAACCTACTTGATTAGTTCCTCACGACACCACCCTAAAAACCTTCGAAGTTTGTCGCTTAAGTCCTGGGACTCCCTGTATAATGAGGTTATCTGCAGAAAAAAACTACAAAAAAATCCAGGCATACCTTGGTGAAATTTCGAAGTGGTAAAAATTAGCTATTAATTATAGATTTCGTAAATGCAAAATTTTGCATTTCGAAAAACGAAGAAAAGTAATATCCAGTGACGACAGCATTAATGAGCCACTTTTGGAATCCTCTACCAAATACAATGACACTCCCTCTTCTGGCCCGGACCAATTGCTTTAAGACCTTACACGTAATAACGCCAAGTGCCATCTGTCCGACGGAGCATAATACGAGATTCATCTGAAGAGACTACCTGTCGCGACTCAGTGAACGTCTATGCGTGGAACTGGCGTGCAAATTTCATCGTTCATTGCCAATGAACAGCAGTCAGCACCGGGCGCCAGTCGCAGACGCCCACACACAACAACGGTCGCTGCACGGTCGTTGAGGAGACACTGTTGGTAGCCTCTTGGTTCATCTGGACACTCAGTCTCTCAAGAGTTGCACATCTATTCGCCCGTACACATCTTCATAGCCGTCGTTCTAGGTTGACATCTATCGTCCATGGTGCACCATTGTTGCCTCGAGGCCGGTCTTAGACAGCTCGATTTAGCCATGTGCGGTGTAACATAGTGGGACACGAAGACTTTACAAATTAGCCGTTTCGGAAATGCTTCTACCCTAGGCCTGAAAGCCAATGATCATACCTTTTTAGCGTCATATTAATTTCTCCGTTCCCGCATTACAACGATTGCACTATTTTACTCGTCCCCCCGACATGCTTTGTATTCTTTTCCTGCTAATAATACCACCTGCCATCTGTGATTGGTTATTGTCTAATAACTTTGAAATTTCATCAAGGTATGCCTGGATAATTTTGTAGTTTTTCTCTTCAGATAACACATAATTATACCGGGTGTCCCAGCAATGTCGACGTCGAATGTAGGATACGATCTCATTAATGCACTATGGGCCTCGTTTGTAAAGGTCCCTGAAAAAAAAAATTAAAAAAAAAAGACCAACCTGGCGAGTAAAGCTGAAACAAAAGGGCCAGATTTATGTTTCCCATTCTTCGTGTGAATAGATTAAGGCAAATGCCGGGAGGGTGCCCTTGAAAATAAACGCAAGATTCCTTCCTCACCTTTCCGTAGCCCGACATCGGTAACTTAAGGGAGTTTTAAATAAAGGGACGAAGATTATATTTTACACTCCCGTCGACGACGAGCTCGTTATGGATGTAAGACACGTTCGGATTTAGATGGAAAGAGGAAAGAATCTGCTTTGTCCTTATCAGAGAAACCACATCGGCGTTCGCCTAAAGCGATTCAAGGAAACCACGGAAACCTAAATCTGCATAGGTGGAGGTGAGATTTGAACCGCCGTTCTCACAGATGCGAGTCAAGTAGTTGCCCCTGCGCCACTTCACTTGGTAAAGGAATTTTCAAGTTACATCAAGATATATAGTCTTAGGGCTATACAGTGCGAATTAAACTGTCAACGGAAGCTCTCACAGCATAGCAATTACCTGGAACTGATTGGGAGATGATAAATGTTTTTGACACACAGCAAAGGCCTGTTGTTCTTTAATGCGGTCTCTAACAGTATGAACTACTGCTGACGTTTTTCATAAGAACAAAAGTAGGTAGGACAGCTAACACAATGATGAAACAGTGGAAGCAACCATTTAGCCTAATGAGTTGTGCACCGTATTCACGATCTTCCAGGATCTACTTATGTGCAAAACTTTTGAGTTCTGTCCAATTATTGACATTTCCAGTAAAGCTTGTGTTCAACAAAGACGGCTGGAAGAAATAAAATCCATTATATAAAACTGACGCCACGTTTTTTCATTTGATATTTCTCAAACATTACACTAGAAATATTGATAATGTAGCAAACCACATATGTGAATCGTTATACAAACAATTGCTACTTAATGGGGATGGAACGGAAAACGTAAACATTAATTTAAAAATATCATTACAACCATATTTATTAATGAACAAATCTAAAATTTAGTATGTATAAAGCAAAAGAGCTGCGGTTTAACAGAAAAAATATGTAATAAGATTTTCAGGATTAATATTTTGCCAGAAATTTGAAGTTTTAATTTTTTTTATGAAAAGCCATATCTCAAATTCTAAACATGCAGTTAACCTGAAGAACTTATTGTAGTGTCCTGAGAAGGTTATTAGACCACTGAAATGCGGTTATTAATATAAGGTACATATTGTATCATTAACAGAGTCTTTACTTTTGCACATACAAAATTTACATTTTTTCCTACGTACAGTCATTTAAAAATCAGACTCTAATTGCAGGATCTCGAATTTTTTAGTTCCAGGGAGACAGCAACGCGTTGAGAACCGTTTCTGAAAATGTCATAGCATTAGCACATATACATTTTGAGAAAAGGCTTCTAATAAAGTAAAAAATGTGAAAACAGAGAAAATGAGGTTCAAAGATTTTCTTCTTATACTTCTACATGTAATAAGTTTACCTCAATTTTAAAATCCTCCGTACTACTACTTCTCATCCTCCAAGTTTCTCTTCTTTCCTCTTCGAATCTGCATGGCCTGTATTTGTAGGTACGACACTGGTCTGTTAGCTTTCTTGACCATGCTCTCATTGTTGGTGTAAAATGATTCTGTTGTAAACATACCAGGATTTATACCAACTCCCTTCAGAACTTCAATTCTGCCATTACTTCCGTTTTTGTAACTGCATCACAGACACCTATTTTGAGTACTTGAAGTCCACAGAATGTTCTTTTTGAGCATCTAATCCAAATTAAATTACTGAGATTTTGATTTCCATTTTGTGTCTTTCCTTGGAGACACTTCCTCAGTAAATAAGGTCTGGCAAGAATCCTGAATGTGAGCTTAATTGCATTAATAACAGGTTCTGGTAATGAGTGTTTATGTGAATACATCTCATTTCTGTTGTTGAACTTACACCAGTCGTCTTTCAGAGACAGATTGTGCACTGGTGTTTGGTCAGTGGATAGTTTGTGGAAAAAAAATTGCCCACTCAGCAGGCCTCATTGCCTCTAAGTTATATGTGTTTTTCCTGATAGCCCTCTCATAGAATAATTGAAGACGATCAATGTCTTTCAGAGTAAGCCTGCCTTTTCCTCCTAGTGGTTTTCCATCCTCAAGTACTTCACCTTTATTCTCTTTCAGCAAGTGAAGAAGCCTACCATGAAGCCTCTTTTGGAAGTGACCATCACATTCCAACTTTTCTATTGTTGTTTTGTATGGATTTTTATCTGTTACAGCTTTGCCGCACGGAGTGGCCGAGCGGTTCTAGGCGCAACTGTCTGCAACCGCGCGACCGCTATGGTCGCTGGATCGAATCCTGCCTCGGACATGGATGTGTGTGATGTCCTTAGGTTAGTTAGGTTGAAGTACTTCCATAGTGCTCAGGGCCATTTGAGCCATTTGTTACAGCTTTGAACAAAGAGGAGTCCGCATCACCAAGGTATTTAATATACTTAATACCATACTGGTCCTCAGATCTGGAGAACATCCTCGCAATTGCAGCAGCCTCCATACCCCCACTTGAGCCATTATAATTTTTAAGGCATGCTACTCCATGGTTTTCTTGCCCCAGTTTTTCGCTGTCTTCATTGTTGGACATTTTCCTTGTTGCACACTGGTAGCAGTACTGAGACATAATTTCTGCATCTAAAACTTTACCTCAGTCAATACCAATAACAGATGCAACTCCATACAGAGATGTGTGACCCCTTTTCATCCAGGTCCCATCTACAACACAAACATGTCAGTAACATTGGTAGCAGATTCACTATCATGAACATCTACTGCAGGATCTGTTTCTTTTTGGTTTATTTCTACCAATTACCCCAATGGTTTCTTTATAGATACTGTGGCAGTAACACATACAGCATCAGACATTTCTTTGTTTATTTTATCAAACCTTGCACAAGGTGGAGGCATGTTCAGAAAAACGCACAAAAATTTACCTCCTTCCCTGCCCTGTCCAAGGCATCTCAGAGCATATGATTACCTAAAATTGCTTTCATAAGTACCAGTGTCAGATTTTTGGAGGATGAAAATGAAAATTCATAGCCACCCGAATTACAAATTAATTTATAATCAAAATCTATCCACACTCTTCTTTCTTCAACAACAATCATGCTTTTCGTATTTTTACAGCTAACACATGAACATGAAAACTTTATAGCCTGGCAGGGTAGCTCTAAATCAATAAGTCTGACTCCAGTGGAATCCATATCGACATTATTCACGGACCTGTACAGTTCTCCTGCCCAAGTTTCGATGCTGAAGCTGAGAGCTTATGTTCGAGCTGCTTCCTCTTTTTTGTTAGTGAACCGATTTCCATTAAACCTCCGTTTCCTAAACACAGTTTTTACACAGCCCATTATGCATACATTTTAACTTCCACGTAAAGGTTTGCTAATTCAACCTTCCACCTACTAATGCGTGTTAGTATTGTCAAAACGTAAATAAACCACATGCAAGAAAATTATCAAGCAAAGATATAGATGTGAGCCAGAGATATAGATGTCAGCCAAAGATATCGAAAGAAAATAGCCTTCACACTGTTAAGAATTCCGCGGAAGCAAGGAGTTTCCCAAATGTCGGAAAAGGTGGGAGTGGTGCAGATATAATCATTTTAACAATTTAAAGGCATTTCTAAAGTTGCTATCACGATAACATTCACACACAACAGATTAAACTGTGTACACCAAGAAAATAACACCTGATCGTCATCCAACGTCCTACCGAAAAAAAAAATGTATAACTTATTTCACTAATCGATGTTGGTCAATGAAAAGGCTCATAACTGTATGACAGTTTGGATAATAACTAAATACAAAAAGTTTCTAAACCTAACTGTCTATGTTATGTAATATTATGAAGGAAGAAACCTCCTTACCTGCAATACATCTTAAAAGAGCTGATGATAGAGCCACGCGACACGAATGTACACATGGTGACTGACACTCCGCACCTCACGAGCATGCTGCTTCTGGCAATAATGACTAACTTCAATTGTTGCCAATAATTCGTTACGGAAGGAGCGGAAGGTAGAAAAAGCCGCTAATGAAAATCTTGAATTTATATGTCATTGTTGATGGAAAGATAAGACTGCGGACTCACAGTCCGCGATGCGTGTAACGGAGGGTTAAAATCGATTTTTTGGATCAAAATCCATTACATCCCCCCTTAAACAATACCTTAACAATGAACGTTGACAGAACCTGTCACGGAATGTACCAGGAGGTTACAACTAAAGTGCAGTTACTCACTGAGGTATAGTGTGGACTGTAATTATCGTAGGGGAGCGAAACTTGATAAATATTCTAATGTGTTGTTTCGCAACCGATTTACGCTGGAAAAAATTAATCCAGGTTTGGGCCACTTTTTTCAAATCTGGTGTTGTGAATGTTTCTACATGTAATGGATTAGCAAGGTGAAGTGGGCAGAATAGATCAAACAAGTGAGAAAGATACAATCTGGATTTCATTATTAACCGTCATTACACAATTTGTTCAATACGAACACCGGAGACTTCGACGAGATCAGTAAAATTCGTAAATGCTTTGTGGGAAGATGTAATATCAATGAGTCACTGTCGGAATCGGCCAACTCATACAAATACCTGAATGTAACTCTTTAAAGGAAATGAAATGCAACGATCACATAGGTTCAGTCATAGCTGAAACAGATGGTAGACTTCGGTTCATTGGTAGAATACTGCGTAACTGCAATCAGCCTACAAAGGAGATTGCATACAAATCACGAGGGTGACCAATTCTAGAATATTGCTCAAATACGTGGTACCCATACCAAATAGGACAAACACGATATATTGAACGTAGACAGGGAACATGATTCGAGGGAATTAGTGCAAAAGACGATGGGAAAGCAATTTTACAGAGAGACGTGCTTCACATTTTTGAAGATGAATGCCGGTGACGCTTAATTTTCACCAACGAGAAGAAAGAGAGCAGTGAGGTTTATTTATGCGAGATTTCAAAAATAGTACTCTCCTTCTCTCTGTACCACACCCAGTACGGACCAAGGCAAAATGGCAAACACATTTCTGTCACGTCATAAGCCGGCTACGACAGAGACAGGCTACGTATTTCGAGCCGTTGACACGTTCCGTGGCGGGAAGCCACGTAATCCGGTTGTGAGAAACGGCGCGAAGCGCAAATTAACGCGAGAAACGCGTGCACGTTTGGCATACAAATGAGATGCCAAAGACAAATGTCCTCCGAATAGTATGACACTAAGTTCGAAATAAACGTGGTCTAGCAACGACTAAGTAAATTTCTTGGTGATAGAGTAGTTTAAGTGATTCGAGCGTTCCTGACAAAAGCATATAATTTCAAAGCTTATTCTTCAGAAAACTTTATAATATCGAAAAACTGCGTGTTAACTGAAAACAATGATTGTAATCATTATATATTAGTGAAGTGTGGAATTCCCTACAAGTTTGATGAAATTAGACTAAAGCGAGTTAAATAATATTTGTCAAATCAATATTTGGAATTGTTTGTGATCCATTACTGTATTACTAAATTTATATCGTAACATTTTTCAACTTCAGTGCCGTTTATATTTCAATATTTCTTGCACGACGCGTTTCTGTACGATATTTCCATTACAAATTGCCCAATTATTCCATTAGACATTTCGGTGCGTTCCATAGAATTATGTTTCCTCATACAGGTAAGAAAAGTTCTATCTTTCGCAACTGAAAGTAATTTTGCGTACTAAACGTGTTCCGCCAATTCATGCTAGGTGTCTTCAGTTGCCTATAATACTCTCCTGGAAATGGAAAAAAGAACACATTGACACCGGTGTGTCAGACCCACCATACTTGCTCCGGACACTGCGAGAGGGCTGTACAAGCAATGATCACAAGCACGGCACAGTGGACACACCAGGAACGGCGGTGTTGGCCGTCGAATGGCGCTAGCTGCGCAGCATTTGTGCACCGCCGCCGTCAGTGTCAGCCAGTTTGCCGTGGCATACGGAGCTCCATCGCAGTCTTTAACACTGGTAGCATGCCGCGACAGCGTGGACGTGAACCGTATGTGCAGTTGACGGACTTTGAGCGAGGGCGTATAGTGGGCATGCGGGAGGCCGGGTGGACGTACCGCCGAATTGCTAAACACGTGGGGCGTGAGGTCTCCACAGTACATCGCCAGTGGTCGGCGGAAGGTGCACGTGCCCGTCGACCTGGGACCGGACCACAGCGACGCACGGATGCACGCCAAGACCGTAGGATCGTACGCAGTGCCGTAGGGGACCGCACCGCCACTTCCCAGCAAATTAGGGACACTGTTGCTCCTGGGGTATCAGCGAGGACCATTCGCAACCGTCTCCATGAAGCTGGGCTACGGCCCCGCACACAATTAGGCCGTCTTCCGCTCACGCCCCAACATCGTATAGCCCGCCTCCAGTGGTGTCGCGACAGGCGTGAATGGAGGGACGAATGGAGACGTGTCGTCTTCAGCGATGAGCGTCGCTCCTGCCTTGGTGCCAATGATGGTCGTATGCGTGTTTGGCGCAGTGCAGGTGAGCGCCACAATCAGGACTGCATACGACCGAGGCACACAGGGCCAACACCCGTCATCATGGTGTGGGGAGCGATCTCCTACACTGGCCATACACCTCTGGTGATCGTCGAGGGAACCCTGAATAGTGCACGGTACATCCAAACCGTCATCGAACCCATCGTTCTACCATTCCTAGATCGGCAAGGGAACTTTCTGTTCCAACAGGACAATGCACGTCCGCATGTATCCCGTGCCACCCAACGTGCTCTAGAAGGTGTAAGTCAACTACCCTGGCCAGCAAGATCTCCGGATCTGTCCCCCATTGAGCATGTTTGGGACTGGATGAAGCGTCGTCTCACACGGTCTGCACGTCCAGCACGAACGCTGGTCCAACTGAGGCGCCAGGTGGAAATGGCATGGCAAGCCGTTCCACAGGACTACATCCAGCATCTCTACGATCGTCTCCATGGGAGAATAGCAGCCTGCATTGCTGCGAAAGGTGGATATACACTGTACTAGTGCCGACATTGTACATGCTCTGTTGCCTGTGTCTATGTGCCTGTGGTTCTGTCAGTGTGATCATGTGATGTATCTGACCCCAGGAATGTGTCAATAAAGTTTCCCCTTCCTGGGACAATGAATTCACGGTGTTCTTATTTCAATTTCCAGGAGTGTACAAATAAATTGTTTAATTGCACATGTTTTTATATGAGTTCCATAGTGATTCATGACAGGCCATTTAAATCTAAATATTTCTGTTAATTTAACTATTGAAGCATTTTTATAACAAATTTGTTTCTGTTTCACTTAGTTGTGTGTCATTGAGATTCTTTATCCTTGGTACAGTGTGTGTGTCGAAAAGCTCTGTCTACGTGTATGTGTGTGCGTGGGTCCTCCTGCAGTTGTTTTCTAATGAGCACATTTAATTTGAAACGTCCCCTTAGAACAATTATACACGACTGTGCTTAAACTGACACACAATAAGTTTTAGCGCAACGCAATCTGACTTTCAATAATCCCTACAAGAGAATGGCCCTGACTAACATTAACCTATATGTTTCACAAATCACTTACCTCACAAAAGTCTTCGTTACTCGAACTACTGCAATACAGCGAGCGCCACTACTGCCAGCTAACTAAAAGATTCAAACTACGGAATTCACTAACTACTGATAGGCACAGTTGGCAAATGAAAGATTTTAATAGAGAACAAACAATGTATTTACCTTAATAGTCATAATATATATATCAGTTCATGACATCAATTCTTACAAATTTCAAAACTCCGCCATCTCTCTCCCCACGTCCATCACTGCTGGCGGCTCACCTCCAACTGCGCAACACTACAATGGCAGACAACAATGCAAACCAGCCACAGGCTGCACACGGCACAGCCTGTGATTTTTCATACAGAGCGCTACGTGGCGTTACCAATAAGAAAACGTAAACAGCCTACTTACAAATTTCCTGTTTTGTGTATGCTGCTGTTCCTTGGTCCTTCCTTGGCTGTCTATTTTGCTTTATCAATCATGTGCCATAGTCCTACAGGACTGTTCAGGCAAATTGCTATCTATAGGTGTAATCTGTACAGTTGTTTGTTTAGTTCAAGTTTCTTTGCATACCATTTCCTAATTTCATTATTTAATCAAGGCCTTTGTGGTATTAACTTGACTTTTCGTGCTGCCTGAGAACCAGTTCCTATCTTTACATTATAAAAGAACAAACGACAAGAAACCAAGAAATTCCAAACACCACTACAGAAGGACTGATACAAATCATAGAAGTAATCAGTGTCCAAAACTACTTTCAGTTTAACAATCCATCTATTTAAATCTATTTACAAAATGTAAACCAACCATTGGGATGTCCAATCTCATGCAAATCTACTGATGGAAACAGAATTTTTGCATAAAGAAAATAATGTAAAATATTATACTGGCACGGATATGTGGACAGTATCACATCTCTCGTAGGTGAACCACAAAAACACATAAACAGTTTATGCAGCTGACAAATAACATACACCACAACATTCAATTCACCATGAAGATAAAAACATATGATAAAATACACTAATTCCACTTCTGAATCCAAACAAAATCACAACAGAAGGAGCTTGAACCCGTTCAGAATGGAAACAGCTACAGACATGATAGTACGCAGGTAATTCAATCACCCAGAATCTAAAAAAAAAAAAGGCAGCCTTCAGGCATATGGCTGCAGATTCAGCAGAAAACCTTAAAAAAACACGCTATCTAGAGGAGCTAAATATGATCAACATCATAGCACAAACTAATGGTAAAAAAGCATCACAGTATGCAAACCATATGATGCCATTAAAAGAAAAAAACCGGTACCTCTGATACACAGTAGCACGTCCTCTACCATTGATACATGACTTTATTCGTCGTGGCATACTATCCACAAGTTCATCAAGCCACTGTTGGTACAGATTGCCCCACTCCTCAACGGCGATTAGGTGGTTGGTTGGTGACGTCGTCCATGAACAGCCCTTTTCAATCTATCCCAGGCATTTTCATTAGGGTTCATGTCTGGAGAACATGATGGCCACCCAAGTCGATCGATGTCATTATCTTGAAGCAAGTCATTCACAAGACGTGCACGATAGGGGCACGAATTGAATTGTCGTCCATGAAGACGAATAAGCCAATATGATGCCGATATGGCTCTGAGCACTATGGGACTTAACATCTGTGGTCATCAGTCCCCTAGAACTTAGAACTACTTAAACCTAACTAACCTACGACGATTGTCTGGTTGAAGGCATATGCGTCACTCGTGGGTGAAGAGGACGTGATTCCAATCCTGAGCGGTCCATTCGGAATGTTGTTGGGCCCATCTGTGCTGTGTTGCATGGTGTCGTGGTTGCAAAGATGGACCTCGCCTTGGACGTCGGAAGTGAAGCTGAACATCATGCAGCCTATTGCGCACAATCTGAATCGTAATACGATTTTCTATGTTCTGTGGCTACAGGAAAAGCGTTATTCAACATGGTGGCGTCGCTGTCAGGGTTCCCAGGAGCCATAGTCCTTAGGTAGCGGTCATACACTGCAGTAGTAGTCTTTTGGTGGCCTGAGCGACGCATGTCATCGACAGTTCCTGTCTGTCTGTATCTCTTCCATGTCCGACGAACATTACTTTGCTTTCCTCCGAGACCCCTGGACACATCCCATTTTGAGAGCCCTTCCTGGCACAAAGTAACAATGCAGACGCGATCGGAGCGCGGTATTGACCATCTAGGCACAGTTGACAACAGGAGCCGTGTACCTCCTTCCTGGTGGAATGACTAGAACTGATTGGCTGTCGGGCCCCCTCCGTCTAATAGGCACTGCTCATGCATGGTTGTTTACATCTTTGGGCGGATTTTGTGACGTCTCTGAACAGTCACAGGGACTGTGTCTGTGATACAATATCGATAGTCTGCGAACCGGGCTGATGCAAAACTTTTTTTGTTGTGTGTAGATGTGCCAACACACAGCGTGATTCTTACTAACGTTTTTAAACATCTAAAGCGAGACAAACAGCTTAATATGAGACACAATGGGTTGCAAATCTCGGGATATACCCCAAAAGTAGATGACAAACGTTGAACATGTGGCGCCGCCAGCTGACGTACGTTGCCGCACATGCTGCGGATGAGCCCATCGGTGTCTCACAACTGAACATCCCAATCCAAGTACTAACGTGGTTTTGCCTCGGAGCCTACGCGCGCGAATAAATTCCTTGGGACTCAAGGTTCGATTGTTCCGTGTCGCAGGAAGTATATTTCAATTGCGATAGACAGTTATGTGTTTACATTGAGGTAAGATTTACTATTTTATTTACTGACTGCGCAGTCTCCGTTGATTTATTTCGAAGAACATTACTACAAAAACCGACCTTCTTGCGTCAGAAGCAAATGAGCATATGTTTCCATATTCCGCTTTCGTGATTACCAGTATATGATCTAGTAAGCATCGTCTGTAAAGAAAATAAGAAGCGACAAACGGAAAGAAACACAAAGTAAGAAAAGCTTATACGACTTAGCGCAATAGTTAGCAGAGCGGACTCGCATTCGCGAGAGCGACGGTTCAAACCCTCCTCCGGCTATTCAGATTTAGGTTTTCCGTGATTTCCATAAATCGCTCCAGGCAAATTCCGGGACAGTACATCTGAAAGGGCACGGCCAAATTCCTTCCCCACCCTTGACACCATCCAAGCTGGTACTCCGTGTCTAATGACCTAGAAGTCGACGGAACGTTAAACCCAATCCTCTTTTAGCTTTTGCTGAGTTACAGCGACGACAATAATCCTGAAACTTCTGCATTCAGAGCAGATCACTCTTACAAGAACTTTTCGAAATTTCCACCGTTGTGGAGCAATGTCTAACAGTGCCTCCTACCAGCGAGTGTGGCTCAAATTTCTCTGAGCACTATGGGACTTAACATCTATGGTCATCAGTGTCCTAGAACTTAGAAATACTTAAACTTAACTAACCGAAGGACATCACACAACACCCAGCCATCACGAGGCAGAGAAAATCCCTGACCCCGCCGGGAATCGAACACGGGAACCCGGACCAGCGAGTGTAGGATCTACAAGCCAAACTGCTACACGTGAAACGTGTTGACGTCACATGTTCAACATTTGTCATTCCGTTCTGGTGTGTTTCCCGACGTTTGCAGCACCGTGTATCGTGTAATGAATTACTATCAGCGTCTACGTCGCAACGTTATTTTAATCGTCAATAAGGATCAAACCGTTTAACAATAACACATAAGGCATAATCACACCAGAAAACACATCCCTAAACACCATAACATACCACAGCCAATTCACACATTTGATTTATAACATCTTCAAAAGATCTAAAATAAATATATTCTTCGAGGAAAATAGCACAATCTAAAATAAACTGAAAACTATGGCGGAAGTGAAAGGTAAACACAACATTTCAATAATACATGAATTAACAAACAATAGCTCCAATTATTAATGTATTGGGATGACTGTAAGAAAATTTAACATTGTGTACAAAGATCATTTACAGGTATTGAAGAGCGAATATGTAGAACACCTCTCGAAAGAAAATCATCCTGACACTGGAATAAAAACAGACATGGCAATCTTGTGTCATAACAACAAAAGAATGGGAATAGTCAGTGCTCAGGAAGAATATTTCATTCAGAAGACCACAAAGAAAAATGAAAGTATGCTTACTGATTGCTATAGTAGTAAAAGAAGGGCGATATTCAGTTTTATCCACAATCTACCGTGAAAAAAGAAACAGAAACGGACGCCCACTTCCCACCACCCCTAATATGGAGAAAGAGAAGAATTCATTAAATATCTGAAAGAGTACACAAACGTGATAATTAAATGAAAGGCAAACAAAAAGTGCCATTCGAAGATCGTCCAATCCACAATCGGTGTGTCAATCAGGAAATATCGCCATGGTAATTAAGGCAATCATCCCAACGACGCACCTGGTTGAAGATACCCGTTCGGTAAAACACTGTCCTGCTGCGAGAAGAAGTCCCTAATTGAATGCTGCACATCCTCGTCTGACAGGAATCGTCGACCCTTCAAGGTCCTCCTAAAGGGACCGAAGCCGTGATATTCGTACGGCGAGGGATCGAAACTGTTGGGCGTGTACTCCAGTATATCCCACTTGAGTATCCCAGCTGAGGCTGGCCTCCCGGAGCTACAGGCGCCTTGTGTCGAATCGTGACCAGCGGAGAACTTGAAAATCACCGTTGTGGAATGGAGAGCCGATGGATAGCTTATCCATACACATTCATTATTCTCCGATCGATGTGTACCGGTGTTTGTTCCTCGGCAGGGAATAAAAGAGTAGCAACACGCCCTGTATGAGCGCATTTGGTAATAACATCGCCATAGTTCACGTTTCTGGGTTTACCGCAAGCACGTCGAAAAGACACGGATGCTACATTAATCCTTTGCGTACATGTTGGTCCATAAGTACCCGCGTTGGGGATGCGCCAAGTTAAACATACGTTGCATCAGTTCCCTCAGACGGAAAATTTTTGATGAACCCGTATAAGTGATTTGAACTTACTGAAGAGGGAAAGAAAGAGTAGTTGAAGAGTATATGCTTGCGGAAAGGTGTGAGAGGGGAGAGAAATGATACGGTTCTGCAATGCATTTCACCTACATATTCTGGGCCGTATTACTAGAACACAAGATTGTAATGCTCAGGGTGTAAACAGTAAGCAGATACAAAGTATCACAATGGTGTAGAGGAAGTAGAGACCAACAATTTGATAAAGAACGCTTGGGCTCTATCAATCCGGGAAATAAACTCAAACTGTGCTACAAAGCTACCTACGCTACTGCGCATGTGCGCCACGCGAGATTGCGTACTCTTCGCTCTTGTACGCTACCGTCTTAGTTGGCTATTTCGTTAACACTATCGACTTAAGCTCTTCCGTTACCGGAATGAAAGAGAAAAAGACTTCTGTAAACGTTATGGCAAAACCTAACTGCGTTTACGATATTCTAGTGTTGTTAAGAAGAACGATGCATAGTTGGTTCAGACATGCGTAATGTATATACGAGTAAAGGCTGTGACATAGGAACGACGACATATTGAAGTTTGGGTGTGGGCTGGAGTCGTGAACGGATAGCCAAGACGGTTAAGAGAGGGAAATTCGGTTTCAAGGCCCAGTCATCCTCTTATACAGCTGAAACTTCAAATAAATTCCATGTAATTACGTTCAAAATTCTAAATTAACCCTTACATGCACAATTTTTTTCCAGCAATAAGTCCAGACAGACAAAGATATTTCATTGTTACTTTTACGCTGTTAAAATACCCAGTATTTGGAAGCAAAACTTATAGAAACCTCATTTTTACATTTTTCAAGTGCAGGAACGAGAGGTTCACACGAGGGGACTTCAATAAGTAATGCAACAGACTTTTTTCCTCGCCCATTTTCTTTTGAAAAAATGCGGAGAATGTTGTGAGCTTTCGTAGAATATTCCCGGTTCAGCCGTTATAGTATCGTGAAGTTCCGATAGGTGGCGGAGCTATACGCTGCTTTCAAATTGGCGTTTGTAATGGAGGTGCATTCCAGCCAGAGCGCTGTCGTTCAGTTTCTCATGGCGGGGAACAAGATAATCGGAGGTGTTCTCAGGCGCTTGCATAAAGTCTACGGAGAGCTGGCGGTGAACAAAAGCACGTTAATCAGTTGCGCTATTCATATGTCATCGTGCAACAACGTCGCGCAAATCTGTCCGATCTCCTGCGTGTCAGCCGGACGCACACAGTTATGAAATCTTGCTTAGCCGGAACGGGCGCACACTGTCATTCGAGGTGATCGACGGATCGCAATCAAACTCCTCGCGGCACAGCTAGACGTCTCTGATGGTAGTGTTCACACTCTTCCACCAGTTGGGGTACTCAGAGGTTTGTGCCTGCTACATTCCTCGCCTCCTAACAGAAGACCATAAAGAGAAACGAACGTCCATCTCATTGGCCCAGTGAAGGATGCACTCCGCGGGAAGAATAATGTGAATGATGGTGAGGTTATTGATGCAGCAAGACGTTGGCTCCAACGTCAACCATAGAGTGGTACCATGCGGACATACACGTCTTCCCGGTAAGGCAGAACTGCGTTCAAAAATTTATCTAGCCAAAAGAGCGGGGAAGGATATAGTGTGTTGGAATTTAGAATAAACCAGTAACCTTTCGCAAGAAAATGAGGGGTGGCCGAGCGGTTCTAGGCGCTACAGTCTGGAACCGCGCGACCGCTACGGTCGCAGGTTCGAATCCTCCCTCGGGTTGTGTGTGATGTGCTTAGGTTAGTTAGGTTTCAGTAGTTCTCAGGGACTGATGACCACAGCAGTTGTCCCATAGTGCTCAGAGGCATTTGAACCATTTTTTTTGTTGTTGAGAAAATGAGTCAATTGCTACACCACCAAGATGACGTGCTACAGACGCGAAATTTAACTGACAATAAGAAGATACTGTGATATGCAGAGCATTCACTCAAGGTTGGCGCTGGTGGCGACGCCTACAACGTGCTGACATGAGGAAAGTTTCCAGCCGATTTCTCATACAGAAATAGCAGGTGACGGGCGTTGCCTGGTGAAACGTTGTTGTGATTCCTCGTGTTAGGAGGAGAAATGCGTACCATCACGTTTCTGATTTTGATAAAGGTTGGATTGTAGCCTATCGCGATTGCGGTTTATCGTATCGCGACATTGCTCCTCACGTTGGTCGATATCCAGTGACTGTTAGCAGAATATGGAATCGGTGGGTTGAGGACGGTAACACGGAACGCCGTCTTTGGCGACATCGCGGTGAACGCACATTGGAAGTCTGTATTCGTCATCGCCACACTGGCGTATCACCCGGTGTGATGGTATGGAGTGCCATTGGTTACACGTCTCGGTCGCCTCTTGTTCGCACTGACGGCACTTTGAACAGTGAACGTTACATTTCGTATGTGTTACGACCCATGGCGCTACCCTTCATTCGATCCATGCGAAACCCTACATTTCGGCAGGATAATGCAAGAGCGCATGTTGCAGATCCTGTACGGGCCTTCTGAATACAGAAAATGTTCGACTGCTGCCCTGGCCAGCACATTCTCCAGATCTCTCACCAATCGAAAACGTTTGGTCAACGGTGGCCGAGTAACTGACTCGTCACAATACGCCAGTCACTACTCTTGATGAACTGTAGTATAGTGTTGAAGCTGCATGGGCAGCTGTACCTGTGCACGTCATCCAAGCACTGTTTGACTCAATGACCAGGCGTACCATGCCGTTATTACGGCCAGATGTGGTTGTTTTGGGTACTGATTTCTCAGGATCTATGCACCCAAATTGCGTGAAAATGTAATCACGTGTCAGTTCTAGTATAATGTATTTTTCCAATGAATACCCATTTATCATCTGCGTTCCTTCTTGGTGTAGCAGTTTTAATGGTCAGTAGTGTACTTGCTGGGGGTCGCTCGTAATATCCAAGTCGTATTGAGTAAAACCTCTTGCTGAGGGTACTAGCGTTTTTAGGGCAATTTGGTGTTTTATACCGGCTCGACAGACCAAAAGTTTGTTATATCAATTTTTTCTTCTCAGCATCATCTACATAATTGAGATTATCGCTTACACACACTGTATACATGTATTATACAACAAGATACACAGAGATGTCACCTGGACTACATCGAGTTTAATAAACATTTAGAAATCGAAGGCTGGTCAGCAAAGCATAACCAGTTGCGGACACAGACTAAGACCAAACCTGATAATCATAAACAGTAGTTTGAAATTACAGATAAAAAACAAGAATGCATTGAAATGGAATACAGAGAATTTCACCGGTGTGAATTCGTTGGAAATGAAATTAAATAGTTCAGAGAAACATGTAACGATAGACACAAATGGCCCGATAACGTGATTTCACAGCTTTCTCTTAGGGAATTCAATTAGCTATTTTGGCTGTGAACTGTAGGATTAACAATCTGGAAGTAGCAAGGAGACAATATGGAAATCTTGCATGTGTTATTTGAAGGTGTCGCGGTTTGCAAAAAACCCAGAGATTAGGGCAGCTCAATCGCCCTGTATATTGCAGAATGGAGGACGTCTTAGTTAGTGTTTGATAGTCCACCTGAGTGTGATTGGCGGGTGAGCACTCAAAGTACTGTGGAGTTTGGCCGACGACGAGCAGCCGCGTTCGCGAAATTTCTTTGAATACTGCCTGAGGTATGTCACTTCAGACATCCCACAACAGTTAAAACTGGCGTTAACTTCCATTTGTTATATCACACCGGTCGTCTGCAGACAGGTGACGCAGTTCCCGTATATTGGGGAATGCTGGTTTGTGGATGCAGAGCAGGCTTTCGATGACGTCCCATGTGTGTTCCATCGCTTCAGATCAGGAGAAAATGGTGCAAAAGACATCAGCGTGAGTTCACTACCACGCACCTCAAACCACTGTAGCTCAAATCAGGACTTGTGAACAATGACAGCAATCTCGCTGGAAGATGTGGTCCTTACACGTAGTCCCCTGCTGTTATAAATCATTCGATTGGTAACCACTGGCACCATTGAGGCCCAGGTGGATGTTTCCCATAGCAGTATACTGCCCCATCGCCCTCCACCGGCCTGCATCTGTAACGCAGTGTCTGTTTAGATCCACCGTTCGCCTGGATGACGACGGCTCATCCACGGACAACCTCCGACATGGAGTTACTCGTACAAGGAATATGACTGATGTGAGCAGGTGACACGCTTCCATTGATCATGTTCAACTCCTGATGACTCAGTACACACTGCAATGGCTATGAACGACGTCGTTGGGTCAACGCGAGAACAATACACATTGCCGCATACTCTGCTTTACAGAACAGTTAAGTTTCTGACCTCCACATTCTGTTGGTACGTGAACATCCAACACAATAAAAAATTATTCGGGCTTTCGTGGCCAGTTGTTGGCAAACTGCCTATTTGCTTCTGTCTCGGGTTCTTCGGCCGACGTTCGTCTGATGATTTTACTGACGTTTCGCCAGCACCAGTGGCTAGCATTGTCAAAGCTTCACCCTCCATTGTCGGTGGTGAACTGGAGCCGAGCTCGCGGCCACAGAGTATATGTACCTGGCATTCAACGTCCCAGGGCTTCTCAGCGGACACTTCCGGAGTGGTTCTCCTCTTGCTACCTGCGACGATCGTTCGTTGCAGTACGGGAAGCCAGGATCCGCTTACCTTAAGCTTTCCTCTTTCTTGTTGAAGCTGTTCCCATGTTTGTGTGTTTCTACAGCTTCTCTAAACAAGAAGGTGTGATAGTGCTTTTCTACAGCTATGATATCCGTGACGGTGAATTTTATTACATTGTCGGTCTCACTCAGCGCGTTATCTGCTACGGCTGATTTCTTTACCTGCCCTAACGTGGAATGTCGCTTAAGTTCTTTGTTCTTCCTTGTCGGTTCGAAAATTGTCTTTACTCCATGTTTGGGCAATATATAGCCGACTTTGTCCGTCGCTCTGGGAATGTATAGCAGAAAGACCGTACCCGACATTTCTTTTCCTGATTTCTTACTTTGCCGAGTGTTTGTCGCTGTTACACTTCTAATATAATTTGTGGTCCATTGCTCCTCAGAACACTTTCCAGATGTTGCATTTCGCGTTTGAGGTGCTGCGGCTCACATATTCTTCCTGCTCGCGTTACGAGCGTATGAATCATGCCTCTTTTCTGGCTCGGGTGGTGGTTTGACAATTTGTGCTGGTATCGGACCGTGTGTGTCGGTTTTCGCTACACGCTATGTCCCAGGTTTTCGCAGTCCCTTGTGACCAGCACGTCTAGTAATGGCAGTTTACCTTAAAGTAAACGGATTCTGGCTTCCAGTACTGCAGCGAACGACCGTCGCAGGAAGCAAGAGGAGAACCGCACCGGAAATGACCGCGGAGAAGCCCTCGGACGTTGGCGCGACTGGCACATACAGTCTGCAGCCTCGAGCTCGGCTCCACCACCGGCAATGGAGGGTGAAGCTTTGAAAATGCCAGCTATTCGTGCTGGCGAAACGCCAGTAAAATCATCAGACGAACGTCGGCCGAAGAACCCGAGACAGAAGGAAATAGGCAGTTGGTGCTCCAACACAATATCACCTTGCAGCTCAGCTAAAAGCTGACTAGCTCCGTCATTTTCGAGATGCACCCAAAAAGGTAACTAGCTTCGGCATTTTCGAGATGCTCTGTTCCAGGTATCGGGCGATAACCATCTGATCAAAGTGGGTGAAAGTCGCTGATGTCAGTGGATTTCCTCGTCTGCGTTTCCTTTCGTTGCTACAAATACTGCCAATTCGTCTCTAGTCGTATTAAATACTATGCTTACCGTTTCACGTGCCATAACCACAACAGGCGTCATTCAGCTCACGGTAGAAAGTTGTCGTACTGCTTTGGCTCATCATGGTATGCTCAGTTAACACAGATTCCTTCGTTTCCCTGGTGTTATGCCTGAAAAATTTCCTTGTGACATCTCATAACAGATCGGATGACGTGGAACCTCCCTTGTGAACTCTATTTCAATCCTGAATTTCTTACGAGTAGTGTTATTACCCTTCAAACTTCAGAGATAGCAGTGTGGTGTGACCTCACTAGACACGGAATCATATGCGAGAACAATTTCCATTGTACTCGGAAATAAAATGTCAACGAACGGGCGCACTACACGAGGCTAGAAATAAAGTACATTTCATTTCCATTACGCTATTGCGCGAACTATTACACAAAGTATGAAGTAAAACAGTTATGTGTGTCAGCCAATTTAATTTTTCTTCCTTTACACGTTTGGATGGCCTTTACCATCACTTTAATGCGCGTTAGTTGATTTCATTACAATTTTCTGTGCTGTATGCAGCGAACTACCTGTTTTGAATGTTATTTCGCTACGAATAAGGTATAATTTGTTACTTGTTAATTTACTGTAGCACTATAGCTATAAATTCTGAACATTAATAAAGTTACTTATAATACGTTCCACGAAAATAAGCCCTGAGGTCGCTATAAAAGTTTGATGATGAAATTGTTTATTTATAAATACCTCAGGGTTCTTTTGCTAGCACATTTTGAAGGACACTTTATTCTTGTTTAAAATTATATTATCCGTGCAATAATACTTTAACAATCGACAAGTTATACCTTGTTTGTAGCGAAATGTTAAAAAAAGAACAGTTGGCTTCATCCAGCAAATAAAATACTAATGCAGTCTACTGCTGCATCTGAATATGAAGGTTGGAATCCCTTGGAAGAAGGTGTAAAAGAATGTAAAGAGACGGACACAAACAATTGTTTTAATTTGTCTTTTATGTTGGAAACAGTCGCCGTTGCATCCTTAAGTCCAAACATGGGTACACACGTCATCTTGCAACTGTAATTTTACTCCTTCGGTTTATTGCCAATCAAAAATCGAGCAACAGAAGACATATTAGCAGAAGAAGGTGCCTTTATTCCCCGTCAGTTCAAAAAGTAAGCTCAAAAGACTGGATAAATAAAAAATAAATAAAAGTTAAGATGATAGTTTTAATACTTCAGGTGTCGTTCACAGATTGCACCTACAGCCAACAGAAAGTACATCCAACCAAGGTCATCTGTAAGAAAAGTCCTTCTTTGTGATGTTGTTCAACGCGGGCGTTAGGCTGACTTAAATGTCAGCTCGGTCATAAAAGCGTGTGTGCGGGACAATCTTCGCATACACTTTCCTCTTGTTCAAAATATTCTTGAGAATGTGTCGAAAACTTGATTTAGAGGTATTCAGTGCGTTCTTCGATTGCAATTTGTGACACATAGACCTTACCACACTACGTCCAAACATCCAATACATGACACTGTCTGCTCACAACTGGCTGGTCTAATGCATATGAAAATTACACGAAAAGAAGGGACTCATCATCATTTTCTCCGAACTGCAGTTCTGAATACCGTAAGACATCTTGAGGTTCGGGTATTCCACGAGATATCAGCGTTGTTATTGCATGATATTTCGACAATGTTACTCGTTATCTACATCAGATGAATATAACGAGTTACGTTGTCGAAATACGGTGCAAGAACGACACTGACATCCGGTAGAATACCCGACACTTCAAGATGTCAAGAGATCGCCGGGGAAGTCAGAAGAATTGAATACCACGTGTTGTTAATGTGTACTTCAATGTGGACCACTTTTATTACGAAAAATGGGGTTCCTTGTGAAGAAAATGACATAAAAAAGACCTAAAGAGAGAAACAAAGGTGGAATCAATATTTTCTCAGAGAGAAAAAAGAAAAAAAAAAAGAAAAGGACTAACAACATTCTTATTTCTAACAATCACAACATGTGGTGACGTAAGATCACAATGACATTTTTTGTTCGCTAGCAGTAAATTACTGTCTTTTCGTTATTCAGCATCTTTCTAGCAGAGGTTGTGAGAAGGCATTACTTTACAGTTTGTGTGTAGTGTATTACAGTATGAAAATAAAAACGAAAAACAAAAATCGTGCCAACGATTGTCTGCAGCAAATGAAAAACTGAATCTACAGATAAATGATGTTGGAGACGATCGTCAATGTACAAGGCAGTGCTTTCAATCAGTACCACAAGAACAAACGTTCAAGATTTTAAAACAGTTCAACTGCCTCGAATCAAATGATTAGCATAATGTTAACCCCTGTGCTTTGATTCCCATGTTGACAGTAAACCGACCTTCATATGAAGTCGTTTCTCAGTATTTCGGTGTACCATATATGTACCATGTTCACGAGCCATATGGAAAGGAAGAATTTCACGTATGTGTAAATCTTTTATGGTTCTTGTTCGAATAAGCAAGAAGAAAATTGAATATCTCGCGAAGAACGTACAACGAACAGGCTGTGCATCAACTGACATACGTACAAACACGGCAATAACTACCACAAGATTATGTTAAAACTTTATATATCATGCGCCAACATACAAATTACTTCAAAGTTCGTTAGAGCCAACACATTTTGCATGATTCTTTAAAACTGTAACTATCAGAAGAACTGAATACTACAAAAACTTTCTGAATGTCCCAGGAAAAATGTCTTGATATAAAATCGAGCTACGACAACTAAAGGAACATATGGTCTTTGGTCTCGAAAATCGCCTTCGGATACCTAAGGATGGGATATATGCAGTGTATACGATGAATACATTGCTATAAATGAACGGTTGGGTTATGGAAAGGATAAACTGACGGTACTCAACACCTGGCACAAAAAAGCCCAAATACTCCATGATATTATCTGGTTAGGAATAATTAAATAAATTGAAAGAATGTGAAGGAATTTAATTCACTAATTGTAAATATTCAACAGCGTCCAGTATCTTTACTAACGACGGCTACTATAAAAGGCAACTACCTGTATGTGCATTCAATGTCTAAGTTCTGTCCAGTTACAAAAGTGTATTTTATTTATATCGTAAACATGAAGAGAAAAAGGAAGTGAAGAAGTTTCCTCCTTGTTGTATCACTTCATCTACAACTTTCACAGTTCTGATGTAACCCACCTGATTACGTTCTGTGACTCATGAGTGGGCAACAGTTGAACTTCCTTCCTGCTTATTTATGACTTGGCGATTGTTGAGAAAAACCTGGAGTCAGTCAATATAAGCTTCCCTATTCGAGGAGGTTCATATCTCGAAAACGACAAAAATATGGGCCTCATTAGTTCTGAAGTATAGGCTACAGTTCGTCAAGACTGTATCTCTGTTATCAGAGATGCCCGTCAGCAACCTTCAACCAACGTAGTATTAGTTGACCGCAGCATGTTTAAAGGCTGGACAACATTTTTGGATAAGATGGATGCAAAAAGTAGCCATTGCCGTCCAGGCCAGTAATAGAGATTAAAATTCAGATAGACTCGCTGTTGCACTTCGGAGTCACTTTCAGTGGAGCTTGCGGTTGTTAGTATAGCATTAACACGGAACAGAGGTGCTACCTCCACTCCTCCTGTTGGCCCGTTTGATCGCCCACAATCTGCTTGTGAAGGTAATAATTTTATTGTAAATTTACAATTATCACAAATTCTTTAATACATTGACATAAAACCAAATTTTCCCCAAGATAGAGTAGGTTGTTGATGTAAGTTTAATAAACTGATTTCTTCGAAGAGCCCCTGCAACCAGAGATATTGAACAGTTAAAGAAGTTCTGTGTAGAGGAAACCAAGGAGTACTGGATGTTCTTCGTGACAAATTTATTTATTAGTACATAAAGTTATTGCAGTTTTAAATTGAGTCGAAGGATTTAAGAAAAATGACATCTTACACTCAGCTATTCTTTTTGTATAACTGTGCAGTGATGAATATAAAACTCTTTACTAATAGTACCGTTAGTGTTATGCTGCATTTAGAAGTAAATTACTAAAAGATGTTACATAAAAACAAGCTACTGTATTTTACAACCCAGGTTCTACGCAAATTTAAATCATTAAAATCCTTGTCATGAAAATTTTGTAAAATGCTGACGAGGCCCTTCTTTCCATGTACCTGGTGCAGTTATCAATTCAGAGTTGTGTACTGGCTGTGGTATTAGTGTTATGTAGAGTTTAGAAATGTCTACATCTTCACAATGAAACGGCTAAAACATGTGACTAAATACAAATGAAAATTACGTAAATCACGCGGTCTACACAAAATTCCGTATTTAAAGCGCTTCTTCTGAAAATATTGTAGAGTTTTGACGAGCACATTCTTTCGAAGTAAATCAGGGGCGGCCATACTTTTAGCTTACCTTGGCCGCACTGGAAGAAAACAAGTATTGTTGGGCCACTCATAATATAAATAACACTAACAAGAACCGCTGAGGAACAATAAAACGGGTTGGATCAATCAGAGAACGGCACTGTGTGGCAGGAGTTACAAAATTGAACATATTTATTATATCACAAATTTACATAAAGGGAGTTTTGTGTTGTACAGTTTTTTTCCTTTCTTTTCGGTTTGTCTGATAGGTGTTCACTTCTTTGCCAGCGTTGATAATTCCTGTCGGCCACATGCCGCCCGCGGGCAGCGGATTGGACCCCCTTAATATAAACTGAACAATTATCATCATAAAGTGGTTCAAAATGGCTCTGAGCACTATGGGACTCAAGTTCTGAGGTCATTAGTCCCCTAGTACGTAGAACTAGTTAAACCTAACTAACCTAAGAACATCACACACATCGATGCCCGAGTCAGGATTCCAACCTGCGACCGGAGCGGTCGCGCGGTTCCAGACTGCAGCGCCTAGAACAGCACGGCATCATAATGTGGTTTATCACCTGTGGTGTAAGTGTTATGATGAATTTTGAAGTATCTGCATCTTTATATTAAATTGGTAAACTATGTGATCTAAAGACATATGAATATTTTATAAACACAGGTCCCACACAACATTACACGTTTAAAATGATTATGCTGAAATATTTGCAAAATGTCGACGAGTCTCTTCTTTTCACGTACTCTTACAAAACTGTTGGGTAGAGTTGCTATTCCAAGCTGCTCTAATGTCACTTATACCCCAGGACTAAAATCAGTCTCGAAACATTTTGTACTGACAGTGTATGTTACTTCACTCAAAGTAGAGGTCAAGAAATAAAAGAAGAAGAAGGGAAATGAAACTTTGATTTTCGGAATTACATGCTATACCTCCTCGTTGGTAACATGAATAGTTTAAAAATCACAGAGAGTCTACCCCAGGAATTGGAACATCTGAGAACTGTATTTCGAAAAAATGGGTACTCAGAGTGGCATATCCAACGTGCTCTTCGCCCAACCACTGCATCACAACCTGTTGAGATGGATGAAGTCACGAGGGAGGAGGTAGGCACTGCATTCACTCCATACACAGGCGCACTCTCGGGGAAAATCGCCCGCATTCTGAAGAAACACCGGGTCGGAACTGTGTTTTGTCCTCCGAATAAAACTCGTGCACTGGTGGGGAGCGCCAAAGATGACCTCGGTTTGAGGAAGGCAGGCGTGTACCAGATTCCGTGTCAATGTGGCAAGTCGTATATTGGTCAGACGATGCGTACCGTCGAGGATCGATGCCGTGAACACCAGAGGCACACTCGACTGATGTATCCGAGAAAGTCGGCGGTCGCTGAACATTTTTTGTCGGAAAATCACGCTATGGAGTATGACCGCACGAGGATTCTGGTACAGGCTTCGAGGTACTGGGAAGCGTTGTTAGAGAGGCCATCGAAATTCACAGCTAGGGGACGTTTGCAAGACGACGACCATCTGGACGAACAGTTCGACGACGTTTACAGCAGCATGGACTATGAGATCGGACACCATGGCTGTGGTCACCCTTGACGCTGCATCAGAGACAGGAGCGCCTGCGATGGTGTATTCAACGACGGACATGGGTACACGAATGGCAAAACATCATTTTTTCGGCTGAATCCAGGTTCTGTTTACAGCATCGTGATGTTCACATCCGTGTTTCGTGACATCGCGGTTAACGCCCACTGTATTCGTCATCGCAATATTCGTTTCACCCTGCGTGATGGTATGGGGTGCCATTGGTTACACGTCTCGGTCACCTCTTGTTCGCATTGACGGCACTTTGAACAGTGGACGTTACATTTCAGATGTATTACGAGCCGTGGATCTACCCTTCATTCGATCCGTGCGAAACCCTACATATCAGCAGGATAATGCACGACCGCATGTTATAGGTCCTGTACGAGCCTTTCAGGATACAGAAAATGTTCGACTGCTGCTCTGGCCAGCACAATCTCCAGATCTCTCACCAATTGAAAACAGTCTGATCAATGGCGACCGAGCAACTGGCTCGTCACAATACAACAGTCACTACTCTTGATGAACTGTGGTATCGTGTTGAAGCTGCATGGGCAGCTGTTCCTTTACATGCCATCCAAGCTTTGTTTGACTCAAAGCCCAGGCGTATCAAGGCCGTTCTTATGGCCAGAGGTGGTTGTTCTGGGTACTGATTTCCCAGGATCTATGCACCCAAATTGCTTTAAAGTGTAATCTCTTGTCAGTTCTAGTACAATATATTTGTCCAATGAATATCCGTTTATCATCTGCAATGCTTCTTGGTGAAGCAATTTTAATGGCCAGTAGTGTAGTACATTATTCAGAAAAGAAGTACATAAAATGATAGACGTTACGACAAGTAAATGGCTGAATAGGTTGAGAGAGTGATACGTGCTCATGAACGCAGCAGAACTAAAGGAGTATGACAGTATGAGCTAGTTTTACGGCACAGGAAACTAGAGGCTGCATCATGTTGCGCTTTTACGATGCGAGTCTCGGTGAGAGGCTGCGTGTGCCTTCTGGTGGTACCCCGTGTCGCTTCCCGCGCTGCGCCTGAAATATTCAGGCCCTACGGCGCGCCGGTGTCCGTCCGTCAAGTGCCGTCGAGAGCGATAATGTGGCCGCGGGTGAAACTTTGATCGGATTCCCTTCAGAGGCGCGCCGCCCGCCGCCTTATCGCGCGCCGTAAATCATCAGCGCGGCTGTGTGGCTGGCTGCCTGCCTGCAGGCACGGCACGGCTGGCGCCGTGCTGCAGCGGTCTAGGAGCTAGAGGCGCAGCTGGTGCAGCTCCTAGGCGAAAACTGCACTTCGCGTGCCTTCCCTGCACTACTGTAATCGACAGGCCTTCAGGGGCGATGCGACGTTTCCAAATTCTACTTATGCAGTTAGTCCATCAATATGTTGCAGTTCATCCTTCTGAGACGCATGGTTGGACGCTCGGCAATACAGAGGTGTGGCGCATACGCTTGCAGCTGTCAACCTCTATGACCACTGGGGCGGTATTCGTCCTATTAATCCGTTGTCCGCCGGCCATAGTCGCCGTGCGGTTCTAGGCGCTACAGTCTGGAGCCGAGCGACCGCTACGGTCGCAGGTTCGAATCCTGCATCGGGCATGGATGTGTGTGGTGTCCTTAGGTTAGGTAGGTTTAATTAGTTCTAAGTTCTAGGCGACTGATGACCTCTGACGTTAAGTGGCATAGTGCTCAGAGCCAATATATCGCCCGTCTGGTCGTACGACTATGGCCAATCAATGTGTCTCGTACATTGCAGCGGAATAATATACGACATG
The DNA here is from genome assembly GCF_023897955.1 of Schistocerca gregaria. Classification (NCBI taxonomy): domain Eukaryota; kingdom Metazoa; phylum Arthropoda; class Insecta; order Orthoptera; family Acrididae; genus Schistocerca; species Schistocerca gregaria. Next base: position 352,394,971 of record NC_064922.1, on the reverse strand, counting down.
CGTCCAGATGCTAATTAGTCGTGAGGCAATTAGTCTGCTTAATTTGGCTATGGGAAAGTGATTTATACATTCCTGAAACCGTATATCACACGAGGCAAAATTCGAGACTCAAGCGAAGGGGGATCTGAGGCACTCCAGCACTAGGTAAACAAAGCAGACCAAGAGAATTTCCTCACCTACACAAAGAACTCAACTAATACATGATGAACATGGAAACAGCTATTCAGTACGCAGTTACGAAATGTTCGAATTTCAGGAAAACTGCACAATCTAAGGAACATATGGCTTTAACATTTCGGTAAGGAGCACACGCGTTTAAAGGTCACTGTAATGTACAGACGGTAGCAGAGCCAGGATGGGGAAGGTGTAGGCACTTTTAATTGCTGCAAGCCTTGTTGACACAAATTTATTATTTAACAATAATTGGTTATACATCCAAGTTAATACAATTAACAGTTTAAAAGAAATTTTAGGAACAGAAAAACATTTTTTTAAATTTTCTCCAGAAGAACATGCAGCCCAACTCTGAAACATTACATAAAGGTACTGTTAGTAAAAGGTATATTATATATCATGTGCAGCCATCAAGACCTCAAGAATACCGTTTTGGTTCAACATAAGGTGAAAACACCAAAAATGCAAATCTTCAGAATAACTTACAAATAAATAATTTAACACGTCACTCACAAAACTACACGAATTATTTCACACATACTGTCTATTACGAGCTCAACAGTCATTTCTGCCAGCTGTGTGATACCTAAATTTGATTGACACAGAATAAACAGAGCTCAAAATAATGATCTTCCAACATACTATGAAACAACTTTATAATAAAGGATGACTGCTTTTTTTCCCATTCAAATTTCTGAATGACAGTTTTTGTACTAACAAGCTACAGTTGCTGCCTGTTACAGACAGACAAACACATCTGTCAATAAATGGTTGATTAACGAGGTGGCAATTCAGAGCTAGCAACTTCTTGTAACAACTGATTCTCAAATGCTGCCACGAAAAAATTCTACAAAACAGAATCACACAAACTAAAGTTCCACTCACTACAAAATCCAACAAATCACTCAATATAAATAATGGTCACTTCGAAACAATGGAACTGAAAAACATTACACACTCAAGTGTGTTTCTCACTCACCACAGTCCTTTTGGGTGCAATACACAACACAGCTCAAAACCTATATCTCAAGCAATATTAGTAGAATCAGGGAATTTGCAATTTAATAGCACCAAGTTTAACAAGATCTAATGTAATAATAATGTGGACAGAACTTTCATAAAATGATCGATGATAGCGGATACCGTGCCATACACTATGAAACAAATTAAGAATTATTCACAGTAGACACCTGGCACGTGATGATATTCTCTGAATTGTTCCAGTTCACAAAATGTTGGCTACAAGTACCAACCCCATAATTAGTAATCATCATGAAACATAATAAAAATATACGAAAACTTCGGCCTTAGCCAGGTGACGAGAGCCACACCAATGCAGTTTCCTGTTACACTCGAGTGCTAGGCCCAACATACAACAGCTGGTCGTGGAGAACCACGCTAAGCAAGCGAGGATTACGTCCTACCCAGATGCTCGCAAACAGCCACACTCATCCCAGTCCTTAATCGGTAGGCACCAGTTGACTCCTCGCCGCTTCCGTCCTGTCGCCATGTACCTACCGAGTCGTCCTTCCAAAACTCTTGCTTTCCGCACCAGCGCCAACAGCGCTCAGCCATCACGCCCCCTATCGCTCCGGCGAAAGCAAGTGAAATAATCACGTGGGTAAATCAAAATGCTGAGCCGTGACACGGCTCAGTCACAAATGAAGAAATACTCTACAATGTTAGTCTCATAACAACATTCCCGATGTGAATTACAAAATTTTTTTACGAAAAAAATGTAAAATTGGAGAACTCGTTGTAATATTTACGTAAATTTTATACGGAGCGGATAAAACATTTCGTTCATCAGTCTATACTGTTGTTTGTGAAATTTGACATGTAGAGGGCTGCAGTCAGCATAATTTCGTGAAGGTGATGAGCATATGCTCTGTGGAAATACACTGACGGTAAAAAAGATCGCAACACCAAGAAAGAGTTTTGCGACATAAACAAAAGTTTATAGACGTGTTTCATTTCGTGACAGTCGTTCGGTGGTTTGCCATATTTGCTCGACTGTTGACAGATCTGGTAATCGAACAGGCCAAGGCAACAGCGCGACATTCCGTAGAGCATATTGGTTTAGAACAGCGATATGTGGGCCAGCGTTATCTTGTTATCTTTCGCTAGTAGCGCCACTAGTGAGGACGCAAATCAGTTTTGCTTCAATACACGCTGTAACGGTTGAGAGCTTTTGTTACCTATGAGATTGGACGTGGTGAGTTGGTGTTAGTCAAGACACTTTTAAAAGGATAAAGACTCTCTTATCAACACCTCACTGACATCAAAATATGTTCAAAATGGTTCAAATTGCTCTAAGCACTATGGGACTTAACATCTGAGGACACCAGTCCCTTAGACTTAGAACTACGTAAACCTAGCTAAACTAAGGAAGTCACACACACATCCATGCCCGACGCAGCATTCCAACCTGCGACCGTAGCAGCAGCGCGGCTCCAGACTGAAGCGCCTAGAAGCGCTCGGCCACAGCGGCCGGCCCGAAATAGGTCGTGTAATTGGGCTACATGGAGCCGGTTGTTCCTTGTGAGATATTACAGAAGGACGTGGCATCAATTTAGCCACTGTACGATTTCTGGCAGTGGTGGTCACGAAAATGTACGGCATCAAGATGACTGGGCTACTGACAACCAACCGGCACTACCGATAAGGAAAACCATTTTGTTCGACTCATGGCACTGTCAAGATGTATTGCATCTGCAGCAACAATATCAGCAGCAGTGGGCACCACAGTGACAAAAAAGATTGTCGCAAATCGGTTACTTCAAGGAGAAATCCGAGCCAGGCGGCCCGTGGCGTGCATTCCAGTGACTCCAACCAATTGCGACTTTAGTGGTGTCAAGTGAGAGCTCAATGGAGGGCAGGATGGAGGTCTGTGGTGTTTTCTGATGAATGTTGCTTCTGCCTCTGTGGCAGTGATGGCTGTATGTTGGTTAGAAGGAGGCCAGTTGAGGACCTGCAACCAATTTGTCTCCGTTCTAGATACACTGCACCTACACCTGGAGTTATGGTGTGGAGTTTGATTTCGCATGACAGCATGACTCTCGTTTTATCCCAGGCATCATGACTGCAAATTTGTGTGTCAGTCTGGTGATTCGACTCTTGCGCTGTCATTTATGAGCAGCATTTAGGTGGAGTTCCCAACAAAATAGCGTTCACTATGTATCGCCAATGTAACCCAATATGCTCTACAGAGTGTCGACAAGCTGCTTGCCGGCCGTGGTGGCCGAACGGTTCTAGGCACTTCAGTCCGGAACCGCACTAATGCTACGGTCGCATGTTCGAATCCTTCCTCTTGCATGGATGTGTGTTCTGTCCTTAAGTTAGTTAAGTTTAAGTAGTGTAAGTTATAGGGGACTGATGACCTCAGATGTTAAGTCCCATGGTGCTCAGATCCATTTGATCCATTTGAACAAGTTGCTTGGCCTCCTCGATCACCAGAACCGTCTCCAATCGAGCAGATATGGAAAGCATCGAAAAACAACTTCAGCGCCATCCACAAACAGCATTAACCATCCCTGTGTTCACCGACAAAGTGCAACAGACATGCAACAGACAAACTGATATCCAGTACCCGTACAACGCAATGACTGCACGTTTACATGCTTGTATTCAACATTCGGACCGTTGCACCGGTTATTAATGTACCAGCAATTCGCATTTGAAATGGCTACCGTGCACTTCCAACCTATGATCTTGCAATGTCAATTACTTAAATATGTTATCTGGATAAATTTTTTTGTGTTGCCATTTTTTCCGCCAGTGTATTCTGTGCTGCAAATTCCAACAGTATCAAAAATATTTACTACGCTGGCCATTGTCTGCTGCAGATACCTAGCAACCGGTTCTTCTTTCAGAACACTGGGATATTCATTTAGAATATCAAACGTTACAATTAGTAGAAAAGTGAAGGAAACTTGCCAAATAATTTGAAGTTATTTTCCAGCTTGTTTGAAATATGGAAAAGTCATCGTAGGAAGCAAAAGTAAGAATGCCGTCACTGACAAAAAAGTGACTACATTCTGTCTCGGAGACTGATTACCCGAAAGAACTAAATTTTAAAGTCATATCGTGAATTGGTGGAGTGCACGAAAGGTGGAAGTCACCTAGCAGTCCCTCAGACGGAGGAAAGTCATAGGCCCAGTACAATGGAAGCGATGTTTTGATATTACTGGGCATTAAATACGTCAAGTATGAGCAATCCTTTGCTCAATAAATTTATTGATCTGCCAGTAAGAGATGTTTCAAAGAGTCCTCTGGTTCGTTCCAGTAACAGACCGGAATTCCCCTTAGTTCTCCGGTTTTCTCGACGAGTGTTGCGTTCTGTGAGCGTTTTGGTGCACGGTGTGAAGCGTCCTCTTACATGAATGTGGAGACAGTAGCCACTACCCATGTTTAATATACGAGTTCGACTTTGTTAACAAATTACATGAGTTTCTGTACGTGTTTCGATTAGAGTTGACTAGAGTCGGTAGTTTTGGTACTGCACTTAAATGACATAGTAAATGATGGAATTAGCAATAGTATTGGTAGCGTTGGTAGGGAAAGAAAAATAAATGTATGTCTTAGAGAGGAATTGGTGTTTGTTTGCTTGTTTTACATATACTTAGAACCAGACATTGTTCAGTATTAGTCCATTGTTGAGTATTACTCCATACCTTATGAAATATGAAAAACACTTTATTAACAAAAATTATTAAAAAAAATTAGTTGGTAGCGTGACTTCTGTGTTTTATGCAACCAAAGCTATTATTAATATAACGAAAAATCAGTTCAAGTTGGAATTTTTTACATTTCTATTCACTCGATGACTAGTTTTGTGCCGAGACCCACTTTCAAATCATTGTAACAAAGTTGAATTTGCATTACCGTAGATGTCAAAAATATGCAGTGAACATTTACATTGCATGCAGGTAACTGTTTGTTGACATCTTCGGAAATGCCTTTTTCGATTTTGTTCTGATGATCTGAAAATTGGTCTCGGCTCGAAACTTGTGACCGAGTGAATAAAAAAGCAAAAATTTACAACTTGGACTGGTTTTCCTTTGTATTGATTAACAGAAGTCGCTTACCCAAGATTCTCCAACGTGCTGAAAGTTCACAAAGCAGTTATGTTTTATGCAAAGTCAGTTTAACTAGACAAACTTAAAAACACATCTATACTATTATTGCTCTTATTTTATACACAGTAGAACATTGTTCATCATGGTCAAAGACAACAGTTCCCTTTTATTCTTTGTAAGTGTGGAAATTGTTTATTTACTAATAACAGTACTCGATGGAGTACTGAAGCAATGGCTGATGTGTTTCTGGTTCGTGTTTTCGTAAATGTTACCTTTTTCATTTCTTGAGGAAATTGCGCTTTAAGAGCTGTATTTTAGATCCGTACCTTTTTATTTTTACGAGAATGTCTCTATGTTTCACATTGCAAATCAATAATTTCGGAATAAAACCTGAATTAAAAATGTTGACAATTTCAATACTGTTATAAATACGTTTTATTTTTAAGTAGCAGAAAGGAGGATAACTATATAGAACGAAGATGTTCGGTAGCTTTTGCGGTTTTCTATGTATCGTCAGTCCGTTTTTGGACTCGTCACTGCTTCCTGTTTCTAGGAGAATATAGGAAGGCACCTACCGCATACACAAACAAAGAAATCGAACTGAGGTAGCACCCGACAGGTATGCATTATACCTAACGTGCACGTAACGCGGGTACAATTTTAACTGTCCACGGCTACCAGGAAGACTACCGTATATTTACTTAAGGCAATCTACGGTGACCTACAGTAGTTTTAAAACCTTACTTTTGAGAAATCGATCTTGAACTGTAATCCTGTTTCGTGTCGGTGGTAACTACCGGTGGAGGTTGGTTGGAGATGTATTTACTGCTGTTAGGTTATATTTTGACGTGGGAATCTTTATGAAAGTACTTAGGTTATTATAGTGAATTTGTTAGTTGTTTAGAACTAAGGACAATTGTGGGGCATAATGCTAATTGTGAAGCAGTGCATCACGTAACGTCTCTCGCACCCCTTAGCACACTCGGTAGGATTTTGGTCCTGGCTGCAAGCAGGAAGGAAACAGTGATTCAGTCTTTGTTATGTTTTTGCATATGCAACTATAGGGGTTGGACTGAGCCGTGCTGCGGCTCGCGTGGGTGTTGTTTGTGGGTGTCCGTCCTCTGTTGGAGGCTAGACCATATTCTTTAGTTGGCATGGTTGCGGTTGTTTGTCTTCTTCTCGTCTTGACTGGCGCCACACGTTTCGCTAGTGGCAGCAGCGGCGGTTATCGATGTTTAGTAACTGTTGCCCTATCTTTGGGGCGACGTCTTTAGTTTTCCGTGTCGTGTGAGTGTAGCAGTTCTGTTGGGGACTCAGGAGGAACCAGGTTCGTGCAATGCAAGAACACGCCAGGACCGCTGACGGCGCGCATGGACTGTCGGATCGAGGGCCTGTGGTCACGAGGATGCACGACTTCTTCGTAAACCGGGTCCTGCCAGTTCTGAGTGCATTTTGATTCAGTTAGAGAAAACTCCACCATTGCGAGATCTTGCGATTCTCCAGTGGCTTGGGTTAGTGTTGCTGCTCGTAGTGTTGTTGAGCCTAAGAGCACCGAATGGAGTGCTTGGGGAAGGTGGATCTGATTAGCTGTCCTGGATTTCTAGTTACTATTTATTGCGTTGACTTTGTTACTATTTGTTAAGTTCAACCAGCGTTGTTTTTCATGCCTCGTGGCCGCTAACGCCCCAGTTACCTGCGCTGGGGGTTAGTGTATGTAACGGCAGTGTACGTTTCCTCGCCTCTGGTGAGGCGTGTAGCTTTGACAGCCTTCTCGATTGTAGGTTGGTTGGCGATTCTTCCACTCTGGTGGTAGTGATGCCTTTCTCGTTCCGGGCGCTCTAAGCACAGTATTCTGCAAGCGGAGTCCAGACCGCCAGTTCCGGTTTTGGCGTAATTTACATGTTTGCTTTTGGTTTATTCGACGTCAGGTAGCCTCGATAAGATTATCATTAGTAGACTGCCAGTAGTCTGAGTTACCATCTTGAAAACTGAATGCAACTCTTGGCTGCCTGTCTCATCGCCCGCGAAAGTGTTTTTTGCCGGACCTACTCAGAGGTCGATTCTGTGACTGGTCCTTGTGTTTCATTATTGTATTTGTTGTTTTATTGTATCTTTCTAAATTGTTTTATATAATTGCCATTGTTGGCGTTACAGCGAGTTTAAATGATTGTGCTACCAAGTTTACTATTATTTTGTCTCACCTGTTTGGTGATCAGTTGCTTGTCCTTTTAAATTAACGTCTTCTGTTGCATTTGCTGTTTTACTATATTTTTTTTTTATTTTGATATAATTGCCATTCTTGGCTTTACATCAGGATTAAATGGTTGTACTTCCAAGTTTATCATCTTTTTGTCTCACCCATTTGGTGATCAGTTGCCTGACTTTTTAAATTAACATTTGCTATTGCATTGCTGTTTTATGGTATGTTTGTTAAGTTTTTTTCAAATAATTGGCGTTGTTTGCGTTAAGGACCTTCAGCCGTGACTATGATTACTTGCCTTAAAATTCTAGTTGGGATCACATTGGCTTGTTTTTAAAACATTATTTGGTTTGTCTGTATTTTATGCTCATTTGGTAAATTGTAACGCACTGAAAGCACTATTAATTAGATAGATGTTTATTCCTTCACTAATAACGTCTGATATCTTGATTTATTGTTGAGTCTGGAATTATTATGTTAAAATAAATAAGTGCAGTTGCAAAAGGGAACCAATAGTAACTGATTACGGCCCCGTCCACAATTGTAACCGAATCCTGCGTTCCTTGACTACCAGATTTCATGGACAACCATATGGAAACAGTAAAACACACACCACATTACTATGTCTATATGGTTTGGGAAACCATTTTACACGCAAGACAGCTTTTAGTTTTCTTGCATGCAGTAAATGTGGGCCCTTTATCGTTTTCAAGGGAATCTTCCTGCAAAGCAGTGGGAAATTCAGATAACGATGAGAGAGATGGATAGGAGTCATGCACCCCATGTGTGAATAGGGAACATGTCGCCTTGGGACAAAGCTTCACCGTTGGCGATCTAACATTGTTCCTTGGGATGGAAGCGATCAACCAAAATGGTGGAATAAGGCTTGACAGCAATGTGACCCTGCAGAGGAATGCCAAAGTATGGCTGCCCAAATCATCACCAAACCCCCTTCATGTTTCACTCTTGAGACATAGGACCAGAAGTTCGAAAGAGCGTGAAACAGGACTTACCCGCTTAACTGATTTTCTTCCATTGTCCTACACTCCAGGTTTCATGGCTTCGGCAGTGCATTTTTCTGTTACGGACGACTGGTTCAGTGATGAGTGGAATTCGAGCTCGTTCTGCGATTCCCTGCTTATTGAACTCCCTTCGTGTTGTTTGGGCTGACAAGGTTTAAGGGTGCAACATTCAGTTATCTAGTGGTTTTTGGCAGCTTTCGCTCTTTTAATATCCCTCAAAGTCCTATTCAATGCCCACCTGTCACTGTCACACAACGCACAATTTTGTCAGTGTTGTGAGTTAGCGGTTGATGTTTTTCCTGCTGTCGGTTGATCTTTTCCCGTTGTCCTTGTGTGCGGTATAAATCGTCGGGTAGGTTGGTCAAGAAAGCACCAATCATACGAACATCAACAACTTCCCCATGTTCGAATTCACTTAGGTCCGATATAATGCACTCATAAGTAAATAAAACACTGTTCTGACCAGAACCGGTACTTAAACTGTGTTGAGAACATTACACAGGTGCCGTAAATGCTCAAATAGAACAGCATAACCCGCAGGCTTATTTAGCAGCTGAATTTGTCGTCAAGAACGCGTTCTCACAGTGTTTCTGAACCGGTCCGAATCGACCCCAAAGATTTATTGCCACCTCGCGGATGGATATTACATCTACCTACGAGGAGAAGGGCGATTCGTGCCATCGATAGTTAAAAGTCTTACGCTGCGCAGCTAGGGGACTGCCTGCTGTGCGCTTCGCTCCTGCCTTGGCTGAAGTGTTGGCTAGTTTTGGATGGTTTCATTTTGAGTGGATGAACTCGTAACAGGCCTTCTAATGAAGCTGCTGGCCTATGGGGTATCGTGTCAGTTGTGCGACTGGATTCGTGATTTCCTGTCAGGAAGGTCGCAGTTCGTAGTAATAGACGGCAAATCATCGAGTAAAAGTGAAGTGATATCAGGTGTTCCCCAGGGAAGCGTCCTAGGACCTCTGCTGTTCCTGATCTATATAAATGACCTGGGTGACAATCTGAGCAGTTCTCTTAGGTTGTGCGCAGACGATGCTGTAATTTACCGTCTAGTAAGGTCATCCGTAGATCAATATCAGTTGCAAAGCGATTTAGAAAAGTTTGTTGTATGGTGTGGCAGGTGGCAGTTGACGCTAAATAACGAAAAGTGTGAGGTGATCCTCATGTGTTCCAAAAGAAATCCGTTGCAATTCGATTACTCGATAAATAGTACAATTCTGCAGGCTGTCAATTCAACTAAGTACCTGGGTATTAAAATTACGAACAACTTCAGCTGGAAAGACCACATAGATAATATTGTGGGGAAGGCGAGCCAAAGGCTGCATTTCATTGGTAGGCCACTTAGAAGATGAAACAAGTCCACTAAAGAGACAGCTTACACTACACTCGTTCGTCCTCTGTTAGAATATTGCTGCTCGGTGTGGGACACTTACAAGGTGGGATTGACGGAGGACATCGAAAGGGTGCAAAAAAGAGCAGCTCGTTTTGTATTATATGGGAGAGAGGTCGAACAGAAAGGTTTAGGTGTTCGTTTTTCCCGCGCGCTGTTCGGGAGTGGAATGGTAAAGAGATAGTATGATTGCGGTTGGATGAACCCTCTGCCAAGCACTTAAATGTGAATTGCAGAGTAATCATGTAGATGTAGGGGGTGGGGGCTGTACTGGGGCAGTGAGTACTGTGTACCTATCGCCTCACTGACCTTTAGAAGGTACCGACTGGTATAACCGTGATGTGCGGTGGCGTTCATGGTTCAGAGTAAAGTGTGTTTTGTGCACTGAATTTGGATAAACGAGGGCGTCTGCTAAATCCAATCTTCGCTGTTGTCGAACACTCACAGTGGCAGCTGGCTAGTGGAAACCACGCTGTGGAGTCGCTACAGCGCTGCATTTTGAAATCATATACAAATGATTTCTTGCCTTCGTTGTGAGGTAACTGGTGGTCTCCCTTAACGTCTCCGTATTGAGCTTTTATTGTTCCTTTGTTCTGGTATACCGCAACGTAGTGTCATAGGCCATCTGCTATTGCTGATTTTTATAAATGGTCTAGGTGATAATCTGAGCAGCCCCCTTAGACTGTTTGCAGATGACGCTGTAGTTTATCGTCTAGTAAAATCATCAGACGATCAATTCCAATTACAAAACAATCTAGAGAGGATTTCTGTATGGTGCGAAAAGTGGCAATTAGCACTAAACAAAGAAAAGTGTGAGGTCACCCGCATGGGTACTAAAAGAAGTCCGATAAATTTTGTGTATATGATAAATCGTACAAATCTAAGGGCAGTCAATTCGACTAAATACCTAGGAATTACAATTATGTGCAACTTAAATTGGAAAGACCACATAGATAATATTGTGGGGAAGGCGAAACAAAGACTACGTTTTGTTGGCAAAACACTTAAAAGATGAGACAAACCTACTAAAGAGACAGCCTACAGTACATTTGTCCGTCCTCTGGTGCAATATTGCTGCGCGGTATGGGGTCCTCACCAGGTAGGATAGACGGAGGACATTAAAAAAGTGCAAAGAAGGGCAGATCGTTTCGTGTTATCGCGCAATAGGGGTGAGAGTATCACTGATATACTGATATAATACGCGAGTTGGGGTGGCAGTCACTGAAACAAAAGCGGTTTGCTTTGCGGCCAGATATATTTACGAAATTTCAGTCACCAACTTTCTCTTCCGAATGCGAAATAGATCTATTTCTTTTTAAGGGCGTTTTATGTAACTCACAGGTTCATTGAAATATATCATTGGTGGTAATTGTTTTATTCTAATTATGTTTTAGAAATTGCTGTCCATGCCATTGTAAACTGTCGTGTAAAGCTGATCAAATGTAGCCGGTGTTGTCGTTCAGAAAGGGCCTGAGTCTGGAAGCATCTGCAATTAGAATCATTTATTGGATGATGTTTTGTAGTGATTCAATTTCATGTATTTCCGTTTCAAATTAATTTTGTATATGTTTTGTATAATAAATTTTTGGATTAAAAGTTCGCTTCCTGTTGGTAGTCTGTTTAAATATCTTACAATAATGTGCCTGAGTGTTTATTTCTGTTGCTCTCTTTTGATTAATTCTGTGTTCCTATTTATGCGTTTGGTCTTTGGGATAAATAATTTTGTTGCGCTTGTGATTAATTGAAGGAAATAAACAATTCAAACAGAGCAATGTAATGAAACAAAAGCTTAAGGTGAATCTAAAGCTTAAAGTAAATCGACCACAGCTCAGTTTCCATATTTTTGTCCTGTACCTGTATATCTCCGTCGTTGGCAGTATACGCTCTTTTAGAACGAAGGTGGTCTAAGCATTTGGTATCGCGGCATCTCCAATCAGCTAGCAACATAAATCAAATGATCATATCCTTGTACAACTCAAACGTTCATAACAGGCGGCAGGGAAAAAGAATCCAGTGAAATTTTTTAAGTGCTTTATCTGAAAACTACCGTGAGCAGTTAAACAGAGAACCGACTCGTGGCGATAACATATTAGACCTTCTGGTGACAAACAGACCCGAACTATTTGAATCAGTTTATGCAGAACAGGGAATCAGCGATCATAAAGCGGTTATTGCATCGATGATTTCAGCTGTAAATAGAAATATTAAAAAAGGTAGGAAGATTTTTCTATTTAGCAAAAGTGACAAAAAACAGATTCCAGATTACTTGATGGCTCAACACGAAAGTTTTGTCTCAAGCACAGATAGTGTTGAGGATCAGTGGACAAAGTTCAAAACCATCGTACAATATGCGTTAGATGAGTATGTGCCAAGCAAGATCGTAAGAGATGGAAAAGAGCCACCGTGGCACAACAACCGAGTTAGAAAACTGCTGCGGAAGAAAAGGGTACTTCACAGCAAACATAAACATAGCCAAAGCCTTGGAGACAAACAAAAATTACGCGAAGCGAAATGTAGTGTGAGGAGGGCTATGCGAGAGGCTTTCAATGAATTCGAAAGTAAAGTTCTATGTACTGACTTGGCAGAAAATCCTAAGAAATTTTGGTCCTATGTCAAAGCGGTAGGTGGATCAAAACAAAATGTCCAGACACTCTGTGACCAAAATGGTACTGAAACAGAGGATGATAGACTAAAGGCCGAAATACTAAATGTCTTCTTCCAAAGCTGTTTCACAGAGGAAGACTGCACTGTAGTTCCTTCTCTAGATTGTCGCACAGATATCTACAAAATGGTAGATATCGAAATAGACGACAGAGGGATAGAGAAACAATTAAAATCGCTCAAAAGGGGAAAGGCCGCTGGACCTGATGGGATACCAGTTCGATTTTACACAGAGTACGCGAAGGAACTTGCCCCCCTTCTTGCAGCGGTGTAATGTAGGTCTCTAGAAGAGCGAAGCGACCCAAAGGATTGGAAAAGGGCACAGGTCAGCCCCGTTTTCAAGAAGGGCCGTCGAACAGATGTGCAGAACTATAACCTATATCTCTAACGTTGATCAGTTGTAGAATTTTGGAACATGTATTATGTTCGAGTATAATGACTTTTCTGGAGACTAGAAATCAACTCTGTAGGAATCAGCATGGGTTTCGAAAGAGACGGTCGTGTGAAACCCAGCTTGCGCTATTCGTCCACGAGACTCAGAGGGCCATAGACACGGGTTCACAGGTAGATACCGTGTTTCTTGACTTCCGGAAGGCGTTTGACACAGTTCCCCACAGTCGTTTAATGAACAAAGTAAGAGCATACGGACTATCAGACCAATTGTGTTATTGGATTGAGGAGTTCCTAGATAACAGAACGCAGCATGTCATTCTCAATGGAGAGAAGTCTTCCGAAGTAAGAGTGATTTCAGGTGTGCCGCAGGGGAGTGTCATAGGACCGTTGCTATTCACAATATACATAAATGACCTGGTGGATGACATCGGAAGTTCACTGTGGCTTTTTGCAGATGATGCTGTGGTGTATCGAGAGGTTGCAACAATGAAAAATTGTACTGAAATGCAGAAGGATCTGCAGCGAATTGACGCATGGTGCAGGGAATGGCAACTGAATCTCAATGTAGACAAGTGTAATGTGCTGCGAATACATAGAAAGATAGATCCCTTATCATTTAGCTACAAAATAGCAGGTCAGCAACTGGAAGCAGTTAATTCCATAAATTATCTGGGAGTACGCATTCGGAGTGATTTAAAATGGAATGATCATATTAAGTTGATCGTCGGTAAAGCAGATGCCAGACTGAGATTCATTGGAAGAATCCTAAGGAAATACAATCCGAAAACAAAGGAAGTAGGTTACAGTACGTTGTTCGCCCACTGCTTGAATACTGCTCAGCAGTGTGGGATCCATGCCAGATAGGGTTGATAGAAGAGATAGAGAAGATCCAACGGAGAGCAGCGCGCTTCGTTACAGGATCATTTAGTAATCGCGAAAGCGTTACGGAGATGATAGATAAACTCCAGTGGAAGACTCTGCAGGAGAGACGCTCAGTAGCTCGGTACGGGCTTTTGTTAAAGTTTAGAGAACATACCTTCACCGAAGAGTCAAGCAGTATATTGCTCCCTCCTATGTATATCTCGCGAAGAGACCATGAGGATAAAATCAGAGAGATTAGAGCCCACACAGAAGCATACCAACAATCCTTCTTTCCACGAACAATACGAGACTGGAATAGAAGGGAGAACCGATAGAGGTACTAAGGGTACCCTCCGCCACACACCGTCAGGTGGCTTGCGGAGTATGAATGTAGATGTAGATGTACAACAACTGACGCTGGTGGTAGCAATCCTCCTTCTGTATTTCATAGTTAAAGATGGCCTAATTCGCTCTGAACAGCTAACTACAACTAAAAACAAGAAACTGGTCTAGAACTTTGTTTTCGGAGAAGATTTGGCACGATAAAGAAAGGTGATTACGTAACATACGTATTTCCAAGATTTTCCTCGCATGATTGAGAGAGCTCAAATTACCAGGAAACTCGATTGCCGTTACGATCTTCTTCCGCTGGTTGGCAAACTAAGAAGAGTAAACTGAGAGAAGAGTTTGAACGCGGTAGAGGTAATGTTGTTGGTTTTCTAGCCTTCCTGTGACGCAGCACCTTACAGGTACCCCAGGAGCACCACAGATATGTCAACAGACGAGCATGCTGCCCACAACAACAATGAGAATACCCAAAGGACTGCGATCAGCTGGCCTGACAAGTCGCGCAAACCAGTGTCACAAGTCTGACGCGAAATGCAACTTAATTAACCTACCGACTTCATCTCTGAGCGAGATTTATAGCCAAACATTACTATAACCAACCTACTAGCTCAATAATAAACAGTAATTTTCTTTTTTTTTCAATTTTGGACATGCTCTTACCCACAGTTGCAGGAGATAGTAACGTACACCACCCTTTGCTCAACTTTTTCTCGTCCAGGTAAGCTTCTTTAACTTTCGTATAACTACTGGAAAACATCGGTCACTGTAGGACATTACAGCATTTTAAGTAGTCAACAGCTGATACTGCAGTAATTATAACTGATATGGTTCTGACTGGTATTTCACAAGCTGCTGTTATTTTTAATCATCACCATCTTATGTGGCAGCTACAACAGGGTTAAAGGGTTTGGATGTGTTATAAACGTCATTCCACAAAACTGCAAACAACTAAAAGTTTGCCTTAAATTAATAGAATTTAATAACTTCGGACAAATAAAAACTCATATAGTGTTGACGGAATCTGTAACAGCATTCTGAAAGGCTACGTTGGCTTAACTAGTAATGTCATTAGTGATATACGTAATGTTTCAATAACACAAGTAATTTCTCCAGACGCACTTAAATATGATATTGATAAAGCTTATTATAAGAACGGTGACAGGAAGAACTTAAGTAATTATCACCAAGTTTTCTACTGACGTCCTTTTCCAAAATATTCAGAAAATTAATATGATAGGTAGTAATTTAGTAATCTCTCATTTAACTGGGAACAAAAGTCACAGTTTGGATTCGAGGAAGGTTGTCGACTGGGAATGCTACTTATATAATCACTCACCAAATATTACGAGCCTTAAGGAATAAAATATCTCCAGCTGATATTTATTGTGGAGTTCTCATATAAAGATGTTTGACTGTGTGAATTATGTTACTCTCTTACAAAAACATCAGTTTTATGTATTTGATGGATTTACACACAACTGTTTTGAATCATACATACGAAAGAGAATGTTAGGTGTTGTGCTGAATAATTCAAACGATGTTGAAAGGAAGACTAGTGACTGAGGAGTAATCAGCATTGGATCCCACAAGGTTCAGTTTGTAGCCATTCGTATTCCTTATATATGTGAAATACCCACTACTTAACATTAATCAGGCAGAATTGGTAAGTTTTTCGAATGTTATTAGTGTTACAAGTCGCATTGGAGAGGAAGCAACAGAAGAGACTGGAAATCATATTTGTTAAATAATTATAAAGTCTTTGAATATAATGATGTCAGTTTAATATCTGAAAATAGACGTTCCCTTAATTTTGAGGAAACACACTACATTTAGTTATTTACACAAACTAATGGAGCACATGAACAGGAGTCAGTAAGGAGGATAGAATGCTCATAGTTTTTGTATGTATATTGATGAAAACTTGAATTGGAAGAAATATATTATCGAGCTGCTCAAAATAATGTTCAGCTACTTTACTTTTCCTACAGTTGCTGTTCACTTGACATTTTGCATATTTCCAGTCCTTAATGGTTTACAGAATAATTTTCTAGAGTAAATTGTCACATAGAAAGAATTAATTGCAGAAAAGCGAATTGTAAGTATAATACGTGATGTTGACCCACGGTCGTCATGTAGGTAGCTCTTCATGGATTTGGACTTTATAACTGTACCATCACAGTAAATAAATTCGCTGACGACATTTGTCGTAAATAATCCATCACAACTTGAATATAATAGTGGTATCCATACCATCAAAACTAGAGGAGCGACCTTTAATTCCCATTTTTAAAACTTTCAGTGGCTTAGGATGCAACTCAATGTGCAACAATAAAAGTTTTCGAACATTTTCTCAAGATCGTAAAATGTCTGACAAGTAGAAAAGCACGTTTTAAATCTAACCTACAGTCATTTTTCCAGAACAGCTCCTTCTATTCCATGTATGAATTTTTATTTGAAACAGGTAACCTGTAACAAAATTAGAACGTAAGTGTAGTTGCATAAATACGGTTAAGAAATATCACGTTCATTGATTTTAAACTTATCATGTATATTTATCTTCTAAACTGACTCATTTTCACATCAGCTCGATAAAATAAACGTTGAAATAATGTATGGTTTAACAGACCATTAAACGCTGTGCAGTCATCTGATATTGAACTATATAACAGAAACAGGTAATGACAAGAAACCATAAAATCTTTCAGAAATATGTAATGAACGAAATGCTTTATAGCTGTCATGCAACCAAACGACCACAATTCAACTAATTAAAAATTACTGCTATTTATATAAAGTCCGTGTACAGATGCAGTTCTAATGTCGCAATCATATTTCAAGTTCTTTATGTTGTGATAACTAAATGGAGTTTGGGAGCAGCTCGACATTTAGCTACACGAATGTGAGAAAAATTTCCTTCTTTCTGAAAAATATTTTGTCTGTTATTAAACCCAGTATCTCTAGTATTCGTTCCGGGCACATGCACATGCAATAAATGTTGTTTTTCACTGTATGCCTAAGTTGTTAAGAGTTATTAATGTATGCAACAAGTGTATTTGGAAACAAGTTACGCACGCTTCTTTTGCGATAGTTATATTTTCTGCAAGGTATTCCAGGCTGTAAGAGTTTCGGTGAATAGAAAACAATATGTGTACATACACTGTGGTAGATTTCATTCTAGATCGTTCATTTCATATATGAATATTATCAACAAACTCGACTTAAAACGGATTTCATTATTCCCTGAACATACCAGCCTTTGTTTCACGTCGTTTCTGGGTCATTCGCTTTCACCAGATTGTGGGAAAAAATAGGGGGTGTTATTTGGCGCACGCAACGGAAATTCAAATATGTATAACAGGGTTATAAACATTTGCAAGTCAAGTGGACACGAAGTATTATCAACACAATACTTCACAAAGGCTCTCGCTTTCAATTTCCCCAACAAGCCATTAAACCATCAATGTATCGAATGTACTCAGCCGAGGTCACATTTTTTAGATATTGCTGATCATAAGAGTACCAGATGTGGCGTGACGCACAAAACTGACTCTCTTGGAAACGGAAACCAATACAGAATTGAACATATTGCTTCAAATTGTTCCCAACTATAGATGGTTTAAAACTTTATAAGTGACCTACAGTATATAAATATTGCCTTAAATCAGATTAACCACTGGGACGCAGGCATCGAATAAGGAGGTGTGCATCAGGCATTAATATTGTTGTAAAACTTATATTCTAGAAAATGCAGCTGGGATCAGTCTGTATGTCTCTTTCTTACTTTGGAGATACAGAGACAGACGCTGCACTTGATGATATGTCTCAATGATTAGCCTACGTGTTCCGCGAAAGAGAATTTATCAGTCACATTTTTTTCTCCGTGATTCCGTGTGGTATTTCTAGCACGTTTTCAAGTTACTTCCTGTTTTCCTTAGATGTTTAGTCTCAAAGTCATTGTACTTAATTTCGTAAACACATAAGACAGCGAAAATAGACGTGCGTGGTAGCCTTGTCACGGGGGCCTTGTCACGGTCCGCACGGCTCCCACGTCAGAGGTTCGAGTCCTCCCTCGGGCATGGGTGTGTGTGTGTGTGTGTGTGTGTGTGTGTGTGTGTGTGTGTGTGTGTGTTTCCTTAGCTTAAGTTAGTTTAAGTTAAATTAGGGACCGATGACCTCAGCAGTTTGATCCCACAAGACCTTATCACAAATTTACAACTACAGCGAAAATAACTCCTTAGTATAGGAAGTAGTGAAGAAGGGTTGATGAGTGGTAAATCTAGAAACTGCTGTGGATGTTGTGGGCACGGAAAAAAATTGGTGATTGTATACGTATAATGAAGAAAATCTATGAAATTTCATCGTCGGCTTGAAAAGGCATTGACCAATTGTTCTTTGTTGTTCATGATCGCACTAATGTCTGCGTGACAGTCTGTCACGCTGAACGATTCTCTTCAGTCGTCGTTGGCCCCTTTCTTGCAGGATCTTTCTCCGGCAGCAGCGATGTCGGAGATCTGATGTTTTACCGGATTCCTGATACACTCCTGGAAATTGAAATAAGAACACCGTGAATTCATTGTCCCAGGAAGGGGAAACTTTATTGACACATTCCTGGGGTCAGATGCATCACATGATCACACTGACAGAACCACAGGCACATAGACACAGGCAACAGAGCATGCACAATGTCAGCACTAGTACAGTGTATATCCATCTTTCGCAGCAATGCAGGCTGCTATTCTCCCATGGAGACGATCGTAGAGATGCTGGATGTAGTCCTGTGGAACGGCTTGCCATGCCATTTCCACCTGGCGCCTCAGTTGGACCAGCGTTCGTGCTGGACGTGCAGACCGCGTGAGACGACGCTTCATCCAGTCCCAAACATGTTCAATGGGGGACAGATCCGGAGATCTTGCTGGCCAGGGTAGTTGACTTACACCTTCTAGAGCACGTTGGGTGGCACGGGATACATGCGGACGTGCATTGTCCTGTTGGAACAGCAAGTTCCCTTGCCGGTCTAGGAATGGTAGAACGATGGGTTCGATGACGGTTTGGATGTACCGTGCACTATTCAGGGTGCCCTCGACGATCACCAGAGGTGTACGGCCAGTGTAGGAGATCGCTCCCCACAGCATGATGCCGGGTGTTGGCCCTGTGTGCCTCGGTCGTATGCAGTCCTGATTGTGGCGCTCACCTGCACGGCGCCAAACACGCATACGACCATCATTGGCACCAAGGCAGAAGCGACTCTCATCGCTGAAGATGACACGTCTCCATTTGTCCCTCCATTCACGCCTGTCGCGACACCACTGGATGCGGGCTGCACGACGTTGGGGCGTGAGCGGAAGACGGCCTAACGGTGTTCGGTACCGTAGCCCAGCTTCATGGAGATGGTTGCGAATGGTCCTCGCAAATACCCAGGAGCAACAGTGTCCCTAATTTGCTGGGAAGTGGCGGTGCGGTCACGTACGGCACTGCGTAGGATCCTACGGTCTTGGCGTGCATGCGTGCGTCGCTGCGGTCCGGTCCCAGGTCGACGGGCACGTGCACCTTCCGCCGACCACTGGCGACAACATCGATGTACTGTGGAGACCTCACGCCCCACGTGTTGAGCAATTCGGCGGTACGTCCACCCGGCCTCCCGCATGCCCACTATACGCCCTCGCTCAAAGTTTGTCAACTGCACATACGGTTCACGTCTACGCTGTCGCGGCATGCTACCAGTGTTAAAGACTGCGATGGAGCTCCGTATGCCACGGCAAACTGGCTGACACTGACGGCGGCGGTGCACAAATGCTGCGCAGCTAGCGCCATTTGACGGCCAACACCGCGGTTCCAGGTGTGTCCGCTGTGCCGTGCGTGTGATCATTGCTTGTACAGCCCTCTCGCAGTGTCCGTAGCAAGTATGGTGGGTCTGACACACCGGTGTCAATGTGCTCTTTTTTCCATTTCCAGGAGTGTATTTACGGTACATTCGTGAAATGGAAAATCCCCACTTCATCGCTACGTAAGAGATGCCGTGTTCCATCGTTCGTGCGCCGACTATGACACTTCGTTCAAACTCAGTAACCGATCTAACAACTACGCCATACACTTGTCTTATACAGGCGTTGCCGACCGCAGCTCCGTATTCTGGCTGTTTGCAGACCTCATCATTCGAATAAGCATGCCTATGGCAGTTTTTTTGGTGCTTCAATCTAAATTGCATAATGAGTGGTAACACGTAGAGGCAGTGAAACAAAATGTCTGTTAACCTTTTATTTACAGCTTCCATCTGTGCTATGAGTATGTTTCCTCTACTTTTTGATCACCAGTTTGATGTGCAAAATTGATTAAACCATTGAGTGAGAACTAAATGCATGGGCTTATTCCTGCATAACATCCTAAAAAGAGTGAGAGTATGAAGCATAGTATTTAAGAAACAGCAGTCAGCAACACAGCACTCGACGGTCTACCTTTACCACTATTTGACAGTGGTAGGTCATCGGATGATTGTCTTCGCATCAGGACGTGAACGAGTCGTGAAGAGAGCTGACATCAGTAACAAAACCGCAGCAACGCGACGTGACCCAACAGCACAATAATTAACAGAATGGCCAGGTATTCTTGAAATGAATCGGAATGAATTAGAACAACAGTAAAGGTTTATATTGTCTCAGCGCACAAATAAATAAACATAGCAACCAGCATAGGAAGGGCAACCTACGAGATTCATATTCACTGCAAACAAGACATCATTGTATCTCAAGATTCTTCAACATACAAAAACCTATTTTGTATTTCAAGTGAGGGCAACAACCTTGAGCTGACAACAAAACTAAGAGAAAACATAATTTGCGGTGTTATAACCAGCTTTCTTTCAACCAAACACGAGCAATCTACGAGAGCCCATTTTATGACGCGTTAGCGCAGCATTCCATTCGTACACGCACAGCTAAGCAATGCCAGTTTAACCTCGTTACTTTCCTGCAAGTTTTTACAGGATAAATAAATTGAAGTAGTCTCAACCAAATGTGTAATCATTGCGAAATCTGCAGGACAGCATGGATCTGCACCAGAGAAAAGCAGACTTCCTCTCAACATCACAGCAGAGCGCAGGCGATAATAGTATTCCGAAATTAAATAACAGAACGGCGAAGTCTCTTTCAAACGAGCAGACGCTTATGGTCTGACATCCGCTAACAAATACTACTGGCCGAAAGTGAAACTAAACTAAGAGCAGAAATCGTTCCAGTCACTATGAGAAGAGGTTGTTAATCGAAAATAATAATTTCACACTCGCTTATAATGCAGTAAAGATAAATGTTACAAACCACTAGAAACAAAATATAGTGGGAAGAAATGAAAGTTCCGAACAAGGAGGTAACTTTCAAGGTCACACGACAATGACTACTACTTCATGTCCCAATAGTACAGTTATATTATTTGGAGATAATAAAAGATTAATCGGACGGAATATTTAATGTGTAGAAAACTACGAAAGTGTGGACAGGGCTAGGTTTTACATACAGTAGAAAGAAACTTGAGTGCAAGGCAGGAAGAAAGATTAGGATTTAATGTCCTGTCAACGATGAAGTCGTTAGAGACGAAGCAGAAGCTGGGATCAGGAAAGCATGGGGAATAAATTGACCATCTCTTTTTCAAAGGAAGCAAGCGGATGATAAGAGACCAAATAGCTATCCTGAAATGGACTGCTGGTTGTCAAGTGACACGAGTGGAGAACTTCATCAAACCAGCTTCAGGGCTGACAACGGAAAAATCAAGCAATAGTTCAAACGAAACACCAACATCTAAAAGCGTGATAAGCGGTAGCATTATGAAAATAGATTGGCACCATGAAGTACTGGTAAAATTTTTGTCTTTTTATGACTCACAGATGGTTATCATCCATATTTATCTTCTACTTTTTTTAGTAGAGTAGTCCAATTTCTTTAAGAGCATTCTATCTCTGGAGTTTTCTACAGACACGCCTTTAGTCAGTAATGCTAGTCATGATCCTACCATTATTTATTCTTAAATTGAGTCTCGTCTAAATGTCCAATACAGTTATTGTGCATGCATTCGTCTTGTAGATTTAGGTCAACATCTAGAAAGATCCTCAGCAAGCCGTCGAAAGGTGCGTGGTGGAGGGTACCCTGTACCAATGCTAGTCATTTCCTTTCCTTTTCCACTCTCAAGTAGAGCGAGGGAGGTACGATTGTCTGTATGCCTCCACATAAGCCATAATTTTTCGTATCTTATCTTCGTGCTCCTTAAGGCAAGTATTTGCTGGCACTGTTAGAAGCGTTCGACAGTCAGCTTTAAACGCCATTTCTCTTCCTCTTTGACTCCTCTATCTGGAATCTGTTAGGCGTCGGCAAGTTAATTTATGAATTTGGCGGTTTTAGTAGTAGAAGCCGGTGGGATCATGTTCCTGTCACCAACCCTATCCCCTCCCCAACTTCCTGCGCCGAGTGCTATCCCTTGTTGGAGAATGCGAACGTTTTGTAAATGTTTGTGAATGGTGTAATTGGGGCAGGACATGAATACGAACCCAGTATTCATCTGGTCGGACGTGGGAAACCGCCTAAAAACCACATTCAGGCTGGCCAGCACACCAGCCCTCGTCGTTAAACCGCCGACAGTATTCGATTCGTGTGTGAATGCATGCGGCTATCCAGGCGGATGAGTTATTTTCTGTGTTGATACTGAGTAATCAAAGTGTCTCATTAGCTCAGTCAGGTCCTGCAGCGTGAAAACTTCTTTCTGTAATATGGAAAATTTGGAGTCTACAAAATGTCTTACCTTGATTGTGACAGAAGCTATATTGGTCATATGTGTAGGTCCTTTGACCTGAGATTCAACACATTGTCTCCGTCAGCAGTAAAACAGCATTAGGTTCTCATCTGCAAAATGAGGGAAATACTATTGACCGCAGTGACCAACAATTAAAAATTTTACATAATGTTGAAAAAAGTAGGCGGTTAGACATTTTAAAAGAACTGGACACTTACGTCACGAAAGGCAAAGAAACGAATAAATTCCTCAATGAAGTAAATGAGTTTGCAACCAAAGAATATTTTACTATTTACGACGACTTAGCTGAGTTAGTCGCTGATTCCTGCATACACGATCCAGCTTACCACAGGCCTATATGTGACCGCGTGCCGCAATGTGCTGTCCGGACTGCATTCGCCGTAACGAACATCTACAGCTATCGTAAACACCTCGCAGTCGGAAGAAGAGTGCCAGTGAGCTTTAACGAGGAATTACCCTGGTTCTCCATTCCGTGTCCTCTTTCCTAATCTTCTGGGCAGAGGCGTGAACATCTAGCAGCTACCAAAAAATATACAGTAAGGAATGCTACTGTGTCTGTTTTGTTGTAAGGACTTCAGTATGATATAAATAGGTTTTATTGTTTTAACGACCTGTATCTGCTTTCTCATTTTATGAATAAATAATTAAAATATTATTGTAATAACTGCTACATTTGTGGTTTTATGATTTAACGCGTATCTAGCGCAAAGTGTAGGGAAGGAAAACTACACTTGGTTGTATGCGTATAATTCTCTGATTTCTGATGTTATACTTAGTTGAAAACGTAGAAACACACGTTAATCAAATGCTGCAAATACGTATGAACCTCACATGTTAATAGAACTTTAATAAGGTCAAAAGTGGACCCTGTGAAAATTACTGCACTTGTTTTAACTCTTAATTTCTCTGTTGTAGCACCTCTAGTTATGATTGTATCATAGAAATTGATTGTATCAACAAAAAAATTATACTATAGCTCTTTCTGTAGTTAACATATTGTTTTTTTACTGATTATATTTCACTAGTACACGCCGAATGAGTTGGCGCATTGTGGCCCATTGGCTAAGTAAGGCACTAAGCTCACATTCTGGACCAATGGGACCCAAATCGTGGTCCAGTGACTCAGATACACGTAGTAGCGTACCTATAACTAATACGTAACGCATATTGGACCAATATGTGTTAACTACAACCAATGTTTATGTGTGAAACTCGACCCGGCAAGCAACCTGGGCTATCAGTAAACAGAATCTAACCTGCATAACATCGTGTGCAGGTTCTATGAGTGTCAGTTTCACTGTCCCTTAAGCCCTCAACAGATCATTACATGAAAAGCTTAAGACTAAGATTTTTGGATAAGCTATCTGAATGCGTACTAGAATATGAAAAACTACAGGAACAAATGAACCTGTAACAATGGATACCTATGCTATCTCACTGCGCTTTTGATTAAGAATATACAAGTGGTACAGAATCTGATTTGTGCAACGGAATTTACTGGATTAGAGTACATAACATGTTGTGGTGTGTCAGTGTCTCTGTTTGGGCCCTAAGCTTCGCACTTGCCTCTTTAAATAACTGCCTTTTCCCATGTGGTTTACAGCAATACGCAGCAGCAGTGATTAAAGCTTATTCTTAATAAGAATGAATTTAATAAAAAGGAGTTTGCCTGTGTCCTGTCAACTACCAAATAACTTGTGAGAACGTATTTCACAAATTAAGTCCATTTACAACTTCAGAATCATCATGACAATGACATAGGTGTCAATAAAGGCTGAGTACCAGATTAACAAATTATTTCAATTTCAAAACTACATTAACATTTATTGACGGAGAATATTAATTATTATTTGGAGAATAGGAGGCTACTTTAACTAACAGGCAAAACATGGGATTATTGCAAACTCGGACTAACAATCACGAGCCTTTGCAATTGCCTTTGCGCTATGATTACGAATATTAACTTGAATTCCATCTTCAACCGTAGTTGATCCTGGCTATATAAATGAAATGAGGCCTTGGGCGTGGTAAAATCTGCCATCACCGACTTGAGGGCAGCGTGACACGTCTTCTGTCTCCGATCTCTCGACCGACAGTATTACTTCCACTCACGCAGACAAACCTAGTCTCACAACAATGCTTAGAATCGCGCTCCCATGTTTCGCCCTCAGATTGTTACTATCGACATCGGAGTGCTTACACAATTCAAAGAATAGCGTGAAGTTGGCTATATTGTTTTCAATGTAATGGAGAGTTCTGACACACTCCATACAACATGTGCCACATTGTTAGTAAATAACTGCAATTGACTGCCTTACTGATAAGTTTATAAACGCTTTGTCAAATTGGAGACGGAAATTTAATCCTTGTTCTCATTCCCATTCAACCCTCTCAGTTTGTATAGTCTGTCACAAAGAGTGTTTAACGATTTGTTGTACAATTGCAAAATGATTCAAATGGCTCTGAGCACTATGGGACTTAACTTCTGAGGTCATCAGTATCCTAGAACTACTTAAACCTAACTAATCTAAGGACATCACACACATCCATGTCCGAGGCAGGATTCGAACCTGCGACCGTAGCGGTCGCGCGGTTCCAGAGGGTAGCGCCTAGAACCGCTCGGCACCTCGACAGGCTGAACAATTGCAAGTTATTCATTCTGGTATTGGCATTGGTCAATGAATATGACAATACTAAATAGAAAGATCCATTTACAAAAATGAAGCAAGCAGAAAGACGTATTATATAAACTGAAGGCACGGCATGAGTTCCTGACACTGAGTACAGAATATTTAAAGAGCGGTTGTCAAAGAGCAATAGAGAGTGCGCTTGAAGAACGTGCGGGGAAACTGTTTGCCGTTTCTGTTATGGATCTGCTTTGTACGTAGCCATTACACCGCGCTCGTATCCTGTAATTACTGTTGTAATTGTTTGTGCGTAATGAGAGCCGTCAGTTGAGAGAAACGCGATTTCAAGCGGTTCCGCTGACGTAGTTTCGCGAAATGCCTTCCGCGCCGTTACTCGCAGCGCCACAGGAGCTGCGTTATAGCCGCGCCTGAATCTGATAGCAAACGACCGACCCTCCTGGACGACCTTAAACTCAGCACAGATACATCTCCGTGTACGTCTAGACAATCATCTTTAGCTCTACATCGTATGTGCAGCACAAATATGAGCATCGACGTGCAACTAGAAATCAAGTTAAATTCATGACTGCGCCATAGTAGTTATCAACAACCACAGATTTAGGAAAATCTTCTTGTATTAATCCTCAACCAGACACATCGTTGTTTTTCGTTTTATTTTGTACAGCATCTGGGTTATTTTAACTGGCCATGGCTTCCTGTCAGCTTCTCGGAATTTAGCTGCCAGCCATTCCTAGAGAAAATACTCTTCTTCCTCCCCACCTCTTGGTTGTGGCTACTTTTCTACCCACAAACAATTTTGTCAGTGCGTGCCTGACTTATGGTTACAAGTCATGGCCGCCCTCGTTCTGTTTACGGCCACGTTTATTCTTCATCAAGTTTATTCTTCATTGAGTTGCTTTTTACTGAATCGAAGGACAATTCTGTTTTCTTTTTCTTTTCATGTTAGTTAGCACAATAACACACATTCGGAATGTTTTTATTAGGTGGAGTTTGTAAAACGTGAAACTATTCCTAGACTTTGCATGAATTTGAAGGAGAACAGATCGATAAAATAGCTGAAAACCAATAAATGCGAAATTTTGAGGCAACCGGTTCAGATTTGAGTAAGGAATAAGTAATAACTGTTGACCACTATTTTGAAAGTAAAGTTGAGGGTGAGTATGGAGATAACGAAGAAGAAACAGTGGCTACAGATTTTTATGTGGTTAACCATGAAGATACGAAATGGTGCAAAACAACTTCATAGAAATCTTAGAAAATTAAGAAAAAATATAGTGAAATATTATCTGGTCCAAGAAGAATAGTAAGAAGTCTTCAGCTGATCTGTTTTCCAACCGTTTCGATATAAATGTGATTGGTGGAAGTCTAAGACACACTAACTCAAAAATAGAAAAATTACTTCTTCATCTATATTCATACTCCGCAAGCCACCCAACGGGGTGTGGCGGAGGGCACTTTACATGCTACTGTCATTACCTCCTTTTCCTGTTCCAGTCGCGTATGGTTCGCGTGAAGAACGACTGCCGGAAAGCGTCCGTGCGCGCTCGAATCTTTCTCATTTTACTTTCGTGATCTCCTCGGGAGGTATAAGTAGGGGGAAGCAATATATTCGATACCTCATCCAGAAACGCACCCTCACGAATCCTGGACAGCAAGCTACATCGCGATGCAGAGAGCCTCTCTTGCAGAATCTGCCACTTGAGTTTGTTAAACATCTCCGAACGCTATCACGCGTACCAAATAACCCTGTGACGAAACGCACCGCTCTTCTTTGGATCTTCTCTATCTTCCACACCGATGAGCAATACTCAAGTATAGGTAAAACGAGTGTTTTGTAAGCCACATTCTTTGTTGATGGACTACATTTTCTAATGACTCGGCCGGCCGCGGTAGCCAAGCGGTTAAAGGCGCTACAGTCTGGAACCGCGGCCGCTACGATCGCAGGTTCGAATCCTGCCTTGGGCATGGATGTGTGTGATGGCCTTAGGTTAGTTAGGTTTAATTAGTTCTAAGTTCTAGGCGATTGATGACCTCAGACGTTAAGTCGCATAGTGCTCAGAGCCATTTGAACATTTTTCTAAGGACTCTCCCAATGAATCTCAACCTGGTACCCGCCTTACCAACAATTAATTTTATATGATCATTCCACTTCAAATCGTTCCGCACGCATACTCCCAGATATTTTACAGAAGTAACTGCTACCAGTGTTTGTTCCGCTATCATATAATCATACAATAAAGGATCCTTCTTTCTATGTATTCGCAATACATTACATTTGTCTATGTTAAGGGTCAGTTGCCACTATCTGCATCAAGGGCCTATCCACTGTACATCTTCCTGCATTTCGCTACAATTGTCTAATGCTGCAACTTCTCTGTATACTACAGCATCATCGCGAAAAGCCGCATGGGACTTACATATATTGTGAAGCAATGGCCCCATAACACTCCCTTGTGGCACGCCAGAGGTTACTTTAACGTCTTAGACGTCTCTCCATTGAGAATAACATGCTGTGTGCTGTTTGCTAAAAGCTCCTCAATCCAGCCACACAGCTGGTCTGATATTCTGTAGGCTCTTACTTTGTGTATCAGTCGATAGTGCGGAACTGTATCGAAAGCCTTCCGGAAGTCAAGGAAAATGGCATCTACCTGGGAGCCTAAATCTAATGTTTTCTGGGTTTCATGAGAAAATAAAGCGAGCTGTGTCTCACATGATCGCTGTTTCCGGAATCCTTGTTGATTCCTACAGAGTAGATTCTGCGTTTCAAGAAACGACATGATACGCGAGCAAAATACATGTTCTAAAACTCTACAACAGATCGAAGTCAGAGATATAGGTCCATAGTTTTGCGCATCTGCTCGACGACCCTTCTAGAAGACTGGGACTACCTGTGCTCTTTTCCAATCATTTGCAATCTTCCGTTCCTCTAGAGACGTGCGGTACACGACTGTTAGAAGGGGGGCAAGTTCTTTCACGTATTCTGTGTAGAATCGAATTGGTCTCCCGTCAGGTTCAGTGGACTTTCCTCTGTTGAGTGACTCCAGTTGCTTTTCTATTCCTTGGACACTTATTTCAAAGTAAGTCATTTCTTCGTTTGTGCGAGGATTTAGAGAACTAATTGCTGTGAAACAGCTTTGGAAAAAGGTGTTTAGTATTTCAGCCTTATTCGTGTCATCCTCTGTATCAATGCCATCATCATCCCGGAGTGTCTGGATATGCTGTATCGAGCCACTTACTGATTTAACGTAAGACCAGAACTTCCTAGGATTTTCTGTCAAGTCGGTACATAGAATTTTACTTTCGAATTCACTGAACGGTTCATGCATAGCCCTCCTTACGCTAACTTTGACACCGTTTAGCTTCTGTTTGTGTGAGAGGTTTTGGCTGCGTTTAAACTTGCAGTGAAGCTCTCTTTACTTTCGCAGTAGCTTCCTAACTTTGTTGTTAAACCACGGTGGGTTTTTCCCGTCCGTCACCGTTTTACTTGGCACTTACCTGTCCAAAACGCATTTTACGATTGCCTTGAACTTTTTCTATAAACTATCAACATTGTGTGTCGGAACAGAGATTTTCGTTTTGATCTGATAGGTAGTCTGAAACCTGCCTTCTATTACTCTTGCTAAACAGATAAACCTTCCTCCCTTTTTTTTATATTCCTATTTACTTCCATATTCGGGACGCTGCAAAGGCCTTATGATCACTGATTCCCTGTTCTGCGCTTACCGAGCCGAAAAGTTCGGGTCTGTTTGTTATCAGTAGGTCCAAGATGTTTTCTCCACGACTCGGTTCTCTGTTTAATTGCTCGAGGTAATTTTCGGATAGTGCATTCAGTATAATGTCACTCGATGCCATGTCCCTACCACCAGTCCTAAACATCTGAGTGTCCTAGTCTATATCTGGTAAATTGTAGTCTCAACCTAAGACTATAACATGCTGAGAAAATTTATGTGAAATGTATTCCAGATTTTCTCTCAGTTGTTCTTCCACTAATGCTGCTGAGTCTGGAGGTCGGTAAAAGGAGCCAATTATCAACCTAGCTCGGTTGTTGAGTGTAACCTCCACCCATAATAAAATTCACAGGAACTGTCCACTCCTACTTCACTACAGGACAAACTACTACTAACAGCGACAAACACGCCACCACCGGTTGCGTGCAATCTATCCTTTCTAAACACCGTCTGTGCCTTCGTAAAAACTTTGGCAGAATTTATCTCTGGCTTCAGCCAGCTTTCCGTACCTATAACGATTTCAGATTCGGTGCTTTCTATCAGTGTAAGTGAAGAACTGTTGGCCACTATAAGCATCTCACCCAAACTGGCTTGAAAAGCTGACGAGTGGTAAATGTTATGTCAAAGGATAGGAAGGGAATGACACTCCTTAGAGCCGCAAAGAGTTCTCGTGGGTTTCTATTGATTTTGACGAGCCTTCCATTTGATGATAATCAGAACTCAGAAAGGAAAGCAGCAAGGTGGATAAACTTGCTGCCGTAAGACGTATGAAATTCTTTTGGTTTTTTTTATCACAAAAAGATTTAGTAAATGATATACCACAAACACACTCTTGTTTGGAACACAAAGTAGTTAAAATACATTACTTGTTACATTTAGCGTAAAATAAAACGAATAAATGAAGCAAAAGAATATGTAATATTGCTCATGTGACAGATATTCGCTCGCGTGACGCTAAGGTATTTCAGTGTGCCGTCCCGTGCATGCTATCCTCGCTTTTGAGGTACAAGCTCATGTTTCGATGGGGAGACGAGTGGCTGGAAGCGATCGACAACAAGCTTCGTGTAGTAAAGCCCCCAACTCGGCCGTCGAGGTCCTTCATACTCGTCTTCGCATAGGCCACAGCCCTACGATGCATGGATTCTTATTACGGCGGGAGGACCCTCCAATGTGTGGTGCTTGTGGCGGGCAGATCACGGTGTGCCACATTTTATTGCACTACGTTTTATTTGCCGACCAGCGGACTGCGTCGAATTTGCCGACGGATCTGCCCTCTATTTTAAGCAATGTTCAAACGATTGTGGTTCGAGTTTTAAAGTTTTTGTGAATTGTTCAACATTTTAACAAGATTTTAGGGAGATATTTTTAATGTATCAATAAGGTAACGGGCTCAACCAATTTTTTAGTAAGTGGTCAGCCAGTCACATTTCCCAGCGCTTTTCTTTCAGCTCTTCTGTGTTTTGCATTCTGTGTGCTTTCATATGTAGCTACTTTCTCTCCTAATTGGTTATAGTGCATGTAAGACAGAATGAATGTGGTCATTTTGAGCACATAAGTTTCCTTTGATAGAGGTAAGGGCGCTTATGATCTAGCCGTTGGGCGCCCAGAATATCCAAACATACACACACACACACACACACACACACACACACACACACACACACACACACACACACACACACACACTTACAAATATAGGCACTACCACTCTAGGATTACATAGAGCTTTATTTATTTCAAGTATGCTGAGTCTTGCTGAAAGCTCAAGTAAGAAGGAATGAATACTAGAATTTAAAGTCCGATCCAATGACGTATCCAGAATTTTGTCAAAGGGGAGTCCGATTTCTTAAAGAGAACATTTAAAAAACTGATGTTTTTCATTTATTCTGAAACTTCCAACAATAACTATACAATGTTTTATTCGACAATGATCTCAGCGTTTTTAGCAAGCGGAGATATGATCTAGTAGGCCCATAACTTAGCAGTTCTGTATTTTGGCAAATCGCTAAGACGCATTCATGCTCGATTTTCCTTTCACTGTTCAATGTCACTTTACACTCTCCATCTTTCAGATTGGATTAGAGTTGATGACGTGATGAGTAATGTTTGAGCGCTAATTTTTTGCTGATTTTTTGAAATAAAAATTTTTCTGTTCACCAGAGAATCAAGAACAACTTTTGATGGCGAAAGAGCAAAGGATCTCGAATAACTCAACCTTAGAATTTCCCAAATTTCCTCGTCCAATACTTTTTTCTCCTCATTGAAGTATGAATCAGCAATTTCTTACAATGTAAGAAATATCATTTTCTGCGTTAAAGGATATACGAACAGACAAATTCTTGAGCCGAAACAAGGAGAAGTTGGATTGTTATTTATTTATCATATGGCATTTAGTGCCAGCAGCCTCCCAGGAGATGCTCGGCTCTTCTTCGAAGCAGCTCTTTTCGTTTAAGCAAAGGAGCTGTATGTTTAAGGGAATTGAAACGTCAGGTATTAAAGGGTTTTTGGAAGGAACTGGTGGTACTCCCGGCCTTTGCCTAAATTGTAAACTGGATATCAAAGAAAATCATTTTCGAATTAGAGCTACCTTAAGTCAGTGGATAATTTGGAGAAACTGGTTGTTATATATTGTTTTAAAATAAAATACGAGGGTTGCAACTTTAATAGAGCCAACCATTTATTCACAAGAGTTACATGTATGCCCCTGTTACTGTCCTTCAAAGTAGTCACCAGCGTTGTGTAGAACCCGTTGCTGGCGATGTGGAAGGCGTAGTACACCGTTAGCAGAGCCAGTTCTGTTGATGGTACGAATGCAGCGGTCTACTGCCTGTCGAATCTCTGGGACAGTTCTTTAGCGAAAGTCACGAAGTGGTTACTTCATCTTCGGAATCAAATCAAACTCACGAGGACTTAAGTGCGGGGAGCATGGCACAGTGCTTCCTAGTCTCATCGAACGACCAGAGCAGACACAGCTTGCGCTGTATGCGCCCGCGCATTGTTGTGCAAAATGATAGGTAGATTGCGCAGGAAGTGTCGCCGCTTCTTTCGCAAAGCTGGTCGCAGGTGATGCTCCAAAAACGAACAGTAATACTGTGCATTGACGGTCTGCCGTGGAGGAACGTAATGCGTTAGGATTATACCATCTCAGTTGTAAACGAGAATCACCATAACTTTAGACCGCTTCATTCGCACTATCAACAGAACAGGCTCTCCTAACGGTAACAGGTGCAAACTTGTAACTCTTTGTATCGGTTGTGAATAAATAGTTGTCACTATTTAAGTTCCATCCCTTGTAACAATGCATCAGCATACAAGACTGAATTATGACACAGCACTTTTCTCCTTTAAATGTGCATGCTTTTTCATCTCATACTGCATGAATGCATGTATGTTTTAAGATTTAATTATGCATGAAATATCTGGCTTCACTTACCATAATACTAGAAGTGCGTAAGTAGATTTTCGACGAAGGGGGTAGGGTGGGGGGGGGGCTTCAGAGTACATTCGGCTTGGACGAATTCAAGCAGTCCGCTGAAAAAATCTTCTGGAAACGAACAAGCAATAGAATGTATTGTCATCACATACTCCTTTTGCTCTCCACAAATCCCTCTTCCTAGTTCCGTATCGGAACTGCTTTTCATAATTGAGTACTGCCCGGATGACCATATTAGGCGATATTTTGTCATCTGGGCTGTTAATTGTAGACTGTTGGTGAAATATTTTAAAGAAATGCAACCATCGCTTTTTGAGCGATATTTTTGTTGATGAACGTGATTTTTGGGTGACGTGATTTTTGGGCGACACAGACAATTCCAAGCGTATTTTTATGCAATTTTGTAATGATTTGTAACGCTTCACTGCTTTGTGAAATACTGAAATGTTGTAACCCCAATGTTCTGCCAATCTTCAAATAACGACTCCAGTGCTGCTATAAATAGATAGATAGAAAGACAGATGTTATTATTGCTGTTGTGGTTTCAGCTCAGAGCTCAGAGACTGGTTTGATGCAGCTCTCCATGCTACTCTATCCTGTGCAAACTTCTTCATCTCCCAGTACCTACTGCAACCTACATCCTTCTGAATCTGTTTAGTGTATTCATCTCTTGGTCTCCCTCTACGATTTTTACCCTCCGCGCTGCCCTCTAGTACTAAATTGGTGATCTTGGATAAAATAGGGACGGGCGACAGCCGACAGAGCTACAGATGTACAGACAATTTAAAACTATCGTTTGCCTTGCTGACTATCGATAGTGGGTGTCCTTTTTTCTTCTTATGACTAATATCAAAATATTTTTCAGTATCTCTACGTGGCAACTAAGTCGTGTGTAATTCTATTTAGGTGATGGCGAAGGGGGGTCCGGTTCCACTGGATCCGCCATATGCGGTCGAAAGAGACGGAACACGATCTTGGATTGTAGAAATAAGAAAACAACTCGATTGTATCCGTTTCAAAGAAACCATCCCGGTATTAGCCATAAGCAGTAGAGGTAAAGAATGTGAAATCTGTATCTGGAGGAGAGAAAGGGTGATTAAAACGCTGTCCTTTCCACACAGTACTAGACTGTCATAATAATGAAGACACTGCGACACGGAGTATCATCGTAGGTATGCGAATAACACGATACATTTTTGGGTAAGAGAACTCCATGTTCGGAGGAGAATGCTTCACAAATGTCACAGTAAGATCTTACGTGCCACAAGAAACTGTAACAAAACCACAAATGTTTTTAGTGTACATAAGTTATTTATGAGACATGATCTACAACAGTACCGTTTTGTTTGCTGTTGTCTGCTGGAAAGTATACGGTTTGGGCAATCGTAAGTAAAAGCGGAAAAATTTTGAAGCAATGTTGTATTTGGCGTACCTTAGTGCATCCTTTAACGATTAATGATTTTACAAAAAAGTGATATGAAACGGGACGAAAACGTGTACTCTATAGCGAAGAGAGTGAATGTCTTGGATTTGTGAGACATTCCTACGAATTTCAGTATAAACGTATACAAAATCCATACAGAAAGGAAATGCGGGCAAGTGAAGTAGGTATAACAGCAACGGCGAACAAATTTATTCAGGCGCTGGTACAGTGGTGGGGCAAAACAGTCCTTGGTAAGTTTTCGGAGATACGTGGCACCAGATACCTACATAAGAGTCGTAATATTCAATTGAAATTTGGGGGTGGGAAGAGGGGAGGGGGGCGGGAGCTGCCGCCAGGTAGCGTCCCAGACGAAACCGCTCGCACTCAGTTCAAGAGAATCTGGTGACTATGATATCAAAGCCAGTTTGGAACACTACAACTCAATGTCTCATGTATTTTTCAACTACTTAATTTCTCGAGTCCATAAAATGTTTTTGTAAATATACGTGTTAATGGGTTGCGTCAGTAATTATTGTTTGTGAAAATGTAATGTATGTTGATAGGATAAGAAGAATTGTGTATGTCGAATACTTCCTGTAACAATAACGTAGTTGGCGCGAGTGTGACAAGTCGTAGAGAAGAAGGCAGAGAAGCAGTTGCAAAGCTCCTATAGAGTGGTACAGACGCATGTCTTAGCGCGAAAATGTCAAAGTGTTTCCGTCGAAAATATTGTTGTTATATGTGGGTGAAGTGAAAGAGCAAGTATCTGGGTAGAGAGTATGGTCGCAAGAAGATTTTAGAAGTAATGCTCGCTAATCAAGAGGAGCTTGTTGCCAATAATGGATCTCATGCTAAGCGCTACTTCGCTTCACAAGAAACACATCGCAAAGTAAGATCCAGCAGGTATTTTTGTAACTGTATCGTAGACATGCCATCGTCTTAGTAACCTTTTGGAACATTAAAGTGTGATTGGTCAAAGAACAATATTATCGAGCGGATCTCCATTGACCTGAGTCGTTATCCATCAGCAGGGTCCTATCGTTTCACCATAAATTCTGGGAAAATCGCAAGTGAAAGGAATATTCAAAGTGAGCCAAATGTAGGACAGTTGATTTTCAGTCAAGTTCTTATTGTGCAGTAAATATATTGATTCAAACAGTATTGCTATATTACTGCAGCAAGTCAATTTAAATTAAAAGAGATTTAAAGAAACCTCACATTCTATGACAAAAGCATGCTGCCTTCCTTGTAGTCGAAGAAGCTTTATAGATTTATTTTGTATTTTGTGAATGCTGATACGTGCATACGTCTACAAAACATTAGCACTGCAAACAGTCCCTACCACGAATGGAAATTTTTATTGCACTGTCATGAAAAGCAATCATTTGCAGAGTAATAAGTAACGAATAACTGTAAGTTTTTGTGAAGATTAAGCATAATTTCAGATGGACATCATTCCATCAGTTACGTAGCACAGTACAGGTTCCATGAGGTGTTGCCAGTCATACATTATTACTGATAATCGTTATGATAACGAACTTCATTGCATGAGAAATTAACGTCTTTTGGGTTCATGCCATGTGTGTGGTTAGCAAGTAAGTTACCGTGTTTGGATTTTATTAAGTTGCTTTCCGACGCGATGTCTGTGTGACCTCAGAGTCATTACGGTCATTAAGTAACATATAACTTTTGCTCGTTTGGAGCTGGCACCCACCTTATTATCAATATAAATTAATTGAAACTAAATTTTGGCGTACAGAATTATCGCTAGCTACAGTGATATTTAATTTATTTTCATTTATTACATATCAACCGCTGTATGTAGTGACAAACACTAGTGCAATAGCGACCAGGTTTTATTTAACTATATGTTATCGGTAATTACTGATCTTCAGATTCGATGTATTTCTCCGCTAACAGCGGAACATCAGGTGCGAGTGTCATATAAAAGCTTACATACATTAGACTATAGGTAAATTGTAAGTTCACTACCACGGTTCTTAAAGCATTGCAGCACGATTTTGGCTTTATAACTTTAGGATTATCGTGTAAGAAGATGCCATCTCCGTCATGGAAGACATCAAGCATGAAAGAAAGTTATAGAGTAATGTAGAAGTAATAACTGGCTTTTCCCAGGGAATTGTTATAGGCCCTCTGCCGTTCCCGATCTACATGAGCGATTTAGGAGGCAATCTGAGCAGCCCAATTATATTGTTTGCAGATGATGCTATCATTTACCGTCTTGTTAAGTCATCTGATGATAAAAGCCAATTGCAAAATGATTTTCACAAGATATCTGTGTAGTGCGAATACTATAGATTCTATATAATGAAAAGTATGAAGCTCATCCACATGAGTACTAAAAGGAATCCGCTAAATATGGATTACGCGGATGATCATAATAATCTAAAGGCTGTAAATTCATGAAATGCTTAGAAATTACAATTACTGGTTTCTTAAACTGGAACCATCGTATTGATTATATTGTGGGGAAAAGAAACCAAAAGCTGTGAGTTACTGGCAGAACTGCAACAGATCTATTAAGAGAATGCTTTCATTACACTTGTCCATCCTCTGCTGGAGTTCTGCTGTGCGGTGTGGCATTCGTCTCAGATAGGACTGACGGAGGACGTCGAAAAAGTTCAAAGAAGGGCAGCTCCTTTTGCTATATCGCGAAATAGAGTAGAGAGTGGATACGAGACGCGAACTGAGTTAGCAATATTTTAAACAAAGACGTTTCTTGTTGCGCCAGCATCTTCTCATGAAATGTCAATCATAAACTTTCTTCTCAGAATGTGAAAATGTTTAGTTTGTTCCCAACTGCATAAGGAGAAATTATCATCATAATAAAATAAGGGAACTCGTAAAGTAGAGGAGGGGTGGTTTAGCAACGATCAGAAATAGGATGCATTTTGTTGTGACATTGGTCAGTATTGAAATTACGGAAAGAAAAAACTGGTAAAATTGCTAAAAATGGTTGCACTATCAACTTTGATGCTTGTTACAGTACACTGACAGTGTCTTGTCCATCCCATGCATCCATTCCTTTGGTGCTGATTACGGCATAACGATTGAATAGTGGCACTTGTTTGACATGGAGATGGAGTCTTGGTAGATGGAATCAAAACAGTGATCGCATACATGATTGCAATATGAGGAATCAAGGAAAATGGAAGACCAAGCCATCTAGTACCCCATCACAGTGAAAGACGAGTTTGAATGTGGCTATCAGTCACCTTCAGACAACAAAACTCTTCCAGTTCCATATGTTATGACTGTCTTTTATTTCAGTAATCCTGTGTGTTGTGAGAGCAAAAACGTATTTTACACCATTTTATGTCCAGCTTTCAGTCAGAGCTAATGGATCGAAAAGCGTTAATGTCAGTTTAGAACCTAACATACTCCTTGATGTCATGGTGGAAAAACAAAATGTATTGAGATGTACAAATCTGTAGTCATACACTGCTTGGACCTGTTACAGCAACAACACACGGACGCTCTCTTGTGACTGATGGTCTTTGCGATATGGTCCTCTTTCAGTCAGGCAATGAAACTTTACACTGGTTTATGCAGGTGACTATAATCACTGGCCACCTGCTCCAATGCAGCGGTGCGTTTATAATTAACAGAATCGCCACATATGCTGAATGCCAGCACGCAAATGGTATTTTTTTGGATATGTATATTGGAAGGGACGGAGATCCGGTAAAAATCTTGTTGAGCTCTCTATTGGATGATGTTAGGTGATATTTTATAGTTCATAGTTTATTTTTGTTCAATGGTTAAAAATAACTATGCTAGAGAGAATGTTTTGGTGACAGGTGTGAATGCACCCTGAGGGATGCAGATCGCCTTCAGGCTGCAGTACCTGTATGTACTCTGGAGATGCATTGAAAGGCAGTAGGAAAATCTCAATCCTTCTTCCAGCTCCTGTAACTGCTTGTACATACTTTTTCTACTAAATCTTCACATTGCAGGAGAAAGCTTCGTTAGGCATTCGCCAAGCCCATTGTACTCAGTTGTTGGAGATACAACAACATATTTCCATTTCCATCGAGTGATCAAAAAAGATGGTCGTGTCGTATTAATTCAGCTCACCCTTTCTCCACAGTTTTCATAAGTTTTTAGATGTAGCACTCTTTGTCTTTTGCTCAGTTCCGACCTACATTTGAGCCGCCACAGGGACAAAGCTGCAGAGATGAGGAACAGTTGCAAGATCCATAATGGCTCTCTAAATAACCACATTGGAGTTTTGCTGTAGCACATAGGTTCGAAAAAAGTGATTCGTTACGAGAGATGAGAGTGCCATGAATATGATTCACTAGTGGCTGTAATCATTAAAGAATATCTCGTAGGATCCAATATAGACCTGTGAATGAATGGAAAAACTTTATTCAAAATCACAATCAGCATTTCTATCGAAAATCATAACAATAGAGATCTGAAAAGCCTGTGATAGTCATAGAATATTGTACGTTTCTTATGACCTCAATCTAGCGTTGTACATGATAATTCTCAATCGATATGAGCCTCCCTCTCCTATAGGCCAGTGGATACAACCCCTAACATGTAACATGGTTTTGGGATAGAATGAATTACTAATACTGTTTGTCAGCATCAGAAATATCTAGCGGCACCATGAGGAAGTCGCAAATACCGGCTTCACACCACGTTCCTTAGCTGAATTACTTCCTAACTTTGGTGATTTTATTATGAGCTTACACCGGTAGCGAGGTGCACGCCTACTTTCGATCCGTTAAGATACAGCCTTCAAAGACCGTTTATATTCAATATTATGTTATTAGTATGGAAAGTCACTTCATTCAGAAAAAATACTGTATCTCTATTAATTAACGTTGTGTAGGTTTTAATATGTATGTTGTGATCGACACTTGTGTCTGCCTGTAGAACCAAGGCCAATTTTTAAGCAGGGCGACAGTAACACAGCAGTTGGGATTGTAGGTTTTAATAGTTGGCCGTTATAATACGATTGCGTCTCTCTTCCTAAGACACACTGGTACCACTTGCAAGAAAAACAAATGGGGCATGACCATCCATGGCGGATTTTCGCTCAACATTGTTTGGTGTCATCAGCTATTTCTTATTGGCCACATATTTTATTTACTAAGTGAAGTGTGATAGTTTCACTGTAATCAGGAGGTTTATAAAGATTGTGTACTGTGTCAGTTTTCCAACATTTCCAAGGAAAATGCCTTAGTCCTGTGGTAAGAAAGATAAGG
The DNA here is from genome assembly GCF_023897955.1 of Schistocerca gregaria. Classification (NCBI taxonomy): domain Eukaryota; kingdom Metazoa; phylum Arthropoda; class Insecta; order Orthoptera; family Acrididae; genus Schistocerca; species Schistocerca gregaria. The sequence continues at coordinate 352,355,576 of NC_064922.1, read as the reverse complement.
ACCTGATATGGTAAATTGCGATAGCAGTAAGGGAATTGAAGGAAATTTTTGTGGGGAAGATTATGTCCAGTCATAAGAAGGATACAGATATTCGATTTCCAAAGCCACATTTGTCTGTAGGGGGTACACCCCATGCTTCGCTCATAAATGTAATCAGATTGAGATTGCAATTGTAATACTTAATTGTAAGTACAGTGATAAAATACGCGTAATTGGTTTCCTAGACGATTCTGTCTGGGGTGCAGGGCGTGTGGCGGCGGTGGCTTTTGGCCAGAGCGATTGACATTTCTGCCTTACGATGGGAATCGTCCGAACTAGACAGGTCGGCTGGGTTACAGGTATATAGCTGACCTAATCGTGCCGCCCTCTAGATGGCTGAATGGTGAACTAATACTCAATATGTGTTCTTCGTGGAAATCTGAGGAGATTTAACATGGTCATGTATTTGCGTTGGACAAACATTCCCTCCTGTGTAAATTGACCGACTGAATATTTCTACATATTCCCTGTTTTATTTGGTTAAGACAACACTGATTGTGGTGTGTGTTGTGAGTACCTAGATGGTGAGAAGCCTGGTGGAAGAGACGCTTGCTTGTTCTCTACACACCTTAGTTGACTATGAAAAGTAGAAGGATGATTTGTAATCTGTTATATCACTGACATAGGTACTCATAAAAAAGTACAACTATTACTACCGGTTCCCTCTATTTTCCAGTATTCATGTAAGGACCCTCACAGACGAGAGAAGTTTCTAGTTTCTCAGTAACTTGTAGCACATTCCAACTCAGTAAGGTTTCGAATTTCTAAAGATATAATTTCCACTTTTTTTATTCGGAATTATACTGTCAAGCCATCGGTGGTATACTGCTATATGTTTGATATCGAAAATTGTCGTGTAAAGTATATGATATTCTAGCGAACACATATGTTCTTGTCTTCCCAGAGTCTGGCGATGGGTGTACAAAGCAGGGCAGCAAGCAAGCAAGCGGTTCGGGGCCGGAATCAATAACGCCTTTCTGCTGAGGGTAAGCATCCCCCACTGTGTTACACCATTTTGGAGAGTGACTGCGGTTCGCTGAGGGCACTTTGAGCGCGCTTCAGGGTGGCATGTGCTGGGGCTCTTGACTCGTATCCATTGGAGGCAGTGGATGAGCAACTGACCTCGCGGGAAATATCTAGTGCTGCGACGAGTACATATGATGCACGTGATTATAGTTCATTTTCCTTTTTGGGAATCTGTTTTCCTTCGCAGTATATGTACGAGTTTCTGGTGGCCAATAGCTACGTGAAGGATGCAGAAGTGATGGTTTTGTATGGTGCATTATATGAATTGTGTTCACTACATCTATATGGTATGTGGTGATATAGCCCAGTTGTAAATCGGTTTCACGCTGAAAACTTCAAGCATTCCTTGGCAGTAGCAGAGCAGTGCAATGGAGGAGGAATGTGTTTGGATATCGTTTTAGTATATTATAATCTGTATACACTTTTGCCGGGTTTAACTGTCAGAGCAATGTGGCTGCTGTATCTTTATTTTTGCTATATGTACAAAATAGTTTTGCCACTAAAAGTCTCGTAAACAGTGGATAGTGCTCCCTTACTGGCAGCAGTTTTGTGGGTAAATTCAGTACAAACCAATCAATATGATCCACTCACACGAAGTTCCATGTCGTCAGAGAGTCACAAGACATCCTTCGTGTGGGAGATACGAGCGTCTTCAGATTGGTTTGAACAAGACAAGGGGTAGGTATGTCCAGAAACTTCTGTGATGTATGAGAGTCACGTGACATTTTTTCGTTTGAGTGTTCAGAGACAAATCCAAGCAGACCATCGTCCTCTGGTTCAGACATGTGTGTTGCTGCCCCTCACCTGCCATTGTGGCTTTAGATCATCTCCAGCCATTGCAGCTGTAGGACATCGAAAATTCGCGGAAAATTGCAGCCATTTTTTCGTCTGTACGACTGTGCTTCGAATTCTGATTGTCTAATTGTTCTGATTTCCCCGTCTGTGCTTGGACACCAGTGCGCGCTGGGAGAAGTTTGAAAATATTGTCCTGACACCAACAGAAAATATAAACTGAGTCCACTCACAACAATTTTAATAAAGTGATGAATACCACAGCAGCGATAGGACTCTGAAATTTTCCTCTCTTTGGCTGTGCTTACCAACAAGCAGCTAATAGTCGAAAAGTGGTGAGTGTCCTGTTTATAGAGTTAAAGATATATTTACTTCGGCTTACATATATCATAGTTTTGGCGTATAAAATTGGATATTGCAACTGATATTGCTTTCGGAATCTGTTTTCCAGAATAGCGTGTGTGGTTTCTTATGGAGGTGTCACAAATGTGCAGCGATGTTTTCAGAGTCTGTGTTGAAGTGTGGCGGTGTACTTAACAATAATGACTTAAGTTAAGGTCCAGTGATTTTTGTCTAAAGTGTATTTAGAGACATATTCATATTTAGTAATTTCTTCAGCAGGTCGTGAATAAAGATAACGCTACTTTCCACAAGGTCGCGCAAAGTGTCTCAGGGATGGGTTTACAAGTGCGTCCATGTGGGTCCATGTTCAAGTGCAGTGGTGGCGTTCCTCGGAATAAAACGTGTGTTTACATCGAAAATTGTTTAAATATTCTTGTCTCATATGCAAATGTCTCACTCTGTGTGCTGTGATGCATTCAGTTTCTGTGACATCTTCATGCTTCGTATGCGACAATATTCCACACATTGCTTTAATACCAGAAGTAACAACTTCCAAAGCAGTTCGCGCTCCATGGCAAAGGGTATCGGTGCGGTGGGGAAGGGAGTGAGGAAGGCTGCAGGTATTTCCTGCTTAGCTCTCGTAGCTAAGCACGAAATTCTAAGATTCCCCCTTCCAGCGGGACGCGGAGTTTTTGGGATGAACTTCTTGCCTCTTGGGCTTCGGAAGACTAACTAGACTTTTACCCAATGATCTACAGTTATATTTCACGTGCATTTATCAGCATGAGTTGTGAAGTGTAACTTAGCCCCATTCTGCGGCATCTTCGTTATTTGATGAAGCGTATTTGTCTTTCTCATACGTACGCCAAATACTATTTCTTCCCAAACATCACACAGTAGGCTATGGACACAATCCCTGGCTGCTTGGTACCAGCTAATATACCCATTAAACTCTTCTTTCTCCAGCACAAACATCTCATCCATTGAACGCATAGTGCAAACAGTAAACAATTATGTCCGTCCGCCCAGTCCAGCAGCTATATACACACTGAGCGAATTTCCCTCCTTTCCTTCTTCAATCCCCCATCTTTTATTACATCAAAGGAGAGGAGTGGGGGAGGGTCGACACCGCCTTCTGCTGGTGGTCGTATTGTGAAATAGGTCGTCTGGATTAAGGCGAACGCGCAGGATGGAGCTACTGTCTATGAAAACTCAAATCATTTAAAAAAACTGTGCATAAAAAATAAAGACTCACATCCATCTAATCCAGCAGGCCAGCACAGAATGAACCCTTTTCCGACCAATTTTTCAGATGAGGGCGGCGAGGGGAGAGGTGGAGAGGGGAAAGGTTGGTACGACAGCTTAAATTGTTTAAGTAAAAAATGCATATAAATTTAAAGGCTTACATCAGTCCTATCTGGCAGCCCAGCACAGATTGAGTCTTTTCCCCACCAAGGGAAGGATGATGAGGGGTGACTGCAGCGAAGGGGTGGGAGGGAGGGGAGATGATGGCGTTAGGATAGTAGCCCAACTGACCTATTTTCCCACTGAAAACTGAACTTCCCACCATGATGTCACATCCGCAAATCTATGGCAGCCAGCTTGCATCCATAATCTTGAATAAATTTGCCAACAATGCAGAGTAGCGCGAAGCTGTCTTTTTCACACGTCGGTTTCCTGTGAGCCAAGCAAACCTGTGACCTTTTGTGCTACCCTTCTTTATATGCACCCCATGAACCATAACCATGAGAAATATTCTAGGATGGCTCACACATGTGTTTTGAAAGCAGTCTTCTTTATGAAAATACTGAACGGTCCCAGGATCCTATGGAGGAGCTTACATGTGCCAACTCCTGTACATATTGTATGTAACATGCTGTCATTCTACTTCATGTTCGTTGTAATTGTTTCACTCTCTATTTTGTTTGTATTGACTGATTGCAGTTGTAAATCATGAATTCTGCAGCCGCAGGAATATACAGGGTGTTACAAAAAGGTACGGCCAAACTTTCAGGAGACATTCCTCACACACAAAGAAAGAAAATATGTTAAGTGGACATGTGTCCGAAAACACTTACTTTCCGTGTTAGAGCTCATTTTATTACTTCTCTTCAAATCACATTAATCATGGAATGGAAACACACAGCAACAGAACGTACCAGCGTGACTTCAAACACTTTGTTACAGGAAATGTTCAAAATGTCCTCCGTTATCGAGGATACATGCATCCACCCTCCGTCGCATGGAATCCCTGATGCGCTATTGCAGCCGTCCACAATACCGGGGTTGCGTAGACAAGAGCTTTCAAATGCCCCCATAAATGAAAGTCAAGAGGGTTGAGGTCAGGAGAGCGTGGAGGCCATGGAATTGGTCCGTCTCTACGAATCCATCGGTCACCGAATCTGTTGGAGCGTACGAACACTTCGACTGAAATGTGCATGAGCTCCATCGTGCATGAACCACATATTGTGTCGTACTTGAAAAGGCACATGTTCTAGCAGCACAGGTAGAGTATCCCGTATGAAATCATGATAACGTGCTCCATTGAGCGTAGGCGGACGAAACTAAAATGAGCTCTAACATGGAAATTAAGCGTTTCCGGACACATGTGCACATAACATCTTTTCTTTATTTGTGTGTGAGGAATGTTTCCTGAAAGTTTAGCCGTGCCTTTTTGTAACACCCTGTATGTCTATCGTGTTAAGTCCACAATTTTATATTTCAAAACATTCAAAGCATGTTGATGAACTTTGCGCTACTTTGTAGTCTTATAAAAATCTGACAAAATACCAGTGCAAATTTTCCCAGACAGTACTACATTATAAATAACTACGCTATCTGCAAAAACTCTGAGGTTACTATTAATATTTTCTTTATATGGAATATACATAGAATGGGTTACAACAGACTTCTCTGCAGCCCACCCGAACATAATTCTACATCTGTCAATGAGGCTCTATCCAAGATAACATGCAGTGCCCTCCCTACCTAGAAGTCTTCAATCGGTAACAAATGTCGCTTGGTATCCACACAACACTACTTACCATATTAAATATGGTCGTGGTAGGAGTCAAATGTATTTAGAAAGTGCAGAAGTGCCGTATCTACCTGACTGTCTTGACCCATGGTATTCAAGATTTCATATGAGTGCGAGGTCTTCGTGTGACCTATATTTCCGGAATCTATTTTGGTTGTCATGCAGGAAGCCATCCTGTTCAAGATACCTCATTGCGCTGGAGCTCAGAATTTCTTCTAAGATTCTACAACAGATGGATATCAAGGTTATTGGGTGGCAGATTTGTGCAGCACTCTCCTACCCCTCCTGTAGACAGGCGTTACTTAGTTTCGTATTCAAGGATCATTTTTATGAGAAGTCGTAAACATTGGAAGCGAACCAGTTTACATTCACATTACACATTCATGTGTAAATATGGCTACATGCTGTTCATCTACAAGCTTTTTTAATAGAGTTGTTATTGATTTTTAAAATAATAGAAACTCTTTACAGAATAGGGAATAGTAGGACTTGTCAAGGAGAAACTTCTGTATATTTTCCAACTTTAGTGTGCTGTCAGACATTTTATATCAACATGTTGGGCATTGTGCAAGCCTTTTTGTGCTAAAGTCATCCTTGATGTGGAGCAATGAATCTAATTTTTTTTTCTTTTGACATTGTAATTGTGTACACATTTGTTTCCTTTGAACTGCATTGGATTAATCATCTTTTGGGTGTTGGAGCTCTTCATATACCTGTGCTTGTCAAGTAACACTGGAACTTCGCCTTATGTAAGATGCCGTTAAGTATCAAATCTTTTACATTAGTTTGCATAAAGTACACAATTAAGATATATGTCACTGAGTTGAGATCCCTTATATTGTTCATTTGCGATGTATCGAAAGATTTTAGTTTAATACAGTGTGGATATACAGGGTGGTCCGTTGATAGTGACCAGGCCAAAAATCTCACGAAATAAGCATCAAACGGAAAAACTACAAAGAACGAAACTCGTCTAGATTGAAGGGGGAATCTAGATGGCGCTATGATTGGCCCGCTCGATGGCGCTGCTATAGGCCAAACGGATATCAACTGCGTTTTTTTAAATAGCAATCCCCATTTTTTATTACATATTCGCATTGTAAGTAAATAAATATGAATGTTTTAGTTGTACAACTATTTTCACTTGAGATAGATGGCGCTGTAATAGTCACAAACGTATAAGTACGTGGTATCACGTAACATTCCGCCAGTGCGGAAGGTATTTGCTTCGTTATACATTACCTGTGTTAAAATGGACCGTTTACCAATTGCAGAAAAGGTAACTATCATGTTGATGTATGGCTATTGTGATCAAAATGCCCAAAGGGCGTGTGCTATGTATGCTGTTCGGTACCCTGGACGACATCATCCACGTGTCCGGACCGTTCGCCGGATAGTTACGTTATTTAAGGAAACAGGAATTGTTGAGCCACATGGGAAACGTCAACCACGACCTGCAAAAAATGATAATGTCAAGTTGGTATATTAGCTGCTGTCGCTGCTAATCCGCACATCAGTAGCAGACAAACTGCGCGAGAATCGGGAATTTCAAAATCGTCGGTGTTGAGAATGCTACATCAATATAGATTGTACCCGTACCATATTTCTTTGCACCAGGAGTTGTGTGGCGATGACTCTGAACGTCGTGTACAGTTCTGCCAGTGGGCACAAGAGAAATTACGGGACGATGACAGATTTTTTTGTACGCGTTCTATTTATCGACGAAGCGTCATTCACCAATAGCGGTAACGTAAACATGCATAATGTGCACTATTGGGCAACGGAAAATCCACGATGGCTGCGACAAGTGGAACATGAGCGACCTTGGCGGGTTAGAGTACGGCGCGGCATTATGGGAGGAAAGATTACTGGCCCGTATTTTATCGATGGCAATCTAAATGGTTCACTGTATGCTGATTTCCTAAGTAATGCTCTACCGATGTTCACTGCATGACAGAATGGCAATGTACTTCCAACATGATGGAAGTCCGGCACATAGCTCGCGTTCGGTTGAAGCGGTATTGAATAGCATATTTCATGACAGGTGGATGGGTCGTCGAAGCAGCATACCATGGCGCGCACGTTCACCGGATTTCTTTCTGTGAGGAAAGTTGAAGGATATTTGCTGTCGTGATCCACTAACAAAGCCTGACAACATGCGTGAGCGCATTGTCAATGCATGTGCGAACATTACGGAAGGCGAACCACTCGCTGTTAAGATGAATGTCGTTACACATATTGCCAAATTCATTGAGGTTGTCGGACATCATTTTGACCATTTATTGCATTAATATGGTATTTACAGGTAATCACGCTATAACAGCATGCATTCTCAGAAAGATACATGTATCACATTGTAACAACCGAAATAAAATGTTCAAACGTACCTACGTTCTGTATTTTAGTTTAAAAAACCTACCTGTTACCAACTGTTCGTCTAAAATTGTGAGCCATATGTTTGTGACTATTACATCGCCATCTATCACAAAGCCAAACAATGGTCCACCTACAACATTCATATTTCTTTACGTACTACACGAACATGTAATAAAAATGGATGCTCCTATTTAATAAAAACGAAGTTGATATCCGTTTCGCCTATGGAAGCGCCATCTGGGGTGCCAACCATAGCGCCATCTGGTTTCCCCCTTGAAGCTAGACAAGTTTCGTTTTTTGTAGTTTTTTCGTTTGACGCTTGTTTCGTGAAATATTAGTTTTTTCGTTTGACGCTTGTTTCGTGAAATACACTCCTGGAAATTGAAATAAGAACACCGTGAATTCATTGTCCCAGGAAGGGGAAACTTCATTGACACATTCCTGGGGTCAGATACATCACATGATCACACTGATAGAACCACAGGCACATAGACGCAGGCAACATAGCATGCAAAATGTCGGCACTAGTACAGTGTATATCCACATTTCGCAGCAATGGAGGCTGCTATTCTCCCTTGGAGACGATCGTAGAGATGCTGGATGTAGTCCTGTGGAACGGCTTGCCATGCCATTTCCACCTGGCGCCTCAGTTGGACCAGCGTTCGTACTGGACGTGCAGACCGCGTGAGACCACGCTTCATCCAGTCCCAAACATGCTCAATGGGGGACAGATCCGGAGATCTTGCTGGCCAGGGTAGTTGATTTACACCTTCTAGAGCACGTTGGGTGGCACTGGATACATGTGGACGTGCATTGTCTCGTTAGAACAGCAAGTTCCCTTGCCGGTCTAGGGATGGTAGAACGATGGGTTCGATGACGGTTTGGATGTACCGTGCACTATTCAGTGTCCCCTCAACGATCACCAGAGGTGTACGGCCAGTGTAGGAGATCGCTCCCCACACCATGATGCCGGGTGTTGGCCCTGTGTGCCCCGGTCGTATGCAGTCCTGTTTGTTGCGCTCACCTGCACGGTGCCAAACACGTATACGACCATCATTGGCACCAAGGCAGAAGCGACTCTCATCGCTGAGGACGACACCGTCTCCATTAGTCCTTCCATTCACGCCTGTCGCGACACCACTGGAGGCGGGGTGCACGATGTTGGGGCGTGAGCGGAACACGGCCTAACGGTGTGCGGGACCGTAGCCCAGCTTCATGGAGACGGTTGCGAATGGTCCTCGCCGATACCCCAGGAGCAACAGTGTCCCTAATTTGCTGGGAAGTGGCGGTGCGGTCCCCTACGGCACTGCGCAGGATCCTACGGTCTTGGCGTGCATCCGTGCATCGCTGCGGTCCGGTCCCAGGTCGACGGGCACGTGCACCTTCCGGCGACCTCTGGCGACAACATCGATGTACTGTGGAGACCTCACGCCCCACGTGTTGAGCAATTCGGCGGTACGTCCACCCGACCTCCCACATGCCCAGTATACGCCCTCGCTCAAAGTTTGTCAACTGCACATACGGTTCACGTCCACGCTGTCGCGGCATGCTACCAGTGTTAAAGACTGCGATGGAGCTCCGTACGCCACGGCAAACTGGCTGACACTGACGGCGGCGGTGCACAAATGCTGCGCAGCTAGCGCCATTCGACGGCCAACACCGCGATTCCTGGTGTGTCCGCTGTGCCGTGCGTGTGATCATTGCTTGTACAGCCCTCTCGCAGTGTCCGGAGCAAGTATGGTGGGTCTGACACACCGGTGTCAATGTGTTCTTTTTTCCATTTCCAGGAGTGTATTTGGTCAGGTCACGATCAGTAGACCACCCTGTATACATTTATTTGTATTCCTCACAAGACGCTATTAGTTGTGTGTGCTGATAGCTTTGAATGTACCATATATTCTACAGATTGTCATCTGTAAACTACGAACCAATTTCTATTTTTCTGACTCTCGCTTATTTTCGAGTATGAACCAGAATACGTATTGCATTACTTGGCGTGTGACTTAGTGTTTCTGGTGTTGTGGAATGATACCGGTTCATCAGTTAAGTTGCAGGGCAGCGTGTGTACCTGTGCAGCGAGATACGCCTCCACTGTCTTGTGGATCCTGCAGTCTGGTCGCATAGCTGGACCGAGACGGAGCAAGTCGAGCCGGCTGCAGCGCGCCACGTGCGCCATTAACGTCCTGCCGAGGCGCCTCGATTAGTCACAAAGTTCCCTCCAGAACTTGGGAGGCCCTTCTCTCCTCGTCTCCTCTCCGCTCCGAAGGCGTCTGTTTCGGCTTCACTTTGATTAATGCCGCTAGTAAGAGAAGAACAGCGCCGTAGAGTGTCTCCGAGTTACTGAACAAACATTTTTCTGGCGAGACCGAGATACTCGCTGCGAGACAAGTACAAAACGAGTGACAGCGGAGACCCCGGCCCTGGCGTAGCACATTCTCACACTTTACAACCGCGAACTTCCTTGGGTGATAACTGTACACGTAAATAGTGGGTATTACTGATTGTTCATACTTCCCTGAAACAGGACGAGACGCATGTCGGCTGCACATGATGTGCGTAACTGGCGTTTCCAAAATTATCGCCTTACCAGCAGACTTTACTGTCAGCCTTGTCGTCTTTACTTGTTCATTGTTCCCCGTCTTCGAATGTTTTTGTACAACAATAGTAAACAAGTTAAAATTATGGTGAAAGTATAGTTTCGTGCGGCTTTCAGTGACTATCTCGTGCCGATCTGTTTGACTGGTATAGAGGCAATAAATTATGAACACATATCTTCCTCAACTATCGGTGCATCTGTAACTAAAAACCATATCAAATTCGCCTGATTGATTCGTGACATTTTTTTTGGGTGGGGTGGGGATGGGGGTGGGGGATAATCAGTGTTCCTACTGGTTCGATGCGGCTCGCCGCCACGAACTTCTCTCCTGTACCAACTTCTTCTTCTCAGAGTAACACTTGCGACCTACATCCTCAATTATTTGCTGTATGTATTCCAATCTCTGTCTTCCTCTACAGTTTTTGCCCTCTACAGCACCCTCTAGTACCATGGAAGTAATTCCCTCATATATTAACAGAAGTCCTATCGTCCTGTCCCTTCTTGTTGTCAGAGTTGTGCACATATTCCTCTCCTCTCCGATTCTGCGCAGGACCTCCTCATTTCTTAGCTTGTCAGTCCAACCAGTTTTCAACATTCTTCTGTTGTACCACATCTCAAAGGCTTCGACTCTCTTCCGTTTCGGTATCCCAAAGATCCATTACTCTAAAACGCTTTTCTCCATACGTACATTGTCAGAAATTTCTGGCTCAAATTAAGACCAGTGTTTGATGCTAGCAGAATTCCAGTGTTAGTCTGCTTCTCATGCCCTCTCGCTCCGTTCGTCATGGATTGTTTGCTGCCTAGGCAGCAGAATTCTTTAACGTCATGTACTTCGTGATCTTCATTTCGGAAGTTAAGTTTCTTGCTGTTCTCATTTCTGATACTTCTCATCACTTTCGTCTTTCTTCCAGTTAAACTCCATATGGAGTGCTTATTAGACTATCTATATCTGTCAATAGATCCCGACGATTCTTCTTCACATTCATTGAAGATATCAGTGTCATGAGCGAATCTTATCATTCACATTTTTCCACTTCGAATTTTAATCTCGCTCTTGAATATTTATTTCCCTCATTGTTGCTTTGATCTACAGAGAGAACAGTATGCGCGACAGGTGACTTCTGAGATTATCGTATACAAACAGAAAAATGCGGAGTGCCTTTACTTTAGTAATATATGTACATTCCGGTCGAACTTAGCTCCTCCCAACAACTGAGGGGGAACTTTTTTTATTGCAATCTCCGGTGACTCCTGAACCTGATTCACATCCCGGGCCGATCATCACGTGACGTGACAGCAACTCTCCTAGTGCATAAGTCAAAATTAGGGCACTGGTAGCTGTAACTATTTTGTGATAATGGACCTATATGAATGAGACCCCTTTTCTCACACGCTGTGGCAGCAAATTGTGCCTCAAAACATGTGTTTTTTGGGAATTCATTGTTTCCATTTCGCCCCATCTTCAGATGTCTACGCTTATTTACAAGTAGTAAAAAATGTTCCTTTACGACGTTACACAAGTGCAGTCATGAACACTTCTGTAGTAAAGTTCTGCTACGCCGTTACTTAAGAAACAATGTTCACGACAAGTAAGTTTCCAAATGGGAACTCAGGCAACTTCGTACGTCAGTGTGGAAAAATTAACGCCTATATACTGAGGTGGGATAGTGATATACACATTTACAGATGATGATGGTGTTCGGTTTGTGGGAGGGGAGGGGGGGGGGGGGCGTTCAACTGCGCGGTCGTCAGCGCCAGTACAAAGTCCCAATTGTTTCACAGTCCAATTTTTACATAGTCCAGTCTAAAAACTGTCATAAATTATGATGACGATGAAATGATGAGGACAAAACAAACACCCAGTCCCCGGGCACAGGAAACCCCATCCGGCCGGGAATCGAACCCGGGACCCCGTGATCCAGAGGCAACAACGCTAGCCACTATATGACGAGCAGCGGACACATTTACAGATGACGGAAGTATCACGAACACAACGTATAAAAGTCAGTGCATTGGTGGAGCCATCATTTGTACTCAGGTGATTCATGTGAAGGTTACCGACGTGACTGTGGCCACGCGAAGGGGGAATTAACTGACTCTGAACGCGGAATGGTAGTTGGAGCCAGATGCAAGGACATTCAATTTCGGGAATCATTAGGCAATTAAATATTTCGAGATCCACACTGTCAAGGGTGTGCCGAGATTACCAGATTGCAGGCAATATCTCTCACCGTCGACAACCGAGTGGCCGACGGCATTCACTTAACGACCGAGAGCAGAGGCGTTTACGCAGAGTTGTCAGTGCTAACAGACAAGCTACACTGCGTGAAATAACCGCAGAAATCAATGTGGTACGTACAACGAACATATCCGTTAGGGCAGTGCAGCGAAATTTTGCGTTAATGAGCTATAGCAACAGACGACCGACAAGAGTGCCTTTGCTAACAGATTGCTTGCACCGCCTCTCCTGAGCTCATGATCATCTCGGTTGCACTCTAGAGGACTGGAAAACAGTGCCCTGGTTAGATGGGTCCCTATTTCAGTTGGTAAAACCTGACGGTAGGGTTTGAATGTGATGCAGACCCAAAGAAGCCGTGGACCCAAGTTGTCAACAATGCTCTGTTGAAATTGTTGGTGGCTCCATATTGATGTGTGCTATTTTAGATGGACTGGACTGGATCTTGTTGTCCATGCGAAACGATTATTGACTAGAAATTGTTATCTGCGGCTACTTGGAGACTATCTGAGGACATCCGTAAAGTTCATGTTCCGAAACAAGGATGGAGTTTTTATGCACGATATTACGACTTGTTACCAGGCCCCTATTGGTCGTGGTTGATGTGAAGAACATTCTGGACAATTCGAGAGAATGATTTGGCTAACCAGAATGCCTGATGTGAATCCCATCGAACATTTATGGGACATAACGAGAGGTCAGTTTATGCACAAAACCCTGCAGCGGTAACACTTTCGCAGCTTTGGTCTGCTGTAGAAGCAGCATGGCTGAATATCTCTGCATGGGACTTCCAAGCCTTTTTGAGTCCACAGAACGTCGAGGTGCTGCACTACTCCGGGAAAAAGGAAGTCCGAAACGACATTAGGAGGTATTCCATCAATTTTGTCAACTGGCTGTAAATTACTTTCAGTTTTGAGAGTTGCAGTGTGTTAATACGTCCACTCTGTCTCGCTCACGAATTTCTTCCGCCAGCTGTACTCAGACCAGTGGTGGGCCGTGCTTTTCTAGTATCTCCACCAGATACAGCTTCCTCTGTAGCTTATTGGCTAATAGCTCCCATTACTACTACGCGATATCGTACGAAACGCCTATTAAAGGGGAACAGACAACAATATGTATATCACACAGTCATCATTATTTTAATTATACATTATATACAGAAACCTTCTTCGCGAAACAGCCTATTTACTAACGAAAACCGTACCCAATCAGTACACTAGTTTCTGAGATTAGCCTACACATATTGACAACAACACGCGGCTGGGGCCTTCAGTTTATGGTACACTGTCCCCGTCACGATAATGTGACCACCTTTTACAGCGTGAGACCTGCAGAAAGATAGTCAACGAAGTTCGGCATGATATCGACGGGGATGTGGACGCATGCCGATTGCAGTGCCAGCTGCACTTGGTCTCTCGGTTGAGGATCCGTGGCAAGAACAGCTTGATCAAAGGTGTCCCACAGATTCTCGATTGGGTTCCAATCTGGAGAATTTCGTGGTCCCCAGGAGTACGATGAGTGCGTCATGGAGTTCTTCAAACGACACTATTATTATGCGAGTTGTGTGGCACGCTGTATTGTGCTGCTGGTAGATGCCATCATGTTCAGGAAAAATAAACTGCATGTAAGGGTGGAATAGTCCCAACGGATAGATGCATACTTGTGTTGATTCATTGTGCCTTCCAGAATGACGAGCGGACACGGAAAATATTACGAAGACATTCTCCAAACCACAGAGCTCCCACCTAGTTTTATGTTTGTTTTTAGACGTTTCACTCCGTACACGCCAATGGCCATCTGTCAGTTGGAGCATAAAACGAGATTCATCAGAAAAGTCCGTCTGTCGTCACTCATTGGATGTCTAGAAGTGATACTGGCGCGGAAATTCCGTTTTTCATCACCAATGAATAGCAGTCAGTATGGGTGTATGAATCATCTGCCTGCTGCGATGGTCCATAAATAACCACATACGTTGAAAAGTCGTTGAAGAGACACTGTTGGTAGCTGCTTGGTTCATATGGATGGTTGCACGTCTATTCGACTGTACACGCTTCTGCAGTCGTCTTTCACCCTGTTATGTGTGGTCCGTGATGCACTACAGTTAACAAACGTAGTCATTTCGGAAAACTTTCCACCCTTTCACCCTGTTATGTGTGGTCCGTGATGCACTACAGTTAACAAACGTAGTCATTTCGGAAAACCTTAAACCCTTGGCTCGAAAGTTAACATTATGCCACTTTGGACGTCAGGTGAGTCACTCCTTTCTGGTGTTACAGCAATATCTGCACTGTTTCCGTATCTTGTGCTACTCACCTCCCTCTCTCAGAAAATCCCGGTAGTCACACATTTAATGTCAGACGTGACTGGTTGGGGCTACATCTACGTCGACATCTACGAAGGGTTATAATAGCAGCAGAAATCCAGCAATGACGCTAAGCGGAGAGACATAAGTAATTGCCAACTTTAAGGTTGCTTGGTATGGGCTTGTATGGTTATTTATTTCGAGTAATATATTATGTTTAATTTAGTTTTTTGCAGTGGCAGATTTTGAGCAAAATGTGAATGGGTGGAAAGAATCTGCTGAAGAAGCAGTTTAATACTTGATTGATCAGACAAGGTGTGAGAAGTTATCATGGAGTTACATAGGTGAAAAGTGACAAGCCATTTGGCTGATCTCTTTTCATTTATTTATCATTAGTAACACGACTGCGTGCAGAGGACAAGCAGGTATAACTGCTCTGGGACTGTCGTGTGGGGTAGCCGCCTTGGCTACCGTCATGCTAATGTCAACCAATTGCGTGGCTTATTCCACATCTCCTCATAAACACCTCGCAGTTAGGCAGCTGGCCTCGAGGACAGGACTTTGCTAGGACCTGGTACTGATATAGATTTCACTTCAGAAGGACGTAAGATGCAACGGGAAGTTTTTCAGAATACAGGGAAGGAATTATATATAATTCATTTCTTGACTTTCACATCTTTTTGCTTAGATATTTAGTCAAGAAACTGTTACGTCATTGACGTAAATTTAGAGAGGACTGATGGTTGAAATTTCATTGACAGGAAGAAGGCAGCAGTCAGTTCCACAGTGACTTGGAAAGGAAGCCGTGGTCTCTGGGTTTGGCTCTGAGCTCACTGGCACTCCACAGCCTGTGCTCTCATTTGGAGGACCAACTGGGGCCCAGTGTCAGAGTCAGCATAGCAATCCTAGTGTCAAACATTATGACAGTGGGACACGATGTAGTAACTCCGCTCGTCTTACACTGATGATGATGGTGAACATGGCTACGATCTCAGAATTTTAGAACAATCAATTGTCTTTCACTTCATGATAGGTTTCACTGTCCGATATTCGTCAGTGTATTCTCAGACCATGGGTTTCTTTGGTTCTCTCTTCAGGCAAGCAACTACCATAATCGTTGCAATTCCTGCGGTATCGAGTAACTTTGTCAAACAAAGTTCCAATTTTGTATTTGTCATAGACAATTCTGTGTTTGTAACTTTAGTAATTTCGGTATTGTTTCGGACGTTTTTTCATTTTAATACTTTTTGTAATAAACTACAGAATTGATTTAAATTTTTATCTGTCATCATACTTAAAAATATTCAATAATAAAATCCAAATTACAGACCTTAAAGTTCAATATTTCATAATATTAAGCAATCCATTGTGAACATTAATTCCAGCTCTGAATGGAAATAGTGAGGCTATGTCATGGTTAATTCTGATTCAGTTAAATTATGTTAGGCAGACATTGGGTTTTGCATAAATTGGCGGATCTATCAGGATTACATTAAAATAGTATATTGACTGATGCAGTTAAAGACTTAACCTTCTATTGTTTTAATGATATAGTAATTGGAAACATTTAAAGCCGCATTAGTTTATAGAACGGTTGCTGATGCGAATAATTAAGACATGCCCATTGTTTTCAGCTATCTGTCTATGTTTACATGGATTATGTTTTACATTTTCTGGCTATAAGCGTTTTGATATCAGCGTCGAAAATTGTGGGAGGGTTTGCGTTATGTAAATGTAATTTTTTGAGTTTTGGTGTATGTTGAAATATTATCTGTAATGAGATTCATCTTTTGAGTTAATCATTTGATTCAGTTTTAATTTGAATGAGGACAAGACGCGAGACACAACACTAACAGGATCAATCCCCCTGATAGTGTATGGCGAATGGTTCTTCCGGTACCACTAATTGATCCACCCTTTCCCGTTTCACTTGCGAGTGGCACGTGGGAAAATTATTGTAAGCCTCTGCGTTAGCTCTGATTTCTCGAATTTTTTCATCATGTGTATTTCGTGGGGTGTATGTCGGACGAAGTAATATGTTGTCTGACTATTCCCAGAAAGTACTATCTCGAAATTTCGGTAGTAAATCTCTCTGCGATGCTTGTAGCGTTTGCCATAGGAATTTGTTGCGCGTCTCTGTAATGCTCTCGTGCCAACGAGGCAATCTACATCTACATCTACATCTACATGACTACTCTTCAATTCACATTTAAGTGCTTGGCAGAGGGTTCATCGAACCACAATCATACTATCTCTCTACTATTCCACTCCCGAACAGCGAGCGGGAAAAACGAACACCTAAACCTTTCTGTTCGAGCTCTGATTTCTCTTATTTTATTTTGATGATCATTCCTACCTATGTAGGTTGGGCTCAACAAAATATTTTCGCATTCGGAAGAGAAAGTTGGTGACTGAAATTTCGTAAAAAGGTCTCGCCGCGACGAAAAACGTCTATGCTGTAATGACTTCCATCCCAACTCGTGTATCATATCTGCCACACTCTCTCCCCTATAACGTGATAACACAAAACGAGCTGCCCTTTTTTGCACACTTTCGATGTCCTCCGTCAATCCCACCTGGTAAGGATCCCACACCGCGCAGCAATATTCTAACAGAGGACGAACGAGTGTAGTGTAAGCTGTCTCTTTAGTGGACTTGTTGCATCTTCTAAGTGTCCTGCCAATGAAACGCAACCTTTGGCTCGCCTTCCCGACAATATTATCTATGTGGTCCTTCCAACTGAAGTTGTTCGTAATTTTAACACCCAGGTACTTAGTTGAATTGACAGCCTTGAGAATTGTACTATTTATCGAGTAATCGAATTCCAACGGATTTCTTTTGGAACTCATGTGGATCATCTCACACTTTTCGTTATTTAGCGTCAACTGCCACCTAACACACCAAACAGCAATCTTTTCTAAATCACTTTGCAGCTGATACTGGTCTTCGGATGACCTTACTAGACGGTAAATTACAGCATCATCTGCGAACAGTCTAAGAGAACTGCTCAGATTGTCACCCAGGTCATTTATATAGATCGGGAACAGTAGAGGTCCCAGGACGCTTCCCTGGGGAACACCTGATATCACTTCAGTTTTACTCGATGATTTGCCGTCTATTAGTACGAACTGCGACCTTCCTGACAGGAAATCACGAATGCAGTCGCCAACTGAGACGATACCCCATAGCTCCGCAGCTTGATTAGAAGTCGCTTGTGAGGAACGGTGTCAAAAGCTTTCCGGAAATATAGAAATACGGAATCAACTTGAGATCCCCTGTCGATAGCGGCCATTACTTCGTGCGAATAAAGAACTAGCTGCGTTGCACAAGAGCGATGTTTTCTGAAGCCATGCTGATTACGTGTCAATAGATCGTTCCCTTCGAGGTGATTCATAATGTTTGAATACAGTATATGCTCCAAAACCCTACTGCAAACTGACGTCAATGGTATAGGTCTGTAGTTAAATGGATTACTCCTACTACCCTTCTTGAACACTGGTGCGACCTGCGCAATTTTCCAATCTGTAGGTACTGATCTATCGGTGAGCGAGCGGTTGTATATGAGTGCTAAGTAGGGAGCTATAGTATCAGCGTAATCTGAAAGGAACCTAATCGGTATACAATCTGGACCTGAAGACTTGCCCGTATCAAGCGATTTGAGTTGCTTCGCAACCCCTAAGGTATCTACTTCTAAGAAACTCATGCTAGCGGATGTTCGTGTTTCAAATTCTGGAATATTCCATTCGTCTTCCCTGGTGAAGGAATTTCGGAAAACTGCGTTCAATAACTCTGCTTTAGCGGCACAGTCGTCGATAACAGTACCATCGGCACTGCGCAGCGAAGGTATTGACTGCGTCTTGCCGCTTGTGTACTTTACATACGACCAGAATTTCTTCGGATTTTCTACCAAATTTCGAGACAATGTTTCGTTGTGGAACCTATTAAAGGCATCTCGCATCGAAGTACGTGCCAAATTTCGCGCGTCTGTAAATTTTAGCCCATCTTTGGGATTTCGCGTTCTTCTGAACTTCGCATGCTTTTTCCGTTGCCTCTGCAACAGCGTTCGGACCTTTTTTGTGTACCACGGGGGATCCGTTCCATCTCTTACCAATTTATGAGGTATGAATATCTCAATTGCTGTTGCTACTATATCTTTGAATTTGAGCCACATCTCGTCTACATTCGCATAGTCAGTTCGGAAGGAATGGAAATTGTCTTTTAGGAAGGCTTCTAGTGACACTTTATCCGCTTTATTAAATAAAATTATTTTGCGTTTGTTTCTGATGGATTTCGAAGAAATGGTATTGAGCCTAGCTACAATGACCTTGTGATCACTAATCCCTGTATCAGTCATGATGCTCTCTATCAGCTCTGGATTGTTTGTGGCCAAGAGGTCAAGTGTGTTTTCGCAACCATTTACAATTCGCGTGGGTTCGTGGACTAACTGCTCGAAATAATTTTCGGAGAATGCATTTAGGACAATCTCGGAAGACGTTTTCTGCCTACCACCGGTTTTGAACAAGTATTTTTGCCAACATGCCGAGGGTAGGTTGAAGTCCCCACTAACTATAACCGTATGAGTGGGGTATTTATTTGTTACGAGACTCAAACTTTCTCTGAACTCTTCTGCAACTGTATCATCGGAGTCTGGGGGTCGGTAGAAGGAGCCAATTATTAACTTAATTCGGCTGTTAAGTATAACCTCCACCCACACCAATTCGCACGGAGTATCTACTTCGAGTTCACTACAAGATAAACCACTACTGACAGACACAAACACTCCACCACCAATTCTGCCTAATCTATCTTTCCTGAACACCGTCTGAGACTTCGTAAAAATTTCTGCAGAACTTATTTCAGGCTTTAGCCAGCTTTCTGTACCTATAACGATATCAGCTTCTGTGCTTTCTATTAGCGCTTGAAGCTCAGGGACTTTTCCAGCGCTACTACAACAATTTACAACTATAATTCCGACTGTTCCTTGATCCAAGCACGTCCTGTAATTGCCAAGCACCCTTTGACATTGCAGCCCATCCCGCACTTTCCCGAGGCCTTCTAACCTAAAAAACCGCCCAGTCCACGCCACACAGCCTCCGCTACCCGTGTAGCCGCCAGCTGAGTGTAGTGAACTCCTGACCTATTCAGCAGAACCCGAAACCCCACCACCCTATGGCGGAAGTCAAGGAATCTGCAGGCAATACGGTCGTAAAACCGTCTGAGCCTCTGATTCAGACCCTCCACCCGGCTCTGCACCAAAGGTCCGCAGTCGGTTCTGTCAACGATGCTGCAGATGGTGAGCTCTGCCTTCATCTCGTAAGCAAGACCGGCAGCCTTCACCAAATCAGATAGCTGCTGGAATCCAGAGAGAATTTCCTCAGATCCAAAGCGACACACGTCATTAGTGCCGACATGTGCCACCACCTGCAGCTGGCTGCACCCTGTGCTCTTCATGGCATCCGGAAGGACCCTTTCCACATCAGGAATGACTCCTCCCGGAATGCACACGGAGTGCACAATGGATTTCTTCCCCTCCTTAGCCGCCGTATCCCTAAGGGGCCCCATTACGCGCCTAACATTGGAGCTCCCAACTACCAGTAAGCCCACCCTCTGCGATTGCCCGGACCTTGAAGGCTGAGAATGATCCTCTGAAACAGGGCAGGCGGCTGCATCTGGCTCAGCCAGAGACAGTGCCTGAAACCGGTTTGTCAGACGCACCGGGGAGGCTTTCTGATCAGCCTCCGGGGACGCCTTTCGCTGCCTGCCACGCCTTGGAACGACCTCCCAATCAACGACAGGCGAGGGCTCAGCCCCACTGCGGGCAGCAACCGGGGCAACCACAGCGGCGGACCGATCTGGGGACAGACGGGACGAGGTTGACATCCCCGTGATACCCGAGTCCGGCTCCCCACCGTGGTGCCCATTGGCAACAGTCTCAAGCTGCGATACCGAAGTCAGCGCCGATTGCAGCTGTGAGCGAAGGGATGACAAGTCAGCCCTCATCCGTACAGAGCAATCGCAGTCCCTGCCCATTCTAATCGATGTTGAACAACAGTTACTGAAACACGAGTTCGTGCCTAGATAAGGCAAGCGAAACACGCAAAGAATGTATCAACTAACCTGTACAAATGCCTAACGACTGCGCTACAATCTGCTGAATTTACGATTACAGTAACTAAAACTCGAAATTGCACCTCCTATACGAAACTCACACGCAATTTAAATAAGAATCTACGAAGTAAACACTAAAGCGCGATGCTACAACTGTCAAATATTATAATACGCCCGAAATATATGAATTAAACAATGCAAGTACCCAAAAGCACGCAAAGAAATTAATTAAACTATCTAGACCACCATCTCATCTGTGAACAATCTTCAAGAGATTTTCGATGCTGTCTACAAGGTCATTTATATACATTGTAAATATTACAATGTAAATATTTCTATCATATTTCATTGTGGTACTCCAAAATTACCATTACATCTGTATATTATTTTTAATTAAGAGTTATATGTTGAGTTCTGTCTGCCAGGAAGCACTGACTCTTGTCGGAAATCTAGTCTGATACTCGGTAGGCTCGTAGACGGCATTTTGGGACAGTGTCAAGTGCTTTCCTGACGTCAAGAAACGTAGCATCAACTTGAGCGCAGTTGTCTACAGCACTATACATTTTATGGAGGAATAGAAGGAGCTGAGTTTCGCAAGATTTCTTTTTCCAGAATCTGTGCTAATGCTTATAGAGGAGATTTCCGTTCACCAATGGGTGGAACAACTTCATAACATTAGTCTGTAAGAGAAGAAAGAATTATGCGAAATGCTAAACAACAGGACTGATGGTATCCCAGGCATTGTGCAGGGATGTCCTGACACAAGTCAGTCATGTAGACAACATTATCTCTGTTAACAGTCCCTAACTCAGCCCCACAGAATGGAAAGTCGCACTGAGGAGACACAAGTCAAATCTATTCATATCTCAGAATACAACCAAACTTCTGAGCTCCGAAACCCCTGCAGAGTATACAGCAGCCAACAAATACTATATGGTGAAGTTTCAAGACGTAATGAATGAGATTTCGCACAATAAGACGTTGCTGCCCCCATTCAATGTCTTAAAGGATCTTGAAACAGCAAATAAAATGAGAGAAGTAGTAGATTTTCCATTATAGAGGCGACGACACTATGAGGGATTAGTCGATCAGACGTTGCAGAGAATACAGACTGCTAGCTGCAAGTGAAATGAATGTGCAAATAAGAAAGCTAATTTGCCAGAATATCATGTAGGTCAGAAAGCTTTCAGACTGTCGAACAAGCAAAACAGATTGTGTCACAAACTCATTTTTGTGTATAATGGACCACTGAAGATAATGAGATTTTCTGTTGCAAACGTCTTCGAGTTGGAGACGATGAAAGAAGAGAAATTTGTTCGTGTGTACCTCATTAGCCGCATCATACCTTTCTTCGAGAAAATATAAGACACAGACGCAGAAAAGGTAGACAGTGCTAAAGAAGCTTTTACATAGATAAAGCTGCAGTTAATAAGCTAGACTGAACATTGATTATTTTAATTAATTACTTTTGAATACTTTACGGGAAAGGCAGTGATCAATGTATTACAAATATTTACTATGAAAAACAGTCTTGATCACGATTTATTTATCAAGGTGACCGGTTTCGACCACTACTGTGGTCGTCTTCAGACCATTGAGTAGGAACATCTTTCTGTGGGAGAATCACTACTGTTGTGATTGTCCCACAGAAAGAGGTTCCTACTCAATGGTCTGAATATGACCACAGTAGTGGTGGAACCCGGTCATCTTGATAAACAAATCGTGATCAAGACTGTTTTTAATAGTAAACATTATTTTAATGTTCAGCTCTTGTATTGGCCGTGTTTGCTGTTAAAATTGTTGGATGTGAGGTTAAGCAAAACACCGTTTTTCTCATTACCCAAACATGTTATATTTTGTGACAGCGATCAGTGGTGTATGATTGTGACAGGTTCTCTGGACATAAAAAGCTGTATAGCGCCTAGGATTACTATTAAATCGTAATAAGAATAAGGATACTGGTATTTTTAAAATAAGGACTAGTATACTGTCGAGAAGGAGATATGTAAGTTTGCTGAGGTGCTTGGATGTCTAAAAAGTACATTAAAGATACAGGTATGTCACAAGGTCGCGAATATCTTGATAGAGTACTGTTAGATATGAATTATGGTATTAGCAATAAAAGAGTACGTTGTGTCAGATTGAATGGTCTATGATATGTGGTAATCATATTTTAAGATTTGTTATGGCAGTCTTTAGCTGACAGGTAGGTCCTGAATAGATGCTCATGTATGTTTTCGTTCACTCCGACGGAGCATTTTGAAACGACACAATATGGAGTACTTTGAATATTAGTACTCGCGAAAGTTGCGGCAGGAGGTGGTTAATGAAGAAGTGTGTATGTTGAGGTAGTTCAATGTCAGGGTACGTTTTGCTCATTTAGCATTCAGGAGACTGGAGGTGAACTATAGACGAGAGATCATGTTGGTACAGAGTTAACACAAAGTACATGAAGATAGTGCATGCAATGGTAATATGAATAAAATGGAGCACATACATATAGACGTGAGTACACTAACAAGATAGTACGTAGCTATCATGATTTAGATAAAAAAACTGTGATCACTAATGCCTAACTTCAGCTACTATTCGAATGGCCAGTTTAAATATTAATGGCATGATTTGTGTCGTGTATTGTTCGCAGGTGGAAAATACGACACGTAAAGGTCTGCGCAGGAAACTCATGGTTGCCAAAGTATAAGACATAAACAGATGTGTCATGTACACAATAAAAAAGTACAAACCCTTAAACAACCACAGAACCAGGAGGAGTGAAAGAGTAATCTGACAAGAGGGCACAGACAAAGAACCAAAGCTTGATTATACCAACACTGGTGACAGTGTTCTCATTTAATCAGTTTTAACTTTTATTTGTTCGGTGGAGAAAACTAACTGGAATAGAGTGTGCATGCAATTAATTAGACTTCGTTGATCCTATGACACAACATTAGTAGTGGGAACAGTATAGTATCAACCATGAACTAAACATTAATGTATGTGGGTAGAATATGGATAGAATAGCTAAAAACCTTATTACACAGTTATGGAATAAACCTACAAAATGAGATTCCCATCCACTCACTCCCACCTCACTCGTGTTGACCCAAACAATAACTCTATATCAGACGCTATCAGATGATGGGAAATGGGTGACAGGCGCTATACCTGGGATTAAAACAAGTAATACGACAGAGAAGCTAAATTAGCGGCAGAGGGGAATATGACTGGTTGAGTGGTTAAAAAACCATGCATGAGCCAGTCACCCTGTTTACACATTAGGAAAATATCCCTAAAAGTTTGTCGGACATTTCACAAAACCTTAAAACAGTCACCACATTCGTTTGAACGTCACTTAAAATAGAGGGCAGATCAGTCGGCAAATCTGCCGCTGTAGCAGATCTGAAAATAGAACACAGTCTAGTCAAATGTGGCGCACAGCGGTCTGTACACCACAAGCAGCATGCTTTGGACGATTCTCATACATGAGCAAGAAGCTATGTGTTACAGGGCTGTGGCCTATGCGGACCTCATCCCGCCTGTGTGGCTTTAAACAGGTACACCAAAGTCACGTTATGAGGTTTACTAATCGTAGCTTATTAAAAGCTTTCTAAAACCATGATCCCACAAATATTTCTTATCTTACAACAACCAGTTACGACAGCCTCTAGTGTATCTTCATGTACTCAAAAATTTTTGCTATAAAAATATTCATTTTGAGTTGGAACCTCACGCTAAGATGTCATATTAGTGGTTAAAATTAGCAAATCAAAATAAATACGTTTTATAACGAAAATCGTTGAAGACCTGAAGATGACAGCGAAGTTTGTAGAAACTGGTTACTGTAAATAAAAAAAATATTTATGCGACCTTGGGTTTAAAAAGTTTGTACCAAACAAAACAGACGGTTCCTTCTTATATCTAACGCGAGAAAATTAAACGCAGATTATTGTCTGTCACATCCAGTCACTCTTCCTACCACTAAGCCGTGACTGTGTACCGCAACAGCGATTCAACAGTATTCAGAATGGTGGCACACTGAAGTACTTGAGGATCTTGAGAATCATCCTTAGCTGCTACGTCCTCCCTTTCATTCCTCGCAGTGATCCCATGCCCAGCCACCCATCAGAAAGATGGTCGAAAGAGGGCGGCCTGGATACTGTGGACCACTTTATCTGCTGGGTACAAACGTTGTAGAGCGTGAAGGTGAGCCAGGCAATAGGAACAGATCAGGAATTTAACGCTCGTAATACATCTTATCTGCGCCAGTGTCTGCAAGATCGTGTACAATCCGCGTCGAGGACTAGCGAGGGTCCGCAGCGTTCTCACTTACCACGCCCGGGTTCCCGGGTTCGATTCTCGGCGGGGTCAAGGATTTTCTGTGCCTCGTGATGATTGGGTGTTGTGTGATGTCCTTAGGTTAGTTAGGGTTAAGAAGTTCTAAGTTCTAGGGGACGGATGACCATAGATGTTAAGTCCCATAGTGCTCAGAGCCATTTGAACCATTTTTGACTAGTGAGGCGATAAGAGCTTGACAACAAGAACAGGTAAAAGACTGGCAATCAACAGTGTCCTCTCGTTGAGATCAATCTGTAAATATAGCTACAGAGCTATGGTGCTCAGTTAAAGTGTTATGAAACAATGTATTAAAGCACATGCAGCAGTGCAACCTCTCCAGTACGTCTAAACCGCTGCTCTTCTGTAGTAACAACGGTGTCAGGCGATTAAAACCTGGATTTGGGGATGGACTTGCTCCACGCAGAATCACGCCAGTGCACATTTTTCGCGGATGAAGAACGGCATTGTTGCCTGCGGCGATTGCTAAAGTGCCATTCCACAATTGATGAACCACGCGGGATTAGCCGAGCGGTCTAGGGCGCTGCAATCATGGACTGTGCGGCTGATCCCGGCGGAGGTTCGAGTCCTCCCTAGGGCATGGGTGTGTACGTTCGTCCTTAGGATAATTTAGGTTAAGTAGTGTGTAAGTTTAGGCACTGATGACCTTAGCAGTTAAGTGCCATACGATATCACACACAAACACACACACACACACACGCACAACTGATGAGCAACGGTACGTTTTCAAGGTGGAATCAGTGGTATTTGTAGTGAATTTGTCAGTATCTGATTCTGGTCTGTTTTTGCGGCAACACTGTGGTATAGTTGGCAAGAAAAATTAATTTAATTGATCCCTCCCTAATTATATATTCAAAAATGGTTCAAATGGCTCTGAGGTCATCAGTCCCCTAGAACTTAGAAGTACTTAAGCCTAACTAACCTAAGGACATCACACACATCCATGCCCCAAACAGGATGCGAACCTGCAACCGTAGCGGTCGAGCAGTTCCAGACTAGCGCGTAGAACTGCTCGGCCACTTCGGCCGACCAAATACATATTCCTTGTCTAGTGCATTCAGTATGAGTATAGGGACTAATCCTAGATAAATAAGAAAAAGGGGATTAAATTAATAAAAGTCTAGTTATAAAATAAAAGGAAAGTGCAAAGTAAGCACAGAATCCTAGCAAATATACAATTATGAATCCTATTATTTACCCTGTCCAAGACTGGCACAACATCTAACTATCCAAAGACGTCCCCTGTTATATTCTTAAGAAAACTACGAAGGCCTATACTGTTAACCCTTTTGTTTCCTCCACCACTTAAGCTGATGTAGACAAAGAAATACTCACAAGGACGAACTATTGGAACTGTTTGTATTGACTTTACTGTTTCACATATTAGCTTCATGCGCAAATATCACCCAATTGATGAGAAAAGTGTGGATATTCCTCGTCGTAGAAGACTGGCGGTGCCGTGAAGTTACAGCATGACGTCCAGAAAACAAATACTGCCACACAACGAACGTATTAATGCGTCCGAAATCTCCAATGGTTGAAGATACTCAGTTATTGCAATCGTTTACGAGACTCTGCAGTTTGATAGCCTGCACTGGCTGGGAACAGAAGTGTCTCATGCACGAGCGTAAATGAGTGCTTCTCAATGCTAAAAATGCCATACGGAAGTACCAACCTGTTATTCTCTCTACGGAGAAACAAATTGCAGTGAGCACTGACAGAGACTAACTAGTTACTGGAACCGTTTGCAGCAACGTCTCAGAGCAGGCTTGTTCTGTAACTGTTCTTCTTGCCTCTGTCACGGTCCACACGGATGTCCCCATCGGAGGTTCGAGTCCTCCCTCGGCCATTCGTGTGTGTGTTGTCCTTAGCGTAAGGTAGTTTGAGTTAGATTAAGTAGTGTGTAAGCTTAGGTACTGATGACCTCAGTAGTTTGGTCCCACAAGACCTTACCACAAATTTCCAGTTTTTCTGCTTACCTCTTCTCGCTAGACTGGGTGTGTGCTCCTACCAAGACTCCGTTACTCCAGTGTCGGTTCTCGAACACAGACAGTCGCGTCTCTCTATTCGAAAATACTTCCTCACACCTATGCAGGACACAGGCAAAGCACTAATATGTATGAGAGCAGCTGGATATTTAACATCAGTATTGTTGACCATGAAATAGATGAAGTTACGGAATCCTGCTATCTAGGCAGCAAAACAGCCCACGGCGGACGGAACAAGGAGGACATAAAAAGCAGATAAGCACTGGCAAAAATAACATTCCTGGCAAAGAGAATTCTACTAGTGCGAAATATAGGTCTTAATTTGAGGAAGAAATTTATGCGAATGTGTGTAGTACAGCATTACTTGGTAGTGAAACATGGACTATGGGAAAACCGGAAACGGAGAGAATCCAAGCATTTGAGATCTGATGCCACAGAAAAATGTTGAAAGCTAGGTGCACTGATAAGGTAAGAAATAAGCAGGCACTCATGAAAATTGGTGAGGAATGGATTATCTGAAAAACACTGACAACAAGAAGGGGCAAGGTGGTAGGGCATCTGCTAAGACACGGAATAACTTGAGTCACGAGCGTAAAGCGAAGGCGATACAGTGACTTGACAAGGGAGTTAAAAGAAACGGGCCGAGGTGTTGGCGGCGGTTGTCATAAGAAATTGTAGATGAGTGGTAGGTCGACTGATGGCAACTGGATACAACAGCTCATTGACTTTCGCTGCCGAGTGACAAGTGAAAGGGGTGTACAGTGGGAGATACACTCATCTCGTGATGTGCCCGGGGGAGACAGACAGCTGCAGAACTGAGGGGTGGCTTCCCCATGGAAATACAGTTGGGCAGTAGCATGGGATGCTACAGGTGCTGATGTTTCCACTGGCAACACCTTGAGAAAAAAAAATGGGACTACTTCTCTTGTTGACTCTGTGGACAGTAGGAAATGAACGTTTTCCCTACAAGCCGTCTTAGAAAGAGGGATGCTGAACTCATACAATTTTCCTCCTCACGAGATATTTATAGCATATGCAGTCTGTACTGCTCCGCACTATTCAGCTACAAGGCCACTGTTTGTTTATCATAATTTGCTCTCTTAGGGAGATACTATCATCCATAGCATTCGGTATTGCTCATCATAAACACTGCAGTGTAAACCCATGGACAGTATGCACTTACCTGTTAATGCTACTCTGCAAGTGAAAACTGTTCAGCTCTCGACGGAGGCCTAAGAACCTCACTGCCATTTTCAATGTCAATGTAGTACCCTCTGTTCCAGATTAGGTTCATGTTCAGTATTGTTTGTATTCTCTTTCAGTAGACTTTCGTTTTTCGCTGACTATTTTGTTCTTTTTGTATGGTGCGAAGTACACGTACAGCAAGGTCGCCGGATCCCTCCCGAATTGAGAACATTTGGACCATTATAGGCAGGGCCCTCTAATCAGCTCAGAATTTCGACGATCTAACATTCCAATATAACAGAATCTGACATGATATCACCCAGGAAGACATCCAACAACTGCATCAATCAATGCCAAGCAGAATAGCTGCTTCCATAAGGGCCAGAGACTGACCAACACATTTTTCTTTCTACTGAATAAATGATTCAATTTTTCTGAAATTTTAATCATTTTTTTTTGCCTGTACAGGCAAAGCACATCGACTGATTTACATCCCATTCGGATAATCCCTTCGAGGTGTGTCTTCTTTTCTTTTGTCTTAGACAGTAATTTTCGGAATTATGGACCTACAAAAAAGTGAGGACTTAGCTCGTTTTTTTTCTTTTTACACTTACGCGTAATGTCGCACTGGAGAATATTAGCTTGTCCTAGGTCTGTCACACTATATTTGCAATAAAAACACTACATGATTCGTGCCAGTTATCTTTTGTCGCCATTTACACACACCATATTTCGCATACCTCTTATTAGATTTTGACGTTTTATAAGTTTATCTGTTTTGTGTTTGTTACTTTTAGAGTGTTGGAAGCACTATCTCTGACACTACTTATCAACTTTTGTATTTTGTTTTGATGTGTTTGTTTTATGTGTTTTCAATTAAGTTGCATATGACAATATCTATGTAGAACATTTGTTGAATGTCA
This sequence comes from Schistocerca gregaria, assembly GCF_023897955.1. Classification (NCBI taxonomy): domain Eukaryota; kingdom Metazoa; phylum Arthropoda; class Insecta; order Orthoptera; family Acrididae; genus Schistocerca; species Schistocerca gregaria. The sequence continues at coordinate 352,326,273 of NC_064922.1, read as the reverse complement.
TCCTTTTTTAATCCCTTAATTATTCGAATAGTACATCTTTGGAGGTATTTGCGTATTTATTCTGAGAGGTAATCTCCGAAATAGTAAATTTTAATTTTAGTAACAGTTCGGTTATGTTGTGAAACATATATTTCCATTATAAACTTTGATACAGCAATAGGGTTCATCGCTGATGGCTATCAGTGGACCTTCAATGATTTTGAGATTGAAAACATGTCCCAGTTCGCTATATTCTGTTTATTATCCCTGTATATTTCTGTATGTATGTAAGACAAACCAATACGATAGTGTACATCCACTAGCCAACAAAAACATTAAGCCGTCCGTCTTCTCCCAGGGCCTTGTTTCGACATAGATCTTTCAATGCACTGTCACACCATCATGTCTCTCATCTCATTTACGTTTTCTTCCATTTCTACAATATTGCCTTCTTGTTTATCTCCCTTTTATAGACCTTCCGTATACTCCTTCCACCTTTCAGCTTTCCCTTCTTTGCTGAGACCTGGTTTTCCATCTGGTGTCTTGCTACTCGTGTAGCTGCTTCTCTTTTGTCCGCAGGGGTCTTTAATTCTCCTGTCTTTTCCTCTATTCCTTTCCCCTTATGTGATCAACTCTCAATGAGCTTTGGTTTTTTCAACTTCCCATCTTGTTAATTTCTTTGGAATTTCTTTTCTTAATCTGGTTCCGAAATCTGTTTTACCATTATATAGCCAGTCTGAAACCTTCCAGTGCTCTCAGGCCTCTTTCGTATATACAACCTTTTTCATGATTCTTAAAACAAGTGTTACTGATGATTAAATTATGCTTTGTGCAATATTCAACCTTGCTGTTTCCTGTAAAGTTATTGACAATCAAATAAATTTCTCCAACTGTGTGGATGAATGTGTCAGATATTTTCCATATGGATGAATGTGTGCATGTGTTTTCTTCACTTTTTTAGAACTTTTATTTCCATATTGTGGTTGGTAGGGATACCTCTTTGTTTTACCTTCGGTTCAGCCAATGACACTGGTTGTCATTTAGATAAATTTGTCGTCACTGGGTACAGTTCAATTTTAATTTTGCTTATTCATGCTCTATCACTTCTTTCAGAGGGACACCTTTTGCCTACAATTTTTTTTTTTTTTTTTGCATGTGATGATAAGTGGCATGCCATTCGACTCATCTCTTTTGTTTCCTTATAATTAATATTGTGTCTAGAGGGGATTTTCTTTTCCTGAGTTGGATTAGTGCGATTACGATGATTATATGCTCTGATTCCATTTTTTATTTTTAAAAAAGCTGACATGGTGCTGTCTATGACAGTTGCTTTTCTGGGTGAGCATCGAAGTGAGGAGTGATCTGGACATGAGAGAGAGGTTCGACGTAACGACCCCTGGTGGGCTGAGCGAACACAACGCTTCGCAGAACTGTGGACAGGGGACCGGCATGTACAGCTGCTCTCACATTGTCTTGGGGAAAGTTGCCTCGGCTAACATGATACTAGAGCCAGTCTATTATGCACTTTACTGCATGTATCCACTTTGGACGGACGAGCTGAAAGCATATGTTCTGGACAAAGGAACTCTGTGAGCAAGGGCTAGATGCTTGGATCATGTTAAGAAAAATGCTTCCAGCAGATAAACATCTCCTGGCCTTCCAGATAAACATGGCAAAGCAGATTTGACATACTTAAGTTTCAGAAGATGCCAAATATTTGGCGGCTAGTCTTGAGCACAGTGTTTTCAGTCTTTACCAGGTCCTGTAACCTGCTGGTAGCTGGTAGCGGAGAGGGTACCGTTTGGACAGATAGGAGTGACCCCATAAGGACATAAATTGGTCAAATGGTTTGGGCACTATGGGACTTAACATCTGAGGTCATCAGTCCCCTAGAACTTAGAACTATTCAAACCTAACTAACCTAAGTACATCACAAACATCCATGCCCCAGGCAGGATTCGAACTTGCGACCGTAGAGGTCGCGCGGTTCCAGACTGTAGCGCCTAGAGCCGCTCGGCCACTCCGGCCAGCCAGGAGGACATAACACGTGGCGGAAAGATATTTAGAACAGAGGGGAAGAAACTGAAATCATTGGTCTGTTTACCTTTCGCCTCTTCATGGTTGGATATTTTATCGAAGAAACGATTATCCCATTAACAGTGTGACGAAACTTTAGAGAGGATTGTTGATCAAATTATTGTTTTCGACAAGAAGGGAGCAGTCTGTTCTTCACTGACTTGGAAAGAAACGATTGGTCTTTGGGTTTGGCGCTGAACTCACTGGTACTCCATAGGCTGACCTCTCAGTTAGAGCCAGTTGTGGTCCGATTTTCGAGTCCTCGACAGAGCGATCATAGCGTCGAACTTCACGACAACGAGAAACGGTGTCACCTCTCTGTTCGCATTACAATGAAGATTATGGTCAGTTTAGCTAGCAGCTTCAAGATGTTATGACGACCGAGAGCTTGAAGTTCCAGTTCATGACAGGTTTCCATTTCATCCTCGTGAAGTTCGTCATTTCATCCTCAGATCTAGGAATTTACTCGGTTCTCTCCTCAGACAAACAGACTCTATAATTGTTTTTTAGTCAGACTTTGACATAGTTCACGAAGTCAGATGCGAGATTGTTGAGTAGTTCCGGTGACAACGAGTAACTTTGCCAACCGACAGTCTAGGTTTGTATATCTTATGCTTAATTTTGTGACTGCAACTTTAGCAATTTCAGGATTGTTTTGTATGCTTATGATTCTTTTTGTAACAAACTGCAAGCGGATTAAAGTCTTATATTTGTTATCACATTTTTCAGTGATAAAACCCAAATTCCCACCTTAAGAGTCACCGTTAGGGCCACAATATTTCGTAACGTTAACCTATCCTTTGTGTACATTAGTTCCGGCACTGGGACTCACGGTGTACCTGTATCATGAGTAATTCTGATTGAATTAAATTCGCTTACATAAATGTGGGGTTTTTGCATACGGAACGAAAGTTTACGGAAGAAGAGGAAACAACAGTCGCCAACTAGCTTGTCCATATCAGTTGTAGAAGTTGCATTGTTTCGTTAGTTATTCGTTCTTGGCAGGAAATTTTTGCTACAAAGTTAGAGGGATGTAGTGATGTGCAGTTAACAAGTATGGCTTGCTAGATGTTAACAGGGGATGCAAAGACATACGCGAGGGGCCATGAGATATTTCGATTATACTTCCAGGAGTTGTAGGAAGAACTATTGGAACACTGTAGGAGGAGAAACACCTTTCAGTATTATCTTCACCAACTCAGAACTATAACTCAAATGCGAGGAGAGACTCTGTAAGGTTTTGTTGCTTGAATTAGGAAGGCGAATATTAATCCTTATGAGATAGCATATAGCGACAACCCCGAAAAGGACATTCTTGAAGAGGTAGAACAGATGGCGTTAGACGCATCTGGTGGGGTTTGTCTCCTCAAATTCCGTAAAGTGCGGGCAGTATTTCCAAAGCCATTTCACAAAGCTGTTGCATAGTCCAATAGTCGCAAAATTAATCCAAAAAATAAACAGAAAAGACACTAATGACGAGAGTTTTACGTCTGCTGAAGCGTGAATGAACATCAGCATTTTGGTGAGGAACCGTGATTCGAAACGTTATAGTGAGAAACGACTTTGAACAATGGAGTTAAGAATCTCTGTATTGATACAGTATATAAAAGTGCGCCATCGCTGATAGAATCGGAGCAGAATGTTAGACTGCAGTAGTTAGAGACAAGTAGTGCAATTCTACATCTTGTATAAATAAATATCACAGTAGTGCAACACTTTCACGAATACTAACGTCCTTCACGCAGTATTCATCTCACTCCAAATGACTGAAAATTTTCACCTACAGCAACAATTTCGAACTAGGGCAACTGGCATTATTGCTACACTTACGTTTGTTACTGCGGTAGTTGGTTGCTGCGTGTATTGTGAGGCTACACATTGCGTTCCTTGAGTTGCTGAGCTGGTCCTCTCAAACTACGTACGGCCTACCATACGCATTTTTTCAGTAAGCGCTGCAGGTTGTTACAAACGTTAGGTAATGCAACTTGAAGCCTACCGCCCGCACTGAGCAGCGGATCATAATTTTATAACATTCTGCAGCGTTTACTGAAAAAATGCCTATGGCGGGTATAGACAGTTTGAGACGACCACCTCAGCAACACACTCAACGTAGTTTTTAGCATCACTCCACACACAGCAGCCAACAGTCGCAGTAACAAACGTGTCACAATAATGCCAGTTGACCTTAGTTAGAAATTATGCTGTAGGTGAAAATTTTCTATGATTTGGCGTGAGAAGAATATTGCGCAAAGGTTAGCTAGGCTTGTATATTGTGCCTTTTAACTTTCAAGTGCAAAAAAAGTGTCGTCAGTAAAGGAGCAGATACCAACCGATAGTGCAGTGGAAAAATAGTTCTATAAAGAGGGAAAAAGCGTTCGTGCATAATCAATGATTCTGCTTTTAGATAACCGGTGGACACGGAACTAACGGTAGAATTAAAGATCGAGCAAAACTTGGACGCCACACATTTAAGAACATGAAGAGCTAGATGGGAGCTCGTTTTCATCCTAAAATAGCAGTCAATCAGATATAATGGTATTATTCCAAACTAAAATGGAACGTCAAAATAAAATAGATATAAGATTGGAAAATCATTAAAATATCGTCATGGAATTGCTAAAGGATTTAATGGAATGTAATTTGAACCGGAATATTCAAGCACAAGACACAGAGATTATTGTCAAAGAGATGCTGGAGCAGACATTTACCAAACAGAAACATGGTTTACAACAAAATGTAAGAGTACCTTAGATCGTGAGAAGAAAATTAAGGGTATGTTCTTTGGGAAGCAAGAATAAGGAAGTTTGTACTACAAAGATGGCTGGGGTGGACGAGCGGTTCTAGGCGCTACAGTCTGGAACCGCGCGGCCGCTACGGTCGCAGGTTCGAATCCTGCCTCGGGCATGGATGTGTGTGAGGTCCTTAGGTAAGTTGGGTTTAAGTAGTTCTAAGTTCTAGGGGACTGATGACCACAGCAGTTAAGTCCCATAGTGCTCAGAGCCATTTGTACGAAGACATAGAGAAGTTGTTATTGTGTAAACACTGGTCTAAAAGCACGAATGATTTTATATGCAATGATCCACACCACCAGAGTTACGACGAAATATAATCAGAAATTTTCGAGCAGGTATTAGCAAGATATCACCATTCTAAAGTACGGTATAAAGATAATGACATAGTACGCAGAGCGATGCAATAGCTTACGTGCCAAGATGGTGGTCTTCTGCCTAGCGCAATAATTAGGATGGTGAGGCAGGGATAACGAAGATACGCACAAAACGCAATGGAGAAGAAGCCATGGGAATCTAGAGAAACGCAAGTTAAATGGAAGAAGAGATCATGCTATTACCGCGGCGAAGAGGCGCGATATGATTATGGCTCATCGACTCAAAGACAGAAATGCAGGAAGAAGTAGAATGAGAAAGGAGTTAACGGCCAATGTCAAGTTGGTGAATAGGTGAAGCGACGTATTGCCGTTTGATCGCTTACAAGGACGTAAATATGACACAGTGGAAGAAGAGAAGAAAGAAGAGGGAGAAGAGTTGGACACAGTTCATTGTGCATGTTGTGCAGCCGCAAGTGGCACTTACAATTAATTGAATTGTCAAATGTTTATGAACAGTGACTTGTTTGTGTGTTTTAGGCTATCAGCAATGTGGACTGTTGTTATAGTCAACAGTGAAATATTATTTCTTTGTCATTTTTCGGTTGCGATACTTACGGATGTAGGAGTGTTACGCCCTACACTTGCTTTAATTTGTTGTCGGGCATGCCGACCCTTAGCCACGTTATTGTGTCCATGTTCAGTGCATGCCAGACGTCGAAGTGTGAGGATTCCAGTGACACAGTGATCGTACCACCGATACCCACGAGAAAGGCTCGCGTAAGGGGCAGGTAGTTAATGATCTTTGTTCACACAACCACCGCCTGTAAGCTACCAGCTACTACGCAACAATGACGCTCACTGCGACCACCTGGCGTTCTCAGTTAGCTGCTATGTCCACTTGTCAGTGAGTGTGTGTGAGACTAAAAGTGTTGTGCCAAAAACTTAAGATGTCAGTTACGCATTTGTATTTATTTTCGTTCAACTGACCAATCGTAAAATTATATTTCTACGCATTAATTTTTTTTCAACTTAAAATTGCAGGTTTATTGACTTTCTTACATTACCCACACAAAAACAAAGTGTTATCTGTTCACTTATGTAATGATAGTTATTTGCTTGAACCTGAGGCACAGACATACATTACTAGACTGGCAGTTGCGTATACACTGGCATTGCTGTCACTGAAGCGAGCACTATGGAATCGCAATATAGCGGCAAGAGCAAAGAACGTGTGAAAAGCTGTTCATTTACTGATAAATCAGCCTAAAGAAATGGGGATAAATTAACATAACTACATCTTTAGAGTTTCGATGTAGTGATCAATTCATGCATTGTATTTGGTTGTAATTCGTACAGCTGAAGGAAGATACAAAGGAAGAAATATGTCTTAGAAGAAGCATAACTAGAAAAATCTGACGTATTTCTGCTTTTGTACTGCATGCAAGCCCAAATAATTGCATTACAGTTAGTCTTACATGAAATGCTGGCGCTGTTTCAATGGTTTACGTGTGTTTTAAGGCATTTAATAAATCTAGTATTAACATATATAACTTAATGATGTGTTTTAACCAGTTTTGAACAATTTAGGCTTTTCTTTGAATGGTATGCTCGTTATAAGGTGGCCTTATAACTAGAAAGTGCGATTTGTTGTTTATAAGAAGTGTTTGTATTCGTTTGAGTGTTCTTACGAGAACTACAGTCTGCTTTAAATGTGTGTATATGTAACTTGGTGTGTATATGTAACTCTACAATTGTAGAATGTACGTATTAAATTCAATTAGTACGCAAATATTTGCTCAACTACAAAACTTTTTCTGAGCATCCAGTAAAGCATACAACGTCATTTCGTTTCAGAAAATCGTTGTAGTACCATACACAAACTTCCTGAACCTGCTACCTTTCCTCACCACATGACAAGTTTAAGTAAAAGATGCATCTTTGCCAGTCAAGCAAACGTATGTCTGTGACCTGAGGGCATGTTGTTTGCCATATATGCATTATTTCTTGCTTGTTTTTCCAATTTCATTATCACATGGGTAGTGATGCTATATTCGATGTGCAGTTGTAAGATTCTGTACTACGACAAGTAACCAGCTGGAATCTAATAAACTTCCAGTAAAGAAAATCTGCATTTTTCTGATTTCTTGTGGGTGCTGAGCAGCAGTTATATGTTTATTAATATTCCTTTTGCAAAGGTGGATCAGTGTTTGGAAACAAAGAACTGTTCAATTATCATAAGTACTGAGCTTATGGAAGTATGACTGAAGGAAGTTAAAAACCAATACAATGTTAAGAGTTGTTTAAGAGATGGTGATTTGGCAATGATACTGTCACCTCTGGGCAACCTGTGCACATAACTTCTGTGGATTTCTCTGAAGATAAATTAAGAGAAGCAAAGCATGATCGTTCTTATACGAGAACTTAATGGTTAGGGTGTGCTGATGCTGTAGAGGTGTAAAAGTATTGATGTAAGTACTTCTTTGGCACCATTTTCACTGATGTCTGTAGAAAAAAGAGTATATTCTTATTACTATTTAATGTAATCATATAACAAATTTCATTTCTATGTATGTTAATTGCCTGCTTACCACCCTACATAAACAAAAATGTGAAGATTTTAATTTTTAGTGTAGGGACGATACAGTGTGAAGAGTAGATAAAATGTATATTATATTCCATTATAATAACTCAGTAGGAGACCACTGCCGGTTTATTCATCAGTCTTATGTATGTGTTGTGATTTGGTTGCTGATAAGAATATCTGTGGGAGAGCTGCTTTCTTTTTCTTTGGTTTCTAAAATAGCTATTTTCTTACCTTTCTAAAAAAAATTCTGCTATGGTGATGAACGGAGTACTGCTACCTTTGATGTTGTTATATATCAATTTTGTACTCCTTACATATCATTCGCCTCTGGAAATATCGAAAGAGAGCAATCTTTTCTCTGAGGAAACATTGTCTAATCTACAATGACAAGAATTCCCCAGTCATAATGATCACACCCAGCCTTGATATATGCAGGTGAGTCACCGTTGATTTCCCACAAGGGATGGTCACGTGCAGCTGGATTGTGGATTACTAGTCTCAAGAATCTGGTAGAAAGATAGTTGAAAGTGTTAGAATTCATCATAGTATAAAAAGTGTTTGGTAATTCAGGTATTTCGTAGAAAGGCATGAGAGATTAATTGCGAGATTTGTGGTTGAAACAGTACTAAGTTTGTGAATCAGAAACTGTCATCGAAAAACGTATTGACAATAGAATATAATATTAAAAGACTTCCATTCATCAGTGGTAGCAAAATTAATTAGTGTGGCTATTTCAGTGTGAATGTACACAACCATAACTCTTAACATAAGACTGGATGAACGTAGGCATTGATAGCGGAGAATGGTACATTCTAAAGGAACAATAAAGCACGTAATTTTACTTATACTGTTATTATTTCGAAGTAACATTTTCCATTCTTTAAATGAATAACTTTTATAACAGAAAAGTAAAAGAGACACATTCATATGAACCACATGATCAAGTTAATTTCTCAGTGAAGTGTGTTCTCTATGTAGAGCTCTAGTACTTCAGTCCAGCAGTCTGACAGCGGCAAAGTTAATTAAAATAGTAAACAGAAAAGACGCTGACAGATCTTTACAACATAGAGAAAGGAGGATATTCCTCAATGTAGAGGTCATGTGCTATAGAAGTGGTCAGCATGTTCACACTTGTTGAAATTGCAGGAAACATAACGGTGTGAGTGCATTGGACACTCAGAACGGTAAAGTCAATGAAGATGGTCTCAGATTCTGCATTGGACACTCAGAACGGTAAAGTCAATGCAGATGGTGCCAGATTCGAGACTGTACCCTGATGTTAAATAGAAAATTTGTCAGTTTGGAGATATAATATGAGATGGTACTTCTTTTCGCGACGTTTCACGGTAGAAAGTGGAGCTTTCGACAATTTCCACCATCGCCTTCGTCAGAGGTAACTGACTGGCAAAATTGTTGCTCTGGTGGCCTTTTAGAGGCCAAAGACGGCTTCCGATTGGTCGAGAGATACATCATGCTGTCGCAGATGGTATCAAAGTGTGCACGGATGCACCTCCACTCTAGCCTTAGCGTGAACGTATGAGGAATGTCTCTGGCTCTTCACTGCATCGAGTGCTCCCTTCCATGCACCGCAAACATTATATCCCAGTAAACCTGAGACCGATAAAGTCCTCAACAGGGCGCAGTATCTTCTTTACCTTCTTAGGAGGTTGGAAAATACATCTGATACTTTGTCTTCCTAGGAATCTCCCTGTTTTTCTGGGTGTAATGGCGAACATTCACGAGATGAGTCACCGATTACATTCCTGCCCATGTAGTGATCAATTCATGCATTTTCACGTTTTTTTTCTTGGATAAAGCTGACTTGATATCACATGACCCATAGCCGTTTTTCAAAACAAGTCCTTTAGATGATTAATTTCGGAATGTTTTATGTACCAGAAACGGTTTTTTTTACTTCAGGTGATTACTTTCGTAATGGATAACGTCCTCATCAGAAAGTGTATTTGCTGCATGTATCAGAGTATTTAAAGCTGCTCTCTTCTGGACTGGATGCTGAAAGCTCTGGGTGACAAGATTTAAGTCAGTGCATGTTGGTTTTCGGTACACTGAGAGGCTGAAGCGTCCATCCGTCCATCCGACCTTTGTTGTGCCAAAACATCTTAAAACGACAGCATTCTCTCTTTCTCTGTCTCGATGAACAGCTGGATGTTTGGGTGCATGTTCCTCAGATGTTTCTGTAAATGCTTAAGGGCTTCTACCCTGTGTTTCCACATCATAAATGTGAAGGCCCCACGGAACTGACTGGTCGCCGTGTCATCCTCAGCCCATTGGCGTCTGTGGATGCGGATATGGAGAGACATATGGTCAGCACACTGCTCTCTCCCACATATGTCAGTTCATGAGACTGGAGCCGACAGTTCTCAATCAAGTAGCTCCTCAGTTTACCTCACAAGGGCTGAGTGCACATTGCTCTCCAACAGCACATGGCAGACCGGATGGTCATCCATCCAAGTGCTAACTCAACCTGACAGCACTGAACTTGGTGCTGAAATGACAGTAACCTGTGTTACCACTGGAACAAGGCCGATTGCATGCACCAAAAAATAATGATGGACAAAGAGGAGCGAAATTTAATGCAGAATCCTCGAAGTGTTCCAAAAAAAAGTTGGCCATTGCTGGAGACAATGGAGAAACCATAGCATATCTGCCTGTCATTTCACAGAATTCACTGTGTGCAAGAATTAGGTGGTCATCATAACGTGCTGGAACAACTTATTCATTCTGGAGGAAAATGCTCTTCCTACAGTTTCAATATGTCCTCCACACCCTTTTAAATATGCCCAGTCTCAATTGCAAATTCCACCAAAGGACAGGGATTGGAGAAAAGTGGTAGGATCGGGAAAGGAGCAGAATGGGTGAAGATCCAGTGACGTTACTTAAGTAGTAGGGCAACAGGGGCATCAGCACAATTTGTTACTGTGTGTTGCCTACATTCAGGGGCAAGTAAGCTACCAGGGGATAACCTATTGTCTTCATTTGATTGACAGGTCCTTAACCTGTTGTTAAGAGCATTATGATACCCTGGGGATAATCCTTCCTTTTAATTGACAGATACTTAACCTATTGTTCCCCCACCCCTCCACCTTCACCTCCCAGAACCTGATGGGAAAAAGACTCAGTTGATTGGCCATTTGGAAGGAAATCGATGGCAGTGTATGCAATATTGTTTAAACAAAACAGACGATATAGTTTATTTATTTATTTAAACAATTTGGTGAGAAATCGATTACAGTGAATGAAATATTGTTTAAACAATTTAGAGACTGTGTGTAATATTGTTTATTTAAATAATTTCCAGGATAGAAGATGATGCAAGGAATATTTAAAGAATTGTGATGATTTTCCATTCTGATTGCACAAGGAATACCATGAAACACCCATAACACTTAATTACACTGTTAAAAATCTTTCAATCACAAAGTACACATTGTCCGCCATCCTGCACCCAGTGCCACCTTCACCACACACACACACACACACACACACACACACACACACACACACAAGTCACTTGGGTGTCAGAAAGTGATGTCTACGTCAGTGGCGTGCCACATTTCAGTTCCTAGAGTGTCTGCTCAGGCCCTTAGACTGACACACCAGATGTCATGCTAATCCATGAGCAAAAGCTACAGTTGGTGGTAATCATTTGATACTTGATACCTGAGAAATTCCTCTTGAGAAACGTGCTCTCTCCCTCTCCTTTTCCTCCTGTACTGTGCCACTGCCAGGCCTGCAAGCGCCATCAGCCATGGTCAGACTAAACCAGATACAAAGCTGTGTCTATCCAGTAAAACCCCTTCGGAATACCGATGCATGTGAGGACTCCTACCATCGCAAATCCTGATTGAGAATGGATTCCGCCATCGGCTCCAAGCTGCCGGCTGTGCATGACAGGAGATTCAATTATATAGCATAGAATATACTCTTTATTTATAAAATTCGTTGCACAGGTGTTGGATCTCACTTTAATTTGGTGGTAAAAGCTTATATCCAGCAACTACATGTCCTAATTACCTAATTACACTGCTGTAGATTGAAGGTGTCGTCTTTTGGGAAATTTTCGTGTATGGGCTCACTTTGACATGCAGGGATCGACTGAGCTAGTGCTCATTGTCACCACCAGAGCACATCCCACACTTGTACCACTCTCCCTTCCTTCCCCACCCGTCCCAGAAAAAAGTGGTAGGAAAAAGACTCAGTCTGTGCTGGAGAGGAAGGATCGTACAACACGAAATTCAAATCAAAGTCAATAATATGTTGATATATGTTCTTTATTTAATCACTTTGTGGGAGATGGGGTTCCCCACTTGAGTAGACATCATGACTGCATCCCCCACCTTACTGTAATCATAAGGGAATGGAGAGAAGAGCAGCACAGTAGCCACCCATGTATGTGACTATCGTCTGGACGCCACCTCGAAACTCAAAACAGCCCAATGTCCTAATTACAGATCATGTAACTAAATACCACAAACTGTGTACTGGATATTGGCCTCCATTGATCTAGAACCGCAGAGGACAGAAAATGGAACGGCAATGCTCCAGCACATCACAGTGAGCGGTAGAGGACCACAGGGGGAATGCTTCGTGCCACACACGAGATTCCAACGGCACCCGACCGAAGATGGAACACCCAGGAGCGTGTCTGGCAGGCGCGGACCGCAAAGAGAATACCCAGGACTGCAGCAGACGGAAAAGTGAATGGCAATGCACCAGAAGATCGCAGCGAAGATCGTAGCGAGCTGGCGTTGACCTCAGAGGGAGCACCTGGAGAAGGGGGAAGGCCACAAGCATAAATACTGGACCAGGTCCACTCGAGGAGTTGTCTCAGGTCGCACCTGATAAAGGTAACGAGTTGCGCTACCGAAATATCGTGCAAGTACGATGCCGATATCCGGCAGAACACCCGACAGCCCAGGATGTCAATGAATCCACTGTTTAAAATAAAACCAAACGTGAAAAGGCAGACAAACCATGGGAATCGTGAAAAGAAATAACATCTAAAACGCCACAAAATCACGTCAAAATCCTGCTACTCTATTTCAGTAAACACTCCAAGGCAAAGAAAGAAATTACAGGAAGAAAGTTCGAAAATTCCCAACTCATAAATGGACCATACAAAGACGACAATGGCTAGTTGAACACAGTGGAATGTTCAGCCTTAACGACATTTCAACACGCTCAAAAAAATTGTAATAGGTGACACAGAGATCACCAAACTCACTCACTGGTGACATACAAGTGACCACGTAGCATTCTCAGATAAATTATGAACGTCCAAGTCAGATAGGCTGTAAACATGGACGCACACCAGTCTCTGACAAGAATTAAAACTACCTTTTAAACCTCAGACGTTCACAAAAAAGAAGAGAAACTTCAAATTTGACGCTATCAGGATCCAACCTTACCTCACAGAACAATCAGAGAAAAAGTTGTCAAACAATTGGCAGCGACTCGAAAGAAAATTTATAGACAGAGCATAAACTTTAAGTCATCTGCAGAAAAAAAGGAGTGTTGGTGGAATAAGGGATGTGAGTGTTCGACAGGATGCATACAACAACTGCAGCAGCAATAAGACAGTAGACTACAAAAAATTCTCAGCACTAAGCAGAGATATACAAATTAATAAGAAACACCGAAAGGCACACTGAGAAGGAGTTCGAAAGAAACAACATACTACATTTCTTTAAGAAATTCAAAAATAAGCTACCAGCATATCAACCACAAAGAATGTGCTTCAGATAAATGGGGAAATAGCTCAATAATAACGAAAACTGTAAGTACTTTGTCAGACACTTAAAATGTGTATTTGAATGTCCAGGACAGTCACAAAGATTCCCACAACAAGAACCTGAAGGCACTAATCCAACTTCATTACCACCTGAAGAAGTAGAAATTACCAGACAGATCAAAAGACAAAAACAATAAAGCATCTGGGGAAGACGGAACCACAGCAGAAATCCTCAGACCAGCAGACTCAGACACCACAAAAGAAATCACCAAAATCAGGCAAGACAGTTGGCAACCAGAAAGAATTCCAGAAGACTGGAAAATTCATTAATTCACTCATAACATATGAAGGGAGACAGAACAGGTGTCAATAGATACAGTGGGAACCTCACTAATATCAATTGCATACAAAATCCTATACCAGTGTCTTCTCAGAAAAATGTAAAAACAACTACAACCAAAAATTGGAAAATATCAGAGATGATCTAAAACAGGCTGATCATGTGCAAAGTAAATCTTGATCATAAAGCTAGGTCTAAGATATCAAAGAATATTTAGCAAAAATTTAGTTGTTACAAAAAAGCCTATGACTCAGTTTACTGCAAATCACGCTTCTAGGTATTAAAAGTAATTACATATGAAAACACCTGAAATCACAAAACAGACACTGAGAGATTGAAACGGCAAGGTTCACTTTATGCAGGAACTCCCTGATCCTTTTGAAATCAAGACACAAAGACACGGAGGTGGGATGACTGCATTACTTCTCAATTGGGTCATGAAAAGCGTGATACAAGAATGACATAAACAAAATCAGTCCTAAAAATTGACCAACCAATCAATTTAGGTAGAGACAACTAATTTAGGCACATTGTTTAGAATTTGCAGACGCTTTGGCAATACTGACTCACAAATTTCACTAGCACATCATCAAAAAGGGAATTCATGATCGAAACTGCAGAAAAAGGTCAATCTTGTAGGAAGCCAGATTATATGACATGCAACAAACAAGCACCAAACGTCATGGGGATGAAATTTGGTAAACCAAACGAGTTTCAAAATTTATGTACGTCAATGAAATCTATACACGAAAAAGCAATTGATACAAAAGCAAATAAAGTCAGATTCCAGAAGATGAAAAGTGCTTATCAATTTACCCAGAATACCTGCAACAAAAAACGTATCTCCCAGCATACAACACTAAAACATTACAGTACGGCATTTAATCCCGAATGCTTTTAAGGATCAGAAACAAAATTGAAAAGGAGAACTGACATTGAAAATTTGGAGAAAAAGGAATACAGGATCGTAAGAATAATTCTGAACTCCTGAACTGTACATGAACCTTACCGATTCATAAGTATTCAGGAAATCAGGCAGTACACAAACTTTAACAGCGACAGTACAAAACGCAGGTATAGATTCTACAGACACGTTTAAGGTATCCCAGAGAGACTTAAAAAACCAACTCCATGTTTTTGACAACAGGTCCAAAACGGACGCATTGAAATGGGTTACAAGATCAAAACTCGTCTGAAATTGGCTAGAATTACTCCAGAAGACGTCCAAAACTGTGAAAACCACAGCTCCAGAATTCACAAATGGCGAGATGACAGCAATCTTAAGGAGAAGACCGGTACAACATGTTTTGAAGACAGAAAAGAATTCCACAGGAAGATAAAGGGAGAAATATGGGCACAAATGAAGGTGTATGCTCACCTCTAAGCAATATGAAGAGTTCTGATAGTATGTTAGTATAGTCATGTAAACTCAATTTCAATATGTTATTGAGGTACTGAAACTTAAATTACAAGAGGTATGATAAAATGAATATATAGATGAGTGGTTCATCTCATTCTTAGGTCTGTGCGTCATGTGGACCAGTGTACTGGGAAAGGTGGGCCATAAAAGTGGCTACACACGAAGAAAACAGTCAATTAAAGTTTCAAATTTTTATTTTGAATGCGTTGTAATGAATACAGAATTATTCAATTAAATATTTTACTCCAAAACAATTTTATCAGTTTACTATAAGTCTTGGTTGAACACTAGCTTTTCTAGTGAGTTTCTTATTTTGTTCACGCATTAGGATGTCTTCCTCTCACCACAGCAGTTACACTTATTACGAAATGGTGACCATCGTGAACAGCCTATACACTGAATACAATAGTAATTTGTATTCATTTCGTAGCAGGTGTCACCACAGCCAACACATTCATCCTGATCTCATTCAACAAAGTTATTTTAGAAATCTTCTACAATTCTGCACCTGAAGAACACAGTGAACTATTGGCAACATTTTTCGTATTGAGTTTCTTCAGTACGAAAAATGTTGCCAATAGCTCACTGTGTTCTTCAGTTCTTCAGTATTGAGTTTCTTCATTGTGGGTTCATGGTGTGGATTCCTGTAGTCATGTCCTAGTTCATGAACCATGGGCAACGTATGAGTGGCCAAGTAAGTGGTCCCGACAGTTGGGATACCAGTTACTTTGGAATAAGGCAGGGCAGCTCGGACATATTCTGAGTCGTGGTCACCTTTGTGCTCGTACGGCAAAGACTACCAAATCCACCGGTTAGTCCCTCAACCGTTAGGGGTAATACCCAATGGGACAAGTAAGGCTAGCAACCTGCTTCCCTGGTACTTTAAATATGATGCTGGCAACAATCAGAGCAAAATGCCTCAGACCTTTGGAGGTGACAGAGTCCCACCTCTAACTGACAAAGTAGGGACTCCTAAGATACCCTTGGCAAACAAATGGTAATGAGATGAGGAGCTATTAATGCCAATGGGAGCTACACTGGAAAGAAGGTAGAGCTGGCAGAGGCTGCAAATAAGATGGGGCTGGACGTTTTAGCTGTTAGTGACATTCGGGTAAGGGGTGATAAAGAAGAGGAAGTGGGAGAATACAAGGTCTACCTTTCAGGAGTCAAAGCAGGAATAGCACAATGGGGTGTAGGGCTTTACATCAGGAAAGAAACGGAACATAGCGTAGTTGCAATAAGGTATGTAAACGAACGACTGATGTGAATAGATTTGACAGTTTCTAGCAAGAAAATTAGGATTGTGTCAGTATATTCGCATTGTGAAGAGACAGATCAAGATAAGTTGGACAGTTTTTAGGAGGCACTCAGTGATTTAGTTGTTAGAGTAAAGGACAACGACAGTGTTCTGCTCATGGGTGATTTTAACGCCAGGATTGGAAATCGAACAGAAGGGTATGGAAAGGTTATGGGTAAATTTGGGGAGGATATGGAGGCCAACAGGAACGGGAAACATCTCTTGCATTTCTGTGCCAGTATGGCTTTAGTAATCACAAACTCCTTTTTTTTAAACATAAGAACATTCACCAGTATACTTGAGAAGGCAGGGGAACCAGATCTGTCATTGACTACATAATAACAGATCAGGAATTCAGGAAGGCTGTGAGAGACACACGTCTAATCAGGGGATTCTTTGATGACACTGATCATTATTTAATCTGCAGCGAAATTGGGATTATGAGGCCGAAAGTGCATGAGGTCAGGTCCATATGAAGGAGGATAAGAGTGGAGAAACTTCAGGATAAGGAAATCAGGCACAAGTACATAACAGCGATCTCAGAAAGGTACCAGTTAGTTGAATGTAGGCAATTGCAGTCACTGGAAAAGGAATGGACAAGGTACAGGGACACAGTACTAGAAGTGGCTACAGAAAGTCTTGGAACAGTATTGTGTAAAACTAGGATGAAGCAAACAGCTGGGTGGAATGACACAGTCAAGGCAGCCTGTAAAAGGAAAAAGAAGGCGTATCAAAAATGGCTACATACTAGAACTCAGGTAGCCAGAGAAAGTTATGTTGAAAACAGAAACAAAAGCAAACAGATAATTGCAGCATCCAAGAAGAAATCTTGGGATGACTTTGGAAACAGGTTGGAGAATATGGGTCAAGCTGCTGGAAGACCATTCTGGAGTGTAATTAGCAGTCTTCGAAAGGGAGGTAAGAAGGAAATGGCAAGTATTTTGGACATGTCAGGAAAACTGCTGGTGAATCCTGAGGATGCCTTCGGCAGATGGAGGGAATATTTTGAAGAGTTGCTCAATGTACGTGAAAATACGATCAGTAATGTTTCAGATTTTGAGGTAGAACAGGATAGGAATGATAATGGAAATAGGATCACATTTGAGGAAGTGGAGAAAATGGTCAATGGATTGCACTGCAATAAAGCAGCTGTGGTGGATGAAATTAAGTCGGAACTCATCAAATACAGTGGAATGTCAGGTCTTAAATGGCTACACAGGATAACTCAAATGGCCTGGGAGTCGGAACAGGTTCCATCAGACTGGACAAAAGCAGTAATCACACCAATCTTTAAACATGGAAACAGAAAAGATTGTAACAACTACAGAGGTATCTCTTTAATCAGCGTTGTGGGTAAAATCTTCTCAGGTATTGTTGAAAGGAAAGTGCGAGTATTAGTTGAAGACCAATTGGATGAAAATCAGTGTGGGTTTAGGCCTCTTAGAGGTTGTCAGGACTAGATCTTTAGTTTACGGCAAATATTGCAGAAGTATTATGAGTGGAACAGGGAATTGTATCTATGCTTTATAGATCTAGAAAAAAGCATATGACCGGGTTCCTAGGAGGAAGTTATTGTCTGTTCTAAGAGATTATGTAGTAGGAGGCAAATTTTTGCAAGCAATTAAAGATCTTTACATGGATAGTGAGGCAGCAGTTAGAGTTGACGGTAAATTGAGTTCATGGTTCAGAGTAGTTTCAGGGGTAAGACAAGGCTGCAACATGTCTCCACTGTTGTTAGTATTATTTATGGATCATATGTTGAAAACAATAGACTGTCTGGGTGAGATTAAGATATGTGAACACAAAATAAGCAGTCTTGCATGTGCAGATGACTTAGTTGTGATGGCAGATGCGATTGAAAGTTTGAAAGTAATATTTCAGAGCTAGATCAGAAATGTAAGGACTATGTTATGAAGATTAGCATCTTCAAAACGAAAGTAATGTCAGTGGGAAAGAAATAAAAAGTGATTGAGTGTCAAACAGGAGGAACAAAGTTAGAACATGTGAACGGCTTCAAGTCCTTAGGATGCATATTCTCACAGGATGGCAACATAGTGAAAGAACTGGAAGCGAGGTGTAGCAAAGCTAATGCAGTGAGCGCTCAGCTACGATCTACTCTCTTCTGCAAGAAGGAAGCCAGTACCAAGACTAAGTTATCTGTGCACCGTTCAATCTTTCGACCAACTTTGTTGTATGGGAGCGAAAGGTGGGTGGATTCAGGTTTTCTGATCAATAACGTTGGGGTTACGGATATGAAAGTAGCTAGGATGATTGCAGGTACTAGTAGATGGGAACAATGGCAGGAGGGTGTCCACAATGAGGAAATCAAAGAAAAACTGGGAATGAACTCTATAGATGTAGCAGTCAGGGCGAACATCCTTAGACGGTGGGGTCATGTTACACGCATGGGAGAAGCAAGGTTACCCAAGAGACTCATGGGTTCTGCAGTAGAGGGTAGGAGGAGTCGGGGCAGACCAAGGAGAAGGTACCTGGATTCGGTGAAGAATGATTTTGAAGTAATAGGTTTAACATCAGAAGAGGCACCAATGTTAGCACTGAATAGGGGATCATGGAGGAATTTGTTAAGGGGGACTATGCTCCAGACTGAACGCTGAAAGGCATAATCAGTCTTAAATGATGATGATGATGATGAATTTCTTCAGTCTGTTCTCTCTGCACGAGTATTCACTGAAGGTGATCTTTTGGTGCCTTTTTCCTTATCCTTTCTTTTCTTATTGCTTTTTTCCTCTACAATTTCAATATTTTCGGCAGTTTTTAGCTATTTGAATACATCTGCTGTTTTCCGCTTAAAATTCCTAGATTTCTCAATAGAGGGAACAAGATTCTTTCCTTCCTAGCTACGGAGTAGTCAGTTTAGTGGTGGTAATCTTGAAAGCTTTAGGTTTAGTAGGTGTGGAGGCTGAAATTGTGTCAGAGATGGAATATGACTTGTGCAGATAACTCTGCTCTTTTGGTGTGTAGGTCTTATGATGAACCTTAAAGCGGTTGGTTGCCCGGTGTACAATATTCTGCTCTTACATTTGTAGTCACAATCGTACCTTCCGACATATAGGTATAGTCTGAGATTGCCGCCATCTTTAATAGAGTTATTGCAAATGCTTTGAAACTAAAGTTAATTTAGCTGCATCCCTCTCACATTATAACCAATGGTTCATCATCTTTCCCACATAACACTGGTTCATCTTACCAGTTGTCTGGAGGGTTGATCATCCCGACTTCCATATGTAGGGAGCGAACTCGGTGGCCATTTTAGATTGATTTCATGTCTACACATTAGTCAGGCTCTCAGTAAAAAACGCATTAGTTTTGTGTAGACTAAGCCTTAATACTAAAATTATGTAACTATGGAATAAAACCTTCCGGCTGACCAGGACAGACAACGTGATTTTTACCCAGAACTAACACGAAAATGACCGCAACACTTATGCACTACGATTGTTCACGATAGTGCTTCCATAAAGTAGCGAAAGCTGCCCTGCGGGGCGCATTTGTAAAATATGTCACTGGTCCGTCCCACCCAGTGGCCCAAGTCTCCGGGGGTTACCCTGCATATTAAAAAATTGATGAACTTACATTATATGATCAAAAGTGTCCGGTCACCTGGCTAAAAATTACTTAAAAGTTAGTGGCACACTCCATCGGTAATGCTGGAATTCAAGATGTGTTGTCCCACACTTAGCCTTGATGACAGCTTCCACTCTCGCAGCCACATGTTCAATCAATTACAGGAAAGTTTCTTGTGGAACGGCAGACCAAACTTCACGCAGTGATGCATTGGGGAGAGGTATCGATGTCAGTTGGTGAGGCCTGGCACGAAGTCGGCATTCCAAAACATTCCAAAGGTGTTCCATAGCATTCAGGTCAGGACTCTGTGTGGGCCAGTCCATTACAGGGATGTTATTGTCGTGTAACCATTCCGCGACATGTCGTGCATTATGAACAGATGCTCGATCGTGTTGAAAGATTCAATCGTAATCCCCGAATTGCTCGTCAACAGTGAGAAGAAAGAATGTGCTTAGCACATCAATGTAGGACTGTGCTGTGATAGCGCTACACAAAAAAACAAGGGGTGCAAGCACCCTCCATGAAAAATACGACCACACCATAACACCACCACCTCCGAATTTTACTGTTGGTACTACACACGCTGGCAGATAACATTCCCCGGGCATTCGCCATACCCACACCCTGCCAACGGATCGCCACATTGTGTACCGTGATTCATCACTCCACACACCCTTTTTCCACTGTTCAATCGTCCAATGTTTACGCTCCTTACACCAAGCGAGGCGTCATTTTGCGTTTACTGACGTGATGTGTGGCTTATAAGCAGCCGCTCGACCATGAAATCCAAGTTCTCCCACCTCTTCCCTGTCTGTCATACTACTTGCAATGGATCCTGAGGCAGTTTGGAATTCCAATGAATGCTCTGGATAGATGTCTGCCTATAACACATTATGACCGTCTTCAATAGTCAGAGGTCTCTGTCAGTCAACAGGTGAGGTCGACCTGTACACTTTTGTGCTGTACGAGGCCCTTCACGTATCCACTTTACTATCGCATCGGAATGTGGACCTAGGGATGTTTAGAAATGTGGAAACCTCGCGTACAGACGTATGACGCAAGGGAGGAAGAAGATATAAGCAGAGAGCGGGGAGGACGAAATTGACCGAGAAATTGAAAGAAAGGTAGCTGGATACAGACTGGGGTGAGGAGAAGATGGACAAAAAAGGAAAGCAGAGGAGATGGCCGAAGAGAGGGAGATGGAGATGAGGAGGAGGAGGAGATGAAGGGATGGGGGAGGAGATTTGGACTGAGAGATGATGAGTGGGAGATGGACAAACAGAGGGGGAGGAGGTAATGTAATTGGATGGGAGGGAAGGAGATGGACAGAGTGGGAAGAGCCAATTGAAATGAGGGTGTGGATGAAATTGGTTGACAAAGGGGCGTGGTAAGAGAGACAGAAGGAGATGCACAGAGAGAAGGGGGAGCAGGGAAGTGGACAGAAAGTAGGTGGAGGAAAAGATGGACAGAGAGACAAGGAAGATCTGATGGACAGAGAGTGTGGCGAAGGAGGAGACTGGCAGATAGTTGGAGATGGACTAATAGAAGAATGGAATAAATATATACTCCGGCAACACCAGGCACTCAGCTGGTAATAATAATGTACTATTCAAATGCTTTCAAGCTGTCTGGGACTTATGCTGCCAACTTCCTTTGACTACAGTACCACAGCAACTATTAAAAATCTACGTCCCACTTGCTTTCTAAGTGGGTACGTTAATGTTCGCCCACATAAACTCAAAAAAATGTATAAATATCTTATTACTTTAGTAATTTCCCTTGATAGCAAGTTTCAGATTATAGAAATTCTGTAATAGTAATCAGATATTGGATAATAAATATTGATACAAGTGGCAAAATCTAGCCTTGCTGACCGAATCACCTGTTCCAAAATTATTTTTTTATCCTTGGTCTCGCGTTTAATTTGAATGATGTCTCGGTTACGATATAATAGACAAATTATAAGAGGATGTACTGACGATCGAAAGCCCTTAATGCATCTGCACCTAAACCAGCAGTAGGAAGGAAAGCTAACTAAGAGCACACAGCTGGACAGTACCTCCACCAGAGCACTTGATGATGTGACAGGGCGCGTTTCCGAAGCTGTTTTGGTAAACACTCATCCAGATAATCATCATCATCATCATCATCATCATCATTTAAGACTGATTATGCCTTTCAGCGTTCAGTCTGGAGCATAGTCCCCCTTATATAATCCCTCCATGGTCACCTATTCAGTGCTAACATTGGTGCCACTTCTGATGTTAAGCCTATTACTTGAAAATCATTCTTAACCGAATACAGATACCTTCTCCTTGGTCTGTCCCGACTCCTCATACCCTCTACATCCAGATGTTGAAGAATAATGTTTTCGAATTACGAAAGGAATACACTTTCACCACTGACCTCTTCGTTCGTCTTACTCAACACCAGGACGTGATTCAAACCACTTTTTTTATTTAGTGGTAATAATAATAGTAAAATAATGTCGTGTGGCTAGACCGTTCGCCGGGTGCAAGTCTTTCGATTTGACGTCATTAAGGCTGGAAAGTAATTTTGTGCAGGAGTATGCAAGTTGAAACGCCACTTTCCTACTACTGCCAATGCATTCCCGCCTAAAACACGAAAATTCTTACAGAATCATTATGAAATATATAAGCGATTTTTTCCTGCAGATGTAACTGATTGTTTGCACAGAGACAATCTGTACCATATAACCGATGTTATTACTTAAGCAAACCATTGTATAATCATATCATTTTATACTCTAGGAACAACTGAGTGCTTTGCTATATACTGACATATTGTTTTATTGTAATGAAATTATAGAGCACTTGAGAATTGTGGGTGATCGTATGACGCTCCTTATAGCTTGCCAAGAAAATTTTCCGTAGTATAACCAGAGAGCAAATTGTGGCTTCAGCTGTTTATTTATAAAAAATACGTAGTTATGGAACCGAAGTGCCTTCCAGGGAGTCTAGTTCTGAACATTTTTCACATTCCCGGCCTCTCTCGGCGAGAAGTTTTACGGCGTGCCTTAAGAAGCTTCTCGTGCCATGGTTGGCCACCTCGTTATACTTGTTTCTTTTTTAAATTACCGTAGTTCCGAAGTTTAATGAATTCTTACGTAGCGTGACGACAGACATGTCAGACTTCTTTTATCTTCCAACTGCAACACAGATTAATCTGTGTGTAATATCTCCTCCTTACGAAAATAATGCACTTACGTTCTTACAACGTAGTAAAATATGTTTTTAAACTTTCAGGCTCGTATTAATTCCCACCAAATTTTGTATACACGGGACTAGATGTCAAGTATTTGATTCTGTCATTTTATTTACATAACTATGGAAAACGGTGTGCTTCATTTTTGGGTTGGATTTATTGTTGTTTCTTGCTTTAATATGTTAGCTATATACTTTGGTGTCTTCATAAAACAATCCTTTTAGAATGCAGATTAGGCCACAGGTCAGTCGTCAAAAATGAGTTTTGTGCAATAATACTAAGCAAATGAAAACACAAATTTATCAACAGCGAAGTAAATGTGGAGTTCAGTGAACCTGCAAAAGGTACTCAAACTGGTTGCCAAGCTGTTCAAACAAAACGATGCATCTTTTCAGCCCTTATTTAGAAATTATGTCGCAAATCTTCCGTGACTGTAGCTTTTCAAATTCCATTGAATTCGTTCCTTCAAATGCTCAACATCACGAATCTTGACGGAACAAATCTCATTTTATACTGCACCGCTGACTAAAATGGTGGAGGACATCAGACAGTACTCCGTCTGCCAATTACATCAAAGTTTTCATTTAGATAGTCCCTCACAATAACACCATAATGATGGGTATTTCATGTTACTGCCATATCAACTTTTCCTTAATAGCCTGCAGATGTTCAAAGAGTGGACTATCTTCCAGTTGTAGCACAGTTCCTTATATCAAGGTAATTTGCAGAACTCATGGTACCGTTAAAAAATGATATCCATTTAATCCGCTGACTAAGATTCCTCACGCTAGGGAAGTTAACTCTGTCGAAAAATGGGGAGCCCACGAGTCCCCACTAAACAAAATTTTATCTGTCGCCCAAAATATCGCTTCATCGCTCCAAAGAAACTAGGGTTCGTCTACTTGTCGCATTTTATACAACTCGCAGAACTCCATACGCCTGTCCAGATCATCTTAGGCCTTGTAGTAAAGTAAGACTACGTCATCTCAGTTTCAGCTTTTTCTGAATCCTTCGTAGACTTGTTCTTGCTGATACATATTCCTTGCACGTTCTCCTCTGAGATTTAGCCGATAACTGCAAAAAATTTTGCCTGGTAACATTAAGATAATCTCCAATAATAGTAACTAGCTTTGGCCTGCTTGAACGAGGAAGCTCTGCTATCAACTCACTCTCTTCAAATTTTAAATTTAATCTCTTTACTTCGCGAATACCTTGTCGAGGTGAAGGCTGATTGTTCGGGAAACGTTCCACAAACAAATGATAGTAATTGCGGTCATCTTTGACGATTTTTGCGAAAAAAATAAACGCTGATGTAATAATTAACTTTCAACTCGTTGTTTTTCAGATACCAAGAAACAATTGAACCTCAGATTGCTAGTGGCTATTGACTTATTGGTACTACGCACTAGTCAATGTCACAAGTGATGACTACGCTACTCGAAACAAAGTTCTAGTTACAGCTGACTTATGGCCCGCCCAATACTTTCATCTATCTCTATAATATTTAGATAATGGTCAGAGTTTGGACTGTTCCACAAATGTTACTAATTCAGTCTTTACTTTTATAGTAATTAGTAACTTTCGCAATACTCAGAGTAAAAATGAACAACAGTGATAAAATTACGAATGCTTTTTGGGGATAGTTTCTATTTAGTTATAAGGGGCCTATGTTATCAAGTGGTTTGTTTGAGAGCAATAGATTAGTGTAATAGCGATTTTGTTGGCTTTTTTTCTCAAAACTACCTTTCCTTCTATAAAAATACTTTTATAACAGTGACAAATTGTATCGATGGAGATCGAGTTCATTCTCATAATTTGAATGATGTTATATCTGTGTAACTAATAACATTATTATGTCTCTGCCAAGTAATAAAATGATTGTACCTCCGTCAAGTTATAAAATTATACTATTGGTCATTAAAACTGCAGTACCATGCAGTCAGCAAGCAATTAACACATTACCATGATATGTACTACATGCAAGGATTTGCCATTGATTGTCTTTGCCGCGAACTCACATACTAGACAGGCAGACGTAACGCCATCTACTTTCTCTGTATAAGGAAACATTAGAGAACGCCTTCCTCAAATAAAAATACAAATTTAAGCTTTGGTTGTGAGATGATCATGTTACGCCTAGTGTAAGAAGTTGGAGAATATTGCAGCACTTGAGCAAGTATCGAATCGATCAATTCAAAAGAGCCACTCAGCAATGTCATCCATGATCTCAGTGACTCCTCTTGAGTAGAGGGCAGACATAATGTTAACTCGGCTGTGGGGGATTTTACTGCACGTCACGTGCCACAGAACAGGAAATGGGCTTGTCTGCAGCAAGACAGGTTTCTACATCACCTGCGTGGAGGCGTCTGGAGGATCACTGACTCTTAGTGATCATTGTTGCGACTTCCCTTAGCGCGATAACAAAGAGAGCGTCCAACAACACTGGACATGGAAGTGGTTCAGTATCATCTGTCCACACGGCTCCGATGTTGTGCTCAGCTTATAAAATATTCTACCTGTTATACTGTACACCACAATAAGCATAGTTCTGTTATTTGGTGTCTCACCTGGTGTTGAAAATTCAGTGACCATCACAACAGTATAAGGCACAAAATGATAGAACAGTGAAAAACACGGAAGAACTAATAAACCACGTAAAAGGCTTATATGTCATAGTTACAGCTATGTTTATCTAATTTGATGTAAGAAACGTGTTCTCTACAATCCACAGTCATAGAAACAATTACGATGATAGAACAGGACCTAGATACTTTCAATTAGTTACCGCAGGGACACATAACAGATTTAAGCACACTCATAAACATCTTTACTGACCAAAATAACCCTGAATTCAACAACTAATTCCACATACCAAAGGAATAGTTGCCAGTGGGATCCCCAATTTCAGAAACGTTAACAAATTCCTTCTTGAACAAAAGAGAAGAAAGAATTTTCCAGAAAATAGTGCCACGAAAATACAGTATACTGTATTGATGGAGAAACTTGGATGAAATTCTCTCCTTGGTGGATGAACCAGAAAATGACGTAGAATCAGCAGACGCAGAGATAAACGCACTGCACAAAAACGTAAAAGTTCACCTTAGAGACAGAACAAGCATATGAAATAATTATTCTAGATATATAAATCACAAAAAGAAATGACCATTATTCATCTATAGGGAAAACACCTCAACAGACACATTATTACATCAACCATCTAACAACCCACAGGCCCAAAAAGAATCTACCCTCACATATATGATCCACAGGTTAAACACGGTGCGCCTGAACAATCATTGTAAATAGCTGGACGCAGTTATTCATATAGTAAAATTTAACGGATACAAACAATCCAAAGTAACAAAACTGTATAAGAAAATCAGGAAGAACTTGTAAATAAATAAAGAAAAAAATAAAACGAAACAAAACAATACACCTCACAAATGCAGAGAATCACAAGATTCACCACACAGACACACCAACTCACTACCATTACACAACAAGAGAAAACCACAGAAACTCACTAGAGAAAATTGTATTCACTCACATACAGAAACAAACTGACACACAGAATTCGGACCATCCACACGAAAGCAACAACTCTACGTGGAAACGTCCAAAAAAAAAAAAAAAAAAAAAAGGAAGATTACACAGGCAATTACCAAAAATCTGGCATTTACCATCCGCAGTGTAACAGCAGTGATGCTCCATTCATTAGACAGACAGGAAGGACTTATGAAATAAGGTATGAATAACACAAAATGATTTAAATGGCTCTGAGCACTATGAGACTTAACTTCTATGGTCATCTGTCCCCTAGAACTTAGAACTATTTAAACCTAACTAACCTAAGGACATCACACACATCCATACCCAAGGCAGGATTCGAAACTGCGACCGTAGCGGTCGCTCGGTTCCGGACTAAAGCGCTTAGAACCACTCGGCAACACTGGCCGGCGAAGAACACAAAAGAGAGTGGAAATTTAGCACCAACTGTTCACCATTTCCAGAACAATTCCGTCAAGCAAACTACCACCCCACCACAATAGAAAAGGACATGATAATAGTACGTTTCAGCAACAAGAAACATCTTCTAAACTTACAAGAAAACTTCCAAATTCAAAAAGCAATAATAGAGAAGAAACACGTAATGAATGACTGCACAGAAATCAGCAACCAGAAGCTATTTAAACTAATAAAACTTATTGCTGAGAAAGGAGAACCCGGCTAGACACCACAAAATAATGTCACAAACTAGAAAATATCCCCACTCTGGGCCATTCACCACTGTACCATAGAAAAGCAATAATTTACACACACAGTAGATGGGATATTTTAGCTGCCTTCACAAACACTCACGCACAACACACACACACACACACACACACACATACAAACGCGCACATGCGCAAACGCACACAAACGGGGCAATCAGCACAGTCTACAAAAATAAATAAGTAAATGTATAAAAATATATTCTCTCTCTCTCTCCCTCCCTCTGTCCCTAGTTGGAAAACACGAACAATCACAGAGCGAGAGCTGACGTTCCCATCATTACCACAACAAACAAAAGAGGAACGCATCTCGTAATATCAAAACAAAACACTCGAACTCGAGAGAGGACAATGATACTTCTCAATACAGAAACGTGAGTATATAGGAAGCAGTGAAAGTGCTGTGTAAAAAAAAAAGACACATACACATGGAACATAATGGAAAATGAAATAAACAACAAAAGATCGCAACGAAACTACTAAAACTGTTTATAACACTAAGTAAAGCATGCGAACAGTTCATGATCATAGCGCACAAATTTCTAAAAGAAAGAAACATATTGTTGTAGTGACCACTGAAGATGCTTTAGGGGGAAGTGAAATACGTCTGGTCTTAGTAAGACTTTTACTACAGTTAGACATAACGGAAATTAATCTTGTATATTTGAAACTAGAGAAAACAGAGGCTGAAAAGCAAAGAAGACAACATGTTGTACAAAACAATTTATGCTTGTGGCTTATTACCAAGAATTTTTACATTTTCTTTGTTATCTATACTGTAAAACTGTCGTGTCTGTCTGTTTGTCTGTTAAAACACGCTAGCCTCCAAAACAGCTGGGTGAATTTTCATGGGTTTTCACAGGTAACTTGAGCATAGCTTAGGGCAACATGCAGGATTCATTTAATCAAAATCAGTTAATGGCAGAAAGTTAAGTATACTAATAAATACCTGTTAGTGCTGTTACATAACATAAAGACTACTTGCCAGAAGAGATGGAAATCAAATTACTCTGTGACATTAGTACTGAACATCTGCCGTGTACTGCAGACTTGCAGACTAACTAAGACTAACAGTCGAAAGCAAAGCTTTCTTCGAACACTTGCTGACGTCTTTTTTTAAATATCTTTGTGACTAATGCCCTTTCGGCATATTTATTATTTCATAAATGACACTAGTGGCCCCGACAGACGTTGACCTGCATGATATTTCAAGCAATTAGCATATTGAATAAAGTATGAAAGACATATAATATAATAATTTCATTATTCTTTATTTTGAAATAACGTCAATTTTTCTAAAAACAGTTCGTTATATTCAGTAACTTTTGTTTAATTTTACCTTAATGCGAGTTGATTAACAATATTTTTAGTCAATTCCTGAGGAGTATAAATGAACAAACTTGACGGTTTTCCAACGCTAGAACACACCACATATAACTGATAATGTGAAAAGAACGGATTTTCGAAGTCCAACCCACAAATCGACATTGTTTGACCTTGTGACTTATTAACAGTCATGGCAAGTGCCAAGCGAATTGGAAATTGCAGACGTCTGAATGGAATGAGGGATCATTGGGATTCGTGGCAGGAGAACAACTTCACCTTCAAATTTGCCGTTCAAAATTGTAGCTTCAAGAATATTGTCCATAATTTTTTTTATGACTAACCTTGTACCGTTGCATAGCTTAGGTGTATTTAAAAAGCAAAATGATAGGTGAGCCAATTTTTAATCGCAAGTTATGTGGTGGCATTCCCTGTAAATCCAGCGAATTCAGAAATTCAACAGGATAGTTGACTGCTTCGTCATAATCGTTAACAGTGTCGATCGATTTGAACAACACCTCATTGCCGGGCAATGACTGTTGTATTTTGATGTTAATAGCGTCAACATCGATATTTTTGCGGCTGAAATAGCTCGTTCACGAAGCCACGCATGATCAATATAATTAGCTTGTAAATCTGGAAATATGCTTTCAATCAAAGCATCTTTCGTATTTGCCACGTTGCAAAAACTGTCTGGCAATTTGATGCATTGTGTGTCTCTATGCAATGGTATTGTTCCATTTCCAATGTTGAACAATTTCTCGGACAGTGACAGTGCCAATGGATCGTTTTGCAGCTGAATACGTATATTTGTGTTAAGACGTAATGTACTGACATTTCGCCATAGATAAGATTGTTTTATACATGCGGTAATTTCATCCGCATATGTAGCGCGTGGAATGACCGGCAATGTCTGTCTAAAATCACCGGACAGCAGCAGTAAGGCACCACCGAAAAGCCTGGTGTCGTGAGTGCTTGTGGGCCATAGTGCATTCATCCCAGATAAAAATTTTGAATTTTTGAAAAACTTTTTTTTATGTTGCACAGTGCATCTGGATTTGTGTGAATGTTAAACGGCACCTTGAGTGCTGAATGTGCAGTCCGTCCGCCATCAAGCAAAGTGGCTGCAAAACCTGATGAAGCAATTGCTAACGCAATATGATTTTGTGATCGAATGTGCGCAAGTATTAGTGAGATGAGAAACGTTTTTCCAGTGCCACCTGGTGCGACAAAAAAAAAACCATGTTCTGCTACAACTGATAAAGTCATTCTATCGGATACATTCTTTTGTTCATCTGTGAGTAGTTGCTCATTATTTTCAACGAAAGGAGTTAAGGAGACCGTATTGAACTGTTGTTCGCGCTGAATCTCGCTGTTAATGACGTCTGTTGCTGGGCGGTTAGGTTAGGGCATACCAAAATGAATGAGTGGCATATTCGAAATCAGAATGTAAATACCTTCAATCTTTAATGGTACCTAGTTATATATTTCCGGCAAAAATCGATATGAGGATCTTGATCAGCGATCCGAATACGATGCACGATGTCGTCGCTCATGGAATCTTTATATTTGTCCCTGAGGACAGAAGCTTGAGATGGAAAACATGTGGTCAATATATGACGAATAATTGGTGAATTTGATGAGGAGAAGAACTCAATGCTGCATCTGCAAGTGTAATATCTCAATCGTTGTCATTCTCCAGCAAATGTAATTCGCAACAGCATCATGATATGTGTCGTACAAAATGCCTTTGACTGTTTGCAAGTATTGGAAGGACGTCGGTCCATTGACATTAACCAACAATAAACGCAAGAAGAAACATTCGCGTTGCTTTGGATGGACTGTGTACAATCGGCCTAATGTATTTCCCATAAATATGCCGTTGTATCCTTCAACCGGAACACCTCCCTTTCGTGGTTCCCACTTTTTCGACTGTTTGTTCAATGTGAAATATCGTGGCACATCAGTATACATTAATGTCTTTGCGAATTGACCGGGAATACGTGGTCGGTTGCATAGTTCGAAAAACTCAGTTAATGTGGTTTTTGGGCAACTGATGCACGTTGTAGAGCAGTCTCTTCCGTGAAATAAGCATGCTGTCCATTTTCAATGTGCACGGACGGCCAAATGTATAACAGCAGGATCTCTTCCGTGTATCGGAAAACCCAAAATACGCCAAAGTGCTTCATTGCTGCTGATGTATCGGCCCATTTGTTACCGTGTTATTTCATCGTTTTCGTTAACATCGTGAACAGCAAGTACAGACATATCGTTGCCCTTATGGACATATTTGAATATATAGTTTATGGACTTCATCGAACTTCAGAGCTCAATGTTTATGTGTGCTTGGTAGATTTTGCACAGCAATGCTGAATAGGGAACCACCCAGTGATTGTCAGTGTCAACTGTTGTACCGTTTGACATGAATAATTGTTGCCACCATGGGCAGTGTCTCTACGACGATACAATGGATAACTATAGATATTAGTGATTGTATCATTTATACAATTTTTTGGAGAACGTTTCGTACTTTTTCCATTGCCGTCATATTTATAGTACTACATTGACCATGGATCATGTCAGCGGTAACAATCTCATACAATTCTTGATCGATATTCCGAACCGGAATTTCTGCTGAGATAATTTTATCGATTTCTTCAGACTGTATTTTGTTGACCAATCTAATCAAAATATCCGCGTGTGGCAAACCTCGTTTTTGCCATTCAACAGAACACAGCCAGCAACGTGTTTCGCCAAATATAGAGGAATGTATAATGAAATTCATCACAGATTTTAACCTTTGTCTGAAGACGCGTGCAGTGATATCGTGCCGATCTATTGCAGTTTAACCTGGCAATAACGCAATTTTAATTTCATCCCATTTTGAATTACACGTAAATGTAATGAACAAATCTGGTCGTCCGTACGCGCGCAAAAAAGTCGTGGCGTCTTGAATACATTCTTGCATATGACGTGGACTACCAATATATGATGATGGAAGAATATATTAAGTACCGATGTCGTTGATATTAGTTATTCCTTCTAAGTTACCAACAATACGATCAAGCAAATGAATGTATTGCTCAGCTCGAAGTTTCGCTTGGTTATACCTGATGTATCGTAATCGCTCGCTTTCAGTTTTCGCATACAAGTCAACGATATACTGATGAAACAGCTGGCGGCATCGGAGAATATTATTGTCTTCATTGGCACGAATCATCAACCGATATGCGTAGAAGTTCATCGCGCTCACTTTCTTGCTGTTTTCTGCACCTACAAAGTAAAAATATAATTAAGACAAAAAGAAATTAATCGTGCATAAAAATAAAATATTAGGTAATGACATGTGTAGATTGTACCTGTTGCTGGATTTCTTTGTTTGGTATTTAAATGATATCCATCTTCTCCTTCCCCAAATATCAATGGATATTGGAAAGCGTAGTAAGAGCGATGACTGTCTCCAATCGTGTACACTGTGTTATCTCTGCACTGGATACGATATCCCGACGTTCAAATGCGTCGCCAACCATAACAATTGCACCTTCATTAATGGTCGGTGCATTATATCGGCCCGCGTGCTGCCCAGATGGTACTTCGTCTGCTTTGATGACGATCGCATAGTTGTATGGTTGTACTGGCAGGGTGCGTTTATTTGAAGCTCCTCATCACCCATGAAGTAGATCTGCAGAAACTTTGAATCGGTGTCAGGCATGGGCATTAAATAACTAATTTGATGATTCCCTTGGCCCTGAATCATAACGTTGATTGAAAATTGCGACCATCCTCATTCTGAACGATTTTTGTTGCTCCAAATAATGTCATTTGAAATCACGAATTGAATGTGCGAATTTTACGCAAAAACAATTTAGACTGAGATGTAGCTCCAGTGAATAGTGTTTTGAATGGTTGTGGCGGCGAATTCAGTGGTGGTAATGCAACTTTTCCAGAAGCGCAGCAGAAACCGGCCGATGCACCTTCACGCAAGGCGAAGAAGTGATGCACGTGTCAATGCGCGATACAATTGTAAACGCTGTTGTTCACGTGTTCTGTATGTGTCGGTGACTAGTTGACGGGGCAGTCTTTGTCTCAATGCATTAGCTCGAAAGCGTTCGTTGCGTTGCTTTTGACTTTCATTAGCATGTCTGATTGCAGCCTGGTTTCTTAAATTTTCGTTGTCCGTCAATTGATCTTCTGCCAATCAATTTAACCGACGGTTCTGGAGTAATTGTGAATTCCGAGTCCTTCGACCAATATTTACTCCTCGTCCACGAAGATGTGCATTGTTTTGTGTACGTAACTTACATGTGAATATAATACATTAATATTCACTAAAATGCGACACCTGAAGTATCAAAAAACAGCATACAAAAAATTAAAATGTGAAAATAACGAAACACACTTAATATAGTACACTCAAATTATAATGTCGAAAAATAAACGAAATCCTCTGCACGTAACTTATATCTGAATATAATATGCTCAATATTGTACACAAAAATGCAACGCCTCCTACCGTCCTAATGGAAGAATGCATACACAAAAATTCATTCAAGTCTATCCAGCCGTTTATTTACAGTATGGATAAACAACCTAGATACCGAGTGCAACGTCATCTGCCGGGCTGATATGTGAGTCTAAATCATACAGGCCCCCACTTGAATGCATTCACAAAAATTCATTCAAATCTATCCAGCCGTTTGGTTGCAGTATGGATAAAGAACCTAGATACCGATTGCAGCGCCATCTGCCTGGCTGATTTGTGAATCTAAACCATCCAGGGTTCAACCAAAACGCATACAAAAAAAATCATTCAAATCGGTCCAGCCGTTCAGTGACATACACAAGTACAGTAGAATTATATATATATATATATATATATATATATATATATATATATATATATATATATATATATATATATATAAGTACTGCCACTCTTTCACGATGATTCCGTACTTATACTCTGTATCATACGTTTTTAGTCATAATTCTGTGACCATGTTATAGACAATTCTTTGATTTAAATTCTGAGGAAGACACTCCTAGCAGTGTTGAAACCCAGTTAATTCGTTAAAAACAGTGACCGAGGACTGTTTTCTTTCAATTGTATCTACCTATTATATTTTCACTGTGCAGTCGTAAAGCATTGACTGCAAACGAACCTGCCGCCACAACACCGTGAAACGGCATCAAGAAGTCACTAACCGGCCGCGGTGGTCTAGCGGTTCTAGGCGCTCAGTCCGGAACCGCGTGACTGCTACGGTCGCAGGTTCGAATCCTGCCTCGGGCATGGATGTGTGTGATGTCCTTAGGTTAGTTAGGTTTAAGAAGTTCTAAGTTCTAGGGGACTGATGACGACAGATGTTAAGTCCCATAGTGCTCAGAGCCATTTGAACCATTTTGAAGTCGCTGATCCGTGTGCCAATGCCAAGAGCGGGCAGGGCCATACATCTAGGAAGACAGAGAACCGCGACCCTTGTCAATGCTGACTTAACCTGCCGCCAATCGCTGGTCAGGCCTAGTTCGGTCGCAGATTTCTAAAGCATCAGTACTGAACAATAAATAGAGGATAATTAGCCTGTGTTCTGTGAGTAGTAATAGTGGGCAAAGTAATTGTACGTAGGAGACACATGAAGAAGTAAAGCCACTTCGTAACTCGAAGTTAAGATATGTTTCTTTCCATTTTCGGAATAAAGCGCTCCATTAACCTGCAGGTGTTTCGCACAGATCGTTTTGGTTTCCTGACACTGGCTATTGCAACGTTTCTCTATACTTGTTTGTGTCGGTGCTGACTTACAGAATAGCTGACGCAACATTCATGACCAAAGTGTGAAACCAGTTTTGATGGAATTTGATGTGGAGATATTTGGTCCCTCGTGAGGAAGGACAACGTAGGCTACTTTAGAAAGTAAATAAATTTTTACATCAGTGACATAAAGTAAATTAAAAAAATATTAAAATGGTTGCTTGGTGTACAGTTACTTCAGTAGCTCAACGCATAGACATGAACTCTTGTCCACATCCATCTGCTCACAGCTCTGAACATGTCATCGCATCGTGTATTGGGACAGCGAAATGATGAGTAGAGGGGTGTGGGGTTTCATTGAACAGCGATAACTATGCTTACTAGAACAGGCAGACACTTGAGGGCAGCTGACATAATTACACATGCAACAGATTAATTTACTCGCTGTCACTCAGGACAGCAAAATTACTGATATGTGAGAACAGCTGTGGATAATATCTAGTAAATAATAATCTCTGGATATCACTGTGACACAAAGCCTTTCGAACTTATGATGAGTGCTCTGTTATTCAACTCTCGTGGAATAACGTCACTAGTGGAAAGATACTGTCTTGTTGCGTTGTCTGCCCACTCAGCATGAAAAAATATAAAACACTTATCACATGAGCTGCAACAGTATATTAATTTCACGAAGCACTTAACAGAATAGCTTACATGTCGTCGTTGAGGGAGAAGAATTTGCAGTATTAAGCCAATTATATGTAAACCAGCGAACGTTTTATTTCATAGTCTGTAATAGCCTCTGTTGAAAAATGAAGCTCATGTAAAAGAATTAGTTGTGAAATACATGGTTGCTTTGAGCGTGTTAGATGATTATTATCACGCCGAAGTTATACATTAATATAGATGACATTACTAAAGATGAACTACGCTTTCAGCAACATCTGGGAAGCCGTCTGCTGTAGACAGATTTCCCATTATCAATTGATACCCGTATCGATGACTTAAATGTCTCAAAGAACATATAGCCCCTCTTCCATCGGCAAGAGTAGCTTTATCTTTAACTGAGAATCGCATAGGTATGTCCTAAGCAAGGAAATTAGAACTCTGAAATTTGCCACCCAACAGCATAGTCAGCCAGACTCCGAAATCATACCGAGTAGTATGTATAGACACAGATAACAATTTAGTGGTAATGAAGAGTAGGCTGAAGTTAAAGAGACTAGTCAGGAAGAATCAATGCGCAAAGAATTGGGATGCCGAAGTACTAAGAAATGAAGAGATTCTCTTCAATTTCTCTGTGGCTAAAGACACTGCGATAACGAATAGCTTAGTAGACAGTTCAGTTGAAAAGGATCGGACCTCTCTAAAAAGGGCACTCACATAAGTTGAAAAGAAATATGTAGATACAAAGAAGGAAATTGCGAAGAAACTATGAGTAACTGAAAAAAAATTTCAGTTGATCGATGAGAGAAGCACATTGTAAGTGAAATTCACGAATACGGATATATAAGTCATGTTGGAGTGAAATAAATAAAAGTGCAGGGACTCTAAGGTGAAGTGGCTACATGAAAAATATGAAGAAATCGAAGAGGAAATGATTGGAATATAAAACGTAGTGATGGTCGGAAGGACTGACTCAGCTTCTAGAAACATCAAACCAGTCTCTGGTGAAATTAAAGTAAGTTTGGTAACATTAAGAGTATAATGGAAATTCCACTACTAAATGCAAAGGCGAGAGCAGCTGTATGGCAAGCCGGTATCGAAGTCCTCTATGAGGGGTAAGACGTGTCCGACGACTTGATAGAAGAAGTAATTGGAGTCGAAGAGATAGGGGATCCAGTATTAGAATCAGAATTTAAAAGAGTTTTGGAAGACTTAAGAACAAATAAGGCACAAGAGGTAGACAAAATTCAATAAAAATTAATAAAATAATTTGGGGATGCGGCAACAAAACTGGCTGTTTACGTTGGTGTTTAGAACGGATGAGTCTGGCGACATACCATCAGGCTTTCGGAAAAATATCATCGATAAAATTCCGATAAATGCAAGAGCCAACAAGAGCCAGAATTATCACACAATTAGCTAAACTGCCCATGATTCCAAGTTGGTGATAAGAATAGTAAAGAGAAGAACAGAAAACAAA
Source organism: Schistocerca gregaria (assembly GCF_023897955.1). Lineage (NCBI taxonomy): Eukaryota > Metazoa > Arthropoda > Insecta > Orthoptera > Acrididae > Schistocerca > Schistocerca gregaria. Next base: position 352,289,420 of record NC_064922.1, on the reverse strand, counting down.
ATTGTGGTTGTGTTGATGAGTATCAGATTGGTTTTCATGAAAGTAAAGACAGCAGAGAGGCGATTCTGACTTTGTGGTGAATGATGGAAACAAGACGAAAGGAAAATAAACACTCGATCAAAGGATTTGTCGACCTGGAAAAAGCGTTCGAAATTGTACATTGTGACAAATGTTCGAAATTCTGAGAAAAATAGGGGTGAATTACAGGGAAAAGTGGATAATATAGAATACGTACGAGAGCCAAGAAAGAGCAATAAGAGTGGAAGACCAAGAACGAAGTGTTCCGACTAGATAGGGTGTGAGTCAGGCATGTGGTTTATCGTCGCTACTGTTCAGTCTATACATCGAAGAAGAAATGCTGGGATTAAAAGAGAGGTTCAAGAGTGGAATCAATATTCAAGGTGAAATGATATTAGTGATAATATTCGCTGATGACACAGCTATCCTCAGTGAATGAGGAGAAGAATTAATGTGGCTCTTAGGATCTGAGGTCATCAGTCCCCTACACTTAGAACTAAGTAAACCTAACTAACCTAAGAACATCAAACACACCCATGCCCGAAGCAGGATTCGAACCTGTGACCGTAGCAACCACGTGGTTCCGGACTGAAGCTCCTAGAACCGCGCGGCCACAACGGCAGGCAGAATAAGAACTACATGATTTGCTGAATGTAATGAATAGTCTAATGAGTACAGAATGTGGATTTAGTGTAAATCGAAGAAAGACGAAAGCAATTATAAAAGTAGCAGAAACTAGAATCTTGTGAAATTCATCAGGTTTACTGATCACGAAGTAGATGATTTTATTGAATTCTGCTACCTGGGTAGAAAAATAATCCATGAGGGACGCAGGAAGGAGAACAGGAAGAGCATACCAGTACTGGCAGAAAGGGCATTCCTGGTCAAGAGGTTTACTAATATTAAACATAGGCTTTAATTTGAGGAAGAAATTTTTGAGAATTTACGTTTGGAACACAGCGTTGTGTGGTAGTGAAACATGGGCTGCAGGAAAACCGGTACAGAAGAGAATCTGAGCATTTGAAATGTTGTGTTTTTGAAAATTAGGTGGACTGATAAGTTAAGGAATGAAGGGCTTCTCCGTAAAATCAGCATTCAAAGAAATATATGGAAAACACTAAGAAGAAGAAGGGGTAGGATAACAGTACACCTATGAAGAAATCATGGAAGAAAAGCACTGCTTGACACGGAAAATCGGTATCGGGGCTTTGCAGGGCTTGTCAACAAAGGGGAGACTCTTCGCTTCCATCTTCTGCCATGATCAAGCTATGCTTTCCAGCTTTGGTGTGCCTAACTGTTAAGTATAGACACCCTAACTCGTGATAGGGAATGGTCACAATGAAGCAACGTCGTCCAGCATTATGTTGATATGGTTACTTGCTTGGGCGATCTTTGCGTAATAAGTAACTGTACGTGCCTTTTCAGGTTTATTTATGGGAGATACCTTGCAGCTGAATTTAATGAAAGCAATGCTAGTTTCTTTCCTCGGTTTCTCAACTTGGTTGGGGGACGCAGGAACAAAATATCGCTGCGCGGTGTAGCTGTGTGGTCTTGGGCGCCTTGTCACGATTTGCACGACTCCCCCCCCCCCCCCACCGGAGGTTCGAGTGCTCCCTCGAGGATGTGTGTGCGTAAGTTAGTTAACTTAGTTTCAGTTACATTAAGTGGTGTGTAAGCCTAGGGGCCGATGGCCTCAGCAGTTTGGTCCCATATGACCTTACAACAAATTTTTAAAAAATCCGTTTCTTCATTCATCTGGTTCTGCAGCATCTCTGTCCCGTTGGTTTACAACGCACTAAATAACGTCATGGGCGTTAATATGAACGTACGATTATTTTTATGCCATTCAAGAATTTGAGCTCATGTAAAGTCACGTGGTCCGTTGAAGGGCACTTGTACGTAAGACGTGAGACTTTCCATTTATTCTCTGCACATTATATGGGTGTATGTGCAAATATTTCGGTTGGTGATATAGGACAATTTACTGCAAGACACTATATCAGTATTAACTTAATTTGCAGACTAATAACTGTAGCTGTTATGAGTAGTATGTTGTGTTTGTGAGAGTTAAGCTTGGATCGGATTGAAAACGTAATTAGTTTTTGGATAATTTGTTCAAAAGCATTTTCATTTCAGTACCCTTCCAGGAAAGGTTATCTCATTAATGTTAAATGGATCATAACAAGGCGGGAGGATAGTAAAAATCTCGTGTGGCGAGCATTCGCTTTTGCTTAAGTGAGTTTTGTAGGCAATTTTGAGGTTCCTTCTCCGCTCAATAGACCACAAGTGTTCAACATCTAATTGTTCGTCTCGAATTCTCCTACACAACTGCGGTACATTATCGCTTCCACTCTGTGTAAATACGTCCCCATAACTCTCTTTTGGGCTATATGTAAAGTTTTAGACCCGTTAGTAATGACGTATTGAGCTTTATTAGCTCATAAGTTCTGAACAAATCAAATAGCTTTTCTGATATTCTGTAAGCAAGAATTAGGTAATACAAAACTGATCCAATGCCTTCAGAAACTATGGAACTCGACATCCACCTTGACCAGGATAGCGTGCTCGAAGAGAGGTAATTTCCACTAGATCCATATTTGCAGTTTTGATGTTGTCTTCAAACGAAAGGAAGGAAGCAGGAAGGTTCAACGGTCCGTCGCTGACGACTTTCTTAGAAACGAAGAATAAGGTCAGATTGGGAAAGGGTGGAAAGGAGCTCAGCCGTAGTCTTTCAAAGTAACCATCCCGGAATTCATCCTAAGTGGGTAAGGGGGAGGAAATACGCGAAATAGCAATACATTGAAGAAAACTTTGTAAAGTCCAAAGTTTTCAATGCAGTTAACTAAATTGGACATAGTTTTTAAGGAATGTTATATGGATACACACATACGTTTTCAAGCTTATTGAAGTTATACGTTTTTAATTATAAACAACTGAATTTTTGTCAGCAAGGTGAGTACACATGATAATTTTTTTTTAAATTGTCATCATTATCATCATCATTTAAGAGTGATTATGCCTTTCAGCGTACAGTCTAGAGTATAGTCCAACTTATAAAATTCCTCCATGATCCCCTATTCAGTGCTAACATTGGTGCCTCTTCTGATGTTAAGCCTATTACTTCAAAATCATTCTTAACCGAATCCAGGTTCCTTCTCCTTGGTCTGCCCCGACTCCTCCTACCCTCTACTGCTGAACCCATGAGTCTCTTGGGTAGCCTTGCTTCTCCCATGCGTGTAAAATGACCACACCATCTAAGCGTGTTCGCCCTGACTGCCACATCTATAGAGTTCATTCCCAGTTTTTCTTTGATTTCCTCATTGTATACACCCTCCTGCCATTGTTCCCATCTACTAGTACCTGCAATCACCCTAGCTACTTTCATATCCGTAACCTCAACCTTATTGATCAGATAACCTGAATCCACCCAGCTTTCGCTCCCATGCAACAAAGTTGGTCGAAAAATTGAACGGTGCACAGATAACTTAGCCTTGGTACTGACTTCCTTCTTGCAGAAGAGAGTAGATCGTAGCTGAGCGCTCACTGCATTAGCTTTGCTACACCTCGCTTCCAGTTCTTTCATTATGTTGCCATCCTGTGAGAATATGCATCCTAAGTACTTGAAACTGTCCACCTGTTCTAACTTTGTTCCTCCTATTTGGCACTCAATCCGTTTATATTTCTTTCCCACTGACATTACTTTCGTTTTGGAGATGCTAATCTTCATACCATAGTCCTTACATTTCTGATCTATCTCTGAAATATTACTTTGCAAACTTTCAATCGAATCTGCCAGCACAACTAAGTCATCCGCATATGCGAGACTACTTGTTTTGTGTTCACATATCTTAATCTCACCAAGACAGTCTATTGTTTTCAACATATGATCCATAAATAATATGAACATCAGTGGAGACAGGTTGCAGCTTTGTCTTACCCCTGAAACTACTCTGAACCACGAACTCAATTTACCGTCAACTCTAACTGCTGCCTGACTATGCATGTAAAGACCTTTAATTGCTTGCAAAAGTTTGCCTCCTATTCCATAATCTCGTAGAACAGACAATAACTTCCTCCTAGGAACCCGGTCATATGCCTTTTCTAGATTTATAAAGCATAGATACAGTTCCCTGTTCCACTCATAACACTTCTCCATTATTTGCCGTAAACTAAAGATCTGGTCCTGACAACCTCTAAGAGGCCTAAACACACACTGATTTTCATCCAATTGGTCCTCGACTAATACTCGCACTTTCCTTTCAACAATACCTGAGAAGATTTTACCCACAACGCTGATTAAAGATATACCTCTGTAGTTGTTACAATCTTTTCTGTTTCCATGTTTAAAGATTGGTGTGATTACTGCTTTTGTCTAGTCTGATGGAACCTGTCCAGACTCCCAGGCCATTTCAATTATCCTGTGTAGCCATTTAAGACCTGACATTCCATTGTATTTTATTAGTTCCGACTTAATTTCATCCACCTCAGCTGCTTTATTCCACTGCAATCTATTGACCATTTTCTCCACTTCCTCATATGTGATCCTATTCCCATCATCATTCCTATCCCATTGTACCTCGAAATCTGAAACATTACTGATCATATTTTCACCTACATTGAGCAACTCTTCAAAATATTCCCTCGATCTGCCCAAGGAATCCACAGGATTCACTAGCAGTTTTCCTGACCTGTTCAAAATACTTGTCATTTCCTTCTTACCTCCCTTTCGAAGACTGCTAATTACACTCCAGAACGGTTTTCCAGCTGCTTGACCCAAAGTCTCCAACCTGTTTCCAAAGTCTTTCCATGATTTCTTCTTGGATGCTGCAATTATCTGTTTGGCTTTGCTTCTTTTTTCAACATAACTTTCTCTGTGTACCAGAGTTATAGTATGTAGCCAATTTTGATACGCCTTCTTTTTCGTTTTACAGGCTGCCTTGACTGTGTCATTCCACCAAGCTGTTTGCTTCATCCTATCTTTACACACTACTGTCCCTAGACATTCTTTAGCCACTTCTAGTACTGTGTCCCTGTACCTTGTCCATTCCTTTTCCAATGACTGGAATTGTGTCAGAACGAATTTAGTGTAGTTTTATGCAAAGTCTGACGTGCTATTGTTTCGGATATCTGTGGAGCAGAATATTTATATCGTCTTTTGCTAGATTTTTACAGCTCTCCGAATTTTTGTGAAATCTTAGGACTTTTCTCTTATGTAAGTGCCTTACTAGGCTAGAAATTAAAATTTTGTCTACAGAATGTTTCACTGTAATACTGACTAATTGTATAGTAAATGTAAGTACTGTAATGTCAGTGGCTTTTGAGGAAGACATACATACAGTTACCAAAATCAGAGTTACAGAAAACTTGGATAAAAATTTTGACAATGTTTCTATAAAGCATTGCTTATCTGGGCTAACTAATGCACAACATATGCATTCTCTTCTTCATCCTCACGTAATATTTTCTTTACGTGCCTCTTAGGTTAACCTGATTTTCATAGTGAGTAACAATAATAAGAACCGCATCAGTTCTCTTGTTATCAATTTCCTTCAATATCGAAGTGTGAAAACTGCTGTATTGCGTAGTCTACCAATATCAGCACAGTTACAAACTAAACTAGCATCATACGCTGCAACTTCATCAGCAGTTGTGGAAACAAATGTTATTTGGGGCATGTTTTCTCCATCAGAGAGCTGAAACTTTCATTAGAATTTAAATTTTCTCCATGCACACCCTTTTGTAGAAGTTCTGGAGGCTCTGTGCACTATGGGACTTAACAGCTGTGGTCATCAGTCCCCCTAGAACTTAGAACTACTGAAACCTAACTAACGTAAGGGCATCACACACATCCACGCCCGAGGCAGGAAGCGCCTAGAACCGCACTGCCACAGCGGCGTGCAGGCTCGGTATAAGTCGCGAAAGAGGAAGGAGAAATAACATTATGGGCCGCTACACAGCGCTCTATTATAGTTGTACTCTGGTCGTGTGGAGTAGTAGTTAGCACACTGTGGACTCGTATACGGCAGGACAACGGTTCAAATCCGCGTCCAACCAACCACATTTAGGTCTTCCACGATTTTTAAACCGTTTCAGGCAAATGGCGTTATGGTTCCTTTGGAAGAGCACAGCAGATTTCCTTCATTATCAACATCTACATCTACATCTACATGACTACTCTGCAATTCACATTTAAGTGCTTGGTAGAGGGTTCATCGAACCACAATCATACTATCTCTCTACTATTCCACTCCCGAACAGCAAGCGGGAAAAACGAACACCTAAACCTTTCTGTTCAAGCTCTGATTTCTCTTATTTTATTTTGATGATCATTCCTACCTATGTAGGTTGGGCTCAACAAAATATTTTCGCATTCGGAAGAGAAAGTTGGTGACTGAAATTTCGTAAAAAGGTCTCGCCACGACGAAAAACGTCTATGCTGTAATGACTTCCATCCCAACTCGTGTATCATATCTGCCACACTCTCCCCCCTATAACTTGATAATACAAAACAAGCTGCCCTTTTTTGCACCCTTTCGATGTCCTCCGTCAATCCCACCTGGTAAGGATACCACACCGCGCAGCAATATTCTAACAGAGGACGAACGAGTGTAGTGTAAGCTGTCTCTTTAGTGGACTTGTTGCATCTTCTAAGTGTCCTGCCAATGAAACGCAACCTTTGGCTCGCCTTCCCGACAATATTATCTATGTGGTCCTTCCAACTGAAGTTGTTCGTAATTTTAACACACAGGTACTTAGTTGAATTGACAGCCTTGAGAATTGTACTATTTATCGAGTAATCGAATTCCAACGGATTTCTTTTGGAACTCATGTGGATCATCTCACACTTTTCGTAATTTAGCGTCAACTGCCACCTGACACACCATACAGCAATGTTTTCTAAATCGCTTTGCAACTGATACTGGTCTTCGGATGACCTTACTAAACGGTAAATTACAGCATCATCTGCGAACAGTCTAAGAGAACTGCTCAGATTGTCACCCAGGTCATTTATATAGATCAGGAACAGTAGAGGTCCCAGGACGCTTCCCTGGGAAACACCTGATATCACTTCAGTTTTACTCGATGATTTGCCGTCTATTACTACGAACTGCGACCTTCCTGACAGGAAATCACGAATCCAGTCGCACAACTGAGACGATACCCCATAGCTCCGCAGCTTGATTAGAAGTCGCTTGTGAGGAACGGTGTCAAAAGCTTTCCGGAAATCTAGAAATATGGAATCAACTTGAGATCCCTGTCGATAGCGGCCATTGCTTCGTGCGAATAAAGAGCTAGCTGCGTTGCACAAGAGCGATGTTTTCTGAAGCCATGCTGATTACGTGTCAATAGATCGTTCCCTTCGAGGTGATTCATAATGTTTGAATACAGTATATGCTCCAAAACCCTACTGCAAACTGACGTCAATGATATAGGTCTGTAGTTAAATGGATTACTCCTACTACCCTTCTTGAACACTGGTGCGACCTGCGCAATTTTCCAATCTGTAAGTACAGATCTATCGGTGAGCGAGCGGTTGTATATGAGTGCTAAGTAGGGAGCTATAGTATCAGCGTAATCTGAAAGGAACCTAATCGGTATAAATCTGGACCTGAAGACTTGCCCGTATCAAGCGATTTGAGTTGCTTCGCAACCCCTAAGGTATCTACTTCTAAGAGACTCATGCTAGTAGATGTTCGTGTTTCAAATTCTGGAATATTCCATTCGTCTTCCCTGGTGAAGGAATTTCGGAAAACTGCTTTCAATAACTCCGCTTTAGCGGCACAGTCGTCGATAACAGTACCATCGGCACTGCGCAGCGAAGGTATTGACTGCGTCTTGCCGCTTGTGTACTTTACATACGACCAGAATTTCTTCGGATTCTCTACCAAATTTCGAGACAATGTTTCGTTGTGGAACCTATTAAAGGCATCTCGCATCGAAGTACGTGCCAAATTTCGCGCGTCTGTAAATTTTAGCCCATCTTCGGGATTTCGCGTTCTTCTGAACTTCGCATGCTTTTTCCATTGCCTGTGCAACAGCGTTCGGACCTTTTTTGTGTACCACGGGGGATCCGTTCCATCTCTTACCAATTTATGAGATATGAATATCTCAATTGATGTTGCTACTATATCTTTGAATTTGAGCCACATCTCGTCTACATTCACATAGTCAGTTCGGAAGGAATGGAAATTGTCTTTTAGGAAGGCTTCTAGTGGCACTTTATCCGCTTTTTTTAAATGAAATTATTTTGCGTTTGTTTCTGATGGATTTGGAAGAAATGGTATTGAGCCTAGCTACAATGACCTTGTGATCACTAATCCCTGTATCAGTCATGATGCTCTCTATCAGCTCTGGATTGTTTGTGGCTAAGAGGTCAAGTGTGTTTTCGCAACCATTTACAATTCGCGTGGGTTCGTGGACTAACTGCTCGAAATAATATTCGGAGAAAATCGAAAAAGTTCAGAGCCTGTGTTCTGCCTCCAGTAACCTCGTTATCGACGGTACGTTAAATCTTAATCTCCCTCCCTTTTGCTCTGGCCGTATGCCTGCGGTGTGGCTCGCAGCGAGTGCAAACCCGACCGCTGGCGATCGAGCGCGGTGGCTCGCAAAATTGAGCAAACAATATGAGGAAGCGGCGCGAGTTCCGCAGGACAAACAGCCGCCGCCTGCAAATAACGCGGCAGCAGTAGGCGCGCGGTGGGCCGGCCCGCCGCCTCCTTGCCGCCTCCGCCAGTCCGCCCGCCCCCTGTCTGTTGTTCCAGCTGATAACGGGCCGGGCGCCGCCCCCGGCTGTTGCTAGCGCGCTGCCCGACAAGGACCCAGGGAGCCACCGCTGCCAACAGCCCTTCTGACGCAAAGCCTCCTTTCTCGGGATACTCCTCTTCCCTTCTGGGTACTACAACGAGATGGCGAATTCTCTGCCTAGTATTGCGAGATGGCTTTCTGGAAATGCATTATTTAATTTCCCCGTACCGGCTCGCCTTCGCAGAAGTTGAGATGTAGAGAATCTCTCAATTTATGTCAACTACTCCACTCGGCATATAATTCGGTACACATGAATGTAATATATATATATATATATATATATATATATATATATATATATATATATATATATATATATATATATATAATCCTCTATTTCCGACGAGTTTGATGTAGCACGCCACGAATTACACACTCGTGCCAAACTTTTTCAGCACTTGTACATTATTTTCACAAGTATTTGTTGAATCTATTCCAATCTTTGTCTTCCCTTACAATTTTTCACCTCTACAACTCCTTCTAATACCACGGATGTTATTTCCTGATGTCTTGACACATCTCCTATCCAATCCCTTCTTCATATAACTGTTTTCCATATGTTCATTTTCTTCGCAGATTCTTCTGAGATACTCATCAGTCCGCCTGATCTGCAGCATCCTTGTTTACCACCGCATCCCAAACGCTTCATTTCTCTTTCATGCTGGTTATTCCACAGTCCATGATTCTCTACCAAACAATGCTGTGCTTTTGTGAACAGTTCTCGGGTAACCGACCGGGTAGCGTCGTAATATGACTCTACTGGGTTCGGCGAAAGATGACCTAGGCCTTCGAAAACCAGGCGTTTATCGAATTCCCTGTCAGTGAGGAAATTCATACATTGGGGAGACAGTCCGGACTGTAGAAGAGAGGTGCCGCGAACACAAGCGCCATACCGCATTACCCCAGGCCACTAAATCAGCCGTGACTTACCACTGTATAAATACTGGCCGTATTATGGACTATGAAAAAAACAAAACTACTCTGTCAATCCTTCTACTTCTGGGACTGCGTTACTAAAGAGGCCATCGAAATCCGACTACAGGACGATCTAATTAATAAAGACAGCGGCCTCCAACTTGGTCAGGCTTGGAACCCTGCACTCAGCCTGGAGAGAAAGATGCGGTCCCAGAGATCGAGGACCGCACCCGACGGCGGCAGCAGGGAGACTGCAGACCCCAGTTCAGACCCAGGCGCCGCTTCGCCCACCACCTCCAGTAACCGCGGCGCCGGCCACACAGAAGACACCAGGAGAGGAACGGTGGAGGGGGTAACGGCTAGTATACATAGGATGCCGAGACGAACAGCACAGCATTCGTCAGGAACCACCTGAAGATGGCAGTGTGTACGTCTGCCGAAATATTAATCTTTGGTGGAGAAATTGCGACGCAATCCGATCGGATACCCGAGAACTGTTCAAATTGGAAATACGCCGGGAAAACTTCAGATCGAATGCTGTGCTTCATACATACACCATCAGAAATTTCTTCCTCGGATTTAGGTCTACGTTTGATACTAACAGACGTCTCATTACCTATGCTAGTCTACTTAAACATGTCCTCCTTCACTACCCTGTCGTGTGCCCCCAGTTTCGATGTAAAACGATTGTTAATCTCATTTCTGTTGCTCTTCATAACTTTCGTGTTTAGTCGGTTTACTCTCAGTCCACCATATTCTATGTTTATTACAGTTTATTTCATTTAGCACGTTCTGTAATTCTTCTCCAATGTCACTGAAGGTAGAAATGCCATCAGGGAATGTTACCACTAATGTCCATTCACCCTAAGATGTAATACCACTCTTAAACATATCTTGATTCTTCGATTTAAAAAAAGAAACAAAAATAAAGAAAGAGAGAGAGAGAGAGAGAGAGAGAGAGAGAGAGAGAGAGAGAGAGAGAGACATACTTGTTGAATCTCCTCATGAGGACTATCGTGCCAAATTCCATCCAACTAGCACTTTATAGCATCAAACTACCGAGCTACTGGGAGAGCCCTGTCCAGAATGCTTCAGTTGTGAAGAGGTCTGTCAACCTTACTGGTCAAGGTAGGGTTTGGCAAGCACGAAGACAAGGTAGGCATTACCTTGGCGAAATGTAAACTCAGGATGGCGTGCCAGGAGGGGCAACAAAACGGGACGTAGAATAATGTGGACGTACCACAGTGCTGGATCATGCACCAGCGATATGTGTGCAACGTCTTTGACTAATGATCAAAATGTCCTCAGTCGTGTGTTCGAACCTCTTCTCTTCTCACATTTTGAATAAAAATCATCAGTAGTGGCAGCGGAAGATTTCCGTCATAAGAAGTCGTACTCAGTCAGCCAACGGCCTTGGTCAAAGAGGGCACACAAGAGGACGCATGTTCAGGGCACTCTCTTGCCCTTGTGGTGGGAAACTGCCTCTGTAGACGGTAGAATGTGAGACAATCAACGGCATAGAAACGCATAAGTCAATAGGAACCACTGCATTAAAGACACATAATATATATCCACAGGACATAATTGAAAAAAAAGTCATAATGATCTCTCCATGGGCAAAAGATTCCGGAGTAGTCTCCCATTCAGATCTCTGGGAGGAGAATGGCAAGGGGAAGATGACCACAAGAAAAAGATTCCTTATGAATAGGAAGGTAGGGCAGACAGTGAGTTACTGTGAGCAACTCAGTGATAGAGTGCATTCTACCAGAATCGACGGCAGTTCAGATATACATGCCGAAGATGAAAAGCCAGGGAAAACATATGACGATATAGAACGGGTAATTCACTACGTGAGAGAATTCAGTACGTAAGAGGAGATGAAAATTTGATAGTCATGGGGTAATCTAATGCGGTTGTAGGTGAATGAGTAGAATAAAGCATCACCGCAGAACATGGGATTGGTACTAGGAAGGAGAGAGGAAAAAGATTAATTGAGTTCTATAATAAATTTCAGTTAACAATAACAATCTTCAAGATTCATTAGCTGAGGAGGTATACTCGGAAAAGGTCAGAATATACGGGAAGATTTCAGTTAGATTACATCATGGTTAGCCGGCCGAAGTGGCCGAGCGGTTCTAGGCGCTGTAGTCTGGAACCGCGAGACCGCTACGGTGGCAGGTTCGAATCCTGCCTCGGGCATGGATGTGTGTGATGTCCTTAGGTTAGTTAGGTTTAACTAGTTCTAAGTTCTAGGGAAGTAGAGTCCCATAGTGCTCAGAGCCATTTGAAACATTTGAACATCGTGGTTAGGCACATTCCGAAAACAGATACTAGACTGTAACGTGTGCCCAGGAGCAGATATAGACTCAGATCACAATTTAGTAGTGATAAAGAGTAGCCAGAAGTTTAAGATACCAGTCAGGACGAAGAAAAAGTGCGCGAAAAAGGGAGATAGAGAGATACTGAAGCAGTAAGGATTGAAGAGATACGCTTGAAGGTTTCCCAGGCTACAGATACTGCGATGGGGAACAGCTCAGTCGGCAGTCCGGTTGAAGAGGAACGAAAATGTCTAAAAAGAGCAATCACATAATTTGAAAAAAAAAACATAGATAAAGAAGATAACTGCGAAGAAACCATGGGTAATAGAAGAAATACGACAGTCGATCGACGAAAAAAGGAAGTACAAAAATGTTACTGGAAATTAACTGATACAGAAATGGAAATCACTCAGGAATGAAATAAATAGGAAATGCAGGAAAGCTAAGGCGAAATGGCTGCATGAAAACTGTGAAGAAATCTAAAAAGAAATGATTGTTGGAAGGACTGACTCAGTATATAGGAAAATCAAAACAACGTTCGTTGAAATTAAAAGTAAGGATGGAAACATTAAGAGTGCCAAGGGAAGTGCCAACACCTCAGGGGCAGCGCGAATCGGTCGCGGACTGTTGTGGTTGGCAGGAGAGGCAACCGTGTTCCTAAAGGAGCCCGAAATGCACGAGTTTTAGCTCACGCAGGCTGGCGTGAGGTCTGGAACATGACAAGGGAATTAGAATTGAGAAAAACGGACGTAGCTGGTGAAATACTTAACTTTAATCCATTAATGATTCACAATATCAATAGTACGGATACTGGCGCCTTGCTAGGTCGTAGCAAATAACGTAGCTGAAGGCTATGCTAACTATCGTCTCGGCAAATGAGAGCGTAGAAGTCAGTGAACCATCGCTAGCAAAGTCGGCTGTACAACTGGGCGAGTGCTAGGAAGTCTCTCTAGACCTGTCGTGTGGCGCGCTCGGTCTGCAATCACTGATAGTGGCGACACGCGGGTCCGACGTATACTACCGGACAGCGGCCGATTTAAAGGCTACCACCTAGCAAGTGTGGTGTCTGGCGTTGACACCACACGGACCACAAACGGAACGCCAAACGCGGGTCCGGCCCCAGACAGCTACCACGATCATAGGTGGTGGACGAGCCGGGCGCGGACGTCCGTGAGAGTACCAGGGAAGTGCTGAAACCTCAGGAGCAGCACCTGGCGGGCGCGGACCGCGAACAGAACGCCCGACATAGGACGGTCCTCAGAGAGTTGCCAAGTCGGGCGCGGACGTCCGAGGAAGCACCAGGGAAGAGACAATACATCAGAAGCAGCGCCAGGTGAGCGCGGACGGCAAAGAGAGCAGCCAGCGCCCTTTGGGCACAAATACTGGACAAGATCCCATTCGAGTGCGAGATGTCGCAGAAGACAGACGTGCGCGGAGCAAAGGGTGTGGCGGATCGCCGTCCGGCGGGGCTTGCCCCGTCGGCAGCCTCATCCGGCCCCCCATCTATGACGACCAGGGCTATGGAGGAGAGGAACAAGAGTATGACGGACCCGGCTTCGATCATGGACCTCGATTTGGCCGATTTTTCCGACACTTCCATCGACGATGACGTCGTCCTGAGGCAGACACCATCGACGGCGGCTTCTCGGAAGAAGAGGGGCACTGATGGTGGTTCACACGCGGCCGACGTTCCAGACGATGGCTTCCGCAAGCCACCGAAGAAGCGTCAAGCGCGGGCGGCGCAAGCACAGCCGCAGGCGGCGGATATTCCGGTACACAACCGGTTTGATGACATCCCTGAAGATACCGACGATGCAGCTCAGCCCAGTCTCCAGCACCAGGCGCAGCAGCAGCAACCGCAACAGCAGAAGCGCACTCCACCTCTCGTGCTGCAGCTTCCCTCGTCGTATAAGGAATTTTACGAGTGGTTAAAGCAGCACTTAAAGCAGCCTTTCACCGCTCGCCAGACGGGCGGCGAAAAACTGAAGCTTTCGGTCTCCACCCTCGACGATTACACCACCGTTATGGACTTCCTGGGTGCGCAAGGGATTCCAAATTATACTTTTCCGGTCGTTCGGCCGCCGACGCTGAAGGTGGTTCTTCGGGGGATGCTGGATTCACTCCCTAACGACTGGGTCAAAGAAGAACTAGAAGACCTCGGCTCCGCCACCACGATCGTGGACTACCACAAAATTCCGTGCTCTAACCGTCGGTCAGGCCTCAGAATCGTAATCCTTCCTGACACGCCGGACCATCGGAAGATTTTCAACGTCACCCGCCTTTGCGGACTTGTTATGTCTGCAGAAACACTCGGCAAGTCACGTGGGGTGACGCAATGCTACCGGTGCCAGGGCTTCAACCATGTGGCTCGTGGTTGTACGATGCCCTTTGTTTGCGTCAAGTGCGGCGGCGCCCACGACAGCCGGCAATGCCCAGTACCGAGGGAAGAACCAGCGAAGTGTGGTCTGTGTGGTGGCCGACACCCCGCCAACTTCAGGTCGTGTCCTATACATAAGGAGGCCAGCCGACGGCAACGAGGGCTTCCCCCGCTCACCGCCAGGGATCGCCGCCGAAGGACCACCGTCGTCAGCAGCACTCCTGCCAGATTCCGCCACGTGGGGGCCCCGCAGCAGGGACAGGGCTCACTCTCGCAGTCCCGTCCTTCTAACGCCTGGTAGCGTCCGCTTCCTGCACCATTTGTCATCCGCAGAGACGCCCCTGCGTCCTCTGCCGCTCCGACGGACGTTCCAGACGGCCCCGCCGTCTTTCCGCCGTTGCGCCGCCGCCATCCCGTCGACCACACTCCGCAGCCTAGCCAGCAACCGAGTGTCGACTCTCATGACCTCTTCACCTTACTCCAAACCATGATGACGGCGGTCACCGAGATGAGCCGCGCCATCCAGGCGTTGCCCGCCACACTTGCTGCCACCGTCGAATCGACGATCCGAAGCGTTCTTCCCACCACCAACGACGCTCCCCAACGTCATGGATAGGGTGCGACGCTTCGAGGAACTTCGTATTTCAACATACAATGCCGACGGACTTTTCCGCGATCTACTGGAAGTTAAGCACTTCCTTGAAGTACACAACATACATCTTTCTCGTGACAGAGACGCACCTGAAGGCGGGTCTACGGGCCAACATCTCCAACTACAAGTGCTATCGCTACGATCGCCCCACCCGCGGCGGCGGCACCGTGATCTACGTCAAGCGGAATATCCGCCACTACGTCGTACCCACTCCACCATTACGACAGATGGAGGCGACGGCTGTGGCTGTGGTGACGTCAGCGGCGGTCGTCACCTTCGTCTCCGTTTACCGTCCTCCTCGCTACCTCTTGGACGTCGACGATGCCTATGCGCTGCTCCGTCCCCATCAGCGCCCACAAGAACGGACAGTGGGCTCAGAAGCTGGCATCGTTCACTCCGGATCCCAACGCGTGGGACGCGGTGCGCTTCTTTACCAAGCGGAAGCACCCTCTGCCCCCTCTGGACTCGCCGACTGGTGTTGCCTATAAACCCGTGGATAAGGCTAACGCCCTTGCTGATGTACTTCAGGCGAACTTCGTCCCACTCGACGATCCTGTGGACCAACAGTTCGTTCATGATGTGGACCGTGGCCTCGAGGCCTACCTCTCTGTCGACCGCCCTGACGACGATCACCTTCCCATCTTCACCAACGATGAAGTGACCACCTGCATCCGGGCGATGGCCGCTAACAATGCTCCTGGCGCCGACGACTTCCCTGGGAGGGCGCTCAAGGAACTGCCTCCTGCAGCATATGCGTACCTGGCCCGCCTATTCTCTGCAATTCTGGTGACGCATAAATATCCGGCTGCCTGGAAGCACGCTGTCGTAGTCGCCATACCAAAGCCGGGTAAGGACAGGAAGAACCCTAACAACTACCGGCCCATCAGCTTGCTTCCGCAGCTCAGCAAGGTCTTCGAGCGACTCCTCCTTCACCGGCTCAAGATTATTATGGACCGTCGTCGCCTGTTGCCTCTGGAGCAGTTCGGATTCCGGGGTGGCCACTCCTCTACGCAGCAACTCGTCCGCGTTGTTGAGGCAATTACAACGGCCTTAAACAACCAGGAGTACTGTGGCGCCATTTTCCTTGATGCCACCAGGGCCTTCGACAGTGTGTGGCACTCCGGGCTGCTGTGGAAGCTCCATATGCATGGATTTCCTCGGTCCCTCGTCCGCCTGATGGAAAGCTATCTGCGAGGGCGCACCTTTGTCGTCCGCATTGATGACTCCACTTCGACGATCCGTCCTATTGCCGCCAGCGTCCTGCAGGGCTCGGTCCTCGGTCCAACCGTATTCATTGTATACCGCTGATCTTCCTACCTCTCCCCGGGTGGAGCGCGCGATGTACGCCGATGACACGGCGATCTTCACACGCAGCCGGTGGCCCCAAGCCATGTATCGCCGTCTCCAGGATGCGTGCGCCGCCCTCGAAGGGTGGGCGACTCTTTGGCGTGTACGGTTCAACGCCCAGAAGAGCCAAGCTGTGATCTTCATGCACAAAAGGACGCCGCCACACGATCAGCGCCTGCAGTTATTCGGCGAGGTCATCCCCTGGACGCCGACGGCCACCTATCTCGGGGTTGTCATGGATCGCCAACTCATCTGGCAGCAGCAGGTGCTAGCAGTTCGTCGGAAGGTTGAGCAGCGGCTGTGGGCGCTTTATCCCCTGCTGAACGAGCATTCGGCGCTCTCTGTCAACAATGGGCTCCTCATCTACCGGATGTTCGTGCGTCCTGTTATGGATTATGCCTGCGCTGTTTGGGGAAATGCGGCGCATCGACACCTTCACCGCTTACAGGCGCAGCAGAATAAGGCGCTTCGCCGGATCTCTCACGTCCATCCGCAGTTTCCGGCGCGATATCTGCATGAAGCTGCCCACGAACAGGAAGTGCTCGCTCGCTTTCAGGCCATCGCACAGAAGATGTACGACAAAGCTGCTGCATCGGATAATCCCCTAATCAGGACCCTTGGGGCGCCTATAGATGAACGTGACCTCTATCAAGAGGCCCGTTGCACTGCTGCTTCGATAATGCCGGCAGCTGCAACTAACAGAAACATCAGTTCCCCCAGATAGTATATTCCCAACACCACATCCTGAGACCCCAATAAAGAAAATCCTGATATTCCTCTTTTCCGACCCTCAGCCGTTGTAGTAAATACCTTCGGGTAAATGCTACATTCCAACACTTGAAGAAGTTAGATGATGGTGGACTGGAGGACAACATCCTCCAATACGGCAGTCTCAGGTAGCACCTGAAGTTGGCAACGAGTTACGTGGCCGACATATTGTGCCAGAGCGACGCAAACATCTTTCAGTACACCCGATTATTCCACATGTCAAGATCGGCAAAGTCTGAAGAGTTACAACATGAGGAGTGCAATGGGAATTCCATTGTTAAATGCAGAGTATAGATCGGATAGGAGAAAAGAGTACATTGAAAGACATAATGAGTGAGTAGTTTCATGACATAATACACTCCTGGAAATTGAAATAAGAACACCGTGAATTCATTGTCTGACCTAGGGTCAGATACATAACATAATCACACTGACAGAACCACAGGTACATAGACACAGGCAACAGAGCATGCATAATGTCGGCACTAGTACAGTGTATATCCACCTTTCGCAGCAATGCAGGCTGCTATTCTCCCATGGAGACGATCGTAGAGATGCAGTATGTAGTCCTGTGGAACGGCTTGCCATGCCATTTCCACCTGGCGCCTCAGTTGGACCAGCGTTCGTGCTGGACGTGCAGACCGCGTGAGACGACACTTCATCCAGTCCCAAACATGCTCAATGGGGGACAGATCCGGAGATCTTGCTGGCCAGGGTAGTTGACTTACACCTTCAAGAGCACGTTGGGTGGCACGGGATACATGCGGACGTGCATTGTCCTGTTGGAACAGCAAGTTCCCTTGCCGGTCTAGGAATGGTAGAACGATGGGTTCGATGACGGTTTGGATGTACCGTGCACTATTCAGTGTCCCCTCGACGATCACCAGAGGTGTACGGCCAGTGTAGGAGATCGCTCCCCACACCATGATGCCGGGTGTTGGCCCTGTGTGCCTCGGTCGTATGCAGTTCTGATTGTGGCGCTCACCTGCACGGCGCCAAACACGCATACGACCATCATTGGCACCAAGGCAGAAGCGACTCTCATCGCTCAAGACGACACGTCTCCATTCGTCCCTCCATTCACGCCTGTCGCGACACCACTGAAGGCGGGCTGCACGATGTTGGGGCGTGAGCGGAAGACGGCCTAACGGTGTGCGGGACCGTAGCCCAGCTTCATGGAGACGTTGCGAATGGTCCTCGCCGATACCCCAGGAGCAACAGTATGTGAAGTGGCGGTGCGGTCCCCTACGGCACTGCGTAGGATCCTACGGTCTTGGCGTGCATCCGTGCGTCGCTGCGGTCCGGTCGCAGGTCGACGGGCACGTGCACCTTCCGCCGACCACTGGCGACAACATCGATGTACTGTGGAGACCTCACGCCCCACGTGTTGAGCAATTCGGCGGTACGTCCACCCGGCCTCCCGCATGCTACTATACGCCCTCGCTCAAATTCCGTCAACTGCACATACGGTTCACGTCCCCGCTGTCGCGGCATGCTACCAGTGTTAAAGACTGCGATGGAGCTCCGTATGCCAGGGCAAACTGGCTGACACTGACGGCGGCGGTGCACAAATGCTGCGCAGCTAGCGCCATTCGACGGCCAACACCGCGGTTCCTGGTGTGTCCGCTGTGCCGTGCGTGTGATCATTGCTTGTACAGCCCTCTCGCAGTGTCCGGAGCAAGTATGGTGGGTCTGACACACCGGTGTCAATGTGTTCTTTTTTCCATTTCCAGGAGTGTAGAAAAACAAACAGTAATCGATATGGAAGGAACAGGGGATTCAGTATTAGGATCGTTATTTAAAACAACTTTGGAAGATGTAAGATCGAATAAGGCAAAAGGCATAGATAAAATTCATCAGAATTAGTAAATTCGTGGTGTGAACTAGCAACAGAACGGTTTTTCACGTTGTGGTGTCGAATCTATGAGTCTGGCGGCATACCATCTCACTTTCAGAAAAACGTCACCCACAGAATCCCGAAGAATCCTAGAGCCGCCAGTTGCGAGAAATATAGCACAATCAGCTTAACAATTCATTAATCCAATTGCTGACACGAATAATGTACAGAAGAACGGAAAAGAGGGTTGAGGAAGATTTAGATGACGATCAGCTTTGCTTTAGGAAAGGTAAAGGCACAAGAGGGGCGATTCTGATGTTGCTTCTGATGATGGAAGCAAAACCAAACAATAATCAAGACAATTTCATAGGATTTGATGACTTAGAAAAAGATTTCTACAAGTTTAAACGGTGCAAGATGTTCGAATGTCAGAGAAAAGCAGGGGTAAGCTATAGGGAAAAATAGGTAAAACACAATACGCATAAGAACCAAGAAGAAGCAATAAGAATGGAAGACCAAAAACTAAGTGCTCGGATTAATAAGGGTGTAAGACAGGGATGTAGTCTTCCAGTCTCAAGTTCTATAGATCAAAGAAGGAATGATGGAGATAAAAGAAAAGTTCAAGAGTGGAATTAAATTACAAGGTGAAGGGATATGCTGATGATATTGCTATCCTCATTGAAAGAGAAGAAGAATTACAGGATCGGCTGAATAGAATGGGAAGTGTGATGAGTAAAAAATGAGAACTGGGAGTAAATCGAAGAAAGCTGAAGGTGGTGAGAAGTAGCAGAAATAAGAGGAGCGAGAAACTAAACATCAGAATTGATTGCCTAGAAGTCGATGAAGTTAGGGAATTCTGCTACCTGGGCAGCAAAACGGACAGATTGTGAAGGATATAAGAAGCAAACTAGCACTGACAAATAAGGGATTCCTGGCCAAGAGAATTCTACAATTATCGAAAATATACCTTAATCTGAGGAAGATATTTCTGGGAATGTTCGTTTGGAGCACGATACTGAGCGGTAGTGAAACATAGACTGTAGGAAAGCCGGAACAGAACAGAATCGAAGCATCTCAGATGTGGTACTGCAGAAGAATGTTGAAAATTAGGTAAACCGATAAGTTAAGGAATGAGGAGGTTCTCCACAGAGTTCGAGAGAAAAGTAATATATGGAGTACACTGACACGAAGAAGGAACATGATGGTAGACATCAGTGAAGGCCCCAAGGGATTACCTTTATGGTACTACAGGCAGCTAGAGAGGGCAAAAATGGTAGGCGTCTGCAACCACGTCTAACACATCTTCGTCCTGGAACTTCATTGACTGGAGTAGAATTGTCTCCAGGGATGAGTCCCGCTTCAAAATGGGTCCCGATGACCAGCGAAGATGTGCTTCGAGGCGCGCGAGATAGCGGCGGGAACTTGTCCCAATTGAGAATACCAGCTTGTGATTTTGACGATGTAACACACCAATTGGATAGAATTATGCAAGACATTCCTGAGAAGAAAAACACATCTAGCGACATCCGTCCCATTCGGAAAATTCGTTCGTGGTGCTTCGATTTATTTTCTTACAGTGTGTGTATTGAACAACAGAGTCGAAAAACATCTGTCTTCTGCCGTATTTAATCTTCTAACTTCGTTCTTGTTCTTACTGTTTCCTCTTAGTTTTTGTACAAATTGTATATTGTCCCCCTTTTTTCTCGGAATTTCGAACATCTGACCCACATTACCTTGTCGAAAGGCTCTTCCACGTCGATCATTTCCATGAACATGACTTGATTTTATGGCTTACTTCCATTCTCAAGCGCAACGTCAAACTTCCTCTCTCGTGCTCTTACCTTCATGAATGCCTAACTCATCGTCAACTAGTATATTCTTAATACGTTGTTGCCATTCTTCTGTACATTGTTCTTGACAGTAGCATGGATACATATACAGTGCAGCGTAGATGTACCACTAGCTATAAGACTACATACTTCAAATCAGGAAACTTGTAATATATATCTGCGTCGTCAGGTACAAAAGAATACAGGTCCACTCTTTGGCTTCTTAAACGGACGCAGTGGTAGTATCAGGGGAAGGTGGAAATGTCTTCACAAGTCGGACGCGTACCGTACTCGCCACACAAATACAAGTATCAGTTTGAAGAGAGGCAAACAACATAACGGATACTACCTAGTACCAAGTATACCTATAATTATTTGTCGTGAAACCTCAAAACTAGGTCGTCATTCACCAAGAACGTAATATGAAGAAATCGAACATGGGAGGGAGGTGGGCTTGTCTATGACGACTGAACAAGAGCAGCGAGCACAGCCACAATGGAATAACTTTTTTTATTGATTACTAATTTCGTTTCCAAGCAATATTTAAAGAAGGACGTGTGTTCTGTAGGCTTTCATCCTCAAGTACGTCATGCAGCAAACGACTGTTCGTTGGTTTGCTGCATACATCTTTATTGCCACATCCAGGTTACTTTTTATAGGGCACAGCGTCGGGAGGAATTCCAGAGAAGACTGTAACAATAACAAACACGGAGAATAACGTGTCAGGTCACGAACTGCCTTTCACTCAGTGTCTTTCGGATGTAGAAGGTGCCGATACTATGAGCATGATACAAACCAGTGCTGCGATTCGAGAAGGTTAATGGTTCCGATTCGAGAAGGTTAATGGTTCGATGCGCAGATTGTGAGCATTTTTTGTTGTGATTCTTGACTGCCTGTAGTCGCTGTCATTTTTTGTGAGTGTTCTAGCGTACCATAAAGCGCCGGTACGACGGCCTGAACGTAACAGCTGAGAAGGCGGTGATACGACGTCAGCCAATAGTACCCTGACTAGGACAGCACCACGACAGGAGCGGCCCCTATACGAAGAGAGTATAAACGCCGCACCGCACTAGAAGATGGGGGCACCACCCCTTCCTCCAGGGCTCGCTCTTTCTCTTCTCTCCCTCCTAACCTCCTAACTCTCATTCTCCTCGCCCCCTCCCTCCTCCTTCGGGCTTTCCCACCTAACACCCTCTCCCCTCCTCCTCTCCCACTGGCGTCCTCCCCACCTCCCTCCAACCCTCTACTATTCCCTGTGGGAGCCCCTCCCTTTTTTTCGTGTAGTAGTGTGTGAGGTGCGTCGGAGTTCATCGTCAATGTTTTCTGTGCGCTGTTTCTCCGTTCCAGTGCAATTGTGTCTCTTGAGTGTCCTCCTTAGTTCGACAGTGCCTTCGTACACGGTTGCACTTGCTTATGCAGTTCAGTGTCTTCAGTTCGAACGTCTTCGTTATTATCATTATTTGTGTCAGCTGATTTTTCATATAAATATTTTATGTATATCTACGGGTTATTTTTTCTTTGGTTTTCTATGGCCGAAGAGCGGCATAGATATGCCGCTGTCGGCCTACCTTTTGCACAAGGTTTTAAAATAACAATAAATAAATAAAAACTAGAAAACAGGCACTAGAAGAGCCGCACTAGACGAATGGGCCGAACAAAACAGTGAATAATAGCAACGTCGAAGTCAGAGACACAGGGTGTTTCCTCGGATTGGGCAGCGCACGTTATAACAGAGCACATAAAGAAGTTTACAGCGGGTAACGCGGTAAACTAACTGAGAAGAAGGAAAGAAAAGCCTTATCCAGTGTAGCCACAACTTTTAGAGATTAGGTTTCTGATAAATTAAACAGTGCCTCTTTCGGACAACATAACAGAGGTGTGTCAGCATTTACAGGTGATTTGGAAGTTGCCGCAGTTCTAGGTGGCTGGAAAGACGGCAGTGATATAGTGGTAATGTATAGTGACCATGAAGAACGGTTGTTTCCTACAGAGGATAGCTCGTATATGGTCTGTAATAGTTCCGCTATTATACGTTCATTATTAAATTTCTTACTATCCATCCTCGTACTCTGTAAGCGACTGCACTGTGCATTGCACAATGCCCTGTACAATTACCAATCATACTCCTGACTGATTCACTCGGCAATGTAGAAAGGGTAGGTTGCCGTAATCTCCCTTTTCTTGTTCTTTCAGGTCTTGCTTGAGACGAATGTTTAAGGTAGTGGATTAGTTCGCTCATTAATTTCAGTAAATCATGACTGCTATCTGATATTCCAAATATGAACACAAACATTTATTTCTCCAAAACTATAAGTGTATACGGTACACATAGACATATGTAATAAAATTAGAAAAAAACTATATTTTACTTGAATCAAAGTGTCCTCCCTTGCACTGAATGAATGCTTCACAAAGCATGCAGTCAATAGGTTTTTGTCATGTATTGAGAGTCAGTACGATTCCACACATCTGTAACGATATTGTCGAGATGTTGTGTGATTGTTATGTGAACTTTTCGGATACGTCTGTCCACTTCATACCAGACCATTTCAACAGAACCACAATCAGGGCTTATGGTGGCTACACTATATCTTTCAATACCTTCTGTCTTCCCTTTGATGGATTATACTTCTTACCGTATATTATGGTACCTGCAGGGAATTAGATGTCAATTATTACTTGACATAAATTATTTGGCGGTTATATATTTCAGTGCAACAAAACAGACTGTATACGATTTTTGACTGTTGCAGAGGTAATTTTTTAATATAACTGTTTGGAAAAACATAAATCGAATGTGAATATTTTAAAGATTAACGTGGATAAGAAACAGTCATGGGAATACTACATTCAGGATTTAGTGCAGACATTGAATACTGCCATCCCTGTTGTATGAAAAATCTGCAGTGTCTGTGACAAAAAATAAAAGATTGTTTAATTTTGATTCTTTCACTCCGACATGCATCCTACGGTACTATACTTAGGGACAACTCTCTAAATTCATACAAACATTCCTCCCTAACTACCTCAGTTCGAAAACTTCATTCAGGCAACCGTTCAAGAATCTCGGAATTCTAAAACTGTTATCTGTTTACATGGGCTCTCTTAGCAGAGTAGCTGTTAATAATATGGACTCATTCGATGGGAACGGCTACATTCACTCAGTAAACGCGAGAATGCTGGGAAAGCGATTTGTACCTCGACAGCACGTCTTCAGCACCTGTACAAAACGGTGTGCACTAAGTTGCCGATTTCGTCTTCAGTAGGCTATTAACGCAACTTAAACCAATATATTAAATCAAAGCTGTGAAGCTTTTTAGCAGAACGTATCTTTCATGTGGTTCAGGAGCGTCTATTTGTAATTTATGACCTTGGAATGTAACATAATATTTATTACATTGGCTGCTTTAAGTCTGTGGCAAGGATACACACCAAAATATAGACATCACTAAAAACATTTTTTTAAATCCGACTATTAGCACATTCCAAGAACGTCTGAACACTTCAGTTGCCTCCCTATGAGAATTTTCATTCACCAAACAGAAATTATCATAACTTCAGTCGTGCTTCAGCAACTAGCATATAAGCTCTTACACTGACGTAGACATTTACCTAGCCGGCCGCGGTGGCCGTGCGGCTCTGGCGCTGCAGTCCGGAACCTCTGGGCTGCTACGGTCGCAGGTTCGAATCCTGCCTCGGGCATGGGTGTGTGTGATGTCCTTAGGTTAGTTAGATTTAAGTAGTTCTAAATTCTAGGAGACTTATGACCTAAGATGTTGAGTCCCATAGTGCTCAGAGCCATTTGAACCATTTTTTGACATTTACTCAAGAGCTCCAATAACAGGTCTCATACGTTGTCTCTTTCTCTAACAAACTTGGTCAGTTATGCGTTCGTCAGAAACTTTATATTCATTCTGATTTTCCAAAAACTTATATAATTGATGCTTCAGTAGAAACATTAGAAACAGAGAACGTTTCACTCACATTTAGTTAAAGTAGCAAACTCCCGGACGTTGTCGTCCAGCAAACACACTTGGTCCTTCGCTTCACTGAGGACAAGTCAGAAGAATTCTGGTAACGGACACGACAAGTGACACCAGACTAATTCAGATTGCACAGCATAGTCAAGAAAACTACGGATTGAAGCAAGTAACAGACATGCAACAAGTAACCAGATACATACAGGGTGTTACAAAAAGGCGCGGCCAAACTTTCAGGAAACATTCCTCACACACAAATAAAAAAAAGATGTTATGTGGACATGTGTCCGGAAACGTTTAATTTCCATGTTAGAGCTCATTTTAGTTTCGTCAGTATGTATTGTACTTCCTCGATTCACCGCCATGATTTCATACGGGATACTCTACCTGTGCTGCTAGAACATGTGCCTTTACAAGTACGACACAACATGTGGTTCATGCACGATGTTGCTCCTGCACATTTTAGTCCAAGTGTTCGTACGCTTCTCAACAACAATGCGGTGACCGATGGATTGGTAGAGGCGGACCAATTCCATGGCCTCCACGCCCTCCTGACCTCAACCCTCTTGACTTTCATTTATGGGGGCATTTGAAAGCTCTTGTCTACGCAACCCCGGTACCAAATGTAGAGACTCTTCTTGCTCCTATTGTGGACGGCTGTGATACAATACGCCATTCTCCAGGGCTGCATCAGCGCATCAGGGATTCCATACGACGGAGGGTTGGATGCATGTATCCTCGCTAACGGAGGACTTTTTGAACATTTCCTGTAACAAAGTGTTTGAAGTCATGCTGGTACGTTCTGTTGCAGTGTTTTTCCATTCCATGATTAATGTGATTTGAAGAGAAGTAATAAAATGAGCTCTAACATGGGAAGTAAGAGTTTCCGGACACATGTCCAGATAACATATTTTCTTTCTTTCTGTGTGAGGAATGTTTCCTGAAAGTTTGGCCGTAGCTTTTTGTAACACCCTGTATATAGGCTGACAGGAAAACTGTGAAACGGCCAAAAGCCACCGAAAATTTTTTTACAGGCAGCTTGCCAATGAATGTTTTTTAAAAACTTAGCGTGTATTATCAACCACGTCTTAGCTCCTACTCAGCGCTCTGTCGGCTTAAAATTTAGTACACAAAAAATTATGTTATTTAGATTGCTCCAGGGGAAATAGCTTTGATTGGTAATCAAAACGTCCTGGATTCCGGGTTGAAAACGCACCACCACTTAAATTTATTAAATAAAATAAAGGCAACGGCCTTGTCAAAGAGGGTGGAGGAACGGACAGAGGTTCATGGTACTCTCTTGTTCTAGGTGTTGGAAACTGCCCCTAAAGGAGGAAGAATCAACAATGATTAACGGCATGGGGATGCAGAACGCAATGGAACCCAAAGACACGTAACGTGCATCCAGAGGACATGAGGCCTGCAAGTGGAAATGGTCGTGACGATCTCTGTATTGGCAAAAGATTCCAGAATAGTCCCCCATTCGGATCTCCAGCAAGGGACGGCAAAGTGACATTGCGATAAAGATTGACCAACAAATGAAAGGATAACGTTCTAAGAGTCGGGGCGTGGGATGTCAGAAGCTTTAACGTGCCAGGGAAGCTAGAATATCGGTAAAGGGAAATGCAAACGCTCAGTCTAGTATAGTAGGGGTCAGTGAAGTAAAATGGAAAGAAGACCAGGATTTCTGGCCAGACGAGTATAGGGTACTATCAACAGCAGCAGAAAATGGTATAACCAGAGTAGTATTCGTTATGAATAGGAAGGTAAGGCAGAAAGTGTGTTAGTGTGAACAGTTCATTGATAGCTCTGTTCTTATAAGAATCGACAGCAAAGTAACACTGACTTCGATAGTTCAGATACACATGCCGAGTTGCAAACTGAAGATGAAGAGACAAAGAAAGTATATGTGGATATTGAAAAGGTAACACAGTACGTAAAGGGACATGAAAATGTAATAGTCATGGTACAGTGGAATGCTGTTACAGGGAAAGGGGTCGCAGGAATGGTTATAGCAGTATACGGGCATGGGACAAGGAATGAGAGAGGAGGAGGACAAGTTGAGTTCTGTAATAAATTTTAGCCAGTAATAGCTCTGTTCAGGAATCATAAGAGGAGGAGGTATGCTTGGAAAAGGCCGGGTGATAAAGGACAATTTCGGTTCGATTACATCATCGTCATACACAGATTTCGAAACCAGATACTCGATTGTAAGGCATAGCCAGGAGCCGAGATAGAATCACATCACAGCGTAGTAGTGATGAAGAGGAGGCTGAAGTTTAAGAGACTAATCAGGAAGAATTAATATAATACGCAAGGGAGTGGAATACAGAAGTAGAAGCAGTAGCAGTTGCAGTCAGGCAGCAGTAGCCGCCCGAAACATAAGCAGCAATAGGGAAGTAACCATGTTCCTAACAAGAAGCGAATTTTAGAATATTATACGTGTGAAATTACAGTGAACTGAATACCCCTAGTTGAATACAGGCGTTGGTATACGACAACGAGGACGGTTGAAAATATGTGCCCCGACCGGGACTCAAACCCAGGATCTCCTGCTTACATGGCAGTCGTTTTATCTTTCTGAGCTATTGTAATTTCATTCTAACGTGCTGCATGGTCATTGACGGTATCTGTTCTTTCGGAAATTTCTGAAAGAAAAGATACAACCTTCATATATAAATATAGTTAACGCTCACCGGCGTTTGGCCATCTTCTTCTTCTGTGCAGATACACAAACAGTGCCCTAACTCTTACGGGAATCGGCAAAAGCCGCGTGTAATGAGCAGGATGTGTGGGGCCACTCTGAATATAATTTTGGACATCAGGTTGGGAATGTGGGTCTCACGGGAGGTGTGAAATCGCACTACCCTCTGTGTCCTCGGTGGCTCGGAAGAATAAAGTGTCTGCCATGTAAGCAGGAGATCCCGGGTTCGAGTCACAGTCGGGGTACACATTTTTAAGTGTGCCCCTTGACGTATGAAAACGCCTGTATGCAGCTAGAGGTAAACATTTCATTGTAGTTTCATTCTAACGAGCTGCATGGTCACCGATGGTATCTTTCCTTTCGGACATGTCCGAAAGAACAGATACCATCTTCATATATAAATCACTTGTGTGCTTTAATAGTTTTGTTTCTTTAGTTTCTTCGTATTTATTTGGTATCTAATTTCAATAGTTCTCGCACATTCGGTAGCGTCGGAAAGGAAACAGGTTTTCTGACATATTAGTACTTAGTCAGGAGCGAATTATTTAGTTTCACCTGAGTGCTTCGGTAGTTAGGTTTATGAATCTCTGCGTATTAATCTAATTAATTAGACACAGTTCCTGCATTTTCGCCAGAGTATACAGTAGAGTTACGCAGCACCTGCCGATAGTCCTTTTATCTGTATAGCTTAGTCTTCCACGATCTTTAGTATGGACAGGGACTGCGATTGTTTTGAGCAGAAGCGAGCCGAGTTGGTGACACTTCGCTCTCACCTTCAGGCTGTAATGGCTTCGGTTACACAGCTTGAGGGTGGAGTGGATGGCCACCACTGTTGTGGGCCGGACATGGGGACCCAGCGGACGTCCAGCACGTCTGAGTCCTCCGATCTGTCCTCTCCGGTGGCTAGCCCAGTTACTGCTCGCACTTTGGTCAACGCCTCACTTGTGGTCGAGTGAGAGGTCGCCCTGGGGCGTAGCAGGTGATGAAAGACTTCCCAGGCGGCCTCGCCGGTTTGTCTGACAAATAGGTTCCAGGTGCTGTCTGTGGCTGACACTGCCGCTGAGCCTGTTTCATAGAAAACCTGTCAGCCTGCAAGATTCGAACAATTACAGCGTATGGATAAAAATAAAATGTTGTTTGACGAGGGCCTCCCGTCGGGTAGACCGTTCGCCGGGTGCAAGTCTTTCGATTTGACACCACTTCGGCGACTTGCGCGTCGATGAGGATGAAATCATGATAATTACGTCAACACAACACCCAGTCCCTGAGCGGAGAAAATCTGCGACTGAACAGGGAATCGAACCCGGAGCCTGAGGATTGACATTCCGTCGCGCTGACCACTCAACTACCGGGGCGGATAGAGTATGGGATAATTGATAGTTAGCAGCTCAAAAGTTAGGCGCGTTAAGGGTCCCCTTAGGGACAAGCTTGCCAAGAATGGAAAGAAAACCGATGAGCATTCTGTGTGGACTCGTTCAAGATGTGGAACGGTCCTCCAGGATGCCATGATGAGCAAAAAAGTGCAGCCAACTGCAGGTGGTTCCGAACGTCGGTACCAATGATGTGTGTCACTTTGGATTAGAAGTGATTCTCTCTGGTTTGGGGTGGCTAACAGAAGTGGTAAAGGCTGCCAGTCTTGTTTGCAAGATGAAAGCAGAGCTGACATAGTCGGCAGGACCGATTGCGGACCTCTGGTACAGAGCCGAGTGGAGGGTCTCAACCAGAGGCTCAACCGGTCCTGCGACCGTGTAGGCTGCGCCAAAGGGTGGTTGCGTTTCGGGTTCCGCAGAATAGGTCAGGTGTCTACTACACTATACGCGGCTTCATAGGTATCAGGGGCTGTGTGGCGTGGACTGGGCAGTTTTGAAGGTTAGAGGGTCTCGGAAAACACAATAGAGCTTCAGTCACAAAGGGTGCAGGCCGAACACAGGAAGAACGTAGATACAGGAACCGTCGGCATAACAGTTGCAAATTGTCGTAGCTGAGTTGAGAAAGTACCAGAGCTCCAAGCGCTAATAGAAACACTGATGCTCAAATCGTTATAGGTGCTGAAAGCTGGCTAAAGCCGGAGATAAGCTCAGCCGGAATTTTTACGTAGAACCTTGCGGTGTTCTGAGAGGATAGGCTATGCACGATTGGTGGTGGCGTGTTTATTGCTGTAAGAAGTAGTTTACTTTGTCGCGAAATCGAGGTAAATAGTTCCTGTGAGTTAGTATGGACAGAAGTCATTGTTGGCAACAAGAGTAAAGTAATAATTGGATCGTTTTACCGACCTCCCAATTCAAATAATACAGTTGCCGAAACGTTCAAAGAAAACTTTGATTTCAAACACGTACCCGACTCATACGATTGTAGTTGGTGGTGATTTTAATTTACCCTCGATATGCTGGAAAAAATATATGTTTAATTCAGGAGGTACACGTAAACCTCATTACCGGTTTCAAATTGTTTGATTCTGTTGATGTTATTTTAGTTGATTTTGGCGAAAGTTTCTTTAGGCGGTGGTGCCATAAGCAAGACACGTTGGAAGAAAAAGGACTCACCCTGAAAACAGTAAAATTACGACATGTCCCTGTCGAATAATACAACAGCCAGCTAATTCATTCTTGTGATCCATTTTTCACTATTTATGTTGTTGTTGTTGTTGTTGTCGTCAGTTCCGAGACTGGTTTGATGCAGCACTCCACACTACTCTATCCTGTGCAAGCTTCTTCATCGGCTTAATATTTAACAATTCCCTCAATTAATATTAGGCGAAACACGTATTTCTTCGAAACCTATCAGTAGTGCAACAGAACGGCTCAGGAATTGCCATGCAAACCTTACAAAACTGACCCACACCGTATCTTAGGGTGTTATTCACGTTACTATAAGGGACTCACAGTTCTTTTTAAAATAAAACTGTCCTTCTTATTACATAGTTTCTGCTGTAGAGCAATACCACACAAGGAACCTACGCCATAATTTCGGATCATCAAATTTACTGAATAATATAAATTTAAATTGGGACGACCATTTGAAGTTGAGCCTGTCGGTTCGAAACCGATAACGCCGCTATTTATTCCTAATGCAATTTATTCCAAATTCCGTATTAACAGTGGAACCTTGCTCTTCTTACTTTATTGTAAAGATTGACCTACATTTTCGCATAGCTACGGTATCAACGTGTTAATTTTTGACAGTGGAGACAAGTGAGGTGGGGATTAAAAAGTGTAGAGACACGGCTAAAAATGAATACAGTAAATAGATTGAAATGGATGTAATTTGAAGTGATTCAGAAATCACGAAGTTTTCACAGGATGGAGTAATATGGAGAGCTGTATTAAACCAGACTGACGACCGCAACAGAACCACTCAAACATAGAATTCAATTTCTAAATTCAGCTTTCAAACTGTCAAGCACCGCGTGTTAAGTGTGGCACTATCTGGCCTAGCAGTACGTGCTGCTCCCTGTGCCTGGGTGGGGCCGTACAGTATAAATATTTGTGGACTGAGCACTCGAATGCACAGAACGAGAATTCGGTTCACAATATATCCTGCAGCTCAATTGACCTGATTTTGGGACGGCAATTTTAGCCAACATTGGCGTATTTTGAATGTTATCACTTCGCTGCTGTGGACAGATCACCTGGGCGTTATATAGTCATCTTAACAATAAATTTGATAACAGGAACTAAAGTTGGCCTAAAGATACGAAGAGCGTTGGTATTGCATAGTTTAGATTCCACTTTATTACACGGTATCATAGCTCAGATTCCACTTTATTTAAATTTTTTTTGTAACGGTGTAAGAAGTAACAGCCAACAATATTTCACTCATTCACACTGCGAATCAGTTCTAATTACAAACATCAAAAAAAGTTTTGCATCACCTGGGTTCCGAGAGTTCCGGAACCTGTACAGAAAATTGCAATTTTCCGCTCTTTTTATTGCTTATGAAAACCACACATTGCATGTTGTTCCACAATACAGCGAGATCTTCAGAGGTGGTGGTCCAGACTGCTGTACACACCGATACCTATAATACCCAGTAGCACGCCCTCTTGCATTGATGAATGCCTGTATTCGTCGTGGCATACTATCCACAAGTTCATCAAGGCACTGTTGCTGCAGATTGCCCCACTCCTCTACCGTGATTTGACATAGAACCCTCAGAGAGATTGGTGGATCTCATCGTCCGTAAACAGCCCAGGCATGTTCAATAGGGTTCATGTCTGGAGAACATGCTGGCCGCTCTAGTCGAGCGATGTCGTTATCCTGAAGGAAGTCATTCACAAGATGTGCACGATGGCGGCGCGAATTGTCGCCAATGAAGACGAATGCTATGCCAATATGCTGCCGATATTGTGGCACTATCGGTCGGAGGATGGCATACACGTATCGTACATCCGTTACGGCGCCTTCCGTGACCACCAGCGGCGTACGTCGGTCCGACATAATGCCACACCAAAACAGTAGGGAATCTCCACCTTGCTGCACTCGCTGGACAGTGTGTCTGAGGCGTTCACCCTGACCCTGTTGCCACGAAACACGTTTCCGACGGTTGTCTGGTTGAAGGCATACGCGACACTCATCGGTGAAGAGACCGTGATGCCAATCCTGAACGGTCCAGGAGGCATATTGCACGGCCCATCTGCATTCCTCTGCATGGTGTCATGGTTGCGAAAATTGGCTTCGCGATGGACGTCGGAGTTAAATTGCGCATCATGCAGCCTATTCCGCACAGTTTGAGTCGTAACACGAACTGCGGTATCGACAGTCTAGGCATGGTTGGACTACAGACAAACGGGCCATGTACCTCCTTCCTGGTGGAATGACTGGAACTGATTGGCTGTCGGGACCCCTCCGTCTGATTGGCGCTGCTCATGCATGGTTGTTTACATCTTTGGGCAGGTTTAATGACATCTCTCAACATTCAAAGGGAACAGTCAAAGGGACTGTGTCTGTGATACAATATCCACAGTCACCGTCTATCTTCAGAAGTTCTTGGGACTGGGTTGATGCAAAATTTCTTTTGATGTGTGTAATTACGTTTCCTATACAGTGTATAGGAAACTGACTGAGCAGAATTGC
Organism: Schistocerca gregaria; assembly: GCF_023897955.1. NCBI lineage: Eukaryota > Metazoa > Arthropoda > Insecta > Orthoptera > Acrididae > Schistocerca > Schistocerca gregaria. The sequence goes on along the minus strand of NC_064922.1, from coordinate 352,256,798 downwards.
TTAGATACACACAGGAGTTTGAGAACCTGTATAAATTGAAGGAAATTAATCAGATTGCCATGTATAAATTTTATGTGCATAAGGACAAAGCAATGATATGTACACTTAGCTGTGTGGGCACGTATCTATTTCAGTCTGTAGATCGTATCTCTTGTTCGTTTTCCCTCTGATCGCCAGGCAGCGTTCTTGCCTTCTTTTGAAGGACCTGACATTTAGTTGTAATCAAGAGACTGAAGGTTACCACAGCATCTTACACACCAAAATGTAGTGTATTAATTCCGACAAACACTGGTTTTGGTAGACGATACCATATCACACTATTCAAGCACTCGTTGGGGTTCTGTGTTTTTCCATGAAGACTTCTGTCAGCCATATCTCTGAAAATGGGCTTTATTTCTTCCATGATGGCTAATGGTACACTGTGGTGATGAATGTATTCTCTCCAGTTGTTAGTCCCCTGTTGTATTTACACTACCTCTTTTCACCTTTGAGGCACAAATCATGTACTGGATGGAGTGTGGAAATACAAAGCCCATATATCATTCCTCATTTCATCAAGAATGCCTATATTTTGCCTGATTGCAAGGCCATAGCAATTCTGAATGTGGACTATTATGGAATCAGTCAATCTTCCTTTGCCATGCAAGGTTTTCCCATCATCTAGTTTTTTTCCATTTCATAACTGATTTTAACGTTCTCAGACTGGCACCCATTTTCTTCTGCACATGTCCTATACATTCAAGTTTGCTTATATTTACACTTTTCCCATATGGTTTGCTTTCCAAAACTTCTTTGAATGCTTTAAAGTCACCATCTCCCAAATACTTGACATAGCGAAGATTAAACCACGAAAAATGTTTTTCACCCCAGAAACCTCCATACTACCACTACTAACATAATAATTAGCAACACAGTCATCACTATGTTCATTTTTCAGCCTATCTCTGCATCTACAGTATTTAGACGTTATTTTAAAATCAATAACCTTGGTAGTTCAACATTAGTTGCTGTTACAACACCATTTTTGGAGGTGTGACCCCTTTGTTGCAACGTGCTATCAAAAGCTACTTTGGAGTCATTACTATCATCATTTTCTTTCACTGCTTCTTCCACAGCTACCTCGATTGATTTCTGTGCTACATCTTCAACTGCAGTTCCTAGTACATAGTTGTAAGTATCAAACTTTAAAGGTACACTTGGAAGATTTAGAACACTACATACTAACGCGAATTCTTTACAGACGAATGGAAAAACTGGTAGAAGCCGACCTCGGTGAAGATCAGTTTGAATTCCGCAGAAATGTTGGAACACGTGAGGCATTACTGACCTTACGACTTATCTTAGAAAATAGACTAAGGAAAGGCAAACCCACATTTCTATCATTTGTAGACTTAGAGAAAGCTTTTGACATGTTGACTGGAATACTCTCTTTCAAATTCTAAAGGTCACCGGGGTAAAATACAGGGAGAGAAAAGCTATTTAAAATTTGTACAGAAACCAGATGACAGTTATAAGAGTCGAGGGGCATGAAAGGGAAGCAGCTGTTGGGATGGGAGTGAGGCAGGGTTGTAGCCTGTCCTCGGTGTTATTCAGTCTGTATATTGAGCAAGTAGTAAAGGAAACGAAAGAAAAATTCGGAGTAGGTATTGAAGTCCATGGAGAAGAAATAAAACGTTGAGGTTTGCCGATCACATTGTAATTCTATCACAGACAGCAAAATACTTGGAAGAGCAGTTGAACGGAATGGACAGTGTCTTGAAAAGAGGATATGAGATGAACATAAACAACAGCAATACGAGGATAATGGAATGTAGTCGAATTAAGTCGGGTGATGCTGAGGGAATTAGATTAGGAAATGAGACACTTAAAGCAGTAAAGAAGTTTCGCTATTTGGGGAGCAAAATAACTGATGATGGTCGAAATAGAGAGGATATAAAATGTAGACTGGCAATGGCAAGGAAAGCGTTTCTGAAGATGAGAAATTTGTTAACATCGAGTATAGATTTAAGTGTCAGGAAGTCGCTTCTGAAAGTATTTGTACGGAGTGTAGCCATGTACGGAAGTGAAACATGGGCGATAAACAGTTTGGACGAGAAGAGAATAGAAGCTTTCGAAATGTGGCGCTACAGAAGAATATTGAATATTAGATGGGTAGATCACATAACTAAGGAGGAGGTATTGAATAGAATTGGGGAGAAGAGGAGTATGTGACACGACTTGACAAAAAGAAGGGCCCGGTTGGTAGGAGATGTTCTGAGGCATCAAGGGATCACCAATTTTGTATTGGAGGGCAGCGTGGATGGTAAAAATCGTAGAGGGAGAACAAGAGATGAATACACTAAGCAGATTGAGAAGGATGTAGGTTGCAGTAAGTACTGGGAGATGAAGAAGCTTGTACAGGATAGAGTAGCATGGAGAGCTGCATCAAACCAGTCTCAGGACTGAAGGCAACAACAACAACAACATTGCATATCCAGCTGCTTTGCCCTTACCAGTTGCTCAAAATCCATAAAGTAACTTAATATTTACACTATAAAGTTCAGTTTCATTGTATCCATTATTTACAGTTACTGAAACAGAACTTGGAAATTTACAGCTGTACCTACAAACACTACGTATTAAATTAAACTATGCACCCAGACCATCATGGGATTCTACTTTCAGATAAACGTTTCCTTGACATTTTTAGCAACGCACACTGTTTTCAAGAGCTTCGCACAATATAGTAGTATCAATGAGTTCTAAAAATTCTTTCCCTTTATCAAGTAAATAATATTTCTCTTCCAAATCTATTAGTTTTTTATGAGAATTACTCTTTTCATTTGTCCGGCAAATCAGTAGTAAGTGGACTCACATTTTGCAACAGTGATGATGAACAACTGCTTTGCTTTGCTAGTGGATCATCATTTCTTTTCTTTTGCCAGTTCAAACGCTTTTGATTTTGCTCTAGGCATTTTCACTGCGAAAAATGGAACACTAAATACAAAATAACTCGACAACAACAACTTCCATATAGCACACTGTTTACAAACAATCCCGGCACAAAGTCAAAGAGTAACTTGAGGAAACCAGAGGGAAACATTTTAGGGCAAATAATGTATAAAGAGTCGCTGGAAAGAAGGATATTTGTATTCATGTCACATAAATGTACTGCCAGGAAGTTTATGGTCAGTCATGAGAGACTTGTATAACTAAAACGCAATACCCGATCTCACATATCTATAAAAATAAAATAATTATAATTCTAGTAGAGCTATGTATGATACGTCCTTTTTAAGAGGAAACTTGGCGGAATATAATATGTCAATAAAACTAAAATCGATTTTCTAACCCAAAATCCTATTCCGTAAAATCGCAGAAATTATTTCTAAAATACAAGATTTTATAACACACCGTTTCGATAGATGTCAACATATTAATGTGGCATTTACAATTATACACTTTTGTATATACCTTTGAAAAGTTACTGGTCCTTCTGTCATATACTTCACTTTACATCCGTAACAACAACAATACTTCACCATAGCTGTTTCTGGACATCAAATGTGCAGATACATCTACAAAACAAGGAGAATACGTGTAACATTCAATTTTCACTATTACTGCAAATTGTAGACAGGCAGTGTCGTCCAAAAATCATTCACTCCGTTCAGTGGAGCGAGCAGATGGCATAGTGCTGGTGAAGACGGAAGCGTCACTGCAAACCGGGAGTTGGTGCCTGTTTGTCTGTGGTCGCCATTTACAAAATGTTCTCAGGTTAGTCTGCCGTATATTATTGTATCTGTACGTGCTGAGATAGACTGATGTTCAAATACCAATGTATATCTTGTGAGAGAAAGAAGGCCAAGAACAGTGTAATAGTATCAAACATAGGTCTTAACTTGAGGAAGAAATAGAATCAAACCTAAGGAAGAAAATTCTGAAAAGTTTAGGGCACAGCTTTGTCTGGCAGTGAGGTGGGGACGGTGGGAAAATCGAAACAGAAGATAATCGAACGTTTGAGATGTGGTGCTACGGAAGAATGTAGAAAATTAGGTGGTGTGATAAGATAACGAATGAGGAGCTTCTCCACAGAATCGATGAGGAAATGAAACTACGGAAAACACTGACAAGAAGGAAGCACAGGATGACAGGATATTTATTAAGACATCAGGGAATAACTTCCATGGTACTCGATGGAGCTACAGAGGGTAAAAACTATAGAGGATAACGGAGATGGAATTCATGCAGCACAGAATTCAGTTATTACGGTTGGTTTTTTGTACAAAGAAATCCGTATTTTCTGTCCAAGTGATCAATAAATGTATAAATATCGTACTTTTGATCATGTCGAGGAATGACACAGACCTTTCTTTCTAATTTTCAATGTGGTTGTGCTGTTAAATAGGTGGGAGTATATTTTAAATCCTCTTGTCGATATAGTCAGACACGGGAAGGGTAGAATACGTACTTCACGCTTCTCTTTGGCCCGACGGTGGGGATCAAAGAATTGTTTGCTCGAGCGCTTTTTGAAAAAGTTTGCAGGCAACAAATGAAGAGTTCACACCTGTTTACACTTAAAACATTTTTCTACTAGATTTTTACAACATCTGGTTAGTTTTTCTGTTGCTGTGTCATTGACTCTGTAATGCATGAAGCTAAATATTACTGGCTGTTTGTTTACAGAAATAATTATATGTATAAACTCCAACTCAGTGGCTGCCAATACTAACTTATATTTGTGAGCTGCACGAATGTGGAAACAATGCTCCTATGATGAAGTATTTAACGTAGATAAATAAAGTCGGCACTGCCGTTAACTGTGCTGTGGACATGTTGACACGGTACTATGCTTTGTGAGTAAATATAAGCTGAAAGTTAACTAAATGGTGAATATTATTTCTGTTACGAGCTGTTGTTAGGAATTCGTTTTCATATGAACCGTAACACGTTCCAACACCAACAGACCACAGTGGACATTTGCCTGACTCTTAATCCCTCTAAATGACATGTATTCGGAGAAAACTCCTCACTAATTTTTCGGGGAGCAAGTGCTGGACTCTGGAACGTATAAACAGACGCTTAGTGTAGTCATTATTGCGTGTCTTTCGCGGTATTTGTGCAGTTGTTCATCTACGCAGCAATTAATGGCGATATGTTTCTAACATTAATTCTATCCTTGGAACAGAAAAGAAGAAATGAGTCTTAGAGTTCAACGTCACATAGACGATGAGGTCATTACAGACGGCGCTAAAGCCCGTAGTTGGGAAGGAAATCGAGTGACCATCACAGTGGTATTTGCGGGCACCGGCCATCTCCTTCCAGTTATTTGCAATTATAACTTCAATCGCCCCATCATCAACTAGTTTTGTACACTGCTAAAAATATCCTGACTCCTCGAACAGACCGCTTTATCTTTAATGATAATGAAAAGTTCAAAAGAAAACACAAGAGAAAAACAGCATTTGCTGTACATGGTTATCATAAAGCCGGAAGCCATTTCACAGATTTGCTGCAGCTATATTGGTATACTGTCACAGGACTTTGTACAACATAGAAAAACTAAAAAAGTATTTTCTGACATACTACAAGCGCTCCACAAGTGCTCCCTTTTCGATTTTGCACACATTCGATAGTGAATTTCTTCCCACGTTCGGGGCATTAAGTCCGTATCAATCTGTTCAAAAGCACTGTTGATACGAGCCCCCAGTTCTGGTAGGTATGTTGGTGGAGGAGGTGTAAACACTGAATCTTTCACACAACTCCCCCCCACCTCACACACACAAAATATCGAGAGACCATGGAGGATATGGCATTAATTGCTAATCATCAATCCCACCACGACAGATCCATCGGTTGCTCACTTTCTTGTTTATGAACTCACGAACATCGTGGTGGAAAGGGCTCCCATCCCGGTGGTAGATGGAGACCACAATGCCCGACTCCAATTGAGTTCCCTGCAAGTTAAAAGTACACGTGTCGTATAACGGTCTTATCGGAGAAGAAAGAGGGATCGTGAAAAAGTATGGAACACATTAATTTTTGGTGAACCTCAAATGGAAAAGAAAAATGTACACCGACTTCACCACTGTAGAAGAGCTTCTCGAAAACCCATGTTCTTCCATAAGCTCTTGCTACTGTGTGCCGAAATAAGCGTTTGCCTTTGATATTGGGAGTCTGGGTTTGTAGCAATTGCAAAGCGGTAAGGCTTCAGCGTCACTCGTTTCCTTGCCTTCCTGACGGTCCACTGTGATATGTTCAGCTCTCTGTTCGTCGACTATGTGCGAAACTCGTCCGCACTTGGTCAACTGTTTCTTTGCTTTATTTCCCCTTGCAAAGACACCCTGAACCTTTAATCATGACATCGCTGAATGCAGCTGGCAGTTGATGGAGCTCTGTTGAACTTCGTTCTGAAGTATCGTTGATTTATTACAGTCTTGTCGTCATCTTGCCTAACTGCTCGCTCCTACCCTCTCGAGGCAGAAATTTGAAATACGGCTGCAAGAATATAAGACTTCTTGAGTTTTTCTATACGAATGTTAAATTTTGTGACAGTACGTAGCGACAATGAATTTATGAAATCGGTTTAGCTATTTGTAATAACCATGGACATGTCGATCAAGTTAGCAACTTTATTTTGCGTAACTGGTCCTTGAGGGCTGTAAGCTGTGGAAGGCTTCTCAGAAGTAACATTCCAGCTATCACGTATAATTGGCATTGCTATTCACTAAATTTCAGACGTTATCAGAAAACTATGAACTTACGCACCAGTATTTCTCATTCTGTGCTTAGGCTTCCGGAGTCTTTCCTGTTAAGCTAGTCACAAAAGATATAGGTAGAATAGGAGAGATACCTATGTAATTTTATCCTTTTCGTTGATGCAATTTCCTGATAACGTAATGAATGTGCTGTACAGTAACTGTAATTAAGTGCAGTTTTTGGCAAGTTGTGTAGAGCAAGAACCAGTCAAATTTTAAGGATAGGTTTCGTATGACACTCAGCTGACAATGTTTCAAGCAGTGCCAAGATAGTCTATTATAAACTGAAATCAGTTACTGAAAGGAAAATCGAGTGAAGCAGTTGTACACACACATATGACATTTCTTAGCTATGACATATTACATAAAACTCTACTTCCATGGTCCAATCAAGACTTTAAGCAGTTTTACCTTGCTTTTAAACCAAAGATTGAAATAGGAAATCCTCTTTCAGTTTTTCGAGTAGGTACAATTATAAACATGTCAAAGATTTTAATTGACTACAGGTGAACCCTGTAGTTTTGTACCCTTCTTGTCGGTTATAGAGTTCTTCATTCCATGCAGTGACTGGAAGTATTCGTTGCTGGAATGGAAGAATGGCGCTATCCAAAACCGGCGTTGCGGCAACTATAGTGCAGCACGGATGTGAAGATGTGTACGGTCGAATAGACGTGCAACTGTTGGGCAACTGAAAGATCAAATGAAAGTGGGACTGGCAAGTGGTCCTCAACGGCTGTTCAGTGGAAGTTTCTGCGTATGGGCCTCCACACCAGGCGCCTGGTTCGTGCACCCATGCCGACTGCCGATTATCGGCGACAAAGGCTGGAATCAGTACGCTAATAACACAACTGGGCGTCCACTGAAAGGTGACAGGTGGCTTTTTCAGATGGATCGCATTTTATGCTCCATCAGACAGCTGGCCCTTGGCGTGTGCGGCGTGAAATGTCTGAAAGTAAACACACTGCTAAAATTGCTGGAATGATCTAGACCGGAAGAAGCCGCGTTACGGTCTTGGGAAAGTTTCCGTTGCCCTCCCTAGATGATCTCGTCATTCTGTAAGGTGTCAGGCAAATCCAACACCTTCCATGAAAACCCTGACATGATAAGCAAATCCAGTAGTATGTCACATAGCTCCGAATAAATCGTGACATTAAATTAACCAAAGTAATACGAGTAACGAGTGAGCAAATGGAATACCACAGATTAACACAAAAATGCCTAAACGCATGTCATACCTTTCCACGGTGAGACAGACGTAGTTCCGAGGGGAGAAACGAGAACAGAAGCCGAGAGCAGCACCGTGTTAAGCTAGAAGGACCTACGATAAGGGACGGACTGGACACCCACGTCGCCAGTTAACCACTAGGACAATGCCAACCGCAAGTTTTAGCGTGAGACTTTTTCGCGTGTCTGTTACGTTAGGACAACCCCCCCCCCCTCCCTCAGCCCATGTTAAAAGATAGAGACCTCCAGAAGAACAGTATAGATCTTACGATAACGCTAAAAGGACCACACCAGCTGCAAGTTTTAGCGTGAGACTTTTTCGCGTCTCTGTTACGTTGCAAACCTTAAAAACATTGCCCCACCACGAAAGGTATAACATTTCTCATTGGATAGACAGAATTTTTATAGGCGGAGCTTAAGGTTAACATTGAGACCCTGATTGGTCAGATGAAAACACAGCCATATACTTTTTTAAACCAACTTCAGTAAATGGTAGTAAGGAGAAGTTAGGAGAAGTGAGTTAGTCCCGAAATGGCGAGCTGGATGACTGCTGCGCTGCAAGCCGCCGCCCTGACGCTGCCTAAACACCGACAAGGTAATGAACGCACGCGATGCTGCATTTTTGAGCGCATAAGGCTCCACTCAGAACTGTAGAAGTCTCATCTGTTACACCCCCTTTTTGCGTAATACTAGTGTCGATCGTCAATTAAAGCTCGTGGTGTTCACATTTGCCACTTGAAGTAAAAATCTGAAACGCGATGATTTTTCTGTTATGTAGTTGTTGAGAAGCCACAAAAGCCACTGTAATTTACGACAAGTTAGATAAGTAATTAAAGATAATTGAGGGTCACTGTAGATCATTTTGATAGTTTGCTCTTTTGTGAAACTTAATTTAAACCTAGGTTATCGATGTGATATCCTTCGATCCATTGTAGAACTTGGAAACCCGTTCACGGTACATTCGTTCACATATTTGTTGAACGCAGTTGGTTTTTACCATCCTGTATTAAAACATTTCCTTTCATCAATAGTGCAATTTATAAACGATGTTTAGTGAGTAGAATAAAATTTCCAATGGTAAATGTAACTGCTTTTTCGACGTTATTTTACCAGATAACTAAAAATAGGAAAGCCTTGAACCCCTTCCACTAAATTTAGTTAGTATTAAGATTCTTTTACAGGGAGTGCAGTGGAGCTGAGGCTGAAATCATTAAGTATTGGGTTATATCATCGCTAGTTTCACTGAACTTTTCTGAATTCTATATGTCATGTGTGGTTTGGCGTCTCCTTACCAGCAACAGGTCCGAGGTTCAAACTAGTCAATTCCCTAAAAAAACACGCTTAGAGCGTCGTTGCGCGAAAGTGGTAGGGAGACACGATATAGAACAAACAGACACCACCATGAATGTTATAATTCTAGAGGGCAAAATGGCTCAACACAAGTACGCATCTATTCTTAGGACTCCACTCCTACGTGCAGTTTATTTTTCCACGGCACTGTGGCTCAGCCGTGCGTGGCTCGTATTCGTGCCATCTCTCATTTAACACCCTTTTACCGTACCCTTTTGGCTCGTTATGTTAATGTTCAATTACTGGTGTCACTTAGTTGCTGCTTTGCCTGCCCGTGAGTGGTAGCAGCAGCACTTTTCGATATTTGTCCCTGCCGTATTATCTTTGCTGGACTACTATTGCTTCCTGGTCGTCGTGTGTTGTGCGAGAAGTGCGAGAAACCAGCAGTGCAGTCGGAATGCAGCAGCAGTGAAGTCCGGGGACGGCGCGCCAGTGAGGCGCCGACAGCCAGCGCACGCCTACCGCTGGCGCCACACACTGTCGGACGGAGGGGCGACAGTTGGTTGGTCGTTCGGTTGGTCGTCTCATCGGCCGACGTATATTTCGTCCTTTCACCGTTTCCGGGCCACGTAAGTTGGTCGATTAGCGGGGAACAGCGAGGAAGTCTCCGTGGCGCGTGCCTGGCCGGGGCCTGACGGCGTCAACTCGCGGTCGGAGTGTGAGAGGCTGTTCCCATTGCAACGAGGCCCGCGGCTCACCGGTCCCGGACACGAAAGTTGAGTCTTTACTCAATCTGCCAGTTAGCCCCAACTGTTCGCATTGTGTCGTTCGAATTTCGTTTCGGGCTGTTGGCACATCCTCTCGCTTAGTCCGTTGACTGTCTGTCGTTTGCGTTGTCGTCGGATCGTGAATGGTTGGCCTGACTAAGGGAGCGTTAGTGTTTAAATTACAGGCCAACCCTCGAACATCTGAGCGCCGTTTGTGTGTACTGCTCTATTTTTTAAAATTTGTTCTTGTTATTTGTACTTGTCTGGCTTCTAGCCTAATTTTTTATGTAGTGTTGTTTTGCTCTTAAGGCCTTCAGCCTAGTGTAAAATACTTTTTCACGTAAGCCCTTTGGCATTAACAAAAGTTTAATGTTGTTGAAGTTTTTAAGCCTTTATCCTTCAGCAGATTTTGTTGGTTCAAATGGCTCTGAGCACTATGGGACTTAACATCTATGGTCATCAGTCCCCTAGACCTTAGAACTACTTAAACCTAACTAATCTAAGGACAGCACACAACACCCAGCCATCAAGAGGCAGAAAAAGTCCCTGACCCCGCCGGGAATCGAATCCAGGAACCCGGGCCGATTTTGAGTTTGAGTTGTTTGCTCTAAGGCCTGCAGCCTAAACTAAGGAACTGTTTCACGCAAGGCCTTTGTTTCTTTAAAAAATATAAATTTATGGAGTTTTAAGTGTTAGGCCTTCAACCGATTTGAATTTAACTTATTACTTGAGCCTAATTCAAGAACTGTTTTAAGATAAGGCTTGCCTCTTAAATTTCTGATTATACTTGCGTTTTAAGTTATTGGACTTCAGCCGTTTTTATATTAAACTGGCTTTCAGCCGGTAATTCAGTCCCAAAGATTAAAGCTCTGTGTTTTAAAAAACAATTTTTTGGGATTTGTAATTTTTGGTCCAATAATAAAGTTGTACGTTCGAGTGTAACTGACAGCCCCTTATTTTGGCCCCTATCCACAATCTAACTATCTGTCATGTCCTGCGGGTTTAGCAGGGCGTCTCATTGGCATGTATCAACAGTACAATGCAATGTGTAACAGCTCGCGCTGTACGTGCATTGGTTCGAATACCGGAATAAGTATACCGTACTCCCCTGGCCACTAAACTCCACGAACCGCAATCGAGAATCTGTGGAGCTACCTCGATCGGTCTGTTCACGTCGTGGATCTTCAACCGAGAACCCGCTGGAGCCGCCATGGCTCCACATCGCTGTCGGTACGTTCAAGAACTTCACTGACACCCTTCCTGCACGTTTCGCAGTGGTCCGCGCTGCAGTAGGAAGCTTTTCAGGTTTTTGACGGGTGCTCACAATAACGTGAGTGAGCGTTGTATGTACTGTAAAACCATTCTTCATCAAGTGAATAATTTATTTTCAATCGTTATTTTAAACAATCTTAGAGAGGTAGGCATTAGGTATACAGGCGTAATTTCCTATGACTGATTTGACAGGATTCGTCAAGTAGAATGTAATGTTTCGTTTACAGACTGTTTTATTTGCTGTGGGTACTATTAGAGTGGGGCGATGAGGAGCGATGCAGAACTACCGGATACGACAGAAGGGCCTGTCAAGTACTGCATCCAAATTGCTTGGCTTCCTACCTGTATATAATAAATTAAAACGAGTAAATTTAATTGTACCATCTGCTTAGTATTTCTTTAACTTGTTAGAGTTCCAATTTGCGTCATCTGCTACTCATATGGGCTAGGATTTCGATATTCCACACCCTGAAGTAAGGACTTGAAACCTTAATGTTATCATAGTGTAAGTAGGCTGTTTACATTTTCTTATTGGTAACGCCACGTTGCGCTCTGTATGAAAATCACTGGCTATGCCGTGTGCAGTCTGTGGCTGGTTGGCATTGTTGTAATACTCGCCATTGTAGTGTTGGGCAGCGGCAGCTGGATGCTAACAGCGCGTAGCGTTGCGCAGTTGGAGGTGAGCCGCCAGCAGTGGTGGACGTGGGGAGAGAGATGGTGGAGTTTTGAAATTTGTAAGAATTGGTGTCATGAACTGCTATATATATTATGACTATTAAGGTAAATACATGGTTTGTTCTCTATTAACATCTTTGATTTGCTAACTGTGCCTATCAGTAGTTAGTGACTTCCGTAGTTTGAATCTTTTAGTTAGCTGGCAGTAGTGGCGCTCGCTGTATTGCAGTAGTTCGAGTAACGAAGATTTTTGTGAGGTAAGTGATTTGTGAAACATGTAGATTAATGTTAGTCAGGGCCATTCTCTTGTAGGGATTACTGAAAGTCAGATTGCGTTACGCAAAAAAAAAAAAAAAAAAAAAAAAAATATTATGTGTCAGTTTAAGCACAGTCTTGTATAAATTGTTCTAAGAGGACGTTTCAATAGCAGTAAAAGTTTGTCTTGAAGCTGCGGAAACGTGTCTCTGTGGGAGAACTACAAGAAGTACACTGGCACAAAACTTACGGACTACAGTAAGTTTCGCATCAAGAGTCATCAAGTGGCACAGCTCATAAATCTAGGACCATACCTAGAAATAACTTCTGGAGTGTAGTGCAGAAGGTAAGTGAAAGAAACAGGCGATGAGGCGAACATAAATGACACTTTTTCAGAGATTAGAATTACACTGAGGTCAGCGCGATCTATTATGATCCTCCGGTGGGACATGGGTCTTAAAAAAGTGTGTGATCACCACGGACGGCAATGCATGCATTTAACGCATTCCCATGATGGCTGTAATGTCAGTATGGTGCTGTAGTGCCAGGACATACTATTTCTCTCCGAGCTTCGTTCAAAACTGCTGGGTCTTCTTTGTGGCATGTGGACGTACTGCAATACGTCTCCCCAACGAATCCCAAACGTGCTCGATGGGATTTGAATGGGAGAATGGATGGGGGAGGTGGGGGGGGGGCACGGGGACGGGCAAGACTGTTCATTTGCCAGAATATAATCTCGTTTTAAGAACTCCTTCACCTGAGCATATCGGTGCGGTTGGAGTACAGTGTCCCAATAAAACAGACCTATGTGTGTACCGTACAGAAGGATATGGAGGTTAGTTTACCCATGCAAAATTATGCATCCTAACACCGTAACTCCTGGGCCATCTCAACAATCATGTTCGACAATATTCGTGTGTTCATTACGTACCTTCATATGGCGAGAGCAGGGAACATCTAATCCAGTGATGAACACCATCGAATATGATCGTTTCTGCGGTCCCTGTGTTAATGCTGAATGAGATAACTGAACACCAAATCTTTGAACACTCGCGGCTCAACGTTTTTCGGATACTGTTCTCCTTCCCCATGTGTGTATATTCTAGTAGACTTAATTTTTATATGTGACAAAGCGCTGCCGCATCGAGCTGTGAAGGTGGAGCACCGCGATCACGTATGGGATGCGTCGCAAGAGTTACTGCTGCAAATCTACATGCATAAACGATCTTCCAGTTGACGTCAACTTCGCTGGTCCTGAAATGGATATCCCCGCCACAAGAACTCCTTACGAACACCGTGGCCAGCGTGCTAGTACGTCGCAGAGAATTCAAATCAGTACGACGTGATTTATTAAGAACCAACTCCCATATTTAGTAATGTCCAGGGGATTATAGGCCAATGCAAAGCAAAACTCATTGGTCTCTTCATACGATATGACACTGTGGTGCAAAACATTTTAGGAGAAGAACTCGTATTGAGTAAATGAGGGATGAACGGGAATTTCCTATTTATAAAGTTTTATCCGTGTGATGGGATGGTCTTCATACCTGGAGTTAAAAAGGCTTGCTGAAGAGAGGAGGTTGTGGTTACAGAAACAAGGTTTAGCAATGAAAGAGGAAGATCAAGAAGTTCCAGATTACCTAACTGTAATTTCCAGATATTTAGAGACAATGAAGAGCTCAGTGTTGTGCCTGAGAATCCTGATCCGGTGTGGAACGTGTAATTAAAGCACCTTATAAGATACCACAAAAAATTAAGTGCCTAATATCTGACAGTTCGTGTTTCCATCCAAAAATAGATGTTTCTTCAGTGATGTAGCTTATTATATTTTTCATTTTATAATTTTCTTTATTTTTTATTTTCTTTTTGGGACATTAGTAGTCTATCTGGTTTGATTCGGCCTGCCATGAATTCCTTTTCTGTGGCAACATTTGTAGTAGTACTTACAACCTATATCCTCAATTATCTGCTGGATGTATCGCAATCTCAGTCTTCCTCTATAGCTTTTACGTTTTACAGCTCTCTCTAGTACCATCGGAGCTATTCCTTGATGTCTTAATCGATCTCCTGTCTCTTATTCTTGTCAGTGTTTTCCATATATTCCTTTCCTCGCCAATTCTACGGGAAACCATTTTACCTACGCTACAGTCCACATAATTTGCATCATTCTTCTGTAGTACAATGTCTCGAAAGTTTGATTCTCTTTTGTTCCGATTTTCCCACAGTCTATGTCTTACTGCCACACAAGTTTGGGTTAAAAATGTTCTTCCCCATATTTAGGCCTATCTTTTGATACCAGTATACTTCTTTTGCCCTGGAATCTCATTTTTGCGAGTGCTGGTCTGCTTTTGATATCCTCCTTTCTCCATCCGTCATTGATTATATTCCATCCTAGGTAGCATAATTCCTTAACTTCATGTACTTCGTGATAAGCAATCCTGATGTTGAGTTTCTTTGTGTTGTCATTTCTACTACTTCTCATTCCTTTCGTCTTTCTTCGACTTACTGTAAATACACACTCCTGGAAATGGAAAAAAAACACATTGACACCGGCGTGTCAGACCCACCATACTTGCTCCGGACACTGCAAGAGGGCTGTACAAGCAATGATCACACGCACGGCACAGCGGACACACCAGGAACCGCGGTGTTGGCCGTCGAATGGCGCTAGCTGCGCAGCATTTGTGCACCGCCGCCGTCAGTGTCAGCCAGTTTGCCGTGGCATACGGAGCTCCATCGCAGTCTTTAACACTGGTAGCATTACGCGACAGCGTGGACGTGAACCGTATGTGCAGTTGACGGACTTTGAGCGAGGGCGTATAGTGGGCATGCGGGAGGCCGGTTGGACGTACCGCCGAATTGCTCAACACGTGGGGCGTGAGGTCTCCACAGTACATCGATGTTGTCGCCAGTGGTCGGCGGAAGGTGCACGTGCCCGTCGACCTGGGACCGGACCGCAGCGACGCACGAATGCACGCCAAGACCGTAGGATCCTACGCAGTGCCGTAGGGGACCGCACCGCCACTTCCCAGCAAATTAGGGACACTGTTGCTCCTGGGGTATCGGCGAGGACCATTCGCAACCGTCTCCATGAACCTGGGCTACGGTCCCGCACACCGTTAGGCCGTGTTCCGCTCACGGCCCAACATCGTGCAGCCCGCCTCCAGTGGTGTCGCGACAGGCGTGAATGGAGGGACGAATGGAGACGTGTCGTCTTCAGCGATGAGAGTCGCTTCTGCCTTGGTGCCAATGATGGTCGTATGCGTGTTTGGCGCCGTGCAGGTGAGCGCCACGATCAGGACTGCATACGACCGACAAACACAGGGCCAACACCCGGCATCATGGTGTGGGGAGCGATCTCCTACACTGGCCGTACACCTCTGGTGATCGTCGAGGGGACACTGAATAGTGCACGGTACATCCAAACCGTCATCGAACCCATCGTTCTACCATTCCTAGACCGGCAAGGGAACTTGCTGTTCCAACAGGACAATGCACTTCCGCATGTATCCCGTGCCACCCAACGTGCTCTAGTAGGTGTAAATCAAGTACCCTGGCCAGCAAGATCTCCGGATCTGTCCCCCATTGAGCGTGTTTGGGACTGGATGAAGCGTCGTCTCACGCGGTCTGCACGTCCAGCACGAACGCTGGTCCAACTGAGGCGCCAGGTGGAAATGGCATGGCAAGCCGTTCCACAGGACTACATCCAGCATCTCTACGATCGTCTCTATGGGAGAATAGCAGCCTGCATTGCTGTGAAAGGTGGATATACACTGTACTAGTGCCGACATTGTGCATGCTCTGTTGCCTGTGTCTATGAGCCTGTGGTTCTGTCAGTGTGATCATGTGATGTATCTGACCCCATGAATGTGTCAATAAAGTTTCCCCTTCCTGGGACAATGAACTCACGGTGTTCTTATTTCAATTTCCAGGAGTGTATATTCTGTACTCGTTAGACTTTTCATCCCATTCAACAGATCCTTTAATTTTCTTCCAGTATCACTGACGATAGCACTGTCATCAGCGAATCTTGTCACTAAAAGGCTTTCGCCTTGAATTTTAATTCCACTCTTGAGGCTTCCTATTATGCCAGCAGGTGGGAAAATCTACATCACAGCCTTGCACCCTTTCAAATCAGAGCACTTCGTTCTTGGTCTTCCAGGCTTATTGTTCCCTCTCGGTTCTCGTACATATTGTACAGTGCCCGTCTTTCCATGTAGTTTACCCCTGTGTTTCTGAGAATTTCTAACATCTTATACCCGTGTACATCGTCAAAGCTTTTTTGAGGCCGACAATTGCTATAAAGTGTCTTGATTTGTCTTCAGTCTTGATTACATCATCAACTCCATCGTCAGAATCACCGCTTTGGAGATTTTACCTTTCCTAAAGACAAACTGGTCGTCAAATAACAGATTTTCCACTTCCTTTTCGTTTTTCTGTATATTATTCTTGTCAGCAAGTTGGATGCATGAGCTATTAAGCTGATTGTGGGATAAGTCTCTAACTTGTCTGCTCTTGCAGTCTTCAGAAGTTTGTGGATGATGTTTCCTTGGAGTCTGATGGAAAATCGCCAATCTTAGACATTCCACACTCCAACGTGTCTAGTCGTTTTGTTGCCACTTAGACCAAAGATTTTAGAAACTCCAATGAACCTTATCTATCCCCTCTGATTTAATTGATTTTTATGAATTCAAAGCTCCTTTAAATCCTCATTCTAATTCTGGATCCGCAATATCATCCCTGTCGACTAATGTTTCTTCTTCTATCATGCCATCAGACAAATTCTTCCTCTCACAAGCCGGCCCGTGTGGCCGAACGGTTCTTGGTGCTTCAGTCTGAAATCACGCGACCGCTACGGTTTCAGGTTCGAATCCTGCCTCTGGCATGGATGTGTGTGATGTCCTTGGGTTACATAGGTTTAAGTAGTTCTAAGTTCTAGGGGACTGATGTTAAATCCCATAGTGCTCAGAGCCATTTTTCCTCTTTACAGAGACCATCAATATACTCTCTTCCCTTATCAGCTCTCTCCTGTGCATTTATAAATGGATTTCCCATTGTATTCTTAATATTACCGGCCTTGCTTCCAATTTCACAGGAGGTTATTTTAACTTTTCTGTTTACTGAGTCAATCTCTTCCAACAATCATTTCTTTCTCTGTCTTCAAATATCTCATGCATGCATTTCGCCTCAGATTCTCCGCATTTCCTATTTTTTCGTTCGTAAATGACTTGTATTTCTGAAGTCCTGGATGTCATGGAACATTTCTGTACTTCCTTCTTTAATCGATCAACTGAAGCACTTCTTGTGTTTCCCAGGATTACTTCACATTTACCTTCATAGTAAATATGATCTTCATACCAACTTCTGCGGTTTCCCTATTGAGAGATGTCTATTTTTCTTGAACTGAACTACCTACTGAGTTATTCGTTATCGCTGTACCTACAGCTTCATGAAACTTCGACTGTAACTCTTCACTCCGTAGTACTTCCGCACCACGCATCTTTGACTATTGATTCTTCCTATTGTCTTAAACTTCAACCTACTCTTTGAAAGTACTGAATTGTGATCTGAGATATATTAAAGAGCCAGAGAAACTGGAATAGGCATGTATATTAAAATGCAGAGACACATAAACAGGCAGGATACGGCGCTGCGGTCATCAAGTGGCACTGCAGTCGGCAACGCCTATATAAGTAACAATAGTTTGGCGCAGTTGTTAGATCGGTTACTGCTGCTGCAATGGCAGGTTATCAGCATTTATGTGAGTTTGAACGCGTTGTTACAGTCGACGCACGAGCTATGGGACACATCATCTCCGAGATAATGACGAAGTGGGGATTTTCCTGTATGACCATTTCACGATTGTACCGTGAATATCAGGAATCCGACGACACATCAAATCTGCGACATCGCTGTAGCAGGAAAAAGGTGCTGCAAGAACGGGACGAAGGACTACTGAAGAGAATCGTTCAACTGGACTGAAGTGCAAGCCTCCAGCAAATTTCTGCAGATTTCAACTCTGGCGCATCAACAAGTGTAAGCGTGCGAACCATCCAACGAAACGTTAACGATATGGGCTTTCGAAGCCGAAGACCCACTCATGTACCGTTGATGACTGCACAACACAAAGGTTTACACATTGCCTGGGACCGTCGACACCGACACTGGACTGTTGATGACTGGAAACATGTTGTCTGGTCGTACGAGTCTCGAATTGTATCGAGCGGATGGGCTTGTATCGGTACGGAGACAACCTCAAGAATCCATGAACCCTGAATGTCAGTTGGGATCTGTTGACGCTAGTGGAGCGTTTGTAATGGTGTGGGGTGCGTGCAATTGGAGTCATATGGGACTCCTGATTCGTCTAGATACGGCTCTGACAGGCGACACGTACGTAAGCATCCTGCCTGATCACCTGCATCCATTCATGTCCGTTATGCATTCCGACGTACTTGGGAAATTCCAGCAGGACAAAGCGACACCCCACACGTCCGAAATTACTACATAGTGGCGCCAGGAACATTCTCCTGAGCTTAAACATTTCCGCTGGCCACCAAACTCCCCAGACATGAACATTATTGACCATATCTGGAATGCCGTGCAACGTGCTGTTCAGTTTTTAGATTTGTGGACAGCCCTGCAAGATTCATGGTGTCAGTTCCCGCCTGCACTATTTCAGACATTTGTCGAGTCCATGCTGCGTCGTGTCGCGGCACTGCTGTGTGCTAGTGGAGGACCTACAAGATATTAGTCATGTGTATCAGTTTCTTTGCCTCCTCAGTGCATTTGCTCCTGGTTACGCCTTACAAACCAACATCGGATTTTGAATCTCCACCTGATAGTGGTGTAATTAAGCTGGAAACTTCCCCTATCACTCGGCCTTTTCCAAGTATGTCTGCCCCCTCCCCCTTTGCGATTCTTGAGCAAAGTATTCGTTATTACCTGCTGAAATTTATTGCAGCATTCCTACTACCAAGCCTACAAGCACTTGTAACCATTTATTCTTTCCCTACGACCGCATCACAATCCTCTATGAAGATCAGTTTTTGATCCCTCCTTTACTTACTGAGCTACACGTTCAATGTCCTCATAAACTTTCTGTATCCCTTCATCTTCTGCTTGCGTTGTTGGCATGTATACACGAACTCTTAATTGTTGGTAGTGGTTTCATGTCGATTCCAACGAGAATCATCGTATCATTGATTTGTTGACAGTAACTCACTCTCTTCATTGCCTTCCTATTCATAACGAGTCCTAGTTCTGTTGTACCATTTTCTGCTGATATTGATATTTCCCTGTACTCATCTGAAGAGAAATACTTGTCTTCCATTCCACTTTACTGACGCCCACTGTATCTAGACTGAGCTTTACCCTTTACATTTCCAGATTTTCTAGCTTCCCTGCTACATTAAAGCTTCTGATGTTCCAACCCCGACTCGTGAAACGTTATCCTTTCGTTGACTGTTCAGTCTTTCTCTCCTGGTCACCTCTCCCTTTACAGTCTCCTCCAATGGAGAGAGCATCAAGACACATCCACATGTCCTCTGGATATGCGTTATGTATTTTCAGTTCAATGATTTCCATTGTCTTCTGCATCGTCATGCTCTAGATCATTGCTGAGACTACCTCCTTTTAGGAGCAGTTTTCCACCCCAAAGGCTACTTAGTTCTCTGAACCTCAGTCCACTCCTTTGCGCTCTTCGACAAACCCATTATACAGAATGAGGCTGACTAAGTCAGAAGTCTTCGGCTGGCATTAATGATAATTTAAATTCAAACTGGAATCAGTGGTGCAGTTTGGTGCAGATGCTACTCATAAAACACTTTTTATTCGAAATATTTTATTGTATTAAAACACAATGGATTGAAATGTTATACAAAAGTTGATACACACTGAATCAGTGTCAAAATATTCTTCAAGCTCTTGTGTTAATGAAACTATTACTTTTAAAAACCTAAAATAAAAAATCAGTAAAATGTAGGACAATATCGGCCAATATTCATATCCACAGTATGAACTGATTTTAGCTTCTCCCTTGCGGTACATATTCACTGACTGATAACATTGTCAAATGACAAACATTTCACTGTTCATACAAATACATCTCAATTTTAATGTCATATACCTGTAAGAAAGTTTCAGTCTGATAAACAGCTGGTGTTGGAAAATCTTCTTGGAATACTCACTGGAGCACAGTTTCCCTCTATAAGTCACGATAGTTGAGACGAACAGACTGGGAGTCTGAGGGCCTCTGGCTGTTGGGAATGAAGACATTACAACACAAAATACTAGCAAAAGATCCATAAGATCAGCGCAAATTCTGCGGCAGAGTGGAAATTTATTTTGGAAACGATGCCCCAAATGGTGGCTAAGCGAAGCCTCTGCCTTACCCTTTCTTCCAGGAGTGCTGGTTCATCAAGGGGTGCAAGAGAAATTCTGTGTAGTTTGGAATGTAGGAAACAAGGTAGTGAGCAGACGTACAGCGGCCAAAGGGAGGGGGTGGAAAGTTTTGAGTCGTGCTAGGATGGCTCAGTTGGTGGAGTACTTGCCTGCGACAGACAAATGTCCAAGATTCGAGTCCCATCCAGGCACACTGTTTCAGTCTGCTATGAAGTTTCAGATCAGCACACACTCCGCTGAAGAAAAAATATTCGTTCTGTGTTCTTATTCAAAATATTTTCGATGGACGTTTCACTTGGAAAAGGTTGGTTTGTTTTGAGAATCGTCGTAGACCAAAACTGTTCACCGACTAAATTGACATCTGTTTTAGCTGCAATTTTGGCCGTTGGAAGATACCATCTCACGCATGCAGAGTCAGAAGAGTGCAGTAGTACGGACAGTGATATAATCAGACAATGATCACAATGTTGGCTCTATTACACTCCATGTGATGGAAACGTTATCACTAACAGAAATTAGTGTGTCGGTTCAGACGTAACTATATGTTAAGAAAAATAAAAATCTTAGATTTTGGTTATTGAGATTTGTTTTTACTCTAAGTATAGCTTCGTGACATAGCAATGCTAGCAAACTTTTTTACAGGATGGTAAAATATTGATACCGGGTGTTCACAACTGTGTAGCGCAATTCCTAACTATTATAAGGTTGAGGGTTAAATAACATTTAGGCGGTATTTGTTCTACTGATTTTTATTTGTATGAACCAGTTTTCGGCTTGTTAGGCCATCTTAAGATAACTACAGGCCATTGTTTACAAGGAGCTTGTGTTATTAGGAACCAAACATTCCGGACTAAGATACAACGTACTTACAGACGATCGTTAGTTGTGGTATTGTCTTTGTAATTGTCAAACGGGTCTTTTGACCTTTTGTTCTGTAAAACTGTTCTTTAACATAATATATCACATTTTATGGTTTGTCAGTACCTTCTATGACTACAATTAGAAATACTTAGAATTCACATTATTAAAAAATTACAAGTTTTTGGTATTTGTTGTGAACAGTTGTACTGGACACTAATTATTGATTGTACAATAGCAATGCTTTCTTTGGGGGGGGGGGGGGGGGGGTACATTTCGTTATTAGAAAATTGTGCATTAATAAATACCAAATATTACATTGTTACAGTTGAGTTACAGTTAGGACTGCAAGCACATAACGAATATTACATTATAATGGGGCGTGAGTTTGTTTACTCTTGGGACACTTTGCGGTTAGCAGCAGGTTTACTTTATTGTGTAAAGTTTAAGAGTGGTGCTGTGTTTAGTTGCAATTGGTCATTTAGGGCCAGCTAGGGTTTTAGGTCTAAGTGTTTCCTAAATTCAAGTGCTTCTAGTCGTCTGAGTTTTCTGCCTTTTTTGGCTATATGTAGCACTTCTGTGTGTGTTAGATAGTTGTGTCCTTCTTTGAGCACATCTTCAGCAAAGATGGAGTCTGATTTACTTAATCTTCAGCTGCATTCATATTCAGGCAGCCCTGCTGATATGGCCCAGCCCGTCTGACCAATATACAGTTTATTGCAGTCACTGCAGGTTATTTTGTAAACCCCACTGTTGCTTAGTTTATCTGTTTTGTCTTTGCTGTTGAATAGGAGATTAACTGTAGTGCCTCTTACATAAAATGATGTTTTATAGTTTTGGGATTTCAGTGTTTTGGCTAGTTTGTCTGATAACTTCCCTAGATATGAAATAGTACGACATTTGTGTATTTAATGGTGTCTACTTCTGTTTGGAAGTTTTATTTTGACATTGGTATGGGTGTGAGGTGATCTACCATGGAATGGAAGGCTGTATGTTTGTGTGTTATTGGGTGTTGTGAGCTTGAGGGTAATACGGTGTTTTTGTGGGTTCTCTGTAAATTTTGATACAATGTGTATTCGTGGTAATATCTATGTTAAGGTGTAAAAAGTTAATGGACTTTTGACCTAGGTCCATGGTGAATTGTATGTTTTTGTGTTGTGAATTTAGATGTCTAGGAATGTGTTCAGTTGTCTGTTGGTACCTGCAAAGGTTCTTCAATTATGAGATGGTTGAGAACCATATCTTGGGTTCGATTAATTTACGAACGAATTAAATACATTGAGGCCATAAGTCTCAATGAAGCTAAAACGTACAATGAAAATACCCAAAATTTAATGGGGGTCGGTAAAGAGCGATCAGAAAGAAGTACACAATTAAAACAATTCAACAATTTCATAGTATAAAGCACTCTACAGTGGCTGATCAATCCTTTTCGTTACATTGGATATCTTGCGTTTCCACTTCAATTAAGCCTGACAATCGTGAATATGTTTAACTACAGGTCATGGCTGAATATACAAAAAAAAAAAAAAAAAAAAAAAAGGTAGGGGAGACAGGCACGACCGCAGTTCCGCAGTTCTGAGTGTCAATTGAATACCACTTGCTGGCATAGTGCGATCGCATGTTTACTTTGGCGATGGCAGTGGGTTGCTGTTGGTACAAGCTGTGAACCTCAGAATCTATTCTAAACCTCTCTAGACTAGCATGGTACACGCTATTTGGCTGGAATAGCTCATACGTCATTGCCCCAAAATCACTCCTGAGTGTTAATTGCCAGTGCTCAGTGCGAGACTTTGCAGTTTAGCTACTTACGAGTTAAGACGAGCCTGTGAAGAAGTGTTCACATAGAGACTGTCGCAATCGTCTCAGCATCCCGCTAGTCACCTTGCTCAAACACTCACGATTTTCTGCAAGAGAAGAAGCCAATTACTGTCTGCAATTTGCCTGTATCAAAGCAGGTAGCCACGCGTTTTCTTTCCAGTCAGAGCTTTTTTAATTGTTATAACTCCACCGGCTAGAGCTTTTAGAGCCTATCACACGAGTCGTTTCTTTTGTAGAGCAGAGCTAAACCTCTGCTATATAATACTGTAATAAACAGCTTTTTCTTTCATGTGAGTTTTAATACAGGTGGCTACAGTAAGTGACCAGTGTTTTGAGTTGGGTTTCTCTGGACGTTTATCTTACATCTACCGCCATGTTCCTGTAGAAAGGCTTTCCGAAGGGTCTTTGTTAGAACCAGGTACAAGGGGCACCTTCTGCCGGCGGCATACGCAGTGGCTGCGACATCTCATTGCGTTCACTAGGTGCCCCGTGGTCAAGGTGTCAGCCTATGGGATGGGCAGTGCTGTCATAAAATACTCCTTCCCTCAGAAGTTTTTCTTGCAGCTCAGATCAGGGAAACTACCTGTGTGCAATTACTAGTGTTTATATTCATGAAATGCTAGTTTATTTGTTAGATCCGCATTATAATAATTTTATGTAACTATGTTGTGTGACATTAAGTTAACCAGAACTTTTTAAGGTATTCAGTGTAAGGTGTGTTACTTGTTTGAGATCTTACCACTTACGTAAGTTTTACAAATCCTGTGGAGACAAATCATCATTACGGTATGTCGCTGTAAGATCCTTTCCGAGTATCGCATATCATAACAAAAAAGCGTGGAGTACATAAATGAGTGCCACCTTGAACAACGTAAGTTTTAAACACATAATTTGATTGGAGGAAAAGGATCACAAGCTGGGTAGTCATGTAAAAAAATAAATGATTCCTGGATCTATGAAAGATGACATAAGGGATTTGTGGTGTCACCGCCAGACACCACACTTGCTAGGTGGTAGCCTTTAAATCGGCCGCAGTCCGGTAGTATACGTCGGACCCGCGTGTCCCCACTATCAATGATTGCAGACCGAGCGCCGCCACACGGCAGGTCTAGAGATACGTCCTAGCACTTGCCCCAGTTGTACAGCCGACTTTGCTAGTGATGGTTCACTGACAAATTACGCTCTCATTTGCCGAGACGATAGTTAGTGTAGCCTTCAGATACGTTATTTGCTACGACCTAGCAAGGCGCCAGTATCCGTACTATTGATATTGTGAATCATGTACCATAAGGAGCGACGTTCTCTATTAATGGATTAAAGTTAAGTATTCCACCAGCTACGTCCGTTTCTCTCAATTCTAATTCCCTTGTCATGTTCCAGACCTCACGCCAGCCTGCGTGAGCTAAAACGCGTTCATTTCGGCCTCCTTTAGATAAACGGTGTTTCCTCTCCTGCCAAAAACAACATTGGTGACGAGAGTAAATGTGTTCTTATCTAAATTGCCCTGATTTACTTTGTAATGGCTTCGCCACAATCTCCAGATGTACTGTCCGAGTTTTATCGCTTACAGAATCAGCAGACGCAGACCTTTCTGGATGCCCTTGGACAGCTCGTCCAGGGTCAACGTGCGATGCAAAACGATGCGTCAGCAGCCGCTTCACCGCTAACTCAGCCACAACACGCTGTTGCACCCACTTTTCGACCTTTTGATGCTGCACTGGAAAGCTGGACGGAGTGGTCACGCCAATTTGGATTCCATCTCGCCGCCTACAGAATTCAAGGTAACGAGCGGCAGGCTTTTCTGTTATCTTCCGTCGGGGTGACCACGTACAGTGTGATAGTCAAATTATTTCCCCGCCGTGACGTAGCAACTCTGTCCTACGAAGAAATTTTGTCTGCATTAGATGCATATTTCAAAGAATCAGTCAATGTAGTTGCAAAAAGGTATACCTTCTTTCGTACAAAACGTACGGCAGGTCAGACTTCTCGGGAGTGGGTTGCAACCTTGCAAGGCCTTACTAGGGATTGTGCTTTTGAGTGTAAATGTGGACTCCCTTATTCAGATACTATGGTACGTGATGCAATTGCACAGAACGTTTCTGATGTTCGTATAAGGGAACAGATTTTGAAACTAGTCAATCCCTCCCTTCAACAATTGATGGACATATGTACCAGCAGGACACACTTGACTTTGCTCAGGAATCATTTGAAACTTCGCCAGCAGTGTGTCGGGTTAACCGGCCCGCCGGGCGAGCTGCACGGAGCAGTAAACAGCCCTCGCGCCCGGCCGCGCCGCTGTGTACCGCGCAGGAAAGCAAATGCAGCGATCAAATCATGCCCGCGGTGTGCTACTAAACATTCGCGTGAGTATTGCCCGTCACGCCCAGCTATTTGCTTTTACTGTAATAAACAAGGACATGTTCACAGTGTTTGTAGAAAAAGCTCAGATCGGAAGCTCACAATCGTTCCAGGCCCTTTGCTTCTGCTCCGGAATCGGAATCGAACCAAGGTTACTCAGGCTCGCGAAACTTCGCCCATGGAAATTCATGTAGTTCATTCCACTCCGCCCAGTACCACTCTCTCTATCAGTGACTGTGTTCGTTCCAAAAATAGTGTGCGTCGACATCTTCGGAACTCCCGTCAAATCGCAAGTGAATATGTACCAGAGTCAGTTCACGTTGCACGAGACAGTCGCTCTTATCGTCAGGAGGACAATAAACTTTTTGGGGACTTGGCCATTAACGGCAAAGTGATACCATTCCTGCTCCATACCGGAGCTGCAGTTTCACTGATCAATCAAGACACTTACAAACTGCTGGGCACACCGCCGTTGCGTGCCGCAAATGTTAAATTAGGTAGCTATTCAGGTCAAGAGATCCCTGTGTTAGGACAGTACAGCCGTCTTGCAAAATACAGAGGGCAAACAAAACTTGTGTCATTTTACGTCATTCTTTCTTCTTCTGCAGTGAACTTGTTTGGTTTCGGTTTATTTCAGTTGTTTAACTTGTCTATAGTAAACAAGGTCCTATCAGTGAACCAGACGGTGCCTTCAGACAGTGTTTCTGGTCTATGTGAAGAATTTGCAGACATTTTTGCACCGTGCCTCGGTTGCGCTAAGAACTATAAAGCACATTTGGAACTGAAAGTAAACACGCAACCGCAATTTTTCAGAGCGCGCAATGTTCCCACGCATTGCGTGATGAGGTCGCAAAAACAGTACACGATTTGGAATCACAAGGTGTAATTGAACGTGTGCCGGCTTCTCTCTGGGCTTCACCCTTAGTAATTTTGCCAAAACCTTCCGGAAAATTGAGACTTTGTGTGGACTTCAAGGCAACAGTGAATCCACAACTAGTGATTGGAACTTTTCCTTTACCCCACCCGGAAGATCTTTTTGACAAACTGTGCCCAGGTAAATATTTTTCGAAGTTGGACCTCGCAGATGCGTACTTGCAAATACCGGTGGACGATGAATCCCAGTGCGTTTTGGTGGTTAACACGCACCTTGGGTAGTATCAATTCAAACGACTGCCATTCGGGTGTGCATCCGCACCTGCATTGTTTCAGCAATATCTACAAACTGTTTCTGCGTCGGTCCCTATTGCAGCAAATTATCTGCACGACATTGTGGTCTCTGGAAAGACAGAAGAACAACATTTGGCCAATCTCAGAACATTATTTCAGGTCTTGCGACAAAATGGTCATCGCTTGCGGAAGGACAAATGTGTGTTTTTTGCTCGGGATTTGCCATATTTGGGACATGTACTCGATGCCCAAGGCATACATCGCAGTCCAACGCACCTCCGTGAAATACAAGACTTGCCGTCGCCGCAGAATCTGAAGCAGCTACAGAGTGTGCTGGGAAAAATTACCTATTACCACCGATATATTCCACATGCATCTTCCAAATAGCTCCGCTTCATCGCTTACGCCGTAAAGGTGTTCCGTTCGTCTGGATGACGGAATGTGAACGCGCCTTTCGCCAGTTGAAATAGGCGTTGCTTTCCAATACTTGCCTTATGCCATTCGATCCCCAGAAGCCCCTTTTGTTGATGGTGGATGCATCGGATTTCGGGATCGGTACTGTGCTTGCGCACAAAGATGGATCGCACGGTTGCCCTTTTGCCTTTGCGTCCAAATTACTCTCGTCTGCGCAAAGAAATTATTCACAGATCGAGAAAGAAGCATTGGCTCTCGTCTCTGGTGTTACAAAGTTTCATGATTTCTTGTATGGTCGTCACTTTACCATAATCACAGACCACAAACCTTTGACATCGCTTTTTCATCCGACCAAGCCTTTACCTCAACGTACAGTGCAGCAATTCATTCGCTGGTCTATTTTCCTCTCGCAGTACCGCTACGATATCTTGTATCGGTCCACTGATAAGCATGGAAACGCCGATGCGTTGTCCCGCTTGCCTGTTGCTGAGGATAGGGCATTCGATTCCTCCGAACTTTTTTGCATGTTCATTGATGTGGAAACCGATGGCGTGGTCGAATCGTTTCCGATTGATTTTCGTCGTGTAGCTACAGCCACAGCTGCCGACCCTGTCCTTGCTCCCGTTCTGCGTTTTGTTGCTACGCAATGGCCCTTGCCAAAGTCACGGATCGGGGACCCGTTGGTACACCGATTTTTTGCTCACAAGGAGAGACTTTTTGTACGACGTGGTGTTTTGCTGATGCGTTCTGATAATGATCAGTCCAGGGTCGTGGTCCCACGTTCGTTGCAGTCCTCTGTCTTACAGCTTCTCCACCAAGGACATTGGGGTATAGTGAGAACGAAACAACTTGCTCGTCAGCACTGTACTTGGTTCGGAATCGATGCCGCGATTACGAATTTGTGGTCTTCTTGCATGGTGTGTGCCGAATAACAATCAGCACCACCGCGGAAATTCTTTGCGTGGCCAAAAGCCACTTCCCCTTGGCAACGCTTACACATCGATTTTGCTGGTCCATTCTGGAATTCACGATGGTTGGTTGTGGTAGATTCATTCAGTAATTTTCCTTTTGTTGTCCGGATGTCTTCCACGACGTCATCTGCCACCATCCAAGCGTTATCCGCTATCTTTTGCATTGAAGGTCTTCCACAGACAATTGTTTCCGACAATGGCCCACAATTCATGTCGGCAGAATTTCAGTCATTCTGCAAGGCCAATAGTATTCAACATCACACGTCCGCGCCGTTTTCGCCACAGACAAACGGTGCCGCCGAACGATTGGTCAGGACTTTCAAGTCACAGATGTTGAAGTTGCAAGAGTCGCATTCTCGGGAGGACGCGTTACTGCTCTTTTTTGTCCTCGTATCGCTCTCAGCCCCGAGATGGTCGCTCGCCGGCTGAGTTGCTCCACGGTCGCCCTCATCGAACCTTGATGTCTTTGCTACATCCGCCGCATCACGTTCCTGTGCAGCTTCAGACACCTGCTTTTGCTCCAGGCGACGTTGTCTACTATCGCCACTATCGAGGTTCACGGCGTTGGATCGAAGGGCTCATTCTTCGCTGCCTCGGCAGCGCTATGTATTTGGTTTTGGGGGCCTCTGGTGAGGTGCGTCGGCATCTCAAGCAGCTGCGCCTCTGTCGTCGCACGGGATCTGCCGTTCGCCGTCTGCTTTCAGCGACGGTGCCGTCCGGTCAGCGCCCCCGGGACCCATCTACTGGCTCGCCTCAGCCCCAGGTGTTACCGACGCTGCCTTCCATTTGGCCCTATGGCGACGCGTCGCCGCCGCCGCCTTTTCTCCCGCCGGCGACGCCCGCAGTGGATGCACCGCTGCAGCCGTCGGGCGCCTCCCTGGGTCACCCGCCGCCGATCGCTTCCCGTGACCAGTTGTCCTCCGACATGGAGCTCTTGCCCGCTCCGGACTATATGTCGTCTTCGCCCGTCGGGTGCCCCGGCCCGATGGAGGTCGACCCTTCGGCCCCTCCTGTCACTCTACGGGCGCATACACCGCATGTTGTGCACCCTGGAGCAGGTTTTCAGGAGTTTCCTAGCTCCCCGCGGTCCGAATGGCAGGGTGCGGGTGGTACAGCCTCGCCTGTTGTTAGGCTCCCCACCTCGTCGCATACGTCAACATGCGGTCCTCCCCACGCCGGGCGGAAGCCTTATGCCACAACCGTACGCCGATTTACGGGTGAGGAATGTAGTGTCACCGCCAGACACCACACTTGTTAGGTGGTAGCCTTTACATCGGCCGGGGTCCGGTAGTATACGTCGGACCCAGTTGTCGCCACTATCAGTGATTGTAGACCGAGCGCCGCCACACGGCAGGTCTAGAGAGACTTCCTAGCACTCGGCCCAGTTGTACAGCCGACTTTGCTAGCGATGGTTCACTGACTTCTACGCTCTCATTTGCCGAGACCATAGTTAGCATAGCCTTCAGCTACGTATTTGCTACGACCTAGCAAGGCGCCAGTATCCGTACTATTGATATTGTGTATCATGTACCATAAAGAGCGACGTTCTCCATTAATGCATTAAAGTTAAGTATTCCACCAGCTACGTCCGTTTTTCTCAATTCTAATTCCCTTGTAATGTTCCAGATCTCACGACAGCCTGCGTGAGCTAAAACGCGTGCATTTCGGCCTCCTTTAGAAAAACGGTGTTGGCTCTCCTGCCAACCACAACAGGATTCTTCTGCCTTACACTTTGGTTTAAGGTTGGGCGATGGAAGTGCAATAGACTTTAACGCTGAAAGAAATATCACCTGATAATTGTTGATGACTTTTGCACGAGACGACTCTTGTCAATACATACTGTATATAAAGCATTATTGTCGTACCAAAGGCCTACTTATGTGGGTGATTTTCCACATTAATCGTAAAGACATAAATGACTGTCACACCAGAAATACCTACCATCCAATCACAGCACAGAATGGGTATTAATTTAATAGGCCATTAATATATTATGAGAAAGTTTCAGATTCTATAAATGTTGCAAACGTGATGAATCAGCGCTTGTGATGTTCTGAAATTAGTAGTAGTGATAAAACTAAACAAGGCCCACATACAATAATTTCAAGATTATAAATTAATTTTTTGCAGCTTGCACATTGTTTATTTTATCCTGTATGTGACCGTAACTGCCGCACATGTTCACATAATCATTTATTAATTACTAACAACTCTACTTTTAACTTTGGTATTAGTTTTGTATATAAAGAAATGTAGGCCGAACACTTCAAACATCTCTTAAACAGGTACAGTTTTTGTCACCAATATTTGAATATGTACATAAGGACTGGTTATTTGGCATGAACTTCAAAACATAGTTTGGAAACTGAATTTTTGGCATTTGTTGGCTTAACATCAACTGATTGCTACATACCTTAACTACATATTTGCATACAAACTACAAGAATTATTCCTGTTTGATGGAAGTAGATGTAACATAAAATAATTGAAAAACGTCAAAAAACAATTTCAGTCAGCGAAACACATTAACACCCAACAGACTACAGAAAAAGATGCGGTAAGTCTTGCATGGGAGAAAAAATTAACACAAAACTGAAGTGCATTCCATATCTACAAATATGACGAGAGTCCTACAACGGAACAGTAATTACGCAATTGTTATTTAGTATTACATACATAAATTCCGGATCGGTTGATAGAGCACGTTCTGAGGCATCAAGGGATCACTAATTTAGTATTGGAGGGCAGCGTGGAGGGTAAAAATCATAGAGGGAGACCAAGAGATGAATACACTAAGCAGATTCAGAAGGATGTAGGTTGCAGTAGGTACTGGGAGATGAAGAAGATTGCACAGGATAGAGTAGCATGGAGAGCTGCATCAAACCAGTCTCAGGACTGAAGACCACAACAACGACAACATATATTCCAAATTTTTATCACTTTTAAATTTTGTTTGTACCAATCAATCCACTTGTCCCAAGATTACAGCAGTTGGAGCACATATTTTTAAGTTGTTCATAGTCATCCCGCGTAGTAGGAGCGCCGATTTATCAGTTCATCTACGAAAGCTTACTGAAAAGAAATTCCTTCAATTTTTATGTACAAACTCTTGAAGTTTTTTAGATAAAACGTACGTTACTAACATTCTACGTCTTTATTCTTCATATGTATATATTTATTTCTGAACATCATCATCGTGGCGACGAACATATTTATTCTAACGAGATACAGTTTGTTGACACCGTCACTGCAGAATCTCTGATTTTGTCGACGGAGGCTCAATCTTACGTCTGCTCCCATCGCTTCATCGCTATCAGAATGAGGTTCTTGAATTGATGATCTTTCAGTTTCGGAAAGAGATGAAAATCAGATGGTGCTAGGTCGGCACTGTATGGAAAATTCTCGATAACTCTGAACCGAAGGCGTCGGAGTGTTTTATACTCCACAGCGCTAGTGTATGGTGCGGCAGTGCCAGGCTGAAAGAGATGGTACTCCATGTGTGGATGAACTCTTGGTATTGTTTGTTTCAGTTTGGTGATGGCCTAGCAGTACGCCTATATTGTTACTTGTCTCATCACCATGTTACACCCAACAATATGGAGCCCTCTAGTGCCAGAGAATTGCAACATGCGTCAGCACAGCGGGGAAATCGTCTGAGTAATGTGCATGTCATATAAAACATCAACCGATCTTGAGATCAGAATAAAGAATCTGGAGGCCTTACTGTCCATTAAGCCCTCAAACGTCCCAAATACGCTTATCTCGACTGTCTTATAGAAAAATTCACAGGAAACCACATCCAGTTAGTCGACCTGACGTGATTTTTTCCCCAAACTGAGGATCGACTCCGTGTGAAACTGTATTCCCATGCTGAAAGAACTAAAGGTTTTCATCTAATACAGACTGTATTGCCCATGTAGTTAAGTGCTGTATATTGAAGAGTGGGAGGCATGTGGTTGCCTTTAATTAACCTCTGCCCCTCAATAACTCTAAGACACAGTACTCCATGTGTGGACACAACTATGAAAATTATGCACAAGGGCTAGCTATGCAAATGACTACCGAAGGTGGCCCTGTATAGTGTCACTGAAGTCAACACTCTACAGGACTACTCTTGTTATTGCCCACATAAGTAAATAAAATTATTAAATGTGACCAAGGACCTGACAGGTCAGCTTCCTGGTTTAGGAAAGGGACGCCAGCCCCGGTTCGAATGCGTCCGGCAGATTAACGACGAAGGGCCAGTGTGCCTGCCAGCCTGGATGTGGATTCCAGGCGGTTTTCCACATCCCAATAGGTGAATACTGGGTTGGTCCGCACGTCGCGACTCAGTTACACGGCTCTCAAACATATGCAACACGCTCGCACTATGTCATGGTTTACACTAGATGCAGACAGCTGGGGTAAGTTACTTCCGTCCCGGGGGGTTCAGGGTGGCGACAGGAAGGGCATCCGGCCACCCTCCGCAAACTAACATTGCCAAACTCCATAGTAACAACCCAGAGCCGCCAGTAGCTGGAGGGGGGTCAGGGTATAGAAAGAAATGTGATCAAGGGGTCTTGTGAACTTGAACGGAAGAAAGAATGAAATATCAGGACAGATTTATTCATATAACACATGTAAAATATGAACATGGGTCAACAAAACATACTGATTAATACACTATATACACTCCTGGAAATGGAAAAAAGAACACATTGACACCGGTGTGTCAGACCCACCATACTTGCTCCGGACACTGCGAGAGGGCTGTACAAGCAATGATCACACGCACGGCACAGCGGACACACCAGGAACCGCGGTGTTGGCCGTCGAATGGCGCTAGCTGCGCAGCATTTGTGCACCGCCGCCGTCAGTGTCAGCCAGTTTGCCGTGGCATACGGAGCTCCATCGCAGTCTTTAGCACTGGTAGCATGACGCGACAGCGTGGACGTGAACCGTATGTGCAGTTGACGGACTTTGAGCGAGGGCGTATAGTGGGCATGCGGGAGGCCAGGTGGACTTACCGCCGAATTGCTCCACACGTGAGGAGTGAGGTCTCCACAGTACATCGATGTTATCGCCAGTGGTCGGCGGAAGGTGCACGTGCCCGTCGACCTGGGACCGGACCGCAGCGACGGACGGATGCACGCCAAGACCGTAGGATCCTACGCAGTGCCGTAGGGGACCGCACCGCCACTTCCCAGCAAATTAGGGACACTGTTGCTCCTGGGGTATCAGTGAGGACCATTCGCAACCGTCTCCATGAAGCTGGGCTACGGTCCCGCACACCGTTAGGCCGTCTTCCGCTCACGCCCCAACATCGTGCAGCCCGCCTCCAGTGGTGTCGCGACAGGCGTGAATGGAGGGACGAATGGAGACGTGTCGTCTTCAGCGATGAGAGTCGCTTCTGCCTTGGTGCCAATGATGGTCGTATGCGTGTTTGGCGCCGTGCAGGTGAGCGCCACAAACAGGACTGCATACGACCGAGGCACACTGGGCCAACACCCGGCATCATGGTGTGGGGAGCGATCTCGTACACTGGCCGTACACCTCTGGTGATCGTCGAGGGTACATTGAATAGTGCACGGTACATCCAAACCGTCATCGAACCCATCGTTCTACCATTCCTAGACCGGCAAGGGAACTTGCTGTTCCAACAGGACAATGCACATCCGCATGTATCCCGTGCCACCCAACATGCTCTAGAAGGTGTAAGTCAACTACCCTGGCCAGAAAGTTCTCCGGATCTGTCCGCTATTGAGCATGTTTGGGACTGGATGAAGCGTCGTCTCACGCGGTCTGCACGTCCAGCACGAACGCTGGTCCAACTTGGGCGCCAGGTGGAAATGGCATGGCAAGCCGTTCCACAGGACTACATCCAGCATCTCTACGATCGTCTCCATGGGAGAATAGCAGCGTGCATTGCTGCGAAAGGTGGATATACACTGTACTAGTGCCGACATTGTGCATGCTCTGTTGCCTGTGTCTATGTGCCTGTGGTTCTGTCAGTGTGATCATGTGATGTATCTGACCCAAGGAATGTGTCAATAAAGTTTCCTCTTCCTGGGACAATGAATTCACGGTGTTCTTATTTCAATTTCCAGGAGTGTAATATTCTAAAGTGGAATGGTCTGATTGACAGTTGGTAAAGATAAACCGATGGCGATGACTCGACATTAACTGCGACTTTAACGCTATCCGACTATGATCAATATGTCTGATATTGATTGTGAACTGAAATCGGAAACAAACTACTATAATGTGCTTGTATGGGACAACGACTTGTGCTTCCACAGGCGAGCAGTAAAATGAGAGAATTGGCTGTCAACATTCCTACTGCCTGTGCTGAACAATGCTTACCATATACGAAGTAATCTCTAGACTCTAGAGCCTTTGCCTAGTGCTCCTCAGCATAGCGTCAGATGTCGGGCCTTTCTTCCGGACTCCCGTTCGGAGGAAGACTGAATTTTGAAATGGTTCAAATGGCTCTGATCTCTTTGGGACTTAACATCTGAGGTCATCAGTCCCCTAGAACTTAGAACTACTTAAACCTAACTAACCTAAGGACGTCAGACACATCCATGTCCGAGGCAGGATTCGAACCTGCGACCGTTGCAGTCGCGCAGTTCCGGACTGAAGCGCCTAGAGCAGCTCGGCCACCGCGGCAGGCACTGAATTTTATCCACAGTCTTCTGTGAATACTTATCGAAGGTTATACCGCTCGTACTCATGCACCGACCACAACAGAATCTCTTCTTCTTCCACACACTGTCTCCCATGCCGCGGAAACCTCTTCATAGAGTTTTAGCCAACAAACTAAATCCGCCAACTGAAAGCTCGGCAAACACTCGTGTACAGTCTTCATCCAAAAGGCGGGAAAAAAGTTTTTTCCAGTCCTAGTATACTGACAGGAGTCCGCTGTGACGATACCGCACGTCATGGACTTCGGTGCTATCAACACACTGTTATTCATCGCATGAGTGAAACGCGCGGAATAGAGAGCCTACATGTTTAGGAGAAAACGCCACAGCTCTGTCGGCCACCCAGTCGCCAGGTATCAGCAGTGGTTCCGAGAAATTTTTTCGTCAACAAGCAGCTACCGTTCATAGCAGAAACAGGAGACAATATGAGGCCCCTTGCAGAAACGCTGACTGTCCTTGCTTCACCCGGGAACAACTACTGCTCTCACATTCCTACAAAACTTCTGCAAAAGAAGTTGTGTATTTCTTCTGTGGCTACAGGGACAATAAAGCTGTGCTTCTGCTGCTGCCTTCGCATTTCTGAGTGTCCAGTGACTATCTGTGGTTTGGCCTGCATCCTGTTGCGACGGTCACTGCAGTTTCAAAATTCCGGCTGGCTGTCCTTTGCATATGTGCGACCTGTTCTTCTCGGAACTCACGCTATTCAGCTTCACATGCCACAGCGGTAGTCACCTGATGGAAAACAAGCGCTGGCCAATGTGACTGAGCGTTTCTGGGCTCTTCCGTCCAGAACCGCGCTGCTCCTATGGTCGCAGGTTGGAATCCTGCCTCAGGGATGGATGTATGTGATGTCCTTATGTTAGTTAGGTTTAAGTAGTTCTAAGCCTAAGGACTTGATGACTTCAGATGTTAAGTCCCATAGTGCTTAGAGCCATTTGAACCATTTTGAAAACAAGCGCTTGTCTCCTCCACCTCAAATGAATGCATGCATTTAGCTATGACTAAATTCAGCATTGTAACCACTGTAAACCCTCTCTAGTAATCTCAATGACATTTTAAGTTAATCTTCCGTCAGTCCTTGGTAGAACAATATTGTAATAAATGAAAAGGGCTAGTCTGCTTTTGTTATACTGTATTAATTTATTGTGTTCACAGGGTTTTAGCAAACAAGGCCCTCATCAGATATTTACTGACTACTGTCGTCAAAGAAGTTACATTGCTTGTAAACAACACTGGAAAAGAAGTTACACATCTAGATTCAAGCACAAACACACATTAAACGACATCTTCGACGCTGTAGCGGTAATGCAATGAAATAGCAAAAAGCAGAACAATAAATAAATATAAATGGTCTAAGCGAGAGAAAGCTTTAATGCCAAACTGAAAAAGCGTGCCTACATAACAGTTTATATTAATAAACAGAAACATTAAAGTAAAATAAAATTAGTGCTTGACATGGCTGCTTCGAGAGGTATAAAATATGGAGAGTGATACACAAACTAATAAATTTTAATTAGTGATACATAAACCAATTAATTTTAATTCTTTTGATTAGTGATACCTAACAAAGTCGCCCCGTCAGGTACTAAATTTATTTTATTTTAATGTTTATGTTTATTAATATAGCCGGCCGCTGTGGCCGAGCGGTTCTAGGCGCTTCAGTCTGGAACCGCGCGACTGCTACTGTCGCAGGTTCGATTCCTGCCTCGGGCATGGATGTGTGTGAAGTCCTTAGATTAGTTAGGTTTAAGTACTTCTAAGTTCTAGGGGACTGATGACCTCAGATGTTAAGTCTCATTGTGCTCAGAGCCATTTGAACCATTTTATTAATATGGACCGCTATTCAGACACGCTTTTGCAGATTTGTGTTAGTTTTTTTCTCTTTAAACCCTTTGTACTTATTTATTCCTCAACTTTTTACTATTATATTTTATTACCACTACACTGTCAAAGTTATCATTTACTGTGCATATGTGCTTCAATCTAGATATGTAACTTCTTTTCCAATGTCGTTTACAAATAATATACCATCATAATTTCTTTGGCGACAAGTCAGTAGATGTCTGTTGACGACCTTGAAGGCGAAAACCTGTTAACGCAATAAATTAATACTGTAGAACAAAATATCAATGACCATTCGAACATGAGAAAATGAATTGAGAGAAAGGCGGGTCGAAGGGACCTACCGTCTTCTATGGTCTCCTTTATGTTGAAAAACAAGAATCGATTTTCTCTCTACATTGGTCATGATCCGCTTTGCTTTCTCCCGACGTGTAGACAAAGCACTGGCCTCTATACCTACTTGTCTTCAGGGTGATACCAGTGAATACAAAAGTGTAAAAACTGAGACTAACAGTCAGCTATGGCAGTCTGAAAAACAGCACAAGCTGAACTGCAGCTGTAGCATCCTCAATCCACGATGGCACTGTATGTGGGCCGCCACGACACCAGCACTGAAACGAATCGATGTGGAAGACCAGCCGGGCCCATCGACCAGAACTAGGAGTACGCCGAGGGAGTAACGTGAGAGGAAACCCTCGAGTACCATCGAGCAGCCGAACAGGATGATTTTGACCGGATGCGTGGTAGCCGCAATCTAGTCGACAACCTATATGACTCATGTGCTGCCGGTACAATGGAAGTGTGGATTGCCTGGTGCTTTTTGCTATGGAGCGGTCTGTTCCTCGAGGTTCCTGGAAAGCATAAATTTGGGCACCGTCTTGAGCTGCGTTAGTGCGTTGTACAGTGTTTCCCTAATTTCGGGTGCAACTCGTTGTTAACCCTCACAGCGGGTTCGGCGATAACTGGAAAGAGCAGACAGTGTTACTGGTATGCGCATAGGTTGGTAGACTTTGCGAAGGGGACTGTTTACAATTGTGCAGCTTTAAGCATTTTTATAACAAATTATCTCTCACTATAAATTCTTGTAATCATTTCAACAGTTGTGCAGTAGTACCAAGTGAATCATCGGGCTATGATACTGTACTTTTGCCACGTGATTTTATAGTGCCTCTGCTCTTATCTTGTTGTAATTGCCACTCTGATTCCTTTTTCAACGAGTATATTATGAAGCTTGCATATTCTTGTTAGCATTGTTGGCCCAACCCTTCTTTTGGTACAAGGCCTAAAAATATTTTGTTAAGTTACTTCGGAACATCCCTTGTCCTGTTGTAATTTTGAATTACATCAGAATTCTTATATCTTTTTATATTTCTGAATTATTGTCCTTGGCAAACACTGTGCGCGCAATTACTCAGAGTAATCTTTCGTACATATTTTCTTACTGTTAAAGAGAGATTGTATTTGGTGCCCTGACCTGTTGTTGTTGTGGTCTTCAGTCCTCAGACAGGTTTGATGCAGCTCTCCATGCTACTCTATCCTGTGCAAGCTTCTTCATCTCCCAGTACTTACTGCAACCTACATCCTTCTGAATCTGCTTAGTGTATTCATCTCTTGGTCTCCCTCTACGATTTTTACCCTGCACGCAGCCCTCCAATGCTAAATTTGTGATCCCTTGATATCTCAAAACATGTCCTAAGAACCGGTCCCTTCTTTTTGTCAAGTTGTGCCACAAACTCCTCTTCTCCCCAATTCTATCCAATACCTCCTCATTAGTTATGTGATCTACCCATCTAATCTTCAGCATTCTTCTGTAGCACCACATTTCGAAAGCTTCTATTCTCTTCTTGTCGAAACTATTTATCGTCCATGTTTCACTTCCATACATGGCTACACTCCATACAAATACTTTCAGAAACGACTTCCTGACATTTAAATCTATACTCGATGTTAAAAATTCCTCTTCTTCAGAAACGCTTTCCTTGCCATTGCCAGTCTACATTTTATATCCTCTCTACTTCGACCATCATCAGTTATTTTACTCCCTAAATAGCAAAACCCCTTTACTACTTTAAGTGTCTCATTTCCTAATCTAATTCCCTCAGCATCACCCGATTTAATTTGACTACATTCTATTATCCTCGTTTTGCTTTTGTTGATGTTCATCTTATATCCTCCTTTCAAGACACTGTCCATTCCGTTCAACTGCTCTTCCAAGTCCTTTGCTGTCTCTGACAGAATTACAATGTCATCGGCGCACCTCAAATTTTTAATTTCTTGCCCCTCGACTCTTATAACTGCCATCTGGTTTCTGTACAAATGGTAAATAGCCTTACGCTCCCTGTATTTTACCCCTGCCACCTTTGGAATTTGAAAGAGAGTATTCCAGTCAACATTGTCAAAAGCTAAGTCTACAAATGCTAGAAACGTAGGTTTGCCTTTCCTTAATCTTTCTTCTAAGATAAGTCGTAAGGTTAGTATTGCC
Organism: Schistocerca gregaria; assembly: GCF_023897955.1. Classification (NCBI taxonomy): domain Eukaryota; kingdom Metazoa; phylum Arthropoda; class Insecta; order Orthoptera; family Acrididae; genus Schistocerca; species Schistocerca gregaria. The sequence goes on along the minus strand of NC_064922.1, from coordinate 352,217,582 downwards.
TCACGTGTTCCAACATTTCTGCGGAATCCAAACTGATCTTCCCCAAGGTCCGCTTCTACCAGTTTTTCCATTCGTTTGTAAAGAATTCGCGTTAGTATTTTGCAGCTGTGACTTATTAAACTGATAGTTCGGTAATTTTCACATCTGTCAACACCTGGTTTCTTTGGGATTGGAATTATTATATTCTTCTTGAAGTCTGAGGTATTTCGCCTGTCTCATACATCTTGCTCACCAGATGGTAGAGTTTTGTCATGACTGGCTCTCCCAAGGCCGTCAGTAGTTCTAATGGAATGTTGTCTACTCCCAGGGCCTTCTTTCGACTCAGGTCTTTCAGTGCTCTGTCAAACTCTTCCCGCAGTATCGTATCTCCCATTTCATCTTCGTCTGCATCCTCTTCCATTTCCAGTACATCGTCCTTGTATAAACCTTCTATATACTCCTTCCACCTTTTCGCCTTCCTTTCTTTGTTTAGAACTGGGTTTCCATTTGAGCTCTTGATATTCATACAAGTGGCTCTCTTTTCTGCAAAGGTCTCTTTAATTTTCCTGTAGGCAGTATCTATCTTACCCCTAGTGACAAAAGCCTCTACATCCTTACATTTGTCCTCTAGTCATCCCTGCTTAGCCATTTAGCACTTCCTGTCGATCTCATTTTTGAGACGTTTGTATTCCTTTTTGCCTGCTTCATTTACTGCATTTTTATATATTCTCCTTTCGTCAATTAAATTCAACATTTCTTCTGTTACCCACGGATTTCTATTATCCCTCGTCTTTTTACCTACTTTATCTTCTGCTGCCTTCACTACTTCATCCCTCAGAGCTATCCATTCTTCTTCTACTGTATTTCTTTCCTCCATTCCTGTCAATTGTTCCCTTATGCTCTCCCTGAAACTCTGTACAACCTCTGGTTCCTTCAGTTTATCCAGGTCCCATCTCCTTAAATTAGCACCTTTTGTAGTTTCTTCAGTTTTAATCTACAGTTCATAACCAATAGATTGTGGTCAGAATCCACATCTGCCTCTGGAAATGTCTTATAATTTAAAACCTGGTTCCTAAATCTCTGTCTTACCATTATATAATCTATCTGATATCTTTTAGTATCTCCAGGATTCCTCCATGTATACAACCTTCTTTTATGATTCTTGAACCGAGTATTAGCTATGATTAAGTTATGCTCTGTGCAAAATTCTACCAGACGCCTTCCTCTTTCATTTCTTCCCCCCAATCGATTTTCCTTGTCTTCCTTTTCCTACTGTCAAATTACAGTCACCCATGACTATTAAATTTTCGTCTCCCTTCATTACCTGAATAATTTCTTTTATCTCATCATACATTTCCTCAATTTCTTCATCATCTGCAGAGCTAGTTGGCATATAAACTTGTACTACTGTAGTAGGCGTGGGCTTTGTGTCTATCTTGGCCTCAATAATGCGTTCACTATTCTGTTTGCAGTAGCTTACCCGCACTCCTATTTCTTTATTCATTTTTAAACCTACTCTTGCATTACCCCTATTTGATTTTGTATTTATAACCCTGTATTCACCTGACCAAAAGTCTTGTTCCTCCTGCCACCGAACTTCACTAATTCCCACTATATCTATCTTTAATCTATCCATTTCCCTTTTTAAATTTTCTAACCTACCTGCCCGGTTAAGGGATCTGACATTCCACGCTCCGATCCGTAGAACGCCAGTTTTCTTTCTCCTGATAACGACGTCCTCTTGAGTAGTCCCCGCCCGGAGATCCGAATGGGGGACTATTTTACCTCCGGAATATTTTACCCAAGAGGACGACATCATCATTTAATCATACAGTAAAGATGCATGCCCTGACCTGTGGGGTGTCAATTGGTACTCATACGACAGCATGCGCTACCTACTATGTTCAAAAACGCCGCAGATAAAAACGTGATTTTTCCGTGACACATGCCTCTAGTTCTATTAGTGACGGGCAATAAGGGTAAAATGTTCTGGCTGTTACTTAGGCTACGGACCATTTGCAGAGGTATCGTCTTAGTGTCACTACCCTACAGTGCAGCGCCACAGTATGGATATTACACACTTCGTCCTACTTAGGCAAATGGGGAAAATAGGATGATTATTTTTTCATGTAATGTGGTCTACGGTGAAGATTAAGGGGCTTATGGAGCCACAATAAGTTCTTGAATGGTTCCTTAGAAATCTAAAAAAAAGATTTTGTACGATTTTTACGTACCAAAACCAACTCACGGATTGAAAGACGGCTATGTACAGCAAATGGCTGAGATTTTTATGATTACCGGAGCTGAGGAAGTTAGAATGAGGCAGCTGGTAGCCAATTATTCAATCAAAGTTTTTTGAACAGGAGCTGATTGGTCTTCTTTGTGCTCTGCTGGGAACAGTTTCCCGCTGGTTAAATGATGCATGTGGTATAGCGTTATTAAGAGCAGGCATTCCATGCATGGAGAGCGACTGACAAAATTAAGTTTTTAAAACAGTAACAAGTCTCACTCTGTATCTTTCATTTACCAATCTCGCTTTTCAAATGAACAAGAGCATCATCTGAACACTCAATGCGAAATACATAAATTAAAATAATATAGAAAACTCACGCTGACATTACGTAAAGTACATCTTTAATTTCAACTATGGTGACCAATGTTTAAAATTTGCTGACAGAATTGAAGATTGCGTTTACAGTTGGCTGCCAGCACTACAGATTGAACTGGCTGCAGTATATTTCTTAAACTTATGTTTGAAGTAAATGTAAAGGACAGTAGTTGATGATGACACTGGGAACGGCATAGATCAAAGACGACTATTCAACAGTTCTTGTAACGTCCATTGGTATCGTGTATCCTATGATAATTTACAGCTACATGAAACTAAATTTACATTCTAATCAACTCATTTATCAGAGTGTATAGAGGCATGTGATATCTGTATATCTTTGAAAAAAGACACATACATCTGTAAAACTTAAAATATCTGTCAAATACATTATAAACAACAGATATTTAAAAATGTTTTTACAAAAATGCATTCAAAACTACCGTTTTTGAAAATATTACTGTTAGGGTGATACGGCAGGTATCATACACTGAAATGCCAAAGTATGCATGAGTGTTCAAATACAGAACACGGCGTTGCGGTCGGTAGCTCCTGTATAAGAAAAGTGTCTGGCGCAGTTACTTAATCAGCTATTGCTGTTACAGTGGCAAGTTATCAAGATTTAAGGGAGTTTGATCGTGGTGCTATAGTCGGCGCACGATCGATGGAACACAGCATCTCTGAGGTAGCGACAAATTGGGCATTTTCTCGCACGACCACTTCACGACTGTACCGTGAATACCAGGAACCCCACTTTCAATGCTACTTAACTTTTCATTTTCCGCTGTACTCCACTGTATTGGACTTAAAAAACTTTCTAATTGAAAATATGGTTCCTACCGAAGCACATTAAGTTGCTGTATGCACTTCTCACTCCAGCTTTTATCCAACTCACCTCTGATTTCCGTGCCAATTGCTGTGCCGTTTGAGATGCATTTTGAATTTGAACTGTTGCACATCTTGGATTAACGTCGCGTTGTAAGCATACTCGGTTGAATATAATTTTCATGTTAATTCGCGTAAGTCTGACTTTCATCCTTAGGGTACCTGTGTACAGTTGCCCAGGCCGGTCTAGATACCAATTTAGCAAAGACAGGCATTGGCTGCAGGGGGAGCGATTGTTAACACTAAGTAGCAACACTTCGCACCTTTCATATTTTATTTGCCGGATTCGCTCTTCAGATGAATAAGAGCATCAACAGACTACACACTGTAAAAGATATAACTTGAGATAACATGAAAAACTTACATTGACATTACGTAAAGTACGTATTCTATGGTCAGTATGGTGACTTACGTTTAACGTTTTCTGACAGCATTAAACTGGTTGCGCTATTGTACTTAAACTTATGTTTAAAGTGTAGTAGTCAATGATGGCATTGACAGCGCCAAAGATCAAATTGACTATATGTCATGGTACGTCGATGGTATCGTGTATCAATAGATAGTTTACAAATTCATAAAGCGAAATTTTCATTTTAGCCGCTTCTTTTATGGGTGAACGTTAATGTCCGCTTACCTTTCAAAAAATGCAAGTACATTTGTAAAAATTAAAATATGTTACAAAATGCATTGCAAAAATAACAAAACGGTTCCTGGCTTACATGAACAACAGACGCCTTGTCAATGACAATCAGTCTCCAATTCGATATGAATTGGCACTGTCCTTCAGTGAAGGTCCGTCCCAACCAGTTTTCGAGTAAACATTATGAAGAGATTTTCATGCAGCGGGCACTAGAGTCGATTACCTCACAAAAGTAACACAGTGACACGTAAAGGTGCATCTCTTCAGTGGCCAAACAACACAGAAACTGGAGACGTTTAGTGTGATACGACAAGTAGCTGTTTTAATTATGCAAGGCTTAGAATGCACAGACGGCTCAGTGAGATTAACAACCGTCAGTGTGTAGTTAAAGGTGGAGCTGGTTCTGCGATGGTTTATGGTGTATTTTTTCTTATACGGTGGCAGTGATGTAGGATACAGTGTTACAGTAAACTTGTACCAGGTTGTTTATTTCAAAGTTCTAGGTGACTAAGTGTTGCCCTCTCTTCTACTTCATGAGTACGTTGTGGACATTCGTATCTTCCAAGATTACAAGAACCATGTTTAGAGGGCGGAACGCATACGATCCTAGTTTGAAGAAGAAGCAATCGCCCTAGCACAAATCGAATGCCCGCTTATTGCCTCAGTCTTAATCCTACAGAAAACGTCTGCGGTTTTAAGAACTGTGGATGGAACGTAGCCATCGACGTCTGCGCAATCTGATTGCAGTATGTGATACAATCATCATTAAGCACCTTGTGCTGCCTTTGGTATACACTAATAAACTTGTGACTCTCTTCATGGCCGAGTTGATACCATTATCAGGTCCAGATGCGGTGTGACATAGAATTAGTGTGATTATTGTTAATCGCAGGTGAAACACCTGGATGAACAACACCACTGTTTGGTAGCTCAGCGCGGTGAAAGCGTCAGTGAGTGATTTCAGCTGGACATCGAATATCTGAACAAAGTAGTGCACTGAAACTTCTTGGTAGGTTATACTGTGGACCGGACCCACACTTAGATCTTGGACAAGGGCACTACTGACGGAGCTATCTGAGCATGAATCACGACCAATGTGTTACAACTTTTCTTACACAGCTACCTCATCTCCTACATTCCAAGATTCACAGTTGTTCTCCAGCATACCTTGAGCGACTGCCACTCATAGAAGATACTATTCAGCGGAGACATGGTTTAGCCGTGGAATAGGGGATTGTCTGCAGATGGTATCTACACTATACAACGAACTGTACGTCGATATGAAACTTACTGGAAGACAAAACAGTGTGCCGCATCGGGACACAAAACTGGAAACATTGCTTTTCACTAGCAAGTTTCACATCAGAGCACACTTCTTTCCAGAGTGAAAATTCATGCTGGAGACAACCCTCGTGATTGTGGCTAAGCCATTTGTCTGCTATATCCTTTCTTCCAGGAGTGTTAGCATCAGATAACTTTTGTGAAGTTTGCATGGTGGGAGATTAGGTACTGAGTCGTGCTTGGGTACCTAATTAGTTTTAGAAGAGGTGCCTTTGTTGTCTGTAGATGAAGGATTTATCTTAGGGAAAAAGATCATTTGTTTGTTCTCAAAGTGCAGATTTGTTACTTTACAAGAGCAGCGTCATAGTCTTAAGGAGGAAGTTTTGGTTGTTCTAGAAGAGGAATTTTGTTTGTTTTAGAAGAGGTGTCTTATTCGAGACAGAACAGAAGCACTGATTTTGACGAGGAGACTCGGCTGTTCTAGAATCCTAATTTGCTTTAGAAGCCTGGTCTGTTTTAAAAGAGAAAAAATCTTCAGTTTCTAAGAGGAGCGATGTTTATTTTAGGGTCAAAACCAATTTAAAATGAATTAGAGGCTATATCCGAATGGTGCGAGAAGTTCTCAGTTGTCTCTCTATAAGAAAAATTGTGAGGTTACACACATGAGTACTAAAAGAAATCTGTTAAATTTCGAATACGCTGACAATACGATACCTAGGAATTACAATCACAAAAAAAGCTAAGTTGGAATGGTCACATAGATAATGTTGTGGCGAAGGTAAACCAAAGACTACATTCTATTGGCAGAAAATTCTGAGCATGCAACAGGTCTTAAACAGACTACCCACATTGTAAGGTGTCAGGCAAATACAACACCTTACATGAAAACGCTGACATGATAAGCAAATCCAGTAGTATGTTACATAGCTCCCAATAAATCGTGACATTAAATTAACCAAAGTAATACGAGTAACGAGTGAGCAAATGGAATACCACAGACTAACACAAGAATGCCTAAATGCATGTCATACCTTCACACCGTGAGGCAGACGCAGTTCCGAGGGGAGAAACGAGGACAGAAGCCGAGAGCAGAACCGTGTTAAGCTAGAAGGCCCTACGATAAGGGAGGGGTTGGACACCCACGCCGCCAGACTACCTGTACGACTACACAACCCGCACGTTTTAGCGTGAGGCTTTTTCGCGTCTCAGGTACGTCAAGGACCACCCCAGCCCATGTTAAAAGCTAGAGCCCTCCAGAAAAGCAGTATAGATCTTACGATAACACAAAAAGGGCCACTATCACCCGCAAGTTTTAGCGTGAGACTTTTTCGCGTGTCTGTTACATTAGGACAATCCTCCAGCCCATGTTAAAAGATAGAGCCCTCCAGAAGAACAGTATAGATCTCACGATATCGCTAAAAGGACCACACCAGCTGCAGATTTTAGCGTGAGACTTTTTGGCGTCTCTGTTACGTTGCAAACTTTAAAAACATTGCCCCACCACGAAAAGTATAACGATTCTCATTGGATAGACAGAATTTTTGTAGGCGGAGCTTAAGGTTAATATTGAGACCCTGATTGGTCAGATGAACACATAGCCAGATAGTTTTTTTAAACTAACTTCAGTAAACTGTAGTAAGGAGAAGTTAGAGAGAGTTAGTTGCGAGACGGCGGGCTGGATGACTGCTGCGCCGGCCGCTGCCGCCCTGACGCTGCTTAATCACCGACAAAGTAATGAACGCACGCGATGCCGCATTTTTCAGCGCATAAGGCTTCACTCCGAACTGTGGAAGTCTCATCTGTTACAGCCCCTTATTGCGTAATACTAATGGTGATCGTTAATTAAAACTCATGGTGTTCACATTTGCCACTTGAAGAACAGATCTGAACGCGATGATTTTTCTTTTATATAGTTATTGAGAAGCTACATCAGCCACTGTAATTTACGACAAGTTAGATAAGTAATTAAAGATAATTGAGTGTCACTGTAGACCATTTTGATAGTTTTCTCTTTTGTGAAACTTAATTTAAACCTAGATTATAGATATGATATGGCATAGGTCATCCTTCGATCGATTGTAGAACTTGGAAACCCATTTAGGGAATATTCGTTCACATTTTTGTTGAACGCAGTTTGTTTTTACCATCCTGTATTAAAACATTTCCTTTTATCAATAGTGCAATTTATAAACGATGTTTTGTGATTAGAATAAATTTCCAATGGTAAACTTAACTGCTTTTTCGACGTTATTTTACCAGCTAACTAAAAATAGGAAAGCCTTGAACCCTTTCCACTATATTTAGTTAGAACTAAGATTCTTTTACAGGGAGTGCAGTGGAGCTGACGCTGAGATCATTTAATATTTGGTTATATCATCGCTAGTCTCACTGAACTCTTTTGAATTCTACATGTCATGTGTGGTCTGGCGTCTCCTTACCAGCAACAGGTCCCAGGTTCAAACTAGTTAATTCCCTAAAAAACACGCTCAGAGCGTCGTTGCGCGAAAGTGGTAGGGAGACACGATATAGAACAAACAGACACCACCATGAATGTTTAGAAAATGGCGACCCTGCCAGGATGGTAAAATACCATGATTGAAGGTCGACCACATGCCTAAGTAGGTCAGAAAAATATCCTGTTAAAAAAATTTTCGTAGTGAAAATTGCTTTTAAAACATAAAATAAGAGATTCGGAAAGATTAGCAATGGCATATCGAGACCTTGACCGAATTGAGGTAGAGACCCAGTATGAAAATGGACAGAGAATAGGCAGTACAAGAGACGATGCAGTATGGCGAGAAATTGGACAGATAACGCACCATAACGAGGATAATGTACGCCAAGGCATAGAAAACCTAGGTCAACATACGACAGAGGAGCAGGAAAGTAGAGAGGCAGTCGATGAGGATTCTAACTTGCGTCTTGAATATGTAGAACCCATAGTACAAGTAATCAGAACTTCCTCACCACAGAGTACAAGGAATGCGAGCAGAAACGTGTCACAGCACAGTTTAATGCAATCGGTTACGAACGAACACTTGCGCGAAAACACAGAGCGTAGGACGTCGGAAGAAAACGCAATAGGACCCACCAATCTGGCAGAATTATTACAACACATTACGGAAACGATGATTAGGCAAAATAAAGACATGGCGAACAAAATTCAAATTCAGAATGCAGAAACCACGAGACAAATGCGTGAGATTAAAGAGCAAAACAAAAAAAAATCAGTTACACCTAAGTCATGTTGAAAACGAGGCAAAAGAATCTCGAGAAGTGATAAGAAACTTAATAACAGGTTACAGTCAACTGAGAACAGACATTGACAAGGTACAAGCGGACGCACAAACATTGCGTAATGACACTCAGGACAAGATCAAAACATTACGTAACAACACCCGCAAAGAAGTCAAGAAACTAAAGAAACAAATAAACGTAATTACTAGACAAGCAGCAGGTACAGCGGGTGAAATTGTTGAAAACAGTATGTTACACAAACGTATCACAAGAGCAGCGCTGAAAAGATATGATAACCGCATAGTTAAAATAGAAGCGCAAACGAAGCGACAATTTCAGAAATTACGAACAGAGTTGTTGCAAACCATTGAAGAGCGTAGTGAACAGGATCGAAAAAGCACTGAGTCTGCAACCACATCCGTATCTGTAACACCACCGGAGAAACAAGAAATTAACGAAGATATTACGCATTTGCGATTCCAATCACAGGCGGAAAGTAACATACGTGAAATCAGGCACACAGCACCGCGGGTAAGCGAAAGTTACAGTGGACAATATCCAATGGATTTACCACAACCGGAAAGAACGACGAGAGAAATGATCAGAAACAAAAGTGGCGAAGAATCGCGAATTTCATATGGAGCTATGACCAAGTACGACAAAGATCATTTCCTCACAGTCAAAAAATTTAAACATTTTCAAGAAGGAAACTCATTACATCCACGAATTTTTATTAATTAATTCCGAGTAGAATTACCAGAACACTGGACGCTAGCACTCAAATTAGACTTTATATGTTCACACATGTCAGGAACAGTCGCAGAAACCATGCAGAACGTTGCAGCGACATGCCGATCGTACGAAGATTTCAGAGAGAAGTTTCTCTCACGATATTGGTCCAGCGAAGCACAGAACAGATTGAAGTACGGATTATTACAGAACCCATATTTTGAAAATTCAGATGAGAAGAGGCCCGTGAAATTTTTCGAAGTAATGGCAAACAAAAATCAATGCTTAGATGTACCATACAGTGACGGAGAGTTGATTAAATTATGCGCGATGAAGCTACCATTGAAATACCAGCAATCACTAGTAGGTCGAGGAGGTAATGACGTCGAAGCATTTAAAGGTATTCTAAGGGAACTAGAGTTCATATTTTCGGAAGATGACTCAAGAAAAAGACGAAGCGCACGTGAAAACGAAAGCAAAAAGCAGTGGAATCCACAAGACACAGTACGAAGAAACAATTACGAACCATGTGATAACTTTGCACCAAGAAACCAGAATAGATTTCAACAAGGAACCGGTTATGGATTTAGAAGAGAATATGGCAATAACTTTAATTCACCCTGGAACGGCAACAACTATTACACAGGGAATAACGACAACCGGAACGGGTACTGGAGAACCAATAGACCGACAAATAAATTATCAACAAAGAAACCACTATCAACAAGCTGAACAAGAAAAGCGAATACAGACAGAAGAGGTGGAGGTAAGACCACCAAACCCCAATAAACGTTCGAGTTGACAGCTAAGCGCCCATGCCAAAGAGAATGATGCACCGACCCAGGACAATTGCAGCACCTTGAACAGAGAAATCAAAATCTTATCACGAGAAGAGAGGAAGGAAGAAACAAATCCGCATGGACCAGATGAAATCGAAGACAAGAAAACAACAATATCGTGTTGGGACGAAATTTATTGGGAGAATACTGACGAGGAAGATGAATTACCAGAGACATGCACAACGAATGTAGGAAGAAAGGACGAAGTAATGAGTATTGCAGAGCTATTTGAGAGGGAAACCAGGGAAAGCGAATTCAATGAGGATAATGCGCAGTCGACAGAAGTTGAAAATAAGTTACAAGTGGGCACACAACCCAACGTATATAATGAAGGAAGTTATGAAGCGATAATTAGTGCATTTAGATGCGATTATGTGGAAGTAGCGACGAAGAAGGAGAAGATAGACGAGGATGAGGAAAAAGTAGAGGATGTAGAAGAAAGCGTAAATGAAGGAAGAAATAGAGAAGAGGAAATAAAAGAGAGAGAAGTAGCAGTCGAAGCTTATCCTACAGAAAGTTCGAATTCACAAGGGAAATTCCTAAAAAGGCTCATGTATGATTGAGTGGAGGATTCGTTGATGCAAGAAGAAGAAGAACAGAACCAACCCTTTCAAATTCAACCAATTGTGAAGGCCATGGTAAAGAATATCCCAGTCAATATTGTAATTGATAGCGGAAGTGAACTGACTGCGATCTCAGAAAATTTATTCATGCAGTGTAATGCCAATGAGGAATTGCCAGTTCTGAAAACACGTAAGATTAAAGTAAGAGGTCCTATTAGAAACAATGCTGCGGAAGTTACGAGACAAACAAGGTTAACTCTCTCGTGCCAAGGTCAAAAGATCGAAGCCAACTTCGTGATTATACCTAAACTAACTGTATATTTGATTACAGGTGCAGATTTTTTAAATGAGAGACGAGCGATAATAGATATGGGAAAAGGTAGCGTAACATTCGGGAATGTCACACTTCTCTTTGAGCAAAAGCTAAAATTAGAAGAAATACCAGTTATAAACAAACAGTTAAGAATGATGCGAGATAAAGAGGATGAAGAATTAGACTGGTATGCACAAAAGAAGGAATCACCTCAACTCATGTTAGAAGTCCATAAAGAAATCGACGAAAAATTGCAAGAAGTTCAAGGTATTTCGGAACACAGTAAAAGAGAATTAGAGGGTATTTTACGAGATAAAGCAGAGGTACATTTGCCTAAGGCTGGCAGTATTAAACACTTTCAGTACAAGTTTGAAGATTAATTTTATTACTCGTAAATAATCAGCACAATATTTCAAGATTATGTTGCAGATAAGATCGTCAGGTGAAAGAAGAATGAAGAGAGAGGAAGGTGGGAAAAAGAAAGTAGTTTCAATAATAACATCAATAATACCATAGATTAAGGTGAAGGGATAAAGCGTAGATAGTCTAACAGCATGAAATACTAAAATACTATACACCACGACACTACACAAAAATAAAAAACGAATTTGAGGATTCTTGAGTAGACGTTAAGACTCCAAATATCTTAGAATTGTAACACTGAAAGGGCGCCGAAATTTGTAAAGCTTTTTAAGAAGGCGTATAACAAGTAGATACTAGACTTATGTTAGATGATTTCAAGGAAAACCTTTTGTAAGAACCATTGTAAAAACTCCAACAAAGACCAGATGCAACGACCCACAAGTTGCAACACGAGATGTTTCAAGAAAGAAAAGAACGTAATTAGCAAGACACGATTCCTACATAGCAAAAGCGTCGAGAGAAGGAAAGGCGAAACTAACAGACGGCCCTTGTAGCGAAAGTGGGCAATAAATGTGCCCGCTAGGAGGAATCCTGCTGGGATGGAACACCGAGCCGCACAGTGACAGACCCCTGCTGAGACGCGGCGGGACGGCGCTGGGACGGCGAACGCCGGAAGGGTCTCCGAGCCCCGAATGAACGGAGCGAGCAAAAAACGGTCGGACGAGAAGACCGCTTGGGCAAGCCACCACTGGCAAAAAAAAAAAAAAAAAATGCGTAAAAGTCGCACTACTGCTATTAAACAGCACGCTGATGCACGAAACTGAAGAAGAACTTCCACAAATTAAAAATAACGCGCCCAAACAATTTATCAAACTGTTACTAGGAGGAGAGCTTCAAAGCGACTAGTTATCAATAAATATTTCCATATCCTGCCCAGAGAAGCAAGTAAGAAGCAGAGAAAAAGCAGGAAGAAGTTGAAGATTCGCAAGATTGAGACCAAGAAAGAAGATGGGTGAAGAATAGACGACCTACCTTCCCAAATCCCTATCCTATTGTAAACTAGTCGTCTGCGAAGTATTACAACGAAAAACGACCGTTTTCAGCAACACATAACGATGACTTTCACGCATACAAAGCCAGTAAACCACGAGATTCTGCACTCACAGCTCCATTCCATTATGTGACCTCCACAACAGCAACACACACTTGCAAAGCCAACAAGGAACGACGAACGAAGCTGTACATCAAATACTTGCCCACATCCATCCCGCTCAAGTCCATCACCTTCGTGCAAAAACATTCGCCAACCTCTTGCTTAAACATTCACAGGATTGTGTGAAATCAAATTATGTGATGTAGGAATTGTGCAAAAGAAACGTGAAAAACTAAATAAGTTAAGCACACCAGACAGCTAACAAACTAAAAAAAAAAATTACGGTCATAGACTATGGACTTAAATAAAAAATAGACATCGATATAAATAAGCCATTATTTCTGAAATGGACAGTATATAAACAAACAATAGGCCACTTATTTTCTCCTCATAAAAATGAAAGAATAACAATATTTTACTTATTTTCTCCTTATAAAAACAAAGAATGAAAAATTATCTTGTTGGATGTTTCCCCTTTCTTTAACATTTGTACCATTTATTAGGATAATACCTCAATACGTGTGTATATATATTCCTTTGTCAAAGCAGTTTTTTTAGCATTTGTAAAATTTGTTAGGATAATTTCTCAATACTTGTGTATGTATATTTCTTTGTCAAAGCAATTCTTGGAAATAATTCTTAGTTGTTAGTGTATCAATGTTGAAATGCGTGTCTAGAAACAAAAACACTTTACTGGTACATGATATTTAGAAAATGTGATAGGAATAGATTTTACTTAATTACTACATTTATAAAAACAATATTTACAAGAAAATCGATGTGAAAGACTCCTCACTTTCGATAACAAACTTCTTAAAAAACAAACTTCACACTTAAATAAAGAAAGAAAATAATTAAAAATTAATAATAGTATAAAAATATTCTTCTCTTGTCATTTTAATTATATTGTGGAAGAATATAAAAATATAAATTAGTAATACAAACTAGCATAGACCAGAAAAACATGGCTGAACAGTAGGAAACAAAATTTAGACACCGGAATAATTTTTGACTGACTTAGACAACGATTCAATCATTGCCTAAATTCAGTGCAAAAATTAAGTTCGAAGGGTGGTGATATGTAAGGTGTCAGGCAAATACAACACCTTACATGAAAACCCTGACATGATAAACAAATCCAGTAGTATGTCACATAGCTCGGAATAAATCGTGACATTAAATTAACCAAAGTAATACGAGTAACGAGTGAGCAAATGGAATACCACAGACTAACACAAGAATGCCTAAATGCATGTCGTACCTTCCCACCGTGAGGAAGACGCAGTTCTGAGGGGAGAAACGAGGACAGAAGCCGAGAGCAGAACCGTGTTAAGCTAGAAGGCCCTACGATAAGGGAGGGGTTGGACACCCACGCCGCCAGACTACCTGTACGACTACACAACCCGCACGTTTTAGCGTGAGGCTTTTTCGCGTCTCAGGTACGTCAAGGACCACCCCAGCCCATGTTAAAAGCTAGAGCCCTCCAGAAAAGCAGTATAGATCTTACGATAACACAAAAAGGGCCACTATCACCCGCAAGTTTTAGCGTGAGACTTTTTCGCGTGTCTGTTACATTAGGACAATCCTCCAGCCCATGTTAAAAGATAGAGCCCTCCAGAAGAACAGTATAGATCTCACGATATCGCTAAAAGGACCACACCAGCTGCAGATTTTAGCGTGAGACTTTTTGGCGTCTCTGTTACGTTGCAAACTTTAAAAACATTGCCCCACCACGAAAAGTATAACGATTCTCATTGGATAGACAGAATTTTTGTAGGCGGAGCTTAAGGTTAATATTGAGACCCTGATTGGTCAGATGAACACATAGCCAGATAGTTTTTTTAAACTAACTTCAGTAAACTGTAGTAAGGAGAAGTTAGAGAGAGTTAGTTGCGAGACGGCGGGCTGGATGACTGCTGGATGACCGACAAGGTAATGAACGCACGCGATGCCGCATTTTTCAGCGCATAAGGCTTCACTCCGAACTGTGGAAGTCTCATCTGTTACAGCCCCTTATTGCGTAATACTAATGGTGATCGTTAATTAAAACTCATGGTGTTCACATTTGCCACTTGAAGAACAGATCTGAACGCGATGATTTTTCTTTTATATAGTTATTGAGAAGCTACATCAGCCACTGTAATTTACGACAAGTTAGATAAGTAATTAAAGATAATTGAGTGTCACTGTAGACCATTTTGATAGTTTTCTCTTTTGTGAAACTTAATTTAAACCTAGATTATAGATATGATATGGCATAGGTCATCCTTCGATCGATTGTAGAACTTGGAAACCCATTTAGGGAATATTCGTTCACATTTTTGTTGAACGCAGTTTGTTTTTACCATCCTGTATTAAAACATTTCCTTTTATCAATAGTGCAATTTATAAACGATGTTTTGTGATTAGAATAAATTTCCAATGGTAAACTTAACTGCTTTTTCGACGTTATTTTACCAGCTAACTAAAAATAGGAAAGCCTTGAACCCTTTCCACTATATTTAGTTAGAATTAAGATTCTTTTACAGGGAGTGCAGTGGAGCTGACGCTGAGATCATTTAATATTTGGTTATATCATCGCTAGTCTCACTGAACTCTTTTGAATTCTACATGTCATGTGTGGTCTGGCGTCTCCTTACCAGCAACAGGTCCCAGGTTCAAACTAGTTAATTCCCTAAAAAACACGCTCAGAGCGTCGTTGCGCGAAAGTGGTAGGGAGACACGATATAGAACAAACAGACACCACCATGAATGTTTAGAACATTACGCTTCTTCGTCCTGTGCTGGAGAAATGCTGTGCTATATGGGATCCTTAGCAGATAGGATTGACGGAAGACTTCCAAAACGTTCAATGAAGGGTAGCTCTTTTTACACTATCGCAAAATAGGGGAGAGAGTGCCATGGATATGATAAGCGAGATGGGACTACAACCAACAAAACAAAAGCTTTTTCAGTTGCGGCGAGACCATTTCTCGAAATCTCAGTAATAATCTTTCCCCTCTGAATGTGAAAGTATTTTGTTGTCGCCAACCTACATGGGGATAAATGATCATCATAATAAAATAAGACAAATCAGAACACGTAAGTGATCATTTTTCCCAAGAGGTGTTAGTGGAGCGGTAGGGAAATAAATGAAATGTATTCGCAGTTGCGAATATGCACAACTATCAGCTATATAATGGAATGACGACCATGAAAATTTGTGCCTAACTGGGACTCGAACCTAATTTTCCCGCGTATGGCATGCGGTAGCCTTACCATATTTTTAAAATTTAATATTGTTCGATACTGTTCATTGCATTTGTTCGGGGCGGACGTCCCATGTCACCCGTTGAAGTTCATTGACCATCCGTTCACTCAGTTATTTTATTGCAGAGAGCAGCTAGCCCACTGAGCGAACACACTGAGCCATCGTGCCGGCAACGAGAGATTTTAACTGAAAGTTGATTGCGCTGTGTACGTGGATAAAAACGATATGGCAGTGCCTGCCTTGTTCAGAAGTGCAATGCAATGAAACTTCCTGGCAGATTAAAACCGTGTGCTGGACTGAAACTCGAACTCGGGACCTTTGCCTTCTGCGGGCAAGTGCATAACCACTGAGCTACCCAAGCACGACTCACGCCCCGTCCTCACCTACTTCCTCCAGTATCTCGTCTCCTACCTGCCCGCGAAAGGCAAAGGTCCCGAGTTCGAGTTTCGGTCCGACACAAAGTTTTAATCTGCCAGGAAGTTTCATATCAGTGCACTCCCGGAGGCAGAATGAACATTTCATTCCAGTACAATGGAATGTTCCTTCGCACATGCACGTACTTCTCAAAAACACGGGCAGTGCAGTATTGGTCGAGAAATGGCCTTAAGGTAGTTTCAAGAACCCTCTGCTTGGCACTTAACAGTGAATTGCAGAATAGTCATGTATATGTTGATATAGAACTATGCGCATTTAAACAGAAGTTCCGTTTATTGTACATGAAGTACGTTGCTTACTTTAAAAGAGACGTTTTAAATAATTTGGAAGAGGAGTACTGTTTATTTCGGAAGAGATATTATGTTTGGATTCTGAAAAAGAGCTTTCCTTATTCGTTACACGAGGAGCTGAGGTTGTTTACTCCGCTGAAGGCGGAATGTTATACGTGATTCCTTAAAACAAAGTAGAATATAGTGCTAGAAGCTAGCCATAGAAGACATTTTTGGAGAGGCTACCAGGGAAATCTAAGACCAGAAAAAAAATGAAAAGCAAAGGTTTCAGATCCGATTCTTAGTCCGATACCTGCTTTTAATCTGCCAGGGAGTTTCATAGCGCGTACTCCGCCGCGGAGTGAAAATTCAAAAAAATGGCTCTGAGCACTGTGGGACTTAACATTTATGGTTACCAATCCCCTAGAACTTAGAACTACTTAAACCTAACTAAGTTAAGGACATCACACTACACCCAGTCATCACGAGGCAGAGAAAATCCCTGACCCCGCCGGGAATCGAATCCGGGAACCTGGGCGTAAGAAGCGAGACGCTACCGCACGACCACGAGCTGCAGAAAGTGAAATTTCATTCTGAACGCAATCCCCTGGGCTGTGGCAAAGTCATGCCTCCGCTATATCCTTTCTTCCACGAAGAACTTCTGTGAAGCTGGAACATCAGTCAGTTGCCGGCACAGTAGTTCAGCGTGTTCGGGCAGTGTGTTAGCTGCTCTCTGTAATAAAAAAAACTGAGTTAATGGCCGCGAACAAATAGAACGAACTATAACGAAAACATGGTTCTAGATTCGAGGCCCGGTGCGGCACACAGTTTTAATCTGCCAGGAAGTTACAAAACTCAGTGCACGCTCTGCTGCATTTCATTTTGGAATCTTACAGACTACTGAACTAAAGCAATTATGAAGGCTAGAGGCGCTTTGACACGTAATTAATGTGATGTTGCCTGTGTGACTAACATTTTTGTCTTTTGTGTTTGTTATCCGTTGCCTAAAGGCAATTGTCTTCAGAAGTGGGTTGTGTTTGTGAGACCGCGCCGCCCCCGCATGGGAGACCGCGCGCCGTGGGCGGCCGTGCGGTGACTCTGCAAGGAGCGGCTTCCCTGCGCTGATCCGCGACGGTTGCCGGGGGGCACGCTCCGCCCCCGCCGCCCACACCTCTCTGCCGTTCCGCCACCCACACTTGCGACACCACCGAGCCACACCACTCGCTCAGCAAACTGCGGCCGCGTAGGGACAGCGCTTTGCGGCATCTCTCCCTTACCCCGCCACTCTTCTGGCGACTATGTACACGAGAAGTTTTATTGAAACTGAAGCTGAACGATTTGCGTAAGGCTGCAGGTTTTCGTGGCTGTTGACACTTAAGGTACGGCCTCGTTGATTTTTAGGCAGGGTCCCGTTCCTCTCCAATTTCTGCTACATGATCGACATTTCGACATTTTCTGCTGCGATCTTATTCCGGATCGTCTAGTGTTCAGCGTGGACGCACGCACGCCTTCACAATCCTTGTCTCACACAAACAAACACACACACACACACCCGCACACCCGCGCACCCGCACACACGCGCACGCGCACGCACACGCGCACGCGCACGCACACGCGCACGCACACGCGCACGCGCACCCGCAAGCGCACGCGCACGCGCACGCACACGCACACGCACACGCACACGCACACGCACACGCACACGCACACGCACACGCACACGCACACGCACACGCTCACGCTCACGCTCACGCTCTATCACCACTAAGAGTGGTACACTGTCTTCACACCACAAATTGCGCTCACAAGAATAAACAAATTATTACGATTTGAGAACCTTAAATCAAGAGCGACTCAGAATTTTGTATAGTATGAAGCCGCACATGATGCAGGTGGAGCCTAAAATCGTTAGACTTGGATTGAAGAAATAGCTGCATAATGCGGGATTACAATGTTTTGCCCGTGGGTTACTGGTTACTGCACCAGGTATACCATCTCAGGTCCTTCCTTGTAGCATCGATTCGTTTTAGCCACTGTGACTGAATGTACTGTGCTAGAAGCAAGTTCTCGAACACTAAAGGCATTGTAACATTCGTTTCGTCCCTTTCTCCGCGTTTCAGTAGCGTCGCAGCAAGTCGGAATTGTGGTAGCAGCTCTTAGCAACGTGCGAGGGAAAATGCGCGACGTATTACTCTCCAGGCTCAGGCACTCTTAACAGTGACTGCTGACAACGCAGCGGAAAAGGATTAGGATAGTGCAGACAGAACCGCCTTCGCTACTTTAGTAACGTTATACATGAGACACTAGGGAGTACGCAGTAAAGAATCATGAGAGTTTCACTGAACAGTAAAGAACCTTTAACAATCTCTTGAAGCGAATGTAACGGAACTGAAAACCGGTGACGACTCGGGAAGAGCTGTCCGTTCGGTCGTTAAGAAGGACGTCATAGAGCAGAGACCCTCCACGGCGACTTGAATACTCCGAGAGAGCTAGGTTATGGCACTCGATCTATGGTATCGATTGTATTTTCAGCAATAGATTGTATTTTCAGCAATAAATGTAATATTGTTGAACACTCTTTTATTGCCTCTAATGACGCCGCACGGGTCCTCGGACCGCCACCTGACGTACTGGTTGGGTTCTCCAGCCCAGCAGTGGGCGATCCCCACAAACCGTTGTACACACTTTGTCCACCCCAGCGCCAGTAAGAATTAGATGTCTTCCAACAATCCGGCACACCAACACCAGCAACAGTCATAGAGGGTGAATCAAAGACAACACTTTCTTACTTGCTCTCAAAAAATCTGTCCTTTGCCTTGGCCGGATTAGGATTTAAAGATTTTGAAACGGCCTTACATAGACCGAGAGAAGGGGAGAATTTATTGCAGGTCAAGGGTAATAGTCGGCAAGAGTACTCTGTTCCTAAATTTTTCAAAATCTGTAATTGAGAACCGTGTGACAGATTTGTATCAGCAAAATGTCCTACTTGTATAAAATACGGTCACACGGCAGACGATTTTTCAGAGTGCCGCTGGTTAATGATTAGGAGGAGGAATTAAATGCGATTGTTTTACCTTTGCGCCTGTGGCTATCGGCTTACTCTCGGGACTAATACTAGTTGATCAGTGAAAAAAGGGAAAGGTAAATTGCACAAACATGGCACAAGCGCGGTCAGCTAGTACTAACGAGCTGATGGAAGCTTTCACAGAGCAAGTTTTTAAATCGTAGGTGGATAATGAACGGCAGAAAACAACTAAAAAAGGCTAGCGCAGCAAATGTAATCGTTACTGGCAGAATAAAAGCTTCAATTGGGCCTGTGTGAGACGAAAACTTCAATAAGTGCTCCTCCGTCATTCATTAGTCATGCAGCAGCAAATTTAATAACTCCCTTCTCGAGGAGGAAAACAGAGGATATTTCTAGTCGATATATGAGCCAAATAAGGTTGCGGAAGGCCAACTTATGATCATGGGTGAGGGGAAACCTACATCTCGTATCATGAATTCCTTAATAAAATTGTGATGCAAGAGGAGACAGGCAGAGTTGTCACTAAAATGGGTTTTTAAGTAGTCGATGGGTTTCTGTTCTACGCCCATTCTAAAAACAAGTAAAATGTCCGTCCAAACATCAGTTGGTTTGAGATTGGGCGTAGCCGGAAATCGGTCACCGACTGAATAAAAACCGTTTTAATCTCAACTCTGGCTGTCTCATTTCGCATATTGTTGTGGTCTTCAGTCCTCAGAATGGTTTGATGCAGCTCTCCATGCTACTCTATCCTGTGCAAGCTTCTTCATCTCCCAGTACCTACTGCAATCTACTTCCTTCTGAATCTGCTTAGCGTATTCATCTCTTGGTCTCCCTCTGCGATTTTTACCCTCACGCTGAACTCCAATATTTAATTGATGGTCCCTTGATGGCTCAGAACAGTCCTACCAACCGATCCCTTCTTCTAGTCTAGTTGTACCACAAACTCCTCCCCAATTCTGTTCCTCCTCATTAGTTATGTGGTCTAAACATCTAATCTTCAGCATTCTTCTGTAGCACCACATTTCGAAATCTTTTATTCTCTTCTTGTCCAAACTATTTATCGTCCATGTTTCACTTCCATACATGGCTACACTCCTCTCTTTGATGTTATTCAATAAATATATTGAGCAAGCAGTAAAGGAAACAAAAGAAAAATTCGGAGTAGGCATTAAAATCCATGGGGAAGAAATAAAACTTTGAGGTTCACCGAGGCCATTGTAATTCTGTCAGAGACGGCAAAGGACTTGGAAGAGCAGTTGAACGGAATGGAAAATATCTTGAAAGGAAGATACCAGGTGAACAACAAGAAAAGCAAAACGAGGATAATGGAATGTAGTCAAATTAAGTCGGATGATGCTGAGGGAATTAGTTTAGGAAATGAGACACTTAAAGTAGTAAAGGAGTTTTGCGGTTTGTGGAGCCAAATAACTGATGATGGTCGAAGTAGAGAGAATATATAAAATGTAGAGTGGCAACAGCATGGAAAGCATTTCTGAAGAAGAGAGATTTGTTAATATCGAGTATAGATTTAACTGCAGGAAGTCGTTTCTTAAAGTATTTGTATGGAGTCTTTTCGCATAACAATAAAAAAATGAGTTACTGAACCACTATATCCAGCACGATGGAGCTATGCTTAATAAAGTGTTCAGATTTAGTGAGTTAGCAGATGATTTGCGTCAGAGGTATAGAAAACATAACACACGATTATTAGAGAAAAATTAAAAGTTTAAAATGAGAAGCGAAAGAAAGAGTGGAACCATTTTCCTCCAGAATAGGCAAGATTAATGCACAGACTTATGAGATGATGACACAACCAGGAGGGAACAAATGTTGCTCAGAGAAGCAGAGGATAGAGCATTGGACCAGTTTTTCTTGGACATCATCCGAGGTTATTCAGGACGAGTACAAATAGAGAACCCTGAGGATTTAGCCGCTGCTCTTCACGTCGCTACACATTTACAGGACGTGGATAGTGCAACTAGGTTATGAACTGAAAGGAAAATATTCAGATCTGGTAAAGAATGTTCCTGTTTTGGTTAGCAGCAGGTGTAGCATTGCCAACCGCAATGTTGCGGTTACCAACAGAACAGCCATAACGCTCGGGATTGTGAATCTAGGAAACAGGACATGTTCAATGCGAAAAATAAGTAGTTATACATTAACACGGATGTTTCTTTCGCTGGTAGCATTACCAGTAAATCACAGCAATGTAAAAACGTATGCACAGACGGATTCTTGCTTGATGCTTGGAAAAATAGGAAGAAATGTAAGTTTTTAGTACATGTATCGGTTGTGAGCCTGGATCACGTGGACAAGAGGTGACTGAATACGCCAAGGTACAGGCTACACTGAACAGAAGATAAAATAATAAATTCAATGAGTACAACGTAGCTCGAGTTCGAAGAAGGAAACACAAGATTTCAAAATAAAATGGAAGTATTACCAAATGTGGGGCAAGGATTTTCCGCAATACTCGGATTAGACTTTCTGGTTAGGCATTATGCTAAAATCGATCTTTGGCAACAAAAATTTGAACTCAATGGGAATTTGCTTCTGATGGGTGCAGCAGCAGCAGCAGCAGCAAACGTTCCTGTTCCACAAAGTACACCCATTGCTATGGTGGTTCCAACTTCGGTGTGTAAAGTTACATTGACAGACTACCGACTGCTTTGTGGGAATCGTGGCAAAGGCACGCCAGATGAAAGATTACCGTTTTGTGAGAATCGATCAAACTTTCTTAGAATAGACCCAGCAAGGGACGTCAGATGAAAGTTAACTGTGTTATTGTGGATGAGAGAAAACTATGCTTTTGCCCGTACTTGTCTAAAAACCACTGGCAACGCTCGTATTTATACTTTACGCAGCCCTAGAGGTTTTTGTGGATTTTCTTATTTTTATATTGGTCAATAACAAGGCAGAAACCGACACCTGAGATCGGCATTAATAAAAGAGGTAGTCATTGCAACTAGCCCTGAATGGAAATGGCGCAACGAATAATTGGGGGAGGGGTAAATAAGAGCGTTACCTAGAGAGTAGAGTGTGTCCTATTTTGTACGTTACTAAGCAAGGGGCCGAAGGGCTCACACGCTGACGTGGGGGTCTCTGCGTTCTAGACCTATTTCTTATTTTTAAAACTCTTTTCCTTCTATAAATGACTTCTCTTAAATTGACTTCATTGTGATTCCAGTGTATGTTACAGATTGATGATCGTTCATAACCTATTTATTTTAAACATAATCAATCGACTTTACAGCAATTACAGTAATTATTTCACTTTACAGGAATTACATTTTTTTTCAACTTATAGTTTGGCTATTTCGTATGCTAATCTTCATGCAAATTATTGTTGTATGGGAAAGACGGAACTGCGTTTGGCAAAATGTGTACCACCAAGTTCTACCATTACTTTACATAGAACATCCACTACGTGAGAGGAGGATAACGGACAAACTGGGTACCAGACACATTGACACAGGTGGCGAAGGAGTCTAGCGGAGCGAAATCTGTTTTGTCGCTATTTGAAACTCGTTACCACCGGCAACGAACGATCGACCACGTGGAACTGCGGTACATCTAACTACAAAGGCAGTGGAAACAAAATTAATTTAACTGTGCCGTGAGGCGGCAAATTACGATGTGACCGTTCGATGTTATAATTTGGCTGCCCAATGATCAACTACGTTCACTATTACTAGCGTGGGGCGGACCACATGTTGTAAGACCCCCTTCGCACTAAGAAACATTTTTACAGTTCAGTTTTTCGACCAAAATAAATCACTCACTTTTGAACATACTTTTTTGTACTCGATTTGCGCGATAGAATTTATGCATTTGAACTTTTGATGAGACTTTGTAGCTTACGACCGAACGTGGTTTTGTACAAAGGATGGGAGACTACTGTTTGAACACAAAATTACCGTAATAAAACGAGAAAGCAATCATTACGTACATTAATTTCCCTACATAACAAGAAGCTGGAAATAAAATAGAATCAGTTCAAATATTAAAATACCTTTCTTCCTGTGAACACAGAGACAGACGCACTGAGGGTACGTCTGCTCACTTACCCTTCTTCTATAGAACCCCCTGAACGTGGTGGGCGCCCGGAGGTCTTCCTGGGCCCCGGTGGAGGGGATGATCAACCATTTGGGCATGACCAATCTTTCCACCCCAAATCTTATGATACTGGTAGGTCTTTGACTTCGACCTGCCTGTGCTGTATCTCTGATCCCCTACCCAGAAGTAAGGTTGGTACTACTATAATACAGAACTACTTCTGCTGTTTCCCAACTAGTATTTGACCACGCTTTATGGAAAGGTGGGAGGAGGATTAGGAATGTTCATGTGCATGATTTGCATTCAAGTATAAGTAAAAAATGATATCCGACATATGTAAATATGTATAATGGAACCTAACACACTCTCCATCCGCCCGCACGGGGTTCCGCTGCACCCACGGCCGGCCGCGTCGTGCAATAAATTGGCGGCGGTGCCTTCGCAGTTTGTATTCCCGGTGTGAGTGAGCACCGAAACCTGCTGCTTATGGAGCAGTAACTGCTGTACCGTTTCAGTATTAAAAGTTGATAATGGAGTACTAGGAGTTACAGGAAAGCTAGTTTGGGTTATAACAGATATTACTGTTCCACAACAAGCCTTATTAATAGGACCTTAATAGGACCTCTGTCAAGGTATCACATGTTGAATGAACAGCGTCATTTTGTATGAAGAAGTATAGCACATGCTAAGGAAATAAATGGCCAAGTTAAGGTGTCATTGAGGGTGGATGGTTCTGCAATGAACGAAGTAAGTCTTCCAAATGGGTGAGAAATACATTACAGTTTCAAGCAAACCTTCAGATGGTCTGTTTAACACAACAAGGATAATGATCGGACAGTGATGGAGTCATAATTACTTTGGTACAGATTTTTTTTTAATTCGTAAGGTCCATTACAAGCCAAGCCAGTACAGTTCATAGATCAACAGCTTAAGGAAGGCAGTCAATATAGAACACACAAATTGCCTTTGCTCAATGAGTACAGTAATCATGCCACAAAAGATATCAGATGGAATAATAAAATACAGATTGTTAATGATTATAGGTTTTTAATGAACGTACAGAAACAGGTGCGTATCTGATTCTTAATATAACTGAATCTTTTAATAACCCAGGACAGCGAAAATTATTTTCCACGTTAGATTTAAGGAGTGGGTATCAGCAGATTGAAGTATGTCCATAAGATAAACCAAAAATAACTTTTACAACACCAGCCAGTAACTACCGGTCTCGAAGGCCGCCTTTTGGGCTAAAAAACGCTCCTGCAACATTTCAGCTATCGTTAAATGGAATCTTTAAAGGTTTAAAACAAAATATTCATCATTTATTTGGTTGACTTCATCGTTTTCTCAAAGGATCCTAATCAACTACCAGAGTGCCTAAGTAAAGTAGTTGACAGATTGGAAATAGCTTCTCCCAAGTTAAGTATTGATAAATGTCATTTTGCCCTACCACAAGTTACTTACTTGTAGCATATTATTAGCCAAGAAAGATTGAGGATGTATCCTCATTTCCATTCAGAAGTCCACAATTTGTAAGTATTACAACAGTTAAGCAGCTACAATCAATTCTTGGACTGACAAATTATTAGCGAAAATTCGTCAAAAGCTTTGTGAGAATTGCACGACCATTGAGTAGCTTATTTAAAAAGGGGTTGACAATCAGTGGACATGAAAATATGCGGCGGAGCTTCAAAATTTGAAATAGATACAAAATTTGAATACAGTATTACTTTTTGCAGATTTCACTAAATAATTTATAGTATCCTGTGATATAAGCAATACGGAATTGGGCATCATTTTAAGTCAAATTGTAGATGGATAGAAACACCTGGTACCTAATGTGCCTTGAGAGCTGAATAAGGCTGAACGCAATTATTCTACTACACAAAAGGAAATTTTGGATCTGATATACGGTGTTTCGTATTACCATTGCTACCTACAAGGTCATAAGTTTAAAGCAGATATAGTTCGTCCATACTTGGTGTGGTTATCAGGGCTAAAAGTCGATTAACAAGATGGGCACTGAAACTGAGTGAATTTCTGTATGAAATAGTTCACAAGCCTCATGGCATGTATATAGAAACGGATACCTTCAGCAACAGTGCTGAAGTGTTGCAAGTACCAGGATTGAATCTAGTACATTTCAAAAAGGCGCAAGCAATGAGTACAGAATTCCAAGTACACAGAACAGCCGCAATTTCTTATGGAAGCTGTCAAAGTCACCTAAACGTGGACTAAGTACCATCGTTCCTGCAGTACTACAAATTTAAGTGTTATGAGAAGTGCATGGACATGTACAGGACATGGAGATTGGAGAGATGCTAACAGATAAGTTAAAGAGAGATTTTGGTGGAGAACATGAATTAGTGCTGTGAAGCAACATGTACAAAATTGCATTTCATGTGCCCAACGGACAGATTTGAGTTACAAAAAGGACCAATGATTATCAGTATGTGGAAGAGATTTCCAACTGATAGGAACTACGTTAAAGAATCATGAAAGAAGGTTGTATACATGGAAGAACCCTGGAGATACTAAAAGGTATCAGATAGATTATATAATGGTAAGGCAGAGATTTAGGAACCAGGTTTTAATCTGTAAGACATTTCCAGGGGCAGATGTGGACTCTGACCACAAACTGTTGGTTATGACCTTTAGATTAAAGCTGAAGAAACTGCAAAAAGGTGGGAATTTAAGGAGATTGGACCTGGATAAATTGAAAGGACCAGAGGTTGTACAGAGTTTCAGGGAGAGCATAAGGGAACAATTGACAGGAGTGGGGGAAATAAATACGGTAGAAGAAGAATGGGTAGCTTTGAGAATGAAGTAGTGAAGACAACAGAGGATCAAGTAGGTAAAAAGACCAGGACTAGTACTTATTCTTGGGTGACAGAAGAAATATTAAATTTAATTGATGAAAGGAGAAAATATAAAAATGCAGTAAATGAAGCAGGCAAAAAGGACTACAAACGTCTCAAAAATAAGAACTGACTTTCTGGAGTCGTTTAGTAGAAGTGAAGATTGTAATAATTATGTTCCCATGAGCATTGACTGCTTCTCAAGTTACTCCTGCCCTGTTACCAGATCAGAAAGGGAGCAGAGTAGTTCAAGGCAAGGTTACAAATTGGTTATTTAAGTTTGATGTACCAAATCTATAGTCCCAGGTCAAGGAACAAATTATATACCTACAGTACGAAAGTTGCTGACTACCCCTTTCCACCGACAAGCTAATGATCATATGGAATAAGTACACAACACCAAAGCGAAGATATTAGTTCACTAAGTGAACGGTCCACATTTCGACTGGGATGTCCCTTCAAGCTATGATGTGAATGTGTATAAATAAAAAATCCACACAAGTAGATCATCCACAGTACGATGTGGTATATGGGTAAAAGTGCCTTCACCTTTCGATTTAGTGCAGCAAATGACATATCATGCAGCATTCAAGCGATTCTCTTCAGTGGGTTATGGCCAAACGCTCTAACCTAATGTTTTTCACAAGCAATTATTTTCGACCGTAACATAAATTTGTTTAATATTTTTCTTCCTTTTCCTATAAGTAATTTCACTTTTATTTACTCACCAAGTTATAATCTGGCTCAAGTTTTCAGTCTGAGTTCCACCTTCAGAAATTATTCCTAGAGATAATATTTATTAAGAATCGAAACCTCCAGATATTCGTAATAGGATTGTAAATTTTATGAGGGACAGCCTGGAAAAGTTAACTTCCAATCCAATGTAACTAGAAAACTACAGTGCTTTTTTTAAGACCAGTTTCAGGAACGGTCGTCGGAGCTACTTCAACTATATTAAGCGAGGCAGGATACAGATACGTATTTTCCCACACAGGATCATATTTTTATTGATATATTTATAAATTCAGTACATCAATTGGCATAATATTCATAAATGTTGCTTGGATGAAGTATGAAAGGGGCAGTCAAATGGAAACGAGACAGACGGAGAAAAGTAAATAGCTGTTTATTGTTTCAAAATTAATTGCCATAACTGTTATTACCACATAAAACAAGAGTAAGAAAGAACGCGGTTTATGAGCTATGGTCTAGGAATAAGTGACAAAAATAGCAGTTATTGTGTTTAATGTTGAGGTCAGTTATCAAGATTATTATTTTCCTCTTCATTTCCTGTAGTAGTTTTTCTGTGAAATAAGTTTTCCCCTGGGAGGCAGGGGACCCATGGAATTTCCTCTCTCCTAGGTGGTGTCGACTTCAAAATACACTCCTGGAAATTGAAATAAGAACACCGTGAATTCATCGTCCCAGGAAGGGGAAACTTTATTGACACATTCCTGGGGTCAGATACATCACATGATCACACTGACAGAACCACAGGCACATAGACACAGGCAACAGAGCATGCACAATGTCGGCACTAGTACAGTGTATATCCACCTTTCGCTGCAATGCAGCCTGCTATTCTCCCATTGAGACGATCGTAGAGATGCTGGATGTATTCCTGTGGAACGGCTTGCCATGCCATTTCCACCTGACGCCTCAGTTGGACCAGCGTTCGTGCTGGACGTGCAGACCGCGTGAGACGACGCTTCATCCAGTCCCAAACATGCTCAATGGGGGACAGTTCCGGAGATCTTGCTGGCCAGGGTAGTTGACTTACACCTTCTAGAGCACGTTGGGTGGCACGGGATACACGCGGACGTGCATTGTCCTGTTGAAACAGCAAGTTCCCTTGCCGGTCTAGGAATGGTAGAACGATGGGTTCGATGACGGTTTGGATGTACCGTGCACTATTCAGTGTCCCCTCGACGATCACCAGAGGTGTACGGCCAGTGTAGGAGATCGCTCCCCACACCATGATGCCGGGTGTTGGCCCTGTGTGCCTCGGTCGTATGCAGTCCTGATTGTGGCGCTCACCTGCACGGCGCCAAACACGCATACTACCATCATTGGCACCACGGCAGAAGCGACTCTCATCGCTGAAGACGACACGTCTCCATTCGTCCCTCAATTCACGCCTGTCGCGACACCACTGGAGGCGGGCTGCACGATGTTGGGGCGTGAGCGGAAGACGGCCTAACGGTGTGCGGGACCGTAGCCCAGCTTCATGGAGACGGTTGCGAATGGTCCTCGCCGATACCCCAGGAGCAACAGTGTCCCTAATTTGCTGGGAAGTGGCGGTGCGGTCCCCTACGGCACTGCGTAGGATCCTACGGTCTTGGCGTGCATCCGTGCGTCGCTGCGGTCCGGTCCCAGGTCGACGGGCACGTGCACCTTCCGCCGACCACTGGCGACAACATCGATGTACTGTGGAGACCTCACGCCCCACGTGTTGATCAATTCGGCGGTACGTCCACCCGGCCTCCCGCATGCCCACTATACGCCCTCGCTCAAAGTCCGTCAACTGCACATACTGTTCACGTCGACGCTGTCGCGGCATGCTACCAGTGTTAAAGACTGCGATGGAGCTCCGTATGCCACGGCAAACTGGCTGACACTGACGGCGGCGGTGCACAAATGCTGCGCAGCTAGCGCCATTCGACGGCCAACACCGCGGTTCCTGGTGTGTCCGCTGTGCCGTGCGTGTGATCATTGCTTGTTCAGCCCTCTCACAGTGTCCGGAGCAAGTATGGTGGGTCTGACACGCTGGTGTCAATGTGTTCTTTTTTCCATTTCCAGGAGTGTATATTATCAAGGACATAATAGCATTGGACGTATGGGAAGCGGATGTAATTGAGAATGAACAAGTGAGAAATGGAATGGTAGCTAAAATTAATGCTTAACATCAGGAAGCAGTTCTAGTGGGACTACGGCAAGCACAACAAGAATTTCCGATACGGCTGTGGCACGTTGTACATATAGCATTTTTCTTTCATGTTTTTACGGTTAAGATTCATTCAGATTGAGATAGGGTGTATATAACCTACAACTTCCAGTAGCAAGTTTAAATTCCCGTTTCACCATTCATCTGTATCAAGTCAAATGGAAAATTATCAATAAGTGGGTCGAAGTGAAATATAATGAAGTATTACTTGTGTCAGACTTACGAGGTATACATGTTGTTACGCCAGTAGGAGATCTTAGCAGTTGCGTCGAGGAGCTTCTCACTATTTGACCAGCGCAGCTGGGTCGAACTGACAATCGATTGTGTGAAATTCAAGAGTTGCTAGAGAATATGGAAGCACCAGTATGTAACGAAATAGTATCAATCCCTCAGCAACATTTCTAGAGGACTGGCAGTCGCTGGTTATATTCTACGTTATCGCTATAAACAGCAATAGTATATTTGCTACAACAGTAAGACAGTTACGAGTATATCTATCACAACAAGAACAAGAACTCGACCAATGTAGTATTGGCCGTAGAAATCTTTTGGCGTATTACTCAAGCAAAACTTAACAATCCAAAATAATAAATTACACCCCACTTTGTTACAGACAACAGATGAATTTGTCATTTCAGAAAAAGAAAAGAAATCGTACTCCAAATGTTACAGCATGATCGGAGGTATCCAGAGAAACGTTACCAAAACATCATGGCAATCACTGTATCAGTCACTAGTGTTATGGTGATACTATCTTTTATTTGTGAGGTCTACTTTTGCCTGAGAAACAGAATAACTCTACCAAGAGGAAGGAAAAAAATCATGGAATTTCCTTGGAAAACATTGGTACTAGCAAGAGATTTAAGAACAAAATTAGGAAAGTAATGTTAAGATATTTTGTTTGGAATTAATGGAAAAAAAGTTTCAAACTAAATGTAAATCTGTAACATAATTAATGAAAGAGATAGACAAGGATAAAATTCGGAACGATGTTTTTTAAGTTGGAAGGGACTGGCATGCGACAAGATTAGTGACACAACGAGAGAGTTAAATTTTTTCTAAGTTAAAAAATCCTGTCTTTCTGAACCACATGGAAGTGTCGCCAGCCAACAGCCAGGAAGCGTAAACATTTCGATACCGCTACTGTGTCAGGCAAAACAGCCCCGTCGCCACTCTTAACGGAGACTGCGAGCAGTTCTCAGGAAAATAGAATACAGGAGACAGAACCGGCCTTCATTGCTCCCGTAACGTTACACGAGAGACACTATGAAGGTCGTGACGACTAGCGAGAATTTGTCTGAGCAGTAAAGACCCTGTAACCAATCTGTTAAGCGCATCTAGCGGAACTGAAAACCTCTGAGTGTCTAGAAAGAGTAAAATCAGTTCGGCCATTACGAATGACATCGTAGGGAACAGAGCACCTTCTCGGCGACATACACTGAAGCGTCAGAGAAACTGGTATAGGCATGCGTGCTTAAATACAGAGATATGTAAACAGGTAGAATACGGCACTGCGGTCGGCAACGCCTATATAAGACAACACGTGACTGGCGCAGTTGTTAGGTCACTTACTGCTGTTACAGTGGTAGGTTCTCTATATTTAAATGAGTTTGAACATTTTGTTACAGTCGGCGCACGAACGATAGGACACAGCATCTCCGAGACAGTGGTGAAGTGGGGATTTTCCCGTACGGCCATTACATGTGTTCACCGTGAATATCAGGAATCCGGTAAAACACCAAATCTCCGACATCGCTGCGCCCGGTGAAACATCGTGCAACAATGGGACAAACTATGACCCAAGACAATCGTTCAACGTGACGAAAGTGCAACCCTTGCTGCAGGTTTCAGAGCCCTCAACAAGTGATAGCATGGGAACCATTCAACGAAACATCATCGATATGGGGTGTCGGAGCCGAAGACCCCTGATGACGGCGCGATGTAAAGCTTTACGCCTCGCTTGGGCCCGTCAACATCGACATTTGGCTGTTGTCGACTGGAAACATGTCGCCTGGTCGGACGAGCGGATGGACGTGTACGGGGTTGGAGAGAACGTCATGAACCCATAGACCCTCGATGTCAGCAGGGGAGTTTCCAAGCTGGTATAGGCCCCGTAATGGTGTGGGGCGTGTGCAGTTGGAATGTTGTGGGACCCCTAATACGTCTACATACGTGACACGTACGTAAGCATCCTGTCTGACCGACTCCATCCATTGATGTCCATTGTGTATTCAGACGGACTTGGGCAATTCCAGCAAGTCAATGCGACACCCCACCCGTCCAGAACTGCTACAGAGTGGCTCCAGGAACACTCTTCTGAGTTTAAACACTTCCAATGGCTTCTCCAGACATGAACGTCATGGGGCATCTCTGGGATGCCTTCCAACGTGCTGTTCAGAAGACAGAAGACATCTTCACCTCGTCATACTCTTATGGATTTGTGGACAGCCCTGCAGGATTCATGGAGTCAGTTCCCTCCAGCAGTCCTCATAATTTAGTCGAGTGCATGCCAGGTCGTGTTGAGGCACTCTGCGAGCTCGTGGGGTCCCTACAGGATATTAGGCAGGTGTACCAGTTTCTTGGGCTCTCCAATGACAATACTCCACACGCACTAGATTTTGGCACTCGATCAGGAGCTTGCCCTGAATTCTCCGTTTATGGTATGATGATATCTCGTGTTTGAGGTTGTTATAATGATGGTCTCTCGCAGTCTGCCCTATGGGATGGTCAGCAAACCGGTCACGTCTAACGGAGTCCACCACCCAGTACCGATGTCAGAAAAGTGGCCAGCGCCGGTGGGTGGACTGAGGACCTACCAAAACGACTTCGGTCAAGAGCGGTGTGATTGTCTAGCGTAAAGGCGGGCTATGTATAGCATTCATCTCGAGTACAAAGCGTCCGACATCGCCCACCATCTGAGGAACAACGAATGGGGTTATCTGGGAGGGATCGAGAGCTCTCGAAAACGACATGTGAATCGAACACACGCTTCTTAGACACCGCCATCTGCGAAAGCAGAGCTACAGGTGGGGTGTGCCTTTATCGGCATCAGGCATAAAAACCGTTATATGAGAGAGTCATCGGGTTCCACTCCAAGTTGACGCTGCATGCTCTATGGATTCAGAGAATTCTTCTCCGGATTACGCATCGCAGATGAAGCAGCAACAACTTGTAATAAATATAATGATACTGGGTATTGTTTTATTGGATAGGAGGAAAGAGCACGTTGAAGGCCTCTATGAGGGAGAGGACTTGTGTGTTGCGGTGACAGAAGGGGAAATCAGACTTGAGAGGGAAGAGCTACGGCACCCACTATTACAATATGAATTTAAAGGAGGTCTGGACGACTTCAGATCAGGTAAGGCAGATGGGATGGAATTTCTAAAATCATTGGAGGAAGTGGAACGGAGTGACTATTCACGTTGCCTCACAGGACTTCGAACTGCATCCCGAAGAACTGGTAGGGATTTCCAGTCTACCAGATGGCGTTCCCTACACAGGAAGTGCTTCAGCTGAGCGACGAAAGAAGAGAGTACATGGGTGTACATGG
Organism: Schistocerca gregaria; assembly: GCF_023897955.1. Lineage (NCBI taxonomy): Eukaryota > Metazoa > Arthropoda > Insecta > Orthoptera > Acrididae > Schistocerca > Schistocerca gregaria. Next base: position 352,184,605 of record NC_064922.1, on the reverse strand, counting down.
AAGTACAGGAATACATAAATATGTGCCACTTCTGAATGAAATTCATAGGAAGTGCAGGAGGGCCAAGACGAAATGGATTCATGAAAAGTGTGGTGTCACCGCCAGACACCACAACTGCTAAGTGATAGCCTTTAAATCGGCCGCGGTCCGGTAATATACGTCGGATGCGCGTTTCCCCACTATCAGTGATTGCAGACCGAGCGCCGCCACACAGCAGGTCTAGAGAGACTTCCTAGCACTCGGCCGAGTTGTACAGCCGACTTTGCTAACGATGGTTCACTGCCTACTTACGTTCTCATTTGTCGAGAAGTTAGTTTAGCATAGCCTTCAGCTACGTCATTTGCTACGACATAGCAAGGCGCCATTATCAGTTACTACTGATATTGTGAACTATGTACCGTCAAGAGCAACGTTCATCATTAATGGATTAAAGTTAAGTATTCCACCAGCTACGTCCTTTTTTCTAAATTCTAATTTCCTTGTCCTGTTCCAGACCTCACGCCATCCTGCGTGAGCTAAAACGCGTGCCTTTCGGCCTCCTCTATTAAAACGGTGTTAGCTCTCCTGCCAACCACAAAATTGGCGACGAGACACAACCGCGTTCTTATCGATATTGCCTTGATATACTTGTGTAATCGCTTCGCCACAATCTCCAGATGTACTGTCCGAATTTTATCGCTTACAGAATCAGCAGACTCAGGCCTTACTGGATGCCCTTGGACGGCTCGTCCAGGGTCAACGTTCGATGCAAAACGATGTGACAGCAGCTGCTTCACCGCTAACTCAGCCATAACACGCTGTTACACCAACTTTTCGACCTTTTGATGCTGCACTGGAAAGCTGGACGGAGTGGTCACGCCAATTAGAATTCCATCTCGTCGCCTACAGAATTCAAGGTAACGAGCGGCAGCCATTTTTGTTGTCTTCGGTTGGCGTACAAATGTACCGTGTGATAGTCAAATTATTTCCCCGCCGTGACGTAGCAACTCTGTCCTACGAAGAAATTTTGTCTGCATTAGATGCATATTTCAAAGAATCAGTCAATGTAGTTGCGAAAAGGTATACCTTCTTCGTACAAAACGTACGGCAGGTCAGACTAATCGGGAGTGGGTTGCGACCTTGAAAGGTCTTACTAGGGATTGTGCTTTTGAGTGTCAGTGTGGACTCCCTTATTCAGATACTATGGTACGTGATGCAATTGCACAGAACGTTTCTGATGTTCGTATAAGGGAACAGATTTTGAAACTAGTCAATCCCTCCCCTCAACAAGTGATAGACATATTGGATCGGTAGGACACCTTTGACTTTGCTCAGGAATAATTTGAAACTTCGCAAGCAGTGTGTCACATTAACCGGCCCGCCGGACGAGCTGCACGGAGCAGTAAACAGCCCTAGCGCCCGACCGCGCCGCTGCCGCCAGGCTCTCTCCCACGAGTGCCGTGCCGGCAAGCAAATGCAGTGATCAAATCATGCCCGCGGTGTGCTACTAAACATTCGCGTGTGAATTGACCGTCACGCCAAGCTATTTGCTTTTATTGTAATAAACAAGGACATGTTCACAGTTTTTGACAGAAAAAGCTCAGATTGGAAGGCCACAACCGTCCTAGGCCCTTTGCTTCGCGCCGGAATCGGAATAGAACCAAGGATACTCAGGCTCGCGAAACTTCGCCCATGGAAATTCATGTAGTTCATTACACTCCGCCCAGTGCCACTCACTCTAACAGTGACTGTGTTAGTCCCAAAAATAGTGTGCGTCAACATCGCCGGAACTCCCGTCAAGTACCAAGTGCTTATGTACCAGTGTCAGTTCACGTTGCACGAGGCAGTCGCTCTTGTCGTCAACAGGACAATAAACTTTTTGTGGACTTGGACATTAACGGCAAAGTGATACCATTCCAGCTCGATACACGAGCTGCAGTTTCACTGATCAATCAAGACACTTATAAACTAGTGGGCACACCTCCGTTGCGTGCCGCAAATGTTAAGTTAGGTAGCTATTCAGGTCAAGGTATCCCTGTGTTAGGACAGTGCAGCCTTCCTGCAACATGCGAAGGACAAACAGTACGTGTGTCATACTACGTCCTTCGTTCTTCTTCTGCAGTGAACTTGTTTGGTTTCGATTTATTTCAGTTGTTTAACTTGTTCATAGTAAATCAGGTGCTATCAGTGAACCAAACGGTGCCTTCAGACAGTGTTTCTCGTCTATGTGATGAATTTGCAGACATTTTTGCACCGGACCTCGGTTGCGCTAAGAACTTTAAAGCACTTTTGGAACTGAAAGTAAACGCGCAACCGAAATTTTTCAGAGCGCGCAATGTTCCCCACGCATTGCGTGATGAGGTCACAAAAACATTACACGATTTGGAATCACAAGGTGTAATTGAACGTGTGCCGGCTTCTCTCTGGGCATCACCCTTAGTAATTTTGCCAAAACCTTACGGAAAATTGAGACTTTGTGTAGACTTCAAGGCAAAAGTGAATCCACAACTAGTGATTGCAACTTTTCCTTTACCCCGCCCGGAAGATCTTTTTGACAAACTGTGCCCAGGTAAATATTTTTCGAAGTTGGACCTAGCAGAGGTGTACTTGGAAACAACGATGGACGAAGAATCCCAGAGCGTTTTGGTTGTTAACACGCATCTTGGTTTGTATCGATTCAAACGACTGCCATTCGGGTGTGCATCGGTCCCTGCATTGTTTCAGCAATATCTGCAAACTGTGCGTCGGTCCCTATTGCAGCAAATTATCTGGACGACATTGTGGTCTCTGGAAAGACGGAAGAAGAACATTTGGCCAATCTCAGAACATTATTTCAGGTCTTGCGACAAAATGGTCATCGCTTGCGGAAGGACAAATGTGTGTTTTTTGCTCGGGATTTGCCATATTTGGGACATGTAATCAATGCCCAAGGCATGCATCCCAGTCCCACGCACCTCCGTGCCATACAAGACTTGCCTTCGCCGCAGAATTTGAAGCATCTACAGAGTGTGCTGGGAAATATAAATTACTACCACCACTCTGTGCCACATGCCTCTTCCATTTCACCTCCGCTTCTTCGCTTACGCCGTAAAGGTGTTCCGTTCGTCTGGACGTCGGAATGCGAACGCGCCTTTCGCCGGTTGAAATCGGCGTTGCTTTCCAATACTTGCCTTACGCCATTCGATCCCCAGAAACCCCTCTTGTTGGTGGTGTGATGGTGGATGCATCGGATTTTGGGATCGGTGCTGTGCTTGGGCACAAAGATGGAGCGCACGATCGCCCTATTGCCTTTGCGTCCAAATTGCTCTCGTCTGCTCAAAGAAATTATTCACAGATCGAGAAAGAAGCACTGGCTCTCGCATTTGGTGTTACAAAGTTTCATGATTTCTTGTATGGTCGTCACTTTACCAGAATCACAGACCACAAACCTTTGACATCGCTTTTTCATCCGACCAAGCCTGTATCTCCACCTACAGTGCAGAAATTCATTAGCTGGTCTATTTTCCTCTCGCAGTACCGCTACGATATCTTGTATCTGTCGACTGCTAAGCACGAAAACGCCGATGCGTTGTCCCGCTTGCCTGTTGCTGACGATAGGGCATTCGATTCCTCCGAACTTGTAAGCATGTTCATTGATGCGGAAACCGATGACGTGATTGAATCGTTCCCGCTTTGATTTTCGTCGTGTAGCTACAGCCACAGCTGCCGACCCTGTCCTTGCTCCCGTTCTGCGTTTTGTTGCTACGCAATGGCTCTTGTCAAAGTCACGGATCGGGAACCCGTTAGTTCGCCGATTTTTTGCTCACAAGGAGAGACTTTTTGTCCTCTTATCGCTCTCAGCCCCGAGATGGTCGCTCGCCGGTTCAGTTGCTCCACGGTCGTCATCATCGTACCTTGATGTCTTTGCTACATCCGCCGCATCAGGTTCCAGTACAGCGGCAGACACCTGCTTTTGCTCCAGGCGACGTTGTCTACTATCGCGACTACCGAGGTTCACGGCGTTGGCTCGAATTGCGCATTCTTCACTGCCTCGGACGCGCTATGTATCAGGTTTTGGGGGCCTCTGTTCAGGGGTGTCGGCATCTCGATCAGCTGCCCCTCTGTCGTCGAACGGGATCTGCCGCTCGCCGTCTGCTTTCAGCAACGGTGCCGTCCGGTCAGTTCCCCGGGGATCCATCTACTGGCTCGCCTTCGCCCGAGGTGTTACCGTCGCTGCCTTCCATTTTGCCCCTGGCAACGCGCCTCCGCCACCGCCGCCGCCGCCTGTTCTCCCGCCCGCGACGCTTGCAGTGGATGCGTCGCTGCAACTGCCGGGCGCCTCCCTGGGTCACGCGCCGCCGATCGCTTCCCGTGACCAGTTGTCCTCCGACATGGAACTCTTGCCCGCTCCGGACCATATGTCGCCTTCGCCCGTCGAATGCTCCTGCCCGTTGGAGGTCGACCCTTCGGCCCCTCCAGACTCTCTACGGGCGCATACACCGCATGTTGGCGTGCACCCTGGAGCAGGTTTTCTGGCGTTTCCTAGCTCCCCGCGGTCCGAATGACAGGGTGCGAGTGGAACAGCCTCGCCTTTTGTTAGGCTCCCCACCTCGTTTCATACGTCAACGTGGGGTCCTCCCCATGGCGGGCGAAAGCCTTATGCCACAACCGTACGCCGATTTTCGGGGGAGGAACGTGGTGTCACAGCCAGGTTGTAGCCGTTTAATCGGCCGCGGTCCGGTAGTATACGTCGGACCCGCGTGTCGCGACTATCAGTGATTGTAGACCGAGCGCCGCCACACGGCAGGTCTAAAGAGACTTCCTAGCACTCGGCCCAGTTGTATAGACGACTTTGCTAGCGATGGTTCACTGCCTACTTACGTTTAGCATAGCCTTCAGCTACGTCATTTGCTACCACATAGCAAGGCGCCATTATCAGTTACTACTGATATTGTGAACTATGTACCGTCAAGAGCGACGTTCGTCATTAATGGATTAAAATTAAGTATTTCACCAGCTACGTCCGTTTTTCTAAATTCTAATTCCCTTGCCATGTTCCAGACCTCACGTCAGTCTGCGTGAGCTAAAACGCGTGCCTTTCGGCCTCCTCTAGTAAAACGGTGATGGCTCTCCTGCCAACCACAAAAAAGTGTGAAAAAACCGATAAAAATGACTGTCGGAAAGACTGAGGACATAGAACAGCCTAAACAACCTCTGTTGAAATTAAAAGTAATGGCGGTAATGCTGACAGCGCTATGCATTTGACTCTTAAATGCGGAGGAGAAGGTGGATAAGAGGAAAGAGCCCGTGAAGGCCTCTACGAGTTGAATGACATGTCTGTTGACGTGACATATGTAGAATCCAGAGTCGACAGGTAAAAGCTAGGGCACCCACTATTAGAATGAATTTAAAAGAGGTTTGGACGACTTCACGGCAAGTAAGTCAGAAGGAATAGATAACGTTTCATCGGAATTTCTAAAATCATTGGAGGAAGTGGTAACAAAGCGACTATTCATGTTGCTGTGTGACAGTAATGAGAGTGGCGATATACCATCAGACTTTCAAACATCATCCACACATTTCCGAGAAGTATCGCACAATGAGCGTAACAGCTCATACAGCCGAGTTTTGAGAAGGAGAATATACAGAAGAGTAGAAAAGAAAATTTAGGATCTGTTAGATGACGATGACTTTGGCGTTCGGGAAGGTAAAGTCACCAGAGACGCGACTCTGACGTTGCATTTGATAATAGACTGAAGAATAATCGAAACACATTCACAGGAACTGTCGTCCTGGAAAGAGGTATTGACAATGTAAAATGGTGCAAAGTGTTCCGGTTCCTGAGAAAAATAGAGGTAACATTCAGCACAATATACAATATGTTCAAGAACGAAGACAGAACAATAAGACTGGAAGGTTAAGAATTAAGTGCTCGGTTTAAAGAGGGTGTAAGACAGTGATGCAGCCTTTCGGCCCTACTGTTGAATCTATACATTGAAGAAGCAATGACGAAAATAAAAGAAAGGTTCAAGAACGAGATTAAATTTCAAGGAGAATAGAACGAATAGAATGAACAGTCTAATAAGTGCAGAACATGGACTGAGAGCAAATCGAAGAAATACGAGACTAATGAGAAGCAGAAGAAATGAGAACCGCGAGAAACTGAACATGAGAAGTGGGGATCACGAAGTAGACGAAATATAGGAATTCTGGCACCTAATAGGCAAAATAACCCATGATGAACTGAGCAAGGAGGACATAAAAAGCATACAACAGCTAGCAAAAGGGGCATTACAGCGCAAGAAAAGTCAAATAATATCAAACGTGGTCTAGGGGTAACGTCTTTAATTCATAATCAAAACATATTTGGTCCCGGGTTCGATCCCCGCCATTGCCTAAATCTTGATAAATAATCTGCATTGGCGGCAGAAGACTTCCGGCATAAGAAGTCAGCCTCATTCTGCCAACGGCCTTGTCAAAGAGGGCGGAGGAGCGGATAGAGGTTCAGGACACTCTCTTGTCCTAGGGGTGGGATATTGCCCCTAAAGGCGGAAGAATCAGCAATGATCAACGACATGAGGATGCAGAAGGCATTGGAAACCACTGCATTAAAGACACGTAACGTGTGTCTACAGGACATGTGGCCTGTAGTTGAAGAAGTGTCATGATATTCTCTCCATTGGCAAAATATTCCGGAATAGTCCCCCATTCGGATCTCCGGGAGGGGACTGCCAAGGGGGAGCTGACCATGAGAAAAAGATTGAATAATCAACGAAAGGATAATGTTCCACAAGTCGGGGCGTGGAATGTCAGAAGCTTGAACGTGGTAGGGAAAGTAGAAAATCTGAAAAGGGAAATGCAAAGGTTCAATCTAGTAGGGGTCAGTGAAGTGAAGTGGAAGGAAGAGAAGGATTTCTGGTCAGATGAGTATCGGGTAACATCAACAGCAGCAGAAAACGGTGTGACAGGTGTAGGATTCGTTATGAATAGGAAGGTAGGGCAGAGAGTCTGTTACTGTGAACAGTTCACTGACCGGGTTGTTCTAATCAGAATCAACAGCAGACCAACACCGACGACGATAGTTCAGGTATACATGCGACCCCGCAAGCTGACGATGAACAGATAGAGAAAGTGTATGAGGATATTGAAAGGGTAATGCAGTATGTAAAGGGGGACGAAAATCTAATAGTCATGGGCGACTGGAATGCAGTCGTAGGGGTAGGAGTAGAAGAAAAGGTTACAGGAGAATATGGGCTTGGGACAAGGTATGAAAGAGGAGAAAGACTAATTGAGTTCCGTAACAAGTTTCAGCTAGTAACAGCGAATACCCTGTTCAAGAAATTCAAGAGGAGGAGGTATACTTGGAAAAAGGCCGGGAGATATGGGAAGATTTCTATTAGAATACATCATGGTCAGACAGAGATTCCGAAATCAGATACTGGATTGTAAGGCGTACCCAGGAGCAGATCTCAGATCACAATATAGTAGTGATGAAGAGTATGCTGAAGTTCAAGACATTAGTCAGGAAGTATCAATACGCTAAGAAGTTCTAAGGAATGACGAGATACGTTTGAAGTTCTCTAACTCTATAGATACAGCAATAAGAAATAGCGCAGTAGGCAACACAGTTGAAGAGGAATGGACATCTCTAAAAAGTGCCATCACAGCAGTTGGGAAGAAAAACATAGGTACAAAGAAGGTAGCTGCGACGAAACCATGGGTAACAGAAGAAATACTTCAGTTGATTGATGAAAGGAGGAAGTACAAAAATGTTCCGGGAAAATCAGGAATACAGAAATACAAGTCGCTGAAGAATGAAATAAATAGGAAGTGCAGGGAAGCTAAGACGAAATGGCTGCAGGAAAAATGTGAAGACATCGAAAATGATATGATTGTCGGAAGGACAGACTCAGCATACAGAAAGCCAAAAGAACCTTTAGTGACATTAAAAGCAACGGTGGTAACATTAAGAGTGCAACGGGAATTCCACTGTTAAATGCAGAGAGAGCAGATACGTGGAAAGAATACATTGAAAGCCTCTATGAGGGTGAAGATTTGTCTGATGTGATAGAAGAAGAAACAGGAGTCGATATAGAAGAGATAGGGGATCCAGTATTAGAATCGGAATTAAAAAGAGCTTTGGAGGACTTACGGTCAAATAAGGCAGAAGGGATAGATAACATTCCATCAGAATTTCTAAAATCATTAGGTGAAGTGGCAACAAAACTACTATTCACGTTGGTGTGTAGAATATATGAGTCTGGCGACATACCAACTGACTTTCGGAAAAGCATCATCCACACAATTCCGAAGACGGCAAGAGCTGAAAAGTGCGAGAATTATCGCACAATCAGCTTAACAGCTCATGCATCGAAGCTGCTTACAAGAATAATATACAGAAGAATGGAAAAGAAAACTGAGAATGCGCTAGGTGGCGATCAGTTTGGCTTTAGGAAAAGTAAAGGCATGAGAGAGGCAATTCTGACCTTACGGCTAATAATGGAAGCAAGGCTAAAGAAAAATCAAGACACGTTCATAGGATTTGTCGACCTGGAAAAAGCGTTCCACAATATAAAATGATGCAAGCTGTTCGAGATTCTGAGAAAAGTAGGGGTAAGCTATTGGGAGAGACGGGTCATATAAATATGTACAACAACCAAGAGGGAATAATAAGAGTGGACGATCAAGAACAAAGCGCTCGTATTAAGAAGGGAGTAAGACAAGGTTGTAGCCTTTCGTCCCTACTCTTGAATCTGTACATCGAGGAAGCAATGATGGAAATAAAAGAAAGGTTCAGGAGTGGAATAAAAATACAAGGTGAAAGGATATCAATGATACGCTATGCTGATGACATTGCTATCCTGAGTGAAAGTGAAGAAGAATTAAATGATCTGCTGAACGGAATGGTCTAATGAGTATACAGTATGGTTTGAGAGTAAAGCGGAGAAGGACGAAGGTAATGAGAAGTAGTAGAAATGAGAACAGCGAGAAACTTAACATCAGGATTGATGGTCACGAAGTCAATGAAGTTAAGGAATTCTGCAACCTAGGCAGTAAAATAACCAATGACGGACGGAGCATGGAGGACATCAAAAGCAGACTCGCTATGGCAAAAAAGGCATTTCTGGCCAAGAGAAGTCTACTAATATCAAATACCGGCCTTCATCTGAGGAAGAAATTTCTGAGGATGTACGTCTGGAGTACAGCATTATATGGTAGTGAAACATGGACTGTGGGAAAACCGGAACAGAAGAGAATCGAAGCATTTGAGATGTGGTGCTATAGACGAATGTTGAAAATTAGGTGGACAGATAAGGTAAGGAATGAGGAGGGTCTACGCAGAATCGGAGAGGAAAGGAATATGTGGAAAACACTGATAAGGAGAAGGGACAGGATGATAGGACATCTGCTAAGACATGAGGGAATGACTTCCATGGTACTAGAGGGAGCTGTAGAGGGCAAAAACTGTAGAGGAAGACAGAGATTGGAATACGTCAAGCAAATAATTGAGGACGTAGGTTGCAAGTGCTACTCTGAGATGAAGAGGTTAACACACGAAAGGAATTCGTGGCGGGCCGCATCAAACCAGTCAGTAGACTGATGACCAAAAAAAAAAAAAAAAGAAAAGAAGTTCTTAATTTTAGGAAGAAATTTCTGAGAATGAACGTTTGGAGCAGACCGTTGTGTGGTAGTGAAAGAAAGTCTGTGTAAAACTGGAACACAAGAGAATCGAAGGATTTGAGATGCGGTGCTACAGGTGAATGTTGAAAATTAGGTCGACTGATAACGTAAGAAATGAGGAGATTCTCCGCAGAATCGGAAGAAAACTATGGAAAATGCTGACACGAAAGAGGAATAGGAGGATATGGAAAGTTTTGCGACATCAGGAATGAACTTCCGTTGTACTACAGAAAGCCTACTTGATTAATAATACTTTTTTTTTAACTTCACTACTCTGTTCAAACTTATGCATTCCTCTCTCCTATTCGTAACATTTCTCTATGTCGTTGGTTGTTTAGTCTTCTTCTGATGGTTATCTACCCCTCGTCTGCCCCCTCCGGGCGATCCAAATCCGAGACTAATGGGGTATCTTTTGTCTATGGAGACATCATCATGACACTGTTTCAACTACGGGCCGCGTGTCCTGTGCGTTTTCATTTGATTCTGCAGCCTTACTGCGTTGATCATTGCTCATTCTTTCTCCCTTTTAGGAGCAGTTTTCCAACCCAAGAGCAATTCTGTCCGCTCGCTTTGACAATTCCGCTGGCAGAACAAGGATGATCCCATTTACCGGGAGTCTTGCAATTTCAGCTGTAGCTGGGTTCGAACGGGGGACACAGGATGTTTTCATTACTAGTCAAAGATGATTCTACTCGACCTGGAACACCCAGGTGTTTCCAAGAGCCTGTGACAGCGGCACTTTAATCGCTGTTTCACTTACCTAAGAGCCTAAGACAACCCACTCGACCGGTGGTTATAGGTTATGCTGTTCGACTGTCATCTGCCGACATCAAGAAGAAAATGGTAAACACCATTAAAGACGAAGTTTCCATTAGTTTAGTAGACTGTGTATACTAAATAACAGCATTATGTTTACGAAGTATTAATTTGCAATTATAAAGGGCAATTAAATGAAAACGAGAAAGATGGAAAAAGTAACTAAACAGTTTATTATTTCAAAAGTAATCTCCGTATCTTTTAATACACTTATCCCACTATGAGAGACAACCGTCATGCGTTCATGGAAAAATGTCCGCGGTTGCCTATGGAACCATGACTGTACCCAGGCGTGTGCCTTTTCGTCTCACGCAAATCAGCGGGACACCTGAATACAATCCTGGTTCAGCTGGCAATCGCATACACTTTTCCATGAAATCCTTGACCGCTGCCTCACAATGGCACAAAAGGAATTAACAGTTACGGCAAATACTTAATTTTTTTCCGTCTGTCTCGTTTTCATTTGACTATCCCTTACATGCTTGATGTAGCCAATATTTATGGAAAGTATGCAAGTTCACATACTGACTTTTTAAACAGATTCACATCAAGAAAAAATTGACATTGTGTGGGAAACTATGTCTCTGAATCTTGCGTAGACTAAGATACTTAAATTAGTTCCTAAGCCTGTTTACGAAATTCATTTTAAACAAAGTAGTGTAGTTACGCTTATCCATTACGGACATTTTAGAACCGTGACTGTATATTGAATGTAAATAAGTTATACAAAATTGCAGGGAGTTACATCATTATTGCTAGAATAACGCTGGGTGCTGGCTCCAAGACAAAAATGGAGGCAGACAGATGGACATTAACCGAAAAAAGCCGCCTATACTGCCGCAGTAAGTAAAAAACTAAATTTCCATCCATATCGACAGATAAGCTATAGTCATGGCGATACATTAAAGTGTGACCCATCTTTTTGTCAAAGAGCCAGCACCCAGCATTATGGTAGCAATAATGATGTAACTTCCTGAAACCATCTGTAGATGAACCTGAAAGGGTTCGAAAACCGGTTCATGGAATAAAAAATAATTATTCAGAAAAGTGAAGTTTTTCATAACTTATTTAAAAAACGTAGTGTAGTTTTTTTCTTCCATTTAATTGGAAGTTAACTCTTGGCATTGTCCCTCATAAAATGTACCACCACATTACGTATTCAGGAGTTTCCGCCTCTCAATAAACGTCAACGTTAGAAATAATTTCTAAAATTAGAATCAAGGTTGTAAATATAATTTACTAATAAGAAAAGGAATAGAAAATATTTTATAATTTTGTTTTACGAGCGGAAAAGTCTGATTGAATATTCTTGATTTGAGAGTCCTGAAGGGCGAGCTGTTTTAATTGTAAAAACCCACGCAACCTTCTTTCGAAAGCAGACCTCAAAGACTCAAGAGTAAGGAGACCTAGTGACTACGGTGGGCAGGAGAGGCGCGAGAATTCATCCTGGTGCGCACGAAACCAGTCCTGGACGATGCAAGCTATGTGAACAGGGTCCCTGTCGTCTTGGAATACGACAGCACCATTGGAGAACAAACATTGTACCATGGGGTGGGCCTTGTCATCCAAAACGGTCACATAATGGTAGACAGTAGCACGACCTTAGAGAGCAGCCACAGAACCCATGGAATACTATATGGCTGCAAGTTCATCACCGAGCCCCCGACAAGTTTCACTGTTGGGACACAAACTAGGATACAAGTTGTACACAGTGTGGAGCAAAACTCATCAGACCAAATGACATTCTTCCATACAATCAGGTTTATGGTTTCCTTATGACGTTTTTCTGCTGGGGTTATTTCAGTCACTGACGTATGGTTTTGGACTCCAGCTCGCTCTACACAGATGATGGAGCGCCTGTTTTTGCTGGCAGACACTGTATGCGAATGTGACATTCAGTTCTGCAGTGACTTGACTTTTGCAGCTGTCGACCTATAATCTATCGTCACAGTCCTCTTCAATGCCAGTCCGTCACGAACGCTAAAAAGAAATTTTCGTCCTCGTTGTGGTTTAGTGGATGATACTTTTCTGCTTTTCTTGTATACAGGACAAATCTTCAAAACGGTGCCTCTTGAAACACAGAACAGTTTAGCTACCTTGGTTACGGGCCTCAACAATTTGACCACGTTCGAATTCGCTTCAAATAATGCTCTCAGAACCACACAGAACACTCTTCTGGTGACGACTGACACTTGCAAAGTATTGAGGGTATTGAACAGGCGCAGTTCGTGGTAAAATACAACAGCACAACCTGCAAGCTTGGCTCACATGTGCATTTACTTTCCAGTATGTATTTCTTCTGTGTTTCCGTATTTTTGTCTAACCCCGTATACTAATTGCCGGTGCAGAAAGCTCCTTTGAGAATTACTGGAACTATAAACAAATGATTACCATTCGTAATAAAGTGGCCCCTGCCCATCACGTCTGGACGCACCTCGCTCTAGTCTTTGACGTAAGCATGTGACTTGTATATTGCTTACGGGGTGTAAGAGCTGATTTCCGAAATGTTTACCGCTCGCCGTTACAGCGGCACGGAGCTTTGCAGTCACACTTGTTACGGTATGCGGCGCAGACTCCCTGCGGCCACAGCAGGTGGCCGAGACAAATTCGCGGCCAGGCCACAGTGGGGAAGGGTTGGAGAATTCTGGCCACGTAGCGTGGCGGCCGGCCAGCGCAGAGCACGTGCCACCGCCAATTATGGCTCACGTGCACGCTGACGGACACAGCATGCGCTCCTGCCGGCCACTGCCACAGCACATTTCTGCAATACTTGCGAGGATTCCAAACAAGCTGCCCGCTGAAATTAATCATAGCGTCGACAGAGCTAATAGAAAACCACACTACGTCCTTCGGAACTGGTCTTGAGAGAAGTAACTTCCCCTTCAGAGTAAATACGTTGGGGCAGTGTTAAAACCCAACGCCCACAGGTGTTAGGCACACGACATTTGAGAGGGCTAGTTGTATACCTAAAGGATGAGGAGACTTAACTTTCACGTTTGTCTTCTAGGAGAGCGGAGCTATTAGCATCACTGTGGTGTGAGGAAACTCGTTTGCTATAAATACGAGATGTATACTGCCTGACAGTTATCTATCTGTTTACTGATTTATTTGTTCATCCAGGGATAATTATTAAATGATATAGGATTGTTCATCATGTTACAGTAGAGATAAATAGTTCAAATTATTCATACAGACATATTACACCGATCAGCCAGAACATTTTGACCATCGACCTACTGTCTAAATAAATCCGTTCACGTGATAGCAGCATCGCCTGGCGACGAACAACTACTAATCAGACACACGCACGGTGCATGTCGTATCAGTGAGAGTAGTGGGTCTGTGCAGAAAGGGGAAGGCGTGCTATCTATCTTAGTTTGACCGGCGGCAGACTGTGTTGGCCCGGATGCTCGGCATAAGCATTTTGGAAACTGTACGACTTGCCGGGCGTTCGAGGAGTGCTTCAATACATGGCGAAACAAACGTGAACCACTCCCAGCCGTGGAGTTGGGCGGTCACCCCTCATTACAGATGTCGGATGTCGTAGGTTGCGAGATTGCCAAAATAGGACAGACGCAAACTGTGGCGGAAGTAATATCTGACTTTAATGCTGGGCAGAGTACAAGAGTGTCTGAACACACAGTGGACCGAACGCTCCTAACGATTGAACTAGGCAGACGATGACCCATGCATGTGCCAATTCTAACACCACGACGTAGGCTATTAGGACTGAAATGGGCACGTCCCCATCGGCACTAGACGTTGGTGCAGTGGCAAGCGTTTCATGGTCTGATGAATCCCGATACATCTACATGTACATGGATACTCTGCAAATCACATTCAAGTGCCTAACAGAGGGTTCACTGAATCATCTTCACAATTCTCTATTATTCCAATCTCGTATAGCGCGTGGAAAGAATGAACATCTATATCTTTCCGTACGAGCTCTGATATCCTTATTTTATCGAGGTGATCGTTCCTTCTTATGTAGGTCGGTGTCAACAAAATATTTTCATATTCGGAGGAGACAGTTGGTAATTGGAATTTCGAGAGAAGATTCCATCGCAACGAGTACCGCCTTTCTTTTAATGATTTCCAGCCCAAATCATTTATCATTTCTGTGACACTCTCTCCCATATTTCGCGATAATACAAAACGTGCTGCCTTTCTTTGAATTTTTTCGATGTACTCCGTCAGTCTTTTCTAATATGTATTCCACACCGCGTAGCAGTATTCTAAAAGAGGACTAACAAGCGTAGTGTAGGCAGTCTCCTCAGTAAGTCTGTTACATTCTCTAAGTGTCCTGCCCATAAAATGCAGTCTTTGGTTAGCCTTCCCCACAAAATTTTCTATGTGTTCCTTCCAATTTAAGTTGTTCGTAATTATAATACCTAGGTATTTAGCTGAATTTACGCCTTTTAGATTAGACTGATTTATCGTTTAACCGAAGTTTAGCGAGTTCCTCTTAGTACTCATGTGGATTACCTCACACGTTTCGTTATTTAGGGTCAACTGCCAGTCCACACCATTCATGCCGAAGGTCCTTGACACCTGTACTGCGGGGCGTAGTCAAATACGCGGCGGCTTCGTTATGCTCTGAGAACATTCATATGAGCGTCTATGGATCTAGCGAGGCTCGTTTAAAGCACCTTGACAGATAAGGAGTGTCGTACACTGCCTGCAGACCACATACATCCCTTCATGACGCCGTGCTGGTTCGAATCCTGCCTCGGGCATGGATATGTGTAATGACCTTAGGTTTAAGTAGTTCTACGTTCTAGGGTACTGATGACCTAAGATGTAAAGTCCCATAGTGCTCAGAGCCATTTGAACCATTTTGATCCTTCATGACGATCATGTCTCCTGACTACACTGGTATTTTGCATATAGATAATGACCCATGCCACAAGGCAAGGAGGATGATGGAGTGGTTCAAGTAACACAGTGGCGAGTTCCAATTGATGTGTTGGCCACCCAGCTCACAAGATCGAAACCCGATCGAAAACACTTGGGATGTGGCTGTCGCGGTGCCATAGCCCATGGCCCCCTCATCGGAATTTACGGGAATTAGGTGACTTGTGTGTGCAGATGTAATGTCAGCTCCCTCCAGTGACGTACCACAGCATCATTGCTTCCACGCCTGCTGTTAGCTGCACCCATGGTGGACATACTGGTTTTTAGGTAGGTGGTATAAGATGTTATGAAGATAGACGGGAGGTCCACCGCGGCATTTACCTGATGTGATTTAGGAAAACCACGGAAAACCTACATCAGGATGGGCGACCAGAGCAAATTCTATCCTCCCGAATAAGAGGTCAATGTCTTAACAACTGTACTGCCTCATTCGTTTGCCTCTGTTGCATAATGTTCTTTGAAATACACTCAGTTCTTTCCAGATAACTTACAATGTAAACATAGTGTAGTTCCTTATTGCTGATTATTTAGTTTCATGTTCCAGGGATCACTTGTACAATAAAATGTGGCGATTTGAAATGAGACCTGTATATTTATGATCATTTATACACTCCTGGAAATTGAAATAAGAACACCGTGAATTCATTGTCCCAGGAAGGGGAAACTTTATTGACACATTCCTGAGGTCAGATACATCACATGATCACACTGACAGAACCACAGGCACATAGACACAGGCAACAGAGCATGCACAATGTCGGCACTAGTACAGTGTATATCCACCTTTCGCTGCAATGCAGGCTGCTATTCTCCCATGGAGACGATCGTAGAGATGCTGGATGTATTCCTGTGGAACGGCTTGCCATGCCATTTCCACCTGACGCCTCAGTTGGACCAGCGTTCGTGCTGGACGCGCAGACCGCGTGAGACGACGCTTCATCCAGTCCCAAACGTGCTCAATGGGGGACAGATCCTGAGATCTTGCTGGCCAGGGTAGTTGACTTACACCTTCTAGAGCACGTTGGGTGGCACGGGATACATGCGGACGTGCATTGTCCTGTTGGAACAGCAAGTTCCCTTGCCGGTCTAGGAATGGTAGAACGATGGGTTCGATGACGGTTTGGATGTACTGTGCACTATTCAGTGTCCCCTCGACGATTAACAGAGGTGTACGGCCAAACACGCATACGATCATCATTGGCACCAAGGCAGAAGCGACTCTCATCGCTGAAGACGACACGTCTCCATTCGTCCCTCCATTCACGCCTGTCGCGACACCACTGGAGGCGGGCTGCACGATGTTGGGGCGTGAGCGGAAGACGGCCTAACGCTGTGCGGGACCGTAGCCCAGCTTCATGGAGACGGTTGCGAATGGTCTTCTCCGATATCCCAGGAGCAACAGTGTCCCTAATTTGCTGGGAAGTGGCGGTGCGGTCCCCTACGGCACTGCTTAGGATCCGACGGTCTTGGCGTGCATCCGTGCGTCGCTGCGGTCCTGTCCCAGGTCGACGGGCACGTGCACCTTCCGCCGACCACTGGCGACAACATCGATGTACTGTGGAGACCTCACGCCCCACGTGTTGAGCAATTCGGCGGTACGTCCACCCGGCCTCCCGCATGCCCACTATACGCCCTCGCTCAAAGTCCGTCAACTGCACATACGGTTCACGTCCACGCTGTCGCGGCATGCTAGCAGTGTTAAAGACTGCGATGGAGCTCCGTATGCCACGGCAAACTGGCTGACACTGACGGCGGCGGTGCACAAATGCTGCGCAGCTAGCGCCATTCGACGGCCAACACCGCGGTTCCTGGTGTGTCCGCTGTGCCGTGCGTGTGATCATTGCTTGTACAGCCCTCTCGCAGTGTCCGGAGCAAGTATGGTGGGTCTGACACACCTGTGTCAATGTGTTCTTTTTTCCATTTCCAGGAGTGTACATGGTATTAAGAAAAGACATGCAGATCTGAGTTACTACCCTCACCTTTCACAAATTACAATAATAGATATTATTTTACGGAATAAGAGGACTTGTTTGTTCATTTTCAAATTTTAGTTTTCTGTGTTTCAGACTTTCTAATTTTTTCTGGTACTGCAGTTATGTGGATCATTGTTCCTTTTTAACCGCTGTGGATTATTTACAGCAAACTTCATGAGTGAACAAATAGACTAAGAAGCAGCATGCAAAATGCCTGACACCTTAATCAGATGTGTACAAGGTGATCGTGGGTGAGCAGAATATATTGTTCTCATAGCAGGTTTTTCAGAAATATACATTTCTGTTCTTAAAGATCAGTTTTCCCGGAACATTATAGCATGTCGTGTTACTGAAAGAAAATAATGTAAAAATATGTCAGCTTACTGACTTGTCCCTCTACAAGATTTTCAATCATTCTAAGTGCAAATATGGCTGAAGTATGTTGCTCTAGGGGATCCGAAAAGTGATTTTTCCAGTATACATTCTCATTAATATGAACAACGAAGAATTTTGTAGCTTCCACGCTACTTATTATTTTCCCATTATGTGTTCTGCTTACCACTGGTGTGGGATATCCAGATGCGCAGCAATGAATGACTTGTGTCTTTTTTTGAAATTGAAGGTGACGCAGTTTTCAAAAAAATGGTCAGTAATATTTAATGCCTTGATTAACTACAATACTACTCTCATCTGTAAAAAGAACTACTTCTAATATATTTCCTTTACTTCATGTCTATGGTCACAAATTTTTATGTCATCAGACTTCAGGTTTCGGTCTATAATTAACATCTCCAGTTATAATTTATAAAAAAATGTCTTAATATACTGGCGCCATAGTGGCATCGTCATATGCTAAGCACAAACTCAGTGCCAGCATCGTCAAACATATATAAGTAATACTATACGCAAGAGTCATCTTGTCAGCAGCACTACTGCTCAAAACAAGGATGGTCATTATAAACCGAAACCGGTAGTCTGATGACATAAAAATTCGTGACCATAGAAGTGAAGTAAAGTAAAGGAAATTCAGTCTATATTCGAGTGACTAGCAGCTCCTGAGCCATGAACATGCTGCTGTGGCCCTTTCACCATCTCCAGTCTGCTCGGAAAAACGACTCCAGGCCCTTAAACATGTTACTAGGCCTGACGCTGAGTCAGCACCGCTGTCACGGTGAGTGACGTGTTGAACTCAGGAGAATGATACCATTATTATACACGTTATCTCATAATTTTCTTGTAAAACATTGTAATGTGGCAGGGTGTTGTAGTTTTCTCCTTTCAGTATGCGTCCAGACAAACACTGTTTCCATTAGAACGTGTAGAACTATTAGTGGAACATTTAGTAATGTGGTTCCCCATATGTATAACGGATTAGTAGATGTACTCACTTGGCGCTGTGGGCATACCCCTGTTCCTAAATAATTCTTCACAATGACCACAAGTGCTACTTCTAGTTATTATTATTGTGGCCCCTTTTCTTAAGTTTAATAATTCTGTCTTTGTTTTGTGCCTTCGATCCCCAGAAAAGAATCAAATATGTAGGAACTGAGTGTATGTTGGAATAATATACCACCAAAAGGTATTGACTTCTACTAAGTGATGATAGAACCCTAAGTGCAAAACATACTGATGACACTCTTTTTGACAGAATCTGCGCGTGTTCAATGCATGCTGTTGGCAATGAATATATATGTATATCTAAAAATATGTCTTTCTTACAAAATCTATAATTTTTTCATCTTGCTTTCAAAGGGAACAGTTTGTTCCATCTCAGGTACAATTAGTTCTTTTGTTGCATTATATTGAATATACTTTCAACATTTCTTTTAGTTTAAATAGTGTGATATCTCGAGTGAAGAAGTGGACTACCTGTTTATTTAATTCAGTTCATAATTATATAAATGCACTGCCTTTTCCTAATCCCACTACGTTGTCTTGGGTTCATTAAGTTTGGGGTCTGTACTAAGCATTCGTCTGCTGGTAGTGCCAAGGCAGAGATGTGTTCACCCTGTAGGTCGGTTAATGCCAGCCTAAGCCTGGAGTAGAGACAGAGATGATTCACCTGTTTGCCAGGGGTTAGTCCGGGGTTGGTAATAGCTGCCCCTCCCTTTCAGGTAAGGAAACGACCGTTGAGGGCCACCATGACAGTCATTCTTGGGTAGCGGCTGAACTGAGCTGACGGAATCGAAGGCGATCTCTGTCTTTGCAGCCAATTTCACTATGGGATGAGGTATTATGGTTTACACTGTTACTAATCCGCTCTTTTTCAATATAGAAATAGTTAGCGTGTTGTTACGGCCATTCATTAATTTTTTGAGAAATTTTGCCTTTACAATTCAAGTCTTCAGTTAGGGTTCCTTTTTCAGAGGGGGGCTCGCGTTATACATTTATAGTGCTGCAATCACTTGGTGCCTTTGGCACACGAGAGCAGCAGTAGCTCTAAAAAAGTTGTATAGTCTCACTTTTAGAAGCAGCATTTCTGTTGCAATGTTAAAGTAACCTGGGGCCTCACCCCGCCTGGTCAACACGTGGTCGTAACGGCTGATGAGTAATTTGGATGACGATTCCGTGTGAAACCTGGCAGGAGATGCGTGTGTGACATACTTAAGGTTCTAAGCGTGTGACGTAATATTCTTCTAGGCCATCTCATAAATTTCCTTCACAGTTCCTTTTTAACCCCTATTTAACAGCAGCACGTCCTAACTGCTTTGATAAAGAGTAGGTTGAGCGTGAAATTGATTGTATAGTATGGAAAGCAGGATCGAACAGAGGGGTGAGTACAATGAAATTAGCTGTTGATATCGGTCACCGACGTGGTGCCGAACTGCACTACAAGCGAGCTACCAGTTCGTTCTTGGCAATTAGTTAAGGTGAGGGTGCTTACGTGTGTGGTTAATTGATTATTTGCGTGTGCCTTATTTCACAGGATGTTTTATTTTTAAGAATATGCTTTCTTTTGTGAATATTGGAGATGTTTATATGTCTGCTTTGTTCCCCCGTTTTTCCGCCAAATAGAATTTTTGTTATTCGGTCCAAGTAGTATTCTTGGGTCTGAATTTCGATCACTGTCCCAGCAGACGGACCACAAGGGCAGCAACGTAGTTTTTTCCCAGTGCTTAAGTAGAAAAGAGATACCTGTTAGTTTAAGCACCTTCAGTGAGAGACAAAACTAGAACTTATTTGACTTGACTTTGTTTTTGCTGCAATTATTAAATTTGCAAAGTTTTGGGGAATATAGATAATAAATGTTATATTAAGTTTGCAAAGTTTCTGGGAACCTAGACAGTAAATTTCCTGTAAACTTGAGGTCATGGATTTAGTGGTCATTAAAAACCCGAGTCCTGTGTCGAGAGCAATGTCATGAATTTAATGATCATTACAAACCTCAGTCCTGAGCAGAGAGCAATGTTACCAACAGAGTGGTGTCTTTATAGATCATGATAGAGCGTGGCCTTTAGTGGCTTGCCCACTCGGTTGTTCGTGTCCTCCCCCGCGTTACCCGTTGTGCGATATTAACACAATGATCATCAGATCATTTAAGTGAACGTCGGGCCGGCCCCTTAAATTCAATCCTTCCGAGCAATGTGTCAAGCGGGCAAGTAGGTGTCAATGAGGCGACTTGGCCACACACACGTCCGGCACGCTATAGCTTAGATAGAAGGAAACAGAGGAAGAGAGATAAAAAAAAAAAAAAACGATGCATAACTCAACAGAAGGAACCTTTCAGTTTGAAACGTCCGCTTAGAAAAATTCAGAGTCGCCATATGAAACGTCCCCTTAGAAAAATTATAAGTGCCTCTGCTTAAACTGACACACAATATTTTTAGCGCCACGCAATCTGACTTTAAATAATCCCTACAAAAGAATGGCTCTGACTAACGATAACCTATACCTTCCACGAATCACTTACCTCACAAAAACCTTCGTTACTTAAACTACCGCAATACAGCGAGCGCCACTACTGCCAGCTAAATAAAAGATTCGAACTACGGAAGGCACTAACTAGTGATAGGCATAGTTAGCAAATGAAAGATTTTGATAGAGAACGAACAATGTATTTACCTTAATAGAGTTCAAACGTCAGTTCATGACATCCAGTCTCTCTAATGGACACATGTCCAGATCATCCGCTCTCAAAACTCCGCCACCTCTCTCCCCAATCCACTACTGCTGGCGGCTCACCTCCTACTGCGCAACGCTACGCGCTGTTAACAGCCAACTGCCCAACACAACAATAGCAAATTCCAACAATGCTAGCCAGCACAGTCAGTGATTTTCATATAGAGCGCTACGTCGCGTTACCAATAGAAAAACCTAAACAGCCAACTTACAAGTTTAATGTGACAGTAATATTTTTCTTCTTTATACTGAAGTCCATTCTGTGTTTTTTACTGTTCAATGTGAGTTTACTACGTGTTGCTCAATCGTAAACACGTATCACAGCTTCATTTGTTTTCTTTAATAGGGCTGTGATGTAGCTGTCATCAGTAAAGAGAAATTTGCATTGGGCATTATTGGGTCAGTGTGAGTCAAACATACCAGTAAGGAGACGAAGAACAATTAGCAGCTTATGGAGTTTGAACGACTAAGAGAGGTATTTATTTATCATTTCTTTATCGAGTTCTGTAAGACGGCAAGAGTAGAGCTATTATGTCCTCCCTTATATCTGACCTGGGTCGAAGTATCAACCTTGCCAGATCGGGGTCGAACCGTGTAGGTTTTCGCCTGTTTTTCAGCTAAACAAGCTAATCGGCTAATCTGCGGTTATATTGGGCGTGGGGGGGGGGAGGGGGGGGGGGAGGGTCAGCGGGAGGTGAGTTGGGAGTTGGAGAGCGGAGCTGCGGACAGAGAGGCGAACGCAACCGTGGAGTGGCTATCTGCAAGTAGCTGACGTCACCGAGAGAGGGCGCTCCGAACCGATCAGTGCGGTAGCGCTGGTTGCTGACACGCTGTAAGCAGGGCGCAGGATTCGGCAGCTTTGGCAGACAGTGCGGGGACGTAAGTTGTAATAGTTGGTTACTGCACGACTATCCGATATCACAGTGCGTGGATTGGCACGGTATCAGCGAGGACAGGGGAACGTGTAGCTGATGTTCGACAACGTACTGAGATGGCCAGTACGTGATTCTGGAAGATCGGCAGATTTAATAACCAGTGGAGCGACGTTTTTGCCTTGTGGTCGTGCCCGCGAACATAACTGAAACGTATTACAGTTCTGTTCAATACAGCTAGAATCTGACTTTCAAGGAAGTATGACTCTTGTCCTACAGGAGCTGACGTTTGGTAATTTGATAAACGATGCTCAATTTTCCTGTCTTGATCAGACAGAAGGAAAGAGCAACGTTGTCTCAAATTTTAGAAACAGGCTTTTCAAAGGGGTAGATAATGCTTCAGATGTTTTCAGTCATCAGGTATAAGCTGAATGGTAAGTGTATATTTTCCGTGGTTTTTAAACTGAGCCACAAGGAGTGTGCGCGAGACTTGAGGCGCCATGTCACGGATTGCGCGGCGCCTCCCGCAGGAGGTTCGAGTCCTCCCTAGAACATGTGTGTGTGTGTGTGTGTGTGTGTGTGTGTGTGTGTGTGTGTGTGTGTGTGTGTGTTGTTCTTAACGTAAGTTAGTTTAAATAGTGTGTAAGTCTAGGGACCGATGACCACAACAGTTTGGTTTCTTAGGAATTGACACACATTTCAACATTTTTTTAAAGATGATGACAAGAAGAATGTAAATTTTCTGTGTCATTGTAGGTGTAATGTGTTTAAGGCGCGGTTGTTAAAAGCACAATGTCGTTTGTAAAAGCCTAGTAAGACAATTAACAGCATATGAAGTTTTTATTTTACGACGTTGCTGTTTTTATTAACTGGTGCTCTACATAAAATTAAAAAGAGATTTAACTGTGTAAATAACATTTTTATTCCTAGGACCTGAGGTGACAATGTTTGAATTTTGTTTGGTCTACTGATGTCAAATAAATGTTCCTAAAAGTTTCCCTTGACATTCAGCAAGCTTCCAGATCGTTCCACTTCCTAAATCCGACCGGTATCCTTGTTAACTGTCTAACCAGACATTCCACATATTTTAAATAGAGTGTATTGCAATAACCGTGTTATAAGTAACTTCAAGTGTAGAACACAACTGTTATAAATTGCTATATTAAAAAAAATAATAAATAAAAAAACAACACAGTTCCGTTCCAGAAGTAAAACAATAAATAGGCTACCGGAAAAAAAGTTATACATCGCAACGGTACACATTGGATACATAAAACGATTAGCTTTACAGATCAATAGCACAAGCGGTTCTAGGATACCACGCGCTGACTCCTGCTGAATCACCTATATTAGTACGTGACCTAGCCTCCAGGGCAGCAATACACACGGCGAATAGTGTCCTGGGATATGCTAGGCCACGCCTGTTCGACCTGCTCACGTAAGAGTTCTTGGGTGACGAGTCACTTCCCCTCCCTTCATATGCTCCACGTGCTCGACAAGACACAAGTCTGTAGATCGTGGTGCCCAAGGCAGTTGCTACACGTCCTGCAGCAGGCAGTTTATGGGCCCACATTATCCTATACAATATACACATCACCTGCAAGAAAAAAAGGGTGTAACATCATTCCGCACGTACCGAGTGCAAGTTAGCGTCCCCCCTACACACACGTGAAAGAGAGCTTATATTATCGCACACCAGACCATGAAGCCTGAGGTGGGACCAGCGCTCACCAAGGCTACGTCGAACGTACAAACGACTATCATTTGTTTGCAGGCAGATTCTGGTTTCATTGCTGAAGACCATGGCCCGCCATTCCATCTTCCAAGAATTCTTGTGACGATCGTTCATGTCGATGCTGTGGCCTAACTGGCTATGGGTGTGAGTGCCCATAGTCTAACTGCTAATAATCGGCTCACAACAGTTCATGTTGACACGCCTGGGCTCAAAAACCCTATTATCTGTGTTTTGGCGGCTGTGCGATCTGCCACTACTGCCCTTTCAATTCAACGGTCCTGGTGGGCGTTTATGCTGCGTGGTCACTCAGAACCTCACCTACCGTTATTAAAATGTTCACGTAATCATTGGTACCAGCATTGTTCTCCAACTGACGAAGCACGCCCAACGTCTCTGGAAGGTCTCCGAAAGGACCTTCCCGCTACTCGGAAGGTCATACTTTCACCTCTTTCAAAGTCGCTCAGTCGGTTGTAGGAAGTGTGAGTGGGTCTTCGTGACGTGGTTGCCTGCTTGCCCCACACGTTCGCACCACACTGAGCCTTCTGGCGGTCAACATTCCCTATTAAAGGGTAGACACAGACAGCACTCACCAAGCAATTATTCTAAGTAATGGCGGACGACGTATTAACCATTATAAGTACATCCCCCATCCCTAGGTGGCATATGTCGTCATCAGGTCAAAACAGGTGTTGTCTTTCAACGTGTACTAATTTTTTGCCGTAAAGTAAAAATTACAGTAAAGTAGACTTAATCAATGCACACTAGTAGCGATGTACATGAGAAAAATGGGAGTAAGACCCAGAGTGTGATCTGAAATTGTATAATTAACGAAGATAGGGGAAAAAGTGATGTGAACGATTCAGAAATGAAAAAGAAACAAACGTAACTGGGAGGAGCTGAGAGGATTTGCTACACTCTTTTATAAAGGGAAAAACTGGCCTTATACGCCAAGTTTTGGATAGACTTCATGAGGGTGACAGCAGAAAGAGCCTTAGCTTCTACAACGTAGAATGCTGGCAGATGTTGTGAATGTTGTAATCCGGCCAAATATCCCAGCAGATGAAAAGTATAGGGTGATTACAATTATAGTTAAACTTTCAAAACGCTGTGGAAATATAACCACTGGTCAGAATGACCTCAAGTTGCTACAGAATACTATCGGAGAAGGGGAAAACGTATGGCAGAAGAAGAAAAATATTGTGAAAATTGATTAGTAGGCTATATGTATCATAATACGTAAATGAAAACACGTGTCATGGTCACGACCCATTGAAGTTGGTAAAAACATGCCGGGTAAACGGCTTTTCCTCCTTCTGCGTCTGTGACGTTCGTCAAGACTGTCTCAATGCAGGATCGCGCTCTGCTTGTAACGCTGTTTTACAAGATTGACGACTGTGCACACGTCGCTCTGCAGAAGTTCCAAACGCAGAAGTATTTGAAAAGAAGGCGTTGGTCCGATGACTATCGTGTGTCTGGAGAAAACGATTTGGAAATTTGAAAAGACGGGTAGATGAGGGAACGATTTGATTCGACGTCAGTGGAAGCAGTGATCACTGAAATGCAGGAGTAGATGAGTAGTGGTGTGCAGACGTGTAATACACGGAGATTTTACTGTGCATTGGACATACCCGTACCCACGGTGTGTAAAATCCTACAAAACATCCTTGTTTGTTATCCACTGAAAATTACCCATGTGCACGAGATGCTTCCTGTTGACCTGCCAGCAAGAGAGACAGTTAGAATTTCTTGCTCGCATGGAAGTAGACAATGATTGGCCGTGGAATATTTTGTGGACAGAGGAAGCCCACTTTCATGTGACAGGATAATATGTTAGCACATGGAAAATGTACAAGCAAATCAACCAGTACCACTTCATCCTGAAGTATGGGTTTACGGAATCATTTATCATAGGGCCACATTTTAACACGAGACAGGTGCTTTTGGTCCTGTTACCTGTAACGTCACTGGTAAGCTCTATGAGTGTCTTTCGCGCATCCACGCCCTTTTTCTGCTCTCTAACAACGTGGATGTGTGGATGGGATAATGTTTATACAAGATGGTTCACTTCTGCAAATTGCAAATCCAGTTAAGCAGCTGCTGAAGTGCCATTTCGGAAATCCTAGAATTATCAGCCGCCATTTCCCTACTGCCTGGACGTCCCGATCCCCTGATCTTAATTCGTGTGAATACTTGCTGTAGGGCTATATGAAAGATGTTGTGTTCAGTGCTCCGATTGCAATCTTCACTGCATTGAAGGCACGCATTGCGCAACACATTCTGAACGTGATCCCGGAAACACTTCGATCAGTTGTGGAACACGCTGTTTCTCGTTGTCAAGCTGTTGCATGAAGCAGTGGACAGAATACTGAATAAGTTTTGCGCCAGTCACATGGAAATTAATAATCCTATTTGATTTTGATTGATGCTTTTTATGCTGCTTTTGACCTCAGGAAGATTACAAACCGATGTGACTGATGCTTTTTATGCGGTTTTTGGTCTCATGGTAATTATAAGCCGATTTGTGCCATCTGATATCATATGACCTTGCCGTGGTGGATGGGCTTACGTAAGTAACTTTATCACATCTGTGCACCCATGCACACTTTGTAGTACAGTTTAATTAAACGTACACCTTAGGCATTGTTGTATGATTCATTTGTCATTTGCAGTCGACCACTGTTAAATTTTGATGCTTACAGCACCATCTATTGCTACATTCGGTAACTATTTATTTTTCTTCTGCCGTAAGTTTTCCCTCTTCTCCGATAATATTCGGTTGCAATTTGACGTCATTCTGAACAGTGGTGTTATTCCTACAGTGGCTTGAAAGTCTAACTTTAATTATAATCGCCGGCCAGGGTCGCCGGTTCTAGGCGCTACAGTCTGGACCCGTTCGACGGCTACGGTCGCACGTTCGAATCCTGCCTCGGGCATAGATGTGTGTGATGTCCTTAGGTTAGTTAGGTTAAAGTAGCTCTAAGTTCTAGGGGACTGATGACCTCAGATGTTAAGTCCCATAGTGCTCAGAGCCATTTCATCCATTTTTTAAAATTATAATCCCCTTTTATATTACTGCTATAGGCACTTGAAGAGGGTTGACAGCTCACTTTCTAATAAAACACTTGTTGGGCAGGGCGGCACTGTAACAGAAGTATGGAAACACAATAAGAGATCACGAATGACATGTTACGAAATGATACTTGACATTGGTACAGTTGCACGGATGCCTAATACGGTGAAATCTAAATAACTTCGCCGTCTCTTGGCAATACATGGTACTTCCACGTCCTCCAATAGAAGGCGGAAGCAACGTAACCACCGACAGACAGCACTTGCTGTAGAGGCTGACCACAGTATCGGCAGACGTCTTCGACGCACCGATCTACTTGGTGCGGAGGCAGGAAGAGCACCGGCTATGTGAGCGCCATCTGGAGGCTGCTACATGGAACTGAGAAGATCCAGGTGAGTCACTGTGACTGTCTGATGACGGCTTCTCGTCCTGTTTGTACCGGAGTACTTCACCGGGGTCAGCGTCGACTACAAACCAGCGGGCGCACATCTCGTCGGTTGGTTGGCAACATTCGTGTAGGACAACAACTCCTGGCGTCGTTGCCCTCTTCTACCTGGCTTTCATGGGCCCCACGACGCACCGTTGATCCATGGAGCTGTTTCCTGATAAAGGGGAGTGACATTCGGTTATCCTCTTGGTGATTCGTGTCATTGTCTACCTACCCTCCTTATAATTTTCTGGTTTGTACCTGACCCTCACAGTTTTACTCGGTCCGTTCTTTGGTCGTAAATATAGTCAGTAGTACTGTACTAAGACACTAGTTGTCGTTTGAAAATTTGTCCCGCTGTTACATTGCCTTTCCTTTCTGGTTTGTACCCGATTATTAATGTCCTAAGTAATCAGCTTTTATTCGTAAATACAGCCGGAACAATTGTACTAAGGCACAGGTTCGTGTTAACCAAAAGAGGGACCTTGTGGTTAGATTTAGTTGTTAAGTAGTTCAATTCTTTGATTGTAATTGTATTTCTCAGTCATTAGGTATAATCTGAACAACCGGTTGTACAAAGCTGTTCGTTTCTGTGTCTGAAAGACCGGGTCATTATTAGTGTATTTTAGCTGGATATTGTGGTTCCGTTGAGTGAGTTCTCTTGTAATAAGTCTTCAAAAGTGATGTTATAAGCCGTTACTTCAGAGCGGTCTTAGTAACTGACAATCAGTTAACCTTGAAAATATTAACAGGCAACTGTCACCAGGGCTTTAGTCAGTTGTCCGAAGGAACTGGTTGGTATCCAGTCGCAGCTTCGTCGCCGATTGAAATTAATAATTTGGTTGCTTTGAAGGAAGCCTTATCATGGTAATATTGTTTGCTAATCTGTTTAACCTTTAAGCACAGATGCGCTTCTTAACACCGAACCTTTCGACATTCAGCTTTCAAAAAAATGACTCTTAGCACTATGGGACTTAACATCTATGGTAATTAGTCCCCTGGAACTTAGAACTACTTAAACCTAACTAATCTAAGGACATCACACACATCCATGCCCGTGGGAGTATTCGAACCTGCGACCGTAGCAGCAACGCGGTTCCGGTCTGAATCGCCTAGAACCGCTCGGCAACATCGGCCTGAGTAATTGAATCACTCTTTGCCATCAATGGTACTTACACAGTTTTCATGTGTTGCAGAAGGGCATTCAATAAGACATACTATGTCCAGCGCTGCAGTAAACACCGCTGATTCACCCGACAACGGGCGGGCTAAAGGTCCGGCCGTCTTGTCATCATTGTCTTATTGTTGGCCGTTTTGCAATACACAAATTCAGATTTCCTTTACAAATATTCAAAGCGTATTCAACTTACGGTTTAACGTCAAAAGAATTTAAAAATTTGTTCAATTTGTTAAAGAAAACTTTATGGTTAAATGCTTCGATTACCTGTAAAGCATAGTTTATATATTGTGAAATAAACAGGTTGTATGAAAAGAAAGTTATATTGGTGTGTCCTCCCTTCCACGTCTTCCTTAATTGCAGTAAGTAACACGTATCATACATTACACTAAACGTAACAAGAAATGAAGTACTCAGAAGGGGAAGAGAAAAAGAAATGAAACTTCAGGAGTGAGAGGGTATGTGTGTTATGTCAGTTACTACAAAAT
Source organism: Schistocerca gregaria (assembly GCF_023897955.1). Lineage (NCBI taxonomy): Eukaryota > Metazoa > Arthropoda > Insecta > Orthoptera > Acrididae > Schistocerca > Schistocerca gregaria. The sequence continues at coordinate 352,155,375 of NC_064922.1, read as the reverse complement.
CGAGTGTAATTTGTAAAGAACTTGACAGTGTAAGCTCAGATATTATGACCTTCCGCACATTCTGGCTTGGATGAATGCGCAGATTCACTTTGGGAGGTTGACTTAAAACCATTGTATCCTCTGCTGGAGCACGCTGCCAAAAAATCTGGTCTTTCATATCCTGGATATTGGGACTCGGTCGGAGTTGACGTCCGTGCTGATCTCACACTTATTCTATCGGTAACAGATCTGTCAGTCTATCTGACCATGGAAGTATCTAATCATCAGGTAGAGTGTTCATACAGACTCGTACTGTGTAGATGAGCACTGTCCAGTTGAAAAATGACATCACCATACCGTCTCATGAGAGTTAATACATGGGGACGTATGTACGTGCCATACCGATGAATCGTCAGAGATGCCTCAGTCACTACCAGCCAGTGCAATGATGTCATACCCGATGGCTCCACACAGCACGATGCTAGGAAAAACGCCAGTGTACCCTTCTAAAACAATGGAAGAATGAGACCTTTCCTCTGGTCACTGCCGTACTCGACGAGGATGGTCAACCGGGCCGGCGTGAAATTACGATTCAACCCTGAAGACAATGCATCGTCTTTCATCAGAGTACATGCTTCTCCCCCACAGCACCACTGCAAACTCAGGCTATTTATTAGGTTAATTGCTGCTACGCATGGTCAGTCGTGGTTGAATGGAAACTTGATAACGTGTATGCCTGCCCTCACATTCCCGTGCACTCCAAAATCGGGCCGTTTACATCCGAATACCCCACAAATCTGAATTCTCAGGCCAAATCGAGACCCTACAATGAGGTCCATTTCAAATTCCGCCTGGTGCTGATAACGCTGTTTCACAAGAGTACGCGGCGTCTTTGTGTCCTTCACAGCGATTACTGAATATCTGACGCTGTCCAAGCCTCTTATATATCCTACCAGGCCTGGTAACTCTAAACACGAACAACACTAAACCAATCTATTGGCCGTTCTGTCTGTTACATACATTTGCGACTCGAACTCCATGTACACACCCGCAGACGATGCATACGTGTACGAAGTTACAACATACAACTATGTCTAATGGCTGCTTTAATTTTTTTTGCATTTTGCATTATGTTTGTGTATAAACCTGAAAGAAAGAGCCGGCCAGAGTGGCCGAGCGGTTCTAGGCGTCTGGAACGGCGCGACCGCTACGGTTGCAGTTTCGAATCCTGCCTCGGGTTTGGATGTGTGTGATGTCCGTAGGTTAGTTAGGTTTCAGTAGTTCTAAGTTCTAGAGGACTGATGACCTCCGATTTTAAGTCCCATAGTGCTCAGAGCCATTTGAACCATTTTGAAACAAAGAAATTTTTAAATTCTTTATTAATGCCTCTACGTTATTCACTTTTCATAAACCCTTTCATACTGAAATCCCTCCTTGGAAAAATTATACCAGACTGTGCTTAAACTGACACACAATATTTTTAGCGCAACGCAATCTGACTTTCAATAATCCCTACAGAAGAATGGCCCTGACTAACATTAACCTACAGCTTTCACGAATCATTTACCTCACAAAAATCTTCGTTACTCAAGCTATACAGCGAGCGCCACTACTGCCAGCTAAATAAAAGATTCGAATCACTGAAGGCACTAACGACTGATAGGCATAGTTAGCAAATGAAAGATTTTGATAGAGAACAAATAGTGTTCAAAAGTCATAATATATATATAGCAGTTCATGACATCCAGTCTTACATATTTCAAAACTCTGCCATCTCTCTCCCCACATCCACCAGTGCTGGCGGCTCACCTCCAACTGCGCAACGCTACGCACTGTTAACAGCCAACTGCCCAACACTACAATGGCAGACAACAATGCAAACTAGCCACAGACTGCACACAGCACAGCCAGTGATTTTCATACAGAGCGCTATGTGGCGTTACCAATAAGAAAACCTAAACAGCCTACTTACATAGCCCCCATGCTCCCCACAAAAAATTTTACAAATTGTTTTGGGCACTGGCCAATACAGGTTTGAAAAATTTTTTCGTAATTAAGGTAAGAAAGATATCAAATGCACACACTTATTAACACAATGTTGGTCAAAAGCTAAAATTTTCTCACAGTCCATAAAGACAGTCCAGATCATTTATCACAGTAAAACTGCAGTGTTTTTTTTTCCCTCAAAGTCTGAGCAGTAAAAGAAAATGCACACAGAAGTAGTGGATTTCCATGCAGTCTTGAAGAAGTAGTGTTGTCCTTCCAACGGAAAGACAGTGCTGACTCTTGACATGCTGACAGGTAATGGCCCACAACAGAGCAAACCCACAGCAGAGTCAGTCGAAGTTTGGAAGAATATTGGTAGGTAGATCATCACAGAGCAGACCACTATAGTGTTGTTAGAGATTACGGTATTGGTGGGTTACCAAAGGTGCAGACCCAGTGCAGTCCTTATGGAAATAATGGTATTGGTGGGCCATCGAAGGTGCAGACCCACTTCAGTCCTTGTAGAGATAGCTAGCAGCCATCCATTGCGACTGTGCAGTTGCACAGTCACCATCGAAGAGTCTTGCAGACAATATCGCAAGTCCTTGAACCACTACTTGTGCACTCACAAAGTTTTTTTCTAATTGTCCTTAGAACCAGCAATGCTGTTAACCTGTCCCTTGCTGAATTAGTAACAGATGTGTAAATACAATCAGTCCCTACTCCTCATATATTGTCCATATACTATGACCAACAGAAACGTGTGCAGTGAAATGTAACTTTCAAGTTACTTAATTTGATGAACTGGTGTCAATTACAATTTTATAACGTAAGAATACAATAACAAAGGTACAAAATACATCATTAAAGAACATAACAATACAGATAACATTTGTAGTAAAACAGGCTTTACAAAACAATAGAAATTAACATACACATCAGTGTTACAGGAATTATGACATAAGTAAATATATAAACGATCAGAATAACTTTTGAAACATCAACTTCACACACGAGCATTAAAACAAAATAGAATAAATAATGTCCAAGCTTCTTTACAAGGTAAATAACATAGTATTAGTAAAATTCTACAACATAAATCGTATTAGCTAACATCCACCACTGCTGGCTGCTCACCTCCAACTGCGTAACGCTACGCACTGTTAACAGCCAACTGCCCAACACTACAATGGCACACAGCACAGCCAGTGATTTTCATACAAAGCGCTATGTGGCGTTACCAATAAGAAAACCTAAACAGCCTACTTACAAAACTCCGTGTCACTCGTTCTATAATTTAATGTTCAGTAGTTTGACGAGTTTTTCCCATCTAAAAATTCCTTCTTCGCAATCTCCTACAAACTTGGTGGAATGTGATCTGAGGCTTTCCGGGGTGAATGCTGCTTCCAAGTTTCTCTGGTTGTCCTGTTCGATCCAGTCGTCGAAGTCCCACTATATTCCAGCGAACAGCCGCTCCGCCATCATGAGGTGGTGCTAAAGGAATGGAATGAAGCAGACACTTTATTCTGTCAGCAAGACCAGATGTTTGCGGAACGGTTGTTTGCCGAAATTTCGTGGACCTTCTACTGTTGGATCTGGCAGTCACCGGAGAATCTTGGAAGTTAGTGAAAGATGTTTGTTCAGTGCTCCTAAATCTAGAACTGTGTTCTTTAAAGCTTATCCACACAATGTTCATATCATTCTCTTCATATCTCTCTAAATCATCTCTCTCCTTCGCCACAGGAACTTATGATGTGTATAGCTTCCGTCGTCAAATTGAGATTCTGAAGAGTCTTCACGTGTCCTGTACTCCGGCGAAGAATTAATAGCGTTATGTTCAACACCTTGGGTTTGTTGACGACTATTGGTAAAGCTTTCGTAGTGTGCTCTTCTGAATCCCACAGCGGAACGGTAATTGTACGCCATCTTACAGTGTCCAACAAATAATACAAGCGTCGTAACAATACCCACCTCAGGTGTAAACAAAATTTTTATGAACATTTACAGTGCCAATGGACTTTCTCCTTGCATAACTTGTGTACAAGCCTATATTTATGTCTTCCCTGATCAGGAGACCTCACTACCCGTGAGGCCATTTTCTAGGATGGCCTTCAGCTGTGCGTCTGAGATGTGACTTCTGAGGTTTTTCTATTGAGGTTCTAATAATTGAAGCACAATGTTCTATAGCGACCTTGCCTAAAATCAAAGTACCTGCTTGCACACCTTATACCGTTAGGCATAAATACATATTCTCTATAAGCGTCACTAAATTGGCGTATCAAATCATTCAAGTAGGTGCAGAATAATTAATCTTTTTGCCGTAAAATGTTATAGCAAGTTCATCAATCCTCTGCTGGTTGTTAGGAACAAGGAAGGCGAGGCGCAGGTCGTCCGGGTAATTTCAGATATGGTACCAGGTGGCATAAAAACATACGGACTACTATCGTCCATGAACAATAATGGGTATCATGCTGACAACTTGTGTGGTAGGATTAGTTATTGAAATATAGAATAACAGAGGTCCAAAACAGGAAACACAAAGTTTTGACATGTCCCTTAACACACATTCCTGTATACTGAAAATCAATTTTTATTCTTATCATATATTTCTACCTAATGCTGCCCGCAAAATAATAATAATAATAATAATAATATTAAAAATATTATAAGATCAGTCTTCAGATCTGTCGATGAACAGCCCGCAGTATAATTCCCCTAGGCCTGTATCATCGAGGTCTTGCTGCAAGACGTAAAAAGGAAATAGATCGGAAATTGTATACTAATAATCATTGTTTCCTGCTGAGCAACTGACCACTCTAATTATGAGGGTAGTATGCAGGCAGACATAATTTTTGGTCTTTTTGCTGTGATATTCTGAGCGTGTCTATTGTGATAGATCAAAAGACAATGTCGCGTCATTTGAAATATTCCTACTGTTATTGAATTTAAACGCTGCAGGGACCTCGGTGACAGGAGCAGAACTGAACATACACACCGATGCAAATGACAATGGCTTTCGAATGCGATTTATTAAAAGAGTGCTTTGAACCAGCAAATGACAGAAATTTCCGCAGAGCTCGTGCCAATACAAAAAAGACTTTAGTCTCATTAGTATTTACGTTTTTCTGAGTACAAAATATCTGTCACAGAGCAGATATTATTACACGTCGGTGTTCAAAACGCTGTGAGAAGCCAATCAATGTACATAGTAACTAACAATGAATTTTTTGCAAGGTGCCGCACTTGGTTCCCCTGTCAGGCACTACTGTGGTTTTACCCTAGTAGTTGTTGTGGTTGAGGAGATATGGGTGAAGTGGTCACCATCACGTCTTGGTGGTTACCAGAACATCTGTCTCTATATTTTTCAAGGGGAGAAAATCGATATTGTTCTGTTCTCGAGGTTCTGCAACATTCTCGAATGTTAACGAATGTCTTAGAATGTTGTAGAATATTTTATAATCCTCTGGAACAGACCTTGGATGATATTGCGTTGACCCTCCCAGCGATAAAATCGTCTTAACTGATACGTTGTGCTACTTGGTAAAGGCAGAAGAACAACTCATCAAAATAATGTATCTAGCCATGGAGGGAAACTACACAACAAAACAGTCATGGAAAATAAAATGGCGTGGTTCAAGAAACAAATTGGCGAATAAACTATGGAAAATATATTTAAATCCACTGATACGCTGATGAATCAAGACGAAAGCATAAAATTCCGAGATTCGCTCAATATTCCCGCAATGTCGTCGCAAAAAAAGCGTCTAAGCAACATCACAGAAGGTGAAATATTAACCGACAAAGAGAAGGGTAAGACAGTATTCCTGACACATATTTGATATATTTGAAGAAATTCACCATTCAGTTTTAAGACTGAAATTTCCAAAACGATTAGCGTATAGAATGGCCACCAATAAAGGACATGAGAAAACGTTTCAGTGTTGCGGAATGGTTTTAAAAAATCATGTTTCTCGCTCCGGCAAGTATACATAACGCCCGAGGTGTCTTTTGTATTAATGGCATTAATCAGTTGTCCAAGGCAGATAAATATTTCCTGAACTACGGTGTAATACCCGTAAAACAAAATTCTTCTAGAACGCAAATACCGGTTGTAAAAGCTTGCGTCGTATGATTTATGTAGCGTGTTGGACAACCAGAAAAAGTAATTGTCTTTTTACTCGTAAGCAAAACGACATTAAATTAGTTTATAAGGATATACTTTGTATAAATTACTTTCTACACAAATTGGGTGATCAATTGTAGATTTTTTCAAATTCAGAAAAAAATAAGCAAAAAACACTAGTTAAAGCAAGTCCTTTGCCGCCAGTTCTCCCTAAAGCACCAAAAGTAATACATATAAACAGCGAAAGAACAAGTAAGTCATGAACGCTAGTACTTACATTACGCTACTGGATTTTAGTGTGCTGGACCTTCACGCAAATATTTTACGTATTGTATTACTTCCTTAACTTCTTATAGCTCAGAAATAATGTATTGCACTTAATAGTGGTGCTGCCTGTGGTCCATGTCACTTGCTCCGCGGAAATGGTTAGTAATGGACTGGGCTTGTTAGCCGCTTCACAGCACGATCGATCATCGCTGTTCTACTAGGCACTGTCGACGTTAAGTCCTACCGACGAACGCGAATAATTAAACAGTTCTTCCTGGTTTCTATGTTCATGTAGAATCCAGGCAGTTTAAAAGCTGTTATTGTATTATCTCGGTACAAATCATTATATGACTTGCTGCACATAACAAGAATGCATGCTTTCTTCCTGATACAAGGCAGAAGGCGAGGAGTTTGGTGCTGATTGGGTGCACTATGTTTTACAATAATTCACACGATATATATATATATTGCTGAGAGGCTGAATGTTTAACAAATGGAACGGAATACTAGTATCCCATATGAATGACACAGTCACTTTGAAATTCATAAAATCAAATAAAATTGAAAATTAAAATTAAATAGACAACAAACTTGCCATTTTAGGATTTAATCTGTTAATTAAACGTCCGTTTACAAAATTTGTTAACAATTTATGTAATATGATAAGAATGAAGCTGAAAACCAGCAACCTGCAACTATTGTTCCTCCTAGTGAATTCGTGACAACAGCTTCACTCACTCGCAGTGGTTGTCAACTGTTATGTGAATGCATCACAAAGCAGTCTACAGTTGGTAAACATAGTTTTCAAGCACCTCACGAATGAACGTCACTTACCAGGCGAGAAACCATAATACTCCATGCATAGAATATATTAAAGTTATTCGACTTGTCTTGAACATGATGATAGAAGACACAGTGAAAATTTCTTAGAGAAACGATTGAAAAGAATAAAAATATAAAGCTGGCTAAAACTAACATTTCCTCTGTTTAAGTAGTTCAACATAGAGAGAGAAAATCGAAGTGGCATTAGAAGGCTTACTGAAATGAATGAATAGTACAAGAGTTGTATAGGACGCATCGTTATTAATGAAAACAAACGCATACCGGACGTAATATGAAATAATATGAAATGAGCTGAATAATGTTCTTCCAACAGCAGTAAAGGAAAGTCTCCAGTGGATAATGTTTCAGTAGAGATGATTAAAGCTACAGGAAAACAAATGAAAAAGAAAGTTTCATAATTATTTAGTGAATGTATGTGAGGGATCAGAACTCTATAAAACTGAAAAAAGGCGGTGATTGTTGGACTACACAAGCAAAGGAGCAGACATTACATAAAAAGCAAGTGTAGGCATAATACATTTCTCTCCTCAGTGTACGAGGTGTTAATTAAAAACAGTTACCAAATGAACGGGAAGAAAAGGTTGCTGTTATTCAAAGGAATCAGCTTGCCACAGAGGTGAATATAGCAACAAGGAAAATTTACTCTCGCGAACGAAACTGTATAAGCTGCAGACAAATGAAAAGGAGACCTATTGAGGACAGTAACTAAACTGTCTATTATTTTAAAAGTAATCTCTATACCGTTCAAAGAATTTTCACACTGTGAGGCAAGACGGTCAAATCTCCATGGAAAAATGTTTGCGGTTGCAGGCGGAACCATCATTGTACCCAGGCTCGTTCCTCTTCTTCTGAAGCAAATTGACGGTCACGAATGTCTTCCTTCAGAGCTCCAGGAACCATTGGTGTAACAATTGTCTTAGCTGTGTTGAGAAAGTACCAGAGCTCCAAGCGCTAATAGAAAGCACTGATGCTCAAATTGTTATAAGCCGGATATAAGCTGAGGTGAAATTTTTGCGAAGAACCTAACGGTGTTCCGAAAAGATAAGCTCAACACGGTCGGCGTGTTTGTTGCTGTCAGAAGTAGTTTAACTTGTCGCGAAATTGAAGTAGATACTTCCTATGAGTTAGTATGGGCAGAGGTCATTGTTGGCAACCGGAATAAAATAACTGGATCCTTATACCGACCTCCCAGTTCAGATGATACAGTTGCTTAAAGGTTCAAAGAAAACTCGAATTTGATTTTAAACACGTACCTGACTCATACAAAATAGTTGGTGGTGACTTTAATTTACCATCGATATGTTGGCAAAAATACATGAGTAATTCCGGACGTATGCATAAAATATCATCCGAAATTGTGCGAAACGCATTCTCTGAAAATTTTTTCGTTCAGTTAGTTCATGAGCCCACTCGAATAGTAAACGGTTGTGAAAACATACTTGACCTCTTAGCAAAAAATAATCCTGAGTTAACACCCAGCATCAAAACCAATACAGGGATTAGGTAACACAAGGTTGTCGTACCGAGATTGAATAGTGTAATCCCCAAATCCTCCAAAGATAAGGGAAAAATATACCTATTCAAAAAAGCAGATAAAAATTCTCTTGACACTCTCCTGAGAGACAATCTCCACTCATTCCAAATTAATAATATAAGTGTAGACCAGATGTGGCTTAAGTTCAAACAAATAGTATCGGAAGCAATTGAGAGCTTTATACGAAATAAACTAACAAACGACGGAGCTGATACTCCTTGGTACACAAAACGGGTTAGAACACTATTGCAGAAAGAACGAAACAATCATGCCAAATTTAAAGAGAAGCAAAATCCCCCAGATTGGGGATCTTGTACAGAAGCTCGATAGTTAGCGCGGGGTTCAATGCAAGACGCTTATAACAGTGTCCACAACGAAACTTTGTCACGAAACCTGACAGAAAATCGAAAGAGATTCTGGTCATACGTGAAGTATGTTAGCTGCAAGAAACAATCAATGCCTTCTCTGCGTGATAACAATGGAGATACTATCGAAGACAGTGCTGCCATACAGAATTACTAAACACAGCCCCCTCCCCCCGAAATGCCTTCACAAAAGAAGACGAAGTAAATATTCCAGAATTCGAATCGAGAACAGCTGCCAACATGAGTAACGTAGAAGTAAATATCCTCCGAGTAGTGAAGAAACTGAAATCCCTTAATAAAAGCAAGTCTTTTGGTCAAGACTGTATACCAGTTAGGTTCCTTTCAGAGTATGCTGATGCATTAGCTCCATACTTAACAATCATATACAACCGTCCGCTGGACGAAAGATCCGTACCCAAAGACTGGCAAATTGCACAGGTCTCACCAATATTCAAGAAAGGTAGTAGAGGTAATCCACTAAATTACAGGCCCATGTCGTTAACGTCAATATGTAGCAGGATTTTTGAACATGTATTGTGTTCGAACATTATGAATTACCTCGAGGGAAACGGTCTGTTGACACACAGTCGACATTGGTTTAGAAACCAGCTCTTTATTCATATGAAGCGCTGAGTGCTATTGACAAGGAATTTCAGATCGAATCCGTATTCCTGGATTTCTGGAAGGCTTTTGACACAGTACCACACAAGCGGCTCGTAGTAAAATTGCGTGCCTATGGAACATCGTCTCAGTTATGTGACTGAATTTGCTATTTCCTGTCGGAGAGGTCAAAGTTCGTAGTAAGTGACAGAAACTCATAGAGTGAAACAGAAGCGATTTCAATCGTTCCCCAAGGTAGTGTTATAGGCCCTTTGCTGTTCCTTATCTACACTCCTAGAAATGGAAAAAAGAACACATTACACCGGTGTGTCAGACCCACCATACTTGCTCTGGACACTGCGAGAGGGCAGTACAAGCAATGATCACACGCACGGCACAGCGGACACACCAGGAACCGCGGTGTTGACCGTCGAATGGCGCTAGCTGCGCAGCATTTGTGCACTGCCGCCGTCAGTGTCAGCCAGTTTGCCGTGGCATACGGAGCTCCGTCGCAGTCTTTAACACTGGTAGCATGCCACGACAGCGTGGACGTGAACCGTATGTGCAGTTGACGGACTTTGAGCGAGGGCGTATAGTGGGCATGCGGGAGGCCGGGTGGACGTACCGCCGAATTGCTCAACACGTGGGTCGTGAGGTCTCCACAGTACATCGATGTTGTCGCCAGTGGTCGGCGGAAGATGCACGCGCCCGTCGACCTGGGATCGGACCGCAGCGACGCACGTATGCACGCCAAGACCGTAGGATCCTAAGCAGTGCCGTAGGGGACCGCACCGCCACTTCCCAGGAAATTAGGGACACTGTTGCTCCTGGGGTATCGGCGAGGATCATTCGCAACCGTCTCCATGAAGGTGGGCTACGGTCCCGCACACCGTTAGGCCGTCTTCCGCTCACGCCCCAACATCGTGCAGCCCGCCTCCAGTGGTGTCGCGACAGGCGTGAATGGAGGGACGAATGGAGACATGTCGTCTTCAGCGATGAGAGTCGCTTCTGCCTTGGTGCCAATGATGGTCGTATGCGTGTTTGGCGCCGTGCAGGTGAGCGCCACAATCAGGACTGCATACGACCGAGGCACACAGGGGCAACACCCGGCATCATGGTGTGGAGAGCGATCTCCTACACTGGCCGTACACCTCTGGTGATCGTCGAGGGGACACTGAATAGTGCACGGCACATCCAAACCGTCATCGAACCCATCGTTCTACCATTCCTAGACCGGCAAGGGAACTTGCTGTTCCAACAGGACAATGTACGTCCGCATGTATCCCGTGCCACCCAACGTGCTCTAGAAGGTGTAAGTCAAGTACCCTGGCCAGCAACATCTCCGGATCTGTCCCCCATTGAGCACGTTTGGGACTGGATGAAGCGTCGTCTCACGCGGTCTGCACGTCCAGCACGAACGCTGGTCCAACTGAGGCGCCAGGTGGAAATGGCATGGCAAGCCGTTCCACAGGAATACATCCAGCATCTCTACGATCGTCTCCATGGGAGAATAGCAGCATGCATTGCTGCGAAATGTGGATATACAGTGTACTAGTGCCGACATTGTGCATGCTCTGTTGTCTGTGTCTATATGCCTGTGGTTCTGTCAGTGTGATCATGTGATGTATCTGACCCCAGGAATGTGTCAATAAAGTTTCCCCTTCCTGGGACAATGAATTCACGGTGTTCTTATTTCAATTTCCAGGAGTGTATATAAACGATTTTGGAGACAATCTGAACAGCGGTCTTCGGTTGCTTGCAGATGATGCTGTCGTTTATCGACTAATAAAGTTATCTGAAGATCAAACCAAACTGCAAAACGATTTAGAAGAAATATCTGAATGGTGCAAAAAGTTGCAGTTCACCCTAAATAACGAAAAATGTTATGTCATCCACATTAGGTGCATGTGCTGTAAGACTCCTGAGGAGCACATGAGTGTTAAAAGGAACTCGCTAAACTTCGGTTACACGATAAATCAGTCCAATTTAAAAGCCGTAAATTAAACTAAATACCTAGGTATTACAATTACGAACCTCTTAAATTAGAAAGAACACACAGAAAATGTTGTGGGGAAGGCTAACCAAAGACCGCGTTTTATTGGCAGGACGCTTAGAAAATGTCACAAACCTAGTAATGAGGCTGCCTACACTACGCTTGTCCATCCTATTTTAGAATACTGCTATGCGGTGTGGGATCCTTACCAGGTAGGACTGACGGAGTACATAGAAAAAGTTCAAAGAAAGGCAGCACGTTTTGTATTATCGCGAAATATGGGAGAGAGTGTCGCAGAAACGGTACAGGATTTGGGCTGGAAATCATTAAAAGAAAAGCGTTTTTCGTTGCGACGGAATCTTCTAACGAAATTCCAATCACCAACTTTCTCCTCCAAATGCGAAAATATTTTATTGACACCGACCTACAAAGGGCGAACGATCACCACGACAAAATAAGGGAAATCAGAGCTTGTACGGAAAGATATATGTGTTCGTTCATTCCGCGCGCTGTACAAGGTTGGAATAATAGAGAATTGTGAAGGCGGTTCGATGAACCCTCTGCCAGGCACTTAAATGTGATTTGCAGAGTATCTATGTAGATGTAGATGTAGAAATATGTGGAAATCCCATGGGGAGAGTTTGGGACACTACGGAGGGTCCGCTTGTTGCTGATTGTCGACTACACTGCAGAATTTTTTCTGTGGACTCCGTACACATCATATAAACAGACCGGGTCTCTGCCCCTGCCATTTCCGTCTTTCTGAAGCGTTGAAGGAAGTCATTTGTAACCGTTGATTCACTTCTTACGCAGAGGTGCACATCTCGGTGCAATCATGGTTCGGCAGGCAACGGAAAACGTTTCTCCTTGAACGCATTGGCAGTGCAATACAGGTATTCACAGTTTTGGCGATTTCTTTTGAATTAATAAATAAATAGTTTGCTAATTCTTTTCGCCAACTTCATTTTCATTTGCCCGTACTTCAAATAACGGAGCATAAATTAATAATGACCATTTGGTCTGGGATTTGCAGAATCTGAGAAAATGTGTGTCTCAGTTCTAAAAAAAAATCATTAACACCCCTTCATATTTAAGGCATTAATTAAACACCATTATCTTTACTGGGCAGTATATCTATAATTCAGTTTTCTATAAGACATTCAGAAATAAGAGATTCAGATTAGAAGACTAGCAACAACAATTCGTATTACCAAACCTTTCCTCAAGAGTCGTAGAGGAAACTATCACTTGTAGCACTTGCACCTTACTTCCTCAATTATTTGTTGGAAGCATTCCAATCTCTCTCTTCCCCTACAGTTTTTATCCCCTAAAGTTCTCTCTGATGCCTTGGAAGTTATTCACTGTTTGCTTGACTCATATCATCCTGTTCCTCATCAATTACAAGAAGAACATAATATTGTGTGAGTAACATCAAAACGAATTAAAAACTGACAGTGCAGTGTTTCTGAGTTTAACTCCTCTAGGTTCATCGGGAGGAATGAGCCGGAGGAATCGAAGGAATGAACCGGAGTGCTTTTAAGGTTTCAGGCAAATCCAACACCTTTCATGAAAACCATGACATGATAAGCAAATCCAGTAGTATGTCACATAGCTCCGAATAAATCGTGACATTAAATTAACCAAAGTAATACGAGTAAATCGAATACCACAGACTAACACAATAATGCCTAAATGCATGTCATACCTTCCCACCGTGAGACAGACGCAGTTCCGAGGGGAGAAACGAGAGCAGAAGCCGAGAGCAGAACCGTGTTAAGCTAGAAGGCCCTACGATGAGGGACGGACACCCACGTTTCCAGCTAACCGCTAGGACCACCCCTCACGCCCATGTTAAAAGCTAGAGCCTTCCAGAAGAACAGTATAGATCTTACGATAACACAAAAAGGACCCACAAGCTGCAAGTTTTAGCGTGAGACTTTTTCGCGTCTCTGCTACATTGCAAACATTAAAAACATTGCCCCACCATGAAAAGTTTAACGTTTCTCATTGGATAGACAGAATTTTTGTAGGCAGAGCTTAAGGTTAACATTGAGACCCTGATTGGTCAGATGAAAACACAGCCGGATAGTTTTTGTTTTAAACCAACTTCGGTATATTGTAGTAAGGAGAAGTTAGGACAAGAGTTGCTTCCGAGATGGTGAGGTGCGCGGAGTTTAGCTGCCTGCCCCCCTGACGAACACCGACAAGGTAATGAACGCACGCGATGCCGTATAACAGCACATAAAGCTTCACTCAGAACTGCAGAAGTCTAGTCTGTTACACCCCCTTTTTGCGTAATACTAGTGTCGATCGTCAATGAAAGCTCATGGTGTTCACATTTGCCACTTGAATTAAAAATCTGAAACGCGATGTTTTTTCTGTTATATAGTTACTGAGAAGCCACATCAGCCACTGTAATTTACGACAAGTTAGATAAGTAATTAAAGATAATTGAGGGGCACTGTAGACCATTTTGATAGTTTTCTCTTTTGTGAAATTTAATTTAAACCTAGATTGTAGATGTGATATGGCATAGGTCATCCTTCAATCCATTGTAGAACTGGGAAACCCATTCACGGGATATTCGTTCACATTTTTGTTGAACGCAGTTGGTTTTTACCATACTGTGTTAAAACATTTCCGTTTATCAATAGTGCAATTTGTAAAGAAAGTTTTGTGAGTAGAATAAAATTTCCAATGGTAAACTTAACTGCTTTTTCGACGTTATTTTACCAGCTAACTAAAATAGGAAAGCCTTGAACCCCTTCCACTAAATTTAGATAGTATTAAGATTCTTTTACAGGGAGTGTAGTGGAGCTGACGCTGAAATCATGAAGTATATGGTTATGTCATTGCTAGTCTTACTGAACTGTTCTGAACTCTACATGTCATATGTGGTCTGACGGCTCTTTACCAGCAACAGGTCCCAGGTTCAAACTAGCCAATTCCTTAAAAAACACGCTCAGAGCGTCGTTGCACAAAAGTGATAGCGAGACACGATATAGAACAAACAGACACCAAGCAGAATGTTAGAAAATGAGGCCCTGCCACGATGGTAAAATACCATGATTGAAGGTAGAACAAATGCCTAACTAGGTCAGAAAAATATACTATTAAAACATTTTCCTGATAATTTTTTTTTTTCGAAAGGCATAAATAGTTGAAAACAGTAGCTTGCAGTGATAGATAGTGAGACATTCTAGCAGAAGTTATGAATTTTAAAAATTGTTAGAATTAAGTTTTCTCCTCAATGCAAGCGCACAGATGGCGGATACATCGTTGACAAGTTGGTTCTGACCCAACAAGTAAGTGAATGGATTGTCAGTCTTGAGTATAATAAGTGTCAAATCGTGTGAACATAAATTTTATGAAACGCGTGAGATCGTATGAGCGCATGTTGACTCGAAGTAGGGCGTGTGGATTGCTTTTAAAACAGGAAGTAAGGGATTCGGAAAGATTGGCGATGGCAGATCGAGACCTTGACCGAATTGAGGTAGAGACACAGCATGAAAATGGACAGAGAATAGAGGACAGTACAACAGACGATGCAGTATCGCGAGAAATAGGTCCTATAACGCACCATAACGAGGATAATGTACGTCAAGGCATAAGAGGAGCAGGAAAGTAGAGAGACAGTCGCTTAGGATTCTAACTAGCGTCTTGAATACGTAGAACCCATAGTACAAGTAATCAGAGCTCCCAAACCACAGAGTACAAGGAATGCGAGCATAAATGTGTCACAGCACAGTTCAATGCAATCAGTTGCGAATCAACACTTGGGCTAAAACACAGAGCGTAGGACGTCAGGAGAAGACGCAATAGGACCCACCAATCTGGCATAATTATTACAACAAATTACAGAAAGACATAGCGAACCAAATTCAAATTCAGAATGCAGAAACCACGAGACAAAAACCATGCGATTAAAGAACAAAACAAAAAAATTCAGTTATACCTAAGTCATATTGAAGACGAGGCAAAAGAATCTCGAAAAGTGATAAGAAACTTAATAACAGGTCACAATTAATTGAGAACAGACATTGACAAGGTACAAGCGGACGTACAAACATTGCGTAATGACTCTCAGGACGAGATCAAAACATTACGTAACAACACCCAGGGAGAAGTCAAAAAACTAGAGAAACAGATAAACGAAATTACTAGACAAGCAGCAGGTGCAGCGCGTGAAATTGTTGAAAACAGTGTGTTACACAAACGTATCAGAAACGCAGCGCTAAGAAGATATGATAACCGCATAGTCAAAATAGAAGCGCAAACGAAGCGACAATTTCAGAAATTACAAACAGAGTTGTTGAAAACCATGGAAGAGCGTAGTGAACAGGATCGAACAAGCACAGAGTCTGCAACCACATCCGTATCTGTAACAGCACCGGAAAAAACAAGCAATTAACGAAGATATTACGCATTTGCGATTCCAGTCACAGGCGGAAAGTAACATACGTGAAATCAGACAGCCTGCACAGCAACAAAAACGTTTCGAAATTCTTGATGAACAAACGTCATCACAAACACATGCGGAACCACAAATGTATGTTTCAAGACAGTTTGGATCGTGCAATGAAGCAGCAAGGTTAGCCAGACATGATACCGAACCAGCACCTGACAATGGAAAGCCAGGTCGCGAAGAGTACAGTGCAATGCATTCAGATACATGTTCACTACCGATGGAAGAAAATTTTTGAATACCACTCCAACGATACTACGCAAGGGTAGGCGAAAGTTACAGTGGACAATATCCAATGTATCTACCACGACCGGAAAGAACGACGGGAGAAATGATCAGAAACAAAAATGGAGAGGAAACGCGAATTTCATATGGAACTGTGACAAAGTACGACAACCAGCATTTTCTAACAGTCAGAAAATTTCAACACTTTCGAGAAGGAAACTCATTACATCCACGAAATTTTATTGATCAGTTCCGAGTAGGATTAACAGAACATTGGACGCTAGCACACAAATTAGACTTTATATGGGCAGACATGTCAGGTACAGTCGCAGAAACCATGCAGAATGTTGCATCGATATGCAGATCGTACCAAGATTTCAGAGAGAAGTTTCTCTCACGATATTAGTCCAGCGAAGCACAGAACAGAGTGAAGTACGAATTATTACAGAACCCATATTTGGAAAATTCAGGAGAGAAGAGTCCCGTGAAATTTTTCGAATTAATGGCAAAGAAAAATCAATACATAGATGTACCATACAGTGACGGAGAGTTGATTAAATTATGCGCGATGAAGCTACCATTGAAATACCAGCAATCATTAGTAGGTCGCGGAGGCAATGACATCGAAACATTTAAAGGTGTTCTAAGGGAACTAGAGTTCATATTTTCGGTAGATGACAGACGAATCGCACGTGAAAACGAAAGCAAAAAGTAGTGGAATCCACAAGACAAAGTACGAAGAAACAATAATTACGAACCATGTGATAACTTCGCACCACTGAAACGATAATAGATTTCAACAAAGAACCGGTTATGGATTTAGAAGAGAATATGGCAATAACTATAATTCACCCAGGAACGGTAACAACTATTACAGAGGGAATAACGACAACTGGAACGGGTACTGGAGAACCAATAGACCATCAAATTATCAACAAAGGAACCACTATCAACAAGCTGAACAAGAAAAGAGAATACAGATAGAAGAGGTGGAGGCAAGACCACCAAACCCCGATAAACGTTCGAATTGACAGCTAAACGCCCATGCCAAAGAGAATAACGCACCGACCCAGGACAATTGCAGCACCTTGAACAGAGAAGTGCAGATTTTTAAATGAGACACGAGCGATAATAGATATGGGGAAAGGTAGCGTAACATTTGGGAGTGCCAGACTTCTCTTTGAGCAAAAGCTAAAATTAGAAGAAATACCAGTTATAAACAAACAGTTAAGAATGACGCGAGATAAAGAGGATGAAGAATTAGAACGGTATGCACATAAGGGGGGGGGGGGGGTATCGCCTCAACTCATTTTAGAAGTTCATAAAGAAATCGACGAAAAATTGCAAGAAATTAAAGGTATTTCGGAACACAGTAAAAGAGAATTAGAGGGTATATTACGAGATGAAGCAGAGGTATTTTTACCTAAGACTGGCAGTATTAATCACTTTCAGTACAAGTTTGAAGTAAAAGAGCACAAACCATTTAGAGTGCCACCCTATACAATCCCATTAAGCTACAGAAGTAAAGTATTCCGAGAGATATCTAAAATGTTAGATGACGATATTACTGAACCATCTACCTCCACATATAACAGCCCGCTCCATATTGTACAAAAACGAGATGGGAGCATCAGGTTAGTGCTTGATTTCAGACAGATCAACACAATCATAATCACTGAGACAGATCGCCCAGAAAAATTAGAGGAATTGAAACAAAACTTCCACGGTGCTAAGATATTTTCATCAATTCATTTACGGAGTAGTTTCTGGCAAATAGAATTGGCCCCAGAATGTAGAAAATTTACAGCATTTATCGTGTTCGGTAGATGTTACCAGTTTAAACGATTGCCATTTGGTTTAAACATATCATCAGCAGCGGTTATTAGGGGATTTATTACTATACTCAGTCCTGAAATTTTAGAAAAAAATTACTTGTTATGTTGATGATGTGATTATAGCAGGACCCTCTTGGGAACATCATAACGACACATTAAATCAGTGTTTACAGATCATGAAAGAGCATGGGGTCACAGTAAATATAACAAAATCCAAATTTGGAAAGCGAGAGGTCAAATTTCTGGGACACATAATTTCTGAGAAAGGGGAAATGCCCAACCCAGAAAAACTAACGGCAATCAACGAATTCTTTACTCCATATAATAAGAAAACTCTCAGAGGATTTCTAGGTCTCACCGGATTCTATAAAAAATTTATTTGGATCGACTCTCTCGCAACACCACGCCTATGTGCAATGACTGGAAAAAGCACACCATGGGTATGGGATCAACAAGCCAATGAAGAATTTTTAAAAGTGAAAAACGCACTAACAACAGCACCGATTTTAGCACATCCTGATGTAACACAAAATTTTTGTATGGCCACTGATAGCGCGAAAACAGGTTTAGGAGTTGTTTTATTCCAAGAATACGAACAGGCAGGGCTAAGATCATATAGAACAATTGCATTTGCCAGTCGTGTACTCACAAAAAGCGAGAAAAGCTATTCAGTCACTGAGCTGGAAGCATTGGCCATTGTATGGGGCTTCCAACATTTTCGATACTTCCTATTCGGAAGAAAAACAAAAGTATACACTGACCACAAACCATTAGAATTTCTGTTATCCACCAAACTAACTCATGGGAGGATAGCAAGATGAATGTTAATACTACAAGAATTTCACTTCACTATTAGACACATACCAGGACCAGCGAATGTATTAGGACATGCTTTATCACGATGTCCACATGGTGCATCCAATAACATAGCTTTGGAAGCAGCAGAAGACGAGTTTACAACGTACTATATGAAACAAGTACCTTTCGAAAACTACATTACGACAGCACTGAAAAACATAGGCAAAGAACAGGACAAGGACCCCGAAATACTAGGAATCAAACACAAGTGGAGAAGTAAGGATTTTCCAGACATTCGACAGGACTATCTCGTAAAAAAACTATGTTTCATTTTTTGGACTAAATGTTGCAACGAATGAATGGTTGATTTATATCCCAGATGAACTAATTAATAAGTACATATTGTATACACATTTAAGTAATGGCCACTTTGGACCAAAGAAATGCTTTCTAAAAATAAAACAAACAAGCCATTTTCCTAATATGGAAAGACGAATTAGAACAGTACTAGTCAAATGCAAAAAATGTATGAGGGCTTACACTTCACTTTCCAAACCATAGCACCTATGTTTCCAATACTCCCTAAAAGATTAAAACAAATAGCTGCAACAGATTTGATGGGGCCCCTCCCACGCACAAAAAATGGATATATTTTCATATTTGTCGTTTTGGAACTTACTTCTAAATATATTACCTTGACACCATTAAAACGGGCAACAGGTCTTACTATAAGTAAAGCATTTAGACAAGATTTTCTCAGACAAGTACGTCGAGTGGAACGAATAATTTCGGATAATGGCCCACAATACAAATTAGTGCAATGGCAGAGAACGTTAAAACAACACAAAATAAGCCCCATCTACAAACCTAGCGTAAATCCAGCAGAACGATCTATGAAGGACATAGGCAGTTTATGCCATTTATATGCAGGCACAAGACACAACACTTGGGACATATACCTTAAAGATTTTCAAGAACTAATAAATGAAATGTCACATAGCACTACACTACTACCTCCAGTTACTGTACTTAAAATATTGAACCCCCAAACATTACCAGAGAAAATGTTAGATTTCCTATTGTACCACGTAGACAGCACAAACAAGTAATAACATCAGCACTCTCCAACATCAGGAAGGCAGCCATTAAAAGAAAAGAAAGAGGAGATAGAACAGCAATTAAATGAACATTCTCAGTAGGGCAGAAAGGATTTGTAAAAACACACCATCTCTCCAGCAAACAGAAACACAAAATACATAAGTTTTACATTGCATACAAAGACCAGTCATAATTAGCTGAATTGCTCATGGTAATGCTGTGGAACTTATGAACCCAAAAACCGGCAAAACCTTAGAACTTCACCATGTGAGCCATATCAAAAACTTTGAAGATTAATTTTATTACTAGTAAATAATCAGCACAATATTTCAAGATTATGTTGCAAATACCATCGTCAGGAGAAAGAAGAATGAAGAGAGAGGAAGGTGGGAAAAAGAAAGTAGTTTCAATAAAAACAAAAACAAAAATATCACCAATAGTACCATAGATTAAGGTGAAGGGATAAAGCATAGATAGTCTAACAGCATGAAATACTAAAATGCTATACACCATGGCACTACACAAAAATAAAAAACGAATTTGAGGATTCTTGTGGATGTTAAGACTCAACATATCTTAGAATTGTAACATGGAAAGGGCACCAAAATTTGTAAAGCTTTTAAGAAGGCGTAAAACAAAGTAGGTACTAGACATATGTTAGATGATTATAAGTAAAACTTTTTGTAAGAACCATTGTAAAAACTCCAGCAAAGACGAGATGCAACGACCCACATGTTGCAACGCGAGAAGTATCAAGTAAGGAAAGGACATAATTAGCAAGACACAATTCCTACAAGCAGAAGCGTCAAGAGAAGGGGAAGGATAGTGAGACCAAAAGAAGGCCCTTGTAGCCGAAGTGGGCAGTAAATATATCTGCTGCCAAACTGAATCACAGGGTAGCAGAACCCTGCTGGGACAGAACATGGAACCACACAGTGGCGGAACCCTGCAGAGACACGACAGGACACCGAACGCCAGAATGGTCTCCAAACGCCCCAACTAGCAGAGCGAGCAAAAAACAGCCCGACGAGAAGACCGTTTGGGAAAGCCACCATTAGCAAAAAAAAAAAAAAAAAAAAAAAAAAAAAAAAAAAAAAAAAAAAAAAAAAGTGTAAAAGTCACAACACACTACTGCTATTAAACAGCACGCTGATGCAAGAAACTGAAGAAAACTTCGACAAAGTAAAAATGACATGCCCAAACTATTTATCAAACTGTTACTAAGAGGAGAACTTCAAAGCGACTAGTTATCAATAAACATTTCCATATCCTGCCCAGAGAAGAACCAAGAAGCAAGTAAGAAGCAGAGAAAAAGTAGGAAGAACAGAAGTTGAGAAGATTGACAAGTCTGAGACCAAGAAAGAAAAAATGCGAAGAATAGACGACATGCCTTCCCAAATCCCTATTCTATTGTGAACTAGTCGTCTGCGAAGTATTACAATGAAAAACGACCGCTTTCAGCGACACGTAACGATGACTTTCACACATACAAAGCCAGTAAACCACGAGATTCTGCACTGACAGCTCCATTCCATTATGGGAGCTCCACAACAGCAACACACACCTGCAAAGCCAACAAGGAAGTACGAACAAAGCTGTACATCAAATACTTGCCCACATCCATCTCGCTCAAGTCCATCATCTTTGTGCAAATAATATTCGCCAACCTCATGCTTAAACATTCATAGGATAGCGTGAATGTGTGAAATCAAATTATGTGATGTAGGAATTGTGCAAAAGAAACATGTGAAAAACTAAATAAGTTAAGCACACCAGACAGCTAATAAACTACAAAATAACAATCATTGACTATGGACTTAAGTAAAAAAATAGACTATCGATAAAAATAAGTCATTAGTTCTAGGATGGACAGTATATAAAGAACAAGAATAAGGCATAATAAATACTAAAACTATATGCCACTTATTTCCTCCTCAAAAAATATAAGAATAACTATGTTTTACTTATTTTCTCCTGATAAAAACAAAGAATAAAAAATTATCTCGTTGGATGTTTTCCCTTTTTTTTAACATTTGTACCATTTGTTAGGATATCTCAATACTTGTGTATGTATATTTCTTTCTCAAAGCAATTCTTGGAAATAATTCTTATTTGTTAGTGTAACAATGTTGAAATGAGTGTCTCGAAACAAAAACATTTTATTTGTACATGACATTTAGAAAATGTTTTCGGAATAGATTTTACTTAATTAGTACATTTACAAAAACAGTATTTCTAAGAAAAACGATGTGAAAGACTCTTCACTTTCGATAACAAACTTCTTAAAAAACAAACTTCTCAATTAAATAAAGAAAGAAAATAAAAAATAATAATTATAATAGAATAAAAATATTCTTCCCCTGTCAATATAAACATATTTTTGATAATAATGTGGAAGAATATAAAAATATAAATTAGTAATACAAACTAGCATAGAACAGAACAACATGGCTGAACAGTAGGCAACAAAATTTAGATAACGGAATAATTTTTGACTGGCTTAGACAACGATTCAATCATTGCCTAACTTCAGTGCAAAAATTAAGTTCGAAGGGTGGTGATATGTATGTAAGGTGTCAGGCAAATCCAACACCTTTCATGAAAATCATGACATGATAAGCAAATCCAGTAGTATGTAACATAGCTCCAAATAAATCGTGACATTAAATTAACTAAAGTAATACGAGTAACGAGTGAGCAATTGGAATACCACAGACTAACATAAGAATGCCTAAATTCATGTCATACCTTCCCACCGTGAGACAGACGCTGTTCCGAGAAGAGAAACGAGAGCAGAAGCCGAGAGCAGAACCATGTTAACCTAGAAGGCCCTACAATGAGTGACGGACACCCACGTTCCAGCTAACCGCTAAGACCACCCCCCAGCCTATGTTAATAGCAAGAGCCCTCCAGAAGAACAGTATAGATCTTACGATAACACTAAAAGGACCCACCAGGTGCAAGTTTTAGCGTGAGACTTTTTCGCTTCTCTGTTACGTTCCTAACTTTAAAAACATTGCCCCACCACGAAAAGCATAACGTTTCTCATTGGATAGAGAGAATTTTTGTAGGCGGAGCTTAAGGTTATCATTGAGACTCTGATAGGTCAGATAAAAACACTGCCAGATAATTTTTTTAAAACCAACTTCGGTAAATTGTAGTAAGGAGAAGTTAGGACAAGGGTTGCTTTCGAGACGGCGAAGTGCGAGGAGCTGAGCTGTACGCCGCCCCCTGATGAACACCGACAAGGTAATGAACGCACGCGATGCCGCATAACAGCGCATAAAGCTTCACGCAGAACTGTGAAGTCTCATCTGTTACACCCCCTTTTTGCGTAATACAAGTGTCGATCGTCAATTAAAGGTAATGGTGTTCACATTTGCCACTTGAAGTAAAAATCTGAAACGCGATCTTTTTTCTGTTATATAGTTATTGAGAAGCCACATCAGCCACTGTAATTTAAGACAAGTTAGCTTAGTAATTAAAGATAATTGAGGGGCACTGTAGACCATTGTAATAGTTTTCTCTTCTGTAAAACTTAATTTAAACCTAGATTGTAGATGTGATATGGCATAAGTCATCCTTCGATCCATTGTAGAACTTGGAAACCCATTCAGGGAATATTCGTTCACATTTTTGTTGAACTTAGTTGGTTTTTACCATCCTGTATTAAAACTCTTCCTTTTGATCAATAGTGCAATTTATAAACAATGTTTTGTGAGTAGAATGGTAAACTTAACTGCTTTTTCGACGTTATTTTACCATATAACTAAAAAATAGGAAAGCCTTGAACCACTTAGACTAAATTTAGTTAGTATTAAGATTCTTTTAGAGGGAGCGCAGTGGAGCTGTCGCTGAAATCATTAAGTATTTGGTTATATCATCGCTAGTCTTACTGAACTCTTCTGAATTCTACATGTCATGTGTGATCTGGCTCCTCCTTACCAGCAACAGGTCCCAGGTTCAAACTAGTAAACTCCGTAAAAAACACACTCAGAACGTCGTTGCGCGAAAGTGATAGGGAGATACATTATAGAACAAACAAACACCATGCAGAATGTTAGACGCTCTCTAAACGAGAAGTACGGCTATGTACGCTTTTGAGAAGTTTGGATTCTCAGAATATCCTAGTATCACCATCCTTCAGAGATATTAGGAATAGCTCTGATACATCAGTTCAAGTGAAAAATAGGTTTCTTTCCGACTAATATAACGAGACCCTGCAGAATTCGCTCTTTTACGTTAATCTCTTCCTCTCAGAGAACTACCTTCACCCGACACCTTAAATATTTGTTCCATATTTCATAATCTTCGCTTTCTCTACAATCCAGTTTCTGTTCCAAGATGACGTCACGTATACCTCTAACAACGTGAACAGCCATTCGTCTCAACTGTTAAATAACATGACAGTGGGTGTTCAAATGACCCGTTCTGAGAACGTGATATGATCGTGTCGTGTAGCCACTGGCCACTTCATCATCACGCAATGTACTGGGCCCATAACGTATGACAATGACAAACGCAAGGTACAGTTACATACATATTTCACAAGTCAACCTAAGGTGCAAGACGGAATGCACTTCGTAAGACTTCTAGCCTGTGACTTCCCTGTTCCACTCACAAAAGAAACAAGGGATAAACGACTATCTACATATTCCATACGAACTCAAATTTCTATTATCTTGTCCTCGGCGTCCTAATACAAGATGTACGTTGTACGTTGGTGGTAGCAAAATCATTCTTCAGTCAGTCGCAAAAAGCAGTTCTCTAATCGTTTTTAATAACGTTTCGAAAAACGATCGTCAACTTCTCTCCAGGGATTCCCGTTTGAGTTCGCGGAGCCTTTCCGCATATTATCACTGGCACACCTCTGTCCTAAATTTCAACTTCCTTGTATTATTCTCGTGTCTCACCATTACTGCTTCGATGTAGAGTCTGAACAGTAGAGTACAAAGAAAACGTCCCGGCTTTGCGTCCTTGTTAATCATAGCACCTACCTTATCGTCTTCTTTTCTTAATGTTATCTGAACATTCTGTTTAAAATAATGAAAAATCACCCAATCGTAGCAAAAAGAAGGCGAATACATCCTGGATATGGTAGTGTTGTTGTCATCAATCCACAGACTATTTTGATGCAGCTCTCCATGCTCCGCTATACAAGCTTCTTCATCTCCTAGCAACTACTGCAACCTACAACATTCTGAATCTTCTTAGTGTATTCATCTCTTGGTCTCCCTTTACGATTTTTAACCTCCAAGCGTTCCTCCAATACTAAATTGGTGGCCCTTGATGCCTCAGAACGTCCTACCAATCACTCCTTCTTTCAGTCGCGTTATGACACAAGTTCCTCTTCTGTCCAATTTATTCAGTATCTCCCCAATTCTATTCAGTACCTCCCCAATTCTGTTCAGTACCTCCCAAATCTATCCAGTACCTCATTCATTGATCTACCTCTCTAATCTTCAGCATTCTTCTGTAGAACCACATTACAAAAGCTTCTATTCTCTTCTTGTCTAAAGTATTTACAGTCCATGTGTCACTTCCATACATGACTACACTCCATACAAATACCTACAGAGAAGACTTCCTGTCACTTAAATCTATACACGATGTTAACAAATTTCTCTTCTTCCGAGGCGCTTTCCTTGCCATAGCCAGTCTCCATTTTATATCCTCTCTACCTCAACACGATCAGTTATTTTGCTCCCATAATAGTAAAACTGGTCTACTACTTGAAGTGTCTCACTTCCTAATCTAATTCCCTCAGCATCACCAGATTTAACTCGACTACATTCAATTATCCTCGTTTTGATTTTGTTGATTTTCGTCATATATCCTCGTTTCAAGACACTGTCGATTTCGTTCAACTGCTTTGCTGTCTCTGACAGAATTACAATATCATCGGTGAACCTCAAGATTTTTATTTCTCTTCCATTGATCTAAATTCCTATACCAAATTTTTCTTTCGTTTCCATTACTGCTTCCTCAGTATTCAGAAACAACGTCGGGGATAGGCTACAACCCTATCTTACTCCCTTCTCAACCACTGCCTGCCTTTCATGCTCGTCGACTCTTATAACTCCCATCTGGTTTTCGAACTGATTGTAAATAGCCTTGCGCTCCCTGTATTTTATCTCTGCCACCTTCAGAATTTTAAGGCGAGTCTTCCAGTCAATATTGCCAAAAGCTTTATCTAAGTCTACAAATTTCAGAAACTTGAGTTTGCCTTTCCTTAATCTATCTTCTAAAACAAGTTGTAGGGACAATATTGCCTCCCGTGTTCCAACATGTCTACGGAATCCAAACTGATCTTCCCTGAGATCGGCTTCTACCAGATTTTCCATTCGTCGGTAAAGAATTCCTGTTGCTATTTTGCCACTGTGATTTATTAAACCGATAGTTTGGTAATTTTCACACCTGTCAACAGCTGCTTTCTTTGGGATAGGAATTATTATATTCTTCTCGACGTCTGAGGCTATTTCGCCTGTCTCATATATCTTGCTCACCAGATGGAGGAGTTTTGTAATGGCTGGGTCTCCCAAGGCTACCAGTAGTTCTAATGGAAAATTGTCTACTCCCGGGGCCTTCTTTCTTCTTATGTCTTTCAGTGCTCTGTCACATTCTTCACCCGGTATCATATCTCCAATTTCATCTTCATTTACGTCCTCTTCCAGTTTCATGATTTTGCCTTAAGGTATACAGCCCTTGCACGCTGCTGATCCGGTCGCAAATTCCAATCCTGCGGCGGGCATGGATGTCTGTGATGTGCTCAGGTTAGTTAGGTTTAAATAGTTCTAAGTCTAGGGGACTGCTGACCTCAAATGTTAACCCCCATAGTGCTTAGAGCCATTTCAAGCATTTCAACAGCCCTTGTATAGACCCTTTGTGTACTCCTTCCACCTTTCTGCTTTCCCTTCTATGATCAGAACTGGTTTTCCATCTGAGCCCTTGACATTCGTGCAGGTGTTTCTTTTTTTCTCAAAAGCTCTCTTTAATTTTCCTATAGGCAGTATCTACCTTACCCCTAGTGATATACGCCTCTACGTCCTTACATATGTCCTCTAGCCGTCCTTGAGTAGCCATTTTGCATTTGTGTCGATCTCTTTTTTGAGACGTTTGTATTGCCTTTCGCACGTTTTATTTACTGAATTTTTATAATTTCTCCTTTCATCAATTAAATTCAGTATCTCTTCTGTGCCTGCCGAAGTGGCCGAGCGTTTCTAGGCGCTAGAGTCCGGAGCCACACGACCGCTACGCTCGCAGGTTCGAATTCTGTCTCGGGCATGGAGGTGTGTGATGTCCTTAGATTAGTTAGGTTTAAGTAGTTCTAAGTTCCAGAGGACTCATGACCTCAGAAGTTAAGTCCTATAGTGCTCAGAGTTATTTGAACCATTATCTTTGCTGTTAACCAAGGATTTCTACTAGCCCTCGTCTTTTTACCTACTTGATCCTCTGCTGCCTTCACTACTCCATCTCACAAAGATACCCATTCTTCTTTTATTGTATTCCTTTATCCTTTTCCTGTCAATCGTTCCCGAATGCTCTGTGTAAGTTACTGAAGGTAAAGAAACTACGGACTAGTTCATTCCATCCGCAAGCAAACGGACGAACGGAGAGAGTGCATCGCACGATCGCTAAGATGTCGAGTCACTATGTAAATACTCAACACACCGACTGGGATGTGTACTTGCAATTCGTAACCAGTGCATAGAATACTAAGGTATATACGTCGACAGGATCGTCGGCGTGTGAAGTGGTGTATGGGCGGAAGATGCCATCAGCTTTCGACATGCTTCGTCCAAGGCTGGGAGCGGAGGGCGAGCATGCAAGGCACAAGGCAATTTGCGAAAACCATTAAGGAAGTGTGGTAGAGAGTTAGACGAGCTAACGTGAAAGCTTCGGAACGACAAGAACGGATGGGAGGTACAACGAAGAAGTAGCCACAGTACAGAGTAGGCCTCTGGGTGCTACTAGCTAATCCGTATGTTCCAAAAGGGAGAACCAAGAAGTTCACAAACAAGTTCCAGGGAACATACCAGGTAGTGAAATGACATCACCTGTCAATGTAAAATTACAATTGCCTACCAAGACAACAGTGGTTCACATTAGTAGAGCTAAGCTGTTCCAGGGGGTAGTAGATCTGTGTATATGTACTTCTTCTGGAAGAAAGCGTAAATAAGCGCCAGAAGCAGACAGTAAACCGGGTATTAAGTTGCGTTCGAGGGATGTGTGGTTAACAGTAATTATCATGTATGTATTATTTTCGTGCACGGACTAGTGTTATTTTATTGGTATTAACGGGTAGTAATGGGAGTTTTTCCTTCTTTCTCCATTCTGTAGGTGACGCAGGATGGGGTACAAGTGGATAGTATGGGGCGTAATCCTCTGGCAGCTGACACAAGCAGGGCGGGTACAGGATATGCCGTTGCGAAGTGGGGTGTTGCTGGGGAAACCACCGGATGTGGTCCTCAGGAGTCACGAGTGGACGCTTCGGCTAACGCTAAGCATCCTGCAGGTAAGGAACGAGATGCGGCAACTACAGCGGGTGGTATCAGGTGTGGAAACGGTTGCATCTAAGAATGGAACACTACGGGATGTGCAAGAAGAGTACAAGGCTTTGGATAGGTCATGTAAGGAAATAAGGGAACAACTGCGCCAAGTCGCGAGCATGATTCCAGGGAGGAGAAAGAGCGTAAAGAGGGGTTGGTTGAACGCAGGTGGGAAGTTGCTGAAAACAATTTTTGGAACAACGGATGGAGACGATGTTGAGGGTTTGAACAATTCTTTAACAGTTATTCATGACAGGGAGGAAAGCGTAGGGAAGTTAGTGGATATACAAACATCAGAGATATGGGGACTAGGTACAGAGTTGCTAAATGCGACACGCGTGGTGTGTGGGATGGCTACAGGCTTACGAGCATATATAGAACAAACACAGAAATTATTGAATACGGATCTGGAACAGGTAAAAACGCGATTGGATATAGCGAAAAGGAAGCTGGAAATGGCTAAATTGATGCATGAACCGGTTAACAGCATTGGTGATGCACGAGTGAGGATGGATGAATTGCAAGAGGCAGTACGTCACGCATTGCATGGGCAGGTGAGTGTGACGTTGAAGTCAACAGAAAAATTCAGACAGAGTCTGAAGCAGGCAGAGGGAGAGTTTCCAATGGCATACAGCATGTGGTACCAATAATTGAAGCGAGTTTGTCACTTTCTTATCATATGTCTAGGATTAAGAAAACAACAGATCTAGTTAAGATTTATTTAGCGATTAGATTTCCAGTAACTAGTGTGGGGAGACAGTATCATTGTTACATAGTACATCCTTATCTGGTCAGATGGGAGTGCATGGGGAAGGGGGTGCAGCTCAGGACACAGGAGGTTTTAATAATTTCTAAGGCGGGAGATAGTCCTGCCACTATGTCGAATTTATTGTTGAGTAAATGTCTAACTGAATCAGTTTCCTTTTGTCCATCACGGGTTGCTTTACAGGCAAGGGGTCGTGTGAGATCCAGTTACTTAGAGCAGAAGCAGAAGCTTAGGATTGTCGGAGAATAATAGTGAAGCCTACGCCTCACTTTCAGCAAGTTGGGAGGCATTGGTTGTATTCACTATTCGCTACAGAGAGGATATCTGCCAAGTATTAAGGCAATGGGAATTGGACAGCAACCACAGATATGGAATTACGGGACAGTGGTTTGCTAATCAACGGGACAAATAGTGAAATTGTAGGGGATCGTTTCAGCTTACCAGCGACAGCCACGGGAGTCACCAAGGTTACAGATGCTCATCTGACATTGTACTGGTCAAGTGCGTCATTCAGAATCGATCCAGGAGAAAATTTAACGTATATTAACAACACCTTGGACGCTACACTATTGCAAATGATAGATAAACTACTAGATTTGGAGAAAGGTCAAATTTCAATGCAGCAATTATTAAGGCATGTGGAGTGACCATTAGTATATCAAGCAGTATTATTACCGTGATGATTGTATTTATCGGTGTGGTATATGTCTTATTAAAACGGAGGATTCAGCATGTTAATGCAAGACCGCTCCATGATATTCCTGTATAATGGATTACCAGTAGGGCATGAGTCAGGGCAACCTGGATGTAGATAGGCAATAAGTGGAATTTAGGATGGAACTGGAGTTCACGTGTAGGGTAAATTGGGGGATGAATTTCATTTTTAGGAGGAGGCAGTGTTGCGGCCATATGTAGTAAGTGTTGCTTCAAGCAGTGGAGAATGGCAAAACAGAGGCACGCCAGCGACCAAGGCATTGTGAATTAAGCACACACAGATAGCCTTGCTGGCAGTAGCAGTCTGACGCAAGGGCGCACACAGACCGAGTGCCGAGTGAAGCCTGGAGAGTGCTGAGTAAGGAGAAGAGAGGCCAGCACGCTACGTTACGCTACAATATACTGCGGGAGTAATAACAAAAAAGCTATCACCGAGGGTAAAAAGGCCTCCTGCTGGATATAAATACTGGAGCATACGCAGCAAAAGACAGAAGCCATTAGGGAGCAGTTCGGATCTGTAGACGGACGTGGTCCGTGTCCGAATGTACAATCTTCGTAGGTGACGATTCAGGAAGTCAGTTCCAGCTCGCACTAATCATCCGTTCGCCGCCAGATGTCAACTTCAGCTCAGGAGGTCGGCCCGAGTTTGGTCGGCACCATGGCTGACTAAGTACAGCGAGAACTTCCAGCAGGACCGGCCGCAGTGTGGTCTTGGTCACAGGCACTGACCGGGACTGATGCCCGGACTTCACGGCAACCCGGCCCTACGGCGAGAGGTCCGTCCATGACGGGACCTCGCGGACATCGTGACTGACCGCTTCCCAGCCGCCGGTGCAGCCACAGTGCATCTTGGCTTCAGCAGAGCATTGGTCCCTGAGGATCCCGAGTGCGAGCAGCGGCGGGCGTTGCGCGCATTGTCGGAGAATCTTCACAGCAGCAGCCAGGCGGAGGGATCCGCAGGGCTGGGCAGCAATGACGATGGAAAAATTGTAAAGAAAGTTCAATAAATAATTGTAAAACTCCACGCTGTCTCAATCTTTGGTGCTGTCACTGTGTCAGCTGCTAACAAGTCGTGCAGAAGCTGTAACAGTGTTTTCCTGTTCGATTTTATGAAACGTCGTGCTGGTGTCGTGATATAGTTCGTAGTGTTAAATCATAAACGGTAAACAGAACTTGTGGTTTTCAGGAAAATGATATATTCCGGAACCTTTGGCCACAGTATCCGCATTCAAAACTAACAGTTCCCAAATAGATACATATGTACTTTTATTTAGATTATACGACTAAATATCCAATTGAGATTACGATAGCTGTAGGAGAGGATGTACAGCGTACAATCCAGAGAAATGCTTCCCGTAGGTGAGAGAATTAAAATATCAAAACCTTGGTTGGCTTGTACGTAAGTCCCGTAATCATACTGCAACCACTGCAGGACACTTTAATCATCCGAAAATCAATTTGGATACTTATAGATTTGTTAGTGATGGGGCTGATAAGACATCTTCTGAAAACATTATTAAATGTCTTCTACGAAGTGCCAGAACAGATACTTCGGAACGCCACTTACGTTGGAAATGCGATGGATCAAATGGAAAAATACAGACTTGACGTATTTGAGAAAGTCCACGCCGAAACAGGTATCAGTGATCTCTAATCAGATACTGCAACAATTAATGTTAAAGTACAAAGAAGACTAAAACTAAAAGGTATACATGTTCAAAAACCTAGACAAAGAAGCGGTAGTTTAATATTTCAGTTAGGAACTTGAAACATTTAGCATAAGACTGGAGCATACAGAGGAACTATAGCTCAAGTTTAAAAGAGAAGTTGACAGTGCACTGGGTAGATATGTTCCCAGTAGAACAGTTCATGAAGGGAGAGATTATCCATGGTACACGGTCACTCCTAAGGAAACAGGTGCTATTACATAATGAGTATAAAAACAAAGCATATGGCTATAGACTGACAGATCTTGAATGAAACTCTTTCCCCAGTCAAGAGAGCAATACATGTAGCCTTCAGTGACTGTTGTTGTTGTGGTCTTCAGTCCTGAGACTGGTTTCATGCAGCTCTCCATGCTACGCTATCCAGTCCAAGCTTCTTCATCTCCCAGTACCTACTGCAGCCTACATCCTTCTAAATATGAGTAGTATATTCATCTCTTGGTCTCCCTCTACGATTTTTACCCTCCACACTGCGCTCCAGTTCTAAATTGATACCTCAGAACATGTCTTACCAACCGATCCCTTCTTCTGGTCAAATTGTGCCACAAATTCCTCTTCTCCCCAATTCAATTCAATACCTCCTCATTAGTTATGCGATCCACCCATCTAATCTTCATCATTCTTCTATAGCACCACATTTCGAAAGCTTCTATTCCCTTCTTGTCTAAACTATTTATTGTCCTTGTTTCACTTCCATATATGGTTACACTCCATACAAATACTTTCAGAAACAAATTCCTGACACTTAAATCTATACTCGATGTTAACAAATTTCTCTTCTTCAGAAACGCTTTCCTTGCCATTGCCAGTCTACATTTAATATCCTCTGTACTTCGACCATCTTCAGTTATTTTGCTCCCCAAATGGCAAAACTCCTTTAGTACTTTAGTGTCTCATTTCCCAATCTAATTCTCTCAGCATCACCCGAGTTAATTCGACTACATACCATTACCCTTGTTATGCTTTTGTTGATGGTCATCTTATACCCTCGTTTCAAGACACTGTCCATTCCGCTCAACTGCTCTTCCAAGTCTTTCGCAGTCTCTGACAGAAATACAATATCATCGGCGAACCTCAACGTTTTTATTTCTTCTCCATGGACTTTAATACCTACTCCGAACTTTTCTTTTGTTTCCTTTACTGCTTGCTCAATATACAGATTGAATAACATCGGGGACAGGCTACAACCCTGTCTCACTCCTTTACCAACCACTCCTTCCCTTTCATGTCCCTCGACTCTTATAACTGCCATCTGCTTTCTGTACAAATTGTAAATAGCCTTCCGCTCCCTGTATTTTACCCTGCCACCTTCAGAAATTGAAAGAGAGTATTTCAGTCAACATTGTCAAAAGCTTTCTCTAAGTCTACAACTGCTAGAAACGTGGGTTTGCCTTTCAATGAGCTTTCTTCTAAGATTAGTCGTACGGTCAGTATTGCCTCACGTGTTCCAACATTTCTACGGAATCAAAACTGATATTCCCCGAGGTTGGCTTCACCCAGGTTTTCCATTCGTCTGTAAAGAATTCGTGTTGGTATTTTGCAGCAGTGACATTAAACTGATAGTTCACTAATTTTCACATCTGTCGACACCTGCTTTCTTTTGGATTGGAATTATTATATTCTCCTTGAAGTCTGAGGGTATTTCGCCGGTCTCATACATCTTGCTCACCAGAAGTTAGAGTTTTGTCAGGACTGGCTCTCCCAAGGCTGTCAGTAGTTTTAATTGAATGTTGTCTGTTCCCAGTGCCTTGTTTCGACTTAGGTCTTTCAGTGCTCTGTCAAACTATACACGCAGTATCGTATTTCCCATTTCATCTGCATCTACCTTCTCTTCCATTTCCATAATATTGTCTTCAAGAACTTCACCCCTGTATAGACCCTCTATATCCTCCTTCCACCTTACAGCTTTCCCTTCTTTGCTTAGAACTGGGTTTCCGTTTGAGCTCTTGATATTCACGCAAGTGGTTCTCCTTTGTCCAAAGATATCTTTAATTTTCCTGTAGGCAGTGTCTATCTTACCCCCCGGGAGATAAGCCTCTATATCCTTGAATTTGTCCTCTAGCCATCCCTTCTTTGCTTAGAACTGGGTTTCCGTTTGAGCTCTTGAAATTCATGCAAGTGGTTCTTCTTTGTCCAAAGATCTCTTTAATTTTCCTGTTGGCAGTATCTATCTTAGCCTCCCCCCCCCCCCCCCCCCCCTGTGACATAAGCCTCTACATCATTACATTTGTCCTCCAGCCATTCCTGCTTAGCCATTTTGCACTTCCTGTCGATCTCATTTTAGAGACGTTTGTATCGTCTATCGCACGTTTTATAAACTGAATTTTTATATTTTCTCTTTTCATCAATTAAATTCAGTATCTCTTCTGTTACCCAAGGATTTCTACTAGCCCTCGTCTTTTTACCTACTTGATCTTCTGCTGCCTTCACTATTTCATTCCTCAAAGCTACCCATGCTTCTTCTACTGTATTTCTTTCCCCTTAAGCTGTCCCTGAAACTCTGCACAACCTCTGGTTCTTTCAGTTTATCCAGGTCTCATCTCCTTAAATTCCCACCTTTTGGCACTTTCTTCAGTTTTAATCTACAGATTTTAATCAATAGATTGTGGTCAGAGTCCACATCTGCCCCTGGAAATGTCTTACAGTTTAAAACCTGGTTCCTAAATATCTGTCTTACCATTATTTAATCTATCTGATACCTTTTAGTATCTCCATGGTTCTTCCATGTATACAACCTTCTTTCATGATTCTTAAACCTAGTGTTAGCTATGATTAACTTATGTTCTGCGCAAAATTCTACCAGGCGGCTTACTCTTGCATTTATTAGCTCCAATCCATATTCACATACTACGTCTCTACATCTACATCTACATCTACATGACTACTCTGCAATTCACATTTAAGTGCTTGGCAGAGGGTTCATCGAACCACAATCATACTATCTCTCTACTATTCCACTCCCGAACAGCGAGCGGGAAAAACGAACACCTAAACCTTTCTGTTCGAGCTCTGATTTCTCTTATTTTATTTTGATGATCATTCCTACCTATGTAGGTTGGGCTCAACAAAATATTTTCGCATTCGGAAGAGAAAGTTGGTGACTGAAATTTCGTAAAAAGGTCTCGCCGCGACGAAAAACGTCTATGCTGTAATGACTTCCATCCCAACTCGTGTATCATATCTGCCACACTCTCTCCCCTATAACGCGATAATACAAAACGAGCTGCCCTTCTTTGCACCCTCTCGATGTCCTCCGTCAATCCCACCTGGTAAGGATCCCACACCGCGCAGCAATATTCTAACAGAGGACGAACGAGTGTAGTGTAAGCTGTCTCTTTAGTGGACTTGTTGCATCTTCTAAGTGTCCTGCCAATGAAACGCAACCTTTGGCTCGCCTTCCCGACAATATTATCTATGTGGTCCTTCCAACTGAAGTTGTTTGTAATTTTAACACCCAGGTACTTAGTTGAATTGACAGCCTTGAGAATTGTACTATTTATCGAGTAATCGAATTCCAACGGATTTCTTTTGGAACTTACGTGGATCATCTCACACTTTTCGTTATTTAGCGTCAACTCCACCTGACACACCATACAGCAATCTTTTCTAAATCGCTTTGCAACTGATACTGGTCTTCGGATGACCTTACTAGACGGTAAATTACAGCATCATCTGCGAACAGTCTAAGAGAACTGCTCAGATTGTCACCCAGGTCATTTATATAGATCAGGAACAGTAGAGGTTCCAGGACGCTTCCCTGGGGAACACCTGATATCACTTCAGTTTTACTCGATGATTTGCCGTCTATTACTACGAACTGCGACCTTCCTGACAGGAAATCACGAATCCAGTCGCACAACTGAGACGATACCCCATAGCTCCGCAGCTTGATTAGAAGTCGCTTGTGAGGAACGGTGTCAAAAGCTTTCCGGAAATCTAGAAATACGGAATCAACTTGAGATCCCCTGTCGATAGCGGCCATTACTTCGTGCGAATAAAGAGCTAGCTAGCTGCGTTGCACAAGAGCGATGTTTTCTGAAGCCATGCTGATTACGTGTCAATAGATCGTTCCCTTCGAGGTGATTCATAATGTTTGAATACAGTATATGCTCCAAAACCCTACTGCAAACTGACGTCAATGATGTATGTCTGTAGTTAAATGGATTACTCCTACTACCCTTCTTGAACACTGGTGCGACCTGCGCAATTTTCCAATCTGTAGGTACAGATCTATCGGTGAGCGAGCGGTTGTATATGAGTGCTAAGTAGGGAGCTATAGTATCAGCGTAATCTGAAAGGAACCTAATCGGTATACAATCTGGACCTGAAGACTTGCCCGTATCAAGCGATTTGAGTTGCTTCGCAACCCCTAAGGTATCTACTTCTAAGAAACTCATGCTAGCAGATGTTCGTGTTTCAAATTCTGGAATATTACATTCGTCTTCCCTGGTGAAGGAATTTCGGAAAACTGCGTTCAATAACTCCGCTTTAGCGGCGCAGTCGTCGATAACAGTACCATCGGCACTGCGCAGCGAAGGTATTGACTGCGTCTTGCCGCTTGTGTACTTTACATACGACCAGAATTTCTTCGGATTTTCTACCAAATTTCGAGACAATGTTTCGTTGTGGAACCTATTAAAGGCATCTCGCATCGAAGTACGTGCCAAATTTCGCGCGTCTGTAAATTTTAGCCCATCTTCAGGATTTCGCGTTCTTCTGAACTTCGCATGCTTTTTCCGTTGCCTGTGCAACAGCGTTCGGACCTTTTTTGTGTACCACGGGGGATCCGTTCCATCTCTTACCAATTTATGAGGTATGAATATCTCAATTGCTGTTGCTACTATATCTTTGAATTTGAGCCACATCTCGTCTACATTCGCATAGTCAGTTCGGAAGGAATGGAAATTGTCTTTTAGGAAGGCTTCTAGTGGTACTTTATCCGCTTTTTTAAATAAAATTATTTTGCGTTTGTTTCTGATGGATTTGGAAGAAATGGTATTGAGCCTAGCTACAATGACCTTGTGATCACTAATCCCTGTATCAGTCATGATGCTCTCTATCAGCTCTGGATTGTTTGTGGCCAAGAGGTCAAGTGTGTTTTCGCAACCATTTACAATTCGCGTGGGTTCGTGGACTAACTGCTCTAAATAATTTTCGGAGAATGCATTTAGGACAATCTCGGAAGACGTTTTGTGCCTACCACCGGTTTTGAACAAGTATTTTTGCCAACATACCGAGGGTAGGTTGAAGTCCCCACCAACTATAACCGTATGAGTGGGGTATTTATTTGTTACGAGACTCAAACTTTCTCTGAACTGTTCCGCAACTGTATCATCGGAGTCTGGGGGTCGGTAGAAGGAGCCAATTATTAACTTAATTCGGCTGTTAACAGATACCCATCCGTTGTGGTTGCACCTACGGTAAGGCTATCTGATCGTTGAGGCACGCAAGCCTCCCCACCAACGGCAAAGTCCATGGTTCAGTGAGTACCGGAGCAGAGTATTGCCGAAAGATCTTTCACAAAATCCAATGGGTTTCAGGTCATATGCAGTGACGTTTAGTGGCCCTAAAGTTAGTGTCCTGTCACTCATGGCAAGACAGGTCCTAAAACTGACAGTGGCGAGAAAAAAGCGGAAATGCTTAACTTTATTTGCAAATATTCCTATACACAGGAAAACCCGTTAGTGTTGCTTCACTTTAATTCTCGTACTTGTGAAATGATGACTGAAATCAGTGTTAATGTCAGTGGAGTTGAGAAACAGCTGAACCCGCTAAAAACGAAGAAAGCCAAGGGCCCGATGGAATCTCTGTCAGAATCTATACTTAATTTACGACTGAGGTAGCCCGACTGTTAATAATAAACTGTGGCAAGTCGTTCGAACGAAAATCAGTGGCCACTACCCGGAAGGAGGCACAGGTTGGACCTGCCTACAAGAAGTGTAGCGATAGTGATCCAAAAAACTAGTATCAATAGCCTTCTTATCGAATTGATGTAAAATCCTACAATGTCTACTGAGATTAAAGATAATGAAGTATCTCGATCAGAACGACCTCCTCTGTGCCAACCAGTACGGATTTCGCAGACACAGATCATGTGAAACCGAACCGTCACCTTTCTCATACGACGTCCCTTCACAAAATCAAAACTGACAATATCCTATGATTACATTAATGAGTCACTGTGGGAATCGCTATAATACTCAGGTTTAAGACTTTATGTGGACATTAAATAATACGATCACACTGACCCATATACGGGTAAAGCATGTAGCATACTTCGGTTTATTGGTACAATACCAGGGAAATACAATCAGTCTACAAAGGTGACTGTTTACAAATCACTCGTGCGACCCATTCTAGAACAAGCCTAGGTGTGTAGAACCTGTAACAAATAGGAATAGCAGGGGATATTAAACGCATGCAGAGAAGAACAGCACGAATGTTCACAGGTTTGCGCTGCACGCGAAAGTGTGTCGCCGAGATGTTGAAAGAACTGAACTGGCAAACTCCAGAAGATACATGGAAACAATCCGGGAAAGTCTATTAGTTCTCATGTACCGGGTTTACGTTTAAATGATACAGCCAGTAATATACTACAATCCTCCACATATCGCTCCCGTAGGAGTCATGAAGATTTATCGGAGCACAGGCGTTTCAACAATCATTCTTTCCGCACTGTATATCGGAATGGAACGGGAAAAAGCCCTAATGTAAGGATTTTGTTTTATACAGAAAATTGTAACTTTGTTAACATTTTGGTTGTCATGCGGAAAAGTAAAGCTTTAATAGCATCTGAATAATAGCAGGCAACATCTCTGCCAAAGAAGTAATGCTGCGAGAGATTATTAGTAGGACCTCTGCTTGTGGGTGGAGTGCAGTCTTCGAGAGAGACAGAGACAGAGAGAGAATTCGAGTTTTATCTTGTGATGAAGAAAGATGTGTTTAGGCAGAGTAACGTGGCAGCTTTAATTTTATTACATTTTTCTTCTTTATGGAGATATATTTTGTAAATTCCTTCAGAAGACTTCAAAAGGTGCTGTAATGGCGCATTTGCCGAGACACCCAAGCAATATTTAATTTGGTCAGAAATTTAGAAAAGGAAATTCTTATGATAAAGCGTGATTTATTGATTCCTTTTCAACCTTTGAGGGCATATGTGTTTTAAGAAAATAAAGAGAATTTGTTCATGTTTTTCCACTATTAATGTAAAGTGAATTTGTAATATTTCAGTATCAAAATATTTTGTCTTAATGATTTAAAATTTCGTTAATGCAGTTACTTTATTGTTTTTCCATCATTAAGTATTTGTCTCTATATTTCAAGATTCACTTATATAATTTTGCTTTCTTCAGTTCCTCAGTAAAAGAGATTTAATTAACAATGATCACTGCAGTAAGATTTATTTCCACAGCTTTATGGATGCCTCTACAGTATAAAACACGCATTCCACATCCTGTTGCTAATAGTCTCAATTTTATTTTTTAACTAGCATAGTAGCAGCAGCGGCAATAGTTTGAAGATAGCAGCAGCATGACATTTATTCACTGCGCCTCTTACAATTTTCGTGTGATACAATTAACGTTTCAGCAGCGATATACTTTTAACACGTGGCATTTTTGGTAATTATTTATATTTCACATTTTCCTCGCAGTCAGATTGCTTGTATTACTACTAACACGACAGTTATCTTAAATTTAACATTGCTGTATTCCCGCCAAAAGTGTTGCGGTACACATTTCAGTGTTGCATTTCTGATTAACGTTTGCGTTTCTGATCACCTTTCAAGAATTACGAAATTACTTTCGCACTTTAATATGAGCTAAACTGCCTCTGTAATCATGAGATTAACTTCACATCACCACACAGACACAATACCAATAAATACAACTATACATTCCCATACAACAAAAACAGCCACTTCCACTACTCACTAGTAGAGCGGGACATATCCTCTGCAGTGCACTTCACAGTGGTTCACACAGTATAGATGTAGTGAACACTTAATCAAGTTTGTATTTCTCTCTCTGTCTCCTGCCTATTGCAAGTATAACTCTTCTACAACGGATTTTCAAGCAGCGTACATGTCATTGTTAGTTAAAATTTGTTGCATATCTCAAGGAGATTTTATACTCTCTCTCCCTACTACCTAGCACTTGGGCCAGCTCTCCAGTAGCTTTCTGCCTTTTGTTTTTTAGCCTAATATAGTATGTATAATAATTCCCAAACATCAATAGATCTTCATCTCCCTTTATATTCTGAATCAC
This sequence comes from Schistocerca gregaria, assembly GCF_023897955.1. Taxonomy (NCBI): domain Eukaryota; kingdom Metazoa; phylum Arthropoda; class Insecta; order Orthoptera; family Acrididae; genus Schistocerca; species Schistocerca gregaria. Next base: position 352,115,247 of record NC_064922.1, on the reverse strand, counting down.
CTGTAAATGCAGTCGTACATTTTCTTTGTTTCAGCTCTTATGCTTTTCACATCAGCATGTATACCAGAACTGCAGTTGATGGAATCGATTGTGTTTCGATTCTAATGAGAATGTGTGCTAGCTAACCAAGTAAACAAAATCCCATCAGAAATTCTCCGACTGCTAGGAAAACATTATTCTCCTGTGGCCACAGATAACGAATTTCTCTGTAGCTCATTCGCAGTCTCCTATGAAGTTTGGTTACATAGTTAGCACCGCTCACAAAAAGTAAGCAATATCTCTCTGTAAACGAGGGAAAAGTAAACAGACAAGGGAACTGTGAAAGTTCCAGGAACTAATATTTGCAAAAGAGAAAACAGATAATAGCTGAGGGAAGGGTAGGTGCAGGAAACCAGTAGTCATTTCCGCAGTTTTTGCCCTTGCCTTAGTGAAGGACACACCTACATGGGCGCATTAGCAAAATGAAAGATTACCTGGAAATGAACGACCTGCAAAAGAAGAACAAAAAAGAAAGCGCTTGTAATTGAATACCCCTGCACTATTTCGACTGAAATAATTAAAGGTCAAGAAACGAGACTACATTTCAAATAAGCTTGATCAGCGATCAAAGACTGCAGTAATTGGACACGGCAGCCTTAGTGTTAAATTATGTACTACCAAATACCCCATCTCTCTGTTACCTGTCTTAACGATACTCGAATACTCGAACGTTACTCGAATGTTACTTACGACGCTGATATTGATTATTATTTATTATGAATTTTCTCGCTACTCGTATTCCTGATGGTAAGTAAAATCTGCCTTCATCGCTTCATTATCAAATAATAGACTGCTAAAATGAGGAATCACATAAACTTAGACCCCGTTGATTGTCGAAAATAGAAAAATTCTTTGGAAACTGTAGTTTTTTATTTTCTTAACAGCCAGCTGTTATTATTCAGAAAACAATTTTCAGCACTGTTGTGAAGCTCTTCGCATAAAAATTATCTTGTTCTAAAAAAAAATTCACCTGTAACTGCGAAAGTCTATAAGCCGCGGTGCACACACTTGACTGATTACAGCAGACGATTCGGTTAATTATTATTGTCTATAACATTTATAAACAGAGGTGTGGCAAAATATGAATATGTAGAGAAGAGATCGAATGGTGTGGAAGAATGTCGATGGGAAATATAGATTTCACTTACGCGGAGATAAAAGAAACCTTTCGAGAAATAAGCATATGTAAGAGTATCAAGAGTTCACATGAGAAGCCATTACTAAAGAGAGAAGAGAGGACTGAAATTGGGGGAAATATATGGAAACACTATAGAAAATAATTAATGTTTTTGAAAGGAAAGAGGAAACAGATGAAAATGTGGCATAAGATGTGGTACTCCGACAAGAATTTGACGGAGCACTGAAACGCCTTTTGCACCCGAAGTAGATAACCATTAGAATTACTGAGCTCCTTGGGAGAACCATTAATGACAGAACCACTTGTGCAAGGTATACACTAAGGTGATAAAAGTAATGGGACAGTGATAGGCACATATAGAGATGACGATAGTATCGCGTGTAGAAGGTATAAACGGGGTGAGCATTGGTGTAGCTTTCGTTTGTACTCAGGTGATTCATGTGAAAAGGTTCCCGACGTAATAATGGCCGCACGAAGGAAAGTAACAGACTTTGAAAGTGGAATGGTAGTTGGAGCTACACGCATGGGCTGTTCCATTTCGGAAATCGTTAGGGAACTCAATATTTGGGGATTCAACGTGTGAAGAAGGTGCAGAGAGTACTAAATATCAGCCATTACTTCTCAGCGGCCGACGTCCTTCTCTTAACGGCCGAGAGCAGTGGCGTTTGCGTAGAGTTGTCGGTGCTAACAGACAAGCAACAATACCTGAGGAAACCGCAGAAATCAACGTGAGACGTACGACGAACGTATCCGTCAGGACAGTGCGACGGTATTTGACGTTAATGGGCTGTGGCAGCAGACGACCGACGAGATGCCTTTGCTAAGAGCACAACAACGCCTTCAGCCCCTCTTCTGGGCTCGTGACCATATCGGTTGCACCTTAGGTGATTGATAAACTATGGCTTCGTGTGATTAGTGTCATATTCAGTTCACAAAAGGTGATGGTAGGTGTCGAGTGTGATGCAGACCCCACAGAGCCATCTACCCAAGTGGTCAATGAGACACTGCCAAACCGGGTGGTGGCTCCGTAGTCATGTGGGCTGAGGCATGGACTGATTCCTCTTGTCAGATTGAACCGATCAGTGACTGTAAATGGTTATGTTCAGCTACTTCATTTACAGCCATTCATGTTTCTGAACAACGATGGAATTTTTATGCATGAAAATGTATCTTGGCTCTGGGCCACAATTGTTGGCGATTGGTTTCAAGAACAATCTGCAAAATTTGAACGACTGATTTGGCAACCCGGATCACCCGACATGAATCCCAGCAAAAATTAATGGGACATGATTTGTAGGCCAGTTCGTGCACGAAATCCTACTCTAGCAATGCTTTGCAATTATGGACAGCTATAGAGGCATCATGTCTCAGTATTTGTGAACGGGACTTCCAAAGACATGTTGAGTACGTGCCACATCGAGTTACTAAACTACACTGGGCCGAAGTAGGTCCGACACGATATTGGGAGGTACCCCACATCTTTTCTCACCTCAATGTATGAGAGATGCCGAATGCCCTCAGACTTAGAGTAGAATGTAATAAACCCAATTACAAAGAAAGTAGTTGCTGACCGGTGTGGCTACTAGCGATCTATAAACTTAATACGTTTTCGTTGCGAAATACGAAAAAGAATTATTTGAAGAATTCTGGTAGAATGCAACGATGGGGGACATCGGTATGGCTTTTTGAGATATGCAAACAGGCTGAAAAATCAAACCCATATTTAGAGAATTTGTAGATTTAGACAAAGCTATCGAAGTTAATGAATGGGATGCTCTTCTTGACATTCTGAATAAGCAGGGAACGAAAAGGTATCTACAGCTCAACAGATATCAGATTGAATTTAGTCACAGGATGTGAAAGGGAGACAATAGTTGAGAAGAGACTGAGAAATATTACTAGATAAGGCCCCTTTATTCAATTTTTACATTAACCAGGCAGAAAAGGGTACCAAAGGGTAATTTAAAGAGATAATTAAAGTCCAGGAGAATAAATAAAAACATTTGTCGGTGACAATGTTATTCTTAGAGGGAAAAGTACTCACAAGGTAAGTTGGACGGGTCCGACAGTGTCTCGAAAAGAGTTTGTAGATGAACTCGGTAAAAGTGAAATCACAGTAATGGAACTGAGTCGAATTAATTCTGGTGACACTGAAGGATTTTGATTAGGAAGCCAGACAAAAAGACAATGGAAGTGTTTCGCTACTTGGGAACCAAAAATACTGATAACACGGTAGATACAAACAAGATATTAAATCAAAGTATTCAGCAGAAAAAGAATCCTTTCAGAAACAAATACACACACATCAAAGAAGTTTTGCACCAGTCCGGTTTTCTGAACTCCCGAAGACAGCCGTTGACTGTGGATATTGAATCAAAAACACAGTCCCTTTGACTGTTCAGAGATGTCACTACACCCACCCGAAGATGAAAACATTCATGCATGAGCAGCGCCTGTTGGTTGGAGGGGATCCGACTGCCGATCAATTCCAGCCATTCCACCAGGAAGGAGGTACACGGCTCGTGTTGTTTTTAGTTCAAACATGCATACACGGTCAGCACCGCGGTTCGATCGCGTCCGCGTTGTTACTTTGTGCCACGAAGGGCTCTCAACAAGGGAAGTGTCCAGGAGTCTCGGAGTGAACCAAAGCGATGTTGTTCGAACATGGACGACATACAGGAACTGTCGATGACATACATCTCTCAAAGGCTACTACTGCAGTGGTTGGCCGCTACCTACGGATTATGGCTCGGAAGAACCCTGACAGCAACGCCACCATGTTGAATGCTTTTTGTGCAGCCACAGAACGCGCGCAATAGGCTGTGAAACGCCTGTTATATCCGCAGGACAGAACAGATAGTTGGAATTGTAGGAAGGGGCCAAAAATGAGCGTCTGTCAGTTATACTCGAACACATATAACTTTATTTAGTTGCCCAAGCATTACAGCGAAAATTTCTGAACTTAACTATCGACTGAATATGTTACACAGAGTTATTGCTTAAGGGCACAACCTCTTTACTTTTTAAAAAGGCTGAAGGCCCATGATTTAATACACAACTACAATAAATTTTCAAAAGACAGAAATCGCAATGTTTTATCTTTACATAATAATTCAAATGAAGCGGAAGGCCCAAACAATCTAAGACTTGACAAGTAGGGAATTTTAATTTCTAAACGGCTGCAGGCCCTTGATTGAAAAACACATCTACAATAAATTTTGAAAAGGCAGAAGGAACAAAAATTTATCAAAACAAATATTTTAAATGAGGCTCAAAGCCCAAGCAATGCAAGACTAGCCAAGTAAGGAACATTCAATTTTAAAACGGCTGAAGACCCAATAACGCAACCAAAAGCATTCAAATTCAAACCATCGGCGATGAGTCATTAAAATACACAATCAAACTCCAAAGGCAGTATAGCCAGCGGTGCTCAGAAGTTTCCGGGGGTCGGTCTGCACTTGAAATATTGACATTCTCTTAGGGGAGACAGGTAGTCGGCCCTAACTATATTCGATCCGCCGGCAACCCAATCAAGAGACAGTCAACGGACCCACCGACAAGACGACTTGCTTTCCACCCCACCAGTACACAAGAAACTCAAATGCCAAAGCGTATAATGCTTAGCCGCCCACAACCAAGTATGCATAACGTGTCAAAGCTACACACACGTGTTGTACAGCAACAACACGGTGAGGAAACGACGCTGCCTGAATTTTACATCAGCGGCTATGGCAGGTAACCGTAACGCTAACAGCCACAGGGAAAAAAATTCCTCTGGTGCACCTGGACTTCAAATAACCAAACTACAGTTAAACTCCACCGGATGGTGGCCAAACTTTCGCCAACTCGAACACACGGTGTTGTGCAAGGGAATACCCCCCGCCAGCGGGCCTGGCCCACTGCAGCGTGAGGAGATTTTCTGGCTGATCCACACCAACAGACCGACTCCTCGCACGCCAGCTCAGAGACAGCACTAAAATGACTGAGCAGTCGACATCACAAGCAACACACAGTTTCACAAACACTAGGACGAAGAATGCAACTAATGCTAAAAGCACTGACCGAGCAATGACACGACGGAACCTCGAGTTGAGACACACACCGCCAACCCATAAACGACAAGAGAGAAAATACACGTCGTCCGGTAAGACGACCAACCGACGATCAAACAAGACCGTCCGCAGTTCATGTCATGTGTGCCGCCGACGGTAGGACGAGTCATGGCTATCCAAGGCTCACTACTGCTCCAACCCGACCGTGTTCCGCAGCGTACCAACTCTACGATTGCCAGGTCCGAAATGCATTGCAGGCGCTTTCCAACTCTCTAGAAGAGACGAACTAACGCCGAACACACGACAATCGGAAAGTAATAGCATTCAGCTAAGATAATGCGCCAGGGCTTATATCGATAAGCGCCACTGCTGCCGCTCACGGGCAGGCAAGGCGGCAACTCAGTGCACCAGTAATTGAAATTAACATAAGGGTATGGTAGTACAGTAAAAACAGGATATCGAATGAGATATGGCACGAACACGAGCTACGCGCGGTTCAAGCTGCATGACGCACAACTTCACTCCAGACGTCCATTGTGAGGTCAATCTTTGCAAGCATGACACCATGTAGCGCGGTACAGATGGGGCCTACAACATGTGGAACGGATCCCGTAGGAATGGCATCACGTTCTCTAAACCGATGAGTGTCGCATATGCCTTCAAGCGGACAATCGTCGTAGACGTGTCTGGAGGCAAGCCGGTCAGGACGAACGCCTTAGACACACTGTCCAGCGAGTGCAGCAAGGTGGAGGTTCCCTTCAGTTTGGGGTTGGCATTATGTGGGGCCGACGTACGCCACTGGTGGTCATGGTAGGCGCGCTACTGGCTGTACGATATGTGAATACCATTCACAGACCGATAGTCGGCAGCATATTGGTGAGGCATTCTTCTTCATGGTCGACAATTCACGCCACCGTCGTGCACATCTTGTGAGTGACTTCCTGCAGGATAACGACATCGCTCGACTAGAGTGGCCAGCATGTTCTTCAGACATGACCTATCAAATATGCCTTGGATAGACTGAAAAGGGATGTTTATGGACGCCGAATCACCATTGAAGAGTGGGACAATCTGGACCAACAGTGCCTTGCTGAAGTCGTGGATAGTATGCCAAGAGGAATACAGGCATGCATCAATGCAAGACTACGTGCTGCTGGGTATTAGTGGTACCGGTGTGTACAACAATCTGGGCCACAACGTCTGAAGGTCTCTCTGTATGGTGGTACATACACTAAATTTCAAAGTGACAGAGGCACACAATAATAATACACTACTGGCCATTAAAATTGCTACACCAAGAATAAATGCAGATGATAAACGGGTATTCATTGGACAAATATATTATACTAGAACTGACATGTGATTATATTATCAAGCAGTTTGGGTGCGTAGATCCTGAGAAATTAGTACCCAGAACAACCACCTCTGGCTGTAATAAACGGGCGTGATACACCTGGACATTGAGTCAAACAGAGCTTGGACGCCGTGTACAGGTACAGCTGCTCATGAAGCTTCAAAACGATACCACAGTTTATCAAGAGTAGTGACTGGCGTATTGTGACGAGCCAGTTGCTCGACCACCACGACCACCATTGACCAGACGTTTTCCATTGGTGAGAGATCTGGAGAATGTGTTGGCCAGGGCAGCAGTCGAACATTTTCTGCATTTAGAAAGGCCCGTCCAGGACCTGCAACATACGGTCGTGCATTACCCTGCTGAAATGTAGGGTTTCGCAGGGATCGAATGAAGGGTAAAGCGATGGGTCGTAACACATCTGAAATGTAACGTCCACTTTTCAAAGTGCCGTCAACGCGAACAAGAGGTGAATGAGACGTGTAACCAATGTCACCCTGTACCATCACGCCAGGTGATAAGCCAGTATGTGTGTTCATCACGATGCCGCCAAATACGGATGCGACCATCATGATGCTGTAAACAGAACCTGCATTCATCTGAAAAAGTGACGTTTTGCCATTCGTGCACCCAGGTTCGTCGTTGAGTACTCCATCCCAGACGCTTCTGTCTGTGATACAGCTCCAAGGGTAACCACAGCCACGGTCTCCGAGTTGGTAATCCATGCTGCTGCAAACAGCGTCGAACTGTTCGTGCAGGTGGTTGTTGTCATGCAAACGTCCCCATCTGTTGACTCAGGGATCGAGACGTGGCTGCACGATCCGTTACAGCCATGCGGATAAGATGCCAGTCATCTCGACTGCTAGTGATACGAGGCCGTTGTCATCCAGCACGGCGTTCCGTATTACACTCCTGAACCCACCGATTCCATATTCTGCTAACAGTCATAGGATCTCGACCAACGCGATCAGCAATGTCGCGATACGATAAACCGCAATCGCGATAGGCTACAATCCGACCTTAAGTCGGAAACGTGATGGTACGCTTTTCTCCTGCTTACACGAGGCATCACAACAACGTTTCACCAGGGAACACCGGTCAACTGCTGTTTGTGTATGAGAAATCGGTTGAAAACTTTCCTCACGTGCTGACGTGTGTCAATGCTCTGAGAAGCTAATCATTTGCATATCATAGTACCTTCTTCCTGTCGGTTAAATTTCTCGTCTGTAGCACGTCATATTCATAGTGTAGCAATTTTAATGGCCAGTAGTGTAATTCTTCAACCTAGTCACCAATTCACTAGTCATTCAGTTCCTCGTTAGTAGGAATCCGCTCCTTGGTCACATCTTCATCGTTGGAAAATCTCTTTTAATCAGCTTGCCGTAAAGATGGAAATAGCATGGTGCAAAATGTTGGACTTCCCAATCAGGATCTCCCACGTCTGTAGACCTTGGAAAAATTGTTGTACTCATTTCACTGAAGCTAGAAGCGACATTATAAATATTCCATACATCATCAGATTTTCACGGTCAATTGTTTGTAATTTAGACGCATTGCCTCTAAGAACATTGGAGCACATTTCTTGTCACCGTGTCATATTGTGACGCATGTATTACACGTTTTGCTGCAGACTTGAGTCTGTAGGAAGCCCGGAACGTTTACTTCCTTCTGATAATACGCCACTCCTGTTGCACAATGATCTTAGCGAGAGAGACATACACTCCTGGAAATGGAAAAAAGAACACATTGACACCGGTGTGTCAGACCCACTATACTCTCTCCAGACAATGCGAGAGGGCTCTACAAGCAATGATCACACTCACGGCAGAGCGGACACCCCAGGAAACGCGGTGTTGGCCGTCGAATGGCGCTAGCTGCACAGCATTTGTGCACCGCCGCCTTCAGTGTCAGCCAGTTTGCCGTGGCATACGGAGCTCCGTCGCAGTCTTTAACACTGGTAGCATGCCGCGACAGCGTGGACGTGAACCATATGTGCAGTTGACGGACTTTGAGCGAGGGCGTATAGTGGGCATGAGGGAGGCTGGGTGGACGTACCGCCGAATTGCTCAACACGTGGGGCGTGAGGTCTCCACAGTACATCGATGTTGTCGCCAGTGGTCGGCGGAAGGTGCACGTGCCTTATCGACCTGGCACCGGACCGCAGCGACGCACGGATGCACGCCAAGACCGTAGGATCCTACGCAGTGTCGTAGAGGACTGCACTGCCACTTCCCAGCAAATTAGGGACACTGTTGCTCCTGGGGTATCGGCGAGGACCATTCGCAACCGTCTCCATGAAGCTGGGCTACGATCCCGCACACCGTTAGGCCGTCTTCCGCTCACGCCCCAACATCGTGCAGCCCGCCTCCAGTGGTGTCGCGACAGGCGTGAATGGAGGGACGAATGGAGACATGTCGTCTTCAGCGATGAGAGTCGCTTCTGCCTTGGTGCCAATGATGGTCGTATGCGTGTTTGGCGCCGTGCAGGTGAGCGCCACAATCAGGACTGCATACGACCGAGGCACACAGGGGCAACACCCGGCATCATGGTGTGGAGAGCGATCTCCTACACTGGCCGTACACCTCTGGTGATCGTCGAGGGGACACTGAATAGTGCACGGCACATCCAAACCGTCATCGAACCCATCGTTCTACCATTCCTAGACCGGCAAGGGAACTTGCTGTTCCAACAGGACAATGTACGTCCGCATGTATCCCGTGCCACCCAACGTGCTCTAGAAGGTGTAAGTCAAGTACCCTGGCCAGCAACATCTCCGGATCTGTCCCCCATTGAGCACGTTTGGGACTGGATGAAGCGTCGTCTCACGCGGTCTGCACGTCCAGCACGAACGCTGGTCCAACTGAGGCGCCAGGTGGAAATGGCATGGCAAGCCGTTCCACAGGACTACATCCAGCATCTCTACGATCGTCTCCATGGGAGAATAGCAGCCTGCATTGCTGCGAAAGGTGGATATACACTGTACTGGTGCCGACATTGTGCATGCTCTGTTGCCTGTGTCTATGTGCCTGTTGTTCTGTCAGTGTGATCATGTGATGTTTCTGTCCCCAGGAATGTGTCAATAAAGTTTTCCCTTCCTGGGACAATGAATTCACGGTGTTCTTATTTCAATTTCCAGGAGTGTATATAACTTACCTTACCCTACGAAAATTCGATAACTAGCACTGGGAGTGGTACTAAATCAAATTTCGCTTTTAAGAAATCGCCCACGAATTACCGTCAGCCGACCACCGCACAGACTCTCGATGGATGACACAGTAATACGCATCCCTGGAACAGAGTAACAACTGAAAGAGATGAAAACAAATGAGTCGCCACAAGCCAACAGAATTCCATTCAATTTAGAGAGAGTACTCTCCGGTTCTGACACCTTACTTAGCCTGCACTTATCACCTGTCTTTCGCACAACGCACAGTCCCAAGTGACCGGAAGGAAAGATCTGATGACTCATGTATATTAGAAAAGTTAAAGAACAGACCCGCAAGCTCCACACCAATATCCTGAAATTCAGTTTGCGTAAGATTTCTTGAACATGCTCTGGGTTCGAATATGTTAAATTTCTTTGAGAGCGAAAAGCTTCTGTCCACGAATGAGCACGGTTTTAGAAAGCATCGCATGGCCGAATTCAACTTGCCCTTTTCCCACATTATATACTGCGAAGTATGGACGAAGGGAAAAAGTTTGATTCCATATTTATAGATTTCCCAAAAGCATTGGACGTGGTACCACGTTGCAGACTGTTCAGGTGCATTAACGAAAGCACGAGCATATTGAATAGGTTCCCAGATAAGTGAGCATCTTGAAGACCTTAAGCGATAGAACCCAGTACGTTGTCCTTGACGGGAGTGTTCATCAGAGACAAGGGTATGGTCACAGGTGCCCCAAGGAAGTGTGACAGGACCGCTGTTATTTCCCGTATACGTAAATGGTCTGGCGGACGGCGTGCTTTCAGTCTGCGCTTGTCTGTTGCTGATGCTGTGCCGCGTGGTGCAGTGGTGTGCTGGTATGCCGCAACTGGCTGTAAATGTAGAAAAATCTACGTTAATGTTTATGTGTAGGAAACGCATGTTCGAATAAAGCATTAGTGGTGTCCTGCTTGACACATATCTGGGAGTGGCGTTTCGAAGCGCTGTGAAACGAGCGTCTGAAGTTTGCGGTACGGAATGCGAATAACGAACTTCGATTTATTGGGAAAATTTTGGGAAAGTGTGGTGCATCTGTGAAGGAGACTGCAGATAGGACGCTAGTGCGATTTGTTCTTGAATACTGCTGGTGTGTTTGTGATCCGTACCAGATCGGAATGAGGAAGAACATAGAAGTAGTTCAGAGGCGGATTCATAGATTTGTTACCGGTATGCTCTAACAACACGCATGTATTGCGGAAATGCTTGGAGAACTGAAATAGAAATCCCTGGCGGGAACGCGAATTTCTTTTCGAAGAACGGGCGTTTGAAGCTGACTGCATATCGATTATATTGCCGCCAACATACATTCGGCGAATTGACGATGGAGATAAGATACGAGACATCAGGGCTCATACGGAGGCATATAGGCAGTCGTTTTTACCTCGCTCTATTTGTGAGTAGAGTAGGAAAGGAAACCACTAGTGCTGGCTCAGGGTACCTTACTCCACGCACCCTGTGTTGGCTTGCACAGTAATATGTAGATGTAGACGTAGGTGGAAACGCGTTTTTGCCTTAATCCATCGTTATGTGGATGTTATACGATAAGAGCACGAGTTGAATTCTGGTGACGGTTGTTTCTGGGAACCTTGTTGGTTGGTATGGATGAGGTGCCTGTGTTGAAGTTCCCTCATTATATTTGAAATCACATATTCTAAGAGTCTTTAACGGATGGACGTCAAGTAGCAAAGAATCTGGAATTTTACCTGACAAAGGTGGTTTGTTGTATTTTGGAGGTTACAGTTGCTTCTGAACGCCACTGATAATGACATATACATCACACAAATACGCATTGATTCGAGAGTTAAACTTTGACAGTTGTATCTCTTTTTGTAAAAGAACGTTTGATAACGGAGCTGATTATTTATACTCTTACTCTGCTATCCTCAGTTTTAGTTCCTGTATCAACCTGGACAGTACGTTGGCTTTAAAACCCTTTGCAAATGAACCTAATTTTTTAGGGTTAATTGAGAGATTTTTCGCTAAGATCCTGCTGCGGTAGTCACGCCTTCGCGCACGGCTCTATAAAAGGTGAAGCGCATTTTATACAGTTACTCAGTAGCGGCAAACCTATTCTTATTTTATCATATTATGCAGTAGTCACTGTTACTTTAGAAATTTTTTTCGCAGAGACGATATACAATGGAGCGTCCGTCTCATCGTGAACCACCAGGTAAATATTTACCCAGTGTTAGGGCAACTATTCTCTTTAACTCGAGCCACAATTGCTTTACATTCTCTTCACGAGAGGTGAATGTATTTAGTTCCTCTTTGAAATACGACACCACCGCCTTTTGTATCTAGCTTACAGAGCATGTAAATCTTCCTGCTTGTTTTAGTTTCCCTTTGCGCTTCAATAGAACTGCGTCATTCGCGTCACCAAAGAGGTAAGGGCTATTTTTTGTTATTATATTTGCTTATTTCAGTCACGCTTGACCTTCAGAACTATGTACTCCTAGGAATTTTCATACAAAGTATTTAGAATTATTTGAGAGGGTGTCTCGTGTCACGCCCAATATAATTTTCAAAATAAATTTGAGATTGTTGCAGCATTGAAATCTCCGCCTATGATGATAGTACGATGCTTGTAAGTTTCTGCCCAGTCTTTGTAATGAATACTGCCCAAATTATATAGCATGCAGTTACAATTTGTTTTGTGGTGTATTTGAGTTTCTTAGCTATACCTTGTATGAACCAATTCTTTCGGTATACCCTTAAATTAATCCCAGTGCTTTCAACCTCGGGCTTTAGCCAGCTCTCTGTACCTGTCAGGTACCGTGTTCCAAAATATGAGTATTTTGGGTGAAGGCTTCTTCAGCTGATCACTAGGATTAATGGTTGGTTGTTTGGGGAAGGAGACCAGACAGCGTGGTCGTCGGTCTCATCGGTGTACGGAAGGATGGGGAAGAAAGTCGGCCGTCCCCTTTCAGAGGAACCATCACGGCATTTACCTGCAGTGATTTAGGGAAACAACGGAAAACCTAAATCAGGATGGCCGGACGCGGGATTGAACCGTCGTTCTCCCGAATGCGAGCCCAGTGCCTTACCACTGCGCCACCTCGCTCGGTTAGGATTAATGGTCTGAACTAATTGGCGAGGGGTCATATCTCTGTGTTATGCGTCAATATCTCTCGGTCTTCTACAGCTTAGCTAAAATAACCTTGAATCAACTATCCTGTTAGCACCCTCCGATGCCTAGTACATCTTCGACCAATGAAGGTGGACGCTGCTGCAGATTGAGAGCTTTGCTGAAATTTGATGAGCATGGCTGATCGTATTAACGTCCTCTACCAGTCACAGGAATGATCGAAGGATGACCTCGGAGTCGATGTGTCCCACAACTTCAGCTGCTGGTACAGTCTGTTCAGTAAGCACACAATGTGCGTACACAATTCTGTTGTTGCTATTTCTCCAAAGAGAACCACTATTCGATGTAAGTCTCAACCACTGATGATCACAGACCTCTGCGTAGTGCCTTTGCTCCCCCCATGTGACAAAAAGCTTGCTTACGCTCTCGTGAAGTGTGTCGAACTGGCTCAGTTTAAGTTGCTGGTGGAGACAGCATATCACATCCAATAAAAACAATACCAATCACCGTTATATAGCTATATTTGTAGACAACCGGTTTCTGCGTTACATTACGGCATCTTCAGGCCAAAACTGTGGAGGATGTAACACAGCAATAATTACATACTGAAATACAGGGTATATTGACTGAAAGAATCAAGTGATGCACATTAATTTACGTAATGAGAATTATACAGTGAATGTTATGTCAGAGCAATAAATCACATAAAATACAGAGGGTATTGCTTAAAAGCTGCAAGTGTTACATGTAAAATAACTAAATGAAAAGAGCTCAGTCTTAATAAAACTCCCTAATACACAGTAAGAGGTAAAAATCAAAATACGCAACGTTTAAAAGTATCTCTCCGTCTATTCAAGAGATGGGCCTTAAATACCACTACCTAAAATATTACGTACGTTAAACTTTTTTAACTTTTAATAACTTTTTTAAAACGTATTTAAGAACAAATTCGTACCACTATGTTACTGGAGAGAATCTATGGAATGAAGAAATCAACGGTAGTCCCATAACAGGAAGTCGCGCAAATATCATTACCAGATTGCACCACTATGGACATTAAGTATCCAAAAGTGCTAAACCAAACCACGATACTGACTGCTAGATCTAATGTATGACGCGGGTAAAAGGAGCCGACAAACCATATGTAGAACAGTATCATGATCATATACCACGTGAAGTAAGAAGAGGGGGGGGGGGGCGATTTCCCTATACGGACTAGGACTATTTAGAGTAAGTCTACAGGGTGGTCCATTGATAGTGACCAGGCCAAATATCTCACGCAGTAAGCGTCAAACGAAAAAACTACAAAGAATGAAACTTGTCTCGCTTGACGAGGGAAGCCAGATGGCGCTATGGTTGGCCGGCTAGATGGCGCTGCCATAGGTCAAACAGATATCAAATGCGTTTTTTTTTTTAAATAGGAACCCCAATTTTTTATTACATATTCGTGTAGTATGCACAGAAATATGAATGTTTTAGTTAAATCACTTGTTTCGCTTTGTGATAGATGGCTCTGTAATAGTCACAAACATACGACTCACAATTTTAGATGATCTGTTAATTACAGGTAGGTTTTTAAAATTAAAATGCAGAACGAAGGTACGTTTGAACACTTTATTTCTGCTGTTCCAATGTGAACTTATCATTTCTGAGAACGCTTGTTGTTACAGCGTGATTACCTGTTTATGTCACATTAATGCAATAAATGCTCAAAATGATGTCCGTCAACTTCAATGCATTTGGCAAGGCGTGTAATGACATTCCTCTCAACAGTGAGTAGTTCGCCTTCCGTAATGTTCGCACATGCATTGACAATGCGCTGACGTATGTTGTTAGGCGTTTTCGGTCGATCACGGTAGCAAATATCCTTCAACTTTCCCCACAGAAAGAAATCCAGGGGCATCAGATCCGGCGAACGTGCGGGCCATTTTATGGTGCTTCAACGACCAATCCACCTGTCATGAAATAAGCTATTCAGTACGCTTCAACCGCACGCGAGATATGTGCAGGAAATTCATCATGTTGGAAGTACATCACCATTCTGACATGCAATGAAACATCTTGTAGTAACATCGGTAGAGCATTACGCAGGAAATCAGCATAGATTGCGCCATTTAGATTGCCATCGATAAAATGGGGGCCAGTTATTCTTCCTCCCATAATGCCGCACCATATATTAACCCGCCAAGGTCGCTGATGTTCCACTTGTCGCAGCCATCGTGGATTTTCCGTTGCCCAGTAGTGAATATTATGCCGGTTTACATTACCGTTGTCAGTGAATGACGGTTCGTCGCCAAATTGAACGCGTGCAAAAAGTCTGTCATCGTCCCGTCATTTGTCATGCGGCCAGCGGCAGAACTGTACACGACGTTCAAAGTCATCGCCATGCAATTCCTGGTGCATAGAAATATTGTACGGGTGCAATCGATGTTGATGTAGCATTCTCAACACCGAAGTTTCTGAGATTTCCGATTCTCGCGCAGTTTGTCTGCTACTGATGTGTGGATTAGTCGCGACAGTAGCTAAAACACCTACTTGGGCATCATAATTTGTTGCAGGTCGTGGTTGACTTTTCACATGTGGGTGAACACTTCCTGTTTCCTTAAATAACGTAACTATCCGGGGTAAGGTGCGGACTCTTGGATAATGTCGTCCAGGATACCGAGAAGCATACATAGAACACACCCGTTGGGCATTTTGATCACAATAGCCATACAGCAACACCATATCGACCTTTTCCGCAATTGCTAAACTGTCCATTTTAACAGGGGTAATGTATCTCGAAGCAAATACCGTCCGCACTGGTGGAATGTTACTTGATTCCACGCACTTATACGTTTGTGTCTATTACAGCGTCATCTATCACAAAGCGATAAGTGTGGTCCAATTAAAAAATTCATTTTTCTTTACGTACTACACGAATATGTAAAAAAAAATGGGGGTTCCTATTTTAAAAAATGCAGTTGATATCCGTTTGACTTATTCCATCACCATCTAGCGGGCCAAACATAGCTCCATCTGGTTTCCCCCTACAAGCCAGACAAGTTTCGATCTTTGTAGTTTTTTCGTTTGAGATATTTAGCCCGGTCACTATCGGTGGACCACCCTGTATATAAAGGAACGAACTAATAAAAGACGTTGCAACCAATGAACCACCACAGTTGTACTGAATTGTTTTAGATAATATTCTATATGGAGGAATCACAGGAATCTTCTACGATGACGTCAGTAAGAGGTAAAAATCAAAATACGTAAAATTAAACGTATCCCTGCGTCCACGTAAGAGGTAGGTCTTAGATATCACACCGTAAATTAGATATTGTGTACGTTAAATTCTTGAAAACTTTTGAACCACCTTCTCCTACGAATTCGTAGCACTATATTACTGAGGAGTATCTGTGGAATGCAGGGATCACTGTGAGTCCCATTACAGAAAGTCGTGCAAATACCATTATTAGGCTACATGACTATGGATATTAAGTATCCAATAGTGCTCAACCAACCCAGGACCCTGACTACCAAATAGATCACAGGGGAAGGCAAAACAAGAGGTGATCTGAAGCTCTTCCACAAAATGTAAGTCAAAAGCGAATCTACATTATGTGCAAATTAGCAAAACACAGGATAATGTATATTCCATCGTATCATATATGAATATATGACTACTTAATTTCGTAATTGTAGGAAAGGTAATTGTCACTACGCAGAACGTCGATACATATTTAAATGCAGAAGAAAATTATATAGATATGACAATTACAAACATGATTGGGGTACAGTGAAACCAAACAGGCATACCAAGTACGTAACTAAACCCAAAATACACATATCCTGTTGGTCTAACTATACAGAACATGTCATGTAAACCCACTACTGTTTGTTACGTCGGGCCTACATTAACCCATACTTGAACAAAAAGACACAAATCGATCCGAAAGGAGTCTACTGACCTGATCCAATCCAGTGACCTTCATGTTACAAGTATAGCAGTGCCCTTTAACTGGTCTAGTAATAGCTATTCTGAAGAGAGAGGTCAATATGGGTAATGAACTGACGAAATGTAACACAGATCAGGTCCATGAGCTACTAAACATACTCACACGGGCATACCTGCTCGTTGGAGAACAGTCAACAACTGTTACTCCATACATTCAGACCCGAAGGCGAAAGATGACCTCACAATTTGTTCCATGTCCCTGTAAGATCCTACTTCGACGAGTCGATATATCACAGTGTGGTTGATGGTACAGGAAGGGCTAGGATATTATAAGACGTTGGACACAAGCACGACACGGAAACTAGCGGATGGCGACAAGTAATAACTAGTGCCCACCTAAACACATCTCAGTTATACCATCGTTAACGTTTGAAATACGTCGTAAAGACACCAGGGATTTCGTAATGTATAAAACTTACGAAAAGTTTACAGGACGATCCTCCGTCACTATTAACACTTCTGTATAACAAAGTTGGTCAGAAAAAATGTACATTACATAAAACATATTCGTAATTGGTAAAATTACAAGAAGTCACTAAAGGTTTCTAAAAAATGTTTATTTTTAAAAATTACTTGCTCATTTAACATTCTATCAGGCTATCTCAATCTCTTCTAGTAGGTCCATCGTTCCCCCTTTAATTTCAAAGTGTAAAATCTGTAAACTGTCAGTAATACTTCCTACGTAATACTTAATGGTTCTGAAGTGTTCTTTGAAGGTGGAATGTTTTATTGTATGTAGGGACGTGTGTTCTTGGAACTGTTACTTAAATGGTGTACCCGTTTGGCCAATATAAAAAGCATTATAATCATTACATCTAATTTTATAAACGCCAGACTTCATCAGAGGGGCAGTATGCTCAACCGAATGTGTTAATATTTTACCTAAAGCATTTTTATTACTGAAACCTACATTAACATTAATGTGCACACACTTGCTATCTTATTAGATATCTTTTTGCGCCTAACACCCGAACATCAGAAGCAAGATCAGTACAATGGGTGGATTCTCCCACAGGACAGAGACATGCTATACAGTCGGTCGCTCGTAGCTCACTCCACTTTTTTACCAATTGCTACTTCACGTGTATCCAGCTGCAACAAGGCAAGCTTCTAGCAAAATAAAATACTGGCGGCCACAGCCAGGAATATTACACATGCCACTCCTTTGATTTCCAACATTGCCCTGTTCTCGAAGACAAGTATCAAGCTTGAAAATAAGAAAATTTTGTACCAAATTTGGAAAAAATTGAATTTTTCCAGCTCCTAGTAACTTCCCTACTCTCATTCATCGAAAATCTTTAAAAAAGTAAGAAATTGCTGTTTATACAATATCTCTATAATTAACCAAAGCCATTCACTTACCAATGCTTCACATATACTTTCTCATTTTAATTCTATCAAAATATCTTCACTAAGCATACTTTATATCATGAACGTCTTCTCGCTACAAAATATCATTGATAATTTTCAACTCATAGCTGTCCTTTAAATTTTCTGTAGTCTTGTTATTCAACAGTAAACATAGGCACCTGCGCCATTAAATCTCCTCATAAACATTTACTACACTGGAAATAAACATTATAAGTTCTAGGCATCCAACTTTACACAACACACTTATATCATCTAATATCAGCGCAATGCCGTCGACTTTTACTTAATAACACTCACTTTTTTTTTACTTATGCCAGCACTAGGCCGTCCGTATACGAGTTGCGACGATAAAGTAATGAGACTGATTTTCTTTGCAAGATATGGCAACCCTGCAGGCTTGCGTAGGCACAATATCTTTGACCTTGATCTATAAGCTGCTTCTAGTCCAAACGGGACATCGATGCAACTGCTCGGTCGTTAGATGTGCTGTAATAAGTTAACACATGCTTGTGTCTCTCTTCACGGAAATGGAACCACATAATATTGTACAATGGTATGCCATTTCTTTTTCGTTTAGTTGGGTGAAAACGCGACCACAACTTATGGTAAGCTTCAGAAGGCTTTTGGAGAGGAGGTTACGTCAAAGGCTCAAGTTTTTCATTGGTATAAAATGTTTAGTGGAGTCACAACAAATGTTGTAGATGAAGACCGCAGTTGACGACCATTAACCTCACGGACGGATGGCAACTTGGTCAGGGTGCGAGAACTCCTACAATCTGATCGAAGATTATCTGTGATAATGATTGGGGAAGAAATGAACATCAATCGAGAAACCGTTCGTCTAATAATGACTAACTAAGATTTGTGCAAAAATGGTCCCCAAAAATCTCACACCTCAACAGCGATAAACACGGAAAAATGTGGCAGCCGATTTGTTAGAGCAAACGGAGATCAACCCAGGATTGTTGAGGCGTGTTATCACTGGTGATTAAGTTGGTTTTTTCTGTACGATCCAGAGACAAAATGCCAAAGTTCGCAATGGTGCTCAAAGGTATCACCATACCAAAAAAAGCTCGTATGTGAAGTCGAAAGTGAAATATTACTACAAAGAAATTTCAGAAAGACTTAGTGAAAGAGTTCTTCGTATCCGTGCAAACATTGCTGATAATTTGATTCTGGATCACGATAATGCGCCATGCCATACTGCCCTGTCAGTACAGCAATTTTTAACCTCAAAACAAATTTCAGTACTATCACAGCCACCTTATTCACCAGATATGGCTCCGTGCGACATTTTTCTATTTCCAAGAGCCAAAACGGCGGTCAAGGGACACCATTTTCAAACAACACAAGATGTCCAAAACCCTGTGAAGAGAGTCTTGGAGGATATTACAGAAGATGAGGTCCAGAAATGTTACCATCAGTGGCAGAATCACTGGAAAAAGTGTGTGCAATCAGAAGGGAACTTCTTTGAAGGAGACAACACTAAACCTGAGTGAAAAGGTAAACTACATTTTCTTTCACATCTGTCTCATTGTCACACCTCGTATGTTGTTTACTATCATATAGCTCAGAGATACCGTATATTACTTCAGCATATAAGTGTCCTTACATAAATTTCATTCATAAATGGTACATACTTTTACAATACACACAATGTTGCTCTGAATACAATAAACTAATATTTAGAAACTCTTTGTCACTGCTGTGGTGACAACACGGCTTTCATTCGAATAGTCTCCTCACGTGGTTAATGTTTTGTTTTCTTAACCTTCTCCTTCTTGATTTGAACATAAAATTACAACGTAAATATAAATGAATGATTAAGGGAACTAGTAACTACCAAATGATAAATTCTGTTTCCGCTTATACATTTACTGTAGATTAAAAACCCCTTTATATCACAAATGTTTATATATCAATGTCCAATGGACATAAAGAGATATAAATGCTAATTAATGCGATTGATCAATTGCCCAAATCTGCCCCTTTTTATGGCTACACGAGACGACTGACATCATCTACATACCAAACACTAGAAGACACTACTTTCAAAGATCACCTACAGTGGTGTGCCACCTCAGTGGAAATAAAATTTACGTGATCACAGCTGTTTAGCTATACAGCCCTATTGAGCCGAAGCAGTTAGCAATAGCACTGTATGTACTGGATCCGGTGCGTCGGATTAATGGTTCTCGTATACGTCTGCGACGATGGAAGGACGCCAGCCACAAAATAAAACTCTTTCAAACACCAGGACGGCAGAAGGCGGTCCTCTGACTATTATAATCGAATACTGTCTTCTCCTCTCTGTGATCTACAGACAAGAAACATGAACTCCCAGCCACAAGGACGGATTTCAGATAACGTCTCTACGTGAGCATAGACAGAAGAAGTGCTACCAATCACGGAACGCTGCGTACTCAACGATGACTCCCTACCCGGAGGCGAAGTCCAGAACAATATAAGTTCGCAACAGTACAGATCCCAACAGTTCTAACCATAAAATCTCCTGAGAGCAAAGGCAGAAAGTCCGTCTGTACCAACAAATGCTGATACTGAGCGACCATCAAACCCGGGCGCTTAAAACGGAAGACCTCTTCTCTCCACCGCTGGCTTCCCAGCAAAACCCGGCTCCTCCCCTTCGTAACTACCGAATGCTAATTCTATTCTCGAAACCACGGAATATATTCCCTCTCTACAGATTCTTCTGACCGCCGACCAACATTATTTTAGTCTTTTGTCGTCCAGCGCGGAAAGTTTGCGAGTAAATACCTATACCCCTACAATGGTAAGCTTCTCGTAGTAAAAATCCTTGGAAATATCCCAGCCTGCGATTTCCGAGGTAAAGCTTCCTGGTTCCTCTCTGCTGCATCCAAGATTTTCAGAGTTTCGTAAGTATTATCCAGTTATCCTTCCGGCTCGACTACAATACACTGTGTTGTGCTTCCGCACTAGAGTGCGCAGACCGTCTGTCTTGGCACTTCCCGTGTGAAGCAGGACCGACACACCTGTGCGGGCTTTTACACCCAGGGCTTGAGATACGTTTGACGTTTCATTTACACTGGCGTTCCAACCTCTACCAGTGTAGGCAATCATTCATTATGCCGTTTTGATAAAAAAGACACTCCGTCACCTTTCATGCAATAAGTGTTAACAACTATTTACAATGTGACAATGTCAATCTTCTTTAAATTTTCGTATATACGATATACAGCCCATAAAATGACACCTACCTGGGGTTTACATCACGGCAAAGTATGTAGATTTGTGCTTGTAAGGTGCGAAATTGTACCCACCTTACAATATTGATATTGTGAACAGTGAGAACGATGTAGGATCCTCACATTTAATCCAGCATAAAGAGAAAAGTTGATGTTGCTGATTTTCTATGAAAAATTACGCTGGTAAGAACACCCAGTCCAGAGTGCGTTTTGTCTGCCGCCATTACGTGAACGTAAGGAGGGGCAATTTCATACTGCCGAAATAATCAGACACTAATTCTTTCGATTTATGTTACAATATTTGAACACCGAGGACAAGAACCCACAGGAATTTATTATTTTCTTTTCTATTCTATTCTAACATTGAAAATTACATTCAGTAGAACAATCTTAGACTTTATGTAAATGAAATAATTTTTGTAGCTGGTGCTTAAGATTATCTTTTCTCAGACTAAAATGTGAGTGACGTAAAAAAAAAAAAAAAAATTCGGCACCTTTGTTGGAAGAGGCTGTGGTGTTAATTATTTGCTGCATACATTTTAATGGCACTTACTGAATTAATGACACAGCATTTCAGTATGTATTTATAGTGATCAGGTATGACAAAATAATTCATTATAGTCTGGCTCAGCAGCACATCAATAAGAATTATCAGAGATTACTTATTTCTTTTAAATAGTACTGTTATTATTAGTGCTACATTTTCATACGTTTTACAATATCACGTACACATCGCCAAACAACTTTAAACAAACACAACAAAATCCATCACAAGTACCTAGATTTTTGGAAAAACTTTGTAACCGCCATGGAAGCAAGCCAAGACGCTATTGGTTCAGTTTTTAGTCAAGGGGAGTTACGCAAACACCTTTCAGTAACAGAAGCGTCCAGAACTCTGAATAATGCAGAGCGAAATTATAATACAATTGAGAGAGAGTTATTAGGCGTAGCTTGGGCGGTCAAATATTTCAGACCGTATGTTTTTCGTTGTAGGTCTACCATTGCTACAGACCGTAAACCATTGCAGTGAGTCTAAAATATTGGCTATCCTTCCTTACGCTTAATGAAGCGCAGACTGAAATTTGAGGAATATGATTATGAACTTGCATACAAAACAGGCAAGAACACATGTGTAGGGGACGCATTGTCAAGGATAAAGGAAGTACAAGCAGCTGATAACGAAACAGGGGAAACTGAAAGCGAGGAAGTACCGGTAGTCGAAGAGGATGAACGGTCTGAGATCGCTGCGGAAGAAAAGGCGGAAATTCCATGACGCACTCATAGGTGGTCATGAACGGATTGTAAGAACTTGCGATAGAAATAGGGAATAACGAACGTGCTCCGGTATGAAAAAGAAATTTTGGACTACATCAGAAAAAGTGCTAGATATCAAATAAATAAATAAATAAATAAATAATGCCGTTGGTTATAACAATAACACCAGAAGGAATGAGGGACCCGTGTTTCACCTGGCGTACACAATTTTCAAACAACTTAAGGGAATTCACGCAGTCGCTGTAGACATTACCTGGCTAAATTCCCGTAAGCTATCTGAAGACCAGAAGAAATGTTAGATACGTGTGACATCGATATCGTCGGTCCACTGACGCTGACAGCAAAGGAATAATAGATATATGCTAACATTCCAGGATGCTCTGAGCTATGGAAAATGAGCGTTTGGCGTCATTGGCAGGAAGGCCCCTTACAGAGCAGGTCCGGCCGCCTTGGTGTAGGTCTTATTACATTCGACGCCACACTGGGCGAACTGCGTGCCGGATGTAGATGAAATGATGATGAACGCAACACAACATCCAGTCCCAGAGCGGAGAAAGTACCCGACTCAAGCGGGAATCGAACCCGGGCCCCTTAGGACTGCAGTCCGTCACCATGGCCATTCAGCTATCGGGGCGGACTTCATCGAGGTAGAACCGATAGAAAGGTAGGACGCAGGTAAAATAGCTCATGTCCTAGTGGAAAGAATAATTCTAAGATTTGTAATACCATCGGTAATACTGAGTGACAATAGCAGCATTTTTTTCGGTGTCTAAAGATAGTCTGGAGATTGTTAAAGATTCGTAGAGTACAGACCTGCAGTTATATCCCCAGTCCAAAGGAGTACTGGAAAGACCGCACCGAACTATAACAGAATTCTTCAGACATTATATCAATAGGGCTCAACCAAACTGAGACGAATGGCATCCATTCGTGGTATTACTGTACAATACCACGACCCATAGAGCCACGAATTATATTCCACACGAGTTATTTTTCGGTAGGGCACTAACATACCGGGTATATGGCACAGAGATACCGCAGGTGTTACTTACAATTACGATGATCATGTACTCGAATTATAAGAGAAAATAGAACAGATGCGCCATTGTGACAGAGATTATAATTAACACCGCAACGAAAAGAACAAAGGGAGAACAAAGAGTAATATGACAGAGACCAGAATCCGAAAGATTTTAAAACAGGTGATCAAGGCTTATTGTAAGATAAAAACATTAGAAGTTACAGAAGCCGTTATCTAGACACGCAGTGGCGTCGCCCATACACTGTGGTAAGAACAAAGGGCCCAAATATGGACGTTCGTTTAAACAGAAAGAAATTTTAATTGTGCTTGCCAACAGGTTCAAGAAGTTCTGCTTAACTAGAACTTTTCTTGAAATTCAGATGAGGTAACTGTCTGGAGTGTTCCACCTGGTGAGCAGTATTCCTGCAGTGTACAAACTTGGACAAATTCAAGATTTTAGTATAGAGAAGTTTCCTTCCCAGCGGGGCATATATTATGGCAATATTGAAAAGAGACAAATCTAAAGTGTGCCGTGGAAAATAATTAATCTGGAAAAACTTCAGGGAACAGCTGATGAGCCACGGAGACTCGCACATTTATCGGCAGGGTGCTGTACACAGAATAAGTGATCAAGAACGAATTGCTGTAGAACAAGCCTTAGAATGTTATGTCAAAAAGATCCAGGATTCGCAAGATCTATTTGGACAATTAACCAGACATGAGGGACATAGGAAACTACATGTATAAAATTTTGTGGGTCTAATTAGTAAAATATTGTTTGGCACATTTTATGAATAGGATGCCAGTTATTTCAAATCAAAGTTTCAATTATACAGTAGCTATCCTTGCGTGTAACGAGGAAATGATTGTTGGAAATATGGGAAAGCTCCACAGGTACATGAATGGCTATGCTAATAGCACTGATCAAAAAATACACTTAGCTGTGATTACTACTGTTAATGAACATTAATACAGTTGTTATCGATTTACACTGAGTTAGAAGGAGAACATGAGACTCTAATGCCTGCCATAGTAAATGCTCAGAAAGGAATGCTTGAACCTCAGATAATTAGTCCAGTGCAAACAGTTACGTACTTGCATTTAATCCAAGATGGTATTAAAGACAAGCAGTTCCCAACTGCACTCACAGAACAGAGCGGGGACCAGTTATTACGCGAATTGGTGTTGATGCCTTTTTGTCTGACCATATACTAAGTTACGTACTGAATATGCCATTAGCAGAAAACGAACAGTTTCATCTGTACAAAGTATTAACCCTACCTTCTGAATTTGATGGAAATCAAGGCTTATTCATGTACATAGAGCCAGAAAAAGATTATTTATTATTTGATACATCCAAGCGGCACAACGCAATTAGTAACGAAGAACTCTTGTTCAAAGAGATAGATCGCGTTCCCAATATTTGTAAACAGAATTTTGTTTTAATGTACACATATGCTCACGAAATATGTGAAGCAAGTATGCTGCAACCCATAAGAGAAATTACCAAAGACTGTATCAAGAAGTTTGCGAAACTAAATGATAGTGTCCGGACTCCTCTGATTCCGGACCAATGGTTATTCGTTACTCCAAAAGAGGAAGGCTTGACAATTTTGTGTAATGGCAACAAGCCAACAGATGTACTGATCAAATTTATAGAGAGAGTAATACTTCATGGAAAATGTAAATGGTATAGAACTCAGGTGTTCATACAGTCCGAACAATCAACAGGAATTAATGTGACCAGTGAAGACATCCTGCCAGCTTTAAATAAGGATATGGGGACTGACTGATGTATTATAAATAAGGAAAATAGGTGCATTTACGAGTTACAGTTAGACATGCCGTTGGAATATGTAATACAACATTTAACTGATTTTAAAGTATAAGGTCACAAAATAACAGAAATAAAAGAGGAAATAGATTTCCAAGACCGGCATAGTGTCTCATAGAAACCTTCGTATCATTTTTCGGTTTGGTCTTACTTAGGAGCTGTAATGTTTACCATTATGTTTATATGTTGTTCGTGTAGATACTGCAAATGTTCCAGACATTGCTTTAAGTATTTGTGGAAAGTCATGAGCAATGATAGTTGTGGCAGTGCTTGTGGATATGACCATAGTAAACACATGTGAAGTGTCGGAAATGACTCGCATTCGTAGTAGACCGCCTATTCGGCCAATGGAAGACCATGATGAAGTCTCCGTTACGTTTGAAACGCAACGAGGAAAGAGCTGCGTTGCTTATGCCAACACCACGCAGTAATCAAAGATCATGCAAGGTAACGAAAAACTCGCGTAGTACGTAAGAAATTACTGTTGTGTATCACACAAGGAAAAGTTAAACAAGAATTTAGGACGACTGTGTGTTTTCTGTCAGATTTATTATTTAATGACGATATGTAATGTGCTGTATTGATATATCTATGTGTAAGTGATGTGGAGAAAAATAAACAAATAAATATGGTCGCTTATATGTAATGTAAAAACAAAAGATAAAAAAATATTTTCTTTTGTTGTGTATTTCTATCTATAATGTAAAAAGAGGGAAAAATAACTAGCCAATGATGTAAATGCAACTTCCTGGCACATTAAAACTATATGCCGGACTCAGACTCGTACTCTGTATATTTGCTTTCGTGGGCAGGTGCTCTACCAACTGAGCTACCCAAGCACGATTCACGACCCTTCCTCACAGCTTTAATTCCGCCACTACCTCGTCTCATACCTTCGAGTCTCGGTTCGGCACACTGTTTTAATCTGCGAAGAAGTTTCATACCAGCGCACACTCCGCTGCAAAGTGAAAATTTCATTCTTATTTAAATGTATATTCTGTGTAACGTTTATCTTCATGTAAAATGAACCAATGTTTTTCGATGATGCTTCTGTGGGTATGTACCTATATGTATATAATCCCAGTGAAAAATGAAATATTGTTTTACGCTGATGTTTAAAAGTGACCAAAAGTGAAGTGAAATACGGACTATACAAAGTATAAACGTAAAGAGAACTGAAGTCATTAACAAAGAATGTCTATAGTTTGTTTCTAGGGCTAGGATGTTTTAACTGCAACGGAAGACAGATTACAAATGTGTAGCCAAATAACTGTGAAAGTAGGCTGTTTAGGTTTTTTTTATTGGTAACGCCGCCGCCACGTAGCGCTCTGTATGAAAATCAGTGGCTGTGCTGTGTGCAGTCTGTGGGTGGTTGGCATTGTTCTTTGCCATTGTAGTGTTGGGCAGTTGGATGTTAATAGCGCGTAGCGTTGCAGAGTTGGAGGTGAGCCGCCAGCAGTGGTGGATGTGGGAACAGCCAATACCGTAATCTCTACCAGGACTACAATGGGTCTACTCTGTGATGACCTACCTACCAATATTCTTTAAAACTTCGACTGACTCTGCTGTGGGTTTCCTCTGTTGTGGCCCATTACCTGTCTGCATGTCAAGAGTCAGCACTGTCTTTCCGTTGGAAGG
The DNA here is from genome assembly GCF_023897955.1 of Schistocerca gregaria. Taxonomy (NCBI): domain Eukaryota; kingdom Metazoa; phylum Arthropoda; class Insecta; order Orthoptera; family Acrididae; genus Schistocerca; species Schistocerca gregaria. Next base: position 352,088,016 of record NC_064922.1, on the reverse strand, counting down.
ACAACACTACTTCTTCAAGACAGCATGGAAATCCACTACTTCCGTGTGCATTTTCTTTTACTACTCAGACTTTGAGAAAAACACTACAATTTTACTTTGATGAATGATCAAGACTGTCTTTATGGACTGTGAGAAAATTTTAGCTTTTGACCAACATTGTATCGATAAGTGTGTGCATTTCATTTCTTTGTTATTGTAATTATGAAAAAAAATTTCACATATGTATTGGCCACTGCCCAAAACAATTTGTAAATTTTTTTGTGGGGAGCATGAGGGCTATGTAAGTAGGCTGTTTAGGTTTTTTTATTGGTAACGCCGCCGCCACGTAGCGCTCTGTATGAAAATCACTGGCTGTGCTGTGTACAGTCTGTGGGTGGTTGGCATTGTTGTGTGCCATTGTAGTGTTGGGCAGTTGGATGTTAACAGCGCGTAGCGTTGCACAGTTGGAAGTGAGCCGCCAGCAGTGGTGGATGTGGGAACAGAGATGGCGGAGTTTTGAAATTTGTAAGACTGGATGTCATGAACTGCTATATACATTATTACTATTAAGGTAAATACATTGTTTGTTCTCTATTAAAATCTTTCATTTGCTAACTATACCTATCAGTAATTAGTGCCTTCCGTAGTTTGAATCATTTATTTAGCTGGCAGTAATGGTGCTCGCTGTATTGCAGTAGTTCGAGTAACCAAGATTTTTGGGAGGTAGGTGATTTGTGAAACGTATAGGTTAAAGTTAGTCAGGGCCATTCTTTCGTAGGGATTTTTGGAAGTCAGATTGCGTTGCGCCAAAAATATTGTGTTTCAGTTTAAGCACAGTCGTGTATAAATTTTTCAAAGGGGACGTTTCAATTGTAAACAAATTTTTCACATAGGGGAGATGTCATATGTTGACGACAGAATGACTTGTAAGTTGTTACGCTTAAGGCCAAGGTAAGAAATCACAAACACACTGCGGAGAGCAGGTAAAAGTGGTAGCGTGTAGGTTACCGGAGATAAATAATAAGAACAGAGCCATGAAATTGCAGACGCTCTGTTCATCTATCCCAGGGGAGAAGTTTAACCGATAACTCCATCCACCGCCGAAACGCTGTCGTAAGGCGTCATTGGAGATGACGGCCAAGAAAAGGCAAGTATTAGCACAGGCTGAAAGCGTAATACTTGCTCCTCAGATCTGTAACGTCAGTGGGTTTACACGAGTTAAACTACTACCATACGAGTCCCCACCCAAAGAAGGACGAATGGCGTGGCTGAGTGTCATATAACACTGTTTTTGCTGACCATAATAGGAATGCAGCGACGTTTAGGTTTCAGCTGAACACTCTTGATTTCAAACTTGGAGTTTGTTAATGTAAAATCCAGAAGCATCACTACTTCCCGAGTTGGAGGGGGGCGTGTAATCTAAATATGGAGGTGCAGAACGAAACGCCAGATAGACCGAAGCTTGTTAAGTATCGGTCGATTGGTGGATCGACTGCAGGAAAGAAGAAATGATCGGCCACCACGATTCTTTATTAACCCATTTCTTTGTATCGAGAGGGAGTTCTCATTCAGATCGCTGGGATGCCTGGTCCGTGTCGCTCGTGGCCAGCCTCGGTAAGCTCCAACATGACTGTTTTCTTCACTTGGAGTGCTACTCTCAAGTTTGTACTTACCGTGCTGCTGGTGTTCACTACTTCTGCTAGCACCTGCCCCAATGGCTTCAGACATTGGCTTCTATTGTGCAGCCAATTGCCTCCTTTGCTTTTTCTAGTCTTTACAACTAGCCTTCATTTGCAATTGTTAGTCTTACCGCAAATGAAAAGTATTAACCAGACCCCTGAATTCCATGAGGCTTCTGCTACAAGCACCCTGTCGAGTCCCAAAACCCGTGTCTCTCGTAGATGTCCTGTGACAGTGTTTGGCGCTCATCCAAATCAACAGCCTTACCTCACTGGGAATTTGTCTTTCGATAGTTGCTCCTCACCGCTCGTAAATTTCAGACTGACCTCAAATCTGCTATCTTCCCTCTATCCTGTATAATTACGCGACAACAATAACGTCTAGTGAATCTGGAAATAGTGGTAGATTACGACAAGCACCTGCAATATATTCTGCCATTGAAGGAGGAAACTTAGTGAAACACGATGCCGGCGGGGTCAGGGATTTTCTCTGCCTCGTGATGACTAGGTGTTGTGTGATGTCCTTAGTTAGGTTTAAGTAGTTCTAAGTTCTAGGTGACTGATGACTATAGATGTTAAGTCCCATGGTGCTCAGAGCCGTTTGAAACTTTTTTTTTTTTTTTTTTCCAAACGCGATGTGGCAGTTATAATATTGTCTCCGTCAATTCTTGATTTACATTTTGCTAAAAGCATCGGAATATCTCTACACAGGAATTAAGATTAATGGTACAGTTTTAAGTAACATACGACATGCAGACCATTTTCTTACACATTAATAGTAACTTAGAAACCGTGCTGCTAAGCAGCGTTAGCACTCTTATTGCGGGTGTGCTAACACAGAAAAACGCGCCTCGTTGCATCTAGAAAGACAGGAATGTTGACTAGACCTGATTCAAATCCGCTCACCTACGGCCAGCCTTAGTATTGTCTTTAGGTGGATTCAAACTTATATTTTCGAAAATCGGGGCTGGTCCTAGTCCGGCATCAGAAACTACGACACACGAACATTGAAAATATGACAACAAACGAATGGCGTTCATGGCTTCCCTCCTAATGGAGAGAGCTGACCACCTTGGACACAGAAAGGACAGCCGGCCACGAAGCTGAAATGAATAGTGTGCAATCAGTAGTATTGTACCACGTACTTGCTTGAAGCCAGGGTAGCATAGATGAGGTGCAGAATAACGCTTTGATACATTTCTTAAAGCCAAGATATTTGAAATGCACATTATATTACTGACTCAAGGCAACATTACGTTCTTTTTCTTGATCAAAGTTTGATAATTCACAAAATCAATTCTTCAAAAATAATTGAAACCTCTTCTAATTAAATCTTAACGGCCGCGCACAAAAAAGAAGAAACTGATTTAAATAGAGGGACAGCGGAACTGAAGATTTTCCTGAATTTTAAGAAAGATAAAAACACAAATCTGTGTACAAAACAGGTTAATGATAATAAACCATAAATGATGAAAGTTAATTCTAGGTTTTGATATTTAAAGGCCACTTAATTAAATAGAGCCGTAAATTAGCTAATACATCATTGAATACCCAAAACACATAGTTAACAAAATTACACAATTGAATTAATCAAAAGATTAAAACGGAATCAGCGACCACATATATAAATTAAATTTACCTGTTGCCATATATAAATTAATTCTGCAGCATAAAGCACATTCACAGATGTTTACTGATAGATGCGCGACTCAGACAATAATTTACTGTAACAAACAAATAGCTCCAGAATAATTACATTGAAGAGCATACACTAATAAGTAATAATGGAGTTGTCATTCAGCAACAAAACTGCCAGAAGTATAATACAGCAGATAGGACTAGTGCAATGGCAGTCGACAGCATAAATATTCAACTATGTCTCTGCAACACCATTTACAATTCAGATGCGCATGGACGCCTTAGATGATAACACAATAAGGCCTCAGACAATCTATAAAGAAAGTATTTCAGTTCCGGAAATAATTGTACATTGACGAGAAACAGTTTGATCTTAAGTTTCATAGTTACAAGAGTCTCAGACAACGCCAGAATAATTAATCATAGACCCTTGCACAAAATGGGGAGAGAGTGTAATTGGTAACAACTACTACTGAATGATATTTACACACCCAACGGAGGCGCCGCCCGCGGGTATCGCTACTAAGCTATTGGAAATAACGTTCGGGTATACGGATTGAACACGGACACTTACAGCTCACAAAAACAACGGACGAATAACAACTGGTAGAGTTTAACACACTCAACACTTTATCACCGAAAAACACACAGTAAAACTCAGTTACAGGTCCAGATAGAAGTACCGTTCCTCTTCCATGAATGCCAGTTGCAAAATGGATGCAATACGGCTGATGGTCGTTTCTAATTCCGTGCGTTTTAGCAGCGCCTATCCAACAAGGTTTATACCTCCAAACAGCAATACTGCATTTCGTGCCTGCTGAAACTTAACCTTCCGTTACAGGCCAGACACATGGGGCGCCGAACTAACCCTGTTACGTCCACTTCCAGCTCATTCCGCCCAGCGTCTCCTCGGTGGCACCACCGTCGCATGTAAACGGTCTACAAACTAGAGATGTGCCGGATCAAGAATGTACCTGCACACTGCACCATATGGAAACCAGATGTAGGAGATAATCCGACAAGATATAAAATTTCCTTCTAGGACGTGTAACACTGACATGGGAAAATGTGTATGTTCAAATTTCAGCATCACAGTAGCACGCCCGCTTTTCCAGTAATTCACAAAATGCTATTCTGCTACTGTGCCACTGTGTCTCTTTTGTGTTAAAAAATTTAGAACATTTTGAGCCGAAGTGGAGACGGAATTCTTCCACATAACTTGTTGTTGTTGTTGTCTTCAGTCCAGAGACTGGTTTGATGCAGCTCTCCATGCTACTCTATCCTGTGCAAGCTGCTTCATCTCCCAGTACCTACTGCAACCTACATCCTTCTGAATCTGCTTAGTGTACTCATCTCTCGGTCTCCCTCTACGATTTTTACCCTCCACGCTGCCCTCCAGTGCTAAATTTGTGATCCCTTGATGCCTCAAAACATGTCCTACCAACCGATCCCTTCTTCTAGTCAAGTTGTGCCACAAACTTCTCTTCTCCTCAATCCTATTCAATACCTCCTCATTAGTTACGTGATCTATCCACCTTATCTTCAGTATTCTTCTGTAGCACCACATTTCGAAAGCTTCTATTCTCTTCTTGTCCAAACTAGTTATCGTCCATGTTTCACTTCCATACATGGCTACACTCCAAACAAATACTTTCAGAAACGACTTCCTGATACATAAATCTATATTCGATGTTAACAAATTTCTCTTCTTCAGAAACGCTTTCCTTGCCATTGCCAGTCTAATTGGAGTCTCGGCAATGTATTTCGGAATTACCGCTGGCCGGTGTGACCGAGCTGTTCTAGGCGCTTCAGTCTGAAACCGCGCGACTGCTACGGTCGCAGGTTGCACTCCTGCCTCGGGAAAGGATGTGTGTTATGTCCTTAGGTTAGTTACGTTTAAGTAGTTCTAAGTTATAGGGGACTGATGACCTCAGGTATTAAGTCCGATAATGCTCAGGGTCATTTCAACCATTTTTTTCGGAATTATCTCTAAAATGCAACTATGATTTATTTCTACTGCAACGTCAGGTAATTCCGCAGTGACACTCATAAGATTTCAGACTATATATTTGTGCAGTAAATTAGTCTAAGATTGACAAAGTGGTAAATGCACCGCACAAAATTTTAGACAGTCCCTCAGTGGATCACAGTGGTCGCTTATGAGCGGTGCAGATGGCGCAGAGCCGCTACCAGGAGGTCACGTGATTCTCTACCGCTAACTTATGTCATGGCAATGAGACGGTTTCCATATGCGAATGGCTTCTGAAAACAAAGCGGTAATATGGGTCTACTTGCCAAAGCGACAGAATGGCGGAAAGGCGCTATCACGTTCGGAGGTGCCCCTCGATTAAGAAGCCCGATGTTATGGTGTAGCAACGCCAACTGTTCAGCTTGTCTTCAAAGAATGGTTCACATCTTGCACTCATGCGACATGGTATACGGACAGTGGACCTGAAAAGATCCTAATCAGGGCCGCTTTAAGGCCCAAGCGGCCGCTTGGAGCGCTAAGCTTAGAAAGCGACAGTGGCGTCCCTAGTGCATAATAGGGTGTATCACAATTAGTAGCGAAAGCTACCAATTTTTTCTCTCACTGGAACTATATTTGCTTTTATAGATCTTACCGAGTAACTACAACTAATGTATGAGGGAGGAAGGAAGGGCGTGAAATGAAATATCTTTTGCGGAAAACCCAAGTGGTTGGTGGAGGGATGGGAGCTGGGCGACGACGCATGTAATAAATAGCATGTGTGTGAAAAATCGTCTTGAACTAGCCCGGAAAATAACATACAGGAATCAGACACGACTGCCACGTCTTGTCAATGACACTTCGTATAAATTTCAGCTGAATAAATGATACGACTGCTGTACAGAAGGTTACTTTTTCCAAGGTCCGAACGGTCCAGAATGAAAACCAGAGTTAAAATAAAAAAGTATTCTCTTTGCAACAATTAGCTACACCTTACAGCTACTTCTGCCTAGTCGCCTCTCCAATGAACCAACTTCCCAATACTCTCGTCATCGAAGGCAATCGTCTTCATAGCCAGCGGATCACGTGAGCAAAGAGACGAGAATCACAGGGAACAATGTCCGGGATGTATGATGGGTGATCGAAAACGCCGCAGGGGCGTATTTGTTACAGCTGCAATGAGTTCCTGCAATATCTAAGCAAATTGTTGTCACGCATAATAGTTACGCTATGTGGGCTCCATGAAATCAGAATGACAGCACACATTTTACGCTTGGTGGAAGACTATTACTCTAGGCATGTTTATCAGCTACTGTGCGCTCAGAACTGACCACTGGGTATATGACAAGATTCATCCTCTATGGTAGGCAGTCTCTGAGAAAAAAGTATTAAGGAAACAGTGACTACTTCGAAACAAGCTAAAACAAAAGTAGGGTTGCAACTAGAGAGAAACTGAACAAAATTAATATCGATGTCTAAAGAAGAGTGCGCGAAGACGCCATTGACTGTTGTAGCAGGATCCTGCGGAAAATCTCCACTAAACCCAGAAGAAATTCTGGTCATGTGTAAAGGCTTGAACCTCACCATAGCGTCCACACACTCATGGATGGTACGGTACCTAAACTTGAGAACAGTAAAGTAATAGTAGAAACAAGCAGCTCCATGACAGAATGTCCTTCCACAAAAGACGATACAACTATTCCAGTTCAATTCTCGCATCACTGTGTAGTATAATGATGTAGATATTAGTGTCAGTGGCGTTACGAAGTAGCTTGACTAGCCAGGACTGAACACAGCACCAGTTCAGACAGAATTCCAGATTTTATGGTACTGGCCAGCGCCATTGACTTCACGTGTTAAAGAGTCTTAGAACATATGCGCTCAAATGCAATAAGGCAAATCCAACACAACCACCTCATCAGTGCCAACCAACAAGGTTTCCTGAAACATTGGACACTGAAACTCAACTCGCACTCTTTTCACATAACAGCGAGAGAACGACGGATTAAAGCAAAAACCCGTTTGCATCTACATGTACCTCTGTATAGAGGGTGACATTTATTAAACTATATGAAGAAAACGCAAATTAGTTACAAAGTACAAGGTGCACGTGCTTCATTCAACATGCAAACGTCACCACAGATATATGAATTTAGGTTATTATATATTCGATATGCATGACATCATTGGCGACGTTTTAGCGCATACGAATAGCGGAATTCTGCATGACTCTGAAGTGTCGGAACATCGATACTCTCGATGACCTCCTGAATGGTTGTCTTCAGTTCAGCAATGGTTTTGGGGTTATTTCTGTACACCTTTAATATAGTCCCATATAAACGACTCGCATCTGTTCACATCCAGAGAATACGGCGGCAAATCTAGGCGTATGCCAATGGTGTTTTGGTATGCCAGAGCGGTCCCCCAAGTGCTCCTCCATGACATTCAGCTACTTCGATGGGGTCGAGCTCCTTCTTACATGAAACACATCTTGTCGAAATCAGGGTCACTTTGGATTTTTACCGTACTTTTACGCTGAGGAGTCGAAAGTCATAATGTACTTGTTAATACCGTGTGGGACCTCCTGTCTCCTGGAGTTGTACAGCAACTCGACGCGACATTGACTTAGCAAGTCGTGGGAAGTCTCCTGCCGAGATATTGAACCATGCTGCCCTTATAGTCAATCACAATTGCGAAAATGTTGCCGGTACAGGATTTTGTGCCCGAACTGACTTCTCGATTGCGTCCTTAAATTTTTTTAACTGTCCGGAAAGTTCAAACCAACCACGAACAACTGGGGACCGGTGACATGTCGCATTGTCATCCATAAATATTCCGCAGCTATTTGGGAACACGAAGTCCATGAGTGGCTGCAATTGGTCTCCAAGTAGCCCAATACAACCACTTCCAGTCGACCATCGGTTCCTTGGATTAGAGAACCCAGTACATTCCATGCAAACACAACCCATACCAGTATGGTCACCATCAGCTTGCAAAGTGCTTCATTGACAATTTCGGTGCATGGCTTAGAACCTTACCTCCAGATCTTAGCAACGTAAATTGGGACTCATCCGAAGAAGACACTGTTTTCCAGACGTCTAGGGTCCAACCGATAAGGTCACGTGCAGTTAGCGATGGTACTCTCTGTGGTCGTCTGCTGTCATAGTTCTTTAACACCTAATTTCGCCGGCCTCTCCTAACAGATATGTCAGTTGCATGTCTCACATTGATTTCTGAGGTTATTTAACGCAGTGTTAAATTTCTATTAGCACTGGCAACTCTACGCAAATGCCATTGCTCTCGGTCGTTAAGTGAAGGCCATCGCCCACTACGCTGTCCGTGATGCACGAGACTTGGTATTCTCAGCGCTCACATAGCACTGTGAGTCTCCGAAATGGATTATTCCATGCGTCTTGCTCCAATTATTATCCCACGTTCGAAGCCTATTAATTGCCGTAGTGCGAACATTATCACGTCGGAAACGTATTCATATGAATCACCCGAGTACGAATGATAGCCGACCGATGTGGCCGAGCGGTTCTAGGCGATCAGTCCGGAACCTCGTGACTTCTACGGTCGCAGGTTCGAATCCTGCCTCGGGCGTGGATGTATGTGATGTACATAGGTTAGTTAGGTTTAAGTAGTTCTAAGTTCTAGGGGACTGATGACCACAGATGTTAAGTCCCATACTGCTCAGAGCCATTTGAACCATTTTGAACGAAAGGCAGCTATGCCCGAGCCCTGCCATTTTATAACTTGTGTACGAAATGGTTGAAATGGCTCTGAGCACTATGGGACTTAACAGCTATGGTCATCAGTCCCCTACAACTTAGAACTACTTAAACCTAACTAACCTAAGAACATCACACAACTCCCAGTCATCACGAGGCAGAGAAAATCCCTGACCCCGCCGGGAATCGAACGCGGGAACCTGGGCGCGGGAAGCGAGAACGCTACCGCACGACCAAGAGCTGCGGACTATGTACGAAATACTTCCGCCATCTGGATGTGGCCATACTGCTATCCCATGACTTTTTTCACCTCGGTGTAATCGGTGCTTGACAAAAAAATAGCCCTCATATTTGAATTAATTGCACGGCGTAACTCAGCTTCCTTTGCTCCACATGCATGTTTAGTTATCGTACAGAACTGACTGAAAGCCTAATATGACGGTATCTTCGAGCATGCGTCGTGTCGACACTAATGTAAACAAAACGTTGCGTTCATCTAGTCGTGACTGGCGGAAACCGGTATTTAAACAGCGGCGGCACGATCAGCACTTCACAGGATGAACGTATTTCGGTGACGCAAGGCCCGGCGGCTTCTACAGCCAAACGAGGTTATTACAGTACCCCGGTCTTTTAGCCAAGGTACGGATGCAAATATATACAGGCTCCCACGAATGTAGTACGAGCAAGCATGAGCTACACTTCGCTATGGTTCAGATGTGAAATTAGAGTCTCTTTATTTGCCCAGGAAGGACTGGACCAATGCGGATTTGTCACAATTCATTCACTGGCACAGCATACAAATTTGCTTTGGACAGAGACAGTTACATTAAATACAATTAAGAATTTAGGTAAACAACGATTTGTTTGAACTCTTAACAAAATTCAGTGATGCCCGAAAACGTCAATTATGAATCGCACGCAGTCACTGTTCGCCAAACCTAAACATAAAAGGCTAATGATAAAAACTTCAATCGAAATTTAAACAGCCAGAAAAATTTACCTAAACTTCGTGAGCAGAAGACACAAATAAATAAATTTAGCCTCGCGGGATAGGCGAGCGGTCTAGGGCACAGACTGGTCCAGACGGAGGTTCGAGTCCTCCCTCGGGCATGGGTGTTTATGTTTGTCCTTAGGAAAATTTAGGTTAACTAGTGTGTAAGCTTAGGGACTGATGACCTTAGCACTTAAGTCCCATAAGATTTCACACACATTTGAACACACACACACACAAACAATTTAATATAACCGAATAGGCCATATAATAGGCTACTGCTAAAAACAACTTGTACTAAAATACCGACTGACCAAAGAAGGAGAGCAAAGATTTCCTCATAAAATTGCTATGATAGTAATGCTTACAGGGTTCCACAGTACTATTCAAATAATTAAAATTTACATTAAGTAGGAATGACCTTTGAGATCTCAACTACTAGTAAAATGTTTAAATAACTCGAAGCAAAAGGACTATACAAATTGAACCACTTTTCAATCAATCAACTGCTCTAAAATATCACCTTAACTTTAAACAGCTGCATTAAAACCTACGCCTGCACTTGGAAGAAATAACACTCCAGAAGACGGGCAGCGCGAGCATGTGCACAGAATCGCTTAAACAGGTGGATGTGTAAGTCGACTGGACTCCAGAAAGAGTAAAGGATTGGTAAACAGCGCCGATGTCAGACTATAAGCAGTCTTACGAAATTCCCTGCACCACATAACTGCAAGCTCAAGTCGCAGCCGAGATTATGCAATTTCTTGAGGAGCTATATTCTAAATTTTAGTCATCTAGTAGGTAAAGACACCACTTACAGTTGACTCAGAACTAGATAGGTATACCAAATCCTCTTGGAACAATGACTAAGCCAACCCCGAGTCAGTCGCCTTACATTCTACGGCTCCTGGGCACGTACACAGTCCAGGCCAAGTTCAGAACGGACAGTGCGTCCTTACAAAAATTAAAATTTCCGTACAAACCTCGTAAACAAAATAAAGACACGACATACATGTCCTGAAGAAGAATGTAGACCTTTCGTCTGGTGCAAGTCTTTAGAGTTGACGCCACTGCGGCGACTTGCGTATGGATAGGGATGAAATTATGATGAAAAGGACAACATAACGCCCGTTCCCATAGCGGAGAAAATCTCCGATCCATCCCGGAATCGAACCCGGGCCGTTAGGTATGACATTCTGTCCCGCTGACCACTTTTTTTTTTTTTACGGTGCCCGTTTCCCCGTTTCGATAGCGCGGTCCCAGACTTTTTTTTTGCAATAACAAATATAAACTGCTTCTAGCATTTTTTTCAAATATATAGGACGATGACTTCATAAAATAAAATTTTTCTGGGAAACGTAAATAAGTGGACTTTCCACTTTTTTTTTACATAAGAGTGAAAAAAAATCCAGCTTCTGTCAGGACAAAACAACAACGGTCTACGTTCCTCTTTCAGGCGCGTACCTCGCTAATCCCGTCATACCTCGCGTTGGTGTCGGGCACGTCTTCACGTGTGTTTGTGGATCCTCTCCACTGTCCTGGTCCTTTCTTGTTCTAATACTCATAGACAATAATTACATTCTCCTATCCGGGACACCCCCACTGGGTGGGGGATCAAGCAAGGCACTCCCTAAAAAATTTGCGTAATATGTTCGATATCTCGGATGTCTCATAAGCTGTGAGTGATGTTCCTGTAATAAGGCCCAGAAGTCAAGCACATTCTTACTGCCGTCTCGGAAAAGATAACGCACAGTCAAACCTCGAATCCAAGTCACTGCGTTTGTCTTTGTTCGGGGATAATATGTCCTATCTAGGAGAAGTAATGTGCGTGGTTCTACTGTTTGCGGCCCCACCCGAAGGAGGAAGGCGATCATTTTTTTGACCAAACACCATGCGTCCGCCGAAGGACCGCATATCAGGCGATGCTCCTCTGTGTCTATAACATTGCACTGCGGACACAGTGGCTCGTCCGCCATATGAATTGTATGCAACCTGGAACGAGTCACGTATTTCCCATTTACCACCTGATACCACAGTGCGCGCGTTCCCGTATCAAGGTGTGGATGGTGCACTGTACGCCATACCACTGACCACGTAACTGTTGGTTGGCGGCGCTCTACGGCATTGTTCGGCCGTCGTCGAGTCAAGATGTGATATATATCACGTGCCATTGCCGTCCTGGTAGTCGGTAGTTCCATATATACATAACTGTGTTCCACAGAAATGGTTCGCATATGGGTAAGCGATGGTGAGATGTGAGCCACCGCTACCGGAGCCGAACGAGAAGGTGGAGCGAGTTCGTCTTTCAGTGTGCCCGTCAGACATGTCTGGTGTCGTGTCTACATCTTTATCATTGTGGTTACATAAATAGCCACTGCCCGGTCTCGTACGTGGTCTAGTCCAAGACCTCCACGACTACGAGGAAGGGTGAGGGTTTCGTATCCTACCTTAAAAAGCAGACCCGTGCTCACAAAATATCCTAGTGCCACCAGGATTCGGCGGGCCAGCACCACCGGTATAGGAAGAACTTGTGCCAGCTGGGAGATGCGTGAGGCTAGATAAGTGTTGGCAAAGGTGACCCGTTGTATCATATCCAGTGCCCTTAACCTGTGACTTCGGACACTCGCACGAACTGTTTGCAGACGATGTCTGTAACTCAGTGCCGCCGTGCGTCGAACGTCTGTAGTGAAGATAATTCCTAGGCATTTCATCTTGTTGATCGGCTGTAATGGTGCTACACTTCCTGTCGGGAGTCCTCTCCCGATGTTCATCGCTCCCGACTTTGCCATGTTCAGGCGACTTCCCGTAGCCATACAATACAAATTAATCCAATGCAAGGAGGCTCTAGCATCGTCGCCTGACCGTGCTAAAAACACTAGGTCATCTGCGTATGTTCGGCATATAAACTTGTTGTGCCTTATCGTCATTCCTTGGAGTCGATTCCGGAGCCCGCAGAGCAGCGGCTCGACAGCGATGGCACACAATATCGTTGACAGCGGGCACCCTTGTCTGACCGATCGTGAGATGGTGATGGGCCCCACCAAACGTCCATTGATGAGCACTTTGGATGCGGCTCCGTGCAGTAGTCTCATAACGACGATGACAAAACTTTCCGGAAACTTCATTTTTGTCATCACGTCCGTGAGATAAGCATGACTCAGCCTGTCAAATGCGCGATCGAAGTCTATCGATACCAATACATCCAGGAGACGACATGTTGATGCCAGTGCGATAACATCGCGGTAGTCACTGAGTGCCGTTTGTATATTGCTGTCTCCTCCTAGCTGGGATTGGTCTAATGAAATCACTTGGCGTATTACGCGTTTAAAGCGTGCTGCAAGTATCCTGGCGTAGATCTTGTAGTCGCAATTAAGAAGGGTCAGTGGCCGGTAGGCCTGTATCCCTGTGCCGCCAGATGGTTTGTGGATGGGGATGATCATTCCTTCCACGAAGGCGGATGGAAGAGGCACGTTGGGAGACATCAATTCGCAGTACATGGCAGTCCATCGTGGAATCATGAGATCTTTAAATGTACGATAGAACTCCAACGGAAACCCGTCGGGCCCCGGCGATTTGTGCGACGCTCCCTTATCAATCGCTTCCATTAGGTCGTTAACTGTGATTCCACCTATTAACTCCAGGTTGGCCGACTCGTCGAACACGCGGAGAGCGTCGGACCACATGAAAGGCTGGCTGATCGTGTTCCGCTTCTTCGTAGAGATGACCGTAGTGTTCCACGAAAGCGTTGGCTATATCTTTTTGCGTTGTCATGCGGCGACCATCTGGCAGTACGACCGTCTGTATTAAGGTTCTGCGGCTACGTTGTTTTTCTCTGATAACGTGATACATCGACGGTGGTTCTCCACGGACTCGTTCAAAGGCCCTTGCACGGATTCCGACTCCCTCCAGACGGCGGCGCGTTATGGAAATTATTTGGGCCTGTGCTCGTTTTATACCGGCTCGACGCTCCTGTGAAGGTGCTTGTACAGAAAGTTCGCGGAGCATCGTGAGATAAAATTCCGTTGTGTGTCGCCTCCACATCATCTGCTCTCTTCCGTATGCAATTAACGCTCGGCGCAATTCAGGCTAACGCATTCCAGCCACCACTGCAACGTCGTCGGATATGTCGGGAGGCGTCGTTCACACACGTGCCAAGCGTCTTCGACTATGCGTCTGCACTCAGGTTCCCTGAGGTGTGCTGTATTCAGTTTCCAAACACTGCGACTCCTCCAAACTTGTTGACGACTCAGGGAGACCGTGCAAATATATGCTGTGTGATCTGAAAAGGCGACAGGCGACAATTCCGCATCGAGGATCGCAGATTCGAGACGACGTGTTACGTAAATGCGATCGAGCCGACTTGCAGAGTGACTCGTGACGTAGGTGAATCCACGTCTGTCGCCATGTATCTTCTCCCATGTATCAATGAGATTCATGTCCTGTATGAGTTGTCGCAGCTCCGGGCATGAAGTATAACGTGGGTGTTGATCCTTTGGTGCGAGCACGCAGTTGAAGTCGCCTCCAAATAAGACATTTTCATACCGACCTAAGAATAGTGTAGCAAATCTCCTCTGCGTAAAATCGGGATCGGTCGCGCCGTCTGTTGGACCCCGACGGTGCGTAAATGTTAACGACCCGTACTCCCAGCACTGTGAGAGCCAGTCCTCGCGCTGACGGCAGGTACACCACGTCCTCGGCTACTATGCCGCTACGTACAAGTATCGCTGTTCCGCTGCCGCCGTCGGTAGTAGTTGTAATGTACGTATCGTACTCATAGAGGTCGGGGAAGCTCTCGACACATACTTCCTGCAGCAGAACGATGTCGACGTCTGACGCATGCAACATGTCTCGTAATAACTGCAATTTTACAGGCGCTCTGATCGTATTAATATTAATAGAGGCTGTTCGATATGCCTGCCGCTGTCCCTCAGTGCGTAAAGGGCACATGAACGCTTATGTTAATTTGTGTGCTGCTGCCCGGTGACCTGCTGTCTGTGCGTCAATCTGCATCTTCTGCGTGGTTAACATCCGGTGGAAGCAGCACTCGCCATTGCGGGTGCGTCGTCAGTGTGTGGGTCAGCATCGGATTCGTCGGCCCAGTTACTGTGCTGGAGGTCCAGCTCCCGTCGCGTCTCTCCGGCCGGGCTGACCGAAGGCGGTGGCGTTGCTGCGGTGGGTGGAGGGTCTCCTTCCGTCGGCTTTCCGTCCGGTGTGTCTGTATTCAACTCCTGTCTAGCGTGATTCGCGTCGTACTACTGTGTGGGGGGTAGAACCTCCCGTTGCGCATGCGGATGCACTGTATCGACTTTACACCCAAGTTCGTCTGACATGTACTGCAGTAAGCAGGTATCCGACGGCGCTAGCCGTCGTTTCTTGTGGCGCTTCGGCGACCGTTGTTTGCGCGTGTGCGCCTCCGTATCCGAGTGCGGAAGTGACTCCCGGTGCTCAGGGACGAAAGCAGCTCTCGGCACAACCGCAGGATCAATTTCCATATCTCCTACCGATCCTTTCCGCTCGGTTAAGGGCGTCGTCGGCGCCGGAGCGGCAGAAGTGTGCGTCGTTTCGTCACTGGAGGCGGTCTCTGCTGCAGTCGGTTGCCGTAAACTGTCAGGATTCTGTACCTGGTCATTCTTCGGGATGGGATCTGTTCGAAATGCTTCCGCATACGTTAGTAGCAGCGGCGTCAACGTGGACGTAGGTACGGGTTCGCCATTTGGAACTTGCATTATCCTCCGCTGCATACATTCGGAACGCACGTGGCCCTCTTTCCCGCATCCTGAGCATGTTTTGGGTTGTCCATCGTAGATGACTATAGCTCTGCATCCGCCGATGAACAAGTACGAGGGTACATGTTGCATCAGTTCTATTCTGATTTGACGCACCCCATTGAGAACGGAGTAAGTCGTGAAGCTGGACCATTTTTCCTGAACGTGGCTGAGCACTCTTCCATACGGGCCTAAGGCGTCAATGACCAAGTCAGACGGAACCTCGAAGGGAAGTTCGAAAATGCGTATGTTTCGTAAGCCCAGTCCTGCATGATCAATAGTTACTTCTCCAACATGTCCATCAGAGTGACGAAATTTGAGTCCCTGTTTAGCATCTCGGATGATTCTGTCACAAACTGCATCGTTAATCAGCTTGACGTAAACGACACTGCTCACTATGGAGAGGTGGATTCCGATATGTTCGTTGTAGTCAAGTTTAACTTCGTCTCGCAGGAACCTTTCTATTTCGTAGGCTTTCGGTCTCGCATATACATTCGAAAAACTAATCTTGAGAGTCGACTTTCGGTATGCATGTGCCATTCTATATCGAGTCGTCTAAACGCGCGAGTACGCCGAAGAGGTAAACAACTGCGCGAGCGCGAACTTCTCCGGCAGGGACGTAAACAGACGTCCGTGCCGTAGCACCGCCGAAGGCAGACTGACCTACTCAGCTACCAGGGCCTGACAAATAACTGTCAGTCACACGTTTATTAAAACTAAGCCTGATAACATTCACGTAACAAGAAAGCCAATGGACAAGCTGCAGTAAAGTAAACATCGACTAATGTCGTGCGCCAGAACTGGTCCCGGCTGATACTTATTTGCCTCAAGGAAGGCGAGAATTAATAATAGGCAGGTAGAAGCACTGGTTGTTGTGGTCATCAGTCCAAAGATTGGTTTGATGCAGCTCTCCATGCTAGTCTATCCTGTGTAAACTTCTACCTCTCCAAGTACCTACTGCAACCTACGTCCTTCTGAATCTGCATAGTGTATTCATCTCTTGGTCTCCATCGACGATTTTTACCCTCCACGCTGCTCTACAATACTAAACTGGTGATCCCTTGATGCCTCAGAACATGTCCTACCAACCGATCCCTTCTTTTAGTCACGTTGTGCCACAACTTTTTCTGCTCCCCAATTCTGTTCAGTGCCTCCTCATTAGTTATGTGATCTATCCATCTAATCTTAAGCATTCTTCTGCAGCATCACATGTCAAAAGTTTCTATCCTCTTGTTGTCTAAACTATTTATTGTCCTTACAAATAGTTTCAGAAAAGATTTCCAGACACTTAAATCTATACTTGGTGTTAACAAATTTCTCTTCTTTAGAAACGCTTTCCTTACCATTGCCAGTCTACATTTTATATCCTCTCTACTTCGACCATCATCAGTTATTTGGCCCTCCAAATAGCAAAACTCATCTACTACCTTGAATGTCTCATTTCCTAATCTAATTCCTTCATCGTCACCTGATTTAATTCAATTACATTCCATTATCTTCGTTTTGCTTTTGTTGATGTCCGTCTTGTATCTTACTTTCAAGACGCTGTCCATTCCGCTCAATTGCTCTTCCAAGTCCTTTGCTGTTTCTGGTTTTCGAGTCCTCAGTTTTGTGCATCGGTAAACCTCAAAATTGTTATTCCTTCTCCATAGATTTTAATTCCTACTCTAAATTTTTCTTTTACTTCCTTTACTGCTTGTTCAATATATATAGTTGAATAACATTTGGATAGGCTACAACCCTGATTCCCTTCCCAACCTCTACTTCCATTTCATGTCCTTCGATCCTTATAACTGTCATCTGGTGTTAGTACAATTTGTATATATCATTTTCGCTCCCTGTATGTAACCCATGCTACCTTGAGAATTTCAAGAGTTATTCCAGTCAACACTGTCAAAAGCTTTCCCTAAGTCTACAAAAGCTAGAAATGTAGTTTTGCATTTCCTTAACCTATCTTCTAAGATAACTTGTAGGATCAGTACTGCCTCCCGTGCTCCATCATTTCTACGGAATCCAAACTGACCAGTTTCTCCGTTCGTCTGTAAAGAACACGTGTTAGTATTTTACCACAACGATTTGTTAAACTGACAGTTCGGTAATTTTTGCACCTGTCAAAACCTGATTCCTTTTGGATTGGAATTATTATATTCTTCTTGAAGTCTGCGCTATTTCTCCTGTCTCTTACATCTTGCTCACCAGATGGTAGAGTTTCGCCGTGGCTGGTTCTCGCAAAGGTTATCAGTAGTTCTAATGGAATGTTATCTACACATGGGGCCTTATTTCGACTTAGATCTTTCAGTGCTCTGTCAAACTCTTCACACAGTATCATATCTTCCATTTCATCTTAACCTACATCCTCTACCATTTCCATAATATTTGCTTCAACTACATCGCCCTTATATAGACCCTGTATACACTCCTTCCACCCCTCCGCCATCCCTTCTTCGCTTAGAACTGGTTTTCCATCCGAGGACTTGATACAAGTGTTTCTCTTTTTTCCAAAAGTCTCTTTAATTTTTCTGAAGGCAGTATCTATCTTACACCTTGTCAAATTTGCGCCTACATCTTTGCATTTGTCATCTAGCCAGTCCTGCTTAGCCTTTTTGCACTTCCCGATCTCATTTTCGGGACGTTTGTGTTTCTTTTCGGCCTTCTCCGATCGTCAGTTAAATTCAATACCTATTCTGTTAGGGAACTGGATATCTCTTTTTACCTACCTGACCCTCTACTGCCTTCACTATTTCATCTCTCTAAGAATGGATATTCTTCCTCCACTGTATTTCTTTCCCCCATTCTTTTCAATCGTTCCCAAATGCTCTCCCTGAAACTCTCTACAATCTCTGTTTCTGTCGGTTTATCCAGGTCCCATCTCCTTAAATTCCCACTTAAACACACATAAATACTACACTGCCAGTGAACTTCACAGCACGCTTCCTTTTAGAGGCAGACGCTAACATTAACCTAAATTAAAGGCATCAAGGATACTTAAAATTCACAGATCAGACTTCCAGTAAGATGCAAAGCACAAATGTCTAATTTAAGTATTTAACAGATTCTTTTAAATCAAATTCGTGCTCATACAATTCATCCTGCAAATTCCATGAAGGCAAGGGTTTCCGTACCAATAAACAGAACCTGAGCGTCCATAAATGCCGATAAACTCGCTTCGGACAACTCGACGGGTTTCCCGTAATCCACTCCTGAAGTTTCTCGCATGGTAATGGTTTCAAGTGGTAATACTTATCGTAACACTAAAGGTACTAGATTGCTGCAAGCTATGGCGCATCCAGCGCACAGTAGCTTTTAACATTGTTTGATGGCGGGCTGCGGGTCGCCAATTCTAAATCGACCTCCATCAATCTTCTTCTTCTTCCGCACCTTTCTCCATGTCTTAGGTATTTGCCTGTTACAACCTCTAGTTTGACATTAGCAGTGTTCCCTTCTTTTCCTCGCTCTTGCTACAGATAGTCTGCCCACTGGGTAATAACTCATTAATTCCGGTGTACTGTCCTCTTCCATTCTTGTGATATGGTCTGGTTATTTAACATTTTGACTCCTACTTCTTCTCTCATGTCTGTATTCCTCCTCCTGTCGTATAATGCGTACCCAGGTACGTTTCTCACAAGGGATCTTCCCATCGCACCCTCCTCAGATTTCCTTGTAAGAGCGCCCAGTGGACAGCCCATCAAAAACTGAACACAGATCAAGCATGAAATCAGCAAGACAGTGTACCGGACTGTGCAGAAAAGCAAAATAGAAAAACACTGAACGGTCCAAGAATATGAAGTGCAATATAGAGAAGGCGGAAGGCAATATGGCGTTGTCGTTAAATGTTTAAAGTGTTGAACTGGCACGCCAGCGATCCATGTTCAAACCTTCCCTGTGTCAACTTCTTTTTTTCTTTTTTTTCAGTTATTCAAATTTGTGCCTGTGTCGGGTTGTAACTCCCGTTCGCAACAGGGAGGTGTAAGGTAGGGACCAACAATGACAGTTGATTCTGTACAACTACTGTATTACAGTCGAAAGGAAGTGGTTTTTCCAATGGGAACCTTAAACGTTTCATGACTAGGTGACAGGTTAACCGAGTCCTCCACCGGTAAACACGTCTTGTGTGTCGTACACGGGATTAGTGTGTCATATTATAGGAATCTCTTGTCGAAGTACCTAATTTATATGGCTTGTAAGTGAGCGAAATTCGCCTCCTTGTCCTATATAGGTGTTCGTATGAATGTGAATGTGATTATTCCCAAGGAATGATGAAAACATTATAGTTTGTCACATAAGCTGCATCAAATGAACGTGACAATTTCACAATCACACAGTCTCTCTGTGCTCTGTCAAAACCGATGTTTTTAAAGTTTCTCAAGTTGGTTTCGAAGTCTTGACTCTTGAATTCTTTGCTGTAACATTGTTCACAACCGTTTGCTTGTTGTTTTCATTTCTGTGAGGTGTTGAGAGAGGACAAGTTATTCTCTCACCTATTTTTCTTTAAGATTTTGTTATAACGTTATATAGAAATTTAATTGTTCTTAGTTCGTAGAAACATGATGTTGCAAGTTGAAATCAAGTGGCGGCGAGCCCAACTTTCAGTAAGTTTTGCCAGACAGGCGCACGATCAGACAGAGACACCGTAGTCGAGACAGGGACCCCCCTAGTCGAGACAGGTCTGCAGCAGGACAATACCGAGCTATGCATGCATTGGCGCCAGCCTAGGGCTGGGCTGGGCTGGGCTGGGGCCGACAGTGGAGTCATAGACCGGGCATTGTGTGCTATGACAGACCTAATAAAACTCACAAGTTTTTATGTTCGCCGATACTGCATATAGACTTGTGACCCACTTCCATCGGAATCTTTGGTCGTAGAAGAAACTCTGGCGTATGAGAAATGTAGAGAGATAGAATCTTTATGACACCTCATAGCTAGGACTAACATGCTCCAAGACACAGACGAATTAGATAAAGATCTTTAAGATTGTATCTGTTCTCTTGTTGTCGTGGGAAGGGACGCGACTTGGGAGAAAAACATCTTCTCCCTCTGCGGAAACTTAAAAAGACCAGTAATTGGTGTTTTCTTTTTTCCCAAAGACACAGGTTTCTTATCTCTTCTGCTGGTCCGACATGAGTTTGTGCTGTCGGGTAAGAGGGGAAATTTAACGCCTCTGAAGCCCTATGATTGGCTGAAGGCGGGGTGAAGGCGGTGTCGTTCGTGCACTTTGCGGAAAAAAGCTTTTTTTTTTTTTTTTTTTTTTTGTCTGGAGAGGCGCGAAGCACCCTGGTTCTGCACTTCAGTCTGGAAG
The DNA here is from genome assembly GCF_023897955.1 of Schistocerca gregaria. Taxonomy (NCBI): domain Eukaryota; kingdom Metazoa; phylum Arthropoda; class Insecta; order Orthoptera; family Acrididae; genus Schistocerca; species Schistocerca gregaria. Next base: position 352,066,971 of record NC_064922.1, on the reverse strand, counting down.
CAACTTCTGGTCCAAGCTCTACCTTGTGTGGTTGGTACTTGATAGCTGTCTTCAGATTGACTTCACTTGCGAGTAGTTTAGACTGGGGAGCCTGTGGTGAAGATCTTACTGTACCAACAGTGTGACTTTAAACGTCTCGGAACACTCGTTTGCCGAGGGCACACTTATTCGTTTTTGGATTACCAGTCTTGTTGCTTAGCATCCTTGTGTGCTCTCTCATATAAGTGAGCAAGATTGGTCCTTGGTACGACCAGCGAATGGTTGTGTCCCACACTGAATTCTACTGTGATCTCATGGCTCCAGGAGAGAGTAAATTTCGATCCGTCTGCCTGATCACTAGATCGTGAGATTTTGCATTTCTTTCGTGGCCGCTATCGATTCACAGGTGCCGCATTCTGCCTCGCCTCTGCCACACACAACTCGCCAGCTGCATGTTACATCGCTGCACGAAGTAAACAGGGTAAAGTACTGCAGCTCCCGCCTTGTCTGGGCCTACAAATCCGAATCGCCACTTACTCTCAGCTGCATAAATCGAGACTTCTGTAAATCATCGATCAAAGTCTGATCAGCGTCAGAACAGTTCAGACTGAGTTATACGCATTTTTAGGGCCACAGTACTTGACTCATTTTTGCCACCCAGGATCATTGTCCATTGTGGTCTTAAACCACCTGTTAGTTGTTTGCCATATTCTACCAGAATTTTTTTAACTTTAGCCAATGTCTGTCTTTGTTTTTATTTTTGGGAAAATAAATGTTGTCGGTAAACTAAATTTTGCTTAAGTTGTCAATCAAATCCTACTTATATATAGTCACCCCAAATGTTAATTTTCATTGTGGCATCCCATCCCAGGATAACTTTCATTGTGTACTATCCTGCCAGGACAACTTTCATTGTGTACGACCCTGACAGGTACTCAGTCTATCATTTTTAGACAGGCCACAAACGGATTAACTTTCAACATGTATGTGGTAGCTCCGCCGCCTTCAATATTCATCACATTTACTTACTATGGTAACGTATTCTTACCACATGACTCACATTCTAAAACGAATGTATGCTATGACAACTGCCAAGGCTACAGAGAGAGAACAGATTTTTCAATGACGGGATGGACAGTTCATAATTTTGTGAAAAAATAAATGGCACGAAGGAGTTTACTACATGACGCGTCTGCTTGGTAATCCACCACCATTCCCCTTTTTTTGTTTTTCGCATTTCAGTATACCTTCTTCCCGTTTTCATACTTTAAGTTTGTGTTCATCTTTTGATCGGCTGTCCACTGGGCGATCTTACCACTAAATTTGAGGAGAGTGCGATGGTATGTTTCCCTTGTTGGGAATCCAAATCCTGTGTTCATTGTTCACTCACGGCCTATGAAGACCGCAACTTTTAATTTCTCTGGTGGAACTAATAGATTATATGACTTAGTCCACCTCTATCAATAATTTGTTATTTAGTATTTATCATTTCTAGAAAGTTCTTGAAGTATCTTATGTTGTACAGAATGTACGTTCTGGAATACTCAATGTTTGTATAAATACCAGCATTGTGGAATATTCTATGTTCGTGAAAATAGATGTACTCTCCGTCTAGGAGCTCAGTTCTTTCTGCCTATACGTTTTCAGTAATAAGAGTGCTTTCTGTTACAAGTAGTGTACTTCGTTAACAACCGGACCTTCGAATTTGCACTTGTCTGTGATTCTGTCGTGAAAATGTTGAGACAAACTGTCACATAGACGTTGCGTGACTGATAGGAAAATTAAGTCACCGAAGTGAATGGACTGCCTACAAACGATACAGAGAGTTTTCCTAATTTTGTCAAAAAATATAGAAAATCTTAACACTAATTAATATAATGTATGTCTCGATAATGTTCCCACTGTAATTGAGTCCCAAACAACTTCACACGTTTTCACTTTAACTGAAAGAAATATGAAATACATCAATGTACGGAGGTCTACGGCGCTGCAGTCATGGACTGTGCGGCTGGTCCTGGCGGAGGTTCTAGTCCTACCTCGGGCACGGGTGTGTGTGTTTGTCCTTAGGATAATTTAGGTTAAGTAGTGTGTAAGCTTAGGGACTGATGACCTTAGCACTTAAGTCCCATAAGATATCACACACATTTGAACATTTTGACTGTACGGAATATTATTGCAAAAAGCTGTCAAAATGGAACATTATTGTAATTTGTTTAACTAATGTAACTACAAACAGATTCCTTTACTTTGTTAACTCAACTGAAGTAATGAGCTATGAACTGAATGACTAAGAAAATTCCTCGCGTTTTTCTCTCACTGTAAAATCCGTGTAAAACACTGGTAACTGCTAAATTGTTGGGTGGAAACATTTGTGCGAAACTCACGCAGTACTGAATTCAGACGACGGAAACAAATGATTAAACATTTACTTATTAGTGTAATGAAAGCACGGAATTGTTTTGAATAAGGAAACAAGCTGAATTTAGCTTGGCTTATGTACGAAATGTGGTATTCGAAAACCGAAATAGGAAAAATTAACCATGGGCAAGCTTTTACAATATTTATGCTCTACGACAGATATGCTCAGGTACTTTCCATTTTCATTCTGTTTTTCATTATGTCTAAAATGATGTAAGCACACAATGGAATCCTACAGTACCATGAAATGTAGGAAACATACATCAGTGTGCCATTATAAAACACCTTACTAATCATACCATGTTGACACACTGCCCTGAGTTTCCAGTAATGAATCACCGCGCGAGGCGGCGCAGTGGTTAGTACAGTGGAGTCGCATTCGGGAGGATGACGGTTCAAACCGGCGTCCGGTCATCCTGATTCAGTTTTTGCGTGATTTCCCCAAATCGCTTCAGGCAAATACCGGAATGCTTTCTTTGAAAGGGCATGGTCGATTTTCATTTCCTTCCTTACCGCATCGGACGGGACTGATGACCTCGCTGTTTGGCGCCTCCCCCAAACCAACCAGCCAGCAATGAATCACCAATAAAAGTTTTTATCGGTGAAATCAGTACAGGAAATATTACATAAAAATCAGCCTGCTATTACGATTGTCCCTTACAGTAACCGAGCCTGAGCCTTGAGGACGAAACAATCCAATACTACATTATGTATGATTGTTTCTAAAACCAGTTCATCAAATGGTGAAATAGTAAAGGAAACTATATCCGGATTCTCCAGAACATCGCTGTTTTCATGGTGAAGGCTTATCCTGAAATTTACACGTAAATTAGTAAACAGGATGCTACATATTGTGACCACTGTTTAACAGTGTGCTGGCTCACCTCTCGAATGCAGTGCAGCAGCGATTGTGAATGCATGGGTTCGACTGGTCCTTGGTAGGGTTACGGAGGGTTGTGGCACCAGGTGTCTATGTACAGGTCACGCAGTTCTCCTAAATTATGAGCTGATGGTTGCGAAGGTGGCTGGTGAACGTGGCCTTGATAACGTCCCAGATGTACATCAGGTTCAGACCAGGCGAATTTGGTGAATAAGCCTTGAGAGTGAGTTCACTATTACATTTGTCGATTCTGGTCTTGTGACACGGACAGTTATCCTGCTTGAAAATGCCATCGTCGTTGGGGAAAATACCAAATATGGAGGGATGTAGGCGGCCCGCAGTAGTGTGTAACCTGTCCATAGCTGTCATTTTACCTTCGATTACTGCCGCAGGTCCCATCGACCGCCAGGAAAAAATGCCCGCACAACGTAATGCTGCCCCCATGGACAGCCTACATCGGTGAGGTGATACACTTACTGACCAGCCGTTCGCGTGGATGACACAGTAACTAAACACGACATCGACACAATGTAACAAGAAATGTGATTCGTCCGACGACGCGATGCGATTCTGTTTGTCAAAGGTCTAATCTCGATGATCACGTGCCCACTGCAATCATAATTAGGAACGTCTTGAGGTCCGCCGCGGAGACCCAATTTCAACAATGTGCGCTGAACATTATGCTCAGAAACACTTGTGCTTGCACAAGCAACGTACTCTGTCGTAATATTTGCCACAGGTCACCATCTACCCTGCTATACAGAGCGGGCAAGCCTCCGACAATCACATTCAGTGACGATGTGCGGGAGTGGAACAGCGTGTAGCAAAGTCGTAGTTCCACCTTCGTCTCAATATTAACCTTAGATACCCACGACAGTAGTACGTGAAGAGTCTACCAGCTTTCCTGTGTTCGAGATGCTATCCCCAAGTTACGGGCCATTGTTGTCTTCATTTTGTCAATACATTTCCCCATCTGCGGCCAGTTTCGTCGTTAAAGTGATTTCCCAGTTGTATCTTCTCCGTATAGTTTTATTACACCGTCACGTTTCTAAAATGCCACCAGGCGACATTCAATACCAAGTGTTTCTGCTCACTAGTAAAACTAACCATCTCCCGAACCGCCCATGAAGGCCCAACGGTACCGACCGGCTGCCGTGTCATCCTCAGCCCATAGGTGGCATTGGATGCCGTATGTCGATATCAGAGGCCGGAGCCGCTACTTCTCAGTCAAGTAGCTCCTCAGTTTGCTTCACTAGCGCTGAGTGCACCACGCTTGCAATAGCACTCGGCACACTGAATTGTCACCCATCCAAGTGCTTGCCCACCTCGACAGCACTTCGGTGTTCTGACGGGAACCGGTGTTACCACTGCGGCAAGGTCGTTGGCGTTCACTAATATGTCGCTGCAATTAAAAACAATGCTGCACTTTTTAGTTTCGTAAGGCGGTATGGATACGAAATTTATGCACTCAAGTATGTTCGTTTCTGTAACTCAATGAAATTTGGATTCCTGTGCTGACGAAGATGTGTACCAGTCTATCACCATGCGAACGACGGCCGTCGACAACGGCCAATTGCGCTCACGTATTCAAAACGTGTGACGTCACGCCACTGCGTGGAAACTCGCAAATTCAGAATGTTGTGTAGTCAGTTGCGGGTTCTGCTGTGAATCGGACATTCAACAAAGCTACGATCCGCCTTGAAAATGTCCTCCGCAGATGGGAGTGACACGTCGGGCTTTAAAGTGAAATCCCCTTCGAACAAGGCGTAATAGTGACTCAGCTCAATATCGCAGTTATTGGGGAGGGAAGAAATAGGCTGTATCCTTTCAAAGAAAGCATCTCAGCCTTTGCATTATGGTATGTAGGAATAGTATGGAAAACTTAAAAGCCTGATGGTCGTACTGTAGTTTGCTATTTCCTATGGTTTAGCCTTTACTGCAATACAGCCAAGTCCGTCAGGTTCTGTAGTGAGGCAGAGCCTACAGCTGGTTTGAGGATCCCTGGCGCCAGCTTCGCCATCTGTGACGCCAAAATCGCTGAACTCCCTTTCGTACGCCGAGCACGTGTCCGCATGTGAGTAGCACACATATTTTTGTAAGAGACAGTACGACTCCAAGAGAGGACACATTCCGGTTGAGGTCCGGAGAGCGAGCATCATTGCTGTGAAGGGACCTGCTGTCTTACGAAGCTTTCGTCGTACAGAAGCACAGAAGCATCGTTTATCGTATGAGTCTTGCGAAAGCAATTTTGCAGCAGCCGCCATGCTCGGTTAAGGCACACACAAGCGAGATACCAAGACTAGCCATACAAGGGCCGTTAGAGCTTGGGCGTGAGCTGACGAAGGGTCGCTGCTGCGACTGGAGAAGGCCGTGATGTATTGGGACCAGACCAGTGCAGGGACCACTAGATATTGTGGATGAGGAAACCCACTTCTGTTATTCAAACGCGACTAAGGACGACGGACCGACAGTACCAGACAACAACGCACACTTAACGAAATGTTCTCCATCAGCATGTCAAGGGATCGAGAAACCTAGTCGCGTCGAGATGCAGGACGGCTACAACGACGGGGAGAACCAATGATCGAAGAAGTGCAACGCGGTACGGTGAATCCGGAAGACCAGGCATCACCCTGTGACGGCTCCGTAGACCAACAGGACACTTTCACCGACGACGAGGTGGACCATCAGGAAATGGAGGCAGATGATGACGCGGCATTTTTTCAGGTAACCAGAGGGGATAAGATCATCAGTTGCCTATTGGCACAGATGTTTCAAGCCACTCAACAGCTACAGCAACATATCACAACCAGCAACGCATATGAATGCGTCGCTGAGGGAGAGGCAGAACATCCTGCACCACTGCAGAACAAAATGAAATCCTGGTTATCTAACATTGCATCTATAGTGCTTTACCACGTTACCAACCCAGATAAATGGAATCGTTGCATCAAGGACCTAATAACGACAGTATATGAGATGTGTATCAAGAACTGTGAATGAACTACTACGTCGACACCTTACAAGACTACCTGTACCTTTTTTAATTCTTCCAAGTTATGCACGAAGCATCACACTCCCACCAGAACGCCGCCCACAACATCAGAGGTGCCAGTGATGGATTCACGCCACTCCGCACTACTGGCTTCCGGCCAGATGTGTCCCGTGTGGAACGTTTCGTGCCGTCAAGGATGGTAAATTATCGAGGGACGGGGCGACGCCGGCCGCTGTGGCCGAGCGGTTCTAGGCATTACGTTCGCAGGTTCGAATCCTGCCTCTGGCATGGATGCGTGTGATATCCTTAGGTTAGTTAGGTTTAAGTAGTTCTCAGTTCTAGGCGACTGATCACCTCAGAAGTTAAGTCGCATAGTGCACAGAGCCATTTGAACCATTTCTTCCCGTAGTATTAGCCATTAAGAAAATATGTAGCTGCAATTGTTAATGTAGTAATTTAAGACGCACTAACTAATTAAACCTAATTAACCTATGGACATCACACACATCCATGCCTGAGGCAGGATTCGGACCTGCGACCGTAGCGGTCGCTCGGCTCCAGACAGTACCGCCTAGAACCGCACGGCCACGCCGGCCTGCTATACTATGGACAAAGTTAGTGTTTGTAGTGAATCGACTCTACAAGTATAATGATAAGCAATAACCTCTGAAGCGTTACGTGTGTGCCAGCATATCTTATAAATCTATGGTTTTGCCCTGCCCACCGAACTAATCCCAGTGGGCATCGGGGCATCAGGGCATTTATATTAACAGACTTGACAAAAACAAATACACTATTTAAACTCCTCTACATATATCAGTTTTCCTTAGCAACAGTAATAGTTCAATTTTTCCTGGTAGGTGGAGAATATGATATGGCCCATAAACTAGTTTAATTTCACTACTCAATGCTCTCTGTTTATTACAGTACAAAAGACTAATTCAAAAAGCTAATCACTCACTTGAGTTGCATGAGTTCATAATTCACTTTGCAAGACAATAAAATACAAATTGTGCTTAATTTACTTCAAAAAGGGAATCATTTATGATAGACATCAAAACCATACTATTTTTAAAATTAGTTTAACTTATTTGCCTTTTTAACTCCTGTGACACAGGTATTTCAGACAATAGTATTAACACAATCCTCCACTGTAATCCTACAAACTATATTTTGTAATAAACTAAGGACGCTTTATCAAACGCCTATCCAACATCACTGTTGTGGTTTTAACTTTAACTTTTACTTCTCCTATTATATCTGACAAAAAAATCACTTTCAACTCTTGAATACAAGAATTGTTCATTTAAATCAAGATACTCAGTTTTAGTGGCACTTAGGTGAGGACCCTGCGTACGCTCGTGATCAGGATAGAAAATATGGTTCTGGACTCCGATTTATAATGTTGTGATTAGTATTAAAAAACACACAAATCATCTGGTCCGTACCCATACACATTACTGAATGTATGAAGTTAGTGAGCAGCGGCGAAGTGTGGTGGCAAGCAACATGGCAGCTAACTCTACTCGCGGCACTAGATGTTCGAATGCCGTAGAAAATCTCCTCTAGGCGTCGGATTTTTGACATATTAGAACCATTCCTTTATGCCGAGAATACCAAGTACTAGCCAGATTCATATCCGAGACAAGTCCTTTGTAAAGCAGCTTCCAATTGCCTCTCTTAGCACCGTCAAAGTGTAGCGTGCTACGGCTAGCCACATACTGCGTATCATTGTCACCAAAGAGCCGCTCAGTTCGACCGCCTAAACCACGTTTTACATCACGCCATTCCACTTCCGTTGTGGGGGGACTTCCCTACAGCTTTTACATGTTACAAATACAAGTTCCCTTAGAATGAAATAATTTTTAATAAATGATTTCCTTTTAATACCGTACACATATAATAATAATTTATCACTTTAACATATCCTTTTTTTAATATAAACATTATAAAACTCTATTTTTTTGTCAGATATCAACGAGTTTAAATAAAGCAGAATACACGATCTGTAATTGCAGATACACAGTTACATAATATAAAACTACTTCTAATCGATATAGGTGTTACACATGCCATATGTTTCATTGAGGTTTTCTGACAGGGATAAATCAATGAAACATCAATAACACTTCACAACAGTGTTGGACGATAATTTGTTTTCGTTTTGAAAATACGTTAGCAAGAAACACTTCACAAAAGTGTTTATATAAAAACTGTTTCATCAAGTACATAAAAAATTTTTGTTGCGTTCATAAAATATGTCCTATTCTATATACTTTTCCATGTTGTGAAAAATATATATGTATGAATTTACATATCACTTACATACACATCTTACATTACACATGGGTAGTCTATACCTAACTGTCACTGTACCATCACTGAGAAACTGTGTTTTGTCTGCTTTAAATATTCAGATAGTTTATTATACGACACAATACTCAGTATACTACGTAAATTTCTCATCATTTATAAGCCTATACACATATTCGGATGCCTCCGCTATTTTCCACATCTACACTAGTCAGCCTATTGACCCATTTGGCAGTCTTCCTGGTCATACTGCAATATTCAATCAATGCAGTCCATACGTATGTGATAGCCAGGAGTTTACATGTAATTTGTATATCCAATTATGTTATACCGAATCTGAAACTTATGTATCAGTAGTGCCATAACAAAAACGTTTTTTCCTGCATACCAACACTTGACAACACAACATCATGAACAAGAACATATAGAGTAAAATACCATTTGATTAAATGCACATATACTTTCTCATTTTGCCCCTTATTACTCATTTCTATGGATGTAAAGTTTTCAATCTACAATGTTATGAACACCTAATGGCTTCTTTGACTTAGGTTAAAGAAGATAATAGGCTTTAATGTACGGAGTTCCTTGCACTTCAAAGGGGTCATTATAAATATATTTGAACTTAGAAGTTTTTCCTGATATGTGGAGAATATGATGTAGCCCATAAACTAGTATAGATTCACTAGTCAAAGCTATCTGTTTATTACAGTACAAAATACTAATTCAAAAAGTTACTCATTCACTTCACTTTGAGTCGTTCATAATTTACCTCGCAAGACAAAAAAATACAACACTGAGCTTAATTCACTTCAAAAAGTAACCATTTATGATTGAAATCAAAACCACGCAATTTTTAAAACGAACTTAACCTATTTGCCTTTTTATCATCCGTGAAGCAGGTATTTTAGACAATAATATTTACACAAACGTGCACTATATTCCCACAAACTATGTTTTGTAATAAACAAAGGACACTTCATTAAAAGCGTATCCAACTTCACTTTCGTAGATTTAATTTTAACTTTTGCTACTCCTTTTATATTAGACAAAAAATCACTTTTAAACACTTAATGCAAGAATTGTCAATTTAAATCAAGATACTCGGTTTAGTGGCACTTAGGTGAGGACCCTGATACTTTCGTTATCAGGATAGAAAATATGAATCTGAACTCGGATTTATAACGTAGTGATTAGTATTAAAACAACACACAAATTATCTGTCCGTGCCCATACACATTACTGAATGTATGAAGTTAGTGAAGCGATGGCGAAGATTGGTGGGCAGCGACATGGAGGCTAACTGTACTCACAGCTCTTGATGTTCGAATGCTGTAGAACATCTCCTCTTGGCGTCGGATTGTCAACATATTAGAGCCATTTATTTCTGCCGAGAATACCAAGTAATAGCCAGATTTACATCCGAGGCAAGTTTGTAAAGCATCTTCCAATTGCCTCTCTTAGCACCGTCAAAGTGTACCGTGCTATGGCTAGCCACATACTGCGTATCATTCTCACCAAAGAGGCGCTCAGTTCGATTGCCGAAAGCACCTTTTACATCACGCCATTCCACTTCCGTTGTGTGGGGACTTCCCTACAGCTTTTACATGTTACAAATATAAGTTCCCTAAGCATGAAACAGTTTTCAGTAAGTGATTTCCTTTTTATGACCGTACATATATTAAAATAACTTGTCTTTTTAACACACCCTTTTGCTTTTTAATTTATACATTATAAAACTCTAATTTTCTTGTCACATATCATGGAGTTTAAATAAATCAGAATACACGCTCTGTAATTGCGGATACACAGGTACATAATATACACCTACTGCTAATCGATATATGTGTTACAGGTTCGGGAGTGGCATTAAAAGGATATGAGTGATACCATTCTCTGATGACATTGCTACCCTGAGTGAAAGTGGAGAAGAATTACATGATTTGCTGAACGGAACGAACATTCTGTTGAGTACAGAATATGGACTGATAGCAAATCGAAGAAAGACGAAAGTAATGAGAAGTACAAGAAAGGAGAACAGCGAGAAACATAACATCATAATTGATGGTTACGAATAAGATGAAGTTAAGGAATTCAGCTAACTAGGCAGTAAAACAACCAATGACCGTCAGAGCAAGGACGACATCAAAAGCAGCCTAGCAACGACAAAAACGACATTCCTGGTCAAGGGAAGTCTACTAGTATCAACCATAGGCCTTAATTTTAAGTAGGAATTTCTGAGAACGTACGTCTGGAGTATAGAACCGTTTGATAGTGAAACACGGACTGTCGGAAAACCGAAGTATTTGAGATGTGGTGCTGCAGATGAATATAGAAAATTGGTTAGACTGATAAGGTAAGGAATGAGGAGGTTCTGTGAAGAATCGGAGAGGAAAAGAAAAATGTGGGAAACATTAATAAGGAGTAGAGGATGATAGGACATCTGTTAACATATGAAGGAAAGACTTCTATGGTGCTAGAGGGAACTATAGAGGGCAAAATTTGGAGAGGAGAACAGAGATTGCAATATATCTGGCAAAAAATTGAGGACATAGGTTTCAAGTGAAACTGTGAGATGAAGAAGTTGGCAAGAAGAGGAATTCGTGGCAGGCCGCATTGAAAGATGACAAAAAAAAAAAAAAGAATTCCATCAGATTCTTTAATAATACCTCGTTTGGCAATGTGTTAATTATCTTGAAGGTAGCGTTGTGTCTCAGTAGAGAAAAGGTGTCATTATTGGGTAGTTAGAGTCTTAGTTCAGTTGCCAAAACATTGTGTATTATGCACTCATGGATCCCATGATCGCAAGTGCCCCTTTCTACTCTACAGTCACACGTGGGTGCCGCCCGCTTCCCAAAATGACATAGATATGTCGGAATGGTCAGTCTCAATAAGAAAGTACAGCAAACCTCTGCTCAGCTTGAAGTACCCTATCTGTACTCTAACGTCAGTCAGCAATTGGAAACCCTTCACTCTGTTTGCTTGCTTTCGCACTAATCCTACCATAACTTCTCCCTTCTTCCCCTAATTTCGAATTTGTCCCCCACCAGTATCCCCATAATTTCCGATGTCTTTACAATTTTGTCCTTTGTTACCCAGTACCAAGGCAGCCTGTTCACGGATTTCAATGTCTAAGGGACAGAGCCTCATCAACCCCAATAGAGCCCCCCCCCCCTCCCAGGACTTGTTCTGTACACCCGCTGCACCCTCCTCACAGCCATGGCGGGCATCACCCACTCTCCAGCCCCGTATCCTACTATAGAATTCAATATGTTACTCTGATATAAATTGATTAGGGTGTGTGGCAAAAGCAGTCTTTTATGCCCAATGTTGATTATGTTATTTAAGACCTCTAATGATCGGTGGGCTACGGCATCTATGTGGGTAACTGGTGTTCCGTCTATCCTCACAGTAGGGTTTCTAATTAAACTACGTTTGAGCAGCAAGTACGTCGACTTCTTTCGTGCTACCTTCATTTTCGACTTAAGGTACCATTCAGCAAGTGAAACCATTGCCTTTTCCACTTTTGATTCTTCACGGCTATGGCCACCGCCAACACGCAGGAGGAGGTCATCTGCATACACTATCACTCGTCACTATTTTATAGATTTTACAATAAGGGCTCCATATTCACATCCCAAAAGAGTGGCCCCATGACAGAGCCCTGTGGACACCTCTTGGTGATTGTTTCATTTATTCTTCCGCTAGAACATGATAACCAGACGTCCCTTTCTTCACAATAACTCCTCAGACAGCCTTTTATCGGCCATGGACACTCCTTCTTCCACAAGCAGAGAAGAGCGAAGGCCACCACAGGTTGTTAAAGGTGCCACTGATGTCCACTATGATGTTCACCACATACTTGCTTAGGGCTGAGCTGAAGACCTCGGCCGCCAGGGCGATTGCGTCAGACCAGCCAAAGTGCCTGTCGCTCATTCCACATAGCACTGTGTGTGCCGCCAGTCTGTCAGCCAACAGCATTTCAAATACTCTTCCCGCAACGTCTAAAAGACATACTGGCCTAGGGTCTGTCTTCCATTCGATCTTTATCTTTGCCTTTCTTTATGATGACAACATTTGCCTTCTCCCAAACTTTAGGAAATTTGCCTAGTCTCAGGCATTTGTTATCGAGCCTAGTAAGACGTGCGATTAGCTGAGGGGCGACGAATTGCACTACCTCCGCTACAATGCCTTCTGACCACGGAGCCTTCCCCCTTATTCATGGATTTTAAGTGAGCCGCCACCTCCTCCTCAGGAAAGGGGTGCGCCCGGTGTTGTTTGTGTAATCAACATGATCGACCCTGCGGATCTACCGTTGCACTTCTGTACCCTCGAGCTCGTCGTCATCTGGCACCAGGGTCCTAAGGTGTACCTCAGAAGTCTCCTGCCACATCTCTGACACCTAGCCGCCGTTCCTGATAGTCTACAAGACCGTTGGAGATTGTATCTTCTCCCTTACCAGCTTGTAAGGGACTCCCCAGGGGTCAGTGCATATCTTGTCCAGCACATAGTTTTCCCAGCTCGTAAGTCTCACTGCTTCTAATACCTTCTGGAATAACTCCTTGGCATATCGATATTTTTGTAGCCCATTTTTCATGCCAGGTGACACTTCAGTGGTTAGTACTAGTTCGTCCTACTTACAGACTGACATATACGTCCAAGTTAACCAGACCATTGTGATGGAGAAGCCGAGACGGCTCTCCTTCTGGTTGGTACAGCAGCGTTCACCGCTCTATTGATCCTACCAGCTCCTCGGCTTATCCGTCCACTCCTGACCCAGGCATTCCCAATAAGTTTTCTTGAAGTTAAACTGAACCTCCCACCCAAAGTCGCAGTGGCACTTAACCTCGCTCAAAGAGAACACAATCAGGTTGTGGTCACTTGTTGTGACCTGATCAAGAACTGTCCAATTCCAGATTCTGTCAATGACGTTTGGAGTCGCTAACATCACATCTATGTTATTTCCGACCCCACCATCACCCCTATAGGTGGTGGGATTCCAACTGGTTCAAATGGCTCTTAGAACTATAGGACTTAAGATCTGAGGTCATTAGTCCTCTAAACTTAGAACTACTTAAACGTAACTAACCTAAGGACATCACACACTTCCATGCCCGAAGCAGGATTCGAACCTGCAACCGTAGCAGCAGCGCGGTTCAGCGCCTAGAACCGCGTGGGATTCCCAGGTCTATTTACAAAAAGTAGTTGCGATGCTATTATGAGCTCTTCGGCTCTCTCACCGTTTGCCACTGAACCGTAGTTGTGTTTTAGCTTTCATGTCTGATGTTACAATGGCCTTGCGCCCCCGCAACGCCGTAGTGACTCATGTTAGGTGTTCTAGGTAGTCCATAAAAGTACATATGCCGATGTACACAAGTCTGTCAGGTGATTGGAGCGTCATGACGTTGCAGTGGATATCTGACAATTGTGACAAGACTGTGACACGTACTGCCTTATTAATTACAATTAGCGCTGATTTTGGCTCATCTCCATTAAATATTACCTGACTAGTGGAAACCATAAAATAAATTCGCCCGACTTAGGAATATGGCTCCTGTAGGCAGTCTACATCCAGTCTCCACTCCTCCACCAATTTTAGCAGCTCCTCCGTCACCAATCGACTATTGTATGAGTTGATTTGCCCAACATTTATTTCGAAATGCATTGTGGAAAGTATGTATGTACATTGCACTCTGGCCAGATCTTTTCCCAATGTAGCGTAATGCGCCCATTAGCTAACACTTTATGTAAATTTCATCTAGATTGAATCTTTCCTCTCTTCTTCCAAACACATTTTTGACAAGGTCACGCAAGACCGAAGCCGGTGACGAGATTCATCGGCTTTAACTGTATTCTATCCACAGCCTCCATTGTTGTGAAGGTGACTTTTCTTCCGCACTTGTGGCCAACATGAACGACATACCTTAAGGCAGTTGTCAAGACAACCGACTGCTCCAAGCGCGAGAGCTGCAAGGCGTGCTCTGGATTGGAGTATGACCTCACTTGTGGCGCTTCCTACATTGGCACTGTGCTCGTCACTGTGCTGTCTTGTATTCGATGCTGTGGCTGTTCCATGTGCACAGGTAAGGTACTGCTGATTTTGCCGGCTGTAGAGCGGTTGTATAGCATTTCGGTGCCCTGGATCACCACTGGCCGGAGTACCACCATTGGTTGCCCCACACGTCTCTCTGCGTCATCCATCTGACGATGTCCCCGGTTGTAGAAGGCTAAGACGCCAGCCTGTGCCAAAGCCTCAACAAGCAACAACCATTATTACTCTTTGGTCTCTCAATCCGAAAGTGACTTCAAAAAAATTTAAAACTTGCACGCTCTCTCAGCATCCCTTCCCCTTTTACTTGTGGACTACTTCTTTGCCATCCTAGTCACGATAATGGCCTCATCCATAATCAGTTCGCCGGCCAGAGTGGCCGTGCAGTTCTAGGCGCTACAGTCTCGAACCGAGCGATAGCTACGGTGGCAGATTTGAATCCTGGCTCGGGCATGGATGTGTGTGACGTCCTTAGGTTAGTTAGGTTTAATTAGTTCTAAGTTCAAGGCGACGGATGACCTCTGAAATTACGTCGCATAGTGCTCAGAGCCATTAGAACCAAAATCAGTCCGAGATATTAAACGTTGTTCTAACATTTTGTGAGTGGGGCAAGTCCTTGCAGCGTCACCGCAAGTCGTCTTGCTCCTTCGGGTACATGGAATACGGAAAGCTGGCTGAAGCCAGAGATAAATTCTGCCGAAATTTTTACAAAGGCACAAGGGTGTTTAGAAAGGATAGATAACATGCAACCGGTGGTGGCGTGTTTGTCGCTGTTAGTAGTAGTTTATCCTGAAGTGAAATAGAAGGGGATAGTTCATGTGGATTACTATGGGTGGAGCTTATACTGAACAACCGAGCTAGGGTAGTAATTGGCCCCTTTTACCGACATCCTGACTCAGCAGCATTAATGGAAAAACAACTGAGAGAAAATCTGGAACCATTTCACACAAATTTCGTCAGCATGTTATTGTCTTAAGTGGAGATTTCAATTTACCACATGTAGACTGGGACATTCAGATGTTTCGAACAGGTCGTAGGGACAGAGCATCGAGTGACATTATACTGAGTGCACTATCAGAAAATTACCTCTAGCAATTAAACAGAGAACCGACTCACGAGATAACATCTTGGACCTACTGATAACAAACAGACCCAAAGTTTTCGACACTGTAAGCACATAATAGGTAATCAGGCCGTTGTAGCATCCCTGAATATGGAAGTAAATAGGAAGGCAGATTTTAGACTACGTAACAGATCAAAACGCAAATTTCTGTTCCGACACTGACAATATTGAGTGTTTACGAAAGAGTTCAAGGCAATCGTAAAATGCGTTTTAGACAGGCAAGTGCCCAGTAAATCTGTGAGGGACGGGAAATACCCACCGTGGTTCAACAACAAAGTTAGGAAACTACTGCGAAAGCAAAGAGAGCTTTACTGCAAATTTAAACGCAGCCAAAACCTCTCAGACAAACAGAAGCTAAACGATGTCAAAGGTAGCGTAAGGAGGGCTATGCGTGAAGCGTTCAGTGAATTCGAAAGTAAAATTCTATGTACCGACTTGACAGAAAATCCTAGGAAGTTCTGGTCTTATGTTAAATCAGTAAGTGGATCGAAACAGCATATCCAGACACTCTGGGATGATAATGGCGTTGAAACAGAGGTTTACACTCGTAAAGCTGAAATACTAAATATCTGTTTCCAAAGCTGTTTCACAGAGGAAGACCGCAATGCAGTTCCTTCTCTAAATACTCGCACGAACGAAAAAATGGTGACATCGAAATAAGTGTCCAAGGAATAGATAAGCAAAATGGCTCTGAGCACTATGCGACTTAACTTCTGAGGTCATCAGTCGCCTAGAACTTCGAACTAATTAAACCTAACTAACCTAAGGACATCACACACCTCCATGCCCGAGGCAGGATTCGAACCTGCGACCGCTCGGCCACTCCGGCCGACACAGAAAACAACTGAAATCACTCAACAGAGGAAAGTCCACTGGACCTGACGGGATACCAATTCGATTCTACGCAGAGTACGCGAAAGAACTCGCCCCCCTTCTAACAGCCATGTACCGCAGGTCTCTAGAGGAACGGAAGGTTCCAAATGATCGGAAAAGAGTACAGGTAGTCCCAGTTTTCAAGAAGCGTCGTCGAGAGGATGCGCAAAACTATAGGCCTCTATCTCTGACATCGATCTGTTGCAGAATTTTAGAACATGTTTTCTACTCGCGTATCATGTCATTTCTGGAAACCCAGAATCTACTCTGTAGGAATCAACAAGGGTTCCGGAAAAGGCGATAGTGAGGGACCCAACTCGTTTTATTTGTTCATGAGATCCAGAAAATATTAGATGCAGGCTCCCAGGTAGATGCCATTTTCCTTGGCTTCCGAAAGGAGTTCGATGCAGTTCCGCACTGGCGCCTGATAAACAGAGTAAGAGCCTACGGAATATCAGACCAGTTGTGTCGCTGGACTGAAGAGATTTTAGCTAACAGAACACAGTATGTTGTTCTCAATGGAGAGCCGTCTACAGAAGGTAACCTCTTGCGTGCCACAGGGAAGTGTTATGGGGCCATTGCTTTTCACAATATATATAAATGACCTAGTAGATAGTGTCGGAAGTTCCATGCGGCTTTTCGTGGATGATGCTGTAGTACACAGAGAAGCTGCAGCATTAGAAAATTGCAGCTAAATGCAGGAATATCTGCAATGGATACGCACTTGGTGCAGGGAGTGGCAACTGACCCTTAACATAGACAAATGTAATGTATTGGGAATATATAGAAAGAAGGATCTTTTATTGTATGATCATATGATAGCTGAACAAACACTGGTAGCCGTTACTTCTGTAAAATATCCGGGAGTATGCGTACGGAACGATTTGAATTGGAATGATGATATAAAATTAATTGTTGGTAAGGTGGGTGCCAGGATGAGATTCATTGCGAGAGTCCTTAGCAAATGTAGTCCATCAACAAAGGAGGTGGCTTACAAAACACTCGTTCGATCTATACTTGAGTATTGCTCATCAGTGTGAGATCCGTACCAGATCGGGTTGACAGAGGAGATAGGGAACATCCAAAGAAGAGCGGCGCGTTTCGTCATAGGCTTATTTGGTAAGCGTGATAGCGTTACGGAGATGTTTAGCAACCTCAAGTGGCAGACTCTGCAAGAGAGACGCTCTGCATCGCGGTGTAACGTGCTGTCAAGGTTTTCAGACGGTGCGTTTCTGGATGATAAATCCAATATATTGCTTCCCGTAGTTATACCTCCCGAGGAGATCACGAATGTAAAATTAGATAGATTCGAGCACGCTCAGAGGCTTTCCGGCAGTCGTCCTCCTTGCGAACCATACGCGACTGGAACAGGAAAGAGAGGTAATGACAGTGGCACGTAAAGTGCCCTCCGCCACACACCGTTAGGTGGCTTGCGGAGTACAAATATAGATGTAGATGTAGATGTGGATGAATCTCCATGGGGTTACCAACACGCCCAGCCTATCATCCCGCTAAATCCTCCCCTTGGGACAGATCTTTGGTCCCTGCCCTAGACACAGCTCCCCTGAGTCATGCACCCCTCGACTTCGTATCGGGCTGGGTCTCAGCTCTCCCTTCTTATACAAGGCAACATCCAGTCAGGCAGGGGAAACGCCAAGCTTGGCGGCAGGCACAACGGTAAGGCGGAACGAGCCACTTGGGAAGGAGACGCTATGTATGACCCATCAGCCCCCATGTGAGACCCGTCGCCGGCACGCCCGTTCATGAACCGATACGTCATGGTGCGAGATTCCTCACCAAGCGCACCGCACAAGCTCAAACCATCGGAACTCACGCCATACTGCTGGCGGAGCGTTATTTTTTTATCGCTGATACTATTCGCCTTTTGCGTCATGACATACCTACGGCACCAAATGTCCAATTGGCCTACTTCGCGGTTTTTTCAAGACGGGCCGAATCCATGCCAGCAATATACTAAAATTTCAGAGGCAACTCTACTTGACAAAACGGTGAGACTTAATATGGACATGACAGTGGCAGTGTACTTCAGCAAGAAGTGTCCGACATTCCTAGATCACTTCACATTCTGTGGAAACCGTTAGATCATTACCTCTGTATTCTCTTTCACAAGCAGCTCTTCTTTTACAGCCGCTTCAAGAATCTATGGATCAAGGCCACAGCTACAGCGAGACGATGCATTCGTTCAACAGCGCCCTATTTAGGCAAGCCTACCAAACTCAAACTCCAACTCCCCACAGTTTTAGCGAAGGTTCTCTATGGTAGATCTGTGTGGGGCCAGCCAGCCCCACACTACGCAAAAAGATACCGGCACTGCAGAACACCTGCCTTAAAAAATACTGCGTAACTACCACTATGCTAGGAAATGGACCTCCACGCCGAAATCCACATAGACGCCACTGATGAAAGCATTCTCAAACCCTCTACCAACTAATTCAATGTCGAAGAGATGGAAGTGGCAGAGCCGAGGACTTGGCACTGCAACTAAAACCGGTGCACGCTTATTCTGCGAAATTAGTGCTCCGGTCATTGCAAACCAATGGTGGTGGGTTAAGGAACCAAGAGACCCTCTACAACCTCCCCAAAGAGAAGCAAAAAACAAAAACATGCTCCCTATCGGGACACGATGAAGTGAAGGTCATCTGTGGTGAAGACACATCAAACCACTTGAAATACACAGAAGAAAGAAAATCAAAAATGTGAACAGTTCCGATTTTGGAACAAGTTCTGGTAACACGCCACTTCAGAGGGAAACGATGATTTCACTGAGTAGCCTACCAGTGCTCAGTAGAGAAGTCAAGGATCCACCATACACCGTATCAGCTGTACGTGTTGCTTTTGTTTGAACTTTTTAATGTTCACATTCTGACTTCACGAGTGAAACTGTATAACATGCTGCTTGAATGTACGTCTGACCTTTGGTGATACTGACATTGGTAATTACGTACCCACCTTTGGGGAAACTAAAAATTAAGAGTTTTCATCTCAGCGCTCGATGGCTGCCATAGTAACAGAGCTGAGCCACAGTTCTCCCAACTACTTTTCCAGTGCCTTATTAGTACGCTACATCAGACGGTTTACTTCCATTTAACATCCGGAAATTAAAATTGGAAGGAGGAGAAGTGTGCTTGCACTGTACAGATGTAGGTGTCGGAGAGTTAGAATTTTATGGGTCAAACATGCACATTGGAAAGATGTTTGAGGACAACAAATTCCACTAGAATGATATTACATCGAATAACGAGTTAGATGTAGATATACACTCCTGGAAATGGAAAAAAGAACACATTGACACCGGTGTGTCAGACCCACCATACTTGCTCCGGACACTGCGAGAGGGCTGTACAAGCAATGATCACACGCACGCCACAGCGGACACACCAGGAACCGCGGTGTTGGCCGTCGAATGGCGCTAGCTGCGCAGCATTTGTGCACCGCCGCCGTCAGTGTCAGCCAGTTTGCCGTGGCATACGGAGCTCCATCGCAGTCTTTAACACTGCTAGCATGCCCGCGACAGCGTGGATGTGAACCGTATGTGCAGTTGACGGACTTTGAGCGAGGGCGTATTGTGGGCATGCGGGAGGCCGGGTGGACGTACCGCCGAATTGCTCAACTCGTGGGGCGTGAGGTCTCCACAATACATCGATGTTGTCGCCAGTGGTCGGCGGAAGGTGCACGTGCCCGTCGACCTGGGACCGGACCGCAGCGACGCACGGATGCACGCCAAGACCGTAGGATCCTACGCAGTGCCGTAGGGGACCGCACCGCCACTTCCCAGCAAATTAGGGACACTGTTGCTCCTGGGGTATCGGCGAGGACCATTCACAACCGTCTCCATGAAGCTGGGCTACGGTCCCGCACACCGTTAGGTCGTCTTCCGCTCACGCCCCAACATCTTGCAGACCGCCTACAGTGGTGTCGCGACAGGCGTGAATGGAGGGACGAATGGAGACGTGTCGTCTTCAGCGACGAGAGTCGCTTCTGTCTTGGTGCCAATGATGGTCGTAAGCGTGTTTGGCGCCTTGCAGGTGAGCGCCACAATCAGGACTGCATACGACCGAGGCACACAGGGCCAACACCCGGCATCATGGTGTGGGGAGCGATCTCCTACACTGGCCGTACACCTCTGGTGATCGTCGAGGGGACACTGAATAGTGCACGGTACATCCAAACCGCCATCGAACCCATCGTTCTACCATTCCTAGACCGGCAAGGGAACTTGCTGTTCCAACAGGACAATGCGCATCCGCATGTATCCCGTGCCACCCAACGTGCTCTAGAAGGTGTAAGTCAACTACCCTGGCCAGCAAGATCTCCGGATCTGTCCCCCATTGTACATGTTTGGGACTCGATGAAGCATCGTCTCACACGGTCTGCACGTCCAGCACGAACGCTGGTCCAACTGAGGCGCCAGGTGGAAATGGCATGGCAAGCCGTTCCACAGGACTACATCCAGCATCTCTATGATCGTCTCCATGGGAGAATAGCAGCCTGCATTGCTGCGAAAGGTGGATATACACTGTACTAGTGCCGACATTGTGCATGCTCTGTTGCCTGTGTCTATGTGCCTGTGGTTCTGTCAGTGTGATCATGTGATGCATCTGACCCCAGGAATGTGTCAATAAAGTTTCCCCTTCCTGGGACAATGAATTCACGGTGTTCTCATTTCAATTTCCAGGAGTGTATGTAACAATCTGAGGAACGTTTTGCTTCACAGATTCGAAGAAAGAATTGAGCATGTGAACAAAACACAAGCAGCTCACGGTTTTTCGTGAAAGTTTACCATAAATCTAATACTGCAAAAAGCAAACGGAAAGCCTGTGAACTATGCAGGATTGTCTGAAAATTCCGAACAGAGCAAGGTGCACAAGATATTTTACAGGCGGATTGGAGCAGCAGCACTAGTGCTACGCGGGTCGCCTGCCCAGCCAGGCGCGGCGCAGGCGCAGCTGCAGGCGTGATGTATGCGCCTTATCACTCTAGCGGCGCTCCAGTTTCTTCCCTAAACTGTCCTTATCGGCCGACGTCTCCCTTTACGAGCGTGTAGGATGTGCCGGGAAGAGGAACCGGATGCCGGTCGGTGAGAACGGCGCAGAGGGGAAAGTAGGGGAGGGAAGGGAGGATGAGGGGTGGGGGGCGAGGGTGCGGATTGAAGAAGACCGGCGCGGCGGCACGCGCGCCACGCCCACATATATCGGTCACCGGCGGAGGCGCCGCAGATTGAGTGTCCGCGAGTGGCTATGAATTCTAATGCTATCGGCTGGCCGGCCGGCCGGGCCCCGGGATTTCGGGGATCCCCCTCATCCCGGCGTGCTGTTAGCAGCGCGGCGCTCACACTCCTCCAGTTTTCCCGCCACACCAGCGGAATCCTCGCAGACAACCCGGGATAAGTATCCGGCCGCCGCAAATCCGGAGGTGGGGGGCGCCCCAACGCTACCCCTTCTGTTCCCGAGCGTCAGATAGCGGCGCCGCGATCGCTCTTGCTGACAGCCGGATTAGCGCCCCGGAGTGGAGAGAGCGAGGGGTGACCACAGGCAGGCCGCCGTGCGCCGGTCGCTCGCTGGACGTATCGTCGGCTGTGAGCCGCGCCCAACTTGCCGCTGCCACAGATTAGTCAGTAGTATCGATCGGTTCCAGCTGGGAACAGCTTACCCTACTCCTATGCACTCCACCATTCCACTCGTACTGCAGTCCCGCACCTAATACTTCAACTCTCACACCTTGATCCTCTTGATCGTCTACAATATTTTTCCATATACAATGCTGCGCATAACTTACCGACGAAAGACAGTTTCGCACGACGTGTCACTGTCTACAGGGGTAGATCTATGGCACTTGGACCATACATAGAAATCCAGAATGAGATTTTCAGTCTGCGGCGGAGTGTGCACTGGTATGAAACTTCCCGGCAGGTTAAACTGTGTGTCTGACCGAGACTCGAACTCGGGACCTTTGCCTTTCGCGGGCAAATGCTTTACAAACTGAGCTACCCAAGCACGACGCACGCCCCGTCCTCACAGCTTTGCTTCTGCCAGTACCTCGTCTCCTACCATCCAAACTTTACAGAAGCTCTCCTGCTAACCTAGCAGGAGGTACTGGCAGACGAGGTACTGGCAGAAGTAAAGCTGTGAGGACGGGGCGTTCGTCGTGCTTGGGTAGCTCAGTTGGTAGAGCACTTGCCCGCGAAAGGCAAAGGTCTCGAGTTCGATTCTCTGGCACACAGTTTTAATCTGCCAGGAAGTTTCATACCTAGAAATATCTGTTACTGTATAGTACAGTATCGAAGGGTATAGTATAATCTGGTTCAGAAGTTAACTGAAATAAACACGTAGTGAAAGGGACATAAATGACACTTTTATTCAGACAACAATTACACTGGAGTCATCGCGGTTCTTGATAGTTCCCCGCACAGTGCAACTTACGGGACATGGTACACCAGAATATCTGATCAACGTGGACGCTGATACGTGATGTGCAACACGCTCACGCACTGGACAGAAGATTGGAATAGAGTTCTTCCAGTGCTCCAAGAGAGCTGTTGACAACTCTGGATGGTCAAGAGAGAGAAGGTGAACATCGTAGTGAAGTCTGCACGAGTTGCACAACTACTCTTTCTAAACCAATGACAGGTATGTTTAGGACAATAATAACGATGCATACTTGGCAATGGTTTAGAAAGAGTACTTTTACAGCTGGTACAGGAGACATGTAATAAGTTATTATTGAGTTCTGAAGATGGTAACCACACTTACCGAAACCGATAATCGACAGCGGAGTTTGTTTACAAACGGTTTTGGCTAAGAAGTTCACCTCTATAAAGTAATTTTCCAGGGCCGCCCCCTACTTCTCAAGATAAGTAAACTAATGCTGGATGGTGGTCAGCGCTTGCGGATGTGCTTCCTTAGCTCTCCGCAAAGCATCTCACACGTGCCCGGTGGGATTTAAATCTGGACATCAGACAGGCCAGTTCATTCCTAAATATACTCTCGTTCCAGAGCTTCTAAACATGCACTGTTCAACGCGGTCGCTCACTGTCATCTACAAAAATGAAATCAGGGCGGAATACACCCCTGAAAAGACTCACTTGGGAAACGATTTTCATAATGACGTTGGCGATTGAGTGTACCATGCTCCAAAGTTTGGAGGCACGCAAATTTACGCGCCCACACTTCCTCCTCTCACACACACGTACACGTACCATAACACCTGGACCACGTGGGAGCATTACGTGCTCCCACCTCTGTAGAAGGGTACGCCTAGCATAATCGAACATGATCGTTTTGGTGGTGAAGGTTCAGGGAGGCATAATGTGGGCATGCACGTTCTGCACACATCTTCAACTATTACAGGTATGAAACTTGTGCACAACCGTTGAACGTTATTGTGACTCTACACTTCTTCCCCATATGCGTCTTTTCAGGGGTGCATTCGGGTCTGACGTCATTTCTGTTGATGACAATGCATGGTCACATGGAACGAGAGGATATTCGGCAAAAGAAGTGACGTGCCCATTTCCGTCAAAGCCCATCGAGAACGTGTGGGATGTATTGGCAAGACATAGTATAACACGTCTGCATGCTCCCATAACCATACAGTGCTGGTTGAGGAATGCAGCGCCCTCCCACAGTAATTCTTTACCAAGTGGCCAGCATGGATGCATCTTGCAGAGCATGTACTGCCGTCCGTGATGATCGAACCCTCTACTAAGAACCACAAGCCGCCTTCTTTAATGTCCAGGAGGCCTTCATGAATCGCGGTGACCTCAGTGTAATTATTGTCATTAAAGAAAAGTATCTTTTCTATTCGTCTCATTGTCTATTCGTTTCAGTACCTTCTGTACGATACTATCGCAGTTCTTTCTACGTATGTCCCAAGTTTCATTAAACGCTGAGCTACGTTACTTGGCACTGGCACACTACGCAAAAGTTACTTCCGTCCTTCAGCTATGCACGCACACCTTTGTATATACCTCCAGAAGATTTCTGGAATTTTCTAGAAATTTCTTATGTTTATATTATTTGTATGTCCTGGAAAAATCGATATTTGTAGAAATAACATCACGCACTGTCCTAGAATTTAGTCCCGTTCAGTCCGTATATTGGTGTCAAAACTAAGCATGTTTTCAGAGCTGAATATTGCACTTCGTTGACGATCCTGCCTTCATATTTCGACTCTGGTTACAAAGAGACAATATGTTTGGAATATTGCACTCAGCTGTGTTTTATGTATGACGTTCATACTGAAAGTTGGACACATTGCCAGTATTTACGCTAATAAATATTCACGACACTATTTCATCTCCCTTATAGTGCTTCATCAGCCTTCAACAGACGAAATACCTGATGAAGCAAAGAATCTTTCTCAGCATCGATATCCCTCAAGCAGGAAATTCTTTAAGCACATTAAGCACTTGCGTCATTGAAAAGTTAGTCAGGTAATATCAGGAAAACTTCCGGTGGCCCAGGTAGAACTCTTTATGTAATTAAGACTCCAGGGAGGAGGAAGTATTCCGGAAGGGCTATGCTGCAAACTGTAGGTAACAAAACCTACATTGCTTTTACAAATCTTTTAAAAAGGAATTTTGATTATTATTTTTATTTGAGTTACCAATCCAAATAGAATCAATATGCTGGGCATATTGGCACCCACGTGTATCGCGGAACCCAATAAAATGCCTATTTCCGGGACACGGAGAGGTGGGTGGGCCCCAGATCGATTCAGCATTACTGATTAACAACGGGGTCCTGCGCATCGAGCAGACTGGGTTAGTACTGGGTTGGTAGCCACGTAACGCCTCGGATAAGAGATGCGCAAGCACTTTGGGAAACAATATCACCTTGGGATGAGTGTAGGCAGAAGGGGTTTTCCTACCTGGTTGGGAGCCGGCAGTAGCGTTAAAATGCTTTTAGGATTTGCGACCGATCGTAATAATCGCCTATACAGGGTGATTCACGAAGATATGCAAATATTTCAATATGTTATTCTACAAGAGAAACAAAAGAAAAAGCTTCATGTAAATATTGGTCCGCAAATGTTTAGTTACGGAGTTACGGCTAATAAAAGATTTTGCCAGAAATTTAGCAACTTCACTGGTATGAAGCCATGGAAAAACATTACTGAGTTAAAATAAAGCACCATTTCCATTTATTTTGTTGTTATTCGTCTGAAGGACCTAATAAAACATGTACCCCGACGTTTATCTTCAGTTGTTTTCCAGAACAGCCAGAAAAGCGAAGTGATTTCAAATGTATTTTCAACATAACACTGCGCCTCCTCATTTCACCAACGCCGTTACTCCACATTTAAATGAACATTTTCCGCAGAAACGGATTCGTCTACACGTCGTTGACCACCCAGATCGCCTGATTTAACACCAATGGATTTTTGTGAATGGGAATGGATGAAGTACATAGTTTACGTGGACAAAGTCAATATATGTGAAGCATTACTTGCTCGAATTATGAATGCAGTAGACGAAATCAAGAACAGCCATGCGAAACTGAAACGAGTAACAAAATCTGTTCATACACGTGCAACTAAATGCATTGAACTCAGTGGAGACATTTTCGAACATTTATAGTGAAAGTATTGTGAAATTGTATGTACATTGTACAACTTCCTTAACACTGAGCTTTGTTTTTTCTGGTTTAACTTGAATTCACATGTGCTGTGGTATTATATGACTCTTTCATACAGTTCAGTTAGCGTTGTTACCATCATTTTCCCAAAATTAAATTCTCTACAATTTCGGGTGTAAACTTTGTGCAATTGTGTGGAATTTAAAACACAAATTGGGCCAAGTAGTTAATAAATTAAAAATTTTACGACATTACTTCTTCACTCCTCTGAATGTTCTGGAAAAATACCGCAGATACTATTATAGGACATGTTTTATTAGAAATGATAATTAAATCAAGACCATACGCTGCTGACAGGCGTTGATATACATCAATGGGGACAGCTGAAAATGTGTGCCCCGACCGAGACTCGAACCCGGGATCTCCTGCTTGGATGGCAGACGCTCTATCCACTTTTCTTGTTTTTAATCTCATTTTGTTCTATATTGTTCGTCGAATTATTTAGTGGCGGACGTCCGATGACACCCGTTCTGGTTGTTCGTTGATCCGTTCACTCAGTTTTTTATTACTGAGGGAACACGCTGAGCTACCGTGCCGGTGTCCACCTGAGCCACCAAGGGCACGGAAGATAGGGCGACTGCAGGGATTTATCCCTTGCACGCTCCCCGTGAGACCCACATTGCCAACTACAATCGTAGTGCCGCTGCCCATTACACTCATTACCCGCGGCTGACAATCTTACCGAGTCCCGTAAGAGTACAAGCAATACGTGTGTACCCGCACGGAAGAAGAAGGTCAATGACCGGTTAGTCTGAACTATATATGAAGATGGTATCTGTTAGTTCTGATACGTGCGAAAGAACAGAGACCATTTTCATATATGTTTTATTAGATTCATCAGATCAATAACAACAAAATAAATAGAAATCGTGCTTTATTTTAACCTCGTACAGTTTTGCGATAGCGTTAAAATAACTACTCATTCAAACACACTAGATACATATTGGCCCGCGAAAACAATTCCACCAACAACTCTAACAGTTCTATGCGATGTTGTGTCCTGTATATAAATTGTAAAACCAGTCACTGGAACAACAAGCACGAACCACAAGTCGACACATACACTGAATTGGAACACCTGAAAAAAGTATTCCTGATGAATGGCTTTTCATCTAAGCAAGTGAATAGAGCAATGCAGACCTATAAACGAAGGAACAAGGAAGAAGAAGAGGTCTTCAGGTCGACGGCTTATCTACCATTTATTGGTAATATTTCTTCGCAGATAGGCAGAATATTGAAGAAGTATCAAGTAAGAGTCATCTTTCGCCCTCCTCTCAAAATATCATCACTGATGGGATCCGTTAAGGATGACCTGGGTCTGCGTAAATCAGGTGTTTATAAGATTCCTTGTGATTGCGGCAAATCGTACATAGGGCAAACAATACGAACTGTGCAGGAACGCATTGTGGAACACCAGCGGCATACTCGCCTTCTTCAACCCACCAAGTCTGCAATCGCCGAACATTGTATCTCCACAGGCCACTCCATGAATTACAATGATACAAAAATTGTGGCTCATACATTAAACTTTTGGAGTTCGATTATTAATGAATCAGTGGAAATAAGATTGTCTGACAGAGACACTCTTATTAATCGAGATAGTGGTTTTCAGTTAAACGCCGCTTGGAATCCACTAATAGAGAAACTCCGTACCCGACCCAGTTATCTGCATAAAGATGAAGATCGATCTGATATCGAAACGCCAAGCTTTCACCGCGGAGGGCGCTAGGCGCAGCGCACGGAATCGTTGTGTATGCGTACACTGTGTCGCACATGCGCAATGCCACTTTCATAGGACTTTAAATAGCAGAGTTCAGCACGTACTCGCCAGTACTACTACAGCGGTGCTCACCTGAAGATGGCCAAAAGACTTTGCGCCGAAATATCGTGGCAGGACGTTACTGACTTACGGCAGTTCTCCCGTGTTATTATGGAACACGTCCTGCATTGTCGAATATAATCATTTTGATAGTCCAGGGTTACAGTATGGGAAGATGTAAACTTGAACACGGTTCCAAAATCTTTCAACACGGTACAATGTCATTTGGACACTGTACTCTTTCCTCATGTGTGACTTTCCAGGGTTGGTTTCGGCCCTGACTTCACTTATATGGCACGGCCGCATCGAAGAGCGGAGGTGGAGCTCTTGGAACGAGAGGATATCTGGCCAATGGACTGCTATTGCCATTCCGGTGATTTAAATCCCATCGAGGACACGTGATACGCGTCTGGCGGACGTATTGAAGGTCCATATGCACCAAAGCGACGGTGGTGGAATGGAACGCCCTAGCATAATGACTCCTTACCAGCCTTATGGCCAGGCATGGGAGCACATTACAGAGCATGCATTGAAGTGTCTGTTTGTCACACATCCCGCCAAGAACTAAGTCTCGCCTTTTGTGTCGTCCAAGGGACCATCATGAGTTGCAGAGACTCATATGTAATTTTTGTCTTTGAATAAAACTGTTGCTTTTGTTCGTCCGGTTGCGTTTTCTTTCAGTTACCTCTGTAGTTCTGACTATGTACGGCCCTAGTTTCATCTACCTATTGTAACCTCCGTGATACAGTACTCGTTAAAGCCTGTGCTATGGTAAGTCAGCGAGATTCACCATATGAGAAAGGATTTTCGCATAGATATCGACCGCGTGTGCCTGAATGGTGGGAAATCAGATTTACATCCACTCTGTAATAACAATGTCACGGCAAGTAAGTTAGAAATGCAATCACACGTCAGGGCCGATCATGAGCAATCGACAAGATGCTACCAATGTGACAATAATACGGTTGCCAGCCTAAATAGCCATTAACTGAGTTTCTTCCCTGTACAAGTTGGCATATATTCATACAGAACTACAAGTTGTAACAGTGCATAATATAGTAGAATTTTAGAACCAGAAAATCTATTGCACTGATAGTTTCACATTCTGTACTGATATGGAAAATCATGAATACATAACATACAATATAATGTACACTACAAAAGTTTATACTGTCTATTAATGTGATTAAAATCGGGCATAGGCTACCCTAGAAATTGTACTTTCGTGTCACACAAAATGTCAATTTTGATAAAGATAAAACATCGATAAATTTTGACTTTTATATTCATTTCAACTTTTGCTGGTCAAACCAATTTGGAACGCTTCAGAATTCAAATGAATGAGGGGGGCGTGGGGGGCACTCTGAAACTGTTATGATCGCTGTATTTTTAAAAAAAATGATTATTGAATTTATTATTCATCCAAGATTTCCAGTATGTAAGTTACTACTCTTTTCTTCTTATTTACTGCTCATTTGAGTACCTTTAAATCGGTCTCGAAATAATAAACTTTATTACTATATCAATACCAAAGTTATCTTTCAACTTCGTTAGACCTTCGCTATTCATTTACTGTATAACTAGTTCTGCAAATAAATATTATTAACACAACTTTTAATTTTCATTTCGGGACATTCAGATTGCACAACTGTTGGAAAGGACCCTGTCTAGGTTAGGTGTGAGGATAATTAAATCATGGAAAAGTTTAGGTTATTATAGCACCAAACGAACACAGTTCACTCTCTGATCCACACGAATACAGTACTAAAAGTTTCAACCTGCTAGTATCGACGCGGCGGTTGGCGGGCGGCGAGATGGCTAGGCACAGGGCAAACATACAACCACAGGAAAGGCTATTGATGTATCGGCACTTTAATTCTTCTTAGCGTCGCAATGCTTTTCCATTTAGTGCCTATGGAATTTTGCCATGCTGTGTGGGCTTGGAACGGTATACCTGAGTCTCAGTGAAGCTACGTCTTCCAGGAGAGCCTCGCTCCAGAAGGTGTTGCTCATACCAGTGCCAAACTCCTACTACTACTGAGCCCCTTGTGCCGTTCAGTGCCCGCGCGTTTTCCCGCGCTCGCCTGCCATCCACCTTTTACCGCTCCTTGACATACCGCGTATTCACCCGATGTTTTGCATTCTACATATCCTAACACATTGCCTACGTATGGACCAGACGCAGAGTTACAATTTTAAACTTCTTACAGCAGTTTCAACATTTGTTACACATCAATTCTATTACAATATTACTTGACATTTGACAGAAACATTAATATTCACATTGAAACTTATTTACAGTTTTCTTAACACAATGGCATGAAACAAAAAGAAATGAAATCAGAACATCAATTACACAAGTTTATGGTAAAATCAGATGAAATTACTTATATGTACAATAGTACAGAGTCGTTATTGTTACACTATGTCACTTGGCAGTGAAATAACCTGAGAAATTTTCTTCGCCCTTAAGTTTGGCTCACCTGTGTTTCTTCTGGAACTATCTTTAAAATAACTCTATAGTACGAACCATTAACAGAAGGAATGAACAAGAGTGTGAAACTATAACCTGGTTGAAGACCGTATGGGCTCAGAAAAATCTCCAGAAAGACAATCAACACTAATTATTAACTTCATAAGTCTGATGGATGCATTATTAAAAGCAATTACCTTGGAGGAGATTGCTAGTTACAAACTATGAAATAATAGTTTACTTCGCCTGCGGTGAAAACGTTGCACAAACGCGCTATTATCAGTTCTTCACATCATAAGAAAACGTCAGTCAGACGCTGTCGCAACCCTGGACAAGAGCGCCACGAGCGTTCGTTCAATTTCCACTCGATATATGCGTAAGTTCTCGTAAGACATTGCACTCGACTCATGATCGTAGAACATACCATGCTCAGTCGACCCTCTTCCTACTTAGCTTTTATATTGGTACACAGATATGCCAATATTGGCATGAGAATCGTGAGCTCTTTACTTGAAATGGAGACACTTTCTGATCGAGATTTTAATTTAATTCGGTACCATAACATGAAAACTGCAAAAACCAACATTATTGCTATTATCATGCATGAAAATAATTATCCTGCAAGCAAGTAAATCTCTCACGGAATGTACCTTTCAATCAGTAAAATGAAATTTCAATAGCTTACTCATGCCACCATGAATCTAAGAGGGACAGTTAGTATATTCTGTGGTTGAGCTGTTGTCACGTAAATTTATTTCGAAGTTACACCACGAAAATCCTAAGAAACGGTAGCCATTGACAGGGAAGCATGTTCTGTAAGGAATGCGAGCGTGAAAGCAGTTTGCCGACTGTAAGCAGTTAATTCAGCAAACGCTCCAGCTGTCTAGACCTCTTTCTCCTTCTGAGGGCGCTGAGTCTCGGATGATGACAAGAAGCATGTCGCGACGTGGTCGAGGCACTTAACTGACCATCAATTACATTGCATAACCTCTTTGGATCTTGTCCAGGGTTTGGATCTTTGGATCTTTCTACGGTTTCGTGATTCATTTAATAATGTGTCTTATACTTGCTGCTGGAGGAGACTTTTTCTTACAAAACAAGCATTACAGCCCTTTCCAACACAACCGTGCCGTAATAGGTATTATTTCTGGACACAGCGCAGCATCGTAAACGGCATGGAGCGCCCTATTAGAGAAACTATGCGCTACAGAAAGTATACAGTATTACTCCGCCAGCGGACTCTAGGAAAGGCTCCAGTACTCCAAACTCGCCATCTTGGACAATGAAGGTAAGTTCTGACATGCTTGGACACCCTCCAGGTTGTAAGTTAAGATGGTTCACTACACGAGGATAATATTAAAACATACCCGGTAATTTACTAATCTAATTGTAAATTAAGGATATTCGAATTCTATTTTCTTCAAATATGGACGATAGAGCAGGGACTAATTAGGTGACTATTTGAAAATTAGAATCAAACAAAGCACTGTGAAACTACGAAATCGTGGTTTCAATTGACAAGAAGCAAGAGAGGTTTCTTCTTTGTGATGTACATGTTGCGTGTATGTGCCTATCGAGTAGATGGCCGTGGATTCGACAGCACTCTGGGGATAGGAGTGAGCAACGCGCTTGTGAAGATCAGTTTGAAACCTGTCAGTGGGAATTAAGACTGTTGT
Organism: Schistocerca gregaria; assembly: GCF_023897955.1. Taxonomy (NCBI): domain Eukaryota; kingdom Metazoa; phylum Arthropoda; class Insecta; order Orthoptera; family Acrididae; genus Schistocerca; species Schistocerca gregaria. Next base: position 352,034,717 of record NC_064922.1, on the reverse strand, counting down.
GGCAGGCCTTTTGTTTGACAGCGAGGTGCCGCCAGTGTTCCCGAGAGAGATCTGCTTTCCTTTAAGTTGGCTGAATGTGGTCGGCGCTTACCAAAATAAAAAATTTCGTTTCAAGCTGGGTGACTGTGGAAAGTACTACAAAATATTACAGTAAAATATGCTGCAACGCGTTCCCTTGACGGCTAGGAGTTCACCAAATTCAGTCTTTATCTGCGGTGACACGAAGCAGTCAGTGTGATAGACGGGTGTAATTAAATTGCATTGACCACACGAAAATGCTGCAATAGAATGACTCTAGATACATGCAACAGGCATTCCAGACCACGATAACGTCGCCTCCACTGTGCCTAGCAGTGCACCGTAGGCAGTAATAAATCTAGAGGCTATCAGCTTTTTACAAAAATGTTAACTAACAGCAATTTTTTAATCTTTTATTTTAACCACTCTATAATCATAAACCCCCTGCAATGATACCCTTTTGAGGCACCTTTTCTAAATCGCTCAACACACTGCAAACGCATCAGGTCGAGTTCTGTGAAGAGAAATTAACTGCATGCATGAAATACATTTTTCAAATACCTATCCACATCTTCATCCCCACTCTACAAAGCACTGTGAAGTTCATTCTACCGCATATTATACTTGTTTCCCACTATATTTATATTTGAGTATGGACGTGCGGGATATATACTTAAATTCATGTTTGTGCGCTGTAGCCTTCGACGTGGTCCCTACATTCCTTGATTCCTCACTTAAAACGACCTTTAGAAACATTAGCTGAAGTCTACCTTCGAACATTTACCCCTTCAAATTAACAGATTTTCCATGACGCTCTTCCTTGGGTCAGATTAACCTGTGACCACGCTGTCCTTCTTTGGACACGTATGTTATGTCCTGTTAGTGCAGCCTGGTATGGATCCCATTGACGTAAGCAACATTGTAGGACGGCGCCAAACAATGTGCAGCATTTTTCAGATGATACTGCATTATACACGATAAAGCGACATTAATGTTACTACCTCACAAAAGTGTGAATAATCATATTTTGCGGTGCGAACGTGCAGAAAGGGAGTCAGTGAGGTTCTGGAACGTAGTAACAGGGGTTTGGAACGATGCCTACTCCAGTGCTGTGGGCAGCTTCACTAGAATTATTGACTTTGGCTCCATGGCGTGAACAGTCCTAACGAGGTGGTCCCCACAAATTCTCGATTGATTTCAAATCCTGGCAGTTTGGTGGCCTTGGTAGTACGGTAAACTGACCCTGTTGCTCTTCAAACCACACACGTATCCTGTAAGTAGTGTGACACATTGGACTGATCTGCTAGCAAATGCCATTGTGCTGAGGAAAAGTTAACTACATTTAGGAGTGTATATGGTCCCAAAGGACAAACTAATGCTTATCGTGATCCAGTGTCTTCCATAATGATTAGATTATCCAGCGAACGCCACGAAAATATTCCACAAACCGTAACGCTCTCTCCTTTGGCCAGGACGGTTACGACGACAGCCTTGCACTCCAAAAAGCATTTGCTCGATTCAGCATAAAAGGTGATTGATTGGGGATGGCCACCTGTCACCACTCATTGAACACCCTGTTGCGGTACTGGCATGCAAATTTCAGGCTTCGTCACCGGCGAACAGAACTCAGCATGACTGCACAAACTAGGAGCCTGCTGCGGAGGCCCATGTGCAAAAAAAGAATGGTTCAAGTGGCTCTGAGCACTATGCGACTCAACTTCTGAGGTCATCAGTCGCCTAGAACCTAGAACTACTTAAACCTAACTAACCTAAGGACGCCACATACATCCACGCCCGAGGCAGGAAGCGAACCTGCGACGGTAGCGGTCGCTCGGTTTCAGACTGTAGCGCCTAGAACCGCACTCCGGCCGGCGCCCATGTTCAGCAACGTTCGCGAGGAGACACTGTTGGTAGCCCTTTGCTGCATCTGGGTGATACGTTATTCAATAGTTGCGCGTCTTTTCGCCCGCACACACCCCCGCAACCATGGTCCACACACTTCATCTATGGCCCGTGGTACAGCATAGTTGCCCCTGCGTCGATTTTGGACAGAATTTTGCCATGAATATTATGTCTTAACCACGGTGGTATGGAACAGTTAACTAAATTAGCCTTTTGGCAATGCTTCTACCCTTGGTCTGAAAGCAAATGATCATGCACCTTTGAGCGTCAGAGCGCTGCTTCTCTCGTCAATCCCGGATTGTTCTTATACCCTCCACTTGTAGTACTACCAAGTGTCATCTGTGAATCGTTATTGCTCTTTGGCCTCGTACAAAGACGATGGTTACAACAGCTTGACTGGAAGGTGTGGGTAACTGTATCTGCAAAAAGTTTCAAGTTACTCTTAATAGTTGAGTGCTAACAGAGGAATTTTGAAACTAGAAGCCTTTCATTCCCTTAGTAAAATTTCTTTAAATTAGTTTTCTTCTCTGTAATACTTTGAAATACAGTTGAACTTTCTAGGGAAAAACATTATGTTTTCTAATTCCGTCACCCTACACGTCAAATATATGAAAAGTTTTATGGGATCCCATAGCTCAAGAGCCGACTATAAAATACAATTCATGACAAAAAAGTGGAGCACCCGAAAGGGATGAGGATGGTAAATGCAACATCACTGATTTTGTGAATTCTGTTTCAGTGAGTACAGTATCTTTGTCAGGTTTACAAAGAGATTAGCAGTATGGGTGCACTTATTACGACTGTACTGCACCACCTACGACGTCGGTCCATTCAGTTCGGGAGGATGTCATAGAGATCATTGTATCCAGTCCTGAGGCAACCTGGCCCACAACTATTGTTACCGGTACCTCATATCATCGATGAAGGCGCTGGAACAGAGTTCAGGTCCAGGCCCATGTTCTGACTGTGACATAGAAGAAGATTTCACTGACAGCCTCGACATCAAGCAAAAAGTTCACAGAGACAATGTAATCACTGGATGACCATAGTACTGTTGAAAAAAGGCACCACAATAGAATGACATGAGAGGTAACACATAGGTACGCAGGATGTCGGTGACATATCATTGTTCCACTACAGTTCCCTCAATCGCTATAGGCCATTACTTGAAGTCTTATCCGATTGCTCCAAATACCATGACACCAGGAGCAACATTCCTGCGCTCCTCTACAACCCCAGAAGAATGGAAACGCTCCGCAGGTAGCATCCAAAAGCGTTCCGGTTAGTAAATTACTAATATTGTTTGAAGTGAATATCCAAGTCAGAAGAGATAAAGGCCGATTATAATGTCGAAACCCAAAGTCTTTGTTGTATTCTTGCCTTTAACACGAAGATAAGGGACAGTGGTAAGATAATTAATTGGCTTTGTGCGTAAGAATTAACTTTGCAATAAAATAACGCTCATATAACGCCATCGTATACTGTTATCATGTGATTAAATGAACGGTGGTTCCTTTTCTGGAACGGATTGTGAGCACCTAAATCTGTGACAGTGGCAGCCGATCCATTGCATCATCCCATTAAGACGACTACAAATTGATGTATGCTGAAGAACACTAAAAATTGTTAGACGAGAACAAGGAGTACATTAAATAATACAAAAGGGTAAAGAATAAGTTCATATTATTGTAATTCAGCTAATCGTAATTAACACTGTAAGAGATAATGGATAATGTTTTACTACATCTGTTCATTAAGTGGGCTACTACAGAAGAGAGCGAGAATAAGACAATCTTGAAACGCTAGCCTTTTTCATGAAACAAAATATTATCATAAACAAATAATAAAACATATCTTTGAGATCAGAAAGCTATGGTAATACTGTGGGAGTAAATAGGCGCCTTGAGTAGCGTTTGCACAATTCTTCGTAATGGCTAGCAACGTCATTCAATAAGTTATTACACGATGTCTATAAGTTCCATTAGTTATTGAACTCTTGTAACACACAGTATATTTTGTCATATATACATAATAACATGTTAATGATTTCATTTATACAGGTATGAATTTTTCATACGAAAATGTTTTCTTTCTTTCGAATGGATAGGATTTCATGTCTCATTACGTCCCTTATTTAAGTGTATTGGATTAACTGACACAGTCTGTTTGATCACCGGCCAATGATGAAAATGTAGACCATATGTCCAGACAGATGACAAGAACCGACAGAGGCTGGAGGGCAATTCTACTTAGAGGAATTGGATCTTGGTGATGAATATCTGGTCCGTACTGTTCCTCGATGTAAGACTCGTCCAAAACGTCACTAAGGTAGTCCTTAAATCTTCCAAATATGCTGGAATCATGAAACGTAGGACACCAAAGTATCACTACTAATGTTTTCTTCTAACGCATTTACAAAGTAAGATATAAACAAAGCCTATTGAGTGAGGTTGGGGAAATGTGTACAGTTACACTTTTGCTGAACATCTGCTTCCTCTCCAACATACACCACAGAGGCTAGAAGACTTTTACAAAAGGAAACTAAAGTTTACAGGCGTGACCTCCTACAAGAATTAGACAGTTTAAATATTATACCCACAAAGATGGATCTTTTTTAAGTTAACAGGTGCAAATAAAAATAACAATTTTCTTGATAGTTTCAGACCGTACTTTCGTCGAAGCAGCAGAGACATGGCTCTCTCTCCCATATGGCTATAGAATTAGTCATTTTCATCGCCTGTTGATATGAGTGGTAGTTGTGTTTTATCTTTGTTATGATATAACATATATTTCTAGGGGTTTGAGGTCCGTTTGAGGTTCATAGATTTTTTAGATATTTTGCAACTTCACTCCAGACTAACCCCTACCATTCATTACCATGTCCCTTCCCCTCCCTCCCTCTACTTCCATTCTCCTATGCTTTCACCCTCCCCATCTCTGGTTCTTTTTTCTATTGTTTCTGTTTGCACTATTCACAGTTTTGTGTAATTTGCTTTTACCACAATGGCCTTTTTAGACGATAACCTATTATTTGTTGGCATTTTATTAATTGTAAATATGTTAACAGCTAAATATGAGCTAGTTTTTAAGTTATAATTTTAATTTGAACCTTTCTATCAAGTTTAGCATGATAAAGCTTCATTCACTACCGCAACACCTCCTTGCGTATACTACTAGTGCCCTCTCTTGCCAGAAGCTAACCATAACTCAAGCATTTCATACGTGACACTATTTCACCAGCTGCATATTGGTGAGGAAATACTATATGGCAATAACCATTATGCTCTTTTCATTTATTAGTAAAGGTAAATTTTATACTTGATTTACGCCTTTCGGCTATATTTTAACGTACCTCTGCCGCAATATGTAATCCGATTAATCCAGAAACTATGAGTAAATTTTTGCTTTTGTAATCGTAACGAGTTTTCACAAGTTTTCACTTTTAACTTGCTTAGGTTGTCCATATTGCCTTCTGTAGATGACATTAGACGTTTCTATGAACCTTCCCATTTGCAGCTGATTCGCTGTTTACTATTTCTACAAAGACTTCATCCTACGGTTGTTGCTCCAGCGACGTGCAAAATTTTAAAATACAGCCTACGCATTGAAGGTAATTCCCAAGTCTGGCTGTTGTAAGTCTTCGTGTATTGATGCACAATTACCCAGAATATTGCGGAAAATCCATTACTTATTCTCGCATGACAAGTACAGATTTGAAGGGGTTGCGTTGTGATGCTCCGAATTACAGCTATCCTCCACTGTGGTGAGCAGACGTGGTATACCGAAATCTCGACAAAGAGAACGCCTGCCCTGACGTTCTCTGGTAGTCCAACACTAGGCCACTGTCACATTCGATTGCCCCACAAATCTTGGCATTGCATGATCCGACAAACTTTCCAAATGCGATCCTTTTAAAAGCCTGTCATATATTAATGACGCTGTCCCACGTAAGTAAGCGGAACCCCCTTAATCTTCACAGCGATCACTCAATATCTGACCCTCTTTAGTCATTTTATATGTACCCTACCAGGAATAGTAACAATACGAACAACACCAATGGACTGTGTTGGCCGTTCTACCTGTAGTAATGCAATCAAACGAATGATACAACAACAATCCTACGATTACAGTGTTTATCAAGCTGTTCGTGAAAAGTAGTTAGTTATGTTATAGTTAAACATTCATATTATAAATATTTAAATTAATGTTGAAGCGTTTTACTTGATATTCTGTAGTTACAATTTATTAATTTTTTTTAAAATGTGTACCAACGACTGTTATTGTCAAAAATGTAAGCTCATTGGTTTATATGAATGTGATCTCATTGTTTGTGCTATGCAGTGTGCCAGCAGATATCAGTTTAACCGTAGATAAATTCGCCACCCACAACAGGGTCACGCACTTTATAGGATTTTCTAGAAAGAAAGTTTATTTGTCGTTGATCTGAATGGAGCATTATGTTGGCAGGACTACTGACAACAGTTGGCAGTTCAACAAAGTTAAACTTATTATAGAGAAATGAGAAGTATTGTGAAATTGGAAGCCAAGTATTATTATGACAAGAAAATTTATTTCTTTACGTAAAAATTTATGCAGATGGGCATAATTTTAGTATCATAAACTGAATAAATATGCAAAATAGTTTGATTATTTGCTTACAGCATGCATTATATGTTACCAGTACGCAATAAACACACATCATCTGAAGGTAATAAGAAGTGATCTCAATTTTGAATTCAGTGTTTCTCATTGGCTTCAACATGAAACTATTATTGATCAGGACGACAGCGGCGATTCAGACGATGGTGCTCCCGAGGACAATGAACCCTTCTGTCGTGTCAAATGAAGAAAACATTGAATAATAAGATGAGAAAGACTAGTGAGCTGATTTCTGATGGCATGCAAGCTTAAAACACCGCCATCGTTGAGCCGAATCCGAATAATCAGAATTTGAGAAATTCATCTGCTCCAAATTGAGGTAAGGTAACTGTCCTTACTAATGTTACTCGGGGCTCTTTTATGTCACAAAGAAGAATGTGCATTGAACCAATTTAGTAAATGGAAAAAGTCACAATCCTACCGCCCACAAAATAGATGAATTTTTTTGGACTACTACTTGTTGCTGATGATGTTAGAAACTTGTAGGTACCTAATAGAGAACTGTTTCACCAGCCCCCTATACTTGGCCATATTTTCGGTTTACGTGCGCAGCGAAATACAATTAAAGGATCACTTTTTCGAAAGAGTGTAAGTGGCTCTCACTGCGACGCAGATCTTTGACATTTCGCTGAAAGATGCCTGAAACCTTCCTCTGAATTTATGCAAAAGCTTGGCGCAGTGTTCCGTCACCCTCGTTTTCGACGAGACTTCCAACACGAATTTGTCGCACACGAACGAGTCCGAAATAGAGGCCAGATCTCCGAAGTTCCTGCGACGTGTAAGCTAGGTTAAGGATGTCATACTGGTACTGAATTTCAATAAAATTGTCCACAATGCCACCGCTGACGTGTCGCACGATGGGAAGGTCGTTGCATCCTCTCTTCTCCACATTTCACTCCTTCTTTTGATCGTTCCATCAACTCTTCTCCACATTTCACTCCTTCTTTTGACGACTCTGCAATGTACGTCAGAATTGAGATTCGCAGCGTTAAAATCACGTGGTTTCCTTACGGGTGGCCCACGATAACATTTCAGACAAAACACCCCTCCGAACAGACACGAAAAGGCCTCAAGGGGATGGAATAAAGGGCATCAAGAAACCACCCTGAGCCGTGTATCGACCCGTGCTACACCTTGTGTTTGGATTGCATTGGTTTTCCTTTTCTTCCCCTGACATGTTTGTTTGATATTTTGTCTGTCGTTAAGTGGCTGCTTGGTTGTCTTTTCCCTCTGCTATCGATATCTGCGTTTTTGCTTCCGGGAAACTGCTATGGAGGAAGTGAGATCTTTGCCGGGTTGTAACCTCGGGTGGTCGCGCGGAAGTAGGGGCGTTGCGTGCAGGGAGTGTGGTGGACACGGTAGGGCAGTGTGGCTCTCCAGCGCGAACCAGGCGTGGTCGGTTGTATCGAGTCGCCGCGTGATGTATGTCGATTGTGTGTAACGAGCGGGTCGAGCTGACGTAAGAGTTCCCCGCGTGTTGGTTGTATACAGAATCGCCCCACGAGTAGTTGCTGTTCATTTCGCCTTGGTGGGACGTTAACAAGCTTCTAGAAATTCTCCGTTTCAACACTGGAGTTTAAAAGGAGACACCTAACATGAAGGAGCGGTCACTACCCGTCAACGTTGCAGAGAAGACGTGGACTCTGGTGAGAGAGCGGGTTGTCGCGAGACCGTGGCGTGTTGGGTACGTTGGCGACGCGGAGCGCGGTCGGATGTGTGGATCCTTGCCATCGGAGGGCTTGCACTGCCTGTTCGAGCACAATTGCAAGTTAAGTTCGTGGAAGGTTACTCATTAAGTAATAATTTTGTGTAACCAGCGTCTATTCTGCGTTGTGGCCTCCGGCGACCGGGTTTCCTGTCCCTGTCACCGGTGTAATTGAAGACAGTGGTCTTTCCTCCTCCTCTCGTTACTGTCCGATGGGAGGTGTAGTTTTGGGCAGTTTAATTGATTCGTTATTCTGTAGTGGGTTATGAGTAAATTCATGCTTTTTGTTGGTTGATCATGTGGTCGCTCATTCAGGACTGTGTGGTGTAATGTTTCCTTGCATGAGGTTAGCTCTAATTCTGTCAGCAAGTTAAGCCATCTTATAACAAGTTTTCGCTGGCTAAAAGTCCGTGCAGTGACCAGCCTGAGAGTGGCAATTGTGTTTACGGGTGTATTTAAATTGGTCAGTATTCTGTCTAGCCAGAGCATGCCTGAGTGGGTGATTTCTGGCCGCCTTACACGGGTCTGTCATATCTGTTATGTTCTAATTGATATTCCAAGACACTTTTGTTTAAATTTTTTTTAAATTCCTCCAAGTTTGTAAATTACTTTTATTGCCATTAATCTTGTGTTTGCTGAGACCTGTTTAATTTTTTTTAATGACGGTGTTGCTAGCTTCACTACTTCACCGTACCTTGTTAACAAAGTTCTGTATTTACTTTAGTAGCCTGTTTACTAATGTTCTTTAATTTTTTTTTTAAATGTTGTATGGCTATAAATTACTTGATTGCCGTTAGCGGCGTGTTTTGTAGGTTGTTTATTGCCGTACTGCTAGCTTCTGTTTTTTAAAGCCGGCCGGTGTGGCCGTGCGGTTCTAGGCGCTTCAGTCTGGAAACGCGTGACCGCTTCGGTCGTAGGTTCGAATCCTGCCTCGGGCATGGATGTGTGTGATGTTCTTAGGTTGGTTAGTTTTAAGTAGTTCTAGGGGACTGATGACCACACATGTTAAGTCCCACAGTGCTCAGAGCCATTTTTCTTTGTTTTTTTTTTTAATTTAAATTGTTGTATTGCTATAAATTACTTGATGGCCATTGGCGGCGTGTTTAAAAGGCTGTTTATTGCCGTTCTGCTAGTTTCTGTAAGATACGAATAGAACATTTGTGAAAATCCCAACTCGACAGTAAACTACTAGAAATTTGGCCCCGTTTCCCAAATTGTGATGTGGCTTGTAGTAACCGTAACCACTGTGTGTGTCAGACCCCTGTCTTTGGGGCGTTGATTGCCGGAAACGACGGTACGCGGTGCGATGAGTAACACGAGACGTTCTTTTCAACCGTCGACACTGTTGACATCTCGAGACGTTTCAAACACCCTCTAAGAATATTGTGGGGCTGCATCGCATTGAACGTGATGGCACGCCTTTGGACTGCAGTGTGACCGCAGTTTTTGCTGTAGTATACAGACTGTAACCACCAGCGACCATTCAAAATGGTTCGACGAATTGTGGACGTGACATGAAGCAGTCCTGAAGTGACAACAATGGGATGTGACTGTGATACTTGCATGGACAAAAGGACAGGAGGTCTCTTTAAGACCTCCCCCTCCCCCCCCCCCCCGCACCGTCCCCTCCCCCGTTTGGCAACAACCTCGGTGGCGTCCGTCTACTCTTAGTGAGAATGTACCTCTACACAAACATCATGTGACTGTAGTCCTTGGCAACTACAGGTAGGCAACTCCTCGGCACCTTCCCGACTCCAGATGTCTGGCTGCAGGCACCTAGGACTACTTCACACGATGTTCAAATGGTTCAAATGGTTCAGAGCACTATGCGACCTAACATCTCAGGTTATCAGTCCCCTTGAACTTACAACTACCTAAACCTAACCAACCTAAGGATGTCACACACATCCATGCCCGAGGCAGGATTCGAACCTGCGACTGTAGCGGACACGAAGTTCCAGACTGTAGCGCCTAGAACCGCTTGGCCACACCGGCCGACATCAAACGATGTCTGTGTAGAAGTACTTATTTAAGATTCTCAATAAAAGAGGATGGGTACCACCGAGAGTGTTGTGGGATTGTGAGGTCTTACAATGAGCCTTTACCATTTTATTCACATATGTGAATTCGCCACTATGATCAAGTCACAGGAGGTCTGAAAAAATATGTACCCTTTGATGGTTCAGATCAATATAAAATGTCGTCTAATGGTTTTGAACGGTCCCTGGTGGTTCCAGCAAAAATTGCTTTTGTCGTACGCTGAAAGGTGCAATAAAATTGAATGGGGATGCAGTCTGGGTCTTTATAAGAGGTCTGAAATGTCTGGGTATGCCAACAGCGTCAAAGATTGTCAAGAACGCCGTCCTGTTCTTCATCGCACTGCGAACTTTCTTTGACGGGTGCGAAATGTTTGGGAATCAACGCACCAAAGAAAGACGTCGTCTCATTGACGCTCTTTATACCACCCCCTGAGGCCTTTTCTTGTCGATTCTGAGCTACAGTGTGCCTGAAATGGTTTCCTTGGTCATCGAGTGATTTCAACGCTGAGCCTCGCGGTTCTGGCCTCCATAGCAGAGCTATAAAAAGAATAGGTGAAACTTGTTTGAGACTGGATGTGACGAACTTCCCATAATGAGAAACGTCCACGGTGACGTTGGATAGAATTGTAGTGAAGATTGGTACCAATATTATATCGCTAATCCACCATACAAGTTATGTGACGTGAACTTTTGAGCTGTGGCCTTTCTTTCGTAATTGTCAATATATTGCTGTTCGAAGCGCCGTCGAGCCCGATGGTGTAGTAGCAGGGCACAAAGCTCTTGCACCGTTACACAAGAAAGTTACGGGCAACTTTTAGCAAAATCTTTAGTACCGCTAAGAGAGACGATTACGGGATTTCGAAAACGAATCACTTAACTGCGTTGAGCATTGTATTTGAAAATACATGAATTGAGACTCAATGGCAAATGGACCAAAATACTAATGTGGAAGAACACTGACTGTTTAGGAACGTCTGATAATTGATAGTTTTATAGTGCTTTGTCTTCATTTGCCAGCGAATATTTATATTGGATCAGTGCCTACTTAGGCGAGACAAGTTAATGTTGCTTTTACTAGAGTAAAGTCACTAACATGTAATGAACTTCATCAAACATTACGGTGGTTATTTTTTTATCAGTTTTTCTGATTTTTTAAGAACTTTTTCAGGATTCGATTAAGGAAGTGATAACTTTGAGAAGACGAAGATGAAATTCAACCAGAAATAAAGCTCCAAAATGCAGAGAAGTTTTATTGTCATCATTTATTTTCAATGGTAATATTTATACTTAACGTGCCAGAAAAAAAACACACACACAAAAGTGAAACAGTGCAAGTGCTTTGCACCACAGTACCACTGTACACGAAGAACATAACATAGAAGTATGAGATATTTTAATTCTATAATCTAATTGAATCAGTAAGTGATTCTCTTGATCGGAAGGCACGTGCACGTACAAGCTACTTCAGACAATTGTCTTCATTCTTGTGACAAACACACTATCCTTGCTATCGTAGCAAGATCCGTATTACCTGGAAGGCACATTTTTGGAACCACCTGTCACATGTAGCCACTTTTCGGAGCAGGAACCGTTGCGCGACGTGCAGGAAGTACCTAAGTACTGGAAGGTACCGACAGGCGCGAATAGCCCGACCCAGATGGTCCACCAGATTATCGACTGGATTTAAATCCGGAAATTTTCGTGGCACGAAGAGTACTCTATACTCATCCTGGTGTTGTTCGAACAACGCACACAGTCGCAGCTGTACCACACATTTCACTGTCCTACTGGCAGATACCATCGTGTCGAGGAAAATAAACAGCAGGTACGGTTCAACATGGTCCCCAAGGATAAATGCGTAATTATATAGGCACACTGTGCCTTCCAAATTGACGATATCACGAAGTAAGGTGTCCCTCAGCCTAGAGATTCCCGACGCTTATTGCCGGGTATTTCCTGTCAGACGTTTCAAGCTGTACATGCCAACGGTCATCTGTCCAATGGAGCGTACAAAATGTTTAATCGGAGAAGGCCACCTATCGCCATTCAGAGGACGTCCAATTGCGGCACTGCTGTGCAGATCCCAGCCTTTGTCGTTGATGAATAGCAATCAGCGAGGGTGTATGAACCAAGTGCCCGCTGCAGAGGTCCATATACAGCAACGTTCGCTGAACGGGCGTTGAGGACACACTGTTGGTAGCCACTTGATTCATTAGGGTAGTCAGTTGCTCAACGGTTTCACGTTTATTTGCCCGTACACATCGCCGTAGCCGTCATTCACTTGCGTCATATATGTCCCACTGTGCACCACTGTTGCCTCGACTCGCACTGTGTGACTTAACCATGAGACTGTGTGAACAGTTTACGAACTTAGCTAGCTTAGCTGCTCCTGAAACGCTTTCACCCTTGTCCCGAAAGTCTATGATCATGCCCCTATGGATGTCAGGTAAATCAATTCGTTCCACATTACTACATCGACGGGCCTGTTAATGGTGTGTGTGTGTGTGTGTGTGTGTGTGTGTGTGTGTGTGTGTGTGTGTGTGTGTGTGTGTCCCTCGTCGACACACTTCATTATCGCTCCACCCGCAGTGAGTGGTTATTGCAAGTTGACTTCCAATGTGAATGTACCACGCATAATTCCTCACGTAGAGAAAAGAGTCAATAGCCTTCGCACGTTGTGGAATATCTCTATAGGGACTGAGGATTTTGGAAACTAAAAGGTCGTCAACAAGAAGACTTTTTATATATCCACATCGATTGCGTAAATATACTTAAAACAGGTTCAAAAATGGTTCAAATGTCTCTGAGCACTATGAGACTTAACACCTGAGGTCATAAGTCCCCTAGAACTTAGAACTTCTTAAACCTAGCTAAGCTAAGGACATCACACACATCCATGCCCAAGTCAGGATTCGAAACTGCGACCGTAGCAGTCGCGCGGTTCCGGACGGAGCGCCTAGAACCGATAGACCACCGCGCTCGGCTTAAAACAGGTAGTGTGTGATTGGTTGCCAAGTGTTTTTTAGGAGACGAAAGCTTGTTGAAGACAGTAAAACTTGAAGTTCATTGTTTTCTGTTAGGGAAATTGTAGAGCAAATTATATTTCGTATCTTGCTACAATGGAGGTCACAATATAGAACGAAATACTTTATTATTTATACTGTGCCATCAAACTCATCATATTCACGTTTATTTAAAGGTATGGGACTGATTCACATTTGCAAGTCAGGCCAGTCACACACCCAAGGGTTAGTAGCGACCATTAGATAGAAATTAGCAATATGAACAGCATACGGCCCAACACATTTTCCCATGGTGCACCTGAAGTTAAATTTCAGACGTAAAAAATAGAGGGTGTTCGACACGATTATCAAACTGTGTGGTAACCGCATAATAGGTTCCTCCGTCGATGGAACAACCGTTAGGGGATTCAGTTCACGAAGGACGTCAAACAGGTGCCTGAAGTTGAGACAATATTGTTTTGAAATAAATTGCATGTAAATTAGATAAAGCTCAAAGTGAAATACAGCTTAAGCATGTTAACGTAAGTAAATAACAGATGGAACTCGTACTTATATTCGGCTCCACAAAAATAAATGTCTGTTGTGCTAAATACTCGCATTATCAAAGCGATAACGTAACTGGTAAAAAGTTCCGATCGATGTAACCTAGTTATAAATATATTTATTTCAGTGTGTTCGAATGCGCAGATATAAACCAGCACTATAAAAATGTGTACGATTTTTATCGTTTTCATTCCATGTTTCACATACATTCTGCGTTCACCATGTGTTAACCATATTTGTGAAATATTCCTTACAAACATGATCTGCTACTCACATGATGGCTACTATGGTTTAATCTAATACACCTACTATCACCGAGATGGAAAAAAAACAATTCGAAGATAACATTAATGTGCAGTCTATTCCATTGGAGAACATTTCATAGATACTCATTGTATTGTGCTCAGTCCGGATGTGCGTATCAAAAGCATCTGCGGTGTGGCGGGAAAGAAATGTAACACAAGTACTCCTTCATTCCATTCAGTGTGTTACATTAATCATCTGCCTAGCTGGCGCTCGATTTCACATTGCCAGGAAGTAGCAATCTAAATAGAAATTCATAAAGTATGGAATATTTTAAACACCGCCGGCATTTTAGTTTCAACGTTGGAGTGCAGAGAACAGTCTCTTAATGTTTTTCCGTTTATAAATTAGGAGAATACGGATACATTGTGAACCGTTCTCGCATCAACCACACAGGCGGCAATGAATCGTGAAGTAGTGTGAATATTCATGAAAGGGACAATTACGGAGAGAGCCAAACCGGTAGCGAGCTGAGCGCACAGCACATGGCCCTGCGTGGGCGCGCCCGGACACAACACATGCGCATGTGCGTGGTGTGCCCTGGCTGTGTTCGGCTCTTGTCGCTGGGCGCGTACACGGCCTTTAGATACATGCCGTCGGCCGTGCTCGTCAACTGTTTCCACGGAGATTAAATTCATGCAATACGCGCCATGGGCGTATCACTTTTCAATTCCAGCACTGACAACAGGTCACATAGTATTTTCGCTCACCAGCGGTTGCATCAGGTCAGAATATTTTAAGACGCGCGTAAACATAAACTTCGCTTCCGTTGCAAAAATGTGGTTAACCCTGGCAGTACCACCCCATTTTCCATAATACGCGTTACCAGGGGTTATGGCGGGGGGGGGGGGGGGAAGGGGGAGGAGGGGCGAGGAGGAGGGGGGGGGAGCGGGGCCGTAGACGAGTGCTTCATGCCCGCCCCAAAAATACTGAAAAAAATTACATTTTCTTGTAGCTGTGGATCCTATGTCAACAAGATATTTTTCAAAGAGCTACATATGTCTAAGTGGGGTCCAGAACAATCAAATATATTTTAGTACACTTTTAACAACATCAGAGCGCTTTCAGTAACGTGTATTATTGAAGGCGGGATGGAGGGGGACAGGATACTTTATGTTCACAGTGAAAAAAAATTGAAAATGCAAAATTCATAAATTATAATTGACTTTCACACACAACATACATTTTAAAGAGTACTGATATGTAAGTGAAGTGCCGGCCGCTGTGGCCGAGCGATTCCAGGGGCTTCAGTATGGAACTGGGCGAATGCTACTGTCGCAGCTTCGAATCCTGCCTCGGGCATAGATGTGTGCAATGTCCGTAGGTTGGTTAGGTTTGAGTAGTTCTACGTTCTAGGGGACTGATGACCTCAGAAGTTATGTTCCATAGTGTTCAGAGCCATTTGAACCTTTTTTTTTTTTTTTTTTTGTAAATGAAGTCCTGATCCTGAAAATATTAAATATGACTTTCATTGAGGAAAGTGACGACTACTGGCTCTGAGCACGATGGGACTCAACATCTTAGGTCTTAAGTCCCCTAGAACTTAGAACTATTTAAACCTAACTGACCTAAGGACATCACACACACCCATGCCCGAGGCAGGATTCGAACCTGCGACCGTAGGAGTCCCGAGGTTCCGGACTGCAGCCCCAGAATCGCTCGGCCACCGCGGCCGGCGTGACAACTACTACTACGACTTCGTGCTAATTTTAACAGAATAAATTAAAACAGGTACGTAATCTAGTAGAATAATTTAATAAGTAAATAGATGGCGATGATTCAAAAGATGAGCGTTAAGTAGCCCCACCACCCTCCCCCTCTCCTTTGGTGTTGTGACGATTAATGATAAAATTCATACTAATAGCCGACTGGAACACAAATCCTACGAGTTGTTGGTATTTACAGTCGAGATTTTTTTTCCCCTGGCTGAATTTTCAATCCGCAGCGGAGTTTCCGCTGATTTCGAACTTCTAGGCAGATGAAATTTGTGTGTCCCACCGGGACCCGAACCTTCTACACTGCAGAGTGAAAATTCATTCTGGAAACACATCCGTAGGCTCCGGCTAAGCCGTTTCTCTGTAAAGTCCTTCCTTCCAGGAAGGCCAGTAACGTAAAATTTGCGGGAGAACATACGTGAAATCTGGAAGGTAGGATACGAGGTACTGGAGGAAGTGGAGCTGTGTGACGAGAAGTGTGCCAGGATATGTCAACCGGTAGACGACGTGTAACGAAAGCCAGTTATCACACGACCGAGTCCCAGTCGGGAATAAAGTTTTGATGTGACAGGAAGACTCAGTCGTCACAATCTCTTCACGTTTCAAACTTCGTCTGTTGTAGCAGAAAGCTTTCTATCCTGTTCCAGGGTAACGGTGCTCCTACCTGTGTGCGAAGCTGGTGTAGCCTTTACAGGTTGCTGATGTATTAAAAAGTTTACTACTCTTCAAGATCTCTTCTTTCACCGATTTCTTCTCTGAAATGCATGTTCTTGAAGCTCTAGATCTACACCTACATACATGCCTCGCAATTCACGGTACATAGCGTGGCAAAGGGTACCCTGTACCGCTACTAGTCATTTCCTTTTCTGTTCTAATCGCAGAGGAAGGAAAAAACGGCTGTATATACGGTTCCGTACGAGCCGTAATCTCTCTAACCTTATCTTCTTAGTCCTTATGCGAGATGTACCTTGGATACTCGAAAAGATTTCGCTTTCCCTTCAGTGATACTCATTTGAGTTTCCGAAGTTTCTCCGTCATACTGGCGTGTTGCTCGAACCTGGCGGTAACAAATCTAGCAGCCCACCTCAAAACTGTTTACATGTCTTCCTTTAACCTGGCATGGTGCTGATCCCAAATACTCAAACAGGACTCAACAATGGGTGGCACTACTGCGGTTCCTGTAGAGATGAATCAAACTTCCCTAAAAATTCTCCCATTAAACCAAAGTCGACCATTCGCCATCCCTACTACAGTTCTTACTTGTACATACCCTTTCATACCGCTTCTTAACGATACGCAGAGATAGCAAATCCACAGGTTGTACCAAGCAGCACACAACTAATACTGCATGTTTGCTACTCAATTGCATTAACTTACATTCTTCTACACTTAAAGCTACGCTATGTGATCAACGAAAGGATAATGTTCTACGAGTCGGGGCGTGGAATGTCAGAAGCTTGAACGTCGTAGGGAAACTAGAAAATCTGAAAAGGGAAATGCAAAGACTCAATCTAGATATAGTAGGGGTCAGTGAAGTGAAGTGGAAGGAAGACAACGATTTCTGTTCAGATGAGTATCGGGTAATATCAACAGCAGCAGAAAATGGTATAACAGGTGTAGGATTCGTTATGAATAGGAAGGTAGGGCAGAGGGTCTGTTGCTGTGAACAGTTCACTGACCGGGTTGTTCTAATCAGAATCGACAGCAGATCAACACCGACAGCGATAGTTCAGGTATACAT
Organism: Schistocerca gregaria; assembly: GCF_023897955.1. NCBI lineage: Eukaryota > Metazoa > Arthropoda > Insecta > Orthoptera > Acrididae > Schistocerca > Schistocerca gregaria. The sequence continues at coordinate 352,017,069 of NC_064922.1, read as the reverse complement.
GCCGACGTCGCAAGCTGAAGATGAACAGATAGAGAAAGTGTATGAGGATATTGAAAGGGTAATGCAGTATGTAAACGGGGATGTAATGTAATAGTCATGGGCGACTGGAATGTAGTTGTAGGGGAAGGAGTAGAAGAAAAGGTTACAGGAGAATATGGGCTTGGGACAAGGAATGAAAGAGGAGAAAGACCAATTGAGTTCTGTAACAAGTTTCAGCTAGTAATAGCGAATACCCTGTTCAAGAATCACAAGAGAAGGAGGTATACTTGGAAAAGGCCGGGAGATATGGGAAGATTTCAATTAGATTACATCATGGTCAGACAGAGATTCCGAAATCAGATACTGGATTGTAAGGCGTACCCAGGAGCATATATAGACTCAGATCACAATATAGTAGTGATGAAGAGTAGGCTGAAGTTCAAGACATTAGTCAGGAAGAATCAATACGCTAAGAAGTGTGATACGGAAGTTCTAAGGAATGACGAGATATGTTTGAAGTTCTCTAACGCTATAGATACAGCAATAAGGAATAGCGCAGTAGGCAACACAGTTGAAGAGGAATGGACGTCTCTAAAAAGGGCCATCACAGAAGTTGGGAAAGAAAACATAGGTACAAAGAAGGTAGCTGCGAAGAAACCATGGGTAACAGAAGAAAGACTTCAGTTGATTGATGAAAGGAGGATGCACAAACATGTTCAGAGAAAATCAGGAATACAGAAATATAAGTCGCTGTGGAATGAAATAAATAGGAAGTGCAGGGAAGCTAAGACGAAATGGCTGCAGGAAAAATGTGAAGACATCGAAAAAGTTATGATTGTCGGAAGGACAGTGTCAGCACACAGGAAAGTCAAAACAACCTTTGGTGACATTACAAGCAACGGTGGTAATGTTAAGAGTGCAACGGGAATTCCACTGTTAAATGCAGAGGAGAGAGCAGATGGGTGGAAAGAATACATTGAAAGCCTCTATGGGGGTGAAGATTTGTCTGATGTGATAGAAGAAGAAACAGGAGTCGATTTAGAAGAGATAGGGGATCCAGAATTAGAATCGGAATTTAAAAGAGCTTTGGAGGACTTACGGTCAAATAAGGCAGAAGGGATAGATAACTTTCCATCAGAATATCTAAAATCATTAGGGGAGTGGCAACAAAACGACTATTTACGTTGGTGTGTAGAATGTATGAGTCTGGCGACATACCATCTGACTTTCGGAAAAGCATCATCCACACAATTCCGAAGACGACAAGAGCTGAAAAGGGCGAGAATTATCGCACAATCAGCTTAACAATTCATGCATCGAAGCTGCTTACAAGAATAATATACAGAAGAATGGAAAAGAAAATTGAGAATGCGCTAGGTGACGATCAGTTTGGCTTTAGAAAAAGTAAAGGCACGAGAGAGGCAATTCTGACGTTACGGCTAATAATGGAAGCAAGGCTAAAGAAAAATCAAGACACGTTCATAGGATTGTCGACCTGGAAAAAGCGTTCGACAGTATAAAATGGTGCAAGCTGTTCAAGATTCTGAAAAAAGTAGGGGTAAGCTATAGGGAGAGACGGGTCATATACAATATGTACAACAACCAAGAGGGAATAATAAGAGTGGACGATCAAGAACGAAGTGCTCGTATTAAGAAGGCAGTAAGACAAGGCTGTAGCCTTTCGCCCCTACTCTTCAATCTGTACATCGAGGAAGCAATGATGGAAATAAAAGAAAGGTTCAGGTGTGGAATTAAAATACAAGGTGAAAGGATATCAATGATACGATTCGCTCATAACATTGCTATCCTGAGTGAAAGTGAAGAAGAATTGAATGATCTGCTGAACGGAATGAACAGTGTAATGAGTACACACTATGGTTTGAAGTAGAAGTGAGAACAGCGAGAAACTTAACATCAGAATTGATGGTCACGAAGTCAATGAAGTTAAGGAATTCTGCTACCTAGGCAGTAAAATAACCAATGACGGACGGAGCAAGGGGGACATCAAAAGCAGACTCGCTATGGCAAAAAAGGCATTTCTGGCCAAGAGAAGTCTACTAATATCAAATACCGGCCTTAATCTGAGGAAGAAATTTCTGAGTATGTACGTCTGGAGTACAGCATTGTATGGTAGTGAAACATGGACTGTGGGAAAACCGCAACAGAAGAGAATCTAGGCATTTGAGATGTGGTGCTATAGACGAATGTTGAAAATTAGGTGGACTGATAAGGTAAGGAATGAGGAGGTTCTACGCAGAATCGGAAAGGAAAGGAATATGTGGAAAACACTGATAAGGAGAAGGGAAGGATGATAGGACATCTGCTAAGACATGAGGGAATGACTTCCATGGTACTAGAGGGAGCTGTAGAGGACAAAAACTGTAGAGGAAGACAGAGATTGGAATACGTCAAGCAAATACTTGAGGACGTAGGTTGCAAGTGCTACTCTGAGATGAAGAGGTTAGCACATGACAGGAATTCGTGGCGGGCCGCATCAAACCAGTCAGTAGACTGATACAAAAAAGAAAAGATCATTCGGAAACCTGACTGAAAATGACTTACATGTTCGTGGCGCCCTCCATAGGTAATTCTGAAATTCAATATAGTGTTGGCCTTGATGACAGCTTCCACTGCCGTAGGTTTATGTTCAATCAGGTACTGAAAGGTTTCTCGGAGAATGGCAGCCCATTATGCACGGAGTGCTACACTGAGGAGAGGTATCGATGTCGGTCGGAGAGGCCTGGCACGAAGTCGGCGTTCAAAACATCCAAAAGGTGATCTATAGGATTCAGGTCAGGACTCTGTGCAGACCAGACCATTACAGGGATGTTATTATCGTGTAACCACTCGGCCATAGGCCGTGTATTACTAAAAGGTGCTCGATCTTGTTGAACGATGCAATCACTAACCCGAATTGCTCTTCAACAGTGGTAGGCAAGAATGTGCTTAAAATATCCTTGTATGCCTGCGCTGTGATAGTGCCACGCAAAACAACAAGGGGTGCAAGCCTCCTGCATGGAAAACACGACCACACCATACCACCACAGCTTCCGAATTTATCGTTGGCACTACACACACAGGCAGACGACGTTCACCAGGCATCCGCCCTACACACACCCTGCCATCGGATCGCCACATTCTCTGTACCGTGATTCGTCACTCCACAAAACATTTTTCCACCGTTCAGTTGTCCAATGTTTACGGTCCTTACACCAAGTGATGCATCTCTTGACATTTACCGGCGCCACTGGACCATGAAACCCAAGTTTTCTCACCTCCCGCCTAACTGTCACAGTACTTGCAGTGGATCCTGATGCGGTATGGTATTTCTATGTGATGGTCTGGATGGATATCTTTCTATTACACATTACGACCCTCTTAAAATGTTGGCAGTCTCTTTCAGTCAACGGACTAGGTCGAGCTGTACATTTTTGTGCTGTACGTGTCCTTTCAAGTTGGTACTTCACTGTCACATCGGAAAATGTTTCAAATGGCTCGAAGCACTATGGGACTTAACATCTATGGTCTTCAGTCCCGTAGAACTTAGAACTAGTTAAACCTAACTATTCGAAGGACATCACACAACACACAGCCATCACGAGGCAGAGAAAATCCAAGACCCCGCCGGGAATCGAACCCGGGAACCCGGGCGTGGGAAGCGAGAACGCTACCGCACGACCACGAGATGCGGGCGTGTCACATCGGAAACAGTGGACATCGGGATGCATACGAGTGTGGGAATGTCACGTACAAACGTATGACACAAGTGACACCCGGTCATATGACCACGTTCGAAGTCCGTGAGTTCCGCAGAGCGGCACATTCCTCTCTCTCTCACGATGTCTAATGACTACTGAGGTCGCTGATTTGGAATAATTGGCGGTAGCTGCCAGAAAAATGAACCTAATGTGGAAACCGTATGTATTTGGGGGGTGTCCGGATAATTTTTATCGCGTATTGTAGCTGCCATTCATCACATCACACGAACTACAATTTTTTTCTAAGTCACCTTGTAACCTTCTACAGTCACTCAACGACAACACTTTTCCATACATTATTAGCTAACAGCCGCAGATTGGTGCTTACGCTGTCCACCACATCATTTATATTTGTACAAAATAAGAGCGGTTCTGTCACATTTCCCTGAGGCGCTCCTGACGAAACGTTTGCCTCTCCCGTCCGAAGATTTGTTTCGTACAGCTCTCTGCGCTACTATATTCTGTTCATTCTTATTCAGCTGCAAACTAGTTCAGTCTGAACCTACTTCTGTAACCGTACTTGATCTCCTTCTGCAGTTTTCACCCCCTACTCCCATCTTCCTTCCTTTACCTAGTTAACGATTCCTTGATACCTCAGCATGTTTCTTACCAAGTTATCCGTTCTTGTATCCCATTTGTGCCACATATTTTTGTTCTTTCCATTTATATACAGTAGCTTTCCATTACTTATCTGAGCTATTTAATTCAGTAGTACCACATTTCAAACGCTTCTGCTCGCTTCTGATCTGGCTTGTCTTCAAGTGTATGAGACCATACGTCTTGTTATTGCTCCATCCCTGTAATTTCCTTAGTTCTTGTGAGTCCTCGCTCGCTACGTCAGGATGTTTCGTTTCCGTTCTTACCCTGTCACTGTTCGTACCTTCTAAATATTACACTACTATGTGTTTTATACTATTGTAACTCTTTTACCTCCCTTTATCAGTTACACGGATCGGAAGATAATCTGTCGCTATCGGTTATCCAAATGATTCAAGTCAGGTGACCCCGACGATGTCTTTCCTCGTTTTAATTATAGAGATCACTGTTCGCAGAGACATCACAACTTCAAATGAGAAATTACATTCAGCCTTTGTAGTAAACATCGAACATGTCGAATTAACGATACCTCTCATTATCGGAATAGAAACTACAGAAAACTTCAGGTAGAAGGAAAGTGACGTCAGGGACCCTGTATAATGGGTGAGTCATCATTTTATCTATTTTTTTAATTTTTTGTACTGTTTTTGTATGAACGACCTCAGACGTTGGGTGTTATTGAAACCTGTAAAACTAAACGCTCATATTAGAAATAATTGGCTGTGTACAGGTGAAGCAAATCGCTGAAACGAGTTCATATCAGAAAACAACGAGCTCATTCGGTGTAGTGCCTGCTATCACGATTTACTTGCACCATTAATTACAGAACACATTCAAAAATACTGCTAACGTTGGAGCTGCGATAATCTTTCGTCTAGTGCTCTTGCTTTCAATTAACTACGGCTGCTCTATTCACTAAATGTAATTACTGAAGGGGAGGCGGGTCAGAAAGTCATGATGGATGAAACTTTAATGGGAAATGGAAATAGCCCTACGCTTATGGAAGCTCAGTAATGCATAAGCTTAAAACATTGATTCTCTTCCATTACACATAATCCTCAATTAATTAATCGGTAATGCCAGTGAACTGTGTAACACAGGCGCCTGTTGCCGTGCGCGGTTCACGTGTTTCTGTCGGTGGCCATACAAACTCAAGCGATGTATCGCTAATTTCTTAACCGTTTACTTGTTACAAAACACAATAGAAGGTATTTTTCCTGCAAATATCAGCTTCGTACTAGAAATACTATCTGGTCTCGAATAATGTGGGAAACTAAATATGGAGATAAGGTGTATATGTCTCCAGCTAAACGATATCCAACATCAAACTGAAACTTCCTGCCAGATTAAAACTGTGTGCTCGACCGAGACTCGAACTCGGGACCTTTGCTGTTTTTGTGCGTAAACTCTTACTTTGTACCTGCAACCTGAGATTCGCTGTACTTACACCTCGAACCAGAACACAATGGACTAAGATCATATATAGGGGTATGGTCAGTGAATAGTTTGTGGAAGAATGTACCCGCGCCCGGGTTCCCGGGTTCGATTCCCGGCGGGGTCAGGGATTTTCTCTGCCTGGTGATGACTGGGTGTTGTGTGATGTCCTTAGGTTAGTTAAGTATAAGTAGTTCTAAGTTCTAGGGGACTGATGACCTCAGATGTTGAGTCCCATAGTGCTCAGAGCCATTTGAACCATTTTTGAAAGTTATCAGAACAGGCTTCTGAAGCTCCCTTCTTGCTGTTTTGGTGATAACAATTCGCGAGTGCAGCATTCATATCGGCAGTAGCTTTTGCAGCTGTCGTCCTTTTTATATGTCTTCACAATCCTCTTCAATGACCGTCAGTCAGGATCACTTAAGAGACACTTGAGTCTGCGTTGTGTCCCAGCGTACATTGTGTAGCCTCTCCATTATATTTGGTTTCTGTATGGAATTTAGCTCAAATTTACCTCCCACTTTATGAAATCTACGTGTAAGTCCCCACGAAATGTTATCCAACTTAAACTCGTATGCTAAACTTTGACTAACCAGAACCTAATCTGAACTGAACTGTAAGTGACCTGATTGCAACATGTCTTTATATTAAATGCGGAACTGAAGTAAAACAATTATGTGATCGGAACCAAAATTTCAACTTACCTCGCGTCTTGACAAAATTTTTCCAGATTTCTCGAAAGCACAACAGCAAAGAGCAAGCAGACACCGCCTAAGCTATATTTCTATTTCTAAATACATATTCGAACTGTTGCATGTGGTAATGCGTAATGACAAACAGTGGTATAGGGAGAGTAGCTATTCATATGAAATGATATGCCAAGACAATGGTTTTAGAATTAAGTACATTTTCAAAGAGACAGAGTAATACATCGCTTGATCTTCACACTTAAAATGTGTCTGAACAATACTATGCTTAAGAAAGTGAACAATGATTTATAGAGTGTACAATATTAACATTCCTCTGTATATCTAACAGCTTAATCCATTAATGTGTTAATGCATTACTCAGGGAAGTGGGCTGGTCTTGCTGTTAGCTCTGAGCGAGTTAACTTGCTGACAATAATCATTCCTAGCTGCGCAGTGTTACAGTTTTACTTCAAACTTCTTTTCTTCAAAAAATAAAAACATTATTCAAAATTCATAACCTCATCCCGTGTGTCTGTCTGTCTGTCTTATTCATATTTACTGTGTTTTAAAATCAATCTTTCTTCATCTAACAGATACAATCACAAGTCGAAAAGCACTACAGAATGCGTCCATCACGTACCACATTTCAACTAATAATTTATCAGATGACACAGAGACAGACTGTCACGACAAGACCAAAGATAATTTAACAGTAACTTAACTTGCTCTCTCTCTCTCTGATGTGCACACCAATGACAAACAAATACAAAATGACATGGCCACGTCACAAATGAGGTAATAATTCTTGGGATACCGTTTTGCGCATATACAGATGGCATTAGTACCGCATACACAAGGTATATAAGGGCAGTGCATCTACATCTACATCTACATGACTACTCTGCAATTCACATTTAAGTGCTTGGCAGAGGGTTCATCGAACCACAATCTTACTATCTCTCTACCATTCCACTCCCTAACAGCGCGCGGGAAAACGAACATCTAAACCTTTCTGTTCGAGCTCTGATTTCTCTTATTTTATTTTAATGATCATTCCTACCTATGTAGGTTGGGCTCAACAAAATATTTTCGCATTCGCAAGAGAAAGTTGGTGACTGAAATTTCGTAAAAAGGTCTCGCCGCGACGAAAAACGTCTATGCTTTAATGACTTCCATCCCAATTCACGTATCATATCTGCCACACTCTCTCCCCTATTACGTGATAATACAAAACGAGCTGCCCTTTTTGCACCCTTTCGATGTCCTCCGTCAATCCCACCTGGTAAGGATCCCACACCGCGCAGAAATATTCTAACAGAGGACGTACGAGTGTAGTGTAAGCTGTTTCTTTAGTGGATTTGTTGCATGTTCTAAGTGTCCTGCCAATGAAACGCAACCTTTGGCTCGCCTTCCTGACAATATTATCTATGTGGTCCTTCCAACTGAAGTTGTTCGTAATTTTAACACCCAGGTACTTAGTTTAATTGACAGCCTTGAGAATTGTACTATTTATCGAGAAATCGAATTCCAACGGATTTCTTTTGGAACTCACGTGGATCATCTCACACTTTTCGTTATTTAGCGTCAACTGCCACCTGACACACCATACAGCAATCTTTTCTAAATCGCTTTGCAACTGATACTGGTCTTCGGATGACCTTACTAGACAGTAAATTACAGCATCATCTGCGAACAGTCTAAGAGAACTGCTCAGATTGTCACCCAGGTCATTTATATAGATCAGGAACAACAGAGGTCCCAGGACGCTTCCCTGGGGAACACCTGATATCACTTCAGTTTTACTCGATGATTTGCCGTCTATTACTACGAACTGCGACCTTCATGACAGGAAATCACGAATCCAGTCGCACAACTGAGACGATACCCCATAGGCCCGGAACTTGATTAGAAGTCGCTTGTGAGGAACAGTGTCAAAAGCTTTCGGGAAATACGGAATCAGCTTGAGATCTCCTGTCGATAGCGGCCATTACTTCTACGGATCTGTCATTTGTACTCAGGTGATTCATATGAAAAGGTGTCCGACGTGATTATGAATGCAGGACTGGAATTTACAGACTTAGAACGCTGAATGGTACTTGGAGATAGAAGCATGTGACATTCCATTTCGGAATTCGATAGGAAATTCAATATTCCGAGATTAAGAGTGCTAAAAATGTGCCGAGAATATCGAATTTCAGACATTACTTCGCACTACGGACAACGCAGAGGGCGACAGCCTTCACTTGACGACCGAGGGCAGCGGCGTTTGTGTTGAATTGTCAGTAATAAGAGAAAAGCAACACTGCGTGAAACCATCACAGAAATCGATGTGTGGCCTACAATGAACGTATCTGTCAGGAGAGTGTTGGGAAATCTGGCACTAAAGGGCTACGGCAGCAGGCGACCGACAATAGTGCCTTTGCTAACAGCGCATCACCTGTAACGCCTCTCCTGGGCTCGTAACAATGTCGGTTTGACTCTAGACGACTGGAACACCGTGGCCTCGTCAGATGAATTCCTATTTCGTTTGCTAAAAGCTCATGGTGGGTTTAGAACGTGGCACATGGCCCACGAAGCGATGGACCTAAGTTGTCAGCAAGGCACTGTGCAAGCTGGTGTTGCCTCCATATTGGTGTTGGCTTTGTATGTTAGGAATAGAGTGGATCCTCTATTCCAACTGAACCGATCATTGAAAGAAAATGGTTATGCTGTTGAACTTCATTTTTATTGATGACAACGCACAATGTCACAGGGCCCTAATAGTTCCCGGCTGATTTAAAGAACATTGTTGACAATGTGAGTGAATGAACTGGGCACACAGGTCTCCTTATATCAACGCCATCGAACATTTTGGGACGTAATCGAGAGGTAGGTTCGTGCACAGAACCCTACACCGGCAACATTTCCGCAATTATTGACGGCTATAGAGACAGTAAAGTTCAGGTGATATGTTGAGTTGCACACTCTTCTGAGAGCCACTGGCACCGGTGAGGTGCCGCTTGTGTTCATTTACAGTAGCAAAACGTGGAAACTTGGCCAGCATCTGAATTTATTTTGAAGCATGCCTTCTCGCAGTGTTAGCATATTTTTATTCAACCGCAGTATGTCGTCTTTACGTTGTTATTTACATTACTGCAGAAGTAATTCACAGTGAAGAGAAGTTTATGTTCACAAGTTAACAGGCAGAGGTGTTGTATTTTAAGGAATTTCCATATCTTTCTAGACACTATTCACGTCTGGGTCTCTCTGGATAAACAGTAGCAATATACTTTTCGTATGCTTAGGGAAAAATTCCTTTTTAACTGCTTTTTTTAACTGCTTTATCTTCGGTTCACTTAAACAATTTTCTCAGTTGCAGTACAAATGAAACTCGCAGTCGAGTAAGCTCTACAGAACGCTATCTATTATTTACGAGATTGTAATTATCATGTATGTCAGCTACTGTAATGTGAGTTCCAGGTGTTTTCGGCGTGACTGAGTGATAGTGTGCTTCTGGGTGCTCAGCCGAGTTCTTATTGTGAATAAATGTTATTGTGAATAAATGGAAAAAAATATCAATGCTGAACACCATTAGTCTAACGTAAATAGTTATTGTATAATGAATGTATTTTTACCCTTTGAGGCAGCTAACGTAGAATGCAAATGATGACTCTCCTGAATAAAAAATCCACGCTTTTCATCATGATGGCACACACAGAAATACTGCTTCAGACCAAATATTTGGATGAAGTGAATGCCATTTAAGGATATGATAAACTCGACACGCAACCATTATCAACGCTATTTTCGTTCAGCTGCGTATCTGAAATTCAGTCGTTCGATAATTAGATCGGAAACGTTAAATAAGCATGGAGATTGCGCTTGACTCGCTATATCCCATTTTGGAAACAATGACACTGTTTTCTTACGTAGCTCAAGGAGTTGAAACTTGTCCTATATGTAGGCAGTCTACTCATAGGGATGGTAAGTGATTTGCTTAGCTGCCAGCCACACGCTTCACCTGTCGTCTCCAGAGGCAAAGCTACACTTGATTGTTAATTTTTTCTTTTTTGCGTGAGACAAATAGTAGCAGCCGTATATAACGTCGACCATGGTTTAAGTAACGGTGACATTGCTGCAAAAAGCTGTAAAAAAATTGTAACCTATAAACCAGTTAGTGTGACTAAAAACTACTTTAGTGGCCGAAAAGAAGGCCAACGACGCTGCCACAGTGGTAACAACGGTTCCCGTCAGATCACCAAAGTCAAGCGCTGTCGGGCTTGGCACCCAGTCTTTCAAGCGTTGTTGGCAAGCGTGCTGCACTCACCTCTTGTGAGGTAAATTGAGGAGCTACTTCACTCAGAAGTAGGGGCTCCGGTATCGCAAAGTGACATACGGCCGGGAGAGCGGTGTGCTGATCACATGTCCCTCCATATCCGCATCCAGGGGCGCCAGTGGGTTTGGGAAGACACGGCGGCCGGACGGTACCGTTCGGCCCCCATCGCCTGTTCGGGCAGCTTTTAGCTTTATGCCGAAAAGCAATGAAATAAAGACAATACTACTGTATCTTCTGCGTTGTTACTAACATTAGCGTTGATTTAGCCGAGAAATTATCGAAAGAATTAAATAAATTAATTTGCCATAGAATAAAGAATTAATTTGCGATATTGTCGTATAATCCTTCAATATACGTCAGGAAAATTAAAAAAAAGCACTCCGTCTTCAGGCCACAAGTGGCCCATTGGGAGCATCCGACCGCCGTATCATACTCAGTTGAGAATGCGGTTAGGAGGGGCGTGTGGTCAGCACACCGCTCTCCCGGTCGTTATGATGGTTTTCTTTGACCGGAGCCGCTACTGTTCGGTCATGTAGCTCCTTAATTGGCATCACGAGGCTGAGTGCACCCAGAAAAATGGCAACAGTGCATGGCGGCTGGATGGGTCACCCATTCAGGAAAATAAAAGTACACGAATATTATAAAGTGACTGGATTTTATGGGCGGACTTAATTCACAGACTGCGACAGTACAAAATATGATTCTTTAGCTCAATTTTCTGGGAATTGATGTGAAAACCAGCATGTTGAACTATAAATACGACCACGTGAACTCTTCTTGTCTGACAGTTGTCTAGGAGTTGGTCGTGACATGATGGGCTAGTATGGCTCGTTTCAACCATTTCATTTACCACACAAATTACGCACTGTTGAATACGTTGTATGTACTCAACAGAATTCAACTAATTATCACAATCTCTTTAGATAAATATGGCTGGATTGAAGTCTATAGACTGACCTGTAAGACGTCGTATTTCATACAAAACACTAAAAATTTTCAGTTGAGAGTACTGATGATAAGATTCATTCAGGAATCAGCAGACTGTGCATAAATTTAAGCTCCCACAGTAGCTAACACTATTCCTGCTTTGACATGTTTTCAGTTAGAATGCAACAAATTTCCTTGAGACGGAAGTGCTTCCGCCCAGAAGACAGTGCATGTGTTGAAGCATCACTCGTGCGAGATTCATCTTGCTCTTTTTTCACATGATATCCTGCAAACGATGGATGAAGGGCAACGGTCAGATCCCATATTCCAAGATTTCCAGAAGGCGTTTGACATAGTGACCCACTGTAGACTGTTAACAAAGGTGTGGGCATATGGAATATGTTCCCAGGTATGTGATTGTCTTAGAGACTCGTTAAGTAACGAAACCCAGAATGAAGTCCTTGATGGCGAGCGGTTATCACAGACAAGGGTATCGCCAGCAGTGCTCCAGGGAAGTGTGAGAGGACAGCTGTTTTATCCTATATACAAAAAAATACGGCTGCCTGAGTAAGCAGCAGCCTCTGGCTCTGTGCTAATGGTGCGGGAAGGTGTCTGAGTGACTGTAGGAGGATACAAAATGACCTAAACAAAATGTATAATTAGTGTGATGAACGGCAGCTAGCTCTAAAAAATGTAAGTTAATGGGGATGAGTAGGGAAAACAATCCCGTAAGTTCGAATACCGCATTAGTAGTATAAGGCGTGACACAGTCACAGCGATTAAATATCCAGGAGTAACGTTAAAAAGTAACATGAACTGGACTGAGCACATAAGGACGCTAGTAAGTACGGCGGAGTCCAACCTTGGTTAATTGGAGAATTTGACGAAAGTGTAGTTCGTCCGTAAAGGAAGCCACATATAGAACACTAGTGCGACCCTTTCTTGAGTATTGTTCGTTTGTGATCCACACACGATCAGATTAAAGAAATACATCAGGGCAACTCCGAGGTGGGCTGGTATATATGTTACCGACAGGTTCGATCAACATGCGAGTGTTACGGAGATGATTTGTGAACTTAAGTGAGAATCACTAGAGGAAGACGCGCTCTTTTCATGGACCGCTATTGAGAAAATTTAGAGAACCGGCATCTGAAGTTGACTTCAGATCGATTCTATTGCAGCCGGCAAACATTTCTTAAGAACCACGAACGTAAGAGAAATTAGATCTTGCTCTGTAAAGTATAACAGGAAGGGAAGAGGCTAGTAGTAGTAGTAGTAGTAGTAGTAGTACGATGTAGTCTCCACCACGGACCCCACGGTACCTTGCGGAGTATGTATGTAGATGTACACTGGAAAAAAATTCTGTAAGTATCAATATGCAACAGCCACCGCTCTAATATCATAAGTCTGTCGGAGGTGCACTCCATTAATCTTCTACGTTCCGCAATCTCGCGCATTAAATCACAATCGAAACTGCTACGAAATTTTTATCATATCTGAGGGCACTCTTCTATGACAAGGACTAGTTGTCTGCTGACAAGACAGAGGAATAGGGTATTGTTTTAGAATGGACAGAATTTCGCTGCTACAGTCAGAATTTGAGGGAGCTTTGAAAGAATCACTATCAAAAAGGTAAAAGTGGTAGATAATATTCTTTTGGTATTTTTTTTTTAAACTTCGATTGAAATGACATACAATCAGTTTAGCAGACTAGCAAAATGACGTAGTACTTCAGGAAAAATATCACACACATAATTGCGGAGAAAGAAAAGGCAGATAAATATGAGGATTATGGCACTATCAGTTTAACAGCTCAAGCATGCACGTTGATGCCAAGAATACACAGAAGGAAAGGAGAACTACTAGGTGTCCAACAGGCATTCAAAAGGTAAAGTTATGTTTGATGTTGCACTTAATAATGGAGACAAAGAAAAATCGAGGTAGCTCCATATGGTTTATCGGCCTACAAAAAGCGTTTGACAAAGAATGATGAGTTGTGCTTGGAATTCTCAGAAAAGTGGACATCAGCTATACCGAAAGGCAAGTAACATACGAAGTATCTCAGAGGCAAGGGTTGGATAGGAAGGCAACACGAAAAGTCACATCTAAGATTAAAAATGACATAACACAGGAAGGAAGGCATTTCAACCATCATATCCACGAAGAAATGACGGAAACAAAGAATTCAGGAGTGAGCTTAAACGTCAGTATTAATGAATACCATTGAGAAGAGAGGTTGGTGACATTGTCATCCTTAGTGCAAGTAGGGTATAGTTACAGAACCGTTGAATTGCATGAAGAGTCTACTTAAGTACGGAATATGAACTGAGAAAAAAACAAAAGAAACATGTAAAAAGTAGTAGCACATAAGAAATTAATGACAGAAAAATTTCGAACCATCCAGTAGAAGTGAATCATTTCGTCTATATACTTCAAACATAGTCCATGATTAGAGGAAGAAATTTCTGGGAATGTACGACTGTTGCTTAGCACTGCATTGAAGTGAATCATGGATTGGGGGAAAAAAACAGAAGAAAAGAGAATTCAAGTGTTTGAGGCGTGGTGTTACACACGTTGCAGAAAATTAGGTGCACTGATAAGAAAAGGCTGATTGAGCAAAATGACTAGAAGAAAGAACAAAATGATCTGGCGTTTGTAAAGATATCAGCAAAATTCCCTCTTACTAGAGGGAGCTGCAGACGACCAAAACTCTATGGCAGGACAGGGACTGGAACATATCAACAAATCACTGAGAATTTTTAGTGTAGGTGCTGCTCTGAGATAAAGAGATTGTTGTCGTTGAACAGGATGCTTCAAATAGTTCAGAAGACTGATAAACGCCCCATCACAGAGAAAAAAAACACATGCACAACTCTTTTGCTGCCTAAAATTCCTATTGAGATACAATGATACAGGTAATCGAACTAGTGTCTTTTCCAGTCTTCGAATGAGGTCTAAAACCTCGCAGTCCGACTTTCCTGGTCATTTCCCATCATATGGACGAGTGCAAATTATTTTGCATATTATTTAGACTTGCTGAAATCTGAAACTACAGAGAGAAGCACACTCTTACACTCACTAATCAGGAACACCAGGCTGCAAGTCTGAGTAATTTGCCACATTAAAAACAATACCTCCCTTTCCGCTGATGCAGTTACATTTATTTTAACATAATGAAATTTTAATAGAGGTTAATTTTCATAACAAAATGTTAATTAGCACCCAAACTAATTAAATCGAGGAATTATATAGAATGGTGTATCGAGAGTTTCTCTATGTTGTAGAACTTGTTTCCTTTCTGGCTAAATTGGTTTTCATTAATTCCGAATATAAGTGCTTTTCGTTGAAAAGGGGTACTGTATTTCATCAGATGTATCTAATTTAACTTTTTAACCTAAAGCATTGATAATTTTTTTTATTATTTCATTAAAACATTAATTTCTATAGTTTTGACGATTACTTTTGGCTTTTCAAATGAAATATTCTCTCAGTTTGTACTGTACGTATATAAACAGGGGGTTTAGGTGTTCAGCATGTTAGCCTCTTTAAAACAGCGAATCATGATTTTCTCTGACTTGTAAGATTGCTGAGGTGTAAGTATGTACCAGAAATGGATTTCGATCCACCAAAACCTACGAAACTTCTGTTGAAGCCGATACCTGTAGCTGTTGATCAGGGACAGAGTTTGTATCACAGTTGCATGAAGGAAGTAAGATGTACCATGTTTTTCCAGGAGGCCTGTACCCGCAACTGATGGTGTTATTCACTCAAAGAATATCTATTCCTCTAGTGTGGAAAATCCCATATTGCCTGTAAATAGTACTTGTCTCATATGAACGGCTGCACTGTAATAATTTGAGCGACACCGAAAGAAATCTAAGTCGATCGATGGAGCCAGGTCAGACTAATCTTTGTGAAATAATGACATGTAACCTGTAAAACGTTGCTAATCTTTTGTGACTTCACAAATATCAGGAAAGGTAGCTAGCATTGATTCAGTCACCATAGAAATCGCTAAATTACGGTATAATGATCTTAATAACATAGATGAAGTTACTAAGAACCGTATTTTTTATCCTTAAAACAAAATAAAAGTAGTGATTTTTCAAGTATATTGTCAGACCTAATGTAGCGAACGTCATTCTACCAAAGCTTTGTTTACAGTGGTTAAGTGTTATTCTAACGTTTACGAAAAACTTCGTCAGAATAAAGAGACATTTGAAACCTACATTTCGATCTAATGCAGGACTACGATATTATAAGAGATCTAAGTGCATAATTAAACATGCATGAGGCAAATGACGCCACCCAAAATCACTTGTAACAAACAGGCGAAGAATTAAATGTAATACCAGCCACGAGTACAAAATAATTTTGAAATATGACGTAACATGTTCCAAAATAAATCTGAACCCTATAGGAATAAGGCAGAGTCGTTACAACAACGAGAATTACCAAATGATCTTGAAACATTTGCACCCTTTGAATCTGCTGAAAAATTCCAAAGCTGTTTGCATTTAATTAAGACAACAGGTGAGCACTCTTTCAGTGTGAAACATTGAGAATGGAGTTCGTCTGCTTCTTTCAATACTTTTTCGCTTCACAAGCATACTGATTAATGGCAATGATATAAAACGTAATACACTCCTGGAAATGGAAAAAAGAACACATTGACACCAGTGTGTCAGACCCACCATACTTGCTCCGGACACTGCGAGAGGGCTGTACAAGCAATGATCACACGCACGGCACAGCGAACACACCAGGAACCGCGGTGTTGGCCGTCGAATGGCGCTAGCTGCGCAGCATTTGTGCACCGCCGCCGTCAGTGTCAGCCAGTTTGCCGTGGCATACGGAGCTCCATCACAGTCTTTAACACTGGTAGCATGCCACGACAGCGTGGACGTGAACCGTATGTGCAGTTGACGGACTTTGAGCGAGGGCGTATAGTGGGCATGCGGGAGGCCGGGTGGACGTACCGCCGAATTGCTCAACACGTGGGGCGTGAGGTCTCCACAGTACATCGATGTTGTCGCCAGTGGTCGGCGGAAGGTGCACGTGCCCGTCGACCTGGGACCGGACCGCAGCGACGCACGGATGCACGCCAAGACCGTAGGATCCTACGCAGTGCCGTAGGGGACCGCACCGCCACTTCCCAGCAAATTAGGGACACTGTTCCTCCTGGGGTATGGGCGAGGACCATTCGCAACCGTCTCCATGAAGCTGGGCTACGGTCCCGCACACCGTTAGGCCGTCTTCCGCTCACGCCCCAACATCGTGCAGCCCGCCTCCAGTGGTGTCGCGACAGGCGTGAATGGAGGGACGAATGGAGACGTGTCGTCTTCAGCGATGAGAGTCGCTTCTGCCTTGGTGCCAATGATGGTCGTATGCGTGTTTGGCGCCGTGTAGGTGAGCGCCACAATCAGGACTGCATACGACCGAGGCACACAGGGCCAACACCCGGCATCATGGTGTGGGGAGCGATCTCCTACACTGGCCGTACACCTCTGGTGATCGTCGAGGGGACACTGAATAGTGCACGGTACATCCAAACCGTCATCGAACCCATCGTTCTACCATTCCTAGACCGGCAAGGGAACTTGCTGTTCCAACAGGACAATGCACGTCCGCATGTATCCCGTGCCACCCAACGTGCTCTAGAAGGTGTAAGTCAACTACCGTGGCCAGCAAGATCTCCGGATCTGTCCCCCATTGAGCATGTTTGGGACTGGATGAAGCGTCGTCTCACGCGGTCTGCACGTCCAGCACGAACGCTGGTCCAACTGAGGCGCCAGGTGGAAATGGCATGGCAAGCCGTTCCACAGGACTACATCCAGCATCTCTACGATCGTCTCCATGGGAGAATAGCAGCCTGCATTGTTGCGAAAGGTGGATATACACTGTACTAGTGCCGACATTGTGCATGCTCTGTTGCCTGTGTCTATGTGCCTGTGGTTCTGTTAGTGTGATCATGTGATGTATCTGACCCCAGGAATGTGTCAATAAAGTTTCCCCTTCCTGGGACAATGAATTAACGGTGTTCTTATTTCAATTTCCAGGAGTGTATTTTTCTAACTTACCGAAAAGTCAGTCTAAAGAAGACGCAAGACATCAGTCACTCCCTCAGAAAGGATTGCTAAACCTGCTGTAAACTGTCAACAAATAAGAGTGCTAACTATTTGTAGATGAGAGCAAAACTCCAGAAATTTTTTTAAAACTTTCTTTTAGTTTGTAGCTGGGGCAGTTTTCGATTTTTTCTTGGTTAAAAATCTCTGCATCTTGTTCGTTTTAATATGAGAAGACTTTTTAAAGACAATGCTCGTAGTTGGCCACACGGACGATTTTCACTTTTCTACTGGTTAGTATTTTCTACAGACTTCTTTCGGAAAGTCATTACTCATCATAATAGAGTAAATAGTAATTTTTTTTTGCTCAGTGCTGGCTTTGAAGATAAACGAAGAGTTTGCAGTAGGCATTTGTCGAGACATTTTCCATCACAGGAAAAATACATCACAAGTAGGAATCGCTTTTCGAGGGATGTGACCCTTTGTCAGTAAATTAAATCAATTTGTGCCTTGCTATCCATTTTTAGAAAATGAACACAAATTTTACATTTTAATATTTTCCGAGCCCTGTATCAGAAATACTCAGCACTGCAAGTAAGCGCTCTTTCTTCTGGGCTGAGAGGTTTCAAATCAGACGAACTGACACTTAAAAACTGAAATTTTTGCTGTAAGCTCACGAAAAATACACGAAGACATTTAGGTTGATCAGTTACATCTACATCTACATGTCTACTCTGCAATTCACATTTAAGTGCCAGGGCGGGGGTTCATCGAACCACAATCATACTATCTCTCTACTATTCCACTCCCGAACAGCGAGCGGGAAAAACGAACACCTAAACCTTTCTGTTCGAGCTCTGATTTCTCTTATTTTATTTTGATGATCATTCCTACCTATGTAGGTTGGGCTCAACAAAATATTTTCGCATTCGCAAGAGAAAGTTGGTGACTGAAATTTCGTAAAAAGGTCTCGCCGCGACGAAAAACGTCTATGCCGTAATGACTTCCATCCCAACTCATGTATCATATCTGCCACACTCTCTCCCCTATAACGTGATAATACAAAACGAGCTGCCCTTTTTTGCACCCTTTCGATGTCCTCCGTCAATCCCACCTGGTAAGGATCCCACACCGCGCAGCAATATTCTAACAGAGGACGAACGAGTGTAGCGTAAGCTGTCTCTTTAGTGGACTTGTTGCATCTTCTAAGTGTCCTGCCAATGAAACGCAACCTTTGGCTCGCCTTCCCGACAATATTATCTATGTGGTCCTTCCAACTGAAGTTGTTCGTAATTTTAACACCCAGGTACTTAGTTTAATTGACAGCCTTGAGAATTGTACTATTTATCGAGAAATCGAATTCCAACGGATTTCTTTTGGAACTCACGTGGATCATCTCACACTTTTCGTTATTTAGCGTCAACTGCCACCTGACACACCATACAGCAATCTTTTCTAAATCGCTTTGCAACTGATACTGGTCTTCGGATGACCTTACTAGACAGTAAATTACAGCATCATCTGCGAACAGTCTAAGAGAACTGCTCAGATTGTCACCCAGGTCATTTATATAGATCAGGAACAGTAGAGGTCCCAGGACGCTTCCCTGGGGAACACCTGATATCACTTCAGTTTTACTCGATGATTTGCCGTCTATTACTACGAACTGCGACCTTCATGATAGGAAATCACGAATCCAGTCGCACAACTGAGACGATACCCCATAGCTCCGCAGCTTGATTAGAAGTCGCTTATGAGGAACGGTGTCTAAAGCTTTCCGGAAATCTAGAAATACGGAATCAACTTGAGATCCCCTGTCGATAGCGGCCATTACTTCGTGCGAATAAAGAGCTAGCTGCGTTGCACAAGAGCGATGTTTTCTGAAGCCATGCTGATTACGTGTCAATAGATCGTTCCCTTCGAGGTGATTCATAATGTTTTAATACAATATATGCTCCAAAACCCTACTGCAAACCGACGTCAATGATATAGGTCTGTAGTTAAATGAATTACTCCTACTACTCTTCTTGAACACTGGTGCGACCTGCGCAATTTTCCAACCTGTAGGTACAGATCTATCGGTGAGCGAGCGGTTGTATATGAGTGCAAAGTAGGGAGCTATAGTATCAGCGGAATCTGAAAGGAACCTAATCGGTATACAATCTGGACCTGAAGACTTACCCGTATCAAGCGATTTGAGTTGCTTCGCAACCCCTAAGGTATCTACTTCTAAGAAACTCATGCTAGCAGATGTTCGTGTTTCAAATTCTGGAATATTCCATTTGTCTTCCCTGGTGAAGGAATTTCGGAAA
This sequence comes from Schistocerca gregaria, assembly GCF_023897955.1. Taxonomy (NCBI): domain Eukaryota; kingdom Metazoa; phylum Arthropoda; class Insecta; order Orthoptera; family Acrididae; genus Schistocerca; species Schistocerca gregaria. The sequence continues at coordinate 351,996,993 of NC_064922.1, read as the reverse complement.
ACTGCGTTCAATAACTCCGCTTTAGCGGCACAGTCGTCGATAACAGTACCATCGGCACTGCGCAGCGAAGGTATTGACTGCGTCTTGCCGCTTGTGTACTTTACATACGACCAGAATTTCTTCGGATTTTGTACCAAATTTCGAGACAATGTTTCATTGTGGAACCTATTAAAGGCATCTCGCATCGAAGTACGTGCCAAATTTCGCGCGTCTGTAAATTTTAGCCCATCTTCGGGATTTCGCGTTCTTCTGAACTTCGCATGCTTTTTCCGTTGCCTCTGCAACAGCGTTCGGACCTTTTTTGTGTACCACGGGGGATCCGTTCCATCTCTTACCAATTTATGAGGTATGAATATCTCAATTGCTGTTGCTACTATATCTTTGAATTTGAGCCACATCTCGTCTACATTCGCATAGTCAATTCGGAAGGAATGGAAATTGTCTTTTAGGAAGGCTTCTAGTGGCACTTTATCCGCTTTTTTAAATAAAATTATTTTGCGTTTGTTTCTAATGGATTTGGAAGAAATGGTATTGAGCCTAGCTACAATGACCTTGTGATCACTAATTCCTGTATCAGTCATGATGCTCTCTATCAGCTCTGGATTGTTTGTGGCTAAGAGGTCAAGTGTGTTTTCGCAACCATTTACAATTCGCGTGGGTTCGTGGACTAACTGCTCGAAATAATTTTCGGAGAAAGCATTTAGGACAATCTCGGAAGACGTTTTCTGCCTACCACCGGTTTTGAACAAGTATTTTTGCCAACATACCCTAGGGTAGGTTGAAGTCCCCACCAACTATAACCGTATGAATGGGGTATTTATTTGTTACGAGACTCAAACTTTCTCTGAACTGTTCCGCAACTGCATCATCGGAGTCTGGGGGTCGGTAGAAGGAGTCAATTATTAACTTAATTCGGCTGTTAAGTATAACCTCCACCCACACCAATTCGCACGGAGTATCTACTTCGACTTCACTACAAGATAAACCACTACTGACAGACACAAACACTCCACCACCAATTCTGCCTAATCTATCTTTCCTGAACACCGTCTAAGACTTCGTAAAAATTTCTGCAGAACTTATTTCAGGCTTTAGCCAGCTTTCTGTACCTATAACGATATCAGCTTCTGTGCTTTCTATTAGCGCTTGAAGCTCAGGGACTTTTCCAGCGCAACTACAACAGTTTACAACTATAATTCCGACTGTTCCTTGATCCAAGCACGTCCTGTAATTGCCAAGCACCCTTTGACATTGCAGCCCATCCCGCACTTTCCCGAGGCCTTCTAACCTAAAAAACCGCCCAGTCCACGCCACACAGCCTCCGCTACCCGTGTAACCGCCAGCTGAGTGTAGTGAACTCCTGACCTATTCAGCGGAACCCGAAACCCCACCACCCTATGGCGCAAGTCAAGGAATGTGCAGCCAATACGGTCGCAAAACCGTCTGAGTCTCTGATTCAGACCCTCCACCCGGCTCTGCACCAAAGTTCCGCAGTCGGTTCTGTCAACGATGCTGCAGATGGTGAGCTCTGCCTTCATCTCGTAAGCAAGACCGGCAGCCTTCACCAAATCAGATAGCCGCTGGAATCCAGAGAGAATTTCCTCAGATCCAAAGCGACACACGTCATTAGTGCCGACATGTGCCACCACCTGCAGCTGGCTGCACACTGTGCTCTTCATGGCATCCGGAAGGACCCTTTCCACATCAGGAATGACTCCTCCCGGAATGCACACGGAGTGCACACTGGATTTCTTCCCCTCCTTAGCCGCCGTATCCCTAAGGGGCCCCATTACGCGCCTAACATTGGAGCTCCCAACTACCAGTAAGCCCACCCTCTGCGATTGCCCGGACCTTGAAGGCTGAGAATGATCCTCTGAAACAGGGCAGGCAGCTGCATCTGGCTTAGCCAGAGACAGTGCCTGAAACCGGTAAAGAACTAATTATAATTTTCTAAGGTGAGCAAAAATTTTAATAGAGTTGCAGGAGATAAGTCAACTAGTTTTCTCTATGCCTAAAGGATTTGTCAAATCCAAATGTTGCAATGTGATCCTCATGGCATCGATGCTATTCTAACTTGGCTTCAAGGACCTAGGTTTCAAATATGGCAGGTTGCGCAACGACATCCTAAAATCTGGCATAAAATAGTTCCTTAATTCTGGTAATTCGTATGTATCGTACCTAACCACAGAATATGTTTCTTTAGTGAGCGTACCTATTGACAAATTCATGGATTGCAAGTTGTCTGGAAACTCACAGCTCTCATCATCCTGATTGCATGTAAGTGGTTCCTACATTACCTCACTAAATCTCCGCCGTTTCAGTGACTTCAAAGTTTTGCTGGTTTTCTAGAAAGTGCTTGTTATATCAACCTCTGGAACTTTGAACGTTATTTGTAAGTTTAAATCCTAGTAAAATTGCTGTTGCCATTTAAATTTCAAATATACGGTAGCAAAATGAAATAATTTAATTGTTGTTTCATATGCATTTGAGAAACGTGAAGAATCTGTAATATCTGCTGTAGTTAGAGATGACGTAAGCAACCAGTTTGTTGTTAAGGCCCCGTATTTCAGATCGTAACTAAAAGTAAAGCAATGTGTCTGTGGCAGGTAGATGGCAGGTAGTGGGCATTGACCCTCAGACCCCAGCGGGATAGCGTTGGCCCTGACACGTGTGATGACTGTCCAGGCGAAAGGAAGCGCACAACTTTGGTACCTCTTGTGTGGCGTCCTGCTTCGTCAGGACGGTGGGGTAGCGGCACAGGCATCGATAGCTGTGGCCATCTCCGCCCAGCGGTGCTGCCCGGGGGCAGGAAAACGGAAAACCGTCTGGAGAGGGACGGGGGGAGACGTCGAAACGGCATTGTGCTGGCTGAATCTCGCTTACGAGGACATGGAAAGTGCCGAACACGATTTGCCGCAAGCGTTGCTCAGTGGAAGAGGAGTCAATATAAACGACAACAGGTCGCGGCTTATCCGAGGATAATCTACCGTTTCTGAGAAAACGATGGTCACAGTTTTCGAAGTACGGAACTTCAGATGCCTTTTACAGCACGACAATCCCAGCGGAAAACGTGGCACATTAGCTATTGTCACGGCCTGCCATTTTTGCGCCTAGTATTAGAAAGCTGATACATTCTTTAATTTTATTAGACAAATGTTTCTTATCGGGTTAGGGGATACAAGGGCGTTACATTAACTGAAAAAACAGCTCTTGGTTTCACAGTGTCATGCATTTATTACATAATGTATATGTGTATGACATTTTGAGGGGTTACAATCTTTTTCAATTCTCATTCTTATATTTCATTGTCATAGTATTTCTTATTTTAATTCTTATATTTAATTCTCATGTTTATTCTTTCTCTTGGATGATACCGATAGAAGTATCAACTGAAACACAGAAATTAAAACCATGAGCATCGCATGGAGGGGGGTTCGCCGTAGAGACATTTGTTTCTTGTGAATCTCCCTCAGGAAAGAAAAGTCGTTAACGTAGCTGAAGATTTCATTCGTTGACAATAATTTCGCGGAGAAACCTCGCATAAACAATCACTTTTCCGAAAACTGGCACTTGCAGTTGCTTATGAATAATGTTACGCTACACGAACTTCAAAGAAAACTATGTATTCATTCGCGAGACATACTATAGTAGACGAAGAAGGACAACATTTTTTCATCATACATTCGAAAACGTCTCTGTAACATAGAGAGCAAAAGAGTGCAGTAGAGACGCTAACATCCCTGCCACAGCTCCGACTGCACTGTTTATACACTAAAAATCACATAAAATACCTCGAAAACTCTGATCGTTGTTTTCTGATAAACAGTGGAGTCTCTAAGATAGCCACTCCGGCTAACCGCTGCCTCCCGAGCGGGAAGGCGTGCTGGTCTCCGACACGAATCTGCCCGACGGGTTTATGTCGAGGTCCGGTGTACCGGCCAGCCTGTGGATGGTTTTTAAGGCGGTTTTCCATCTGCTTCAGCGAACTCGGGCTCGTTCCCCTTATTCTGCCTCAGTTACACTGTGGCGGCGATTGCTGCACACTGTCTCCACGTATGCGTACACCATAATTATTCTACCACGCAAACAGCTGGGGTTACACTCGTCTGGGTCTGGTAGGAGACATTCTCGTGGGAGGGGCGGGGCTCTCGGGGGTCGAACCGCACAATATCCCTGGGTTCGGTGTGGGGCGGCGGTGAGGTGGGTGGACTACTGTGGCCTGTTGTAGGTTTGTGAACCATTGAGGACTACAGCGGGATGACGCCTTTCCATCGTTTCTAGGTCTCCGATGCAATACACACATACACACATCCACAGATAAGCCGAGACAGGGGTTTACTTATTTTGACCCATCTTCGAGTAAGAGCAGATTCTGGGAAATGGGTTTATGGCACCTGCCGTGTTCTCCTTGTTAGTGCCTCGGACCGTCAACCGGCCGCAGAGAAGATCAAGAGACTGAGTGGTCAGGTAGTAGTCGGCGGTTTGCGTTCTGGTTAGGGCAGCGGCAGCAGTACCGAGAATACGGCTGGCACAGGCTGAGCGTCCTATGTTGGCCTAGGTATCTAGTTGATGATAGGGTGAGTCTGGGGGCGTACGTATAGTTGTCTCGAGCTGAACATGAAGAAGCCTGAAATGTGAAACGAGAGCCGTACAGAAGAGGGCGCACAGAAATGGGTGACTCTCGGCAGGTCATTCATAGACGCTGCTGGTGGGGCTACACCCCAGAAGTTATTTTCGGGCCCCTGCCTTCGGCCATGTCGTTACAATATGCTGACGTCCTCTCTATCTGTATAGATCCGAAACAAACAAACTTCGAGTCATCAGTGTTCTGAATGGTTTGGTGTAGACTGCCACGAATTCCTCTCCTTACCAGTGATTTCATCTCATAGTAGCACTTGCAATGTACACCCTCCATTACTTGCTGAATGTAATCGAGTCTCTGTTTTCTACCATTTTTATCCTCTACAGCGCCCTCTAGTACCATGAAACTTATTCTCTGATGTTTTCACACATGTCCTGCCATACTATCCCTTCTTATTAGTGTTTCCCGTATTATTCCTTTCCGCTTCTGCAGAGAACCTGCTCATTTCTTACCTTTCCTGTCGACTTCATTTTTCAATCTACTTCACTATCACTATATCTCCGATGCTTCGGTTCTCTTCTGTTTCGGTTTTCCCACTGTTCATGTTTCACTACCACACAAGTGTCGGTCCACGCATGCATTTTAAGAAATTTCTTCCTCAAATTGAGGCCCATGTTTGATACCAGTAGACTTCTCTTGCCCAGGGATGCTCGTTTTGCCAGTGTCAGTCTGCTTTTTGAGACCTTTTTCTCCATCTGTTGAGAGTTATTCTGCTGCCTAAGTGGTAAAATTCCTCAACTTCAATTAATTCGTGATTACCAATAATAACGTTAAGTTTGTCACTGTTCTCATTTCTGAAACTCCTCACTACTTTTTTCCTTTATTCGATATTCTCTCAATTCATATTTTGCACTCATTAGGCTGTTACTTCCATTCAATAGATCCTGTAACTCTCCTGTTCAGAAAAATTACAAACGGTTATGGAATTTGGATCCATGACCGACAAAACGATTTCAGTAAAAATGGACCAGTAAGCGATCCTTGCCACTGCATTTGCCTCTGAACCCGCGAGTAACCCCGACGTGAATGAGACCCTGGAATGCGCGTCCCCTTGCTAACGCCCTAAATCTAGGTAATTCAGGATCGAATAGGTAGTAGGATAAAAGCTTCAATGAAAATAGATCAACTGCCGGTTTAGCGCCATCGAACAGTGTCGTCAATTTATAGCAGACACGCTACTAGAGCCGTGACAATGTGCATGGTACCGCTAGCACACAGCGGAGTGTACATTCAAGCTACATCCCTTTTATAAGTTTACAGTAGTCAGCAAGACCATCAACTTTTGTTGTTTGCTCTCTTCATAACTAAAAATTTACATTCTTGATTAACTGAATAGTGGAAAGTGATTATTCGGAATGTGAACTTTCAGTTACAACAATAATTGGTATTTAATTCTGCTCTATAGCTTGCCATAATATGGGATTCTACTTCAATAATAATGTTTTTGTTAATAATGCTATTTATTCTGAAACTTAATGAGTCATATTTGCTAACATAATTTCTTCATTAACGGTATAGATTACTGACTTAAATATTTTCGATGTACTCCGTCTGATTGTCAGTGATGAGATATATGTTCATACATGAACAACGATAAAAAAGATTAAAATTTCTGTTCAGCATTGTTTTTTAGATAAACTAATGTGATGACTCTAATTAACGAAATAAATATAATGGGTAACAAAATTGAATCCTGAAGACTTTTCGTATGTAGTAAAAGTAGCACAACGTGCAAAAAAAAAAAAAAAAAAAAAAAAACGTTTTGGGGGGGGGGGGGGGGAGAGGAAAGCATAATAGCGGGAAGAAACCATCTGCTTCGACATCACACTCACATTTTGTTATATAAACAGATATCTGGCAAAAATTTAACGATACAATCCAGTGTCTAAATAACAGGCAAAACACGTTTCGTTCACACATACAAATTAAAATATTTTGGCTGTCTAAACTGAACATGAACTTCTAATACCAAGAATTAAACACTGTTAAAACGAAATATCATTAAAAAAAACATGTTCCAATATGAAAAGTTTGTTCCTCGAAATTAGACGTTACATAGGACGAAGAGAATAAACAAAAGGAAGGAACTCCTCATCTTCGAGTCAGTTCACTGATTTAGTTGTACACAATTAGTTGTCACTGTTCCACTAAGGTGAATTTGGATCCACACTTTTTACAGGTCCAAATCTTTGTCTCATGTCTGCCACTTTCACCAGTGTCTTGGTTGGCGGATATATTCCATGATTTTCCACTGAGGTCATAAAACCCATGGGATACCTCCTAATACCCGTCCTAGTGCTGCAGCTCGACGTGGCATAGACTCATGAGGGAAGTCCACTGCTGAAATTATGAGACGTGCTTCTTCTATAGCTGTCCGTTATTGCTAGTGTTGCCGCTGTAGAATTTGGTATACGAACAGATCTCTCGATTATGTGACATAAATATTCAATGGTATCTATGAGGGCGAACTGGGCGGCCAGATCATTCACTCGAATTTTCCAGAATGTTTTTCAAACAATCGCTAACAACTGTGGTCCGGTGACATGGCGCACTGCCGTCCATGAAAATTGTTTGGGAACATGACGTCCAGTAACGGCTGGTCTCAGTTGGTTCAGATGGATCAGAGGACCCTGTCCATTCAATGAAAACACCGCTCACACCACTGTGGAGTGACCACTAGCTTGCACAATGACTTGTTTTAACTTGGGCTCAAGGCGTTTGGTATCTGCACCGCACACGGCCCCTGCCATCAGCTCTTACCAACAGAAATCGGGACTCATTTAACCAGGCCAGTGTTTTCCAGTCGTCTAGGCTCAAACCGTTATGTTCACGAGCCCTGGAGAGGCCCTGCAGTCGATTTCGTGTTGTTAGCATAGGTACTAGTGTTGGTCGCCTGCTGCCATAGCCCATTTACGTGAATTTACCCGCACCATGCTAACGGATTCGTTTGTCGTACGTCTCGCATGATTTCTGCTGTACTTTTACGCAGTGTTGCTTGTACGGTAGCACTGACAGCTATATGCAGACGCCACTGTTCTCGGTCGTAAAGCGAAGGCTGTTTGTCTCGCCGTTGTCCTTGGCGAGAAGTAACGCCTGAAATTTGGTATTCTTGGCACACTCTTGACACTGTGGATCCTGCTGTTGTACGGCGATTATCACGTTGGAAACATCTTCACATCAATCACCTAAGTACGTAGGCTGGAACATAAATAGTTGAAACACTGCTGTGGAGACGCTGTGCAATGGAATGTACTATTCTCGCTGATAGCGCACGTTGTTGACATACCTACCTCACCTCCGAGCAAATGGACTCGCCCGTCCCACGTCACCGGCGTGCGCACAATCGAAGGAAACACAGTCACTTGTGAGCGAGATGTCTAACGTAACGGTGTCACTATGTTTTCTAAACAGGGATAACGGAGTTCGATTAAGATTGTGCCAAAGGTCGTACAGCACGACAGTGTCATCAAGGTCTTCAAGAGGCGTGCGGGGAATCGGCATTGCCGTACGTAACAGTGGCACGTTGGGTAAAAGCCTTCAACGAAGGTCAGCGAACTGTGGCAGACATGCAACGGGCAGGACGTCCTAGCGTCTCTCAAGAAGCAGTGCATTCTGTTGCCGCGTTAGTGGACACTGATCGACGCCAAACGATTCGTGAGCTCGCCCACGAAACCGTGTTTGCGCATACGACTTTGCTTCGCATCCTGAAAGAACGCCTGGGCATGCGAAAAATTGCATCACGATGGTTTCAGAATGAACTGACGGAACGCAGAAATGGAGGCGTTACGACGCTCTTTAGACGCACTTGGAGCGCTATGATCGCGAAGGAGAGGCTTTCTTACGCCGTATCGTAACACTAGTCGAGACGTAGGACACATCTTACGAGTCAACACTGAAACGCCAATGCAAAAAATGGCGTCATTACGGGTAGCTGCGAAAGTCGAAAGGGCGTCAGAGCCTCAGTATGGTGAACGCTATGGTGATTCTCCAGTACGACTGAGATGGTGTTACCCTGACGCATTACTTTCCTCCACGGCAGACCATCAGTCCACAGAATTACTTTCCGTTTTTGGAGCATCACCTGTGACCAGCTTTACCAAAGAACTGGCGACACTTTCTGCGCAACCCACCCATCATTTTGCACGACAATGCCCGGGCGCATACGGCGCAAGCTGTGGCTCTTCTGTTCGGTCAGTGGGACAGGGAAGTACTGTACCATCCACCATACTCCCAGGACTTGACTCCTTGTGACACTGATTTGATTCAGAAGATGAAGGAACCACTTCCTGGAATTCGCTTCAGAACTGTTCCAGAGACTCGATAGGCAGTAGGCCGCTCCATTAGCACCATCAACAGAACAGGCTCTCCTAACGGTGTATTACGCTTTCCACATCGGTGCCAACGGGTTCTACACAAAGCTTGTGACTGCTTTGAAGGACAGTGACAGGTGCTAACATGTAACTCTTTTGTATGGGTTGTGAATAAATAGTTGCCACTATTTAAGTTCCAACGCTCGTGCAAATAGTAGCTCCGCCAACGAACTGTCCTTTCATACCCTGTATACGCGATGCCACCGCTGCCTCTATATGTGCACCTCGCCATCCCATGACGTTTGTCATTTCACCCCTAAAAAGAGTCGTGTAGTACTGTCATGAGTAGAGAACCAGTAACAGCAGATTTAATGCGTTAAGAGAGTTCAGAGACTTTGAAACTGAGCTAGTTACTGGATAACATCATTAACAAATACACTAGGGACATTTCAACCCTTCTAAAGCTACTGTCGTGACTCTGAAGTGTAAAAATGAATGAACAACTGCATCTTAACAGAGATCATGTGCATGTGAACATAGCTATCCAATGAATTTCGTCACCGGAGCATACTGTACATTAGGCCGAACGGCCTCTAGCTGTCTCTGACGGTCACAGACACTGCGCTGAAATTCTCGGACCCTCTGGGCCCAGCATTGCATCGGTTGACATCAGAGGTGAAATAAAATTTGGGCTCATCACAGAATAGGACACGTTTCAGACAGTCATCATCTTCCTCGATCTCAGCCATCTTGGTAACAGCAAAGTCATAACGAGCACCGTACGGCGTTGATTGAGGGACTGCACGAACTGGACTAAGTAACCACAGAAAAGAAGTATCTTGTACAGGATGTGGTGCACTGTTGTCTTCGCAGTTTGCAACTCACACGAGGCTCTGCGGACTGACATCTTAGGACTGCTCACGAAAGAGTCTCTCATTGTCGTAAAAGTCTGCACTAGGTCCAGTGGTACGCGTAGGGAGATCACAGACTCTCATTGTTTCTTTGAAGTTCGCGTACCACATCTTGATGCTTTTCATATATGGTGGCTGCCTATAGTAAGCCATCTGGAAGTTCCTCTGGAGTGCTTTTAGTGGCTGTGTCTCGTGATATCAGAGTAAACATTTGGTTTCTCGTGGTTTGAGTATATGGTGTTTGCAGATGATGTCCGAGTCCGCCGTGGTAACGTCAGTCAAATCTGTACGAAGTAACAGTAAGTGTGTGTCTACACAAGAACTTGAATATGTCACATGCAGTTCAAGATAAGAAGTATTTGCCTATGAGATATTTTATACCTTATGAATATTTATAACCACAGAAAGGGTTCTGGCACACCACACACAATGTTTAACATGTCACCATCAGCAATTTGTCTTAAAATTGTTCAAATGGTTCTAAGCACTATGGGACTTAACAACTGAGGCCATTAGTACCGAAGACTTAGAACTGCTTAAACCTAACTAACCCAACGACATCACACGCATCAATGCCCGAGGCAGGATTCGAACCTGCGACCGTAGCAGCAGTGCAGTTACAGACTGAAGCTCCTAGAACCGCTCGGCCACAGCGGCCGGCCAATTTGTCTTAAATGAAATGATTAGCAGTCTCGTCAGTAGTATACGCATTTATTACAGTTCTTAGGCCTACAAGAAACTCGCGGTGTGGTGTCACCGCCAGACACCACACTTGCAAGGTGGTAGCCTTTAAATCGGCCGCGGTCCGTTAGTATACGTCGCACCCGCGTGTCGCCACTATCAGTGATTGCAGACCGAGCGCCGCCACACGGCAGGTCTAGTCTAGACAGACGCCCTAGCACTCGCCCCAGTTGTACAGCCGACTTTGCTAGCGATGGTTCTCTGTCTACATACGCTCTCATTTACCGAGACGACAGTTTAGCATAGCCTTCAGCTAAGTCATTTGCTACGACCTAGCAAGGCGCCATATTCAGTTACTAAGAATGTATTCTGAACAGAAAATACTGTGAATCATGTACCGTCAAGAGCGACGTTCATAATTAATGGATTAAAGTTAAGTATCAAACTAATTTGTCTGCTTTCTGAATTCTCATTCCTTGTCATGTTCCAGACCTTGGGTCAGTATAGTTCTTCCCTCCTCATGTTAGCCTGCGTGAGCTAAAATGCGTGCATGTCGGCCTCCAATCGTAGCACGGTGTTGGCTCTTCTGCCAACACAACACACGGTCCAGTGGTTAGCGACTCAACTTCTACATCATGGGATTGCGGGTTCGATTCCTGGAACTGGAAATTTTCTTCGCTCGATCATGTGTGGTGTTGTCCGTATCATTTCATCTCATCCTTTTCACAGAGAATTGTAAGTCACCGAAGCGGAGTCAAATAGAAATACTTGCACCGGGCTTGCGAACAACGCCACACGGCACCTCCTGTCCAATAACGCTATAAATTATTCGATTCCATAGAAATAAATCAAGACCAATGTATGTAGTATACGAGTATACGCCTCAATTTAAACCATTACCAGAATTGGTATTTCTCAGATAAAAGTCATACAAAAATCATCTCAAAACAGGGAGGCTCAAATGTTTCAAATGGCTCTGAGCACTATGCGACTTAACTTCTGAGTTCATCAGTCACCTAGAACTTAGAACTAATTAAACCAAACTAACCTAAGGATATCACACACATCCATGCCCGAGGAAGGATTCGAACCTGCGACCGTAGTCGTCGCTCGGCTCCAGACTGTAGCGCCTACAACCGCACGGCCACTCCGGCCCGCTAAACAGGGAGGATATAAGATATGTAAGAGAGTAAATAATATTTAGACCGATCAGTTGATAGATTTCTCTGTTTACAGGTCTTCACCGGTATTTAGCCTGTTTTGTGCCAAAGTCATTCAGAAGGAGCCAGAGAAGACGCATACAGGATAGTAAATTTAATGCCGAGTAGTTGCTACAAGTATGCAAATAGACATCACTGTCAGTATGTGATGGGTGTTCAGGGAATACTGTACGGCTATTCCTTTGTTTGGTGATCAACAGCAGTCACGCGAGTCATTAGTTCAGTACGTGTATTGCGCGATAGTGCGATTTTACCCGTCTGACAGGAAATTCCATTTGCTGTCGTCGTGGGAGTGACAGGTAATGAGCGGATATGACAGGCCCAAAGGGACATCGATTGGCAAACACGTAGTTCCGTCTCACTCTTATGGTGGTAGAGCCTGTATTCACGTACTGCACAGTGTCGGCAGTGGGTGCTGTTGCCATCAGAGCGCCAACGCACGTATGGATTTCTTTTCGCACTCTTCATGAAATTAGGGTATCAGTTTCCAACTATGTCGCCAAATATTCGCCTCCACTCGTCATCTGGGTGTTCTATGGTGAACAGACTTCAGTTTGTAATGACGCAATAATAAATACATTTTAAGCGCTTTCTGTCTATACTGATGCTTACACGTCGTCCAAGGCAGAAGTTTTTTTCTTCGAGTCATCACTAATCCGACGCGACCCGCCAAAAATTCCTCTCCCGTGCCAACCGCTTCATCTCTGAGAAACGATTGCAACCACCGTCCTCAGTTATTTCTTGGATGTATTCCAATCTCAGCCTTCCTCTACAGCCTTTTGCCTCTACAGTCCCCTCTAACACTACGCTAGTTATTCCCTGGTATCTTATCAGATGCCCCACTATCCTGTCCCTTCTTCGTGTAAGTGTTTTCCGTATTTTCCTTTCCTCACCGATTCAGCGAGCAACCTTCTCCTTCCTCACCTTAACAGTTCTCCTAATTTGTAACACTCTTCTGTAGCACCTCTTCTCTTCGATTCTCTTCTGTTCCGGTTTCCCCGCAATCCATGTTTCACTACCATATACTGATATGCTCCAAACGCTGGATACAGTCTCTGAATTTTTTTCGAAATGTTAAGGCCTATTTTTGGTATTAGTAGACTTATATTGGCCTTGAATGCGTTTTTTACCGGTGCTAGTCTGCTTTTTTACTCCTCCTTGCTCTCTCTCATATTAGGTTTCTCTACATTTTCACTTCTGCTACGTCTCATTACTTTAGTCTTTCTTCGGTTTACTTTCAGTCCATATTCTGTACTGTTCACACTGTTCATTCCATTTCAGCAGAGCCTGCAATTTTTCTTCACTTTCAACCAGCGTATCGATGTCAACTGCGAGTCTCATCCTTGCTATCCTTTCACTTGATTTTCAGTTCCAGTCTTGAACTTTTCTTTTATTTCCTTGATTGATTCTTCGATGTACAGATTGAACAGTACCGGCGAGAGGCTACATCCGTGAGTGCACCGCGCTTGCCAACAACGCTCAACGGTCCCAGACGATCACCCACCCAAGTGGTAGCCAAGCCAGATGGCGTTTAACTTTGGTGATCTGACAGGAACGCCCTTCTGTGGATGTAACAGATCATAAACTAAGGTTCTGATATTTACTGTGCTTGACAGCTCAGTTAACGCTAAGAAGACTAAACGTTCTTTGTCCTAATAGGATAACAAGAAAGTCCACAAGTAAAACTCTTCACGATTTATAATCAATATTAATAGAAAAAGCTTTTTTTAACTATGCAATGATGAGTCGAAACATTGACAAATGCCAACCAAAAGTGGGGAAATTTCTCCCGTAAATGCTTATCCAGTTTTGTCCATGACCTTAAACATGTATTTCGTTAGGTCCAAATTTATATGAAGAGCAGAGAGAATTCTGTTCTTGGATTCGAAGAACGAGCTTACGGGTACTCAACGACGAGGTTATCAGCGTCTTTGATTCGACAAGTGACTCGTGCATAATATCCTGAGATCCTGGTTCAAGTGATCGACACTTAGACCAGCCGTTCTTTTTATAGTGACGTGCTTTGGTAAGACTACCCAGAGACATAGGAGGCAATAAAATTTGGTGTAACCGTGTTGTAGCCCAAATAATATGTTTATGCCTTTAAGGTCCTTGGAATACTGCCGTTTAAACTTGTCATAATTTAATCGCAATAACAATTGTTTCATGTCGATGAACAACCTCAACTGATCCCCATCACTTTTATAGTCAATTTCCATAGCCACCATTAGTCCCGGAACATCACTACAAAATACCAAGTTCTTTTCAAATTCGAAAAATGGCCTATGTCCGTTATGGACTGTAGTCACATTTGCGTCTTATCAAGACAATCCCACTGTTGTAGTCTTGACTACAATAGTTCAGCTTTACCTTTCAGTAATTCTGACTGTTATTTTGTAACTCCCTGTACGCTAATAATTACACAATCTCCTATTTCGAAGAACAGAGTTTTGAAGGTGATGGTGCACCACTAGTTTCACTACCACCCTCATCACTATCACAGGAACAGGCAGTCCGTCTCCGTGAGGCACTGATCGCATGGCCGAAAATATGTTAACGTGTATAAACGAAGACGTTTCCTTGAATCACAGGAATAACAATGACCATAAGCATTAACTACCCACCAGTAACACGTTCTTACAGCACACGGACAGATCACAACTTTTAACAAACTACGCTTAAATGTAACATGCTCCGCTCCTCCCTTCCTCTTCCCATTCCTGCAATTACCTCGGGCTGAAAATAGCGGCAAAACACACACAGCTATTGTTGAATGAAACTTGATCACTCTATCTACCATCAGCGGGATTCCAAGCCTATACGGGAAGGAATTGACAGTAGATGCTAATGACACGTAATTATTATTAAAGGCACCTTCCTTTAACTTGGAAACAAGAGCTAATTCGAGTTTTTCATTGTCGTTTTCGTTGTCAGGGTGGTCTATATACACTCCTAGAAATTGAAATAAGAACACCGTGAATTCATTGTCCCAGGAAGGGGAAACTTTATTGACACATTCCTGGGGTCAGATACATCACATGATCACACTGACAGAACAACAGGCACATAGACACAGGCAACAGAGCATGCACAATGTCGGCACTAGTACAGTGTATATCCACCTTTCGCAGCAATGCAGGCTGCTATTCTCCCATGGAGACGATCGTAGAGATGCTGGATGTAGTCCTGTGGAACGGCTTGCCATGCCATTTCCACCTGGCGCCTCAGTTGGACCAGCGTTCGTGCTGGACGTGCAGACCGCGTGAGATGACGCTTCATCCAGTCCCAAACATGCTCAATGGGGGACAGATCCGGAGATCTTGCTGGCCAGGGTAGTTGACTTACACCTTCTAGAGCACGTTGGGTGGCACGGGATACATGCGGACGTGCATTGTCCTGTTGTAACAGCAAGTTCCCTTGCCGGTCTAGGAATGGTAGAACGATGGGTTCGATGACGGTTTGGATGTACCGTGCACTATTCAGTGTCCCCTCGACGATCACCAGAGTTGTACGGCCAGTGTAGGAGATCGCTCCCCACACCATGATGCCAGGTGTTGGCCCTGTGTGCCTCGGTCGTATGCAGTCCTGATTGTGGCGCTCACCTGCGCGGAGCCAAACACGCATACGACCATCATTGGCACCAAGGCAGAAGCGACTCTCATCGCTGAAGACGACACGTCTCCATTCGTCCCTCCATTCACGCCTGTCGCGACACCACTGGAGGCGGGCTGCACGATGTTGGGGCGTTAGCGGAAGACGGCCTAACGGTGTGCGGGACCGTAGCCCAGCTTAATGGAGACGGTTGCGAATGGTCCTCGCCGATACCCCAGGAGCAACAGTGTCCCTAATTTGCTGGGAAGTGGCGGTGCGCTCCCCAACGGCACTGCGTAGGTTCCTACGGTCTTGGCGTGCATCCGTGCGTCGCTGCGGTCCGGTCCCAGGTCGACGGGCACGTGCACCTTCCGCCGACCACTGGCGACAACATCGATGTACTGTGGAGACCTCACGCCCCACGTGTTGAGCAATTCGGCGGTACGTCCACCCGGCCTCCCGCATGCCCACTATACGCTCTCGCTCAAAGTCCGTCAACTGCACATACGGTTCACGTCCACGCTGTCGCGGCATGCTAACAGTGTTAAAGACTGCGATGGAGCTCCGTATGCCACGGCAAACTGGCTGACACTGACGGCGGCGGTGCACAAATGCTGCGCAGCTAGCGCCATTCGACGGCCAACACCGCGGTTCCTGGTGTGTCCGCTGTGCCGTGCGTGTGATCATTGCTTGTACAGCCCTCTCGCAGTGTTTGGAGCTAGTATGGTGGGTCTGACACACCGGTGTCAATGTGTTCTTTTTTCCATTTCCAGGAGTGTAGTTAACCATCATCTATTCTGTCCCAGTTACATTTCCACTGTTGGCTAATGTTATTTGCCAAGGAAATTGCAGCACAGATAACATGAAACTTCGCAATCCGGGGAACTCCGTGCTCAGCCAAGGAGAGGGCGTCAGCAGCACTCCGTCCATGTTACCAGGCGGTATATACGACGATGGTAGAGGTCATTGGCACACCGCATCTCTTCATGTATCGACCATGTCGCACGCCAAAAGTGGATCCGCAAGTGTCTGTCTGCGGAGTTGCTATTTATGCCGATGCACGAGCTGTGGACAGCAGTTCTCTCACAGCCATCAATCCGATGCCGCGCCAAGCACTGGGATATCGACTTCTAGACAGCACGCCACCTCCTCGGCTGGGACTCTGTAAGTTATCAGCGACGTGCTCCTGACACTTTGTACAATTGTGCTTATCATTACTGTTGGCTTTCAGTATTGAGCAACCAAAGTACACCATAATTTCACTCTTCTGGACTGAAGCTTGGCTTTGGACGTTGTTTTTAAATCGGAAAAATGGCTCTGAGCATTAGAACTTATAACCACTAAAACCTAACTAACCTAAGAAAATCACACATATCCATGCCCGAGGCAGGTTTCGAACCTGCGACCGTTGCAGCAGCGTCCTGACTGAAGCGCCTGGAACGCTCGGCCTCAGCGGCTGGCATGCTAATACAGTCATCGTCTCCAAACTGTTCATCTATTGCACGCAGAAACCTAATTCATAAAACGTTGTCACGACCTAACCTCGAGAAACATTCCAATGCCGTAACACCGTCTTCTCCGTACTTCAATGTTGGGACCACACGTCATGGTATCTCACGTTATCCAACAAATCGCCAAACACAGATCCTTCCATCGGATTGCCACAAGGCGCAGTGTGATTAAATCACTCGTTTCCATTCATGCACTCTCCAGTGCCATCGCTATTTATACCAACTAATGCGTCGCTTAGCAGTGACTGTAGAACTATGTGGCCTGTGAGGAGCTGTTCGATAATTGTACACTATTTTTTTATCTGCTTAGTTAGAGAGTTTGCGAAGCTAGACTGCTAGTATCACAGAGGCTCACGAGTAATTCCCTGTGCTGATTTCATGAGACTTTTCATCTTTTCAGTCTTTCTCGAAGGCCCCTGTCCACCAGTACATGAAGTCTGCATGGTTTGGTTTAGCTGCGGTTGTTCCTTCGAGTTTCCTTTTCAGAATCACATCACCAGAAGCCAAGCTGGGCAACTCTAGGATGGTTTAAATTTTCGTCTTGGATGTGTCACTCAGGTGACAAACAATGACTAGGCCTTTACATTTGGACCCAGAGCTCTCCTGATGGACCCATTCTGCTGTTACTGCTTCTGCACTGACGCTACTCTACCTTTTTTTTTCTGTGTCCAACTCTCGTGACATCTGGTGCTCGATGCCGCATTGCGTGGGAGCGTCTGGATATTTTTATCAGATATCTACGTATGTGTCACGCAATCCCCGTGTATATCTGGTCGGTGGCTTGTGGTAGCAGACTGCGCTCGATAGCGTCCCATTCCAGTATATTCAACTCCAGCAAATTTGGTGGCCAAAGCGTGAAAATAAGTCCACTGCTGTCCTCCTAGTACAGGTGTAGCGCGGTCTGGTCTTGTGAACCGACAGATATCCTAGTGGAAGATGCTATCGTCATCGGAGGAAACATGCCAGAAGGGATTCAAGTGGTTCAAATGGCTCTGAGCACTATGGGACTTTACTGATGCAAAATGCATGAACTACGATTGACTTTCACACACAACATACATTTTAAAGAGATATTGATGAGTAAATGAAGTGCCTGCCGCTGTGGCCGAGCTCTAATAGGCGCTTCAGTCTGCTACCGCGGAACCGCTACGGTCGCAGATTCGAATCCTGCCTCGGGAATGGACGTGTGTGTTGTCCGTAGGTCAGGTTTAAGTAGTTCTAAGTCTAGGAGACTGATGACCTCAGATGTTAAGTCCCATAGTGCTTAGAGACATTTGAACCATTTTCTTTTTCGTATTAGCATAATAGTCCACTCTGTTTTAAAAAGCGTCTGTGAGGCAATGCTTTGTTGCGAGTAATATTCCTGAAATGTACTGACCCGAAGGCAATGAGTTAGAACTTTGATTTCGCTCCACACTCTAGCGTCTCTATTTCCCCTGCTGTCATATATTTAGGAAGAATGTGCTTGTATTTATCCACAGGCATGGAGCCACTTCGTTGAATGTGTCTGTAGCAGAGTTTAAGCCGCCATAAGGGTGAAGGATCAACACATCCCATATTAACTTCCAGTGATAGGTATCCAGAGGATGTTGATCAGATGGTTTGCCTTTTCACTGGCTGGTATCCGGAATAACTAGAATCAACTCAAACTAAACAAATTATGTAGTTGTAGATCACATGATAAAGAAAAGTTATTTTGAGGAAACTGCTTTCACGTTAAGATTAACCCTGTTATAAATAAAAGATGATCAAACATGATGTTGAGTTGTTAGTTAAGATTGCAAGAGAATTCGGCATATCACAAAACAGAACAATGAACTCTCACATACATCCCGCAGGCAGTTCCGCTTTCAGAACAGACAACACTACCAGTTTTCATTTGTCATCTTACACAGTACGAACAGGCACAACAAAATGCATCTCACATGTAAGGAGAGAAATTTGTTAACATAGAGTATGGGATTAAGTGTCAGGAAGTCGTTTCTGAAAGTATTTGTATGGACTGTAGCCTTGTATGGAAGTGAAACATGGACAATAAATAGTTTGGACAAGAAAATAAGCTTTCGAAATGTGGTACTACAGAAGAATGCTGAAGATTAGATGGGTAGATCACATAACTAACGAGGAAGTATTAAATACGATTGGGGAGAAGAAAAGTTTGTGGTACAACTTGACTAGAAGAAGGGATCGGTTGGTAGGACATGTTCTGAGGCACCAAGGGATCACGATTTTAGTATTCGAGGGCAGCGTGGGGGGTAAAAATCGTAGAGGGAAACCAAGAGATGACTACACTAAGCAGATTCAGAAGGATGTAGGCTGCAGTAGGTACTGGGAGATGAAGAAGCTTGGACAGGATAGCGTAGCATGGAAAGCTGCATCAAACCAGTCTCAGGACTGAAGACCACAACAACAACAATGTGTATTTTTCTATAGCCGTTGTTACAGTAAATAAAATTTTTCGACATATAACTATCTCCAACTTTCCAGGAACTATTGCAAACAGCCTTCTTCAGAGTGTTTGGTTTACTGATCCGAAGATTGTTTTCAAAAAAGAAATCTGAACGACAACACAAAAAGGGAAATTAGTAGTTTCCTTATTTTACTGCTCTGAAAGCAGAAGAATCATTCAGTACAAGATGTTCGTGGGTCCTTCGACGATGTACAACACATTTCATAGAAAAGGAAATCAATCAGCACCATTACCAGTTTTCATATCTATGGATCTATTTACGAAACACCTTCACACTGGATACGTGATGCTGCCCTTGAGACTTCTTTGTTTCCAAGATCTGCAACGTGACTACAATCGGATGAGGCAGTTGCCTCACATGAAATGCAGCAATGTACGCAGGAAAACTTTCATGTCGTTTGCTTGACAATTTGTGTGATTTCATCAATACCTTCTGCAAATGTTCAGTTCGTTCTAGTGACATTTCCTCTTGGATGGGAAACATTTTTTATTACGTACAGTATTCACATTCCAGGCTGTAAAAGTTGCTCAATGTGATCTGCATCCAGACAGCCTGGAACCGTAACAAATGTACCATTAGAAATCTGTGATTCATGGAACGTTCAACTGTCGTAACACAGGTCGTGCATTGCTTGTAGACCGCACATTGCCTCCAGCATGTGAACAGTAAATTGTTCAACAATTTGTGGGGCAACTGTTCTTTGGCCTCTCCCATTAGTAATTCCCAAATCGCCAGTTAACTCTAACTTCAGAACCATGTTCTTCAACTCCGGTGCGGAAAGAGGAGTTCTTCCTAATTCTTTTGATACGTCAATAATCGCGAAAAGCAGCACTATTAATGTGGTTTTGATAATACAACTGTACGAGTAGAGCTCGGCTCACCTTGTTCAAACCCATGACGACTGATTGCAATTGTGATGCACAATAATATTTGTTTCTACGCTACGTGGCCGTATCAGTACCTGCGCCTAATGACAAGTTATGAGACTAATGCTCAAAGCACATCCTGCAGCGTACCATCCGAAAATTATTCGTTTAAAATTGGGTACTCACACAGTAAATAATTTCCGTCTACACTGGCTCATGTCGCCGAAGTATAATTATAACCACCCGGTAGACAATTCTGATGACTGCTTTTAAGGACAGTAGTTCTCAAGTATGTCGCTCAATCAGTCAGCAGGTAATACATCGTAATAAGTTCGAAACTTGGAGAATCTGGCTGCGAGTACTTAGCGGTTAAATTTTAATTTCCGTGCAAATAATCAAAATTTCAATATTAAGATCCCGATAATCATAGGACAGAGCGAAGAGGCATAATTTCATTTTTTTGTTTTTGTTTTTTCGAATCCTCAGTCTTCTGACTTTTTTGAAGCGACTCACCATGGATTCCTCTCCTGTGCCAGTCACTTCGTCTTGGAGTAGCGATTGTAACCTGCGTCCTCCATTATTTGCTGGATGCATTCCAGTCACTGCCTTCGTCTACAGTTTTTACCCTCTGCAGCTCTCTCTAGTACCATGGTAGTTATTCCGTGGTGTCTTAACAGATGTCCTGCTATCCTGTCCTTCTTCTTGTCAGTCTTTTCCATATATTCCTTTTCTCTTCGATTCTGCAGAGAAGCTCCTCATTCCATATCTTAGCAGTCCACCTAATTTTCAACCTTCTTATGAGGCACCACATCTCAATTGCTTCGATTCACTTCTTTCCTGGTTTTCTCAGAGCCCATGTTTTACTACTATACAAAGCTGCGCACAAAAAGTACATTCTCAGAAATGTTTTTCTCAAATTAATGTTTACTTTTGATACTAGTACACTTCTCTTGGCTAGGAATGCCACCTTGAAAGTATTAGTCTGCTTTTTAAGTCCTCCTTGCTTCGTACGCCATGCGTTATTTTGGGGCCTAGGTAGGAGAATTCCTAAACTTCATCTGTTTCGAGACTATCAATCCTGCTGTCAAGGCTTTCAATTCTGCTACTTCCTATTACTTTCGTCTTCCTTCGATTTACTCTCAATCTATATTCTGTAATGGTTAGACCGTTCTGTTTACTCATCAAATCCTGTAATCCTTATTCACTTTTACTCAGGATAACAATGTCATCAGCGAATCTTATCATTCATATCCTTTCACCTTGCCTTCAATTCCACTCCTGAACCTTTTGTTTATAGCACTGCTTCTTCCGTATATAGAAAGAGCTAAAGGTGTGAAATACTGTCTGACACCCTTATTTTCCTGAGAGTTTCGAACATCTTGCACCATTTGGCATTGTCGAACGCTTTTCCAGACCGACAAGTCTTGCTTCCATTATCATCTGCATCATTAGTTCTGCTTCTCTACTGTCTCTACCTTTCCGAAAGCAAAACCGGTCGTCATCTATCGCATCCTTAATTTTTTTTCATTCTTCTGCGTATTGTTCTTGTCATCAACTTCGATGCATGAGCTGTAGAGCTGACTGAGGGATAATTCTCGTATTTTTCAGCTCTTGCTGTCTTCGGAATTGAGTGGATTTTATTTTTCTGGAAGTCAGATCGTATATCGACAGATTCATACATTCTACACACAAAAGTGAATAGTCGTTTCAGTGCCTCTTCCCACACAGATTTTAGAAATTTTGATAGAA
This sequence comes from Schistocerca gregaria, assembly GCF_023897955.1. Lineage (NCBI taxonomy): Eukaryota > Metazoa > Arthropoda > Insecta > Orthoptera > Acrididae > Schistocerca > Schistocerca gregaria. Next base: position 351,975,041 of record NC_064922.1, on the reverse strand, counting down.
TGTTATCTATCCCTTCTGCCTTACTTGATGCTAAGTCCTACAAAGCTCCCCTATCTCTTCTAAATCGACTCCTGTTTCTTCTCCTATCACATCATCAGACACGTCTTTCCCCCATAGACAAACGTGTGGTTCCTGAAGAGGGGCAGGAGCCTTTTCAGTAGTTGCAGGGGCAACAGTCTGGATGATTGACTGGTCTGGCCTTGTAACACTAACCAAAACGGCCTTGCTGTGCTGGTACTGCGAACGGCTGAAAGCAAGGGGAAACTACAGCAGTAATTTTTCCAGAGGGCATGCAGCTTTACTGTATGATTAAATGATGATGGCGTCCTCTTGGGTAAAATATTCCGGAGGTAAAATAGTCCCCCATTCGGATCTCCGAGCGGGAACTACTCAAGAGGACGTCGTTATAAGGAGAAAGAAAACTGGCGTTCTACGAATCGGAGCGTGGAATGTCAGATCCCTTAATCCGGCAGGTAGGTTAGAAAATTTAAAAAGGGAAATGGATAGGTTAAAGTTAGATATAGTGGGAATTAGTGAAGTTCGGTAGCAGGAGGAACAAGACTTTTGGTCAGGTGACTACAGGGTTATGAACACAAAATCAAATAGGGGTAATGCAGGAGTATGTTTAATAATGACTAAGAAAATAGGAATACGGGTAAGCTACTACAAACAGCATAGTGAACGCATTATTGTGGCCAAGATAGATACGAAGCCCACACCTACTACAATAGTACAAGTTTATATGCCAACTAGCTCTGCAGATGACGAAGAAATTGAAGAAATGTATGATCAAATAAAAGAAATGATTCAGATAGTATGGTGACGAAAATTTAATAGTTATGGGAGACTGGAATTCAGTAGTAGGAAAAGGGAGAGAAGGAAACGTAGTAGGTGAGTATGGACTGGGGCAAAGAAATGAAAGAGGAAGCCGCCTGGTAGAATTTTGCACAGAGCACAACTTAATCATAGCTAACACTTGGTTCAAGAATAATAAAAGAAGGCTGTATGCATGGAAGAAGACTGGAGATACTGACAGGTTTCAGATAGATCATATAATGGTAAGACAGAGATTTAGGAACCGCATTTTAAATTGTAAAAAATTTCCAGGGGCAGATGTGGACTCTGACCACAATCTATTGGTTATGACCTGTAGATTAAAACTAAAGAAACTGCAAAAAGGTGGGAATTTAAGGAGATGGGACCTGGATAGACTAAAAGAACCAGAGGTTGTACAGAGTTTCAGGGAGAGCATAAGGGAGCTATTGACAGGAATGGGGGAAAGAAATACGGTGGAAGAAGAATGGGTAGCTTTGAGGGATGAAGCAGTGAAGGCAGCAGAGGATCAAGTAGGTAAAAAGACGAGGGCTAGTAGAAATCTTTGGGTAACAGAAGAAATATTGAATTTAATTGATGAAAGGAGAAAATATAAAAATACAGTAAATGAAGCAGGCGAAAAGGAATACAGACGTCTCAAAAATGAGATCGACAGGAAGTGCAAAATGACTAAGCAGGGATGGCTAGAGGACAAAATTAAAGAATGTAGAGGCTTATCTCACTACGGGTAAGGTAGATATTGCCTAAAGGAAAATTAAAGAGACCTTTGGAGATAAGAGAACCAATTGTATGAACATCAAGAGGTCAGATGGAAACCCAGTTCTAAGCAAAGAAGGGAAAGCAGAAAGGTGGAAGGAGTATATAGAGGGTCTATAAAAGAGCGATGTACTTCAGGACAATATTATGGAAATTGGAGAGGATGTAGATGAAGATGAAATGGGAGATATGATATTGCGTAAACAGTTTGACAGAGCACTGAAAGACCTCAGTCGAAACAAGGCCCCGGGAGTAGACAACATTCCATTGGAACTACTGACGGCCTTGGGAGAGCCAGTCCATTAAAACTCGACCATCTGGTGAGCAAGGTGTATCAGACAGGCGAAATACCCTCCGACTTCAAGAAGAATATAATAATTGCAATCTCAAATAAAGCAGGTGTTGACAGATATGAAAATTACCGAACTATTAGTTTCATAAGTCACAGCTGCAAAATACTAACGCGAATTCTTTACAGACGAATGGAAAAACTAGTAGAAGCCGACCTCGGGGAAGACCAGTTTGGATTCCGTAGAAATGTTGGAACACGTGAGGCAATACTGTCCCTACGACTTACCTTAGAAGCTAGATTAAGGAAGGGCAAACCTACGTTTCTAGCATTTGTAGACTTAGAGAAAGCTTTTGACAATGTTGACTGGAATACTCTTTCAAATTCTGAAGGTAGCAGGGGTAAAATACAGGGAGCTAAAAGCTATTTACAATTTGTACAGAAACCAGATGGCAGTTATAAGGGTCGAGGGACATGATAGGGAAACAGTGGTTGGGAAGGGAGTGAGACAGGTTTGTAGTCTCTCCCCGATGTTATTCAATCTGTATATTGAGCAAGCAGTGAAGGAAACAAAAGAATAATTTGGAGTAGGTATTAAAATCCATGGAGAAGAAATAAAAATGTTGAGGTTCGCCGATGACATCGTAATTCTGTCAGAGTCAGCAAAAGACTTGGAAGAGCAGTTGAACGGAATGGATAGTGTCTTGAAAGGAGGATATAAATGAAGATAAAAAAAGCAAAACGAGGATAATGGAATATAGTCGAGTCAAGCCTGGTGATGCTGAGGGAATTAGATTAGGAAATGAGACACTTAAAGTAGTAAAGGTGTTTTGCTACTTGGGGAGCAAAATAACTGATGATGGTCGAAGTAGAGATGATATAAAATGTAGACTGGCAATGGCAAGGAAAGCGTTTCTGAAGAAGAGAAATTTATTAACATCGAGTATAGATTTAAGTGTCAGGAAGTCATTTCTGAAAGTATTTGTATGGACTGTAGCCATGTATGGAAGTGAAACATGGACGATAAATAGTTTGGACAAGAAGAAAACAGAAGCTTTCGAAATGTGGTGCTACAGAAGAACGCTGAAGATTAGATGGGTAGATCACATAACTAATGAGGAAGTATTGAATAGGATTGGGGAGAAGAGAAGTTTGTTGCACAACTCGACCAGAAGAAGGGATCGGTTGGTAGGACATGTTCTGAGGCATCAAGGGATCACCAATTTAGTATTGGAGGGCAGCGTGGAGGGTAAAAATCGTAGAGGGAGACCGAGAGATGAGTACACTAAGCAGATTCAGAAGGCTGTATGTAGGTTGCAGTAGGTACTGGGAGATGAAGAAGCTTGCACAAGATAGAGTAGCATGGAGAGCTGCATCAAACCAGTCTGAGGACTGAAGCCCACCACAACAAGAACTTTGGAAACTTTGACATTATTGCCTATGATCTTGAGAGACGGTATCTGTGTACTGTAGAGCATCTAAACTATTGTTTGGCCAACCTTGTAGAATTTTACATAAGATTGCATTTCATGGGCCTTTATTTAATTGACCATTGTAGTATATAAAGACTTTTCTTAGAAGTTAAAATCAAGGTGTACCTTCCGTGGGTAGGTTAATACTTTAATTGTCAGTATTTTGTATCATTTCCATCCCTCCTACGGGGGGTGCATAGTTTGTGTGCTTTTGCAAATTGTTAGAACTCTTATTTAAAGTTATCTGGTGCGTTGCAGATTAGCACCATTGTAGTCTTTCAGAGACTGTTGTGAACGGTCGTTAACTACGGCCGTGTCAGAAGGGAGCGGGAAGGTTCTCTGCCCGTAAGCTCGTACAGTCAAAACTTGTTTCTTTCTGCCTCTGAGTAAATTGTAACTTTGATATTTAGAGGGAGCTTTCTGATTATAATTTCAAATCTGTTTCTTTTAAAAATGTTTTTAGGCACTGTTTAAGTGAATAAAATTTCCATTTGTTAAAAGGAATTTGGCTATGATTTCATCAGTTACTCCCTTAGCAACTACTTCCATGGTTACATAGTGTGATTAAATGTGCTAGTGTTCTAGATGAATCGCTAGTAAATAAAATAAATTCTTAAGAATATTCTTTGAAAAACAAATCACGGTTCATCTATGCTGATTCAGTTCTTCCGATAATCGTGTCTTTTTCCGATTTTTTCACGTTTTTCATGCAGCCATTTCGCCTCAACTTCCCTTCGCTTCCTATTTATTTCACTCCTCAGATACTTGTTTTAATTGCTACGTAAATATTACGTTCATGAACGTAGCATATTCTACTGAGTGCCGGTAGGTTGTGTCCATTGTAAGTTCAGTTATGCCACCATATGGCAGCCGGAGGACGATTGTAAGGAACAGCTGAGCAATTACATCGTGAAGTTATTCCTCATCATCTTGCTCGTCGGACGTGGAAGTTCTTCTTCTGCAGCAAACTAATGAGCCTTTAGCAGGTTGGGGAGAGCTGTGCGCTGCATCGCACACACACACACACACTTCTTGCGGCGGCACGCGCGCCCGCTGCCAAGGCCACGGCGGTCCCCGTTGTTAACGGCAGGGCTCTGGTCCACCAGAGCCGGCCTGCTCCGCTGCTCGCTGCCGCTCGCAGGTATTTGTCGTGGGCGAGTTTGCGGGCGGCGGCGCTCTCACAATTAACCGCGAGAAAACCCTCTCGAGGCGCGGCCGGCGAGTGCTGCGAGGGTCTCCTTAATGCGACTCGTAATGAGGGCCGGGCGCGCCGACACCGCGCTCCCCGGGCCGGGTCAGCGGCGAGCTGCAGGACCAGGGGCGCCCGGACCAACACCCGGGCCAGCCGGCAGACGCTGAAAGAAATTTTACGCGCAGTATTTCGCTTTAATCGGTTTTTAGCTCAGCCTCGAGAGCACTTAGCGGTAAAACAAACTCTTTTTCAAAGGTAAAGCAGCGACCGTCTCTCTCTCTCTCTCTCTCTCTCTCTCTCTCTCTCTTCCTGTTTTTGCCGCTGCGTTTCCCTGCGCGCCGCTTAAGAACCTTCGAGGTTCAGCTAATTTCAGTCCGTCTTGGACCCACTTGAACATTTTCTTTTTGCGATATTCTGCGACGTAAAAGCGCTAAAAGATCTCGCGGATGCTTAAGGATACGCAGCAGAGTGAAAGATAAATGTTTTAAATGCTAATGGAATCTAATAAAACATTCTTTTGATTCTGAACGTACCTGGAAAATCTAATAGTCTCTTCGTCATTTATAGAAAAGAAACGACGGAGATGATGACAGCGTTATTAGTCTTTACCAGAATCATACCAGAATCGTCCAATCCTACGAACATTTATGTTGAGCTTAAACTGGCACCAACAGCTGGAATTCGTATGCCTCGCTTTCGCGGAAAGTGAGGAAACACTGGTCTTACTCTAGCCTAGTAGTTTCCAACCTGAGTGGTAAAACGCGGTTTTCTCGGAAGGAAAAACAAAAGGTTTCAAGTGTACTTCAGTCAAGATACTAAATTATTTTTAAAAGAGTATTACAATTATCCCTACTTCGTCAGACTGTAATAATGATTACACAAGTTACGGAGAATTACATTTATTGTAAATTCTAGTATTAAGCGGGACACAATGTAGTGGAGGCTATAGCCAAGGTACACTGGACTCGCATTCGGGAGGACGACGCTTCAATCCCGCGTCCCGCCATCCTGATTTAGGTTTTCCGTGATTTCCCTAGACCATTCCAACTCCCCACAGTATTGGGATGCTATGCTACAGTTCGCGAGTAATACATTGTATCATAATAATAATAATAATATTTTATTCGCAGAGATCAGGCGGTCAGGCACAGAGCAATTGCTAGCCTGAAGTCTTCCAATTTCTGCCAGTTCAGAACTAAGAACTCCAGCAATCAGCTGATTCACAACGTGTATGCATAAGTATAGTCCACACATATTAATTTGTTTGGTGTTAAAGCTGGTTGCGGGGTGCGGGTGAAGCAAGTGTCGGTATGGAGAGGAGTGGAGCAGCAGAACAATGCTTTATAATAAGTGGTTAACCTCTGTATGGTTTACCTCTCTTTTTTCTGACCAAGAGTTGCAAGTAACACTAGTGACGCACTGAGAACCTGTTCATCATTCTATAAATAAGTTTGTTAAAATAAGAAGTAGCAATTCTCTCTGATTCATTAATTGATGGATTAATAAAAGGAACAAAAATCTAAACATCGTTTATGTTTCTTCATTTGAAAAATAAAATTGTCCAAAATTTAGTTACGCGCTGATGTTGATCGTCTTATGAGTAGGTACTAGCTAATATGCGAGGGTCGTTCAATAAGTAATGCCCCATACTTTTTTTCTTAAAAGATTTTTTCGTTAAGACTCAGAATTTGGTGACAATGTACATAAACATGTCTTGTCGTTGTCCTACTTTTGTACGTAGTCTGTATCACGTTCTATGGCAGAAAGCCAACGTTGTGGAAGAGCATACATTCCGTGCTGGTAAAAGCTCTTGTCCTGTAAGCGTATCCATGTTTTCACTGCATCACACACTCTCGTCATCTTCAAAGTGTGTTCCCCGTAGAGAATCGACCTCTGATGCAGGTCGGCACGAGTAATGGCATTCACACGATTCAGCATGTCTTGGGGTAATGGCTGTGACAAGAAGTCCCGAGCGTGGCTGATCGTGGTGCTCTGTTTCTGCATTTCCTGAGGCTGTACCTTTCTTTACTCATCGCCCAACAATTGTATCAACTGAAGCATCGCCATACACTGTACACAAATGTTTATGGATGTTCAACACTGTGTAATTTTCTGCACACGAGAATTCAGTAACAGCATTCTGCTTGTAACTTGAGTCGTATGTAGACATTTTGACGCTGTACTACGGCTCTGCCATCTGTCAGAACGGTCCGAAACTTCACCAACGAGGACGTTTGTCGATGTATATCAATGGCTTAAAAAATGTGGGGCATTACTTACTGAACGGCTCTCCTGTGATTGCGCAGGAGTATTCGTCCCGAAGAGGTTGGAAAACACTGTTCTAGCTACGGCCACGATCTGTGTGTTCCGTGTAAACTTAATTATGTATAGGGTCTATAATAATAATAATAATAATAATAATAACAATTTCGTCCTGCTCAGTGGCCTGGTCGAACTCTCTCTATTGTACGTCACTTTGGTGACTTGAGTGTGCTGGTCTATGCCACTTATCCAACTGCGGAAAGGGACCTGCACTTTAACGTGAAGTCCGAACCACGTGTTCTTCCTGGTGACTTCCCACATTGTCGAAAAGCGATTCCGTGGTTCAGCCGAGATTCCATTCCGCCACCTTCAGGTTTCCAGGCGCGTTCTCTGCCGCTATCAGATCACTACGAACATTAGATCAGTGAGTTTTCAAGTATAAAAATTTGTGACAAACATGGCCGTATCTTTTGGCTGCACTGACTGAGAAGTGTAAATAAGTTACACTGCCGAGGGACCGTAGACAGTATTTGACTGAAATTTCAGTTCTACCTCTACAGGCTAGTTAGAGAAAGGGCTTTAAGACACAGACAGCCAGACGGAAAATTGAAAAAAAAGTGCTCCGTTTCTCCCGACTGAGTTACGGAATCCTGAGAATAAAGTAAGGTAATTAACTTGTTTGTTTGTTTGTTTGCAGGTTCATGTGTGCTCTTCTGGTAAACATCGTAATCTTCGTGCCACAGTATCGCAACAAGCAGCTAGTCACAAGTAAACTTGAGCAAGTTCATCGCTAAAACGGAGACAGGCTGCCATTTTTTTGCTTGGCTCCTTTTGCAGAATACTATAGAAGTATGTCACGCGGCGAGTTCATTGATTACGAGGGATGCACACAGATATAAAAAACAAAAAATGCTTCAAATGGCTCTGAGCACTATGGGACTTAACTTCTTTGGTCATCAGTCCCCTAAAATTAGAACTACTCAAACCTAACTAACCTAAGGACATCACAAACAACCAAGCCCAAGGCAGGATTCGAACCTGCGACCGTAGCGGTCGCGCGGTTCCAGACTATAGCGCCTAGAACCGCTCGGCCACTCTGGACGGACAACAACAACAAACAATTATGTTGTATTTGTTCTGTTGATATTTAAACTCCATAGTCGACCGACGGCCGTTGTCATCCTAAGTCATTCATGTAGGGTGTGGAGTGGAGAGAAGTGGGTCAGCACACAGCACTCCAAACCGTCGTCGACTTTTAGATGTTGGAGTTTTTATCTCTTAATAAGGTAGCTCCTCAGATGGCATAACGAGGCTGATTGCGCTCTGTCCAGTTCTCCCACCAAGGAAAACTCCTTGGCAGTACTGGGTATCGAAGCCGAGATTCCCCGGATGAGGGTCTTTCGTGGTGATCACTCTGCTACGGTGATGGACGGCCTTTAAAGTAACAGAAATATGGCACACTACAAACATCAGATTGGCATGGAGAGTATCAGATGCTTGATTATGCACGTGATAAACCCATGATTAAACATTTGAATAGCAATCTATGATCAGACTTTTCTATAGTTCAGAGACTTCGAGAACGTGCTGGGTGGGGTAACAGTCGCAAGCATTCTGTATCCAGGAGCGTCAGGAAAAACGAGCAGCGTGAGGTTTCGTGTGGCCCTTTCTGAAAGATGTCACAGTCACCTCGAAAATATGGCACAGCCTGAGAATGATATTTTCGTCTTATATAACTAGTATAATCTGGAGGTGGGCTGTGGTTTGCTAATTGCCTTAGTTTTCCAGTGTAAAATTATCGTTGGTAAAAACATAAAATGGAAATGAATGTATCCTGTTTCATAAAACATCATTTGGAAATGTGTTCACTTCTTGTAACTTTATGCCATCAAAATTTTACTAGACTTCTAGGCAAATACTACGTCTGTTAAGTCAAAACTAATACGAGGGATATTCAGAAAGTTGGAAATCTTTTGGCATTAAAAAAAACTAAGAACAAGAAAAACATGTTATTCTATACGTCTGATAGAACAACGGACATACTACTTTTCCACATAGTCACAAAACACATTGAGGCACTTATCATAGCGGTGGAGAGGGTCTGAAATACCTTCGTAGTAAAATTCTGCCTCCTAAGACTTCAGCCAGTGAGTCACGCCCGCGTGGAGTTCCGCGTCGTCATCAAAGCGCTGCGTTGTAAGCCAGTTCTTCATCTTGGAAACAAGTGGAAGTTGCTTGGTGATAGATCGGAGCTGTAGGGCGGATGAGGGAAAATTTCCCATTTGAATGAATTACGGAGTTCTTTAGTGCGGTTTGTCGTGTGAAGTTGGGCATTACCGTGTAAAAACAAAATTTTGGACGCCAGCTTTCCTCGTCGTTTGTTTTGAACTGCTCTTCTAAGGCTGCGCAAATTTTGAAAGTATCGGGCAGAATTTATGCTTGCTCCACGTTCTAGAAAATCAATAAGGAGCACACCTTGCCTATCCAAAGATACTGTCGCGATCAACTTCTGTGCTGAGAAGGTTTGCAAATATTTGGTTTTTGGGGTGACCTTGTATGCCCCCACCCCGTGGACTGTAATTTTGTCTCGCAATTGACGTGTTTCACCCAAGTCTCGTCACCGGTTACGATTCGATCCAGTAACGAATCACCATGTTTGTGGTAGGCCTCCATAAATGTCAACGTTTCCCCCATTCGCTGTTCTTTATGGTACTCTGTAAACATTTTGGGCACCCACCGTGCACAAAATTTGTGGTAGCCTAGCTTTTGAGTGACAATTTCAATCAACAAAGACAGTGAAACTTGTGGAAAATAATGCGAAGTCCCGGTGTTGTGAAGCGATGGTTTTCACGAATCGTACTCGGACGTCCACTCTTCTCTTCATCATCAACGTTCGTTCGACCATTTTTAAACTGAATGCACCATTTCCGGACTGAACATTCACTCATTACGTTGTTTCCGTATACTTTGCACAGTTCACGATAAATTTCTATAGGTTTTAGGTCTTTCGCCAACAAAAACCGTATCACAGACCGCACCTCACAACTGCCGGAATTTTCAATTGCAGCGCATATTCCAAATTCGAATATCAAAAAAACCAGATGCGCAGAGACGTTCCCGCGGTCACGGATGGATACCGATTGAGCTGTCAAGCACGCACATACCAAAATATACGCGAACGGCGAGCGCCTAGCGACGTCACATGGAGACACTCCGTACTTTCTGAATAGCTGTATTTTGAGGTACGAGACGAGAGACAATTGGTACTGAGGAATGAGGATCACGAAAATTTGTTAGTCCGGGACGGTCATGTGATGTAATAAAGAAGAAATCGTTTAGCTAGTGTTTAGATTGTGACGCCAAAAGAAGATTCTGGAAGGGAGCGCTGTAAAGAGAAAGAGTTAAAGTGAAAGTATTTGAGATACTTCTCATGTTATGAAGATTGTTCTTAGAGACTGTGTAATGGCGTCGTGGTAGAACGAGTCGGTGGACTATTAGTCGGAGGATTACGTACATAAAATATTCAAAGACGGTGAAGGCGGCCGAAAAAGGAAGAGAGGTGAACTGACGGACAGGAGCAGAAGCCGAGTTAATTTGACGGAGAGGACTATTTTCTACAACTAAGAGAAGAAATCGCAACATACGTAATGTAGCTTAACAACATCAAATCTAAATGTTATTATCAACTGTTTTATTCCTACTAAACACGTGTCGGTGGAAAGATTAATGAGGGAGTTTAACAACCAGAAGAGCCAAGAACGCCTTTTATGTGTCAAAACAGAAGCAGACGTGCGAATTAACCCTGAAAAGTTGCATAGACTGTGTATCGAAGAACAAGTTAAACTTTTCGTGAACTTCCGGAGTTTCACAAACAAGTCAGAAGGCTTTGCTTTGTTAGCACCGCATTTGTGTTGTGAAGCTGAATAAATGGCCACGCCACGTCATAGTAAATGTTCAGCCGGCCTGTGCACATAGGTAAGACAATATCTTAATTTTATGTAAAAATTACATCGAAATCCATTCAGAACTATATCCTGAGTCATTTAAAACACTTCTCGTTCATCAAGCTGATGATATTTTGGAATGATATAATTTTCAACTTAATTCCAGGAATTGAAGTTGGTGGCTCTGTCATTTTCGCAGCCAACACAGCATAGCAATGCCAGAGCGTCCCATGATACATCTCACAGCATCTGGAGACAGAAGATATTCTACACTAGGCCCGGCCATGGCGTGCCAAACTTCACGCATGCAGCGTGTGCGGAGCGCTTGCGGGACAAGGCCCGCCTGCCACTCGGCTTTGCTCGGTTCATCTCGGAAGTACCCGGAACAGCGCTACATTTCATTTAGCATGCCGTTGTCACATTTTGCAAACGGCACAACTCTGTGAATTAGACACAAACGGGGTGTCAGCGCTGTTTATGCTCCGTTGTTTTTTCATGGTATGAAGGACGTTCACATGTCCATTGGCTGTTTGCACAGAAAGAGGCCATCTAGCATTCTACAGTCGCAATCATTTAAAATGAAATGGAAATGAGAGAATACAGGGATGAGAACTCACAATTCGCATAAGCGGCGGGTACTGCTTATTTGCTACAAAATACCAGACAGAAATAATTTAAAATTTTAGATGACAAATAAAGAGCGAAAAATCGACAACCTTGAACAGACGGGATTCATTGCTTTGTGCATCAAGAAGCCCTTAGTGCTAAATTTGAAGAAATTGATGGTACGAAGTCTCGCCCAGTATTCCATCACCACTTGCTACAATTTTCAATGAAAATGAACGAAGACGATGGAAACTTCATGTATTACTGCGAAATGGGTTGGTTAAATCAAGGTCCATGCCTGGAACCATTTTCTGATTTAAATCTCAAGCTTTCAAAACATGTGTCAATTCCTAAGGGACCAAACTGCTGAGGTCTTCGGTCCCTAGACTTACACACTTCTTAAACTAACTTATGCTAAGAACAGCACACACACACACACACACACACACACACACACACACACACACACACATAGGCACAGGCACACATGCCCGAGGGAGGACTCGAACCTCCGGTGAGAGGGGCCATTTAAATCTCGCTACATTTGAATTTATGAAGGAAAAAAATGCAGGAACGAAAATTAGAACATGCGAAATCGACTGCAGGCATTGCGTTTCAAGTACACTTTACTACAAACTGCCAACATGACATTTCAAGGTAACTTCTTTCTGATTTGCTCAGGATGCACTTAAAAAGAAAATCGCATCCTAGAAGCGACACATTTTGAAAAAGATAATCCAGTTTCCTAAGCTCGCTGCCGGTAAAGAAAGAGCGAGGTTTGAGGAATTCTTTGTGGCCTTGCAACAATTACAACGATATTCTTGAGGACACTGTCGGTCTCACATCTGTTTTCGAGACCCGTCTGCCGTTTTAATTGAAAGCGCCCCTGTGCAAGTGCAGATGTAACTGACTGACCTGTAAGGTAGTTATAAACCTTTTACTTTTAAACTGACAAGGACGTCTACATTGCTTTTACCAGGTGGGTAAATGAGGATAGTAGGATATTTTAATCGGCATACTTTAGTGAACATCTTTTTTCATTATGAAACTAAATAAATTACGATTACTTAGTATCTTCAGTGCGTAAATATGTGAAATTATCTGCGTTAGTCCGTATGCCGACAGCTAGTATCAGACAAAAATTACGTCATCATAGTGCCAAAAATGATTACTTAATACTGAAAACTTCCTTTGATTGTGATCTGTGATGTTGAGATATGTGAAATATAAAACCAAGTCTCATGCAGTATGACTTTGCTGCCATTTAAATGCGAAGCTTTCGCTGTTCTTTCCTCTTCCACCTCTTCGTGTTCACACAGCGCTGTGTGGATGTGGGTGGAATGTGGAGCGTGGCTGGGACCTTTCGCACTCAGGTACGGGCACTTTTCAGAAGCCGAAACCTTGGCCGCCCCTACTCTGCACCCAGACGTAGGAGAACCTCAGGAGTTCATCATAGACCACGGGAATAAGTAAATAATACATCTTGGTTCCTACAGTACGAACATTGTAATGCTCAGAAAGAAAGTGTACGTTAATAAGCTGAAATATTTTCAAGCCATTATTGTTGTTGTCGTGGTCTTCAGTCCTGAGACTGGTTTGCTGCAGCTGTCCATGCTACTCTATCCTGTGCAAGCTTCTTCATCTCCCAGTACCTACTGCAACCTACATCCTTCTGAATCTGCTTAGTGTATTCATCTCTTGGTCTCCCTCTACGATTTTTACCCTCCACGCTGCCCTCCCTTAGCGATCCCTTTATGCTTCAGAACATGTCCTACCAACCGGTCCCTTCTTCTAGTCAAGTTGCGCCACAAACTCCTCTTCTCCCCAAACCTATTCAATACTTCCTCATTAGTTATGTGATCTACCCATCTAATATTCAGCATTCTTCTGTAGCACCACATTTCGAAAGCTTCTATTCTCTTCTTGTTCTAACTGTTTATCGTCCATGTTTCAATTCCATACATGGCTACACTCCATACAAATACTTTCAGAAATGACTTCCTGACACTTAAATCTATACTCGATGTTAACAAATTTCTCTTCTTCAGAAACGCTTTTTTTCCCATTGCCAGTCTACATTTTATATCCTCTCTACTTCGACCATCATCAGTTATTTTGCTCCCCAAATAGCAAAACTCCTTTACTACTTTAAGTGTCTCATTTCCTAATCTAATTCCCTCAGCAGCACCCGACTTAATTCGACTACATTCCATTATTCTCGTTTTGCTTTTGTTGATGTTCATCTTATATCCTCCTTTCAAGACACTATCCATTCCATTCAACTGCTCTTCCAAGTCCTTTGTTGTCTCTGACACAATTACGATGTCATCGGCGAACCTCAACACTTTTATTTCTTCTCCATGGATTTTAATACCTACCTCAAATTTTTCTTTTGTTTACTTTACTGCTTGCTCAATATACAGATTGATAACATCGGCGAGAGGCTACAACCCTGTCTTACTGCCTTCCCAACAACTGCTTCCCTTTCATGTCCCTCGACTCTTATAACTGCCATCTGGTTTCTGTACAAATTGTAAATAGCCTTTCGCTCCCTGTATTTTACTCCTGGCGCCTTTAGAATTTGAAAGAGAGTATTCCAGTCAACATTGTCAAAAGCTTTCTCTAAGTCTACGAATGCTAGAAATGTAGGTTTGCCTTTCCTTAATCTTTCTTCTAAGATAAGCCATAGGATCAACTAAATAAGAAAAGCAGTTCAATGAAGTTCCATAGTGAAACACAGAGTACTTTTACAGTGTTACAGCGAATGCGTAGTTACTCTCGCAGCTGAATTTGTGCCATTTCAGGTAAACGTGTCTAGTCTTGAGCAAACCTATTCTAAACTTTCCGTCTGTGGCTTGAAACGGTGGAGTTTTATATTCAAGCTTGTGTCCACAACGCAGCAAAAATAAGGCATTGCTGTAACAGCAAAATCACAAAGAAGTTTTACTGGTGTATATATGAGCTGTAAAGAGACAATTACTCAATCAAAACACGGGATCATGGCAGTTGGATAGAAACCAATGCAGGTATCACGCGTTGTAAAGAGTGCGCTGATACAGACTCACTGAAGTAGGCGGTAGCTTACTACAGGCAATTATCAGTAACAACAATAAAGATATTCTAATAGTATTGCATTGGTACAGAAATCTAACAGCTCTTTTTTTTTATGAAACTATGATCATTTATCATGGTTTTAAGCCGCTAGCCTTCACACAAAGGAAATGTAACACTTGCCCAAATCATGTACACAGTGTGTTCCATTGATAGTAACCGGTCCAAACATCTCACGAAATAAGCATCAAACGAAAAAACTACAAAGAACTAAACTTGTCAGGCTTGAAGGTGGAAACCAGATGGCACTATGGTTGCCCCGCTAGATGGCGCTGTCATAGGTCAAATGGACATCAACTCCGTTTTTGTTTTAAATAGGAACCCCCATTTTGTATTACATATTCGTGTAGTACGTAAAGAAATATGAATGTTTTAGTCGGACCACTTTTTTCGCTTTGGGATATATGGAGCTGTAATACTCACAAACGTATAAGTACGTGGTATCACGTAACATTCCGCCAGTACGGACGGTATTTGCTCCATGATACACTACCCGTGTTAATATGGACCGTTTACCAATTGTGGAGAAGATCGATATCGTTTTAATGTATGGCTATTGTGATCAGCATGCCCAACGGGCGTGTGCTAAGTAAGCTTCTCGGTATGCTGGACGACATCATCCAAGTGTCCGGACCGTCCGCCGGATACGTTATATAAGGAAACAGGAAGTGTTCAGCCACATGCGACGCGTCATCCACGACCTGCTACAAATGGTGATGCCCATGTAGGTGTTTTAGCTGCTGTCGCGGCTGATCCGCACATCAGTAGCAGACAAATTGCGCGAGAATCGGGAATCTCAAAAACGTCGGTATTGAGAATGCTACATCCATTGCACCCGTACCATATTTCTATGTACCAGGAACAGCATGGCGACGACTTTGAACTTCGTGTACGATTCTGCAACTGGTCACAAGAGAAATTACGAGACGATGACAGATTTTTTGCACGCGTTCTATTTAGTGACGAAGCGTCATTCACCAACAGCGGTAACGTAAACCGGCATAATATGCACTATTGGGCAACGGAAAACCCACGATAGCTGCGACAAGTGGAACATCAGCGACCTTAGCGGGTTAATGTATGATGCGGCATTATAAGAGGAAGGATAATTGGCCACCATTTCATTAATGGCAATCTGAATGGTGCGATGTATGTTGATTTCCTACGTAATGTTCTACTGATGTTACTACAAGATGTTTCACTGCATGACAGAATGGCGATGTACTTCCAACATGATAGATGTCCGGCACATAGCTCGTTGAAGCGGTATTGAATAGCATATATCATGACAGGTGGATTGGTCTTCGAAGCACCATACCACGGCCCACACCTTCACCGGATCTGACGTCACCGGATTTCTTTCTATGGGGAAAGTTGAAGGATATTTGCTTTCGTGATCCACCGACAACGCCTGACAACATGCGTCAGCGCATCTTCGATGCATGTTTGAACATTGCGGAAGGCGAACTACTCGCTATTGAGAGGAATGTCGTTACACGTATTGCCAAAACCATTGAAGTTGACGGACATCATTTTGAGCATTTATTGCATTAATGTGGTATTTACAGGTAATAACGCTGTAACAGCATGCGTTCTCAGAAATAAGTTCAAGACGGTACATGTATCCGATGGGAACAATCGAAATAAAATGTTCTTTATTTTAATTTAAAAAAAAACCTTCCTGTTACGAACTGTTCGTCTAAAATTGAGCCATATGTTTGTAACTATTACCACGCCATCTATCACAAAGCGAAAACAGTGGTTCAACTGAAACAATCATATTCCTTTATGTAATAAAAAATGGGGGTTCCTATTAAAAAAAAAACAGTTGATATTCGTTTGACCTGTGGCAGCCCCTTCTAGCGACACAAACATAGCGCCATCTGGTTTCCCCCATCAAGCTAGACAAGTTTCGTTCTTTGTAGTTCTTTCGTTTGACACTTATTTCGTGAGATATTTGGGCCGGTCGAGATCAATGGATAACCATGTATGCTAACCACCTATAATGATAAAGAATGCAGTTTGGCGAAGTTCAGTTTCTTTGAAGACTTCACTCGTGGATGCATCAATCGTGATGCATCAATCGTGATGTTGTAAGCAGAACCGGTTAACGTCTGAAGAACCGACGTGGTACTCTATCCAGAGTTGTCGTTGGCCATGCCATGCCACTGCTGATGCGCCTCCGAACCGCGTAGACAAAGGAAGCTCCAACTATGAATCCAAGCTCACAGTCGTCGACGCTACCGAGGCTGTCGCACTATGTGTGTAGATAATTGTCTTGCTGCAAACATGACTATCTCCAGTCTCAGTTACGTAGTGAATGCAGGATCCTGTAAAAATGAGCAGAAAATACGTATCTTCTCTCGAGTTCTCGTAGACTGTAGCATCAGAGAGCCTCACTGACTTTTGGTGTGGCGCTCCTGTACCCACTGATTATGTTTACCAGGACATGCTTCGTTGAAGGCTGCCGCATCGAGCCACTGTGTAATGCAACAGTACTGTTCTGTGAAATGTCCTTTGAACACCTTTCCAAGAAACACGTCAGGCGTGGTTCATGCTCTATATTTCAGAACACAATGAATGCAACTCAAAATAAAGAAGTAACTAAATTTATAATACTTTTTTAACAGGGAAAAAGTTCACATCTAAACGCAATTACTCTCAACAACAAAATGGAGGGATTCACAGTAGATTTCGTTCTCTACTAGCTTACTCTCAAATGTGTAAGTACTCGCTCTCCTTGAGCGGAGCAAATTGGAACGGATTAACACTCAAGCTACAGTCTGTACGAGATCAGTTTCTATAATCCTGCGAAGTGAGTCTGACAGAATACCACCAGGCCCTCGAGCTGTTTCCATGGATACTTGGGTGGTCTGAGTTACTGGATCCGCAGTAGATTTCTGTTGGCTGGCTGCGTCGTAACTGCCGTGATCGTTGCGGACGTACTTCTTCTTGATTGGCTGTCCATAACATTGCCGGATGCGGCAAAAAGGTTTGTGGAATGAGCGATCTCTCTTGCCGATTCACACGCTCCTGTAACTTGGTCCGGTGTACTCGAAGGCTCTCTGTAGGTTGCTGTGCAAATGACGGAGTCGGAACATGGTGTAGCCGTAGGTGCTCAGCTGGCAACCAACCCGACGACGGAGTGCTGCCTTGTGGCGTCTGACGGCTTTTGCAGAAAACCACTCTCTATGTACAGTATTCTGCGTTCCTTTGTTTTGCAGTGACGTAAATGAGACGCCCTGCTAAACCCGCTGGACAGGACAGGTAGTTTAAGTTGTGGAAAGGGTCCAGAATAGTCTTTAGTTCTGGGACTTAATTAGCGGCTGAATGCGCCGTACAGTCTCATGCCTTAAGGGCAAGACCACTTTAATTTAAAAACGGCTGAAAGCCAATAACTTAAAGCTCAACCAAAATCAGAAATTTAAAAGGCAAAGCCTTTTCTTAAAACAGTTCCTTAGTTAGGCTGAAGGGCCAAAGAATCTGACACCTTAAGAGTACAACAGCTTAAATTCAAAATCGGCTGTAGGGCCAACACTTAACACTCAATATCGTCAATTTTTTAAAAATGCGAAAGGCTTTACGTAAAACAGTTCTTAAGTTAGGCTGCCGCCATCTGACGCCTTAAGGGCAAAACAACCTTAACCTAAAAATCGGCTAGAAGTCATACTGGTGCAAACAACAATAACAAACAAAAAACGGCAGTACACTCAACGGCGTTCAGAAGTTCCGGGGGTCGGACTGGAATCAAACAATGCATGCTTGGCGATCCAACGACAACCCAACCGACAGACAGTCAATGGACCAACCGACAAGATAACCTCCGCTTCACCTGACCAGCACACAACAGGGATTTCGAAGGAACAAGAAGGTATTGGCGCCCACAACCAATTATGCATTGAGCTATCAGACTACACACCATGCTGGACAGTGACAACACGCAGAGGAAAATACACTGCCTGAATTTAAGTCAACGGCCAGGGCAGGTTACCGGAACGTTAACGGCACAAGGTGCCCTTCAATTCGAATAACCAAGTACAATTATACTCCACTGGAGGGTAGCTAAAATTTGCCAACCTGAAAACACACGTTGTTGCTCGCGTTGTTATCCCAACAGCTGACAACGAACTCCAAACGACACAATGTGAACACTCGTGACTTGCTCGTAGATTAAGTCAAAACTCAACTATCATGTCCAGTATCGGTGAGCCACGAACCAGGTAGCAATGGGAAGAGCACCACACACTCCGAAACAACATATAGGCCGCCAGCGGTACCGGCCAAACCACACACTGCAGAGATTTCCTCGTTGGTCCACGCCAGCCAACCAACTGCCCAGGCCTGGAAACGGTAAAGGACCAAGTATACGTCGGCCAATGAGACGACCAACCGAACGACCAACCAACGCTCGTCCCGCTCCAATCTGCCTCCGTCGGACAGTTGATGTGTGTCGCTAGCGGTTGCCGGCGCCTCACCGGCGCTCAGTTCCGCGACTTCATTGCTGCTGCATCCCTACTGCACTGCTGGCCTTTCCCGAACTGACTGCCAGCCACACGACGACCCAGCAATACTATCAGTTGCTCCAGGGGTGGTACGACAGAGCACTTATCAATACACGCTGCTGCTGCCGCTCACGGGCAAATGAGGCAGGAAGTTGGTGATGAAAGTAAATGGAAGAAGAAAACGAGGCGGCAGTACCGTAATAGATGATGACAAACAAGAAATTGCATGAACACGAGCCGTGCACGGCTCAGTAAACACGTAACGTTTAACTGTTAATGGAACCAAACATGATTGTGATAAATGAATGTTTCGTTACGTTTCGTTCCCAACTGTTATCTAATAACTGAACACCGTTTCGTCTAATTCAGTTCCTCAAGCAGTAATTCCTAAGTGAAACTTCTGAATTGAAAACGTCTTAGAACAGAAACATAAGTTTCCGGACATGGGTTCCCATTCAAAATATAATATACTCACTTCCCTTTAAAAGTCCTACGAGTTTGTAACTGGAATTTGTGAATGCCCTCTGTATGTTGTGTCAATCCTTACGACAGTCATTAATTTTTCGATTATTTCACATTTTTCGAACAGACATGTCGTCCTAGCTTCCCTGCACTTCCTACTTAATTCATTCCTAAGTAACGTGTATTTCTGCGTTCCTGAATTTCCCTGGAAACTGATGTATTAATTCTGTTACCCACAGATTTTTTGTAGTCACCTTCCTTGTACGCACGTTTTGCTTTCCAATTTCTGGATAGCTCTTTTTATTTAATTGTCTACTGAAATATTCATTATCAAAAACCTATACCTTCCGAGAATTTCAACCGTATCCCTTCATTTCATAGTATTTCCGCATCCCATCACTTTTCGCTTTGATTCTTCCTGGCTCGTTCCTCAAACTTCAGTCTATTTTTCACCAAATTACGAGCCGAGACTGCACCTGCTCTGGGTGCGTCTTACAACCCTATATCTGAATCGAAAACTTTGCCTGACCATGATGTGATATACCTGGAATCTTCCATGCTTCTCAGCCTTTGCCAAGTGTACCTTCTTCTCTCTTGGATCTAGAACAGAGTATCGCCGTGGCTAGCTGAAACTTGTTGAAGAACTCATTTACTGTTTCTCCCTTCTTATTCCTACTACCAAGCCCATATTGTCACGTAATCAATTCTTCTACTTCTTCCCTATACCTGCAGTCCAATCTCCCATGGCTATCACATTTTCATTTCCTTCCACGTACAGGATTACCCGCTTTGTACCCTCACATACGTTATCTGTCTCTTCACTGTAAATTTGCGATGTCGGCATGTATACCTGAACTATAGCTGTCGGTGTTGGTTGCTGTCGATTCTTATGAGAGCAATCCAATCACTGAACTGCAAAAGAACGTGAGAACGAGACTGTTTTGAGAGGTGATACCAACGGTAGCAACAAAAAATTGTTGGAATCGAAACAACAAAAGTAATTTTGAGTGGGGAAGGAGTCGCCAATGGGAGAATCTGAGGTAGGCCAGTCTACGAGAATAAGAAGCAATATGGGCCTGAAATGACAAATAACAATGGGATTTCGGTTCTGTCATGTTTGTATATAAGTTCTGAGTATCCAAGGAGCAACGTGCCAGATCATACACATTCTCATCAAAAGTGACAAGTGCTAGCAGCAAAAGACGTAGTAAAAGAGGGACTGGAAGCAGAGACAAAGTGCAATGTTAGTTCAGATTGCAAAGAAGATGCAAGAGACTATTTTGGAAAAAGTAGCCATAGCAAATATTCCAACTGAAAATCTGGTAATGTTGACGTCTATATTTTCAGTTGGCCCAGTAAGTGCCATGATCCTCATTTGGGAATTTGTCTTTGTAACTGAAATTTTGTAATTCTAATGATTCTGGTAGCGAATGCTACCATTTCCCATTGTCGTCCAGACCTCTGTCGAGCGCTTGCACTGAAGTTTCGTCATTTGTTGTTAAACGAGTGAGTTGTACACTTTATTTCTGTGAAGAAGCTACGTTTTTCAGCGTTACAATAGTTAAACATTTTCAAAACAGCGTAAGTTATATTATTTTGTAAATAATTTCCAATATCTGTATACAGGAAAGTTCTGTAATGGTTTGAGAATATGTTTACCGATCATTTATTCCAAAGACCTATTTCAGTTCTGCATGACACCTGTCTGACCTACGATCCCCATTTGGGCTCATGGCAGTTTCCATGTAAAACTTTATTTTGTTTTTATTTATTCCTCTGGCACAATGAGTCACTATGAATCACTTTCTATGAGGGAAATTGAAATTGTAAATGAACCGAACTTCATGGCTTCTTTTGGTGATGATGGTGATCTGACTGAGGCCATTGACATTCTTCAGCTCCCTCCAGACCGTGTAGATGAGATGCCTGACTGTAAATACATCGACGAAAATATACTTGAAAATACCGTTCCATCTGATGTGTCAAGTTTTTTGGAAATTCATGCCAATGGGGAAAAGAACAATGAGGAACATGCAAGCCAACGAAAGAGGAAAGTGAAAGCTATTATCACGTCTAACTGGGCAACACGATATGCGACTTACTCTGTAACTAATCCTGATACATCGAAAACTGAACAGCGAAAACCCAGTTTTGTTGACGCACTAAAATGAAAATCTGTTGTTGAATCCTTTGAAAAATTTTTTGATGAACAGATATTGAACTTGATTGTCAGTGTAGTATCAGATATGCTACACAGAACAATAGTCACAGCTATGAGTTATCCAATGGTTGCATAAAAATGTTCCCGGGTATATTACCACGCTCTTCCATGAGAAAAGCTATACTGGAATGAAGATGAGGACTTTGATATAAAGTGTTTACGACAGTGCATCACCAGATATCTGGAAATGAAGTGCCACCTTCATTTCAATTATAACACACCTCTGGACGGAATCCCACCTGACGAAAGAGATAAACGTTTTAGAATTTCGTCCGTTGATGGATTTACTGAATAATAATTTCATGAAATTTCAAGTTCGTTCCGACAGTCTCAGCACTGACGAGCAAATAGTACAATATTACGGACATCATTACCTAAAACAGTGAGATATGGACTCAAACAGTGGGCTATGTGCTGTCCTCAAAGCGGTTTCTGTTACGATATATCAGGCTATGAAGGAAAATCGAAGGATACACGTGATGTTTCAGTCCTCGGACTTGGCGGATCAGCTGTGTTGAATATGTTTTCTTTCCTGCAGCCTCCTGAGCTTCACAAAATTTATTTTGATAACTTTTTCGCAAGCTTCCGTTTGATGTAAGAGTTCTCAGAAATGAGAGTAATGGCAACTGGATCTGGCGGTATTAACTAATGAATAACTGTCCAATAGAATCTGCTCAACAGCATGAAGAAGAAACAAAGAGGAGAGTAGGACTATAGATTTGACAAGAATACAGAGATAATGGCAGTAATGTGGAAGGATAACAATTATGCAAAGCTCTTCTCAAACCATGAGACAGTGCATCCAGTGAGCCAAGTAAACAGATGGAGCAAAGCTGACAACAAAGAAGAGCAAGTTCCTCAGCAAAGGATGATTTCAGAATATAACAATCATATGGGAGGTGTGGACAAATTGGACTGGATTGTGCAGAAACACTGTGTGAGAATTCGAGGTAAGAAATGGTACTTTCCATTCTTCACGAATGCATTAGATGTAGCGTTGATCAACGCACATATTTCTACTGCCTCCCGAATGAAAATATTCCACTGCTTAGATTCTTGAGGGTGGTGTCAAGGGCATATCTTGTTGAGTCATCTGCTGCTTCTGATCCGAAAAGGGCAGGACGCCCATCATACGCAAAATTATCCATTTCACATGTTCCACTTGAATTGAGGACTTCTGGAAAGAGATATGTCATTGAACGCACAACATTGGGGAAACAATGAACATACGCAATTCGCAAGAAACATGTGAGGAAACAGTGTTCTATGTGGAATGTTGGACTCGATATTAGCTGTTTTGTTATCTGGCACAAAAAATAAAAGAAAATGTAAAAAGAATGTGGTATGTGCCATGTTCCCCATTTGGGTATCGATTAAAATAAATCATTTATTTCAAGGTTATTGCATTTTTATATTCATTTTCTTCATCTCTATGCAAGTCAGGCATCACAGAAATAAATTTAAATCGAAGAAAAAAATTTGGTACTTAAAGTATTAAGTAGCATCTTTGATGTGGGCAGCCCATTTCTAAGCGTGTTACAGAAAAGTGAAGAGGTGAAAATCTGGTCTTTTTAAGACAAATCATGTTTAAGGCACCAGTTTTTTACAGAAGTATAAAAATGAGATACCGACGGTTAGTACACGACTGTCAAGGTATTGAGACAGTGGTGAACGTCATAACTGTCATGTTGTTGACTTTGTATATATATTGGGTGTAGATTTTTATTCTTTTAATTACCACAAAGCGACGTTGAGTTTAGATGGAGGTGAGGCAACGATTAATATAAAGCGTACTACGTAAAAGATGAGTTTTGAAGAGAGTGTTGTTTGGGCTGAATCAGAAGTGAGTTGCCTTAACTTTTTTACTGAAATTTTCCTGCAAACTGAGCATGATGAAACTGCTAGTGATGAGATTAGCAATCAGAAGAGAGTTGCCTTCACTTTTTTACTGAAATGAGCCTGCAAACTGAGCATGATGAAACTGATACTGATGAGAGTAGCCAGTGTATATTTCTACCGGAACAATGAAGACCGAATCTGAGATGATGGTAAAGTGGAGTGTTTTGAGTGTTTAGGGTGATTCAGAAGCAGGTTAAGCAGGGGTATATAATGTTTTAAACAGACAGCGGAAAATTTTTTCCGACACGCCTTATGCTACTAGAAATTTTGAACATGAGTTTATAGAGTGAAAGCATCAAAAGTTCTTCGTGAAACCATACTCTATTCCTCTATCATGTAAGGATAAGGTAGAGAATGGAATTCAGGAAGTGGAAGTGCCGCAGAAAGTAATCAATGAATAAATTGTGAGTTCTTACAATAATCCATTACTGGTAGTTCCAGAGGAACACCGTGAGACTAGTTCTGGACTCCAGGCAAATTAATACCGATTTTTACTAGTTACCAACGAAGTGAAAAGTTTAGAACTGTTATTACAAAAATGTTATGGCTTGCATGTGCTGTCTTCCGTATATGTAAGTGTTAAGTACTGCTAAACTGTATTGGAAATGAATTTTCTCGCGGCAACCTTGTGCTTCAGTGCTTGTTACCCATTCAGAAGGCTTCAGTTTGACCTAAACGTGTCTTCTGCTGCGTTCACCCAAGGACTGAATACAATCCTACCAGTTGAGTTAATGATCAGTATCGCATCGTATGTCAACAATATTCTAATTATAGAAAATTCTTGAGCAGACCGTAATTGTCCATTCAGTTAATTGTCATATGTTTCGCAACAAGCGGACGTTACAGAATCAAAATTTCAAAAATGTTGCATAAAATTTTGGTACACATCATCTCAACAAATGGAATTAAGATGGATACAGAAGAGGTAAAATTCGTGAAGGAGTATCAGATTCCCAACGCTAAGACAGTTTACAGCATTTTGAGTCGATCAAATTTCTATAAATCTTTTACTGCTTATAGTATTTTGTCCACACTCCTAATTGTGTTGTTTAACAACGAAGAGTGGACCTTTTAATTTGGATACATTGGCTCAGAGAGTTTCAGGATACTAAATATGCCGTAGTAAATGCACCAACCGATGTGCATCCAGATCCGCGTGAAGCATTTTTTTATCATGACAGACAGCTCAGGATCAGAACCCAGTGCGGTTTTGTTTCAAGACGGAAAAAACAATGGGTGAACCAAATCATAATGGTGGACCATATCATTCACCAGTCCCGATCTCTCCCGGTGTGAACGAAATTATTCCATATTGCGTTAGAGGCATTAGCCGTTACGTAGGCATTGACAAAATTTAGATTCTTTTTGTTTCAGGGAACCAATAAGGTGTATACTAATTACTGTGCTTCCAAATTTTCTTGTCTGCAAGTTTGGCACTCTGTGTAAAGATTGTCAGTTTACAACTGACTAAATTCCAGTTAGTAAATATCTAGTGGCCGATGCTTTATCTTGTGCTCCAAACTATTGGCCCACTGCATTGGAGGAGACCAAGGGGTACATGAATTTAGTTTACTCTATTTAAAAAATGTAACAACTGAGGAATGCTTAACTTCCTCACTGAAGTAAATTGCTTATGAGTGTTTGGCTATTAATTAGGCAGTACTCTTGAGTTTTTCGGAGGTCGGACTTTGAGAAATAGTGTGTTGGTTCCCACGTGGTGTTCAGTGCAAAGAAAGTTTATTCTTCGATGCAATTAGCAAAGTGAGATTCCTTCCAATGTATGAAGTAAATTCGTGGCGCACAACTGTGTGGCGTCCATCAATTTTGCGGACTCTAAAATCTGTGGTTTTGATCACTTACGATGCCAGAGGATCGATGGTGGATATCACTACCTTCTTCACTCTTCTCATTAGTACAATCTTGCGCCTTTCTGGCTCATACTGTACCCATAGAGTTTTCTGCATTCAGGATAATGCTTCTTGTAAAAGAGAAGAGTTTCTATGGATGCATATGGATGCATATCGAAGCGTAATTTAATGAATTTTTCCTGGACAGGCACTTGCTCTTAAGCAAAAACTTATCTAGTGAGAATGCTGCATATCTCGCAGTAATATTTATGTTGAAGAATCACTTTCGTTTCCATCTCTCGATTAGCGAATGAGTGTGTCATGAAACACTTCTCCTAAACAACGTAATTTTTACTTCTCTTTCTTTTTTGTGACCCATTTCCGGTTTCTCGCTTTCTGTTCAGTTTAGAAACGCCGGAAAATTAAATACTTGCATACAGTAGGCATATTACCTATACGTTCTATTGTCAAATGTAGTTTCTTCATGTGTTTAATAAAATGAAAATAGTTGACTGAATAAACCATTTGCATGGAATGTTGAAAAGCAACCTACGCCTTCTTATGTTACATCCTACCGAATTTCTTAATACATATACGAGAATATAAGAAAGACCTCCCATGAGTAAATTTCAGTATGACATGCTAATACCACTGTTAAGTGATTGAAATTTTAAAAAGTTATTAGTTGTAGATGGTAAAAAGATAACTGTTATGTATGTATCAAGACTCATGGGCAATTACATCAAAACAGAAACTTACAGGATACATCATTTCCGTAACTTAAGACTTTGATGCATTGCTTTCTCCTCAGTATTAAGATAAATTATTTACAGTGGGAATCATGTAGCGTATCCTATCATGTAGTTCGCTTTCTGCTAAGTTGACATATGTTACATGACGATTTCCTGATGCTGCAGTTTCAATGTGCACCAGCGAATATTTAATGCTGACCTGAAGTTCGATTAAAATTTGACACAATAGTCAGTTTACTCTTATTCTAAAATCGTTTAGGCAAAGCAGCATCGTTTTACAATTTGACAGGTAGGTTGTAGTAGACGTGCCGTACGAGATCAGTTCGAGCAGCCAAAGAAAACGTGGTTAGCAAACATTTCTATTTGAAGTAGGTGGAAGCAGAAGAAATATAACTTTTTGTTTCTGGTTTCGCCGTCTCCGGAGACCTTCAGATTACGAGAAGGAGCAGTACAGTAGTCACACGTTTATTAAAGAAGCCACAGTCTCAGTTACCGTTGTCTATGCTGCTTTGTCAATGTGTTTGTGAGTGAGTTACTGCTCCTTTTTGTGAGTTGACACATGGTAAAGACTTCAAGATATAAAGTAATTTAAGTTTTAAATGTTATGTGATCATATCATACAACAGCGGAACCACGACTGAAATATCATTACTTGAAAAATACGCTCCTTTACCGAATCATACGAATGCAACCAAGCCAATAGGATGTATGAGTTTCTTTTATTAGTGTGATACGGTGTTCTTGAATTTTTTTCAGTGTGATGCTTCTCGTTACAGAGTCAAATACTAGTACTGGGTTAATTTTTGTCACATCTGTATTTGGACGACCCTAGACTGCATTCCACCTATCTCTGATTATCAGTTTGATAAAGTGTGGGACATCCGCAGGAGGTTTACCTACACACTATCCGAACAGAAGTATCCGGACACTTGTAATGCAGTGCTGAATAGGCCGCTAAATGTCGGGAGATGCTGACTGCCTGAGGTAGTGTAAAGACTGAAGCCACTGGACCGTGAATGACTGGAAACCACTGATTTGTAGTGATGAATCACGCTATAATCGTTTCAGTACTATGTAGGTCTTTGGCGAATGCATGGAGACATTACCTATCATAATGTATAGTGCCGACAGTTAACTAAGGAGGAAGTGGTGTCACTGCGGTATGCTGTTGTTTTTCGTGGTTAGAATGTGGACCTCTTATTGGAATTAAAAAAAAAACACCAAATGCAGAAGAATATGGAAACATTTTACAGAACTGTGCCGCCGGCCGCGGTGGTCTCGCGGTTCTAGGCGCGCAGTCCGGAACCGGGCGACTGCTACGGTCGCAGGTTCGAATCCTGCCTCGGGCATGATTGTGTGTGATGTCCTTAGGTTAGTTAGGTTTAAGTACTTCTAAGTTCTAGGGGACTGATGACCACAGCAGTTGAGTCCCATAGTGCTCAGAGCCATTTGAACCATTTTTGAACTGTGCATTCGTAAGTAGAGGAACAGTTCCGAGACGAAGACTGTGTCAGCGTGACAATGCAGCCTGTCATACAGCTGCATCCGTGATGGAATTATCTGTGGACAAAAACGAGCTGAAATGGACTAGCCCGGCTAGAGTCAAGAACCGAACCCAGTGTGACACCTTTTGCATGAGTTAAAATGTCCGATCGATACCACCATGTCCAACATCACTGCCTTGTCTGGCTTCGAATGTTGAGGAAGAATGGGCTGCCTTTCCTCCACTGACAATCAGACACCTCATTGCATGTGTCCCCAGCTGAGTTCAAGCCGTCTTAAAGGCGTAGTGCGGGCAACCTCATGTCCTACATCCATATCTACACTCCGCAAGCCACCTTTAGTGTATGGCGGAGGGTACTTTCTGTTCTACTGTCACTTCCATTTGCAATCGCGTTTGGTTCAGGTGAAGCTTGATTGCAGGTAAGCCTCCGTGGAGACCGAATCACTGCTCAAATCTCTCTGATTTTATCTTCACGGTCTTTTCGAGAGACTTGCTCACACAGCACAGCACAGCGAGGCAGAACACCTCTCTCGCGGAGTCTGCCACTGGTGTTAGTTAATCATCTACGTGACGCATTCGTGCTTACTGAATGAACTGCCATACGAAACGCACTGCTCTCCTTTGTATCTTCTCAAATTTTTCTATCAATCCTGTCTGGTACGGTTCCCTTTCTGACGAGCAGTATTCAAATATTTTTCGAACGAGTGTTTTGTAAGCTACCTCCATTTTTGGCGGACTATTTTCCCTACGGATTCTTTATACAAATCTCAGTCGAGCATCTACCTTTCGTCCTATTAACTTAAAAGGCTCTGTGCCAGTACTCCTAGATATTTTATGAAAGTAACTGTTTACAGTGAATGAGTTAATGTCCATTAGTAAAAGTCCAGATACGTTTCATCAGAGAGTGTATGCCCCCAGTCTCCATCGTTGACAGCTGCTTCGACCAACCTCTTTCCTATTTCATTTTCAGGAATGACACAGTGAGCTTTTATCCAACACATACAAACACCATGACTCCTAGTTGTGAACTGTCATATTCACGATGTCGTAGGCAATTGCTGATGTGGAGTCACAGAGAATAACGATCTCATCAGGCATACGTTTCTAGGGCGTATGGAAATGCACGTTACATTGTCTTAAGATAGTAGTCATAATCTTTATATGCTTCGACAGCAATAATTTCTTACTCTTTTACAGCTGAAGTCCCAGGAAGCACAACTACAACGAACTTTCTCTTAGAACTGACGATGTAGATCAGCTTTGTGTTGATATGGCCGGAGACACACTATTTCAAGCCGCTGTTATTTGTGTATCCATTACGAACACCTGCATCCAAAACAGTTTATGGTTCTACTACTCTGATGATAATGAGCGTGATCTAATTAAGTAGTAAAGAAATACGCTCGTTACCATGAAAATATTTAAATACAAGCTGAGAGGAATCATCTGAATTATTTGATAGTTCTTCGAGGTTTCAGTGGCACCAGAGTTGTTGCTCTTCTTATCTGAGTTTCAGGGTTGGAGTTGAGCTCCTGTTCCACCTCGTCTGCAGTGACCTCAGCGTCAGCTCTTTTGACAACAGCATTTATTGTGAGTGGCAAACGGGATAGCTGGGTTTGTCTGGGGAGTGGAGTAGAAATCGTTAGCTATGAAGCATGGAGGCTAAGGATTGTAGCGGCGAGTTTCTGTACCACAATGCAGCTCAGTTCCGGACTTGTGTACTTGATGATAATGGAATCATTGCAACTATGGTTCAAATATGCTTCAAATGGCTCTGAGCACTATGGGACTTAACATCTGAGGTCATCAGTTCCCTAGACCTTAGAAATACTTAAACCTAAGTAACCTAAGGACTTTGCACACACCCATGCCCCAGGCAGGATTCGAACCTGCGGCCCTAGCGGTCGGGTGGTTTCAGACTGAAACGCCTAGAACCGCTCGACCAAAGCGGCCAGACATTGCAACTATGATATGGACTTGTTTAGGATCGAGGATAGTATTTTGCGATATAGAAATTTAGTGGAGGTATGGGAGAAGACGATACAGTGGAGGAAATTTTTCAGGGATATTAACAGAGAACTCCATGGTTTCTATGGTTTGCGCCAGTATGGTGTTGTTTTGCTTTCAGGATTTGGTTGGGTTTTAGTACTGTGTTTTTTTGGTATATATTTTTGGAAGATGTTGGCTGGTTACTGGGCTGGGATTTATTATCGTAAGGTTTCTTACCAGGCCTGCCGCTTAGATAACGGCGATGTTAACACAACAACACATGTAGCTAGTGCACTTGAATCTCTTGGGTATGAGACTGGCTCTGCTGTTAGGGATGCGATAAACCGACTAGTTAAAACTTATACCAATATTTTAGTTACGAATAACCGGTATTTTTCGATATTTGTCTAGTCTTCGTTATAACTGATGTTTTTTATTTTGTTACTAATAAATTAATCAAAAAACTAAAATATAAATTTGCCACATCTGCAGTGCAAAATTTTTTTCTTTCCTTAGAAATAAAGTGAATTTATTAGTAAAATTTGCTTTGGTTTGAAATACTGCATTATTACCAAAAATTAGAAAAACTATTAGTGCTATTTTAAGAGCAAAGAGGACAAAAATGTGCAGAATGACCTAGCATAAAAATTGGTAGAGCAGTGTAGAGACAATTGCCTTGTGTCGTGACTGTGTGACGTGTAGTGTGAAAGAATTGCCACTACCTGTTCTACACGGTATTTTCTCGCTGTGGTCACCGGACATCAGTTATATTAAAGAATAGCACAAAACTGAGTCGAGAAATGTTCTTGTGAATTGTTTTGGGACTGAATTACACCGTTTCATTTCATTTAAAACATTAAAGATTTGTCTGCCGTGTCTAGAAAATAGTAAAAGCGGTAGGAAATCGTGGTAGCAGTAAAAAATTAAAAACTTAACAACTCATTAACACTATACAATAAAAATAGAAAGAAGCTGATCAGGTGCCTATGTCTACTTCATATACCGTCATCTACTTGTAGCCCGTAAAAACAGACAAATTATAACGAAAAATAGTGTTCTTCAACTTGAGTTATCACCATGTAGCGCTGACTATACGTAATAACCAAATAGTTATACGACTCCCGGTTACAACATGATTTTTGAGCAGAGTCTCAAAAAATCAGGATCAGTAAGAGAATACTGGTGATTTTTTGTGGTATTTAACATCTTAATAACTTTCGAGAAAAGTAGCAAACAGTGGATGCACTAAGTTTACTATTTTTTCCCATTTAATTTATTATTTTGAATAACTGAAACGTGAAAGCGAGAGAGTACAAATTTTTCAGTATTTGTTAAATTTCTATGTTTATTGTACGAAATAATAGAAATAAAAAACGGAAAAACGGTGATTTCAGAAACCAGTTGTTATGAGTGGTTTTATGTAAGCTGGGGTGAAAAGAACCATGTAACCGAAAACCGGTTGTTTCAGCGATAAGTGCAACCCCTAGTTGCTGTTGTCTGGTACTCTTAATATAGTTCCGGCGGCAAAACTTGAGTTACGGTATTAAATCGGGTGGCAGAAGCTGGAAATGAGAGGGGTATGATGACTTTGAAGGTTGTAAAAAGGCAGAAGGAGCAGCGATAACGGCAGCGTATGTAGCAAATGTGAGAAGTATTGAATAGGGAGTAACTGTGTGCGTTGTGTACAAGTGGAGTAAAGTTGTGAATAAACGATTGCTGATGCGGCGGTGCAGGATAATCCATTGATGACTGTGAAGGTATCCAAAAGTAAGACGAAAACAAGATATTATGGCAGTGACTCGTGCAGACGGAACACGGTGGTCGTGAAGGACGGTGGTGAACAAGTGACTGCAGATGCTGCAATGCGACCACACAGGGCGATGACGAAGAAGACAGCGACAGAACATGATAACGGCGTAGAGCCGTCGGCGGTGGCAATGAATAGTGCAGTAACTTCGGGCGACGGCGGAGACGACGAATACAACGACGACCAGAGCTAAAGTGACGACGACTGGACCTAGCGACAGCGTGGAAGAGTTCTTCTGGCTCCGGGGCACCCTGAGAGGAGCCAGGTATTGCCTTCTATGATGAGAGGGGTCATAACCCTCTCGCATGTCTGAATATACAGGGTGTTTCAAAAATGACCGCTATATTTGAAACGGCAATACAAACTAAACGAGCAGCGATAGAAATACACCGTTTGTTGCAATATGCTTGGGACAACAGTACATTTTCAGGCAGACAAACTTTCGAAATTACAGTAGTTACAATTGTCAACAACAGATGGCGCTGCCGTCTGCGAAACTCTATAGTACGATATTTTCCACATATCCACCGTGCGTAGCAATAATATGGCGTAGTCTCTGAATGAAATTACCCGAAACCTTTGACAACGTGTCTGGCGGAATGGCTTCACATGCAGATGAGATGTACTGCTTCAGTTGTTCAATTGTTTCTGGTTTCTGGCGGTACACCTGGTCTTTCAAGTGTCCCCACAGAAAGAAGTCACAGGGGTTCATGTCTGGCGAATAGGGAGTCCAATCCACGCCGCCTCCTGTATGTTTCGGATAGCCCAAAGCAATCACACGATCATCGAAATATTCATTCAGGAAATTAAAGACGTCGGCCATGCGATGTGGCCGGGCACCATCTCGCATAAACCACGAGGTGTTCGCAGTGTCGTCTAAGGCAGTTTGTACCGCCCCAAATTCACGAAGAATGTCCACATACCGTGATGCAGTAATCGTTTCGGATCTGAAAAATGGGCCAATGATTCCTTTGGAAGAAATGGCGGCCCAGACCAGTACTTTTTGAGGATGCAGGGACGATGGGACTGCAACATGGGGCTTTTCGGTTCCCATATGCGCCAGTTCTGTTTATTGACGAAGCCGTACAGGTAAAAATAAGCTTCGTCAGTAAACCAAATGCTGCCCACATGCATATCGCAGTCATCAGTCCTGTGTACTATATCGTTAGCGAATGTCTCTCGTGCAGCAATGGCAGCGGCGCTGAGGGGTTGCCGCGTTTGAATTTTGTATGGATAGAGGTGTAAACTCTGGCGCATGAGACGATACGTGGACGTTGGCGTCATTTGGACCGCAGCTACAACATGGTGAACGGAAACCCGAGGCCGCTGTTGGATCGCCTGCTGCAATAGGTGCGCGTTGCCCTCTGTGGTTGCCGTACGCCTACCTGGCCAGCACGTTCATCCGTCACGTTCCCAGTCCGTTGAAATTTTTCAAACTGATCCTTTATTGTATCGCTTTTCGGTCCCTTGGTTACATTAAATCTCCGTTGAAAACTTCGTCTTGTTGCAACAATACTGTGTTCTAGGCAGTGGAATTCCAACACCAGAAAAATCCTCTGTTCTAAGGAATAAACCATGTTGTCCACAGCACACTTGCACGTTGTGAACAGCACACGCTTACAGCAGAAAGACGACGTACAGAATGGCGCACCCACAGACTGCGTTGTCTTCTATATCTTTCACATCACTTGCAGCGCCATCTGTTGTGGAAAATTGTAACTACTGTAATTTCGAAAGTTTGTCCGCTTGAAAATGTACTGTTGTCCCAAGCATATTGTGACAAACGGTGTATTTCTATCGCTGCTCGTTTAGTTTTTATTGCCGTTTCAAATATACCTGTCATTTTTGAAACACCCTGTATATGCGTATATGGTGGTGTAAGAATATACGCGCTTCCACACACCGTGTGACGTGGAGAGCGCAAGAACACAGAAGAAAAACTTCATCATCCATATATACAGAAACGAACCAATCGTGGACCTAACGTGGTGGCTGGGTTACAATAGCGGTACAATGAAACAGAGGCGTAAACACACGGTGCTTACTTTCATAACGTTTCATTTTCCCCATGAGCATCATGCTATCGCCTCCTTGGAAGATAATTTGATCAATGTGTAATGTAACCATAATATGCAGGGTGGTCCAGTTGCCGTGACCGAGTCAAATATCTCCGAAATAGGCCTTAAGCGGAAAAACTACAAAGAACGAAACTTGTCTAGCTTGAAGGAGGAAACCAGATGGTGCTATGGTTGGCCCGCTAGATGGCGCTGTCATAGGTCAAACGGATATCAACTGCGTTTTTTAAAATAGGAACTCCCATTTCTATTACATATTGGTGTAGTACGTAAAGAAATATGAATGTTTTAGTTGGACCACTTTTTTCGCTTTGTGATAGATGGAGCTGTAATAGTCACAAACATATGGCTCACAGTTTTAGACGAACAGCTGGTAACAGGTAGATTTTTAAAATTAAAATGCAGAACGTAGGGACGTTTGAACATTTTATGTCGGTTGTTCCAATGTGATACATGTACCTTTGTGAATTTATCATTTCTGAGAAAGCATGCTGTTACAGCGTGATTACCTGTAAATACCACATTAATACAATAAATGCTCAAATTGATGTCTGTCAACCTTCAATTCATTTGGCAGTAGGTGTAACAATATTCCTCTCAACAGCGAGTAGTTCGCCTTCCGTAATGTTCGCACATGCATTGACAATGCGCTGACGCATGTTGTCAGGCGTTGTCGGTGGATCACGATAGCTAATATCCTTCAACTTTCCCCACAGAAAGAAATACGGGGACGTCAGATCCGGTGAACGTGTGTGCCATGTTAAAGTGCTTCGACGACCAATCCACCTGTCATGATATATGCTATTCGATAGCGCTTCAACAGCTCACGAGCTCTGTGCGGGACATCCATCATGTTGGAAGTACATCGCCATTCGGTCGTGCAGTGAAACATCTTGTAGTAACATCGGTAGACCATTACGTAGTAAATCGGCATACATGGCACCATTTAGATTGCCATCGATAAAATGGTTGCCAATTATCGTTCCTCCCACAATGCTGCACCATACATTAACCCGCCAAGGTCTCTGATGTTCCACTTGTCGCACCCATCGTGGATTTTCCGTTGCCCAATAGTGCATATTATGCCGGTTTACGTTACCGCTGTTGGTGAATGACGCTTCGTCGCTAAATAATGCGATGCAAAAAAATCTGTCATCGTCCCGTAATTTCTCTTGGGCCCAATGGAAAAACTGTACACGACGTTCAAAGTCGTCGCCATGCAATTCCTGGCGCATAGAAATATGGTACGAGTGCAATCGATGTTGATGTAGCATTCTCAACACCGACGTTTTTGAGAGTCCCGATTCGCGGACAATTTGTCGGCTACTGATGTGCGGATTAGCCGCGACAGCAGCTAAAACACCTACTTGGGAATCATCATTTGATGCAGGTCGTTGCGCATTTTGATCACAGTAGCCATACATCAACACGATATCGACCTTTTCCGAAATTGGTAAACTGTCCATTTTACCACGGGTAATGTATCACGAAGCAAATACCGTCCGCACTGGAAGAATGTTATGTGATACCACGTACTTATACGTTCGTGACTATTACAGCGCCATCTATCACAAAGCAAAAAAAGTGGTCCAACCAAAACATTCATATTTCTTTACGTACTACACGAATATGTAAAAAAAGGGGTGGGTTCCTATTTAAAGAAATGCAGTTGACATCCGTTTGACCTATGGCAGCGCCACATAGCGGGGGAATCATAGCGCCATCTGGTTTTCCCCTTCAAGCTAGACGAGTTTCGTTCTTTGTAATTTTTTCGTTGATGTTTATTTCGTGCGATATTGGGCCCGGTCACTATCAATGGACCATCCTGTATATCACACTGGGTTGGCAGTTAATACAAGATAGCATTTCTCACATCAGTTGGAACGAGGATAAGCGCTTATTACCTTGGATTTCATGTTGCTAAGTCCGCCTGCTTAGCTGGGTGGTAACTTCTTCGCCTCCCATGCAAGTGGGCCTCGGTTCGATTCCCAGCCGGGTTGGAGATTTTCTCCTCTCTGGGACTGGGTGTTGTGTTGTCCTCATCATCATTTCATCCTCATCACCGCAAGTCACCCAGCGTGGCGTAGCATGAAATAAGACTTGCACTTGGCGGTCGAACTTGCTTGAATAGGAACTTCCCGGCCAATGATGCCATGTAGTCATTTC
This sequence comes from Schistocerca gregaria, assembly GCF_023897955.1. NCBI lineage: Eukaryota > Metazoa > Arthropoda > Insecta > Orthoptera > Acrididae > Schistocerca > Schistocerca gregaria. Next base: position 351,939,351 of record NC_064922.1, on the reverse strand, counting down.
CATATTTTTCTGTCAAGTTGCTGAAAACACCTTCAATGTTTATTGAATTAAACGAATATATTTCGCATGCATCAACAACTTTAGATTATTTTTCACTTGGCACGTGGCCAATGTAATCTTTTACTACCTGAATCAGATTTGGACCCCAATACGAAATGATATCCATCTAGCTATCAGGATGAAAATATATCGCAATACAAATATTAATTCAATACCTAATTTTCCTCGAGACGTTTGAGTTTCATCTTTATCTACGATAGTAATGGAAGCTGAATAAATGAATTTATAATCGTACCACAGTAAGGACTTTAATCTGGGTCTTCTTGCTTGGATTGCTAACCATTATACCACCACAGGATGACTGCTTACGGCGCTGAGCGGACTACCGAAATCCAACTCCTGCTGAGGCGAAAATAAGCAGAAGATATGAAGTTTATGTTGGGGAAGGAACTGAATTTGCTGTAGCCGTGCAGGGCTGTAATCAGTAGCGCTGTGGTGGTATAGTGGCTAGTGTTCCTGCCCAATAAGAAGAAAATCTGCCTTCATGTCCTGGCCGTTGTACAAATTTTAATTCATTTCTTCATTATCCATCATAATCGTAGGAATATTAAACGTAGATTTTAATGATTCAATCCCTGAGACTAAATATACTGTATACTTTAAAAAACTGCATGTCAGATATTATTTTAGTGTCTTACAACCTTTTCTAAATACAAACATGTAGTGATGTCTATCTGCGGTCGATAGAACTAAATGGTCTTATTTGACCCGTGCCGTATGTGTAAAGACTTAATTGCTGATTTTCTAAGGACCGAGTGTTTCATTATCACCTTGGGTGTTGTGTGAGACAATGGAATATGTAGACAACATGTTATTGTGTTACCCGTTAGTAACGAAAGTATTACACACAAACTGTAGACATTCCACCGTAATCGTACAGAGAGACAACACAAATCGTATTGGAAATCCCCTGATTCATCGAAAATCTGAGTTGTTATTAACGACATAAATGTTACGCTTGTTATTAGTACGTGAATTGGGAAGACGTGTCCCTCAGTAAGACAATTTTTAGTCAAAATTCTTCTAGATGTACTTTTTTCTAAGTGGACGCACATAAACTGTAGGTAAGTAATACAGCGTATTTAAATGTTATCTTTACGTTAGAGTGCGAGATTCTGGCACTTGAAAGGTTGTTGTGTATTTATGTGCTCTGTTTCAACTTCAATGCCTAACTTTTCCAAGGCCAAATCCATCAGCAACTGTCATAATTGGTAGTAATGTGTGACAATCCGACAGCTTCAACCAATGCTAAAAATGATTGAGGCCATGGGTTGTCGTTTCCATGCTAACTATTATGTACTGAAAACAAATTTTCCTGCAAGTTCAGGACCTATAAGCAATATAAATAGTTCTTGTGTACGTGGGTTTCAAAACTACTCAAAGGCATAGAACGAAGTGCGATTTGTTTTGTTTGAAAACAGAATTACAAAATTTTACTTGCATGAAACTGAATACAAAAATATAGTATCTTTACGCTGAGTGCATAAACTTATAATTACACGTAATATAGCCATGTGACTTAAATGTCATCTAATTAATACTTTCAGCTTGTTTATTGAAATCTTTTAGTTGTGTTAAATATACCCTTGGCAAATAACAATTCACTAAAGCAATATTTCCATATACTGAATGACACAAGACCATCATTTAATACGTGTTAATTGAGCGTTCTTTCAGCATTACTACCCACATTTCTCCATTATATTTTGGCCGTGCGGTTCTAGGCGCTACAGTCTGGAACCGAGCGACCGCAACGGTCGCAGGTTCGAATCCTGCCTCGGGCATGGATGTGTGCGATGTCCTTGTGTTAGGTAGGTTCAATTAGTTCAAAGTTCTAGGCGACTGATGACCTGAGAAGTAAAGTAGCATAGTGCTCAGAGCCAGTTGATTTGTCACCATTATATTTCATGTACGTGGCTACACGTGAGTGCTCAAACATTTCAAGAATTTAGGTATGATGGCTATCGAGTGTGCACTGAGTCAGTACAGATTTCTCGCACCATGGGTAATGTCTCATACATTCCATTCGATGTAACATGGTTTCTGGAAGTGCAGTAGAATAGTAATGAGCGTTATTGCCATAAGTACTGTGGTTCACAGCGCGGTGTTGTGTAGTTAGTACTCCACGCTTCCGAAAATCGCAAGTAATTTGTTCGCGATTAGCCCAATTGCCATGCAGTCAACTCATTCTTAGTATTGGTCAACCACGAACGGGTTACATGTTGTTCACTTGATTTGGGATTGAAAACTCTCGTCACCGTAATGAACTACAACGAGAAACTGCCGAATTCGACAAAGCAATGTCAATCATGAAGCTGGGACTAAGCGAAGGAAAAACGGTAAAGGATAACTGTCAAAAGTCTCTCTGATCAAATTTCACAAAGTGAACGGGAACTATGAATATAAATAGTAAGGAGTGTAAATGAAGAATAAACACTGAACAGAATCATTGTGGGTATTTTGCCGCCTCCTTAAAACTGAAAAGAGGAAACTGCCGACGTTTGGCCGCCTTTGTAGCTGTCCTCTTCAGGGCAGTCAGCCACTCCGAAAATGACCGCTGCAAAGGTTGCCGAAACGTTGGCATTTTAGTTGTTTAGTGTTTCATAATGATGTGACCTAATACCAAAAATGATTTTATTGAAATTGGCCTCGGAAGCCTACAACTTGTAGAGGATACACCCCTCGGATTGAGATGTATTTCTATACATTACGTTTAGTCAAGACCATGGGAATACATTTGGGCGATTGTTAACGGTAATAAGACGGTTTTGTTGGTTAAAGAAAAAGCTTCACTTCTGCGCAGATTGCTTTCCACCACAGTAACTTTGCAACAGCGTTCAAATTCCCTTACGCAACCGACACTAACGGTTCTACTTTTAAATTAACGACAGGTGAAATATTTAAACTTGGCGTAGTGTCTGCATGCAAAATTGGCAATTTGCAAAGCCCCGAAATCTGTTTACCTCTGATGGTTTCTTTATGTTGACGGAAGCAGAATGAGGCATCATACAAACGGAAAGCACCCACGTGCATAATGTACAGCGCAAACTAGCGCTTGTTTTCGACATTCTCTCACTAATTTCCTGCCACTTTTCACTTGGTCAAAATTGCGGTAATAAAGTAAAAGTCAGTCACTGAACTCTGGTAAATACATTACTGTCACTCAGCTTTAATGCATTTATGTTGATATTCTGGACGAAAACAACGTGACGGCGTGTTTAAGATGGGCTAAAAATTCTTAATTTTTCTACTAAGACACTGCCGCAAAATAAAACAATGCTGTCAATAGAATGTCTTGCTTTAACCGCAAAATAACTTCCAGAAACTTTGAACTTCAACATCTGTGCAAGATACTAACAGAGACGTTGCGATATCTTGTTTGGCAAGGAATAAGCAAGAGACTTACTTCGAATGAGTTGTAAGCGATAAAAAAAATGGAAATCTAACTTTAAATGTTATATTTTTGCCAGAGCGATCATCCCTTTGAAGGAAGCACTGAAATATAGTGGTGACAGTTGAAAATTAGCCTTCAGAACCTGCTAGAAATACTAACACGGACTTTGCGAAAGATTTTTATTGGTTAGCACACAGGAATTTTTCTTCAAATGATTTGTAGCGATATAAAATGGAAATATTACTTTAAACGTTACAAATATTTTTGCCACTGAATCATAGCTTTGAAGTACGCGATGGAATGCAGAACTCACACCTGAAAATTAACGCTCTGTTCTGTTTTTGTTTTGTGTTTCTCAGTATTCTTTTAACAGCTTTGGAGTACCGTACATAGCGTCTAACCCCAGTAAAAAATTTGACTTATCTCATAAAAACCCTGGCACTTCTGAAAATATTAATTTTGAAAATATCTATGTATTGTGGTCAGTCAACACTTGCACACGAAAACTAAGTTTAAAGTAGACTCGTTAAACTGGTGGCCATAAAGAGATCCATGAAACCGATGAATGTAGTGTTTGCAACTATTGTGGTCTTCACGAGTCGATAATTGACATCTGCATTTTACCTTCCACGACAAAAATGTTCGAAGAATAGTTATTTACATTTAAAAAATACACTACGCATTGGCTTTAGACAAACTGGAAAAGAAAATTGTGAACATATTTATGAATCAAAATGTGTGGAGAAACCGGCACATAGAATAGGCGGCAATTACTGTGCTGATAAACCTCTTACATTATTTGATTTTCAAACAGCTGAGCAGAACTGAACGTACTCAGACATTTCGCTCTTTACGTATTCTGATCCACACTAAACTGACACACAATATTTTTAGCGCAACGCAATCTGACTTTCAATAATCCCTACAAAATAGTGGCCCTGACTAACATTAACCTATACCTTTCACAAATCACATACCTCACAAAAATCTTCGTTACTCAAACTACTGCAATACAGCGAGCGCCACTACTGCCAGCTAAATAAAAGATTCAAACTACTGCAGGCACTAACTACTGAAAGATTTTGATAGAGAACGTCAATAGTGTTCAAAAGTAATAATATATACAGGGTGAGTCACCTAACATTACCGCTGGATATATTTCGTAAATCACATCAAACACTGACGAACCGATTCCACAGACCGAACGTGAGGAGAGGGCTAGTGTAATTGTTTAATACAAACCATACAAAAATTGCACGGAAGTATGTTTTTTAACACAAACCTCCTTTTTTTTTAAATGGAACCACGTTAGTTTTGTTAGCACATCTGAACATATAAACAAATACGTTATCAGTGCCGTTTGTTGCATTGTAAAACGTTAATTACATCCGGAGATATTGTAACCTAAAGTTGACGCTTGAAACCTCCGACGTTCAGTGCGTGTTGTAACAAACACGGGCCACGGTCGGCCAGCAGCATCTTCAGAGACATGTTTACGATGACGACCGTGTTTACGAGTGTGGCTGTAGTGCAGTGTTGTGGTTTGGTCTAGTTGTCGCAGTGTCCGCATGTAGCGCTTGCTGCTATTGTTATTCGTCTCTGCAGGCAGACCAACAGTAGTACACAGTGTTACTAGAAGTCTGTGATAGTGTAGTGTTGTAGGAACTGTGACCATTGTGTATTCGAACTCTGAAAAGGTGGAAATGATACTCATCTATGGCGAGTGTCGACGAAATGCAGCTGAAGCCTGCAGGGTGTATGCAGAACGCTACCCGCACAGAGAGCATTCAACGTTCCGCACATTGCAAAACATCTACCTCCAACTGTATGCAACAGGTATGGTCGTAGCACGCAAACGGGTCCGTAACAGGCCCGTCACAGAAGAAGCGGGTGCAGTTGGTGTGTTAGCTGCTGTTGCCATGAACCCACACATGAGTACACGTGACATTGCGAGAGCCGGTGGACTGAGTCAAAGTAGTGTCATGCGCATACTGCATCGTCACCGCTTTCACCTGTTTCATGTGTCGCTACATCAATTCTGACAATGGGCATTAACAGAGAATTCGTTACAGTTCTACCTGTTTACCGATGAAGCGGGTTTCACAAACCACGGGCAGTGAATCTATGGAACGTGCATTACTGGTCCGTGGATAATCCTCGCTGGCTGAGACAGTTAGAGCGACAGCGACAGCGACTGTGGACTGTAAATGTATGGTGCGGAATCATTGGCGACCACCTCATTGGTCCTCACTTCATTGCAGGGGCCCAAACAGCTACAACACACATCGCGTTTGTACAGAATTATCTGCCAACGTTGGCCGAAAACGTGCCACTGGAAACGCGTCGACGTATGTGGTATCAGCATGATGGTACACCTGCACATTCCGCAATTAACACTAGGCTGACCCTTGACAGGATGTTCGACGGGCGTTTCATAGGACGTGGAGGATGCATAAATTGGCCAGCCCGTTCTCCTGATTTTACACCTCTGGGTAGCGTGATGTGCCTACAACCCCAGAGGATATGAAACAACGTATTGTGGCAGCCTGGGGCGACATTACACCAGATGTACTGCGGCGTGTACTACATTCATTACGCCAGAGATTGCAATTGTGTGCATGAAATGGTGGCCACCACAATGAACATCTATTGGCCTGACATGTCGGGACACACTCTATTCCACTCCGTACTTGAAAACGGAAACCACGTGTGTACGTGTACCTCACCCCTTATGGTAATGTACATGTGCGTCAGTGAAAAAGACCAATAAAAAGGTGTTAGCATGTGGACGTAATGTGTTGTTCCAGTATCTTCTGTACCTAAGGTCCATCACAGTTCCCTTTGGATCCCTACGTAATTAGGTGCTCTCCGATACACACGATCGAACAGCGGAGGAGTGGTACTCAAGCGTCAACTTTAGGTTACAATATCTCCGGATGTAATTATCATTTTACAATGCAACAAACGGCACTGATAACGTATTTGTTTATATGTTCAGATGTGCTAACAAAGCAAACGGGGTTACATTTAAAAATACGTAGGTTTGTGTTAAAAAACATACTTCCGTGCATTTTTGTATGGTTTGTATTAACCAATTACACTAGCCCTCTCCTCACGTTCGGTCTGTGGAATCGGTTCGTCAGTGTTTGATGTGATTTACGAAATATATCCAGCGGTAATGTTAGGTGACTCACCCTGTATATATTATTACTTTTGAACACTATTGACGTTCTCTATCAAAATCTTTCAGTAGTTAGTGCCTGCAGTAGTTTGAATCTTTTATTTAGCTGGCAGTAGTGGCGCTCGCTGTATTGCAGTAGTTTGAGTAACGAAGATTTTTGTGAGGTATGTGATTTGTGAAAGGTATAGGTTAATGTTAGTCAGGGCCACTATTTTGTAGGGATTATTGAAAATCAGATTGCGTTGCTCTTAAAGTATTGTGTGTCAGTTTAGTGTGGATCAGAATACGTAAAGAGCGAAATATCTGAGTACGTTCAGTTCTGCTCAGCTGTTTGAAAATCAAATAATGTAAGAGGTTTATCAGCACAGTAATTCTTTTCAAAGGGGACGTTTCAGCACTTCAATTCGTTACAGCTTTTGTCAGCTCCTTTTTTCTGTTTCAAATAAAGATTTGTAACGAGTCGCGTCCCAGCTGGAGATGAGCGTTTAATTAGTCCATACGTTTGCCGCCTACTCAATCTGCCGGTTTCCCCACACATTTTGATTCATAAATATGTTCACAATTTTCTTTCCCAGGTTCTCTAAAGCCAATGCGTAGTGTACTTTTTAAATGTAAATGACTATTCTTTGAACATTTTTGTCGTGGAAGGTAAAATGCAGATGTCAATTATCGACACGTGAAGACCTCAATAGTTGCAAACACTACATTCATCAGTTTCATGGATGTCTTTATGGCCACCAGTTTAACGAGTCTGCTTTAAACTTAGTTTTCGTGTGCAAGTGTTGACTGACCACAATATATAGATATTTCCAAAATTAATATTTTCAGAAGTGCCAGGGTTTTTATGAGATAAGTCAAATTTTTTACTGGGGTTAGACGCTATGTACGGTACTCCAAAGCTGTTAAAAGAATACTGAGAAACACAAAACAATGAAACAGAACAGAGCGTTAATTTTCAGGTGTGAGTTCTGCATTCCATCGCGTACTTCAAAGCTCTGAGTCTGTGCAAAAATATTTGTAACGTTTAAAGTACTATTTCCATTTTATATGCAGTGTGTGCAAAAACATCCTTGCCAGACTTACGCAGCGCACTCGAAACACCCTTGGCAACAAGTGGGCACCTACATATCCTCCATACAGACCAGATACCTCCACATGCCATTTCCATTTCCATACTTTTTAGCCGTGAATAAAGACATTCGATTTGCTTCAGAGAAAGAGGTACACCCCTGGGTGCAGTCATGGTACCGTAGGCAACCGCAAACATTTTTCCATGAAGAATTTGACCATGTTGTGTCACAGTGGGATGAAATATGTATTAACTGTTTGGCGATTGCTTTTGAAGTAACGAAGTGTTTACTTACTTGTTTCCATATGTCTCGTTTTCATTTGACTGCTGCTTATAATTAAGTTGGTGAGACTGTGTGACAAAGAGATTTTACTCTTACCAAAGAGTGCACACACACACACACACACACACACACACACACACACACACACACCCACACACAGTTTATACCAACATGTGTGATCTGTACGCACGAAATTGCACCGTATTGTATTGTGTACCTCGTAGGCTTACGCTATATTGTTTTTTTTCTTTTTATCTCACCAATAATCTCTCTTTTTTTAACTGTGTTTTACTACCTAAACTCTGTAAGTTACGCCGATAGTCACAGAATGACTGATGCTTTCATTTTTTTCACATATACTGGCAGCGACCTAGAATTCCAGTGTCTTCTTTCTGAATACCATGATTAATTTTGTTTAAGCTTTTCCTTTTGTAACCATCAAGACTGATAGAAGCACTGGGAGCAGCATCAATTATCCCGCCACGTCGAGAACCGTTCCCTGTCATTAAACAGTTCGTTTTTAGATACTTTCAATCAGCCGATCCGTCACTGATTGAAAGTTGCAGACGGTCGTGGAAGCGGTAAGTTTGGTCACAGCGGCAGGAGGTCTGCCTAAGTGACTACAAGCTAGTACGTGCCTTCTCGCTGGCAGATAGATTCGACGTAGATCAACTCTCCAGGAGGCCACAGTAGGACGTACTTGTGAAATGCTCGTCGCTCACTTTGACAAGTTTTCCGCCAGTCGCACTTCCAGGTTATCACTCTGTTCTACAACTGAAAGCTAAGTATATTGGATGGTAATGACAAAAGAGAGCTGTTGTTTCTCAAAATAAATGTATTTAATCGGAATTTTTTAATTGGAGTTATCAATAACCCATCCAAAATCGGTGTCTTGTCATCCTTCCAAACATTCTTGTCCTAATTGCTGTCATAATATGAGCATGTAATCAATAAGAGAGACAAATATAGATTTGCAATTAAAATCTTGAACTGCAGAGAATCGAAGGCCGCACTACGGGAATCAACAGACTTTTAATTCCTCTCCCGTGTCAATCCCTTCATCTCAGTGTAGTACTTGCAACCTACGTCTTCAATTATTTGCTTTATGCATTCCAATCTGTGTCTTCCTCTATAGTTTTTACCCTTTATATCTCCATCTAGTACCATTAAACCCATTCCCTGATGTCTTGACAGATGTCCTATCACCCTGTACCTTCTTCTTGTCTGTGTTTTCCACATATTCTTTTCCTTTACGATTCTGCGCAGAAGTTCCTCATTCCTTACATTTTCACTCCACCTGATTTTCATCATTCGTCTGTAGCACCACATCTCAAATGTTTCGATTCTCTTCTGTTCCGGGTTTCCCACAGTCCATGTTTCACTGCCACACAATTTTGTGCTCAAAACGTACATTCTCAGTAATTTCTTCCGCAAATTAAGGCCTATGTTTGATACTAGTGGACTTATTCAGGAATTCACTTTATGCCAATGCTAATCTGATTTTGATGTTTTCCTGCTCCATCCGTCATTGGCTATTTTGCTGCCTAGGTAATAGAATTCCTTTACACCGTGACCATCAATCCTGATGTTAAGTTTCTCGCTTTTCTCATTTCTGCTACTTCTCATTACTTCGTTGTACTTCTATTTAATATCAATCCATATTCTGTACTCATTAGACTGTTCATTCCATTCAGCAAATCATGTAATTCTTCCTTTCCCTCAGGATAGCAATGTTATCAGCGAATCGTATATTGAAATCCCTCCGCCTTGAATTTTAATTCCACTCCTGAACCTCTCTTTTATTTCCAACACTGCTTCTTCGATGTACAGACTGAACGGTAGAGGCGAAAGATTTACACGCTTCTTAACCCGATCACTTCGTACTTGGTCGTCCACTCTTATTATTCCCTCTTAGGTCTTGTACATATTGTGTATTACTCATCTCTCCCTATGGCTTATCCCAGTTTTTCTCAGAATTTCGAACATCTTGTACCATTTTACATTGTCGAATGCCTTTTACAGGTCGACAAATCCAATGAACGTGTCTTGGTTTTCCATTAGCCTTGCTTCCATTAGCAACCGCAACGTCAAAATTGTCTCTCTGGTGCCTTTGTCTTTCTTATAGCCAAACTGATCGCGCCTTCTAAAACATCCTCAATTTTCTTTCCCATTCGTCTATACATTATTCCTGTCAGCAACTTTGATGCATGAGCTGTTAAGCTAATTGTGCGATAATTCTCGCACTTGTCAACTCTTGCAGTCTTCTGAATTGTGTGGATGATATTTCTTCGAAAGTCAGATGATATGTCGCCAGACTCATACACCAGACTGTATAATATGTTTGTTGCCGTTTTCCCCAATGATGTTAGAAATTGTAATGGAATGTTATCTATCCCTTCTGCCTTATTTGATCATAACTCGTCCTAAGTGGATGTCGTTAGGGATTTCAATATTCCGGGATCAACAGTGCCAAGTTTGTGCTGATAATACTGGGTTTCAGGCATTACCTCTCAACCACCGACAGCACAATAGACGATCGCCTTCTCTTAACGCCCGAGAGCGGCGGCGTTAATTTATAGTTGTCGGCGCTAAGAGACAAGAAATACTGCGTGAAATAACCGCAGAAATCAATCTGTAACATACGACTAACGTACCCGATAGGACGGTGCGGCGAAATTCAGCGTTAATGAGCTGTGGCAGTAAACAAGCCACGCGAGTGCCATTGCTTACAGCGCCACATCGTCTGCAGCGTAGCTCCTGGGCTCGTGACCATGTCGGTTGGAACCTTGACGGCTGTTAAACCGTGTCCTGGTCAGATGAGTCCCGACTGCAGCAGGTAAGAGCTGATGGTAGGATTTCAGTGTGCTGCAGACGCCACGAAGCAAAGAACCCAATTTGTCAACAAGGCACTTTACAGACTGGTGGTGGTTTCATAACGATGTTGGCTGTGTTTATATGGAGTGGGACTGGTCCTCTGGTGCAAGTGAACTGACGATCGACTGGAAATGGTTTTGTTCGACTACTTGGAGACCGTTTACGGCTATGTGCGGACCTCGTGTTCCCGAATAACGATGGAATTTTATTGATGACATTGCGCCATGTCACCGGGCCAGAATTGTTCTCGACTGCTTTGAAGAACATTCTGCACAGTTCGAGCCACCTAGAACACCCGACATGAATCCCATGGAACATTCATGGAACGTAATTCGGAGGTCAGTCTATCTACAAAATCCTGAACTGTCAGACTTCTACATTTCTGGACGCCTCTAGATGCTGAACGGCTCCAAGTTCCTGTAGGGGACATCCAACGACTTGTTGTGTCCATTCCATGTCGAGTTGCTGTAGTGTTACAGCGGTTAATTACAGCAGGTCCGACACGATATCAGAAGGGATACCAGAACTTTTGCTACACCCAGTGTAGCTTGTTCCACCCAGACTTCTTCTCCATGACTCTACACACGATGTAATACCCTTAATGTACTCAGTGTAGATCACAGGCGAAAAATCTCACCTAATAACCTACTGTCATTTAAAACAAATTAACCTGGAAAGGGTCTTTGTAGATATTCCATTGCATGATATAACCAACGAGCCGACGTGAGCCAGTAAAGTCCCGAAATTAAGAACCATTGTGTGACAAACACGCTCCTAGACGTTTTATCGAAGTTGAGAGAGCTCCTGCTTCTCTGCAGAACTACGCCAGGCAACGAATAAACTTGACTTTGCAACATTCGTGAGAAATGCAAGTCCTCAGCTGTATGAAGTATACAGTAACTGGGACGTGAGTCACAAGAAAAAGGCAAACACATGCTTGTAGTTGACAACGTTTTATTGCACATATCCCCAACAGCAGTTGTACAAAATCTTTTACAAACCGGCCTTCCAATAGACACCAGTAACAAATATAATTAAAAACCTTATAGAGTCTTTATATGAATATACGGAATAAAAAATAGTCCCAGATAAATCTACATGGCAAATTGCCCACAAATTTAATAGGAATTTCCCCAGATGAAATCCCCATTGGTAAAACAAGCAGCAGTACAGAATACTAAATAACAGATTTCAAGCAAAAGACCAAAATCCCCAACGGCAATCTTAGACCAATAAACAAATAATAGAACAACGGAATTCCACCAATTATATAGCGACTTACTCCACTGATCTCATTCGTGAAATCACTTGAAAGTAATACAGCAATATTCATGCAGAAAAGACAGTTACCTCAGTATTTTGCCGTCCGCTAGTCTCGTACAAATTTATTCACTTGGCACCGACAGCGGTAATTCGCATCATTTGGCTTGTCGCGGGCCGTTCTAGACATTATCGGGAGATTATAAATTGTTAAGTGTTACTAATCTCATCATTAGTTCTCATAGGTTGAGAACCTGAAATTTCGAAGATGCATATACGTAAATAAATACAGAATTTGTTTGTTTCAAACATTTGTTTATTTAAAGTTTTGGAAAAATAATCAATTACGAATTGCACTTTGTAAAGCCGGTCGGTATTATCCGGTTTAGTTTGCTGTTGGAAAAATGAAAAAAAATGATAATATTTGTCTGAATGGGTTGTGGGATATCGTTTTGCAAAATATCGGTGTATCTATCAAAAGATTCGTTGACCAATAATCATCGATCTCTCCTCTTCCTACAATTCCCGAAATGATAGCAAGCCGAAACCATTTTCTACGTTCGGGTCCCGTGGCGTCGACAAATTTGATGTATTTTTTTTATCCAATTTTGTTTTCTTTTGTAATTTTTACTGTATTACTTGTTGGCTTCGTTGCTAATATATTCAAACAGATCGTTCGCGATATATAATTCGACGATATCCTCGACGATCTGTGGGAAATATGTTTGGACTCGGAGATCGTTGAAATTTACTAGTAATCCTCGGTAAATAAAAGTCTGACTACTGTGCACTGTCCTCTTCGTCTGATTCATCCGAATCAGTTGGGAACCGTAGCGTTCGGCAAATTCTTCTTGGACGTGTTTCACTATCTCCCAACGATTCTGCTACACTTTCGTTTTTTCGATATCAGATGTCTTTTTCCCAATCGCCCAAGTTGTCCGGAACGTCAGACAAGACGTCCGCGCATTCATCGTAAATAATCGTGTCGTCTCTTTCGTCTGTCATGATGAAAGGTCACAAGTACTTATAAAAACAAAACACTTCTTGCCGTGTGTAACTTACTGTCCTAAAGAAAACACAAACAGAATGCAAGAGATACTGAAGTGCTGTTGCCAGCCACTGCGCGATACTATGCTGACGACACGACTGTGGTGTCGCCGGCCGTTGACCTCTATTTCGCGCACGACACCACTGTGCTGTCGCACGCGGCAGAGTGTTAATAGTCAGTGTAAGATCCACACAACAACAGGAGCAGCGTAACGGATGACCTAACCTGAAACAAGAGTGACCAGACTACTAAGAACAGGAGACGCACCTTGGCGCAGCCCGAACCCATTAACGAGAGGAATCTCCAAATAATTACAAGAGAGAATACTCAACTTTTGTCAAGTGCTGAGGCGAGCAGCGACTCTGACAGGATACAGCGAAGTAGCGCCAAGCCTCACCAACACGTAGCTGGCCGAGCTAACGGCGTCCGAAAAATTTTCAATCAAGGTCACACTCCCTGTTTGGTCAATCCGGAAGTGCTTGTGCCCTCCGCTCGTAGTAAACTGTAACATAAAGAAAACAAAGGACAGACAATCAAACCAAAAGAGACGACACAAACCCTCTTGTTTCCAAGTTATATGCCCCGACTCCAAATTTCAAATTCACTACCCTTAACAACTACAAGACCTCAAACAAGTAGCATAGAAAAATATTTACACCTCATACTTCTTTGCCCTCATAGGCAGACCACAATAACAAGCATAAAATCTGGAGGAATTAACAGCCTGCCGAACAAAGAACATAAAAATCCATAATAGAAGATACCAAAGTCACGGACCCTCCAAATGAAGACCACAAAATAAATCATAATACATTCAAGTAACATTACAAGCACACTGTCTTAACACTAAACATGGCCTGCACAATATCCTAGAATGACTCACGCAGTCTCCATGCTTCTCATACCATTGTGCTCCCGTCACCGAGCAATGTTTTACAATCTTAACAGCACTGCTCACCAAGAGGACGTTCCTTATTCCCGCCATGGCGCGGATAATCACATACAAATCACTGTTTCCAGCTGTGAACACACATTACTATCAGACTGATCACAAACACAACTTCAAAGAAGTAGCCGATGCTTACCGTTACTAGCAGCAATCGACGAAAATCCACGTAGCAAACATAGGCATCCAGCATCAGGTAGTACAACATGCACACTTGCATTGGAGATCATCACCAACATCGCCGCCGACACGCTCCTCATATTCAAAACACAGCGCTGCCAGCAACCAACGCTCCTCCGTAACGGTCACTCGAACACTCGCCAACACAACATACGGGCAAGTACGACCGCTAGGGCCTCGCAGCGGAAAACAAAGAGCGCTATATCCTTCTCCTTCTTTTTCTTTCTTTATTGGATTTCGATTCCCCTCCAGAGGGGGGTGTGGTCTGGTAGTAGCACAAAACGCTACCTACAGAAAAGATAATAAAAATCAAAATGAAGAGATGTAACAATAACAGCAGGCGATAAAAATGGTGACTGTTAAAAACTGAAACAAGGCGACAAAGTTGCGAAGAAACTATAAAAACAAAAGGTTGGTGATGCTGTTTAAAACACATAGTAAGTAGATAGTCACACTTAAAAAAGATGGCAAGTCTGGTTTCTGTTTGCAAGAGTTAAAAACACACCTTGGCGTCAGTATGGTGGCTGGCCACAACACTGACAGGGGACACACAACATTGAACACTCACTTAAAACATCACTGTAGATGTGACATGGCGGCAGATTGGGGTGGCGGGAGGACCCAGACTGATGATGGGGAAAAAGGGGGGAGGAGAGGCACAGAAAAAACGGGGAGCCGATGGAGGGCGACTCGGGAGAGAGAAGGGAGTCAGAGAGAGGGCATGTGGAGAAAAAAAACGGGATGGAATGGGGGGGGTGGAGAGGGAGCGCGGAAAAGGACAGGGGCAGGAGGTGAGGATCAGAGTTGGTAGGAGGGATAAATTGAAGGAGAAAGGGCATCACCCCGGAGGGGAATCGATGAAAGCCGCCTTGGGAAAAAAGATGGAGGTTGTAGAGGTGGAGAGTAGGGGGGAGGGGGCACCACGGTGAAGGATCTGGAGAGGGTGGGTGTTGTAGAGGAGAGGAGCAACCAAGTGATGAGGGGGATGAAGTCGGCGGGAGGTGTAGAGGATGCAGATATGTACTAGGAAAAGGAACAGGTTGGGGAAAGGAATCAGGTCATAAAGGATCCATGCGGAGGATGGGAGGTGTATGTGGAAGGCGAAGAGGGGTGCATGGAGTTCGCGGATCTGGAGGGACTTACGGAATTTGGGGCCGGGGGGGGGGGCGATAGCTGTAGCTGGAACAGCTGCATTTACATAGGAGGTACAAGAGGATAACCCAAGAGAAAATGCGCATGCCAGAACGAGCGTTATTACTGCCCCTACTAGATAAGAGAATCACTGGCGCCAGCAACTCCCACACAGCTCAGAAATCTTTGAGCCAAAGCGAGGCAAATCTCACGTAATGAGCCACCCTCGCCCTGTTGTATGAAGCGTATGGATCCTACAACTCTGTGGAGAAAACCGCGCAGATTCGGCGTAGGAAAGACAAAAGTCGAACACTCCTAGCCTCCGCCGACGCAAAAAACGGTTTTTCTTATCTCAGTCAGTTCTGTTCTCAGATTTCTCAGGTTGCGATAAATTATCTGCCACAAAACAGCACCTTCTCTACAGGTGCGATTTTTTTTTTCTAGCTTAGGTACTGAAACGGCAAGAATCCTGTGAATAACAGTATGTGCGCGTAGGCGGCAGCACAAGACCGAAAACATAGGATGAGTCAAGAAGAAATTAATAAGTAAGAAAAAAGGTGACAGATTCGGGACCTGCTACTGTATTCACTATCAGTATGCGAGCTTCATTTCGAAGTACCTAAAAATTCAACCGTGAATTACATAAATTTCAGAGAGAAAAAGACATTATAATTCCAACATATAGAGGAACTGAATCTACAAACAGTTTTTAGCTGTCCCTATTTTGAGACAAATTGATAATTTGTTCGAGATCGCGGCAATCATTGAAAAGAATTAAGTTTAATCAAAGAATCTGCCTAACAGTGAGACATGTACAAATATTGAAAAATCCCGACGTTTGAGGCTGAACCAGGTTAGCGAACCTCAGGGACAATGGCGAGAAGTAGCTGTTTCTACATCAAGCTGATCACCGGCGATATTGTTTGAGGCCATGTGTGTACTGGTGTGTGGCGCTAGCCGCTCTTTGAAAGGACCGGCGGCCGTCACTTCAGCCGATTCTGTGAAATCTTCTTGGAGCAGCAGCTTCGTCTAAGGCCGGGTATTCAGCACAGGCATGCATTACCGTGGTGTAGTAACATTCAGCTGCTAATAAACTTGAACTGAAATTAGTAACTTCATCCGATTTCGATTGCCATCTCGTTCGATTGGCGATAGCGAGTATTTCGCGTTACAACGGGACAGCAGCAGCTTCCTCCATGTGGTAAGATTTATCGATATCTCCCCTAGTCCTCTCTTAAATCTGGTTCTAATTGTTCAGCAGTCTCTCAGACGCGGTCTGAGTTATGTGTGTGCAGTCCTACTTCACTGCTCATCCTCTGCATCGTTTTCTGATTATGTTTATGTCAGTAGAGGCTACTCTAGGTTAAACATTGCCTTGTTCTGTTGTGATTCCAGAATACATCTCCCTTTTTCTATTTTCTAAGTCATTTACTAGTCTTGTGATTCCTACCAACTTCCCTAGTACGCATACAAATCAATGCCCCCCTGCAAGAGGGGATGTAGTCAACACCTTACCGAGGTCTGATACTGGATCGAAAATTAATTTGAGAGCCCGACTGCCTATTCAAATTTAACTTGCCCACAAATTGGGGCAGGTTCTCTTGGTTTATGCCTCCTGTGGTCGATCACTGTGCCAGACAGTAAATTCGTTGTCGCTACTATTACTCCAGCTCTCACACTGTTAATAGCGAAATAATTTTTACTCATTGAAAGCAAAGATTAATTCAACTAATACGAAAGAGTAATAATCTGACATCACCAGCCTGATCAGCATGCTACCTGCAGTATCTAAATCTTTGGAGTATATTGTTAACGAACAGCAGACGTATCACCTCTGAACTTGTAACATCCACGATCAATCAGGTTTCCAAGGACATCTCAGGACAGCAACTGCATTAATGAAAATGACTGACGGAAGCAAATATGCCGTGAAGAGACCTGTAGCTACTATTTTATCGTTGGTTGACTTCAGTAAGGCCTTCGATACTGTTGAATTCCATACATTACTTATCAAACAGCTGAATATCTCGTACTATGGCGGTACCGAGATTCGACAACTATCTCAAAAAAACAGACGACAACGAGTCGTCTGTGCGTCGACGAAGTCATCATTGCCTCATATACTCTCTACATTCCTTCAGGGTCCCGTCCTTGGTCCATTGCTTTTCTCATTGTAAGTCAATAGCATTGTATCTGTACTTCTCTCTTGTAACTACCACTTCTATGCTGATAAAAATGGAAATGTCGTGTGACAAGTGCCTCCCGTCGGGCAGACCGTTCGCCTGGTGCAGGTCTTTCGATTTGACGCCACTTAGGCGACTTGCGCGTCGATGGGGATGGAATGATGATGATTAGGACAACACAACATCCAGTCTCCGACCTAGCCGGGAATCGAACCCGGGTCCTTTGGATTGACAGCCTGTCGCGCTGAACACTCAGCTACCGGGGGCGGACTCTATGCTGATGATATCCAACTAAATGGCAGTCCTAAGATCACTGCCTCTGACATGACATCTATGCATATTTATTATGCGTCACCATGAGCATTAAGCCTCAGACTAAAGCCTAAAAAGTAACAAGCCATTTTAACATCAAATATAAATATTTTTTAACAAACAATATAAAACCATTAAAATCATCCAAAATACTTCTGCTCGCCGGATTACCTGCTAATAGCTACTTTATCACAGGATCGTACCCGAGTGGTTTCGTGATGATTTAATCACATCCTTAGGTGTGTACATATATGAAAAATATGATGAGAATTAAAATTAGGCCCAGTTGACGTAGTGTTATTGAAAGCGCCAGCACGTAAGATGGCCAAGAGAACTGGCCAACCAGAAGTATGAAAATATACCGAAATAGATTAAAGAGAATAAAGTCAATGACTAATATAAAAAGTACATAGAGGGGAATTACAGGGCGTCAGGAAAGTTAAAAGTGTCAAACAAAAACTTCCTCTGATAAAAGATTAATGATATAAAAATATTACAAAACGATCTGTAATAACGGTTAACACTGCAACGAAACCAATTATGGGAACATTTTAAATGGAGACGAGTAAACGTTCGATAGTCACAAAATAATAGTAGACATGAGCAGAGAGAATAATGAACAGATGGGGTGTCAAACGGAACATAAACTTCCCACAGTAAAACAGCGCAAATATAAAATTACAGAGGTTACTTGCTTCCCAAAGTTTCGATGAAGAGAATCAAGTGATTATAGTTAGGTGGAGTAGGTAACGGACTGATTAAAGACATAGAGACAGTACGGTATTGACGGTGACCAGGACGAAACACGAGTAGAAACTACTCACAGGAGTGTAGGATTGGTGTAGGTCGTTCAGCGCTGTGACGAGCCCATGTAGGACACGGCTGTTGGCCGTGTAACACGGATACGGGTGGGCTGTTGCTAGCTGAAACGAGGTTTCTCATGTGTCGTGCTGTTGCTACAGTTGCGCTACTGGAGAACACTAGACTAGTCTACATCTAAATACCGCAGGGAAGCAGAGGTTAGCTGTATTTCCTGCAAAGAATATGCAGGGGTCACTACCACACAAGTGTTTCCTAGAACAAATATCGGGGTGGCACCTATTTTAGGTTAGATTAAGGGTTCAGGCAGCCAAATTTGAAGGAAATTACAACGGCAGAGGGTCCCAACAAATTTTCTAAGTAATCATAGAGATGTAAAATTAGCCTCTTTCATCAGCTTGTTAGGGACTTGAGAACGAAGGTATATGAGCTCACTGTTTGTTTGGAAGCTTTACAAAGTCATAGAGGGAACAACATAAATTTATAACCGTAGGAATAGCAAAATTAAGTGTCAGTGGTCATACATCATCTTCTTCCTATTGTCGAGTGCATAGGGGCAGGAGGTTAATTGTCACACACATAAAGACAGAATAAAAGACTAGGAAAGTTTAAAGAAGTAATTTGTGTAAATTAGGACATAGAAGCATGTACTTGTGAGATGACGGTTAAAAAATACGAGTTTTGCCAGGGTGTACAGATACCCTTTGGAATTCTTCGATATTTTTATTAGGGATTTTGACTCATTGCTATGCTGTCAGACAAACAGAACCGAATAATCTTTGTGGTGAATACGATTCACAGTGAGTCAGAGAGCGAAAATGACATAGAAATGTTATTTAAATCGTACATTTTGCTATCACTAATTAATTTTCCAAAATATTTGGATCAAGATTACGGAATACTAATAGACGTAGACCTTACAGACGAATGTCAAAATAAGTAAATATATGTGTACCTAGAAGTTAATAGACTCTCAAATATTGATGGACAGGTAATTAATATAAATGTTATACGGTATTGCTATAAAGTAGGGTGGGAACAATTGTGAGAACTAGTTACGATAATTCATATTTACGGATCAGGAAAATTGAAAAATAACTTATAAAGGTGAACTGCAATGAAATTTATAGGGAGAAAACATGAAACGTTGATTTCAGGTTATTCCATGACATGTATGTGATGTTATTTAACAACTTTTTTTCCAGTAAAGCGGCAAGGGAACAACATGGTAATTGCATTTTTGTAATTTTGTATATTTCTCGTACGTCAGTGTCAGAACTAAGATATCAATCCACCAAATGTGTCCTAAGCATCTTTCAAAAATTCTATAGAAAATCGCTCTTGAACTTTTACGGGCGTTTTCAATTGGTTCAAATGGATCTGAAGACTGAGGTCATCAGTCCCATAGAACTTAGAACAACTTAAACCTAACTAACCTAAGGACGTCACACATGTCCATGCCCGAGGCAGGATTTGAACCTGCAACCGTAGCGGCCACCCGATTCCAGACTGTAGCGCCTAGAACCGCTCGGCCACTCCGGCCACCGGCGTCTTCAATTCGTAAAGCTAACTAGAGTATTCGATGTGCAACATAGTTCTGTGGTAGAATTCTTCCATGGCACATGAATGCCCTCGATTTAATTCGAGGGCAATGAAAATTTCTAAACAACGGCACATGTACTACCGGCATTTTCGTGAAGAGTAAGATACATGTAGATGAAAAAAATTCTAATACTTTTTAATGATCTTTATTAACGATCTCATATAAATCGTGATAAACAGCATATATTTCACGAATTATATATATAAATGACGTAGGCGTACAAACTGTATTAAAAATAGTAATGGCTGAAACAATGCTCAAGTCAGCAATTACCAGTTTCGAGCGCTACTTTTTTTCAACTTCATGTATTTTATGCTTCACGTAAATACTCGTAGAAAGTCCACATTTGTTTTGAAAATTTGCGTCGACCAGGCCTCAAACTTGAGCCCCCGACGACATAAGCAGGTGTTCAACCAGACAGAAACGTCACCCTTTGAGTATTGGTTTTAGTCTTAGGAATTAAAGATGCTAATAAAACTTGAAAACCGATTTTCTGGAAAGTTTTAGAGACTTTCATCAAACTGCTTGGCTGATTGATATTTCATTTCTGAGCTTCATGAACCCTCATTATAACAAATTGCAACAATCTCATTGGTATATGGTCTCCATGGAAGCACAAAGCATATAAAGAAATAACCCGATATCCATGGACAACCAAAGGGATTAGAATAGCTTGTAAACGGAAAATGGACATTTATAAGTCAACAAGAACCAATAAAAGTCAAGACTTAATTGCTTCATGTTATTAAGGAAAGTTATTCATAAGTTAAAAAAGCGTCATCACAACGGGCCACAGAAAAACTAAACGTGACTACTGATTTTAGTAGAGCCATTTAAATGATAGTTTTAATCATTTCTTGCTGTTGAGAGAATAGGTTTGAATGAGTGAGAAGAAAATTCATTTCCTTGAGAAAACAGTTACCATAAAATTTAATGATCTGGTGCTGTCTTTCACTTTCCAGTACAAAATTGAGAAAATGAAAGTCTCAGTCAAATAAACAGCTCACGCTGTAGATGCTGAACAAGTTGCTACATTATTTTTCCATGTAAGTACCACACTCAGTGAAGTTTTACAGGGAGATTAAAATATCATATTGTTAGTCTTTTTATAAAAAAAGGTCATCCAAATGATTTCAGTAAGTATTGACCTGTTGGACTGCTGTAATCATTTTTGTGGTTGTGATGTGTTATAATGCCGAAAAAACCTCATATCTAGGTAATAATACAGTAACATACGCAGTAAATAAGAATTTGGTTTTCCAAAGAGTTGTCCAACTTACAGCTTATGTATACATTCTCTCTCCATATTTTAAAAGGATTGTGCACCAAAACAGCACCACTTGGTATCATATGTATCTTACTGTTTTAATCACAACAAAAAGGTTTTATTAAATCTTTTTGCATAAAAATAAATGATCCTGCCTTTAATAAAAAATGGGCCGAGTTTGTTCTAGATGACCCAAATATTATAATAAATGTCAATATACAATCACCTACAGAGGAAATTGTATATAAATTGTTTATCCATACAACTGATTACTTTACATTTACCTTTATTAAATTAAAGAAAAATTAGCTTGTTTAGCTCTGCAAATCAAATTGTGTAACACCACTAACAAATTTAAAACAGGAGCAGAATTAACACATTTACACTTCAGTTTACTGCCGGCCTTGGAGAAGGACAAACAATTTGAGGGATAATTCATGATCAACATTGAAAGTGATCATTCAACAAAGGGATTATTAATAATATGTAGTGCTCATTCTCGACCACCTGCTCAACAAGTGTTTAAGGAGTGGGGCATCTTAGCTTCATTATCGCAGTACCTACTGTTTCTGACGAAATGTGTTGTAAATTATATTTTAGAAGCAACTAGCGACCAGGCATGGCTTTGCGCAGGTATCATGAAGTACCTAAGGCTGGACAATTTGTCTGGCGTAGTGGTAATTTTATCTGTGGGCCACTGCACGATGAAAATTCAGCATCACTTCTTATAAATAAAACCACGAAAGCATTGCATGCCAGGGACGTTGCGATGGGTCACAAATATTATGTGTTCCATATTTAATTGACGTTCAGAATGATATCTTGTGGTAATGAGCCCAGCTCTGCCTGGTCCTCCCTGAATCTGTCTTCGTGTTTGTGAAAACTCTATCACGGTTCATACAGTAGCTCCTGAGATTAGCCTTTAGGCATAGTCAGAGAAACACGGTAAAGAAGGATGACATATGGATAGATCTATAGATTGTAGTAATAGCAGTTTTGTGTTGAAATGGGTCAAGAAGAATAGTTTCATAAATATCAAGTGTAACTTGTATCTTGTCACGCTGACGGTTGCTAATTTTCTTGTTTGTATTTTCGTTGTCGCATCAGCAACAGCATCTGCTTCTGTGTTTCGATGTTTCTCCTTATACAGTACGTTTCCCTTCCCATCTTTACGCTATGTTTGTGTGTGTGTGTGTGTGTGTGTGTGTGCGTGTGTGTGTGTGTGTTGTGTGTATGTGTGTGTTGTGTATATGTGTGTGCGTGTGCGTGTATGGTGTGTGTGCAAATGGGAGGATACAAGTAATTCAAAATCCGCTCCAGAATAATCATAGTCTTCTGCAGAGGTAGCTTCGTAGTGCTAATCTAGCGTTAAGAAAATTTGCAACGAAGCCAGATACGCTGGTCAGTAACAGAGGGCGGTGGTCCCAATTCGCGATGTACAGGTAGCTGATGTCGTGGTGGTGGTAGGTTGCTGTGGGACCCAACAGCTGAGGTCATCGGTCCCTGGGCTTGCGCACTACTTAATCTAACTTAAACTAACTTACGCTAAGGACAACACACACACACCCATGCCCGAGAGAAGACTCGAAAGTCTGACGGAGGGAGCCGCGCGAACCGTTTCAAGGCGCTTGGACCACGTGGCTTCTCCGCGTGGCCTTAGCTGACGTGATTATTTCCTCCACCAGTATTTTGGGGTAAGCACACCTATGAACAAGAAGGTCAGCCACACAGTTTGGCATTATGTGGAAGGTTGACAGCACTGCTCTAGCACCATGAACTAACCATTTCGTTGGAAGAATTCAGTTTTAGTTTGGAGTTCATTTGTTACGGTTTTTGGGGGAGATAATGCAACGGTTTCACGATTCTTGTTTATTCTAAATATTCCTCGGGTAAAGTGATATGTTCAATGTAATTCCTTGCGTCTTGTTTTGTCTCGAGAGAAAGCTTGCTAAATAGTGGTGATAATAGTAGTGTAAAGATGGGCAACCCTAAGTGAAATGTATTTCTACGTCCTTCCTATTGTGTGCTGAATTCTATCTGTGAGCTTTTTCCTATTTTCGGTGCAGTTTCCTTTATGAATCAACGCTTATCAATCAGAGATTATGTTTAAATGATACATCTCAGCCCCCTCGGTTTAGTAAAGACCCAAACACGTATGTTTTTATTATTTATCTTACAGTTTCTAAATTTATAAGAAACAGACAAATTACTGGGCTTCGACCACGCATGTGCTGTAAATATAGATACTGTTGGAATATAGCACTATCAGTCTCAGGAACTTACTCCAGAGAATGTAAGGTGATAATGCATTTTTGTGGGACATTTCTGCTGGTTCAAGGTTTTATTATTATTTTACCCTCACAGACACTGGTGGTCTAGTTGATGTAGTATCTCTGCGGCAATCTGTAGGTTTGGGCAGGTATTTACCCACGTAGATAAGAGTGGGTGAGATCCTGCTTTGCAGTACCCAATGAATGATTCGAACTAGCACCTCGTCTGGTTACCATTTCGATCCTAGGATCCCGACCCAGCAGACTTTGTTTCAATGTATTACCATTTGTGTTTCCGAAACTTTCGTAAGTAATTCTTCTTTAATGGATAATTATAGTATGATATGTAACACTGTCATTATAAACTCTTGCGGTATTATATTCTGTAAAAATTCCGTATTGATAGCAATGAATAATTTAATATCAACATAATTTCAAGAAGAACGAAGATACCATCACTTAACATTTCCGGGCTGAGATACCGTGGTCCGTACATAAGACTCGCTCCTGACGTTTCGCCTTCGACTGCGGAAGGCATCCTTCGAGGACAATCGGCGAACTGCAACGAGAGCACAAATGAGCACCGTACATATAGGCCATCCAGAGGGCGCTACTATCAGTCACGTGACGTCGGCTTTGATCTCTGATCTTGCCAACTTTCTCAGTTCAAACTAATCGATTGTCACGCTGTTGCTGCTACGTTGACATTCATATCTTATCCAGCTTAAAGCCTTCATATTTTCTATTAAAATTATTGCAGCGTTTGGCAATCCCAATTCCCTCTTTGTACATTCGCGCATAATAATGTGACGTCTTTGCTATGACGGTAGTCTCACTAAACTTTATTTCATGATCACCTCCCTGAAAAACATGTTCCGCTACAGTCGTGCTCTCGTTGCAGTTCGCCAATTGTCCTCGGAGGATGCCTTCCGCAGTCGAAGGCGAAACGTCAGGAGAGAGTCTTATGTACGCACCACGGCATCTCAGCCCGGAAGTGTTACGTAATGACAACACCTGCCGTGAAAGCCTTCATTCTCAGAATGAAATTAAATGAGCATTTCAAACCACTTCCAAGAATTCGATTACCGTACTGACGTCTGCCGGGTCACTCATGGTTCGCATATCAAATGTCTGTACAAAGAACTTTCAGAGTTTCTCTTCAAATGCTATATGTATGACATTGTTCCCAGACTTTATGTACACCCTGTCTATACTGACGTCTCAAGCTGAAGAACAAGAGATGGAGAAAGTATATGAGGACATTCATGTGAATGACCTGCAACTTAACATTCAGAAAGAGGAACTAGTACTTTTTGCAGATGACTCCTGTGTTATGATAAATCCCATCCCAATCAAAGCAGCTGAAGATATTGTTAAGGATGTCTTTCAAAGAATTATTAAGTGGTTCTCAGAAAATGGACTCTCCCTTAATTTTGAAAAAAAACTCACTAAATCCAGTTCTGTACACCGAATAGAGTCATACCGACAATTGAGGTAGCATATTAACAGGGCTTCGTTAACAGGGCGGATTTCTCCAAATTTTTGGGTGTTCACATTGATGACAACTCAAACTGGAAGAAGCATATTACTGAGCTTCTCAAACAACTAAGTTCAGAGTCATTCGCTCTTCGTGTAATCGCTAGTCTTGGTAATAAACAGATCAGGCTCCTAACGTACTTTGCATATTTCCATTCAATAAAGTCTTATGGAATAGTTTTCATGGGTTACTCACCACTTAGACATAAAGTATTGATTGCACAAGAGAGATCAGTAAGAGTAATTAGCGGTGTTCACTCAAGGACGCCATGTAGGCAACTTTTCTAGGAGTTAGGTATTTTAACTGCACCATCAGAGTACATGTATTCGCCAATGAAATTCGTTACAAATAATCCATCTCAGTTATACATACAACAGTAGAGGGAAAAATGGCCTTTGCTATCCGTTATTGAAGCTGTCAGTTGCTCAAAAAGGAGTACATTATTCAGCAAGAAAAATCTTTGAACATTTTACCAACAACATAAAGTGTCTTTAAGGTAGCAGATCAAATTTTAAATCCAGTATGAAATCATTTCTTTTGGACAACTCCATCTACTCCATGCTCCAGTCTCTGTTTCAGAAATTGTAAATGAAAAAAATCTACCTCTTAATGCAGTTGCATGTGTAGAACTAAAAATTTCAGTCATATTAATATTAGCTCTATTCATGTGTGTATATATATCTTGTAATCTGACTAAAACTAAATGGAGAGGTTAATACAGTACATAATGAGAACTGAAAATGTAATAGTCAAGGGGAACTGAAATGCAGTTGTAGAGGAAGGAGTGGAAGAAACGGTTACAGTGAAATATGGGCTCGGGACAAGGAATGAGACAGGAGAAAGACAAATTAAGTTCTGTAGATAATTTCAGCTAGTAATGGTGAATATTCTTTTCAAGAATCACAAGAGGAGGGTGTATACTTGGAAAAGACCGGGTGATACAGGAAGATTTCAGTTATATTATATCATGGTCAGACAGAGATTCGGAAATCAGATACTGGACAGTAAGTCGTACCCAGGAGCAGATATAGATTCCCATCACAATGTAATAGTAATGAAGAGTAGACTGAAATTCAAGTGATTAGCCAGGAAGTGGTGACTGAAAGTAAAAGCAAGGGTAGAAACCTTAAGAGTGAGACGGGAATTCCATAGTTAAATGCAGGAAGAGAGCGGATAAAAAATGGTTCTGAGCACTATGGGACTCAACTGCTGTGGTCATTAGTCCCCTAGAACTTAGTACTACTTAAACCTAACTAACCTATGGACATCACACACATCCATGCCCGAGGCAGGATTCGAACGTGCGACCGCAGCAGTCGCACGGTTCCGGACTGCGCGCCTAGAACCGTGAGATCACCGCGGCCGGCAAGAGAGCGGATAGGTGGGAAGAGTACAGTGAAGTCCTCTGTGAAGAGGATGACTTGTCTCATGTGATAGAAGAGAAACTGGAGTCGATTTAGAAGAGAGAAGAATCCAGTATGAGAATCGGAATTTAAGAGAGCTTTGGAGGACTTAAGATCAAATAATGCAGAACGGGTAAATGACATTCCTAAGATCACTGGGGGGGGGGGGGGGGATGTAGATTGTATGAGGCTGGGGACATAACATCTGACTTTTGGAAAATTATCATCCATATTTCCTAAGACTGCAAGAGATGAAAAGTGTGAGAATTATCCCACAATCAGCTTAACAGCTCATACATACTACATCTACATCTACATCTACATGACTACTCTGCAATTCACATTTAAGTGCTTGGCAGAGGGTTCATCGAACCACAATCATACTATCTCTCTACTATTCCACTCCCGAACAGCGAGCGGGAAAAACGAACACCTATTCTGTTCGAGCTCTGATTTCTCTTATTTTATTTTGATGATCATTCCTACCTATGTAGGTTGGGCTCAACAAAATATTTTCGCATTCGGAAGAGAAAGTTGGTGACTGAAATTTCGTAAAAAGGTCTCGCCGCGACGAAAAACGTCTATGCTGTAATGACTTCCATCCCAACTCGTGTATCATATCTGCCACACTCTCTCCCCTATAACGCGATAATACAAAACGAGCTGCCCTTCTTTGCACCCTCTCGATGTCCTCCGTCAATCCCACCTGGTAAGGATCCCACACCGCGCAGCAATATTCTAACAGAGGACGAACGAGTGTAGTGTAAGCTGTCTCTTTAGTGGACTTGTTGCATCTTCTAAGTGTCCTGCCAATGAAACGCAACCTTTGGCTCGCCTTCCCGACAATATTGCCGACAAGGATTATATACAGAAGAATGGGGAAGAAACTTCAGGACATGTTGGGTGATGACGCTCAGTTTGCTTTAGGAATGGTAAAGGCGCCAGAGAGGCAATTCTGACGTTGCGGTTGATAATGGAAGCAAGGCTAAAGAAAAATCAAGACACGTTCTTAGGATTGTTCGGCCTGGAGACAGCGTCGACAATGTAAATTGATGCAAGATGTTCGAAATTCTAAGAAAAATAGGGGTAAGCTATAGGGAGAGACGGGTAATATACAAATAGAAGAGCCAACAGGGAACAATAAGAGTGGACGACAAAGAACGAAATACTCGGATTAAAAAGGGTGTAAGAAAGGGATGTAGTCTTTCGTCCCTACTGTTCAACCTATACATTGAGGAAGCAATGATGCAAATAGTGGAATTAAAATACAAGGTGAAAGGTCATGAAAGTTGTGATTCGCGGATGACATTCCTATCTTGACTGAAATTGAATAAGGACAACATGATATGCTCAATAGAATGAACAGTCTAATGAATACAGAATATGGATTGAGAATAAATCGAAGAAAGACGAAAGTAATGAGAAGCAGTAGAAATGAAAACAGCAAGAAACTTAACATCAGGATTGATGGCTACGGAGTATTAGGAATTACGGAATTCTGTTACCTAAACAGCAAAATAATCAATGACGGACGAAGAGAGGAGGACACCAAAAAACAGATTATCACTGGGAAAAAGGGCATTCCTGGCCAAGAGAATTCTACTAGTATGAAACATAAGTCATTATTTGAGAAATAAATTTCTGAGAACGTTCATTTGGAGCACAGCATTGTATGGTAGTGAAACATGGACTGTTGGGAAACCCGAACAGAAGAGATATAGTGCCATAGACGAATGTTATAGGTTAGGTGGACTGATAAGGTAAGGAATGCGGAGGCTTTGCGCAGAATCGAAGATGAAGGGAATGTGTGGAAATCACTGGAAAGGAGAAGGGAAAGGATGATATGACATCTGTTACGGCATCAGAGAATAATTTCCATGGCACTAGAAGAATCTGTAGAGGGCGGAAATTGTAGGGAAAGACAGAGATTGGAATACATGCAGCAAATAACTGAGGACGTAGACTCAAAGTGATACTCTGAGATGAAGAGGTTGGTCCAGGAGAGGAATTCGTGGCACGCCGTATCAGACCAGTCATAAGACTGATGATATGAAAAAAAAAGCACTGTAAATCGTTTATCATTGAATTCTCTAACGATTTCCGAAATTGAATATCCCAAGTGTCTAGCTCCAGCTACTCCACATTCGAATCTGTTAATTCCCGTGGTGCGATTATAACCGTGTCGAAAGCTTTGTATATGAATCACCTGACTAAAAATGACGGGTCTACCAGCGAACAATTTTTTTTATACCTTGTGTGCTGGATACTACCATCGTATGTTTATGTACATATACTATCCCATGTCTTTTGCCGCTTGAGAGTATAACATTGAATACTGTGAATCTTTGTTGATGTTTTACCAGTTCTACACCAAAAAATAAAGAAACCGCCTTGGTTTTAAGTTGGGTATATAAAACAGTTACAAATAAATGTAATGTATATCACAAAAACTTTCACGCACAAGGAAATAAAGTTCTGTCATTCTTCCAAGCACAAGAACAGTAACACAACTTTCCAGTCACAATACAACTCAGTAGTGCAAGATTCTGAAGGCTGACTCTAATCAAACCTCTAATAGTGGCTTACAGAAGGTACCAATTGCTAATCACAGAATCATCTCATACAGCAGAGGTCTGAAGATAATGATGTGTAACGCGCTGCATGTAGTATGTTAATCTTGCATGGCTTAATGCTGGAATACTGTCTTTGATAGATGTGTAATATAAGGATTATATTAAAATGAGTATTTGCATAGGCAGATCTGCAGTAATATTGACATAAACACCTATCTCTAAAAGCTTTTGCTTGCGATGAGAAGACGTTATCATCAATATTCACTCATAAAAGTATTTACTCCATCAGCGACCTCTTCAGTCGTATTTACGAAGTAATTGCGTGCAATTTATATATTTACTAACACAATGTGCCGCTTTGTTTATTGGTTATCGAGGGGGCTCATATTACCAGCAGGTACCGTCGATTCCACCCCTATGTCAATTAAAAGCTGGCTAATTGAAAGGCAGGCGCAGAAATCAAAGGAAATAGTTGTTTTGTAGGATAACAGATTATCATATTTTTTCCGATATATGACAACTCAACGATAATTTTAATGTCTATTTAAATCCTCACAGGTCTTTTATAGATCATCAACCGGCAGCTGCTGGAATAGACTCGTTAGGGTACTCTCTGCAACTGTACAAACCGATTCGCTTCACCTACCTTACTCTCTGTGGTACGACCGTCTTTTTCAGATAGTTAATATACTAACAAATCTTGGACTAACCCTCGACCTGGAACTAGTATGGAAACTACACGTACTAACCATGAAAGAGAGAGTCCAGAAGAGACTAAACCTAATGCAAATGCTAATTGATCGAACCTGGGGATTAGACCTTTCCATTTTTCTCCACACCTACAAAGTCCTGACCCATCCCGTCGCCTGAAATGAAAATGTTAGATAGACATTCACTCATTCAAAGTTCTGTTAGTCGCTCGAAATCTTCGAAAACCATCCGCACCCATTTACCATCGCACACATGGATCCCCTACCATCTCATCGATTTCTGATCCCCCCTTACCCACATCGAACGCCTCCTCATGACCTATAACAAGCGCAAACCAGATTCCAATGATCCCATGGTATCCATTCTGAAAATCAAATCTGGTGTACTGTCGAGTCTTTACAAACACATCCCTCTTCCCCTACACATACACCCACGCTCCATGTTCTAGCCCAATGCAACTTCAAACAACTCCCTCTCATGGACAATAGTTCCACCGTGATATTTATCCCTTCTACCAACTTTCATTTTTACCCATCCATCCCCTCCATATTAGGAACGTGTTTCCAATTCCCTCTCCATTCCTCCCCATCACTTGCCTCTTAATACAACCGTCCTAACCATGCCGTCTGTCTTTCCAACTTCTGTCTTCCAACTATTCACTCCAACAACTACCTTCATTTCCATTGTTTTATGCCTAACAGGAGTCTACATCTACATCCATACTCCGCAAGACGCCTGACGGTGTGTGGCGTAGGGTAACTTGAGTGCCTCTATGGGTTCTCCCTTCTATTCCAGTCTCGCATTGTTCGTGGAAAGATGGATTGTAGGTATGGTTCTGTGAGGACTTTAATCTCTCTGACTTTATCCTCATGGTCTCTTCGCGAGATTTGCGTAGGAGGGAGCAATATACTGCTTGACTCTTCGGTGAAGGTATGTTCTCGAAACTTCAACAAAAGCCCATACCGAGTTACTAAACGTCTCTCCTGCAGAGTCTTCCACTGGAGTTTATCTATCATCTCCCGAACGCTTTCGCGATTACTGAATGACCCTGTAACAAAGCGCGCTGCTCTCCGTTGGATCTTCTCTATTTATTCTGTCAACCCTATCTGGTACGGATTCCACGCTGCTGAGCATTATTCAAGCAGTGGGCGAACAAGCGTGCTGTAACCAACTTCCTTTGTTTTCGGATTACATTTCATTAGAATTCTTCCAATAAATCTCAGTCTGGCATTTGCTTTACAAACGATGAACTTTATATGATCATTCCATTTTAAATCACTCCTATCCCAGATAATTTATGGAATTAACTGCTTCTAGTCGCTGATCTGCTATATTGTAGCTAAATTATAAGGGATCTATCTTTCTATGTATTCGCAGCGCATTACACTTGTCTACATTAAGATTCAATTGCCATTCCCTGCACCATACGTCAATTCGCTGCTCTGAAAATCTTTTTACACGCACAAACCTCAAGCCTAATCTCCCCTCCCAAAATCCTTTTCTCCCAATACAGATGGTTCAGATTTTGAGTGGAAGCGCAGTACTTTTTCTTAGAAGAACTTCATCTTTCTGCTGTGTGTTTTTTAAATGTATATACTTTCGTTTTTCAGCTGTTAGGCATACGATATTTAATGTAAAAAAGGAAAACACTATTCATCCTTTTTCCGTACACACCTATAAAAGTTATCCTCGTTGTTGTTTTTAAAACCATGTGTAAGACTTCTCCTTACTAACATTTTTTCTCATCTTCTTTCATTTATAAGAAATGTCTTTGTTGAAGAGCGGAATATCGACCACCGTTAGCCCACTCCCTCGTCAATAAGGCATAGAAGGACGAATTAAGAACAAAAAAAACTCGTGTCTGTTGTGATTTATTGACTACCTGCTCTCCACAGACATCCTTACAAATTGAATAAACTATAGAGAAATACAAATAATACGCGACCTGTGACGTGTATCTGGAGAACAGTAAAATGGTAGTGTCTGCTGTATTTCCTACAGCAAGCATTTTGTCTAGAATAGATGGGTACATAGCTGACGAATCAACAGCCTGTACGTAAATCACAGGGCCGTGAGGGTTCAGTCAGGTGTAACTGGCAACAGATGCGTCAGCTCCCGGCGGGGTCGCCAGAAGCCGTTCGGGAGTATGCAAGACCGGGACCGCCCCGTCAGCACCTTGTTACTGCGGCGCTCGTGGCGGCTGGCGGCTAGCGGCTGGAGGCGCCCACTCGGGCCCGTGGCGCCGCGGCGCCGCGCGTGGGCGTGACGCCGCCGCCGCCGCCGCCGCCGCCGCCGCCGCCGCCGCCGCGATCTGCTGACGCGTGCGGCACTCGTCCACCCCCGCAGCCGCCAGCACGAGGCGTCACCGGCGCGAGCGGGCGCGCGGCGACGGCCCAGTCGATGGCGCTCTGCTTATGTATGTCGATCCTGCTCCCGGGGGGCGCGGGGCGGTGAGTCAACACTTGTCTGTCTGTGGGAGGCGGGAGGCGGGGCGGCGGAGAAAGCCCGGGTTGAAGCGAGCATCGTGCGCGCTTCTGTTGAAAATCGTGACAGCCAAACCTCCCGCTGCGGCAAACCTTTCGTTGCCAACACGCCCGTTCCGTATGAAGATCCATAACAGGATTATTATATTTGTTTCATGTTATCTATCACATTAAAAGTGCGTGAGAGAAGCGCAATTGTCCGTTCTAGGGTGAAAAGAACTTTTCGCATATTTTCAGTAATCTCTGTGTACACCAAGTTGTAAAAAAAAAAAAAACTTTTACAAAGTTCTATATTCCATTATAAAACACCTATGTCACTAGAGGGGTTAAATCGTCTTGCAAAACAACTATTTCCTTTCTTTACTTTTTTCCGTTTGTCCTACAAATTACCCAGATTATAGATGAGGAAAGGGTGATATCAGAGGCCCGAGCTGATATGACAGTATCTATCAATCACTGTCTCTTATTGAAACACGAGTTGGCGAAACCGTCGGCTACGTCAAGCTCCTCACTGCTGACGCATCCCGTGCCATATCACAGATCCGCAAGAGGAGGTATATATTTGTTTCAAAATGTAGAACATGGCAGCAGTTATCAACTTTAGAATTATACTTACAATGGATGTCATGAAGCCAAGGAGTTGCACGTTAATGTGTTATTCAAACCTTTACCTACATTTCGACGGATAAAATGCTGTCTTCCTCAGAAGTAGTGATAACAGCTAATAAATACGATATATTACATGGACGTCATACACTGAAGAGCAAAGAAACTGCCTAATATCGTGTAGGACCCCCTCGAGCACACGGAAGTTCCGCAACACGACGTGGCATGTACTCGACTAATGACTGAAGTACTGCTGAAGGGATCTGACACCATCAATGGTGCAGGGCTGTCGATAAATCCGTGAGAGTACGAGGGAGCGGAGATTTCTTCTGAACATCAAGTTGCAAGGCACCCCAGATATATTCAACAACTGGGAGTTCGGTGGCCAGCGGAAGAGTTTGAACTCAGAAGAGTGTTCCTGGAGCCACTACGTAGAAATTATGCGCGTTTGGGTTGTCGCATTGTTGAGCTGCAATTGCCTTCGGCCCCGAAAGCCCGTATCGATCATGTTTCGTGGAATGGTTTGGACGCTCAAGCTAGTTGATGGCCCTGCCCTGAAATCTGTAGCAATTAGCGGAAGAGTTGCACTTCTGACAGGTTGAACGATTCTCATCAGTCGTCATTTGTCCCGTTCTTGCAGGATCTTTTTACTAACGCCGTGATGGCGGAGATTCCTGATATTCACGGTACATTCGGGAAATTGTCGTACGGGAAAATGCCCATTTCATCGCTGCCTCGGAGATGCAGTCTCCCATTGCTCGTTCGCCGAGTATAACACCACGTTCAAACTCACTTAAATCTTGATTGTAGCAGCAGCAACCGATCTAACAACTGCGCCAGACACTTGTTGTCTTATATAGGCTTTGCCGGCCACAGCGCCGTATTCTGCAAGTTTGCATATCTTTGTATTTGAATAGATATGCCTATAACAGTTTCTTTGGCGCTTCAGTATCGAACAGCAAAGAGAAACGTCAAAATTACGTACAGTAGAAATATAAAACAAACTTTGTCACATATTTCTTAAAAATAAAAGTGAAGTCATGTTGCTTAAACAAAAATAAAATGATGCATGTAATTGCTATGGCATAACCATTAGTCTTAATCAACAGTAAAAATAATCCATGTAATATCTAAGAGAGAAGTGTATCATAGACAAACAAACAGACAGCTAACAGAACAAGAGGAACAACCCAGCAAGAAACTTAGCCCCGATGGTGTACACATAAGAAGCGGTGCCAACCACAAAAGACATCTGAAATGTTAATGAAATTCCATTAAAATAACATTATAGGAACGGTAACATCAAAAATTATAAAAAAACAAATAATTCTTTACAAATAGAAAACAAAACTACTACCCACATTCAAGTAGTATAATGATAGATGGAGCCTTTGCGAAAAGTAACAGTTCGAAACAGCACGGAAGCCCGATAGAGCTGCCACGTCAGATTAAGAACAGGCCGAAAGCCATCAAAAAAGTTTCTGTTTTTAAGCTGTTATTGAGCATTAAAAATAAAGTTTCCGTAACTGAAATTATGCTTAAAAATTTGAAATTCCTCCAGCCAGTATAATCTTCTCTTCCCTGTGGAAAATAGCCTTGTCCTCCAGTTTAACAGGGGAGTGTTCACATTGTATGAAATGTTTGGCGTAAGTAGAACCATGATCATTACCACTTCCTTTACCTATTACGTGTTCTTTGAATCTAGCTTTCACTGTCCTCCCATATAGAAACAGGGAAAATGGTTACTCTTTATTTTATAGACGCCAGAATGAGAGTATGTTTCATCATTACGCTTTAAGGCGTGGATTAAATTTTTCCCAAAGGAGTTGTTAGTCGTTTCCTAGAAACGGTATGAAGAATAAATCCCCTTCATTTCAAATTTGTAATCTCCTAAAGTTGAATATTTTTTACGGTTTTACTTTCCAATATACGGTCTGCTAACAACGGTTAGTAGTCGTCATTGCTGGCTGTAGTTTTAATCAGATTTATTTCTTCCTGAAATCTCTCCGGGGATAACGTAGTAACCAAAGCACCATATTAGAATGGAAAAAGACCGATTTGTATGCTTGGGGATGAGCAGAATCAACCGGGACGATGTTCTGTGAAAAATAAAATGCTTACGAAAGACTATGAAGTCAATTTTATCTTTTTTTATACCCAAAGTAAGTTCAAAGACCTTAATTGTTTTAGTTCTACACTTCTCTAATGTAGACTATTTTCTTATGAAACTGATTGAAAGTATAAAACAGTTTATCGAATTCTTCACAAGTATCTTAGAATAAAGAATTCAATTTTTAATCAGCATAGAGGCTAATGCTACTTTTTAGCTCAGGATTACTCTTGAAGAAATCTTCTTCGAGGGTGGTTGATGAAAATGTTAGCTAAAACGCCATCTACGGGCTATCCACGGCCAAGCCAAAGGGCTGCATGTATAATTTGTTGATAAAATGGCTCTAAGCACTATGAGACCTAACTTCCGAGGTCATCAGTCCCCTAGAACTTAGAACTACTTAAACCTAACTAACCTAAGGACATAACACACATCCATGCCAGAGGCAGGTTTCGAACCTGCGACCGTAGCGGTAGCGCGGTACCAGATTGTAGCGCCTAGAACAGCTCGGCCACAAATGCCGGCTTGTTGATAAACGTGAAGTAATTGTGTTTAAGAGCAATTCTAAGCAACGACATAAGTTTAGCAATTTCAGGATCTGTTAGCGTTTTGCGAAGGAGCAAATTATTTTCAACAATCTCCAAAGTAGTATCAACCGAGACATTGGCATATAAGCTAGCTTCGTCTACGGTGCGGTGCGATAGTTTTCAATTTGTTAATCAAATCTTCCGAGTTTTTAGTGGATAAACTCTTTTCAAACACATATGCTTCTTAAGGATTTTTATGTAGAAAAGTGGCTAATTTACGTTAAGCACCGCCAGTACTGTCGACAGTTGGATGTCCATCTTCATGGACCTCAGACTAGTTCCTCATAACTGGTGGTTTGGGATTGATGTTTACGTTTTTTTATGGAACTCTCCGACAACTTTTTTAGTATTTTGTAAACCGTTTTTAATTTCTTTTGTAAACTGTCAGTAGTCACCGCGTCAGTGTCTACTACGCTATTTTCCTCAAAAAGTCTGTTACTTCTAGCTATATATTCACTCTTATGAGTAACTGTTACAGTCCTTTCTTTGTTTTATTTATTTACTAAAGCGTTGTTGTTAAGCTTGTGATCTATACTACTAATTATCGCCTGTTCTACAGTTAGCGCACTGTCTTTGGACGAACATTGATTTCCCAGCATACTGCAGCACTCATGCGCAATCCCAATCTGTTGTGATTTCTCTATTTTGTCAAGACCAATTTTAGGACCTACAATAAAGTTTCCAATAGCACTGTGATCAGTAACTGTAGTCTTCACATATTTGTTACCTTTATATATAATATCTTTTTGCTACTGCGTGTAGTTAATATCAGTTTTATTTACCACCGTCATTTGTGCTCTTGCTGATTACTAGCAACAGTTATTATATGGATAATTTTACTTTTGGCCAAACTCCATGACTTAGTTTCTCTTTCGACGCAATATGTGACACGTAAATTCTCTTTATGTTTCTACTGTATGTAATTTTGATGTTTCTTTTTTCTACCCATATGACTTCCATGTACTGGTTGAAATAAATCCTATTTGTAGCTGCTATTATTTCTTTTGAGGAAGACAGGTTTATAACTGTCGAAACCTACGTAAATGTTTGAATAAACGTTTGACTTGCAACTAGTTGGCTATAAGATTCCAATTGTGTATATTTTTGTTTCACTTTGAGTTACCACAATAAAAGTGCTTCAGAGAAGAGCAAGGGCCTGTTCGAAAAGAACATTTCTCGTCTTGGCAGTCATCTCTGTGTTAACCAGGTAAAACATGCACTTACCTTTTATGAAGTCTTGTTTTCGATTATGAAGCACCTTATCACAAGTGGGTTAACTCAGAGCAGGTTCCAGTTGCAATTTTCCTATCTAACGCCTCCCAGGATGAAAAAAATTGGTTTTCAAAATTTTATGTACTTACTGATCGAATTAACAATTTAAAATGCTGCCACAATCTGCTCATTAAGAGGTATAGTACATGTTATTACAGTTATTACACTTAGATTATCATGATTAATGGCGTAAACGACATGAAAGTGAAATAAAATTATCGAACGTCATTGTTGGTTGGGACGTCCAAGTAGGATTCGGCCGCCAAGTGAAAGTCTTACTTCAGTCGACGTCTCCTTGGACGACTTGCGGCCGAAGATGAGGATGAAATGATGATGAGGACAACACAACACCCAGTCCCAGAAAAGAGAAAAATCTCCTACCCGCCCGACTGGGAATCGAATCCGGGTACAGTGCATGGGAGGCAAGCACGTTACCACCTAGCTTTTTTTTCTTTGATCTCATTTTGTTCGTTATTGTTCGTTACAATTGTTCGTGGCGGACGTCACCTGACGCCCGTTGAAGTTCTTTATTGATCCATTGACTCATTTTTTTTTTTTTTTATTACAGAGGGCAGCTAACCCTCTGACCGAACACGCTGAGCCACCGTGCCGGCTGCTAGGCATGTGGACGACAATTAGGTGAAGGTACGCAGTACAAAAGCAAAAAAAAATTATCACTAAACATGAGCTCTAAAAGGCAGACTTAAACAACTACAAGCAGTTCTTTATCTTCGATACTGTGGAACGTATTTCGTCTATTGAAACAACTGCGCTTACACCATTAATTTTGATATACTCTGTATGTAAATTCTTCCAATCCATATGTGGCATACAGTAAACCAGTGCTTAACAGTATTGGTTGTAAGTAAGACTGTTTTTGACCAATATACTGTACGTATTTAAGCATCGCAACTCTCGAGCGTCCAAAATACCCAGAGTGTATTGATCCAGTATTTGGAAATGATAGCGCTTGGTGACTTCCAATAAACTTGTCACATAATATCGAATCTTTACGAAACTCTTTCTCGGTGAAATCCTAAACAAAATGATGAAAGTAAAAAAGTTTATCGCTTACTACATTTTTGCTGTTCGCGTAACAAAGCTTTTTAGCAATTTGGCATGACGTTTATATTATTATACCTTTATCACCGACAGTAATCACAACATATTTTGCGGAAACGCTCTACATATAAAACTGAGTGCCCCTGCAAAATTATGTGGCGTGTGTCAAGCATTTGACAGCACAGATCTTGCGACTTGCAGTGACCGTCCCCGGCTGCGACGGACTTACTAATTCAGACGAGTTTGATTCTTAATATCATGCAAAAAATCTAAGACCTTTAGTGAGTACCTTCTCATTGACGAATGATTTCCCGTGGTCCCCGAACGGAGGAGACCGTTCGCGATGAATGTCGGCAAGGAAACTACTGTGATGTCACTAATTCATTGTGAGACGCCAGTGAGGAGAAATGACGTCATAAACATTGCGATGTGTGAACATCTAGCTTTTGCTTGAAACTGAGCATAAATTAACCAAAGTATATTCATCCAGATATTGAGAGCACTTAGCAACAGCCTTCAAAATTTAAAAATAACTTCAAACTTTTCCTGTACTTTTTCTCACTTAGTGTAAATGTGTAACGTCGACCATTTAACACAGTAATTCATTTCTAACCACACCTTTGACGCTGTTTTACGCACTGGAATGGGCTTGTTTACAGAACCAGTAATGGGAAGTTTACTGGTTTTGTTTATTGTCTTTGCGGAGCTAAATACCATGCGTGATGATTGATGACTAACCGTTTAACGAGACCCGTCATACTTCGAACTATGAGTAGTAAAAGCATGTCCTCGCCACGATGCCCGTCATGCGACGCAGCAGTGGAAGCATATCTCACGACGATTGTCGTCAGTATGACCTCACTACGAGGGTCTACATATGAGTGACCAATGGAAGTATGCTCTCTCTATGGGACCCGTCATATGACGGACCAATGAAAGAGGCTGACGTATTAGGTACGAGTGAGAGTGTGCCATCACTACGAGACGAAACAAAATTTATGAGCTACTCAGTACTGTCAAAGGACAGTCATTAAATGTAACCCAACCAATCAAGTTTCAATTGCTTCCTTCTTTTACTTCTTCATTTTCTGACGAAGTTTTTTGATTAAAGAAATATGTAAACACACCTTGACGGAAATGATGGATTCTGATCGAATTTCTGCTCACTTCGCTTCTGTTTAGTGATTCTCAATTGATGTAAATAAGAATTAATTAAAAGACCCCTGTGAACCACTGTCCTCTCCGAGCTGCGGTGGCTTACATGCTTCAACGCTACTGTAGGTGGAACAACATCTGCTGAGAGGCCAGAGGAACCTGTGGTTCCCGAATAGGGTACCAGTCGTTTCGGTAGTTACAGGGGCAACAGTCTGGCTGGTAGACTGATCTGGCCTTGTAAAGCCGACATGGCCTTAATGTGCTGGTACTAAAAAAGGTGAAAGCAACAGGGAATCATAGTCGTTATTTTTCTCGAAAGCAGGCAATTTTACTGCAAGGCTTAATACCCTTGGATAACGTATTTTCGGAGTCATACCCTTGGATAACGTATTTTTGTAGTAAAAGCAAGCCCCCATTCAGAACTCCTAGCGGGAAAAAATCGAGTGGATTTCGTCAACATAAGCAAATCTGTAATTCAACGGGTCGTCGTAGAGTGGAATGTGTTGTGTACATAGTTCCACGTAGTCAGCGCGTACACAACTTTGCCAATAGAGCGCGCCCCGCTAAACACAACAGCTCAGGCGCAGCGCTCGTCCATCTCCGCACTACGAGATGGTGCTGTCTTAGAGACGGACCAAATTCTGCTTCCGCCGATCCGCGTATTAATACGTAACGCAGCCAATGAGATTACTCCTAACGTAGAACCTTTTCTCCTCGCAGATCACACTCGCGCTGAGATACCTGAACGCTCGAGGTATTATAACGAGTGTACAGACCTCCGATTAGTCAGTCTGCATTTGTCTGCACCAGTCTATAGTCAAGTTTCAGTCTGCGTCTAATAAGATTATCATATTCCTGTACATATCCATGAAGGTAAATGAATACACATTTTGTCAAGTATCAGAGATATGTGAGAATAAGATTAACGTACCAAGACCAAAGGAACTTCAGATTGTCAACTGTAAATAGCATCCAGAATCAAGTTCAGTAAGGTTTATGATTGTTATTATTTTAATAATTGTGTGTGAAAATTAATCAAGTTCTGTTTAAAGTTGGTCACTGTCAATCTGCTATTCTAAGCGTGCAAGTGGCATTTCTATCGTCTGACCTAATGGCAGAAGATAAATACGCCACGATAAGACCACGAGACATATTGCTGACACTCGCCTACTTCGTTAGAGCGACAAGTCAAATAATCTGATGGTGTGTGTACCGAAGGTCTTACAGTACGCACACCACAGACTGTTGAGTGCCTTTCCCTTTTATTTACTCTGGTGTGCCGAAAGAGTAAAAAGTAAATTTTCAGTAATAAACTTTTTTCTTTTAAATCTTGCAGAAGAAATTCCTCAGTCCTTCATCAAACATCATTAAAAGAGGAAAGTAAAATAATGTTACGTGGGTTTTCTTTATAAACAGACTGGAATAGTGAAAACATACTGTTTATATCAGTACTAATAGTATTTTTACTTTAACAAACAAAAAGAGTATTTGTGAAAGATACTGGGGCAACGACCTTGCCGCTGTCGACACACCGGTTCCCATAACCTCACCGAAGTTAAGCGCTATCGGGCGTCACCGGCACTTGGATGGGTGGCCATCTGGGCCGCCATGTGCTGTTGCCATTTTTCGGGGTGCACTCAGTTTCGTGATGCCGACTGAGGAGCTACTCGACCGAATAGTAGCGGCTCCGGTCAAAGAAAACCATCATAACGACCGGGAGAGCGGTATGCTGACTACACGCCCCGAATATCCGCATCCTCTGCTGCAGATGACGCGGCTGTGGGATGGTCCCGATGGGCCACTTTTGGCTTGAAGGCCGAGTGATGTAGTGCTTAAAGATTCTGGAATGCAGCAAGTGACTAAAATCCTCTGCATGTTTTCTTGCTTATTGGAATCAAGTAACAAACACATAAGAACAAACAATTTCGCTCTAGAATTATAAATATTTGGAAATATTTAGGAAGAAAGGAGTGAACAGAACTGTGTAAGCTGGGAAGGGCTTGCAATTCAGACATTCGAGAAGAGTTTTGATTTGGTAGCTTTTGCACACACACTTTTTACACTTGACTGCCTTTTTATTCCGCCTATGTTCTTTGCAGGAAACATGAATTAGACAATGCTTTTCATTTCCACGTTGGCCAGTGCCGGTATCGAGTGCGTGCAAGGAAGATTGGCAACTCTCTGCAGTTTGTACGGGTCAGCAAGCTCATCTGTTGCTCAGAGGATAAATTCTTGAATTTAAAGCTTCTTAGTGGTAACAAACATAAAAACCTGTATGAGTATTCATTACGGCAAGGTCAGGAATGCTCTAGAAGACATGTACAGGCCATCGGTTGATGCCAACTCGGACACTGTACTGTCTAGTCATTTGGTCAACTATATCGCCTCCAGCCTTAGTTTCATTATAAAACTTCTATTTGTAGAGGTTTCTGCATAGTACTTTCATTGACCTGACATCCAGCGTGCATGTTACTCAGGATAAGAGCGTTTTTTTCGCGTGCTATACTGTGAGAAATCGTCGCCCGACTTGCACAAGTGTTTTACATTCAATGCTGTCATCTCCGCACCGATGGAAGGACCTCTTTGAGCTATCTCTAAAGTGTGCCAACTAAATCTGTTCCTTTTTAAGTTCATCCGCCAGTGGTGATGTTACGACTATGGCTGAGGAATGGCTGTGCCAACTCCATAACGACATGGTGACCATGGCCCTTGCTTTGACCATGAATGTTAAGTTTGCCGCAGTAATGGAATCCATTCAGGATGTAACGCTTGTCAGCATGACACAAAAGCCACTATTTTATCCCATACCTGTCAGCTTTTTCTGGCACGTACTGCATGAATGGGCATCTGAACTAACAAGGACACAGCTGTTCGTCGACAGTCATATTCTCTCCTGTCTAGTAGCAAGTAATGGCAAAATATATCAATTTCATTGTGTTGTCTACTTGATGACACTGAGCAAAGCATTAGATGACTGTAAGTTGTTGAAAATCAGTTCCCTGACATAGTGTTTTAAAAGAAAGGAGAATGTAATTCTAGTCCTCAACTGTCGTTGAGGACTAGGACATCTCGTATATAACGTTGAGGCAAGCCCAAAAACTATTTAGAATCAGAAAACCGGTGATATTGACATCACATTGCGTTAAACAGCATATGGGTTTAAAATGATCCACATTGTACTTCAGCTAAAAGAGGTGAATTTTTCATACCTCTAGGTGGGCTAGGGGGATGAAATATTGGTGAGTTCTACAACCACACAAATGATTAAAATTTGCTTGATCGTTCGGGCCCGCAATGATTATGGAGGGTGGTAGCGTCCTCAAGAACATCTCGTGGTTCAAAAATGACCCACTTGGTACTCCTAGTATTCCTGACTTACGATTTATGTGACAGCTTGTGGAATGCGCGCTTCTGTTGCTGAAAGTTGTTAGATCAATCTGCCACCATAGTTACAACTCTGACGTAGATTATAAACCAGAAATAAAATTAGTATCAGAAGCTTTTGGATGTACGATGCATATTTGCATATTTGATCCTAGTAGATTTCTCTTGGATAGAAATGCCCCTTTCCATGTTTTAGTCTACTTTTACTGTTCTAGTCCGCTGTGCATTACCTCCTTGCTTCACCCGTCACGCGTTATTTTGCTTCCAAGGAAGCAGAATTGCTTAACTTCGTCTACTTCGTGTCACCAATTTTGATATTAAACTTATCATTAATTTCATTTCTGCTACTCCTTACTATTTTCGCCGTTCAAATGGTTCAAATGGCTCTGAGCAATAGGGGACTCAACTGCTGTGGTCATCAATCCCCTAGAACTTAGAACTACTTAAACCTAACTAAACTAAGGACATCACACACACCCATGCCGAGGCATTATTCGAACCTGCGACCGTAGCAGTCACACGGTTCCGGACTGAACGCCTAGAACCGCGAGACCACCGCGGCCGGCTATTTTCGCCGTCCTTTCATTTATTCTGTCCATATTCTGTACTTATTAGACCAGGTTGGCTATGGCGTGCAAAACTTCAGCACAATGTGCTGCACATATGCTCTTCTGGTCTTGGCCTGCCTTTGCAATATTCAGTACGCCTCGACTTCATTAGGTCCCTCTTGGCTACGGTGCGACATTTCATTTAGCAGTGCGATGCGGTACTGTTTCTCCCGCCATTTCCTGCGGCGTTTTCGGTCGGAACACCTTACTTCAGATTGGCACGATCGTGGTGCCAACACTATTTGTCCGTTACAATTTGCAGTTGAAGGATAAAGTTTCTGTTAGACTACGACATACACCCAAATAGACGCAGTATAACACACTTGAGCCGTGTGTACTTCCATCTTCCCACGGCTCGTTTCCGGGGCGTCGTGTGGAGCCAATATTTTGGTAATCGACAGTGTTTGGGCGTGATCGGGATCTAGCATCTCGTTGTTGTCTTTTATTGCTTCGCTTCTATTTCGTTTTTCCGCGGTTGTTCAGGGTTGGTCTTTTATGAAGCTCTTTCGTTCGAACTCCCGCCCGTAGTGTACCCACTATCGATTGCGAGTTCTGCCTTTGGTGTACTTAGAAACCGTAGGTTGGTAACACGACCGACTCACGTGTTTACTGCTGCAGACTCTTTGGCCTGTACTATTTATAGGCGAGCGCGGTCACGCTGGAGGTGGTTGTCGAGCACTGGCACTCGTGTCTGCTCTGATGGCGTCGACATCCTGCCTTCCGCGTACGGGTGTTATCATACCCACACTTCTACACGTGGAGGAACGCCGGCCTGGTTCAGGCCCCTCTATCCGCTCTTCACTAGTTGTCCGTGGGAGGCGGATGGCAGTCTAATCATCGCCCTGCGTCGACGAAGGCAAACAAACAGTAACCATCATGGAGCGGTAGAGTCCGGGAGCAGTTCGGCTGGGTCGGTGTCTGCCGGGACGACTCG
Organism: Schistocerca gregaria; assembly: GCF_023897955.1. Lineage (NCBI taxonomy): Eukaryota > Metazoa > Arthropoda > Insecta > Orthoptera > Acrididae > Schistocerca > Schistocerca gregaria. The sequence continues at coordinate 351,895,046 of NC_064922.1, read as the reverse complement.
GGACGGCTCAAAATTGTGCACAGCAGTCCCGGACAAACGACGAAGGGCGCCGAGGCAAAGGAGTGGGAAGTTAGTTTCTTGTCTCCCAAGATCTAATGCTGTAGTATTAAGGTTAATTCTAGTTCAGTCTAGTGTTAATCCCTGGGTATATGTGTCCGCCATACTATTTGTGCTGTATTTATTCTAAGTGAGTTGCACTGACAGTAGTTGGGCGTTCGAGTTCTGTCACGGAGCTGATAAAAGGTCACATTGGTTTTGGCTTGTCAGTTGGAGGGTGTTGCCTTAGAGGTTTGTTAACATTGGCATGTCAGCGTTGTCTAGCGCTACCGGGACCGAAATAACATTGTGCTGATTAGGGAATGTTGTTACATGTTCTTGTTTTCATTTCGATATGTGTATTTGTGAAGGTAGCCGCATGAAGTAAGATCTGTTCTGAAGCTATGCTGGATCTTGCGCTCTTAAGTTTTTAGTTTTGTTTTGATCCCCACTATCTAGGTGTCAAGAATATGGAATTGTGTTGTTAATGTTTGGCTCGAACGGCGGACACGCGTCTAGTTTAGTACGTGTGTAGTGGAATGGCGTCCTCGTGAAGGCGTGCTCGCTAGTTTGCTATTGCGTCTCCTCAAAGTGTAATTTCCACCTTACTAAAACCCCCTTGTTAAAATGGAAAAAATCTTTAGAAATACCTTCTATTTGCATTAACTATCTTACCTGTCGCTTAAGTAAATACCTGCTCAGTGGTTAAGCTAATGGGAGCACCTATCCTAAAAACACCTAGCGAAATTCTGTTATGGTGACCCTCGTGCCTATTTTGGTCCGAAAGGTTGTATAAACAGGCTTACATGCTCCGTATCGAACTTCTGATGTTGCTTTTTGAGTGATCGTGGATGTTTAAAATTCATTATAGTGCAAACGTTTGTGTTTTAGGATCATAGGTTGTACAGGTAGAAATTTTGAAGTCATGCTGTTGTGAATTCATATATTTATGTTTTATATTGCAATGAGAATTTCAATGTTGTAAACCCAGGCCTTGTGATTAATAATTAAATATTTAAGAGTGCTTTCACTGAGCGTTTACTTACGTGTTGTGTTATTATTATTTAAAAAAATTATATTATGCCTTTTAGTTTCTTAAATTAAAGCGTTTCCAGTTCGACAGTGGTGGCTCTCCCATTTTGGGCAATTGTAAGCATCGAAACAGGATTTACGTAGTTGGCGTTATGTATTGTATGTTATGAATAAATTACTTACGTGTTAAATCACGTCTGATATGCCAATTCCTTGGCCCAGTCCACACCTTGGTCGTAGTCTTTTTAATATTAAGTGATCCGACCACCATTCCAAAACTGTCGTCACAAGTTTTAAAATTGAACAGGAATCACATTTACTTTCCCAAGAGGAAGTTAGGAATCCCGAAAAAGAACCAAAATTAGATGATCCGGAATCGATTGCAGACGACACACATTTAGCGGACTTGTCTGAACGCTCGAACACCCGTAGCACATCGTTGAAAGTTAAAAAGCATACCCTAACCGAGCCTGGTCTAATGAGTACAGAATATGAACTGAGAACAAATCGAAAGGAGGCGAAAATATTTAGCAGTATCAGAAATAAGATTTACGAAAAATTTAATAAAAAACGTAGACATACTTAAAAGAAAATCACTTTGTAGAGGGGTTAATTTCTGATAAGAAGCCTGTACATTTTTTTTCTAAATCTGAAGTACATGTCATTACAGGGAATGCAGTATTGCTGAAGACAATGCATTAACAGCGATGGTTTGAGTTTTGACGGTGATGTCATGAAAAGTCGATTGTACGTCGCGGCTTTTGTGAAATAGTTACACTATTCTTGTTAGGTAATTTTGAAATCTTGTAGAAACTCATGTCATCGATCAATACGTTGCAGGCGAGTATGGGCCTGTGTGTCTTAGCATGTAGGATAACGAGATTTCTTTCAATGACCTGCGAAGTTTGCGAAATTACGACCTGAAAAATGGGTAGCATTATCGTAATTACCCGTAATAAAATTTAATTTTATAATATCCTTGAACATAGGATCTATTTTTTTAAACTGTAATTATTGAATAAACTGAGCATCAGCCAGCAGGGAAGGGGTTATTTTCACATAGAGTAACAGATAAACTATGCATGAGCATTGAATGAATTTGCATCTTTAACCAGATAATGTTTAAGAAGTTTCTTTTTCGTTCCTCTCTTTTAACACATTTGTAAATGGTTAGCTTGAAGCTGCGTTTAGTACATATGGATGTGTAAAGCTAATATAAAATGAGTCGCTTCACATTACTGAGATTAATCTTACAAATGTCCCTGGAACATGAAATTAACTGACTAGCTAATGAGAAATGATAAATGCCTGTTAGTTCAAGAGATATTTCGGTTAGTGATCATTACATCATTCTCACGAGCATTCCTGATCTCTCTTCCTGATACGCTCGTCCGGCTTCACTGGCTTAGCTTATCAAAGATTCTCCTTGTCACAGTTATGTTGCACATCTTCTCATTTGTGGAACAAACATTTAATTCAATTTCGGTATCTCCAAAATCTTTCTCAGCGAAGTTATCTCGCATTTTGCCATACTGGATTGACTTTTTCTGGCAGATTCCAGTGATTGTATAGAGTACAACAGGTACTCTCATTGTCTCGTACAACTTAATTCTCGTTTCTTTGCTTCTTACATTTCTAAACGTATGTTAGTGTCTTCAGTGTAGCATGTTTTTTGCTAATACTTATGGGTTTATCTATATCACACGTCCTAGTACCTGACAGAGCTTTTAAATTTGGTTTTGACCCAAAGTTCTTCGGAAGACCTTTGATTGACGACTGTCTATTCTAATGTGAAGCAGATCTTTCCCACTTCACTCCTGGCGTCCGTAATTCGTATGCATCTTATATTGAAAAGGCCCCTCAGACGGTACCAACTGCATTCATGTCGTACGGAAGCTCACAGAGGAACGCTCAGCAGTAGCTGTCCAGAGTCCAGCTAATTGCAGACATCGAACTTGCTGTTGTCGGCGACCGATACCACTCACAGCTCCGCCGGCATTGGCTGCAGTGGTTAATTCCTCTTCACCTCTGAAGAGCCCCACCGCACTCGCCGCTATAACAGAGCCTCCCGATCGACAAGGCTATTCCAGCTCCGAGGTACTGGAAGTGCCATCTATACGTCTCAGTGGCGAATCTGTGGTTGTGATTCCACTCGGGAGCGCTAAACATCAAACGTTGCGTCTACTGCTTATTTCTGAAACGGCAAGGAACAGACAGTGGTTAATATTCATTGTCGGGAGACACCTGACTAACCTTCTCTTGTTTTCCTCTCGAAAGGTCACGCGCTCTGTCTCACTGCATGAAACTGTGAACTGGACAGGTAGCGACCATCATGCGAACTTTCCAGTTCGTCACTAAGCCGGGAATGAACAAGATCCGGGAAATATCCGACTCGTCGAGCCCAACAATCTTCTCCTCATCAACACAATGCTCAAGGTAAGTGAAATGCAGCGGTACGGAACTTTCTGAACGTTCTCTTATTGTCCTCGATCCTAGGACTCCATCGAAACGAGTACATTGTCCACTTAGCAGTGGACGCAACTCGAAACCGGCAAAAATTTATCCCCCATTTCAGTGCATCTAAGCATACCCTTGAATTCAAAGGGAGGGTTTACCTTGCATAGAAAGAAGACTGTGAAGAAAGATGGTGCGTACGAGACCACAATTTATACAGGCGAAAATTGGGACATGTGAAATTGTGCAGTAATAATTACAGTTCCAGTAAACATGGTCCGCAAACGAGCTATTTCTCATATAAATACGAATGTTTGCTTATGAGCCCCCACTGACACCAGTATGGAATATTGTCCTACTTACTAAAAAATGAACCAGAGGAGTGCGAGCAGGATTCAAACGGTGACGGTTCCGTACAAATTTAATTATGAATACAATAATAACAACAATAATTTGGCGTGCCTCACTGACCTGGTGAAAGTATTTCTATTTTACACCACTTTGGCGACTTGCGTGTCCCTTATCTACCTCAGTTATCTAACCGGGGAAAGGGGGTCAAGCTTTCAATGTGAAATCCGGACCACATATTGTTTCTGGCGACTCCTCACGTCGTTGCGGTGTGAAGTCTAGGTTAAAACGAAAACTGAAAAATATACGTTTCGACCGACATACGATCCTGCGACATCTCCGTTTCCATGCACCCGCTTTACCATTTCTTTTAAATTAAATTATTTACATGTCCTCAATGTCGCAATAATTATTATTTTCCATTTTCTAGGAATCGTGACATCCTACATCGAGCAGTTTTCCATGGGTTTCATATTATTGTTGTCGCAAATGTAGACACAACAACATATTGGTTTGACTGAAAGTCCTCGTGTATCCCTTTTTTTATTTCCTATCACCTCACGAAAATTTTTATGCTTCAATGGTTCAAATGGCTCCGAGCACTATGGGTCTTAGCTTCTGAGGTCATCAATCCCCTAGAATTTAGAATTACTTAAACCTAACTGGAACCGCTCGGCCACTCTGGCCGAGGACTATGATTTCAGGGACTATGATAATAAAAATGATTTATTAGAGACTGATAATAAATCCGTTCTTACAATTACAAGAAGAAAAAGTACCAGCAGCGAGATTCGATCCAGTGACCTCATGCTTACAAAACTCAGCTCTGACCCGCAGTTCTTTATGTTTGAGATAATATTCAGTAATTTGAAAATTGTTGATGTCCTACCGAGGTTTTAACGTTTTTTAAGAGGAACAATAGAAAATAAGATTTACAGCATAATGAGCATTATAAGGGAAAGAAGCAGAGAGAAGAAGACCTAGGGAAGGTCCGATGCATAGGATATGAGTTGCATGTGGTAGTTAGGGTGTAGTGTGATGGTGCGTGCGGGGGGGGGGGGGGGGGGGGGGGGGAGGGGCGCTTCCTTTTATTTATTTGATCTCAACGTGGAGGACAGGGTAAGGTTTCATGGTGATAGCGTATGTGGTTGCCTTGTTCGGCGGGTAAGATGCAGTTGTCTTTGTGACGTCCTACAAAGATGGGGACGAGATTGCAGATGCAGCAAGAAGAACGGGAGGCTATGTCATAGATGAGGGAAGGGAATGACAATAACACTCAATACGCCCCAACTGGGCTGAGAGAGGCACATGAATAATCCAAGCAAGGAGTTGGCAATCAGGGTGTGCTAATAGTGTCGTCACTCCAACGCAGCAGCACCTAAGTGAAAATCTGAGGCCCGATATGTCACTTTTGCAGCAGAGATAACTGAGTGCCCAACTGTTTATCCAAGATATGGCATTGGCTTTGACTACCAGGAAGTATATATCCTCAGCGAAAGTTCGCCCATGGTCTGATGAATGTGGGGAAAGCAGCGAACATCTTGCAGCTAACCTCGCAGACATGAAGGGCTGCTGGGCGTTTGAGGCGGTAGGTGTTCTTGTGGTGTTGGCAGGCGTCACACAACTGGGTATCAGCTAACACAGTTGCATGTAACTTCTATTGTGCCGCGATTTTACCGTTGGTAACCAAATACGATGCTGCCTGCACCTAGGTGTGGAGATAAATTTGGTTGATACGGCGCCATACATTCGACCAACAGATCGTAGGGAGTTTCTGTTCACAACGCTGCATGACACTTGACGTATTGGGGTGAGATATATATCTTTCGCCGTAGGAGGATGTATGGTCAGGAGTATGGGGTCCAAAATAACGGTAGTCATATGTGAAATGGTGTATGAATGTGAGCAATCGGCATTGGTGGAAGGATGGACACCGGCATGAGGACTTCCACCAAGCTGCGTGTGATAGACACTCCCGTTTCAGTTCTCTGTTTCCTCATCATTCGTATATACAAAGCAATTGGCCCAGTGTTGTATGTTGAGTAGACAAAGTCCTCCACGACATTCGGGGAGGGTACGCATTTTATTCATGAACGTAAAGATAGTTCCCCCAATTAGATAATACACGAAGGCCGCTGTCAGGCGAGGTCCAGTTACGTGCGGTAACGATAGGACGTGTGTAACATGAACCGTTGTCGAAGCAACATGGTGAAGTGGATTGTTGTAGATATGGCGCGAATACTTTGCAAAGCGTTCTGAATATTAGTGACCGTCATACGGAATGTATTGCAGGTGAAGACAACGCCAGATATTTGAAGGTCTGCACATGGAACGGTGCTGCAGATTTTTTCATCGATCAGCTTGCATTGCGCTGTATATCTCGATTTCTTCAATTACCTGTCGCTACCGAGCGAACCAACTGTCGTTTTCCGCTGGCGAACAAACCACGAGGAGCAGAATGTTGGCATGTGCTAGACAATCGAAGGCGTGTTGTAGCGTGGTCCCCGTGAACGTAGATTTGATGTTCCCAGTGGAGCGTTGTAGCATGAATGCTTATAGCAGGATCCAGAGGGGACACCCTTCTCAGATAGATCACCATATCGGAACCACACTCGTTAAGCGCCGTTGACTAGTATTTGAGAGCTGGTGCTGCCACATACGACAAGCATGACGTTGTGGAGGGCGGCAGAGGTAGAAGCCCATCCCAGCCCTCGTGGAAAATAGAAAACTGTGATGCACTTCGTCGTATGCACTATCGAAGTCAATAGCAGCCATATGTGGTCGGAACCATCACGTCGTTGCCAATGATATCACACATGACATTCACCAGGTCGTGTCTTCACAGTCATCTGACCACCTGGTACAGTTCCTTCAGGTTAAAGTATGCCGGGAAGAAGAGGATGATGGCGCGCCGCCAAAGTGATGGCAAAGGTTTCGTTGTCTGCGTTGATGAGGGTACGTGAACGGTATTCGGTGATCGCTGCACCACGGCGTGGCTTATATATAGTAATGATGATGCTCGTGACATAGTTGGGAGGGACAACATGGCCTGTCATGAAAAGTTAATGAAAATGCTGGTCCATCCCTGGGCCATTAAATTCGGGAAGGCACGCTTCAATTCTGTAGGCAACCCATCCATACTTGGGGATTTCTTAATAACACCCTTGTCAATGACACCCTCCACTTCATCCCTCGTGATCCATTCAATCAACTGCGTATTCTCTCTATTGGGGGTAATGCGGGTGATGTAAAACGAGGTATGTTGCATTGGCAGCTCCAGCGCCTAAATATTCTGGTAGTGATCAGCGAAAGCGGTGACTATTTCAGATAGTTGGGGAAACTTTGTGCCTGTGACGTGACGAGTTTGGCTGTGAGCTGTTGTTGTTACCGTCGTCATCGTCGGTCGTCGGTTGCGATATGACTTATGATAGGCATCTGGTGGTCCAGTGAACACCGGAAATGCATTTTTACGAAGAGAAAACGTTACAGTTCGCGTCTTAATCCGATTCGCTTCCCTCCCTAGTCTACCAAAAACAGTGTATAGGTAGACAGCTCTTACATAGGTTCTAATGAATGATTTCGTGAATATCAAAGTATGTGACACATATGACCGTATATTTTAATTGCATTTACACCGCTAAAGGACTGTAAACCCTAGTACACTATAATGCAAAAAATTACGCAGAGCGAAGGAGCTATGCAGATTAGTCACAAACTGATATTCGGCATTGACAGAAAATACTGAACTGTAAACTTCTGAGGGCAATTGATGGATGTGTGATTCTGCAGCACAGTTTCATCACACAGCTAGAAAGTATAGTTAACAAGGACCATTTGGATACCAGGGCACAAATTAATAGCGAATTTCGATCCATGTACTCAGTTGGAAAGTAAGTATGCCTCGCAAACAAGCGCATGAACGACATACATAAATAGATAAGAGAGGATGTGAAGTCGGACTTAAAGAAGCCAGCTGGAGTATTGGTGAACCGCTCGACAGCTGAATAGGAGCGGTGCTACTGCGATGATGTTGGCAGGAATGGGTTAACAACGGCCTAACTCAATGTCAAGAAGGAAACGATAAATCTAGAGAGACGGCAAAATGTAAGGACAGATTAATCATGAGAGCGGCACTCAGAGCTCCAGATTCATAATTGTCATTGATCAGACGTACAATTGATGGAATATCATTGACTGGAGGTAACCTGTCTACAGTGGTGAGCGCCACTTCGAACTGATCTCTGATGGCCAGCGAAGACGTGTCTGGAGACGTCCCGGACATTCCAGCCTTAGCAGAGCCAACCATATGGACTGACAACCAGAACTGATGGTCTGGGCTGGGTTTTCATTTCATCTTCAGCACCGTTACAACACAGTGCTACATCGACGATATGCTATGAACCGTTCTGTTCCGCCATAAATCACATACTAGATGACGAATCCATCATTGCCCGGGCATTCATTTTGCCACTTTCCGATTAGAAACAAAACGTAATATGCACTTCTGCCGCAAACTTGGTGTAGGATAATTCCGGACAGTTTCTGTAGGCTGGGCGCAGCTGCTTCACGTGTTTACAAGACGATTTTGTGAACGTCTGTGAAGCTAATCTTCCTCGACTATTGTTTCCGCCTACAGTAAAGCTTCCTCATAGCTCTATACACGGCTATTGTTTACGCTCATAGCCGTGGCCACGCTTCTAACATCCACCTACGGTGATGAGGTATCGACGTCCAACACCTTACCACCAGCAGCTGTTTCCAACATTATTCATTGTCAGTAGCTGCTCACACTGGCAGTCGAACACCGACTAGGTTCACCGTTTCAAAAATGTTCGTCTTCAGGCCCCGGCCAGACCATTCTCGCCTACTCGATAGCCGCTTACGTCTGTGGTTTTCTTCACATGTGGCCTGGGTCATTATTATAGGCTGAGGTATCAAAAGTCGTGCGATAGCGACCTGCCCATATGCAAATGCCGGCAGTAATGCGTACACAAGATATAAAAGGACAGTGCATTGGGGGAGCTGTCACTTGTCAAGTGATTCATGGAAAATCGACGTGAGTATGGCCGCGAGACGTGGATTGCCAGAGTTTGAACGCGGATTGGTATTTTGAGCTAGACGTATTGGACATTCCATTTTCTAAATCGTTAGGGAATTCAATAATCAGAGATCCACAGTGTCAAGAGTGTGCCGAGTACACCAAATTGCAGGCATTACCTCTCACCACGGACAACGCGGTAGCCGATGGCCTTCACTGGACTACCGCAGAGCAGCAGCGTTTGCATAGTCAGTGCTAACAGACAAGCAACTCTGCGTGAAATAACCACAGAAATCAGTGTGCGACGTACGATGAATGTATCCGTTAGGACAATGGGCGAAATTTGGCATTAATGTGCTATGGCAGCAGACGACCGACACGAGTGCCTTTGATAAAAGCTCGACGTCGCCTGCAGCGCCTCTTCTGGGCTATTGACCCTGATCATGTCAGTTGAACTACAGGCGACTTTAAAACCGTAGCCCGGTCGGATGAGTCCCTTTTCCAGTTTGTAAGAGCTAGTGGTAGGGTTCGAGTGTGACGCAAACCTCACAAAGCTGTAGACTCAGCTGTGTTTGCATGGAATGGACTGGGTCCTCTGGTCCAACTGAAGCGATCAATAATGGTTATGTTCGGCTACCTGGGGACCATTTGCAGATACTCATGGGCTTCATTTTATGGAAGACAATGCGCCATGTCACCAGGCCACAGTTGCTGGCGATTTATCTGAAGAACATTCCGGAAAATTCGAGCGAGTTGGTGACGCAGTTCACCCGACATGAATCCCGTCGATCGTTTATGAAATTCGTGCACACCATCCTGCACCGGCCACACTTTCGCAATTATGGACGGCTATAGAGGCAGCACGGATCAATAATTCTGCAGTGAAGTGTCACGTTTAGCTGCTTCAGTATGACAGGCAATAGGAAGCCCGTGACGATATTAGGAAGTGTCCAATTTCTTTGTCGAATCACGTTACCGCGACGCCACCAGGCGGAAGTGGATCTCGTGGTGGGCAGTGCTCATAACATTTTGAGACATCAGTGTATGGCGATGTGCTGAAACGGATAACGGAAAATGCTTTTGTTGGAGTCTTGTCCCCATCTGAACAAGATGCACAATTGTATAATGGACCAGAGAGTGAACCACAGAGGACACTTAGAAACTGTCACATGTAGCAGCAACTTACAACTGGCACCAAGATGAACCTATGGGCTCTTGGGTTCTGTGCTTAAGTTGATATCCGCCCTAGTATGAACAGGGCTCAGTTAACAGGGTAGATTTCTCCATATTTGTGTGTTTACATTGATGACAACTTGAACTGGGAGAAGCATATTACTGAGCTTCTCAAGCAACAAAGTTCAGCTTCTTTCGCTCTTCGTATAATCGTTACTCTTGGTATAAACAGATCAGTGTCCTAAGGTACTTTGCATATTTCCACTCAATAATGTCTTATGGAATAGTTTTCTGGGTTAACTCGCCACTCGGACATAAAGTATTGATTGCACAAGAGAGAGCAGTGAGAGTAATTAGCGGTGTTCACTCAAGGACGTCATGTAGGCAACTTTTCTAGGAGCTAGGTATTTTAACTGCATCATCAGGGTACATATATTCGCTAATGAAATTCGTTACAAATAATCAATCTGAATTCGCGAAGAACAGTGATGTTCATACGTACAACACTAGAGGGAAAAAAACCTTTCCTATCCGTTATTGAAGCTGTCAGTTGCTCAAAAAGTAGTACATAATTCAGCGACAAAAATCTTTGATCAATGCCCAACAACGTATAGTGACTGGCAGGTAGCAGGTCAAGTTTTAAATCTGGCCTAAAATCATTTCTTTTGGACAACTCCTTCTACTCCATGGACGAGTTTCTGTTTCAGAAATGGTAAAGAAAAGTACCTCTAAGTGTAGTTGCATGCGTAGAACTAAAATTTTCGGTAATATTGATATTAGCACTATTCATGTGTGAATGTATATCTTGTAATCTGACTTGTTCCATATCATATCGATAAAATAACCTACGGAAGATGACATAACTAAAACTAAACTAAAACTTAACTCTATACATTCACTTGAAATCTGTCGCATATTGTGACCCACTCTGTACGATACACGTTTTCTCCTCCACTGATAGTGTTCTCAGATGCACTGGCATTCATCTGCCATTCCCATTTTTAATTATTTCTTGTCAATTACAGTTTCCCATTTTGAAGTTGCTTTTAAAAGCTTGCCTTTTCTGAGCCGTAATTCGTCACTGTTTCTCTTGATCTGCAGGTCTGTCGGTAATAGGCAGTAGGATTTCCTGGATATGACTGTATAAGGCGACAGAAACGACAGAAGTGCAGACTATGCGAGTAGTAATTTCTGGTGTAGCTCTGTTGAAAGCGGGACGATCACATCCGCCGTTCGAGACCTGCATGACAGGGTGTAGTGTGACGGTAGACCAGTGGCAGACTAGTGTGGGGTCAGCTAGACTGACGCTCCATCCGGCTGGTCCTCACATAGTGGGTCAGGACCGTCGAGTGGCGAATATGAGCCGCGCACCACTGTGTCCCGAGGGCTCTCGTGTGGCTCGATACGGCTGCGTCGGCGGTCAGTGCGGGCGCCGGGTGCCACCCCACTGCTGCTGCTGCTGCTGCTGCTGCTGGTGGGGGTGTCTCTTGGCGCACTGTGGTCCGTCCAGTCGCTGGTGTGACCGAACATTTTCCGCAGTAATAGGTGCCCTAGTACAGTCATACTAAATGGGGCGGTATCCACGCAAATTGGGGAGAGAATTGTACCTGTGATTCCAACTCAGCCGGGCTGAGATTAATTTGAACAATCCCAATGATGTATAACCTGAGTGGACAAATGTCATGTGGAAGTACTGAATGTGATATCGTAGGCTGGGTAGGTCTGTGCACTCCATTTACCTCTTGACGTCCTGACCCCCTTTGCGTGACGTCCCTTCGTCAAAAATTTCTAATCTTACGCCCTGGCTTGCACGTATTGTAGATGCGTGTCGTATGTTGTTGACCTCGGTAACCTCAAGTACTATGTAATCAGCGGTACGGTCTCGAACCGATTGTCATCTCACATTCGAGTTCAGTGAACTCACGATATGCTGCCGCGTTCCGTACACACCTGTGTGTAACAGGCTGCTGAAGTATCCTGTCTACAGTCGATCAGCAATACTCTGCTTATGTCGAGTAATCGCTTTAACAATCAGGCCATCTCAGTAGACCTCCAGGCCCTATCAGATATTCACTCCCAAATGTGATTGCAGAATACTGCACGGGGTGCGTAGGAACAGAAAACACTGCAGAGACGAACTTGGTAGTGGACAGTGACTGCCTTTCCGCAAGGAATAATTACTACCTGACAAGCGAAGTCATGCACCCGGAAGACATGGTCGGTTCGAACATTATTAATTGTCTCGGAGAAAACGGTCTACTGACACACAGTCAACATGAGTTTAGAAAACACCGTTCCTGTGAAACTCAAATAGCTCTTTATTCACATGAGGTGTTGAGTGCTATTGACAAGGGATTTCAGATCGATTCCGTATTTCTGAATTTCCAGAAGGCTTTTCACACGGTACCACACAACAGGCTCGTGAAATTGCGAGCTTATGGAATATCGTCCCAGTTATGTGATTTCCTGTCAGAGAGGTGAAGTTGGTAATAACTGATGGAATGTCATCGAGTAAAACAAGTAATTTTTGGCGTTTTCGAAGATAGTTTTATAGGCCTTTTTCGATTCCTTATCTATACAATCGATTTTCGAGACAATCTGAGCAGCCGTATTCGGTTGTTTGCAGATGACGCTGTCGTTTATCGACTAATAAAGACACAAGAAGATCAAAACAAAATCTAAAATGATTTAGAAAAGATACATGCATGGTGCAAAAAGTGGTAGTTGATCCTAAAGAACGAAAATTGTGAATCATTGACATGAGCGCTAAAAGGAACTTGTTAAACTTCGGTTACACGATAAATCAATCTAATCTAACAGCTGTAAATTCAACTAAATACCTAGGTATTACGATTACGAAGAACTTAAATTGGAAGGAACACGTAGAAAATGTTGTGGGAAACGCTAACCAAGGACACTTAGAAAAAGTAACAGACCTACTAAGAAGATTGCCTACGCTACGCTTGTCCGTCATCTTTTAAAATACTGCTGAGCGGTGTGGATCCTTACCAGATAGGACTGACGGAGTACATCGAAAAAGTTCAAAGAAAGGCAGCACGTTTTGTATTATCGAGAAATATGGGAGAGAGCGTGACAGAAATGATACAGGATTTGGGTTGGACATCATTCAAATAAAGGCGTTTTTCTTTGCGATGGAATCTTCTCAGGAAATTTAAATCACCAAATTTCTCCTCCGAATACGAAAATATTTTGTTGATACCGACCTTCATAGGGCGAAACGATCACCACGATAAAATAAGGGAAATCAGAGCTCGTAGGGAAAGATAAAGGTGTTCATCCTTGCGCATGATATACGAGATTGGAATCATAGAGAATTGTGAAGGTGTTTCGATGAACGCTCTGCCAGGCACTTAAATTTGATTTGCAGAGTATTCATGTAGATGTAGTAGATGTAGAAAAGTCGTACGTGGACACACAATCAGCGGGTATATAAGTGACAGTTACGACGTCCGCCAGAATGCATTTGTGTTCTCTGCGGTTGCGTTGTTACCAGGTCTCGTAAGTTAAGGATATGGAGATATTACGTACTCTTATAAGCTTCAACGGCACCTAGCAGAGTTTCAAATTGGCCTCTTCGTAGGCCTCTTAGTTAGCTGATGAAATCGTGCGATACTGAAGATCGGTGGGCATTCGGATGAGACCATGGCCCAGTCTTGGGCAGCATGCGAATGTGAGAACAGGCTTACTCGTCGTCAAGGTCTAAGGTGATCAAGACAGACCACCACAAAGGGGGCTCGGTAAATTATGCACCGAGCACACTGCAATCCCTCCACATCTGCGCCTGCCTTATATCAAAAAGTAATGGTCTCCCTGCAACATCCTCTAGCGTCCCGCACCATTGGTACGAGACTAGACAATTACCGTCTCATGCATAGTCTTCGGTTAACACCACAGTTCACATGACAGCGTCTGGAGCGATGCCGCGTCCGGGAAGCATGGAGAATGGTGGATGGCGTCGCTTTGTGTTCAGCTGTGAATTGAAATTTTGCATTACCGCGAAGACCATCGTCGACGAGTATTGCGGTGATGTAGAGATATGCTGTTCTTCCCATTTTTCGTTGACGAACAGTTGTCTTACTCGAGTTATCAGGGTGCAAAGACACATCGGCTATGACTTAAGGTCACAGCTGATTCAAATGGTTCAAATGATTCTGAGCGCTATGGGACTTAATATCTGAGGTCATCAGTTCCCTAGAACTTAGAACTACTTACACCTAACTAACCTAAGGACACCACACACATCCATGCCCGAAGCAGGATTGGAACCTGCGACCGTAGCGGTCGCACGTTTCCAGACTGAAGCGCCTAGAACCGCTCAGCCACACCGACCGGCGTCAAAGCTGACGGCGAGACCGTATGTCACTAATCCGTTCTATAATACCCCAAATATAGAGCGACTAATGACATCCCTTTTGACAGCAAAAGATATAAAAATTATTTATCCTGACGTTGACGGTAGCTACTGGCAACAAAATATCAACACTATTGAAAGTGTGACCAACAGAAATGCTAATGAACTAACATCTATCCACCGAAAGAACTAAATGAAAGACTATGAGATAATCAATTATTCAACGAAGCATGAAACCATATAAAGAATGAAAAATACATGCTTTACGAATGTTAAAACACATACGAGATAACATTTATCCGAGAAATGAGTTGTAGCCGCATCGAACTGTAAGTTCGCTGCGACTACAATGAAAAACATCAATGGAGATGTTAATTCGCTCTATTGCAGACGTCGCGATAGATGCACGCTTATTGACCGATATTAGATTCTTTCTGACCGATCTGTAATTTTAAAGTTTTTCGAGTATCGTCTCGACGTATTATTCAATGTTCTGAAGAAAGGTGTTAGAACATTTACCGTTTAGCCAGACATACGAACAGATACTATATGCGAGGGAAAAGTAACTCGTGTCATACTTAATCAAATTTAGGACTTAGTTGTCGTGATCTGTGATTGTCACGAACATTGGAGGGCACAGCAATGTACCAGACACTGACATAAAATCTACAAATAGACGTGAGTAGGAAACATATACACGCAGTCATCAAGAATACAAAGGTACACCGTGTGGTCGGAAGTTGTATTCAATCTCAGAATTTCGGATGTAAATCGTAGCTTCAATTCCCTGAATGACAGAATGGTGTGCTTTCCAGTGCAATGGTCAGATAATTCAATAAACTCAGTTATATCTTTAATACTCCGTGTCGTCTACATCATTTAATTGAACTTTATTGTATAGCTGTGAATAATTATTTTCTTTACAGAACTCCGAATCTAATAGGTGATTGAGTGACATTAACAGGGAAGAGTAATTGGGCATTGTATTACGACGCTTTCTGTACGTTATTTAGAGAATACATTACCTCTGGGTTCACGACGTAGGAGGTGTTGAATTAGCACCGTAGCGACGCATTGACGACGCTGTAATATTTCACCAAGGAACATCCTCGCAAGACTGTAATGTGGCATCGGCTTGAATGGTGGAACTTATAATTCGAGAGGTCATATTATATACGTTTGAAGATTCATTTGCAAACCGGGCATAAAAACTACTGTTATCAAGTTTCGCGTAAGCTTATAGGCTCGTCGCGAACACGCGAAGGATATTTGGTTTATTGTTTCAGATAAAGGGACTTGTTGCGGTACTGAGTGGTGCAGTCGCTGTGTGTAGCAGTAAAGAAGACAGACATCCTTCGAATACCATTGCTTCATTTATAAGCGAGGGCCGCTTATACATTTCGGCGTGCTGCTCCATCGATACGCTGATATCTGTTATAGAGAGATAGTATCTCAAACAAACCGAACAAAGTGAGGAGTTTGTTTTAACAGTTAAAGATCGGAGTTGTCGCGTTCGACAGACGCCGACCTGCGTCAACAAGACTTGAACTTCCATTTCCATCGAGCCGACACACACACACTCGCCTCATTTCTCTTCCCTTACATGTCGCGCGACAATGTCATTGAGTCCTGTTTCAACAGGACGATGATCGTCTTCACTTGGTGTGTGAAGCATTAAATTGCGTAATAATGAGGAACTCCTGTGGCCATAAAGTTCCCCACATCGATCCCGGCAGAACGTTTACAACAGATGTGAGCGAGATTTCCTCAGGAGGAGATAGAATGACTTTATGACACCGCATGCATCCAAGCCTGAGGAGGTGCAGCGGCGTGGTGATAAGTATTATCGTTCTGCCACATTCCTTATAAATCTGACTCCATATAATCACTTCAGTAATATGATATATACTCTCAGCCTTTGAAGCTTAATTTCGTTTCCTGCTCACGTTCTGGGTTCTTCACTTTCTTTGTCAAGCATTTTATATCAAATTAATTAAATATACTGAAATGAAAGCAATGCCATGACACATTCGTCACATTGCTGGCTCAGAATTTCTCAGCAGCCTTCCCTGATTTCGTTTAACGTCGTTGCATCTACCTCTGCAATCCATCTGCACTCCCCAAGCCACCTTACGGAGTGTGGCGGAGGGTACTTGAAGCACCATTATAGTCCCCCAACCACCCCACCCCTCCTTATCCGGGCCCCCTTCTACTTGCCTGTTACAGTAGCGAATAGCGCCGGGAAAGAACGACAGTCGGTAAACCTCAGCATTCGCTCCAATTTCTCGAGCCTAGTCGTGGTAATCATTTCGTCAGACGTGTAAGGGAAGAAGCAGTATGCTACCAGATTCCTCTTTTAAACATACTCTCTCCGAATTTCAATATTAAACCTCACTTGATGCACAGTACCTCTCTGTCAGCTTCTGCCATTGATGTTTATTGAGCATTTCTGCTAGTCTCAAATGCAGTGTAATCAAATTGATGAATCTAACCTGCCGGCCCGATTGGCCGTGCGGTTCTAGGCGCTACAGTCTGGAGCCACGTGACCGCTACGGTCGCAGTTTCGAATCCTGCCTTGGGCATGGATGTGTGTGATGTCCTTAGGTTAGTTAGGTTTAAGTAGTTCTAAGATCTAGGGGGCTGACGACCACATCAGTTAAGTCCCATAGTGCTCAGAGCCATTTGAACCATTTGGTGTAGCCGCTTCTCATCCTATCTGGTCCATTTCTTTTATTAATCACCAGACTGAATAACAGTACTCTACAATCGATCGAATGTTTCGTAAGGCACTAAGTCCGTTGTTGTTACACGTCTTTAAGATTCTTACTCTGACTCTCAGCCTTGTATCTGCTTTTTCTACAGTTAATTTTATGTTATTATTCCACTTTAGGTCGCTCCGGATGATTACTCCTCCATATTTCACGGTACATACTGTCTGTAGTGATTTGATACCAATGCTATAATCGTACGGCACTGATTTAGTTTTCGATGTTATCCACTGTGACATATACACACTCTAAGACGAAGGGGAAAAAAGAAAAACGATGCACCATCTAGAAATTATCCTAATGGGGTGCAAATAGGTAGATGTGCTGCACATGTTCAAACAGGCTAATGATTACTGTTTCAGAACAGTTTGGTGATTTATTCAACATAAATAGCTTCAAAAACTAAGCAAGACAATAACGCGTTGGCGCACCTCCGGCCCTTATGCAAGGAGTTACTCGGCTTGTTGATTGATAGATGTTCTCCTGAGGGGTATGGTGCCAAATTCAGTCTAATTGGCGCATTATATCGCCAAAATTGCTAGCTGGTCCAAGGGCCCTGCCTATTGTGCTCCAAATGTGCTCAGTCAGGCAGAGACCCGGTGACTTTGGTGGTCAAGGTAGGGTTTGGCAAGCTCGGAGACATGCAATAGAAGCTCTCGCCGTGTGCGAATGGGCATTCTCATGCTGATAAGTAGGCCTAGGATGGCTTGACATGTAGAGAATAAGATGGGGCGTAGAATATCGTCGACGTACTGCTGCGCTGTGAGGATGATTCTGATGACAAAGAGGTTCGGCTATCCAATGGAACAGCACTACAGACTGACAGTCATCATTGTCGAATCGCACTGAGGGCGGCAGTCAGGTTCGTATCCCTCTGCTGTCGGCGTTCCCAGGCACGTCTCAGCTAATCATCGTGGCTCATTTTGAAGAGGGAGTCATCACTGAAGACAGTTTCAATCCCGTCCATTAGAAACCAGGCCGAAGACGTGTCTGAAAAAGGGGCGGACAGTAGTTTTTGTGTCTTAGCGTGTCCATACTGTAACCAGTAATGGTCATGTAGTACTTCCTTGTGGTATGCCCGAAATTACTCTTACATCCATCGATTTTATTCTGTTAAGAGGAGTCGAGTTTGCAAGGAAGTCTGTAATCCAATGATACTTGGTAACCTCGCATTTAATTCATTTGGTAAATTGTGTCAAATGCTTCCTGAAGTGAAGGAACGCAGCATCAACCCATGTTTATAGGCTCTTGATCTCATGGGCGACAGATCGACCTGAGTTTCACAAGATCGCTGTTTGATTATAGTTCTCAAAAAATGGTTCAAATGGCGTTGAGCACTATGGCAACACCTGAGTCCATCACTACCCTAGAACTACTTAAACCTACCTAACCTAAGGGCATGACACACATCCATGCCCGAGGTAGGATTCGAACTGGCGACCGTAGCGGTCGCGCAGTTCCGAACTAAAGCGCCTAGAACCACTCGACCACAACGGCCGGCGATGACAGCTCTCCAACATGCCATAATACGTGAGCAAAAATTACGTTCCACAATTCTATAAAGATTGACGTCGGCAATATACACTACTGGCCATTAGAATTGCAACACCACGAAGATGACGTGTTACAGAGGCGAAATTTAACCGACAGGAAGATGATGCTATGATATGCAAATGATTAGCTTTTCAGAGCATTCACACAAGGTTGGCGCCAGTGGCGACACCTAAAACATGCTGACATGAGGAAAATATAAAACCGATTTCTCGAACACAAACAGCAGTTGACCGGCATTGCCTGGTGAAATGTGGTTGTGATGCATCGTGTAAGGAGGAGAAATGCGTACCACCACGTTTCCGGCTTTGTTAAAGCTCGAATAGTAGACTATCGCGGTTGCGGTTTATCGTATCGTGAAATTGCTGCTCGCGTTGGTCGAGATCCAATGAGTGTTAGCAGAACATGGAATTGGTGGGTTCAGGAGAGTAATACGGAACGACGTGCTGGATCCCAAAAGCCTCGTATCACTAGCAGTCGAGACGACAGTCATCTTATCCGCATGTCTGTAACGGATCGTGCAGACACGTTTCGATCGCTGAGTCCACAGATGGGGACGTTTGCAAGAGAACAACCATCTGCACGAACAGTTCGACGTTTGCAACAGCATGGACTATCACCTCGGAGACCATGGCTGCGGTTACCATTGACTCTGCATCACACACAGGAGCGCCTGCGATGATGTACCCAACGACGAACCTGGGTGCACGAATGGCAAAATGTCATTTTTTCGGAGGAATCCAGGTTCTGTTTACAGCATCATGATGGTCGCATCCGTGTTTGGTGACGTCGCAGTGACCGCACATTGGAAGCGTGTATTCGTCGTTGCCATACTGGCGTATCACCCGGCGTGATGGTATGGGGTGCCGTTGGTCACACGTCTCGGTCACCTCTTGTTCGCATAGACGTCATTTTTAACAGTACACGTAACATTTCTGATGTGTTACGACCCGTCGCTCTACCCTTCATTGGATCCCTTCGAAACCCTACAATTCAGCAGGGTAATGCACGACCGCATGTTGCAGGTCCTGTACGGCCTTTCTGGATACAGAAAATGTTCGACTGCTGCCCTGGACAGCACATTCTCCAGATCTCTCACCAACTGGAGACGTCTGGTCAATGGTGGCCGAGCAACTGGCTCATCACAATACGCCCGTCACTACTCTTGATGAACTGTGGTATCGTGTTGA
Organism: Schistocerca gregaria; assembly: GCF_023897955.1. Taxonomy (NCBI): domain Eukaryota; kingdom Metazoa; phylum Arthropoda; class Insecta; order Orthoptera; family Acrididae; genus Schistocerca; species Schistocerca gregaria. The sequence goes on along the minus strand of NC_064922.1, from coordinate 351,875,084 downwards.
AGCTGCATGGGCAGCTGTACCTGTACACGCCATCCAAGCTCTGTTTGACTCAATGCCCAGGCGTATCAAGGCGTTTATTACGGCCAGAGGTGATTCTTCTGGGTACTGATTCTCAGGATCTATGCACCCAAATTGTGTGAAAATGTAATCACAAGTTAGTTCTAGTATAATATATTTTACCAATGAATACCCGTTTATCATCTGCATTTCTTCTTGGTGTAGCAATTTTAATGGCCAGTAGTGTAGGAATGTAACTATTTTCTTATGTCCTACTTCGTTTTCTTGAAAACGCAAAACGTTTTCACTTTTTTCCGGTCACTAAAAACCCTTCGTTGCTCCAGAACCCTACGATAGGTTACTAGTAGAGGGAGACAAGTTCTTCCGCATAAGCTCTGTAGAATCTCACAGATTTCTCATTCGATTCGCTTTATGAATTGGATCAATTATGCCTGCTATGCAACGCAATATACACAACAACAGCTTGGACCATTTCTGTCCCCATTTTTGTTATGTCTAAATAAAAGTAGTGATTACTGCGAAGTGCCTGACTGTATCAATTTTTTTCTTTGTCCGGTGTGCCTGGATCAAGAAAAATGCTTGTTGTTATCAATCAATACACACTTCGCATTTTTGTGACGACTACAGGGAATAAACTAAGAACTTTTTCACTGATAGTCAACTGTACAACATTCAAACATTATTGTAAGGAATGGCCTATAGGAACATTTATAAAATGTAGTACTGTAAGACACATTTCTTTTCAACAAATTACAAGTCCTCACTGATAGAAGCCGCTTGTGACAACAAACACTGCCATGATTTTGTTTTCTCTTCTACCCACTTTTATCAGAATTACATGTGAAAGAACTGAAATGTCAGTATGATATTATTAAAACTTATGATTGTATAGTTTAAGCCAGGTTTTCACCAGAGCAAACAAGCCAACAAGCACTAGCAAATGATAATTATTTCTGGTACCCGGTAGGCCTCTTGCAGGTCTTTCAACTGGGCGCCACTGCAGCTTCTTACGTGTCCCTAACCTTTCCCAGCGAAGTAATCGGACGTGCAGTTTAACGTGGAATCCGAACAACATGTTTTTCGCGGCCTGTCCAGCATATGTGAGAAGTTAATGGTTGGTTTACAATCATAATGAAAAAGTTGAACGGCATTTGATCCCACGCTCTCTGTCTGCGTGCTCTGCCACTAGACCATTTTTGTTTTAGAGAAAAAAATTATATGACCATTAGACCTTACACGCGTAGGTATGTCACCTCCTGAGGTGATGCAGGACATCGGTAATTAGCGTTCTCTTACAAATTTCCGCTCAGTGGTAATGAGAAGACAGGGAAAAACAGCAACCGACATACAAGGAAAATATTGGAACAGTGGTAAGGAGACATAGAGATGCAATTCCGTGCAAAGTCCACGATCGCCATACATGCCACGCTTCCATATAATTTGAAACACTTAAATTCCTCCTTCCCTGCGCCGTTTTGCATACTCTGTTAAGAACAATGCGCTAGCCATGCAAAATAATCCTCAATGTAAAGCAAAGTTTCACAATTATGCCTCTAACAAGATGGATTTGTATCCTGTATGCCGAATATTAGCTCCAAAAACTAAATCCTAGTAGCACAGCGTTCATAGGTAATATTCGCTACCTCGTCTCCTCTTCCATTCCCTCTAGTACAAACAATGGTAGAGAATTTTCTGCAAATGCTCAATCACACGTATTTGCTTCCATTCGTTCCATTGTAAACCAGGCTTCAGGTACTCAAAATTGGTGTCTGTGAACTCCGGATAATTCCGCTACGCGGTGCTGCGTGAGTGATTCACCGAGTCACGGGATAGGCGGACAGGGCTGTACAAAGCGCTGTTATAAGCTGTTTTTCACGCGACAAAAATGTGCAACTTCAACAGTTTTTACAAAATACCTGCAGTGCCTCTTGGCTGCTAAAATTTTGGCAGTTCATTTCTTTCGTTGTTTTCTTCCTGTGTAAAATATTTACGGGTAGGTTTCGACATGTCTTATTGGAAATTCCTCTTGTAATTTTTGTAACATCCACGTGATAAATTTTTGGCTACAGTGCGACGAGAGGAAATTATGCCTCTAACTGTTATAAACATTATGTATTCGACGTATGAGAAAACAGTGAAATAAATATTAATTATTTATATAATATTCTATGATGTAATTAGACATATCGATGTGTATCATAGAAAGACAATGATAATTGTAAATTCCTTTTATAATCTGCGTTTGTCTTCCTTTGTTTTTACCTTTTGTTGATGGCTGTTGTAGGTTCAGCACGCAAGACGCATATCAAACTGAGGTCTGTTACGAAATTGTAGTTATTTGTTACTTATTACTTGAAAATAGAGTTCATTATTATTATAAACAAAAGTGAATAATTATTTGTAACTGTAATTACTCTCTCAGTACGCATTATCTGTGTTAATTGCTTGTTTCCGCTGCAAGGAGCGCAGCCATTGATGATAGCGATTTGTATCGCGTTTTTGTCTGTGTTTTCATTAGAAACAAATCAAATGTTTGCTTGATAAGGTCTAAATAGCGCACAATATGAAAGTATAGTTTATAGAATTTAATAATCATTTCAAATACTTATTTATTTGGTCTAACAATAGAAAGTCTCTATAAATTGTCTGCCGCCATCTTAACAATTATCTCAGCGGCAAATTCAAATTAAGAAACTCTGCAGACATAAATGCCGAACGTAATACAAATGTGTAAAAATAAATGTGCACCGGTGGTCCCGAACTCATTTTAATGAAAATAATTCGAATCAGATTGGTTCTTAAAAAACAGTGCTCATAGCACGAACGTTATAACAAACTTTTCTAGTTGGTGTATGGAGCCGAAATTAATTACGCACGAGTTGGGAAGAATATTGTTTCAGGTAACATACGTCAGTGTTGTGCGCGGCTGATATGCAGTGGTTTTAATGATCATTTTGCTGAAGATAACTGCTTCCATCTAAATCAATAGTTAATTAGAATCTGTTGTACGAACTGTGATTTAGTGACACTTATACAACATACAGGCAACACTTTAACACGACGTTAACTTGGAGTTCTTTAGCAACTTGATCAAATCTTAAGCCGGGAGAAAAATTATTTAGTAATTGATCAATGTAATAAAATTAGATTATCATTTCCATTTACAAATTAGTTAAATACCAAACCACTGAATAACGCCACATTCTGAAGATGATTATGTGGAGCAAAAGCTGATGAAATACCGACGCATTGTTCAATATCCCTTGGATACACACGTAACCAGTAAGGTTTAAAGGAATAGGAGATATCTATCGCGGTTTAATAACCGACTTAGAAAGTTTCTACCAAAGCAAAGAGAGCGAGTTCTAAGTCCTGCTGCCCAAAAAAACTTGAACGGTGTAAGAACGACCAAGGAGAAGACTTCAATGTATGTGAGAGGAAAACTTTTCCAACCGACCCGTCTAAAAACCTTAAAATGCTTTGATCATATATAAAATTTGGTGTACGGATGGGAACCATCGATCATTCGGTACTAACCGAAATTGAAGATTGCAAAGAGAAGGCCGAAATACTGTATTCGCTCTTCCAAAACTGTTTCACGGCGGAAAATCGTAACTGGCTTTTCACACAGACGCCGAAGTACCAGGTATTGAGATAAGTGATTGCAGAATAGAAAGCATACACCATCACTTAATAGTGGAATGATAAAAACAAACATTTTTCTTGCACCAGGCGCAAGGGCCAAAGAAAAATTTGATACAGTCAGGAACTTCGCAGTAATCACTAGTTTTATTTAGACAGAACCGGGAAGGAGTGAGAAATGGTCCAGGCCGTTGTTCTGCATATTGGGCTGCTTACCAGGCATACTTGATTAAATTCGTAAAGCGTGGCGAAGAAAACTGGCAATGCACAAAAGACTGTAGCTTAAGAATGCTGTTCCGCTGATAAACCTGAAATGATAGAGCGTTATTGGAAATTATGTTATCGATTTCCGGAAAAGTGCTTTCCACTCTTGAAAACATTCTTTATCGAGAGGTTGAAACGCGCTAGTAGTTCCAGGTGGAATTCACGTTACATCTACAGATTTTTCGTCGTCCTCCACAAAAGCAGATGCGTCGTTATGTTCAGGCCATGAATCCAACAAAAACAATGAATTAGTTTCTGCAACTGGTAGGAATACGTTTTGAATGAAACGTTGGAAATGATTGTTTTCATTTTTCCTGTTTTTGATTCGTTGATTACAATATTGTTGCAACTAAACAGTCTTTTTTTTAAATATTTCGCCCTAATTTGCCTTACGGTTCTTGAAGACAGATGTACAGCTGCGTGAACAGTAAACAACTCATAATTATCACTGGTATTATCGTATATGACTGTGTCACTGCATTCATTGTTTGAACAACCGACTCCGTCTTTTCTTCACCCCGATATGATGAAGTGTGGTGTGCACGTAGTTCTTTCACGAAACCTGACTGATTAGCATTGTAGACATCATTTGAGGGGAAACACGAAGTTTCATCTTTACTCAGCTATGAATTTCTCCATAGCATTGTCTATCACTGGCAGCTGCTCTACACGTTTACGTGACGTAAACTTGGTAATTTTGCAACTTCCTTATTCTGTACGATGTCTTGAACCTGCGTAGGCAGGTCGACGAAGCATGGAAATTAGCAATGTTCATGTCAGATGCTATTCGGAGGGCCCAGGCATAGCCTCTCACAGCCAGTTCTAAATCCTGCGAACGATTTCTCATTCAGATGATTTCGGGTCTCCATTTGGCGCATATTTCTTACGTCATGTAATTCATTCTTCCATTTACGCTGCGCAGCTTCAAACGTATTTCTCCCTCCTTCATGTAAACAATATTTCACTGCCTTCCCTTTGTCGCTAAAATCTGTTTCAGTACGTGCTTTTTTTGTAGGTTTGGAAGGTATTCTTCTTCACAACTGTTACTGGCACGTCTGTAGCCGTCCGAACAACAGTGCATGGAATCGTCACAGTTATTTCGTATTTCTTCTAACGTATCCACAATTTCAAACTAAACGTTGATAACATTCTAATGAATGTCAAGGAAATCAACTAACAAACGAGACATACACATGTCCTCAGAAGATGTAGGTGATTTCAAATAAGAGCCATGTTCTTCGTATTTTATCATTGCCTAATTGAGAACCTTAATTGGATTCCATATCACTGTGAGACTGGAAGAAAAAAACGGTACTGTTAGTGGATATGCCTTACCAAAGTACAATAAATATTAGTTAAGCTTTATGTGTACTGTGAATACTTACCAATAATGCAAAAAGCTACTGATAATTTGTAATAGATGTTACTTGAGTGTTTAATTCGAGACAACTGTAACTGTTTACTATAGTGTCAGAGAAACTATCAACGAACGGTTCCCTGAAATGTCCTTTACAAATTACGATCGGATTGTGTTGTGTTTCCTGTTTACAAATTTACCGCAGACGTCGGCTGTGTGTGTGTGTGTGTGTGTGTGTGTGTGTGTGTGTGTGTGTTTGTGTATGTGTAGCTGCACATGCGCAGTTGCTTCAGCGCCAGTGGGGGTGTACAATTTTACCGCCGCCTCGCTACGAATTTGTAAATTTTCAGCTTTAAAATAAAAATATTTGCAGTGCCTCTTAGAAGCTAAAATTTTAATAGTGCATTTCTTTCGCTGTCTTGTTCCTGTACATAAGATTTCAGGGTAAGTTTCGACATGTCTTACTGGACATTTCACTTGTGAGTAACTGATGTTGACTATTTAGAAAGTCTACAATTTGTATCCATTCTTGCTAAGCAAAAATTTGTCCCTGTGTTCTTAACATAACTTGTAACACTAGTGGTCATTGATAATATCACAGCTATGTGATCACTGATGCCTACCAGTAAGTTAACTGTTTCGAAAAGTTCAGATCTGTTTGTTGCTAAGAGATCTAAGACGCTACCATCAGAAGTTGGTTGTCTATCTGATCGAAGTAATTTTTGGACAAGTCATTCAGAACAAATTCACACAAATCGGGTTTCTCACGCCAGTTTTGGTGGAATGGCTCACCATGCTGTAGTTTGCAAATTGAAGTCTGCTCATATCACAATCGCATGCTCAGGAAACATATGATATCCTGCAAATTCCGTCTGTAGCTCTCCATGACTGCAGCCCCTGATGCTCGTGATCTACTCAAGCATCTGACTGCCACGCTTGGTCTGCCTTTTATGCTTATCTTGACCCAGACTATTTCACATTCGGAATCCGTAATAATCTCACTATATTTTATTCCATTATTACTTTTGATAGATGGTATTAATTCCGGGACCCTATCGTAGATGCTCCTGCTGTTTACAAATATCATATTAATGGTATCTATTTCCACTCTGTGAAGACGAACGATCTCCGTGAGTAATGTGGCTAGCCTACCTTCTATTCTGGCAGGAAATGCATCAGTCATCCCAAGAACCGGTCCCTCTAACTTAAGCAACTCCCATATGCATGCCACCCATCAGCCACCCAAGAGACACCGTGTTAGCAAGGCACACGTCTGATCTATTGAAGAGGATCCCATAATTCTCCACACCATGGAGGATGGAGAGAAATTCGTACACAATATCATAGATTGATCAGTAGATTTGATTCCTTGGTTCTCTCACTGACGTGGTACAGGGGCAGCGACTTTTTTAGTAACCTATAATGTCATGCGTCCTGTATTCGAACACAAACACTGAATAAGTTTTAGCTAAGATGGCAATCTGAAGCCTCCTCATATTACAATAGTAGGGGTAGCGTCTTCAAGGAGTAAACAGAACGTCTTCGGTCCCGGATTCAATTCCAGCCACTGCTTAAATCTCGAATAAAATTCATCACCAGTGTCGTATGAAGACTTTTGACATAAGGCCGCGTCTTAATTGAGCGACAGAAGGAGCCGAAAGCGTGCGACATCTGACATTTTAGCTACAAGTAGCAGCCTCGGGCGACATGCTTGGGTGTCCTGTATACGAGCCACATACGACAGCTAGAAGTGTCGACCGACTGTTTCTAAAAAAATGGCGCCGTTAAACCGTAGAATTTTGCTACTCGAGATTTGTTGTTGTTGTTGTTGATATGCTCTTCAGTCCTGTGCAAGGTTCTTCATCTCTGAGTAACTACTGCAACCTACATCCTGAATATGCTTACTGTATTCATCCTTTCGTCTCCTTCTACAGTTTCTATCCACCACGCGTCCTTCGAATACTAAATTGGTGATCCCTTGTTGCCTCAGAGCGTGTCATACCAACCGACTATGGGAATCGAACTAGTTTTAATTGGGAAAATAAAGAAATGGAGTCCTCTTCTAACAAAAAGAGTAGTTTTCATTGAGAATTTCATCACTTACATCATCAACTACGACGATGACCTACCAAACTCTTCGAATATACGACGATTAGCACAGGTACATCTCATCATTGAATTAAAGAAGATTGTTTCGTATGTGAACATGAAGTGTGAGCACCCGATAAGTGAATAACGAATACTATGTGCTACTTGAAGAGCCATAATCTAGAGCCATAATCTTTCATATCTATAGTAACATTGACTTTGGATATGAACTCAGACCATGCTTAAATCTGAGATGGCACAGTGACCACTCTTTACACTGCATCTCTAAATACATTTCTGTGGTACTGAGGTAATTTATATTGAAGTGCAAATATATCAAACTAATAAAATACCTGGTAAAATAAGCTGAACAACAAAAAATTTTACCGATATGTTATTATTGGGAAGATGATTCATAAACAGTCAGGGATAATACCAAGTAAAGTGTTTCAAATAATCTAAATAGTCTGCGTTAAGTAATGGAAAAACGTATTTTAAGAACGTGGTCAAATATTTTGTGAAATGGTTTGTCTGAAAGTAAGAAAAGATTATACATTTGATGCACATCATTTGCTGTACGTGGTGTCGAGCATCACTCAAAGGCATGTCAAATGTGTTTCTAATCTGTTTTATTTCTCCTTTCTAGACAATTCCAAAAAATGTTTTACTATTATATAATTTTTTTCAAGTTATTTTCAGAAAGCATGAGCTGAGTGACATCACATTTGCCTTCCTAGCGACTTCTCAAAATGTCCTAAATTCATTACCTATTCGAAAGAATCTTTTATGGCAGTTAAATGTCATACCATTAAAAGATAAAATTTTCAGACTTCATTTATTTAGCTAGCAGGAGCTGCTCATGATAGATTTTTTTTAAATAACTAATTAAGTTTTGCTTAATCACTGAGGTGAATTTCAAGCAATTTTTTTAAAAAGTAGATATCACACTGTTCAGTTTTCAATTCCATATTTTCATTTCCCACGCTTCGTTTGGCTATGAAAATTCGGAAAAAACCGCTGTGTAATTTAAGGGAAGTCTTAGTTCATCTGTTTAAAAATTTGACGAAAAAGGTTAGAGTGTTAGTTCTGTGGCAAGATACATATCTTTTTGTGTGGTATCATCTGCATGTAACCTATGTTCGATATAGTACAACATTTATTAAATATTGTTACAACCAAATGGCTAGAAAAGTGCGTCTATCGATATGGGCACTCTGCACACATGTCGTCTGCAACATAACAATCCCATAACTCGTGAACAGCAGTAGATATCGTTCTGCTCCCAACTTTAAATACAATATCAATATGTTTGCTACATCTCATATGCAGAAATGTATGATCTAAAAAGAACCAAGTGACAATTTTACATAATATGTATGTACCGCCGCAAACTTTTAAAATTTTAGGCTATGTGTTACTCAATCTTAATTTATCACAGATGCTATGACAAATAAAGGAAGGAAACTCACACCTTTACTGATCAAATAGGCAAAGCTGCGAGATGCAAAGCAATCAAATTTTTCTTACTGAAACGCTTTCTTAAAATCGGACGATAAGTATTCCACAGTAGCTGGCATGCCCACCCTAGCGTTTCAGTCAGAAGTGTCATAGTTGACACTGTTGCTATTACATTTGCTGCAGCGAAAAGACGAAAACATGTTTGAATAAAAAAGTTTGCAGGTATATAGGACGGCAAGCAGCGACCCGGGCGTCGCTAACCTAGGACACTTCTGTAGCCACACTTGCAATTGTGGTTTTGTGCCTGAATTGTCACACACTATCGGTCGCTTTTGTTGCTCACATAGGACGTAGTGTAAGGAGTCATCTGTATTCTGCCAACGGCCTTGTCAAGAAAATTGACACGAGCATTGATTTACAGCTGGCTGTAGCCAGTGCATTCAATTGCCGCCATCAGTGTCTCCACATCTCAGACGAGACCTCCTTGCAAACATACCAAGTGCATACTGGCCTCCTTTTCCGATATACGTGCTACGCCACTGATGGACCCCATTATCTGTTTGATGTTGGAGCTCCCAAAATCCAGCATACCCATGCTGTACACTTTTCGGAACTTGGCAGAAAAATCTGCCTTTGACCCAACAGTTGAGTCGTCTGTGCTGCTCAGATTGGTTACCAACACTGGGTAGCACTTGGTAAATGTTGTGGGAAGCCGAGCAGCCGAATTTCATTTATGGCATCTGCCTAAACACGCGAGAACCCACCAATCTCCTCCACTCAGCATCGAGCCAAGGAAGACCAATCAGATGAACAACAGTGAACACAATGACATTGGGGATTCTTGAGGATTCCAGCGACAATGTCACAACTTCGCCACTGATGCCCCAATGTCGTTGCAAAGCAAAGTTCTTATCTATTCAAAATTGTGTAAAAAAGTACAAAAAGTATATCAAGTAGTCAGGATTAACTGAGAAAAACCAAAAAACCTTTGTCTAGAGATAAAATTATCCGTCTGCTGTGTTACTGAAACTTAATGGCACACACCGAGATGGATAGCACAGTGGTTAGCACACTGGACTCTCATTCGGGAAGACGACGTTTCAGACAAGCGTCATGGGTTTTCCATGATTTCCCTAAATCGCTTAAGGCAAATTCTGGTATGATTCATTCGAAAGAGCAAGGCCGTTTTCCTTCTACGTCACTCCCTATTCCGATGTTGTGCTCCATTTCTAATGACCTCGTTGTTGATGGGGTGTTAAACACTAATCTCCTCCTCCCACCTCCTGTAGGGGACACAAAAATTAACAGGAAGAATAATAGATAGCACTAAAATCAGCACTACAGTGTCTCACTCTTCGCTATAAACCACAAATCTGCAAACTCTTGAAATAAGAATAAAAATCTCTGTTGAAAACATGTATATAACTCGTTACAAGCACTTGAAGGTCTCTTCAATAAAACTCCAATACAAAAAAAAGTATGCAAACACTTTAAAAATGCAATCCAACACCAGTCAAACAATAGAAATACGAAGTTAATTTTCAATTCTTGTCAACGACTAGTGACGAAATGTCTAAACTCTTTGTAGAAGCAGAAACGGCTACTGCTGGTTGATGCTAACACCTGGGCGACTGCACTAGTGCGATAGGGATTCACTGATTTCGCCCCCATCATTCCAGTAGCCTCCAATGTATGTAAAGTTCTTGAAAATCATACGGTTCACTGCCATCAAAGGACATAGTTCTATACACGAGGAGAGGAATCGATATCGGTAGCCTTATACATCCGGCTGGGGCACATTTGTTCAAACCTCAGAACAAACACAAATATTAGCGTGGGTACATTGGCATCGGCATTGGACTCTCAAAGCGTAGGAAAAGGTTAGGAAGTGAGATCAGAGTTTTACTTCCCGTCGACATCGAGGTTATTAGAGATGAGGCACTAGCATGGAATGTTTCAAAGAAGGGGAAGGAAGTCACTGTGCCCTTCTGAAAGAACCAGCCTAGGATTTGCTTGGAGCAATTTACGAAAACAACGGAGGACCTACGTTAAGATGATCGGATGGGGATTTGAGCTGAACTCATACCAAATCTGAACCCAGTCAGTAATCACAGCGCCAGCCTGCTCGATCAAAGCATAGATAAAGTTTGTTCGGTCAGGTGAGTGGTAGTACAGGTTGGCCACTTCAATGGTAGGAGATGTATGGCCTTTGCTAAGTGGCACAGCTGACATTGTCAAATTCTTTCCTCTAGTTGGGTCCTGGCCCACTCTGCATTGTTGCCAGATTTATCCAAGATGGCTGTGATGAATTCATCCAATATGGCGGCGTGTAGACTTGGCAACAGTACATGACATCATCCAATAATTCAAGATGGCTGATTTTGGTGGGAAGTTTTAATTTTGGCAGGAAGATAGGTTAATTAGGCTACCACCACTATAATCGTGCACTCCCCTAGAAAATGGCGGAAAGTTCAAATTCCATTGAGATAATACAGCCTTTACTAACCCAAGAAAATGGCAGGAAGATCGTTCTATTGGGGTACATCCATGAACCTAAGTCATCAGAACGCTACCTCCTCTTTATAGGGATTGATGGGAAGTAAGAATTTTGAAGGGAAGATAGCCAATTGATCTATCTCTACTAACGTAAGAAAATTGTTTGAGAGAAACGGCAGTTAGGGCACCTCCACTAACCTAAGTCACCCACCGCCACCTCGTCCTAGGAAATGGCTGGGAGAAGACTCAGCCAGTGCCAGACAAAAGTCTTTATTTTGCATGCAACAGTCTTTATTTAAACAATCTGATGCACTACCACCACCCAGTGTGGTTGCCATGGGGTCCTGCGTCCATCTGGCCTAGTACACAATACTGCCACCAGAGGTCACTGTCCTCCATTCCATGATGTATTCCAAGATGGCAGCCTGGGGTGGGGGACAGTGTGGGAAACAGTGTGGTCGACATAGGGTCTGGGGTCCTACTGACCTAGTACACAGTACTGCCACCAGAGGGAGCTATCATCCATTCCATGACGTCATCCAAGATGGTGGAGTGAAAATGGCAGGAAACAGTGTGTTCACCATGAGGTCTGGAGTCCAACTGGTCTAGTACAAGTTCGCAGAGGGCGCTGTCATCCCTTCTATGACGTAATCCAAGATGGTGGTCGGGTGGTGGACAGAAAGGGACTCATAACAGGAAATTCAAGGGTACATTGTTTAGTTATAAATTAATCACTTTCCCGGGTTTGGATTTCTCTTACTCATCATTCCCTGCTGTTTGGAAACATGTAGGTCTTGTAAGAAGTAACTACATGGAGAAAACATGTTGCATAGCCTAATGTTTGGCAGTGTACTACGGGTGTCTTAACCTAATGTTTGGCGCTTTGTCAGCACTTAACCTGTTGTTGTGTTAAGTTGTTTTCCATGTCACCCCCATTTTCTTAAACTATTCTACCACCTTTGATACCAAATTAAGTAATTAGTTATGTCCTCCCACCATTTTCTGGTACACGTTTCGAGTTTCACATGCTTTTGAACAACATTTATGGTGCATTCTTTATTTGTCACCCCCCATTGAACTTTTGTACTGTTTTACATAAAAATTATGCAAATTCACCTAGTGGTCTGCACTTACCTGCTGTTCTGCTCCATGTCAATCACTCACGCACATCCTCCCCTTAACTATTGTGCCACAAACACCGTGTTGATATAAAAAACTTATGCAAACTAATTAAATCGACATTTTTCACATGTGTGGGGTAGTTTCTTTTAATTCTCAACATCCTATTGATCAGTGAAATCAATTGTAAACGGTTTGTACAAAAGATTGGTAACAAAAACACATTCTGCCACTTGATGCCTGATGCCATTGCCGCCCCTGCCGAGGTCACTGCCACCACTGCTGCCCTCGTCCCCGACTCCACCCCAGCCGCGCTTGTCAAATCAGTGCTCTGGCATCCATGGACTGCCGTTGCCGTCCCTTAGGCTAGTGGGTTAGGGCTACAGCAACCAGGCTGCTCGTAGTAGCCCGATTCTGCATCGTCTCCTCCTCCGCCATCATGTCCTTGTTGATCACGTGAGGTACAGCATCCACCCTAGTTCACTTCACCACAGAACTCGAAGACGCGCTCACACTGATACCATATGTGAAGCGCCTCTGGGCATGTGTGTTTACTGTTGCTGCAGCTATACCTGTGGATACTGACAACACAGATCAAATGGTTGGTTCAAATGGCTCTGAGCACTATGGGACTTAACATGTGAGGTCATCAGTCCCCTAGAACTTAAACGTAACTAACCTAAGTACACCACACACATCCATGCCTGAGGCAGGATTCGAACCTGCAAACCGTCACGGTCGCGCGGTTCCGGACTGAAGGCCCTAGAACTGCTCGGCCACACTGGCTGGTGACAACACAGATCACACTATAGAAATCTGTTCCAGAATATCACCGGCTACTTTCTCCCTAGTGATCCTAAGGGAACATACGATCTGTGTACAGCCATGCTTACCTGCTTACATGCCCCATTGTGACTGACACCTCGCTGCAAGACATAGCTGTGGCGACTCATCATCCAAATGGTTCTCAATGTTATTCTGATGTCATATGACTATGTAAAATAAGAGCCAAGTCTACGTTTTTGCAACCGCATAGTGTCACAGAAATAGTTATAGCTCCCTTTCTTGATGTCTCAGCTTGTATGCACGGAAATTCTTATCCTAACAGAACCTTTTATCGAAAATAGCGCGGAATAGTGCCAAATGCATTCTTTCTCGTGGTCCTAATGGGGCACCACGTCCATCACGGGTTACCTTTCCTGCTTCCAACAAACGCAAACGTTCTCACCACTATTTACAGACCCCTATATCCCAACTCAAAGGATGTTGTGAGAATGAATCGAGCATTATGATCGGCTCTTATCGAATTTATCCTTCGAATTACTGATGCAACCAGTGTGGAAGCACCATCTGCCTTTTCTTTCTTTCTACAAATGAGACTTTCAGCGCCATGAAAAACTATTTTACGCAGATCGCCACATTGCACTGACAATTAAACCCTCCAAAGTGCCCCTACATATCATCAAATACGTAAAGACTTACTCAATTACACTGCTCTCCCACTGAGGACAGGACCACGAATATTAGAGCGTGAAACCGATCTCCAACCCAGCAATATAATACCGCATACCGTGTCAAAGTAGTAAACGTACAATTCGTAACGTGTGCCAGATAAAATCACCCATTTTACATCATTGTTACATATACCGTGAAGACAGGCTGCTCCGTATATACTCCTCACAGCACTCCCAACGCACAACGAAAGCGCTCTCAGCGGAATGAAGTCACTCTCACAATTATTCTACAAATTCGGGCTTGTTTCCCTTGGCACAAACGCGTTACTCTTTCTGTTCTGAACCTGTTTCCTTGTTTGCTGGCTTTTCTACACCCATCTGCAGACTCTGGGATTACAAGAACACTGTTATTTTCGCATGGTATCAAGCACACGGCAGTATCAACTTTAGCTAGGCGGAGCATGCTGTAAACCATAGAGTAACTAGAAACTTATCCTGTGTGAGAAGACTTTTACGTTAAAAAAACTCGACAAATAAAAATAGAGTAAACTGATATTTCCACTCGCTAATACCAAAGTCGGTGATGTAACAAATCCAAATCATCTCTGTAATTTATGAAGTCGAATAACATGTTTCTCATATCTAGAGAACATGCATACACCACTATAGATATTCTCTCAACTAAATAAAGGTGCGAAATGTGAAGAAGCAGTCAACTGGACAATTTACATGGTGGGAATAATAACCCAGCCCAAACACACATCCATACTGAATCTTCAAAATTTCCACGCGGTCACGAAAGCTATCCAACACATACCAAGTATTAGTTCGCTACTCGGTCATCTAGGGGACAACCCGGATAAGATATCTACATTCCCGCACTCTAACATGTCTCTCCATTCAGGCAGCTCCTACCATTAATGAGAAACGTGGATCATCACCACACAGGTCACCGACATTGCATGCCAAGCACGCACAGGTAGAATCATCATCCTAAGAAATTGGTGACATATATATTTTATCGCTGTAGTTACTTACAACTAAATGTTACTATCGCGGTCGGAGTTGAATTACATTTGACAAAGAGGAAAGTATCGGAAATACTCCCTGTTGACGGCTATGGCTCTGGAAATAGTAATATCAGTACCACTCTTATGACTTGACATACTCTTCCCTTTGCTATCACAGTACTTGATGTCAAATCCATACCATTCTTACAAATGGACATAGTCATTCCCTTTGCACATGTTGGAACACAAACACATACTTTATAAGCCTAATGCTCAAGGTGCATCTACCTCGCACCACCTACTACTAAGTATACTACTTCGACAATAAGTGATCGCTAGCGACATGAATTAATACTGAACCAAAATCAATGTTGTGTGGACATGTCTAATAAGTTTTTCTTGCAATTGCTACCACCGTGTCTTAGAAAAAGAGATTTAATCACCTTACAATTTGCCAGATGTTAAAAAAACCCAATCCCTACAAGTACGGTATGGTACTGTCACAAGTGGTCTTAGTTATACATGTGCACACAAGTATCCATGTTCAAAGTTATACTGCCTCTATACATCCACGTATGGCATTACCTATGAATCACGAGGTTTTTCCAGATAAACATCAAACCGGTGATCATAGGAGTGACTATTATCAGACCGGTATTCCGCTTACATCTAACCCATGAAGCAACCTCATCATAAAATCTCTCAATTTGGAAAGTGATTCAGCTAAGGAACTTGGTATGGAACCAATATTTGCAACCTCCTCACTCCCCTGTCACTAGATATTTCTCCAGTATTTATAATATATTCTGTCTCGATACCATTTCAGAGGTTCTGCGCTAAATCGACTAAGTTATAGGCGATGACTCATTGAGGAGCATCACAAACAGCAGTAGAAGGAGTGCTGATTTAGGTCATATGAAATGTACACCGGCTTTTCAGATCACAAGTGTTACGCTGTCTGCTTGAAATGATGTCTATGACTTGGAATCATGTCTTTCCATTCAACCACATGCCTGCATTTGTATCCTATGGAGAAGTCTTCTAATAATTACAGTCACTAGTGAATCATATTTCTGGCACTCTCATATCTCCAAACGTGCCACCTTTCTCGAATCTATCTGCTACAGTGAAACTCGAATACAGTTTTAGGTAGCCGCTTTGCATCTTGCAACTACCCCTCAGACTCTATGCTACCTTCCCTGTAGGTTTGCCCTTGTGGATGTTCCAATGTAAGTCGGAACTGAGTAGAAGTCGGAGAAAGCTGTATCCACCAACTTACGCAACCCATGTAGAAACAGAACGACCTGAGTTAGTGCAGCAGGACCATGTTCTGACCATTTGGTGGAAATGCACGCATTGTGGGCATCTCGTAACCAGATACAGATACTACAGTCTGAAGGAGATCCATGTCCATTCAGTTTTATCAGCCCAACACGCTATCGTCGTTATTCTGTACCATCTAACATAGAAAAATTATGAACTATAAAAGCTCCACAAACTTCGTCTGATATAGAACTCACCTAGGCACTGATGCTGGCGCGATGACACATAGCTGTGGCAGAAGTCCAGTGTGGAGAGAGAGATGTCATAATGCTTCCCAGAATAGCACAGGGTGCATACTTCCTAGCATACTAATGGGGCAGCATGTCTGTCACTGAATTCACTTGTCAAACTGCTGCTGCTTCTGCTGGTGTGGGACGATCCTTTAAATATACAGGTGTTGTTCCACTGCAGAGGCCAATCTAATGTTTCATCACCTGTACTGTAGGAGGATGAACGTATCCTATGGGCTGTACTGTAAATCGCAAGAGACGCTCCCTGTGGCCCTGTCTCATTATTTGAAACATTATTTTTTTCTGTTGTAGCACACTTTGTACACTGCTATAAATTTAATTTTTCTGCCATGACTTTGAAGAGTGTCAGGTTCTAAACTGACATTAAGATGTCCTGATACACAGCCTCTCACAGGAAACTAGATGTTGTACAGTGTAAATCATATTGTTACTGAGGCTACCGCAACACACCAAACACACTGGATGATTTTAAGTAAAAGACAGTCACAGCATAAGGAAACTAGAAGAGTTTGGTCAGATTGTGGAGAGTTTCCAAGCTACATTCTGAAGGTGATCCACAAGCTCTACATTTAAACTCATCCGTCATAGTGACGGAATAGCTGATGACTCTACGTTCTGTTTCGACTGATTCATCATATTGCAGTCATGTACATGATCACTGTTTCGGTGTTATCCACCCCAGAAGGTATTGTCCTTCAACCAAAACTCTTCCACCAACTCAAACAAGCGATGTTAGTCAATCATTATTTGGTAACCAAAAATGTGCTAGTGGATGGATGGGATGGAAAAGACACCATGATGATTAATAACCATCACAGTTGATAATGTGAACAATTTTAGCAATTTTGCAGTAATTTCAACACAAACCAATGATGTGGCAGCATGTTTCCCAATTTCAGTATCATAGCTAAACCACCCATTCTCCACTTTGCGAGTATCATTGCAAATGTGGATAGATGAATGTGCAGTACGTCGGTTCATTGTTAATTGTGGAACACATACATTATTAATGTATATCAGACAGTGTTTTAATATTTCTAAAACCCCGAGCATAGTACTTAATTTACGACCTATCTCTTTGCGTATATGAGTCACAGAGCATTCTCGCTGCCTTAGAATAAAATTAGAGAGTGAAAGACCCCCCTCACACTGTCATTGACCAACCCGCCCTGCAGCACTGTTACTGAATTAATCTCCAACCAACCAGAAATGGACTGCTACATTCCATGTCTTGTGAATGAATGCAGCATGCCGAGTCCTCACAAATCCAGGTGCATAAGATTTCTCGAGGTGTGCTCATGTTGAGGAGGTTAGCACTCCTCATAGATGTGTAACAGATTTGAAAGTGTCGTGATGTGATAATAGACCGTTAAGATGGAGTTCCAGATTGAATAAGTTCGTAGCATTTTTACATAAATCAACCAAGCTATCAATTTTAAAGTATCATTCCAGAGTCTGGGATCAGTACCTGGAATATATTGGCAAGAAAGAATATAAACACACGCACTCCTAAGGCTATAATGTTCTGCACTTAAAATGGGCTATAATGTTATATCTCTTGCGTCTCCAACCTGTCAGTCGTACGGAATGTAGCGCTGTTAATATTCCTATGTAAGAAACATGTTTCAAGCGCAAGACATACAACCTTCATCCCGGTTTCTCTTCGATAAACTATGTTATCGATCCTTAAAAAGGAAATCTACTTCCTTAAAACCTTACCTCTGTATGATACGAGCACATTATAGCTTTCTGGAGATGTGTAGCGTCCACTGTTCACATCTGATCATGGTACAGAAATCATACTTTGCCTGCATCAGCCCTATATTAAATGATCGTTACTAATGGGGAATACCTCTTACAAGGAAACAGATAAACGCATAGCAGCAGCGTCCGACATGTGAAAATTACAAATCATTCCGCCATTTACTTTGTAAACACCACATCCGCCAGACAAATGTATACACAGGGAATCCAGTACCTCCCAAGCACCTATCGCTAACATAGTTATGAAGCTGAAGTCTCGATTTTAAACCCCAGATGCCACAGGGAGATGGTGTACATGGCATAAATCAAAGTTCATTTAGAGGAATGTGTCACGTTTCATTACACATGAGATGGACGTCATCTGATAAACGACAGGTTTACCGTTAACGATCGCAAGTAGACAATGCCTTAAATCGCATTTGGAACATCTGGCTGTATACAAGTCGAACACAGACTATGTCACGTCACCGGTGCATCCTGACAGAAAAGTGGAAAAATTGATCTGCAGCAGCTTTTCCCTCTCTAGAATGCATCATCAGTCTACCATTAAATTGTACCTCGTTACAGCTCAACCTCAATCGATCACCCCATCCACTCTCTGTTATGATTTAACGCACATGCAAGTAAGTTTAAAGGTCGATGGTTCTCTGTCTTCCTGAAAAGCATCAACTACAGTAGCCAACTCATGTGTATCACTGGTACCTCGACAGACATACAGTATAACGCTACCTCGAGAGAAAAAATTAAACTGCTCCCCTGATTCCCTTCGCTTCCATATCAAAGTTTCCTCAGATTCCTCTTGCTGCCTCATACTTGTCACCATGCAGAAATTGGCTGCAGGGACCAGACGTTACGCAAGTACCTCCTCAATTTCCCAGCATGGTGGCTCATGGACGCCAGAGCAATGATGTGGCGGCTTTGGTTGGGGTGGAGACGGGGCCATAGCTGCAGCAGCGGCACTGGCTGCGGCAGGGACGGTTGCGGAGTCAGGCGTCAAGTGATAGGATGTATTATTTACTACCGATTTTTGTTTAAAATGTATTCCATCGATTTCACTGACCAATAGGATACTGCGAATTAAAAGCAACTATCCATACATGTGAAAAATATCGATGTAATTAATTTGCATAAATTTTAGCGGTACAATAGTTAAGGAAAGGGTGTGTGTGAGTAGGTGACATGGAGCAGAACAGCAGGTTAAGTGCAGAACACTAGGTTCATTTTCATAATTTTCAGTAAAACGCAGTACTAAAGTTTTTCAGGGCGGTTGACAAAGGAGAATGCGCCAGAGGCATCGTTCAAACGCATGTGAAATTCTAAAAGTGTCTAGAAAATGGGGGAGGACATAACTAATTACCTAATTTGGTATTGAAGGTGGTAGAATAGTTCAAGGAAATGGGGATGACATGGAAAACCATTTAACAGAACAATAGGTTAAGTGCCGACAAAGGGCCAAACAGAAGGTTAAGACATCGACGATCATGCAACATGTTCTCTTCATGTAATTACTTCTTACAAGACCTACATGTTTGCAAACAACAAAGAATGATTGGCAAGAGAAATCCAACCCCTACAAACAGATTTTTTTATGAATAAACTATATACCCTTCACTTTCCTGTTATGCAGCCCTTCCTCTCCACCACCAGACTGTCATCTTGGATTATGTCAAGGAAGGGATGACAGAGCCCTCTTGTGGTGGTACTGTGTGCACGATCAGTTGGACTCCACACCTCGTGTTTAATATACTATTTCCTGACATTTTTCCCCTGACACCTTGCATTATATTACGAAATGGACGACAGCTCCCTCTGGTGGCAATAATGTGCACTAGGTCAGTTGGACTCCGAACCCCATGGCGACCACACTGTTTCCCGCCATCCTCCCCTTCCCCCCCATTTCAGACCACCATCTTGGATTAAGTCACAGAACAGGAAAGCGCCATCTGGTGGTAGTAACGTGTACTAGGCCAGTTGGACTGAGGACCCTGTGGTGACCACACTGGATGATGGTAGTACCTCAAATTGTTTAAATAAACACTGTTGCATGCAAAATAAAGACTTATGTCTAGCACAGGTTGAGTCCTCTGCCAGCCATTTCTTAGGACAGGGTGGCAGTCAGGTGACTTAGGTCAGTGGAGGTGGCCCAAATGCCCTTTCCTGCCCGATTGATCTAGCTTCGCTCCATAATTCAGACTGCCCGCCAGTCCCTAGGAGGAGGTAGCGTTCGGTTGACTTAGGTTCGTGGATGTACCCCAATTGACCTATCTTCCTAACATTTTCATAGGTTAGCAGAGGCTGCATCATTGTGGTGGTATTTGAGTTTCCCGCCATTTTCTTGAGGAGGCGGTCAGGTTAGTGGAGGTAGTTCAATTGACCAGTCTTCCTGCCAAAATCAAACTTCCCACCAAACTTCCCACTTCTGTCATCTTGAATGATGTCATGGCCGCCATCTTGAATGGCATCATGTGTTGTTGCCAAGTGTACACGCCGCCATCTTGGTTGACGTCATCAGCACCATATTGGATACATCTGGCAACAGTGCAGAGTCGGCCAGAACCCCCTCGCCCCAATACTAGTACCATCATACTAATTTCCATCTGATCATCAGCTGTTTGGATTAAATAAATCTGTAGCAAAGTGTCAGGATGTTGATAGATCACAGTAAAATGTACTGGCTACTTTAAAGTTTAGTTTTTGCTCAGTTTATCTGTGAAAGGCTTTTTGATATGGGCTTCAGTGGTGGAGCAGAAGCAACAATCAGAAAATCCAGGCACATGGAAGTGCAGCGTGATTAAAGTGTCTAGTCTCTCCTCAGTCTGAACAGTACCGAAATTCACGAAATATCACGTACAAACAATTCTAACCTGACTAAAATTCGGAACTGTTCATATTAGGTCATCGAAGGTGAGGACACGAGTCTTCTCGCAATTTCATATGCACGATAATTTCGTAGTATTCTGAGACTCGAGTATTTTCTCATCATCTCAAAACGGCGAGCAGAATAACATAGATACCATTTCTAAAGACCGTGGAGACTATATTGTCCCTCATTGCTTCGATGCTCTGGATTCAATGTTTTCATTTCAATCACTCGTCATAGCACTGACGATTCCAGCTCTAAGACAATTTATATTCAGTCTCATACAACAAATTTTACATAAAAACGAAACTACAACAGTATACTTGTAGGAATAGTGTATCAATGAATAAGTGGAAATTATAGTAAGTCCGTCATTATACTTGAGTCTTAGAACATAAATCTTTAAAAGTGATCGAATAAGTAGATGTTCCAGCATCTCGATCATTATCCTCCTTAAAAATAATCACAGGTAAACATGTGGGCTACATATTTCACTGTACAACTCATCTTCCATCAGTCGATGCCCACATCAACCCTGTACCTCACACTGAATGCCAATTAATGGCAGTTGCCTGGCTTATTTAGGTATCAAGCACTTCAATTTACTTCAAATACTTCAATCTACAAGAAAGGAAGTACCATAATGTGTCTAAACACAAAGTCTTACCAGTGTTGAAGCGTACTTCATTGTTTTACACTTGTGTCTTTTGTTAGTCTACAGTTGTAAGAAAGAGCCCCCTGATGTTAAATAAAAATACGTAACAGTAACCGAAGTACATTATACAATGGATACTGACAAGTGTGACCCATCACTACCTCTATGCTGTTGTAATTCTTACAATTTGTTGTTGTTTATTTTAGTATATATAGAAATTTTCATAAATTTGCAATGTATTATTGCAATATATTGTTATTAGTTTATTCAGTATCGAATGCTTCAGATGAAAATTTCTGTGCAAACCATAACGTAAGAACCTAGGTAATAAAAACTGATTTTGATGCAACGCAACAGGCACCTTTGTTCACTAGATATAATTCCTTTAAGTTATCGATGTTTTACTTGTGTCTGGTTGACCAGCTTTCTTCATGTGCTTTAAGTTTCGCGTTTGTTTCTTTGGAAATTGCCTTCGCCTTGACTAAGATACACTGGATGTCACAACTACTTCTTCTGCGCAGTGACATACGGGTTGACGGGGATAGTTTCTATGAACTAATCCTTAATCCTGCAAAGCTTGAATTGAAAGCATTGCTCAGCTTAATTTTGACAATGTTTTTAGAATAGATTTTTGAAGGAACTGATTTGTTTCAATTGTGAGTACAAGGGCAGAACGTCTCGATTCCAACAGTTATTTTTGCTTAAATGACATTTCCATTACTAACAATTAATTAAAAGTTCGGTAAATGCACACAGCTAACTCTCGTAATGCCATACCTAGACAAAACCCAATTTCAGTTTCGTAATCCTCTGACTCAGACCAATGAAATCATCTGGTACACATAATGATAACTTCTTTACTGGTCTCTGTTTTTGTATGTTTCTTGCTGTTCCACCTCTTGTTCAACCCCATTCTGTCAGTAAATTATAAACAACATGCATGGGTACCGAACCGAGACATTGAATGCAATGGATTATCTGCTCAATTAGCTATCTACAAAAATATAAACTTCGTCAAACTTAATTTGACGAATAAGACTGGTATTTCTGAAGAAGAGCTATTTTGAAGCCATGCGCATGACGTCATAAAGCATTAGGTTAAAAGGAGCAGTCTCAGTTGAAGGTGGCGATTGTGTTGAAAGTTCTGGCAAGCATCGACGAATGCAGAAGGCAGGCGCTTTGATAACTACAGGTACGCATTTTTCAAGATGACGCTGTATTGCTGTTGTCTAATGTTAAGGTGGCAACACTGATGGAGTGAAATAGCTGTGGCCATCACTCTCTAGTTACTAATAAACAAACATTGCCCAAAGCCTTTCTTTATTATTTATAAAGGGAAGATCACCTGTAACATAAAAATGCATCCGTGGATCAGAAGCTACGGATTACCGACGTCCACAAAGTAAACATACCCACAGTGGCTGTAGGTAATGGATTAGCCCTACGTTAGTTGTTAGTTGTGGTCCGTATTAATGACATTTCAAATAAACTATGATCAGATCTCAATACTTTCAATTAACTTTAATTTGTTGTAACGTATTAACAATCTTTTTGACAGAATGGGCATATTTATCATTAAGTCGGGTCTAAAATTCTGTTTCAGAGAGTGGTATTGTTTATCAAATACTGTTCAATTTCTGCGACGTCATTTATACCGTACAAACTATGGAAATTAGCAAATCTCGTGGATTCAAGTAAAGCGGCCATTACCACCTCCGTCAAACGCACGCGGCTTTGAAATTACCTCAGTTCGCGTGCGATTCGCTCATCTCGTCTCTGCTAGCTCTCTGGCAGGCATACGGCGAAACTGTGCCTTCTGGCAGCTGTCAGTCTCCGCAGGTTCCCTTCCTAGGTCGGTTTGCTTATGCCTGCAAGAGCACGCCGACTTCCGGCTGTACAAACTCACGTCTCCGCACAGCTCGTGAGATCTCGTCACGTCACAAGTTGAGGCAGGTGTGCAGGTATTTGCGTGTGTGGGATGAGAAGGGAAACGTGATGGTGTTGTCACCTCCTCTCACCAACGACCGACACAGGAAAATACCGTGCGACGATTAGCATCAGTTTGTTCAACACGTGCGGTCTGTGTCTTTAAGAAGACTACAGACCAGCCCAAACGTTCTGAATTACGTCAGCACGATTCGGGGAATACTCCACGAAAGTGAGGGTCCTCGTATTGTCCTCCAAACCATC
The DNA here is from genome assembly GCF_023897955.1 of Schistocerca gregaria. NCBI lineage: Eukaryota > Metazoa > Arthropoda > Insecta > Orthoptera > Acrididae > Schistocerca > Schistocerca gregaria. The sequence continues at coordinate 351,851,135 of NC_064922.1, read as the reverse complement.
TTACACCAGATTTGCTTGTCACGATCACGGTCCTTACCTTAAGTGGATTTTTACTTTTGAATTCTCTTTACGGCTGGCATACTAATACAATATTAAGAACAATAGCGCTCTGAACGTGAGCGACTGCTCGTATGAAGGAAGTGTAGACATATTTAGCGCAATTGCTCATCACTCTAGTGATGGACACGTATGTGATCGTGCTCTTTCCGTGACTCTTCGGAGCAAAATATCCAGTGTCAAATGTTGTTGTTGTTGTGGTCTTAGGTCCAGAGACTGGTTTGATGCAGGTCCCCATGCTACTCCATCTTCCTTTCAAGTCACTGTCCATTTGGTTCAACTACTCTTCCAGGTCCTTTGATGTCTCCGATAGAATTACAATGTCACTGGCAAACCTCTAAGCTTTTATTTCTTCTCCATTGACTTTAATTCGTACTCCAGTTTTTTTGTTTTATTTTCGTTACTGCTTGCTCAATTTACGAATTGAATAACATCGTGGATAGGCTACATACCTGACTCATTCCCTTCCCAACCACTACTTCCGTTTCATGCATCTCGACTGCCATCTGGTTTCTATACAAATTGTAAACAGCATTTCGCTGCCTGTATTTTACCACTGCCACCTTCAGAATTGTAAAAAGAACTTTCTTGTTAACATTGTCAAAAGCCTTCTCCAAGTGACAATTTCTAGAAACGTAGATTTCCCTTTCCTTAATCCATTTTCTAAGATAAGTCGTAGGGTCACTATTGCCTCACGTGTTCCAATATTTCTACGGAACCAAACTGCTCTTTCCCGAGGTCGGCTTTAACCACTTTTTCCATTCGTCTTTAAGAATTCGTGTCAGTATTTTGGAGCCAGGACTTATTAACCTGATACTTCGGTTATTTTAACAACTGTTAGCACCTGCATTTTTCGGGATTGGAAATATTATATTGTTCTTGAACTCTGAGGATATTTCACTTCTCTCATACATCTTACTCAAATGGTTCAAATGGCTCTGAACACTATGGGACTTAACATCTGTGGTCATCAGTCCCTTAGAACTTAGAACTACTTAAACCTAACTAACCGAAGCACATCACACACATCCATGCCCGAGGCAGGTTTCGAAGCTGCGACCGTAGCAGTCGCGCTGTTCCGGACTGAGCGCCTAGAAGTGCGAGACCACCGCGGCCGGCGCATCTTACTCAGCAGATGGTAGTGTTGGCTCTCCCAAGGCTATCAGTAGATCTAATGGAATGTTGTCCACTCCCGGGGCGTTGTTTCGACTTAGATCTTTCAGTGCTCTGTCAAATTCTTCACGCAGTATCTATCTCCCATTTCATCTTCTTCTATGTCCTCTCCTATTTCCGTAATATTGTCCTCAAGTACAATGCCCCTCTATACACCCTCTATGTACTCCTTGCACATTTCTGCTTTCCCCTCTTTGCTGAGAACTTGTTTTCCATCGGAGCTCTTGATATTAATAAAAGTGGTTCTATTTTTTCCAAAGGTCTCTTTAATTTTTCTGTAGGCAGTATCTAACTTACCCCTAGTGATATATGCCTCTACATCCTTACATTTGTCCTGCAGCCATCCATGATTAGCAATTTTTCACTCCCCGTCGATGTCGTTTTTGAGATGTTTGTATTCTTTTTCACTTGCTTCATTTATTGCCTTTTTATATTTTCTCTTTTCATCGATTCAATATCTCTTCTGTTACCCATGGATCTCTACTAGCCCTCGTCTTTTTACCTACTTGATTCTCTGCCGCCTTCACCATTTTCACCATTTTGTCTCTCAAAGCTACCGATTCTTCTTCTAATGTATATCCTTCCCTCGTTGTTATCAATCGCTCCCTAATGATCTCTCTGAAACTTTCTATTACTTCTTGTTCTTTCAGTTTATTCAGGACCCATCTCCATAAATTCCTACATTTTCGCAGTTTCTTCAGATTGTGGTCAGAGTCCACATCTGCGCCTGGAAATGTCTTACAACTTAAAACCTGTTTCCTAAATCTCTGTCTTATCATCATACAATCTATCTGATACCTTCCGGTATCTCCAGGCCTCTTACACGTATAAAACCTTCATTCATGATTCTTAAACGAAGTGTTAGCTATGATGAAGTTATGCTCTATGCAAAATTCTACCAAGCTACTTCCTCTTTAATTCCTTACCCCCAATCCATATTCACCAACTAGTTTTCCTTCTCTTCCTTTTCTTACTATCGAATTCCAGTCCGCCGTGACTATTAAATGTTCGTCTTCCGTCATTATCTGAATTATTTTCTTTTACCGCATCATACATTTCTACAATCACTTCGTCATCTGCGGAGATAGTTGTCATATAAACTTGTACTGATGTGGTAAGAGTGGGTTCCGTGCCTATCTTGGCTACAATAATGTGTTCACCACGCTGTTTGTATTAGCTTAACCAGCACTCCTATTTTTTATTCATTATTAACCCTACTCCTGCATTACCCCTATTTGATTTTGTATTCATCAGACCAGAAGTCTTGTTCCTCCTACCTCCGAACTTCGATAATTCCCACAATACAAATAAAAAAAGGTTCAAATGGCTCTGAGCTCTATGGGACTTGACTTCTGAGGTTATCAGTCCCCTAGAACTTAGAACTACTTAAACCTAACTAACCTAAAGACATCACACACATCCATACCCGAGGCAGGATTCGAACCTGCGACCGTAGCGGTCACGAAGTTACAGACTGTAGCGCTTAGAGCCGCTCGGCCACCACGGCCGGCCCCCACAATATCTATCTTAAACCTATCCATTGCCGTTTTTAAATTTTCTAACCTACCGGCACGATTAAGAAATCTAATATTCCACGCTCCGATCCATAGAACGCCAGTTTTCTTTCCCCTGATAACAACGTCCTCCTGAGTAGTCCCCGCCCGGAGATCCTAGTGGGGGATTATTTTACCTCCGGAATATTTTACCCCAGAAGACGCTATCATCATTTAACGACACGTTAAAGCTGCATGCCCTCGGGAAAAATTACAGCTGTAGTTTCCCCTTGCTTTCAGACGTTATTAGTACCAGCAATGCAAGGCTGTTTTGGTTAGTGTTACAAGAGACTGTTGCCCTGCAATACTGAAAAGGCTGCTGCCCCTCTTCAGAAACCACACGTTTGTCTGGCCTCTCGACAGATACCCCTCCGCTGTGGTTGCACCTACGGTACGGCCATCTGTATTGGTGAGGTATTCAAAGCTAATTCGTTAGCGGCTTTCGTTTTAGTTACACGTATGACAATCAGGAACAACGGAAGAAACTGTGCTGAGTCTTAGTACAACGAGGACTAACTTTAGACTTATCATGATTCACACCCATACAAAAAAGTGGTAATAGTGGTACAGAAATAAGAATTCGGGTTTCGTCTCATTTTTCTCAGAAATTATTATTATCGGCGTCTTAAAGACAAGCTTAACGTCCATTTCCTTGAGCCGTTGGGATCAACGTGACAGAAACTCAGAAAAGTTAATACCGCAAATGGTTTGTTGCCCATCATCCACTCTACTTAATGCCAAACGATGTCGGCACTATTCATTCCTACTGACGGCATCTCAAGAATTGTTGTTATCTCCATTCACTAAACTACGATACCAGGTATACAGGGTGTTCCAGTAAGAGCAAAAATTTAACAGGACGCAGAGAATCCTCCAATGGACAATTTGAGGTAGGCAACTGGGGTCGGAGAAGCCAGTTAGGGAAGTAAACTTGTCAACCACTTTGTCTCGCAACTAATTTATAACATGCGTACAATTTTCACTTACTGTGGTGTTTATTTATATGTACGTCCTTCATGTGCTGTGAAGGAACGAGGAGGAAAAGCCTGATTACTTGGAAGTCATGATGCAGGTTTTGTTTGTTTTACTTGTCCGTAAGGTTGCTCTGTTGTGTCGTATGTACTTTGTCCCATGACAGAACGTGCTAATAAAGGCAGACCAATTCATTACTCAGTGCTATTCAGAGACCTACAGTACAATACGATGGAGCAGTACCTGTAAAGTTTTGCAGAACTCACTGACATGCACCTTGTGTATGGGGAAGTACGTTACAATGCTCTCGCTGCTCATAGGCTGTACAGGGAACGATTTCGTAACAGGCAGCATCTGTAACAAAGAGTAATCATTTCTCTCGATCGACGAATGCAGGAGACTGGTTCATTAGAAAGAAGAATTGAGAGATCTGGCAACATGAGGACCATGTGCACACCCGATTTTGAAGAGGAGGTGCTGGAACGTGTTGAAGCGGACCCCATTACAAGCAATCGTCTATTTCATGTGAAATTGTCACTGCACATACTGCCCTGGGGCGAGTACTTCACGAACAACAATTACACCCATATCGGCACAGCGATCCCAACCCATGCTTGTGACTGATTTGCGGCAAGGATCGCATTGTGTCAGTGGTTTTTTCAGCAATGGATTGGGTGGGCCAGATTTCCTTCATATTGTGATGTTTACTGACGAGGCCTTATTTGATAGTGATGGTATTCCTGACAGCAGGAATAACCATGTCTGGGATGAGGAAAATCCTCACGCTATAGTAGAGTCACGCCATCAAGTATGTTTAGCTGTGAATATATGATGCGACATTGTAGGCGACAATGTCACCGGGCCATATCCTCTACCTGGCCATCTGAATGGCCATCTGTACTTGAGGTTCGTGCAAAGCGTTGTTGGAGAACGTAGCCTTGGTTGTTATTGACTTCAGTGTGGATGTCCGTAGCTATTTCAATGTTATATTTCCTGGTCGCTGGATTTGAAGGGGGGGGGGGGGGGGGCTCCTATTCCATGGCCTGCGAGGTCACCTGACCTGAACCCCCTTGATTATTTCCTATGAGGATATCTAAAGTCATTTGTGTAGGAGATCCCAGTTGAGATGGAATTAGTTTCCTGAATTGTACCTGCCTGTGATGTTATTCAGAACACATGAGGGATATTTTTCACGGTGCGTCAGAATCTTGTTCGCCGATGTCATGCTTGCATTGAGGGCGATCACCTTCAGTTTCAGCACATTTTGTAAGATACAGTAAAAATTGTACGTTCTTTGTGTTAATGATGGTATTTTCAGTTAACTGTAACTAATGTAAATAAAAATGTACTCAGTAATGTGATTTTATTCCTATCATCTCCTTAAGCTGGCTTCTCCGACCCGTGTTTCCCTAGCGCAAATTTTTTAGTGGAGCGCCCTCTATGTCCTGTTACACTTTTGGACGCTCTTACGGAAAGAGCCTGAGTAGCAAATGGTATCCGAATAAAGAGAATAATACGCCGTGGTAAACACAAAAATGCAATTCAGTTTTTTAATTCGTTAGCAAGGTCTACATCATGTCAAACCAAAACAAAGGTGTATCTCGAAGAATCTTCGCTACTTTCTTTCCATACTCTCCTTGTCTTTTATGCTGCGTAACAGGCAGTACTGATTTGCAGTAAAACATACGGTGACAGCAAGGGGTCACGCGAATTCTGTCCCTGACTACACGTGCTCCCGAGCCACGAAGAACAATTACTTTTGGTGGAATACTCGTAAAAGAATCGCACTAACAAGTAAGACAAAAGAAACCATGTTCAAGATGAACTGCAAGATCGATTATAATTTTATTTTATCACAATGGCTTTAAGATCTTGATGCATTACTTACAGAGGGCGACGCCACTTTCCCACACGTCTTTATATTCCTGATGTAATGTATATATATTAGAAACCTGTGGAGGCTGTAAACAACACATAAAACTGACATTGTTCTGGAGTATATTAGGTAACGTATACACTAATACAGGTGGCGAACAAAAATACGGAAACACCAAAATCGCAAGAAATTGCTGAGGATAATATGGTGTTCAAAAACCGTTGATATTCAAAACAGCTTCCAGTAGTCTTGTGCGGTTTCCAACGGAATCTCATACCTTTTTTTTCTGGAAAGTAGTGGCAAATTCAGGTAACGATTATGGACACATATAGTGGTCACATTTTATCACATTTCATTTGGAACAACTTTAGCACTAATTGCCACTTACTTCACTACGATTATACGGAGAGTGGACAAACATACTGAAGCAGCAAAACATTAGCACGCCCAATACGATGTAATAAAACCGTTGGTACTCAAAGCACATTCCAATCGTCTCGGATAAATACAGGCCTTGTACTGAGTTCATCATCATCATCGTCTTCAAGGATTAGGCCTTTTGGCCTCTTCCACCTCAGAACCGTTACGCTATCGCCTTAAGGGAGGTCCATTGTAGTTCTTGCCATTTGGGGTATGTTGAAGTACCGCTTTAATTATTCTATCATTAGACATATGTTGGACACGATCTTCCTAGTTCAGTCGGTATTTTCGGTTATATTTGTAATAGATTGAAGATTTAATCCTTATCAAATATTGGTATTTCTTTCATAGTCCAACAATGAATATCCCGCTACAGAGCTCTTGAACTTCGTCCCTGATAATTCGATTCGTCGTAATTAATCAGCTGTTAGCGTCAAACATTCGCTGCTATACAACAGCTAATCTGTAGAGTTTAATTAATGTATCTTTCCGTACGTTATGTTTTAATGTACGTTCGCCAATTCTACAGATATGTCTGAATCTGTTCAATTTTTGCTCTATATCATTTGACTTGGAAAATTTAAAATTGCATTCTAAATATATAAACTCTCTTATTTCTCAGTTGTTTGTCTATGTATAACAATTTTGGCTCTTCTGGGTTCCAATCGTTGAAAGTCCATCACTAATCTTTTATCTGTCCATATTATCATTCTGTATTTGGCGGCAGTTTCACTCAACTTGTGCAGTGAAATTTCAGCCTTTCTTCAGATTCTCCTGTTATAATCTGATCGTCAGCAAAAAAGTAGTCATAAAATTAAAATTATCGTTTCTTAATGTGTCAACCATTTACGAATGATTTCCTCGATGTAAACATTAAAAAGGATGAGGGACAGTGGACAGACTTGTCTGACTGCTTAATTGATATTGGCAGTTCTTTCAAATTCCTAACACACGGATTCTTATTTTATTATTTTTGTGTACTGGCTGAATTGTCATTATCGGATGTACTGGAACTCCCAATTTCTTAAATGATTCTCATAATACTTTCAACATTATCTTGTCAAAACGTCTTGTTATAATCGCTAAAAGCTCCATTATTTTCTTGGTTACTTGGGCTAAAAGTGGAAAGAGAATCAGAACACGCTCTACCCTTTGTAAAACCATGTTGTACCTCTAATGTACGTGCCTCCACTATCGATACTAAACTCTTGTTTATAATTTTAGCACACAGTTCATAGCAGGAATTTATTAGATTTATTCCTCAGCATTGCGATTTACTGCCTTTATTGTAAATAGGGCATACCAAAGCTTCATTCCATTCGAGCGTCACATGTCTGCTCAGCCAGCAAACATTCATAAAATTAAAGTATTCACGCGTTAGTTTATCAGACGCATATTTAATCAGCTCCATGTTTATATTGTCAGTGACAGGCAACTTTCTTTTGTTTCTTTGATTGCATTTTTTAAATTCTTCCATTGTTTTCAGATATATTGCGTTTATGAAATCTATAAAGTTTCTTGTTTTGGTGTTTATATTGCTGATTCTTCTTCATTATAAGTCCATAAACATTTCAAGTGGCTTAACCATTTATTTTCGGATATTACATTTAACTGCAGAGTATCGTAATTATTCAAGTGCTTCGTAATGTTGTATGTATCTTTGTATCTTCCACTAACTTCTTTTTCTATTTAACTCACATATTCATCTCAACTTTCTCGTTTAATTTTTCATATTTCTTTCATTAACAAAGCAGACTTACTTATTACTTTACCCATGTTGAGTTCGCAGTGACGATCTGTAGTGATTACTTTGAAGAAAAACTTCTTCGTCCAGATCGTCATAAAAGCTTTGTTATAGATTACCTGTTTCGGTGAAACTAAGTTACCATCTTCAGATCTGTAATAAAATTAAAAGTTGTGTTACAAATTTCTATACAGATAATGCAACATTAACCCATAGAAGAACCAAATGACAATATATCTTCATAGAAATTCTTACAAACGTGTTGTGCCATCTACACATACAATCTTTCCACTGAATTTCCAGGTAAATAAAACATTAGATGAGCGATGCGTTGGTTCGTCAAATGTAAAATAACTATGTGGATCACGATTCGCCAAAACATCACTTCCAAACCACGTCATTTGGCACCATACGTCCGTATGCACAGTCTGTGATGCGGACTAATTGTTTTTGATACTTTTCCGTTGGTATCCTACGTATTATTCATGGCCCTGATAGATGTTATCGCTCCGCCAAATTTTTTGGTGTGCTAAGTATGACCTGTTGCACTATAGCAGTGTAATTTTCAGATTGGTTGGTTAGCTTTAGATATCAGGTTGAACACCGCTGTATTTTGATTTTAATAGTTTACCAAACTTTATCAAAGTACAGTGTAACTTCAGCTTCTTATAAGAAGTTTTAAGCGATTTTTCTTTTTCTCTTGTAACTATGCCTGTCACTTAATTAGCGATGGCATCGAAAAATATACTAGCAGTGTCCTTAATGAGATAATGCAAGTATTGTAAATGTACTGTATCGTGTTTGTGAGCAGTATTCAAGCATATTTTATAAACATTTCAAAGAAGATTTTTATATATGTACCGTATATTTGGAATCATGGTGGTTTTTAAATTAAATTACATACAGGATGTATGTATTGCAGCAACACCTATTGTGCTTGTGTCCGTTCGTGTCATGAACTCACTACTGACAGTTAATCCTGTGGCGCCCTGGTAGGTATGACGTTTTATGTTATGTGATCTATATTTTGGCGTATTGTGATATACCTATACACAGTAAGTTTTTAATTTTTTATATTCTTTTGTTCTCATTATTATTGAATGACAAAGTTTTTAGACACGGTCCGTTTTTGTCCTTTTTTAATTTTCTAACTTGGATCACTCCAAATTGTTACTCTTTTTTTAGGGTATTTCTGTTTGCTCCTTCCTAAGGCTTCAGCGGTTGCGTGCATTCTAATATCTTTAATGGTGTCTTATTCCGCATTTGATATTTCTTACTGGTTTTATTTGACATTACTCATTTAATCTCTTTTGGTGCAGTAGTTTCATACTACATACTTGAAGTACGTGCAACGTAAGGGTTTTTAGATCCCACTGGGTGTAATGCGTTGTTTCTTACATTTTTTTAAAGTTATGCAACTTCTCCCTAAAAAGTGATCTGATGAAACATCAAGGCTTCTGTAAACTCATGTGTCTTTCATTCTTACCTGTACCTTTTTATTTGCAAGCTGTCCCTCGAACTGCACATGTAAGTTTGTGGATATTATGATGTTTAAAAATTTTTTCGTTATTCGTAATTAATTGTGTGTGGTAAACTCTATTAGCTTCTTTCCATTGTTATTCAGCATATTTCCATCCTCTGTACTTACCTTACTGTAATGGGTATGCTACCCAATCGGGCGTTTAAGTCTCCCGTGAGAAGTATATAACAATTTTATTTATTTCCCCCATTGTGTTCTGTAACAGCTCATAAAATTAAATAGAATTTTAAGTTCTTCCGTCTTCTGGAGCATATGTAGACATAATGGAGAAATCCTCTCTCAGCAGCACTAATACTCTTTCTGTTGCAAATGAGTATGACTGTATTCAGTTCATTAAAGCTTTCCGCACCCCGGAAGAGACTTCAGCGGCTGCTCTTTGTTCTTGTGATACTCCGAAACATGTCATCATATAATTCTGAAATTCAATCGTTCCCGTAAATTCAGTTACGGCAGCAATATCGATTTTAGCATTTCTCAGTTCTTGATGCAGTTCTGCTTCTTTATGTATCAGACACTAACATTTCGTGATATTATTTTAAGGATTTGTAACGTGTCTGATTTGTTCTTAATTTTACCTCATTTCTTTCGTGGGTCGGGATATACAAGTTTCTTTTGATTTTTAACAACTATTGGGAAGCTCGGGTAGCGATGATGGAAGTAGCTAACAACTACGCTTCTTCTCTCGAATGCAGACAATAAAGCAGCTGCGTTATTGATAAGTGGGAACTGTGGCAACCAGGGGACATGAGGCATTTATCTACATGTTCACAAAAGCAGTCCTGGATGGTGCAAGGTTTCGAACGGGGACCATGGTGTCTTGGAACACGGTATCAGCATTGAAGAAGAAAGATTGTATTATGGGATGGACCTGGTCAACCAAAATAACCACAGAGACCTTGGCAGTAATGCGACCTTGCAGAGTAACCATAGGGTGCAAGGAATACCAGGATATGGCTGGCGAGGTAATCATCAAACCCACTCCATGTTTCGCTCTCGGCGGAAACGAATGGGCAGTGAAACTTATCGCACCACATGACTCTCTTCCATTGCTCCAAACGCCATGTTTTATGGTTTCGAGATGATTTTTCCTGTCACCGGCATTTGCGTCATTGATGAGTGATTTTGGAATTGCAGCTCGTCCTGTAATTCCTACTTATGGCGCTCCTTTTGTATTTTTTTGGTGCTGACAGGGTTCGCGAGTGCAACACTCAGTTCTACAGTGACTTTTTCAGCTGTCGTCCTTTTATTTCTCGTCACAATCCTCTTCAGTGATCATCTGTTACGACCAGTCAACATGCACTTTCATCAGATAGTGCTTTTCCGATTTCTCTGTATCCGGTATAAATCCTAAAATGGCGCCTCTTGATATACGAGGGTTGTCCAGAAAGTAGGTTCCGATCGGTCGCGAAACGAACACCACAGTGAAAACCCGTGTAGCTTTGCGCACATGTGTTGGGTGGTGTCTCCAGTATGACCGTCGATCGCATCAAGACGCTCTATTCCGTTGTGAGCGCACTGTGAGCGAGTGAAGGTGCCTAGAACAACGATGTTTCCCGCCAAGTAGGAGGCCCCGCTGAGAGGCATCGCCTTAATGAATGCAGCCCACCTAACACAACTGCCTCACACTTCATGGCAATTCTGAATCGCATTCTGTAGAGGCAGTGAAGACGCTCCTGCAACCTTTCCGATCGGAAGTGTTTGATCACCCACAATACAGCCTTAATTGGCTCGTCGTATCATCTCTGTTCACATGAAACGCTGGACACGTAGACAACACTTAGGCGCAGGCCACGCACTGTAGACCAGCGTAGAGAGTTGTCGGAAGCACAGGCGGCTGCCTTCTATGACGATGGAAATTTGAGATAATGCTCCGGCAAATGTCTACGTCGGAGCGGCGAATACGTAGAGAAGTATCTGGAAAGTGTAGCTAACACTTGCGGATAAAATGTTTCTACTTTTCGCTGTGGTTCCCATTTAGCTACCTATAGGAACTTACTTTCTGGACAACCCTCATATCATACACTTGGCTATCTTGGTTATGGGAGAATCTACCATAGAAGCACCAGTAATTCGCCCACGTTCGAAAGAATTTAGCTCCAACACAATGCAGTCACAACTACACAGAACAATGTTCTGACCACCGACGACTGATACTTGGCAGCCTCGTTCATGGTCAAATACAATAGTGTACCTTGCACTCTCGGCTAGCAACTGCATTTACGTTGAAGCATACATTTCTCGCGGTATTTTAACATATTTCTCCACAGCCTCTGCATTTGTCATGTGCGTGTATTGGTTAAAAACGGTTTGGTTGCAATTTTAGGCAACCTTTTGACATCGGAGTATATCTGCTGTAGTGTCGCGATTGTAATGCAGGATGTGTTGGACAAACAAGCAGAACCTTCAAAATTAGATTGAAAGAACATATTTTTAACAGATGAGGACAGGTAAAACAGAACCCTGCCTTTGCCCAACACCTTAAAGCCTGTGGCCATAGTCCTCCGCAAGTAAAAAATCTTAAGATTTTGCATTTTGGGCAAAGGGGTAAGAGGTTAAACATTTTGGAAGAAATTGAAATATTTAGACATATGTAAGATAAAGATTTGTCTCTCCTTAACGGCCAAATATTTGGAGCCAATCATGCCTTTTTAGAAGTTATGAAATCGGTGTTATTAATGTAATCGTGGAGCTCTCGTAATTCTGCCGAAATATGAGCCGTGTTCCTCTCTGGTCTAATGTCCTCTTCTTAGCCAAGCCATTAGGGTTTTTTGACTCAAATATTATACTTGCGAGTTTGTCGCTTTAAATGATGACGCATTTTACCCATTTCAATGTAACTATAAAAAAAAGGGGGGGTGGAGTTTTCCCGCATAATGGTTCAAAATGGTTGAAATGGCTCTGAGCAGTATGGGACTTAACTTCTGTGGTCATCAGTCCCCTAGAACTTAGAACTACTTAAACCTAACTAACCTAAGGACATCACACACATCCATGCCCGAGGCAGGATTCGAACCTGCGACAGTAGCAGTCGCGCGGTTCCCGACTGAGCGCCTAAAACCCGCATAATGTCCGTCTTCCACGTTAGTGTGTATTCTTTAAGCCTAATAATTTTACTTGTATTTCATAAAAAAAGTTTTCTTGCTAGAAGTTCTAGCTCCGAATGATGCAGTATTGAGTGTTATATGGGCGGCCTCTCAATCTGAAATTACAGTCCTGTGTTTTTAATGTTCTCGTTCTTGTGGTATATGATACGAAAAATCTGTTTATGTAATGCATCTGTGTGTTGTATTATACTCATTGTTTTCCCATTTTAAATTTACCGCCTTTATTTATATTATACTTCGTCAAAATTTTTGGATAAGTTATGCACAGGTGTTGCCCCTAGTAATTCCATCCTATCAATGTTGTATGTGCATTACATTTATAAAGTTTTAGTGGGTATGCATATCCAGCATACGATCTCTCATTTTCATCACTGCTGCGCACAGCACAGGTGATTCGGTATTAGGCTTCAGCACTGGCACACGACGCTGAGGCGCATTATGCTTACTACCTGAGCCCCCATCTTACTCTGTTACTCGCTCCTGTGAACGGGAACGCGTTATGCAGATCTTGGTGTCTCTCGCGTACATCTAGAAAAGGTAATGATTTTACTATTTTAAATTCCTAGTTTTTACCCAGATTAACGAAGGCGATGTTGGCCTGATATATATGACGATGCCATTTGGTTCCACTGACTAAAGGATTCTTCTAAGAAATACCAAATAAAGGTATTTGCTCTTTCAATAGGTGAGCTGTTTATACATGCTTATAGGTTATCCAAGTCTGCACAACGCGATCGAGATTCTTAATTAGATGTATTTGTTCTCTGTTTTTTATGTAGACAACCTGAAGATGCCTAAATAAGACGAAACGCGTCGTTGAAAAATAAAATAATAAAATTGCAACCAAGACTGATTTTAACCAATGCTGTTAAGCACTGGTTTGCTATAAGCCACATATGGTTTGAAAGAAAGTTATATGCGTGTTTCATATTAATTATGTAGGAACTACCTCAGCATGTCTTTCACTTGTTTTCATAGTCACGAACATATCCGAAATTTTAACGAAATCTGCAATATACATAAAGACAAATGGAACAATATACTGCAATAAATGTATAAGAGTACCTGTATTGTATAACAGCGTGGTTGCATTCCCATCTTTAACACCGGTTCCCGTTGTCTGTCAACAATCGCCAACACCCTCGTTGCTAAACGGTGAAGATCCGCCAAACGATTTACATCTAGCGACATGTCTTAAAACTAAAGATCTATGTTAACGTTGGTTCAAATGGTTCAAATGGCTCTGAGCACTAGGCTACTTAACATCAGAGGTCATCAGTCCCGTAGAACTTAGAACTACTTAAACCTAACTAACCTAAGAACATCACACAATCCATAACCGAGGCAGGATTCGAACCTGCGACCATAGCAGTCACTCGGTTCCGGACTGAAGAGCCTAGAATCGCTCGGGCACAGCGGTTGGCTAGTACCGTAGGCTATAATATCTCCTTCTGTAATATGGACTGTGTTTTAGACACTGAAATCGTGTGATGAGGCAGCATGAAATAAATTTACTAATTTAATCATGCAGACTATTGCTGTATCGTCAGCCAATACATAAATATTTTTACTTTCCCTTTTCACCCGGTCCTGACAAAGATGAATTTTGTTTATTTCATTAATCAGTGGTCATCTGATTAGCAGGCGGTATATGTCTTTGTCACTACGCAACGAGAACCAATAAACCGCTGAAAGCTTGGAGCAGGAACGTCATAAATCGTTATTACCTCCCAAATTTCTGCGAGTTTCGGATATAAAGCAGCGGGCGCTACAATTACAACTCAGGTCTGAGTTGGGCATGTGGGGCGGACGCGGCAGGTAATTTGGTGTTGACGTGTGCCGATAAAAGCCCTAATTACTTACGTCAAGCTGGACGTCAATGATTGCCGCGCACTGCTGAAAGTTTTACGAGCTCGCTACAAAAGCTTTCGACATGAAACGGAATTATCTGCCGTCGACAAAAAATTGTTACTGCGAACAGTTTTGGTTCCGATGGCGAATTCATGCAGCCGACAGTACGGTTTTCATGACCCTTGCGCTCGCTTGGAATCCCCGAGGCTGCAGCATGATTGTTTTACATCAGTGCAACATTCATGCCTTTGGTTTAATGAAGCCTGCCTACGGCGTTAGTTAATTAAGCGAATCGCAGACTGGTGAATGAAACTGAAATGACTGTAGAACAAGCGAACACGCCAGATAAATGTCCCGATATGACAATTGTGCGTTGATTACCCTAAGGTGTACAGCGATATGCACAAATAACGGTAGGAGCAACGCTCTACGAAACATCTAAAGGAACATAATGGATAATTTTATTTTAAAGTACAAAAGCACGGTTGCAAGATCTGTTGTCGTGTGCCATCAGAGAATCGCATAGCACCAAACTTGAAAACGATCTGATCCATTGGAGATTATCGGTTACCGCAGCAATCAAACTAAGCAAAAATTTCGTGGTTTATGCACTGTTAAGGAATGTAAGGAGGAAGCTGAAAAGGGCAATTGATGCTGGAGAAGCTAGTATTGCTAAAGAAAGGCGTAGAAGTGATGTGAATATCTGCAGCGTCTACCCGAGTAAGTAAAATACAAGAATGCACAGGATCTCAGCTCGTACTGTTCCGTGCGTCAGTGTAACGAGGCGGATGAATACACTGTAACACATCATACACTATAGAGTGTAGAATAGAATATAAACTCTATTGCCTCTTACGAGCAGCAAGGATAAAAAAGAAGTATTATGTAACAGTGGTGTTTACAAAAGCACTTGCAATGACTGCAACAAACTGCATATTCGTCAGAAAGGCAGAGTTGTAACAACTAGGCTGATTTAACACTAACGCAGCTAGATTCCACTTTGGCGGAACATGAGTTGAAAGAAGGACACAGATACCGAGTACACACAGAAGTACTACGTATAGCCAACAAAGAAAGAAAATTAAGTCAGTTAGAAGCAGTTGATTCAGACATTTAGCTCAAAATCTCAGCTGGTTCGAAGTGATCAGTCACACCTGAACACATCAAGCAAACTACCAGCCGCACACCGACAAACACTCATAATGACGCATACTATCACACAAAATTAAAACACAATAGAACCTCATTTCCCTACCTTGCTTTCCCACAAGCTTCAACAATATAACTTTTAATACTTTCATATTGTGCATTTTCAGTGTGTACTGTGTTTACTACTTCTCATTGCAATAAACATGTAATTTACAACGCAAAACATGAAACTTCCTGGCTGATTAAAACTGTGTGCAGGGCCGAGACTCGAACTCTGGACCTTTGCCTTGCAACCAACTTTTTTAAACTTTCTTTTTAATATTTTTTTTTAGTTGCAAGTAAGGAGAAAAAAAATAGAAACCTCTTGTGTATGAAAATAAAAGATGACATTCTTCTTAAAATAACAATATCCTTTGAAAACATAAAACATAAAAGGTAGCTATATTTCCGCAACGGCGTTCTGTTATTTATTTGTTTATTTATTTATTATTTGTTTGTTACATGTGTAAGGAAAAAAAAACTTAAAAGAGGAGGAAAAAAGAGAAGTGAAATAAAATAGGAATACTTTGCGCGCCGTACTCCACTTTGGCGCGCCATCAGAACAAAATGCATTCTATCATTGACCATTAAAGGGGAACGTGGGATCGTCCAGTCTTGGCTGGCACAGTTCGTTGGGATTCCAGCTTTGAGGCGGGTTGGTGAACATACTCTGTAAATAGTTCTCGAAAGTGGCCCGATAATGTCGATGTCGGCGAAGGGTGTGGTGATGTACTTTGAGGCGTGTCCAAAAGTCCGCCGGATGGACGATGTCGTCCCGGAAGAAGCAGTTGACAGCAATGCCACTGATCCATGTGATGGCGTGCCACTTAGCCGATGGAAAGTAGGTCGAGTCGGGATATATCATCATGGTAGGAGAAACGTGATGTGGTGGTACTCGGAGGTAGAAAGCCACAATCTTCTGTGCGAGGGTCCAGACAGCTGCTGCTGGCCCACACTCAAAACGATGTAAATCTGTTTCATCGACATTGCACTTGAGGCACAGGGGTGAGTCCACAAGTGCGATGCGATGCAGTTTCTGTCTTGTAGTATACTTTGAGGAGAAGGTACCACATAGAGGCGTTGTCAGTGGTGTGATATGGTTGGTGGATCGCTTTCCAAACTGTAGGCCATGAAACCTGGGGGTGACGTGTTTCGACGGGGTTGCGGGTTGGAGACTTTCGGAGAAGGCAATAGATGTCGCGGGTGGTCTTCTTCCTCGTCCTGGGGAGCTCGGTGCATATGTAGCTATACTGCAAAAAGACACGGCCGACATGTGTCATCGGAGGTGGGATGTGTGCCAGAGACGTCGGTGGGCGTCTCGAAACGGGTGCGAGCTCAGTGGTCAACATTCCAGTAAAACTAGCATTTTGGCTTTTCCATAACCGGAGCATAGTATTGGTGTAAAGTGCCGTAGTCCTGGCTCTCAAATTAACCAGTTCGAGGCCACCTTCCCGCTTCGGTACGGTGAGAGCTTCATACTGGACTTTGAAGATGTGTCCAGAACAAATAAAATAGCCGAAAGCCGCCTGCAATCTGGCCGCCATTGTCAAAGTGATGGGCTGAAACTGCGCTATATGGCGTATCCGGGCTGCCAGGTGGGTAATGACGGTGACTCTCTGGCACATATTCAGCAGGCGTAGTATGTGGTTTTGTATGTTGATCCGGATGCGTTGCAGTAGTGCCCGAAAATTGATCGCCGAGGTGAGGCGAATGTCTCGCGTGTACAACAATCCGAGACAACGAAGGGTCTCCACCAGTTAAAATGGGACTACGCTGTCTGTGGGAAGGCCGCGGCCGATCTTCATGGCGAATGATTTTGCCACGTTCATAGCGCTCCCTGCCCCTGCACTGTAACGGGTAATCCACTGCATCGCAGCTTGTACGTCGGCCGCTGAACATATGACGAGGGCCAAATCGTCCGCGTAAGCTCGGCAGCGGAACATATGATCCCGGAGTGGAATACCTTTCAAACGTCGCCGTAATCCGAAAATGAGGGGTTGCATGGCAATGGCATAAAGCACCGTAGACAAAGGGCAACCCTGCCGTACTGAGCGTTCAATCCGTATAGGTTCTGTAAGTCTGCCGTTGACGAGAAGTCTGGACGTTGCTCCACGAAGGAGCCGCATAATCACTTGCCTGAACGTCGGCGGAATTGCCATTCGGTCCATCACTGCGTTGAGGAATGCATGATTGACGCGGTCAAACGCTTGTTTGAAGTCGATGGAGATTAAAGCGCCTGGCAGACGCGACTGTGTTGCCACAGCGATCACATCCCGATATTCACTGAGGGCTGTCTGTATATTACGATCGCCGCCTCAGGATGTTTGTTAGTGGGAAACAATGTCTCGTAAGACATGTTTGAGTCACACTGATAGAAGGCGTGTGAAAATCTTGAAGTCGGAATTGAGTAACGTGATCGACCGATAACTGTCGAGTCGTGTTCCTCCTGCGGGTTTCGGGACTGGTACAAGTAAGCCTTCCAAGAACATTGGTGGCGCGTTCGCCACGCCGTACAATAGTTCCCAGTACATGTCCCTCCATCGTGTCATCATCAAATCTTGGAAGGTTCTGTAAAATTCGAGAGGTAAACCATCCGGGCCGGGAGATCGATTCAGAGATCCATTGGCCACAGCGCCTTGGACGTCGTCGGTGGTCACTTCAGGACAGTTGCAGCTGATGCGTTGAGAGTAACAAGTGTCTCCTGGGCAACCTCAGCAATGGCCTCTGCACCGGAAGGTACTTCTTGACAGAAAAGTCTATAATGCGTTGTGAATGCATCCGCAATGGTAGCTTGCAAAGTCAACCGTCGTCCATCAGGTAAGTCTAAAGTTGTCATTACAGCCTGTCGACGTCGACGAACATTTTGAACAATATGATGAATAGAAGGTTATTCACCGTTAATCCTATCTTGGCTGCGTGATCGTACAATGGCTCCTTCTAGACGGCATCTGGTCGAGGTTAAAATCTTTGCCTTGATGCGTTGAGCTTCCTTTAGACGATCCGGGGATGGAGGATTATCCATTTCACGTAGAGCGCTATAGTAGAAATCAGTTGTATGGTGATTCCACCTGGCTTTGGCCCTGCCATAATGTGTCAATGTACGTCGGATGGCCGGTTTGGCGCACAGCAACCACCACTGCAGT
This sequence comes from Schistocerca gregaria, assembly GCF_023897955.1. Lineage (NCBI taxonomy): Eukaryota > Metazoa > Arthropoda > Insecta > Orthoptera > Acrididae > Schistocerca > Schistocerca gregaria. The sequence goes on along the minus strand of NC_064922.1, from coordinate 351,832,514 downwards.
GTGGTCTCGGGTGCATAATGCGTTGAACATAGGTGTGCCACGTGTCGGTGACCTGTTGTCGACATTCAGGGTCCTGCAGTAGCACGACATTGAGTTTCCAAGGTCCTACACAGCGCCATATAGATTGTCGACGTAGGTTCATGGTACAGGTGTAGACGTCATGATCCGAAAAGGCAGACAGCCAACGTTCTGCGTCAAGGAGAACCAATTTCAGAGCGTCAGAGATGTATATTGTATCAAGTCGGCTGGCGGAGTGGCTCGTGATGTGTGTATCCCCGGGCGGTCGCCGTGTACCACTTGCCAAGTAGCGAGGAGACGAAGGCGGCGGACGAGCAAGCGAAGTTCCGGACATGTGGTGAAATGGGGGTATTGGTCTGTGCGCTCGAGAACACAGTTGAAATCTCCACCTAAGATGAGGTGATCGTATCGGCCGAGGAATAAAGGAGTGAAATCTTCTGCGTAGAACTGGGAGCGAGCCCTCCGTTTATCAGTGCCCGATGGGGCGTAGAGATTTATGATTTTGAGTCCTTCAACTGTTATGGCCACCCCTCGCGACGTTGGGAGGTATGCGACATCGGAAACTGCGATCCCTTCTCGTAGGACGATGGCTGCCCCTGTGTGTTCCGTAGCTGCAGGGGCGGCGTACGTCTCATATCCATAACAGCCAGTCCAAGTTGCTGTCCTCAGTTACCGCGCGACTGCTACGGTTGCAGGTTCGAATCCTGCCTCGGGCATGGATGTGTGTGATGTCCTTAGGTTAGTTAGGTTTAAGTAGTTCTAAGTTCTAGGGGACTGATGACCACAGATGTTAAGTCCCATAGTGCTCAGAGCCATTTGAACCATTTGTCCTCAGTTCTTGTAACAGGGCGATGTCAATGTCGTCTGCTCTTAGCATGTCACGGAGCAGTTGAAGTTTAACGTGGGAGCAGATATTATTATTATTGATAGTAGCTATTCGGTACACCTGATGGGAGATCCGTGCTGCTGATAGGTTCGTAGCTGGTGAAGATTGTCGCGGTGGATGCGTGAAGTCAAAAGAAGTCGGAAGATTCGCCGTACAAAATTCCCCCATTTTACTGTTGGTCTAACGGAGGGACAGATCTCATTTCCGCATCGGATAGAGGTGGGAAATCCGTGTCATCCGCCCACGAAAAATGTCCGACAGGTTTGACATCGGCGAGAGGTAGCAGCGTTGGCCGAGTCGGGTCAATTGTGTCGGTGACAACAGGCGTGCTATGTTCCATGGCTTCTGTGCGCGGGCGTCGCGCACGATCTCTGTTGAACGGTTCACCGTCTTCTAGATGACGCGTCTCCGTGGCAGAGGAGAAAGTTTTATCGTGTTTTCCGTCAGAGTGATGTGCCATCTCTTCGTCCTGTGGACGGAGCTCAATGGTCGATTCTGATATGTTGCGGCGTTTTTTTCGTCGTTTGGGCGACTTCTGCTTTCGGCAATGAGTTTCGGTGTTCGAGGAAGGAAGAGATTCACGTCGTTCCGGGTGTTACGATGCGGTCGTCATTCTCCAGAACAATCTCGTTGGTATCCTTGTGATCTTCTAGCGTGGGCGTGTCCGGCTGTTGGACATGTTCACGGGCGGCATCGCCCGTGTCAAGGTGCTGGGACGCCTCCGGGTGTATCGGACCAGAGAGACGCTCATGAATGGCGTCTTGTGAGGGCTGGACGTGCAGTGTCGCCGCATAGGTGACTGGAAGGATGGTTGTTGTTCTGTCGGTGTTCGTGTCGCCGTGCCTTAGTTGTGTGATGCGGCGTTGCAGGCATTCATTACGGACGTGGCCTTCTTTGCCACAACCGGGACATGTTCGAGGTTGTCCGTCGTAAATGACCACGCACGGCAGCCGCCGATAGAAATGTACGATGGAATGTGCCGTTTGAGATCGATTCGGACTTGTCTCACACCATTAAGCACCGGATACGTCGTAATCTGTGCCCATGTCTCGGCTACGTGGCTCTGGACTTTTCCGAACGGGCTTTGCGCCGCGATGACTTCATCTTCATTCACCTCGAAAGGCAGTTCGAATACACGGATCGTCCGAAGGCCAAGTCCTGCATGGTCGACATCCACAGGCCCGACGTTTCGGTCGCAGTGCAGAAATTTTACTCCATGTCGTGTCCGTTGAATAATCTCATTGCAGGCAGCGTCGGAGGTCATCTTAACATAAACGACGCTGCTAATGATCGATAGGTGTATGCCGATGAGTTCGTCACGGGGGATCTTCACGTCTTCGTGTAGGAAGCGTTCGGCTGCCAGTGCTTTGGGTCGTGCGTATTCATTTGAGAAGGTGAACTTAAGAGTGTTCTTCCTGTAAGAGTTGGCCGTTAGAGCTTGTTCGACTGAGGAGCGCGGTGACGACGATGTAAACAAAACACTCCGCACGCGCAGCGGAGTGGACGTCCGAGCGCGGTGCGCACTGCTGCCCTGCCGAACGCAGACTTGAAATAATGATAATTACGACAACACAACACCCAGTCAGTGAATGGAGAAAATCTGCGACCCAGCCAGGAAACGAACCTGGGCCCTTAGGATTGACAGACAGTCTGTTGCGCTCACCACGCAGCTACCGGGGGCGGACACCAACTGAGCTACCCAAGCACGTCTCACGCCCCGTCCTCACAGCTTTACTTCTGGCAGTAACTCGTCTCCTACCTTCCAAACTTCACAGAAACTCTCCTGCGAACCCTGCAGAACTAGCACTCCTGAAAGAAAGGACATTGCGGAGACATGGCTTAGCCACAGCCTGGGGGGTATTTCCAGAATGAGATTTTCACTCTACAACGGAGTGTGTGCTGATATGAAACTTGCTGGAAGATTAAAACTGTGTTCCGGACCAAGACTCGAACTCGGGACCTTTGATTTCGCTGGCAGAAGTAAAGCTGTGAGGACGGGGTGTGAGTCGCGTTTGGGAAGCTCAGTTGGTACAGCACTTGCCCACGAAAGGCAAAGGTACCGAGTTCGAGTCTCGGTCCGGCACACTGTTTTAATCTGCCAGTAAGTTTCATATCAGCGCACACACCGCTGCAGAGTGAAAACCACATTCTGGAAACATGCCCCAGGCTGTGGCTAAGCCACGTCTCCGCAATATCCTATCTTTCAGGAGTGCTAGTTCTGCAGGGTTCGCAGGAGAGCTTCTGTAAAGTTTGGAAGGTAGGAGACAAGATACTGGCAGAATTAAAGCTGTGAGGACGGGCCGTGAGTCGTGCTTGGGTAGCTCAGTTGGTAGAGCACTTGGCCGCGAAAGGCAAAGGTCCCGAGTTCGACTCTTGGTCCGGCACAAAGTTTTAATCTTCCAGGAAGTTGCAACATATTATAAGTTGCTTTCTAGCATGTATGGCGGCCCTGAAACGCTAATCAGATGAATTTAGCATTCTTGTATTTCAAGTACGCTGCAGTACACCCAGAAGAATGTTGACATCGAATTACGTTTGCGATGACACTGTAATTCTGCCAGAGACAGCAAAGGACTTGCAAGAGCAATTGAACTGAATAGAGAATGTCCTGAAAGTACGATATAATAAGAACAGTAACAATAACAAAACGACGTACTGGAATGTAGTCGAAGTAGATCAGGTGATACTGAGGGAAATAGATTAGGAAACGAGACACTTAAAGTAGTGGATGAATTTAGCTAATTGGGAAGCAAAATAACTGATGATGGTCGAAGTAGGGAGGACATAAAATGTAGAGTGACAATGGGAAGAAAAGCGTTTTTGAAGAAGAGAAATTCTTTGACATCGAGTATGGCTTTAAGTGCCAGGAAGTCCTTTCCGAAAGTATTTATGTGGAACGTAGCCGTGTATGGAAGTGGAACATGGCCAATAAACAGTTTAGACAATAAGAGAATAGAAGACTTTGAAATGTGGTGCCACAGAAGAATTCCCAAGATTAGATGGGTAGATAACGTAACTAATGAGGAGGTGCTGAATGAAATTGGGGAGAGGAGAAATTTATGGCACTACCTGACTAGAAGAAGAGATTGGTTGGTAGGACACATCTTGAGGAATCAAGGGATCACCAATTTAGTACCAGAGGGAAGCATGGGGGGGTAACGACCGTAGACGGAGGCCAAGGAATGAATACAGTACTCTGATTCAGAAGGATGTAGGTTGCAGTAAGTACTGGGAGATGAGGAAGCTTGCAAAGCATAGAGTAGCGTGGAGAGTTGCATCAAACCAGTCTTTAGACTGAAGACCACAACAACAACAACATGGTGTTCGTGGATGAATGGTAAATATCCAGGGATATGACAGGAATAATCATTCGAAGCAAAAAAGTCTACTGAACATAGGCTCTAATACGCGTACCTCAAGAGATGTAAGCAGTTATTCGTCTCAGAGAATGTGAGATATACCTTATCTACTGCAGGCTCTTGGCTTGCCACACTTTGTGAGGAGGCATTATGGTCAAAACTAGAAAAAAATTTCTAAATGTGGGCTCTAAAAATCTCGATCTTAAGACTTATGGGTACTTGTTCAGCAGAAGAGATGTATTTCACATTAACGAAAATAAAACGTGCTCATAGGTGTTTACTAGACTTTATTGCTTCGAAAAATCATTCCCGATATTTCCCTGAAAATTGACCATTCGTTCTGGAACATTTTGTACTTCTCATTATTGTCTCCAATTTACGAGTGCGATTCGTAGGATTAATCGCCTGGTTCTCTCCATATTTTATAGACAAGTGTATTCCTTGATTGTATGGAGATCATACTTAGAGAAATTATTCGTCGATAAACATGCCGAACTTCCCCCATGACGCATGGACCTTGCCGTTGGTGGGGAGGCTTGTGTGCCTCAGCGATACGGATGGCCGTAGCGTAGGTGCAACCACAACTTAAGTTTATCTGTCGAGAGGCCAGACAAACGTGTCGTTCCTGAAGAGGGGCACCAGCCTTTTCAGTACTTGTAGGGGCAACAGTCTCGTTAACTGACAGATCTTGCATTGTAACACCAACCAAAACGGCCTTGCTGTGCTGGTACAGCGAACGGGTGAAAGCAAGGAGAAACTACAGCCGTAATTTTTCTCAAGGGCATGCAGCTTTACTTTATGGTTAAATGATAACGGCGTCTTCATGGGTAAAACATCAGGAGGTAAAATAGTCCCCCATTTAGATCTCCGGGCGGGGAATACTCAAGAGGACGTTGTTATCACGAGAGCGAAAAGTGGCGTTCTACGGATTGCAGCGTGGAGTGTCAGATCCACTAATCGGGCAGGTAGGTTAGAAAATTGAAAAAGATAAACATTAAGCAGATTCAGAAGGATGTAGGTTGCAGTAAGTACTGGGAGATGAAGCTTACACAGGATAGAGTAGCAAGGAGAGCTGCATCAAATCAGTCTCAGGACTGAAGACCACAACAACAACAACATGCCTACGCGTCAAAATTGATCAGTCTTTCGGTAAAAATGAATGATCTTTTGCAGAATTAAATTAATGCTTTCAGAATTTTTCCGTATCGCGTTAGTAACAGTATCTTGGCTCTCCTAGCTGCCTTTAAACAAAATCCCGATGGTAGTTCCAAAGAAGCTAGTGCTCTGTCTACGGTTCTCTTCTGCACACAAAATAGGTGGGCAGATACGTCATGTGGGATTTTAAGGTTGACAGTAACTGTTTAATTGGTGGAGCTCTGCAGTGTAAGTGGCTGCCTTTAGGGATGAAGGGGTGAGATTCAGCAGGCACACTGGTGATCGCGATCGCGTCGCTGGTGTGAATGGATGCACTGGTTCACAACTGTGTGACGGTGTGTGAACTGTGTGACAAGCGTGTAGAAGCTGGTAATGTCTTGCGCTCATGTTTTAAGAGGCTGCATCCATACGAAATAATACAGTATTTGCATTTTAAAGTAATTAATGGAGGAAATATATTTCCAATATGAGACCGACTATATCGCTTAATAAAATCACTTATTACGCCGTTTTGGGTACTGGCCTCATCAGATAAAAGCTTATAACGAAGTTCAGTGTCTGTATTAAAAGCCTATATGTGTGCTCCGAGTAGGTACAGTGTTTTAATACTGACACTGAGCCATGTTTTGAAAGTTTTAAATGTTTTATATCTGACTATGGCAGTAGCCCAGGTGGTATAATAAAGAGATTTATTAAGAGATATGGACGGTTTTATTCACATTATTATTGGAAAATTGTACATAAGTGGGTATTGAGTTAATTTGTAGTGTTTTTTATTACAGATCGTCGGTGTGGCACGCCAGGTAAACTGTTGATAGAAAATCTTACCTCTAACTATTTCGATTGTTGGAACGTGTGCTTCATTGCGTACTTTTCATGTTGATTCAGTATTTTGGACAGTTTAATATCCAAACTTGGGAGGTTTTGATAGATGACTTTGTATTAATGACACGCACGTACACTCAGCAAAATATCGGTTTTCTGCCATTAATTAATTACTTATTGATCCGTTAAGTGCATCGAACAGTTCTGCATAATGTGCACATTTTTGAAATCTTTTTGTGATAATACATAGTAAACTGTGGCTGTTTTCTTTATATGGTCAGCAACTTGCTGGGAGTCTGAGTTACATGCTCTTCGCTCCGAACAATTCCTTCCATAGAGTATCTATTCTAGAATGAGATATTTCCCTCTGCAGCGGAGTGTGTGCTGATATGAAACTTACTGGCAGATTAAAACTGTGTGCCCGACCGAGACACGAACTTGGGACCTTTGCCTTTCGCGAGCCGAGTGCGAGTCTCGGTCGGGCACACAGTTTTAATCTGCCAGGAAATTTCATATCAGCGCACACTCCGCTACAGAGTGAAAAATCTCATTCTGGAAACACCCCCAGGCTGTGGCTAAGCCATGTCTCCGCAATATCCTTTCTTTCAGGAGTGCTAGTGCTGCAAGGTTCGCAGGAGAGCTTCTGTAAAGTTGGGAAGGTAGGAGGCGAGGAAGAGGAGAGGAACTGGCAGAAGTAAAGCTGTGAGTACCGTGCGTGAGTCGTGCTTCGGTAGCTCAGTTGGTAGAGCACTTGGCCGCGAAAGGCAAAGGTCCCGAGTTCGAGTCTCGCTCGTGCACACAGTTTTAATCTGCCAGGAAGTTTCAGTCTCTATTCTCCTCTCGTAGCCCCCAGAAGGAATGTTTTGCTTTTCATCCTTGTATAAATTGTGACTTTAATTGATCAACCTACATGTCTGAAGCACTATCAGTTTAATGAGGTCTTCTGTTGCTTTTTCCCCTATTTTGTTGCAACACTCCTACACCCTCCCCCCTCCCTCCACTCCCCCCTCGGAACTCCTGGTATGGTAAACGGTAAAACAAGACCAAAGTTTCTCGTGGCGTATGCAACTTTCAAATAACGTTGGGAATTCAGCCAGATAACACCTTCAGCGACCGCAGGTTCGAATCCTGTCTCGGGTATGGATGTGTATGACGTCCTTAGGTTGGTTAGGTTTAAGTAGTTCTAAGTCTGGGGGACTGATGACCTCAGATGGTAAGCCCCAAGAGCTTAGAGCCATTTGAACCATTTGAAGTAACTCGAAGAGAGCGGAAGTAATGACAAGTAGCAGAAGTGAGAATACCGTGAAACTTAACATCTGAACTGGACATCACACAGTGGACCAAGTTAAGGAATTCTGCTACCTAGGCAGGAAAATAGCCAACGATGGACGTAGCATGGAGGACACTTGGTATGCTTTAAAAGCAAACATATGAATACTAAATGTATACAGATCAGTACTGCTCTGCATATCTTTAGTATTCGTATGTTTGCCTTTAAAGTCGTGTTTCATATGTTTACATTCATGGCATGCACTACACATTTTAAGTAATGAATAATGCAGTATCGTGGCTTAAACCGTTTTAATCCTTCAACCGTAAAGATGGTCCAAGACCGCAACCGGTAGATGTTTGATGGGAAATAAAAACAGCTGATGGATAAAATATGTATTTTGTACATTACTTAACGACTGTTGACAGTAACGTTCCAAAAATGTTTAAATAAGAAACAGTCCCTTGTACCACACATAGTCCTTAACATCAAGAACACATTTCTAAAAAGTACATTTGGAGCACAGCAGTGAATCATGGACTGTGGAAAATAGAAACTGAAGGTAGTCGAAGCAGCTAAGATGTTGAAAATTAAGTGGACTTACAGGTAAGGAATGATGAGGTTCTTCCCAGAATCGGCGAGTAAAGAATTATATGGGGAAACACTAACAAGTAGGAGGGACAGTGAGATAGGTCATCTGTTAAGACATGACGGAATAACTTGAAAGGTACTACAGAGGGTAAAAACTGTAGAGGAAAACAGAGATTGGATTACATCCAGCAAAAACTGAGGATGTGGACTACAATTGCTACTCTGAGATGAAGAGGTTGGTACGGACAGAAATTCGTGGCGGGACACATCAAAACATCAAACAACTCAGATAACTAACGACTCAAAAAAAAAAAAAAAATGTGATGATGTCCCAGAAGGGTGAAACGAGTCAGTAAAAGTGACGTTTCCCTTCAACCAAGCCTGTTTCTCTTTCGAAAATCTACCCACGGTTGCAGTACGAGTTACGTCATGGAGAGGGAATAATTGACCATGTTAAGTATCTTCTTTTAGGCGTTCTAGCAAGAGGATTCCTTAGCGAAATTGGGTTATTTCTGGCGATTAAGCAAAACGTTAAACTGCTTTACCCTTGCAAATAACTTCCGGGAATCCCGGAAGGTAAAATATTCAGCGACCGCCGATATATCGGCGGGAGAACACCCCGCCATGTTCAAGGCAATCTGCAACCGACAGGCGACGTACATGTAAATATTTCCTGCATCACTCCGAGAACAGAGGTTCTAAATTGGCATGTACGTCGCCTGTCCGTTGCAGTTTGCCTTGAACATGGCCACATCGGCCGGCTCTTCGAGTTACTTTGAGCCCTTATTTCCTATTCATTGGACTGATCTTTCCGCCGGCCGCTGTGACCGAGCTGTTCTAGGCGCTTCAGCCTGGAACCACGCGACGGCCAAGGCGCAGGTTTGAATCATGCCCCGGGCGTGGATATGTGTGATGTCCTTAGGTTAGTTAGGTTTAAGTAGTTCTAAGTTCTGGGGGACTGATGACCTCTTCTTCAATTTCGTTGAGGACAGTAATGACACAAGTGAATCTTATCCTTGTTATCCTTTCACCTCGAATTTAAGGCGAGCGAGGTGGCGCACTGACTAGAACCCTGCACTCGCATTCCGGGAGACGACTGTTTAAACCCGTGTCCGATCATCCAGATTTAGGTATTTCGTGATTCCCTAAGTCGCACAAACAAATGGCGAGACGGTTCCTTTGATACGGCCTTGCCGATTTCCTTCCCCATCCTTGCCAAAATCTGAGCTTGGGCTCCGTCTCCAATTACCTCGATTACGACGAGACGTTAAACCTAAACTTCTTTCGTTCTTGAATTTTACTCCCAGTACATTTTAGGATATTACAAAATTTGCATTCGTCGCGTATATAGGGACCGAAATGCGTACCTGAAACACATCGGGTCATTTGAAAAACCAAGAGCACAGTTACAAGTTTTGAAACGACATATCACAACCTGTACACTAAGTAATAACTCTTTAGAATCAGAATTACGAATGTATTACTGAAAAACTTAACAGTTAACCTCCAAATTTCTGGAAATTTTACCAACTGCGACATAATCGCGTGTACAAACGGTGATCCAATACTGTAAAATGCTTAATTATTCCAGTCTCTGATCACAAATGAATTCTTTAGACGATAACCGGTTTCAGTCTATAATGACCATCTTCAGATCTTTTTTACATCATGTATATTATGGCAGTATCACTGTAGGACATGGTGTAAAAAAGATCTGAAGATCGTCATTACAGACTGAAACCGGTTATCGTCTAAAGAATTCATTTGTGATCAGAGACTGGAATATTAAAGTATTTTGAAAATTTTATGGTAAATCAGCCTTTTGTACCAACATGACCAAAATATTATTCGTTACTGTGTACATCAACATTCGTGAGCGACACAGAGATGTTATTGTACCCTTGTGCTGGACGTGTAGGTGGGCTACGCGAGTATACAGAGTCAGCCGGCCACGGCCACCAGTGGGTGACGCCAGCGCCTCGCGGCGGCGTCCGCCGCAAGGACGCGGGCGGCGAAGGTCGGCGGCGTCTCGCGAGGAGGCGGCGGTTATTGCCGACTGCCATCACATTACAGTCGTAAGATCATTAGACACCTAATTGGCAATTTCACTAATTACCGTCGAGCACCGGCGGCAGAGGGCTGCCGGCTGCCGGCACACATTAAGTCCCTCCCACGCTGCCTCCTGCTAATGGAGTCTCTCGAAATTAATTAATGCAAAGTGAGGTGTGAAAATCTATGGATCGCCGTCCCTCTGACGGCTACCTCTCAAAGTGCCGCTTCTTGTCGTCTCGCTTACGTTGCTGTCGTTCGAAGGTAGTAGAGCAAATTTCACTGCGTGTATGAGCAAGTTTGGTAGCCCACTACAGGGCGGGCAGAAGTTATATCAGTAGTTCGAAATCAATTTTCTATATCGAAAGTGTGTCCAGTAGGAACGTGCTGGTCACGTCTGAAACAGTCACAGTACGTTTGGAGCGCGTTTCTCTTTGCTGATAGCGGCGACTGCGAATATGGGGACTATGGATGCCTGGAACACCTACGTAGCTCTGTATTCTGAGCGTTACAGTTAATAGCATAGAAAAATACCAGGAATTACCCAGAGACACTACAAGAAACACTCAGGGAGGCTGAGAAATGGGAACTATTAAACAAATACTCAGATCAAATTTCCAAAACTGAACAAAATGTCTATAAAAATGAGACAGTATCGACATCGAGTTAGACGAGGGCGAGACGAGTCTCTTAGCTCAGATGAAGACTCCATCACAATGGTTTCCTCCGACATGAGCACCAACGACGGGACATATGAACGATAACATATGCAACACATATACGAAACGAAACGATAAAATATTAGCACCCAGCGAAATTAAAAAAAAAAGCGTAGTCTGAAAGTGGGATAGTTCGTGGCAAGTTATTGTACCAGGCCCCACGTAAAACATGTAAATGACTAAATTAACATAGTAAAACTACACTGAACAGCCAAAGGAGCTGGTGCATGTGCCTAATATCGTGTAGGGCCCCCGCGAGCACGCAGAATTGCCGCAACAGGACGTGACATGCACTCGATTAACGTCAGTACTGCTGGAGTGAACAGACACCACGAAAATTGCAGGGCTGTTCATAAATCCGTAAGATTACGAGGGGGTGGAGATCTGTTCTGAACAGCTCGTTGCAAGGCATCCCAGATATACTCAATAACGTTCTCGTCTGGGCAGCATGGTGGCCAGCGGAAGTGTTTAAACTCAGAAGAGTGTTCCTGGAGTCACTCTGCAGCAACTCTGAACGTGTGAGATGAATGGATGCAAGTGATCAAACAGGATGCTTAAGTACGTGTCACCTGTCATAGTCGTATCTAGACGTATCAGGGGTCTCATATCACTCCAAATGCACACGCCGCAGACCATTACAAAGCCTCCACCGGCTTGAACACTCCGCTGCTGACATGCAGGGTCCATGGATTCATGAGGTTATCTCCACACGCGTACACGTCCATCCGCTCGATACAGTTCGAAACGAGACTCATCCGACCGCACTACATGTTCCCACTCATCAACAGCCCAATGTCGGTGTTGACGGACTGAGGTGGGGCGTAACGTTTGTGTCCTGCAGTCGTAAAGGGTAAACGAGAGGGCTTTCGTCTCAAAAAGCCCATATCGATGATGTAAGATTGAACGTTTGGCACGCTGACGCTTGTTGATGGCTTAGCACTGAAATCTGCACCAGTTTGCGGAAGGGTTGCATTTCTGTCATGTTCAGCGATTCATTTCAGTTGCCGCAGCGATATAGGAGATATGACGTTTTACCGGATTCCTGATATTCATGGTACACTCGTGAAATAGTCGTACGCTAAAATCCCCACTCCGTCCCATCGCTCGTGCGCCGGCTATACATCACATTAAAACTGAATTAAATCTTGATAACCTGCCATTGTAGCAGTAGTAACCGATCTAAGAACTGCACAAGACACTTGTTGTCTTACTTATGCGTTGCCGAACGCAGCGCCGTGTCCTACCCGTTTACATATCTCTGTACTAGAATACGCATGCCTATACCAGTTTCTTTGACACTTCAGTGTGTAATGCAAGTAATCTTCTAAGTGACACACGCATAACGAGACAAAAATAACACATACATAAAGCAAAATAGACTTTTGTCAGTACATTCAGTGCAGTAAATCATGGCAATTTACTGAACGCGCTCCACGTTAAACCTGTAATTGGACTGCATTAAAATAGAGAAATTGCAACACGTAATCTAGCAAGTCAAGACACGTATGGTACAAAAGCAGTAATAAACATACTTAGATATTGTAACAGTTACACGAGAGATAAATTACATCACTGGCCATTAAAATTGCTACAACAAGAAGAAATGAAGATGACATACGGGTATTCACTGGACAAATATATTGTACTAGAACTGACATGTGATTACATTTTCACGAAATTTGGGTGCTTGGACCCTGAGAAATCAGTACCCAGAACAACCATCTCTGGCCGTAATAACGGCCATGATACACCTGGGCATTGAGTCAAACAGACCTTGGATGGCGTGTACAGGGGCAGCTGCCCATGCAGCTTCAACACGATACCCCAGTTCATCAAGAATGGTGACTGGCGTATTGTGACGTTGTAGTTGCTCGGCCACCATTGACCAGACGTTTTCAATTGGTGAGGGATCTGGAGAATGTGCTGACCAGGGCAGAGGTCGGTCACGTTCTGTATCCAGAAATGCCTGTACAAGACCTGCAACATGCGGTCGTGCATTGTCCTGCTTAAATGTATGGTTTTGCAGGGATCGAATGAAGGGTTGAACCGCGGGTCGTAATACATCTGAAATGTAACGTCCACTGTTCAAAGTGCCGTCAATGCGAGCAAGAGGTGACCGAGACGTGTAACCAATGGCACCCCATACCGTCACGCCGGGTGATACGCGAGTATGGCGATCTCGAATACGCGCTTCCAATGTGCGTTCACCGCGATGTCGCCAAACACGGATGCGACCGTCATGATGACGTAAACAGGACATGGATACATCCGAAAAATGACGTTTCGCGATTCGTGCACCCAGGTTCGACGTTGAGTACACCATCGCAGGCTCGCCTGTCTGTGATGCAGCGTCAAGGGTAACCGCAGCCATGGTCTCCGAGCTGATAGTCTATGCTGCTGCGAACGTTGTCGAGCTGTTCGTGCAGATGGTTGTTGTCTTGCAAACGTCGCCATCTGTTGACTCAGGGATCGAGACGTGGCTGCACGATCCGCTACAGCCATGAGGATAAGATGCCCGTCATCTAGACTGCTAGTGATACGAGGCCTTTGGGATCCAGCACGGCGTTCCGTATTACCCTCCTGAATCCACCGATTCCATATTCTGCTAACAGTCATTGGATCTCGACCAATGCGTGCAGCAAATGTCACGATACGATAAACCGCAACCGCGATAGGCTACAATCCGACCTTTATCAATGTCGGAAACGTGATGGTACGCATTTCTCCTCCTTACACGAGGCATCACAACAACGTTTCAGCAGGCAACGCAAGTCAACTGCTGTTTGTGTATGAGAAATCGGTTGGAAACTTTCCTCACGTCAGCACGTTGTAGATGTCGCTACCGGTGCCAACCTTGTGTGTATGCTCTGAAAAGCTAATCATTTCCATATCACAGCATCTTCTCCTGCCGGTAAAATTTCGCATCTGTAGCACGTCATCTTCGGTGGTGTAGCAATTTTAATGTTTCCTGATCCTGAAGGAAAACTTACCGAATTACTGAATCTCTTCCACCACAATTACTTGACTCTTCAGTACCCACTGTAACAAACAATTAACCAGACGAGCGGAGTGGCGTCTTATCTCCTGATCCAATCAGCAGAAATTGACGTTATACCTGATTAACTTAGCGGTTCGATGGGCACTACAAAAGCTTTCTTGTCAAACATTCCGATCGAGGCGACGCAGTGGTTAGCACCCTGGTCTCACATTCGGGTGGATGCCGGATCAAGTCCCTGTCGCCTACATCTCGTGGTCGTGCGGTAGCGTTCTCGCTTCCCACGCCCGGGTTCCCGGGTTCGATTCCCGGCGGGGTCAGGGATGTTCTCTGCCTCGTGATGGCTGGGTGTTGTGTGATGTCCTTAGGTTAGTTAGGTTTAAGTAGTTCTAAGTTCTAGGGGACTGATGACCATAGATGTTAAGTCCCATAGCGCTCAGAGCCATTTGAACCATTTTTTGAAATCCCTGTCCGTCCGACCACGCAGCTTTAGGTTTTCATCTGATTTCCTGAAATCGCTGCCGGCTAATCACGGGATGTTTGCTTCGATAACGACACGGCCGTTTTTTTTCGCCATTCTTTCGTAAAATGTGGTTGCGTTCCGTTTCCAATGAGCGGACTGTCGACTACACATTGAACTGTAATCCTCTTTCTTCACTGCCGATACGAAATAGGGTAGAGGACAGATCGGAACTGGAGACCGAGTTGTTGGCCAAGGGCGCATGCCTTCCTCACTGCAATGCGCACGCAACTACCGAAAAAGACGGCACTACAGGAAGTCATTGAATCTGCATGCTCGAGAACGATGGTTTAATCTCCCATTGGAATTATATAATATTTAATAGCTTTACAAGGCGTGTAAAGCTGTTATCGGGCTCTGCTAGTGCGTGTATATTTTGTCACCGCACCGAGTTCTGCCATGTATTGCGTTAGCACAAATCTACCTTCCCCACTGTGCCCTGTTGCACAAAAGATCCGTTCAGTACTCCCCAGAGAGTAGCAGCAACAGCATTACGGATGATTGAAACCCCAAAGTCACCACTGGATGCCATCGCGGAATAAATAAGGCACGGGCGTGATAGAAAAAAATTTGCTACGATAATCATTTCCCGTTCACAACACCCTTTTTATTTACTTTCATGAAGCACAAGTTGAATCCTATACTAATAATTTACGTTAAAATAGTTACGCCACGGACTGATACTTGAGAGGGACACACAACGTCAAACGAGCAAGATAATGGATATACATCTTACCAATGTGGTGTATCACTACTCTCAGACCTAATAATGGCGGAGTCTGCGATTATGGTGCTCGCCGTGGTGCAGGACCATCTGCCTTTCCCGATCTCTCGTTTCTCTAGACAGGATCGCCGAAACCTGTGTATGTGTCTGCCACTTACGAAGCGGCACTTGCCTCCACGCTTCCTTAGCTGTTAATTTAGTTTTGTATTAACTGCGGATTATAAGCATAATAAATCCCACCAGGGTGGCCGAGCGGTTCTACGCACTACAGTCTGGAACCGCCCGACCGCTACGGTCCCAGGCTCGAATCCTGCCTCGGGCATGGATATTTGTGATATCCTTAGGTTAATTAGGTTTAAGTAGTTCTAAGTTCTATGGGCTGATGATCTTAGAAGTTAAGTCTCACAGAGCTCAGAGCCATTTGAACCAATCCCAAGCGGTGACTTGATTGAACATAGGTACTCTTTGCCTATTCGTATTGTACCTGGGATAAGTTTCACTAGGAGCAGTAGCTTTCGAGTTATTCAAATAAAACTTACAAAAGTGACCTTCAAATGCGCTTTTCTTGAATAAAACGAAAACCGTAGCCTCCAGCGGAAACGTATAAAAGTATAAAATTTAACTGAATGCGTTTTTGTATGACTAATAGTTTGTGCGTGTAAGCGAGAGAATATGAAAATCTTGTGTGTTGCTTTTTGTAGGCTTTGTGTGGTTGCATAGTAATTGAAACGCCCGCTAAATCACGCGGGGCTAATACGTAATTTGGGTTGTGGAAAGGGCCAAGGGAGTTGCGGTCGGATTCATTTCACAGTTGTAATTTGTTATCATTTAGTTAACAAATAAACTCTTGAAAGAATTAAATTTGGTCCGCGGCTGAAGAACTCCAAATAGATGCTTTAGAATAAGTTCAATTCCGAAAAGACATGACACACAGTTAAATTTACGAATAAGATAAATGGTATACGGATATGAGATCAGCATGCGCAGCGGCTGTAGGCCGCCGTTAAATCTTCAAAATACCAAACATACTATGTTGATTACTGAAGGCAGAAGGCCACAATGTTTTAAGATGCTAACAGGGCTGATGGCCCACAAGGCGCACGGAAAGAGATAAACAAACGCAATAAGGTGGCTGAAGGCCGCAAAGTCGAACCCTGCAAATCAACGAAATATATATTACAACCATCGCTAAAACAATATATTAAGTTTAAACATTTCCTTTTGGCAACACCAACGGCGGAAGGCCCACAGTAACGTGTAAAATCTTTCAGAGGAAATTAGAATAACCTTTCAAGAACAGAAGACGATAATGTTTGGTCTTGAAGGAAACTCTGAAAACATGTTTACAAGACAGAAGGCCCACAACTAACCTTGCCAGATTTAAAATTTAAAATAGAGTTAAATTACAACAACATTAAGACTGCCAAAATTATAATGAAGAGAACGGCTCTCAGGAGTGTCCAGTGGATCGGTCTTCCCACTTTCACTTAGGCGGGACAGGTGTTGAGTCCAACTACACTTAATTCGTGCGAACTCATCCAAGGGACAGTCACAGACCGATCAACGAACCGCTTGCTTGCCACGAGGGAGCACACAATTATTCAAGGACCCAAAAAATTTACAAGTATTAGTATCCCCAAACAAACGCGTATGTGGACTGAGCTGCCAGAACTACACACCACGTTGGGCAGCAACAACATGTGAGGAAAAGACACTGCCCCAAAACTACGTTAGCGGCAGGCGCAGGTAACCAGAACAATGACGGCCACAAGGCAGAAAATTCCGCTTGTGCACTTGGCTATGGATAAATTAATTTGATTAATTCCACCTATCTCGAACCCTTCACTCATTGTTGCTCACAGGAAAACCTTCACAACAGCAACGCCGAAACGAACAACGTAATACTCAAAACCACTCAACCTACACGTCCTGGGTCCGCGAGCGACGATGGTCGTACAGATCGGACAGCTCCAGACAGACTCCGACACTGCGCAGAGACCGCCAGCGCCCAGTCGACTACGCCTCACAGAGATGTCCTCGGACCAACCGACCGACCAACAATACACCAAAAGTCAAGCCCGGCGTAAGTGATGCATGGCGGCAATGGTCGGGCGAGCCATGTCAACGCAGACCCTACTGCTGCTCCAACCCGACTGCACTAGTGCCGCATTGCCACTCCCGGCCTGGCAGCTCCGGACCGCGCTGCAGACACGTTCCAAATGACTGGCAGACCCGAACTCGCGTACCGAACTCTCATACGACAGACCACGACCGGGAAGTAATACCAGTCGAGCAAAGATACTGCGAGAGGGGATACATCGATAAGCGCTGTTAGCGCCGGTCACTGTCAGGCAAATGAGCAACTCAGTGACAGTTGTAATTTAAATTATTGTAGTGAGGGGTAGCACGCTAGAAACAGGGTGTAAAATACATGATGGCGGGAACACGAGCCACGTAAGGCTCAGTACCCAATGGTAGGAGCAGCTGACTAAACCTGTATATTTTGACACACACTTCCTATTGTTAAGACACGCAGAGACTACCGCTTGTTTCTTAATGTCAAGCTTAATGATCAAGGCTTCAGCAAAATGGTAACGAGGTGGTACAACCTAGCATCCATATTGCCCTGGCGTTTACAAAAGTGGATCGAACGAAGTGCGACTTTGTTGAAAACTTAAGTGCGAGACTTAAATCAGTCTACCAATTACTTCCTTACAGATTGCTGTGGCCTCTGAAAAGGTAGATCAAACGATATGCCGACTATGATGAAAAATAAAGTTCGTGCGTTAAATCTATTTACTAATTACTGAAACTGAAAGTTTGTTTGTTAATTAATAAACAGAAGACCGTGCTTGTAGCATCATTCATGTAAGTGGACCTTGTGATAAACATAAACTGTACATGATCTCCTCCCCTCTCCCCCCCCCCCCCCCCGGCATGAAAACTCTGCAGATATTTCTCAATGTGTGAAAAGTCCTATACAATACGTACATTACAACTGGCCGTTACTTCCCACTCGAGTCTGCAAGATTTATGTTCATCCTTTCTATGGTCAGCTTAGCGAATCGACACTATTGATCTGTGTCATACTGTCTTGCTCTTCCTGCCCTTGAAACCGTCATCGTAGTGTACTGGATTCGTTTGACATGCCTATGTAATCATAGGTGCGAATGCGGATGGCTATTCTACCTTAAATAATTTTCAGGATCATGTGTGTATGCACACTGAAGAGACAAATGAAAATTTCTTCCAAGGGAAATATAAGGAGGAATACGAAGGGTGCTGAGTAGTGAATGGGTATTTCGACTGATGAGAGATTCTTCGTAGGGTAGTCTGTGCAGTTAACGAGAGCCACTGCGTCAGGGGGCGTAGTGGTTAGCGCATCTGCGTAGTGAGCAGAAGACCCAGGTTCGAATCTCGGACTTGGTACAAATTTTCATCCGTTGCTTCAGTGTGCACATCAACATCATAGATGTTTGACATTTTTAAAGGTGTCTGGAACTTTGTAGTTTGATTTGGAACTCCGGGATACCATTACAAAACATTTAGTAACAAACATCGTAAAATAATTCAAATGACGCCGTTTAATAGCGAAAGATTTAAAAAGTATGGAAAATTCAGAGCACTTACGACACAAAGAAAAGAGCTGGATTCCATTATATTGGCGACTGAAGAGATTGGAGTGCAACACACTTGTGTAGCTTCGGAGATATTCGTATGTTCATGGCAGAATAGTAAATGACAAAATTTCCTGATATGAATAGTTCACTGCTTAGCAGCTCTGTAGCACAAAACTTTCATGACACTTAGGCTTCCTGTAGCACATACTATACACAAGTTGACTTTTAATGATTAATTCTCCACAAAGAAAATATCATGTTTCGCGTCTAAAGGTTGGTGTTCTCTGGCTTTCAGAATCGTGTGTTGGATTCACTTTTACGACTTACCCACATCCCTGGCGTACCTCACTACCACATGGCACGATCAGCCTCGCTGCCTGTGTTCCGAAACTCAGAAACGTTTCTCATTCGTTGATATTGCACTCTATATTCAAGAAAGTGACTCATTCCTGTTAACTACGGACTCCTAATACAATAGCTAAGAAATTTTGGTAATAATAAGAGGAACATCACCGTTGGTAGTCACAATAAGCTGTAGTAATTCTGGTTTAATATCGTAAAGGGAAAAACAATACCAAAATGATATAGTCATTGCTTTTTGCAGTTCTATGTAACTCGCAAGTCTTTCATCTCATTGATGTCCTCCATTATTTCTTCCTACTTTGTGCCTTCTTTTTATCTATACCTAACTAGTACGCACAACTTGTTCAAAACGTTTTGAATTTTATAATCTGTTTACACATCTTCAATTTTATTCTCTACATAATGAACTATAAATCAGTACCATATAAGTTGTTCACTTCATGTGGAAAAGTGTCTTTCATATATACTGACGGAAAAAATATCGCAACACCAGAGAATAATTAATGTAGAGTAATCAAACTTCGGAAATACATTTTTCCAGGTAACAAATTAAAGTGATTAACTTTGCAAGGTCGCAGGTTAATGTGAGTGCTAGGTAAGCCATTGCAAACGTGAAATATTGCTACAGTTATAATCGGTGTACCCGCCAGAACGTTGAATGCAAGCATGCACACGTGCATGCATTGTCTTCTACAGGTGCACGTTCTTAGTTTATGGAAGGGACTTCCATGACTGTTGCACTTACAAGGGGATGGTCAGACTTGTCATGCCGAAACATGTATTGCTTTTTTTAGCACTGTTATTTAACTGTGCAAAAGGTCCGTATGCAAAATTGTAGCTGCTGACATGAACTGGAAGTCACCTAAAAAAAAGTCAGTAACATGGCTGTGTTTCCTGCTTGGCGCTTGCAGTGACGGTTGGCCACCCCTGGAAATGGCGAGTAGCGAGCGTTGTGCGCATGGTCGGGAAGTGCGGCCGTCTTGTCGCAGCGTTCACTACAGAGGAATATGGCTGCACAGTTTTGGTGGAAAGGGGAAACGAATATTCGTTTCTGTGACATGCACGTCCTTCTAATTTCTGGTACGTATCTCGAAACATACCGTCCTGAAACTGGTTAGAGATGTGAAAGATGTTCTTTACATGTTCGTCTATACTCCGAAAGCCACTTTACGGTGAGCATTCTATCTCCCCTCACAGGTGATGGCGAACCCTGTAAATGTTTTGCTGATTGCCGTGGAGATATACCACAGACGCCAAATGAAGCAATCAACGGAAAACACGCGTGAAGACTATGTGTTATGCGACATGGTTGTAAAACTTCTAGACGAACATGTAAATGGCGCAGACCTGTGGCTAGAAACAACTGAAACACTCGATGTTGCAGACTGTGAATCTACAGACGGCGAAGACAACGACGAAAGCTGCACTCATGAATACTCTTCGAGTGATAGTGCCACGTACCATCATCAATTATCTCCGAAAGTAACACCAGCAACCACAATTACCTTATCAGACGAAGAAAAAGCGGTGACGTACTGGTTGAATAAAAGTGGTAAGAAACGCCTACGTGTCAGTACTGTTCAAATAAGCATCGCTTTGTCCGTTCTGAACGTGAAGTGTATAGATGGAAAAAGGAAGTCGACGACGTAAGAGTCGACCGGAAATTGCGACGGAGATAAATGCGCGACTTTTTGAGCTATTTACCGATGCCAGAAAACGGTCATTTAGTGTCAGCGATATAACTTCGCGTGATTGGGAGTTAGAGATTGTCAACGTGATAGGTGCTACTGAATTTACAGTTTCCCAAATTTGGATTAGTCGCTTCAGAAGGTCACATAAAGTTGTGGCAAGAAAAATAACAATATTTCTATCGAGAAACAGGTCCGAAAGTGAAGTGACACAAATGGAAATGATAGAAGCTTTTCTTACGAATGCAAAAAAATAAGAGCACTAGTTTTAGTGAACCGTACGTGTGCAATGCAGATTAGTTAGGTTTTCAAAAAGAAATGCGTGCGAAAATAACACTGTCTTCAAAAGGGAAAAACATTCAGGCGATTGCGCAGTCTACGACTGCACTCACTCATTCATACACTCTAATGCCCATAATTAGTCTGGATGGTTCATTGCTGCCTTAACTGTATGTGTGTCTTAAAGAACCAACTGGACATTGTGGACCACGTGTCAAAAGAACAATGTTTTACGCAAACAATCTTGTTGTAGACGCATCGAAGTCTGGAAAAATAGGAAATGAAAACGTTACACTGCGTCATGCTTTTCTTCCGTTCTGCGGGAACATATCTCTTGTTCTTCTAGATTCCTTGTCAGGTCATAACAATCGAATCATTCTTTAAAAGCTGTATTTCGAGCGCACCCTGACAAAGAAGTTGAGATATTTCAGGTTCCACCCGGCACGACGCACGTAATTCAACCTTTAGACAGAGAATTTTTCCGTCAGTGGAAGGCATTTTACAGAAAACTAACAGAGAAAATTATTGTGTGCAGATCACTGCAATTTCCTGTCTATCACTGTGACAATATTCTCAAGCTGCAATCAGTAGTACATTATCAATTTTCCTCCCCACGGTTTCAGAATTTGATTAAATACGTGTGGCTCTCCTCGAAATATACTGACACTAGGCCTGATTCATTCCTAACACCAGCCCAGTTTTGTCTACGGACATCTAACAACGTCTGTGATTCGCAGGGCTGTCATATGTCGTCTTTGCTTGTATGTTCTAGGTGCACAAAAAACCTATGTTTTGAACATTGTATCAATATTTCGGATATTTGCAGTAATTACAAGAAATAAAATTTGGACGTGTTCTAAACCGTATATTTATTTGTGTCAATTTCACAGCTATTTGGAAAAAATGTTGTAGATAAAGTATCAGCCATATTTGTCGACAATGTTTAATTATCATACTATCGCTTTCACTGGGGGAATCAGCTCTCTCACTGCTGTGGCAAGAGCGCGGCGCGTAGCTAACTCCACCTTGTCCCTAGATGGCGTTGTTATAACGTATCGAGAGAGGTCAGGGTTGTCCAAGAGAGAGTTATAAGCGCGGAAACCATGCGACAATAATGTCTTACTTCATAAAATTGTTTGCAGACTTCCAGGTCATGTCAGCAGCTAAAATTCTGCATACAGACTTCTTGCAATGTTAACTCATAGTGGTAAAAAAGCAACACAGGTTTCGACATGACAAGTCTGACCATTCCCTTGTTAGTCGGGCATATACAGGGACAGTTAAGCCAGTTTGTGGATGGCACTGGAGTTCTCGTCCGATATGTGCTCGATTAGAGACAGATCTGGTGATCAAGCAGGCCGAGGCAACGTATCGACACTCCGCAGAGTACACTGGATTACAGCAGCGGTATGCGGGCGAGCGTTATCCTGTTGGAAAACACATCACGGAATGCTGCTCAAGATTAGTAGCATAACGGGTCGAATCACCAGACTGAAGTACAAATTCGCAGTCAGGGTGCTTGAGATAACCACGAGAGTACCCGTGAATTCGTAAGAAATTCAGCACCAGAACGTAACTCCAGGTATAGATCCGATGTGTCTAATACGCAGACCGGTTGGCTACAAGCCATCAATTGGCCTCCTTGTAACCAATACACGCCCGTCACTGGTACCGAGACAGAAACAGCTTTCCTCAGAAAACACAACACACCTTCACCCTGCTCTCCAGCGAGCTGTCGCTCGACACCACTGAAGTCGCAAATGGTAGTGGTTTGGGGACAGTGAATAGCACGCTACAGGGCGTCCTTGAAGTGATCGATTTGTAACAGTTCGTTGTATCACTGTGGTGCCTGCTGCTGCTTAGATTGCAACAGAGCCATACGCTAAAAGATTTTGTCTCTCGGTAGCGCCACACGGCTGTCCCGAGCTGGTGTTGTTCGACTTTACATTCTCGTTGTCACGGTTGCCAGCTGTTATGTACAGTGGCTAAATTCCTACCAAGGCTTTCTGCAATATCGCAGGAGGAACATCCAGCCACTCGTAGCCCTATCACACGACTTCGTTCAACTCAGTGTGGTGTTGGTAATGGCATCTTTATCGCCTTAGTCGACTCACCACGACCGCTCTCCAAGGCAACTCACAGGCGTTTGAAGCAAATCTGATTTTATTTATTTATTTATGCATTTATTTTACCTGGCAAGATTAGGGCCTTCAGGCCCTCTCTTACACCTAACCAGGCATACTCAGATTGAACGAGTTACAGTTTCTACATAACATTAAGGAAATATAGCCTATTATGCAGTATTGATCTTAAAGAAAAAAATAGATATTATAACAGTAGTACAATGATAATTATACCAATAAAAATAATTATAACAATCAAGAATAATAATAACAATAATAATAATAATAATAATAATGACTATGTATATGAAAGTAGACATACTTTTCTGTTCTGAATGTCAGTACCATTGTTAGTGGGAATTTTCTCGTTATGTTCTTGCAGCTTGTGAGTTATTCTCATCGAGCAGAGACATAAGACGATAGAATGGGG
This sequence comes from Schistocerca gregaria, assembly GCF_023897955.1. Lineage (NCBI taxonomy): Eukaryota > Metazoa > Arthropoda > Insecta > Orthoptera > Acrididae > Schistocerca > Schistocerca gregaria. The sequence continues at coordinate 351,808,900 of NC_064922.1, read as the reverse complement.
TGAAAGAGATATATAAGAGGTAGATAGGTTAGAGGAAGAGAAATAGAACGGTAAAATTCGAAGCTGTGATGGAGAGGAGAAAGAACGAGATGGAAGGGGCACAACAATGGTGGCTATACCGTCCCTAATATGTAAGTCTTGAGTTCCCTCTTAAATATATGGCTGAGATGGAGAATGACACGGAGAAAGATTTTGTGTTATGTAAAGGTACAGCCAAGATGATAGACGTATCCGATCTGGTGTTGCGATTGTGGAATGATGATAGGTGTTTCATGTGAGAAGATAAGTATTGGGGGCACCAGTGGCTAAGAAATCGATGAAGTAAGCACATCATGTGGAGATCGAGTGCCTGATTTTCATCCTCACAGTGGTGCTATTAGTGCCGCTCTTACTCGACTGGATCCAAATATGAACAGACATCGTCTTTCAGATGTAGAAACACGACTACCAACTTTCATTTATGTCACACAACTCTTCTTCGTGTTCCATCAGTGTATTCGTAGGAGATAAGAATTGCGTTCTTCGCAAAGGTTCCAGATTCGAGTCTCGATCCGGAACAGAGTTTTAAACTGCCAGTAAGTTTCAAACAAACGCACATTCTGCTACAGAATGAAAATTTATTCTTGTTTCATATCGTTCTTTGCTCAACTATTCTTCTGAAGGACTTCTTCATTTCTTATTTTATTTAACCGCTTAATATTTTTCTGCACTGGATCACTTTTCAATTTTTCTTGTATTTTCTGCATCAGATTTCGTGCGATCCACGTTTAAGTTACATACAGTACTGTGCTCCAGATGCATATTTGCAGGAACTACTTCGTAATTTCCATATTGATAACTTTATTGTAAACTGTAGGTCTACTTGTAACTCGGTGGTTAAGTCAGTTCAAAGTTCAGAGGAGGACAATGGCATACGATTTGAAATGGGACAATACCTAGTAAACCTGCGTGGTGATTAAAACGGCCGGCCGCGGTGGTCTAGCGGTTCTAGGCGCTCAGTCCGGAACCACGCGCAGGTTCGAATCCTGCCTCGGGCATGGATGTGTGTGATGTCCTTAGGTTAGTTAGGTTTAAGTAGTTCTAAGTTCTATGGGACTGATGACCACAGATGTTAAGTCCTATAGTGCTCAGAGCCATTTGAACCATTTTGATTAAAACAATCTCCAGATTTGTGGCGTGTATCAATACTACGCCATGTTCATCATAGCAATGGAATTGCAAATTTCTGTGAGACTGGTAGCAGTCATACGGGGTCCGGCAGAACCAATGGAGGACGCCCGCTGAGCCATACCTCTAACAGCTCAGTACAGTGAGCACCCTCCACCGCCGCGATATACGATGGCTGGCAGCAGTGACTTAGACCACTCGCGCTTGGAGCCGCTTCGCAGCGTGATGCTAAACACACGCCACCTGGTCGCTAATGTGTCTTCATTAGTTCGTGCTTTAGTGCAGAGAGATTTTTCCTCGTGAACATTATGACAGTTGGAATGTTTCTTGTTGCGCCATTTGTAATGAGTCTTCATACATTTGGAGAAATACATGTTAAGTAAATCATTTGTTTACTTAAATTAGCTTGATCCCTAACCATTTCTCCTCCTGTACAGCTTTCCTATGATGACAATTATCGTACCAATCGGCAGCCCACATCTCCTCACCACTGTGTATGAAGCTGTACTAGTTTGGTGACTGCTTTATTTAATATAAATGCAGCTAATGTTGTTAATGTATGTCTTGTTACAAACTGTGGAATTATACTATGTTTTTCACATGTCTAAATATTGCCTAGTTTGTAATTGGCCTGGAAACATCTGTATGTAAGGTAACGTGATGGCACAGTGAAGGATATATCAGTAAACCACTCATTCCCTAGAGAATATAACGACCATGTATAAAATTCCTTGAATCTTCTAATTACTTTACAAATGGGAAAAATTGTTACATATTTGAGGTTAAACCTGTAAGTGAGTAAAAGTTTGAAATTACCATGTTTCAAGCTCCATCGCTAAGTGCTATCATTACCAAAAACTAGATATGTATAGTATGGGTATTTTGCGCATCGTTTTAAGCAAAACCCAAGGTTTTCACGCATGTCATTGTTTTCGACATCATGTCGCCGCGGCTATATGTCATACAATGATATAATTTTGCAGGTACATTCAGTGGTGTAATTGGACATTGGCTGCAAAATATATTGGGAATACAGTTCGAAGTTATGACTGAGGCATTTATCTTGCAAGAACAGGGAAAATGGAATAAGCGATACATCATTTCATCATTTTATTGAGTATCACGTAGATCGTATGGATTTGAATTTATGTGCAAATTTTGTTAAGAAACTCAAATAATGTAAATGTGTATCGTAAGTACTTGTGAGCGGTGATTTATGCTACTTCAAGCTTCTGATTCTAATGTTTGCCTTATTGTGTGCCGACCGTGGTGGCCGAGCGGTCCTAGGCACTTCAGTGCGGAACCGCACGACTGATATGACCGCACGTTCGAATCCTGCCTCGGGCGTGGGTGTGTGTGATGTCCTTCGGTTAGTTAGGTTTAAGTAGTTCTAAGTTGTAGGGGACTGGTGACGTCAGGTGTTAAGTCCCATAGTGCTCATAGCCATTTTCTTATTGTGTAAAGCTTTAATCAAAGATCTCTTTCTCTCCCTCTCTCTCTCTCTCTCTCTCTCTCTCTCTGGTGTGGCGGCTAGTCGCCAGGTGCAAGTCTTTTAAAACACACATCAAAAAAGTTTTGCATATCCTAAGTTCTGAGGGTTCTGGAACCTGTACTAAAAAATTGGAGCACAGATCAATATAAACATCTTTCTGACCTTTTTATTGCTCATGAAAACCACACATTGCATGTTGTACCACTATACAGCGAGACCATCAGAGGTGGTGGTCCAGATTGCTGTATACACCGGTACCTCTAATACCCAGTAGCACGCCCTGTTCTATTTAAACATGTCGCATACTATCCATAAGTTCATCAAGGCACTGTGGATCCCGATTATCCCCTCTCTTCAACGGCGATTCGTTGTAGATCCCTCAGAGTAGTTGGTGGTTCAAGTCGTGCATAAACAGCATTTTTCAATCTAAGCCAGGCATGTTCGATAGGGCTCATGTCTGGAGAACATACTGGCCATTCTAGACGAAAGATGTTATCCTGAAGGAAGTCATTCACAATATGAACATAACGGGGGCACGAATTGTTGTCCATGAAGACGAATGCCTCGCCAGTGTGCTGCCGATACGGTTGTACTATCGGTTGGAAGATAACATCCACGTATCGTGGAGTCCTTACGGCGCCTTCCATGACCACCATCGGCGTACGTCTGACCCACATAATGCCACCCTAAAACAATAGGTTACTTCCACTTCGCTGACTAAGCTGGAAAGTGTGTCTAAGGCGTGCAGCCTGACCGGGTTGCCTCCAAACACGTCTCCGACGGTTGTCTGGTTGAAGGCATATGCGACTCTCATCGCTGAAGAGAATGTGATGCCAATCCTGAGCGATCCATTCGGCATGTTGTTGGACCCATCTGTACCGTGCTACATGGTGTCGTGGATGCGAAGGTGGACCTCGCTGTGGCTGTCTAGAGTAAAGTTATGCATCATGTAGCCTATTGCGCACAGTTTGAGTCGTAATACGACATTCTATGGCTGCACGAAAAGCATCATTCAACATGGTGGTGTTGCTGTCAAGGCTCCTCCGAGCCATAATCTGTAGGTAGCGGGCATCCACTGCAGTAGTAGCCCTGGGCGGCCTGAGCGAGGCATTTCATCGACGGCTCCTGTCTCTGTATCTCCTTCAAGTCCGAACAACGTCGCTGTGGTTCACTCCGAGACGCCTGGAACTTCACTTGTTGAGAGCGCTTCCTGGCATAAAGTAACAATGCGGACGCGATCGAACCGCGGTACTGACCGCCTAGGCATGGTTGAACTACAGACAAATGAGCCGTGTATCTCCTTCCTGATGGAATGGCTGGAAGTGATCGGGTGTTGGATCCTCTCCGTCTAATAGGCGGTGCTCATGCATGTTCCTTTAAATCTTTGGGCGGGTTTAGTGACATCTTTGAACAGTCAAAGGGACTGTGTCTACGATACAATATCCAGAGTGAACGTCTATCTTCAGGAGTTCTAGGAACCGGGGTGATGCAAAACTTGTTTTTATGTGTTTATTATGCCACTTAGGTGACTTGCGCGGTGATGATGAGATGGTGGTGAGAAGGACCTCACAACACCCGAGTGGCGAAATACTCCTACCTGGCCAGGAGTCGAAATCGGTTGACATTCATCCACGTTAATCCCGAAGCTACTGACGCAGAAAACCTAAAATTATACTTGAGAATTAGTAGATTATGACACAATTTCAAATATTTAAAGTAGGTCAACATTTTCCGCGAAATATTAAAAACCAATATTTTGTTGCCCTGAAAGCTGTTAGATACGCAGCATAGAGCTGTCATCGTGAACTATGAAAAGGGGTAACCGTTTAGTAATGTAAATTTTAACTTTCTAAAATGTTGTTAAGATGGAGCAGGTTCTGTTGTTTAAACAAGAGGATGTTAGTTGCTGTGTCGCAAGGAGGGCGCACTCGAATGTTGTGAGGCGAATTGTGGACTGATTTTTTTGCAAGATTCGGTTTCGGAATTGGGATTGAACTGTGAGTAGTCAGGAAAATGGTTACGTAGAGAGAATCGTGGTTGTATATGGTTAAGAGGAGTAGTACTTTTGGACGCAGCATTATTATGCGAATCCGAGGTACTGGTGTGTTAGACCCGAAGATTGTTGAAAGATTACACTCTTGTATTTGAACTGTGTGATTAATAGCTTTAATAAGTGAGAATTTCTATTAAAGACTGTTAACCGTATCATTTAGATACTGCATGTTTCGAATAGTGATTTGTTCTCTAAGATTGAACTAAGGATAGACTAACATTCTAAGTAATCCACTGAAGTTTACACAGACAGAAGCTGACCGACTGTATGTGTCATTCGCGCATTTTAAGCTTACTTCATTTTAACGTTTTTATTTCATACAGTTAGCTGAAAAAAAGAAGGGAAGATTCAGTGTTTACCACGTATTTCTGAAGTAGTATTCGTTGAAAGTCATATGTACTTTTCGATCTCGTTTATGGCCTCGAGTAATTATACTAGCAAAAGTCCAAAATACGATTTAGTTGCTTAATGGCTGGCTTCACTAATCTTCATTGATGTGATACATTAAATGCGTGGCTGAGTATATGAGTATCTTACTGTATAATATGAGTGAGAGGGACCATGTGTGTTGAGTGTGTGCCTGTTAACCTCATCTCTTACAAATAGGAAATTAATCCATTATTTTTGTAGTAGGAAGTCTATTTACTGCGGGATAATGACGTTTCAGACTGTTGCAGATGTAATTTTGTGTGCGATTCGTATTTTTCTTTTATTTTTTCAACACGATCAGTTTTGTATGCTTTATAATAAATCAGATGTACAGCATTCATATGGAGACAGGAGAAAAGTAGGGTGTTTAAATGACAGTAGTAGAGCTAAACCATGGATAAAAGCTTCTCTCGCTACTACCGATCATCTGGTATCCCCCTCGCTTCGTGCTTCCGCATAGGAGAATTCTCTTACTACTTTGTCGCTCACAATTTTATGTTACAGTAGTCATTAATTTCTTATGTACAAAAATTCATCATTGTCTCTTACCCACAAGGCTCTGGACGGCAGTTGGTGATTTAAATCAGTGAAATGGGCTCAAGTATAATGAGCTGCAATTAGAACTAAAAGTCTAGAAAAGACAAACATGCAAAAGAGGAAGTACGACAGTCCTAAAAATTGTTAAAAAAGGTAAGCTAAAGAGAAAAATAAATACATATTCACTATTTTGTTACGAAAGTGACACGTCAAGTCATTACTTAGCACTCATAGTTGACACCTAAAATCAACTCTTTTTTCTGAATTTTTGTCTTTTCAGGGTCGTTTGTACCCGTGATTGTGTCCAACCCTGTCAAGTGTTATAAATCCATAAATGCGGTCGAAACATTTGTGAATAATGGCGCGTTTCATTTTGGCGATGTCAAATTCCGTAAACCGTTGACTTTATCATCAAGCCATTATCTCTGCTAACAAGGGAAACCCCCATCGCACCGACCCCAGATTTGATGGTAAAATGACGCAGCGGACATCCCGTCAGAAACTGAACACAGATCAAGCACGAAAAAAGGAAGAAGGTGTAATGAAATGTGAAAAACGAAGCAAAATCGTAACTGTGAATGGTCGAAACTTAAGATGTGCAACATAGAGCGACTTGCAACAAACAGGGTGTCCTGGTCTGTGGTCACGGTGTTTGACTAACAAATGTGAGACCCGTGTTCAAAAATCACTCGTTCCCCATTTTTTTCACAAATTTATGAACTGTTCGTCCGGTCATTGACGCGTCTGTTCTCCTTCTGCACTCTTGGCAGTTGTCATACCATACATTGGTTATACAACATAAGTCATTAAGTAAGAACATATTGCCGTCGCAAATAAAAGCAATGAATAGTGAGAGCACACGAGATACCGCATAGACCTCTCACGGAAATGAAAACAACAAACAAACAATTGTGAAAAGCGTTACAAAAAGAAGGCATGCAAGAGTCGAATCTTCAAAAACGGGACGAAAGAGCCATAGACGTGGTACTCGTGTAGAACAAGCAGACGTATGTGTGTGTAAAGGTCCCTTCGTTACACTTCGATGTTGCAAACGCACGTTACACCACGACACACATATAAATATGAATAAAGCGAACACACACATTTTGGGAAAAAAATATGTACGCCACAAGGGAGGTTGGAACACGGATCTCACCCTGTGTAGTCCAATACCGTAACCATGTAACCAGGACGCCAGGGCTGCTCTACTTCAGTCGATGTTGCACATCTTCAGTTGGGCCGTTCGCTGTTTCAGTTTTGCTTCTTTTTTTCATAGTTTAGTATGCGGTCTTCCTGTTTTCATGCTTGATGTGAGTTCAGTTTTTGACGGGACATCTAGTGAGCCATCTAACCACTAAATCTCAGAGGGGTGCGATGGGGAGTTTCCCTTGCAAGTAGTCTGTCGGTTCTTTTCAACAGGTATAAATTCTCTTTAGGTCCTGATGGTGGCCTGTATGAGCGGTTATTGCGTTTACACTATCTGATAACAAGTATGAGGGCACCATTACGTAATACGGGACTGGACAGTAGATGTCACTGGACGTGGAACCGCCAGTACAAGGGCAGTAGAATGGATCGGTTGGGATACCTCAGTGGCTTAAAACGTTGGCTAGTCACTGGATATCACGTAACAGATACTTCTGGCACATTTCAAGCGTTCAAAAGCTGTCCAAAACAACTGTTGTTGATGTGAATGTGACATGTAAATGGGAAGGAACTACCACAGATCAACAGAGGCCAGGCTGACCACATTTACTGTTTGACAGTGAGCGTCAGCACTGTGGAAATTGTTTTTAAAAAACAATTTGAAATAAGCAGAAGAAATCACTTATGGGTTCAAAAATGTTACCAGCATTCCAGATACCACAATGACTGTGCCTAGGTAGTTTAAAATAGAGTGGTAGAGTGGTTCAGCAGTTTTTCGTAAGCCGGCCGGAGTGGCCGAGCGGTTCTAAGCGCTTCAGTCTGGAACCGCTCGACCGGTACGGTCGCAGGTTCGAATTCTGCCTTGGGCATGGATGTGTGTGATGTCCTTAGGTTCAAATGGTTCAAATGGCTCTGAGCACTGTGCGACTTAACTTCTGAGATCATCAGTCGCCTAGAACTTAGAACTAATTAAACCTAACTAACCTAAAGATATCACACACATCCATGCCCGAGGCCGGATTCGAACCTGCGACCGTAGCGGATGTCCTTATGTTAGTTAGGTTTAAGTAGTTCTAAGTTCTAGGGGACTGATGGCCTCAGATGTCCCATAGTGCTCAGAGCCATTTTTCGTAAGCCACACGTTTCTATAGACGATGATAAGCAACGCTTGAGATGGTGTAAACAACGCTGGACAGCAAATGATGTACAACGAGTGAACTGAGAAAACACGCTACACTCTCTGGTAGCCCGAAGGAAAAGTTCGAGTTCAGTGGGTGCCAGGAGAACGTTACCCACCACTATGTTTCATGCAACAGTAAATTGCATAGCGGGTGATGTAGGGATATAAAATTAAATTAAAACTAAAACTAAACTGCCCTCGAACAGGCCATGAAGGCCCAACGGTACTGACCGGTAGCCATTTCATCCTTAGCCAATAGGCGTCAATGGATGTGGATATGGAGGGGCATGTGCTCAGCACACCGCTCTCCAGACCGTATGTCAGTTTCCTGGACTGGAGCCGCTACATTTCAATGAAGTAGCCCTCAGTTTGCCTCCCAAGGGCTGAGTGCACTCCGAGCGATCGGCAGACCTGATGGTCGCCCAGCCTGACAGCACTTAACTTCGGCTATCTGACGGGAACCGGTGTTATCACTGCGTCAAGGTTGTTGGCGCTGTAGGTATACTGGAATGTTTTTTCAGTTAGGGTATGGAATCCTTGTACGCTTAGGAAAACGATAAATGCGGAACGCTGTCAACACATTTTACGACACTGTGTATTGCTTACAATAGATAATTTTAGTAACGATGATTGTATCAGCATCACGATACTCCAATACCTGTAAGGCAGTGGTTTTCTAAAATGGACTAGCGTCTCAAGAGCCGCGTTGCAAACCCAATTGAACACCTTTCGGATGATTTAGAGAGTCGACTTCTCTCCAGGCCATAGCCTCCAGCATCAGTTACTTCTCTCGTTTCGGTTCTTGAGGAGTAATGGGCTGCTATTCCTCCACAGACATTCGGACACGTCGCTGAAAGTGTCTCCAGCAGAGTTCAAGGAGTCACACGGGGAGAGGCTTTATACACCCCATATTAACGTTCACTATCAGAAGTCCGGGCACTTTTGATCAGATAATGCGTATCAGATGACCTTATATTTTTGAGTACTGTGAAAGGAGAAATTTTGGAAAGCAAGTGTGGAATGAGATAGAAAACAAAGGAATAAACAGAGGAGCACAGCTCTAGCAGGGGTAGCGAGTGGTCGGTGTTTTCCAGAGCGTGCGGGGCGGCCAGCGACGCCGCTGTAAAACTGGCGCACCGAGCCCCGGGCAGCCGAATAATAATGAGAAAGAAACCGTAGGCTCGCCATTCCAATTCGCCGCTGGAGAGACGAGGCTGGGAAACAAAAAGAAACGGAGCGTGGCGTTGCGCCGTCTCTCTGCGGGCACAGCAACGCTCGCCGCACAAATGTAATCGAAGCACTGGCGTTGTATCTCCGAGTCGCGCGAGGCCAGCAGTGGCGCCCCGACACTCGATTCCTCTTCCCTCTCCAGCGCCGTTTTTCATATCGACCTCCGAGCAGTAGCCATTCAACTACGACTGCTACATGGATGCACGAGAAGTGCGTGAGCAAGTAAGTTTAGCGAGCAACGGGTGTGCATGTATCATGTCTTTTACACAACGTCAGCCCAGGCAAACTTCAAAATAATGTTCGCGGGCTGCCAATAAAAACATTCAGGGAGTGAGGAAACACGATCCAACAGGGGTTGCATAGGAAGCTACGAAGCCAAAGGTGTAGAGGTACTACTCTGACTGTGGAGTACGATATCTCACGAGCTGCTGAATGTTCCATTAATTTATTAAATGTGCTGCAGTGTGTTACGGGTGCTAAATTCCTTGTCTGCTCCGTTTCCTTGTGTGCATTTCACTCTTTATAACGCTTGTACCCAGCATATAAAGTTGTTCAGAATATCCAGGACAACCTCTCCGACTAGAAAGGCTGGAGAAGGAGGTGCCTTTCTGCTGGGTGCCTGTACTGGGGAAACGTTCTCTAGCATCAGAGAACTTTATTACGAAAACAGTTGTTTAATTTAATTTCAGGACTACATCATAAGTCGTATTGCGGGGAACGAAAGGGTGACTCTGGCAGCAGCGTGTCGAAGTCATCACATACATCACTGGGTTACTTTCCTGCATGCTGTCGCCTCGCTTTTGAGGTAGAGTCATTCGTCGACGGGAGGAAGATTCTCTGGAAGTGACTGGCAGTAAGTTGCGTCTAGCTAAGCCCAGAACGCGGCCGTTTCACTAGTCATCGGGGTTCAACACAATTCTACTCCAGTCAATGAGATTCCAGACTGAAGACGTGTCTCGAGACGCCCTGGACAGCGGTGAAATACCAACCCGAATGTCGCCCGTCATTCGGACCGACAACCAGGAATGACAGTCTGGGGTGCTATTTCTTTTCAGGGCAAGAACCCTTTGGTTGTCATACGTGTAACCCTAACAATACAACGGTAAGTTGACGATATTCTACGCCCCGTTTTGTTGCCCTTCATAGCAGTCCATCTTGGTCATATATCTCAGCTAGTTAATCCCATGCCTGCCAGCACATGGCCAGACTTTCAACTGCTTGTCTTCATGTTTGTGGAATCCTACATTGACTAGAAGCGTCGCCGGATATCTCTCCAACTGAAAATGTTTGGAGCATTATGGGCAGGGACCTCCAAACAGCTCGGGAGTTTGATGATATAAAGCGCCAGTTGGACATAATTTGGTACGATATCGTTCAGGAGGACATCGAACAACTGTGTTAATCAATGACAAGCCGAATAAAAGCTTCCATAAGGGCCATAGGGGGAATCAAATGTTTATTGATTTGCTCAATTTGTGAAGCTCTTTCTATTGAATGAATTACCTAATTTTTCTGAAACTTTAATCATTCGTTTGCACGTACATGTACATCACATGCACCGATTTCCAGCCCATTCGAATAATTACCTCATGACGCATCATTTTTATTTTTTGTTATAGTGCACTTTCGATATTATACAGAACTTCAAAGCATATTCTATTAAAGATACGTCTGGGTCAGAGCTGTATTTGTAAAACGTGATCTATTCTCTATCATAAGATGAGTAAACTTTCTTATGAACAAAAACCACTCCGTCTACAGGCCACAAGTAGCCCATCGGGACCATCCGACCGCCGTGTCATTCTCAGAAGAGGATGCGGGTAGGAGGGACGTGGGGTCAGCACACCGCTCTCCCGGTCGTTTCGATGGTACTCTTCACCGAAGCCAGTACTATGCGGTCGAGTAGCTCAATTGGCATCGCGAGGCTGAGTGCACCCCGAAAAATGGCAACAGCGCATGGCGGCCTGGATGGCCACCCACCAAAGTGCCGACCACGCCCGACAGCGCTAAACTTCGGTGATCTCACGGGAACCGGTGGAACCACTGCGACAAGGTCGTTGCCTTCTTAGGAAAACAATTCTTTAAATTAATTTCAGGACAACATCATAAGTATTTAGTGAACAGGTGAAACAATTATGGATTTAGCCACGCGAATAGGTCACCTATGAAATCTATTATCTTATTATCATTGTTATAGATCCTCAACTAATCGCAGTGTAAAATTAATTCGTGAATTTAACTGGTTTAGGTATTCAAAATATGGACTTCTTACGTGAATCCTAACGTACAATTTAAGACTGATTGGAATCAATAAACCATCAGTAGACTTGTTGTTATAAATATTTGTTATATATATAAAAAAAATAGAATTAACAGAATGTCAGTTTAGGTTACGATCAAAGAGTCTTTTGGTGCTTGACACTGAGGACTTTGCTTTGATAACCGATATTAGCCTATGAAAATTCCACTAAACCATCGATTTTTCTTGAAGAATCTAACTCCTACGTATAAAACAATTTCGAACATCAGATTACTTTACAAATGAGTTACTGGAATAAACATATGACTTTAGGCACGTAAGGAAGAAAAAGTTTAGGAAAACTTTTAAATTATGCTTCAAGTTCGTTCGAAGTCGCCAAGTGTGTGGTGTCCTGCCCACTCTTCTAATATAGGGTGCCGAGGAAGCTGTTTTCTCTGATAGCTAGACAACATTCATGCAAATCTTATAATGTAGTTTCTCACAGTAAACTGAACTGACAATACTTTGCCTTTTCACAAACAGGTGTCGCAAACACTTAGCGACATGCAGTCCGCCCCTGGTAGCTAAGTGGTCAGCGCGACAGAATATCAATTCTGCGGGCCCGAGCACGATTCGCGGCTGGGACAGAGATTTTCTCCGTCCAGGGGCTGGGTATTGTATTGTCCTACTCATCATCATTTCATCCCTATCGACTAGCAAGTCGCCGAAGTGGCGTTAAATCGAAAGACTTGCACCAGGCGAACGGTCTACCCGACAGGATACCCTAGTCACACGACATTTACATTTTGCTACACGCAAATAATGAATGTCCCTCGGTACATACAATTTCCATGCAAGCAAAACATAAGTCATGACTAAGAGTTAGGACGACGAGTCGTCTTCCAGTGCGCCTTCTAGTGTGGCTTTTCTACTGCGCGGGAGGCTAGCTGGACCGGTGCTTATATTCTCTTCGTGTAAGTGCCGCACCTGTCGTGGTATCGTCCTAGTTAGCCTTACATTGGTTGACGTCGTCTCACTGCCTTCTTTGCTGCAAAGTTTCGGGCCGACGTGGTGGTGCTTAATGTTACGCCGGAACAAAGTGCTCTCATTATGAAACACTGAATGAATATATTCAGGCTAGCTTGCGTTACATTTTAACCAAAAGCTAGTTTTTCATGTGTCTCCAGCGTTATGACGTAATATCTCTTAAACTCTGTGTCGTACAGCTACATAATTTTGCAGGTACGTTCAATGATATTTGTGGATGTTTTCTGCTAATAGAGTTAGTAGTAAAGAAGTAATAAATTAAAACGTCAACAGTATTGTCGACAAAGGCTATACCCATTTCATTCTTAATGAAGCTCGCCTAAATATCTTTCCTAATATATAATTGCACGAAACCACGGGGTCTATTTAGCGAAACAGTCATTTAAGCAGTGGTGAAAAAGGTTGATCGTAATGTGGCTTGGTACTGTTTTATGATTCTGCTTTACGTCTCGTTCAAGCGGTATGTCAGTCTTCTCGTTCCTTCTCCGCTTCAAAAATACCACATCGGTTCTCGAAGATGGAAAAATGTAGTTATTCAAGACGACCCGTGTAATATGATGTTAACATGTAAAGTATTCTACAGCTGTACCCTATTATATTACTTCACCCAAGAGACATTGTTGCACTAAACTACGAGACCATGTGATCTTTCATCGCACGAGTTTAGAATCGGTGTTGTGTTGTTTCGACACCATCAAACAGCGGACATTTCAATGAACATGTAGAAGAATTATAATATAGGAGATATTACTCCTATAATCCAGATTTATAAATGTTTTAATAAGTGTGCTTCAAAATTTTCTATTCGCTACTAAAATTTATGCTTTTAAAATCAAACTCACTATTAAAAAGTTGCAAATATAATTATTTATTTTAATTTATCTAATTTCTTGTCATCTCAGATACGCTATCTGAGAAAACAAGCGAAGTACCCAGGAGGGGACAGCATCTTATCACTATGACGTTACATCCCGTCTGGCCTCAATGCATGTACTGATTCTTTTGAGAAGATTTACATAAACCCTTTACATTCTCTCCTGGTGCAAGCTGGTTCACAAAAGATGTAAATGGTTCTAGTATGCTGGCTATTGGTACTGGGACGAAGTTGACCTTTGAGCTGGTTCCATACACGTTCTGTCAGGAGAAGACTGGGGAACTGGCTGGAAGTGGATGTGCATCAACACCGCCAATGGAGCAAAACAAAATGGCACCAAGATACTGTAGTATAAGGGGTAAGACTTCAGGACACGGGATGGCTGTGACGCACCGTTAAGCAGTCATAGTCTTCTTAGTCACCACCAGCTGTAACCTGAAGTCATACCCAATGACTCGCCACAAAATGAACCCAGGAGTAACATTACAGTACCTATCCAGAACAACAATACCGGGTGGCAGGTGCAGATAAGGAGGAGTTAGTTGTCAGGTGCATGGGGTACAATGAGGTAATCCTCCGTTATGGTGGTCAGCTGTAGTCGCCCAGAACCTTGACAACCAACAGGCTAGCCCTCACGTGCAGTTTCACATCGGGACACTGTGGCATCTGAATTCCCCACAAATCTGGGTACGGGAGGATTCGACCACGTGACCAAATCGAGAGTCACATTGAGGTCCCTTTGTAACTCTGTCAGGTACCTATTACGCTGTCTCACACGAGTATGGGTCTTCATCATGTTCTTCAGTGACCAGTCAAGATTTTATGCTGTTCACGCCCCTTATATAACATATCGGACCGATTAACAACGCGAAACACGATCGCAACTATTTGTTATGGTGGTCGCTCTTCCTGTCATGCATAACTGCGGCTCTAATCGTTAACGGATAGTGTGAAGTTACATTGGCTACCAACCATATCTTCCGGGTGCTTAATTTCTCTTGTGAGGCAGCGTCTGTGTGCCTGAAGTATACTCTACTATCTTGTTTTTACATACCAAAGTATGGTGTACATAGCTTAGTGAGAAGCATCGTCCTTATTTTCCGATATTGCGACCACAGGTAGGTCGAGAACAATATATGATTTAATTGTGAACGTTTGCGTGTGATGTGGCTAGTAAAATGATTTTTTTCTGTTTATTTCATTTCGCATGAGGACGATCCTGGCAAGTGATCCAGTGGTATTGCAGCGGCGCAGCAATCGCCGATGAGGGTCACTAATTGCAAGAGCACCGACGGTCTGCGACGACAAGAACATCGTCTTATCACTGTCAGCATCCTCTGTGCGCCGTATTATAAAACAGACGTTTGAAAGGAATTTATGTAAATGTACCAGTCCATAAAAAGTTTTGAGCTTGTAATGAATGACTATTGTTTTTTTTTAGTCCAACGGCTTTTTAAATAGAAAGTATAATTTTAAATGGGTGATGACTACGTCTATTAAGTAGCATATTGACTGTACCAACGAGCGAGACAGAAGTTATTCCCATTCCTCTAACTTCAGAATAGTATTAGAAGGTCTATGATCGATGTACGTGACTTCCCGATCTAACTTTTTGCTGATCACTGAATGCTACTTTCAAGTAATCAGCGAACAAATTAGTGTTGGAAACCAGATGCACGTTGACGTACATGCTGGACTCTCATACATTTGAGAATAACTGTATGAAATAGGCTTCTGATCCATCAGAAAGAGTGAAAACCTGATTTCCTTAATGTGACTAACTTTGGGCAATACAGCGAAATAGTTTCATATCATTGCTTGAGTCTAAACAGGATTTTGGTGGTAATTCAATAGTAATCTCAGAACAATACGGTTATGTGAAATTTAGTTCCGACAATAGAATCTGTGAAGGCTACTTGTTAGCAGTTTCAGGTTAGAGGCGTGTTTGACAGTACAGTGGACCTAGGAGTTTTAAAGACTAACAAATCTTACACTCTGAACGCGAATATTAAACAAATCTTACACTGTCAACGCGAATATTAACTGACGTTTAAGAGGAAACCAGCTTACAGTGAAATATTTCGATGTTACGCGGGAGAGCTCTCTTACATTGTCGGAGGCCGACCGAGTTTAACGAAGCGGTGTGTCACTGATTCAGTGAAAAGGAAAGAGAATTCCTGCACAATAGCAACGATTAATACGACAGTTAGGCAGACTGAACTATCCACCCTGTACATGAGCACAAATTGGAATTAATTTTCCATTACAACAAACATACACAAATTACGAAGAAATTTTCGTATGAGGTATTGTCCCGGCTATTGACGATGCTCATGGAAAAATTCCTATAGCAGTTCGTGTTAGAGCTGCACCATTTTTAGCCTGAAGTCAGCTTATAGCTATACTCTGCAAATGGTTTAAATGGCTCTAAACACTATGGGACTTAACTTCTGACGTTGTCAGTCCCCTAGACTTAGAACTACTTAAACGTAACTAACCTAAGGACATCACACACATCCATGCCCGAGTCAGGATTCGAATCTGCGACAGTAATAGGAGCGCGTTGAGGACTGAAGCGTCGAGAATCGCTCAGCTACAGCGCCGGGCTCCTGCTTAAAGGAAGTCCCCCTAACAAAGAGCTCAAATTCAGAGGACGTCATGTTTCTAGTTAGAGAAGGAATTAGCATATTTCATCAAAATATAAGAGGTATAAAGTTAGTGAACTGCTTATAGATGTTGACTCTGAAATTATTGGTATATCTGAGCACCAATTAAATAATTTGACGGTTCAGATGCTTCCTTTACCATGATGCAGATTAGTTAGCTGTTTTTCGAGGAATTCCTTGCATGGTGGGCGAGTGGCTATGTATACAAAAAACAATAATCCATTTGAGCCCATAGGCGCATCACGGCACTGCAATGAACAGATATTACAATGTTGTGCAGAGAAAGTTGACTTTAGTGAAACCAAATTTCAAATTGTTGTTGTTTATAGGTCACCTAACTCCGAGTTCAGAGCTTTTCTGCTCCAGATAGAGAGGGTTCTTGATTCACTTTACAGGAACTGCCGGAAATTACTTACATGTGGTGACTTTAATATAAATTTTGCATATGATGGGGTAAGATGTTGGTAGATCTTCTAAATTCATATGATCTAATGCAGACTGTGTTTTTCGCAACCAGGGTGCAGGGGAATAGTAGCACCGCCAAAGACAATATGTTTATTCATTCTTCATTATTTTGTAGATGGGCTTTCTGTTAGTAGAAGAGTGAATGGCCTTTCAGACCACGATGCACAAATTTTAACACTAAAAGGCTTTTGTACTGAAACAAATGTCACATATAATTACAAACTACTTAGGAAAGTTAATCCAACAGCAATAGAGACTCTCTTAAACCTCGGCAAGGAACAAGAGTGGCATGATGTTTATATTGCCGATATCATAGATGACAAATATAATGCTTTCCGTAACACGCTTCTGATGCTCTTTGAGAGCTGCTTTCCATTAGAACGTCCTAAACGGGTACTAGCAGTAAAATGCAGCCCGAGCGCCTGACTAGTGGAATAAGGATATCATCTAGGACGAAGTGGGAATTATATAAAACTGTTAGAAGTAGTCACAATCAAGCCACAGCAGCCTATTACAAACAGGTGCTTAAAAATATTTTTAAGAAAGCAAAGAGTATGTGGTAGCTAATTCACAGGACAAAATTAAAACCACATGGTCAGTTATGAAGGAAGTGTTTGGTCAGCAGCACAAGGACGACGATATAAAGTCAGTTCGTAGTAAAAACATTTCTGTTACTGATAAATCAGATATATCTACCGTATTTAACAATCATTTTCAGACCATTCCTGGTGAATTAATAAAAATTTAGTTTCTACAGCGAATAATATAATTCTTTTGACAAATGCCTTTACGAGCTTGATGTCTGAAATACTCATCTATGTCGGCCGCGGTGGCCGTGCGGTTCTGGTGCAACAGTTCGGAACCGCGGGACTGCTACGGTCGCAGGTTCGAATCCTGCCTCGGGCATGGATGTGTGTGATGTCCTTAGGTTAGTTTGGTTTAAGTAATTCTAAGTTATAGGGGACTGAGGACCTAAGATGTTAAGTCCCATAGTGCTCAGAGCCATACTCACCTGTGATACAGAAAAGGGGGAGATTGAGTCAATAATTAAATCAGTGAAGACTAAAAGATTCTCATGGATATGATGGAGTGCCTAGCAGAGTATGAAAGTACTGTGCTGCTCATGTCAGCCCTGCATAAGGCATATTTGTACGTTTTCCTTTAGGAATGTTCAATTTCCTGAATGATTAAAGTACTCAGTAATAAAGTCACTTTATAAAAAGGAAGAAACGGATAATGTAGACAATTTTAGACCTATTGCTGTGCCATCAGTGTTTGCTAAAGTTATTGAGAAGGCTATGTATTTAAGAATAATTGATCATATTAAATCACAGAATTTGCTGTCAGATGTACAGTTCGGCTTTAGAAGTCGTTTTACAACAGAAAATGCTATATTCCCTTTTCTCTGTGAGGTACTGAATGGGTTAAACAAAAGGTTTCGAAAGGTAGGCATGTTTTCTTTATTTAACTAAGGCGTTTGATTGGATTGATCACAAAATATTCCTCCACAAGTTCTACAATTGCGGGACATGGGGAATAGCTCACACCTGAAGAATAATTTGGAAAATATTTCGAGTAGATTTCCCCACCATGTTATAGTTCTGGGTGGAGATTTTAATTTGCCGGATATAGACTGGGAGACTCAAACGTTCATAACGGGTGGCAGGGACAAAGAATCCAGTGAAATATTTTTAAGTGCTTTATCTGAAAACTACCTTGAGCTGTTAAACAGAGAACCGACTCGTGGCGATAACATATTAGACCTTCTGGTGAAAAATAGACTCGAACTATTTGAATCAGTTAATGCAGAACAGGGAATCAGAATCAGTGATCATAAAGCGGTTACTGCATCGATGATTTCAGCCGTAAATAGAAATATTAAAAAAGGTAGGAAGATTTTTCTGTTTAGCAAAAGTGACAAAAAGCAGATTACAGAGTACCTGACGGCTCAACACAAAAGTTTTGTCTCAAGTACAGATAGTGTTGCGGACCAGTGGACAAAGTTCAAAACCATCGGACAATATGCGTTAGATGGGTATGTGCCAAGCAAGATCGTAAGAGATGGAAAAGAGCCACCGTGGTACAACAACCGAGTTAGGAAACTACTGCGGAAGCAAAGGGAACTTCACAGCAAACATAAACATAGCCAAAGCCTTGCAGAAAAACAGAAATTACGCGAAGCGAAATGTAGTGTGAGGAGAGCTATGCGAGAGGCTTTCAGTGAATTCGAAAGTAAAGTAGTATGTACTGACTGTGCAGAAAATCCTAAGAAATTTTGGTCCTATGTCAAAGCGGTAGGTGGATCCAAACAAAATGTCCAGACACTCTGAGACCAAAATGGTACTGAAACAGAGGATAACAGACTAAAGGCCGAAATTCTAAATGTCTTCTTCCAAAGCTGTTTCACAGAGGAAGACTGCACTGTGCTTCCTTCTCTACATTGTCGCACAGTTGACAAAATGGTAGATATCGAAATAGACGACAGAGGGATAGAGAAACAATTAAAATCGCTCAAAAGAGGAAAGGCCGCTGGTCCTGATGGGATACCAGTTCGATTTTACACAGAGTACGCGAAATAACTTGCCCCCCTTCTTGCAGCGGTGTACCGTAGGTCTCTAGAACAGCGAAGCGTTCCAAAGGATTGGAAAAGGGCACAGGTCATCCCCGTTTTCAAGAAGGGACGTCGAACAGATGTGCAGAACTATAGACCTATATATCTAACGTCGATCAGTTGTAGAATTTTGGAACACGTATTATGTTCGAGTAAAATGTCTTTTCTGGAGACTAGAAATCTACTCTGTAGGAATCAGCGTGGGTTTCGAGGAAGACGGTTGTGTGAAACCCAGCTCGCGCTATTCGTCCACGAGACTCAGAGGGCCTTAGACACGGGTTCACAGATAGATGCCGTGTTTCTTGACTTCCGCAAGGCGTTTGACACAGTTCCCCACAGTCCTTTAATGAACAAAGTAAGAGCATACGGACTATCAGATCAATTGTGTGATTGGATTGAGGAGTTCCTAGATAACAGAAGGCAGCATGTCATTCTCAATGGAGAGAAGTCTTCCGAAGTAAGAGTGATTTCAGGTGTGCCGCAGGGGAGTGTCATAGGACCGTTGCTATTCACAATGTACATAAATGACCTGGTGGATGACATCGGAATTTCACTGAGGCTTTTTGCAGATGATGCTGTGGTGTATCGAGAGGTTGCAACAATGAAAAATTGTACTGAAATGCAGGAGGATCTGCAGCGAATTGACGCATGGTGCACGGAATGGCAATTGAATCTCAATGTAGACAAGTGTAATGTGATGCGAATACATAGAAAGATAGGTCCCTTATCATTTAGCTACAAAATAGCAGGTCAGCAACTGAAAGCAATTAATTCCATAAATGATCTGGGAGTACGCATTAAGAGTGATTTAAAATGGAATGATCATCTAAAGTTGATCGTTGGTAAAGCAGATGCCAGACTGAGATTCATTGGAAGAATCCTAAGGAAATGCAATCCGACAACAAAGGTAGTAGGTTACAGTACGCTTGTTCGCCCACTGCTTGAATACTGCTCAGCAGTGTGGGATCCGCACCAGATAGGGTTGATAGAAGAGATAGAGAAGATGCAACGGAGAGCAGCGCGCTTCGTTACAGAATCATTTGGTAACCGAGAAAGCGTTACGGAGATGATAGATAGTGGAAGACTCTGCAGGAGAGACGCTCAGTAGCTCGGTACGGGCTTTTGTTAAAGTTTCGAGAACATACCTTCACCGAAGAGTCGAGCAGTATATTGCTCCCTCCTACGTATATCTCGCGAAGAGACCATGAGGATAAAATCAGAGAGATTAGAGCCCACACAGAAGGATACCGACAATCCTTCTTTCCACGTACAATACGAGACTGGAATGGAAGGGAGAACCGATAGAGGTACTCAGGGTACCCTCCGCCACACACCGTCAGGTGGCTTGCGGAGTATGGATGTAGATGTAGATGTAGGTTTGTTCACCACTTTCTTTAGCATCAGGGAGCAAAAGGTCATTATTCACAGTGTTGAGAATGGCTGTGAAGTGGTATCTGAGTGGAGTACAGTCAAATGTAGGGTGCCCATGGCTCATTGTTGGGGCCTCTCCTGTTCCTTATTTATGTGAATGATATGCCCACTAGTATTATGGGTAATTCTAAAGTATTTCTGTTTGCTGATGACACTAGCTCGGTAGTAAACGATGTTGTGTGCAACATCGGCTCGGTTTGAAATAGTGCAGTTCATGACATAAGTTCATGGCTTGTACAAAATAAACTATTGCTAAATCACAGTAAGACTCAGTTTTTACAGTTTTTAACACGCAATTTAACCAAACCTGAAGTTTTAGTTTCACAGAATGGGCATATGATTAGTGAAACTGAACAGTTCAAATTTGTTGGTGTTCAGATAGACAGTAAACTATCGTGGAAAGCCCACGTTCAGGATCTTGTTTAAAGACTTAATGCTGCCATTTTTACTGTTTGAACGATATCTGAAGTGAGTGATCGTTCAACACGAGAAGCAGTGTACTTTCCTTATTTTCATTCGCTTGTGTCGTGTGGTATTATATTTTTGGGTAGCTCTTCCCATTCTAAAAGGATATTTTTATCTCAGAAACGGGCGGTTTGGGCAATAAGTTCACGAACCCCTTGTTGACACCTGTTCACGAGTCTGGGTATTTTGACATTGGCGGTTCAATATATATATATTCATTACTATCATTTCTTGTTAACAATATTAGGTTATCACAAAGACTGACTAGCTTTCACTCAGCTGATATCAAACGTGCATTTGGATCGGACTTCCTTAAATCTTTTGCAGACAGGTGTGCAGTTTACAGCTGCATCAATTTTCAATAAGCTACCACAGAATTCAAAAATTTTAGCAATAATCCACGCGCTTTCAAATCAAAACTGAAGCATTTCGTCATGTGTCACTCCTATTATCTCGAGGAGTTTCTTGAAAAATAAAGCTCATTCTTGTTGTATTGTTAATTGCATTTACTTAAACTTATGGCTTGACTTTTTTCTGCTTGAATAATATTTTATTGTATCTGTTACCTTACGTTGTAATTTCATGTACTGACACGTTCCATGATCTTGGAGATTTGCTTCTCAATTTGGTCCTATAGAACTTGACGTGTAAATAATTGAATAAAAATACGGTCATTTGTACCAACAAAAGATTCCACTTGAAGAACATTAATTTATAACACTTCTGGAGAAAGAATACAGCTCGCATGATATCCAGACTACACCGACATGTCCCTGTGGTAATTGAGGACAGACATTCGAGTGTCCATGATATATTAAGTGACGTAGTACGCAGTTGGTGGACCATGACACCGCCGTTAGTACCGGGACGATAACTCAAAACTCTTCAGAGCACAACGGGTTGATCGAGACTTCCCTTTCAGCCAAGTACCATAAGAGGCTCAGAGCGAGGCAGAAGGAATGCCAATAGAAAAATGTTGGGGTGGAAATTTTCCTTCCCGGCATTAGTCTGATGGTCAGTGACAAGTTTGTCACATAAATTAATATTTTATGCGTATGCGTGTACGTGGCCTGGGTTAATTATACAGAGGGAGACATTGTTAGTTGTATGTGTCAGTTTTTCCTACAGATGGCAGTAGAAGAGTGGCCACAGGTCGGGCAATCAGTAACGGTAGTAGTATGCCTTAATGGAATGTCCAATTTTCCAGTTTGCGGTAAATCGTATAGTGACTATGTGAGAAGAATAATGTAACGGAACTACACCCACCGCTTGCCTTGGCATTAGTAAACAAACCCTTCTGCATTATAAGGCCATGTGTATATAATTTCTGGTAAAAGAAAATACAACACCCGAATGAAAGGACGGGAAGCGTAATTCATCACCAAAATACGAATAAATAAGCACTAGGGAATCATAAAATGGGCCCGGGAGGCCACTAAATTTTATTCTGTTACTATATCTGTAATTATTACTATGGTGAAGCATGTGCAGAAGACACAGACATTGCTAAACACAAATTAGCTTTAACACGGAAGAATTAATATTTATAGAAGGCAAGTTGTGGTCCATAGCGCTAAATAAAGCAAACAGCGCCAACTCTTCTACAGTACAAACTTCGTAACACACTTTGGCGGGACTCTGGCATATTTGGCAGTGGTCAGCTACGTATAAACTATCCGGCTTTATAGCCTTGTTTAAGTTTGAAAGTCAAGTAACTACGTCTCTATGTCCTCTCAAAATGTCACTAGCATTAAGAGAAAAAGGCTACGCCATGAAATATACCTGACACTGCGGCCGTGTATCGTGAGCGTCTACTTTGTATAACAACATAACTTTTTCTTGCCATTAACAATTTCTGACATTAACTGTGTCTTTCAAATTTCCTCAGTTATGGTATTGCGCTCTGTGGTACTGGACCGCTCAGCTGGAGCGTAAGGTAGTAGTGGGTGGGTAAAATCATTGGCTGCTCCAGTCTTGTCTGACCTCCGTAAATGATCTTCCAAGGACTTTAGACGGCAGCTGAAACGCTGCAGTGTTAGCTTATGAACAGCCATAGAATAAAAGTTCAGATGACAGCTGAACATTCCTACAAGCGTTTCACGGCGAGCAGTTTAAATCTTAATCATACAAATGCATAATTTCAGACAAGCAGTAGAAACCATTTAGCACGAAAAGTAGTCATTAAACGTCATACACTACTTCATCAGCGTATAAATTTTGTTTATGATCTAGCTGAGTAGTTACAATGGAATCAACACAAGGCTGTATAATCAAGAATTAAAATGCAGCATATTATACTCCTACAAGGATCTCCGGTTGTGCTAACATAAACACAAGAATTTTTATTCGTTCTGCATATTTACACCAACTGTTCTCTTATGAAATTATATTTTGTGACGATGCACCTAAAGTAAATAAACTGTTAGTTCTGCAGAAGAGAGTAGTAAGAATACTGTATACAGTAAATAATCGTACATATTGCAAAAATATTTTTAAGAAACCTGGAAATTTTACTTAGTTCACAACAGGTTTACTGATTAATGATGTTTGTTTATAGATAATAAAAATCAATTTTAACCGAACTGTGACCTACACAATGACAATATAAGACCAAAACTAATTTTCATGTAGACTTTGCCTCTCTGACAAAGATTCAGAATGGTGGTAAGAAATTCAACGACCTACTGTCTAACATAAAGTAAGAAAATGGCAACCCCTACAATTTCTAAAGAAAATTGAGAATATACCTCATCAGCCACTCCTGCAAATTATCTGAACATCTGTAGTCATGGAATGAAAAGTTCTGTTAGCTCTTGTGCTAGCAGGACAGTTGATAGCTCTTAGGAAATAACGACTGATTCCTTCCTTCGAGTCCTTGCGGTTTTTTACAACCACCTTCCGTCGGGCAGGTCGGTCCCTGTCCGTCGTTATGCGAAGTATATCTGGCCTTGTTTTAGCTGCAGTTGTTCCCTGGCGTTTCCGCTTCACAATCACATTACCGTATAACGACTTGCGCAGCTTTACATTGTATATAGCCGGCCGCGGTGGTCTAGCGGTTCTCGGCTCTCAGTTCGGAACCGCGTGACTGCTACGGTCGCAGGTTCGAGTCCTGCCTCAGGCATGGATGTGTGTGATGTCCTTAGGTTAGTTAGGTTTAAGTAGTTCTATGTTCTAGGGGACTGATGACCACAGATGTTAAGTCCCACAGTGCTCAGAGCCATTTGAACCAACATTGTATAAAGTCCCTCTGTTATCACTTTGCGCGTAATTCTTGTATGGGAGAGGTCGGTGTTGGAGAGATTGATTATAAACTTCCCCTTCTCATGCACTCTATTAGACTTAGTGCCTCGCTGGTCTACATTTCTCTTATTTGGTTTAACAGAATGTTTTTTCAGACTAGTGCTCTATGATTCTGACGGTTTATTTGTGATCTTTAGACTCAAGCTAATATCCAAAGACCTAATGTCGTACAGCGTGAAAGCTGTGTGAAATTTATTACTTCGGAACCATTGAGTGTACAAGTAAGTGAATTTGTCAGTCTTATCCTTCATGATAAAACTTTTAAAAACGTATACTTTTCAGTAGCGTTAACCAGGCATCCTTCTTGATATTCCCTTCTGTTTCTGTACGTAAAAATCTTGATAATACTTTGAGAATCTCTTTCATTTGTTGCCCGCTCACAGATGAAAGACACTCACAGCTCAATAATCAGCGATACAGCGTCCTCTGTCCACACCTCCCGTCAGAGAGTATATTCCCAATAGTTTATTGCTGGTACAATGAATTCCTTTGCATGCAGCACTACGGAACTCAGGAGTGATTCCTACCGAGGAGCTTAGGTCGTTTTTTTTACAATATGTTCATATACCAGAGATTACTAGAAGAATAATTATTTTATTTCATATACAAACTGCGAAAACTCCAAAGACTATACAGCTACTACTTTTGTTTCACAACTCAATGCCAACGTTTGTGATCTTTTTCTTTGTAATGTGCTGAAACCGAATTTACGGTATCCCCTTTGAAACTACCACTCAATCTAGGGTAATCAGAAAGTAGCTCCGTCTCCGTCCGAACAGGCCTTGGAAGACCCAACGGAACCGACCGGCAGCCGTCTCATCCACAGCCTACAGGCGTCACTGGATGCGGATGTGGAGGGGCTTTTGGTCAGTACATCACTCCCCCGACCGTATGTCATTTTACTAGAAGGGAGCCGTCAATTCTCAGTCAAGTAGCTCCTCAGGTTGCCTTACAAGGGCTGAGTGGACCCCACGTGCCAATAGTGCTCGACGGACCGGATCATCACCCATCCAAGTACTAACGCAGCCCGACAGCGCTTAACTTCGGTGATCAGAAGGGAACAGGTATTACCTCTGCGGCAAGGCCGTTGGAAACCAGAAAATATATAGAAAAATATATTCTACTCGCCGCCGTCTCTTTGCCTTCCATCTTAAGACGTTGTCTCCTCTCAGTCTACTAGTTTTTGTAAGCAAATATCGTAAAAGATCTAGTTGAGACACTAGCGCGCTAAAAACGTTACTCCAGACTGATCACTTATTCCCTATCTTTAAGGAGTTGTATTCTTTCAGCACATAAAGTTCCATAGGGAGACTATCTTCGTCCATTTAACCATTTAATGTGAGGTTCACTTTACCCTCCCAAAATAAAAATTTCGTATTCCACCAAACTGGACTATTTTGCCGGCAAAACTGTCTCATTAAAAAAATTTCAAAACAGTGACTCACCGCTTAAGCGTCAGTAACTACCTTCAGATCAAACCCTTAGCCAAGCTGCCACACGATCCCGGCATATATCAATAAATGACATTTACATTGACGTGACAAAGGTCATGAAATAGCTTCATGCACATGCACAAGCACATGCACATATAGATGGCAATAGCGTAGAGTACACCAGGTATAAAAGGGCAATGCATTGGTGGGGCTGTCATTTCAACTCAAATGATTCATGTGATTTCCGACGAGTGTATGGCCCCACAACGGGAACTGACGGACTTTGATCGCGGATTATTAGATAGAGCTAGACGCAGGGGCATTCCATTTCTGAATCGTTGTAGATAGAATACTCCAAGATCCACAGTGTCAATAGTGTGCCGAGAATACCAGCTATTGCCTCTCACCACGGGAAACGTGAAAACCGACGGCCTTCATTAAACGCCCGGCAGCAGCTGCGTTTGCTTAGAGTTGGTTAGTTCTATCATACAAGCATACAAGCAACACTGTGTGAAATTATCGCGGAAATCGATGTTGGACGTACGACGAACGTATCCATGAAGAGAGTGCGGCGATATATGTCGTTAATGGGGTACGGCAGACGACTAAAACAAGTGCCTTTGCTAACAGCGTAACATCACCTGCACCTCGTCTCATGGGCTCATGACCATATCAATTGGACCCCAGACAGTGTCTTGATCAGAGTAACTGCGATTAATTGGTAGGAGCTGACGGTAGAGTCAGTGTAGCACAGACCACACAAACACGTGGACCAGATCGTCAACAAGGCACTGTGCAAGCTGGTGGTGGCTCTATAATGGTGTGATCTGTATTGAAGTGGAAGGACTGAATCCTCTGGTCCAATTGAACCTATCATTGACCAGAAATAGATATTTAGACTACTCAGAGACCATTTACACCCGTTCATGCACTTCATGTTCCCTAAAAATGATGGATTTTTTGTGAATGACAATGTCACACATCACTGGGCTACATCTGCTAGCGACTGGTTTGAAGAACATTCTGGGCAATTCAGGAAAATGATTTAGTCTCCCAGATCGACCGACATGAATGCCATCGAACATTTAAAGGACGGCACAGGGCCGTTCTTGCACGAATTGGTGCACGTCTATAGAGGCAACATGGCTCAGTACACCTGTAGAGGACTATCAACAACTTCAGTCTATACCACCCCGAGTTGCAGCACTATGTGGGCGAAAGGGGTCCGACGCTTTATTAGGAGGCATACCATGTACTTTGTTACCTCAGAGTTCTACTTCTACAACACAGGGGGAGTGTAAGAACAAAACAACCAATTACATATGCGGTTTAGCCCCTCAGTAACAATAGCTTTGACTTTAGCGGATAGCTATTGCAGCTCTACCTTGTGACCAGAATCTCGGCTTTCGTTGATAACAACCAGCCACGCATTTCCACCTTTCTGCGTCTTTCACTCCAACTCCCTTTTCTCTTTCTTATCTACAACACAAAACACACATACTTAAAACCTTATCGCCCCAAGGAAAGTTAATTTTCTCCCACGCACGCTTCACGTTATTGAATGCTGGGACCTTCTAGACTGCTATGAAAAGAGAAGTCTCAAGCTTCAAAATGTCACGATCGGTTGGCTAACTATGTTTCCATCGTAGTTTTTTACGCACTACACTTCAAAGAGCCCCGTCCTTGTACATAGTTGCTTGAGGTGTAGTAAGTAAGATCCGAAGATGGGAACAAAGTTCACGAAGACCTGTAATTTCAATAAGTGCTGTACAAAAGCATTCGCGGCATTTGGAAGTTCATTTTTTTCTAGACGGTATTATTGTTTTGTCGTTGCAACATCAAAGATGAGTGATTTTTTATTAGAAGCGTTTCGCTTTGTAGAGGTAAAGCATCATCAGCGGTCTTTAATTAATTTATTTACATTTTTATTTGCTTTTAGATCGAACAACAGTTCGTTAAGCATAAGTTGATTTGTACTTAGGCTGATTTTTCGACTGATATCTCGCTTACATTGGGAAATTCCGTCTGCTAGCTCATGGTTGTTTCTTTATGTAAGACACTGACAATTTTCGTCAACCTTTTAGATGTCCTGCAGCACTATACATTTCCTATGTTTTTCGCAATACACTTTTATGTACACCACTGTATTCTGTTTGATTTTGTACTTGAGGTATGTGCTGCTGTTTGTGTTATGTCGTGTTCCCAACATAACCTTTCCAGTGCTTTGTCTTTGACCTACAACCTTTCCGTTTAAAAAAAAAGATTATTGTATGTATATAATTATATTTAAATATGTTTCTTCGTATTTGTATTCTACGGAGAGTAGAGAAGAAATAGCGGTGGAAGGCATTTTTTTTTATTGGAGGAGGGGAAACAATAATTAGAGGACGTATATATATATATATATATATATATATATATATATATATATATATATATATATATATATATATATATATATAGCAGAGGGATGGACTCTGAGTTAAAGGAAAAGGTGAGAACCGAGAATTAAAATGAAAGTGTGAGTGATTTGGGGGGGGGGGGGGGGAGGGGGGGAGGGAAGGTGGTTTGGAATGGAAAAGCCTCTTTCCTTTTTCATGTAATTTCATCAGTTATTCTATATATAATCTGGTTTCTAGTATTTATCTGGTCATTGAGCAAATCTTTATTTTATGTTAATGTTTTTTGTGTGTGGAAATTTTCCTAGAAAGGGAGAAGGTGTCTGTATTTACTGATTTTTATTATATTCAAATCGTATTCAATATTGATTGGTTTGGGGTGTACTTCTTTTAGATGATCCGCAAATGTTGAATTATTTGTCGAGTTTTAAATGCTCTGATCTGTCGAATGTCCTGCCAATCATTCCAATGTATATATTCTTACAGTCTCTCCAACTGAGCTGATAGATATCATGCTTCTGGTATCTATCTGGTTTTGATTTCAGTTTTGGGATGTGTTTGAATGGAATTGTTTGTTTTGTAAGCAATGTTTATGCCTTGTTGTTGGAATATGTTACCTGTGTATTGGTTTTGGTAGGTCACTGTATGCCATTTTTTTTGTAGCGCCAATAGTATGAGTTAGTGTGCTTTGTTAGATTTTTCATTGTTTTCTCAAATCACTCAAAAATTTAAGTGTATTTTCTTGTTCTTCTTATATTGTGAAATTTATGTTTTTGCATACAGTGTTTATGTCTTTCTGTAGTTGCCGTATTCTGTTTTTAGGTTCATCAACCATACATATTACATCCATGTACCTGTATCTGTAAATGATGATGTACCTTTCGTTTGTTGTTATGTCTTGAAATATTAATTTTGTATGTGATTCTTGTCAATTTTGACTATTGTTCCTGAAATAGATGCACTCATTGTTAAACCTTCTTCTTGTATGTAGTATTTTTGATTAAATTCAAAATAATTTTGTTGTGTTATTAACTGTAATTATTTTATTCTTTCGTCTGTGTGATCATAAGGTAGCTGGTTGTGTGTTTCCAGGTTTTCTTCAACAATGTTGTTGTGAGGGACTTGAGTGTCTATTATATATTCTACCAGTTGAGAGATATTTCTGATTGTTCTATGATTTTCTAATTTATAATATTGGTTGAGCTGTGACTGCATTTGTTTTGCTATTAGGTATGTAGGAGCTGCTCTAAAATTTTGTATTGGTTGGTCTGGATAATTTTCTTTATTGACCTTTCGATGACATCTCATGTTGGGGGCTTGAGGTTTTTTTTTTTTGTACCAGTCTCTGTGTGTTTCTGTCTGTAAATGTTTCTGAGTGTGTTTTTAACATGTGTTTGAAATTTGTTAGTTGGGTTTGATTTTATCTTTCTTATGTATTCTTTGCTTATGATTTCTTTCGTTTTTTTCTATGTATTTATTTGTTTTCATGAGGACAACACTATTACCTTTGTCAGAGTTTGTTATAATGACTTTTCTGCTTGCCGTTTTTCTTTAGATTTTTAAGCTGTGTTTCATACGAATTATTTCGGAATTTATTATTTTCTTTTTCAATCTGTGTTGTTACAGTTTTAATTTCTTCTCTTATGATGTCCCTTGTTAGCTCTGTGTTTACACTACTGTTTTAATTTTTGTTCACCTATGGTGAGAATATATTCAGATTCAATAATAAGTTATTGTATCTATTGTTCATTTGATGGTAAGTCAACATTGCGTTTTAGACCTTTTTGTAAGAGCTGTTCTTCGTTTTCATGCAGTGATATATTTGTAAGATTGACCACCCTAGGACAGAAATTGTTTATGTGTATGTGTTTGATGTTGTGGGGTTTTGTGTGGCTCAGTTTCAGACTTTCAATTTTCTTAATATGCTTCATTCGCATTTTGTTGCTAGCTCTGCATGTTCAGCCTTCGACTTTTTCGTCAATGGAATCAAAAATAGTTGGATTATTTAGTTTTTGTGCTATCTGAGGGTTAATTTCATATAATTCTTCGATTAATGTCTATATAGTGATTTAAATTTGTGTTTCAGGCAGCTATTTTTAGCAGCCTCTCTGCCAAGTTTACCTGCAGATCAAAAACACCCCCAAGAATCTTAAACCAACTACAGACATAATGGCCACACAAATAAAGAATCTAAACTCGCCTGGTCAAGTATTTCCAGTTGGCCTCAATTACCAGTTTATAAAGATTAATTGTAATTTTTATAAAACAGTGGAAGTCATAAGATTCATTAACCACTGTAGACATGATGATATATAAATGTAAAGTATTAAAATAGTTTGAAAGGAGAAACCTTCCACGTAGAAACAGCATTAACACAAAATAAACAGTTGCTCAATGACGAAATAAGTATTGGAAACCAGACCCTATATAGAATAACTGATGAAATTGCACGTAAAAGAATAGAGCCTTTCACTCCTCCCCCCCATCACTCACAATTTCTTTTCACATCTCGCTCCTCACCTTCTACTCTGACTCCATCGCACTGATATATACATACGTCCACTAATCATTGTTTCCCTTCCTCTAAAATAAAAAAAATTCCTTCCATCGCTACTCCTTCCACAGTATACAAATACGAAGAAACATATTTAAATATAATTACATACATACAATAATCTAATTAAAAGAGAGAGAGAGAGAGAGAGAGAGAGAGAGAGAGAGAGAGAGAAAGAAATTTCTCCATCGCCATTCCTTCTTTACTCTTTAACAGTACATAAAAAAACAAAAACATAATTCAATATAATTACACACATACAAACTCCACCACTGCCAGTCCCAATCCCGGAGCCTCATCTCACAAGTGGCGAGGAAGGTGGAGGGGGAGGGATACAAAAAACTGGTCCATGTGGCTCCTGATTGTAGCAACATGTGAGGACCCGTGCCAAGGTTTACAGGTGAAGTCCAGTAAACGTTCTCAAAGGCAAAAAAGGAATCCTAACTCGCAACGGCAGAGAGAGAGAGAGAGAGAGAGAGAGAGAGAGAGAGAGAGCGAAAGAACCTAATGGAGAAAACAAAACCATATTCACTTGGCGTCTATCTCGTAGCAAGTGGCGAAGTGGTCAGCGTTTGTTCACCTGTGGTCCGACTGAAATTCACATTTTGGAACTAACACTTTCAGTCTTAACATTCTGAGTTCTCTCAATGAGTCTACCCAACCTCACCTGGTTCCAGGTAGAATCATCATGGAGCATTTTGATAATCACAATACTAGCCCAGGTGGTAATCCACCGCCGGTATCTCTGGCGCAACTGGTCTTTCGGATTCTGGGGTGGCCAGATTAAAAAGCAGTGTGATTCAGCAGAGGAAGTCAGAGTCCTCTGACCAACTTAAAACCATATCAAACACATATTTGCCACACTTAAATAGAAACACTTTTGCAATTAGGTAAACTTCATCCGTTGCGAGATACATTAATAGAACTGACGCTTCAGATTTTGGCACCTAAGAAACATGAACGACACACAATAACACCAAGCATTTCAACAATTATCGTCTTTTTAAAACTGATAAAAGAATTCTTAATAATGCACCACATCTGGGAGTTGCTTTTGCAGTCTACAAAAATATTTTAAACCCAATAACGGAGGTAAAAGCCATTCATAATAGCCTAATGACCATCTCTCTTAAATGCGAAAGTAAAAAAATACAATTTAATTAATGCCTACATGTCAGACAATGAGGATAACCGTAAAAAACCTAATGTTCATGAACCTTCTGAAACACTGGAAAGCATCATCTCGAAAACTCCCTCAAACCACGCAAAAATTTTAATGCTCAATTAGATAAAGAGAAAAAATATAAGAAAACGGTGGTTTAATTTCCTGCAAATAAATGGACGAACCAAAATGGTCAAAGATTTATTGAAACATGCAAAAATTTTAACCTTAAAATCTTGGACACATTTTAAAAAGAGCCCTTCTATACAAAAAAACTAGCGGGCACCCAATACATTTATTGTGGAATTAAAAATCGATTATGTAGCAATTTCATACCCTAACTACAAAGAAATTTTAAATTTCCACGTTAGGAAAGGGGCTCATATTGAGTCTGAAAGTTATTTAAAGCAAATATAATCATAACTTCAGCCTCCGAAACTCTTCAAAACTAAAAATTTTAATCCCTAAATTTGACACTGTTAATATAAGGCCAAGTCTAAGCAGTGAACTTGACAAAAAACAATCTAACAGTTGGCAAAGCCTAAAAGAAAAGTTCAACAAAACAGCACAAAATTTAATTCCGCTTCGAAAGAAACAAAAACACGCTTGGTGGAACACAGATTCTGAAACATCATTTAAGTCTAGGCATGAGGCATTGAAAATTTGGAATAATAACAAAACTGAAAAAAGCACCTTTATAACTGTAATAAAAGAAATCTAAATTAATCTGACATACTAAAAGAAACTACGAAAATGCGCAACTTTTGGAAGCCAAAAAATATTTCCAAAAGAACAATAGAAGAAACTTTTATAAAACATTCAAAACAAAACTAAGTGGTTACCAACCTCAAAGTCTTTGCTTCAAAAATGAAACTGGCAGTTTGGCTCTTAACAACCAGGAAAAGTGTAAGGAATTGCTAATTACTATGAAAAATTATTGAACTGTGCAGAACCAGAGAATAAATTCCAACCACAGCAAGTTGATAAGGCCAGACCTACCTCTAAAGCACCTGACGAAATCGAAATAACTAAACAAATCAAGAGACTTAAAAACATTAAAGCATCCGGAGCAGACGGTATAATCTCAGAATTACTAAAGTCAGCTGGCCCTAGCCAAAATAAAAAAAAATAAAATAAATTACACAACTAGTAGGACATATCTGTCAAACTGAGAAAATACCTGGGGACTGGAAAACTGACCTAACTCATCCATTGCATAAAAAGCGGATAGGACCGAAAGTTAATAATTACTGAGGAATATCTCTCCTCCCATTCGAATACAAAATTACTTCTCAGTGTTTACTTGATCGAGCCCAAGAACAGCTAGAACCTAAAATTAGTAAATACCAAGCAGGCTATAGACCAAACAGATCTTGTCTGGTACAAATTCTTGCTTCAAAACTAATCCTCAGACACGAAATGATTTCTAGTAACGATATTGTACATACACTTGTGGATTTTAAAAAGGCTTACGATTCAGTTGATCGTGAATCTCTTTTTCATTTTTTAAATGAACAACGACTAGATAATAAAACTCTAACACTAATTAAGGAAACGTTAACCGACACTAGATCTAAAATTAAATTCATGGGAGTGATTTCTGAATCATTTGAAATAAAGACTGGTGTTAGACAGGGAGTTGTACTCTCTCCATTACTGTTTAACTGTGTTTTGGAAAAGGCGGGAGCAAAAGTCAATTCAAAATATACACCAATTAGTCAAGTTAGGTAAAAGCGAAATTAGAGTAGATTGCCTCGCCTTTGCAGATGATCTGGCAATTTTAACTAAGGATGTTACCACAGCTCAAAAGCAAATTGAAATTCATAAAGAAATCCCGGAGAAGGTAGGACTACAAATATCAATCAAAAAACGAAATAATGACATGCAACAAACAAGCACCAAAATTTTTGAACACGAAACAAGGAAAAATAAAAGGGTATCTCAGTTTAAATTCTTGGGGGAAATTAAAAAAGAAAACGGTCGAAAAAAGCTGCAAATGAAGTTCACTGTCAAAAGATGGCAACTGCATTCAGATTAACACGAAACACTTTCAAAATTCGGTAAACTTAGACATAACAGTACTGTTATCAAGCCTGAAAGTCTTTATGCAGAAGAAACATTAATTTTAAATAGGGAGAGCGATATTGAAGAAATACAAAAGAAGGAAAGAAAGATTGTTAGGAAAATATTGAGCCCAGAAATTACTGATGGGGAAACTTATAAGTTGAGAAGTAATTAGGAAATAGAATAATTCACAGACATACATGGTGACATGAGAAAACGAAGACTTAAATTTTATAGGCACATTAAAAGAATGGCACCCACTAGTTTGACAAAACAAGTAGTAAAATTCTACGAAAACGGAAGTAAGGCCAAAACTGAGCCAATGAAATGGATTGCTGCGATTAAGAATGATCTTAAAGCAGCCGGTATAACTGAGGCAGACCTTACAGATAGGAAAACATTCAGACAAAAGATATTTGGTTGGAAATTGGACTGGAACACCGTGATCTGATGAAACACAGAGACTTCACTCGGAATGGATGAAACAAATTTGGGCACAAAGAAAGGCCACCCATCAAACCCATCAAACGTGGTCCTACTGGGCCCATACGCTAATAATAATAATACACACATACAATAATTTAATAAAAAAAATGTTGTAGGTCAAAGACAAAGTAGTGGAAAGTTTATGTTGGCAACACATATATCCACACCTACGTTCATTGATGAAAGCCTGGAATTTTAACCGTTTGGTTTTCAATAAATTCCTGGTTCCATGCAGGTTTCCGTGGCTTGTCGCTCACGTTTCCACCCTGCGTCGCGACTGGATACGGCAGCGAGCACTTCGACTCCTTTTCCGTATGCTAGTCTTATCGATTTAGCGCGCTTTTTAGGCCGCGAGCGTAAATCTTCATGAAGAGGAACTGACTCATTTTTAGAACAAGTATTTTTCCCAGCATCGATATACTTGGAGAAATCCATGCCACACATTGTGCTGTCTTACAATACAAATATTCACTACCGTTTTCGATCATGGAATATCTTCACAATAGAAAAATATTGACTATAACAAGTTCACGTGGCGTACATTCTATTTAACCAGTAAAGTATATGCCATTGCCGACTTGGAAAGGTACTGGGTCTTGTTGTGCCTGAACAACGGTGCTGTGCACTTACCTCTTACAGTTTTTCATGTTTCAACGGATTTTTCTGCTTGGTGAAGCCGGTATTGCGGCTTCAGTATCAATTTTCTTACTTTTTAATGTCGGCCATGGCGTATATTTTCCTGGTTAAATAGCTTATACGCCATGCAAAGTTGTTACAGTAGATATTTTCCCACTGTGATGATAGTCCATGATCGAAACCCGAAGTGAAAAAATGTATTGTAAGACAGCATAATGTGTACCACGCATTTCTTCGAGTCATTTTTAGAAACTTGCGGACAAAGGTCGTTGAGAACCGCCTTTCGAAGAAGGTGAAATGGACAGGTGTTCGATTGTATGTGCAGCCAGCATGAAGATATACATCTGCCTGTGTCCGTTACGGTTCTCATGAGCGCTGCGAATCCAAACTGGTGTGCAATATTCTGCCGAGATATGATTTTTGGCAACGTACTACCTGCAAGTTTACTCTTCAGGTTCGCTGTTGTTTGAATATTCTCAGCTGTGCTTGAGAGGTACTTACGTCAGAATTCTGACTAATGTCACACTAAGGTATTGTATTTGATTACGTCAAGATGAATATGACTGTATCAGTCCTGTACATATTAAGCTATTAATACCAGATAAAATTCAGCTGTATTCCAAAACTGAGGAAGCAGGTTTTCACAAAGTAGCAACGTTCTTAGTAATTTATTCGATTAAATGTATCTAGAAATTTGGAAATTTATGGAAAGTTTCTATGGGACCAAAGTGATGAGGTCATCGGTCCCTAGGCTTACACACCACTTAATGGAACTTAAAGTAACTTACGCTGAGGATAACACACATACCGATGCTCGAGGGAGAACTCGAATCTCCGACGAGGGGAGCCGCGCGAACCGTGTCAGGCCCCGTAGACCGCACGGGTACCCCGCGCATCTAATATATCTGGCTTGGCAATTATGATGGTTTATACAGATTATGTTGTATAGTGTCTCTGACCAGTGTTAATGCATACTTTGACTTGTTCGTTCTTCGTCCTTGCTGTTTATAACAACAGTGACAATCCAACTTCTTCAATAGCTGAAGAGTCTTTGCGTGCCAACATCCAGGTTATTCAGCTAACGTGTAAACGTGCGCAGGCGCGGTACCCGAGGCGCGTGCTGGCGAACCTCTGTGTGTGTGGAAGTAGGGATGGATGTGGGGTTTCAGGGCGCTGCTCGGCGGCCCTCGGTATGCATCACGCCACCAAGTCTGGCCTCGGAGGGCGGTGGCGGCGGAGGGGATGTGCGAAGATAAAACATGGCTCCGGGAAGTAGATTAATACCGGTCGCGAGGAACATAAGTTACAATTCCGGCGGACACATCCGGGGAACGAAAGCGCGGGTTACAAAGAGAAAGAAGGAGAGGAGCGGGCGGCGCCGGAGGAGGATGAGGTGTGAGGTGGTGGGAGGGGGACAGTGCACGAGCGACTCTTTTGTTTTCCGCGCTGGCATGCAGACCATATTTGCACGCAGCCCGCAGCGGAAAGTTAGGCACAGTGGTTTTGTACGGCGCCGCTGGCCGCTACCAGATTATGAACTGCGTCGACATTTTACGGCGTCACTTATCTATCGTGCTGTGTGCTCCATGCTCGCTGCTTCATCACAGTGCAATAATAGAGCCTACCGGTGAACTAGCGCTCAAAATATGTGCTCACCAACTGAATACTTTGCATATGATAAAATAATGAGATACCTGCAGTTTGTGAACAAACGATATCCTAGCTTTATCGTGATTTACGTTCTCGTTCTTCCACTTTGACTGTTTCTGAATCACATCACCTGTGAGTACTATTTTTTTATTTTTTGTTTGTTTTACTTTTTTTTGTAGAGCTATGTTACAAATTAAAACGTAAAGCAGCCTGGTATTTGCAGGTTACGAGTAATTTAGCACGTGTCTTGACAGGCCGATCGAGCCCTTTTGCTACTTGCTTTAAACTAGCGTAATATGTGATCATTTTCCTTCGTGCAGCTTTCAAGACGCAGACAACAAATGGGGCTCTCAGCCGACCATTCAAGATATAGTACTCGTAGGACCCACACCTCAGATTACGTTGAGCTTGGGCTTAGAGTGCTTTAAGTTTCCCATATGGTGCTACAGCGCCTTATTTAGAGTCTGTGCAGTGGTTTCATTGGTCTGTCATCTGCTTTAGGGTAGACCTGTGCTCCTCCGACAGAATTGCGAAAGTTTCTCTTGGATATATTCTAAGCCTATTGCTGTAAGCGGATTCGATTCGACTGTCTCGTTACAACATAACAACTTAATTATGATTTATTACTTTTTATTACCTCAGCAACCATTTCTTCTGCGAAAATCTTTCCAAAACAGTGAAAGAGCCTTAAACCACCAAAATGTACAACCATAAACACAGAGTAATGCCGCTACGGTCGCAGGTTCTAATCGTGCCTCGTGCATGGATGTGTGTGATGTCCTTAGGTTAGTTAGGTTTAAGTAGTTTTCAGTACTAGGGGACTGATGACCTCAGCAGTTAAGTCCCATACTGCTCAGAGCAATTTGAACCATTTAAACAGAATAATGCAATAACCGTCGGTTGCAGACATATGAAATACTATTATGTGACCCTCGCTGCAGGAAAAGCCAAGCATAAAGTCGTTGTTCCATCTTACACTGCATCCAGTACTTTGTGGTCTTGCTGTTCCCACTTTGAGCGTCGTGGTAGAAGATTGCCCTAGTAAGGCCTCTTATTGTCATCGTTGCATGTCTCACGCGTTTCCGTTCAGTGTGGCGTCGGTTCTCGTGCGCGTTGCATTACTGTTTGTCCTCTAGTTGCTGGTGTTTCTGAAGCCCTTCCTAACGTAGCGTTGTCTCGCGCAGTGGTGACCAACATGTTTCTCACGTCTATTCCATATACAGGTTTTGTCAGCTTCCACGCAGTATATGCGGGCCGGCTCTTTAGAGATGCACGACTCGTTGATGAAGCACATCAAGGTTACAGATATTAAGTGCGTAGGCATATGGCTTACTTTGACGTGGAATTACGTGCGTTTTTTTTTTAATTTCTTGATCCACCTGATAGGTATTATTACGAGACGGTACTCAAGTCCCCTTTACTCCTTGTGATGCTTCCTCTAAAATGGTAATTTTGGCAAGTGTAGAAATGGTCTGCAGAAATGTTCGAATTTTTATTCTTCAGCCCGAGGCCGGCCGCTGTAGCCGAGCGGTTCTAGGCACTTCCGACCGGAAGCGCGCTGCTGCTAAGGTCGCACGTTCGAATCCTGCCTCGGGCATGGTTGTGTGTGATGTCCTCAGGTTGGTTAGGTTTAAGTAGTTCTAAGTTATAGGGGACTGGTTACCTCAGATGTTAAGTCCCATAGTGCTCATAGCCATTTTTGGTAAGCTACACGTTTCTATAGACGATGATAAGCGACGCTTGAGATGGTGTAAACAACGCTGGACAGCCATTTGAATTTTCTTCCGCCCGAGGTAGATGATAGTCTCGCGAGGTCCATCTTGCTCCCTTATGGGGTTGTACTACATGTTCGAAGGGAACACTGGACCGCTCGGCACCAAAGAATTGATTCAAATGGCTCTGAGCACTATGGGACTTAACTTCTGAGGTCATCAGTCCCCTAGAACGTAGAACTACTAAAGCCTAACTAACTTAAGGACATCACACACATCCATGCCCGAGGCAGGATTCGAACCTGCGACCCTAGCGGTCGCACGGATCCAGACTGTAGCGTCTGGAACCGCTCGGCCACAGAGGGCGACCGCTCAGCACTTCTTGCAGGTCTGTAGTGGTGTTCGGTCGGTAGAAATGGTGATTAAAGAAGAATCCCTCTCAGTCACCTCGAATAAAAAACAGCCCACAGTTGCACGAAATGTGTTTATTCTAAGTCTTGACCATGGTTTCAACTGTAATAATATAGACTTCTTCAGAAGTCATAAGCTTTAGAAAGGAAAAACGTTTTAGCCTAGTGGCTGCGTCAAGATCAATGAAATAAAATAACTTCAACAGACATAAGCTGTTTCTATCATAAGTAAAACTAAATATGCCACCGTATGTCCTCCGCCACTACATCTGTTATACTACCTCTGTTATACTACTCAGTTGCAGTTATGTGGTTATCGGGTACGAATTACCTATAACGCCCACGAAGGAACCTGCTGCATTTGTAATCAGAGCGGCCACCTCCGTGCCAATTGTCCACGTCGTACGGTGGTATTAAAACCCACCTACCAATAGCGTAAAAATTGACTTTTGAGAATCTTCTCCCACAAGATTCTGCAGCGATGCCAACCACGGTTGTTGAGGATCAAAGTAGACCTTTAGTTGATGGTGAGTTTTTCCCCGCTGCCCAGGCATATTGACATTAACGCCGCCACTCCGGCGGTGCTAGCACCGGTTATTCAAAACCCAGCGTCGTAGAACCCAAGAGACGACGATGCAGTCTAGGAACCTTTTCCTTCGGCCCACCCTTTGGATAGTCCAACATTTAGGGACCCTAGTCTCGGGCTTCTCCTCTGATCAGGTGGCTACTGATTCTACCGCCATCCAATCTACCTTGTCGATCCCGCCAGCTTCAGGACCCCACTTGTCTCCCCCGGCCCTATTCGACACCTCTCTGATAGTCTCAGTTTCCTAAGCTATTCCTGGATAAAGAAAATCACGACACTTTCATGGGGTTTTGTCGACCTAGAAAAAGCATTTGGGAATGTCAAATTGTGCAAGACGTTTTAAATTCTGAGAAAAATAGGGATAATCGGTATAGATAGACTGATTACATACAGTATGTGCAGAGCAAAGAGGGACCAATAAGAGTGGAAGAGGAAGGGTGCAAGTGCTACTCTGAGATGAAGAAGTTGGTAGAGGAGAGGAATGCGTGACGGACCACATCAGACCAGTCAGGAGAATAAAAGAAACCCATTTAGCCATTTTTTTCTTAAGTGTAATCACTATTTTTAACAATACATAACACTTCTATAAAAGATTGATTTCCTTCTCGAATGATATGGGTTAGTCATGAAATAACTGTTCGTTGTTGTTCCGGTCTTCAGTGCAATTAATGGTATGACGCAGTTCTGGATGCTACTCTAACCTGTGTAAGACTCTTCATCCATACATAGCTATCGCAACTTACATCCATTTGAACTTGTTTGTTGTATTCAAGCCTTGGTCTCCCTCTGAAAATTTTAACCTCCGCTTCTCCTTATCTTACCATATTGACAATTCCTTAATGTTTCAGGATGTGTCCTGTCAACTTCTTTCAGTCAAATTGTGCTATAGTCTTTTTTTTTCTCCGTTAGATTCAGTATCTCCTGATTTGTTATTCGCTGTAACCACCCAATCTTAAACAATATTTTGTAGATCCAAAATTTAAGAGCTATTTTCTTCTTAACTGCTTTATCTTTCCTCTTCGCTCCACTCCCATACAAGGTTGCCCTCCAGACAATTTTTTCATAACAGACTACCCTAACATTCAATTATTACAAAAATTCCCCCTTTTATAAATTCTTTTCTTGCTATTGCCAGTCCGAATTCTACATCTTCTCTACTTCCGTCA
Source organism: Schistocerca gregaria (assembly GCF_023897955.1). Taxonomy (NCBI): domain Eukaryota; kingdom Metazoa; phylum Arthropoda; class Insecta; order Orthoptera; family Acrididae; genus Schistocerca; species Schistocerca gregaria. The sequence continues at coordinate 351,768,310 of NC_064922.1, read as the reverse complement.
TCATGAGTTATTTTGCAGGCCAAATAGCAAACATCATCTACTGCTTTTAGTGTCAGATTTACTAATCTAATTCCTTCAGTATCACGTGATTTACTTCGAGTGCATTCCATTATATATGTTTTATTTTTATTATTTATACTATAATTTCTATTTTGTTCAACTGCTCATCCGACAACACAGTGTCATCGGCAAAACACGAAGAATTTATTTCTTTTCACTGTCAATTCCCTTTCCAAATATCTCCTTTGTTTCCATTACAGTTTGCTTAATATTCGGATTGAATAACATCGGGAATAAGCTATAACACTGTCTCATCCCCTTATCAACTATGGGTTCTTCTAACTTTACAATTGCACTGATCTTATCGTAAAAATTGTAAATAACTTTTCGGTTCCCGTAATTTATCCTTGTTGCCTTCAACATTTCAAAGGTAGTAGTCCAAATTAGTGGAATTATAGAACTGAAAACACATATTTCCACGTTTAATATATGTAAACTAGTAGCATAACCTTAACCGTAAATGTTGCACCACACAATTTACACACATATTTGCTGGTTGCAGAAATGGTTGAAGCAATAAAGAAAAAAAAAAGAAGTAACAGAATTATGGCAGCTCATCTAATCACACCTTTGTTTCATTTCTAGTAACCTGTTTGTATGAGCAATACAACTTCAGGTTGTCTGTGTTTTGGGTAATATTGATTGAATCTCTGGAATAAAGCACAGAATCAAGTAACATTTTGACTAACAAAATACCTTAATAAACAATACGAGTGCCACAGACATCGCTACGTAACCGTACCGCTATGGATACGTAATTTTGTCACTCCATGTCTCGTTAGGTGTGTGATGTTGCTTCGAAGTTCATTACCAGGGGCTGCTTTTTGGAGCGTGTACCATCTGGAGTTAATGATGAATTTTATTTAAACGTATTGGATTTGCAACTTAATTAAATTTTCGTTTAGTATACAGTACAACAGTTAATTAGTCCACCAAATTGGATACGGATAGCCGTATATGATTCCCTCTCTGTTACAAAATACGATAATTGCCAAGTACATCTATAGCTTTGCTGTTATTAAATATCCAATTTAAAATTATATGTTTTCACAGTAGAGGAAGTGTTTTATCTACATCTAAAAACTACTTACAGACAAGCACGCAGTGTTTAACTCTGACACTTTGCTATCTCTGTTTCGCTCGTTTACAACTGGAGACAAGTCATAAGTAAATATATTCCTTGTTCGCCGCAAATTTTCTTGCCATTACAAAATGGCTAAAATTTCTGCTGTCTGACTCGACGATATGAATGTAGAGTTAAACAACAGAGAAACTGAAACTATTTGTTTCTACGTTCGCTACAATACGTGTAACCTAATTCAGCTGCTGAAAATATACTCAGTGTTGACGTAGATTGTACGTCTCTCGTTGCGTAAATTTAAACTTTTGGCTAATATACCATAGCTTCTGACTTCTACTCATGAACATTTAGTCTGTGGAATTATTCGGGAAGAACTATTCTGATGGACAGACTATTTTCATGTAGCAAAGTAAAAGCAAATAGGTCACGTACAGAAAAACTAATAATTTAAAATGTATTTACATTTTGTCTTATTTTTTTGTTATGACGTCTCTCTTCCGCAGTCGCAATTATACAAGTAAGAAATGATACATGCCGTCTTTTTCGGCTTCAATATAATTCTTATTTAGATGTTCCGCGTGTCGCTTTATTTCAAAGCACTGAAGTTATCATTATAAAAAAAAGTCGCTTTCCTCACAAATCTGTTTTCCAAGATCGTGAACAATTTTGATACTTTAAAATACTAATATAAAACAGTATTAAATCACTATTATTACTCGTTTTTCTTCCAGCTCACTCATTAAGTTCTTCTGCACATACGTATTAGATTTTGTTGCAATGCACTTCAAATGGCTCTGAGCACTATGGGACTTAACTGCTGAGGTCATCAGTCCCCTTCACCATAGAACTGCTTAAACCTATCTAACCTAAGGACATCACACACATCCATGCCCGAGGCAGTATTCGAACCTGTGACCGTAGCGGTCGCGCGGTTCCAGACTGTAGCACCTAGAATTGCTCGGCCACCCCGGCCAGCCGATGCACTTCACTTACATTTTGTTGTGTCAATTCACTTACACCTCGTGCAACTTATCTCGATGATGCGGGATGCAATTGTCTTTTGGTTTGTTATTGTGACTGTGGAAGCCTCTGCTATTCCTTTGCGTGTGTGTTCATATTTTCTGACAGACAGAGAGGGAAAAGGAAATCTTTGACGAACTAGTAATGTCAAAAAAGTAAAAACGAATAAATTGATGCAGATACAAGGACGATATTATTTGCCTCACAAAGAAAACTTAACGAGTACATAAACACTATCCAACCACCAATACAGTCCACCACTGAAAAACAAACAGATGAGAAACTTTATTTCCTAAATCTGACCATACACAAGAGGAACAATGGACATGAGTTCGCAATTTACTGCAAATCCACATTCACCATTACCGTTATTCATAACCAATTCAGTCAGCCCATAACTCATAAAGAAGTCAGCTTCAGATATCTACAACGCCCATGAACAAATATGATTACTGGATACAGTAAAGCAAACTGCGCAGGAGATCGGATGTGATAGAAAGAGAGAAGGTAAAGAAACCCTCAAAATACAAAAACAGCAACACATAATCACAGTCAGCTACAAATAGCAAATAATGACTTACAATAATAAAGTGACACACAGTGTGAACAATGTACCAAGCAATAAACTCAACATAGCATATAGAGCCAACAACACAACACAAGACACACTTGGAAGAAATATCACCAAAACTGACAAATACATCCAATCTGGTATATACCAACTAAGTTGCAACTGCTGTCTGTCTGTAAGAGGGTCAAACACGCAGGAATTTCAGAATAAGGCACACAGAACATCTCAGAGCGCTGAAAAGCTATAGCTTACACTCATAATTTGCAGATCACCTGAAGCATAGAATCACCACCCACGAAACATTGAAACTGACTTAAGGATTCCTAAAACTAGTAACAGCTATACTAAAAATTAACAGTAGTGGAAAACTATTACATCCAATAATCAGTAGCACAAGAAATGAAAGTAGTAATTGGATAAACACGACTGTGCAATAAAACCCTCCCCACTTTGCCACAACTGAACTACATAAATAACACCTACAACAAAGCTTCCCATGATCAGTTCCCAGAACTAAATTTACCTTCTCTTAATACTGCACAACATTCATTTTGGATGTCTTTTCACACAATTTCTCTCTCTCTCTCTCTCTCTCTCTCTCTCTCTCTCTCTCTCTCACACACACACACACACACACACACACACACACACACACACACAAACCAAACACCATAAGCGCCAACAACATTTCAGATCTGCGTGTCTTACACAGACAAACATGCCACAAATAAATTATTACTGCACAGCCACAACAACGCACAATGGCAGCGGCGAAAACAGTGTGCAAATCTGAAAAATCACAGAAAATGTCTATGAAACGACAAAGGTGATAGCAATTAGCGTGTTACCACACCAACAACAAAGGAGACAAACATCACATCAAAACCATAGGTAACACACAAAATAGCGCGATTGATACTCATCTCTGTTCGAAAATTCATAATAAACAAAAATAAACATTACATTTGCTGATGACAAGTTGTAATTGTGTAGGAGGCATACAGCTCCCGACATAAATATTCAATAGCTTCATATAAGGAATTTAAAATAAGGCATGCATCCACCCTAATTGCAAATAAACTATATAACCAGAACTTTAAACGTACTGTAACAAACAACAAACAATGCATCAGCCCAGCAATACGTACCTCAACTGTGAACTGTAAACAAACTATATATAATATTTGACAATAAGCTTTCCATTCACAAATGTAAATATTTTGTACCAAATAATCTCTAATCATTAATATGTAATAGCAGTTTTACAGAAGAGGAATAAAGTAGGCCACTGCAGATAGCAAAAAAAGCGATGAAACATTTTTAGCTAAAACGAAACTCCAAAGATGGCTTGCATAAGGCGGAGTTCCTCATCCAAGAGTATGTGATGCTGCTTCAGTGAGAACAAAACCAAGTTATTATTAGTTCAGTCACACGTTGCATCACTCACCAGCCCTCGCCCTGGACTGGAGCATGCACTGATTCTGTTAGTTCGGAAGGGTGTCGGAAAGATGTCGTACCGGTCTCGTGAGGCAACTGGTACAAACTTGTTGTAACTGGTCCGTGACGTCCTGGATACTGGACCTAGGACGCAGATGATGTCCAAGCTGGTCCCATACACGTATTGGGAACAGATATGGAAAACCTGCTGCTGCTGGGCTGAGTTCAGCGCCACATAGACAGTTGATAGAGACATGTGCCTTATATGAATGAACGTGGCATATTTACACTGTAGCATGAACGTAAGACATGAAGTTGCAGTATTTCCTTGAGTACCGTTGTGCTGTCACTGTACCCTCTAGTACAACTAACCCCTCCACCCCTATCCTCCACCTCCTACAGCACCACAATAACATCCACTTGTGTTGTGGTTTTAACAGCATGGAAACGTGGTTTACTAGTTCAGCTGATGCTAGTCTCTTATCAATGGTGCGTGACGACATGGATTGCTGTAGAGACTTCATTATTTATTCACGAATGACAAGAGCTTAGGTGAAAAGAATGGAATGTGCTTCTAGATGAGTTGCTCCGTGACAATTGCAATTGGCTTGGCGAGGCAACTTAGCGCGCCTACGTCAACCAATAAAGTAACACCATTCTGCAGAAGTCTTTATTGTAACGCCAGTGTTGCCACAGTTCTGCTACTAGACACTGTTTTTATGCGCAGCCGTTAGCGCTTCGCAGTTGAAACAGGGAACAGCGCTGCGAGCTGTCGGGGATGTTTCACCGTTTCGACTATAAAGCGCAATACGCGTATTCCCTTTTGTGTCGGTCTTGGCTCTTCGACTGGAATCTTGACGGCGAGTAGGGCCTGTTATGACGTTCCCATGCTGTACAACATCGCGCCGTTGTCGCAGGCGAACGTTCCACAAATCAGGATACTGCACGATTTGACCAGCTTCTATTTCAAACCCTGTGTGGTGCTCAAACGCTGTCTACACGCGTAAGCAGCATCTGTATGTCCTGAACAGTGATCATACAACATTCGAGGCTGCTCACTCCCCTTATGCAGCCTAGCACGCTTGGTAACAAAACACAGAACGAAAAGCACTGAAGCCTTTCGATGACTGTTATAGCCGTCACAGAAATGCAACCTTAATCATATACATATCTGTCTATGGTCTGTTTATGTAAGATTTTGCTCTGGTAATCTTACCATACCCTTTGGCTTTTTCGTTTTTGGCCTTTTTTTTCAGGCAGCTTACTTTGAGCAATAGTTGTTCACACTTCCAAAAACAGCCTCATCAGATTGAAGTCTGTAATGACTTTGGTGGGACTTTTAAGACATTGTTTCCCAGCTAGCCCTATACGCGACTGAACTGCAAATAACACTTGACAGTAAGGTTACGTCTATAAGCATTCATTGCTTCCTGTTGTAAGCTTATTTGTCCGTCACTGACATAGAAGATGGCAAACCTTCTTTGCTTCCCGTCTGGGCAAGATTTGCAGTGACTAGGGTACATGTAAAGCTTGCTGGGACATGTTAAATGCTAACTACAATGAAGTCGATAATTCGATTGTAATACGAGCATTTTAATATTGATATTTCCACAATTGACTAAAATTACCAAAATGTGAATTTTTTTGACCATCCACACACTCCTGAGAATGGCACATTTACTAATTTGCATTTACGCGCCCCAATTAACGGCAACTACGTTGATGAATACTAGACAGCTCGCAAGAATAACTACAACATCAAGAATACTAGATAAGTTGTTGGAAGTGATAAAGCGTAGGTGAAAATCTCGCTTCAGAGCACACAAAAAGTTCTAAGCGCAAAACTCTGCACAGAACGCGCGTTAGTACAATGTGTATCTCCCGCGGTGAACCTCATCGTGTGGACGTAAAAAAATGCGCAATCCTCCACCTATAGTGAAGGCAATCACTCAAACTGGCAATATGTTGAAGATACCGATGATTCGGGTGACTCCGCCGTCTCCGAATCACAGCGCTCCCAGTCTGAGGTGATCTCAATTGAAAGTTGTTTCTCAAACTTCCACCCCACAGGATAGCACAGATCCAGGAAGTTAGAAATCAGATGCTAAGTTTCTTTTGACAAAACCTGTAACTCGGATACGAGAAAAATCCCTCTCTGCACTATTCTGCAGAGGGGAACAATTTGCGTCTTAGATCTCGCGGGATGCGTCCTAACTCGCCGACGTCCAATTCGAAGTCCGCTGGTTTCGAAGACGATAGCCAAGACGCCGTCTTCAAGTCCGTACCGCCTGATGGCTGAAGGCGAAGTCCTCCCTTCTCCACAACTTTCCCATCGTCCACACGTACAAAAACGAGGCGGAGGAATACTCAGTTTCGGCCAACATCGAACGCTCTAACATCGCCGAAATACCTCCAATTCCATTTTTGAGATGGTACCCACATCGCCCCAAGGCAAACGAAATTCTTAGATCATCAGTCCCGGTGAACTTAGAACTACTTAAGCCTAACTAACCTAAGGACATCACACACATCCATGCCCGAGGCAGGATTCCAACCTGCTACCGTAGCGGTCGCGCGGTTCCAGACTCCAGAACCGCTCGGCCACTTCGGCCGGCTCAACTTTAGTAATACATCTTCAGCACATAGTAATAGCTCCAGCAACACAACTGTTAAACAGTTGTAACAACCAGGCAACGTGAATAAAATATCTTTAACCTAGTAACCACCAGGGCTTGGAGTAATTAGCGGATTTCAAGCAAGGAACTTAAATTACCAAGGAAGTTTACTATTTAACAAAAGGAGATAGACGGGTTAATTAACAATATTAGCTAGTAAATTTAAATATTGATAAACTACATCTAAATCACTTGGTGCACATCATTCTTTAAATTTAAGGTAAGGTACTTCCGTTGGGTTAGAACTATAAGTTTTTTATGTAACTTGTCTATACATGAAATACTGAAGATTCTTTTTCAAATGCTTTTTCCTCGTTAAGATATCGTATTAAGTTGGCGAATAATACCGACAATAAGCTGGCCCTTTATTGTGCTTTTGAAAAGTGTCATAAGGCAAAACTTTAGTCTTACAGAATTTCTGTATTTGAAGTAATTAAAATGAATCTAATTAAATATCAAAGGAAACTCTTTGTGTCCTCAGTGAAATCTATTTAACTGAAACTCATTACTAAACTACGTTATGAAAGATAGGTAACATAAAGTGCAATGCCCGACTTGAAATATTTACAAAATAAAATGCTGCTCAACTCTGAAGAAATAACTGTTGGAGATCAGTTTCGCTGTTCGCTGGAAATTAATCTGTTTACTTAGCACAACACCAGAAGATTCTGACTACGTGCTGTTTGCTCACAACAATGCAAAGAGAGATCCACCCTGAATGATAAGTGGCTTATCTCTTGCTCAGCGTGCTATTTCTTGTATCATGCAGTTGCCTCCTAGAAAGCAATTTGAACTCAGAAAATGCAGCAGCTACAGAAAAATAAGGTACTCACTACTAGTCAGGAACAATATGTGGCTGCATGTGACGTCAGGTGCAGGGCACACTAGACAAAATATTTAAAGTTTCACTAAGAATTTTGGAGGAGGGTTTTATTTCTAAGAAGCGATTCCGTGAAAAATTAAACTCTAATTATTGAAAAAAAAAAAGAAAAACTGTACAACATAACAAGACTCTAACGATTATGAATTCACTCATTACAAAAATTACATACATTTAAAACTACACTCCTGGAAATGGAAAAAAGAACACATTGACACCGGTGTGTCAGACCCACCATACTTGCTCTGGACACTGCGAGAAGGCTGTACAAGCAATGATCCCACGCACGGCACAGCGGACACACCAGGAACCGCGGTGTTGGCCGTCGAATGGCGCTAGCTGCGCAGCATTTGTGCACCGCCGCCGTCAGTGTCAGCCAGTTTGCCGTGGCATACGGAGATCCATCGCAGTCTTTAACACTGGTAGCATGCCGCGACAGCGTGGACGTGAACCGTACGTGTAGTTGACGGACTTTGAGCGAGGGCGTATAGTGGGCATGCGGGAGGGCGGGTGGACGTACCGCCGAATTGCTCAACACGTGGGGCGTGAGGTCTCCACAGTACATCGACGTTGTCGCCAGTGGTCGGCGGAAGGTGCCGTGCCCGTCGACCTGGGACCGGACCGCAGCGACGCACGGATGCACGCCAAGACCGTAGGATCCTACGCAGTGCCGTAGGGGACCGCACCGCCACTTCTCAGGAAATTAGGGACACTGTTGCTCCTGGGGTATCGGCGAGGACCATTCGCAACCGTCTCCATGAAGTTGGGCTACGGTCCCGCACACCGTTAGCCCGTCTTCCGCTCACGCCCCAACATCGTGCAGCCCGCCTCCAGTGGTGTCGCGACAGGCGTGAATGGAGGGACGAATGGAGACGTGTCGTCTTCAGCGATGAGAGTCGCTTCTGCCTTGGTGCCAATGATGGTCGTATGCGTGTTTGGCGCCGTGCAGGTGAGCGCCACAATCAGGACTGCATACGACCGAGGCACACACGTCCAACACCCGGCATCATGGTGTGGGGAGCGATCTCCTACACTGGCCGTACACCTCTGGTGATTGTCGAGGGGACACTGAATAGTGCACGGTATATCCAAACCGTCATCGAACCCATCGTTCTACCATTCCTAGACCGGCAAGGGAACTTGCTGTTCCAACAGGACAATGCACGTCCGCATGTATCCCGTGCCACCCAACGTGCTCTAGAAGGTGTAAGTCAGCTACCCTGGCCAGCAAGATCTCCGGATCTGTCCCCCATTGAGCATGTTTGGGACTGGATGAAGCGTCGTCTCACGCGGTCTGCACGTCCAGCACGAACGCTGGTCCAACTGAGGCGCCAGGTGGAAATGGCATGGCAAGCCGTTCCACAGGACTACATCCAGCATCTCTACGATCGTCTCCATGGGAGAATAGCAGCCTGCATTGCTGCGAAAGGTGGATATACACTGTACTAGTGCCGACATTGTGCATGCTCTGTTGCCTGTGTCTATGTGCCTGTGGTTCTGTCAGTGTGAACATGTGATGTATCTGACCCCAGGAATGTGTCAATAAAGTTTCCCCTTCCTGGGACAATGAATTCACGGTGTTCTTATTTCAATTTCCAGGAGTGTATAATATATTGTATGATGTTAGATCCTGATTTAAAGGACACACAGTCTGCCTCCAATAACATGCCAGCAGAAAATAAAAAAACAAATAAAAAGAAATAGTTTTGGGGTGCACTTAAATGTAGCAAATTTTTATTTATCTATTGTTTTTGTCTTAGCATAGGGACATTAGCAAAGATCATTCACACAGCGTATAATCCAGTACAGTACATCTGTATTCATATTTATATGTTCCAGTACACCTGTTCACAGTGGGTCAACAGGTGAGAATGAAACACATTCTGATTGCTTCGTATATTTACTATGACTTATGTTCTTCCTTCTAATTTTCAAAATAAAATATTCATTCTCCATGTTGAGCATTTGTTAGTAGAAGGTTTCGGGAGTAGACGACATTTCCTCTGAATTATTGAGAATCTTGGGAGAGCCTGTCATGGTGATACAAACAAATGTACATGAGACAGCCCCAGGTTTCAAGAAGGATTTCATAATGACAATTACAATAAAGGCAAGTTGTGAAAGGTGTGGATATTATCAGACTACCAATTCAATAAATCGTGGTTATACAACACCACCAAGAATTATTTACAGAATATGGAAACACTGGTAGAGGCCGACTTCAAGGAAGATCAGTTTGGTTTCACAGGAAATGTAGGAACACGAGAGCCAGAACTAACCGGACCATTTATCTTGGAAGAAAGCTTAAAGAAGAGCAAACCTGCATTTGCTGCATTTGAAGATTACAGGAAGCTTTCGGCAATGCCGACAGGAACAAACTTTTTGCAAATTCCAAAGATAACTTGTGCAGCAAGCAGACGCAAAGAGGGTGGGTAACCTATACTAGATGTCATTCCATCTGTGTACTGAGGAAATCATGAAAGAAACTAATGTGAAATTCGTAAAGGGAATTAAAGTTCAGCGATAAGAAATAAAAACTTTGATGTTATTGTCGTTGACATTGTGACTTCGAAAAGTAGTGGAACGGAGCAAGTATCGTCTTTAAACAGGTAAAAATATGAACCTCAGCGAAAGATAAACACGGCTAATGGAATGTACTCAGATAAAGCATATAATGTGAGGGATTTAGATTAGGAAATGAGATACTAAAAGTGATATATGAGGTTTTCTATTTCGACAGCAAAATAACTAACTGCGGCCAAACCAGATGGGATATAAAATCAGGACTGGCAATAGGAAGACAAACATTTCTGAAAAAGGGATTTTATTTAACATCAAATACAAGTTTAAATGTCAGGAGATCCTTTCTGAATTTATTTCCTTGTGGGGAAATGAAAAGTGGGCGATAAACAGTTCTGACAAGAAGAGAATAGCGTGAGAAATGTACTACAGACAAGCTTGTAATGCTCTGTTCGACGACTGTTAAAAATATTGCAATATCCGAAGATAGTGAGATTATTTTAAATGCTGGAACACTCGAAGTATTTTAACTGCAGTTTCAATACTTCTAAATCACACGACTGAACACCATCACAATTTATGCAAGCCCGACAGTTGTCCAAAACATAACACAGTCCGGCAACAGCCGAAATATTTCTGTCCCCACAACTTATGAGATTGCCAAATGTTTTCGGAATTCACACACGGCCGATTCACACAGCGCATCTCACGGCACTCACTAGCAAGACCGCCCGCAATCGTGCCAACAGAAGTGTGTCTAAATACGTGCTTCTCCCCCCAGTCACTAACTGAAATGGCTGTTTGTTGTCAGTGCCATTCAGTTTACATGATGCTTCGCCTTTTATAAGTCTTTTAAGTAACACATGCGTTATACATAAAAACTTAAGCTTCTTTCAAGCATGTGTCTCGAGATTTGTTTATAAATTTTTTATGGTTAATAATATTAATGCAGTCTGTACAGCATTGAATACATGTGTTGCAGTATAAAACTTTACACAAAGGCCGTTCACTTAATAATAATGTAAGGCTATTACTTTATCATGTGTTGTGGAAAGTAATATCACAAACGGTTGTATTGGGGGGGGGGGGTGTTATCGGGAGTGTATACTATCTTTAGCTACTAGGCTTCGAGTCAAATTCAGGCACCAGGAGTTGCAGCATTTCAGTGGACTAGTTTTTCCTTTACCGTGCTACACTGTTATTCCTATTTCTTTCTAACATTAACAATACTTTTATAAAAATGTATGAAAAATGGGGAAAATGCTAGTAAAAGATATAAGTTCCTAACTTTCGGTATCAGACGGGCATCTTGTGTTAAAAACTCCTCTTTTTAGCTATCACTCAGCTCATGTCTTTAATAATAAAAAGTTATTAAATACCTAAATTACGATAATATGTGTGTATTTGTCGCTACCTCCGTAACTAAACAGGTTACTAGCAGCAAAGTAAGGGGAAACTACGGCCGTAACATTTCCCGAGGGCATGCAGCTTTACTGTATGGATAAATGATGATGGCGTCCTCTTGGGTAAAACATTCCGGAGGTGGAATAGTTCCCCATTCGGACCTCTGGGCGGGGACTACTCAAGAGAACGTCGTTATCAGGAAAAAGAAAACTGGCATTCTACGAGTCGGAGCGTGGAATGTCAGATCCCTTAACCGGGCACGTAGATTAGAAAATTTAAAAAGGGAAATGGATAGGTTAAAGTTAGATATAGTGGGAATTAGTGGTTCGGTGGCAGGAGAAACAAGACTTTTGGTCAGATGAATACAGGGTTACAAACACAAAATCAAAGAGGGGTAATGCAGAAGTAGGTTTAATAATGAATAAAAGAATAGGGGTGCGGGTAAGCTACTACAAACAGCATAGTGAACGCACTATTGTGGCCAAGATAGAGACGAAGCCCACGCCTATTACAATAGTACAAGTTTATAGGGCAACTATATCTGCAGACGATGAAGAAATTGAAGAAATTTAAGATGAGATAAAAGAAATTATTCAGGTAGTGAAGGGAGACGAAAATTTAATTGTCATGGGTGACTGGAATTCGAGAGTAGGATAAGGGATAGAAGGAAACATAGTAGGTGAATATGGATTGGAGCTAAGAAATGAAAGACGAAGCCGCCTGGTAGAGGTTTGCACAGACCATAACTTAATCATAGCTAACACTTGGTTCAAGAATCATGAAAGAAAGTTGGATACATAGAAGAATTCTGGAGATACTAGAAGGTATCAGATAGCTTATATAATGATAAGACAGAGATTTAGGAACCAGGTTTTAAATTGTAAGACATTTCCAGGGGCAGATGTGGATTCTAACCACAATCTATTGGTTATGAACTGTAGATTAAAACTGAAGAAACTGCAAAAAGGTGGGAATTTAAGGAGATGGAACCTGGATAAACTGGAAGAACCAGAGGTTGTACAGAGTTTCAGGAAGAGCGTAAGGGAACAATTGACAGGAATGGGGGAAAGAAATGCAGTAGAAGAAGAATGGGTAGCTTTGAGGGATGAAGTAATGAAGGCAGCAGAGGATCAAGTAGGTACAAAGACGAGGGCTAGTAGAAATCCCTGGCTAACATAAGAAATATTGAATTTAATTGATGAAAGGACAAAATATAAAAATGCAATAAATGAAGCATGCTAAAAGGTATACAAACGTCTCAAAAATGAGATCGACAGGAAGTGCAAAATGGCTAAGCAGGGATGGCTAGAGGACAAATGTAAGGATGTAGAGGCTTATCTCACTAGGGGTAAGATAGATACTGCCTACAGGAAAATTAAAGAGACCTTTGGAGATAAGAGAACCACTTGTAGGAACATCAAGAGCTCAGATGGAAAAACAGTTCTAAGCAAAGAAAAGGAAAGCAGAAAGGTGGAAGGCGTATATAGAGGGTCTATACAAGGGCGATGTACTTGAGGACAATATTATGGAAATGGAAGAGGATGTCGATGAAGATGAAATGGGAGATACGATATTGCGTAAAGAGTTTGACAGAGCACAGAAAGACCTGAGTCGAAACAAGGCCCAGGAGTAGGCAACATTCCATTAGAACTACTGATGGCCTTGGGAGAGCTAGTCCTGACAAAACTCTACCATCTGGTGAGCAAGATGTATGAGAGAGGCGAAATTCCCTCAGACTTCAAGAAGAATACAATAATTCCAATACCAAAGGAAGCAGGTGTTGACAGATGTGAAAAATACAAAACCATAAGTTTAATAAATCACAGCTGAAAAATAATAACGCGAATTCTTTGCAGGCGAATGGAAAAACTGGTAGAAGCCGACCTCGGGGAAGATCAGTTTGGATTCCGTAGAAATGTTGGAACACGTGAGGCAATACTGACCTTACGACTTATCTTAGAAGAAAGATTATGGAAGATCAAACCTACATTTCTAGCCTTTGTAGACTTAGTGAAAGCTTTTGACAATGTTGACTGGAACACTCTCTTTTTTAAATTCTGAATGTGGCAGGGGTAAAATACAGGGAACGAAGGCTATTTACAATTTTGTACAGAAACCAGGTGGCAGTTATAAGAGTATTGGAGCATGAAAGGGAAGCAGAGGTTGGGAAGGGCGTGAGACAGGTTTGTAGCCTTTCCCCTGTGTTATTCAATCTGTATATTGAGCAAGCAGTAAAGGAAACAAAAGAAAAATTCGGAGTAGGTATTAAAATCCATGGAGAAGAAATAAAAACGTTGAGGTTCGCCGATGATATTGTAATTCTATCAAAGACAGCAAAGGACTTGGAAGAGCAGTTGAATGGAATGAAAGGAAGATATAAGATGAACATCAACAAAAGCAAAACGAGGATAATGGTATGTAGTCGAATTGAGTCGGGCGATGCTGAGGGTATTAGATTAGGAAATGAGACACTTAAAGTAGTAAATGAGTTTTGCTATTTGGGGAGCAAAATGACTGATGATGGTCGAAGTAGAGAAGATATAAAATGTAGACTGGCAAGGAAAGCGTTTCTTAAGAAGAGAAATTTGTTAACATCGAGTGTAGATTTAAGTGTCAGGAAGTCGTTTCTGAAAGTATTTGTATGGAGTGTAGCCATGTATGGAAGTGAATCATAGACAATAAATAGCTTGGACAAGAAGAGAATAGAAACTATCGAAATGTGGTGCTACAGAAGAATGTTGAAGATTAGGTGGGTAGATCAAATAATGGCACAACTTGACAAAAAGAAGGGACCGGTTAGTAGGACATGTTCTGAGGCCTCAAGAGATCATAAGTTTAGCATTGGAGGGCAGCGTGGAGGGTAACAATCGTAGGGGGAGACCAAGGGATGAATACACTAATCAGACACAAAAGGGCGTGGGTTGCAGTAAGTACTGGGAGATGAGGAAGCTTGCACAGGATAGGGTAGCATGGAGAGCTGCATCAAACCAGTCTCAGGACTGAAGACCATAACAACAACAACAGCAGTAAGAGGTAGCCTGGGTGGCTGACTAATGGTATAAGGATATCACATAGAACAAAGTGAGAATTGCATCAAAATGTTGAAAGAAGTCGCAATCAATCTACAGTAGCCCATTACAAATGGTATAGTGAAGAGCTTCAAAATGTTGTTAGGAAGGGAAACTGTATGTGGTACTCAAATTGAATAGCTATTTCACAGGATAAAATTAAAACCATATGGTCAGTCGTGGAGGAATTGTCTGGTCAGCAGCATTAGTTTGACTGCATAAAGTCAGTTCATTGTAAAAATATTTCTGTTCCTGTTACTTCAGATATTTGTTCAGTATTTAACGATCACTTTCTGAGCACTGCTGGTGAATTAAATAAAAGCTTAATTTGTACAAGGAATCATATAACGCTTTGGAAAATGCCTTTTCGAACTCGATCTCTGAAATACTCCCGTGTGATACTGACAATGGGGAGACTGAGTCAATAATTAAATCACTGAAGGCTAAGGACTCTCATGGATATGACGGAGTGCCTAGCAGAATACAGTGTTGCACAGAATAGTCCTCTACTTAGCCATATTTCTAATCTTTCCTTAAAGAATTATCATTTTCCATTAAGATCAAAGTACTCAGTAGTAAAGCCGCTTTATAAAAATTGAACAGAGTATAATTTACACAAATTTTTAGAGCTATTTCTATGCCAACATTGTTTTCTAAAGTTGCTGAAAATGCTGTGTATGTAAGGACAAATGATCATTTTATTTCACATAATTTGATATCAAATTAGAAGTGGTTTAACTACTGAAAATGGTATATTCTCTTTCCTCTGTGAGGTGCTGGATGGACTAAACAAAAGGCATCTTGTTTGGTTTAACTATGGCGTTTGATTGGGTTGAACACAAAATATTTCTCCAGAAGTTGGACCGTTATGGAATACGTGGAGTAGCTCAGAATTGGTTCACCTCTCACTTTAACAACAGACCGAGAAAAGTCATTCTCCACAGTTCTGAGAATGGCTATGACATGGGGTCTGAGTGTGGCATGGCCAAATGTTGGGACGCCCCAGGGATCAGTGCTTATGCCACTACTGTTCCTTTTTTATATAAATGGTATGCCCTCTAGTATTACAGGGGATTGAAAAATACTTACGTTTGCTGATGACACTAGCTTGGTAGTGAAGGATGTTATGTGAAACACTGGCACTGTTTCAAACAGTGCAGTTCAAGACATAACTTCACGGCGTGTAGAAAAAAAACCAACGCTATTTCATAGTAAGACTCACTTTTTACAGTTTCTAAGACACAATTCAACGAAACCCGACGTTTTAATTTCGTAGAATTGGCGCGTTGTTAGTGAAACAGAACAGTTCAAATTTCTAAGTGTTCAGGTACATAGTAAACTGCTGTGGAAAGCCCACATTCAGGATCTCGTTCAAAGACCTAATGCTGCCAGTTTCACTATTCGAACAGTGTCTGAAGTAAGAGATAATTCGACACGAAAAGTGAGCTCGCGAATCTATTGTCAAACCCTGTTGATGAGCTTGAGTATTCTGACACTGTCCTTTCAATATAAAGTATATATTCCTAACTGTCATCTGTTGTTAACAATATCAGCTTATTCCTAATAATTAGCAGCTTTCAGTCTGTTAATAATAAGCAGAAATCCAGTCTGCATTTGGATCCCACTTTCTTGACCACTGTGCAGAAAGATGTGTAGTATACTACAGAATACACTATTGATAAGAATTCAAAAATCTTTGCAGTAATCCACGGGGTTTCCAATCGAAACTGAAGAGTTTCCTAATAGGTCACTCTTTCTATTCTGACGAAGAGTTCCTTGAAATATTAAACTGATTTCTGTATTATATTGTTGATTGAGTTTTTGAGTTTATAAACATTTTATTTTATCTGTTATTATTTTTATGTTGTATTTTCATGCACTGACAGGTTCCTTCACCTTGCAGATTTGCTCCTCACTTTGATCCTGTGGAACTAAACGTGTAAAGTAAAATAAATAAAAAAAAGTAATTGTTCTCTTGAGGATCACCGTCGACTTATGTTCTCCATCTCTAAGAGAACTATAATTTCCATTGATTAGCTTTTTCATAGCTACCGAGTTTCATACACTTTTCGTTATGACTATAATTCTGAATTGTCCGTTGGCTAGCCGATGGCTTCTGCAGTGGCCACAGAGTACCGCGCACAGACCCACGTGTTTCCGATCAAACTCGGCCACCTCCTGACCTCCCATCTCGACGGACACGTCTGTCAGCAGAACGCTCTGGACAGCACGTGACGAGTACTGTCCACTGCAGGCCGTCAGAGGCAGTCCCCTCGCTCCTAATGTCCGACGGCAACGTTCTGTAAAGCCCGTGCCTGTGACCATGCCCATCAGCTGTCATAGCTCACGAGTGCGGTTGTGTGTGTGTGTGTGTGTGTGTGTGTGTGTGTGTGTGTGTGGTATTTCTCGGTACCCAATCCACGCCACGAACTGTAACTTTTGTATAAAAAACATCATCCCCCCACAATGTCGACTTCTAATTCTGTAAACCTACGAATAATTTTTGGTAATTAAGGCAGCATAACACATGATCAATCTGAGAAAAACCTCGAATCATCAGGTGGGTAAACTGTCACGTGCTTTATTTTGAAAAAAACTAAATATTACTTAAAAACTGCGTTGTATTGGAAATTTGTATTGGAAATCAGCCTTATGCAAACACATTTAGTTTATTTTTTATTTACCCAGACATGTTTCGATACCAATGTGTTATCTTCTGTGGGTCAGTCAATTTCTTTTTATTTCTTAAAAATAACATCTCAAAATGAATCGATTTTTTAATTTTTTTTGAACGGCACGTTATGTGCAAAATTTTTCCGTCCTGTTTCCATGTCCCTGGTTGGTGTCTCAATCAGCTGCTATTTAATGCATTGCTTTCTCTCAGTTTTTCACAAATTTCCTCTCACTACTTCACTTCACATGCACTTACACAAAATGCGAAATGTGATCTGAGCAGACACTTCTGACAACACACTCAGTGAGAGGTGTTTGCTCAGATCTGATTTCGCCACATTATGTGTAACTGCGTGTGAGGTGAAAGAGTCAGCGGAAATTTGTGAAAAACTTAGTGCTGATTGAGACACCAACCAGGGACTCGAAACAGGACGGAAATTTTTCAGATAACATGCTGTGAAATGAACGACGAAAACGAGCACTAAAATGGACATATAATAATACAGTTCAGTTAGCAATGTAATTTTAAGAAATAAAAAAAATTGAGCCACAGAAGATGACACATTGGTGTCGAAACTTATCTGGGTAAATATAAAAATAAACCAAATGTGTTTGCATAAGGCTGATTTCCAAACCAACCCAGTTTTTAAATTGCAAACACGGCAGAATAAAATAAGAGCTTCAAACCTCAGTAAAATGAGTAAATTTTACTTACTTGGAACACAGTTCTTTGAAGATACGGAGGATGTATACGGTTTCATATAAAACAACAGTAAGATAACAATGAGATGACTGATCTTCGCGGAAGGTTTTGTAGCGATGACGTTCAAAACAGTAGTAGGTAGGCCTAGTTAACTTTGTGCAACCCAGAAAAGTTCATACAAAATTCCAGTTCATTATTCTAGTACTTCATATTACTGTTATTGAACTACGTGTGAACAAATACGCTGACACCACATCATTTTCCCTTTTTTGCCATAGGTAGTTCCCATTGTTGGTGTGTATTGGGTTGCAAACATCTTCCTCGTTACCTTTTTAACCATAGAATAACACTAAATACAGTCAGCTGTGTATATGAAAAACGCATTTTCACAATGGATGTCTCACGGCTCGTACGCAGATCTGTTGTTTGCACATAGATCTATCTCGAATTTTTAACCATGTCTGCGACAGTGTATGATTGTATAGTTCTTGGTTTGTGTACAACAGGGCTTGCACTCTTGCACGAGGGGGTGATTAATACGCTAGTCAGTTACCTCAGCAAGTAGTTGATGTGTTTAGTATACTTGTGTCAATACTGATAGAAACACACAGCAAAAATTAACGAAACCATTTATGTTTAGAACGTATGAAATATTGTGGCACCCAAGATGAGAAAGCGTTGTCCGACAGAAGACGGTGTAGGACAGGATTTTGACACTTTAGTCATGTTTTTGCTGGATCTGATTGTACACAAATATGAATATGCATTTGACTGCTCAACTGAAGTTATATCGGATAGGATATCGGATGAAGAAAATGGCTTTATGGACGATAAGGCGATTGATGGTGTTAAAGATTATAGTGTTAGTGCCAATGGCGGAAACACTACACCTCAAAGAGAAGATAACAGTTCTGGTGACTATGAACTATCTCCAGAAAATAGATCCTATACGATTTTTATTTAACAGTAACTTCAGAAGAATGTCTTCAACGTATTTATGATGACTGCCATACACCTCCACGCAGCGGCACATTAGAAATTATTAATTTCGGAATTCACAGACCAAATGTCTTCTATTGTACTCGACGGCTTTTATGTACCACGTCAAAAAACTGTAAGGAACATGGACGTACCTTTGCATCAGTATTTCAACTGGACGGAGAATACAGACGCTATGTTTCGGAAAACTTTCGCCTAATTCTGTGCCTTCAAAAAGTTTCACTATGTATTTCCACAGTATGTGAAACATAAACCGGTTCTGTCACTAGTTCTACGGAACCACCACTATGATGACGCAATTCAGCACGGTACGAGTAGTGATAACATGAGGCGGTTAATGCTAACCATGAATACTTTCGTGCGTTACATCTGCAACATCTGTGTATTAACCATGTCGGCACTTCATGCGCCCAGTTACGGTGGTTGCGGCCAGGCAAGTTAAATGAATAACAAACAAAGAGTCTACATCAACGGCACCTCAGTGTGCAAGCATCCCAGTGGCACCTATGAAACACTTGTCACCTCATCATAACAGAAACACAAGCTCTCATTTATCTAGAACCCCAACTACGCTCAGTCATAAAACATTCGCAAACTCCTTCGCTGTCGCTGCTGTCCGCCTTTGGCACATGCTGTCTGCACTATGGGCGCAATTCAGTGCTCTGCTGGTTTTAAAAAGATTTTAAGGAAACGCTTAAGTACTTCTTTCTGTCACCCTAATCATGCTTCCCCAAACATTAGCTGTCCATTGTCACATAGTAAAGC
This sequence comes from Schistocerca gregaria, assembly GCF_023897955.1. NCBI lineage: Eukaryota > Metazoa > Arthropoda > Insecta > Orthoptera > Acrididae > Schistocerca > Schistocerca gregaria. The sequence goes on along the minus strand of NC_064922.1, from coordinate 351,748,454 downwards.
CAGTGCTTCTGTCTTCATCTACCAACGCTTCTTTCTCTTTTCCCTTCTCTACAAGTCACACTGCATTCTTCTTCTTTATATTTATTCCATGACTGTTATGTTCCTCTTTACTCCCCTTTTGCACCCCTTTCTCTCATGTCCATTGCTCCTAGGGCTCATAATTAAAATCTATACTCTTACAATTACAAATTAGTGTTGTAGTTATTGTGTGCGAATATAAACTGTGGGCGTGGATAGGCCTTTTTTGTACTTGTACTATTTTAATTTTAAATTTCTAAATATACTGTGACGGAAAAATTCGCAACATCAAAAAATAATTAATGTAGAGTAACGAAATTTTGGGAATACATTTTTTTAGGTAAAATATTGAAGTGAGTAACCTTGCAAGATCACAGGTTAATGTAAGCGCGAGATAAACCACTGAAAATGTGAACTACTGGTGTATTAATACCGGTGTATCCCCCAAAATTTAGGATGAAGGCATTCTAACGTACTGCATTGTGTTTTACTGAATTGAGTTCCATGCTTGTTGCGCTTGGTCGGTCGCGGTTAATGGCTTTTTCTGGACGACGACGAAACTGTCGTCCGATAATGTCCCATTACGTGCTCGATCCGAGACAGATATGGTGATCGAGCAGCCCAAAGCAACATGTCGACTCTCTGTAGAGCATATTTGGCTACAACAGCGGATTGCGGGCAAGCGTTATCCTGTTGGAAAACACCCGACTGGTGTTTATGAATGGCAGCACACCAGACTCGGCAGGCTGATGTACAGTTTTGCCGTCACGGTGCGTGGGATATACAAGAGAGTACCGCGCTGTCATACGAAATCGCACTCCAGACCATAATTCCAGAGGAAATACCGTGAATCTACCAGGCAGACAGATTGGGTAGAGGCCATCAACTGGCCCCCTTCTAACCAACATAAGGTAATAACTTGCAACGGGCTAAAACAACTTTCACCAGAAATGAAATGAAATGGTCGTACGGCACTGTTGACCGGGAGGCCCCATTCGGGGCAGTTCGGCCGCCGTATTTGCAAGTACTTTTTAGGTGACGCCAAGCCGGCGACTTGCGAGTCAGTGATGATGAAATGATGAAGAAGGGCACACAACAAACAGTCCCCTGTCGGGAATCGAACCCGGGCCCCCTGCGTGGCAGGCGGTAACGCTACCGCTACGCTACTTTCATCAGAAAATACAGCAGATCTGTACCATGCCCCTCAATGCGCTCTCGCTTGATACGACTGAAGTCGCAAATGGTGGCGGTTTGTGGTCAGTGGAATGCACACTAGACGACGTCTGGCTCAGAGTTGTCCTTGAAGTAAGCGATTTGAAACAGTTCGTTGTGTCACGATGTTGCCAGATCTTGCTCAAATTGCTGCTGTAGACACAGTGCGAAGCGCCAGAGCCATACGCCGAACAAGGTGGTATTTACTCTCGGTAGTTCAATATGGCTGTCCAGAGGCCGAACTTCTTGCGACTGTACATTCTCATGACCACCGCTGCTAGCAGTCATGTACAGTGGGAACATCCCAGTATGTCTTCTTGCAGTATTGCAGGAGGAACATCCAACGACTCGGAGCCCTATTACGCGACCTAGTTGAAACCTTGAGGCGTTGATAATGGTGTCTTTGTCACCTTTAAGGCATTCCTGACTAACATCCACTCACCACGTCATATTTCAAAGTTAACTAACGCTCTCGACCGTCACAGTGTACATATAAACCAAACCTGATTTTTATCCTCATAGTGGTGTTACTAGCACCACTCTTACGCGACTGGCGAGAAGTCGTAATACACATCAACTGTCAATCGTAGAAAACTTTCTTCGTGTTGCGATTTGTTTCCGTCAGCGTATATACATTAAACTGTGTAGAACGCCTGGTTTGATGCAACAGAGGGATTGAGGGTACGCTGAGCACGAAGCGTGTACTGCTGATATATGGCGTCGCATTGGTTCAGTGATGAATCGCAGTTCCACACTACGACGAATGACCATCGTGACGAGTATCGAGCGACCTAGGGAGAGTCACTGCAGGCGGATCCATCGCGATTGACTTCAGTCACGACTGGTGGTGACTGAAGGTGGTGTGACGCCACAATGGCATGTCACGGTAATCCCGCGTCCTCTCTTGTTACCTATCATGCGACAGTGTCGTGGCACCACGTTTCAACAGGACAATTCTCTTCCACATATGACAAACGACTGCATGAATTGCCAGAGCGATGGTGAGGCTCTCGAATGGCCAGTAAGACCCCTGATTCACGGCCCATTACAAGACGTCTGGGATGAGCTCCTGTGTCGTCTCTGTCCCAGTGGCAACATCCAGAATGCGAAGGATCATTTACGAAAATTGTTGGCCAGTTGCCTCAGGAGTTGATGGAATGGCTTTGTGGCAAGCCTGAGAGGCTAATAGGTGCTTCAATCTAGGCCAAAAGGGTTTAAAGTCATACCAATAAGTGTGCTCAGACTGGGAAGTTCTTTCTAAATTTGACTCGATTTTATAATCAGTGAAATAACATGACTTACCCTCCCAACGCGTAAAGTTTCATTTCTTGAACCCATTCCCCTTTTGGATGATTCACTTTTTTGTCTGGAAGTGTGAATGACCTAAAGAGAGGCGACAGAGGTTACAGACACGAGTAACAACGTCTCGACCAGATTGTGCTCAGTACACGGAGGAAGTTCCACGCTTGTTACAGAGCTCAAGGTGGTACAACAGAGCACTGGATGGTCTACAGGTTATTATTTCACAGACGGGCAGTTTCGAAGAGACTGCCACTGTTTTCGTGACTGATTGGTTTTTATTTTACAGCACAGTCACATTTTAGGGTTCCGTACCTCAGTCGGTAAAAGCGGAACCCTTACAGCATTACTTTGTTGTTTGTCTGTCAGTAAAGACTCCTTTTTCTCAGAGACTATTAGACGCATCGCATTAAAATTTATATAAAACACTAACGTATGTGAACCCTTGGCCATGTAAAAACTTCGAGCTTCTGACACAGTAAAATCAAAAGATACAACCGTTTACGTCACATATTTTGATACTCGCAAACTCACTCATCAAAACCTTTAGATGATCTATCTATACCCACAATTAAGTTTGTACGGAACCCTCAGAGCGTGAATCTTACTCACACTTGTGTTGCTTACTTTGGTTTCATACAGCTCATTCTTTTATTCCCTGCTCCCCTTGCACCATTGTGTCTAAGCCCACACACGTTCACGGATACGGAGATGATACTAAATGTTGTTAAGAAGTTTACGTTCTAAGACAGAGTTTATGTTTACGTCTACATCGTATACAACTTACGTAACAAAATAATTGGATAAGTCATTAATAAAAGTGACCTAGAAATAGTGAGACATGTTTCTGACCATGAAAACCAACGATGGAGCTAAGCACTGTTAATGGCTTCTTCAATCATTGTGCATAATCAGTAGCAGTGTTGCTGTCGTTAGGTACTGACAATTCCTTTACAAGCTCTTCATAAACAGAACCCTCATTTAACTTTTCCTTTCTCTTTTTGCGATTGACTTTGATAATTTCCAAAAAGGAAAAAAAAATTAAAATATCGCAGTGAAGCAATCAGACCTTGTAATCATTTTCTTTGGGAAGCTTAAACGAGGCAGTAGAAGTCTTATAGCAGTCGTCCCTGCTGCAAAGGAAGAGGATTTACTGAAAGTTCCTTTGAGTGCACTTGCAGTGATGGCAGCTTACTTTACAGAGATGAAATGGAATTTTAACTGATTTCCCGTGAATCCTTTCCGCTCTGGAACCTCAGCTTTCTTAATACATTCAGGAAAAATAGCAGATATATATTAAACAGAGGCAGCGAAAATGGCTCTGCTGATGTTCCTTTGATTCTTCTAAAAGCGGTCGACATTTCGTAACCTAAGACACATTTCTTACTGGTTTAGGGTACCGTAACTGTAAACATATCTTCAAATACCAAACATACGAGGGTTGTCCACAAAGTAGGTTACGTTTCTTTTTCTATCCGCAGGAGTGCTAGGATCGCAGTTCCGAGCACGCACGGCAGTTACTCTAACTCAAGGAGAGACATGTACGCCATTTTCAGATCGCTACTGCCAACGTGTGCTTTGTAGTGCTTCTTTATAATGTCAGCCGTGATTGAAAATGCCACCGCGTGTGAAATCAGATCTGTGATTCGTTTTTTAATGCAAAGAAAGTTAAACCAAAGAAAATTCATAGGCAAATCTGCGAGATTTACAGACAAAATGCTATGAGTGATTCAATGGTTAGAAGATGGATCCGACTGCTCAATGAAGGGCGTGTTCAAGTGTACGATGAAGAACGAAGTGGACGCCCGTCTGTGGTTACTGATGAACTGATTCACACAGTTGAAGAGAAGATTAAGCACAACTGTAAGTTAAACACTTAGTGAAAGTTCCGCAAATCTCACGATCACTAATTCATGAAATTGTTACTGAGAAACTGAAATTTAGAAAACTTTGCTCACTTTGGGTACCCAAAATTCTTACTGAACAACACAAAAAACAACGGATGGACAGTGCACTCAGTTTTTGACAAGCTACAATGAAGAAGGTGATGGTTTTCTTTCTCGAATAGTCACGGGGAATGAAACTTGGGTATTGTACGACACCCCTGAAACAAAATGGCAATCAATGGAATGGAGGCACACTTCATCTCCAATGAAGGTTAAGCCTAAGCAAATCTTGCCACCTCGAAAAGTCATGTACACCGCTTTTTGGGACAGGAAAGAAATTTTGCTGACCACGAGGTCAAACAATCAATGCACTTGGTTACTGCCATACCATTAAGAAATTGCGCAGCGCAATACAGAACAAGCGCTGATGATGATTGTCAAAACGTGTTGGTTTTTTTCCACGATAATGCCCGACCTCACACAGAGAGTGTGACCAAACAACTCTTACAGGAATTTCACTGGAACGCGTTTGATAATCCTCCGTACAGCCTGGACCTCGCTCATAGCGACTTTTATCTCTTATTATACTTAAAACCTGTCCTTGGTTGTCAACACTTCAACGATGATGACGACCTGAAAGAACATGTTACCACATGATTGAGTACACAGGCGGCAACCTTCTATGAAGAAAGCGTACAAAAACTTGTGCCACGCTATGACAAGCGCCTACAAAATTTCGGAAGCTATGTAGAAAAGCAGTTTAACAGTTGTAGATTTGTGTACAATAAATATTTTATCTGTACCTGTACACGTTTGTTTTATACAACCAAACGGAACTTACTTTGTGAATGACCCTCTTATTACAGGTAACTTTTTTGCGGGTATAGTATCTTATTTTAAATTTCTTTGGAATTCGTGTGTTACGAAGTTTACACTTCGAATGTGTAAAATTTGCACATCATACTAAACATTTGTCTTAGGCTGTATTTATTTCTAGGCTCAGTTATTACAAAGAACTTGAGGCTTTAGTACTAATAAAGCCATTTTTACCGAATTGTAATCTGAAATGCATTACGGATCACATTACATTTCTTAAATGGAACCATTGCTTAAGTAAACGCCTGGAATGGGGCCACTGGAGATACAGAAAGGAAGTGATACAAAAGGTCATAATCAGGAAAGGCAATAGGAACCGAAGGCCATCAAGAAAATGAACAGTTCTCATGATTGGAAGTTATGTGTCACTGACAGAAAAATCAGCAGGATACAGTTTCCTCATAACGTATAAGTTGTCGCTGAACCCAAGTGAAGCTGAGTCATACGCTTAACGAAGTGTAAATCGTATCTCATCGTTATAATTTGAAAATTTACACAAAGAAAACTGAAGTGATGACCACTGGTGGGGGCCATGTAGTATGGCTACATATTCAGCTTGGTCAAGGCACACATGTAGAAGACGAATTTAGCTGCCTGGGATGTAAAAAAGATAAAGAAAAAAGTAAAATAAAGACATTGCACCAAGGATTACACAAGGAGTAAAATGTTGTTATAAGAAGTAGCAGTGTTTAAAATCCAAAAATGTAATCTTTGAGACCAGAAAAATGTTTGGTGTGTATGTTATTTGGAGAACAGCTCACTATGAGCGAGAAAACTGCAGGATGAGAAAGACGTAAGCTGAACTACTATAAACCTTAGGTGTGTGGTGCTACTGAGAACCGCTGGAGATCAGGTGCACCGATCAAGAAAGGAATGCAGAACTACTGCTACGAGAAAAACTGCCTAAGGAAGAACGTAATGTGTCGAAGACAGAGAATGGCAGGATGTGTGTTACTACAAGGTTCGTACTGAAAATAACCTCCAAGAAAAATTAAACAGCTGCTTTCTTATACTCGAGTGACTGACTTATCGAAGTCTAGAGGAAGTAAACCTCAATCAAAAGTTACTGGCAAGTCATGAAGCCAAAACATGGCAGCCCCAGCACATGTCTAGCCTGGCTACCGAGTGGAAAGCTGTACTGGGGCCTTTATTTTCCTGATAATCTTCAAATAAACCAGCAAGATTGATTAAGTAGAAGACGACTGAAGCACTAACAGGACAAACGATTTGTAATAGTGGTAAAGCTCAACATTGCGACTTGTGAAGATGTAAATGGCAGAATAGGAAATAATCCAGTTCCCCTAAAAGTGGGAACTTATGATGGCAATAGACATTCCCGTATACGTTTCGCCTCAACTAATGGACTAAACATCACTAATTCTTTCTTTAGGAAGAGAAACATATGTAAATACACTTGACGTGTGACGTGACAGACGTCAACATGTAATGGTCAACAGCAAAATATGGAAGCAAGCTAGTTCATAATGTTCGTGTTTTCAGAGGATACTCGGACCACTACCTAGTAATAGCAAAAATATCTACACTCGCTGGACGGAAAATAACAAAAAGAACTGAGATAAGAAGGGAAGTGGTTTTAAGGTCTACCCATTACATTTGAGAGAATAAAACACATATACCAAAAAAGACTGTATCTTTGCCTAAGCAAGTGAAGAAACGTGGAATAACTTTGTGAGCACCATTGAACATGAGAACCATGGAAGACTGCCCACAGCTTACAAAATGATAAACAAGAGACAAAAAAACCTCAATATAGTACCAGAATATGAATGGATTGCACATTATAAACGTCTCTAGTGTCATGAAACCAAGCTTTGGATGAGAACCCTCCTGAAAAGTATACACCATATGATGGCGATCTCATAACGATCCAGAAACTAAAAGAGGGCCTGAATAAAAAAATAAATAAAAAAATTAAAAGTACAGGCTCCGACGGAATAAACGTCGAGTTACTTAAATGTGAGGGATTATTTTTAAAGCTTAGACGTCCTCATTTATATAATGTGTTGACAAAGACGCCGAATCTCAAAATCACGTTCATTACAGAAGCCATGCCAGTGTTTAAAAAAGGTAAACACAACGGTTTGCAGTAATTACCTTGTTGCAGCATTATCAGACACACGGTATAGGATACCCGCGAAGATAGTAAATCGACGTCTACAATTATTTCCAAAACTCTGTTAACTGAGGAATAAAATGATTTCAGTAAAGTAAGATCATGTACAGATAATGTTTTTACCTTTAAACAAATTGTAGAAAAACAAAAAATTTCAGTAGGGTAACTCACATTCCATTTATAGACATAGATGAAGCTAACGGCCATGTAGATAGAAAAATCTTATGGGTCATACTACATGTGAAAGGATATACTCATCAAATAGTGAAAGTGATGGAAAGTTTACACAGATATACAAAAATAAGGATAAAGACCAACTATGCTATATCGGAAGACATACCGATAAACCAACGAGTTCGACAAGGGTGTTGCTTATCATCCACACTTTTTAATTTGTACATCAATAATATGATTGAAACGTGGAGAAAAGAACAAACTGATCCGTACTTGATACTATCATTGACGTATTATCTTAATACTATGTGATTTGCAGACGGCCTTGGAACTGCACTTGGTAGCGAGGATTCGCTACAAAGATCCAATTATAGACTGAACCAAATTTCTAAGGAATAAAATGATAACATTCTCATTCCAAAAACTAAAGTGGTGGCTTTCAAAAGGACAAAACCCCTGAAGACTAAGGTCATAATAGGAATCGCAACCATTGAACAAGTTACTCATTTAAAATACCTGGGAAATATTATAAGCTAACAGAAGGAACAGGGCATTGACAACAAATTACAGAATTATCAAATCTCGTGCGGAACAGCCAGCCAATAACACAGAGAAATAAAGTGGGAAGAGACACAAAAATCAAATTTTGTAACTTAATGGTAGCCCTCACATTGTTATTTAGAAATGAGACTTGGATAACTGCCATAAGGCAAGAAAGTAGAATCCAAGCGGCAGAAATAAATTTTGTATGATCAGCTGAGGGCTGTACAAGATTAGATAGAAAGAAAAACGAAAACGTAAGAGCAGAGCTTCGGATACATGCTATAAATGACAGGAACAAAGTCTAACCGACAAAGCTAGCTAGAACATCTATAAAGTATTCCAGATTCAATACTACCAAAACAATCTTTACATTTCAGAGCTATTGTCACAAGATATGTAGGAAGACCAAAAAAAGATGGCTGGGTATACAGAAGGCGGAACAGACCTATGGCCTAGACCATAATGAAAAAAGAAGAAGATGTCGCTTTTGATAATTGTTGTGGAAGGGATGGTGAAATCAAGGAATCTGAGTGGCACGCACAGATTATAAGGCAGACGGTGACGTGGTATGGTGCAGTCATGCTTAAACGAAGAGCACAGCTGGAAAGTGACAGGAGCGGAGAACTGCCGCAAAACAACGTGACGGTTGATAACCGTAACAACAGCAGCTGTGCGTTTCTCGGAGCACAGATGACGGACACATTCGCAGTTCAGATGTAGCTGTTAACCACCCCATATACCATAAAACTGGGCCGCTTTGCGACACTTAATCTCCAAATACAGGGTATTGTAAATTGTATCCTATAATTTTAAACGCGATGAAGTTCTGAGTCAAATGAGGTATTTTGATATATGCAGTATTATAATATGCAGTTACAACGATAATTTAAAAAAAGTTACTATCTAACTCTGAACAACAGTTGACATGTATTCTAAGACAGTGTATAACACTACCGTCCGCTACTGTTATACCATAACCTTAAAGTAGGAAGCAGGTCGTGAAATAAAACTATCTTGTTAAAGCAATTATGTTATAAAGCAACAGAGCAGTGTTACCCTCTGAGAAGAATTTTGTTATGTTGACCGTGTTGTACCTAACGGAGGTGGCTTATCGGAAATGGAAGTCAGTATTACGTAAATATTTGAACAGTAACAAACAAAAATTTGCCTATCTGCACTGTTTAATGGATAAAGAAAACGGTCGCCAGCCTAACTAGGAAAGAAAATGATTGACATTCTCGTTCAAGAATGTAGTTTTTAGTAACTTTATTGGATAAACATAACCTATACTTCGTCACACGCGAGTGCAATGAACTCTGACACATGCATATGTTTACGGTAAGATTGAAACTAACAGTTAGAGCAGCACAAACTATTAGCAAAATTATAACAGATACCGAAACACACTAATACTTTCAGGGCTTACACAAACTGAATGGTGTTTATAACGTTATTATTACTATTCACTGCAGAATAATTAATTGGATATATGTTATGTCTCTCTCAGTTGAATACATTACTATTTAAAATGAAAGTTAATTGGAATCCACTAACAGGTTGCTTCTCAATATCATTTGAATAAAGAAATTGTGGTTTTCATAACTAATGGTCTTTCCGTTACGTGATACCGAGCATTAACACAATAGATAAACTGTGGATCCCGTTATACTATTAATATGCACTTCTAATACACAAGAGAGACAAACACTTAGCAAACATGAGTATATAACGTTTCATAACTGTAGTTTTCCACTTTTACTACAGTGAGACACAAAATTAACATATATGTAAGATACTGACTCACCTTCTACGATTTACAACAGGCAGTAGTGTGATCATTTACTAAGCAAGACTTTATATGCCTCAGTCTTAAGAACTTTTAATTTGAAGTTGGCAACAACACATTAATAAGCCGTTTTACTAGGAAAATTATTTTCTGCAAGCATTTTCTTTAACTCACTCTGTTGCCACATTAACTTTAACTTTCTTTTTACTATGTTCAAGACGCATTAATAAGCAAAAACACTGGTCTTTAATGTTATTTCAGTAGGACACTCGTTAATCACTTTAGTTCAAACGGAGAGGAACCTGAGAGGTGTTATGATAAGGAAAAAATCAAGGTAGGTACAGAAATTCAGTTATAAGTTACCTTATATTTGTGCACTCTAAAGCATCCAATGAGCTGATCCTTCACTATACATTATTATAGCATTCCGATACAGTGATTGCGCAATGTGGTGGCAACTGCATGTTGGTAGTTGGATTTGCAGGTAGAATTGCTGGACTCTGTCACTTCTTGGTGTCGATGATAGATACACATTCCAGAATAGTTCCAGCTATTTATCCTTCCATCCGAGGCATTGGAATGTAGCAGAAATAGCCTCTCTCAGAACCAGCACAATATGCAACTCTTACATGGCAATGCACAGTTTGGTAGTTCGTCCCCGACTCGCAGCTCGTCCCGACTGACTCTTCTTCCACCTTTTCTACCTAGGTCAACCACAATTTGCGCGCGCTACACAGTTCCGTTCCCGAGGGGAACCACAACACCTTTTACATACAAACTAACTAAGAACCCTAAGTGAGGATAAGCAGTTCACATAACCACAACACCTTTTACATACAAACTAACTAAGAACCCTAAGTGAGGATAAGCAGTTCACATAACAGCAACCAAATTCATTCAATAAAACAGGATATTTGCACATATTGACATTTCTACAAAAAATTATTCACACAGAAATTACAATTATGTATAGTAAGTTTTGTTCCCTCCAAATGGGACAAAGAATTTAAATGACAGATACACTACATTGCATAGAATCATATCAAGTCATAGAAGTTCTTACAAAGAGAGGAGTATACAATTTTATGTTATCGATTCAAACAAACACATTTACAGAAACTCAATGATGTAACATTAAATAAAACATAAGGAAACTAAATCAGTAAAGCACTAGAGTTATGGTGTTACAAGCGAAAGTAGAGTAAAATTCATCTCTCGGAAAGTTGACCTAAAATTCGGTGTTTCTTTATAATAGACAAACTTTGTTATAGATTTGCCCAATTTTATGTGTTTACTTTTTCCGTACATTCTTCACAGTGTTTGCCAATTTGGTGAGATCTATTTTTAGAAATTTCTTAAAATCCAGGTAGTTGCGGGGCTATCTTCATTATGCAAAATAAAATTCAAGAAAAGTAAACTGCATTAAGTAATGAATTGAAATCAAAATTTGTTTTTACACATTTATTTAGGAATCTATTCACTCGAACAATATGAGAAACAAACACGTCACACCACCTACATTAAAAAAAAAATTTCTGAATAAGGTAATTATTTCAAGAGCTTAGATACTTTTTTACAAGTTCAGAGGTAAGAGAAAAGAGAAGACATGACATATTTAATGTAATATTCTATGTAGCGGGTATGGGTTTAGTGACACTAGATATTAATCGCTGGGGACAGAGGGTAACAAAGGTCACTATTTTGTCAGGGCTGAAGGGAGGAAAACGACACATTGTGGGCGGTGGCATGGGTTCTCTACTTGGCTCAGTGGGTGAGGTGGGAGGGAAACATAGGTGGTTCCAGTAACAGTCTTTTATTGATACGTAACACCCTTCAAACAAACAGAGTAATACAATTCAGTACCGTGACCGTGACTCACAGCGGCGGTCGCGGGGTCTTCTCCTTGTGAATTCGCTCGCTGGGTTATCAACAAGCGGCTACAGCGTGGCGCCGAGTGCTCCATCCCGGAGTCGAACCAGCGACCCTCAGGATCGGCGTCTTCTGGTGGATTTCATCAACCTCTAGATTCACGGGTGACCCATTTGGTAAGGCTGCAGTCCCTTCGTCCTCACCAGCCACCTGAGTGAGCACCACATGAACTTCTTTCTGATAACATCTTGGTAGCATCTTCTGCGTTAACCTATTGGCGCGGTATCGATATCCTCTTCTGTCGAGCAGCGTAGCGGCTAAGACGTTTTAGCGAAGTATAACGTCCGCTGGCTAACCATCGTTTCTTCATGTGCTCTTTCTACCCTCGAAGGACCCCCTCATGCCCATTTGTCAGAGGTACATACTCGATGTTTTCGCCAATGTCACGAAGTTTCTACGGCGGTGACTGACTCTTCTGTCGCTGAGCAATGTCGACACACGTGCCTGCTTTCCATACTTTACCTCTATGCCGGCGTGGTCGAGCATTGCCCTATACTACTCAAAATCGCCAGATCCACCAAGCACGTGAACTCAGTATGCAGACGGTTCCGGGACCATTGACCCCTGATGTGCGAACTGCGCTGGTCGTTGTTCCCCTTAGAAGCATTGCCCGCCTGCTCGGTCATTGACCTACCGCAACGCTGACTGCTGCTGCGCAAACTTCGCTGGTCATCGGTCTCCTTGTTCAACTGCTGCCGCTTCTGAATATTGTGGCTTACCGTGTCAAGTCTCTGAACGTTCGCTTAACTTATAATAGTATTTTTCTGCCGAATCTCTGCTTTGAACAACCATAATATTTATTATACACAAACATAAATAACAAGTAATTATTATACATAGACATTATACCCCCTATGTCTGAGCAACTGCGAGCTCGATTAGTGTGAGCTGTTTTCTATCATATAATTGTTACGCTTGTTACTGGAGGTATGGCCAAATGCTAAAGAAAATTTTGTAAAATTTAATTCCTTTACTGAAGGGTCTGCTCACACAACGTATTTGTGCTAACGTACGCCATTTAACCAGCTCTTCAGAGGAGTCGTCATTAGCAGAAAGAATTCTACAAACACGTTTTCCCAGCTGCATACAAGACGGTCTTGTGACCAGCTTAAGTACTTGTCTCTTACATCACTAACGGCAGCAGTATAAAAGAATACATTACAACAGAGTTATACGTTTAACGTTTACTAGAGTTCTGGTATTTAGGAATAGAAAGCTGGAGCAAACTTTCGTCACAAAGTAATACCTCAGGCACATAGTAGCCCTGTTTTAAAGTCCTCTTGTTGTGAGATATAGTAAAAAGTACTGATGAAACAGCTGGGGCCAAGGGTAGCTGATCAGTGAGTGACTGGATGGAAGCCTTCGACCCGCTTACCGATTCTACGTAAGACCAGAATTCCCTTGGGTTTTCAGCAAGAACTTTTGCTAGGTATGACGGTGGTACTGGTTGTATGCTTCACGCATCGCTCTTTTTACAGCAGCACGAATTTCTGCTAACTTTTGCCTGTCGTCATTCTCCCGATCTTTCTTGTACCGCGAGTGCAACTGTCTTTGCTTCTGAGCATTCTCCGAATTGCGCTGTTAAACCGCGGTGGGTCTTTACCGTCCGTAACCTACTTTTTCGGCACATACTTCTCCAGTGCGTGATTTACTATGTGTTTAAAATTTGCCCATAATTCTTCCACGTCCATCGTACCGGAAGTAAATTTAGTCGATTCATTTACTAAGTGGCACGCTAATAACTGCTTATCTGCTCTTTCTAGAAAGAATACTCTCCTATCCTTCATGACCGACTTTTTAACTTTCGTAACCATACACGTAATGACAACATCATTATCACTAGTCCCTGTCTCAACACTGACACCGTCAATGAGGTCTGGTCTCTTCGTGGCTACCACATCTAAAATATTTCCATTACGCGTTGGCTGTCGATTTAGCTGCTCAAGACAGTTTCCGGATAATGTGTTCAAAAGTAACTCACACGACGGCTTGTCTGTAACACCTTTAATGAATTCATGCACATCCCAGTCTATACTAGGTAGGTTGAAGTCACCTCCGACTAATATAGCATGATCCGGGTACTACTGCGATACAGAGTGTAGACTCCCTTTGAATGATTCTAGAACTGTCACGGTGAATCCTGGTGGCCGGTAATAACACCCCTCAATTAACTTTAGTTCCCCTAGCCCTGTTAAACGTGTCCAGATAACTTCACAATTACACTCTACTTCGACCTCAGTTGACACAATATTTATGTCAACTGCAATGAAGACACCACTTCCTACGGTGTCTAATCTGTCTTTAAGATACACGTTCCAACCCTCACTAAATATTTCTGAACTTCCTATCTCAGGATTCAGCCAGGTCTCAGTTCCGAGAATAATTTGCGCGCCCCACGCTTCCTGGAGTACAGTAAATTCAGGAACTTTATTCTGAACACTCTGAAAATTTACTGCTAATATCTTGATAGCTGAAGTGTCTATACACTGAGCGCCCCCTGATTTCCCTGCCTGCACGTCTACTGGTGAGTGTTCATCAGGACACCTCGCACTACTGCCTAGCCTAAAAAAACTCCATGTGCACGCCACAAGTACTCTGCTACCCGAGCAGCCGCTTCCTTTGTGTAGTGCACCCCTGACCTATCTAGGGGCGTCCTACAATTCCCCACCCAATATCTCATGTTTAGAAATCTGCAGCCAAGACCATCACAGAGTCGACGAAGCCTCTAGTTGAGACCCTCCACTCGGCTCCAAACCAAAGGATCCCGATCCACTCTGGGAACGACATTGCAAAGAGAGAGTGTGCTTGCACCCCGCGTACGAGGCCAGCGGTCTTCACCAAATCCACTGGCCGCCTGTACGAACTAAGGATCGCCTCAGAACCCAAGCGACAGGCATCATTGGTGCCGACATGGGCAACTACTTGCAGACGACTGCACCCAGTACGCTCGATAGCCACAGCAATATGCGACTGCGCAGTTGCGTCACCAGCGCCAATTACATTAAGCAGAAAACCAAAGAAGAATGTTGCAAGCCGAATCTACGAAGCAAAGGCTGCTTTTAACAAGAGATGAGACGTTTCTCCCACTCAGGGAACACGTCATAAAGACATTTTGTTTCGGGTGTGCTTCTGTACGAAGGTGAAGCATGAACACTAGGAGAACTAGAGAAACGCAAAATTATAGCGCTCGAGAAGTGGTGCTAGCGCAGGATACTAAAGACTGCCGTGTAGTGTGATGTAATGAAGCCTAATACACATTTTATTATCTCGAATACCAATGGGTATCAATGTTTTCATGGATAAGTGAAAACGTTCATATAAATCATTGTTTACTAAGATGCATCATTTGATTCATGGCTGTTCACGTTTTATGTGATCAGGATAATTTTGAACTATAAACATGAAAATACATAACTCTATTTTCAAAAAATGCTTCAAATGGGTCTGAACACTATGGGACTTAACTGCTGTGGCCATCAGTCCCCAAGAACTTATAACTACTTAAACCTAACTAACCTAAGAACTGCACACACATCCATGCCCGAGGCAGGATTCGAACCTGCGACCGTAGCGGTCGCGTGGCTCCAGACTGTAGCGACTACAACCGCGCGGCCACTCCGGCCGGCTAACTCTATTTTTATTAGGCTTCATTAAGTGTATTTGTTGATCTAATTAAGATATTTATGAGAGATGTAAATAATCATGTTCTTTGCTCTTTTGTATATAAGTCTCTCTGACACAGGCCGAGATTGGTGGTAGAAATCAGTTATGCTTGAGCTACGGTATGAGTTGGTAACTGGATACAATTTCGCAAGCATTTCATTGACATCCTTTTTGGACAGAACTATGCTGCCATCACCGAAACTTCTGCTTTTGAATTTTTACAACCTGTTATCCGTCAGTGTTACAAGTCGCTTCACATTGCATATGTAAGCTCCACAACCATGAGGGTCAATACACATAGGCATGTCAAATGTAAAAAAATGTTCGGCAGGTTTCGGACATACCGATGTGTAATGATCTTCATGGTGGTGGGGTGTACGTATGCCAGTGTAAAGCGACGTGTATCACTAATGAATAATATATTGTAAAAATTCAAAAGCAGAATATCTGATGATGACAGCATAGCTCTGTCGAAACCTGTCAACCAATAAAATGCTTTTTTTTTTTTTAGCGAACTTGGCTTGTGAAGTTTTCCTCAGTCACCATACATTGCAGATGCCCCCAGACTCACCACCCCAAGAATATATGGTGTAAGGGATGTTGGAGTGGTAGAGTCTTGTGGAATCTTTTGTGAATAGTAGAAACGTTGTAGACAAACCTAAGAAACAGAACTTTGTAACTCGCATATTTCGTGAATCAGTCATCTGAGTAATTAATTATACAGAAGATACAATGAAGCAACTGTTTTTATCCGATAATCAGCGTATTCTCCAACTTAACAGTCCTGGAAATAATGCAATTTATTCGTAAAAGCAATACCTAGAGACGTTGTCACATCCCTCAGAAGAGACAATGAAGTCATCATCAAGAGAGTCACACAGGTACTTCCTTAATAGTTGAGTACAGTGTACAAGTCTTGTCAGTATCATTCAGAAATAGCTAACGTACATAATGCGGACAAACTGCTGCGTAAACATTAGTGAAGCAGGCGTGTTACAGTAGACGAAGTATAAAATGAGGAGCTTATTCGACTTAGAAGAGGCACACGGGTAGGCCATCATCTGATCATCATCTGAGACATGACAATGTCACGAAAAATATCAATGAAGGGGCAGCAGAAAGGAAGAACACAAGAGGCAGACTGAGATTGGAATACCAGACCACGGAAGGCACTAGCTGTACCACCTATACGGCTAAGAAGAGAAAGACCGAGAACAGAAAACCATAATGAGCTGCTGCCAGTCATGACTGAAAACGTAGGAAGAAGAAATCATTACTAGGATAATTCCACACGATACCCGCTGTAAAATACTGAATTAAGAAAAGTATCAGTTGTAAAGTAACAAGTATAAACGTATCAGAATCGAGATGAAACTACATGGTGTCAGTAAGCATTGAGACTTATTTCGTGTCACCAGAATATCGTATCACATGTAAGAGGGAAAAGAATAGAATTCTACAATTATCACAGGTAATAGGAATATTTAATCAGTATTTATTTAATATTATAGGCGACATGCCTGTCATGAGAGAATCACTGATAGTATTACTTTTTCCATCTCATTTACTCACTCTTGAAAACCTGCCATTTTAGCAGCAGTAATCGATCTAACAACTGCGCCAGACACTTTATGTCTTGCCGACCGCAGCGCCATATTCTGCCCGTTAACATACCTCTGTATTTGAGTACGCATGCCTATACCAGCTTCTTTGGCGCTTCAGAGTATTTCCTCATCTATAATGTGCTTTTTCTCCCCTTTTACAGTTTTACGCATCCATTCGGGTATTTTAAGAACCGTTTTTTCACATAATTGTCTTCTGCAATTTTAGTACAGGACCCTCCCTTTTTAAATCTCTAGCATTACGGCTACTATCTGTCTGCCCCAACCCCCTCGCCTTTTTTTCCCGCTCTCAATCCGCCCTTGTTCCATTTTATAATTTCACTATTTTGTGCCATTTACATTTTACATGCCCATTGTTCTACACTTTTATTTTTCAATCTGAATTTTTAAGTACATAATATTAGTATAAGCCTTATGTTAAACTCATGACATCGCCACCACCTTCTCCCTACTTCCTTTCCCTCCCCCAATTCAGCCTCACTCCGTCTCACCCCAGCCCCTGTCCCTACCTGCAGCATATATCTACTTAAAACAATGACCACAGTTGCTAAACACAGTACTCTTATATGTGGTTCTGAGTAGACAAGACGGGGTTTCGTCGCAAATACTTAGGTGAATTCTTCATTTACACTCATGCTCATAAATTAAGGATGATTGCAGAATGTGGTTCCACACAACATGGCACTACACAAAGCTGGCGCAAACAACATAGTCACATAGGGAACACACGCGACACAGATCCGTAAGTACACGGTGTTGGAGATAAGTTGAAAAAATCGTCCCGAAACACATGTACTACAAAACGCCACAGTTTTCTGCGCATGTACCCTGACATCAATACGGGATGTGATCGCCATGCACACGTACACAGGCCCCACAATATGTTGGCATACTCTGGATCAGGTGGTCGAGCAGCTGCTGGGGTATAGCCTCCCATTCTTGCATCAGTGCCTGTCGGAGCTCCTAAAGTGTCGTAGGGGTTTGAAGACGTGCAGTGATACGTCGACCGAGAGCATCCCAGACGTGCTCTATGGGGTTTAGGTCTGGAGAACAGGCAGGCCACTCCATTCGCCTGATATTTTCTGTTTCAAGGTAACTCCTCCACCATGGCATCTCGATGGGGCCGTGTGTTATGGTCCATCAAGGAGGAAGGTGGGGCAAACTGCACCCCTTAGAAGGCGGACGTACTGGTGCTAAATGATGTCCCGATACACCTGACTTGTTACAGCTACTCTGTCAAAGACATGCAGGGGTGTACGTGCAGCAATCATAATCCTACCCCACACCATCGAACCACGACCTACATACAGGTCCGTTTCAAGGACATTAAGGGGTTGGTATCTGGTTCCTGGTTCACGCCAGATGAAAACCCGGCGAGAATCATTGTTCAGTCTATGTACCTACACTTGTCTCTAAACATAACCTGGGACCACTGTTCCAATGACCATGTACTGAGTTCTTGACACCAGGCTTTACGGGCTCTCCTGTGACCAGGAGTCAGTGGAATGCACCTTGCCGGTCTCCAGGCGAATAAACCATGTCTGTACAGTCGTCTGTAGACTGTGTGTCTGGAGACAACTGTTCCAGTGGTTGCGATAAGGTCCCGAGCAAGGCTACGTGCATTACTCCGTGGCCGTCCGCGGGCACTGTTGGTGAGATATCGGTCTTCTTGTGGTGTTGCACACTGTGGACGTCCCGTACTATGGCGCTTGGACACGTTTCTTGTCTGCTGTATTCGTTACCATAATCTTGAGATCACACTTTGTGGCACACAGAGGGCCCGTGCTACGACCTTCTGTGTCTGACCAGCCTCCAGTCACCCTAGTATTCTACCCCTCATAATGTCATCAATATGTGTTGTCTCAGCCATTTTCAACACATAGTCACCATTAGCATGTCTTAAAACGTTTGCACACTTACTCGCTGCACCCTACTCTGACGTGCACCAACACGCCTCTGCGTATGCGAAGTGCTGCCAGCACCATTGTGCGACAACCTCAGGTCAAATTCACCGCATGGTCATACCCCGAGGTGATTTAAACATGCAAACCGTCCACCAGAGCGTTGTTTCACCATGTATCAGCATTATCCTTCATTTATGAGCATGAGTGTATATACTGTTCTTATCATTTATACTAACTGTAAAATATTATAAGACACATATTTATTTTTACTTTGTTTTAAATCGAAAGATGACCGAGAGTGCTTCAAAACAATGTAATCTAAGGAAGAGCATGCAACTGAACCGGAACAATAAATGGGAGATAACTTTAATTTTTGAATGGCTAGAAGGTGAAGCTCCATTTGATGGAGAAGATAAGAGCAACGGTCTCCGTGGAAAATGGATTCGTGTGTTGTAGGATCCCAAATGAGTAATGAGACGGCAGTGATTACAGAAGTACTTACTCGTTTGTAATCAAATCGGTGAAGTTACAACCCGAAGATAAAATGTGAGAATGATAGTCATTAATGATTCAGGAACTTCGAGGAATGAAGGCCGTGTGGACGGATGACGTTAAAGAAGAAGAAGCAGCAGCAACTGGCAGTAACAAGATTACGCTGGCAGCGCGAGGGAAAGACGAAACAGAAGACGGCGCATGGTTCGTTACGGCACGACGGGGGAAGTCTGCAGAGTTGGTGTAACAGGAGGCGCGGCCCCCGTGACGCGCTATCAGCCCGGAGGCACGTCAAAACCACTGTGCGGCGGGCAGCGCCGGCCCGGCTATTAGATGTGGGCCGACAGGCGGACGGCGGCGCCGCAGCGCGGCCGTAATGAGGTTAGCCGGCGGGAGGGGCGCGGGGGCGGCGGCGGCACTGTGCTATACCTGGCACCTCTGTGCAGCGCCCGGGGCCCCGAATATCACCGCTACGTGTGCGGCATGGCATCGCTGCTGTTTGGCGACCTCGTCACCACTCGCTCATTCTCAGTGTTGTAGCCTCGCGGATGCGGGCAGATACGCTCATCCAACAGCCTAAATGAGTTTACCGTAATTCTTCTGTGCTCTTCGGGATTGCGACAAGGTGATGAATTCGAAATGAGGTTCTTAATCATAACAGGGTAATATATTTCTCGTCATTATTTCACAGTGAGCTACAGCGTGCCTTAATTTCAATACCAATTACGCGTACTCTTACAGAGTATTTGGAAATTCATGCTACGCAGTTCTAGGACTTGTAGAGGGCAGTGAGTAGACAATATTTTTAACTGGAACGCATGTCACGAAACGTACCGTTTCCGTGCTACAAATATATTGATGACACGACCGATTTTAGAAGTAATTGACTAAGCATGACCCCGTCATCACTTGTTTTACAGTTCCACTCATTAACAGCCAAAGAAATTCCTCGTGTACTCGTTGATGGGTTCGATTCAACGTGACCTGGTGCGACCTCCTCCAATCCGGGTTTGTGTAGTCTGCATGCAGCACCACAGTCACTTCGGCTGACGATAAAGGTAGTCTCGAAACCGTTGCGTTAATTGTAGCGAAAAGGGTATGCGATGACGTCGGACGCTGTGGAGAACTATCTCGATGAAGGCGAAGATCAACTCTTCCAATACCATGAGTCTCGTCATTCAGAAGGGTCATGTCGGCGTATTTTTCGAACGCGTACTCAACCATGTCGCTCTAATTCCCGGTAAGCCTTTCGGGATGTGAGGTCGTGGTTCAAGAATCTCTTCTGTTCCTGACGTTTGGTCCAGGACTGCGCTGGATATCCTCAGAGGCGTTCCTCCACTGAGTCTTGCTGACTGACCGGTCGGACGTCCAAGAGCGACATATATAGGCCTACTGCAGGGAAAGGGGTGTGGTCGAAGTAACACGTGATGAACAGACGTAATCCTTGTAAAAGATAAAACTTAACTATCCATTGTCGCCTTGTCAATGACAAAGTTGTCTAGAGATTCTACAGAGCTACGGTTCATATGTCGCTAAGTTTCATTGCCTCCTCTTTACTTTTAAAATTATCCTGATGCTTATAAATTTCAATGGCTTCTCTACATAGCCGTGGGTAATAATTTGACGCTGTCGATAAAATTTCTGTATCAGAAAAATTCATGGATTCTTGACTGAAAAGTATGCTCTGCTACAGCTGATTTCTCTATTTTCGTTCGTGCTCTTTTAGCCGTGTATTTACGTTCCTCTTGGTAGTTCCAATATAAACTTTACCACACGTACACGGAATTTTATATACACCACATCTCGACAGAGGTGGACTTTTATCCTCCACAGATTGTCGTACTTGCCTTATTTTCTTTGTTGGGCTAAAGACCGGTCCGATGTCACTTTTCTGTAAAATCTTACGTATCTGATCCGTTATTTTTTTAATAGAAGGGAAGGAACTGTACTTTCCGTTGTGGTGTTTCATCCTTGTCCTTCGTTCTTCTGTTCCTTGGTCGCAAAATTCTCTTTACTTCTTTCTCTGAGTACCCATTTTTCTTGAATGCCTGCTTCAGGTGTTTTATTTCAGCGTCCAGGTGTTCCGAAGTGCATATCCGTTCGGCTCTGTCGACAAGACTTTTAATCACACCTCTCTTTTGTTGTGGATGGTGATTGGAGTTTTTATGCAAATATCTGTCCATATGAGCTACTTACGCAAAAACTTTATGTTCCAAACTTCCATCGGACCGTCTCATAACTAAAACATCTAAGAAAGATATTGTGTTATCATTTTCCATTTCCATGGCCAACTGGAGTTCTGGCCAGGGCCCGTCAGCACCGACATTGGACTCTTGATGACCGGAAACATGTTGAGAATGTGAGAACGAAGTATTTCGCGGCGGCACTCATGTGTAAAACATTCTCGGGTTTCTTGCCGCGTCAATTCGGGATAAAATCTGAAGCTTTCGACTATAGCCTCCACCGTCATCGTAAGGAGCAACTGACTGTCTTCACTGCTGCTGTGGTGACCTGTTATGGCTCGTGGACGGCTTCTGATTGGTCACCTTATGATTGGTCGGCGATTACGTACTGCTGTCGCAGACGGTGTCAATGTCTGCGTTGGTGGCGCCACCGCTTCTTTGGTAATACAAGCACTGCAGGGAATGTCTGCTGCTTCTCTGCATTGAGCGCTCGTTTCCGTGCAACGCTCAGATAATGTCCGCTATCACGTTTATAGTTCTTCTTGCGTATTGTTATTTTAACAGCCTCCTCAATAACAGAATCCCAGTATGTGGGGGCACGGGATAAAATTTTTGTTTCATCGAATAGTATTCAATATTTGTTAGTGAGGCTCTGCTCCGCAACTGGGGATTCCTCTAGTCCTCCATTTTTAATATGCCGTTGATGTTCTGCGCAGCGTTCGGAAACGCAACGAATGGTCTGACCTATATAGTTGCTTCCAAACTCACAGGGGGTATGAATTCCAGTGACCCCGAGGCCGGGACTGGCGCATCATCTCCTTAATTTTCTTAGGAGGACGAAAAATCGGACTTACACCCCCTCTACACAGGACTCTTCCTATTTTACTGGATATAGCGCCAGAAAAGAGCAGAACGGAAATCGGTGTTTCATCCTGTAATTTTGCAGCATTTTCACGTTACCTTTTCTTGAAGAACGCTGCCTTTATAATGTGTGTACATAGCTATTCTTTCGGAACACGTACTAGAGGTGGTTAATTTCAGACTTCAAGGGTTCCTCTTCAGAAACAGATTTTACTTAATATACCAACGTGTTCAATATGGTTCTCTTCTGAAAAGGATGACGGAAAGTCTTGCATTAAAATATAGATCGGTTGCGTCGGCTTGCGGTACACAGAGTGGCCGAGAGGCCCGTCTGCCTATCGTTGTACTAAAACGTCTAAGAATGGCAACGTTCCTTCCTTCTCCATCTCGACATTGAAGTGGATGTTCGGATGTATGCTGTTCATGTGTTTCGATAATTTTTCGAGAGCTTCTGTGCCGTGTGGCCACACCACTAATGTATCGTTGACATAACGGTAAAATGATGAACGGAGGGGAGCCGAGTTTAATCTACGTTCCTCAAAATTCTCCATAAGAAAGTTAGCCAATGATGGAGACAACAGAGAGCCCATCGTCATATCGTCCTTCATTTCATAAAATTTACTGCCATACGAGAAGTAGGTGGTCATCACATGCCGGACCAACTTTATAGTTTTAGGAGGAAAAAGATCCACCAGCGTTTCCAAAGTGTCTTCCACACCAACTTCCGTGTATAGCCATACCACAGCCAGGCTGACTAAAAAGTCGTTTGGACTAACTTTAAGCTGTTTCATTTTCTCAATGAACATCTGTTGCCTGGCCGGACGTGTCTTGTTTCAAATTGCGTCGAGCGGATGGACGTGTACGGGGATGGAGACAACCTCATGAATCTATGGAACCTGTATGTCAGCAGGGAAATGTTCAAGCGGGTGGAGTCTCTGTAGTGGTGTGGGGTGTCTGCAGTTGGAGTGACATAGGGCCCCTGATAAGTCTCGATACGACTCTGACAGGTGACACGTATTATAAGAATCCTGTCTGATCACGTGCATCCATTCTTGTCCATTGTGCATTCTGAAGGACATGGACAATTTTAGCAGGACAATGTGACACCCCATACGTCTATAATTACTGCAAAGTGGCTCCAGGAACACTCCTCTGAGTTTAAGCACTTCCACTGCCCACCAAACTCCCCAGACATGAACAGTATTGAGCATACCTTCGATGCTTTTCAGAAAAGATATCCACTCCGTCGTACGCTTACAGATTTGTGGACAGCCCTGCAGGATTAATGGTGTCATTTCCCTCCAGCACTACTTCAGAGTCAATGTCACATCGTGCTGCGGCACTTCTGCGTGATCGCGGGGGTCCTATAAGATATTAGCCAGGTGTACCAGTTTCCTAGGCTCGTTAGTGTATATGACCGTAAACAACACAAAATAGACCCTAAGACAGAAACGAAGTAAAACAAGAAGTAGCAACACTAAGGAATTTATCAGAATGAGACGGAAACCAATACGTGGTATGTACACCGACAGACAAACAAATGATTACAATTCAGCACAAAGAATTTAACAAATTGACCAAGTCAGTAACGTGTTAGTCCACCTCTGACCCTTATGCAAGCAGCCAAACGGCAAGCCTTCCTGAATAAAACCTCGGAGCGTTCCTGGTGGTGTCAAGCCAGATGTTACTGCGAGTGGCCTACCATTTTTTCTTTATGGTCGCCAGATTGTTATTGACTGGGAGCAGATCATGAATATACTGGAGGTTGGAGAAGGGGAGAATTACCTGGGAAGGTGACCATGAGTTTGGCGGGTGTTATTTTATAAGCATCATGCACTGCTATATTGAACGCTAATTATAGCCAGGTTATATAGACCTATCCCACTTCCGCCGCATCTCAGTGTGAAGTATGATGAGACCTGACTTTAGATTCGAAATGAAGGCTGGGATGGTGCAGTGTTGTGGTCACTTGCTTGATATCGCCAGCCAGAACCTTCGGAGCACAAAACATGGAGGAGGAGGAGGAGGAGGAGGAATTAGTGTTGAAAGTCCCGTCGACAACGAGGTCATTAGAGACGGAGCGCAAGCTCGAGCGAGGGAAGGATTGTGAAGGAAATCGGCCGTGCCCTTTCAAAGCAACCGTCCCGGCATTTGTCTGAAGCGATTTAGAGAAATAACGGAAAAACTAAATCAGGATGGCCGAAGACGGGATTGAACCGTCGTCCTCCCGAATGCGAGTCCAGTGTGCTAACCACACAAAACATGGATAATATTCGTAGCGGAGGAGTGAGCGTATCTGAAGTTGTAGCCTGATCTAATTGGAACCAACCTTGCGAAGGGGGAAAAGGCAACGTTGGCAACTAGGATGTAACAATGACCCTCCCGAGTCTATGACAGTGGTCCTAGATAATCGGTTATCACCTTATGGTGTTCAGCCCAGTCCGAATTAAGTTCCCCAACCCGGCTGTTAGGTTTGGGCGTAGCCTCAGTTTACTCCTCTAATCCTTAATCATCTTACAAACATCCCCACAGAGCGTGGGCCAGATCAACTGATTCTTAGTTTTCAGCATAGTTTCATACACCCCCAATAGCTCCATCTCCCCTCCCCAGAGAACCATGGAAGTACTTAAAAATTGTGGTTGTTAATTGAACGAGCAGATAGATTTTATCTTTCCTATCCTGTTGCGTATGCTGACTCAACAGTCTAACCTTTAGAGAGCGTACGTATGAATCCTGTCTGATAATCTGCATCCATTCATGTCCATTGTGCGTTCCGACGGACTTGGGCAATTCCAGCAGGACAATGCGAGACCCCACACGTCCAGAATTGCTACAAAATGGTTCCAAGAACACTCTTCTGTGTTTAAACACTTTCGCTGGCAATCAAACTCCGCAGATATTAGCATTATAGAGCATATCTGGGATGCCTTGCTACGTGCTGTTCAGAAGAGATTTTCACCCCCTCGTGCTGTTACGGATTCATGAGCAGTCTTGCAGGATTGATTGTGTCGATTACCTCCAGAACTACATCAAACATTAGTGCAGTCGATGCCAGGTCGTCTTGCGGTCTCTCTGCATGCTCGCAGTGGCCTTACACGATGTTAGTCAGGTGGCTCTTCACTGTAACACGCCATCTCTTGTGAACCTTGTCTCGTGTGTAAAAAGTGCCATATCTCAAAAGGTATTTGTTTCCGAATATATAATTACCGGAACTTTTTCTCCAGCTTTGACCAATACTACCTGCTCTACGAATTTCTGACACTTTTTTAAAAAATCTTGTTACGTTCATGTGAGTACCATCGTATTTGGATACTGCTGGAGCTACCATTAGCTCTTTATTTCTAATAGTTGCTTTAATCATGTTCATTGTGATTAAGCAACTGTCTGTGCTTAATCACACTTCGCAGTAGGAAATAAAGGCTGATACCTAGAGCGCAGTTAGTGTAGGAAAGACTGCGCGACAGGCTGCCAGTTCAGGAAGACCTGACACCACAGAGTAGAGAATAGTGGCTTATAGTGACCGTAGCGACACCAGATTTTACAACATGCAGAGAAAAACCATGATGTGTCGTGATCACTGTTTGATGCCTTTTAGGGTTCTGATGATAGTACGGGCAGACCGTTGCTGATTAAAGTTTTAAAGTGAATTCTTTTTCATTTTTCTTATATTAAAATACTTGTCAGATTCTCCGGCAACAGAGGTCATTAATTTTAAAAGCTATATGTTCGAAATCATCATTCAAATGCGTTTTTCGTCGATGGCTGGATATGACATTCTTGAAATACACTGACAGAAAGGAAATCTCAACACCAACAAAAGTTATGCGAGACAAACGAAAGTTAGTAGGCGTGTTTCTACATCCGAAAGATGACGTCGATAGAAATTTGGTGCCAGTGGCGTTAGTGGAACCATTGTGAGGGTGCAGATCAGGTTCGCTTTAAATTTACCCTATAACAACCATGAGTGTTTGTTACCCTTGGACGGGTGAGCTGATTTTAGTCAAGAAGGTCTTAAAACAACGACGATGTCGTTATCATCAGCTCACTGAGTTTCAACGTTCTCGTTTAATAGGGCAACGAGAAATAGTATTCTTTCCGCAGTACTGCAGAAAGATTTAGAAGGAGTGTAGCCACTGGACTCGTTTACTGGCAGCGATGATCGCACGAAGGTAAGGTAGCAGAAAGACTGGACTCCCGAGAGGGAAGAACATCGTGCTCGGCGTAGAGCTCTGACGCTTCCTTAATGCATCTGCAGCAGTAATTTCACCATCAATTGGCACCACAGTGACACAACGAACTGTTCGTGGTCGGTTACTTCAAGGATAGTCCAAGCCAGACGCCATGTAGCGTAGAAATTCACTGACGACAAACCATCGCCATTTTTGACTTCAGTGGGGTTAAGCGAGAGCTCATTGGAGGACGGTGTCGAGGTCTGTTGTGTTTTCGGATAAATGCTGCTTCTGCCTCAGTGGCAGTGATGCCCCTTTGTTGGTTAGAAGGACGACAGTTGAGAGCCTGAAACCATCCGGTCTGGGGCGTAAACACACTGGACCCACACCTGGAATTACGGTTCGGGTTGTGATTTCGTAGCCGGCCAGTGTGGCCTAATGGTTCTAGGCGCTTCAGTCTGGAACCGCGCGACCGCTTCGGTTGCAGGTTCGAATCCTGCCTCAGGCATGGATGTGTGTGATGTCCTTAGGTTAGTTAGGTTTAAGTAGTTCTGAGTTCTAGGGGACTGATGACCTCAGATATTAAGTACCATAGTGCTCAGAGCCATTTTGTGATTTAGTAAATGACAGCAGGAGCACTTGCGTGTCTATTCCACACACCATGGTTGCACATTTCCGCGTCAGTCTGGTGATTCGACCGGATGTGCTGCTATTCATGAACATCATTCCAGGAGGTATTTACCAAAAGGACAATGCTCACACACATACCATTGTGGTAGCGCAACATGTTCGACAGGAAGCCGACTTCTTGCCATGGCCTACTCGATCACCAGACCTGCCCCCAATCGAGCATATATCGGAAGACAACTTCAGAGTCATCCACAAACAGCAGTTCCTCTACTGACAGATTAAGTGCAACAGTCATGGAACTCAATCTCAAAAACTAACATCCGGCATTTGTACAGCACGATGAATTCACGTTTGTATACTTGCATACAACGTTCTGGCGGTTACAGCTGTTATTAATGTACCAGTATTTCACATTTGCAATAATAAGTCTTATTACAGACAGAACCTTGTGAAAAGTATGGTGGAGACGGTCTGTACCAGGTCCCTGTGCTATCCTGCGTTCAGTCGATCTTTCGTGAGTAGCTGAAGTGTAATCTTTCCCACATTGTCGCTGCTCGTAAAGAGTTTTGGACGTCTTGAGCGTTTATATTCAGTAGTCGCATGACCAGGTTAGTTTCAACAGCCGACTATTAAAAAAATTGAAAACGGTCGATAGTCGTTGAACGCCGAGCTACTCTTTTATGTTAGTTGTCGTTAAACATTCTAAAATGACGTAGTTATACATAGCTCCAAATTTCTGTGAAAGATTAAGATACATTTATTTTTTTCCTGTGGATTCCTTTGCAGCTCCACGAGGCTCTGCTCTAAGTTTTCCATTTTGTTTCTAGTACAAACGCCGAATTTTCTGCTTAATTATGGCTCAGATTTCAGACACGTATATTACCATGACTCAGGAAACAGAAGATTAGTGAAACATTTATGAGCCTTGCTTGTTGTACAAGGGCACGTTGAAGTAAGTAATTCCATAAATGAATAAGAATAAGTATTTCTTTTCTCAAATGGTTCAAATGGCTCTGAGCACTATGGGACTTAACAGCGGAGGTCATTAGAACTGCTTAAACCTAAGTAACCTAAGGACATCACACACATCCATGCCTGAGGCAGGATTCGAACCTGCGACCGTAGTGGTCGCGCGGTTCCAGACTGAAGCGCCTACAACCTCTGGCACACTCCGGCCGGTTTCTTTTTTCCTCATCGTAAATATATTTTCTGGGAAACAATTTGCATTACCGGGCCACTGCAACCAGTATCATGCTGAACTGTGTGAGTAATATTTGGTTTCCTCTTTAATACAGTATATAATACTTATTTTTGACAATTGCTATTGAGCATAAACCACTTATCTGTGTATATTAAATAATAAAAGCCTCTAATCTTATGCTTTTCATTTAGCGATTAGCTGTTAATGTACTCCTTATCACACGTTGTGAGCACTGCTTTACTTTACTGTCCATTAAATTGTATCGTATAATATCCTAGTGAAGTTTGCATCTTTGAAACGTCTGTGACACACAAGAGAACATTTCAAACTTTTCTTAAACATTCTATAAAGGACACGTTCTGTGAAACCTTGGTTTTGTGCCAGATTGTAACGCAAGGTACTTATACAGAATCTATGAATCCGTAACAAACTGCCATAATTAAATTGACTGACTGCTTCAACTAATCAACTGAAGAAGAAAGTAAAAGAATTCAGGGGAAGAAAGCGACACAGTAATGCATTTACTAAAAAACATTTACTGAAAACTGAACAATAAATCGGAGATGCGGAAAAGGACACATCATACAAGGAAGTCCAACTATCATAGAATGCAAAAGAAAAGTTTGCAGAAATGAGAATGGAAAATGAACTCCACTCATAAACATCAAGGAGAATGCATACAGGTGGAAAGATTTGCTGCTAAAATGAACGAAATGAAATGGGTTCCGGTTAGAAAGAGGGTAGTGGGTTCATCACTTCAATTTTGACATCAAACTGATGAGCAAATTAATGAAAGTGATTACTTATTCACCCGTGCCCCAGACCACCGCAGCCCTGGACCACGCCCTCCCACAAACCTGACCATGCCCGCCCACAACCCGAGACGACAACATATGTTTTTCTCAGCCTACACTGGCCCCCAGCCCCCTCACCACCTCCCCACCCACCCCATTCCCCAAAGAACCCTACGGGTGGAAATTTCAAATTTTGCAGAGATTTCTAACTTCGCCAGAAATTTCGAACTTTGGTGCAAATTTCTTTGTCTCAGGGGTGTGCTGACTCCCACCCCACTCCTCACCCAGGAACTGGGGGGAAATTAAAAATGGCAACCTCCTTTATGGGACTCAAACCCTGATTATACTGGATGGAAAGCCCAAGTGCACCCACCAACACATGGAAACTGTTCTGATGCAGGAGAGGAAGGTTAGGCAAGTGTGTGGCCTAAAATCGCAATACAACTCAAAAATTGGAGATGCCATACAACTGATGTTGCCCTGCGTGGAAAAAAATTCACAATACCACTCGAATCTAGTACAGACACACTTAAACGTTACACTTCACCTACACGCTAGCGGGAGAGAAGGCTCGGATGTTCATCTTTCCTTCACCTTTATTCTTTTTGGTGGGAATTATGTTCAACTAAGGAGAAGCTGGTTTTGGACAGACAGGAGTTCAAAACCGGATTACCTGTAGGCCTACAGCTGAGGACAGTACCTATCATTGTTTGATGTCAGAGTTTGCTACAGCCGCCTGCTCAAAAAACACTCTGCAACCAAGGCAACTGAAGCCAATACATGCTGTGATGGAAAAAAATGTGTCACAGTTCTCATTACACTTCGAAAATATCGTGAAAAAACAGAACTCGTAATGAAAGGTTCATAGTGCAACATGTGTGCTGGGGAAAATCGTCACCCTAAAAGAATGCAGAGGGACGGTATTCACAACGTGCGTTCTGCTCGATGTACAATCACAAACTGCCAAAAATCGAAGACTCTCATCCCTCCCCAGGCTCCCTCCTTTCCTCCCCACCCAAATCCATCCAACCCAACTACAGGGACGACACAGGCTTTTTCAAATGGCCAGCAGCTCCACAGAGCGTCTTGTAGCTGTTCTGCTTCCAGCAGCCAGCCCTACGTGGTCGCTGGCCACACAGCCTTCTGGAGACGGTCCTATGCCAACGGAACAGCATGAGTAATCAATTAAACAGTAAGAGATAAAAGAACGGCCGCTCAAGTGCAGTTTGTTCATCTAAAATACAGCGACAGAGCCCCCACACTTCACTCCATGGTCTGAGCGCGGCTGTGTTTGGCGACCACACGCAGTAGACACGCCCCCCTCACAACCAGACAGCATGCCATTCTGTAAAGTAGAACAATTGTATGCATCATCCACGTAACTCTTTCTTGAAATCTGTTAAACTTGTTTCTCGATAGGGCTGGATTCCTCGGGAACAACAACGAAATTCCGGAGAACGCTCCAGACGGCTTTCTCAAAAGCCAGCTGCTTGCAAAACAAGAAGTCTTCCGCCTAAAGCGACCGCAGCCACACACCGCACTGTCTTCAGTACAAAGCGCTTTGGCGAGCACGATGCCAGGCTTTCAACAATATCAGCGCCAAAGAGAGCTACACATACAATAGAGCGCGACGCCGGAATCCCTCAGAACCAAACCGTGATAAATAAGGGCTATCCCAGCCGCGGGTGGCTTGTCTAAATGGACAGCCAAGACCTCTTAGGGTAGTTGGCCGAGCACTAACATCAACTCCTATAATAAAGCAACTATTAACAAAGCGAACACAATATTGACAATAATAAATGTCGTCTTTCCACGAAAATAGGCACAGTCCATTTTCTTTCAGTTTTAAGAGCAAAATCGGTACAGTTTTTACGTTCGACTGCAGGATGCAATTCGCATCTCATTGCTTTGCGACGTCCAATGAAATACACTGCCGCCGATCGCAGATGATTACTTGTCTATTACAGACATTTCAGACACGCGAAATAACATTAGAGAGAACAATCTTTCACGCCATCAGCTAACATGTCGAAAAAAAAAATAAACAGCAAGCTGTTTTGTACACTGTGGCAGTCTCCTTTTACCACTGAGATGCTACATCATACAGGCATTTGCGAAATAAATCGTGAGAGTCCCTCTCGTAACTTCTATTAGAAGCTACTATAAGATTTTATCACACGTCTCTTAGGTTACATCGAAACCAAATAGCATCTGCAGGCACAGCTGACATTTTTTATGCATAACTCACCTCTTCCGACTTTTCTGTAAAGTTCCTGTCTTACAGCATCAGATTCTTGCGTTCTGGTTTTGTAAGCACTTTCATCATGATAACCAGTTTCACGCAACATACTCACATGTCTAAAGAAAAGAAAAACATTATCATTTCTAGATTCCACAATGAGCTATAATTCAAGTGGCGTCTACTTTATAACCAGAGGGTATGAAGTATGAAATAACACCTGTTTTTAAACACGCACTCGTGACGACGATAATAAAAAGAAAACAGTTATAAGTCCACGAGAATAGAGACAGCCTATTTCTATTAGTTCTACGACCAAATCGGTGTTATCTTGAGAGAACTATCTGCATCCAAAATGTAACCAGTTTTAGCACTACTTGTAATAGTATCTCCGATAAGACATGCAGAAAACAGGGCAAACGGGATCAAATGTAGAGTATGTAGTTGGAGGTGACTGGATGCGTACGAGTACAATGCCATGCTGTGCAGCCCGACCAGAAAAATAGTGCATTTTTGCTATGTTTAGCAGCCGTACTACATTTAGAAGCAATTTTAGAATACAGAACGAGAAGTGATGTCATGATCACATGGACAGAAGTGACATAAAATCGATAATATTACGAATACGTATAAATTGAGGGAATATACGCCGAAGTGGGGGAAACTGAGGAAGTACTTGCATATCTTCTGAGTGGTACAGAACAATTCTTGTTCATGGGAACGAGTATACGATAGCAATGGGAATACGAGAAAACATTGAGATGGAAGCACCGGGAACCGGTGCAACAGTCTTTTATTTTTCGTCAAGGCAACATTGAACTGTATATCTATTGAGGTAATAGTGACACAAGCGACTTGACTACTGTCTCTGATACTTTCCTGAAAAAAAAAAACACATATGCTTCTAAACTTACTTGCATATGCGTTAAGGATGACAGAGAGTGGATGGAGTGGTCGGTCGAAATAGAGTTGTAACGAGGTAGTATTTAATGGTTCGTTATTCTGTCGGGATGCATCAATTGTGTGACATAATGTGCGTTCGACTCACATATAACTGCATGCTTTGTGTGTGAATTAGAGCACTGTCTACTTGTAATAGTTAACAGCAAGCCTCTAGGTCATCAGAGGACTTACCCCTGTTTCGATACACACTTCTATACGAACGAAGGTTTATGCGACGTACTCCATTCCACCGCCGCATCTTGAGCATAAAATCGAGTCTTCAGTTTCATAACGTCGTTGATTCTAAGTTAGCGACAGGTGTTTATGAGGTACTACAATCCCCAAGTATACATCTGCTTGACAGTTGTCCTCTTTATGGAATTAGTGGAGGCATGACGTGTAATTTCACATGTCAAACACCGCTGCTATGCGTTTGTCTCTTTCTTTGTAAGGGGCATTCTGTATTACTAACGATCATTTTATATAGGAGTGATGCGAACATAGTATAATTTGTGAACCGTGATCGGATGTGAACAGTCGGGCATATACATATATGTACTTGTGTAAGAAGGAATCGATGTTTCAAGGAAGCATTTTTTCATTTTACATTTTGTCACTATAGTTTATCGTAGAGAAGCCTGGAAAGATAATGTATGTCACGTGCTGGAAATATACTTCTCACATTGTGGTAGTAACAGCGTTGCATTCCATAGGTTGTAAAGTGCAACGATATAACATTATAGCGTGTTTTATGTATAGAATCTTGTAGTCTTAGGAGTGCATTCGTTTATGTTCTCTCTTACCAATACTTTTTTGGTAATGACCCCAGATACTAGAACAACACTTTAAAATTGATACGGCAGTTGTTAAACGTAAAATGTTTCAAACTCCGACAGTTTGGAGTTCAATCATTTGTTAAAAAAAAAAAAAAAAAAAAAAAAAAAAAAAAAAAAAAAACGTTTCTCGTTCTGAACAGTCTTTTATATCATCTCAACAGTTTCATAACTACTATACACCGTTAAGGGATGGTAACCTCCTAGAAATACGCGCATCTGGAGAAATGTTGTGCTCATGGTTGGGTGTGGGACACCAGTTATGGCCTCGGTTCTCACTGTTCCTCCACGAAACTTAGAATGTATCGGTCTACTTTTGGTCAGCTGCAGATTAAATCGTGCGAGTGCTGCAGGGAGCGTTGGTCAAAGGCAGTGCAAGTAGCTCTTCCGGTCTCTAAATTTATCCTACGAATGCGACAATGCCCTGTGACTCCCATCCGCAAAGAGAAAGGTCGTAAATTACGCACTATTATCGAAGTGCTAGAGGTATGTAGGTCGCTGTCTGGTATAATCTGGTGTATATTTTCGAGAATTAACTACGAATGAACATACTGCACAATCATCTATTTACCTTCACAATGCTTCTCGCAAAGTAGTGGACGGGCTGTTTAGCGATGTTACAGAAATTGGGAAGCATGCTGCCATTGCTAAAATTGATCGCACTATCAACTGTGATACTTATTATAACAGTACATCAACGATGTGTTTTCTGTCCCATGCAGCTGGTCGGTGTGGCTGAGCGGTTCTATGCGGGTAGATTGCATGAAACAGGTTGTGATGATCAAATTGCTTCCAAGAATCTACTGCTGAATGAAAGAAAATTTACACATATGTCGGAAGAGGTGAGTTATGAATCAATAATGTCAAATGTAAGCATGCAGGTAATTGGTTTCGAAGTAATGGAAGACACGTGTGGTAAAATCTTAGCGCCATTTCTATTACAAGACAGACTCTCACGATTTGTTTCGCAGATGACTGTATGATATAGCACTGCAATGGTAAAACAAGACCTGCCACAGTGTACAAAACAGCTACGTCCTCCTCAGTTATAGGTTGTTTTTGTCAAACGTGAGACTTTTTTTTCGACGTGTGAGCTAATGGGGTGAAATATTGTGTTCTGTAATGTACTTCATGTGTCTGAAATGTTTGTAATACACAAGTGATCATCTGTAAGCGGCAGCAGTTCACTTTGCTGGATGTCGCAAAGCTATCAGATGCGAATTGTATCATGCAGTCGAACATAAAAACTATATCGATTTTGCTCATAATACCAAATGAAAATGGACTGTGCCTATTTTCGTGGAAAGAGGACTTTTATCATTATCACAAATGTGTTTTCCTTTTTATAGTTACTTTATTATAGGAATCGCATGGATGTTTAGTGCTCAGAATGGCATGGTAGCCGACTTACCTAAGAGGTCGCGGCTGTCCCTTTAGACAAACAACCCGCGGTTGGGATTGCCCTCATTTATCACGGTTTTGTCTTGAGGATGCTGACGTCGTGCTTAACTGTATGTGTAGCTTCCCTCGGTGTCGATAACGCTGACTCCCCAGCATCGTACTCGCCAGAGCGCGTTGTACTGAAGATAGTGCGGTGGGAGACTTCCTGTTTTGCAAGCAGCCAGCTTTTGAAAAAGCCATCTGGATCGTTCTAAGGAATTTCGTTGTTGTTTCAGAGGGGTCCAGTCTTTCCGAGAAATAAGTTTAACAAATTGCAAGAAAGAGTTGCGTTGAGGTTAAATACAGTTGTTCTCTATCACAGAATGGCGTGCTGGTTCGGGGTGATGGGGGCACATCTCCTGTGGGTGGTTGCTGGACACAGCCGCGCTCTGAACATGGGGTTGAAGTTTGGGGGCTCTGTCACTGTATCTTAGATACAAAATTTGTACTTGAGGCGTCTGTCCTTTTATCTCCAATTGTTTAGTTGACTAAACACGCTGTTGCGTTGGCGCCAGCGACCACTAAGAAGATGCCACTAGGAAGATGCCACTTGCCATTAAAAAATGCCTGTGTCCTCCACATAGTTGAATGGATGCAGGAGGTAGAGGGAGGGAGAGGGGAGGTATTACGATCTTCGATTTTTGGCGGTTTGTGATTGTACATCGAGGAGAACGCACTTTGAATTACTGCCACCTTTGCAGTCTTTTAGGGCAACGATATTCCCCAGTACATGTGCTGCATTATGACCCATCCATTCTGTTTTTTTAATGATAATTTCAAAGTGTAATTAGAACTGTGACACATTTTTTCCATCATTGTAGCATGTATTGGCTTCGGCTGACTAGGCTGCGGGGTGGGTTTTGAGCAGGCATCTGTAGTGAACTCTGACATCAAAGAACGATAGGTACTGTCCCCAGCTGTATGCCTACAGGTAGAAATGGAAATGAGCGTATGGCATCGTTGGCCAGGAGGCCCCATCCAGGGAAGTTCATCCGCCAAGTGCAAGACTTATTTGAGTCGACACCACACTGGGTGACTTACACGCCGGTGATGAGTATGGATTGATGATGAGGACAGCACAACACTCAGTCCCTGAGTGGAGAAAATCTCCAACCCTGCCGGGAACCGAACCTGGGACTGCTTGCATCGGAGGCGAGTATATTACCACCCAGCTAAGCAGGTGGACTGTCTAATTGTAATATACTTTTTAAGCTCCTCTCTGTCCAACACCAGCATCTCGTCAGTTGAACATATTTCCTGCCAAAGAGAATAAAGATAGTACCTTACAACCGAGCCTTTTTTCTCGTCAGCTTGTATGTGAAGGGTAAGGTTTGAGTGTGTCTGTGCTAGTTTCGAGCGGTATTGCGAAACTGATCTTAGTAGGATAACACAAGTTGTATGCCATAGCCAATTTTTGAGGTGTATTGCGATTTTATTCTGTCCTTGTGTAGCGCCACGCATATTGTTGTATAATTAGACCCGATCTTTATGATCAATTATGTAATTAGGACTGATTATTGCGTCACTTTCCCGACCCAAATAAATAAAGTACACTAACTTAACCTTTCTCTCCTGCATATAGACAATTTCCATGTGTTGGGTTACCGAGCAAGGTGGCGCAGTGGTTAACACACAAAAATCACGTTCGTGAGGACGACGGTTCAATCCCACGTCAACCCATCCTGATTTAGGTTTTCCGGGATTACAATAAATCACTTCAGGCAAGTGCTGGGACGGTTCCTTTGAAAGAGCACAGACGACTTCCTTCCCCATCCTTACCTAATCCAATGAGACCGATGACCTCACAGTTTGGTCTCATACCCCAAATCAACCCCAACCCCATGTGTTGTAGAGTGCACTTGGGCTTTCCATCCCAGAGTGACGGACAGAATCGGCCGTATATTCTACAGACATGGCGTAAAGACGATTTTCAAACCAATAAGGGAGATCAAAGAACATATTATATAGGCGGTGGAGAAAAGGTACCCACTTGCAACGTCGGGGATATACCGCATACCATGAGGAAAAGTTTATGTCGGAATGACTGGACGATCAGTAAACACCAGGATCAAAGAACATGAGTGACATTGCAGATTGGGGCAGGTGGAGAAATAGGCCGTGGCAGAGCACGCACTGAGTGAGACCGACCACGTAATAAAGTTCGCCGACACGAAAGTTCTGATTGTAGAGGAGCACTATCACACCCGCTTGTTCAGAGATGCTGTAGAAATACAAAAAAGCGCGAATAGCTTCAACGAGAAAGAGGAAACCCTTAAGGTAAACGGATCCTGGCTTCCCGTACTGCAAAACCGTTCAAATGGCTCTGAGCACTATGGGACTCAACTGCTGTGGTCATTAGTCCCCTTGAACTTAGAACTACTTAAACCTAACTAACCTAAGGACATCACACACATCCATGCCGAGGCAGGATTCGAACCTGCGACCGTAAAAGCTGCACGGTTCCGGACTGCGCGCCTAGAACCGCGAGACCACCGCGGCCGGCTCCCGTACTGCAGCGAACGACCGTCGCAGGTAGTTAAGAGGAGAAGCCCTCGGACGTTGGGCCGCCAGATACATAGGGTCTGCGGCCGCGAGCTCGGCTCCAGTGGACATAGGTTGCAAGCTGCATCAAACCAGTCAGAAGACTGATGGCAAAAAAAGGGACAACGTCTTTCCTCAGGAGGGTGTGCATTGCCTATGTGGAAAATGAAGGATATGAAGTATAGTTGAAGGATAGTTGGAAAATCATCATCTTCATAAGATTTGACATTATCCCTCATTTGTGCAAAGCCTTGTGGCTGCTAAATGGCTTCAATTATATTATAGTAGTCTTTTATTAACATTTAACTGTGCTTTCAGAAACGCACATTTGCGGAACACATGGAATTAAAAATATTTGAAAGGCTACGTTAGCCTAAAGAGGAGCTACAGTTCCGTTCTCACCTATGAATATTAGATCTCTTACTGATTGTCATCGCATTGGCCACATCGGATATTACAAAGTATCTAGGCTCCACTGGTTTATTCACCTGTTCAATAAGTTGTTCATTTTGTTCTATTCATAACTCTTCTCACTTATTTGATGCCACTCGCTATGATTTTCCCTCTTTCGTGGCAGACTAGCATCTGCATCCAACGTCCTCAACTGTTTGTTACAAAATTCCACTTTCTCTCGTAACTTGGAGTTTTTCCCCATACTGTCATCCCCCTGGCGACTCGCTGCAGCAATACTGTATTGTAAAAATTGTCCTTTGATCACATCTCTCATTGGGGTTAGTGCTTAGACATATTTCTTTCGTCGCAGGTTCTGTTAACAATGCCCTAATACTTTGTTTTCCCAGTGCATTTCTTATTCAGAAGTACCACGTCTCAAGCACATTCCCTCTGTTTATTTTTCGCTTTCCATCAACGCTCTGTTCCATACCGCTTTTCTCAAAAATACATTTCATGCTTGTAGACTTCACAGGCGAGAAATGTTCTCTAAGCATGGGTTAATAAACTTCTCATATCTTCCTTTTTTTCGTACGAGATACTTTAATTCCCTTCAAAGGGATCAGAATTCATTCGTCTTCTACATGGTCCTCCATTCTCAGGCACACCTTGTCTTATTTCGTATGCCCTTCCGTGGAGGTGGTGCGCTGGTCAGTTGTTCCTCCATGTAAGTATTCAGTGACGCATATTGGCGAAGGATGACACAGCGGACGTTTGGTAGCTCTGGGCTTCCCGAAGCCAGTTCGGACGGATTTAGTCGAAAGTTAGTCTCCCACTGTACTATAAAGTTTCCAGGGATTATTACGATTTTGATTCCTTTTCACTGAATACTAACCCTCTTGTGAACTTCTATTTTTTTCTTTTTTTTTTACAATTTGCCTATTGGTCTCTTTTTCGGGTTCTTCGGCCGACGTTCATTTGATGATTTTGCTGACGTTTCGCCAGTACGAGTCGCCGGCATTGTCAAAGCTTCAATCTATCTTCCTCTACAGTTTTTTCCCTCTATAGCTCCTACTCGTACCATGGAAGTTATTCCCTCATGTCTTAACAGATGTCCTATCATACCGTCACTGCTTGGTCAGGAATGCCGTTCTAGCCAGTGCTAGTGTGCTTTTGATGTCCTTGCTCCGTCCACCATTGGTTATTTTACTGTCTAGGTAGCAGAATTCGTGACTTCGTGACCATCAGTGTTTTCCACGTATTCCTTTCCTCTTCGATTCTGCGCGGTACCTCCTCATTCCTTACCTTATCAGTTCATCCAATTTTCAACATTCGTCTGTTGCACCACATCTCAGATAATTCGATTCTCTTCTGTTCCGGTTTTCCCACATTCCATGTTTCAATACCATACAATACTGTACTCCAGACGTATATTTTCATAAATTTCTTCCTCAAGACCGATGTATGATATTAGTAGACTTATCTTGGTCAGGAATGCCGTTTTAGCCATTGCTAGTCTGCTTCTGATGTCCTCGCTCCGTCGGCCACAGGTTATTTTACTGTCTAGGTAGTAGAATTTCTTAACCTCATCTACTTCGTGACCATTAATCCTGAAGTTAAATTTCTCGCTGTTCTCATTTCTACTGCTCCTTATTACCTTCGTCTTTCTTCGATTTACTCTCAATCCATACTCTGTACTCATTAGACTATTCATTCCGTTCAGTAGACCATGTAATTCTTCTTCACTTTCACTCAGGGTAGCAATGTCATCATCGAATTGTATCATTGATATCCTTTCCCCTTGAATTTTAATTCCACTCCTGAAACTTTCATTTATTGCCCTCATTGCTTCATTTATGTACAGATTGACCAGTTGGGGTGAAAGGCTACATCCTTGGTTCTTGGTCGTCCACTCTTATTATTCCGTCTTGACTGTTGTACATATTGTATATGACCCCTCTCTCCCTATAGCTTACTCATACTTTTCTAAGAATTTCGAACATCTTCCACCGTTTTATATTATCGAAAATATATTCCAAGTCGACAAATCCAATGAACGTGTTTTATTTTTCTTAAGTCTTGCTTCCATTATTAACCGCAGCGTCGTAATTGCCTCTCTCGTGACTTCACCTTTCCTAAAGGCAAACTGATCGTCATCTAGGCCATCATAAATTTATTTTCCATTCTTCTGTATATTATTGGCAGCCACTGTGGCCCAGCGGTTCTAGGAGCTTCAGTCTGGAACCGCACGACTGCTACGGTCGCAGGTTCGAATCCTGCCTCGGATGTGTGTGATGTCCTTAGGTTAGATAGGTTAGAGTAGTTCTGAGTTCTAGGGCCTTGATGACCTCCGATGTTAAGTCCCATAGTGCTCAGAGCCACTTGAATCATTTCTTTTCTTTCTTTTTTGTTTGTTAAGTCCTGATCCTGAAAATATTAAGTATGACTTTCATTTTTCTATTATTCTTTTAAGCAACCTGTATGCATTATCTGTTAAGCTGATTGTGCCGTAATTCTCGTAGTTGTCAGCTCTTGTCATCTTCGGAATTGTGTGGATGATGTTTTTCTGGAAGTCAGATGGTATGTCGCCAGACTCATGCCTTCTATACACCAACGTGAATAGTCGTTTTGTTGTCACTTTCCGCAATGATTTTAGAAATTCTGGTGGAATTTTATCTATCCCTTCTGCTTTATTTGATCTTAAGTCCTCCAAAGCTCTTTTACATTCTGATTCAAATACTGGATCCCCTATCTCTTCTAAATCTAAATTTTCCTTATAGGAGATAATGATGCACTCGGCCAGGTTCCATAAGCTTTGTGTCGAAATACATCAGACGGGTCGGCCACATCCATCTATGTTCTTCTGTATCGTACACGAAAATGTTTATTATTCGTGAAAATTTAGCACATCGTTGGCAATACTCAAATTCACTGTTTGCGTTTTAGCAAAAGCTCCCATCTTTGTTGGAAATTTTCTGTTTAAGAGGAACACTACCTACATTGTCATTCATTGGTCGATATATACACTCCTGGAAATTGAAATAAGAACACCGTGAATTCATTGTCCCAGGAAGGGGAAACTTTATTGACACATTCCTGGGGTCAGATACATCACATGATCACACTGACAGAACCACAGGCACATAGACACAGGCAACAGAGCATGCACAATGTCGGCACTAGTACAGTGTATATCCACCTTTCGCAGCAATGCAGGCTGCTATTCTCCCATGGAGACGATCGTAGAGATGCTGGATGTAGTCCAGGGTAGTTGACTTACACCTTCTAGAGCACGTTGGGTGGCACGGGATACATGCGGACGTGCATTGTCCTGTTGGAACAGCAAGTTCCCTTGCCGGTCTAGGAATGGTAGAACGATGGGTTCGGTGACGGTTTGGATGTACCGTGCACTATTCAGTGTCCCCTCGACGATCACCAGAGGTGTACGGCCAGTATAGGAGATCGCTCCCCACACCATGATGCCGGGTGTTGGCCCTGTGTGCCTCGGTCGTATGCAGTCCTGATTGTGGCGCTCACCTGCACGGCGCCAAACACGCATACGACCATCATTGGCACCAAGGCAGAAGCGACTCTCATCGCTGAAGACGACACGTCTCCATTCGTCCCTCCATTCACGCCTGTCGCGACACCACTGGAGGCGGGCTGCACGATGTTGGGGCGTGAGCGGAAGACGGCCTAACGGTGTGCGGGACCGTAGCCCAGCTTCATGGAGACGGTTGCGAATGGTCCTCGCCGATACCCCAGGAGCAACAGTGTCCCTAATTTGCTGGGAAGTGGCGGTGCGGTCACCTACGGCACTGCGTAGGATCCTACGGTCTTGGCGTGCATCCGTGCGTCGCTGCGGTCCGGTCCCAGGTCGACGGGCACGTGCACCTTCCGCCGACCACTGACGACAACATCGATGTACTGTGGAGACCTCACGCCCCACGTGTTGAGCAATTCGGCGGTAAGTCCACCCGGCCTCCCGCATGCCCACTATACG
The DNA here is from genome assembly GCF_023897955.1 of Schistocerca gregaria. Lineage (NCBI taxonomy): Eukaryota > Metazoa > Arthropoda > Insecta > Orthoptera > Acrididae > Schistocerca > Schistocerca gregaria. Next base: position 351,706,690 of record NC_064922.1, on the reverse strand, counting down.
CCCTCGCTCAAAGTCCGTCAACTGCACATACGGTTCACGTCCACGCTGTCGCGGCATGCTACCAGTGTTAAAGACTGCGATGGAGCTCCGTATGCCACGGCAAACTGGCTGACACTGACGGCGGCGGTGCACAAATGCTGCGCAGCTAGCGCCATTCGACGGCCAACACCGCGGTTCCTGGTGTGTCCGCTGTGCCGTGCGTGTGATCATTGCTTGTACAGCCCTCTCGCAGTGTCCGGAGCAAGTATGGTGGGTCTGACACACCGGCGTCAATGTGTTCTTTTTTCCATTTCCAGGAGTGTATTTATTCTTATTAGCTGAAGACCACAAAATAAATGAGGTTATCGAGAACGTCACGTCTTTTATTTTGGACAAAGTACTCGTAATCATTTTATTCTATGGGGTTTCCAAGATGAAAGAAGAACGGCGGGCATTTGAAAATAAATTTAAATTGTTTTTCCTTTATAGTACATAAATTCAAAGTAATGTGCCGATTAATGCAATTCACTTCTGGGATTCACCCTCAGATATTTGAATTTAGTGGGTTCTGATGTCAAATCAAAACATTACAAGTAAAATTAAACAGTTTTAGAAATTTTGTTGCGTGCAAACTTAATCGACCTGATATATTACATAAATTTATTCTACGCAAAAAATGAATTAAAGTCTGGAATTAGTTGCATTCCACCCTCTAGGAATGTGGCATGACACAGTCAATTCTGACGAGAAAATTGTCCTACGTTTGGAAATCGACCGTGATATGGAACACTTGAATCAAGCTGTACCGGGTGTGCTTGATAGTTGATTTCATAATCATAATCAACAAATATTCTGTTTGTTGAAGTAACTACGACAGTAAAACAGTTCGTCATATGAAGTACTGCGTAAAATTCTAAATGCAACATTTACGTATTGAGACTTGCGGCATTTACATTTTGAGACACATTTCTGTTCTCTGCGTGTCATCCGCTCTTCCTGAAAAAGAAGATGAAGAAGACGCACCACACTGTGGCGAAATCTATTACAGATTTGATAGGGAAGTTAGTACATCTAAAGAATATCTATGATGACAAATTTAGTTCATTACCGCATATATATTAGCTCCCAATAACGGTTATGGAAATATATTAGTAAACAAAAAAATGGTTCAAATGGCTCTGAGCACTATGGGACTTAACATCTTTGATCATGAGTCCCCTAGAACTTAGAACTACTTAAACCTAACTGACCTAAGGACATCACACACATCGATGCCCGAGGCAGGATTCGAACCTGCGACCGTAGCGGTCACGCGGTTCCAGACTGAAGCGCCTAGAACCGTGCGGTCATACCGGCCGGCTATTGGTAAACAGTTAACAACAACATCACACCTTTCAATCAGATATCACATCGTTGTATTGAATGCTAACAAGCATTTCGAACTGTTACAATAACGCAGCCGGAGAGTCCCAGTTCTTATCAGAGTTTCCTTATGTGCGAAAGCAAATAAACGGCAGATTTTGAAATATTGCATGTTTTCGGCTGCAATTTTGAAAGGAGATTTGGACTGCTGTAAGGTACGTGCCTATCATCCTAAATACTTATGCTTGTAAGCGAAATGTATGGAGGTGTAGCAAACAAGAGATTGATCAATCCCACTGCGACTCACTGTGAAAATTGGCTTCAGCTTTTCATGGCTATAGCAATTTGAACTTCTATAACAAATGACACAACGAACTGTCTTGTTTCCTTACGTACTTCATATACTTATGTGTAGAATTCTGATTTTTCAGTACTGTTCACTGTTAAGAGAGTAGGCAAGAAGACTTGTAATGAAACTGATGAAATTTAATGAAGAAGAAGATACGTGCCCCATTTTTGTTGAATGTGGATGATAAGACACGGCACTTCGGTTGGCTCTACAAGCAAGCACTGACTGCAGTTACGTCAACGACTATGAGCCAGTCACCTGTGAGGCCTTCCCGTCGAACTGTTGCTCATTAATTACGGCTCATTAATACCAGATGGCGCTGGTCGGCCCTGCGCTAAATAATACAATGAACAGTATGCAAACTCATCACTGTTCCGTCACGAGAGTCTCTGAGCTTGCAAACAGTACTACTAGTTAACGTCATATACCGCACTAGTTTTTATTTTTCGTTTATTTGCCAGTACTGAATTTTGAATGGCTGCCTGCTACAGCAGTTCCTGTATCATACAACATGTCAATTTTAAACCCATTGGACATGTATATTTGTTTCAACACGGTGAGAATATGGTCCAGTTAGGTGTCATATATATGTTAGTTCACCCTACAACTTGTCATATGGTAATGTGAGAGTATGTTAGTATGAAATGATTAAGATAGCGTTAAGGTTTGAGAGGTAGGCTTTGTTAGGTTGTTTCAGATATTTTGTCCTCTCGTTATAGGTATTCAATGTTTTGCAATAACTTTGTAACATTTCTAGCTAGTGGTTATTATGATCGGGACCATGCCTCCCGTGTGCAACGGGCAGGAGAGGGTACGCAGGTTTTTACATTTAGCACCCTGCTTGAATACAAATCCATGTGAAACTGATCTTGTTTCTGGTCGTTACATCCACTGCACATAGTTCAACTGCTGCACGGAACCGCGAAGTGGTCAGTTTCGATGTAGCGTCAATCCTAGTCAGATGGCCTAATTTCGATCACTAATTTAGACGAAATGTTATGTGAAAGTTCACACATGTCACCGAGAAACAATAGTAAAGTTCAACGTTCGTTTAGCAATACTAGCCAACATATAGTCAATTGTTTGACTCCGTGAGCTGTTTTACGAGGCGCATTCAGAAGGTAAGGTCCAATTAGGCGCGAAATGTAAACCACTGTGAAAATCCGATGGAGCTTTGAACAGGGGTGTTGTGTAGTATATGTAGTGTGCCTGTCGATCGCTTCTTGTCGGTCCTTTTAGTTCAGAACGCAAAGTGATCACTTAGAAATGCCTAAAACAACAGTGCCTTCCGCCAAGTATATGGATCTGGTGAGAGATTTCTCCTGAATCTATGCTGCCCACATAACATAAATTTCATGCGTTTCTTACATCAAGACAACATTCAGCCATATTCTGCAGGGCCAATGAAGATGCTCCTGCTGTGGTTCCGATGGGAAGTGTTTAATCACCCAAAATACAGCCCATATTTGGCTCCCTCCGTTGTTCATCTTCGCTGACAGGAACCGCTGACTACCATGACAACATTTTGGTCCAAACAACCAAAGACAGACCAATGTAGAGAATTGGCTGAAAGCACAGGCAGCTGATTTCTGTGATAAGAGTATTGGAAAGCTTGTAATACGCCACGACAAATATCTAAATCCGAGCGGCAACTATTTAGAGCGGTAGCGGGAAGGTGCACCTAACTGTTGCGAATAAATCATTTCTGATTTTCTCCGTGGTTTTAATTTCACGACCAATGGGACCCTACTTTCCGAATAGCCCTCGTATTTCAGGCAACCTTTTGGTGAAATTTGGTCATCTCGTACACTTGTAAGCGTTCTCGTCAGAATAATAATGAAAATAATTTCACGAACCATATTCAAACAGAACACTTTACACATAAACCCGAAGAAATCAGCACCAGAAGAAATGTCAAAGTTCAGCTTCTTATATCTCAAGGATTAAAAGTACGACGAATGTGAAACGCTGTACGTAGTAACCGAAGAACACAAGGTTCTCATATTTAAACTTTTATGAAGTTGCCACTTTCCAGTTTCATATAAATTAAGTGCAAAATTCATATTTTGTAAAAAGGTCAAAAAACTCTATATTTTCGACCTGATACTGCAAAATACTGTGTTCCATAAAACTCACCAAACTAAGTCGATTAGAACGTCCATGGTTTGATCCGCCTAAAAAGCGTATTTTATTATTCACTTTGGACTAACAATACTAGATGATTTCATTTACAGTTGAGTACGAAATTAACGGCATAAAAAAATTTAAGCTTCGGATTCTTACATTTCGTAGAGTACACGGATGCTAACATGAAACTTATAACGCAATTGCTCGGTGGTACAAGGATGCGAAATACAAAATCTCATACACCTAGCCGGCTGCGGTGGTCTAGCGGTTCTAGGCGCTCAGTCAGCAATCGCGCGGCTGCTACGGTCACAGGTTCGAATCCTGCCTCGGGCATGGATGTGTGTGATGTCCTTAGGTTAGTTAGGTTTAAGTAGTTCTAAGTTCTAGGGGACTGATGACGACAGATGTTAAGTCCCATAGTGCTCAGAGCCATTTGAACCATTTTCATACACCTATTATTTTCCAGTAATCTACAGAATCGTCGCAAAGACGACAATATCTGTGAGAAGGTGAAAATAGTATATATTCGACACTTCGCTGACAGTTACTTTTGTCTATTAAAGCTTCAAAACCTTCTCATTCGAAAGAACATGTTTTAAGTCCCTCAGCCTAGAACAGGGGGTAACAATGCTACATAAATTGAGGCAAATTATCCTGAAAAATCGCACTGCGAATAAAGTTTTAACCTTGGCATATTATATCTTATTCATTAAAAGCATGATAAACATGAAACTTGGGACACAAAAAACGGGCAACATGAAATTTTTCTGTATAAAATACCATTCACATACTGGTTTCTAAATTTCTATAAAATCAGTTTAAACTCGATTTTCACAAAAGTTACAAAACTGGATCACATTCAATTTTCTTTCAAAAAATCCATTTCCCATAACTGATTGCAGACCAATATCAGCAGGAAGAAGCATGTCTTAAAGCACTCAGAAAATCACCCTCGATTTTCCAAGTGCGCTAATAGTACCTGAAAACGACGGACGGCTCCCAGGGAATGTACCATGGCATCAGGTTACATTGCAGCAACCTGTGGTCTGTGTTTCGTTGAATGTACTTTTTATTTTTAAATTGACAATGTAATAGTAAAAAGTAAAATCAATTTTGATTTTAAGCTCCTCAACACTCCAAATTTATTGACACATCAACGTTACAAAATGATGAACACATTAAGATTATGCATCCTCAAAGCCCAGCACATTCATATTACTGGCTCGAAAGACTGGCTGCTTGTTGGGCACCAGAACATTCGCTCAGTTCCACACTCACACCAATCCTTCAGTGTCGTCATCTCACTAACAATATTTCCAGAAAATAAATAGCAGAAAGCTACTCAAAAATGTCTAAAAATGTAACCTGGTATGTTGAGAAGTTTAAAATCAAAACTGATTTTCTTCTTTACCTGTGTGAGATACCCCAACAGATTTAGTAAATGACTTTGTAAACAGACAGGTGACATCAAAAGGCTTTGGAACTTAAATTAGGAAATTAAATTAGAGGCTTTGGGTCCTGAATTAATGAACCTAATTAAGAAACCCTCCCGTCGCTGGTATTGCACAGCTACTGGGCGTGACCTCTATGGCAATGGTTTTGCTGGTACATGTTCGTGAACTGGTAGTGACAACGTCATCACAGACGAACAATATATAGGGAGGTATTACTTGTCAATTTAAAAATAAAAACCACCTCCAACTAAAGACGGACAACAGGATGTTGCGAGATTGTCTCAAAGTTGTCCGACATTTTCAGATGTTGTTAGAGCACACTGGAAAACCGACATGATATTTTGAATGTTGTAAGAAATGGTCTTTCCAGCTACGATTAGTTTGAAACGAATTATGGCAAACCGATTTCCTAAAAGGAAACTGAATGTGATCTGTTTTTATAACTTCTATTAAAAGCAGGTGAACTGATTTTGTAATAATTCAGAATGCAGTACGTGAGTTATACTTTGTATTCGAGAACCTCATGATGCCAAGATGTTGCATCCGAATTTTCTTGTTTATCATGACTTTAATCACCGTGGCATAAAAAGCCAAATTTAAAACTTTATTCGCAGCGTAATTTTTTCGGCTAGTTCGCCACATTTTTTATGTAGCACAGATAGGCCATATTGGAAATTTTACCCACTGTGCTGGGAGGGGCGGGGGATGGTATATAAAACCTGTTGCTTCCAATGAGATTAGTTTTGAAGCTTTAATAGGAAAGGGTATTTGTAAAACAAGTGTCGAATATACACTATTTTCACCTTCTTTCGAATATCGTCATCTTTGCGACGAACTGAAGATTATTAGAAAATAATAGCTGTATGAAATTTTGTATTTCGCATCCTTGTGTCAACGAGCTATTGTCTTTTAAGTTTGTTGTTAGCCTGCATTTACTCTATTGGACACAAGAATACAAAGTTAACAATTATCCATGGCGCAATTTTCGCGCCTAACTTTGTGTTGTGTACATAATTCCACATCGTCAGCGCGTACACAACTTTCCCACTACAGCGCACCCCGCTAAGCACAACAGCGCAGGCGCAGCGCTCGTCCGTCTCCGCACTACGAGATGGAGCTGCCATAGAAACGGACCAAATTCTGCTTCCGCCGATCCGCGTATTAATATGTAACGCAGCCAATGAGATTGCTGCTAACGTAGAACCTTTTCTCCTCGCGGGTCACACTCGCGCAGTGATACATGAATGCGCGAGGTATTATAACGAGTGAACAGACCTCCGATTAGTCAGTCTGCATTTGTCCGTACCACTCTATACCAGTCTGTATGAGTTCTACATTTGTCTGTACCAGTCTATAGTCAAGTTTCAGTCTGTGCACAATAAGATTACCATATTCCTGTACGTACCCATGAAGATAAATGTATAGACACTTTCAAGTATCAGAGATATATGCGAGAATAAGATTAACGTACCAATACCAAAGGAACTTCAGATAATCAAATTAGGTCACCGTCAATCTGCTACTCTAAGCGTGCAAGTGGCATTTCTATCGTCCGACCTAACGGCAGAAGATAAACGCACCACGATAATACCACGAGACATATTGCTGACACTCGCCTACTTCGTCAGAGCGACAAGTCAAATAATCTGATGGCGTGTGTACTAAAGGTCTTACAGTACGCACACCACACTTTCAAATTTTCGAACACTGTTAGACCGCGTTGTATAATCAAAGAACTCTTTTAGGCGGCTGAAGCTGTGGGCTGTCTAATGATCCTCGTTTAGAGAGTTTTATAGATCACAGTTTTTAACAAAATCAAGTCGTAAAATAGCAGTTTTGACCGTTTTACAAACTGTGACATTTTTATTTGTTTGGTACGGGTAATTGGAACACACGTGAAGCTTTATATTTGCGAACCTTGTGCTGTTAGGTTTCTGCATGCCACGTTTCATGTTCTACGTGCGTTTAGTCCCTGATATAAGAAGCCAAAATTTGACTATTTCCGGGCCCCGATTTTTTCGGACAATTATATTTAAAATTTCCCACTGAATACACTCGGTGATTTTTTTTATTATTATTCTTAAAAGTACGCTTACTGTTGTTTAAGTAGTCCAGATACCACTTCTGCAACCAAAATATTGCTCAAGGCATAGCAGCTCAAACAACTGATTATATCTCAACAGTGTTACTTCGACGTACTTTAAACTTTAAAAATGTTCATCTGGGACGTGTAGGGACGCTCACGTAAAATTTCGCCTAAGTCCGTAATGATCCAGCAGGGAGGCACAGGTGAGCTAACACGGAATGATCCCATTTACAACTGACCAAAGCCAGATATTTCCATCCACACCTTCGATCCGAACAACACTCGTCTCCTGGGCAGCCATGGGAAACACTACAATTTTAGCAGCTGCTTTATTTGACTTACTTAAGACTGTGACGCGTTGCTCACCTCGTCTTTTGCTTAAGGCTTTCGTGCCGTCGTCTACCGATTTCAGTGACTGCTAAGAAATATTGTTTCAAAATAAGACCCAGGTTTTACATTACACTATAGGCTTCGTTCAGTGATCAATACTTAATAAAGGATTTGGCATATCTAGGCTTTCGGAGGGTCACATATACACTCCTGAAAATGTAAAAAAGAACACATTGACATCGGTGTGTCAGACCCACCATACTTGCTCCGGACACTGCGAGAGTGCTGTACAAGCAATGATCACACGCACGGCACAGCGGACACACCAGGAACCGCGGTGTTGGCCGTCGAATGGCGCTAGCTGCGCAGCATTTGTGCACCGCCGCCGTCAGTGTCAGCCAGTTTGCCGTGGCATACGGAGCTCCATCGCAGTCTTTAACACTGGTAGCATGCCGCGACAGCGTGGACGTGAACCGTATGTGCAGTTGACAGACTTCGAGAGAGGGCGTATAGTGGGCATGCGGGAGGCCGGGTGGACGTACCGCCGAATTGCTCAACACGTGGGGCGTGAGGTCTCCACAGTACATCGATGTTGTAGCCAGTGGTCGGCGGAAGGTGCACGTGCCCCTCGACCTGGAACCGGACCGCAGCGACGCACGGATGCACGCCAAGACCGTAGGATCCTACGCAGTGCCGTAGGGGACCGCACCGCCACTTCCCAGCAAATTAGGGACATTGTTGCTTCTGGGGTATCGGCGAGGACTATTCGCAACCGTCTCCATGAAGCTGGGCTACGGTCCCGCACACCGTTCGGCCATCTTCCGCTCATGCCCCAACATCGTGCAGCCCGCCTCCAGTGGTGTCGCGACAGGCGTGAATGGAGGGACGAATGGAGACGTGTCGTCTTCAGCGATGAGAGTCGCTTCGGCCTTGGTGAATGATGGTCGTATGCGTGTTTGGCGCCGTGCAGGTGAGCGCCACAATCAGGACTGCATACGACCGAGGCACACAGGGCCAACACCCGGCATCATGGTGTGGGGAGCGATCTCCTACACTGGCCGTACACCTCTGGTGATCGTCGAGGGGACACTGAATAGTGCCGGTACATCCAAACCGTCATCGCACCCATCGTTCTACCATTCCTAGACCGGCAAGGGAACTTGCTGTTCCAACAGGACAATGCACGTCCGCATGTATCCCGTGCCACCCAACGTGCTCTAGAAGGTGTAAGTCAACTACCCTGGCCAGCAAGATCTCCGGATCTGTCCCCCATTGAGTATGTTTGGGACTGGATGAAGCGTCGTCTCACGCGGTCTGCACGTCCAGGACGAACGCTGGTCCAACTGAGGCGCCAGGTGGAAATGGCATGGCAAGCCGTTCCACAGGACCATCCAGCATCTCTACGATCGTCTCCATGGGAGAATAACAGCCTGCATTGCTGCGAAAGGTGGATATACACTGTACTAGTGCCGACATTGTGCATGCTCTGTTGCCTGTGTCTATGTGCCTGTGGTTCTGTCAGTGTGTTCATGTGATGTATCTGACCCCAGGAATGTGTCAATAAAGTTTCCCCTTCCTGGGACAGTGAATTCACGGTGTTCTTATTTCAATTTCCAGGAGTGTAACTCCATTGCATTTACACTACGTTTGCATAAGTGACAGGAAAACGTTTCACGTTATAATTGTAATGAAACGTGATAGCTCCCTTTAGTTTTCGTAAACTTCTACAACTTCCTAAGTGATGTGCTGAAGACATTGATCCTTCTTTGGACCAGGGCCCAGAATTTTCCAAATATCTATCGACGTTTTCTTTATCTGGTGAAATGAAGCTTCGTCGTCACTGTAGCCATCATCCAAAAGGCCAGGAAGCTAAGTATAAAGTCCACTGTATCACCAAGTTTATTTTCCTGCTGAATCATTCACTCTGCAGCGTTTGTACTGTTTTGACGCTTCCTTTCGTCTGGGCGGACGGTTACGCAAATTATGCGGGAGAGCTTCTGCGGGACTTGCTGATGTGGTATAAGTTTTAGTCTGGTGGGTCGTTTCAGATTGTTGACTATTTAAGATTTTGTTGCAGACTGAGTGGAAAAGCTCTTTAAGTCATTGAATAGTGCACCTCTGACGTCTTACCGCCTAAAGTACACGCATCAGCAAAAATTTTGCATCACCTCCATATGTTGTACACGTGTGTTTCTGTTTGCTACTGCATCTGCTGCAGTAGCGGTCGAAAAGTTGTCCCTGATGTTCTTTGTACACATACACGCAGTTACCATGGGCGCTACTTACGTGTAGAACGCCGCACTCGAATCGATTGCATTTCAGCTGAATGAAAAGCGCCAGTAGAGACACATTAAAGACGCCTGTAAAGCGGTGATGCGATAATCCAACATGCTACGAAGGACAATCGGGACCATAGGTTAGGTCCGCATCATCAGGCTATGTGCGAAAAGCTTATCTGCCTAGAAATTGGCTCGACGTGCGGAAAAGGGGCAACCAGATGTGGTAGGGACACGGATTAGGTTCCAGTTTAACAGGTAGTGTTGAGGACTTACAACACAGAGGCCAGCTACTTCCGACCCGTGGAAGGAATGATCGATTTCTTCAAAATTCTAGTCAAAAGAACCGCGTGCAGCGGGCTCCAAAACTGAATTCGGCGTTGTAAGAGCCTACAGGACGTCGCTTATTGGATCAAACTGCTGGGAGACGACTGCCAGACAGAAATCTTCATTCCCTACGGTGAAAGTGAGAACCACGCCATACAGAGCATCACTGTGAACTTCGTTACAGATGAGCATGAAACCACGCATAATAAATGCCGCAAAACCGGTGTTTGGTGTTATCTAAGAACGAAACTCGTATCTGTCTGTAGCCTGGTATTCGCAGCGAGGTGTCAGAAGACATGCCGCGAGATGTGGCCGCAAGGTTTGAGGCGCAATGTCACGGATTGCGCGGCCCCTCCCGCCGGAGGTTGGAGTTATACATCGAGAATGGGTGTGTGTGTAGTTCTTAGCGTAAGTTAGTTTAAGTAATGTGTAAGTCTAGGGACCGACGGCCTCAGCAGTTTGGTCCCTTGAGAATACACACACATGCTGTGTTTGGAGAGGAGCGGATAGTATCGAACGCGTACAACACAGTGCCCCAATCCTCAAACAAGGTGATGGTGGTGGAGTGATGGTCTCGATGACATAACATAGAGCCAACGTACACGTACACCTCTCGTGACTGTTGACGGATCTATCCCAGATCTACGATACAGGGACGGGACGTGATTCGACAACCATTTAGGCGACACTTTCATCTTTTTAGATGATAACTCGAGTGCTCATTGTGCGTTCTCACGGAGACGTCCCTTCGACAAGCAAGGATCAGCAGAATGGAGTTTCCAGGGTGTCCCTGGACGTACGTCCAATCGAACATGTGTAGGATCGATTGAAACGAGCCGGTTTTGGAAGTCGTACTCTACGGGAGTGGGTACTCTACAGGACTTACGTAGAATCGGCATTGAAGAGTGGGAAAATTTTTACCAGGGTTGGCTTTATGAGGTTTATGATCTCGTAGATAGTATGCCACGAAGGATTCAAGCACGCATCGGCAAGGGGGGGGGGGGGGAAGGGGGTGACGTGTTCCATCACGCACCGACACTGCTCAGGAGTGCTGTGAACCATCCGCATCATGGGAAACAGATTATATATCTATAAAGACCCCTGAACTGAAGGGGTGATCCAAAACGTTTGTTGGTGTGTTGTACATGGTTTTGACTCTTGTTCTAAGCTGGTAATTTCTCCTTGCACATACCTACAGAAATTACAGTATTTTTAATTAGGAACTATTCGCTAGCAGTATAATGCGTATGTTTTGCCTTTCAGAGACTACATGGCATTAGACCAAGAAAAGAGTGAATTTATTTCTGTTAGGGAAGAATTCCATGTACGATATGCTGATAGGCTTCACCAAAAGCTACTTCATTCGAAATTTCTAGGGCGGTGAATGACCGAGGAGACCATAGCGCATCTCAGGACTGTAAATGCTGTAATATGAAGCAAGTAGTTAAATGTAGCGTAGCATCTTTTGAATTTTGCTATCTATTCGAACAACTCAGTATGAAAACCTAACCCAGTGTTATCAGTTTATCTGAACGTGCTTAGTCTGTCGACGGTAGAGTAAGAGATACAAATGTAGAATAGGGGTACTGGTATGAAATTCTATGGCTTCTCTCCCTTTAACTGCTGTATTCTGGTGAGCTGTATAAAAACTACGCTTAGCAACCGCAGAGTGCTTTTTGATGAGTTCATATTGCAGTTGGCAATGGATGAAGCTATTTTATCGAATTCACTGGGAGGAGTAATTGTTGCAGTTTGGTGGTTTTCAGTTCCATTGTTGCCAAATACAAAACTTATGAATATATTTTCTAAACAGACGTGCAGCTAGTACATGAAGCTGTAAAATGGCTTGTTTATTGCCTATTCTGATTTGATTTTCGACTTTATTTGCGTTTCTGAATTCCAAGACAGCTATGTCACTAATATGGAATACTTGTATTCCATGTTTATACCCTAGGATTCGATATTTGTGCCGTAATTTCACATCCTGTTTTATTTTTAGGTTTTGGCCTCAGCAATAGCTCCACGAGATCTTATGTAGTGGGACGAATCTGCTACACAAAGAGCATTTAAAACTTTTACAGAAAAATAAATGGGATTCCTGAAGGCGAAAAAACTTCCCAACTTCCCAGGGTCGCTCTGCTTAGGCCAGTCAAATCACCTTTACCAGATGATTTAGCTACAAAGAGTAAACATGGGAAACATGGAAGTAAAACTGTTCAATCACCCGAACAACAGCTAACTGAATACAGTATAAGAATGGACAGTAAAGTTTTTGGACTTAGTCTAAAGGATCTCCAACAAATGACATTCCAGTTTGCCGAAGCCAATAATGTTCAGAATCCAATTTTGGGTGAACAGGCTGCAAGGGATTTGTTACGCCCCTACCTGAAGCGGCACAAAAGGTTATCTCGATTTCAAAATCCACATCAATCTCCTTTAATATATCTCAAGGCTGGTCAAAAAAAAAAGGTAGTAATATTTATCTCTCTGCTTCTAAAATAGACTGAGAAATTGGCTTTCCAACGGATCGAATATAGAGTGTCGACGAAAGTGACCTAAGCATTTTGCTGAGGCAAATTCCCCACGTCATTTCAAGCAAGGAAAAACCGACAAGTAGCAGACATATCTTCCTCAGAGTGTGGATCACTCGTAAACGTTATCACCTGCATGAGTGCGACAGGAAATTTTGTCCTGCCTCCTCGTAAGGACTCCAGCAGTCAGCTAATGGGAGGTGCCCTATTTGGGTCCACTCCTGAATGCCATACTTCTGGATGGATTGAAATCCAACTCTGTATTGATTGGTTTCAACGTTTCCTGAGAAAGTTAAGGCCAACAACAGATTCAGCGGTGCTTCTGATTCTGGATGGGCATTACAGGCACTCCAAAAATTTGGATGTTTTAAATCTCGCACGTGAAAACCACGTCAGCATCTCGTATCGGCCTCCTCATGCCTACCACAAGATGCAACCGTCGGATAAAACTTACATGACCCTTTGGAAGCCTATTACTCTATACCCAATGATGCAGTCAATGAACCATCTGCAGGGGCTGTGGCATCTGAAAGTGGAAATGCTAATGTTGAAGTCGAAGCAAAAATATTTTCCGCCACATCTGAAATTACACCCTGGTAAATCTGCCCCGTTCCACAAATGTAGAAGAGGCAAGACACCAGGGGAAGAAAAAGCAGGTTCTTCAGCAGTCCTAACCTCGTCTGCATGCAAGAGCTCTTTTGAAGTGTCGACGACAGCAACAAATAAAACAGAGACAAGGAATCAGAGGCCACCATATCCTTGGAAACAAGAATTCTCAGATTCTGCGAATGATGTTTTTAGTGGTAGATATAATCATTCTCAGCGGCGTTCCGGACAACAGTGTACCCTCTAATGAAGACGCCGATTGTCTCCCTTGCTCACATAAATGTTCGCAGGACAAAGCAGAGGAAGAAAGGGAAATGTGTGTAATGTGCGAAATGTGTACAGGTTACGATGGAGGATGAAATGTGTGTGACTGCTGCAAGTAAAATTATTTACCGTAAGGAATTTAGCAAATTAAAATGCTGCATTTCGTGCGGTAATCTGTTGTGTTACAATGTGTTTCCTTCAACAATGGGTTATTAGACTTTCCATGACTTGTTTTAACTTTAGCAAACTCGAAAGGAATGAACTGTTCCATATTTGTAGCCCAGAAGAGCCAAAAATGTCGAACTTTGTGTTAAGTCTAGTTTATAAATGTTCATAACGTAGTATGTATCCGAAAACAGTATGTCCTAAATTATGTGGTATTGCTATTTTGTTTGCTTATTGTGAAAAACTGAGAAATATATGAATGAACAACAAAATGATATTCCATTTATTACCACTTCGTCTATATTGATGCCTGTCAAGCATGGGTGTTTAGCCATTACTCTACGATTTATACTGGCAGAGAACATTGTTGCTGGCAAAATTACAAAAAAAAAAAACAATATAGTTTGGGTACACTTTTAACTAGTAGTCACAAGCATCACTAGGTCAGTCTCAAGAACCTAGTCTCCAAGAAGGCAGGTGCAAGATCTGTTTATGTGACGAATATTTGTCGATCTGGGATGTTTACGAAGTGAGCTTAATGCAGAAGACAAAGAATAGCCGCAGACCAGCTACTGTTTTGTTTCGTGTCGCTAGTCACAGTTGCACCGAAATGCTCGCCGCACTCCGCTGAGAGCACTGTATGGGAGGCTCTGAGTATCACAGAGATAGGCCCCCTCAACACTCCGGGTGATCATGATCCAGTACTTAATCTATTATTTATTTCACATGACAGTAATAACATTAAATTTCCACTTTATAATGCCGGTCGAATTGACCAATTCTCTCACAGGCTAGAATGTTCAATGGCATTGAAATTAAGCGAGATAAAACTTTTCTAATTTTTTATGCGTTTTCAATGTTTTTCGATCTATAATCTGGGCTGCTTTACTATTGAATAACATAGCCTATTATTTCATCACATTTGTTAGGAGAGGGAAACCAACCTGCGATTATGGAACTTTACTTGAGACGTTGTACTCAGTTTGATATTTGAGTCACATACCCTCTACTCTCTGCGCAGACCCAAATTATCAAGTTATTTGATAGATGCATTGTAAGTTCCTTACAGTACTGACGGCGATCCATTCATGAATCACATCTGCAAATTAGACAATATTGGCTGGAAACTGATTGTACACATATGAAATAAACAAGAACGAAGTTTAGCTGAGGTTCTGCTTGTTTCTACATTATGTTCCATCTTGTGGAATATTCGAGGTCTTGGGCAGTAACTCTCACCTTGGAGGTGTAATTGGCTAGTGTATCACCACAGCTTTCCCGAAAATAATATAATTTATGGCATGGCTTGTTGTGGTCTTCAGTCTGAAGACTGGCTTCACGCGACTCTGCACTATAGTCTATCCACTGCAAAGCCTCCTTTGAACTTTCCTATGGACGTAGTTACTGCATTCGAAACTTTGTCTCCCTCCGGTGTTTATCCATCATAACGCGACGGGGCCGTGTCGGTCGTCCGGGTTACTGTTAACGCTATCATTCAGTTCACCTACCTCGATACGATTCTTGCCGATGACCCTTTACTCTGTAGTAGCAGATTCGTGCTAGGCAGTAAAAAGCAGCGTTGATGAAACCACCACCTAATACCTACCACACAGAGGCCGTGGAGCGCTAGTTGAAAATCAGTTCCTGATAGATCATATTTTAAAATCGGGCGCCCGGGATCTTCAGTCTACTAACACAAAAGCATTTAAAATTACACTAACTCAGCTTTTTATTCATATTGAAACACATGAAATGGCTACCAAGTCCATATTTAATATTGTAAAACGTTTTCATTCAAAGTTCACCGTCTGTATAACAAATATTCACTCGAAAAGCAGCTAGAATTTCAGTGTGTCCGAGCCGACTAATTTTCACGTTCTACCAGCCACACAGCCATAACTAAATGCAAGTTAAACATTCTGTCGTTTCAGTGGTCATCCTCATAAGAGGTGCTCGCCAAAATATTGTGTACAGAGCACGAAACACGCCACACGGAGTTATTACTACGACCAGAAAGTTCACACGCTCATATCTCTCAAACTATTTAATTTAGAAACACCAAACATTCATTAAAATGTTAGTAACTCAAGTCGCTTCAGTCACGATATTGTTGCGACCACATGCAGTAAGCATTGCCTCACGCAGTGGAGAATGGCAAAACAGAGGCACGCCGGCGATGTAGGCGGGCACAGATAGCCTTGCTAACAGCAGTAGTCTACCAACTGACTGACACAAAGACGCACGCAGAGCAAGCGCTGCGCGAAGCCTGGAGAGTGCTGAGTAAGGGGAAGTGAGGCCAGCACGCTAAGTTACATTGCAATATACTGTAGGAGTAATAACAAAGAGCTACCACCGAGGGTAAGAAACCTCGTGTCGGATATAAATAGTGGAGCGCAGGCAGCAACAGACCCGAATGTTCAATCTTCGTAGGTGATGATTCCGGAAGTCTGTTCCAGCTCGCAGGAATTATCCGTTTGCCGACAGATGTCAACTTCAGCTCTGGAGGTCGGCCCGAGTTCGGTCGGCACCGTGGCTGAGTAACTGCAGCGAGAACTTCCAGCAGTACCGACCACAGCGCGGGCCTTGTCACAGGCGCTGCCGGGGACTGACGCCCGGACTTCATGCAATCCGGCCCCACGGCACTTGGTCCGTCCATGGCTGGACCTCGCGGACGTCGCGACTGACGGCTTCCCAGCCGCCGGTGTAGCAGGTGTCGGCAGCTGACCACAAAGAAATGCGACTCCGTGGGCGTGCCGTACTGGGGCGCCGAGCGACGACGAGGTCATCTCAACCACAGGGCAGCCTTGCTTCAGTGGAGCACTGGTGACCTGAGGCTCCCGAGTGCGACCAGTGGCTCGTGTTGTGCGCATTGTTGGAAAATTTACACAGCAGCAGCCAGGCGGAGGGATCTGCAAGGATGGGCAGCGACGACGACGGAGGAATTGTAAAGGAAGCTCACTACCTTCTCACCTTATGAAGTATTTTTAAGGAGCCGTTAACCTCGTGTTATCCATAGGTCGGCTAGTAAGCGACTTCTCTCGAGGTGCTCTCCTATATGCCCACTCTTCTTCTCGTGAGGGAACAGCTTATTTCTGATTGGCTGTTGATCTAAGCGACAAATCAGAACGTTCCTTCCAGATCATTCTCACGGCAAATCTTGTCTTATACAATCACTAATTTGATAGTAATTAACCTAGCGGCAGGCGCGCTTAAGATTGTTGCGTCAGCGGGTGCGGGCGGCACTCAGTGCCACCTACATTCAAACACATAAAAAAGCAGTTTTTTTTAATTTTTGGTGGAATTAATTATCTATTGTTTATAAGACCATTCTTAACAGCAACTTTTAATATGATCTGTATACATATATTCATGGTGCATGGGAAAATTAAAATAGTTACAGAATATCTGACATACGTTTCCAAGGTATTTCGTAAGCGCTACTTTAATAACAAATTCTAAATATCTTATAACCATAGATATGATTCGATTGTTTAGCATTGTTAAAGGTAGTTTTACAAAAACGTGTGATATGTACAAAAGTTTTGTAGTAATAATAAAGAATACGCCAGTCAGTAAATACATATCAAGAATCACACACTATCTTCCTCTAGAGAAGCTCTGCAATCATGACATGTGACAACATTGTGGCAATGTTGCTTGCAAACGAATCTTTTGCAGCTACTGCAAGTGACAGTAGTTTTATTACTTTTTTACCGCCACAAAGATGGCGTCTCCCACACCTTCTTACAGTCTCATCGTGATTGGCGGGAATTGATTGATGAGGTGACAGAAATTCTTGAATATCTCGTGCTAGAGAGCTGAGCCCTTTCATAGAAATGGCAGTCCATCATAGCCAAGGCCAGGTTTATTAGGTAGGTTCTTCTTCTGAATATTTTCTCTGGATTGTTTGCAAAAAACAAGACCTGGGAATTTATCCCAGCAATATCCCATCTTTTTGTGACCCATTGTGTAGAGTAGGATGTACACATATAATCCCCAGTATCGACTCCACCTTTTGTTGGATTCTAGTCCCAATTGCCTGTAGCGGTGTCGATTTCAGCGGTTTCATGTACTGACGACAGGAAAAGCACAGCCTTGTTCCTTTTTGTTTGGCACGAGACAAGTCAGAAGTCATCTTGAAATCCGAAAAGACAATTTTCAATTTCTCGCAATCTGTTGGGCAAAAATTTCGGAGGAATTTCCTTCTTGTTCTTTTTCATTGTTCCAATGAACGTTAGCCCGTTTTCTAAAAGATACTGGGCTACAGGGTAACTACTGTAGTAGTTGTCCGTAGTTACATTCCTGTGAGTTCCCTTGATTCGCTCAACCAATCTCTTCACAATATCCGTTGGCTGGTTATTTGCAACATATGGTCCAGGATTTTGTCTGCCGCAGTATACTTCAAAATTAAAAGTATAAAATGTCTTGCAATCGCACAATGCATACAACTTCAATCCACACTCAGCGGGCTTATTGGGCATGTACTGAACAAAACCACACCGTCCGCAAAATGGGACAAGCATTTCGTCTATGGTTGTGAACTCCTTTGGACAGTAGTTATTTCTGTAGTTGTTCAGAAATGCTGAGTGTAGATGGCGGATTGTAGTAAGTTTATCAGTTGTCAGTCGTTCTTTTCTTGTAGAAGTATCGCCAAACCTGAGTGAACGGAGCAAGAACAGAAAGCGCTAGTAGCTAAATGCTGCCCTTAGAATAATCGTTCCTGTTCCATTTCATGCACACAGTTCTAATACATTTGTGCGTCCTCCTTTTTGTATAGCAATGAGAAACAGTGCTCCTAAAAGAGCCGTTATTTCAGAAACAGAAGTAGTTTTGCTATCTCTAGCCCTTGAGTAATTCACAGATGATCTCTTGTTATTTATGTACTTGTTTGTGTTTGCAAAACATAATCAAACAATATGAGAAAACTTTCAATTTCAGTTTCAGCTCCTCTACGATTGCGTTTCAGGCCAGGTAGGACGTTGATTATATTCTTAGGTCTTGGTTTCCCTGGTAGTGCTAACGGATTATTTATCCACAGAATTTCCTGGTCCATACCAATATAAAAATGGCAGTCATCATGTGGAATTCCTTTCCCTTCGTTCCCGTCAACGCATGACTTCTCAGATTCGCTGGAATGATCTGCAATTCCAATTATTTCTGCTTCCTCATCGCTTTCAGAGAAATCTGCGTAATCACCTTCGTCAGATGATCGCAGAAGACGCTCAATTTCTTCTGGTGTAAGTCCTTTCCTTTGTGCGGACCTGGGAGACAATAAAATAATTCTAATACCAAAAGAACGTTAATAACTAAATCATCATTCACCCACAGAGTTGTAAAACAATGCTTCTAATAATCAAAACATTCGACAGTGGTACGGCTACATGTACTTACATTATCGGGCACGTGCGCTAGGCAGTACCGTCTCGGTGCAGTCATCCACTCCACAGGTGAGTCACAGCTGTTATGGTGGGTATAATGACGGTGCAGTAATGCAGTTTGGCGCCTGACTAAACAATCGAAGCATATCTAGCACCACTGTTGTGTGCTCGGCGCGCTGACGTAATTATTGAACGAAAACAAAATTGATGGCACTGTATGCCGCCTCGCCCCCACCGCAGGGTTAATGTCAGCCAAAATCGAAATTTTTGTGTTTTGTTTAATAAAAACAAACAAAATGTGAAATATTATTCAAATTGATAAATAAACTTCTTCCGCCTCTCACTTCCATTATGGTTACTTTTATACATGGCAAAATATAATCAAACAATAATTTTGACCGATTTTTGTATTACGTAATGCACAGTTACTAACTTTCAAAAAGGAAATTATAAATAATTGATTTCTGCACGGATAATTTTGGAATTGCTTCAAATTATAATTAAAGTCAGTCTGTTATTGCTCCTAACATGGTTTTAAAAAACAAGCGCTGGTTTTAGGAGTTTTTGGTACTTCTCTTTATCTCCAAAAGAATAATAAAAGTTGTAGTCATTGTTGTGGTCTTCAGTGCTGAGACTGGTTTGATGCATCTCTCCATGCTATACTATCCTGAGCAAGCTTCTTCATCTCCCAGTATCTACTGCAACCTACATCCTAATTAATCTGGCGTATTCATCTCTTGGTCTCCCTCTACGATTTTTACCCTCCACGCTGCCCTCCAATACTAAATTGGTGATCCCTTGATGTCTCAGAACATGTGCTACCAACTGATCGCTTGTTCTAATCACTTTGTGCCACAAACTCCTCTTCTCCCCAATTCTGTTCAATATCTCCTCATTAGTTAAACTTATCTTCATCCCAAAAAATGTATCACAGCGTACCGTGTCGATGTAGTAAACATACAACTCGTATCTCGTGCTATAAAAAACCTGCCCTCTTACATCAATCATACATATACCACGAAGGCAGACTGCAGCATATACAGGGTGGTCCATTGATCGTGACTGGGCCAAATATCGCGCGAAATAAGAGTCTAACGAGAAAACTACAAAGAACGAAACTTGTCTAGCTTGAAGGGGGAAGCCAGATGGCGCAATGATTGGGTTGCTAGATGGAGCTGCCATAGGTCAAACGGATATCAACTGCGATTTTTTTTTAAATAGGAATACCCATTTTTTATTACATATTCGTGTAGAACATAAAAAAATATGAATGCTATAGTTGGACCACATTTTTCACTTTGTGATAGATGGCGCTGTAATAGTCTCAAATATATGGCTAACAATTTTAAACGAACACTTGGTAACAGGTAGGTTTCTTAAATTAAAATACAGAACGTAGGTACGTTCGAACATTTTATTTTGGTTGTTCCAATGTCATACATATACCTTTGTAAACTTATCATTTCTGAGAACGCATGCTGTTACAACATTACCGCTGTTGGTGAATGACGCCTCATAGCTAAATAGAATGAGTGCAAAAAATCTGTCATCGCCCCGTAATTTCTCTTGTGCCCAGTGGCAGAACTGTACATGTCGATCAAAGTCGTCACCATGCAATTCCTGTTGCATAGAAATATGGTACAGGTGCAATCGATGTTGATGTGGCATTCTCAACAGTGGCGTTTTTGAGATTCCCGATTCTCGCGCAGTTTGTCTGCTACTGATGTGCGGATTAGCCGCGACAGCAGCTAAAATACCTACATAGACGTCATCATTTATTGCAGGTCGTGGTTGACATTTCACATGTGGCTAAACACCTTCTGTTTCCTTAAATAAAGTAACTATCAAGCGAACGGTCCAGACACTGGGATGATGTCGTCCAGGATACCAAGCAGCATACATAGCACACGCCCATTGGGCATTTTTATCACAATAGCCATACATCAACACCATATGTAGTGGGACGTGAAATTGAAGCGTCACCCATCCACCAGTGTCAGCCCAGTTTTCAGGTGAATGTAAGTTTGATTTAGTGTTTTGTTTAGGTGTTTTCTAACATTTATAATTTTTGTGAATTATCTACAGTTTTGGTATTTATTTTATGTTTCATGTACGGAGAGGGCGGCGCAACGAACGGAGACAGCATCTTCGCTGCCGGACCAGAGAGAAAATTGCTGGCCACTATACATCGCGGGTCGACAGCGAAACAGCAACAGAAGATCCTGAAACCGAGTTGTGGCGTCGTGCTTCTAAAACCTGAAAAAATAATAATTTGTAATGTTTCTACAACAATGACGTCACCGAAAGTTTAATCATGTTGTAAATGTTCAGTCCTATCTTGTCAAGGCTCAGGTTCACGTCTATATGTAGTATATAGGAAGATAATAAACTAGTGTATACTACAAAAGTTTAAATACGTGTTCCGAGAATTTCTTTATGAAGAATTATTACTAATTTATTTGACAAGATTATTGATTTTTGACAACGTTCATCGCGAGTTTGAATCTTGAAAGTTTATTCAATGTGGTTCTAATATTTATTAAAGCAGATAACTTGCATTAATATAATTTGTGAGAAGAAACAAACGACATCGAAATTGAAAAAAGTTTGCGCAAACCAATTGGACTGAGTGACGTAATTCTGCGTATACGACTCAAATGATGATGTTTTTATTATAGTTTCGTTCGAGAACCATTCAGCGACCACTTATAAAAAGAGTTTAAATAATTCGGAAGTGTTTTGTAACTGACGTTGGTGACGAAGTCTGCACATATTCATATGTCAAAGGAAAATCATTTATACAAAACTTACGTCGTTACACTACACATATCGACCTTTTTCGCAATTGGTCAACGGTCAATTTTAACACGGGTAGTGTATCACGTAGCCAATACCTTCCGCACTGGTGGAACGTCACGTGATACCACGTACTCATACGTTTGTGACTATTACAGCGCCATCTATCACAAAACGAAAAAAGTGGTCCAACTGAAATATTCATATTTCTTTATGTACTACACTAATATGTAACAAAATGGGTGTTCCTATTTTTAAAAAATGCAGTTGATATCCGTTTGACCTATGGCAGCGCCATCTAGTGGACCAGCCATATCGCCATCTGGTTTCCCCCTTCAAGCTAGACAAGTTTCGTTCTTAGTAGTTTTTTCGTTTGATGCCTATTTCGTGATATATTTGACGCGGTCACTATCAATAGACTACCCTGTATACCTCTTGCACCAGTGGATATTTGTATGGAAGGTTGTTTGTCATCCACCCCCTATGGGATAAATTTCTAGTTACTCAGTTATTATATCACACTCTGCCTCGCTAAAGTTTGGGGTTGTAGAGAAATAATTTCCAATCTACATCTTCAGAATTATGTTGCGCGAGCGATCGGTGGGGTACTGCTGTGAGCTTGATATCGTGAAGTGTGGTATAAAATCGTATAATATCGTGGCAAACCATGCTAAACTGCATGTGTTTTCGTAAACCCAGATTCTGGAGATGTGTGTAGAAAAGCATGTAAGCAACCAGATCTGGGCCAACGAGACTAACGCGTTTTTTTTTTTTTGCCAAGGGGCAACGAGACCGAATTTTTAGAACAGTTCTGAGAGTGACTTCGGTCCACTGAGAGCGCTCTGGTCACCTGTCGGGAGTGGATGACCACCGACCTCGCAGGGAAATATGTAGTGCTGTAAGGGATCTATACAGTGCTGTCTGTCTTCGTGGTATATGTACGAATGATGAAAGAGAGCTGGTATTGTATGACACAGGATACGAATTGTATGTATACTACATCGACATGGTACGCAGTTATATATTGCTTTGTTGGAGATACGTCTGACGCTCTAATATTCAAGATCCTGTCCTCAGTGGGAGGGCAGTGTAATTCAGTAAGAGTCTTTCCATATTTGACGAGATGTAGGGCACTTTGCATGGTTTAGTTATCGGTACAATATGGCGATCAGTACAAAATAGATTTATGCCACTGAAAGTCTCGTGTGCAGAAAGAAGGAAAAAAGACAGATGGTGCTTCCACACTAGTGGCATCAGTAATTCAGCGAGTAAATTCAATAAGAGACAATCAGGATCCCCCATTCATTCTTAAGAGATCCTTTGTGCTGGCATATAAGGGTCTATGATTGTAAAAACTTTGTCAGATGATTTCCTGGGACTGAGCAGAATCGAGACATACAGCCGGTGTGAATGAAGGCATACCATAATTTCTTTTGGCACTGTGCAGATATAAAAGATAACTGCACTGTTTGTGTAAAATGTGTATATACTGCAGTGTAAAGTTACTGTGGCTTATGTTGCAGCATGACCAGAGCATACGAGTGTGTGTTATTGTGAGTGATGTATTGATTTGGCACTTCAATAACTGTGAGGGCATGAGGGAGATATTTTGCATAAAAAATTATGTGCACTATAGATATTGAGAGTCGTTACAGAACCACTGCCATCAAGAGGAGACATTACCTGTACATCGACCGGTGTCAGACTGTAGCAACAATTGTGATATTTAATTGCATTTACACTGGTAAACATGTTCCTGGCTTCCCATATTCAGTCTTGAATGTATGTCATGATCTGTAGACAGTTTTTGCGAGATTATCTAAGAGCAGCTTAGCCATCGGTGGAAAATAATTTTACCACTGAAAGTCTCGGCTGTAGAAAACAATGCCACTGGACTTGTGTCACAGCTGTATGTAATCGCACCAGCAGTGATAAACACATGAGCGTGCAGTCCAGAGGATGACTTGGTGCTCATTTAAATGGACCTGTGACATCAGTATAACACTCCAAGAACTTTCATATGCCATCACCCGTGGAGTGAGACTGATATCTCGTGCTGGTATACGTCTGGCGTCGACACACTCTGCAAATAGGTGTTCACTCCTGTCCAGTCATGGCAGGAACGGTGCCTGCAGTAACCTCTGGTGGCAATACTGTGTGCTAGGTCAGTTGGACTCTGTCCTCGTGGCGAACACAGTGGATGGTGGTAATGCCTCAAATTGCTTAAATAAAGACTGGTCAGGTAATGAAGGCAGGGATTTCTTAGGTACCAAGTATGAAAGGGATGTCGCCGCCTCATGTCTGCGGGACCCAAACAGGCACCTGTGTGTCACTTTGTGGGGGGTGCCATTGCATCCTGACTCCTGCGAATATGTATGGTAGCCTCCCGTGCGGTCCTCTGAACAGGGGGCAGCGGATGGTGCCTGCGGATGTTGTTTTGCGAGCGGGTCTGTATACTGTGCTATGCATTATTTCTACAGTTTATGAGTTGATTTTGTGTCTGCACAGCAGTGCCCTGCATTATTTAGGAGGAGTTTGCATGTCTGTACTCAAATTTTTTTGGTAATTTAGGAGTTATTTGCATTATGGAGTGTTATTTTACAGGTCTGTTAGCTGTGCGGCATGACCCCCAGGCATGTCAGACCATGTGGATTGTATCAGTGTGATAAATATACTATTTCAAATCCATCCCTAAATAAATTGTCCCAAAATAAATGAAGTACACTCCTTCCTCTCTCCAGCAGCCCAGCTCAGGCCGAGTCATTTTCCCCTCCAGACAGTCATCTTGAGTTATGTCACAGAATGGATGACAGCTCCCTCTGGTGAAAGTACTGTGTACTAAGTTCAGACCACTTGGCGACCACGATGTTTCCATTTCCCCTCCCCCCCAACAGGGGTTAAATCACGGATCTGGTAACAGCAACCTCTGGTGGCAATACTGTGTGCTAGGTCAGTTGGACTCTGTCCTCGTGGCGAACACAGTGGATGGTGGTAATGCCTCAAATTGCTTAAATAAAGACTGGTCAGGTAATGAAGGCAGACGAAAATTTAATAGTCATTGGTGACTGGAATTCGGCAGTAGGAAAAGGGAGAGAAGGAAACATAGTGGGTGAATACGGATTGGGGCTAAGAAATGAAAGAGGAAGATGTCTGATAGAATTTTGCACAGAGCATAACTTAATCATAGCCAACACTTGGTTCAAGAATCATAAAAGAAGATTGTATACATGGAAGAATCCTGGAGATACTAAAAGGTATAAGATAGATTATATAATGTTAAGACAGAGATTTAGGAATCACGTTTTAAATTGTAGGACATTTCCAGGGGCAGGTGTGGACACTAACCACAATGTATTGGTTATGACCTGTAGATTAAAACTGAAGAAACTGCAAAAAGGTGGGAATTTAAGGACATGGGATCTGGATAAACTGAAAGAACCAGAGGTTTTAAAGAGTTTCAGGAAGAGCGTAAGGGAACAATTGACAGGAATGGGGGAATGAAGAACAGTAGAAGAAGAATGGGTAACTCTGAGGGATGATGTAGTGAAGGCAGCAGAGGACTAAGTAGGTAAAAAGACGAGGGCTAGTAGAAATCCTTGGGTAACAGAAGAAATAATGAATTTAATTGATGAAAGGAGAAAATATAAAAATGCAGTAAATGAAGCAGGCAAAAAGGAATACAAACGTCTCAAAAATGAGATCGACAGGAAGTGCAAAATGGCTAAGCAGGGATGGCTAGAGGACAAATGTAAGGATGTAGAAGCTTATCTCACTAGGGGTAAGATAGATACTGCCTACAGGAAAATTAAAGAGACCTTTGGAGAGAAGAGAACCACGTGTATGAATATCAAGAGCTCAGACGGCAACCCAGTTCTAAGCAAAGAAGGGAAGGCAGAAAGGTGGAAGGAGTATATAGAGGGTTTATACAAGGGCGATGTACTTGAGGACAATATTATGGAAATGGAAGAGGATGTAGATGAAGATGAAATGGGTGATAAGATACTGCGTGAAGAGATTGACAGAGCACTGAAAGACCTGATTCGAAACAAGGCCCCGGGAGTATACAACATTCCATTAGAACTACTGACCGCCTTGGGAGAGCCAATCATGACAAAACTCTACCAGCTGGTGACTAAGATGTATGAGACAGGCGAAATCCCGTCAGACTTCAAGAAGAGTATAATAATTCCAATCCCCAAGAAAGCAGATGCTGACAAATGTGAAAATTACCGAACTATCAATTTAATAAGTCACAGCTGCAAAATACTAACGCGAATTCTTTACAGACGAATGGAAAAACTGGTAGATGCGGACCTCGGGGAGGATCAGGTTGGATTCCGTAGAAATGTTGGAACACGTGAGGCAATACTGACCTTACGACTTATCTTAGAAGAAAAGGCAAACCTACGTTTGTAGCATTTGTAGACTTGGAGAAAGCTTTTGACAATGTTGACTGGAATACTCTCTTTCAAGTTCTGAAGGTGGCAGGGGTAAAATACAGGGGGCCAAAGATTATTTACAATTTGTACAGAAACCAGGTGGCAGTCATAAGAATCGAGGGGCATGAAAGGGAAGCAGTGGTTGGGAAAGGAGTGAGACAGGGTTGTAGCCTCTCCCCGATGTTGTTCAATCTGTATATTGAGCAAGCAGTAAAGGAAACAAAAGAAAAATTTGGAGTAGGTATTAAAATCCATAGAGAAGAAGTAAAGACTTTGAGGTTCACCGATGACATTGTAATTCTGTCAGAGACAGCAAAGGACCTGGAAGAGCAGTTGAACGGAATGGACAGTGTCTTGAAAGGAGGATATAAGATGAACATCAACGAAAGCAAAACGAAGATAGTGGAATGTAGTCGAATTAAATCGGGTGATGCTGCGTGAATTCGATTAGGAAATGAGACGCTTAAAGTAGTAAAGGAGTTTTGCTATTTAGGAAGTAAAATAACTGATGATAGTCGAAGTAGAGAGGATATAAAATGTAGGCTGGCAATGGCAAGGAAAGCGTTTCTGAAGAAGAGAAATTTGTTAACATCGGATTTAGATTTATGTATCAGGAAGTCGTTTCTGAAAGTATTTGTATGGAGTGTAGCCATGTATGGAAGTGAAACATTGACGATAACTAGTTTGGACAAGAAGAGAATAGAAGCTTTCGAAATTTGGTGCTACAGAAGAATGCTGAAGATAAGGTGGATAGATCACGTAACTAATGAGGAGGTATTGAATAGGATTGGGGAGAAGAGAAGTTTGTGGCACAACTTGACTAGAAGAAGGGATCGGTTGGTAGGACATGTCCTGAGGCATCAAGGGATCACAAATTTAGCATTGTAGGGCATCGTGGAGGGTACAAATCGTAGAGGGAGACCAAGAGATGAATACACTAAGCAGATTCAGAAGGATGTAGGTTGCTGTATTTACTGGGAGATGAAGAACCTTGCACAGGACAGAGTAGCATGAAGAGCTGCATCAAACCAGTCTAAGGACTGAAGACAACAACAACAACAAGACTGGTCAATTATTTCGACAATCTACAATTAGCAAGCGTATCTTCAGAGTATTATACATGGGATATTTCTGAGTACTTTACAGGTCTGTAGGCTGTGTGGTCTGACCCAAGCATGTCAGACCGTGTGTTCTGTATCAGTGTATTAAATATACCAGTTCTCGAAATGCATTCCTATATAAATTGTTCCAAAATAAATAAAGTACACTCCTTCCGCCCTCCAGCAGTTAGAGATGTCAGTCAGATGGCTTAGGTTAGTGGAGGTAGCCCAATTGATCTGTCTTCCCAACATTTTCTTAGTAGAGGTAGATTGTCCAGATGGAGTCTGAACTTGCCACCATTTTCTGGGGGAGGGTTTCAGGTTAGTGGAGGTAGCCCAACTGACCTATCGTCCCTCCAAAATTCAAACTTCCCTCCAAAATCCGCGATCTAGAATGAGGTCATGACCGCCATCTTTGGTGACGTGTTTTTTCCAAGTCTGCTTGTCACCATCTTGGATACATCTGGCTACAATGGAGAGTGGCGTACAAAGGCTTTGTCCCAATACTCTTGTGTAGTGTCACATTTTGTAATATAGTCTCCTCAAGAACATCTGATTTAATTCGATTACAATCCATTACACTTGTTATTTTTATTGATGTTCATTTTCTGACCATTCTGCAGAGTCATCAGCAAAATTTAAAGTCTTTATTTCATTTTATTTTTTCTCTCTGAGCTTCTCTCTGCAAATTTCTACTGGATTATTGTAGAGTCATGCACCACAAGGAAGCAAGGGAGAGAATGCTGATGTGATTGGCCAGTACCCTATTTCTACAACAGAAATGCAGACATGACTTAATACGGTTCTTTATTTACACGAACATTTACTTACCTTGAATAGGGTACGTTTATCATGGTACAAGCTCATCAGTAGTAGTCCTCTTGCAGATAATGTTGGCAGACTTTCTATAGTGACAAATCTGGTTGCTATGTACTGTCATAAACTGTGATGAACTATACCTGCTCTGCAAAGGTACTGACAGATACCAAACTGGAATAAAAGTACTGAGGTGCTACACTCAGCGGCAGCGGCCTAAATACTTCCTGTCGAGAGGGTGTTGGGGGCTTGTTACTTGTCAGTGTGTCTCTGGCCTCTCTTGTGACCGGCGTGGTTCATCCAGCGCTTACTAAGCGATGTTCACTTCATCTTCTTTAACTGGTGTGCTGGCGGCAGCTTTTGCTGGCACAGTGTACAGACTGAATAACATTGTCGATATTCTAAACTCCTACCTTACACCATTCTTTCACGCTCTTCATTCTTTCAAATGCTGTCAGATTTCTATACAAGTAATGAAAATGTTTCTCTCATATTTTATCCCCGCTATCTTCTGAGTTTTAAAGTGTCACCCTTCCCAAAACCTACAAGTGCTACAAATGGTAGTTTGCCTTTATTCAGCCTATCCACTAAGACAAATTTCACTGGCAGTGTTGTCTCGCGTGTTTGTATATTTTTTCTGAATCCAGTCTGATCTTCCCCGAGGTCGGCCTCTACCAGGTTTTCTGTTCTTCTGTAAATAATTCGGAATACGAAGTTACGTAAGAAACAATTGTGCTTGTATGGCGATACCAATAATGGCAAATCAATGTTAATTGAGAAAGTTACAGGGCGCAAGCAAAATTGTTACATGCTGTTTAGTTCAGTTTAGTTTAGGGGGATACGAGTCTGAGATACATAACGTTGAACTGTCTGAGGAGTTTGACTGATTGAAGTAGCGTGCACATGCACAAATTGCAAAGCATTTATTGGAGGGCTATCCTGTAACAGTTAATGTAAGGAATCGTCCCGTTCTCTCTATTGCTCACAGATGCTTAGTAATTTTGTTGCTAACAAAATTATTATAGAAGACGGGGCTATGATTGGCCGTTCGCATGTTCGTAAGGACGATTTTCACGTTACACATAGTTTTTTGGGATCATCCGTCTTTTCGAAAGAGAACGAGGTTGTGTCGGAAAGTAGCGAGCCATGGCTAAATCGTACTGTACGTATAAGGGAGTATATAAAGCTATATTTAAGTACGATAATGAGGAAGACTTCAATTCAACCGCATGATTTGGGAAAGCAGAATTTGACACATATTATAAAATTTTTTGGTAGTAAGTATAATAACTGTATTACCACTAAGGTAAAAGTGTACGTTAGTATAGTCAACGTATGAACTGAAGAAGTAACAGGAAGACGCAAATGCGTCGTATTATGACCAACAAAGAAGTTGCCGTTTCCGTGGGTTTGGGTCCACAGGTACCCTTTCAGACATTATGGTAAAAATTATAAATGGCTGTTGGGTACTATTCTTCAAAGCTCCAAATTCAGTTCCTCTTGTCCTAAAGACAGGAAGCAATTCGAAGAACGTTTTCTGCGTTGCTTCATTTCTACTGCGTGTGTTGGTATAAGTGATACAGAACCGAAGAAGTACTATGGCAAAAATATTAACATTCAGCATTATTACAAAGTAGTTTATGACATTCTGTAATTTCGAAGCCAACGTTTACTGGTAAAATAACAATATTTTCAGTTAATGAAGGCAATGAATTATTTTCTTTCTGCACTGAGACGACCTTCGCTTTTTTCTGATTCCATCCGACTGGTCGTTGTATCACCGGACAAGCGCCCCATGGAAGATGTAGGTTTACTCTTATGCGACATCCGAATCAACTGTAGTGCTACACGTCTTGTATTAGATTTGCTTTTTCTATCAACAGACGCGAGAGCAGTTGTCACGGTGGTTGGGTGGCGCCTATAGGTACTTTGTGAATACAATAAACGGACTTCACTCTAGGTATAGATATCATAACATAAGGAAAGTGAAATTCTTACCATTATGGTGCAAGAAGATAAAAGAGCCCCACAAGTAAACAAATAATGGCAAGTGTAACAAATCAAAGTGACAGTTTCGTAATATTCAAACCTGTCAAGACCTGACTGTTTTTGGATTGGAATTGTTAAATGCTTCTTGAAGATAACATACAAATGATTATACAGTTTTCGAGTAATAGTTTAACATGAATGCACGAAGTTCCAAAATCCGTCACATCCCCTTTACATGAAGCTATACTTTTCAAGTAAATTTTATTGGATCCAATCTCCTTTTGAAAGAGCGAACTGTTCCTAAACCCAACTGTCACCCTAAGTTAACTCAAGTTTCAAAATATATTCCCAAATCGGACTTTTCCAAGTTTGTATTGCTGCAATTGAGACGTTTCTCAAACAATATATTGTAAAAACAATGATCACTCATTGTTTATGAATTTCAGAACTTGCTGAATATTCGTTGGAATTGTTCGCAATGCAAGACCTGGCGAGCAACTACCGCAGCAGTTTCACTTGGTTCGTACATTACGTTTACTTTAGTCGTATTTATATGCGCTTCTGTGAAGAAATGAACAGTAACTGTCTATTGTCTCATAAACTGACAATAAACTTTTTTATGTGTTTTCTTAGCCGGAGAGCATTACGGTTTTGTGGGCTGACTGTGTAGTGTAATACTTTGGTCCTTGGCAGCAACCAGCATCGGCGTTCCAGTAGGTTTTATAACGGGCCTAATTTAGATGCTTCATTACGCGTTTTGTCTTGGAAATGACCAGTGTATGATTACTTGTTACGGATGTTCGGCGAATATTTACATTTTTCTGTTTTGTTACATATTTAGCAAGTGCTATGATAGAATTATTGGGCTTCGTAATGTAGTTTCACTCTAGCAAAGCACCATATCCACCTAACTCAATAGGATTTGTGAGCGTTGCAAATATTGAGCGGTGCTCCTGTCTTTGTCGAGTGAGTGATAGTCAGGATCCAAGCGGCAACAAGACTTCGTGGGTGTATTTCTTCTTCTACAGTCGAATGTATAGCGATTGTGTATGGATGCAGAGGTAAAATAGATGCTGTCTGGAAAACGTTGGAAGCAGCTGGAAGCTCGGTAGGCCACAGTGTACAGGCTTCTAACTGCTGCCCGGGCAACGGTGGTGTTGAGGCACTTGTGACGAAATCTGTGGCGTCTCCAGTGCCTTTGTTCCCAATGTTACAGATCCTTCCGATAAGCTTTACTTAGCCTATACGCGCTCGTTTACGGGTATATGGCGACCAGTACCTGTCAGTCAGTCCCTGGGCGGAATGAAAATGCGAGTAGAGATTGCAAAGCTGTTTCCTACGTCTTTAAAAACGAGACGGAGGTATTGGCACTTATAATCACAGAGGCAGGATGGTATGTCTCATGGTGACTGCAGACGACCTGCCCGAAAGATCTGGGCCAGTGCAAAGTGTGAACTTGAATATTTGGCAGGTAGCCGAGCCTCCCAGGGAAACCAACAGTCAGGATGGGATGAAGGCCAGTGCCCAGTCGATACGTTTGATGCTATGCTCTCGTCCAAGATGTAGAAAAGGCACTTACGATGGTTACTGTGCGCGTTGGGTGCAGCAGTTGCAAATCTTGGATCATGTCAGCGCCAAAGACGCCGGCCACATGGCTCATTCTCGTTTCGTAGAGGCAGCTGGCTGAGATAGCTAGTCTCGCATGTGGAGTGGGATCTGATCATCTTTCACACAATAGATAGTGTGATCTTCTGGTTTCGAGCCAAAGGAAGTGTTTAACCTTGCTATTGTGTTTCAAACAGAAACACACATATTGTAAATGAGTCAGTTAGACCCGCTACTAAGACAAATTGTTTTATTCTTAGTTGGTACTTCGAAATATGATTTCTACTTTGTTTTTTATGTAGAAAAACAGACAATGAAACTTATCAACATTTATTCATTATAATTATTAGAAAATAAAAAATATTTACAAAATTATACTTCAAAATCAAATTATTTTTACGTGGTACTCAAAACACTTTTTTGCAGGAATAGACGCATTGGAGCTTAAATTTCAATAGTCTTGCGGTAAATGTTTGCATGATCTTGCCAGAGGCATGATTTACATCTATAACGCTCTTTGTTTGTCTTTCGGTCTTTCTTCAGTCCACACTATTCGCAAGACCCCTCTTCTGTTATTTTGTTCCCGGAATCCTTCCTACTTCGTTCTCCGAACTAACTTCGATCTTGTTAGAAACATTTTTGGCCATTCTTTCCTCTCTCATTGGTTTTGTTATCGCATATCCAAGTTCTCTTAGAAGTAGTCGGCTTCTGTACAACTTATATTTACTGTACGATAAATTGATGTGTACATACAATGCAAAGGCATTTATTGCAGCAATATCTAACAAGTTATAGAACAAATAAACAGGCAATCATTTGCAGGAGTAATTGCTGGTGAGTTTATCTGTTGAGTTAACTTATCCTTTTGTTTTGTTGTAACGTAGTATTACTTCAGACTTCTTATGCTCTTATGAAGACTGGCCACAGTCACGGTGCATTCTAGAGTGTAATACAACTACTTTATTTATTTATTTATTTTCTGGCCCATTCTAAACCAACATTACGTCCCTCTGCAACGTACTGGTCTGACATCAACTGGCTGCATTTTCTTTGGACTCTCAGCTTTATTTTTTCTGAGAGTTCCTACTAGTGTTAGTTCTTATTGAGAAGTTCTTTGGAGAAGGTGTAGTCCGTAAAGAAATTATCGGTGGTAATGTTTCGCCCAGTTTTCTCTGTACTTTCAGTAAGTCACAAAAACAATATTTCTTCCTTGATTTGTTTTTCGGGCTTCGTTTTCCGGCTTTCCTGTATACGGTTCTGCCGCACAAAAATATGACACTTTACATCAGATAAAAATTACAATTTTATTCCAAATTTCCCTTCGTGTTTTGAGGTATACGCTGCCGGAAGGAACACCTTTCTCTGAATGGAATCAATTGCTCATACACGGTGACATCTTCGTAGGGAACGAACATTTTAGGCAAATGCTCTACAAACATTCCAAAGAGGATCATGATAGCAGCCAGTTTATCATGAGGTCGCATGGATGGTCAATCATCTATGTTGTCAGATATGAGAAATTTGCTGATTGTGTGAAAACGTGACAAGATCCAACATGTGTAAACGTGATACAAAAATGGTTCAAATGGATCTGAGCACTATAGGACTTAACATCTATGGTCATCAGTCAGCTAGAACTTAGAACTACTTACACCTATCCAACCGAAGGACATCACGCAACACCCAGCCATCACGAGGCAGAGAAAATCCCTGAACCCGCCGGGAATCGAACCCGGGAAACGGGCTTGGAAAGTGATACATGGAAACGTGACACTGTTCCAGTAAAAACTGGCCAATCATTCATGTTGTCCCGTAGCTCTTCAAGATATTCTCAACCACGTCTGCACACACCACCTAATATAAGAAGTCCCAAATAAACCTTCAGTTCCTGACTTTTAATACGAGTGGAAGTCGCATCTTTGATGTGCGATGCTGTGTCATATCTCTGTAGGTTTTATTCAATACCACTATAGACATCTCTTCAGTTATGAACACTGAAATTGTCGATACCTCAGTTTTGTAAATTCGTTGAAGAGGAAACGGCCTATGTTTCCTGCCCTAAAATCAAAATGTAGAGTAAAAAAAGTAAGCTAAACTAGAATTCCAATACTGGCCATTAAAATTGCTACACCACGAAGATGACGTGCTGCAGACGCGAAATTTAGCCGACAGGAAGAAGATGCTGTGATATGCAAATGATTAGCTTTTCAGATAATTCACACAAGGTTGGCGCCGGTGGCGACACCTACAACGTGCTGATATGAGGCCCGATCCAAAATGATTTCTCATGCACAAACAGCAGTTGCCCGGCGTTGCCTGGTGAAACGTTGTTGTAACGCCTCGTGTAAGGAGCAGAAATGCGTACCATTACGTTTCCGACTTTGATAAACGTCGGATTGTAGCCTATCGCGATTGCGGATTACCGTATCGCGACATTGCTGCTCACGTTGGTAGATATCCAAGACTGTTAGCAGAATATGGAATCGGTGGGTTCAGGAGTGTAATACGGAACGCCGTGCTGGATCCCAACGACCTCATATCACTAGCAGTAGAGACGACAGGCATCTTATCCGCATGGCTGTAACGGATCGTGCAGTGATGTCTCGATCCCTGAGTCAACAGATGGGGACGTTTGCAAGACTACAACCATCTGCACGAACAGTTCGACGACGTTTGCAGCAGCATGGACTATCAGCTCGGAGACCATGGCCTTGGTTACCCTTGACGCTGCATCACAGACAGGAGCTCCTGCGATAGTGTACTCAACGACGAACCTGGCTGCACGAATGACAAAACGTCATTTTTTCGGATGAATCCAGGTTCTGTTTACAGCATAATGATGGTCGCATCCATGTTTGGCGACGTCGCGGTGGACGCACATTGGAAGAGTGTAATCGTCATCAACATACTGGCGTAGCATCCGGTGTGATGGTATGGGGTGCCATTGGTTACACGTCTCGGTCACCTCTTGTTCGCACTGACGGCACTTTGAACAGTGGACGTTACATTTCAGATGTGTTACGACCCGTTGCACTACCCTTCATTCGATCCCTGCGAAACCCTACATTTCAACAGGATTATGCACGACCGCATTTTCAGGTCTTGTACGGGTCCTTCTAGATGCAGAAAATCTTCGACTGCTGCCCTAGCAAGCACAGTCTCCAGATCTCTCACCAACTGAAAATATCAGGTTAATGGTGGCTGAGCAAGTGGCTCGTCACAATACGCCAGTCACTACTCTTGATGAACTGTGGTATCGTGTTGAAGCTGCATGGGTGGTGGTGGTGGTTAGTGTTTAACGTCCCGTCGACAACGAGGTCATTAGAGACGGAGCGCAAGCTCGGGTTAGGGAAGGATTGGGAAGGAAATCGGCCGTGCCCTTTCAAAGGAACCATCCCGGAATTTGCCTGAAACGATTGAGGGAAATCACGGAAAACCTAAATCAGGATGGCCGGAGACGGGATTGAACCGTCGTCCTCCCGAATGCGAGTCCAGTGTGCTAACCACTGCGTCACCTCGCTCGGTGAAGCTGCATGGGCAGCTGTACCTATACACGTACCTGTACACACCATCCAAGCTCAGTTTGGTTCAATTCTTAGGCGTATCAGGGCCGTTATTACGGTCAGAGGTGGTTGTTCTGGGTACTGATTTCTCAGGATCTATGCAACCAAATTGTGAGAAGATTTAATTACATATCAGTTCTATTATAATATATTTGTCCAATGAATACCCATTTATCATCTGCATTTCTTCTTGGTGTAGGAATTTTAATGGCCAGTAGTGTAAATACAGTACAATAAAATAATTTACAAAGAATTACAAGAAAACCTGAACCTGACAATAAACAAAAAGTAGAGATATAATGCGTACAAGCCCCAAGGAGTGAAGGATGATAGAGGTTTTCATATTTCTAGACAATCAGCACAATTAGCACGTAGAGGGGTAAACCTGCGAATGTCTGTCCCAGTGCCGCGGTCCCCTCTAAGACCCGTGACCACAATGGTGACAGCTCAGCGCACCAGTTACTTGACTGTTACTGGGTGCAGTTGTGACAATAGTAGAGCCATAAAAGACAATTATGTATAATATATTTGTTATGCTCACATTGGCCTTGACTATGCTGGAGAACTTCTAGACTATTCTACATCTACATCCATACTCAGCAAGCCACCTGACGGTGTGTGGTGGAGGGTCTGTACCATTATACCAGCATATACGTCTTTAACTACAACAGTTTCTTTAGACAACGATACTCCGCCTTCATCTCCTTCAGTCACATAAGTCTCGTCACTTTCTGCCGATACGTTATTATCATCATTTCAACCATCAAGAAAATCTTTCAAATCACGGCCACTGACAGTATCATCTACCACGGATCATCTACCAATTCATAACCCGACTCAGTCAAAAGCTTTGCAACTGATGAACAATTAGAAAACGTCTAACCATTTGACACATAAAATGAGACTAATGATGTAATTGTTATACGAGTACCTATTCTTACAACAATGTGAAATTCCTCTGATTCATTGTAGACCATACGACAACCATTGCATTGATTTAAAATAATATATTGTTAGGATTCAAATGACAATTTCTGACTGAGTCTAAATGACACATTCATAATAAGTACGTCAAAGCCGTGTTCTCCCAAATTAGTAGCGATTCTGAAATAAAAATTGAGGACAATATTATTACATAACCGAGTATAAATATTAATCGCCGTTTCATGCTTATTTTAATAAACGACGTGGGTCAATTACACACATTCACAATAGAAAGGTTAAACCAGGAGCACAGACGATAGTGTGACTATCTTGCATTCGAATTAATCGGCACTCACAACCAATTAAAGAACTGTGTTAATCTATTTAACGTACCATATGCGCACTACAGGCTGAAAGCGGCTGCAAGGATAGTGTCATATGTTGACGTGAATATGTAGGTTTCTTAGTTTAGAAAAATTCGCACACATTCCGATAGAAACTAACGCACTGATTTCGGCACGGGGATAATATCGACCTCATAAATTACAGTGAATAAAATTCATCGTTGTTTATCCTAGAACGAGAATGTTAACATAGTTTCACTGATGTGCAATTCCAATAACGCTGACGTGTTACCACGAATAGAAAGTTTCCTGAAGCTATAAATGAATAACTACGAAATTTTAAGTCTTGAATGGAATGTATTCCTGGAAACTGACCTGAATATCGGTCGTGAATTCGTGTTTGTAGTCCTAAGTAACGTGACGCTATATTTTGGAGTTAACAGACATATCGATTTCTTAACAATGTGGGTTAATACTAAAAGGAGGATCATAGATGAAACTAGAGGA
Source organism: Schistocerca gregaria (assembly GCF_023897955.1). Classification (NCBI taxonomy): domain Eukaryota; kingdom Metazoa; phylum Arthropoda; class Insecta; order Orthoptera; family Acrididae; genus Schistocerca; species Schistocerca gregaria. The sequence continues at coordinate 351,669,373 of NC_064922.1, read as the reverse complement.
CCTCCTGTCTCAGACGCATTAGTGGCGGCACATTTCCAGGAAAACTTGCAGAAGTTTGCACGTAATGTGCTCAATAATGTTATAGTGTTAGGTGGAGATTTCATCTTACTGCACATAAAATGACAGACGCTATTGGATGGAGTAGGTTTTATGGGTCAGGGATTCGTGTAACATTGCTCGGAGTACCGTATCCTAAAATTATCTGGTGCAGTAAGTATCAGCTAGAGACGGTAGAGTTTAATTCTGATCGAAACACGCCGCTATTTTTCGTTCCGATTTCATTAGAGCAGGGAGTCAGCGATAACAGTGCTGCTATAGCGTCACAGACTACAGACGTCAGTAGTGATGTAAAGGAAGATAGGAACGTATTTCTACGTATTAAATGTGACAGTCAACAGGTTTTAGATGGCTTGACCGGACAAGATTAAACATTATTAACTGAAAACTGCGCAATGTTCAGATGTTGCAAAATATGCCGAGTACAGTTGTTAGTGACAGGGAAGGTCTGAAGTCTTACCGACAGCCGTGTTAGAGACTGCACAAAGGAAAGATAGCTTTATCACAGATTTTAATGTATCAGAGCCTTGTAGACAAAAACTGAAGGAATCTAAAATAAGCATAACAGGAGCGATGTGTACAGTGATCAAAGAAATAGAAAGTAAAATTCTACCTATCGATCTCACAGAAAATACTGAGAAATAAACAGTAAACGAGACACAGCCAGATGTCCAGTCATTTAATGAAGATGATGACCGGAAAACTACGCCGAAATACTGAAATCGTTTTCTCAAAATTTTTTCCCTAAGGAAGACAGCACTGCTTTTCCGCCTTACATGAAGTCGAAGGGGTTCATACTTCAATAAGTGATCGTCAAACACACCTGATTGGGGACGTACACGATTCTACTCAGAGGATGCGAAGTAACTTCTTTCTCTTCTATCAGAAGTCAATCTTAGGTTGCTGGAGCTAGAATGCTCACAGAATGTAGTCCACTCATGAAAGAAATAACGTATAAAACCGTCATTTAACCGATAACTGAGTACTGGTCCCATGTCTGGGACCGATACCAGGTAGGATTGGCAAAGGACATAAAAAAGACCTGGGTGTTTCTTGATAGTTTAGTCTGGTAAGCCAGAAAACTCCAAGAAGATGCCCATCCTACCAAAGTGGCACACATTACAAGACTGGAGTTCCCTATTAAAACTTGGAGAGCGTACATTTATGAAGACTGAGTCTAGTTACTGCGTCCTCTTACATAAATCTCTTGAAAGGACGATGAAGATAATTCCAGCTCATAAATAGGCTTATGATCTGTTCTTACAGCCGAAAAGGAGGAAACTATTGTTCCCAATTATTTTACGACAGTTTTTATGCACAGGTTTGGATAATTTTACCAGCAATGTTTCTAGTGCCAGCAAAACTGTGCACTCTTTTCTGGTATGCAAAGAAAAAGGTGCTGCAGAACAATGGAGAATGTGGTAGAAGATGGTGAAAGGATATTTCTAAAAGAAGCAGGTAAAGCTTCTGAACTATATTAGGTTTTACTTTATGTTTCAACAGTCTTCTTCGTTTTACTTCAAGGCTTAAGAACTGGATTGGTATAAGCTAATTCAGAAATTTGAACAAAAATTTTAAAATGTGAAAATTTTCCTCTAAACGCTATTTTGCTTTTCTTCGGCAAACTTATTAACTACATCAAAACAGCCAGTTATCTGAAGAAAATTTGATTTTTTATAAAATGTTAAATCGGGACTCTTGTGCCTCCCATATTCTACACCCTGGAGTTTTCGTTCCAGCCACATGTTGTGTGACTTCGGTTAAATCCTTAGCTGCCTCACAAAATGTCGCACCAGCTTTGTGACTGGATTCAGAAGTTGTTGAAGTATTCAACATTTCACTCTTAAATAAGCAATTTCTTCATATGATAAAGTAATTTCTTTATTCGAAATATTTCCTTCAAATTAGCAAGAATCCTTAGTAATTTTCAGGTGATAGTTATTTTCCGCCCACCATCTAAGATTTCGAACCTGCTGGGATCAGAGAAGGATAACTTGTTATTGCGCAGGGTGGGAATTTACAAAATAGCTTGCCAGTGTGGTATGGCCTATATAGGACAAACAACACGCGCAGTGGAAGAATGTTCGACAGAACATCAACGGCTCCATTATAAAAGAATTCGTTAAAAAACACATCGCGGGAAATGTAAAGAGTCGTGACAGCGGCTACCACCTGGATAATACATGGAATCCCGTCATCTGCGAGATTTTCTCCAGACAAAGACACCACAATACTCCGATGACCGCTGCGAGCGTCAACGCCCAAGACAGGTGATCCTTGCAGTTCCAACAGCGAGGGTGCTGCCACCGGGCGGTGTGATCCTTCAATCTCCGTGACTCTGACGCATTCGCGGCTATATTATGAGCGCCCTATATAAGGCGGAGCAGAGAACATCTTCGTCTCCTTCCTGCGCACTCGCGACAGCGAAGCCACAGGCATATACAGCGGCACGTACGGAACCTTATTACAGCAAAGGAACGTCGGGACTCAACCCCACCCTCCCTATCAACTCCTCCAAGTACTGGTTCGCCTTCCATCGCCTTACTGGTTCCCATTCCACACCCCATTACCCCCTTCTCCATAACGACCACCCCCATCCCGACAACCTCAGTAAGGCCAACCACACTGCCTCCCACCTTTCTGAGGTCTTCTCCATCCCAAATGATCCCCACTTTGAATATTCTCTCCACTTGCTCCCCTCTGACATCAACACTCCAATCACAGCACAAGATATTAAACTTATCCTCCAGTCCAAACACAACACAGCCCCTGATCACAAATGTGTCACCTACCGCCACCTTAGAGAAAGCCCCTCCTTCTTCATGACTGCCCTTGACCATTTCTACAACGTCATCCTCTCTACCGGATTCCACCCCGACCTGTTGAAGACTTTTCGCATCCTCTTATTCGTCAAACCCCTTCTATCACCTGTTCCTATCGTCCTGTCTGCCTCACCTCATTCTTCAAACGGTTCACATGGCTCTGAGCAGTATGGGACTTAACATCTGTGGTCATCAGTCCCCTAGAACTTAGAACTACTTAAACCTAACTAACATCAGGACATTACGCATATCCATTCCCGAGGCAGTTCCAAACTGAAGCGCCTAGAACTGCACGGCCACACTGGCCGGCTCCTCCTTCTTCAGTAACCTCTTCGGATCCATCCTCTAGCATCGCATCCATCAGCACCTTATCGACACCACCTCCCCTCCCTTACCCCGTGTGGCTTCCGACCATCCTTCTCCACCAAAACCAACCCCTCAACCTCGATCACCTACTCTCCCTCCAGCTTCACTCCCGTCGCTTCCCCATTTTTGTTTCCCCCGACCTCCAAAATGCCTAAGACTGTGTATGGCATCCTGGTCTCCTCTTTAAACTCCAAACCTAAGCCCTGTCTATCAACTTGGTCCATCTGGTTGCTTCCTTCCTCTCACGCTGTCCATCCTATGTCACCCTCCACAACACCAACTCCCGTATCTTTTATCCCACTGCTGGCGTCCCCTACGGCTCTGTCCTCTCCCCTCTCCTCTATCACCTCTCCAACACTGATATGGCCAAGCTACCCACATCCATCCACCTTCTCCAATATGCTGATGACACCACCTTCCTGGCTCTCTATCCAACCCTTCAACAGTCCCAATGCAACCTCCAAACCCACCTTGACCAGCTCACCACTAGGTATAACCAGTGGTTCCTTCGACTCAACCCCTCCAAAACCAAGGCAACCATCACAAGCTGCACCATCTGCTCCTTCCATCTCTATGGCTTTTAAATCGCCATTTACAGTCGTCCCATCCAGCTCACCCCCACCCTGAGATCCCTTGACCTCACCCTCGACCAACATCTCATTTTGACCCCTCACCTCATGACCGTCGAGGAAACAAGCCCATTCCTGCCTCCAGCTCCTGAAACTCCTGTCTGGCCGGACATGGGGATTACAGCTTTCCTTCATCCTCCACACCTACAAATCCATCAACTGCCCTAACCTCTGTTATTCCAGCATTGTGTGGATCTCCACACCCACCCTCCTTTTTTTTACAAAGCCCCCCAGTTCCTTAAAACCATGTGCTCCACCTTGGCTTCCGTATCCGTTTTCCTTTCCCCACACGGCTCTTGTACGACCTCATTTCCTTCCGCCAACTCCTCCTTTTCATCCAGCATCCCTGCATCCTTTAACTGTCCGCAGACTTGTCCTCTCCACCCTCTCGTTTCCTCCTCCTTTTCCACCCCCTGCCCATTGCCACACCTCTATCGCTGTATCCCTCCGTCTCTCCACCTCCACACCCTCCATCACCTTCACCAGGGCAATTTCGAGCACCTCCCCCTCCCAGATGTTGAACTTCACCATGACATCTACCCTTCCAACTGTAACCTTGCCTTGTTTCCTTCCCTCCGCAGGGCACCCCTTTTTCCCTCCCCTCCTTCTCCCAATGTGGATTTTCCTCCTTCCCCACCCATGTGTCCCTGCACCTTCTCCTCCACTGTGTTCCTCCCATGTCCTACCCTCCCCATCCCTCTTCAAGTCACCCCCACCCATCTCCGCTCTCTACCCTCCTCCCTCCTTTCTTCCCTTCTCCCTTATCTCCATGCCCCTGGCAGATCCTGTGTTTTGCTCATTGTCACCAGCGTGCTGTGTAAGTGCTGTGTTTGGTGCTGTTCTCCTGTGTCTTAATAGCTGTGGTTTTAATTGTGTACTTGACCTGTTTATCGTCCATGACGTGCTACACTGCCCATCATGTCGCTGTTTTATTTCGTTTTATGACTCTTCTGATCAGCCATACTTTGCATGCTTCCTTTTAATCAAGTGTGTTTTTTTGTGTGAATCCTACCGGGTTCGATTCCCGGCGGGGTCACGGATTTTCTCTTCCTCGTGATGACTGGGTGTTGTGTGCTGTCCTTAGGTTAGTTACGTTTAAGTAGTTTTAAGTTCTAGGGGACATGACCATAGATGTTAATTCCCATAGTGCTCAGAGCCATTTGAACCATTTTGTGTGAATTACTTTTTTTTAGGTTCTTATCTCCGATATACAGTCACCACTTTGAATGATTTCTTTTCTTCTGCTCTGCCTTTTTTGTTTTCTATATTCCGCCATGTTTTCTTCTGTATATTGTTTTAAATGTATTCCTGCTATTTTTGTCGCTCGGCTGAAGAGCAGCTCTTATGCTGCTGCCAGCCCGTCCCTGAAGGGGAATGGAAATAACAATAAAGGACAAAAAAGAACAAACGTCTTCGTCAGTCGTGAATGGCTCATCTGTAGATGACAGAGGTGACTGGTAGATGTCCAGTTGAAATTTCGTGTAGTGAAGTTTACGACGACTGGCTGCAATACCGAAGTCTCTTCGAACATTTATTCCGCCGAGAAAATTTTAAATTTCACGTGATACCAGACTAAAAATAGTTATGAATTACAGACCCAACGTTTAATACAGTCCTTTAAGAGACCTGACAAGTTTATGGCAAAAAATTATTAAAGGTCAAACGTAACAACGACTAGAACAAATGTAGTACAGGTAAAATTTTTAAAGCAATAAATGTCCTATGCTAAAAGAACGCTTTTAGTTACAGATTAAAAGTTTTTTTTGCATCAAATTTAACAACTAACTCGATTTTAGTATCAGATAATGTGTTTAAACAATTTAAATGTCCCAAGCTAACAGAATGGTTTTAAGTCACACACCAAAATCTTTGGAGCTCAAATGTAACAACTACTAGCACAAACTTAGGAACAGGTAATAATTTTAAATTTCCAAGCTTACAGAATGGTTTTATGTTACAAATCAAAATTAACACTGCCCTTTTGAAAAGCTGACCAACTTGGATGATGTAAGTGTCGTAAAACGAGCCGCCACACTAAAGAAAACTTGGTACAGAGAGGGCACGGCACCAAAAGGCATCCAAGCCAAAAGACAAAAATACGTACACTCGGAAAACATTTAGGCCCAGGTGAACTAGAGGAGAAAAACTTAACTGAAACAATAGTCACCGTGCCGTAGAGCACCTTGTCACAACGTACCAACCACAAATGCTGTTCAGTAATATCAGGCCGGCGGTGCGTTCTCCCTTATCAGGCAGGGACAATTGCACTCAGACTGCAGAAACAGCAGCTAACCCATCGGACAACAGTAGTACGCTCATAAATGGGCTTCATGCCACAAGAAGGCGTCTAGAAACATATAAAGGTCAATTAGCAGATAACACACTTTCAGCAAATAGCTGCTTGAACAAGCATTCCCGAATAAAGTACAATACCCGGCAAACGGCGATCAAAAAATTAAACAAAGACTTTCAAGAATAATACATTTTAAACATTGACGAGAATCAAGAATAAGTATACTAACATAACCAAACTACAAACATAGTCCATGTGGTTTCCAAACAACAATCTTGAATCCGTCACATACCAGAATAAGATAGCTCACAGACCCCATCAGACTCTAAGAATCAGGAAAGGAATCTCGCCTTACGACACCCTTGGGTACCAACAAAAAAATTTCACACGTCTCCAACAGTACACTGATATACTGATAGATCTGGCCAGATCAGAATCTAAAACACAGTTCAAAGAGCACATTAATCATAAATGTTCATAATAGTAAGAATAGCATCTGGCACCGCCATTACACTGCCACCACCGCCTGCATAGTGACAGTAATAATTTTACGAATCGTTTTGGCAAGGAGAAACATTAAAAGCGAATAAAAAAGAACTATCACTACAATCGTGACACCTGGGGACTACAGCTAAATTACTTTTCAGGAAAGCAACATTTGGCACTCAGCGAACACAAAGATGGGCAGACTCAAACAGTTTCTATAAGCGATACTGACGGTGGATCCAAACTTCCCGGAAGACATAAATTCATTACTCAGGGAAGAGTCGCACAGAGCGTGGCAGTGACAACAGAGCCCGCTAACGCCGCCAAACTAGATCACACAACGGGGCCAGACAATCGGAAAAAGGTGTTAATCATAAAGTCGTTCCTGTTGCAACGGATCCCACAGAGAGAATCCGTCAGCACATCGACCACAGGCCCGTGTCAACACGCGTTTGCTCCAAGTGACTTCCTTCACCCTCGTCCCCTGGTGACTGTTCAACCATTCTCCCCTCTCGGAAAATATTTCAAACCGGAAGACGCGGCGCCAGAGCGCCACCGAGTGAACAGAGGAAAACCGAACCTGAGATACAATTTACAGACCGCAATCGGTACAAGGCTCATCCCCTCTTTTGTCTCTATACTTGTGCGCTGGTCCCTGCACATTTCTGTTATCATTCTTTCATGAACACCTCGGATTTCCATTCTCATTATCATGTCTTACTCCATTCCCTCCACTCTAGTTCTGGCACCTGCTCTGATCATACTGGCTGGTCCCTCAATTCCTGTTATTTTTATTATCGCTGAGATCACTGTGATTATTTCCTTGATTATTCCTCCATGACATGATGAATGGCACTTTTCCTGTTTATTCCTGTCAGTGAAATCTAAGAAACTTTCAGTTCAATAAGAAGGACAATGTATTCATTCTCACTGTAAGTTTTCTTGTAGCCTTCATGTATAAATTTCAGTTAGTACCTCCAATGGTCTGTCTAAACGCACCAATTTTCTCAATTCCTCGTGACAAAATTCCTTCATGCTATATCTGCCCCCCATTATACACTGGACCATACAGATATTCATTCTGTAACCTGGTTCCGCTTGACTTCAATAACTGTTATAACCATATATTCAAATACATGAGGTTAACTGGTCAGTACATCGATTTGCCAATGTCTGAGTAGATCCCTCCAATAATACCTTAACAGACTCAGTTTTCCTTTCATCACTCACCTCATTCATAAAACAATCTTTGCATGCTCCAAGAAAGTCCTCAGAATGGTATTCCCATTCATCTGTAGGGGTTTTACCAGTGGTGCCTGTATTATGAACCATCCCATATACCCAGGTACACTGCATAGTTCTAAGTTACTTAACTACTTTTAACTTCACCAATTTCGATATTACTCCACATTAAGAACAACCACATCTTCCATTTTCTTTCTCAGGTTGCTAGCTGTGCTGCCAATTAACCCATCAATAAAGTTTCTGTTTCAACGCAACTAGCCAAATTTTGTATCCACCTCGCTAAGAGCTTACTTTGTCTCCTAATCCCTTGGATTATACAACTGCTTGCCTGAATCAGTCACCACCCTCAATTCAGCCTCAACTTTATTAATTGTGGCAAAACACATCCTCTTTCACTTCCAGAAAATTTACTGTCAAATCCGCCACTTCACTGTGTAATCCCTCGGTTTTATCACTCAAATGGTCTTTTACGCTCCGCAGACAATATTCCAAATAAGTTTTCACTTCATCTTCAAACCCGCCCATGGCATTTCCCCCCCCCCCCCCCCCTTTACCACAGAACTTTTCCAATTGCTGACAGAATTTTACTTTTGAGCCGAATATCAAACCAGTGAGCCTGTCTATTGTAGTCATTTCCATTGCTTCTTCATGACTTCGCGGGTTCTGTAGCTCGCTTCCCCTAGCTGTGGAATCGTAGTCACTAGGTGTCCTCTTAATTTCACAATCCATTGCTTGGCTGTTAGAAGGACTGGAAAACTACAAAGTTAAAACGTCTGCTGCTAAAACATAGTTTTTGATGTGGCTGCGACTGTGTTCTCTTGCTGAAGACGGCTGCCGTTGCGGCCAGCTTTCTGATGTAGCGCCTTGCGTTGGTGGGTGACGAATATACACTGCTGGGCATTAAAACTGCTACACCATGAAGACGACTTGCTACAGACCCAAAATTTTATCGACAGGAAGAAGATGCCGTGATATACAAATGATTAGTTCTTCGGAGCATTCACACAAGGTTGGCGCCGGTGGCGACACAACGTGCTGACATGAGGAAAGTTTCCAACCGATTTCTCATACACAAACATAAGTTGACCAGCGTTGCCTGGTGCAACGTTGCTGTGATGCCGGCGATTTCCATTTCCGATCGACCTTACTTTCCGAATAGCCCCCGTAGAATGCAGCCGGCCGCAGTGACCGAGCGGTTCTAGGCGCTTCCGTTTGGAACCACGCGACCGCTACGCTTGCAGGTTCGAATCCTGCCTCGGGCATGGATGTGCGTGGTGTTCTTAGGTTAGTTAGGATTTAGTAGTTTTAAGTTCTAGGGGACTGAGGACCTCAGATGTTTAGTCCCATAGTGCTCAGAGCCATTTTGTTGTTGTGATGCCTCGAGTAAGGAGGAGAAATGCGTACTATCACGTTTCCGACTCTGATCAAGGTGGGATTGTAGCCTATTGCGATTGCGGTTTATCGTATCGCCAAATTGCTGCTCGCGCTGGTCGAGATCCAATGACTGTTAGCGGAATATGGAATAGTTGGGTTCAGGAGGGTAATACGAAACTCCGTGCAGGATCCCAACGGCCTCGTATCACTAACAATCGAGATGACAGGCATCCTACATGCAGGGCTGTAACGGTTCGTGCAGCCACGTCTCGATCCGTAACTGGACAGATGGGGACGTTTGCAAGACTACAACCATCTGCACGAACAGTTCGACGACGTTTGCAGCAGCATGGACTATCAGCTCGGAGACCATGGCTGCGGTTATCCTTGACGCTGCATCACAGACAGGAGCACCTGCTATGGTGTACTCAACGACGAACCTGGCTGCACGAAAGGCAAAACGTAATTTTTTCTGGATCAATCCAGGTTCTGTTTACAGCATCATGATGGTCGCGTCCGGTGTTCGGCGACGTCGTGGTGAATGCACATTGGAAGCGTGTATTCATCAACGCCATACTGGCGTGATGGTATGGGGTGCCATTGGTTACACGTCTCAGTCACCTCTTGTTTGCATTGACGGCACTTTGAACAGTGGACGTTACATTTTAGATGTGTTACGACCCGGGGCTCTACCCTTCATTAGATCCCTGCAAAACCATAGATAATGCACGACCGCATGTTTCAGGTCCTGTACGCGCCTTTCTGATACAGAAAATGTTCGACTGCTACCCTGTCCAGCACATTCTTCAGATCTCTCACGAACTGAAAACGTCTGGTCAATGGTGGCCGAGCAAATGGCTCGTCACAATACGCCAGTCGCTACTCTTGATGAGCTGTGGTATCGTGTTGAAGCTGCATGGGCAGCTGTACCTGTACACTCCATCCAAGCTCTGTTCGACTCAATGTCCAGATGTACCAAGGCCGTTATTACGGCCAGAGTTGGTTGTGTTGGGTACTGATTTCTCAGGATTTATGCACCCAAATTGCGCGAGAATGTAATCACATGTCAATTCTAGTATAAAATATTTGTCCAATGAATATCCGTTTATTATCTACATTTCTTCTTGGTGTAACAATTTTAATAGCCAGTAGTGTATGGATCGTAAAATTAGAGTCACTACGTTCAATCTTCCCCCTATACATTATCTCGAAGCTCGCACGTCGTAATGCACAAAAATATCTTCAGCACACAACCAAAACCAATACAGTTCAATGGGCCGCCAGAAGATGTGGCTGGACCTAATAACGTAGCTGCGTTTTCATTCTAAGGTCGCCAGTTCACACCTGCTGCAATGTGCCCAAAACATCTTTCCAAACAGATGCAGGCGCGAATTGCTACACTAGAAATTAGGTACGTGCTTACAGTTCGTTAAATTTTTTGTAATGCAGTTTATCGCTTCTCCCATAAACATGTAAAACAATAAAGATAAAAATATATAGTTCGCAGTTTATATCTGAAAACTCATAGTCCGAGCTAGGATTTAAGACATCGAAAAAGATATGATTGTCGGAAGGACAGCATACAGGAAAGTCAAAACAACCTTTGGTGACATTAAAAGCAACGGTGGTAACATTAAGAGTGCAACGGGAATTCCACTATTAAATGCAGAGGAGAGAGCAGATAGGTGGAAATAACACACTGAAAGCCTCTATGAGGGTGAAGATTTGTCTGGTGTGATAGAAGAAGAAACAGGAGTCGATTTAGAAGAGATAGGGGATCCAGTATTAGAATCGGAATTTAAAAGAGCTTTGGAGGACTTACGGTCAAATAAGGCAGAAGGGATAGATAACATTCCATCAGAATTTCTAAAATCATTAGGGGAAGTGGCAACAAAACGACTATTCACGTTGGTGTGTAGAATATATGAGTCTGGCGACATACCATCTGACTTTCGGAAAAGCATCATCCACACAATTCCGAAGACGGCAAGAGCTGACAAGTGCGAGAATTATCGCACAATCAGCTTAACAGCTTATGCATCGAAGCTGCATACAAGAATAATATACAGAAGAATGGAAAAGAAAATTGAGAATGCGCTAGGTGACGATCAGTTTGGCTTTAGGAAAAGTAAAGGCACGAGAGAGGCAATTCTGATGTTACGGCTAATAATAGAAGCAAGGCTGAAGAAGAATCAAGACACGTTCATAGGATTTGTTGATCTGGAAAAAGCGTTCGACAATATAAAATGGTGCAAGATATTCGAGATTCTGAAAAAAGTAGGGGTAAGCTATAGGGAGAGACGGGTCATATACAATATGTACAACAACCAACAGGGAATAATAAGAGTGGACGATCAAGAACGAAGTGCTCGTATAAAGAAGGGTGTAAGACAAGGCTGTAGCCTTTCGCCCCTACTCTTCAATCTGTACATCGAGGAAGCAATGATGGAAATAAAAGAAGGGTTCAGGAGTGGAACTAAAATACAAGCGTCAAGGTCGCTCATGTTCCACTTGTCGCAGCCTTAGTGGTTTCTTCCATTGGCCAATAGTGCATATTATGCCGCTTTATGTTACCGCTGTTGGTGAATGACTCTTCGTCGCTAAATAGAACGCGTACAAAAAATCTGTCATCGTCCTGTAATTTCTCTTGTGCCCAGTGGCAGAACTGTACAAGATGTTCAAAGTCGGCGCCATGCAATTCCTGGTGCATAGATATATGGTACGGGTGCAACCGATGTTGATGCAGCATCCTCAACACCGAAGTTTTAGAGATTCCCGATTCTCGCAAAATTTGTCGGCTACTGATGTGCGGTTTAGCCGCGACAGCAGCTAAAACACCTACTTGGGCATCATCATTTGTTGCAGGTCGTGGTTGACGTTTCACATGTGGCTGAACACTCCCTGTTTCCTTAAATAAAGTAGATATCCGGCGAAAGGTCCGGACATTAGGATGATGTCGTTCGAGCAGCATACATAGCACACGTCCGTTGGGCATTTTGATCACAATAGCCATACATCAACACGATATCGACCTTTTCCGCAATTGGTAAACGGTCCATTTTAACACGGGTGATGGATCACGAAGCAAATACCGTCCGTACTTCTAAGTTTGTGACTAATACAGCGCCATCTGTTACAAAGTACTACACGAATATGTACTAAAAATGGAGGTTCCTATTTAAGAAAACGCAGTTGATATGCGTCTGACCTGTGGCAGCGCCATGTAGCGGGCAAACCATAGCGCCATCTGTTTTCCCCCTTCAAGCTAGATGAGTCTCGTTCTTTGTAGTTTTTCCGTTTGATGCTTACCCTCTGAGATATTTGGCTCGGTCACTACCAATGGAGCACCCTGTATATGAATATGGTATTTGTTCTGAAGAACATGTCCGAAAGAACAGAGACCATCGGTGACCATGCAGCTCTCTTCGAATAAAATAATAATTAAATCAAGACCCTAAGCTGTTGACAGGCGTTGATATACATCAACGGGGACCATGCAGTCAGGAGACTCCGGGTTCGAGTCCCGGTCGGGGCACGACAGCTTAGGGTCCGGATTTAATTATCATTTCAAAAAGACGGTGAAGTTCTGGAATGGGAACTCGAAAGAGGCTAAATGGGTAAAGAACAATAATTAACGAAGGCTGAGGCTAGGAGTGCTACAGGAATATAGGATATATTGCAGGAAGAGTTCCCACTTATGCAATTCAGAAAAGCTGTAGTTGGGGCACAGGCTGTGAAGCATTCACTGAAATGAACAACGCCATGTTGGACAGCATGCTCAGCAACTAGACAATCCAACTGGTAGTTGGCCATTCATGTGGACAGACAGCTTATTGGTGGTCATGCCGACACAGGATGCAGCACAATGGTTGCAGCTTAGCTTCTAGATCATGTGGCTGGTTTCACAGGTAGGATAGATGATGCTTGTGACAGGACTGGAGCAGTTGGGGATGGGAAGATGTATGGGAGAGGTCAACTTGAGCGGCCCCTCCCGCCGGAGGTTCGAGTCCTCCCTCGGGCGTGGGTGTGGGTGTTGTTCTTAGCATAAGTTAGTTTAAGTAGTGTATAAGTGTAGGGTCCGATGACCTTAGCAGTTTTGTTCCGTAGGAATCCACACACATTTGAACATTTTTAGATGTCTTGCATAAAGGTTTATTATAGGGATATGAGCCATAAGGCAAGTGGCTGTTGAGAGCAGGGATGGAAAATGGTTCAAATGGCAATCAGCACTATGGGACATAACATCTGAGGTCAGGAGTTCCGTGGAACTAAATACTACTTAAACCTAACTAACCTAAGGAATCACACACATCCGTGACCGAGTTGGGATTCGAACCTGCTACCGTAGCGGTCGCGCGTTTCCAGACTGAATCGCCTAGAACCGCTCGGCCTCTCCGGCCGGCAACAGGGATGGATAATGATATTGTGTAGGTTCGGTGGATGGCGAAATATCACTGTGGAAGGAGTGGGAAGAACAGTGGATAGAACATTTCTCATTTCAAGGCACAACGAAAGATAATCCAAACCTTGGATGAGAATGTGATTCAGTTGCTCCAGTTCGGGGTGGTTCTGAGCAAATGAAGGGAATGCTCCTCTGTTGCCAGTTGGTGGGACTTTGGGAAGTGTTGGGCACGGGAGATCTCTTTTTGTAGAAAGTAGGGAGGGTAATTGCCGTCCGTGAAGGCCTGAGAGAGACCCTTGGTGTATTTATAATTTAAAAGAACTTACAAACGGGGGGATAACGAAAGCACTTCTTCCCTCGCGTAATCATCCTTCCGCTCTGCAAAAGCTGAGCCAACTAGCTCCTCAGTAACAGAACTTAGAACTTAGAACTACTTAAACCTAACTAATTTTAGGACATCACACACATCCATGCCCGAGGCAGGATTCGAACCTGTGACCGTAGCGGTCACGCGGTTCCAGACTGTAGCGAATATTGACTCATTTTAAATTTACTAAGCTACGAATGTTATAAACTTTGTCGCTCTTTTTTGACTGCGATTCGTGTACAGTCTAAGGTCTTTTGCATTGTAGATGTATATATTTACACTGGTGACCGAAATTTAAAGCAACAAACCGGTTACTTCCCCGTTTTGTGTCTAGTTCATGATGTAATCATACAAGCTGTCAACAGATGTCGTACGATCGTGTTCTGCACGGAAGGTATCATTGTGGCCAATGGATAACCTCGCCAACCGTCGTCAGGGCACCTATCAAACGAGGTACCGTTCGCCGGTTTGTCCCTCATCCACAATTGCTGTACACACAAACACAGACGATGCAGTATGGCACAGAGAGGACGCCTACCAGACTTTCTGCGGTGGAGGGCCAAAGGAAGTACGGAAGCAGGACAGTCGTAAAGTTCTATGGCCCGCTGGCTTAATGTGAATCTATGTGTTGTTCCTCGGGTGTGGCTACCTTTCATAGAGACCGAAACTGGTACCCCTAAGACCACGGTAGGGCCGATCATTTGTGACATCAGGAAGAGAGGAGCTTTGTTTGGCTGTAAGGCCACGACGGTACCGCCTTAGTACTGCACAGCAACTGGCATCTGACCCTGCAGCAAGCACTGGACGTGTTTTATTGAGGCAAACGATGTGCAGAAGGCTTCGGCAGAGTGGCCTTTACTGTGGAAGATCTGCTGTTGTGTGCCGCTGGCCGGTCTTCACAGAAGGGAACGTCTAGAGTGGAGCCGTCAACATGCCACCTGACAGGTACATGCCAGCTGACAGGTCGAACAGCTGACCAATGTTCTCTTCACAGATGAGTCCCGATTTGATATGGAGAATGATTCGCAGCAGATTCGCATGTGGAGGGAATGTGGAACACGATTTCGGGACTCAAACAGAGTGGAAAGTGACCGCTATAGGGGAGGATCCCTAATGATGTTGGCAGCGATTATGTTGACTATTCGAACAACTCTTCATGAACTTGTAAGAGTGAATCGGCAAGGTTTCACTGTCAGGTATTGTGAAGGGATTTCAGGACTTCATGTGCGGTTGTTGCGATGTGTTGTGGGCCCCGACTTCGCATTGTTGGACGATAATGCTCGACCTCATAGAGTACTGGTGGTTGATGTTTTCCTTGCAACGGCAGATATTGCACACATGGCGTGGCCTTGCCGCTATCTCAATGCACTAGCCAGACCGACTGCGTCTCGTCAGCATCCACCAACCCCTCTACAAGACTTGCGAGCAGCTCTACAGGAAGGAAGGGCCTTATTGCCTCTACATAAGATTGATGACATCATCCACAGCATGCCCCGTAGCTTTCAGGAGTCTCTTGCTGCCAGAAAATGGCTCTGAACACTATGGGACTTAACATCTTAGGTCACCAGTCCCCTAGAACTTAGAACTACTTAACCTAACTAACCTAAGGACATCACACAACACCCAGCCATCACGAGGCCGAGAAAATCCCTGACCCCGCCGGGAATCGAACCTGGGAACCCGGGCGTGGGAAGCGAGAACGCTACCGCACGACCACGAGATGTGGGCTATTGCTGCCAGACCTGAGCACACTGCATACTGAGCACATTAATCATTTGTCAAAATGTGCGTGCAAATCCGTTAAGTTGGAAAAAACAAAGAACATTTTGGTCCACCGTTATGTACGCTGTAGTTCTTTACGTCGTGTTTTATTTACATTGTTTCTACTTTACTGTCACCTGTTTATACTATTTTGTAACAAAAAAATTCAACCTTGCGAAATTTCTGATTGTTGCTTTCATTTTGGGTACAAATTTATATTTTATATACATTTTACTTGAAAACAGTAGCTTGGACTTTTACACGATAATATTATACCTACTGAACCATAGCGATAGGACAGGAGCTAATGAACATGTACATATACACAATACACCATTTCAGAATGTAGCTTCAGGTAACTACGCAACATCTTTGACTGATCACGGTGCTAATAGATTGTGATATCGTTTCCTTGGTTACCAGTTGGTGTTCTTGCTTCAAACTAGAATCCCGAACGTCTTTGACTAATAATGCAGCAACATATCGAGTCATACTTCGTTTCCTTGATTAGCAGTTGGTGGCGTACGAAACACCTTTGCTTCACTCACATGTATCCTAAGTCTCTGCAAATGACAGTTTAGGTTTAAATGAGCCATGGTCATTGAATAATGATATCTTCGGTGTTTTTGAATTCTTATAATGCAAGTCCTCTGCATAATATTTAAAACCTCTTCAGATGTTTACGCCACTACCAAACTCCTAATAACTATCCATTTACATAAATTGATTCCGCGGAATGCAATCATGTCTCACGCCATCCGTTATTGCTGAGCTCATGCCAGAGGTGGTGGGTGGAGCTTCGCAGTTAAGCTAGTAGCGACTGAGCCTTATTCAGCAGTGTTATTTACGGCTCTCGAGAGCGGCCTGCTGCACGCCGCCCTGTGCCACCAAGCGTATGTTAGGCACATTTTTATATTATTTTACTGTCGTAATTGTCCTCGACTTCTAAGAAAGAGTATTACTTTTTTTCACAGACTAAAATGGTCTGATAATGATCCAGTAAGAGATCTAAATCAACCAACGAATCAACTAAATAACTTACACGCGATAAAGACCGCTTTTATTGAAATAGTTTTAAATAAAATAGCGTTAATAAATGCGTTTCTTCCCAAGTCCATTTTATTAGGGTCTTAGAATTACAGTCTTCCAAAACTTTGTTGATATATATGTATCAGAAAGGACTGATGAGAGACCAAGCCTACTGAGCGGAATGACGCAGCGGTTGCATTCGGCAGGACGGCGGTTCAAGCCCACGTCCAGCCATCCTTACTTTGGTTTTCCTCAATTTATCTAAATCACTTCAGGCAAACGCCGGGACGGCTCCCTTGAAAGGGCACGGCCTACTTCCTTCTCCGTCCTTCCATAACCCGATAGCACTGATGACCTCGCTGTCTGCTCCCCTCCCTCAAACCAATCAACCAACTAACCAGCTAGAGACCACGCCATTGTTTTTCTCCCTGGTTTACAGTCAAACGCACTGTTGTTTCTCTTGAAAACCGTGTGGAGATAGTTCTTGTCTGATACGATCCGCAGTCCGTCAATATCCTACCATCTCCTAGATTATGAAAATTTTATATTCACTACTGAGACGGGGTATGCGTGAGGTACAAACAGATTTGCGCTCTACTGAAACTATGGTCCGGTAGTTTTGGTTCACTACCTAAATGAATTGGTAGGGAAACAAAAGTAAATGAATGTATAAAAGAGAAATTACGAGCCGACGACTTCTCTTTGTTCCTTTTTTGTTTGTTTGGGTGGTTGTTTCGCACAAAGGGCCACACATCACTGTGTCCTTTGTGTTTTTTACATATTTACAGAATGTAAATTGCGTTTTATAAGTAATAAAAATTAGAAGATCTCATGACGTGTGCGCTTTTATGTATTACTTTGGATACAAGTAAAGTTTATAAGCACAAAGGTAAAAAATATTTAATTACTGTTGTTATTTTGTACCAGTAGAACGTTCTTCATCATGATAAAAAGCAAGAGTTTCTTGCTGTTATTGATAAATGCTAACATGTTTGTGAAGAACAAAAATATGTTTTATATATTTTAATAATTTCTGATGGCATTTTTATGTAAGTTTATTTTGCGCTTTTTTATTTTAGATATTTGTTGAGTGAATTGCTTTTCCTAGTGCTATATGATAAATATGAATTGTTTTCTTACTTATTACTACAACAGATCTCGGTTTCTCATTACAAATCAACAATTGTAAGGTAGTATTTTTATCTGAAGATGGCGTTTGAAGGCCAAAGCCGGCTATGAGTGTATAATAAAGCAGTAATTGAGAGCAAATTAAAAAATGATACCTTTCAATAAGTCAATCACAGTCTCAACAAAAAGTAATTTTTCAAAATCAATGATTTTCTAATGAAACATGATTAAACGTTAACCATATCTGTTTCGCTATAAATATTGTTTATTTCTAAGAACAGACTAGAGGATAAGTACAGGTTGACTATTATTGAACTATACGAAGTAAAATCGTTATAACTTCCGAATGGTTTCCGTTAAGACGCTCAAACTGCGTGGTTGGCCGCGGGACCCGATGGGAATTTAATGGTTTGATTTAGCAATAAAGCCCAATTTCATTTGGATGGGTTCATCAATAAGCAAAACTGGCGCATTTGGGGCACTGAGAATCCACATTTTGCGATCAAGAAGTCTCTTCACCCTCAACAGGCGACTGTGTGTGTGTGTGTAATTTCCAGTCACGGAATAATCTGGGCGATATTCCTTGATGGCAGGGTGAGTACCGAACGATACGTCAAGGTTTTGGATGCTGATTTCATCCCTATTAGGCAGAGTGGTCCTGATTTTGACAAGATGTGGTTCAAGCAAGACTTAGCTCGACCGCATCGAAGCAAGAGACTTATGTCCTGAAGGAGCACTTTGATGACCACATTATGGCTCAGGGGTACACAGAGGCCACTGGTATGGGCCTCGATTTGCCACCATCTTCTCTGAATCCGAATACATGGGATTCATTTTTGTGGGTTATATTAAGATGCACAGCAATAAACCCAAAACCAGCCACTCAGGAGGTCATCGTCAGTATCGACGTCCCGACACTTCCGCAGGTACTCAAGACTTTCGGTGTGTGCCTACGCCACACATCGCCAATGATGGCAGGCATATCGAACATGTCATAAGCTAAATCCGAATATGTAAAGTGGAGTTTACACGTTGAGTAAAGTGTGTACACGTCGCAGTTTGTAACTAATTTACATTTCATCATGTTGTTGTTGTTCTGGTCTTCAGTCCAAGGACTGGTTTGATGAAGCTCTCCATGCTACTCTATCCTGTGCAAGCTTCTTCATCTCCGAGTATCTACTGCAGCGTACATCCTTATGAATCTGCGTAGTGTATTCATCTCTTGGTCTCCCCCTACGATTTTTACCTTCTGTGCTGCCCTCCAATACTAAATTGGTGATCCCTTTATGCCTCAGAATATGTCCTACCAACCGATCCCTTCTTCTAGTCAAGTTGTGCCACAAATTTCTCTTCTCTCCAAGTCTATTCAATACATCCTCATTAGTTATGTGATCTACCCATCTAATCTTCAGCATCATTCTGTAGTACCACATGTCGAAAGCTTCTATTCTCTTTTTGTCTAAACTATTTATCGCCCACGCTTCACTTCCATACATGGCTACACTCCATACAAATACTTTCAGAAACGACTTCCTGACAAATCTATACTCAATGTTAACAAATTTCTCTTCTTCAGAAACGCTTTCCTTTCCATTGCCAGTCTACACTTCATATCCTCTCCACTTTTACCATCATCAGTTATTTTGCTCCCCAAATAGAAAAACTCATTTACTACTTTAAGCGTCTCATTTCCTAATCGAATTCACGCAGCATCACCCGATTTAATTCGACTCCATTCCACTATCTTCGTTTTGCTTTCGTTGATGTTCATCTTATAGCCTACTTTCAAGACACTGTCCATTCCGTGCAGCTGCTCTTCCAGGTCATTTGCTGTCTCTGACAGAATCACAATGTCATCGACGAACTTCAAAGTTTTTATTTCTTTTCCGTGGATTTTAATTCGTACTCCGAATTTATCTTTTGTTTTCTTTACTGCTTGCTCAATATACATATTGAATAACATTGGGGATATGCTGAAACCCTATCTCACTCCCTTCCCAACCACTGCTTCCCTTTGATGTCCCTCGACACTTATAACTGCTATCTTGTTTCTGTACAAATTGTAAATAGCCTTTCTTCTTATAGTTCAATAATTGTCACCCTGTATGTAGCAAGAAAATACTCCATAGGTTACCTGGCCCTTTATACAGTATATCCTAACCCAGTTTCTAGACGGTTCCCTGATTCCGATTTTTAAGGGAATGTCGTACAACACTGATCGAATGTGAAAAGAAAGCTATCATTAGGAGGTAACGCCTTATAGGTATGCAACACACATAATGTATAGTTAACGCTGGTACGACCTTAACTGACCAGAGCTATCAAGCTGCCGTAGGCTATGTTTGCTTGCGGTAATTTGTTAGCGTGCGGTAGTTTTACAACTCTAGGTAGAAACAATGTAATAGCATTGACGGGAGAACTGTGAATGGCCGGAGTTGTTGTCCAGTAGGCAGGCTCGCATGCGAATGATAGAGCCACGCACGAACTGCCTGTGATCACCCCTCCCACCTGAATCATCGCACTCCGTAAGTAGCGGTTCAGTTGCGAATGTTAACAGCAGAGCATTTACTGATGGATTCCACCGGACACGTGTTTTGTTTTCACATTTTTACCCAGAAGCGCGCGCGAGTCGGTCACCTCTGCTGACTGAGACACTTGCGCGCTGTCCGGCGCCCTCCAATTACACAAATTGCCCGCGCGTGCACTGGGCAGAGTCCTCGCCGCGACCCCTGTCACAATGGGCAGTAACTTTGTCAGGCGCGGGGCTGCCACTCCGATACTAACACCGGGCGCACAGAGAGAGAATATGAGATGTGCCACTAACATTTTAGTGATTGAACCATTAGCTAATGACCGGTCACCAATTACCTGATGAGGCGCTGTGGCTGGCCCGACCCGAAGGAATTCATGCCAGTTTAAAACATTTCCATTACACTAATAAAGTGAGTTGGCGCCCGCCAGCGCGCTCGCAGCCGACCAGCGGTTTTCATTACGCCGCGGCTGCAGCGGCAGCGAGACAGCGCGACCCTGAGCTATGGCGCACAATGGCCGCTTTCTTTCGCCCTCCTTTCTGCCAAGATGGGAACGCAGGCCGCCACAAAAGAAGCGCGGTTACCTGAATGCTAAAAGGAGCACTCGCTGGCGCCGCCGCCCGCGGCACGCGCTGCAGCCACCTACAGCGCACCCTCTTCTCTCCTGACGATGCCCACCACTCCACTGCAGAAACTCCATGGCGCCCTCAAAATCACTCGTAAACTTAGAAACCTATACATTTAGTTTTGGTACTGTGTTAATTCTTTGCCGATCAATAATGAGTATTGCTTAGTGCGTACCTTTGTGTTAAAAAGACCGATCCCGCGAACTGGTCAGACCGCGATTTTCTCTTGCCGCTCGGAAATTCGACATATTTTGTATGATTCTGAACGTAGCTGCGCTTCATCGACTGTTCATGCAAGACCTTCAAAGCGCTAGGAATAACAGC
This sequence comes from Schistocerca gregaria, assembly GCF_023897955.1. Lineage (NCBI taxonomy): Eukaryota > Metazoa > Arthropoda > Insecta > Orthoptera > Acrididae > Schistocerca > Schistocerca gregaria. The sequence continues at coordinate 351,647,933 of NC_064922.1, read as the reverse complement.
CAAACAGTTGCAAAATACACTTTTATTAAACATTACCATGGTTCCAGCGATATTATAACCGTCTTCTTGAGAAGATGTAGGATGGAATATCACGTTATCTATAGTCAATGTGGGAGTCGTTGACTTTGTCTGGTATTCAAATTTTTAACTTACAAAAAAACAAAATAAATAAATAAATATAAAATCACACATTTGACGAGGGTCAATCCAAAAGAAATGCACCCTATTTTTGTAAAAATACAGTTTTCATTCTGCCTGCGTAATAGTTTTACAGTGTGTAGATGCATCCTCCCCGCTTGTTTCCAAACTTAGTTCAACCTGTTCCCGTGAGTGGCGCCTCACAGCATGTCTTCAAGATGGCTGCTACACTTGACGTTCGTGAGAAGCAACGTGCTGTCATAGAATTCGTGTTCTGTGAGAACGAGACTGTGGGAAACATCCACAAGAGGTTGAAGAAGGTGTATGGAGATACTGCTGTCAATGGCAGTACAGATAGTCGGTGGGCAAGCAGGTTACGTGATGGAAGCGGGCACGGCAATATTTAGGATTGTCCTCGCAGCGGCAGGCCTCGTACTGCACACACTACAGACAATCTGCAGAGAGTTAACGAATTGGTGACTGCTGACAGACGCATCACAGCTCGACTGAGTCGTGCTCGACCACATTGGCAAAAGCAGGATTTTTTTTTTCTGTTGCACGACAATGCACGGCCACATGTCAGTCAAAAAACCATGGAAGCGATCACAAAGCTCGGATGGACAACACCCGCCTTACAGTTCCGACCTGGCTCCATGTGACTATCATCTCTTTGGGAAACTGGAAGACACTCTTCGTGGAACAAGGTTTGAAGATGATGACTCCCTTGTGCACGCTGCCAAACAGTGGCTCCAGTAGGTCGGTCCAGAATTTTACCATGCGGGTATACAGGCACTGGTTCCAAGTTGGCGTAAGGCAGTTGAGAGGGGTGGAAATTATGTGGAGAAATGAAAATATTGTTCCTAAAGCATGTATCTACACACTGTAAAACTTTCAAATACGTAGAATAAAAGATGGATTTAAAAAAAAAATAGTGTGCATTTCTTTTGAAGTGACCCTCGTAGTGTGGCACTTGAAATATTCGTGTAAAATTAACATGTAAATATAAAACTTGGCATAAGATACAATAGAGTTTTTCAATTCTGCCAGTTTCGGCAATTAATTTTGCCATCTTCAGGCCACATATGCTTTTTTCGTATCAACAAGCTTATCGTATGGTGAAACGAAAAAAAGCGTATGGGACCTGCAGATGGAAAAATGAATTGCCGAAACTGGTAGCGTTCGAAATAAAATAAAATAACCTAAAGTATATGGCTGTTGGTAAAGTTTATTGAATTGAGAAGTACGTACCAGCCGATGTTCCTTGGCCACAATGGACCGATAGAGACCATATACTGCCCGCATCTCGTGGTCGTGCGGTAGCGTTCTCGCTTCCCAGGTTCCCGGGTTCGATTCCCGGTGGGGTCAGGGATTTTCTCTGCCTCCTGATGGCTGGATGTTGTGTGCCGTCCTTAGGTTAGTTAGGTTTAAGTAGTTCTAAGTTCTAGGGGACTGATGACCATAGATGTTAAGTCCCATAGTGCTCAGAGCCATTTTTTTTAGACCATATACTACAGAACGTTAATATGTCCTGTTCCGAGATAGTTACATGTGCCAACGTTTCATATTTAAATGACGGTTTTACACCAATCTTTCAGCTGTCATACTACACTGAGACTCCAAAAAAACTTTATAAAAATGTGATTCAAATAAAGAGCTACTGTATGTGAAAAGGGAGAATACAGCGCTTGCGGTGCGCAACGCCTTTATAAGACAAGTGCCAGGAATAATTGTTAGATCGGTTAGTGCTACTGCAATGGCAAGTTATCAGGATTTAAGTAAGTCTGAACGTGATGTTATAATCGGTGCACGAGCGATGGGATACAGCATCTCCCAAGTAGCAATGAAGTGGGATTTTCCCGTACGACCATTTCAAGACTGTACAATGAATATCCGGACTCCGGTGAAACATCAAATCTCCGTCATCGCTGCGCCCGGAAAAAGATCCTGTAAGAGCGGGAGCGACGATGACTGAAGAGAATTGTTCAGCATGACAAAAGTGCAACCCTTCCACAAATTGCTGCAGATTTCTATGATGACCAGTCAACATGCAAACCGTTCAACGAAACAGCATCGATATGGGCTTTCGGAGCCGAAGGCCCACTCGAGTACCCTTGATGACTACACGACACAATGCTTTAAACCTCTCCTGGGCCCGTCAACATTGGGCTGTTGATGACCGGAAATATGTTTCTTGGTTGGACGAGTCTCGTTTGAAATTGTGTCGAGCGGATGGACGTGTACGGGTATAAAGACAACCTCATGAATACTTGATTCCTGCAGCTTAGCAGGAGAGTGTTCAAGCTGGAGGGGTCTTTAAAATGGTGTGGGGCATCTGCAGTTGGAATGATATTGGAGCCCTGATACGTCTACATACGCCTCTGACAGGCTACACACATGTAAGCATCCTGTCTGATCATCTGCATCCAGTCATGACTATTCTGTATTCCGACGGACATGAACAATTCTATCGGGACAATGCGACATCTCACACGTCCAGAATTGCTACACAGTGGCTCCAGGACCACTCTTATAAGTTTAAACACATCCGGTGGTCAACAAACACCTCAGACATGAACATTATAGAGCATATCTGGGATGCCTTCCAACGTGGTGTTCAGAAGGGAGCTCCACCCTTTCGTAGCCTTACGGATTTATGTATTCATGGTGTCACTTCCCTCCAGCACTACTTCAGACATTAGCGACATTAGTCGAGTCAGTTCCACGTCGTTTTGCTGCACTTCGGCTTGGCCGCGGGAACCCTACATGATGTTAGTCTTGTTTACCAGTTTCTTTGGCTCTTCATTTAGTTGTATCTTGCGTCAAATATATTATATTTAAAAAAAATTATAATTTGTAAGACAGATCCCTATATTAAACGGTTACTACTTTTATATAATGTATTTAAATGAATATTAAGTGGATAATATTGAGTAGAGAGGGTCAAAGACTCTCATGTTGATTATAGATAATGTGATTTTACGTCTTACAGCTTCCGAAGAAGACAGTTTTAAAATCGTTGGAACCATGGTCACGGTTTAACAAACCTGTATTTTGCAACTGGCTGGCTGTTATTTCTAAAACATTGATTACGTCGTAAGAATCAGAATAAAAACAGCCTTGGTTGCGACATTACTTAGTATCAATGACGAGATTCGACGTTTTGGCAAATCGCCCGATTGTGTCAAAGTAGTTGTCCCCCATCTACCATAAAATATAAAGTGGTAAATGGACGCAACAGCAACTACATATGAATCCACTCGTCACACATTACATATACACTTTCTGCCGCGTCCATTTCAGATTTTATGTGGTTTTATGATGGATGGGTTACATATCCAGCTACTTTTAAACAATCTTCTTTTTCTCCAAAACGGTGAAATACGTCATTGATATTAAATAATTTCGCTACCATGGCCGCTTTTATGATGAAATAATTCTTCATTGGTTGCTATAGCACAATGCCGCAGTGGAATGAAATAATTTCACTTCAGATGAGAACAATGCAAGGACATCTCGCGAGCTGCCCTTGACTGGTGCTGCCTTCTGTGGCCAGTTTCTGCAATTATTTCGAAAGAAAGATCAGCGAACCTAACAGCTGCTGTCGTGAATGGCTGAGCCAATATGATCGCGTTGACATAATTTAGTGGGTGTACTCGGGTTTCGCAGTTCGATGTAGTTCTTCTACAAATACGTCATGTTTGTTGAGGGAGCAATAAAGTTTGGAAGCTCATGGGAAAGAATTACTCTTGTTTTGGGAGGATAGTCATACTTTCTGTCATTATTTTTGTGATCTGTCGAACAACTAACGTAAATATGAAAAATAAATCTTGAAGCTTGTCACTTTTTAGAATGTATTACTGCAGAAGATACATCAGTTTTATACGTGCCAGTAACGCTTTAAAAATATGCCCACTATTCTTCTAAATGTCCATTTTCCGAAGTGTTAATACAGAGAGTAATTCCTTGATGCTGCTGCATAATTTCAGGGATGATGGGGAGAAGCACAATTGTATCCGTTAGTGATATGGGTGCTGGTCTGGAAACGTCAGAGTAGAAGATTACCTCTGACAGTGACTTCTTCCACTAATGAGGTAACGGGCGAGTTGTGGTGCGCTGAAAATATTTTAAGTTCGGAGTTCGCGTGGCTGCACGGGGCGCTCGTCAAGCCGGGGCTCCCCAGCAACTGCGTGGTGCCGAACATTAGCCACGCAAGAGGCGTAGCCCCAGCGCGGGGTCCAGGCCGACTTAGCGGCTGGGAGTTCCATGCTGACTCTGTGTCGAGGAATGGGCTTTCTGCCGATGAAGGACATTTGTATGATCGGAGTATCAAAGACGGCGGACATTGTGTAATCATAATGGCAGACATTTCAGAGTTCATGTAGAAATCAATAATAGCCAGAGGAATCACGATATCTTAAAAAGAAACATGTACATTACCATTATATGCACGACGATTCTAATGGGAAGTCAGATTTTCAATATCTTTATTAGTTTGAAGTTTGGTATTTGACTGTAAATTATACAAATAACACCCAGCAACGAATTTACAAACTCTAAATGATTCATTTAATTTTATTGATCGACACGTCTTTACAAAGTTATTAGTATAAACCTAAATTGATATGATCTACAGGCATGTAACTTGAGTAGTACATGCGCTATTGGAGGTCAAACTGGCCGATTACTACTGATCGTGTCAGGCCATAAGTACTCCATAGTTACACGAAAAAACACTAGCAGAATGCTCATAAATACACTCCTGGAAATGGAAAAAAGAACACATTGACACCGGTGTGTCAGACCCACCATACTTGCTCCGGACACTGCGAGAGTGCTGTACAAGCAATGATCACACGCACGGCACAGCAGACACACCAGGAACCGCGGTGTTGGCCGTCGAATGGCGCTAGCTGCGCAGCATTTGTGCACCGCCGCCGTCAGTGTCAGCCAGTTTGCCGTGGCATACGGAGCTCCATCGCAGTCTTTAACACTGGTAGCATGCCGCGACAGCGTGGACGTGAACCGTATGTGCAGTTGACGGACTTTGAGCGAGGGCGTATAGTGGGCATACGGGAGGCGGGGTGGACGTACCGCCGAATTGCTCAACACGTGGGGCGTGAGGTCTCCACAGTACATCGATGTTGTCGCCAGTGGTCGGCGAAAGGTGCACGTGCCCGTCGACCTGGGACCGGACCGCAGCGACGCAGGGATTCTCGCCAAGACCGTAGGATCCTACGCAGTGCCGTAGGGGACCGCACCGCCACTTCCCAGCAAATTAGGGACACTGTTGCTCCTGGGGTATCGGCGAGGATCATTCGCAACCGTCTCCATGAAGCTGGGCTACGGTCCCGCACACCGTTAGGCCGTCTTCCGCTCACGCCCCAACATCGTGCAGCCCGCCTCCAATGGTGTCGCGACAGGCGTGAATGGAGGGACGAATGGAGACGTGTTGTCTTCAGCGATGAGAGTCGCTTCTGCCTTGGTGCCAATGATGGTCGTATGCGTGTTTGGCGCCGTGCAGGTGAGCGCCACAATCAGGACTGCATACGACCGAGGCACACAGGGCCAACACCCGGCATCATGGTGTGGGGAGCGATCTCCTACACTGGCCGTACACCTCTGGTGATCGTCGAGGGGACACTGAATAATGCACGGTACATCCAAACCGTCATCGAACCCATCGTTCTACCATTCCTAGACCGGCAAGGGAACTTGGTGTTCCAACAGGACAATGCACGTCCGCATGTATCCCGTGCCACCCAACGTGCTCTAGAAGGTGTAAGTCAACTACCCTGGCCAGCAAGATCTCCAGATCTGTCCCCCATTGAGCATGTTTGGGACTGGATGAAGCGTCGTCTCACGCGGTCTGCACGTCCAGCGCGAACGCTGGTCCAACTGAGGCGCCAGGTGGAAATGGTATGGCAAGCCGTTCCACAGGACTACATCCAGCATCTCTACGATCGTCTACATGGGAGAATAGTAGCCTGCATTGCTGCGAAAGGTGGATATACACTGTACTAGTGCCGACATTGTGCATGCTCTGTTGCCTCTGTCTATGTGCCTGTGGTTCTGTCAGTGTGATCATGTGATGTATCTGACCCCAGGAATGTGTCAATAAAGTTTCCCCTTCCTGGGACAATGAATTCACGGTGTTCTTATTTCAATTTCCAGGAGTGTATATTTACTCGTCTATATCTTTGTTTATATCCGATATATACTACTCATGAAGAAAATGGTCGAATATTTACTCTTTTAGAAAGCCATGAGGCATTAGGTTAATGGCCTACGTTGTTTCTATTCCTTTGATATATGTCTATTTCATTTGTTTATGAATTTAATAACATATGTTAGAGCGTGTTTTTGGTCCAGCCGCAGGAATATTTATTTAATTTCAAGTTCAAATGTTCAAATGTGTGTGAAATCTTATGGTACTTAACTGCTACGGTCATCAGTACCTAAGCTTATACACTACTTAACCTAAATTATCTTATCGACAAACACACACACACCCATGCCCGAGGGAGGACTCGAACCTCCGCCGGGACCAGCAGCACAGTCCATGACCGCTCACCTAATCCCGCGCGGCTAATTTCAAATTATTTAAATGTGAACCCAGTATTTCATGTGTGTTTCAATATGTTTCTGAGTGTGAATTGGCTTGGAGACATGGCAGGAGCGCTATAGCCAATCACAGCGCTCGTTCCCACGGTAAGCGACTACCGAAGTCAATGGAGAGACTGTACACAAATGGGGGAGGAGCATCGGGTCGCAGATGACACGGAGAGTGCTGGACGGGATGGAGCGACGGGCGGTCGCAGGAAAGACTTGGAGGGTGTTGAGCAGTCTGCGCGTGGTCGCGGGAGATTGAAATATTTCGTAGTGCCGACTTGTGCACGTATAAGATTTCTGCGACTAACAGAAATACAATAGTCTCCATCACAAATATAATGTTTGTTAACATCTCATCATTATGTGTAGTAGGACGGTACTATTAATGTTGTCTACTATCATATCTTCTAGCAGCGGCAGCGATTGCTTAAGGTGGAGGGATTTAGATTTAGTTGGTACTCAAAGCAACGTTTCACCTGTCGTGGCTCACCTCATGACACACCACACCTAGGCAAAGATGAAGATGATACGGTTCAAATATATAAAAGAAGCAGTGTGCATTTCTTTTGGAGTGACCTTCGTATTTAAAGGAAAGATGATGTGCATCCTCATAATGGTGCCACTATTGCCATTCCCTTGCCACTGGCGTGAAATGTAAAGAGACAATCTTTCAGATGTAGAAACACGCCTACCAACTTTTGTTTATGTCGCACAGATCTTTCATGGTGTTGCGAATTTTCTTCTGCCAGTGTATAAACCGACAACAGCTCAAAAGTGAGATAACGAAAGATGGACATCCTCCCCTCACGCGTTTCTGGAAGTCTCCGTATCAGATCTATCAAGAAACCACATACATCCTATGTCGCCTTCTACTACATTCCGGCACATCATCAGTGCCCACTGTTTTATTTCATCGGTAGTCCTTACAGGTTGTTACATATGTCTTGTCTGATATGTTCCCTGCGTCTAACCTGTCATATAGTCTCGCTAACTATATCAGGATTTGCAGGGGGATTTGGACTGGTGTAGGTGGACGGACGGAGCTGTGAACAACAGGTCGTTCGCTGTCAGACGTAAAGTCGAACCGCCTCGCGAGCTGCGGAGTCCACGACGGGTGTCGATTTCCCAAGTTAGGCCGGCAGAGTTTTCGGGGCTGACAGAAATCCGTTATTCCATTAGGGGTGGTGATGTGGCGTGGACTGCCGTGGAAGTCTGATTGCCGGCGGTAGCAGCGGTGATGGTTCGGCTTCGGCCACACCGTCCGTCATCGCTCCTCAATAATTACACCCTTCTGCCAGCGTCCACTGCGGCCCACTAAGCAACTCCGTGACGTCACGCACGATACGCCGTACAGTGACACTCTGTGCATCCCGGCGTGAATAGGTCTCTCTCGAAACTTGGCACCGCACTTCAGGAATTCATGTGGCATAATCTCTCAAAAAGTAAGTCGGTCGGGAGAAGAAATAATAGAAGGAAAACATCAGGTGACTAACACTGCACTTTAGTGGTCCGATTAAATAAGAGGTATCTGTAGCACAATGTAGCAAATTTCCCGTGTAATTTCATGTGGTCTTATAACTTTATGTAGCTTGAAGTTGGACAGCTACAGAGGCAGCACGGCTCAATATTTCTGCGTGGGACTTCCAACGATCCTTTGAGTCCACACCACGCATTGTAGTTTTTTGGGAAAAATGTTCGCAATAACACACAAAATTGATTATACAAGAACTGCACACAGCATGTCCATTTATCTTCACCATCACAAAAAGCTTTTCATCCGGAATTAAAAGAAAGTAAAAGAACTTTAGTATCATGCAAATGTTTATCTTCTAGTGGGCATTAGTGAGCTTGATTGTCTCTCTTGTATGTCTGTTTATTATGAACAATAATACAACATTTTGAATATTACCCATCGTTATTTAATCGATAATTCCCATCCTCTTAACGGCCGGGGTGGCCGAGCTGTTCTAGTCGCTACAGCCTGGAACCGCGCGACCGCTACGGTCGCAGGTTCGAATCCTGCCTTGGGCATGGATGTGTGTAATGCCCTTAGGTTAGTTAGGTTTAAGTAGTTCTAAGTTCTAGGGAACAGATGAGCTTAGAAGTTAAGTCCCATAGTGCTCAGACCCATTTGAACCATTTTGAACCCATCCTCTCTCCAACGAGTATTTGTAATACCAATTTGCAGTGGTGCTGCAATACAACACATGCGCGCCAAATAAGTAATAGAACATTCAAAGATGCTTAATAAAGTGACCATCGACAGCGATGTACACTGTGACAAAAATCATGGGATACCTCCTAATACAGCATCGGGCCTCCTTTTTCTCGCCATAGGGCAATACTCCGAGGTCCACAATGTCAAGACTGTGCCGAGAATTCCAAATTTCAGGCATTTCCTCTCACAACGAACAAAGAGTGTTCGAGAACCTTCATTTAACGACTAACTTGTGTTATCAGCGCTAACAGACAAGAAAAAGTGTGTGAAATAACAGCAGAAATCAACGTGGGACTACGACGAACGTATACGTTATGACAGTGCGACGAAATTTGGAGTTAATGGCCTATGGGAACAGACAACCGATGCGACTGCATTTGCTAACAGTGCGAATGATCAGGTTACACAAGTAACTGGCAAGACAAACTCTAGATTGTGGTTCATTGGTAGAATCCTGAAGCGATGCAGTCATTCAACAAAGCAAATAGCTTACAATACGTTAGTTCAAAAATGGTTCAAATGGCTCTGAGCACTATGGGAATAACTGCTGATGTCATCAGTCCCCTAGAAATTACAGCCACTTAAACCGAACTATTCTATGGACATCACATACATTCATGCACGAGGCAGGATTCGAACCTGTGACCGGAGCGGTCGCGCGGCTCCAGACTGTAGCGCCTAGAACCGCTCGGCCACTCCAGCCGGCAATACATTAGTTCGCCCAATCTTAGAGTATTGGTCGTCTGTATGGTACACTTAAGAGTTGGGTCTGGTTCAAGAGATTGAGAATGTCAAAAGAAGAGCGGTAAGATTCGTGACTGGTACATTTATCCAAATCTCATAGAAAGTTTGAGTGGGACACAATTTTTGATAGATGGCGCTGTAGGCGGAAGGGAATTCCGAAATCCGATCTTCGCCAAGGATGAAGAGCATATATTATTACCACCAACTTTCAAATCGACAATGATCACCATTCAAAGATAAGGGAAATTAGTGCTCGTACTCCCACAGCAGCCAATATTGGACTTTATTTTCCCCAACAACGGCGGAGTTTTTATGCATAACAATGCACCATGTCATCGGGTCACAGTCATTCGCGATTGATTTGAAGAATATTCAGGATAATTCGAGCAAATTATATAGCCTTCCAGATCACTGAACATGAATCCCAACGAAGATTTATGAAACATAATCGAGAGATCAGTTCGTGCACAAGGTCCTCCGCTGGCAACTCTTTCGCAATTATGGACGGCTTTAGAGGCGCTGTGGTTTATTATTTCTGCAGGGACTTCCAACGACTTGTTGAGTCCATGCTACGTCGAATTGCTGCACTACGCTGGATAAAAGAAGGTTCGCCACGATGTTAGTAGGTATCCCATGACTTAAGTGAGGCTGCATATCATATGTATAATACACAGCAGTCCCCACCTAGACTTCGTGATTTAGGAACATGCAAACTGGTAGAGTGGAACCTTGTGAACATACAGATCAGGAATGGCGTGTGAAATGGGGGTGATTCGACTACAAATTTAATACTTCTTCAGTAGTCAGCTATAGAAGAATTCGAAAAGAATGTTTCACCATGGGAAAATAACACTGCAACTATTTATTTTATTTGTTTCAGAAGACAGAAATTTTCATTGTAAAAATACATAAAGAACTACGTATCGATCGTACTCAATAATGTATCTTACTCTTTTTAGATTTTTTGATCGCTTTTAGCACTATGGAAAATGAAATCCGACTATTACGTGAACAGTATCTTTCCTGTACACGTAAGATGTAACGAAGTTGGCCATCCGATATTTATCTAGCTTTGCTACAGAATTTATAGTATGTTAATACGACCCCATGTATAACATCTTCCAAGCTAGTGTTTCGGTCATCGTTGCTTCATGTTACTTTTATGTTTGCAGTACGTAGCAATTGCAATTGCAATACATGCGATTTCTACATCATCGAACTCGGAGAGTTTTGCTATGTTGGCAACATTCCAACTGATCCGTCATGAGCAAAAATATTGTGCAATAGTAATGTGCCGTTCCTGGCCTCACACAATATTAGTGCGCAATAAATACTGAGTGATTGAAGGTCCCAGTAGAACGCAATGTACACTTGTCTGCAAAAAAAGTGGGTCACTTCCGAAAACAACCAACATAATATAGCTGTGTTGCAGGTTCTCTAAACACCAAAACCCGTTGTGGTACAGTCGTTAGACTACACACAATGGGTACTGCAAGAGACTACTAGAGACCAAAGGTCTTTATGGCACTCAGTCTAAGCGTCAACTAATATCGTCATACAAAACATATTAGAAAACCCTTTCTTAGCGATGAGACAGCCCATAGCACTCATAAACGAACCTTAATTGCAACAAGTGACATTCCAGAAGTTCTGAGAAAACGGATTATTTTATATGTATTGTACAGTAATCCTTAGTCAAAATTAAACACTTGAGACAATCTATGGAGTTACAAAGCTGTACGGCAATTGGAAAAAAGGTTTTCGCTCTCGAAAAAGTTTTCCATCCACTTGCAGAACGTCGCTCAACGGCGAGTGGCACTGGAAACTGAATATTGGACGAAACAGTAAGAAAACGCGATTAACGGCAACAAGCACTACGGAAATCTCAACATTAACAGCGAATCACCAGTAATATCATTGTTCTCGTAACACATCAACAGCTACGTGTACAAAAATTTGAACTTTGGATGACATGACCAACGTCGTCGATCTGGACCTGGATTCAAATCCAGCATCTATAGCCACGGCAAACTGAGCTAAGCTTTGTTTGTACCTTATTGAGAACCTATCACTAGGCATAAAGAGACGTGAAGTACAGACTTTTCACCAATAGCGAAATGTTGGAACTTCAAATTACGATAAAATTGTTTTTTCCTGACTGGGATTCGAACCCAGTATCTAGCGCCGTCGTTTTCTAGCCAGGAACAAACGATAAATAACTATTGGGGGTTCACCAGTAGTGAGATGTGCGCATGTTTAGCTAGACATCAGGCGACGAAAAGCTCTGTGCTGAACGGAATTCAAACACCCCACACGTAGTTATGAAGACACTTTTACTATCAAATCCTTTTCCAATAATAGCTAGGAGTGGCATGTTTGTACTTTCAATGATGTGATGGAAAATACTCTGCTGACTAGAAATTGAATCCACAACATGTCGTTGTTAGTGATCACAACGAACACAACGGCAAACCCAAATCCGTTTTCGCCAGTAGGATGGAGATGAATGTTTGAACTTGAACAGATATAAGGAAACGTTTGATCTTGTAATGTTGAGATAAAAAGCTCATCATGTGGCGGTGAGTTGAAACGAACGTTAAAGCTGACAATGCACGAAGAGACTTTGAAAGTGCAACTGTCTTTCACTAGTAGATCAGAGTGCACATGCCAGGGCTTGAAATTAAATAAAGAATATTTTGTGCTGAACAGGATTCGAAACCAGATAGGTGCCTTCCGAGGAGGCCTAGACGAGTTTGCAATATTGGGGAACACAGTGAAATTGAATTCGAATCCCAGTCCAGGACCACAATTTTCAACGTCTCAGTTTCAAATAAAGTAAGAGCCTTGTGAACTTACACTCCTGGAAATTGAAATAAGAACACCGTGAATTCATTGTCCCAGGAAGTGGAAACTTTATTGACACATTCCTGGGGTCAATTACATCACATGATCACACTGACAGAACCACAGGCACATAGACACAGGCAACAGAGCATGCACAATGTCGGCACTAGTACAGTGTATATCCACCTTTCGCAGCAATGCAGGCTGCTATTCTCCCATGGAGACGATCATAGAGATGCTGGACGTAGTCCTGTGGAACGGCTTGCCATGCCATTTCCACCTGGCGCCTCAGTTGCACCAGCGTTCGTGCTGGACGTGCAGACCGCGTGAGACGACGCTTCATCCAGTCCCAAACATGCTCAATGGGGGACACATCCGGAGATCTTGCTGGCCAGGGTAGTTGACTTACACCTTCTAGAGGACGTTGGGTGGCACGGGATACATGCGGACGTGCATTGTCCTGTTGGAACAGCAAGTTCCCTTGCCGGTCTAGGAATGGTAGAACGATGGGTTCGATGACGGTTTGGATGTACCGTGCACTATTCAGTGTCCCCTCGACGATCACCAGAGGTGTACGGCCAGCGTAGGAGATCGCTCCCCACACCATGATGCCGGGTGTTGGCCCTGTGTGCCTCGGTCGTATGCAGTCCTGATTGTGGCGCTCACCTGCACGGCGCCAAACACGCATATGACCATCATTGGCACCAAGGCAGAAGCGATTCTCATCGCTGAAGACAACACGTCTCCATTCGTCCCTCCATTCACGCCTGTCGCAATACCACTGGAGGTGGGCTGCACGATGTTGGGGCGTGAGCGGAAGACGGCCTAACGGTGTGCGGGACCGTAGCCCAGCTTCATGGAGACGGTTGCGAATGGTCCTCGCCGATACCCCAGGAGCAACAGTGTCCCTAATTTGCTGGAAAGTGGCGGTGCGGTCCCTTACGACACTGTGCAGGATCCTACGGTCTTAGCGTGCATCCGTGCGTCGCTGCGGTCCGGTCCCAGGTCGACGGGCACGTGCACCTTCCGCCGACCACTGGCGACAATGTCGATGTACTGTGGAGACCTCACGCCCCACGTGTTGAGCAATTCGGCGGTACGTCCACCTGGCCTCCCGCATGCCCACTATACGCCCTCGCCCAAAGTCCGTCAACTGCACATACGGTTCACGTCCACGCTGTCGCGGCATGCTACCAGTGTTAAAGACTGCGATGGAGCTCCGTATGCCACGGCAAACTGGCTGACACTGACGGCGGCGGTGCACAAATGCTGCGCAGCTAGCGCCATTCGACGGCCAACACCGCGATTCCTTGTGTGTCCGCTGTGCCGTGCGTGTGATCATTGCTTGTACAGCCCTCTCGCAGTGTGCGGAGCAAGTATGGTGGGTCTGACACACCGGTGTCAATTTGTTCTTTTTTCCATTTCCAGGAGTGTACATGGCCATTGGCTCTTTAAATGAAATACGTTTTCTAGTTTACGACGGCTTGCTGGTGACACAGTCTCTGCCTTCCGGGTTTTTTCCATCTGTCACATCTCAAACGAATGCCGCTCTGCCCCAGTCGGTAGCGAATGGATGTTATCTTTACTGCGGATATTGAACTACGGAGATTAATGGCGTTGTGCACTTCGCGTTACTAGCGGTGAAGGAGAGTTACTTGTGTATGTTGAAAATCTGCACCTGATGTGAGATGTGAACCTGCACGTTTGCCGGCCGGAGTGGCCGAGGGATTCTAGGTGCTTCAGTCAGGAACCGCGCGACCCCTAAGGTCGCAGGTTCGAATCCTGCGTCGGGCATGTATGTGTGTGATGTTCTTAGGTTAGTTAGGTTTAAGAAGTTCTAGGGGATGACCTCAGAAGTTAAGTCCCATAGTGGTCAGAGTAATCTGAACCTACATGTTTTACACATCATGCAAGATTAATCCACCAGAACACAGAACCCCCTGCCAAGCACATAATTATGAATTGCAGAGTATTCATTTAGATGTAGATGCAGATGTGAAGGAACGGGTAACAGGAAGTAGGCCGGAATTTGGGAATGGGTAGAATTGCAGAAGTGCAAAATATAATCTTGAAATGTTTGCAAAGTATTGCTTCCTTAGATGTGTGCCACAATTCGTTGTATCTTAGGGCCGAGAGATAAAGATGGACTGTTTTCAGAACGAAGAATGGGTTGTAGGGAAGGGGAGTTCAAAGAATACGGTTTTATACGTGTTGAGAGGAATGATGGAGAGTAAAGACAGCAGCAATTAAAAGATACAATGTAGCGTCAGCGGAAATCGCTAGATTTGTTTATAAAATTTTGAGGGAATGGAATAGAAGGGCACTTGCGGCGATAGTGTCAGAGAGAGAGAGAGTGTGTGTGAGAGACAATAGATATTAACAACGAGTAAACATAAGATGAAATCGTTTGCTTATTGTGTGGAGGACGGTGGGTCTATTCATGGATGGAGGGGAAGAGATAGATGTAGTTGAAATAACAAAAACTACTGTGACAGACTACGCTGATTAGTTTGTATCTAGGCAGAGTATAAATGAAATCAAAATAGAATATTTAACAAACTGTATATTCAAAAGGAGCCCACTTCAATTAAAAAGGCAACTCAATGGAAAACTAACCCATATTGTATCTTTTCTTCCACTAGCTCCCAATGAGGAAAAATGGCGAAACAGAAGACATAACAAAACATTTTAAGGACTCTAACATTTTACCCAGAATCCTTCAGTATTCTATACTTCTATCATGCGTCTTGACATAGAACGTATAAGCCGTCGGAAGTAAAAGCCTGAAGAAGCAACCTCTTCCCAGGCTTCCAGGACGCGGTCCCAAAGAGCGTCCACAGTAGTTGGTTGGTTTCGTGGCCAGTTCTCTGTTAATGTTCTGGCGACCTCAGCCCACATGTATTCCATGGGGTTCATATTAGCCTCCCGTGGCGGTCAGTCCATGACGTTGACGCCAATCATGGGGAGCCGCTGCTGAACAAATGCAGACTTGTGAATGGGAGAATGGTCCTCTTGCAATGTGACGTCCCCTTCTGCGTACAACATTCGCATCACATTTTCAAATATGTGGACATATTGCACGCTGTCCAGATTTCCATCTATCCTGTCAAGAATTCCCGCCCCTCTCGCAGAAATGCAACCCCAACAGGTAACAGATATCCGGCCACTTCTTCTCGTCGTGGTTATATATTCGCGGTCAATGGTGAGTCCCTTGCGGCCTGTAAACGATTCGTGGATCGTCGTTACTGGTGGAAAACACCTTATCATCAGTGAAAATTACGTTATCCCACGACTCTCTCTGATGGAGCTCCGCAAATGCTAGCCGGTATAAAACATTATCTTCGCTGAGGTCTTGTTTCACGGCGGATCCTCGTGCATGCAATCCAGCGTCCCCCAGCCTTCGGCGAATCGTGTCACTGGAGCCGGGGAAGTTTCGTCTCCCGCCGCAATCGCTTCGCGTTCAGAAAGGGTTTTTCTCTGCTCCAAGACACTTGGTCCCTGTCTTCCTGCTGTGAGCTCACTCTCTTCCTGTCTGTGCCAGGAGCCCTGTTGGTGGTGCCTCTTTCAAGGCAGATCCTCCACCATCTCGTTGCAGTGGTATGTGGTATGCCATACCGTCTGCCAGCTTCTCTGATGGAACATCCTCCTTCTTGAATGAGATAAACGACTCTGTCTCGAATAGACCTCTCCCAGTGAGGCATTACGGCAGACGGCCTGATGTGTATTTCTGCTTGCCGCCCTTATACTGATGCCAGGAGAGGTGGTAAACATATTTACGTCAAACGGAGCGGCAGAGGCAGAGGCATGCGGCGCAGCCGTGCTGGCTCGTCCCGGGCTGTTGGCCCACCGACGACACCGCCACCTCGCTCACTTCCGTCTCGCCTCGGCCAGCCTGGCTGGCCCGAAGCTCCCGAGCCTCGGCTAGTGCAGACCCGGGCCGCAAGGCCACGATCACACCTTGAAGGATCAGAAGTTACACCTAACATACCCAAGACTGTAGTATAAACTAACGCAGCTGCAGCTATTATGCTATAACATGTACAGGCACACCTACAGTTGATTCATTCAAAGATTTGACGAACAATACGTCCAAAAATACATTCATTTTAAACATAACTACCACAAAATATTTTACCTAGCTAGCAATAGCATGACGCTGGAAACTATTCTTTCTTGTAAGCGCTCTGCATTAGATGTAGACCTACGAAAACGTGTATTCATCCACGACAACTAAGCGGAATGTAAAAGTAAATATGTTTGACGGCAACTTCTCCAAATAATAGTATATACGTAGTATATAATACACTTTTTGTGCACTTATAACACGTACTCAGTGTCTCTGAAAGAATTCGTGCTGCACGACGGAAATTGCTTACTGCTGAGGCACTTCATTTACATCTCAATGGTACACGACTACTAGAGAACATTGCTCTTTACAGCAGTCAATCCACTTGTAAATTTAAATTATGATATCGCAGATATTAGGCAACACGTTACTAGGTATAAGAAAGACCTTAAGGTTCGCAACTAAACATGCTACTCCTTACCTACTACTGAATAGGAATTTGATTATTAACGTGTCTTCATAACCATGTGTGCTGCGTTCGACTCTCAGTCAGCATAGACGTTTTCGTCGCCTAATTTCTAGTTAAACGTGCGCACATCTCGCTAATGGTGGACCAACATTGGACATTTCTCGTCTATTCCTGGTTAGACAATGACGGTGGTTGGCACCGGGTTCGAATCCCGGTCAGGCAATACAACTTCAGTCGTCCTGTAAGGTTCCGACTTCACTACTGGTGACAAACTGTGATATCTACATTCTCATTTTACGTACTTATTCAACAATCAGATTAGGTGCTGGGTTCGCCTCCTTGTCCCCAACATTACATGATTTCATTTCAATTTTAAACATGTGCACCTTTGTTCCTTGACAATGCAAAAATATAAAACGTCTTTCTAGGTTAATTACCAAGAAGGTAATTGTCATATTAGGGTTCCTGGTTTCGTACAAACATTATCGTCATTTACGTTCAAGTTGAGACCTGATAACTGATACTGGTGCAAACGTCAATATTTGACGTCTCTTTCTGCCTAGTGATCGAGTCTCGATAACGCCCAAAGCTTTGCTTGGTTAACAATGGCTTTACGTTCTTGGTTTGCATCCGGATCCAGAATGAAGACGTTGGTCATGTTATTTAAAGTACAACTTTGCGTACAAGTAACTGTTGATAAGTAATGTGAAGAATGATATTACTTGTGATTCGCTGTTAGTGTTGGGATTTCTGTAGAGTACTTGCTGCCGTTAATCACGTTTTATTTCAACTCAGGCTCATCCAAGAATTGCGCCCGGCGAGCGCGCCAGCACCCCGCGGGCGCAAGGCAGTGTAGTTCTGCGCCCCGTCCGCAACCATGTGTCGCTGGTGTCGGCGTAGGAGCGAGAGAGAGACAGAGAGAGACAGAGAGAGACAGAGAGAGAGAGAGAGAGAGAGAGAGACAGAGAGAGAGAGAGCTGCAGAGCGAGTGAGACCGCACAGCACTGCTCTGCGGTAGACTGTCCCGCGGTCAGATCCAACGTAAACAAAATAACAGAGGAAGCGCAGTTCTGTAAAAGAGGCCGGTGAGCGGTAAATCAAGCAAACTATTTTCTGTTGAAGTAACAACTAGTGTTCGTGTGGCAGAATTACTGCGCAAAGCTTTAGAAAACAATATCCAAAACAAGAATAGAAGGACAACTTAGTAGTTTTCTGACCCGCAGGTTGATTCTACTAGTACTGCACATGCACACGCGTCGTTTGTACAATAGGCGTCATCTGAAAAATATATCAGATTCTTAAATGAACCAGAGTTATAAATATTCTATTTTAGAAATAATTTTATTTAAGGGATATAGAGTCTCATTCCTACTGTTAGTAGTTACAAGTAAATATTTTTTGTTGTACTTCGTGCTGCAGCTTTTTGTATCCCTTATCAGAGTTTAGAAATCGTATGCTAAATTTGCTGTTTTGTACGTAATACTTTTAACTAACCAAGTTTGAAAACTTAGTTAAAAAACAGAATTAACGTTATAAAGCTCTTTAATTCGTACAGTCAACATTGTTAAAGAAGACAATTAACATTTTATACGTTATTCTTCTTCGAAGAAATGATTTTGTCTAGGTTTGGTACAATATTCCGTGAGATTGCAAACCTCAAAGAATTAGTCAAATTTTTATCGCCAAGTAATGAACAGTTCTTAGTTTTAGCAAGCTTTAACAAAGAGAAAAAGCACTCACAAATATACAGGGTGTTACAAAAGGGTACGGCCCAACGTCCAGGAAACATTCCTCACACACAAATAAAGAAAAGATGTTATGTGGACGTGAGTCCGGAAATGCTTAATTTCCATGTTAGAGCTCATATTAGTTTTGTCAGTATGTACTATACTTCTTCGATTCACCGACATGATTTCATATGGGCTGGTAGAACATGTTTCTTTACAAGTACGACACAACATGTGGTTAATGCACGATGGAGCTCCTGCACATTTCAGACGAAGTCTTCGTACGCTTCTCAACAACAGATTCGGTGATCTATGGATGGTAGAGGCGGACCAATTCCATGGCCTCCACGCTCTCCTGACCTCAACCCTCTTGACTTTCATTTATGGGGGCATTTGAAAGCTCTTGTCTATGCAACCCCAGTAACAAATATAGAGACTCTTCGTGCTCGTATTGTGGACGGCTGTGATACAATACGCCATTCTCCAGAGCTGCATCAGCGCATCATGGATTCCATGCGACGCAGGGTGGATGCTTGTATCCTCGCTAACGGAGGACATGTTTAACGTTTCCTATAACAAAGTGTTTGAAGCCACGCTGGTACGTTCTCTTACTGTGTGTTTCCATTCCATGATTAATGTGATTTGAAGAGAAGTAATAAAATGAGCTCTAACATGGAAAGTAAGTGTTTCCGGACACATATCCACATAACATATTTTCTTTCTTTGTGTGTGAGGAATGTTTCCTGAAAGTTTGGCCGTACCTTTTTGTAACACCCTGTATGTAGAACCAAACATTGACAGAACTTTGGCAGCGTGCTTGTGTAAAAGAGGATATTTCTCTCGTGGAAGACAACAGTAAAAGTCATTCAGAGTTTTACACATAAGAAAGCGGTCCTTCAAGTGGATATCTCACTGCATGTCAATCAGCTCTAGTTGTAAGACGTCCTCTGCCCGAAGAGAAAACGGACTAACAAATATATCTAAGGGTAGCTGAAGCTCACTTACCTCCAAAAATCTGTTTTCAAACTTTTCCTGTTATTCTAAAATGATTTGAACATAATATGAAAAATCCACATCTTCTTTAACCATGTCTAGTGCAGCAAAGTGACAACAATTCCTCTCGTGCAACTGTTTTTCCAACAAAATAAGGTTTTTTTTAAATGTTCGAATCGTCTGCACGAAATCAACAACAGAGTGATTTTCGCCTTAGAGTGAAAAGCTCAAAGTATTTAAATGACCACTAAGTTCTCTGAAAGTGTATTCTGCTACGACATCAGCCAGAAATTCTTTAAGTTGGCGATATGTGAGCCCATGCGATGGAAATTAACTAACTATTCGAAGAACTGTGTCCATAACATTTTTTATGTTGACAATCTTCGCACAAAGTGCCTCCTGGTGTATCAGACAATGGACTGCCGCGGATAAGGAGCAGCCAACTCAGAAATCCAGTGTGTATCCCTAGTAGCGCAGTGGCTCCATCCGTTGTTATACTGGTAAGGCGTTCCCATTTTAAACCCATTGACTCTAACACTTTTTCCGCCCCTAGAAAAATATCCAAACCCGTGGTTGTGTCTTTTAGTGGTATACGGTCGAGAAATTCTTCTGTGACACCCAGATTGTCGTCGACACAACGAATGAATATGACGAGCTGAGATATGTCTGCAACGTCCGCGGGCTCGTCAAGAGTGATAGAAAATGAAATAAAGTGTGCCGCTCTCTCCATTAATTGCTATTCCTTATCTGAGGCCATATCTTGGACTCGGCGAGCAACAGTTCGAGGCGAAAGAGCTATTTTTTAAATTTTTTTTCCGTGAGGTCTGCTGGACAAATACAAGCCGATTCGACCAGGCAATCCTTGATGAGATTCCCAGCCGCAAAGGGTTTCCCTGCTTTCGCAACTCTCAGCGAGCATTTGTAACTTGTGCGCAGACTTTGCCCACCTCTTTCCTGCTCCTACCATGGCTAAAACAGAACATACAATTAATTTTGTACAATACTGTTTTTTAAAACACTTTTATTATTTTAACAAGTGTTTCATTCATTCAACCTCAAATAAAAAAAAACGAACAAGAAAGGATTTGTTTTAGGTGCGTTTTCCCCAGTTCCTCCGAAAAGCGGCCTTAGACGCTATTCCAGGCCAGCGAAATGTGGTCGCAAAATAAATTTTTATCTATTGGAATATCTACGTTTTAATTAATTTAAAATATCGATCAAACTACAACATATGTTTTCCCATCCATAAAAACAGAAATATACAAAAACAAAGAATGACTCTTAATGACACTTTACTGCCGGAGAGAGCGTTTGTGACGGTTTCTCAGAAAGTGGCAAAAAATAACGCACCTGAAACTTTTTCTTATGTCTGTGCGACGCGATTTAATGCAACCCAAATACACTCCTGTAAATTGAAATAAGAACACGGTGAATTCATTGTCCCAGGAAGGGGAAATTTTATTGACACATTCCTGGGGTCAGATACATCACATGATCACACTGACAAAACCACAGGCACATAGACACAGGCAACAGAGCGTGCACAATGTCGGCACTAGTACAGTGTATATCCACCTTTCGCAGCAATGCAGGCTGCTATTCTCCCATGGATACGATCGTAGAGATGCTGGACGTAGTCCTGTGGAACGGCTTGCCATGCCATTTCCACCTGGCACCTCAGTTGGACCAGCGTTCGTGCTGCACGTGCAGACCGCGTGAGACGACGCTTCATCCAGTCCCAAACATGCTCAATGGGGGACAGATCCGGAGATCTTGCTGGCCAGGGTAGTTCACTTACGCCTTCTAGAGCACGTTGGGTGGCACGGGATACATGCGAACGTGCATTGTCATATTGGAACAGCAAGTTCCCTTGCCGGTCTAGGAATGGTAGAACGATGGGTTCGATGACGGTTTGGATGTACCGTGCACTATTCAGTGTCCCCTCGACGATCACCAGAGGTGTACGGCCAGTGTAGGAGATCGCTCCCCACATCATGATGCCGGGAGTTGACCCTGTGTGCCTCGGTCGTATGCAGTCC
The DNA here is from genome assembly GCF_023897955.1 of Schistocerca gregaria. Classification (NCBI taxonomy): domain Eukaryota; kingdom Metazoa; phylum Arthropoda; class Insecta; order Orthoptera; family Acrididae; genus Schistocerca; species Schistocerca gregaria. The sequence continues at coordinate 351,626,086 of NC_064922.1, read as the reverse complement.
TGATTGTGGCGCTCACCTGCACGGCGCCAAACACGCATACGACCATCATTGGCACCAAGGCAGAAGCGACTCTCATCGCTGAAGACGACACGTCTCCATTCGTCCCTCCATTCACACCTGTCGCGACGCCACTGGAGGCGGGCTGCACGATGTTGGGGGTGAGTGGAAGACGGCCTAACGGTGTGTGGGACCGTAGCCCAGCTTCATGGAGACGGTTGCGAATGGTCCTCGCCGATACCCCAGGAGCAACAGTGTCCCTAATTTGCTGGGAAGTGGCGGTGCGGTCCCCTATGGCACTGCGTAGGATCCTACGGTCTTGGCGTGCATCCGTGCGTCACTGCGGTCCGGTCCCAGGTCGACGGGCACGTGCACCTTCCGCCGACCACTGGCGACAACATCGATGTACTGTGGAGACCTTACGCCCCACGTGTTGAGCAATTCGGCGGTACGTCCACCTGGCCTCCCGCATGCCCACTATACGCCCTCGCTCAAAGTCCGTCAACTGCACATACGGTTCACGTCCACGCTGTCGCGGCATGCTACCAGTGTTAAAGACTGCGATGGAGCTCCGTATGCCACGGCAAACTGGCTGACACTGACGGCGGCGGTGCACAAATGCTGCGCAGCTAGCGCCATTCGACGGCCAACACCGCGGTTCCTGGTGTGTCCGCTGTGCCGTGCGTGTGATCATTGCTTGTACAACCCTCTCGCAGTGTCCGGAGCAAGTATGGTGGGTCTGACACACCGGTGCCAATGTGTTCTTTTTTCCATTTCCAGGAGTGTATAATAAATAACCGAAAAGAAATGTTCCTTATTGCTGACGATCTGATGTTCGATAACCGGCACATTGCTAAGTCACAGATTATAAAATATAGTTTTGTTTGTCGTCTTTTTAAATTATAAAGAGTCATACGATAGGAAACACTTACTTCACTGTAATGTTATTTGAAATTTTCTTTCAGTTCTTCAGGCTTTGACTGGCATTCCTCTTGCGACAAATTTTCGAACTCATGTTTGTGACTAGCATTAACGTGCCGTTCAATCGAGTACTTCTTTAAATACATGAGATTCCGATGTCATACTAAACATTTGGCATCATTTTCGACAGAAGTACAAAGGAAATTAGTTTTCCACTTGGGTTTAAATAGTGCGGACGCGGCGCTCCTCTTTCTTTTTGTCTGCTGCTGTTGACGATCCATCTCGATCAACCGTAGCCTTACGTCTGTTGCCTAACGCCTTTCTGTCGCTTTTGGCCGCTGCTCGCGCGTACAGGGGCATAGCGAGGCGCTGCGGGCGGTCTGCACGGCTCGGGCACTGCGACGAAATTAGCCCGGGGCGCTGGCCGCGGGCGATCGCGGGCGCTGGCGCCCCAGGGCACAGTTTGGGTGAGCCTGTTTTAACTGCTTAGTATTACATAGAATTGATGCTAAACCACTCCCCATTGAATGTTGAACGACCTTCAGCATCTGTTGGGTAAACCTTTTAGACAGGGGAGAACTTGTTTCCAATTGCCATACAACTTTATAAATCCATATACTATCTCAATTGTAAGACATTTCCTTTCTCCGGCGGTATTCCATAAGGTTACCGCCATTCGATTGTGCAGTTCCCGCACTAATCGAAACGCTACGGTTTCAGGAGCCAGCCAGCCAGCCAGCCAGCCAACCAGCCAGCCAGCCAGCCAGCCAGCCAGCCAGCCAGCCAGCCAGCGGTACAGCCGAGCAGCAGCAGCAGCAGCAGAAGCAGTCCCGACCAGCACCAGCCGTCCAGCCTGTAGCAGCCAGCCACCCCTCCTGCAGCAGCGGTCCAGCCAGCCATCCCGCCCTCCAGCAGCGGCATCAGCAGCAGCAGCAGCAGCAGCAGCAGCAGACCAGGCCGCTGCAGCGGCGCCAGCTGCGGCATTCCTGCCACTCGGCGTCGGCGTCAGCTTCAGCTTCCGCGCCAGCAGCGTGGGACTCTGGTCGTCGTCCGTCTTCGTCCGTCTTCGTCTGTCTTCGTCCTTCTTCTTCGTCCGTCTTCGTCTGTCCCCAGTTTTCTTCTTCTTATTCCCCTTTACTTTTTGTCCTGTGTACGTTTCTATATCCTTGTCATCATGTCAGCCCCCACCACCACTATGACCACTACTACCACAGCCATAGTCTACACGTCCCCCTCTGCCGCCACCACCACCATTACATGGTGTGCCCAGTCACACCCCCCTCTTTCCATCCCTCCTCTCCTCACTCTCCCTTCGCCTTCGCTCTTTGTCGCCACCTCTCCAGCTTCTTCCTCCCGCTCCTCACCGTCTGATCCTTTCCCCCCACTCCCCCAGCCTGTTACTGCAGCTCCAGCTAGGGTCGTGGCCCACCGGGCCACTGCCCACGCCCAACTCTACAAATCGCCTTCGCCATCACCGCCACCGCCGTCTGCTGCGTCCACGTCGGGACCTGCCCATTCCCGCCACCTCTCTATAGCTCCCATCCCTCATGTCACCACCCACCCTTCTGCCGCCGTTAAACGCCCTAGTGGAACCGCCACCTCCTCTGATCCAAAAAAGACCCCGCCCTGTCCTCCTTCCCCCTCCCAGGATGCTATGGATGTCGCCCCACCTGCCTGTGCTCCCACCGCTTAATCCTCCCTCTCCCCCACCTTCTTTATACAAATACCTCCTCTACCGTCCGGATCCTTCCCTTCTCACAGCCCGGAATCTCTCCCTCCTCCTCCGTCAACACGTCCCTGGTGCCCCGTCTCTCTCCTCACTCCCAGACGGGATTCTGTTCTCATCTCTTCCCCCAACCCTACCCTCCATACTGACATCCTCTCCCGCCTCCCCATCACCCGTTTTGGCCCCAACGCTTCCCTCACCCCTGCTCCTTCTCCATCTCCCAACCGCCAACCCCAACCCCCGCATTGCCCGTCGACCCTCACCGCTGTGATCACTCCGACGATCACGGAGGAGGAGGTGTTAGCGGAGCTCATGGCGCATCCCACACTGGAGGTGCGAGCGGTCCGCCACATTTTCAACTCGTCCGGCCCCACCCGCCTTATGCGGGTTTTCTCCAAGGATGCCCCCTCCATTGACGGTTTAATGAGAGAGGGTGCCCTCCTCTTCCACCAGCGGTATAAGGTCGGCCCCTCCCGTTCTCCTCCTCAATCCCTGCACTGCCAGAGGTGTCTCTGCTATAACGCACACCCAACAGCTGAGTGCCGCGAGGCCCCCACCTGCCCGCATTGTAAACAAATGCACTTCCTCCGACAGTGCCCTAACCTACAATCCCCTCCCTCCTGCAATACCTGCAATCTCCCCCATCCCACCTACTCCCAAAAGTGTAAAGCCCGACCCTCTCCGACCACTCCTGAACTCACTGTACCTGTCCGTCCTCTGGACGCTCCCCTCCTGGCAATTCCCTTGGGCCCCCCCCCCCCCCTCCCGCTGAGGACATCGTCAGGTTCTTCACCATTGTCTTACAAAACGTCCACCCTTTCCAGCGCCCTCACACCCTTCAACAGGTCTCCCTCGCCATCCGTTCCATTTTCCACTTGAAAATGTATACCACCTACTCCAACAACCAGGCCCATTTCACCGTCTCCCGTCTTGACACCCTGGTCTAAATCCCTGTTGTGGCGCGACAGCACCATATCCTTTTCAACAACATCCGCTCCCTTCCCGCCAACAAGAAACTCTTCCTGCACACCCTTGCCACCCACCATGTGGATGCCATCCTCCTCAATGAAACTTTCCTCCAACCCCACCACACCGTCCACACATCGCCCTACCTCCTTCACCGCTCCAATAATCCCCTCCCGATTGCGAGTGGCGGAGTTGCCATTGGTCACCACTGTCAGATCCCGTACGGCTCCAACCTCTCCTTCCCGACCCCACCGAACACCTGATCCTTAGTCTCTTCTTCCCTGGCCTTACCGTCACCTGCGCCACCATCTATGTCCGCCCTAACGTCCCTATTCCCTTCGACTTCCTCTCCCACATTGACCGTACCTTCTCCTCCTATGTGATCGCCGCCGACCTCAACATCCATAGTCGTTCCGCCGCCCAGTTACGGCGTGGCATCGGTTCCTCTCCTCCCTTCAAGGGGACCTCATCCCCATCCCCCAGCACACCCGTCCCAAATCCAACTCCACTCCCGATGTTATACTTTCCTCCCCTAACCTCCTTGGCCGCATAACGGTGGATGTCCTGGAACCTATTGGTAGCGACCATCTCCCTGTCCTCCTCACCGTTTCCGACGGTCGTCGCCTCCGCCCCGACCCTCGTAATGACCCTCCCCTGAAGTATATCCATGACTATTCCCGTGCCAACTGGAATGCCTACTGGGATACCCTCTCAACCCAGGTCGATAGTCACCCCTTCACCTACCGCCACCCTGACGATGTAACCCAAGCCGCCTCCTTTCTCCAGCAGACCTTGTTTGAGTCCATGGAGGCCCATGTACCTACTGTCGCCATGCACTCCCACCGTCCTACCTTACCCAACAGGCCATCCTCCTCCTCCGTGAATCCCTGTCGTCTCTACCGTGCTTTCCTCCACACGCGTGACCCGGACACACTATGACGCCACCGGCAACTCCAGCGACACATTCGTAATTTGCTCGCGGCCAAGAAACGCCGGGACTGGCGACAGACATGCACCCGTTTGGATGCCACCCTACCTATCAACTCGTCCAAGTTCTGGTCAGCCTTCCGTCGCCTTACCAGAACTAAACCCTCCCCCTACTATCCTCTCCTCCATGATGATCACCCATTCCCTGACACCCTAAGTAAGACCAATCACTTTGCCTCCTACCTCTCCGATGTATTTTCCATCCCTGACGATCCCTTGTTTGATTACTCCCTCTTCCCGGATGTTCGCGATCGAACTGACACCTCTGTCCCTCCCCTAGCGCCTGGTTTCCAGTACTTGGACAACATTGCACACACAGAACTCAATGCCCCTATCACTACACAGGATCTCATTGCTACACTCCGCATCAAACGCAACACCACTCCTGGTCACGATCGTTTCACCTACCGTCACCTTCGTGAAGCTCCTGTCTCTTTCCTCTCCACCCTGGTGAGGCTCTACAATGTAGTCCTGTCCACCGGTTACCACCCCGACCTGTGGAAAACCTCATGTATCCTGATGTTCCTTAAACCTGGTAAACCGCCATCCGCCGTCTCCTCCTACCATCCCATCAGCCTTACCTCGGTCTTCAGCAAGGTCCTGGAATTTATCCTCACCCGCTGCATCCACCAGCATCTCTGCCAGCACCGCCACTTTCCCATCACCCAGTGTGGCTTTCGGCCGTCCTTTTCTTCCGACGACGTTCTCCTTCACCTCACTTATCTCCTTTCTGAACAGCTTAATTCCTGTCGCTCTGCAATCTTCCTCTCCCTGGATCTCGAACATGCTTATGACCGAGTATGGCATTCCGGTCTCCTCTTCAAGCTCCAAACCTTCGCCCTTCCCATTAATTACATCCGTCTGATAGGCTCCTTTCTCTCCCGCCGTCCTTCCTACGTCACCATCCATAACACAGATTCCTACACCCTTTTTCCCTCCGCCGGTGTGCCCCAAGGCTCCGTCCTCTCCCCCCTTCTGTACCTTTTGTATATGGCGGACATGCCGCCGTCACCCCCCCTCCACCTTCTCCAGTTTGCCGATGACACCGCCTTCCTTACCCTTGCCCCCACCCTGCAGAGCTCCCAACACCTTCTCCAAACCCATCTTGACCGGTTCACCGCTTGGTGCAACCAGTGGTTGCTGAAGGTCAAACCCTCCAAAACCCAGGCGATCATTGTAGGCAAAACCACCCCTTCCTTCCGCCTCCTTTATTTCTATCTCGCCCTCACTCCCACCCTCAAGTACCTTGGCGTCACCCTCGACCATCGCCTCTCCTGGACCCCCCATCTCCGGACAATCCAAGTCAAGGCACACTCCCGACTCCGCCTCCTCAAGCTCCTATAAATCCCTCATCCGCCCTATCCTCTGCTACACCCATCCGGCCTGGATCTCCGCCCCCCCCCCCCTTCCTTTTATAAATCCCTTCAAATCCTTGAACGCCATGCTCTCTGCCTCGCCTATCGCATTCGTCTCCACTCCCCCACGCGGATCCTGTACGATCTCATTCCTTTCCCCCACCTCCTCCTTTTCCTTGAAAGGATACGGATCCTGTACACCTAACGCAAACTCGACCCTCCTCACCCACTTGTCTCGCCCATCCTCTCCCAACCCCACCCGCTGCCGCGCCTGTATTCCCACGTCCCACCCAGTATCCATCTCTCCACCCTCCTTACCCTCTCCCAAGGTGGCTTCCGGCAGCTCCCTCTCCCTGATGATGTCCTCGTCCCCTCCATCTACCCCTCCTATCAACTTTGATCCTCCCTCCCTCTTCCTCTGTCTGTTCCTTTGGGCACCCTCCCTCCCTCCTCCCTTTCTCCCCATCCCTCCCCCGGGCTTCCCCTCCCCTGTCACTCTCCCCCTCCTCCCATCTCCTCAGTCATTGGCATCTTTGTTCTCCCCTCCCCTCCCTCTTCCCCCTCACCTTTCTTCCCATTTTGGCAGGTCCCCGGACTCGCACACGCTACGTGGACATTCGCGCGCCGGAGGTCATCGCCATCTGTGTCTCGTGTGTGTGTGTGACATCGTTTTGTGTTTTTAGTGTCCGCCGACACACTTCTACGTTCACTTGTGCCATCGGATTCGTCAGTGTTCTGTGTGCCGTGTCAACGTGTTTTCGGTGTCGTTATCGTCGAGTGTGAACGGCTCCGTGTTTTTTTGTGTATCTGTGACCATTACTTTTTAGCCCGCCACTATCTTCATTCTGTTTCTCCAACCTGTGTTCTGTCGTTGTCAACACTATGGCTGAAGAGAGGCGTAGCATGCCGCTGACAGCATACCTGTTTGTATAGGTATTAAAATAACAATAGAGGGAAAGAAAGACATTTCCAGGGGCAGATGTGGACTCTGACTACATGCTATTGGTAATGAACTGTAGATTAAAACTGAAGAAATTGCAAAAAGTTGAAATTAAAGGAGATGGGACCTGGATAAACTGACTAAACCAGAGGTTGTACAGAGTTTCAGGGAGAGCATAGGGGAACAATTGACAAGAATGGGGGAAATAAAAACAGTAGAAGAAGAATGGGTAGCTTTCAGGGATGAAGTAGTGAAGGCAGAAGAGGATCAAGTAGGTAAAAAGACAAGGGCTAGTAGAAATCCTAATTGATGAAAGGAGAAAATATAAAAATGAAGTTAATGAAGCAGGCAAAAAGAAATACAAACGTCTCAAAAATGAGATCGACAGGAAGTGCAAAATGGCTAAGCAGGGATGGCTAGAGGGGAAATGTAAGGATATACAGGCATATCTCACTAGGGGTAAGATAGATACTGCTAGAGGAAAATTAAAGAGATCTTTGGAGAAAAGAAAGTCACTTGTATGAATATCAAGAGCTCAGATATAAACCCAGTTCTAAGCAAAGAAGGGAAAGCAGAAAGGTGGAATTAGTATATAGAGGAACTATACAAGGGCGATGTACTTGAGGGCAATGTTATAGAAAGGGAAGAGGATGTAGATGAAGATGAAATGGGAGATGTGATACTGAATGCAGAGTTTGATAGAGCACTGAAAGACCTAAGTCGAAACAAGGCCCCGGGAATAGACAATATTACATTAGAATTACTGACAGCCTTGGGAAAGCCAGTCCTGACAAAACACTGCTATCTGGTGAGCAAAATGCATGAGACAGGCGAAATACACTTAGACTTCAAGAAGAATATAATAAATGCAATGCCAAAGAAAGCAAGCGTTGACACATGTGAAAATTACCGAACAATCAGTTTAATAAGTCACGGCTTCCATATACTACCACGAATTCCTTACAGACGAATGGAAAAGCTGGTAGAAGCCAACCTCGGGGAAGATCAGTTTGGATTCCGTAGAAATATTGGAAGATGTGAGGCAATACTGACCTTACGACTTATCTTCGAAGCTAGAGTAAGAAAAGGCAAACCTACGTTTCTAGCATTTGTAGACTTAGAGAAAGCTTTTGACAATGTTGACTGGAATACTCTCTTTCAAATTCTAAATCTGGCAGGTGTAAAATACAGGGAGCGAGAGGCTATTTACAATTTGTACAGAAACCAGATAGCAGTTATAAGAGTCGAGGGACATCAAAGGGAAGCAGTGGTTCCGAAGGGAGTGAGACAGGGTTGTAGCCTCTACCCAATATTATTCAATCTGTATATTGGGCAAGCAGTAACGGAAACAAAAGAAAAATTCGGAGTAGGTATTAAAACTCATGGAGAAGAAATGAAAACTTTGCGGTTCGCCGATGACATTGTAATTCTGTCAGAGACAGCAAAGGACTTGGAAGAGCAGTTGAACGGAATCGACAGTGTGGTGAAGGGAGGATACAAGATGAACATCAACAAAAGCAAACGACGATAATGGAATGTAGTCGAATTAAGTCGGATGAAACTCACGGAATTCGTTTAGGAAATGAGACACTTAAAGCAGTTAAGGAGTTTTGCTATTTGGGGAGCCCATTAACCGATGATGGTCGAAGTAGAGAGGATATAAAATGTAGATTGGCTTTGACACGGAAGCGTTTCTGAAAAAGAGAAATTTGTTAACATCGAGTATAGATGTAAGTTTCTGAAAGTATTTATATTGAGAGTAGCCATGTGTGGAAGTGAAACATGGACGATAAATAGTTTGGGCAAGAAGAGAATAGAAGCTTTCGAAATGTGGTACTACAGAAGAATGCTGAAGATTAGACGGGTAGATCACATAAATAATGGGGAGGCATTGAAAAGGATTTGGGAGGAGTTTGTGGCACAACTTGACTAGAAGAAGGGATCGGTTGGTAGGACACGTTCTGAGGCATCAAGGGATCACCAATTTAGTATTGGAGGGCAGTGTGAAAATCGTAGAGAGAGACCAAGAGATGAATACACTAAGCAGATTCACAAGGATGTAGGCCGCAGTATGTACTGGGAGATGAAGAAGCCTGCACAGGATAGAGTAGTATGGAGAGCTACATCAAACCACTCTCAGGACTTAAGACCGCAACAACAAGATACTGTATCAAATATTTAATTGTGCCTAACGATTACTGAGTGATTTATGTGACAAAATTAGTTGTTCCATAACGTTTGAAATGTCACTTATTTTAATTAAGCTTAGTTTACAAACGTTAAGGACTATCTGATCTCTTTTGTTCTATAGTACTTTACATCTGGACGGACTGTCATAAAGACCGGTGCTCTCTAGGAGTCTCTAGCGGTACCAATTGTGTATCTTACAACTATACTGTGGAGGGCTGAGACGATGTAAAACACAGAAATGATATGTTGGTTGTATATATTCAGGTGCAGCCTACACGTTGGAATTCAGTCGAGTGTTCTGAAAACGGTCCTTCCTTATCTTTCGCCCCTAAGATAAAACGAACTGTGGCACACATCTAAGTAAACAATACTTTGCAAGCATTATATTTTGCACTTCTGCAATTTGACCTATTCCCAGATCCCGACCTTGACATCACACACATACATGCCCGAGGCTCTTACTTTATTTGAAACTGAGACGTTGAAAATTGTGGTGCTGGACTGGGATTCGAATTCGATTTCACTGTGTTCCGCAATATTGCAAACTCTTCTAGGCCTCCTCGAAAGGCACCTATCTGGTTTCGAATCCTGTTCAGCACAAAATATTCTTTATTTAATTTCAAGCCCTGGCATGTGCACTCCGATCTACTAGTGAAAGACAGTTGCACTTTCAAAGTCTCTTTGTGCATTGTCAGCTTTAACGTTCGTTCAACTCACCGCCACATGATGAGCTTTTTATCTCAACATTACAAGATCAAACGTTTCCTTATATCTGTTCAAGTTCAAACATTCATCTCCATCCTACTGGCGAAAACGGATTTGGGTTTGCCGTTGTGTTCGTTGTGATCACTAACAACGACATGTTGTGGATTCAATTTCTAGTCAGCAGAGTATTTTCCATCACATCATTGAAAGTACAAACATGCCACTCCTAGCTGTTATTGGAAAAGGATTTGATAGTAAAAGTGTCTTCATAACTACGTGTGGGGTGTTTGAATTCCGTTCAGCACAGAGCTTTTCGTCGCCTGATGTCTAGCTAAACATGCGCACATCTCGCTACTGGCGAACCCCCAATAGTTATTTATCGTTTGTTCCTGGCTAGAAAACGACGGCGCTAATTGCTGGGTTCGAATCCCAGTCAGGAAAAAACAATTTTATCGTAATTAGAAGTTCCAACATCTCGCTATTGGTGAAAAGTCTGCACTTCACGTCTCTTTATGCCTAGTGATCGGTTCTCAATAGGGTACAAACAAAGCTTAGCTCAGTTTGCCGTGGCTATAGATGCTGGATTTGAATCCAGGTCCAGATCGACGACGTTGGTCATGTCATTCAAAGTTCAAATTTTTGTACACGTAGCTGTTGATGTGTTACGAGAACAATGATATTACTGGTGATACGCTGTTAATGTTGAGATTTCCGTAGTGATTGTTGCCATTAATCACGTTTTTTTTACTGGTTCGACCAATATCCAGTTTCCAGTGCCATTCGCCGTTGAGCGACGTTCTGCACGTGGATGGAAAACTTTTTCGAGAGCGAAGAACATTTTTCCATTTGCCGTACAGCTTTGTAACTCCATAGATTGTCTCAAGTGTTTAATTTTGACTAAGGTTTACTGTACAATATATATATAAAATTATCCGTTTTGTCAGAACTTCTGGAATGTCACTTGTTGCAATTAGGGTTAGTTTATGAGTGCTATGGGGTGTCTCATCGCCAAGAAAGGGTTTTCTAATATGTTTTGTATGACGATATTAGTTGACTCTTGGACTGACTGCCATAAAGACCTTTGGTCTCTAGTAGTCTCTTGCAGTACCCATTGTGTGTAGTCTAACGACTGTACCACAGCGGGTTTTGGTGTTTAGAGAACCTGCAACACAGCCATATTATGTTGGTTATATTCGGAAGTGACCCACTTTTTTTGCAGTCAAGTGTACATTTGTTTTAGGAATGCCAATCTCCATTCAGTTATGTGCGCAGCAGAAGGAAGTACAGTAACTTCGACGATTTCGTGTGTGTGTGTGTGTGTGTGTGTGTGTGTGTCGGTCGTTGTGGCCGAGCAGTTCTAGGCGCTTCAGTCTGGAACCGCGCTGCTGCTATGGTTGCAGGTTCGAATCCTGCCTCGGGCATGGATGTGTGTGATGTCCTTAGGTTACATAGGTGTAAGTAGTTCTAAGTCTAGGGGACTGATGACCTCAGATGTTAATCACAGAAAAATCCGTTGTGAAGGTGGCTTCTCGTCAGAATATCGCAGCTTTTCATCAGCCACGTAATCTTTAACACAATAAGGGGAAAGTAATAGTGATGGCATTGTTAATGAAGGAATGCTTTTAGACTATATGTAGTTTATAAACGCTGCTGTACTGTAGTACATGTACCCCTATTGTAAGCAAGGAAGCATTATTAATTTTCTGTTGACTGATAGGTGAGTAGCATTTCTAGTTTCTTTCCGTTGGCACAAGCTGTATTCCCACAGTTAAACCGAAAAAGATTGACTGAATGATCGATGTACATTTTCTTTGTTTTATTGTCTACGGAAGCAAGTGAAGGGGTTCTATTAAACCGGTATTCGCCGTGTGCGCTAGTACAGGAGGGTCAAAGTGTATTTTGTGTTAACGTTTTTAACAATGTCATGTTGCTCTGTGATACGTTTCTCAGTAGGTCATGATGAGTGGAAGTGGTTACCGAATAAAGATATAGGATGCTTTCCAAAAAAGCCGGTGTAGTGTTTATTCTAGTAATGAACAAAATCTCAAGAATTGCAGTAATAATAGTTAATGTGCTCTTGGTAGCTAAATTGTGGTAGCTAAACTGTGTTTTTTTTTTCAATATTCTTCCAGAAAAAAGTTATTTGGAGCAGATATTTACACTATGTGTATCTATGTGCTACGGAAGAATGTAAATTACATTGCAGCTGGTATGGTAGGCTCTTGGTATCTTGTAACTGTAAGGAGTAGGAAACTTCGCACAAGTTACTCTTAATAACAGTCCTTGGGAATGGTCAGTCTTTTCTAAAGACGATTCATCTGTAGACACCTGCACTCAACGGAAAGTTGGATGTTCATGTCATCGTGCAAGGCATTCATATTAAGTAAGGGTGGTAGCGGATACACATCGTACAAGCGGGGATGGTCGTCAGGCAAAAGACATCCCACTTGTTATTACGAGAGGCATTCGGTAACTAACGTAACTCTTTCTCCCATCGCCAGATTCGGTTGAAAAATACAGAACTTGGTGCGGGACTTCGTGGAATATTTCCATATAAGCTCTATAGTTTCATGAAGTTCCGATAGGTGGCAGCATTATACGTACACTTGAAAACAGCTTGTGTGAGGAAGGTGACCTCCAAGCAGAAAACTGTCCTTGAGTTTCTTTCGGCGGAAAACCAGAGCGTCGCTGATATTCATAGGCCCTTGCGGAATGTCTGTGGACACCTGGCAGTGAACAAAAGCACGAAGAGTCATTAGGCGAGGCGTTTATCATCATCGCAACAAGATCGCACAAACCTGTCAGATCTCCAACGTACCGGCTGGCCGCACACAGCTGTGACTTTTCCAGTGTTGGAACGTGCGGACACTCTCATCAAGGGGACAGACGAATGACAAACACCTCGTTGCTCAACTAGACGTGTCTGGTGGTACTGCTGAGACACCAGTTGTGGTATTCAAAAGTGTGTACCCCCTAGGTTCCTCGACACGTAACAGTAGACCATAAAAAGCGGTGAGTTTGGCCCAGAGAGGGATGCTATCCGTAGGAAGCAGTGCGTGGGTGATGGAGAGATTATTGGTAAAGCAAGATGTTAGATCCGATGTGGAGCAGTAGAGTGATACCATGAGAGCACATAGGTTCTCTCTGTAAGATGACATAAGGTCGTCGCACTGAACGAAGATTATGTTTAAAATTACGGTTTTCTAGGCATAAGACTGAGTAATTATTTGATGTACTGAAATACTGACTAAAGCCAACGAGCTTTCAGAAAAAGATTTGTCGCATTACATTACTCAACTCCCTTCGTTCAGTGTCATTAGGTTTGCTACCGAGTGTTCCAATGAGGGTTTGGAGGAACATTACCGCGTTTCATTACACAACGGCATCACCACTAAAGAGTCATCGCGCCCGATATCGTCTGGATAAGGAAGGAAGATTACGGTTTAACTTGCCGTCGACATCTAGATCTTTGGAAATCGAGATCACGCTCGGATTGTTTCAAGGATGGGGGAGGCAATCAAATAACAATTTCCGTAGATCTAGCTTCAAAATTGCCTTAATAAAGATGTTGTTGTTGTTGTCTTCAGTCCTGAGACTGGTTTGATGCAGTTCTCCATGCTACTCTATCCTGTGCAAGATTCATCTCCCAGTACCTACTGCAACCTACATCCTTCTGAATCTGCTTAGTGTATTCATCTCTTGGTCTCCCTCTACGATTTTTACCATCCACGCTGCCCTCCAATGCTAAATTTGCGATCCCTTGATGCCTCAAAACATGTCCTACCAACCGATCCCTTCTTCTAGTCAAGTTGTGCCACAAACTTCTCTTCTCCCCAATCCTATGCAATACTTCCTCATTAGTTACGTGATCTATCCACCTTATCTTCAGCATTCTTCTGTAGCACCACATTTCGAAAGCTTCTATTCTCTTCTTGTCCAAACTATTTATCGTCCATGTTTCACTTCCATACGTGGCTACACTCCATACAAATACTTTCAGAAACGACTTCCTGATACATAAATCTATATTCGATGTTAACAAATTTCTCTTCTTCAGAAACGCTTTGCTTGCCATTGCCAGTCTACATTTTATATCCTCTCCAACTATCATCAGTTATTGGGCTCCCAAATAGCAAAACTCCTTAAGTACTTTAAGTGTCTCTTTTCCTAATGTAATTCCGTCAGCATCACCCGATTTAATTTCACTACATTCCATTATCCTCGTTTAGCTTCTGTTGATGTTTATCTTATATCCTCCTTCCAAGACACTGTCCATTCCGTTCAACTGCTCTTCCAAGTCCTTTGCTGTCTCTGGCAGAATTACAATGTCATCGGCGAACCTCAAAGTTTTTACTTCTTCTCCATGAATTTTAATACCTACTCCAAAATTTTCTTTTGTTTCCTTTACTGCTTGCTCAATATACAGACTGAACAACATCGGAGAGAGGCTAAAACCCTGTCTCACTCCTTTCCCAACCACTGCTTTCCTTTCATGCCCCTCGACTCTTTTGACTGCCATCTGGTTTCTGTACAAATTGTAAATAGCCTTTCGCTCCGTGTATTTTATCCCTGCCACCTTTAAAATTTGAAAGAGAGTATTCCAGTCAACATTGTCAAAGGCTTTCTCTAAGTCTACAAATGATAGAAATGTAGGTTTGCCTTTCCTTAATCTAATTTCTAAGATAAGTCATTGGGTGAGTATTGCCTCACGTGTTCCAATATTTCTGCGGAATCCAATCTGATCTTCCCCGAGGTCGGCTCCTACCAGTTATTCCATTCGTCTGCATAAATACGCGTTAGTATTTTCCAGCTGTGACTTATTAAGATGATTTTTCGGTAATTTTCACATCTGTCAACACCTGCTATCTTTGGGATTGGAATTATTATATTCTTCTTGAAGTCTGAGGGCATTTCGCCTCTCTCATACATCTTGCTCACCAGATGGTAGAGTTTTGTCAGGACTGGCTCTCCAAAGGCTGTCAGTAGATCTAATGGAATGTTGTCTATTCCTGGGACCTTGTTTCGACTTATGTCTTTCAGTGCTCTGTCAAACTCTTCACGCAGTATCTTATCTTCCTTTTCGTCTTCATCTACATCCTCTTCCATTTCCATAATATTGTCCTCAAGTACATCGCCCTTGTATAAACCTTCTATATACTCCTTCCACCTTTCTGCCTTCCCTTCTTTGCTTAGAACTGGGTTGCCATCTGAGCTCTTGATATTCATACACGTGGTTCTCTTCTCTCCAAACGTCTCTTTAATTTTCCTGTAGGCAGTATCTATCTTACCCCTAGTGAGATAAGCTTCTACATCCTTACATTTGTCCTCTAGCCATCCCTGTTTAGCCATTTTGCACTTCCTGTCGATCTCATTTTTGAGACGTCTGTATTCCTTTTTGCCTGCTTCATTTACTGCATTTTTATATTTTCTCCTTTCATCAATTAAATTCAATATTTCTTCTGTTACCCAAGGATTTCTAGCAGCCCTCGTCTTTTTACCTACTTTATCCACTGCTGCCTTCACTACTTCATTCTTCAGAGCTACCCATTCTTCTTCTACTGTATTTCTTTCTTCTATTCCTGTCAATTGTCCCCTTATGCTCTCCCTGAAACTCTGTACAACCTCTGGTTCTTTCTGTTTATCCAGGTCCCATCTCCTTAATTTCCCACATTTTTGCAGTTTCTTCAGTTTTAATCTACAGGCCATAACCAATAGATTGTGGTCCGAGTCCACATCTGCCCCTGGAAATGTCTTACAACTTAAAACCTGGTTCCTAAATCTCTGTCTTACCATTATATAATCTATTTGATACCTTTTAGTATCTCCATGGTTATTCCACGTATACAACCTTCTTTCATGATTCTTAAACCAAGTGTTAGCTATGATTAAGTTGTGCTCTGTGCAAAATTCTACTAGGCGGCTTCCTCTTTCATTTCTTAGCACCAATCCATAATCACCTACTATGTTTCCTTCTATCCCTTATCCTACTCTCGAATTCCAGTCACCCATGACAATTAAATTTTCGTCTCCCTTCACTAACTGAATAATTTCTTTTATCTCATCATACATTTCATCAATTTCTTCATCATCTGCAGAGCTAGTTGGCATATAAACTTATACTACTGTAGTAGGCATGGGCTTTGTGTCTATCTTGGCCACAATAATGCGTTCACTATGCTGTTTGTAGTAGCTTACCCGCACACCTATTCTTTTATTCATTATTAAACCTACTACTGCATTACCCCTATTTGATTTTGTATTTATAACCCTGTATTCACCTGACCAAAAGTCTTGTTCCTCCTGCCACCGATCTTCACTAATTCCCACTATATCTAACTTTAACCTATCCCTTTCCCTTTTTAAATTTTCTAACCTACCTTCCCAATTAAGAGATCTGACATTCCACGCTCCGATCCGTAGGACGTCAGTTTTCTTTCTCCTGATAACGACGTCCTCCTGAGTAGTCCCCGCCCGGAGATCCGAATGGGGGACTATTTTACCTCCGGAATATTTTACCCAAGAGGACGCCATCATCATTTAATCATACAGTAAAGCTGCATGTCCTCGGGAAAAATTATGGCTGTAGTTTCCCCTTGCTTTCAGCCGTTCGCAGTACCAGCACAGCAAGGCCGTTTTGGTTAATGTTGCAAGGCCAGATCAGTCAATCATCCAGACTGTTTCCCCTGCAACTACTGAAAAGGCTGCTGCCCCTCTTCAGGAACCACATGTTTGTCTGGCCTCTCAACAAATACCCCTCCGTTGTGGTTGCACCTACGGTACGGCCAACTGTATCGCTGAGGCACGCAAGCCTCCCCACCAACGGCAAGGTCTATGGTTCATGGGGGGTTAATAAAGATATATTATAAAAAAACGTTTCACCCCCATTTCACCTCTCAGTGTTGGAAATTCGAAAGATCCCTTAGTAAGCGTCACTTCCGTATAAGATAAATATAGTGAACAAATTTCAATTTTCTGACCTTAGCGCTTTGGCCTGCGCGATAATGACTGAAGCAATCAGTCAGCAGACCAGTAGACTGCTTTTTTATATACAAATATATACATTACAAGTAAAGAAATAATGTTTTGTTTGGCGGAGTGACGAATTAAATAAATGCTTCTTATTTTACAATCATCAATACTAAACATTATAACGAGAAAAGGCACACACATATTTACAGAATTTTTTTAAGCGGTCGTTCTCCTGTATGGCCTGAGTATTCCATGGCCAGAAGTATCTCATGGTCGTTTTGTCAATTGTTATCGAATATGAAAAAAATACATTTTATTGAATGATTTGAAATAGATTTGTTTTGACTATCACAGTGCGTTTTGTAGCAATAAGCGTTTACCTACAGTGACGTGTCAAGCTTCGTTACGTGTCGGTAACGGTTTGTTGTAATTATAAGCGTTCAGCTTAGGGCTGCGTAATTCTTTCAGAGCCACTAATTAAAATTTTCTAGAACGTAATATCGAAATTTTGATAAAGTAAGAAATTTTTTTTCTTAAATACGCACGTCTCATGAATTACGCAGTTCATACTGCACGCGGGGGATCATGCGTCCGCAGACCTACAGGATGAGACAGTGATGTTATTCCTTAGTGGACCTGGGAATGTATTGTTATTAATTATTCAATTTCTATACTACAGTATACAAATATGTTTCAAATGTCTCTGAGCACTATGGGACTTAACATCTGAGGTCATTAGTCCTCTAAACTTAGAACGACTTAAACTTAACCAACCCAAGGACATCACACACATTCATGCCCGAGGCAGGATTCGAACCTGCGACCATGGCGATCGTGTGGTCCCAGACTGAAGCGCGTAGAACAGCTCGGCCACAGCGGCCGGCTACAGTATACAGCGTGAGTAGTAAGACTCAATTCTGTACTAACGTGATTTGCACAACTATTTTTTTTTTCATCTGAGGGTGAGCTAGGTTTACTTTAATTTGCGATAGTGAGTTCTACATGATCCCCTTGTCGATTAAGCTAGTTCCGGAACCGATGGCATGACTCTAATCCAGTCAGGAGAACAGTAACACGGTTTTATCGATTGAGCGATTTGCTCTAAATTGCGATACGATAGAATATAAACTGTTTGAACAGTCTAAACACACCATTTCAGTTACATTATTATTCGTCAGGCTAGATTTATTGCATCTTCACATCGATAAGTTTGGGAGAGATGTTCGCGATATGGAACGTGATATTCATAAACGACAATTAGTACCCTAAGAACTATTAAAGCACCTTAATATAATGGAAAAATATACAATAAGGTTAAATATAATTGACAACGAAACATGGAAAAAAGTACTACGAGAGTTTACTGTGTAGTGAGATTAACTATGCAAAAGATCAAATTGATGGGGAATAAAACACAGCACACTCAATAACACAATCAGAATTAAGACAAGCATTAAAGGAATCAAAAAATAGTAAAGCTTGTTTTCTACATAGAATAAAACTGAATTTCTAAAATGTAGCGGGAAACTATTTTCGAACTAGTTCGTTACAACTAATAATTAAATGTTTGAAGAAATATGACATACCATTTGCATGGTATACAGCTGGAGTAGTACCTTTGTTTAAGAAAGGTGAAAGAAGCAACAGTGAAAATTCCTCAGGTATAAGTCTACTCAATGGTACCTATAAAAATGTACTCCAGGTAATAAATAGTCGACTTAGGATAATAATGATGTAATAAAATAGAAAGAACAAGTAGAATTTGTAAAACGTTTTTCATACGTAAATGGCATCTTCACTCTCATACAGGTAATAAATAAAGGCTGAGAAACTATATAGGTCATGCAAACATATTTGGACTGTGGGAAATTATGAGCATCGGAGTAACATCATAATTTAAATACTAAAATGAATGTATCAAACAGCTGATATTTTAGACAATACAGGAACAACTCTTAATAATAAAATAACAACCAGTCAAAAACAAGGTAACAATGTAGTATTTCACCCAGTATGTCAAACATGCGTTGACCATATCGTTTAAGAATGGAAAGCAGAGATTCTCCCCAGAACAACAATAAATTGGGGTACAGCAACAGCTATTTTAATGTTTTCGGATGATCTTACAGTCACACAACAAAAAGCAGATCTTAAAGGGTTTGTGTACTATCTTGAACAAATTGTCAAAGAACGTAACACAGAAATTTATGGACTACTGTTAGATCTACATCTACATCTGCATCCATACTCCGCAAGCCACCTGACGGTGTGTGACGGAGGGTACCTTGAGTACCTCTTTCGGCTCTCCATTCTATTCCAGTCTCGTACTGTTCGTGGAAAGAAGGATTGTCGATATGCCTCTGTGTGGACTCTAATCTCTCTGATTTTATCCTCATGGTCTCGTCGCGAGATATACGTAGGAGAGAGCCATATACTGCTTGACTCCTCGGTGAAGGTATGTTCTCGAAACTTTAACAAAAGCCCGTACCGAGCTACTGAGCGTCTTCCACTGAAGTTTATCTATCATTTCAGTAACGCTTTCGCGATTACTAAATGATCCTGTAACGAAGCAAGCTGCTCTCCGTTGGATCTTCTTTATCTCTTCTATCAACCCTATCTGGTACGGATCGCACACTGCTGAGCAGTATTCAAGCAGTGGGCGAACAAGCGTACTGTAACCTAATTCCTTTGATTTCGGATTCCATTTCCTTAGGATTCTTCCAATGAATCTCAGTCTGCCATCTGCTTTACCGACAATCAACTTTACATGATCATTCCATTTTAAATCACTCATAATGCTCACTCACTGATAATTTATGGAATTAACTGCTTCCAATTGCTGAGCTGCTACATTGTAGCTAAATGATAAGGGATCTTTCTTTGTATGTATTCGCAGCACATTACACTTGTCTACATTGAGATTCAATTGCCATTCTCTGCACAATGCGTCAATTCGTTGAAGATAATCCTGCATTTCAGTACAATTTTCCATTGTTACTATCGGAAGATATACTACAGCATTATCCGCAAAAAGCCTCAGTGAACTTCCGATGTCATCCACAAGGTCATCCACAGCGGCACACCTGAAATTACTCTTACTTCGGAAGATTTCTCTCCATTGAAAATGACATGCTGCGTTCTGTTATCTAGGAACTCTTCAATCCAATCACACAATTGGTCTCATAGTCCATATGCTGTTACTTTGTTTATGAAATGACTGTGGGGAACTCTATCGAACGCCTTGCGGAACTCAAGAAATACGGCATCTACCTGGGAACCCGTGTCTATGGCCCTCGAGTCTCGTCGACGAACAGCGCGAGCTAAACCCAGCTCACACAATCGTCTTTTTCGAAACCCATGTTGATTCCTACAGAGTAGATTTCTAGTCTCCAGAAAAGTCATTATACTCGAACATAATACATGTTCCAAAATTCTGCAACTGATCGACGTTAAAAATATAGGTCTATAGTCCTGCACATCTTTTCGACGTCCCTTCTTGAAAACTGGGATGACCTGTCCCCTTTTCCAATCCTTTGGAACGCTACGCTCTTCTAGAGACGTACGGTACACCGCTGCAAGAAGGGGGGCAAGTTGCTTCGCGTACTCTGTGTAAAATATTATTGACAGTTATTGACAATGCATTGAGTATACCCTGTCCTTTCAAAGATAGTTATCAACAGTAAACCCATAGAACAAATCTTTTACATATGAGACGTAGGAGTAAATATAAAATAATGATCGACGAACAGAAACGACGATTCATTGTTTGGAACACATATGTAATATTGTCGTTCATCCGACCTTTGTATCTGTACAGTTAGTGTACTAATGTGTGCAAACTTAGCTTGCCCCTTAGTGTGCAAATGGACAAAACCTCTGAACAGTCTTTTCAAGCCCAGACTGCCAAACAGGAATTCTACGTAAATATGACCCGCTCCCTGTGAGGCAGCTCATATCAGTTGCAGATCGTAACAAAAATCATTAGAAATGCTGCTGTCAAGTACCTCGAATGCGTGAATTAATAAAAAGTGAAAGTTTGTGGTGCATTCTTGAAAGACAAAACCGCTAATCCCTTTTTTATTCGACATATAATTTATCAACTGTTGCTTTCAGGGGTCAAGTGACAAATAACAGTCATGTTCAATTACATTTGATAATAAATAACAAAATATTTAATTTCTGGATATATTCAAATGATGATTATTAAACTCGTTATCTCTATACATGAAAATATTTTTACACAGAAAGGATGAATATTAAAAATCCTCATCAGTTCATTTAAATCTATGTTGTCTTAGCTGGTCAATGCACCGAGGTGGAGGTAAATTAAATTTTTGAACCAATGAAAAAACTCTCATATTCTCAATGTGAGGGTAGGTTTGATATTCAATGTCCTCCAATGGATCATTTCGACAGTGAACTGATAATAATTGAGGTGGAGAAATATCCTTGTCTCTATAACATAAAATCGCAAGATTACAAAGAACGTCTGCTGAAGACAGAAGCATGGAAGAAGTTGTGTGCAGATGTTGTTGGGGCTGAGAAGTGAAACTCGTTATCAATGCATAGACAAAATCCAAAGGTAAGGTGATATACGTACATACTTGTAAATAGGAGCATGCAAAGTTTCATGACAATCGGCGTAACTTTCGCATAGACCACTAATAAAAAAGTACCCAGTTTTTATTTTTCCTTCTCCCTATAATACTTTGACATGCATACAAACCTCTTGTGCCAAAACAATATAATTAATTGTGTTGGAACTTTGCATGATTTAATATGTTTTCAGAGGTATTTTCAACGCATTTTCAATATTTTAAAAAAGTCAGAAAATAATATATTCTGAATCTGTACATATGTACCTAAGGTAAAAAAATGAGTTCCGGGGATACAGTTGAAAAATATGAAAAACTTACGGCTTTATGGACTAAGTTATTTCAAACGTTAAAAGTGAAACTACAAAGGATTGTTTGAAACAACAATATTCTTGTGAACGTATTCGTTGCATTAAGTATTTAAGTCATAAATCAAATAGTGTAACATTACGATGTGAATATGAAATGTATCAACTATTAATGCAACTAAGTGCAGCTTATGACAACAATGACATCCTCATCTGCAGACGTCTAGTTATCTTTGCCGACAATGTATGCATTTTGCCATCGAAATGATCTTTCCACAGAGCAGAGGTAGTTGCAAAACGTATCTCTAATGTCACAACCACGTTTGCTACTTTTCATTCCTACGTTTTCCATAGATTCCAGAAAACAGGTTAAAGTATCTTTAAACAGATAGGCATCAAGCTTCTGCTCAAACTTATGCAGCACGCAACAAGCTTTTATAATACTTTTAGCCAAGTTAATATTAACATCTATGGTCCTGTGGAAAATTCGCCACTTGTTAGCAAGGACGCCAAACGAACATTTTGCTACACACCTTCCTCTACTCAGCCTATAATTAAACATTCTCTAGGAGAACGTGATTTTGTTGCAAAAGGCCGCATCAAGTGTTTATCAAGAGCAAAACTTCCGTCACATATAAATAACAAAGGCACATTTTCAGTGTTCGGCTCATCAGTAAAAGGGTTGCCGTCTGGAAAAGATAACCTCTCATTATAAAGTGCTCTTCCGAAGTTCGTTCGTTTTAAAATATTTGAATCGCCATCCTATAGTAATATATCTTCCTACATTAATACATCGGAAGCAATGGTCACTAATCGCAACTGCCATAAGCACTACGGAATGAAGCTGTTCATGACTAAAAAATTCACTTTCACTATTCCAGGGCTCCACCAGTAGCACGTGCTTACCATGAATGGCTCCTATGAAGTGAAGAAAATTTGTAGTTTTCTCAAATTTCAGAGCTATTTCTTGTAAGTCCTATTTCGTTGGCATTGTCATGTACTTTGGTTGTAAGCAGTTCCAAATTTCTCTCCATTTATCTTAATTTATAGATGCATTAGTTGAACGTCCTAGTAAAATCTCATAGTGCAGAGACTTCAGGAAGCACCTCGTTCCGAGATACCTGTTATAAATAATTAGTGTATTAAACGTAATATCACTCTGATGGAAATTAATTTCAATGAGCACGTGTAAGAATGATTACTTTTAATTTACCTACAGCATAAGAAGTACAAAAACGGAGCAAAAATTGCGTGATGCATACAGTTGGTGCCTGAAAGAATTACAAAAAATAAAAAGAGCGGCAGGGCAACGTCTAAAAAAAAAACATATGTCTACTATAGACGTCTTTCCTGCAAGAAGCCATGGAAATGAGGCAGTAAGTAAAAACTTTCTTCTACGATTTTGTAACATTGAATGTATTTACAATCGATATGGTACTTAGTTGCCTACCCAATACCGGCTTACTTTACAGGGTGAGTCACCTAACGTTACCGCTGGATATATTTCGTAAACCACATCAAATACTGACGAACCGATTACACAGACCGAACGTGAGGAGAGGGGCTAGTGTAATTGTTTAATACAAACCATACAAAAATGCACGGAAGTATGTTTTAACACAAAACTACGTTTTTTAAAATGGAACCACGTTAGTTTTGTTAGCACATCTGAACATATAATTAATTGCAGAATGTGCAGGTGCACCATCATGCTAATACCACATACGTCGACGCGTTTCCAGTGGGAAATTTTAGAGCAACGTTGGCAGATCATTCTGTAGAAACGCGATGTATGTTGCAGTGCTCACCGATACACACGATCGTACAGCGGAGGAGTGGTACTCAAGCGTCAACTTTAGGTTACAATATGTCCGGATGTAATTAACATTTTACAATGCAACAAACGGCACTGATTACGTATTTGTTTATATGTTCAGATGTGCTAACAAAACTAACGTGGTTCCATTTTAAAAAAAGCGTAGGTTTGTGTTAAAAGACATACTTCGGTGTATTTTTGTATGGTTTGTATTAACAAATTACACTAGCCCGTCTCCTCACGTTCGGTCTGTGGAATCGTTTCGTCAGTATTTGATGTGGCTTACGAAATATATCCAGCGGTAACGTTAGGTGACTCACCCTGTATACTTACCACGTCACATCACACGCATTTGCACAGTACAAAGTGGCATGTGGGGTTTTCCAAAAATCTTTCTTTTAATTTCAGGACTTCAGAAAATATGAATGATGCCTCTGTTCTTGAAGATGATGAAGCGGAAAAGCCTCATGAAGACATATGCACCGCCACCTAACGCTGCTGCTAAGCCTGCCACTGCGTAAGCACATAAAAGAAAACTTCAGGACCCATCTGAGAGAGAGTTGATACATGTTTAGACACATAGTCCAACTTGTGCTGTACCACAAAAGGACCCTTGAGTTGTTTTCGACATCTCTTTTGCCTTACTGAAAAGAAATATCAAAGGTAAACTAGACTTTCAAATAAAAAGATTACAATGAATAATATCATATAGCCGAAAGACTGCAGAGAGAAACGCTACTACTGACTCCTTCATAAGCACTGCGGCGTCACATCGACAAGCACACAAAATCCTTCACCTGACAGTCCAATCACTTATTTTTCACCAGTTACTGGACTGCTGGATGAAGACTCGATCTTGTCATTTGAAGACTACTACAAGGGATTAGGCAGCTGACATGAACTTGTAAGGTAAACTCTTTCATTGTAACCTAGTTTTGTTAACGTTATGTTAAGCGTATGTTCATCTCCATAAATTACTGAGTGTATTTAATTAAAAAACATAAGTCAAACTTACTGCAAGTTTTTCTTCCGCACCAACACAGTCACGTGACTTTGTATCCTTCTTTTGTAAGTTAATTTCTATATTAGAGAGCAATAAGTCGAAAGATGCTAGGGCCATGCGGTAATAATAAAAAGAGTTTCTCCGGATAACTCCTAAGATTCTTAAGTAACAACACAGACTTTCCTTCACTTGGACGATTCATAATAATTAGATGAATCCACGATTTTCGTTGGCGGTTACGCCTTCTGCGACGTCGGACTACATATAATGCTATTGCAGCTAAATATTTCAGTTTTGAATGACAGGTTATCATGCCTGGTGTCTCTCGTGGCTGGTTGCAACACAGCTTCAGAAGCCACCGACTTTTGTCGATAGTGCGGCACCCAGTTTCGTCTGCGTGACTTCATACGAAGCCATTATAAGGGTTTGGAGTGTGGCACGCTAGGCGACTATTACTGCCGCGATTATTATCGAGAGCAGAAAATCGCCTAGTGTGGCATTAGCCTTACTGTGATCAGTTTCCTGTTTTACTGCATTTATGCGGCTATTTAACATTCATTCCGTCTCATTTTGTTGAAATTTCTTCAAACGAACACTGACACGTACCCGTGCTTCTATTTGCGGCACACTCGTGGCCTTATGGAACATGAAAGGTAATCCAAGCACATCAAGGTGGTCCATATATCAAGCAACTTCATATCCAAAATGATTTTGTCTCCCAGAATGCTGGCGCCTCGCGCTACTTTTGAACACAAACAAACATTTCGTTAGCTATTTCTTATTCTGACATCCTCAGTTGCTTGCAATGGTGTGTTAACAATCATTACTTTAGTTCCATCTAACGAAAACTCAATAAAACATTTTTTCTTTGCCACATAAGTTCTTTCTACACTATCTGGATGGCATCTTCAGTTGCCAGGAGTATGTACACATTTTGTTGAAACAATTTTTCCTTACATTTGGAAGGTTATTTTGGTTTAGGGTTGTACCTACAACCGTAACATACATGTGTACAGGGATATTACAAGGACACATTCAACAGTTGGTAATAACATTCACAAAAATTCAAAGCATAACATCAAGTCAACAATTGTTCGTAACCTCGTGCAGTGAAAACGAAATTTCGTATGACAAACCAGAACAAGGACAACTGTGAAAAAGGGATAGGGAACACGCGCAGACCAGCACCTTATCTTGTCCTTTAACGACTTTCTTTCTTTCTTTCTTTCTCAGGGTCTTTGTCCCGCTCCAACGCCGGGTCGGCTTTGTTATTACGTCTTTGGCAGTGTTAATTGCAGAGGGTGGCCGGATACCCTTCCTGACGCCACCGCGAACCTCCCGGGATGGAAGTAGTGTACCCCAGCAGTCTGCATATAGTGTAAGTCATGAAATAGTAAGACCGTTCTCCAAATGTCTGTGAGTCGTGTAACTGACGCGGAGCGTGGGGACCAGCCCGGTATTCACTTAGCGGGATGTGGAAAACCACCTAAAAACCACATTCAGGCTGGCCGGCATACCGGCCCCCGTCGTTAATCCGCCAGGGCCGGCGCGCCTACCCGAGTCCAGGAAGCAGCACATAGCGCTCTCAGCTACCCTGGCGGGTTTGTTTACAATTTTAACGACGGCAAGGACTAAATGTTACATATTAATAATCTCTTCTTTCTCTCTAATGGGATTTATTATGGTATAAACGAGCTTCTCGCCTCGCCATGAAGGCTCTAGGGATATCTACCGACCACCGCGTCATCCTCTGCCTTGTGGCGCCACGTAGGTGTGGTGGAGAGGGCGTATGGTAAGCACACCGCTGTCCCGAGCGTTTTTCGTACTTTCCATAACATAAGGCTGTTACTTCTCGGTAAAGTAGCTCGTCATTTATCACACGAGCTCTTGTCCGTTTCAGTACCACGCATCGACCCTAGGTCTTAAGGATAGCGACCATCAATGTTGGCCACTCAGCTGCAGAGGCGGACATAACGCTACTATTACCTGCGTTATTTCTAATTCTTGAATGTTGTATGGCTGGAATATATGGGAAGGGGACCAAACAGCGAAGTCATCTGTCCGATTGGATTAGGGAAGGGAGTCGGCCGTGCCCTTTCAAAGGAACCATCCCTGCATTTGCCAAAAGCGACTTAGGGAAATCATGGAAAACCTAAATCAGGATAGCACGAGGCGCGTTTGAGCCGTCGTCCTTCCGAATGCGATTCCAGTGTGCTAACCACTGCACCACCTCACTCGGTGAATGTTAAGTCGAAGGTCATTTGGGTAGACACGGAGTCACAGATATACTGTGACAAACATCGACTGGAGGGTGTGTTGAAGAATAAATCATGGACAGGAATCCGTGTCCGTAAATGTCATTCAACGATGGTACAGAACACAGTTATATGCGCTGACGGCTGCCACGAGGTCACCCCTTCGTCAGCAAATGTGGCTTCATACGATGACGGACCAAAGGCGGAACGTCTCGCAGTGTTGTCTGTTACACTGATCGCTACTACTGATTGCCAATATCGCCACTGGAGAAGACGGTGCTAGCTGCTGCTTAGTACGGCCTTGTCTCCTATGAATGTGATACTCTCTTGCTGTGGTGGATGACAGTTTCGGACACGAGTTCCAATCCACAATTTATTTCTTTTTTCCTAGAAGCCTCCCAAATATCGAGTGTTTTTCTGTGTACAGGAGAGAAGCTACAGATGTAAACCCGTCTCAGAAACCGTCAACGTGGCAATCAGTCGCGGTCACTGAATAACGAACAACATTGCGAGACGTTCCGCCTTTGGTCTGCCTATATTAGGTGTAGAGGCATGAAAACGGAATGTCCCTGTGGCTGCCTCTAGCCGTCACTGTAGGCCCCTTGAGACCACGTCTGTAGCGTCATCTGCTTCCTGTAACGGCTGACGAAAAATGTCAACACACAGTAACCCAAGTTCCATACATAGATATCTGTTAAAAACCCGTAAACATGTCGACTTTTGTGCCTACGTACTGCAATTCACGGACAGCATTGGTTTTCTGTTATGATTTGGGTTCAAAAAATTCAAAAGAGGTGGTTTTGCAATGAGAAACTACGAGCGCGGGGAACTAACGAAAAGGTTCAAGACAACTAATTGCAGGTCTTACTGGATGAAGATGATTCTCAAAGTCAACAGGAACTCGCTGATTAATTGAATGTGACACAAAAAGCCGTTTCTCTTCTGTTGAAAGCTGTGGGAAAGGTGCAGAAGGTGGGGAAACGGGATCAAAAATGGTTCAAATGGCTCTGAGCACTATGGGACTTAACATCCGTGGTCATCAGTCCCCTAGAACTTAGAACTACTTAAACCTAACTAACCTAATGACATCCCACACATCCATGCACGAGGCAGGATTCGAACCTGCGACCGTAGCAGTCGCGCGGTTCCGGACTGAGCGCCTAGAACCGCCAGACCAACGCGGCCGGCTAAACGGGTTCCGCATGAACTTAATGAAGTACACAAATCGAAAGACCACTTGTGAAATGCTGCTCGCCAGATACAAAAGAAAGTCGTTTCTCCAACGAGTAGTGACAATTGATTAAAAAGGAATGTATTTTGAGAATCCTAATCGCCGTAAATCATGGGTTAATTTGTGCAAACGATAGACATCCACTGAAAGAACAAATCACTTTAGATATAAGACAATGTGTTTGGTGGGATCAGAAGGCTATCATCTACTACGAGCTGCTAAAATCTGTAACACTGATCGCTACCAACAGCAAATGATCGATTTAAAACGGCCATCATGTTCAAAAATGGTTCAAATGGCTGAGCATTATGCGACTCAACTTCTGAGGTCATCAGTCGCCTAGAACTTAGAACTAATTTAACCTAGCTAACCCAAGGACATCACACACATCCATGCTCGAAGCAGGATTCGAACCTTCGACCGTAGCGGTCACGCGGTTCCAGACTGAAGCGTCTAGAACGGCACAGCCACTCCGGTCGGCTGACCATTACGTGGAAAACGACCGGAGTGTGGAAAAAGGCAACACAAAGACATATTGCTCCATGTTAACGCTGCATCACACACAGTAAAACAGGTCAGGGAAACGATCGAGGCATTCAGTTGGGGAATACTAGGGCATGCGGCTTGTTCTCCAGATTTGACTCCGTCCAACTATCTATTTGCATCATTGGGACACGCTCTCACTGAACAGTTCTTCTATTACTATGAATATGTACTAAAATGGCTTGCTGACTGGTTCGCTTAAAAAGAAGATTTTTTTTTGCTTGGAATTTATAGCCTACCAGAGAGGCGGGAGAAATGTATAAATAGGAATGGAGATTATTTTGAATAAAACGTACTTCGCTTCAAAATAAAGACTTGTAATTATTGCAACCAAATTCCGGTTTCATACTTCTACGCCTGGTAGTCACGTTTGCTGTTGAAGGCCTGGCTCAGTGACAGGCACTGGTATCAATAACGCTCTGTAGTGTCCTTAAATGACATTCAGAGCACAACTCCCCACTATCGATTTGTTCCTCAAGATACTGTATACTATCTCTTGAAATTTTCTAAAACATTTCTGGGACACTCTGCATAAAGAATAACAAAGCAGCCAAAATTGAATTTTGCTGGACTCCGTTATTTATCCTCCCTCCCCCCCCCCCAGGCAACTAAAATTTTATTTCCCTTCAACATTCTTTGAGATATTCACAGGGTGTATACGACCCGGGCCAACCGGGAGATCCGGGAAAAAACCCGGGAATTTTTTCATCCGGGAGAAAACCGGGAAAAACCCAGGATTTTTTTAGAATTCCGTTTTTTTGTTGTTTTCGTTTTATTTTAAATTTGTCATTATGACTGGTAAGAAATAACATTCAGAGAACCGATATTACTGTATCCCGCTACTGCAGAATAATACTGCAGGTACAATACATGAACGAGAGAAAAGAACTAAAATAAAACTTAAGTTGCAAAGGATATGTGTCATGTACAACAACAAAACACACTGCTCATACAAGCAAGTGCCAGCAGCAAAATGTGTCAGAGGCTTTGGGAAGGCTATGCAATGCTCCATAACAACAAACTGCCTCCGATGAGCGTGACGTCGCAAGTATGGCATTACGGCATAATAAAGAACCAAAAATGAAATAATACAGTACTGGTATTCCAAGAAAACTTACAACCGAATCTGTACTTACGAATGTGCACTTTAAACCGAATTAGGCACATTATTATGGTTCACGAAATTCCGACGCTCTTGGAATATCCCCTGATGTCTTGTTTCTTTTATGAGGTAACGTAAGATCTTTTAAAGTTTTATACGTACGAACATACGGGCTTCTTGCGTCATCGTAGTTGCGCAAGCGCTGTGACGCCTGTAACTGGCGCTCTCTGGCAACTGCTGAAACGAACCTCTTTCTAACAGCTCGCGGGAAAATATTGCGAATGATTGACTGAAAAGCGTTACTTTCGAAGTAAATTTCCTTAATCACAGAACGTTTGACTCTCATTTAAAAATCAACTGTTTGAGGATGTCCATTTAGAAAAATTTATGTCGTTATTAAAAATTTTACTGGCACATTTGTGTGATGTATCTTAAAGTGTAACACGCGCAAATAAGATCAACGTTATACGTGAAAGTTAAGCTTCCCTTGCAGCTTATTAATCGTTGATACCAATATTGTATGTGAAAGCTTTTCTTTTCTTGTAGCAACACCATGTATATTAATTTAAACCATTAACCTTTGCTGTTTGTCTGTACGCGCTGCTTTACAGTGATATTGTTATTGGCTGACGGCATGATGTGTCCTTTGCTTTCAGTATCCGTTGTATCGGCTGGCGAGATCACGTGACATGATCTATGACTGGCTTACAAAAGAGCGTTGCAATCTCTATAAATTGATAAGTTTTACAGTTCCGAGGAAAAGTATACTGTCACTTAACACGGAAAAAGTGTATTTTCACCCGGGAGAAAGTGTATTTTTAACTGGAAATCCGGGAATCCGACGCCTTGGAAAGGTCAGAAAAAGGCAGTCCAATAGGACATCCGCTGCAAGCACACTTCACTGTGCCTCGCACAGTAGAGATGTCGGTGCGAAGGAACCGTGAAGGACGGCCGAGAGGGTAAACAGCCGGAGACAGAAACGACGCGTGTGGAGGCGGCGTCCACCGGACACCTCCCAAGCGGGCAGTGCTCGCGCCGTCGCGACGTCTGCGCCGGTCGGCCGCCACCAGGAGCGCCTGCCAGCTGGCCCTCCTCCGCAGGCATCGCCAGATTATTGGCTCATCCCTCGCGACGCAACAACGCCGCGGAATCCAGCAGTCGCTTGCGGCCCCGCGTCGCGAGCAGAGATGTAATTAGGAGCCGCCCGGCCCGAGGGAGCCGTCTCCCAGAGCAGGCAGAGAGGGGGCTGCCCTACCGCACCTCACCTCAGCTCACGCTACGTGTTCCTCCTGCACGAGCCTCGCCGGCCTGGCCCTTCCTCTCCCGTGTTTTCCACCTTCGAGTATTACATCCACCGAGATTATTAATGAGCAATAATTAGTAAGTGGGTTTACGTGGCTGGTTTAATAATACAATTTCCCTCAGTAATATGATGGCCCGCCACTGCCCCTCCTCTACGCCCCCACGCGGTGGCGGTCATTATATTCGGGGGCCGACCGGAACGCAACCGCCGCGCGAGAACTTCATTAAAGCAAGGAGCCGGGCCCCGCGCTCCGCCGTAAATACGCCTCTATATCCAGGGCAACCTTTTCCGCCCTTCGCACGAGCTCTCGCACGCAATGCTCGCCTACCAGGGTGAGGCGAATATCCCGGTTATGCTCCACGATAACCATATCCCCTATCCCAATTAAAGTAGCCTATACGTACTCTAGTCCGCCGCCCGATGCGGCCGAGCTGTTCTAGGCGCTTCAGTCTGGAACCGCGAGACCTCTACGGTCGCAGGTTCGAATCCTGCTCTTCACCTCGGCGACATTATGAGCAACAACACGAACCCAAGTCACTGGAGAATCGCGGGATATCACAATGGTGCAGGTTTCTCTACTTGGATAGAAACGCACTCACCTTAAAGCTTGCTGGACCCGGTTTACGACGAGGTCGTGCACAACACCCCTTCCATCCGGCAGTTCATTCGTGCTGCCAGCAGTCCCGGCGTGTTCTGGCACTGCGCCGACCTGTCTCCTCCTGAGTCCCACACAAAACTGGTCCAATCATACGACCCGAAAAAGGAAAGACATCGCCCCAACGATAGGGCAAAAGTTACTACATATCTATAATCGCCGCTACTACCACTAGCGGACAGGAAACGCTTGCGAAATCGATCTGGGGCAAAAACAGCACCAACACTTTTCCATGTACTTGTTTATCCGGCCGTCATTATTCCGTACTTTTGGTTCACATGTAGAGAATTTTTCTTTCTTGACTGTTTAATATAGGAACTCTACACTGTTTGGTAATCGGAAAGTAGTGCCGGCAATACAATTGACGATGGTGATCATTAAAGTTAAACGTAGCCAACAGGCATGGGCTTGATCCTGGCACTCTGTCAGTTAAAATTGTATCGCAACGTGTAGCCCATGATTCTATACAATGAAACCAAGGAGAAAGAACGTGGGAGAGTCCATGGACGAAAAGTTAGATGACCTGCATAGGATACATGAAGGAGAATACATTCCACGGAATTTGAACTTCAACCGTGGCAAATTCGAAGAACAAACAGAAAGATACTGAGGACTTGTTTTTTTAAGGAAAGGTTACCTAACATGGTATACTCGTATTGAGGTGTGTTTGCCTACAGTGAATGACGATAGCGATGACGGTTTAGCTGACTACATTGTGACATCTACAGAGACAACTAGACAAAATTAATATTTTTCTGAAATGTCAAGCATAAGAAATTTCAGCCGAACAAATGCAGCCGAAATGCCTGTGATTATCTTGCGCACAAAACACGTATCTGGCTCAAAAGAATCTTACTGATTATTTCAGTTTCTTTTATTTTTTCAATATCTGGTCAAAAGTTATATGGAAATACTGAATACCTATATGTGTTCACGGCATTTAATCGATTTCATTCTTTTTCCTAGGTTACCAGATTATCTGACGAGGTAAAGAAGGTTCCACTGTATACTGTAATTGGGGTAGTCAACCGAGAGACGACAAATGTCATTAGTATTAACAAGAACTACAGGAGGGGACCACGAAGCCTCTTAATATTCAGTGATGTCACCTTGCAGCATCTTCTCCACATCGAACCAAATTAGGCATAGTTCAGCCGGAGACGCTCTGCGCCAGCTGCAGCCTACTGATGGATGATTCCCAGTGTTGATACAGTGTTTTATAGCGGGATTCTTGGTCTGTCTTCTCTCCATTTCCGGTTTGAAAGCATCCGAATGGCTCACAGTCGCCGACGTTGTTCCTCCGTCAGGACAGAGCCTATTGGCAGTTCTATGATATGAGGCCTCAGTTTCTCCCGGCGTACACAATGTTCAAATAACTTACGGGAAAGCAGACTGGTGACGTCGTCGAGAAACGCCAATATTTTGACAAGTGCACACCCTTTTCAAAGCAAAGCTGAAGCCATTAACGGCTGTGCAAAGGAATCTAAAACCTGGTTTTAAATTCCCTTGCGGAACGCTTACTTGTTGCAGGTTTTGCTTGAAAATACATAGGTTTCCATTCAGTCCTTTGTCGACCAGTCTGGTGTTGCAGTTGAGCGCAGCAAATCGAAAAGCCGAAATTTTAAGATTCGTGTTCAAGAAATCGTTCACGCAGAAGAACCGTATAGACTCCCGTATGGACGACATAGTAATAAGCATCTCTGGCGTGGAGAAACAACTGAACGTTTTGAAAGCAAAAAATCACCAATTCCGGATGGCGTCCAAATTAGATTTTATAAAGAGTACTGCACGGCATTGGCTCCTTACCTAATATGAAACCATCGCGAATCCCTCGCCCAGCAGAAAGTCCTAAGCAACTGCAAAACTGCGCAGGTGACTGCAGTATATAAGAATGTTAAAACAACGGACCCGCAAAATTACAGATCAATGTCCCTAACTTCGGTTTGCTTCAGAATCATTCAACATTTTCTGAGATCGAATGTATTAAACTTTCTTTAGGCAGAGAAGCATATGTCCAAGAATCAGCGTGGTTTTAAAAAGTATCACTAGCTCAAAACTCAGATTGCCATTTTCTCACATGATATACTGCAAAAAATGGATAAAGGGCAACAGGCAGATTCCGGATATTCAGATTTTCTGAGATCATTTGACACGACGTCCGAATATAGTCTTACAACGAAGGAACAAGCAAGTGGAATAAATTCACTGATATGTGTGTAGCTTGAAGACTTCACAAGTAATGTAACGTTCCCTTAGAAAATTTACGAATGACTGTGCTGGAAAGCCCCTTACGTTATTTGATTTTCAAACAGCTGAGCAAAACTGGACGTACTCAGACAGTTCTCTCTTTACTTATTCTGATCATCACTAAACTGACTCACAACATTTTTAGCGCAACCCAATCTGACTTTCAATAATCCTCACAAAAGAATGGCCCAGACTAACAATAACTTATACCTTTCATGAAGCACTTACCTCACAAACATCTTCGTTACTCGAACTACTGCAGTACAGTGAGCGCCAATACTACCAGCTAAATAAAACATTCTAACTACTGAAGGCACTAACTACTGATAGGCATAGTTAGCAAATGAAAGATTTTGATAGAGAACAAACAATGTATTTCTCTTAATGATATTCAAATTTCATCACATACATATATCCATAAATTCATTACAGCCATCTTTACAAATTTCCTTTTTCTGGCGGGCACACGTCCTGGTCGTCCGCTTACAGCAACCTCTCAAAACTCTGGCTGGCATCTCTCTCTCCACATCCACCACTGCTGGCAGCTCACCTCCAACTGCCCAACACTACAATAGCGAATATTCCAACAATGCCAACCACCAACAGGCTGCACACAGCACAGTCAGTGATTTTCGTACAGAGTTGTACGTAGCATTACCAACATAACCTAAACAGCCTACTTACAGTAACATAACCCCATATGTTGTCCTAGAAGGTGAGTGTTCATCAGAGACAAGGGTATTATCAGGAGTGCCCCAGGGAAGTGTGATAAGACGGGTGTTCTTCTCTATACACATAAATTTGGCGGACAGTGTGGGCAGAAATCTGCGGTTGTTTTCTGACGATACTGTGGTGTACGGTAAGGTGTCGAAGTTGAGTGACTGTAGGAAGATACAGACGATTTAGACAACATTTCCAGTTGGTGTGACGAGTGGCAGATAGCTCTGAATATGGAAAAATATGAGTTAATACGGATGAGCCGGAAAAACAAACGTCTAATCTTGAGGTACAGTATTACTATTGTCGCGCTTGACCCGTCAAATCGTTTAAATATCTGGGCTTAATGTTGCAAAGCGATATGAAATAGAACGAGCAGGTGAGAACTGTAGTAGGAAAGGCGAATGATAGACAACTGTTTATTGGGAGAATTGTGGAAAAGAGTGGTTTACCTGTAAAGGAGACAGCATATAGTTCGCTGGTGCGAAGTAGTCTTGAGTACTGCTGGAGTGTTTTCGATTCGTACCGGGTCGGACTGAAGGAGGACATCGAAGCAATTCAGTCACGTATTTGTTATCTGTAGGTTCGAGCAGCAGATAAGTGTTACGGAGATGCTTCGGGCACTCTAATGGGACTCCACAGAGGGAAGGCAACGTACTTTTGGAGGAAAACTACTGAGAAAATTTAGAGAATAGACATTTGAAGTTGACTGCCAAACGAATCTACCGCCACCAACATACACTGAGCGGAGGCGTGACAAAGATGAGACGGGAGGAATTACGGCTCGTACGGAGGGGTATACGCAATCGTTTTCCCATCGCTCTGTTTGCGAGTGGAACAGGAAAAGAAATGACCAGTAATGGTACACGGTACTATCCGCCCGCACCGTACAGTGGCTTGCAAGTGTCTATGTGGTTGTAGATGCAGAAAATGACTGGGTCTGGCCATATCGAAATATCGGTTGTCGACGGCATCACCCATCTGCATTCCCACAAGTTATCTGAATAGCTCGATAGTAGCTTTCTGCATTTTGTTGGTCAATTCCTATGGGTCCAAATTGCTGAGTCATCGGTTCCTAGTCTTACACTCTACTTATTCTTACTTAAACTTACGCTAAAGACAACACACACCTATGCCCGATGGAGGACTCGAAGCTCCGACAGGGGGAGCCGCGCGGACCGTGGTAAGGCGCCGAGACGGTGCAGCTACCCTGCGCGGTCATTGTGTTGTTTGCAGTGATAGCGGAGCACGACTCTTTGCCGAAGGACGTTGATCTGCTCATCCTGGACTGGTTCGGCTGTCCCTATCCACATAAATTTGTGGATGAGTTGCTGCTGCTCGTGGCAATTAGTGATCTAAAGTTCTCCTTGACCATCTGCAATTCTTATGATCGTCGTTGGTATGTAGACGTTTTATGAGAATGAACAGCTTTTTCAGTGGAAAAAACTTTCACAATCTACCTGAGCACCTAGACTAATGACAGTGACATTGTCTTCAAAAGAAGACAGCCGCCATGAGCAACTTTTATTGTTTACGCATTTCAAATCGCTGGCAGGGGGTTCTACACAACGTTGGTGGCTACTTTGCAGGACAGTAACAGGTGCAAACATGTAACTCTTTTGTATCTTTTGTGATTAAATAGTTGCCACTATTTAAGATCCTACCCTCATATTTTGAATAGGAACCCATGTCCCAGATTCAGTTCAGATGTTTACCTCACCCAGTTCTGTTTGAGAAAGTGAATTGGGCGTGACGCAGTACAGTTATTAGGGAAATTTTCGAAAGGAAATAACGAAACATCCACTCAGCAGGTAAACACATGTGTTTGTATTAACACTTCAACGTTACATGCTCGCTGGCCGTGGTGGCCGAGCGGTTCTAGGCGCTTCAGTCCGGAATCATGCGACTACTACGGTCACAGGTTCGAATCCCGCCTCGAGCATGGATGTGTGTGATGTCGTTAGGTTTAAGTGGTTCAAAGTTCTAGGGGATTGATGATCCCAGATGTTAAGCCACATAGTGCTTAAAGCTATTTGAACCATTGCATGCTCACATTATTTCAATAGAAAAAGTAATCAAGTATACTGTACATGCAGAACAGTACTGATGAATTAAAACAGCGGTTCGATGTCGAGATCTCCAACGTCGTTACCGACATTGTACCTACGAAACACATTTTGGTAAATACTCTCCATCCCACCTGGTAACAAAAATGGTTCAAATGGCTCTAAGCACTATGGGACTTAAAATCTGAGGTCATCAGTCCCCTAGAAGTAGAACTCCTTAAACCTAACTAACCATACACATCCATGCCCGAGGCAGGATTCAAACCTGCGACCGTAGCAGCAGGGTGGTTCCAGAGTTAAGTGCCTAGAACCGCTCGGCCACAGCGGCCGGCCACCTGGTACCTCCTCAGTTTCTAGTGCAGCGGCCAGAACATATTGGAACACGTGAGGCAATACTGACCTTACGAGTTATCTTAGAAGAAAGATTAAGGAAAGGCAAACCTACGTTTCTAGCATTTGTAGACTTAGAGAAAGCTTTTGATAATGTTGATTGGAATACTCTCTCTCAAATTCTAAAGGTGGCAGGTGCAAAATACAGGGAGCGAAAGGCTATTTACAATTTGTACAGAAACCAGATGGCAGTTATAAGAGTCGAGGGACATGAAAGGGAAGCAGTGGTTGGGAAGGGAGTGAGACAGGGTTGTAGCCTCTCACCGATGTTATTCAATCTGTATATTGAGCAAGCAGTAAAGGAAACAAAAGAAAAATTCGGAGTAGGTATTAAAATTCATGGAGAAGAAATAAAAACTTTGAGGTTCGCCGATAACATTGTAATTCTGTCAGAGACAGCAAAGGACTTGGAAGAGCAGTTGAATGGAATGGACAGTGTCTTGGGTGGAGTATATAAGATGAACATCAACAAAAGCAAAACTAGGATAATGGAATATAGTCGAATTAAGTCGGGCGAAGCTGAGGGAATTAGATTAGGAAATGAGACACTTAAAGTAGTAAAGGAGTTTTGCTATTTGGGGAGCGAAATAACTGATAATGGTCGAAGTAGAGAGGATATTAAATGTAGACTGGCAATGGCAAGGAAAGCGTTTCTGAAGAAGAGAAATTTGTTAACATTGAGTATAGATTTAAGTGTCAGGGAGTCTTTTCTGAAAGTATTTGTATGGAGTGTAGCCATGTATGGAAGTGAAAGACGGACGATAAATAGTTTGGACAAGAAGAGACTAGAAACTTCCGAAATGTGGTGCTACACAAGAATGGTGAAGATTAGATGGGTAGATCGCATAACTAATGAGGAAGTATTGAATAGGATTGAGGAGAAGAGAAGTTTGTGGCACAACTTGACCAGAAGAAGGGATCGGATAGTTGGACATGTTCCGAGGCATCAAGGGATCACCAATTTAGTATTGGAGGGCAGCGTGGAGGGTAAAAATCGTAGAGGGAGACCAAGAGATGAATACACCAAGCAGATTCAGAAGGATGTAGGTTCAGAAGGATGTAGGTTGCAGTAGGTACGGGGAGATGAAGAAGCTTGCACAGGATAGAGTAGCATGGAGAGCTGCATCAAACCAGTCTCAGAACTGAAGATCACAACAACTTGACCATGATTGGTAAAATTTGATTCACCACAGAAAAGTGTCTGTGAAATGAAATTATCATTATCCAACATTGTTCCTGCATTCAGTTACGACTGTGAAAATCGTCACCATGCGATTCTTGATGCCATGTAAATGAAATGGATGCCATTTGTGTGCATGTAGTATGCGTAGAGCACTTCTTTGAGAAATTACTGAATCTGGCGCAATTTGCCGAGAACAAATGTGAGGATTTGCAGCAACTGCAGCTAAAACATTCGTTGTGTTATTTTTGTTTGCCATAGGCCGCGGTCGGACTCTTTCTCTAGGTTTAACATTTCCCGCTTCAGTAAACAGCCGGACAACACTGCGAAACATCGTTGCAGAAGGAACATTCCTGACGGAAACGGAGTAGCACACCTTCGACGAGTTTCGTCAACATTTCTATGAGCCTTAATGCACACGGCAATGATGTCGACCCTCTCTGCAATCGTTAACATCGTGGAAGAATTACGATGAGATGTGTACAGTTCGAATCATTGAAGTAACATGCACAGACTGAACACTGACTGAGCGCTTGGTCACGGTCGGTGCTTCATTCGATTGTGGGAGGTATCACCTGATAGCATTATAAAAATTTCAAAAAAATACTTCGATTGTCTTAATCGGATGTGTATTTTGTTGAGATAGTACCGTTTTGCCACAACTGTCGCCTCACTTCTATGTTTGCCTCACTTACAGCGCCATATATCATGAAACCAAAGAAATGTTTCATATTTTTTCAAGGAGAATCCAAATGTGTAATAAGAAAAACGGGTTGCTATTCAGGATAGCCGGCCGGAGTGGCCGAGTTGTTCTAGGCGCTACAGTCTGGAACCGCTCGACCGCTACGGTCGCAGGTTCGAATCCTGCCTCGGGCGTGGATGTGTGTGATGTCCTTAGGTTAGTTAGGTTTAAGCAGTTATACGTTCTAGGGGAGTGATGACCCCAGAAGTGAAGTCCCATAGTGCTAAGAGCCATTTGAACCTATTTAGGATATCCAAGTCATCCTCCCTCCTGACCCCGTGAACTGTACAATGGGTTCCAGCGTTATGTTAATGGTGAAACATACCATTAGAAAAATTATGAATTACTGTGCTGGTAAACCCCTTAAGTTATTTTATTTATTTATTTATTTATTTATTTATTTATTTATTTATTTATTTATTTATTTGGCCAGTTGCGTTTCGTCCAATTCATCACAACTCATTCTCTTATATAGCCTACCCCCTCTTAAGCTAACATAACTCTACTGAGCTCAGATGAATAAACTAACGGACGAGGTAATGCAACTGCACAAAACAATTAACACAACCAGTAATGACAAAAAATGCAAATTGGCAGCAGTATATCTAAATTAGCAAAGAAAATGCAACTTTACAACTAATATGAGCCAATATGCAGGAACAAGAAAG
This sequence comes from Schistocerca gregaria, assembly GCF_023897955.1. Lineage (NCBI taxonomy): Eukaryota > Metazoa > Arthropoda > Insecta > Orthoptera > Acrididae > Schistocerca > Schistocerca gregaria. The sequence continues at coordinate 351,586,509 of NC_064922.1, read as the reverse complement.
ATAAATCAGTAGTAAAAATGGCTTAATACAATGAAAATTCAGTAGAACTATGCCTGGCGAACAGCAGCAGCATGACAAACCCACAAGCAGAAAAATAGTGCACTAAAGATAACCATGCAGATGAGGGAAACGTCTGTTCACATCTTAGTGTTTATGTCATTAAAATGGTGCTCCACAATGGATGTCCCTCTTTTTTTGATCCCTGGTCTATTTCGCCAAACATGCCGACAAACACTTTTAAATGTGTCCCCCTGTATGGGGAACCTTCCACAAATGATAAATACTAACTAAAAAATATTTATTGGTTAGTTGTTTTGAACTGGCGACAGCTAGCATGTTGATTAACGACTCTAACCGCTACTCCGTAGTGGATATTGTAAGATTCTCAGCTATAGTAACACATACGAAGCGTGGCTGAGTGTAGCACACAGACCCACATTTACATCGCAGTTTGCCCTTGCTGGTTTCACAGTGAAGTAGCTGCGGTGTCTGCTGGACCTGTGGCGTGTCGCAGTGCGCACCGGAAGCGGGCCGTGTGCAAGCCGGCCAGGGAAGGATTTAACCCACATGGGTAGAGTTGTGCTGACGCAGGCCGTTGGCGGCGCCACACCACCGCCGGCGGCAGTCCGTAAACCGAAGAACAGCTCGTCACGGGCGCGCCGTAAAACGCGCGAGGCGTCAGCAGCAGGAAGAGGGGCGGGATATGTGGGCGGCAGTGGGGAGGAGGGAGTGGGAGGGGATGGCACAGCCTCCTCTGTAGACGAGGGCCGCTGCGCCGGCCTGGGACCTCTCCCGATAAAAACCAAGCGGCTCAGGGCGGCTGGCGTGCCGGGCAGCTCAAGAAACAGCCAGAGAAGGGCGCGTGTGGGTGGCACGTGAACCGCCCCTCCCTGCGGAGCAAGTACTCGCTTCAGGCTTTATCGATATCTTAGCGTCACACCCAAAAATCACGCAGTGTCCTACAAGCAGAATACCAGAGAGATCTGCGAACAGGAAAGGTTGAATTTCATGTTCTGCATCTACATCCATACTCCGTAGGCCACCTGACGGTGTGTGGCGGAGGGCACATTCAGTACCTCTATGGGTTCTCCTTTCAATTCCAGTCTCGTATTGTTCGTGGAAATAATGACTGTCGGTATGCCTCTGTGTGGGCTCTAATCTCTCTGATTTTATCCTCATGGTCTCTTCGCGAGGTATACGTAGGAGGGAGCAATATACTGCTTGACTCCTCGGTGAAGGTATGTTTTCGAAACTTCAACGAAAGCCCGTACCGAGCTACTGAGCGTCTCTCCTGCAGAGTCTTCCACTGGAGTTTATCTATCATCTCCGTAACGCTTTCGCGATTACTAAATGATCCTGTAACGAAGCGCGCTGCTGTCCATTGGATCTTCTCTATCTCTTCTATCAACCCTAGCTGGTACGGGTCCCACACTGCTGAGCAATATTCAAGCAGTGGACGAACGAGTGTACTGTAACCTACTTCCTTTGTTTTCGGATTGAACATCCTTAGGATTCTTTCAATGAATCTCAGTCTGGCATCTGCTTTACCGACGATCAACTTTATATGATCATTCCATTTTAAATCACTCCTAATGATTACTCCCAGATATTTTATGGAATTAACTGCTTCCAGTTGGTGACCTGCTATATTGTATCTAAATGATAAAGGATCTTTCTTTCTGTGTATTCGCAGCACATTACACTTGTCTACATTGAGATTCAATTCCCATTCCCTACACCAAGCGTCAATTCGTTGCAGATCCTCCTCCATTTCAGTACAACTTTCCATTGCTACAACCTCTCGATATACTACAGCATCATCTGCAAAAAGCCTCATTGGACTTCCGATGTTATCCACAAGGCCATTTATGTATACAGTGAATAGCAACTGTGTTCATTTGGTACTCCTTGACAAGTGAAGTGTCTAACAGTGAGCAGAAGAAACAGATCATACGTGTTTCCTGCGTCGTGACCCCATCCTGAATTAATAATTTATTATGCAGCGGAGTGTACGCTGTTTCGAAAGTTCCTCGCAGATACGAGTGCTGGAGTGCAACAAGAGCGTGCCTGTTGATTCAGTAATAAACTGAGCTGACGAAATTCATGTAACAACGATACACACCTGTACAGATGTCGGTAGTATCGCGTACACCAGGTATAATACGGCACTGCATTTGTGCAGCTCTCATTTGTTCTCAGACGTTTCATGTGAAACAGCTTCCAGCGTGATTACGGTCGCACGAAGGCTAGTCTCGTCTGTAGTGCAACCTTGCCTGGACGGTCAGTACCGCGGTTCGATCGCGTCCGCATTGTTACTTTGTGCCAGGAAGGTCTCTCAGCAAGGGAAGTGTCAAGGCGTCTCGGAGTGAACCAAAGCGATGTTGTTCGGACATGGAGGAGATACAGAGATACAGGAGCTGTCGATTACATGCCTCGCTCAGTCTGCCCAAGGGCTACTACTGCAGTGGATGACCGCTACCTACGGATTATAGCTCGAAGGAACCCTGACAAAAACGCACTATGTTGAATAACGTATTGCTTGCAGCCACAGGACATCGTGTTATGACTCAAACTGTGCGCAATAGGCTGCATGATGCCAAATCATTCCCAACGTCCATGGCTACGTCCATCTTCGCAACCACAACACCATGAAGCACGGTACAGATGACGCCAACAACATGAAGAATGGACCGCTCAGGATTGGCATCACGTTCTCTTCCCCAATGAGTGTCTCATGTGTCTTGAACCTGACACTAGTCAGAGACGAGTTTGGAGGCAACCCGGTCAGGCTGAATGTCTTGGACGCACTGTCCGGCAAGTGCAGCGAGATGGAGGTTCCCTGCTGTTTTTGGGTGGCATTGTGTGGGGCCGAAGTACGCCGCTGGCGGACACGGAAGGCGCCGTAACGGCTGTACGATACCAGGTCATTTGTCGTATAAATTTACATAAGACACATCTTGGCAGGCACTTGAGGCACCGCGATTCCACTGAAAAGCAAGAAAGTCGTGTTAACATTATGAAATTTCCAGGTGAACTGAAACTGTCTGCTGGACGGGATCTCAAATCTGCAATTCCGTGGCTTCGACTTCTGGCCCAGCGTACATCTAATCTCTCAGAAAGTTATAAAAAGCAACACTTCATTGCAAAGTGAAATAATCATTCTGTAAACAACCCTTTAGGCCTTGGGTAAGTCATTTTCCCTTTCTTTCATGGGGGAAGTCAACAGTGTAAGCAGGAGACCTTCTACGAAGTTGGGAAAAGAGAAGAGAATGGAGAATGGTAGCTGGAGCGAGACGCTTGGGAGATTCCATTTCGGAAATCGTTAGGGAATTCGCTATTACGAGATCCTCAGTGTGAAGAGTGGGCCGAGGACACGACATTTCAGGCATTATCTCTTATCACGGCCAACGCAGTGTCCGACGGCCTTCACTTAACGACCGAGATCCACGGCGTTCTTGTAGAATTGTCAGTGCTGACGTACAGAAACCGCTGTGGGAAATAACTGCAGAAATCAATACGGAGCATATGACGAGCGTATCGGCAAGGTCACTGAAGCGAAATTAGATGTTAATGGACAATAGACGCAAACGAACGACGCGAGTGGCTTTGCTAATAGCACGACATCGCCTGCAGCGCCTCTCCTCGACTCGTGACCGTATCGATTGGACCCTAGAAGATTGGAAAACTGTGGCCTGGGAAGATGAGTTCAGATTTCCGTTGGTAACGGCTAATGGTAGAATTCGAGTGTGGCTCAGACACCTCGATGCCATGGACCCAAGTTTCCAGAAGGCAGTATGCAATCTGGTGGTCCTCTGGTCCCACTAAAACGGTTGTTGACTGACCATGGCTACGTTCGCCTACCGGCAGAGCATTTAGAGCCTCTCATGGGCGTCATGTTCCCAAACAACGATGGAATTTTTATAAATGACAATGGGTCATGTCACTTGGCAACAACTGCTAGAGATAGGTTTGAAGAACATTCTGGATAATTCGTTCAAATGGTTTGGCCACCCAGATCACCAGACATGAATACCATCGAACATTCATGGTACATAACCGAGAGGCCACATAGTGTACAAAATCCTGCAGCGGCGGCACTTCCGCAATTATGGACGGCTATATAGGCACCATTGCACAATATTTATGCAAGGGACTTCCAACGACTTCTTGAGCCCATGCCGCGTCGAGGTGCTTCTCTTCGCCGGAAAAAAGTACGTTCGAAACGATATTAGGAGGCATCCCATGTCATTTGGCAACTCAGTGTAAAGAAACGATCGGTCATCCAAGTTATGTTTCAGGCAGCACCTCTCTCCTCTTTTCCGAACTTCATAGAAGGTCTCCTGGTTACACTGTTTGACTAGCACCCTAGAAGAAAGGGAACATGACTTACCCAAAGCCTAAGGAGTTGTTTCCAGAATAATTATTTCACTCTGCCGTGAAGTGTTTGCTTTTTATAACTTTCTGACAGATAAGAAGTACGCCGGACCAGAAGTCGCGTCCACGGGATTCCAAATTTAGGATCCCGTCCAGCACACAATTTTAATTCACCGGGAAATTTAATAATATTTGCACAACCTTCTTGCTTTACAGTTGAATCCCGGTGCCTCAAGTGCCTGCTAGGATGTGTCTTATGGCAATGTTATACGACAAATGACCTCAACGATTTACTAGACAGAATCTGCACAGGTATCAAATTGTTCACACATGTTGATGCTGACTACAGGAAATTATAGTTATGTGACGATCATTAGGAAATGCAGAATGTCTTTGGCTACTTTCCGTGCAAGTAGGCGCTGTGAGATTTCCAGATATCGCAGTAGCGCACCTGTTAGACAGAAAAGTAAAACGCAGAATGTCAAGCAGTTCTGCTGACACTTAACATTAAATTGCACTGATCTATGAGGCACCCCTCGACAAACATGCGGGTTATGAAAGTATCTAACCGCGAACCTAAGAAATGATACACGTATCAGTTTTCAGTGTATTAAACGCACATAAAAAAAGTTTTGCATCACTTCGGTTCGGAGAGTTGCAGAACCTGTACAGAAAATTGGAATAGACTACAACATAAACATCATTTCCGCCCTTTTCAGTGCTCATGAAAACCACCATACAGCGAGACCTTCAGAGGCCGTCATGCACATTGCTGTACGTACTGGCACCTTTAACACCCAGTAACACGTCGTCTTGCATTGACGCATGCTTGTATTCGTCGTGTTATACTATCCGCAAGTTCGTCAAGACACTATTGATCCAGATTGCCCTACTCCTCAACGGCGATTCGGTGTAGATCCCTCAGGGTCATGTCACTCACAGGAAGTAATTCACAAGATGTCGACGATGCGGGTGCGAAATATCGTCAATGAAGACAAATGCCTCTCCAATATTCTGCCGATATGGTTGAGGAGGATGGCATTCGCGTACCATACAGCCGCAAAGGCGCCTTCCGTGAACACCAGCGTCGTACGTCGGCCCCACGTAATGCCACCCCAAAACAGCAGCGAACCTCCACCTCGCTGGACTCGCGAGACATTGCGTCTAAGACGTTCAGCTTGACCAGGTTGCCGCCAAACACGTCTCTGACAATTGTCTGGTTGAAGGCATATGCGACACTCATCGCTGGAGAGAATGTGATGCCAATCACGAGCAGTCCATTCAGCTTGTTGTTGGGTCCATCTGTACCATGCTTCATGGTGTTGTGGTTGCGAAGGTGGACCTCGCCATGGACGTTGGGAATGGAGTTTCGCATCATGCAGCCTATTGCGCACTGTTTGAGTGGTAACATGGCGTCCTGTGGCTACACACAAAGCATTATTCAATGGGGGGGGGGGGGGGGGGGGGAGATTGGTGTCAGGGTTCGTCCGAGCCATAATCCGTAGGTAGCGGTCATCCGCTTCGTTGGACTGAGAGTGGCATGTACCTCCTCCATGTCCGAACGACATTGCTTTTGTTCACTGCTAGACGCCTGGACACTTCCCTTGCTGGGGGCCCTTCCTGGAACAAAGTAACAATACAGACGTGATCGAAAGCGATATCGACTGTCTAAGCATGATTGAACTACAGACAACACGAGCCGCATACCTCCTTCCTGGTGGAATAACTGGAACTGATCGGCTGTCAGATCCTCTCCGTCTAATAGGCGCTGCTCATGAATGGTTGGTTACAGCTTTGGACGGGTTTAGTGACATCTCTGATCAAAGGAATCGTGTCTGTGATATAATATCCACAGCCAACGACTATCTTCAGGAGTTTTGGGGTGCGAAACTTCTTTTGATGTGTCTATTACCAAATGAATACATAGTTTTTCGCTGCGTCATTCCGGCTTAAAGATTTCTCGATTTGTATTCTTGGTTACGTACGGGATATTCCAACAACTTCCACTGTCGCCATAGTCAAAAGTTAACCTCGTCATAACTGGCTATGTGGTAATTCGATATGTAGCTGGCCGAATTACTTCACTCGGCCGTCATGAAGTCACAGAACTTCCGTACATTAATTGCCAGAGGAAACGTCGACGCTTCTGATGGACGAACATTAGTAGCGGTACTGATTACGTTAGTTGGTAGATAACTCTACCTATTTCTCTTGAGGCTTTGAGCACCAGGCACCTGCTCCCGTTAATCGCGTGTAACTTGTGCGCGATCCCAGTTGTTCTTCCACATTCTGATCTCAACGGCTTCTCTGATGACAGATTCATAATATCATTCGATACGATTTTCGTTTTATCAAACAGGATAGTATGTATTTTTTATGGAGCAACGGCTGACTTGTCAAAAATCGCATATCTAATGTGCAACAAAAATTTTAACCAGGCAAGCGGTTCTGACCCTGGTGGTGCGTGGGAACGGGCGCTCCTTGCTGATCAGCTGCAGAGGAATGACTTACTGACCATCTAACGGGATCATCAATGTTACTGATATTCCTCCATCACAGATATCGACAGTGTATCCCGTAGCGTATTAAGGCCACGGGACTTTGTTACGTGTAAGTGAACTAATTCGGCCAACCCATTTACAGCTAAATTTGTTACCTGCTGTTTCGTTCAGGAAGCGTAGAATTGAATTCTTGGAGGGAAGAAGGTCTGCATGTAGCGAAATGCTGTTATGGAATATCCTTGTTATAAAGGTACTGTAACAAATTTCCTACTGTGGTTGTTTTGCGAACCACATGCTACAAAAACGACACCACTGCCACCAATGTTCATCTCAAGTGAGGCTCGCAAGGATCATAAGGAGTATTTCATCTCCCAAAGAACCAGCCCGGTAGTCGTTTTCGCTCGCTCTATTGCGAGTGGAACGAGAAACAGAAAAAAACAGTGGTATAAAGCACCCTCAGAATATTCTTTTATACATGGTAGTCCTTGTGCGCTCCGCTGCACCGTGAATCAGCCTGCACAGTATGTGTATGTAAGTAGAGGTAGATATAGCTGCATTCTGAGAGAAACGATCCCAGCACCACTCTTTTCTGTCGTCAGCAGCAAAGTCAAAAGGCTACCGTAGCACCAAAGTTACGTTTTTGTTGATAAAATGTTTGTGCGCTAGCAGTGTTTTAATTTTTACACACACACACACACACACACACACACACACACACACACACACACAAACTTCACAAACTCGAGGAGAGAGAGAAACTGGGTGTGTGTTTTTGTGTGTGTGTGTGTGTGTGTGTGTGTGTGTGTGTGTGTGTGAGAGAGAGAGAGAGAGAGAGAGAGAGAGAGTGAGAGAGAGACAGAGAAAGAGAGGGAGAGAGGGAGAGAGAGATAGAGAGAGAGAGAGAGAGAGAGAGACTATTTTAAGGCTCTCAAGAAACAGGAGAGCTAAAAAATGTTACGTATGAAATGACGAATAGCAACTTTTTGTTTCAGGAGAATCAAAATACCAAGACCACCGAAATAAGATGATATTCCGTCGTTATGACCCTACTGGTATTACTGTCTTCATTGTTTCTTTCCTCAACGTCGTACAAAGTTACAACTAAATCTGATATATCTTACGCTTTCTTCCTCGTTTGATCTTGGAATCCATTCCGCTCTTGCTTCATGATTTTACTCCACTTTTCATGAGAGGACTTCTGCCCCAACCTGTCTGTCTGTCAACGTGGGTAAAGACTACAGTCGGCTTAGTGACATCTGCTTTAGTTTGGATCCAGACGAGTTCACTGGGAGTGAGGTGCCAGTGGTACAGTTGAGGTCGTATAACAATGAGGCTGTGCTTCTTTGTCGATGAGTCAATTGCGTTGTACGCATTCTATGATTTGTATCTTTCCACTAACTCTAAAATAATTATCTCCAGAGCCTAAATTACTTTTCTTCAGCAGACCAGGCCGTTGTAAAGACATCAAAAAATTTAGTTAATTGTCTGGAATCGTACGGTGATTCCCATTAAAAAATCACGGTGCAAACACACAACTTCGTTTCTCCCTGTTATTCTAACCTGTAATTGATTGAAAAATCAACACAGTCTAAGGTAAGGAACCGTTCATGAAAGCAGCATGTCGAATAACTTATCAACCACCTTTCCCTGTTGACAAACTGTTTCGTGGCGCATTTCATCTTTCCAAAGAAGTCGCACAAAATGTGCGTCAATGCAGCTTCTTCAGTCCATTCCGGACACTTCCCTAGCACCTCATGAAGAAAACATCGCCACCTTCAATCAACACAGTCCTGTTTTGGGAACCTTACTATCTGAAGTCAATATTTCTCAAACCATTGGAATGGTTTGTCATACTGGTCTGGCTACGAACAACTTTCTCGATAGCATTCAAACAAAGCTATGAAGAGTCCGATACTATCTCCTGGTGTAAAAGGCATATATGTATGTTCTGCTCGGGGGGGGGGGGGGGGGCGTTGATGCAATTGACCAAAAATGTTAATTTTCGATTTGTTTTTTATTTCTTAGTACAGCTCCTGGACAATAAGTTCCCATAGTTTCAATGTTGAAATCGCATCGGAAGTGTCTGGAAATTAATTAAAAGTGTGACGCGGCCTCCCTGCCACGCCAAGCCCAGAGGGATAACAACCCCTATATTCACAAGGAGAGTCTTCCAAATTGTCTCCGGGATCCTGTCAAGCCCACTTGCAGGTTTCAAAAAGTGTGTTCATAGAGAAACCCAAAATGCAAATGAGTCTCTAAATTCACTCATATGGAAATGATGCCCTAAAAACACACTTGCATCTGCTACAGTTGTCAGAATAGCAACTTATGATGCAATGATTGTATTTAATGATGGGAACGTCGGGGACGGTATTAGAAAGAATGGGCTTCAAGATAGGAAATTTTACTCAAGACATCCTGAGAAAAATAGATTTACAGTGCGTTTCTGCAGCTGAGAAGTTAATTGAAGACCTGGTAAAGGAAAGAAGGCAGACAACAAGAAACTAGAAGAGAAGTCTTGAAGGGAAAGACAACCGAGAGTAAAAGTGTGGTGCCTTCTGAAGAAGTGACATAAGGAAAAAAGTTAGGTTGAACCTTAAATTGCTTCCCTGAAAAGTTTGTTTTTTAAGGTTTATGTACCTTTTCCTCAGATTTTATGAATTCTAGAATTGTGAAATTTTGTACACATATTTCTGTAAACCTAATAAATGTTGTCTCATGAGCAAATTTTGAAATTATGATTGCAAGCTGAGATATGGGGCAAAGTGCTTGGAATATTGCATGAATTTAAAATTATACTTGTGGAGTTACAATTAAAAATTATTAAAATTGTCGTGTTTGACCTATTCCAAAAACCTTATGAGAGAAGCTTACAACATATAAAGAGATGAAACAGAGAACATTTTGTAGAAATCTCTTGAATACTTTCTGAAAAAAAGGAAAATATATTATTTTCTGAAAGTAGAGGTTCAAATTTCATTCAAAAAAATGTTTAAAATATATATAATCAAAGGATTTTATATGTAAATGTGTTCCGTTCATGTAAAACGTGGTACAAAATTTCATTGCCATATCTCCAAAACTGTGGATTTGGCGCATTTTTGAAATAGTGTATGCTTTTCATAAACGTCCCCCCTAAATGTTATTTTCATCTGCCACACGGCACAATCCCTTCCCCGTATTTTCGTATGTCACAAGAACAGTACCCACAGCCGAGTTCGTATCCTCTCTTTCCCTCTGTGGTGCCTGTTTCCTCTTCTCTCTACATCTGCCACCCATCACCTCTTCTTCTGACTGCCTCCCTCCTCTTCCTCTACTCTCTCTCTCCTCTCTTCCTCTACTGTCCTACTTTCCTCTTCCCACACTGTTTATCGTCTTACTTCTGTTATTTTGATAGTTCAGTCTGTAAACTATCTCTGTTTTTCCAGATGCCATAACTGTTTCTAAGTTTTGGGATCCATTGTATGTGTAAGACCACTTACTGTATACTGGGTGTATCATAAGCAATATATAACAGAAATGCAGAACGAATTGTCACTCTCATGAGTATAACTGCTATTTTTCTTCTTTTCTTCCATACAGCACAATCATAGGTTTTCGTTAAAGAATTACCGATTTCAACTGTAGCAGCACAAGAAGCAGCACAACACTGAATCTGAAGAAGACTAAATTACAGTTTAAAGAATAACTGTGTGTATAAAATCTATGTCTTTCTTCCGGCTTAGCGCCTATTAGAAAAAAAAAAAAAACTAGGCAGAGGCCACCTAGTAGATGTAATGCTTACAACTCTTACATGGATTTCTTCACAGGAACGCCAGCATAAGTGAGGTACCTGATGCTAGCGAAATGCTACGAAACGTCGGATTGCGACGCGACGGTCGATTGATTGTTCATTTCGAGAGCGCGTTCACTGCTTAGGAAGCAGACACGGCCTCCGTCAACACAATGCAGGGTGCCGTAGCCAGGCGCGGATAGGGTGTCGTAAGCGTAGGCAAGATGGTTCAAATGGCTCTGAGCACTATGGGACTTAACATCTGTGATCATCAGTCCCCTAGAACTTAGAACTACTTGAACCTACCTAAACTAAGGACATCACACACATCCATGCCCGAGGCAGGATTCGAACCTGCGACGGTAGCAGTCGCGCGGTTCCTGACTGAGCGCCTAGAACCGCTAGACCACCGCGGCCGGAGCGTAAGCAAGAGCACACTGTGATTACTTGCAAACTGGTGATGCTTCTTCACGTTTGTAAACTTCTTGATCGAGAAAAGTGCCATCGGGTCTCTCATGAGTTACCGTTGTAGAATGTGAACTGTATCAGTGCAGACGCACGTTAAGTCTGAGAAATTACACTTCATCACCCCACTGCCAGCAGAGATGAAGTCTTCATCACTAACTACCTACATGTTTGCATTTGCTTTCAATCTTATCTCCTTAACCCCATCCATTACGTCAGAGACAAAAGTAATTATGCCAATTCAAATGAATGTGTGTACGGTAAATATTCCGCCTTCAGTCAAATAATAACTGTAATTCATTTACACACTACAACATTTCACAAACTGTTCCTCCAAATTTAGGTGCTCTGTATCTAACTGTGTCTGCGTATGGTTTTTTTTTTTTACCTGGATTACAAATTCATTGGTAGATTGCATGCATAAAAAGTATATGTAGATGCATGTAATACTTGTGTTACAACGTATAAATGGTTGATTCGTGTGAATAATTCGCACTCTATCCTGATCAGTCATCGATAAGGTATATAGTAATGACGAAATAAGTAAATGCTAGTGTTTGTTAATGAAAGGCATTATGTTCTGAACAGTAGTAATAATCATTACTCTCATAGTAAAAAATCGGTATAATTATATACATCATGGTTAATTATAGAACATATAAAAATATTTATTGTCTTAGTTAGATTAACTTCATTTTCTATAACTTTTCTATTTTATAAAACTGTTTTGAAGACAGTATCAGGAATTATAGTCTCATCATCGTTTACTTTTTGGCTGTGTGTGTCTTTAGAACAAACAAATATCACTGAATGGGTGAACTCGTGAGAACAGAGGTTCTGGGAAATACAATTCTGCTTTCTGAGCGTCTGATCTTGTATTTTGTTAATGGTCGTAGTGAAGGCTGCCTTTCTTGGGAATTGTTTTCTTATCATTTAGAAGGTCATGGTTGGATTAGAGAGTGTGAGTTTAATGTGAGGTGCGTTACTGTTAATCTTGCACCATGATTTCCGTTAAAATTTTTAATTTACATAATGCTAGCATTTTAGTTAAAAGCAATTGATGAGGCGGTAAACCAGATGGATTTAAATCGTTGCTTCATTCAAGTAGAATTGTAGCATGATGTTGGAAAAGCTGCAAAGTAACGATGAATTAAAAGTTAAATCAATTATGTTATAAATATGTTATAAAAATAAACAGTTATTATCTGTGATGATGAACACTGAAATAGTTCAGTTTATTTGTGCAGACCACAGCGCTTCTTTTGGAAAGCAAACAACTCCATCTGCTGCTGTGCATAGTATTAAAATTAAATTGTAAATGGAAGGGTACCTTCTACATATTTTACATCGACGTATATGACCGAAATCCCGTGATGGTATAAGCTTGTATAAAAAGTGTAAACAACTACAAAACCAGCAGTGCATGTTATCTAAACAGACTGATTATCCATGGCACCTTACACACTGTTTCTATAAAAATGTTTTCAAAATAATTTTTAAAAACCATTAACATTAAGCTTTTAGTTTATTTTTCGTTACTAGGGGTGTACAAGATATTGAAAATGATGTCTCAATCATTAATTATGGTTAAGTAATACTAGAGATACCGCTTACCAAGAGAAAAACACTGTTGAGAAATAATGTGTACAATACCTGTAGATACACATAAAAAGGTGTAATTTTACATACCTAAAGTCAAACAAAGCATTTAGAATTTTGATGCACACAGAGTGCACAATCCCCTTAATGGAGCATCATCTGCATCAACTACATGTAGAAATACAGCAGCAGAAACCAATGGATACTTTGGTTTATTAAGAAATTATTTAGAAGGATCCAGTCATCTAAAAGATATAATAATTATGGGCAACATCGGTTTTACATTCGCTGCCAATATAAGCAACAATGGTAAAAATTTTCATAAAGTTCTCAACTTTTACACAATGCCAATATTCGCATTGCATTCTACACCATCGACAGCCTGGTATAACATATAACGCACATACAAGAGCATATACCAATTACAGAAGAACAACAATAATATATACAAAGCTTCATTTGAAGTTTGTTCTGCATATTGCATGTGCTGGTTTGGAAGAAGATCTAAGAAACGATTCCACATATATTTTGACACGTTTAGACTGAAAAACACCAGGATGTCGTGTGTAGCTTCATATATGCAAGACACAAGTCTCAAATTTCATTAAATGGCTGAAATCCTCAGAAATTTATGATCATCATAGGCTACTTGGTTTATAACTTCCGCTAAGATCTTAACCATATCGAGCATTGGGTAAGAATGATAATTATATATATTCATGCACCTAGGCCCTGAGGTTAGCACATGCTTATGTACTCCAATTGCAATAATTTAGTATACTCAGTACGTTTAAGTCTTCAAAGCTAGCAACAATTTTTATGATAACACCATTGCATACCTGTTTTTATCTTTGACAGTAGACAATCCAGGATATAATGAAACAATATTACGAAAACGACAGTTACTGCTCGCCATATAGCTGAGATGCTTGGTTGCAGATAGGCACAGATAAAAGACTGTCAGAAAATGATCTTTCGGCCAATAAGGACTTTGTCAAAAAAAGACAGAGACACATACATACACACTCATGAAAATGCAACTCACACACACACACACACACACACACACACACACAAAACCACTGGCAGCAGAAGCCAGACTACGAGCAGCAGAGGATGATGGGAGAGGCAATCAGGAGGGTCTAAGGAGTAGGCTGGGCTACAGAGAGGATTGATAACAGGTTAGAGGTGGGGGACGCTGGAATGCTGCTAGTGGCAGTGTGTAGGGATGAGGATAACTCATCTAGGTGCAGTCAGGAGGTTACACACGGGGCAGGACAGAAGAGAGAGGGGTAGTGGAAAAAGAAAGACATAAAAGACTGGGTGCCATTTATTTAACCCTCAGAATTTGTTCACCCTTAGTACTGGAATATACTTGAGAGATTTTAATACCAGAATGGAAGGTCATCCACTGTAAAGAATTTTGTATCCCGCCTGCACAGGCGGTGCGTGGGTCTCCTCCTGTGAACAGCTTCTGTAATATAGGCCGAGAGTGAAGGAAGCGAGTAGGAGCAGGAGAGGTGAAGCACATCGGTATTGCATGCAACTTTAACACTTTTAATACAGTCAAAAACACAAGTAAATACCAAATGCATTAGTAACTTTGGTTAGGGTGAGCGGGTAGGTGTGCAACAGTAGTCCATGTCGAATCCTGCGAAGTTAGGATGACTGTTCTGTATAATCTCAAAACTAACAAATACTCGTCGCAGTCCGAACTTTGACAAAACGTAACTAACACACAGTCTCAACAGCAACCTAGCCCACTCGGTAGTAGAGGCGATATTTCCAGGCCGTCTGCCCTTGATGAAATGGGCGAAAACCAAGACGGCACTCCCTAATTTCCACAGCGTCGGCCAGATGTCACTGTGGTCGGTGTGGTTAGTTTTCTCTCTTAGAGCCAACTTACGAGAGCGTGCACCTACGTTGTGGCAAAAACTGACGATGCCGCAAAGAGGAAAACAGAACACTGATGAAGTAACTACCTTGCAATCAATTTTGCGTCAAAATTTGAGCAATAATTTTGATAGAGAGCAGCTTTGACCATCTGTGATGTACATTTTAAGCCCATCATGTTGCAGAACCCCACCCCACTGTATCGTCTTAATTGTAAAGCATGAAGCACGAATACAGCTAATTGGTTAAACAACTATTTTAATAACAGGTTAATAATTTTCAATTTACAAGTCCGTAGCTTTGAAGAATGGTGTAGCTCCTGAAACTGTACTTCACATTAATATTGTCAGCTTTACGATTCAAAGGAAGCGTTCCCTTCACGGTACCTTTAATAATTGTTCAAAGGGTGGTGATCTTGAGTGACACCCACCCAGCTACTCAAGGCACTGGCAGGGAAAATCATTCAGTTTAGGACACAGCTTTGCTGCATTTAAGCTGGTACTCTGAATGATACGCTCAGTGGTTTCCACAACATTGTGAATTCACGCATATAATAAAACTTTAACTTGAAGATGTCTGTATGTAGAAGATATTTAAGAATACTTAATATGAGGGTGCTTTCTATAACAGCTATCGAAGCGAAAAAAAATTAAGAATTTTTTTCTGTGTATGTATCTAAGCGCACGACGCCGATTCTAATGCACGGAATTGATGCGATTTTCAGTTGTATATTTGCAGGTCCAACTTAAAATGTGATACAGCTTTCATTTCGACACGCCAGATAGAATAAAAGTTATTACAGTTTTGCCATAAAAGCATGTGCTGTTACACATGCTTGCTGCAAATAATCATATGAGCCGGCAGGACGGCAAAGCATTTGAGCCGCCGTCCGCGCCGGCGCCTTTTATTTGCGAACGAAATCAAGGGTAAAAGCTATAAAAGAAAGATGTCTCTGGCACCATTTACAGACCAATAATGCACGTGAACAGTCTCAAAACTATATTTCGCGGGAAATGGCGAAAAAAATACGTATACAGGGGAGCAGGTAAGTGTGCGTGGCACTGGCTTGTTTTAATGTCCGTTGAACGGAACTACGCACACAACTGCCACCATTTAGTAAATTTTTAGCAAAGAGTATTTATTAATATTTTGTTTTCAATCATTCCAATTTCTCCGACAACAGGAACCAGTCCGGGCTTATCTCAGACAATCCCTCCCCGCCATGGATAGCTTTGGATGTGGCCAAGGCGAAGACAAATCCGGAGAAAGCCATACTTGTGACAATTCTAAACCAGTAGTAAATCTTCTTCCACCTAGTTTTACAGTCATTCTGGAAACGGCACAGTCTTCAGCTGCATGTTCATCAATCATTGACAAGGTTTTGTGACCTGAAATCTATTACGGGATGAAAACCAATCTACTGTAATCTTGTATGATTTTAGAAAACACGTCTTCTCTAGACCTCAGTCAGTATTCCTTGTCCATAAAATGACCTGAGTGCTAAAGTATGATCCCCGTAAAACAGAATTTGCTCATCTCGTGCCCCTAGTATGAACGTCGCTTCTACTCGTACTATGAGTAGAAACAGAGGCGACAGCAAGTGTCGATCTGCAGATACCACTGGAATTTTGTGTAGCTTTATACAGTATTACTGAAGCACGGACTGCACGAGTGTGTTGTTTTTCGTCCATTTTTGATAGCAGGATGACCATACGTCATTTCTAAAATGAAAGTACGCTTATACATATTCTCTCTATCGAAAGCTCACATATGTTGAAAAATTCTTCACACACGGTAAGTAGGACTGTTTCGTAACGATATCAGTTGTTTTATTGTAGTAAGATGGGTTACCTTTCACACTACGGTAGAACTGTTATTGAATACATACACCCAGGTAACGCATTATATTAAGAAATTGGTCCCACCTGTTTTGTGGCTATAACGTCCCATTGCTCAGTATGTTAAAGTCGCGCACCGTCACGTTGTTGAAGCATACGATACTAAATTTATATGGATTGATTATGTTGCCCTTTGAAAACATCTGCACCCGCGCACATCGCTTTCTGCCCTATTTACTGTTAATTTACATATCGTTTTTTGTTATAATAATTAAAAAATCTTCTTAATGGCCTTTAAAGGTTCTCTTCTTTTTAGTCTGCCAGAAGGTGACAGGCCGTTTCGTATAGTCCTTCGCTATCATCTCGAGCTATTACTGATGATTTTGAATCTTAAGAACAGTATTCGTTATCACTTACTTCCTCATTTTAGCCACCATTGCCCTTACCACCATTGGAGGTAGTCAGTCCATTATTTGCATTTTCCTTTGGAATGTTGCCTATGATATCTGCAACGAAACTGAAACGTATAAACAAGAGCGCAAAGAAAAGCCCATACAAGTCCATTTGCATGGCTTTACTAGCTCTCTCTATTTTACAGTCAACCGTTTCAATTTGACTGTCTTTCCATACAAATCCAGGAAATGCCGTACCGTAGCTCATGGGTAACCGGTAAGTCGAAGTTTCGTGTGTACTTCGCGCTGAGGCTTAAAATGGCTGCAGTGTGGCAGGGCGAGTGACGAACAACCAGTGCTCTCTACTATAGTCAAGTCTTAACTGTATACTTTCACTGTATGGCCCACATTCTCAAGCTAGGTCGTTTAGGGGATCCGACATTTTACCAGCGTGCTTCCCTTCTTAAATATAAAACATGAAGCGCAGTGGATGATGTTTTGTTCAGAGCGCTAATTACGAATAATTCGAAGATGTGCCTAAGATTGTATTGATGGGTAGATAAGAACTGAGAGCTCACTCTCATCTCGTTTTCTTCTTCTTCCTGCTTAATTTTTGTGGGCAGAGGTGCAATAGATCTCGTTAGGGGAGAAACTGTAGTAGTCTAAACTCTTGGATGGGGACAGTCGGTTTGGCCCAATTCTCTAATAGGGCTCATGAGCAGACTCTCACTTCTGCTTACACGGCACGTATCATTCTCAAAAGCTCTATCGGTGAAAAACTCTCATACATTCATGGAAATTGAAATAAGAACACCGTGAATTCATTGTCCCAGGAAGGGGAAACTTTATTGACACATTCCTGGGGTCAGATACATCACATGATCACACTGACAGAACCACAGGCACATAGACACAGGCAACAGAGCATGCACAACGTCGGCACTAGTACAGTGTATATCCACCTTTCGCAGCAATGCAAGCTGCTATTCTCCCATGGAGACGATCGTAGAGATGCTGGATGTAGTCCTGTGGAACGGCTTGCCATGCCATTTCCACCTGGCGCCTCAGTTGGACCAGCGTTCGTGCTGGACGTGCAGACCGCGTGAGACGACGCTTCATCCAGTCCCAAACATGCTCAATGGGGGACAGATCCGGAGATCTTGCTGGCCAGGGTAGTTGACTTACACCTTCTAGAGCACGTTGGGTGGCACAAGATACATGCGGACGTGCATTGTCCTGTTGGAACAGCAAGTTACCTTGCCGGTCTAGGAATGGTAGAACGATGGGTTCGATGACGGTTTGGATGTACCGTGCACTATTCAGTGTCCCCTCGACGATCACCAGAGGTGTACGGCCAGTGTAGGAGATCGCTCCCCACACCATGATGTCGGGTGTTGGCCCTGTGTGCCTCGGTCGTATGCAGTCCTGATTGTGGCGCTCACCTGCACGGCGCCAAACACGCATACGACCATCATTGGCACCAAGGCAGAAGCGACTCTCATCGCTGAAGACGACACGTCTCCATTCGTCCCTCCATTCACACCTGTCGCGACACCACTGGAGGCGGGCTGCACGATGTTGGGGCGTGAGCGGAAGACGGCCTAACGGTGTGCGGGACCGTAGCCCAGCTTCATGGAGACGGTTGCGAATGGTCCTCGCCGATACCCCAGCAGCAACAATGTCCCTAATTTGCTGGGAAGTGGCGGTGCAGTCCCCTACGGCACTGCGTAGTATCCTACGGTCTTGGCGTGCATCCGTGTGTCGCTGCGGTCCGGTCCCAGGTCGACGAGCACGTGCACCTTCCGCCGACCACTGGCGACAACATCGATGTACTGTGGAGACCTGAAGCCCCACGTGTTGAGCAATTCGGCGGTACGTCCACCCGGCCTCCCGCATGCCCACTATACGCCCTCGCTCAAAGTCCGTCAACTGCACATACGGTTCACGTCCACGCTGTCGCGGCATGCTACCAGTGTTAGAGACTGCGATGGAGCTCCGTATGCCACGGCAAACTGGCTGACACTGACGGCGGCGGTGCACAAATGCTGCGCAGCTAGCGCCATTCGACGGCCAACACCGCGGTTCCTGGTGTGTCCGCTGTGCCGTGCGTGTGATCATTGCTTGTACAGCCCTCGCGCAGTGTCCGGAGCAAGTATGGTGGGTGTGACACACCGGTGTCAATGTGTTCTTTTTTCCATTTCCAGGAGTGTATATATAGATAGCTTAGCATCTGCACAGTCAACTGGCACCAGCTCCAATAGAAAATGATTTAAGATATACGATGGTACAGGGACGTTTAAATGACCTCAGTATAATGAACATTGAATACAGTTTGCTGAGAGACATTAATCTAACTTGCATTATTTCTAAATTTGCCGAAATTAGATCCAGAAAAGTATATTTTAACAATTTTGTTTTACATTATGTCCTAAACCATACGAACTAAACAATCCAAGGGCCGAATGTCAGAATTGGTTACGGCCTCCACGCTTGCTTTATCCGGCACTGGGTAAGGACAATGTCTAATGAAGGTTGAGGCCATGAGAGTTAAGGGAATGTAGGATATATTGTACGGAGAGTTTCCACCCGTGCAGCTCAGAAAAGCTCGTGTGGGTGGGAAGCATTCATTGAAATGAAGAATGCCGTGTTAGGCGGTGTGCTCAGCAATAGGGTGAGCCAGTTCCTCCATGACCACAGTTAGTCGGTGGTCATTCTTGCAGGCAGATACCTTGTTGTCTGCCATGCGCACGTGAAATGCCGCGCAGTGGTAGCAGCTAAGCTAGCAGATCACATGACTGGTTTCTCAGGTAGGCCTGCCTTTGATGGGATAGGTGATGTTCTGACTGGACTGGAGTATGTGGTGATAGGGGAATGTATGGGACAGGTCTTGCATCTAGGTCTACTTCAGGGATATGAGCCATGAGACAAGAGACTGGGAGAAGGGTTTATGTAGGGATGGATTAGTATATTGCCTGGGTACAGTGAGCGGCGGAATACAACTGTAGAAAGGGTGGGAAGGATATTGGGCATTACGTTTCTCATTTCAGGGCACAACGAGAGGTAGTCAAAATCCTGCTGGAGAATGAAATTCAGTTTTTCAAGTCCTGGATGAAATTTAGTCCCTAGGGAAATGCTCCGCTGTGTTCAGATGATTGGACTTTGGGAGTTGGTGGGTGACTGGAAAAGTAAGTCATAAGAGATCTGTTCTGTACAAGTTGGGCGGGCAATTACGGTCTGTAATTTCCTCAGTGTGGCTCTCAGTATATTTCGAGAGCGACTATACTGGAAGCACACTTCCATTGATCAGTTCAAATTGACCACTTGACTATATTTCTAAGAGCTGTTAATGACTTCGTAACTATGGGCCTTGTAGATATTTAATTATTTAATTTTGTTTTGGGGAAGAACCGCTCTGATATTAAGGGATTAAATCCTATGTTAAGGAGTTAGGAGGATATCTTGATTTGGAAATGTCAAATGGTTGACGATATTCGAAAGCCTCAAAAAACTGTTGTAAGCTATAGAGAAAGACGGGTAATTAACAATATGTACAAGAACCAAGAGGGAACTATAAGAGTGGAAGACCCAGAAGGCAGTGCACGGATTAATCCATTTAGACCGACTGGTTGCAATTGTATACGTTAAATTACACTGCCTTTTAGTTGGAAGAGAATGTTTTTTCCGCAGTGGAAACCTGATGTAACCATTTGTGAATTTTCAACCTTTTTATCATATACAAGTGCTGCCAACTGTTGGGGTTCACTATAACAGTATCAACAAGTCAATGTAGCATTACGCAACAGCTTGCGACCGCACGATGATACAGAAGTGGTTGGTTAGTTAAATTCCACAGTACATATGAATATTATTATTATACTGCATGTTAATTGTTGAATGTTAGTTTATTTCTTACAACAGAGTATACTTCAAAATTAGTTATTTTAGTCCATTAAACGAAGCCAAGTGTACGTAATATATTTTGGAAACTAGCACGTATTCTTGTATAAGTCTTGCATTTAAAATCATTTAAAAAACCAGCTAAGAGCATAATATTCTTCCTTTAGAAAAAAAACGCAAGTCCCGAAGGGTTAAAAAGGCTGTAAGACAGTGATGTAGATGTTGTCCCCTTCTGTTCAATCTGTACGTCAAGATGTAATAACGGAAATAAAAGAAAGGTTCAAGAGTGAGATTAAATTTCAAGGTGAAAGGATATCAATGTTGTTAAGATTCGCTGATGGCATTGCTATCTGTGGTGAAAGTGAAGAAGAATTACAGGAACTATTGAATGGAACGAACAGACTAAAGAGTATAGATTATGGATTGAGAATAAATCGAAGAAAAAAGAAAGTAATGAGAACGGCCGAAATGAGAACAGCAAGAGACGTAACATCATAATTGGTGATAACAAAGCAGATGATGTTAAGGAATTCCGCTACCTAGGCAGCAAAATGACCCTTGACGGACGCAGCAAGAAGGACATAAAAAGCAGACTAGCACTGGAAAAATGGGCACTCCTGACCAAGAGAAATCTGCTAGTATGAAACATGTCTTAATTTGAGGAACACGTTTCTGAGAATGCACGTTTGGAACATTTTCTGGTAGTGAGACGTGGACCGTCGGAAAACATAAACAGAAGGGAATAGAAGCAAAAAAAATTCAAATGGCTCTGAGCACTATGGGACCGAACTTCTGAGGTCACCATTCACCTAGAACTACTGAAACCTAACTAACCGAAGGACATCACACACATCCATGCAAGAGGCAAGATTCGAACCTGTGACCGTAGTGATCGCGCGGTTCCAGACAGTTGTATTACCAAAGAATAATGTTGAACACTAGATGAACTAATAAGATAAATAATGAGCAGGTTCTGCGCAAAATCGTCGATGAAAGGAGTATAGGGGAAATACTGACAAGGAGAAGAGAGAGAATGATAGAATATCTGTTAAGACATCATGGAATGGTACTAGAAGGACACTGCAGAGGGTGAAAACTGTAGAGGAAGCCACAGATTGGGATACCACCCACCAAATAGTAGAGGACGTTGGTCGTAAGTGCTACGCTGAGATGAAAAGGCTGGCAGAGAATAGGAGTTCGTGGCGGGTCGCATCAAACTGATGACACAAAAAGGAACTAGTAAATGTATAAAAAGTATAGTGATGTGCCTAACATTGAGTTCACCTTCTTCTACTGAGGTACAATGAGTGATATCGAGCCCGGAGTAGGATGCCCAAAGTGTGGTAAATTGCGTGGTATGGAGCCCTCATTGAATGCTGAAATTCGTTGAATAAGACTATTATTTAGCGGGGAAAAGTAATTGATTTCTGTTTTCTGGGTGTCAGGCTCGAACATTATTAATCTAACCTAAAGTCACATCTCCAGTGACTGCGTGCAAAAGACGGAATGATTAAGAGGTGAACAAACAGCAAAACCGTTTATGAAAACAACAACAAAACCTTAAACATTATTACAAACAGGCTTTCAGCGCGCTTGTACTCTAAGGGTGTAGTTTGCGAGATATCAGCAACTTTTTGAAACAACCATCGACAGCACAGAGTTGGCTGTCGGGGGCCGTCGATAGATGACAGTGTGTGACTTGGGTTGTTATCCTTCGTACCAGAGAGTGGGTAGGCAGTGGCAAATGACTGACAGGTGTAGGAGATTGAATGGTTTGTTCTCTTTGCGCAACCTCACAGTATAAGTGTTAAATTGTACTGGCGAAGGCCACATGATGACATGTTCACTGTTCCTGTAGCAGCGTTAAGACGGGTTCGTTCCCAAATGTGCTACAAGGTACATGGACTTTCCGATAATGATATTTCTGAATCTTTTGTAGGTGCTACATGTATCGTGGTACTTGAAACCAAACAGTTTTGCACCGTGGGTTTTCAACCAGAGTGGCCTGGCTGACATCGTTCACCTCTCCATAGTCTCGTAGCCCTTGAGTTCTATACTCTGTGAGCAATGGAAATAATTACCGCAACGAAAGGGAAGTCTCGTCTTCTCAAGGATAGTCATGGCTATTGGCTGCACAGACTGTGTGGTGCGTGAAAGAACTGGTTGTGCGTGAATTCCACACACAGGTAGTGCCGAGGCTGCCTAAAAACTGCAGACAGCAGAATCATTGCCAAACAGCAACATTCTTGCCAAGTAGATGACGAAAATGAGCATATTAAGAGATGAATGCGTAACAGCAGGAAAAAGGTCACGATGAAAGAACAATGTCTGTTTTCCAAATTCTGAGAGATGAGTTTCAATATTTATAATGTAATAATTTTTAGATTTTGTCATAAATATGCCCGATTATGAGGACTCCAAGACTGCAATGTGTAAAGCAAGTACGGGAGCTTCTGGGACGACCCACAACCCAGGAAATAGTTGGAAGATTCAGCTGAAAGACGACACCTTGAAATTTTTTAACTGGATGTGACAGTTCTTTTACTTAAAAAATGTATCTGACGGTGGGTCTATGAAGAAACGAAGAATATTCTGTGTAAAAATGGATATGTTCTTATGGACGGGACATTTGACTGTTGTTAGAAACAATTCAAACACTTTTGCTCCATACGTGTTGCCATTCTAATCACAGAAGAAGAGGTGAAGGTATTTTCTCTTTTATTTCCACTTTTTCTGAATTCAAAACTAACATCCGTAGTTCATGACAGAAAA
The DNA here is from genome assembly GCF_023897955.1 of Schistocerca gregaria. Lineage (NCBI taxonomy): Eukaryota > Metazoa > Arthropoda > Insecta > Orthoptera > Acrididae > Schistocerca > Schistocerca gregaria. The sequence goes on along the minus strand of NC_064922.1, from coordinate 351,563,006 downwards.
CTGCAGAGCTAGATTTGAAATGGCTACAATTAAATCTATGCAAACAGTTGCAGTTTTCACCACAACCAACGTTTGTGGAAGAAACTACAAGACCTGGGATGAACGGAGGAATGCCGAGACAGAGAAGAAGTCCGATTGTTTTACCGTGATACAGTGCCACATCTTCCACAAAAGAGTGTTGCTAAAGGCGAATGTTAGTAGTGCAGGAAATGATCAGTGAAGAAAAGGTCATGAAGTTTGCATAATGTACGGTCAACCAGGGGATGGAAAACCCTAGAATACCAACCGAAATGTGGAATGGTTTTAGCGTGCGAACACTGGAGAAACCTTGCATAGGAAATCAAACTCCTTAGTAAATCAAAATATCTGAACTTATACTTTCTGATAAAAACCTAAGCTCAAGGAGGAAGCACTAAATGCTATATCGGAAATAAAAAGGATTTCATTGACTACCGCCGGCCGCGGTGGTCTAGCGGTTCTAGGCGCGCAGTCCGGAACCCCGCGACTGCTACGGCCGCAGGTTCGAATCCTGCCTCGGGCAAGGATGTGTGTGATGTCCTTAGGTTAGTTAGGTTTAAGTAGTTCTACGTTTTAGGGGACTGATGACCACAGATGTTAAGTCCCATAGTGCTCAGAGCCATTTGAACCATTTTTTCATTGACTACCCTCTTCAAAAAAGAAGAAAAAGATACACAGATCTACACAAAAGGTTAAAAGACAATGCAAGAATGTATAACGACTCCGGGAATTTAAGAAGCTGTTCAAAATTTATACTTACAATAACAACAAAAAATGGGAAATTAAAATTCAGTAAATAAGAATGGAGGTTAAACATTCTCTGCAGTAATGCGACAGAAAAAAAGTTAAAAATAAGAGAGAATTTTTTTAAAATGCCTACATACTATGTGCATAGTCAGTCCTATGTCTGGATAAAATGTGAAATGATGTTGTAATTACTCGTATCAAGCGATCGGCAGAGCCTCCCTCACAGCTGAGACCTCCTTTAATTGTTGAAACACCAACGGCGAAAATTTATGGGACCGGAAATACCACACTGACGTCAAGGCCTGCAAAGCCCGCTGTTGGGAAGCCCACTACACCCTGTAATGAAAATAATGTTTTGTAAGCAACTGAAAGTTTGCTCTCAAAAAATCGGTTTGAGCCGGATGACGGCAGCGGCATCGGGAGAGAGACCGAAGACTGACGGGAGACAAGAGTACAAGTACAAAGTCGCATATGTTGGACTGGAATGAAATACCTCAAAGAGTGAAGTGGGAATCAGAACAACAAAGAGCAGACAGAGGTTATCAGATGATGAGATCGGCACCAAGGGCAAGTGCAGACCAAGTCCTGACTATCATGAAGCTCCAACACGAAGTCTCACAAAAGGATCATGGTGAAGCCTCGGACATCACTGTTTCCACTGGAAAAGTCCAACGAATATGACCACCGATTATCATCACTCTACTGAAAAGGTCCGTGCACTCTCCAGTTCTACGGTTTTGCTCTACTTCTCACCCCTCTGGCACTTCAAGAACAGTGAAATTTTGTCATCGCATCTTATGACTGACAGCAAATATATCTGTACCAGCCCATAGGCGCTTAATCCAGGACTGTGTTCGCTCTGTCTGTCTCTCTCTCTCTCTCTCTCTCTCTCTCTCTCTCTCTCTATATATATATATATATATATATATATATATATATATATATATATATATTTCCAAGTTCCAATTTGTGACGAACACTCCCAAAATCTCCAAAATATTTCATTTGCGGCTACTTTTTGTGGACGTACTTCACGTATACGCGTCGAGGTAAAGTAAGCATTCTCGAGGGTGTTCCGCGCACAATACGGATCGTGGCACGTTGCTAACTAGTCCCTTCAGGAGTCCTTAAGTGGCTTCAGGGCGGTCGCACCCGAGCAAAACGATTAACTTCCCAGTTATTTTTCATATGGAGCCGCAAATTTAGCAAACTAACGCGTTTTCTGTGCGCACAAAGCTCGCCGGTGACGACTCACCTCTCCAGTGGGATTCAGTACTATTTCCAGCACGTCCGTATTGTCCGTAGCTCACATTTCGAGGAAGGATTTCAACAAATCACCAAGAGGCATTCAGCGGTCACTTCTGCCCGTGAAGCCGATGCATCACAGTCAGAATCTGTGTGCTGTGCTTTGACATTTACTACACTACTGTTTTTTGTCGACGACGGAAGATTTCTCGTTACAGGAACTTCCAGAAGTGCATTTAAAGAATGGCGCAGCTGCATGTGATGCTCAGAAAAACGAAAGACCATAAAGAGGAAAGTTTCCAAACAGCCATCATCCAAACTGGAAGAAAATGACTTCTGGGGATAGAAATTTAAGAGAAATGCCGATCATATGATTGAGAGCTCGCCTAGACTATCTACAAGGAATGTTCACGCAGTGAAATTTGAGTGAATATTGGATGAAGCGCGAGAAGAAACATTAATAAGCACCTGGCTGATAGCACATGGAGTGTACCTTTTGACAAACACAGTGTGGAGAGTGATAGTAGAGCCTGTCACTATCAACATGTCGACAGAATAGAGCCAAGTTGTGCCAGCGGCCTATGTTTTATTGTACACCTAGTGCCTTACACTCTTATATTAAACAGTATCTAATTGCAACAAAGTTATGAATAGGCCCGGCCGTAGCAGGAACTAATTAGATCAGGTGACTGGCTACAGCCGCGTTCCAGTAGAATACGGTATATGCTGATACTTCGCAGTGCAAAGAAGGAATGCTACCGTTGCAAATGCCTTTGCGGCGATCTGTGGCAGATTGCTGTAAGGTAATTAAATTTACAATCACGCGGGGAAGAAATCACAGCGCAGACGGCAAAGACAATGAAGCGTGCAAGCAAACTGTTAAGTTGAGTAATTCGATGGTGTACAAATTACAGCAGGATGGACGCCACGCTGAGACTGTAACTGAAGTATCAGCGCCAAATAAATAGCATCAAATAATAAATATCTCATTCACCGTATGAGCAAATCTATTAATCAGTAGCAATACGTGCGATATAACGAACAATACCAAGACTGAGAAAACTTATCCGGTTTTGTTGCGCAGATCTGGAATTTAAGGCTGGCAAAGAAACTCTGAAAATAGTTGTTGTGTCTATGTGAACCGGTTCTAACAGGTATACAGGTGCCAGGATAAACGAGCTATCGTGTTCGAACGAGTTAAAACATATACTGTTCACTCACATTAATGTGACCCCCGGCCAAAAGCCTGACTAACCACTTTAGTAGCACAGACCCCTGGACCCCTGCGGTTCGTGCCGAAAAATAGTGAGAATCTAGAAGGTACCGGCAGGGATGTGGAGCCATGCCGAATGCAGTGATATAACCAGCTGACCTACGTTTCTCGGCTCAGGATCCATGGCGTGAACAGCCCATGTTCCTCTATTGGATTAAATCCGGACGATTTGATGGCCAACGGAGTATGGCAAACTCATCATATTGCTGTTCGATCCACGCATGTACACCGCGAGTTGCATTGTACTGCTGGTAGATGCAAAGGAAAAACAAATTGCATGTAGAGCTGGACATGGTCCCAGGTCAAATGCTTATGTGCTTGTGTCGTTCCATTGTGCTTTCCAGAATGACGAGATCACTCAGGGAATAACACGAAAACACTCCAAGGACCTTAAAGCTCTGACGATTGTTGCAGGGTGTTTTACGCCGAACAGAGCCACCTGTCCGAGGGAGCATGAAAAGTAACTGAGTGGACAAGTTGTGGCACTGGCGTGAAAATTCCAGCTTAGTCGCCGATGAACTCCAGACAGCATGGGTGCAAGCACCAGTCGCCTACTGCAAAGGTCTATACAATGCAACGTTCACTGAACCGTCGATGACGATACAATATTGGTAGCCCCTTGATTCATCTGGGCTGCCATTTGCTCAACAGTTGCACATACGCCTGTACACATCGACGCAGCTGTCGCTCACCCCTGTCATCTACGGACCACGGCACATTACAGTTTCCTCTGAGCTGTTTGGATACCGTCATTTTGCCATGGTCGATATTCTTTAACCACGGTGGTACGCGAACAGTTTATAAACTTTGCCATTTTGGATATACTTGCATCCTTGGACAGAAAACTAATGATCGCACCGTTTTGAGAGTAAGATACATCGCTCCGTTTCCGCACTACTACAACAATGCACTATTTTCTGGGTTCCCCGGAAGTTTTTCATACGCTCCACTGCCAGTGCTGTCACCTACCTTCTGTGAGTGATTATTGCACTTTGAGATCGAAATAACAGCGCAGGTCACGTTTTTTGTATTCCGCCTGGATGGGCGGGGCGTGGATCTGCTCGTGTGAACTGCTTCTGTAATATAGGCCGAGAGTGAAGGAAGCGAGTAGGAGAAGGAGAGGTGAAGCACTTCGGCACTGCAAGTAACTTTAACACCTTTTACTGGAGTCAAAAACACATGTAAATATAAACGACGTAAACAACTTTGGCCAGGATGAGCACATAATTTTGAGGGCGTAGTCCATGTCTAATCAAATGCAAAGTCTCAATAGCAAGCTAGCCCATTCAGTAGTAGAAGTTTCCAGTAGCAGAAGTTTCCAGTCCGTCTGCTCTTGATGAAATGGGGCAGAAACTAAGACGGCACTCGCTGAGCTCCACAGCGTCGGCCGGAGGGCGCTGTGGTAGGCGTAGTTAGTCTTCTCTCGTAGCGACAACTTACGAGAGCGTGCACCTACGTTGTGGCATCGTAACTATCGACGCCACAACTTGTATGTTACTGGGCCAACTAGTTTAAATGAAAAGTAAACTATATTAGTTAACAAAAGAAAAATTTAGGAGTCAGAATTAAAACAGACAGTGAATAGATATTGACAACGTGGTGGCGTCTGTGGCGTCCGGTGAAAGAAAAGAGCCAGCCAACGTTTAAGTGATGCGCTAAACACGATAATGACTGAAAGACGCTGTATTTAGCGACAAGACCAAACTGCCTGTTTCTCGAGCATAAATGCGATAGCGCTGGCACAGTGACCAGTTTCTCAGTTCATAGAGAAAAGTGTAACTCAATTATTCAATATTCAACAACAAACGTAAACACTGATTTCGGACCACAAGTTCCTCATATCAAAATACTGACCGTAAGGGTCTCTGCCATCCGTATGAATCTGAACTTAAGGGTTTGAGCAAGCCTCTACTTTGCGCACCGTACCAAGCAGTGCGGTTAATTCAGTTTCTTTATGTTTCGGTCCACATTTGCATTAAAATTTCTTGAGACAAGTCATTATCTTGTTCTGTAACAGCACTATTCATTTTCGTGATTGTATGCGGTAATCTGACGAGATACCGTGTACAGATATCATCTTTATATAATTCTGCTGAAGTTCTTAGCGGTAGCACGTGAAATTACATTATTTTTAACTTTAACAATGTGACCTAAACGAGAATTTATATTTCTTTGTTCTCTTATCATCGCCGACTCTGATTACCATCTTACTTCATTTATATAGACAATTATCCAGTATAATTTCGATTTTTCGTTGAAACACTTTATTTCACTGCCATAGCTAATTTCAACCCGTTGTCCTTTATCAAAGATACATATATACAAAATGTACAGTACTGGCTATTAAAATTGCTGCACCACGAAGATGACATGCTACAGACGCGAAATTTAACCGACAGGAAGAAGTTGCTGTGATGTGCAAATGATTAGCCTTTCAGAGCATTCACACAAGGTTGGCGCTGGTGGCGATACCTACAACGTGCTGACATGAGGAAAGTTTCCAATCGATTTCTCATACACAAACATCAGTTGACCGGCGTTGCCTGGTGAAACGTGTAAGGAGGAGAAATGCATAACATCACGTTTCAGACTTTGATAAAAGTCGGATTGTAGCCTATCGCGATTGCGGTTTATCATATCGCGACACAGCTGCTCGATTTGCTCGAGATCCAATGACTGTTAGCAGGTATCGGTGGGTTGAGGAGGGTAATACGGAACGCCGTATTGGATCCCAACGGCTTAGTATAACTATGAGTCGAGATGACAGTCATCTTATCCAGATGGCTGTAACGGATCCTGCAGCCACGTCTAGGTCCCTGAGTCAACAGATGGGGACGTTTGCAAGTCAACAACCATGTGCACGAACAGTTCGACGACGTTTCCAGCAGCATAGACTATCAGCTTGGAGACCATAGCTGCGGTTACCATTAACGTTGCATCACAGACAGGAGCGCTTACGATGATGTACTCAACGACGAACCTGGGTGCACGAACGACAAAACGTCATTTTTTCGGATGAATTAAGGTTCTGTTTACAGCATCATGATGGTCGCATCCGCGTTTGGAGACATCGCGGTCAACGCACATTGGACGCGTGTATTCGTCATCGCCATACTGGCGTATCACCCGGTGTGATGGTATGGGGTGCCATTGGTTACACCTCTCGGTCACCTCTTGTTCGCATTAACAGCACTTTGAACAGTGAACGTTACATTTCACATGTGTTACGGGCCGTGGCTCTACCCTTCATTCGATCCCTGCGAATTGCACGACCGCAGCAATACCGCTCTTTCCACAAGTGCTCTGCTGTCTACGCATCTACTGGCCAGTGTATTCTGCATGCACTACACCGGTGAGTTTTGCTTGGTGGGATACGTGAATGGTGTGAATTCAGCCTCGAGAAGCTCCAAGGTACGCACAACTGATTGCGGTCGCGAAAGCAGTCTGCTGATCACATTCCTATGAATAAAGCATGCGAATGGCACCACTTTAAGAGGTTGGCACGGTGAGTGCTAGTTACTGAACGCCCCGTCAGAGACACTAGCTAGAGCTTTTGCTTTATATGCGGATCAACCCGCTGTATACTACACAATTGGCCATTAACATTGCTACACCCAGAAGAAATGCAGATGATAAACGGTTATACATTGGACAAAAATATCATACTAGAACTGACATGTGACTACATTTTCACTTAATTTAGGTGCATAGATCCTGAGAAATCGGTACCCAGGACAACCAACTCCGGCCGTAATATCGGCCTTGATTCGCCTGGGCATTGAGTCAAACAGAGCTTGGATGGCGTGAACAGGTACAGCTGCCCATGGAGCTTCAACACGATACTACAGGTCAATAAGAGTAGTGACTGGCTTATTGTGACGAATCATTTGCTCGGCTACCATTGACCAGGCGATTCCAATTGGTGAGAGATTTGGAGAATGTGCTGGCCAGGGCACCAGTCGAACGTTTTCTGTATCCGGAAAGGCCCGTACAGGACCTGCAACATGTGGTCGTCCATTATCCTGCTGAAATGTAGGGTTTCGCATGGATCGAATAAAGGTTAGAACCACGGGTCGTAACACATCTGAAATGTAACGTTTACTGTTCAAAGTGCCGTCAATGTGAACAAGAGGTGACCGGGACGTGTAACCAATGGCACCCCTAATCATCACGCTGGGTGATAAGTCAGTATGGCGATGTCGAATATACGCTTCCAATGTGCGTTCATCGCGATGTCACCAGACACGGATGTTCATCTGAAAAAATGAGGTTTTGCCATTCGTGCACCCAGGTTCGTCGTTGAGTACACCATCGCAGGCGCTCCTGTCTGTGACGCAGCGTCAAGGGTAACTGGAGCCATGATCTCCGAGCTGATAGTCCATGCTGCTGCAAACGTCGTCGAACTGTTCGTGCAGATGGTTGTTGTTTTGTGCAAACGTCTCCATCTTTTGAGTCAGGGATCGAAACGTGGCTGCACGATCCGTTACAGCTATGTGGATAAGATGCCTGTCATCTCGACTGCTAGTAATACGAGGCTGTTGGGATCCAGCACGGTGTTCCGTATTGCCCTCCTGAACCCACCGATTCGATATTCTGCTAACAGTCACTCGATCTCGAACAACGCGAGCAGCAATGTCGTGATACGATAAACCGCAATCCCGATAGGCTACAATCCAACCTTTATCAAAGTCGGAAACCTGATGGTACACATTTCTCCTCCTTACACGAGGTATCACAAGAACGTTTCACGAGGCAACGCCGGTCAACTGCTGTTTGTGTATGATAAATCGGTTGGAAAGTTTGCTCATGTTCGAACGTTGTAGTTGTCGTCACCGGCGCCAGGCTTGTGTGAATGCTCTGAAAAGCTAATCAATTGCATATCACAGCATCTTCTACTTGTCGGTTAAATTTCTCGTCTGTAGCACGTCATCTTCGTGGTGCAGCAATTTTAATGGCTAATAGTGTATCTAAAAACACTTCCGCAGAAAATGCCGCTACTTATTTTCGCCTGATTTGGCAACGATTTGTAAGTTTCAGTTAAGTGTCACGAGTGGGGAATTTTGAGTAAAACCTTTACATTCTTCTGGTTGCCATTGTGAAATCTGCTTCTTTTGCCAAAACTCTGCATAGTTTATACACTCTCATCTCATTTATATGTTGTGGAGACGCAATTGTGAGAGAATTGTGAAACAGTGGTTTATTAAATTTATTAAGTGGGGAACCGAGGAAAAGTAAGGTCAGCACGCAATGAAAACACATATCCTTGCTGCAAAGTATATGTGTAATGACGTCATGCATGTTTTTGCAACAACAATGACATTTCCCGTTTCACTAGCTATAGACGGCCATTAAAAATTACATTATCTCCTCGGTAGTTAGTGGACTAACACAATAGCTATTGAAGTTTTGCATAATAACCATATGGCAAAACACTCACCTCTTTGTGTGCTATAATTTGCGAAAATCTCATTTCGATATCGCAAAGCGTTTATGAAATATGAGGAAGGTTATGAATATTTCACTCTGGCTTTATCACTGGCGCAGTGCGACCGCAAGTAAGTGTGCCAGTCAGATAACTTTTCTCGAGATTGCTGACAGATAGAGACCTCCTCCCAAGTCTAAAGAAAAATTCAATACGTTAGCTAAATTTCACACGTAGGAACATCTACATCTAGATATATACTCCGCGAGCCACCAAGCGGTGTGTGGCGGAGGGCACTATTTGCGCCAAAGTCATACTTCCTCTTCTGTGTTCCACTCGCGAATCGCGCGAGGGAAAAACTCTGAACGCCTCAGTACGAGCTCTAATTTCCCTTATCTTTGAATGGTGATCATTGAACGCTATGAAAGTTGGTGGTAATAATATATAGTCTACATCCTCGGTTAAGATTGGATTTGGCATTTAGTGAGCAGCCCCTTACGTTTAGCGCGTCGTCTGTCTGCAAGTGTGTCCCACTTCAAACTTTCTATAAGATATCTAACGCTCTCGCGACGGCTAAATGTGCCAGTCACGAATCTTGCCGCTCTTCTTTGGACTTCTCAATCTCTTGATTCAGACCCAACTGGTAAGGGTCCCTTACAGACGGACAACACTCTAAAACTGGACGAACTAATTGTAAGCTATCTCCTTTCTTGAAGGACTGCATCTCTTCAGTATTCTACCAATTAACCGCAATCATAATAGAGTTCGCCTTTCCCGTTGCTTGTGTAATCTGATCCTTCCATTTGAGATCATTTCTTATAGCCACACCCAGATTCTTGACGGATGTTACTGCTTCCAAATACTGGGCATTTATTTTGTACTCGTACATTAATGGGGATTTTCGCTTTGTTATACGCAGTAGGTTGCACTTACTAATATTGAGAGAGAACTTCCAGTCATTACATCATGCATTTATTTTCTGTAAATCCTCATTGATTTGTTCACAGCCTAAGTGTGATACTACTTTCCTGTAGACTACAATATCATCGGCAAATAGTCTAATGCCGCTGTCAATACCATCAACCAGATCGTTTATGTAAATCGTTAAAAGCAGCGATCCTCTTACGCTGCCCTGGGGCACACCTGATGCTACGCTTTTTTCTGGGGTTGACGTCTCCCATTCAGGACTGCTCTCAGTCTGTTAGGAAACTTTCTATCCAACCGCATATGTCATCGGATAGACCATGAGCGATCACGTTTTGGATCAAGCGACAGTGCGGAACTGAGTCGGAACGGCTTTCGAAAGTCGAGGAATATGGCATCAACCTGGGAGCCGGTATATACAGCCTGTTGCATGTCATTTACAAAGAGGTCCAGGTGTGTCTCGCCTGGCCGCTGTTTCCTATGACCCTGCTGGTTTCTGCAGATGAGCTTATCGGAATCTAGATAGTTCATTACGTGTGAACACAAAATATATTCCATGATTCTACAACAAATCGATGTCAATGAAACTGGCCGGTAATTATATATATCGGATTTTCTACCTTTTTTTTTATAGATTACTATGACCCGGGCCGTATTATGTACCAAACGCAAAACCATAGCGACTCCTATTTTGCATTGCAAACTTTTCGAATTTCGCGAGCAGTGACCACTAACGAAACTATGGGTACATCATAATGAACTTGACCTATAAGGAAAAAAAAAATTTCTTACCGAGCGGTTCCTGTAAAATATTATATCACTGGGAGTTTTATACCGGTCGCTTGCATAGCAGTCAGTCACGCTGACCAACCACCTTACTGACCCAGGCTAGACCTGCCCATGGTTGGCACATTCCGACTATTGACATGGAAAATGAGATTGAAAGCTGCATATGTATATCTTCATAAGAATTTTTCATGTTTTGGATGTCTGGAATCGCGCTCGTAAGGACTGAATTGTTTTTCTTGGTAGAGAACCTGCCCTGCACAGAGTTAGAAGTGATCTTTGCTATGCAAACATGCGTGTCAGATTTATCTGTTGATCACAAGGAGAGAAGACAGTCAGTTGAGCTTTGTTCTTAGATGTACTGTCCAGTTTTGGTGTGGTAGCAGTGAGCAGCAAGCAATAGAGATTTTAGGGAATTATATATGTAGCAATATAAGATCTCTTGTGAAGAAGAAAGGTATTCAGTTTTACGTTCGTACGATTATACTCTTTGCGGAGAATGGATTGTGGTTAATGATTATGTTGGTTTTATTTGGCGGCAGGTGTTTGGTAATGCAGCATTCTTGCCTCGTCAGATACCAGGGACATGAATCTTTTTGTTTTTCATTTAGTTGTTAGGATTTATCAATCATTGTGAGAGAAATGGGTTTAGGAATTAGATTTATGGATTTTGTATAAGGAGAGATTATACAACGAAGTTTAATTTTTGTAATTCTTGGGTTTCAGAGAAAACTTACCTATTATTGAACGTTTATTAAATGTTATTACATGAAGTGATATGAGACTGCTGTTGACATTATTTAATACAGAGTCATTGTATGCATGCCGAAAGTCAATTAATTTTCAGTTTATTTAAAACCATTGTATGAAACTCGGAACCATAAATGATAGCAATGCTTATAGAGAACGCATTGCACAATTATGTGCCTCAGTAGTCAGATTTTGTAGCTCTGTTACAGATACCCGTTGTAACTTTGAGAGCAATCAGCACGGCATTATCCAGGTAAGACAAAAAGTGTTGAAAACAGATGCCTTCTTTAGTTAAATATCACAGGAACCAACTTAAGTTTCAAAGTAATCAGATTTTCATCAAAGTTCAGAGTCACATTTTGTGATAACAGTTTCAGACAGGGTATGGTCTTAGAATTCTCGCAGTTACATCTCTCTGCGCGCTTTCGCAATAGAATTTTGTCACCAACAGTTAGCGTTACGCAAGCTATCACGTTTAATGGATGCTATACGCGCCATTAAAAACAGGAAGCTGAAAGTATATCATCTAACAGACAATTTAACATTAAAAACATGATCAGCATTACAGATCTACTCTCATTAAAACAAATTCAAACAGATAACTTTCAACACCTGTGAATGTAGGACACTGAGATAACAGTGGGACATGGGACATAATTACTCGCTGATCAACTTCGCAATGATGCATGGCAAATTACATACTGTCTGCAGGAAGCGTTTGGCATAACCTGAGTTATTTTTGTGTGACAAATACGTAACGACTGTGAGAAGTTTTAGTGTCATCAAGTGCCATCAGACTCGCAGTTTGCGATTTCATCAAGTGCCATGAGACTCGCAGTTTGCGATTTCTATACAAGTAGCAGTGAACACAAATAACAGTATTATTATTTCGTCTGGCTCAATGGCCTGATGGAAGTCTTTCGATTAGACGCCACTTTCCCGACATAAGTGTCTCTAATTCACCCAACTTACCCAACAGGGTAAGGAGTATCTACATTTTTACATGGCGACGCCATGTCGTTGAGAGGTGAAGGCTAGGTTAAAAAGAAACCGGAAAAAAATCTGCTGTCTTGCCGATATTCGATCCCTTGACATTCTGGTTTCCATACACACACTTTAATATTATACCACCGAGCCCGGCATCCATCTTGACGGTTTCTCTGTAGATTTCGAGCACTGAGTTTGCGAGTATCGAAAATGCTTGTATAAATTACCATATATTTTGATTACGTTGACTAAGGAGCTTTATTTTTTCCCGCTGCCAAGAGACCGTAGACCTCAGCACGTGACATTCCATTTCAGGTTGAAAGCTCCACCCGTTCCTAACAAAAAGGGACCTATTCGCGCTATTTACTAATCATTTGTGTTTTCTCACAGCTCACTGGATTAATTTCTGAAAATTTAGTTATTCGCTTCGAATGTCTTTCTCTGCTAGTTCAAGTGGATAACGTGCAGCTGTGAAATTTTGTTTTCTACTCTGTAAAAATGTTGCTGAAAGTGTTTTGATGTTGCAGACAGCTTACGGAGATGACGCTATGGGAAAAAACTAAAGCGTAAGAGTGGGTTGCTCGATTTAAAAATGGAAGCGTGTCGACTGATGACAAACCTCGTTCCGGACGTCCATCAACTGCCCGAATCGACGAAACGATTGAAAAATGCGAGAGCTTGTGCTCACAGGCTGTGGACAGGCAGCTGACCAGCTTTCAGAGATTAGTGGGTTATCTTGGAGCTCGGTTCAGCGATCTTTTTTTATTTGGAAATAAAAAAGGTTGCTGCCAAGTTTCTTCCTCTGGTTCTGACACAATCAAAAAGAACGTCGAGCTGAAACAATCAGTGTTTCGAAATAAAAGCTTGAAACTGATCCATATGTTCTGTTAAAGTTCATTACTCGTGATGAGCGGCTCCCGCCGTCAGAGGTTCGACTCCTTCCACGGGAATGGGTGCGTATGTTGTCCTTAGCATAAGTTAGATTAAGTAGTGTGTAAGCCTGTGGAACGACGACTTCAGCAGTTTGGTCCCATAGTGCTATGGTTACTACCCAGGAACAAAGGAATAGTCAGGCCTATGGAAGACGTCATCATCGTCCCATCAAAAGAAATATCGTCAAATCAAATATCAAAACTAGGCTTATTTATTTTTTTGGTGCCAAGGGCGTAGTTCATTCAGAGTTCGTTCCCCCAGGTCAGACCGCCAATCATACCTTCTATTTGGATTGTTTAAGAATATTGAGGAACACTTTTAGCCAAAAGAGAACCGATCTGTGGTAGGCAGGAGACTGCTTATTCCACCACGACAACGCACCTGCACATACAGCCATCTATCTTAGTTTTGTCTAAAAGTGGCGTGCTTCCGCTACCCAACGCGCCTTGCTCGTTCGACCTAGCTCCGTGCGACTTTTCCTTATTTCCACGCATGAAAAGGGGCATGAAAGTACACCGATTTGACGCCACTGAAGAAGTTAGGAAAACAACGAGGGAAGAGCCATTTCTGAAGATGATTATAAAACTGCCAGTGGAAGAACCAGTGGAACAAATGTATTTTGGAGAGTAGTTTGAAGGGGATAACGTTGTTTTCTAAACAATTATAAAATATATAACTTTTAAAAAGTTTTTCCGGTTGTTTCGGGTACACCCTCGTACGCTTTATTCAGACCAAAGTTTGACACTAGATTTGGTTATCCAGTATCTGAGGGCTACCGCAGTAACCGTATCGGACGGCTTAATGGTATGACAACACTCCAAAAATTACATTATATTTCCCTGTTTTCTGAATTTTTCAATGTCCGTTTTCATGCCTCAACACAAAAAACAGAAGTACGGAAGACTAATTTTCCTGCACATAATGAAAATTTTCATTGTTGTTTACTCAAAGACAACAACGCATCTGTTACTTTAAGAAAAATGTTAAGGAGCTTCCACTAAGCAGGAACAACATAATTTAAATAAAACTAATTCCTTGAAAACTTGGAATTTATTAGTTTCAATGTTATCAGTATATAGTTCTGTTACGTGCGTAAAAATTAAGTCGGACAAATGACCGTTAAAACGTTGTTGACCAATAACAATTTTTAGAAAATTTGTAATGTAATTTCGCACGTTTCTGGATCAATTTCAGCACCGAAGCTCTCAGTTACGCCTTTAACGCAGCAATCGGTTTGATCACACGAATACGTTACTTCATGTATATCCGCAGGGCACGTCGACAGATCTTTGTCGCTACATATTCTCTCCATGGTTTTAGATGACTCGAATCGGAAATTCCACCTGCAACAATGTGCGTGTTTCGCGTGACCTGTGACTGGTGGTGCTATCTTGCTGGAATCAGTAGTTACTGGCATCCACCCCACCCATTTCATTAGAAAGAAACATATCTGTCACACTGCGATAACGTACACCATCCGCCATCGCCGCATTATTTACGGCTTTCTCGAAAAAGTAGCGCTGAATAACAGCCTCGTCTAAAACTGGTCCAAACACAAGTTCCTTGTGCGTGCAGCGGCTCTCAAAGTGTTGTGCGAGTTTCTTCGTTGCTCCAAATTTGACAGTTATGCAAGCTGTTGTAGCCGTCCAGATAGAAATTCATAATGCTAAAGCTGACCTTTCTCACAAAATTTTCATTCGCTCTTTTGTATACAACAAACAATTGATGTATTCACTCCATTGTAAAGGATCAGAGTGTGGGACGTTTCTTCGTTCGAAAATAGTATGTAATTTGAGAAATGTCTGTAAAGAACTTTCACCGTATTTATAAAACTTTTTGACTATGACAACAGTTGGTGCGACGAATAGCTATTCACATTCACTACATTCAATTTCTCTTAATGACACTTGAGCAATAAGAAGTCCTGCTAATCGATCGGAACAAAAATGTATATCAATTTAAATCATGGATTCATTTTGGGGCATCATGCATCACACCCTCCCACACTTTATTAAAATTCTACACAAATAAAAACATTGTATCGCAAATTACTTTTCTTTTTCAATACGTTTTTTATACTTGCTTTCTATGTTCCATCTAATTACAGATAATCAAAATTAATCTGCAGGGGTTGGGCAAATATATAGAAACACCAAAAATACAGTAAAATATCATGCGTAATACGGTCTAGGTGACCCGTTGGCATTCAGATACGCTTCCTGTCGGAGCGGATAAATACAGCTACTGTCTCGTTTACAATGGTACCTTATGCTATTCTTCCAGCAAGATAGTGGCTCCTTCCTGTACCGATGAAGGTAGACAGCGGGCACGCAACCGTCACTGCGAAAGCTCAATAATACGGAAATATGGTATTTGTGGTGGCCAGGAGGGGATGCGACACTTCATCCTCGTGCTCACAAAACGAGTCTTGGACAATGAGAATAGAGTGAACAGGGACCCTGTCGTCTTGGAACACATCATCACCTCTGGGGAACAAACGTTGTTCAGTAGGATAGACCTCATCAGCCAAAATGGTCACGCAACCTTCGAGAGTAATACCTCCATGCAGAATATCAATGGGGCCCACGTAATATCACGATACAGCTGGCCCAATCGACACGGAAACCCGACCATTACACTTCGGACATAACATCGATTGTAAGTTGGAAACATTGGGGGACAAGGCTCATCCGAATAAATTACACCACTGGCCATTAAAATTGCTACACCAATAAGAAATGCAGATGATAAACGGTTATTCATTCGACAAATATATTTTACTAGAACTGACATGTGATTAAATTTTCACGCAATTTGGGTGCATAGTTCCTGAGAAATCAGTACTGAGAACAACCACCTCTGGCCGTAATAACGGCCTTGATGCGCCTGGGCATTGCGGCAAACACAGTTTGGATGGCGTGTATAGGTAGAACATTTTATGCATCCAGAAAGGCCCGTCAAGACCTGCAACATGCGGTCGTGCATTATCCTACTGAAATGTAGGGTTTTGCAAAGATCGAATGAAGGGCAGAGCAACGGGTCGTAACACATCTGAAATGTAACTTCAACTGTTCAAAGTGCCGTCAAGGCGAATAAAAGGTGACCGGGACGTGTGACCAATGGCACACCATACCATCACGCCGGGTGATACGGCCATTATGGCGATGACGAATATACGCTTCCAAGGTGCGTTCTACATCTACATCTACATGACTACTCTGCAATTCACATTTAAGTGCTTGGCAGAGGGTTCATCGAACCACAATCATACTATCTCTCTACTATTCCACCCCCGAACAGCGAGCGGGAAAAACGAACACCTAAACCTTTCTGTTCGAGCTCTGATTTCTCTTATTTTATTTTGATGATCATTCCTACCTATGTAGGTTGGGCTCAACAAAATATTTTCGCATTCGGAAGAGAAAGTTGGTGACTGAAATTTCGTAAAAAGGTCTCGCCGCGACGAAAAACGTCTATGCTGTAATGACTTCCATCCCAACTCGTGTATCATATCTGCCACACTCTCTCCCCTATAACGTGATAATACAAAACGAGCTGCCCTTTTTTGCACCCATTCGATGTCCTCCGTCAATCCCACCTGGTAAGGATCCCACACCGCGCAGCAATATTCTAACAGAGGACGAACGAGTGTAGTGTAAGCTGTCTCTTTAGTGGACTTGTTGCATCTTCTTAGTGTCCTGCCAATGAAACGCAACCTTTGGTTCGCCTTCCCGACAATATTATCTATGTGGTCCTTCCAACTGAAGTTGTTCGTAATTTTAACACCCAGGTACTTAGTTGAATTGACAGCCTTGAGAATTGTACTATTTATCGAGTAATCGAATTCCAACGGATTTCTTTGGGAACTCATGTGGATCATCTCACACTTTTCGTTATTTAGCGTCAACTGCCATCTGACACACCATACAGCAATCTTTTCTAAATCGCTTTGTAACTGATACTGGTCTTCGGGTGGCCTTACTAGACGGTAAATTACAGCATCTTCTGCGAACAGTCTAAGAGAACTGCTCAGATTGTCACCCAGGTCATTTATATAGATCAGGAACAGTAGAGGTCCCAGGACGCTTCCCTGGGGAACACCTGATATCACTTCAGTTTTACTCGATGATTTGTCGTCTATTACTACGAACTGCGACCTTCCTGACAGGAAATCACGAATCCAGTCGCACAACTGAGACGATACCCCATAGCTCCGCAGCTTAATTAGAAGTCGCTTGTGAGGAACGGTGTCAAAAGCTTTCCGGAAATCTAGAAATACGGAATCAACTTGAGATCCCTGTCGATAGCGTCCATTACTTCGTGCGAATAAAGAGCTAGCTGCGTTGCACAAGAGCGATGTTTTCTGAAGCCATGCTGATTACGTGTCAATAGATCGTTCCCTTCGAGGTGATTCATAATGTTTGAATACAGTATATGCTCCAAAACCCTACTGCAAACCGACGTCAATGATATAGGTCTGTAGTTAAATGGATTACTCCTACTACCCTTCTTGAACACTGGTGCGACCTGCGCAATTTTCCAATCTGTAGGTACAGATCTATCGGTGAGCGAGCGGTTGTATATGAGTTCTGAGTAGGGAGCTATAGTATCAGCGTAATCTGAAAGGAACCTAATCGGTATACAATATGGACCTGAAGACTTGCCCGTATCAAGCGATTTGAGTTGCTTCGCAACCCCTAAGGTATCTACTTCTAAGAAACTCATGCTAGCAGATGTTCGTGTTTCAAATTCTGGAATATTCCATTCGTCTTCCCTGGTAAAGGAATTTCGGAAAACTGCGTTCAATAACTCCGCTTTAGCGGCACAGTCTTCGATAACAGTGCCATCGGCACTGCCCAGCGAAGGTATTGACTGCGTCTTGCCGCTTGTGTACTTTACAGACGACCAGAATTTCTTCGGATTTTCTACCAAATTTCGAGACAATGTTTCGTTGTGGAACCTATTAAAGGCATCTCGCATCGAAGTACGTGCCAGATTTCGCGCGTCTGTAAATTTTAGCCCATCTTCGGGATTTCGCGTTCTTCTGAACTTCGCATGCTTTTTCCGTTGCCTCTGCAACAGCGTTCGGACCTTTTTTGTGTACCACGGGGGATCCATTCCATCTCTAACCAATTTATGAGGTATGAATATCTCAATTGCTGTTGCTGCTATATCTTTGAATTTGAGCCACATCTCGTCTACATTCGCATAGTCAGTTCGGAAGGAATGGAAATTGTCTTTTAGGAAGGCTTCTAGTGGCACTTTATCCGCTTTTTTAAATAAAATTATTTTGCGTTTGCTTCTGATGGATTTGGAAGAAATGGTATTGAGCCTAGCTACAATGACCTTGTGATCACTAATCCCTGTATCAGTCATGATGCTCTCTATCAGCTCTGGATTGTTTGTGGCCAAGAGGTCAAGTGTGTTTTCGCCACCATTTACAATTCGCGTAGGTTCGTGGACTAACTGCTCGAAATAATTTTCGGAGAATTCATTTAGGACAATCTCGGAAGACGTTTTCTGCCTACCACCGGTTTTGAACAAGTATTTTTGCCAACATACCGAGGGTGGGTTGAAGTCCCCACCAACTATAACCGTATGTGTGGGGTATTTATTTGTTACGAGACTCAAACTTTCTCAGAACTGTTCCGCAATTGTATCATCGGAGTCTGGGGGTCGGTAGAAGGAGCCAATTATTAACTTAATTCGGCTGTTAAGTATAACCTCCACCCACACCAATTCGCACGGAGTATCTACTTCGACTTCACTACAAGATAAACCACTACTGACAGACACAAACACTCCACCACCAATTCTGCCTAATCTATCTTTCCTGAACACCGTCTGAGACTTCGTAAAAATTTCTGCAGAACTTATTTCAGGCTTTAGCCAGCTTTCTGTACCTATAACGGTATCAGCTTCTGTGCTTTCTATTAGCGCTTGAAGCTCAGGGACTTTTCCAGCGCAACTACAACAACTCAACTATAATTCCGACTGTTCCTTGATCCAAGCACGTCCTGTAATTGCCAAGCACCCTTTGACATTGCAGCCCATCCCGCACTTTCCCGAGGCCTTCTAACCTAAAACAACGCCAAACACGGATGCGACCATCATCCGAAACGTTTTGCTATTCGTGCACCCAGGTTCGTCGTTGAGTACACCATCGCAGGCGCTCCTGTCTGTGATGTAGCGTCAAGGGTAACCGCAGCCATGGTCTCCGAGCTGGTAGTCCATGCTGCTGCAAACGTCGTCGAACTGTTCGTGCAGATCGTTGTTATCTTGCAAACGTCCGTCGAGACGTGGCTGCACGATCCGTTACAGCCATGCGGACAAGATGCCTGTCATCCCGACTTCTAGTGATACGAGGCCGTTGGGATCCAGCACGGCGTTCCGTATTACCCTCCTGAACCCACCGATTTCTGCTAACAGTCATTGGATCTCGACCAACGCGAGCAGCAATGTCGCGATACGATAAACCGCAATCCCGATAGGCTACAACCCGACCTTTATCAACGTCGGAAACGTGATGGTAAACATTTCACCTCCATACACGAGACTTCACAACAACGTTTCACGAGGCAACGCGGGTCAACTGCTGTTTGTGCATGAGAAATCGGTTGGAAACTCTCCTCATGTCAGCACGTTGTAGGTGTCGCCATTGGCGCCAACCTTGAGTGAGTGCTCTGAAAAGCTAATCATTTGCACATCACAGCATCTTCTTGCTGTCGGTTAAATTTCGCGTCTGTAACACGTAATCTTCATGGTGTAGAAATTTTAATGGCCAGTGGTGTGCTTTCTTCCACGGCTCCATATCCCAGGTTATACGGCTCCGGCACAAGTTTCCCTTCTACGGGCATTTGCATCACTGAGTGGTTTTGGAATTCCAGCTGGTCCTGCAAATTCCATCCTTATGGGGATACCTTCGATTTGATCTGGTGCTGTGAAGGTTTGTGAGTTTGACATTCAGTTCTGCAGTGACTGTTCCTGCCGCTGTTCCATTGTTTTTCGTCACTGTTCTCGTCAATGACAGCCAATCACGATAACTCAGTATATAAATTCGTCCGAGTTGCGATTTAGCGGTCGAGGTTTTTCGTTTTCCCTGGATGCGCTATAAATCTTCGATACGGCGTCTCCTGAAGCGTCACATAGTTCGGCTCCCTTTGTAAAGGAAGCACCCACCAAACGAGTACCGACTATTTTCCCAGTTCATTTAGCTACTACTATTTCAACTCAAAATTACACAGAACAGGGTTCTGAGCGCGACTCATATTTGCAACTTATTGGGAACACTGCGTAGGTGCCTTTCGTTGTCAGACTACAACAGCTCAACCTGCAGGCCTTGCTATCATCTGCGTTTATGTTCAGGTGTGCATTTCTCGCGGTGTTTATACATATTTTTGTCCAAACTCTGTACATCGGTGCCGTTCACTCAATGGTGTTTCCTTCGAAAAACGTATGAGAACTAAGCCCGCTATATTAATTACATAGTATAACTGCAAATTTTTATTTGTCTTCTTTAAAATTTTTATAATAAAATGCAAACAGGCACTTTAAAATACGGCTTCCATCTTCTCGTGGTCACTAGGCGTCGGATAGCATATCTCGATGACATCTCTTGCTAAGCTCGACATGCATGCATTGAGAGTGACGATACTGCTTCGTCTACATGTCGTTAACCCAAGATAAATCAAGTTTGTGCCAAAATAGTCGTATAAATCATAAATGTCTACCAGACATCATTCAGTCAAGAAAGACAACAATGTTACCCATTGTATTTTTAGAGATACAAGTACCTCCATATCTGCTCTACAAGCCCCCTTCCTGTGCGATTCGTCGGTGATCCATTGGAAGGGCGATTGTTGCACAGCTCCATGTAAGATCGAATATACCTAACTTTCCCTTCGTGGCCTTTGCGCATGATATACGTACAGTGATGAGCAAAACATTATGGCTACCTTCTTAATAGCTTGTTTATCCGTCTTTGGAACGAAATACATCACTAACTCTAGGTATCTGAGATCTGACAGTTTGTCGGTAGTTTTGTAGAGGTATGTGGCATTAATGTCTAGGCACAGGTCATGTAATTCGCGTAAATAACAGGCCACTGCATTGTGTACGCGGTGATGGACATCACTGTGCTTCGCAGGTTTCAGTGTATTCTATTACTACCACAAGTTCCACGCAAGCGCAGGAGAATGTCTCCCATCGCATAATACTGCTCCCCAGACTACGTCTGTGGCGTGCTGCATGTTTCGAGCCGCCGTTCACCTCGATGACGGTGTTTTTGGAGACGACTTTGACTCAGTGTAACAAAAATTTGATTCACTCGAAGAGCCGGCAAGTTTCCATTGACCGACGGTCGAATCCCTGTGGTCCCGTGCCCACTGCAATCGTAATTGACGGTATCGTTGAACACGTAAGGGTGGACTGCTGCTCAGCTTCGTCTTCAACAATGTACAGTATGATCAACAGTGTGCTGCGAAACACTTGTCCGTGCGTCAGCGCTGTGCTCTTTCGCCAGAGATTCCACAGGTCACCTTATATTCTGCTTTACAGAACAGACCAATGAGTCTCAATATCATACCTGTGTTACGCGCGATTAGTTTCATGAGTTCATTCCACTTGAAATCGCTATTTTTGCATACTGTCAGATATGTAATGGATGTGACTGCTTCCAGTGCTTTTTCTGAAATAGTGCACTGACACAGTAACGAAGTACGTTACGTTTATTTGCGTTTTGGATTTGCTACCAAACCCTGCAGCAAGTATCCATCAGTTGCAGTTTTGCCGGCATTTTGCTACTTTTATCGCTTACCTGTATTCAGCAGCATCATCCTCGAAAAGCCTCTTGAATTTGCGTTCTAATTTAGTAAGTCGTTTGCATGTTGCGTGAAACTTGCTAGCGGTTAAAACTGAATACTGGACTGGACCTCGAACCCAGAATCCTTGCCTTTCGAAGGGAAGTGCTCTATCAACTGATCTGCACAATAACGATTCACGAGCCGTCTTCACAATTTTGCTACCGCCAATACCTCATTTCCGTGCCGCGAGTCGTGTTGGGCAGCTTAGTCGGTAGAGCACTGGTCCACGTAAGTCGGATATCCCACGTTCGAGTCATACAGTATTAATCTGCCAGGAGGTTTCGTATCAGCGTACACTATACTACACAGTGGAAAATCCTCTAGGCTGTGGTTCCAGAAGTACTAGTCCTGCAACTTTCAAAGAAGAACTTCTGTGAAGTTTGGAAGGTAGGAAGTAAATGTGGTTCTGGGGAAGCAACGATGTGCGGATGGGTTATGAGTTTCATTTGGGTATCTCGCTAAGTTGAGCACTTGCCCACGCGAGACAAGGGTCCTGGTTTCGATTCCCAGTCTGACACGCAGTCTAGATATGCCAGCAATTTTATCATCACCACAGATTCAAAAAATTCATGATACATGCTGAATGTTTAACTTACGGGTACAAGTTGTACGGGTAGTAGAGGACAGTGAATAATCGCAATAAATATAGGTCCCGAGACAAAGTATTACGAACGTGTATGTGTATACCACATAACAGAGTAGCTGAGTATCCGACCTGCAGAATTGCACTTGAGGACAAATCTATTACGTTATTTCATCCACTCAGCCGCCATTTATGTGAAGGCTTGCTACAGTACGCCTTCTTATCGACACCAGTACACGTTCAGTCTCATGCACGATCACAGTGCATTGAAAACCATGCACCAGGGTTAATCGACACTATCAATATGGCTGAAGTACACCAAAGCCTTTAAAAATTTCCCCATATACAAGAAAAGTCGGATAGTTCGAGATCGTGAATCCTTGGTTTTGGCGGACCTCGATCGATACGGTAGATGTAGAAGAACTATATGCCAGGGCTCATGAATCCAGAAGGCAGTTTGCTATTTCCTGAGTTACGCCTCACCCTGTTTTGAAACAAACACAGACTTCGATGTTAGCAGTTGTGAAATATCAGCACGACCGTACTTGTGCATACCTCATATAGAGGGAATCATTGGTATCCAGACCTATTTTTTCTCTTATTATTATTATTATTATAACTATTATTATTATTATTATTTCCTGTTATTCGACTTTAGGAGACTGTGTGAACTGGAGCCAGTCGCTGCTTCACTTTCTAATGCTCGTTTCGTCTCTTTCCAAGACCTCTTCATTAACTCGTGTTTTTTCTTCCTTTCGTCTGTCCATTCGTTCCGTGTTGTTTTCCTGGGATATGTTTTAATCTTTTCTAACCATATATTCATGTAGTGAGAATTTCACTCGTTCTAGGTCTTTTTGTGTAGCTTTTATCCAGCTAGTCTTTAATTTGCATTGAGGACGTTAAAATTTTCTCAATGAGCCTGTTATCATTCATCCTACTGAGGCGTCTGTAGAACAATAGGCGTCTTAAATTTGCCTGTGATGCTGTTTGTGTTATCGTGTAGCTCCTTCTTACGTCGTCTGAGATGTGTCCCGCATCATACAACAGCGCGGTGGATTTTTCTAGGAATTTTGCCTTCTGGTTTTTCGATGTGATGAATTCCCGTCACCCTTCTAACTACTGTGGTTTCTGCCAGATTGAAAACTTCTAGTGTAACAACCGTCTTGTCTTTAAGTAGTCTTGGATTATGAGACACTGCGCTTACGGTGTAGTGATTCCGTCAGTTTTTGCACATTTGGCAGGTGGAAAATTCGGTGTTGGAGATTGCGTTCTGTCCTGTGGGTAAGAAGTAGTTGAAATGAGTTACATGTGAGGATTTTCTATACTGTCTCTTCATTGGGTATTTTCCTGTTGATTTGGTGCCCATATACAGAGTTTTTTCGTGGGGTATTTGGAGGCCCGTCTAACAGAAGGTATCATGAAGTCTATCTAGTAACAATTTGGCTTCATCTTTGTTGTTCGTTAATAAAGTCGGATCATCTGCGAATGTCAAGCATTTCGTAGTGACTAATTTTTCCCTTTCGTTTGCACGTATAACAATCAAACATCCTGAATGTCCTATAAAACTCCCCTGGGGTACTATCGAAGCTACTTTTCCGTATGAATATTTGTCTGCGTTAACAATTCCGACAGCAAACTCCAACAATTCCACCAATGATCGCCTCCGGTTGTGGCCGAGTGGTTCTAGGCGCTTCAACATGGAACCGCGCAACCGCTACGGTCGCAGGTTCGAATCCTACCTCGGTCATGGATGTGTGTGATGTCCTTAGGTTAGTTAGGTTTAAGTAGCTCCTAGTTCTAGGGGACTGATGACCTCAGATGTTAAGTTTCATAGTTCTCAGAGCCATTTGAACCATTTTTGAAACACCAATAATCGCCAATCCCCGACACGTGGGTATCCAACCTTTATGGCCCACATTGGAAGAAGGCGAATATTTTTGGTCGATCATAATAAACAATAACCGGTGAGAATATAAAAATAATAATAATAATAATAATAATAAAATGGAAATATTCGATGTATCATAACTTTATATAAACGAAGTTTTATGGATTTTTTATCGATCGTGTATCGCACGTAGTTTTCTTCTTGAGCCACAATGAAACTCGCTTTGGACCGCAACTTAGACACCCCTACTTTATAAAGACTCAACCTCCCATGTATAACACGTTGCATAAGTCTGTGACATACTTGTGCAGGTACATTTAGCGGTGTACGTGTATACTGTCAGCATACTGAGTTGTAAATAGAGTTAGTAATAAATCATTAATAAATTGAAACGTCATACCTCAAGACTGAAAAACTGGAAGTCACGGAGTGGCCGTGCTGTTCTAGGCGCTACAGTCTGGAACCGGCCGACCGCTATGGTTGCAGGTTAGAATCCTTCCTCGAGCAGTGATGTGTGTGATGTCCTTAGGTTAGTTAGGTTTAATTAGTTCTAAGTTCTAAGCTTCTGATGACCTCAGAACTTATGTGCCATAGTGATCAGAACCAGCCAACCAGCGAAAATATAATAAGCAATAACGTTTTATTCTCTCAATATTGTGGGGGTGGCAGAGAGAAAATATTTCGTAAGGGTTTGAAATTTTGTGCTAAGTCTGTTGGAAGTTTCTACGTGCTCTCATTCTCAAGTATTAGATAATTATAAGGTGAGTAATTTGTACGCTATGAGTTACACTACCTCAAGATATACACGGTATCTAACTGAAATACTTGCCTTACTCTTTTAATCCTTGAAGATAATATTTTTGCCTTTTTCAATTCTGTCAGTTATTATATTAAACAGAGAAAATCCACTGTTAGTTTGGTGATATGAAAACTGGTGGGGATAACCATTTAGTGATATAGACAGATACTGTGTTTTATAGGGTTAATAAGCCAAGAAAAAACACTGATTATATTTTGTAATAGAGCAGTTGTGAGACGGTACGAAACTGGTGTAGCAGAAGAGATATATGTAGGGTGGTTTGACTCTTTTACATTACGGTGATTCTACAGGACACCTTTCAGCGTGGACCCTGTTACGGCAGACAGCGTGCGGGGTGTAATCACTTGGCGCTACTCTGCCACAATCTCGTATGTTGGCTCAGTCGGCCCGCCGGCGTATTTCCCCGAGTAATTCATGTTAATCTCCGTTGTCGTCTCCCCCTTATGTAGTGTGCGAGACAGTGGAGGCCCCCTTTGCGCCGTTGCCATGACCCCTCCTCTCACCCTCCTGCCACTGCGCGCCGCGCGGGAAGAAAAGGACGGAGGCGGGCCCGCGGCGGAGGCGGCAGGCGGCAGGTTAATGTTTTTCTTCAATTATGCCGCAGATGGCAGCAGCGACGCACGCTGCCCGCCGTCGCCGGGGATTCGGCTCGGTAATTGAAAGAGGCTCTGCGTGGGACGGGAAGGGAGGGGAGGGGAAGGGAAGGGCAGAAGCCCTAGGCCACACCGTAGGATGACAGCTCGCTTACCCCGCACGGCGGAGGTGGCTGCAGGCGGCGTGCGCTGGTAGAGCCCACCGTCCCCGATGCCGCCCCCGTGGGAGCGGAGAGACCGTGTGCCCCAGCCGCCCAGGGCTCTCATTACGGCCCCTCCCTCTGGCCCGACATTACGCCTAATTAGGAATTGCCTGCATTCTCTTCGGTCCCGCCTTATAAATATTTTAACTGCCGCCGGTGTCTCAGAAGGCGCCGTGACGCATTGCGCCCGCCTTTCTCTTAACTCACAGAGAGCAGCCTTGGGCCCTAGCTGCCTCTCACAACAACAGATGCGACGACACTCCCCTTCGCTAATACTTACCGTTGTACTAACATAAATGAATAAGTATATACATAAACAAGCACGTCTTACACATCATGCAGTTTCACATTTGTTGCATGCCTCCTTCATAATGCTGTAGTGTTAATGGTGTTCTGATATTCATCACATACTGTAGCACATTCTTGACCAACGCTGCCTTCCTTTATTAATCAAGTACGGAGGATAAAAACACACGCTAATAATAAAAATTCAATCAGAACATGCAGGCTAACAATCGCTTGCAGAGGAAAAATTCACATTTCAAATATTAGATAAAAACAGAGCTTCTTTTATAGAACTTATGGAACAGAAATGATTTTAATTACCAATTAAAAATGTAAGAGGCATTAAAAACAGAGATCACACAAAGACATGGCGAATAGTCTTATCTGCCACTGTTGAAGACTTCATCTAAAGAATATAAACTTCTTTGAAGTAAAAAATCGTCTAGATTACTTTTAAATATCGACAGTCGATTGTTAACTCGAAGGGACTTCACTATATCACTATTGAGTTTAACGTTTTAATGCTAGTGTATTGCGTAACTTTTTCACCTTAGAGAAATTTTTGAGGTCGCATGAAATATCACGTTCCCTTATTGTGGTATGATGGTGGTAAGGTCCATTCGTTTCATACTGAGGATTATTAAACATGAAAGATGTGATGGATAAGAGAATCTACGAGGTAGAAGTTAATATTTCCACTTGTTTAAGAAGATTACGAAATGAGATTCTTGGAGGCACTCCACGCGCGACGATCTAACAGTCTTTTACTGAGTAATAATGACATTCTT
Source organism: Schistocerca gregaria (assembly GCF_023897955.1). Taxonomy (NCBI): domain Eukaryota; kingdom Metazoa; phylum Arthropoda; class Insecta; order Orthoptera; family Acrididae; genus Schistocerca; species Schistocerca gregaria. The sequence continues at coordinate 351,535,900 of NC_064922.1, read as the reverse complement.
CTATAGCCGTTAACTGTAACACAAGATGATTCAAAAACACATCAGTGAATGAAACTGTCCAAAACAGACGATTTTGGAACAATGACGTTTCCAGTTTTTAAGATTATCCTAATGTAAAATGTTGCTAATCTAAGTGTTATCAAGGTTTGATGGACGTGGAGTTCCGAGTTACTTTTGTTATCAATATGGGCGACTAAGAGTTCCGAATATTATATACCATTGGTCTGTTGGCTCTAATGTGCAATAACCAGGTTCTGTGGGCTTTTTCGCCCATAATGAAACTGAGCAGTTGGTTTTATTGAAGTTTATTGCTAGAGAACACAGTGAAATTGCTTGCTTTGCTGGAGGTCAGAGCTAAGTCGTTGATGTATATAAGAAATTGCACCTAGCACAGAACCTTGTGGGACCACATAATGTACAGTTGCTAGACGACCTCCTACCTGCGTGCTGTTTCTGTTGCCTGCCAGCGCACCTGCGGTAACACTGAATTCCACGTGATTGTCGTATCGACCACAGCTAGCGACGCCATTGTGTGATATCTATAGGTGGTATACACCTTGAGCCAGTACTACTACATCTCTCCTCGTTGCCATCAAACTCACAAAAAAAAATGTGAACGCTTCGTCAAAAAGCAGAGAAAACACATGTCAATCTGTCTTATTAAGCTGTCGCAAGAAGAGTGAATGTGCCAAGAAGAAGACACCACAAGTAGTTTCATACCTGAAAGTAAATCACCGTAGTAGTAGGACTTGCAGTGTGTAGAGGTGTCGAAAGCACTTTCTATCGTAATCTTGTTCATCTTACAGAAGTTGGAGTTTCCCAGCGGACCATCGAAACTTGTGCTGCGTACTCGAAACAACCTGCCAACAAAATGCCCACCCACATGTTGCCAAAGTTGTTTAACTACGCTGCGCAAGTTTCGATGGGAAACATTTACACACGCTCCACACAGGTCTAGTCCCTTCCCATGCGATATCTAAATTTTTGGAACCTTGAAGAAGGTCATCATGGCCATCGATTTGCCTCGGTACAGCTGTGGGTCCTCAGGAGACTGCGAATATTTTCCCATGAAGCCAATGAGCGTCTTGTCTAAGAGTCGCATATATGTGTTAATAGATATGGCGGTTATTTTTCTAATAAAAAACAGTTTACTTAATTTTCTCTAACTGCCTCGTTTCCATTAGACTGTCTGTTGTAAATCTGCGGGGTGCTACGGGACTTGATGCTAATGAAGCGTTTGAATCAAGTTTGAGTACAGTAACATCTCATGTTTTGCAAAACTATCGAGGACGGAGAAACAAAATGGTTCAAATGGCTCTAAGCCCTATGGGACTTAACATCTTAGCATCAGAACTACTTAAACCTAACTAACCTAAGGACATCACGCATACCCATGCCCGGGGCAGGATTCTAAACTGCGACCGTAGCAGCAGTTCGGTTCCGGACTGAAGCACCTAGAACCGCTCGGCCACAGCGGCCGGCAAAGAAGAAACAGATTGCAGACAGGCACAAGATACATTCATTCGTAACAAATAAGTGAGTGTTCACTCCCGTCACTGTATCTAAGGCCTAGCTTATATCAAGTACTGGGTGGTCAATTTACAACCTGAACCGGTCCTAACTGAACTACCTCATTCGGCCGCAATGTTGTTGTCATAGAAACGCTGCCGAAGACTCCAGTGTCGCCAGTAAGCGAATCCTCCACGGTTATCCTGTTGATCGTTAATTACTGTATGTCCAGCACTCAGTAACATGTCCTCTCATATTCAAGATTATTGTAGATTTGCTGTCTACCGTGACTATTCTTGCCCACATGCAACAAACAGTAATTTGAAATCATGACAATGCCTGAGTGTCCACTCTGCAAATTGTATTTTCCACAAAGATTTTCACACGGAGTTGTACAAACTGTTTCCATTTTCTCATGATAACTAAATTTTATTAATATATAAAATTACTTACAAATAAATTTAAATACTATAATTTACAATAGACAGTACTTGAGAGCGCTCTCATGACAAGCGAGTGATCTCAACATAATAAAACAATGCAGAAACATTTGTAAGGACTTGCGGTACAAAAATAACGGATAAACCAATGGAAATTTTACATTCTACATGAGGAGGTAACAACTGTTAATTACTTACGTTCCAGGTTACAGACGTTGCTTACTGAAACGACCATCTGCCTTCGCGGCATCCTGGAACCGCACTACAGATTAACACAACACGTGCCGTGCTTCAAGATCGCACAGTGAACTAGCATTATTAGGAATGGAGACGGTAACTTCTTCAAGAATTTATGGCGCAATTGGCCGTCGCGTTCTCCCTGGTGCAGTTCTCAAATCGCCAGTTAATTTGAACATTGCAGTCATTGTTTTCATCCAAGGTGCGGAAAGATGAACTCTCCGTATTCCTTTAATGTGTCGATACTCGCAAAGAGTAGCCGCTCTATTACCGCTTTACGAGTGAAGTGCTTTGTACGCCTCGTCCATATCCATGTCGACTGTCTGCAACAGTAATGAACGGTGATGCTTGTGTTTGAACCGTATGTCGCCGTAGCGGTACCGGCGCCTAACCGCAAGTCATGACGCTAACACTACAACCAATAACGCAAATAGTGAAGTGCACAGTCCGAAGATCATTGCTACAAAATTAGGCGCACATACGGTAAACAGTTTTCAGCCTTCACTGACTAAAGCAGTGAGAGTTTAATTATTATTCATTTTACGCATTTTACGTAGTAAAAAGGCAAAAAAAACATAAACTGTTTGTAGATGGGATTCACAGTCACAAAATTTTTTTTGACGGAGTTCATGTTTACACCAGTGACTGTTATAAGTCTTTATTACACTACTTCAATTTCGGCCTTAGGCCATTATCATTAAAGCCATAATATCGCTTGATAATGGCCAATGGCCGAAATTACAGTAGTGTAATAAAAACTTACAACGGTCACAGCAGTAAAGATGATCTCCTTCAACAAAAATATAGTGCATTTGTGATGCCTTAGTATTACAACATGAAAGTACTTAAGTTACAGTTTGTTTGCAGTTGGGCGCACGTTAGTGGGACCTTTTCTCCCTATGGCTTGACATTGGTTCCGGCTTCCTTATATAGTAAATATTACATCAAGTGCCTCATGCTATAGCGCTGAACTCCTCTTCGAAGACTCGTTCCGATGCCACAGGAAAACATTACCAGTTTCATTAAAATAAATCGGCTTTATAATTCGTCTACCATAAAGGTTAAAAACTACAATGGTACATCAGAAAATTTGCTATATTTTCTGCGATAATTTTTCGAAAAGCCAAAGCTCATAGTTTCGCCCATTATGAACACATGTGACGATAGTCGTAGCTACATCACTCCCTACCTATAATTCATCGGGAAGTACATTCTGATAATTTCTCTCATTATGGATATTTTATGGTGACCTTCTTCGGGATATCACACCGCATACATAACAAAAATAGTTCAAACGGCTCTGAGCTCTATGGGACTTAACATCTGAGGTCATCAGTCCTCTAGAACTTAGAACTACTGAAACCTAACTAACCTAACGACATCACACACATCTATGCGCGAGGCAGGATTCGAACCTGCGACCGTAGCTGTCGCGCGGTTCCAGACAGAAGCGCCTAGAACCGCTCGGCCACAACGGCCGGCATTCATAATATGTTTCGCTTTCTCTCTTTGGGTTGTTTCATTCATCAGGCATGCCGTCTACCCTGTCCATTTTCTCAATGTTCTGTCCAGTCTCTTTCTTTTGGTTGATCCGCTGGTTTGGCTGCCGAGAAAGGTCGGTTTTTTTGTTATAGTGTTTTCTTGTAGCTCCCGATATTCTGTCGTACTTCGATCGCAATAAAGATGGCGAGAAGTTACTCAAAACACAGTAATTACGTACTTTAATGCGCCCAGTATTGGCACACATACAGGGTTATTCTGTGACAATGTTACGAACTTTTAGGGACAATGGAGAAGGGTCAATGTATCAATTTTAGATAAGAGGCCCTGGTCCGGAAGCGACAGACTCAAAAGTTACAAGAGAAAATCGTTGTAATACCTTTGATAGTAGACTTCCTCTAATGCGAGTTCTTTGTTTTCGTCTTGAGAGGTAGCAGTATGGACCGAAATACGAAAAAATATCCGGTAAACATTGCCCCTAAAGAACATACCTTAAGACGTATGAGTACTCGTTCGTCATCCCTGCTGTGAAACAACACATCTCTTCTACAGAACACGTCTTCTTAGCTCTTAAGGTAGGCATTTTAGAGCCCATTCTCTCGCGCAACTTACTTTCCATCGATATCTCATTTCCTAGTATTCACAGCCGGCGTCTCTTTAAATTTACTTTCCCTAGGAAACATCTATATATTGTTTCATGTCTGCCACTATCATTGTCAGTTTTCTTCCAACGCTTTGATTTATTGTCAATCATTTTCCGTTTATGTTTTCATTCATTCTGATAATTTGTGTCGGTCCTCATCTTTAAATGTTTGTTTGTCTTTTGCCTATTTTAGGTTTAAATCGTATTTTTATGTTTTCCACTTCCTTTAAATTTTCTGTTTCATTTTGCATATCGTCCAGAGTTAATTCCAGCTCTTCACATGCTGCCTGATATCCTTTATCCATCCTGCTTGTTGCTGCATGTTCCAAAGTTTCTCTACAATTTGGTTTCTGGTGTCGTCACAATGTGACCAAAAAGGGATCCTTTTTTCCGTATAGTACATGTGAGGGGCTCAAGTTCTCTGCACACCACTTCATTTGGGACTATCTGCCATTGATATTTCTTATTGATGCGTATTCTTTCTTGTCTCTATTTTTAGTATTTCGTCAATCCTGGTCTTCAGGATGACTCTGAAAAGAGTTTCACTTCCTTATTTCACCTCTGGTTCAAACATTGTCTGGTAATGCCTTAATTTAATTTTGACTGACATTTTTACTGTATGTAGACTATGTTACTTTTTGATATTTCATCGTTTTGTTAGTTCTTTCTTGCCATGCATGTTCCTCGTCCAAGATGTTTGATATAATTTCTTCTAGGTATTTAAATTATTTTACTGTTTTTACTTTCCTGTTATTTGTTAGTATATGGTTGGTTACTAGAGGATTTGCTACCATTATCTCAGCCTTTGCAAATGATATCTGGAGTCCTGTGTTTTGTGCTCTATTTTGTAGGTTTTTTTATTTGATTTCTTGCCATTATTATTATTATTATTATTATTATTATTATTATTCGTGGAAACAACAGCATTAGTTGAAGCACTACCTGTGTTAACTATACTGGTCATAGGACTATTTACTCGCATTGTCCTTAAAGACACTCAAATCATTTTATTATTAATAGTCATATCATAATTGTTATTTCTTAGGTAACCATAATGTAAAAAACGTACTGTTTGTGAAATCCTGCTGGTCCGATGTAAGACAGGGCATGTTGACCGTGATCGAATCGGACTAAATAAATAAACATGTTTACCAGACAACAGTTTTTTTTTTTTTGGTCCATGCTACCCCTCTAAAAATATGCCTAAATTCTTATCCTAAAATGCTTATCGTAAAAGAGGTCCACTGCCAGAGGCATGAGAAGGACTTTCGTTTATAGCTTTTGAATCGATATTTTCTGAACCAGTATCTCTCACATGAAATTGAAACATTTACCCATCTGAACGTCTGTATTATCATCCCGGAGTCATTCATCCTGTACGTTAGAAGTCGCTGATCTCACAGACCCATTTTGCGGTACGTTGAAGTATAATAATCGTAGCTTTATATATTTCCATTGCGTCTTTACCAATCTACAGACACGTAAGACTCAACAGAAAATATGGAACGCTCAATCTGAATATTTCAACATATTATAACATGAAAAGAAAGGAAGAAATAATTTCGAACAGACAGTGCCTTATACTGAACTGTGGCCCAGATGGATTAAATCCGTGCGTTATAAGGAAAGGCTATAAAACACAGAAGAAGAAGATGAAACTGGCTGATACAGACGATGTGCAATGGGAAAATCAGGGCAGAGGTTACAGGGATGAGAGAAACCTCACTGAAATACGTATTCGAAAAAATAAAACCCTGAATGACGTAGACACTTCCTCGTGTAGTGTAACAAGTGGTGCTCTAGGTTTCTAGACAGGGAGGTGTGGACGGCACGGATTAATGACAGTGTGTTGGTACATCGGCCAGACTAAATGTTGTCGGCAGTTTTCCTCATTCGTTTTGGCAAATGATGGCTCTTCCCCAGATTCCGCTTCAGACAATAGGATACACACAAACAGTTAAAATACGATAACGCACACAATAAGGTGAAGATTGTTAACAGATGGCGCACACATTCCTCTCTCAAGTTACTTTCACGACTGCGCCAAGAAGGGACATGTGGCAACAACGTTAAATCATATAACTTGCCAAGACGCAAGATAGAGTAGATGTGAATGCATGTCCGAAGGAAATCTCTTAATAACACAAGCAGAGTTATTTCGTATTTATTCGCCATTATCAGTCCTCGATTCTCAAAAGGTAAGTCCTACCTGGACAGGAATAAAGGCAACGTACGAGTGCAGGTTGTGACGCAAAGATTTGTGGAAGTTTGGGGCTAGCCGTCAGTCGTGCTCGGTTAGCCAAGGCGGTTAAGGTGACCGCTCGCGTAAAGCGGGAAATCCGAATTGGTGTGCCGGTCCGACATAACTATTTTGCTATACAGTCAAAGGTTGTTCATATTCGCAACTGCGATTACATTTCCTATAAGAACGAAACAGTTTAGAGGCAGTGACGAGAGAGTCACAAAAAAAGAGTCAAAAGATCAACCATTAGTACGAATGTAACCACTTGCTTAATGTAGTATTTATGAATAAAGTAATGTGGACATAAATTAATTCTCCCTCTCCACAAACTAGACTAATGACGGCATGAAGAAAATGGCGTTATTAACAATAGACTGTTTGCTCCTGCTGTAATTGATAAGGGTACAGAAAAGTAAACAATCCGGTGTTAGTGGCAACAACATAATAATTTAAGAATGTAATGTTAGATAAATTTCGGTGTTAAAAAACGAAGATGAAACAAGAAAAAACATATTACGAAACCGACGAATCGAGTGTCCCCTTGGCGTTAAAGGAATACACGTAATTGGTACAGATCAAGACGTCAGCAGCCACCTTTCCTCAATGTAAAAGACATTATTTTAAGTTATCACCAACCACAAAAAGACACAACTAAATTTTAAGCACGCAAAGAGGCAAGCTGACTTAAATTTTTGATATAGGACAATGTACTATTTGCAGTTCGTGAATGAAACTACACGTGGAGCAATGACCGTGATAAACTTCAACAGAAGTGGGAGGAGTCAACACAGCAAGCTTTAAAGTAGGCGTGAAAATCAGCTACAATAAGACTAAAATATCACCATGATGCAGAAATGAAAGCAGAGAAAATTAACAGTGAACTCACAGAACAAGTTGATGGGTTCTTGCATTGAGGGTAGTTTAAGACAAGAAATGATTGGATACCAGAAGGGATAAACGCAGTAGTGAAGAAAATGTCGGATGCTTTCTGTAAACTTAATAGCGTTTTGAAACCTAGGCTTACGATCTATCTAAAAGAGAAAGATTATAGGCAGTTGAAACATATACAGTTGCCCATCTGGCATGGATCAACGCCTCTACCGTTGAGGTAGCGCTTCAATTAAGGCAGTGACCGATGGTCTCTCAAGGCGGACGTACGATGCTGTGTGGCGTCTTTTAGTGTGAGACGTATATTGTGTAGCAACTGTACGGTTAATGCGGTGCTGGATGTTAGAAAGGGATCTACAGGTAATACATTGTACTATATATTCCGGAAAACATACAAGTTGTGACTTCAGTTCAGTGTTGATGTTTTACCTATTGTCGTGTGACGTACTACTGGTAATGAAAGGCCAGTGACATTTCTCTGAAAGTTTATGGATGTAAGGACAGTGAACAGAAAACGGCAGCCTGCAACGTGACTTTACACAACCGATGAGCCATGACCACTGACATTGTTCATTAGTTAATCTTATAAGGGGAACTTCAGACTTTTTGATCATGGATTGTGATGAATGTTTGGTATGCTGTAAAGGGACGTTTCCTGAGTAACTGGCTAGCGGTTTTTCGTGCAAAGGACCCTAGCCTCCGAGGAATTCGATGCTCTAGTTTTATGCGTACCTCCTATCTTCGTAACATTAATTATCCGTCGACCGAGGGAGCACAGGGCAGGGGCTAATGTCCATCTCTACCACCTTGGCTGTATAGGTTCCGATCATAAACTATTTTTCACTTTTTTCAATTTCATTGCACATAATATTAATAAATAGCGTATGTCATGCAAAATTATTCAAAACTAGTAATTTTCACCGTATTAATTTCATTAACAAATCAGTCACCACAACGCTTTTTCTTCAAATTTGTATTCAATTTTTGGTTCGTAATTACAGTCTCAAATATTTATGCAACTCCAAAGAGTTCGTAATAGTGGACAAAGTATTGGCAGCTGTGGAAGGATTACATATACAGACGAAAGTAGTTATCCCTTATTTTGGCATCAATTTTGTAAGCAATACCAATCTAACCGGCTACCAACATCAGGCTACGTCGAACAGATCCTTTATGAAACAAGAAGCGGAAATCAATTTCAACGTCCCCTTCACAACACGCTGTACTGCAACTGTTCCAGGAAAGATATTTCCTTACATTTTCTCGTAAACGCGAGAACCATCCGCGAAATGTGTTCTGCGTTTTCAAGAAAGAGTTCACTCATAAATTGGAAAATATAACTTGCACGACATCTGAGAAGTTCACAAATCTTCAGTAAAAGGGTTTCTAAAATATCTCGTTCTTCCGAACGTAGGAATGAAAAAAATCGTTACATCATTGATTCGTGTGGAGTGCAGACTGATCAGACTCTCCACAAACAAATGTTTTCACCCGCACCGTAAAAATTATCCCATCCAGATGTACTTCACTATGAAAATCTGGGATGTTTATTCTTACAGGCAGATTAAAATTTTCACCAAGACGTTCAAAATGCTCCCAACACGCTGAACAATAATAGAGAAAGCGCTTCGAGCGATTCCATAAAAAAGTACGTTGTATCAGTCGGCATAAACGTAGTGAACATCATTTCACAAGAAAAATCAAATACGCCTAGTTCGCATCGAAATTGATAGGAGAAAGAGGAGTTTTTTAAATCCAATTGAACTGTCCTTTTTGGTACGGCTTTTGAAAGATACTTGTAACGAGAAGGGAATAGCTTCCGTTAAATGTGAGTGGCGCTTTAAGAACTTGTTTTGGTTGCTTCTGCGACTAATGCCATCCGGAATTCTGGGATGCTAGGGACAGCGAATACGACGATTCTGTAATTTATTCTGTCAAAATGGGAATACTCATTTGAAGAAAGTTTGCTGCAATGGTTGATTCATTAATGATATTACTACGGCGAAAGCGACAATCGTATTTTTGGATAATTCTACATGACATATACCATTTAATGACATTCTGTACGATGAAATTAAAGCAGTTATAAGGGTAGGATGTGAAACCAAGCCGAAAGAGTGGCAGCCGAGAACTTCTGCTGCTGAACTACACTGTCTTTGCCGAAACATAACTAAAGTCGCAGATATATGAGGTTCGCATAAAATTTGAACATCGAAGTTCTCGGAAACTAGGGGCCATCGCATGGAAAGCCGATAGTCAGACGCACAGGACTCTACAACATATTTAAGACTCATCAAAATCTTTGGTTAGCAGGTTTGATGGTCCCCTTGTTACAGGCGTCTCAGTTCACAGTAGAGCACCACTACCTTATCCTCGGTGCACCTTGACTAACGGGCAAGTGACAGTGACTTTTGTTGATTAAACCTTTTAAAAACTGTCGTTACTCTGCGATAAATGCATGCAGTATCTGATCAAAGGTATCTGGATACCTGTTGGTGGAAACTGGGAGATGGGGGATATTAACTCTTCGCCTTTATGACTACTTTAGTTCTGCCGGGGTACTTTAAATGAGGTATTTGAATTTCTGTGGACGAATGGAAGTCCATACTTTCTCAAAAGTCGAAACGAGAGAAGGTTATGACGTTGTACGCTGAGGTCTACGGCGAAATCAACGCCCCAACACATACCAAAGGTGTTCCATTGGGTTCAGGTCAGGTCTCTTGATAGGTCAGTCAATTACGGAAATGTTATTCTCCGCAAACCATTGCCTCATAGATGCTGCAATACCTTCCTCAGTTTGCGTTTACTTAAGCCCCAGAAGGACACCAAAGCCTATGCATAGAAGCAACTCCATACCTTAACATCACAACATATGATGACAGGTAACGTTCGCCAGGTATTCGACACACTCGGACTCAACCAGGGGGCACAGCATGATTCGCCATTCCAGATCACTGATAACCTGTGACCACCGCCGAGTAGCGTTATTCTTTACACCACCTAAAGCACCACTTACCACCGCCAAGAAAAATGCATGGCGTATGAGAAACGGCTCGACCATTGCACTTTATTCTCTGTGGCACCCTAAGCAGAGTCGTCATGATAGCTGGATCTGTGGCAGCACCTAAGAACTCGCGAGCCATTCCTTCTGCTGATTTCATGCAATTTTTTACAACCCGTTGCACTAATTGAGTGCTCGTGTCAATCAGTACATGTGGTTCTTCCTTTGTTTATCCACTCCACAGTAACACCACCAACAATCGAATTGGGCTGCTTAAAAAGGGTAAAGTCCCTTACGGATTTGTTACTCATGTGACATCTAATACCAAATCCACGTTAGAAATCACTGAGCTCTCCGGAACCACCCATTCTGCTGTTACTGCTTTTCTAATGACAAAACAATACCACCCCCTCCCCCTTGCTCCTAGTTTATTATAACTGAACCTTGAATAAGTTCAATGATTCTTAAGCATACCTATATTGGTCTCTTAATTCCTCATACACGGGAATCACATGTGCTTTTTCCACCCGCTTTGTACTCGGTGAGGGATTCGTGATAAATGCAGGCTAAGCAAGGACCCAGTGCTTATTGATCACATGCATGTTGGTAAGTACTGACAAAGATCCTAACAAAAGTAGCTGTATTAATGAAAATACTAAATACAAGACGTAATTACGATTGTAACGGAAATGAAAAGTAAAGGTGTAACGTATACCGAAAGGTGCAGGCCGCAGTCTGTCCCTAGATTCTTTTTCAATACTGGTGATTCAAATTTTATCGGTACACTTCCGGTGTATTTTGTACGTCTATCTAGGGGTGTTTGCTAGTTCGGTTTTTTCGGCATCAGCGTGACGCTCTCTCGTTAGTCAAAAACATGTGAGCCCAGTTTTGAATGTGTTCAATATCCCCAGATATATTTATTCGGTAAGGGTACAACATTCTTCAGCAATATTCTAGGGTGGACTGCATGCTGCATGAGTGTTTTCTAAGAAATGTCATTTGTAGACGTAGCATTTTTCCCAGTATCCCACCAATGAACGGAAATTTGCCACTTCCTTTACCGACGATTGAACCTACCTGACCATTCAATTTTATGTTCCCACAAACTGTTACACTCACGTACTGGTGTAAGCGAGGTTTCAGTAAATATTTGGGCGCATTTCCTCAGATAGTACCGTTATAAAACCCAGCATCATCTGCGAAAAGTCTGAGGTCACTACCAATATTGTCTGATATATCGCTGATGTTCAAAATAAGCATTAAGATACCTAACACACTTTCCTGGGGCACGCAACTACAGACGAAAGTACTCATCACTAATTTTGACCTCCATTATGTTAGTAATACCTATCTAACCGGCTGGCAGTAGTAGTCTAAGTACAACAGATATTTTGCGGAACAAGGAGTGGAAACCGATTTCAACAAGTCGTTCACAGCGCCAGGAAAGAAAACAAAAGAGGAATGAGGGTCTTGGTCCTCTGATTGGTTCGATGCAGTCCGCCACGAACTTCTCTTCGGTGACAGCCGACAGATCTCACAGTAGCACTTGCAACTTACGTCCTGAAATATTTCTTGGACACATTCCAATCTCTGTCTTTTACAGCTTTTACCCTCTACGCTCAATCTAGTACCACGCACGTTATTTCCGCGTTTCTTAACTCATGCCCTCTCCTCCTACCCCTCTTCTAGTCAGTATGTTCCTTCCTTCGTCAGTTCCGCAGAGAATCTCCTCATCCCTTATATTACCAGTTGAACTAATTTTCAACATCATTCTATAGCACTACATCTCAGTCGCATTCTTTTTTACTTTTCCCCCAGTCCATGCATCACTATCGATTACCGCTGTCCCGCAAATGCACGTTCTTAGGAGTTTCTTCCTCGAGTAAAGGTCTGTATTTGATACTAGCAGATATCTCTTATCCATGAGTGCCATCTTTGTCTGGTCTGGCCATCTTTTTACGTGTTCGTTTTTTTCTTTTTTCGTCCTTCACGTATCGTTTTGCTTTCAAGAGAGCAGAATTCCTTAAATTCGTCTACTTCGTGGTACCCAAATTTAATGTTACGTTTATCGCTAATCTGATTTCTGCTACTCCTCATTCCCTTCCGGTTTATTCGGTTTACTTTCAGTTAATTACCTGCACTCATTGCACTGTTCACTTCATTCAACATGCCCTGTAATTCTTCTTCAGTATCACTGAGAACCGAAATATTATCAGTGATTCATTTCGTCGATGTACTTCCACGCTGAATTTTAGCCCCATTGTTGTACCTTCCTTTTATTTCCGTCATCGCATCTTCGATGTATGGATTGAGCAGTGTGGGCCAAAGCCTAGGTGCCTGTCTTACAACCTTTTCAATCTGAGCTTTTCTTTCCTGGTCTTTCAGTCTTCTTGTTCCCTCTTGTTTCCTGCACATATGATATAGCGTCTGTTTTCCCCCATAGCTTACTCCATTTTTTCTCAGAATTTGTAGCGTCTTCCACCACTTTATATTGCGGAATGATTTTTTTTCAGGTCGACAAATTCTATCGAAGTTTCACAGTTTTTCTTAACTCTTGTTTCCATTATCAATTGCAACGCCTGAACTGCCTCTGAGGTGCCGTTACCTACTCGAAAGCCAAACTGACCGTCATTTAACAAATTCTCACTTCTCTTTCCCACTTTTCTGTGTATCATTCTTGGCTGTAACTTGGATGCTTGAACCTTTAAGCCGATTATGTGATAGTTATTTATACGTCTGTGGAGCTGATGTGAATAGATGAAGACCCTAATATGTAGTTTCCAAACACGGTTTCCTGAAGTTCATTCATCAAATACGATGCCCTAAATATTTCAGAATTCGAAGCGAGAATATCTGTCAACGTGATAAACATAGTAGAGATTCTCGTTGAAGGATAGGGTTGATGCTCGATATCGAAAAAGTCCAAAGAATGGCAGCTCGCTTTATGCTAAAAGAAATAAGTTTTTCGTTGCGGCGAAATCTTCAAACGAAATTTCCGTCATCAACTTTCTCCTCTTGATGCCTATATACTATGTTGACTTCGACCTTTATTCTGGGAAAGACCATTGTATTAAAATAAGAGAAATCAGAACACGAAAAGTTTTAAATGTTCACTTTTCCCTGGTGTTATCCGAGAAAGGCACGGTCGAGATATAGTTTTCCAAACACTTAAGGGTGAATTTCAGAATAGTCATATATATGTGCATGTTCCGATATTCGGCAGTGGATAGCTACTGCTGCTCTTTCTACTAAAAATGGCCAAGAAAGAATAGGAGCAACCACGTAACACATTTTTCACAGAAATTCCATCTACAGTTATTGTTCTTTCACATTTGGTTTCATATTTCCTAAGCCATCGGTTGCTTTACTTCTGGTTTCGGTGCACAGGGCGTTCCTTAAATGGAATAAAGTTGTAATTTTTACAGGTACACTAGATCATTTTGCTTAGGAAATGATTGAGCAACAATCTCTTAAACATTGTAAGAAAACAGCAAAGCTGACATGCAAATAATCTCAGAATGAAAACAAATGATTAAAGGGATTAAAACATTTAAACATTTGCTTTTATTATTAAATCGGCAGTAATATAAGTGTTTAAACATTTCACTGGTCGTAGATACAAGATAGTAATTCAAAATGTGGGAGGGGAAATTGAATATCTCATCTTACCGCGCAACGGAATCACCTTTTTGAACAGCAGATGCAAAGGTCGACGCAACGCGTCTGTCACGCCTCTTTCTTTGCGCTGTTTCATTTCCCTTGTTCCGCATCTCAGAGGCTATGCTCTTGGCTTCTTAATTCTTCCCTTGTTACTCGCTGGTCTATTTAATCCCCTCAGGCAATCAACCAATTGGTACTGTGGTTGCGCTGACAATGACTATTGCTGCAGTACTTGTCTCGAAGAAGTCATGTTAGCATAATATTTGGAGGCTAAGGTCCACCAAGAAAATGCAGTTCGATGCATACAGACTTTACATGCATCGGACTGTACATGGTATATTCAATGGCACAGGAGAGAAACGGTGCATGCGGATCAAACGCATTCAACTTGTTGTTCTTCAAACGATAGGAGGTGGACGCTTCGTAAGTGTTCGAAAATACAGAGTGATCCTCATTAGAGTATATAAATCTCAGAAGCGACGTGGATGACGCTAAAATAAGTAACTTAATACAAGCTACGCGGCACTACAAAAGTCGGGAAATACGTCAAACGTTAATGACAAATGCTGAAATTGTGACGGCAGCAGATAGCGTACGTCGCCGCACGTGAAGCTGTTGGGCCTATTGGTTTGGCGCACCTAATCATCCCAAATTAAGTTAAATATATACGTCGGTGTGCCTCTGAGCGTATGTGCGTAGACTTAACGCGTGAGGCTGAGGGTTCGAGTCTTGTGTCTGTCAGGCAGTATTTTTTTAACTGCATTTGACAATTACCTGTTTACATTGAGGTAATATTTATTATTTTATTTACCGGCCTCGCGGTCTCCGCTGGTTTATTGCAAAGTACAGCACAACACTACCGTATAGCGTCACAAATGACTATAAGCTACCCATTTCGTCGTTACCAGCAAATGATATGTGTTCTTTACTGAACAATGTCGGTAAACAAAAAAAAGTAGGTAGAAGAAAAAAGAAGCACAAAATAAGAACATCTTTAGCTTGGTTACTGTGAGGACAGTGATATTGTAACTTCTACGTTTACATCAGGTCACTTTTACCAAATGTGTCCGAAATTTGCACCGTTGCGCAGCCATATGTAGCACTGCCCTCTACAGGCGAGTGGAGGATTGACAAGACTAACCAATGCACGTGCGGTGCAGGTGTGACACATGTTCAACATCGGGGCCAACGAGATATACGGAGCCTGCAACGAACTTGTGACGTCACACAAGTAGGCTTGTCCGCCACACTTCGCGAACGCCCGGCCCCGTGCAGAGCCCACGGGAGATCAATATTTAATTGAAAACGTACCCACTAAAGGTCTTAATTTTGTAGTGTGTTAACGAGACCTTGCTTACGTTAAAACACTCAGTCAAGTATTATTAAACTCGACTGAAGTAGATACTCGCTCGACACCGGACACGGCTGCTGACACTCTAAGATCTGCATTGTCGGTCGGCCGCTGTGGCCGAGCAGTTCTAGGTGCTTCAGTCCGGTAAGGCGCTGCTGCTACGGTCGCAGGTTCGAATCCTGCCTCGGGCATGGATGTATGTGATGTCCTTAGGTTAGTTCTCTTTAACTGTTCTAAGTCTAGGGGACTGATGACCTTAGACCCATAGTGCTTCGAGCCATTTGAACCATCTGCACTGTCACGTGTTCTGACGCACGCGGTGCGGCCTGTCATTCTCGTGGGCTTCATTCAACATGTCCCCTCCAATTCTGCGTACTTCCCGATGTTTGCGGCCCCGTGTGTCTCATATCAAAATACACGTCGCAGCGGCCTCTATGTAGCTTCGTCTGTTTTTAAACGAAATGAGAATCACGCTGTATATAACATCCGCTTTAGAGTATGAGAATGAGTATGAAACACACTCGCCATAAACAGTTACTAACCGTCATTCACTCATGCAACTACATTAACGAATTCGAAATAGGTAGTTGCCAAAGACGACTTTTACTTCAGTTGCTATTCCACAAAACTTCAAACTGAATAATAAAATCAACTGCCACTTTTTTCTACTTACGAGTGGCGTGCAATACAGTGTTATCCTGATAAGCCTTTAACTGCGCAAAAGACATGTCAACTGAAATACTATATTAAGCAAGCAAGGAGTGACAGCTAATATAAACAAATAATCAGTGTGAATTACTATCAGCTACTGGGAAAAAACGGTTGATGTGTGGCGCCTAACACTTGACTGACAACTCTCAAATTAATTGCCACGGTAATAGTCCCATATCTAAATTCTTACATAACTCTGCAAAACACATTCAGCACGCTAAGCAGCCAGCTGACTTTTCATCCTAGGCTTACGCGAGAGAACGAACAGCAACAAACTTGAAGAAGGACCATTTTAGAGGAAGAAGATGACAAGACACATAACGCTTGTCACGTTCGCCTCGTATGCTGGAGGGCTATGCATATTTGAGGTAAGGTAGATAAAAAGTTATCACTGTTATATTCGTTCCATAAAACAAAAACAGCAAATATATATATATATATATATATATATATATATATATATATTTGGCCTAATGAGAAATAATGATTACCAAGTTAAAAGACACCTAACATAACTAGTCGAATAACATATGTGAAAAAATATTAAGCAGATAGCAAACACAATGTATGCTCTGTGGATAGCTAGCTCATTTGAACTGGAATGCACAAGACATCATGAAACTCAATGAATTATTTTTTAAAAAACAAAACTCTATTAATGAGGTAAGATATACACTACACACCCTACAGTCAAGTAGAACTCTGATATATAGTCAGCCACTGGAAGGCTTTTCCAGAGACTTTGCGGATGTCTTTAATTCCTCCTTGTTTGAAACCATAAACTACGCATTTTAAAATATGGTCCATAGTCTCTAAGTTCACCAAACTAACAGAGATTCCTTTCCGTGATTATTTTCTCTAGGTTTCCTCCATCTCTTTTCACAACACGGCCAAAGGTCTGGAGAATTTTGTGGTTGGCGCGAGAAGAAAGGCGCCCTGAGATACTGAGTTTCTCAATAATAGACATATTTGTTCTTCTTTATGATATTTTTATGTGCAGTATCCTGCGCCAGCACCAGAGCTCGAACGCATCAATACACAGCTTGTCTCTGTCCTTAGGAATCCATACTTCGCAGCTACAAAAGAAGATGGAAAACACGAGTATTTAGAGATTAACCACCTGTGGCAAGCTAACATACACCCACAAGCGACAACATCTGCAAGCCTCCGCAAATCAGCAACACTGACTGGATATGCTAGCTGCTATAAAGGCCGATAATAGGCTACAACAGGGAAGCCGACAAACCCGCACACTAACGCAAAAACGAGTAGCCACGTGGTTAGAGGCTAACTGCGCGGCCCCTCCCGCCCCCTCACGCCGGAGGTTCGAGTTCTAACACGGGCATAGGTGTGTGTGTTTCTCTCAGCATAGGTTACTTTGAGTTAGTTTATGTAGTGTGTAGGTCTATTGACCGATGGTATTCACCGATGACGTCTGCATTTTGGTCCCTTAAGAACTCACATACACACTAACGCACAAACAGCCCGCCAACACTACCATACACTGTGAATCCGATATACGCCCTATAGGAGAGTAAATGACGGTGAACCCAACTGTTACAGGCATGATGACGCTGAACCCGAAGCCAACACCTGTACCCAGCTACAGCCGCCGAGCACACCGCTTCACGTCAAAGATAGCCGCCTGCCTGATACCCACTATTACCAAAGCCTATTTATGCATGGTCTGTCGCAGGCAGGCAAGAAATCGCTTCTGCTCTTACAACCCGACCCAACTATCGCAGAGGTTTTAGTCCCTTGGTTCTTGCCTTGACACTATTCTACCGCTGCCTTTCGTTCAACTTTCGACCCAATCTATCTTCAGATGAACGTGTGTTATTGATTAATCATAACCGGACGTACGCAGACATCGCAGTACCCACATTCTGAGAGATCTCACTTTGTTAAAACAAACCATTGTTCAGAGATGGCCGTAGACTTATTTTGTTGGCCATCATGCCTATGTAGGCTTGGAGGTGCTCCAGCCTATAAGAAGTAAAATAAAAATTTAAAAAAACGAGTATTTCAACAGGGCGAATCTTAGAGTGTTCGTTATTGTTCCATCCTGTCTTGTTTTATTATGTATGTCATAACTGTTTCTCAAGGGAACTATCTGCTATTCACTGACCGGGCATGACATGCTAGGGCACAATTGACTGTGTCACTGTCCCACAAATCATAAGCCTGAAAGAGTAGCAATTTTTTTCATTACGAAGTGTATTTTCCCTTACAAAAAGTATGCATGTGTGTGTGTGTGTGTGTGTGTGTGTGTGTGTGTGTGTGTGTGTGTGTGTGTGTGTGCAACGCGTTACATGAGCATTAGGTTTCAACTGGTATATAAGAAATGGAATGGCAGGGGCACTGGCGAAGTAGAAACACGCAAAATGGATCCCTTATTTCATGGACCAACAAGTTACTGGTTTTGAACTTCCATGAAGACTATGGACGATATTAAAGTTAATAACTACTGGAAGGGGTTTCTGTAATATGTTAATGATGAATGATAATGATTTCTGCCCATTTAAGCTATAATGTCCTACCTTAACTTCCAAAACGCAAACAAATCTTCATTTGTCCAAATCTACTTTCAGTACACTACTCAACAAAGCAAAAACGTGTGCTCCATCAACACTGAATGGTGCTCCTGGTGTGTCTCTAGGCACTGCAACAGTCCGCTTTTAAGATCAGGGTGTGTGGATGGCTCCGGTAGTCCTTGATAGTGTCACACAGTTCTACACATCATATGACAATACAATAAAATGCACTCAAAAACTCAAATTCCGTTCAAACAGGCATCAGCTAGCCGAACAGTATCGGTCGCTCCGTGTCATCGTCAGTCGATAGGTGTCACGGAATGTACACTACTGGCCATTAAAATTGCTACACCAAGAAGAATTGCGGATGATCAACGAGGATTCATTGGACAAACCTATTATACTAGAACTGACATGTGATTACATTTTCACACTATTTGGGTGCATAGATCCTGAGAAGTCAGTACCCAGAACAACCACCCCTGGCCCTAATAACGGCCTCAATACACCTGGGCATTGAGGCAGACAGAGCTTGCATGGCGCGTCCAGGTACAGCTGCCCATGAAGCTTCAACACGATACGTTCATATAGGGTACTGACTGGCGTATGGCGATGAGCCAGTTGCTCGGCCACCATTGACCAGACGTTTTCAATTGGTGAGAGATCTGGAGAACGTGCTGGCAAGAGCAACAGTCGAACATTTTATGTATCCAGAAAGGCCCGTGCAGGACCTGCACCATGCGGTCGTCCATTATCCTGCTGAATTGGAGGGTTTCACAGGGATCGAATGAAGGGTAGAGCCACGGGTCGTAGCACATCAGATGACCGAGACGTCTAACCAATGGCACCCCATATCATCAAGCAGCGTGATACGCCAGTATGGCGATGACAAATACATGCTTCCAATGTGCGTACACCGCGATGTCGCCAAACACGGATGCAACCATCATGATGCTGTAAACAGAACCTGGATTCATCCGAAAAAATGTTTTTCCATTCGTGCACCCAGGCTCGTCGTTGAGTACACCATCGCAGGCGCTCCTGTCTGTGATGCAGTGTCAAGGTTAACCGCAGCCATTTTCTCCGAGCTGATAGTCCATGCTGCTGCAAAGGTCGTCGAACTGTTCGTGCAGATGGTTTTTGTCTTGCATACGTCCCCATCTTTTGACTCGGCGATCGAGACGTGGCTGCACGATCAGTTACAGCCATGCGGATATGATGCCTGTCATCTCGACTGCTAGTGATACGAGGTCGTCGGGATCCAGCACGGAGTTCCGTATTACCCTACGGAACCCACTGATTCCATATTCTGCAAATAGTAATTGGATTTCGAACAACACTAGCAGAAACTTCGCGATACGATAAACCGCAATCACGACAGAGTACAATCCGACCTTTGTGAAAGTCGGAAACATGATGGTACGCATTTCTCCTCCTTACACGAGGCATCACAACAACGTTTCAACAGGCAACGCCGGTCAATTGCTGTTTGTGTATAAGAAATCGGTTGTCTTGTGAGCACGTTGTATGTGTCGCCACCGGCGCCAACCTTGTGTGAATGCTCTGAAAAGCTCATCATTTACATATCACAGCATCTTCTTCCTGTCGGTTAAATTTCGCGTCTGTAGCACGTCATCTTCGTGGTGTAGCAATTTTAATGGCCAGTAGTGCAGATATGGCGGCTCAGCATATGGTGGTCAGCACACCGATCTCCCAGCTTTCGTGATCGGAGGCGCATATGCTCAGTCAAGTAGCTCCTAATTGGCCTCACAAGGGATGTGTGCACTCTGCTTGCCAGCAGTGCTCGGCAGACACGGACAGTCACCCATCCAAGTACTAGCCAAGTGCTGCCCAAGTCCGACAGCACTTAACTCCGGCGATCTCAAGGGAAACATTCTAGCCACTGCGGCAGTGCAGTTGGCGAATAAAACATGAGCGTACCAAACTAAAATGAAGCACAAGAAACAAAACTGACATACAGCGAATGCCAAATCACAAGCATCAGATTCATTGTAATGCGGTCCTACAGAACGTGTAACACAATCTAATGCATACGGCTCCTTTGTGAACCTCATGCTCTATGTGCACCTACGCATGGAGTTCACGCTCACATACGTGTGCTCCATATATCACTTATCCACACCCATACAAATTACCAAACAGTCCGCACCCATACAAATAATACGTACTAATTACTGCGACTTGCAATACTGTTCTCGTCTTCAGTCCGAAGACTGGTTTGATGCACATCTACAGGCTACTCCATCCTGTGCAAGCCTGTTCTTCACCACAGTCTTATGAACCTGCTTAGTACAGTTATTTCTCGGTCTCTCTCTACGATTTAACCCCCCTCCCCCAAACCCATCTAACATTTCATCGTCTGAGGTTTCAGAATGTTTCCTATCAACTCAGCACTTCTCCCAGTCAGGTTGTGCCACAAATTTCTTGTCCACCTCCCCACAGTTGTGTTCAGTGCCTCCTCATTAATTACGTGATCTACCATCTAATCTTCGGCATTGTTCTGTTACATCACATTTCAAAAGCTTCTTTTCTCTTCTTGTATAAGCTGTGTACCGTTGGTCCTTCATTCCCATATATGGATACGCTCCATACAAATACTTTCAGGAAAGACATCCTAACACTGAAATATCTAATTAAAGTTAACAATTTTCTCTCGTTCAGAAACGCTTTTCCAGTCATTGGGAATGTACAGTTTATATCCTGCCTGCTTTAGCCATCATGAGCTAGTTATCTGCCCAAATAACAAAGCTTCTATACTACGTTAAGTCTCTCGTTACCTAATCCAATTCCCTCAGCATCACCTGATTTAATTCAACCACATTCCATTATGCTTGTTTTGCTTTTCCGACGTTCATCTTATAACCTCCTCTTAAGAAATTGCCCATTTCGTTCAACTGTTATTCCAACTTATTTGCTGTCTCTAAACAGAATTGTAGTCTCATCGGCAAACCTCAAACGTTTTATATCCACTCCTTTAACATTGACTCCTACTTCGGATTATCCTTTCTTGTCCTGTGCTGCTTGCTCATCGTACACATTGAATAACAGTGGGGACACGCTACAGCCCTGTCATACCCCTTTCTCAACCACTGCTTCCCTTTCATCCTCCTCGACTCCTATAGCAACCACCTGGTTTCTGTACAAGTTGTAAATAGCCTCTCGCTCCCTCTATTTTACCCCAGATACCTTCAGATTTCAAAGATCTATAAACGTAGGTTTTCCTTTGCTCAACTTGTCTTCTAATGTAAGTCGTAGGCTCGATGTTGCCTATCGTCTTCCTACATTTCTCCGAAATACAAACTGATCGCCCCCGACTTCGGCCGGCCGTAGTGACCGAGCGGTTCTAGGCGCTGCAGTCCGAAACCGCGCGACTGCTACGGTCGCAGGTCCGAATTCTGCCTCGGGCTTGGATGTGTGTAATGTCCTCAGGTTAGTTAGGTTTAAGTAGTTCTAATTTCTATGGAACTGATGACCACCTATTTCATTTGGAATCGGAGTTATTATCTTCATCTTGAAGTCAGCGGGTAATTCGCCTGTGTAATACATCTTGCACACCAGATGGGAGAGTTTTGTCATGGCTGGCTCTCGAAAGGCTGTCAGTAGTTCTGACGAAATGAATTCAGCTCCCGGGGCCTAGTTTCGACTTAGATCTTTCAGTACTCTGTCAAATTCTTCTCGCAACATCCCATATCCCATCTCATCTTCATCTACGTCAAGTTCTTCTCCCTTGTACAGATCCTCCACAAATTCTTACAATTAGTTACCCGCATCCGGATGATATATCCGCCGTGGTCTCTCGCATCGCACTGATGCATAGAAAAACTCGTGCTCCTACGACAACCATCTGATATTTGCCACTTTTTCTACCGTGAATGGCCGACCGCGGTGACCGAGCGGAGCGGTTCTAGGTGCTTCAGTCCGCAACCGCGTGACTGCTACGGTGGCAGGTTCTAATCCTGCCTCGGACATGGATGTGTGTGATGTCCTTAGGCTAGTTAGATTTAAGTAGTTATAGGTTCTAGGGGACTGCTGACCTCAGATGTCAAGTCCCATCACGCTCAGAGGCATTTGAACCATCTACTGTGAATGGAATATTATTTTGAACTATTTTCGATATCGGCTTGCGTTTGTGATCGACAGAGTATTTCAAGTATTTCAACGACCTCGAACACCTGTGTCTTAGGTGAGGACAGTAATGACGCAAACGCATTACTCAATGAAAGCACTTCACAGTGGCGTCCGTGGACCGGTGCATCGTTCCAGCGTTACTCACTCTGGTATGAACCAAGGCGTCTCTCTCTGTCACAAGTATTACTCTGTTCTCTTCTTCGTCTAGTGTTGTGCCAATGTTGCCTGTCAATATGAATGTGACACCACTCTGTTCTTTGCGGTAACTTGAGTCGTCCTCTGTTTCTCTTGCTCTCTAACGTCGTCCAGTGACTTTGAACTTTACAGTAACTCTTCTCTCTATAGTGTCCCGACTAGTGGACGCCGTAAGTGAGCAGGGAAGTGTGTGCGCATCACACAACGTTAGCCCTCATCTGTCATTTTGTCCTCTACGTATCTCACCAGAACAAAATGAGCAGCATATGTTGCCGTGGTATGGCACGACTGTGGCGTATTCTGTCCACGATATATGTTCATCTCCGTACTTTCTTGCGTGGCCAATTTCTTCACCAGAATTTTGGTGCAGAAATATGTTCTAGCCAATCGATGATTAGACCAGGGCTGATCCATTGTGATCAAGCGTCTGCTGTGCAACTAGTAATGTGTTACACTCCGAAACTCATTTTCCATGCTGATACTTGTCTCAGTTGTTTAGGTGAGCCTTAGGATGGGTATTGCGTGTTCGACTTAAAACTGGCGATCGCATGTCCACAACCTGCGCTGGAAACACAGCATTTAAAACCGTTGGCGTTACCTGCGTCACAACGATTCTGTCCTGTTGCATTGTAGATACCTCCCGCTCGAGAACAGACGCTACAATTTGTGCATCGCTTGTGCCAACTCCAGCACACTAACAGTTCTCTCGGCGACCTCCGCCTGCATCATTACAACCTCTACACCCAAGTCACTCCTTCTGCGATCGAACAATCAATCTTTTTATTGAAGCGTTTTACGTCTGCTTCTAGTCTCGAAAATTGCAGATGGTTCTCCTACCTCATCTGGGCGAGTTGTTCCACTGTTTCTGCATTCCTTGCTTTATCTCAGACAGCTCTGCCTCGGTGGTAGTTCACCGTTGCAGTGTTTCGGCGTTGCCTTCTTTTATTTCAGCTTACTGACCTGCGGTGTTTTATGACTGTCCTGTAACGGTAGTGCCTTGTCTTATTTTGGCTGGTTGTGCTACGGTCTTTTCTAATATCGCCAGGATGCAATGCTGTGAACTCTCATGTTGTACACGCCCATGGAAGTGCAGTGTGCCTCCCCAATTGCTCTCAAGAATACCTCGACTGACCTGTTTGTTTCCATGTCTACCATTTTTCCAGACATCAGCTGTACGGAAAATGCGAGCACGAACGAAAAGCTCTCCACAGAAATAGGTGATACAAAGGAAACTACAACGATGTCAGTGCTGGTAACAGCAGAACGAACAATGGAAACATAAAGTAGAACACCTTAAAACTACATCAAAAATACAGGGTATGCTACGGCAACGGACACTAAGTATCATATATCTACATTTACTGAATTCTGTTCGATCATGACACACTCAGCACATACAAGGACATTATTTGTGTACCAGGAATCACATACAAAAATGTCAGAATTTTCGCTATGGGAAGTTAATATTTTCCCGATTCGTGTTTAACTCTTTCAGAGTTCTGCTACTAGAAGGGTGTGATCAATTCGAAGCCCCCGCTGGGCGCAAAAAATGAAATAAATCATCAAATATGTTGGGAAAATATCGCCACATTGAATACAAATGATTAAAGGCATTAAAAAGTGATAAGTTTTACTTTTACCATTCTATATTCAATACAAATACCAGGGCCGACATAACTGGGTGTAATCATGACCCAGTAATTAGGAAACTGAGAGGGGGTGGAAGGACATCTCATCTCACCATTGAACGGAGTCATTATTGCATAAACTGCTCAGCAGATGGAAGTAAAGCAGCCCACACTGTTTCGTGTATCAGCTAGTTGACAGACTGCAGCTTTCATCTTCCGTGTCCCATAACTTTGCGATGATTTGCCCTAGGTTCATTACGTGGTGTGTTCAAAAAATTCTGTAACATTCGTAATTTCGTGCTAATGCTCAGTTGGAGCGAAATGTGGTGGTTGTCATCCCTGCACACGCCTGCGTTTAACGTGTGCTGTGTCGTCCGAACAAGACACAGCCAAGGCAAAAACACCACAGGCGCAAATATGCGAGATGGTGTCAGAGCCATACAGACGCGTCACTCGTGCGAGTTCTACCAGCGCCACGGTCGGCGCTGAGGATGAAGATATCGACTTCGCCTCGGGCAATTGCTGACCGAATACAATCCGCCAATGAGCAGACGACAGCGGAGTGAAGCCTACTTGGAAGATAGAAGAGTAGCTCTCGCCCACTTGGTTATAAAAAATGGTTCAAATGGCTCTGAGCACTATGCGACCTAACTGCTGTGGTCATCAGTCCCCTAGAACTTAGAACTACTTAAACCTAACTAAGGACATCACACACATCCATGCCCAAGGCAGGATTCGAACCTGCGACCGTAGCAGTCTCGCGGTTCCGGACAGAAGCGCCCAGAACCACTAGACCACCGCGGCCAGCACTTGGTTATAGAACATCGTCCAGCGCTGACTTACACAGGGACTATCGTTTAGTGAACTCTTAGAAGCGAACAGACAGTTGCATATTGCGCTTGTTATTTAATGTGAAGTTTACCTATGATTCTTTGCACTTAGCCGTTGAGGGCCTTTTCCGTGATATATTACAGCAGTGTTGCAGACTTCATTATTCAACAAGTCACAAAGATAAGTAAGCCATTCTAACTCAGACTCCGCTTCGCTCAATCCAGCAAGAGGCGTACGAAGACTGCTTTCGGAACTGAAAACGGCTTTGGGAGCGGCGTATCAACAGTGGAGGAGAGTATTTCGCAGGAGGTCATGCACAATAAGTAAAAGTTAAGCGCAGAAAAATTGTGTAGACAAAGTTTCGGAACTTTTTGAGCAGACCTCGTATTTCGTTCCTTCTTCTGCCTTGGCTGACTTAATACCCTCATATATACCAGATATCCGACGTGGTGTTCTCGTATTTGCTTTCCCGTCGAACATTGTTTGCTGTAAATGTTTCGCAGAAGCTGTGTTACCGTAATATATGGAGGCTGATATCAGACAACAAAATGCAGTCAGAAGGCTAAAGATTCATGCACTGGACCAGAAGATAAATCCATTCAACATGGAACATAAAATAAGCCACCAAGTGATGAGAGATACGGCAATGAAAACAAGAATCTGAGTCGATGTCTGAAGGCTGAGTCAACCACAAGTTGGCAGGCCTCTAGAAGGCAACCTAATTCTCTCTCCTGATTCCCCTGATTGCCTGCTCATCGTCTCATCACTTTCAGTTCACTGTCTCTTGAATCGTAGGCTGTCTGTGTGCTCAGGTAGCTCACCCGCTGACCGGTTACAAGCCCCGACCTACCATATTTAATAGTGGCGCCCTCTACCTCTCATTCCCCTCGCCTCCCACCCCCAGCCCCTCGAGTGTTTGAGATAGGACGGTAAAAATAAAATAAAAAATTATTTTTCAAAAATATATTCATTTTGTAGCTCACATCTTTCTGAAGGGTTTGATGTATAAGACGTAAATGTTCGAGGATATGTAAGAGATAATATTGGCTCTGAAGTGTGCAAAAGTGCAGTGTCACGCCTCTTCACATACCATTTTTCTAACGCAAGTCACTGTATTTCGTTTTGTGCAAATTAAATGCGTATATTTTGCAATGGAAGCGATTAAACCTTCATTCAGGGCAGTGAAATTCAAAATGTTCTGTGGTGCCTCTCCTGCTCCTCATCCCATCTCCCTCAAAAAGCTCAAAATTAATACTGGGAGGAACTGTTTGCAACCACGAGTAAAAAACTCTTCATAAAATTTTGACTATTTGTTGCCTATTAGCAAATAAATTTCTCTACTGTAAGACATAAAATTAATTACAGGAAGTAAAGACAAGAGCCAAGCAGTCCTTAGGACCCAACATTTTTTCTCTATAATCCTGGTACAGCTTTACACGCCGTAATTTCTTCCTGCGCAAGAAATATTACCTCATCAATGGTCATCAATCGTTCTGCTAGATGAAAAATTGAAATGTCGTTGTCTAACATTGGAAAAGCTGTTAATACAAATAGTACCCATGACTGGTATGGTTCCTCGAATTGGTTACATCTATTTTGTCACTGTCTGTTAGATAAATTGCCGCAATTGCAGCACAAGCAAAATAAGGAAGACTGTTTGAGCACAAATGGTAATTTTAATGTACCTTAGCTGCATAAATAGCAGGAAAAAATATAATTCACGACTTACCTATATTAAAAGCCTATTATGCCTACTACATGTAGTTTTATGCCAGGAAATAGTTTCACATTTCATTCACACGCTCCAGTTTCTCAAACATGAGATCGAGTACGAAATTTTTATATAAATTTGGCATTGTCATATCGTTTCATATAATTAGTGTGGTGTCCCTGTTTCTTCTCCTCCCTCTTTTTAACATATAATCTTGTCATCATTAATTTTGTAACTATTCCGGCCTTTACCAAAAATCATCATCTGGTTAACTTCACTAGCCCCGCCACAACAGTTCTGTTACCCCACGTTTATTCTCCGGTTGGGTTTTATTACACGTTCGTACAACGCGCCTTTGCGCTATTCCGATAATTGAATTTAAGTGGCTGTTAACGTGCCACTATACAACTGGCCCTTATTTGTGTGACGATCTGGCAAAACTTTCCTGGCATAATTTCACTTCCTTTGATACACTACTGGCCATTAAAATTGCTACACCACGAAGATGGCGTGCTACAGACGCGAAATTAAACCGACAGGAAGAAGATGCTGTGATATGCAAATTATTAGCTTTGCAGAGCATTCAGACAAGGTTGACGCCGGTGGCGACACCTACAACATGACGTGAGGAAAGTTTCCAAAGGATTTCTCATACACAGACAGCAGTTGACCGGCGTTGCCCAGTGAAACGTTGTTGTGATGCCTCGTGTAAGGAGGAGAAATGCGTACCATCACGTTTCCGACTTTGATAAATGTCAGATTGTAGACTATCGCGATTGCGGTTTATCGTACCGCGACATTGCTGCTCGCGTTGGTAGAGATCCAATGACTGTTAACAGAATATGGAATCGGTGGGTTCCCAATGACCTGGTATCACTAGCAGTCGAGATGACAGGCATCTTAACCGCATGGCTGTAACGGATGGTGCAGACACGTCTCGATCCCTGAGTCAACAGATGGGAACATTAGAAAGGCTACAACCACCTGCACGAACAGTTCGTCGACGTTTCCAGCATCATGGAGTATCAGCTCGCAGATCATGGCTGTGGTTACCCTGGACGCTGCATCACAGACAGGAGCGCCTGCGATGGTGTACTCAACGACGGACCTGGGTGCATGAATGGCAAAACTTCAGTTTTTCGGATGAATCCATGTTCTATTTACAGCATCATGATGCTTGCATCCGTGTTTGGTGACATCGCGGTGAACGCACATTGGACGCGTGTATTCGTCATCATCATAGTGGCGTATCACCCGACGTGATGGTATGGGGTGCTTTTGGTTAACTTCTCGGTCACCTCTTGTTCGCACTGACGGCCCTTTCAACAGTGGATGTTACATTTCAGATGTGTTACGACCCGTGTCTCTACCCTTCATTCGATCCCTGCGAAACCCTACATTTCAGCAGGATAAAGCATGACCACATGTTGCAGGTCCTGTACGAGCCTTTCTGGATACAGAACATGTTCGACTGCTACCCTGGCCAGCACATTCTCCAGGTCTCTCACCAACTGAAGACGTCTCGCCAATGGTGGCCGAGCAACTTTCTCGTCACAATACGTCAGTCACTACTCGTGATGAACTGTGGTATCATGTTGACGTTGCATGGGCAGCTGTACCTTTACACGCCATCCAGTCTCTGTCTGAGTCAATGCCCAGGCGTATCAAGATCGTTATTACGGCCAGAGGTGGTTGTTCTGGGTACTGATTTCTCAGGATCTATGCACCCAAATTGAGTGAAAATGTAATAACATGTCAGTTCTAGTATAATATAATTGTCCAATGAATACCCGTTTATCATCTGCATTTCTTCTTGGTGTAGCAATTTTAATGGCCAGCAGTGAATGGAATCTTTGTTCCGGTTTTCCTGTTAGCCGTTTATTTCCATTCTGAATCTACGGATTTCGCTAATTATTATAACCACACTGATGATTCAGACACCCAGTCAACTACATAATCAAACAGCGATTGGCATTCACCGTTTCGGGTTTATTCTGCCCAGACAGAGGCATCACGTACATTATGCACACATTCAAAAATTAACTTATGATTTGTTCAGAAATGGACAGAACGTGTTGAAAAATGTTCAAAAACCAACATGGACGCGTTTGAAAATCAAATGAATAGTCGATAGACTAACGTGCGTCGGATGCCGGGCGCTTTGTAAATCAAGGTTTCTTTTTTCTTAAAGAACATGAATTTGGCGCCCCCGAAATTAACGCCCGGTGCAGGTACACCCCTTCTCTCCCGCCCCCTAGAGACACGCTTGCCGATTACTGTGTGACTGTCTCAACGCCCTGGCCCCTGGCTGTTCCTGCTTGGCAGTTTTGTTCATCGAAACCCAAACTGATATACAGCGCGATGTATCTTCCGGGCCGGCCTTAGTGGCCGAGCGGTTCTAGGTGCTACAGTCTGGAACCGCGCGACCGCTACGGTCGCAGGTTCGAATCCTGCCTCGTGCATGGTTGTTTGTGATGTCCTTAATATAGTTAGGTATAAGTAGTTCTAGGTTATAGTGGACTGATGACATCAGAAGTTAAGTCCCATATTTCTCAGAGCCATTTGAATCATTTTTGTAACTTCCGGCTCTGTCATCTTCGTCTCTAGTGCCCTCAGTTTGCAGTCACATCTAATGAACTATCAACCTGCGTAGCCACACCTCGGAGTCTACGTCCAGGGTGAGAATTTCTCATGACACTGTGGCTGGAGTGTAACCTGGGAAGTATTGTCTCGCTCTCATGGTATTCCTTGTTGTGGCAGTACACAGTGCTGGTTGCAACCTCCCTAGCGAATTTTACATCGTTGTGCACTAAATCCTGTTCAAAACCTGCTCATATGTAACGGAGGAATGACTCTGATTCGCTAATGTGTCCCCAGATGCACGTAACTTGGTAACATCTCTTGCTGTCTGGCGGACTTTACACTGGACAAACTTGTGTCAGCAAACAATTCAGTTAACCTGTCCCTGTCTGGCTTTGACTTAAACGTCACTCTCACCCTTGGAATCCTGTGGTTAAGTAATACGCTACTGCATCAAACAAGTACAGCAGATAATCCTTGCTAAGAAACTGATCTCTTTCATAACCTGCGGTACTTCGTCAAAGAATCCGACATCTGTACCACAAAATACTCACTTCATTGCTTTCCGCATTTAAAGCATCGTGTTTCATCAATTGCGCTGTTTCTGAAGCAAATAAAAAATAAATAAAAGTAGAATAAAATACTTTATTGTTCTGATCCGTAGAATCTCTGCCTGATAACGTAATTTCGTCCACCATAAACAATGTTTTTGGAAAGCCTGCAACTGCATAACAAATCATTTAAATAATGAGGTACCGCACCAGTTCCGATTTTCCATGCAAATAAACCTTGAATCAGGGATGTTTTTACATTTTAGATTGCTGAGTAATGTTACGTAAGCATTGGGTGTAATGTGTGTGAGTTGTTAAGTGTCTCACTCGCTTCAGTTCTACTTCTACATCACGTTCAAAATAGTTCAAATGGCTCTGAGCACTATGGGACTTAACATCTGAGGTCATCAGTCCCCTAGAACTTAGAACTACTTAAACCTAACTATCCTAAGCGCATCACATACATCCATGCCCGAGGCGGGATTCGAACCTGCGACCTTAGCAATCTCGCGGTTCCAGACTGAAGCGCCTAGAACTGGTCGGCCACACCGACCGGTCTCTAAATCAAGTTCTAACTTCTCCTCCGTCGCATAAAATTTCACACCCGGCAACATAATAATCACAATGTTTATTTAAGTTACATCATAACATAACAGCAACCACATTTAACTTTCATAAAGTTCCACAGCTGTCGAAAAGTGAGTAAACGCATAAAAAATCATAACTGGTGAAATACCCTTCTTTATTGTTTGAATCACTTCCCCTGGTAATTAATTGATCTCGAATGGATAATGGTAGAGGCATTACAACATGTTACCAGCGTCTTCACAAATTATTTATTGTAAGAAATTATCAGGAGAATTATGCAGAAAGCCTAACTAGCTCCCGGAAAAGAAATGCCAGTCCTTTTAAAAATTAAAGGAGGTATCGAGAGTGGCATTAGAGGCACTTACATAGCCTGTAGCATACTTCCTTTGGCAGCCCGAGTAACGAATAAATTTTCTGTGAAGATTTTCATCGTAACTAGAGACGACTTTCCGGAATCTTGCTCGCGCCGCCTCCCTCGCTTGTTGTTGAACTAAGAAGGCCCATAAATCTTAACATTCATTAGCCCCGGCGGACGGCGCAGCTTTTAATCGATACTCAGGAGCCCGCTCGAGTGCTAATGTTTCCTTCTTGTTTCTTGCGTTCTCAGTGGTTCTTCGTTTACTTCACTGGAATTCTCCTCTAACTGAGCCGCGTCAAAATTTATCGCAAAACCTCTTTTCACTCGTATTGCGTGAAGAGGAAACTGTGGGCAAACTTAAGCGAGCCTTTAGTAAATTTTACGTAACAGGGGGCATTATAACTTTCAACATTTCCGTTTCTATTACTCCTATCTTTAATGAAATAAAGTCCTCTTGTTGCTTTCAATTGAAGCATATATTCGTCGTCTTAATAAAGGAAATTGTGTGTTGAAGCGTGAGACGGTTGTACCTCTGTATTCCACCTTTTCTCCTATATTTGTGCAGGTTGAATCACCTGAAACATGCAGCCCGAATCATTACCTGATGGAAAGTAGACACACAATTCTATGTGATGCGGAATTTGCTGCTAGATGCCACGAGGGACGGACCTACTATTATGCAAGGGATGGAGGTGTTGTGTTATCAATATAGAAGCAGTGACAGCAGAATGGATCATTCAGGAAAGATATTCGATATCAAACGTGTTTTCAGTGCACCACGGACAGTTTAACCCTTCCACAGTTGCCCATGTAAGCTGTTGGTGATGTGAATGTGAAGTGGGAACGCGAACAATCCAGAGCTAAACCGAAGGATCGTCGAACATTGCAGAGCGTGTTCCGAAAAAATCATATGAAATCACTGGAAGGAATTCAAAATGGTTCAAATGGCTCTGAGCACTATGGGACTCAACTGCTGTGGTCATTAGTCCCCTAGAACTTAGAACTACTTAAACCTAACTAACCTAAGGACATCACACACATCCATGCCCGAGGCAGGATTCGAACCTGCGACCGTAGCAGTCGCACGGTTCCGGACTGCGCGCCTAGAACCGCGAGACCACCGAGGCCGGCACTGGAAGGAATTATTCGTGAGCTGTAAAGTACTAGCAGCAGTCCAACTGGTACAACTACTCTGTGCAGAGAGTCAAAGAGAATGGTGTAGTATGATCGAGCAAAGCTTCCTGAGAAAAACATAGTCAGTCCTAAGCTACGTTTGAGGTGGTGTAAGGAATGATTGCACTGGACAGAGGATGACTAGAAAGGAGTGATTTGTAGTGATAAACTACTCTGTACACTATGGCAATCCGATGATATGTATGGGTCCGGTGAAATCCTGGCGAACGTTGCCTGACATGTGTAGTGCTAAGATTGAGGGTGGAGTTAGGTATCGATCTGTTTTTCGTAGTTACAATGAGGTCCCATTTTTGTGCATAAGAAAGAACTAAATGCGACAAGAAACGGATAAAATTTATATCACTGTGTACTAAGAATAGTAGAGGAACATCTCGGAGACGTTGAATGACTGTCCCAGCATGTGAAGTCGCTTTGTCATAAAGCACCATCTTTGAGACAGGTGCTTGTGGACAGAAATATCGCTGAAATGAGGTTGTCTGACTAGAATCCCGATCTAAACTCAATGGAACTCCTTTGCAATAAGTTTGGACGTAAACTTAGCTCAAGGCCACAATTCCCTATGTCAGTAGTTCGCAGCTCGTGGTCTCGCGGTCGCTTTCCCGCTCCCCGAGCCCGGGGTCTCTGGTTCGATTCCCGGCGGGGTCAAGTATTTTCACCTGCCACGAGATGACTGGGTATTTGTGTTGTCCTCATGATCTCATCACCATTCATGAACGTGGCGAGGCTGGACTGATCAAAGGATGGGAATTTGTACGGGCGCTCCATTCCGGAACCGCGGAAGTCCCATAGCGCTCAGAGCCATTTGAAACATTTTGACCTCCCAGTTGAGCGCCCCCAAAAAGCAGACATCATCATCAATGTGACTACGTTTCTTGGTTTCTGCCTTTGAGGGACGATGGGCTGCCATGACTCCACAGGCATTGAGACGCCTCATGCGGGTCACCCCTGATTTTCCATGTGCTGGTCCCCCGACCTGTACGCAAACAATATCGCATCACTGTGTAGCAGGTCCTCTCAACCCCCCACAGTGCATTCATGTTGTTGTTGTTGTTGCCTTCAGCCCTGAGACTTATTTGATGCAGCTCTACATGCTACTCTATCCTGTGCAAGCTTCTTCATCTTCCAGTACCTACTGCAACCCGCATCCTTCTGAATCTGCTTAGTGTATTCATCTCTTGATCTCCCTCTACGATTTTTACCCTCCAAGCTGCCCTCCAATACTAAATTGGTGATTCCTTGATACCTCAGAACATGTCCTACCAACCGATCCCTTCTTCTGGTCAAGCTGTGCAACAAACTTCACTTCTCCCCAATCCTATTCAATACTTACTCATTACTTATGTGATCTACCCATCTAATCTTCAGCATTCTTCTGTAGCACCAAATTTCGAATGCTTCTATTCTCTTCTAGTCCAAACTATTTATCGTCCATGTTTCACTTCCATACATGGCTACACTCCATACAAATACTTTCAGAAAAGACTTCCTGACACTTAAATCTATACTCGATGTTAACAAATTTCTCTTCTTCAGAAACGCTTTGCTTGCCATTGCCAGTCTACATTTTATATCCTCTCTACTTCGACCATCATCAGTTATTTGCTCCCCAAATAGCGAAACTCCTTTACTACTTTAAGTGTCTCATTTCGTAATCTAATTCCCTCAGCATCACCCGACTTAATTCGACTACATTCCATTATCCTCGTTTTGCTTTTGTTGATGTTCATCTTATATACTCCTCTCAAGACACTGACCATTCCATCCAACTGCTCTTCCAAGTCCTTTTCTGTATCTGACAGAATTACAATGTCATTGGCGAACCTCAAAGTTTTTTTTTTTCTTCTCCATGGATTTTTCTTTTCTTTCCTTTACTGCTTGATCAATATACAGATTGAATAACATCGGGAAGAGGCTACAAACCTGTTTTACTCCCTTCCCAACCACTGCTTCCCTTTCATGTCCCTCGACTCTTACAACTGCCAACTGGTTTCTGTACAAATTGTAAATAGCCTTTCGCTCCCTGTATTTTACCCCTGTATTTTACCTTTAGAATTTGAAAGAGAGTATTCCAGTCAACATTGTCAAAAGATTTCTCTCAGTCTACAAATGCTAGAAACGTAGGTTTTCCTTTCCTTAATCTTTCTTCTAAGATAAGTCGTAAGGTCAGTATTGCCTCACGTGTTCCAGTATTTCTACGGAATCCAAACTGATCTTCCCCGAGGTCGCTTCTACTAGTTTTTCCTTTAGTCTGTGAAGAATTCATATTAGTATTTTGCAGCTATGACTTATTACACTGACTGTTCGGTAATTTTCACATCTGTCAAAACCTGCTTTCTTTGGGATTGGAATTATTATATTCTTCTTGAAGTCTGAGGGTATTTCACCTGTTTCATACATCTTGCTCACCAGATGGTAGAGTTTTGTTAGGACTGGCTCTCCCAAACCCGTAAGTAGTTCCAATGGAATGTTGTCTACTCCGGGAGCCTTGTTTCGATTCAGGTCTTTCAGTGCTCTGTCAAGCTCTTCACGCAGTATCGTATCTCCCATTTCATCTTCATCTACATCCTCTTCCATTTCCGTAATATTGTCCTCAATTACATAGCCCTTGTATAGACCCTATATATACTCCTTCCATCTTTCTGCTTTCCCTTCTTTGCTTAGAATTGGGTTTCCATCTGAGCTCTTGATATTCATACAAGTGGTTCTCTTGTCTCCAAAGGTCTCTTTGATTTTCCTGTAGGCAGTACCTATCTTACACCCAGTGAGATAAGCCTCTACATCCTTACATTTGTCTCTAGCCATCCCTGCTTAGCCATTTTGCACTTCCTGTCGATCTCATTTTTGAGACGTTGGTATTCCTTTTTCCCTGCTTCATTTATTGTATTTTTATATATTCTCCTTTCATCAATTAAATTCAATATTTCTTCTGTTGCCCAAGGATTTCTACTAGCCCTCATCAAGTTACCTACTTGATCCTCTGCTGTCTTCACTACTTCATCCCTCAAAGCTACCCATTCTTCTTCTACTGTATTTCTTTCCCCCATTCCTGTCAATTGTTCCCATATGCTCTCCCTGAAACACTGTACAACCTCTGGTTCTTTCATTTTATCCATGTCCCATCTCCTTAAATTCCCACCTTTTTGGAGTTTCTTCAGTTTTAATCTACAGGTCATAACCAATAGATTGTGGTCAGAGTCCACATCTGCCTCTGGAAATGTCTTACAATTTAAAACCTGTTTCCTAAATCTCTGTCTTACCATTATATAATCTATGTGACACCTTTCAGTATCTTTCATGATTCTTGAACCAAGTGTTACTATGATTAAGTTGTGCTCTGTGCAAAATTCTACCAGGCGGCTTCCTCTTTCATTTCTTATCCCCTATCCATATCCACCTACTATATTTCCTTCTCTACCTTTTCCTACACTCGAATTCCAGTCAGCCATGACTATTAAATTTTCATCTGCCTTCACTATCTGAATAATTTCTTTTATGTCGTCATACATTTCTTCAATTTCTTCGTCATCTGCAGAGCTAGTTGGCATATAAACTTCTACTACTGTAGAAGGTGTGGGCTTCGTATCTATCTTGGCCCCAATAATGCGTTCACTATGCTGTTTGTAGTAGCTTACCCGCATTCCTATTTTCCTATTCATTATTAAACCTACTCCTGCATTACCCCTATTTGATTGTGTGTTTTTAACTCTGTAGTCACCTGCCCAGAAGTCTTGTTCCTCCTGCCACCGAACTTCACTAATTCCCACCATATCTAACTTTAACCTATCCATTTCCCTTTCTAAATTTTCTGACCTACCTGCCCGATTAAGGGAACTGACATTCCACGCTCCGATCCGTAGAACGCCAGTTTTCTCTCTCCTGATAACGACATCCTCTTGAGTAGTCCCCGCCCGGAGATCCGAATGGGGGACTATTTTACCTCCTGAATATTTTACCCAAGAGGACGCCATCATCATTTAATCATACAGTAAAGCTGCATGCCCTCGGGAAAGATTACGGCCGTAGTTTCCCCTTGCTTTCAGCCGTTTGCAGTACCAGCACAGCAAGGCCGTTTTGGTTATTGTTACAAGGCCAGATCAGTCAATCATCCAGACTGTTTCCCTTGCAACTACTGAGAAGGCTGCTCCCCGTCTTCAGGAACCACACGTTTGTCTGGCCTCTCAACACATACCCCTCCGTTGTGGTTGTACCTACCGCTGAGGCACGCAAGCCTTCCCACCAACGGTAAGGTCCATGGTTCATGGGAGAGAGTGCATTCATTTCACTTTACAAAATGGGAACCGCAAGAGACTACTAGAGAAAACTGCTCTTTTTGGCAGGCAGTCCAGATGTAAAACTATAACATCAAACAACAAATATTAGTAAGCACGTTAATAGAGGTGAGACATTCCTTAATGCTTTCAAAACTTCATTACAGTAAGTGACACTGCAGAAGTCTTATCACAGTCCGAATAAATGACGTGATGAGTAGTTGTACGCAATGTCAATTACATAAGGCCTGCGAGTCTGGTCAAGATTCAACTAGGTATAAAGAGACGTAAAGTATCGTAGTGTTCACCATAAGTCCGAAACTGGAAATAAACGACGACACGTTTAGCAATGCACTCGGAATCCAATGAAGCTCATATTGCCAATAAGAAGTAACCACGAAAGGTATGTAATAAATGGCAGTGCATAAGTGTGTAAGATCATGAAGTAAAGTTGTGGTGATGGACGGGGAGTAGAACCCAGTACCTATATGAATTGTTAACTAAGCACACAGTCAGATATGAGATATTAAATATGTTTAGCAACAGTGTCGTATAGGAACCCGAGACGTCGATATAAATGATTTTAACCTGGCATTGTAGCTATTGTATTATAGCTACGTATACACATGAAATACTTATTGTTTCTTCACCAGTAGCGAGATGAGCACATGTTCGGCTAGAGATAACGCAACAAATAGCTCTGTGCTGCCTGGGCCTTCAACGCCACGGATATTGTGGCGTTGTTGACCCGACGCAAAGAGGTGTCAACTATTAAATTCTGTTTCACTATTAGATAGGATCACGCCGTTCGTAGAAAACTGGAGTACTCTGACTTCATGAGGAAACAACTTAATGATGAGACGGTATCATCCTGAATGGTTCAAATACAGAGGAAAATTGGAATCAGAGCTCGAATACCAGTCCAGGGTCAATATTTTCAAAATATCAAGTTCACTTAATACGAGATATAAAGGTTTTACGACCTTCTACGGAGATTGGTTCGTGAACTAAAGTAATATTAGTAATGTAAGAAACCTTAATGAACACAGAGGTTCAGCAAGCAGCGATTTCCATCTTTGGCAGCCAAATCTAATCCAACTATGTTCCAGTCGGTAGCTAACGGACACGTTTAATATTGATTTTGAAACTCGGAGTATTCGAACATTATTTACTTGGTGTTATTGGTGGTGAAGAGGGTATGTTTGTTGGCGTTAAAAACTGGTACCTCAAGAGCGAATAGAGCCCACACCTTAGCTATTGCAAGCTAACATCAGTCCAGCTAACCGCCGAATTTCACATGTGGGGATTTATGTTTTAGTCATAATGGGGTACACTGTACACGACACAAGGAGTTTTGATTTCCACTTGAGCTATTACTCCGAATAACCACAAGTGTATTTAACCATGGTCTTATTTTCTTCAAGATTGTAGTATACTTTGTTCCATTACAAATTGAATAATTCGCAATTTTAACGTCATTAGGAGCGTGGTTTATGCACTAGAAAACAGAGTCCATAGCGAAGTAAAAACTAATGTTTGTGAATTTGTGTTCTGCTTGTATTTAACAAAAGGTTAAAAGTAGTGGAGACAATTGATAAGACTTGTAGTGAACGCTATCATGAAAGTCACCTTGTATCATTTCAAGTACAATCATGAGAGATAAAGCAATTACAACATCCAGTAAGACAAATTGGCATTGATGAAGAACGTTCCAGACATTTTCTACTATGGTCAATAACAGCGTATCAGATAACTGGCCGGTGTGACAAGCAAATAACTTTCATGAATCAATTGACTTCAGCAGTCATATTGAGTATAAAAGAAAGCAAGGAGGATTATATTACATGTCTTGTCGAAACGATATCAGACGCGAAGAAGGATCTCGAACTGGGAAGGATGGTGAAGGAAATCGTCTGTGTCCTTTCAAAGGATTGATCCTGGAATTTTCTATAATAGATTTAAAGAGTAACCACAAAACTAAGTCAGTGCGGTCTGATGGTGATTTGAAGTATTGTTTGGTAACGTCATAAGGAGAAAATACTGAGTGAGCCACAACAAACGTTATCTCAGATGACAGGCTGTATACGTCTAGAAAATGTATTGTTATTGGTATACTTCTGACGTTACAAAGAAGGTATTTTGTGTTACGAACCGCTTACTGCGATATGTCCTTCGCAGCTGAAATTTATTGTCAACAAATGAGATGCCTTGTGTAGCAGAGTAAGAAATGAGATCTGGAAGACATCAAGGAAATTGGTTAGTAAACACCCCTACTGCTAGGCTCCTAATCTGCCATCCGCATGTGTTTAGCTTTCTCGCCACTTATAGATGATCATCAAGAAAGTTAGCTTATGTTTTCTTTTGTTTGTGTTTGCTGTTTTGTTTCAAAGATTGCGCTGTAATCGTTTCTTAAGCCATAATCAGCAAGTTGCTACATGCGTGGCATCAAAAAACTACCTGCACATCATCAGATGGTTTTCAATAACGAAGTGGAACACATTGCTCACAATTACTCAAATACTTTTTTTCTGTTTTCTTCAATAACCTAACGGGGAACGCTATTCGTATACATCACACTGATACAAGTGATTTCTCATCTAATACCATACAACAAATAGCTATCTTAATTTTCCCTCATACTCAAGTAGCTTTACCGGAATACAACGTAAAACCAACAATATGGGTTTGAGAGTTGTTGCTGAATGAAACACCGTTAACAGAGTATTCGGTGACACCATTTCATTTACAGATTTGTGTGTTTTGATTTGCAATTCCGCAGTAGTGATTATTGAACTAAGGAGACGTCTTATGACGGCGAAATTTGTAAAGGTTTCGTACTGATTTCGATATAGCAGTTTGCAGCTCTGTCGCAGACGATGTAAAAAGTTACACCCTCGCCAGTTTTGAACTGAGAGCTACTGACTCTTACTCTTCACAATGTGTCGACATTTTCGTGGATCCAGTGACCAACTACTGTGTTCATGGCCTCCTCATTGCCCTTGAGATTGCTGATAGAGCTAATTCACATATTTAGACAACGAGATTAGTTGTATTTGTAGCATGAAAACAATATAACCTTTCTGAGAACATGTATTTGATTAGTCAGTAACACACTAAAATGGAATTCATTCTAAATCTTAGATTGTAATACTACAAATAAGTCAAGAGAATCCTGAAAAAGATAGTTCTCTGCCATTCCAGGAAGTAAGAGAACTATCACAGCCTGGCCAGACTTGTTCCATGGCGTGTCATAGTCGTAGTAGTACTATTATGTTCCTACAAGCAATGTTTTTCTTGAGTGTGGCAACAATTTAG
Source organism: Schistocerca gregaria (assembly GCF_023897955.1). Taxonomy (NCBI): domain Eukaryota; kingdom Metazoa; phylum Arthropoda; class Insecta; order Orthoptera; family Acrididae; genus Schistocerca; species Schistocerca gregaria. Next base: position 351,495,816 of record NC_064922.1, on the reverse strand, counting down.
GAGTGCAGCTTGTTCATCAACAATGCAGCAGCTTAATTACTTTCCTACGACACTATTAGGGTTATTCTAGTATTTATGGTGGGGAAGAAGAATGGAAAGTTGCAGAAGACCACAGTAGATACAAAATTAAACGAATGTAATCCACTGAGTTACATATCCATTTCATTGTCATCTAAATATAGGACGGCGTGTCAACAAATACTTCGTTCTAGCTTTATGAAATACCCCGATATGTATTACTTACTGTCCACAAACCAGCATGGATTTCGAAAGCATCAGTCTTGTGAGGCATACCTGACACTTCATTTGCACGGTGTACAGTGTAGAGGGTCTCTTAAAATGATTCTTTGTCTAAGAGTTCCATAAAGGCTTTTGACATCATTCCTCACAAGGGGCTTCCAACCACATTGCTTTCCTATGGACCGTAGTCTCAGTTGTGCGACTGAATTCGTGATTTACTGTGTAAAAGACCGAAGTTCGCAGTAACCGACGGGACGTAACCTATTGAAATGGAAGTGATGAGTCGGATTCCACAAGTGAAGTCTCTAATGTATATACTCGTAATCTATTTAGCAGACAATTAGAACATTTCTCTTAGATTTGTGGCATTTGTCACTGCCATCTAGTACACTCCTCATAAGAGCAAAGCAAAATGCAATAGGTTGTTGAAAATATATCTTGACGGTACGAATTGTGACAATTGATTCTAATGAATAAAATGTATGAGGTCCTCCACATGAATACCACAACAATTCCGTTGAAGTTCACTTACACGAGAAATTAGTCACAGTTAAAGGTTATCGAATCAACTAAATATCTAAGAGCCACGTTTATGAAAAACTTAAACTGGACTCGTCGTGTTGAAAATATTGTGGGGAAGGAGACACAAAGACCGCGTTTTATTGGTAGAATACGTAGAAGAAGAAGCACATCAGTTAAAGTGTCCGCCTAAGAGACTCTTCCGTCCTCTTCGTGAGTATTCCGACGCAGTTTCGAGCGAGCTGGCTCAGTTGTTAGCACACTGGACTCGCATTCTGGAGAACGACGGTTAAAACTCGCGTCTGGATATCCTGATGTAGGCTTTCCGTTATTTTTCTAAACCGGTTCCGGCAAATGCCAGGATGCATCCTTTGAAAGGGCATGGCCATCTTCCTTTTTCATCCTTTCCTAATCCTATGGGAGCGATGACCTCGGTGTTTGGTCCCCTCCCCCAAATCAAACAACCAACCAACCCACGCATTTTCGGACTGAGCGAAGACATCGAAAAAGTTCAAAGAAGGGCAGTTCGTTTTGTATTATCACGAAATAGGGGAGATTGTGTCACGAATATGGCAAATGAGTTAAGATGGAAATCACTGAGACTCAAGTGTTTTACGTTGCAGCGATGTGTTTTCACTAACTTCCAGCCTCCTCCGCTGAATGCCACGATACTTCGTTTACCTCGACAGACATGGGAGACATGATAATTGAGATAAGAAACTCAGTGCTTGCACGCTAAGGTTTCGTTGTTCATCATTTCCACGTGCTTCTTGTTTGTGGAACAGTAGAGAACTAATGTGACAGTTGTTCAGAGAACACCCTGCCAAGCACTTAATTGTGGCCAGGCAGAGTGGCCGTGCGGTTCTAGGCACATCAGTCCGGAACCGTGTGACCGCTACGGTCGCAGGTTCGAATCCTGCCTCGGGCTTGCATGTGTGTGATGTCCTTAGGTTGGTTAGGTTTAATTAGTTGTAAGTTCTAGGCGACTGGTGACCTCAGAAGTTAAGTCGCATAATGCTCAGAGCCATTTGAAGCCAACTTAATTGTGAATTGAAGAGTACTCACGTAGATTTGGACGCAGATGTCAAGGGAGGGGTAGCATGAAGGAGGTAGGGGTCCAGGAATTGATACGAGTGCAGAAGTGTAGAATAAAGAAGTGAAAAGCCTCCAAAGTGTTCCTTACTTAGACGTACGCCACAATTCGTTTTATGTGAGGACAGAAAGAAAAGGAAGGAATATTTTCAGAATGACGGAAGGAGTAAAGGTATAGGGATATAAGAGAACATGGTTTCTTAGGTTTTGAGAAGAATGATTTAGGTCAGTAAACATAGCAGAATTTAAAAGAGAAAGTATAGTTTCAATGGAAACCGTTTTTTTCTAACTTTTTTGGAGAAGGGAGTATAAGGGCAGTTGAAGTGATAACGTAAGAGAGAAGAGAGAGTGAAAGCGAGAATTAGAAGAAATTAACAACGAATAAGACGAAATCGTTTATATAATTTTTGGAGGACAGATGGTCTACTAATAGATGGAGGGGGAGAGAGATATGTATTCGAAACAACACAAAAGAGTTTTAAGCCGTCGATCTAAACTGATTACTTTGTAAATATCTGAATAGGATTTAAATGGAATAAAAATTAAATATTTAACAAACTGTATATTCAAAAGAAGCTCACGTCAGTTGAAAACACATCTGAAAGGAAACGTACTAGGGTTGTTCAATAAGAAATGCTCAACATTTCTTAAAAAAGCCTTTGCTATACATAGACAAACGTCCTTGTTGGTGCTTCATATTTGATGTTTTTCTGTGTGCTGGTGAATTTTCGAACCGTTTTGGCAGATAATGGAGCCGTAGTACAGCGTCAAATTGGTGTCTACATAGGACTCACGTTACAGGCAGCGTTCTGTTGTCGAATTCTTGTGTGCCGAAACAGAAACCTTGGTGAACATCCATAAACGTTTTTGTGCAGATATGGCGATGCTACAGTTTACAGGATTACAGCTGGGTGATGGGTAAAGAAAGTTACAGCCTCAGGGAGTGCAGAAACAGAGCTTCAAGATCAGCCACGCTCGGGGCGTCCTTTGACAGAAACTGCTCCAGGTATGGTAAATCCTGCGGATGCCATTATTCGTGCCGACCGCTGCATCACAACTCAACAATTGGCTATATATCTGTCGGCCAGCGTTGGAAGAGCGTCTGCAATGATCGAGTCTCTCGGATGCTCACAGTGGACCAAACGATTCAACGAAAGGCAATTTCTTTTTAGCTGTTGGAGGTTAAAGATTCTCTACGGGGAACACACTTTTAAGATGACGAGAGTGTCATTCATGGAGGGAAAATACGGCTACGCCACAGGACAAGACCTTTTACCACCATGGAATACATGCTCTTCCACAACATTGACGTACGGCCATAGAACGTGATTGAGACCACTTACAAAAATAGGACATGGACAACACATGTTGATATATATTGTCACCAAATTCTGACCCTTAACAATAAATATTTTCCGAAAAAAAATGCGAGGCATTCCTTATTGAACGACACTCCTAATTATTTTTTTATGTTGCCAAGAGATCTTTCACTGGCTCTAAATAAAGACAAATGAAGAATAGGAATACGACATAACAAAACGTTTAATGGACTATAACATTATAACCAAAATCGCACATTGTTTTGTACTTCTATCACGCGTCTTGACACTGTATGTATAAGCACTCGGACTAACAAACTGAAGAAACTATTTCCTCGCAGGCTTCAAGGACACAGTTCGAAAGAGCGTCCATTGTAGTTTTTATTAAAAATGAAATTTCTCCAGCTGTACTTAAGATTTTTTATTTATTTCGCTACTAGTTTCGGCGTTGCGTCAATGCCATCTTCAGGCCAGTACACTTTGCTGAAATAGGTTCTGTGTGGCTCAGTCTAGAAGTCCGCAGTGAGATCTCACCGTAGACCTCTAGACTGAGCCACACACAACTGATTTCAGCAAAGTGTACGGGCCTGAAGATGGCGTTGACGCAACGCCGAAACTAGTAGCGAAGTAAATAAAAAATCTTAAGTACAGCTGGAGGAAATTCATTTTTAATAAAAATTGTACCAGCTGTGTCCCAACTTCATCCAGTTGAAATATGGATATACGTAGATCAATTGTAGTTGGTTGGTTTTGTGGCCAGTTATCTCTTAATGTTCTGCCGACTTCAGTCCGCATGTTTCCCATGAGGTTCGTATAAGAGGCCGTTGCGGCCACTCCATAACGTTGACGCGTGTCGTGATGAGCTTCTGCTGAACGAATGCTCACTTTGCAATGTGAAGTCCGCTTGTCCGTACAGCATTCGCACTGAAAGAAGCATTCCATTGCCCAATACGCGTGCGTACCGCTCACTGTGGAGAGTGCCTTCTATCCTGTGAAGAATTCCTGCTCCTCTCGCAGAAATCTATCCCCAGGAGGAAACAGATAGCCGCCCCTTCTTCTTGCCGTGGTTACATATTCACATCGATAGCGAGTCCCTTATGGCCTGTATACGACTCTTGGTTGATTGTTACTGCAGAAAACACTTCCTCGTTAGTGAAAATGACTTTTTTCCGCGATGCACTCAGTTCGAGCTCACCAAATGCCAGCCAGTACAAAATATTGTCTTCACTCCTGTTTCACTGGCTATGGTCTTGCGTGAAGTCCAGCGTCCATCAGCCTTCGGTGAATCGTGTCCCTGGAACCTGGGAAGATGGTCTCCAGCCGCAACTGCTTCGCATTCAGAAAGGAATTTTCCCTGCTCTTAGACACTAGCTCCCTTTTCTGCAGTGGGCTGATTCTCTTCATGCCTGAGCCAAGAGCTCTATTGGTAGTGTCTCTTTGAAGGTAGTTCCTCCACCATCTCGTTGTCTTATGTGGCGCGCCATCCTTTGTGCCAGATTTCCCGAAGCAACCATCCACCTCTCTCAGTGTGAGCCTTTGCAACACTTGGCCGGATGTGTATTTTTGCTAAATGCTCTTATTCTGATGCCACGACAGGAAGTAAACATATTTACGTAAAAAGGAGCAGAAGAGGAAAAGCTCTGCGCTGCAGCCATGATGGCACATCCAGGGGAGAGAGGAGGCTGAATAAGCTGTTGGCTCACTATCAACGGCTCCATCGCTTCGGACTCAACACCAGGCTGTAGTTGGCTGGCCAGCCCATCAGCCATTCAGCACGTTTTTCATATTAGTTGCATTGTGCTTCCACCTACGGCCACGTACTCCATATCAGTGACCTCAATAGTCACTAGACATCGTGAGAAAGCAGAATGGGGTGTTCCACGTCGCTCTCGGATCTCGAAAGTGGTCGGGTGATTGGGCGTTACTTGTGTCATACGTCTGTGCACGATATTTCCACAATCCTAAACATCCCTAAGTCCACTGTTCAGGATGTGACATTGAAGTGGAAACGTGAAGGGACGCGGACAGGGCGACCTCGTCTGTTGGCTGACAGAGACCACTGACAGTTGAAGAGGGTCATATGTGTAATACACAGACATCTGTCCCGACCATCGCACAGGAAATCCAGACTGCATCAGGAACCACTGCAAGTACTATGACAGTAGGCGGAGCGGTGAGAAAACTTGAATTTCATAGTCCAGAGTACGCCGGGGGTGAGAAAAGTTGGATTTCATGGTCGAGAGGCTGCTAATAAGCCACACATCACGCCGGTAAATTCCAAACGACGAATCGCTTGGTGTAAGGAGCGGAAACATTGGACGATTGGACAGTAGAAACTCGTTGTCAGGAGTGACGAATCATGGTACGCCATGTGGCAGGGTGTGGGTATGGTGAATCCCGCTGTACGTCATCTGCTAGCGTGTGTAACGCCAACAGTAAAATTCGAAGGCGCTGGTGTTATCGTGTGGTCGTGAATTTCATTGAGGGGCTTGCACCACTTGATGTTTTGCGTGGCACTATCACAGCACAGACTTTCATAGATGTTTTAAGCACCTTCGTGCTTCACACTGTTGAAGAGCAATTCGGGGAAGGTCATTGCGTCTTTCAACACTATCGACCAGCTGTTCATAATGCATGGCCTGTGGCGAAGTGGTTACACGACAATGACGTCCTTGTAATGGACTAGCCTGCACAGAGCCCCTACCTGAATCCTATAGAGCATCTCTGGGATGTTTTGAAGCGCCGACTTTGTGCCAGGTCTCAGCGACCGACATCGATACCTCTCCACAGTGCATCACTCCGTGAAGAACGGGCTGCCATTCCCGAAGATACCTTCCAGCACCTGGTTGAGTGTATACCTGTGAGAGTGGAAGCTGCCAGCACGGCTAAGGGTGTGCCATCACCATGTTGAATTCTAGCATTACCGATGGCGGGCGACACCAGCTTGTAGTCATTTTCAGCCAGGCGTCCGGATACTTTTGATCACATAGTGCATTTAGCCACTTTGAGACGGATGTTCAGGTAGCGGAATTTTCATTTAAACAATATGTTCATGAACGCAAAGCTCAATGCAGCATCTAGCTGCCTCCTGGATGTAATGCAAAGTTACAGAATACTAATTTACTATATGCTTACACAAACATAGAGGCCAGGATATAACACGGACAGCTTCATTGAACAAATATGTGAGCTGAAGAACATGTTAACAATTTCGGTACCACAACTGGCAGGATTTCTGAAAAATAGTTTTTCCTGTAATTTGAAGGAACATAGTGCGCAGCTCGTGGTCGTGCGGTAGCGTTCTCGCTTCCCGCGCCCGGGTACCCGGGTTCGATTCCCTGTGGGGTCAGGGATTTTCTCGGCCCTGTGATGACTGGCTGTTGTGTAATGTCCTTAGGTTAGTTAGGTTTAAGTAGTTCTAAGATGATGACCATAGATGTTATGTCCCATAGTACTCAGAACCATTTGAACCATTTTGAATGAACATAAGGTTTTGTTTTTTATAACAGGGTAAATAACAGCTTAAACATCAGCACTTGGTGTTAATGAAGTCCTAGGAAAGAATATTTCCCAATTGTTTACACAGAAGGGCGTCTACTGTTTGCGTATAATCGGCCGTCGCAGCACGTGCTGGCCACGCGCTGCGGGTTGTATGCACAGCAGGCGCGCGGCCGCCTGCGCCTGACAGCGCTGCTACCCACGAATCGCCGTCGTCACACAAGGCAGCGTATCTGGTAGCAGTGGAGGCTGCAGTGCTGCGACCGGGGCACGTATTTGCTGCAACAGGAGCTAATAACGGGCCCGCCCCCAGCACTCAGCGCAAATGAGGTCAGACCACACACTGCCGCTGCTGCTGCTGCTGCTGCTGCTGCTACCGGGCAGAAGCGAGCATTCCAGCCCGACACGTGTGCCGCGCTAAGCGGTTACACGGCCACTTGCATGTAACGATGTAACGGGATGCCGAACTGATGTTTATTCTTTGTTAACAATTCGCTCAACCATTGCAAATTAGTTCTATATCGAAATCTTATTCCCATATCTTTGTGAGTGAGTAGTATGTCAAGGAGTAATGGCTGACTTATCCCCTTTTCAAGACATTCATATAGAGGACAAAGTCTTGGACAGAGTGGTGGGATACCAGAACTGTTAGTTTTCAATGCGCTAGGCCCACGGTGGGAAGTTGCATTTTGTGGTATAGTATTTGTTTTGCTACTCAGTTTGGAGAAAGTAATTTATATTAATCAATAAATCAAGAAATTGCAGTTTCGTTGGGCATTTGAACTCAGAAAGGCAGCTGAAGCATGTAATTAAAGAATATTATTTTATTTCCATAATGTTTTGCATCACCTTGCACCGTAACTCCTATCTGCTGGTGGTAAGTTGAAATCTTATCCCTTTATCCTTGCACGATGCAATGAAACCAGACTTCCTACATTTTTTCGAAGAGATCCAAGTCGAACAGCAGAGTAGCGTAGTGACAGAATGGATAAGACTTTGGAATGACGTTCAAGAGCGATCAGTTAGTTTCGTATTGGGAAGCTAATTTCTGACATCATGGATTTGCTATATTATTGTGCTTCAAGAGATAATCAGTATTAATTGGTTTTATCAGTTATAAAAGGTGCACTAAAGTGCAGCACTTGAAACCAATAGGAAATAAAAGAATTGACTGTAGTAGGTGAAGAATATAATTGGCCAATTTCTATGAAATTCTGCTAGTATTTTTAAATGTAATGCTGTTACCAAGTACTAAACTTGTGTTAAAACATCGTACATTCTTCAACCAACAATTACATTATATAGAAAGTATTAGTGTGCACACTGTATAATAATTATTGTAGGGGTCTCTTTCTCAGGTGTTAATTAATACAGATTAACTTTGCCAGTGTGCTTTTGTGCCTCTCATTACCAGATGTGGGTTGTTATGGAAGCAGTTTCAGCTGTAGCGTGGTGTCCAAACCGTGCACGAGAGGATTATAGCCTCTTTGATAGTGGTTGAGAGAATGTTTGCAATGCCAGACATCTACTAATAAATCACTCCAACTAGAAATAATAACCTCCGTTGGGGAAGTAATGACTCATGGAACTGTAAGCACATGTTTGAAAAACATCAGTTCACTCTTACCAGGAAGGTATTTTCAGTAGGACCTAAAATTTTTCCCTCTCTCCCTGGACGTTCGCAAAATTAGCTCTACAGTTGATTGTAAGATACTTAATGTGATTTTTGGGCTAGTGGTCTTCAGACTGGTTTGATGTGGTCCAGGATGAATTCTGTGCCAGCCTCTTTATCTCAGAGTAGCCCTTGCACCCGACGTCATCAATTACTTGTTGGATATATTTCTCCACAGATTTTGCCCACAGGTGTCTTTACCACCATGGAATATATTCCTTGGTGTCTTAACACATGTCCTATTTCTTATACCTTCTTCTTGTCAATGTGTTTCATATGATCCTCTCCTCATCGATTCAGTGGAGAACCATTTTATTTACAGGTCCAGCCAGTTTCCTACATCCTCCTGAAGTTCCATGACTCAAACACTTCTATTCCTTTTTTACATCTTTCACTACAGTCCATGATTCATTAACGCACAGTACTGTGCTCCAGATGTACGTCCTACCTCTAAATTAAGAGTGTCGTTTTATGCTACGAGGGTTGCCCAGAAAGTCATGGATCGCCTTTTTTTCTCAGCCGAAAACAATGCTACGAATGGGAAATGTTACGTATGTATTATTTGAAGTCTCCTGAATGAGCGCGCCACATTTACATCACTTCCGACAGCATGGCTGCAGGAATGTTTCAAAATGAATTCTGTAGGTGTGTACATTATAAGCAATGTGCAATTACTGACTTTTTCACTGCAGCGGAAGAAACTGTGGGGAATACTGACAAAAGCTTGTGGAAAGTCTATGGAGCATCTACAGCCAACAGAAGTAGAAAAATGGCTCTGAGCTCTATGGGACTTAACTTCTGAAGTCATCAGTCCCCTAGAACTTAGAACTACTTAAACCTAACTAACATAAGGACATCACACACATCCATGCCCGAGGCAGGATTCGAACCTGCGACCGGAGCAGTCGCGCGGTACCAGACTGTAACGCCACTCCAGCCGGCGACAGAAGTAGAGGTAGTCGCTTGGCACAGAAGGCGGTTCGGCAGGACTCCACGATTTGCAGCGGTCGGGGAGACCATCTACGGGGGTCACACCTGACATGATGCAGAGAGCTGATGTCATTCGCTAGGACAGTCGCATTACGACTCGGCAGTTCGCACTGCATCTGTCAATCAGCAAGGGAAGTGTGGATGCAATTACAAGCGCTCTTGGATATTCAAAAGTGTGTCCAAGATGCGTATAGTAGTGTCTAACGGTCGATCGCAAATCGCACAGGAAAAACATTTGTCTTGATTTGTTGGAAAGTTTTAAAGTTGTGGGGAGGCCTTCTTGTCCTGAATTGTGACAAGAAATGAAATCTGGGTTCACCATTTTGAGTCCGAAACACAAAGACAGTCGATGGAAGCAACTGCTTCCACCGGTAACGTCATGAACACCATGATATGGGACTGTGAAGGCGTGATTCCCATTGACGTGATTCCAAGAGGCGGTGGCATTAATTCAGAAGCATATATCAACTCAAGACGCGCTTCCGGTGACTTCGGCGTCACAGCAACCCCTGGAGATGTTTTGCTGCAACACGATAACGCTCGGCACAGCAAAAGACTGATGTCCTCTGAACACATCGCGAAACAGGATTGGACAGTGTTACCCCATCCACGCTACTGCCCTGAACTAGCCCCCTCAGACTTCCACTTGTTTGGGCCATTAGAAGAATCGTGGAAGACATTTCGTTCTTGCTCCAACGTTCATCATTCTCCCTCCGATCGTGCAATATCATCCTAACCTACAGTTGAAACATTTGTGACAGTGTTCCACATTTGACTTTTGGAGTGGTGCATCTGTGATGCTACTGTTAATCGAGTCACTGGCCTCCTTCTGTAGTGCTGGGCAGCCTTGGAATCCTCCAATACAATTCCAGTACATCTACATCTACATATACATGTACTACTGACCATTAACATTGCCACACCACGAAGATGACGTTGTACAGACGCGAATTTTAACCGACTGGAAGAAGATGCTGTGATATGCAAATAATTAGCTTTTCAGAGCGTTCATACAGGGTTGGCGCCGGTGGCGACACCTACAACGTGCTGACATGAGGAAAGTTTCCAACCGATTCCTCATACACAAACAGCAGCTGACCGGCGTTTCCTGGTGAAACGTTGTTGTGATGCCTCGTGTAAGAAAGAGAAATGCGTACCATCACGTTTCCGACTTTGCCAAAGGTCGGATTGTAGCCTATCGCGATTGCGGTTTATCGTATCGCGACATTGCTGCTCGCGTTGGTCGAGATCCAATGACTGTTAGCAGAACATGGAATCAGTGGGTTCAGCAGGGTAATACGGAACGCCGTGTTGGATCCCAACTGCCTCTTACCACTAGCAGTCGAGATGACAGGCATCTTATGAGCATGGCTGTAACGGATCGTGCAGCCACGTCTCGATCCCTGAGTCAACAGATGGGGACGTTTGCAAGACATTAACAACCTGCACGAACAGTTCGACGACGTTTGCAGCAGCATGGAGTATCAGCTAGGAGACCATGGCTGTGGTTACCCTTGACGCTGCATCACAGACAGGAGCGCCAGCGATGGTGTACTCAACGAGGAACCTGCGTGCACGAATGGCAAAACGTCATTTTTTCGGATGAATCTAGGTTCTGTTTACAGCATTATGATGGTTTACATCGCGGTGAACGCACATTAGAAGCGGGTATTCGTCATCGCCATACTGGCGTATTACCAGGCGTGATGGTATAGGGTGCCATTGGTTACACGTTTCGATCACCTCTTGTTCGCATTGACGGCACTTTAAACAGTGGACGCTACATTTCAGATGTGTTACGACCCGTGGGTCTACCCTTCATTCGATCCCTGCGAAACCCTACATTTCAGCAGGATAGTGCACGAACGCATGTAACAGGTCCTGTACAGGCCTTTCTGGATACAGAAAATGTTCGACTGCTGCCCTGTCCAGCACATTGTCCTGATCTCTCACCAATTGAAAACGTCTGGTCCATGGTGGCCTGTCACAATACGCCAGTCACTACTCTTGATGAACTGTGGTATCGTGTTGAAGCTGCATGGGTAGCTGTACATGAACACGCAATCCAAGCTCTGTTTGACTCAATGCTCAGGCGTATCAAGGCCGTTATTACGGCCAGAGATGGTTGTTCTGGGTACTGATTTCTCAGGATCAATGCACCCAAATTGCGTGAAAATGTAATCACGTGTCAGTTCTAGTATAATATATCTGCATGTCTTATTGGAGTTTTAATGGCCAGTAGTGTACATACTCCGCGAGACACCGTATGGTGCGTGGCGGAGAGTACGTTTACCACAAACAGTCGTTTACTTTCCTGTTCCATTCACCGACAGAGCGAGGGAAAAACGGTTATCTGTATGCCTTCGTATGATCCCTAATTTCTCGTATCTTGCTCGAAATTATGCTAGCGAATGTAGGATCGTTCTGCAGTGAGCTTCAGATTCCTTTTCTCTAAAGTTTCTCAGTAATGTCCTTCTAAATGTCTTCTTCCCTCCAGGTTCAAATGGCTCTGAGCACTATGGGACTTAACTGCTGAGATCATCAGTCCCCTAGATCTTAGAACTACTTAAACCTAACTAACCTAAGGACATCACAAACATCCATGCAGGATTCGATCCTGCGACCGTAGCGGTCGCGCTGTTCGAGACTGAAACGCCTAGAATCGCTCGACCACTACGGCCGACTTTCCTCCAGGGATTCCCAGTTGAGCTTCCAAAGCACATATGTAACACAAGTGTTCTGATTGACCCTACCGGTAACAAATCGCCCCCGAATTGCTTCTATGTTTTCTTTCAATCCGAAGTGCTCGCGGCAGACAACCTTACTGAATCCCGTAAGAGTTCTGGTAAGGCGAGTGCATCCAGCACAGAAGAAGAAGGTCAATGGCCGGTTAGCCTCAACTGTATGAAGATGGTATCAGAAAGAACAGATACCATCTTCAGTCACTTATGTTCAAGGCCGTCCTGTACACCACAACATAATCAACGAACAGTCTAAAATTGTCGCTCACTCTGTTTGCTATATCATTTTAGTGTATAGAAATTAGCAACTGTCCTATCACACTTTCTTGGGGCACTTCTGGTGTTACCCCTGTCTCCAAACACTCGAGAACAACATACATGATTCTATTACTTAATAAGTACTCCAACTACTCATACATCTGGGAGCCTATTGCGTATTCATGTATCTTCATTAACGGTCTGCAATTGGGCTACCGTGCCGCACGTAATCTACAAGTATGATATTTGCCTGTTGCCCATCAATCCTAGTTTGCAGTACATCGAGTGAGAAAAGAGAAAGCTGAGTTTCACACGGTCGATGCTTTCTAAAGCGGCCATGACGGGTGGACATGAGCTTTTCGGACTCTAGAAAATTTATTACATTCAAAATCAGATAATGCTCTAGAATTCTGCAGCCAAACGATATTAAGGATATTCGTCTCCAGTTTTGCGGGTCCGCTCTTTACCCTTCTTATATACAGGAGTCATCTGCTCTTCTTTCCAGTCGCTTGGCACTTTGCACGAGTCGACAAATTCGCTGTAAGTGCAAGCTAAGTAAGGACTCAATGGCGTACAGTACTCTTTGTAACATCAAAACTGGGATTCCATCCTGACCTGGTGACTTAATTGTTTTCAACTCTTCCAGTTGCTTCTCTAAGCTAGGGATGCTTATTACTATGTCATCCATACGAGACTCTGTGGGATGGTCAAACGACGGTACGTAACTTCGGTACGTTTGTGCGATTATCCTGCGTGAACGATTTCGTAAGCTTTATAACGATATGTTTACGTAATGTGTATACACAAACATACGTTATAAACGTCCCCGTTCGTAGTCGCTAATTATAACAATATGTTTCTTTTGTGCTGCAACATATAGCTATAATCAGCGGTAGAAATATATTTGCGAACGCCGACCCTGTGCGGCTGCTTCTTGTTGGATCATCTGATCAGTCGGAAGTTGCGTTGCAGAGGAGAGTAAATGCCTATTCAAAATATAATTACTTTTGGATAGCTCAACATGAATTTCCTAAGGGAGCGTAGTTTATCATCTATTTACCAGTAGAATGTGGCACGGAGAAAATATTTCGCCGCATACAACTTCCGTCTGATTTCGACGAAAGAATTCGTGACTGTGAACTCTCTATTTGGCAGAAACATAAAGAAAATTAAATAACTTCATGAAGGAGTGAGACATAGATTCTACACTAAATAAATAGTCCATACACCAATTCCATTAAATCTGAATTTCTGGCAATTAATAGAAGAACTTACACTGCAATGAAAAATTTTACATGGATGCCGTTTTGACTGGCACTTCTCTTCTGGTAATGACAATAATTCCTTTGACGTTTTCACATACACGTCGCACAATAAATTTACTGCTATGCAGTGTTGCACTTTTAGCATTGCACTTTACTTTACACGAAAATAATATTATTTTTAACGATAATAATACGGCGGCAAGACATGCGCGTCCGACACAAGTTACAAGAGACAAGAGAAGAATGAGTAACTATTCATCGAGAATATCTCGTACATATGAAAAAAAAATGTGTAAAAGTGTTCTTCTTCTGTCCGTTTTTCGCGCCGCGGTTTTCAAAGTCAGTAACTCACCGCATCTCTGACGGCGCTTCGACAATAAATAAGTTACGTCACAGGTCGTTCACCTTTTACATTCTCGCAAGATTATTTGCTAACTGTAGCTGTTGCCGAGCGACTGCTCGATTAGTGAATGATTTAAAATGATAAGGCAATCACATAATGCTACAGCGTGGAACTTTTCGGCCTTCCGGGTGCTGTCTTCTGCTGCCATATCAGATTGGATACGAGTGACTTGATGGAAGCCTTAGACCCGCTTAGACATTTTACATAGGACCAGAATTTTCTCGGGTTTTTCGCTAGGTCTTTAGTCGAGGTATGACGGTGGTAGGTATCCTATGCTTCGCGCATAGATTTTTTCACAAATGCACGAATCTCTATTAATCTTGGCCTATCGCCATCTGCGCCGAGGCTGCAACAGACTTTGCTTCCTCAGCATTTTCAGAATTTTGTTATTAAACCACTGTTGGTCTTTTCTGTTCTTAATCGACTTACTAGGCGCATGCTAGTACTTGTCCAGAGCACAATTTGCAATCTGTTTAAACTTTGCATATAATTCCTCTATGTCCATCGTTCTGGATTAAATGATTGCAGTTCGTTGTCGAGGTAAGATTCTAATTACTGTTTAACTCGTCTTTCTGGCAGAAACACTCTCCTAGCCCTCTTGACTGATTTACTAATTTTTGTAACCATAGTCGCTATGATTACGTCATGGCTATTAACTCTCGTCGTTGATAAGGTCTAGCCTGTTTATAGCTACCGGGTCCAAGACACTTCAATTGCATCTGGGCTACCGAACTAGCTGCTCAAGAATATTTTCGGATAACATGTTCAAAAGCACTTCACAAGACTTTCTGTCTGTACCCCTGCAATGAAGCCATACATATGCCAGTCTATACTCGGTAGGGTAAAGTCACCATCAACTAATATTGGATAATCTGGGAATTTTTGCACAACCAAAGACTTTCTTTGAATAACTCCAGAACTATCACAGCGGAGTCGAGTGATTGGTAAGAATATACAGTAGCTAATCTGGTTTCAATTAAATCTGTTATGCATGTCCAAATAACTTCACCAGTACACCCAATTTCAGCCTCAGTAGAGACAATATTTTTGTCGACTGCAAAGGACACTCCCTCCCCACCTCCCACCCCTCCCCCGCCATACGGGATCTAATCTTTCTTTCTGATAGACGTTCCAAGACTAGCTAAATATCTCAGAGCTTTTTACTTCGGATCTTAGCCAGCTCTCAGTCACATGAATAATTTGAGGTTGAACATTCCCATGGAGGGCACTAATTCGGGAAATTCTTTATGAATACTTGGACAATTTAGTGACAAAATGTTGACAGTGAAATTTTCTTTGCTCTGAATGCGGCCTGATTTCGATATATGTGTATCGACTGGTATGTGTTCATGAGAGTAGCTCAACTACTGCCTAGCCTAGAAAAACCCCATATGCATTCCACAAGTACTATTCAAGTAGCCAAGGGACTTATGCGTTAAAAATATGCCTTTACAGAGAGAACTGCGAAGTTGCCCTAAGGACCTGCAAGTAGACAAACATTTGACACACATCGGATATAGTTTGTCTTCATGCAGGTACCTAGGAATACTTTGCACTATTTTCCGTAATGGCACATTTGTATAATTCACAATAAATGTGTGCGGGTACCACTGATGGTTTTTCCGAACTGAGAGGGCTACAGAAGGACCCTTTGCCGTCTTATTCACGCCACACGAGGGCGTAAAATAGTGAAACTGAGAAAGCATTTTCACGTATATGCTGCTTCGGATTACGTTCACAGTTCGTCGAATGATTTCAAACGATCCCTGCTGGTTCCACTCTAGACAACAGAGCGAAAATAGCGGTCACGCTACTCTCCCAAGGGGTGAGATGACATGAAGCTGGGTTGCTAGCCCATAATGTCCTCAGAGAAGCATCAGGAGATGTCACAACTTTCAAAGATTGTCAAAAATGTCTTCATGTGGCCATGGAATTACGAACTGTCGTTTTTTACTCGAAGAAGTGTGGGAATCAAAGTCCCAAGGAGGGGTGGTTTCATCGACGCCCTTTATGCGACCGTCTGAGGCCTTTTCGCGTGATTCTGAGAATCATACCTCTGCAGTTCCTACGATCACCGTGAAGGGACCTATTAGGCGTGATAACGGGAATCGATGAGCTGATGACTTTACCTTGTTGGATACTACAGATGTAATGAGCGTTTTAAATGAAACGATGCCCGCCATTTGACTGCGGGCTTTTATTAATTCTTTATTTCGCTATCGCGATTTCGGCTGTAGGGTCATTTTCAGCTCCAAAGTGAAAAACTGCGGTACGTATCAGACACGTCTGAATCACACGTCGTCGTCAAAATGTTACAAAATATTACATAACATATTGAGGCTACTGGTATGAATGTCTACATATGGTTTTTAATAGTTTATATTATTTCCACCACGATGTGTTATTTAGACATGTATGGTACTGCCTTTTATCACCTTGACTTAGAAATACTCCTACTGCCTCAGTCGTGATTCTGAAATAAATAAATAGAAGAATTACAAATGGTGGCAATTATTTCACATAAAAAGAATATTGTTAGTGATAAGGGAGGCTGATGGCATGTGGAAAGTTTGGTGAAACCTGTTGTCATATCTTTCAGTACCAAGGTAGTGATTGGTATATTCCAGAAGGGCTATTCAGTACCTCACACTTCACAAACCTGACAAATTTGATTTGTCAATCACAGCGCATGGCTGGAATTTGGTAAGAAGACATACACCTTCATACTAGCCTCCTGTTAATAGTTTTGCAGAAGTAACTGAGACTGTATTTCAGATAAGACAAGAAATTCTTCAAGCCATTTTTAGAAATTAATATCCATGATTTTATAACGTTGAAGACTTTTCTTTATCTAATCTTTGACTTCCTTTTATCATTTTACAATATTTGCAAACTATTAGTTTTCTATAAAACTGAACTTTAGTTTAAATATGGGGCAAATGTAACTCGGTGCGCTAATTTTATCTTTAAAACAGCAGCTGTTTTGACTGTCTTTATTTCCTGCTTTCCTTCATGCCCAGATTTAAGTCAGCTTTGATTTTACGAGTACTGGCCTACAATACAAATCCTTCTAGCTGAAAGTGAAAAAAAGTATTAAACAAAAGGTGGTGTCACCGCAACTGTCAAACTACATGGACTTTAAAACATCCATCTCACTTCAGGCGTTGACTCTCCGCTGACCCACTACTATGGCATTTTTTTTAAAACACAACTCTCGCATCATGGAGGCACAATTAGCGTGCTCTCAATAACAGTGGCATTTGCTTTGTCGTTTAGGGTTTTATAGGAAAAGCTACTAAATTCGAGACCGCTCATGCAGATGTCCTACTAACTTAGCTTGATTCTCACTACATCACATACAACAATAGGACGTCTGATCTCCTCATTACAAAGATAACACTGTGTGTGTGTGTGTGTGTGTGTGTGTGTGTGTGTGTGTGTGTGTGTGTGTGTGTGTGTGTATCCATATGTAGATTTCCAAACCTGAACTACAATGCAGTGATGTTCACGCATTGCTTGCTTTCACTTTCAAATACGCTAATACACCAACGTAGACGCACTATTACCTTAGTGCGTGCTTTCTCTACCTTAAACTGAAACAAAGTCTTCGCGTGATAACGTCACTTAACCCCTAGAACAAAATGTAAACTCTGCTATGTAACCGAGATATAGACCACTTACAAATGAGTGGTTTTTAGCTACGCTTCGTTCGGAATAGAATCGCTAACCACGAGAAAGCAATATATAACAGCAACTACTGTTACCCCACACAACATTCTAGGTTCTCATACAAATAATCACTTGGCGCTTAGAGTGGCGTAAATGTCTTTCAAATAAGCAGATAATAATCTCACGGAACTCTTCTAAATGACTGTAGCGTTTTGACTTTCCGAGTCTAACCACGATTCGAACTGATCTTAGTCCGGCTACCAAATAATAACGTCCAACTGAATTTCTGATGGGACAAACCAAGAACTATTCACTATTAAAAACAGTCTTGATCACGATTTATTTATTAAGGTGACCGGTTTCGACCACTACTGTGGTCATCTTCAGACCATTGAGTAGGAACCTCTTTCTGCTGGAGAGCAGTGAGTAGTGATTCTCCAGCAGAAAGAAGTTCCTAATCAATGGTCTGAAGATGGCCATAGTAGCGGCCGAAGCCGGTCACCTTAATAAATAAATCGTGATCAAGACTGTTTTTAATAGTAAATAGTTTTAACACATTGATCACTGTCACTCCCATAATGTATTCAAACCAAGAACTAATTCTCCATTTTAGAAACAGTTGCTTTTTCTTTGCGGCTGTCGTTGGACTTTTGCGGCGGCAGCTGTGCCGTAGTGTTATCTTTATAGCAAGCCGTAGCTCAGAGTTGTTCGTGAGTAGAAAACTCGCTAACTTTGACCGGATTCCTCTGCTCAGATATTTTCAGGTCACAGTCTCTACAACATTCTACAAAAATACATATAAGGACACTTTCCAAACAACTAATTAATCCACCGGTTCGTTTCATACCAGCAGATTTTGATAACAAGAGGAGATGACATCTACTAGTAATGCCGATTTAACGAAACACAAATTTTGGCGCACTGCGCGCCACAAGCTCTCAGTCGATATCTGCATATAGCTTAATCACTCTGTAATACCGCTGAAAAATCAAGAGCGAGAAGGCGAGTTGGATTCGCATTAGTCAGTGTGGGTGGGATCAGCCACAAGTTTTCGGCTCGGGCTGAACGAACCAACCAAAGGAGGAGTTACACAAACGGGGTGAGTTCGTTTTTGTCGGGGAGGCAGGCCCACTACATAGGCGTTTCCCAAACATCCCACAAAGTTGGCGTTAGTTTCAGCTGCGTTTCCGAGAGACCAGAAGTGGCGAGAAACGGCAAGAAATAGAACCCGACGATGAATTCCACCGATGACAAAGGAAGGAAACAGCAATTAACTGCTAGCAATGTTATGGAGTATCAGGAAACATAAACTCAAACCGCAGCGACTCGAATCGAAACTCAGCCAGTCGCAAGAAGAAATCGGAATGACAGCGATATCTTGAAATCAAGTGACGAGAGAGTGGGATGAAGCGACTCTGTGCGAACAGAAGATTTGGGGGTTTTCTATTTCGGATGTGGAAGTGAAAGGCTTACATTCTCCTGTCAGGCTTGGGACGATGAGCAATCGACAGGACGGTGTGTATCTGGGGTGCTGAAAGAGACCCAAGCATGCCACAGGGCGCCAAGGAGGTGCTAAGTGCACGCAACAGCAGCGGAACGGTCAATTCTCTCCTCTGACCCCAATAAAGTGAACTTCGGTCTTATCGCCCCTAGAGCAAAGCAAAGTACCCTATCACGTACAGCATACAGTTATCTTTATGAGGAGCTGCACTAGAAATTAATTCACTGGAAATGTTTCATTAGTTAGTTATAGAAAACCCACAAACCCAACTCACTATTCTTTCTTTCCAATCACAATATGTATGTCGTGACCACTAACACATGTATCTTTGCTCATTATTTACATGTATGTACTCTGGTTTCAGGTAAAGATCAACTTCTTGTTGCCATTCTGGTGGTGCTTAATCAGCACATAACTGGCGATTGCTTAAATGTGTGTGAACGCTTATTGAGAAACTTGACAATGCGCAGTGCAATCATTACGTTTGTGAATCCATCGTATGACCATACGATAATGTCCCAATTTCACTCCAGTCTCCGCAGCTCGTGGTCTTGTGGTAGCGTTCTCGCTTCCCGCCCACGGGACTCAGGGATCGATTCCCGGCGGGGTCAGGGATTTTCTCTGCCTCGTGATGACTGGGTGTTGGTTGTTTTTCATCATCATTGACTCGCAGGTCGCCGAAGTGGCGTCAACTAAAAAGGACTTGCAATACGGCGGCCGAACATCCCCGCATGGGGCCCCCCCTGGCAAACACTGCCATACGATCATTTTATTTTTTTTTGTCTCCAGTATTCGGTACTGCTCTTTACTTTGTCCGCAGTAACGGAAAGAAAAAATATGTTCTGCTCGTAATCACAACGTTGCATTATATTTGGTTAGTAGCTACTAAGTGTTCTAAACTTATCTATTCGGTTTCTTAAGTTACTATCGCTTACTTAATACGATGTTTTGGCACAAACACAAACTCCAGAAAAAGCAAATGTAAAGTTAAGTGATGGCTGGTGCCCTTATGAGATACGTTTTATGCGACTCCCAAGTACCAACTCGGTAGGAAACTCTTAATTTAGAGTGTTTCCTACGAAGCAACACCCGGCTGAGGGAACTTATTGGCCCATCTTTAGGTGTTGCTAACTTTCGCAGCTTTAAGTATCAATCTGCGGTCACTGATTCAGGAGGCAATTACTTTCTGTAGAAAACGACATTCTGTCTATGGAGGTGAGTGATTTAGGCATTCCCCAGTTCATTTTATTAGACACAATCATATCATAACCGACCTCGGTTATACGTCGACTGTCTTGAGATTTTACATGCCATAGTCGTCATTTGTTGAACAAATGTGATATTATGTGACTGCTTATAAACTATAAAGAATTGTGTTCTAAACAGGTTGATCTTTGATAATGCTACGACTCAAAAATGGTTCAAATGGCTCTGAGCACTATGGGACTTAACATCTATGGTCATCAGTCCCCTAGAACGTAGAACTACTTAAACCTAACTAACCTAAGGACATCATACAACACCCAGCCATCACGAGGCAGAGAAAATCCCTGATCCCGCCGGGAATCGAACCCGGGAGCCCGGGTGTGGGAAGCGAGAACGCTACCGCACGACCACGAGGTGCGGGCTATGCTACGACTACAGAATAATTTAAATTGCAGAGGAATAAGTACTCTTATCAGCAGCCAGTTCTTAATAAATGCTATATAAATGAGACCTCTAGGTTATCCTGTGCACAGCAATTTTCAGCTGTAATCTTCAAACTTTCTGATCCTTGTTTCCTAATTTAATCTACTCATCTTCCATCGGATGGTCCTTAGTCCTTACTTATGTCACAACGAGCTTTCCGGCCTTAGCCATCATCGCTTCGCTACATGTCCAGCTCACCTCCATTTCGTTTCCATTATACTGATACTTGGGTCAAAACTAGTCATACGCGTTGACTCTCTCGGACACATCGGAAAGTTATTACGAACATCCTGTTACATTTTTTTTTTATTCAGTTGCTGTCAGACGGTCCATAAGTAAAAATTATCAGTATACCGTAATACATCCTGTTACGTTCACAAAAAGCAGTCATGAGCAGTTTTATTTTTCTGTTCCCTTCCTTACCGCCCCTCCAGCAGTTAGCTCCCAAATATTTAAATAGGTACATCATTGACTGGATGATTTACTTCATTGCTAAGATGCCATATTTTCTTCCCAGTACGTTTATTGTTTTAGTATTATAATAGATTTTCGGGGTATACTTTCTAACGATGTCTAAAATCAGAAATTATTTACACTAGAGATAAACTGTAGAGTGTCATCAGCAAAATGTGATTGAGATATCTTTCATAAAAACATATTCATTTTTGGTTTTCAAGTTTAAGGATCTTAAAACTTCGAAAGCATAGCTCAGATTAGTAATGGTGATGTGTAATCTCCTGACCTGACGTCTAATTCAGTTGAGAATTTCTGGTATGCCTGATGAAGTCTAATGGAGGGAGAAAGGAAGAGCACGGTTAACGACCAGTTGGGGGCTAGGGCAGCAGTATTAAGGAATAAATTGTTCAGTACATCAACTCAGAATACTTCAGTGGCTTCTTTCTTAATGACTGATCGTACGAATTTTGTTGAAAAGGTGTTAACACATTGTATAGTTTAAGCTTTGCAACAGAAACCAGGCACAAGTACAGTTTAATAAAAGTTTACTAAAATCAAACTATTAACTGTTTCAAAGAAATACATCTTCAGGCAAATTTTACATATTTTCTTACTTTGCTCCTTTGGCTTCGGTTTAAAGTTATTATCGGTTTTGTGTACTAAGATAAAATAAGAGTTTTTCTTCCAAAATCTGGTAAACTTGCAATAGGGTGACCTTCACGTGATCTTGAAATTAATGCAGTAAAAAGTGACAAAAAAATTCTTCGTGTATTTGTTTTCTGTATTCTGAACTTTTCCACATTTCGTAATGTTAACAATGTAAGTACCGTTAAATTCTTCGGGAACAAGTTGAAGAAACACCATCCCACATTTTTTTTTTTTTTTTTTTTTTTTTGCAGCAAACACACAAAAGATTTACATAATGTGACCAATCTTCACTTAAGTAACAAAGCAGTAGTTTCAAAGATGTAGTAAAGATGTCTAGTGACAGACACTGTATAGAGTATATCCTCGCTGAAAAACGTGTCTCTGCTAGCGCGATAAAATTAATTTAAAGGTCGAAAGTAGAAAGTAATATTAGGTATAAAAAACCGGAGCATGAAGTAAGTTAATTAGTGTGAACGTGGTAGGGAAGCTACAAAATCTGGGAAGGAAAACGCCAAGACTTAATCGAGATATAGTGGGGTCAGTGAAGTGAAATAGAAAATGACACGGATTTCTGGTCGGAATATAGATAATATCCACAATGAAACTTGACTCTGCAGCGAAGTGTGCCTTGATATGAAACCTCCTGGCAGATTAAAACTGTGTGGCGGACCGAGACTCGAACTGGGGACCTTCGCCCTTCGTGAGCAAGTACTCAACCACATTTTTTTTTATTATTATCAGATTGACTTGGTATATTTCACGAGAATTCAGACAACCATAGTCAAATCATCATTTAATATTAGCTGCAAAAAGAAAATCAACAAATTAGTTGAAACACAAATAAAACATTACTTCTGAAGGAGAAGACCAACCCGTTATCCCACCCGTATGAATTTTGGGTGTATATATATACATGCAAAAGAGAAAAAAAAATTACGAAAAAATACAACAAGGGAGGGGACTCAAGCTCAGGGAAGAAACAGGAATCACAGGGGAACTTAACCAACACATTGACGGTTAAACACAAGAAAAAGCATATTCGCAAAAAGCGTTCGGTATTGTGGTAACCGCTGCCATTTCCAATGCGCAGTTGACAAGTAATGGTGAAAAACGCGGGGATCTGGGTCATTACCGCCTTCAATGACGTAGTGGACATAGTAACCCAAGAGCCAGACAATCGTGTTCGTTTTCGTCTGAGTAAAATAAGAGATGTCCGGATGTAAGAAGATGTCGTCTGGGAATGCGGTTTCAGGCCCTCTAGTAAGAAAAGCTAATTGACGGCGGACCCAGAGCCAATGATCCCGTCCGCAAGCAACTAGCCTGTGAAGTAAGGTGTCAGTTTGATGACATTCCTCACACTGATCAGTCGGACGAAGGCCAATACGAAAAAGACGATCACCAGTAGGTATCAGACGGTAAATGACCTTATACCACGTTGAAACAATCTCCATCGGCAAAATGGGAAGACTAAGATGAGGCCAGACCGTTTTCCATGACGTTGACGGGGAAGCTGTACCCCAACGGATTTGTAGCATGTTGGTAGTAATATGCGTCATAGAAAGTATATCAGCACCCAGAATACCAACAAGTACAAAGTATTCACGAATGTGCCGCAATTTAGGATTAATCCGTCCAACATCAACAGGAGGGGTCAGACTGGCCGGCCGGAGGCGGGAAAGTAAACGAGAGGTGACTGAATGCGGAGCCCGCGTACAGGTTAAAACATTGCGGCGGGCAAATAAGATGGACGTCTTCACTTTGATATCTGAAAGACCCAATCCTCCAAGCTTCCGAGGCCTGGCCACAACTTCATACCGGACACGGAAGACATGGCGGCGCCACAGAAATCGACTAGACAGCTGTTTCAGCCTGCGGGCCATCATCGCGGGAAGCGGGAAGACCTGCGCAACGTAGTATATTTTACTGAAGACATAGGTCTCTAAAACCCGTGCCTTGTGAAGGAGGCTAAGGGAACGGCGGTCATGTTCAAGGATCGCCCCGTGAACACGACTCGTAACCTCACGCCAATTTAGTGCCGCCATTTTGATCGGATTACGATCCACTATGATCCCCAAGGTCTTATGGCGATCGACAACCGTCGCCCAAGGAATGACGACATGATCAAAGCCTCTCAACGGCAGGAACGTGCATTTGCGATCATTAATGCGAGCACCAGCAAGACCACAAAATGAATCCAAGGTATCCTTAAGCCGCGGTATGTCCTCGGCATGTCGTACTAAAACCATGACGTCATCGGCGTATGCACGGACTGCAAAAATTTCCCCCAATATATTCCAGCCACGTAATTGCATGGTGAGATGGCGAAGTAAGGTCTCTAAGGATAGAACAAAAAGTGACATGGATAAGGGGCTTCCCTGGGGTAACCCCCGTCTGATCGATATCCGGCGGGTAGGGTGACCGTTCACAATCACCGAGACACTGATACCGGTAAAAAGATTAGTTAAGACTTGTCGAGCATCATTATTAAAGCCGACAGCGGTGAGCACTCTCGATAAAAAATCATGGCTGACGCGATCGAACGCTTTTTGGAAATCAAGAAAAAGCAAAGCCCCTGGGATATTAGCGGCAGCCGCCACCGAGATTACATCGAGACATTCGAGAACGGAAGTCAGTATCGTGCGTCCAGGCACACAGCTTTGGTGGGCGGCAATAATGGTATCGAGCAGCTTAGAGAGACGGATATTAATTGCTCGAGCGACAAGTTTATAATCAAAGTTAAGGAGAGTAATAGGACGGAGGGAATCAATTGCATGTCGACCTGTGGATTTCGGGAGGAGGACCATTCTGCCTTCCTGAAAAGGAGCAGGAAGTGAGACTCCCCGCATCACTTCATTTACCATTGACGTTAAGGTGTCACCAATGAGCGGCCAAAATTTAACATAGAACTCCTTAGGATACCATCTAATCCAGGCGACTTGCGGGACTGCGATCCTGCAACAACATCATATATGTCATCCTTCTGAAAGGGACGCAGAAAGGCGTCGTTTAATTGAGGAGTGACGACGCGAGGCAGCAAGGAGGTAAACTCGTCAAGAGAGGTTTCCGCCGGGACATGAGTATCGTACAGATCAGTAAAATAGGTGTAAACAAAGTCAGAAATGTCACGGTGAGAGGTGAACACGCGGCCGTCAGCGGTTGTGAGGGAGGCAAGGCACCCACGTTTCCGGCGCGACCGTAAACGGACTTGATGGTAGAGTGACGTCAGTTCCTCTTGTAGAAGGGAACGTGGTTGAGACCTCGTCCGCAGGCCCTCCATTTGAATGCGTTTGAGCTGCAGCAATTTGGCTTTGATGCGCTGTATATCAGTAACCCGTAGGGGAGCATGCGTAGCACTATCGTACAGTTGACGTAAAATTCTTGCGTTCGTCGATCTTCTGCCACCTTCGCAGCCCCAAAACGCACGAGAGCCCTACGGATGTGTGGTTTTGCATACAGTGTCCACCATGCCACGATAGACGGGTACCGGTCCATAGTACGAGAACAACGAGTCCAAATGTCCTCCAGGACGATACCAAGGGAGGTATCTTGCAAATACGCGATATTGAGCATCCAAGGAGGACGAAACAATTTTACCGGTTGTCGGTCGTAATTAAACGTAACGGCTACAGCGCAATGATCAGTAAAACTGGCTGGTATCACATCAACAGCCAGAAGTTGCCCACACAAGGAATCGGAAAGGTAAAAGCGATCGAGGCGACTGCTAGACGTGGGAGTAAAGTAAGTATGTCTCACAAATGTAGGATAGCGAGAATCCCACACGTCACGCAGGTGCAAGGAGCGCACAAGGTCGTCGAGTTCTTTACTGAAATTAAAATTAGGAGACTGATCTACCGGCCGTAGAACACAATTGAAGTCCCCACCTAAAATTATCTTTGTCGGGGATTTACGAAGCAGGTAAATGACTTCTTCTTTATAGAAACTCGAACGTGCGGTAGTACAACCCGAACCAGAAGGGGCATAAAGAAGGAGTAAACTGAGATCATAAAACGTGCACCCGATCCCCCTTCCACTGTCGAGTACTTCGAAATTCATCAACAGAATGCCTTCTCTATAAAACAAGGCAGTGCCCGTAGAAAGTTCGGAAGCGACATTAAAAAACGTCGAGAACCCAGGAATGGAAAACTGGTCGAATAGGACTTCCTGTAAAAAAACAACATCTGCTCCAGACTGATAGATAAACTGTCGCTAAGCGGCGAGCCGAAGCTCAGAACATATTCTGTTAATATTCAGAGTAAGAAATGTATATGCTTGCATGGAACTTCAACCCAGAAAGAAGAACAAAGATCGGTAGAGAGCCGTCAGCTGACGGAGCAACATACAACTAATCATACCAGAAACAAGCGCTGAACCACAGAGAGAAAAACTACGAAACAGAACCCTCATCTTCCCACTGCTTTTTCTTCGGCCGTGACGCGGCTCTCTGTGGCTGTTTACGGATTCGACTGCGGCTCCGCGGTGCCGACGCTGCAGCGTTCGGCTGCGTGGGAGCATCATGTAGACATTCCGTGTCAGATTGCGGGAGAGAGGCCTCTACATCACACTCGTCCGCAGACATGGGTTCACGGTGGGACAGTTGGTGAATAACAACGGGATCCACTGGCTCTGGAGAATCAATCAGTTGTTTGATGGGAGGAGGCTGTGACCCAGAGGGGGCGACAGAAATTCCAGAAGGGGGATGCGAAACAGAGTCAATAGGAGAAGTGTCAGAGAGAACCGGAGAAGACACGTGGCAACCAGAAGCAGGTTCCGTCACGGGCGTCTCCGAAGAGGCTGCCGCGGCAGCAGGAACAACTTCAGATAAGGTGTCAGGGAGCTTCTGCAAAGGCGTGATAGCACCTGTGGCGTCCTCATCCACGATTTCCGACTGAGAAAGAGAGTCCTTTACCGGAGGCCCATCGGAAGGGCGAGCCAATAAGGAAGATTCATCAGCCGCATCATCCTGTGTTCGCCGACGCTTGTTGTGAGAAATCAGCTCGGGCACATCGGATTTAAGGGCAGCAACATCCCTACGCAAGGACAACGGGGGAAAATCACGGCCGTTGTCGGGCAACGGATCACTGCGTCCCTCAATAACAGTGAGCGATTCAGTCCGAGATCCTTGCGGGAGAAGATCAGCTAAAGTCAATTTTTTACGCTGTTCGTATGTAGGTTTTAATACCACCACACGCCGCGGACAATTAGTACGGAAATGACCAGTTTCATTACAATAATAACATGTTCCTTCCTGGCCACTGTACGTGATATGGACCCTATAACCACATACCTGTAGGTGAGAAGCAATAGGTTTTTTGACCACCATTTCCACTGACCGAATACCACTATATACCTGTAAGCGGTGCTGAGCAGACCAGGGTTCCTTTCGAATATGGCGTACGTCCCCATAAGGAAGCAAAACGGACTTCAGAAAACAGTCGTCAACCTCGGGCGGAAGGTTAAATACCCGAACATTCGTATATATCACTTCTGCATTTGCCAAGAGAACCATACTAGTGGAACCATCACGGTGCGTAAAGGGTACCTGAGAACCATGACGAGAAAGTAGCCTATCAACCTGGAGCGGGTCAAGAAACTTAACAAAAAACACATATAATTCGCTGTCGAAATATGCGGTATGCACCTGATCAGTAGTGACCTTAACTGTATCGACTAACCAGTCATGTATCTCCAAAGAACCGGGCTGGACGTGACGCGTGGATTTGTCAAAGGTAAAACTGACTGTACCTGTACGTGGAACTTTCGTGGGAACCATGGTGGACATCACGGCGAGAGACGACACCGCGACAGGAAGGGCCGCACGAACACCAAACACCAGCCGACAACCAGCGATGCGACGCGCACGGAGACCAACACGGCACTAAACTGACAGGAGGAAAACACGCTGCGCTACGGTAGAGGCGGAACTAAGAGCACAACCTAGTCGCCCGACGCGCGAAGCGAGAATTCGCCATATGAGCTACGCATGCATGACTCAGGAGCCGTACTCACAACTCTCCTTCCGCCAGCATCTCGTCTCCTACCTTCCAGGCTGTGTCTAAGCCATGTCTCCGCAATATCCTTCCTTCCAGAAGTGCTAGTCTTGAAAGATTCGCAGATGAACTTCTGTGAAGTTTGAAAGGTACTGGCTAAAATAAAGTCGGGTCGTGAGCAGTGCTTGGGTAGTTCAGATGGTACAGCACTTGCCTGCGAGAAGCAAAGGTCATGAGTTCGAATTTCGGTCTGGCGCACAGTTTTAATCTGCCAGGTAGTTTCAGGATAATATCCACGGCAGCAGACAGTGGTATATTGGGAGTAGGATTCGTTATGAATGTGAAGGTAGGGTACAGAGTGAGTTACTGTGAATAGTTTTCCAATCATAACTGACAGCAATCCAACACCAACAACAATAGTTCAGGTATACAGGCCAACCTCGCAAGCAGAAGATGAAGACGTAGAGAAAGTATATCAGGATAGTGAACTGGTAATTCAGCACGTTAAGAGGGATGAAAATCTAAGAGTCATGAAAAACTTGAATTTTGTCGTAAGGGGCGGAGTAGAAGAAAGGGTTATGGGAGGAAACATACTTTGTCGTAGGAATGAGAGAGGAGAAAGAGTTCTGCAACAAATTTCAGCAATTGACAGCGAATACTCCAAGCAAGAATCACAAGAGGATGAGGTATACTTGGGAAACGCCATGAGATGCGGTAATATTCAAGTTACATCATGGTCAGGTGGAGATTCCGAATTCGGATACTTAATGTACGTCGTACCCAGAAATAGATTTAGCCGCATATCAGAGTTTAGTAATAATGCAGAGTAGGCTGACAAAGAGAAGGCTTAAGATAACAGGACATCTGTTAACACATGATGCAATAACTTCCACGGTGCCAGGGGAAAGCTGCAGAGAGTAAAATCTGTAGAGGAAGACAGTGATTGGAATAGGTGCAGAAAATAATTGAGGAAGTAGGTTGCTAGTGCTACTCTGAGATGCAATTCTTGGCTGGTCGCTGCAAAACAGTCAGAAGAGTAATGACTCAAAACAAAGCTGTTAAAGAATTTTGAGACTTTTCAAGAGAGAGGGGTGTTGAAAGAAGAAGTTTGTTGCATGTAAATGTAAATGAAAATAAAGAATGCAACTCTATACTCAGAACTGACAAAAGTGTTAGCAAATAAGCATGCAGTCAAAGGACAATGCGGGTTCAGCCGTCATTTATGACATGTTTATACACTGTGAATCAGCAGACAGAACATGTGTCTAAATGTATTCCATACGCAAAGAGATTAATCTTGACCAATATACTGTTTCATACAGAGCTATAATATGTTCTCCTTAACGAAAAACAGAACAAAGATATCTCTGTAATCGTTAATAGCGATCCAACATACTGATTATAAATGGATGGTCGTCGGTTCGAATCGCTCTGAGCACTATGGGACTTAACATCTTAGGTCATCAGTTCCCTAGAACCTAGAACTACTTAAACTTAACTAACCTAAGCACATCACACACATCCATGCCCGAGGCAGGATTCGAAACTGCGACCGTAGCAGTCCCGCGGTTCCGGAGTGCAGCGCCTAGAACCGCACGGCCACCGCGGCCGGCAGGGATGGTCGTAGATGAAGAATTTGCTATTACGGATTCATACCATTTTTATTGCGTTAAAGACCCTTCTAGGTTAGAACGTAGTAGCAGTAGGCCAATAGTTATTCAGTTGTTGCATGTGAGCGTTGTCTGCTTTTCTTTTATTCCAAAGAAATAATTTATGCACACTTGATTGACAGTGCACAGTTTAAGCCAGTCAGTGGCATTACCACCATTTGCAGAAAGAGTTGCTCGACATGTACAACAAACTATTGAAGTTACCATTTAGCATTAATGCAGACATAGAGTGCTTCCTACAGTAAGGTCTTAGCAACGAAATACATGCTAACAAGCCGCATAGTGTAGACGTATTTGTGTATCTCAGTTACAGTGCCAAAAATGCAGAATTTTAGCTATCCAGAGGTACTGATTGCATGGAACAGTTTAGCAAACAGCTACTACTAGTTTTCTGAGCATTAAAAATTTGTTGCAAAACAATCAGATGATGACCAGATCAGAAAAATAAGTATCGTTTCGAACTGCAGAAGTTTTCCAAATAAGCAATAAAAGCTTAAAACAAAAGGATATGAAACACAACTACCATCGCCATTTTCTAGGTAAATTTCGTGGAGCGACATATGATAGCTGCAGTTTAAATTAAACATCTAACTTAACGGTGCCTATTATGTTTATTTCAGATGTGTTATGAAGCACATTTCATAATTACGAACAAATGTGAACGAATGGAAGAAACGACTGAAATAGATCCACGTCACGTTTCTGTGAAATTGTCTGGTACAGAAAAGTCTATCATAGTGGGATATCGCAGTGACATAAAATTACGTCTCACTCATTCCTTCAAATTTGTTGTATTGTCTCTGGAAAAAATTGCGTCATATATAATGCCTGAATTTTGTAACTACGAATGTAGCGGTCCCTATTTTCACAATACTTTCAGATGTCAGACGTCTGTGTACTTTCTTACACATGTACACCTTTGGTGGACAGGTAAGTGGTAGAGCTAGTGATTAGAACGGCAACAACAGAGCATTAATGTTGTTTCTGTTTAATGTTGTCTCCAGGGCTGGTAGGACTACAAGGCGCGTGAAACGCTTCAGATGTTGTGTGGTCACTGTGAATGGTACGGCTATGCCACGTACTCCTGTGAGGCAGCATTATCGACAGCTGACACATATTGAAAATGGGCTCGTTGTGGGTTGGACGACCGGTCGAATCGAGTAAAGATCTAAATTGTTGGGCATTCTGGTGTGACAGTAGATCAGTTCTGGGCTGCAAGGGAACATGGGTACAAATAGGCTGGTCGTCGTGGTTCTGGTCGATCATCACGAGAGAGAATCGCCATGTTGTGCACCGAGCACATTGTAACCCCTTCACATCTTCACCTACCATCAGAGAACAAGCACTGAACCTCCTACAGCATTCTGTGTCATGTTGTATCATTGGTTGCACACTGGCAGCAGCCGCACTATAATCCCGTGCACAGGCTGCCGTTAACAAGTTAAAATCCTGTTTACAACGCAGTCATTAGAGACGGAACAAAGCTCGCTATGTTTCAAGGACAGTGCAGGAAACTGGTTATACCTTGTTGAAACGAATCATCCTGGCATTTACAGGGTCTTCCAAAAATGACCGGTATATTTGAAACGGCAATACAAACTAAACGAGCAGCGATAGAAATACACCGTTTGTTGCAATATGCTTGGGACAACAGTACATTTTCAGGCAGACAAACTTTCGAAATTACAGTAGTTACAATTGTCATCAACAGATGGCGCTGCGGTCTTCGAAACTCTATAGTACGATATTTTCCACATATCCACCATGCGTAGCAATAATATGGCGTAGTCTCTGAATGAAATTACCCGAAACCTTTGACAACGTGTCTGGCGGAATGGCTTCACATGCAGATGAGATATACTGCTTCAGCTGTTCCATTGTTTCTGAATTCTGGCGGTACACCTGGTCTTTCAAGTGTCCCCACAGAAAGAAGTCACAGGGGTTCATTTCTGGCGAATAGGTAGGCCAATCCACGCCGCCTCCTGTATGTTTCGGATAGCCCAAAGCAATCACACGATCATCGAAATATTCATTCAGGAAATTAATGACGTCGGCCGTGCGATGTGGCCGGGAACCATCTTGCATAAACCACGAGGTGTTCGCAGTGTCGTCTAAGGCAGATTGTACCGCCACAAATTCACGAAGAATGTCCAGATAGCGTGTTGCAGCAATCGTTTCGGATCTGAAAATTGGGCCAATGATTCCTTTAGAAGAAATGGCGGCCCAGACCAGTACTTTTTGAGGATGCAGGGACGATGGGACTGCAACATGGGGCTTTTCCGTTCCCCATATGCGCCAGTTCTGTTTATTGACGAAGCCGTCCAGGTAAAAATAAGCTTCGTCAGTAAACCAAATGCTGCCCACATGCATATCGCCGTCATCAATCCTGTGCACTATATCGTCTCTCGTGCAGCAATGGTAGCGGCGCTGAGGGGTTGCTGCGTTTGAATTTTGTATGGATAGAGGTGTAAACTCTGGCGCATGAGACGATACGTGGACGTTGGCGTCATTTGGACCGCAGCTGCAACACGGCGAACGGAAACCCGAGGCCGCTGTTGGATCACCTGCTGCACTAGATGCGCGTTGCCCTCCGTGGTTGCCGTACGCGGTCGCCCTAACTTTCCAGCATGTTCATCCGTCACGTTCCCAGTCCGATGAAATTTTTCAAACAGATACTTTATTGTATCGCTTTTCGGTCCTTTGGTTACATTAAACCTCCGTTGAAAACTTCGTCTTGTTGCAACAACACTGTGTTCTAGGCGGTGGAATTCCAACACCAGAAAAATCCTCTGTTCTAAGGAATAAACCATGTGGTCCACAAGACACTTGCACGTTGTGAACAGCACATGCTTACAGCAGAAAGACGACGTACAGAATGGCGCACCCACAGACTGCGTTGTCTTCTATATCTTTCACATCACTTGCAGCGCCATCTGTTGTTGAAAATTGTAACTACTGTAATTTCGAAAGTTTGTCCGCCTGAAAATGTACTGTTGTCCTAAGCATATTGCAACAAACGGTGTATTTCTATCGCTGCTCGTTTAGTTTTTATTTCCGTTTCAAACATACCGGTCATTTTTGGAACACCCTGTATCTTAAGCGTTATCTTAAGTAGGATAAAACTATCTCTGGATGAACGGTCGAAGTGTGTTTCATGTAATACAACGGAGCGCTTCATAGACAAAAATTGGACCAGGAAAATGTGTCAGTCACGGCGAAAGAAAAGAAGAGGTTCTCATGGATTCGACACCTTACATATGAAGCCAGCACGATTTCTATTCAGCTACAGTAACCATTCACGAACTTATTGGACTGCGCGGTTTATTTGCAGATACAGATGAAGAAGTAGAACATCGCAACACAAATGGATGGGTCTAGAATGGAACATCAGCTGGGAAACGTGGAGTGCTGATACATGTCGTGGTATTGTATTCATCGCTGAGCCGCGGTTTCGTACTACCCTGAATGATCATCGTCACCGAGTATGGTGGCGACCTGGGTAGAGATTCCATGCTTCCAAATCTCGGCGAGGCAGAACGGTTTTGCTCCTTGAGTCAATGTGTGCGACGCCATAGGGTATGGCTTCATATCACTGCACAGCAGCATGTTACGGACATAGTACATCTTCATGTGTCACCTGCCAAGCTACAGTATCCTTGTGTCATTTTCAATAGAACAATGCTGGTTCCCAAATTGCACGTGTATGTATGAACTCTCTGCGAGATGCTGTGGAACTCCTGTGGCAACCAAGGTCCTCAAATCTGTACCTGATAAAACAGGTGTGTGACCAGCTCGGGCATTGCCTCCTTCCCAGTGCAATTATACAGGATATAAGGGCCCGTTACAACAGTTGTGGGCTTGCGTCACAAGAAGATAGAACGGCTTTATCACACTCTTCCCAACAGAATCAGTGTATGCATTTAGGCCAGTGGTGGTTCATGATGACAAATTCGCTGATATTGCCAAGTGATTTGTCAGTTTGACACAATCTCGTAGCCACTGCGATAACATGAAATACAATCTCAACTCTTACAGTTTCATTTTGTTTCTTCTCCCACTTCTTGTGGTTCACTTTTTAGTCGGAAAGCGCCTATTTTAACTTTTTGTCGTGAAAGAATGTTGGTCTTTTATCCCTTCTACCATCAGAATGCGCTTATGACACAGCTCAGTGAGCTTTGAGCAGCCGCTGGTGAAGTATCAGTGCAGCAGTAGTGGAGCAGCAGTGCAGCAGGGAGTCGTATATTTAGCTTTCATATTTGCTTTGTAATTTGATTCTTCATTTCTTTCCGATTATTTGTGTGCTTGCATATTTAATTACATAAAATCCTTGCGTATTCTCGTGTTTGAGAGGAGTAGTATTGCTTATTGATAGCTGTAAAGTATAAATTCATGGAGTCGTTAGCCAGTTGTTTGTTTTGGACAGTCAGTGCGCCTTTGACACATCGCAGTGAGCCTTGAGCAGCAGCTGGTGAAGTATCAGTGCAGCAGTAGTGCAGCAGCAGTGCATTTCGAAACGCAACTCGCCCTTTTTTCAAATGATATCTTGCGAATCATGGATGAAGGGTATCGGACGGATGCCATATTCCTTGATTTCCGGAAAGCGTTTGACTTGGTGCCCCATTGCAGACTCCTAAGGTACGAGCACATGGTATTGGTTCCCAAACATGTGAGTGGCTCAAAGACTTCTCAAGTAATAGAACCCAGTACGTTGTCCTCGATGGTGAGTGTTCATCGGAGGTAAGGGTATCATCTGGAGTGCCCCAGGGAAGTGTGGTAGGTCCGCTGTTGTTTTCTATCTACATAAATGATCTTTCGGATAGGGTGGATAGCAATGTGCGGCTGTTTGCTGACGATGCTGTGGTGTACGGGAAGGTGTCGTCGTTGATTGACTGTAGGAAGATACAAGATGACTTGGACAGGATTTTTAATTGGTGTAAAGAATGGCAGGTAACTTTAAATATAGATAAATGTAAATTAATGCAGATGAATAGAAAAAAGAATCCCGTAATGTTTGAATAATCCATTAGTAGTGTAGCGCTTGACACAGTCACGTCGATTAAATATTTGGGCGTAACATTGCAAAGCAATATGAAGTGGGACAAGCATGTAATTGCAGTTGTGGGGAAGGCGGATAGTAGTCTTCGGTTCATTGGTAGAATTTTGGGAAGATGTGGTTCATCTGTAAAGGAGACCGCTTATAAAGCACTAATACGACCTATTCTTGAGTACTGCTCGAGCGTTTGGGATCGCTATCAGGTCGGATTGAGGGAAGACATAGAAGCAATTCAGAGGCGGGCTGCTAGGTTTGTTACTGGTAGCTTTGATCATCACGTGAGTGTTACGGAAATGCTTCAGGAACTCGGGTGGGAGTCTCTAGAGGAAAGGAGGCGTTCATTTCATGAATCGCTACTGAGGAAATTTAGAGAACCAGAATTTGAGGCTAACTGCAGTACAATTTTACTGCCGCCAACTTTATTTCGCGGAAAGATCACAAAGATAAGATAAGAGAGATTAGGGCTCGTACAGAGGCATATAGGCTGTTACTTTTCCCCCGTTCTCTTTGGGAGTGGAACATTGAGAGAAAATGCTGGTTGTGGTACGAGGTATCCTCCGCCACGCACCGTATGGTAGCTTGCGGAGTATGTATGTAGATGTAGATGTAGAATTTCCGAGAGGATATTCCAGTCAACATTGTCAAAAGCATTTTACTATTGCTATCTTATGATGCCTTTCGACTGTTAGTGCTGCAGTCTGGTTTCTGTATGAGTTGGAGACAACATTCACTCCCTGTTTTTATCCACGCTTCGTTCATAATTTGAGAGAGTTTGCGCGATATATTAGCCACAGAATAGGGGACGGGGAAATAAAATTGTGAGAAAAATGTAGAATTAGAGCCTCATTGTCACTTGTTTGATAACGAACGCAGGATACTTCGACTGCTGAGAGCAGAGGGTAACGGTTCTCACACAGGAGGTCAAATTAATATAACTCAAACATGTGTTAAACCATAGTGTGTGATTTCCGCACTGCTGCGCCGGGTGCAGGCTGCAGCTGAGTTGCAATTATCTCATTGCAGCCAACTGTTTAATTTAAATTTATTAACTTGATATAAAATCCGTGCCAGTGTGTACCACAGCGTGCACGTGCGCCCATTGTGGACCAGTGCGATGAGTGTGGCAAAATTA
This sequence comes from Schistocerca gregaria, assembly GCF_023897955.1. Taxonomy (NCBI): domain Eukaryota; kingdom Metazoa; phylum Arthropoda; class Insecta; order Orthoptera; family Acrididae; genus Schistocerca; species Schistocerca gregaria. Next base: position 351,460,014 of record NC_064922.1, on the reverse strand, counting down.
ACCCTCATAATCAACGAAAAAACAATGAAAGCTTGCCCAAGTAAAAATCTCATTAATGGCTTCGTGTTAAACGGATAGTGAAACTGCTCACTTTAGTACAAAGAGATTGCTACAAAAATTTGTAGCTGAAATATACTGATAGCGGGAATACCTTAGACCGATATCATGCTAACCAAAACACCTAGAAATGAATAATTTTAATCCATTTTTTAACGAGGTCTTCATCGCATGGACTGGCATCTTACTGTAGATCTGCAGCGTAAATCAGTCGTTAGCATTGATATGGAATGAAGCATCCGACATAACTCCAACAGCAACATAACCTAAAGGTAGCTATTACGTTCGTACCTACAACATACTCGTATATAACAATCAAGAGCATACAGATAGCCTACGAAATAATTTAGCAGGATCATAGACCTAAACTCTCCTGTAACGGATTTTCCAAATTACACGGATCATTCCATATCTAAGAAAGCAAGAAAATCAATTCTTTGCACAGATACATATAAATAACATCATAATTCACTGGTAATGTATATGAGTGCGACAGGTAATTGTTAATAAAAATACTTTGCACCTGATAGTCGTCAACGACATACCCTAATACATATCAATGACATACTCTAATAAATACATTACACATTAGTATAAGGAGAGTGAATAAAACATCACTTTTAGTAATATGGCTGCTAAGCATTAAGTACAAATTAATTCTCGTGAAACAAATCGCCGAGAGTCGTGGAAGCATGATAATTCAAATTCGTCTTGATAGCGGAGGAAAACGAACTCCAAACAGAAATTATTGTTGTATTTTTACACATTGTTGTATTTTTACACTTTTCGTTGCTAAGTGGACTAGTTCAAAAGATATGGTTAATTTCTGAAAAAATTCACTTCCACATATAAATTAATTACACAGAAGCATGCGGTTTGCATGACATACTGTGTCCACGAGACAAAACAAGGAATTTCTATACAAGTATAATCAAAAACAAAAATAAACACAGTGCGGTACGGAACCATAAAATCCACGTACAGTCTACACCACTGATTGTAACGCACACAAATGGTTCAAATGGCTCTGAGCACTATGGGACATAACATCGGAGATCATCAGTCCCCTAGAACTTAGAACTATTGAACTCGTAACTTACCGTGCAGGAGATCTCTAGGTACTGCCTCTCCCTTCTTTGTGTTTCTCGATGCCAGTTATTGTTATGTTCGCTTTGAATCTTGGAATGTCGGTTTGATACAGTCTAATGCAATCGTGGTAGATACGCCATGTATGTCGATCTTGAAATTGTTGCCGTCTCGACTAATTACGGTACTGTGCATGGACACTCCTACGGGGAATGCAGTGGTCTGTGAACCGCGTCATTACGTAATAGCAGATGTGAACAGGTGGATGAATCTGCAAAGACAAACGTGTGGTGCCTGGTTTGTTCCTGAGAGCGTACTGGACGAAACTGACGTATGTGGGATCGCAACTTGGTAGCGAAGTCTAACGTTGCCACGGTTTCATCTGCCGTGTCATGGGTAAACTCCCCGGGCAGACGTAAAGATTGGCCGTACACCAACTCTGCCACTGTGGCTTGGAGGTCAGGCTTGAAGGCTGTTCGCAATCCTAGTAAAACAATCAGTAGACTCTCTGTCTATTGGTCTGTTGTGCGACATCGAAGGGCTGCTTTAAAATGTCGATGCAGGCGTTCCACCACGCCGTTCACTGCCGGATGATAAGCGGTGGTCCTTCCTCGCTTGACACCTAACGATGTGGCACGGACATTAAAGAGGCACGCCTCAAATTGACACCCTTGATCTGTCGTTATTCTGAATAGTACGCCAAAACGCACAGTCGTTTCTCTGACCAGTCCCCATAAAGTAACGGCTTGTGGCGCGTAAAGAAACTGAGCGGAGGCCTTCCACAAAATGCTGGGATTTTTTTTTTTAACGCAGCGTATGCTGCGTACAGCTTGCGATCGTACGTCGCCCACTTCTGTTGTAAGGCTGATGACTTTTGATTAAAGTAAGCAAGTGATTACCAGCACTGTTTTATCCTCTGCTGCAACACAACTCCAACTGCGTGAGCAGAAATATCGACAATTCACGCTAACGGCACGTTGGCTGCAGAGAGTGCTGCATCTCTGCTGCTGTTTTGAAAGCGGAGCTTCTTTTGTATGACCATTGCAGTCTATCTTTCGGAGTATGTGCATCCTTCAGGAGTTCATGCAATGGTGCTATTATCGGCTCACGACGCAACACAAACAGCTGGTAGGAATGTATTAGACCAAGATAAAGTCGCAACAGCGGAACTGTAACTCAGAGTGGGCACGCATGTGTGGCTTCCACATTGTCTTGCCGTGGTCGAACGCCACATCCATCCACCACGTAGTCAAGAAACTGGAATTCCTTAACGCCAAAAATTACATTTTTATGGTTTCATTATTAGTATTTGTGCACTCAAACGTTCAAACAATTTCCTGAAATGCTGCATATGTTACCCTTGAGATGCAGACGTAACGAGCGCATCGTCTGTACAGTGTGTTACAAAAAGGTACGGCCAAACATTCAGGATACGTTCCACACACACAAATAAAGAAAAAATGTTATGTGGACATGTGTCCGGAAATGCTTAATTTCCATGTTAGAGCTCATTTTAGTTTCGTCAGTATGTATTGTACTTCCTCGATTCACCGCCAGTTGGCCCAATTGATGGAAGGTAATGTTGACTTCGGTGCTTGTGTTGACATGCGACTCATTGCTCTACAGTACTAGCATCAAGCACATCAGTACGTAGCATCAACAGGTTAGTGTTCATCACGAACGTGGTTTTGCAGTCGGTGCAATGTTTACAAATGCGGAGTTGGCACATGCCCATTTGATGTATGGATTAGCGCGGGACAATAGCCGTGGCGCGGTACGTTTGTATCGAGACAGATTTCCAGAACGAAGGTGTCCCAACAGAAAGACGTTCGAAGCAATTGATCGGCGTCTTAGGGAGCACGGAACATTCCAGCCTATGACCCGCGACTGGGGAAGACCTAGAACGACGAGGACAGCTGCAACGGACGAGGAAATTCTTCGTGCAGTTGATGATAACCCTAATGTCAGCATCAGAGAAGTTGCTGCTGTATAAGGTAACGTTGACCATGTCACTGTTTGGAGAGTGCTACGGGAGAACCAGTTGTTTCCGTACCATGTACAGCGTATGTAGGCACTATCAGCAGCTGATTGGCCTCCACGGGTACAGTTCTGCGAATGGTTCATCCAACAATGTGTCAAGTCCTCATTTCAGTGTAAATGTTCTCTTTACGGATGAGGATTCATTCCAACGTGATCAAATTGTAAATTTTCAAAATCAACATGTGTGGGCTGACGAGAATCCGCACGCAGTTGTGCAAACACGTCATCAAGACAGATTCTCTGTGAACGTTCGGGCAGGCATTGTTGATGCCTTGATTGGGCCCCATGTTCTTCCACCTACGCTCAATGAAGCACGTTGTCATGATTTCATACGGGATACTCTACCTGTGTTGCTAGAACATGTGCCATTACAACTACGACACAAAATTTGGTTCATGCACGAAGGGGCTCCTGCACATTGCAGTCGAAGTGTTCGTACGCTTCTCAAAAACAGATTTGGTGACCGACGGATTGGTTGAGGCGGACCAATTGCATGGCCTCCACGCTCTCCTGACCTCAACCCTCTGGACTTTCATTTATGGAGGCATTTTAAAGCTCTTGTCTACAGAACCCCGGTACCAAATGTAGAGACTCTTCGTGCTCGTATTGTGGACGGCTGTGATACAATACGCCATTCTCCAGGGCTGCATCAGCGCATCAGGGATTCCATGCGACGGAGGGTGGATGCATGTATCCTCGCTAACGGAGGACGTTTTGAATATTTCCTGTAACGAAGTGTTTGAAGTCACGCTGGTACATTCTGTTGCTGCGTGTTTGCATTCCATGATTAATGTGGTTTGAAGAGAAGTAATAAAATGAGCTGTAACATGGAAAGTAAGCGTTTCCGGACACATGTCCACATAACATATTTTATTTCTTTGTGTGTGATGAATGTTTGCTGAAAGTTTGGCCGATACCTTTTTGTAACACCCTGTAAACATATAACAAAATTCTAGATCACGCGGCATCTTGTCGATGGACCGTTGAAAAGTCTTCTCTACATTACAGAGCGCAAATGGTATTCGTGCAAATTCGATACATGCACCCATACTGACTGCCGTTCATCGGCGACGAAGGCTAGAATTTCTACGGCAGTACCGCAACGACGTCTAGTGAGTTCCGACGGTGACCTTTTCAGCTGAGTAACGTTTTATGCTCGGTCGTACAGATGGTCGTTGATATGTACGTCCGTGCAAAAATCTTCGGAATGATCCAGGCCAAAGGAGAGGTCTGGGAAATGTTTGCATGGCATTCCCTCGATGTTCTCGTCAATCTGGAAGGCTCACTTGATCAACACAAGTTGGAGACCATGGACACCCGTACAAGCAGTCTGTTGTTGGCACGATGGCATCTAGCAATGAAAAAACACGACTTGTCGCACAGCTCGTAGTGTACGTGGGTGGTGCTAAGAGCACCAGGATGAATTAACAATACATCCGCTGCCATCAGAATCTGTGCGACCGCTCCGACCAGGCTGTTCACACTATGGATCCTCAACGAAGAAACTTATGTCAGCTGGTCACCGCCCTGGAGTCGGCATGGCTCAAGATCCCTGACGGTACCTTCCAAAACCTCACTGACTCTCATCTTGCACGTCTGCACTGAAAATGGTGACCATGTACGCGTTGGACAGGTAGCAGCATTAATGTGACAGGATCGCGTATACTCCCTATCTAAGAAGGCAACATTCTACTATGTGGAAGCCATCTCCAGCGGAGAAGCAATGTAATACAGAAGATCTTTCACGTGAAGTAGTACAGCGACGTTAACGGTTCCTTAAGTGTTCTTAAGAGCCTCAGTAACCTAAATTGGGACTAAAGTTAACCATCTCTATTTATGGATATTATTACGTAAGCCGCTAAAAGTAAAACAGCGGGAAAAGTAACAAGTTTTTGGAGGTTGCGAGATACAGTGGTATCGTTCATTGTGGAACAGTAGAGATTTTAGCAAAGCGACCAATGAATTTAGAAGAAGTCCTAAACATCAAAACTGCTTACGAAGAAATGTTGAGCTTAATCGATGAAAAGGAGAGGAATCACTGGAAACGTAGTGAAATTCGACGAACATTTCAGAAAGACTGCTTTAGGGGAGGCTGCACTCTAGGTTTGTACTACCTCCTTGGTTAACGATTACAATAGAAGGTGATTCAACACGAGTTCGTGTATGCGCTCAAACCACAGAAAACTTCCAACTCACCTGTTCAGACTAGGATTTCAGATACTTGAATTACGAGATTTTTGCAATGAAGAAGGAAACATGGAATATCTTCTATTTTCGTTTAATGGACACCAGGCTCACAAACATTATTTTATCTACGTACTGGTTAACAATCTTTCCCCTTCCATCATGGGCTAAGGTGCTGCAATAGACCGAAAAGAATAACCAAGTATTGTACGTGATGTTCAATCATTTAACTATCCACAATGTGCATATGATGTGTAGATATTTCGTATAATGTTCCGACTTTTTCACTATAGTATAATTTCTTTGTGAGTTTTTTCTGGCGCTGTCATGTTTCAGTCATTTATTCATACCTTGATTTTTTTTTGTAAATAGCTTCTTACGTAGTGCTTAATAGAACAAGAAATGGTTCAAATGGCTCAGAGCACTATAGGACTTAACATCTATAGTCATCAGTCCCCTAGAACTTAGAACTACTTAAACCTAACTAACCTAAGGACATCACACAATAACCAGTCATCACGAGGCAGAGAAAATCCCAGACCCCGCCAGGAATCGGACCCAGGAACCCGGGAGTGGGAAGCGAGAACGCTACCGCACGACCACGAGCTGCGGACTTAATAAAACAACCACTAAGAACGACTGTATGACAATTTAATGAATAGCGGTATGGCGATGACCAAATACCAATAAAGACAAACGTTAATATCCTTAACGACTAAATTTCTGTTGCTAGTCTTTCGAGATTGGTAAATCTAGCTTCCATCTTGATGCCCTCGATTCAAACCATCCATATTCCCTTCAATGAACATACGTGATACATCCAAAATACCACCGTGGTAACATACGCTGTCCAGTCAGATTAATATGACTACCTGCCAGTTACCTGACTAACCACATTTTGTAGCCCAGACCACTGCGAGCCGTGCAGCAGGAGGACCAGTGAGGTTCTATAAGGTAGCGACAGAGATGTGGAGACACGCTCACTCCCACATACGAATCCTGAGAAGTTTGACCGTTCCATTCCGTTACGGCCATTGTAACAATGGATTCGTTTGGAAACAAAGTCAAGGAGAAGTGACGGTATACAGCCTATTTCTTGCGAATAACACTCAAGTGCCTGACTAATATGGCGTCACCATAAGGCGTTTGGATCATTACCAACAATGTTGGCGGTCATTTTTCCATGAGGCATTGTGGAGGTGTTTCCCATTTAATCCAGGACGTTTATATTCTAGTGATAAATTACCGTCACCCCGTACCCTTTCCCATTTAATCCAGGACGTTTATATTCTAGTGATAAGTTACCGTCACCCCGTACCTACTACACATTCCGGACAAGTATTGTTTAGCAAATTTTGTCCAAAGCAAGATTCAAATGACCTAGCTGTAGTCGGATCGCCATAATACTACAATCGGTTGACGAGCTTATTTACGTTGCTCGGTTAGGAAGCAATTGGATGTTTTGCAATTCTGTGTCATACACAAATTTTTAATAGTGAGTAATAAGTGGATCTGTACATTTTAATTTCATAGGACCGGGACAATCAATAGTTTAGGCAAGAGGATAATAGAAGCTTTCGAAATGTGGTGCTACAGAAGAATGCTGAAGATCAGACGGATAAATGACGTAACTAATGAGGAGGTGTTGAACAGAATTGGGGAGAAGAGGAATTTGTGGCACAACTTGACTAGAAGAAGGGATCGGTTGGTAGGACATATTCTGATGCATCAAGGGATCACCAATTTAGTACTGGAGGGCAGTGTGGAGGGAGACCAAGAGATGAATACACTAAGCAGATTCAAAAGGATGTAGGTAGCAGTAAGTACTGAGAGATGAAGAAGCTTGCACATGATAGAGTAGCGTGGAGAGCTCCATCAAACCAGTCTCAGGACTGAAGACCACAACAACAGGACCGAATATAGAGATAACGAAGAATCTTCCTCATCCGAATCTTGAGAAATTTAAAATAGTCATTGGGTCTTATGAGAGGAAAAGGACTTCTCGGTATTGTAAGTCTTCTCGACAATAAGACGCTTCTGAAACTTAATGTTATTGAAAATATAAAATTGGAAAAAATTCATATTTGAGAAGAAAAGGAAAATATGTACTCCCAGCGAGCGTGAACTGATAATAAAACAAAACTTAGAACTGTAATTCGGCACCTATGCGGTAATATCACACTCAGAATCATGTGCAGAAATTTAATGCCGCTGTCTTTACTGTACAGCCTCTGACAATAAAAAGCGGAAGGTTAGTTATTTGCATATGTTTACTCTATTACATCCTCTTTTTGCTTTTACGACTATCTTTTTGCATTCGCAATGAATGTACTTAGCCCTGAACAGTGCAGTCAGAACATGCTCGTCATTTGACAAAGTTTATGGAGTAGCCCACTTTTTGAAGAGCCTCGAAATTTTCTGGCATTCCCGAACATTTAGTCTCTTATCATATTCGTCGTTAATTATAGAAAAGAATTCAAAAGGATCTGACAGATTCACACGGAACAAGAGATGGGCAAAAACGATTTACACTTTTTAATCCAAATAGGAATTGTAGTATATTCATTTTGACGTGTGGAATGTAATTAGTAAGTTGTAATACAAAAATATCATTTACATAGATGAAGTACATCTGCAATTTCTGACTGCTGCAGGACATTTTACTTAAGTATTCCTTTAGTTTCCATTTGTTTATTTGGATACAAATTGCTTATCTGCCAGCGAAATTATTGCGGTACAACACTACATATCCTAATATGAAGTTTTCTGCGCACGATGCTTTCGTATAACAAACACTGCTTAGCCAGAACATTACGACCACCTAACTAATAACCGGTATGTTCACCTTTGGCACGTAAAGCCACAGCAATAGAAGCGGACGTTTATTATTGTAAGTTGTTCGAACACAAATACCCAAGCTTTTCATAGGAAACGTACTTCTAGGTAGCATCAGAGCACAATGATATGCAGGAGATAAGTACATTAGGACTTTTTAAAATCTTGCTTCATCTGCTTGATGCTGGGGACTCCTTGTTATCTTAGGCAGGGAAATGCAAATGTTACTTGGTAACTGAATAAAACGTTACAAGCAAAGATCGCTGAAAAATCATTTAATTGATGATGTGTTTCGACATAGATACGCTGTCATCGTTGGATGTAATGCTCTTGAAACCGGTGATCCAATAAAAGGCTTTTCTAAGCGATCTTGGCTTGTGAAGCTTTCTTCAGTTAGCATACATTACAGGTCGCACCCCTGACTGTCCATGTCGAGAATATATAGCAAATGTCACAGTTGTGTTACGTGAGGATGCTTTTAAAAACTTCTGAAATAGAAAATTAATTCTCGACTTTAAGTGAAATACAAGTCTTATAGAGGATTGGTTAACAAAAGGGGTCGTTAGACCTCCAATAATACTTATTTAACCATTGTGCAGCAGGTTATGGACTATTACACTGATGTCAATATGCTTCAGACAGAATTACGAAATCTGATTGACAGAAAGCAGATATTTGTATTTTTGTTGAACGCCATCCTTATGAAACATTCATTTCATTCTTTACAGAAGTTGCTAGCTGTAGGTTAGAATTTTGCAACATGTGTATTGTTTATAGAATGTACTATTGTAAACCTTTCCTTTTATTTATCTATATAGTGTTATTTTTGGTTTCAACTTTAATGTCAGCTTTCTGTGGATTATATAGTGATCCATTTCACGACGAAGTAAACCTGTGTTGCGCGATTTCACGGAACCTGATGACTTAGCACTAGAATTAAGATCTAGAGTTCACAGAAACTGATGACATAGCACTATAATTAAGATCTAAGAGTTCACCCTAACGTCCAACATTTTATTGACAGTGGAAGATAACGACCTAGGTTGGGGGTTTGTTCAATGTATGCAACTAGATAAAAGGTTGTTGTTTATGCCCTACGCGTCTCGTATCCTTTCGCTTATGGAGCATCATCCATGGTGCAAAATAAATGTTCTTTATATGCCTCTAACAAACAATTTACATAAGGTTAACAGATATATTGCTACAGTAAAGAATTTTTTCGTTATTCTCTTTTTCTCTCCCTGAAGCGCAAGTTTGGTAAGCTTAAATTATTATTTGATTCTACTTACGGTCTCTCGTTACTTCATTCGTGTTGCCCTGGAATCGTATGTCGCTGCCCTGCGTGCACTGAGGTGTCCGATTTTCGGCATTAACGAATAAGTTTTACTAAAACGGTTAATTTACATTCTCTGTTTTTTAAACGTGTATTGTTTGTGTGTGTGTGTGTGTGTGCTTATTCCTTATGGTGTTACCAACTGTCGTTGTGTTTTTTGGGACGTTTTTTGTTTGTGCAGCGGAATCACTATAAACAGCAAACACTCAATGAACACACATTTTTAATGAAACGTACTGTGAAACCTAACTTTTTAGAGGAAGTGTGCTCCCAAAGGCCGAAAATCAGACATCCTAGTGTACGCAGGGGGACGACATATAATCCCCGTGAGACACAAGTGAGATTCCGAGACACCAGAAAAATCATAATTAGAACGTAACAGTAATATGGCTGACAAATCTTGTGTTCCAAAAAGTTCTTTCTTACTTAAAAATAGGATAACGAAAAACTTCATCAACAAATGTGTAATACATTTATTACATGCATATCACAAACATGTATTATCGGCTACTGCTGAAGATTCGTAATGAAAACAAAGGAAAACGCTTATGACACAAAAAGGCCACACGCACACCTCATCTCCAAGAAGATAATAATAACAGTAACACTGTAGAAGCAACTACGGAACGATAGAAAACATAAGAGGGACGAATGTATTTTTCACCAGTGAGAACAGTAGAGTATATGTGCTCTTCAGCTGTAGCGCACAAGTGCTTTCCCCTGACACTGTTTCAGGTCAATGGGAAGTCAGAGAGTGTCGTCATTTCGCTCTGGCATCGTCACGTGCCTGCCTATTCTCTCCCTAGAGTAAAGGACTCCTCGCAAACAGGGCGTCCTCACATTTATTAGGTGCGCCGCTCGGTATACAGTTTTGTAGCGGCGGACAAAAAAGAGGCCGCCGGAAGTCGGCGCACGTGTATTGGTCTTCGTCCGGCGCTCCCTGCGTTGCCATGGCGACGCAGGTGGTTGGGATGGAGCGCAGCCTTCATTAGGAGCTCGCGAGCCCACGCGCCACCGTCGAGAAGACGAGGAAAACAGCCTGTCTTTATCACACGCTGTTCACACAGCCGTATAAAAAGCAGTTGCTATATAATACCAGTTGATGAATGCTTCAAAGACTGAACTGTATGTTCTACAACTTTTACGGTGCACCCGAATTAGCAGACGAACTTCGTTCATGAAAACATAAAAGGATGTCTTCGTCGTGACTTTTACATTGCAAGTGAACTTCCATAACGAATTAACTCTCTTCTACGGGAGTCTTGTCAGTTTTGTTTATGATTCGATGATAGTATTTGATCCAAAAATATTACAATTTTCACGGTCGCCATGTGTATTCGCACTCATTAGAGGAACTTTGGGTTTGACCTATTATTCTGCTTTGCATGATATTCAGCTTTACACTCCTCAGACGTTATTTGTTCTAAAGCTGCTAGCAGTTTATATCAGGAGAATTTATATTAAAATTTCGTACGTTGATAATATTGCACAGTAGTTGGAACACAGTTGACAGTGCTCTGTAGAGATAGTTGAATGCAACTGTGAACAATTTGGTTCGTCACTTAGTTCCTTTTAGACGCTGTATGTGTCGTGACGAACCAATTAACTTTGATTTTTTGTTAAAACTTTTATAGCCTAAGTGAAATATTATTCTGCCAACTAAAATACCACGTATTGATTTTTCTTTTTTTTTTTTTTTTCATACTCTGCTTATGATTGTAGGACCAGTCGTTGTAGAGCTGCTGTAGCTGATATCCTGTTCCGAAGTTCGCTTGATGACCATGGTATTTGCGAAACCTCATACTAAATACAGCAGAAGTCAATAAATGAAAATGAATGTAATAATCAGTGTCGGTTGTATAGAGGCTAATTCAAAACCCAGCAGTAAGTTATGCATGATTTTTAATGCTGGGCAGAAAGGGTGTTACTGTGAACAATTACTTGAAGAGATTATTCTGTTCATAACAGAGAGCAAACCAATGCCAACTACAACAGTTCCGGTAGACATAACGCTCTCACAAGCTTAAATCAAGAGATTAAATATATGAGGGAACTGACTCCCTTACTCAGTATGCATGGTAGATTGTAATCCAATAAACATAGGCCACCGGAACTTTATTTTATGGGGAGGAGAAGAAGATATAATTTCTGGAGAATACTGTCTGACTGGTACAAAGGAAAGAAAGAAACCTTCAGGTCGGCAGTAAATTTCAGCAAGGAATAGCAAATAATCTGTACTTCTGAAAGACCTGCAGACACGAGAAAGCAATAACTACATTACATCATGGTCAGAAAGATACTTGACTTCAGAGCGTATCAATTAGCAGACACAGACAATTCAGTGATGATACAACTTAAGAGAATCGTACAGAAGAACCAGAGTGTAAAGAAATGAGGCAGTGAAGTTCTGAGATGAAAACGCAGACATGCGCTGAGTATATTGAAGCCATAGACACTAAGACTATAAACATCGAAGTAGGTAAGTTAGTTTAAAATGTCTCAGGGTACATTTCATCCTGACGTAACCGGTCTTAATATAATTTCTTTCCTATCTCCATCAGATTTTGTAACGTAAGGGGAATGAGTTACAATGATATTCTAAATTATTATAAACAAGATTCTAAAATTAGTATTTCTTGTTTTCATACGCAGCTGTGTGGGCATGGATCACCGAAGTACACCTCGATCACGCGATGGAGTCGCACTGTGTGGTCAGTGAGCTGAAAAAATGCAAGCGAGATGTTAATAATAACTGCCTCCAGAGAGAGACAGTAGAACTAGAGATAATTTTGTAAGAGCAATTTTCGATTTTATGCATAACAACGCTGGGTTTAAGAAATTATTATAAAGGAAATGGGAGTTACGCAGATATAAATATTGTAAAAAAATCTGAAAAGAGGTATGGGTACAGAAATTTAACGTGGAACATGTGGTTATAAGTGAAATTTGTAACTTGGGTTGTGACTTCTGAAATTTTCCCGGCGTCTTTCTTCTTCCAGTAATTTCGGGTTTTCAGCCGGATCCCATCGCCGGCGGCTGTGGCCAAGCGGCTCTAGGCGCTTCAGTCCGGAACCGCGCTGCCGCTACAGTCGTAGGTTGGAATCCATGTCTCGGTATGGATGTGTGTGATGTCCTTGGGTTAGGTTAGGTTAGGTTAGTCTAGAGTACTGATGACCTCAGATATTATGTCTCATAGTCCGAAGAGCCATTTGAACCATTTTAACAGGATCTCATCAAAATTCTGCGAGGATATTTCGGCCCAGAGACGTTAGGCCATCCTCAGGTGAGTAGACGAATTACTGGAGAGACCTGATGCAGTCACGGTATTTATAGCGAATTCCGCTCATGATGATCATACTGGCGGTTTACGGCGCATGAGTTAGGTTGTGACACGCGCGAGGCGGTGAAGATGTGTGTGATCCCCTTAGTGGCGAAGTAAAAACAAACTAATCGCTGAGTATCGACTGTGCATGTCGATTCCGTTGTGACCGCATCATTTTAATAAACGGATGCCAATTTTTATCAAGCTGAAAGCCGTTGTTACGATTCATCAAATTATCTGCGAAACTTATTTCGAAGGATTCTTTAATAACAGAGTCCCGCAAGCTGGAATCCTGTGCTACAATTTTGGTATTATTGTATTCTATTGAATGTCCCATGGAAATACAATGTTCTGCCACTGCTGATTTTAAAGGTTGCATAAATACGTCAGATGACATGGACGGTCCTGGAACGCTGTGTAGAAAACAAAACACACACATCCGTTTGCGGCAACCTTTAAAATCAGCAGTGGCAGAACGTTGCGTTTCCATGAGACATTCAATGGAATGCAATAATACCAAATGTTTAGCACCGATTTCCAGCTTGTGGGGCTCTGTAATTAAAGGATCCGTGGAAATACGTGTTGCTGATAATTTAATGAATAATGAAAACGGCTTTCAGCTTGATAAAAATTGGAATCCTATTATTAAAATGATGCGGTCACAATGGAATCGACATGCTCAGTCGATATTCAGCGATTAGTTTGCTCTACTTCACCACTGAGGGCAACACACACAACTTGGCTGCCTCGCGCCGTAAACCTCCAGTATTATTCACAGGCGCGGAATTCGCTATAAATACCATCATTGCATCAGGTCTCTTCAGTACTTCTACTCACCTGAGGATGGCCTAACGTCTCTGGGCCGAAATATAATGGCAGAATGTTGATGGGATCCAGCTGCAAACCGGAAAATTGCTAGAAGTAACTTGGGTTTATTTTATTTACTTAAATGTGAAAATTTTAAGCGGGCTACATATCTACTTAGTAACATATTTTTAATGATATGCTTTAATGCATCAAGCAAATTAAAATTCTACACCTTTTTTACTACATTTTGAAATTTCCATGACCGAACGTTTGAAGAAAGTTTCAATGCGGTCTTGATGTTACAGAATACAAAGAGACTGTTTAAAAGTGCATGAAATTATTTTGACAGTTTTCTTTAATTGTGGTGGACAGTGCGCTACATAACAGCTATAAAGCTTACGAATTTATCACTATTTCGGAAGAGACGTGATAGAGGAAGGAATGTCCTTGACAATCACTAAAGTTAGACGAATATAGAAGAAGAAATCTTATGTAACATAAGAAATGTTTCAGTCGATTGACGAAAGAATACAATGCAAAACGGTTTGAGATTACAAAAAAATACGGCCATATATGTCACTTAGGAATGAAATCAATAGGAAGCATATGGAAGCCAAAGCGAAAGCACTGCAGAAAACTGTGAAAAATCGATAACGAAATGGTCATTTGCACAGTTTCAACAAATGTAAATGTCAAAACTGCGAACTGTGAGGTAAATCCATGTTGAGTGACAGAACAGATAGGAGGAAACAGTATATAAAAGGCCTGTGTCAGTTGGTGGAATTGTCTGGTAGGGTGATGCAAAGACATGGGTGACAATTGACGATTTTAAAGATATAGGGAATCTAATACGAGTATTACAGTCAGAATTCGACAGAACATTGGAAGATTGGGTAAACAAGACTGAAGATTCTAAATTTCTCATATCGTTGGGGGAAAATGCAATCAAACGAAAATCTATTTGAACTCGTATCATGAAACTTTCTGAAAAATAACATCCACACTAACATCCACACTTCGTCGAATAGGACACGGGCATACAATAACGAGAATTTTTGATACAGCGAGCTTAATTGCTTATGCAACCACGGTGCTGGCAAAAATAATAGAAAACAAATAGAAAAATTGTGTATCTGTTTTATGACGATCAGTTTGCCTTTAGGAAAACGTAAAGGCTTTAGACAGCAATTGTGGAAGTCGATAATGGAAGCAAGATTTAAGGAAAATCAATGCACTGTTATATAATTTGTCAACTTAGATTTGATGAACAACGTAAAATAGTACGAGATGTTTGACATACTCAGACGAATATGAATAAGCTATAGATAACGACAGGCAATGTGCAGCTTCTACAAGAACCAAGAACACTACGACTAAAAGACCGAGCGAGAAGTTTTCGGATTAAAAAGGGAGTGAGCCACAGAAGTTGTGTTTCCCCTATAGTTTAATTCGTACATCGAAGAAACAGCAATGGAAACAAAAGAAAGTTCCAGGAGAGCGATTAAAATTCACTACATGAGGATATCAATGAGGAGTTTCGTTAATGACACTGATATCATCACTACATGTGAGGAATAACTGCAGGGCTAGTTGAACAGAATGAACAGTCTCAGAAGTGCGGAAGTAGGAATGGCGTCCAAGAAAGACGTATGTTATGGAGAGTGGCGATGAGATTGACAGGCAACTCAACATCAGAATTGTGGATCGTAGACTAGACTAAGTGGAAGAATACTGATACCTCGGAAGCAATGTAACACATGCAGGACGAAGAAAGGAGCGTGTAAGAGGCAAAAACAGAATTTAGTTTTTGGAACAGTTATACACAATTACCGGTTACGGCCGAAAACAGTCATTTTTAGGTTGATATAATGAGATTTCATCAGTGCTTCGTTTGAACTATGGTATTTGTATTAAAATTACAAGATACCCAACGGCTGCTGAAATTTATAGTTTCGTAATGCAATAGTGTGTGACTGAGCCAGATTGTAAATTGTTTCCGAAACAAGAATTTGGGCTGTCACTGACGTCTCCAGTACAACTACAATGTCATTTTTTTTAATTTATGGAATACCTTTCTAAATGAAATCAATTTATATCGACATGATTTTCACTGCAGTAAGATATATTTGAGAATGTACATCTGTGGCACAGTATTCCATGGAAGTGAATAACGGACTGTGAGAAAATAAGAAGTGGAGACAAACGGAAAGTTCGACATATGGTGTTACAATAAATTTTGTAAATTCCGTAGACAGATACACGAGAAGGGAGGAGGTTATGCAGAGATAAGGCGAGGAAAGGCTAGAATGACAGAAGAGGGTAATAAGACATGTGTAGAGAAATCCGAGACTACTTCGTTGCTACTACAGGACCCATGGAGGGCGAAAACTGTTGAGAAAGACAGAGATTGAAATATATACAGTGTTAGCGGTGTAAGAGAAGATATTTGTATTGACGACTGAGGACAGTTCATTGAACAACATCACATCAGCATTTAGTTTATTTGCATACTAATAATAATAACAATTACGAGAAGTACATTTTTAGTTAGTTGGCACAAGCAAGCCTTTGATTTTCATTTTCCCCCCGGTAGAATGTAACGTATTGAATGAAATTATAATGAAACCTAGACCTTTAGCTTCTTAGAGGCATCAATAAATATCAATGGGGAAGTTGAAAAATGTGTCCCCCGACTGGGACCTCCTGCAGGGATTTATCTCTGGCACACTCCCCTATAGACACACACTTTCCAACTTCGTGTCCACACACTACATTTGTAGTGCCCCTGCCCAACATACTCATCACTCGCGGCAGTTCAAATGGTTCAAATGGCTCTGAGCACTATGGGACAACATCTGAGGTCATCAGTCCCCTAGACATAGAACTGCTTAAACCTAACTAACCTAAGGGCATCACACTCATCCATGCCCGAGGCAGGATTCGAACAGGCGACCGTAGCAGCAGCGCTGTTCCGGACTGAAGCGCCACGAACCGCTCGACCTCAGTGGCCGGCGTACACGCGGCAGTCGGTCTACCGATTCCCTTAAGAGTTCGGGCAATTCTACTGCCTCCGCACGGAAGACGATCATTGGCCAGTAAGCCTTATCTATATGAAGCTGGTATCTGTGCAGATATCATTGGTGATCTTGCAGCTCTAGAAGAATGAAATTATCTACATCTACATGACTACTCTGCAATTCACATTTAAGTGCTTGGCAGAGGGTTCATCGAACCACAATCATACTATCTCTCTACTATTCCACTCCCGAACAGCGAGGGGGAAAAACGAACACCTAAACCTTTCTGTTCGAGCTCTGATTTCTCTTATTTTATTTTGATGATCATTCCTACCTATGTAGGTTGGGCTCAACAAAATGTTTTCGCATTCGGAAGAGAAAGTTGGTGACTGAAATTTCGTAAAAAGGTCTCGCCGCGACGAAAAACGTCTATGCTGTAATGACTTCCATCCCAACTCGTGTATCATATCTGCCACACTCTCTCCCCTATAACGCGATAATACAAAACGAGCTGCCCTTCTTTGCACCCTCTCGATGTCCTCCGTCAATCCCACCTGGTAAGGATCCCACACCGCGCAGCAATATTCTAACAGAGGACGAACGAGTGTAGTGTAAGCTGTCTCTTTAGTGGACTTATTGCATCTTCTAAGTGTCCTGCCAATGAAACGCAACCTTTGGCTCGCCTTCCCGACAATATTATCTATGTGGTCCTTCCAACTGAAGTTGTTAGTAATTTTAACACCCAGGTACTTAGTTGAATTGACAGCCTTGAGAATTGTGCTATTTATCGAGTAATCGAATTCCAACGGATTTCTTTTGGAACTCATGTGGATCATCTCACACTTTTCGTTATTTAGCGTCAACTGCCACCTGACACACCATACAGCAATCTTTTCTAAATCGCTTTGCAGCTGATACTGGTCTTCGGATGACCTTACTAGACGGTAAATTACAGCATCATCTGCGAACAGTCTAAGAGAACTGCTCAGATTGTCACCCAGGTCATTTATATAGATCAGGAACAGTAGAGGTCCCAGGACGCTTCCCTGGGGAACACCTGATATCACTTCAGTTTTACTCGATGATTTGCCGTCTATTACTACGAACTGCGCCCTTCCTGACAGGAAATCACGAATCCAGTCGCACAACTGAGACGATACCCCATAGCTCCGCAGCTTGATTAGAAGTCTCTTGTGAGGAACGGTGTCAAAAGCTCTCCGGAAATCTAGAAATACGGAATCAACTTGAGATCCCCTGTCGATAGCGGCCATTACTTCGTCCGAATATAGAGCTATAATAAAGCCTAGACCTTTTAACTGCTTACAGGCGTTGATAAATATCAACGGGAACAGTTGAAAATGTGTGCCTCGAGAGCTGCAAGATCACCAATTATACAGATACCATCTTCATATAGATACGGTATAATGGCCAATGATATTCTTCATTTCGGATGCACTCACATTGGCGAAACTCCTAGGGAATCGGTAGATTGACAGTCGTGAGCAATGAGTATAGTGGGTAGGGCACTGCAAATGTGGTGCGTGGACAGAAAGTTGTAAAGTGTGGGTCTCGCGGGGAGCGTACCAGAGATAAGTCCCTACAGTCGCACTATTGTCTGTGTCCTCGGTGGCTCCGGTGGGTAGAGCGTCTGCCCTGTAAGCAGGTAGTCCCGTGTCCGAGTCCCGGTCAGGGCACACATTTTTTAGCTGACCCCGTTGATATTTATCAGTGCCTGTAAGCAGCTAAAGGTCTAGGTTTCATTACAATTTCGTTCTTCTACAGCTGCAAGATCACCAATGATATCTTTACAGATACCAGCTTCATATAACAGAAAACATCAGGTGGAAATTATATGATACCTGTGCGAGAAAGATGCGGAGAAAGAAACAGCCAGTGTCGGTTGGTCAGTCAGTGTGCTCCCTGCCGCCGTTGGATAAGCAACTGCAGCAGCAAGTTGCATAACCCTAGCTTACTTACTTGTTAGATAGTTTAATTAATTTCTTTGCGTGTTTTTGGGTACTTGCATTGTTTAATTCATATATTTCGGGCGTATTATAGTATTTGACAGTTGTAGCATCGCGCTTTAGTGTTTTCTTCGTAGATTCTTATTTAAATTGCGTGTGAGTTTCGTATAGGAGGTGCAATTTCGAGTTTTAGTTACTGAAATCGTAAATTCAGCAGATTGTAGCGCAGTCGTTAGGCATTTGTACAGGTTAGTTGATACATTCTTTGCGTGTTTTGCTTGCGTTATCTAGACACGGACTCGTGTTTCAGTAACTGTTGTTCAACATCGATTAGAATGGACAGGGACTGCGATTGCTGTGTTCGGATGAGAGCTGACTTGACATCCCTTCGCTCACAGCTGCAATCGGCGCTGACTTCGGTCGCGCAGCTTGAGGCTGTTGCCAATGGGCACCACTGTGGGGAGCCGGACTTGGGTATCACGGAGATGTCAACCTCGTCCCGTCTGTCCCCAGATCGGTCTGCCGCTGTGGTTGCCCCGGTTGCTGCCCGCAGTGGGGCTGAGCCCTCGCCTGTGGTTGATTGGGAGGTCGTTCCAAGGCGTGGCAGGCAGCGAAAGGCGTCCCCGGAGGCTGATCAGAAAGCCTCCCCGGTGCGTCTGACAAACCGGTTTCAGGCACTGTCTCTGGCTGAGCCAGATGCAGCTGCCTGCCCTGTTTCAGAGGATCATTCTCAGCCTTCAAGGTCCGGGCAATCGCAGAGGGTGCGCTTACTGGTAGTAGGGAGCTCCAATGTTAGGCGCGTAATGGGGCCCCTTAAGGATACGGCAGCTAAGGAGGGGAAGAAATCCAGTGTGCACTCCGTGTGCATTCCGGGAGGAGTCATTCCTGATGTGGAAAGGGTCCTTCCGGTTGCCATGAAGAGCACAGGGTGCAGCCAGCTGCAGGTGGTGGCACATGTCGGCACTAATGACGTGTGTCGCTTTGGATCTGAGGAAATTCTCTCTGGATTCCAGCGGCTATCTGATTTGGTGAAGGCTGCCGGTCTTGCTTACGAGATGAAGGCAGAGCTCACCATCTGCAGCATCGTTGACAGAACCGACTGCGGACCTTTGGTGCAGAGCCGGGTGGAGGGTCTGAATCAGAGGCTCAGACGGTTTTGCGACCGTATTGGCTGCAGATTCCTTGACTTGCGCCATGGGGTGGTGGGGTTTCGGGTTCCGCTGAATAGGTCAGGAGTTCACTACACTCAGCTGGCGGCTACACGGGTAGCGAAGGCTGTGTGGCGTGGACTGGGCGGTTTTTTAGGTTAGAAGGCCTCGGGAAAGTGCGGGATGGGCTGCAATGTCAAAGGGTGCTTGGCAATTACAGGACGTGCTTGGATCAAGGAACAGTCGGAATTATAGTTGTAAATTGTTGTAGTTGCGCTGGAAAAGTCCCTGAGCTTCAAGCGCTAATAGAAAGCACACAAGGTGATATCGTTATAGGTACAGAAAGCTGGCTAAAGCCTGAAATAAGTTCTGCAGAAATTTTTACGAAGTCTCAGACGGTGTTCAGGAAAGATAGATTAGGCAGAAATGGTGGTGGAGTGTTTGTGTCTGTCAGTAGTAGTTTATCTTGTAGTGAAGTCGAAGTAGATACTCCGTGCGAATTGGTGTGGGTGGAGGTTATACTTAACAGCCGAATTAAGTTAATAATTGGCTCCTTCTACCGACCCCCAGACTCCGATGATACAGATGCGGAACAGTTCAGAGAAAGTTTGAGTCTCGTAACAAATAAATACCCCACTCATACGGTTATAGTTGGTGGGGACTTCAACCTATCCTCGGTATGTTGGCAAAAATACTTGTTCAAAACCGGTGGTAGGCAGAAAACGTCTTCCGAGATTGTCCTAAATGCTTTCTCCGAAAATTATTTCGAGCAGTTAGTCCACGAACCCAAGCGAATTGTAAATGGTTGCGAAAACAAACTTGACCTCTTAGCCACAAACAATCCGGAGCTAATAGAGAGCATCATGACTGATACAGGGATTAGTGATCACAAGGTCGTTGTAGCTAGGCTCAATACCATTTCTTCCAAATCCATCAGAAACAAACGCAAAATAATTTTATTTAAAAAAGCGGATAAAGTGCCACTAGAAGCCTTCCTAAAAGACAATTTCCATTCCTTCCGAACTGACTATGCGAATGTAGACGAGATGTGGCTCAAATTCAAAGATATTGCAGCAACAGCAATTGAGATATTCATATCTCATAAATTGGTAAGAGATGGAACGGATCCCCCGTGGTACACAAAAAAGGTCCGAACGCTGTTGCAGAGGCAACGGAAAAAGCATGCGAAGTTCAGAAGAACGCGAAATCCCGAAGATGGGCTAAAATTTACAGACGCGCGAAATTTGGCACGTACTTCGATGCGAGATGCCATTAATAGGTTCCACAACGAAACATTGTCTCGAAATTTGGTAGAAAATCCGAAGAAATTCTGGTCGTATGTAAAGTACACCAGCGGCAAGACGTAGTCAATACCTTCGCTGCGCAGTGTCGATGGTACTGTTATCGACGACTGTGCCGCTAAAGCGGAGTTACTGAACGCAGTTTTCCGAAATTCCTTCACCAGGGAAGACGAATATTCCAGAATTTGAAACACGAACATCTGCTAGCATGAGTTTCTTAGAAGTAGATACCTTAGGGGTTGCGAAGCAACTCAAATCGCTTGATACGGGCAAGTCTTCAGGTCCAGATTGTATACCGATTAGGTTCCTTTCAGATTACGCTGATACTATAGCTCCCTACTCAGCACTCATATACAACCGCTCGCTCACCGATAGATCTGTACCTACAGATTGGAAAATTGCGCAGGTCGCACCAGTGTTCAAGAAGGGTAGTAGGAGTAATCCATTTAACTACAGACCTATATCATTGACGTCGGTTTGCAGTAGGGTTTTGGAGCATATACTGTATTCAAACATTATGAATCACCTCGACGGGAACGATCTATTGACACGTAATCAGCATGGCTTCAGAAAATATCGCTCTTGTGCAACGCAGCTAGCTCTTTATTCGCACGAAGTAATGGCCGCTATCGACAGCGGATCTCAAGTTGATTCCGTATTTCTAGATTTCCGGAAAGCTTTTGACACCGTTCCTCACAAGAGACTTCTAATCAAGCTGCTGAGCTATGGAGTATCGTCTCAGTTGTGCGACTGGATTCGTGATTTCCTGTCAGGAAGGTCGCAGTTCGTAGTAATAGACGGCAAATCATCGAGTAAAACTGAAGTGATATCTGGTGTTTCCCAGGGAAGCGTCCTGGGACCTCTACTGTTCCTGATCTATATAAATGACCTGGGTGACAATCTGAGCAGTTCTCTTAGACTATTCGCAGATGATGCTGTAATTTACCGTCTAGTAAGGTCATCCGAAGACCAGTATCAGTTGCAAAGCGATTTAGAAAAGATTGCTGTATGGTGTGTCAGGTGGCAGTTGACGCTAAATAACGAAAAGTGTGAGATGATCCACATGAGTTCCAAAAGAAATCCGTTGGAATTCGATTACTCGATAAATAGTACAATTCTCAAGGCTGTCAATTCAACTAAGTACCTGGGTGTTAAAATTACGCGAACAACTTCCGTTGGAAGGACCACATAGATAATATTGTCGGGAAGGCGAGCCAAAGGTTGCGTTTCATTGGCAGGACACTAAGAAGATGCAACAAGTCCACTAAAGAGACAGCTTACACTACACTCGTTCGTCCTCTGTTAGAATATTGCTGCGCGGTGTGGGATCCTTACCAGGTGGGATTGACGGAGGACATCGAAAGGGTGCAAAAAAGGGCAGCTCGTTTTGTATTATCACGTTATAGGGGAGAGAGTGTGGCAGATATGATACACGAGTTGGGATGGAAGTCATTACAGCATAGACGTTTTTCGTCGCGGTGAGACCTTTTTACGAAATTTCAGTCACCAACTTTCTCTTCCGAATGCGAAAATATTTTGTTGAGCTCAGCCTACATAGGTACGAATGATCATCAAAATAAAATAAGAGAAATCAGAGCTCAAACAGAAAGGTTTAGGTGTTCGTTTTCCCGCTCGCTGTTCGGGAGTGGAATAGTAGAGAGATAGTATGATTGTGGTTCGATGAACCCTCTGCCAAGCACTTAAATGTGAATTGCAGAGTAGTCATGTAGATGTAGATGTAGATGTAGAACACATTGAAGAGGGTAAATATCAAGGTACCAATTATCAAATATCTGTACATATAGGTGTAATACGTGTAAGAGGTCCATGATTAAAGAATTTGTTGCTAGCGCACTCGAGCAGATGTAATTTCGATGTATTGCTCACGCGCTGCCTGCGACATGTAAGCTATAAGAGAATCTGAGACCAAAGAGCAGTGTTGACGGCACTAGGAACTGTGTAGCAGTAGGAGTAAGTTGTTACTAGTGAGCAGTCGTGTGTTTGGAGTTGGCTTGGCCGGTCGTGGGAGCGATGGCGGTGCCTGAGCGGTATAAGTTAAGGTATGTAGTATTGTTATATCAAGTGCAATGTAAATGTTTTAAAAAATCTCTTAATAATAATCTTTCTCATAAAAAGTAACTTTTGACAATCATTCATTCCAATTTAAATAATTTACTAATTTCTCCAATCCATGGTCATCCCGATTATTGCAAAGAAAAATCAGTTGTTCTTTTTATACATGGCAAATGTATCTGCCAGCATTGCACTGAGCTGCGCCAGAAAAATAAAAAGGACAACTGATTTTTCTTTGCAATAATTGGGATGACCATGGATTGGAGAAATTAGTAAATTCTTTAAATTGAAATGAATGATTGTCAAAAGTTACTTTCTATGAGAAAGATTATTATTAAGAGATTTTTTAAAACATTTACATGGTACTTGATATAACAATCCTACATATGCGCGAGGCTGCTTTTACATTTTATTATACCGCTCAGGCACCGCCATCGCTCCCACGACCGGCCCAGCCAACTCCACACACACGACTGCTCGCTAGTAACAACTTACTCCTACTGCTACACAGTTCCTACTGCAGTCAACACTGCTCTTTGGTCTCAGATTCTCTTATAGCTTACATGTCGCAGGCAGCGCGTGAGCAATACATCGATATTACATCTGCTCGAGTGCGCTAGCAACAAATTCTTTAATCATGGACCCCTTACATACATTGTACATAAAAAGCTATTGAGAATGTCTGCTCTGACTTGAAGAGAATGGCAGACAAGACGAAGTCGTGGTGGGCCACCTTAAAGCCAGTTATCGTTACCTTTTGTGCAATGAAAATAAAAATTGTATATGTTGTGTGTGTGTGTGTGTGTGTGTGTGTGTGTGTGTGTGTGTGTGTGTGTGTGGAAATGGGTGTGTCTATGGCTACTCTGGATATCTCGTTATCCTGTTGCTGTCGCTTTAACAACCGTATTAACTTATAGACTTAATTTTATCAGGTCGTGCTGTCTTTTGTCTCGAATGCAGGTGTAAAATCACTATTAGGCTCTGCAGTCTGTACCAGAATACTTGCCCATCACGCCGTTGAGTCCTTCTCTCGCGATATACGACACCGCAAAGGAAAGGACCCCAGAAAATTCCTTATCTCCTAACAGCGGCCAACGCTTACAAGCTCAAGCTCCTTAATACGCTATCTTCATAGGAAGCAGGAAAATGAAGACTTCACTTGAAGCCTTAATTTTCTCGGTGTCAATGTGTAGCAAATAGCCGTCGACTATGGAAACACGTTGAATCATGTATTCAATTACTCAAGTTTCTTTTCTTATGAAATATGTTTTGCACTTTCGAAATTCCATCTGACATCAAGCCCCTGGAGCCTCATAAAGAATTAAAACGGTGAGAAAGCATGAGACGTCACAACAGCTTGGTTAGTCTCCCGGGAGTAAACAGCGGCTCACGCCTCTACCTCGTCCACGCGGCTCTCGCGGCCGCCTGACAGCAGTGAATGTTGCGGATAATGTCACCTTTCACGGTAAAAGTAGCAGGAAAAGATAAGTTAGCCCCAGATCTACAAAGACTGTGGTCTACTTGCTACGTTCGTCGCAGAGGGAAATGTATCGTCGTTGCAGATGTTTCTTTGCCAGGTCTCCGTGGACTACGTCTGCGACACAGGTTCGTGCAAGAACTGAAATCCTCATCTCGAGAAAATTTTATGCTTTCCATTTGCTGTTACTTCATTTGTCGTGTACAATGGGGATAATAAAGAAGTGAAATGATTATTAATGTGCACGTTTAGTTATTTGTTATGTATTTGCTGCAGTAATCTTCTGGTCTGTCGTCTGCACACTATGACAGGCCGAACACCGTGTTATTATAAGAACCGACAATGTGCGTTACGATGCTGAAATCACATACAGTCGTGGACTCAGTCACACTTGGTAACTACTAGTTGGTTTTAAGATGTAATAATGAAAAAAAGTAGCATTTCTACTTCTATTTTTGCAGACCACGTAATACAAAAGACTCAAACTTTGCCAAAAAGTCAAGAAATACACTCCTGGAAATGGAAAAAAGAACACATTGACACCGGTGTGTCAGACCCACCATACTTGCTCCGGACACTGCGAGAGGGCTGTACAAGCAATGATCACACGCACGGCACAGCGGACACACCAGGAACCGCGGTGTTGGCCGTCGAATGGCGCGAGCTGCGCAGCGTTTGTGCACCGCCGCCGTCAGTGTCAGCCAGTTTGCCGTGCCATACGGAGCTCCATCGCAGTCTTTAACACTGGTAGCATGCCGGGACAGCGTGGACGTGAACCGTATGTGCAGTTGACGGACTTTGAGCGAGGGCGTATAGTGGGCATGCGGGAGGCCGGGTGGACGTACCGCCGAATTGCTCAACACGTGGGGCGTGAGGTCTCCACAGTACATCGATGTTGTCGCCAGTAGTCGGCGGAAGGTGCACGTACCCATCGACCTGGGACCGGACAGCAGCGACGCACGGATGCACGCCAAGACCGTAGGATCCTACGCAGTGCCGTAGGGGACCGCACCGCCACTTCCCAGCAAATTAAGTACACTGTTGCTCCTGGGTTATCAGCGATGACCATTCGCAACCGTCTCCAGGAAGCTGGGCTACGGTCCCGCACACCGTTAGGCCGTCTTCCGCTCACGCCCCAACATCGTGCAGCCCGCCTCCAGTAGTGTCGCGACAGGCGTGAATGGAGGGACGAATGGAGACGTGTCGTCTTCAGCGATGAGAGTCGCTTCTGCCTTGGTGCCAATGATGGTCGTATGCGTGTTTGGCGCCGTGCAGGTGAGCGCCACAATCAGGACTGCATACGACCGAGGCACACAGGGCCAACACCCGGCATCATGGTGTGGGGAACGATCTCCTACACTGGCCGTACACCTCTGGTGATCGTCGAGGGGACACTGAATAGTGCACGGTACATCCAAACCGTCATCGAACCCATCGTTCTATCATTCCTAGACCGGCAAGGGAACTTGCTGTTCCAACAGGACAATGCACGTCCGCATGTATCCCGTGCCACCCAACGTGCTCTAGAAGGTGTAAGTCAACTACCCTGGCCAGCAAGATCTCCGGATCTGTCCCCCATTGAGCATGTTTGGGACTGGATGAAGCGTCGTCTCACGCGGTCTGCACGTCCAGCACGAACGCTGGTCCAACTGAGGCGCCAGGTGGAAATGGCATGGCAAGCCGTTCCACAGGACTACATCCAGCATCTCTACGATCGTCTCCATGGGAGAATAGCAGCCTGCATTGCTCCGAAAGGTGGATATACACTGTACTAGTGCCGACATTGTGCATGCTCTGTTGCCTGTGTCTATGTGCCTGTGGTTCTGTCAGTGTGATCATGTGATGTATCTGACCCCAGGAATGTGTCAATAAAGTTTACCCTTCCTGGGACAATGAATTCACGGTGTTCTTATTTCAATTTCCAGGAGTTTATAACAAAAAGATAGCAAGAGAAAAGTAATAATAGAAAGTATGAAGAGATATAGCTCATCAATACTGAGAATATTAGGCTCCAGTTGTCAAACTTGTGATATACGTGAGTCATTCCATGGGTCATGTCGACTACTGCATTTTTTAACACTTGTGGTATTACCGCAATCGCAATAACTGCATTCGGAAAACCGCGGAAAACACTATTGAATTGAAGCGACAGATTGCAGACGACATCCAAGGGTGGCTCGATACAGTACCTGAAACATTCAGTACCAGGTTGGCCGTGCAACGAGATCAATCCTCCCACACGCACCCAACTCACCAGGCCTCAGTCAACACGACTCAGAGCTCATTCCGAAACTGAGGGAACCATAGCGTTGGAGGCACTTTCCGAACAGAGCGAATGTCCTCACGGCATTTCGGAAGGGGGGGGGGGGGATGACACACATTGACGGCAATGCCAATGGCATACAGTCCCTTCCCTATCGCTGGGAATCCTTTGTGTATGCAGTGGGGGAATATTTTGAAGCACAGTATTTGATTTGGATTCATTCTTGTTTCGTATGTAGTTGTGCACAATAAATTTACACAGAGTTACAACGTATGAGTTTCATTTCAACCTTTACCTTGATCTCCTCTACTGGAACCCCATTTTAAACTGGCATTGCCGGCCGCTGTAGCTGAGCGGTTCTAGGAGCTTCAGTCAGGAACCGCGCTGCAGCTACGGTCGCAGGTTCGAATCCTGCCTCGGGCACGGACGTGTGTGATGTCATCAGCTTAGTTAGGTTTAAGTAGTTCTAAGTCTAGGAGACTGGTCACCTCAGATGTTAAGTCCCATAGTGCTTAGAGCCATTTGAACCATTTTTAAACTGGCATTCAGATACATGATGAAGTACCGATTCAATCCATATCATGCGATTCTCATATTGTCTCATTACCGCAAGCTATATCATAGTCCCCTGACTTATGGAATGACCCTGGTGTGTACCACAACATTTTTTGTGATTACGTTATCTAGTGATATAAAATGACGATAGAAACCTATTCATTGCAGCTCCACACATACTGACAAATAAGTAAATATTTGTATCGTCCTGTTATATAACATTCCTTAAAGGTTCTAAGGCATTAAACCACGTCAAAAGTAAAAATCCAGCAGAAAACATGCATTGTCCAAGATAAATATCATCGTTGAACATCTCATGTTGGCGCAGCATACTCTCACAAGGCTTAGCTGTAACTAGAAGTAGCTGCCTCTGCCTACCAAAGACACCACTGTCCTGTAATACATGTATCACATCCCCGAACAATGTCTATCGTAAAATCTTCAAACATTATATTCTGGTCCTAGAAGATTCTAAAAACTGACACTGCACTTGCATTGCACTGTGAACATCCATACAGAACGACCAACGGGAAGTATTAAACGTAGCGACACTAAATAGACTAAGGTGGTGGCTACTACTGAAGGAGGACATCGCAAAAGTGGGCCCAGAAATTCCACATAGGAACTTCTGTATCGTCATTTAGCAAGCTGCTGCATTCCTCTTTTAAAGTGCCAAAAATTCCAGCTTTGTCTAAAACCGACACCACCCACTCTTTTATCCTCAAAATGCAGTAACTTCATGCTGTCTGCAATGGCACCCATAGGGTGTTATTCATTTCTGAGGTGCCTCACCAGAGCCGGTAAACAATTCTCCTTATTACGGTGCTCTTTGTACCTTATTTTCAAATTTCTACGCGTTATGTACCACATTTCAGAATCCTGAGACTTTATTTCATAAACTCACACTTCCTCTATACAGTTAACAATCTTATGCTCCAGTCTCTGCTCCAGTTTGCTGCCCGCACGTAATGCTACTTTAATCTCTTCATTTTATGCAAATTAGTTCACTAATACTGCATGACACAACACTTCCGCGGATTTTCTCGTTTGTAGTTTTTCCTGTGCCTTACCTCTGCATCGATCACATCTATTGAACTCGCATCAATACCTTTTTCTACCATTATTTGTCTAAGCCCTCCCGGCTCGCCGCGCGGTCTAACACGCTACTTTCCGAGCGGGAAGGCGTGCCTGTTTCCGGCACGAATCTGCCTGGCGGATTAATGTTGATGTTCGGCGTGCCGACCAGCCTGTGGATGGTTTTTAAGGAGGTTTTCCTTCTGCCTCGGCGGGTGCGGGCTGCTTCTCCTTATTCTGCCCCAAATACAGTATGTTGGCGATTGGTGCGCAAACACTGTCTCCACGTACGTGTGCACCACAATTACTTTACAACGCAAACATTTGGGGTTACACTCGTCTGACGTCCCCGAGGGGGAGGGGAAGGGGGAGGGGGAGGGGGGGGGGAGGAGGGTTTCGTCCACTGGGGGCCGAGCCGCACTTTAACCCTGGTTCAATACACAATACACACACAATAATTTGTCTAATTATTTTTATTTCTTCTTCCTTGACCTTAGGGCTTAGTATGACGGAATTAGCCCAATGCACAGCATTTTCGACGAATGGTAGTTTATATTTATAAGTTCTTATCAATTACTGCGCCTGTGAACGAGTTTCCTAAATATATCACACATTTGACAACTGGTGCTTACCATCCTGGGTATTGTTTTACGAAACAGTTGAACGATGGCTTCTCAAGAGATAAAGGTAAGCTCATGCATGTGTCGCAAGTTCCAGCCGTTGAATATACGTCCGATCTACAACTCACTGCTAGTCACCTGCGTTCTATTACTATTCACCTACTGTGGGTTCCGGTAAGTGTGTATCCGGTCTTGAAGATCTAGAGCCCCGATTCCGTTCCAAGACTGTAGTCAGTATTAATCAAAACGAGTACGTTAGGCAATTTTCCAGGGTACATTAGGTGCTCCCACCTCTCAGCATACGAGCGAACGTCCAGCATTACTGAGTGTATTTGTTTAGTGGTCAAAGTGCTATGGTGTGGAAAGGTGTAATGTTGCATGTGCATACTGACTCAAAATCTTACAACGCAGAGGCGGAATTGCAAGTGTCCAGGTAAGTAGCCCTGTTAAAACATTCAGGCATCACTCCAGCACAGTACACGAGAAGAAAAATATAAATAAAACAAAATTGGTAATTACTCGTGGATCCGAGCAATACAATCCAACCCAACTTCTCAGAAGAATACATGTTCCTAGAAATACTGTACCGGCTGCTATGTGGCCAATATGTAATCGTATGTAGGATTCTTGATCAAATTATTAATTCAACCTCCAAACAGCTCATCCTCGATTAAAAGTATCTTATTTACCTTGTTCTTAGTAGCAGAGAAATAATTATCCACATACAACAGAACAAATGCACTAACCAATTCACTACTAAAGAAGCTTTTTTCTGTAAGGATTCTCTCAATGTATTCAGGGTGAGTCACCTAACATTACCTCTGGATATATTTTGTAAACCACATCAAATACTGACGAATCGATTCCACAGACCGAACGTGAGAAGAGGGGCTAGTGTAATTGTTTAATATAAACCATTAAAAATGCACGGAAGTATGTTTTTTAACACAAACCTACGTTTTTTTAAAATGGAACCCGTTAGTTTTGATAGCACATCTGAACATATAAACAAATACGTAATCAGTGCCGTTTGTTGCATTGTAAAATGTTAATTATATCAGGAGATATTATAACCTAAAATTGACGCTTGAGTACCACTCCTCCGCTGCTCGATCGTGTGTATCGGAGAGCATCGAATTACGTAGGGATCCAAAGGGAACGGTGATGGACCTTAGGTACAGAAGAGACTGGAACAGCACATTAAGTCCACATGCTAACACCTTTTTATTGGTCTTTCTCACTGACTCACGTGTATATTACCATGAGGGGTGAAGTACACGTACACACGTGGTTTCCGTTTTCAATTACGGAGTTGAATAGAGTGTATCCCGACATCTCAGGCCAATATATGTTCAATGTGGTGGCCATCATTTGCTGCACACAATTGCAATCTCTGGCGTAATGAATGTCGTACACGCCGAAGTACATCTGGTGTAATGTCGCAACAGGCTGCCACAATACGTTGTTTCATATTCTCTGGGGTGGTTGTAGGCACATTACGGTATACATTCTCCTTTAACGTACCCCACAGAAAGAAGTCCAGCGGTGTAAGATCAGGAGAACGGGCTGGCCAATTTATGCGTCCTCCACATCCTATGAAACTCCCGTCTAACATCCTATCAAGGGTCAGCCTAGTGTTAATTGCGGAATGTGCAGGTGCACCATCATGCTGATACCACATACGTCGGCGCGTTTCCAGTGGGACATTTTCGAGCAACGTTGGCAGATCATTCTGTAGAAATGCGATGTATGTTGCAGCTGCTTGGCCCCTTCAATGAAGTGAAGACCAATGAGGTGGTCGCCAAATGATTCCGCACCATACATTTACAGTCCACGGTCGCTGTCGCTCTACCTGTCTGAGCCAGCGGGGATTGTCCACGGACCAGTAATGTAAGTTCCACCGTGGTTACATTTTAAAAAAACGTAGGTTTGTGTTAAAAGACATACTTCCGTGCATTTTTGTATGGTTTGTATTAAACAGTTACACTAGCCACGCTCCTCACGTTCGGCCTGTGGAATCGGTTCGTCAGTATTTGATGTGGTTTACGAAATATGTAGAGCGGCAACAATAGGGGACTTACACTGTGTACAGCATGCACGCATAAGTCAGCACGAAGAAACATTCCACTAAATACTGCTAAAAGACCTCTTCTCACATTAATACACGACCTTCAATATTATAATGGTTACGACTTTAACATTCATCCATCATCAAATACTTACAATTCCCTGTCGTGCTGAAAAGTGTCAGAATTAAAATATGTTCGTAATAGAATCTTACATCCATATACAGAGATACAAATTGTGACTAAGACAACGGAAGTAAACTTCATTAGACTCCACCTCTGTTATTTGCTCTCCTATTAATAAATGTTCACTATAGTCTCAATGTATACATTGGTTCACCTCTTTGGTAAATACACTCCTTGGAAATGGAAAAAAGAACACATTGACACCGGTGTGTCAGACCCACCATACTTGCTCCGGACACTGCGAGAGGGCTGTACAAGCAATGATCACACGCACGGCACAGCGGACACACCAGGAACCGCGGTGTTGGCCGTCGAATGGCGCTAGCTGCGCAGCATTTGTGCACCGCCGCCGTCAGTGTCAGCCAGTTTGCCGTGGCATACGGAGCTCCATCGCAGTCTTTAACACTGGTAGCATGCCGCGACAGCGTGGACGTGAACCGTATGTGCAGTTGACGGACTTTGAGCGAGGACGTATAGTGGGCATGCGGGAGGCCGGGTGGACGTATCGCCGAATTGCTCAACACGTGGGGCGTGAAGTCTCCTCAGTACATCGATGTTGTCGCCAGTGGTCGGCGGAAGATGCACGTGCCCGTTGACCTGAGACCGGACCGCAGCGACGCACGGATGCACGCCAAGACCGTAGGATCCTACGCAGTGCCGTAGGGGACCGCACCGCCACTTCCCAGCAAATTAGGGACACTGTTGCTCCTGGGGTATCGGCGAGGACCATTCGCAACCGTCTCTATGAAGCTGGGCTACGGTCCCGCACACCGTTAGGCCGTCTTCCGCTCACGCCCCAACATCGTGCAGCCCGCCTCCAATGGTGTCGCGACAGGCGTGAATGGAGGGACGGATGGAGACGTGTCATCTTCAGCGATGAGAGTCGCTTCTGCCTTGGTGCCAATGATGGTCGTATGCGTGTTTGGCGCCGTGCAGGTGAGCGCCACAATCAGGACTGCATACGACCGAGGCACACAGGGCCAACACCCGGCATCATGGTGTGGGGAGCGATCTCCTACACTGGCCGTACACCTCTGGTGATCGTCGATGGGACACTGAATAGTATACGGTACATCCGATACTTGCTAAATGTCAGAACTAATATTTCGGTTTATCTTCTTAAATTACCTGCTCAATCAGTTGTGGAAAGATAGTCGTGGGTAAATGATAATCCTGGGAATGAAATTTATTTTTAACTAATCAAAGTTCTGTTCTTTAAATGTACATTGACCAAACGTCGATTGTGAATGAGTGACTATAAAAAGCTAACACCCCCGTATAAGCGAGATGATAAATAACTAAAATATAATTTTAAAAACTCCTAGGTGCCAGCACGACTTTATATCTCAACTTAAAGTTCAGATTTTCAAAATATGGGCCTCTTCAAGTGTTGGCCTCTTTCGTACACACCAGTAAATCATAAAGAATATTGTCACTCATTATTCTTACTACTAAAACAGTGGTAGTAGTTGGAATTTTCGCATTGAAATTGTTCACCTATGGGTATGTGGTTTCAATGGTTACGTCACTAACAACATGTACGGGCAAAATAAACTGTGTTTCTGTGCTTGATTCGCCGATCAAGAAAAGCTACGGAAATTATACTCGGTAAGCAATTCCTCCTCATACACTATAAAGCTACTACCTCGTAGGACAGCTCAATATCAAAACAACGGCTAACATTCAGCTACTTTAGCTTCATAAATCTCCCCTCACCATTTGCAACATCCAAATCCACTGTCGTCTGCGCTAACTAGTGTTACGGGCAACACATCACGGACTGCTTAGCCGGCCGCAGTGCCTGCAGTCTAGAACCGCCTCACCTCTACGGTCGCGGGTTCGTATCCTGCTTCGGGCTTGGATGTGTGTGATGTCCTTAGGTTAGTTAGGTTTAAGTAGGTCTAAGTTCTAGGGGACTGATGACCTCAGATGTTATATCCCATAGTGCTCAGAGCCATTTGAACCATCTGAACGGACTACTTCAGACAAAATTACTCGAGGAAAAACCTAAGTGTCGTCGTGTCTTCACGACTCACGAAGTATACTATCAAATCCTGACACAGCTTGCAAACCACTCTTGACTAATTCCATACCAATTTAAAATCGCTTGACCTTTCGTAAAATGTCATGCAAAATACGCATATGGCAAGATTCAGAAAAGATTATACACATCATGTCCTACCCAGATTAGTTGCTTCATTCTTCAAACATTGCATTTCAAACACAATTAGAGAACAGTGTTCTATACTATTTCAACAATATCGTGGAAAATTCCACACTGGCGAAATAATCGATGCAGTTGCCGTGTGGTAGGTATCGATCATGATACTTGTAACCGTGACCTAACTCATATCCATTAATACATACGTCGTCTTAGCGACCCAAGCTGCCTATCTCCCTAGCTCCGCAATGGTGACTAGCTCGAACTCCCTTCAGTACTATAGATGACCCATTAACTCAGAAAAATTTCGAGAGCTACCACTATTTCTCAACAATTAATCTTCTAGCAGCCAGTTCAACCCCAAATGACATCTGGCGCGTCGAAGCTCTGTTGTCGAGCAACGAGTATTGGATGATATTTGATGATCTTTGCCGTATCTGTACGAATACTAGCATGGTTGGGTACAGTAAGGATTTTTTTCGAACATGTTCATCAGCATGGACTTCAGTTACAATGAAATGATAAGTATTACATCTTTTTGCGTAAATTATTTATTGATTGTTATAACAATAGATTGAAGTGATAAAATTAAATCACAACGACAAGAACACCGATAGATTAATTTCGATGCATCATACCCGGACTTACGGATGGCAATGTGGAACCGCATCGAATACTGCATGTTGAGAAGGTCTTGGAATGACAGGATATTTAGCTAATAGACTAATTGCCCTTTTCCGACTTAAACACCATCCACCATGTATGAGATGCATACAGAGGATCAAACGTAGCGCCTCCTCATGCACCAACGACCATACAGCATTGCCAATCGAGCTGGTGGAGGACATTTAATTTTTTATACTTTGGTTGCTAGATTGCCTTTGTTGTTGGTTTTATTTAAGGTTTATGATTTTTCCAACACTTTACATTTCCCTTTACTGGTTCATTTTGGTTCAGAGCAGCAAGGTAACACGCTGCAGAGGATGCATTTCCTTTCGTTCTAATCACGCCTCCAGATCACAACCATTCTACGCCTTTGTTATGCCCAGGGGACCATAATAAATTAAAGTGACTTCGATGTAATTATTGTCTCTGAATGAAAGAATCCTATCCATTCGTTTCATGGCGTGTTTCTTTCAGTTCCCTTTTGTACTGTAACAGAGAAAATTGATGCATGTCTGATCCTAGTTTCATCGACTTATGCTAACTGGCAGCGGCGCATCTTGCGAAAGTTGCTGTTGTCCGTAAGTATTGCGTAGCAGTGTATACTCTTACATGGTACTTCTGAGGCACGATGGTTGGGCAGAAACACCCCATTTTTTTCTTTGACAGTTCCTTATGAAATATAATTAGATTTACACACACGAAAGAATGGTGTTTTATCTACACCCCCTATTTTTCCAAGGAATTTCCATCCCGTTCTACAGTCTTCCTCCAGCGTGAAGCAAGGGCATCTATGTCCTGTTGGTACCAATCCTTGCCATGGTGCCGGAGCCAGTTGTTCACTGTATGAATCACCTCATGGTCCTCAAATTGTCTTCCGCGAGTCCTTTAATAGTCCAAACAAGTGGAAGTCCGAGGCAGCTAGTTCAGGGCTATAGGGTGGATGGGGTAATACTGACCAATTCTGATTGGAGATGTGTTCAGCAGTCCTCATACTTTTGTGGGACCGGGCGTTATCACGTTGCAGCAAAATATCTCCTAGGTTGCTGTGCCGCCGAAGTTGTCGGAAGCGCGTCTTGAGTTTTGTTAATGTGTTGACATTTGCTTCTGAATTAATGGTACAACCTCTTGGTATACATCATTGAGGATCACACCTTCGCAGTCCCAGAACACGGAGATCGTGACCTTACCCGCGGAAGCACTAGCTTTGAATTTTTTCTTCTGAGGGGAAAGGGGATAGCACTATTCCATCGATTGTCGTATTGCTTCTGGCTGAAAATGGTGAACCCAGCTTTCATCATCTTTCACAATCCGGGACAAGAAGGCCTCCCCCTCAGCATCAAAACGCTGCAACAAATCAAGACAAATATTTTCTGGGTACGATTTGTGATCTAGCGTTAGACACTTCGGGACCTGTCTTGCACACACTTCAGAACATCCAGGAGTGCGGATAATTGCGTCCATACTTCCTTTGCTGACTGACAGACACAGCGCCAACTGCCAAGTCGTAATGCGTCTGTCCTCGCGGATGATATCAGCTCGCTGCAACATGTGAGGTGTGACAGCCGTGGATGGTCTTCCACACCGCTGCTAATCGTAGATTTCCGCCAAACAGAAGACTCTAGTCAAACGACGACGTTCTGATGACCTCACTCTCTGTGCCTAGAGACTAACTTCATTTATGTCGACAGCAGATGCTCCACACCAGTACAACGTGAATAAAAGCCACCACGGCTGTGATTCACGCGTCATTTTGTGAAATTAGTTACGAAGATTGTTGGTCAGCTTTTGGTTTCAGCTGAAGATCTTCGTTTAGAATTAAACATTTTGTGATGTAATAAATGAACCAAAAATATAGTTGTCGCGGTTTTTATTAAATTTAACTGTGAAGTTGTACACATTAAGTATAAAACACCTAAGTAAACAGCAACGTATACAGAAAAAAGGGCCCACAATTGTGGGTAAGGATATCAATAAACCAGGTACAAAATTGTGCCACAAGTCGGCCGGTCGTACTCTATGATCCATATTCGCCACGCCGTCAAAAGGACCTCTGTACACGCCTGTAAGAAAGCACTGCAATTTTACTCTATTAAGGTCTACCCACTTCTTCCTTAAAGTAACATTACCTTTTTGTTGCTTCATTTGAAAACAGCCTGGAAAATTCAGGGCTCCAGCAGTAATTAAAAATCTAACTGCACTGTATTTACATTCCTTCCATTATTCAGCATTAGACATGGAGTTAGATTAGATTAGACTCAGTGTTCGTTCTATAGATCCAAAAAATGAGATGATTCTCGTGGGTGTGGAACATGTCAGAAAGTATAACATAAAAACATAAAGCATTTGAATATAATACTTACTATTCTGATCATTTGTCAATAGACTGTTTAAATAGGTTTATACAATGCGGTAAACTGGAACAGCTAATATTTACAGAATCAACACGCTGTCCGAATGTAACATCGTTGAGCCCTTTTAATAAAATTGTCATACACAAAATACCTAATCTTGACTGTTGTGACCAAGTGCTGTAAAAACTGAAATCTAACAGACATTTTTACTTAAGCTGGCTCAATAGTCTCTGTTGAGATATTCATCTGTAGAGTAGAAGGAGTTGCCTATGAAAAAGTTTTCTAAACTCTGTTTAAACCGTGCTATATCTGAAACCAAGTTTTTGACTGTTGCTGGAAATTTATTAAAAATGTGAGTTCCTGAATATTGGACCCCGTTTTGGACCAAAGTAAGTGATTTTAGGTGTTTATGGAAATGGTTCTTATTCCTAGTATTGATATTATGTATTGAGCTATTGGTTGGAAATAGAGATGTATTACATGCAACAAATTTCATTAAGGAATAAATATACTAAGAAGCAGTGGTCAGAATACAAAGTATCTTGAACAGGTTTCTACATGATGTTCTTGAATTAACACAACAAATGATTCTTATCACACACTTTAGTACCCTAAAAATTTTCCTCACTTTGATGAGTTGCCCCAGAATATTATCCCATGTGACATAGTAGAAGGGAGGCTAGCAAAGTATGCAATTTTTTTATATTTATATCCCCTACATTTGACATCATTCTCATTGCGAATACATACTTGATTAGGTGCTTAAGCAGTTCTGTGGTATGCCCTTCCCAACTGAATTTATCATCGAACTGTAATCCCTGGAATTTAACACTGTCAGCCTTTTCGATCTGCATATCTTCATATGTTATACACATGCTAGAAGGAAGTTTCTTACAGGTTCTGAACTGCATTTAGTGGGTCTTCCTAAGGATTAATGGAGTGAGTTAACTTTAAACAACTTCTTAATGTTAGTGAAAATTTGTTTAGCAGCTATTTCTAAATCTGTACTTGCTACCTATTGCAATGTTTGTAACATCTGCAAATAAAACAAACTTAGCATCTGGAAATGTAACAGATGGGCGGTCATTAATGTACATATGGAAAAGCAATGGACCCAAGATGGAACCTTGAGGAACACCACATATGATCAATTCCTAGTCAGATGAAGACTGACTGGTTACTGCACAGGTATTTTGCAATGGCACCCTTTGTTTCCTATTAAATAGATAAGATTCAATCTATTGTGCAGCATTGCTGGTGACATCATAATATTCTAATTTACTAAATAGGATGCTGTTCTTCACACTGTCAAAGGCTTTTGACAGGTCATAGAAAATGCCAGTAGTCTCTAATTTATTACCTAACGAATTAAGTAGTTTCCCATTATAAGTGTAAATAGCTTTCTCTAATCAGAACCCTTAAGAAATCCAAACTTTGACTAAGACAATAAATTATTCGCAGTCAGATGCTTAAGGAGATGCTTGAACGCAACCTTTTAAGACTCTTTTGATGGTATCTCTTTGTCCCACTTCTTATAAAAAGGCTTAACTTCAGCTTATTTTAGCCAGCCTGGAAACGTTCACAACTTAAGATAGAACTCAACTCACTGGAGCAGTCTTTGATTAATGTCGTTGATATGATATCATACCCACTGAAATACTTAGATTTTAAGGATTTTATGACGGATGCTACTTCTTTGGGAGACGTGAGAGTCATTTCCATTTTACTGGAGTTATATTTAAAGACTCTCTCTTCAATACATATTTTGTTAGCTGCCTCATATGTAAGCCAACACGATTTTCCCCCTATCTCTTTACTATTTTACACTCACACACACACACACACACACACACACACACACACACACACACACACACACACACATATATATATATATATATATATATATATATATATATATATATATATATATATATATAACTATGAATACTTTTATTATTGCTGCTGCTGTTATAAAAATAAACCAAATATGCTTAAGTAATAACATTCTGCTTTCTGACCTCATCAATTTCAATAACAAGAATTTCCAAATTTCTATCTTTTTCATCAGAATCTTCAGCTGACTCACGGCCTTCAGAAATAATAGTATAAACTTCTGCGGCGTCGTCATATGAAATTGAACTACATTTATGTACAGGTCCAGTGTCACTCAGTACAAAAGCAATTAAATAAGTTTAATGTGCTGTAAGTGTAAAAATGAACAAGGCGTCGTCGCATACAACTGACACAGATATAAAAACCAATATACTTACAATATGACTGGTTCTTTTCTAGAAAAAGGGACATCCATATTTTAAATGGTCTCATGGTGTCATATTAACCCCAGAGGTACTAGGAAGGTTACCAGCTACTGTTTCACTTAATTTCCGCCTTTTTTTACAGACTAATGACCCTAAAGTAGTCGGGAAAGGAAACCCAGGTATGCGATGAATTCCAATTTATTTTTGTCAAAATAGTACATTCTTCCTCCTTTGAAGCCAGTTTGAAACCGGTCACAAACAAAATAAAAATATTCTTTTAACTTAGACATTACTTGAGGGAGAAGCTCTATTAACAGTGAAAAAACAGTTACTCTTTGCACGATAAGTGCCAAACGATGTTCTGGAGGGACCTGTCAGTGTTCACAAAGATGTATGTACTAAGTTCAGCGAAGTCGTTTATAAGGATGTACACAGAATAATTACAAGTCCACTGGTCAGACACTGTGTTGGGGCCACATCTTATTCTGGAAAGACTACATGGGAGACTTCAGGATGCGAAGACTGGCATGGATAGGAATTACAACAGTGATTCCTGATGGTTGAAATGCGACTGCATTCGGTGCCTGAGCAAGGAAGCTCATTCGGAGTGAACCGGCTGTTGAGGGCCCAACCACTGGTCAAAATACGGCTCCAAGGACCAGGTTACAGCCGACCCTCCTTCCTGTCACATGATCAGAGTAAGAGAAAGGCCTATAGAGCCGCAACCTATCACGGCGCTTAGATTTCTTGTCGGCATGGCAGCATTCGTGGAACGTCTACTAGGAGGTTAACTGCTGGCGTAAGTCGGATTTAATGTGTTTTTCTGGCATAGTAGGCATAAGCCCACGATACTGCTTTCCCCTCCACCCCTACCCTCCCGATCAGGTAAGAGAGACTGTATAGCCGTTGACGCCCCCAGGTAGCATTGGTTGCCGACCAAATTTGTAGGTGGAAGGGGATCTGAGATCCACCTCCACGGTCATTGGGGCTGGCGGCACTCGTGGATCCTTGATTGACTCCTCCAGAAGACCTACCATTCTATGGGACTGACTAGTGACTGGGAAATCAAGGAGGGGATGCTCATGGGCTCAAAGCAGACCATAACAGGGGACCAGTTGGTTAAGGTATCGTCTGAAGGCTTTACTTCCGCCAAACTGAATCCCAGATGTCCGAAAACGACAGCTGGGAGGCCATGTTAAAGGCGTTTGGAGACTACAAGTGCCAATACCAGA
The DNA here is from genome assembly GCF_023897955.1 of Schistocerca gregaria. Taxonomy (NCBI): domain Eukaryota; kingdom Metazoa; phylum Arthropoda; class Insecta; order Orthoptera; family Acrididae; genus Schistocerca; species Schistocerca gregaria. The sequence goes on along the minus strand of NC_064922.1, from coordinate 351,419,935 downwards.
GCGAGGATGGGAAACCGGCAGCAGGTAAATAGCTGAGAGGATGACAGTGTCAGAGTAAGATGAAGTATAGAGAGATGTGACCTATGTGAGTGGCCATGAAGTTTATCAGTCGGGGTGGGGTGATAAGATGCGTGACACAGCGTAAGCTATTCCTCTGATGGATGATGTCAATGGAATTTGCAGAGTGCAAACAAAGCCTTCAGTTTAGTCACTACAGGCTGGGTGGAAGGGATTGGTGTGAATAAGCTTCATGCTATACGATTTGTTGAAGGTGACGAATTCATCAAATTCGAATTGGGGACAATTGTCGGTGAAGACACCTTTCGGATGTGTTGAACATAAGGAAAACCACTGCCCTCATCGAAGACATTCGCCAGTAGTAGCCCAATAATTGCCCACTACAGTCTGGATGTAGCTGGAACCAAGGTGAAGACGTATCTGGCCGCGGATAGAAGTTGTGTGTGGCAGCGGTTTGCATGCTCTGACAGCTAATGCAGAACTCAACTGTCCAATGATGGCAGCATGCTTTCCCCTCCAAGACACATGCTTGCAGGTTAAACGCATGATGTAGAACTTGTACATGTGTCAGAAATGTAGTAAGGACAACATACATTGTTGGTGAGTGGCGAGGATGCTGATTTTGGTACAGCTCTCATCGACCCAGATCAAGAGTAACTTTTTGAGCGCTGAAAGATCATGAAAGCGATGCCAGGATCTCCAGATGTTAAAGGCGTCGACGGTTCTGGGACCATCTGTCTCAGACCATCTCTTGTTGTACTGGATCCTCAGCTGAATGGCATTCAATAAGTTTGGCGTTAAAGGTCAGACTGCCCACTCCATCTCTAATGGCATCGTTCAGATGGAAGCAGGCTCTGGATAGGTATCATTGGATGAATCCTGTCCTAGAGGCAATCAGGCAGTAAGATCTACATTAGTACGAGAGATGTAGAACGTAACTAAATGCTGTCATAACTAGACAAAAATATTCCAGTGCCCTAGCACTGCATGATCCTCTAACTACCAAAATCTTTTATGTCTCAGTGACTACCATTGGGGTCGTATAGACTCCCAAGTAATTTACGTCGCATATATTGGCAGTATATTAATGAAATAACATAAAAACCTTCCCCCCATGAACCATGGACCTTGCCGTTGGTGGGGAGGCTTGCGTGCCTCAGCGATACAGATGGCCGTACCGTAGGTGCAACCACAACGGAGGGGTATCTGTTGAGAGGCCAGACAAACGTGTGGTTCCTGAAGAGGTTCAGCAGCCTTTTCAGTAGTTGCAGGGGCAACAGTCTGGATGATTGACTGATCTGGCCTTGCAACATTAACCAAAACGGCCTTGCTGTGCTGGTACTGCGAACGGCTGAAAGCAAGGGGAAACTACAGCCGTAATTTTTCCCGAGGACATGCAGCTTTACTGTATGATTAAATGATGATGGCATCCTCTTGGGTAAAATATTCCGGAGGTAAAATAGTCCCCCATTCGGATCTCCGGGCGGGGACTACTCAGGAGGATGTCGTTATCAGGAGAAAGAAAACTGGCGTTCTACGGATCGGAGCGTGGAATGTCAGATCCCTTAATCGGGCAGGTAGGTTAGAAAATTTAAAAAGGGAAATGGATAGGTTAAAGTTAGATATAGTGGGAATTAGTGAAGTTCGGTGGCAGGAGGAACAAGACTTCTGGTCAGGTGACTACAGGGTTATAAACACGAAATCAAATAGGGGTAATGCAGGAGTAGGTTTAATAATGAATAGGAAAATAGGAATGCGGGTAAGCTACTACAAACAGCATAGTGAACGCATTATTGTGGCCAAGATAGATACGAAGCCCACACCTACTACAGTAGTACAAGTTTATATGCCAACTAGCTCTGCAGATGATGAAGAAATTGAAGAAATGTACGATGAAATAAAAGAAATTATTCAGATAGTGAAGGGAGACGAAAATTTAATAGTAATGGGTGACTGGAATTCGAGTGTAGGAAAAGGGAGAGAAGGAAACATAGTAGGTGAATATGGATTGGGGCTAAGAAATGAAAGAGGAAGCCGCCTAGTAGAATTTTGCACAGAGCACAACTTAATCATAGCTAACACTTGGTTTAAGAATCATGAAAGAAGGTTGTATACGTGGAAGAACCCTGGAGATACTAAAAGGTATCAGATAGATTATATAATGGTAAGACAGAGATTTAGGAACCAGGTTTTAAGTTGTAAGACATTTCCAGGGGCAGATGTGGACTCTGACCACAATCTATTGGTTATGACCTGTAGATTAAAACTGAAGAAACTGCAAAAATGTGAGAAATTAAGGAGATGGGACCTGGATAAACTGAAAGAACCAGAGGTTGTACAGAGTTTCAGAGAGAGCATAAGGGAACAATTGACAGGAATAGGGGAAAGAAATACAGTAGAAGAAGAATGGGTAGCTCTGAGGGATGTAGTAGTGAAGGCAGCAGAGGATAAAGTAGGTACAAAGACGAGGGCTGCTAGAAATCCTTGGGTAACAGAAGAAATATTGAATTTAATTGATGAAAGGAGAAAATATAAAAATGCAGTAAATGAAGCAGGCAAAAAGGAATACAAACGTCTCAAAAATGAGATCGACAGGAAGTGCAAAATGGCTAAACAGGGATGGCTAGAGGACAAATGTAAGGATGTAGAAGCTTATCTCACTAGGGGTAAGATAGATACTGCCTACAGGAAAATTAAAGAGACCTTTGGAGAGAAGAGAACCACGTGTATGAATATCAAGAGCTCAGATGGCAGCCCAGTTCTAAGCAAAGAAGGGAAGGCAGAAAGGTGGAAGGAGTATATAGAAGGTTTATACAAGGGCGATGTACTTGAGGACAATATTATGGAAATAGAAGAGGATGTAGATGAAGACGAAATGGGAGATACGATACTGCGTGAAGAGTTTGACAGAGCACTGAAAGACCTGAGTCGAAACAAGGCCCCCGGAGTAGACAACATTCCATTAGAACTACTGACGGCCTTGGGAGAGCCAGTCATGACAAAACTCTACCAGCTGGTGAGCAAGATGTATGAGACAGGCGAAATACCCTCAGACTTCAAGAAGAATATAATAATTCCAATCCCAAAGAAAGCAGGTGCTGACAGATGCGAAAATTACCGAACTATCAGTTTAATAAGCCACGGCTGCAAAATACTAACGCGAATTCTTTACCGACGAATGGAAAAACTGGTAGATGCAGACCTCGGGGAGGATCAGTTTGGATTCCGTCGAAATGTTGGAACACGTGAGGCAATACTGACCTTACGACTTATCTTAGAAGAAAGATTAAGAAAAGGCAAACCTACGTTTCTAGCATTTGTAGACTTAGAGAAAGCTTTTGACAATGTTGACTGGAATACTCTTTTTCAAATTCTAAAGGTGGCAGGGGTAAAATACAGGGAGCGAAAGGCTATTTATAATTTGTACAGAAACCAGTTGGCAGTAATAAGAGTCGAGGGGCATGAAAGGGAAGCAGTGGTTGGGAAAGGAGTGAGACAGGGTTGTAGCCTCTCCCCGATGTTATTCAATCTGTATATTGAGCAAGCAGTAAAGGAAACAAAAGAAAAATTTGGAGTAGGTATTAAAATTCATGGAGACGAAGTAAAAACTTTGAGGTTCGCCGATGACATTGTAATTCTGTCAGAGACGGCAAAGGACTTGGAAGAGCAGTTGAACGGAATGGACAGTGTCTTGAAAGGAGGATATAAGATGAACATTAACAAAAGCAAAACGAGGATAATGGAATGTAGTCAAATTAAGTCGGGTGATGCTGAGGGAATTAGATTAGGAAATGAGACACTTGAAGTAGTAAAGGAGTCTTGCTATTTAGGAAGTAAAATAACTGATGATGGTCGAAGTAGAGAGGATATAAAATGTAGACTGGCAATGGCAAGGAAAGCGTTTCTGAAGAAGAGAAATTTGTTAACATCGAATATAGATTTATGTATCAGGAAGTCGTTTCTGAAAGTATTTGTTTGGAGTGTAGCCATGTATGGAAGTGAAACATGGACGATAACTAGTTTGGACAAGAAGAGAATAGAAGCTTTCGAAATGTGGTGCTACAGAAGAATACTGAAGATAAGGTGGATAGATCACGTAACTAATGAGGAGGTATTGAATAGGATTGGGGAGAAGAGAAGTTTGTGGCACAACTTGACTAGAAGAAGGGATCGGTTGGTAGGACATGTTTTGAGGCATCAAGGGATCACAAATTTAGCATTGGAGGGCAGCGTGGAGGGTAAAAATCGTAGAGGGAGACCGAGAGATGAGTACACTAAGCAGATTCAGAAGGATGTAGGTTGCAGTAGGTACTGGGAGATGAAGCAGCTTGCACAGGATAGAGTAGCATGGAGAGCTGCATCAAACCAGTCGCAGGACTGAAGACAACAACAACAACAACATAAAAACATAAATTACAGTTGTTCAATCTGACAGTGATGATTCAGATTTCATAAAGAAACAAAAACTAGATTAAATTTACGTCCAAGAGACAAAAATAGATTTAATTAGAGTTTTATTAGCCCCAGTAGTACTCAGTTCCACAACCATGAATAGATTTTAACCTATTGCAAACATGAAACGAAACAGATCGTTATTGGATACAATTGACGTATAAAGCTACTTATTTTGAAAAAAATAGCTTTGGAAACATTAGAAGATCTACGCAGGTTTTTTATGGATATGCAGAAACCAGTTGAAATGAGTGATTCCTATCACAAAACAGATGTTTAGATGACTTATCTAGCTACGTTTGTAGTGGCCTGAAAATGGTGTCGATAAGGCACAGAAACTGGTAGTCAAATAAAATAAATATGAAAATTATGGCTGTCGGTATTCCATTTTTCCCGTCTTTGACCAAGGTGAGCTTCAGAGACGGCAAGAAGGCAGACTCCAGTTCCTCTGTGAGAAATTCGTGAGGTCACTGTATCTGCTGGAGGGAAACCGGCACCTGAACAAACGCATCCGTTGGAGACGTCACACTGGAGGCAACAAGAGAAAGTGATGTATGTTGTGGTTGTTGTGGCCTTCAGTCCTGAAACTGGTTTGATGCAGCTCTCCATGCTATCCTATCCTGTGCAAGTTTCTTCATCTCCCAGTACCTACTGCCACCTACATCCTTCTGAATCTGCGCAGTGTATTCATCTCTTGGACTCCCTCTACGATTTTTACCCTCCACGCTGCCCTCCAACCCTAAATTTGTGTTCCCTTGGTGCCTCAGAACATGTCCTACCAACCGGTCCCTTCTTCTCGTCAAGTTGTGCCACAAACTACTCTTCTCCCCAATTCTATTCAATACCTCCTCATTAGTTATGTGATCTAACCATCTAATCTTCAGCACTCCTCTGTAGCAATACATTTCAAAAGCTTCTATTGTCTTTCTGTCCAAATTATTTATCGTCCATGTTTCATTTCCATACATGGCTACACTCCATATGAATACTTTCAGAAACGACTTCCTGACACTTAAATCTATACTCGATGTTAACAAATTTCTCTTCTTCAGAAACGGTTTCCTTGCCATTGGCAGTCTACATTTTATATCTTCTGTACCTCGACCATCATCAGTTATTTTGCTCCCCAAATAGCAAAACTCCTTTACTACTTTAAGTGTCTCATTTCCTAATCGAATTCCCTCAGCATCACCCGACTTTATTCGACTACATTCCATTATCCTCGTTTTGCTTTTGTTGATGTTCATCTTATGTCCTCCTTTCAAGACACTGACCATTCCGTTCAACTTCCAAGTCCTTTGCTGTCTCTGACAGAATTACAATGTCATCGGCGAACCTCAAGTTTTTATTTCTTCTCCATGGATTTTAATACCTACTCCGAATTTTTCTTTTGTTTCCCTTACTGCTTCTCTCAAAATACAGATTGAATAACATTGGGGATAGGCTACAACGCTGTCTCACTCCCTTCCCGACCACTGCTTCCCTTTCTTGCCCCTCGACTCTCATAACTGCCATCTGGTTTCTGTACAAATTATAAATAGCCTTTCGCTCCCTGTGTTTTACCCTTGCCACCTTTAGAATTTGAAAGAGGGTATTCCAGTCAACATTGTCAAACGCTTACTGTAAGTCTACAAATGCTATAAACATCGGTTTGCCTTTCCTTAATCTTTCTTCTAAGATAAGTCGTAAGGTCAGTATTGCCTCACGTGTACCAATATTTCTACGGAATCCAAACTGATCTTCCCCGAGGTCGGCTTCTACCAGTTCTTCCATTCGTCTGTGAAGAATTCGTGTTAGTATTTTGCAGCTGTGACTTATAAAACTGATAGTTCGGTAATTTTCATATCTGCTTTCTTTGGGATTGGAATTATTATATTCTTCTTGAGGTCTGAGGGTATTTCGCCTGTCTCATACATCTTGCTCACCCCAGATGGTAGAGTTTTTTCAGGACTGAAGGGAAGGATATGAAGACGAAAACACGCGCACAAATACTCTCTACCTGTGCTGAAGCACATGAGTAGCCACTGACTCGAAAGAACAGAGAAACACCTTTCGCGATTAGATTAGCCACCACAGGCCGTCAAGGAAAGAAGGCCCATGAAGAAAAGGCATTCCAATTTATTTTAGTCAAGAAAACACAATTTTCCTTCGTAGAAGTCAGTTTGAAAACAGTTCGTAAACAAAATAAATCATCTGATTCTAACACTGGCATTACTATTATTCGTGAATAAACAAAGAGTTCTAAACTAATGTCCTTGTACACTACGTGCTGAAAAATGTCCTGAAGGGACACGTGAAGTCATAGTTTACAAAGAAGAATTTACTGTTCAGCTAAGCCAGTTATAAGGATAAATACAGAATTATTGCAAGTCGGCAGGTCAGTCACCACGTCAGGACCGCTTCTACTGGAAAGGCTGCATTGTATGTTCTGGTATGCTAAGACTGACGCTGGTAGCAGTGCTGGCATGGGGATGACCCTGTAGTGAGCTCCTGAGAGCGGAAATGTGACTGCATCCGGTGCCCACTTTGAGTGTACTGACTGCTCAGGGCCAGAACATCGGCCTAAGTTCAGCCTTAGGGATGGGATACAGCGTGTTCTACTTCCTGTCATGTGACTGACGTAAGGAAAACGTCGATGGGGTCAGCGACTTCTGATGGTGCTTAAGTTGCGTTTTAGTGGCAGTGTGGTGCGTGGAAACATTCGTGGGTCTTTTGCTAATAAGCAAGTTCCCTGAGTAAAATGGATCTAAGCAATATCGCACTTAACATCTGAGGTCATCAGTACCCTGGACTTAGAACTACTTAAACCTAACTGACCTAAGAACACAAATCCATGCCCACGGCAGGATTCGAACCTGCGACCATAGCAGCAGCGCGGTTCCGGTCTGAAGCGCCTAGAACGGCTGGCCACAGCGGCCGCTGCTAGAGTAAATTATGTGTTGCTGGCTGAGCAGGCGCAAACCCAAGATACCTTAGACACCATAGACACCACCTTCATTTTCGATTGTCCTGAGTAGTCTACTGAGATCACCACATATGCTTACTACTATGAAAACTGTTCTGGTCTATATCGCCATGCAGCGTGGGAGAAATGGAGATGCTAGCAGTATGTCTACAGTAACTGTAATTGTACTACAGTATTGTGATCTTAATTTCCTACGAAGTGAAGTCCGGTTTAGTAAAAATGAAAAATACGTCATCCATGCCGGCCGCGGTGGTCTAGCGGTTCTAGGCGCCCGGTCCGGAACCGCGCGACTGCTACGGTCGCAGGTTCGAATCCTGCCTCGGGCATGGATGTGTGTGATGTCCTTAGGTTAGTTAGGTTTAAGTAGTTCTAAGTTCTAGGGGACTGATGACCACAGCTGTTAAGTCCCATAGTGGAGCCATTTGAACCATTTTTGTCATCCATGTGTTAGGTGTTTTCACAATGAGAAAACAGCTGTTGCGTTTTTCTACCTACCTCTTTTTTTAAAACTTCTGTGGCTACAGTTTTTAGAGATTTCCATTTCTCTTCAACCGAACTGGTTACTGAGTTATTCTTTATCACATCTATAGCCTCAGAGAGCTTCAAGCGTTTCTCTTCATTCCATAGGACTTACGCATCCCACTTATTTGCACAACAACACTTGCTCTAGCTTCTTCTGCCTTCTCTTCATCACTATTACACTGTGAGCTGAGTCTTTGCCTGCTCCTGGGTACGCCTTATGATCCAATATTTTATTTTGGAACCTCTTTCTGACCCTGATCTAATCAATTGAAATCTTCCCTTATCTCTCAGCCTCTTCCGAATGTTCCTCGTCCTCTAGTGATTCTTGAACAGATTATTCGCTATTACTAGCTGAAATTTGTTGCAGAGTTCAGTTAGTCTCTCTCTGACTTCTAGTACGAAGCCCATGTTCTCCCGTAACGCTTACCCCTACAACCGCATTCCCGTTACTCACACTAGTAGGTTTTCGTCTCTATATAGGTATGGAATTACCCGTTCAATATTCACATACTTATGCTCTATCTCGCTATCTTCTGTTTGCGACGTCGGCATGTATACCTTGACTACTGTTGTCGGTATAGGTTTGCTGTCGATTCTGATGAGAACATCTGTCACTGGACCGTACACAGTAACTCTACAGCAATCCTCATAACGACTACTACGGAAAATACATCTTTTCATTACATTTCACTGATCCCCACTATATCTAGATTGATCCTACGCATTCCCGTTTCAGATTTTCTAGTTTTCCTGCCAAATTCAAACTTCAGGCATTACATGCCCTGACTCGTAGAACGTTATCATTTGATTGGTTATTCGATTATTTTCTCGTGGGCACCTCTCCCTTGACAGTCCTCTCCCGGATATTCGAGTGTGGGAATACTTCGGAATCTTTTACCAATGTAGAGATCACCATGACACTTTTTCATTTACAAGCGACATGTCCTGCGGACACATATTTGATGTCTTTAATGCAGTGGGTTCCATTGCCGCCTGCATCTTCGTACCGTTGACAATTTTAGATTTTTACGCCTTTAGGGACAGAGTGTCTCCTCTAGGGCAAGAGGGTGCTCTGAAATTCTGTCCGACCCTCCGCCCTCTGACAAGGCCGTTGGCAGAACGAGGGTGACCGACCGTGTATGGCCGCGTATGGCGATTCAAAGTGTAAGTGATGGCGTGGTTCGAACCCGAGACTGACGGTCTCTTGATTAGTAAGTAAGGACGCTACCTCTAGACCAAGGGTGTAAATCAACGGCTGCTCAAAGTCCTTCCCCAGTAAAAATTTTGTTTTTATTATGAAATGTCTATTACGTCTACATAGGTCTGAATTTACTAACTAAATTCTAAAACAAACATTTCTTTCTTTACAGTCACGAATCAGGTATGCTGGTCACAGGATCCCAATACTGCAGCACACATTTATTCTGCAACTGCTCTCATTTAATGTAAATGTGAATTGCAGTTATGTTTATTCCTCTTGCTGACATATTACTTACAGAGATTTATCAATCTTTAGAAAATGAAAGCAAATATGCAAATGAGTTCAAGAAATAAATAATAAAATTTACAGTTGTTGTTTCCGAAAATATGCAAACGCAGTGTAATCTGGTGTTAAATACTGATTTCCTTGTGAAAATGCAATGCAGATATAGTGAAACGTGCACGCATATCCTGGACCGCACAGGACAGTCAAACATAATTCTTTCGAGGAGCACATGGAAGCAAGGATTTGGACAAACTGCCATTGTGAATTCTTCGGATATAAATGAAACGAAACGCTTACGGAATCAGATGAACTGTCTGTTAGTCACCGGGGACCAATGGCCTTGCCGCAATGGTAACGCCGGTTCCCGTCAGATCATCGAAGTTAATTGTTGTCGAGCTTAGCTGGTACTTTGATGGATGATTGTCAGGGTCTACTGAGCGCTTTCCACAAAATAGTTCAAATGGCTCTGAGCACTATGGGACGTAACTTCTGAGGCCATCAGTCCCCTAGAACTTAGAACTACTTAAACCTAACTAACCTAAGGCAGCATTCGAACCTGCGACCGTAGCGATCGCACGGTTCCAGACTGAAGCGCCTAGAACCACTCTGTCACTCTGGCCGGCCGCTTTTAACAAGCGTGGAGCAGTCAGCCCCTATGAAGGGAGGGGAGGAGCTGCTTGACTGATATGTAGCGGCTCCGGTCACGAAAACTGACAACGGCAGGGAGAGTGATCTTCTGACCATGTGCCCCTCCATATCCGAACCCAGTGACGCCTATCGGCTGAGGATGTCAGGGCGGTCGATCTGGACCGTTGGAGGCCAGTAGTGGAGGTTAGTTCGATGACAGTCAAAGTGTTCAAGTTGGGTCACAGGGGCAGACCTCATATACTAAGATCATAGTAATACAGTTCGTGTTTGAGTTATCATTCAAGATTTCAACGCATTTGGTTGCGACGTGCAGCATGTTAGGTCCTGAACATTCGTATACACTAATGTCATAAAAGTGCAAATAAAGATTCATTTTTTTCTAAAAAAAGAATATTACATTTTATTCTTGTTAACGGATTATTCGTTTGAGGAACTTGAACACTTCGACTGTCATCGAACTAACCTCTACTACAATTATCAGATGTTTCCAGGCTTCGGTATCATAAAGGTACCGCATCTCCTAAGTTTTAGTGATGGTAAAGGCTACCGAATGCTATACTTTTTATCACGGTGTAACTTATGTTTCCTTGGGATTATCTTGTAGGGACTGATATTAGAAAAACTTTCTTCTATACGATTATAGTTATGCACTTACAATTCCGCACTGGATACTCAATTCATGAACAATACGCAGCTTTCTGAAGAAGATTCCGCTAGTGAATGTTAACAACCTGTAACTCGACTGAAGAATGGCTTAAACATACAGGGTGTAATGACAGGACAGATTTGTTACACCAAAACAACAAACTATATAGTGAACAAGTGTTGTAAAAGCATACGGTAGAGGGTACGAGTGCTTTTTCATATTTGACACGATGAAACGTCTCTTTTGATGAACAAGTGCTCATAGCAGAGCGCTTTAGAATCCACGTTTCCTGGACAGATTTTTCTTGTTTTGGTCCATACTATCACCTCTCAAAATATGGAAAGCAAAGACCTTTCAAAAGAGGAGATATATTTCACAGAATCGAAAATGAAAAGGTGCTTATAACTCTTAAGGAATGCATTTTAGAACCCACGTTTACCAACACTTTTTTTCATGTTTTCTTGTAAAGAATTTGTTCTCAAAATCTGTAATTGTAATATAGTTACATCCTGAATAAGTATGTCAGATGAAATTTTGTCGAATTTAAACTACAATCGATTGCATATCCTTGCGAAGCTATGATGTTGGTCTGTAATGTCACCTTCTGTCTGTTTGGATGAAAACTGAGTAGTACTTAGAATCATTTCCGAAATCCACTGATAGTAAAAATGTTTTACAGGCATTTGCACTTCATCACTTGTGGTTTCATCCTCCTTGTGAGTCGCGATGTTAAACTAATACCGATATTGCAGCAAATTCAGAATCCATTTAAACGATAATCAGATTCGAGAGTTTCTATCAATAGTACTAAGTACTTTACATCTCCGCATTTGAAATTCTGAAGTTGAGTTTGTTTTTCCAGTTTTCCAGTAGCTTCCAGGAATTCTCTTCGCCCTTAAGTGTTTGCCTGAAACTCATTTTAACCGATAAAGTACGGAGACGACATTTTTCGAGAAGATACGGCAATCGACTTGCTCGAGATATACACAGCGTAAATAGCCGTGATGGAGCAGCAATTAACCCCAAGTAGTCTCCCTGTACAACAGAAAATGGGAACTTTTAAGAGAATTTGCAAAATTTCCGTTGTGTTGAGAGTACCTGAACTGGTTGTCGTCACTTTAAACAGTTGTTGTGAATAAAAGTTCCCGACATCAAGTGTAAATTTTTATGTCAATAGGAAACGAAGTATTTACTTCCCTCACCTTGTTCCGTATTTGATAGCCACTAGATCTATGCTATTCTGATCCTAAGTGTTTTGGACACAATCCAAACGTTGCCCATAATTTCTCTACGTCCATCATTGTCTAAGTAGAACACTAGGAACTGCTTATCAGTTGTTTCCAGGATAAAATTCTTCTAACCATCTTGATGCCTTACTCCGTACTTGTTCTCCATATACATATATAATCTTACGGTTAGGGCGAGCAACAATCTGCAATGATTTTCTTATGACAGTTTAGTGTACAGGAAACTGTCATCGTTGCGTGGTTGTAGGATGATACACGACGACAGAAAAATGTAAGTTAACGCAGATGGGTAGTGAAAGCAAGTATGTGATATTCAAGTACAGAATAAGTTGTGTGCTGCTTCACACTGTCTCGTCGGTCAGATATCGATATGCAATATTCCAAAGGGATATAAAATGAAATGAGCACGTAAGGTTGGTAGTAGCGAAGTCAAATGGCCCGTTTCGGTTAAAAAGGGATAATTATAGGGAAGCTTAACTCATTTATAAAGGTGAACGCGTGTAAAACTTTCCATGAGGGCTGCTCGAGTGCTTGGGCTCCCCACCATGTCGGATTAAGAAAATACATCGAAGCACTTCAGAGGCGTGTTATTGTATTTGCTACCAATGGGAGCGATCACCTCGAAAGTATTATGAAGATACTTAATGAACTCAAACAGGAATCTCTGCGGTGAAGATGGCGATCATTTCGCGAAACACTATTGAGGATATTTAGTGAATCGACGTTTGCTACTGACTGAAGAATGATTCAGCTGTCACCAACCAACATTTCGCATAAGAACCGATAAGACATATACACGAAATTAGGGCTCATATGGAGGCAAACTCGCTCGATTTGCGAGTGGAGCAGAGCGGGAACGGAAATAGCTAGTACAAGTGCAATGTACTCTCCGCCATGCACCGTATGGTATGCATAGTACTTAGGTAGATGCAGATGTAAATTTACGAACTACAATAACCATTCTAACCATGATGATTAGTAACTGTTCTGTCTATAATGACACTGACGATAGTGCCAGACATATTTGAAATACAAGCTATGAAATACGTACTTCCACTGCGTTTGGATTGTCAAATTAGCTGCTCAGGACAGTTTCTGGGAACTATTTCATAAGACTGTCTTCCACCTCAAACGAATCCGTAGGTGACTCAATCTGTATTCTAGATTAATCTCTCCTTAAAGTAATACTGCCTGATCGTTGTACTTCCACACTCCTGAGTTTGAGTAATACGTTAATACGGAACAGGTAATAGTGAAAAGCATTAATGGCCAACTGGTGCTCCGTTTGTCTACTGGTAGCCAAATTTGAAGAAGGGAACTCTTAGCCACTAGTTAGCTACAATCACACAAAGTGTTGCCGTTGCTGATCGTCTGTTGTGACTCCCTAATTCGAGTACATAATCGTTTAACCCACGTTAATCTGATTGTACCCTGATTACTTTATGACACGTCTTGTGGGGTTAGGTGGAGGAAGTGACTAACAACTTCTTTTGGCGAGGTTTACTTGGTAATAAACAGTTTTATCGGCGCTGAACCGGTATAGCTTGATTTTTGAGTGATTTTCTTAAATTCACATCGTTGAACTAGTTTCATGAAATTACTTTCTTTACGGAGAGTGACTAAGTTGTTACAAAGAGCCAATTAGAGATTGTCAGCGTTTTATTTCTCAAGCCCATCTGGTGTATGTGAGAATTTATTAATGAAATAGTGTTAGGTATTTCTATTGCAATACATTCTGCGCAGGTGTTATCGCATGTTCCGCAAGTATTCTTACAACATGATATCCAATAACGAAAAAGAGCTGATGATTCAATAAACCTTTAACCATAGCCAGTTTTGATGACCCGATCATCATCGGGTGTAATAAAACTATTTTATGTGTAATTTTATGATATCTCATGATGATTGATTGACCTAAACTGGAAATGAATAAATGTTTCTTTCATTATCAGTTGTCGGTGGTTCATAAAATTGACCTACTAGAAACTTTTGTCAAGGTTGCGACTTTTTGACATTGCCTGAAGGGATTATGAGACACTCACAACGAAAAAATGCAATGTGTTCCTTCACATCCGTCCGTTAACATTTCTTTTGACGAGGATCAATATTACTCTTACAGTCCAAAAACCCAACTGATGAAACGAGAAAAAAATTGTATAGCCTGTTTGAATGTTAGTAATATCATTCAAATCTAGGACATCAGACGGATATGCGCTTCCACTGTAGCACATTTGCTGTTTAGAGTCACGTAATTCATTTCGCGCAGCGTTAGTGTAATACAACGACGGAGTGTGCTATTTCAGTAGCAGTGGAACCAGGATACTCATGTTCTCATATGAGTGTTTACCGCACCTGCACACTGTGTTTGTGTGTGCGTGTGTATGTGCTTGTGTGTGTATGTGAGCACGCGCGCGCGAACGCGCGTGTGTGTGTGTGTGTGTTTGTGTGTGTTGGAACTAGCTGTGGAATCCCTGTATGTATCGCGTGTAGCGTTGTTTTACCGAAATGTAGGTCAGCCGTCCCCACGATCGCGTTCTGGGGATTTCAATGAGCGGACATGCATTTTAATATCCACTTTGTTTTATTAAATATATCTTTTTATATGCGCTCAGCATAAACGTTTTAGTGAGCTGTTTAACGATGTCCTCGCTATTTGAGATTCTGCTGGCACAACAAATAGACCTCAAGCCGGCCGATATACAAGACGAATATCGACGTTACACATTCATCAATCATGTTTCAGGACATAAAGTTTCTGTATCTACGCATTACGTCTTTAGTTCCTTAGCCATAACTAGTTTCAAAGTAAAGCGTCATTAACAAACGTTCACTCTCGCTGAAACAAGACCATCAGTTGTCTTCCATTTATGCAGCATACGTAGGAGCCACATTACATCTACCTTGTGTTTCCCCATTGAAGAGGTGTGGACAATATATTAATAAAATACAATGTCACAATAGAGCAAACACAATAGTAAAAAGTAGAAAGAAAGACTTCAAAACTAACTTCCAATGTCATTTGCTAACTGAGATCGTTCAAATACGTTCAACTTGCATCTTTTCCTTCGATTAAGGATCCAAACTATAGACTATAACTTTGCTTAAATGAAATATCATGGTAGAACTTACGGTTCAGTTCTGAAGTTCTTGTTAATCCGACAACATCTCATCGAAGCTGTAGCAGTGACTCCTATATTGACATTCGTAGAATGAATACCTTGTCAGAAAATACTTTGTTGATGCTAAATATTTATCAACCCCAAATCTGTGTATCAAAGACTAAATACCCAGAGGTGACAAAAGTCTTGGGATAGCGATAAGTACATATATAGATGGCGGTAGTTTCGCTTACACAATGTATAAAGGGGCACTGTATTGGCGGTGCTGTCATTTGTACTCAGGTGATTCATGTGAAAAGGAATCCGATGTTTTCATGGCCGCAAGTTGGGAATTAACAGACTTTGAACACGGAATGGTAGTTGGAGCTAGACGCTTAGGACTTTCCTTTTCTGAAATCGTTAGGAAATACAATATTCCGCGATCCTCTGTATCGATAATTTGCCGAGAACACCAAATTTCAGGCAATACCTCTCACCACGGACAACCACAGTTGCCGATGGCCTCCACTTAACGACCGAGAGTAGCGGCGTTTGTATAGAGTAATCAGTGTTAACAGACAAGTAAAACTGCGTGAAATAGCCGCAGCAATCAATATGGGACGTTTGATGAACACTTT
Source organism: Schistocerca gregaria (assembly GCF_023897955.1). Lineage (NCBI taxonomy): Eukaryota > Metazoa > Arthropoda > Insecta > Orthoptera > Acrididae > Schistocerca > Schistocerca gregaria. Next base: position 351,404,215 of record NC_064922.1, on the reverse strand, counting down.
CGTTGCTTCAGGGCGACGGAATCTGGCGTTACTGGGCTGTGGTTCAAGTCGACCGACGCGAGTGCCTTTACTATAACCACGACATCACTTGCAGCGCCTCTCTTAGGCTCGTCACCATATCTGTTGGTCCCTAAACGATTGGAAAACCGTGGTCTGGCCAGATGATCCCCGATTTCAGTTGATAAGAACTGACGGTAGGGTTCGAGGGTGGAGCAGAACCCACAGTGTCATAGACCCAGTTGTCAACAATGCACTGTGTAAGCTTGTGTTGGTCTCATAATGGTATGGGCTGCGTTTACATGGAACGGAACAGATCATTGACTGGAAGTCGCTATGTTGGACTGCTTGGAGACCATTTGCAGCCATTAATGGATTTCATGTACACAAACAACGAGGGAATTTTTATGGATGACAGTGCGCCATTTCACCAGACCACAGTTGTTGGCTATTAGTTTGAAGAACACAGATCACAGTTGTTGGCTATTAGTTTGAAGAACATACTTCAACAACAACTTCAAAATTCGACCGAAATGAACCCCATCGAAAATTTAAGGGACATAATCGATATGTCAATTTGTGTGCAAAATCTTGCACCGGTAAGACTTTCGCAATTATGGACGGCTACACAGGCAGCATTGCTCAATGTTTCCGCAGTGGACTCCCAACGGTTTGTGGAGTCCAAGCCACATCGGGTTGCTGCAGTATGCCGGGCGAAAGGAGGTCCGACACTATTTTGGGAGGTATCACATGACTTTTCTCACCTAAGTGTTTTCATTAAGACGTTTTTTGTCCCCTTTAGATAATATGCATATTGCAAATCCTTTATGGAATACTTTGTCACAATGATAATTTCAAAACTGAAACGTACAAACGTCCTATTAAACCTTTCGAAGGAACGAACGAACGTTAAGGCTTAGCTACCCTTCGAGTTCGAGATCGTTAGAGACGGAACACAAGCTCGGCTTAAGGAAGGATCGGTAAGGAAATCGGCCGTGCACTTTCAAAGAAACCATCCCGGCATGTGCCTGCACTGACTTACGGAAATCACGGGAAACCCAAATCAGGATGATCGGACAAGGATTTGAACCGTTGTACTCATAAGTGTGATTCCAGTAGCACCAACATTAAACTTATTGATAATATACCTCTGCGAAGAACATATGAGGAAGTAAGTAATAATTAATGCTACAGTCAAAATTTATTTCCTCGGTATTGTTTTCATACGTGGTGGTAGTGGCAATCATGATAGATTAGTTCGAAGAAATTTCGGGCTCGCAACCGTCCGTCGTCAACTACACTCCACACATTCTCAAGTGGTCCATCGAAGTTTTCGAAATGTGTAGTTGACGAAGACCGATTGCTAGTTCTAAATGCCCTCAAACACTACATTCGGCGGCCAAATTTTTAAATTAAGATGACTTTTTTGTATGAAGATAAAATAACGCACCATTAGACAGCGGTTCAAGAATAATCAGGAAGTATATTTCACTAATCTATTGACCTGGCTATTGCAAAACAGCCAAAACTGGATTTCAGGAACCTCTTCCTACCAGAGCGAAATTTTTTGACACAAACGCGTCATGGATATCACTCTTTACCTTAGTATAAGCACTAACAAAAGAACGGGGTTCAATCGTAGTACGTAAATTATGTTGGAACTGCGAGAGGATCTAACAGTTGTACTGAAGACCCGTCGAGAACATCGTCTAAAACATGAAAACGTTTTGTCAGTTCTTAAAGGAAAAATTATTGTCAAGACAGTTCTGTACTGGGCACAAAAATATAGAACCACTACATGGGAGCTAGAAAGCCCTGTGAGTTTTATAACGATTCTTCACGCAGTACAACCAAGAAATGCTGTTTCCTTTCATTTATGTTCTATTAGAATCAAGAGTCATTGGGAAAAGAACCTTTAGTCACCATACGGGCGATTGTAACACAACGGACCGAAATGTAAATAATGCATATGATTTTTTCTGATATAGTAGGGAGTTAATCTCGTCATGTTACACTCAACGAATTTACGCGTTTTAGTTTATAATGATAAATTCCACCTGTGCTTTTCTGAGGGAAAAAAAAGAATAAAATTAAATTTTTTGTGCTACCCAAAAGCAATAATTTGTACTCACGTTCATATCCTGGGTCACTCAAACACGCAAAAAGGAACAGCAAGGAAATTAAATAAACATCATTCCCTGACAGTAAATATGTTTACACAAGCATATGGTACGAACGTTGTTTAATAAGTATGCATGCAACCAGAAACGCTTCCATTTACTCGAAATACTGAGACGCACCCAACCCACCCAACTTGCTTGATGTTGTCAACAAACCAGCCTCAAAAACGTGTACACCAGCTGTCAACATCGAACTGCAGTTCTCAATAAATCAGACCAAAGCACAAGGTTCAACCGCACGTCGCGTGATGCCGTTTTGCAAACTTCCTCACTTCAGAATGTTACATACTTATTATTTGGAAAATCAGATCCTCCGAATAACGTAAAAATCCACTGAACGTTTGGAAGCGCGTGTAACTGTTGTTTTAAAAATAAAGACGGAGGAATGTGGAGCTAACACAAGATATGTACAGTATTTTGCTATTATTGCTGTGATGATCTTGTTGTAGGACGACGAACTACATTGTTATCATTGGAACAATATTTTATTTTACAGAGAAAGCAATACTTGGCTTTTATAATTGAGACCCTGATCTTATTTAGCAAACAGATTCAGAAATCTACGCTTTGGTTGCACCACACCTCGTTGCATGATTCCCAGATAGTGTGGCAAATATTACGCTCTAGTCTCACTTTTTGAGATCCTGCGTTAGAAATAATGTCTCCATACCTGCTGTCCATTAGTTACAAGTCAATGATAGAGCTCCAGTAGTGTCACAGCTGTAGTGAACTTGAATTACACTGCACTGGCGTATTCACGGAGTTAATTTTTCTTACAATACCCTACTCCGTGGCAACAGCAAAACGTTTTAATTCAATCAGTGCAAGGATTATTCACATCAAAGACAGTCCTCGAAATGTTCATACACGATTTCGTTCACACACATTGTTTCACCGATGACTAGCCGATCTGCATTCGTTCCACACGCAAAAACTGTCTTAGTTCATCCACGATGAGTGTAGCAGACAGTTCGAGGTTCGCTCAATATTAGTTACTGTCTTCCTGCATTTCACGATGATAAAGTGCTCATGTTAATTTAAGTGTTTTATCTGTATATTTACGAACGAGAAACCGACTCACTAACTATGCTGTCACGTCAACAATCAGCGTCTCTTCTTTGTCGCCACTACCACTCGATTGTTCAGTTTCGATAGTCGAAAACACACGCCTTATATCAAAGATATATACAAATATGTTGCAATCAGTGATCTCTATACTACCATGATGTGGAAGTCTTTTATTTTTTTGTGTTATAGTGACGGATTCCTAGCAGTCATGTTGTAGTTTGGCTAGAAACTAAATATGAACATCGATGGTTGGCCTGATCAGACAGCTGAAGTTCAACATCCAGGTAGTATAGAGAATACTGATTGGAACATTTCTATTCTTGTAATATTAGGTGTACTGCCATTCATTGTTACACAAAATTAATAAAACGGGACAATAAAAAGAAAAAATATTTATGTAGACTCCCTGCTTTAACACGGTCTGGTGTAAAATACAAAATTCGTAATTGAAATTACTTCAGTTTTAAATATGGCTTCATGTAACACACTCTTATCATGATAAAAATGGTAGAGTGCGCACTGAATTCCAAAATAAAGCACCTTTCTGATCATAGTGACCTTCTTATTAGGCCTCTGCGTGGATTTCGAAACACCAATTGTACGAAATATAACTTCTGTACTTTAAAAAATTCAGAGAAAAGTTTACAATGAAAGAAGGGAAGAGGTTTTCTGGGGGATATCTAACCTAACTGGATTGTGGGATTTGTGAAAGATAGCTCGCAGGACGTACTTCTGTTCTACTAGTAGTCCGTGAACAAAAACATTGTCTCTTTTACAGCAAGCATGATTATATCCTAAGAAGTGTCTGATGGTGAACCACAATAAAATGGAAATTTATATTGTATACGACTGGTACATACACAAGAACCAATGAAAACATGAAAATAACAGTAAATGTGGAAACCACTTACGATGTCAAATGCAAGTAGGTGCAACATATTTAACACAAGAAGGAAAGATGGTCAATTTTTATTTTTATCTACAAAATAAATGTAATAGAAGTAGCAGATGAGACATATGGGCTGAAAATGTTATTTTCATGTACAGCATAAACAAAATTATCCCTCGTACTTCACACGGAATTTTGGTAGGACTATAATATGTACGTTCGTATCTGCAGCTAATAAAATTTTTATGGGAACCTATTTTGGTATAATATCGATGTACCGAATAAATGTGAAAGGTCTTCGAAACCAGTTCCCGAAAATGGATTTCTTCTTAAGACGTATCTATTACTGTTAAGATTCAAAAAGGTGCCTAAAATACAGTTCTGAGACAACAGTTTGAACAAAAATTTTGCCGTATGAACCTTTCGCGTCTGTTCGGTTCCCAGGATACCGTATCCACTGCTGTTAGTTCAATAAACTGAATAGTTGCACCCGATTTCCTGAAAGAGCAAAATAAATAATAGAAAAGCGATGGAGTATGATCTTACAAATCACTGTAGACAAAATGAATTTATTTAAATTAATATCACAAGTATTCATGCAAAGTCTGCAGACTAGCATGTGAGACTCCATAAAGTATACACTGATCAGCTAGTACATTACGACCATCCACCTAATAGCCGTTAGGTCCATCCCTGTGACGGAAAATAAAGACGTCGTGGCATGGAAACAATGAGACTTTGGAAGGTCTTTGGAAGGATGTGGCACCAAATCTGCAAAAAGTCGCCCAATTGCTGTAAATTCTGGCGGGGGGAGGGGGGGGGGGCGATGCGCTCGGACGCTACGTGTTCACTCACCATCTATTCGCTATTCGGTCGCGTTCAGATCTGGCGGGCTGGGTGGGCAGCACATCAACTGGAACTCGTCACTGTGTTTCTCGCATCACAGTCCTCGCCTTGTGACATGGCGCATTATCTTGCTGAAAAATGCCACTGCCGTTGGCAAAAATGATCGTATGAAGGGATGTACGCGGTCGGTAACCAGTGTACGATACTCCTTCGTCGTCATGGTGCCTTGCGCGAACTTCGCTGGTCTCATCGACGCCTACGTGAATGTTTCCCAGAGCGTAATGGAGACAGTGCCACCTGGGCTACGTCCGGCAGTACAGATGTCGAAGGACTGTTCCCCTGGAAGACGACGAATTCGCGCCCTTCCATCGGCATGATTAAGAAGGTATCGGGATTCATCAGTCCGAGAAACGCTCCGCCAGTGCACCAACGTCCAGTGCTGGTAGTCACGGGCACAATTCAGTCGTAGTTGATGATGTCGTGATGTTAACAGTGGCACGTGCTTGGCCGTCGGCTGCGGAGTCACATCGTTAGGAGAGGACGGTGCGCTGTCTGTTCAGATTCACTTATACCCTGCCCAGCATTAAAGTGTAACGTTAGTTCCTCCATAGTTCGCTGCCTGTTCTGTTCTACCAGTCTGCCCACCCTGCGATGACTGACAACTATACTGAGATGTGGTCACCCAACCACACGATGTCTGGACGTGGTTTCCCCTTGGTTTCACCACGTGCTAAAGACACTCACCACAGCACTCCTCGAACACCCGACATGTCGTGCTGTTTCCGAAATGCTCGTATTGAGCCCCCTGGGCCATCATAATCTGCTCTCGGTCAAACTTAGATAGGTCACTTTCCCCGTTGTATCTGCGGACAGCACTCTCACTGATACTACATGCATCGTGTGTGTGTCTCCCCAACAGCCCTCGCCAAGTGACGCTGCTGTTGCAGCGTACGTTCTGGCCGCTCGGTTAGAAGCGCCATGTCACTGACCGCGCGGCCCCTCCCGCCGGAGGTTCGAGTACTGCCTGGGGCATGGGTGTGTGTGTTGTTCTTAGCATAGGTTAGGTTAGGTTAGTTCAGGTAGTGTGTAAATCTAGGGACCGATGACCTCTGCAGGTTGGTCCCTTAAGAATTCACACACTTTTGAACTTTTGAACATAATGTTCTGGGTGTCAAAGTACCGAGCAGTGATGCACTAAGAAAATCACTTTTTGGCAATCGGAGGATTAACAATCCTCTTAATATTAATTTTCAAAGAGAATTATTTAATAATTAATCCATTAAGCCGGCCGGAGTGGCCGAGCGGTTCTAGGCGCTACAGTCTGGAACTGCGCTACCGCTATGGTCGCAGGTTTTAATCCTGCCTCGGGCATGGATGTTTGTGATGTCCTTAAGTTAGTTAGGTTTAAGTAGTTCTACGTTCTAGGGGAATGACGACCTCAGAAGTTAAGTCCCATAGTGCTCAGAGCCATTTGAACCATTATTTTAATCCATTTAGTTTTAATAAACACATGTTCATCAAGCCACATATAATCCATGCCGATATTGTTCTAATATACGAAAAATTCCAACACAGTAAATGCTACAGGCAATGTAACACATTGTCGGAACCGTATTCGAAAAATAGGGAATCCCCGAAACCAATAAATAGTATCAGATTCCAAGTTAGGACGCAACGCAGGAATTTTTAAGCGTGCTAAGGCTACACAAATTCAAAGGGATACTGTCGTCTTTTACGCTATGCAAACTTACACAGTCTAACATCCACTGTTGTGCAGTGTCCCTGAGTACAAAATTTTTGTTTCTGTTTCATTAATAAACAAAAAAAGTAAGTATGCGACCGGGACCATCATTCGACTCCGACTAGCCATTTTGCCATCCTCTGTCATATGACGTTATTCTGAAGTGGTGTGGAATGATACGGGACCGGCAGTCTGCTCCCTAAGCCATACAGTCGCCAATAATCTCTCAAGTGGCTCATTAACTGGCCTCACATGGCTGAGTGCACACCGTTCAAGCACTCCCATCATGGCGCAATTCAGCACAAGTGCTCCGCATTGGACATACGATGACCGCTTATCTGCACAAGAAGACTTCTATAATCTCAATGCTAACACTAGTATAATTACACAGATTGACGTAAACTTTCACAAAGACTATTCTGAAATGTAGCTGTAAGTTGTAAGATTGTCAGCTCAGCCACAATTATCAAAACTGCAGTTATTAAGTTTGTATAGTTTTATTGCTTCATTAATATTGTATAATATTAAACATTAGCGATGGAAGTGAATTTTGGTTCTGGTAACGTACTATTTTGGTTTCCAGTAATGTAATCATCGATCACTTAGTTACGATATAATTAAAGTTTTGGGGAACTTTAAGAACGAATGTAATAACAAGCTTGAAATAACCAAATAAATCTTTTTTTTTTCAATTTTCAGAGTGTTTTGATGCAGCCTACAATGATGTCCTCTCCCATGACAAACTCGTCGTCCTTTACCAGCCCTTCCACTCAATAACCTAGATTATTCGTGGAATCTATAGCAAACTATGTCTTCCCCTACTCGTTTTGCTCGTTACGGCCCTGGATGTTGTTCCTTGAAGACTTAAACCATCTCGAGTCACATTCTAACTTTTTCTTGTCAGTATTTTCCATATCTTCCTTTCCCATCCAGTTCTGTGGATAACCCCATCATTTCTCATCTCAGTTCACTTAACATTCATCAAACTTATAATTCAGCATACCCATGAAATACTAGCGCTACAGCTATGTTTGTTCTGGCTCTCAGTTCAGGCATTCGCCGCTAGTTTGTGCTACAGTCCTTGAGCTGCATTTCCTGAATCCAAGATGGTGGTCGTGAGAAATTCAAAACCGCATAATAGCACTGGAAGGAAGTTCAGAAATATAAAGTGGCAATGACAGCAACGTAAATAATGCAAAAGATTGGATCTCATCGAGTTCTGTTAGGAAGTAATACAGAAAAGAATTTTAAACAAATTTTTAAAAAATCCAAGGCGGCTGATGAAATTTGCATGTGTAGCTGACCGTTATTGTGCCATGTTCAGAAGTCGAAGATCTGAATTTTCCATCATGTTTAAAAGTATTAAAATGTTCGAATTTTTTGCTCCAAGCTTAAATTTATCCGTGTATTCTACATTTTGTGCCTTGTTCAATAGTATCTAAATGACCTGAATTATTTATGTCAGGAACACACCCACACCCACAGATGTTTAAGTTACGAGCTTACAGTTTAAGCAGCGCTAGCATATCACTATAGTTTTTTTTCTGTCACACTTTCCGAGGCACAATTAAATGATTACGCATCAAAAAATACGATGCTTGAAACATGACTGCAAACTCTTCAGTTAAGTGCTCGTGTTTCCTTTCCATACCTAAGTTTTTTTCATAACTGTAAAAACACACAAAGTAGGCAATGAAGTAATATTTGTCATTTCACTCGCGGCGACTGTGAATGTCGCGGAATTCTGCAGGATGGAACAAAAAGTTACGGCCACATTTTTAATAATCATATCTCACTCACTTAAGAATGAAATACGCTATGTGGTCCTGAGTCGTGACGGTTTATAGCTCCAGTCGAGGATGGGTGTTATTGCACATAATCGGTGAAAGTCGCATGGTAACATTATTGTAAGTATTAATTCTGTTAGTGACATGCTGATTTGTTCTGATCCACTTGCTGGTAGTACTTGCAATTCTACGACATTTAAATTTTAAACACTGTCTGAAAGTATCGCATAATTTTGAGAGAGATGAGGTCCAAAGATGAAAGCAAAGTACTGTCGAAATGGTCATCAATTAAAAATAAATATACGTCGACTAAGCTATGCAGTAACTTCCATGACGACAGCCACATGACTGTTTATTATAGGTAAACACATCATATACTACTGGCCATTAAGGTTGCTACACCAAGAAGAAATGCAAATGATAAATGGGTATTCAATGGACAAATATATTATACTGGAACTGACATGTGATTACATTTTCTAGCAATTTGGGTGCATAGATTCTGAGAAATCAGAGAGATATGGAGAATGTGCTGGCCAGGGTAGCAGTCGAACATTTTCTGTATCCAGAACGGCCCGTACAGGACCAGCAACATGCAGTCGTGCATTGTCCTGCTGAAATGTAGGGTTTCGCAGTGATCGCATGAAGGGTAGAGCCACGGGTCGTAACAGATCTGAAATGTAAAGTCCACTGTTCAAAGTGCCGTCAATACGAACAAGAGGTGACCGAGACGTGTAACCAGTGGCACCCCATACCATCACGTCGGGTGATACGCCAGTATGGTGATGACGAATACACGCTTCCAAACACGGATGCGACGATCATGATTCTGTAAACAGAACCTGGATTCATCCGAAGAAATGACGTTTTGCCATTCGTGCACCCGGGCTCGTCGTTGAGTACACCATCGCAGGCGCTCCTGTCTGTGATGCAGCGTCAAGGGTAACCGCAGCCATGGTCTACTAGCTGATAGTCCATGCTACTGCAAACGTCGTCGAACTGTTCGTGCAGATGGGTGTTGTCTTGCAAACGTCCGCATCTGTTGACTCAGGGACCGAGACGTGTCTGCACGATCCGTTAAGCCATGCGGATAAGATGCCTGTCATCTCGACTGCTAGTGATACGAGGCCGTTGGGATCCAGCGCGGCGTTCCGTATTACCCTCCTGAACCCACCGATTCCATATTCTGCTAACAGTCACTGGATCTCGACCAATGCGAGCAGGAATGTCGCGATACGATAAACCGCAATCGCTTTAGGCTACAATCCGACCTTTATCAAAGTCCTTCTTACACGACGCATCACAATAACGTTTCACCAGGCAACGCTGGTCAACTGCTGTTTGAGTATGAGAAATCGGTTGGAAACTGTCTTGATGTAAGCACGTTGTAGGTGTCGTCATCTGCGCCAACCTTATGCGAATACTCTCAAAAATTGATCGTTTGCATATCACAGCATCTTCTTCCTGTCGGTTAAATTTCGCGTCTGTAGCACGTCATCTTTGTGGTGTAGCAATTTTAATGCCCAGTAGTGTATAAAGCAGTACAGGACTGAATTCCATTCACCTAAGTAAGCCTGTTATGCCTTTCTAGATGTGTTTCATTAGGATGAGCATTCATGTGGCTGTCATTGTGTTTGTCATTGCTTAACGTATTGGAAAATTTCATAACGAGCTTATGCTCGAAACTACTCATCAGGTGATATAAATAATCGATATTACAACTTAATCGGTTTCGTGCAACTAACTGCACAATTTGGTAAATTTTCATTCGGACTTAGTCGTTCGTGTTAGGGTACTCCCTTTGGGGACCGTGGTTGTTTCAAGTACCACCTGCTAGAGGGCTCTCTATCAAAGGTGTGAGCTCTATTGGAAGTCCGGTACGAGCAACTTCGTGACGTCTCAATGGCTGGTGGGTGGCGCCCCCACAACTATGTTGTTAACTGCTCGAACTGTAGCTTGTTACCAGTTACCTCCAGCCATTCAGTCTCCCACACAAAAGACGTCCCTTCAACAGCGGTACCCTAGTATTTCGGGGTATGGAACCCGGAGTTGCGAATTTGAACACAAAAACCTCCGTCGCTATAGTGTCTGTCATTGCATTCCCTTTCATTCGTACTTAGTAATATTAAGCACTAGAACGACACAACCTTCTCCGTCTTTGCTGAGAGAGCAGAGAACCATTAACGTGTTGCACAAGTTTTTTTAATGGTTAGCCTTCAAGAGCGTAGGACGTGGATCACATGAATTTTGCACCGGTTACACTATTTACTTTTTACCGTAACCTTAGCGTTGTGAAACGTTCGTTTGATAGGTATATGAAATCCGGGGTATTAGCTGAAGCAGTCACCGTGGTCACCAGCTGGATATTCCTCTTCCTCCTCCACTTCCCACACTACAAAGAATTCTTTCCGTTCGTAGATCATTAAATACTGAAAGCTTTGACGCATTTTACTTCATGTCCATCGTTTGTGCAAACTACGACACTTTTACATCTCAGTTTCCTCGGTGTGTCTTTAAAGTTGAAAATAGCAATCACTGATTCTTCACCGAGCGAAGTGTTTAGTGGTTAGTACACTGGGCTCGCATTCCGGAGGACGGCGGTTCAATTCCGCGTCCGGCCATCCTGATTTAGGTTTTCCGTTATTTCCCTAAAACACTCCAGGCAAATGTCGGGATGGTTCCTTTGAAAGGGCACGGCCGACTTCCGTCTCTGTCCTCCGCTGATCCGACGAGACCGATGACCTCGCAGTTTGGTCTCTTCCCACAAAACAACCCAACAACAACCCACTGATTCATCGCTTTGTACAGGGTGACTTGGTTAAGAGAACTGCACAGATTTTGGATGTAAACTAATATGTATCTTGAAACTTCCTGGCAGATTAAAACTGTGGGCCGGACCGAGACTCGAACTCGGTACCTTTGCCTTTCTTTCAGGAGTTCTGCAAGGTTCGCAGGAGAGCTTCTGTAAAGTTTGGAAAGTAGGAGACGAGCTATTGCCAGAAGTAAAGCTGCGAGGACGAGGCATGAGTCGTGCTTGGGTAGCTCAGTCGATAGAGCACTTGCGCGCGAAAGGCAAAGGTCCCGAGTTCGAGTCTCGGTGCGGCACACAGTTTTTATCTGCCAGAAAGTTTCATATCAGCGCACACTCCGCTCCAGAGTGGAAAATCTCATTCTGGTAATATGTATCTTCGTCAACCATTTATCCAGAATTGTATGCGTCGTTTGTCGTTTACGGAATGCCGTTAAAAGTCTTAGGGACGACAAGAAAACTGACATCTCATCTACATGCAGTGGAACATAATTACTTCAATAAAAGGAATAAAAAATTGAAGAAATCGTCTCAGATGGGGCATCGGTTGAGGCTAAGCTGTTGACGAAACTTACATACATCTCAGAAAGTAACTGATTAGTCACTCTACAGGAGATAAACAACTGACTGAGGAGATTACGACGCGCATGCGGCACTGGAAGATCTTGAAGTATTCGAAGTATGTTATTAATGTGAGTAATGATAACGCTTATGTGGTTTCATTGATACGGAAAAATAATAAGAAAGTAGCTGAATTCATATAAAAAGATTCTACAATATTCAAGGGAAATGATCAGTCGAATGAACCATGTTACCAACATAACGAGGTGTTAGAACCAACATAAGAACCAATTAAACATTTTGGGTAAAATAGTTTTGGGTATGGGGCCACATCATTGTCAAGTAGTGAAACAACTAAACTACCGAAGTTTCGAGCGACTTTGTGCGTCCTATTCAGTGAGGAACACTTATATCAAAAGAACTTTTTGCTCCAGGATGTTGAATTTGCTTTGCTGCAATTCAAGGCCTATAATCTCAGCTAGGACGTAAACATATTATTAGTGGCAGCAATCAAAGAAACGAGTTTATGGCAAAAATCAAACTAAACAGGACAAAATCGTCCTCAGTGTTCCGGAAAACTGATCGCCCTCACAGTAATTAATTATCAAAATTGAAGTTTTCGTACCAGCTCTACAATACTTAATGCCCGACGTGTATTGTAAACTGCTGCCTTAGACATGGTTGTAACGCTGTATAGACTTTACTGGCCACCTTTCATTTTCTTTTCATTATTTCAGAAGTAGTTACCGTGACTGTTAATACAGCTATCCACCTGTGAGATAGGATTGTCAGTGTCTTCAAGGAAAAATGTTTGTGGTTATCTGAGGCACCGTGATTGTACCCAGGCGTACACCTGTTCGTCCGAAGAAAATCGACGGCTATGAATGTCTTTCCTGAGGGCTCCTAACGTATTGAAGTCGCACAGGAAAGGCCTGGACTGAATGGAGGAGGTGTAAGGGCTTCCAACCGAAATTTCCGCAGAGCTCTCAAAGCTACCTTGGCAGAATGTCTCCCTGCAGAATAAGCGCTGTAACAGCTCGAAAGGAAGACTACACTTCCTCTGGAACTCCCACATCGCACAGTGTTTCCAGGTCATGCAGAAGGCCGGACTTGATTTCCGTGGGGCCGTCGTTTCTCTTGGCACCTGTCAGTGAACGATTCTCTGTAACTGCCGGCTGACGGACAGTTTTTATGTCTAAGACTGTACGTCACACATTGCGTTAAACTGTGAAACTGTAAGGAAAATGACAGCAGAATTCGAGTGGGTGATACAAAGAGCTGAGGTAATTCTAACGATGAAGGTAGTGATGAAATACAGAGGAAGCAGACTTTGAAAGCAAAAACAATCGCACTTTATATTTCAGCAACTTCTTTACATTATGAATGAAAACGATAGCAAAACGTGGCACTACAGGGGAGAGCATAATAGGGGAAAGGGAATGCTAGACTTCTGAGGATTTGGTCTGTAGTTGATATGAGGAACTGACAATAGTCAGAAGACAGGAAACCATGGAGAACGGTTGAAAAGCGGAAAAATAGAGAAAGCGTAAAGAAAACGCTACAGCTGTGTGTTAGGACACAATAAAATGTCGCATTGACTATTAAAAGTTATGTGTCTTCTTTTCCCTCCAGCACTTGTAATGAATCAATAAATGCAACAACATACATTCGTAATGTACACTGATACACATTAAAGGACAGCATTATTCAAGTGAATGTTGGCCACTATTTCAACCAACTATGTTAGCCGCTTTGTATCAAGAGTTGCTAAACAATAGAGCAACTGATCTTCGTAATAGTGTGACTTATTTATTTTTTTAAATTTCCCAGTTAAGAGAAAATTTCAGTTCAGAAGCACGTTTCGGATACAAATCTGTCACATTTGGCCGGCAGGATGCATATTCATGAGACGAAGTGTTGATTTCAATGCGACGTGTCTGTGCCTGGGAATCAGAGCTACAGTAAGAAAACTAATTAATAGGAAATCAATGAAAACTTGATCTTAATTCGTGTAGGTCTACGTGACAGAGACAAATTAACCATTAAATATACTGTATATGAATATTTGAGAACATATCAAGCTATAAGAGAACTACACCACGAATCCTTGTCAGTAAGATGAAGAAACAGGAAATATTGTGAGCGGGTAAAAACAGGACAACAAGACAGGTGAAAAATAGTATTAGAATGTAAACAAAGTAACGTTTTACTGAATTAACAAATTACGAAGACTAGATTAAGTTTCAAAGAGGACGAAACTGAATTTGCAAGAGGACTGTGTCTATTCAACGTCACTAATTTGCTCCAAACGTGTGGTGCATCCAGAGCTTGGCAAGAAATGATAGCGACAGAAGTGCAAGTTCCAACTGGCCAAGCGTTTACAACACGTCGGTGTGAGTCGGGCGAGTCATGAGCCATTTATGTTAGTTTAGCCTCCAGGCAGCTGTTGCTGCATTGGAAAGAGTACAGAGCGGTAATCAGAGGGCCATGAGGTCGAGTCCCTATGCGAAAACTTTTTTGTCTTCAATTTTTACGTTACTTAAACTGCAAATAAACTGAGTTAATGATCATCATATTGCATTTTCTAATACATTCATGAAAGGCATGTAAATGAAAGGCAAAGGAAAATTTGGGATTACAAGTAAACCCCCAGAAATAAATTGAAAAGCGTAAACGAGAACTACGTATTTTAAATTAATACTTTTACTGTTCTATAGTTGATTAGGAGGAGGAGGAGAAGGAGATTAGTGTTTAACGTCCCGTCGGCAATGAGGTCATTAGAGACGGAGCACAAGCTCGGATTAGGGAAGGATGGGGAAGGATACCGGCCGTGCCCTTTCAAAGGAACCATCACGGCATTTGCCTGAAACGATTTAGGGGAATCACGGAAAACCTAAATCAGGATGGTCGGAGACAGGTTTGAACCGTCGTCCTCCCGAATGCGAGTTTTAGTTGATGATGATTTACAAGCACTGCATTGATATTCATCGTAAAAAATAGGGTAATAAATAGTTGCCTAGGCATCTTGCATACGTTATAAACACCAAACTTTTACAATTTCATGGTTGTTTCAAGGTTTCTGTAGAGGAAGGAACTTGGTTTAGATTCATGAGAGGTTCTGTCTCATCGCTAAGTTTGACAGCTAACCATTATTAACGTATCATTGGTGAAGATAGCTGATGATGTACTACTGATACAGTCTTCTCGGAATAAGATTTCTTTGTCTTTCTTTTTCTTGCGGCGTTTGACGTGCAGTTGCGAAAGGCTGCTCGGTGCCCGAACGAAACTACCTAAATACGAAGTCCTTTACTTACAATTATTTGCTGAATTGTCGTGGGTACTGTGAAGTATAATACGTACTTGGAAATTTATTAGCAATCCCAAATTTTCCTTTGCCTTTCCTTACCAAGCCATTCACCAAAAAATTTGTAGATACAATGTACTGTGCATTAATTCGATTTATTGCCAGTGTAAGTAAGTAAAAATTGAAAATAAAATAAGATTCTGGGAATGGGCTTGACCCCACTATTATCGAATTATCGTTCTGTGCTCTTCACCGATGCACCAGCCGCTGCGCAGAAGAAAATGATGACATAAATTGGCAATTCTGACCAGGCCCGCAAAAGAAATGCCGTTTTTGCTAAAAGCCTTGCCATCTTTAACTTCCACTTCTATCATTTTCAATTCATAAATACTGTTTTTGCTAAACGCTTTGCAATGTGTAGCTTCCACTTCTATCATTTTCAAGTCCAGTCATGCCCTTCGTATCCGCCTCAGCCCCGAACTTAGATTTTATGACTAGAAAGTATATATTGGGGTTTAATGTGTCGGTTTGAAACAAAATAAGACTAAAACACTATATTTAAAAAACTAAACCGTGGTGGTCCAAACCATTCGGTATGTAGCACACCAGCTACAGCAGAACTCAAATACGCATTTTGTCCTATTAATGACATGTTTTCAGTGATTTCTTTGAGGGAATTGAATTATAATCTGACAATTATTATTATATCTGAAAATACAATTGTTAGGTTTTACCCACGAAGGAACCTATAAAAGTAAGTTACACTCTATTACGACAGACCAAGTAACTTTTATTGAATGCCGCACTGCACTTCAAACCAAGACAGGTAGGAGACTATTTCCCAACATGGCAAAGTCTCTGCAAATCATGTTGGGAGCTTTATAGTAATCGTTCAGTACATCCTCACCATGGAGTCATTAGACAATCACTGGGTGAATATCCTCATCGTCGGAAGTTCTACGACTGCTGGACATTGTCGTCTGTGGTCGATATCGATGTTGATGTTGATGTTGATCGTCTTACCAATCAGAATCACGCCTGTATGGCTTTGGTCAAACAGTTGGCACCACTGCACTACGGTTGGACGCGACATTGCCTTGATCCACATAGCTCCAGAATTTCAGGATGAACCTGTGTGCTATTTACGCGTTTTGCCTACAAGAATGGTACTATGCCGCGGACTTCAACCTAGGAGTACCTTTCCAGTGGCCGCAGAGTTTCATTCCGACACTGTGATGCAGCTGTTATCTCTTCATCAGCGGAACTGTGTTTGCTGGACAACCTGAACACGTACCCTCCTCTAGCAATGTGCCACTCTCGTTGAACAATGATCTTAGTACGGTTAGAAAGGTGTACCTTACTCTCTAAAGCCGATTTGTACAGTAACAATTCTGCTATGGTTATTTTTTTTAAAGAAAGAGCGTGAAACAAAGATATATTTTTTATTTAGTGTAGTGTACAAAAGTGAAAAACGTTGCTTACAGCCAACCCACATCTGAAGCGTCTGTTTTGGGTTTTATTCATTATCTCCGGTAGATACATGGCAGGGAACATCTTTGCTGTTGCTGATGGCAGAGCCTCTGGTGTTCTGGGGCGTTTCCTTACTGGAAAGATGAATCTTTGTCATCATATTCCTCTGATTCTACACTCGTTTCTTCTTTTGTTGTCTATTGCGAACGAGAAAATATAAGTAGTTGCCGAATGTGCTACATCCAGAAAAATGTATCACCAATACAGGAAATAAATAAGAGTTTAGTAGCGAACGTTATATGAGAATTTGGTTGGGCTATGTGGGCAATGAGTCCACGTTCTTCAGTGCGAATGCACCAATACGTCCGACCTCCTGTGGGAATCCCGGAAAAGCAAAAATAGAGGAAATGGCCAGGGGCTGCGGATTGGTCGCACTCGGTAGGGGTGTGGATCGGCCGTGAGGCGTGCCGAGGTAGTGCGTGCAGTTGTGATAACACCTTGTCCCGGATGGCACAACGGTTACCGCACCTGCCTAGTAAGCAGGAGATCCCGGATTCGAATCCTGTTCCGGTGCACATTTTCACTCTTTGCCACCGATCCCGCTTTATGGCCCAATGCAGCTGACAGCTTTCGTTCCCTCTCCAAGTTCCCTTTACATATAGTAGAATACGAGAATATTACTGCATATTCTAAAAACATTCCAGTTCAAGATTACTAAAAGCAAACAGAAAATCGTTACATCTCGAAGTTATGGTAATACTGCGATAAACAGCTTTCTTCAATCACATCCTGAAGCCTACTGGGGCTTTCAGAAGCGAAAGGAAATGATGCAAAAAAACACATGGTGCAAGCACACGTTACAGATCGGCACAGCAAGTTTAGTTAATTGGCAGAATTACATAATAATTACAGTTGGATGTAGCACACGTGTATATGCTACAAGAGGACTGAGGAGGATGTAGCATCAATTTAAGCGAAACGGGCAATGACGAGTTGGCACGGACATCTTTTAAGATTTTAGTGAGAGTATTTTATACTCCAAACTCGTGAATGAATGTCAAAGGGAAAAAAGTGTCTTATGACAACTTTATTTGTTATAACATACGTTGTCGAAAATAATAAACGAGCTCCTTATTCTACACGTCGAAATATTAAATTAACATGCGTGTCAAACAAGGGCAGCGAAATCACGATTCAAAGGCGGAAATGTAGACGGAGGGGGCTAACGTAGCGTGACGGTAGTATCTGTACTCACTACCACTATACATAAAGAGAGGGAAAGTGTTACAAAATAAATAGGTTGACCTGTTGCTACAAAACTAATACCAGGGTGTGAGATTTAAAACTTTCCCGGAGTACATATTGTTCCAAAAAATTTCTGGCGATCTGCCGGGTGTTTCCAACTTCCTGCCACAATATTTTGGCGCAGTCTTCTGGCCATCTTCAGGTGATACTGACGAAAACTCCCAGAGCTCTGGTATTTAAGACCCCGCCGGCACATGCGTGGTGGATTCACGTGGCCTTGCGCGTGGGCTACTTGAGCGCGTTCGATTCTGCTGCTCCGCGCGCCGTCCGTAGTGAAAACTCGCCGCATAGATATCAATTCGATTGTCTTCCCCCCGTTCCATCATAGAACTACGCCGGCTACTGAGGACACGAAGTTTTTCGACCATTGGATTCCATGCCTAATTCAACTGGTAACCGCCGACACTATTAATAAGAGACTCACTGTCAGAGAGCCGTATTTGCATAGAGGGCAAACGAGGCGTTCTGTGCAGGATCGCATGGTAGAAAATTTGCTTCATACTCGCCTTCTTCAGCCTTGTAAGTCTGCCAACGCCGAACACTGTATTTCCGCTGGACATGCCATGAATTACAATGAGACAAAAATTGTGGCCAACAGTCTAACTTTCGGAGTTCTGTTATTAACGTATCCATGGAAATACGGCTATCTCACCATGGAAATGTGGCTGTCTCACAGTTCCCCGGAAGAATAATACCACGCTTTTTCTATGCTTTTGGGATGTGTGTATTAAAATTTTGCCCTTCTGCGAGCTTATTTTTAGTAAACTGAGTACAGAAAAACGGCTTCCCTACAGATACAGAGCGGCTTGAGCACTCTATGTACGGAAGCCTTCTTCATATACGGAGTTGCTAAGCGTTGTTTACGGCTGACACCATTCCACAGAGTACAGAAGTTTGTTAGTATCATGACGAAAAAGACAGCTTCAGCTGTATGAAACTATTTATTTATGGTCCAACTACTTTCGTGCTGTTAGAGCCATATCGTCAGGGATGCACCCGTGTATAAACAAGAGCGACACGTATAAACATCCTGTTTAGGATTCAACGTTATTGAATTAGACACGAAACTTAATCAGGAAAATATTTACTCTCATTAATTTCATAACCTAGTTCAAGAGACAACCAGTAGATGATCCAACATTCTCTGTCCAGTAGTGATAAAATTATTCAGTGGTCAACATATCGGCAGTTCAATTGAAAATACGGCTGAATCCAGGGAGCATCGTCCTGAAACAGGAAATCGAGAGAAAAAGATAAAGTGGTAAACAACATGGATGTAAAACGATACGTGTAGGTGATGAAACCTGTTAAATCTCATGAAGCAGAGTCTGAATGTTTATTCGATAGCTAACGATGGTTAATTGTACATACAGTGCTGCTTACAAAACAGACCATATCTAGATATAAAAAGGACTGGGGATGAGAAAAACTAAAAATATTATATACTGAAGCGCCAAATAGACTGGTATAGGCATGCGTATTCAAATACAGAGATGTGTAAACAGCCAGAATACGGCGCTGCGGTCGGAAACGTCTATATACGACATAAAGTGTCTTACGCAGTTGTTAGCTTGGTTACTGCTGCTACAGGAAGATTATCGATTTAAGTGAGTTCGAACGTGGTGTTATAGTCGGTGCGAGCGATGGGACACAGCATCTTCGAGGCAGCTATGAAGAGGAGATTTTTCAGTACGACCATCTCGCGAGTGTACCGTGAATATCATGAATCCGTTAAAATCTGCCGGAAAAACATCCTGCGAGAACCGGACCAACGACAGCTGAATAGAATCTTTCAACGTGACAAAGAGGCAACCCTTCCGCAAATTGGTGCAGATTTCAAAACTGGGCCATCAACAAGTGTCAGCGTGCGAACCATTCAACAAAACGTCATCCGTATGGGCTTTCGGAGATTAAGGCCAACTTGTGTACCCTTGATGACTGCACGACACAAAGCTTTACGCCTCACCTGGGTCCTTCAACACCGTCATTGGACTGTTGATGACTGGAAACATGTTGCCTGGTTGGAGGAATATCGTCTCAAATTGTGTCGAATGGATGAACCTGTGCGAGTATGGAGACAACCTAATGAATACAAGGACCCCGCATGACAGCTGGGGACTGTTCAAGCTGGTTGAGGCTCTGTAACGGTGTGCAGCGTGTGCATTTGCAGTGATATGAGACTCCTGATACGTCCAGATACGATTCTGACACGTGACACATATCTAATCATTCTGCCCGATCACATGCCGCCATTCATGTTCACTGTGCACTCCGACGGACTTCGGCAATTCGAGCAGGACAATGCGACAACCCACATGCCAGAATTTCTAAAGAGTGCTTCTGGAATACTTCTTCTCGCCAATTGACTCATCAGACATGAACATTATTGAGCATATCTTGGATGCCTTGCAACATGCTGCTCAAAAGTGATCTTCACTCATTCGTGCTCTTCCAAATTACGGATATCCCTGCAGGATTCAGGGCGTCATTTCCCTCGAGCACTACTTCAGACATTAGTCGAGTCCATTTCACGTCGTCTTGTGACCCTTCTGGATGCTCGGACGGGGAACGGGGGGAGGGGGATGCACAAAATGTGTAATATCGTCCTGACATCATTGGACAACTGTAGACCGCAAAGATAGGACCTGACCTGTACCGGGGCCGGCATCGACAATAAGTGGGAACATACTCGTAAGCACGTATACAACGAAAGGCGACGTAGGAAGAGAATCCTAAACAAAGGCTGAAAAAGTTGGGTAAAATATTTGCAACTAATTTTACAAGTTCAAAAATGGCTCTGAGCACTATGGGACTTATCTTTTGAGGTCATCAGTCCCCTATAACTTAGACCTTCTTAAACCTAGCTAACCTAAGGACATCACACACATCCCTGCTCGAGGCAGGATTGGAACCTGCGACCGTAGCCGTCGCGCGGTTCCAGACTGTAGCGCGTAGAACCGAACTTTACAAGTGAATGGTAGAAGAACATAAGGTAGAATCCACAAAATTAGGAGGAGGAACCATGCTTAGTGGAAAACAACTACAAAATAAAACGAATTGTGTAGAACTCTATTTATAAACGCATTCAGGGATAGAAAATAAATGAATGATAATGTATAAATCTCAGAAGAATTAACAATTGTAGAGGAAATGGTAGAGTGAGGAATTGTGATTTCAGTGAAGAGTGCCAAATAACTCCGTGTAAGACTGCTTTACAAGAGGGAATTGAATATATGTGCTAGATTATTGTATTCAGGCAGTCGAAGTAAACAAATATGTTGCCATGGCACAACTCTCTTAGCCCTTTGAGAGTATGCATTGGGGGACGCTTTTTGCATCTTAATATATCTGTCTCTCCGAGAATCTGAGAGTACGTCTATTTCTTTCACGATGAAGAATTTTTTAATTGAAACTTCCTGGCCGATCAAAACTGTGTGCCGGACTGAGACTCGAACTCGGGACCTTAGCCTTTCGAGGGCAAGTGCTCTATCAATATATATATACACTCCTGGAAATTGAAATAAGAACACCGTGAATTCATTGTACCAGGAAGGGGAAACTTTATTGACACATTCCTGGGGTCAGATACATCACATGATCACACTGACAGAATCACAGTCACATAGGCAACAGAGTATGCACAATGTCAGCACTAGTACAGTGTATATCCACCTTTCGCAGCAATGCAGGCTGCTGTTCTCCAATGGAGACGATCGTAGAGATGCTGGATGTAGTCCTGTGGAACGGCTTGCCATGCCATTTCCACCTGGCGCCTCAGTTGGACCAGCGTTCGTGCTGGACGTGCAGACCGTGTGAGACGACACTTCATCCAGTCCCAAACATGCTCAATGGGGGACAGATCCGGAGATCTTGCTGGCCAGGGTAGTTGACCTACACCTTCTAGAGCACGTTGGGTGGAACGGGATACATGCGGACGTGCATTGTCCTGTTGGAACAGCAAATTCCCTTGCCGGTCTATGAATGGTAGAACGATGGGTTCGATGACGGTTTGGATGTACCGTGCACTATTCAATGTCCCCTCGACGATCACCAGAGGTGTACGGCCAGTGTAGAAGATCGCTCCCCACACCATGATGCCGGGTGTTGGCCCTGTGTGCCTCGGTCGTATGCAGTCCTGATTGTGGCGCTCACCTGCACGGCGCCAAACACGCATACGACCATCATTGGCACCAAGGCAGAAGCGACTCTCATCGCTGAAGACGACACGTCTCCATTCGTCCCTCCATTCACGCCTGTCGCGACACCACTGGAGGAGGGCTGCACGATGTTGGGGCGTGAGCGGAAGACGGCCTAACGGTGTGCGGGACCGTAGCCCAGCTTCATGGAGACGATTGCGAATGGTCCTCGCCGATAACCCAGGAGCAACAGTGTCCCTAATTTGCTGGGAAGTGGCGGTGCGGTCCCCTACGGCACTGCGTAGGATCCTACGGTCTTGGCGTGCATCCGTGCGTCACTGCGGTCCGGTCCCAGGTCGACGGGCACGTGCATCTTCCGCCGACCACTGGCGACAACATCGATGTACTGTGGAGACCTCACGCCCCACGCGTTGAGCAATTCGGCGGTACGTCCACCCGGCCTCCTACTTTCCCACTATACGCCCTCGCTCAAAGTTCGTCAACTGCACATACGGTTCACGTCCACGCTGTCGCGGCATGCTACCAGTGTTAAAGACTGCGGTGGAGCTCCGTATGCCACGGCAAACTGGCTGACACTGACGGCGGCAATGCAGAAATGCAGCGCCATTCGACGGCCAACACCGCGGTTCCTGGTGTGTCCGCTGTGCCGTGCGTGTGATCATTGCTTGTACAGCCCTCTCGCAGTGTCCGGAGCAAGTATGGGGGGTCTGACAGACCGGTGTCAATGTGTTCTTTTTTCCATTTCCAGGAGTGTATATACAGCTCTCCGTGCTACTCTATTCTGTGCAAGCTACTTCATCTCCCAGTGCCTACTGCAACCTACATCATCCTTCTGAATCTGCTTAGTGTAGTCATCTCTTGGACTCCCTCTACGATTTTTACCCTCCACGCTGCCCTCCAATACTAAATTGGTCATCCCTTGATGCCTCAGAACATGTCCTACCAACCGATCCCTTCTGGTCAAGTTGTGCCACAAACTTCTCTTCTCCCCAATCCTATTCAATACTTCCTCATTAGTTATGTGATCTACCCATCTAATCTTCTGCATTCTTCTGTAGCACCACATTTCAAAAGCTTCTATTCTCTTCTTGTCCAAACTATTTAGCGTCCACTTCCATACATGGCTACACTCCATAGAAATACTTTCAGAAATGACTTCCTAACACTTAGATTTATACTCGATGTTAACAAATTTCTCTTCTTCAGAAACGCTGTCCTTGCCATTGCCAGTCTACATTTTATATCCTCTCTACTACGACCATCATCAGTTATTTTGCTCCCCAAATAGCAAAACTCCTTTACTACTTTAAGTGTCTCATTTCCTAATCTAATTCCCTCAGCCTTTCCCGAATTAATTCGACTACATTCCATTATCCTCGTTAAGCTGTTGTTGATGTTCATCTTATATCCTCCTTTCAAGACACTATCCATTCCATTCAACTGCTCTTCATATATATATATATATATATATATATATATATATATATATATATATATATATATATATATATATATATATATATAAGGGCGGACGTCCCCTGACATCCGTTTAA
This sequence comes from Schistocerca gregaria, assembly GCF_023897955.1. NCBI lineage: Eukaryota > Metazoa > Arthropoda > Insecta > Orthoptera > Acrididae > Schistocerca > Schistocerca gregaria. The sequence goes on along the minus strand of NC_064922.1, from coordinate 351,380,548 downwards.
GTTCACTGTCTATCTATTCACTCATTTTTTCTAAGTGCTCTACCAACTGAGCTACCCAAGCACGACTCACGCCCCGTCCGCACAGCCAGTGCCTACTGCCAGTACCTCGTCTCCTACCTTCCAAACTTAACAGAAGCTCTCCTGTGAACCTTGCAGAACTAACACTCCTGAAAGAAAGGATATTGTAGAGACATGGCTTAGCCACAGCCTGGGGGATGCTTCTGGCGAAGCCATGTCTCTGCAATATCCTTTCTTTCAGGAGTTCTAGTTCTGTAAGTTTCGCAGGAGAGCTTCTGTTAAGTTTGAAAGGTAGGAGGCGAGGTACTGGCAGAAGTAAAGCTGTGAGGACGGGTCGTGAGTCGTGCTTGGGTAGCTCAGTTGGTAGAGCAGTTGCCCGCGAAAGGCAAAGGTTCCGAGTTTGAGTCTCGGTCCGGCACACAGTTTTAATCTGCCAGTGTGTTTCATATCAGCGCACACTCCGCTGCAGAGAGAAAATCTCAATCTGGAATTTTTTAATTATTTTGCAAATCTATAATGGAATATCCCTCCTCACGTAGATTTTTACATAAGCCTGAGTTTATGTTAGCTAGATTAAGACGTTATGTAGATCTGATACAAAAGCTTCTGTCTCTTTTACTATTGCATTTCATAGACCAGCTGCAGCACGTAATGCAGGATATCCAGCAGCATTGCATTTTCTTTTGATAGAGTGTAATTTGTCCTCATATTTCTTTCCAATGTTATGTGTTGTAAAAACGCACGGTTGTATGTTATTTTCTCATAGATGTGACCCAACTTCCTCCGAAAACTTTCCAAAGTATGGGATACAGAGACAGGAATTTGTGTCCTTCATCTTAGATACCGCATTAACTTCAGTGTTTATGCTGGTCTTCGTTTCTTTTAGATGTACTGAATCACTTGATATTCTTTATCCATTGATTCCTTGGAGAGGGGATAGTTGTAAATTTTATATACAATTTCTGCAGATTTGGATTTGATAGAATAATACTCAACTGGGACTTGGCAGTGGCATTGTGTGGTATTCAGCGATGAATCTCATTTTTGTTTGTGGCCGTCGGATCGTCACCAAAGTGTCGCTAGACGACCTGGTGGTACGACCCAGGAACCAGGAAGTTTCTATATAGTTTTCAGTAATATCCTTGACCAACTGACTCTTGAGACAACACAAAGTTACAGTAAACTGAGAAGAAAAACTTAAAGCCAAAATCACTAGTAAAGCATTTATTTCGATAACCGACATCCTTATTACTATGTTACCCTCTCTGTATCTAATACTCTATAAATTCACACGATCTTCTACATCGTTACGTGAATTTATAGAGCATAAGGTCAAAAGAGGGTAAGGCAATTTTACCGAAACCGATTATCGAAATAAATGCTTTACTAGCGATCTTGGCTTTTAGAAGTTTTTCTTCTCAGCTCGTTCCACTGCAGATCCCTCCAATTCTGGAATAATATCAGGAACATACAAAACTGGAGTACATAACATCTGAATGTGGTATTGGTCAAGTTGTATGATGAATATTCATAAGGTTTTAATTAACATCTTAAAAAATAAAATTGGTTAATTATTTCTTTGTCTGTTTGTTTCTTTGCAGGTACATGTCCGCAGTACTGTTACAGAATAAAATTTCCGTCCCATAGTAAAATAGCAATACGCCTCGGGATCCAAAACAAAATGGTGAAGCCCAGTGAAGAAGTGGTGTGTGGTACTGTAATTCGTTTCCTGCATTTAAAGGGAAACAACGCTGCAAAAATGAGTGCTGAGTTGCACAAGATGTAACACAAGAACGAACCATCGTATGCCACAGTGCTTAGCTGGAAATGGCACTGCCAGTGTGATCAAGCAAGCGTGAGTGACGAGAAACGAACCGACAACACAACCATCTCTACCTATCTATGAAGAACCGGGTATGACAATGTTTGAGCCCCTGGTGATAGAGGCAATAGAGCAAAAAGTGAAAATCAATCATGGATCAGTTTTCAATACCTTGCACGACATTCTGAACATGAGCTACCGATAAAAGAGCAAGATACAACCATCATGGGATTGCCGATGCTGAATGATTTTTGGGATTATCGCGTTGTGGTGCTATAAGCCTGTGCTCGTTTGGGTCAAACCGTAGGAAAAGCATACGATCGACATCACCTGACAAAGTTGAGCGAGCCGGTAAAGACGAAGCGCTACCAGATTCTGCCCATGGTAGATGCTTCTGCCCCACGGCAGCATTCCGGCCACACTCGGAAATGCTAATCTAATTTCTTGGATAATCAAATTTTAGCGTGCTCCAAGTATTATTCTCATATGGTTTTCAAATATTTCTTCTTCTTTCTTCGGACGAAGAACGAATTGCGTGGCATACACTTACAGAACGGTGACGAGATAATTTTCGAGATTAAACGTTTCCTGAACAGCTAAAATTTTGATTTCTACAGAAGTTGATCTCCACTAAGTCATGTGTGAGGCGACAATATTGCACCTGAAATTGCTTAAGTTTCCGGAAGTTTAAAATGTAAGTACTGGACAAAGTCGTAGCTTTCTGTCGAAAATTCTGGCCTTTATTAGCATTTACACGTGTGAACACCTGGTTCTTGCATGTTGTGTAATTCTGGAAAGGGTATGTCCTCTGATCGTATCTCCGTCTCATTCTTTGAGAGCCCAGTACTTCTACGATGTCTTTAGGGCGGTACGTGAAATGGTTACCGTATACGAAAGGATTAGGGGAAGTTCGCTGCACGTATATGATACAAGCTGCGAAGTCACAGACGCGGACGCACTAACGATTAGCGGGAGAAGCGCAAGTCCATTGTTTCGGTCAACATAAACAAAAAAGTCCATGCGAGAATGTACTGGAGATTTACAAAAACAACTTTATATGATAGTACCCGCTACAAACGGCAAGATGGAAATCTTAGTTACCCTGAATAACTTTTACAAACACACTACAGCATAAAAAACTGGGAACCTCTACATTTAGGCAACAATCATTATGTAAGAGTAAGAGGACCGTTACATTCTTGAGTAAGTGTGTAGCTTCACTTCTAAATTAAGAAAACGGCACATTCAAAATAAAGGACTAGTAGTCCCACACATTGCAAATTATTAGTAAGTTGTATCTATAATTTCTTGTAATTTAAATTACTATATGTCAAAAAATTAATTTCGCTTTGTTGAAAACTATTAATTTAACATCAAATTAGAAATTATTTATATTCTGTATCCCTTTCCTCTTGTCAGGTTTTCCGTTACATTCCTTTCCTCTCCGACTCCGCACAGAACCTCTTCATTCCTAATCAGTCCATCTAATTTTCCACATTCGCCTGTTGCATCACATCTCAAATTCTTAGATTCTCTTCTGTTCCGATTTTCCCGCAGTCCTTCTTTCACTACCATACAATGCTGTTCTCCAAACATACATTTTCATAAATTCATAAATGTCTTTCTTAAATTAAAGCCTATGTTTGATATTAGTAATCTTCTCTTCGCCGGGAATGCCCTCTAAACCAGTGCTAGTCGGCTTTGCATGTCCACCTTGCTCCGTGCGTCATGAGTTATTTTGCTGCCTGAGTGTCAGAATTTATTAACTTCATCCACTCCGAGACCATCAATCCTGACGTTAAGTTTCTTACTATTCTAATTTATGCTACTTTTCACTACATTCGTCTCTCTTCGATTTACCCTCCATCTATATTCTGCACTCATTAGGGTGTTCATTCCATTCAGTAGGTCCTATAATTCTTCTTACTTTCATTTCGGATAGCAGTATAAACAGCGAATCATGTAATTGATATCCTTTCACCTTGAATTTTAATACCACTCTTGAATCATTCTTTTATTTCCATCAATTCTTCTTCAATGTGCAGATTGAACAGTAGGGGCGAAAGACTACATCCCTGTCTTACAGCCTTTTTCATCCGAGCGTTCTTGGTCGTCTACTCTTATTATTCCCTCTTGGCTCTTCTACACGTTGTATATTACCCGTTTCTCCCTATAGCATACTCCTATGTTTCGCAGAATTTCGAACACTTTGCACAATGTTATACTATCGAACGTTTTTTCCAGGACTACAAAATCTAAGAACTTGCCTTGATGTTTCTTTAGCCCTCCTTCCATTATCAACGGCAGCGTTAAAATTGCCTCTGGTGCCTTTATCTTTCCTGAAGTCAATACACCAAGATGAATAGTCGTTTCGCTACCATTTAACCCAATGATATTAGAATTTCACACGAGATGTTTTCCATCCCTTCTGCCGTACTTAATCATGAATCTCCCAAAGTTCTTTTAAATTCTGATTCTCATACTGGACCCCCTATCTCTTCTATATCAACTCCTTTTACGCCTTCTATCATATGAGACTAGTCTTCCTCCTCGCAGAGGCCTTCATTTTACTCTTTTCACCTAACTGTTTTCTCCTCTGCATTTAACAGTGGAATTCCTTTTCCAATCTTAATGTTCCTACCCTTGCTTTTAATTTCACAATGCTTCCAACAGCCATTTTTTTTTTTCAATTTCTTCACATTTTTCATGTAGACCTTTCGCCTTAGCTTCCCTGCAATTAGTATGTATTTCATTCCTAAGCGCCTTGTATTTCTGTATTCCTGAACTGCCCTCAGTAATTTTGTACTTCCTTCTCTTATCGATCAACTGAAGTATTTCCTCTATTACTCATGGTTTCTTCGCAGTAGCCTGCTTTGTACCTATACTTTTTTTCGGTGATTATCCTTTTTAGAGATGTTCATTCCTCTTCAAGCGAACTGCCTATTGAGGTGTCCCTTACCGCTGTATCTATATCCTTAGAGAACTTCAAGCGTATCTCTTTTTTCCTAGATGCCCTGTATCCCACTTCTTTACGTATAGATTATTCCTGACTAGTCTCTTAAGCTTCTGTCTATCCTTAGTCATTACTAAATTGTGATCTGAGTATGTATCTGCCTTTACGTACGCCTTTCAATCCTATATCTGATTTCGGAATGTTACAGACCATGATGTAATCTAAGTGAAATCTTCCTGTATCTCCAGATCTTTTCCTCTTGTGATTCTTGAACAGTTATTCGCTGTTATTAGCTGAAACTTATTGCAGAACTTCATTATTCTTTCTCCTCTCTCACTCCTAGTACCAAGCTGATATTCTCCCGTAACCCTTTCTTCTACTCCTTCACCTAGAACTACATTCTACTCATATGACAGGAAATCCTTTTCTTCTTTCTATTTCACTTCAGTGACCCCCACTATAACTATACTGTGGCTTTGCATCTCTCTTTTCAGATTTTCTAACCTTATTACCACGTTCAAACTTCTGACATTCTACGCCCCGACCCGCAGAACGTTATTCAGTCTTCTTCTCCCAATCACCTCCCCCTTCCTCCTCAGGGCACCCCGCCTTAACGTAGCACTGTCTGTGCGGGCGATGAGGTTTGCGTGCTCTGGATCCGGAGGGCTATGCCGGCGGTAGCGTAGCTACCAGCAGGGTCACCCATGTCGCACAGGCCGAAGGGCAGGAGCCAGACCATGTGTGTTACAGAATGGCCTATCGGAAACCTGTCTCATATCCTTTTCCCATCCTTAGCCCATCCTTTTTCTTTTCCTATCCATTTCCTCCACTAATCGATGCTGGTGATTTAAACCACGTACAGGGGTGCGGAGGAAATGCCATCCCAAATGCAGAACATATCGTAAATCGTCAGGGCCTTGGCGATAAGATGGCAGCCCAACTAAGGCGATCGGAAGCGGTGGGCGAATCACCCGCCCTTCTTAAATAACCTGATTACTGAAACCGAGACTACAATACTAAACCGGACGATCTTTACCATGAATAGGAAAAAAGAAAAATGGCTTTTGGATATACGAACCTTGAGGGAGAGCAGCATCTCAAACAAGTGACCAGGACAATGAATACCTATAAGCTTGATATCCTGAGACTGAGTGAAGTGAGGTGGCCAGAGTTTGGTGAAATGCTGACATCGGATGGAATTACGTTTTTATACTCAGGAGGTGAAGAGGAAGAGGAACACCGTGATGGAGTTGGGCCGTTGTTGACCAAGTAAGCAAAGAGGAGCCTTCTAGAACGGAGACCTGCGTCCAGTAGGATCCTGACTGCCAGATTTAAGACGAAGGTTCTAAACGTGATTATCATCCAATGCTATGCCTCCACAGAGACGTCAGAGATTGAGAAGAAGGAGGAGTTCTATTACCTGCTACGAGCGACTGTAAGGAAAGTGACCAAGAAAGATATCCTCATCGTTATGGGAGAGATAAATGCCAGATAGGAGATAACAATGATGGGTTGGAGCAGATAATGTTGGGACATGACTTGGGTGAAATGAATGATAGTGGGGAAAGATTTAGTGAATTCTGCTCAAGCCAGAACCTTGTAATAGGAAGGATCTTGTTTCCTCATCGGAGATGTCATAAGATAACGTGGGTGTCCCCATACCATATCACAGAAAATCAAATTGACAACATCGCAGTATCCAGAAAGTTCAGGAGGAGCCTGGAAGATGTGCGGATGCAAGAGGAGCAGACGCTAGTAGCGACCACCATCTTGTTACTGATAGTTTCCGAGTGAAGGTTGTGGCTTCAAGAAAGAAATTCGAGCTAAGGAATAGAAGATTTGACGTAGTAAAACTGAATGATCCACAGATACTTGAAGACAGTAACTGTCCTCGAAAGAACAGAAAACTGTTGATGGCCGTGCAGCTTTTCCCTCAGCTACCGACGGGTGTTGTTGATATACTCGTACCTCGATGTGGACAGCTGAAAGTCTGTGCCCCGACCGGGACTCGAACCCGGGCTCTCCTGCTTACATGGTAGACGCTCTATCCATCTGAGCCACCGAGGACACAGACGAATAGCGCGACTGCAGGGACATACCACTGGCACACTTCTCGTGAGACTCACATTCCCAACTGTCCACAATACTACATATGTAATGTACCTTATAGACATTTGCACATTCACTCATTACTCGCGCACGCTTTGGCGATTCCCATAAGAGTGTGGGCAACATATGTAGAATTGTGGACAGTTGGGAATGTGAGTCTCACGGGAAGTGTGCAACGGATAAATCCCTGAAGTCGCGCTATTCGTTTATGTCCTCGGTGACTCAGATGGATAGAGCGTCTGCCATGTAAGCAAGAGATCCCGGATTCGAGTCCCGGTCGGGGCACACATTTTTAGCTGTCCACATCGAGGTACATCAACAACACCTGTCGGCAGCTGAGGGTTGCAGTTAGTCATCGATCCACACATAACTGAGGGGTTCCAGATGGACCTCCGGAAAGTGGAATTAAGTTAAGAATACTTTTGTGCAAGTGAGTGAGAGACAACTTGGCCTTAAAAATCGCCTGCGGAAAGATTGGACGTCCAAACATATCTGGAGGAAGATCACCCATAGAAAGGAGGCCAAGGGAAGAATAAACCAGCACAGGACCAGACAACAAAAAGCACAGACACAAGCGGGTTTATAGAGCAGCAGATAAGGAGTGTGAGAAGAGGCCACAGAAGATGGCTAGGTGAACAGGCTGATAGAGCACAACAGGCAGCGAAGAGTGGAGATGTGAAAGAACTACATGATATCACTAAGATGCTCTCAAAGGAAAACTTCTGGAGAAACTGACAGTTAGGAATAAGGAAGATACTAACTACACATGAAGAACAGTCACGTAGTTTGAAGGAACACTTCAACGAAGTTCTATATAGAGACCTTGGCGGTGAGGTAGAAGAACAAGAACAAAGGGAATACAATCATCTGGGTCAAGCATTGGTGTAAAAGCACCCACTAAAGCACAAATGCCGATAAATTCGACCGTCACGACTAGGCTTGCCATTAATGGTGAGGACGTAGAACAGGCCCAATCTTTCCTCTATCTCAGAAGAATAGTCACGACTACAAGAGGCGCTGAGGGGGACGTCCGTAGTCGCATCCGCAAAGCAAATGGTGTATTTGTACAGCCGTGCCCTGTTTGCAGAAACAGACCAAACTCTGGCTTTTCAACAGCAATTTGAATTCTGTTCTGTTGCAAGGTTGCGAAACTTGGAAGGTGACTAACCAAATCACAAGCCACCTCCAAGTTTTTTCAGCTGCGGTCTCCGGCGTATTTTAAATGTGAGACAGCGAGATACGATGAGAAATGAAGATCTTTGGAGAGAGACAAGTCAGAAACCAATCAATATACAAATCAAGGAAAGAAAATGCAACTGGATGAGGCGTACATTGAGGAAACCATTTGGAGCTGCCAAAAGCGGGGTGGCGTTGGACTGGAACCGTCAAGGAGCTAGAAAACGTGGTCGTCCCAAACAGACCTGGAAAAGGACGGTCGACAGAGAAGCTGCAGAAGATGGGAAAACCTGAAAAGACTTGCTAGTAATCGTACCAGGTGGAGGAATTTCCTCACGATCCGGATAGGAACTAATGCAAATACCTCTACCTCGACAATCCCCTCCCTATGATCCGACTGGGGGAATCTTTTGCCAATGGAGAAATCATCATGACCCTTTTTCAATTACATGCCTCATGTCCTATGGGTACACACTATGTGTCTTCAATTCATCTGTTGCCATTGCCTTCTGCATCCTCATGCCATTGATCATTAGTGATTCTTTCGCCTTTAGGGTCCCGCCACAAGGGCAAGAGAGTGTCCCAAAACTCTGTCCATCCCTCCGCCCTCTTTGACAAGGCCGTTGGCAGTGTAAGGGTGACTTCAAGTGACAGAAGTCTTCCGCTACCAATGCTGATAATTTTTATTAAAAATTTAAGCTGTGGTGCCGTTGAACACAGGTCCGAGGACGTTTGGATTACTAATTAAAGTCGCTGCACCTTGACCACGAGAAAAACAATAACAATAATAATAATAATACATACATACATCAATGAACAGAAATGTCGTTCTAATTAATAATCCGTTATGATATTTTCATTTTACGTTTTCTATGAATGCAAGCTACGACTTCTAATAGGAATATTTGGTAGCAGTACAGAAGGAATCAGATTTGGAGAAGTAGACTAGTCTGGAGAAGAGCTAAAAGTATTAAGGTAACGTTAGCAAATGAGATGGAGGAAGATAAATAGAAATAGATAAGGCTGAGGAAATCATAGGTAATGTTGACGATGTGGCAGAGATAGTGGTTCACTGTTAGACAGACGAAAGACAGCTGAGGTACACCAACAGGGATGCTACGTCAGCGACATGTGGTAAAGCTTTAATCTACTGCAGAATGCACTCTGGTTTTGAATAAGACGCAGTTAACTGGTTTGCTCCAGACTCGTGGGGCTTTAATGCAGAAGGGGATGGTGGTATGTTTACTGTTATGCCCAGCTACAGCAAATATGCTGGAAGTGTCAAATCTCACATTGCAGTCATAGAATGAAGCGTGGAAAACTACTGAGGAGACTTGTCAACAAGAAACCGATGATTAAAAATGAGCATGCGAGGACCACCCCGACCTTGCCCTATATAAATACTATTAGTATCGAAAGCTTTGCTGATAAACAGTGATAAAATGTTTTATGTTCCTGTCCACATGCCCACTGCATTTTGGTGCCACACGTCACTTTAATTAATGCAGTTGTTGTGGTATGTTATTTCCAGAAGCATGGTTCAAAAATGGTTTAAACTGCTCTGAGCACTATGGGTCTTAACTTCTGAGGTCATCAGTCCCCTAGAACGTAGAACTACTTAAACCTAACTAACCTAAGGACATCACACTCATCCATGTCCGAGGCAGGATTCGAACCTGCGACCGTAGCGGTCGCGCGGTTCCGGACTGAAGGGCCTACAACCGCTCGGCCACACCGGTTGGCTCCAGAAGCATGATTATTATGTAGCCCTGACCTGTGTTTTAAGGTACTCTGTCAGCTATTTGTGAGCAGATTAGATCAAGGCTTTAGATACTGTCCATAATACCGTGGGGGTCTATATTAGGGTTCCCTCACAAGCTTATCAGAAGAAGTAAGTAGCAACTTTCGATAAGTGTTTTCTTTTTTAGCTCCTATCGAATTATTTGTGTAGTGCAGACTCGCCTTGCTTTTATGTGAACAGTATTCCACGGTAGCACACAAATATTCATGAAGTTCTTTCTTGTTTTGTTTCATTAAAGCAGGACTCCCTGAGTGCGTACCTAGTCAGACACCCTGCCTTGATCATAGCCATCTTCTCAAAATGGCGCTGTTCGACGAGGGATAGCGACAAACTCAAACATTTTTATATCTGGAAAGTGTAGTGTATTCATAAAACCGAAATGTATGGAACTAGTGTAAAATTAATTGCAACAACAAGAGATATCATTGGAATCCGTCCTCATATGCTAAACCTTTGGTGCATACTAGAGGATTACGTCTTTACGGACTATCTAAACCACTCTGCGCGAGAAGATTAATAATAAAACTACAGAGTTAATTTTGTTTACTTCTCGCGATAATCAACTTACGTAAGCTCTTTTATCATTCGCAATCTTTTGTAGCGTCGCTTTTTGAGAAATGTTTCATAGAAATCTCTCAATTTCCAAGAAAGACACGTTTCATATCACTACGATAGCAGTAAAATATAAATTTACATCGGGGCTGATTTAAGGATTTATAATGTTTAATAAAGCAGCGGTACATCACTAATAAAGGTAGGCACACCTCAGTTCCATCGCTTTGCGTTTGCGTATCACGGTTGGTGAAACATTTGCATTCAGTTGCTCATAACTCACATCCAGTCATTATAAGTTTTAATTGGAAAAATTTTTAATTTTTAAATACTATTGCCATGAAGAATTGTGTACAATATGGCCTAATGCCCGGCTCGAGTACAATATGGCTTTAAGATACTTTTCGGTTGTTTTATGTTACGGAATCCATCTTGTCAGTTTGCTGTTATTACTGATGCATGTAATTTTGTTGAACCACTTGTTGTGTTACAAACTATCCAATTTTAATAACATTTCTTGTCGTGTGGTATGGCTGTGTTAGGAAAACTAGTAAAAATGGATACTACGAATCATATGACGGTAGTGCTGCCAATCCGACAACGCAGGCCATTAATCTCGCCAGGTATATACATCAAACAGATGTGCAGTCCCAAACTTGTGAGATAGCTCTACAAACTAGCAAAACTATTGACCCGTTTGTGGAGCTGTTTGATAAATTACCTGCTGTGATGACAGATAATTTTAATCGATTAGCGCAGGAGCAAGCCATTCGAATAAACTCCCCTAATGTCGCGTTTGAAAGGAACAGGCGTCACAGATAAATTATTATTTCGAAAAATTAAGAGGTATCCGGTTTGGGACAAATTGATAAGGAAATACCAGAAGCAATTAAAACATTAACAGCTCGTGTGAATGTATTAAAATGGCTCACGCGACGCTGGAGGATACCATCAAACAGTTGATTGGGCATTTTAATAGTCTGACCATTAAACAAGAATCCGAAACTAATGAAAGCCTTGCTGCACAAGGAAGAAAGTTTTCGAAAGAGTTTAATAGATGAATAAGCAAAAAAGATTTTCAAGATTTTCGCTGTAGCCGATATATTCGTTATGCCTACATCAGCAACAGTAAAATATTTCTTATTTATTATTATCAGCTGCACATTTTTAATTGGAGTGTATGTTCCGATCATTCAGAATCATCTTCAGATATAACTACATAGATCTGAAGACGACCCTGAGTGCTCCAACATTTTCTCTAGTGAAAAATGTGCAAATGATATGGAACAATAAACTACAATTATCTTAAACACAAAGACAATACTGAAAAGATTGAGACAGAGCTATGTGCAGCTGTGCAGTCTGTTAGAACAGAATTCTCACTCGAAACGGGTACTTCGAGTGAAACTATTCGAAATGCATTGCGAGATTACGGGGATGAAAGGTACGGTGCGAGACAAGTCACCCATACTTACTCGCGTAACCATAATGTATGATACAAGAAGTCTTTCAGGATCTTTGCGATGAATTAGGGATAGTTAGCCCGTGCACCGAATATTCAAATGAATGGGAGGCGGCACCAACTTTAACTCCTGTACTTTAGAAGAGTATCTTCTAAAGCAACACCAATTCAAATATTATCCACGGAGAGAAAATCAGTCCATCCCGAGGTTTTTATAATCGCTTTTAGAGGGATGCTACCCAATACCTGGAATGAGGAACAAAAGATTTAGTTGGCCACAGCTCATATACAGGACGAGGCAGCCCTGTAGGCGAATGAAAGTGTAGAAACTGCCCTGCCTATGATCAGTTCTAGAGGGCGTTCCTGCCTAAACACTGATCATGACACGTACAAGAAAGACTCCGAAAGTAGGTTCCCAAACCTGAAATTTATAATGCCAAACATGGTAGTGTCAGGAAACATTTCCAGCGGTAGTAGGAAAACCAACTATTCCGATGGGTCCATAGCGCACAAAGACGTACTATGAACATTGAAGGATGAATGGCCTGTCAATATATGTAGGAAATCGATCAATGTATCACACAACGATCTGATTCTATAGATCGGATACAAGAATATTTTAAAATAGTAGCAGCAACGGTGTGCGCCTCCAGGGGAATCCAACAGGCACACCAACAACCATAACTGTAGTAGTGAATCTCGTTGCAATGACGCAATGCCACACGTCGGTCCAGTGAATGTTAATCAAAATGGGCCACACCCGTCTGTGGCAGCCGCATTGTGGTAGTCAGTGGCATCGGAACTTAGGCAACCCGCCGTCTTACCAGGACAATAACAACCGAAGTAGGCCAGAGACAAATTCGGAACCACCTGTGCACTGGACACCACAAAAAACCACGAGGTTCATAGAGATGCGGTGGCAAAGGAACGCCCCACGGCTAAGAATGATACGTCAAACTAGATGTGACCACATCGCGCTCTCCAATGACGACCTTGAGATGGAATGAGAGCACCGGCTCTAATGAGGAGCTTTGAATGGTGAGACTGATGAATGCATCGAACATAGTACATGAATTCTGTGATGACTCTATGTCATACTGAGAATCAACAGAAGAGCTAGTGCCGGCAGCAGCTGACTCTGTTGTGTTGGGCGGAATTCTCATAACGTGATACTAGACTCTGGTAGAACTTTCAGTTGGATAGCCAGAAATGTTTTTCGAAGAATAGCTGATACGAACAGGTGCACACTCTGCCGGTTAAGATCTCTATAGCGCCAGGTGATACTGGCGCCAGAGGTCAGATTGCAAAAACGGAGGTAAAGATTAAAGTAGAATTCGAAGGAGGAACCGTAAGATGCACGTTCCACGTGATAAAGGACTATCTCTGAACTGTTCGATCGGAATGGATTTCCTGCGAGAGGGGACAACCAAAATTGACCTCCTGAGCGTCAAATGCTATTTGACTGTAGATGCAAAGAGCACTACTCAAGCTGCATCGCGAACCAAGTTACGACAGATTCTGTCAAGGTGTAAAAGTCAAGATAGTGAAAGCTGGTCAACCGCCCAACTCTTGTAATGCACCTGTGTCTCACAATTACGACGACGTACAAGGTAACACAGCCCATCCACAGGAAAACTATGTAATCAGAATGATTGAGTCATCAACAGAGAGTCAAACGAACATATTTTGTTATTATTATGTGCCAATGTCTTTTCTAGTAAATGTGGAATCGTAGAAGGACATTGCCACAGAACGTATTCCACCTCGTGCCTAAAAGGGAGGTAGTGAAGTAACGAATATGAAAGTACTCTCACAAGGGAAGAAAAAATTCCAGGTACGCCCATATCACTGACAATTACTTCACGCCTGTGGACCTCAGCTTATGATAAAGATTTTCAGTACGTCAGAAAATATTTCTGAGGGTGGATCCTAAGCACTTGTTTTTACATAGGAAAAACAAGATATGGTAATTATTGTACACTGCCCTCTACAAAATAATTGGGAACCCACACGAGGGATGCTTTCCTCCCAATTGTAACAAAATTAGAAACATACACCTTAAGAAGGAATTAAAAATATATGTACAATGAAAATTTTTGTATTTGTTTTCCATCATATTTCCTATATTCGATCTTTTATGTGGATGCAGAATGAAAAAAATTCATCTTCTAAATGAGAATGTAGGTACACTGTTTGCAAATCAAATACATAAGTAGCGAAAGATGAAAGTCAACCACGACATGTTCATTTCTCTATGCTGCAATATACGTATAAATTGTAGCCTATTAAGTTACGATTAAGTAGTCTGCAAATGAAATATGCATGGAACTGAAAACTTCATTTATATGAATATGTAGGCAACCCTTACATACACTCCTGGAAATGGAAAAAAGAACACATTGACACCGGTGTGTCAGACCCACCATACTTGCTCCGGACACTGCGAGAGGGCTGTACAAGCAATGATCACACGCACGGCACAGCGGACACACCAGGAACCGCGGTGTTGGCCGTCGAATGGCGCTAGCTGCGCAGCATTTGTGCACCGCCGCCGTCAGTGTCAGCCAGTTTGCCGTGGCATACGGAGCTCCATCGCAGTCTTTAACACTGGTAGCATGCCGCGACAGCGTGGACGTGAACCGTATGTGCAGTTGACGGACTTTGAGCGAGGGCGTATAGTGGGCATGCGGGAGGCCGGGTGGACGTACCGCCGAATTGCTCAACACGTGGGGCGTGAGGTCTCCACAGTACATCGATGTTGTCGCCAGTGGTCGGCGGAAGGTGCACGTGCCCGTCGACCTGGGACCGGACCGCAGCGACGCACGGATGCACGCCAAGACCGTAGCATCCTACGCAGTGCCGTAGGGGACCGCACCGCCACTTCCCAGCAAATTAGGGACACTGTTGCTCCTGGGTTATCGGCGAGGACCATTCGCAACCGTCTCCATGAAGCTGGGCTACGGTCCCGCACACCGTTAGGCCGTATTCCGCTAACGCCCCAACATCGTGCAGCCCGCCTCCAGTCGTGTCGCGACAGGCGTGAATGGAGGGACGAATGGAGACGTGTCGTCTTCAGCGATGAGAGTCGCTTCTGCCTTGGTGCCAATGATGGTCGTATGTGTGTTTGGCGCCGTGCAGGTGAGTGCCACAATCAGGACTGCGCACGACTGAGGCACACAGGGCCAACACCCGGCATCATGGTGTGGGGAGCGATCTCCTACACTGGCCGTACACCTCTGGTGATCGTCGAGGGGACACTGAATAGTGCACGGTACATCCAAACCGTCTTCGAACCCATCGTTCTACCATTCATAGACCGGCAAGGGAATTTGCTGTTCCAACAGGACAATGCACGTCCGCATGTATCCCGTGCCACCCAACGTGCTCTAGAAGGTGTAAGTCAACTACCCTGGCGAGCAAGATCTCCGGATCTATCCCCCATTGAGCATGTTTGGGACTGGATGAAGCGTCGTCTCACGCGGTCTGCACGTCCAGCACGAACGCTAGTCCAACTGAGGCGCCAGGTGGAAATGGCATGGCAAGCCGTTCCACAGGACTACATCCAGCATCTCTACGATCGTCTCCATTGGAGAATAGCAGCCTGCATTGCTGCGAAAGGTGGATATACACTGTACTAGTGCCGACATTGTGCATGCTCTGTTGCCTGTGTCTATGTGCCTGTGATTCTGTCAGTGTGATCATGTGATGTATCTGACCCCAGGAATGTGTCAATAAAGTTTCCCCTTCCTGGTACAATGAATTCACGGTGTTCTTATTTCAATTTCCAGGAGTGTATTTAATGGGTGACATTGTCATAAAAGAGAGAAAGTTTACTTTCTCCACTAACTTCTGTTAACTTTTTGTGTAATTACTAAGTGAAAAGAGAAATTTTATTCCAACGTTTCCAAAAAAAGGTGGAGATATCAAACTTGTACTTAAAAAAACTTGTACATACGTAGCGAAGACATCTCATAAGTCATGGACACTTCGAGTGAAGTATTACGTCTCTGAGGCATGACAGGGACTTCTGTGGTACCCAGGACAGAACAAGCTGTATTCTGTTATTATGTGAACATTCTTTGTTCAAGTAATGAATAATGTACAAAAACTACAGAACAAATCACCTTATTTTTAAGTTAGACTAAACCCAGTGCAAATCTGAACATGTAGTTTCATATGATGCGTGTTTATATTTTAAACTAGATCGACATGAATGATTAATTGTTATTTGTAATAACTAAGTAATACTTCGGTTTATATTCATGTAAATAATCTAATATCATTTTATCAGCTGAAACCGTGGTCATGAATTATTTACTGCATGTCTGATCGCTATTGTCGATATGCGTTTTTGTGGGGATCTGTATGGATGTATGTTTTCATTCATGTGGTCGGTGGGTGTTTTTATCCATTTTTCTTTCTGACTTAAACCACGGATGTGTTAGAACGTGTCGCATGCGGTTGTAGAGCAATGGTGTTTCGTGAATTGAAACACGTAATTTTATTGATTAAGGGAAAGATTTTATTTGCGTCAGGCCACTCAGTTTAATGCACAGAAATGCGGAGGAATATTTGAGAAAATGAAGGTCTTGTAATTTAAGTTTTGTAACTACTTCAAATATTATTTGACCTTAAGCTTCACGAAAAATTTTACGATACGGCGAACTATGACAGAAAGACTGTACACTTTCCTGCGTGAAAGTAAATGTGCAATAGCGCATAAGTGACCTTGGTTCCTTATCCTAGAGCTCATATTTACTAAATTGGAGAATATCGAACACCTAAACAAGTGTTGCAAAGAGACAAGCATTTGAAGATACCAAATGAACGCGTACGCATGTCTGCTGAATTTGATGTAGGGTGTAATCCATGGAACTCTTCTATCCTGTGCACCTGGTGTCACCACCAGAGACTTTTAAGCATACGTAAGAACTAGACAAGTGCATCTATGTTGAAACAAATTTACACCAGTGTCCATAAGGGAAGCCTCGATGGAAGCCTCTAATAATACATAAATACATACACACGGAACATGGCAGATAATTCTAGTATCAGATATCAAATTTATAATGTATGTTGAAAAACATTTGATTTTCTTAGCGGCTACAACTGCCCCCCATATCTTACTTTTCTCTCTCACTCTCTCTCTCCCTCTTTCTTATTCTTGTCGATTTCATTTCGCCACCCACTGAAAATAACAAACTTTAGAATCTGTGACTGTAAGCTGATGAGAGTGCGCTGGGAAAATGTTTGATGAGATGGAATCTGTCTGCTAGTAATACATGATAAGACTAACTAAATGTTTTTAGTGGCGGAATGTACCGGCGAATAGCTGACGTGCGAACGGGATAAATGTGCGAAAGAGACGGGACGCATGTGAGAGTAAGCCACAAAAAGAATCCAAATATTTGTAACAAAACTCCTGTAAACAGAAGACGACACTTACCCAACAGACAAGAACTTCACCAGTTAACGTTGATGATCAACCCGTGCAACAACTTATTTGTGTATTAACTCGTACATTGTCGAAAGCTACTCTGACGCACAATAGCTATGCGAACGAACCCTTCCAATGGTGAAAAGCAAAATTGGAAATCACATCAGCAACTGAAACATGATACACAGCGAAGAAAAAAATTTTTTCAGTCGATTTTACGATCGAAGTAAGCCAAAAAATTACATCTTCTTATCGAATTTTAGTGTTCGTTGAATAAACCAGAAATGCACTTGGTTCGCCCGTCATTTTGTTGCGAAATCTAAACTCGCTGAAATTGTTCCGCGGCATTAAACTCTGAATGGAACATCTGCAGAATAATTTCGTGGAGGTCAAGATAACTAATGGAAAACGGCTTTATACCGTGAATACCTTCAAATTAGATCTAACTGCCCTTTCGTTTTAGGCGTTCGCAGTGAATTTTGTCGCCAGTACGAAACTCAAATTAACACTGGGGGAAATATTCTATTATTGTTGCGTCAACTTGAAAGAATCGTGCTTTTCACAAAGCTAATCATATGTCTTATTACCCTGAGCTGGATCGCTCAAAATTGTATTTCTTCACAGCCACAAATACGACAGAAACAACTGTTGCACCGAAAATCAAATAAATACCAAAAAACCTAGGTTATTAATTAGCAACATTTAAATTTTTCCCCTCCAAATCGTACATTTCAGCTACTTGGGAATAAATTACAACCCAAGAGAACACTTTCTTGATGACTGGGAAATGTCTATCTAATAAACAAGATTTTTGTCTTTTGAATCGTTAAGACGCGGCCAGCCAAAAATTCCTCTCATCTGTTAAGGGCTTAATCTCAGAGTAGCAGTTACACCATACGACTTCAATTAATTGTTGGATGTTTTCCAGTCTCTGACGCCCTTTATAACTTTTCCGCTCTATTCTATGAATTGCGTTCTCCTATTTTGGTACATCCTTATGTAGCACCACAGCTCAAAAACATCGATTCTTTTATTTTTCAGTGTTCTCACGTTACTTGATACCGTATCATACAGTGCTGTTCTCCAATCTCAGAAACTGTTTTCTGAATAAAAGTTTATGGCTGACATTAGTAAAGTTCTATACGGCCAGAGTTGTAAACTGAAAATCTAAATTGACAATGTAGGCAGGTTTACAGTTTTGCAGCAAAAATACAATGTATCAACGAAGACCTGTCCAGTGAATCGAAAGTTCATCCAGGAGCAACATACAGAAAATTATTTTAGGTAATACTGCCACTGTAATGGATGTCGCTGTTAAGCAGCCATGCCGTTTCATTTCCAACAAGGATTGAATACTTTATTTGTGACATGAGACAGGCATAAATGTTAAATGGAACGTCTAAGAAATAATATATGCGATAGTTGTTATGGCACCTGGAAAGGAATACATACAAGGAAAGACATGTGAAGTTTCAGTAGAGCTACCATTAGAGTCATTATATGTGGATGTGAAGAAGGAGTGGTAAGAGAAAAAAGCATGACGAGAATTTAACGGGTTGGAATAAATCTTTGAGGAGAGTAGCCAACATAATTTGTTAAAAAGGAAAAGAAACGTTGATAGCAGGCATACAGAACAAGTATAATTACCTCGGAAAAAAGTAAAAGTCAACACGAATAGATGGTGTGAACATTTACAAAGGATGTCGGATTACACGCTCTAATCCTAAATTGTGTTACAAGTGGAATAAATGTCAATAACACTTGAAGAG
This sequence comes from Schistocerca gregaria, assembly GCF_023897955.1. Taxonomy (NCBI): domain Eukaryota; kingdom Metazoa; phylum Arthropoda; class Insecta; order Orthoptera; family Acrididae; genus Schistocerca; species Schistocerca gregaria. The sequence continues at coordinate 351,361,449 of NC_064922.1, read as the reverse complement.
AAAAACAAATCCATCAGTGTAACTTACGTGAAGTATTCGATAGTAAGTATGTTATGCTTTCGTTTCGTCTTTTCACAGATTAACTACTTTGTCAACTCGTGTACTTGGGGTTTAGAAATGCACTCGTGGCATATATATTCAATAAGAACTACACTTTTTCACGTGTAGTTATCTTTCTCCAAGGATTTTTTGCACATGTTGTACCGCACACTTGGTGTTTCCAGTGCAGTCACCTTTACCCTTTCGGCAACGTTTGACATTTCATCAGCAGTCTCATGAATGGGGTATTTGGTCTCTAGGGGAACCGCGCATTGATATTCGTGCTGTGAATACCTTGCAACCTACTGTGTTTCTCGATAGTAGTAAACAGGGCGCTGGGGCATAGATGATCGTCAACGCCGCAAAGGCTCCAGTTTGTTGCAGAAAGTCCATGGAGTTATACGATGAGATAATAGACGTGGCTAGCATGTTGCTTTACACGGTAGTCTGCAATCGACTTTGGGAATATGGCAGTCAATTATACTCTATTCACTGAGAGCTGGGACGAAACAGAAACAGTTTCACGTGGCCGACTACCACCTGTTCCAGTGAATGCGTGGGTGTCGAATATCCTTCGTGCGCACGTCGCCTGGCTGACGTCACAGCGAAGCGTGCGTCGCTGGTGAGAATCCTTGTATTACGGACTTGGACTATAACGTAATGAGAGAAAGCATATAAGAAACGACAGGTGGCATAGTACATTCAAACACAATTGATTTTAATAACAATACGAATTACAATAACTTTAAAGGAACGATAAAGATAAATTCATTTTGTCGAACTTTAACTGTTTTCAGTCATGTTTATAACAAAACGCTCTTCTAATTTCCACATTTATGTTCTAACTTTTTCCACCACTTGGAGGACACATTCGTTCCAGTTCTATGCAGTCACTGATCGTACTGCTTGTTCTAATAGTTCTTTAGCTTTTTCTGGAAGATAGTCTTTGATTCTGGCCCAAACTAACTCGATGGCGTTTGATTACAAGGGTGCGGAGGAATTCCCCAAAACAGTTTCCCCGGCAATCTTACACATTTCATCTACTGCATATTCGTGTGTGCTACTCCAACTTTTTTTTAACGATTTCCAGTTAGTCTTTAAAATACCTTCTTCAGAAGCGATATTTTTAGTTTTTAGCCTTTCTGATACATTGATATACCTTGTTTATTGGAATTCGCATTAGGAACTTTTTTCTTTTCTACAATAATTATTAGGAACACTATTAAGTAGAATGTGTTTTCCTGAAGGCTATGAAGAACATCCTGAAACCACTTCTCGAACGTATTGATGCACGTTTCCTCAAGACAAAATGTGCAAAAACAGCCTTCAGTGAATCCTGCTTGTCTTCCAATGTATGGCCGGCCGCGGTGGTCTCGCGGTTCTAGGCGCGCAGTCCGGAACCGTGATACTGCTTCGATCGCAGGTTCGAATCCTGCCTCGGGCATGGATGTGTGTGATGTCTTTAGGTTAGTTAGGTTTAAGTAGTTCTAAGTTCTAGGGGATTGATGACCACAGCAGCTGAGTCCCATAGTGCTCAGAGCCATTGTTTTTCCAATGTATGTGATAACAAGGCGTCTCCCTTTACCCAAAGGGCCCTTGTTTCCGATGGGTAATCCGGAAAGAAAGGATTTTATGGAAGGTTTCATTGTGTTATCTACCCAGACGTTACTTCGGGTACATTCTGCGTTCAACCACGTATCACCAAGTCGTAAATGGATCTTGCTTCATCTCTCAACATTTTAACAGTTCGTATATAAAGCACCCACCGTAAAAGAACCTCCTGTCTATTATAACGCTATCGCATCCTTGTCAAACCTACTTAAAATTCGTTTCTTTTAATAATTTATAAAATATATTCCTCTGAAAAATTTCACAAATCAGGATCTTCGTTCATGGCAGAAAGCACTTTCTCAGTTGTTGGTACTTCGTTAAAAACAAAATAAAGGCCATGTACTTCCTTCGTATCGCGTTTCAATGAAAGTAATAAACACTTCATGAAAGTTACTGTCTTGATTTTTCTCTCTTGGGAGACATCCAAGAGCGTGTGACCTTGTGCTCATTTATGACGGGATAGACTGAAGAACGACCAATACCCTTCGATGCAACTGGGTTCAAAACAATAGAGGTCACTGATTGCTGTGAATACAACAGCTCCGTTTTACACTGAAGCGCCCAAGAAACTTGCATAGGCATGCATCTCCAAATACGGAGACATGTAAAAGGCAGAACACGGCAGCTCCTATACAGGACATCAAGTGTCTGGCGCAGTCGTTAGATCGGTTACTGATGCTCCAATAGCAGGTCATCAAGATTTAAGTGACTTTGAACGTGGTGTTATAGTAGGCGTACGAGTGATGGGACACTTAATCTCCGAGGTAGCGATGAAGTGGGGATTTTCATGAGTGTACCGTGAATATCAGAGATCCGGTAAATCTTCGAATCTCGGAGATCGCTGCTGCCGGAAAATGATCCTGCAACTACGGGACCAACGACGACAGAATAGAATCGTTCAACGTGACAGAAGTGCAACCCCTCCACCCGTCAACACCGACATTGGACGGTCGATGACTGGGAATATGTTGCCGCCTGGTAGGACGAGTATCGTTTCAATCTGATCGAGTGGAAGGACATATGGAAACAATCTCATGAATCGACGGACCCTGCATGTCAGCATGGGACTGTACAGACTTGTGGATGCTCTGTAATGGTGTGGAGAGTGTGCAGATGGAGTGATATGGGACCCTTATGCGTCTAGATACGACTGTGACAAGTGATACGTACGTAAGCGTCCTGTCTGATCTTTTGCATCCATTCATGCCCATTGTGCATTCCGACTCACTTGTGCAATTACAGGGGCAACGCGACACCCATCACGTCCAGAATTGCTACAAATAGTGGCTCCAGGAACAGTCTTCTGATTTTAAACACTTCCGCTGGCCACTGAACTCCCAATACGATTATTATTGAGCATATCTGGTATTCCTTGCAACTTGCTGTTCAGAAGAGATCTCCACTCCCTCGTACTCTTCCTGATGTATGGACAGCCCTACAGGATTGATGGTGTCATGTCCCTCCAGCACTACTTCAGACATTATTCGAGTCCATGCCACGTCGTTTTGCGGGACTTCAGCGTGCTTGAGGGGGCCCTACAGGATGTTAGGCAGGTGTAGCAGTTTCTTTGGCTCTTCAGAGTGTTTCTCTGCAGAGCTCAATGATTGCTTTTTCGATCGCTTATTGGGTGGACTTAGAACTGGCATGTCGACCTTACCAGCTGTTTCCGTGCAGAATGACATAACGAGTTTATTCCTACGTGATAGTTATGGCAAAGAGGAATAGCTATTGCTTCGACACAGAAGTAATGAATGCTGAGATGAGATTATAAACACTAATAGTTACGCCAATAATCAAAACCAGGTCTTACAAACGTGACGCACTTTACAATGATCAGAAATGGCTCAAATGGCTCTGAGTACTATGGGACTTAACTTCTAAGGTCATCACTCCCCTAGAACGTAGAACTACGTAAACCTAACTAACCTAAGGACATCACACACATCCACGCCCGAGGCAGGATTCCAACCTGCGACTGTAGCTGTCGCGCGGGTCCAGACTATAGCGCCTAGAACCGCCCGGCCACCTCGGCTGGCTAAGATTCTAAGGTCACACACTAACGACCTAAACTCGCAACGGACGCGCCCACACAGAGCGAGCGCTCCCTGTATTGTTCACCTCTCGACGGCAGTGCTGTGGTATCCGACGCGATGTGTTTACGGGCTGTCTCGTTTCGGTAAATGAAGTATAGTGACATGACCAAAGAACACCTTTCAAACTCAAGGTGTTTCATTGTCTGTTATAGGATTTTGAATACTTTGTGAGGAAACTTGGATCTATTTTGTGAAGTTCGAATAAATTGCTTTTTTATCGTTTCCTTACGAGAACGGAAATAAGAAAATATATTGACAAAATATATGAATGTATAAAAGTGTAGTACTGAGAACTGTCCCGTCAGAATTTTTTCCCAGTCTTCCGTTCAACAGGAAAGACGATGAAAACTGTCCAGAGTTTATAAATAAAATTCGCATAGCTCCGTATTCTTATTGTACAGTTATAGTTCTAAAGGTGTGCTATCATCATAAGACACTTTTTTCTGACACTGAGTTACACGTGTACGAATTTTGGTTTACATTTCTGCAGTTGTTCCAGAGATCAGCAATACATACCACTCTTTATTACCGTCTTTATCACTCCAAGGGTCAAATGTCATCCAGACGGAAGCCAACAAGTTAAACATACCTGAAAACCATGGATTAGACCATAATCTAGGTTTTCTCCGATCACGTTTAAATGTCACCGAGGTCACATGCCACCTCCAGACATAACGTACAGCAGTTTATTTAAGTGTGTATGTTCTGGAGAGGCTTTGTAGGATGCAACAAGAAAAAATATTGTCATATGTTTGTCTTGAAATTTGACTCCTAGAAGCGTATGAGGTGTAACACCGACGAATTCTTAGAAATGTGTTATGTAAACATCTATACATGCAGACATGTATGGAGGCTGGATGACACATAAGAAAGGGTGCGCTCCTCGCATCTCGTTACACAGCTGGTAGGCGTTGCTTGCCATGTTTGCGTGGTGTACAAAATGATTCAGCGCAAACTGCCAATCAACTGAATCATTTTGAATGACAGAGTGTCCGTGCAGAGCTCCTTTCTAGCTCAGCTTTAGACAGCTTTCTTGTCTGTGAAATCTGCGCTACCGCAGCGTTAGATACCGCCCCAAGCACAGTTATCCTTTAGCGGTCATTTAACCCTATGTAGGTGGGAGTCAACAAAATATTTTCGCATTCTTAGGAGAAAGTTTGCAACTAATTTTGTGAAAAGGCAACGAAAATCGTCTCTATTTTAATGATTGCTTTTCAAACTCGAGTACCACATCCGTGACCTTCTCTCCGCTATTCCGCGATAGTTAAAAATGAAATGCTGTTCTGAATTTTTCGATGACCCAGGCAATCATAGTAGGCAACTGCACCCCTACCTTCCGCCTCCTAGATTTTTACATAAGCATATATGGCTGCCCATTAACCTCACCCCCACCCTGAAGTACCTTCGTGTCAGCCTCCACCTCCGCCTTTCCTGGAACCTCATCTCTGGCCAGTCCAAGCCAAGCCAGGTCCCCAACTCTGTCTCCTTAAACTACTCTCTGGCCGCACATGGGGTGCAGAACCATCCACTATCTTCCGCCCTTATCAATCCCTCATCCGCCCCATCCTTTGGTATGCCCATCCCACCTGGATTTCCCCCCCCCCTCCTACCTACTGTAAGTCAATCCAAATCCTTGAACGCCGTATGCTCCACCTCGCCTATCACATGCGCTTCCCATCCCACATGTGGAGACTTTAGGACTTGATACCCTTCTCGCACCTTCTCCTTTTCCTGTAGTGGATATGAATCCTTTACACATCCTGCAAGCTCGATTCTCCACATACGCTTGTCTCTCCCATCCTCACCCACTGCGGCATGCTGCCACACCTGTATTCTTGCATCCCACCTGCTCTCCATATTCACACGCTCCATACCCTTGCCCAAGGTGGCTTCCACCAACTTCCCCTCCCTAGATATTGGCTCAAGGGCTCTGAGAACTATGGGACTTAACTTCTAAGGTCATCAGTCCCCTAGAACGTAGAACTACTTAAACCAACTAACCTAAGGACATCACACACATCCATGCCCGAGGCAGGATTCCAACCTGCGACTGTAGCGGTCGCGCGGTTCCAGACTGTAGCGCCTAGAAACGCTCGGCCACCCTGGCTGGCCCCTTATTATGTCCTTGTTCCCTCCATCTACCCTTCCTACCAGATCGAACCCCCCTCACTCTCCCCCCTTTCCTCCTAGGCTCCCTCCCCCACATTCCCTTCTCCCCCCTTTCTCCCTGTCTCCCTCTTCCTCCCCTTCCCCTCCCGAGGCTTCCAACCCCTACCATCTCCCCTCCACCTTCTCTTCTTTCTCCCACTGGTTCCTTCCTCCCTTGTCCCCCCTGTCTTTCCCCTATAATCAGTGGCAGCCCTCCCCCCCCCCCCCCCCCCCCGCTTCATCAGTGTGTTGGTGTCTGTTTCGTCGATGATCGTCACCACAGTGGTTCTGTGCGTCAGTGGTTCTTCGCTTTGTGCAAAAGTGTTTCCACAGGTCTCGTTTTATGTTCGTGTATCCAACTGGATGTCTGCGTTTGCTTTAATTATTGACCTCCTTTGTGTACCCAGTGCCATCAGTCGAACCGATTCATATCGTCACGTTTATCACAATGTTTTACGATGCATTTTTCCTACTCTTTGTCTTCTACTGCATCTTTTGTTGTATCTATTGGCCGAATAGTGACGTATATAGGCCGCTGCCAGCCCACCTCGTATCAGGAAAGAATTTCAAAAAAAAAAAAAAAATAAAAATAAAAATAAAAAAAATGTGGATGACCTCCGTCTGTTTCGTCTTGGAAGGATCCAACACTGCACAGAAACACTCCAGAAGTGAACGACAACTGCGGAGCGCAGACTCTTTAATAACTTTGTTGCAACACCTAAATATTTCGCCAATGAAACACATTCTTTGATTCACCTTCCCCACAGTATTTTCCAGTTGTTCTAGTCTAAGGTGAAATCCCCAGGTATTTAGTTGAATCCAGAACCTTTAAATTGTGATCTAACGCGTAATCGTAATTTAACGGATTTTTCTTATTAATTATATGGAGGACCTCACACATGTTATTGTTTGTGGTGAAATGTACTTTTGGCAAGATACTGATATCTTGTGCATATAATTTTACAATTTGTTTTTATCTTTTCTTGACTTTACTACACGGTAAATGACAGGATCATCTCAAAACAATGTAGATGGTCAGACTGTCTTCTAATTGTTTATATGAATCAAGAAGAACTGGAGACACACAACAGTACCTTGTGGAACAGTAAATATCACTTGTGCTCTACTAGGTGACTTTCCTTAAATATCACAAATGAGTCACATAACTGAAGCGATAACCCACTATCACGTAAATTGATTAGCTGACCCTTGTAAGGAACGGCGTCGAACGCCTTCTTGGAAATCCAGAAACATATGCCACCTTTGGATCCCCTGTCTATAGCACTCATGTCGCGTGAATAGAAAACCGGTTGTGTTGCGAAACAACGATATATTTTAATTCGCGCTGGATGTGTTCCAATAGGTCGTGTTCTTCAAGATATTTCATAATGTTCGAACACACTCAACATCAAAAAATCCTACTGCAGATCGACATCAATGATATGGGCCTATAATTCAGCGGATCACTTCTTCTTCCTATCTCTTGTATTGGTGTGAACTGTGCAACTTTACAGATTTCAGGTACGGCTCTTCCTTCAAGCGAGCCGTTGTGTATGATTGCTACAAGGAAATGAATTCGTATACAATCTGCACCGATATATTTACCTTTAATTAAGCTACCGGTCGTCTAGGCGCCCTTTATAATCATGGAAGTGAGAGAGAGCAGTTATTAAAAATAACTGAAGTTACATACATTTGTTGCACTCTTTCATTTCCTCCTTTCTTAAATTAGGTAATAACAGGGAGTAGCGTCTTTGAATAGTAATAAATACGTCCTCGGGCCCAGGTTAGAACGTCGCCACTGCTTAAATTTTGAATGAAAGGCATCAGCATTGGTGGCTGGAGACTTCCGGCATAAGAAGCTACCACCAATATCCAGACGGCATGGTCACAGAGGAGTGGACAGAGGTTCCAGGCACTCTCTTGCCATTTAGGTGGGAAATTGCACCAAAGCGGCAGTAAAATCTACCATGATCAACGGCGTGAGGATGCAGGAGGCAACGGAAACCACTGCATTAAAGACATATAACGTGTACCTACAGAACATGTGGCCTGTAAAGGGTTTTCATGTTGACCTCTCCGTCAGCAAAAGATTCCGGAATACTTCCCCATCGGGATTTCCGGGAGCAGACAGGCAAGGGGAATGTGACCACGACGATAAGATTGAACAGGAAACGCTAGGATAACATTCTATGAGTCGGGATGTGGAATATCAAAGTTAGAACGCGGTAGGAAAGCTAGATAATCTGAAAAGGGAAATACTAAGGCTCAGTGTAGATACAGTGGGCGTCAGCGAAATGAAATGGAATGAAGTCAAGACTGATCAGTACAGGGAAATGTCAATAGCAGCAGAAAACAGTATAATAGGGGTAGTATACGTTATGAACTGGTGGGTAGGGCATAGAGTGGGCTACTATGAACAGGTCAGTGATAGGGCTGTTCTCATAAGACTCGACAGAAATCCAACACCGGCAACAATAGTTCAGGTATACATGCCGACGTCGCTAGCAGATCAACAGATACAGAAAGTATATGAAGATATTGAAAGGGTAATTTAATACCTAAAGGGAGAGGAAATCTAATAACCATGGGGCACTGGAATACGATTTGAGAGAAGGAGTAGAAGAAACGTTAACAGGAAAATATGAAGTTAATAATAGATGTCGGAGATGAGAAAGACTGTTCTCCAATAAATTTCAGCTGGTAGTAACGAATACGGTGTTCAAAAATCGCAAGAGAAAGATGTATACCTACTTGGAAAGAGCCTGTAGTTGCAGTAATTTCAGTTATTTCATGGTCAGGCACAGATTCCTAAATCAGATATTGGATTTCCAGGAGTACCCAGGAGCAGACATAGATTCATACCGAAACGCAGTAATGATGAAATGTAGGCTGAAGTTGAAGAGACTAGACAGAAAGAATCACTGCGCAAAAATTTTTGCACGCGGAAATAGTAACAAACGAAGAGGTACAAGTTCTCTGAGGTTAGGGATACTGCGACAAGGGATAGCTCAGTACTCAGTTCAGTCGAAGTGGAAAGGATGTGTCTAAAAAGGCCAATCATAGAAATTGGAGAGAGAAACATAGTTGCAAAGCAGGTAACTGCGAGGGAACTATGGGAATAACAGAAGAAGTACTTCAGATAGAAGAAGGACTTCAGTTGATCGACGAAAGAAGGAAGTACGATAATGTCAGGGAAATTCACGAGTACAGATATAGAAGTATCTTATGAACGAAGTAAATAGGAAGATAAATTGGTTCAAATGGCTCTGAGCACTATGGGACTTAACTGATGTGGTCATCCGTCCCCTTGAACTTTGAACTACTTAAACCTAACTAACCTAAGGGCATCACACACATCCATACCAGAGGCAGGATTCAAACCTAAGACCGTGGCGGTCACGTGGCTCCAGACTGTAGCGCCTAGAACCGCACGGTCACTCCGGCCGGCTAAATAGGAAGAGAAGAGATGCTAAGGCGGAATGCCACCATCAAAATTATGTTGAAAATGAAGTGATTGTTGGAAGATGCAACTCAGCATTTAGAACAGTGTGATATACATGGCTGTGGCAGCATTTTATTTTTCTAGAAGCTCGCCTTCGTGCAGCTTGATATATGTGATGGTACAAACTGGAGTGAGGTACAAGCGACAGATGGTACAGTACGTACCAGTCCAGTGGGAGAGAGCGCCAATTGTACTGAACCTGCTTCTGATCTGCCGGCACATTCGGGTGCTAGGCGTCAAAATGCTTAACTTCTCTTATAAGTTATTTCTATAGTTTTAATTTATTTAATACATTTCTAGTTAGATTTCTCTCATGGTTACCCTACGAGTCGGTCGTTTTTGTTTTTTAAATATCACTAGTTTTGAGAAACGTGAGAGTAACGATGTTGCAACCGAAGTGCTTCGGACACGTTCGGGTCGCTTTGGCGCGCATGGGAGACAAAGTACTTCGGCTGCGCTAGTCACTCTATTTCGGGCATTCTGTAGAGACGGGCATGTCGTACTCTATATCGGAAGTTGGATCGAAAAGTTACGGTACAATTAAGAAAGCAATGTCGAGTGTTGCAAAAGACAGTGTAAAATGTGTGGATATTTAAATAATAACCAAACAGGATTCATTAATGAGAAATGTCGGCTACCATCATTGTCAGCACTACAGATCTTGCCCTCTGTGGTTACAGAGACTAACCTGGGCAAGCGGCATCCCATAAAAAGTACAATCACAGTTCCGAGATGACAGCACAGAAGCCTCCGTCGAAGAAGATCCCACGACCGACGAGCTGTATTCTGCGCTGGGGACACAACTTAAGAAGGCGACAGATTGGTGGAAAGAATGGTCAAAGATTCTTATTCAATCTCTCCACATCTCTCCAGCTTCCAGATCTGACTTCCAAATGGGACACATAATTTATAAAAGCCCTAACATCCTTCAGTGAAATCAAAATCAAGGTAGGTAAATTTAAAGGTGCTATGGGAATTCCACTGTTAAATGCAGAGGAGAGAGAGAAACTAGGTGAAAACAGTACATTGATGGCCTCTATGACGATGAAGACTTATCTGATGACGTAACAGAAAAAGAAACAGGAGCCGATAAGAAAGAGATAGAGAACTCAGTATTACAATCAGATTTTTGAAGAGAGAAGGGATTTGTAAAATCATTTGGGGAAGTGGCAACAAAACGACTTTTGACGTTACCATGGAGAATGTAGACGACCGCCAATAAAGCATCAGGCTTTCTGCAAAACATCGTATACACAATTTCCAAGGTCGCAAGAGCCGACAAGTGCGAAATTATCGCATAATCGGCTTAAGAACTCAGACAGCCAAGCTGCTTAATCTAAAGAAGAATGGATAATAAATTCGAGAATCAGTTAGATGACTAAATGTTAGGTTTTCAGGAACGTAAAAGACACTATAGAGGAATTTCTGGCATTACGGTTGATATTGGAAGCAAGACTAATCAAATATCGATACGTTTGTAGGGCTAGTCGACCTGGAAAAAGCATTAAAAGCCAATTGGTGATAGATGTTCAAAATCCTTACAAAATACAGTAAGCCATAGGGTAAAAAAGGGCAACGTACAATACGTACAAGAACCAAGAGGGAACAATAGAACAGGAAGACCAAAAACGAAGTACACAAATTAGAAAGGTTGTGAAACAGGGGTGTAGTCTTTCCCCCTCAGGTTTAAAACATACGTCGAAGAAGGCGCGACGGAAATAAAATAAAGCTTCAAGAATGGGATTAAAATTCAAGATGAAAGGATAACAGCGACAAAATTCTCTGAAGACACTTCTATTGCCAGTGAAAGTGAGGAATGGCAGGATGCGTTGACGGAATGAACAGTCTGATGGGTACAAAAAACAGATAGGGAGTAAATCGAAGATAGACGAAAGTAGTGAGAAGTAGCAGAAATGGGAATAGCAAGAAATTGAAAGTCAGAATAGGTGTTTATGAAGTAGTCGAAACTTCCAGGCTGACAGGGCGTGGTCGATATATAAAATTTCGACCTAACGTTTCGTCTCCATCTGCGGGAGACATCTTCTGAGGGCGTCCGGCTACTGCCACTGAGGCTCCAACTACTCTCGCATTTATAGAGCGCATAGAGGGCACCGCCATGCGACACACGATGCCGACGGTATGCCTATCTTTGGAAGGCGTCATCATTCTCGATTAAGAGTAATCGATTGTCATTCTGCTGGCGCAACGTCGACATCCATATTTTGTCTAACTTTAAAACTTCCTCTTTTCTATTAAAATTGTTATGGTGTTTGTGAACCTTTATCGCACACATCGAAAAGTGGGCAGTAGGTGAGCATGTTTCTCGAGATGGGAACCACGAAATTAATTTAATGAGACAGGCATTCTAGCACGAACATGCCATTATCATGCGCGCATATATAAAGAAAGCCACATTGTATGATTCAAATCCTCTACGGGGAGTAACTGTCAGTTTTGGTTCGGCGGCTGGAGGGACTGCGCAAGAAGGAAGCACAACAACTGCTTAAGCTTACTTTCCTGCTACGCTCCCGGGACACCGCGACAGTGCCGAAGTTTCTGAAGGCGATGAGAATTTCACTCGGTGCTAGCGCACCGTATTTACATCCGCATGGAACTAGCGATGCTACGGGAACGAATTCACAGGACGTGGCGAGAACTAGCGGAAACTAGCAAAAAATAGCTCTTAGCACTATGGAACTTAACATCTATGGTCATCAGTCCCCTAGAACTTAGAACTACTTAAACCTAACTACAGCACGCAATACCCAGCCATCACGAGGCAGAGAAAATCCCTGACCCCGCCGGGAATCGAACCCGGGCGTGGGAAGTGAGAACATTACCGCACGACCACGAGATGGGGCCGCGGAAACTAGCAGTAAGCTGTTATATCTTCATTTATATGTCAGTAACAGAATGCAGTGTTGAGACTGGAATAAGGGGGACTGTCTAACTTTCAGGACCAATGAGCTCAGTGCAGAAATGACAACTAATAGGCAGAAGAGGAAAAGCGATGGCCCACAGAAAGGCAGAAGTGAAACATCAGTCGCTGGCAACTCCCGAACTGTGATTAAAATGTCTGGGAGAGAATTAACAAACGAGGGACATTCAGTTCTATCAAAGGGAGGCAACTTTGAAGTCACGCCACTAAAGGTTCCTACGGTGGAGATAATAGCGAATGTAGAGGCAGGAACCCGTTTATCATCGCATTCCGCGGATGAAATCAGGACTGAAACAGCCAGAATATTACACGAAGCGAAACCACCTACCAACAATTTGTCTGTAGCGGAAAGGAGGGCACTGAGGGAGATCAATTCGGATAAGAGCTTTATTGTACTTGCAGCTGATAAAGGAAATGCTACGGATTTGCTGAACACCGAAGATTATCACAAGAAGATTAGTGAACTTTAGGATCCCACTACATAGAAAAAGCTTCAGAAGGATCCTAAAAGCAAAATTTTGAGACATACCAATCAACTAGTGGAACAAGCTTCTCTTTCTTCGGATGATAAAAATCAACTCTGCAAAACGGAAGCTTATCCATCCAGACTTTATGGACTCCAAAACGTACATAAACCAAACGTCCCGTTGAGACCGATTGGGAGTGCCACATGATCACCAACACAAGAAGTGGCCAGATATCTCGCCTCCTTGCTTCAACCATACATTGGCAGTACGGACAGTTACATTAAAAACTCGGCGCATTTTATTGAAAAACTGAGGGAGATTAACGTCAGCCCAAGTTATATTGTTGTGTGCTTCGATGTAGGGTCATTATTTACCATGGTGCCTGTAAACGAAGCTATTTCACATATAGCAGATATTTTTATGACTGACATAGTGTCATTATTTAAACACTGCCTGACGACAAGTTATTTCCAGTATAACAACGAGTCTTACGAACAGATCGACGGGATGGCGATGGGAAGCACTTTCAGCCCTGCAGTCGCCAATTTATTTATGGAGCTCTTCGAACAAAGAGCGCTGCAGACTGCCTGTAAAAAGCCAGCTAAAAGGTACCGTTATGTTGATGACACATTTGTAGCGTGGACTCATAGTGAAGAAGAATTGGGTGTCTTCCTGGTGCATCTGAGCAGTATTAACCCGAAGATACTGTTTACGATGAAGAAAGAGAGCAACGGTCAACTCAGTTTATGGATGTGTCGGTAATTAAACAGGTGGATGGGACTCTGGGCCACAAGGTATATAGAAAGAACACTCACACGGATCGATACCTCCACAAGGACAGGCAAGAAAGAGGTGTCATGGAAACCTTGGTGGACAGAGCCAACAAAATCTGCGAGCCGGCTTACTTACAAGATGAATTAAATCACTTACGGTAGCCTTTATGAAAAACGGATATACCAGCAAGGAAACTGATCGAGCCCTCCACCAAAGAAGAAAAGAAGCCAGTAGTTCAGAGCGACAGCAGTCACCCACTGGAAAAGTAGAAATTTTAATAGAAAAAAGGAAGTTTTAAAGTTAGACAAAATAAGGATATCGATGTTGCGCCATCAGAATGACAGTCGATTATTCTTAATCGAGAATGATGAAGCCTTCCAAAGATAGGCATACCGTCCACATCACATGACGAATGGTGGTGCCCTCTACGCGTTCTATAAATGCGAGGGTATCTGGAGCCTCAGTGGCAGTAGGCGGAGAACCTCAGAAGATGTCTCCGGCAGATGGAGATGAAACATTAGGTGGAAATTTTATACAGGGTGTTACAAAAAGGTACGGCCAAACGTTCAGGGAACCTTCCTCACACACAAAGAAAGAAATATGTTATGTGGACATGTGCCCGGAAACGCTTACTTTCCATGCTACAGCTCATTTTATTACTTCTCTTCACATTAATCATGGAATGGAAATACACAGCAACAGAATGTACCAGCATGGCTTCAAACGCTTTGTCACAGGAAATTTCAAAGCGTCCTCCGTTAGCGAGGATACATGAATCCATCCTCCGTCACATGAAATCCCTGATGCGCTGATGCAGCCCTGAAGAATGGCGTATCACATCCGTCCGCAATACGAGCACGAAGAGTTTCTACATTTGGTACCGGGTTTGCGTAGACAAGAGCTTTCAAATGCGCCCATAAATGAAAGTCCAGAGGGTTGAGGTCAGGAGAACGTGGAGGCCATGGAATTGGTCCGCCTCTACCAATCCATCGGTCACCGAATCTGTTGTTGAGAAGCGTACGAACACTTCGACTGAAATGTGCAGGAGCTCCATCGTGCATGAACCACATGTTGTGTAGTACTTGTAAAGGTACATGTTCTAGCAGCACAGGTAGAGTATCCCGTATGAGATCATGATAACGTGCTCCATTGAACTTAGGTGAACGAAACTAAAATGAGCCCTAACATGGAAATTAAGCGTTTCCGGACACATGTCCACATAACACCTTTTCTTTATTTGTGTGTGAGGAATGTTTCCTGAAAGTGTGGCCGTACCTTTTTGTAACACCCTGTATATCGACCACTGCCTGTCAGCCAGAAAGTTTCAACTGAAGGCAAAACTGATCGTGAAAGCCTACACTGTATGGTCAGGAAGTAGATACATTTAAGGAGTTCTGCTACCTTGGGAGCAAAATAGCCCCTGAAGGAGACGGCAAAGAGGAAATAAAAAGCAGACTGTCATTGGCAACAAAGGAATTCCTGGCTAAGGTGAACCAAGTCCTTCCTTATTCTTATGCTTTTGCTTTCAATTGAGCAGTCAAGATGTACAGTTCCTTTGTCTCCATATCATATCCTATTTCATTAGAACTATTTTATTGTAGTAAGCTTCCTTCGTATCTTACGGTCTCTGATATCCTCCTTATTCCGAATATCCTGTGCAAGGTTGATACTAAGTAGGAGAAAGTTTTACTTCATCTATTACTGTATCGTTCATAACTTCGATGTTAACAAAACTCTTATCTGCACTGTAAGGTTTATCGTCGCAGTTGCTTCTTGCGGACGTCATTCTTTTTAATACTTCTCCTAGGTCTTCATTACATCCAGCCTGTGGATGTGTTCCCCAGCAATACAGGAGTTGCAATACAAGAAAGCAACAGGACCCGACGACATACCAGCAGAATTTATGAAGGGAATAGGAGAAAGAATGAAACGAGAACGGTGAAACCCGAACTGAAAGAATCTACAACAAAAACGAAACACCACAAGACATAACAAGTACTTTCTACTGTAATTTAGAACAGGATTCAAAAGAGAACTGAACCACATAATCGCAGAATCAGTTTGGTTTCCCATCAGGAAGTTGCTCGTTTCACCATGTGAAGTAATTTTAATTAATGACTACGCATACCGCATTTTAACCATTACATTTCCGATACTGGTTAATCATGTACCCTAGCTATAGTGCCTCCGCTGGTCTCAGTTTCCTTCTATAGGTACCAGATGCATTCTGATCATCACCAGCACTTACTGTGTACCTACATGTGTAGTTGACGTTGATACTACATCAGAATATTTTACGGTTTGTATAGCTGGTATGCATTGCTGATAATCATGTACACACTTTATCTTTCTTATGTAGCACCTCGACTTTTATAGATTTATCGTAATCAAACAGGACTTAGTTGGTTACACGCTGTTTTTTGTTTGTGACAGATTTGAAGATAGCAGTAGCCGAAACCGGTGATAGTGAATTGTAAGAGTTTGTATGACCAAGGGGGCCTGTAAATTAATGTGCCAAAAATATGACCACGGACTCATTTTCTGACTTTATGTCTTGAATTGACATCCTACCATCCTCTCGTCTTTCGTTTTCCATACATTTCTTTCCTCGCCGGTTCTGCGGAGAACCACCACATTTCTTACCTTATCAGTCTACCTAATTTCCAATATTCTTCTGTAGCACCACATCTCAAATGCTTAGATTATCTTCTTTTCCTGTTTTTCCACAGTCCATCTTTCGCTACAGTACAATGCTGTGCTCCAAACGTACATTCTCAGAAATTTCATCCTCAAATCAACGTCTATGTCTACTACTACACACGCCGGCCGGAGTGGCCGAGTGATTCTAGACA
Organism: Schistocerca gregaria; assembly: GCF_023897955.1. Lineage (NCBI taxonomy): Eukaryota > Metazoa > Arthropoda > Insecta > Orthoptera > Acrididae > Schistocerca > Schistocerca gregaria. The sequence continues at coordinate 351,345,022 of NC_064922.1, read as the reverse complement.
CTACTGTCTGGAGCCTCGCAGCCGCTACGGTCACAGGTTCTAATCCTGCCTCGGGCGCGGATGTGAGATGTCCTCAGGTTAGTTAGGTTCAAGTAGTTCTAAGTTCTAGGGGACTGATGATCTCAGAAGTTAAGTCCCACAGTGCTCAGAGCCATTTGAATGTTACTACTACGCAGACGTTAATAGTAGACTTTTTTTGTCCAGGAATCCCCTTTTCGTCAAGGCTAGACTACTTTTTATATCCTCCTTGCTCGGTCCATCATAGATTATTTTGCTGCCTTTGTAGCAGAATTCCTTAATTTAGTCTACTTCGTGACAACCAATCCTGATGTTTACTTCTTCGCTGTTCTCATTTCTGCTACTTTTAATCGCTTTTATTATTCTCCGATTTATTCTCAATTCATATTTTGTAGTCATTACACTGTTCATCCCATTCATAATATCATGTACTGCTTCTTCACTTTTACGGATGATAGCATTTTCATTGACCAATCTTATCAATGATACCTTTTCATCTTGAATTTAATTCCGCTCTTGGACTTTTCTTTTATTTTAGTCATTGCCTCTTCAGTGTACAGATTGAATACTAGGGGCTAAAGACTACATCCCTGTCTTCCACCCTTTTTAAACCGACTAATTCGTTATTGATATTCCACGCTCATTGTTTCCTCTTGGTACATACGTTATAATACCGGTCTTTCCCTGTAGCTTACCCCTATTTTTCTCAGAATTTCGAACATCTTGCATCATTTGACATTATCATACGCTTCTTCTAGGTCGCCAAATCCTGTAAACGTCTTTTTATTACTCTTCAGTCCTGTTTCCATTATTAACTGCAGTGTCCGAATTTACCTCTGGTACCTTCTCCTTCGCTAAAGCCAAACTGCCCATTATCTGACACATCCTCAATTCTGTTTTCCATTCTTCTTTGTATTATTCTTGTTAGCGTCTTGGATTCTTTGATGTGTTAAGCTGACTGTGAGATAATTCTCACATTTTTAGCCTTTTACTTTCTTCGGAATTGCGTAGATGATGTTTTTCCGAAAGCCAAATGGTATGTCGCCCGAATCATATATTATACACATCAACATGAATAGTCGTTTTGCTACCAATTCACCCAATGATTTTAGAATTTCTGATGAAATGCTTTCGATCCCTTCTGCCTTATTCGACCCTAAGTCTTCTAAAGATCTGATTCTAATACTTGATCCGTATCTCTTCTTTATCGACTCTTGTTTCTTCTTCTATGACGTCATCAGATACTTCTTTCTCCACATGTAGGCTTTGAATGTACTCTTCAAACCTATTCGCTCTCTACTCTGCATCTCACAGCGCAATTCCTATTACCATGTTACTACATTTGCTTTTAATTTCACCGAAGGCTGTTCTGACTTTACTATGTGCTGAGTCAGACCTTCCGATACTCATTTCTTGTTCGATTTCTGTACATTTTTCATTACTTCTTATTTACTTCATTTCTAAGTGAGTTCTATTTCCGTTTTCCTGAATTTCGCGTAACGTTTTTGCACTTCCTTCCATCATTGGTCAGTTGATCAGTTGAACTATTTCTTCTCTTATCCATGATTTCGTCGCCGTAACAATCTTTGTGCCGACGGTTTTCTTTCCAACTTCTGTGATTCCCATTTTTACAAATGTCGGTTCTTCTTCAACTGAACTGCCTACTGAGCTTTTCTTTATCGCAATATCTATAGCCTCAGAGAACTTCAAGCGTACATCTTCATTCCTTAGTACTTCCGTGTCCCAGTTTTCTGCCCATTGATTCTTCCTGGCTAGACTCTTGAACTTCAGCCTACTCTTCTTCACTAGTAATTAGTTTACTCATACTGAGTATGACAGGGCTATCTGTATTTACTTTCTTAGGACAAGATACTTTCTTAGCCAAGATCGCAATAAAACACTGTATTGTGGATAATCGGTTTCGGTGAACTATGTTACCATCATCAAATTTTCGTATAGGTGAGTCTGTATCAGCTTCTGGGTACACCTTACAATTCAGTATCTTATTTCGGAATCTCTGCCTGTTCGCGGTGTAATATTACTGAAATTTTCCCGTATCTCCCAGCTTTTTAGAAGTATATCTACTCCTGTTGTGATTATTTAACAGGGTGTTCGCAATTACTACCTGAAATTTATTGTAGAACTCAGTTAAGCGCTCTCCTCTCTCATTCCTTCTACGAAGCCCATATTTTCTCTTTCTTCTACTCCTTCCCCTACAACCGCATTCCAGTCCTCCATGACATATTTTCATCGTTTACTTACGGCATTACCAGTAAAGTATCCTCATATACTCTGTCTCTTCATCTTCGGCTTGTGACGTCGGCATGTATACCTGAACTATCATAGTGGACGTTGGTCTGCTGTGGATTCTGATGAAAACCACAGTATCAATGAATTGTTCAGAGTAACTCACTCTGTGCCCTGCCACCCTATTCATAACGAGTCATACTCCCTTTATATTATTTTCCGGCGCTATTGATATTACTTGGTACTCATTTGACCAGGAATTCTTACTTTTTTCCACTTCACTGGCCCCCAATATATATGCACTATGTGATCAAAAGTATCCGGACAGCACTAGAGACATACGTTTTTGATGTTAGGGGCATTGTTCTGCCACTTACTGCCAGGTACTCCATATCAGCGACCTCAGTAGTCATTAGACATTGTGAGAGAGCAGAATGGGGCGCACCGCGGAGCTCACGGACTTCGAACATGATCAGGTGATTTGGTGTCACTTGCGTCATACGTCTGTACGCGAGATTTCAACACTCCACGTCCACTGCTTCCGATATGATAGTGAAGTGGAAAAGTAAAGGGACACGTACAGCACAAAAGCTTACAGGCCGATGTCGTCTGTTGACTGAGAGACCGCTGAGAGTTGAAGAAGGGCGCAATGTGTAATGCAGACATCTATGAAGACCATCACACAGGAATTCCAAACTGCATCAGGATCCGCTGCTAGTACTATGACAGGAGGGAGGTGAGAAAACCTGCATTTCATGGTCGAGCGGTTGCTCATAAGCCACACATCACATAGGTAAATGCCAAACGACGCCTCGGTTGGTGTAAGGAGCATAAAGATTGGACGATTGAACAGAGGAAAAAGGTTATGTGGAGAGGTCGTTTTGTTCTTGGAGGGGGCTTGCACCTCGTACTGTTTTGCGTGGCACTATTACACCACAGGCCTACATTGATGTCTTAAGCATCTTCTGGTTTCCCAGTGTTGAAGAGCAATTCGGGGATGGCAATTTCATTTTCAACACAATCGAGCACCTGTCATATTACACCGCCTGTGGCGGAGTGTTTAAGCGACAATAACATCCCTGTAAAGGACTGTAGTGCACAGAATCGTGAACAGGATCCTATGGAACACCTTTGGGATCTTTTGAAAAGCCGACTTCGTGCCAGGCCTCACCGACCGACATCGATACCTCTCTTCTGTGCAGCACTCCGTAAAGAACGGGCTCGCATTCCCCAAGAAACCTTCCAGAACTTGATTGACTGTATGCCTGGGAGAGTGGAAGCTGTCATCAAGGCCAACACTGAATTCCAGCTTTACCGATGGAGGGTACCACGAACTTGTAAGTCATTTTCAGCCAGGTGTCCAGATACTTTTGATCACATACTGTAGGTCGAGCCTTACCATTTTCCTTTTCAGATTTCCTAAATCCCTATCACGTTCAATCTTCTGACATTCCACGGCCCGCTTCGCAGTAAGTTATCTTTTCGTTGGTTATTGAATCTTTTTCTCATGGTCAGTCATTGTCAGTCCCTTCCCGGACACCCGAATAGGGGACTAATCCGGAATCTTTTGCCATGACACTTTCTCAGTTACAGGTCACATGTTCTGTGGTTGCAGAATACGTGTCTTTAATTCAGTGGTTTCCATTGCCTTCTGCATCCTCCTGTCGTTGAATCTTGCTGATTCTTCCGCCTTTACAGGCAGTTTTCCATTACAAGGGCAAAAGTGTGTCCTGAAACTGCTTCCGCTCCTCTGCCCTCTTCGACAAGGCTGAATGAGAGTGACTTCGATGCCGAAAGTCTTCGATCACCACTGCTTAAGTTTTTCATTCATAATTTAAGCTAGCGGGGAGAGTGTTCGAAGCCGGAATGGAGGACGTTTTGATTAGACGCTACTGCTAGACTACGGGTGCACTATATACACCACCTGAAAGCAATGGAATCGTGGATGTGGAGAACGGTGCTGAAAGGAAGATGGAGAGAAAACAAGTCCAACGAATGGACCTTCTAGGAGGAAGATGATGAAACGATATAAGTGATTAAACACGAAACAGGAACACGTAATTAATTGGCTACACAATCCGCCAAAACGAATTCTTGGGCACTGTATTGCAAGGAAAGGTTTTAGAGAAGTACAAGACCGGGGCAGAATCATCTGGATTTTGTGACGGATGGACTTAAATTCGAACAATAGGCTACATTGAAACTTGTGAGAATTCATTGGTCCCAGAATGTAATAGAATAGTCATGATGAGAGGGTAGAGGGTAGGCAAGGAGCTATTGGTAGGCTAGTCGGCTAGTCAGTATTTGTCGACAGTCTGCAATTCAGTGCTTGGTTATTGGTGGGCACGTTTTCTTTCTGGTGTGCATGGAAATCTAGTGACAGTTCCCTTCTACCCCGCGACCACTCGCGGCCAGTTGGACAGGGATAGCCGGCAGCCAGGGCGCCGAGAGTTTACAGCCATCCTCTCTACTGATGATTCTGGCTGCTTAATGATTTCTTGTAGATACTGTGCCTGCTACGGAAAATCGGTTTGAAACCTCATCGCCAGAGGACATGGCGTAGCGGTTCCACACAGATAGGAAGTGCATTTGTAGAAGCTTCTCGTCCTGGCCTTCTTCTCTCATTTTGTTTCTGTTGGCCTAGGACATCTTTCTTATAATGTCGCTGTCAAAAGCATTGCTTTCTGTTGTTAGAGTCATTATTCGGTAGCCACGGGCAGTCAGCGTGTGCAGAACTGAAGAGTTCAGAGCTGCGTGATGGTGCCTTTCCGCGCACAGATATAAATATGTGTCGAATGCCTTCCAGTACACTTTGTGTCCCAGAGTACCATCCACGGTTCTGTTACCTCTAGGTCCGAAATTGGTAACGCAGCCGCTGTTTTCGGTTTTGTGAGTGAGTTCTATGTTCCTATGCAAGGTCGTTAAGTGCTGAAGGGAGCTTGACTCGTACTAGCAGTCTTCCATTGGCCAGGAATGCCCTTTTTTCCAGTGCTGCTCTGTATTTTTCGTCATCCTTGCTCCGTCTGTCATGTTTTCAATGGTTCAAATGGCTCTGAGTACTATGGGACTTAACATCTGAGGTCATCAGTCCCCTAGGACTTAGAACTACTTAAACCTAACTAACCTAAGAACATCACACACACCCATCCCCGAGGCAGGATTCGAACCTGCTAACGTAGCAGTCGCGTGGTGCCGGGCTGATGCGCCTAGAGCCGCTCGGCTACCGCGGCCGGCTGTCATGTTTTATTTTGCTGCCTATCCAGCTGAACTTCTTAACTTCATTTACTTCGTGATCGCCAGTCCTGATGCTAACGTCCTCTCTGTTCTCACTTCTGCTACTTCTCATTATCATATTCTTCGATTTACTCTCAATCCATGTTCTCTACTCATTAGACTGTTCTTTCTAGCCATTAGATCCTGGAATTCTTCTTCACTTTTACGAAGGATAGAAATATCATCATCACTGAATCTTATCGTTGATATCTTTTCACCTTGAATTTTAATTCCGGTATTGAACCTTTCTTTTGTTTCCGTTGAAGGATATCTACACGTGAAGGATCAGGTAGGGGATCAGTGCTCGTGATGAAGATGTCCATAAAAACGAGGAATCTATTATCATCTAAAGAGGGAAGACGGTATCTGGACATACATGAAAGAAAAACTTTTGACGTTTAAATGAACTGAGTTGCCGAATCTGCAAATTTATGATAGTTGAATAAATATTAAATAAATAACTTGGCCATATTCATATGTTGTGCAGCGGATAACAGTAGGACGTAAAATGGAAGTTACTCTCTGGTAAAAATATTACTTTTATTCAAGACACAACTGAAAAAACTAATACACTAAACAACTAGTAAATGGCCGATGGTTCCTGTTCTTCATAATACTCTCGTCTGAATTGAAAAAACTACATTGACAACTGCGTCTTTGAGACCCTATCAGGACTTATCATTAATAACAGAAGGGTCAAAGGGGATCTTTCAATTGCGACATTCACGTGTATGTACATATATCGTAGAGATTCAAGACAAATATAAGAGTACAGGAAAAATTTCACCATTATGCACGTGGTTAGCCAACGATCGATTGACTTGAGTGCCCGAAGCAAGTGAAGAAGAATTCATCGATAAAGGTAAACTGTTAATAATTGCATCACAGACGAAATTCTGAAACTAATTTCGAAGTTTTACCACGAGAATCAGCAACTGTGACATGTAAAGATTCTCACAATCCACGAACACGTGGTCGTCACAAGAAAAAGTTGTACATAAAATAGTTCGCCTGCTTAATTGAGTGGTAACGTGCACGCCTACCATGCAGCGGACCCGGATTCGATGCCCGTCCGGGTTGGAGATTTTTCTCCACCCTTGGACTGGGTGTTGTGTTGTACTCATCATCGCCGACGCGCAAGTCGCATAGTGTGGCATCTCCTGAAATAAGACTTGCACTCGGAGGCCGAACGTCCCGGAACGGTGCCTCCCGATCAATAATGTCACACAATCATTTCATTTCCCTTCGTTTGTGCATAAAATGAGATGTAAAATTCAGAATAGCAAAGCTTCGGGCAAGGCGACCAGAAACCTCTTTGATACCTGGTACGTGCTTTGTCGGATTGGCTACCTGCCGCAGTAGCAGACTATTTGTACTCCCACACATCTACATATTCAAATTTATCTTGAACACACTCATTCATGCTTTTCATTTATCAGGTGATGCGAAGAAAGGATGTATATACTGACATATTGCATATCAGTGTACTGAATATGCCTGTGGGGCTCAGTCAACTAAAAATCTTAATGGAATGTTTTAAAATTGAGGTGCCGGAAGTGCGGGCTTTAAGTTAAATGTTAAGCAAAGTCATGATGAGTTTTATGTAGAAGAGACCCGTCACTGTCATTGCTTCCTCGAAGGATAAATTGAAGAGTAGCGGCGAAAAACTACATCACCGTCTTGGTCCCTTTTTAATTCGACCACTTCATTCTCGGTCTTTACCTCTTATTGTTCCCTCTTTGTTCTTGTAGATACTGTGTGTTATCTGTCTTTCCCAATAGCTTACTCCCATTTCTGTTAGTATTTCAAACATATTGAACCATTTCACATCGATAGGTCGACAGATGCTATGGACGTGTCTTGATTTTTATTTAGTCTTGCTTCCATTACTAACAGCAACGTCAAAACTGTCCTAAAGCCAAACTGATCATCATCTGCCACATCTGTCACAATTACTTTACCCATAAAATGCAGTCTAGTATTGCACTTCTGTTAACAAGGACTTGTATTTTATGATGCTCCAATTTTATTCCGACACCATTTGTACATTTTTAGGTTGTACATTTGTCTCTTAGCTTCAACCTTAACCTTGTGGACAATCGTGTATCCTAACAGCCATAAATTCTGCAGTCCAACCGTAGCTTTTATGGCAACTGAGGCGCTTACCTTCTTCTAAACGTAATTTCTACTCTGCCCTTAAAGTGATCGTTTCCTGCTTTCTTCTCTCCTGAACATTTTATTTAGTTGTTGGTGTATTTTTAATGGCACTGAGAGTGCGCTGCTCGATACGTGAACTCTTTGTTAGGATGCTAGCTCCGGCCTACTTGAGCTAACTGACGTACTGCCGTACTTCCCACTCGCTTTATATGCTCTACTTCATCTAGGAAGCTATCCGGTTGCCTGCTTCTTTGTCTGCATCACCCCGCTAACAAGTCGTCTTTTGTTCCTGCGCTACAGGTAAGGTAAACGCGATACGTCTTCTGGTTTGCTACTCTGGCTCTAGACATTTATTTTTAATTTTCCATGCGCCACACTCAATACACTCATTTTTATTTAGGAATAACGGGTAGTGCCCACATTTATAATAATAACAATAATCTGGTGAATAGTGCTGAAGAAGGTAGTCTAAATAATAACAAAAACATCTGTTCCAGCCGCGCAGGGTAGCCGTGCGATTTAGGGCGCCTTGTCACTGTTCGCGCGGCTCCCCCCGTCGGAGGTTCGAGTCCTCCCTCTGTCATGGGTGTGTGTGTTGTTCTTAGTGTAAGATAGTTTAAGTTAGATTAAGTAGTGTGTACGCTTAGGGACCGATGACCTCAGCAGTTTGGTCCCATAGTCCTTACCACAAACTTCCAAATTACATCTGTTCCATCACGAACATTAAACTCTTATTTTTACACAATATCGAAAAAAAGTTCCATTATAACGTGAAATATTACAGTTCGGGAAGAAATCTCTGTCCTACGAATGAAGTTATCCAACGTATTCTACAGAAAAGTTACCGGGTTACTCGAATTATTGTGGTTGTTTGTTTTGAGTTCCTGAATGATGATGTAGGTAGGGACTTCATATTGTAGCTTACCCGTGTCATCTCGCCCTAAGATCACTGCGCAATAAGACTGACATGTTGTCAAAGGGTAGTACATGAACCGTATTCCCTGCAGACAAAGTTCTGCTGCAGTAAGAATATCAGGTGCTTCACAGTGTTGGAGTGAAATAACATGGCAACTAAAAACATACTTCAAACTTTAAGTACGCGAAGCACTACGATTCTTGTGGGTAAAACGTTTAAACTGCACAAAGATTCAAATGAAATTCTGGCGATATGAGGACCTCATACAACTTCGCGTCCAGCTATGATGAAATGGTCCCAACATTTGGACCGAGGCCGAACAGGGTGACGCTGATAGAGAAATTCAGATCCACCACTATGCGATTTCCATCTTTACGGCGAGCTTAAAGATCATATGGGGCAAAGAGATTCTTGAAAGACGAGTTTCTCGAATGGCTCTGTGACGAAGGAACGGATTTGTATCTTCGGGGGATTGAAGGACTGGTCGAACGTTGCGAGCGTTGTTCGCAGATACTTGGTGACTACATTGAAAATAATGTCACTTTGAAGTCTAGTGCAGCAATAAGATAAAAGTTCAGTGACCTGCCTTAATAGCACGTAGCTTACTTTATACTCGCTTCGATGTGCCAATGTGTCCCTTCTCCTTTCTCCAGGTAAGGGACTCCAATAGACTTCATTCCTCACCAACTGTCTGAAGCGACCAAAAAAAAAAAAAAAAAAAAAGGCTAAGTAATTTAAAAGGAAGACCTATTACAGGTTTACAAGCTGGAGTCGGATAGAGGCTTCATGATGTGTTCTATCCTGTTGTGGACTTCTCCACAACGAAAATACGGAGTTTTTGTCTAAATCCAAAATTGAAAGACCTATGGATGGCTATCATTTACGAAATCTAAAAATTACTTCGTGGAATATTTAAAAATATTTCATCCAGTTTTCATAGCCAATGTTCATAACATATCCTCTCTTACCACGAAACCTGTAGGAAATAATTTACGTAAACATCTGTACTTCCATGCCAGAGCAGCAAGTTAGATCGTAACTGAAGAGACTTTCCTGTAAAAACATAATTTTGTAAATACGTAATTGCGATTATAACAGACTGAAGAGCCAAACGAACTGGTGCATCTGCCTAATATTCTGCAGGGCCCCCGCGAGCACGCAGAAGTTCCGCAACACGACGTGGCATGGACTCGACTAATATGTGAAGTACTGCTGGAGGGAACTGACGCCATGAATACTGCAGGGCTGTCCATAAATCCGTAAGAACATGTGGTGGTGGAGATCTCTTCTGAACAGCACATTGAAAGTCATCCCAGATATGCTTAATAACGTGCATGTCTGGGGACTTTGGTGGACAGTGGAAATGTTTAAATTCAGAAGAGTGTCCCTGGAGACACTCTGTAGCAATTCTGGATGCGTGGGGTGTCGCATTGTCCTGCTGCAATTGCCGAAGTCCATCGGAATGCGCAATGGACACGAATATCTGCAGGTGATCAGACAGGATGCTTACGGGCGTATCAACTGCCAGAGTCGTATTGAGACGTAACAAGGGTCCCACATCATTCCAACTGCACACGCCCAACACCATTACAGAGCCTCCACCAGCTTGAAAAGTTCTATGCTGACATGCAGGATCCACGAACTCACGAGGTTATCTCCATACAAGGTCACGACCATCCGCTTGATACAATTTGAAACGAGACTCGTCCGACCAGGCAACATGTTTTCAGTCATGAAAAGTACAACGGGCCCACGCGAGGCGTAAAGCTTTGTGTCGTGCTGTCATCGAGAGTACACGAGTGGACCTTCAGCTCTGAAAGCCCATATCGATGATGTTTCGTTAAACAGTTGGCTCGCTGATACTTGTTGATGGTTCAGCACTGAAATCTGCAGCAATTTGTGGAAGCGTTGCACTTCTGTGACGTTGATCAATTCTCATTATCAGTTCTTGTTCACGTGCTTGCAGGATATTTTCCCGGCCGCAGTGATGTCGGAGATTTGATGTTTTTTTCCGGATTCTCGATATCCACGGTACACTAGTGAAACGGTCGTACGCGGATATCGTCACTGCATCGCTACCTCGGAGATTCTGTGTCCCATCGCTCGTGCACCAACTACAACACCACGTTCAAATGCACTTAAACTTTGATAACTTATCATTGTAGCAGCAGTACTCGGTGTAACAACTACTCACACACTTGTCTTATCAAATGTTTCAAATGGCTTTGAGCACTATGGGACTTAAATTCTGAGGTCATTAGTCCCCTAGAACTTATAACTACTTAAACCTAACTAACCTAATGAGATCACACACATCCATGCCCGAGGCAGGATTCGAACCTGCGACCGTAGCGGTCGCGTGGTTCCAGACTGTAGCGCCTAAAACCGCTCGGCCACGCCAGCCGGGCTCTTGTGTTATCCAGGTGTTGCCGACCGTACGCCGTGTTCTACCTGTTTACATGCCTCTGTATCTGAATGCGCACGCCTATACCAGTTTCTTTGGCGCTTCAGTGTATTACACAAGCGGACATGAACCGGACATGTACATAGGCTAATGGGTTGTTTACGGACAAAGGACGTTTTCTAATACACTAAAAAAAGCACTAGAAGACGGGCTAACAATAGGTCACTAGAAAACACCAACGAAACTGTGTGTCGGCCTTTGTGACTGAGCGGTTCTAGGCGCTTCAGTCCCGAACCGCGCTGCTGCTATGGTCGCAGGTTCAAATCCTTCCTCGGGCATGGATGTGTGTGTTGTCCTTAGGTTAGTTAGGTATGAGTAGTTCTAAGTTCTAGGGGACTTATGACCTCAGAAGTTAAGTCCCATAGTGCTCAGAGCCATGTGAGCCATTTTTGAATCTGCGTGAGTATCAAGTACACTACATGATCAGAATATCCGGGTGCCAGTTAGTGGACATTAACATGAAGTGACTCCACTCTTCGCCTTTGTGACGGTTTTAACTCTGCTACGGACACTTTCAATGAGGTGTCTTATTGTCTGTGGAGGAATGGCATCCCTTTTTCATCAAGAGTCGAAACGAGAGACGGTAGTGATGTTGGTACGGGGTCTTTAGCGTAGTCGACGTACTAACTCCCCACAAAAGTGTTTCAGTAGGTTCAACGTCGGAACTTTCGGTAGGCCAGTCATTTCAAGAATCTTATTGTTCACAGACCATTACCTCACAGCTGCTGCTTAACGGCAGAGTGCGTAGGCATGCAGAGAAATACACTCACCTTTCCCAAACTGTTCGTCTACTGTGCGCAATGCACACTGCTGTAAAATGTGTTCATACCATTCCTCATTTAGCGTTTTCTGGAGCTAAGTGAGGAAACAACAAAAAAACACACTCATACACTAATACCACCTCCTTTGTATTTCACTGCTGGCACTACACGTTATAGCATTGTTATGTCGGATAATCCGGTAGTCAGTACCGACACAAACAAGGAAGGGGGAGAGGTTGCGATGGCCGATAGCAGGAATCCAACTTGAAGATTAATGTAACGCGTTATTTCTACAAAGATGAGAAGAATTACTTAACTTGTTGCATGTGCTTCTGTGCCTGAACGTGCAGTTACTTATACTGGTGCTCTCGAAGACTGTCACCGAATCGGGCCGACCACCGATGGGCGGCTGGTTAAATCAGCGTTGACCGGCGACCCTGACCATGTATTGCTGAAGGTGTGGCGCTGCCCGATCTTTCTGTCGTTCCGCGGCGCTGCGCTGGTCGCTGAGCAGTCGAATGCTTTAGGACTGACAACATGTAACGTTCTTCCGGCATTCACCAAACACAAATCTTTCCGTCGGATTGCAAAAACGTATAGCATGATTTATCGCTCCAAATCACTCATTTCCAGTCATCCACTGTCCAGTGACGTCAATCGTTACTCAACCTCAATCGTCGCTTACCGCTGACTACAGAAATGTGTGGTTTTTTTAACTTACTACGCACTGTCATTCTGCTATCTATTCTGCTGCTAGCAGTTCGGAGTTCGCAAGTGATTCCTTCCGATGATGTCCCGCAATTTTTTACTACTGCCCTCCGTGGTGCTCCACAGTCCCTGCTGAAATGTGACAGTTACTGCTCAAGCTCCACACAGTTAAGCAAACTAACACCGCAGAGATCACTGAAGGTTACCACACGTACCGTACTCGACAACTTTCTTCTCCAATATCATGACATCCTAATTGTGGGAGAATATGCTACAGCACAGTGTGTCCAGGTTGGGCCCACGCTGTCTTGTTTATCTGCCGCGGCAAAACACCCACAAACGACATCGGCCAAGGCCCGCCGTAATTGCGTCCACAGCAGCGTTGAATTCCCAAGCGTCTCTGTTTGAACATCATTCCACAGTCACAGAGTGTCAAAATTATCTAATGCACAATTCGGACCATGCGGACCCCAACACTCTGCCGTTCTGTCCTTCTCGCTCTTTACTGTCTAATCCTCCATTACTGGTCGCCAGAGGGCCACTCGCCGCCAACTCGGCGCCCACAGTATATCTGGCGAGGCCAATATCGACCTCAAACACTCGCGGCCAGAACACAATCGTGCCGAAAACCGGCGCACTGTCGAAAGGAAATAAGGTCAACCTGGTCTTGATTTAATTGTGGCAGTTCCTTCACGTTTCCACTTCACAATCTCACCAGTTAGCATGTTCTTGATCGATTTGTTACGCAGGTGACAACCAGTGACTAGTCCATGTTCGGTCCCCCTGACCGACCCATTCTGCTATTATCGATACTGGTCGAGCGGTTCTAAGCGCTTCAGTCCGAAACCAAGTGGCTGCTACGGTCGCAGGTTCGAATCCTGCCTCGGGCGTGAATGTGTGTGATGCCCTTAGGGTAGTTACGTTTACGTAGTTGTAAGTCTAGGGGACTGATGATCTCAGATGTTAAGTCCCATAGTGCTTAGAGCCATTTGAACCATTATTCTAGACTTTTCAATCCGGAACGACGTGGCTGGTTCGAATCCTGCCTCGGGCATGAATGTGTGTCATGTCCTTAGATTAGTTAGGTTTTAGCAGTTCTAAGTCTAGGGGACTGATGACCTCAGATATTAAGTCCCATAGTTCTTAGAGCCATTTGAACCATTATCGCTTCTCTACTGGCAATACATTAGAATTATCCCCACCTCATTTTGCATCGGTTGGTCCGTCTGTCGTGACATCTAGTGGTCAATTGCACATTACAATGGGATTTCCGGATAGTTTTGACCATAACGTATAACAGAATGACATCATCATGTTCCATTAGTTATCTTATGCTCGATGTTTTCTCTTCATTCTCCCATGTATTACGTTCTTCAGCTGTACGCAGACGTTGCCAATGTACGTGTATAGCTGAAAGCTGTATTTCCTGGGAAAGCCAGGAGGAAATCTGTTCCCAGCAGTAAATGATAAATCGCTCATGATTATGATGATCTATTAAATATTGTAATCTAACAAAATAGTGAAATTATACATTATTTTTTTAAAAAAATCTGCTTCGTGACAAAGCCACAATGGAGCCATTTTTGTTCTGACTACTTAGAATACTTAGTGTTCTGCAACTCTCTCGGCCTTCCCATCCCCTGCTCGAAGGAGAAATTACGCGCGGGATAGAAAACGCTACTAAAAGCTAACAAAATAAATTGTTCCTAAATTATTGTAATAATTCTGTTAATGTCAACAGCGCAGCAGTTTGGATGCTACATGGATGCGATATTCATCAGAACTTGTCGAAATAGAAAAAAGTGACAGGAAGCATATGCACTGTACTCTCCTACGTCTATCCACCGGAAGTCCTCCATCTCCCTTCGCGTTTCGGAACTTTAAACGCGCTGCGGAAACGACGAGAGCGACAGGGCGGCGTTATTCCATTAGGAGCCGCGAGAGAGCGGCTGCCCTCAAAAATGAATAGGCAGGACGTACTTGAGGAGCCGAAACACGGAACACGTGGATCCCCCCGGGAGCGCGCGCGCGCCACGGCGAGAGGGAGAAATAAAGTTTACCCCGCGCCGCCTAGGAAGTTAGACAGTAGACGGTCGATAAGGGCGTGACGGCGCGATGACGGCCCGAGGACCTGCTGCTGGAAGCCCAGCAAAGACTGGGCGTGGAGGCCGCGCCTCCACGAGTCGGCGTGTCTGTCGTGTTGCGTGGCCGCTTGTTTTATGGCATAACAGTCTTAAGAGAACAGAGTGCTGGTCGCCTATAGTACACCTGCATACGTGGGGTGAACCACGAAGAATGGTCGATATTTCGGAAAGTGAGAGGAACGAATATTCAAAGCAGAAATGTCTAGTAAAAATGGCTGGCAAATGCCTAGCAAAGAACTACGAACATTTGTTCGTCTTCGCTAGTGTGAAAGACGTCTCTTCTACTGAAGAAGTGCCAATAGCTCTTAAAGTATGCACTTTAGAACCCATGATTACCAGGTGTTCTTGTCTCGAATAAGGGCTCCTGCCATATCTCTGAGTATTGATTAATTTCCCCTAGTACACACAATATGATGCACGAGCCACTTGCGTTTGGCAGAGAATATAGCACTAAAATAAAAAAAAAAATTCTGTATGTCCACCTTTTTAGAGGTGGTTGCGGCACTCGGCTGTTCAATAGAGAATGTCAAAGTAAACACCTTTCAGCCATAAATTTTCGATCTTATTTTATTTAGCCACCAGGTTCAGCGTTTTAGTACGCCATCTTCGGGCCCGGGGCCCCTGACCGACGTGTGGGAATAATCTACCTCGCTTGTGATCAAAACAGGGGCCAGAAATACTGGTATTAGTAATAAGTACAGTGACCATTTCAACTATCGCCTGCCGGCCCGGCATCCACTATAAAATAAAAAATGTTCTGCCCTATTCTTTTCGAGGGAAAGGGAAAAATGGCTATCACCAGGAGGGGAAGTCATAAATTACATAAAACCACCCATTCTATGATCATGGTGCTATTTACAACAGGAAAAAACCGTCAAGGTAGCTAAAAAAGCGAAAGCTTTATTGATGCCTTTTTGAGGCATCAAAAAAAATGGTTCAAATGGTTCTGAGCACTTTGGGACTTAACATCTGTGGTCATCAGTCCCCTTGAACTCAGAACTACTTAAGCCTAACTAACCTAAGGGCATCACACACATCCATGCCCGAGGCAGGATTCGAACCTGCAGCCGTAGCAGTCACGCGGTTCCGGACTTCGCGCATAGAACCGCTAGACCACCGCGGCCGGCTTTTGAGGCATCTTCAGAAGTCGTATAAAAACAGCCGGTAACGAAAAAATGGCTCTGAGCACTACGGGATTTAACATCTGCGGTCATCAGTCCCCTAGACTTAGAGCTACTTAAATCTAACAAACCTAAGGACATCACGCACACCCATGCCCGAGGCAGGATTCGAACCTGCGTCCGTAGCAGCAGCGAGGTTCCGGACTGAAGCGCCTAGAACCGCACGGCCACAAAGGCCGGCAGCCGGTAACGTATAAGTCGTAAGTAGTTGAAATTTTGATAAGCGCATTCGGCGAAGCTATGTTCAGATCGGATCAAACTTACAAGATGAAGACATAACCACATGTGGTCATGTATTCAAGGCTACTACAGTTTGTGATTTCCATATATTTCTTTCCTCGCCGATTGTCCCAAGAACTTCCTCATTCCTTACCTTGTCAGTCCACCTACCTTTCAACATTATTCTGTAACACTATATCTCAATTGCTTCGATCTCCTTCTTTTCCGGCTTCCCCACAGTCCATGTTTGTCGTACATTACTGTGTTCCAAACGTATATTCTCAGGATTTTTTTTTCTGAGCGCTATGTGACTTAAGGAATTCCACTACCTAGACAGCGAAATAACCCATGACGGACGGAGCAAGGGGGAAAGAAGAAAACAGACTAGCACTGGGAAAAAGGACATTCCTGGCCAAGACATAGGCCTTAATTTGAGGAAGAATTTCATGAGAGCCGGCCGGAGTGACCATGTGGTTCTAGGCACTACAGTCTGGAGCCGAGCGCCCGCTACGGTCGCAGGTTCGAATCCTGTCTCGGGGATGGTTGTGTGTGATGTCCTTAGGTTAGTTCGGTTTGTATGTTCTAGGGGACTGGTGACTTCAGATGTTAAGTCCCATAGTGTTCAGAGCCATTTTTGAACCTTCAGCCTTAAGTGATTCTAAGTCTTCCAAAGCTCTTTTAAATTCTGATTCTAATTCTGGATCCCTTACCTCTTCTACTTATCACACGAGACAAATCTTCCCCCTCACAGAGGCCTTCAGAGTACTCGTTTGCAGCTGTATGTTCTCTCCTAAACATTTAACCGTCGAATTGCTATTGCCCTTTTAATTTCACCAAAGCTTGATTTTATTTTCCTTATGCTGTGTCAGTCCTTCCGACAGTCAATTCTTTTTCGATTTTTCATGTAGCCATTTCGCCTTAGCTTTCCTGCACTTCCTGCTTATGTCATTCCTAAGTGACTTGTTTTTCTGTGTTCCTGTATTTGATTTATTCACTTTTACCTTCTTTATACCTATATTTTTCCTTCGTATTTCTCTGATTACTCTTTTCAGAGACGTACAGTCATTTCCAAATGGGCTACCATACTGATGATGATGATGTTTGAGGGGCGCTCAACTGCTCGGTCATCAGCGCCTATACAAAGTTCTAATTTTTACGCAGTCCATTTTTTTTACGTAGTTCGATCAAGCCACAGTCACAAACGATGATGATGAAATGATGAGGTCAACACAAAAACCCAGTCCCCGGGCAGAGAAAATGCCCAATCTGGCCGGGAATCGTACCCGGGACCGCCTGATCCAGAGGTAGCATCGCTAGCCACTAGACCACGAGCTGTGGACGGGCTGCCTACTGAGCTATTCCTTATGGCAGTATCTGTAGCCTCAGAGGACTTCAGGTGTATCTTTTCATTCCTTAGTACTCCCGTATACCACTCCCTTATACATTTCTTGGTCCTGGCTAGTCACTCAAACTTCCTCCTTCTCTTCATCACTACCAACTTGTGGTCTGATTCCATGTCTGCTCCTGGGAACTCCATACAATCCAGTATCCCATTTCGTTATCTCTGCCGGGCCATGATGTACTCTGACTGAAATCTTCCGGTATCTCCGGCCCTTTCCTAGTACACCTCCTTCTTTTGTGATTCTTGAACAGAATATTCCCTATTAATTAAACTTATTGCAAAACTCAGTCTTTCTCCTCTGTCATTCCTAGTACCAAGACTCCTTCCTCTAAAACGACATTCCAACCGCCCAAGACTATTACATTTTCATCTCCCTTTACGTACTGAATTACTCGTTCACCATCCTCGTATAATTTCCCTCACTCTTCATCTTCGGTGTGTATACCTGAACTGTCGTTCAGCGTGCCACCTTACGTACTTATAACTGTAAGCTGAGTAAGTAACGTCAGCCTCTGTACGTGGTCGCCGTGTTAATACATTGGAGCAACACAGTGTGTGACTCTGCCTGTGAGTTCTGATTAAGGAAAATACCTACTGGAGATCCATATACTCTGATAAGCCAAAACATTATAACCACTGTTCACCACACCTGGTCGCGATGCTGTAAATGAGTGATCACCCTGCTGAAGACATGGTCCGCAAATGGGCATCCTCTAAGATAAGCGATTTTGATAAAGAGTAAATTAATAATAAGCAGAGCCTGCGAACGAGTATATCCAAACTGACGAATGTTCACGTGCTAGTGTCTTGGTCATCCTCGGAATTAGGTAGAAGAATGAAACTACCACTGGGCGCTAAATGGTTGAACGCCCAAGACTCTTCGTAGAACATGATATTCGAAGACTTGTTTGCTCTGTGAAGTAGGATAGAGTGTGATCTGTGCCATCTCTGCTGAAAAGGCAGAATGCTGGTGCACTCATAAGTGTTGATCATACATTTTTTTAAAATGGAGCTCTTCAGCAGATCACCCCTACGTGTTCACGTATTGATCCGACGATATCATCAATTACAATTGCAATGAGCACAGGAGCATCGATATTCGACCGTTGATCAATGGAAACGCGTCGGCTCTTTGGGAGAATCACATTTTTGCTACACTAGGTCACTTGGTCGTATCCACAAACTCCCAAATCGTTGTGGCGATCGGTTTGAAACGTGCAGCACGCTACAGACCCAGGCTGGTGGGGGCAGTATTATGCTGTGGGAAACATTATCTAGCGCTTTCATGGGACCTGTGGTAGAAATCAAACACACGCTGACAGCTGCGAACCACCTGCATCCCGAAATGCTTGATGTCTTCCCCGAAGGTGATATCACCTTTCAGTAATGCAACTGTCAGTGTTTCGGCGCCAGAACCGAGCTACGGTGTTTGAGGAGCATTATAGTACAACTCTGTTGATATCTCGGCGACCAGTTCGCCTGATGTAAATCCGATGGGATCGATCAGATTCGCTATCAGGCCCATCACTGAGTACGCAAATCAGTGGCCCGGTATTTACACGAATACATGACCTGTGCGTAGAGATCTAAGGCCACATACCTCCACAAACCTACCAACAAACTGTCCGATCCCTGATACACAAAATCAGTAATGTACTTCGTTCCAAAAACGGATAAACAGGCTATTAAGCAGGTGGGTACAATGTTTTGGCTCATCATTGTTTGCTCTTCTAAGGATGTGTGCTAGTGCCTGCATGGTTGTGGGCTGCTCTGTAATCGGTGGTTATTCTGCATCGCTACAAACTGGTTATAACTGAAACTTCCTAACAGATTAAAACAGTGTGCCGGACTGAGACTCGAACTCGGGACCTTTGCCTTTCGCGAGAAGGGTGGTAGAGCACTTACCCGCGAAAGGCCAAGGTCCCGAGTTCAGGTCTCAGTCCGGCACACAGTTTTAATCCGTCAGGAAGTTTCATATCAGTACACACTCCGCTGCAGAGTGAAAATTTCATTCTGGTTGTTATTGAAATTGATGCGTCAGTCAGCCATAAAATCCGCATAAAGAAACTTTTCAAATACTGAACAGAAGTAGAGTTTCAGTTTTCAAGTGACATGTATAGCTTAATTGTTTGAAGTGATATTGTCTCACCATTGTGTTCTGCCATACTCGTTAGCATTAAAACAGATGTACGCAGTTTTATATATATACGCTAATGTAATTACCAGTAGTGAACCACGAAGGAAGGATTGTACTGCTGTATTCCTTAACTGTTTCTTTCTTTCGCTTCGCTTAAAGGCTCTGCATAGTGACTTTAAGATAAGGCAACACACACGCACCGCCCGACAGCCGCTGGTAACTACACTGAGGTGACAAAAGTCATGAGATAGTGATATAGACTTACACACGGCCCGGTGGTGTCACGTACATAAGGTGGAATGGAGCAGTGCATTGGGGGAGTTGTAATTTGCACGTTGACGATTCGTGTGAAAAGGTTTCCAACTCCGACGTAATTATGGCCGCACGACCGTACTGAAGAGACTTAGAGCGCGAAATGGTGGCTGGAGCAAGATCCATGGGACATTCCATTTTGAAATTGTCTGAAGAGTGTGCCAAAGGTACGAAATATCAGGAATTACTTCTCACCATGCCATTGCCTTCACCTGATCACTGAGAGCAGCGGCTTTTGTGTAGCGTTGTCAGTGTTAACAGACAAGCAACATTGCGTGAAATGATAGCAAAAAATAAAAAATTAAAAAAAAATGTGGGTCGTACTACGTACATATCCGTTAGGAAAGTGCGGCTACGGCAGCAGACGACCGACGTGGGTTCCTTTGCTAGGAGACACATCTCCTGAACACCTTCCCTTTGCTCGTGACCATCGGAACCTAGAAGACTGGAACACCTTGACCTGGTCAAATGAATAAAGATTGCATTTGTGAATAGCTGATAGTAAGGTTCAATTGTGGTGCAGACGTCACAAAGCTATTGCTTGAAGTTTCAAATAAGGCACTATGCAACCTGGTGCCGGACGTGGTGGCCGAGCGGTTCTAGGCACTACACTCTGAAACCGCGCGACCGCTACGTTCACAGGTTCGAATCCTGCCTCGGGCATGGATCTGTGTGACGTCCTTAAGTTAGTTACATTTAAGTAGTTCTAAGTTCTAGGGGACTAATGACCTCAGCAGTTAAGTCCTGTAGTGCTCAGAGCCATTTTTTTGAAAGATGGCGATAGCTCCATAGTGGTGTGGGCTTTGTTCGCATGTAATGGACTGGCTACTTGGAGAACATTTGCAGCCATTCAGTAACTTCATGTTGCCAAACAACGATGCAATTTATACGGATCACAATGCGACATGTCACTGGGCCACAACTGTTCGCGATTGGTCTGAAGAACACGTTTGGAGCGACTGAATTGGCCACCCAGATCGCCAAACATGAATCCCACCGAACATTCATGACACATAATCGAGAGGTTGGTGCACAACATCCTGCACCGGCAACATCTTCCCAATTATGGACGGCTGTAGAGGCGGCATGGTTCAATATTTTGAATGGGATTTCCAACAACTTGTTGAGTCACGCCACGTTGAGCTGCTGTACTACGTCGGGTGAAAGGAGGTCAGACCTGATAGTAGGACATATTCCTCGAATTTTGTCACTTGAATGAACCCCGTCCATAATTCCGTAAAACTGTGTTACGTGGCAGGTGCGAAGCTGATTTTAGATTGGAAAGTACTAACTCAGCACCTCTCTCATTTGTCTAAATTTATGACTTAACGTTTTTTGTAGGAGGATTTTCATTTTTCTCTACATGGAGAAGAACATGAACACACAACCTATTTTCCATTATGTGAAAAACGGCAGTTAGCCAAAAGAGCGAGATCAGCAGAATCGTGTTGGATTTGTCAAACACCGGAGAATATAAGTTATACCTGATTCACATTACTGAAAACCTGATGAACATTCTATGATCGTCTGTTCAAGGTCTCAAAACAAGACGAAACCGCACTTGGTGGGTGAGATCCGCCTTATCATCCACTGCTTCACTGAGTGAATCTTCATCGACTTGGGTCAAAATAATGATGGCAACATAAGTTTCAAATCTCTTACCCAAGGTGATAAAGATCACCATATTTAACCCTTTAATTTGGAGTTCCGCAACAAAACGTTCACATGCAGTAACTATAAATGACCGACACATTTATGTCACGCATGGCTCTATTTAACGTTAATTGTCAAATATTTTGCTCCCCTATCAGTTTCAAACATATAAACAACGTTTGTCACGATCATACTTATTCTAATCTTTCAGTTCCTCTGCATCACTTCGGGTTTTGAGTATGTTTGTTACCAGAGGAATGATTAAATTAATTTATATAATTTGCGCCGTCCGATGTGGCCGAGCGGTTCTAGGCGCTTCAGTCCGGAACCGCGCTGCTGCTACGGTTGCAGGTTCGAATCCTGCCTCGGACATGGATGTGTATGATGTCCTTAGGCTAGTTAGATTTAAGTAGTTCTAAGTTCCAGGGGACTGATGACCTCCGCAGTTAAATCCCATAGTGCTCAGACCCATTTCTGATACAATTTGCCTTCTATGATATTACATTATTACCTGCAAAGCAAAAGAAAAAGTACGAACTGAACTACATAGGGTACCAAATATCAGAATTTCTCCCTCTTTCATTCGCGTATGGAGTGCGAATAGATTGACTACTTAAGTGCCTGTGCGCGTGGCTTAATTAATGTTGTCTTTGTGGTTTCTGCGTGAGCGATTAGTAAAGTCCTGTGCCATACTTCTAGTTCCTCATTTAATACTGGTACCTGAATCTTTGTAAGTAGGCTTTCCTGGAAGACCTAAAGGTTATCTTCAGTCGTCTGTGAGTTGAGGATTTTCAGCATCTCCATGACACCTCTAGTGAGTCTCAGAAATCTGTCGTATTCCTGCTGCCTGTTTAATATCCCCTGTTGGTCCTGTCTCATTTGAGTCCCACATTCGTAAGCAATATTCTAGGATGGATCGCAACGTTCTTTGTTCACATAACGATTTGCAAGTATCTTCTCAGTGCATCCAAGCCCCTGCTTTATCTTTGACTGATACTTGTGATCGTTCTGTTTCATATCCTGACCAAAGTTACACTTTGGTGAGTGATCTCTAATTCTGCCGTATTACAGTCAGGGACATGTGGCATAGTGAGGACGTGATTCATAACTCCATTATTAGTAAATATAATGTTAGACTAAGCAAGGGCAACTTTCTGTCTGTTTTGATAATTAACAGTATAGAATAAATTCTCTCAAGAGCGTCAGTTCTATAGATGTGCAAGGACGACACCACTGTCATAAAAAAGGTAATGCTAAAAACATAAAAAATCACTATTAGTTTACAAGAATGAAAATTATTGACAATTTATTGTCTCCATATCAAATGGCATTCCATGTGTGGCATATGCAAGTGGATTCAAATTTTATAAAAGCAATGTTTGTGAAAAATAATCAATGTTTTCTTATTGAAGTTATAATTAGTTTAAGTTAATCAAACTATCTTCTTGTATGAGAAAGTAACTCTCTGAATCGAGGTATATTCATCACCTTGTTCCGACTGATATACTTTCATTAATTCAATGCGTTGTTTATAAAAAGTGTGTAAAATTATTTCGATGCTGTACTACCATGTCAGTTCTGATGGGATTAGCTCATGGAAGTGATCCTTGAATTTACATAGTACGACAAGTGCTCGCAGCTTCCAACGGTAGTGGTAATGTTACCCATAAGTTTTAAAAATGGAAGGAAACACTAGTATGATATGAAGCAACTAAGTAAAAGGTGTAAAAAGACAGGCATGAAAAGTAAAAGTAAATTTCAAACAACTGATGTTGCAATCGAAAGTATCTTTTTATAAGAAAATCAAAGACAAACACTAGAAAATTCAAATTACACCAATAATAACTTCTAATGAGCTGCAATCTATCACATACATATCGAGCGTTGAGAACAGTACATTCATGAGAGTTGAATGAATGTGTGTTCTCAGGGCGATATCAATTAATACAGTCTTCTCAACATTCCAGCTGCATAAGATGGTTAAAATCCTACGCGCTTTCGAGTGAGCTTTCCTCGGCCATTGTCAATTGACAGCCATTTACCACTTGACAATGGCTGAGAAGAACTCGATTGAAAGCTGGAGGCTCGATCTGATTTTATTAATTTATGAGAATTGTTAGTGGTATGATCTTCCTATTTGCCAACGCCATTGCTGTATTTAAAAGAAATTTGCAACATTCATTTTGCAGTTAGACAACTATAGGTATATTTAATTGCTTTGATTACTTGATGGAAAGCATGGTATATAAAATTTAACTGTGATAAAAATTTTGCTGAAGCCTTTACTTTCAAAGTGATGATGAGTATGGTGCAGATGATGAAGGTGATGAAGATGAGGATGGTGAAGATTATGATGAAGATTATGATGAAGATGCTAAACATGAAGGTGAAGGAGAAAAAGACGAAGAAGATGTTTATGATAAAGATACGAGCTAATTATGTCAATCTGACTAACAAAGGTTCCTTTATAAGCAATACTCCGAATGGTATGATATTTAGAGTTGCAGTTACATACTAGTTTCCTGATACAGATTAATCGAGGCAGATTTATCTTAAATAGCCCTCATGAACATTTCCAAAACAAAATGTACCGAATTTCTTCCAATTTTTATGGCAGACACTGTGTTTGGAAGTTGGCACTGGGTCTCTCAATGCTAAAATTTGTTCTGTGAAATGAAGAAGATTCTGCATGCAGCATGACACTCCACATATAATGACGCTCCAGTTGTCTATGACAGTGATGCTCGCCCACAGGTCGTTACAGACCCCACATGCTGATGACAAATCAAGAGCCTGGTCAAAGGCAGCACCAACCGGTGTAAACGGATGTGCCAAATACAACAGTAACACACGCCAAGCGACACGTCGCATATTCACGTCGTGGGAAATCGAGCAGAGCGGGAGGTACCACCAAATTTCGGCTAGTGGGAAAAAGGTCTTGACGTTGATTTGATTTTAAATCAGCTCTGTTTCCAGATTTCCTGTTTTCATGTATGTTGGGGACTGATGAGCTCGTGTATACTATTGGAGCTCGCCCCCTCAACGTCGCTTAAGACCTTAAGACAGTGTATTGAGTCACCGAAGCTGTTTGTTATACAGAAATTAACATCGAAAGGACGGCTGTACGTATTAAATTTTCTTATGTAGGTGAACAGCTGAAGTGCCACAAACCTGTGAGAAAGGTGGACATACAAACATATGCTGGTCAGGTAAGAACTTACGTACATATGTAACTTATGTATAATAAACAGACTAATTTTATTACTACTGCATTACGTATTTGCAGTATAATTTCCTCTTATTAGCCAAAGTCATTTTAGTAGCCATTTTGAAGAAGTTTCTGTGCATTGAGGTAACCTTGTCATAACGTCGTTCAGAATTTTACAAAAAATTTCCTTTTTTCCCATTTTTTCCTTATGAATTTTCAGATGAGAATATTCCTTGCTGTTTGCAAGAGATATCCTGCCAAATTCGTGTTGGTAAAGGTAGGGGGGGGGGGGGGGGTGTATGATTATCTCTTACCTCTGTTGCATCATATACGTTTACTTTAATACATATATTCTTACCATATTTCTTATCAGTGTGAACATATTTCTTATCAATGTCAACTTTGTTATTATTATATTACATTTTATGTTTTAAAATCAGGTTTATATTTATTATTCTGCTACTTTCATCATATATGTACCGATAATACCTCAGTCAATGTCCCATAGTGCCACACATCAATCATTAGCCTCTCTTCAGTTTATCTTACCTTTTCAAAATCACCAACATAACAAACACAGCCAGAAAACTTAAATACAAATCATGAAGTCAAATCAAAAAATCAATTTCCTAAAGCACACTAAGCAGAATTTTATATGATCTTTCCCTAGCTTAGGAGTTGAACATTGGCATACAACACTGCATACCTAGATTCATTATATGCCTGAACTTAATTTTCACTAAGTATTGAATTGGATCCAAAGAGGAAACGTTATATCACATGAAAAGAATACGTTATCAAGGAAACGTAGCCACAAAAGGTCACCTTATAATATTGGAAGTTATAATGCCGTGGCAGAAAAAATAAATTTGAAAGGAAAAGAAAACCTGATATAATGCTTATGGTGGAACGTGCTATTTTTCAAATTAGCAAAACATTTCAGCAGTTTTACCTGCTGAAGCAAATATACAGAGAGAGAACTTCCAGAAATATTAGGTCAATAATAGACTATGTCATTGAAAATAAAAATTTCAACACTGCAACTAATGATGTCAGATTCTACAGGTGTGCTGAATGTGGCTCGGACTAGGTCGTGTTAGGTGCAAAGTTTACAGTAACATCCAAAGACCCACGAGAAATTAAAGAGACAAATATTCCCACTACGACAATGGATGTTTTGAAACGCAGGTTGTTTCTCCAAGCGGTAAATATCAGCAGAAATCTTAGAACTAAACGGGTCTCAACCGCAGTTATTCATATTTCTTGTCTTCTAGTCTGTCACTGTTGTATTCAGCTAGTAAGTTTTGCGACCAGTATAAAGGAAGTAGGAAGCGAATCCTTTACAGCGGAAATTTGGTTATTGTATTGAGATGGCATGTATGAATGCAGAAACTGTCTGGTGACAGCACAGTTAAGACTAAAAGAAAAATAATGTTAGCAGCACAATAAAAAAAGTTAAGAATCATCACTGAAAAGAATATGCACAATAAATAATCAGCTTTATTCCAGTGAGAACGTGTGGTATGAAGCAAAAGATCTGAACACTGGCCTATACTAAATCAGTGATCGACGGTTAATTATTCGTTTATGGAGTATACCCTAAGTACATGGAGGAACGCAGACGTATTAAAAATTAACGTACACAATGCTGGTGTGATGTTTGAAATTTTCCCAGTGTACTCATTGTTCCATAAGAACACAGAGTACTACGATATATGAACAAACAGGCGAATAAGGTGAACAGGCCGATGTTCTCCACAAAGGAACAAAAGGGAGAAAACAAAACTATTCATAAACACCAATCACAAAACCCTGATCTGATCCTTAATGAACAAATGTCGTTCCATTATTCACCCTTACTGAAGTAACAGCAACTACTTAATATTTTTCGTGACCGCCAGATAGTATATTTAACTGTTCCCCCTTTCAAGAGACACCGCCTTACTGTAGGACATCCCGCGTGGGCGAGGGGATTTGCGTGTTTCATTGAAGTGAAGGGCTATACAGGCTGCAACGGACTTGCTGGAAGGGTCTGGCAAGCTGGACACGCCTCTGAGGAGTAGCCACACGAAGAGTTTCTCACAGCATCACTTTTTTCCTACGTCCATTCCTGCTGCTTCCTTTCCTTGATTTGTTTGGTGGGCATAGGTCGAAGACCTGGGAACGATGTCTGCCTAGGCAATGGAAACCCACCACCAGGTTCAGGGTTGGCCCAGCACCCAAGCATCTGTAAAAAATACTACCTCGGTTCCAGAACTGCCTTAGAAGCCTCGGAAAAACAACGGGATTGGATCATCACTGAGACGAAACTGGCTACGGAAGAGGGCTACGTTTATAACGATGTGTAATCTGCAGGGTTTGGCTGCAAAGAAAAGGGAAGTGTTCCAGTAACCATGGAGGTAGAAGGTGAATGTGTGTGTCCTCAACGAAACAAAGGTTAAGGGGAAGGGCAATGAAGATACAGCAGATTACATTCAGTTTTAAAGTGCCGTTATAAAGAAAAAGGGGCAAGAGAGGGATTTCAATAGCTATCCTAAGAAGCACAGGAAAGATATTAAACGCTGGGAGGAAATTGATGATAAGATAGCCTCAGTAATCTCAAAATATGGCCATGAAGTTACAATTTTCAGGGCTTATGCACATACAGCTAAGTCAGATACGAGTTTTATGGAAAATTAACAAATGTTCTAGAGAGCATAAGCGCAAATAATTATTCGCAGATTTTAATTGAAAAGTAAGTGGTATAACGTGGAAACCACACAGTAAATGACAATGTGGAAAGGTCAGTGGACGTTTTGAGTCATTATTCTTGAAAATTTTAAATGATATCCTTCCTCATAAGCAGATCCACAAATATACAGAGAGAGACCTTCCAGAATTATTAGGTCAATAATCAACAATGTCATTCAAAATAAATATTTCAACCTTACAACTAATGATGATAGATTCTACAGGTGTGCTGAATGTGGCTCAGACCAGTTCGTGTTAGATACAAAGATTATAGTAACATCCAACGACCAAAGACAAATTTAAGAGACAAATATTCTCACTAGGACAATAGATGATTTGAAACGCAGCTTACATAACTTAAAACAAGAGGCTGTCCAATTTCTTCATAAATTACACACTTTTGTGTGGTAATGATCAGGTCGTTACAGCAAACAATGAAGAGGATATACGTTGCATGTGTATGTAGCTGGAAGAGTACAAAAAGCGGAGTTCGAAAATTTATTTTAGAAGACGGAATACAGGTATCTATGTTGAGGAAAACTTGGTCACTGAGTGTTTGAAGAGATTAAATTATGTAAAAAGTTTAAGTATCTGGATGCTATCCTATCGTGTGATGGGAAATATGATACAGATTTCGAACAATGGATCAGGCAGGAAGGGCGGCCATGCAAAAATTACATCTTGGAATATGGTTCTCAAAAATGAGTATAATGGTTAAAATACATTTATTCAAATCCATCATGGAAGCAATAACAAGCTGTGGGAGTGAGTGCTGGAAACTCATAGAAAGAAACAAAAGGAGACACTGAGCTTTAGAAATGGACCATATGAGTACAGCATGTGTGATTTCCCAACTTGATCACATAATAAATAAGGAAACAAGGGAAAGAGTTCAAACTCATTATGCACTGAGGAGCCAAAGAAACTAATACACCTGCCTAATATCGTGTAGGGCTTCCCGAGCAAGCGGAAGTGCCACAATACTACGTGACATGGACTCGACTAATGTCTGAAAGAATTCTGGAGGGAAATGACACATAGAAACCTGCAGGGCTGTCCACAAATCCGTAAGGGTACTAAAGGGTGGAGATCTATTCTGAATATATTCAATAATGTTCACATCATTGGAGTTTGGTGGCCAGCGCAAGTGTTTAAACTCAAGTCTTCCTTGCGCTACTCAGCAGTCATTATGGACGTGTGGGGTGTCGCATTGTCCTACCAGAATTTCCCAAGTTCGTCTGAATACATAATAGACATGAATGGATGCAAGTGATCAGCAGGATGCTAAATATGTTTTTCTTACATGTCACCTCTTCTTCCGTGTGTTTTTGCTTTTAGGAAGCTTTAATAGTCGAGTGCTAGTAATAGTGTTCCATAGGTATCGTGTTTGTTTTGAATACAGTCAGAGAGAGTCCCTTTAGTCTGCCACAGTGCCAGTACTGCTAGTGTTTGTTTTGAATACAGTCCAGAGAGAGGTAGTCAAATTTTCATTGTTTTCTACAAGAAGTGTCTAGTAACCACAGTTTAGTCAACTATCAGCCGCCTTTAGTGAATTAGCAGTTTAGTTAAAAGTTGATTAACTCTCTACAGTAAGTTGATTTCTTAGGATGGACAGGATGTGTGACTGCTGTGTGCGGACGCAGGAGGAGCTGGCCACTGTTAGCGAGCAGCTGAATGTGTTGATGGCCGCAGTCAGCCGTCTTCAGGCTGTTGCCTCTGAGTGTAGCGGCAGTGGGGAGGCTGGTGCGTAACATGGTACACCCCAGATGTTACATGCTTCACCCACTGTCACTGCTGTCGAGACATCTTCGCGGATACCGGGCGCGGTTGGTCCACTCTCTCCCCAAGGGGAGTGGCGGGTTCAGCGGCTTTCGCGGCGCACGAGGCGGAGGGTCAATGTGGAGGCTGGCCGTGTGGCATCGCCCGCTCTGCCTGTGAGTGGACGTATGGGCGCTCCTTCAGAAAGGTCCGAGCAGGAACAATGGGGGAGTGGTTTATTAGTGATTGGGAGCTCCAACGTTAGGCGGGTGAAGGAGCACCTTAGGGGAGTAGCGGAAAGGTCGGGGAAGAAGGCCAGCGTTCACTCTGTCTGCTTGCCGGGGGGTCTCATTCGAGATGTGGAGGAGGCCCTGCCGGCGGCGATAGAGAGTACTGGGTGCACCCGACTGCAAATTGTTGCTCATGTCGGCACCAATGACTCCTGCCGTCTGGGTTCAGAGGTCATCCTCAGATCGTACAGGCGGTTGGTGGAGTTGGTGAAGGCGGAAAGCCTCGCTCGCGGCGTGGAATCAGAGCTAACTATTTGTAGTATCGTTCCCAGAACCGATCGCGGTCCTCTGGTTTGGGGCCGAGTGGAAGGTTTGAACCAGAGGCTCAGACGAGTCTGCGGAGATCTGGGGTGTAAATATCTCGACCTCCGCTATCGGGTGGAGAAATGTAGGGTCCCCCTCAATATTTCAGGGGTGCACTACACGCAGGAAGCTGCTACAAGAGTAACGGAGTACGTGTGGAGTGCACGTGGAGTGCACATGTGGGTTTTTTAGGTTAGAGAATTCCCTCCCTAGGCCCGACAAGACGTCTCCTAAGACGCGGCAAGGTAGGAGTAGGCAAAATGCAACAGGGAATAACAATATTAATCTGCTAATAATAAACTGCAAGAGCGTCTATAGAAAGGTCCCAGAACTGCTCTCATTAATAGACAGTCACAATGCCCACATAGTACTAGGGACAGAAAGTTGGCTGAAACCAGATGTAAACAGTAACGAAATTCTAAACTCAGATTGGAATGTATAGCGCAGAGACAGGCTGAACAGTGAAGGGGGAGGCGTGTTTATAGCGATACGAAGTGCAGTAGTATCGAAGGAAATTGACGGAGATCCGAAATGTGAAATGATTTGGGTGAAAGTCACGGTTAAAGCAGGCCCAGACATGGTAATTGGATGTCTCTATAGGCCGCCGGGCTCAGCAGCTGTTGTGGCTGAGCACCTGAAGGATAATTTGAAAAATATTTCGAGTAGGTTTCCCCACCATGTTATAGTTCTGGGTGGAGATTTTAATTTTCCGGATATAGACTGGAAGACTCATTCATAACGGGTGGCAGGGACAAAAAATCCAGTGAAATTTTTTAAGTGCTTTATCTGAAAACTACCTTGAGCAGTTAAACAGAGAACCGACTTGTGGCGATAACATATTAGATATTCTGGTGACAAACAGACGTTAACTATTTGCAACAGTTAACGCAGAAATAGGGAATCAGCGATCATAAAGCGGTTAGTGCATCGATGACTTTAGCCGTAAATAGAAATATTAAAAAAGGTAGGAAGATTTTTCTGTTTAGCAAAAGTGACAAAAAGCAGATTTCAGAGTACCTGATGGCTCAACACAAAAGTTTTGTCTCAAGTACAGATACTGTTGAGGATCAGTGGACAAAGTTCAAAACCATCGTACAATATGCGTTAGATGAGTACGTGCCAAGCTAGATCGTAAGAGATGGAAAAGAGCCGCCGTGGTACAACAACCGAGTTTGAAAACTCCTGCGGAAGCAAAGGGAACTTCACAGCAGACATAAACGTAGCTAAAGCCTTGCAGACAAAAATTACGCGAAGCGAAATGTAGTGTGAGGAGGGCTATGCGAAAGCCGTTCAATGAATTCGAAAGTAAAGTTCTATGTACTCACTTGGCGGAAAATCCTAAGAAATTTTGGTCTTATGTCAAAGTGGTAGGTGGATCAAAACAAAATGTCCAGAAACTCTGTGACCAAAATGGTACTGAAACAGAGGATGACAGACTAAAGGCCGAAATACTAAATGTCTTTTTGCAAAGCCTTTTCACGGAGGAAGAATGCACTGTAGTTGCTTCTCTAGAATGTCGCACAGAAAGCAAAATGGTAGATATCGAAATAGACGACAGAGGGATAGAGAAACAATTAAAATCGCTCAAAAGAGGAAAGGCCGCTGGACCTGATGGGATACCATTTCGATTTTACACAGAGTACGCGAAGGAACTTGCTCCCCTTCTTGCAGAGGTGTACCGTAGGTCTCTAGAAGAGCGTAGCGTTCCAAAGGATTGGAAAAGGGCACAGGTCATTCCCCTTTTCAAAAAGGGAAGTCGAACAGATGTGGAGAACTATATCTCCAACGTCTACCAGTTGTAGAATTTTGGAACACGTATTATGTTCCAGTATAATGACTTTTCTGGAGACTAGAAATCTAGTCTGTAGGAATCAGCATGGGTTTCGAAAAAGACGATCGTGTGAAACCCAGCTGGCGCTATTCGTCCACGAGACTCAGAGGGCCATAGACACGGGTTCGCAGGTAGATGCCGAGTTTTTTGACTTCCGCAAGGCGTTCGATACAGTTCGCCACAGTCGTTTAATGAACAAAGTAAGAGCATATGGACTATCAGACCAATTGTGTGATTGGAGTGAAGAGTTCCTAGATAACAGAACGCAGCATATTATTCTCAATGGAGAGAAGTCTTCCGAAGTAAGAGTGATTTCAGGTGTGCCGCAGGGGAGTGTCGTAGGACCGTTGCTATTCACAATATACATAAATGACCTTGTGGATGACATAGGAAGTTCACTGAGGCTTTTTGCGGATGATGCTGTAGTATATGGAGAGGTTGTAACAATGGAAAATTGTACTGAAATGGAGGAGGATCTGCAGCGAATTGATGCATGGTGCAGGGAATGGCAATTGAATCTCCATGTAGACAAGCGTAATGTGCTGCGAATACATAGAAAGAAAGATCCCTTATCATTTAGCTACAATATAGCAGGTCAGCAACTGGGAGCAGTTAATTCCATAAATTATCTGAAAGTTCGCATTAGGAGTGATTTAAAATGGAAAGATCATAAAAAGTTGATCGTAGGTAAATCAGATGCCAGAATGAAATTCATTGGAAGAATCCTAAGGAAATGCAATCCGGGAACAAAGGAAGTATGTTACAGTACGCTTGTTCGCCCACTACTTGAATACTGCTCTGCAGTGTGGGATCCGTACCAGATACGGTTGATAGAAGATATAGAGAAGATCCAATGGAGAGCAGCGTGCTTCGTTACAGGATCATTTAGTAATCGCTAAAGCGTAACTTAGATGATCGATAAACTCCAGTGGAAGGAAGACTCTGGAGGAGAGACGCTCAGTAGCTCAGTACAGGCTTTTGTTCAAGTTTCGAAAACATACCTTCACCGAGGAGTCAAGCAGTATATTGCTCCCTCCTACGTATATATCGCGAAGAGACCATGAGGACAAAATCAGAGACATTAGAGCCCACACAGATGCATACCGACAATCCTTCTTTCCACGATCAGTATGAGACTGGAATAGAAGGGAGAACCATTAGGGGTACTCAAGGTACCCTCCGCCACACACCGTCACGTTGCTTGCGGAGTATGGATGTAGATGTAGATATACGTACGTGTCACCTGTCAGAGTTGGATCTAGACGTATCAGGGGTCCCATAGCACTCCTACTGCACAATCTCCACACCATTACAGAGTCTCTACGAGCTTGAATAGTCCCTTGCTGACACGTAGGGTACAGGGATACAAGAGGTTGTCTCCTTAACCATAAACGTCATCCGCTCGATACAATATGAAACGAGACTAGTCCATCAGGCAACATAATTCTAGTCATCAACAGACTAATGCCGGTGTGACGGCCCCAAGCGGGGTATAAAGCTTTTTAAGTGCGGTTTTCAAGGATACACGAAGGAGCCTTCTCCTCCGAAAGCCCACATCGAAGATGTTTCGTTGAATGGTTTACTCGCTGACACTCGTTGATGGTCCCGCATTGAATTCTTGCATCAGTTTGCGGAAGGGTTGCACTTCTGTCACGTTGAAAGATTCTTTTCGGACGTCATTGGCTCCGTTCTTACACGATCTTTTTTCAGCCACAGTGATGTCGGGGATTTGATGTTTTATCACATTCCTGATATTCACGGTACACTCGTGAAATGGTCGTACGGGAAAATCCTTACTTCATCGGTACCACAGAGATGCTGTGTCCCATAGATCGATCGCCGACCATTACTATTCACACTGTCACTACCTCTTATCATATACTCTGCCACAATACTCTCATGTGCTTCCATTTTCTTCTTCTTTCTTCTTCCAGTCACATGCGGCATACAGCAAGCCAGTGCCTAACAGTATTGGTTAAAACAGTCTTGGTTGCAATTTTATTTTTTTTATTTTCTACGACGCGTTTCGCCTTATTCAGGCATCTTCAGGTTATCTTAATTTGGTATTTCTTAGAAGAATCCTTTAGTCAGTGTAGCTAAAGGGCATCGTCGAATATATCAGGCCTGATATATTCGACGATGCTCTTTGGCTACATTGACTACAGGATTCTTCTAAGAAATACCTAATTAAGATAATCTGAAGATGCCTGAATAAGGTGAAACGCGACGTTGAAAAATAAAAAACTAAAATTGCAACCAAGACTGTTCTGTTTTTAACAAATACTGATCTTCTTCTTCCTCTCCCCACCCCCACTCCCTCTTCCTGTCTCCTTCACTCTTTCCCTGGTATCGTACTGTCACTGTCAATAGCGTTCCACAGCCACTATATCCATCCCTTTCTGTCACACTGGCATTGTCTCCTTCGCTGTCTCTATAACCCAACCACTGCCTACAATCTTCGAGTATTTAATAATTTACCTGATTTTTGCAACTCCCACAGTGTTCTTCTCTCTCAAAACAAAAAAGGTACGAATATGTTCGCATGTCCAAATTTTTCAGGAAATTTTGGAAGGCGCTGAGGATGATAGAATGAGGCATCTGGTATTCCATTTTTCAGCTACAATTTTTTAAATAAATAGGAACACCTTCTCACATTATGGGCTCCGTAGGAGGAGACAGAAAATATCTTCCCATATTATACGTGCTCTAGTGCATTGTTAGCACTCTCCCTTCCTTTTCTGAATCGATGCCAGAGCTACCACTACGGTTATGACGTGCAAGCC
Organism: Schistocerca gregaria; assembly: GCF_023897955.1. NCBI lineage: Eukaryota > Metazoa > Arthropoda > Insecta > Orthoptera > Acrididae > Schistocerca > Schistocerca gregaria. Next base: position 351,310,527 of record NC_064922.1, on the reverse strand, counting down.
CATTTTGCAACTGCACCTACGAGCATTACGTGTAGGCATATACTGACTGGGCCCACATGGCTTCTGCATGCTGCTGGTTTAATGTGGCGCACCAGTTTCTTGGAGCGCTCACGAGAATGTATCGATTATCAATGGCCGATATTACACGCTGTCTGCCTCTACTGTAATTCCACAATGTATTATGCGTTAACTGGAAATTCTTCCGCGGCCTGTGTACCAAGGATGGACGTTGAATATCATCTCAAGAACGTCTTTGCAAGATTTGAAGTGCTCCCACTAGAAATTACACCAGTACTGTGGGAAACAGTACACCGACTGAAACAGAAGCTACACATTCCCAAACAATTGTTACTTGAGTAGATGGATATAATATTCGTAAATAAGAATGATATTCTTCTAATACTCTACACTATTTAGTGTCGCAATGGAACAATAAAATACGCGAAAACCTTGCCTTCAAGAAACAATGTTTTTTATTTACTTCAGGAATTAATTCCTTTGAATATTTTATACTTAATTTTATCAATGAAGTCATTTAGCATATCTAATCAGTGAGGCAAGTTCAATAGTTTTCACTACCGTTTTCATGTAGAAAGAAGGCCCCCTTTTTACTATTGTGTAAAGAAATAATAATTCAATAAGTTTTTTGGTATCATCAAACAACAAGTTACGATGGAATTAATAACTCGTTAGGAAAAGCAGAAAGACCTATACGTTGACAACTGTTGTTTCTCGGAAAGAGACCATTTTAATTTTAGTTGCCTACAGGAAATGCCGGGGAATAATGGCTGAAGGATGAGTGAGGATGTGTGTTAACCGCATGAATCACTGTTTACAGTGACTACTTCTAAACATGTAGATGGAATGAACCCGTATCTGAACCGGTATTGGTTTCTGGACATGTACACTATGTATCCGGACACCTCCGAAAACATACGTTTTTCATATTACGTGCATTGTTTTGCAGCCTACTGCCCGGTACTCCATATCACCGAGCTCACTAGTTATTATACGCCTGCATCTCGTGGTCGTGCGGTAGCGTTCTTGCTTCCCGCGCCCGGGTTCTCGGGTTCGATTCCCGGCGGGGTCAGGGATTTTCTCTGCCTCGTGATGGCTGGGTCTTGTGTGATGTCCTTAGGTTACTTAGGTTTAAGTGGTTCTGAGTTCTAGGGGACTGATGACCATACCTGTTAAGTCCCATAGTGCTCAGAGCCATTTGAACCATTTTAGTCATTATACATCGTGAGAGAGCAGAATGGGGCGCTTTGCGGAACCCTCGGACTTCGCGCGTTGTCAGGTGATTGGGTGTCACTTGTGTCATACGTCTCTACGCGATATTGCCACACTCCTAAACATCCCTAAGTCCACTGTTTCCCATGTGATAGTGAGCTGGAAACGTGAAGAGACACGTGTAGCACAGGAGCGTTCAGGCCGACCTCGTCGGTTGACTGACAGACACCGCCGACAGTTGAAGAGGGTCGTAATACGTAACAGGTTGACATCTATCCAGACCATCACACAGGAATTCCAAAGCGCTCCAACCCACCAAACGACCTGAGGCAACAGGAGAGGAGCAGGAAGAAGAGACCAGGGAAGTAGCCTTTCTACCGTATGTTGGGCCTATATCTGCTATGATCAGCAGTATCTTGAATAAAACACTATATCAAGAGTGTGTTCTGCTCACCTAACAAGATAAGGACGCTCCTTGGAACTGTCAAGAATGATTTGGGGTTAAGGAAACCTGTTGTGTACTATACACCATGTGAATGTGGGATGTCTTACATCGGTCAAACTACCAGAAAAGTAGAAATAAGGTGTAAAAAACACCAGAGACATACCAGGCTACGACAGTAACTAAATCTACAATAGCAGAACATTGCCTGGACCTTGAGCACACCATGGATTATGACAAAACCAGGATCCTGACTCAGATCCCCGATTCTGGGCTGGTGTCATTAATAAATCGATTGAAATCAAGATGGCGGAGAATTTGATCAACCGGGAAGCAGGATATCAGCTTAGTACTGCGTGGAATCCTGTATTGCAACTACTACAGAAACGACTGAAGAAAGTTCCCTCCTCCAGGAATGAACTACAGTCGTCCAAGGGCGTAAGTAACGGAACAGGATGGCACACGCGATACCAGGCGGCAGCAAGCTCCTTGGAGGATGCAGCTCCAACAGCAGCCGGATGCAGCAGGAAGCGCACCTCACAGGCGCATACCGGGTTCAGAAGGCCAGGAGACTGGCTCGGCCATGAGAGAAACTGGCCGCGGTCGAGAACAGCATAAGGAACTTCAACAGAGCCATGATAGTGCTAGGATCGCGCCTATCGGACGCGGACCCAATATGGAACGCCTTGGGATGTCCGCTACCTTTAGAAGAGAGCCGCAAGGGGCCCGGACTGAAGATGGAGGGCTTAGAGACTGAAACCACAGCCAGAAATGGCCACAGTGGGCGGGAACGGCATAGGGAGCGCCACACACTGCGCGGGCACAAATATGTGACAAGGTCAGCTCGTCAACCAGTTTCAGGGAACACGCCGAGGTACGACGTCGAAATATCTTGTTGGGAAGATGCGGGCCACCGCAGTACACCCGGTTCTACACGGTGACAGGTACTAGACTGTTTATGAAGGCATATATAGGTCCTGGAAACATTACGAGACTCTCAGCAGAAGAATGCCATGTCATTGGGATGGTCCAACATGGGAAAATTTCCAAAAAATTCCCGATGGGTTAAGGTTTACTGAATTAGCTGCATCAGTTCGCTCAAATACATACGGCTGTTCGCCTGCAACTGACAAGGTCACTTTCAGCATTGGCTTGGGACTGGATCAGTTGCACATCAAACGTAATCGAGACAGAGAGCAACGGAGAAGCAGAAAGGGAAATTCAGTAGGCTTTCGCTGCAACAACATGGAGCAGAACATAAAGCTACGGAACGTGCTGTGATCAACATGGCATCAGGAAACATAGACACAGATGCCACCCAGCACTTTAGAAGGGACTTACCTTTGCTACTTCACCACGAAGCATCCCCTTCGCTGACATACTGAGTGTTGAACAAGCGGTTCGTAAGTTTACAAGTGATATGGCTCAGGAAAGTCGTAGAGAAACGAGCCGCAGTCTTTTAAACTCCAAACCACTAGCTTCGAACATGACTAGAGCTGAACGCAGTGGGCTCCGTGCTCTCCGGAATAATCCTCTCACCGTCGTCCTACCAACCGACAAGGGCAATGCTGCCATCTTAATGGATGTTGGAGGAAGACACATTCCAAAAATTACCTCGGGACCCAACATCCAGAGTAGTGAGGAAGACTTCAGAGTTTCTCGAACGGTCATCGCTGGAAGATAATATTATTAAGAACCTCCTCCCCAAGACACCAAGACATCCCAAGTTCTATGGTCTGCCGAAGATGCATAAGAAGGAAACACCGCTGAGGCCGATAGTGAGTATCATGGAATCGGCGACCTATAAACTTGATAAACATCTGGCCAGCCTCCTCTCTACGCTCATTGGACACTGTGGACAACATATAAAGAATACTGCGGACTTCATCAATCAGATTGAAGTTCTGCGACTTGCTGAAGGGGATATTATGGTTAGCTTCGATGTGGTTTCTTTATTCGCGTGTGTCCCCATCACAGACTCTATTGACTTGCTGTCGCAGCTCTTTGACGACACCATCGCGCATTTATTTAAGCACACGACGTCATCATATTTCTTACATGATGGAGAATATCTTAACCAAACTGACGGCGTGGCAATAGGAAGTCCATTAGCTCCAGTAGTAGCCAACCGCTTTATGGAGCGTTTCGAAGACATCGCCTTGAATACGGATCCTGCAAAAGCCGAGCTGTTTTTATCGCGACGTCGACGATGCCTTCGTCATTTGCCCACATTTCAAGAAAAGTTAGAAGAGTTGCTGGAGCACCTCAACAGCATCAACAAACACATAAACTTCACAATGGAAGTAGAGAATGAGGGTTCCCTGCCGTTCTTGGACATGCTTGTCCGTCGTAAACCCAATGGGTCTCTAGGTCACAGCGATCACCGCATGCCCACCTACACGGATCGGTATCTGGACGCCACCAGCTTCCATCACCCAGCACCGGAACAGTCAGTTATGAGGACCGTAGTACATGGAGCTGAAACCGTCTCAGACGCTGAAAATTTGCCGGGAGAATTGAACCACTTAGACCAAGTTTTTAAGGAAAACGGTTACAACAACAAACACATCTCACAAGTAGTTATCCAAGCAGACCTCTGAAGAAGACACCAAGCAGGTGGCGTTCTTACGTTTTGTGGTTCGACAACAGGGAAGATTAGTTGGCTCCTGAAGAGGCATAAAATAGACGCCATCTTCAGGCCTCCGGCAAAGATCCGGCAACTAACGAAATCTGTGAAAGACTATGTTGGCCTCAGAACGCCAGAAATTTACAAGATACCGTGTGGACGTGGGCAGGTCCATGTCGCCAGTCGGCCAGACTGTTCGCAGTATTCCACAACGCCGCATAGAACGTGAAAGGTGATACCGTCTGCGCTATCCGGAAAAGTCAGTTGTAGCAGAACCTGCTCTGGAAACCGACACCGAATTGCATTCGATGAGACGTCTATTATTAAACGGACTAATGGCTTCTGATATAGCGTGATAAACGAGGCCATAGAGATTAGAATTTCTGACAACACCTTCAGTAGAGACGGTAAATCGCAGATGAGTACAGCGTGGGATACGTTGTTGAGGGAGAGGAAGCGGGCCCGGCTGTCGCGCGGCCAAAACATTACCATGTACGGTGCGGGACCGGGCACCAGTGACGTCAAGAGTGACGTCACGAGCGATGGCGCTGCTATATCAGCACGGCAGTGACAACCACACGACAGTTATCCAGTTGACAACGTTGCCGTCATGGATCAAAATATATACATGTGGTTCAGAAGGAGAGAGGGCTATGAAGTAGCTTCGTTTTTCGGGGATGCAGTGACCTGGGCTACGTCTAAGCTTCCAGGTGAAGCCTTTTCTTCTCGTCGAAGTTCTTGCAATCAAGGAAGCCTTTAGACATGCAGAAAATCAGTTGGACGACAACCTGCAAAATATGGAGGAACCCTAATGTGACTCGAAAACTAATCATGTGATGGATATACTTAAATTAAGCTACTAGTGGGAATGCCGGCAGAAATGAATCTGGTTATTGTGCATGAAACATTAGTCGTCAGCTCACGTAACAAGTTACCAAAACATAGTGTGTGTGATTCCAGCTGTACTATTTGTTCCATTGCATAAGACTTTCCTTTCTGATTTAAGAGCGCAAACCTTTCAGGAATCGACACAAACCTGACAGGCTCGTTACAGTCGAAAGGATGTTTTTGTATTTCACCAAGACCTTTCTGCTCTGAGCAATTTTTTTGTCCTGGTATTTTATTTGAATGACGTTCCGGGATGAACGAATGTTCAAAAAGAATGGGAATAAGTTTTGTAGCTACGTACAGCTAAGGTTCCATGTGCCAGATTTCATTCGAATCTCATCCATACCAAACCAGAGCTCCTGCTTTCGTCTGTATTTAGCTTACTGCTTTGGACAGTCGTTAAGTCACTAAAAAAGATACAAACATGAACCAAGTCTTAACTGAGTCTTCTGCTCATCACTTGCCGTGTGCCGCTCTGCAGGTTCGCAGGAGAGCTTCTGTAAAGTTTGGAAGGAAGGAGACGGATACTGGCAGAAGTAAAGCTGTGAGTACCGGGCGTGAGTCGTGCTTCGGTAGCTCAGATGGTAGAGCACTTGCCCGCGAAAGGCAGAGGTCCCGAGTTCGAGTCTCGGTTGGGCACACAGTTTTAATCTGCCAGGAAGTTTCATATCAGCGCACACTCCGCTGCAGAGTGAAAATCTCATTCTGAATATCGACTGTATTTTACATTCATCTGTAATATTATAGGCTCGATAATATTCTTGGTTTTATTTTTGCTAAAAAGTTATATTTGTCACTTATCCACTTTTCTTGTGATTCTAATTTTAAAAGCATCATCTTAATTAGAAATATCCTGTGCTAACATGCGTCACTTACTTCGGGACAACACTGGAGACATTTCGGTTTCTAGTGTTATATTCTGTGGTCTTCACTATACTCTTAATATGATGTCAGTGCATATCTTAATAGTCCATTAACTACTATAGCATGATTATATTGTGCATTTTCCTGACACAGCTTTAGAAGAACATTGTAACTTCTCACTAATGTCTTATGTTGTTCCTGTAATCACATGGTGCACTGAATGAAAGTTTTCATAGGTTTATTACCAGCTGCTAGGAATTACGAACTTTACACAATGCGATGCAAGAAATCGGTTTCTTATGAAGTATCGAAGCGAAGATTAAGAAGTAATGAAGAACAAATAATAAAACGTCGTCACTTTCGTTCAAAGTCAATACGCTTGTTAGCAATAAAGCTTTCGCAAGGGGACAAAATTAGCGACCTCTTGGAAGAGAGAACGAGCAATTTATGTCCGACTGGTTCGGTATTGGAATAATCAGCAGGGAAATAAAACGCTCGCTGAATTTTTCTGCATGAGTATTCTGAGACTCTGTTAAATGAATTTTTATCTGATTCAGATGTAAGAACTGAAAACTCTTTTAACACGTCACTCGCTTTTGATTGAATATTTTTGTAATTATAGTCAAGAACGCTTTTTGCCAATTCAAAAGGCGATGTTACTTCCAACTGCAGATCGTATCAGAAGAACGCAGAGTCCTGATATTATTTTATTTCCTTGGCCGCAGCATCTGAACTATTCTTGTGAAACCGCGCTGGTACTGATGGTAGGGCATGGGACGGGCCAGCTGCAACTAATGCACCAAACGGTTAAATCAGTCACGGACAAGTAAGGGAATCTATTAAATAAACATATTCGTTATATAACAGCTATCTTCTGATAAGGGGATGCGTCATTGTTACGTTGTCTTCCCATGCTATTCTCTGGTCTCAAGATATGACTGCGTTTTGTCTCAATGTAAAGAAAACAAACAATAAAGGAATATATTGAATAGACGCTTCTCTGTGGTGCGCATCACAAATATGGCCTTTGACACTGAAGAAATACATAAAAATCCCCATATTCGTCATAACAAAGAGTTTGGAAATAAAATGCTTGTTTACATATGGCCAATCCTCCCTTACTATGGACAAATATTCAATGACTAGACGAAGAATTGATTATTTTTTCTGAGCAGAATTGCCAGCAAAATAGACAGTTTTGAAAGACACAGAAACTTTCAGTTTCTTATGTTGCCCACACAGTGATTTTCAAGTGGATAAAAACGTGCCTACGCAATATGAAAAATCTGTAAAATCCTGTGCCATACGTGTGCTTTTCATGCCAAATACGTAACTATGGCATGGCATGTTTTTGTATCCCAGGGTCTGTTCAAACAACTTGAAACACATGCTTTATCACAAATTCTGTCTCATCAGAAGCCAATTATGATGGAAATTAAAGTCGCAATTACTAGAGTAAAACTGACGACGAAACTTCAAAATGTTCCAACGCTGCGAGCAGTGTTCAAAGTCGTTATCAACCAGTTGAATACACTTCAAAGATCACAACACGAGAAGCTATACTCCGAAAAGGTCTGGAGAAAAGAGATGATTCCAGCTGAATTACGTTATGGTCAGACAGAGATGCGTATCCAGGATAAAATATATAGTAGGATCACAATTTAATAATAATAAAGAATAGGCTCAAGTTCGAGAGACTCGTTTGGAAGAGTCAATATGCCTAGAAGTGGGATACTGAAGTACTCAGGAAGGCTAAGACGTTTTCTTACTCGGATGCTATAGATACTTCGATAATTAATACCACTTTTTGCAGTTCAGTTGAAAAGGAGTAAACATATCTGAAAAGAAGTTTGACAGACAATCATTAGTGCAAAGTAGGCAGGTACTTTGAGTAACGGAAGATATACAACGAAAGGTGGAAGCACAAAAGTATTCAGGAAAGGTTCAAATAACTTACGGGAATGCAGCCGTATGACGTTATCGACAACCGCCGATGTTTCGACAGGAGCACATCGTGCCAATTTCAAAGAAAAACTATATGCGGTCTGAAAATATCGGTTTTCAGAGAAAGTCCCTAAAGATAACAAACACATACACTGTAGACGCTAGCACCATCACAAACCAAAGACGACCGACTTTAGAAGTTATTGACAATGATATTAATAATCAGCATGTAAGTTCGCATAAACTCTGTCCTCGTGTTTATTGACAAGTGAGGAAGCAGGATTCCATCAGAAGTTAAATAAAACCCACCATCTCTGTATGGTTACATGATACTTTAATTTCAACAGTCCTGATAGTCTGACCAATTTATGACATACCACAATTGCAAAGAATAAGCTAGACATCCGCCTTACGCCAACTAAGATCATCCTTTACGGAAACTAAAGGGACCCTGATCTTAGATGGTGGTCAGCAAACAAACTTCACATCATATTTCCGCAAAATACGACCAGTCCTCTTCGCAATTCTTCCTGCGTTAGGGAAAAGGCCTTAGATTTTGGTGCCACCTTGGTATTGTCACTAACCCGGTGCCCAGAGAGCCAGAATTTATGTGCCCTCATCCGTTGATTAGTAAATTCAGTGTCGACAATTTTTGACGTCAGTAATCTTTGGTTCGTGATGGTGCTAGTGTTTTCAGTCTGCATGAGTTATCTTTCCGGAACTTCTTTAAAAACTGAAGTTTTAAATTCAATTACACAAGGTTTACCTGCTGCACTTCTGCTTTTAAAATTCAGAGTGAGCTCCTTTCGAAATATCGGTGGTTGTAGTCGACGTCACCCGGCTCCATTGACGTTAGTTATTTGAACATTGTATACGCTGGAAGAAACTAACTCTCATATTCGGCGAAACCTCTGCAACAATTTTTATAAATGACCTAACCGTGTTCAGAGAGGATAAATTAAATATAGTTGGCTATTGAGTTCAAATGGCTCTGAGCACTATGGGACTTAATATGTATGGTCATCGGTCCCCTAGAACTTAGAACTACTTAAACCTAACTAACCTAAGGACATTACACAACACCCAGTCATCACGAGGCAGAGAAAGGCTACGGAGTGTTTGCTACTGTTGGAAGTAGTTTCCTGCTGTTGTTGTGGTTTCCTGTCCAAAGGGTGCTTTGATGCAGTTCTCCATGCTACTCTACAGAATAACTACTGCAATGTACATATTCCTACACTCCTGGACATTGAAATAAGAACACCGTGAATTCATTGTCCCAGGAAGGGGAAACTTTATTGACACATTCCTGGGTCAGATACATCACATGATCACACTGACAGAACCACAGGCACACAGACACAGGCAACAGAGCATGCACAATGTCGGCACTAGTACAGTGTATATCCACCTTTCGCAGCAATGCAGGCTGCTATTCTCCCATGGAGACGATCGTAGAGATGCTGGATGTAGTCCTGTGGAACGGCTTGCCATGCCATTTCCACCTGGCGCCTCACTTGGACCAGCGTTCGTGCTGGACGTGCAGACCGCGTGAGACGACGCTTCATCCAGTCCCAAACATGCTCAATGGGGGACAGATCCGGAGAACTTGCTGGCAAGGGTAGTTGACTTACACCTTCTAGAGCACGTTGGGTGGCACGGGATACATGCGGACGTGCATTGTCCTGTTGGAACAGCAAGTTCCCTTGCCGGTCTAGGAATGGTAGAACGATGGGTTCGATGACGGTTTGGATGTACCGTGCACTATTCAGTGTCCCCTCGACGATCACCAGAGGTGTACGGCCAGTGTAGGAGATCGCTCCCCACACCATGATGCCGGGTGTTGGCCCTGTGTGCCTCGGTCGTATGCAGTCCTGATTGTGGCGCTCACCTGCACGGCGCCAAACACGCATACGACCATCTTTGGCACCAAGGCAGAAGCGACTCTCATCGCTGAAGACGACACGTCTCCATTCGTCCCTCCACTCACGCCTGTCGCGACACCACTGGAGGCGGGCTGCACGATGTTGGGGCGTGAGCGGAAGACGGCGTAACGGTGTGCGGGACCGTAGCCCAGCTTCATGGAGACGGTTGCGAATGGTCCTCGCCGATACCCCAGGAGCAACAGTGTTCCTAATTCGCTGGGAAGTGGCGGTGCGGTCTCCTACGGCACTGCGTAGGATCCTACGGTCTTGGCGTGCATCCGTGCGTCGCTGCGGTCCGGTCCCAGGTCGACGGGCACGTGCACTTTCCGCCGACCACTGGCGACATCATCGATGTACTGTGACCTCACGCCCCACGTGTTGAGCAATTCGGCGGTACGTCCACCCGGCCTCCCGCATGCTCACTATACGCCCTCGCTCAAAGTCCGTCAACTGCACATACGGTTCACGTCCACGCTGTCGCGGCATGCTACCAGTGTTAAAGACTGCGATGGAGCTCCGTATGCCACGGCAAACTGGCTGACACTGACGGCGTCGGTGCACAAATGCTGCGCAGCTAGCGCCATTCGACGGCCAACACCGCGGTTCCTGGTGTGTCCGCTGTGCCGTGCGTGTGATCATTGCTTGTACAGCACTCTCGCAGTGTCCGGAGCAAGTATGGTGGGTCTGACACACCGGTGTCAATGTGTTCTTTTTTCCATTTCCAGGAGTGTATACCTGCTTACTGGATTCATCTTTTGCCCTCCCTCTACGATATTTACCCTCCCCCCCCCTCCATACACACGCCCTACTTCAAATACTAAAGTGGTGATCCCTTAATTTGGTCTAGTTGTGCCACATATCACTTGTCTCCCTAATTCTACTCAGTATCTCCTCATTAGTTACGTAATCGATCCCTCTAATTTTCAACATTCTTCTGTAGCACCGCATTTCGATAGCTTCTATTTTCTCTTTGTCTAAACTGTTGACAGCTAGCGTTTCACTTTTACAGATGGCTACACTCCTGGCAAATGTCTTCAGAAAAGATTTCCTAACTCTTAAGTCTGTATCGACGTTAACAAATGTCTCTCCTCAAAAATGCTTTCCTTGCCATTGCCAGTCTACATTTTATATCGTCTCTGATCCGATCATCATCGGTTATCTTACTGCCCAAATGGCGAAACTCATCTACTACTTTAAGTGCTCGTTTCATAATCTAATTCTCTTAGCATAACTTATTTAATTCAACTACATTCCATTATCCTTACTTTGCTTTTATTGTTGTTCATCTTATATGCTCCTTTCAAGACACTGTCCATTCTGTTCAACTGCTCTTCCAAGTCCTTTGCTGTCTGACAAAATTACAATGTGGTCGGTCAATCTTACTGAAGTTTTTATTTCTTTTCCTTGGACTTTAATTGTTAGTCCAAATTTTTCTTTGGTTCCCTTTGCTGCTTGTTCAGTGTGCAGATTGTATAATAGTGGGGACAAGCTACAACCCTGTCCCCCTCGCTTCTTAACCGCTGCTTCCCTTTCACTCCATTCGACTGTCCGCCCCGGTAGCTGGGTGCTCAGCGCGACAGACTGTCAATCCAAAGGGCCCGGGTTCGATTCCCGGTTGGGTCGGAGATTTTCTCCACTCAGGGACTGGGTGTTGTGTTGTCCTAACCATAATCATCTCATCCCCATCGACGCGCAAGTCGCCGAAGTGGCGTCAAATCGGAAGACTTGCACCAGGCGAACGGTCTACCCGACGGGAGGCCCTCGTCACACGACATTTCATTTCATACTCCCTTTGACTGCCATCAGGTTTTTGTACATGTTGTAAATACGACTAGCTCTTCACTTCAGCTATTTTACCCATGCTGCCTCCATAATTTCAAATGGAGTATTCCAGTGAACATTGGACAAACCTTTCTCTAACTCTACAAATGCTACAAACATAGGTTTGTCTTTCCTTAACCTGTTTTCTAAGGTAGGTCGTAGTGTCAGTATTGCCTCGCGTGTTCCTATATTTCTCCGGCTTTTAGACTGGTCTTCCCGGTCGGTTCCTACCAGTTTTTTTCCATTCTTCTGTAAGGCATTCGTGTTAGTATTGTGCAACCATGAGTTATTAAACTGACAGTTCAAAAATTTCACACCTGTTAGAAACTGTTTTCTTTGGAACTGGAATTACTACATTCTTCTTGAAGTCTTAGTGTATTTCGTTTGTCTCAAACATTCTTGCACACTAGATGGAAAAGTTTTCTTATGGCTGACTCTCCCAAGGCTGATGAATATCATCTACTTCCTGTGTCTTGTTTCCACTTAGATATTTCAGACCTCTGTCAAATTCCTCTCGCAGTATCAAATCTCCCATCTCACGTTCATCTACGTTCAATTCTCTTCCTGTATTATTGCATTCAGGTTCATCCCCCTTGTATAGACCCTATATGTACTCCTTCCAACTTTCTGCTTTACCTCCGTTTCTTAAGACTGGTTTATATCTGAACTCTTGATATTCATACAGCTGCTTCCCTTTTCCCCAAAGGATCTATTTAATTTTCCTGTAGGCGGTATCCATCTTTCCCCTACTCAAGTATGCTTCTAAATCCTTGCATTTTCTCTCCATCAATTCTTGCTTAACCAGCTTGCACTTCCTGTCAATCTCACTGTTTAAAGTGTAATCCCTTTCGACTGCTTCATTTGCTGCATCTTTTAATTTTTTCCTTCCATCGGCTGGAGTGGCCGTGCGGTTCTAGGCGCTACAGTCTGGAGCCGAGCGACCGCTCCGGTCGCAGGTTCGGGTCCTCCCTCTGGCATGGATGTGTGTGATGTCCTTAGGTTAGTTAGGTTTAATTAGTTCTAAGTTCTAGGCGACTGATGACCTCAGAAGTTAAATCGCATAGTGCTCAGAGCCATTGGAACCATTTTTTTTCCTTCCATCAATTAAATTCAATATTTCTTGTGTTATCCAGGTTCCATTAAAGTGAAGTAGACAATTCATTTAAGTTAATGCGCGTTTAAGTTGATGCGCGTTTGGAGCACAGCATTGTATGGTAGCGAGACATGGACAGTGAGAAAACCGGAACAGAAGAGAACCGAAGCCTTTGAGATGTGTACTGAGACGGTAAGGCATGAGGAAGTTCTTCGCAGAATCGACAAGGATAGGAATATATGGAAAACACTGACAACAAGAAGGAACAGAGTGATAGGATAAGTGTGAGGACTTCAGGGAATAACATCTATGGCACTAAAGGAAGAAGTAGAGGATAAACTGTAGAAGAAGACAAAGATACGAATACGTCCAGCAAATGAGGAGGTGGCTAGGAACAGCTGCTCTGAGACGAAAAGCGTGGCACTGGAAGATTCGTGGCGGGCCCCATTGAAGCATCCGAAAGACTGATTACTCACAAAAAATATCTGGACTATCATTCCACCACAACGTGAGACTGACTTTATTGGCGTTATTAGGTTACAGTTACACAAAGTAGATATCCGTCGGAGACAATATGTCACGATTGTACCGATCAAGTATTTAATCCTACAAATGGACAATTTATGTTGGTCTGGATAGTTGTCTTCCGTAATAATTGCTGTTTAGACAATAATCCCTTCTGATCAGCCAGAATGTTATGATCACCTACCTGACAGCCATTATGTGGTGCATCCATCTTTGTCGCGGATAACAGCGGTGACGCGTTGTGACGTGGAAGCAGTGAGACCTCGGTAGATCGCTGGAGGGAGTTAGCACCACATATGCCTCATATGTCAGATAATTTCCGTAAATTCCGGAGTGAGGGATGATAAGCTCTGACGCCACGTTCAGTTACATTCGATGTGTTCGATGGGGTTCAGTTCTGGTGGAACTCGCCACTGTTTACCTCGAACCACCCCATCTCACTCCTGGCCTTGTGACGTGGCGTATTATCTTGTTAAAAATACCGGCGCCGTCGGGAAACATGATAATCATGAAGGGGTGAACGTGGTTTGTAAGCCGTGCACGATACTCCTTGGCCAACCTAGTTGCATCCACCTTCAGTCGTAGTTGCCGATATCGCGGCGTCAGCATTGCCAAATGCATGTGTCAATAGCTGCGGAGGTCCATCGTTAAGAATTTTCAGTGCACTGTGTGTTCAGACACAGCACTCCTCGAACATTCGACAAGTGGTAAAGTTTCCGAAATGCTCGTGCCGAGCCTCCGGGCCATCAAAATCCTCCCTCGGTCAAACCGAGATAGATCGCGCTTTTCCCGTTCCACCGACGGACAGAACGCTCAGTGATACTGCATGCATCCTGCGTGTGTCTGACTAGCAGTCATTCCTCGACAGGTGACGCTGATATCGGCTGGGCGGGTTTTTATCGACAGTATATCGATGGTCATAATGTTCTGATCAGTGTATATGGAGGTAAGTGAATAACGGATACAACAGTTTCTGATACACAAAGGATGAGAAATTTCTGAAAGAAAGAAAGGTACAGAAAACTACACTAAATTATTAGAAATATTTTGATCTACTTACAGTGTCAGTGCTTCTCTTTCTTGCCCAAATCCTCAAAAAGTCTTGTGAAAGCACTGAAATTGAATCGATAGTTAGTGGCTGAAGTTGTGGATTCATTTTTCAGTTTTTGCGTAAAGTACAATGCAGATATAATGACGGTATATTGTAATCAACTTAAAATTATTATTGTTGTGTTAACTTTACCAATAATTAATTTTTACTTGTAAATCCAATAACTGTACACTTATATGAGAAATGTTATTTATGTGTTGCAGAATCCGCAATCAAGGAAAAAATCTTTCGTTATTTTTTAGATGCAGTATGTTGCTGTCTTGGCTCAAATTAAAAAAAAATTGTCTTAAAATCAAAAACTCACTATCAATTTGGAACAGGCTGTCACCTCACAAAGAACAGAAAAACTGCTTAAATTTATGCCTACAAGCGATTCTAGATGGAAACTATTGCTCACCATAAGGTACTGACCTACAGCCGCAAAGAAAAATTGTGAACTATGTTCGACGTGGCTACTACCTCAGTATTGAGAGATATATGTGTGATGGTGGTTGTTCACAACCCATATAGACATCATTAACAAACATGGTATTTCGTCAACTTCTTTATAGCACACATACTGATTAACGTCATTTGACGTTGCCAGTGTTTCCTTTTTCTAGGAAGACGCCGCAAAACATAAATATAACACTATAACCAAAAACACACTCTACAGACACATCAAAGGCTAAACAGTAGTGCAGGATCTGCTAGAGCCTATTAAATGTTTTGTGAATAATGTGGAGTAGGTCAATAGTAAATTAAAGATGTTTGTGTTGGACACCTTCTCCTATTTCATTTAAGAGCATTTCCATAGAGACTCTTAAAATTAATATGTTAGGCTGCTTTTCCTTAATATTAGTACTGACATAGAAGACTACTTCTGGTTGCGAAGTCATGTCACTACATTTCACTTAAATGAAATGTACAGCCTCGGTGTATTTCCGCTCCCAAGAGACTTTCCTCGTCGGCCGCTTGAAATACGACTAATAGAATGTAGTATGACACGATCTCTTCGAGGAAGGCAGAGGAGACGAAGAAACATTACATTGATGAAGACCTTATTTCACTACTTCATGTTGCGTATGTTTTAAATGGGTGCGATGAAGTTCTCTCTCACATACAGTGTCACGAATAAGTCCAGTTATCTCACAGTTGAAATGTAAACTATTCGTGGACATGTTGGATGTAATGAGAAACGAAATTAACACAGAGAATATTGCAATGAATTTGCACACATACATTCAGTTATCTTCATAACGTCATCATAATTAGATTGTGATTAAACTACCCCGTGTGCGCAGCAGGGACGAGGGGGTGAAAAGCTCTAACAATTCAGTTACGCCGTTATTGTCGTAATTACTCTCACAGTTTAGGTGTGTACAACTAGCAAACTTGCTACTGTATCAAATCATGATACGACAATCTAATATACCTAGGACCAATAAATTAATCTCATTCAGTATCTCTGTAAACAGTGATTACTTCAACTATGAAAGTTGGACTAACTTCAAACAGTCCCATAGACATTATGCTTTAACTAAGTTTGTTTCTTAGATCTTTAAATGAAAAGAATATCTCTCTGTTCAAGGAGTATACCCAAGCAGCCGCTCGTATCTTTTTCTTTCCACCGATGGGTACAGTATCTTACATTATCGGGAAATGCAACACCTCCTAGGACTATGAATTCCAATTACGAACAACTTAAATTGTAAAGAACAAATAGAAAATGTGAATGGGGAGGGCAAATCAAAGACTGCGTTTTATTCGCAGAACATTTAATGAATGTAATAGGTCTACTAAAGAGACTGTCTACACTACGCTTGTTCTTATTTTGGAGTATTGCTGCGCGGTCTGGGATCCTTAAGAGATGGGATGAACGAAGTACATCGAGAAAGTTCACGTTTTGTATTATCATGAAATAGGGGAGGGAGTGTCACTAGCGTGATACAGGATTTGTGGTGAACGTTATCAAACAAAAGCCTTTGTCGTTACGGCAGAATTTTCTCACCAAATTTCAGTCGCCAGCTTCCTCCTACGAATGCGAAAATGTTTCTTTGACGCTAGCATACATTTGGAGAAACGATCATCGTAATAAAATAAGGGAAAGCAGAGCTCTCATGAAAAGATATATGTGTTCGTTTCTTCCGAGCGCTATTTAAGAGTGGAATAATGGAGAATTATTATGAAGGTGTTTCTATGAGCTCTCTGTCACGATTTGTGGAGTATCCATGTAGATGTAGCTGTATATTCAGTGACACCAAGGTAAAATATGTGCGTACTGAAGGGTTATAGCGCTAGGCATTCATTTGTCACGGTCATCGGCGATCAGATGGCACTCTGGGGTCCTGGCTGTTCACCCTCTGTTTTGACTCTGCGGGTAGTAAGTGTACTGAATTTAAAGGTGAACAGTATTTGAAACATTCATTCTGTACCACAACCGTGCCCCATCCGACGAGCATGTATTCCTGTTGAACAGCATCAGCCATTTCAACGGGGTCGCATTGTTGCCTGTGGGAAGTTGGGAGGGCACATAGACGTATTGCCGCACATGTTGATCACAATGTACCTGTCGTGGTTCACTGCTTTCAACAGTGGTCAGTGGAACATTGCTACATCTGTAGACTAGTTTCTGAACATCCTCGTAGTACAGACGCAAGTCACGACCGACGCATTTCACGATCAGCAGTCGCCGGCCTATCATCGAGGGACGAGATCCGGTCACATGTTGCATTTGCTGTTCATCAAGGACCATTGCGAACCGTCTGTTGGATGCAGGATTAAGAACAAGTGTGCATCTGGCCAGGATGACACTACGATACCATCAGGCCTAATTACTCCGGTTCGCGCAAGAGGTGACTGGGGAGCAGAATGACGCTCTATTGTCTTTCGTGGTGAATGTAGGGACTGTCTGTAAGCATGTATCGACGTACGTGGGCCAAGCGTATACCTAGTGAGGCGCCTATTACAGGGGTGGTTGGGAGGTGGCCCGTTGTTGCACATACAGATGTCCCCTTTACTGATATAACTCTGTTTTCACCTAGAACATTTTTTCGTAGGATGCTTCATTTTCGAGACATTCATTTTTCTCAAGTTAAAACAAACACCATATATATATATATATATATATATATATATATATATATATATATATATATAGTCGAACAGTTGGTAACAGGTAGGTTCCTTAAATTAAAGTACAGAATGTAGGTACGTTTGAACATTTTATTTCGGTTGTTACAATGTGATACATGTAACTTTGTGAGCTTACCATTTCTGAGAACGCTTGCTGCTACAGCGTGATTACCTGTAAATACCACATTAATGCAATAAATGCTCAAGATGATGGCCGTCAACTTCAATGCTTTTGCCAATACGTATAACGACATTCTTCTCAACAGCGAATAGTTCGCCTTCGTAATGTTCGCACATGCATTGACAATGCGCTGACGCGTGTTGTCAGGCGTTGTCGGTGGATCACAGTAGCACATATCCTCCTTCGACGAGCAATCCACCTGTCGTGAAATGTGCTATTCAATACCGCTTCAACCGCCCGCGAGCTATGTGCCGAACATCCATCATGTTGGAAGTACATCGCCATTCTGTCATGCAGTGAAATAAATATATATATATATATATATATATATATATATATATATATATATATATATATATATATTGTGGTCCATTGATCGTGACCAGGCCAAATATCTCACGAAATAACCATCAAATGAAAAAACTACAAAGAACGACTGTTGAGAACGAAACTTGTCTGGCTTGAAGGGGGACACCAGATGGTGCTATGGTTGGCCCGCTAAATGGCGCTCCCATAGGTCAAACGAATATCAATTGCGTTTTTTTAAAATAGGAACCCCCCATTATTATTACATATTCGTGTAGTACGTAAAGAAATATGAATGTTTTAGTTGGGCCACTATTTTCGCTCTGTGATAGATGGCGCTGTATTTGTCACAAACGTATGGCTCACAATTTCAGACGAACAGTTGGTAACAGGTAGGTTTCTTAAATTAAAATACAGAACGTAGGTACGTTTGAACATTTTATTTCGGTTGTTACAATGTGATACATGTAACTTTGTGAGCTTATCATTTCTGAGAACTCTTGCTGCTACAGCGTGATTACCTGTAAATAGCACATTAATGCAATAAATGCTCAAGATGATAGCCGTCAACTTCAATGCTTTTGCCAATACGTATAACGACATTCCTCTCAACAGCGAATAGCTTGCCTTCCGTAATGTTCGCACATGCATTGACAATGCGCTGACGCGTGTTGTCAGGCGTTGTCGGTGGATCACAGTAGCACATATCCTCCTTCGACGAGCAATCCACCTGTCATGAAATATGCTATTCAATACCTCTTCAACCGCACGCGAGCTATGTGCCGAACATCCATCATGTTGGAAGTACATCGCCATTCTGTCAAGCAGTGAAACATCTTGAAGTAACATCGGTAGAACATTACGTAGGAAATCAATATACATTGCACCATTTAGATTGCCATCCTTAAAATGGGGTCCCATTTTCCTTCCTTCCATAATGCCGCACCATACATTAACTCACCAAGGTCGCTGATGTTCCACTTGTCGAAGCCATCGTGCATTTTCCGTTGCCCATTAGTGCATATTATGCCGTTTAAGTTGTCGCTGAATGACGCTTCGTCGCTATATAGAACGCGTGCAAAAAATCTATCAGCGTCTCGTAATTTCTCTTGTGCTCAATGACAGAACTGTACACGACGTCTAAAGTCGTCGCTATGCAATTCCTGGTTCATAGAAATATGTTACGGATGCAATCGATGTTGATGTAGCATTCTCAAAACCGACGTTTTTGAGAATCCGGTTCTCGCGCAGTTTGTCTGCTACTGATGTGCGGATTACCCGGGACAGCAGCTAAAACACCTATTTAGGCATCATCATTAGTTGCAGTTCATGGATGACGTTTCGCATGTGGCTGAATACTCCCTGTTTCCTTAAATAATGTAACTAACCTGTGAACAGTCCGGACAGTTGGATGATGTCGTCAAGGATATCTAGCAGCATATATAGCACACGCCCGTTGGCCATTTTCATCACAATAAACATACATCAACACGATATCGACCTTTTCCGCAATTGGTAAACGGTCCATTTTAACACGGGTAATGTATCACGAAGCAAATACCGTCCGCACTGGCGGAATGGTACGTGATACCTCGTACTTAACGTTTGTGACTATTACAGCGCCATGTATCACAAAGTGATAAAAGTGGTCCAACTAAAACGTTCATATTTCTTTAAGTACTACACGAATACGTAATAAAAAATGGGGATTCCTATTTTTTGAAAAAAACGCAGTTGATATCCGTTTTGCTTATGGCAGCGCCATCTAGCGGGCCAACCGTAGCGCCATCTGGTTTCCCCCTTCAAGCTAGACGAGTTTCGTCCTTTGTAGTTCTTTTCGTTTGATGCTTATTTCGTGAGATATTTGGCCCGATCACTATCAATGGACCCCCTGTATACATATGACAATTTCGATTACATCGGAAGCTCTACGAATCTTTTCGGGTCTCTCGACACGATTAATTAATTGTGTTCTTAACATGACTGGGTCGGCCGTCTAAATATTGTACGTAAAAGGTAAATTACTTGGCAGAATAACTGGAAGCGCATTGTTACTCTACGAGACATTTTGCGGATGATGCAGTCGTATATTGAGTAGACCTGAAATTAGAAAATTGTAACGAAATGCAGGATCTGCAGAATGTTCACCCTTGGTGAAAGAATTTACAACTAAACCTCGACATTAACAAATATAACACAGTGTGCATCAGTATGCGGAGACACCTTTTACTGTATGATTGTACGATTTCTGAACAGTCGTTGAATTCAGCCACAGCAATTAAATGGGGTGTATGGTAATAGGCTTACGGAGCTATTTACAGTGGAAATAAATCGCAGTTAAGGTAGACGCCAGATTGAGATTCACTGGAAGAATACTCAGGAAGTATAGTCCTCCCAATTAGGAGGTAGTTTACAAACCACTCGCTCGTAGTTGAATATTACTCAATTGTGTAGGAACCGATCCAGGAAGGATTGATAGCGCCATATGTGGGACCAAAGAAGATTAGCGCGTTATTTTACAGGCTCATTCTGTAAGTGCAAAGCGTCAAGGAGATTTTCATCCTACTCCCGGGGCTGAGAGACGTTGTTTATCACAGTGCGGTTTACTGTAATTATGTCGTGAGCGTAATTCCCTAGAACCGTGAACCAATATATTGGTGACTCCAATGTAAATCTCGCAAAAAGAACTTGAAAGCAAAATAACAGTGGATCGACCTCACTCACTGCCGTGCGGATTATAGATGAAGATATAGATTGAAATGATTACAGAATTGTGAGTGCACTTGTTTTTGCAGGATAAGTTACGATGCAACAGACAGTGTTTACGGGCCTCAAGATCATTAGCTACATAGGCAATGTGATACTGGTTTCACATATTTCTGTGTTTAAGTACAGTTTGTAACAAGTTCTGCATTGTGTACGGGCTTTTTGCATTTTATTTACAATCTGGTGCGAAATTAAGGAAGTCGCCACTCACTTGATGATAGTACGATTGTTAGGAACTTGTGAGTGAGCCTGTTTAATTATACTGCATACAAAATATAACTGTTTACAGTGTAACACTGTGGGTACGTGATGTCGAGACGAACAATTTCATATTAAACACTTGTGTTCTAACAAGCTGGGAAACTGCTTCGAATTGGCGTACACCTACTAGTGGCTATGAATGTGACCACCCTCCACCTCCGTAACTGCATGAACACTGCTTCGGAAGTGTCTGAACGTCTGCAGAACAATGACAGCCGATTGTTCCTCTAGAGCCGAAACCAGAGAAGGCTGCATAAACTGAAAATTGTCTCAGCTTCACTAGTCTTACAGACAGAAGTGAAGGTTTTGCTTCTAGAATCGTTAAACTGGCTTCTACAAATTAAACATGTCATTCCATGTATGTGATTCACTAATCGATTACGCAATACAGTTCACACGTTCATTTGTCATTAATTACTAACGTATTTCAACCCCTAGGTTCTCTTTCCCAGTCTTCACGACGAAGTCACGTCAGTGGATTACCCTTCTGCCATTTTCTATCTGTATCGTTGCTATCGTGAAAGACGTTCCCGGATATCGATGTCACTTTGTACTGTACAAGCACACACCATCGGTGAGTATGTAAATGATCAGAGTTTCATACAATTCTCTGTGACAGAACCGTCACCAGAGATCATAAATATTTTACAGACAACTAATAACCGTCGAACGTTAAAATTATTTATTTGCGCCTTTGCAGTTTCGGTCTCATTGCCATTATTCAATGGCATACGGCAAATGATTGTGCTTTAGGAAGTGTCAGATCTAAAAATTGTACCACATGTACACAGCTCATCGTAATACAGTAGATGGTGAATATAATATCTTTAAAAATACTACATGAGTATGGATGCTAAGCAGGAGAAGTTAATCAGAACACACTTCTGTTTTCTGTGATTAATGTTGTTACGAGGCCTTGTTAGGGTATATAAGGGATGTGAACAGCGTTAGATGTTGAGCGATCACTGTGAAGAACACAGAATTTCCACATATTCGTATGAGACATTGTTATCAACACTTGAGATAGTTTGGAAAGGCTCTCTTTGTGGATCTCCATTTGGCCAGCTGGTCAATCGTGCAGTACGCATTCGAATGTGAGGGCATACCCAATGGGAATGTGAGCGCAGGCTTACTCGTCGTTAAGGTTTTGGTCGCCCACGTCTGATCACTACAACGAAAATCGCAATTTTGTGACCCAAGGAAACGTAAGGCGTATCACATCTGCGCTTACCATTCGAGACCGTGTTATGAGCTTCCTGCAATTTTCATTGTTATTTCCACCATTGGTTCATTGGTTTGAGAGTAGCAGCAGCAGGACAGGGCAATTACTGTCCTATACTTTGGCTGCCATAAACACTGCAAAACGGTGAATCGCATTTTTGCAGCAACCCTGATGATCATCGTGGACGAGTGCGGCAGGGACTTGGGAGAGGTCCAATTCTTCCAGGTGGTGAATATAATATCTTTAAAAATACTACATGAGTAGTAATAGTAGCGGTGTTTTCCCTGGCGACAGGGTGTAGTGACGCATCGGGTGTGACTTCAGGTCCATTCGTCAATATGATATTTCTCGTGTCATTGTGAACTGTCTGCGTGGTGTTGGAGCGCTCTCCTGGCCAGCAAGATCTCATATCTGTTTCTAGTAGTAACTTTGTGGGGTCATCCTAGCGCGAGTATCCCAGATATTCTGGACCAGCTACAACAGCTACTGGCCAACTTTCCTGAAGAGAGTATACAACCGAAACAGGGCATGTAACCAGGACGAAGTGAGCCCACTGCAATACTGGTAAGTAGACTCATACTGCCAAGTTCTCTGTAAATGGGACCCGATTTTGTGATCACGCAAACAACATTGCATGCCCTCTGGTACGCACGTAAGGTTGCCTGGGAAAGGAAGGAATGGGCCAAATAAGCGTCGAACATCATTCGTACGACGATTTTTTTATTAACACTGTCATCAAAACAACTTTATTAATTACACCTACAAGGCCATGACATATTAAAACAAAACCAAAATTAGATAAATTTACTTAAAACTACTACCGATAAGCGACCAGTAATTCTTTAAATATTTCGGTGAGACCAAATAACAAAAGCAGTAGAGTTAATTCAAACACAAAGTTGTTAAGGCTTTCGTGTCCACTTTTTAACAAACTTCCTATTGACTTCTGTCTCGGGTTCTTCGGCCGACGTCTATCTGATGATTTTACTGACGTTTCGCCAGCACGACATCTGAAAGGGAGAAAAGGGACCCACTTGCAATCTCGGGAGTATAGTGTATACCATGCACATGCGGAAAAGTTTATGTTGGAATGACTCGACGATCAATCAACGCCAGTATCAAAGAATATAAGCAACATTGCAGTTTGGGGAAGATGGAGACATCGACCATGGCAGATCACGCACTAAGTGAGACCGACCACGTAATAAAATTCGCGCGACACGGAAGTTCTAGCTGTATAGAAGCACTATCACACCCGCTTGTTCAGAGAAGCTGTAGAAATACAGCTTCAACAAGAAAGAGGAAAGCCTTAAGGTAATCTGATCCTGGCTTCCCGTGCTGCAGCGAACGACCGTCAGAAGTAGCAAGAAGAGAACTGCACCGGAAATGACCGCAGAGAAGCCCTCGTACGTTGGCGCGCCAGGTACATATAGTCTGCGGCCGAAATGTCGGCTCCATTTCCCCACCGGCAATGGAGAGTGAAGCTTTGACAATGCCAGCCACTAGTGCTGGCGAAATGTCGGTAAAATCATCAGAAGAACGTCGGCCGAAGAACCCGAGAAAGAAGCGAATAGGCAGTTTGTTAATTCAAATATTTGCTTTCAACTCTCCCAAAGGCATTCATGGGAACATAAAGTATGAAGATTTAAATTTAGGACAAATTTACTCTTTCCAAAAATATAAGTATTCTCTGTGCTACTCATTAGTATTGTTTATATATTTGTAGCAAATTTTAATGAGAGAAGCAATGTAATACATCACCAAGTGAAGTTACATAATCTCTTCAAAGGTTCTGAGAAAACAGTCTTCAAATAAGAACACCAAAGATTTCTTGAATGTGTTTGACTAAAATATATCAAATAATTGAGGTTTACCTTAAAAGGGGTTCATTAAAAGGGAACAAAAACAGTTAAGGCTCTTGATGCGAAACCACCACACGTCAGGCAGTGTGATCCAGACGAAAGGACCGGAAATTACTTACGGCAGACTCAATACGTTGCTCACCACACACTTTTTCTAGGCAACTAGTCGGAACACGTAAAAGGCACAAACATACCATGATGGCCGGATGAACACAGAAGTAATTTTTAAGTGCACTGCTGGACAAAATTAAAGCAAAAAAGATCTATTTTCCCGTCCGGTATGTAATTCACAATATAACCACACAGACAGTCAACAGATGTCCGTACGATCACGTTCTGCACAGAAGATGGCATTTTGTTCAAAGGACAACCACTCCGTTAACGACGTCGGGGCACCCATCAAACGTGGCAGTATTTCCATGGTAGTACCGCATCCACAAAAATTCAAATGGCTCCCAGCACGATGGGACATCTCAGGTCATCAGTCCTCTAGACTTAGAACTACTTAAACCTAACTAACCTAAGGACATCACACACATCCATGTCCGAGACAGGATTGGAACCTGCGATCGTAGCAGCAGCGCAGTTCCGGACTGAAGCATCCAGAACCGCTCGGCCACAGCGGCCGGTCCGCATCCTCAGTCGCCCTGTAGACAATCACAGACATCGCGGTACAGAGCAGAGAAAAGGCCGACCATGCTCTCTGCAGTGGAGGGCCATAGAAAGAATGAAAGAGGGTCAGTGACAAACTGATGTGGCTCGATGTCTTAACTGAAGCGTTCTGTTATCTCTCAGATGTGGAGTTAGTTTATAGAGACTGAAAAAGTACTCCGAAGACCAGGGCGAGGGCCGACCACGTGTAACATCAGATAGAGATGGCCGTTATTCGGCTGTGAGTGCACAACGGCAGCTGGCATCTGACCTCATAGTATGCACTGCACGTGTTGTATCGAAGCAAACGGCGTACAGAAGACTTCGGCTGAGTGGCCTTTATTGTCAGAGACCCGCTGTATGTGTAACTCCGACGCGTCTTCACGGAAGGGAACGTTTAGAGTAAAGTCGTCAACGTGCCACTTGGACAGTCGAACAGTGGGCCAACGTTCTTTTCCCACATGAGTCCCCATTTGTTCTAGAGAGTGATTCTCGATGAATCCGCATATGGAGCGACCGCGGGACAGGAATTCGGAACCAAAACATCGTGGAAATGGACTGATGTTGAGGATGATCCCTAATGGTGTGACTAGGGATTATATTCACCACTCGATATCCTCTTCCTGGAACTGTGTGGATGAATCGGCCTAAGTTTAATTGCTGTCAAGTATCATGACGAAATCTTGAAACGTCATGCACAGTTGATGCGAGGTGCAGTGGGTCCAGATTTTTATTGATGAAAGATAATGCTCGACCTCAAAGAACGGTTGGTTATGTTTTCTTGGAACCGAAAGGTATTGCACTTATTGTGTCACCTGCTGGCTCTCCTAATTTTAGACCTATAGAGCATGTTTGGGATACGCTAGGGAAACAGTCTGCATCATTTGAGAATCCACTAACTACTTTCAAAGACTTGCGAGCAGCCTGTGTTGCTGCCAGAGGTGGTCACACCCCAAATTGTGCACATTAACCAGTTTTCG
Organism: Schistocerca gregaria; assembly: GCF_023897955.1. Lineage (NCBI taxonomy): Eukaryota > Metazoa > Arthropoda > Insecta > Orthoptera > Acrididae > Schistocerca > Schistocerca gregaria. The sequence continues at coordinate 351,284,718 of NC_064922.1, read as the reverse complement.
GAATGTACGTATAAATCTATTAAGTTGCAAAACCGAAGAACACGTTTGTCTACTATTAGACATGTTGCAGTTGTTTATTTCCTTTATTATTTACATTGTTTCTACTTTACTATCTCCTGAATGCACTGTTTTGTGGCAAAATAAATTCAGCCTTGCAAAATTTCCATTTCTTGCTTTAATTTCGGACAGAAGTGAAAGGAGTAAAAACGTAAGACATCGGCATCGTTCAACAGTGGTCGGTGGAGAAAAGGCTTCAACCCCCATAATATATTCGTGTCATCAAACGTTGCCTGGATGCTGTGCCAAGATGATGGATAAGCCGATCCCATCCACGCAACATAGACTTGTAATCTGCAAAGTGAATGCCATGGTAATGCCAGAGGAGGTGCCTTTCTTGGGAAAATTTAACTTTCAGAAGGCCGAGTGGGAAAGATCCACCAACGAGCTCAACACAGAAGTTACCAAGATTCCACCCTAACCTGAGATGTACGATGTATTTGTCAAATGCGTCCTCACAGTTTCAAGAAGGACCATCACAAGAGGCTGTACGATAAGTTTCATACCAGTACAGACTGATGACAGCAAACAGCTAATGAACCGCTTCAATGACCTTTTCGCGGTAGATCCATAACTTGATGATACTACCGAGGTTGGTGAGGAATTTCTGTAAACTATCTCAGCAAATCGAAAAGCTAAGTGGACCTCGTTGGAAGAGAACCTTGACATGAAATTAAATAGTAGGCGGGCTTGTAATATCCTGAAAAACCTGGACGGTGAACCAACGCAATCTAGAAACATCGCCGCAATAACAGGAGACCCGATTGCAACGCAGTTACCAATGAACGGGAAGACTAAAGGTCGGAGTACATGGTAGCAACTGGAACGAACCTCCGAGAACGATTCACCTTGGATGAACTAGATTCTCCCATCTACACCTTGAAATTGAACAAAGCTGCTGGCATCGATAACGTCAAACTACAACAGATCAAGAATTTCGGCCGCACCACTCTGCAATGGCTGCTTAGAATCTTTAACGAATATGTATCAAGGTTATATATTCCCGAGCTGTGGAGGAAAGCTCGTGTGGTTGCCCTACTGAAGTCTGGTATGGAACCAAAAGATCCTAAAGACTTTTTCCAAGTATCACTGTTATGCCACTGTTTCAAGGTCTTTGAGCAACTTATCTTTAACCGAATTAGAGGCATCCTGGAAGAAAATTTCTTCCCTTAACAAGCTGGCTTTCGACCTGGAAAGTCGTGCTGCAGTCAAATACTGAACCTCACTCAATAGGGTAAGATAACAGGAGTCGCCTTTGTGGACCTAACAGCTGCATACATTATCAACCATAGGAAATTGCTGAGGAAAATGTACCAACTCTCAAGGATTACCAACTAAAAGACCTTATTGTTACTCTCCTGCAGAAGAGAAGATTCCAAGTTTCTCTCCATGGTAAGAAGAGCAAATGGCGCATACAAAAGAATGGCTGACCTCAAGGCAAAGTGCTCGCCCCTGTGCTCTTCAATGTTTACACTAGTGACCAGCCCATAACGGAAAATTCAGGCTTTTCATCTATGCTGATGATACTTCAATGGCTGCTCAAGGAAAGACGTTTGAAGAAGTAGAGGAAAAGTTGGCTCCTACTACAAAGACAATCATCTAAAGCCAAATAATAACAAGACTCAGATGTGCGCATTTCACTTGAAGAATAGAGAAGCTCGGCGGCAACTGGACGTTACATGACAAGGGAAACGACTGGAGCCTTGTTCAACACCGGTATATTTGGATGTTACCCTTGACCGATCTGTCCTTCAAGGAACATAGCCATAACACCAGACTGAAAGGTAGTTCACGGAATAACATCTTAAGGAAACTCACATCCACCGCCTGGAGAGAAAGTCCTCACGTCCTAAGAATTTCGGCTCTTGTTTTGTGTGTGTCCGCTGCAGAGTATGCTTCACCTGTCTGGAGTGCATCCACTCAGACCAAACAGGTTGATACTGCAATCAATGAGACCGTCAGAATCTTGTCGAGATGTATAAACCCGACGCCAGCCTATAAAATCTACCCGACTGTTGAAATAGCTCCCCCACTATTAGAAGGGCTGTTGCTGCTGATGTAGAGAGAGCTAAGCAAACTTATGATCCCAGATATTCACTGCATGATCATCAGGCTGTCGTCCGTCGACTGAAGTCGAGAACGAACTCTATCGACAAGACTCAACTACTTGAGGTAACACCAAAGTCTAACCGTATCACCAGATGGAAGAGCAAGCTAACAACTGATATCCCTGTAAAGGAAGAGCTAGCTCCAGGAATTGACTTGCCCTACCATATTTGGAGATCACTCTATCGTCTTAGGGTGGGCGTTCCTCTTTGCAAGACCAACACGCCAAAATTGTGCATTCTTCCAGCTGATGGACATACATCCTGAGAGTGCGGAACAACACAAGACCCGGCCCACCTGCTAATTTGTCCTCGACTTGAACAAACCTCCACAACCTGATCAAAGGAAACAAGGTCATCGAAGTTGGTACCTTCTGGAAATGCTGACCGGACACGGAAATGAATGAATGAATCGGATTACACGCTGGCATCGCGGACAAAACAGTTGTGAGAAGTAGCTAAGAGACAATAAGGTAACATTCCAAGGCAACCACCCTCACTTACACCTGACGTTCAGCTTCAAATCATGTAGCGAGGTGGAAACGATAAAAACTTAACAGTCGCGCGGTACGTAAAACATAGGTGGAAGGAAGATGCAAGCGGTTGGGTGATGAGCCTCACCTACGTAAACATAAGCTCGGATTGGAAGTATGTGCAAAATACTTACCACAAGATTTGTCCTAATAAGGCGCATGAGCTTTCGGGCTCCAAATAATCACAAAAAGTAACATGGAAATTTAGTGCACAACGTACCAAACGAACCACTTTGAACGTCCTAAATAATCACACATTAAACATCAAAGCAATGCACAAACCCACAACAATTTAAAACACACCTTCAAATTACAACGAGATGCTAGTTACCAAATTGAAGTTATTATGTTTTGACACGAGCGGTATTCAACTGTCTGACCACACACAGCAACAGAGAACAAAGGCTGAACCAAATTCGATGCAGAAGCAGCACGACACAGACACTCTCGGGTGTAGCGAACCAGTCACAGTTATCACGCTCACGGGGGAGAGCATATAAAGTCGCTGTGTAACGACAAGCACTGGGAAAACTTGGAGCCGCCAGAAGATATATGGATGACGACTACCAATCGCTAGCCCTCATACGTCGTCGTCCAAAGGAATATTACGTCCACTCTGGTTTCTGCTGCAGGTCCCTCGTGTCTTGAAAACGCTCAGCCAGAAAATCTTGGAACTCACACGGGTGGTAGGACGAATAGCCAGCCCATTGCTCCGCAGATCTGCACCGCCCATGCTGCTTCACACACTTCCTCTGTCCGGAACACAGTATCAACGGCACTCGCGGCAAACGTTCCAAGTCCCCTTCAAACAAAAAAAATGTGTTCCAGGAGACGCGGAGGGAACCATCGATCGCGCAACGGTTCACCCTCCAACACGTAAAGTTTAATTTCGTTTTCTATTCTTTTGCTGTGTGCTATAGCGTTTTCTTTGGTCAGACAGTGTATTTTCAATGATTGTATCTATCTTCTCTTCCATTTGGTCCGTGTTTGCACAGAAAAACAGTAATATCAGAAAACTGAGTCCGTCTCGACACAAAAAATCTTGTTATTCGTTTATTTATTTATTCTCACAAACTAGTTTCGGCGACAAATATCACCATCATCAGTGGGTCTTTTTTAATCTAAAATATGCAGACAATAGTATGGTTATACAAACACAGTAGCACATTATTACATTTTTACTATTCGTTTCTTGAAATATAGTTTTCTATGGACACATCTATACTAACTTATTTATTGTATGTTAGAGCATGTTTTGGTTCAAATGGCTCTGAGCACTATGGGACTTAACATCTATCGTCATCAGTCCCCTAGAACTTAGAACTACTTAAACCTAACTAACCTAAGGACAGCACACAACACCCAGTCATCACGACAGCATGTTTTAAGCAATTATTGTCGCTGTCTGTGACATATTTTCTGTGCACTTTTTTTCTGTTGCCGTTTTTTACTTAGCTAACATCATGTCATCTGCAACCATGTGAGCGGCTGTTAATAAAAAAAATACTAAAAGGTGAACTTCGTATGTCAGCAATATGTACTTGGGGTTGTCGTGGTCTTGTGGAAACCAGTTATTTGTTGTGTACCGAGCTGTTACTTAGCTATTCGTGTACTGACGTTCGTTGGATGATATGTGGCTGCTTTTATACACAGAAAAACAAAACTTTCGCACTCTGTTTTTGATCCAGAACATTACGCCATCTTGCTGTTTGCTTGTGTCACGAGATGTGTATCGCATGTGGCGAGAAAGGCTCTGAAAAACGACTTCTGTTCATTATTTATGTCTCTGTGTGTGATGGGGAAGTGGTTGTTTAGCGTGTGTGTGCTTTCTGTTCTGTGTCCTTGCTCAGTTCTCTCAAAGCGGAAAAGAATGTGTTGTTACAAAGTGTTGTGTTTTCGTTTATTACGTTTTTTCCTTCGACTATAGCCTTTTGCGGCCGGCCAGTGTAGCCGAGCGGTTCTAGGAGCTTCAGTCTGGAACTGCGTGACCGCAACGGTCGCAGGTTCGAAACCTGCCTCGGGCGTGGATGTGTGTGATGTCCTTAGTTTAGTTAGGTTTAAGTAGTTCTAAGTTCTAGGGAACTGATGATCTCAGATGTTAAGTCCCATAGTGCTCAGAGCCATTTGAACCATTTTATAGCTTTTGCTTGTAGTATTTTTCTTCTATTTTTAGTTGTCGTTATAGACTCTTGCTGTTTCTTAGAATGTCTAGATCGTTTCGAATATTAGTGGGTTTATGGCTTTTGTTCATTAGATGTTTTGCAAAAGTTGAATGTGTTCTGTCACTCTTTAGACTCTCATTTGCCCTATGTATCTTGTTTGGAAGTTTCCGCTTGTTTCTCCTATGTATTGGGCCTGAGAGGAGTTGCAAGTGAGTTGACATATTCCATTGTTGCTGAATTGGTCTGAGGTTTTTCTGACTGGTCTTAGTCTTTTCTGAACCGTATTATTTTTTCTGAATGTTATTGGGATCCCTTGCTTTTTCAAGATGTTTCCTATTCTATGTGATACTTTTTATTGTATGTTAGTGTGTACGATCTCTTTTTTTTCTGAGGGGGTGTTGTCTGTTGTGTTGTCTGTGTGTACTGCATGTTTCCGTCCTACCTTGGACCGGCCGATGTGGCCGTGGGGTTCTAGGCGCTTCAGCCTGGAACCAGGTGACCGCTACAGTCGCAGGTTCAAATCCTGCCTCGGGCATGGATGTGTGTGATGTCCTTCGGTTAGTTAGGTTTAAGTAGTTGTAAGTCCTAGGGGACTGATGACCACAGATGTAAAGTCCCATAGTGCTCAGAGCCATTTGAACAATTTTTGCTTTTTCGTTTTACCTTGTTGTTGAGTTTGTTTATGATGTCTGTTTTTTAGTTGTTTTCAACAGCAATTTGTTTGATTATATTTAGTTCCTGTGTGTAGCTTTCTGGTTTAAGAGGTGTTCTGTTTATGCTGTGGAGCATGTGTGCGAAACGACTAACAAGGTGTTTTGCATCTCAATTTTCTGATATTACAGTGTATTTTCCTTACTCGTCAAGTTCAAAATATGGTTCAAATGGCTCTGGGCACTATGGGACTTAACATCTGAGGTCATTAATGCCCTAGAACTACTTAAACCTAACTATCTAAGGACACCACATACATCCATGCCCGAGGCAGGATTCGAACCTGCGACCGCAGCGGTCTCGCGGTTCCAGACTGAAGCGCCTAGAACCGCTCGGCCAACCCGGATCACACTTTTTAACGCTCGTCATTGTATTTAGATTCAAAAGTAGGCCTAACATTTTAGTCACTACAGAAAATAGGTTCCCAACGTGGGTCTTACAAAAAGCTTCAGTACAAGAACTGACATTTTTGCAGGACAAACGTTCAATGTGCCAATACGGACAATGAATAAACGTCTGTACGTATGGAGCCAGACCCACAGTAAACCTTTGGTGGAAGAAACACCCCGCCCTCCTACTCCCGCTCCCCCGTTCCCCGACCGGACACGGAATTGGCAGCAGAGCGGACTCGGGCATGCCGCAGGTAACTCGCGGACGACAGCCGAGCCGGGTGGCGCGCCCCTAGCACGTCTGCAGCCCAGCGCAGCACTACTAGTTGGCGCGTCGCGGCTGCCGGCGCAGCCGCAAGCTATGGCACGCGGTGGCCGTGGCACGCCCGGACCGGGACGGGCCCGCTTCGCATTAGCGCAGCTGCTGCCTGCCGCCGCTGACGCAAACCGGCGCATTCCGTCGTTCCACGGCTGCAGCGTTTAACGGCGGACAAACCGATGTCTCCATCAACTACACTCTCGATGAAATTCCACAAAATTACAGTCATTTAGTTCATTACAATGTTAAAGCGGGTATTACACCACAATCTGCCACGAACGATTCTAACGCAGTTGCCAAGTGGTATTAGAACGGTTTTACTACTACATTTATCAGACACAGAGGTAAAACGTCGCCCCCCCTCCACCCCCCTTCGCCACCGCCGCCAACCCGTGTTCATTAGAGAATCGAACTTCTATGTATAAACACTTTCAAACATCTAATTACCTTAAACGTGAAATAAATATTTGGTGTTTTATTTATTTGGCGTATGGCTGGTACAGACATATCATAAAATTAAATGATATATACATATGTACATATTTGTCATTAAGCATATATCAGATGTTTCCTATTCCAGTCTTTGATCACAATATGAATTTTTTAGACGATGACCGGTTTCAGTCCGTAATGACCATCCTCAGATCTACAATATACAAATACATATATCTAGTAAGCAGTGTGTCTTTCAGCATAATATAGCAATACGTATCACAATATATTATCATACAACCAGAGAAATGTACGGGTAAAATACGGTAAAACGTACCTTTTTTACACCATGTCCTAAAGTGATAAGGCTATAATGTTATCGTCAAACCATATAAATATATTCAGCACAGCATCGTCATACAGATCTAAAATAATGTGTAGAATAAGCCACATCGTCCACACAAGGACTGAAGTAACAGTAGCTAACCGAAATCTGTTTGCTTACATCCTCCCTAGATGTCGCTACTGTGGGCTTAGATGAAGTCATCACTTCCGCAGAAAACATAATCTGATAAGAACACATTATGTAATTTACATCTAGCAGATCTTTAAAATTGATAACTGTCATAGAAATTACCTGTGATACATTAAAAGACGACTACAGTTACCCATACAAAATTATTAAAAGAAAAAAAAATGAAGACAATAGATCCGACCCTTTTCATGGTGAATTTATGGTCAACAATTAATGTACGTAATACATTGACTGTAGCAACCTATAAATTGCCTATGAGAGATAAAATGTGTATATGATAGCTGAAAAAGACATATCAAAGATCATTATTTTAAAGATATGCTGCATGTATTTTGCATAATGTGTTTTTACCAGATAATGTTTTTTGCGTAAATGATAACTTGATCTAAGCCTACAGTAGCGACATCTAGGGAGGACGTAGGCAAACGGATTTCTGGTAGCTACTGTCTCTTCAGTAGCCAGTTGCATTAATCACTGTGTGGACGTTGTGGCCTATTCTACACCTTATTTTAGATCTATATGACGATGCCATGCTGTTTATATTTATATGTTTTGACGGTGCCATTATGGCCTTATCACTTTAGGACTTGGTGTAAAAAGGGTACGTTTTACCGTGTTTTATCTGTACACTTCTCCAGTTGTATGATAATATATTGTGATGTGTATTGCTATATTATGCTGAAAGACACACTGCTCACTAGCTGTATGCATTTGTATATTGTAGATCTGAGGATGGTCATTACGGACTGAAACAAGTCATCCTCTAGTAAAATGACACTGCGTTCAAAGACTGGAATAAAAAAACATTTGACAGTATTGGTTCACTGTTTGTATACGCGACTATGTCGCAGTTGGTAAAGTTAAGCATATAAGTGTGAACGTTTTTAGAGGAGATCAATGCACTTGAGACGGACACAATAATAAAAAATTATGCACTTTCCCCACTTGGAATTATTTTTAAAGTTTGTTGGAAATCACTCAGTGCTCTCTTTATGAAACACTGGATGAATATACTCTGTGCAATTTATGTTGCACTTTAGCGAAGAGTAGTTTTTCGTGCAAGGCGATTTGCAAAAAGCAAGGACGAAACTAACTTTAACATGACGTGTCACTGCAAAGTAACACAGCTCGATGAATCATCCATCATACATAGAAAGAACTGATACAGTGTTGCATAAAAGATACCTGAAAAAATACACAGGGATGAACACTTTTATTCGAAGAAAATAATCACATAGAAATCGCTGAAATTCATTGATGTCCCCCAGATATTACAAAAACCATACATGGTTTTTAATAGTTTGGATGATCACCATAGAGATGATGCAAACTCTGTAATTTGCACCCATGCTTGCACAATTTGGTAACTTCTTGCGGTAGGCTACTACGTTCCTCCACCATGGTGGTCAACATGTCCTGGATGGTGGTTGGTGCATGTGAATGCGCCTCGTTATTCCCCCACCATAGCGACCCCCACATGCTCGACATGATTCATGTCAGGGGAATGGGCTTGCAAGAGTTCCCCACCTGCGCTGTTCGATTCGGTCACACATTTTGTGGTATCATGCACCGATATCACTCTATAAGCGTCGTTACGGTGGTAACGGAATTGAATGTTTCCGTTCGGCGCTGATAGCGGTAGCACAGGATTGGGTGGGCCCAAAAGTGCGCTCTACCTATGCCACACCTCCAGCTCCTCTGTGCTATGGTCACCCTCTACTGTGGCTGTACAAGGCAGCTGGCGGCGGCCACTCAGCCCAATTGGATTTGAAGCTACTCGCTACGACACCTTTGTTGGTTCCTCATCCTTGTTGACAGTGAGATAATTGGACTTTATTTCTTGCTGCATTATTAATTATGAGTCTTCAAAAGCTTGTAAATATGCAAGTTAAGTAAATCTTTTGTTCGTTGTGTTGTCTTGTTCACTAATCGTTTCTGCTTCTGCCCAGCATTCCTACGATGACAGTTGCCACACCTTTCCACCTCTCCTTACCATTGTGTATGAAGTCGTACACAATAATTAATACCCACAAATGGAAAGTTAGGATCAAAGGCATCACAGAAAAGTCGCATTTGGGGAGTATGCTGATGCATTAGCTTCATACTTAATAATCATACATACAACCGTTCGCTCGATGAAAGATCAGCACCCAAAGACGGGAGAGTTGCACAGGAAACACCAATATTCAAGAAAGGTAGTAGGAGTAATCCACTAAGTTACAGGCCCATATCGTTAACGCCGATATGCGGCAAGATTTTGGAACATATACTGTGTTCGAACATCACGAATTACCTCGAAGAAAACGGTGAATTGACACACAGTCAACATGGGTTTAGAAAACATCGTTCCTGTGAAACACAACTAGCTCTTTATGCACATTAAGCGTTAAGTGCTATTGGCAAGGGATATCAGATCGATTCCGTATTTCTAGACTTCCGGAAGGCTTTCGATACTGTACCACAGAAGCGTCTCATAGATAATTGCGTGCTTATGGTATATCGTCTGAGTTATGTGACTGGATTTGTGATTTCTTGTCAGAGAGGTCACAGTTCGTAGTAACTGACGGAAAGTCATCGAGTAAAACAGAATTCATTTCTGGCATTCCCCTAGGTAGTGTTATAGGACCTTTGCTGTTCCTTAAATACACTCCTGGAAATTGAAATAAGAACACCGTGAATTCATTGTCCCAGGAAGGGGAAACTTTATGGACACATTCCTGGGGTCAGATACATCACATGATCACACTGACAGAACCACAGGCACATAGACACAGGCAACAGACCATGCACAATGTCGGCACTAGTACAGTGTATATCCACCTTTCGCAGCAATGCAGGCTGCTATTCTCCCATGGAGACGATCGTAGAGATGCTGGATGTAGTCCTGTGGAACGGCTTGCCATGCCATTTCCACCTGGTGCCTCAGTTGGACCAGCGTTCGTGCTGGACGTGCAGACCGCGTGAGACGACGCTTCATCCAGTCCCAAACATGCTCAATGGGGGACAGATCCGGAGATCTTGCTGGCCAGGGTAGTTGACTTACACCTTCTAGAGCACGTTGGGTGGCATGGGATACATGCGGACGTGCATTGTCTTGTTGGAACAGCAAGTTCCCTTGCCGGTCTGGGAATGGTAGAACGATGGGTTCGATGACGGTTTGGATTACCGTGCACTATTCAGTGTCCCCTCGACGATCACCAGAGGTGTACGGCCAGTGTAGGAGATCGCTCCCCACACCATGATGCCGGGTGTTGGCCCTGTGTGCCTCGGTCGTATGCAGTCCTGATTGTGGCGCTCACCTGCACGGCGCCAGACACGCATACGACCATCATTGGCACCAAGGCAGAAGCGACTCTCATCGCTGAAGACGACACGTCTCCATTCGTCCCTCCATTCACGCCTCTCGCGACACCACTGGAGGCGGGGTGCACGATGTTGGGGCGTGAGCGGAAGACGGCCTAACGGTGTGCGGGACCGTAGGCCAGCTTCATGGAGGCGGTTGCGAATGGTCCTCGCCGATACCCCAGGAGCAACAGTGTCCCTAATTTGCTGGAAAGTGGCGGTGCGGTCCCCTAAGGCTCTGCGTAGGATCCTACGGTCTTGGCGTGCATCCGTGCGTCGCTGCGGTCCGGTCCCAGGTCGACGGGCACGTGCACCTTCCGCCGACCACTGGCGACAACATCGATGTACTGTGGAGACCTCACGCCCCAAGTGTTGAGCAATTCGGCGGTACGTCCACCCGGCCTCCCGCATGCCCACTATACGCCCTCGCTCAATGTCCGTCAACTGCACATACGGTTCACGTCCACGCTGTCGCGGCACGCTACCAGTGTTAAAGACTGCGATGGAGCTCCGTATGCCACGGCAAACTGGCTGACGCTGACGGCGGCGGTGCACAAATGCTGCGCAGCTAGCGCCATTCGACGGCCAACACCGCGGTTCCTGGTGTGTCCGCTGTGCCGTGCGTGTGATCATTGCTTGTACAGCCCTCTCGCAGTGTCCGGAGCAAGTATGGTGGGTCTGCCACACCGGTGTCAATATGTTCTTTTTTCCATTTCCAGGAGTGTATATAAACGATTTCGGAGACAATCTGAGTAGCCGTCTTCTGTTGTTTGCAGATGTCGCTGTCGTTTATCGACTAATAAAGTCATTAGAAGATCAAAACAAACTGCAAAACGATTTAGAAAAGATATCTGAATGGTGCGAAAAGTGGCAGTTGACAGTAAATAATGAAAAGTGTGAGGTCGTCACTTGAGTGCTAAGAGCAACTCGTTAATCTTCGGTTACATGATAAATCAGTCTAATCTAAAAGCCGTAAATTCAACTTAATACGTAGGTATTACAATTACGAACAATTGAAATTGGAAGGAACACATAGAAAAACCAAAGACAGCGTTTTATTGGTAACACACTTGTAAAATGGAACAGACCTACTAAGGAGACTGCCTACACTACGCTTGCCCTTCCTCTTTTAGAATACGGTACTGCTGCGCTTTGTGAGATCCTTCCCAGGTAGGACTGACGGAGTACACCAGAAAAGTTCAAAGAAAGGCAGCATGTTTTGTTTTATCGCAAAATATGAGAGTGTCACAGAAATGATACAGGATTTGAACTGGACATCATTAAAAGAAAGAAGTTTCTCGTTGCCACGGAATCTTCTCACGAAATTCCAATCATCACCTTCCTCCTCCGAATGCGAAAATATTTTGTTGACACCGACCTACATGGGGAGGAACGATCACCACGATAAGATATGGGAAATCAGAGCTCGTACGGAAAGATATAGGTGTTCATTCTTTCCGCGCGCTATACGAGATTCGAATAATAGAGAATTGTGAAGGTGGTTCGATGAACCCTGTGCCAGACACTTAAATGTGGTTTGCAGATTATCCATGTAGATGTACAGTAATACAATAACACTGATCATTGGGTGTATCGTGTTTAAAGATTATGAGGTTAGTAAGCACATCCAACAACGCCTCTCGACAACATATCACGTGTACCATCAACATGACGATCTTCGACGGTGTTCCTGGGTGGATTACGTCTACCTATCACTCTGTTCATGACGTTACGTACAGAGTCACTACGCAAACTGTATCTTCCCTCATTGCCCTCATTGGAGAAGAGAAAGTGACCCCAATTGTCTTTGATTAAATCCCTACACTCTTGTAACCATCGCAAACCTTTCAATTTGCTATTCTCTCCGGTTAACAGTATTATAACACTGTATTCCTTCAACATGTGTGTCTTTGGAGAGGTGTATATCACCCTGACTTTATTTTTGTTAATGGCATTGCGTGACCACATTGAACAGCGCAGGTGGAATAGCACTTGGAAAGAGTATATTCAGCGAGTGGACTGGGCTACCCTGATTTAAATGCCATGAAGTACGTTCATGTTAGAACGCATTGGGGATAAGTATTGAACTGTGTCGACATGCACCAGCGACTGTCTAGCAGTTGTGCAGCACACTGGTAGAGGAATAGAACTCCTTACCAAACTTGTGGCCAGCAAATGAATACGTTGCATAACGGGCATTACCCCCTGTGGTGCCCACACACGGTATTAAGAACAACGTAGCGTCCAGGGGACCATCATGAATCGCGGTGACTTCACTGTAATCATAATCAATGAATAGAAGTACCATTTCTGTCCGTCTCATTGCATATTTCTTACGGTTACCTGCAGTTCTTTCTATGCATGATCCAAGTTCCATAATTTGTTACTTGGCAGTGACACATCTTGCCGACATTAGTTCCGCCCTGAAGTCTTTCTCATGACACTATATTACTCACATCTCCTGAATTATGTGTTGTACTATGAAACAACTTTCAGGTATGGTCAGTAACATATATGGATACCGCCTCCAGGAGGTGTTACGGATAGATGTCGTAGTACAGAAGTAGTAAATTAAATTCAGGTTACCTTCCATTATGAACGTGGGTGCACTCGATGACTGTGATACGACTTTCGAATGATGGAGCAAAGCGATCAGTCGTTCTTTTCTTGCAGGTTCATTCGGCAAATCTAGATAGTTGCATGTTGTAGTACTTCAGTCGCCTGTTCTTCCAAGCCTACTGATATGTACAGTAGTCTTCAAACAATTGTGACACAAACCCGAACAACAGGGGACTGACTTATTAGAACATGCATTGATAATACGAAATTATCCATTGATAATGTCTAGGCACTAACCGAAATCTAGATTTACCGAATAAAACCTGTAAGAGAAGGACGATTGCTTGCTATACTCTATCATTTGAAATAAATAAATTAAAACCTCATGCCTGGTGCTACAATTTTACTTCATGGATAGCGAAAATATAGTAAGCGATAGTGTTTTCTTCATTACATCATTTTTCAGGGCATTTTATAAGCTGCATAAAATTTGAGATCAAGTGTAAAGTTTATTGGAAGTTGCGAAGTCCTCTAATTCTCAAATAGATGAATGTAGTCTGGATAATTTTCGCGCCCTGAGTTACGCTATCTCACGACATAGCTATACATATTTTCTAACTGTAACTTTTGTTAGGCTTTTAAAGTAATTTTTAAATCCAGTCGATAACTGTATGAGATGAAGATAAAATTTTCGTTGACCCTGGCATCCTATAGATATATGGTAGTACATATTATCGGTACTCAGAAACCAACAGCATTTTCAAATTAACATGAAACCGCACAAAGGAATTAGACAGCAAAAACGCGCGCTTGCACAGAAGGGGGTACACGGAGTGAGCTTTGTTATTGGTCGCTGCTTAGCGTTATCGATGTTCGGCAGCTGGCTTTAGCGTATCTTAACGTAACTTTCACGCATTTCTCAGTGGCTAAATTTTCATGAATTTAGTTGTTCAACGAATGCAGCATTCATGCCGGAATATCCCGTTTTTATATTTATTCGTGCAGCGAAACACTTCTTTGTATCGACTGGTTCGTATTGTACGAATGGAACTGAGTAAGCAAGGCTTGAGCGTCCTCGAGTTGGTCCTCCATCGCTAGGCCGCGCTCCAGACTGTGCGGCCTCGCTAGTAGGTGCTGGCGTCTGGGTAAAGGAGGCTCGGAAGCAACGGAGTACTTGTGGAGCGTGCCGCATCCGTCTGTGGGTTGTGTACGACGGGCTGGGCTAGTAATAACTTCTATCGCTAGTGAGCTGTTACTTATTTCGTTCGGGGTAAGAATTAGTGTATGCTGCGCGGTTTAGCTTTGCCTAATGGATACGCTGTTTTCATTTGGTGGTCGATTCAGCGCACCTTGGGAGGGGAGAACCAGCCGTGGTAGCCTCAGTGTACGTTTGGTAAATGCGTCCGTTAATAGAGGTGTTATTTGGTGTCGATCGGTGCAACAAACGGAGCTCACAGTCCCTGCCTCTCATAACAACGGACTGTGGGCCCTTCCCAATACATATCTGATGGATTGTAATGGTAGAAAATTACCAACACGTCAGTGCATGAAATGGTGAACGTTATGTCCACATTAAGAGTTTCTGGCTCCTGTTGTGACAAGTAACTTACATTAATGAAATTGCGGCGAATGAATTTGCCTTCAAGTTTTCTACATGTACAGTACTCAAGGTGCCTGCAAGTTTAGCAATTTGGATTGGCTAGTGTAACATGTTAAGCTATTTATGTGCTACTTTACGTATTCGGTAACGTTAATTTTTCCTCTAAGATCGCTTCAGGGCGATAAGGCTTAATTTTTTTTTTTTTTTTATTTTGCATTTGAGTGATTGGGATGAGCCAAGCATGACAGACTATTAACCAAAGTATTTTAAGTAACCCTTCTTTAGAGTTTGCTCACTTAAAGCATTTTAATTTCTTTGAAGGACTACGGCTGTTCTATCCGCAGTTCTTTCAGTGAAATTGTATGGTTCTTTAATCATTTTTAAGTTTCATAAATTGTAATTTTCGTTATGATGTCATTGGCCGAACAACTTTGCTTTTCTTAAAAGCAGTTTCTCTTAAAAGCAGTTTCTCAGCTTAAAATCAGTTGGAGCTGCGTCAAAAACCTCCCCATACCCACGTACAGCTTTCCGCGAAATACATTCTTCATTCGAAAACAGATGGATGGGTCAAGAACCTGAGCAAAGCAGCGCACAAGGATCAGCCAGAAAATACGCACAGCACCTGGAGAAACCCACTGCGTCGGTCAGAGAAATAGTGAAAGTGAGATGGAATCAATGACTCAGCTAAACACACGGTGTGCTCCACGTAAGTTTACTTACCTTTTTTGTGTCTCCCACATTTTTGGGGTTTTCATCATCTCCGATCTTCTTCCGACGATTATCGTGTGCTTTAAACAGTTGATAAGGATTTAACACATGAATGTCGATTTTAATTTTCAGTCCATTTATATTTATTATTTTAAACGCACGATTATCAACTTTAGCAGGTTACAGTATAACACAGACCAGCAGGGAACGTAGGAAATGACTGGTATAACAAAAATTCTCAAGTGTTCACAGAAATAACGAACATTGTACCTTTGTTCTTTGAACACTAACAGACGACTGGCTGATTGAATAATCTGAATGACAATGTCTAACACGGTAACTACACATGTTGACCGCTCAAACACGACTGTCGTGGGACACATATGGACTATTACATATTTACTACCGGCGGAGGACTGCCCGATTCAATGAATAAACAGAGTGACATTGTATTTTTGTTGACTCTCCACACAAGCAATGTTGCTTATTGCACGGTGTCTATATACAAACGGGCATAGTACATAAATTGAAAAAGTAATATTAAAATACAAAGCTACTACATCTTCAGTAATAACATATACCACATAAATAGTTAATACGTTTACGCATGAAAAATAACTTATTTACCTGTAAGTTTTACAATAAAAAATGGCAAAAATGAGTAATACTTTACGAGGTAAGAGTTTTAATGGGCACTAGGATTTGCAAAGACTGACAAGAATTTTCTGCATACTCAGATTCTCTAACTTAAATGTTTCACAAATTAACATTTTTCAAGGGATACAAAACTAACAGTGGAATTTTGCTTTGATCTGAACATTCTGGAATCAAATTGTTTCGAATAAGTACAACTTTTTAAATAATACAACTTTGGAAAAATTAAAACGTTCCTTTGTTAAGAGTAATATGGAGGCTTTTCAGTAAGGCAAGTCAGTCTTAATTATTAGACATTCACTCCTGCAGCAATCTTATAAATGACTTTTATGGCAACTTTTCCTGAAACACGTATTACTATGGCCACTGTTTTATCGTTGCAATGTTTATGTAAGTGCTACTGCTCAAGTAACTCAATTTGTAGTCAGATTACGTTCAGTACTTAATCACATTCTTCGTAACTTGATCCATAATAGGACACAGATTGTTCAAATCAGGACATACCAGAAGTTCGCTCAACTCTATATTATTCAATTTTTCATACGTGAGTAACTAAAACTGGCCACAGCTGACGGGCACTTTCCTATCAGAGGTATTTAACTGTGTTTGACTGTCCTTTTAATCACCAAAGCGGTAAGATTTTTTTCTTTTTATCCGGCTTCAGCCTGGAAACGTATTGTCACAGTCTCCATCGAAGGTACACCAGTCATGTTGTTGCTCACAGAGTAAAGTTTTATTACGCTCGTAGCAGCACTCCACCATATTCATCAATCGTCCTAACAAACTTGTTCTGTACATTTTATTTCGAAGGCTGAGCTTGGTAGTAAATCTCGTATACGAATAATAGGTTTGAGGTAATTATTACAATATACGCACCAGATGTTATTTCTTGGTAAAGAAGAAAGGGGTAAGTTCAATAGATGAAACTAAAAAAGTCAAACAGTTAAAAATAATGTTATATCACTAGACGGTTTGATTCAATATAAATAACAGAATAGTTAATATACAGAGTTGGTAGAACTGTTCAAACGTTGGTTTGAACCGCACATTGATTTCCTAGATTTGGTCCTATTGGATCTAATACGGATGGCCCGAACAGCCTTCGACCTTTGAACTTAATTACCTGACCGTTAGCTCAGCAGATACCACGTAACGTCTGTGTCAGAAAATTCGACAAGCTGTGGACTTCTACATTACACACCCGATCCGTTTTTGATTAAACAGTGCTGTAGGAACACATGCAATCCTGCCGTATGACTTGCTCAGTCTCTCAAATTAAAGTTCACAGAATAATAACGAGCGAAATTAGAGTGCCATCGTTTACTGTACATATGACGAAAGGCTAGTAAAGCCAGAATGAAATTCCACTTAGTGTTGGAAAGGTCAAACGAATTTTAAACACGCTGCTAATTCTGCATTAATTTATTTATATTTAAGGTAATAGCAGTGACAGTAAGGATTTAAGCAATGCAGCTCAAACCGCAGCCTAGGTTAAACAACGTATGGACCAAATTACATTTAAAGAAACATGCGGAATTCTTTTTCTCACTTGGATGAGCGCACATGCTTCTCATTAGCGTGCTGCACGTGTAAAGCAGTTCTGCATTTTAAAATATTTTAAGCGATTTTGTTATTCGGTTTCTCACCATCATGTCACATTTTGTTGGAAACAAGTACAGTAGCTCACGTTTTCACATACATTTTTTAATTAAACGATATGTGTTGTCAGTCATTATTTCTTACGCATTACGTCAGAACAGTAAATAATTTCCAAGAAACAATGGAAAAATATACCAGTAAGTGACACATTCAGGTCTCAAGTTGTTGAGGAAGAAATGTTTTTCGTTTAGCCAATTTGCCCAGACTTTCTCTAGGGGTTGTCTCTCTTTTCAGACATCAGCAATAGTTGGCCATCATGTTATCTGTCCCACCTCCATCATATCTTCCTTCAAAGTTTTGCTGAAATCTAAGGACATCACACACATCCATGCCCGAGGCAGGATTCGAACCTGTGACTGTAGGAGCCGGCGGTTCCAGACTGAAGCGCCTAGAACCGCTGGGCCACTGCGACCGGCACTTTTCTTAGATAAATTCAGTTCACGGATCAAGTTATTAAGTTCTGGCTGTGTAAATTAGTACTACATTGAGGTAGAAGTAACACTGGACTTAAAGTCATCGCTGTCTGAATGTCATACAGCATATTCATTACTGTCAGATTGAGTGCTTGTTGATTCATGTGGCACTGATTGGGACGGTATGGGTAGAATAAGAGCATGAGGCGTGGGTCTCATATCAGACCATAGACTTGTTTCTTGTGCCATAAAGTTTCACTTGATCGAAATAGTAGTCACCATTTTCATTAAAGGGGTCCCTCCACACAATTGGTGTGGCAAAGGGAATGCTGTTCTTCTTGCGATTCATCCATAACCTTATACCTTCGTTACATGAGATATACACAATATGCGGAGCTAATGTTTTATTCAGATTACAAAATAAGCAAGATACGCATCTTTCACTAATTCTTTGATACTTCTTTTTATTACATAAGCACAACGTCTGTACCACAAGTGTAACGAAACTCGTTAGAGCTTTTTAAACAACCAAGAGAAGACATGACTACTGCGAAACTGCGACTACAATACTTCATTGAAGGACTAACTTCTTCTTCTACTTCTTCTTCTTCTTCTTCTTTTGCATGCAGAAACAAAACACTTCAGTACTGCGCCGCCCTGAAAGAACTACAAATATATCAAGTTTCTGTGGAAATAAAATATTACAACGAATTCCTGAAACAAATTAAAATATATTAAGAGGCTGTTCAACAAATCCCCGTATGACTGCAAGCGTATTTATGAAATGTACAGTCATTAGAAAAACTGACGTGATCGAAAACACGAAAAGGCTTACATTTTTTACCCGTACAGCAATAATTCGTTTAGAAACGTTATTCCCGTTAGGCCTAAAAATCAAAGCTGATTTGTGCAATCAAAAGTACCGAATTAAAAGTGAACATCTTTTATACATTTATTGAACCTACAATTACATTTCTTTTGTTGCGTGTATGTTGTTCTCATAATCATCCTGTTGTTTAGCCAAGACGATAAAAATAGCGTATTTCAAAATTTACTTTTCAGCTTAATACAAGAAGAACATTAATAATAGTTATTTTGGTATTCAGTTCGAAGACTAGTTAGTTGCAGCTCTACGTCCTACTCTATCTTGTGCAAGGCTATTCGCCTCCGCGTAAATAATGTAAGATACAATCCTTTACCTCTGTTCCCTGTACTCATAGCATAGTCTCCTTCTACAACGTTTACCCTTGAAGGATTCCCACCCTTAAGAAACTGACAATTCCTTCATACTCCCGGATATGTTCTATCAACTAATCCCATCTTCCTGTAAAAGTGTGCCACATATTTCTTTCTCTCTCGGTTCGATTCAGTATTAAGGTTCACTTCTTGTCGAGGCCAACACAGATCTGACGATATTGTAGTTTAAGTTTGCAATTAATTTAGTGACAGCTTACATATAGATAATATTTACGGCAAAACATACTTTTGTGTTAATATCGAACATTTCTTTCACATATTATTATTATTATTATTATTATTATTATTATTATTGTAATAGAAAACCAAGGTTCAGGGAAAACGAATTTTTAAAAAAAATCTGGTTCACCGATAACACTATAGTTCTGTAAGAGACAGCAGAGTATTTGGAAGAGCTGCTGAAAGATACGGATAATGTTTCGAAAAGATGGCATTGCAGGAAGATAAACGAAAGTAAAACAAGAATAATGTAATGCAGTCATATTAAATCTGGCGGTGCTGAGGGAATTCAATTAGAAAATGAGTTTTGCTAATTTAGGGAGCAAAATAACCGATGATGGCCGATGAAGTAAGGGTATAAAACGATGGCTGACTCTGCTAAGGTAAACTTTTCTGAAAAAGACGAATTCCACATTTAATACAAATTTATGGGTTAGAAAATCTGTTCTGAAGGTATTAGTTCTGAAGGATTTGGTTAGTGCATAGCTTCGTATAGAAATGAAACGTGGGCGATTATTAGGTCAGACAAGATGATGGGATGAACAGATCGTACAACTTATACTGATAACGGAGAAATATTAGAAAAAGCCGCAAACATATTCATTCAAGTCTTGATCAGATTTCAGAATAATACAAAGATTGACATTAGCTTTACTCAGAAATGTAAGTTTGTGTACGTCACACAACACAGAACACTTTCATTGAATTTCTACAGCATCGAAAATCCACGATCACACAACCTCAGTTATAGATAAAACAGGTGGCCGGCTTCGATATACCAGATGGGTGCTAGGTAAAGGTAGTCACTCTGTAGTCACAAAATGAAGAAGCGTTCCATTCTAGAGTATTACTTTCGTGTGAGACCCTTATTAAATTGTACTATTGCTCGATATTGGACGAATACAAGAAAGGGCACCACGAATGGTAACAAGTTTAACAGTGCTGCATGAGAACTTCAGGTGGAAGGAATAAGAATCTGATCTGAGAGACGCTAGAAGACAGACTTCAGTTACCTCGCCGAAGCCTGGTCACAATTTTTGAAGAAGTAGTATTACGTGAGGAACTATGATGATGTTACAGCCCTCCATGCATTGCTTCCATAGTGTGAACTGCGTACTTGAGTGGAATGGTAAGTAAGACCAACACGTGCTATAACGGAAAATACCGTCTACCTTGCACTTCACATGTACGTTTACTTAGTACTAATCGCAAACTAAGTTGACACTCGGCGCCATGGATAATGGTAACGACTGTAATTGGGATGTGCTTTTACGGTTGCTCCCACTAGCTACGACGGCGACAGTCAAGTTAGTTTGCACTTATAGCAGGCACACAATTTCGGCACATGTTATCTCAAGAATGCACGAGATCCGAAATCAACAAGAAATGGAGCTAACACTTCCTGCATATTTTAATGATGTAGCTGTGAAGTAGGCAACACATTAAGAGAATCGTTCTCGTAAATCACTGTGGAAGGGAGTGGTATGTTGAAGTACTGAGGAGTTATGAGATACGCCTGAAATTCTTTAGGGATTTGAATTTTGTGTTAACGAATATCACAATGGAAGAATAGATATCTTCCAAAAGGGTAATCACAGATGTTGGACAGACAATATAGGTAGAAGAAAGGTGACAGCGAAGAAATCTTAGGTAACAGAAGAAGTCAGATGGTCAACGAAGGAGGTAAGTACCAAAATGTTCATGAAAGACAGGAATACGTCACTGTAAATCACCTCAGAATGAATTACATAACTGTGCAATGAGGCAATGTGAAATGGCTGCAAGAAAAAGGGAAGAAATCGAAAAATAGAAAATACCAGGGGACTCGTTCTGCACATAGAGAAATCAAAACCAACTTCGGTGGAATTAAAATCAAAGGTGATTACGTAAGCAGTGGAGTGGGAATTCCACATTTAAATACAGAAAGAAAAGCAGAGAGATGCAAAGTGTACCCTGAACGCCTTTACGAGGGGGAGAACTAGTCTGATGACGTGATAAAAGAATAAATCAATCTATGTGGAAGACACAGTGGTCTCACGATTATAGTCGGAGTTTTGGCATATTTTCTACCAAATAAGGCAGAAAGGATTGAGAATACCCCTCCGGAATTTATAAAATCATTTGGGAATATAGGAACTAAGCAACTGTTCGTATTAGTCAGTAGAATGAATGTACTGGAGACATATACAACCCATACGATCACTAAGATACACACACACATATACACACACACACACACGCGCACAGATGATCCAAAACATGACCACAACCACCATGAGACTGAATGCCTCCTGGTATTTTTACTGCTGGGGGGCGGGGGGGAGGAGGTGTTGCAGGCATTTGACTCAGTGAGGGAACAATGTAAGCTGAAGTGTGACGAATGATCAGTCACTGCAGCGAAGCTACGGACTCCAAATGCAGAGATCCACTGACATAAGCGATTTTGGCAAAAAGCACATTTTTGTAACGCTGCAGCTGGAAACGACAATCTCTGAAACGGCAAAGCTGGTCACCTGTTGTCGTACTACTGTCGTGAGCACCTATGGAAAGTGGTTGGAGAATAATGGAGTAACGCGTAGGCCATATGGTAATGGATCACCACTTCTCATCACAAAACGTAGCAGTCGGAGAATCTCCACCGTGTAAACCAGGATAGGCAGCGATCTATGGCACATATGAAGACAGAGTACAATGCTGGTGCAAGTACAGGTGTTTCGGAGCGCACACTTCTAAGCCCATTGTTGAGCACGGAGCTTCAAATCAAACGACTCCTACGTTTTCCTGTATTGACTCAATGACATTTCACTTATGGTTGCAGTGGGCACAGTATCATTGAGTTTTCATCGTGGATCAACAGAAACGTGTCGCCTGACGAATTGATAGCATTTTTTGCAGCACCAGGGCGATGGTAAGGTCCTTACACGTTGTCATCCAAGCGAATGGCTGCACGACCGTTTACCGCGCCATAGATATAGACCGGAGAGGACAGAATTGTGCCATGGGGTACATTAAGGTGGGCATCCATGGGATCTGTGGTGGTAATCGAAGGCATCATGACAGCAGTGAACGTTTCTTAAAAGATCATAGTCACCGTTGACAGTATAAAACATTTATTATTACGATTGCAGCCTTTTCACTGCATTCTGACGACGACATGTACTCGTGTCAGATAGTCCTTTATTCTGACAGAATGTAACTTTTGCAGTGTTACTTGAAAATGACCCTACGGGCGAAATTGCAATCGTAATAATAAATATTTTATACAGTCAACGGCGACTATGATGTCTTTTAAGAAATATTATATGATTGTGAATCCCAACCGTGAGAAGTGAACGTTGTTGCGGACCACCTGCATCGCTTCATGCTATGGCGATGACATCTTGCAACAACACAACGGTCCGTTTTGCAAGGTCAGACTCGTGCTTTAGTGGATTGAGGGACATTATAGTGAACTAACATTAATGTTGTGGCCCGCAAATGTGACTGATATATAACAATTGGAACACACATCGGGCGCCCTGTAATATACGGGTTGCTGCAGCGGTGCGGAGACATGTGTTGTTACATATATAAGGATTCCTGTCAAGGACTTTTATAATCTATGCCGAGCACAATGTCTCGTATTGTGCATGAAGAGTAGAACAACACGCTGTTAAACAGGCATTCATAATGTTTTGGCTCATCTGTGTAAGTATGAGAAATACCATACAACCAGCTTAACAGCTCATGCTCAAGCATGTAACACATCATGCGTCGAAGTTGCTGACACGAATAATATGCAGAAGAATAAAAAGGAATTTATGAGATGTATTCGCACTTGCGAATATGAACAACAATCACCTTCGTAATGGAATGACAATGAAAATTTGTTACGGATCACGACCTGAAGCTGGATTCCTCGCACATCGCGAGTGGTCGCCTTTCTAGTTTTTGTTCTGTTTTTATTTTTGTTTATTTTTCATTTTTTATGATGATTGTCCTTGAAAACGGAAGAAATTAACTAATGTAAATATTTCGTTTGGTGTGGCAACGAGCTTTTTTCGTGATTTATTTAAATTTAATTTATTCTTAATTGTGAATTAAATGACAATGAAAATCTTCCATTTCGTGAAACTGAAAAAGCGAAGTAATAGTGCAGTGAAGTTCCTTTTGATGGTTCTATAGTCCTTTAACTTTAAATTGTAAACGAATATTTCCTACTTCTGAAATCCTTCACGAATCTCTCTTCCTTCTAAAAATGAAGCGTATTCTCTTTTGTAAATATGAAAAATCCTGATATTCTGCCTAAATCGAATCGCTTGTCGTTTATAGAAACATAAGTAGTTGTTTCTTTGTCAGAAAAATTATAGAAACAACAGAAATAAATTTCTTCTCTTTGGTTGAGCTTCCTGTATCCTACTTCAAGATTGAGTAAAAGTGTTAACCGTAATTACAAAGCAACAGAGCATTCAACAACCTGTACACTTGTTTAAATATTTCAGATTCAGGAATACTATGTTCTTGAGTAGTTTGCAAAACTGTTTTGATAATTTCTTTTGTTCTGCAGTTGATAGTGTAATGTTGTCAGTTTAAAATTAAAATACATTAAACTCGGTTATTGTGATGTTATCACGTAATGTACGAATTGACCAGATAGCCAGACTACCGTATCGTTTTCCTGGTCGGAGTATTGCTTGTGGTGTATAGTCCTTTAACTTTAAATTGTAAACGAATATTTCCTTCTTCTGAAATCCTTCACGAATCTCTCTTCCTTCTAAAAATGAAGCGTATTCTCTTTTGTAAATATGAAAAATCCTGATATTCTGCCTAAATCGAATCGCTTGTCGTTTATAGAAACATAAGTAGTTGTTTCTTTGTCATAAAAATTATAGAAACAACAGAAATAAATTTCTTCTCTTTGGTTGAGCTTCCTGTATCCTACTTCAAGATTGAGTAAAAGTGTTAACCGTAATTACAAAGCAATAGAGCATTCAAAAACCTGTACACTTGTTTTAATATTTCAGATTCAGGAATACTATGTTCTTGAGTAGTTTGCAAAACTGTTTTGATAATTTCTTTTGTTCTGCAGTTGATAGTGTAATGTTGTCAGTTTAAAATAAAATACATTAAACTCGGTATTGTGATGTTATCACGTAATGTACGAATTGACCAGATAGCCAGACTACCGTATCGTTTTCCTGGTCGGAGTATTGCTTGTGGTGTGGTGCCTCAACCTCTTGTATCCTTACATGCGGCGCCGTCTGCAGTAGTGATTTGAGATTTTTTTATTCATTCCCAAATTTCGCATGTGTCGTTACACGTAAGCCGGTGTATTAGTGTATCGTCTTCATTACACCTATCACAATTCTATGTATCGGCAGATGGATAGAGTATAGTTTTGTGCGTATTGGAATCGTTTTGACTTAGTTTCATTCTGTCGGAACATGACGGAAGCTGTTTATTGTGAGTGTTGGTTCAAATGGTTCAAATGGCTCTGAGCACTATGGGACTAAACATCTGTGGTCATCAGTCCCCTAGAACTTACAACTACTTAAACCTAACTAACCTAAGGACATCACACACATCCATGCCCGAGGCAGGATTCGAACCTGCGACCGTAGCGGTCACGCGGTTACAGACTAAAGCGTCTAGAATCCTCACGGCCACATCGGCCGGCCATTGTGAGTGTTCTTCCACAGTCTAGGAAATTGGGCATGAGGGTATTTAGTTTGCATTTTCTGTTAGGAACTGAACGTTTCTTAATATTATGGTACCATTTCGCAGCATTACACCTTTTGTCTTCTTGAATTAGGTAGCCGTTCTCGCCTATGGAGTTTCTGAGAAAGCTGAGCTTTGAAGGTTTTGCCAGTATAGACGAGTGCCACCTAGCTGTCTGGCTGTCTGCTTTCAGAAGTAAACCTGACAGGTTGGTAGGACCTCATTTTGATCTTTTACGGACATCATCTGTAATGCTTTGACTTTTGCGCCAGTATCTATTAATCCGATCCAACCTTTTCAAACGGTAATGTTAGTGAGCTACGTTTTACCATGAAAACATTTCGATGGCATACAGAATATCCAGTGACTGATAGATTTTTGGCTATTGGCGCTGTTACTGGCAAAACTGATGCTATATGACATAATTTTGATAACATGAACTCCTTCACAAGTTTTACTTTCTCGATCATGTCCAGACTTCGTTTGTAATGCAGCTGTGTGCTGGCCATAACTTTGTTCAACATCGGTAGCCAGTTCACAGATTGCATATATCCTTTGTACGTCTGACATCAGTTCTAGCCCTATACCTCGAATCTTTGTTACTGTGCGTAACCATTGTTCTTTCTGCCGTTCATTACGTCGAATTTGTTACAGTTCACCATGGTTCCTGTCTCTGTTCAGTTGGCGTTTTGGGTGCGGTATCTGGTCTTCTGCCGATAGAAAAGTGCCCAGACCATCTGCAACTGCTTGGCATTTTTCTTTCCTAGTAAGATCAGGCCTGGATGGACCTTTTGTTTCCTTAGAAGAGGTTCGACCGCAACAGCATATAGGACCATTTATAGGGGCAACCCTGACGGACTGATGGCTTTATATTGAATCGCTGAGTTAGTTGCCCGTTGACCATTATGTTGGATTGAGTTCCTTGTAAAATGACTCTGAAAAACTGAGGGACTTTGTTGACGCTACCAATTTTCCTCAGTGTGAGAGGTCCGGTTGAAAACTTGCGAAATATCAATAGATATTACAGAACCCCTTGTTTTTCAGATATCCGCGACGGATATTATGTCACGGAAGTTTCTCAGGCTGTCAGGTATGCTGCAACGAGGGACTGTGCACGTTTGGTAAACTCATGTTTTTCATTAAGTCCCTTAATCTGGCATTTACTCCTCGAGCTATTATTTTGCAGTCAGCGTGCATCATCGTTATCGGCCTAAGGGATTCAATGTTTTTTGGTGTGTATTTCTTGGGTACCAACACGATGAGCCCCTCGTGGTAGCTAGTAGGGAGCTGTTTGACATCCCCCGCGTCATTGAATCCGTTAACTACCTCTTCCCTCTATTCTTCCGTCTGTTCCTGGTGACTTTCCTTACGGGCTTCTCAGCAGCGCTTCATATATTAACTCCTCTGTAAATTCCTGGCTGAGCGACGTGTCTGTTCCTGTCACCACGACGTCAACATCATCCACAAAAATTGGTTCTTGTTGCTCGCTTACGTCTACTGCAGCACACAACTGACAGAAACTTTGCAACACTGCTCTTTTAATATCAGTGTGCTGCAGCACAGTCTAATTTCCTGAGTTAATTATTTTGTTTTTTGTCCTTCTTGATATTTGGATTCATCTACTTCTATACGAATACTCTGCAAATCACTCTCAATTGTCTGGCTGAGGGTTAACCGAAACGCCTTCACAGTAATTCTTTATTATGCCTATCTCGAAGAGAATGCAGAAGCAACTAGCACCTATGTCTTTCAGTGTGACCTCTGATTTCCCTCATTTTATTATGACGATCGTTTCTCCCTATGTACGTCGGCGCCAACAAAATATTTAACATTGGGAAGTGGAAGTTTAAAAATTCGTGAGAAGATTCGGCCGCAACGAAAAACGCTTTTGTTTTAATGGAGTCCACCCCAAATGGTATCCCACGTCAGTGTCGCACATTCCCCTATTTCGCCATAATACAAAACGTGCTACTCTTCTTCGAACTTTCTCGCTATACTCCGTTAATTCTATCTGGTAATGATCCTAGACTGCGCAGCAGTACTCCATACGATGATGGACAAGCCTAGTGTAGGCAGTCTAGTAGATCTGTTACATTTCATAAGTGTCCTGCCAAGGAAACGCAGCCTTTGGTTTGCCTCGCCGCCCCGCATTTCGTGTGTGTTCTTCCCAACTTAAATTGTTCGTGACTGTGATTCCTAGGTATTTAGTTGAATTTACGGCCTTTAGATTTGACTGATATACCGTGTAACCGAAATTTAACGGATTCCTTTCAACATTCGTGTGGATGACCTCACACTTTTCATTACTTACGGTCAATTGACAATTTTGGCACCATTCAGATATTTTTTAAAAATTCGTTTTGCAATTTATTTTGATCTTCTGATTAGTTAAGTAGTCGATAAACGACGTCATATGCAAGCCTCCTAAGACTGCTACTCAGATTGTCTCCTAAATCCTTTATATTGGTAAGGAATGACAGGGGACATATAAAATTACTTGGGGAACGCCAGAGATCACTTCTGTTTTACTCTATGACTTTCCGTCAGTTACTTCGAACTGTGATTAAGTGGTAGAGTGATGCATTCTCCTTTTGGGTGCTACTGTCAGTTTTGGATCTCTTTTTCACCTCTAGTTTTCTTTTCTGCACTGGCATTGTCTGAGCTTTATTCTGCTTTATCTGCTTTTCCCGCTGGATTTATCATCGATGTAGTTTCAAGACTTGGCTATGGAGCACCACCCATCGCGTCACGATGAACGACCTCCATCGTGGACATTTCCGAAATGGTTGTAGTGAACTACACAGCCGTGATTGCAGGGTCCCATTGAGGATCCGACTGTTTACCATTTATAGCCGGTATAACTACGGTATTACCGTCAGCTATGCTACTGGCATGGGCATGACTGTCAGGCTCTGAGCACTATCGGACTTAACACCTATGGTCATCAGTCCCCTAGAACTTACAACTACTTAAACCTAAGTAACCTAAGGATATCACACAACACCCACCCAACACGAGGCAGAGAAAATCACTGACCCCGCTGGGAATCGAACCCGGGAACCCGGGCGTGGGAAGCGAGAACGCTACCGCACGACCACCACGAGATGCGGGCCTATTGATGATAACCAGTATACTCACGGAATTCTCATTCTTTCACTAAATTAGAGCGCATTTTGAAATAGCGACTCTACTAATTTACATTCCGTAGCGCACTGTCTTCTTGATCTCTTTTTGGTTTCGTACATGTAGTTTGTAAGGTGTCAGGCAAATCCAACAACAGGTCCCAGGTACTGACGATAAGGATGAATTACCAGAGGCATGCACAACGAATGTAGGAGGAAAGGACGAAGTAATGAATATTGCAGAGCTATTTGAGATGGAAACCAGGGAAAGCGAATTTAATGAGGATAATGCTCAGTCGACAGAAGTTGAAAATAAATTACAAGTGGGCACACAACCCAACGTATATAATGAAGGAAGTTATGAAGCGATAATTAGAGCATTTAGATGCGATTATGTGGAAGTAGCGACGAAGAAGGAGAACATAGATGAGGATGAGGAAAAAGTAGAGGATGTAGAAGAAAGCGTAAATGAAGGAAGAAATAGAGAAGAGGAAATAAAAGACAGAGAAGTAGCAGTCGAAGCTTATCCTACAGAAAGTTCGAATTCACAAGGGAAATTCCTAAAAAGACTCATGTATGATTCAGTGGAGGATTCGTTGATGCAAGAAGAAGAAGTACAGAACCAACCCTTTCAAATTCAACCAATTGTGAAGGCCATGGTAAAGCATATCCCAGTCAATATTGTAATTGATAGCGGAAGTGAACTGACTGTGATCTCAGAAAATTTATTCATGCAGTGTAATGCCAATGAGGAATTACCAGTTCTGAAAACACATAAGATTAAAGTAAGAGGTCCTATTAGTAACAATGCTGCGGTAGTTACGAGACAAACAAGGTTAACTCTTTCGTGCCAAGGTCAAAAGATCGAAGCTAACTTCGTGATTATACCTAAACTAACTGTAGATCTGATTATAGGTGCAGATTTTTGAAATGAGAGAAGAGCGAAAATAGATATGGGGAATGGTAGCATAACATTCGGGAATGTCACACTTCTCTTTGAGCAAAAGCTAAAATTAGAAGAAATACCAGTTATAAACAAACAATTAAGAATGATGCGAGATAAAGAGGATGAAGAATTAGAATGGTATGCACAAAAGGGGGAATCGCCTCAACTCATGTTAGAAGTCCATAAAGAAATCGACAAAAAATTACAAGAAGTTCAAGGTATTTCGGAACACAGTAAAAGAGAATTAGAGGGTATTTTACGAGATAAAGCAGAGGTATTTTTACCTAAGACTGGCAGTATTAAACACTTTCAGTACAAGTTTGAAGATTACTTTTATTACTGGTAAATAATCAGCACAATATTTCAAGATTATGTTGCAGATAAGATCGTCAGGAGAAAGAAGAATGAAGACAGAGGAAGGTGGGAAAAAGAAAGTAGTTTCAATAATAACATAATAGTACCATAGCTTAAGGTGAAGGGATAAAGCGTAGATAGTCTGACAGCATGAAATACTAAAATGCCATACACCACGACACTACACAAAAATAAAAAACGAATTTGAGGATTCTTGAGTAGACGTTAAGACTCAAAATATCTTAGAATTGTAACATGGAAAGGGCGCCGAAATTTGTAAAGCTTTTTAAGTAGGCGCAAAACAAGTAGATAGTAGATATATGTTAGATGATTATAAGTAAAACTTTTTGTAAGAACCATTGTAAAAACTCCAGCAAGGAAGAGATGCAACGACCCACAAGCTGCAACGCGAGATGTATCAAGAAACAAAAGGACGTAATTAACAAGACACGATTCCTACATAGCAGGAGCGTCGAGAGAAGGGAAAGGCGAAACTAACAGACGGCCGCCGGCCGCGGTGGTCTCGCGGTTCTAGGCGCGCAGTCCGGAACCGTGCGACTGCTACGGTCGCAGGTTCGAATCCTGCCTCGGGCATGGATGTGTGTGATGTCCTTAGGTTAGTTAGGTTTAAGTAGTTCTAAGTTCTAGGGGACTAATGACCACAGCAGTTGAGTCCCATAGTGCTCAGAGCCATTTGAACCATTTGAACAGACGGCCCTTGTAGCGAAAGTGGGCAATAAATATGCCCGCTAGGTGGAATCTTGCTGGGACGGAACACCGAGCCGCACAGTGACGGACCCCTGCTGAGACGCAGCGGGACGGCTTTGGGACAGCGAACGCCAGAAGGGTCTCCGAGCCCCGAATGAACGGAGCGAGCAAAAAACGGCCGGATGAGAAGACCGCTTGGGCAAGCCACCGCTGGCAAAAAAAAATATGCGTAAAAGTCACACTACTGCTATTAAACAGCAGGCTGATGCACGAAACTGAAGAAGAACTTCCACAAAGTAAAAATGACGCGCCCAAACAATTTATCAAACTGTTACTAGGAGGAGAGCTTCAAAGCGACTAGCTATCAATAAATATTTCCATATCCTGCCCAGAGAAGAACCAAGAAGCAAGTAAGAAGCAGAGAAAAAGCGGGAAGAACAGAAGTTGAAGATTCGCAAGATTGAGACCAAGAAAGAAGATGGGTGAAGAATAGACGACATACCTTCCCAAATTCCTATCCTATTGTAAACAAGTCGTCTGCGAAGTATTACAACGAAAAACGACCGCTTTCAGCGACATATAACGATGACTTTCACGCATACAAAGCCAGTAAACCACGAGATTCTGCACGCACAGCTCCATTCTATTATGGGACCTCCACAACAGCAACACACACTTGCAAACACCAACAAGGAACGACGAACGAAGCTGTACATCAAATACCTGCCCTCATCCATCTCACTCAAGTCCAACACCTTCGTGCAAAAAACATTCGCCAACCTCATGCTTGAACATTCATAGGATTGTGTGAAAGTGTGAAATCAAATTATGTGATGTAGGAATTGTGCAAAAGAAACATGTGAAAAACTAAACAAGTTAAGCACACCAGACAGCTAATAAACTAAAAAATAACAATCATTGACTATGGACTTAAGTAAAAAATACTGTCAATAAAAATAAGTCATTAGTTCTGAAATGGACAGTATATAAAGAAATAATATGCCACTTGTTTTCTCCTCATAAAAATAAAAGAATAACTATATTTTACTTATTTTCTCCTTATAAAAACCAAGAATAAAAAATCATCTTGTTGGATGTTTTCCCTTTTTTTAACATTTGTACCATTTATTAGGATAATACCTCAATACGTGTGTATGTATATTTCTTTGTCAAGGCAATTTTTATTAGCATTTGTAAAATTTGTTAGGATAATATCTCAATACTTGTGTATGTATATTTCTTCGGCAAAGCAATTCTTGGAAATAATTCTTATTTGTTAGTGTAACAATGTTGAAATGCGTGTCTCGAAACAAAAACATTTTACTTGCACATGATATTTAGAAAATGTGTTAGGAATAGATTTTACTCAATTACTACATTTATAAAAAAAAATATTTCTAAGAAAATCGATGTGAAAGACTCCTCACTTTCGATAACAAACTTCTTAAAAAACAAACTTCACACTTAAATAAAGAAAGAAAATAATTAAAAACTAATAATAGTATAAAAATATTCTTCTCTTGTCATTTTTAATTATAATGTGGAAGAGTATAAATATATAAATTAGTAATACAAACTAGCATAGAACAGAATAACGCAGCTGAACAATACGCAACAAAATTTAGATAAATTAGAAAATTTTTGACTGACTTAGACAACTTAGACAACGATTCAATCATTGCCAAATTCAGTGCAAAAATTAAGTTCGAAGGGTGGTGATATGTAAGGTGTCAGGCAAATCCAACACCTTACATGAAAACCCTGACATAATAAGCAAATCCAGTAGTATGTCACATAGCTCCGAATAAATTGTGACATTAAATTAACCAAAGTAATACGAGTAACGAGTGAGCAAATGGAATACCACAGACTAACACAAGAATGCCTAAATGCATGTCGTACCTTCCCACCGTGAGGCAGACGCAGTTCCGAGGGGAGAAACGAGGACAGAAGCCGAGAGCAGAACCGTGATAAGCTAGAAAAAGGGAGGGGCTGGGCACCCACGCCATGAGCCTACCTGTACAACTATACAACCCGCACGTTTTAGCGTCAGGCTTTTTCGCGTCTCAGGTATGTCAAGGACAACCCCCAGCCCATGTTAAAAGCTAGAGCCCTCCAGAAAAGCAGTATAGATCTTACAATAACACAAAAAGGGCCACTACCACCCGCAAGTTTTAGCATGAGACTTTTTCGCGTGTCTGTTACATTAGGATCACTCCCCAGCCCATGTTTAAAGATAGAGCCCTCCAGAAGAGCAGTATAGATCTCATGATAACGCTAAAAGGACCACACTAGCTGCAGGTTTTAGCGTGAGACTTTTTAGCGTCTCTGTTACGTTGCAAACTTTAAAAACATTGCCCCACCACGAAAAGTATAACGTTTCCCATTGGATAGACAGAATTTTTGTAGGCGGAGCGTAAGGTTAACATTGAGACCCTGATTGGTCAGATGAAAACACAGCCAGATAGCTTTTTTAAACTAACTTCGGTAAATTGTAGTAAGGGGAAGTTAGAGGAGAGTTAGTTCCGAGACGGCGGGCTGGATGGCTGCTGCGCCGGCCGCTGCCGCCCTGACGCTGCTTAGACACCGACAAGGTAATGAACGCAAGCGATGCCGCATTTTTGAGCGCATAAGGCTTCACTCACAACTGCAGAAGACTCATCTGTTACACCCTCTTTTTGCGTAATACTAGTGTCGATCGTTAATTAAAACTCATGGTGTTCATATTTGCCACTAGAAGTAAAGATCTGAGACTCGATGATTTTTCTATTTTATAGTTATTGAGAAGCCACATCAGCCACTGTAATTTACGACAAGTTAAATAAGAAATTAAAGATAATTGAGGGTCACTGTAGACCATTTTGATAGTTTTCTCTTTTGTGAAACTTAAATTAAACCTAGATTATAGATGTGATATGGCATAGGTCATCCTTCTATCGATTGTAGAACTTAGAAAACCACTTAGGGAATATTCGTTCATATTTTTGTTGAACGCAGTTGGTTTTTACCATCCTGTATTAAAACATTTCCTTTTATTAATAGTGCAATTTATAAACGATGTTTTGTGATTAGAAAAATTTCTAATGGTAAACTTAACTGCTTTTTCGACGTTATTTTACCAGCTAACTAAAAATAGGAAAGCCTTGAACCCTTTCCTCTAAATTTAGTTAGTATTAAGATTCTTTTACAGGGAGTGCAGTGGAGCTGACGCTGAGATCATTAAGCATTTGATTATATCATCGCTAGTCTCACTGAACTCTTCTGAATTCTACATGTCATGTGTGGTCTGGCGTCTCCTTACCAGCAACAGGTCCCAGGTTCAAACTAGTTCCCTAAAAAACACACTCAGAGCGTCGTTGCGCGAAAGTGGTAGGGAGACACGATATAGTACAAACAGACACCACCATGAATGTTTAGAAAATGGCGACCCTGCCAGGATGGTAAAATACCATGATTGAAGGTCGACCACATGCCTAACTAGGTCAGAAAAATATCTTGTTGAAAAATTTTTTTTCTAAAATTTTTTTTTCCCTCTAAAGTTATACATAGTCGAAAACAGTAGCTGCAGCGATAGATAGTAAAAGTATTCAAGAAAGACATTCTACCAGAGACAATAGCATAATTAAGTTATAAATTTTGAAAAGTGTTAGAATTAAGTTTTCTCTCCAATGCAAGCGCACAGGTGGCGGATACATCGTTGACAAGTTGGTTCTGACCCAACAAGTAAGTGAATGGATTGTCAGTCTTGGTAGTGTCAAGTCGTGTGAACAAAAAGGTTATGAAACGTGTGAGATCGTATGAGCGCATGTTGACGCGAAGTAGGGCGTGTGAATTGCTTTTAAAACATAAAATAAGGGATTCGGAAAGATTAGCAATGCCAGATCGAGACCTTGACCGAATGGAGGTAGAGACCCAGTATAAAAATGGACAGAGAATAGAGGACAGTACAACAGACGATGGAGTATCGCGAGAAATAGGACAGATAACGCACCATAACGAGGACAATGTACGCCAAGGCACAGAAAAGCTAGGTCAGCATACAACAGAGCAGGAAAATAAAGACACAGTCGATGAAGATTTTAACTTGCGTCTTGAATCCGTAGAACCCATGGTACATGTAATCAGAGCTCCCTCACCACAGAGTACAAGGAATGCGAGCAGAAACGTGTCACAGCACAGGTCAATGCAATCGATTGCGAACCAACACTTGGGCGAAAACACTGAGCGTAGGACGTCGGGACAAAGCGCAATAGGACCCACCAATCTGGCAGAATTATTACAACTAATTACGGAAACCATGACAAGGCAAAATAAAGAAATTGCGAACCAAATTAAAATTCAAAATGAGGAAACCACGAGACAAATGCGTGAAATTAAAGAACAAAACAAAAAAATTCAGTTACACCTAAGTCATATTGAAGACGAGGCAAAAGAATCTCGAGAAGTAATAGGAAACTTAATAATAGGTCTCAATCAATTGAGAACAGACATTGACAAGGTACAAGCGGACGTACAAACATTGCGTAATGACACTGAGGACGAGATCAAAACATTACGTAACAACACCCAGGGAGAAGTCAAGAAACTAAAGAAACAGATAAACGTAATTACTAGACAAGCAGCAGGTACAGCGCGTGAAATTGTTGAAAACAGTGTGTTACACAAACGTATCACAAAAGCAGCGCTGAAAAGATATGATAACCGCATAGTTAAAATAGAAGTGCAAACGAAGCGACAATTTCAGAAATTGCGAACAGAGCTGTTGCAAATCATTGAAGAGCGTAGTGAACAGGATCGAACAAGCACAGAATCTGCAACCACATCCGTATCTGCAAGAGCACCGGAAAAACAAGAAATTAACGAAGATATTACGCATTTGCGATTCCAATCACAGGCGGAAAGTAACATATGTGAAATCAGACAGCCTGCACCGCGGGTACGCGAAAGTTACAGTGGACAGTATCCAATGGATCTACCACAACAGGAAAGAACGACGGGAGAAATGATCAGAAACAAAAGTGGCGAAGAATCGCGAATTTCATATGGAACTATGACGAAGTACGACAACGATCATTTCCTCACAGTTAGAAAATTTCAACACTTTCGAGAAGCAACCTCATTACATCCACGAACTTTTATTGATCAATTCCGAGTAGGATTACCAGAACATTGGACGCTAGCACACAAGTTAGACTTTATATGTGCACACATGTCAGGAACAGTCGCAGAAATCATGCAGAATGTTGCAGCGACATGCCGATCGAACTAAGATTTCAGAGAGAAGTTTCTCTCACGATATTGGTCCAGCGAAGCACAGAACAGAGTGAAGTATGGATTATTACAGAATCCATATTTTGAAAATTCAGGAGAGAAGAGTCCCGTGAAATTTTTCGAAGTAATGGCAAACAAAAATCAATGCTTCGATGTACCATACAGTGACGGAGAGTTGATTAAATTATGCGCGATGAAGCTACCGCTGAAATACCAGCAATCATTAGTAGGTCGCGGAGGCAATGACGTCGAAGCATTTAAAGGTATTCTAAGGGAACTAGAGTTCATATTCTCGGAAGATGATGCAAGAAAAAGACGAAGCGCACCTGAAAACGAAAGCAAAAAGCAGTGGAATCCACAAGACACAGTACGAAGAAACAATAATTACGAACCACTTGATAACTTCGCACCAAGAAACCAGAATAGATTTCAACAAAGAACCGGTTATGGATTTAGAAGAGAATATGGCAATAACTATAATTCACCCAGGAACGGCAACAACTATCACAGAGGGAATAACGACAACCGGAACAGGTACTGGAGAACCAATAGACCGTCAAATAAATTATCAACAAAGAAACCACTATCAACAAGCTGAACAAGGAAAGCGAATACAGACAGAAGATGTGGAGGTAAAACCACCAAACCCCAATAAAATTTCGAGTTGACAGCTAAGCGCCGATGCCAAAGAGAATGACGCACCGGCCCAGGACAATTGCAGCACCTTCAACAGAGAAGTGAAAATCTTATCATGAGAAGAGAAGAAGGAAGAAACAAATCCGCAGGGACCAGATGAAAACGAAGAAGATAAAATAATAATATCGTGTTGGAACGAAATTAATTGCGAGATTACTGACGATAAGGATGAATTACCAGAGGCATGCACAACGAATGTAGGAGGAAAGGACGAAGTAATGAATATTGCAGAGCTATTTGAGACGGAAACCAGGGAAAGCGAATTCAATGAGGATAATGCACAGTCGACAGAAGTTGAAAATAAATTACGAGTGGGCACACAACCCAACGTATATAATGAAGGAAGTTATGAAGCGATAATTAGAGCATTTAGATGCGATTATGTGGAAGTAGCGACGAAGAAGGAGAAGGTAGATGAGGATGAGGAAAAAGTAGAGGATGTAGAAGAAAGCGTAAATGAAGGAAGAAATAGAGAAGAGGAAATAAAAGACAGAGAAGTAGCAGTCGAAGCTTATCCTACAGAAAGTTCGAATTCACAAGGGAAATTCCTAAAAAGACTCATGTATGATTCAGTGGAGAATTCGTTGATGCAAGAAGAAGAAGTACAGAACCAACCCTTTCAAATTCAACCAATTGTGAAGGCCATGGTAAAGCATATCCCAGTCAATATTGTAATTGATAGCGGAAGTGAACTGACTGCGATCTCAGAAAACTTATTCATGCAGTGTAATGCCAATGAGGAATTACCAGTTCCGAAAACACGTAAGATTAAAGTAAGAGGTCCTATTAGAAACAATGCTGCGGTAGTTACGAGACAAACAAGGTTAACTCTTTCGTGCCAAGGTCAAAAGATCGAAGCCAACTTCGTGATTATACCTAAACTAACTGTAGATTTGATTATAGGTGCAGATTTTTGAAATGAGAGAAGAGCGAAAATAGATATGGGGAATGGTAGCGTAACATTCGGGAATGTCACACTTCTCTTTGAGCAAAAGCTAAAATTAGAAGAAATACCAGTTATAAACAAACAATTAAGAATGATGCGAGATAAAGAGGATGAAGAATTAGAATGGTATGCACAAAAGGGGGAATCGCCTCAACTCATGTTAGAAGTCCATAAAGAAATCGACAAAAAATTACAAGAAGTTCAAGGTATTTCGGAACACAGTAAAAGAGAATTAGAGGGTATTTTACGAGATAAAGCAGAGGTATTTTTACCTAAGACTGGCAGTATTAAACACTTTCAGTACAAGTTTGAAGATTACTTTTATTACTGGTAAATAATCAGCACAATATTTCAAGATTATGTTGCAGATAAGATCGTCAGGAGAAAGAAGAATGAAGACAGAGGAAGGTGGGAAAAAGAAAGTAGTTTCAATAATAACACAATAGTACCATAGCTTAAGGTGAAGGGATAAAGTGTAGATAGTCTAACAGCATGAAATACTAAAATGCCATACACCACGACACTACACAAAAATAAAAAACGAATTTGAGGATTCTTGAGTAGACGTTAAGACTCAAAATATCTTAGAACTGTATCATGGAAAGGGCGCCGAAATTTGTAAAGCTTTTTAAGTAGGCGCAAAACAAGTAGATAGTAGATATATGTTAGATGATTATAAGTAAAACTTTTTGTAAGAACCATTGTAAAATCTCCAGCAAGGAAGAGATGCAACGACCCACAAGCTGCAACGCGAGATGTATCAAGAAAGAAAAGGACGTAATTAACAAGACACGATTCCTACATAGCAGGAGCGTCGAGAGAAGGGAAAGGCGAAACTAACAGACGACCCTTGTAGCGAAAGTGGGCAATAAATATGCCCGCTAGGTGGAATCTTGCTGGGACGGAACACCGAGCCGCACAGTGACGGACCCCTGCTGAGACGCAGCGGGACGGCTTTGGGACAGCGAACGCCAGAAGGGTCTCCGAGCCCCGAATGAACGGAGCGAGCAAAAAACGGCCGGATGAGAAGACCGCTTGGGCAAGCCACCGCTGGCAAAAAAAATATGCGTAAAAGTCACACTACTGCTATTAAACAGCAGGCTGATGCACGAAACTGAAGAAGAACTTCCACAAAGTAAAAATGACGCGCCCAAACAATTTATCAAACTGTTACTAGGAGGAGAGCTTCAAAGCGACTAGTTATCAATAAATATTTCCATATCCGGCCCAGAGAAGAACCAAGAAGCAAGTAAGAAGCAGAGAAAAAGCGGGAAGAACAGAAGTTGAAGATTCGCAAGATTGAGACCAAGAAAGAAGATGGGTGAAGAATAGACGACATACCTTCCCAAATTCCTATCCTATTGTAAACAAGTCGTCTGCGAAGTATTACAACGAAAAACGACCGCTTTCAGCGACATATAACGATGACTTTCACGCATACAAAGCCAGTAAACCACGAGATTCTGCACGCACAGCTCCATTCTATTATGGGACCTCCACAACAGCAACACACACTTGCAAACACCAACAAGGAACGACGAACGAAGCTGTACATCAAATACCTGCCCTCATCCATCTCACTCAAGTCCAACACCTTCGTGCAAAAAACATTCGCCAACCTCATGCTTGAACATTCATAGGATTGTGTGAAAGTGTGAAATCAAATTATGTGATGTAGGAATTGTGCAAAAGAAACATGTGAAAAACTAAACAAGTTAAGCACACCAGACAGCTAATAAACTAAAAAATAACAATCATTGACTATGGACTTAAGTAAAAAATACTGTCAATAAAAATAAGTCATTAGTTCTGAAATGGACAGTATATAAAGAAATAATATGCCACTTGTTTTCTCCTCATAAAAATAAAAGAATAACTATATTTTACTTATTTTCTCCTTATAAAAACCAAGAATAAAAAATCATCTTGTTGGATGTTTTCCCTTTTTTTAACATTTGTACCATTTATTAGGATAATACCTCAATACGTGTGTATGTATATTTCTTTGTCAAGGCAATTTTTATTAGCATTTGTAAAATTTGTTAGGATAATATCTCAATACTTGTGTATGTATATTTCTTCGGCAAAGCAATTCTTGGAAATAATTCTTATTTGTTAGTGTAACAATGTTGAAATGCGTGTCTCGAAACAAAAACATTTTACTTGCACATGATATTTAGAAAATGTGTTAGGAATAGATTTTACTCAATTACTACATTTATAAAAAAAAATATTTCTAAGAAAATCGATGTGAAAGACTCCTCACTTTCGATAACAAACTTCTTAAAAAACAAACTTCACACTTAAATAAAGAAAGAAAATAATTAAAAACTAATAATAGTATAAAAATATTCTTCTCTTGTCATTTTTAATTATAATGTGGAAGAGTATAAATATATAAATTAGTAATACAAACTAGCATAGAACAGAATAACGCAGCTGAACAATACGCAACAAAATTTAGATAAATTAGAAAATTTTTGACTGACTTAGACAACTTAGACAACGATTCAATCATTGCCAAATTCAGTGCAAAAATTAAGTTCGAAGGGTGGTGATATGTAAGGTGTCAGGCAAATCCAACACCTTACATGAAAACCCTGACATAATAAGCAAATCCAGTAGTATGTCACATAGCTCCGAATAAATTGTGACATTAAATTAACCAAAGTAATACGAGTAACGAGTGAGCAAATGGAATACCACAGACTAACACAAGAATGCCTAAATGCATGTCGTACCTTCCCACCGTGAGGCAGACGCAGTTCCGAGGGGAGAAACGAGGACAGAAGCCGAGAGCAGAACCGTGTTAAGCTAGAAAAAGGAAGGGGCTGGGCACCCAAGCCACGAGCCTACCTGTACAACTATACAACCCGCACGTTTTAGCGTCAGGCTTTTTCGCGTCTCAGGTATGTCAAGGACAACCCCCAGCCCATGTTAAAAGCTAGAGCCCTCCAGAAAAGCAGTATAGATCTTACGATAACACAAAAAGGGCCACTACCACCCGCAAGTTTTAGCGTGAGACTTTTTCGCGTGTCTGTTACATTAGGATCACTCCCCAGCCCATGTTAAAACATAGAGCCCTCCAGAAGAGCAGTATAGATCTCACGATAACGCTAAAAGGACCACACTAGCTGCAGGTTTTAGCGTGAGACTTTTTAGCGTCTCTGTTACGTTGCAAACTTTAAAAACATTGCCCCACCACGAAAAGTATAACGTTTCCCATTGGATAGACAGAATTTTTGTAGGTCAGATGAAAACACAGCCAGATAGCTCTTTTAAACTAACTTCGGTAAATTGTAGTAAGGGGAAGTTAGAGGAGAGTTAGTTCCGAGACGGCGGGCTGGATGGCTGCTGCGCCGGCCGCTGCCGCCCTGACGCTGCTTAGACACCGACAAGGTAATGAACGCAAGCGATGCCGCATTTTTGAGCGCATAAGGCTTCACTCACAACTGCAGAAGACTCATCTGTTACACCCCCTTTTTGCGTAATACTAGTGTCGATCGTTAATTAAAACTCATGGTGTTCACATTTGCCACTTGAAGTAAAGATCTGAGACGCGATGATTTTTCTATTTTATAGTTATTGAGAAGCCACATCAGCCACTGTAATTTACGACAAGTTAAATAAGAAATTAAAGATAATTGAGGGTCACTGTAGACCATTTTGATAGTTTTCTCTTTTGTGAAACTTAAATTAAACCTAGATTATAGATGTGATATGGCATAGGTCATGCTTCTATCGATTGTAGAATTTAGAAACCCATTTAGGGAATATTCGTTCATATTTTTTTTTTTTTGAACGCAGTTGGTTTTTACCATCCTGTATTAAAACATTTCCTTTTATCAGTAGTGCAATTTATAAACGATGTTTTGTGATTAGAATAAATTTCCAATGGTAAACTTAACTGCTTTTTCGACGTTATTTTACCAGCTAACTAAAAATAGGAAAGCCTTGAACCCTTTCCTCTAAATTTAGTTAGTATTAAGATTCTTTTACAGGGAGTGCAGTGGAGCTGACGCTGAGATCATTAAGCATTTGATTATATCATCGCTAGTCTCACTGAACTCTTCTGAATTCTACATGTCATGTGTGGTCTGGCGTCTCCTTACCAGCAACAGGTCCCAGGTTCAAACTAGTTCCCTAAAAAACACGCTCAGAGCGTCGTTGCGCGAAAGTGGTAGGGAGACACGATATAGTACAAACAGACACCACCATGAATGTTTAGAAGTTCACCATCTTCGAATCAGTATTCTTCCTATCGGAAGATTTCCATTGTCGTCTACACTTTATACTTTTCCACACTCTTAGAAACTGTGAAGACTGTCTTGTCCTTGCTGTGGGAAACTGTCCCTAAACGCGGAAGAATCAGCAACGATCAATGGCATGAGGATGAAGATATCAATGGAAACCACTGCATTAAGGACACAAAGTATATCCACTGGACACGAGGCCCGTAATTGAAAAATTGAGAGATCATCTCTCCATTAGCAAAAGATTCCACATTAGTTACCCACTCGGATGTCTGGGAGGGGACGGACACGGGGAGTTTACCAAGAGAAAAAGATCGAATAAACAACGAGACGGGGCGTGGAATATATGAAGCTTTAACATGTTAGGGAAGCTAGAAAATCTGA
The DNA here is from genome assembly GCF_023897955.1 of Schistocerca gregaria. Taxonomy (NCBI): domain Eukaryota; kingdom Metazoa; phylum Arthropoda; class Insecta; order Orthoptera; family Acrididae; genus Schistocerca; species Schistocerca gregaria. The sequence continues at coordinate 351,242,687 of NC_064922.1, read as the reverse complement.
AAAGTGAAATGTAAAGGCCCACGCTAGATACAGTAGTAGGCAGTGAAGTGAAAGACAAGAATTGCTGATCAGATTATAGAATAACATAAACACCAATATATCGGGAATAGGTTTCATTGTGAACAGAAAGGCAGGTCAGACAGTGCGTTAATGTGAATAGTTCATTGATAGGGTTGTTCTTTTCAGAATTGACAGAAAACCAAAACCGACAACGATAGATCAGGTTTACAGATCGACATCGAAAGCTGATGATGAAGATATTAAGTAAGTATAAAAGGCTACTGGACGGGTAATAGAGTAAAGGGAGGTGAAACTCTAATATCCATGGAGAACTGGATTGCAGGTGTACAGGAATGAGCAGAAGAAAAGGTTACAGGAGAATGTGGGCTTGGGACAAGGAATGAGAGAGGAGAAAGACCATTTGAGTTCTGTGATAAATTTTAGTTACTAATAGCGAATACCCTGTTCGAAAATTCCAAGAGGAGGTGGTATACTTGGAAAAGGTCGTATGATACGTGAAGATTTCAGCTAGGTTACATCATGGTCAGACAAAGTTCAGTGACGAAGAGTAGGCTGAAGTTTAAGACGTTAGTCAGAAAGAATCAATACGCAGAGAAGTGAGATACGGAAGCCAGAAGCGTTTGAAGTTCCCTAAGGGTATGAATACAGCAACAAGGAAGCCCAGAAGGCAGTGCAGTTGAAGAGGACATAACATCTATAGAAAGAGCATTTACAGAAGTTGGAAAGGAAAATATTGGTACAAAGAACGTACTGCAAAGAACAGAAGAAATACTTCAGCGGATCGATGAAAGAAGAAAGTACCTAAATCTTCAGGAAAATTTGGGAATGCAGAAATGTAGGTCGCTGAGGAATGAAAGAAATAGGAAGTACAGGGAATCTAAAACGAAATGACTGCATGAAAAATGCCACGAAATCTAAAAATAAATGGTTGTCGAATGGACTGACTCAGCATAGATAAAAGTCAAAATGACCTTGGGTGAAATTAAAAACAAGTGCTGTAATATTAGGAATGCTAAGGGAATATCTTTGTTAAATACAAATGAGAGAGCAGGTAGGTGGAAATAGTTTCAGGCCTCTATGAGGGGATTGTCTGATGTGAAAAATAGAGAGGGGATCAGTATTAGAATCAGAAATTAAAAGAGCTTTGAATGACTAAGGGTCAAATAAGGTAAAAGAGATATATAAAATTCCATGATGATTTCTAGAATCACTTGTCGAAGTGGCAACAAAACGACTATTCACATTCGTGTATGGAATATGTGTGTCTGGTGACATACCATCTGACTTTCGGAAAAGTATTATTTACACAATGCTGAAGACTACAAGAGTTGACAAGTGACAAGTGCGAGAATTATCGCTCAACCAGCTCAACAGCTCATGCATCGTAGTTCCTGACAAAAACAATATGCAGAAATAAGGAAAAGAGAGGTGGGAATGTGTTAGAGAACGATTGGTTTGGCTGTAGGAAAGATAATGGCACAAGACAGGCAACTCTGACATTGCGGTTGATAATGAAATCAAGACTGAGGAAAAATCAACACATGTTCATAGGATTTGTAGATTTGGAAAAAGCGTTCTAAAATGTAAAATGGTGCAAGATGTTCGAAATTCGAAGAAAAATATGGATAAGCTTTTGGGGGAGAGAAGTGATACAGAATATGTACAGGAGACAAGAGGGAATAATAAGAGTGAATGTGCAAGAACGGAGTTCTCGGATTAAAAAGGGTGTAATCTTTCACCCCCGACTGTTCAATCCGTACAGCGAAGCAGCAGTGACTGAAATAAAAGAAAGGTTCAGGAGTGGAATTAAAATTCAAAGTGAAAGGATATCTATGATACGATTCGCTGATAACATTGCTTTCCTAAGTAAAAGTGAAGAAGAATTACATGATCTGCTGAATGGAATGAACAGTCTAATGAGTACAGAATATGGAGAGAGTAAATCGAAGAAAGACGAAAGTACTGAGAAGTAGCAGAAATGAGAACAGTGAGAAACTGGACCTCTGGATTGATGGTTACGAAGTAGACGATGGTATTGAATTTTGCTACCTAGGCAGCAAAATAACCAATGACAGACAGAGCAAGGAGGACATCAGAAACAGATTAGTACTGGTAAGAAAGGACATTCCTTGCCAAGAGATGCTACTAGTACTAAAAATAGCCTTACTTTGAGGAAGAAATTTCTGAGAATGTACGTTTGGAGCATAGCATTGTATGGTAGTAAAACACGGACTGTGTGAAAAACGGAACAGAAGAGAATCGAAGCATTTGGTGTGTGCTACTACAGACGAATGTTGAAAATTAGGTTGGCTAATATGGTAAGGAATGAGGAGGTTCTGATCAGAACCGGAGAGGTACATTTGGAAAACACCGACAAGGGGAAAGGACGGGATGATAGGACATCTGTTACATCGGATTGGAATACATCCAGCAAGTAATGGGGACCTAGGTTGCAAGGTGTTACTGAGATGAAGTTGGTGCAGGAGAGGATTTCGTGGGGGATCGCACAAACCAGTCAGCAGTCTGATGACTAAAAAAAACTGTCATTTTTCCGCGTGACACAGCTGCACAGTCGATGCTACGCGAGACACCACTGATTGCAAGCTACTAGTAAACGCTGGCTGCAGCTCACTACTAATCGCCGAGTGACCAACCACTGAGGCAGCTGGAAAGGAACTACCCCAACTTCCATACGTAGTCAACCATGTGTCTGCAACATATCCTCGTACATCCATTGGGCACCAGGTATGGAAGCATCAATCCGGAATTCGGTTGCAATAATAACATGTTTGTTGTTTGAAACTGATAAACAATACGTTATTCAAAATAATCTCCATTGCGATTTATCCATTTCTCCCACCTCTCCGCCAGGCTATGAATGCCACGAGTCGCTTTCGTGCATTTTCATACGAAATGAAGCGTTGTTGAGCGATAGGATGTCCAAATAGATGATAATCGGACGGAGCCAAGTCTGAAGAACAAGCCGCATGCCCTAGTAGTTCCCAACTGAAGCCCGCGATCATTTCCGTAACACGTTTTGTTGTGCTTTATGGGGCGTTATCATGAAGCAATATGACTGTGTTGCCTTTTTCCATATTCTGGTCGTTTTTTACTTAATACCCGAATTAAATGGATCATTTGTTTTTGGTAGCGAACAGTGTTAACGGTTTCACCGGGTTTTAACAGCTCATAATGGATTACACCCTTCTGATCCCACCAATAACACAGCGTTGTCATCTTTGCAAAGTAGTTTGGCCTTGCAGCAGATGTAGGTGGTTTGCCTGGATTTAGGATGCTCAAAATGCATCGTTTTTCAACAGCTGTCGGTATTCGATGGAGAAACGACTTTATTTTGTATCACCATTAAACAAGTCGTCTTTCGATTTGCTTGCTGTCTTTCATTGAGCTCAAGTGGAATCCAATTTACTTCCCGCACCTTTCCCGTAGCTTTTAACCGAGGAGAAACGGCTTTCTGCGTCACGTTCAATTGTTCCGCGAGTTCCTGTTGAGTTTATCATATTCATCCAATAAAGCCTGCAATTGGGTGTCTTCAAATTTATTCGGTGGTTCCTCACGCTCGTCTTTTCTCAAGTGAAAATCACAACTTTTGAATTTTTTTTAACCACTCAAAACACTGTTTTCCAAAGAGCATGTTCAACGAAAGCTACTACAATCATTCGATTGCGATTCTGCAGCAGTTTTCTTCAAATAACAGAAAACCAATGATTTCCGCAAATCGTAGATTGTAGGCACAGATCTCGACATGTTTAAGGGTTTGAAGCAGATACCGATGTATGTAGCTTGGATCACTGTATGTTGACATTCGTCGTCAGGCGTTGAAGTAAGCAGATGGCGCTGCAGACAGTCTCATGGGCATGGGCTCTATGCTTACGGCTAGCACCATCCATAGGTAAATTCCGGTTTCATACTTCAACGCGTGGTATATTCCCGCATAGAGGTTGTAAGTGGGCTGTTTAGGTTTTTATATTGGTAGCGCCGCGTAGCTCTCAGTACGAAAATCACTGGCTGTGCTGTGTGCAGTCTGTGGCTGGGCGGCATTGTTGTAATATGCGCTATTGTAGTGTTTGGCAGTTGACTGTTAACAGCGCGTAGCGTTGCGCAGTTGGATGTGAGCCGCCAGCAGTGGTGGATGTGGGGAAGTGAGATGGCGGATGATCTGGACGTGTGTCCATCAGAAATAGTACATTTGTACGAATGGGTGTCATGAACTGCTATATATATTATTACTTTTGAACACTATTATGGTAAATACATTGTTTATTCTCTATCAAATCTTTCATTTGCTAACTATGCTTATCAGTAGTTACTGCCTTCAGTAGTTTGAATCTTTTATTTAGCAGGCAGTAGTGGCGCTCGCTGTATTGCAGTAGTTCGAGTTACGAAGATTTTGTGAGGTAAGTGATTTGTGAAAGGTATAGGTTAATGTTAGTCAGGGCAATTCTTTTGTAGGGATTTTTGAAAGTCAGATTGCGTTGCGCTAAAAATATTGTGTGTCAATTTAGTGTTGATCAGAATAGATACAGAGGGAAATGTGTGAGTACGTTCAGTTCTGCCCAGCTGTCTGAAAATCAAATAATGTAAGAGGTTTATCAGCACAGTAATTCATTAAGGGGACGTTTCAAGGTGTCATTTTACTTTAATGCCGCTTACCTTGTAAATACGATATTGCTGTGCCTCTATTATTCCGAACTGTATTGTAATTCGGAATAATACAGGCACTGCTTTCTTAAATGAAAAGGAAACTGCCTGTGTGTTAGGTGACCATTAGTTTTGCTTTCGGTAAGGTAAGCGCACAAGAGAGGTTGCTCTGACGTTGCGATTGCTAATGAAAACAAGACTGAAGGAGAATCAGGACACGTTCATTCATCCGGGTAAAATCGTGTAAGATGTTCGAAATTCTGAGAAAAAGGTTACTAAGCAGTAGGGAAAGATGGGTAACATACAATATGTACAAGGATCAAGAAGGAATGTTAGAGTGGAATACCAAGAACGAAATGGACGGCTGTAAGACAGGGATGTAATCTGCCCCTCTGCCGTGTGGCGGCACTATTACTGTTTGGCTCTGAGTACTATGTGATTTAACATCTGAGGTCATCAGTCCCCTAGAACTTAGAACTACTTAAACCTAACTAACCCAGGACAGCACACACAGCCAAGCCCGAGACAGGATTCGAACCTGCGACCGTAGCGGTCGCTCGGTTCCAGTCTGAAGCACCTAGAACCGCTCGGCCACACCGGCCGGCTATCTCGGTTTACTTGCACTGTAAGTAACGTAAAGTGGAACGTAAAAATATTAAAAAAAATACGATTGAGAATACTCACTCGGCCCCACGACCCTCTGATAACCATTCTGTACTCTTGTCTTTAGCGCAAACTGGTGCGTAGAAACTACACTAACATAAATGACTCATGCCTCATCCAGCCTGCAGCAGGAACGCTCTTTCTTCTAATCGCTTGGTCATCTGGAGGTCTCACTTCAGTAGCTTTCATTTCTGGCCAAGCCCTGTATATAATATAAATTTGGACAAAATCTATGCTGACGAGTAGACACGGTCCTCTTGTCTATGACAGATGCATGTTCGGAAGTTCGTCAGTGACGTAATTAAGGGCCGCAATATTATCTTTATAAATAAACATTAACAGGGAATTTACTTGGATAGGATGTACGGACTTCAGATTTGTGTGTTAAAAACTTAACCATATTGTTTTGTTTCTTTCGATATGTTTGATTTATATTCTTTGCTAGGAAAAAGGAATTATGTTTTCATTATGTTTTTATATAGCTTTTGTTTATAAATAAGAGTGCCTAAAAATGGTCACGTCCCTCACAATATACCATAACGTCTAAAAGTCTATGCAGTCTCAAGAATCCAACGATGATTGTAAGGCGGGACTTGTTACAACTTGAGAACATCATGTTTTAACTCAGTGTTTGGAAGCTATTTCGGAAAGCGAGGTGCAATGTAACGCCGATCGAGAGCGTCGTGCATTATCTCGCTCCTCATAACCCTTCCTTCACAGATAAAAATACTATCTAGCATAACATCACGTAAGCGGCAATTTTGACGGGAAGCGGCGCAGGCGGGCGAGTTTTTGTATCCTGTTTCCCGCTTATTCCTAACAATTTACCATTTCGCTTTAAACGTGTGAAATTTCGGGTGAACGTATGCCATGAAGATAAACAAAACACAGACACAGCATTTTGCGGCCATGGACCTTAGTGTCAGCTGCTTTTCGCATGGCTAATTCTACGTCGCTTCCTCCCATGTTAGTGAAACAAACAAGCTCCATATTCACGTCTCCAAACATACTGCTTCAAATCTGTTGTGCAAAGAAGCTTTATAAGTCATAAATATCACGCGCAGAAATTCTCCAGGCACATCTGTAAATAAATAACCACACTGTGCTTTCTTAACTAGTCTTGCATGAAAATTATCCTTCTCAGACACCCACGCGGTTAAGTGCTGGAATGACGTTGGTGCGCAAAATACTCAGAGCGTTTATTCGTGACGATGCAGATGACAGGATCCGTAGGACCCATCTACTTGAAAAAATATGAACTTATCGCAAATTATGCCGTCAATACCGCGTCACACAGTTAAATTTGTAGAATGAAGCGGTATCGTTTGACGTGCGAGCGGATTTTTCGTTGCCCAAAAATGGTTCAAATGGCTCTGACTACTATAGGACTTAACATCTGAGGTCATCAGTCCCCTAGAACGTAGAACTACTTAAACCTATCTAACCTAAGGACATCACACACATCCATGACCGAGGCAGGATTCGAACCTGCGACCGTAGCGGCCTGGGCGGTTCCAGACTGAAGTGCCTAGAACCGCTCGGCCGCAGCGGCCGGCCTTCGTTGCCCATATTCTGAACTCCATGTATCGACATTTACTTGAAGATGGAAATGGGCTTCTCTCCACAGAACGTTCCACGGCGATTGATTTAGACGGTAATGTACTTTATTTTCAGAATTTCGGAGAATATCCTCAAGTTCGCATGGATAAATGAATCGGAGAATGTACACCAGCTGAGAATGTTTTTAGATTCTGTAAAAGGGTGGGGTAAGTTGGGCAGCGTGAAGAACATTCTCCGATTTCGTATGAATAAAACTAGAGAAGTTTCTCACAAGCAGACGACACTCTCCGTTTTTTGAGGTGAGCTCTGTAGTGTACTACGAGCTGTGTAAGATCTATTGAGGATCAGTAAAACGGCAGATTTTATATTGCTTAAGAATACATAGCCCAGATAAATGCAGGAAGGAGAAACTGTAGAAGTTTACACAGATTTAACATTAAAAATTATTTGGCAGGCAAATTTCCTTCCCGAAAAATCATGATAGAAGAGGGGCTGACGTTTCAAGCGCAGTGAAATGGAAAACGTCTGTGTTCCACTTAACAGACCCAGGTTTTCAGACTCGTGTACGAGAAAACTTAGATTAACACCAAACATTAACATTTTCAGGTCCTTGTCATGTTTTCGCACAGCATAAATTTTACATTTTGTTGTGTTAGAAATAAGTAGGCGGATCAGAAAAATGAATAGCTGGTTTGTTACAAATCTAGCGAAGGACGACTTATGAAGTACGTGACGCGTGAGCGGCCCATCATGCGTCGTATTTGACCCCAATTATTTCGTGTAAAGAGAAGTTTAGAGTAGATGAAAATGTGTTGCAGCCTTAAGATTTTGATCGCATAACGGTTCACCAAACTTAAATAGCAAAAAAAGTTCCCCATATGACAAACATTCGGTAACATCAACAGAAAATGAAAGTATAAGCTATCCGTAATTGCCTTGATAATTTGCTGCCGCACATAAAACTACAATTTAAACATAGTGCAACTCTTTCAAAACACGTTGAAGCCAGTTCCGTATTTGTACAATGAATAGTTTTCCTGTTTCAGAGTTTTGAATAAAATATAAGATTATGTGTGTGTTCTGGAACACGGCACACGCCACTCCCGGAGATCCTTTTCAGGAATGAGGGGATGTAGTGAGAAACAACTCTCTCGTCAGAGAATATGCTTCGAATTTTTTATTCATGCGGAACGCAGAGGACTTTCATAGAGGACTTTCTAAAAGAAAGCTCCTTTGCTCTGAGAATACTCTCCGAGGAATGTTCCCTTTTTTTATTCGTGTGACCCATTGTCCACTTTCATGGGAGCAAGAAATTGTAGAGCAAATGTTTGTCTCACTGGCAGGTCAGCACGTGTCAACTCCTGAACATGGGTAATTTTGTACCAACAGCAGTGCCGGATGTTTCGTAGAACGTTATGAATAGTGCTCAGATACACCCAAATTCGGGCAGTTCACCGTCCACTGCATGTTTACACACATCGCCTGCAATGCTGTGGCCACATCTTCTACTGACATCGAATCAATTACTTACCTACATCTTTCAAACTGCAATTGAAAACAGCCTGTACTTCACAATTTCGTATTTATTTCTCCAGAGACCGGACCAAATCGTTTTTCATATATTTGAGTGCCAGGAACGTCTGCAGAACTAGTTTTACACAGTCAGCATTTTTGTAGAGAGCTCCAGCATTGAGACAGCCAGACCAAGCGTCTCAGGTTGCAAACTGAGGAACAGCCGTATACGACATTTCTTTTATTATGCACATTCTGCCGTTTACAGCACCATTTAGTGGTAACATATTTTAAATTTTTTTTCCATAAAGTTCTCTCTTCAACATTCCATTCAAATTGGACGTCCTTCTGACAGTGGTTCTTTTTTACAGCATTTTGAAGCTGTTACTTTAATTACAATCGCCATGTGTTACGAATACAAATAATATACAGAGGAGTGCAAGGGGAAAATGAAAGAAAGTACTTAAGGGAGATATGTACTATATTTCCGCTGAACTCTTCGTTGAACAGTTGCTTCATGAGTCAGCTTATGTGTGCCAAGTGCTATATTATGTTGAATGGGAGAAACACATTACGATTTTGTAATAATAAAGAATTTGTATGCTGTGTTAACACTGAAGTCCCTTCGGTGCTTCAGCTTAAAGACATCATCCACGTCTAATCATTTCTTTCTCGAAAACTGGTTTTTCTTCACTAATTCAAATTTCCTCTGTTCTATCCCATCGGTTAATGCCATTTCCCAATTATCTTCCTCTCCAATGTAGGCTTCATTCCCAAATTATATTGAGATTGAAACTTCCTGGCAGACCAAAACTGTGTGCCCGACCGAGACGGATACTGGCAGAAGTAAAGCTGTGAGCACCGGGCGTGAGTCGTGCTTCGGTAGCTCAGATGGTAGAGCACTTGCCCGCGAAAGGCAAAGGTCCCGAGTTCGAGTCTCGGTCGGGCACACAGTTTTGGTCTGCCAGGAAGTTTCTATCAGCGCACACTCCGCTGCAGAGTGAAAATCTCATTCTATATTGAGACTACTTGTTACATTTACGTTTATCTTTCCAAAATTACAAAATTGAAATAGTGATTGAGTATATTTGCATTGATATAATTTTGTGGCTGACGTTTCAGCGAGTCGAATGGTTGGACCCACCTGCTAGTCACTGTAGCTCTTCGTCAAATGCTAAGCTTTCGCTGTGTTGTCTCTTTTGTACTCTCCCACAAACCTTTGTCTGGCGTGGCTGGCTGCACACTGTTACTGGGTCTGTCGGCCACAAATTATTTTATTCGATTTGCATCGACACTGAGCCGTGCATGGCTCGTGGTCCTATCATTTATTGTTTGTCATCTTCTATTGCGGTACAGCTGCCTCGTATTCTTATTCTAGTTACTGGGCGTCACTCACTTCCTGCCTTACTTGGCGGTGAGCAGCAGCAGCAGCGCGTATCGATAAATGCACTGTCGTACCATCTCTGGAGCGACCGATAGTACTTCTGGGTCGTCGTGTGTCTGTCTGTCAGTTGGAGGCACACGAGCAGTGCAGTCGGGGACGGAGCGCCGGTGAGGCGCGGACAGCCAGTGCTCGCCGACCGCTGGCGACACACCTCAACTGCCGACGGAGGGAGACTGGAGTGGGGACGACCGTTGGTTGGTCGTCTCATGGCCGACGTATATTTGGTCCTTTCACCGTTTCGGGTCTGGGCAGTCGGTCGGTTGGCGTGGAGTTGCAAGCAAGTCTCCGTCGCGCATACTCTGGCCGGGGCGGCTGGCTGCGTGTACGCGCGGTTGGAGTGTGAGGTGTTGCTTGCGAATTCGTCGCCCACACACCGTGGACATGAACGTTGAGTCCTCACTTAACTTACAATAAGGCCTCAACTGTTTACATTTCTTCGGTTGATCCTGGTTGACGCTTTTAGGGCATCCCCGTGAGCAACAACGTGTGTGTATTAAAGCTGGCCAAGATTCCAGCTGTCTTCTTATGGAGTTGAACTTAATTTATTCCCTGTTATTTAAGTTGACCAGCGGTGATTTCTGCCTCGTAGCCGTTGACGTTCCGGTTACCTGCCCATGTCGTTGACGTAATTTTCGGCAGTGTGTTTTCCTCGTCGTGTTGTTGCTGTCCAGTGCGGCGTGTAGCTGTTGATGGTCGTTGTGGGCGCCAATATTCCGTGTGTCGTTGTATTGATCTTCTGGTTGTTTTGCTGGTTGCGTGGAGCGGAACTGATCTTGTTGATTGGTCGGTCGGGTGTCAGTCGGTTGGGTTGCCTTCAAATTAAGAAGTCGTTGGACAGGCTGCCTGTCTCACCTAAACGGGCGTTAGTGTTACAATCTCAGGTAGACCCATGGAATCTTCTGAGCGCCGTTGCTTGTGTGATACCTAGTAATTTCCCTGTCTGGGTTTTAGTTACTTTGTTGATGTGTGGCCTTCAGTTACGCATTTGTATGGGGCCTTCAGCCAAATTTTCCATGAAATGTTTTAAGATAAGGCCTTCTGCCTTTTGATTGAAACTCTTTTTATTGCTTAATATGCGGTCTCCAGCCAAGTTTCATTAAAATTAAATTGCTAAAGCTTTCAGGCTGTTTAGATTGAGGATTTTGAAAATATTTTTGGGTTCAACCTCCAGAAGAACCTTGATTTCTTGCTTAGGCGTTGCGTCTTGAATTTTGAGTGTGGCCTTCAGACGATCTGAGGTTAATCAAAGGAAGTCGATTAAAGTTTTTAGTGTTTTGCATCCTTGTTGTAATATTGTGTGTTGATAAATACAGTTTGCATGTTGAGTGCCCCAGACAGCAACTTATTTTGGCCTCTTTCCACAACCTAATCCGCTCTGTCCTGCTAGTCCAGGCATTTCAGACATCATAGTAGTGCCGTCAAGTGACTTCGATGGTCACTTTCTTATGGTGTGAACTATGATGACGAGTGCAGTAGGTTCCTGATTTTGACCTATAAGTTAACTGTTAAAGTTTTAGAAGCTGTTAGTTAAGAGGAAGTTGACACTAAGAGTATATAAAATTTACTTCCTGGGCGTTTCAGTGACGATGACAAAAACTTTCTGGAGCAATTAACGAAATTTTGTGAATTTGATATCATGGCCGTCGTTCTGGGAAAGACAATAGTTAAAAAGTCATTCATGTTATTACATACCTCTGCAACTAAAATACGGGAACCTAATATCGTTACTGTTGTGTTGGCAGAAGAGCCAACACCGTGTTACAAGAGGAGGCCGAAATGCACGCGTTTTATCTCACGCAGGCTGGCGTGAGGAGGGAAGAACTATACTGACGTGAGGTCTGGAACATGACAAGGAATGAGAATTCAGAAAGTGGTCGTAATTAGTTTCATACTTAACTTTAATCCATTAATGATGAACGTCGCTCTTGACGGTACATGATTCACAGTATTATCTGTTAGTAACTGAATATGGCGCCTTGCTAAGTCGTAGCAAATGACGTAGCTGAAGGCTATGCTAAACTGTCGTCTCTGCAATTGAGTGCGTCTGTATAGAGTGAACCATCGCTAGCAAAGCCGGCTGTACAACTGGGGCAAGTGTTAGGGAGTCTCTCTAGACAAGACCTGCCGTTTGGCGGCGCTCGGTCTGCAATCACTGATAGTAGCGACACGCGGGTCCGACGTATACTAACGGAATTTAAAGGCTACCACCTAGCAAGTGTGGTGTCTGGCGATGACACCATATTCACTTGTATGATGTAATAAATTTATTATGTAGATACTTGCTAATATTGTATGGTACAGATGACCAAGCATCTTGAGACCTGGCGGTCAGGAAACACCATTACTTCATAGCGGCTACTCCAGTCAGTAGACTGGCACCGTCAGTCCTGAGCTAAACGTGTGCAAGGCTGCGGTATTTAGAATTAGATGTAGTCGATTGTCCCTAATGATACTCCATTTCATTACTGAATAAATTGACGTACCGAACAGACAAAAGTACCGAGACTTTGGGACACCGAAAAGCACACCATATTGATGAGAGTTTGCCAACTATTAAAGGAAAAGAGCCTAGTGGAACGACAACATAACGAGCGAGCGTTCTTGTTTCGGAAGAAGCAGTTCTTGCTCGCAACAATGAGGATGCTTGAATGTCTACGTGATTGGCAGCGCGTGAAATATGTGGTACGCACAGTACCGTAGAAAGTAATTTGTGAATAGCATTCTTCTGACTGATTCGATGGGGCGTGCCACGAATTCCTCTCCTGTGCCAATCTCTTCAACTCAAGTAGTACTTGCGGCAAACATCTTCAGTGTCTGTTGGATGTATTTTAGTCCCTGTCGTCCTCTACAATTTTTAATCTGTACAGCTTCATCTAGTGTGAAGGATGGTATTTCCTTGATGCCGTAACACATGCCTTGTCATTCTGCCTTACTTTCTTCTCAGTGTATGTTCCTCTCCTCGCCCATGCTATAGAGGACAGTTCATTTATTATGAGTTAACTTAATTTTCGGTATTATTCTATAGCACCAGTTCTCAGATGTTTCGGTTCTCTTCTTTTCCTGTTCACACGTAGCCCGTGGTTCACTTCCATGCAATGTTATGCTCCAACTCTAATTTCTTAGATATTTCTTCCTCAAATCAAGGCCGATATATGATACTAGAACATTTATTTTGGCCGGGAATGCCTTCTTCCTCTGTGATAATCCCCTCTTCCTTGATTCGTTCGTTATATGTTATTTTGTTTCCTTAATTTCATCTACTACGAGGTCCACAATTTTGATATCAAGTTTATCACTAATCTCGTTTCTGCTACTCCTGATTACTTTTCTCTTTCATCGGTTTGCTCTCAATCCGAAGAGTGCGATCGTTTTGCTGTTTGTTCCATTCAATAGCGCCTGCAACTCTTCGACAGTTACAATAGGGTAGCAATATCATCAACGAAGCTTAATATTATTATTATTATTTCAATTTTAATTACAATGCCACTGTTGAACGTTTCCTTTTTAGAAAGGCAGAGTGGCAGATTATATCCCTGTCTTACAGCCGTCCTCTTCGTTCTTGGTCTTCCACTCTATCGTTCCTTCTTGATCCTTGTATTTATCGAATTTATTGATATTTTCATAAAAGGCATGAAAAGGGATGCTAATAGAAAATTTGGAATTGCAATTTTCCAGCAAGGAATTGTAAGTGTTCATGAAAACTTCGAATGTAATATTAAATGGTATTATTATTTTACTACGATGCTTTACACGTGCTACGCTAACATTCATGTAGAAACAGGGGAAGCAGTAATTATCTCGGCTTCTTGGACTTATTGAATTTTTACAATTTCGCCCTGCTTGGCTGAAAATCAATCAAAAATGCATTATTTCGCCAAATACTGGTGAGGATGACTGGTGACGTACAACGGATTTTATTTCGATGCAGTCTTTTTCTCACTCGATAAGAGTAGTTTTGAAGCTTTTTGATCAATTGACGACAAAAATAAACATCGAAGGGTTCTTCTAGCGGAGTGTATTCGGAGCAGACACTTTAATATTGCACGATCCCAGTATGAACTTACATGTCACCCTTTGAGTCAATGAACAAAATAAATTTTTTCTACTGCAGTAAGAGCTTTATTTTCTCCAACAAATTTTCCTATACCTTTTCATTTCATGCCTCTCATGAGATTAGTAATGAAAGCAATATACTGTGTATTACTTCAGTTTATTTGCAGTACATGTAACGTAAGCATTAAAAAACGGTCCCAGACAAGAGTCCGACAAAAGACCCTCGAATTACCGTTTTACACTTTTTCGGCAGCGCCAACTGCTGCACGGAAACGACGCTAACCTAACTGACTCACGCCTCACCCGACCCACACCAAAAATTGTATTTTTTTGTAAGCGTTTGGCCATGTGGTGCTTCCACTTCTTTCAATTTCCTTACTAGTCAAGACGTGCATATACGAAAAATCTGGGCGAAATCGTTGATGAGTAGGCGTAGTCCCATTGTGAATTAAAAATAAAATATACGCTAACAATTCCATCTATAGGTTTTTTATGTACTAGTAAACTAACAGCGCCATTCATGGGTTCTTTTGTGTACCGTACTCCCCGTGATGAGTTAACATGAGAACTATTACGTTGAGCAGTCGATTTTAGGTAAATGTTTAATAAATTACTACACCTCTGTTTCCGTGTTCCGATTTTAGTGAAACAAAGTTTATATTTTTTCCCAAGCTAAGCTTAACCCTTTCTTGACCCGCAGGACATGTGTGTCCTACTTCACTTTTTCGTGCTTCAAGAGCAGGGGGGACAGTAGAAACCCACATCTGTAGTGTGCTTCCATCTACTGGAAGCCTTCACTACTACTTGAAACCATTACAGACTTCTTCACGCCAGACAGCTGCATTCTGATGGATGTTGTTCGATGCAGTGCACTTGTTTGATAGCTTCTGCGAAAGCTTTTGCATATTTTTCAACTTTCCTTTTGTAAATTAAGCAAGGTAAGCAAAATAACGGTATTTATTATGTTTCTTGTCATTTATTTGTAAATATTACGTGGAATTTCAGTGTAAAGTGTATTTCAGTGACTTGTTAAATAGTTATTAGTTTCTGACTGCATGAAATATCAGTCACATGGCCAGTGGAACATATTTGTCCCACATATTATTTATAATTTCGTTATACATTCGATATTTTGTCTTTATTTCTTTCTCTGTGCAATGCTACATCTCTTGGCTCGATGAAGTATACATACAATAATAATAAAATTAACAATAATAATAATATTAATAATAATAATTGTTACACAATACAGTGTGCTAGCCCAATTGCAGTCCTTATTTCCTTTTTCTTTTTAGAAATGTCACGTGTGAAAGATGAGGAACTTCTTTACAATTACTTTTCGTTTCCTGATAATGAAGAATTTTAGGAAGAAGAAGGTTATGATAAAGCTGCATATGACCTCAACCTTCTTGATGCAATAATACATCTATTGATACTACACCGCCTAGGACATAGGCTGAACCACCTAGCTATGGTCGCCACAACAATGGCGACAGTGCTACAATGGAGGTGGCAGAAAATGATGGTACTGCGTGTGCAGTAAAAGAAAATGCCGCCACAATTACCAATGAGACTGCAAATGAAGTTGTTGTGTGTGCAGGACCAGAGATTGGAGCCCAACATATAATTGAAAATGAAACAGAGTGGGCAGACGACGTAACATACTATGAAAACTTATCAGCATCTCTTGATGGAAGTGCAGATAAGTTCAATTTGGACAAAATGATAAAAAAATATATTAATTTTTTTACAGCTCTTACTGATGGCTGTTTGAGGAAGATCAAAGATGAGACTGACGTCTATGCAACTCAAATACGTCACAATATTATTAGAGGTAAAAGGGTAAGATAGGGCAGCTGCAGGTGGAAAGACACTGACACTGAAGAAATAAAATATTTTATTGCGATTCACTTTCTAGTGGGAATACATAGACCCCTTGAGCTGAGTCACTATGAAGCTGGCTATGATCGACTACACAAATTACGCCCAATAATTGACGCTATCAATAACAATTTGAAAGACGAATACACTCCATCAGGTATCATGGCTGTTGACGAAAGTGTGGTTCCCTTCGAAGGGCGTTCTTCTATAGAGAAGTTCCTTCCAATGAATACTGTAAAATAAGGTTACAAAATTTGGTGTCTTGCCGATTCAAAAACAGGTTTCATAACCCAGTTTGAGGTGTATACTGGAAAGAAGGAAACCTAAGACTCATCGTTCAGTCTGAGAGAAAATGTTGTACTCCATGTTACTGAGTCATACATGTAGTCTCACCAACTAATTGTTTGATAATTTCTTCATGTCGTACAATCTGATGAAGTCGCCAAATGAAAGACGAGTTTTTGGAGTTGGAACAGTGAGGACAAACAGGAAGGGGCTTCCTGGTAAGATGAATAAACAAAACAAATTACAATGGGGGCAGTTTATGTTCAAAACAAAGGGATGTGTCTTAGCAATAAAATGGCAAAACAACAAGACTCTGACAATACTAAGTAGTTATCATAGCCCAAAAGATGTAACCTTTGTCAATAGGAAAAACAGAGATGGTACTTCATCAGAGGTCATGAACTGTAGGTATGGAGGACATAATCAGTTCTCCTTTCGATTATCAGACGACAAACAGCAGGTCATGAAATCAAAAGAAGAGGAAGACAGAATTTTCTAAGAAGCAACAAGCCGGATATCAAAAGTGTACCAGGTGAAGTTCTCCTTCAAGCTGGAAAACATTTCCCAGTAAAAGACACAAGGAAACACTGAAGGGTCTGCAGCACCAAGCAGAAAGAAGTACGAACCAACATTATGTGCATACACTGCAAAGTTCCTCTATGTGCACACCCCTCTTTCGAAATATTTCATAGAAAATAAATGTTCCTGATATCGGCATTGTTAAAATATACATCAAACATCATTTGCAATATATTCCTTGATTTGTACGAACTGATCACAAAAATTAATAATTTTTTGTTAAAGTTGCAGCTGAAATTAAATTTTCTCTCTTATTCTCTGTTTTTTATTCAAACCTATGCAATACTTCCACCTAATGACCAATGGGTCATATAAAATTCACTCAAAATATTGAAAAAACTGGTCATAGCAATCATACACTTCTTGTACATTTCGCTTTAGAAGCTATTCCTCAAGAAAAATACAAAACAACTGAGAAAAATACAATACGGTCATGAAAGAGTTAAGTTACCTGTGAAAATCGTATGATAATACGTCTAGTAGTTTTGGAGATTGCGGCGATCAAAAAGACAGACATTAGCCATTTACAGTTTTATTATTACTATCTGAGAGATTCTGTCTTCACTCCTCCGATTGCAAAAGTAGCTGAATTTAATGCATGTATCGCATGTTCTGAACGTGACCCCTGAGACACTTTGATCTATTATGGAACAATTTCAACTTGTAACAGTAAAGGCGAACAGTATACAGAACATGTCTTGCAGCAGTTTAAAGTCAGTTAGAAACCGCTATCACTGATGCTTTTTACGACGTTTTTTGGGCCACAGGACAATTAAAAAACATTTTTATCTCCGACGTGGCACGACTTTGCGTTGGTGCATGGGATTACCTTACCAAGAGTGCCACAACTATTGAATTCCGAACTCACAGGGTCGTGTGCATTTTACAGTATGATCGGTTTATGTGCAACCCACACCATAGCCGTCGAATAGAAAGTCATCTGCCATTTGTAGTCGGATCCATTTACGTAATGGTCCTTGGAGTGCCATTCCGTTGAAAAATTTTCGTTAATTTTTTTTTCCAATACGTTTCCCCTTTTCTCGATTATATTCCATTCAAATTTGACGTCATTCTGAGCAGCGCTACTTCTTATACAGCGTTTGGAAGCTGGAACTTTAAATATAATGTCTCTTCGGATAAATTTCACAATTAATCGTGCATCAAATAACCACAGTCTTCCGATAACTTTCACTGCAGTACCATTTTCGTATTTTGTCAATGTTCGTTCTTCTGATTAGTTTGAGTTGATATTCACATTGTTAGATAATAAACGACTTCCACACCACCCTTTTCTTCAAATATTACACTGTCTCGGTGCTCTTCCTGTGGTCCCCTTGTGGCAATCGCTGAAGTTTTTTCCATGTAGTAGGTCGAATGTATATCACGACGTACGGGTTAATGAACCACTCCGTTTCAACACTTTATTGAAAACAAGCTCTCTCTTTTCAAGCGCCGTCAATTCGAATAAAATCTTCAAGAGTGTGACAGCTGTCCCTCACACGCTCTCTAGTGGATGGCGGCAGTGACAGCTGTCGAAAACTCAATAAATTTATTCGAAATACCGGGGCTTTAAAATCAACAGTATTTTTATTCAGCCATGCTACCATGAAAGACTTCAAGACCAAAAGTATTTCACTTTGTTTACCAAACAGTCATGCGTGTGGGCGCTGGCATAGTGCGTCGCACTGTGTTATTTTTAAGCAACGCCCTCTTGTCATACATAAGTGTATATAACCTTGAATTTTGAATCTGTCGTAAATACGTTTGTAACAAACTGATATTTAAATTAGGGACAACTTTCCACAGAAGTGCTCTGACACACATCACATAAATATTTTTCAAAACTGATTCCAGTCATTTATATGAAGTTGAGACAGGCTTCCCCAAATAAATCAAGCACTAGGAATAGAAAGTGGAGTATTTTTCAGAGGCACAAACGCAAGCAATGTTGCCAATTTAGGACACCGGCATCTGTTAACAAAATCTGAACAGTATGCTTTCTGCTATGGCACTGGAAGAAGGATTCTAAGAGGACAGAGATACAAATTGCGTTAAACGTAGTAAACTAGTAGCTAACAGGTGATTACGCCAAAAAACTGTCTCGACATCAGGAGATGATGTGCCACAAACATTTGGTCTAAGTAACATGTAAGCAAATATGGAAATCGGGTACGGTTTTTTATGGTTTATTTTGAGTGTCGTATCAATTATTCAAAGTGTTAACGTTGAGCACTGACACATGCTATGAAGTCATTCCGAACAGATAGTACAGCACTTCGAATTACATCTTATCGTGTCTTATCGTACTACCGCAGGCCCATGGTTATTTGACATTTCAATGTCTTCTGGAATCTCTGGTCTTTCCTTTTAGATCTCTTGTTGGCTAAATTTGGAGCGGGGTGAAAACAAGACTCCCTATAAATCATAGAATGAATGTTTGTACGAATTTTTGACAAGAAGTTGATCTTCTCCTGGCCTCGCTATTTTGCGTATAAGAAGATAAACTGACGTGCTCTTTAACTGTCAAAATGGTTTGCTTCGAATCAGGTACTTAATTCAGGCCATTTCGACAACACAAGACGCTAGGTAACCAAATGATATGTCAGTAATACCATGCTTTCTAAACATAACTTGAAAATTTAAAAAGTTGAAAAATCAGTCAAGTATGTTGTGAAACGTTATGTCTAAAAGCAAGATACTAAATAGATTAGAGAAATATTTGAAGTGCTTTTCAGTGCATCTCAAAACCATGTACAGCAAATAAACTGCGTCAAATGTTTCTGTAATACATTTTCTTCCTTTTAGACAAGTGTGGCCGGCCAGAGTGGCCGTGCGATTCTAGGCACTACAGTCTGGAGCCGAGCGCCCTCTACGGTCGCAGGTTCGAATCCTGCCTCGGGCATGGATGTGTGTGATGTCCTTAGGTTAGTTAGGTTTAATTAGTTCCAAGTTCTAGGCGACTGATGACCTCAGAAGTTAAGTCGCATAGTGCTCAGAGCCATTTGAACCATTTTTTTAGACATGTGTCAAAAACATTTCACCGATTTCTTCATTTGTTTATGTTATGTCACCCCAGCGATAAAAGTGACGTTTCCCACATACCTCACATTTCGTGTGAATTTTTTGCATAATTTCAAATCGTTTTGCTATCATACATTGTTATGTAACTTTCGAAGAACATTACCTGGATGTTCCTGGTCTCGACATTATGCCATTATCCATCAACGCGCCACGGGTGTTATTTAGCGGTATGTGTGAGAGGGTGTCGGATTTGGGCTTGTGTCTGACATTTTAAGTGTTTCATAGCACACTCCACTGGTCTGGCGGGTTTATTGAGCATAAAATTGTAGTATTATCTGTTTCACGTGTTAGGCTGTCAGTTTGTGACATATGTTCCCAAAAGAAGTAAGTAACTGATGATTCATATTTTATGTAAATAAGGGTTCTCTATTTGACGGCTTTTTCGATAACTCTTTCTCGGTCCTGGCAGAACAGGTTCCGGCCATGAATTGGGTTGTGAGCTCACTAATGCTACCAGTACATTATGAGGAGGGTCATAATTACACCCAGAGCCAGAATAAAACAGAAGAGCCTAATGAAATATACAAGTGTTAATATGGGATTGCGGGCCCTCCTTGAAATAAAACATTTCTTATTTATTTTATTCTCTTTGTAGTTGCGGAGGCAGTATCGCCATTAGCAGGATTTTTCTTTATTCTAACGCGCGCAAAAAAAACACGTTTATCAACGTTATAAAACATTATTACGTGTGTGCTATTTGGTTACAAACATTGTATTTGTGATTAGTTGCATAATACTTGTTTACTTTGTCACGAAGCATGGTTTTTACTTTTGTTATTTTTCTGCCGTTTCTTCGGCATACAGTATGTCATCTGCAGTTGTATGAGTGGCTGTCACTAACAAATACGAAAATTTTAAACTTACATACGTCAACATTATACTTTAGGAATTGCAGTAGTGCTGTGGATATAGCCTAGTTTGGGTGTGCATTAGGGTTTTACGCAGTATGTAATCACTTTCGTCAGGCCGCTCGCAGTTACTTTAAAAAAAAAAAATTCTGCATTCAACTAATTGTTTCCAACACTCACTTTATAAGAACAGACTTTTCACGGCTTTACGGCTCTATGATAACTGACAAAGAACAGAACAGGAATGCGAGAGCGCGCGCCCCACACACACTCATTTTCGCACCACACGTAGAGACGTAAATAGTCATTGGAAATCGTCAGAATTCCCACTACAATTTTGAAAACCTTCTCACGATATATGATGCATGCTCGCGACATAGCAAGACAGTGTAATAGTTAAAATGACCCAGTTGTAGCACTTACATTTTTTCTGTGTTCAATAGGAACTGCGAGCCGAGCAGCGAACGTGATAAAATTAAAATTACCTAACAACCCTGTGAACGCCAAAATCTTATCCACAATGCTAATGTAATTCCCGGTAGTATAAGAACGCACCTGAGTTACCTTTTCATATTTGTTAATGACATAATGACGCCCAACCCAGAGTTACAGATGACATGCTGCGTGCCGAAGAAACGACAATTAAAAAAAATGCCGGAAATTACACAATACACACCTAATGTTTTATGAAGCTACTTTTTCCCGTTTCAGATAAAGGAGAGGAAAACACTGATCATGGCTATATTGCCACTGAAACTAGTCTGGGAAAGAGACCAGAATAAATAAAAACAAAGTTTTTTTTGCATCAAGGACCCACGATCCCATATTGTTGCTTAAATACAAACACGGACCAATGGAAAAATTTCAATATTATATGCTTCATAAATTGAAGACGAAGTGTGAAATTGAGCCCGTGGCCATATTTTGTCATTTTACTTTTACAGGTCCGTCTTGATCACACAAACTTACACTTCACTATTACCAGTTTTGGCTACTGCCATCTTCAGATCTGTTACAAACGAGAAGTTTGATTTCTGACGCTAAATCTATAAAGGGCCTGGCGCTACATAAGAAAGATAAAAAGTGTTTACATGATTAACAGCCACGTATACCTGCCATACGTAACTTTAAATATTCTGATGCAGTATCAACGTCAAACGGAACATGTAGATACACAGTAAGTTGTGGTGGTGATAAGAATCGTCTGGAATTTATACAAAAACTGAGGCCAGCGGAGGGCACCATAGCTAGGGTAAATGATTAACCGTGTCGCTAATGTAATGGTTAAAATGCAGAATGCGTAGTCATTAATTAAAATTACTTCACATGCCAAACCAGCATGTGACAATAAAACATGTACTGACATACTATACGTGGAATTAGAACCATACTTAAAATCCACATATAAACAAATACTAATATTGTGGAGCTCCTAGCCTGACGAAGTAAAACATACAAT
This sequence comes from Schistocerca gregaria, assembly GCF_023897955.1. Lineage (NCBI taxonomy): Eukaryota > Metazoa > Arthropoda > Insecta > Orthoptera > Acrididae > Schistocerca > Schistocerca gregaria. The sequence goes on along the minus strand of NC_064922.1, from coordinate 351,220,642 downwards.
TGTGTAGAAACCAGTAATAAAAGTTTAGGCATAAAATCACATCTATAAAAATGAATCTTCTAGCATGACAATTATCATAGCCGTAATTGTAACGTAATTAACGAAACAGTGACTTATTAAAAAATTAAGAATCAGTAGTCGATATACATCTGGAGTGGGAGTTTTTCGTATATCCCATTCTGCTACTTCGTGTGTTTCACTCTGTTTCATGCCCCAATTGCAAACTAAACAGTGAATGCAACAGAAAACAGAGCTGCGTATGCTTATAAAAAGTCATTCAATGTCAAGAATAATTATGAATTTGCGAAAGATATTAAGGATGTACCAATTCAGCTGGAGATACATTTGCTTCATTTGACATTGTTAACCTGTGTACAACGCCCCATCAAACATAACGTTTGAGATTATAAGGAGCTTGCTAACGTACAAGAAGATTACTGAAGGCTAAATAGTAGAACTATCGGAAATTTTGGAATTTATGTTGTCATTTAATTACTTTAAGTTCAACGATAAGATTTTTTATCAGAAGGACAGACTCACAAGGGGCAACAGTTTATGTGGTATTTCACCTGAGATTTTTTAAATAACCTAGAAAAGTTTTTTGAACAAAATCCTTGCTCCTGTGAAAAAATTTTCTATTATAAACATTATGTAGACGACATCATACTACCATGCAAAGGTGACGAAAGTGAAATACACGAGGTATCAGAAAGAATGGATGGAACGCACGAAAAAATTCAGTGAAACTGGAAGAAGGTAGCGTACGTATTTTGGATGTTAGGATAACTAAAAGGGATGGAAGGCACAAGATTAGCATATTTAGGAAGACGACCGCTACTGACACGGTTATAGATGTGAAATCCTGTCACCCTAAGAATCATAAATGGGCAAACTTGACAGCCACATTCAAGAGGAAGCTAAAGCTACCAATCGCCCCTAATGACGAAGTGTAAGAATTAAATGTGATTACGCAAGTAACCGAGACAAACGGATGCAACGACCGTGATGTAGCAAGCCTTTATAATAAACTGAAGTCAATATGCGACAAGGAGACAATAGAACGAGAAGGCAAGAAGTTTGTTGCTATATCTTGCAATGGGGCCTTTTCATAAAGGACTGCGTAGGCTTTCAGAAAAACGAAAGGAAAAATTGTATTTCAAACTAAAAGCAGAATTGGATGTAGGCTACGCCACAAAGTAGGCAAAAACAACAAATAATTGGGGATCAGGTTTCTATAAGATCAACTGCCAAGACTGTAACAAGTTGTATATCGGTCAGGCAGGAAGAAATTTCCTGGCTCATTTCAAAGAGCATACGTATAAACAGAATAAGAGTGCTTTCGTTACACATCTGGACAAAGAAAAACATTCGGCAGGAAACATAGAGAATAACATGAAAGTGCTGCATAGATCGCCAAAGAGGCAACTACTGAACCTACTCCGGGAAACGGACGTTTATGTACACAGAGAGCGGCAACCAGAATTACTGTTCAAGGAACAGCATGAGTTTAACCTGAACACTTACTTCGATATTTTCAGAAACCCACTAGCACGAACAGTGTCGAGCGTCCCAGTGGCTTAACGTGCGGTCGTGTGCACCGGTCGCCAGCGACAAGTAGACAGGTTCTTTCTCGGCAAGTTCTGCCGCAGGGAAACAAGGACGTCATACAGAGAAGCCACGACGCTCCGCCAATGAGATCACACTCCGAATGAATTACCGACTACCGATTTTTAATGTTTTAATAATAGACAATGTTTCATTAATTAGCTTACACGTACGGTAACAGTAATTGCTTTGTCATGCTGGAAGATTTCGTTATATAGACAAAGTTTTTATTCTTAATCTTTTTATACTAGCTTTTGCACAATAGATTGTTTTGCTTTATCAGGCCAGACGCTTCACAATATTAGTATTTGTGTTTTTTATGTGGATTTTAAGTGTGGTTCTAATTCCAAGTGTAGTATGTCAGTCGATGTTGTATTGTCAGACGCTCGTTATGCTATTTTAAGTAATGACTACACATACTGCATTTCAATCGTTACATTTGCCATACTGGTTAATCATGTACCCTAGCTATAGTGCCCTCTGAGGGCCTCAGTTTATTTGTATAAATACCAGACGCATTCTGATCATTATTAGCGCTTACTACATACCTACATGTTTAGTTTGACGTTGATACTACACCAGAATATTTTATGGTAGGTATGGCAGTTACAGTATTAAGTAAACATTTTTTATCTTTCTTATATAGTACCAAGCGCTTTATACACTCAGCGTCAGCAAACTGAACTTAGTTGGTTATATTCAGTTTTCGTTTTTACCAGATCTGAAGATGGCGGTAGACGAAATTGCTAATAGTGAAGGGTACTAGGCTGTGTGATCAAGACGGACCTGTAAAATAAAGATCATGATGAAACTTCATGGCAGATTAAAACTGTGTGCCGGATGGAGACTCGAACTCGGGACCTTTGCCTTTCGTGGACAAGTGATCTAGCAACTGAGCTACCCAAGCACGATTCACGACCCGTCCTCACAGCTTTACTTCCTCCAGTACCCCGTCTCCTACTTTCCAACCTTCACAGAAGCTCTCCTGCGAACCTTGCAGAACTAGCACTCCTGGAAGAAAGGATATTGCGGAAACATGGCTTAGCCACAGCCTGGAGGATGTTTCCAGAATGAGATTTTCACTCTGCAGCCGAGTGTGCGATGAAATGAAACTTCTTGGCAGATTAAAACTGTGTGCTGCACCGAGACGCGAACTCAGGACCTTTGCCTTTCGAGGGCAAGTGCCCTACCATCTGAGCCACCGAAGCACAACACACGCCCCGTCCTCACAACTGTACTTCTGCCAGTATCCCGTGCTCGATGGTAGATCACTTGCCCGCGAAAGGCAAATGTCCCGAGTTCGAATCTCGCGCCGGCACACAGTTTTAATCTGCCAGGAAGTTTCACATCAGCGCACACTCCGTTGCAGAGTGAAAACCTCATTCTGGAAAGATTATGATTCTGGCTTGCTCTGTTACATGTAGCGTGCGAGAAAGTTACTTTCCGGAACGACGTATCCAGGTATATCTAATGTTCTGTGAAGATCTGTAACTCTAACCGTCTCCTGAACTACTGATTCCCTTTCAAACCTTTCAACTCTTATAACAGCAATCTTGTTGCTGCAAAAGTCAACAATAATCTTCCCCTCACTATATATTGTCCTTGCTACTTTCATGCGCCCATCATAGGTATAATACAAACTATAATCTAAAAAAATAATGGCGGACTGGAAAGCTTAGAAAGGATAAGGAATTGAAAACGCTGTTAAAGGAGAATATGGACCTGGTGGTAGGAAGAAGAGATGAAATACTGAATTCTATATTAAATTTCAGGTTCTAGTAGCGAATACTCTTTTTCAGGAATAATAACAGGAAGAGTAACACTACGAGCAGTCTGATAGTGTTATTTTATACGGTGTCGTTGACGAGCTATAAGAGCTAGCGGAGTGTTGTGAATGTGGTTGTGACAGGTGGTTGGTGTGTGTCACAGCGATAGCGTGTTGGAAACGAGGCGACAAGCAAACACGTTAAGCGATCACGGGGTTTCCCGGGAACCAGCTTGACGGGAGAGCCCCCGTGACCGAGGATAGGAAGCCATCACGGACTACTGACTAGAACATTAAGCTGGAAGTACCATACATTCACATAAACTGCTACAATTACTTGCAAATGTGCTACAGTTAATCCAAAAACACTTTCGAAATCGGAAAATGATCTACACCCGAACAAACTTAACGTCAAAGTCGTGCGACTTAGGGTTTAAGAACTGTTATTGTTTAATTATTTGTTATTTATAACTATGCTACTACTGTGTACCAACTAGGAAAAAGTACTGACGTCAGCTAGTGGGTGAAATACAGTAGTGATTCAAATAATGTGCACACGAATCATTTTAACTGAATCAACTTGATGAAACATTGTAAATTAACTAGATAAAGATTTTTCTCTGTTTCACAAATTTTATTATTGTTACTGCAAAACTTATTTTTCGGGTTATAAGCCCATTTTAAAGTACATTATTGATTCCAAAGATAAGGCAAAAATAGACATCTCAACTTCTTACTGTATTGAACCTTGGCTTAATGTAAAATTACTCTAATGACCATCTTTGACAAGTTACTTACGGAATTACACGATTCAGCAATTACACTAATATGACTAATCATAGGTAGGAATAAAGTTTTGCATCAGCGTCGACATTGTTGTCTAGTGATGGACTACAAAACGAAATGTCCTTCTTTATACTTTCTCGATGTCATCCGTCAGTCCCATCTGATGCGGATCCCAAACCGCATAGCTATAGTCCAGAACAGGACAGGCAAGCGTGGTGTAAGCAGTCTGTGTAGTAGATCTAGATCTGATGCACCTTCCAAGTTTTCTACCAATAAATCTTTCTTTGTTCGGCTCTACCCACTACATTATCTACGAGATCGTTAAAATTTAGGGTACTTGTAATTGTAATCCCTACGTATTTAATTTACAGCCTACAGATTTGTGTGACTTATCACGTAATCGAGATTTAGCAGACTTCTTTTAGTACTCATGTGAGAAATTTCACACTTTTCTTTATTCGGGGTCAATTGCCACTTTTCGCACCATACAGATATCTCTATCATTTTGCAATTGGTTTTGGTCATCTGATGACTTTACAGGACGGTAAATGACAGCATCATCCGCAAAAAATCTAATAGAGCTACTCATATTGTCTCCTATGTCGTTAATATAGATCAGAAACAATAGAGGGCCTATAACACTTCCTTAGGGAACGCCGGATATTATTTCTGTTTTACTCCGACTTTCCGTCTATTAATAGAAACTGTGACCTTTCTGACAGGAAATCACGAATCCAGTCGCTCAACTGAGGCAATATTCCGTAGGCAGGCAGTTTGATTAGAAGACGCTTGTGAGGAACGATGTCGAATGCTTTCTGGATATCTAAAAATACGGAATCAGTTTGACATCCCATGTGGATAGCACTTATTACTTCATGAGTATAAAGAGCTAGTTGTGTTACACAAGAACGATATTTTCTGAATCCGTGCTACGTGTACTTCATAATGTTCGAATACAATATATGTTCTAAAACCGTACTGCAAATCGACGTTAGTGATATAGGCCCGTAATTCAGCGGATTACTTCTACTTCCCTTTTTGGTTATTGGTCTGACTTGAGCAATTTTCCTATCTTTAGGTACAGATCTTTCTGTGAGCGAGTGGTTGTATGTAATTGCTAAATATGGAACTATTTTATGAGCATACTCTGAGAGCAACCTGACTGGTAAACAATCTGGACCGGAGGCCTTGCTTTTATTGATTGAAGGTGCTTGGTTACACAGAGGATATCTACTTCTATGTTTTTCGTTTTGGCAGTTTTTCGTGATTGGAATTCAGGAATATTGACTTCGTCTTGTTTGGTGAAGGAATTTCGGAAAATCGTGTTTAATAACTCTGACATGTAGTCGAACTAAGCCGGGTGATGCTGAGAGAATTAGGTTAGGAAATGAGACACTTAAAGTAGTAAAGGAGTTTTGCTATTTGGTGAGCAAAATAACTGATGATGGTCGAAGTAGAGAGGATATAAAAGGTAGACTGGCAATGGCAAGGAAAGCATTTCTGAAGAAGAGAAATTTGTTAACATCGAGTATAGAATTAAGTCATTTCTGGAAGTATTTGTATGGAGTGTAGCCATGTATGGAAGTGAAACATGGACGATAAATAGTTTGGACAAGAAGAGCCTTCGAAATGTGGTGCTACAGAAGAGTACTGAAGATTAGATGGGTAGATCACATAACTAATGAGGAAGTATTGAATCGGATTTGGGAGAAGAGAAGTTTGTGGCACAACTTGACCAGAAGAAGGGATCGGTTGGTAGGACATGTTCTGAGGTATCAAGGGATGCCCAATTTAGTATTGGAGGGCAGCCTGGAGGGTAAAAATCATAGAGGGAGACCAAGAGATGACTACACTAAGCAGATTCAGAAGGATGTAGGTTGCAGTAGGTACTGGGAGATGAAGAAGCTTGCACAGAAGAGCTGCATCAAACCAGTCTCAGGACTGAAGACCACAACAACAACAACTCTGATTTAGTGGCGTTGTCATCAGTGACATCACTGTTGTTATCGTGCAGCGAAGGTATTGATTACGTCTTGCCACTGGTGTGCTTTATGTATGACCAGAATCTCTTCGGGTTTTCTGCGAGATTCCGACACAGAGTTTCGTTGTGAAAATTATTAAAAGCATCTCACATTGAAATACACCCTATATTTCGAACTTTCGCAAAACTTTGCCAGTCTTGGGGATTTTTCGTTATTTTAAATTTGACATGCTTTCTTCGCTGCTTCTGCAACAGCGATCTGACCCGTTTTTTATACCATGGGGGATCAGTGCCATCAGTTATTAATTTATGTGGTGTATATCTCTCAATTGCTGTTGATACTATCTCCTTGAAATCATTCCACAACTCTTCTACACTTACATGATCAGACCGGAAGGAGTGAAGACTGTCTCTTAAAATGTCGTTAAGAGCATATGTATCAGTTTTTTTAATAGATATGCTTTGCATTTCTTTTTGATAATTGTAGTAGTTACGGCATTCAGCCTGTGCGTGTATGTGACGTCGACGTCATCAGCGCCCTGACACACGATAAAAGAAACGAATATTGACAAATTTAGTAAAACGTGGCGCACAGTAAGCTGGACGCCACAAAGACCACACATTGGAGGGTCCTCTCACCGGATCAGGAAGCCATGCGTTATAGTACTATGGACTATCCGAAGACGAATGAGGAGAACCTCGTCCCGTCTACGAGGCTGGAAAGACGTCCACCACACTCGCGTTGTGGACTAACTGGAGCTTACTGTCAGTTATTTCCAACCACTCGACCTCCCACGACCCATGACCCGTCAGCTCAAGAGCGAGATAAGTGCGTTGCTGGGCGATGGCGCACTGAAATACTTACGGATCTAGACATGCCTCCTTGGCTGTGAGATCTACCCTTTCGCTCCCATCATGGAACCCAGCAGAAAACCATCTCCATCCCCAGTCGTCGTAGTTGGAGGAGGGCATCCTGGATGTTCAGGACTATTTTATCTGCTGGATACAAATGTTCCCGTGCGTGAAGGGCACTTAGTGAATCGGAACAGACAAGAAATTTAGGACGGGAAGAGCATCTCATCTGCTCCAGTGCTAGCAAGATCGCAGATAATTCTGAATCAAAGACAGTAGATGCTTGAGGCGGTCGGACCTTGAGGACGCGATCTGGAAAAACAACAGAGCAACCAACTCTCGTGTTTAGACCCATCCTTAAAAACAGCTACATAACCTTGGTGCTCGGATAAAATGGGAGAAAATGTTGCATTAAAAACGGTGGCAAGAGTGCAATCTCTCTTGTAACTCACCAAATCTAAAATCATTCTGGTCTTCTCCAGTAACCATGGTGGCAGGTGGTTAAACCCTGGATTTGGGGCTGTACGGGCTCCACATCAAGGGACTCTAGCACACGTTGCTAAGGGGTCAACTATGCTTTCGCAACCATTTACGCTTCGAATGGGCTCATGAACTAACTGTTGAAAATAATTTTCTAAGAAAGCATTCAGTACAATTTCGAATGACGTTTTTTGCCTGCCATCAGCTTTAAACATATAATTTTTCCATCATATCGAGGGTAGATTAGTCACCACCGACTATAACTGTATAAGTGGGGTACTTATTTGAAATGACTCAATTTTTCTTTGAACGGTTCAGCAACTATATCTTATAGTTTAGTCTGTTTGTCAAGTATAGCCTCTACACATAATATTTCGCAGGAACTATCTACTTCAGTTTCACTACAAGGCAGACTACTTCTGACAGCAACAAATACTCCACCCCCAATTTTATTTAATCCATCCTTTCTGAACACTGATAGGTAGAAAAAATTTCTGTTGAGCTTATTTCCGGCTTAAGCCAGCTTTCTGTACCTATAAGCTTCCAAGCTTTCTATTAGGGCTTGGAGCTCTGGTTCTTTCCCAACACAGCTACTACAATTTACAACTACAATACCGATCGTTTCTACAATTAACGTACTGTGTTTGACATGCCCCTTTTAGACGAACGCCATTTCTTTGGTTCCTTGAGGCCCTCTAACCTAAAAAACCGCCCAGTCCATTCCCCACAGCCCCCTCTACCCGTGTAGCCGCTTCATGTGTGTAGTAGACTACTGACCTATTAAGCCGGGACCCGGAAACCTACCGCCCGATGGAGCAAGTCAAGGAATCTGCAGCCTACACGGTCACAGACCCTCCTCTAGGCTCTGCACCAAAGGATCACATTTGGTTCTATCGACGAGGCTGCAGATGGCGAGCTCCACCTTAGTCTCGTAAGCAAGTCTGGGAGTCTTTACCATTCCCTCTAGCCGCCCGAAACCAGAGAGAATCTCCTCCGATCCAAAGCGTCACACGTCATTGGTACCGACGTGAGCCACCACTTAGAGTTGGCTGTACCCTATACGCTTCATGGCATCCGGAATCAGCCTTTCCTCACCCGAATGACTCCTCCCAGTATGCACACGGAGTGCACAATGACTTCCTTGCCTTACTTGGCCCCATTCCGCGCCTAACGTTGGATCTCCCAACTACCAGCAAACCCATCCTCTGTGAACGAACGGACCTTGCAGGCCGATAACCTTTCTCTGGAAAAGGGTGGACGACTGCATCCGGCTCAGAGAGATCGTCAGCCACAGATAACGCCCGAAAACGTTTCGTCAAACGAACTGGGGAGGCCCCACGATTGGCCCCTCAGAAAGTTTTTCGCTGCCTGCCAGACTTTGGAATGATCTCCCACTCGACCACGGGTGAGGGGTCAATCTCAGTGCAGACAGTACCCGCGGCGGCCACAGCAGTGGACTGGTCGGAGGACACGTGGGACGTGCTCGGTGCTCGACGTCTCTCATATCCCCAAGTCCGATATCCCCTCCTCCCCCCCCCCAAACCCCCCCCCCCCCCCACACACACACACAGTGGTGATCCTTGGCAGCAGCCTCAAGCTGTGAGACGGGAGCCAACGCAGCTTGCGGCTGTGAGAAAAGGGTCTCCAAATCAGCTCGGGTCTGTACGCAGAAATCACAGTTCCTATCCATTACTGCAGTCGCTCCCGTTTGTAGCTCTTAAAAATATACAACAAACGAACGGTGTACTCGCCTTCTTAGCAGCAGGAAAAGGAGGTGCTCTGTCACTGAGGTCTATATGACACTTACTAGCAGAAATGTTTATCGACAAGTGAGATACTGATTTTCTTAGGAGGGAGACATTGGAGAAACATTTGTATTGGTACAGATGTGTTGATATTCTTTGTACGTGGAAAGCTTCCAATAGATAACCTCACAAATTTGTGGAATATATGAACCGGTGGCACATTGATTTATAATTTAGTATGAAATTAGGGGTCCAGCATAAATTTCCTGGACATATGCTTAAAAACAGAAGACAGCAACCATAATTTAAAAATTTATCGAAAAGACTCCTTCACTGTCACATTCGTCCTGGGTTCGCCAGCAACATCCTACAGCCTTTACACATCACATTTCTAACCCCATGTCCCAAGAAGATTTTGACCAGAAACTTAACAATAAATATAATAGACACAAATAATAAATTTTACCTCAGCATCATTGACAAGATTCAAAATAAGATGAAGAAGCAAGAAGGGTCCCTACTGTCCCCAGTGAAAATACAGACAAACTGTGGAAAAATGGAGCAGATTGCCTGTTACAGAGAAAACGTCAAACAGGATAAGGAACATACTGAAGGCAAAGTGTTTCTCTGTGCTTTTCTGTGTACCTCAGACAATAGGCAGTTGCTTGTTCAACGCAAAACACAAACAACCAGCCACCACAAGAATGAGGTTTATAAGAGCATATGCGGGGAGCGTCAATGTTGTTACATTGGACGGTTGGGGAGGTCAATCTGCACAAAAAAGGACATCATAGATGCTGGAGATTGAAGAAACCTGATGCAGCATTTGCAGAACATTCCCTTAACAAAAACCACAATTACATAACAGATGTGCAAGTCTTACACACAGAAGAAAAGGGTGCTACACTCAGCCAGTTAGAAATTGTAGAAATTAAAAAAAATACGTGTGTATATCCTCACACCTATTATTAAAGGAGCAAACTCAGTTAAATTATTCACCTTTCTTAATGATATCACAAGTGCGGGATAGAAGTATAACTTTGTCCCTCAGTCCATCAGTGGATAAAAAGTTCTAGGTCGATTTATAAGTTTATCCCTAGGTACGTTTAGTCATGTTAGTGTAATTTTAATCGTGTAATTCCATGTGTGTTGTCAAAAAATGGTTGTTGAAGTAATCTTACACTAAGCCGAGGATTGATACATTAGGAAGATGAGATGCCTATCATCATGTTTATCTTTGCGTTATCTTTGGAACCAGTAATGTACTTGAAAATGTGCTTTTAACCCGAAACTTAGGTTGAACATTAATCATAATAAAATATGTCATACAAGGCAAATACAGTGTTTTTAGTACATACAAATTATTAAATAAATTATTATTTAGTGATGGCAGGCATTTGCCTGCAGTGCTACAGTAAAACATTAGAAACTAAAACAGTGGAGCCGCTACATGTCGCATGTAACTTTTTCTTTATTTTATATGTTACACTCGACCAATTTTACTCTCATCAGAAATTATGTAGCCGAAAAATACACGCTACATGTTGCGCTCGGCTATGTAATTTCTGAAGATGCCCGCGATGGTCGGGTGAAACATGAAAAATAAAGAGAATGTTCAACGTGACTTGTAGCGGCTCTACAATTTTAAGTTGTTATTTACTGTTATCAAAGCACCGGCTGAAACAGCCCTCCACAAGTGCCCAAATTATCAATAGCAGCACGTTCAATTTGCAATAGGTACCATGCAGTAAGTGTTAATGCAAATAGATTTTGTTATAATTTTTAATGTTGATAGTGTTTCGTTTAACGAGTATCGTACCGCCACAACAGTCTCTCATGCGTTTGAACGGAAAAGAGCCATTCACTCACTATTGTTTTACGTCGAAATCTTACAACTGTTTGGATAATAAATGTTAAATGACGTTTGATAAAATTATTAATATTAATATATACAGCAGTAGGTCGGTTGACCCAGTATTTAAGTAAGCAGGCAAAGTTAGTCTCCGGGATTTTTCGCTGGTATAGTTTCGTTGAGGCTATTGCTTGTGGTCTGTGTTGCGGACAGAGTGCCCTCTGTGTGGCTTAGTATTTGAGCATTCCGGACGATGCATAAATTTCAGATATCGCACTAAATATTTAAAGATCACGTGTACGAACGCTACAGACTTTGGCAGTATTGTGTGTGTGTGTGTGTGTGTGTGTGTGTGTGTGTGTGTGTGTGTGTGTGTGTGTGTGTGTGTGCGAATAGAAAGCAATTGGTGATTATTATAGTGACTTGTTTGCGGTATGAACATTAAAGATGGAAAGCATATGGAACATTGCCCAACACTCTGCTTGCTATTCACTGTTTTATTCGAAACACTTAACCATATATATGGACACATTTAGTATATGATTTCGTTGGTTGCCTAACTTGTAATAAACTTTGCATAATTAATATATAATTAAGTGCTTTCACCCTGGGATGAATTTTCCTTTACCAATATTTAATTAAATCTTCATCAGTGTAACTTTCATAATTTCTGTATTGTCAAATCTTATAATTATACTAACGATTCTGCATGACAGTTTTGTATTATTTGGGCAAAAAGCCGACAGTGGTCAACCGAACCCCGACTGTATAACGGATCACGTAATTATCTAGATAACATGCTTGCCCAGCTAGATGGTGACTGTTAGATTTTCTCTGTTGTAGTAGACCATAGGCAATAATGTCAGAGGACGAATGGTCAGTATTCAGGGATGTGACAAGAACCATCACTCGAAGCGAAAATGTCTAATAAACATGGCCTCTGAAATCCATACCTTAAGAGCTATGAGCGCTTGTGCACTAGAAGAGCGAAACTGACATTCTCATAACTCTTAACATATCCACTTCGGAGTTCGTGTTTACCGAGCAGTTCCTCTTGTTTCGGTCCATACTACCTCCTCCCAAATTACAAAAAGCAAAGAGCTTGCAATAGAATAAATTTGTTTCACAGCTCTTAACGTATGCATTTTCTACCAGACTTTGTCCTTTCGAATAATGGTTCCTGTAATACTTACGCATTAAGACCGTTCCATCCCATATAAATTTAAGGGCTTGCATCCCCCAAATCCCGTCGTACAGGTGTACGTGGTAAAGTCCTAGAGAGACAGGAAGATACCAGCTGGATTACTTCAAAGCGAGGCGAAGATTACAAAATCAGATATTGGATTCTAAGGGTTACCTAGGAGCAGATTTTGGCTGAGACCACAATTTAGTAATGATGAAGAGTTAACTTTTTTTTAAAGAGAATCAGCAGGAACAATCAACGTGGAAGAATATGGTGTACTGCAGAAATGATGTAGTGTGCGACGTTAAATGCCGCGATAATGCATGCCACATTCAACAGTTCAGTCGAAGAGGATTGGACACCACTAGAAAGATAAATCACGTATATAACATAGACAAAATAGTTATAAGGAAGGTAACTGCAGAGAAACCCTGGTTAACAGAAATACATTTCAACTGATTGACCAAAATGGAAAGTATAGAGCTGTTCAGGATAGGACAGGATTTCAGTCATATAAATAACTTAGGAATTAAATTAATTTAAAGTTCAGGAAAGCAAATTGAAATGGCAAAAGAAATAGTCTTTGAAAAGATTGGTTCAGCATACAGAGGAGTCAAAACAGGTTTCGATGAAATTCAAAGAAAAAGTGTCAGCATTAAAACTGCAGGAAGAATACCGCTGTTAAATGTAAAGAGTAGAGGAAATAGTCGGAAAGAAAGTTGAAGCCTTCTACGAGGGGAAGAGAGACTACCTACTGACGTGGTAGAAAAACTGGAAGTTGTTTTATAACACAACTGGAAGCCAGTATTACCGTGGGAGCTAGGCTTGCATTTGGAAAGCTTGCAGTCGAATAAGACATAAGCTGTAGGTACCATTCCATCGTAATTACTACAGTCATTAGAGGAAATAGCAGCCCAGCTTAGTGTGAGGAATCATTGAGGGACATATCATCAGACTTTCGAGAAATCGTCATCCATGCATTCCGAAGAGAACGAGGGCAGATAAATGTGAGAATTATCATGTAGTCAATTTGAAAGTTCTTGCATTCAAATACTTTCAAGACTCATATATAGAAGACTCTAAAAGAAAATTTATGACATTTGTAGGTGACAATTAGTTGTACTTTAGGAAAGGTGAAGGAGCCAGAGATGTAGTTCTCACATTGCATGAAGCAAGATACAGCGTAAGATTGTCCACCTAGAATGTAAAACGGTGTATTATCTTCGAAATTTACGTAAGAAAATAAAAATTGACAACAATGGGAAACCGATAACCTAGTGGTCAGATTAAAAAGAGTGTTAGACATGGATGTAGTCTTTCTCCCCTACAGTTTAAACTGTATGTCGAACATGCGATGTCTGAAATAAAGATTGGTTCAGGAGTGGGAAAAAAATTTCGGGTGAAAGAATATCAGCGGTAATATTCGCTGATGACATGGCTATCCTCAGTGAAAGGTAAGGACACCCGGAATAGAATAAACAATGTACTGAGCACTGAAGATGAAAGTAAGGAGGAGTAGCGAAAACTATATTTGTGATATCACGAAGTAAGCGAAGTCGCAGATTCAGCTATCTTGGTAGCAAAATAACTCATGATTGAAGAAACAAGGAGTACATAAAAAGCAGGGTAGTACAAGCTAGAGTGCATTCCTAGCCAAACAATCAATGAGAGGCGTTAATCTGGGGATAAAATTTCTGAGAGTGTAATTCTGAATCACAAAAATGTGCGGGAGTGAAGAAGCTGAGAAAGAAGGGAATCGAAGCGTTTGAGAGGCGGTGGATGGAAGGATGTTAAAAAAAATGGATGGATTGAAAGATTCAGAAATGACTTTTCCCGCAGAATTTTTGAGTAAATAAATAGAAAATTGACAAGAGTGAAAATAAATGCATTAGGGAACATCTTCAATGTTACAAGCTACTCTTTGATGAAGAATTTGGGACAAGAGACGAATTTTTGGTGGACCACACAAGAGCTTGATAATAAAAAAAGAAAACTGCCATTTTTCTTCAGTCTGCTGCCATTCGTGCACTAATCCTTTTTCAATGTGGTCTATTAGGAACTGGTGCCTTGCACCTTGGTTCACTGGCACACAATGGCTTCTTTCGCTGTACTCTTCTCACTTGACTACCCTCCGGCCGATTAATTCACTTGTTTGTTTACAACAACCTTGCAGCAGCTCGATTGTAGATTCGAGGTTTCATATCATTAATCAAATTTCTCTCTATTTTAGCTTCCTTCGATGCCCTTTTGAAGGGAGATCCGCCTTCTCAAACCGCGTTATTTTATCTCCAAGCACATTTCCGGGTATTTTCAGCGTAGTAACAAAATGGTTCAAATGGCTCTGAGCACTATGGGACTTAACTTCTGAGGTCATCGGTCCCCTAGAACTTAGAACTACTTAAACCTAACTAAGCTAAGGACATCACACACATCCATGCCCGAGGCAGGATTCGAACCTGGGACCGTAGCAGTCGCGCGGTTCCGAACTGAAGCGACTAGAAACGCGTGGCCACCGCAGCCGGCGCGTAGTAACACCATCGCTGTCAGTGCGACGCTTCGAACTGTGAAAGATGGCAAGTTGTCGCTCACGGAACGTCGTGTTATAAGGGGTAGTCAAATGAAAACCGAACACGGCACAACGGGACCATGGAATGGTTCCATTCAAAAGTAATCAGTGCACACGTTTGGATACTTATCCCACTCGGAGATGATCAATTCCTGTTTCGTGTCACGTGGTCTGCCGCTGACAGAGCCGCAACCGCACCCACTCTTAGACATCCTCTTCTGACTGAAACCACATGTTATTCACCAGTTCGCCAAAGATGTAAAAATAGCGGGATCAAAGAGCGGGACTGTAAGGAGGTTGCTGTAGTTTTCCTATCCAATTCACCCATGCTTAACCTTCGTCCAATTGGCAGTATGGGGTGGGCGTGATCGTGCAACAGTATGATTCCTCTGCTCGTCGAGATCCTCGAGAGTGGAAGCACAATCTTCGGAATGTAGTGGAGGCGCTTTGCAGAAACTGCGTCGCGCCATAAAGTCAAAACCCCCAGGAAACCGTGGGATGGACGCATCCTGCTGCACGTTACCGTCCACCACCGCACTGCCAGTCCGACGAAGGCTGTGAAGCAGGAATTGAGCTTCTCGTCTCCAAGTGTCTTATCGCGTGTGCCGATTACTGAATGGGAACATTCCATACTCCCGTTTTCGTTTGACTGACTCACAGTTCCTTTGCACTTTTTTGTGACCATGTTGACTAACAACTAAAATTAGTACGGCATAACTGATGTTCGGCTGAAATCGACCAATTAAATACGGCGCGAAAGTAAACAGTAGGCCACGTTAACGGTCAGTCTGTTACCATACCCTTTATTTGGATTAACAGTTCGTTGTGGTGACAATTATTTAATGGCTACCTCTCTATAGATCTGAAGCACTTTTATTTATGTTCGATACACAGTAATTCTATGGATATTGAAAAATATTAAATACAGTATCTGATCAAATGACAGTTTGTAGTAAGTGAGTGATAGTCATGGAGATGCTTGACAAGCTGCAGCATTAGATCTACAAAGTGTTTTTGCCAGAATGTTATGAACTGCCAGGGATGACGGAGAAGGGTAAATATATCAATGTAATGCGATATGGGAACATCGACAGGAAACAACCGAACGAAAATCTTTCTCATGTCCTTGACAGTGGATCTCGTCCACTGCAAGCCCTTAGCTTTCCATATTTTGAGAGGTGGTAGTATGTACCAAAACAAGAAAAAATGTCTAGTAAACATGCGCTCTAAAGTGCGTAACTTACAAGCTATGACCACTTCAACATTGCTACTGTGAAACACATCTCTTCTACTGAATAAGTCCTCATAGCTCTTAAAGTATGCATTTTGAACCTATTTTTAGTATACAGTTTTTTCTTAGTTTCGTCAATAATTCATCCTCCCAACGTATGGAAAGCAAAGACCCTGCAGTAGAAGAGGTCCACTGTCAAAGGTATCTGAAGGATTTTCGCTCATACTTCGACGCCGGTGACTCCGAAACAGGCTCTCCATCTCAGTATGATAGATTTACTCTTGTCCATCATTCATGAAAGTTTGTAACTTGCATATTTGAGGCAGTGATATGACGCAGGTGAGGAGATGATTAGATAGTGATTGTTGTGGGAGAAGCGCTGTGGTTTTGTTGATAACTTTTGGAAAGATGTTGCCGGACATGTGAAAATAATTCATATGCTGTTTTGATTATTTTATGATTTACCTCTTGCACAACCCCTTTAGACTCCTTTGTCTACTTGCAGAACACGTTCGGATACTGTTTTTTACTGATACTTGTCGTTGTTGTTGTTGTTGTTGTACTCTTCAGTCCAGAGAATAGTTTGATGTAGGTCTCCATGCAGTTCTATCCTGTACAAGCGTCTTCGTCTTCGAATAACTACTGCAATCTACATACTTCTAAATCTGCTTACTTTATTCGTCTCCAAAGCCCGCTTCTTGTCTAAACTGTTTATCTCCCAAGTATATCGCCCATGCCTTTCTTGCCATTGACGGTTTACATTTAATATCGTTTCCACTTCGTCCACCACGCTTTTCTTGCCTTTGTGGGTTTACATTTTACATCATTTCCAATTCGGCCACCATCTTTTATTTTGGATTTTGCTACGAAAATAGCAAAATTCATCTACTCCTTTAAGTGTCTCGTTTCCTAATCCGATTCCCTCAGCATCACCTAATTTAATTCGACAACATCCCATTATCCTTGTTCTCGTTTTATTGATGTTCATCTTATATCCTCATTTCAAGACACTGTCCATTCTGTTCAACTGATCTCCCAAGTCTTTCGTTGTCTTGAGAGAATTACAATGTTATGGGAAAATGTCAAAGTTATTAATTTTTCTCCCTGAACTTTAATTCCTATCCCAAACTTTTCTTTTAGTTTCCTTCACTGCTTGTTCAACGTACAGATTTTATACCATCGGGGTAGGCTACAAACCGGTCTTACTCCCCTCAACCACTGCTTTCGTTTAATGCTCTCGACTCTTAGAACTCTGTTTTCCGCGTCTCCCCGGCTGGCTTCGCAATGGTAACGCTGCCACCTACCGTCAATGAGACGGTTGACGCCGAACATATGCCGCGATCACAATAATGTGACCGATGAGATCCTTGAAGTTAGGAACTACCTTTGGCAAGGTTGCATTTCTACTGAACAGAACAATGCGATCGATCGCGCTCACACACTCCACACACACACACACACACACACACACACACACACACACACACACACACACACTCATTTCACAGAAGACCGAAGTTCTGTTCATTGATCTGCATAAGCAGTATGCAGCACGAGAAAGTAAAGTCGAGGCAGGCTTATGGTGAACACTGCCTACATTCTGCTGCAGAGCAGCTGTGAGCTCTCAGCGGTCTTTCTACGTATTCTTGACTATAGCTGTTCTGGCAGTTTACAATTATTTCGTTTAACTGACAGATTAAATATTAGTACACCAAGAATAAGGAGTGATTAATTCTTTGAGTGGATTCGTTATATGCCACCCACTAATTCCTCCAATTGCCAACACCATTCTAAGTTCTACATTTACGCTACGTCTATTTAAAGAGAGGACGGTAGCTGTAGACTTTCGTACCCACGTGGGAAACGATGTTCTGCAAGATGTTGTGCTTCTCAGAAAAACTTCATTCCAGGAGTGTCACAACATTTTACTTGGTCATATGTAATGACCATGATGGTGTGATGGCTCAAAATAAGGCTAATGCGTCACATATGGGAGACGTCGAAATTCCTTAGGCTAAATACTAACGAAAATCTAATTATTTAATTCTTTAAATTGAAATTTTACATGTATTGTTAATTAAATTGAAATTTTACTATAAAATTTTAGAAATAGTAGGGGGGGGGGGGGACAATAAAGATCCCAGTTTATGTCAACTGAGAAATGAGACATACATCTGAAGTAATTGCCATGGATGCTAATGAATTCCTACAGAAATGTAGATGGCTGCCATGAAGTCAACTGACAGCCGTTACATGAAAGCTATGATATTTAATTTCAAATCATATTGTTTACTTGCCTTTTTATAGTTTATACCCAGCATAAGGAAGGCTGTTTTTTGAGACAGTTGAGCTTTTGGTTTGGAGCACAGTCTGCTGGTCGGCGAAGCACGGTCATTTCGTTGGTAGCGGAGAAGCATTTCCTTTGGGGTGAACTTTGTACATCTTGAGCTGTTCAGAGGTTGAGTTCCGATTAATAATGTTTTAGTTTTATTTCCTTCAAGTTTCAGAAAGAAGAGGCAAAATCATTATTTATTACAATAATAAGTTAGAATGGTAATAGAATATTATATCGCGAAAAATTAGAGACTTTAAGTTGATCACGAAGTAAATCTTGTCTTCAACGGGTTTGAACATATGTCTACGGGAACGTTAGATCCGTAATTGTATCGATCGGTATCCTGAAATAGCAAGCATAAAAAGGGCAGAACTTTGTATTACGAAATCGGTAGTAGTTTTCTTTTTTAGTACAGTGGTAGCAGGCTACTTAAAGCGTTACAATACTCTCATTAATATTTGATGGTGAAACAGATACTACTGTTAATGTTTTCCAAATAGTTCAGACTGTTGTAGGTAATGATGGTCATTAGCCCCGTAAGGAAAAAAAATATTCTCATCCAATCTACAGGAGGAGATTTTGGAACTATTGGAAGTAAGAAACAGTATTACTTGTCACTTAAAAAAAGGGGCTGCTTCGAATATCCACCAGTTTTTGTAACCAGTGTCTCCGGGATACCTGCAAATAATGTGGGGCAATGTCAGCAGGGGAAGAGTTTCCCTGCAATGTACAGGAAACAGGGTACAAATGGTGGTGGCAATCACCTTTCTTTTATTTCTAGGAGAAAGATGTAATATATTTATTTGGGGAACACTGTGATAGTCGAAGACAGGGAGTTTATTCACGATCAGAAACGAATAGAATATTACTTTGCAATATCGGAAATTCAAAAAAAGGTTTAGTATTTTGTTTTTCCATTCCCGAAATGGATGTGAAATTTGATTACCAAAGCAAATAAATTGAAAACATACTTTGCTGCAGTTAAAATTCCATAAAGAAACCATTGTATTTTTAATACAGTGAAGAGGCCTGCACTGGACGTGTTAGTCGGAGAAATTAATGAAAAATTATTTAATTCTGATTGTATGAGAAAAATTACGCAGTCGTGTGTATTCTGAAAATCATTACACAAGAGAACAGATGTCTTACGAAAGAAAAAGTAATCGCATTCTAAATCAATTAATGACATTATTGACCAGAAACCTGTTACAGAGCGGATTTTCTCTGACTGAAACAAAATCGCTGAACTGCTCTTAAACTGTGACTGGCGAAAGAAAGGTGATAAACAGAAAAGCACTTTATAGAATATTGCACCAGTGTCGTGTACGCTTCCATTCATAATGTATAAAATATTTTGCCAAGAACTGGAGGAGCAGTCAATGAATGCAATCTTTCCTTATCTTACCGATGAACGCAATATTAGGTAAACAATCTGAAAAGAGAAACCCATACCTAATACTAAGTAAAAGACATCTGTAGATGCTGAGTGTATGACTGGATGAAGAAAAAACATTTATTTTTATGGTTTTGATGAAATACATGAAAAATATAGGACATTCATACTGTTAGCTGTCTAGATGGATTCATATTTCCTTCGATGATTGTAATCCAAAGGAGCATAATGTAATATTCCCAATATGAGCACTGCCATTTATTTAATCATGTGCAGTTACTTGCTTTAGGTAAGAATCTTCCTTTTGTTGTTCGATAATGTAGACAGAAGAAGTAATCATTTTAAAATATTGATAAATTATGATATCTAAACCATACTCTGCTTCCGTTACCATTGAATGAGTGTTGCTCCAAATGACCTATTAGTGTACACTCCTTAACAGATATTAAGGAGGCACCTGCTAGGTAACGATTGTCCGTAGCTACCAACAACCGATAATTGCAACAGGATACCATCCAATGATACTAAAAGGGAATGCCGAGGGCGATAAGTGTTAATTGCAGCCAAGCCTGTGCACGAACACTCTATATCTATTCGACAGTCAATGCGGTACGGTGTGTAACGGAGGTAGTTGGGAACATTTATTCCGTGTAGTATGGTAAAATGTCTGCAAGATATCATTTGAATGCTACCGATTGTGGACGAACAGTTGGACAGCTCGAACCAGTTCAAAATGTTACTGCTGTGGCCACAAAAAAATGGCTCTGAGCACTATGGGACTTAACATATGAGGTCATCAGTCCCCTAGAACTTAGAACTACTTAAACCTAACTACCCTAAGGACATCACACACATCCATGCCCGAGGCAAGATTCGAACCTGCAACCGTAGTGGTCGCGCGGTTCCAGTCTGAAGCGCCTAGAACCCCTCGGTCACAACGGCTGGCCCGTGGCCACCGTAATGGGTGTGTTCAAGAGTATCATCTCGCAATTAAAAAGGGCTGCTAAAGCCGGAAAGCTATGCGAAAGTTTGACGATGGCCGTAGATGGATCACCTCACCGCAAAAGGATCGATGTGTAGCCCTACTGGCAAAAAGAAACTGACATCCCCCTGCTAGGCATATCGCTGCAGTCCTTGCAAGCCATACCGGTGTATGTGACTCTCCCAGAACCATTTTGCGACTATATTGTAACCTCCCCACAAAATAAAATAATATTAATAATATTCACATTTAGTGTAACCTCCCAAAAAATAAATTGCGTAACCTATTAATAATAAAATGCGACTAATCTCTCAATAAAATTGCGACTCACTTATAACCTTTCAATAATTGACTGTCAATTTAACCTGGTAAATTTTGGACGTCAGCAGTGCTGCGTCATGTCCCTGATACATCATTATGAATAATACTGAAAAATCTTACCTTAATCAGGTCGCCGGATAACGCGTATATATCTGCTCCTATAAGAAGTTTCTCTGGCGCAGCTAAGTGCAATGCTGGCCGATAGATTTGTTTTATATAAAAGGAAAGAACTGATTTTTCTTTTCAATTATCGGGATGACCAAGGATCGGAAAAATTATTAAATTTAAATTTAAATGAATGATTGTCAAAAGTTACTTTTTATGAGAAAGATTCTTACTAAGCGATGTTTTTAAAAACATTTACATGGGACTTGATATATCAATACTACATATGCGCGAGGCTCCTTTTACCTTATACTACAACGCTCAGCCTCCGCCATCGCTGCACACGACCGGCCCAGCCAACACGATACACCAGACTGCTCGCTAGCAACTACTTACTCCTACTGCCACACAGTTCCTACTGCAGTCAACACTGCTCTTTGGTCTCAGATTCTCTTATAGCTTACATGTCGCAGGCAGCGCGTGAGCAGTACATCGAAATTACATCTGCTCGAGTGCGATAGCAACATATTCTTTAATCATGGACCTCTTACATAACCCTCCACTTGGTGGGGGCAAAAATTTGGCAGCGATGGTGAGTCAATTGGACTTGCCATGAGCAACAAATTTTTCTATAATCTATTTAGTTACTTTGTCTACAGTCACAGAGTATATACATCATTCATAAGTGCAGAACATATTAAGAAATTAAATAGAGTGCACATGCACTGAGTACATAACATATCAAGAAATGACAAAATGTATACGCAATGAGTACAAAATTTTAACAAATGACATAAAGTACACATGCACTGTATAAGTCTTTAGCATTTTTTTTTTACATGAACCGAAAACATTAAGAAATTAAATAAAGTGCACTCGCACTGTAAAAACTTTAGCATATTTAGGACAACTGATCATATTAATAAATGGAATGAAGTGCACACGCACACCATTTTTTTACGTGAACTGAAAACATTAAGAAATTAAATAAAGTGCACACGCACTGTTAAAATCTTTAGCATATTTAGGACAACTGATCTTATTAACAAATGAAATGAAGTGCACGCGCACTGTATATGTCTTTTTCATTTTACAAGAATTTAAATGCACTTTCTAAGTCTTTACCATTTTACAGGAACTAGGAAAGGAATGGGAAGGATTGCATCGTGGTTGTAGCACAGTAGGTTGCACGTAGCTGCACTGAAAGTCCATTTCTTTCTACAGAAGCACAACACCAACTGAGACAATCTGAACTTCTCTTCCCTGAAGTATTCATCAGTGTAGCCGAGACACTGAAATCTTGTATTAATATTGTATGTTATCATTTGGCAGTACATTAGGTATACCAAACACTAGGATCATAATGACATCTCCTTCGGTCAGAGTGGTGGACAACTTGATATGCAAACACCACATTCTTGTACAATCCATTCTCTCACATCAAAAGAGAATTAGTGCGAAAACCAAATATAGCGCTCCATGATCATGAGGATGGACAGGACATACGGATATTGCAGTAATTGCTGGTAATTAGGTCAGAAGGTGAAGGAATCATTAAGTTTTATGCTAGTCATCATAGAATTACACTAGTGTATCAACCAATTTGAATAATTATTGGCATTCATTGGCTATTTACACAGCATTTAAGTAGTATGTATGGAGTATCACAGAACATTATTCATAAGTCATCTCAATACCATAATTATTGGCACTCATTGTCCAGTTACAAAGCATTTTTCTGCATTATTCAGAAGTCATCATTGAAAGCAAGAATTAATTAATGGCATAGCATTGATGCATAAGTCATCATATTACAGTAATCAGTGGCATTCATAAGACAATTCATGACATTAATTACTGACATTCATTGGCTAGTTACAAAGTATTCATATAGTGTTACGAAACATTATACAGTGTTATTCATAAGTCATCATTTAAAACAGGAGCAAGTTACTGGTGTTTATATACGATATCATGTAAGTGACATAAGACATATTTAAAATGTAAGACATTGGAACTATTACTCAAGGTCGGTAGGCCAATAATACATAGACATAATGGAACCAATACACAGAAAAATTTGAATTTTATTTAAGACTAAAAATATATCTTAAACTGGTAGCATTATTTAGTTGTATACTGGTAATAGTTGGGACTGGTAATACTTTTTTTTTTTTTTTTTTTTTTGCTAGCAATGCATTGCGTTGGGATCGATAGTTTCTGAGGCATGAAAATATTTGATAACGTCATTTGTAGCAAGGTTATGAAACAAGTACAGTATATGTGATCACATTCATAAATTATAGACACAACTGGGTAAAAAAATGATGGTACTAGAACAGGTTTAATAACTAACTGCTTATAGCATATTATGTCACAAAAAGCTTCTCTTGGAAAAAATACAAAATGAATTATTGATCTGAAACAAGAAATGCATATTATGCTGAAAAATAGTGAAATTCGAATTAACATGTAATGAAACGTGTACTTATTATGTATGTACTCTGGCTGTCTTTCCCAAAACATTCCGTCATTATCCAATGCGACATAAAACATACTGTCAAAAGGAACTGCAACACATACTTAAATAACTACATAGCATTTCTTAACTAACAGTAAGTATTATCATCATCTGCAAAGAAAAACTTCATTATTCATATTACCATAACTTCATCACTATAGTCACCTGCAAAGAATATTTCATTATTTGTATTAGTATATTCTTCATATAACTATTCATCATCATTTATTATAATCTGCAAAAAATAGACCATTATGCATATTCATATTACCGTTTACTTCATACAACTATTCATTATCATTCATTAGTTCATATAGTATAGAGTTTCTTACTTCTCGCATATTTCATCACTAAAATTAACATCCGTAGTTCTGTCTGACAGTCTGCATCAATTGCCTTGTATTCTGAAAGAAAAATAATTAATCAAGACTGCTATCATACGGTGTGTACAGTATATTCTGGTTAATGCTTGTTAATTCTGATCCATTTACTCTTCATGACAAGATATTGCATTTTCTTTCCTTCATTCTGATGGTAAAATTTCCATTTCATAGTAAACCACTGTGGTTGTTTAATTCATTTCTTTTACACATATTGCTTTCTGAAAAATGAGGAATAAGAATTAATATCTTGCATTTAATCACATACTCATTAAATGAAAACATGTTTCTAGTGATATAATTAAGCATACAGCATAGCATGACAGAAAACGTATTAGGTCAAAAACGAGAGTTTTCAAGTGCAAAAAATGTACACACAATATCATAACGTAGTAGCAAAAAAGGTAGAATAGTCAAGATGTAGAGACATTATAATGCAAAATGTCAATGTCAACTGGTGTTTGTTACATCTTAAACATTTCATAGTGCATACAGACAAAAATTCTACTTTCGATAGGAAAACAATCATACATACCCAAAAAATCGAAAATGTGCACGGTCTGATATATAACGACAAGAAAAGCGACCTGCTAACCTTACCTTGCCGGGCACTTGCCACGACAAAATATAATCATCATCAGTAAGTGGTCATATAAATATCTGGAAATAGCATTACAGTGTGATAAATCATAAAGTATGTTCATTCAATAAAGGGTTTAATATTGGAGACATGGTGATTGTCCTTGCTTTTTCTGGTTCTTAGAGTTTCAACGTGCACTACATTAGGGTGAGGAATGCTTCGTAGTCTATATGGACCTGCGTATAGAAGTTCAAATTTACTGCATCTACTCTTTCCTCAGTTGGATAAATAATGCGTGCGTACTAACATATTCTGACCAATGTGGAAGTCACGGCGTGTACAAACCTGTTTCTGCTGTCGTCTCCGGCGCTCTGGGGCACGTTTGATGTTGTTGAGCGCAATCTCAATTATTTCATAGTGGCGTAGTCGACGAGATGTATGAAAGGATACTAATTCTTTAATTTTGTTAGGTGGTTCAACATTTTTCAATATAACAGTCGGAGATAGCATAGTAGATTCATTTGGTACGGAGTTAATTACATCCTGGAATGAGAGTATGTGTGTATCCCAATCAATATGTCTTTCATGGCAGTACATTATACACAGTTTACCAATTTCTTTCATCAGTCGTTCACAAGGGTTCGAAGAAGCGTGATACTTGGATATATAGATCGGAGAAATGTTTCTAGCTCGTAACATACCTGTCCATATCGCAGGTCGAAATTGTGGTCCATTGTAGGAAATTACTTTCAATACATGCCCTACATGAAATAAAAAATGTTTTACAAATGCATTCGAAATAGATTTAGCAGTAGCTTTATGCAACGGAGTGAAGGTAACAAACTTCGAAGTGAGTTCAACAGCGACAAAGATGTAGCAAAAAATCTCTATTAGTTCAGGGAATCAGTCCAAAAATGTCTACAGCGGCCATGTGTCTCAATTTAACAGGTACAATGGGATGTAACGGAGGAATATGTGAAGTCGTGTCTGATTTAGCTTTCTGGCAGATTTTACATGACGCTAAAAGTCGTCGAATACGTTTCTCCTTGTTGGCAAAATAACAATTCTGTCTCAGTATAAGAAAACATTTTCTGGCTCCATAATGTGCGTAACTTAAATGAGTATACCAAATTAATTTGTTAACAAGTTCGTCAGGAATGCAGAATAACCAACTGTTGCTGTCAGGGTGAGAGCGGCGAAACAGAATGTTATTGCGTACAGTGTAAAGGTTTCTAATGGTAACATTATTCCTATCTTGCCAAAGGTGTTTAATTTCTTTCCATACGTTGTCTTTACTCTGCTCTTGTGCTATGTCTCGTAATGACGATGAAATGAAATTTTCAAATGCGACATGTTGAATATACATGACGCTAGAATTTGCTTGGCAGAAGTTGGTTGCGATGTCTTGCTGATTGTTGCAGAGAGAACGGGATAGTGTGTCTGCTTCAATATTTTGTGTACCGGGAATGTGAACAATTGTAAAATTAAATTCCTGTAAATAAAGTTTCCATCTGCTTAATCTGTCATGTGTAAATTTAGTGGAAAGTGAAAACTGAATAGCTCAATGATCTGTGTAAACGGTAGTATGTCTTCCATAAAGAAAATGTCTAAATCTCGTAAATGCCCATACAACACATAATGTTTCAAGTTCTGTGACAGAACAATTCCGTTCAGCAGGTGACAGAATGCGACTTGCAAAGGCGATGTTTTTAATTACTGTATTACCGTCTTCTTCAATTTCCTGAAAAATGTGTACGCCTAAAGCTGTGTTAGAACTGTCGGTGACAATGGAAAAATATCTGGTAGGATCTGGGTGTGATAAAAGTGGCGCATTCAACAAAGCTTGTTTCAGATTGACAAATTCAGACTGCGCTTGGCTATCCCAGGACCAAATAGCGTTTTTGCCCGTCAGTTGGCACAATCTAGGAGTGTCTAAAGCAGAGTAATGAATAAATTTACGGAAAAAGTTAACTAAACCCAGAAAGCTGCGTAGTTGTTTCTTCGTCGTTGGGACAGTAATGTCACGTAAAGCTTGAAGTTTTCCGGGTCAGGCGCAATGCCTTCTGCTGAAATTACATGTCCAAGAAATTTTATGGAAGTTCTGCCAAAGTGGTGCGATTTGTTAAGATTAACTGTGAGTCCTTGTGCACGAAAAGTTTGCAACAGTTGTTCCAGAATCAGATTATGTTCAGACCAGTTAGCTTCTGCAATAAGAATGTCGTCTACATACGTTGTGATTCTGTCTTTTAATTCTGTCGAAGTATAGTATTCAAACCGCGAATAAATGCTGCTGAAGAAATTGTTAAACCGAACGGTAATTTGCAAAATTGATAACAGTCACCAAAACAGAGAAATGCTGTGTACTTTCTGCAGTTCGGATGTAGCTGAATTTGCCAAAATCCCGATTTCAAATCTAATGTGGAATAAACAGCAGTACCATGAAATTTCTGTTGAAGTTCTTCTAGTGTCTGTGGGCGATCTGTTTCATTAAAAATAATGTCATTGATGAGACGCGAATGAAGTACGAGGCGAAGTGTTCCATCCTTTTTCTTAACAATATGGAGCGGGTTTATGTACGGACTAACTGCCGGTTCAATAATACCTTGGTCAAGCATAGTTTGCAATTCTTTCTTAATTTGTTCTCTGTGAATATACGGAATGGGATAATGTTTGGCTTTAAACGTGTCGTGCTGTTTAATTTGAAATTCATACATGAAACCGGCCATAGTGCCAGGGATTTTGTCAAAAACTGGAGCTTGCTGTAAAATAATTTTGCGTAGCTCTGTGCTTTCGTCGTCTGTATTTGCACTGCTTTGCTTTACTTTCTGAGAAATCATTTGCATAATGTCATAGTCGGCTTCGTCTGGTCTATTGTAGTTGTGTACGAACGTATCTGTGAACAATGTGGAATGACAGTCTATGTTACGTAATGCAGAATTGACTTCTGTCCGATTAATTGTTTGTTCCTCTGCAGATAAAGAGTGCTGAAATTCTAATACCAGTTGTACATTTTCATCCTTTAACATTAAATAGGAATTTGGAAAGTCAATAATTGCGTCGTGTTGTACCAAAAAATTCGTACCTAAAATAACGTCTGTTGTCAATAAGAGAACTATCCAAATATTTGAGTGGAACGTATGACCTGCAATACAAAATGATACGTGTGTCTGTTGTTTTACATCTACTCCTTTACCAGATACTGCTCATTTTACTTTAGCTCTGCCTAATGTTAACGTAGGATAAATATTCTCTTTGTTACATTCATTGAAGGTTTCTTCATTTATGACTGACATAGGTGATCCGGAATCGATTACTACTGAAAATTTGGATGATCCAATCTTTACTTCAATGACAGGGTGGGAAATGGTTTTTTGAATAACTGGTTTTTCCTGCAAAACAGTGTCTCGGGTGTCGTCAAAAGTAATAACATTTTCGTGAATAACATTCTGCGTGTCAAAAGTAGTGCTCACATTGTTGCAACTTGTACTGTATCTAGTCAAATTCTTTCTGACGCGCTGTTATTTGCGGGAGGATGCTGTGGCATCTCAACAATTTGTACTGTTCTGTTATTTCTTCCTGACGTATTAGGTTCGGGGTGATACCGACTGTCTGGTTCCTTCATAATAATCTGTCGTTGTGGATGATTCTGCTGCTGGTAAGACCGATTGTTACGCTGAAAACTGTGCTCATTACTTTTACGTCTGTCATAATAATCATTGCATTACGGCGCGTTGCGATACGAGTTGAAATGGTGTGTTTTCTGTACGTAGTGATTTCCTTGTTGCTGTGCGTTACTATTTGGTGGAGCTGACGCTATACGTGTAGGCGGCGAAACATTAAAGCTTGGTTGACCTTGCAGACTACATTGTTGGTTAGGTATGCTAACCGACTGGTTTTGTTGATGTTGTGGGGCAAAGCCTCTATTGTTACCAAATTGTCTTTGCTGTTGCTGATAACTATGAGGATACTGATATTTAAATTTTTTCTGTTCTTAAAGTTCTGGTGGTTGTCATTCCTGGACAGTCTATCACCTTTGCTATTAAAATAGCGTGGCTCAACGTAATTTCCGTATGCTTGTTTGCCTTGGTTATGATGTGAAAAATTTTTGTTAATGAAGGAATAGTCTGATTGCTGAACTTCCAAAAGCTGTAACAGATCTCTGAATGCCGAAATATTTTCTTTCTGCTGAGCTATTAAAAGTGATACTCTTAACGATCGTGGTAATTTAGGAATAAATAATTGGATAAGTGCTGATTCACTGTATGGCTCACTTAAGTATTGATTTCGTTGGACCATGTGCTCAAAAAATTGCGTGACAGTGGGAAAATTTGAGTTCTCATAATTTGGTAAGCTAATTAATTGATCCTTGATTCCGCGCTGTGTCGTCTTCGACCAATACGCTGACAGAAAGGCATTCTGAAATTCTTCTACCGAGTAGCACTGTCTCGCGATCGGTCTCATACAAGTTGTCGGTTCGCCTTCCAAAAAACTGCAAATAAATTCAAGTTTGTGTGTCACGGGCCAAGTTGGTGGAAAAGCAAAGCTAAATTGTTGTATCCAATCCAAAGGGTGAATCTGTATTTTGTCATTTTTAAATACCTTAAATTTCCTAACGGATAGAAAGTGCTTGTAAATTTTCGTCTCTGAATGTCTGAACAGGTTCAGGATTGTATGATAATCTGTTTGTCCGTGACTGTTCGGAATCTAAGTCACGTACACTCTGTAAATTACTTAAATTGTACTGGCTGTGTGAGTGTGAGAAATGTTCGGAGGGTGGCGTATGCTGTGTCGTGTTACGGGCTGAAACATTTTTCATCTCAGTCACTTCTTGCTGCAACGATAACAATTTTCTACGCAATGTATTATTGGACGAACCTATCTCACTGATTGTCTGCTATCAATTTGGGAATTCGGGTGTTTGATTGAAAGAAATTGGTGACGTATCGTCTGATTTGGTATCATTGTTATTTTCGGTAACGTCAATACGATTAGCTAATTCATCAAATTTTTGAGTCAGTGCTTTTAGCTGATCGTCATTTTTAGTGTCACAAACATTAATTTGTTTTTGGATTTTACGGGTGGTTTTGTTCAATTTCTTAACGTCTGCTTTAATGGCATCGGGATCCTGTATTAACTCCAATTGTTCAAGTTTGCTGGTCAATGTCTGAAAGTTTACTGTGTGTGTGTCTGTTTTTGTTTTAAGATCGGAGATTTCATCATGCAATTCGGTGTTCAACTGTTTGATTTCGTCTGATAATGAAGCAATGTTGTTGTCTACATGTGTTGTTGCTTTCGTAAATAATTTGCGCTTATCTTCCTGTCTCTGCGCAGTAATTGTTTCCATGAATTGTTTCTTTACTGTGTTCTGTTCCTGTATAAATTTATGGTAACGCGTTTCACTGTTTTGTAGGTGGTGATTAAAACGTTCGTCAATTAGGCTGTTCTGTTGTTCGAATTTCTTGTCTACTTTCGCATCCAGTGTGCGTGAAAGTTCTGCTGACATTAATTTAAACTCGTCGGGTAACTGTGTTGCGTTTTCAGAACATTGTTTAGCGACTGCACTAATTTCATCTCTAAGTAATTTGGTTGTGGCTGCATGTGTATTACTTCATTCTTGTGCAACGGATTTAATTTCTTCACTACTATTCCTAGCACAAGCCTTAATTTCCTCACGTAATTGTTCTTTAGTATCATGACATTGCACGGCAACGGCTTTAATCTGTTCACTAAGCTGTTTGAAATTGTTATCTTGTTTTTCGTTCGACTGTTTGGAATTTTTGTCTAGTTTTTCATTGAATTGTAGCAATAATGCTACAACTTGATCCAAGCCAAAATTACCGACACTATTCTCTGTACTGTGTGATGGTGTATCTGCATTTGTCACGTTTTGTGAAACCTTTTGGTCATTGTCTGATTCACGAAAAGGTTTGCTAATTGGATGTGCACTGTGGGTCACTACCTCGGAATCAAATAAATCTGACGTATTTTGACTACATTGTTCATCGTCGTGAGAAAAATTTATCTGTTCATTGCGTAAATTTTGCAAATCAGTTGTGTTAAACTGGGCAACGTTCATTGTAACGGAACGTGCCGCGTCATCAATTGTCGTTAAATTAACAGAGGACCCAATTGAATTTGTTTGCTCATCGTTAGCATTAAAACCATTACTAGTGATCGGCACGCACTGATTATCTGTAATTAGAGGATTATCATTATTACACTGACTGTCGCTAGTATGATCGGTCAAATTATTCGAATCGGCTTTTTCACTCATTGCACATCGCGTTGAACTGTTAGCAGTGTTTCGCGGCATTTTCACAGATCAAAGCTAAGCACAAAATCAAACAAAGACAAAGCAAAATGGAACAAATACAATTACAACAAAGAGAAATAAATTGCCGATGATCTGTGAAAGAAAGAGTGACAAATTAGTAAATGCGTTGCGACAGATATAAACTACATTTAAAATTAAGTAAATAAGAGCAAATATATAAGCAACTACTTCTTAGAAATTTACAAAAATACGATCCTGGCCGGTTGTCGCCAAGTGTAACCTCCCCACAAAATAAAATAATATGAATAATATTCACATTTAGTGTAACCTCCCAAAAAATAAATTGCGTAACCTGTTGTTGTTGTTGTGGTCTCGAGTCCTGAGACTGGTTTGATGCAGCTCTCCATGCTACTCTATCTAATGCAAGCTTCTTCATCTCCCAGTACCTACTGCAACCTACATCCTTCTGAATCTACTTAGTGTAGTCATCGCTTGGTCTCCCTCTACAATTTTTACCCTCCGCGCTGCCCTCAAATACTAAATTGGTGATCCCTTGATGTCCTACCAACCGATCCCTTCTTCAGGTCAAGTTGTGCCAAAAATTTCTCTTCTCCCCAATACTATTCAGTACTTCCTCATTAGTTATGTGATCTACCCATCTAATCTTCAGCATTCTTCGGTAGCACCACATTTCTAAAGCTTCTATCCTCTTCTTGTCCAAACTATTTATCGTCCATGTTTCATTTCCATACATGGCTACACTCCATACGAATACTTCCAGAAATGACTTAAATCTATACTCGATGTTAACAAATTTCTCTTCTTCAGAAACGCTTTCCTTGCCATTGCCAGTCTACATTTTATATCCTCTCTACTTCGAAAATTATCTGTTACTTTGCTCCCCAAATAGCAAAACTCCTTTACTACTTTAAGTATCTCATTTCCTAATCTAATTCCCTCAGCATCACCCGACTTAATTCGACTACGTTCCATTATCCTCGTTTTGCTTTTGTTGATGTTCATCTTATATCCTCCTTTCAAGACACTATCCATTCCGTTCAACTGCTTTTCCAAGTCCTTTGCTGTCTCTGACAGAATTACGATGTCATCGACGAACATCATCATTTTTATTTCTTATCCATGGATTTTAATACCTACTCCGAATTTTTGTTTCCTTCACTGCTTGCTCAATATACAGATTGAATAACATCGGGGAGAGACTACAACCCTGTCTCACTCCCTTCCCAATCACTGCTTCCCTTTCATGTCCCTCGACTCTTATAACTGACATCTGGTTTCTGTACAAATTGTAAATAGCCTTTCGCTCCCTGTATTTTACCCCTGCCACCTTCAGAATTTGAAAGAGAGTATTCCAATCAACATTGTCAAATGCTTTCTCTAAGTCTACAAATGCTAGAAACGTAGGTTTGCCCTTACTTAATCTATCTTCTAAGATAAGTCGTAAGGTCAGTATTGCCTCACGTGTTCCAGTACTTCTACGGAATCCAAACTGATCTTCCCCGAGGTCGGCTTCTACTAGTTTTTCCATTTGTCTGTAGAGAATTCGCGTTAGTATTTTGCAGCTGTAACTTATTAAACTGATAGTTCGGCAATTTTCACATCTGTCAACACCTGCTTTCTTTGGGATTGGAATCATTATATTCTTCTTGAAGTCTAAGGGTATTTCGCCTGTCTCATACATCTTGCTCACCAGATGGTAGAGTTTTGTCAGGACTGGCTCTCCCAAGGCCGTCAGTAGTTCCAATGGAATGTTGTCTACTCCGGGGGCCTTGTTTCGACTGAGGTCTTTCAGTGCGCTGTCAGACTCTTCACGCAGTATCGTATCTCCCATTCCATCTTCATCTACATCGTCTTCCATTTCCATAATATTGTCCTCAAGTACATCGCCCTTGTATAGACTATATACTCTTTCCACCTCTCTGCTTTCCGTTCTTTGCTTAGAACTGGGTTTCCATCTCAGCTCTTGATGTTCATACAAGTGGTTCTCTTTCTCCAAAGGTCTCTTTAATTTTTCTGTAGGCAGTATCTACCTTACCCCTAGTGAGATAAGCCTCTAAATCCTTACATTTGTCCTCTAGCCATCCCTGCTTAGCCATTTTGCACTTCCTATCGATCTCATTTTTGAGACGTCTGTATTACTTTTTGCCTGCTTCATTTACTGCATTTTTATATTTTCTCCTTTCATCGAATAAATTCAATATTTCTTCTGTTACCCAAGGATTTCTACTAGCCCTCGTCTATTTACCTACTTGATCCTCTGCTGCCTTCACTACTTCATCCCTCAAAGCTACCCATTCTTCTTCCACCGTATTTCTTTCCCCCATTCCTGTCAATTGCTCCCTAATGCTCTCCCTGAAACTCTGTACAACCTCTGGTTCTTTTAGTTTATCCAGGTCCCATCTCCTTAAATTCCCACCTTTTTGCAGTTTCTTTAGTTTTAATCTACAGGTCATAACCAAAAGATTGTGGTCAGAGTCCACATCTGCCCCTGGAAATGTCTTACAATTTCAAACCTGGTTCCTAACTCTCTGTCTTACCATTATATAACCTATCTGAAACCTGTCAGTATTTCCTGGCTTCTTCCATGTATACAACCTTCTTTCATGATTCTTGAACCAAGTATTACCTATGATTAAGTTATGCTCTGTGCAAAATTCTACTAGACGGCTTCCTCTTTCATTTCTTCCCCCCAATCCATATTCACCTACTATGTTTCCTTCTCTCCCTTTTCCTACTGACGAATTCCAGTCACCCATGACTATTAAATTTTCGTCTCCCTTCACTACCTGAATAATTTCTTTTATCTCATCATACATCTCTTCAATTTCTTCGTCATCTGCAGAGCTAGTTGCCATGTAAACTTGTACTACTGTAGTAGGTGTGGGCTTCGTATCTAACTTGGCCACAGTAATGCATTCACTATGCTGTTTGTAGTAGCTTACTCGCATTCCTATTTTCCTATTCATTATTAAACCTACTCCTGCATTACCCCTATTTGATTTTGTGTTTATAACCCTGTAGTCACCTGACCAGAAGTCTTGTTCCTCCTGCCACCGAACTTCACTAATTCCCACTATATCTAACTTTAACCTATCCATTTCCCTTTTTAAATTTTTTAACCTACCTCCCCGAGTAAGGGATCTGACATTCCACGCTCCGATTTGTAGAACGCCAGTTTTCTTTCTCCTGATAACGACATCCTCTTGAGTAGTCCCCGCCCGGAAATGCAAATGGGGGACTATTTTACCTCAGGAATATTTTACCCAAGAGGACGCCATCATCATTTAATCATACAGTAAAGCTGCATGCCCTCGGGAAAAATTACGGCCGTAGTTTCCCCTTGCTTTCAGCCGTTCACAGTACCAGCACAGCAAGGCCGTTTTGGTTATTGTTACAAGGCCAGATCAGTCAATCATCCAGACTCTTGCCGCTGCAACTGCTGAAAAGGCTGCTGCCCCTTTTCAGGAACCACACGTTTGTCTGGCCTCTCAGCAGGTACCCCGTTGTGGTTGCACCTACGGTACGGCTATCTGTATCGCTGAGGCACGCACGCCTCCCCACCAACGGCAAGGTCCATGGTTCATGGGGTGGGGGGGGAGGTTGCGTAACCTATCAATAATAAAATGCGACTAATCTCTCAATAAAATTGCGACTCACTGATAACCTTTCAATAATTGACTTTCAATTTAACCTGGTAAATTTTGGACGTCAGCAGTGCTGCGTCATGTTCCTGATACATCATTATGAATAATACTGAAAAATCTTACCTTAATTAGGTCGCCGGATAAAGCGTGTATATCTGCTCCTATAAGAAATTTCTCTGGCGCAGCTAAGTGTAATGCTGGCCGATAGATTTTTCTTATATAAAAGGAAAGAACTGACTTTTCTTTTCAATAATCGGGATGACCAAGGTTCGGAGAAATTATAAAATTTAAATTTAAATGAATGATTGTCAAAAGTTACTTTTTATGAGAAAGATTCTTACTAAGCGATGTTTTTAAAAACATTTACATGGGACTTGATATAACAATACTACATATGTGCGAGGCTGCTTTTACCTTATACTATAACGCTCAGGCTCCGCCATCGCTGCACACGACCGGCCCAGCCAACACGATACACCAGACTGCTCGCTAGCAACTACTTACTCCTACTGCCACACAGTTCCTACTGCAGTCAACACTGCTCTTTGGTCTCAGATTCTCTTATAGCTTACATGTCGCAGGCAGCGCGTGAGCAATACATCGAAATTACATGAGCTCGAGTGCGCTAGCAACATATTCTTTAATCATGGACCTCTTACAATATCAGGCTGGTTTTTATTCTAGGAAGCCTACTAAATGCATTCCACTTCAACCACGTCATCGTGAAGGTAAGAGTTTGCTGGTTTAGGGAGCATGTTGAGTGGTCCAGAGTGAAGTTCTCCGACGAATCTCACTTCACTGTGCCAAGGTATTCTGACCACAAGTTGGTGTGGAGCCGCAGTGGAACACGTTACAGACCACAGAGGTTCATCGATAAGATCTAGGCGTTACGGTGCGAGCAGGCATTGTGCACGATGGCCGAACACCGCTACATATCTTTGTGCGAGGTGCTGTTACAGCACAAACGTATTGCAGAGAGATTATTTCGGATAATTTCCGGCAGTGTAGGGGTGTGGTAGGACCCGACTTTCTGTTTCTGAGCGACGATGCCCGCCCAAAAAGGACAGCTGAGGTGTCTGTCCGACACACTGGAAAATGAAAATATTAAAAGTGTGGAAAGGACTGCAAACTTCCCCAGTGTAAGAACTATAATGATTGCGTGTGATGGTCGTCGCCGAGATGTTCCTCAAAGGATACCCCTCTTGAATCGTACAATAAGTGAAAAGCGTCTTGAGCGACGAGTGGAACCACATACCGCGAGGACTCCTAACAGCTGAGTATGCAGCGTGAATAACAGGTGAAAAAAAGTGCCTTAGTGCCAATGAGCGCATATTCCTTACTGCAAGTGTCCGATATCGACCTTCATGTTGAAAGACTGACGTGTGTCAAACATAAATGTTATTTACGTCTGTTACCCTGCTTTTCCGCATTGTACTAGGGTTGCCCAGAAAGTAAAGCACCGCATTTTTTTCTCCACCGAAAATAATTCTACGAATGCGTAGAATTACGTATGTATTATTTGAAGCTTCCTGAGTGACCGATCTAAATTTTCGTCACTTCCGACAGTCTGTACGTGATGTACGTTACAAGCAAAGTGCCGTCATTGAATTTCTGATTGCAGAGAAACAAACTGTGGGGAATATTCACAAACGTTTGTGCAACGTCTATGGAGCATCTACTGTCGACGGAAGTACAGTTAGTCACTGAACACGGAGGGTGAGGTCATCAAAAGACGGTTCGGCGGAACTTCACGATTTGCAGCGGTCGAGGAGACCTTCCACGGCTGTCACAACTGACAGTCCTGACCTAGCCCCCTCGGATTTACACTTGTTTGAGTCGTTAAAGCATGCCACTCGTGGAAGACATTTTGAGGATGATGAGGAGGTGATTCACACCATAAAGCACTGGCACCGCCATTAGGGCAAGAATTGGTGCCGATAGGGCATACTCGCCCTTATTTCGTGCTGGAGGGAGGTTATAGAACGCGAAGGAGATTACGTGGAAAAATACGGTATGTAAATAAATCACCATTTTTTTTCGTGTGTGTAATTGTCATTATGTTTAATAAAGGACTGAAGGGAAAAAAGGCTGTGCGCTACTTTTTGGCAACCCTCGTGAAGATGCCATTTCGTCTCTGTTACGTATGTGCTGTGTTTCATGTCGTCCATCAATGCGTGTCGGTATTCCTGTCCAACAATGTCTCTGTTCCTTAACAACAGTCAAGCAGTGTAGTAGCGAGAGGCACGCTCAAAGAGCATCACGGAAAATCGCTGGGACATACTGGGTGTTAACTGATAACAGCTCTTGCCACGCACCATTCATAAACAAAATACGAGGGTCACTCCAAACGAAATGCACACTATTTTTTAAAAAATCCATCTTTTATTCTACATGGTTCAAAGTTTTACAGTGAGTAGATACATCCTTTAGGAACAATATTTTCATTTCTCCATATAATTTCCATTCCTCTCAACTGCCTTACGCCATCTTGGAACCAGCGCCTGTATACCTGCACGTTAAAATTCTGCACCAATGTGTTGGAGCCACTGTTTGGCAGCGTGCACAAGGAAGTCATCGTATTCAAACCTTGTTCCACGAAGAGAGTCTTCCAGTTTCCCAAAGAGATGATTCTCACATGGAGCCAGGTCAGGACTGTAAGGCTGGTATTTCAGTGTTGTCCATCCGAGTTTTGTGATCGTTTCCATGGTTTTTAAACTGACATGTAGCCGTGCAACAGCAAAGCATTCTGTTTTTGCCGGTGTGGACGAACACGACTCACTCGAACTTGAAGATCCTTCAGTGTCGTCACAGTGCATCAGAATTTATGGTGGTTCCACTTGACATGATGTCCACAAGCAAGAATCCTTCTGAATCGAAAAACACCGTAGCCATAATTTTTCCAGCAGAAGGTGTGGCTTTGAATTTTTTTTTCTTGGGTGAATTTGCATGATGTCACTCCATTGATTGCCTCTTCGTCTCTGGTGAAAAATGATGGAGCCATGTTTCATCACCTGTCACAATTCTACCAAGGAATTCATCTCCACCTTTCTCGTACTGTTCCAAAAGTTCGCTACATACCGTTTTTCTTGTTTCTTTGTGAGCCACTGTCAACATCCTGGGAAACCACATGGCACAAACCTTTTTTAACGAAAAAATTTCAGTACTCTGCAAACACTTCCTCCCCCTATCCCAACGTGGCGTGACAGTTCGTTAACTGTGATGCGTCTGTCAGCAGTCATCAATTAGTTAACTATCTGCACATTGTCTGGAGTGTGCGCAGTACGAGGCCTGCCGCTTCGAGGACAATCCTCAATATTGCCGTGCCCGCTTTCATCACGTAACCTGCTTGCCCACCGACGAACGGTACATCCATCGACAGCAACAGAATTCTATGACAGCACGTTGCTTCCAACGAGCGTCAAGTGTAGCAGAGATCTTGAAGACATGCTGTGACGGCGCCAGTCACGGGAACAGGTTGAACTACGTTTGAAAACAAGTAGGAAGGATATATCTACACACTGTAAGACGTTTACACATGCAGATTGATAATTGTATTTTTTTAAATTGTGTGCGTTTCTTTTGGAGTGAGCCTAGTAGTAGGGAAAGGACAAAATGGCACTAGCATCATAAATAACTTCTATGGCACACACTGCAAGTTGGCAGGCAGTAGACGGACGTAGCTGTGGAAGAGAGAAGCGGAGGTCGGGGACGATGTGAAGGCTGCCGGCAGCGTGTCCGGCGCCGTTGGCAGGTGAACGACGGTCCGATGTGTTTGCTGGTTAATTCTTGAAGCTGCTGCGACGAAAGTGGCGTCATACCGAGCGTGGAGGGAGCGCGGGGCACAGGGGCGTCTCATGCAGTTTGCAGCAGCCGTGAGGGTCAACGGTCCCTGCATTAAACACATCGGCTCCCGCGAGGAGAAGGCGAGCTGACAGCGCGGGCGCGCAAACACGCACATACACCACGGCCGCAGGCAGTTACTCTGCTCCGGGCAGGAAAACACCCGTCTGAGAGCCGCTCTTGCCGTAGCTTACAAGTTCGCGATCAGATAAACATTTTCCGCGCAATCGGCGTTAGAAACAGTGTATCTTCAGTTGAAAAATATTTTAAATTGACTGCAACGTAATTGCGACTCGGAAAAAAATATAGCCTTAACTCTTCGTCTCCCTCCCCCACGTCTCACTGATCCCACGCCTCGCACCAACTACTTTTCCTTTCCTCTCTTCCTCTTCCGGGGCGACGGGTTAATAATAATAATAATCATAAGTTCGTAGGTAATAGGAAATGATAGAATATTGTTCGCAGTCTTCCACGAGCGCCTGGAAACTATTTTTGCAGTCAGCCAGACAGCGATGGAGAACATACTGACCATAGTTTCCAGTCTGCAAGTCCACATTCTTGGCCGGCCATGGTTCTAGGCGCTACAGTCTCGAACCGCGCAACCGCTACGGTCGCAGGTTCGAATCATGCCTCGGGCATGGATGTGTGTGATGTTCATAGGTTAGCTTGGTTTAAGTAGTTTTAAGTTCTAGGGGGCTAATGACCTCAGAATTTAAGTCCCATAGTGTTCAGAGCCATTTGAACCATTTTCCACATTCTTGTCCAGCCCACTGACAGAAATGTTTCTATTCTCTATTTACTCTGAGGGGTCAGGAACCGTCATTATATGGCTCTGAGCCCTATGGGACTTAACTTCTAAGGTCGTCAGTCCCCTAGAACTTAGAACTACTTAATCCTAACTAATCTAAGGACAGCACACAAATCCATGCCCGAGGCAGGATTCGAACCTGCGACCGTAGCGGTCTCGCGGTTGCAGACTGTAGCGCCTAGAACAGCTCGGCTTGCGTGTATTTAAACTTTGCTGTCTGGAGTTTTTAGAACGGAACTAACAGTAGAACATGACCTCTAAACAACAACTTTAAGAGACCTTTTATAGGTTGTTATTAACAGCAAGGCCTTAAAACTTGTTATAGGTCTATTATTTAATAAATTTCATGACGTGCTGTAATCAGAACTTTCTAGATTTAATGTAACAGATACTGAAGTTAATCTATTACAAATAAGAACGTATTTGTTTCAAATTTTGTTTTGAGTAAATTACTCGAAAACTATTAGAGCTAGCTCAATGGGGTCACGTAGTTAATATTTGTTGAACTGAGACTTCATACGAATGTTTATCTTTCTAACTTTATTATTTAGCGCCACAAATTTTTTTTAAAAATACTTGGATTCTGACCAAAATACTTTCCTAATCAAGCTGAAACTTATAAAAATTAATTCTGATCACTTTTTGGCGTCCTAGCTTTAGTATTTAGCGCCACTTATATTTTCCTTAAAAACTCGTATGGAAAAAAATTCATCTGATTACTCTGCTGTTTGACTGTTTACACATTAATGTACTGAAGTACATGCTGACAAAGTATGGAAGAGCGACTTCTACTTTTAATTTCATTCTTAAATTATGGTGCAATATTTGCGTGCTACGCACAGACGCGTTCTGGTGGCGTGGCTCTAGCAGCAGTGAACTGGCTTAAGTCCCGGTGGACTCGTTCGCCTCTGTATCTCTCAAACGACACAGCGCTTGTGTCGCCACACTCCTCTCGCCGACCCATTTTTATGCAGGAACGCACTGAAAATTTTGATTCAAATAACATTATTTAATTTTCATGCTAGCCATCTGAAGCACAAAGAAAACTTTGAGTAAAATCAGTGAAAGTGTGTCTGTCGGCGTAATAATATTCAATACTCTGACATTAAGAATTCTGAAGGCTGGAAATATTTGTACGAAGGAAACAATTTTGAGGTGGTTCTGCGGGAAACCTGATAACATTGTAAACTTGTTAAAACTGCTAGCCAACAGCCGGTCGAAAACACAGAAATTTACCATATCTGTTATATCAAAAAGCAAGGTTAGCACGTAGTAACACATTGCTCTTTAACAACTGAAATACACTGATCAGCCAGAACATGATGACCACCTACCTGATAGCCGAATGGCCACCTTTGGCACGGATAACAGCGGCGAAGCGTCGTGACATGGAAGCAATTATGCCTTGGTAGGTCGCTGGAGGGAGATGGCACCACATCTGCACACAAAGGACATCTGATTCCCCTAAATTCCGGAAGGGGGGTGATGAGCTCTGACTCCATGTTCAGTCGCATCCGTGATGTGTTCGATTGGATTCAGATATGACGAGTTGGGGGAGGCTAGTACATCAACTGAAACTCGCCACAATGTTCCTCGAACCACTCCATCACTCCTCTGGCGTTGTGCTATGGCGACTTATCTTGTTGAATAATTCCACAGCTGTCCGGAAATCTGATCGTCATGGACGTTTGTACGTGGTTTGCAACCAGCATAAGATACTCCTGGACCAACATGGCACGTTGGACGAGCTCCACTGGACCCATGGATGTCCACGGGAATGTCCCCCGGAGAATGATAGGGCAGCCGCCAATTTGTCTCCGTCCCGTAGTACAAGTGTCAAGGAACTCTTCTTCTGGAGGACGACAGATTCACGCCCTCCCATCGATAATATGAAGAAGATATAGGGTTTTATCAGACCATGCAGCGCTCCGCCACTGCACCAACATCCATTCCGATGGTCATGTGCCCATTTCAGCCGTCGTTGCCGATGTAGTGGTGTTAACATTGGCACAAGCGTGGGTCATTGACCGCGGAGACCCATCGTTAGGAATGTACAGTGCACTGCGTGTTCAAACACACTTGTATTCTGCCCAACATTAAAGTGAGATGTTAATTCCTTCGTACTTCACCGTTTGTTCACACTCATCACAACGCTCCTCAAACACCCGAAAACTTGTGCAGTTTCCGAAGTGCTCGGGCCGAGGCTCAGGGCCAACACAATCTGCCATCAGTCAATCTCAGAGAGATCGCCCGGCGTCCCCATTCTACGCACGGACAACGCACTCACTGATACAACGTGCAGCAGACACTCCTCGCTAGATCTCGCTTCTATAGCCTCGACGGGTTTACATCGATAGTATGTCGGTGGTCACAACGTTCTAATTGATCAGTGTATGTGAGAACTGTTTATGCTATTTTCATTCTAAACGGAATTTGGCTTCTAGTATGGCTGATTGGTCACATTTCAAACAATTAAACAACGTTGCGACCATAGAACAGAAGCAGTACATAAAATTTGACAAATATAAATAATTATCGCAATAGTTTGTCATATATGCAGAGACTGAATGCTTGCTGCAAGTGAGTGTTAATAACGAACTTCACATGCTCAGTGCATGCAGTATTACTTTCTACTATTACTGCTGTTCTGCCCCCAGGGTCTCAGCGTTCACTTGCTGAGTACGGGCTTGGCGACCCCGGGGTCCTGAGCTGGGGACTGGTCTGCGCCGCCAGTGTCCTGTCACCGTAACCCCCGAACATGCTTCAGCGACCACCGTACGGCGCGGCGGTGAAATGTTGTGTGCTGCGGGAAATGGTAATCTTGGCTTGACCGCCTGGATTGCGAGGAAGGCCAACCTCTATAAAAACCCCTAAATCTTTCTGTGTGCTCCGCGCCTAGAAGATGCATGGCTGTTGGGGTGGAACAGTCGCAAGCGGGCAACCTCTGGGGCACCTGCCGCACCCCAGTTGTATAAGGCTTACTCAGGCACGCGGGGCTCTGTCTGAGCGGACTTTTAGTTCCCTAGCTGCTCGTGGGACCGCAATGGACCCTTCGACCTCTACATTTCCCCCTACCAGTGCCTTTGGTGGGCCGCTGGTAGGAAAACACACCCCATCGAAAAAGCGGCTACGCGCTGCGAGTCCTCCAGCGCCTGGTGTTGCTAGAGATTTAACAGAATGTAGTAACGGAGCACATGCTGATAATCAGAATGTGTTTTTGATTATTAAAAGGAAGGAGGGTAGCTTTGAGAGGGTTTCTCCCTTTTACATCCACAAGGGTCTTGAGGGAATTGCAGGAACACTGAAATCTGTAAAGCGACTGC
Source organism: Schistocerca gregaria (assembly GCF_023897955.1). Taxonomy (NCBI): domain Eukaryota; kingdom Metazoa; phylum Arthropoda; class Insecta; order Orthoptera; family Acrididae; genus Schistocerca; species Schistocerca gregaria. The sequence goes on along the minus strand of NC_064922.1, from coordinate 351,178,069 downwards.
GCAATGGGACTCTGTTAGTTGAAACTTCTAGTTCCCGTCAAGTCGCTGCCCTTTGGAAAGCAAATTGTCTAGGAGAGTACGCTGTCGAGACCGAGCTCCACTCCACTTTGAATTATAGTAAGGGTGTTGTGACGTGTAGGGACTTGGTGGATATCCCCATAGACGTGCTAAAATCTGAGTGGGCTAACGAAGGAATTGTTGACGTGCAGCACATTATGAAAAGAGTCAATTGGGACCTCGTCAAATCTGACTCGTTTATTCTCACATTCAGTTGCCCGAGACTCCCAGAGCATGTTAAAGCGGGGTTCTTACGTTTGCCCGTACGGCCATATTTCCCCAACCCAATGCGCTGTTTTAAATGTCAGCGCTTTGGGCATACTACGTTGGGGTGCAATGGGATAGCCACTTGTGGTAAATGTGGTCAGCCTGCCCATGACGGAGCCGATTGTTCATCGCCTGTGAAGTGCGTGAATTGCTCTGGGAGTCACCCTGTCTGGAGCCGGATCTGCCCCATCTATCTCGAAGAACGGAAGGTACAGGAGATTAAAACATCTAAGCGCATCCCCTATGGTGAGGCCAAGAAGCTCTTTAAGGCCATGCAACCTCCTGTGTTTTCAACATCTTTCGCTTCCGCTCTCAAAAAGCCGGTACAACTGGCCACTGTTGCTACGCAAACGAAGGTCGCTAGTGTTAGCACTAATACCTGCGCTTGCCAGTGCACTTGTGCTGCTGCGGTTGTTTTGCAATCTGCGGCTCTCCCCGCTACATAGGACAAGGCCGTGGTTGCTGACATTGAGGTACTTCCAGCCTCCCCCCATATGGCGCCTTCTGCCCAGGCGAGTCAACCTCCAACTGTTGACAAGGCTCTGCATTCCAAGCCCCCAAGACAAAGCCTCAGAAGATGAAGGTTCTGCCACCTGAGGAGACTAGTCAGCGTCGGTCCGATGATGAGGCCATCGTACTGACATCTCCCGTGGGTCGTCATCGGAGCTTATGGACATTGATGTCGACCGGGGGCGATCTTCTCGCCCCAGGAATAAATCTCCGGCCAGTACGGTCTCTCCTCCAAAGCACAGAGTCAGGGTGAAAGTTCAGCCACCCTGATCACTGGCTCCCATATTACAGTGGAACCTGAATGGGTTCAGGACGCATGTGGCCGAATTACAACTCCTTATACGAGAGTGCCCCTTGTGCTTATGTCTCCAAGAGACACATTTTCGGGCCACTGATTCTCCTTCTTTACGCGGCTATACCGTATATCGAAAAGATGATCTGACGGGGCAAAGGGCAAAGGGTGGTGTTGCGGTTTTTGTCCGTGACATGCACCCCTCATCTGAGCTCCCTCTCGTCACCGACTTGCAAGCAGTTGCAGTTGACATTCTTGTGGGTCGGAGGCTCACAGTCTGTTCAGTTTATTTACCACCTCCGGATGCGATAGACTCTGAGGCTCTCACGGACCATATTAGCCAACTCCCCCGCCCATTTCTTCTTCTGGGGGACTTCAACGCTCATAATGTCTTATGGGGCTCTCCGACTACTTGCCCCAGGGGTCGCATTCTGGAAAGCGTCATGATGTCTGAAGAACTGTGCCTCCTCAACTCTGGTACTCCCACTCATTTCTGTACTGCTTCCGGATCGTCATCGGCTATTGACCTTTCCTTTTGCTCTCCAGCACTCGCGGATTCTGCTCTGTGGGAGGCTGCAGCTGACCTCCATTCTAGTGACTACTTCCCCCTCTGGATTCGCCTCCTGGATGAGGCTGTGGCATTACCAGTGCCGCCCCGGTGGCACCTTTGCAGAGCTGACTGGACACTTTTCAGCCAACTGGCTGTTTTGGAACACCGTGCCAGCGTCCACGAATGGGTAGACCATGTTGCAGCTGTGATCTCACATGCTGCTGAATTGTCAATCCCACGGTCATCCGCTCATGCCAAGAGGCGTCCTGTCCCTTGGTGGACCACTGAGTGCCACTCATCCATCCGCGCCCGCCGTGCAGCACTGCGCCGCTTCAAGTGCCGTCCCTCAACTGACAATTTTGCGGCCTTTCGGATGGCAAGGGCCAGAGCGCGGCGAGTGATTAAAGAGAGCAAACGACGGTCATGGCAATCGTTCTTGAACTCCATCTCTCGCTCCACTAGTTCTACGAAAGTATGGGAAGTCATCAGGACGATTTCCGGGAAACTCAGCCAGCTCCCTGTCACGGCATTGCTGCATCAGGGATGTCTCCTCACGGCACCGAGAGACATTGCCCAGACACTGGCCATGCATTTTGCGGACTCTACCGCCACTATTAACTGTGATCCAGATTTCTGCCGCTACCGCACTGCCATCGAAAGGGCTCACTTGGACTTCCGGTCTCTAAATTCTGAACCCTATAACTGCCCCTTCACAATGTGGGAACTGGATTCTGCGCTGTCTGTGGCTCATGATACTGCGCCTGGTCATGATCAAATCCGGTACAGCATGCTGCGGCACCTGTTGCTGCCATCCAAGGAAGTTCTCCTGAACTGTTTCAATATGATATGGTTATCCGGCACGTACCCTGACTCGTGGAGGGGGGCGATTTTGATTCCCCTCCTCAAACCAGGGAAGCACCGAACGCATCCCAGTAGTTATCGGAGTATTGCCTTGACGAGCTGTGTTGGGAAGACGTTGGAACGCATGGTCAACCGCCGCCTGGTTTGGCTGCTCGAGACCAGGCAGCTCCTTAGCCCCTCTCAGTGTGGCTTTCGGAGATGTCGTTCCACTATAGACAACTTGACCCTGCTTGAGGCCGCCATCCAGCAGGCCTTTCTACGTAACCAGCATTGTCTAGGGGTCTTCTTTGACATTAATAAGGCGTATGACACTACTTGGCGCCGCCTTATCCTCAATCAACTCCATGAGTGGGGCTTTCGTGGCCGTCTCCCCATCTTCATTCGGTCCTTTCTTTCTCACCGCCTCTTTCGGTATCGGGTTGGTAATGTGCTATCGGATTTGTACGTGCAGGAGAATGGTGTTCCTCAGGGCAGCGTTTTAAGTGTTACCCTCTTTGCCGTTGCTATTAACAGTATCACGTCCACTATCCGGAGTCCTGCCCAAAGCTCCTTGTTTGTGGACGATTTTGCTGTTTTCTGTTCTTCCTCCAGTCTTGTCAGTGCTAGTCGGCAGTTACAGCTTACGATAAAGCGCTTAGAGGCATGGACTGCAAAGACGGGTTTTACCTTTTCTGCAGACAAATCTGTGTGTGTTCATTTTAATCGTTCTCGGCGTATTTTTACCTCCCCTGAATTGCGTCTGAGGGACACCGTTCTTCCTTTTAGAGACACCGTGAGGTTCCTGGGCCTCACTTTTGATTCCAAGTTGTCGTGGTTGCCTCACCTTAAAGACCTCAAGGTGCAGGCCCTGAAGGCACTGAATATTTTGAAGTGTCTGAGCCATCGGTCCTGGGGAGCAGATCGGGCGCGTCTGCTGCAGTTTTATAGGGCTTTCGTCCGATCGCGTCTTGACTATGCTTGCACCGTGTATGGGTCAGCAAGGCCTTCGTATCTGAAGATCCTTGACGCAGTACACCATGAGGGTATCAGGCTGGCCACTGGTGCCTTCCGTACCAGTCCCATCCCCAGCCTGTGTGCTGAGGCAGGGGAACCGCCGCTCGCCATCCGGCGGAAACTCCTCATGGTGCGACGGGTGTGTCATTTCCTTGCCTGTCCTACCTCCCCTGCGTACCCTACCGTTGCCCGACCGCCTATGGAACGTCTCTTTTCCAGTCGTCCCAGGGCAACAAAACCCTCTAGGATTCGTGCCAAGCATTTGCTTGAGTCCCTTGGTGTGGAGCGTGTGGCCCCCCAACGACAAGGTTTTACTCGCCTGCCTCCTTGGTTGCTCCGGAGGCCCAGCATCCTTCTAGACTTGTCGGAGAACCGGAGGAACTGCACTCCGGCGTTTGTTTTTACCTTCTTATTTTACGATATTTTAAACCAGCATCCGGACTATGTACCTGTATTCACAGATGGCTCTAAACAGGGGGACTCTGTTGGTTGTGCTGTTGTTTTCCCTGATCGAGTCGTCAAGTTACGGCTTCCTGCGGCGTTTACCATCCTCGATGCCGAATTGTTTGCAATCTTGCAGGCATTGGAGCAGATGAGATGTGTTACCAGTCTTAAGTTCCTCATCTTTTCTGACTCCCTGAGTGCCCTTCAGACCATGCAACAGTTGTACCCATCGGATACGGTCGTCCAGAACATCCATGATGCCCTACTCCACCTGCAACGGCAGGGGAAGGAGGTTTCTTTCTGCTGGGTGCCGGGGCACGTGGGTATTAGGGTAAACGAACTGGCGGATGTGGCTCCCAAAGATGCATGTTCCCTCCCTCACGTTGTTGAATGTGCCGTCCCCCTCCAGGCTGTAACCTCCCTTTTGCGTTTTCGTGTTATGCATCAATGGGAAGAGGAATGGTTGGCAGTTTCTGACAATAAGCTGCGTCTGGTAAAGGCCACTACGCGACCATGGCGTACGTCCTACCAGTCACACAGGCGGGATGAGGTTCTCCTCACTCGCCTCCGCATTGGACACAGTCCCTTCACGCATGGTTTTTTACTCCGGCGGGAGGACCCCCCAATCTGCAGTGCTTGTGGTATCCAGATTACTGTCCGCCACATTTTACTTGACTGTCTTTTATTCTCTGACCAGAGGGCGGTGGTTTCCTTGCCACCGGATTTGCCCTCTATTTTGCAAGACGACGCAGCGACTGTGGTTAAGGTCTTACGGTTTTGTGTCCTGTCCAGTCTGTTGCCTCAGATTTTAGGGAGAAGGTTTTAATGTGCTGTTGGGTGACTGGCTCACCCAGGTTTTAGGTAAGAGGTCCGCCAGTCACGATTACCTCCTTGTTTCCCTTCGGTATCTGTTATCTTTTCCTTGTGTTTCCTTTCCTTTTTTAGTGTGTTTCTTCTCCTCTTGTTTTGCCTCTGTATGTGCGCATTTGGAACTGCGTCAGGCCTGTGTCTTTTAGCCGTTCTCTTTGTTCGGCGTCCGTCTTCGTCCCTTCACCGCTTGTTTCCTGTTTCTATGCGTTTGGGCGCTGATGACCACGCTGTTTAGCGCCCGTAAACCTCAAACACACACACACACACACTACTGCTGTTCTAATGAGTGATGTTCAGAATTTCTGCCGTACGTAGGTACTGAGTCTATGGAATAGTTTAGCAGACAGCTGCACATAGCAAATTACTTCAAATGGTTCTAAAGGCTCTGAGCACTATGGGACTTAAATTCTGAGGTCATCGGTCCCCTAGAACTTAGACTGCTTCAACGTAACTAACCTAAGGACATCACACACATCTATGCTCGAGGCAGGATTCGAACCTGCGACCGTAGCGGTCGCGAGGTTCCAGACTGTAGGGCCTAGAACTGCTCGGCCACCCCAGCCGGCGGAAATTACTTGCTGAGAAGCAACCGCATGGATATTAACGTCGAAAACAAAGTAGCATTTCGAGCAGCAGAAATGGCCGACATCTGCATTAACACTTCAAGAATATTCACGTGAAACACGGAGATCGTTCTAAAGTTACAGGCAGATTTCAAGGAGCTGGACATGGTGCCTGTAATTTAAATTGTAGACCCAATTTCACAGTTCTGTTTTGTTTCTAAATAAGACAAATGTCCACTCTCTTTTTAATATTGTGAAACAGTACGAACAAACGGAAGAATGTATTGTAAAATGCGGAAAAGAAACGCAGGCAACATTTCTGTGGGTGCAACAACACTGAAAAGGTTTAAAATATTAACGTAATCTGTCAAAGTGGAATAATATTGTGACATAAAATTTCGGTTTATAGATTACCTCAATTTCCTGGTGTCCTCTCTAGGAAAGATCTTGCATTTAAAACTTTGTGTTGAAAATAACAAGAAGCATTCGCCCAACAGTGAACAAGTTCATTTCATTAACAGGAAACTCATTTTCATTAGACTATGTATCGGACGAACTCATTTTTGGATGACTGGCAATTGTTGCCGTCAAGTGAAGTTTTTCAAAGGGTTGCTGACTGGTTAACTATCAAAGAAAACGAATACCATAGATCGTGAGAAGCGTTGTCTTTATATGAATGCAATTTACATTAGAAAACCGATGTCTTGCAATTGGCCGATGTCTGTGAAAGTTTGTGTGTCTCTAAATGTACGAGCAAGTATCCATGAACTTCACTACGATCTACCATCATGTGTTAAAGCATCAACAGGCCAAGAGCTAAAAAAACCGATTACCACATTACATGATAAAAAATTGCGTGATTCAGTACAGAAATTTACAGTATCTGACCAAAAAGCTTATTCTAAGGAAAATTAATTGGATATTATTATTCCATCTAGGTCCCAGGATGAAATCATGTACTGACATTAATGCTGAGTAACATACGAATGCTAAAACGAATTTCTAAGAGAATTATTCTCAAACTAAGGTTTAACAAGTGATTGGCAAACTATGATGAATGTCTGGAAAATGAGTACATGAAGCTATTAACACGTTTCTGCTTCACTGCAAAGATCAGTGAACTCAGTAAGAGCCATTTACTCCCTCATCTTCTTCTTCTTCCTCTATTTCTTCCTCCTTCTGCAGTGTGTGGTGGCCCTTCCTGACTGCTGGTTATTGGCTTAAACGTTTTCAACAGATGATAATCTCATTGCAACTGCCATAACTATAGCCATCATAGCTTCCATCTGATAGCCTTCCATACATTGCCAATTTTACGCTTTGTTGATGACGTGCAGCTGTATACAAAGCCGTTTTTGAGATAATTTGCAAATTATATATACTTTGAGACTAGTGTTAATTATGGGGGTCAAGTGACTTAGCTATCGCCTTCATATATCCATGCATAGTTAGTCTTGGGTTCACTTCTTCAAATTGTGACATTGACATATAGTTCACATTGTTTTATTCTAGCATTCAGCCCTTCGACATTTAAAGACTTTTGCCTCTCGATAAGGCTTTCGAGTTCTTTTAATTTAGTGCTGACTGCTTCGACTTTTTCGTCAGATAGCTGCTTGTGCTTAGCACCATCTCAGTGACTGTGTGACACAAGTGCAAGTTTGTGCATTAATGTCCAGTATAATGATAAAGTCAGGTTTTGATATACTGCTTTTTATTTAAAATCTCCCTGAAGTTTCGTCTACATCAGCCCTGATTCAGTTTCCTAGTTTTATCTATAACCAGTGAGTTATCCGAAAAATTCTCACATATAGTAACGAATTCATTGAATGACAGTTCCTAAATGTGTTTGGTAAATATGTTTTAAATTGAGATTATCCTGTCTGAAAGCAATAATAAGGTTGGCATTATCCCAGACAAACTGATTTGTGATCTCTGAGTATGTCTGGCTCAAATAAAATATATTGACTTGTATATGGCGACCAAAGCAGGAATATCTGTGGATGTCATTCCACTTTTCTACTGTGACTTCGTCAAATGTGAATACACTGTTTGGCTTTCCTTCTTCCAAAATTTGAAAATATCAAATCTTTCCATTAATTTGTATGCTTATGATGAAAATTGTTTTTTGTGTATCTTCTTTACCATACAAAAAATAAACAAGGAAAACATGTCAACCTTGTTTTAAGATGAGATAAAAATAATACTCGTTATGTTGGAGAAAAGTTTTATCTAGATTAATTAGAGTACAATCAACTAAACATACAGTAATTGATCCTCATGATACATGTTTAAGATTCTTTAATTCACAAGGAAAGTAGACAGTCACAAAGATGACTGTAAAGAACATAAAGAAATAAAAATAAATACACCAAAAAGGTGAAACATTAAAGTTAAAAATTATAATAACTTATTAGTTCGTTTTGCATTGCAATTTGGAATGTTTTTTTAAAAGATATTATTAACTGTCAGTCAAATTCTGAAAATCTTCAATAAATATCAAAACCATTTACCATTTTCTTATTGTTATTATATAAAATATTACAATGATAATTACATATGACACATAACTTATACTGGTAATGATGCCACAAAAAACTATAGAAATGTTAAAATTTATAGAATTTGTAGCCATTGAAGCAATATAAGAGCTAAACATTCCAATAATAGTGACTAAAGAAGATAAAATAAATGTTAAAACTTCAGAAATGTGGTTTATTTGTGAAGAAAAATTTACTGTTTGAGAAAAAAGTAAGAGATCATTGTCATTAATGAGGATATATTAAAGTATTGTGCACGAAGATTCTATTCTTCATTTATTCCAGTTTAGATTCATAATTTAGCAAATTATGATTTCATTTGTGTCTTAAGGAATTAGCAATAAATAATGCAGATTTTTAACTCTATTCTCAATAATGAAAAAAATATACTTATTTAGTTAAGTATTTGAAGATAGATTATTTTTAAGATTTTAGAATTTTTTTAAACTTATGGCAACAGCATTGTCTTCTAATCTTAAAAAAAAGCAATTTAGAGGAACACCATAATGTGTTGAAAGCGAAATATTGGGTTTAATACGAATGTATGGATTTTGAAGAAAAATTAAAGGAACTAAACTTACCTTAAAAATTAATATTTTTATTTGAAGCTTAGTAAATCCAGTATATCTGATGAAGGTTATAATCATGCAAAATTTGTTTGGGAAAAATTCAGTATCTACAAACTTTAATCTGATGTTTTAATATTAGTGGATTTTTCGAAAATTTTAGAGCTGCTTGCAATAAATCTTATAGGCTTGGACAACCTTGGAATTTTAGTGTCTGAGGTTTATCTTGGGACACTATGTTATAAATTGCTAAAATTGAACTGGAAGTAACTTCAATTACGATATGATTCAATTTCTTGGAAAAGAAATTTAAGGAGGGATTGCTCAAAGTATTTAAAAACACACTTAGCCAAGTATAAGCTATTGAAAAAATTTCCATGAGAAAGTGAATCTCATTGTGTGGCATATTTGGATAGGATGTGAATAATTCATAAGGAGTTTAGTTGTTTATTAACATTTGGTTGATTCTTGTTAATATTTTCCATATACTTCTCTCATCGGAGTTACTGTGAAGCACGTCATCATTTCCTATTAGGTCACCTAATTTTCAGCATCGTTGTGTAAATGACAATACTAATGACAAGCAACTGAAAATTTAATTACCACCACATCTGAAACGCTTCGGTCATCTTCTCCCGTTTGTCTACAGTCCATGATTCTCTTTCAAACAATGTGCTCCACACATCCCTTCTCAGATTAAACTTAGAACAATTACAGCCCTCGGTCACAAAATATAAGTTTTTTGACCAGGTTTCGACACTTCACAACAGACTGTTGCCGCCTGTGGCTTTATATGTATGAGAAGCCGATAATGACTCGCCTATATGTATTCTTTTTACAATTTTTGTGACTAAAGCTTCATCGCTTGATTTTTATCTTACATGTGACATGCCAAATTGAATATCTAATTTCTGGTGAAGGTACTTACAGAAGTGTCGAAACATGGTCAAAAGACTTAAATTTTGTGGCTGAGTGCTGTAATTGCTTTAACTTCAATATGTACACGGTCGCTGACAATGCAACCATGTTTCAGACCTTCTCAGATACTTATTTCCCAAATAAAGGTCGATTTTTGTTGCTAGCATTCTTCTTTTGGCCATGAACATCCTTTTAGACTGTGCTAATCTACTTCCTGTAGTGTCCTTCGTTCGTCCATCATAAGTAATTCCGCTTCCAAGGTAGCAGATTTTCCTTAATACTTCTACTTTATAAGCCTCAAATTTTATGTTAATTTTATCACTAGTCACAATTTTGCTACTCCACACACTTCTCATCTTTGTTCAGTTTACTGTCGATCAGTTATGTTTTAGCAGACAGTATGTCCTGTAACCTTCCTCGCTTTCACTGAGGGTTACAATGACTTAGTAAATCTTATTGTTGATATATTTACACACTAAATTGTTATCCAACTCCTGAACCTACTTTTTCCCTCATCATTGTTTTATCTATGTACAGATGAAACAGTAGGACCGAAGGGTTGCATCCTTTATGTTACACCATTCCTTATCCGTGCACTTCGTTCTTGGCCTTCCATTCCTTTTGTTTGTTCTTCATTCTAATACATATTGCATATTACCCAGATTTCTTTGTAGCTTACATCTATTTTTCGGGGATGCAGAGGTAGATGCAATTTGCAGAAGTGCATGGGGAGGGGAAGTGGGCGCAGATGCTGATGATACATGTTATTGAAATATGACATGTATGCGAACTACAGTAGAAATCGCACCTACGAATGCAGGGCAGCAGGGAGAGAGGGAGGGGTGGCAGAAAGTGACGATTCGCAGAAAGACCTTGGGGATATGGAAGCACTGATCCTGCTGTAACTGAAATATGACATGTGCAATTGTCTCTGTTGTAATATGACTCCACTTATAAGAAAGAGCAGTGCTAGCACATTTTTCACAGATATCGGCCCTGCCCTATTACTCATATACAAGTGAAAACCTTGTGAGTTCATGCTGTAATGCTTGCCAGTCCTCTGGCTTACTGTGGTTCGCCACGACTTTCTCTGAGTAGCAGTTATACCCAAAGCCCTCCATTATTTGTCATATGTATTCCAATCTCTATCCATCACTACAGTTTTTGTCGTCCACAGCTCCTTCTGTTACGATCGAAGTCATTACCTGGTGTCCTATTAACAAGCTTTGCATTCATTTTGTCCATCGCCGATTCTGCAGAGAAACTCCTTATTTCCAGTCTTATGAGTCTAATTAATTTTCGACGTCCTTCCAAGGTAATACATCTCACATGTTCCGATCCTCTATTTTTCCAGTTTCTCCATACTTCGTGATTCACTATTTCACTGTGCTGAGCTCTTTACATGCTCTCTCAAGATATTACCTCCTCAAATTAAGGCCCATATTGTATTGTATTGTACTATATATCAACCAGGGCCTAGAAATGACAGAGAGGCCCCAGAACAGCTGCAGTGGTCCACAACCCCACACTAACTACTGTAGTCCACTTCACCCCTCTACCGCCCCACACCGAACCCCTCTCTCAGGGTTTGTGGTGCGGTTCAGCGCCCAGTGGACGATCCCAGGGAATGTCTCACACCAGACGAATGTAAACCCTATGTTTCCATGGTAGACTAATGGTGGTGTACGCGTTCGTGGAGAACTTGTTTGCACAGCAATCGCTCACATAGTGTAGCTGAGGTGGGATAAGGGGAACCTGTCGGCATTCACTGAGGTAGATGGAAAACCGCCTGAAAAACATCCACAGACTGGCCAGCTCACCAGATCTCGACACAAGTCTGCCAGGGGGATTCGTGCCTGGGACCAGGCCCTCCTTCCCAATCCAGAAAGCCGTATGTTAGACAGAACGGCTAACTGGGCGGACTAGGCCGATATTTAGTAGTATAAAAGTTCTTGTGGTCCGACATGCACTCTGCCTGTGATGGTCTGCATTTTACGTCATCCGTGCTTCGCCTGTAATACTTTTTGCCTCCATTGCTTCCAAGGTAGCAGAATCCTTCACTTCACCAACTTCGGGGGTTCCAAATTTTAATTTCTTCTTTTCTGCCACACTTAATTAACTTCTTCTTGCTTCAGTTTATCCTCAGTTCATATTATGTGCTAAGTAGATTGTTTATCCCATACAGTGTCTCCAACTCTACCATGCTTTCATTCGGGACATCCGTATTATCAGGGATTCTTATTGTTATCAATATTTCACCCTGAATTTTGGTCTCACGTCTATTATTTTTTATTTTCAAAATATCATCGGCGATGTTAAGACTGATCAGCAGGGGAGAAAGACTGTTTTCCTGTCCTACATCCTTTTTAATCGTATCACTTAGTTCTTGGCCTTCCGTTGTTGTTTTTACTTCTCAGATATTACACAAATTTCGAACATGGTGCATCTATTACTTTGTCATAGGCTTATTCCAGGTCGACAAATCATAAGAACGTGTCTTTCTTCCATTATCAAGCTCAACGTCTAAACTACATCACTGGTCCATTTACCTTTCGGAAAACCAAACCGATCGTCGTCTAACATCGTCAGTTTTCTTTTCCACTGTTCTGTACATTATTCTTGTTAGAATTGGATGCATGACCTGCTATTTTGGTTCTGCGATAATACGTACACTTATCTGTCCTTGGTATCATCGGAATTACATGCCTAACATTTTTCCGAAAGTCGAGTGGAATGTCTCCAGTCCATATCTTCGCCTATTTTGCCAGCTGCATTTCTTCTGTTAATGCCTTTGACGCATTTTTCCATGTTCCATATTCGGCTACGTTAACAGCAAAGTGTATGTTGCACTTCTAGTGTTGACACATTTGCTTTTCATCTGGGGTTATTTTGACTTTTCAGTATGCAGAATTTTCCTTACGACGAACACTTCAATGTAGATTTTTTCACATTTTTTCTGTTGCCGTTGCGCCATTGTTTGTGTGTACTCTGTTTATTTAATTCTAAATTGACATGTTCTGCTATATTGCTTCATTTTCCTGACTCTTTTTGAATTTTTGAATTTCGTTCTTTCGTTGATCATTCATTCAACTGAGGGAATAGTACATGAAATTCAATGTAATTCATAATCAATAATCGATCGAACTACAAATACGTTATATTCTAATGTAAACGGTTTTTGTGTGGATTCAGTATCCAGTCCAACTGAACACCTGTCATTAACAAAATGTTAAATTAGAGTGATTCATTTACCATACATCCATGATTTTAACAGTTAACTTTGTGATATTATAACAGACGAGCCGCGAGTTGCGTATTGGAAGTAGAGAAAGCGGCACCAGAGTTAATAACATTCTTCGAAAGTCATCCAAAAGGCGAATCTACATTGCCTGTTCCTTTGGTCACCGAAATAGTTGACAGTAAATGCAACTGAAGAAAATGAACTATATCACTAACCTATTCAGTGCGCAACGAGTATTTGTATTACAAACCAACATTCAATTTGGTTCAAATGGTTCAAATGGCTCTGAGCATTATGCGACTTAACTTCTGAGATCATAAGTCGTCTAAAACTAAGAACTAATTAAACCTAACTAACCTAAGGACATCACACACATCCATGCCCGAGGCAGGATTCGAAGCTACTCGGCTCCAGACTGTAGCGCCTAGAACCGCATGGCCACTCCGGCCGGATAACATTCAATTTAAAAGGCTTCCTTCTCCTTATGAAACAAGCTATTTATTTTGAAGTTATCTCGCATGTGGAACTACACGATCATTCGTAATATTCACTTGCTCTTTCAGTTATGTTCTACAATTTATTCCCATTGTTGGCTATTTCTTCCAACACAATGGTAATACAGTGTTACTGAAAAGTCAATGAAGTATTTGAGTTGATTTATTCCCATTGTTCGCTGTTTCTTCCAACATAATGGTAATACAGTGTTATTGAAAAGTCTATGAAATATTTCCGTTAACTGGATATAACGTAACAACTGATGTCTGCACCACCGACTGTAGTTGCTAAGAGGTGGCAGCGAACGAGGAAGAGGAAGCGTGCGTGTTAGATGTTCCCTGTTGTTAATTGGTCGTGAGCATGAAAAGAAGTTTCCGTGGCAAGTCGAAAAATATGCAATCATTACAAAAGCATAGAGAACATGTGTAAGTCTATTGCCCCTCCTGCTTTGCCGACAGAGTAGTCAGTTTTCTCACCTACGTCGACAAGCTACAATTGCGAGTTATGCCACAACTTGAAACTGGCAACAGGGATCTCATCTTTTAACAAGATAGCGTCCCCCTACCATTCCACAATTGTGTATGAGTTCACATGAATGAGTCGTTGCCGCCGACCTGACACTGCTCGAATGGCCACCACGGTCGCCCGAGTTCACGCCTTGCGATTAGGTGGTTGTCATTTGACGAAGGACAGGCACATAGAACAGGTATAAACACTACAAAAATCTTTGAGAATTTGTCTTCACATGCTGTATCATTTGTTACTTTGTTCTTTGCCATTTACCTGATAAAATTTTGTACAATGATACTTTGAAAGTACCCTGTATTTTAGAAACAAGAAATAAACCCATTAAGTATGTATGGCATTGGAAATTACTAGAAGAAACTGTTTCCTATAGCCTCTGTGAATGTTATTTGGCTAAATTTTTCGAGCTGCTGCGAGAATTCAGTTTTGCGATGGCGTAATGCTTAGTAGTGGTATGACAACAGTAAAGACGGAATCTAAGGCTACACCTGGCAATGATGGTGGCGAACGTTGTCATTGGTATAATAAATGGTCTTATAGTCCAGAACAGCAATCTTCAGATACGACTACATAACAGTTTTCATTGTAGCGATGAAATAGTAGTTTATGCTTGCGAGTGAACAGGCAAAATTAAAGAGAGGCAAGGTGACATCAATAGACGAAACCATTGACGAGGTGGTCAGTAGATATTTATCCAACTGTTCATGTAAATGCCTGCTGCTGATGGTGATAACGCTACAGTTGTTTTTTGTGTGGAAAATAATCTTATTTTGTCAATGTTGCTGTGTAATTTGTAAACTGTGACTGTGTTTGCTAAATAGAACTAATCAAAAGCTTTCCTTGTCAGTGAGCTTTAATTTTTAGAACGAAACCTTTCGACTGCATACCCCTCATAGTCAGATGGATTATTGGTTTACATTAGTATTTTTCTCCCCAAATGTAACCAATTGTCTGCTTCACACTTTATTTCGCTTCAAATTACTTATTATGCATCACCAAACTGCTACTAATGTCAGACATATAATCGAGAACAAAAGTACTCACCAAATATTTAAAGAAATTCAATGACACAAATACGTATATACATCGACCTGCAGTGTGCATTTTGCTGTAACATCTTCTAAGTCGTTTATTATGTATGATTTCAACGCATTATTTTGATAACACGCATCACACAATAATTATGATGAAATAAAGTTCAAGATGCACAGCTTCTTACTTTCCAGAAAAAAAAAAAACATGTAAATCACAGACCTACAGAGAGATCAGGGTGTGTTCCTTCCAAACACGTCCTCTAAAAAAAATCCAAATCCAACGAAGTGGAGAGTAGTGACTGGGGAGCGCTGAAGACGGTGTCTGCCTGGAGATCGGTAATGACGGCTCCTGGTGTATTTTTACAGCAGTTACTGATGGCCCAGCCCTGGAGCCCAGCTTTAAGGTTGGACTGACCCAGGGCACCCTCCTCACGTCCATTGCCCCCTCACCGCCCTCTCCCCCCACTCACGGAGTCCTCCAGAGGACACAGCACGTTCTGCACAACACTTTATCCAGCCACTGCACAGCAGTGCACACATGCACGGCCTGGCGTGCTGTTTGGTACGAATCACTGTTTCTCGCCTGAGCAATAAAAAGACGCCTCCGTAACATTGTGTTTGCTTCCCTATCGAGCATCCAGAACAGTGGTGAGCAATGGAAGAAGGGTAACGTCTGAGTTGTCTGGAAATGTCATTTTCCATCCTGTCTCAAATACTCAAATTACATCCACTGAAATATGTCAGGTAGTTTGAAGCAACGTACTTGCTGCGTAGGGAACGTTCTTACCTTCCATCCCCCTCATTGTTAGTCCCCTCATTCTTACAGTGATTCTTTTGCTATAATATGCGCTGATAATAACGATATATATATATATATATATATATATATATATATATATATATATATATATATATATATCGTTATTATCAGCGCATATTATAGCAAAAGAATCACTGTAAGAATAGAAGTGTTTGCATGAAAAAGTGCATGTGGCAAGGATACAGTCATTCTATCATGTTGTTCAACTTGCAACTTGAGACTTGAGAGAAGGAATTACAGATGCAAAAGAAAGGCTTAGGCGTGGGATTAAAATAATATAATTCGCTGGTAACATTGTCATGCTCAGTTAACCCGAGGAAGTGTAACATGACTTATTGAATGAAATGAATATTCTAACGTGCTCTTAACATGGGCAAAGTACTGGGTTGTTATAATTAAGGTGAAGTTACCCTACCAGGTGCAAATCTATAGCTGTGAAAGCAAAAACACGTATAGAAATATTTCCATATGTAATGGATTATGAACGAGACGTTGGCAGAAAAAGGACAAACAAGTGAGAAAGGCCATTATTAACAGTCTCTTGCACTATTTGTTCAGTATGAGCACCAGAGACGTCACGAGATGCTATACAGTGCCAGATTTGCACCTGGTGGCCGAAATTGGAACTAATTCCCATTCGGCGTAAATCGGTTCCGCAATGACACATTAGAATATCGACCAAGTTTTGCTGCCATAGTTTAATTACAGACTACACTGGACCTCTGTTAGTAGCTCCGCTTCAATTATAACCACGCAGTATAAACAAAAGAATGACTCAAGTAACGAGGTTTAGTAGCAATGAAATAAAGTTGTCAAAAATGAGAACTATGTTGAAAGTAAAGAGACGGATTTTTACCAGCAAATTAACACGTGGCGGACGAAACAAAGATGATAGAAGTAGGAAACTAGCAGCGATACACAATGTTCCTCGATAAAGGAAGTACACTAGTATCAAATATAAAATTTCATTCCGACACTCGGCGCCTGCAGCATAGTGGATCAAAGACTGTCGGACACACCGAAACGAAGATAAGCGAAGCGTTTAGGATATGTTGCTACAGAATGTTATAGAAGAGTATGTGAAATGATGATATAGTGAATAAGGAGTTTCTCTAACCAAGCGGCAAGGAAAGGACTACATGGAAAATGCTAACAAGATGATTGTGGAGGATAATGCAAATGCTAACACTTGAGGGAAAAACTTGCGTCCTATTATAGGGTGCTGTAGAGTGCAAAAACTGTAGGGCGACGCGAAAGTATGTAGCAAATAATTGAAGAACGTTAGATGTAAGTGCTTCTCTGAAATAAACAGATTGGCACAACGAGGAAGCTGCAGCGGACTGTGTAGAAACAGTCAGAAGATCGATGACAAAGTTGTCCTGATGCTTAGATTACATGCAAAGCAATTTCATGGTGTCTAAAACAAACGGAGATACAATGGGTCAATGAGAAGTTTGATGATATACTTTTTTCTGTAACCGGATACGAACGAAGACTCTTAGTAAACCTTGTAGTTGAGTAGAGAGTTTTGTTCTCCTTACCTGCCTAAATTTCTCAGTAAATTTCGCAACCAGAATGAATATTTGCAAAAATTCTTCATTCAGTCACAAAATAATTTTATTTAAATAATGCACTATAAAATATCAGATATTGTAGATCCATTTCAACAATTTTTCGATCTACAACACATAACAGTTCTGTTTTTGTGTGACTTCTTTTATCAGCTTAAAAAAAATGATTTAATAAGATATACCAATAAGTGTATTAACAATAAAAGCGGTTACAGATAGCAGCATTTCTTACAATGTGGCGGAGTAAAACTGTTTCAGAAACATGGAAAATTGAATATGTAATATAGCAAAGTATACTGAATACGTAATATAGAAAAATCACTGTAATGACACTATATGAGTATTACCTATCAGGAAACCATCTTTTTAACGTAGCAAAACATTTTAAAGCACACATACTATTATTTTTGGTATCTTTATAAGTAAGTATTTCAATGTTATTTATAATCTGTCTTGATTGCAAAATTTTTTTTATTCATATGACCGGTTTCGGATCATCAAGAACCATCTTCAGATCTGTAACGATAATGATACTAATTTACTATTTCACTAAAGCAAATCTTTTTCATCCTATCTAATCAACATCAAATGTACCAGAATGTACCTGATATTTCAGTTACAGGAGTAACCAGTCCAAATCCAGCAACTTTCACATGCTTCGTCAGGTAAAATTATAAGGAACATTATACAATCACTGATTGCTGCTATCCCATCAGACATTATGTTTGTCTTTGCTAACTATTTCAAATAGTATCCGCAAGCACTGTAAACTTATTGTGTTATTGCTGTGACCAACAGCAAATAGATAAACCATTTTTCGTTTACAGTATTCAGTAGCAGTCAAACATTAAAGCAACTTACACTGCTGGAACCTAGTTCTTGGGATACATTAAATTTCAGAAGAAAAGACGCAAGTATGTATAAATAACGAACGCTCGACTTTCCAGAAGTTCAGCATCTACCACAGGATACAGCCAGTGACAGTTCATAATATCGTGGAGAAGCTGAGTTTTCCACCGACGTGGGCCACAGTACAATAGATATCCTGCGGAAATACTTGGCACCTACCACCGAGCCCTCCTAACCAAGTCCCTTGTTAGCAGAGCAGAATGAAACGACGAATTTCATAGAGTTCAGAGGTAGTGACAGTGGGAAGGCAACGTAGCTTAGCTGCCGATGATTGCTTCAAGTGGCTCCCGGAGAGTACTGGTTTTCATTGTTCTCCAGGAGACATCTGGCATCTATCTACGTGATTACTCTGCTATTCACAATAAAATACCTGACAGAGGGTTCAATGACTCCACATTAATGCTGTCTCTCTACCGTTCCACTCTCGAACGGCAAGCGGGAAAAACGAGCACTTAAATTTTTCTGTGGGAGCCGGGATTTCTCTCATTTTATCGTGATGATTATTTCTACCGATTTAGGTGAGTGCCAACAGAATGTTTTCGCAATCGGAGACGAAAACTGGTGACTGAAATTTCATGAGAAGATCCTGTCGCAACGAAAAACGCCTTTGTTTTACTGATTGCCACTCCAATCCACGTATCATGTCTGTGACGCTATTTCCCCTATTTCACGATAATACAAAACGAGTTGCCGTTGTCTGTACTTTTTCGATGTCATCCGTCAGTCGCACCTAATGCGGATCCCACACCGCACAGCAATACTCCAGAACAGGGAGGACAAGCGTGGTGTCTCTTTAGTAGACCTGTTTCACCTTGTAAGCGTTCTGCCAATGAACCGCAGTCTTTGGTTTGCTCTATCCACAATAGACCTGTTTCACCTTGTAAGCGTTCTGCTAATGAACCGCAGTCTTTGGTTTGCTCTATCCACAATATTATCTATGTGATCGTTCCAGTTTAGGTTATTTGTAATTTTAATCCCTAAGTATTTAGTTGAATTTACAGCCTTCAGATTTGTATGACTTATCGCGTAATCGAAATTTATCTGATTTCTTTTAGTACTAATGTGAAAAACTTCACACTTTTCCATATTCAGGGCCAATTGACACTTTTCGCACCATGCAGGTATCTTATCTAAATCATTTTTCAAGTCGTTTTGATCATCTGATGACGTTACAAGACGGTAAATGACACCATCATCTGCAAATAATCTAAGACGGCTACTCAGATTGTCTCCTATGTCGTTAATATAGATCATTAACAATAGAGGGCCTATAACACTTCCTTGGGGAACGCCGGATATCACTTCCGCTGATTGTAGTGAAGTCACTAAATCTATGGTTCCGTCAACACTTTATTCAGTCATCTTACAGGTTTGATACGACCGGCCACGAGTTCCCCTCTTGTGCTAACTTTATCATCTCAGGTCAGAGTAGCATTTACATTCTTGTCATCAGTTATTTGTTGGACATATTTCTATCTCTGCCCTACCCTGTTGTTTTTGCCCTGAGAGCACAATGCTAGGAACACAGTGTTGGCTGCCAAGCGCTCTATAGGTGAAGCATTGCGTTGACCTGTGTAGATGAAGGAACAAGTTAAGTTGTCCAGGGTGTCGCCACAAAGCCGCAGAACGTGGCAGATGAAAGCTGCTGGCTGCCAACCCGCCGGTACATAAGCGACAAGGGCTGATCGACTCACTGCACCGGCCTCGTGTCCACTGCGTACGCCTGTACGCAAATCTGACGCCATCGAGTGGTGATATGCGAAAACTAATCCTCCCTTGCATTTAAAGATCATATAATAAAGGTAAATGTTTCCAAGTTCAATTACTTAATCACCTGCTTTCACTGCAAACGTATTTTAATTTTACTGTATTTGAGGCACCAAACATGGTGTGATTCGGATATTAATTTACATGATTCAAACTCAGTTTCCTCAGTTTACGACCATATATGCTAGTCTCTCTCTTCCCCTATATTTTATGGTGCTCTACAGCTCCATCGAGTACCATGGAAGTTATTTTCTGATGTCTTAACACATTTCATGTGATCCTGTTTCTTCTTGTTATAGAGGTGGTGGTGGTGGTGGTGGTGGATATGGTGTTATGGGCGCTCAACAATGTAGTCTTTAGCGCCCGTTCTTGTTATAAAACGCTAAAGTAACAAGACGCCTTTTCCCACTATGGTACACGTGAATGTCTTTGGACACAGCTGGTCTGAATGGACAGATTGATAGATCATGTTGGGCGATTCTGGGTCTTTGTCTGAAATTCGCCTTGTTAGCACGGATCAGAATTCTTTCCCACATACGACTGATTTCGTTACAGGATATTTACGTAAAGCTCGACTTCAGAAGTGGATAGTTAAAAATGTTTTTCATTATTTCCAGGATTCTGTGAGTACTTACAGTGCAACTGTTGCAGTAGAGTTTTCTGTTTACCATGTTATTTGAAGCAACTGTAATAAAAAATTATTTGACTGGATAATCTCAGTGGTCTTCCTTTCTATTTTACTTGCGCTGTAATACAGCTGTTGTACTTTTAACCCTTCCAGTACGCTGTTAGAAGTTAGTTCTCAACAGCGGTCTACGACGTGCTGGAAGAGAGAACGGTGAGAATTGTACATACCTCTCACACGACCTGGTCTTCTAGTCACTAATGATGCCCCAAATAAAATGAGTGAAATATGAAAACTGAAACAAACTGTTTCCTATATTCAGCTGCGCACAGACATAACTATCAAGCTACTGATACTATGTTACTTATAAGGGAGGAGTGACAGGTGAATAACGAGAGAAATAAAAAATTTCTTCATATGTTTTCACCTATAATTTCAACTACGTGGATCATTCTATAGCATTTACAATTCTGACATTTGTCCCACATTCTCTAACAATTTGAAGTATCTATGGTACGTTACTACTAACAAATCACCCATTCACTTACTGCTATTTTTAACTCTTCGTAGCCTTAAACTTCAAAGAAGTCCAAATGCCTTCCTAAATAATAGCAGAAAACTTCACTGCAAACTTCACTGCGAAGACTAGCTTTCAGAGAGAACAAATTTCTACTAGGAACATATCGTTCCATTTTCTCTTTGTTCGACAAGCTTAATTTCTAGAACGTATATTTGTTTTATTGTGTCACAAGAATCCTATGGTATTCAGTCCGCTTTCTTGACGTGCCATACTATAGTGCAGGAAATGAAAGAATTCATCATCTAGGAAGAATGAAACAAAGAAGATATCAGAAATGGACCGTAGTAAGTGAAGAAAACTTTCTTCAGCAAAAGAGATTGACTGATATTAGAAAATGATGTGGAAATATAGCAAACGTTCCTGAATGTGTACATCTAGAACAGCACTGTATGGAACTGACACACGAAGTCTCAGCAATTCGGAGAATAGGAATTTTGAGACGTTTAAAACGTGACACTATGGACGAATGGAGAGATAAAATATGGAATAAGTGCTAATAAGATTAGGTGACAACTTTATGAAATACTCTTGCCAGAAGAATGTGCTGATTAGTGGGACATGATATGGCATCCAGGAGATCAAAGAGGCCGTGCAGAGTAAAAACAGCAGGGACAGAAAAAAGATAAACTATGAAACACAAATTATAGAGAATAACTGATTTGGTGCTTACGTAGAGGTGAAAACATTGGCACAGGATAGTTAAGAAATCAAAAAAGGAAATGGTCGTAGGAAGGACAAGTTCGGCATATAGTGACGTCAAAACAAACTTCGGTGAAAGCAAATGCGTCAACATTACTCAACGCTGAAACTGCAGGAGAAACTCCACTCTTCAACGAAGAGGGGGGAGTGAATAAGTGGACAGAATATACAGAAGGCACCGTCTGCTGACGTTTTATAAGACGCAACAGAAATCGAATTGGAAGACAAAGGGGGTGCAGTTTACTGTCGAAGTTTATCAGCTTTTGGGAAGACATGTAATCAAATAAACCAGAAGGTAAAGATAGCAAGTATTCGTGATTTCTAAATTCGTTAAGATAAGTGGCTGTTCAAACTGAGTTGTACAATCTATGCAACTGAAGCCATACCACCAGACTTCTGGAAAAGTATCACACATATAATCCCAAAGACAGCAAGGACAGATACTGTTAAGTGCTAGAAATACAGCACTGTCAACGTAATAGCTCATGCATCCAAGCTGCTGACACTAATAATATACAAAAGAATAGAAAAGAGAACTAAGGATCAAATAGATTCTGATCATTTTAACTTTAGGAAAGGTAAATCCTCTAGAGTATGGTTATGACGTAGCGCCTGATAATGAAACTAGGCATATGAAAAATCAAGAAACGTTTATAGCGTCTGTCGACCTACAGAAACCGTTCAACAATGTAAAATGGTTCAAGTTATTCGAAACTCTCAGAAAAGTAGGTGTAATCTATAGGGAAAGCTGTGTAATATACAATATGTATTAGAAGCAAGAGCGAACAATAGGGATGGAATACCAAGAACGAAGTGTGCGAATTAGAAATGGTAAAACACCAGGATGCAACCCTTCGCTTGTACCGTTTCATACGTACATTGATGAAGAAATATTGATAATAAACGATAGATTCTGAGTCGGACAACAATTTAGGGTGAAAATATATCAACAATAAGATTTACTAAGCCATTGCTATGCTTAGTGAAAGCGAGGAAGGGTTACAGAACATACTGAGAGGACAGTAAACCGAACAAAGATGAAAATAGTGTGTAGAAGCAAAGAGGCGATACGTAATAAAGTTAACATCAAACTTGTGGGCTATAAACTAGATGAAGTGAAGAAATTCTGCTACCTTGGAAACTGAATAACTTCCAAGGAGGACCAAGGAGGCTACAGAAAGCAGATTAGCACTGACTAATAGGACATTCCTGGCCAAAACAAGTCTGCTACTATTAAACATGGACCTCCATTTGGGGAAGAAGAATCAGACAAGGTATGTGTGGGGCATAGCATTGTTTGAAAGTAAATCATGGACTGTTGGCGAATTGGAGAAGACGGCCGAAGCGTTTTACATGTGGTGGAGACTAAATTTTCAGTTGCTTGCCTTCGATTTTTACAAGAATGCTGAAAATTAGGTGATCTGATAGGAAATGAGGAGCTTCTTCGCAGAAACGGTGATGTGTAGAAGTAGATGGAAAATATTAAGGAGAAGAAAGGACAAGAAAAAATTTGGAAATTTATCGTAAGTTCCTGTGGGACCAAACTGCTGGCTTCGTCATTCCTTAGACGTTCACACTACTTAATCTAACTTACACTAAGGACAACACACACATCCATGCCTGAGGAAGGACTCGAACCTCCGGCAGGGGGAGCCGCGCAAACCGTGGCAGGGCGCCCCACACCACGCGGCTACCCCGTCCAGCAAGAGACAAGACATAGAACATCTGTTAAGACATCAGGGAATAACTTCGAAGCTACGAAAGGGAGCTGCAGAGTGCAAAAACTGTAAAGGAAAATAGAGATTGACAGATTCATGGCTGACTGAACTGTGTTCGAGAACGAGAATCGAACCTCGGAACTTTGCCTTTGACAGGAAAGTGCTTCACCGACTGCGATATCGAAGCACGACTCACGATACTCCCCTCTCCACCTCACCCCTTTTGCAAATGATGCCCGATGACGAGGGACGTTCTCGCAACGAGTCACATAGAAAGAATTTCTGCATGTTCAAATGTTCAAATGTGTGTGAAATCTTATGGGACTTAACTGCTAAGGCCATCAGTCCCTAAGCTTACACATTACTTAACCTAAATTATCCTAAGGACAAACACACACACCCATGCCCGAGGGAGGACTCGAACCTCCGCTGGGATCAGCCGCACAGTCCATGACTGCAGCGCCTGAGACCGCTCGGCTAAGCCCGCGCGGCTTTCTGCATGTAATTTGTATTTAACCTTCATTAAATTTGTGTCCTGTGGAGGGAAGTTTTTCCAAGAGCCTATATTAAAATTTATTTTATAAAAGACAGCTGTTTTGGTTCTCGGAATAACCTCTTACAAACAAGGATTTTCTGCGAACCTGTCTACAGCACTGTTCTGGAAAACGCATGCTCCAAAGGCTCGGATTAATTTTGCTGCCTGATGGGGCTTTAAATTAGCTAGATATTTTAGAAGCAGCTTATTTCTCAGAATATGCTAACTGGTAGTAGAATATTAAAGCAAATGATCAGAATATTTAGACATATTTAGTAAATGTACTGCTCTATCTTTAACTACCAGTATTAATTAGAAGGTGAATTTGGTTATAAGTTCGAGTGGTATATTACATGAAATTTTCGCTTATCGCAACGTATAACTGTGTCGGCATGTTCATTAGTTAGTTGATGAGTATACACAAAATGTCCAGTAAACTAAGCGAACATTAAAACTACACTGCCACTTGGAATGAGCCATACTGGAATTCTGTCTCTCTTACATCGCTGCAACAATGGCTCGTAGCTGTAATACCACGTAAAACATTTATAACTGATAGAAACGCATAACTAGTCAATCGAAACCTAGTGCCAGTGCTGGTGTAGCAACAGATGAAACACCAAGCACAAAGCATCCAATCCCACAGGAGCCGTATGCAGCGCCAAACGGAAGAGGCTGAGCAACAGATGAAACACCAAGCACAAAGCATCCAATCCCAAAGGAGCCGTATGCAGCGCCAAACGGAAGAGGCTGAGCTGCAGGAGCAGCAGTTCCCCACAAAAATATCTGCTCCAGTCATCCCATTCAACCCGCCAGAAATCCACATCACAAACTACAAACATAGGACAGAAGCATATTTCATGCTATCTCCATATACAGTCCACCTCGCGAAGAAATATCCACAGACTTCCTCAAATACATCGATACACTAAGAAAATATCTTTTGAATAGCTGGCGTTTGTAAATCTAGAGCTACATTTGGAGACGCCTTAACAAGTAGAAACGGGATACCTACATATTGAGCCAAACGACTCAAGAATGGAATGCACCCATCCTACATTTATATTCAAAAGAGAGAAATCGGCGCCTGACCACTACCTCTGTAATTTAGATGTGCTCAAGCATCTGTGGGAGCCTTGGTCAGGGGACCTCGTGGGTAGCCATCATACACTACTGCTTATTAAACCAATTCTGCTTACGAAACGAACACACAAAGCGTAAAGGGAGCTCACTACAAACCCTCAAAAGGCTAAACACCATCGAAAATTCTAAATGCGGACGACGTCGAGCAGTACAAACACTCCATATTAAATGCAATCCAGAGAGCTACCAGGGAATACATCCGAAAGAAGATCACAGTGAATTGTGAGTACTATCAAAAGAAAAAGGAAGCTGTACAGCTACACAAAAGAACGCAGCCAGAGGTCCACAAACAGGACTGGAACAGGCGAAACCTATGACTCAAGTAACATTTTTTTGAATTCAAATCGGAGAGACGGGCAGCCACATGCCAAACTCTGGACCACAAACAACCAACGAAATTACGGCAGACCTCCTTCAAAATATCAGACCTGGGTCAGCAAACGTACGTAAATAAACTAGAAAAATGGCTCCAGCCGAACGCAGCCAAAACACATGGTATTCAAACACCGATGCCTATTAGGAGTATAAGGGCAGAACCCCAAAGATACATCGATTAGCCTTTGAGTGAAAACATCAAAACCAGTGATGCAGATAAATACCCGGACATCGTTTTAGAAAAAGAAAGAAATTAAAAAAAATAAAAAACAGGAGGAGAAGCTAGGGATGGGCTCAGAATGCTAAAGCTGATAACAGGTAGTATGCATGGAGCTAAGACGCGAAACTCTCAACAAACACTCATTCGCCCCCTTCTGGAATACGTAGCAAAGGCATGGATTGCACGCAAGCAGCAGCCAGAGAAAGGTGCATCCTTAGGACCCAGAAAAAGAAACGAAGGGGTATACAGGAAAAACAGGTGCAAGCCATATCGAACAGCGATGGATCAAGCTAACCGCAGAGATGGATCAAGCCAACTGCTAAAATCGGACAAAACGGAAGAGAATATTCTGACCCTACCACTGAAATTCTTAATGAAAACACTAAAGCATTGAAACTTCCAGCATATAAATACCCGAGGCCCGCAGATATCATTAAGGAGTCTATGTAGATTCTCTCATTCGGCGGTGGCCCAAACAGGACGAACAACGTTATATAGCTTCTGCAGCACCTTACGGGGGTATACACAGAAGAATGATTATAATCATCAAAATAGAATAATAAGATAAATAGATTAAAATCAAATAGATCAGAATTCAGCAAATATGACATGAACTTGTCCGAGGTTTTAAGGGGGATAAGAATTAGTGTAAAATAATAGAATAGCTCGGGAAGCAAGACTAAGAGAAAATAGATAAGAAGGGATAGAAATAAGACAAATAGAAAATAAATGTCGTCCCAACAACATTACGTAACGCAGATTAAGGCACCAAAGAGAAGTGTCCACCCTCTCCCGTCACGGGAGAGAAAAAAAAAACACACACACACACATAATTGATTTGACAGTTCTTTGTATGTCCTATTTCTGAATGCTTACCTGCAGTATCAGTAACATCGATAGCCCTTTCGTTTGGTGGAGCCTTCAATCACGATACGTCCCAATACTTCACTGTAAAAATGAACACACAGAAGGCGTCACGCTAATGCCATTTAGTGCCTACTCTAAGTTTATAAGATGAGCAATAGACGAGGAAGATAGTTGACCTTTTTCTTTAGGTTTACCATATCCAAATGATTTATTGACAACTGGATTTCGTAGAGATACGAAATTGCGCGGATGTCGTGTGCTAGTTTCATTCGCTGATCCAAAAATTTCTAGACATTTCCAGTGTGATTAAGATCGAATTACACAACTGGCCATTCGATATGCGATTGGGTCCGTCAGTGACTACCAAACCAATCACGTCTGAATGCAGTCCTGTGAAACTATTGTTGTTTTCATGAGGACATTGAAGAAAGGGCAGAACTTGGTCACCGATGAGGAAGGAGAAAAAAAACTGATTCATGTCCACGGTAACCCTTCTGTGCCCATGTCATGATCAAACCACATCCACACATCGAAGGCAGAACATCTAGATGGACCGTCGGTGCACTCAGTACTTTGCGTCATTTGAATAGAGATAAAATCATCACTCGACGGGCGGCGCTACACGTCTACAGTTGCTTACTGCTCAGTTTCTTAGTTGTTGACATGCAGCTTTATGTGCGGCTGGGGGCAACGGCGTTTTGGGAGGAAGTAAACTACAAATGTCCACAACATGCAGTTCCCTTACCAAAGATCGCTAGGAAACTGGTAGACATGGATCTGCATTCATTAACATCAGCAGTTCCTGTCGGATCTGGAACTGTTATTGACAAGGTGTTACATTCGTATGCGATCTGTATCGCATATAACATTTTTACCACTGGTGTTCTTACGCCTTGTTACACGGCAGCTCATCAGACATCGTTGCTTGTAGACGCGTTGGACAGGTCGTGTTGATGCGCTAACAAATCGATAGATCATTGCTGCCACTATGTCACGTCTCTTCCTACACCAAGTCCCCTACAACCGATTTTCACACACAAAACACTTGACCGCCATATTTTACATCAGGGGGGTAGGCTACATTACCACCCGATGACAAATACAGCACACCAGATCAAATAGTGTGATTTTTAAGGGAGTGACTAATATGTTATCTGCTCAAAAGAACACGGACATTAGTGTGTTTCGCCAGCCGCGGTGGTCTAGCGGTTCTACGCGCCCAGTCCGGAACCGCGAGACTGCTACGGTCGCAGGTTCGAATCCTGCCTCAGGCATGGATGTGTGTGATGTCCTTAGGTTAGTTAGGTATAAGTAGTTCTAAGTTCTAGGGGACTGATGACCACAGTAGTTAAGTCCCATAGTGCTCAGAGCCATTTGAATCATTAGTGTTTTTCCACTTTTATGAGGTCTTGAACTTTGCTGTGGGCACTTCTAAAGAGATGTCTCAATGACTGTGGAAGAACTGTAGCCCATTCTTCCTTAAGAGCCGAAACCAGTGAACGTACGCAAGGATGTGGGTCAAAACTGACGTTTTAACTTATCCCAAATGTGTTCCATTGGTTTCAGGTTGGTACTAAGTAGGATAGTCCATTTCAAGGATATTGTCTCAAACCGTTGCCTCACAGAGGCTGCTTTATGACAGGATGCATTGTCGTACAACAATTATGTCCGACCTGTTCATCTATTGTTCGCAGTGTAGATTGCTGTAAAATGTGTTCTTATCGTCCCGTACTTGACTCTTTCTTAAGTGCCATGAGGGGAACACATCCACATACCGTAACACCACCTCCTCTGTACTACAGTAATCGCGTTACATATGGTGGCGGATACGTTCTCCACGCATTTGTCAAACCTATAAGCTTCCATAGAAGTGCCATAGGGAATAGCGTGATTCATCACTTGAAATCACTTGTCCCTTGTCATCTACTGTCCAGTGAAGTCGCTCTTTACACCACCTTAAGCGTCGCTTAGCATTAATTACAGATATGTGTGGCTTATGAGGAGCTGCTCGATTTTTCTACTCTATTTTTTTAAGACTCCACCCAAAATCATTGCGCTTTCTGGACTGCTGATAGCAGTCTGGAACTCGCGAGTAAATTCTCCCGCTGATTATTTTTTTACAACCAACTTCTGCATTGTTCGGCTGTCTCTATCTTGTCTTGGTTTAACTGTGATTGTTCTTTCCATTTCAGTCAAGTCACCAACAGTCTTGGGGTTGAAGTGTCCGTGCTGGATTTATTATTCACATGACATCCGATGACTGATCCACGTTCGAAGTTACTGAACTCTCCTGTTATAGCTTCTCTACTGACGACATAATACTCCCTGCCTCCTTTTACACTGGTACGTCCACCTGTCGTGGCGTCTAGTGGACAATTCCGTATTACATAGAGCTGTTCTGATACTTCGATCAGATAATTTATGCTATATGCTCAACTTGCTAGCATGTTACAAAAGGTTTAGCGTTTCAGTAAGGGGAAAAAAAACTAGCTCCTAACTCATTTGGACTACATCAATCACCTACTTGATTTTCCACACTTGCAGCAAATTTATTTGTACAACAATTAGGGTGTACCAAACCAAATACGGAACCTTCTGCTTGTTGTGCTTGTCCCCGTTCACTCTATGGATTTGACATTCTTCTATGGTTTGAGGTAAATGTTGGTGCCGAGATATTCTTCCTGACGCTTTCACTCCCCTGGGAGGAATCCGTGCATACCTTCTGTCTGCATCTAGTATAAATCCACATTCAAGAGTGAGAGCGTCTGTTAAAAGTTTGGGTAGTGTCCGCGTTAGGTAGGATACCAGCCCGGTATTCACGTAGTTCGACATATAAAACCGGCTATAAACCACATCAAGACTGGCCGACCCACTAGTGGATACGATTCGGGGCAGACTTACCTCCAGTATCTCAGAGGCGATGCTTTAAAGCGCCCGGCTGTCCGGGCGAGTCAACATATAGATGAGCAATAAATATTTTCTTGTATCAAGCTGTCTTATTAAGTTCTTAGTATATACTATATAATCAGTATGCAGTGCTGTCTTCATGTACCTGGTTTATTAGTGACCAAGACAGTCATATCCGTTCAAGAGCAGCTGAATTAGACACCTACGTACCTGTGTGATGACGTCAGCAAATAGTATTTGCCTGAATACCACAAGGAACCGAAAGCACTGATCAATTATTCTGATACATGAATGTTTGAACGACGTCCGTAGCTACTGGAGATCGCTCGTAGTGCGGCGGGAAAGGGTTGGTGGGACTCGTTTTGCGATTTGTTTATTGATGCCCACCTACCTCAGTATAGTGTACATTCACCACCCGTTGCTCTGCACTCATTGGTACTATGTTGACGATGATAAAAGAAGCGTTGAAGAAAACCACCGTCCATACTCACGATTACAAAGTACGCGTAACTCCAGTAACAAGATAAACCTGTAAATCTCTATCAATAACGGGCAAATTGGTTGCTTCCTCCCTTCATTGAAAATGTTTGTTTGTATATACTGATGTTTTAATACGGTCCTTTTCATTTATTGCGTCACCAAGCCCACATTTACGTTGGTAGTACATCTACTACTACGTCGTGCATCTTATATCACACGTAAGACGGCCAGAAACGTGCTAAGTCCAACCCGAAATATTACGAGATTCACACAGGAAACACGCTGTTACAAAACGTGTTCACATTCGGTCCTTTCCAGTGGATTCTACGAAAGAAGATGCTCGCCAAAATGTTCTGTACATGCATACGGAACACACCAAGCAGAATATTCACAAAGGCCGATAATTTCACACGCGGTTCATTCTGCAACTAACATTACAAAACCTCTCAAAACTTCACCGAAATGTCCGTAATTGCCTCTGCTAGCACGGCGATATAAACCGAGCGTCATTTCTTCAGCTTACAGATAATTTTTTTGGACACATTTAACATGACCTTCTCGTCCCACAGCGACTCCACGACTGACTGATTGTCGCCGCTCACAGGGCATACAACTCATTCCATTACGCGGAAAAGACTTTTCTCTCACTGGTTGATCAAAATGATCATCCAATCAGATTAACCTTTCATGGTAAATTTCTCGCATCTACGTCATTTCATTTTGCAAAATTTCACAAAATGTTCCACAGAACCAAACGAAACGAAAATTAAAAGAAAACTATGCTTGAAATATACTTGATCCATCTCTTAGTATCTTTCTATCTGCATTATTACTAAAGCCAACGCTCCTAGACATACGTCATCCACCAGTTAGGGGGATTCACCACTTTCAGGACGTCCTGGTTACGTAACACTTCCTAATTACGGATGGTCTAATACATTATAACACTGAAATTTGACGTATGTTCCCACATACACACTCACATTCACTCTCATCTACTCCCACCCTAACACAAAATATAAATATCAACTTTTAAACTATTATGTTTCTTACAAAAGCAAAATTATTAAATATTTAGTATTAAAATTCTTTAAAATTAACTTTTGGGCATTGAGAGTGCTATTAGTATTTTCAAATGACAAAGAAACATAAAATGCCATTATTCCTATCTGAATTTACTTTACTAAGTGTTGATTAAGTAATTTTTAATAGGTTTTTTATATTTCCAAAACTATTAAAGCCAATCGCATGAAAATTTTACAAACTGTTCTTCTAAATAATAAAAGTTCCTATACCAAATTAAAAAAAAAACAAATCATATTTATCATAGTAAATCAGTTTTCTAGGCGAGATGAATAAGTGATCTTAGTACGCTCACCACAACGCAGTTCTCACGGTCCCTGTAGCGACAGGTGTGGCTATGACGCCACATTCCGGCCACCACCGAACGCTACTATACTGCAGGCTTCGAAAACAGCATGCCATAATTTAACAAACTTGCTGCAAAAATCTGCAGTCGCGTAATAGCTACGACGCTACAGTAGTTTAGTCCAAGGCGTGCGTGTCTCTCTCGACAATTTCTAGTGCGTATCCAGTTGAGCAGAGGTCAACCACATTGAGGTATAAACGAGTACCCTCTTGCCTGTACATTGTTTAATCTAACACCTGGATGCATTTCGAAAGAATTGTCATGTTGCAAGTTCAGTAAACATCGTCGAGAAACCGGATTCACGATTTCTGTCGTATAAGCTCCGGATGTGATAGTGAAAGTGCAGTGTCGTCGAGTATAGAGAGCAGCACAAGAAGTATTGACCACTGCAGAGATACTGCACAGCAAAGCCGTATGACGAGTCGCAAATGAGCTGCTCGGAAGAAGCCGCGCCTCCGGTAGCTCCGAGGCATCACCGACGCTCCTCTGCCCTAAAACAGCGTCGCCAGAGACCAGGAGGGCAGTTCTGCTCGAGGTCGGATACTGCCCACTTCCAGGAAGTTCCTGTCGAAGTAAGTCGTACTGGTTCCTAATCGCCGACACACAGCCTGTGTCAACCGTCGGGGGAGTGAAGAAACTTCCATCTCCGGTGAACTGTGCCTACGCGCCAACGCGGTCAGAACTGTGGCAACAAGTGTTTACGAACTTGTGTTGCATAGTGACTGTAGTGGAGCCACAGTATGGCCATTGAGAACTATCAATTCGCCACTCAGTAAACGCGGCTCATTTAGTGCGCCATGAAAGGCAAGTCCTCGTGTCCAGTTTCATAGCTACAGACGAGCCTGGCGAGCAAACATAAGTTTTGTTATAATTAATAAAATATTACATAGAATGTTTTAATTAAATGTATTATTACTAGTCACTGCAGTGTGCAACATGTCGAACACAAAAAGTGAAGCGTTTCGACCTAGATAAGAAAAATTAACAATTAAATTACGTACTAATTGATAAGTTTGCTATATTCAAACAGCCACGAGAACTGACTTGTTAGGCTGTTTTACAAGCACCATATAGAGGAGTCATAATTCGGAAGTCCGTTGTTCGTAATGCAATGCAATCTAATTAGCGGTCCGTGCAAAGCCACAGAGTCGCGGCGCACAACTGCCTTGCATGTTGTGCCAGCGTGAAGTGCTTGCTTCCGCTGCTGCATGTTTTCACCAAGGACAAGCACAACATTTGAGGCAAAATGAACATTACACTACACGCCGGCGGTATCTAAGCTGCACAAAGCACTGCAGCACAGCACTGTTTGCAGTGCAGAAAAGGTAAATGGGGAACCATACTACTTCTTAATTAACTAATCGGAAAGTCACCTGAATGTTTGCGTCGATTGCAGAATGACGGCAATTGTGTATTTACTATATATTTCACAAAACATCCAAGATAAGTGGGTAAAACTCACGACATGACTGAATTATTTGTGACGAAGACATATAGCTGCTTCGGTTGGGCAGAAGAAAAACTTCATAACATTATGCAGTTATAAATCACAACAAATATCAAAATTTCCTACTGACGCTGACGTAGTAGACTCGTGAAAAGAATACTATATTTCTATATTTTAATCTTGAAAACCCCGCAGTTACATGCATGCCGTTGGACAGTTCGAAATAACATTACTAGGGAAAGTACCCAGAATATGACTTCGGTAGCCACCTCACAGCCGAAATAGGACAGCATGTATGGAAAAGCCATCAGGGGAATACGTCTGTTCAAATGGTTCAAATGGCTCTGAGCACTATGGGATTTAACATCTGAGGTCATCAGTCCCCTAGAACGTAGAACTACTTAAACCTAACTAACCTAACAACATTACACACATCCTTGCCCGAGGCAGGATTCGAACCTGCGACTGTAGCGGTCGCGCGGTTCCAGACTGTAGCGCCCAGAACCGCTCGGCCATGCCTGCCGGCTAATATAGTCGTCCTCAAGAAGACAGCTGCATAGACGTTCGCAACGTCGGTATTTTAGCTTTTACAGCGTTTCGTAACGATGGGACGTAATATCCAACACGGTTTTATTCATATCATCAACTCTTGTTCTGGTATGCAAAATCATATTTTTTCTTTCCTCATTACACCAAATTCTTCTCGTTTCTTGACAGTGATTCTTCCCAGTCCTGACACTCAGTGATGAAGCTCTTCTCTCTCCATGCCATAAGATCTGTCACTTATATTTTCAGTTTTCGTTTCTCTCCTCATTCCTATCACAAGTTGTCCCATGGTCTTCGCCTCTATAGAGTCCTCTACCTCTCCTACTATAATCATACCGTTGGCCACTTATCACGTTATTCTGGTTTACCTCTGCAGTACAATCATCGTCCCCTTGTCAACTAGGACTGAAATTGCTCACGGCATCATAACTGTCCTGTCCACTCAACGAGGTAAACTTTTAAGAATTTCACGCTTTTCGATATTACTCACGGATAATTTTCTGTGCCAAATTACAGTTATTTCTTCCTCGTCCAAAATACTATCTAGGTGTTCCAGTTTCCTTAATACCTCTTCAAAGTACTGTGTAATGAATGTTTCTATAAGCAGGTGTTCTACTAAAGTTATTATTAGCTTTACTTTGTCTTTCTCTGGATCTGTATTCTGCTGAAAATAAATATTGAAAGTTCTCAAAGTTGCGATAATTCTCTTTAGCTCCACAGGTCCCTGAAACGCTATCACTTTCCAATACGCTCCTAACAAAATTAGTTTTCCATTACGCTGGTCACGTACTTTGTATATATCCTTTAACAGTTCGAATGAATGTTACAGGACGTAAATTCCGTTCTGATGCCCTCAATAGTGCAATACCACATAGCACTCTTTGATACTATGAGTACATGGCTCATTCCTTCCATAACGTACCTTCCATTTCTCTTTTAGCAGTTTGTAATTCACTATCTACCTGAGTAAATAGTTGTTGCGTCTGTTCTGTCTTAATCCTCGGTTCCGATAATTATTTACTATTGTCTGTCCCTAGCTTCCTCCAACTCCCTCTCCAGTTAACAAGACAATCTTTAGTTTCCTTGTACAAGATCTTTTTGTTTTTAACTTTCTTCTTCTGACTCATAAAAGATGCACTCCAATTTAATACATCTTCTTATCATTTCTTTCTCTAAAGTCTAACACAAGTTTTAGCTCCAGTATCCACATACTTACTGTTCTATTTAATTTTATAGTAAGTTATTTTCTCAGATGCTTGAATTTACTTTTTGTCTCATCTCTTAAACTGTTAACCTTTCCCTTTCATCTCCATTACACTCTCTCCAGATTTTCTTTAATTTGTCCCATCTCTCCTTTAATTTGTGCCGTCTCTCCTTTAATTTCTTAAAAATTTTGTTCTTGTACACTTAGCACGTATTCTAACATAACTTTAAAACTGTCAAATGCACTCACTGACACAAATAACCCACAATGTTGTCTTTTATTTTCGTTTTTGATTTCATACTGCCAATCATTTTCTATTTCAGTTCTTTTTATTTCTTCCTCGTAAAAGTCTTCAAACTTCTTTGCACTTGCAAGTAGGTTGCTTTCCTCATTATTTCCATTATGTAATTCCTGCCCTACACGTAAGTCTTAATGGCGCCTCGTTATGTTTGTGCCAGCCAGTTGACATTTCCTGTGCACTGTCTTCTGCCAGCCTGTGGTCTGCCTTTCTAGTCATCTTATTTGATCATTCTCCATTTTGAACAATTTGGATACACATTTAATTTTATAAAAGACCTTGGAAATGATATTTCTAGTGTGAAAAATTAATTAATCTCAAAAACACTTGAACAACTGTTGTTTTTAGTCGATATGCATTACCACGTCTTATAACATGCTGTGAGATAATCTGTAGTGAACCTCACAATATAAAGCTTGAAATTATCCAAATTCCTCAAATGATCCGAGAATACAGGTTCAAGATGGTAGAAATTATTTCTCCAATAGGCCTGTCGTTCTACAGTCACCACAAGCGGCGATGGTGCAGCAGGCTTCTCTGTGGACTTAATAATCCAAAACATGTGTCACTATCCTTCCCATTAAGGACAAGATGGACTACTCCTACGGCCAATAAACACTGATAATTATAGACAATGATCAGTCTAATCACATTGCAGATTTGAAATGTAAAATATTTTCTCCTGGTATAATAAATATATTAGCACATTAGCATAAAATAGCACATAAAAGAGTTAAAAATGTGCTCTTGTGAATAACATTACAGCAGTAATATTTCGCGATTGTGGACGTTTAAAAATAATTCCATACTAAAACAAAATGAATGCAAATTAAATAAATGTTCTTAGAAGAATTATGTTTACTTCTTTATATATTCCTTGTACTAAACTGCATTTACTTTCGCTAGTTCGTTTACTACACAACAGGACGATAACATTTAACTTGATTACTAGAAGCATCACTTATGGTATAACGAAATATGATCATATCTCATTAGGCAGTAAAGAAAGAGTAGCTTCTCGTCACTGTTTTACTTAATTTATTGTTGCTGACCTCATACGGTGTCATTGGAGTGTGACATAAAAAACATAGATATTGTCAAGGCCAGTTATGCACTGCAGAGTATCGCAGTTTCACGTAATAGACATGTAAGATCACTTACACGGAATGAACAATTTAGCATCAGAGTCAAACGAGTTTTTCGATATGGAAAGCCTTTCCCATCTTAAATTTCAAAGAAACCAATACTGAGTGTTGAATGGTTCCGCGTCATTGACGTTGAGATTTGGCAGCCTGATTGAATTCAGAGTCATATGGGTTGACGAAATTTCACTATGACTTTATTATTAAGGCAGATCAATATCATAGTATTGGCACAGGTTTTTTTTTTTTTTTTTTTTTTTTTCGAAGTTGGTCGAGGAGCTTAATCGTATGGTAGACAAAACTTAGTTTTTAGTCTCCCTTGCGGACTCCATCAGTCCCTTGTTTCGAAATTCCTGCTAAATTCCCACGTATCGTCATGTTCTGTAGGAGCCTTGAATATTCGTTAGACATATCAACTATCTTCAGTATTTTGTTTTGTTATAATCGTCAGGTACATTCACATCGTCATTCGTAGTTCCACACACACTATTTCCAACAAATACATCAGTCGCCCTAATCATGAATAGTTTTTTTTTTTTTTTTTTTTTTTTTCCTTCCAACCCTTCAGCCGGCATGTACCTACAACTACTTTTGTAACACTGGTCTTCACTTACTAAATGCAGACTATTTCATGAAAAAGATTGCTTACCATGTTATGAGTACAGCCAGATGCTGTCACAGGTGCAGGGAGTAATTGTTTCAATTCCCTACTCATATAGTTGTTTTGATCACCTGAAAGTAAGTTTTTCTGTTCTTAATTCCTAGTTACTTCAGCTATATATTATACATTTTTCTCCATAAATATAATATTATATCAGTTCACTTGCATATTTTATGCGATATGATATCAGGATTTACAATGAATGATTGAATAATTCTACGAGGGTCGTTGAGTTTGTAATGCCCCACTTTTTTTAAAGTGAATATACATATACAAACGTCTTCGTTGGTGCTTCACATTTGATGTTTGTTCTATGCGCCGATGAAGTTTCGAACCATTCTGGCAGATGGCGGAGCCGTAATACAGCGCCAAATGGTGTCTACATACGACTTACGTTATAAGCAGCGCGCTGTTATTGAATTCTTGTGAGCAGAAAAAGAAACCGTGATGAATATCCATAAACGTTTGTGTGCAGTGTATGGCGATGCTGCCGTTGATAGTAGTACAGTTGGCCGGTGGGTAAAGAAAGTTACGGCCCCAGGAATTGGAGAAACAGAGCTCCATGAGCAGCCACGCTCGGGATATCCTATCACAGTCACTGCTCCAGACATGATGAACCGTGCGGATGCCATTACATTATTCGTGCCGACCGGAGCATCACAACTCAACTGGGTCTACAGTTGTCGGTCGGAATTGGAAGTGCGTCTGCAATGATCGAGACTGCCAGATATTCAAAGAGCTTTTACATGCTCTTCCAAAACGTAGGCGTACGGCCATAAAACGTGATGGAGACTACGTAGGAAAACAGGACATGGACAAGATACGTTGGTGTATATTGTCACCCAATTCCGACTCTTAACAATAAATATGTTCTGAGAAAAAAAATGTGGGGCATTAATTATTGAACGACCCCCGTACATTTCATTGGTTAATACTGTACTAGCATCTTTTGTAGAGTTGTAAACAGGGGGCGGTGATTGTTGTATGTCACAAGAAGGAACGTTAGAAAAGACGTTGTCTCGTGTTCGACCTAGTTGGAAAAAAAGAAATCAGTAAAACCAGCCAGGTGCTGGAAGCCGGGTATGTGAAGCGATTCTCTTACAAGCGAAGGAAACATCTTTTAGTACGAATCAATGCGCAGTGCTCACGAAAGTCCGACGCTAGTTGACCCTTTCGCAGATCTCCTCACAGGGAAAAGGTGCAAATTTTCATGCCAAAAAGCACAGAAGTAAATTTGATTGGCATAGTCCTTAGTCGTAGGAGTATTTTTAGAATGTTCTAGAACAGTGTTCTGTACGAAGTATGAACGACAGACGATTGGCTGGCAACTTCATGAGCTGTGTAGTGGAAGGCATAGTTTTTGTAGCGGGCGCCAGGATCCGGTGAAGAGAGAGGGCTTATACAGGGTGTTACAAAAAGGTGCGGCCAAACTTTCAGGAAACATTCCTCACACACGAATGAAGAAAGGATGTTATGTGGACATGTGCCCGGAATCGATTAATTTCCATGTTAGAGCTCATTTTAGTTTCGTCAGTATTTTCTTCCACGTACGCTTATTGGAGCACGTTATCATGATTTCATACGGGATACTCCACCTGTGCTGTTAGAATATGTGCCTTTACAAGTACGACACCACATGTGGTTCATGC
Source organism: Schistocerca gregaria (assembly GCF_023897955.1). Classification (NCBI taxonomy): domain Eukaryota; kingdom Metazoa; phylum Arthropoda; class Insecta; order Orthoptera; family Acrididae; genus Schistocerca; species Schistocerca gregaria. The sequence continues at coordinate 351,139,754 of NC_064922.1, read as the reverse complement.
ACGATGGAGCTCCTGCACATTTCAGTCGAAGTGTTCGTACGCTTCTCAACAGCAGATTCGGTGACCGATGGATTGGTAGAGGCGGACCAATTCCATGGCCTCGACGCTCTCCTGACATCAACCCTCTTGACTTTCATTTAAGGGGGCATTTTAAAACTCTTGTCTACGCATCCCCGGTACCAAATGTAGGGGCTCTTCGTGCTCGTATTGTGGAAGCCTGTGATACAATACGCCATTCTCCAGGGCTGCATCAGCGCAGCAGGGATTCCATGCGACGAAGGATGGATGCATGTATCCTCGCTAACGGGGGAAATTTTGAACATTTCCTGTAACAAAGTGTTTGAAGTCACGCTGGTACGTTCTGTTGCTGTGTGTTTCAATTCCATGATTAATGTGATTTGAAGAGAAGTAATAAAATGAGCTCTAACATGGAAAGTAAGCGTTTCCGAACACATGTCCACATAACATATTTCCTTTCTTTGTGTGAGAGGAATGTTTCCTGAAAGTTTGGCCGTACCTTTTTGTAACACCCTGTATAGACGACACGAGTCTTGCTGGAAACTGACGTACGGCGTGAGAAAGGACACTCCTGCGAGTGTTGACAGAGGACACATTGCTCAGCGGGCGATTTCGCTAACAAGAGCTGTCATAATTTGCAGAGTGTTGCTTTAACCGCTAACAGTGAGTTACCTCGTTCTCTGTAAGCAGAGTGACGATTGTTTGCTTCTCTGTGGTGACTGACGCATATCAAAGCGTTCCTTTATGAACGAATACTTCAGTTGAGTTTCTGTTTCTGGGTTATGAGCAAACAGAAAACTTGATTGTGGTGTGTGCTGTACTTAAGTAGTATCACGTCTAGGATTTGCGGACAGTACTGTAACCTCCCCACAAAATAATTTCCGTAACCTCCCAACAGTAAGAAATATAATTATTTATAGCATTCAGCGTAACCTCCCACAGATAAATTCCGTAACCCACCATTAATACAATGCGACTAATCTCTCAATAAAATTGCGACTCACTTATAACCTTTCAGTAATTGACTGTCAATTTAAGCTGGTAAATTTTGGACGTCAGCAGTGCTGCGTCATGGCCCAGATACATCATTCTGAATAAACTGAAAAATCTTACCTTAATTAGGTCGCCGGATAACCCGTATATATCTGCTCCTATAAGAAATTTTTCTGGTGCAGCTAAGTGCAATACTGACCGATAGATTTGTCTTATATAAAAGGAAAGAACTGATTTTTCTTTTCAATAATCGGTATGACCAAGCATCGGAGAAATTAGTAAATTCTTTAAATTGAAATGAATGATTGTCAAAAGTTACTTTTTATGAGAAAGATTCTTACTAAGCGATTTTTTTAAAAACATTTACATGGGCCTTGATATAACAATACTACATATGCGCGAGGCTTTTACCTTATACTACAACGCTCAGGCTCCGCCATCGCTGCACACGACCGGCCCAGCCAACACGATACACCAGACTGCTCGCTAGCAACTTACTGCTACTGCCACACAGTTCCTACTGCAGTCAACACTGCTCTTTGGTCTCAGATTCTCTTATAGCTTACATGTCGCACGCAGTGTGTGAGCAATACATCGAAATTACATCTGCTCGAGTGCGCTAGCAACATATTCTTTAATCATGGACTTCTTACATAACACAATTGAACAGCTGAAGCAGTACATCTCATCTGCATGTGAAGCCATTCTGTCAGAAACGTTGTCAAAGGTTTCGGGTAATTTCATTCAGAGACTATGCCATATTACTCTTACGCATGGTGGATATGTGGAAAATATCGTACTATAGAGTATCCCAGACCGCAGCGCCATCTGTTGTTGACAATTGTAACTACTGTAATTTCGAAAGTTTGTCTGCCTGAAAATGTACTGTTGTCCCAAGCATATTGCAACAAACGGTGTATTTCTATCGCTGTTCGTTTAGCTTTTATTGCCGTTTCAGATATACCGGTCATTTTTGAAACACCCTCTACATTAGTGATAAGCTCAGAACATATTAAGAAATTAAATAGAGTGCACATGCACTGAGTATAAAACATATTCAGAAATGACAAAATATATACGCAATGAGTACGAAATATATTAACAAATGACATAAAGTGCACACGTACTGCATAAGTCTTTACCATTTTTACATGAACTGATCACATTAACAAATGAAATAAAGTGCACATGCAGTATAAAAGTTTTTAACGTTTTGTAAGTGCTGAAAGAAAAGAAAAGAAAAGAAATAAAGTGCACATAAACTATAAAAATCTTCAGCATATTTAGGACAACTGATCATATTAACAAATGAAATGAAGTGCAAACGCACTGTATAAGTCTTTAGCATTTTTTACATAAACTGAATACATTAACAAATGAAATAAAGGCCACACGCACTAAAAAATTTTTAGCATATTTAGGACAACTGATCATATTAATAAATGAAATGAAGTGCACACGCACTGTATAAGTCTTTAGCATATTTAGGACAACTGATCTTATTAACAAATGAAATGAAGTGCACACGCACTGTATATGTCTTTATTATTTTACAAGAATTTAAATGCACTGTATAAGTCTTTACCGTTTTTTTTACATGAACTGAAAACATTAAGAAATTAAATAAAGTGCACACGCACTGTTAAAATCTTTAGCATATTTAGGACAATTGATCATATTAATAAATGAAATGAAGTGCACATGCACTGTATATGTTTTTATCATTTTACAAGAATTTAAATGCACTGTATAAGTCTTTACCATTTTACAGGAACTAGGAAAGGAATGGGAAGGATTGCATCATTGTTGTAGCACAGTAGGTTGCACGTGGCTGCACTGAAAGTCCATATCTTTCTACAGAAGCACAACACCAAGTAAGATAATCTGAACTTCTCTTCCTTGATGTATTCATCAGTGTAGCCAAGACACTGACATCTTGTATTAATATTGTATGTTATCATTTGGTAGTACATTAGGTATACCAAACAGTAGGACCATAATGACATCTCGTTTGGTCAGAATGGTGGACAACTTGGTATGTCAACACCACATTCTAGTAGAATCCATATTCTCACATCAACAGAGAATTAGTACAAAAACCAAATATAGTGCTCCATGATCATGAGGATGGACAGGACATACGGATATTGCAGTAATTGCTGGTAATTAGATCAGAAGGTGAAGGACACATTACGTCTTATGCTAGTCATCATAGCATTACACTAGCGTAACAACCGATATGAATAATTATTGGCATTCATTGGCTATTTACACAGGATTTAAGTAGTATGTATGGAGTAATACAGAACATTATTCATAAGTCATCTCAATACCATAATTATTGGCACTCATTGTCCAGTTACAAAGCATTTTTCTGCATTATTCAGAAGTCATCATTCAAAGCAAGACTTAATTAATGGCATAGCATTTATGCATAAGTCATCATATTACAGTAATCAGTGGCATTCATAAGACAATTCATGACAGTAATTATTGACATTCATTGGCTAGTTACAAAGTATTCATATAGTGCTACAAAACATTATTCAGTGTTATTCACAAGTCATCATTTAAAACAGGAGTTATTGAGTGTAGCATCAAGTTACTGGTGTTTATATACGATATCATGTAAGTGACATAAGACGTATTTAAAATGTAAGACATTGGAACTATTACTCGAGGTCGGTAGTCCAATAATACATAGACATAATGGAATCAATACACAGAAAATTTGCATTATCTTTAGGACTAAAAATATATCTTAAACTGGTAGCATTATTTAGTTGTATACTGGTAATAGTTGGGAGTGGTTTTTTTTTTCTGTGCTAGCAATGCATTGCGTTGGGATCGATAGTTCCTGGGGCATGAAAATATTTGCTTTTGACTTACTGCTGGAAATAAAGATTAATAACGTTATTCGTCATGAGTCAGCTGTAGCAAGATTATGAAACAAGTAGAGTATATCTGATCACATTCATAAATGATAGACACAAATGGGAAAAAAATGCAAGTATTAGAATAGGTTTCATAACTAAGTGTCTATAGCATATTAATGTAATGAAAAGCTTCTTCTGGAAAAAATAAAAAATCGATTACTGAGCTGAAAGAAGAAATGCATATTATGCTGAAGATTAGTGAATTTCGAATTAACAGGTAATGAAACGTGTACTCAATATGTATGTACACTAGCTGTCGTTTCCAAAACATTCCATCATTATACTATGCGACATAAGACATGCTGTCAAAAGGAACTGCAACAAATACTTAAATAACTACATAGCATCTCCTAACTAATAGTAAATATATAAACTTCATCATTATCATCATCTGCAAAGAAAAACTTCATTATACATATTACCATATTCTTCGTATAACTGTTCATCATCATTTATTATCATCTGCAAAAAAATAGAACTTCATTATGCATATTCATATTACCATTTACTTCATACAACTATGATAATCGTCAGTAAGTGTTCATATCAATAACCGGAAAAGGCATTACAATGTGATAAATCATAAAGTATGTTCATTCAATAAAGGTTGTAATATTGGAGGCATGATGATTGCCTTTACTTCTTCTGGTTCTCAAAGTTTCAACATGTACCACATTGGGATGAGGAATGCTGCGAATTCTGTATAGACCAGCATATAGAAGTTCAAATTTACTGCATCTACTGTTTACTCTGTTGGATAAATAGTGTGTGCGTACTAATATCTTCTGTCCAATGTGAAAGTCACGGCGTGTACAAACCTGTTTTTGCTGTCTTCTCCGGCGCTCTGCGGCACGTTTGATGTTGTTGAGCGCAATCTTAATTATTTCATGGTGGTGTAGTCGACGAGATGTAGGAAAGGATACAAATTCTTTAATTTTGTTAGGTGGTTCAACATTTTTCAATATAACAGTCGGAGTCAAATCACCAGACTGGCGTACAAATTTGCAGTCAGTGTGAATGCGATAACCACCCCAGACCGTAGCTTCACGTATAGCTCCAGTCAGCTTAGTAGGAAGACAGGCCGCTCGCAAGTTATCACAACACTTTGCTCTATTACGAAATTAACTATTTCTTCGCCCAACCTATAAATCGATCCCATCTTTTAATGTATTTTACAGTAATTATATTCTCGTCCAACAGTCTAGCATCCGTTGATTAATTATATGAACGACCCATATCATCAGCTGTGCTCTTAACATCATATTTGAAAAATTTCCAATATCGCCTTGTCTGAAATGTCTACATTTCACTCCCGTAGAAGGCTATAATCGAGTAAAATGCCTCCAGAAAACGATAGCTAACAGACCGACGATTACGGCAATTCATGAGTACAAAGTTAAATTTCACCATGGGCCTCCAGAGGAGCGGGTTCCTAAAACTAGCACGCATTTCACAACACTGTACCTTTTTTACTAGTTCTTATGTGTTTTCCGTTTATATCTGTGTAAAAATATTAGCTCCCTAAGGTGCGACTGTTTCACCAGCTCGATAGACTCAATTGAGTCTTGGAATCGCTGTTGGTCGAACTTTCTCCCCGAAATATGTATCGGAATTTTTTTTAAATTAGATACAGACAGTTAAATCATTGTTATTCACAACGTATAGACTGATGGAAATGGTAGTGTTGCAGCACGAAGACGTTGATAGAACGCTGCCAAACGAATACTTCAGTATTTCCCAATCTGTTCGACAAGTTGACTACGATTTTGGCTTTATGTAAGCTTACCGTCGTTACAAAAAAAAAAGCTATTTCTATTGCTACAGAGTGCCGCTTACGACGTTAGTGCTGTGTTTGGGATGTGTTCTCAGTACCATGGGAAGTATAGACTGGGTGTAGGGGTAACATTGCAACATCGCTTTGTACTTCAGTTATTGGCCGATGACCACATCGGCGGACGCTGCCTTGGTGCAGTCAGTGTCCCACAGGTAGTTTGTCAGGTGCATACCTCGGGATCCCGAGGCAGTGCAAAAGCAGACGGCAGCTCCAGCGCCGTTGCTGAGCGAGTCCCATCGTAAGACCAGATCCATGGGGTGGGTGCATCGCCCGCCGCTTGTTGCGGATATACGTAAGCGTGTAGTCTGAGCTAAGCTCAGGATCCATGGAGACAGTCTGGTGAGTGAGGCGATGGCAGCCACTAAATGGCCTTGTACCAGCAGATGTTACAAAGCACCGAATGAAAAGTATGCAGAGCAGGAGCACTGGACACTACTGTTCGGCGTAGGCTAGTGTTGACTAACTGTGCAGTTGACCAATCACTGGCCAGGGAACAACGCCGGTACAAGGAAAAGAAAAAAGAACGCCGTCCGAACAGGCCTAGAAGGCCCAACGGTACTGAACCGCCGGCCGCAGGTTCGAATCCTGCCTCGAGCATGGATGTGTGCGATGTCCTTAGGTTAGTTCGGTTTAAGTAGTTCTAAGTTGTAGGGGACTGATGACCACAGCAGTTGAGTCCCATAGTGCTCAGAGCCATTTTGTACTGACCGGCGGCCTCATCCCCAGCGCTTAATCGTCACCGGCTGCGGATAGGGAGAGGCATGTGGTGAGCACGCCGCTCTCCCTGACCTTGTGCCGTTTCTTCTCAATTAAGTAGCTCCTCAGTTGTCCTCAAAAGGGCTGAGTACATCGCGGCTCCTCCTGTCGGAGGTTCGAGTCCTCCCTCTGGCATTGGTGTGTGTGTGTGTTGTCCTTCGTGTAAGTTAGTTTGAGTTAGATTAAGTAGTGCGTAAGCTTAGGGACCGATGGCCTCAGCAGTTTGCTCCCATAAGACCTTACGACCAACTTCCAAAATTTTTGAGTGCACTGTGCTTGCCTACAAACAGCGCCAAACTTCGGTGATCTAACGGGAACTGGTCTTACCAGTGGGGTAAAACGATTGGCTAACGCTGGTACAATGTTGAGTAATTTTACCGCCTCCCTCTGGCTGGGTGTGAGGAGACGGCTGCCTGCCATAATGTACTCTGCTGTGGAAACGACAATCTACGCTACACCATGCAACAACACGACACATCACCGACAGCAGAACGTAGCGTTACTGGTTTTCTGGAAGCCTGAAGGAAGATTTGTCTTGCGTCCTTACGGTGTGCGGTTGTAATACTACTGACCTGCTTACACCTTGGCTGATTGCGAAGGACTAAACACTAAGGATTAAGAATGGTGTGCGTACATGGAGTGTGCCTAATATTACTGCAATTTGTCAGGTGGAGATCGCAACATAGTAGGCTCACAGGACGTGCGCGTGAAGATGCTTCAATCTTTCGTACTTTGGAAAAAGTCGACTCATTGGTGTGCACCACGTGGGAGCTTCATACCGACAAGTTACACAGAATACTGTAAGTGCTTTCTCAAGAGCGTCTTCGTTGAACGCAACCCACGCGCCCTGCACATCTAAGCGGGAGTCGTTATCTTGAAACCTCCCATCAGCGAGCCATCGGCGAGCTCGCTGTTTCATCGCCGTTTTCTCCGATGGGCCACGCTACGCATATGCGCAACTACGGGACGCTGAATTTACATGACCTCAGTGCCTGCTACTCTGACCGGCCTGCCCGTCATTTTAAGCACTTGCGCTTGGAGCTTTGACCCCATATTCAGTAGATTTTCACACTCCTTCAACCTCAGTATGAAAGATATCAGTGGGGAAATTCATAGACATGGCTAGACGCTGCTAGGAATTACTAAGAAGGCGTACTCAAAAGTAATTTATCCGAATCTTTTATGACACATCTCTTAAATCTTTTTAAGGAAAGCAAACGTTATTAATATTCTGCGACTTTAGAGGAAGGATTAGAAAAAGACTTACGGGAGAATATGGGCTTCAGATGAAGAATTAGAGTGGAGAAAGGCTAATTGAGTTCTCCGGTACATTTCACCTAAAAGTAGAGAATAATCTCTTCAAGATTCACAAGAGGTGGAGGTATACATGGTTCAAGTGGCTCTGAGCGCTATGGGACTTAACTTCTGAGGTCATCAGTCCCCTAGAACTCAGAACTACTTGAACCTAACTAATCTAAGGACATCACACACATCCATGCCCGAGGCTGGATTCGAACCTGCGACTGTAGCGGTGGCGCGGTTCCAGACTGAAGCACCTATAACCGCTTGGCCACACCAGCGGGCAGGTATACATGGAAAAGGCCAGGAGATAAGGGAACATTTCAGTTACATTAATTACGTCATCGGCAGAGATTCAGATATCAGATGTAGGATTTAAGGCGTAGCCAGGCGCAGATACAGACTCACATCACTATTTCGGTTTACTCAATCTCAAGAGTCTAGTCAGGAAGAAACATTGCGCAAAGAAGTGGGATACGAAAGTACTAAGGTATGGATAGATACGCTTCCAAGTTTTCTGAGGCTGTAAATACTACAAGTGACATCTCATTGGACAGTTCCCTTGAAGAGGAATGGACGTCTCTAAAAACAGCAATCAAATAAGCCAGAGAGGAAAACGTAGGTACAAGGAACGCAACTGCGAAGAAATCACGGGTAACAGAAGAAATACATGAGCTGTTCGACGAAAGATGGAACTACAAAATATTCAGCGAAATTCAAGAATACATACATACAAGTTACATAAAAATATAATAAACGGAACAGCATTGAAGTTAAGACGAAACGGCTGAGTGAAAAATGTGAAGAAATCAACAAAGTAGTGATTGTCGGAAAGACTGATTCAGCATACAGGAAATGCAAAACAACCTTCGATGGCCGGCCGCGGTGACCGTGCGGTTCTGTCGCTGCAGTCCGGAACCGCGGGGCTGCTACGGTCGCAGGTTCGAATCCCGCCTCGGGCATGGGTGTGTGTGATGTTCTTAGGTTAGTAAGGTTTAAGTAGTTCTAAGTTCTAGGGGACTTATGACCTAAGATGTTGAGTCCCATAGTGCTCAGAGCCATTTGAACCAACCTTCGATGGTTAGAAGCGAGCGTGGTAACAATAAGAGTGAAATGGTAATTCCATTGTTAAATACTGAGGAGAGAGCAGATACGTGGAAGGTGTACACTGAACACATCTACGAGTGGTAGGACATGCCTGACAAAGCTATAGAAGAAGAAACAGAATCTGCTAGGAAAGAGAGAGCGGATCTAGTGTTCAAGTCAGAATTAAAAAAATATTTTGACGACTTCAATAAGGCAGAAGGGATAATAATTCCATCGTAATTTCTAAAATCATTGGGGAAGTAGCAACAAAACGACTGTTCACGTTGGTGTGTAGAATGTATGAAACTGGTGATATACCATAAAACTTCCGAAAAAACATCATTCATGTAATTCCGAAGACAGCAAGAGCACACAGGTGTGAGAATTAATGCACAATCTTTTTAACAGACCATTTATCTAAGATGCTATATAGATATACAGAAGAATGGGAAAGAAAAGTGTGAGACTCTTAGACGACGATCACTTTGGCATTAGGAAAGGTAAGGGCACAAACAGGCAGTCCTGACGTTTCGGTTGATAACGGAAGAAAGACTGAGTAAAAATAAAGGTACCTTCACAGTATTTGTCCACCTGGAAAAAGTATTCGACAACGTCAAATGGAGTAAGATGTTCTAAATACTGTAAAAATAGAGGTAAGTTATAGTGAAAGATGGATAACGCACAATATATACAAAAACCATCATGGGACAACAAGAGTTGAAGACCAAAAATGAAGTGCCATGACTAAAAATGATGTAAGACATGAATGTATTCTTTAGCCTCTACTGTTCAACCTGTAATCGAAGAAGAAAAGAACGATATAAAAGATAGAATCAAGAGTGGTATTAAAATTCAAGGTGAAAGATATCAGCCTGAGGATTCACGGAAAGTGAAGAAGAATTACACAAGCTGTTGAATGGAAAAGGCAGAATACAGATTGAAAGTAAATCGAAGAAAGACGAAACTAATAAGCTCCTAATTTGAGTGAGAAGCTCCTGAGGATCTACGTTTGGAGTACAGCATTGTACAGCAGTGAGACATGGACTGTGGAAAACCAGAGCAGAAGAGGAGAGAAGCATTTTAGATGTGCTGCTACAGAAGAGTGTTGATAATTATGTGGACTAATAAGGTAAGGGAGGGACTGGCGAGGGAAGGGAAATATGGAAAGCATTGACACGAAGAATGGACAGGATGATAAGGCATCTGTTGAGGCATCAGGGAACAATTTCCACGGTACTAGAGGAAGTTGTAAAGGATAAAAACTGTAGAGGAAGACAGAGATTGGGATACATCCAGCAAATACATGAGGACACACATTGGAATTGCTACTCTGAAATGAAAAGGTTGTCACAGGAGAGGAATTCGTGACGGGCTGCCATCACGACTGATGACTGAAATAAATAACATTCTACATCTGTGCTTTACATGTCTACACATTTACTTCTCAACATGGCCACCCTGGCTACGAAGACGTTTCTCCCAACGAGAGACTAGCGTGTTGGTAGAAACATTTTATAATGTTTGACTTTGTTTACGGAGCCACATCCTCACCTCAGCTTGGAACGCTTCGTCACTATCAAAGTTAAGCCCTTGTAGGTGTACGGTAAGTTTGGGAACCAGATGTAAGTCAATGAATGCAAAACGTCGGATACATCCAGATGTAGCAGCGCTTGTGTGCGGTATGCGATCAACATGTTGAAGAAGAGAACGCTCCACGTGAGGATGAATACTTCGAATTCTAAACTCGATTACAGCACGCTGTTTCTCAAGCAGCGACGTAGTTGCGTTACACACCGCCATGTTACACTTCGCAATTATGTGACATTTAGCAGCAGAAAGCAGCCAATATGAGGGTAGCTACTATTTGTTCACAGGCAATACAAAAGAGTTACATGTTTGCACCTGTTACTGTCCTTCAAAGTAGTGACCAGCGTTGTGTAGAACCCGTTGCCAGCGATGTGGGTGTGGTAACATTCTCGCTTCCCGCGCCCGGGTTCCTGGGTTCGCTTCCCGGCGGGGTCAGGAATTTTCTCTGCCTCGTGATGACTGGGTGTTGTGTGATGTCCTTAGATTAGTTAGGTTTAAGTAGTTCTATGTTCTAGGGGACTGATGACCATAGCTGTTAAGTCCCAGAGTGCTCAGAGCCATTTGAAGTAGCGATGTGGAAGGCGTAGTATACCTTTAGCAGAGCCTGTTCTGTTGATAGTCCGAATGGAGCGGTCTACTGCCTGTCGAATCTCTGGAACAGTTCTGAAGCGAATGCCAAGAAGTGATTCCTTCATCTTCGGAATCAAATCAAAGTTATAAGGACTTAAGTCCGGGGAATATGGTGGATGGTACAGTATTTCCCAGTCCCATCGACCGAGCAGAGTATCCACAGCTTACGCTGTATGCGCCCGCAAAATGACGCCGTATGCGTGCAAAATGATGAGTGGGTTGAGCAGAAAGTATCGCCGCTTCTTTCGCAAAGGTGGTTGCAGGTGATGCTCCAAAAACGAACGGTAATACTGTGAATTGACTGTCTGCCGTGGAGCAACGTAATGCGTTAGGATAACACCATCACAGTCGTACACGAGAATCATCATAACTTTCACCATACTGAGGCTATGAAGCACTTTCGACTTTCGCGGCGACACATAATGACGCCATTCGTTGGATTGGCGTTTCAGTTTTGGCTCGTATGATGTGACCCATGTATTATCCAGTGTTACGACACGGCGTAAGAAAGCCTCTCCTTAGCGCTCATAGCGCTTCAAGTGCGTCTGAGCAGTGTCGTAACGCATCCATTTCTGCATTTCCGTCAAGTCATGTGGAACCCATTGTGATGCAATTTTTCGCATGCCCAGGCGTTCCTTCAGGTTGCGAAGCACAGTCGTATGTGCTAATCCGGCTTCGTGGGCGAGCTTTCAAACCGTATGGCGTCGATCACTGTCCACTAAGGCGGCAACAGCATGCACTACTTCTTCAGAGACGCTAGGACGACCTGCCCGATGCCTGCAATGAAGATTCTCCGCATGCCTCTTGAAGACCTTGATGACACTGTCGGGCTGTACGACCTGTTGCATATTCAATCTAGATCCAACTCCGTTGTTCCTGTTTCGGAAACATAGTGACACCGTTACGTTCGACCGCTCGCTCACAAATGATTGTGTTTCCCTCGTTTGTGCGCATGCCGGTGACGTGGGACACGCTAGTCCATTTGCTCGGCGGTAAGGTAGGTATGTCAACAACGTGTGCTACCAGCGACAATGGTAGATTCCATTGCATAGTGTCTCCACAACTGTGTTGCCACAATTTAAGCTCCAACCTACGTATTTAGATACGGAGAATAAAGACGTAGAATATTAATAACGTTTGTTTCATTTAAAAAGCTTTGAGAGTTTTCACGTAAATTATTCGGTGGCATTACTTTTCAGCATGCCGTCTAACTTGTCAGTGGCTTATAAGATTCCATCAACATTCAAGATTATTTCTTTATATCAAGAACACAATTCTCGTTGCATATAACACAGTACGAAGAAAAACTCACACACCATATATAGGGTGAGTCACCTAACATTAGCGCTGGATATATTTCGTAAACCACATCAAACACTGACGAATCGATTCCACAGACCGAACGTGAGAAGAGGGACTAGTGTAATTGGTTAATACAAACCATAAAAAAATGCACGGAAATATGTTTTTTAACACAAACCTACGTTTTTCTAAATAGAACCACGTTAGCTTTGTTAGCACATCTGAACATATAAACAAATACGTAATCATTGCCGTTTGTTGCACTGTAAAATGTTAATTACATCCGAAGGTATTGTAACCTAAAAATGACGCTTGAGTACCACTCCTCCGCTGTTCGATCGTGTGTATCGGAGAGCACCGAATTACGTACGGATCCAAAGAGAACGGTGATGGACCTTAGGTACAGAAGAGACTGGAACAGCACATTACGTCCACATGCTAACTGTGGTGTCACCGCCAGACACCACACTTGCTAGGTGGTAGCCTTTAAATCGGCCGCGGTCCGGTAGTGTAAGTCGGACCCGCGTGTCGCCACTATCAGTGATTGCAGACCGAGCGCCGCCACACGGCAGGTCTAGAGAGACTTCGTAGCACTCGACCCAGTTGTACAGCTGACTTTGCTAGCGATAGTTCACTGACTTCTACACTCTCATTTGCCGAGACGATAGTTAGCATAGCCTTCAGCTACGTTATTTACTACGACCTAGCAAGGCGCCAGGATCCGTACTGTTGATATTGTGAATCATGTACCATAAAGAGCGACGTTCTCCATTAATGGATTAAAGTTAAGTATTCCACCAGCTACGTCCGTTTTTCTCAATTCTAATTCCCTTGTCATGTTCCAGACCTCACGCCAGCCTGCGTGAGCTGAGACGCGTGCATTTCGGCCTTCTTTAGGTATACAGGGTGGATCTCCTGCCAACCACAACACTAACACCTTTTTATTGGTCTTTTTCACTGACGCACATGTACATTACCATGAGGGGTGAGGTACACGTACACGCGTGGTTTCCGTTTTCAATTATGGAGTGGAATAGAGTGTGTCCCGACATGTCAGGCCAGTAAATGTTCAATGTGGTGGCCATCATTTGCTGCACACAATTGCAATCTCTGGCGTAATGAATGTCGTACACGCCGCAGTACATCTGGTGTAATGTCGCCGCAGGCTGCCACAATACGTTGTTTCATAATCTCTGCGGTTGTAGGCACATCGCGGTACACATAGTCCTTTAACGTACCCCACAGAAAGAAGTCCAGAGGTGTAAGATCAGGAGAACGGGCTGGCCAATTTATGCGTCCTCCACGTCCTATGAAACGCCTGTCGAACATCCTGTCAAGGGTCAGCCTAGTGTTAATGACGGAATGTGCAGGTGCACCATCATGCTGATACCATATACGTCGACACGTGTCCAGTGGGACATTTTCGAGCAACGTTGGCAGATCATTCTGTAGAAACGCGATGTATGTTGCTTCTGTTTGGGCCCCTGCAATGAAGTGAGGACCAATGAGGTGGTCGCCAATGATTCCGCACCATACATTTACAGTCCACGGTCGCTGTCGCTCTACCTGTCTGAGCCAGCGGGATTGTCCACGGACCAGTAATGCATGTTCCGTAGATTCACTGCCCCGTGGTTTATGAAACCCGCTTCATCGGTAAACAGGTAGAACTGCAACGCATTCTCTGTTAATGACCATTGACAGAATGGCACTCGATGATTAAAGTCATCACCATGTAGTTGCTGATGTAGCGACACATGAAACGGGTGACAGCGGTGACGATGCAGTATGCGCATGACACTACTTTGACTCAGTCCACCAGCTCTCGCTATGTCCCGTGTACTCATGTGAGGGTTCATGGCAACAGCAGCTAAGACACCAACTGCACCCTCTTCTCCTGTGACGGGCCTGTTACGGACCCGTTTGCGTGCTACGACCATACCTGTTGCATACAGTTGGCGATAGATGTTTTGAATGTGCGGCACGTTGGATGCTCTCTGACCGGGTACCGTTCTGCATACACCCTGCAGGCTTCAGCTGCATTTCGTAGACACTCGCCATAGATGAGTATCATCTCCGCCTTTTCAGAGTTCGAATACACCATGGTCACAGTTCCTACAACACTACACTATCACAGACGTCTGGTAACACGGTGTACAACAGTTGGTCTACGTGCGGAGACGAATGCAGAATAACAATAGCAGCAAGCGCTACATGCGGACACTGCGACAGCTAGACCAAACCACAACAGTGCACTACAGCCACACTCGTAAACACGGTCGTCATCGTAAACATGTCCCTGCAGATGCTGCTCGCCGACCGTGGCCCGTGTTTGTTACAACACGCAACTGACGTCGGAGGTTTCAAGCGTCAACTTTAGGTTACAATATCTCCGGATGTAATTAACATTTTACAATGCAACAAAAGGCACTGATTAGGAATTTGTTTATATGTTCAGATGTGCTAACAAAACTAGCGTGGTTCCATTTTAAAAAACGTAGGTTTGTGTTAAAAAACATACTTCCGTGCATTTTTGTATGGTTGGTGTTAAACAATTACACTAGCCCCTTTCCTCACGTTCGGTATCTGGAGTCGGTTCGTCAGTATTTGATGTGGTTTACGAAACATATCCAGCGGTAACGTTAGGTGACTCACCCTGTATACTGTATATACAAATGTGAAGTAATCAGGGCGGCACAGGAAACCGACTTGCTATGCAGAACCCATACTTAGCAATTGCAACAGCGCCTAGTGACCTGTGTGTAGGAGCCGAAGCGGGCTGATAAAAGCTGACTTTGTAATTGTTAAAGGAACTACGTCAGAAGCATAGGGAAAAAACGCATAAATAAGCGAGTCCAGAGGCTCAAATTAGGCAGTCGTGTAGCTATTATGTCTGCATCTAGAAATGGATCAAATGACGGTTGTTTAAGTTGCAGGCCAACCACGCCCCCATTTAGTGATAGATGTCGGCGACGAAGTGGCCCGCTGAAGCAACCACCAGCCTCCGCTGCACGGACGCGTCATCGCTGTGGCGGGGAGGAGCGTCTTGGAGCTACACCGGCGAGAGGGGCTAGAGGGCTAATGGCCTCTGCTCTCTGGGTGGCATCGACGGGCGAGACTGGGGTGCGAACTCGTAGACTCCCGTGTGCAGACCTGTCTGCGGGCACTGAACGAGTGCCCCAGGTGGGCGACTGGAGCTGCTAAGGCTCACTACAATGACGGCGCTCGGCCGTTTCCCTTTGGCCCTCTAGATAGTGTCCTCGAGTAGCCCTTGAGGGAGCAGTCAGCCATGTTCCGAGCCATGGCCACAGTTAACAAGTGGCGGCCACGTAGCAGTGGCTCGAGTAGGATTCACTACGTTCGCAAGTGCCCAACGCTGCAGATTCCGGCATACGCGTTGGCGCTAACGCACGCACGGTACACGGCGCCATTGCCGAGTTCAGCTGAAGGCCCGCTTTGTATCTTCGATGCAGAAAAGTTAATGAAACACTTTCGTGTAATTCTCTGCTGTCTTCGATGTGTCATCCCTACTTCCTAAGCCATTCCTCAAGGTCGTTCCGACTTATTACGACCCCTGAGCGCTGGGGGTTGCAGCACCTTTTTGTAGACGTCTGATTGACCACCTTGTTTTTAGCGACACACCGGTAAGTAGTATGGAGATTTAGCAGAGGTTTACAGAAGCACTACATTACGGTGAAATAGGAGGATTCTTCGGTAGCTTTGACAAATAAATGGATGACAACAGCAGAAATCCGCACAGAGTGTACATGCGGCGTGTGATCAAAAACCTTCAGGAATGGTCTTCTGGAATTTTGTTAGAGATCTCGAACTGCCCTGCAGTATTTTCCGCTGGCATCATACCACAGAATTCAAATATTTGCATGGTTTAAATATAAACTAGGACATTAAGCGGCATTTAGTGGTGTTCAGTGATGAGCCTGACTTCTGTTTTTGGCGGGTCAGAACGACGCCTATTTGGCCGTGGATAACCTGGTGGATGGTCACGGGAACTAGTGATTCTTTTTTTATCTTATGCGACTTAACTACTAAGGTCATCAGTCCCTAAGCTTACACGCTACTTAACCTACATTATCCTAAGGACAAACACACACAGCCATGCCCGAGGGGGGAGAATCTCCACCGGGACCAGCCGCACAGTCCAAACTAGCGATTCTCGGGACGTCCGCCTCTCCAAGTCCTGTAATCCTGGTATGGGGATGTAGCGAATATGATGGAGATGGGAAACAGCACATTACAGCTGGATCGTGCTAGATCCAACACTGTAGTGCACATCATTAACGCGTGGAGGAATTTACTGATTCTTCGCTTAGATGTGCCGTTCCCTGACTTGATACGCATAAAGCCTGTCCGGCGTTTGTGTGTGTGTGAGTTCCTAAGGGACCAAACTGCGGAGGTCATCCGTCCCTGTTCTTACACACTACTTAAACTAACTTAATCTAACACACAGACACCCATGCTCGAGGGACGACTCGAACTTCCGACGGGAAGGCCTGCGCCACGTCTGGTATGTGACTGGAAGACGTATACTTTCTTACCACCGTCGGTAGACTACATGTACCAAAACGAGTTTCAAGTATCGTAAGAAATTCCTCAGTACAGTTCTTCGCATAAAATACTAGACTCTCATTGGTATCTTTCACAGCGCAGGTGAAACAGTTACAGTACTGTAACAATCATATAAGCCCTTTTCAAAAGCAGTTTTAATCTAATGATGATTACAACGGAGAGAGCATTGCTCGTTAAGCAGACGCGTCAGCAACTTGTACCACATTGTGCGTACAGGTACCTGGGCAACTGCTTTCTCTCCCACCGGAAGAACGACTCACTCCAACCGCCAGTTACACTGTGTACGTTTCCCACAGACCAGTAGTAGAAGCCGTCATGTTATGGGATAACATTCGGAAACTGCTCGATTGCCTCAATGAATACAAGTGTATGTGGGGATCACACTTTATATTGATGCCAATAATGGAATCAGTTCCGAAAAGAATGTAAGTTTCATTATTTAATAGCAGTCATGTGATCAATGTCCCCTATGGGTTTGATAAATATAGAAGTGGTGCTCCATGGGATAATCCTTTGCATTTCCTTCACTCTGGTACATATAGGCTTCGGAACTGTACCTCAAGAACTAGTGTGCTCCCTGCCGCCGTTGGATAAGCAGCTGTATACTCCTAGCTCATTCATTTGTTACATAGTTTAATTCTTAATTTCTTTGCGTGTTTTTGGTACTTGCATTGTTTTATTCATAAATTTCGGGCGTATTATAGTATTTGACAGTTGTAGCATCGCGATTTAGTACCTGAATAGTGTAAAATTGCGTAGTCTCCTTCAGCCGCCGAGCAGTGTGTCAGCAGTGCGCAAGTAGCAGCATTACTGCATTTACTACGCAATCTTGTATTTTAATAACCGTTTATATTTTGTGTCGATTTGTTTGCGCTCTGTAGATTAGTTCAGGCGTTCTTTGCACAACCGTTTTTAGCATGGATAGGGACTGCAACTGGTGTGTTCGGATGCAGGCTGAGTTGGCATCCCTTCGCTCCCAGCTTCAGGCAGTGTTGGCTTCGGTCACACAGCTTGAGGCTGTTGCCAATGGGATCACTGTGGGGGTCCGGATGGGGGTTTATCGGGGACGGCCAGCTCGTCCCACGCATCCCCAGATCGGACTACGACTGTGGTTGCCCGGGATACTGCCCGCATTGAGGCTGATCCCTCACCTGTGGTAGAGTGGGAGGTCGTCTCAAGGTGTGGCAGGGGGTGGAAGACAATCCGGAGTGCTGAACGGAAGGCCTCTCCAGTTTGTCTGACGAACCGGTTTCAGGCTCTGTCTCAGTCTGATACTGATCTTCGGCCTGACATGGCTGCTTGTCCTGTTCCATAGGTTGCCTCTCAGTCTGGAAGATCCGGGCGGTCGCAGAGGGTGGGCTTACTGGTAGTTGGGAGCTCAAACGTCAGGCGCGTAATGGGGCCCCTTAGGGATATGACAGCAAGAAAGGGGGAGAAAACCAATGTGCACTCCGTGTGCATACCGGGGGGAGTCATTCCAGATGTGGAAAGGGTCCTTCCGGATGCCATGAAGGGTACAGAGTGCACTCATCTGCAGGTTGTGGCTCATGTCGGCATCAATGATGTGTGTCGCTATGGATCGGAGGAAATCCTCTCTGGCTTCCGGCGGCTGTCTGATTTGGTGAAGACTGCCAGTCTCGCTACCGGGATGAAAGCAGAGCTCACCATCTGCAGCATCGTCGACAGGACTGACTGCGGACCTTTGGTACAGAGCCGAGTGGAGGGTCTGAATCAGAGGCTGAGACGGTTCTGCGACCATGTGGGCTGCAGATTCCTCGACTTGCGCCATAGGGTGGTGGGGTTTCGGGTTCCTCTGGATAGGTCAGGAGTCCACTACACGCAACAAGCGGCTACACGTGTAGCAGGGGTTGTGTGGCGTCGGCTGGGCTGTTTTTTAGGTTAGATGGCCTTGGGCAAGTACAGAAAGGGGACCCCCTCAACGGGTGCGGGGCCAAGTCAGGACATGTGGGGACCAAGCAGCAATCGGTATTGTAATTGTAAACTGTCGAAGCTGCGTTGGTAAAGTACCAGAACTTCAAGCGCTGATAGAAAGCACCGAAGCTGAAATCGTTATAGGTACAGAAAGCTGGCTGAAGCCAGAGATAAATTCTGCTGAAATTTTTACAAAGGTACAGACGGTGTTTAGAAAGGATTGCATGCAACCGGTGGTGGAGTGTTCGTCGCGGTTAGTAGTAGTTTATCCTGTAGTGAAGTAGAAGTGGATAGTTCCTGTGAATTATTATGGGTGGAGGTTACACTCAACAACCCAGCTAGGTTAATAATTGGCTCCTTTTACCGACCTCCCGACTCAGCAGCATTAGTAGCAGAACAACTAAGAGAAAATTTGGAATACATTTCACATAAATTTTCTCAGCATGTTATAGTCTTAGGTGGAGATTTCAATTTACCAGACATAGGCTGGGACACTCAGACGTTTAGAACGGGTGGTAGGAGCATCGAGTGAAATCGTACTGAGTGCACTATCCGAAAATTACCTTGAGCAATTAAACAGAGAACCGACTCGTGGAGATAACATCTTGGACCTACTGATAACAAACAGACCCGAACTTTTCGACTCTGTATGTGCAGAACAGGGAATCAGTGATCATAAGGCCGTTGCAGCATCCCTTAATACGGAAGTTAATAGGAATATAAAAAAAAAAGGGAGGAAGGTTTATCTGTTTAGCAAGAGTAACAGATCAAAACGAAAATTTCTGTTCCGACACTGACAATGTTGAGTGTTTATGGAAAAAGTTCAAGGCAATCGTAAAATGCGATTTAGATAGGTACGTTCCTAGTAAAACTGTGAGGGACGGGAAAAACCCACCGTGGTACAACAACAAAGTTAGGAAACTACTCCAAAAGCAAAGAGAGCTTCACTCCAAGTTTAAACGCAGCCTAAACGTCTCAGACAAACAGAAGCTAAACGATGTCAAAGTAAGCGTAAGGAGGGCTATGCGTAAAGCGTTCAGTGAATTCGAAAGTAAAATTCTATGTACCGACTTGACAGAAAATACTAGGAAGTCCTGGTCTTACATTAAATCAGTAAGTGGCTCTAAACAGCATATCCAGACACTCCGGGATGATGATGGCATTGAAACAGAGGATGACACGCGTAAAGCTGAAATACTAAACACCTTTTTCCAAAACTGTTTCCCAGAGGAAGACAGCACTGCAGTTCCTTCTCTAAATCCTTGCACAAACGAAAAAATGGCTGACATCGAAATAAGTGTCCAAGGAATAGAAAAGCAACTGGAATCACTCAACAGAGGAAAGTCCACTGGACCTGACAGGATACCAATTCGATTCTACGCAGAGTACGCGAAAGAACTTGCCCCCCTTCTAACAGCCGTGTACCGCAAGTCTCTAGAGGAACGGAAAGTTCCAAATGATTGGAAAAGAGCACAGGTAGTCCCAGTCTTCAAAAAGGGTCGTCGAGCAGATGCGAAAAGCTATAGACCTATATCGCCGACGTCGATCTGTTGTAGAATTTTAGAATATGTTTTTTGCTCGAGTATCATGTCGTTTTTGGAAACCCAGAATCTACTCTGTAGGAATCAACATGGATTCCGGAAACAGAGATGGTGTGAGACCCAATTCGCTTTATTTGTTCATGAGACGCAGAAAATATTAGATACAGGCTCCCAGGTAGATGCTATTTTCCTTGGCTTCCGGAAGGCGTTCGATACAGTTCGGCACTGTATCCTGATAAACAAAGTAAGAGCCTACGGAATATCACACCAGCTGTGTGGCTGGATTGAAGAGTTTTTAGCAAACAGAACACAGCATGTTGTTATCAATGGAGAGACGTCTACAGACGTTAAAGTAACCTCTGGGGTGCTACAGGGGAGTGTTATGGGACCATTACTTTTCACAATATATATAAATGACCTAGTAGGTAGTGTCGGAAGTTACATGCGGCTTTTCGCGGATGATGCTGTAGTATACAGAGAAGTTGCAGCATTAGAAAATTGTAGCGAAATGCAGGAAGATCTGTAGCGGATAGGCAGTTGGTGCAGGGAGTGGCCACTGACCCTTAACATAGACAAATGTAATGTATTACGAATACATAGAAAGAAGGATTCTTTATTGTATGATTATATGATAGCAGAACAAACACTGGTTACTTCTGTAAAATATCTGGGAGTATGCATGCGGAACGATTTAAAGTGGAATGATCATATAAAATTAATTGTTGGTAAGGCGGGTACCAGGATGAGATTAATTGGGTGAGTCCTTAGGAAATGTAGGAGGTGGCTTACAATACACTCGTTCGACGTATACCTGAGCATTGCTCATCAGTGTGGGATCCGTACAAGATCGGGTTGAGGGAGGAGATAGAGAAGATCCAAAGAAGAGCGGCGCGTTTCGTCACAGGGTTATTTGGTAACCGTGATAGCGTTACGGAGATGTTTAACAAACTCAAGTGGCAGACTCTGCAAGAGAGGCGCTCTGCATCGCGGTGTAGCTTGCTCGCCTCGTTTCGAGAGGGTGCGTTTCTGGATGAGGTATCGAATTCATTGCTTCCCCCTACTTATACCTCCCGAGGAGATCACGAATGTAAAATTAGAGAGATTAGAGGGCGCTCGGAGGCTTTCAGACAGTCGTTATTCCCGCGAACCATAAGCGACTGGAACAGGAAAGGGAGGTAATGACAGTGGCACGTAAAGTGCCCTGCGCCACACACCGTTGGGTGGCTTGCGCAGTATAAACGTAGATGTAGATATAGACGTAGAGTGACATAAATTAGTTGCAGTTGATCGTGGTATGTGTTAGACATTTAATTATTCTTTAAATTTATTTTTCGGTTTCCGTGGTACCATAAGAGCCATAGCTATTAGGTCACAGAACCAGTACGAAATTCACAGGAATTCGTAGCGGGCCGCATCAACCTTGGCTGAAGATTGGTAACTCGGAGATTGTTTTGAAATTTTGTGTTGGGCTCTCTTGTTGTTTGAGACGTTGGTCTTCAGCCTAGATAGCCCGCAAGTAAAACCAAACCCTGTAGAACGCGTCGGCACCTGTGCTCTGCGGCAACTGGTAGCGGGCAGCGACGTGAGGTTCGCTCCGGCGCGGCAGGGGCCGGCCACGGGCCCCGGGACCAATCAGCGGCGGCGCTTCTTGCCCGAGCCGCCGCCTCCGCAATCTGTCAGCCGGCCGGCGCTGATTGCCGCCGGCGCAGATGCTCGCGAGGTGAGGTGGCGCGCCGGACACGTTCCTCAGCATGTCCCTCAAGCAACCGTAGCCGCTCGCCATCAGTTTCTTTCATTCTTGCTTCTGGACTGGAATGTATATCTCCTTCCAGCAACGTCTTCCTCTTAACAGTTACCAAATTATAATTAAACTCACCTAGCACCCTGTGCTTCGCTCGCGTAGACTGTATGATTTTTATGTTTATTACAAATGGCAACATCTTCTAAGATTACTACGCTAATTAAGGCCGTATAAACTTGGCCTTTTCCGAATGGTCTTCTGATCAAAAAGCGATTCTGGTTGTTGGAGTCCAAACATTTTGTTAGTCATGCCTTTTGCGTTCTTGTGGAGATATTTTCTTAGCACCTTTGATCCCCCAACAAATATTTTTTTGTATATAACCGGGAGGTCAAACACCAATTGTCACTTATGTAGCCTTAAAACTCCTTTTGTTGTTCTTTAATAATTATTTGTTTCAGAAAAAACTTTCAACCATTATTTTACCTCCTTAGTAGTTGAATTTCCAAAAATGCTGAAACACGATTTTTTTCTTTCTCTACCGCAAAACCAAATGCCAGTTTTCGTAGTTCTACCTTCAAAATTCCCTTAACACCGTCAAACTTTCGAAAAGCCTCTTATTCCCTATTCCATCCACTTAGGAGTGGAATTTCGGACAATCCCTTCTTAAACGATGCCTACAGTGTAAGATCCACACCCTCTCCTAACTTCAACTTTCTATCCACAGTGGTTTTGCCTGGGCGATGATGAGTCAGTAAGTCAGTCACTCACTTCTTCAGACATCTGAGACAACAGAACGCAGAAGAACTCCTAGGGAGATATAAACCGCTATTAAAACTCAGCATCATAGAGACAGTATGTAACCAACATCAAATTGGCAAGAACTATACATGCTTTGATATGACAATGACGTCCATGTCAGAGCTACCGCACGATGTCGGTAGAAGCAACGCCGTCCACTATTCCAATCCAAGCAAATATTACGCGCATGTTTCTCATTCAGGAATCCCATTTGAATGTTGGTTGTTCGTGAGCACTGGAATAAAATGGCTGCCTCAGTTGCACATTTATTTTCATTTAAAATGTGACGACTATCTCTGATCCGTAAGCTCCTGTCGGTGGTTATCTCAATAACATTAAAAAGCAAAGAAACGTGTAAATGCAGCCACAGATACAGGGATTAGACACGAATATGGAAATACCTCGAGAAATACATCCCTGAACACAAATGCCGATGCTAGCCAAACACACACGTTGTGCTGTTCTATTTGCCCACTCACAGCACCTGTGCAATGTCCTCGAGACGTTGCTATTGCTGCCAGTCTTCGTCGGAACAGAGTGAGTGCTTTACGTCGGGGCTAAATGCTTTCTAACGGGGGAAAATTGTTCGTACACATATTGTTGGTACCTCTCTAACAAAACAGCTAAAGTTTATGGTGCTTCAAGAAGTGGTAAAACCAATCCATCAAGTCACACCGTGGACTCATGTGTGTTGTGTGATCGTGACAGACGCTCATTGAGGAGAATTATGACGAAAAATAAGAGGACGACAGCTGCGGAAGTCACTGCAGAATTGAATGTCGCACTCGCTAGTCCTGTCAGCATCAAAACAACACGAAGGGAGCTCTATAAGCAAGGAACTACAGGGCGAGCTCGAATTCCAAAACCTCATTAGTGATCCAAATGTCGTAACAGGAAAACTCGGCACCAAAGCCACAGAACCATGACAATTTAGCAATGGAAGAAAATCATTTGGTAGAAGGAATCTTGCTTCAGACTGTCTCCAGATTCTATTGAAGTTAAGGTTCGAAGCGTGAAACGTGGCTAGGGTTCAGCGATCATGTGGACAGCCATATCGTGATATTCCCCGTGGGCCCCACGGTTACCCTGGAAGGTCATAACTCTTAAGTAATACACGATCATTTTGGCTGACCAGGTTCATTCCATGGTATAATATTTGTTCTTCAACGATGACATCGCGTTCGAAGAAGACAGGCCCACAGTTTACACAGCTCACACCCTCTGGCACTGACGTTTGTGCACGAAGATGAATTGTTGCATCTCCCCAGTGTCACCCGTTCTCAATATTATTCAACCCTTGTTCTTGCTATCCACCTCAGTCATCCTTTCCTGAAATTGCCACGATTTTGCAGGAAGAATAATATTCCTTTGAAAACCATACACGACCTATACTTATCCATTCTGAGATGCACTGGAGCCGGGTTTCCTACGCCATGTTGGGCCTGGTAATGTGCCTTTTGTTCCCTTATTTTTTCCAAGCTTCGTATCATAATCACCAGCCATTTTATTGTATTGTGTTGTATGCATCTGGGAACCTAGGAACGATGGAGAGGCTTCGTCCCTGCTGTAGCTCTCAGTGCTACTCAACGCCACAACAGGCTACAGCAGTCCACTCATCCCACCGCCGTCCCAGGGTTCTTGTGTGGTTCGACGCCCCAGTGGTCCACCCCCGCCCCCACCCCCACCGCAGACGAGTGTAACCCCAAATGTTTGCTTGGTTGAGTAATTACGGTTTATGCGTACGCGAAGACAGAGTTCGCACAGCAATTGCTGACATAGTGTAACTGATGCGGTAAAAAGAAACCGTACCGCATTCGCCGAGGTAGATAGAAAACCGCCTTAAAAACTATCCACAGGCTGGCCGGCACACCTGACCTCGACACTAATATGGCGGGTGGATTCGTGCTGGGAACTGGCACACCTTCCCACCTTGAAAGCAGTGTGTTAGACCGCACAGGTAGCCGGGCAGTCTCAACCGCCTAAATAAAGCAAATAGTGATGGAAAACAACTCGTCCACAAACATCATAAAGTAGTAAATTAGAATGAATGATACTGTATAAACTCGTCCACACTTTATGAAGTAGTTACATGTAACATGAACTTATACGACAGACCTGAGAGATTGCATGATGACTATTGAGATGTGCGAGTAAGCAACACTTAAGATGAACTGTAAGTTACAGGGAGAGTCGGTGGAGGAAAGGAGATGAAGCAGCGAGTGACAAATAATGATACGAATATAGCTAGTTTGAAAGTAAAATTAAACACAGGACTATTTGAAAGGTTAATGTAGATACGTAGGAGAAAGACACCAAAAAGTAATATAAAGAGAGTAAGGACTCTCAGACAAGCTAAGGCAAACGACAAGTCGATAGACATACAACTACATTTTGTTACTGCATGTTGCCTATATCAGGGACAATTATGTCCTTATGGGCAAACATATTGTTTTCCTCAAATGTATTAAGGGACTGTCAATCCAAGGACAACAATAGGGTAATGGCGTCAATCAAAGGAGGACAAACAGTTAAGTACCTGTCAATCAAAGCAGAACAATAGATTTGGCCCTTAGTGCATACCTGCCCCTTATGTAGTCAACCTGC
The DNA here is from genome assembly GCF_023897955.1 of Schistocerca gregaria. Taxonomy (NCBI): domain Eukaryota; kingdom Metazoa; phylum Arthropoda; class Insecta; order Orthoptera; family Acrididae; genus Schistocerca; species Schistocerca gregaria. The sequence goes on along the minus strand of NC_064922.1, from coordinate 351,114,113 downwards.
ACTAAGAAAATGTGCTACTACGAAGTTTGTCTCACTACTGTCGATCTCAGAAACCAGCTATGACAACCATGTGAAGACAGCAAGGGCATCATTGCACATAAACATGATGTTTGTAGTTCATCTAAGAAAGGACACCGTTTACTAGCGTGCATCAGAAAGGAAGCATGATCATGGGCGACCGGCTGCCCGATATCGATAATTCTGGTCATGTTAGTCGTGTTCTCACAACTGTCATGAGAATACGAAATCAGGGCGTACAGGTTGCCCATAATCAAAGCAATGTTCAATCTCCCGAGAGAACAGGCGTAATGTGCTTTAGGAAATGGGCTTTTTTGCAGGAAGGCAAGTATTCACACGACATGTGGAGCCTGCTTACGGGCAGTATGATGACCACTGTTGCTGTTTCCACTGGCTCAGCTGCTGAGAAAGGCAGGCTAACAGGTCAGCACTCAGCGACTGCACTGGATGTGGGATTGGCAGCACCTCGTCTGTCTAAAAGAGTCCTTGCTCAGTGTAAAATATCTCGATGGATTTATCCATTTGTGGAGGCCCCGGGGAGAATGAACATTACTAGAAGGCATCCATTAAAGTCATAATGCTTCATCACTTGGCATAAGTATGCGGGGTGCCATTGCTTAAACATGACACTCACTTCTGCACAGCCGGCAATTCGGACAGCAGTAGTTACATTACTGACACGTACAGGTGAGGTTGTCTTTCTCCTGGTCATAATCTTCGTCAGATTTCTCATCCATGAAAAACATGAATTGCCAAGAGTGTAGTGCGTGACTAAATTCCGTTTACTAACACAGATGAACTCTGGCATACACCTGAAGATGCGTGGAATGACATGCCTGTTATCTGTCATCCATGCTCTGTTCGATTCGAAGCCAAGCCGGCTTAGAGTCATAATTGTTGCCACAGTTGGCAGTCATGGGTACCATGCGGTCCTGTCACATTAATGTGACCACCGTCTACGTTCGATTTCAACTTGCCATAACTACTCACATATGGCACCTGGCAGCACTTGAATTATGTGTGGTGGGGAAGGGGAGGGGGTGTATAAAGTGTGTCAGGTGATGTGAGGAACAGTGCAGTCATTGTCGTAATGCGAAAACGTGGCTATTTATCTCACGTTCAAAAGGCATGATCAATGGTTTTCGGGCCATGAGTGGAAGAATTTCCGAAACCACGAAGTATGTAAACTGCTCCCGCGCTGCCTTGGCTGAAGTATGCCGTACATGACAAAATGGTACTCTCCAAATCCGGCGACGAGGCAGTGGAAACCCACGAGAGGCCATAAGAAATGCGGAAATGTGTACACGCTAATACACGGGCAACTTTTCAGCAACTGTTCTAGATGAACCAAGGGGCTACCACTGGTATCTCGTCAGGGACCGTACATCGAACGTTGCCGCTTTTGGGCCTCTGCAGCAGGCGCCTGTTTCATGCTCCCATGCTGCTGCTATTCATCAGCGACGAAGGATGTAATTTGCACGACAATACAGCGACCGGACGTCCACTGAATGGCGACAGGTGGCCTTTTCAGATAAATCACGTTATATTGCTCCATTGGACAAATGGCATTTGGCATTTGGCGTGTACAGCACGAAATGTCTTAAAGCAAGCACATTGCAACACCGTCGGAAGAGTCCTGGCCGGCGAAGGGAGAGCTATATTTTGAGGAATGTTTCCATACCCTGGGTGATCTAGTCATTCTGGAAGGCAAATTGGATCAACACAGGTATGGATCTACCCTTTGGGAACATGTCCACGCCGACATGCACTTTGTTTTTCTTTAGCACAATGGCATCAACCAGTAGGACTCCCCTGGCCACCAAACTCCCCGTATTGTGACTCAATGGAGAACCTGTGGTACCACCTCCATCGGGCTGTTAGCGCCGTGGATCAGCAAGCAAGAAGCGTAGAGCAGTGGGCCACGGCACTGGAGCCAGCATGGCTCCAAATATCTTTCGAAACCTTCAGAACCTTAAATCAGTTCCTGTACATCTCGCAGCGGTTCACCCTGTAGATAGTTTTTCAGGCTTTTGACAGGTTCTAACATTAATTTGATTATAGAGAGTAAAATTTTCGACTAGTATAATCCTATATTGCTTAAAAATTTGCTCGTGAACTCTTCCTAGTATTCTGTATAGGTGCAATAAGTAAACATTTCAGTATTTGTTGTACTTCCTGACGTTGCAATGTTAATGGCCAACTGTGAAACTTTCTCATCGGTTTACACAGAATACTGCTTGGACTTAGAGCAAACTATTGGATTGAGGAGATCACACCATCTGTTATGGGAAAGTGACTGTACAGAAATGTACCTGCGTTCTGGGGCTAAGTAACAGCCGATAACTAGATTTTATGTGATGTTTTAGTATTCGTAACTATAAGTCACACCTTTATTTGACATCCGCGAGAAGAGAGAGGGAGATAAATCCATGTTTTGAAAAAGTCATTCATCTCGACGCCATTTTTTTCATCGGTGTTGGTTAATGATGCCACGTTAGATGTGTTCACTAAGAGGAATGACTGCCGAGCTAAATACAGTTTGTGACCACTGATCGACTGGGCTACCTTAGACGAAGATACAGGACTTAGTGAAACCGGGTGATCTAAAGACCGACTCCGTCACGTGGAGACTCTTTAAGATACACTGGTACCTGTGATAGCCCCGCCAACGATATTGCAGTACTTCTGGTGAGAGAGCGAGAATTGAAATTAAATCCAGTTTCAACACTACGTACCTCCTGTTGGAAATGTAAATGCCGTGTGGCTACGGCCTCCCACCGGGTAGACCGTTCGCCCGGTGCAAGTCTTTCTATTTGACGCCACTTCGGTGACTTGCGTGTCGATGGGAATGAAATGATGATGATAAGGACAAAACAACACCCAGTACCTGAGTGGAGAAAATTTCCGACCCAGCCGGGAATCGAACCCGGGCCGTTACATATGACATACCGTCGCGCTGATTACTCATCTACCAGGGGCGGACATCTCCTCTGTTTATAGGGGTCATTTTCAAATTTTTTTAATGAAATTGTTAGTTAACATACTTTGAGGGAGTTTATTCAAAACCCATGTGACTCTCAAATGGCTCTGAGCACTATGGGACTTACCTGCTGTGGTCATAAGTCCCATAGAACTTAGAACTACTTAAACCTAACTAACTTAAGGACATCACACACAACCATTCCCGAGGCAGGATTCGAACCTGCGACCGTAGCGGTCGCGCGGTTCCAGACTGTAGCGCCTAGAACCGCTCGGCCACTCCGGCCGTCAATGTGACTCTCAGCCAATAGCCAATTTTAGTACTACCTTGCTCGTTTATTTCATATACGCTTTCCCTACAATGTTTCGCATGTTTTCGTATTTGCAATGTTTCGTAAATTAGCATGCCAGCATGTTGGTTTATGTTTCTCGCCATGTTCCTTATTGTATGGTCATAAGCTGTTACTGTGATCGTTTCTCAGTTGTGTATCACTTTGAAACGCTGTCTGATAAAAAAATTTGAAGCGCTCAGAAAGGGTGGAGGAAACGAAATGAAATTTAACGAGTTAGAGGGCATACGATATTATTGGAGTGAATATAAAATCGAGCAAAATTTAGAAAGAGTTTGACAGTATGGGCCCACTTGTCAGTAGGACGCTGCACTCCTTCTGGCCTGAATGCATAAACCAATTCTGTTAGCTAGAGTGTTGTAAAGCTGTTGTAACCTCGCCTGTGGTAAGCTGTCCCACAGCTAACTGGTCCTCGATATCTGGATACTGGCAGGCGGACAGGGTTGATATCTGCGCTGGTCCCAAAGAAGTTGTGGTGGATCTTGTTGGCCACATGAGTACCTCAACACCACGCAGGTAGTAATAAAGACAGGTGCCGTGTGTGTTTGTGTGTGTGTGTTGTGTGTTGTGTGTGTGTGTGTGTGTGTGTGTGTGTGTGTGTGTTCAAATGGCTCTAAGCACTGAGTATGGGACTTAACATCTGAGGTTATCAGACCCCTAGACTTAGAACAACTTCAACCTGACTAACCTAAGGACATCACACACATCCATGCCGGAGGCTGGATTCGAACCTGCGACCTTATCAGCCGCGCGGTTCTGGACTGAAGCGCCTAGAACCGCTCGGTCACAGCGGCCGGCAGTATATATATATATATATATATATATATATGTGTGTGTGTGTGTGTGTGTGTCTGTGTGTCTGTGTGTCTGTGTGTTTGTGTGTGTGTGTGTGTGTGTGTGTGTGTGTGTGTGTATGTGTTCTCCTATTGAGAAACAGAACCAAGATACTGTCGCATGATAGGTAAAATATTACGTAGGATGTCCGTAACATACAGCCTACGCATACACGGTAATTCCCTAGTGAAGGTGCTGCTAGCTTGCGACCACTGGTGCGAGATGAGAAAAAATATTGCCTGGAGCCCACTGTTTGTTCTAGGATGGCAGACACAGATGTGAAAGGCTCCTCCCTTGTGGTGAAGCGCGACGAGGTGACCACACTCGTCATTTTCGCTCGTTTCCAGGAGCCGCGCCATTTTTTTGCAAGTCGCTCGTGTCAACTGATTTCTTCATTCACTGCCAGTATCGTTGCCAGAATTATCCCACGTTCGTTTCTGCCATGTTTGTACCGCACCACGTGACGGCAAAGTCACAAGGCGCCTCCTTCCAGAGAGCATACAACGGCTTGATGCAAAAAAATAAATAAATAAATAAATAAATAAAATAAAAAATAAAAAAACCGGCTTGAAAATCTTCTTCGAAAAGACGGAATTGTGATCAACACATCGCTGACACTGAATTTGGCTTCATTATTCGACTTCTATAGTTTAAATATTTTGGTGAAATCGTTTCAGAGAACATTACAGGAAACGAGGCAGCCGAGAGTGGCTCTGTTAAGTGGAGGAAAGCATACGGGGCCTCTTCTGAACTATGCAATAATAGAAATACGTATGATGAATACTCAATATTTCACACAGATATAGTACTGCAACATTTATTGTAGTATCGGTCTCATTCGTTAAGAGACCACTTCCTGATTCCTGCACACAGTATAAAACCAAAGCAAGACAAAGTCGTCACCACATAGATAATCGTAACTGTAGTAAACAACACATACAAAAATGGTTCAAATGGCTCTGAGCACTATGGGACTTAACATCTGAGGTCATCAGTCCCCTAGAACGTAGAACTACTTAAACCTAACTAACCTAAGAACATCACACACATCCATGCCCGAGGGAGGATTCGAACCTGCGACTGTAGCGGTCGTGCGGTTCCAGACTGAAGCGCCCAGAACCGCTCGGCCACATCGGCCGGCAAAACAATATATACAACTTATTGAAACTTACGCTCTGAACTGGTAATTAGATGTCATACGACTCATAAGCATGATAAATCATCAAGACACAGCCCAGCTAGTTCATTAAACTCCAATACAAAAGCAGATATATTCATAAATTCGTGACGAAGTACCAACAAAACAAGCGAACCTCCAGAACACGTCATCAGAGATGTTGGAGCAGCCAAGTATTGTAAAAGCTCAGGTAATGCTCGACATATCCTCCGTGGGCTGGGTTAGATACCAAAGACTACGTCTTTACACCACCGAATTTTTTTCACACTCCGTTGATTTTTATACCTCTTCCTTCATGGTCGCACTCCAACAAACGTCTGCATGTGGAGATAATCTCCAAGTTTTAGCGCACCCCCTTCTTTGAAACGACGTCTGCCATAAAATCTCTGCTCTCAAAAGGAAAAGCGCATGTCAGCGTCTCGGAACCGTTTCTATTGATGGAGTTATACGTATACTCTATGACGTTAGTAACAATATTTGCTGACGTGGGTACTAACAGCATGCAATTTTGATTTCTGACAACCAGACACTATTAACGCTAAATTATTCACTGAAGACGGCAAATGGAATGTAGTTACAGCTCTACTTCTAGGAAATTTGTCTTGTTCCTTAATTTTCGCATTATTGTTCTAATTAGGAGGTTTTGAATTCATTGTTCATGTTGCGCTGCAGTGATATGTTTCGAGTATTTTATTGCACATCACCCCTATGCATGTTATTTTTTCAGGGCGCTATAGCGCAGATCTCGAATCTCGCATTCAGGGGGCAGGGTTCGGATTCTTGTCCGATCATACGAAGTTTGAATTGACATGTTTGCTCGAAACTGCTTTAGGCAAATTCCTGAGGAAAGAAATTTTATTTCAGCCAACTTTTACATTGCCACAAATTTTCATAGAAACCCCCATTAAACCAAGAGCATCCTTTCCTCCGGCAATCTACAAGTCATTAAAAGAGAATGTTATTGGTTCCTTCGACCAATAGTCTACTAATATGTAATGTAAAAATCCATACCAATGTCAACAAATATTTGCCAGTGGCAGCTCAAATATGAAAAAAGGAATCACAACTACTAGAAATTCATACTTACTACATATTTATATAAAACAAATAAACTTTTCGTGAAACCTACAGCATCGTCATATAGTTACATGCAATGTTACTCTTAACAACACTCAAGTCAAATTCGAAAGCAAGATCGTCAATGAAGGACAACATTTAGCACTAAAAGTACGTTTATTACGAACACAAACGTGCAGACGCAACAGAGCTGACCTCCCTCAAAAGAAGGAAGTGTTGCTACTTATGCAAACTTGGACTATTCCGTAATAAACGAACGTAAGAAGTTTCGAGAACCATCCAACTGTATTGATCTGTCATGTTGGTCCTTTTCGTGTAATCGTGGCTGCAAAACAACAATGAGTAAGCTGGTAGGCGTCATTGTTCGAATGCGTTGTTACGGTCAAACCCAAACAAGTCTGACGATGAATGTGTTACGTACGGCAAGGGGAATGACCGGATAAAATATCTCAGACCGGTTCTAATTTCCGATAGAGAAGCAACTATCGGAGTAACACTAAAAGAGTTCGGTCGTTCACCCTCGAACGTTCGTCGAACAATTTCGAACGTGAGTTAAACAAGAAGACAATAAAAAATATAAAAGGGAACGCTTTAAGCTCTTCTACAGATGTCTTCGTCTTGTGCTTCTTCCGGTTGTATACCAGTTTCATCTGGACCTTTATCGGCTTCCATATAGCAAAGGATTTTTCTTTCCAGTTTTGAGTTAAAGTTACTGAAGATGCGTTTCGTCCCTTTCGAATCGTAAATTCTTTTTACGTCATCATAAAGTCTAACTTGCTTTTGCATATTGAGCTACTGAAGCGCTCAGCAACACTACAATCGGAATTTCGTGTTTTAAGCTTCGATCCCACTCTTGGCCTGACGTACTGAATAAGATTGAATAAGCTATTATGATTATACGAGCCGTTATAGTGTAGGAAGAAGTTATTCTCAGAATAAGATGTTTTTTACAGTAATCTACCTGCACTTACATTCTTTGATTAGACTCCACAAGTACATCTACGTGATTACTCATCTATTCACAATAAAGTTTCTGGCATAAGGTTCAATGAGCCACCTTCAAGCTGTCCACCACTCTCATATCCCTGAAGCAAGTTGTAAACAAGGTGTCGAATAATGTGACGAACAATATTGATAGATGAATCTTTGAAGAGAGATAATGACAAAAGCCACAACTAGTAGAGATTATTAAAATGAAATAAAAAAGTACGAAACACCACTGATTGATGCCAGCGGATCGGTAATAGTAACAAACAGCTATGCTTTACCACGAGCATCGCCGACCCATATTAATGCTCTTCGGGACTGAAGCGATGCATATGCAAAAGAGTTGACACCTCGGTGCCATAAACATATCATAATGAAATGTGTGAGACAATTTAAGAAGTATCTCAAATATCATGAAAATTTTTAAGTCACGAGCGTAGGAAGACTATAGTCTGTGAGGCACAAATAAGACAGACCTTCATCTACAAACATGCATTTTAAAGTGAGCTACCCGTTGGTAAATTTTCATCAAAATTTAATTAATCTCCAACCATTGGCCAGTTAAATTAGTAGGGCAGCTCACATCCGTTACTCGTATTTCTCTTTTAATAATCAGTGTGCCATAATAAATACGGCCAAGGTGAAAGTATTTATTTTCAAACAGAAGTAACTATCATTTCTGGCTCTTACACGCAAACTGTTGACATTATAATCCTGTCTTTCACTCACTTATTTCCATTACCATTGATTATTGCTCTAGGTACATGAAAAATTCAACGTAACACACATCGTGCATAAATCGTCATTTCGTCTCTCCACAGGTAACTAACTGTATTACATCCCCCTTAATATCTTTGACGTGACCATGCTTTCAAGATTTCTAAGTGCCCCCTGACTCAACCGGTTCTACACTCTTAACTCAGTTTTAATAAAAAGCAACCAAATTTTAGTTCCTGATAACTGATTTCGGTCCATAACTGCGTTTATTAAAATTGTAAGTACAGTCGCTACAGTTACACACTGAAGTCCGAAATTATTAATTCAACAAAATACCTTTCGGCTGGCACTAGCCACACCCCAAGTAAGAGAATCAAAGGTCACGCGCAAATGTATCCGAACGACCCGAATTGCATTCCGTCTGATTTGCATGCAGCGTACATACCATAAATGTTTTTCAGGTTCTCTAAACACTTTTCGGTACAGTCGTTTGACTAAACAAAATGTTTACCAGAAGTAACCACTAGGGAACAATGCTCCGTATGGCAATAACTCCTCATATACATAAGTATCACGGCACCACAAATATTAAGAAACACCACACTAGGGATGAGAAAATCCATAATGCTTCTAAACTCAGATATATTGCAATAAGTGGCACTTTTACAATATTACCATTCTCATTAGTATCTCAGACAAATTCTACCACATATCATTCCATAAACTTTAGTCAAAATTAAATTCATTTGCGAATAAGAGATTTTTTTAAAGAATTTTTGATTCAAAACTATGCTAATATGAAGTACTCTTCTTTTCTCAAAGGTTTTTCAGAACACCATCATTCGCTTGACGAGTGAGTCTCTGTAAACTAGTTAATGAACTAACCAGTTAGAAAAACTGATTAACAGCATCAAACGGGCTATCATAAGCATCAACAACGTATCATTAGCAATCATATTGTATTCATAATGGAGCTTGGATCTATGTCCAATTCTAAAGTCACCTATCGCACTTGTTATGTGCCACAAAATCATATTAAAAACGTAAGTTATTCATGGGCGGCTAGTTGCGCATGTTTCCAAAGGACTTGGCAAACTGTTTTGTTCTAGATTTCAATCGAAACCCAACAACTGCAGGCAATTTAACTGAGCAAAGCTGTTGTACCGGGCCGACGCGAACACAGGACTGATTTTCCTTGCTGATTAGGCATATAGAGACGTGATATACCTTACATTTAACTATCGTGAGTTAAAAAATTGGAACTGGGAACTACCTGCCGAAAATATCTGTACTATACTAGGACTCCTACCAAGCCACTATTGTCCATATTAACTAACCACGACATATGTTAAAAATGGTTTCAATCACAGCCACCGAGACTTAAATAACACGACCTAATGCTTCGTGCCGGACGACGATTGGAATTCGTCACTGAATCGGGTTATTAACTAAGCACAGTCAAATATCAGATATCGAATTCTTTCAGTGCTAGCGAGACGTTTGGAACAGAAATAACAAGATGAATGAATAATTTCTGTCTTCGTGGAAGTCGAACCCAACGCATATCGCCGTTGATTTCTAAGCACGACTAGACATTATGCATTTCTTTCAGCAGTAGCGAAAGCTGAGCATTCTTGAATTAGAAATAACGTGATGCACGGTTCAGCTCTGACTGGCAGTCGGACCCTCTTCACATCGACTCGTCTACACACAAACGGAGACGTACGAATTCTGTTTCACCAGTGTTTAGGATCGGTATATTTGAACATCAGATGATGGAAATGAGCGTATGGCGTCAGTGGCCGGGAGCTCCCAGTCAGTACTTCAGTGGATGTATGGAAACGTTAAATGTCTCACAGTTTGGCAAAACAGTCACATACAGTTATTGTCGACAACGAATGGAGACTCTTTCAAAATTAAAATCATTTCCCACCAGCTGTTAGGTGTGCTCATGCTAGACCTTGGAAGGAAATAACGAAAACTTTTTGTGAGACCAATACGTGCAGTCGTTCAGGAGTTTCGAATCTTGAGCAAAGATGGAATCGATGGAACTGCATCATTACGAAGGGATCAAATCCAGTGAATGGGATTTGCCATGGCTATTGGTTAATAAAGTAAAGTAAAATTACTAATGTAAAGAAGGTTAGTGGTACCTATCTACATTGCACCACTTCCACCTCTGTCGTGCCCCAATCTGATGTCCAGTCGGTAGCGAAGAGAAACCGCGTTAGACGTGAAACTGGAACCACGTTGCAGTCGTACGCCCTCCACTTCGCGGAATTAGAGGCGAATTTGATTTGTTAGTGCCTATTACAAACCATTTCCTGAGTTGAGAATAGAACCCACCCATTAGGTATACCAAAACAGCATCAACCCGCCAGATCATCAATTTCCATTTTTCGTAGAATTATAATTTTATGGCAATGTCGTTGCGCCACATTGTGTGAGAATTCTGATATTCTGACTCCCTAGAGAGGATTGCAACCTGTTCAATATACACATTTTTTTGTTCGGTCGAATCCCCCTTAACCAGCTGCCATGGGTAACCAGAGATTACATCGCATTGGCTTTTGTAATAAAATCGCTGAACGATCATCTAGAGAAAATGTCAGCACTGCAGAATGCGGCACATACTATGGGAGGTGTTGCGTTCCATTGAGCTACCCTGCTGACCAAACTAATTGTTCTAAACGTCAGACAGTGCAAAAGAAAGGCTGAGCTACTGCATCATATTTTTCCATAATTTAATAAACCATACCTTATTGTCTGCTAACAGACTGATATCTGTTGGAAGCTCAGAGACAATATACTGTGTTTTCAAAGCCTCCTATAATAGTAAAAACTTGGAAAACGTTCCCGAACTGTCACCAGGACAGTATGGGGTCCGGCCCACTCGTCTCTTACGGGGTGCCTAAAGGATGCTGCTTTCTCGGGTAGCTATACAACAATTCAGGCAAATCACATTAATAGCTTTTATTACAACAGAGAATTTTAAGTAAACTTTGTTTTAGAAGAACGTGTCGCAAGCGGTGGGTGTTATGCAAGCAGTCAGTGTCTTTCTCTATATACTATGTCCATACAAGCAATGGATATGGATCACTAATAACTGCTATCGTAGTGCTCTGCTAGTGCCGGCCTAGTAATGCGCCATCTAGTACTGTGCGGCCGCTGCTGGCAGGAGCGGCGCTTATGTTCTCTTCTTGCAGACGCCACCCCTGTCGTGGTTCGGTACTAGTCAGCGAGCTACTGGCTGACGCCGTCTCACAGCCTTCTCTACTCTTGTGTTCTTCGTCTTCGTGCAGGCGCTTGTCGATACGCCGAAACAAACAGTTTCTGTTCGACTGCCTGTGGCCGCCTGACGCTAGCCGGAGTCAAGCGAGATAATCACAAGGCATCATGTCTTCAGTCTATGATCTACAAATGGAATTTCTTACTCAAATTGGCAAGTGTTAGATTATTTAATATTGTAGTTTGGTTTTGAGCGTGAAATATTTTCTATGAAGAGATTGTGCACATTGCAGGAAATCAATGTCGTAACCAATGCTCACGCTGCGCAGTACACTACTGGCCATTAAAGTTTCTACACTACGAAGATGACGTGATACAGAAGCGAAATTTAACTAACAGGAAGAAGATGCTGTGATATGCAAATGACAAGCTTTTCAGAGCATTCAGACAAGGTTGGCGCCGGTGGTGACACTTACAACGTGCTGACATGAGGAAAGTTTCCAATCGATTTCTCACACATACAGCAGCTGACCGGCGTTGCCTGGTGAAACGTTGTTGTGATGCCTCGTGTAAGGAGCAGAAATGCGTACCATAACGTTTCCGACTTTGATAAAGGTCGGATTGTAGCCTATCACGATTGCGGTTTATCATATCGAGACATTTCTGCTCGCGTTGGTCGAAATCCAGTGAGTGTTAGAAGAATATGGAATCGGTGGGTTCAGGAGGGTAATACGGAACGCCGTGCTGGATCCCAATGGCCTCGTATCACTAACAGTCGAGATGACAGGCATCTTATCCGCATGGCTGTAACGGATCGTGCAGCCACGACTCGACCCATGATTCAACAGAAGAGGACGTTTGAAAGACAACAACCATCTGCACGAACAATTCGACGACCTTTGCAGCAGCATGGGCTATCAGCTCGGAGACCATGGCTGCGGTTACCCTTGACGCTGCAACACAGACAGGAGCGCCTGCGATGGTGTACTCAATGACGAACCTGGATGTACGAATGGCAAAAGCGTCATTTTTTCGGATGAATCCAGGTTCTGTTTACAGCATCATGATGGTCGCATCTGTGTTTGGCGACACCACCGTGAACATTGGAAGAGTGTATTCGTCATCGCCATACTGGCGTATCACCCGGCGTGATGGTATGGAGTGCCACTGGTTACACGTCTCGGTCACCTCTTGTTTGCATTGACGGAACTTTGAACGGTGGACGTTACATTTCAGATGTGTTACGACCCGTGGCTCTACACTTCATTCGATACCTGCAAAACCTTACATTTCAGCAGGATAATGCACGACCGCATGTTGTAGGTCATGTACGGGCCTTTCTGGATACAGAAAATGTTCGACAGCTGCCCTGGCCTGCACATTCTCCAGTTCTCTCACCTACTGAAAACGTCAGGTCAATGGTGGCCGAGCAACTGGCTCGTCACAATACCCCAGTCACTACTCTTGATGAACTGTGGTATCGTGCTGAAGCTGCATGGGCAGCCGTACCTGTACACGCGATCCAAGCTCTGTTTGACTCAATGCCCAGACGTATCAAGGCCGTTAATTATGGCCAGCCAGAGGTGGTTGTTCTTTGTTCTAATTTCTAAGGATCTATGCACGCAAATTGCGTGAAAATGTAATCAAATGTCAGTTCTAGTATAATATATTTGTCCAATGAATACCCGTTTATCATCTGCATTTCTTCTTGGTGTAAAAATTCTAATGGCCAGTAGTGTACATGGGGAGTACTAAGTACATAACCTATCACTGTGGACAAAGTTCGCCAGAACTAGGATGTTGGTGCATACGTTCGTGGCGATTTTGTTTAGGCCGTCGGTACGCAGGTTGATGTAATCGTATTCATCAGTCATCAACTTTTATTTATGTTCTAGTACTGTTATTGCGATGACATCTTGGGTGTTGCATATTTGAAGGTCATGAGTACTCTTGTGGGTTAGAAAACGAGGCGTTAAATCGAAAACAAGTTAACATGTGTGACATTTTGTTATCTTTGGATTTAACAGAGGGGAAAAGGTGGCTCGAACATTTGTGGCGCGCGCAGGGTAATTTGGTTCGAAGAAATAACGTCAGAAATTAGTTTCTTCCTTCATGTAGGATCCTTTTGATATGAATTATTCCCACAGTTTGAAAGTTCAATGACTGTAACTCTATCATGTAAGAATTAAAAAGCTGGTTTCCCTGGAGAGTAGAACCTAGAACCAATATAACCTGGGACTTACTGTGTGATGAAGTTCCACGTACTAAGTCAGCAACTGTAGCATTGCCCTAGTGACGGCTAAGACAGATAATTCGTAATAAAAAGACGAATCAAACTGCATTTTTCGCAAGTACTGAGCATCCTGAAGTAAAAGCGCTCATTTTATAGTTAAATTACACACCATAAGTGAAAACCATCAGAAAATTTAACTGAAACTCCGAGATAATATCAAGTAATTTTCACCGGATAATTCTGTGTCCTGCAGGAAGTAATTCAACTATTACAGTGTTACTAGATATATCCTAAAATGTTCCCAAGTTCCAGTAATCCTGCCCGCAGGAAGGTATATGTCACCATAGCCGATCTATTTCTTGAACGGGCTAACAATTAAAAAAAAAAGTTAGCACTTCCAAGACGTAATGGAAACACCTGAAAAATTGCCGAGCAGCTGAAATACGACGAATTTCTATGTTAAATTGAAACATGAAACTAATGTGGCGAGGAAATCAATTCGTCGACCTTCCTTATCATAGCTGTTATTACTTTACTTTTGCCTTAGTCTCTAGGTTAACAGAATTTTCATACGAGAATTATCTAGGAGTAATTTCTATAACAGACAGCTACTCCAAGTGTAAATAAGAAAATAACTTAGCGTTCACACTAATGAATGGCTCAATAATAGCAAGTCTTTAAATAAAAAGGAATTTAAAAATAGTAGCCTAGAATGGCGTTTCATCAGAGCGACTCCCAACAACATCTGACGATACGAATGCTTTGAATGTAGTGGCACAGACGGGAAGACAATGCTGGAATGTGCAGAGACTTTCCAGATACGATTGATTCGTTACGGTGAACCATCATGTTTCATAAACGTAAATCGTTGTCAACCACTTTATTATCACAACTTTCTCAACAGTGTTTGAGGGGAATTAACACTTTCTTATCCCTCACACTCCCATCTTATGTTATTTAATATAACCACGTACCTTTTCGCAGCCTAACTCAGTAGCTACTACTTGTCTAAAATACACTTTCTTATCTCTCACAGTCCCATCTTATGATATTTAATATGACCCCGTACATTTCCGCAGCCTAACTCCGTAGCTACTACTTGTCTAAAATTCGTTTGTTTACGCATTTTCAACATAGCCCATCATTTCAATATCGAATGAAAGGAATTCATCAATTTGATCTGATGACACATATTAAGCGACCTAGACAATTTTTTCCTCATAACATAATGTTGTGTCATGTGTGTCATGGTCTTATCCGCCTTGTACTTTCTATCAGTAGCAACATGTTCACCATAGCAGACCTCCACTTTATGTCCTGTCTACCCAATGTAACATGCATCACAATCGAGAAGAGAAACATTATATAACTCTGACTCATGCTAAACATTAATTTTATCAGCACCATGAGATAGCACATGTCTAAATATTTGATGGTAGAGGGAGAAACACTTACTTTGACCTTTTTAAAAACTAGAGCAGTTTTGAGACTAATTACACAATACTATGGTAGAGCCTCATACTTCTTAGCATTTTTACTTTTACCTTGGTCTAGTGCAGTACTAGTTACCTTCTTATTTGTGTGTTTGTTTGCAAATTTATTGCAATATTTTTGTATTTAACTTGAAAGATAGTAGTTCACTCTGGCAATATAATATATAATTTCCTTTTCTCTGGCGCATTCTACTTTTGAAAGTAGAGCACTGAACATGCAACATGCAACTGAAAGCAAAAATTCCAAAAATGCTTTCATGCCAAAATTTTAATGCAATAATGTATTAATTTAATGAAACATTCTTTTTTGAGCTCATAAGAAAATTTTATTTTTTGAGTCAAATATTAAATTTAGAGACTATTTCTTCAATGTCATTATCAACACCATCAACTAACAAAGGCGTATCATCGATGTTCTTCACATAATAATTTTTTTTTTCGCCAGCTCAGCGTTTTCATTCAAGAATTTACTCTCAATCTGGTTAATAAGCGAATCTGATAAAAAAACCTTGAAACAGTGTTTCTCAAATTGAGCACACCTATTTGAATGTAAACTTAATCATTCAACTTAAAATAACTGTACTTTACAACGAGTGGTATAAGATCAGTAAATTCTATTATTTCACTCCGTGGTAGTCTGGCATGAGATGAAAGATTAATCTTAATTTTATGAACTGTCTCATTCACAGTAGTATTTGTGTACAAATTGACAATGCCAACAGAAACAAATTTCGTACCTGTGACTTTTGCTACGTCCCTCATGAAATCAGTTACCTACTTACTGTTTTTCATTGTGTACTGCTTCTTGAAAATGTAACTTTTAATGTCAAAAATTTGTCGTGAAACTTTACAAAACGTTTTCCATTAACAATTGGTATCACAGGGTTGCCATCTTTACGGACCTTTCGGGCGGGAATGTAGCTTCATGTCTCATAGCTTTTGTATTTCAAATGGTGAAAAATTTCTCTATATGTTTCATGTTATTCACTTACTTTTATCTGCTTTTTCCCTGTGAGTTCATTCTCAATTCATTCATTGGTAATATCTGCGAAGAACTGCTTAATTCTGTCAACATAATCTGCTTTCCTGACAGTGACAACATTACTGCCTTTATCAAGTGTCTTATTTATGCTATCTGCAATAACATTTTTGGGTTAAAGATTCCTTCTAGGGAATCTGCTTGGAAAGGATCTCTTCTGTTGTAATAGGAAAACGATTTTGCTGAGCTCTAGTGGACTTTAAATTCCCTAACGCAGACTTTAGGTGGACCAAAGTGTCTAGCACTTTTGTTAAACTTCTGCTTCACGAAAACCTTAAGCCATAACTGTTCACGTTAGTTACATTGAATGTTTATTAGGTTCACTCTTGGTCAAAAATTGAATTCCGGTTCACTGGCTGTGACATTCCGTTAGGTGACCAGTTTTCTTTGAAACTGTCGTGCAACGTATTTCAGACTATTTTTATACTTATTTACCTTGATCAAGTAGTCGATCACTGAGATTGAATAATATTTGCAATCAAGATTCAGTACTTCCTGTGACTGTCCTTTTTATTTGCCTTCTTTCCTCTTCTCTCTTTTTAGTTCATTTAGGGAATTGTACACTAGGGAGCCTACGAACTGCCTGGCAGAATATAAGGGTCTTAAAAGGAGATGGCTACCACAAAACTGTTCAGAGTCCTGGGCTGATTTGTAGCCTCAGGTAGACAGACCAGCCTTTACGTCCAAACGTTCTATGTTCTCTATGCAGGACATAGGACTCCTTTCTGTTGTCGAGAAAACATAACACTACACGTATAAGCCTTGTGCCAAGCTAAAGAATATTTTGACTGTGTGAATTTTCGTTACCTCAGGATCGACAGGATAAAGTAACGCGCGATTTAATTTTTTGAATCAATCGTTCTGGTTGATTCTTCCTTTTTTCACGGAGAGCATGCACTTTGTCGGCATAGCACTATCCGAAAATTATACCACAGACATGAAGAGACTTCCTGCCTTAATTCTCACACCAGGGCACTATTGGCTGGAAATAGCAAAAATCCAAAAGATGAGGCGATTGTTTAACATGTTTACCTGAACGTTAGTAGACAGTACTCACAATGTCTGCCACGATCGTCTGGCGAAATCTCAGAGTCACACAGAACGTCCAAAACGAAGATACTTCACGCTGTGTGACGGAAGGGTGCTGACTTGGCGTTAGGAGTTTAAAGAGTAATGACTTGTTGTTGATCGACTGATGAGACGAACCTTGCAGCCGCACAGAAAGATGTTTTCATTTGAGCACTGAGTACAAAGGGACCTGACTTCAGGGTCTCCAGCCACTACAGCCGCTGTCTTCTACACTGTTCCACGAGTTTTGGTAAGATGAGCCTTCATTCCGTTTGGCAGTTCCATCGGGACACGACATTAATTCGCTCCCTTCGAGAGCCAGTCATTCCGTTTTAACACATCGCAGCGGTTTTTTTTTTTATTTTATATATATATATATATATATATATATATATATATATATATATATATATATATATATTTTTTTTTCAGTATGCAGTTTGGCAATCTCATAGGCATTCGAGTGTATTTTTCCGTGTCCTTCCCGTAATTTAGTAACCACGCATATTGTCACTGGACATATTTGTGTTTCACTGGAATAACACTGCATTTAGCGTAACCACCCACCTTTATCAAGGTTAACATTCATTATTGGAATTCCTTTATTCAAGTGTTAGGTGTTCAGTTGTTTATCTCAGTGGGCAATCCACATGTTTATTTTTCAATGATATACCTAATTATTTGTCTTCCTCTCATTAAAACATCTATTTACGAGGTGTCCTACCCGAATTGCCGTTTTTGATGAGGCTACCCTTATTAATCATCTCTCAGTAAGACTTTTCCAATGAACAACTTGCATGAACATATGAGGTGCTTCCTTCCTCAGTAGACATCTAGATATCACAGGCGTATGCAAAACAGTACAATCGACACACCACACTTTCTATCACCTAGTATCTAGAGTAATAACAGGCACCCAGACAGAACGTTTGGTGACAGCGAGCCAGTACTCTAAGTATGAATCTATAATCATCTCTGGTGATTCGTTACTATGACGATAAAGCATGTTAACCAACTATAGAATCAGATGTACTAGATGTACCAAAAAGGCACAAATGCGTAGTCCTGATCAACACAGAATGTTTTCTTTTGGTATATCTGTTACCTCCATATAATTAACGGAAAATGGCAGAAAATCTTCCATTACTGTGGGATTCTAGTGCATTTGTAACGAAGTATGAAGAGGCCGAAATAGGAGTACTTATTGCTTTTAGCCGAAAACTTCATTATCATTGGCTGATAATTACTCGTTTGACATACGATACTGAAATTAATTCGTAAGTTCCTTGGCAATCATCAATCATGATACAGATCGTTATGTGAATAACCATAGTCGACTGCTTTGAATACCGAGCTACTTTATAAAATTTCATCTACAAATCAACAGTAATGAATTGGTGAAGGAGCAGTCCTTCCCGATCAGTTTATTACTCATGCTTGAAAAGTGATTTCTCTCAACAATGGAGCGAGCTGTAAGAGCTTCAGTGAATTAAACGAACTGGGATCTGAGGGTACGAATGTTGGTTGCATACATTTGTATACACTCGTTAATTACAAGATGCTTCTTACGCCGCTTGTTCTCTAGTTGATATGAGAGTGGTCTGTGACGTCAACTGCACTGTTATAATATTCACGCTGAGGGAGATGGCTGAGCTTTGTACAGTAGCGCTTTAAGGGGCAAAGGTCCATGGGAGATACAAGTCGCCAATGAAACTGTACCCAAGGGTTGATTACCGAAAATGCACGCTGGTCCACCGTAAAGAAAGTCAGGGTCCGTTTTGAACACGCGGAATCAAGAAGTGAGTGGCTATACCTCCTCGAGAATAGGACGCAGGTACCAGATCTAAGAGTGTCACTGGGCATTGTAGTTATTTTCGATGGTGCACTACTTTCATAAGGGAGACACTTCGGATCCGTAGGGACTTGCCAAGCTAGCTTGGAGTGCGGCAAAGGAATTAATTAAATAAATAAATAAAAGACTTTATGTTACTGTTCTGTGTGTGGGGTGATGATTTATGAGAAATTCGCTGTAGAGATTAGTGATGGGAGAAGTGGTATATGGGGTGTATGATTGTGTGATAGTCTGTCATTCTTGTTTATCGTTTCCAAAATACTTATGTCTGCAACGAAAAAATTAAATCGTCTACAGAATGGTGTAAGGATAGGGTGCATTGCTGGGGTTAGCTATACTTTGATACGATAGTGCTGTGTGTGGAAAACATAGAGGTTCATACGCTTCACACGCTGTTGAACAATCACTTCAATGCCAGAAATTTCTTTAGTTATTCTGGCTGACAACAGCGCTGTTAAAGGATCTTGGTTGTTTCACTTAATGAATCATCAGTGTGTGGAGAGCCACCACTCATTTCATAACTGTCTGCCCATCTGTACCGTCGCAATCGTATCCCCAAATGTTGCTGCGAGTCTGTGTGTAAACGCCCCTTCAGGCAACTTTTTTTTTTAATTTCTGTTTATTTAAAGCCTTTCTGTTATTGAGCCACTCATTAGAATGAACACTTAATGTTGCAATCTCTTCTTACGTTTATCCCTCGACAATTCTCGTGCGAATATTCTGACAACATACAGACGAAAGCACAAATAAAATAATGACAGCTATGAAAGGGAGGGCGTACAATTAGTTTACCCTGCTCCTAATTCATGATATTTCAGTTGGCTTTGAGGTACCTGTCAATTTGTCACCTGTTTCCAACACGTCTTTGAGGTGCAGGCTTTACTTCTGGATGGCTATCCCATTCAAGAAACACATCGACCTTGGTGATGTATTCCATCCTGCTGCAATAATGAATAAGACTTCGCAAAGCTGTAGAATATGTCTGCACATCATGTAATAATCGTGTTACTTACTGGAGTGACACAGAATTATTATTCGTAATCCATCCGATACTATCACAGATTTCAATTAAATATTGTGAACGTTTTCCAATTTCGGTGTGTCAGTTACCTATCAAATGCATGTTTTTAGAGCAGGAAGCTCATCACTCGCGGAAAATACAATTTATTTCGGGTTTTTATTGCGAATTATCTGTCTTAGCCATCAATATGGTAATGAGGGGCACTGAATGCTGCAGTTGCTCGCTTGGTCTGTGGGAACGTCATCACAACGTACGGCCGAGGTTACATTGGTTCTAGGTTTTACTCCCGAGGGAAGCAAACGATTTAACTCTTACGTGACAGGGACACAGTCAGTGGACTTGCAGGCTGTGGGAATAATGCAGATCAAAAGGAGCCTGCGTGAAGCGAGAAAAACTATTTTCTCACGCGAGTTCTTTGATAGCACTCGTCCTATACACAGCACAAATGTTCGAGCTTCCTCCACCTCCTTCTCTCCTCTGTTAAAGCCAAAAATGTTAAAAAAGGTAAACCTTTTTTTTTCGTTTAACGCTCCGTTTTCTAAAACACAAACAACCTTCATGTATGCAGCATTCAAGATATCATCAGAAGCACAGCACTAAGACTTCAAATAAAAATGACGACTGATAAATACACGTACACCAGGCTTCACGTCAACATGCCATACTAAAGAGCCACAAATTTATATAACAATTTTCATTTTCAAGGTAAATTTTATGTGGATTACATGGTACATTATGTACATAGTATTTTCCAGGTCATTTGTCGCATGGCGGGTGGTTACAACGTAGTTGTTACTGCAATGCGTTCACACAGCTTATCGACAATATCTCACACTGACAAACAAACTACATTATTATATAATATTGTGCTGGCCAATGAGATGATGATTATGTTTGGTCTGTGGGGCGCTCAACTGCACAGTTATCAGCGCCCATACGAATTTTCAACCTTTGCTCAGTCCAATCTCGCCACATTCATGAATGATGATGAAATGATGAGGACAACATAAACACTCAGCCATCGGGTTCAGGTGATTGCCAATGATAGTCCAGAAACATCATTTGTAGATTACAAGCTCAAGGCACAATGCATCTCGATCACCTGGGCTGACTCCGGCTAGTGTCACGTGTCCACCGCGGGTAGAACAGAATATATTCTGAAAGACCTCGAGGTTTTTTCACAGATATAAGTTTCCAAGTTTTTATTACCGGCGGATTAGAAAATGTAAATTATATCTGAACTGCCAATATACCCATGTCGTTAGCATAAAATGTGGTGTGATTTATGAAATTATCGACAAATGGGGTTCAGTAAGTCAATGTTTCTTTTGCTATTCGCGACTTTTATCACGAACAGATTGTGCAGCGAAGTGGTTGAATGGGAGGCAAGACTTCCTGTGGAAACTTCTGCATCCTACGGTGTTGTCAGCTTATCTTGATGGCCATTTTGATGTTTTATTTCAGTAATTACAGAATAAAGTCGAATGTTGGAACTGAGTGGCCAATGACGCTGGGTAATGGCAATTCTACCGAATACGGAAATTAACGTATTGAACAAGATGTAATCCATTCCAGGGAGTCAGCGACACAGCATTCTCATCCAGTGTGTCACACATGTGATGTCACACCTGCGTTTCAAAAAAATCATATCCCTGAAACACGTGGAAGTTTATGTTGCGGCGGATTGATTGGTGTACCCAAGGTCGGAGCTCGATTCACATTTCAGGCAACGGTTTGTAACAGGCAATGGCTAATTCTATTCACTTCGTGTTCTGCAAAGTGCATCAAGAAAGACTGCAGTGCGATTACAAATTCACATACAACATGATACCTCTTCGGTATCGACTAGAGGCGGAAGTAGCGGCATATAGGAAGTCAGTCACAAGTACCCTTTCTTATTCTAGTAATTTGGTTTTATTTAATGAAACAAAGGCTAAGTAATACCGCAGGTCACTTATTACACATTTTATTTGAGCTGCAGATGTGGAATATGTTGGTTCGGAACTGGAATCCGAACTCGGAACTTCCCATTCGCGGACTTTGCTCCTTCGTGACGCTTCAGTTCCATCAATTTGTGTTTTGTTCAAGATTCCAGACTCCTCACGCCCTCCACGTACGGCGCGAGTCTAGGTCCTAATCCTGGTCCGGCCCAAAAGTTTTCATCGAGTCTTTCCAAGCTCTACCATGAGGACACCTAACTTCCGGTAGGAAATAATTTTGATTTTTAACGTCTCTCCATTCGTTGTCAACAACAACAATATGTAGCACTTCCGGCTCGCAGTTAGACGTTGAACTTTTCCTCACATCATACCAAGTACAAACACGCCATTCCTAGCTACTGGCGAAAAAGAATTAGATAGTTAACAACTCTTCTTGTGTAGTCAAGGACGATATGTGAGGGGTTCGACTGCCAATCTGCACTGAACTCTTTGTCATGTTATTTCTAGTTAAAACCGGTGAAAGAAACATATATTTAACGTCCATTCGTGGGTAGAAAAAGAAAGGTGACAGGTGCTGGTTTCGAGTCAAGAGAAGGCAGAATTTACTCATCTGTCTGGTCGTGTGAGTGTCGAACATTTCGCCACTTCCGAGATATCTGACATTTAATTGAGTTCATTTAACAGCAGCGGGGTTCGAATCCCCATACACCACAAAACTTAACCACACGTCATTTCGAGTTATAATTAAAAATAAGGTGTATCACGTCTCTATGCCTGGTCAGCAATGAAATTCAGCCGTGTCATCATCGGGTATCTATCATGTGCAATAGCTTTACTTAGTTCCAATGCTTATAGGGGGTGGGTTTGCAACTAAGTCCAGAAAAAAAGTTAGTCATGTCGTTTATAGTTCAATGTCGTTCACAACTAGCTGCTCATGAATAATCTGGACTTTCAATGTCACTATATGTTAGGTAACAGGGGCGACACGTGACTTTCGAACTGCACTTAGATCCACTCGCCCTAATGAATACAGTGAAATGGCTAACGATACATGGTTGATGGTGACGATAGACTACTTGAAGCTATTTAACATCGTTTTTTCTAAATGGTTGGTGCAATAATCAAGAATATTTCTTATGATATAAGGTTTTTAACGAAATATTCATGAAAAATAGCAAAATAATTTAGTTTTGAGTAATAATTACGGAATGATTTATGTGGTACAGTTTGTACATTAGTTGTCTCAGATACTAATGAGATTAGTAACATTTTGGAAGCGTCACTTATTGTGATAAATTTGAGTTAACAAGTGTTAAGGACCGTCTCATTCTAATAAGGTTTTTCTTAATATTTTTAGTATCGTGGTATTTATTCATATCGGGAGTTATTGCCATACGGTGCATTGTTCTCTAAGGGTTACTTATGGTAATCATTTTGTACAGTCAAACGACCGTATCAAAACGTAATTAGAGGACCTGCAGCATATTAATGTAATGTGGTCTGTCTGCAACTCAGGCGGAACGCTATTCAGGTCTTTCGGATACTTCTGAACGTGATAGCACATTCACCTGTCTTAGGTGAAAAATACGGGTAAGTCGTCATAAGAAATTGCAGGCAGAATCTGGAAGTACGCTTTACTGCAAGTGTGTTCCTTATTTTATGGTTGGGATTTCGTAAGGGCATTTCATATCGTTAACTTTTTACAGGTATCCTACATTTTGCAGTAATTACTTCTTAGTAGTCATTGGGATGATCAAAATTATTACTCCATCCTGACGTACCCAAAAGGTATGAAGTCTTTCTGGCTATGAAGAATGAAAAATCGTTGCAAGATGTTAGCGTACAGTACAAATGAAACGACTGAAGCCTGAGGTATGTCTTTGAAGAAGAGAAATGCAAATTTCTTTATAGAATGAAACTATGTAGCAGACAGCGACCCAGAGCCAGACCCTTGGGGTTTCTGGCCAACAGCCCTAACGCCATTTTCTTTTACTCTTCGTTGACACCTCATTTTGTTCGCAAATATTGCTGCTTAGTTGCTAACCTTACGTAAAGTTTTTACTGTTCACAAAATTGCTGATTTGGCAATAAATCAGTGAATATGCACTATGGTGTACAGATATCTTATGTTTGGTTGTTCTGTTACGATCTGATGCAAATATTGTAATTTAATTTTTAATCCTAATAAGTACTTCTCTTACATGAAAGACTTAAACGACGAGTTGTCTTATTTGATGCTTCATCACGAATGTAGAATCTTACTCGATATGTCATTATGTATGTAACACCTATGCCTTAAGCTACATTTGGATCGTATCAATTTCTACGCCTTCTGGATCTTGGTCTTCGGATCTGATTGACTTCACATACATATATTACAAAATAAATAAAAATATTACTTTTTGTCATCACTTAACTTATATTTCGACATGTAACGTGTTTGTTATTAGGTGATGCTACATTCTATAGCTCGTACTTCGGCAAAAGTACTATGATTATGTTCATGAACTTCTATTTTAGTAGTGTGCTTAATGTAATATCTAATGCAGTGGTGTTGAAACTCCTTCAGTCAAGAACCAATACTGACATTGTGGGATGGCAATTCGGGACCCATATGTACCGACCTTATTATTACTTGTTAATCCAAATTAAATGTGAAGAGTGATCAAACATATTTCATTCGAAGGCCGTACATTCCAGAATCGGAATACCAATCAGGCAAAATCGGCGCGAGCATTGAGACAATCGTCCAACTGAGGCGATACCTGTTCAGTAAAACTCCGTATAATCCAGCCCGAATAAGTCAGTCACTGCCAGCAGCACATCCTCGTTCGGCAGGAACCATCAATCCTTCAACGATTTATCCAAGAGACAGAAGGCGTGATAATGGCATGGGGTGTGACCAGGACTACAGGGCGGGTGCTCAAGTGTCTCCCACTTGAGTTTGTGTAACTTGTGTGGCAAGACAGATGCTATTATTGACGTGCGTTATCAGGGTCGTTTGTACCATTAGGCAAGTCTAGGCTGTCGTGTAGGGTGGCAAAATTTTAGGGGCAGCAAAGAGCGGAAAAAAGTTAAGAAAGCACATTGCCTTTCCTACCTCATCCAAAAGCAGCCGCTACTGAGTATGAAACGGAAACAAACATGACATTGATTCATCTCTGTCGAATGCTGGAATTGGGCACGGGCGCTAGTTTGTCGAAGATTAGCAAAAAATTTATGACCTGTTTCGTGATGGGCCAGTAAAGTTACGATAAACCTGAATCATACTTTGCATGTGAAATAAGTGTAAAATAAGGATAAAGAGTATTACAGCTGATAAATTTTAAATAATGTTACTCATAGGATGAAGCACATAGAGAACAATGCTAAATTTTGAATTCGTACTTAAATTTGGTTTTGATTCTGTACAAGAAAAAGATCTGAACCCAAAACTTTACTGTAGAGAACAAGTAACTTCGTTTCAAGAAAAGTTTAATGAATAAATGTACTTAACAAAAGGTTTTTATTTTTTACTTAGGTTTAACGACCACTCCAGCAACTCAATGGATTATGACCGGTTTCCCGTCCCTGATTTAGGGTCACCGACTCCAGAGAAGGGGAAAGAGTCAGTACCTTTATACCAACGCAACATCCATGTCCCACTGGCATTCGAATTCGGAATCGGAAGTCAATTATTTAGACCACTATGCAGCTAGTAAAAGTTTTAGAGCTCTCAAGTGAAGAAGCAAATGTGGCGTCATTAATTTATTTAATAGCAAGAAGATGGGTGCGGAGAAAGATATTTACTTCTCATTCTAAAAAATTTCAATTACAACAAAAGCGAAATTACACCACCATTATCCAGACGACCTAGTCTAATCTTCGACATGTCTCCCACTACTGTATCATAATTTCTAAATTCAAGCTAAAATTAATACCCTCCACAAAATAAGCGCACTCCTTTATTAGTCTGTTTTCTTGCAATTAAATATAATAAATATCAGCACATTCTTCCTATTGCAAATATTTTGGTAAATTTCAACAGATGAGGTCCAAAACTTGAAGACAATTATTGCTCTCAATTATTTATAGAGGAATGATGATTGGATTGTTTGGCTCTCAACTGCGCTGTCATCAGCGGAGTCCACTCTAGCCATTGCCGAAAATTATGATGATGAAATGACGAGGACAACACAATCATCCAGTCCCCGGTCAGCGAAAATCTCCAACCCAGTTGGAACCCCACGATCCAGAGGCGGAAACACTAGCCACTAGATCATGAGCTGCGGACCTTTTAAAGGAATTACAAAGCATGAAAACTGAGAATTGTCCCCAGGGGAATGAGAACATCTGGTCGCCTTAGTTCATTGTTTAAAAGTGTAACAGAGGATTTACATTGTTGCCGTTGGATTTTGGTGATGATGGAAGGGCAGGGGTTAGTGGGGGGACCGGAGTTGCATAACAGAGGTCATTTCCCGACTCCCGCCTACGGCTGCAAAACAGCTAGCGTTATCATGAAGCATTAACACCCTTTGCCTTAGTTTTCCCTGAAGTTTGGCCTTAATTATACTCCTTACAATTTCAGAGACATTGCACGGTACCGTTCACCAGTGATAGAGATGTTATAATGGATGAGTCTGGCCTCCCAGATCGACCGGCGTCGTGTGTCAAACAGCGACCAGCACGAAACTTGGTGCACCATTCCACAACGGAGGTTTTCGACAGACGTGTTGCCCCATACACATTCCTCATTCTCCGAGGGATGCCTACCGGTGATTGCCCTTCAGCAGCTAAGAAAAGAATAAGAGCACGTTGATCCTGCTGGGACGCATTTGGCAATAGCGTCGCCATAGGTCACGTTTCAGCATTTACCGCACTCACATCGGAAAGACACGAATATCACACCAATCCCTTGCCTACGTATCAGGATCGGAGTCGTGCAATGTTGGCTGTACACTGCAACATCGCCTTCAAAAGAGGAACTTTTAGATAAACGTTTATAGTATATAATGAGTCCCCAATAAACTACCTACAGTAAGGGCTGCTGGCCCCCAATTACTGATTGTTAAGTGCCGGCACTAGGGGAACATTTCTTGTCGGCATTATATGTTTCAGACTGCTACAACACTCGGCGGCAGAAAAGTTCCGACTTTTTAGTTGCCTGACGAGCTGTTATTGTGTCGTCTGCGTGATCGGATGAATAATTTTTTGTTGTTGTAGTCTTCAGTCCTGAGACTGGTTTGATGCAGCTCCTCATGTTACTCTATCCTGAGCAAGCTTCTTCATCTCCCAGTACTTATTGCAACCTACATCCTTCTGAATCTGCTTAGTGTATTCATCTCTTGGTCTCCCTCTACGATTTTTACCCTCCACGCTGCCCTTCAATGCTAAATTTGTGATCCCTTGATGCCTCAGAAGATGTCCTACCAACCGGTCCCTTCGTCTTGTCAAGTTGTGCCACAAACTCCTCTTCTCCCCAATTCTATTCAATACCTCCTCATTAGTAACGTGATCTATCCACCTTATCTTCAGTATTCTTCTGTAGCACCACATTTCGAAAGCTTCTATTCTCTTTCTGTCTAAACTGTTTATCGTCCATATTTCACTTCCATACATGGCTACACTCCATGCAAATACTCTCAGAAACGACTTCCTGACCCTTAAATCTATACTCAATGTTAACAAATTTCTCTTCTTCAGAAACGCTTTCCTTGCCATTGCCAGTCTACATTTTATATCCTCTCTACTTCGACCATCATCAGTTATTTTGCTCCCCAAATGGCAAAACTACTTTACCACTTTAAGTGTCTCATTTCCTAATCTAATTCCCTCAGCATCACCGACTTAACTCGACTACATTCCATTATACTTGTTTTGCTTTAGTTGTTGATGTTCATCTTACATCCTCCTTTCAAGACACTATCCATTCCGTTCAACTGCTCTTCCAATTCCTTTGCTGTCTCTGACAGAATCAGGATGCCATCGCTAAACCTCAAAGTTTTTATTTCTTCTCCGTTGATTTTAATTACTAATCCAAATTTTTCTTTTGTTTCCTTTACTGCTTGCTCAATACACAGATTGAATAACATCGGGGACAAGCTACAACCCTGTCTCACTCCCTTCCCAACCGATACTTCCCTATCATGCCCCTCGACAAATTGTGAACAGCCTTTAGCTTCCTGTATTTATAGCTGCCACCTTCAGAATTTGAGAGTATTCCACTAAAAATTGTCAAAAGCTTTCTCTAAGTCTACAAATGCTAGAAACGTAGGTTTGCCTTTCCTTAATCTTTCTTCTAAGATAAGTCGTAAGGTCAGTATTGCCCCACGTGGTCCAATATTTCTACGGAATCCAAACTGATCTTCATCGAGGTCGGCTTCTACCAGTTTTTCCATTCGTCTGCGAAGAATTCCCGTTAGGATTTTGCCGCTGTGACTCATTAAACCGATAGTTCGCTAATTTTCACATTTGTCAACACCAGCTTTCTTTGGGATTGAAATTATTATATTCTTCTTGAAGTCTGAGGGCATTTCGCCTGTGTCATACGTCTTCCTCACCAGATAGTAGAGTTTTGTCATGACTGGCGCTCCAAATCCCGTCAATAGTTCTAATGGAATGTTGTCTACTCCCGGAGCATTTTTTTTTGACTCAGGTATTCAGTGCTCTGTCAAACTCTTCACGCAGTATCTTATCTCCCATTTCATCTTCATTTGCACCCCCTTCCATTTCCATAATATTGTCAAGTACATCGCCCTTGTATAAAGCCTCTACATATTCCGTCCACCTTTCTGCTTTCCCTTCTTTGCTTAGAACTGTGTTTATATCTGAGCTCTTGATATTCATACAAGTGGTCCTGTTTTCTCCAAAGGTCTCTTTAATTTTCCTGTAGGCAGTGTATATCTTGTCCCTCGTGAGATAAGCCTCTACATCCTTACGTTTGTCCTCTAGCGATCCCTGCTTAGCCGTTTTGCAAATCCTGTCGATCTCACTTTTGAGACGTTTGCATTCCTATTTGCCTGCTTCATTTACTGCATTTTTATATTTTCTCCTTTCATCAATTGAATTCAATATATCTTCTGCTACCCAAGAATTTCTACTAGCCTTCGTTTTTTTACCTACTTGATCCTCTGCTGCCTTCACTACTTATCCCTCAAAGCAACCCATTCTTCTACTACTGTATTTCTTTCCCCCATTCCTGTCAATTGTTCCCTTATGCTCCCCCTGAAACTCTGTATAACGTCTGGTTTAGTCAGTTTATCCAGATCCCATCTCCTCAGATTCCCACCTTTTTGCAATTTCTTCAGTTTTGATCTACAGTTCATAACCAATAGATTGTGGTCAGAGTCCACTTCTGCCCCTGGAAATGTCTTAGTTCTAGGGGACTGATGACGTCAGATGTTAAGCCCCATAGTGCTCAGAGCCATTGGAACCATTTTTGAACCTGTTTCAGACACGTCACAAAGTGCTGAAACCGCGAAAGGAAAATGATTCCAGACAATGCTGGAATCGAGATAATATGATATCTGCGATTAAAGCAGTTTCAGAAAACAGAAGGGGTTTTTAAAAGCTTCAACACAGTTTTATGCACCATGAACGACTTTGCAAAGGCTAGTTCATCTTGGCATACCAGTAGAAGAAGCTGTGTCTAGGAAGTTGGGGAGGAAACTAATTATGTCTAGTGAAATTGATGCTGAAGCTTACATTTTTTGCTGATAATGGAACAAAAGTTTTATAAACTGACAAGAAACGATGTTAGGCTTTTGGCTTACCAGATGTGCTGCAGAAGCGGAGTAGATCATCCTTTAATTGGTGACAGAGTCGCTGGGGGAGCATAGTTCGACCGTTCTATAAAGATTTGTTGTCAATTCTAAAACCCACAGCTTCGTCGTTCTCCAGACCTAATTGTTTCGATAAGAATGCAGTCGACGAATTTTTTTTATAATCTTGAAGCTGAATAGCAAGAAAAGAAGTACAGTTCTGACCGCATTTTTCAACATGGATGAGACTGGTTTATCCGTCGTCCAGAGTAAAGTGTCTAAAGTCGTGGGTCTCCGCGGTAAGTGGCAGGTTGGTGCTTTGGGTGCTGCCAAAAGGGGATCCTTGGTTACAACTGTCTGCTGTATTAGCGCTGGTGGGACGCTTGTTCCGCCAATGGTAATTCTTTTCAGGAAAAATATGGCTGACCTTCCGATGGAAGGTGCACAACTGGGCTCCATAGAACGATGCCACCCACCGGATTGGATACAAGAGTAATAGTCTACGGAATTGTTGGATTACTATATCGATTAATTCAAGCCAATGGGAGAAAGCTCTGTTCTTCTTATCTTGGATGGGCATAGCACACATACTAAGAATATTAATGTTCTGCATCTAGCAAGAAGCAACCATACCACAATTGTAAGTCTACCATCCCACACGTCACACAAAATGCAACTGTTGGACAAGTCCTTCATGTCTCATCTCAAGATTCACTATAGTGAGAATGTTAGCCAAAGGATGCTCCATAATAATAAACCACTAGGTCCTTATGAGTTATGTGGGCCGAAGTGGCCGTGCGGTTCTAGGCGCTGCAGTCTGGAACCTCGAGACCGCTACGGTCGCAGGTTCGAATCCTGCCTCGGGCAGGTTAGTTAGGTTTAACTAGTTCTAAGTTCTAGGGGACTAATGACCTCAGAAGTTGAGTTCCATAGTGCTCAGAGCTATTTGAACCATTTGAACCTTATGAGATAGCTGAACTGTTTGGAAAAGTATACCTAAGGTGTCAGAGTGGTCAAATAGCTGTGCATGAGTTTAAAATTGTTGCATTTTCCCTTGCAATCGAAGTGTTTTACAGACATCGACTTTGTGCCCGCAAAATGGAAGAGTTGGATGTTAACGACCTCCGGACACATAAAAGAAGGAAGCGTTCTTAAAGAAATCCAACCTTGTAGCCTCTAGAAAACCATCCTAATACAGAAGGCTGGTCCCAAAACACACGACAGGCCCCCTACTGGTCTACACAAGGCTCACAGCAGAGCCACCACACACCTTGTGCCAAAGACCTAGCAGAAGCTGGCCCTAGCAGTGTGTCCCATTTTCCAATCGTAACCAAGTCAGGAAAGGCGCTATAATTACCCTACAAAATATATTTCGAAGAAGGTCAAAAAAAGCATGAAGAAAAGGAAGCTGATAAAAAAGGAAAATGCAAATAAAGGAGGAAAAAGAAGTGCACAAAAAGAGGAAGATCGAGAGTGATGCTGTAAAAGAGAATACGAAGAACATGAAACGTGGACCAGATGTCGACAAAAGAAAGAAGCATGGAATAAACAGCTAAACACCATCAGTGAAGCGAAAATTGATCATCGATCCACAAATACCATCCGAGAGCTCAGAGGAGTCATTGATAGACTCTGAAGAGTCAGGTCTAGAGCCGTGTATTGCTGTCGAAAAGTCTGGAGCTCAAGATGCTACCTGAATTTTTTTGAGGGGTTGTATTTCAAAGATTCTAAAGGAGAGCTATGGATACAGTGCCTAATGTACGAGATGTGCTCGCACAACGAGCGTGATAGCTGCTAAACAGAACATTAATTTGTGATTTCTGCCTACGATAACGAACAACTTATGATAAATATGCCCTAGTATAAAGGGCTTGCTATTTTCTAATTACTCTATAAAATTTACAGGAAATAATATTGAATTTTTATAGGGGAAGCCCATACTACCACCAAATATTCATTTTTGCAGAATATGTCAATTTTGCAAAAATATTCTCATATAAAAGTTGATTTAAACTAAAAAATATGTGTTTGGCTTTTTTTTTACACCATAAAGATAATTTTTGGAGGTTTTCAGAAAATTACGGTTACTATTTTGGAATTTATGGTTTAAAAGTAAAGTGGTAGCCCATAATATCATCTTCGCCTCTACGAGTAGACTTCTCTTGACCGGGAATGCCCTTTTTTCCAGTGCTAGTCTACTTTTGATGTCCTGCTTGCTATATCCATCGTCGGTTATTTTGCTGCCTAGGTAGAAGAATTCCTGAACTTCTTCTACTTCGTGACGATCAGTCCTGATGTTAAGTTTCTCGATGTTCCCATTTCTGCTACTTCTCATTACTTTCGTCTTTCTTCGATTTAAAATCGTTCAAATGGTTGTGAGCACCACGGGACTTAACATCTGATGTCATCAGTCCCCTAGACTTAGAACTACTTAAACCTAACTAACCTAAGTGTATCACACACATCCATGTCCGAGGCAGGATTCGAACCTGCGACCGAAGCAGCAGAGCGATTCCGGGGTGAAGCACCTAGAACCGCTTGGCAACAGCTGCCGGCTTTCTTCAATTTACTCTCAATTCATATTCTATACTCATA
Organism: Schistocerca gregaria; assembly: GCF_023897955.1. Lineage (NCBI taxonomy): Eukaryota > Metazoa > Arthropoda > Insecta > Orthoptera > Acrididae > Schistocerca > Schistocerca gregaria. Next base: position 351,081,766 of record NC_064922.1, on the reverse strand, counting down.
AGACTGTCTTTTCCATACTACAGATCATGTCATTCTTCTTCACTTTCACACAGCACAGCAATATCATCAGAGTTTCGAACATCTTGCACCATTTTACATTGTCGAAGCCTTTTTCGACAAATGCTATGAACGTGTCTTGATTTTTCTTTAGTCTTGCTTCCATTATCAACCGCATGAGAATTGAATCTCTGGTGCTTTACCTTTTCTAAAGCCAAACTGATCGTCATTTAGCACACCCTCATTTTCTTTTCCATTCTTCTGTGTATTATTATTGTCAGAAATATGGATTCATGTGTTGTTAAGCTAACTGTGCGACAATTCTCGGACTTCTCAGCTGTTGCAGTCTTCGGAATCGTGTGGATGATATTTTTCCGAAAGTCTGATGGTATGTCGCCAGACTCATGTGTTCTACACACCAACAAACTTAACATACTCACATACACCTTTACCCTTAATCCAAATAAATACAGATTCATTTACAGACACTTTCCTCTTATTACGACTATACAACACAAGTGCAGAGGGCGACATATATGCGGATTTACCAAAGTCTTTATTAGCAAGTTCAGCCATATGATAAGTACGATAGGCAATTATATGGATGTAGAGTTAATTTTAGCGTTGATATTAACGACACTTTCGGTCATGGTAATGGTTGGCTTACAGTAGCTATTGTACGAGGTGGGTCTGGTACTCCATCTGTACCAGGACTAGAAAGTTTTGTTGACAGAGATATAATTGCTTATCGTACTTATCATATGGCTGAACTTGCTAATAAAGACTTTGGTAAATCCGCATATATGTCGCCCTCTGCACTTGTGTTGTATAGTCGTAATAAGAGGAAAGTGTCTGTAAATGAATCTGTATTTATTTGGATTAAGGGTAAAGGAGTATGTGAGTATGTTAAGTTTGTTGGTGACTATACTTTGTATTTTCATAAATAAATTGATACCAATTAAATCTGTTGCCGCTACTGCTCTTGTGGATGGACCTTGTGTATTTGTTGGATGTAGAGTTAATTTTAGCGTTGATATTAACGACACTTTCGGTCATGGTAATGGTTGGCTTACAGTAGCTATTGTACGAGGTGGGTCTGGTACTCCATCTGTACCAGGACTAGAAAGTTTTGTTGACAGAGATATAATTGCCTATCGTACTTATCATATCTTTTTGTTGCCACTTCCCCCAATAATTTTAGAAATTCTGATGGAATGTTACCTGTCCATCCTGCCTTATTTGATCTTAAGTCCTCCAAAGCTATTTTAACTTCTACTGCTAGTATTAGATCCCCTACCTCTTCTAAATCGAAACTTTCTTCTTCCATTGCATCAGATAAATCTTGCTCCTCATAGAGGCTTTCAATGTATTCTTTCCACCAATACGCTCTCTCCTCTACATTTAATGGAATTGCAGTTGCACTCTTAATGTTACCACCATCGCTTTTAATGTTATTGAAGGTTGTTTTGACTTATACACTCCTGGAAATGGAAAAAAGAACACATTGACACCGGTGTGTCAGACCCACCATACTTGATCCGGACACTGCGAGAGGGCTGTACAAGCAATGATCGCACGCACGGCACAGCGGACACACCAGGAACCGCGGTGTTGGCCGTCGAATGGCGCTAGCTGCGCAGCATTTGTGCACCGACGCCGTCAGTGTCAGCCAGTTTGCCGTGGCATACGGAGCTCCATCGCAGTCTTTAACACTGGTAGCATGCCGCGACAGCGTGGGCGTGAACCGTATGTGCAGTTGACGGACTTTGAGCGAGGGCGTATAGTGGGCATGCGGGAGGCCGGGTGGATGTACCGCCGAATTGCTCAACATGTGGGGCGTGAGGTCTCCACAGTACATCGATGTTGTCGCCAGTGGTCGGCGGAACGTGCACGTGCCCGTCGACCTGGGACCGGACCGCAGCGACGCACGGATGCACGCCAAGACCGTAGGATCCTACGCAGTGCCGTAGAGGACCGCACCGCCACTTCCCAGCAAATTAGGGACACTGTTGCTCCTGGGGTATCGGCGAGGACCATTCGCAACCGTCTCCATGAAACTGGGCTACGAACCCGCACACCGTTAGGCCGTCTTCCGCTCACGCCCCAACATCGTGCAGCCCGCCTCCAGTGGTGTCGCGACAGGTGTGAATGTAGGGACGAATGAAGACGTGTCGTCTTCAGCGATGAGAGTCGCTTCTGCCTTGGTGCCAATGATGGTCGTATGCGTGTTTGGCGCCGTGCAGGTGAACGCCACAATCAGGACTGCATACGACCGAGGCACACAGGGCCAACACCCGGAATCATGGTGTGGGGAGCGATCTCCTACACTGGCCGTACACCTCTGGTGATCGTCGAGGGGACACTGAATAGTGCACGGTACATCCAAACCATCATCGAACCCATCGTTCTACCATTCCTAGACCAGCAAGGGAACTTGCTGTTCCAACAGGACAATGCACGTCCGCATGTATCCCGTACCACCCAACGTGCTCTAGAAGGTGTAAGTCAACTACCCTGGCCAGCAAGATCTCCGGATCTGTCCCCCATTGAGCATGTTTGGGACTGGATGAAGCGTCGTCTCACGCGGTGTGCACGTCCAGCACGAACGCTGATCCAACTGAGGCGCCAGGTGGAAATGGCATGGCAAGCCGTTCCACAGGACTACATCCAGCATCTGTACGATCGTCTCCATAGGAGAATAGCAGCCTGCATTGCTGCGAAAGGTGGATATACACTGTACTAGTGGCGACATTGTGCATGCTCTGTTGCCTGTGTCTATGTGCCTGTGGTTCTGTCAGTGTGATCATGTGATGTATCTGACCCCAGGAATGTGTCAATAAAGTTTCCCCTTCCTGGGACAATGAATTCACGGTGTTCTTATTTCAATTTCCAGGAGTGTATTTCTGTATTCCCGAGTTTCCCGGAACATTTTTGTACTTCCTCCTTTCGTTGATCAACTGAAGCATATCTTCTGTTATCCATGGTTTCTTCCAGGTACCCTCTTTGTACCTATGCTTTTCTTTCCAACTTCTGTGATTGGCCTTTCTAGAGATGTCCATGCCTCTTCAAACGTAGTTCCTACTGAGCTATTCCTTACTGCTGTATCTATAGCCTTAGAGAACTTCAAGCGTATCTAGTCATTCCTTAGAACTTCCTTATCCAACTTCTTTGCGTATCGAGTCTACATGAATAATTCTTAAATTAAGCCTATTCTTCATAACTATTACATTGTGATCTGAGTCTATATCTGCTTCTGGATACGCCTTACTATCCGGTCTCTGATTTCGGAATCTCTGTCTGCCACGATGTAATCTAACTGAAATCTTTTCGTATCACCCGGCCTTTTCCAAGTATACCTCCTCCTCTTGTGATTTTTTAACACAGAATTCGCTATTATTAGCCGCATTTTATTATAGAACTCAATTAGTCTTTCTCCTCTCTCATTCCTTGTGCCAAGTCCATATTCCCCTGTAACCTTTTTTCTACTCATTCCCCTACTGCTACATTACAGTCCTCCATGACTATTAGATTTTCGTCTCCCTTTAAGTACCGTATTACCATTTCAGTATCCTCATATACCTTCTCTATCTCGTCATCTCCAGCTTGCGACGTCGGCATGTGTGCCTGAACTATTGTTGTTGGTGTCGGTTTGCCGTCGATTCGGATAAGAACAACCCTATCACTAAACTGTTCACAGTAACACTCTCTCTGGCCTCTCTTCCTACTCAAAACGCATACTTCCCCCGCTATGTTATTTTCTGCTGCTGTTGATATTATCCTAGTCTCATGTGACCAGAAGTCCTTGTCTTCTTTCCATTTCACTTCACTGACTCCTACTATATCTAGAGTGAGCCTTTGTATTTCGCTTTCCAGGTTTTGTAGTTTCCGTACTACGTTCAAACTTCTGATATTCTTCGCCCTGACTCGTAGAACGTTATCCTTTCGTTGATTATTAAATCTTTTTCTCGTTGTCGCCTACCCCTTGGCAGTCCCCTTCTGGAGGTCCAAATGCGGGCTTTTCCGAAATCTTTTGCGAATGGAGAGAACATCATAACACTTCTTCAGTTACAGGCCACATGTCCTGGGAACACACGTTACGTGTGTTTAATAGAGTGGTTTCCATTGCCTCCTGCATCCTCATGCCTTTGATCATTGCTGTCGGTCAGTGTTGGTTGACTGTTGCGATTATTCGTATTAATTCTACTACTAAGTCCACTGCAACGTCTTTGGAGCAGATGCCTCCTCGTGGTGTTCTCGGTTATCGGGCGTTCATGGTAACCACGTCTCAAGTTCTTGGTGTCGGTGAAACATCGACTAATTTTTTCATTGATAAACCATTGTGTGTTAGAACCCGTAGGTCTTGTAAACTGTCCCATGATGATAATATCTGTGTCTTAGTCCGTGGTAGAGGTGTTGATATGAAATGTAAAATAGTTGGCGATATGACGGTATATAACAGTATGTAATAAAGTGGTGGTACATCCTCTGAACGTTAGACATAGAGATGATCCTTTATTTTAATAAACCATATGACAGCAAAAAAGAAACCTGTTGGGTCAGTATGAATGATCCATCCCAAACATCCCAGTTACTCATATCTTGCTGTATCTCGTGAGTGTGTGCTGTTTGGACGTCTGCCAGCCGCGCTGACTAGAGTTCATCTAAATTTTTCAACAAAATGGTTCAAATAGCTCTGAGCACTATGGGACTCAACATCTGAGGTCATCAGTCCCCTAGACGTAGAACTACACCTTTGTCTGACTTGTCAACATGTTCCCTCCTGATGTGGTCGCACCCACGGTGAGGCTATCTGTGTAACTTAGCTACGGAACCCACATTACCGGTGGAAAGCTCAGTGGGGGAGTGGGACCTAATTCTTAAATAGACTTACTTTACATCATGAAATTAAACGTTTCTAACGGGAAAACATCTTCCGCTCCACGTTTCCACGGGTTTTAAATTCCAATTACAAGCTTGTAAAACTTGTAAAGGAGAGTGAGAACATAATATTTTGAATAAAAAACACAGGTCCGGAAATCTACCGTTTTCTTTCTACGACCGTTTCAATTCACATGTTTAACTCATCCACTTGTTTTTGAGGAATTGAGTTAGGTGAGACTCAGTACAGTTATTATGTAACCATTAAAAACGTAAGGAGACATCAGTTTATCACTTAAGCACTTTTGTTTGTATTAGCACCTCAACATTACGGTGTGGCAACCACAAATGTTGTTACATACATTGTACCTGCGAAGCATGTTCTGATACACACTCACCATCCAATCTGGCGTGTTTTCAGTTTATGATGCAGCGGCCAGAACTTGTGCCAGCAGACCTTTGCTCCAGAAATCTCATAAGTTAAGCTTTGCATTCGACGTCACAAAACGAATTCCATATGAGCTCAATCCTGCGATCGCGGCAGCCACGCGGTTGAACCACTTCGGCCTGTCCATCTTTCACCACGTGGTCGACTGACATGTCTCTGAACCGCACTTTGAGAAGTGAGGTGATGCACCATCATGTAGAAACCACAATAGTGGCATAGCTCCCAAGAATGGGTTCAGTATGTTTTTTATAGGAAGATCGAGTATGGAGGACAGTTGGCTTAAGAAGAAGCAGAGATGGATGCGTTACAAATCTGAACTGAAACCGTTATAGAGCGGAATCTATTCAAAATATTATTTACTCGCTCCCCTATACAAGTCCTAGAAATTCCAAATGGAATTTAGTTACGTTAGGAAGGCTAAATTCCAAACGGGAATTTCCGATCACCTTGAATAAGTTCCAAACGAGAATTTTCGATCACCCTGTATAAATTTTTTAGAAAGGTTACTTTATTCATTTATAATACCATTTAGTACTCTCCCATTACGTAGTTTTAGGCATGGGTAAAGGGAATAAACCATCCACGCTACGAATTTAACCATTCTAACATAACTGAATTCCGTTTTACTGTAGACATAACTCAAGAATTAGACTTTTTCATTTTACTGTAAACATAACTGAAGAATTACTCTTACAAGATCACTACCACACAACACCGCCATGATGACCAACAAATTTATAGCGCAGCTTTACTTCAGTGCCTGCGAGAATTTTGTTTAACCTTAAGTTTATATATTGCAGTGCAAAATTGGCGATTCTGTTATAATAACTAGGCTTTTGCTGAAGCGGTTTAAAACATTTACTGTCCAGACTCCCTGAGTGCCCTTCACTCTCGACAACGCCTGTACTAAGTAGATAAAGTAGTTCGGAATATCCATGGCACCCTCCTGCAACTACAGAGGCTGGGAAAGGAGACGTCTTCCTGCTGAATATCTGGGGACATGGGTATTGCGGGGAATGAAAGGGCGTATGTAGCAGCCAAGGCGGCGTGTCGATATCCTCAGTTAGTTCAGCGTGCCATCTCCGTGCATGCTGTCGCCTCACTGTGGAGGTACAGAATCATGTCCCGACGGAAGACGGTGTAGCTGGCAGTGACAGACAATCGGCTACGTCTAGTTAAACTCGCAGTGCAGCCGTGATGTACTCCCTTCCAACCACGCAGGTTGAATTAGGTCCTCTTTATTTGTCTTAGCATAGGGCACAGCCCTAAGAGAGGACCTTCCGATATATGGCGCTTTTGTACAGATCACCATGTCTCACATTTTACTAGGATTTGTTTTATTTCCGCGCCAAAGGGCGGGAGCCCATTTACGAGCAGATTTGCCCTCTATCAAACAAATGTGCTGCAACTTTCAAACTTCTGTGAATTGTCCGACTTGACCCCAAAATTTGAAGGCGACATTTTTAACGTGTTATTAGTGTGGCTGACTTGTTAATGCTTTTGGGGTTTAGTCACCGGATCTATTTTAGTTTTTCTCTTGTCTCTTTTAGTTTTGCGTAACAGTTTTAGGGCATTTGAACTCTTTCAACTTTATCTTGCATTGTGGGAGCTACAGTGACTTTGCAGGTGATCGTGTATGGCATTATGTGCGAGTGAGTTCGATTTTATCTCAGAAAGGTTTTTAGCTATGTTGTCTGTTTTAACAACATTTGTTTCCACGAATTTCGTTACGGTGTTAATAGCCTCCTCTTTCAGGACCGCTAACATCACACACACTATATATATCATAGGAATGTCCTTGGACAATAACATAGCATAACGAAACATGGGGCATATTTGTGACTGAACAAGTTTCTGACAGCAGTTGCGTGTTCAATCCAGTCTAAGTGATGGTCCAGAATTGTCCCCAAGATTTTTGCTTAAGGAGAAGTTATATCTGTGTCATTTAGGATGAAGGATGGAAGACATTTTGTCAACCGATGACCAGAGTGACTAAGATCACTTGCGTTTTAGATGGGGTTAAGTTTCAAATCTATGTTCAGCGCTCACTCTCATAAAGCAAGTAAATCAGCTTTTACGTGCTTGTTGGCTGTGCACAGTATGTGGAATTTGCTCTGAGATGTAACTGAAGGTAGTCAGCGTGTAAGTGGTGGTAGCAGTGGGAGTAAGTAGTTGACACATCATTGTCATATAATGAGAAAAGATATGCGTTGAGCAAGTGAAGATGTCGGCATGACAAAATGCCAGTGAGATCCTCTGCTATATCCGCAGGACAGGACAGATAGTTTAATTTGTGGAAAGGGGTCAAAATGAGTGGTTGTCAGCGGCACTGGAACGTACTACTTTATTCATTTGAGAGACATTACAAGAGTAAAGAAAACATTAAAAACAGAGCAAGCCTAACATTAATGTTAGAACTTAATTCCCGGCTAAATGCACCATTCAATCTCACGCCTCAAGGGCAAAAAAACTTTAATTGAAATCCGACTGAAGACCAATACCTTAAGAAAATGGCTCTGAGCACTATGCGACAACTTCTGAGGTCATCAGTCGCCTAGAAAGTAGAACTAATTAAACCTAACTAACCTAAGGACACCACACACATCCATGCCCGAGGCAGGATTCGAACCTGCGACCGTAGTGGTCGCTCGGCTCCAGACTGTAGCGCCTAGAACCGCACGACCACTCCGGCCGGCGAATACCTTATCTTTAAATAAATCTCTACATTAGGCTGAAGGCGCAAACAATCTCACGACTTAAGGGCAAAACAACTTTAATTTAAAACCTACTGAAGGCCAATAACTTAAGACCCTAAAACAGGAATTTGAATTGAAAAGGCAGAAGACCCTATGTTAAAACATTTCTATAAAGTAGGCTGATGGCCCGTACAATCTCAAGCCCTAAGGGCAAAACAACTTTAACCTAAAATCGGCTGAAGGCCACTACCGTAATGCTCCCAACAGGAATTTGAATTTTAAAAGGCATAAGGCCTTATCCTAAAATTTCTTTCAATCAGGCTGAAGCCGGAAACAAACTCACGCCTTAAGGGCAAAACAACTTTAATTTAAAATCGCCTACAAGCCGTACAGAAACAAACAGCAAGGACAAATGAGAAAAGGCCGCACATCAAATGGCGCCCAGAAGTTTCCAAGGGTCGGCCTAGAATTCAAACACTAACGCTCGCTTAGGTGAGACAGGCTGTCGGCCCAACAATTCTCAATCCGAGGACAACCCAACCGACAGACAGTCAACGGATCAAGCAACAGGATAACTTCCGCTCCACCCAACCAGCACACAACAGGGAGTTTAGTGGAACAACGCAGAAGGTATCGGCGCCCACAACAAATTACACATTCAGCTGTCGAACTACACTCCGTGCTGGATAGCCACGACACAGAAAGGAGAATAGACAACCTGAAATTACGTCAATGGCCAGGGTAGGTAACCAGAACGTTAACGGCCACAAGGCAGAAGATTACGCTGGTGCACTTCAATTCACAAATAATCAAGTTAAGTTAAACTCCACAGGAGGGTTGCTAGAGTTTCGTCAACTTCAAAACACACGTCACTGCCCTCGGGAATATCCCAAGAGCCCTCAACGAAATCCAAACGACACACAGTTGGGGATGGCTGGTAGATTAAGTAAAGACTCAACTTTCGTGTTCGGAATTGGTGAGCCACGGACCAAGTAGTAATGGGAACAGCCCCTCAAACGCCGACCGCGCGTGGACGCCGCCAGTGGCCCCAGTCAGACACACACCACGGAGACTTCATCGCTGCTCCATGCCAACTGACCAAATGCCTGCACACGGCACAACCGGAAACTATCGGTGCAATGCCAAAGATAATACAAGAGTGCGAATATCGATACACGCTGCTGTGGCGACTCGATGACAGAGAAGATAACAACATAATCACGATAACTGTGGGAGACTCAATCTCAGAACAGCAACCAAGGTTTAATGCAAGGCATAATACGAGCCAACCACATCTCAGCTAGTTTAGATCCTCAGCAGAAACTGGCGGTTCAACTGAACATTTGGGTTTGCTTATTCCTAGATTTTGTTGATTTTTCCATGCGGGACGAATCTATGAATGCCTTCTGTTAGAGAATGGGCATACTTCAGTATTACAATACTCACAGAATGACTAACTCCCTTGTATAGTCACTTGTAGGTGAGATAATTATGAGAGGTCGGATGCCGTTTGTATGTCTTAGGTGCTGTGTCTCTGATACTCACAAACTGCTCGAATGATTTAAAAATGTAGTTGGGTGTTTACTGCGCACTGGATTGTATGTAACAAACTTAAAAAGTGTTAATTCATCATCTTTTGCTATAACTTTCTTGACCATAGATTTAACATTAGATTAACTTCCAACTTACTCAACTTATGAGGTAGATTTTCCATGAATATGGGTTGACTTTTGCACTCAATAGCTTCCTCTTACTCAGTTCTCAGTTGAAACACTAAAATTTCTTGACTATTACTACCTTCAGTAAACTTTATCTAAAGATACGCACTCTTGGAAGTTTACTTCGTATCTCTTTGTGATGCCTTGCCTCCTGAACACACTTATTCAGTTGTATAATTTCTACTTTGTGCTTTTTTTATTTAAACAGCATGGAATTGTACTTCGGATTGTAATTCTTTAAAATCATCAATTAATTTGTTCCAAGTAGATGTCACTTTCTTATAACCAGCATCTAACTTGAATCACATTTCCGCTCCTTCCAATTACCTTTTAACTCATTGTGGTTAACCTGTAACTTGTTAACCAACTCTGATCTCAATTTTCCATTAGTAAAAGCAAATTTGTTACGGAATTTGTTACACATTTCTTGCATGACTGTGAGCCAGTTTGGGTCTTACTCCTCTCCAGATTAACTGTCATTTTACTAGCTTCTTCCTCTTTTGATCCCACGTGTGCCTTCTTGCTCGTAACCTAATCACTCATTTCCTACACTTGCTGATTGTCTTACATAAGTGTTACGGCATACAGTATAGCCTTCTTGTATTATCCCTTTCCTTACTTTCTTCTTGAGCCGCGCGTGGCTCACGATTGTGTCCTGTCGTTCCTGCAGTTCTGAAACGGCGAGAATTTCTTTTTCACTTTTTGTGAATGTCTTCTGGCACAACTATCCTTGCTCACCTTCGCTGTCCGTGAGAGGCAGCAGCATCGTTATCGGTAGTGGGTTCGTATTACTATCTGTAGAGCGACCGCGAATATTTCCGGGTTCTGCTCTGACAGGAGGGACGGCGTTGGTGAACGGAGTCGGTGGAGTGAATCTGTGCAGTGAGTCGGCAGAGTCAATCGGAAGGCGGACAGTCACATGTTAGTCAGTCGGCTCTGAGTATTAGTCGCTTTTGGGTTGAGTACTGAGTCGGGTTTGTCGTTACTCGGCGGTTGGACGAGTTGGTAGTCAGTATCAGGCAGGCCCGCACGATGCAAGTATGCGTCGGAACCTTGGTCGACGCAGACGGAAGGTCGTTGGTCGGTCGGTCGGTCGGTCGGTCGGTCGGTCGGTCGGTCGGTCGGTGGCCTGGTCGTCGCATGGCGACATATGGTCTGCTGACCACTGACACCAGTAACGGTCGGGTCCGTATGGTGTTAGTATTCGCCGGGACCGCTGTCGGCGAAGGTGGGCTGCCGTTGGTCTTTTGCTCGGCCCATCGTCTTAGTTGACGACGTCTTGGATCCTCTGGACGAACACCACTTTCCGAGTTGGGATGTGGTTGGACCTCGTTGGTTCGCTGGAACTGAGCAGCGACGTGGTCTGCCCAGCGCGGAGCCAGGCCGGGGCTTTTGGCTGCATTTGAAGACGCTAGCTGTACGAGCGACGTTTCACTTTCCTCAGAAGCAGGATCCTTAGGACGAGTAATTAGTTACCTGTTCTTCATACTCGACTGTTACAATTTGTTCGTTATTTGTGGACAGCTGTTTCCTCAGCCGTTGGAGCGTGTGGTAACAAGTCGTGTGTTTTGTTGCCTAGAATCTGCAGCTTCCCTTAGTCACTTGACAGTTGTGATTTGTTTTTTCGGTATTCTTCAAACTTGTCTTGAGTGGTATTTGATGCCTTGATCTTGGTGAGGCCGAGTTTGAAGTTATTCGTGTGTTGGTTTACTCTTCATCGGCCGATATTTTCCATTCTAGAATTAAATTTTCGCTCTACAGCGGAGTGTGCGCTGATATGAAACTTCCTGGCAGATTAAAACTGTGTGCCGGACCGAGACCCGAACTCGGGACTTTTGCCCTTCGAGGGCAAGTGCTCTACCAACTTTTTTTTTAGGTTCCGCCAAAGAAACAAAAATTAAATATGCCTCCGAACCTATCATAAAAAATAATAAAAGGAGAAAGGAAAGGGTATAATGCTTACTATATTTTATTTGGTGTTCATTTTGTTCTTATCTTGTTCTGGTGTATTTATTTGGATTTGAACGCAGGTCTCTTGCCCATTATTGTATCTTTTTCTATACATATCAATGTGCGAAGAGTCATAGCTAATCAAGCCTGGAAAACTAAAACAGAATGAAGATACCATCGATGATATTAAACGTAAATAACATGAAAAGAAAGCTACCACGTTGTAGTTAGGCTTCCCATGCGACTGCGCCCACTAATAAAGCTTGTTCAATATATAATCGTTTGCAGTTCGTTCTGACCTCATCTGCCACTGCCTAGAACATTCCAGCTGCACGGCGGGCTGTGAAAGGCACTCCATAGGTAGTTTGCGAAGCATTGTCGATATCTGGTATGCCCGGAAATAGCATGATGTCTTTCTTGCAAACATGGCCAGAAGTCAAGGAAATTCATGTGTCCGTCACGACAGAGGTAATGGATCGCATGTCCACGTATTCAGGTGACGGAGTTGGTTCGAGTCTTGGGGTAAAATGTCTCATCCGGAAACAATAACGTGCGTGCAGATATATGCTCCGTCCTAACTCGCAAGAGATACGCCAGCATCTGCCGCACTTGGTGCCAAACCGGTTCGACCTCTCCACAGGTGAGACGGTGCTCGTCAGAATCTACTGTGTTACAACCCACACAATTGGGAGATACTGCCATGTGGATATTGTAGAGACTGTCTTGCGTCACCAGCTTCCCATTAACGACTACGTACCATTGGGAAACAACGGCGGAATCAAGCATGGCATCGTGTACAGTCTTCCACACCACGCGCCACCGTACGTCAGGATATTTTAGTTATACCACATTTAGGGGGCGGTGTTGCAGCATGTCGTGATATAGGCGTCGAGTCGTGGCCATTTGTGGTGTCGTGTGCGCTACACTGCAATAACTTTGTTCCAAATAGAAACGTCCTAAATAAAATAGGGGCGCTGGGATGTCCTGTAGTGGCACCGGCGCCCTTAGTGAAGCAGGCCGTAGCGCCGTCAGAAGCAGACTCGTGAGGCTCGTAGGACAACGGCGCAGCAAACATAAATGTGAACTAACATAGAGGGCAATGGCCCTATCATGGACGTTGACTAGGCCGAGACCACCTTTTTCCTTGGGGAGGGTAAGAGATACGTATCTGATCTTTAGTAAAATACCAGCGGTGACGAAGTATCCCAGCGCTGCCATAATGCTAATAGCCAAGGGTTTCGGAATGGAAAGCGTTTGGGCGACATGCGGTATGCGAGACGCAAGGTATACATTGGCATAATACGCCCGCTGAACGATGTTGAGACATCGCAGGCGCTGATTTGCAATTCCTGCCCTAATTTGGTGAAGAAGGCGTCGATAATTGAGCGTCGTCGCGCGTCACATGTCGTTCATGAAATCTAAGCCCAAGCAGCGGATAGTATCACTGAAGCGTAACGGGGCAATGTGTTCCTGCGATAGCCCAATCCCGATGCTCAAGGCGACAGACTTGTCAACGTTGATTTGGCTACCAGAAGCTGTACCGTAGGTTGCAATCCAGTCCAACGCCGCGGAGATATCGTCGGCTCCTCGTATGACGATCATCAAATCATCCGCATATGCGGTGCAGCGGTAGATGGAGCCGCCGAACTGTATCCCAGTGAGCCTGTCTCGGAAACCGCACAACAAAGGTTCTACGGCCAATGCAAATAACAATGTTGATAATGGACATCCCTGTCGTACTGATCGGCGGATCGGCATGGGTGCCGTGAGTCTTCCATTAACAAGAACTCGAGAAGTAGCCCCATCCACAAGACGTGTCAACACTGTGATAAAGGGGTCGGGATATTCTATGCGCCGTAGAACGGCAGTGAGGAAAGTGTGGCCCACACGGTCAAAAGCCTGCCTAAAGTCGATAGACGCCGCCAGGGCTGCCGGCAAACGTCTCACCCATGCAAGGGAGATGAGATCTCTGTAACGACAAAACGCAGTTGTGATGTTATTGGGTCCCCCCAAGGACATATGATCGCTGGACAGGACGTGCAATAGTGTGCCGCGAAGACGTTCTGATAGCAGCCTCGAAAAGATCTTGAAGTCGCTGGTCAATAACGTTAAGGGGTGATAATCGCGGACATGATTCCGTCCCTTCGGCTTATGGATGGGGACAATCAGTCCTTCCAAGAACGGTGCAGGCAACGGTATACCCGGGGACATCAATTCCTGACAAATTGCAACCCAACACGGTACCTACAGTTGTTTAAATGCTCGATAGAACTCTAATGGTAATCCATCGATTCCTGGTGATTTGTGGGGAGCACCTTTACCAATGGCGTCGAGCACTTCCTCTTCTGTCACTTTTCCCAGTAAAGTCGGTACCATGTCTGGCGGAACTGTACCGTGGACATGTGCTGAAACGGTGTCTACCGTCGCCATATCAGGAAGCACTGCTGAATAAAGTTGAGCGGAATGCCCATAAAAGGCTTCTGCTATATCTGCTTGTTCTGCCCCGTGTCGTCCGTCGTCCGTTATCATGTCGGTTACCAGTGCCCTACGGCGCCTCCTGCGTTCTAGGAGCACGTGGTGCATAGATGGCCTTTCTGATTGTATCATGTCTGGAGCACGCGACCGTATAACAGTACCTTGTAAATGATGGCGTGCTAAGGAGACGAACTGGGCTTTCGCGCGATTGACTATGATCTGCCGGTCAGGTGAGGGCTCCATAGCAAGACATTCCCGTAGGACGGTGTAATAAAAGTTTTCCGTGCTCCTCCTCCATGCCGCCGCTTCCCGGCCGTAAGCCATGAAGGTGCGCCTAAGAGCAGGCTTTGCACATTCAATCCACCAACTGAGGGTCGATCGGTAACGACCACGACGCTGTAAGAATGCGTTCCACGACTCTTCGATGGCACCTTTACACGGCGGATCGTCCAGATGGGCCACGTTCAGTTTCCAGGGGGATCTACTGCGCCACACACGTGCAGATTGGAGGGCAATGGTGCAAATATAGGCTGTGTGGTCGGTGAATGCAGTGGGCCAAAGCTCTGCTCCTCTCGTCGCCGTCGAAAGGATGCTTGTGACATAAATCCTGTATAACCGACTTGATGAATGGCTTGTATAATGGGTGTATCCAGGAGCTGGGCCATGGATGTGGCGCCACGTGTCAATCAGGTGGAGGTCACGCACTAGCATTTCCAATTCCGCACAAGGGACGTGATGTGGCTGCTGATCAGACGGAGATAATGTACAGTTAAAATCTCCTCCGATCACCATATCGTCTATCCGTCCCATAAATAGACGCGTAATATCTTCCGAAAAAAAGCGGGCCCGATCTCTCCGTCTCCCTGTACCTGAAGGGGCATATACATTGATGAGTCGTACACCGTTGACAGTTACTGCCATGGCTCTTGCACTCGGTAAGTACAGTAAGTCCGTAGCCGCCAAACCGTCCCGTAGCAGAACAGCCACACCACAATCGGAAGAAGAGGCGTGGTAGATGTGGGCGGTATATCCGTAGAAGTCAGGGAAACTAGCGACACATACTTCCTGTAAGAGGGCCACGTCGACGTCCGCTACATCAAGCATGCGTTGTAGCACTGTCAGTTTGTGTGGTGCCCTTATCGCGTTGATATTGATTGTGGCAAGGCGAAAGGTGTGCTGCCTAGCCTCTTCGCCTAGGATAGACTCTATGGCAATCAAAGCTAACCGCAAGAGATGCCGGACCCACCAAACCCGTTACAAATTATGAGTCTTGCACGCTAGGAGTGGCATCTCCAATGCCACCCCCTCCCCTCTCACCCGTGCACTCTTCAGCAAGTTCCTCAACATCGTCCGACCACAGTGGCTGCAACACGGTGCTGTGAAGCTGATCGACACCTAAATCTCTCGCACGTTCGTCGTCTTTGATAGAGGTAGACGGAGCGCCATCTATCGACGCGACGTGCTGCATCTGTTGTGCAAGAAGTAACTGGGCACTCGTAGTAGGGGCAAGTGAACCGTCTACACCACTTAGATCCTCAGCAGGCGCAGCATCCATGCCGTCTGATGAGATGTCACCTTCTTGACCGGCCGTGTGTAGGAGGCAATCGTCAGAAGGGGTCCGCAGACGTCGCTTCCGTCGTCGAGGCGAACGTTGCTTTCGAACGTGGATATCCGTATGCGAATGTGGGAGGCAATCCATCGTCGTATCACCTTCCGCTAGGAAAGCCGCGGTCGGGACAGTGTTCGCGTCCACGTCCATCGCGTTCTGAATGTTACGTTGCATCTGGAGTCCGTAGGACTGTTGCTGCTGTTGTTGCTGTGGAGGGGGCGACATATGTGTTGGCATGGGGGGTCCTTCCTCTTCCTCCCTTGGTACTTCTGGCGTCGATGGATGTGTCTGATCGCCCGTTTCGTCCTCAACTATGGTGCGCATCGTCGTCTGTGCGTACGTGAGGGGCAGGATTGTCGTCCCCGTCGGGGAAACGGAGTCTCCCACTGGTATCTGCGTAATTCGACGTTGTAAGCAGCTCGATCGAACATGGCCTTCCTGCCCACATCCGGAACAGGTACACGGTTGACCGTCGTACATGATGACTACACGACAGCCGCCGATGTTCAAATAGGACGGCACATGTTTCTTGAGCTCAAGTTTAATTTGGCGCACACCATTGTAGACATTATACGTCGAGAAAGTTTGCCACTTTTCTGCAACGTGGCTGATAAAATGGCCATATGGTCGGAAGTCGTTCTTGACAACTTCCTCTGGGACCTCGAAGGGGAGCTCAAAAACCCTCACAGTCCTTAGGCCCATGCCTGCATGATCCACCGTCACTGCACCGATATGCCCGTCAGAATGTTTGAATCTGAGAGAGCTCGAGTATTTAGACACCACTGTCGTGTAGACCTCTGCACTGGTCATTTTAACATAAACCACGCTCGCCGTTATAGAAAAATGTATTCCGACGACAGTCGCCGAATCTAAACGTAGATCGTCGCCTATGAACTGTTCTATTTCATAGGCTCGAGGACGCGCGTTATCTGGTTGGAAAGTAATTTTGATCGTATCGTGGCGCCATGTGTGTGCCATAGTCGCACTGAACGTGGAACTAATACAACTCGCGCCGCGAGAAGGTAAACACAAGCAAGCGCTCCCGGTCGCGAACGGCGGGGCGCAGCGGACGTCCTCGCCCCACCGCAGCCGAAAGCAGACTTTTTTATTTTTTGTTCGTTGCATCTGCTCGGTGCGGACGTCGCAAGACACGCATGACAGTTCGTCGTTGATCCATTAACTCAGTTTTTTTTTTATTGCTGAGTTACCGTGCAGGCAACTGAGTTAACCAAGCACGACTCACGCCCCGTCCTCATAGCTTGGAAGGTAGGGGACGAGGTACTGGCGGAATTAAAGCTGTGAGGACGGGGTGTGTCGTGCTTGGGTAGCTCTGTGGTGTCACCGCCTGACACCACACTTGCTAGGTGGTAGCATTTAAATCGGCCGCGGTCCGGTAGTATACGTCGGACCCGCGTGTCGCCACTATCAATGAATGCAGACCGAGCGCCGCCACACGGCAGGTCTAGAGAGACTTCCTAGCACTCGCCCCAGTTGCACAGACGACTATGCTAGCGATGGTTCACTGACTTCTACGCTATGATTTGCCGAGACGATAGTTAGCATAGCCTTCAGCTAAGTTATTTGCTACGACCTAGCAAGGCGCCAGTATACGTACAGTTGATATTGTGAATCATGTACCATAAAGAGCGACGTTCTCCATTAATGGATTAAAGTTAAGTATTCCACCAGCCACGTCCGTTTTCTCAATTCTAATTCCCTTGTCATGTTCCAGACCTCACGCCAGCCTGCGTGAGCTAAAACGCGTGCATTTCGGCCTCCTTTAGGAACACGGTTGGCTCTCCTGCCAACCACAACATTGGCCACGAGGGTAAAAGTGTTCTTATCTAAATTGTCCAGATTTACTTGTGTAATGGCCTCGCCACAATCTCCAGATGTACTGACCGAATTTTATCGCTTACAGAATCAGCAGACGCACGCCTTACTGGATGCTCTTGGACATCTCGTCCAGGGTCAACGTGCGATGTAAAACGATGCTGCAGCAGCCGCTTCACCGCTAAAGCAGCCACAACACGATGTTGCACCCACTTTTCGACCTTTTGATGCTCCACTGGAAAGCTGGACGGCGTGGTCACGCCAATTTGGATTCCATCTCGCCGCCTACAGAATTCAAGGTAACGAGCGGCAGCCTTTTTTCTTATCGTCAGTAGGGGTGACCACGTACCGTGTGACACTCAAATTATTTCCCCGACGCGACGTAGCAACTCTGTCCTACGAAGAAATTTTGTCTGCATTAGATGCATATTTTAAAGAATCAGTCTAAGTAGTTGCCAAACGGTATACCTCCTTTCGTACAAAACGTACGACAGGTCAGACTAATTGGGAGTGGGTTGCAACCTAGCAAGGCCTTACTAGGGATTGTGCTTTTCAGTGTGAATGTGGACTCCCTTATTCAGATACTATAGTACGTGATGCGATTGCAAAGAACGTTTCTGATGTTCGTATAAGGGAACAGATTTTGAAACTAGTAACTCCCTCCCTTCAACAAGTGATGAACACATTGGATCGGCAGGACACACTTGACATTGCTCAGGAATCAATTGAAACTTCGCCAGCAGTGTGTCACGTTAATCGTCCCGCCGGGCGAGCTGCACGGACCAGTAAACAAATGCAAGCAAATGCAGTGATCAAATCATGCCCGCGGTGTGCTACTAAACATTCGCGTGAGAGTTGCCCGTCACGCCAAGCTATTTGCTTTTATTGTAACAAAAACGGACATGTTCAGAGTGTTTGCCAGAAAAAGCTCAGGTTGGAAGCTCAAAACCGTTCCAGGCCCTTTGCTTATCGCCGGAATCGAACCAAGGATCCTCAGGCTGGCGAAACTTCGCCCATGGAAATTCATGTAGTTCACTCTACTCCGCCCAGTGCCACTCTCTCTAACAGTGACTGTGTTCGTCCCAAAAATAGCGTGCGTCGACATCGCCGGAACCCCTGTCAAGTCGCAAGTGATTATGTACCAGTGTCAGTTCACGTTGCACGAGACAGTCGCTCTTGTCGTCAGCAGGACAATAAACTTTTTGTGGACTTGGACGTTAACGGCAAAGTTATACCATTCCAGCTCGATACCGGAGCTTCAGTTTCACTGATCAATCAAGACACTTACAAACTGCTGGGCACACCTCCGCTGCGTGCCGCAAAGGTTAATTTAAGAAGTTATTCCGGTCAAGGTATCCCTGTGTTAGGACAGTGCAGCCTTCTTGCAACATATAGAGGACAAACAAAACCTCTGTCATTTTACGTCCTTCGTTCTTCTTCTGCAGTGAACTTGTTTGGTTTCGATTTATTTCAGTTGTTTAACTTGTCTATAGTAAATCAGGTCCTATCAGTGAACCAGACTGTGCCTTCAGACAGTGTTTCTCGACTATGTGAAGAATTTGCAGACATTTTTGCACCCGGACTCGGTTGCGCTAAGAACTATAAAGCACATTTGGAACTGAAAGTAAACGCGCAACCGAAATTTTTCATAGCGCGCAATGTTCCCCACGCATTGCGTGATGAGGTCGCAAAAACATTACACGATTTGGAGTCACAAGGTGTAATTGAACGTGTGCAGGCTTCTCTCTGGTCATCGCCCTTAGTAATTTTGCAAAAACCTTCCGGAAAGTTGAGACTTTGTGTAGACTTCAAGGCAACAGTGAATCCACAACTAGTGATTGCAACTTTTCCTTTACCCCACCCGGGAGATCTTTTTGACAAACTGTGCCCGGGTAAATATTTTTCGAAGTTGGACCTAGCAGATGCGTACTTGCAAATACTGGTGGACGAAGAATCCCAGCGCGTTTTGGTGGATAACACGCATCTTGGTTTTTATCGATTCAAACGACTGCCATTCGGGTGTGCATCCGCCCCTGCATTGTTTCAGCAATATCTATAAACTGTTTGTGCGTCGGTCCCAACTGCAGCAAATTATCTGGACGATATTGTGAACTCCGGAAAGACGGAAGAAGAACATTTGGCCAATCTCAGAACATTATTTCAGGTCTTGCAACAAAATGGTCTTCGCTTGCGGAAGGACAAATGTGTGTTTTTTGCTCGGGACTTGCCATACTTGGGACATGTACTCAATGCCCAAGGCATACATCCCAGTCCCACGCACCTTCGTGCCATACAAGACTTGCCTTCTCCGCAGAATTTGAAGCAGCTACAGAGTGTGCTGGGAAAAATAAATTACTATATCAAATATGTTCTGCATGCCTCTTCCATTTCATCTCCGCTGCATCGCTTACGTCTGGACGACGGAATGCGAACGCGCCTTTCGCCAATTGAAATCGGCGTTACTTTCCAATACTTGCCTGACGGCATTCGATCCCCAGAAGCCCCTATTGTTGATTGTGGATGCATCGGATTTCGGGATCGGAGCCGTGCTTGCGCCCAAAGATGGGTCGCACGATCGCCCTATTGCCTTTGCATCCAAATTGCTCTCGTCTGCGCAAAGAAATTATTCATAGATCGAGAAACAAGCATTGGCTCTCGTATTTGGTGTTACAAAGTTTCATGATTTCTTGTATGGTAGTCACTTTACTATAATCACAGACCCCAAACCTTTGACATCGCTTTTTCATCCGACCAAGCCTGTACCTCCACGTACAGCGCAGAAATTCATTCCCTGGTCTATTTTCCTCTCGCAGTTTCGCTACGATATCTTGTATCGGTCCACTGCTAAGCATGGAAACGCCGATGCGTTGTCCCGCCTGCCTGTTGCTGAGGATAGGGCATTCGATTCCTTCGAACTTGCTTGCATGTTCATTGATGCGGAAACCGATGACGTGGTCGAATCGTATCCGACTGATTTTCGTCGTGTAGCTACAGCCACAGCTGCCGACCCTGTCCTTGCTCCCGTTCTGCGTTTTGTTGCTACGCAATGGCGCTTGTCAAAGTCACGGATCGGGGACCCGTTGATTCGCCGATTTTTTGCTCACAAGGAGACACTTTTTGTACGACGTGGTGTTTTGCTGTTGCGTTCTGATAATGATCAGTCCAGGGTTGTGATACCACGTTCGTTAGAGTCCTCTGTCTTACAGCTTCTCCACCAAGGACATTGGGGTATAGTGAGAACGAAACAACTTGCTCGTCAGCACTGTACTTGGTTCGGAATCGATGCCGCGATTTCGAATATGTGCTCTTCTTGCAGGGTGTTGGCCGAACTCCAATCAGCACCACTGCGGAAATTTTATGCATCGCAAATAGCCACTTCCCCTTGGCAACGCTTACACATCGATTTTGCTGGTCCGTTCTGGAATGCTCGATGGTTGGTTGTGGTAGATTCATTCAGTAATTTTCCTTTTGTTGTCTGTATGTCCTCCACGACGTCATCTGCCCCCATCCAAGCGTTATCCGCAATTTTTTGCATTGCAGGTCTTCCACAGACTATTGTTTCCGACAATGGCCCACAATTCATGTCCGCAGAATTTCAGTCCTTCTGCAAGGCCAGTGGCATTCAACATCTGACGTCTGCGCCGTTTTCGCCACAGTCAAACGGTACCGCTGAACGATTGGTCAGGACTTTCAAGTCACAGATGTTGAAGATGAAAGAGTCGCATTCTCGGGAGGACGCGTTATTGCTCTTTTTGTCCTCGTATCACTCTCAGCCTCGAGATGGTCGCTCGCCGGCTGAGTTGCTCCACGGTCGTCATAATCGAACCTTGATGTCTTTGCTACATCCGCCGCATCAGGTTCCGCGGCAGACACCTGCTTTTGCTCCAGGAGACGTTGTCTACTATCGCCACTATCGAGGTTTACGGCGTTGGCTCGAAGGGCGCATTCTTCGATGCCTCGGACGTGCTATGTATCTGGTTTTGGGGGCCTCTGGTGAGGTGCGTCGGCATCTCAATCAGCTGCGCCTCTGTCGTCGCACGGGATCTGCCGCTCGCCGTCTGCTTTCAGCGACGGTGCCGTCCCGTCAGCCCCCTGGGGACCCATCTATTGGCTCGCCTCAGCCCCAGGTGTTACCGACGGTGCCTTGCGTTTTGCCCCATGGCGACGCGCCGCCGCCGCCGCCTGTTCTCCCGCCGGCGACGCCCGTAGTGGACCCGTCGCTGCAACCCTGTAACCGCCGTGCGCCTCCCTGGGTCACGCGCCCAGTTGTCCTCCGACATGGAACTCTTGCCCGCTCCGGACCATATGTCGTCTTCGCCCGTCGGGTGCCCCGGCCCGATGGAGGTCGACCCTTCGGCCCCTCCTGTCTCTCTAAGGGCGCATACACCGCATGTTGGCGTGCACCCTGGAGCAGGTTTTCAGGCGTTTCCTAGCTCCCCGCGGTCCGAATGGCAGGTTGTGGGTGGCACAGCCACAATTGTTGTTAGGCTCCCCACCTCGTCGCCTGTGTCAACATGCGGTCTTCCCCACGGCGGGCGAAAGCCTTACGCCACAACCGTACGCCGATTTGCGGGGGAGGAATGTGGTGTCACCGCCAGACACCACACTTGCTAGGTGGTAACCTTTAAATCGGCCGCGATCCGGTAGTATACGTCAGACCCGCTGTCGCAACTATCAATGATTGCAGACCGAGCGCCGCCACACGGCAGGTCTAGAGAGACTTCCTAGCACTCGCCCCAGTTGTACAGCCGACTTTGCTAGTGATGGTTCACTGACTTCTACGCTCTCATTTGCCGAGACGATAGTTAGCCTTCAGCTACGTCATTGGCTACGACCTAGCAAGGCGCCAGTATCCGTACTATTGATATTGTGAATCATGTACCATAAAGAGCGACGTTCTCGGTTAATGGATTAAAGTTAAGTATTCCACCAGCTACGTCCGTTTTTCTCAATTCTAATTCCCTTGTCATGTTCCACACCTCACGCCAGCCTGCGTGAGCTAAAACGCGTGCATTTCGGCCTCCTTTAACCATACGGTTGGCTCTCCTGCCAACCACAACAGCAGTCACATGTCCAATTGACAATATTCCGACGATCGAAACACAGACCGTTGTTTTTTAATGTCACTATGTAGGAGCCGCCGCTTGCACTGGGAAGTCAGTTCCGGCGAGATCGTGCACCAGCACTCTCACCTGAAGATGGCGGCCAGTTGGACCGCGGAAATATTGTGTCATGAGGACGTTATGATCCGGCTGAATACCCGAGAAGAATAGTATCAATTATTACGGCGGGAAAGCCTTCGTAGTCACATCAGAACCCTCTACGGGGAGGAGATGGTGGAACTTGTGAAGAAGTTTGATAAACTTCGTAAGAAGAAAGGCAAGTTGCCTTTTTGCTGAGATGCCGCGATGGAAGAGTAATACCTAAATTTGCTAGATTTGTGCATTTTATTGATACCAAAACGGCCAACAACATCAAGAAGCGTGCTAGTTTCACCTTAGTCAAGGAGCGCATTCTCTTCACTCTAAGACAACTGGATCTCGTATCCGAGGATTTACTTTGCTTGCACTTCGACTTACCGTCGCTGCTGTCGGATGCATCCTGGGAATGGGTGGATAGTTCTTCTTGGGCACTATCAGATTGGACGCATAGGAGCGCCGTCAGGAAATAGTCTTAGAAGTTTCAACGGCTTTCTTCTCAACCCATGATGTCTGATGACGACACCCGTCGAAGGACAGGTCGAACAAGAAGTGTCCAGCTTTTCGGAGGACCAAGCTGAAGAGATTAGGCAAGAGGTCTCACATACATTGCGGCGGGCGCCGCCTCCACGGAGTAACATCTCCTCTCTCGAAAGGGCAGCCGTCGGGTCCATTAGAGAAGACGAAGATCTGATAGTTCTACCAGCGGACCAACGCAACACAACTGTTCTTCTGTCACGTGATGACTATCTTGGAAAGATGGATCTCTTACTCGAAGACTCGGCACACAGAACATTGCAGGACGACCCAACTGAACGAATAAAACGGAAGACGCTTTCACTGCTGAAGAACAGTTCTTTACCTGACGACGTTCTCAAAAAAACTTCGTCCTGATGCTTCCATGCCACCGAGATTATATGGTCTACCCAAGATTCATAAGAAAGGGGTCGGACCCACGTGTCGCCACTATCAGTGATTGCAGACCGAGCGCCGCCACACGCAGGTCTACAGAGACTTCCTAGCACTCGCCCCAGTTGTACAGCCGACTTTGCTAGCGGTGGTTCTCTGTCTTCTACGCTCTGATTTGGCGAGACGATAGTTAGCATAGCCTTCAGCTAAGTTATTTGCTACGACCTAGGAAGGCGCCAGTATCCGTACTATTGATATTGTGAATCATGTACCATAAAGAGCGACGTTCTCCATTAATGGATTAAGTTCAGTTGGTAGAGCACTTGCCCGCGAAAGGCAAAGGTCCCGAGTTCGAGTCTCGGTCCGGCAAACATTTTAATCTGCCAGGAAGTTTGATATTTTTCTATTATCCGTGCAGTTGGATCTGACCGTTGGAAACCCGTCAGATTGTCGGTCGGTCGTGAACCGTCCATAGGTTGTGTTGCCTTGCGATCAAGTGGTTCTCGGTCTGGGTGCCTGTCTCACCTAAGCGTGTGTTAGTGATACTTCCCAGGCCGATCCTTGGAACCATCTGAGCGCCGCTCCTTATATTTTGCATAGTGATTTCTTTGTAGTCTTAAGTACTCTTTGTGGCCTTCAGCCGAGTTTTCGGCCTATTTAAGTTAAACATTGAAATTCTTGGTCTCGGTCTTAAGCCATAACACTGTTTCTGAGTAATGTGTGGTCTTCAGCCAATTTAAATTAAATAAAGGATGTCTTTCGTTAAAACATTGAGAGTTTTAATTGTTGCTTGTGTGATTGTGTGTTTTAAGAAATAAAGTTTATATGTTGAGTGCAACTCTCAGTATTTTATTTTGGCCCCTTTCCGCAAATGTAACCACATCTGCTCTGTCGCGCTAGCCCAGGGATGTCACTTCTTACTCTGAATAATTAAAATAATGTGTTTATGAACTTTTCTTAAAACCTGAAACGTCCCCTTAGAAAATTTATACATGACTGTGCTTAAACTGACACACAATATTTTTAGCGCAACGCAATCTGACTTCCAAAAATCCCTACGAAAGAATGGCCCTGACTAACATTAACCTATACGTTTCACAAATCACTTACCTCACAAAAATCTTCGTTACTCAAGCTACTGCAATACAGCGAGCACCACTACTGCCTGCTAAATAAAATATTCAAACTACTGAAGGCACTAACTACTGACATGCATAGTTAGCAAATGAAAGATTTTAATACAGAACAGACAATGTATTTACCTTAATAGTTATAATATATAAATCAGTTCGTGACACCAATTCTTACAAATTTCAAAACTCCGCCATCTCTCTCCCCACGTCCACCACTGCTGGCGGCTCACCTCCAACTGCGCAACGCTACGCGCTGTTAGCATCCAGCTGCCGCTGCCCAACACTACAATGGCAGACAACAATGCAAACCAGCCACAGACTGCACACGGCACAGCCAGTGATTTTTCATACAGAGCGCTACGTGGTGTTGGCGTTACCAATAAAAATACTTAAACAGCCTACTTACATAGACCCCATGCTCCCCACAAAAAAATTTACAAATTGTTTTGGGCAGTGGCCAATACAGATTTGAAAAATTTTTTCATAATTACAATAACAAAGACATCAAATGCACACACTTATTGATACAATGTTGGTCAAAAGCTAAAATTTTCTCACAGTCCATACAGACAGTCCTGATCGTTCATCACAGTAAAATTGCAGTGTTTTTCTCAGAGTCTGAGCAATAAAAGAAATTGCACTTGGAAGTATTGGATTTCTAAGCAGTCCTGAAGAAGTAGTGTTGTCCTTCCAACGGAAAGACTGTGCTGACTCTTGACATGCAGACAGGTAATGGGCCACAACTGAGCAAACCCACAGCAGAGTCAGTCGAAGTTGAAGACTATTGGTAGGTAGGTCATCACAGAGCAGGCCCACTGTAGTCCTGGTAGAGATTAGGGTACTGGTGGACCACCAGAGGTACAGACCCACTGCAGTCCATGTAGAAATAATGGTATTGGTGGGCCATCGAAGGTGCAGACCCACTTCAGTCCTTGTAGACATGGCCAACAGCCATCTGTTGCGAATGTGCAGTTGCACAATCACCCTCGAAGAGTCTTGCGGAGAATATAGCAAGTCCATAAACCACCACTTGCCCAATCACAAAGAATTTGTTTGAAATGTCCTTAGAACCAGCAATGCTGTTGTCCAGTCCCTTGCTGAATTATTAACACATGTGCAAACACTAACAGTCCCTACTTCTCACATATTGTCCATATACTCTGACCAACAGAAACGTGTGCAGTGAAATGTAATTTACAAGTTACTTAATTTGATGAACTGGTGTCAATTACAATTTTATATCATAAGAATGCAATAACAAAGGTACAAAAAATATCATTAAAGAACATAACAATACAGATAACATTTGCAGTAGTATAGCTTTTACAAAAGAATCGAAATAACAAATACATCAGTGTTACAAAAATTATAAGTACATACATAAAATATCAGAATAACTTTTGAAACATCAACTTCACACATGAGCATTAGAACAAAATAGAATAAATAATGTGTAAACATCTTTACGAAGTAAATAACATGTTATTAACGCAAATTATATTTGAGGATAACAGTATTCCTCATCATAGTGAATGTAGCTGAATATTAGAAAATTCTACAACATAAGTCTTATCAGATGAATATATAGAGACAGGAAGAACATAAATACACATGGGTACACAAACACATAGTGGGATAACACAAGGAAAGGACAGGGTTTGTTTTACTGCAGTATTTTGCAAACAAAACTTTCTTTACTTCTCGGAGATCTCCCTTCGTTCTTCATTACTTCCAAAAAGTCCTATCTATCCCTGATTTCTGTACTTTTTTCGTATAACTTCTCAATGCATTTCTTCCAATCCATCGCAAATCAGTCTCTTATGTAGGCTACCCCCTCTTAAGCTAACTTCAATCTACTGAGCTCAGATGCTTAACTAAGGGATGAGGCAATGCAGAAGCACAAAACAATTTACACAAACAGCAATGTTAAAAAATGGAAATTGGCAAAAAAAGGCAGCAATATTACAACTAATATAAGGCAATGCGCAGCAAACAAGAAAAATAAATCAGTAATAAAATTGGCTTAACCTAGTAATACAAAGTGACATTCAGTAGCACTATGAATGGAAAACAGCCGCAGCAAATGCTATAACTTATACCTAAACATGACAAAGCTCAATCAGAAAAAATGTTACACTAAAGACAACAATGCAGATAAGGACAATGTCTATTCACATCTTAATGTCTATGCAATTAAAGTGGTGCACCACAAAAATTTATTGTAAAAAAATATTACCATGTACTTGAAAAGACAATTCTGTATGCAATTTCTGTGAAGGGAAATGTCTTTTTGTGCTACTTCGTTTTTTTTAAGTATATCATAAAGTTATTATTTACTGGATCTGTAGGCATAAAATATTTATATTAGTACATCAATAAAATTTATTTTAACCAATGCTTCAGTGCAGTTAGAAACTATATATTAAACAAAATGAGTAAATAAATGCATAAGGCAAGCCACATGGCATTTCTCTCAACTAGCAGGACAATAGCCATGAAATGTTTCTCGTCGTTTCATTAGGCACTTTAGTAAATATCATAAAATAAGAGCTCCACAGTGTAATCATATGTTTTCAAGTTTGGGCGTGTAGTATTTGCGATGCTTTCTACAAAGGAATCTCAATAGCGAGGATAATGACCTCTTTTTTTTTCCACCTGTGCCTCTGACAGGCACACACTAATGGCTTTCTTTTGTCAGGTGGTTGTCGCGCAGCTGGGGGCCCACGACGCATTACATGCAGGTGGTCACTTAACTGTCTTATCGAAATATTTACGACACCAGTTTCCGCTACAGTGGCAGTCTCATATAAAAAAATTCACAGGTCAAGAATTTGCGTTAGAAATATGTAGAAACAAAATCCTTTAAATAGAATAGTGTCCAAATAATTTTCGCCAGCATAGTGATACATTCACGCATTTACACTCATTTCATAACTCTTAAAGTACGATTCTCGGTTTCCAACATCCTTTTTCACAAATCAGAGTCCCTAACCACTACTCATTATTTCTTACCTTATTACACATATATATATATATATATATATATATATATATATATATATTCGTCGACACTTTTTCAATATTTCATCATAACAGATACGTAGCATTACCAAATAACTCATATAGCATCAGCTTAAACATACCTCAGCAGCATAATTCACATCGTCATCGTAATAATAACATCATAACACCACAGTAAAATACTCAAAATCTCCGTAGCTTCCTGCAATAATTTCAAAACCTAAAAAAAATTCTCTGCTCATGTCAAAAGTGTCATATACCTCAACCGTACTTTAAAAATCATGATCTCATACCCAATTATTTCATTCAAAGCTCTCATAGTATCACAATGGTTCCGAAAATGTATGAACAGTTCACAAAGTACAGACAAAATACAATTTCGTAAGTGTGAAGTTATCCAACTGTGTAATTACGTAAACATCTGTTACCGATGTAGTAAAATAAATGTTTGTCTCTCCCAGTTAAATGATCAGATAGCTGTGTAATTAATGAGTTAGAGAAATATGATACCGATGTGTATAGTTGTATAAGCAAATACCATATTAGCTAGGGCTCCTTGTGCTTGCCAGACACATGGTACACAAAGTAAGCCTGTACCCCCTGAGGATTAATGTAATTATATCCTCAGGTGTTACAGATTACAGCAATGGAATGAAATGTATCACGGAAAACTTTCTTTGTAATTCAAATATGTTGAAAAATAAATAGTTTAATGCGTGTCCTGTAGCGCTAAATGTGCGTCTGGCTGTAAGACAATCTCTGTGGAAGTGTCGTAGTTATTGTCCTCCGAAAGCTAAGTTCTGCAGAAGTCAATGTACTTACCTCATGATAAACGAAATTGAAATGCTTAGCGTATAGATATCTTAGTTATTACGCTTATTGCCGTGATGAAGTAAGTACTGTACTGTACGTATTGTTGTGCTACAGAAAAGGCTGTCTCATTGTAGCTATACCACAAATGTTACTACTAAAACATGTTTTACTTTCCAGAAAAATTCATAAAAACTGTGCAGATATAAAACAGATAAACTGCAAAAGCAACATTGTAAATTGTCACTCATTAGTAGCGTCGTGATAAAATCGTGTAGCTGTCACATAAACTAACCACTGTATCATCTGGTATCTCAAAGAAAGTACTTTAAATCCATAATGTATTTTCTAGTAAACCAAAACGTTGCATTAAAATCTCATTAGCAATACTGGTAAATGTTCTAAGTATGTGAGCCTTATAGTCGTTACGTAATCGTGCAACTAACAAGCAAGAATGTACACACGAAATAACACAGTGATGTCTGTTCACTATAACAATGCATTCGTAATTTCTGTTTAAAAATGTTCCCTAGGTTCTAGACTGGATAGTTAACTTCAAAACATTGTTGCATGTTAAGTTTCTCAGTGTGACAAAACATACTACAAATGTGAAGTGAAATGTTTTATGGCAAAGACAAACTTAAAAAGCAGATTATCTCTTAATAAACGGTTTTACATGTAAAATGTGGTGTAAACCTTTAGTCTTCCTAGTACGCAGACTGTCAACTGAAAAGCAATTATCATGTGGTTACGTCGGTAAGGAACACTGGAATTTTGCTCAAGGTTAGCTTATGTTATTTTTCTCTGAGGCCGCCGGCGCACGCGGCTGCCTGCGGTGGGAGTCATTGTCTGTTTCTTTGTTGGCGCGCGTCGTTATTGGGATTAGGAGACCTAACTTCTACAAATTCAGCTTGCCGAGAGGGCCCCGCCCTGTTTGAAGCTCGCCAGTTGCGATGGAATTCAGGTCTGTCATTTTGTTGGTAGTTTCTGTAATTTCTTTCTTGTCGGTTAAGTGGTGGAGAATTTCTCCCTGAACCTTAACTGCGAGCTGAACTGTTGTGTCTGAAGTTACTCTGTCTCCCTTGATAGTAATTGTTTTGGCTCCCATATTGTCTGTTTCTACGATTGTCTCTGTTATAATCATTACTACGGAAATGCGATATTTTTCTGTAACTATTACTCTGCCAGTGGTTGTCATACGGGTGGTGCCTGTTTGGTTTACGATTTGCGTTGTGAGAATAGCCTTGTCGTGTCCAGTTATTATTTCTTTCATCGCGGAATTGCGACGGATGTGAGCTGTAATTGTTGTGTTCCTGTTTTCGCGTTTCGCGATTGTCAGTGTCAATTTCTAATTCTTGTAAGAGTCCCTGAAAAGCTTCAATGTCGTCTTTGCAACGGCCTGCCAAAATAATATGCCGTAAATGTTCAGGCAATTTGATTAAGCAAATGCGGATGAGTTCTGACGGGGTGTATGGGTTTGAAAGATACTGATTCTTATGTAACATGTCTTCAAAACATTTCACAAGACTTGAAAATTCAGATTGTTCGAAATTTTTCATCATTATGATGCCATGTTTTACTCGGTCTTGTGTGGCTTGAGACCAATATGCTGAGAGGAAGGCATGGTAAAATTCTCCTTCACTGTGACAATCGTGAATGACCGATCGCATTCCTACAGCTGGTTCATTCTCCAAGTAGCCACACATAAATTCTAATCTGTGCTCTAATGACCAGTTGGGACGAAAACAATGAGAGAATTGATGGAGCCACGCTTGTGGATGAATGTCGTTGCCAGAATTCTTAAATGTTTTCAATTTACGTGCAGTAATGAACAGCTTATAGTCAAAATCATCGTGTCGGCGGGTAGCATATCGGTCATTGTTACGTCGTATCGGCGGTTCCATCTCAAAATTCGGTGCACCTTGCCAATTACTTTCATGATTTCCGAAATGCCCTGTGTTATTATTTTGTGGTTGTTCTGTATTGCTATGTCCCTCTTCCCATACTGGGGCGCCAGTGTCCTCTGAAATATGTAATTCTTGTATTACTTGAGCCAACTGATCTCGTACTTCCCGCATTTCTCTTTTGTACTGTGTGTTGATTTGATTTTGATTCTGTTTGAATTTCCTAATTTGTTCATACTCTTCAGTGTCAGTGAAGGCTACAGGTTTTTTGTCATTCAGATCATCATCTACCTTCGTAGATAAGTTAGTGAACTGATCTGAAAGTTCGGCTACTTTATCCGACAGTGAAATTATTTCCTCTGTGTGTCTTTCTGAACCAATTTTCAGAGTATCTACTGTGTCCTTTCAGTTCGCTTGAGTTTTTGCAAGTTGCGTAACCGAATCGGTAGATGCAACTGAGTCAATTTTAGCTTGCAAGGTCTCATGATTTTCATGAACAATAGTTTGCAGTTCTTTTATGGCTGCTTCGTGATTCTGTAATGCATTTTCATGCCGCGAAAAAATAGGTTGGAAATGCTCACAAATTTGTGTTTTTACGTCATTACAGACTTTTTGACATTTTGATTCGATGTTATGTAACTCATTAGTTAAATCTTCACGTGTTTGTTCAAGTGTGGTGTCTAACTTTTGAAGCTTTTGTTCCATTGTGTCTAACGTTTGAAGCTTTTGCTGTGTTTGTCTCTGATTTTGTTCCATTGTATCTAACTTTTGAAGATTCTGTCCCATTTGTTTCTGATTATGTTCAAGCGTTGTGTCTAACTTTAGAATCTTTTGTTGTGTTTGTCTCTGATTTTGTTCCATTGTGTATAACTTTTGAAGATTTTGTCCCATTTGTTTCTGATTTTGTTCAAGCGTTGTGTCTAACTTTTGTAGCCTTTGTCCCATTTGTTGCATTAACTGTAATAACAGTGCACTGGTGTCTGAAACATGTTCCTCAGTGCTTTTCGGCAGTGCATTTGAACCGGCAATATTCGCATTTTGAAAAGCAGAAAATGTGTCTTGATTTATTTGAGAAAACGGTGAATCTACAGTATTTGCAAGATTGTGTCCTGTCATTTCGGAATCCTGAGGCGAGCTGTTGCCGACCGATCTATCGATAATGCTTCCGTGTTCACTAATTGTTTCACTGCCTACACCATTATTTGCAGCGCGCTCCATTTCCCTATGCGCTATTACCAAATTACTACTTTGAACGTTAGTGAATTCATTACATGGTGACGCTAACACACTGCTTTCGTCTTCACTGTCATTTCTCAGCTTACTTTGGAGCCTAGTGTTACGTTTTTCACACGCCATTATTGTCACAATTTTTCACACGACAACACAGAAAAACACAATTTGAAGAACAAAAATAAGAGAACACATTAACATAGCACTGAAAATAATATCTAGTTAATTGCAAGCGCAGCTGCGAAATACTTGGTGCAAATCTACATGCATGCCACAACTGTTTTACTGTACAACAATGAAAGACTGCAACTACAAAGGAAATTCTCTCTATGATTACGCGCTAGCAATAAACAAAAGCTACACTAACTACACAAACTACAAGAAAAAAATCAGAAGATTCCAGTGAGGTATCCGTGAGGGTCGACATATGAAACGTCCCCTTAGAAAAATTATTACATGACTGTGCTTAAACTGACACAAATATTTTTAGCGCAACGCAATCTGACTTCCAAAAATCCCTACGAAAGAATGGCCCTGACTAACATTAACCTATACGTTTCACAAATCACTTACCTCACAAAAATCTTCGTTACTCAAGCTACTGCAATACAGCGAGCACCACTACTGCCTGCTAAATAAAATATTCAAACTACTGAAGGCACTAACTACTGACATGCATAGTTAGCAAATGAAAGATTTTAATACAGAACAGACAATGTATTTACCTTAATAGTTATAATATATAAATCAGTTCGTGACACCAATTCTTACAAATTTCAAAACTCCGCCATCTCTCTCCCCACGTCCACCACTGCTGGCGGCTCACCTCCAACTGCGCAACGCTACGCGCTGTTAGCATCCAGCTGCCGCTGCCCAACACTACAATGGCAGACAACAATGCAAACCAGCCACAGACTGCACACGGCACAGCCACTGATTTTTCATACAGAGCGCTACGTGGTGTTGGCGTTACCAATAAAAATACTTAAACAGCCTACTTACAAACCATTCAGTAATGATGTAGGGCTTTCACTGTATAGATCAGCCGTCTAATAGATCATGTGCGATGCTGACGGATATCAGCAATGTGTAGATCAGAGTCGCGGTTCAACCGTTATTACAGCAGCCAGACACGTTTCTCAGTTACGTTTTCTGCGCACGGTTGAGACCCAAGCCTCCCTTCGCGGTGGCTGCCTGCGACGCGTGTCGATGACTCACCGGAAGAGATATACAGGGTTTACTGTGTCCCATCCTAGTAGGTTCTGGATCCACCAGACACAGCACGAAATCGATCATACTGCCGCAACAAATTGAGAGAGTTAACGTGCTCAAAGAGCGCCTACCAGGGACTATTATTAATATACTATACTACGTTATAAGTGGTGACGGTATTTCGATTTCGAATGCTAATATTCAGTACTACAATAACATTCATCGTACCTAGTGGATGTTGGCATTGGACAAACTTAATTTCCATTTTAGGCTTCAGATTAAAATAACCTAAATCTTTAAAAATGATATGTGTAGCAGATTGATCGAACAACGAAACATAAAACTAAGATAATGATAGAGGCAGAAAAAATTAGTTAAAATGTGTGCCACGTCAGGGACTTGAACCCATTTCTCTTTGTTTATCAGGCAGGTGTGCTAGGCAATAGATCACCGCAACAGTTCAGCCAAATTTAATTATATCAGTCCTATAGAAATATAAAACATTCTGAATATGGACTCAGAAATTCTAGTTTCCCAGATAAGATTACAAAAATTTGGACTTCACCTTTACTTTACATCGTAATCCTTTTCCTTTTCTAGTTAATTCAGCGATACATAAATAATTCACATATACAGTTAATAGCAGTTATCTAAACATTTTATTAACTATGCACTGGCATCATGGCATAGGTACATCACAATGATAAATTAAATTTTTAACATTATAAGTTTACAAATTATATTTTGTTTTTCAAATTATATTTGTCTGATCGTCTCAATAAGCTCTCATGCTGAGGTAAGGCCTAAGGAAAAGCTATCCGAGAAGTGAGATTCTTAAAATGTCGGTTGCACCTGTTACATTTGCTAATACTGGCGAATATAACGAAAATTACTACAGCGATGTTTGAACAACCAGCGCAAGCGTTTCTGAAATCTAATTCGACCAGTGAACTGTATGAAATACACTCCTGGAAATTGAAATAAGAACACCGTGAATTCATTGTCCCAGGAAGGGGAAACTTTATTGACACATTCCTGGGGTCAGATACATCACATGATCACACTGACAGAACCACAGGCACATAGACACAGGCAACAGAGCATGCACAATGTCGGCACTAGTACAGTGTATATCCACCTTTCGCAGCAATGCAGGCTGCTATTCTCCCATGGAGACGATCGTAGAGATGCTGGATGTAGTCCTGTGGAACGGCTTGCCATGCCATTTCCACCTGGCGCCTCAGTTGGACCAGCGTTCGTGCTGGACGTGCAGACCGCGTGAGACGACGCTTCATCCAGTCCCAAAAATGCTCAATGGGGGACAGATCCGGAGATCTTGCTGGCCAGGGTAGTTGACTTACACCTTCTAGAGCACGTTGGGTGGCACGGGATACATGCGGACGTGCATTGTCCTGTTGGAACAGCAAGTTCCCTTGCCGGTCTAGGAATGGTAGAACGATGGGTTCGATGACGGTTTGGATGTACCGTGCACTATTCAGTGTCCCCTCGACGATCACCAGAGGTGTACGGCCAGTGTAGGAGATCGCTCCCCACACCATGATGCCGGGTGTTGGCCCTGTGTGCCTCGGTCGTATGCAGTCCTGATTGTGACGCTCACCTGCACGGCGCCAAACACGCATACGACCATCATTGGCACCAAGGCAGAAGCGACTCTCATCGCTGAAGACGACACGTCTCCATTCGTCCCTCCATTCACGCCTGTCGTGACACCACTGGAGGCGGGCTGCACGATGTTGGGGTGTGAGCGGAAGGCGGCCCAACGGTGTGCGGGACCGTCGCCCAGCTTCATGGAGACGGTTGTGAATGGTCCTCGCCGATACCCCAGGAGCAACAGTGTCCCTAATTTGCTGGGAAGTGGCGGTGCGGTCCCCTACGGCACTGCGTAGGATCCTACGGTCTTGGCGTGCATCCGTGCGTCGCTGCAGTCCGGTCCCAGGTCGACGGGCACGTGCACCTTCCGCCGACCACTGGCGACAACATCGATGTACTGTGGAGACCTCACGCCCCACGTGTTGACCAATTCGGCGGTACGTCCACCCGGCCTTCCGCATGCCCACTATACGCCCTCGCTCAAAGTCCGTCAACTGCACATACGGTTCACGTCCACGCTGTCGCGGCATGCTACCAGTGTTAAAGACTGCGATGGAGCTCCGTATGCCACGGCAAACTGGCTGACACTGACGGCGGCGGTGCACAAATGCTGCGCAGCTAGCGCCATTCGACAGCCAACACCGCGGTTCCTGGTGTGTCAGCTGTGCCGTGCGTGTGATCATTGCTTGTACAGCCCTCTCGCAGTGTCCGGAGCAAGTATGCTGGGTCTGACACACCGGTGTCAATGTGTTCTTTTTTCCATTTCCAGGAGTGTATATAGACTGACCTAGGCGCCGCCATATTTGAAGCCAAATGAAAACATAGTTGTCATATTTTGCAACGTCATGTTAAGGGATGTAGACGTCAACTAGAACGTTTGGTATTAGAAAATTGTTAAGACTTAGGGGCTATTTGCTGTAAAAGTGTCTTTTGGTTCCTGTGTCGGTTCCTTCCGTCGACGTTTGTCTGGTGAAATTTCCGAGGTTTCGCCAGCACGAGTGGCTAGAATTGTCATAGCTTCGCCCTCCATTGCTGGTGGTGGACAGTTCAACACCAGCAATTGAGAGTAAAGCTATGACAATTCCAGCCACTCGTGCTGGCGAAACGTCAGAAAAATCATCAGAGAAACGTAAGCGGGAGAAAAAGAGACAGAAGCGAACAGGCAGTGTGTCAACGTTTGGTATTGCCACTCACGATTTTTTCTTTATTTATTGCCTGCATAACGCGTTTCGGGAAATAATTCCACAATATGAACTAAGTTTATCGTGAACTACGGGATCTCAATGTGATGTTTTCGGCGTGCGAGCTGCAGCATTATTCTGGTGACTTTAAATGGTCACATTCTTGCATTTGACGGTATATCTTAGCCTAACTGGCGAATTTCAGTGTTACTCCTACCTACAGTTATTACACATCTGACTTCGATAATGTCCAGAGAGTTTCATTCTAGGAAGTTCTGTCTTACATATCTAGCAAAGAAATATATGTAAAATAAATGTTAAGCACCAGTTTGCTTTTGTTCTACAATATTAGTTTTATTGTTAGCCGATTTTCGGCTTACAAGGCCGTCTTCAGACATTTACTGAGTACTATCACCAAAGAAGTTAAATGTTAGCAGATAACATTGGAAGAGAAGTAACACATCTAGATTGAAGTAGAAACATACAGTAAGTAACATCTTTGCAATGAAAAAGAAAAAACTGAACAGTACATAGATGACAATGGAGTAGACAGGGAAACCTTTAGCACAAAATAGGAATAAGATGTCTAGATAACAGTTTCTATTAATAAACAAAACTAATAAAATAAAATAAAATTATCACTAGACAAGGCTACAGCAGGAGGTATGCAACATGGAGAGTGATACACAACAAATTAAAAGAAGAGACAGTTATCAATGTAAATACAGAATACATAAGGAACTTAGGCAATATCAATAAGATAAACATAAATAAATAAATGCAGGAAAACGGAGGTGTTTGAGGCACCTTACAGTTTGAGAGTGTGGTGGTACTGCATTTTAACATTAACATTATAATCAAAGCAGTGGCTGTGTAACAGTTTTCATTAAATAAATGAGCGAAGTAAAATATGAACAGTATTTGATGAGACAACTACAAGGGGTGTTAAACACGGACAGTAATACAAGTACCAGTTATAAGAAAGCCTTAGCTATTGAAACTACAGTCTATGTGGACTACAAAGACAACTTCAACAAAACAAAACAACTTAATAAATACAAGAAAATGGGAATATGTAGGAAGAGAGAGTGTGGGAAGTAATAAACAACAAAGATGATTATATGAAGTTTAGGAAAGGAAAGTGTTGAGCTATGTCTGGCCTTTTAGGATGAGATCTGGACTGTGAGCAAGATGTTCGTTAATTTCCAAGGCTTCCAGCAAGTTGAGTTTGTGGCCTTTTTTTTTTGCTAAGTGAAGTACATGGGACACTGGCTAGTAATCGTGACCCTCACTCAGCACATGCTCATCAAATGCAGAGTCTGAATTCTGCAACCTCCATCTCCGTTGATGTTCAGCCAGCCTAGCTGATATGTCTCTGCCTGAATGACCAATGTAAAATTTGTCACAATCAGAACAGGCGATTTTGTATACCCCACTGTTGGCTAATAACTGGATCTTGTCATTGCTGTTAAAAACACACTGGGCTGTCGTGTTCCTGACATGCGAGGAAAGCCTATATTTGCATTTATTATAATGTTGTTCTACCAAGAACCGACGGAACTTTCTGTTAATAAAATATATTTATATAGATCGGCGATACCTGTAGAGAAAGCAGACGACAGGAGTCTAAAGAAACATTTTAAGCGCGATTCGTAGGCTAAAAATATAATTTGTGTGAGGACAGTTTCAGATACCTGGGCCAGAGTTTTTTCTCGAGTGTCCACCTTTTAGTGCGGCTTTCAGCAATTCTAAAGGACGATAGGGCTGTCATGTTTCACATTATATTGCTTTAGTATTTTTGTTTCTCACAAAAGAGCTTTTACCAGAAACTCTAAAACGAGAAGATCGTATGTAGATATACTGAGTAGACTACCACTAGCTCCCGCCTTATGTCGGTTACACATCGTTGTGCTAGCTTTTTGTTTGTGAAAGTACCAGCTTAATTAATATTTATATACATTCTTACTCTATATAGCTATTGTGTTTATTGTTTGGTACATAATTTTACTCTGGAGCAACATATATATTGTCGATATTTTATTGTCTTGTAGTAAGAGACAGTTACATATAAGAGTGTATTACACTTGCGATCTTGGTGGTACCTAGCTGAAATACGAATACCAACGGTATCATTACTACCATTAACACATCTGAACACTGCTCATGCACTGGGCTGTTTTATGATCAGCAAAAATACGTTTATTAAATTTCAATCACAAACGCATGTGATTTTCCAGCATCAGTTGCTTCTCTCCAAATGAAAGGTTCGGTGTGCCTGATGTTAGAAAATATAGCGTAAAATGTTGCTCGTTGCTGCCATCCAGAGCCATGTAACGCATGGTTAGCCCTCTGTGTTGATTATACAGGGTGTTACGAAAAGGTACGGCCAAACTTTCAGGAAACACAAATAAAAAAAGATGTTATATGGTCATGTGTCCGGAAACGCTTAATTTCCATGCTAGAGCTCATTGTAGTTTCGTCAGTATGTTGTATCAGGTTGGAATGAAGCCTCATCCGTAAAGAGAACATTTGCACTGAAATGAGGATTGACACATTGTTGGATGAACCATTCGCAGAAGTGTACCCGTGGAGGCCAGTCAGCTGCTGATAGTGCCTGCGCACGCTGTACATGGTACGGAAACAACTGGTTCTCCCGTAGCACTCTCCATTCAGTGATGTGGTCAACGTTACCTTGTACAGCAGCAATTTCTCTGACGCTGACATTAATGTTACCGCCAACTGCACGAAGAATTGCCTCGTCCGTAGCAGGTGTCCTCGTCGTTCTAAGTCTTTCCCAGTCGCGAGTCATAGGCTGGAATTTTCCGTGCTCCCTAAGACGAGTCGGAAGTTCCATGCGGCTTTTCGCGGATGATGCTGTAGTATACAGAGAAGGTGCACCATTAGAAAATTGTAGCGAAATGCAGGAAGATCTGATGCGGATAGGCACTTGGTGCAGGGAGTAGCAACTGACCCTTAACATAGACAAATGTAATGTATTGCGAATACATAGAAAGAAGGATCCTTTACTGTATGATTACATGATAGCGGAACAAACAGTGGTAGCAGTTACTTCTGTAAAATATCTGCGGAACGATTTGAAGTGGAATGATCATATAAAATTAATTGTTGGTAATGCGGGTACCAGGTTGAGTTTCATTGGGAGAGTCCTTAGAAAATGTAGTCCATCAACAAAGGTGGTGGCTTACAAAACACTCGTTCGACCTATACTTGAGTATTGCTCATCAGTGTGGGATCCGTACCAGATCAGGTTGATGGAGGAGACAGAGAAGATCCAAAGAAGAGCGGCGCGTTTCGTCACAGGGTTATTTGGTAACCGTGATATCGTTACGGAGATGTTTAGCAAACACAAGTGGCAGACTCTGCGAGAGAGGCGCTCTGCATCACGGTGTAGCTTGCTCGCAAGGATTCTAGAGGGTGCGTTTCTGGGTGAGGTATCGAATATATTGTTTCCCCCTACTTATACCTCCCGAAGAGATCACGAATATAAAACTAGAGAGATTCGAGAGCGCACGGAGGCTTTCAGACAGTCGTTCTTCCCGCGAACCGTACGCGACTGGAACAGTAAAGGGAGGTAACGACAGTGGCACGTAAAGTGCCCTCCGCCACACATATTTGGGTGGCTTGCGGAGTATAAATGTAGATGTAGATGAAGATGTAGTTGACGCCGATCAATTGCTTCGAACATCTTCCTGTCGGGACACCTTCGTTCTGGAAGTCTGTCTCGATACAAACGTGCCGCGCCACGGCTATTGCCCCGTGCTAATCCATACATCAAATGGGCATCTGCCAACCTCGCACTTGTAAACATTGCACTGATTGCAAAACCACGTTCGTGATGAACACTAACCTGTTGATGCTACGTACTGATGTGCTTGATGCTAGTACTGTAGCACAATGAGTCGCATGTCAACACAAGCACCCAAGTCAAGATTACCTTCCTTCAATTGGGCCAACTGGCGGTGAATAGAGGAAGTACAGTACATACTGACGAACCTAAAATGAGCTCTAACATGGAAAATAAGCATTTCCGGACACATGTCGAAATAACATATGTTCTTTATTTGTGTGTGAGGAATGTTTACTGAAAGTTTGGCCGTACCTTTTTATAGCACCCTGTAGACCTCTTTGAACTCGACTGATAATCAAACATATGGAACTGACGGCAAAAGATGGCTCGAAATAAAATGACATGTTATGAGAGCCCGCCCAGAGAAAGCAGCCGCTGTGTCCACCCTGCCGCCACGAAGACTGCGCCATAGATCCTGGGACTTACGTCAGGTTGTCCTGTGGCTTGCAGTCCAGTCAGGCTCACTCAGCGCCGCAGCAGGAGTTACAAGGGAGGAGCTGAAGCGAACTCCGCAGCATCGCACGTACATTAGAGGTGGGAGTAGTAGCGCTGGCGCCAGTATCACTACACTGCCACTACAACTCGAAATTCTCTCCGGCATAAGTCGACTGCCACAGACGTCGGTGTGACAATTGTACTGTAGGGAGGTGTTCTGGAATACATTTAAAATTAACAATCTGTCTCCACATTTCCCGCCCTGAGCTCTGACACGGGTGAAACTACCCACAGCACGGTTCTAATATTTAAAGATCCGGAATGAGATATCAGGTCAGAGGGGTGTTCTGAACACAGTTTCGACACAAAGCAGCTCAATAGGCTGTGGAGTGGAAGGGGTAGGCTAGCAATAGAACAGTGCATTACCATTGACTAGACACTCATTTATTGAACACATAAGTCAGGTATTACCCAAAAGGAACAATCAGTACAAATTGCAAAATAATATTCTTTTCCTTTAAGTCACTCAAACATTTAAACAGGCAAATAGCAATCATTTAACTGAAAGCCTTTTAAGAAAGCAAGACTAAAAAATTTGAATGATGAGTTAAAATCATATTTAAAAAGGCTCTGACCGGGCACATATTTTAAAACGAAATACTTCCTTTAAGGAACCAGTGATCAAAATTAATTACACAATCTTCAACCTCAGTTCAAATACTAGTCCGCCTACGATTTTGAACTACCGTACTTATTCCTTACTGCATAGAAAGCCAATGTGATAGGCAAACAGACCGGCATATGATAAAAGCCTAAGCAATTTCTTTACTCGGCAACCCTTATGAATAGCAGCCGTAACTTTCTTTTCCCTTTTTTAAACGTGAGCGCACCCACAATCAAAAGTCAAACAACGCCAATCATAAGGACAGGATCACATAAGCAAGTAGCAATGGTAACTTCTGCTTAGATTGGCTACAAATCAGTGAACAGTCTTCACAACATAACCATCAATATAATAGCAAATAACTTACTTGTGTACTCCCCACGATTTCGATTCGCAAGGCCATAGACAACACGTGGAGATTGCATCACTTAGACCAACATAATGGTGCTCCCTCAGTTACCCCAAATAACTGGCTCCCATAGTTGCACGGCAAAGAACCAGACCTAATGAAACCACCACAGTTTTCGCCTCTAAATTGTCACAGTACAAGTGACTCAATCAAAAATGTAATTTTACATCACCAGTTCCCGTATAGTCAATATAAGCGCCTGATTTTCACCCGTTTATAACGGTAGGCAGCAACATCGTACGGAAAAGAGCGTAGACACAAGCTCTTACCAATTCTCTTCTCCGAAAGCAGCCACCGCAATTCTCGGGAACCGCTAGGACATCCATTGCAAAAATCGTTACTCCTTCACACACATTACAGGACGCCCGTTTCCCGCTGCTTTCTACGGCGCCTTCCGTTCAGAGCCAACTTGTATATCACCATGTGATAGGTCCGATCCGACACCCACTGCGTCAACTCAACAACCGTCTTCCTCCACGTCCCGGAGCGCTCGCTACCGCGCTGACCGTGGCAGGAAACATAAACCACCAGAGGGGCACTTCGATATGAGTCGCCACGGCTCACGGTATATGCGCATTGGATTATTAAATCGAAATGATTAAACCTGTACTTGCAACTGACTATGTGCTAAATCAGTTCTCTCTACGCTGATCATAAGTTCAGCCTTCCCTGATCATTTATGATTTGCAAAGAGGCAGGAAGTGCAAAATGGCTCAGCAGCGTGGCTAGAGGACAAATGTAAGGATGTAGAGGCTTATCTAATTAGGGTAATAGATACTGCCTACAGGAAAATTAAAGAGACCTTTCGAGAAAAGAGAACCACATGTATGAATATCAAAAGCTCAGACGGAAACAAAGTTCTAAGCAAAGAAGAGAAAGCAGAACGGTGGAAGGAGTATATTGAGGGTCTATATAAGGGCAATGTTCTTGAGGACAATATTAAGGAAATGGAAGAGGAGGTAGATAAAGATGAAATGGGAGATACGATACTGCGTGAAGAGTTTGACAGAGCACTGAAAGCCCTGAGTTGAAACAAGGCCTCGAGAGTTGACAACATTCCATTAGAACTACTGAAAGCCTCGGGAGAGCCAGTCCTGACAAAACTCTTACCATCTGGTGAGCAAGATGTATGAGACAGGCGAAATACCGTCAGACTTCAAAAAGAATATAATAATTCCTATCCCAAAGAAAGCAGGTGTTGACATATGTGAAAATTACCGAACTATCAGTTTAATAAGTCCCAGCTGCAAAATACTATCGCCAATTCTTTACAGACGAATGGAGAAACTGTTAGAAGTCGACCTCGGGGAAGATTAGTTTGGATTCCGTAGAAATATTGGACCACGTGAGGCAATACTGACCTTACGACTTATCTTAGAAGAAAGATTAAGGAAAGGCAAACCTACCTTCCTAGAATTTGTAGACTTAGAGAAAGCTTTTGACAGTGTTGACTGGAATACTCTCTTTCAAATTCTAAAGTTGGCAGGGGTAAAATACAGGAAGCGAAAGGCTATTTACAATTTGTCCAAAGGAAGTAGGTTGTAGTGGGTACAGGGAGATGAAGAAGCTTGCACAGGATAGAATAGCATGAAGAGCTGCATCAAACCAGTCTCAGGACTGAAGACCACAATAACAACAAGTAATTGTTCACTGTTTCACACGAAATAAATTTCTGTTTCACACGAAATAAATTTCGAATTAAGATTAAATGTTCTTCTTTACTTCTGTTATTAATTGTCGCTTTGGCGTGGGAGACCATATGCATTGTCTACTCCACCAATCATTTCTTTTCGTGGCTTTTGTGGTCCATTCTTTTCTTCTCAGGGCCAACGTCTCTGTATCTTTGTTAATGTAACCCT
This sequence comes from Schistocerca gregaria, assembly GCF_023897955.1. Lineage (NCBI taxonomy): Eukaryota > Metazoa > Arthropoda > Insecta > Orthoptera > Acrididae > Schistocerca > Schistocerca gregaria. The sequence continues at coordinate 351,038,718 of NC_064922.1, read as the reverse complement.
TTCATCTTGTCCGTGCACTCCCTTAGTGCCTTCTGCCCTCCACTGATTCTGAGAATGACACACCTGGTAGGCTTATCTCTTCCGTCCTAATTAGGCGCCCTATCCACGTCCCTCTTTGAGCAAGGTTTTTCTCAGTATATTTCTTTCGAAGACTAGAGCTTTTTGTTCGTCTTTTTTCCTTAACATATTCATTCCTAAGATTAAAAAAATCGCTCTAAATTTTCCTTGTCATACTTTTCAGCAAACCAATTAAAAAGCATGCAACAAAAGCAAATGAAATGCTTTTTTGACGATTCACTAAGTCATGAATGGAAGTCCACATATGCGGATCTCAGGTCTCACTTATTGTGAAAGGTACTAGTCTTTGCTTTGCATTTTCTCTCCCGTTCTTGACTAAAAATATTTTATTCAACAACACATACGAATTTTATTTGAAAGAGTAAACTGTATGTGCCAATACACACAGAAAATATGATTCTCAGTTATAATATTTCATAAATATTTGATTTCCAATAGACATTTCTGTAGATTATGTGTAATAACTAATATATTCGTCATAGAATGATTTCTGGGAAGTAATAATTTGCTACTGACAGTAAATAAATCGTAGCGTTACGTTTCATGGTAAGCTTCAAAACAATTATGTGTCACACACATATATACATGCCACATCTGACACATTTGTCTCTTATCTCGGAATTGTAGCCATATTTCCTGCTTTTTGAGGCATTACTGTCTCAGCAGGACAGTCTTCAGCGAAAACACCTGGTAGGCTTTTGTTTTCCATCCTAATTAGGTTCTTTCGAAGACTAGAGTAGTTTGCTCGTCTTTTTTTCCTTAACCTCTTCCAAATCAGATAATTCCGCATTGCTGTCATTAAACAGAGATTATAATATCTCATTAGTTAATATTCCATGTATTGGTGTGAAGTGTAGACATTATGATTCTATCAGTATTCCATTATCGAAGACAAATTTGAAATTAGCAGATGTGCATTATGATGAGGTCCACGTACGAAGACCTTCGGAAATGTGTGATTTCATAGTAATGAACAAAATTTACACGAATCTGAATTAATTCTCAACATCTGGAATAGAAGTACCTTAAGAGAGAGAAAAACAATAACAAAAAACACTGCTTCTAAGTAAATATTTAGACACAGAACGAGGAGATCCAAACTCGTGCTCCAACGGTCTATAAGCGAAAAAATACGCTTATTTAAGGAGAAAAAAAAATAAAGCGAAGGTAAACTTGTGTGGACCGATGGAACGAGGAAGTTAATACAAATGTTCTGAACTGTTTAGAGCTCCCGCGAGAGTTACACTCTGGTATAGCCTGATTTTAAAACTTCTTGAAACTACCCTACTGCACAGCCCGTGCCTCTATTTGTCTCTATGATCCTTGCGTTAACCTTAATTTGCGTTTTACGCTGCTAGCTAAAATGGGGTGCCTTTCTCATGATTTTGTACTCTCTCTTCCCTTCTTTAATTTGTAACCTTGCTTTCTTTGCAATATTTTAAATGTTACAGTGATTATGGTCGTTCTTCAAATGCGTAATCAATTCTATCACTGCCGAATTACTATCTTCAAGTTACGAATCAGAACGAATAACTGCCGTACCACACAATAAATATATTATCGTGTCTCAGTATTTACCTTCTAAATAGCTCAATTCACCTCAAGATACAGTGTAAATAAGTATATTGACCTGGCGCAACGTAGAGTCTTTCAGCAGTTCTTGGATTCCACAGAGCAATGATTGATGCATTTTTACATTTTTATGGATTGAGTGACAGCGATTGTGCTCTGACACTGCGTGGCTGTCGGCCTGTTGTCGCCCTGTTGTCACTGCAGACGCAGTCCTGCTCGGCTATTTCTTTATCTAAGTAAGTATTTCAACTTTATCGCCCACTTATAGCTTTGTGTGGTGGCTCAGCAATATTTCTTGTCACACTCTCTGGCTTTATTATATATCAGAGAAGTAAACCTGGCGCACGAACGGTTGACAAAGGCGAACCGCTAAACCGCTTCAAGTCTCACATGAAGTTTTCCGATACATCATCTGGGAAAATAAAGACGAAATGCTTGATAAGTGAACGTATCTGACCACCTTGCTTTTGTAACGACGTTATGCTCTTTGCCTTAAATTACCTATAAGCTGCAGCAAGAAATTGAAGAACTTGCTAGGGCAGGTGCGAAAGTGAATATGAAAATTAAATGGAATAAAAATGTATATGCAACGTACTGAAACCAAAGTGTCCAAATTAACAATTAAGTTGTAGAAACATTTGCTGGATTTTAGATAGATTGGTTGGACAGCGAGAGAAGCTGACACACGCGCAAATAATGCCTGGAGTCCTTTCGGAAAACTATGAAGATTGACTGCAACGGTGAGTTTCCAGTCAGTGTTTAATGTTGACGAACTGCTATATTCTTTAATACAATAGCAAAAAATTTTATGAAAATTCCGTTCATTGCGTAACAACCTTGACAATACTTTTCACAACAGTGAACAGCTGCATTACGTTGTTAAATACATTAACCCTTTCGGTCATGGCGCCTCATATCACGACATATTCTTAGTATATTAAAATTCGTTAAATTTTATCATTTGTGATTGTTGTCCCCATATTGTCACAAGCGGAGAGTGTATTTGAGAACAGTGTCGGCATCTGTCAATCTGTGGTACCACAAAACAAAACTGAATGCGCACAGCCACATGGACGCTCCCCAGTCATCTTTGTACCTTCCATCAGCCGCTTAATATCTTCTCAACGGTATACTGTAAGCTGAGTAGTCTAGACGCAAAGCCCACTAACTGCATGATAAGTGACCCTCAGATAATCACGAAACACTCTTCCAATCCAAATGACTATGCATTGGCAGCGAGAATGTTATTGTTGCATACGAACTTGTTACACCGCAACCAGCTGTGGGGCGGCGAAGAAGTTGTCGAATGAGTTGTTTGAATGTTCATTTCACGTAACAGACTATTGCCGATGCAACATATGTGGGACGGCGAAGAAGTCGTTGTTTAATGTTGAATGAAAGTTGAACATTGCCACCTTAAATCACGCGAGCCTGGCAACTAATTTGGTGGCCAGTCAGAAAGCGAAGGGAAACTTATTGACCTTAGTTCCCAGTCTGCACGGCCACATTCCTGTACAGCCCAGCTAAACGAAAAATATCCATAGTTCTTCACGGGATTAGGGCTGCTTCAATAAAATTTAAAGTTCCAAACAAGATTTTATTATCTTAAAGGCTCACACAAATTACTCGAAACTTCTGAAAATGCTAAAGACATTAAATATTGTTAATTCAGCCAATCGTTTAATAGTTCAGAGGCGACTTCTACAGCAAGTTCCTCCTGAATAGTTCATTACTCTAACTAACGGTGCTCTATTAATAGTTCGCAATAATGTTAAAAAAAAAAGATTAATGCTCGCCTTAAAAGTGGAGTTAGTCACCACTTGCCACGCGGAATTATACTTCACACGGACGGCACAATAACAGTTTGTTACCGAAGTCTAAACGATCCAGGACGGTGTACAGTCCTCGCGATTTTCAATGTCCGTTTACATTGCTAAGTACGCGCATGTCACAGCCCGCTATGACGTCACCCGAGGCGAGGCGCGATCGGACGTTAAGCTCGCGTGGACTAGGCGTTGGTCTAATGCGGAGTGAGCTTACTACTGCCTCTGCCGCTCTTTTTATATAGCTCCGGCGCGTACCGCCAAGAGAGCATCTGTTCTTTCCGTTCCTATGCAGATGCCTGCAGCCTCCAAATGATCGCTATCTCAGGCACATAATCTTAAATATCACATTTAATAATAGCTTTACAAACTTCTCAATTTTTGTATACATACATCTGAGCAGTACAGAAGCACGTAGAAAATCTCAGCCCGCTAAAATAAAAACTTTACTCTCTAGAATTTTTACAATGGAACTAACGGTAGATTGTTACCACTGAACCATAGCTTTATCAAGACTTGTATCAGCTGTTAATTATGCTACAAGACTAAAACTTGGTGTAGCTTTGTTAATTGTCCTATCTGATCATTGGTCTTAAAGAATTTGTTTTATCATTAAAATTTAAAGTACTTAATCTATAATGCTTATGTACATTTTACTCACAAAAGTAGTTTTTACTAAATTACTAAAAAACTAGAAGAGGTAACTGATTGTGGTATTTCCATTATTATTATTAGGGTGAACTGAAGCATCCTACCAATATTCAATATTGTAGCTCTATTATTTCGCGCCTCTGATTTTTCCGAAAAACGCGGATTCTGGAGTCAATTTTAGTTTTATGGTTTTGGAAACCAGCACCACTCATTAATGACTTCTTACTGCACCTTCTCACCAAATTTTGGCTTCCTAGCGTCATTATTTAGCGCCTCCTATTTTTCTTTCAAAACATGAATTTTACGTAAACTACTAATTTTATAACATTAAGATTTGTTACCTGAAACATTATTACATAGAACTATACTTTAACAAAGTTTTACACACAAATCTTAATTTTTACTTTTATGTTAAATGAGGTGCAATACTATATGCAGGCGCGTTACGATGACGTGACGCTACTAGCAGTGAACTAGGGTAAGTCCCGTGCACTCGCTCGCCTCTGTATCTTATACATGATACAGCGCTTGCTTTGCTTCATCACCCCCTTTTTAATTTTCGTGAAAATCTATTTTTGAACAAAATTAAAATTTCTAAAAGAACAAACAAGCGATGGATTACTTTAGTATACCTCTTTCAACTTAAGTTGCTTCTTCTTAGGAAATTCCTTATTACTACATACACAAAATAACCATACTCATATACACATAGAAAACCTAGTACAGAAGACATTCACAAATTATTTACATACATTTACATGGAAATATAAATTTTTCAATGGTTACAAAATAGTTATTTTTTTTTCTTTAAAATCAGTCTCTTCCTGAAAAAGAAAATACACACGACTTTTATCACTGCAACGCACTCACATTTTTCTTTTACTATAATACTCGGCACTGTGGTGGGTGTCCTATTGTAACACTCATTTAATTTCACTGATTGACAAAATTGTGGGAGGAAATTGTATTCACTGTGGTTTGCGTCTCTACTTCCAATCTCCCTACCGCTTGTTGTCAGTCATTCATGCAGCCTGCATGTCCCTGAGAAACAGACAATACAGTCTAAGTTTCTGTTTTCAACTTATATCTAAGGTAGGACAAAGTACATTTTATAGTTTATATTCTGGCACTATTTTACTAATTGTGAAGTTGTCAGAAAGACATTTAGCACTAAGTCGTATCTGATACAATAGCTCCTACTTTCTTCTTTCATAAATAATCTCTTAGGTTCCTAAATAGTGAAAATTCTTTTAGCAAATTAATATATTAAGATCTTGCTTCAACTTAGAAAATTGAGTAACCTTTTAGTTTTAATGTACTCTGGCTTAATTATCGTATGGATTAGTTCATCAAAGAAGTCATTTGCTGACCAGCACTTTGCTTTATTGTATGAATTACTAAAGAAATTAGTTATTTTCAGTATACCGATTCCAAATTTCTGCATTTTCCAATATTTGTGTGTTTCTGTTGTCTGTTTAACTATTTATTTGCCTCAAGCAAGATTTAGCGTTTTTCACCATTTCACGAGACGTGAGGGAATTATTCTTTAATCCTACATCATTTACTTCAATTTACTTACTTCACTTCTTCACCTTATTCATTTTCTCCCTTTTCTTCCAGATTCAAAATACTTCATTTCTCCACTTCTTTCTCCCTTTTCCTTTTGTCAGCCTATTGACGTCCTGTTTCTATATATTTGGTGCGATCCTCACACCACTTCCACACATCTCCATTTATTTAATTCTAAAACGCCATTGCTTGCCTCTATGAGCATTACCTTCTTACGCTGTTTTCCTTCAGACAACCTTATTTCTAGCAACATACTACCTTCTGCATAATCTCATGGATTATTCATATTCATACCGTACTTCGTATACTGCAAAGTGTCTCTCTTAGTTGTAGTTTCTAACCCTTTACAATTACATGAAATATTTTAATTTATTTATTTTAGCCATGTTTGCCTCTTATTGGTACTCAGACTTTTGTTTTGCCATTCACTAGGTAGATCCTTACTAAGAATACTTAAAACCTAATAGCATATATACAACATGAAGACATATGTGATTCTTACCTGTTATGATAGACCAGAAGAAGGGAATGAAACTTGAAAAGGAAATAAAGTTTCACCCAGCTGGGACTGCACGGTATGCCAAACCGTGTATCTGCCAAAGAGTGGCAGACTCCCTACAGTAACTAATTACTGTTAATTTTAAATTCCTTTAGATCCACAATATTTCTTAGACCTAGTTCTCTCTTACTCTTTGGATATTCCAAACGATAGGCATTTGCATGAGGTTTACTTACTATTCTAAATGGTCCATGATATACATGCATAAACTTTTTAGTTTCTGCAGAAATTTTCTTTGATTTTTCTTTTGTTTTGACCAGCACTAGCTCACCAATTTTAAAACTAGTGGGGGAAGCCCTTGCATCATGCCTCTTTTTCCTATCTAAAGCTCTTTTGCGTATATTTGCCCTGGCCTGTGCTTTCTTCTCATCCAATGTACTCTGACTTAGAACTGGAAAGTCAATCATACTCGGAATGATATTATGTGGTTCCTGATTGAACATCAGCTCACATGGAGCAAAACCTGTGGCATCGTGTTTCAGATTATTAATTATCTCTTCAAAATACTTAATATGATCAGCCCATGTTGAATGCTTCCTAGCACAGTAGGTTCTACATAGTCTATTCAGTTCTCGCATAACCCTTTCACTCATATTTCCTTGCGGAAAGTATGCTGAAATCCTTATATGCCGAGTTCCGCTCCTTTCAAGACACAACTTAAATTTTTCTGATACAAATTGAGGACCATTATCTGACAATAGGTTCTTTGGCTTGCCAATTTTCACAAAATAATCTTTCTCCAATTTATCTACAAGTGTTTTGGCATTGGCTCTCTTAATCGGAAACAGTTTAACATATTTACTAAACCCATCAATCACCACAAAAACATGTGTACATCCTCCTTTAGATGTCGGGAGAGGTCCAAAAAGATCAACTGCACATAACTCTAAGGGTTCACTTGGGTCTACGTGATGCATATCCCCTTGCACTATTTTATTTACTGCTCTTACCTTTTGACAAATAACACAGGATGCTAACCTTTCTGCAACTCTACGATGCATGTTATCAAAGATGACTTTCTCATTTAGTTTAGCAATGCACTTTTTTGTACCATAATGACCATACCTTAGATGTACATAATCTATTAGCAGATCTACGTGCTGTGAAGGAAAACACACTTTCCATTCTGCTAAAGTTACCTTCCTCCTACGGAACAAAATTCCTTTGTGTAGACAGTAATATTGTGCTACCTTTGGATAATTAGGGTCCCCTAAATAGCTTTTAACTAGCTTCAATTGATCATCCTCATTCTGTTCTCGTCTTAAATTCTTAAATACTTTCTTTAAGGCACTCTCCTCTCTAAGCTCATGTACTGTCAACATACTTACCTCATTCCTTTCTGCCAAAGGAAGTTCTGATTCATTCCATAATTCAGCACTTCTTGATAGCCCATCTGCTACGAAATTGCTCTTTCCCTGTAAATAATTAATTTCAAGATCAAACTGCTGAAGGTACATGGCCCACCTTGTCAACCTTGGATGCCTTAGTTTAAAAGTCTTCAAAAATGTAAGTGCTTTGTGATCACTATAGATAATTACCTTCTGTCCTAACAAATAGTGCTCAAACTTCTGCATACCAAATACTATGGCTAGTGCCTCTAATTCTGAGATAGCATAATTTCGCTCAGCAGATTGTAATGAACGACTTGCAAAAGCAATAGTTTTATGAACCTCCTGGTCGCCTTCTGTTTCTAGCTGAAACAATTCTACAGCAATCCCATAACCACTTGCATCCACTGACATGCAAAAGGGTCTTGTAAAATCGGGATGGTGCAAGAGCGGACTATTAATCAAACAATCTTTTAATCCCTCAAAAGCAGACTGGCATTCTGGAGTCCAAACCCATGGGGTATTCTTTTTTAGCAGGTTGAGTAAACATGGATCATTAAATAAATGATCTTTAACAAAACGTCGGTAGAATCCAAACAAACCGAACATTGACCTGAGTTGCTTTTTATTTCGGGGCGCTTCAAACTTTTCAATACATGATAATTTGGATGGATCAGGTAATATACCCTCTCTGCTAATTTCATGGCCCAGGAATTTTATTCTGTCCTTTACACATTCAGTCTTTTCTAACTTTAATTTCATACCTCCATTTTCAAGAGCTTCTAGTACCCTGTCCAACAGACTGATATGTTCTTCCCATGTGGGAGTTGCCAACAGAATATCGTCTACGTAAATGGTTACTTGATCTAATAATTCCTGTCCTAATACATGAGCCATAACTCTTACAAAGGCACACACTGAAATATTCAATCCGAACGGAACTACTTTATACTGGTAGCATACTCCTTCATACAAAAATGCTGTATACTTACGTGATTCCTTAGCCAGCGGCAAATTCCAGTAACCACATGTTATGTCCATGGAAGTAAAGTACTTAACCCCTCGGAACTTTTGAATTAACTCATCCATATTTTGAGGACGATCACTTTCTCTGATGACAATTTCATTTAACCAGCGTGCATCCAATACTAATCTAACACTTCCATCACGCTTAGGCACTACAACAAGAGGACTATTGTATTCACTAATTGCTTGCTCTATGACACCCCATGCCAACATACGTTTAATTTCATTTCGCACTGCTTGTTTCCTTGCAACATGTACTGGATAAGGCTTCTTAAAAAATACCTTCCCAGGCTTGATATTCAAATGGCATTCATAACCTTTAACTTCACCAGGTGCGTTTGAGAATACATTACTATGCTTAGTTAACACACTCTTTAACTCTGATCTTTGTTCGTCAGCAATTTGCTTTGTTGATTGTACCTTTTCCTCTATTTCCTTTAGGATGTGTCTCTCTTCAACCTTAGCACTTTCCTCATTCTCACTGAAAACCAAATTTTCCTGCAAGTATCCTTTATTCTTTATTACTCTAATAGGCAGTTCCCAAGTTTCATTACTACCGCCTATATGACTTCCTATAAAAGACTCTCTTATCACTTTAGAGTCAGGTAAAGTTAAAATTAAGTTGTTCTGATCAAAATTGATCTTTCCCTGGTACTTTGATAAGAAATCAGTACCAATCAACATATCAACACTTAAGCCTAGCACAATCAAACAAGGATGATCTATTACTACGTCATTTATACCAATGGGTATCAAAGCTTCGTGTTGAACTGGTCTAGAGACTTTTCCAGTAGCACCTATAATCTTTAAGCCACTTATTTTCATAACTGTTAACTTCTCTTTATTGGGTATGGTGTCAAAAAATGTTTGTGATAAAGCACTTGCTTCACTGCCACTGTCAAGCAGACAACGCACAGTGACTCCTGATATGTTTACTTTGATAACAGGGTGAGTTATTTTACATTGAACAGGTTGCTCACACACCTCGTCTAATAAATCTCGTTCTATGTTCTTCCAGCTAAAGTAATTCTGATCAGTTGCAATTACATTTACATTTACATCCTGGGGCTCATCATGCTCTATAATCCTAGCTGCTTTCTCTAATCTGTCCACTAACTTTAAATCGAAGCATCTGACGACTTTTTCTACTTTTGTTTGCTGCACATCAGCCAAACTATCCTCTACCTCTGAGCAACTGCGTCCCTGCGCAATATTGCTGTTCATAAGAATGTCGTCACCTTCAACCATTTGTGGCACGTTTACACAGCTACTAGATTCTTTCACCTCGTTACTATTTCTACCCCCTTCATTCATCATTTCCTCCTCTCTAAAGTTTTGCAGTACTGATTCTACTTCTGCTACTTCTACTTCAGCTTTTAGATTGCCATTTTCATCGAAGATGTAAGCTTTTACTTCATCATTATTCCCATCAGACTCAAACCCATTATCTATTTCTTCCCCATTATCTACCTTGAGTTCCTGTTCTTCCTTGACCCATTTTTCTAGTGTATCCAAAATACTATCCACTATTTTGTGAGAGTGGCTTAACACATCACTGGTATTATCTGTATTTATTTCGTCATCCATGTTGTCTGTCTGTGTATGTTGGCTGATTGTCTGTGTTTCCGTTACTGGCTGTGTTACTGTTACCGCCTGGTGAGCGCCAGTTTCCTCATAGACGGGATTTAGTTTCCCACACGCGGCCTGTTGTGTTCATCTGTGACACCACTAGATATAGTAGCATCATGACTCCCTTCTTGTCTTAATGGCATAGTGTTTACTTCTCCACTTTCGTCATAGTAGTTGTTACGAAAGCGTGGTGAGTATCTACCCCCTCTTCCTCTGCCATGGCTTTGGTTTCGATAGTTTGTTTTGGTGTGCCTAACTTCCATATTTCTAACGTTCACGTTTCCATTATTTTGTACGTGATTGTTAGAAGATTTGTTATTCTGCTGCACCTGCTCCTCAGCAGCAGCTACTCTTTCCACTCTTTCCAGATATTCAATAAATTTGTCTATATTATCTCTAGGGGCGGAAATGATCCTCTTCTGCCAGTACCACGGCAGCTTACCTTCTAAACCCATAATGATCATATCTGGCTTCATCTTTTCTGTCAAATGTGACAGTCTTGAAACCCACTTCCTAGCGAAATCCTTTACTGATTCACGCCCTGGGAAAAACTTCTTACCACTCCAGAATTCCCTTAACACATCATTTTGTTTGTTATGTGACCAGCATTCGTTGAGAAATGCAGACTTAAATTCAGATAAAGTTTTACATTTGATCATTACATCCGCTGACCATCGCAAAGCATCACCTGACAAATGACTTCTTATAAATGAAATTTTTTCTCTTTCTGACCAAGTGTTGGGGAGAACATCCTCAAAGTCATTCCAAAATTCAAGAGGGTGAATGTACTTATCAGGATCAAAGCGCAAAAACTGTCGACACCCTATAAAAGCGGCGTCAACTGAAGTCACATGCTGTACAGTAGAATGACTAGAATTAACAGAGGTTACTCTATTTTCTAGGTTAGCAATGTTAGTATTTAATTCCTCTACTTGTGACTCTACTGCTTCTATCCTGGCAGAACATCTTTGTTCCACTGCACCACGAATTTCGGTACAGGTTTCTTTTACTTTCTCAATGTTTTTCTGACAAGTATCTACTTTAATTTGTACCTCTTTAACTTTGTCAGAGCAAAGTTTGGACTCGTTGCTCAATCTTTCGGACAACCTCACTTCCAAAAGTTCATCTGCCTCTTGATAATTTTTTTGAATTTGATCTATTTCACATTTGAAAGTACTATGCATTTTAGTTAACTGTTGCCCTACTTTTACTTGAATGTCATGATGAATAGCATCTATCTTATAATTCAAACTATTCCATTTTGATTGCAGTTCTTCTTTTAGTTCTTTATTACTATCCTCAATTTTAGCCTCAATTTTATTCTCCAACTCTTTATTACTATTTTCAATTTTAGCCTCAATTTTATTTTGGTTTGATTCGAGTTTGGCAAACAGTATTTGCATCCAATCCGGAGCTTCTACCTTGATACTTTGTATCTCTTGACTTGACTGAGCTGGAGATATATTGAGCTCAGTTTCACTACCTGACAAAGTTAGCAACTCTACTGGCTCCCTTTTGACTTCTATTTCACTTATTGATTGCATCCCTGCACTCTCATTTAAATTAAAGTCATAATTTACTGGTGACAAATTACGTTCTAGTTCAATATTTGAGGGATTAATGGAACCATCCTCATTAAACTCAATTCCTGATCCTGAGGATTCTTGGTCAGAGACCGGTTCCCTTCTGAAATGTACACTACTTTCCATATCTTTTAGTTTGTTAGCAGCAGTTAATAAATATTTTAAAAGTCTTTGACTTAACTTAAATGCTTGATTTCGACGAATGATGTCGTCGCGGTGTACCAGCAATCGTGATGCGACGCGTCGCGACGTATTGAAGGCAGCAGCAGCAGCTGTAGCGTCGAGTACCGCCACAGGAATCGCCTACTGCAATAGCTCCAGGGGGGGGGGGGGGGGGGCAGCAAGGCACCGTTGACCGCTCGGCGCAGCCGGCAGCTGTCTCGCAGATCAGCGCAGCTCCGCGATGACGCACCGTCTTCCTTTAGTCTCAGCGCCGTCGGCAGCCGCGATCCAGCATCGTCGCCTTCCTCACCATCGTCGCTAACCAACGTACAGCGGTAGACACTTATTGTTTATACACTACACCCGCCTTTACTGGTAACACTTTTCCCACACTAGTTCAATTCAGTGTCCTGTTATTGCCTACCGAGTTCGTTAATTTATACCAATCGCTTTCACACATCGAGCACTTTTATTTGCTTTTAATTCAGTTTTCCCGGCCGATAAGCACCATATGTGGGGCGGCGAAGAGGTTGTCGAATGAGTTGTTTGAATGTTCATTTCACGTAACAGACTATTGCCGATGCAACATATGTGGGACGGCGAAGAAGTCGTTGTTTAATGTTGAATGAAAGTTGAACATTGCCACCTTAAATCACGCGAGCCTGGCAACTAATTTGGTGGCCAGTCAGAAAGCGAAGGGAAACTTACTGACCTTAGTTCCCAGTCTGCACGGCCACATTCCTGTACAGCCCAGCTAAACGAAAAATATCCATAGTTCTTCACGGGATTAGGGCTGCTTCAATAAAATTTAAAGTTCCAAACAAGATTTTATTATCTTAAAGGCTCACACAAATTACTCGAAACTTCTGAAAATGCTAAAGACATTAAATATTGTTAATTCAGCCAATCGTTTAATAGTTCAGAGGCGACTTCTACAGCAAGTTCCTCCCGAATAGTTCATTACTCTAACTAACGGTGCTCTATTAATAGTTCGCAATAATGTTAAAAAAAAAAAGATTAATGCTCGCCTTAAAAGTGGAGTTAGTCACCACTTGCCACGCGGAATTATACTTCACACGGACGGCACAATAACAGTTTGTTACCGAAGTCTAAACGATCCAGGACGGTGTACAGTCCTCGCGATTTTCAATGTCCGTTTACATTGCTAAGTACGCGCATGTCACAGCCCGCTATGACGTCACCCGAGGCGAGGCGCGATCGGACGTTAAGCTCGCGTGGACTAGGCGTTGGTCTAATGCGGAGTGAGCTTACTACTGCCTCTGCCGCTCTTTTTATATAGCTCCGGCGCGTACCGCCAAGAGAGCATCTGTTCTTTCCGTTCCTATGCAGATGCCTGCAGCCTCCAAATGATCGCTATCTCAGGCACATAATCTTAAATATCACATTTAATAATAGCTTTACAAACTTCTCAATTTTTGTATACATACATCTGAGCAGTACAGAAGCACGTAGAAAATCTCAGCCCGCTAAAATAAAAACTTTACTCTCTAGAATTTTTACAATGGAACTAACGGTAGATTGTTACCTCTGAACCATAGCTTTATCAAGACTTGTATCAGCTGTTAATTATGCTACAAGACTAAAACTTGGTGTAGCTTTGTTAATTGTCCTATCTGATCATTGGTCTTAAAGAATTTGTTTTATCATTAAAATTTAAAGTACTTAATCTATAATGCTTATGTACATTTTACTCACAAAAGTAGTTTTTACTAAATTACTAAAAAACTAGAAGAGGTAACTGATTGTGGTATTTCCATTATTATTATTAGGGTGAACTGAAGCATCCTACCAATATTCAATATTGTAGCTCTATTATTTCGCGCCTCTGATTTTTCCGAAAAACGCGGATTCTGGAGTCAATTTTAGTTTTATGGTTTTGGAAACCAGCACCACTCATTAATGACTTCTTACTGCACCTTCTCACCAAATTTTGGCTTCCTAGCGTCATTATTTAGCGCCTCCTATTTTTCTTTCAAAACGTGAATTTTACGTAAACTACTAATTTTATAACATTAAGATTTGTTACCTGAAACATTATTACATAGAACTATACTTTAACAAAGTTTTACACACAAATCTTAATTTTTACTTTTATGTTAAATGTGGTGCAATACTATATGCAGGCGCGTTACGATGACGTGACGCTACTAGCAGTGAACTAGGGTAAGTCCCGTGCACTCGCTCGCCTCTGTATCTTATACATGATACAGCGCTTGCTTTGCTTCACAGCCTAAAGCTGAATACGAGAAATACCCATTCTAATCGTAACAGACTGAAAGGTAACTTCGAATGTGCAGACTCGTAACTCTGATGTCTATTCACGTGCTTTGCGCCTGGACATGGCAGGGCGACAGCCACGCCTTTAGAGCATTCAACGGGCTTTGCACCCGAAGACAACATGCAGTTACCTGCTTTCGACAGCCATGTTTTGTCCATGTAATTGATATTGCATGTGTAAATGCATGGACTGAGTACAAGAAAAACGCATCAGAATTAATTGTTCCTAAGAAAAGACACTTGATTTGCTTCACTTTAGGACAAATGAGGTCAAACTGCTGACAAAAATATATAAGCCTGCTACCAGGAAAAGGGGGTGCCCCAATAGTGAGAGCCCAACGCCTTCTCCAAGTACTTCAAAACGAGTCAATGTGGAAATTCGTCCAGAAGCTGATGTTCGTTTGGACAACGTTCGGCATCTTCCAGTGGTCAGTGACAAAAAATTATTTGACAGGTGCAAGAAACCGGGTTGCAAAGACAAAACCAAGTTTTATTGTGTAAAATGTAATATTCACTTATGTCTGGATAGAAAAAAAATGTTTCTTTGATTAACATTCTTCACAAGTGTAAAACCATAGTTTATTTACGTAATAATTAAATATACTGTGTGTAATTTAGGTATTTTGATGAAATAAAATCAAATAAAATACTTTGGGTTTTCGACTTATGCTGCACCCACTTGAACACAATGTCGTCGTTTGGGGACGTGTTGTATCCCCACTTGGGGGGCACACCGGAATATTTTATATACCTGATAAATCATAATTTAATTAGGAGAACTGGATATCAAAGACATGATTATTTTTTTCATGAAAAAAATTATTCGTACCTAAAGGGTTAAGCAAATTGGATGTATTATCAGTTTTCACTTACATCAGAGCGGCATGGCTTTTAATGTGAAGGCTGCTTAAAACTGAGTGCTCCTCACTAAGCAATGGACGGATGCACATTGGAAATTATTAGGACACACAGGGAAACAATCTCCTGTATCTAGATCAGACGGAAGTGAAGACTGAATTTCTTTCTTATGTCGTCATTTTTCTGACTGGTTGGATGTGAAGCACCACGGAAGAAATTTCATGGTACCATCTGTTTTCCTGGCCCGTCTTGCAGCGGCTCAAGTGCTGTTCTTCAACCGATATTTGGGCTGCGTTTTTTCGTCCGGCAATTCTCAGAGGGAGTTGCAAGACACAAGAAATTTACTCTGGGGATGGCCGAACGATACGTCACCGAAATGTCGATTGAAGAAATAGTATTTGCGCCGCTGCATGCTCGAAATTTAATGGATTATTCATTACGCAGCGAGAAGTTAAAAATACACTTCCCACATTTATTCTCAGTCCAGTTATTCAGCATATCAAACGTTTCGATCGTCTTTTTTTCGGTTTTCGTGCAATCCATGGTTCACTCCTATATAATCCTACTTTCCATATGTGTATTTTCACAAATTCCTGCGTCAAATTATGGCCTACATTCGTTGCTAGACACGTATGTCTTCTTTGAGGTAGTCTGTACATTTAGTGCTTTACGTACGTAAACAAAATTTACTTATGAGCTCAAAAAAGAAAGTTCCATAAAATTCTTTGTATTATGCACAAAAAAGTTTGATGTCAGACACTTTTCTGAAATTTTTCCTAAAAACACGTCCTCTTTGGTAGCTCTTATATTCTTCGTGCTTCCACCATCAGGCTTTATTCTGCTTACAGAGTAACAGAATTCCTTCGTTTGGTCTGATATGTGGTCCACAATTTGATGTTAATGTAACTTTTGTTACTTTTCATTAGCTGTGTTTTTCTGTAGTCCACTGTCAACGCGTACGCTGCGGTCATCAGATTGTTTATTCCATTCAGTGGGCCTGTAATTTTGCCTCGCGGAACAACGCACCGCGAAAAAATTCGTAAAACTCCTTGCGCCTGCAGTGTATACCATATCGCTGATGAACATGGTGAGACACACGTATTTAACGATTGCACAAGTCACGTTAATTCTCGATATATGGAGATACAGAATTCTCATTTGGAAAAAATTTCCTCGTGTTGGAGTGCTGTGCAAAGGTAGAGTAGTTTTCAGGCACTTGAGATGACGGTGAGTGAAGTGGGAAGCAAAATCTCGGTTAGAGCATCACTGACTAACCTCTTTCCTGACTGGCCACAGCTAACATCGAAAATTTGGATGGCAGTGAAGTGCATCATTGAGAGTTGTTCTAAGTTATATTTTCCAGTATTTAATTGTGTTTGTCACCTTACATACCAGTTATTTTCTTCTCCCTGCAATGTATTCTGCAGACGATTTCAGATCTTTGTTAATTTTTCATGATAATGTGAACAGGCACTTTCCACATTCACAGTATTCCTTCACCAGCAACTTTTTCCCCAAGTGAACACCACTGTATGAGGTCGTTCATTAATTTACTGAGCAGCCATTTGATATATTACTGTTGATATAAGTCACAAAATTATAAACAGGCCTTCTAATTCTTTGTGTACTATTTCATCATCTTTCATTAATTTCCTGCTTATAACACGCCTAGTGTGGGGTTGTCAACATTGTACAACTACAGCGTTATTTATGTACACAGAGAGTGTTTTTGCACTCATCTACAAATACTTAATTCGTATTGTAGGATAATACTTCACTTCAGAGTGAACAGTGGCTTTTATGCGCCATTTAGTATTACACTCATTTTGAGGACAAGACTATTGCTTACATTATTATTCACTTATTTCCTAGTTATAAGGGTATTTGTGGATACCTCACTGTGTAAGACACTTTTTGAAAGTATCGCCACTTAAAATGTTAAGAATTTTGGTAGCGAATTACGGAAAATAGCATACAGGCTTTTTGTTGTTAATGTTAATGCTTTGTTAACAATATCAAAGCTTGTTTTTTGATTAGTGTCATGGTGTTCCTATTTTGTACCCTACAGAAAGTGCTTTGAAGTAAGTTCGTGTATATGCGTAAGAAAAGTACAGCATAACAGACTGACAAATTTTACAGTATACAGGGTGTTCCAGGACGAATGGTCAATATTCAGGTATACTAAAGGAACAGTTATTCGAAGGCAAATGGTCTAGTAAATATGAGATCTAAAATGCATTACTTTAGACGTATGAGCATATCTTCATCTACGAAACCGTGAACCAAATCTCTTATGTGGCTATCTTTTTACTTTCCGTAATTTTGGAGGCGGTGGTATGGACTCATGCAAATAGTAATTTTATCATCATCGTAAGATAGCACTAGTCCAAATTGTTGGTAGAACAACAAACATTTACTTTGACCTTCTTAAAAACTGCAGCACGTTTGAGACTGATGACACCGTAGTATGATAGAGCCTCATACTTGTTAGAATTTTTACTTCTATTTTCAACTAGTGCAGTACTAGTTAACTTCTTATTCGTGTGTTCAATTACAAATTTGTTATCTTTTTTTGTATTTAACTGGAGATATAGTCGTTAACTTCGGCAACATAATATATAATTTCTTTTTTCTGGCACATTCAACTTTTGAAAGTGTGGCACTGAACAAGCGATTGAATGCAAAATCGAAAAATGTATTCTTGTGCTGGTTGGAGTGGTTTGTATTGTTGTTGTTTGAATTGTAATTAATAACACTAAATGTAGATGTGTTTTTACGAAAAATTTCAGGAAAGTGCTTGACATCAAACTTTTTTGTGCATAATACCAAGAATTTAATGGAACTTTCTTTTTCGAGCTCATAAGTAAATTTTATTTGCTTACATAAAGCACTAAATGTACAGACTACTTCTTCAACGTCATTATCATCGATGTGCCTCACATAATAGACAATTTTCGTCGCTAGCTCAATGTTTTCATTCAAGAATTTACCCTCAATTTGGTTAATAAACAGATCTGAAAAAAAATTGAAATAGTGTTTCTCAAATTGAGACCACCTTTTTTAATGTAAAATACATATTTTAGCTTTAAATAAACGTACTTTAGAAAGAGTGATATAAGGTCAATAAATTTTATCATATCGCTCTGTGTCATTCTGCATTAACACTAAAGATTACTTTTAATGATTTCAACTGTCTCAGTCAGAGTAATATTTGTGTATAAATTGACAATATCAAGAGAAACAATTTTCTTACCTCTGCGTATTGGTATGTCCCTTATGAAATCAGTTAACTGCTTACTGTTTCTTATTGTTTACTGCTTCTCGAAAATGCAGTTTTTTTTAAATATCAAACATTTCGTCAAAGTTTACGAAAAGCCTGGCCTATTCCATTAACAGCTGGTGTGACAGGGGTACCCTCTTTATGGGCCAACAGGATAGAAATATGGCTTCATATCTCTTTATGTTTGTATTTAAAATGGTGGAAAATTTTTCTACATATTTTAAGTTCTTCACTAAATTTTTTCTATGCTTCCCTTGTACGATCATTCTCGATTCTCTCATTGTTGTTATCTGCAATGAACTGCTTAGATCTGTTAACATAATCTGCTTTCCTGACATTGAGAGCAGTATTGCCATTATCATATTTTGTTACAACAGCATCACTCTTATCAACTTTTTTAATTGTGTTATCTACGGCAACTTTTGCAACTAAAAGATTCCTATAGGCAATCAAGATTCCTTAGAAATTGCACTTTCTATTGCAACAGGAATACGATTTTGCTCAGTTCTAGCGGACTTTAAATTTCCCAATGAAAACTTCACATGAATCAAAGTGTTTTTCATCGCCCTTTTGTTAAACTTCTAATTCACGTTTACTTTAAGGCCTTAAAACCCCAGGCCACAACTGTTCATATTGGTTAAATTGAATGTCTGCTAACTTTAACACTCTTGGAAAGAAACTGAGTTCAGGATCACTGGGTGTTACCTTTTATTAGGTGACCAGTTTTCTCTGAAACTGTCATGCAACGTATTTCAGAATATTTTTACCCTCATTTCGCTTGAAGAAATAGTCGATCCCTGACAGTGAACAATAATTGCAACCAAGAATCAGTACCTTCAGTGACTGTCCTTTTTATTGTATTCTTTCCACTTCTCTCTTTTAGTTAAAGTTAACGGGCTTTGCACTTCGTAACCTATGAGCTGGCTGGCAAAATATGTTGTTGTGATCTTCAGTCCAAAGCCTCTTCATCTCCAAGTAACTACTGCAGTCTGCAACCCTCTTAATCCACTTACAGTTCTATAGTTACGTGATCTACCCGACTAATCTTCAGCATTCTTCTGTAGCATCACATGTCAAAGGCTTCTAATTTCTTCTTGTCTAATCTGTTTATCGTCCATGTTTCGCTTCCACACGTGTGGCAAAAGATAAGAGTCTTAGATAGAGGCAGCTGCCACAAAAATGTTCAGAGTCTTGGGTTGATTTGTAGCCTCAAGAAAACAGACCAGCTTTCACGTTCACACATTCCAATTTCGTGGGCAGGACATCTCCTTTTTTCTGTCGAGAAAACACAACACTGCTCGCACAAGCATTTTACCAAGATAAAGACTCTTTCGGGGGATGTCGCCTTGCAGAGGCATCCGGTCTGTCGCAAGCGTGGAGGCCTAATGTCATGTCTGGGTGTCTGAGGGGTCTTCGGAAATTCTCGTTACAAACTTCTGGATGGGAATGAGTACATAATATTTTGAACAGAACCCACGTCCAAAAACGTACTGCTTCCTTTCCACGAACGTTTCAATTCAGATATTTAACTTATCCGTCTGTGCTAGAGGAACTGAAATAGGTGTGTCACAGTACAGTTATCAGTTCGAAATGAACCGGAATGAGACACCCATTTATCACTAAAACACACTTGTTTGTATTAACACTTCAACATTATGTGTTTACATAACTTCAAAACATAAAAGAACCCAGCTACACTGTATGTATAGAATAGTAGTGATGCATTACAAATGGTTCAAATGGCTCTGAGTACTACGGGACTTAACTTCTGAGGTCATCAGTCTCCTAGAACTTAGAACTACTTAAACCCAACTAACCTAAGGACATCACAAACATCCATGCCCGAGGCAGGATTAGAACCTGCGACCGTAGAAGTCGAGCGGTTCCAGACGTTTTGTACGAAGATAAAGAATGCAGACCCAGTTGCCTTGAGTGGGCACGTTACACAACTGAAGTGAAACCGCTGTAGAGCGCAAACTGTTCAAAATATTATGCACTCACGCTTTTCTTACCATTTAGTACTCTCACTCTAGGTAAATCATTTAATACATGTGTAGAGGAAGAAGGTCTCCCACACCATGAATTTAATTTCGCTAGCGAGTCTGCCCCCCCCCCCCCCCCCACGAACCATGGACCTTGCCGTTGGTGGGGAGGCTTGGGTGCCTCAGCGATACAGATAGCCGTACCTTAGGTACAACCACAAGGGAGGGGTATCTGTTGAGAGGCCAGACAAACGTGTGGTTCCTGAAGAGGGTAAGCAGCCTTTTCAGTAGTTGCAAGGGCAACAGTCTGGAGGATTGACTGATCTGGCCTTGTAACAATAACCAAAACGGCCTTGCTGTGCTGGTACTGAAAGCAAGGGGAAACTACGGCCGTAATTTTTCCCGTGGGCATGCAGCTTTACTGTACGATTAAATGATGATGGCGTCCTCTTGGGTAAAATATTCCGGAGGTAAAATAGTCCGCCTTTCGGATCTCCGGGCGGGGACTACTCAAGAGGATCTCGTTATCAGGAGAAAGAAAACTGGAGTTCTACGGATCGGAGCGTGGAATGTCAGATCCCTTAATCGGGCAGGTAGGTTAGAAAATTTAAAAAGGGAAATGGATAGGTTAAAGTTAGATATAGTGGGAATTAGTGAAGTTCGGTGGCAGGAGGAACAAACTTCTGTTCAGGTGACTACAGGGTTATAAACACAAAATCAAATAGGGGTAATGCAGGAGTAGGTTTAATAATGAATAGGAAAATAGGAATGCGAGTAAGCTACTACAAACAGCATAGTGAATGCATTATTGTGGCCAAGTTAGATACGAAGCCCACACCTACTACAGTAGTACAAGTTTACATGGCAACTAGCTCTCCAGATGACGAAGAAGAAATATTTCAGATAGTGAAGGGAGACGAAAATTTTATAGTCATGGGTGACTGGAATTCGAGTGTAGGAAAAGGGAGAGAAGGAAACGTAGTAGGTGAATATGGATTGGGGCTAAGACATGAAAGAGGAAGCTGCCTGGTAGAATTTTGCACAGAGCACAACTAAATCATAGCTAACACTTGGTTTAAGGATCATGAAAGAAGGTTGTATACATGGAAGAACCCTGGAGATACTAAAAGGTATCAGATAGATTATGTAATGGTAAGACAGAGATTTAGGAACCAGGTTTTAAATTGTAAGACATTTCCAGGGGCAGATGTGGACTCTGACCACAATCTATTGGTTATGACCTGTAGATTGAAACTGAAGAAACTGCAAAAAGGTGGGAATTTAAGGAGATGGGATATGGATAAACTGAAAGAACCAGAGAACGTACAGAGTTTCAGGGAGAGCGTAAGGGAACAATTGACAGGAATGGGAGAAAGAAATACAGTAATAGAAGAATGGGTAGCTTTGAGGGATGAAGTAGTGAAGGCAGCAGAGGATCACGTAGGTAGAAGACGAGGGCCAGTAGAAATCCTTGGGTAACAGAAGAAATATTAAATTTAATTGATGAAAGGAGAAAATATAAAAATGCAGTAAATGAAGCAGGCAAAAAGGAACACAAACGTCTCAAAAATGAGATCGACAGGAAGTGCCAAATGGCTAAGCAGGGATGGCTAGAGGACAAATGTAAGGATGTAGAGGTTTATCTCACTAGGGATAAGATAGATACTGCCTACAGGAAAATTAAAGAGACCTTTGGAGATACGAGAACCACTTGTATGAACATCAAGAGCTCAGATGGAAACCCAGTTCTAAGCAATGAAGGGAAAGCAGAAAGGTGGAAGTAGTATGTAGAGGGTCTATACATGGGCGATGTACTTGAGGATAATACTATGGAAACGGAAGAGGATGTAGATGAAGACGAAATGGGACATACGATACTGCGTGAAGAGTTTGACAGAGCACTGAAAGACCTGAGTCGAAACGAGGCCCCCAGAGTAGACAACATTCCATTGGAACTACTGACAGCCTTGGGAGAGCCAGTCCTGACAAAACTCTACCATCTGGTGAGCAAGATGTATGAAACAGGCGAAATACCCTCAGACTTCAAGAAGAATATAATAATTCCAATTCCAAAGAAAGCAGGTGCTGACAGATGCTAAAATACCAAACAATCAGTTTAATAAGCCACTGCTGCAAAATACTAACACGAATTCTTTACAGACGAATGGAAAAACTAGTAGAATCCGACCTCGGGGAAGATCAATTTGGATTCCGTAGAAACACTGGAACACGTGAGGCAATACTGACCTTACGACTTATCTTAGAACAAAGGTTAGGGAAAGGCAAACCTACGTTTCTAGCATTTGTAGACTTCGATAAAGCTTTTGACAATGTTGACTGGAATACTCTCTTTCAAATTCTAAAGGTGGCAGGGGTAAAATACAGGGAGGGAAAGGCTATTTACAATTTGTACAGAAATCAGATGGCAGTTATAAGAGTTGAAGGGCATGAAAGAGAAGCAGTGGTTGGGAAGGGAGGGAGACAGGGTTGTAGCCTCTCCCCATTGTTATTCAATCTGTATATTGAGCAAGCAGTAAAGGAAACAAAAGAAAAATTTGGAGTAGGTATTAAAATCCATGGACAAGAAATAAAAACTTTGAGGTTCGTCGATGACATTGTAATTCTGTCAGAGACAGCAAAGGACTTGGAAGAGCAGTTGAATGGAATGGACAGTGTCTTGAAACGAGGATGTAAGATGAACATCAACAAAAGCAAACCGAGGATAATGGAATGTAGTCGAATTAAGTCAGGTGATGCTGAGGGAATTAGATTAGGAAATGAGACACTTAAAGTAGTAAAGGAGTTTTGCTATTTGGGGAGCAAAATAACTGATGATGGTCGAAATAGAGAAGATATAAAATGTAGACTAGCAATGGCAAGGAAAGCATTTGTATGGAGTGTAGACATGTAGGGAATTGAAACATGGACGATAAATAGTTTGGACAAGAAGAGAATAGAAGCTTTCGAAATGTGGTGGAACAGAAGAATGCTGAAGATTAGATGCGTTGATCACGTAACTAATGAGGAGGTATTGAATACAATAGGGGAGAAGAGGAGTTTGTGTCACAACTTTACAAGAAGAAGGGGCCGGTTCGTAGGGCATGTTCTGAGGCATCAAGGGATCACAAATTTAGCATTGAAGGCCAGCGTGGAGATTAAAAATCGTAGAGGGAGACCAAGAGATGAATACACTAGGCAGATTCAGAAGGATGTAGGTGGCAGTAGGTACTGGGAGATGAAGAAGCTTGCACAAAATAGAGTAGCATGGAAAGCTGCATCAAACCAGTCTCAGGACTGAAGACCACATCAACAACAACAACAACAGCGAGTCTGAATCCCGATTTCCGTTAAACACGATACCACCATCACTTCTATGGCAAGATTCCTTTAGATGCATATAAACGTCCTGATAGATACGTAATAATTATACCAATTATAAAACCTAAAAATTAATTGACTCTACCAACAGAATTTTCTAAGAGCAGGACTCTTCATACCAAGTCTGAGATGGTGAAATCACACACAACTGTAACAGGAGCGACCATCGTATTAATTAATCAGCGTTATCTTAGTGCCTGCAAGAATTTTGTTTAATCTAAAGCTTATAGAGTGTTTTGTGAAACCGGCTATTCTCTTTTAACAAAAAGGAATCTGCTGCAGCGGCTTAAGACCTTTTCTGTTGCGATTCTCTGAGTGCCCATTACTCCCTACAATGTGGGTAAGGGCAGATAAAGTAGTTCGGAATATCCGAGGCCTCCTACAACTACATAGGATAGGGAGGGAAGTGTCTATCTTCTGGATGACAGGGCGCACGGGAAAATTGCGGGGTATAAAAGGGCGTATCCAGCAGCCAAGGCGGCGTGTCAAGATACTCAATTAGTTCAGCGTGCCATGCCCTACATGTTATCGCCTCACTGTTGAGGTAGAGGATCATACGCCGAAGGGAGACAGAGTGGCTCGATATGACAGACAATAGGTTGCGTCTAGTAGAGCCCACAACGCACGTACCTCCTTCCAGCTACGCTGACGGGATAAGGTCCTCCTTAGTCTTCTTCGCATAGGCCACAGCCCTATGAGGCGACATATTGCTGTCAATCTATGTCAGTTTTCGTCTTCCTTAGTTTTACTTAACAGTTTTGGAGCATAAGGGCTTTTTTTATCACTATGTTCCTTGATGTGGTCTAGAGTGATTGTGCAGGCGATCGTGGGTGAGATTAGGTGTGAGTGAGTAATATTTCTCTGTTTTAACCACATTTCTTTTTACTAATTTCGTTAGGTGCTGATAACTTCCTCCTGATCGTCCCAAACTGGCAAATTAACACACACACACACACGCACACACACACACACACACACACACACACACACACACACACACACACACACACACACACACACACACACATGCAGCCTGCGCACATACAATAACAGTTCGTAGCCAGGAGTGATGGCTCGAAATAATATCCGTCATATGTTATACACAAGTATTCATCGCTACTTATAACCAGCGGGACCTTTCTACGAAAGTCTTTGGAGAACAGCAAACCATAAGAAAACACGGGACATATTTGTGATGCTACGAGTTTCTTCACAGCTCGAAAGTAAATGCTTTTTTTGTATTCCTACAGTGAACAAAATGCCTCTGACAGCTTCTTACAGACTGCAGTTGTGGTGTCACCGCCAGACACCACACTTGCTAGGTGGTAACATTTAAATCGGCCGCGGTCCGGTAGTAAACGTCGGACCCGCGTGTCGCCACTATCAGTGATTGCAGACCGAGCGCCGCCACACGGCAGGTCTAGAGAGACTTCCTAGCACTCGCCCCAGTTGTACAGCCGACTTTGCTAGTGATGGTTCACTGACTTCTACGCTCTCATTTGCCGAGACGATAGTTAGCATAGCCTTCAGCTACGACCTAGCAAGGCGCCAGTATCCGTACTATTGATATTGTGAATCATGTACCATAAAGAGCGACGTTCTCCGTTAATGGATTAAAGTTAAGTATTCCACCAGCTATGTCCGTTTTTCTCAATTCTAATTCCCTTGTCATGTTCCACACCTCACGCCAGCCTGCGTGAGCTAAAACGCGTGCATTTCGGCCTCCTTTAACCATACGGTTGACTCTCCTGCCAACCTCAACATTGGCGCCGAGGCAAAACCGCGTTCGTATCGATATTGCCCTGATTTACTTGCTTAATGGCTTCGCCACAATCTCCAGATGTACTGTCCGAATTTTATCGCTTACAGAATCAGCAGACGCACGCCTTACTGAATGCCCTTGGACAGCTCGTCCAGGGTCAACGTGCAATGCAAAACGATGCGGCAGCAGCCGCTTCACCACTAACGCAGCCACAACACGCTGTTGCACCACCGTTTCGACCTTTTGATGCTGCACTGGAAAGCTGGATGGAGTGGTCACGCCAATTTGGATTCCATCTCGCCGCCTACAGAATTCAAGGTAACGAGCGGCAGCCTTATTTATTGTCTTCTGTCGGCGTGACCACTTACCGTGTGGTAGTCAAATTATTTCCCCGCCGCGACGTAGCAACTCTGTCCTACGAAGAAATTTGGTCTGCATTAGATGCATATTTCAAAGAATCCGTCAATGTAGTTGCCAAACGGTATACCTTCTTTCGTTCAAAACGTACGCCAGGTCAGACTAATCGGGAATGGGTTGCAACCTTGCAATGTCTTACTAGGGATTGTGCTTTTGAGTGTCAATGTGGACTCTCTTATTCAGATACTACGGTACGTGATGCAATTGCACAGAACGTTTCTGATGTTCGTATAAGGGAACAGATTTTGAAACTACTAAATCCCTCCCTTCAACAAGTGATGGACATATTGAATCAGCAGGACACACTTGACGTTGCTCAGGAATCATTTGAAACTTCGCCAGCAGTGTGTCACGTTAATCGGCCTGGCGGGCGAGCTGCACGGATCAGTAAACAAATGCAAGCAAATGCAGTGATCAAATCATGCCCGCGGTGTGCTACTAAACATTCGCGTGAGAATTGCCCGTCACGCCAAGCTATTTGCTTTTATTGTAACAAAAACGGACATGTTCAGCGTGTTTGCCAGAAAAAGCTCAGGTTGGAAGCTCAGAACCGTTCCAGGCCCTTTGCTTATCGCCGGAATCGAACCAAGGATCCTCAGGCTCGCGAAACTTTGCCCATGGAAATTCATGTAGTTCATTCCACTCCGCCCAGTGCCACTCTCTCTAACAGTGACTGTGTTCGTCCCAAAAATAGCGTGCGTCGACATCGCCGGAACCCCCCTCAACTCGCAAATGATTATGTATCAGTGTCAGTTCACGTTGCACGAGGCAGTCGCTCTTGTCGTCAGCAGGACAATAAACTTTTTTTGGACTTAGACATTAACGGCAAAGTGATACCATTCCAGCTCGATACCGGAGCTGCAGTTTCACTGATCAATCAAGACACTTACAAACTGCTGGGCACACCTCCGTTGCGTGCCGCAAAGGTTAATTTAAGAAGTTATTCCGGTCAAGGTATCCCTGTGTTAGGACAGTGCAGCCTTCTTGCAACATATAGAGGACAAACAAAACTTGTGTCATTTTACGTCCTTCGTTCATCTTTTGCAATGAACTTGTTTGGTTTCGATTTATTTCAGTTGTTTAACTTGTCTGTAGTAAATCAGGTCCTATCAGTGAACCAGAGTGTGCCTTCAGACAGTGTTTCTCGTCTCTGTGATGAATTTGCAGACATTTTTGCCCCAGGCCTTGGTTGCGCTAAGAACTATAAAGCACATTTGGAACTGAAAGTAAACGCGCAACAGAAATTTTTCAGAGCGAGCAATGTTCCCCACGCATTGCGTGATGAGGTCGCAAAAACATTACACGATTTGGAATCACAAGGTGTAATTGAACGTGTGCAGGCTTCTCTCTGGGCATCACCCTTAGTAATTTTGCCAAAATCTTCCGGAAAATTGAGGATTTGTGTGGACTTCAAGGCAACAGTGAATCCACAACTAGTGATTGCAACTATTCCTTTACCCCACCCGGAAGATCTTTTTGACAAACTGTGCCCGGGTAAATATTTTTCGAAGCTGGACCTAGCAGATGCGTACTTGCAAATACCGGTGGACGAAGAATCCCAGCGCGATTTGGTGGTTAACACGCATCTTGGTTTGCCATGCGGGTGTGCATCCGCCCCTGCACTGTTTCAGCAATATCTACAAACTGTTTGTGCGTCGGTCCCTACTGCAGCTAATTATCTGGACGATAATGTGAACTCCGGAAAGACGGAAGATGTACATTTGCCTAATCTCAGAACATTATTTCAGGTCTTGCGACAAAATGGTCTTCGCTTGCGGAAGGACAAATGTGTGTTTTTTGCTCGGGACTTGCCACACCTGGGACATGTAATCAATGCCCAAGGCATACATCCCAGTCCCACGCACCTTCGGGCCATTCAAGACCTGCCTACGGAATTTGAAGCAACTACAGAGTGTGCTGGGAAAAATAAATTACTACCATCGCTATGTGCCACACGCCTCTTCCATTTCAGCTCCGCTTCATTGCTTACGCCGTAAAGGTGTTCCGTTCGTCAGGACGACGGAATGCGAACGCGCCTTTCGCCAGTTGAAATCGGCGTTGCTTTCCAATACTTGCCTTGCGCCATACGATCCCCAGAAGCCAATTTTGTTGATGGTGAATGCATCGGATTTCGGGATCGGAGCTGTGCTTGCGCCCAAAAATGGGTTTCACGATCGCCCTATTGTCTTTGCGTCCAAATTACTCTCGTCTACTCAAAGAAATTATTCACAGATCGAGAAAGAAACATTAGCTCTCGTATTTGGTGTTACAAAGTTTCATGATTTCTTGTATGGTCGTCACTTTACCATAATCACAGATCACAAACCTCTGACATCCCTCTGTCATCCGACCAAGCCTGTACCTCCACGTGCAGCGCAGAAATTCATTCGCTGGTCTATTTTCCTCTCGCAGTGCACGGAAACGCCGATGCGTTGTCCCGCTTGCCTGTTGCTGAGGATAGGGCATTCGATTCCTCCGAACTTGCTTGCATGTTCATTGATGCGGAAACCGATGACGTGGTCGAATCGTTTCCGATTGATTTTCGTCGTGTAGCTACAGCCACAGCTGCCGACCCTGTCCTTGCTCCCGTTCTGCGTTTTGTTGTTACGCAATGGCCCTTGTCAAAGTCACGGATCGGGGACCCGTTGGTTCGCCGCTTTTTTGCTCACAAGAAGAAATTTTTTGTACGACGTGGTGTTTTGCTGTTGCGTTCTGATAATGATCAGTCCAGGGTGGTGGTTCCACGTTCGTTAGAGTCCTCTGTCTTACAGCTGCTCCACCAAGGACATTGGGGTATAGTGAGAACGAAACAACTTGTTCGTCAGCATTGTACTTGATTCGGAATCGATGCCGTGATTACGAATATGTGTTCTTCTTGCATGGTGTGTGCCGAACAACAATCAGCACCATCGCGGAAATTCTTTGCATGGCCAAAAGCCACTTCCCCTTGGCAACGTTTACACATCGATTTTGCTGGTCCATTCTGGAATCCTCGATGGTTGGTAGTGGTAGATTCATTCAGTAATTTTCCTTTTGTTGTTCGGATGTCTTCCACGACATCTGCCACCATTCAAGCGTTATCCGCTATCTTTTGCATTGAAGGTCTTCCTATTTTTTCCGACTATGGCCCACAATTCATGTCTGCAGACTTTGTCATTCTGCACGGCCAATGGTATTCAACATCTGACGTCCGCGCCGTTTTCGCCACTGTCAAACGGTACCGCTGAACGATTGGTCAGGACTTTCAAGTCACAGATGTTGAAGTTAAAAGAGTGGCATTCGCGGGAGGACGCGTTACTGCTCTTTTTGTCCTCGTATCGCTCTCAGCCGCGAGATGCTCGCTCGCCAGCTGAGTTGCTTCACAGTCGTCCTCATCGAACCTTGATGTCTTTGCTACATCCGCCGCATCAGATTCCTGTGCAGCGGCAGACATCTGCTTTTGCTCCTGGCGACGTTGTCTACTATCGCCACTATCGAGGTTCACGGCGTTGGCTCGAAGGGCGCATGCTTCGCTGCCTCGGAAGCGCTATGTATCTGGTTTTGGGGCCCTCTGGTGAGGTGCGTCGGCATCTCAATCAGCTGCGCCTCTGTCGTCGCACGGGATCTGCCGCTCGACGTCTGCTTTCACCGACGGCGCCGTCCGGTCAGCGCCCCGGGGACCCATCTACTGGCTCGCATCAGCCCCAGGTGTTACCGACGCTGCTTTCCATTATTGCCCCATGGCGACGCGCCGCCGCCACCGCAGCCGCCGCCGCTGCCGCCGCCTGTTCTGCCGCCGGCGACGCCCGCAGTGGACGCGTCGCTGCGACCGCCGGGCGCCTCCCTGGGTCACGCGCCACCTATGGCTTCCCGTGCCCAGTTGTCCTCCGGCATGGAACTCTTGCCTGCTCCGGACCATATGTCGTCTTCGCCCGTCGGGTGCCCCGGCCCGATGGAGGTCGACCATTCGGTCCCTCCTGTCTCTCTATGGGCGCATACACCGCATGTTGGCGTGCACCCTGGAGCAGGTATTCAGGCGTTTCCTAGCTCCCCGCGGTCCGAATGGCAGGGTGCGGGTGGCACAGCCTCGCCTGTTGTTAGGCTCCCACCTCGTCGCATACTTCAACATGCGGTCCTCCCTGCGGCAGGCGGAAGCCTTATGCCACAACCGTACACCGATTTGCGGGGGAGGAATGTGGTGTCACCGCCAGACACCACACTTGCTAGGTGGTAACCTTTAAATCGGCCGCGGTCCGGTAGTATACGTCGGACCCGCGTGTCGCCACTATCAATGATTGCAGACCGAGCGCCGCCACACGGCAGGTCTAGAGAGACTTCCTAGCACTCGCCCCAGTTGTACAGCCGACTTTGCTAGTGATGGTTCACTGACTTCTACGCTCTCATTTGCCGAGACAATAGTTAGCATAGCCTTCAGCTACGTTATTTGCTACGACCTAGCAAGGCGCCAGTATCCGTACTATTGATATTGTGAATCATGTACCATAAAGAGCGACGTTCTCCGTTAATGGATTAAAGTTAAGTATTCCACCAGCTACGTCCGTTTTTCTCAATTCTAATTCCCTTGTCATGTTCCACACCTCACGCCAGCCTGCGTGAGCTAAAACGCGTGCATTTCGGCCTCCTTTAACCATACGGTTGGCTCTCCTGCCAACCACAACAGCAGTCACATGTCCAATTGACAATATTCCGACGATCGAAACACAGACCGTTGTTTTTTAATGTCACTATGTAGGAGCCGCCGCTTGCACTGGGAAGTCAGTTCCGGCGAGATCGTGCACCAGCACTCTCACCTGAAGATGGCGGCCAGTTGGACTGCGGAAATATTGTGTCATGAGGACGTTATGATCCGGCTGAATACCCGAGAAGAATAGTATCAATTATTACGGCGGGAAAGCCTTCGTAGTCACATCAGAACCCTCTACGGGGAGGAGATGGTGGAACTTGTGAAGAAGTTTGATAAACTTCGTAAGAAGAAAGGCATATTGCTGAGTGCCGTCGCCTTTTTGCTGAGATGCCGCGATGGAAGAGTAATACCTAAATTTGCTAGATTTGTGCATTTTATTGATACGAAAACGGCCAACAACATCAAGAAGCGTGCTAGTTTCACCTTAGTCAAGGAGCGCATTCTCTTCACTCTAAGACAACTGGATCTCGTATCCGAGGATTTACTTTGCTTGCACTTCGAGTTACCGTCGCTGCTGTCGGATGCATCCTGGGAATGGGTGGATAGTTCTTCTTGGGCACTATCAGATTGGACGCATAGGAGCGCCGTCAGGAAATAGTCTTAGAAGTTTCAACGGCTTTCTTCTCAACCCATGATATCTGATGACGACACCCGTCGAAGGACAGTGATTAACCTCACGAGTAAAGAACTGGACGACGCCAAGCTGTCAGTGCTCGAGAAAGGCCTGAATTTTGCCCCTGCCCCGAGGAATGTGCCTATCACCGAATTCATCTGCGCAGTCGAACAAGCAGTGTCCAGCTTTTCGGAGGACCTAGCTGAAGAGATTAGGCAAGAGGTCTCACATACATTGCGGCGGGCGCCGTCTCCACGGAGTAACATCTCCTCTCTCGAAAGGGCAGCCGTCCGGTCCATTAGAGAAGACGAAGATCTGATAGTTCTACCAGCGGACAAACGCAACGCAACTGTTCTTCTGTCACGTGATGACTATCTTGGAAAGATGGATCTCTTACTCGAAGACTCGGCACACAGAACATTGCAGGACGACCCAACTGAACGGATAAAACGGAAGACGCTTTCACTGCTGAAGAACAGTTTTTTACCTGACGACGTTCTCAAAAAAACTTCGTCCTGATGCTTCCATGCCACCGAGATTATACGGTCTACCCAAGATTCATAAGAAAGGGGTCGCGCTTCGTCCGATCGTGAGTATTCTAGCCAAGTATTCAGCATCTGTTCTTGGCCCTCACGTCGGTAAATGCGAACATCACATTTCCAAATCTATGGTGTTTATTCAGAGATTGAAACCCTTGTCTCTTAGACCCTGTGATTTGCTTGTGATCTTTGATGTCGTGTCGCTTTTTACCCGGGTTCCTATGGAAGAATCCTTGCAATTAATTGGTGAGAAGCTGGATGAGGAAACAACCAGGATTTGTCGCCACGTGCTGACGTCGACGTACTTTTTATTCAATGACAAATATTTTGAACAGACTCACGGAGTGGCTATGGGGAGCCCATTGTCCCCAATAGTCGCCAATCTTTTTATGGAAGGTTTTGAAGACATGGCGCTGAAGACGGCGCCCTTAAAACCAACCTGTTTCTGGAGGTACGTTGACGACACGTTTATGGTATGGCCTCATGGGAGAGAAGCTCTTGACCGCCTCCTAGATCATTTCAATTCCCTGCATGCTAGCATCAAGTTTACCATGGAGGTGGAAAGTGATGGAAAGCTTCCGTTTCTGGATGTTCTGGTGCACAGAAAGGATGATAGGACACTGGGACACAGTGTTTATCGAAAGCCTACGCACACGGACCGATACCTACATGCTTCTAGCTGTCATCCATCGTTCCAGCGTACGGGGGTCCTGCGGACGTTGGCGAGAAGAGCTTTTGCCATTTCAGATGGAGAAAGCTTGACACAAGAATTGGACCATCTTACGGTTGTGTTCAAGCAGAATGGCTACACAGATAAACAGATCCGTCGTGCTTTCCAGTTTGGACCTTCGCCTGAACCACCAGAAGATTCCTGCAAATCGGTGGCTTTTCTGCCTTTTGCTGGGAGCATTTCTTCGAAGATAGGAAGAATTCTGAAAAGTTATCATATCAAAAGTATTTTTCGTCCGCCAGCCAAGATTAGAGCGCTCCCTGGCTCTGTTAAGGATCACTTGGGTTTGAGGACGCCCGGTGTGTACAAGATCCCTTGCCACTGTGGGAAGGCTTATATTGGTCAGACAATCCGGACCATTCAGGACCGATGTGTTCAGCATCAGCGGCACACACGTCTGCTTCAACCTGAGAAGTCTGCAGTGGCGGAACACTGTCTCACCGAGGGACACAGAATGCTGTATGACGAGACACAAATGGTTGCCCCTGCATCTCGCTATTGGGACTGTGTTTTAAGAGAATCCATTAAGAAACAACGGCCTGTGTTTCGATCGTCGGAATAAAAATTTTTTAATTTTTGACAGCGATATCTCTATTTCGCCTGTTTCAACCACTGGCGGCGTGGTATGTCTACTGCGCTAAAGGGCAGTTACGGCACCTTCTCGCGCACGCGTTGTGGGTCTTCTGCGGCCTATATAGGGGCCGCCGCTTGCGCTGTCAGTTCCGGCGAGATCGTGCACCAGCACACTCACCTGAAGATGGCGGCCAGTTGGACCGCGGAAATATTGTGTCATGAAGACGTTATGATCCGGCCGCATACCCGAGAAGAATATTATCAATTATTACGCCGGGAAAGCCTTCGTAGTCACATATGTCCAATTGTTGCACACCGTTTTCGTCGTCTATGGTACTAATGAAACCATTGTATAACACTTCAAGGATCATTTTTAAGTAATGGTCAAGAATTATCATCATGTTTTTGCTTAAGAAGCAAGTGTTAGTTCTGTGTCGTTTAGAATGGAGGGTGGAAGATATCCTCTGAACTGATAAGCACTGTAGTAAGTCTGTTCTGAGCAACTAAGATTTAGGTGAGTTAAATTTCGTATCTACTTTCTGAGCTAACTCTGATAAAGGAAATAAATTAGCATATACAAGCTGGATGGCTGTGTACAGGTATTTTGCCTTTTCTCTCAGATAGAACTGAAGGTTATCAGCGTGTAAGTGACGGTTGCAGTGGAGAAAATAATTGACACATCACTGGAATATATTGAGAAAAGCTATGGGCACCGTAATGAACCTTATGGGACCCACAATATAAGATCCCCACTTCGCAACCTTTTTGTTTAAATCATTACACACTACTTGCGTTGGGTATCGTGCGAGTGGAACCACTATATGGCATTTGCAGAAAACTTTTTAGTTCTGAGTTTAGGAAGTTGAGTGTCGAAGTCGGCAATGCCGTAAGCTTTGCTAGAATCCAACGATCACATAACAGTCGCCTGCTGTTTGTGCATATCGCGTTCAGTCCGTCAGTCGCTTTTGCAATAGTGGTCGGCGCGCTGCGATTGTACCGAAAACCCGAGTGAAATTCATCTAAAGGATGATTTGACTTTAAATAATTAGTAAGAAGTTTGGGAATTATGTATTCTAAAGCCTCAGATGATGCCGGTAGAATGCAAATGGGCCTGTAGTTAGCTTGTTTGGTCGATTTCCTCTTGGATAATGGTGGTATTAGTCCCGACTTCCAGGCTTTTGCAAAGATGTAGCAGATAAGAGAATGGTTGAAAATGTCCGTTATCATGAGAATTAGTGGAGTGACAAGCAAACTGATCATATGCACTGTAATGCAACAGAATAATCTGGTATTGTCGTGTGCTGCCGTTTCCGAAATAATTGGAGCAATTGACTTCCTGACCACTGATAATTTAAGGGAATCGATGGTTTTGCGATCTTGTGCGTTGATCAAGTAAAGATGTCGGCATGACGAAATACTGTTACATCCTCAGTGGCAACTAATGATTCAACTGATTATTTGGGTTTGCTTATTCCTCGTATTCTGAGTACTGCATTACTCACTGACTAACTCCGCTGCACAGTCGCTTGTAGGTGAGATGATTATCAGAGGTCAGATGCCGTTTGTATGTCCTATGTGCTGTGTCTCTAAGACTCATAAATTGATGAAATGATTTTAAAAATACAGCTGGGTGTGTACTGCCCATTAGATCATATGTAACATTCTTTCGTTACACCATATTTAGCTCTACGTTTCTTGACCCAATGTATACATACATTGGATGCCAACTGACTTCACTTATGAGGTAGATTTGCCACAAATAGATTGACTTTTGCACTCAATAACTTTCACTGCCTCAGTTTTTACTGTACTCACTAAAATTACTTGATTTCTACTTACTTTATTATAAAGTTTACTTGGTACTTCTAAATTTAACCCTGTCTTGCTTCCTGAACAAACTTCTTCAGTTGCCTAATTTCTGCTTTGCCGTTTTTCTTATTTCGATAGTATGAAACTGTATTTCGGATTTTAATTCTTTGAAATTATCATCTAATTTGTCCAAAGTAGATTTCACTTACAATTAGCACCTAACTTGAATCACATTTCCGTACCTTATAATTTCCTGTCAACTCATTGTTGTGAACCTGTAACTTGCTAACCAAATCTCATCTTAATTTTCCGTTCTTCAAATCAAATTTATTGTTGAATTTGTTAAACATTTCTTGCGTAACTGACAGCCAATTTGGATCTTTCTCCTCTCCAGATTTACTGTCATCTTTTCTAGCTTCCTCTTTTCGTCCCACGTATGCCTTCTCACTCATAACCTAATCACTGTTAATTTCTACACTTTCTGGTTGTCTTACGTAAGTGTTACGCCATACAGCTTAGTGCATTCCTTCTTGTAATATCCCACCCCCTTCATTGTACCTACTGTGAAAAATTAAAATAATGTCTTTATGAACTTACCTTAAAACCATTCAGCAATGAAGTAGCGCATTCACTGTATAGATCAGCCGCCTAACAGATCATGCGCCCTACAGACGGACATCAGCAATGTGTAGATTAGAGTCGCGGCCCAGTCTGTTGTGCTGCAGCCAGACACGTTTCTCAGTTACCTCTTCTGCGCGTGGTTGAGAGTGAAGCCTCCGTTCGCTGCCGTCGTCTGCAACGCGTGTCAACGACTCGCCGCAAGAGATTTACAGGGTTTACTGCGACCCCTCCTGGTAGGTTCTGGATCCACCAGACACAGCACGAAATCGATTGTACTGCAGCAACAAAGTGAGCTAGCACATGGGCTCGCAGTATAACAGCGCCTGCCAGGGACTATTATAAATATCCGGATACTACGTTGTAAGCAACGGTACTTGAGTTTCGAGTGCTAATATTCAGTACGATAATAACACTCGTCATACGTGGTGGCTGTTGGCACTGGAAACACTTTCTCTTTATTGTAGCCTTCAAGCTGCATCTTTAAAAGTGATATGTGTAGCAGGTTCACCGAACAACGCAGTATAAAACAGTCAGAATATCTACTCCAAAATGCTGCTCTTCCAAATAAGATAAAAAAACTTGCGCTTTCGCCTTTTTTAAAAATCATAACCCTTTTCTACTTAATTCAGTGATGAGTAAATATTTACTGTAAACTTACGTCACCTTAGCTTGCATTCCGCACTGCTGCATCGCTACGATAAATTAAATTTTTCTACAGAAACAATTTTCATGTCAGGTCTTATCTGATAGACTCAGTAAGCTTTATTGCTGAAGTAAGGCCTAAGCAAAATCTATCGCAGAAGTGAGATTCTTAAAGTTGCGCCTTTTACATTTGCTAATAGCGAATATAATGAAAATGACTTCAGCGACGTTTGCATAGCGCGCGCAAGCGTCTCTGAAGTCTAATTCCACCAATGACCTACACAAACAATATAAGCTAACCAAGGCGCCGCCTTATTTAAAGCCAAATGAAATCTTAGCCGTCATATTTTGGATCGTCATGTCAAGTTACATAGACGTCTACTGGAACGGAATCATATCGTTTTATTTGTTATACAATAACGTTTGGTTTTACCAGTGGCTATTTTTTCTTTCTTTATTGCCTGTCTACGCGTATCAGAAAATAACCCCCGAATATGTACTGCGTTTACCGAGGACTATGGCATCTCAACTGTGATGTTTCCGATGTGCGAGCTGCTGCATTATTCTGTTGACATTAACATCAAGAAAACACGACCATTTATGTAATTACTAACTGGCAAATTTCAGTGTAACTCCTACTTAGTCATTACACATCTGACTTGGATAACGTTCAGAGAGTGTCAGTCGAGGAAGTTCTGTCTTACATATCTAGCAAAGAAATAATTATAGCGTCGTAAATGTTTTAAGCTCGACTCGAAGGCTTAAATATGGTACTGTGAGGACAGTTTCAGGTACGTGGGAGAGAGTTTTTTGTTCTAGCGTCACCATTTTTGTGCGGCATTCAGTAGTTTTACTGGAAGATAGGACTGTCATGTTTCGCCTCGTATTGCA
The DNA here is from genome assembly GCF_023897955.1 of Schistocerca gregaria. Lineage (NCBI taxonomy): Eukaryota > Metazoa > Arthropoda > Insecta > Orthoptera > Acrididae > Schistocerca > Schistocerca gregaria. The sequence continues at coordinate 351,001,661 of NC_064922.1, read as the reverse complement.
TTAGGATTTTTGTTTCTCACAAAAATGCTTTTACAAGAAGCTCCCGCCTTATGTCCGTTACACATGTTTGTCTTAGCTAATTGTTTATCGAAGGACCAGCTTAATTAGAATATACAAGGTGTTACAAAAAGGTACGGCCAAACGTCCAGGAAACATTCCTCACACACAAATAAAGAAAAGATGTTATGTGGACATGTGTCCGGAAACGCTTAATTTCTATGTTAGAGCTCATTTTAGTTTCGTCGGTATGTACTGTACTTCCTCGATTCAATTGATCACGTTATCATGATTTCATACGGGATACTCTACCTGTGCTGCTAGAACATGTGCCTTAACAAGTACGACACAACATGTGGTTCATGCACGATGGAGCTCCTGCACATTTCAGTCGAAGTGTTCGTTCGCTTCTCAACAACAGATTCGGTGACCGATGAATTGGTAGAGGCGGACCAACTCCATTGCCTCCACGCTCTCCTCACCTCAACCCTCTTGCCTTTCATTTATGGGGGCATTTGAAAACTCTTGTCTACGCAACCCCGGTACCAAATGTAGAGGCTCTTCGTGCTCGTATTGTGGACGGCTGTGATACAATACGCCACTCTCCAGGGCTGCATCAGCGCATAAGGGATTCCATGCGACGGAGGGTGGATGCACGTATCCTCGCTAACAGAGGACATTTTGAACATTTCCTGTAACAAAGTGTTTGAAGTCACGCTGGTACGTTCTGTTGCTGTGTGTTTCCATTCCATGATTAATGTGATTTGAAGTGAAGTAATAAAATGAGCTCTAACATGGAAAGTAAGCGTTTCCGGACACATGTCCACATAACATATTTTCTTTCTTTGTGTGTGAGGAATGTAACACCTTGTATATTCTAATTAAGCTGGTCCTTCCATAAACAATTAGCTAACACAAACACGTGTAACGGACATAAGGCAGGAGCTTCTTGTAAAAGAAGAGTTTGGCCATTTTCTTTTTTGGTCATCAGTCTACTGACTGGTTTGATGCGGCCCGCCACGAATTCCTTTCCTGTGCTAACCTCTTCTACTCAGAGTAGCACTTGCAACCTACGTCCTCAATTATTTGCTTGACGTATTCCAATCTCTGTCTTCCTCTACAGTTTTTGCCCTCTACAGCTCCCTCTAGTACCATGGAAGTCATTCCCTCATGTCTTAGCAGATGTTCTATCATCCTGTCCCTTCTCCTTATCAGTGTTTTAAACATATTTCTTTCCTCTCCGATTCTGCGTAGAACCTCCTCATTCCTTACCTTATCAGTCAACCTAATTTTCAACATTCGTCTATAGCACCACATCTCAAATGCTTCGATTCTCTTCTGTTCCGGTTTCCCCGCAGTCCATGTTTCACTACCATACAATGCTGTACTCCAGACGTACATCCTCAGAAATTTCTTCCTCAAATTAAGGCCGGTACTTGATATTAGTAGACTTCTCTTGGCCAGAAATGCCTTTTTTGCCGTAGCTAGTCTGCTTTTGATGTCCTCCTTGCTCCGTCCGTCATTGGTTATTTTACTGCCTAGGTAGCAGAATTTCTTAACTTCATTGACTTCGTGACCATCAATCCTGATGTTAAGTTTCTCGCTGTTCTCATTTCTACTACTTCTCATTACCTTCGTCTTTCTCCGATTTACTCTCAAACCATACTGTATACTCATTAGACTGTTCATTCCGTTCAGCAGATCATTTAATTCTTCTTCACTTTCCCTCAGGATAGCAATGTCATCAGCGAATCGTATCATTGATATACTTTCACCATGTATTTTAATTCCACTCCTGAACCTTTCTTTTATTTCCATCATTGCTTCCTCGATGTACAGATTGAAGAGTAGGGGCGAAAGGCTACAGCCTTGTCTTACTCCCTTCTTAATACGAGCACTTCGGTCTTGATCGTCCACTCTTATTATTCCCTCTTGATTGTTGTACATATTGTATATGACCCGTCTCTCCCTATAGCTTACCCCTACTTTTTTCAGAATCTTGAACAGCTTGCACCATTTTACATTGTGGAACGCTTTTTCCAGGTCGACAAATCCTATGAACGTGTCTTGATTTTTCTTTAGCCTTGCTTCCATTATTAGCCGTAACGTCAGAATTGCCTCTCTCGTGCCTTTACTTTTCCTAAAGCCAAACTGATCGTCAACTAGCGCAATCTCAATTTTCTTTTCCATTCTTCTGTATATTATTCTTGTAAGCAGCTTCGATGCATGAGCCGTTAAGCTGATTGTGCGATAATTCTCGCACTTGTCAGTTCTTGCTGTCTTCGGAATTGTGTGGATGATGCTTTTCCGAAAGTCAGATGGTTTGTCACCAGACTCAAGTATTCTACACACCAACGTGAATAGTCGTTTTGTTGCCACTTCCCCTAATGATTTTAGAAATTCTGATGGAATGTTTGGCCATACCTTTTTGTAACACCCGGTATATACATGCGTATTCCATATTCCTATTGTAGTTATTGTTTGGTACACAATTTTATGCTGGACAAACAGATATCGATCTACTCAGAGACAGTTACATATAAGAAATATTACACATGAAAACATGGTAGTACCTAGTTGAAATGCGACTCTCCTAACTGTATCATTGTTACCATTAGTACAACTGCACGTTGCACATTCACTGGGCAAATATTATGATTAAAAACAAATTCTTTTAATATATCTTTCGGTCACAAAAACATATGATTTTCCAGCATGTGTTGCATCCGTCCAATTGAAAGGTTCTGTGTGCCTCACGTTAGAAAACGTGGCGGCCAATGTTACTTGTTGCTGTCACTCAGAGCGCTGTTAGGCGTTCATAGCCTCCCTATGTTGATTATCTGTTTCTTGGAACCCTACCGATAATCAGAGATACGGAACTCGCAGAAAAACTGACTCGACATAAAATGACATGTTATTACAGCCTGCCCAGAGAACGCAGCAGTTGCACCAGCCACGCCGCCACGAAGGCTGCACTATCGAACCTCGACATCTGTCCGGCCTGCAGCTCAGCCAGGCTCACCCAGCGCCGGATCAGACGGTATAAGGGAAGAGCTGAGCTGCACACCGCGCTGATGTGAGCCACGAACAGCACGAGCCACGCATGTAGCCTACGAGTGCGTCAGAGGTGGTAGTCTTAGAGCTGGCGCAAGTGCCACTACTCTGCCACTACAACTCGAAATTCTCTCTAGCATCAGTGTCCTGCCACGGTCGCCGGTGTGACATTTTCCTACAGGGAGGTTTGCGCGACTGTATTTAAAATTAACAGTCTGTCTCCACATTTCCTGTCCTGAGCTCTGACGCGCGTTAAACTACACACAGCAGGGGATCTAATATTTAAAGATCCAGAAAATGTGCAATGGAATCATTAAACATGTGATTGCAACTGACTGTGTGCTGAAATCAATTCTCCCTACGCTGATCTAAAGTTTAACCTTCTCAGAACATTTATGATTTCCAACGAGTAAATATCAATTAGATTAGATTAGATTAGTACTTGTTCCACACACATTGATTTTTTTTTTGGGGGGGGGAGGGGGGATGGGGGGTTGGGGAAATTACCCACTCACTATATCCAAAAATTAATCTAATGACTAGAAAGAGTTGCCATTAGGAAATTCTTTTAATTTTCTTTTAAATGCTATATGGCTATCTGTCAGACTTTTGATGCTATTAGGTAAGTGACCAAAGACTTTTGTGGTAGCATAATTTACCCCCTTCTGAGACAAAGATTTAACCTTGAGTAGTGAAGATCATCCTTTCTCCTGGAGTTGTAACCATGTACACTGCTACTACTTTCGAATTCGTTCGGATTGTTAATAACAAATTTCATAAGTGAATATATGTATTGTGAGACTACCGTGAAGATCCCTAGCTCTTTAAGTAAGGGTCTGCAGGATGATCTTGGATGAGCTCTACCATGAACAGGATGGTAAAAGCATTATCGTAGCTACGATTGTCACCAAGCCAACACCACTTACAGTAATACAAGTTTATATACCAACTAGCTTCACTGATGATGTAGAGAATGTTGAAATATATGTTGATATGAAATAAATTATTCAGATAGTTGAGGGCGAGGAAAATTTAGTTGTGACTCGCGACCGCTGTTCGGTACTAGGAAGATGAATAGAAGAAAAAATAATAGCACTATGTAGCCCGGGGGAAAGGAATGAAAGAGGAAGCCGCGTCGTAGAATTTTCCGCAGAGTATAATTTAATCATCGCGAAACTTGATTTAAGAATCATAAAAGAAGATTTTATACGTGGAAGTCCTGGAGACACTGGACGATTTGAGATTCGTTATATAATTGTAAGATGAAAATTTCAGAAGCAGACTTTAAACTGTGAAACACAGATTCGGACTATGAACAAAATTTATTGATTATGAACTGTAGATGAAAACTGACAAATTTCCAAAAAGATACGAAATTAAAGCTTTTGGAGTTGGATGAGTTGAAAGCTCCATAGTTTGTTCTCAGTTCCAAAGCGCCTTGTACAAATTTGTGGATATCTCAGGAAATATTTAACTAATGAAGGGAGTAAATATAAAATTATAGTAAATTAAGCAGGGGAAGGTAAAACAACACATAAAAACCGACGGAGACGTATGGAGACAGAAGACGCTGCAGTACTAGTGTCAAGAGCTCAGATGGAAAACCAATACTAAGCGAAGAAGAGAAACGTGGAAAAGTGAAAAGTTGAAGGAATATACAGAGGGGCTATTCAAGGATAATGAAGGCAATATTTAGAAAGAGAAGAGGAAGCAGATGAAGATGAGATGGGAGATATGATCGAGAAGAATTTGACAGACCACTTAAAGACCTAAGCCGAAAAAGAGCCCTGCAGTAGGCAACATTCCCTCAGAACTGCTGTAATCTATTGTAGAAGAGAAATACCCTAGATGCGTGCGGCCGCTGTACAAACAAGCAAGGAAGCGCATTCTCTGACGCAAAGTGATGCATGCCTCTGAATTGTGTGTACGGGCCACCCCGCGCAGGCACATCTTTGGTTGAGAAGGGGTGACATAGATTCGTAGCCTATCCCCGATGTTTTTCAATGTGTAAGTTGAGCGAGCAGAAAAGGAAACCGAAGAAAAATTTATTGAAGGAATCAAAGTTCAGGGAGAAGAAATAAAAACTTGGAGGTTCTCCGATGATGGTATAGTTCTTTCAGAGACAGCAAATGTCTTGGAAGTGCAGCTGAACAGAATGAACAGTGTCTTGGAAGGAGGATATAAGATGAGCTTTAACCAAAGCAGAACAAGGGTAATTGAGCGCAGTCGAATTAAATCAGACGACGATGAGGTAATTAGATTATGAAATGAGACACTAATAGGCGTAGACAAGGTATACTATTTGAACAGTAAAGTAAATTACTGTGATCAGATTAGAGAGTATGTAAAATGTAGACTGCCAATGGCAAGAAAAGCTTGTCGAAGAGAAATTTTTTAACGTCGTATATAAATTTAAGTGATAGGAAGTTTTTTATGGGGGGATTTGTCTGCAGTGTAGCCTCGTATGGAAGTGAAACAAGGACGATAATCAGTTCACGTAAGACTAAAATAAAGGTTTTTAATTGAATGCTGAAAATTAAATAAGTAGACCGCAAAACTAACGAGGAGGTACTGATTAGAACTGGAGGGAAAAGAAATCTGTGAAATAACTTGACTAAAAGAATGGGTCGGTTAATAAGACGCGTTCTGAGACAGCAAGGGATCATCAGTTTAGTACTGGAGAGAAGTATGGGTGTGAAAATTGCCAAGAGAGACCAAGAGGCGAATATAGTGAGCCGGAAATGTGGGAAATGAAAATTCTTCCACAGGATAGATTGGTGTAGTGATCTGTATCAAACCAGCCTTCGGACTGAAGACCACAAAAATAACATTTCAATACATTGATTGAAATATGATTCCAGTCACTAAATCCTTGTTGTTAGGGCAAGTTATGCTGTTTTCAAAGAAGGAACATTGTGAATAACTGAAAACTGGAGTATTAGCGCTTTACACTGCGTACAATCTTAAACTGATTTTGCTCCTGTTATTCTGTTTTTGTGAAGCGTTAAATTCGTCAAATAAAATTTAGAAAGGGAAAGTAGTGGTAGCAGCTTTGAGTAGCAATCAAAATATATCGTAGCCGGGCTCGATACAACCCACTGTGTACATTTCGAACAAGAATCATGAGCAGTAGCGATCCTCCGCAGGTGAAAGGCCTCGTCAAATATGGCTAAAGGTCGCATAGATGCTGAGGGTTTATTCTCACTTGGGTTGGAACGATGCCCTAATAGCAGAATAAATGAGCAATTATCAGCTGCGTAAGAATGCAAAAGTAATGGAAACCGCTACATTACTGACATATAACGATTATCCAGAACATGTGACCTGTAATGGGAAAAGCTATTATCTCTCTGTTGACGAAATCCCAGACATTAGTTCCCATTAGAAACACCGTGAGGGGACTACCAATGGGGAGCTGGCCACAAGGAAAAGACTGAATAACCAACGAATAGATAACGAATGGCAGAAGTTTAAATGTGGTGTGGAAGTTAGATAATATGAAAAGGGAAATGCAAAGGACCAGTATGGGTATTGTAGTGTAGGAAGTGAATTTAGCTCGGAAGAAGATAAGATTTCTGGTCAGACGAATGTAGTGTAATAGCAGAAGCATCAGAACTGGTTTAAGAGGCGTACTATTTGTCATGAAAGGTAAGGTAGGGCAGAGTGTTACTGTTAACAATTAAGCGAAATTTTTTAGAGTCTGCGTTTGGAGCACTGCATCAGATGGAAGTGATTCGTGGGGTGTGATAAAATTGGAAAAGATGAAAACTAAAACATTTGAAACATGGTGATGCGGAAGGATGTTGTAAACTGTGTGAACTGATAGAAGAAAGCAAGTTGAAGGCAGTCGACGTAATTTGTTTTTGGATTATATAAAAGCAGGAGCTGCGAGCTCTCGCTCTGTGAAGTAAGGAGATAAGGTCACGATTTAGTGTAACGAATTTTTTTTTCCTATTTCCCATGAGATGTTTATGTATCGAAACTGTAAAGCAAGTTGAAGGCAGTCGACGTAATTTCTTTTTGATTATATCAAAGCAGGAGCTGCGAGCTCTCGCTCTTGTTTTCGATGTTTGTTTCACAAAATGTAAAAGTCACTACCGTATCTATAACTTTTGGCTCAGTAATTGCACTAATTAAATTAAAATGCTGTGTTTAAATTAACAGTCTATTTCCTTTTCCGTTAATTTCACATACCAAATTTTTGTGCTGCCTTTTATAACTTTATCAGGCTGCAGCAGAGAGTTGCCGACGAATTGTTTGGTGGCCACAGCCGTGTTCAATCGGCAGTTACTTTATCCAACTTTTATTTCAGTATTCCTGAGGTCTCTTTGACGATCTTCTCTATCCGTATCCTAGCAATGTAATTAGACAAACTGCGTAATTTTTAGATCATCGCTGGCCTCTAAACAATACCGTCGATCAACGTCCTCGTCGGTCTGATGGGAATCTGATGCTGGTTGGCGGAATGTATAATTTCATTATCCACAAGTAAAAATGTTCTCTGCACTATTTTACCATTTTAGAAGCTTGCCACCAGCAAAAGCGATAAATATAAATATTACAAGAATTTTTTAAAAAAATACCCGAAATATTACACAATCTCTCGGCAGTTGTTTGTATCATCTGCTTTACATTGTGGTTAAGAGATGGCCCATCTCGGCCCAAAATTCTTTATAGAATCTGATATTGACTGAATTTGACCCAGGGGCTCGTTCAGCTCACCAATTTCAGTTGTTTCGCGATGCCTCTCACAGTAATACTGTTGTATACTGCTCTGAGTTGTAATGATCAATTTTATTTGATATGCCATCCACGAGACTGATGGTGCCACTAATATAGTCTTTACGCATGACCAGAATTTCTTGGGTTTCAGGAGTGGTCCCTCGATAATGTTCCGGTACAATAGTCGATAAAGGCTTCAGACATTGCTCTCTTCATAGTAAAATGTTTTTCATTTAACTTTTGCCTATCTACAGCAATATGCAATATTTCATACGACCAATATCTCATTCTACTTTAACTTCACAAGTTAATAAGCAGCCGATCATTTGAAAGCTAACTACAAATAAATGCCAAATGGAATGTTTATATTCGAACAAACACACGCATATTTGAAGTTTTTGTCCACAATAACAATATTAGTAACTAATCATTATTGGTGCAAGGATATTTAATATATTTTATAACTTTATTCTATGTTTTTTACCTCTGTCTTCACCGTCATGGTAAAATAGTATTTAGGACACTAAGAGTTAGCTGAAAATGGGTATGTCTGAATCACAGTTATATAACTAAACAATCATATATGTTGCATTTATGCAGAGCATCGAAACGAGATTCTACAGATAATTACTCCTTCTCTGTGTACACAGAAATGATTCCCTCTTCGATTACTCGCAGGGATATTCACTGCCGTGCAGCAATTTCCTGCATTTATTTAGCAGTGTTGATATCCAATTTGCAGAGTAAATAATCAAAGCGACAGTGTGACCAGATTAAATGACTGTTTCCTTCTGTGCGACTATGACAGTATTCATGTTCTGTTTTGTCATTTCCGCTGTGTATTCCACAATGCTGTCGCAGAGCCGAAGACCAGAGTAAGAGCTGCGTGCTCCGGAAAAACTCTTCGCCGGAAACACATCGGGAAAGAAGTCGACTACTCTCTTGGGACAGATATACTGATGTGACTGCTGCAAAGCTTGCATCTTGTCTGGGGAACGTTCGGCATGCTGCATCAGCTACAGTATGGGACGCTACCAAGGCGGAAGGCAGTGCTTAATTATTAAACGGGACGTGAATCGACTGGCTGATTAAGACTCGTTAATAATCCCCTTAGCTAATGCAAAGCAATTGAATAATTGAGGACTAGTGGAGAGCGATGCGGGCCGACTCCCTGGAGAGTGTGGCTACAGGGGCGGAGTTCGCTGCTCCTTTGTTCTGCACGCGTGACTCGGCTGCCTCAAGGAGCCGCCAGAGGCGCCACGCTCCACGGCCGAAGTCTGCCGAGGCTGTCCGAAACGAGCCGAAGGCCTCGCCTCGCGTGTGCGGCGTGCGCTGTAATATGATTCTCTTGCTACCTGCCTTATTACAAAGGGCTCCGATGTCAGGGCTTTGCCAGATATTTCTGATTTGGACGGGGAAAGAGATACCTCAGTAACAAATTTACAGAATTTCTGCTCCACAGAACAAAGGGTTGTCTAAGGGAGAAGTTGAGACGTTAATTTCTCATTCGGGAAGAAAAATAGTTCTTGAGATAATGCTTGTAGGATAAATCGTTTTTTAATCTACTCTAAAAAATTTGCCAACGTCACTATTATCGCAATTGTCACTGTTAGCTTGCACCCCAAATCTGTATCGAATTTCAAAGACATTAGCATTGGCAGTATTTTAATAAAGGCATTCACGATGAATGTTTCTTGGGGAGAGGGGTTATAACTTCCAATAGACCCTGTTTCGATTCAAACATAGATTGAATATTATTTTTTTAATATAGTCACTGTTTATTTGACTAACATTTCAAGCCAATCAGTTCCAGTAGTGGATGACCTATTGTCACGATAATTTCCGCAACTGCTTAAGTTTTGTAAAATATTTATTACACCAACCTCTGCTGCAAATGGTCACACTAGCCAATAGGTCTTTTGACACTTAATAATCCTCTTCAGAACAGATCAACCATGAATTGTGAAACATCTGATTTCTTTAAAAACGTACCTAGTTAAAGACCGTAAAATAATGTGGACGACACGATAGTGTAGGGTTCTGGCCATCCGTCTCGTTTGGGTGCCTAAAGGATGCTGTGTTCTCGGAATACTATACCTTCTCTGTTCTTGTGTTCATATTCGTGCCGGCGCTTGTTGATATGCCGCAACAAATAGCACACAATTTTTCCATTCACATCTTGTAATCAACCACATCTGATGATGATAATGAAATGTGAGCGAAGCTTGTTATCAAGTTTGACTATCTGTGACTAAGAAAGTTCCAATAAATAACTTTAAAAAAAAAACTTGCTAGTTATAACTCTTGCTCGCACTCATCACTATTCTAACCAGAGCATTCTCAGAATGTTTAGTAACATACAGAGTTTTTACGCGTGAAAGGCACGAAAATGTAGTTGAAACGTAATCCATGACAATTACTGGTAGTTATTATCTGCATGTTAACTGTTAACTTTAACCACTTGAGCCGCCTTTTATCAAAGTCCTCCTTACTTAATAACACGCCAATTCAAATGCCTCATCAGATTTTTATCCTCTCCTACCTGCCCTCTCCACCCACCACCACATTTCTTGTAACTTGCTCGTCACCTACGGTAATGTCGCATGTTACGTCTATTCCTATTGCGACGCCGTTCCTCATGATTCTCACTACCTCCAATCGACTAAAATGGCTCACATGATTCATAAAGAATGAAAATTTATGTGCTCTCGAATCAAATGTTGATGCACTGTCGTCATATCTGTGTCCAAAGCCTACCATTACTTAATATTAAATATGTATTGTTTTTGGAAGGTTCTCGAAGTACTAACTTCTGTTTGTAATGTCAGTGTACTATGGAATATTCTATGACAATATTCATAGCAGCTGTTACTGTCCAGAGCTTCCGTTGTGTTCTGACTGTGGGCTGTTGTCAATTATAAACGTGCTTTCGGTGCTAGGTGTTGTGTTTCTCTAATGCTGCTTGATCATGGGTTCCACGTGATAATATTCAACATCCTTCAATAAGGAACAGTCAAATGAAAACGGTAGAGATGGAAAAAAACTTGGCCAGGTGCGAGTAATTGTAGCGCACTTAGGGTCCTGTACAAATTAATTATCTATATAAACAGTTCACTCATTCAAAAAATCGAGAATGTCGACCAGTTTTGTAAATCGATAATGTTTTAATGTCAATAATATAAATGTGACGTAAAGTCATACAGGAGGCAGGCGACCATTATTACAATAGTCAATAGATCTCCATTCAGACTGACTGCTTCAAAATGGTAAAAATCAAACATCAGGCATGGAACGACTTTTATTGCTCACATGACGCGTTGCGGAACAGACATCCAGGAGCGATTAATGCACGAAGATGTGGAATTTCAAGTTGTATGTTAAACAACCATTCGTTAACTTGTCTAGGAATCTTTGTTGCACATACAATTTGAAACGTCATATGTATTTGCAGTAATCGCTCTTGGATATTTGACAATGAATAAATTCCGAAACGCGACATATGGGCAATAAAGTCATTCCTTGGCTGAAGTCCGATTTTTACTATTGCGATCTAGTCAGCCTGAATGCAGAACTGCTGATTGTTTTAATTTCAATTTTGACGCCGCATAACACTGACAAATATTTTTCGTGGGATATAATTACAGACTAACAGTTTTCTGATTCTTTTCCTTTACTTGCAATGAGAAACGTTACTGCTTTCGAAATTTCATCAGCCTAAGCATTTTAATAAGTAAATCTGCGAATGCCATAATGTGCGAAATAAATGACCGCAACTTTTGATTGCGTCGACTTAGAAGCCGACGTTTATCGTTAAGTCCAAGGTGCCGTAGACCTTAGTATGTGAAATGTTTCAACTTTATACATCTACCCGTTCCTGAGAAAAATGAGTCTTAACAGACGGACAGACAAACAATATAGCAAATGACAATATTTTTCGTGTGATACATTCACAGATTTAGAGTTTTCAGTTTTTTTCCCTTTTTGTTGTAGTGTGCAACCTTGCTTCTTGCCAAATTTCACGTTTCTTGGGGAACGGGAAGTACCATACAGGTTTTGATGATTAGGTTGCAAGTATCAAAATATGTGACGTTAATGGCCATAATTCTTGGTTACATTGACTTAGGAGATTACGTTAAACACGCCGCCTAGGGCCTATAGATCTTAGTATGTTACATAAATCTGAACTTGATACGTCTACCCCTGCCTAAGAAAAGTGAGTCTTAACAGACGGTCGAACAGACGGGGAGTCAGATAAGAATTGATAAAAAAAATTGGTTATAATTGCAAATTCACTGTTTTCTGTCTTCTTCCTTTGGTTGTACTGTGAAATCTTCTTGTTTGCTAAATTTCAGAATTCTAAGCCAACGGGATGTATACTATAGGTTTCGATCAGGGAGTTTCTAAATATTAAAATATGAAACATAAATGGCCGTAGCTTTTAGTTGCATTGACTTAGAAGAATACATTTATTACACTCCCAAGGGACCATAGCTTTCCTATCTGATGCGTCTATCCGTTCCTAAGAAAAAATATTCTTAACAGACAGACGAACAGACAGCAAGCCTGATAAGAAATGAGAAAAAGTTTTTTCATGTGATAATGAGCAATATACTGCCTTCGGATTTTTTGCTTTGGGGTTACTACGGAACCTTTCTTTTCGTCAAATTTCATGATTCTAGGCCAATGGGATGTACCCTATAGGTTTTGATGAGTGAGTTTGCAAGTATTAAAGCTGGTGACATAAATGGCCGTAACTTTTGATTGCATTGACTCACATGTTTACGTTTTTTACAGCGCTATGGGACGGTAGACCTACATATGTGACATAAATTTCAACTTCAGGCGTCGAACCATTTCTGAGAAAAAAAAGGTGTTTGGCAGTCGGACAGACGACAGACGGACAAGAAAGCGATCCTGTGAGGGTTGCGTTTTTACAGAATGAAGCACGGTTCCTTAAAACGTAATTCATCTGTTTATTATTTAAAAATAATCGTCATAAATGTTAGTACATTTCTCGCGCTGTGAAGAAGACGGTGAGTGCCTTCCTGAAAAATGTTACTGGTTGCGTACAGAACGGTGATTGTACCCAGGCGTGCAACTCCTCGTCCGATGCAAATCGAAGGCAAGTCCACTCACTGTCAAAAATTAGTTTGAAGCGAATTTCTACTCTACAATGTGTGATACATCGAGCTTTCAATCAAAACGATACCTTTAACCGTTTAAACCAGGTGCAAAATGATCTACCAGTTTGGCCAATATAGAATGCAATACTGACCCACTGCTGAAATCTGGCATTTATAAAATCCGATGTAATGATTGTAATGCATTCCATATTGGCCAGACTGGTACATCATTTAATGAACGATCTCGAGAGCACACATCCCTACATGCAATAAAATATTCAACGTTTGAAAAACACCTCAGACCCAATAAGCATCACGTAGAAAGCATTGTTCACAATTTAGAGATTCTACACTTTGTAGATAAAGGGGGAACGACGAATTTGCTAGACGAGATGGGACATTTATCCATTTGGGTAATGAGCCTGGTGACCTGTTAAATAAGCAGGTTGATTTTGAAAATAAACAATTCTTTGAAACATTCAGAGACTTCTTTTAATTTTATCAATTACCCATGTGTTGGTATATAATGTATATTTATTTCTGACAACTTTTCTTACATAAGAATGTTAATAGTAATGGAATATTCTCCTATAAACTTCTCGCAAGATTTTGTACGTTGCGAGTTTCTTTATGTTTTTAATGCTTATTTTTAGTTTGGCGATGCTGTACCTGATGTGTGGGTTTTAGGTAGTCATCGGTTCAGGACCTGTCGTTCCTGAATTAGTTTCCTTGTTGTGGTGTCACCGCCAGACACCACACTTGCTAGGTGGTAGCCTTTATATCGGCCGCGGTCCGTTAGTGTACGCCGGACCCGCGTGTCGCCACTATCAGTGATTGCAGACCGAGCGCCGCCACACGACAGGTCTAGTCTAGAGACACTCCCTAACACTCGCCCCAGTTGTACAGCCGACTTTGCCAGCGATGATTCACTGTCTACATACGCTCTCATTTGCATAGACGACAGTTTAGCATAGCCTTCAGCTACGTCATTTGCAACGACCTAGCAAGGCGCCATATTCAGTTACTATGAATGTATTCTGAAAGGATAATATTGTGAATCATGTACCGTCTAGAGCGACGTTCATCATTAATGGATTAAAGTTAAGTATCAAACTAATTACGTCCGCTTTCTGAATTCTAATTCCTTGTCATGTTCCTGATCTCACGTCAGTACAGTTCTTCCCTCCTCACGCCAGCCTGCGTGAGCTAAAGCGCGTGCATTTCGGCCTCCATTAGTAACACGGCGTTGGCTCTACTGCCAACACAACACTTGTCAGGGTTCATCCATCTTCTTGTCATATGGATTAAGCCCGTCTTTTTGCCATTGAATGAACTGCGCTGTCCAATTGGTTCAATTGGCTCTGAGCACTATGGGACTTAACATCCATGGTCATCAGTCCCCTAGAACTTAAAACTGCTTAAACCTAACTAACCTAAGGACATCACACAACACCCAGCCATCACGAGGCAGAGAAAATCCCTGACCCCGCCGGGAATCGAACTGCTCTGTATCGACTCAAGTAGGCTCTACCATGCTACAGGGAACATTATCTTCTTCGGCTTTCTAGTTTGAGTAGTTGGTTTGACAGTTGCAGACACTTGTCCAAGAAGCCTACATTCCTGTGGGAGTACGTATTTGTTGAATTACCATACCATACCTGTGATATATTCTTCGTTACTTTATTACTCATGTTGACTTCTCTCATCAGAAAAAATCTTCATGATGCCAGTTGACAGTGCTGCACAGGTTTCTAACACGGTTATTCGATATATGCACGTGCGTGAACCCTCCCTTGTTGATTAACGTCTTTGTGGTCACCTATAGCTCAATGTAGGTCCTACAGTACAATTAGTAGTGTGTTTTTACCTGACTTATCTCGTGTAATTAGTTCATTTGGGTATGGGCTACTTTTGGCTACATTTATGTATGTGTTTCAGTCCATTCGGTTTTTACGTTACCCTGTTGGCTGATTGTAACTATTACATCTGTGCAATTTTCATCTGCATTTAAGTGGTGCAATGGTGCTCTGTAGAGTGAGGATTACTTTCGAATAATTTTTCAGTGATTGCGTTCGGATGTTATCTGGTGAAACGTACGTCATCCTTTAACTATGCCAGTTTTGGGACCCATTGTTGACTCTCATTTGCTTTAACGTATCTTGGTATGTATTTGAGTTTACTTTTTGGTTTTTGCGTTTCCCATGTGATTTACATGGAACAGTTTACATCTGGCTTGGCTGAGCACTATTCTGCATATAAAATCCATAGTGACATATTTAAGCAGTATATTTGTTATTTTCGCTACTTTCTGTAAAGAGACTACTGCTGATCATATTCTTTCCATGGAAAGATGTTGGTTTCGCGTCTCCTAAATAGTGTTTTTACAATGGGAGACATAATAATCTTGCTGGCACTGCTGTAAAGAGTGTGTTTCTTTTTTTAAAAAAAGTTAATGTACGTAATATCCAGTTTTCGTTTGTGGCTTTCTTCGTCTTATTACATGGGTGGACACGATTTTTACATTTTACAGTCATCCTTCTAGAGTGTTCTTTTTGTTCTTCCTTATAGAGCATTGTCTAATAACCACTGAGTACAGTTGTGGTTTTTCAATAGCTGTAATTACTCTTTTTAATTTGTGGCCCATTTTGTATACTTACTATACAGATCACCATTAATTTTGGTGTACATGATATAATGATCCTAGTATCTTACTTCACATATGATGCGCCAGTCTCTGTACCCGCTTTTTTTCCTTTTTTCAAAAACCGGAAGAGTCTTAACACACATATGTATTTGCAGACAATGGGTATACAATACTGATGGTTGCATTACTTTGACACTTCTGTTTTATGATTACTTCCTTTAGGCTACTGATGTTTTCACATTATGCATGAATAATTCCTTAATTCCTGATAAAACATTTTACATAGTAACATGTAGATTTTAATTATGACTATTTTCTTTTACTTATGTAAATTAATATGTAACACTTGCTTTATTTAGATAATACTCTCTGGCCTTTTACTATGTATTTATTGCTCTTTTGTAGCCTTTACTGTATAGGCCTGAAGATGGCATAATGCAATGCCGGAACCGGTTGCCTAACAAATAAAACCAAAACAACGGCTGTTGATATTTTATTATTGGAACATTGTTGTAGCCCGCGTATTGTCACATGAAACAGATTGGTTGGCCAGTATCTTGTTTATGTGGGAGATTGCTGTTCGTGAAAAATGTGGCCGACGTGGAAGGAGTTGTAAGTGTAGGGGACCACTCCTCTGGATCTATGAAGCGGCAGAAGGGCGCTGTGAAAAGGAAGATTGAGCAGATGGAGTGGTAAGATGTTTCAAAAGACAATTTTTTGTGAGACTGTCTTCTAAATTAATTTACTACACATATTACGTTTTTCGCTTTAACTTCTGGACAGGAATCCGCTTAAACGTGTACTATTTAACACTTTCAGTTACCATGATAAGTACACTGAAATGCGGGTCTCTCAGCATCCGTGTGGACACAAAGAGGGAAGACTCAAATGCTGTGTCATCCCTGTACACAAGAAATAGGATGAAAGCCTACAGACACTTAAACATACTACAGCAGGACGGATTCTGTCTTCATTTATGGTTGTCACCAATCCGAAACGACGACGTATTCGGAAAGAGGATGGAAAACTGAGTACTCAAACTACAAACTTTCGGGTCAGAGTAGACAGCATGCAAGTCCCTGTGTGTTTCAAGTTTCTTAGAGCTCTATTCGGTATACGAACAAGTCGACTTAATAGCGCTGCTTCCTCCGTAGTTGTTGGTAATGTCACTTGAGAAAAGAAGATGAGGGGATCGCAGAACAAAATAAAACTTTCCAAAGGAAAATAGTGTTATACAATTCATCGCAAATTTGAAGGCTTGAGAAAGTGACTATACCAGACAAAAAAGTAGAAGGCTGTGTCTGACTTCAGACTTAAATATCACAAAACTTTTTAAAATGTATAATGAAAGTGTTCCTGATTCATTAAAAGAAAAAAAGTGGTTCTTCAGCAACATATTCTCAACAACAACAAAATTAATTCGTGGTTAGGTGATACTGCTGTAGATGTTTGTAGTTACTACTGTAGTATGAAACATGGAATAAAACTAACTGAAGAGTTGGTCAAAGACAAAGGGCGCGAGCAGAGCTTGTTGCTCATAAAATGAAAGCTAAACAGTTTTATAAAATTATGAAAGAGAAACTACCTAATAGCTTCTCTTTGTACTTTCATCTGCAGGAAGTCCAACCCCCGCCAAAACTCGCTACTGGTGAGACTTAGAACGTACGGCAACTGTCTTATGATCACTTTACTGTAGATACTGACAAACAAACGTTTACTGCTGAACTGAAGACCAGGCTGGTAGAAGTTCAAACGAAGCAGCTTCAGCCTTAATAGAAGCTCTGAGTAAGTATAGATATGTAGAAAACACTTCAACAATAAGACTACTTTGCGATGCCTGCGCTGGGCAAAACAGGATCGCCCATGTGGTTCATTCTCTTTACTGATAGCTGTTAAAAATATCTCCAGGCTCAGTAAGAGAGATATTCATTATATTTCCAGTGCGTGGTCACTCCTACTTATATGCAGATAGACTTTTTGGTACTGTGGGAAAAAAGCCTTTGGTAGCAATCTGAAACCCTGTCTCCTGAACAATATCACAGGGTTTATCAGGAAGTAGGGAATGTTCAAAGACACTGGACTCGCATTCGGGAGGACAACGGTTCAATCCCGCATCCGGCCATCTTGATTTAGATTTTCCGTGATTTCCTTAAATCGCTCCAGGCAAATACCGGAATGGTTCCTTTGAAATGGCACGGACGACGTCCTTCCCCGTCCTTCTAGTAATCCAATGAGACCGATGACCTCGCTGTCTGGTCTCCTTCCCCAAACAATCCAACCCAACAACCCAACCCGCCAAAGACTAGGAATAGACTGGGATGTTCTGAATTTCAAGGATCTCTGCCAAAGTTTGAGAAAGTCAGTAGGGATAAGAGGCATGAAACGGATTATGTTTAGAAAGAAACTCAAGGGGAAAGAATGCTTGTTGTTTTTAGGATGGAGGCCTCATATGATTTGGATGATCCGTCGAAATGAGATATAGCAACAGATCAGATCCGTCTTCCAAATGTTGTCTGTTTGGCACATTCAACAAAATCAGATAAAGAAGGATTTATTCCACTATCTGAAACAACGATTTGGTAATAGTTGGAATTAAAATGATTCCTTAACATTTTATCTTCACATACTTCAGAGAGATTGTGTGGTAGCCAATGTGAAAGACGAAACTGAAGATGTAGAGTGTGATTGCTTGGAGGAGGAATAGGTATATCAAATGCTTTGAAGAAAGGTTGAAAGAATAATACCCAGTAAATTCTGAACATCATTTTAATTAAAACATGGGATAATTGAAGTAACGTTTTTGATAGTGATGTACAAAATACGATTTTTCTCATAAAAATTAATTTTATAATTAATTTAAAATAATAAATTAATTAGGTATGAAAAGAATTATCAATAATTTCAATTTCACCACTTACAAAAGTTTTAGATAATTTTGAGAAAAACAATATGTATCATAATTTCCAAGTTCGATAAAGATTATGACTTTACTTTTTAAGAGTGTTTGAAAATGAAATGCTTAATTTTAATTTTGAGTGCATGATTAAGGAACATAGCATTTGTAAATCAGCTACAAAAGATAATATGTTAACAGTTTCAGTAAGCAACCATTCAATCAAATGAGTAATTTTGATAGTTTTCTTTCAACAACAACTGGACACTTGTTCCTGATTTATTTGTGTTGTGTCTTTTTGCTGTAAATAAGATACAAAGATTGAAGTTTTGTTTTTTATTATTTAAATCTTTTCAAAACACGTTATGTCTATTTGGCCAATACAAAACTGCCTTTAAATAATGATATTTGTCTCACTCCCATTCTTCTAAATTCTTGTAGCTTAATAAATTCTCATATACAAATCCTAATTTACGCAACAACTTTACCTAATGTTACTTTTTTGAATTCTCCTGTAAAATATTTTTTTTGTGGATTAATCGCATTTTGAAAAGTTACTTCTCAATTTCTTCAGAGCTCCAAGAAATATGCAAACTGCGTGGAGAGATGTTAGGACCTTTCGGACAGTGTGTAAGGGCTGCCCCTGCCGAAACCACTGCAGCGCAGTCGAAATAATGGGAATGATGTTCTGCCATTTACAAAAAATAGTTTATTTACTTTTCCCCGTCGGTCTCGTTTTCATTTGACTGCCCTTTTTGTATCACTAAATGGTTATTTTGTTTTCAACCTTTCCCGAATTCCATGACTGACTTGCTGCAGAAGTACAGCCTTAGAAAATTGTTCACTAAATTAAGGGCGGTCCTACATACTATCACATTTCTTTTTGGTCTCTTCGTCTGTCATTAATTGCTAATATTTACACCGAAAATTTATGCTCACTGTTCTTAGCCAACAACATTTTATAATAATCCCTGCAAATAATTTTCTCCAGAGGAGCATCGTAACTCTTCTACACCTACTCAATGAACGTCACTGACACTCATTTGCTGAGTAGACACTGTCTTTCTAAATGTTTATGATACACACACAGGCAGGATGGATTGAAAAAAATTCCTATGATCAAAACTACATAAGATGATTTAATGTCCTGCAATTTACTGTTAGTAAGGCATATACTTCACATAAAAGCTGAAACCATATGCCTGTACAGCAATGTCTTGTTCACTTCATTTAAAAGGGAAGCTATCATAAATTTGTGTTTCAATCCAATGATATAGTGGTCATTAATCATAAACAGTGAAACATGCATTACTGATGAACATACAGCATGCATGCTATCCCAACAGTTAGTGGACAAGTGTATTTGGCCTTGAATGATACACTCTCTGTTAAGCTACTACTAGTTATTCACCGCCCCATGTGAGTAGTGGAACCGAGCAAGTACAGATGTGGGCTACATTGATGCCTGATTTTCCAAACCCTTCCCACACCCCATTATAAAATCACGTACTCTTCCAGAATGAGATTTTCATTCTGAAGCAGAGTGTGCGCTGATATGAAACTTCCTGGCAGATTAAAACTGTGTGCCGGACGGAGACTCGAACTCGGGACCTTTGCCTTTCGCCGGCAAGTGCTCTACCACCTGAGCCACCCAAGCACGACTCACGCCCCGTCCTCATAGCTTTACTTCTGCCAGTACCTCGTGTCCTACCTGGTAGAGCACTTACCGCGAAAGGCAAAAGTCCCGAGTTCGAGTCTCAGCCTGGCACACTGTTTTAATCTGCCAGGAAGTTTTATGTACTCTTACCAGATTTATGCCCCCCCCCTTCCTTCCTTTCTGACAGACCACCTATCATATGTACAAAAAAGTGGGAAATTTAAAAAAATGCGGAAAATTCAAAACAGTGCAACTGATTTTTGTATAAATCACGAGAAATTCAAATTTTGATGGGGATTGGGCATAGTAAGGAGTTTTCCCCACACCTATCATGTCGCAATGTCCAGTGAAAAGTGAGAAGAAATAGCAAATAATCGATTATGGGGCATTGATATGTTGGTGTTAAAAAAAATAAAAAGAAACAAGACAGCAATCTAGGATGGTTGACTGAGAATGTGGATGCAGTCTGCATGCATGTCAAATATTCTATGTTTTCTCCAGCCCTATGGCATCACAATCGAAAATGCCACCCATGATGATGGGTCTGAAGATATGGGTGCAGACTTTACAGTTGTCAGATTTCTCCAGCCATATGAAGTCTGAAGTGGATATGGGAATATGGGAACAATCTCCAGCGGTGTCACGTTATTTGTGCCAATTGTAAAATGGCAGGAAATTAGAAAATCGTTGGTTTTCCTATGATGTTATACGTCACTTGTCTTAAGTTTAAAAACAGTGCACCTTGCATATTTAAATAATTCTCCCCACCATCTGATGTCACAATTTAAACAATTTATCAAACTGTAGTTACCTTAAGTTTAAAAGCCAAGAGATGTCTTTATGACCACTTGTGTTATGCTCATATCGAATGTTCAAACAACTGCTGGGATAGGAAAGGAACAGTTACATCTCTATATAAACCAATGTTTCACTGGCAGGGCTAACGCAACTCACTTGGTGCCAAGTGTAGCCAAATCACTAGCACTGCTACTGTCTTGGTAGGTTTGTTCTGAGAGCACCAAGACCAACTCGCTGGAGAGATATTGACAGAATGATGGGCCCACTCTGTCACTGCCACCAAAGACACCACCTGCATCCTTACGCTTGAGAGAACTGCACATATGCTACATCAGTACTGTTAATTTGTCTGCCTAACTCCTAATACAAAGTACAAGAGAGTAGTTCCAATTCTCACTGCTGTTACGTTATATATATTAGCGCTGTAGTCATAGTCTATGTTTAAATGATGGGTAAAATAGAAAATAGCCAAAGCACTTATATATTAACCCACATTCAAAAATGGTGGGAAATCTGACCTCTCATAAGTTTGAAATGAACAGTAGCCGACATGTACATTCTCATGGAAAATCCAAGAAACCCCACAAGTACATTACACCTCCTTTCAATAGATTTGTAAAGCACTCAGGAGGCAAAGAAAAGCACTTAGAATCTATGTTCATAAATTTTTTTCCAATAATTTTTGTATGGGATTGATGGCAAATATTATGAAGGGCTTTCAATAACTAATGCAACACATTTACTTTTTCTTAAACCAGATTGGTCTTATTTAGGATTCCAATGCACCATATGCCCTACCCTTTTGGCTACCAAACCCTATCTTTCAACACAGTTTCCGCTGAATACGGTGTCCTTGTAACATCTTACTGGGAAAGGCTATATGCTTGAGTAGTACCGCCCTACTGGCTGAGGTCAGAGCGGACATCTTACTGCATCAATAAACTTCCCATTATCCACATATTGCTTCCAGGGAGCGACCCTTTAATTGAGCCAAACAGATGGAAGTTGGAAAGATCCTTGCTGTAGGGTGGACGAGGAAGGACAATCCAGCAAGGACAGTCCAGACAGTTCTGTGAACTCCTCTCAAATGCATAGATTTGTGTGACACCTGTCATCATGGAGGAGAAGTTCGTTGGTATTTTTGTGGCCATGAACACAGTGAAGTTCACCCTTCAATTTCTTGGCGTTAGTACAAGACACTTCAGAGTTCATCATTGCGCCACGAGGAACGACACCAAACAGTCACCCTTTCAGATTCCCAGAAATCCGTCACCATGACTTTATTACTGCTGGTGTGTACTGAACTTCTTCTTCAGAGGACACATGATGGGTGCCACTGCACTGATTGAGATTTTGTTTCCACATCAAAGTGATGAACCCATGTTTCAATGCATGTGATGCTGTTCACGTTCATCCTTGTAATGGGCAAGCAATTACGCACAAATGGTCCTCAGTTGCTCTCTATGGCCTGTTAGGTGGCATGGAATCCAGCACCCCAACTGGTGGACGAGTGTGTCAGTACTACCAACACAGATGTCCAGTTGAGCAGTGAGTTGTTTAATTGTGATGTGTTGATCGCCTTGAACAAGAGTGTCCATATGTTCCAACATGGCAGGACTCATAGCTGCTTTGACTGGTCGACATGTGGGAGAGACTGGTTTATGCTGTCTTGTTGTGATGATGACAGACAATGCATTGTGCTTTTGTTCACTGCCAGGTCACCGTAGATGTTCCACAATCTGAATATTTTTGATACTCTGCTATTCCGCTAAAAGTAACTCAAGACAGATCTCTACTTGAAAGGTACTTCTGTTACCAAAGCCATTCTTAAGGCTATGCATAGGGCCGCCGCCCTTCATGAAACTATACGGACTGAAGCAGGAGTATTCCACAATGTCCCACAGCAAATTCTGCGTTAATGAAACAATAGCTAATGTCACAACATTAGTGATATGTAACCTAGTTGCTTGTGGTATTTGAACGAGACAAAAAGTTGGAAGGTTGCAGTGTCCAGTGCAGAACTCGGCTTCATCAGTTCAAGGGATACTGAACCCAATAGTCAAATGCCACACAGTAGTGTATTATCCCCACTGATCATTGCAGTCCAGAATAGAATGCCACACTTCATACACAAAATGGGGGTGCATATTCAAGTGATAGCCAAGCCAACTGTTGGGGGCTCACTTCATGACTAATTTCACGCTCTTGCATCTAAGACTCTAGGCTCATAACATCAGATGTGGTGTCTGACGCAACTGATTCGCAGGAGGTTTTCATTCTCATATTCTATTACAGTGGTACTTCTGTTTTTCACCAACATGGGACATAGTATAGGGCATACATACATACAGCAAATCCTTGAATTGTCATCAAAATTAACCAATTTTGCCCTGAAATCAGAGAATATTGCACGGAAATCAACCATGAATTTTGTGTCAATTTTCGCCCCTTTCACTTGGACTCACGTATCTGCTATGTCTCTAGCAGTGTGTCCTTGATTTCCTTCAGTATCAGTCGTTATGCTTACTTCAAAGGCACGCAAAACAAATCTCTAGAATTGAGTGTAGTTACGCTATTTCTTTTGCAGTAAATGGCGTCTTCCAAGAATACTTCCAACAAATTTGAATTATCCATTAGCTTTTCCTAACACTATTTAGTGCCTCACTTTCTGTGTTAAACCTGGTCCTCTACCATTGAACTCGCAGATCGAAGAACCAAATGTAGCTTTTTAGTGTTTTAAAAGCACCAAACAACACATGATAGCAACCAAATCACTGAGCATCTGCATCTAACAACAGATTTCTGTACTACCATGTGTTTCACGTTGTACATAAGACATCAAACGTTTCCCACAGGATTTCTAAATGGAGACGGTCAAGGAACCTAAAGGCATAAGTTTAGAGAGTTGCCTTTTGTGACACACAGCAGAAGGATACAGTGCCTCAAACTTAAACCATACATAATGACTGTGGCACATGCTCACAGTCGTTTTTTTCCCATCACTCCATTTGGGATTGGAATAGTAAAGGGAACAACTATCGGTTATACATAATAGCCTCCACTGTTAACCATTTGATGACTTATATAGTATTTAGATGCGATTCGAAATTAAGTGAAATAGAGACTTGTAGCAAAACATCACTTACAATGACCACACAGTATTTGGAAGATGGATGATTAGCTCAAGGAACAGCAAGGCAGAAAGGCATGCAAACATAAGGATAGAGATCAACGGAAATGAAGATAGGCAACTATACAAAATAACAGGACAAGAAAAGGACACAGACGCTAGGTGTACACATATAGAAAAATCAGTAAATTTTAAGTCAAAATCAGGTAACCACATTTTAAAATCAGTTAGTATAAAATTTCAAGAGCAGACTGCTTGGACTGAAAGGGATGGTTGTGATGGTCTGTAGGATATGAATCTACACTAATGGTATAAACATTCTACATGCTACTAAGCACAGGTGCATGTGTACAATATCTGCTTGGATATGTCTCGACTACCTCCTTATATAGATCACTGAACATGTATATGATTATTTGCTTGCATTGAATTTTAGGAATGTTCTCTACATGTTCTACTCAACATTTTTGAAGATTCTGGTGAAATGAACCACACAGTTTAAAGAGACAGACGTTTTCTTAAATTTGGGTTAACATCGCAGAGTATAAAAAAATACAAATATGCACGTAATTTAGCACTGTCGGGTAGTGATGTTGATGTATCAAACACACTGCACACTGAAGCGCAATATGTAACGAGATTTGTAACAAAGCCTTCTTTTGAAATTAACTGACAGGTGAACTCTGTAACTGCATGTCATATATTTCCATAAAATCTATACACACATGGGAACTACCCCAGACGTTTGTCAACAGCGGTTGGATGGCTGACCTGAAGTTAGTTTCCTGAACGTAAATGTAATATATCGCAATTTGATTGTTGCATATTTTCACTGTTCCTGGATGTCCCCAACACATATTGTGTGCTAAACCAGTAACTATGCTGCTTCTGAGAGTTGAACATTGTAGTTATTTGTGCTGAATTCTGATGTAGGTGGTATCACTCATAATCTGATAGTACTACTTTCATGTCACAAAATTGTCGATTTTCAAAATCCAACACAACTATGTGGTCATGATCTGATGCAAAGCCCACAACAAATTTACTGTTACTCACATTCAACTTGTATATAGCCCAGAATAAACTGAATTCATATGTGTGTTGTGCAATGTTAGCGGTTTGATGAGTGATGTAGATGTCGAAGATAGTGGAAACTGCACGTCTGGAGACTATTTTGTATGCTGAATGCTGAATTGAATTTGGCTTCCACATATCAGGTGCAGTATATGATGCTGGTGGCTCAGTGATCAGTGTATATGTTGGATATGTACGAAACTCGATCTGGTAACAATTCTGTGTTCTGCTCCCATGAATCAGATGCAATAGTATGCCTGTCTGTGTAGTGAGTTGGCTTCTTTTTCAATCGATACGGGAGCAATTGTCCTGAGTGAGGGATAATAAGTGAAAACTTGGAAAACACATACAAATGAGTGTGATGAATAATAATAATAACAATAATAATAATAAATTCTGGGAGGGGTTCAACTGAGAACAGAGCCTGATAGTCAGCTTTTCCTGCTGGGAAGTGGCAAATCTCTGATGATGGGTTGTGATTATCAATCTTTCACTGGGCTGTACTAAACACTTCAGCCAAGTCCGTCAGACTTCCAAGGGATAGGCGACTGCAATGGCACAAAAATAGGAGCAGTGGGTTGTGCTCGTATGCCCAGGTCCACCACAATGGATCATCATCTTGGATTCTGGCATCTCACATGACAACCTGTTTTACCATCTTGTATTGTAAAACTATAGGCCTGCCAGCGTTGATTTTAAACTTACCGATTAGTGGGCAGTAACTGGATTCTATACTTAGTATAAATTACCTACTTTCACCAACACATTATATAAAACCGAATATGAAATATGAAATCTGACACCCATACAGAGTGCCCTGGGTATGTAATGTTTATGACCTATAAGTAGATCATACGCAGCTTTACCAAGTGATGTCAGGGTAAGAAACAGTAGAATTGTTTTGGAGTTATGAGATCGTTGGTAACAACACTTAACAATTGCAAAACATATTTTGCTGCATCTGTTAATAGCCTCCATATCAGCATGGTCAGCATGTGAGTTATGTAGACCTGTGGTCAGCTCTAAATCGCTTTTGAAAACTTTATTGCTCACTGGTATTCAGTGGATGTCGCTGGAACTTAGCGATGTATTTAATAAATCGTGGCACTTTTTGTTTCATCATGGGGTATTGTGTTGCATTATTTTGCTGATACATGAGGTAAATTCTTACAATTTTGGCTGCTGCACATGGTGTTTTCTTCCTGTCGAAGAACCAAGGTTCAAATGATCGACAGTAATTATTTTAATTAATATTACCAGTTTCGACAGATCTATGTTGTCGTCATCAGATCTATGGACACTGCTAGTAGTAATAACAATAATTACTAGCGACGCACTTTGTTCTTTGTTACAATTTTACTGTAAGACTGCAATTTCACTGTAACACTGGGCCAATTGTTACAATTCTTCCTGCAATAATTACCAATGTCCTATAAAGTCTTGACATTCAGCCATCTTCAATGATTCCATATGTTTACCTATAGTGGATTATTTCTCACTAATTTCATGGAGAGTTTGAGTTTATAAAAACAACTGTGAAGCATTTCAGGCCAAGTTTAGACCTGGAACATTTAATATGAAGTCAAAATCTGATAAGAAATTGAACAAATCGTGCACTTTATTCGATGCATCTACATGTTATAGTAAAATTGTAACAAATTACCCCATGTCGCAGCAAAACAATATGCACCATGTTAGTGTCAGTTTCTGAGCAAACATTGCAAATGGAGCAAAGGCAGTCCACATTAAGATTAAGAAATCTTACAAGAGCTGTTACTTGCTGTGCCCAATAGAGCTTCATATTACAAATGGGACAAACAATGCTGAAACCAGACAACAGTTTCTTGCAGACATATACAGTGAACAGACAAGTTATGGTTTAGCCTCTTTTTCACAGATGACGTAACTGGCGGCTTACCTAAAGTATATGGAGAGCCCTGATGGTTCTGTGATATTTTGGGGGTTGTTTGAGGAACACTGTGACACCTCGACTGACTCGTTAAGTCACCTGATCTGAAGCCAATAGAAAATGTTTAAGACTATTTGAAACAGCGAAAAAAAATTAGTAAAAATCTTCATCGCATTTTGGTTGTTCTACAGCATCTAATCGTCAGTGACAGCCTTTACATGGATATGATGTACCTAAAGAAACTTATGGCCACATCAAAATAAGGCCATTATGAAGGCTAGAGGCAATGTTACATGGTATTAGCGTGATGTCTAAACTTTTGATAGCTGTGTTCATATTTGCTGTATTGCTAGAAATATGTAACGTCTAATAGAACATGTATTTAGATACATTTAGCCAGTTAAATCAATATTACCAGTATTAGCAGAATATCAGCTCAGTAGTGAACAATAAGGCTGGAAGATGAAGAACAAAGTACTGACATTAGAAAGGATGTTAGACAGGATGCAGTCTTTCGACCCTGCTGTTCAGTCTATACACTGAGGAAGCAATGATGGAAATAGAAGAAAGGCTCAAAACTGGGATTAATATTCACGATATCAGTGACAAGATTTGCTGATGACATTACTATCCTCACCAAAGGTGAAGAGGGAGCATAAGGTGTGTTACGTAGAACGAAAGTGTAATGCATGCAGAAAATGGATTAAGAGTAACTCGAAGAATGACAGCATAATAAGATGGAGCAGAAATGACAATAGCGAGAAGCCTTAATATCAAAGAATGATAATGAAGTAGCTGAAGTTAAGAAATTCTGCTACCTTTGAAGCAAAATAACTAACATTGGATGAAGCAAAGAGGACAATAAAAGGCAGACTAGCAAAGGAAAAGTGCTCATCCCTGGGCAAGAGAAGGCTACAGTTATGAAATATAGACCTTAATTTTGAGAAGACATTTCTGAGAATAGATGTTTGGATTGCAACGTTGCATGGAAGTCAATCATGGACTATAGGGAAGCCCGAACAGAAAAGTATGGAAGCATTTGAGACGTGGTGTTGCAGAAGAATGTTGAAAATTAGACGTACTTGTAAGGCATTGAGGAATGTGGAGATTCTCCTCAGAATCGGTGAAGAAAGGAAAATCTGCAAAACACTGACAAGAAGGATCTACAAGGTGCTAGGACACAAGACGTGGGAATAACTTCTATGATTTTACACAGAGCTGTAGAGGGTAAAAACTGTAGATGAAGACCAAAATTGAAATAGTTCAGCAAAATAATTGAGGATGTAGGATTTAAGTGTTACCCTGAAATGAAGAAGTTGGCACAGGAGAGAAATTCGTAGTGGACTGGATCAAATCAAAGACTGGTAAAGTAAAACTGGAAACACAAAATTTTGCGGTGTAAGCATGTTGCTAGCATCAATACTTATTTCCGACAGTAAATGTCGGCACAAACACAACTACAGT
Organism: Schistocerca gregaria; assembly: GCF_023897955.1. Taxonomy (NCBI): domain Eukaryota; kingdom Metazoa; phylum Arthropoda; class Insecta; order Orthoptera; family Acrididae; genus Schistocerca; species Schistocerca gregaria. The sequence continues at coordinate 350,973,196 of NC_064922.1, read as the reverse complement.
TGAAATATATACCCAGTTTAGGGGTTATGGGCAGAAATGTATCCAACACCACCAGCAGCTACCGAGAAGGCCTCTTCATCCAACTGCCTACCACCACCTCTACACTGGATGCAAACACTACTGAAACTTCAACAGTAGTTACAGCCACCAAGTCCCCGCCAGATGTTAGCTATAGCCATGGGCACATGCAGCATTTTTTTTTTTTTTGCCTGGTAATTACTTCTGGAGCAGTGCCAGACGTCCATGGGTGGCTATCCCCAATACTGCCTACTTTTGATATTGTTTTCCAATATTTGTATGTATTGAATTCCTGTTTACATTTTAATATTTTACGCTACTGCTTCTCTCTTTTGGTATTTATTCTTATTGTTGGTATATGAGTGTGTTTACTTCTGTATTCTGATCTGCGTAAACACTATTTGATGTAAACTCAGTGCTAGCGATCACATACAAAAGCCCTTCCGTCAGTGTTCTGGCGACCTGAGTGGTCAGCCTCCAAGAATCTGCGGTGTCTTCGACCAGCATGCAGTACTGTTCATCCTCAGAAACTGCCCTGTCTAGCACACAGAGAACCCAACGTAAGGTATCCATCTCTCTAGCACCCTGCACAGGAGGGTTATATCTACATGCTACACATGGAGGACGCTGCTCAAGGAGGACGTTTTGCGGATTTCTTGTACTGTGATCACTACACACTCTGTAACGCTACAGACAGTAACTCAGTGGGCAAACGTTATGCGAAAAGTTTTCCCCCCACCCGCTTTCTCTCCACCCAAGGCTCAAAGTGATAAAAGATGCTACAGATTTCCCTCATATTCGGCTAACCTATCATAGAAACCGATACAGAAGCTTGAGAATCGTTGCTTACATATACACTACCTGATCTGAAGTATCCGGACACCTGTATGTAAAGTATAATTCCACCAATAGAGGATACAAGAGGCGGACCTGTCAACGTAAAACTCGACAGGAAGTATTGTGTAGTTTGTGCACAACCAGGAGCAGCTGAATGGGTCAGTGAGGAGTGCCCAGCGACTTGGAAGTTGGTCACTGGATGTCACTCGAGTACGAAATCCATCGGAAACAATGCAGTACTTCTAAAGATGCCCAGGTCGACTGCGCACGCTTCGACTGTGAGGTGTAAATGCGAAGGAACAACCACAGCTAAACCAAGACCATGAAGATCTCATGTACTGATACACACGAACCATCGAGTATTGCGGAAGGTGGTTGTTAAAAATCGCATGAAATCAGCAAACGGAATCAATCATGACTTCCAATGCACTACCAGCAGTCTTTAGGATACAACTGTCGAACGGCTCCTCATATGCAACGTATTTCTACAGTCAATACTAAGTGTCAGTTCGGGGTAGTGTAAACAGTAGTGCCAATGGACAGTGAATGACTTGAAACGAGTTATTTGGAGTAGTGAATCACGCTATATTCTGTGACAATCCGATGAATCGGCCAGTGCGTGGAGTGGGGAAGTTACCTGTGGTCAAGTGAGGTGTCGACGGTGACGTGTAGGCGAGGTGGCGTAAAGGTAAGGTTTTTTTCGTGGTTACAGTGTGGCCCCCTTATTGAGCTTCATAAAACGCAAAGTGGAGAAGGATACGACCATATCTTACAGCACTGTGTACTGCTCACTGTACGGGAACCAATGGACAACCTTTCGAATGAGTTAGAATGTCGATTACGCTCTAGACCTCAAAATCACTTGATTCACTAGTTTCGACTCTTGAGGAAGAGACATTCAGACATTTCACTGAAAGTGTCCCCAGCAAAACTCTAGCCTTCAAACACTGAGGTGACAAAAGTCATGGGATGGGTCCCAATATTATGTCGGAGCTCCTTTTCCTGGAGTAGTGCAGCAACTGGATCTGGCATGGACTCAACGAGTTGTTGGAAGTTTCTAGCAGAAATCTTGCACCGTCCTGCCTCTACGGCCGCCCATAATTGCTAACGTGTTCCCGATGCAGGATTTTGTGTACAAATTGACCTCTTGATTATTTACCGTAAATGTACGATGAGATTCAATTCAGGTGATCTGGATGGCCAAATCATTTTCTCGAATTGTCCAGGCACGGGCCGTTGTGGCCGAGAGGTTCTAGGCGCTTCAGTCCGCAACCGCGCTGCTGCTGCGGTCACAGGTTCGCATCCTGCCTCGGGCATGTGTGTGTGTGTGTGTGGTGACCTTAGATTAGTTAGGCTTAAGTGGTTCTAGGTCTAGGGGACTGATGACCTCAGTTGTTAAGTTCCATAGTACTTAGAGCCCTTTGAAGCATTTTTGAATTGTCCAGAACGTTCTTCAAACATATCGCGAATATGAATTACATGAATGGCTGGAAACTGTCTCTCAGTAGCTGAACGTAACTATTCCCAGCAGAGGAACCACTTCAGTGCAAATTAATACAGCCCGTACCATTATGGAGCTACTACCAGCTAGCACAGTGCCTTTTATCCACGGTCTGCGCCACACTCGAGACCTACCAGCAGCTCTTGCCAACCGAAATCGGAACTCACCTGATCAGACCACGGTTTTCCAGTCGTCTAACGCCCAACCGATATTATTAAAACCTCAACAGAGGCGCCACAGGTGATGTTGTGCTGTTAGCAAAAGCATCCGCGTCGGTTGTCTGCTGCCATAGATCATTAACTCCAAATTTCGCGGCACTGTCTTAAACGATGCGGTCATCGTACGTCTCAGATTGATTTCTACGGTTATTTCATGCAGTGTTACTTGTCCGATGGCAGTGTTACCGCAAACGCCACTTCTCTGCATGTTAAGTGAAGGTCGTCGAGCACACGCTTGACACTTTGGATCTCGGAATATTGAATTAAAACTTCTGAGGTCATCAGCCTCCTAGAACTTATAACTACTTAATCCTAACTAACCTAAGGACAACACACACATCCATGCCCGAGGCAGGGTTCGAACCTGCGACCGTAGTGGTCAAGCGGTTGCAGACTGTAGCGTCTAGAACCGCTCGGCTATTGAATTCCATAACGATTTCCAAATGGAATATCTCATGCGCCTAGCTCCAACTACCATTCCGCTTTCAGTCTGTGAATTTCCCTCGTACAGCTATAATTACGTCGGAAATTTTTTCACGTGCACCACCTTACTACAAACGACAGCTTTGCCAACGCACTGCCCTTTTATACCCTGTGCACTCGATCCTGCCGCCATCTGTTTATATGCTTACCGCTGTCCAAAGACCTTTCTCATCTTAGTGTAAAGGCAAAGGGAGAACATTCAAAATATTAACGTTCACTGGTAGACGTCTGGATATTTTGCGCGTATAGTCTACTTGCACTAGGCCCACGGGGCTACTGTTGCGTCGCAGGCATTGCGTTGCTTGGTGACGCCGTGCGGAGGAGTAGTCTGGCAGAATCACTGCTGGGTTGTGGAGAGAGCTAACCCCCCCCCCCCCCCCCACCTTCTCACTCTTCCTTCCTTCTCCCCCTCCCTACCCGTTACCTCTCCAGCGGGACGTGACGCTCCAACGCCACCGCGGCTTTCCGCTCCATACAGATTTTAAAAGGCTCCACAGGTTGGTGTTTTCTTTTAATTAACTGCTAAGCCCCACGCCACGATACAATAATGGAGGGGATCTGTCGTCGTAATTAAACTGAGGACAAGTTAAACAAAAATTCTAAGCGCCGCTGGGCGTTACTGGAAAAATAGTACCGCACTCATGGAAACGATGTCGCGGAACTGGGATGGGGTGGAGATGGTGAGGGGGTGAGAATAAAAGGACAGCAATTCGCGCTGCGTGCTCACTTCCACTGCCGTGTCATTAAAACTTGCCTTGCGAGAAGAAGTCCGTCACTGAGTTGGGTTTCACCTACTTGGCGTCCTTATCTCACTATTCCACCCTCTCCCTATCATCCTTCTTCTCACTTTCTTCTACTTTTCTCGTAGCCCCCCTTTTCTTTCACTCTCTTTTACCTTTGTTGAAGAGACTGAACACAGAAATAGGAGAGCAACAATACCACACTTCCAGTAACAACAGTTATAGCAGATAGTTATTCGGTATTACTGCTCCCTATTCTTTTACTAAACTTTAGAAACGTGCAAGGTATATCCAAACTGACTACTTCTATGGACTGTCGATGGTGCCACATAGTTAAATAGATCGAATAAATGCCTAGATGATGAGAAATACTGTTTTCACGCAATAGGGCAAATGAAGCTGTGTGTTCCAGTTTTCCAGTCTTGATGACATCTGGCATGTAGCTGAAGCATCCAAGCTCAGTTCAACTCAATGCTGGACCACATAAAGCCACCGTGTCCTACAAAGCTTGCCGCCCTACACACAAAATTTAGCACCCTGCATACCTCCAGAGCTTGTAAAAATCTAATCATGTATTCTTCATACTGTAGCGAATAAGCACAGGAAGCAAAATTTCGTTCTTTGTATTCTTCCTGGTGCTGCAATGCTGCAATTTTAATGATCAGCAGTGTATTTTACACGATTTCTTTTTTTTTATTCTTTTTGCTGCTATCACTCACAAATGGCCTGCTACCTAGTTACTAAGACAAGAGGTAATTTCACGATATGAAATAGTACATACACATAATGTGGAACTTGTTCGATATCTTTTACTTGTAATAGGAATTAATAATAATACCGTTTTAAATACTTCTAGGTTCAAAAATAATCAAGAAATGAAAATTTTAAAAGTAACAAATTGTGAATAGAAGGTAGAAATTTAGGAATCTCGAAAGATTTTGTAACATATTATCAATTTATGACATTATAATTTCAAAAAATTTTATGAAATGACAATAATGTTGCATTTAAGAAAGAGAAATAAAAGATAATAGGAATGTACATAGATTTGATGTTAGAGATCTCTCATTACTTTGATACTTGTTCCATGGAGCATGAATACAACATTTTGTAATGATGTGGAATGTGTGACCATCACATAAGTTTTCTTTAGACACCACAGTTCTTTTCCTACTTATTTTCTAAAAATTTATCTTTTTTCAATCACTACTTAACATAAAAATTTATTTAATGGGTAGAAGGAGCTACCATTCAGAAATTCTTGTAATCTGCTTTTAAATGCAGGTTGGTTATCTGCCAGACTTTTAACACTATTTGGTAGATGACAAAATATTTTTGTGGCAGAATGATTCACCCTCTTCTGGGCCAAAGTCAGATTTAACCCAGATTAGTGAAGATCATAATTTCTGTCAGTGTTGTAACTATGCACTTTGCTGTTATTTTTTGAAATGGGATGGGTTATTAATGATAATTTCTTATGTGGATATATGTGTTGCGAAGGTGTTCTAAATATTCCAAGTTACTTAAATAAACATCTGCAATGTGATACTGGGTGGGCCTTGGCTGTTATTCTGACTACGGGCTTTTGAGCAACGAATACTTTTTCTCTAAATGATGAATTAACCAAAAATATCATGCCATATGAAAGTAGTAAATGAAAATATGCATAGTAGGCTAATCTACTGATATGTTTGTCGCTAAAAGTTGCAAATAATCCTAACAGTATAAGTAGCTGAACCTAAACACTTCAGCATATCATCATGTGTTTCTTCCAATTCAATTTCTCATCAGTGCATACCCCAGAAATTTTTAATATCCTGTTTTTGCAACAGACTTCTGTTCAAAGTATATATATATATATATATATATATATATATATATATATATATATATATATATATATCAAAGGTATTATGCCAATTACTGTGTAGAGTTGTATATTCAGTGTTTTCTAAAACTTTTCTGAGAGTCCGTTTGCAGAGAACCACTTAATAATTTTCTGAAAGACATTATTTACAATTTCCTCAGTTAATTCTTGCTTTGTGGGTGTGATAAGTAGTATTATCAGCGAAAAGAACTAGCTTTGTATCTTCATGACTGTAGAGTGGCAAGTCATTATTATGTGTTAAGAACAATAAGTGGCCCAAGAATTTACTATATAGGACACCATTCTTACTACCGCCCCAGTAGGAGAACTCTGCTGATTTTTGGGCACTATCTGCACTGTTAATTTAAGCCTTCTGCATTATTCCAGTTCAATATTAATTAAACCATTTGCACACTGTGCCGCTCATACCACAATACTGCAGCTTATTTAGGAGAATTTCATGATTCACACAGTCAAAATCCTTTAAAAAGATCACAAAAAATCCCAGTGGGTGAAGTCCAGTATTCAGAGCATTTAATATCTGATCATTGAAAACATAAATAGCGTTTTCTGTTGAAAAGCCTTTCTGAAAACCAAACTAACGTTTTGTTAGTATTTCCTTTATACAAACTTGTGAAGCTACTTTTGCATACATTCACACATTACTTTCTCAAGTATTTTGGGGTAAGTTGTCAGAAGCGAGATATTGGGGAGGGGGGCGGTGGAGGTAACTGCTAGCACCAGACCTATTGCTCTTTTTTATATAATGTTTTAACAATAGCCTATTTCGATTCATCTAGAAACATGCCCTCTTTAAGTGAGCTACTACACCTGTGGCTGAGAATCCCACTTATCTGTTGGCAACAAGATTTTAGCACTGCTGGAAATCCCAACAATTCTAAGTGAGCTTTTACTATTAAGTGAATTTATTATTTTCCTAATTTGAGTAGGAGATGTGGGTTGAACTTCAATTTTATCAAATTTTATAGGTATTGCCTCTTCCATACACAGCTTTGCATTTTCTAATGAGCAGATGGATCCTGTTTTCACTACAACACTTAAAAATGATTGTTAAGATATTTTCTATTTCTGACTTTTTGTTAACAAATATCTTCCTGTACTCTCAGTTGCCCTGCTTTCCTTTTAAGAATATTCCAAATTGTTTTAATTTTATTATGGAAGGTGCTAATCTCAGACAAAATGCACATAATTTGGGAACTTTTAGTAACTTTTCTTAAAACAGTGAAATAGTTTGTTTATAATTTTTGACTGTTTCTGGATCATTACTCCTTCTAGCTATAAGATAATTTCTCTTTTATATTCACAAGCTGTTTTTATCTCTTTAGTAAGCCATGGCGTTCTAAATGATTTCTTACAATTTTGTTTCACTATTTTTTTACAGAAAATGTTTTCAGGTATACTCACAAAGCTATCATGAAATATGTTAAATTCCAAATTAGTATCAGGTTCCCTGCATGCCTTATCCCAGTATAACATTTACATTTGCTAAATTGTTAATTGAATACACTATTTTGGAAGATTGTTTTGCATTACTGTATGGAGCTATGTCATATACCATTATACCGTAAGTACCTGTGCATCATGATTAGAAAGACCATTCTAAACAGAAAGAGATTTTATTTAATTAAATTTATACTGGTTTCTAAAAACATTATTTGTCAATGTGCTGGTTTCCTGTACTACCCTAGTAGGAAAATCAGTAGCTGACGTCAAACTGAGAGAACCAAGTAATACTTCAAGGTCATAATTTCTTTTAGATTCAGTCAGCAAATCGACATTGAAATCCCCACAAACAGTGACTTGGTTCTGTCTGTCTGACAGACACAACAACATAGAATCCATATGTTTCAGGAATAGCTGAAGATTTACGAGTGGGGACCTACAGACAAATACAATTACAGAAGTACCATTATTTAGTTAAAGCCAACAGGCACATGCTTAAGATAACGTTAGATAAATCTTCATTCTCATAGAGGTCTTTAATGTAATCTTTCCACTTATGCACTCTTCCTCTCCTGTTTTCAGTGGAATTGAAGTTGCACTCTTAACGTTACCGCCCATGATTTAAAATTCAACGAAATTTGTTTTGACTTTTCTATATGCTGAGTGAGTCCTACCAATAATCATTTCTTTTTCTTTTGGTTCACATTTTTCAAGTAGCCATTTCGTCTTAGTTTCCGTGTACTTCCTATTTATATCATTCCTCAGCGACTTGTATATCTGTATTCCTGAATTTCCCTGAATTTTTTTTTGCTTACTTCTTTCATCGATCAACTTAAATATTTCTTCTGTGTGCCCATAGTTTCTTCACAGTTACCTTCTTTGTACCAATGTTTTTCTTTAAACTTATGTGATTGACCGTTTGTGAGATGTCTATCCCTTTTCAACTGCACTATCTACTGAGCTACTCCTTATTGCATTATCTATAGCGTTAGAGAACTTCAATCTTATCTCTTCATTCCTTAGTACTTCCGCATCCCAATTTGAAACGAGACTCATCCGATCAGACACCATGTTTCCAGTCAATAGACCAACGTGACCTTTTCCAAGTATGCTGAGTTTTCACTATTACTAGTTGAAAATTAATACAGAACTCAGTTAATCTTTCTACTCTTTCATTCCTTGCCCCAAGCCCATATTCTCCTGGAAGCTTTTCTTCTACTCCTTCCCCTACAACCGCATTCCAGTCACCCATCACTATTAGATTTTCACCTCGCTTTATGTACTGTATTATGCTTTCAATATCCTTGCACACTTTCTCTATCTCTTCATCTTCAGCTTGCGATGTCGGCATGTATACCTGAACTATTGTTGTTGTTGGCTTGATGCACAGTCTGATAAGAACAACCCTATCACTAAACTGTTCACTGCCCTACCTTCCTATTCATAACGAACTCTTTTCCTATTATAATATTTTCCCCTACTCTTGATATTACCTGTAAGGGTGTAAGCAGTCGCCAGCACACCAGGCGGCAAAGAGATTGCGAGGAAAAAAATGGTTCAAATGGCTCTGAGCACTATGGGACTCAACATCTTAGGTCATAAATCCCCTAGAACTTAGAACTACTTAAACCTAACTAACCTAAGGACATCACACACACCCATGCCCGAGGCAGGACTCGAACCTGCGACCGTAGCAGCCCCGCGGTTCCGGACTGCAGCGCCAGAACCGCACGGCCACCGCGGCCGTCAGATTGCGAAAAGGTAGATAGTAGGTGCGAGCAACATGCCTTTAAGTAGAGACGCCAAAAACAGACTCGAAGGCTACGGGCCGCCAGCACAATCTCGACTGCTAGTATTTAGATCGCCATCACGGACCGGAGGATACAGTCAATCATCCTGTGAGTCAGCTAGTCAATTTTTCCGTCGCAGTACAGTCACTTGCAGTCGTGGACAGTCTCAGTCTCAGGCATCCCATAGCGACCAGAGTAGTGTACATTGCGGTACTTGCACGTCACCAGCAGTGAGGCTAATGTGGACTGTTATGGAGGAACTTGTACAAAGACAACTATCTTAATTATAAGTAATTTCTTATTCTTATGAATAAATATCCCTGTTAATACATGCATGCAGTTTGTGTTGCAGAAAGGGGATACAGTCCACTAAACAACATTCTCTCCTTTCTTCCAATAGTACAGGCCTACAGTGAGACGACACAAAATTACCCTACACTGTGTCTTCTTTCCGTTTCTCTTCACTGACCCCACTACACCCAGAGTGTGCTATTGCATTCCCCTTTCCAGACTGTCTAGCTTCCCTACCACGTTGCTGGCCGAGGTCGCCGAGCGGTTCTAGGCGCTACAGTCTGGAACCGCGCGACTGCTACGGTGACAGGTTCGAATCCTGCCTCTTGCATGGATGTGGCTGATGTCCTTAGGTTAGTTAGGTTTAAGTAATTCTAAGTTCTATGGGACTGATGACCTCAGAAGTTAAGTCCCATAGTGCTCACATCCATTTGAACCATTTGAACCCTACCACGTTCAACAACCTTATATTCCACACCCTGACAGGTAGAACGTTATCCTTTCGTTGTTTATTCAATCTTTTTCTCATGATCACCTCCCTAATGGCAGTCCCCTCCCAAAGATCCGAATGTTTTGGAATCTTTTGCCAGTTCAGAGATCATTATAAGACTTTTTTAATTACAAGCCATTATGTCCTGTGGATACAAATGGTGTTTTTAATGCAGTGGTGTGCATTGCCTTTTGCATCTTCATGCCGCTAGTCATTGCTTATTCATGAGCCTTTAAGGGCAGTTTCCCACCCGACGCGCAAGACCGGGTCTTGTAACTCCGTCCTCATCTCCGCCCTCTTTGACAAGCCTTCTGCCGTGAGCCTTCGGCCGCCAATGGTGATTTTCACTCAAAACCTAAGCGATGACAGCTTTCGAATCCGGGACTGGGGCCGTTTTGATTGCTAATCAAAGATGCTACCTCTAGACCACGAGTGCAAATTTCGTATTATGACTTTGTGATACATTAAGCTTTTAAGCAGCAAACCGCAACTTGCCAGCTTACTGAAGATCCCAAAGGTGGGAGCAGAATTTCCGACCCCAAACCGGTAACAATGTGAGCCGTGCGTCCAGGGCGCTGCGTCTCCGCGAACTCAATCATGTGGGATGGGGGGGGGGAGGAGGTTGTTGGCGCCAATGCGCCGTGAGTAGCAACAGCCCTGCAGCAGTTCCAGAGATTAGGCCGAACAGACTGCGGGAGGCAAGCTGGGTCTTTGTAACATGTATAGAAGGAGAATGTATGTATGGGGTATATATATATATATATATATATATATATATATATATATATATATATATATATATATATCTGTAAAAATAATAATAATAATTATTATTATTGTATTATTATTTCGTGTAGGTTAATGTACTGGCCCAAGTCTTGCAATTGTACTTCACTTAGCGTACTTGGGTCTCCCTACCCAGTCGCCTATGAAAAGGCGACCTATAGCTGAACATGCAATCCAAAACACATTTCATTTCTGGCGGAACTCGATCATCTTTGAGAGGTGTTTGCTAAGTTAAAAAACTGAGATGGAAGTCTGTGGTCCGAACAAGAGTCAATCCTGGAACCTTTCGGTTGTTACACACGTGCTACACCAACATGCCCAACTCAGATTCTGCTCAAGCTTCGCTGCTATCTGGATGGCAAAGCTATCGTTTTCCCTCTGGCAGTGAGGCTTAATTCATCACAGTTGAGCTAATTTCCACGAAATATTTATAAATTAGATACATGAATCTTTCTAATGATTCAGTCAATCGTCAGTCACAATCAGATGAAAATCCCATGGGTTGTTTCTGAAAATAGCCTGTGCATACAGACACAAGCGAAGAGATAACTTTATATATATCAACTAAAGTTAAGTCCTCCCTGCTCCGTAATCAACAAAAATATTTACAGATGCAGTTATATTTGGAGATTGGTTAAATTTCAACGGCTGTTGGTGTGTTCAACCGTGGGCTAAATAAAGTTGGCCACTTAACTCAGAGACGGAGAGGTAAGTAATGAAGTCTTTGTGAGGTTCAGGCATGTGAGATGGGGAGTGTTTTATTGTTTGTCTTTCAGCTCTGACAACTCAATGAGCTGTTGTGACGCAGATGTAGCACGGACTCATGAATGTGCCCTCAGAGATGGTCAGCTTCAAATGCAGTACATATTTACAACAAGGAATATGAAATAAAATTAAGTCTGTTGTAGTACAATGCTGTGAGATGAATAAAAATGACAATCAAAACATTTAGTAAACATTTGTGATTCTATTTCATGTTGCATAATGCATTCAGGTATAAATAAAATTACTGTTACGAGTAAATTAATCATCTACTCACAAATAAAACACAAAAAAAGCTTCGTCAGGCAATTAAAGCGTCAGAGTTCTGGGGTCGTTGAGGGAGACAGTAATCTAAAACAGGGAACAGTCAACGCGAAGGTTTACCAACGGGATCGACTTCTGACGATTAGTGGTTGGAGGTCAACAGCAAACCTATCGCTACATTACCGTAGCTAATATATTAGGACTCACGACACTCAGATTTATTTAGGTAATTAAACGTAAATGTTGTGTGACTAGGGCCTCCCACCGGATAGACCATTCGCCGGGTGCAAGACTTGCGACTTGACGCCACTTCGGGGACTTGGGTGTCGCTGGGGATGAAATGATGATGATTAGGACAACTCAACACCAAGTCCCTGAGCAGTCAGAGTCTCCGACCCAGCCAGGAATCGAATCCAGGCCTTTAGGATTGACATTCTGTCGCGGTGACCACTCAGCTGCCGTGGGCAGGCATATTACCTATTGATAATAAGATCGATAGAATCCACAAGTGCAGCCAGAGGTGCCCCCCACAAAGTCAGTATCGGCTCTTGAGCAAGAGAGTTTGACGATCACTGCTCTAGATAGTTCGATGTTTGGAGAGTTCTTCTGACAGATACAAATGATAGTAGAAGAGTACGGAGCACTACAGAAAACTAAAAATTGTAACAGCTCTGTATCAGCTTCGGTCCCTATGCACAGTACTGCACGTATTCACTAAAGAGTAGTGAATCCTCTGGAGATAATATGTCACTACCAATCACTTTCCTACAATCCATCCTGGATCCCACAATCCATAGTGAACATTCAATCCACTCATTAGACTCATAGTTTTCTTTGCTGCTTTTCTTGCTGTGCATGTCTTCAAATCTAACACATGTTTAGGAGCAAATTTCTTCGTCAACTTAGGATAAAGCAGAGAGAACGTTCCCAATTGAGGTGTGCTTGCTACATCAAGTGGGTCCTTGTGTATATAAAAAACTATAATATTTCACCATTTCTTTGATTCTATTTCTCATATGTCTTCACTAACACTGACATTAGTATCAACACCTTTTATTTAATCATGTCTCGTAATTAGCAAAATCTTCATACCCTCCCCGCCCAGTGATTTTACAGATCTCGGTGAAATGTTATCTACCCCTTCCTCCTCATTTGATCTCAAGTCTCTCAAAGATCTTTAAAATCCTGACTAACACTGCAACTCCTACCTCTTGCACTTTTACCCCAACTACTTCTTCTACCACGGCACCGGCAAATCCAAGTCATAAAGAGGTCTCCAGTGTACTCGTCCTCCTGTCTACCCTCTCATCTGCGATTAGCAGTGGAATTCCCATTGATTGTTAAAGCTCATTTGTAAGAAGGCTGTTTAGGTTTTTATGTTAGCAACGCCACATTGCGCTCTATATGAAAATCACTGACTGTGCTGAATGAAGTCTGTGGCTGGTTTCCATTGTTGGAGTATTTGCTATTGTAGTGTTGGGCAGTTGGATGTGAACAGCGCGTAGCACTGCGTAGTTGGAGGTGAAAAAATGTTCAAATGTGTGTGAAATCTGATGGGACTTAACTGCTAAGGTCATCAGTCCCCAAGCTTACACACTACTTAATCTAAATTACCTTAAGGGCAAATACACACACCCATGCCTGAGGGAGGACTCGAACCTCCGCCGGGACCACCCGCACCGTCCATGACTGCAGCGCCATAGTTGCAGGTGAGCCGCCAGCAGGGGTGGATACGGGGTGTGAGGTGGCGGAGTTTTGAGAGCGGATGATCTGGACATCAGAGAAAGTAGATTTGTAAGACTGGATGTCATGGACTGATATATATACACTCCTGGAAATGGGAAAAAGAACACATTGACACCGGTGTGTCAGACCCACCATACTTGCTCCGGACACTGCGAGAGGGCTGTACAAGCAATGATCACACGCACGGCACAGCGGACACTCCAGGAACCGCGGTGTTGGCCGTCGAATGGCGCTAGCTGCGCAGCATTTGTGCACCGCCGCCGTCAGTGTCAGCCAGTTTGCCGTGGCATACGGAGCTCCATCGCAGTCTTTAACACTGGTAGGATGCCGCGACAGCGTGGACGTGAACCGTATGTGCAGTTGACGGACTTTGAGCGAGGGCGTATAGTGGGCATGCGGGAGGCCGGGTGGACGTACCGCCGAATTGCTCAACACGTGGGGCGTGAGGTCTCCACAGTACATAGATGTTGTCGCCAGTGGTCGGCGGAACGTGCACGTGCCCGTCGACCTGGGACCGGACCGCAGCGACGCGCGGATGCACGCCAAGACCGTAGGATCCTACGCAGTGCCGTAGGGGACCGCACCGCCACTTCCCAGCAAATTAGGGACACTGTTGCTCCTGGGGTATCGGCGAGGACCATTCGCAACCGTCTCCATGAAGCTGGGCTACGGTCCCGCACACCGTTAGGCCGTCTTCCGCTCACGCCCCAACATCGTGCAGCCCGCCTCCAGTGGTGTCGCGACAGGCGTGAATGGAGGGACGAATGGAGACGTGTCGTCTTCAGCGATGAGAGTCGCTTCTGCCTTGGTGCCAATGATGGTCGTATGCGTGTTTGGCGCCGTGCAGGTGAGCGCCACAATCAGGGCTGCATACGACCGAGGCACACAGGGCCAACACCCGGCATCATGGTGTGGGGAGCGATCTCCTACACTGGCCGTACACCTCTGGTGATCGTCGAGGGGACACTGAATAGTGCACGTACATCCAAACCGTCATCGAACCCATCGTTGTACCATTCCTAGACCGGCAAGGGAACTTGCTGTTCCAACAGGACAATGCACGTCCGCATGTATCCCGTGGATTTAATTGTATGGCTGGGCAGCTATGATAGAGTCGGCTGACATTAAAGAGAGTGGAACAGCCGAAAAGATGTTGTACGGCACGTTGGGCGCAGTTTGCTTTAGGGCTATCTGTCTGGCTTGTTCGTACAAGGAAATATCGTAGACTGACTTAGCTTAAGCGATTGTGTGATCAGACAGGGCTATTCTAAATTTCCGCGACAAGTGGTGGTTACCTCTCTCCCTTATGTGGTCATTCGTGTGATCGATTGGAAAGAGCAGTGATTTGTAGATGAAATATTTCTTGCCGTTACTGGGCTGATCTCTAATTACAGCGTGTTCCGCAGATTGATAATGAAATCACGTTGTCTCTGTGCAAGATATTTTGGCCAGTCACTGCAGCAGTGCGGTATTCTGCGTACTATATATGCTTTGTTATATGGTCATGCGCACACATATAATGGCAACATACCCACAGGATATTTGTTTCACAGTCTCCTTGTCTTGATCTGATTCCTTCTGACTTAACTGCGTTGCAGGCTTGTTTCTTTTGTTTGATGTGCTCCAATGAACTAACGCCAAATATAAATTTTAAGTTAAATAAGAATATCTAGTGCTCAGACGGAAACCCAGTTCTAAGCAAAGAAGGGAAAGCAGATAGGTGGAAGGAGTATATAGAGGTTCTATACAAGGGTGATTTACATGAGGACAATATTGTGGAAATGGAAGAGGATGTAGATGAAGATGAAATGTGAGATACGATACTGCGCGAAGAGTTTGGCACAGCACTGAAACGCCATAGTCGAAACAAGGCCCCGGGAGTAGACAACATTCCATTGGAACTACTGACGGCCTTGGGAGAGTCAGTCCTGACAAAACTCTGCCATCTGGTGAGCAAGATGCATGAGACAGCAAATACCCTCAGACTTCAAGAAGAATATAATAATTGCAATTCCAAAGAAAGCAGGTGTTGACAGATGTGAAAATTACCGAACTATCAGTTTAATAAGTCACGGGTGCAAAATACTAACGCGAATTCTTTACAGACGAATGGAAAAACTGGTAGAAGCCAGTCTCGGGGAAGATCAGTTTGGATTCCGTAGAAATGTTGGAACACGTGAGGCAATACTGACCTTACGACTTATCTTGGATGAAAGATTAGGGGAAGGCAAACCTACGTTTCTAGCATTTGTAGACTTAGAGAAAGCTTTTGACAATGTTGATTGGTATACCCTCTTTCAAATTGTGAAGGTGGCGGGGGTAAAATACAAGGAACGAGAGGCTATTTACAATTTGTATAGAAACCAGATGACAGTTATAAGAGTCGAGGGGTATGAAAGGGATGCATGGGTTGGGAAGGGAGTGAGACAGCGTTGTGCCTCTCCCCAATGTTATTCAATCTGTATATTGAGCAAGCAGTGAAGGTAACAAAAGAAAAATTCGGAGTAGGTATTAAAACTCATGGAGAAGAAATAAAAACGTTGAGGTTCGCCGATGAAATTGTAATTCTGTCAGAGACAGCAATGGAGTTGGAAGAGCAGTTGAACGGAATGGACAGTGTGTTGAATGGAGGATATAAGATGAACATCAACAAAAACAAAACGAGGATAATGGAATGTAGTTGAATTTAGTTGGGTGATGCTCAGGGAATTAGATTAGGAAATGAGACACTTAAAGTAGTAAAGGGGTTTTGCTATTTGAGGACAAAATAACTGATGATGGTCGAAGTAGAGAGGATATAAAATGTAAACTGGCAATTGCAAGGAAAGCCTTTCTGAAGAAGAGAAATTTATTAACACCGATTATAGATTTAAGCGTCAGGAAGTCGTTTCTGAAAGTATTTGTGTGGAGTGTAGCCATTTATGGAAGTGAAACATGGACGATAAATAGTTTAGACAAGAAGAGAGTAGCTTTAGAAATGTGGTGCTACAGAAGAATGCTGAAGATTAGATGAGTAGATCACATAACTGATGAGGAGGTATTGAATAGAATTGGGGAGAAGAGGAGTTTGTGGCACAACTTGACTAGAAGAAGGGACCGGTTGGTAGGACATGTTCTGAGGCATCAGGTAATCACACATTTAGCATTGGAGGGCAGCGTGGAGGGTAAAACAAGTAAAGGGAGACCAAGAGATGAATACACTAAACAGATTCAGAAGGATGTAGGTTGCAATAACTGCTGGGAGATGAAGAAGCTTGCTCAGGATAGAGTAACATGGAGAGCTGCATCAAACCAGTCTCAGGACTGAAGACCACAACAACAACAAGAAGGTTTAAAAATTCTACGCCAGTTTTGCTACCTGGAGGTGTTTTGGTATCTGATGAGTCTGGTCAGATGGGTCACTGTTTGAAGTTCTTTTACTGCTTTAGTGGTTAGATGGTGTGCAGAATTTTTTAAATAGTTCCATGTAAGAGTAATTAGAGTCATTGTTAAAATTTTTATCTTCAGCATCATGCATAATTGGGCATTAGTTGTCTTTCAAAGGGTTTTACTAAGTGTAATTTTGTGGACTGCCCTCTGGACGATTTTTACGATTCAAGAACTTGTAGAATTATTCGAGGAATTTGTTGCTTTTGTGTAAATAATATTATTTTAGGTGAAGTACTGTATTAATTGTTACTTAAATTGTGAATTTTAATTTTTTTTTAATTTGTGAAATTTGATTGTGCATCTTCTCAGTGTTGAACTGTCGAAGAAATTACGTCGTACAATAGAAAAGTGTAAACAGGTCAGTCACAGCTGAACACAACCCAGCCCTACCACTCCCTCTAGCGACACAATGCTGTCATTCTTGCTTTAATTTCGCCGATGATTATGTTGGTATTTCTGTATGCTAAATCAGTCCTGCCGACGACCATTTCTCTTCCGATTTCTTCGCTTTTTTACTGTAGTTGTTTCGTCTTGGTTTGTATAACCTTCCTTGCACTTCCAATTTTCTTTTAATTCCTATGGGATAGATATTAATGTTTTCCCGTCCTTTAATGAAAATGTTATTACTTCCTTCAATCAGTTGAAGTGCTTCGTCTGTTAGATATGATTTATTCGCAGCTACTCTCCTTGTATCCAATGTTTGTCTGTTCACCATCTGTGATTGCTGTTTTTTGAGATGTACACATCTTTTCAATTGAAATTCCTATTCTGGTATGTAGGAAGTTTATGGATATGTTGTTCTCTGGACTTTTGTCGGAAATTTGTCTTAAGGTGCTATGGAACCAAACTGCTGATATCATCGGTCCCTAGGCTTACACACTAATTAAACTAATTTACGCTAAAGACAGCACAAACACCCATGCCCGAAGGACTCGAACCACCGGCGGGGGCAGCCGCGCGAACCGTGACAAGGCACCCAAGACCGTACGCCTACCCTGCGCGGCTGTCAACCTCTGTTTTGAAATCAACGTTCTTATTTAAATAATGTAAAAATGCTTTGGTCTGTCTTGTAGTACGTGTCCACGTATACATTACGTCGTTTATGTATCTGGAACAGTAATACACTCCTGGAAATTGAAATAAGAACACCGTGAATTCATTGTCCCAGGAAGGGAAAACTTTATTGACAGATTCCTGGGGTCAGATACATCACATGATCACACTGACAGAACCACAGGCACATAGACACAGGCAACAGAGCATGCACAATGTCGGCACTAGTACAGTGTATATCCACCTTTCGCAGCAATGCAGGCTGCTATTCTCCCATGGAGACGATCGTAGAGATGCTGGATGTAGTCCTGTGGAACGGCTTGCCATGCCATTTCCACCTGGCGCCTCAGTTGGACCAGTGTTCGTGCTGGACGTGCAGACCGCGTGAGACGACGCTTCATCCAGTGCCAAACATGCTCAATGGGGGACAGATCCGGAGATCTTGCTGGCCAGGGTAGTTGACTTACACCTTCTACAGCACGTTGGGTGGCACGGGATACATGCGGACGTGCATTGTCCTGTTGGAACAGCAAGTTCCCTTGCCGGTCTAGGAATGGTAGAACGATGGGTTCGATGACGGTTTGGATGTACCGTGCACTATTCAGTGTCCCCTCGACGATCACAGAGGTGTACGGCCAGTGTAGGAGATCGCTCCCCACACCATGATGCCGGGTGTTGGCCCTGTGTGCCTCGGTCGTATGCAGTCCTGATTGTGGCGCTCACCTGCACGGCGCCAAACACGCATACGACCATCATTGGCACCAAGGCAAAAGCGACTCTCATCGCTGAAGACGACACGTCTCCATTCGTCCCTCCATTCACGCCTGTCGCGACACCACTGGAGGCGGGCTGCACGATGTTGGGGCGTGAGCGGAAGACGGTCTAACGGTGTGCGGGACCGTAGCCCAGCTTCATGGAGACGGTTGCGAATGGTCCTCGCCGATACCCCAGGAGCAACAGTGTCCCTAATTTGCTGGGAAGTGGCGGTGCGGTCCCCTATGGCACTGCGTTAGGATCCTACGGTCTTGGCGTGCATCCGTGCGTCGCTGCGGTCCGGTCCCAGGTCGACGGGCACGTGCACCTTCCGCCTACCACTGGCGACAACATCGATGTACTGTGGAGACCTCACGCCCCACGTGTTGAGCAATTCGGCGGTACGTCCACCCGGCCTCCCGCATGCCCACTATACGCCCTCGCTCAAAGTCCGTCAACCGCACATACGGTTCACGTCCACGCTGTCGCGGCATCCTACCTGTGTTAAAGACTGCGATGGAGCTCCGTATGCCACGGCAAACTGGCTGACACTGACGGCGGCGGTGCAGAAATGCTGCGCAGCTAGCGCCATTCGACGGCCAACACCGCGGTTCCTGGTGTGTCCGCTGTGCCGTGCGTGTGATCATTGCTTGTACAGCCCTCTCGCAGTGTCCGGAGCAAGTATGGTGGGTCTGACACACCGGTGTCAATGTGTTCTTTTTCCCATTTCCAGGAGTGTATTTACACTTGTAATGAAAGGTATATGGTGGCCACATACCAGCCAGATGGAAGTTTAGGGTTATAGATCTGACGTGATGATTTGGCGGAGATTGCTAGCTAAGTGTTCCATGGCAAGCCTAGCGGTCGCCGGCATCCGAGTGCCAGGCAGCGGCCCATCACCAGGTTTCCTTGGATGCAGGAGTTGGAGGGAGCGGCTGGCCAGCAGCAAGCCTGTCCTGGCGGCTTTTGGAACGTGGTGGAATGTGGATGCCCTGAAATACTTCGTAATTTGGTAGTAATTCACCGTTTCATCGACGTGCAAATCCAATCGTATCAAGATATCCAAGGCACTGAGGTGCATTTTTTAAACGTTTAATGTTACATATATTACAGAAACTACAGAAGTAAGGTGAGGTGATCCCAGTATATGAATTCTCATACAAAATTCATTGAAATTAACAATTGAATATTTGAGACGATACAGTTCACGATCGAAGTGAGAATGGTGGAATTCGATTTCTAGACGTCGAAGTATACAGGACAACGGAGAGCACACTAGGGCACAGAGTATATTGCAAGCCAACACATACAGACAGGTATCTGCACGCTCAATCCTATCATTACCCAGAGCAGAATAACTCGGTTATTTGTTCTTTGGCAATCCGTGCACAGCTCCTAACTGATGCTCAAACATAGCACATGAACTTAAAAGGCTACTCACTACGTTTCTAGCCAATGGGTAGATCCATAAGTCGATCCACATAGCCTTATCGACGAATACACGTAAGCAAGATAAGCAAGAAATAGACAAACTGCAGCCAGCAGTGCGCTTATCTTATGTGGAAAATGTTACTAATCGAACAGGCAAACATCTTCGCCAGGTTGGGTTCAAATGGCTCTCAGTACTATGGAACTCAACATATGATGTCATCAGTCCCCTAGACTCAGAACTACTTAAACCTGACTAACCCAAGGATATCACACACATCCATGCCCGAGACAGGAATCCAACCTGCGACCGTAACAGCAACGCGGTTACAGACTGAAGCACCTAGAAGCACTCGGCCATAGCGGCCGGCGTCGGGTTGGGATTCAGCCTGTATTCTATATTTGTCGCAGGATCCAGGACATGCTGGGCCTCACTAAGGACAAGGTGGATGCATTACACACTGCAGGCGTGTAGTAGGTGGAATGTGAATGTGGAGAGGCATACATCAGCGAGACTGGAAGGCCAATAGCAACGCGCATTCGGGAGCAAGAGCGCTATAATCGTCTAGGGCAACACAACTGTGGCAGAACATCAACAAGACTGTGGAAAAGAAATAAAATTCAGCAAAGCCTGAGTGTTGGCCAATCAGCCGGTTATGGCGAAAAGCAAATTCAGAGAGGCCCTCGAAAGAAAAACCCTAAGAACATGAATAGAGAGGACGGACTCAGGCTTACCCCATCTTGGCTGCTAGCAATCAGAGGTCAACAGACCGCATTTTCAACACGAGGCGCTAGCACTACCGGCGAGTAAGTGCACCGCTTGGTCGACGTCCAGCACTTGGTAAACAGAAGCCAACTTCTCACTCGCCGGTGACCACCAGTCATGGCAAATAGTACAAGAGCCAATAGACAACAGAGGTTATGCTCTCCCTCTATCGCCGGCCGCGGTGGTCTCGCGGTTCTAGGCGCGCAGTCCGGAACCGTGTGACTGCTACGTTCGCAGGTTCGAATCCTGCCTCGGGCATGGATGTGTGTGATGTCCTTAGGTTAGTTAGGTTTAAGTAGTTCTAAGTTATAGGGGACTAATGACCACAGCAGTTGAGTCCCATAGTACTCAGAGCCATTTGAACCATTTTTTTCTCCCTCTACCGCAGTCATGTATTAAAATAAAGTTCCCTCTCCCTTTTTCTTAGGTGACCAATGCAATGAACTATCTTTTTTAAAATTATGACGTCTTTGCATGCGCAGTGAACAGTAATAACAATATATGAGACACTGCGTAGCTAGAACGCACTAGTAGACGGAGAATAAGACCGCTGTAACCGTAGCCGAAACGCTGGTTTTCTCCAGCAGTATTTTTATACAATACGACGGGGGACGGTCTTAGTGGCCGATCGGTTCTAGGCGCTACAGTCTGGAACCGCGCGCCCGCTACGGTCGCAGGTTCAAATCCTGCCTAGGGCATGGTTGTGTGTGATGTTCTTAGGTTAGTTAGGTTTAAGTAGTTCTAAATTCTAGGGAACTGATGACCTCAGATGTTACGTCCCATAGTGCTCAGAGTCATTTGAACCATTTGAACGACGCGTTACCATACGCAGAAAACTTCTATATTGAATTCACACAGTCGTTAAAAGCAAAGTGTGTGATGATAGCCTAGCACTACTGCTATCAACACTCAGAGCCACAAATTTGTACATACTATATTTATTGCATTATTAGGTATTTTCAATATTTTATTACATTCTAAGATAAAAAGAAACATCTGCGCTCGACAAAGGTATTATCCGAATGAGAAGAAAATCGGTAGTTGAGTTTTATGTGTACAGACAAACAAGCAACTACAGTTTCATAAAAATTGGATGATTTATTTAAGAGAAAGTCTTTCACAAATTGAGCAAAACAGTAAGGCTTTGATTCACCTTTGGCCCTTAAAAAAGCATTTATTCGGCTTGACATTGAATGACTTTGTTGGATGTCCTCACAAGGGATATCGTGCCAAACTGGCGCGTTAGATCGTCATAATCCAGAGATGGTTGGACGGCCCTGTCTATAATGCTCCAGACGTAGAGACATCCAATGATCTTGCTAACCACGACAGAATTTGGCAAACGCGAAAATAAGCAGTAGAAACTTTCGCTATGTACGGGTGGGCATTAAAGTACTGAAATGTAAGCCTAGGATGGCTTGCCATGAAGGGTAACAAAACGGGGCATGGAATATCGTTGACGTACCGCTGTGCTGTAAGGATGCCATGAATCACAACCAGAGCAGTCCTGCAATGAGAAGAAATGCATGACAGACCATCATTCCTGATTATTGGGCGTATTGTGGGCGGCACTCAGGATGGTATCCCACCGCTGTCCAGGGCGTCTCTAGACACGTCATTGGGCTGGAATCTCATTGAATGTAATAGAATTGTCTTCAGTGATGAGTCCGGCTTCTATCTACGCCCCGATGACCAGTGAAGTCGTGTCTGGAGACGCCCCGGACAGCGGTGGGATATGTCTGTCTTCCGCTATACGGCCCGACAAGTGATTGTGTGGGGGTGCCCTTTAGTTGTCATCCACAGCACCCTCACACCAAAGCGGTACGTCGGCAATACTCCACGCCCCATTTTGTTGCCCTTCATCGTGGACTTACATTTCATCAAGATAATGCCCTCCCGCACATGGAGAGAGTATCTACTGCTTGTCGTCGTGCTTGTCAAACCCTACTTTGTCAGACAGTTCGTCGGATCTGCCCCCGTCTCCTTCCAACTCTGGATGTTTAGGGTTGTTGAGCCCTCCAACCAGAACGGGAGTTTGACTATCTAACACGCCAATTGGACAGAATTTGGCACGATATTCTCCAGCATGACATCCAACAACTCTGTCAGTTAATGCCAAGCCGAATAACTGCTTACGTAGGGGCCAGATGTGGACCAACTCTTTATCTAATTGCTCGATTTGTGAAGCTCTTTGCTTTGAATATACCACACAGTTTTTTCTGGAATTGTACTCGTTTCTTTCCCTGTTTACATACGTCACATTTATCGGTTTCTACCCGGCTCGGATAACTACTTCGTGGTGCGTCTCTCTTTTTGTGTTACAGTGTATGCAAATGTGTCCGATCATTACGTTCTCCACAATCTCACAATAAAAGAACACAGCTTTCCTCGTAGCTCTCCATACTTGACTGTAAATTTTTAAACTCTTTCCTGATGTGCTTAACTAATGGTTAACATGTCCAGCATTAGTAATACAATTGGTAAATTGTTCGTAAGATCTGATACTGTTACAAAGTTGAGTATGAATAGACACGTCAATTGAGAAGGCCGAGTTCTTTATTTCGCATCTTTAAAGTTACCTTTCTGTGTTATTTGTCATAAGCGAGTTTCCACAAGATCAGTCTATTAATTATTCATATATAAACTTACATACAGAGTATCTAGTGTTTGGTTATAGTGGAAACAGAGAAGACAGAGATTTTACTCAAGTCATAAGACAAATTTGTAACGTAATTTTTGAAATAGTTACCAGTTTTCTATGTGTTTAAGTGAATTGTGCACTTTGGCAACGCGATATATCATGGCGCAGTTATTAAATCGGTTCCTGCTGCTACAATGGCAGGTTATCAAGATATAAGTGGGTATGAATGTGGTGCTACAGTGGGAGCACGAGAGATCTGCCACACCATATCCGAGGTAGCGATGAAGTGAGGATTTTCCCGTCTGTAATGGTGTGGGGCGTGTGGAGTTGGAGTGATATGAGATTCCTGGTACATCTAGATATGACTCTAGCAGTTGACATGTACGTAAGCATCCTGTCGGATCACCTGCATTAATTCATGTCCATTGTGCATTGCGTAACGTGAATACCAGGAATCCGGCATCGCTGCCACCAGAAAACGATCCTGCAAGAACAGGACCAACGGCGACTGAAGAGAATTGTTAAGCGTGACAGAGGTGCAACCCTTCCGCAAATTGCTACAGACTTCAATTTTGTGCCATCAACAACACATCACATGAAGCATTCAACGAAACATTATCGATATGGGCTTTGGGAGCCAAAGGCCCACTCGTGTATCCTTGTTAACTGGACAACACAAGCTTTAGGCCTCGTATGGACCCGTCAACACTGACATTGGATTATTGACAGGAAACATGTTGTTTGGTCAGACCAGTCTCGTTTCAAATTGTATCGAACGGATGGAACCTCATGAATCCATGGACCCTGCGTGTTGGCATAGGACTGTTCAAGCTCTGTAATTGTGTGGGGCATATGCAGTTGGAATGATATTGAACCCCTAATACTTCTAGGTATGACTCTGGCAGGTGACACGTACCTAAGCATCCTGTCTGGCCACCTGTATCCATTCATGTCCACTGAGCATTCCGACGGACTTGGGTAATTTCAGCAGGACAATACGACGCCCCACACGTCTACAATTGTCACAGAGTGGCTCAAAGAACACTCTTCTAAGTTTAAACTCTTCCAGTGGCCACCAAACTCTCCAGACATTAACATTATTGAGCATATCCGGTATGCCTTGCGTCGTGCTGTTCAAAAGAGGTCTCCACCCTCTGGTACTCTTACAGATCTACGGACAGACCTACACGATTCATGTTGACAAATCCCTCCAGCATTACTTCAGACATAAGCCGAGTCCATCCCACGTCGTGTTGCGGCACTTCTGCGTGCTCGCCTGTGTGTGTGTGTGGGGGGGGGGGGGGGGGGGGTTCACGATATCAGGCAGGTGTGCCAGTTTCTTTGGCTCTTCAGTGAACGTATGTTCTTCAGCCGTATGAGATTATACATCGTTTACTATGGGTGACGAAGCCCGCCCGGCTAGCCGCGCGATCTGACGCGCTGCTTCCGAGTGGGAAGGAGCGCCTGGTCCCCGGCACGAACCCGCCCGGCGGATTAGTATCGAGGTCCGGTGTGCCGGCCAGTCTGTGGATGCTTTTTAAGACAGTTTTCCATCTGCCTCGGCGAATGCGGACTGGTTCCCCTTATTTCCGTTCGGTTACACAATGTCAGCGATTGCTGTGCAAACAGTCTCCACTTACGTGTTCACCATAATTACTCTAGCACGCAAACATTTGGGGCTGTACTCGTCTGGTATGAGACGTTCCTGGGAGGGAATCCACCGGGGGCCGAACCGCACAATTGCCCTGGGTTCGGTGGGGCGCCGGTGGGGTGGGTCGACTGCTGTGGCTTGTTGTGGCGTTGTTAACCACTGTGGGCGAAGGTGGGAAGAAGCGTCACCATCGTTTCTAGTTCCCTGGTCAATACACAATACACAGTACACAATGGGTGACGAATCTTATGGATTTTGGGAGCAGGACTAGGGACTTAAGCCCATACACTGGGAGGCGCAGATGTGCTAGCACTTTGTAGCTAAGAGAGCTCACTGTGCTAGGGAAATAGGGTTAATTCGTAAGTAGTGCGTTACTTCAAGACGTTTCTATGTAAATGTTTTTACAGCTGCCATTTGAGTTGAAAGCTAACTCTTCCCAAGACATAATTTCCTCTCTTTGTGCTACGAGAGGAGCGTTTTAGATTCTCGTTCCCAGCTTATACTCTATCATAATTTTGACATTAGACCACCATATCTTGGCAACCGAAGTATATTTTTGTTGACTAGGTGGAAGACCCATACGGTACAGGCTTCGTAATTGTCTTTCGAGCTATGTTGCCTATATCGTGGTGACAGCTAAAGCTTTCATGCAACAGGACGACCATTAATTAAGTGTTTTGTCTACCCTCTTACAAAATATGAACCGGTTAGCACAAGTTTCAAACATATAAATGGCGCGCTTAAAGAAACTCACAAAAGCACGCTTTTTGCAGGTAAAATCCGAATGAAGCTAGATTTTTGAAAGCGGGTTCTCAGTTTATCATAAAAATGCATTTTTATTTATCTGATTTACTATAAACCACTTCTGTGCATTCAGTTCACGTAAGAACCAATTTTATGTGCTACGTTCACCTCGACTTTAAACCATCGTATCTTGACAATGGATAAAAATTATTCGATGAAACAATTCCGATATGACTATATCCATTTATGAACCTTCGTGAAAACTTTGAACCGATTCACAAAAGTTTAAAGTACTGAATTGGCGCACTTCAAAGACCTCCTAAAAAAATGGGTTTTTTACACGTAAATTCCAAACAAACAAACGTTTTTTCAAGTCGTTAGGACTTGTCTTAGACCAAGATCCGATACACCAGTAGACTAAATGGGAATCACGTTTCCCTATACTCCTGATTTTAAGGGTGACTATTTTTGCAGGCAAAATTCTAAATGTGCACATACAAACGGTGCTATTAGCTGAGCATTAATTTCTGCCCAATTAAAATATTTTATAACAATAATTAATGGCTTCACACAGTTTGCCTGGGCGCCATCTCCAGTTCGTCGTTCAGACTTTTCCCTGTAACATAGCTAAGGTAAGATGTTCGAATGGATATACCAATGGCCACTGGTCTCGGGTAAAGCAAACCCTTTGTACCTCATGTTCCTAGCTCAAATAGGAGTCGAGCACCAAGACCATCCCAACCTGCGCTTCTGTGCGTGGCCTTTCTTTACATCAGACACAGCTATGCCAGTGGCCGGTTTCCGCATTGTGGGCCGAACCAGGGACCAACAGCGCAATGTGACATAGAAGAAGGCAGGTGACTGGAGTATTGGCAGTCTGTTTACTACACGTCCAAGCTACGGATCTGTTTTGGCGTATGTGACTCGCAGCTGTGTCTCAGCAAAACAATTAGGCGCCGAAACAATATAAATATCGATCATTTTTAGCCGATCGCAATCTGGCAGCAACATCGATGAGGGGAGGACCAAACTAGTCAATGGGGCAACATGGTATTGCAGACAGACATCACGAGAATCGGCCTCCACAAACTGTCACCTCCAGCGAGCAGTCGAAACGCTTAATAACAATGGAGACTTGAGAAGTTTCATCTAGTCAGCTAACATTGAGATAGCTAACTTTAATTTTGAAAGAGTTGTGGATCTCTGTTGGAAAATAATCGAACATGGGCGAGAGTTGAATAATTGCAATCTTTAATTGCTCGCCTGGGCAAAAATTTGTTAACGATTTGAATGAAAGTACACTACTCCTGATTTCAGAATCCCATGGAGGAAGGTATACAGCTTAGTACGAGTGTGAGCAGACCCAGAGCGAACACTCCAAGTTCAGGCCCCGGGCCTGAGTTACCTAGACGTCTGAAGCCTCGCACAGGCTACGTTGCCTCCTTCATTACACCGCGCCTCAGGTCACGCTGCCTCTTCGATGTTGGTGTTTGTGAACACCGTCCTGCAGGCTTTGTGTATTACCGTATATGGTCACCACCAACACACTAGCGCAACTTGCGGCTAATCACGTGAGCTCACATGACACCTCGAGTCTACATAACATTTCCTGCCAACGTTCAAACCAACAGTCTTCTCGTGGCGTCCTTTTCCTGCGATATAACTCCATGCCTACACCTTTTCAGGAGATGGACCAGCTGTGGACTCACTTCAGACGCAATCAGTCTCCTTCCCTGGAGGGCAACCGTCGAGACAATAATGGTGCAGCCACTTAACCAGTTGTGTCTGGGCTGGAATAATGACACTGTACTCCTCCAATCGCAAGGGTGGACACCCCTGCAGAGGGCTGTGTTTCTCTGCAAGAACCATGCTTTCCCGCTGTCCTGTGTGTCTGCTTTGAGTTGCAAAGTTGTGTCCATATGGTACACCAGTTGTCATGGAACCCGTACATCAGCATTCCTGTCCATCTCCTGGCGCCACAACACTAACTGGCCGCCTGCTTGCATCAGAGACTTCATTTCCGATGTTTCAAAGTGTGTACTGAGGGAGTGACTAATAATGATATCTGCTTGAGAAACTATCGGTCATCATCCTTACAACAAACCCCCATGTCAGCAGTGTCACTGTGGAGGTCAACCATCCAGGGCCTCTACATTGGCTACCCAATGCAGTTCAGACAGTCGCGGCAAATGCTGTTAGTATAATATCTTAGCTGATACTGCTAGGACATCATTTAATATACTATAACAACGTTTTTAGTTTAACAACAGTTTTCAAAATCATGCTAGTTAACACCATGTTACGAAGAAGTTAAACCGATTTGTGCGAGTAAGTTACTGAATACGAGAAAGAGAATATTAATTCCTGCTTTTCATGAAGGCGAAAGCATTACGGTATCACTGCATTAACTCGTCTGATGAGCTGACGATAGACGTAGATGGGAGTTCCAGATCAGATCTGCAGCTGAGTTTTACAGTCTCCATCGAGTGGCACAGAATACCTTTTCGCAGCGCCTTTCTTAATTATACATTTTCCTATTATTATCTTTTGTTTCATTCTTACAAATATCTGATGAAAACCTAATGACTGAAAGAGTAGGTTTGATAACAGCGAATACTTTAACCTAATGGAGACTGAAGTTCGCTATACGGATCTCAGAAGACAGAGGTAAAATGCTAATCTTTTCATTTGTCTCTGAAGATAACTATGTTTGTACTAATAAACCTTACATAATAAAATATTATCTTACGCTGCATGTTTTATCCTTTGAGAATATTGTGTCACTTATTATTACCCTTCAAGCTCATGCTTTAGAGAATATCTTGATTTCTTACGCAGCGAAATGCAAACAAGAGTTTCTTTGCAAAAGTTTTATTGATGTTCTTCCTCTTCAAAGTCTGCTTTACCTTGTTTTGTTTTATTTGGTTACGTTTCTGAGAGACGGTTTTGTTACCGGCTACTTAAATATTTCCTGAGCTCTTGCTTTAGTTTATCAGTACATGAAAATGCCAAGTGACTGTAAATTCTTTTCGCCCCAGCTATCGACTAATATATGTTCACGTGAGTTCATGATTCATAAATCTAAAATGGGGTTTTGTTCTTGATACGGTATGTAGGTATAAAACATATTTTTGCCTGAGGCAAAGCAGCTCAAATCTTTTTCAGTAAGACGCGAATGCTCAGCTTTTAGCATTAGTTCATACGTATGAAGTACGTCACAGTTTTTATTTAACTCAGGATAAAGAAATATTACGGGTCATCGTACGGTAAATATAAAAAACACAGTCAGAGAACAAAGTGGATTTAACAACGATAACCGGTGATGAAAACTAAAATCGTGAAAAGACATAAAAATATAGGTCTGTATGGCTGGGCGTGAATTTCAACGGCATTCCTTCCAAATCTGTTGTGTATTCTACTTCTATTTGATATTATTATAATGTTTTCCCAAGCAAAGTACTCACCTTTTCTTTATTAACCCTTTTTTCTAAAAAACTACTACATTAACTCATTTTTTCCATTGCAACTGAATGACGTAAATCCATATGTCACTTCATATTTTATTTTTTGCTGTTGGAATTTCGACCCTTTTATCGCCAAGCACTGTGGGATGTTATAGTCCACTTGAGGCGTGTCATCTTATATCGCTTCTGTCTAGAGCCTGTGTATCGGGAGAATGACTCATGCGTGCACAATAGCCGATGGTCTGAAGCGGGTTCAGTCGAGTACGTAGTTCTAATTTCCCTGTGCTAGAGAACAGTAGCGCACAGGACTAAACAGAAAGAACTATAATGTAGTTAAGGAGTTTGACCACCAGAGTCAAGTATCGCACAGAGACATTCAAGAAACAGGTGAAGAGAATGTTTCTGTGAATTGTTCTGTTTCTTTCGTTAATGCTTTTTGTTTATTTGATTGTACAGTTTTCTATATTCTTTTAGTTGTGTGAATGACGCGTAAATGTGGTTTGAAGTAAATATTTAGATCAATGTTCTACTGATGAACGCTGTAGGAACTAGTGTGAGGAAGTTTTAAGACAGTGTGTATGCAGACGAGAGGGAACTTTGTGTCATATGTTAAGTAACTTCATGGTAAAAGGAAAGCTAATTGTAATGCAAATGAGACCAGGTAATAACGTAAAGTATAAACAAAATATAAGAATGCAAATTACTTATTTCGGGAAAAAGTACAGTTCGAAAGTGTGTTATTTGTTGATTGGTTAGTCATGAAAAACGCGGACTAACACGGGAGAATGTTTTTATATTGGCCTTAAAGAGAACTGGCCAATCATAACGGAGTATTCTTCGCGCTTCTTTTCTCTTCGAGATATAGAACGCTTACAGCATTGTAAGGGGTTTGGAGCCTATCTTTTGAAGGGCATGGTCGTGTGCAGAATGAGCTCCGAAGGAAGTTATAATTTTCCGGTTTTAGTTGTGCTACATGCTTCAAAAGTATTTTATAATGAAGGCATATTTTTTTTAGAAAGTACGGATTTTTAAGTAATTTTGTGTATGGGAAAGAAATACCTAGGGCTAGCAACAAGCCAGCATTTTTGCATCCACAGCACAGAAAGGGTAAAGGCCTCAAACGTTTAACAAAGAGCAACAGAAGATTTGAACGAACAAATTACAGGAGACATTAAAGATCTTTGATGACAGCTGTGAATGAGTGGTGGAGGGGAGGGGGACAAGACTCGAAATGTGGAACCTCAGTCCCTCCCGGCGTACAAACGAGTATGCAGCCGCATGGCATCTATGACAACAGGCGGTATTTCGACAGGTGCACACCCCGTCATTTTCAAGGGTTAAATGCAGCAAGGAAGTGCTGTGCAAGGGAATTTGAAAGCTCTGTGTGCAGAGCATATCCGGAAAGAGGATATACACACACACACACACACACACACACACACACACACACACACACACACACACACACACGTACTGAAGACACTAGCACCAACAACATCACACAAGATTATCGCTTTCGGAATATATCGATAGTGAATGTTAATAGCCAACCGGTGAGATTGCTTTAACTCTGTCCCTCTGTTTTTTGACAAGGGAGAGACCAGGAGTCCACGCAGAATTTAATCAGAATCCTGCATTTATATTAATGAAGGCACTTGCTAATTTCATTTCAGTTACTCCATTTGTAACACAATCCCAACAGTTGGAAGTGCATGTGAGAATCTCGGTGTTAGACTGCATAGGATGACCTGTGCCAAGGCAACGTTTTCCAGTAGCATATTTGCTCGGCTGTTGTAAGCGTTTGTGACTGACTGTTATACTCAGTACACTGGTCCTCACGTCCTAATAGTGTGACCAATATATGAAATCCCGCAAATGTAAGGAACACGGTAGACACCAGCCTTACGCACACCAATATCATTCTTTACAAATCCTACTAGTGCCCTAATCTTATAAGTAGATGATAGTATTCTGAACACTAAAACAAATCCTGTTCAAAATTCTTCACGCGTAAGGCATGACCGTAATGTTTGGTGCCACGTCGGTATTATCGTCATTCACTCGGCGCACGGTTGATCGATAGCGCAACGCACATGTGATCTGTCTTTCACTACAACCATTCTGACCAAAAGTGACTTTGAGATGAGCTGTGTGAACTGACACACCTTCAGGGTCTGGGATGACTTGGAACCTGTAAACCAAAGTACGCCTGGAGCACAGAAAGGCTTTGAAGTGGATCGTGGATTGTGAGAATGCTGAAAAATACACTCGAAGCGTTCGATAAGGAGTGATATGGACAGATGTTAAAATTAGATCGAAATAATTAATGAGATTCTCCGAAGAGCTTTCAAGTAAAGGAATACGTAGTAAACACTGACATGAAGATGTATCAGAAAGATAGGAAGTCTGTTGGACCTGACAACCATCACAAAGGATGTCGTCTTCACACTTCTACAAATAAAGGTATCACCTTTTATTAGAAACAAATAAATGGCAACATGATCAAATTCGTCTCTTCAAGATGGAGCTTCACCATTAATGGAGCAACTATCATCCTTCCACGGCCATACTATGGTCGTATTATGTTAATCAGGGAATAACGTACACGATATTATAGAGAGTCGTAGTGTATAAAACTAAACGGAAAGACAAAGATAGGAGTAGGCCCTAGAGGCTGTTGGTTGTGCGTGTTACTCCGAAGTTAAAAGGTTGGCACAGTATAGAATACCATGCTGAGCTGCTTAAACCACTCAAAAATGAAATCTTCCCCTCCATCCGTCCTCCAGCCCAAAAACGGGTAAACATTAGCTACGTAACTGGAACACTTGTTTGCTTCCTATAGTTCGTCAGTGGTACTCTGAAACGGAGAAATAGGCCATTCAAACGCGTGTTGCATGTCTTGGACCTGACAACTATCACATAGGATGTCGTCCTCACACTTCACTACCACATCTCTGCAGGTCTGCCTTCACCGGAGCTGCACCTGATCGGTGCCGACTGGGCGTTCTTAGTTTTCCATGGACGTTTGTGCCCCTGGGTCACAGCTTCCACGTTCTATCCTAACCTGTGACGTGAGAGTCCCTTGTGTAACTCTTCTGCTACTAAACGTAACTGGGTTTTCTCTTTTGATGCTAGTCAATTGCCAGGATGAGCATTACTGCAAAGTGCATTTGATTTTAAAGCATTATGTCAGGGTGAAAATACTAAATTAATTACTTTTCTCTCTTAACAACATGTGGGCAGGGTGGGTTCTTCCTTGGCTCGGCTATGAGGTAGAATGAAACAGCATTTTTACATAACATAACTTTTATTGCAAGTTTCGTACAACTGTTTCTTACTCGATGTTCTGGCTCGGAGAACGGCAGCTGTATCGTTTGCGAAGCCTTCTGCTGCGGCAGCGGCGGCGTCTGATTACGCGTGGCGGTGTGTATCTCGTGTCGCCGTCTCGCCCAGCTGACTAGAGACGCACAGCGCGAGGTGGCCCGTTTAATTATTGTGAGCGAAGTCGTGCATCGGATGGTGATACCTTGGATGTGGCGTCCCAGTGTTTCTCTTCTCTAAGCGGCCGCGTGTGTTGTGCGTCGGCCAGCGGAGAGGCGCGGCGGGGGAAGGCCAGTGTCCCGGACTCCCACTTGCTAGTCTTCGGCTGTCAGATCTTCATCACCAGCTCACAGGTGACTGCTGATGTGAGGCCGTCTCCTTGCCTGCCTCACGAGTCACCCGGCTACGTAAAAATCAGACTTCCAATACCTTATAACTTCTGTCTTCTGGCGCCGAGGCTGCTGCTTGCTATTCCATTACAGCGGCGGACTTGGTGCGTCTGTGCATGATGTAGCCTCTTCTT
Source organism: Schistocerca gregaria (assembly GCF_023897955.1). Taxonomy (NCBI): domain Eukaryota; kingdom Metazoa; phylum Arthropoda; class Insecta; order Orthoptera; family Acrididae; genus Schistocerca; species Schistocerca gregaria. The sequence goes on along the minus strand of NC_064922.1, from coordinate 350,940,166 downwards.
GCATGACGGTCTTCAGCACCGAAACTGACTGAAAACTACTGCTACTCTTCTCTTCTTCCTTCGTCTTTTTCGTCTCTTCGTCTTTCGTCTGTCAGGCCCACTGCATCTCGCGTATTTATTCACTTCAGTTTACTGGAGGTGAACGCCTTCACGGTCATTGCCTCTTCTGTCATGTTGAAAAGCTTCTCGAAGAATCTTCTTAACGTCGGTCATTGGCTCTTGGAATGTAGGCGAGGGCCTTTGCTCACATGTGACAACTGAGAAACACGTGAGCCGGTCGGGCGATGCCCTGACGGCTGAATCGACAGCGTCCGCTTATGTGGACCTTGCTGACTTCACGGTCATAGTCTCTTCTGCTCTTCTGCTCTGCTGTTCTGCCCGCTGTTTGCCAGTATGTAACTCTCTAAACTAAACCCAGTTTTTCATTTATATTCTAATTGCTACTTCACTTTGATTTCACTAATTTATTTACTTAAGTACCACTCAACACTTGAATTTCACTCTTATTCACCGATTGTTTTCTGTTCTCCTTACTAGACATACCTTTTTGCCATAGATTTGCTTCAATATATATATATATATATATATATATATATATATATATATATATATATATATAATAAATGGTTGCATAAGGAGCACACCATTCAATAAGTTTTACAGACCAACAGGGACTTCTCCTCCAATAACGCGATGTGGAGCCCATTATGTATATATGGTCTGTACAACTTGTGCAATGGTGTTCTCCTTATGCAACCATTTATTATGCGGCGTACTTCCAGACTAGAAGGATGGAAGGGTGTATTCGGCAGCAGATAAATACAAGACACTGGAAGTTGTTTTGAGAACACGAAGGTTTCCGCCCTATTTTTTACACACCAGCATACTTATTACTGTCTGCTGAAACTTTCTTACGTTCTTGTCTGTATATTGACAAAATATCTTGTAGCTCAGATGGCTAAGATAACTACCAGCTATTTAGATGTATGCTTCAGCAGCTGATCTTGCAGTGATACAGTTGTCGTCCCACGCTAAGATACTGCCCAACAAGAGTCGCAGATTATCAGAAGACAGTTATGTTCCATATATCCTGCAGATGCAGTTCCGCAACGGTGTCGATAACTGGTACGTTACAGTGTGCCACTGAAATGGCGCGGTACGTGTAAACGTACTCCCAAGTCGAAGTACGCGGGGCAGTATGATTCTTGTGGACAAAATGTCTAAATTGCTCACGGAGTCACCGCAAAAAAATTCTCAAGTTATATGGACCAAAGGCAAGGTCATGGCCAGCCGTAGTGATATGGTGATAATAATTCGTCCAAGGCCGCAAAGGCGTGGTTGATGCTAAGCCACCATACAGTCCCGATCTTGCACCATATGATTTCCATTTTTTTGGCAAGCTGAAAAATCCGGGGGAAAGGGAGTTTCCAATGATGAGAACGTTCACACAAAGGTTGTCAAATGTCTCCGTGACCGAGGAGTGAATTTACATCAAGGAGAAATTGAATGACTGCTAGACCATTCACAGACACGATCACTATATTGGGAAATATTATCCAATATCTGTGTCACTTTGGATCTGTTGGATGGTTGATTTGGGGTATAGAACCAAACAGCGAGATCATCGGTCCCATTGGATAAGGGAAGAATAGGGAAGGAAGTCGGCCGTGTTTTATAAGACGTACCATCCCGGCAATTGTCTGAAGCGACATAGAGAAATCATGGAAAACCTAAATCAGCATGTTCGAGAGCGGGTTTGAACCGTAGTCCTCCCGAATACGAATATCATAGAGATGAAGCAATGAGACAAAATCCTTCAAACACTGCAGTATATGGCTTCCATATGTGCTCAAGATTGCCACGAAAAAATAAAAAATAAATAAAACTCGATGTTCAAGGGAATACAAAAGTCATGTTACACATTATTCTGACAGGTTAAGTAAATAGGCCAAGTAAATATTAAAAAATGCTGCAGTACACTCCAAATTGACACACCGAGCAAGATGGCGCAGTGGTTAGGGCATTGGATTCTCGAATGCGAATCCAAAGCGCAAACCTTTGCGCCATCTCGCTCTGAATAAACCTCGAGAACTGTCTCCACAAACTTCCCACAGATGTAAGTATTCTCTTTGCTTTCTCCGATACTGACTTCTCACTTAGTCTCATTTCATTTCGCTTCTTATTATCATTCCTAAATTCGTATACGGTGTGATCTTCTCTGTAGTTTCACCACTAATCTTGTAATGAAACTTTGTCGTCTTGTTATAGTTGTTACCTTACATTCATTCACAGTTAAACCACGTGGAAAATTATCAAGGCCTTTCTCTAATCCTTTACCATAGTCCAAAGTCGGTGTTTTCCTGTACACGACTGCACTGTGAACGATGAATTTCACAGTGCTGCTGGTCATGTTTGATAAATCGATTACGTTTATTGAAAACATTAGAGGTCCTATGACGCTTACTTGGGTTACACACAATTTATTATGCTTTCTGCAAAACATTCCACGTCTGTGGGATTATTAGGTTTATTAGCTAAATATTCTTAGAGTCAGTCACACATTTGCTAAAATACTCCGTCTGATCGTATGTGGTGCAGCGTCGAAGGCCTTTCGGAAATTTAGCAAGACAGACTCTACATGTTTACTAGCATCTACTATATGGCATATGTCATGTATTGGAAAGGAAGCATTGTATCCCGCGGAGGATTTTTCCTAAATCCCTACTGATCCCTTGGCAGAAGCTTGTTTCCCTACTTCCTTCAGGAAGGTCAGAATCTCTGAGCTTAGACTATATCATGGGATCGTGCAACAAACGGACATCAACGATATTATTCTGCGTTTCTGTGCATCCGATCTTTTACCCTTTTTATGTACAAGAGTGACCTGCGCCCTTTTCCAGTCAAATAGGACTGTTCTTTGCGCAAGAGGTCCTCGATAAAAATTGAAACGCACACACATTAAGTTAAATGGCAGTAAAAATTGTAAATATTACGAAGAATCACAGTTAGTTTGGCATGTCATCAGTTGACGCACCTTGTGATGCAAATGCAACGTTGAAATTTCAGTTGATTCGGAATCTTTGCCATTTTAAGCATCTTTGAATGCTGAACATATGAGCAATACACAGTTTCTGGTTTCCAGAAGTTGCGTTATTGAGCAGAGCGCGGGAGAGCGAGTAATTTGCAGTCGAATCGCAGCCCTGTGTAGCAGCCGTTGCTGAGTCGTGGAGAGAGATGATGTATCGTGGCAGAGGGAGGAGCTTGGACAGCGAACGTGCTGGTAGGCTTAAACCAGAGGCTCAGACGATTCTGCGGAGAGCTGGGGTGCAAATTTCTCGACCTCCGCTATCGGGTGGAGAATTGTAGGGTCCCCCTGAATAGGTCAGGCGTGCACTACATGCCGGAAGCGGCTACGAGGGTAGCGGAGTACGTGTGGAGTGCACATGGGGTTTTTTTTAGGTAAGAGAATTCCCTCCCTAGGCCCGACAAGACGCCTCCTGAGACGCGGCAAGGCAGGAGTAGGCAAAATGCAACAAGGAATAACAATATTAATGTGCTAATAGTAAACTGCAGGAGCGTCTATAGAAAGGTCCCAGAACTGCTCTCATTAATAAACGGTCACAACGCCCATATGGTACTAGGAACAGAAAGTTCGCTGAAACCAGACGTAAACAGTAATGAAATCCTAAACTCGGATAGGAATGTATACCGCAGAGATAGGCTGGACAGGGAAGGGGGAGGCGTGTTTATAGCGATAAGAAGTGCAATAGTATCGAAGGAAATTGACGGAGATTCGAATTGTGAAATGATTTGGGTGAAGGTCACGGTTAAAGCAGGCTCAGACATGGTAATTGGATGTCTCTATAGGCCCCCTGGCTCTGCAGCTGTTGTGGCTCAGCTCCTGAAGAATAATTTGGAAAATATTTCGAGTAGATTTCCCCACCATGTTATAGTTCTGGGTGGAGATTTTAATTTGCCGGATATAGACTGGGAGACTCAAACGTTCATAACGGGTGGCAGGGACAAAGAATCCAGTGAAATATTTTTAAGTGCTTTATCTGAAAACTACCTTGAGCAGTTAAACAGAAAACCGACTCGTGGCGATAACATATTAGACCTTCTGGTGACAAACAGACCCGAACTATTTGAATCAGTTAATGCAGAACAGGGAATCAGCGATCATAAAGCGGTTACTGCATCGATGATTTCAGCCGTAAATAGAAATATTAAAAAAGGTAGGAAGATTTTTCTGTTTAGCAAAAGTGACAAAAAGCAGATTACAGAGTACCTGACGGCTCAACACAAAAGTTTTGTTTCAAGTGCAGATAGTGTTGAGGATCAGTGGACAAAGTTCAAAACCATGGTACAATATGCGTTAGATGAGTATGTGCCAAGCAAGATCGTAAGAGATGGGAAAGAGCCACCGTGGTACAACAACCGAGTTAGAAAACTGCTGCGGAAGCAAAGGGAACTTCACAGCAAACATAAACATAGCCAAAGCCTTGCAGACAAACAAAAATTACGCGAAGCGAAATGCAGTGTGAGGAGGGCTATGCGAGAGGCTTTCCATGAATTCGAAAGTAAAGTTCTATGTACTGACTTGGCAGAAAATCCTAAGAAATTTTGGTCCTATGTCAAAGCGGTAGGGGGATCAAAACAAAATGTCCAGACACTCTGTGACCAAAATGGTACTGAAACAGAGGATGACAGACTAAAGGCCGAAATACTAAAAGTCTTCTTCCAAAGCTGTTTCACAGAGGAAGACTGCACTGTGCTTCCTTCTCTAGATTGTCGCACAGTTGACAAAATGGTAGATATCGAAGTAGACGACAGAGGGATAGAGAAACAATTAAAATCGCTCAAAAGAGGAAAGGCCGCTGGTCCTGATGGAATACCAGTTCGATTTTACACAGAGTACGCGAAGGAACTTGCCCCCCTTCTTGCAGCGGTGTACCGTAGGTCTCTAGAAGAGCGAAGGATTCCAAAGGATTGGAAAAGGGCACAGGTCATCACCGTTTTCAAGAAGGGACGTCGAACAGATGTGCAGAACTATAGACCTATATCTCTAACGTCGATCAGTTGTAGAATTTTGGAACACGTATTATGTTCGAGTATAATGTCTTTTCTGGAGACTAGAAATCTATTCTGTAGGAATCAGCATGGGTTTCGAAAAACACGGTCGTGTGAAACCCAGCTCGCGCTATTCGTCCACGAGACTCAGAGGGCCTTAGAGACGGGTTCACAGGTAGATGCCGTGTTTCTTGACTTCCGCAAGGCGTGTGACACAGTTCCCCACAGTCGTTTAATGAACAAAGTAAGAGCATACGGACTATCAGATCAATTGTGTGATTGGATTGAGGAGTTCGTAGATAACAGAACGCAGCATGTCATTCTCAATGGAGAGAAGTCTTCCGAAGTAAGAGTGATTTCAGGTGTGCCGCAGGGGAGTGTCATAGGACCGTTGCTATTCACAATATACATAAATGACCTGGTGAATGACATCGGAAGTTCACTGAGGCTTTTTGCAGATGATGCTGTGGTGTATCGAGAGGTTGCAACAATGAAAAATTGTACTGAAATGCAGGAGGATCTGCAGCAAATTGACGCATGGTGCACGGAATGGCAATTGAATCTCAATGTAGACAAGTGTAATGTGATGCGAATACATAGAAAGATAGGTCCCTTATAACTTAGCTACAAAATAGCAGGTCAGCAACTGGAAGCAGTTAATTCCATTAATTATCTTGGAGTACTCATTAGGAGTGATTTAAAATGGAATGATCATATAAAGTTGATCGTCGGTAAAGCAGATGCCAGACTGAGATTCATTGGAAGAATCCTAAGGAAATGCAATCCGACAACAAAGGAAGTAGGTTACAGTAAGCTTCTTCGCCCAATGCTTGAATACTGCTCAGCAGTATGGGATCCGCACCAGGTAGGGTTGATAGAAGAGATAGAGAAGATCCAACGAAGAGCAGCGCGCTTCGTTACAGGATCATTTAGTAATTGCGAAAGCGTTACGGAGATGATAGATAAACTCCAGTGGAAGACTCTGCAGGAGAGACGCTCAGTAGCTCGGTACGGGCTTTTGTTAAAGTTTCGAGAACATACCTTCACCGAAGAGTGAAGCAGTATATTGCTCCCTCCTACGTATATCTCGCGAAGAGACCATGAGGATAAAATCAGAGACATTAGAGCCCACACAGAAGCATACCGACAATCCTTCTTTCCACGTGCAATACGAGACTGGAATAGAAGGGAGAACCGATAGAGGTATTCAGGGTACCCTCCGCCACACACCGTCAGGTGGCTTGCGGATTATGGATGTAGATGTAGATGTAGAATGATTATTTTCTATTTTAGATGCTCCATGTAACCTGAGGGTATACTATGACGTTTAAGATGGATGTGTAAAGAGACAGTATTCAGAGAAACGTAATTTTTTGTATTTTCTTAGCTGCCAGCGCGAGTTTAATAATTATTGTTGTAGAAGGATTTCATTGCGTCTAGAAACATCTGTGTGTCCATAATCATGGAGAATTAACAATAATGTTTCAGTGTTCTAATTAGCCTTCCATAGTCACATTAGTTAAATAGTATTGCGTTAACAATACAAAGAAAGAAGTTTTGTAATACAGAGTTTTTTTATAAGTTGAAATTATGGTGTGTGACAATACGGAGAAAGGCAATTTTGATTCTTCATATCAGTTTTAGTGTCATTAAAAGAACTGAATGTAATTTCAAAGTATTCCATTCGCCATTTATAAATATTTCACGAAGCACATGCCCACTATACAAAGAAAAATGTGTGAAGCAAAATTTGCACTGTCACGCCTTGCACTTTTGGTGAATACTATACAATAATTTAGCAAAGAGAGTAAAAACTAATTTGTTAAAGCAATAATTTAAATGAAATAAGAATAAAGCGAACTGTCGAGCAGTGTTTTACTTCAGCTCTTCGTTCTTGCAGTGCAGTCGGAGCGGAGACAAGTTATCCGTTGAGAGGTAAGAATTTTTTGTAGGGTCTAAATGAACATTTCGACAGAATATTAGTAACAGTTTTCAATTAGTGAAAACTCTTTTGAATTCAACGGACGCCTTTTCTAATAGGGCACATTTAAATTGATTAACAGTTAGTCATTCTCGGTGTTCTTCTGAATCATTCTTTCCATGCAATCAAATTTACACGCGGTCGATGGGCTTCAAATTAACTGAAATCGCATTCCTAAAAAGTAATTTGCAAAATAATTTCAAGTTCAAAGTAGAGTAGCTACGTCAAATCTATATCACAATCTGCAATCGGAATTTATCAGTAGGACAGTTTTCAGATTGTTAGCGATAAATTCAGTTCACACAGTTTCAAGATACAACTGTCAACATACTTACATACAACTTTCACGATGAGCTAGAAAAGTAGATAATTCTTCAGTATATTGTTAGATATTTTAAATTAATCCCCAGCCGCAATTTTCTGTATCAATGAGCAGGCTAATTTCAGAAACAACTCTAAGGATTTTGATACGTCTTTACGTCATAGACTGATTAATGAGGAATTTTTGTATGTAGCGGGTTTCCCAGGGGTAAGTGTCCCAGGAGGAAAGGTCAATATTCAGGGATACGACAGAAACAGTCATTCGAAGTAAAGAAAAAGTCTGTTAACCATGGGCTCTAAAATGCATATCTTGAGAGCTATGAGCAATTCTTCATCTTCAATTCTTTAAAAGATATCTCGTCTGATGCAAGCTCTTTGCCTTCCTTATTTTGAGAGGAAGCAGTACGAACCAAAACAAGAAAAAACTTTTAGTAAACGTGGGCTCTAAAATGTAATTTAAGAACTACGAGCACTTATTGAACTTATTGAGTGGAAGAGGTGTATTGCACTGTAGTGAAAATGGACAGTTGTGCAGTGTTGTTAATGTATGCTCTTTAGAGTCCACGTTTACTAGACCTTTTTGCCTCAAATGATCTTTGCTGTCATATTGACCATTCCTCGTGGGAGACCCTGCGTAACTTATTAGAGCTTTGCCAGACGTCACCCTGTAACGCCGGAAATGCATATTTCCATCTATTGTACTATAATTTTTTTCCTTATTTTGTTACCTGAATATGTGACGTTTCTGTGTCTCTGTATTGTAATTGTTTTACTATTTTATTTACTATGCATTTATGTCGATGTATAATTGGTTTGTTTTGTAAATATTATTTGTATTTTACACTGGGTCTTGCCTAGGGAAAACTATGCTGTCGAACGAATACATCGATAGGTCGTGTGGAAAACCAAAGTGTTTACGATCTTTGGTAGTGTTAACTCTGCCGCGTGGAGCGAGAGCAGAGAGGGGGTCTGGCTGGAGTAGTGCGGTTGAGCAGGTGTGTTGTGTGACGCTCCCGCGAGTTGCCGAGCTTTCGGGGTTTGGCAGCATGTAATTGCGCTCGTACTTGCTACAATGGTTTCTGACACGTGTCGCGGGCGGGAAGCATTAGCTGGCGCAATCAAGAGCTCGTTTCGCCTGGTGACCGTGTCGAGAAGAAGGCGCGCCAACATCCAGCTTCTGCAACGGCGACGGCCGACAATGATTGACTGTGGCCACCTCCTCGATCGACGGCTTCAAACCTTCAATCAACCAACAAGGAAGACTAGAAGCACGTAAAGTCTTAGAACTGTATGGCAGACCTCAGATTTTAAAATTGTTGCATCACAAAATTACAGCAACTTAGCATGCACCTTTGTTGCTCATTGTCCCAATTGCATTACCAAGCAGGGTCCATTCCTTTTCCGAATTGAAACCGAGTGTCATTGAAATTCAGACGCCAGCATTAAAGTAATATCATTCCATTTCACTGCTTTCAATTTCAAAGTTCAGTTAAGGTATTCATAGCTGTTTACAATATTTAGATTACACAAGCACAAATTAAGAGTGCGAGTTTTGTTACCGTATTTTAGCTTACCTGTGACGGCAGCTCAGCTTGGTACGTATTAAATTTTACTATCGTTAACTGTTCAGAATCATTTAATTCAAGTTCAAAGTTAAATCTCTTATTTCTAAATTGCGTAGATTCAAGTAGCTTTTGAAATGCTTGTTGAGATAGCTCAAGACTAACCGTATTTTACTTGAAAAACAGTGTTCACTATTAATGTCAGTCACTAAATTAACTTTCAATTTTCCGGTTTTATTAATTATTAAATTAAGTCAGAGTGTAGCGAAAATTATTAATTCTGACAAACTTTCAGTTTTCACACTACACGTGTCAACCTTCAGTTGCCAGGCTTCTAGTGATAATTATAAGTGTAATAACCTTTCTTTTTCAGTTAGTATGGTAATTGTCCATAGGACTGGTGACCGTAATTTCCCCCAAACCTCAAATATCTAATTACCGCTAGTTAATTGTTAACGTAACGGCCGCACATTTACATTCTTTATTAACTTTACCCCTTTTCAAAATTAATTTCCACCAGTTTCATTTGCATTTTTCCTTTCATTTAGATGCAACCCTTTCCTCCCTCTTTACCGACAGATTAACTTCGGTGACGATTCCATTAGGTACACGAGGTCTAATTTTTCACTGTCATTAAGGTCGATAAGAGAGGGGCAGGTTACAACCCCGCCATCTATATTTAGTACGATCCATAAGAAGCCGGTGCGGTCCGCTGGTTCAATATAAAGTCTAACAGGAATTCCACCTCATCCTGGTTATTCGCTTTAGTGTAAGGTCGGACTTCGCAGTGGTTGTACATGTATATGAAATACGTGAGGACCATATGACAGTGTTCCCTGTCGTCAGTACATCTACATCTCTATAAGCAATCCACCTTAAGGAGTGTGGAAAGAGGTGCTTCGTGTACCACTATCTGCCCCTTTTTCTGAGCCAATTGTGTTTGGTTCGCGGGAAGAACGAATGCTAGTAAGCCTCAATGTAGACTCGAATCTTCCTAATTTTATCTCCAGTGTCTTTTCGCGAGACGCGTGTAGGAAGAAGCAATATACTGGTTGGCTCGTCTAGGAACCTACACTCTATGAATTTTTGCAGTAGATCAGAGCGTGATGCATAACGCCTCTCCTGAGGCGCCTGTCGCTGGAGCTGTTTGAGCGTCTACCTCCGAGACGCCTTCGCGCTACTAAATGAACCTGTGACGACATGGGCTGCTCTTCTTTGAATCTTCACTATTTCATCTACCAATCCTATCTCGTGTGGATACGAGACTAACCAACAGCATTCAAGTATTGTTGAACGGATGATTTGCAAGCTACTCCCCTTGTTCATGGGCTACATTTCCTGAGGACTTTTCAAAGTATCTCAGTCTAGCATCTCCGTTGTAAGTGATTAATTTTATGTGTTGGTTCCACATCTAATTGCTCCGTACGCACATTTCTAGATGTAGCATGGCAGCAACAGCTTTCGGTGATTGTTCTGCGATAGTGTAATTACACAATAAAGGGTCTTCCCGTGTATGAATTCGCAATAATTACATTTTTTATGTTAGGGGTCAGTTTCTATTCCCTTCTCCAGCTGCAAATCCTCTGCAGGTCTTCCCACAGTTCGCTGCAATTCTCTAGCGTTGCTACTTCTCTGTATTCAGCAGCATCATTCGCGAAAAGCCTCATGGAATTTCCAGAGTTATCTGCTAGATCATTTATATACATTGCCCTCGGGGCATATCTGAAGTTACTGTCACCTCTGAAGTCTTCCCTCGGTACGGAAAGACATGTTATGTTTTAGTTACTACAAACTCTGCAATCCAAACATGTCTGTCGGTGGTAAGTTAAAATGTCCCCCTAAAACTTCAGTATGGTCAGGAAATTTCCTCTAAATATTCGGAAAGCATCCGAAGAGCATGTTCGATCCACCTTTAACAATTACTATCACCCAGATTACTTTGCATCCTGAATATGTACCAGTCGTACTAGACACTACCATTTAAAAAAAATAGGAAAATTTTAATGTAAAAAGCCTTCTATATCCAGACGACAATTTTCACTATGCAGTTACAGCACGACTAATAGTTTCGGTTGTTTTCTGCAACCACCTTCAGATCGTTCAGATTGTAAGAAAACGGTGCACACGAATTGAAAGAGATCATTAACTATAGTCATGCAATGAAATGCATTAGTATTGTGGGCCAAGAAGATTATGATAGTACGCAGGCGCAGTTAAAAAATTCTTCATGAGCGAGCTATATTCCAAACCATTATCTCCCAAGATAACGGTAAAAAAAAAGGAAAGTTGAAAGTCACCTAGTAAGATTTACATCACATGCTCGTGATTTGGAATTGTACAGCTGGTATTAATAGTGAGAGCAGTGTATGCAACTCACAATAATACCTGCATCCCATGCCCGTGATTTTCAGTTGTACTACTAGTATTACAGCGAATCACTGTATGCAACTTACTATAGTACCTGCTGTCCAATTGAAGACCATGAGCATGTGATGCTAAGTTTACTAACGCAAATGGCAGTTTTCCTTCTACACTTCCAACTTGCGGGATTATGTTTTACGACCTGGGTCGTTCATGATGAAGTTTTCAACAGCACACTTCATAATTCTGTTGGCCCACAAAACGAATGCATTTTACTGCATCACTACAATTAATGATGACGTTTCTCAGTGCATGTGGCCCGCTTTCTTACGATTTGAACAATAGAAAGATGGTTGTAGAAAAAATCCGATACTATTCATCCAGCTGTAGTTGTGTACTGAAAATTAGGGTCTAGGCATGGAAAGTTTCTGTATTGAAAGTTTTTTTATATTTTTAGCATTGTACAGAAAGACCGCCTTCTGCTACATGACAATGTCTGGCTTCACTAAGGGATATTAATGTGCTTTTTTATTGCTACAAACAGGCTTCCATTCTATTTTTGCGATACATTGCAGTCGGCGTTTAGAATTTCATTGCAGTTGACATGCGAATTTCAGCCACCTTTTTCTCAGTAGTATAGTGCGCGCAAAATAATGCTGTGATCGCCAGATGCGAGACGGCTGGTGAAGCAATACACTCACATTTTTGGAAAATATTAAGCGGGGCCCTTCCATGCCCATACTAGCGTGGGACAGTTCTAAAAGGTTTGTAACCTCTTCTTTGGTTAGTATCTTAGAAGAACTCCGTAGAAAATGTAGTGATTTATTTTCGCCTGTTTTGTTCAAATGGTTCAAATGGCTCTGAGCACTATGCGACTTAACTTCTGAGGTCATCAGTTGCCTAGAACTTGGAACTAATTAAACCTAACTAACCTAAGGACATCACACACATCCATGCACGAGGCAGGATTCGAACCTGCGACCGTAGCGGTCGCTCGGTTCCAGACTGTAGCGCCTAGAACCGCACAGCCACTACGTCAAGCGCCTGTTTTGTTAATCATTTGAAACTTTCAGAGAAGAGTCAGAAGTGGGGAATTTTGAGTAAAACCTACGTATGTCTCTGGTTGCCTTGTTAAAATTTGTTTCTTTTGGCAAAACTAAAATGAGTTTAAATAGCCTCACCTCACTAACATGTTGTACAGACACAACTGCGAGAGAATTCTCGAAAAGAGGTTTATTAAGTGAGGAAATGAGGAAAAGCTAGGTCAGCATCTTATGAAAAAGGACATGCTCGGTACAAAATAAACGTGTAATGACTTCACTCATGTTGTTCCAAAACCCATGGCACCTCTCGTTTCACCAGTTATCGATGCTCCTTAGAAATTACATTCTTTCATCGGAAATGTTTGTACTTAATGGAATAACACGGTAGATAATGACGTTTTGCGTAATAACGATACAGCAAAACACTCTCCACTTCGTGTGCTATCATTTGCCAAAATCTCATTTCGATGTAGCAAACCATTTATGAAATTTGAGGAATGTTATGGATATTTCATTCCGGTCTTATCGCTGGAGCGGAGCGGTCGCAAATGAATGTGCTACATCAGATCAGTTTTCTCGAGATTAGTGACAGATAGGGACCACCAACCAAACCTATTGAATATGTTAGATAAATTTCATGAACATCAACAAATTATGTAATATGAACCAGACGCAAATTCAGAGCGAACGTTATTCTTCATTGCCAATGTTTTCGAATTTCGCGAAGTGTCTTACTTTCACGTAAATATCCCAATAACTATGACCATTAAGGAAATGATGGGCACATCATAATGAACCTGACATCTACATCTAAATTTACATCTACATCTACGTGATTACTCTGCTAGTCACAATAAACTGCCTGTCAGAGGGTTCAATGAACCACCTTCAAGATGCCTCTCTAACGTTCCATTCTCGAATGGACGCGGGAAAAACAAGCATTTAAATTTTTCTGTGCGAGCCCTGATTTCTCTTATTTTATCGTGATGATCATTTCTCCCTATGTAGGTGGGTGCGAACAGAATGTTTTCGCAATCGGAGGAGAAAACTGGTGATTGAAGTTTCATGAGAAGATCCCTCCGCAACGAAAAACGCCTTTGTTTTAATGATTGCCTCTCCAATTCACGTATCATGTCTGTGCACTATCTCCCCTATTTCATGATAATACAAAACTAGCTGCCCTTCTGTGTACTTTTTCAATGCCATCTGTCAGTCCTGCCTGATGCGAATCCCACACCGCACAGCAGTACTCCAGAATAGGGCGGACAAGCATGGTGTAAGCAGTCTCTTTAGTAGACCTGTTGCACCTTGTAAGTGTTCTGCCAATGAATGGCAGACTTTGGTTTGCTCTACACACAATATTATCTATGTGATCGTTCCAATTTAGGTTATTTGTAATTGTAATCCCTAAGTATTTAGTTGAATTTACAGAGTTCAGATTTGTGTGACTTACCGCGTAATCAAAATTTAGCTGATTTCTTTTAGTACTCATGCGAATAACTTCACACTTTTCCTTATTCAGGGTCAATTGCCACTTTTCGCACAATACAGATTTCTTATCTAAATCATTTTGCAAGTCGTTTTGATCATCTGATGACTTGACAAGACGGTAAATGACAGCATCATCTGCAAACAATCTAAGACTGCAACTCAGATTGTCTCCCGTGTCGTTAATATAGATCAGGAACAATAGAGGGACTATAACACTTCCTTGGGGAACGCCGGATAATACTTCTGTTTTACTCGATGACTTTCAGTCTATTTCTATGAACTGTGACCTTTCTGACAGGAAATCACGAATCCAATCGCACAACTGAGGCGATACTCCGTAGGCACGCAGTTTGGTTAGAAGGCGCTTGTGTGTAACGGTGTAGAAAGCCTTCTGGAAATCTAAAAATATGGAATCAATTTGATATCCTCTGTCGATCGTACCCATTACTTCATGAGTATAAAGAGCTAGTTGTGCTTCACAAGAACGATGTTTTCTGAATCCGTGCTATGTGTCAAGTAAAGCAAAATGATTTTTTTTTCTTTTTACGGAATAGTTTCTATAAAATCGTTTGAGAAAGATTGCAGGGCGTACGCGTCGATTCTGTCATCGCCGACCAGCCGAAAGATGGAAAACGCTTGTCGGCCTCCCCTTCTGGACAAGCAAATGAACTCGTATAGCTCTTTGGACGAAAGCTGGTCACTGGGCATCACCCACGGTACCTGCGCGAGCTATGCAGGGTGTCCGAAAAGAGTTTCCCTGATTACATAAATTGATAATTGAGGCTAGAAGTAAGATACAAATATGACGTGTCGAATTGTTTAAAACTATCAAAGTTTTTTTCTGTTTTAGGTTCGCAGTATGTAAGTAGTGGATGAGGTGCAGTGCCCAAGAAGCCATGTTAACCAATCAGGAGAAGGCACAGTGTATTCTGTGGTACCATGAGACACGATCACCAACCACACTTCCACACAACATTTGGAAGGAATCCACCTGATGTCAAGAGCATTAAAGCCTGGTATGAGAAGTTCAAGAACACAGGATCGGTTGCTGACCTCCCGAGGTCTGGACGACCAAGAACCTCAGCAGACAGGGCGGAAGCTGTAAGGCAGTCTTTTCTCCGAAGTCCGAAGAAATCGGTGCGCAGGGCCTCACGTGAATTACAGATGCCAAAAAGCTCTCTCCATGACATTTTACACGCACGTTTATTGTTTCGTGCATGCAAAGTGCAAATCTTTCAGGCCTTGTTGCCCAATGACAGTACACGTCGATATGACTTTGCGGTCGAAATACTATCACGTATTGAGGACGATGATGGTTATCTCAGACGAACTGCCTTTTCCGACGAAGCGACCTTTTTTGTCAGTAGAGTAGTGAATCGCCATAATGTGCGCATTTGTGGTTCAGAACTCCCTGGCGAGGGCATGGAGTGCACCAGAGGCAGTCCAAAGGTGAATGTTTGGTGCGCGTTATTGCACGATCGAATTACCGAGCCATTCTCCTTCGCTGAGGCTACTATCACATCTGTAGTGTATCTGGACATGTTGTAACTGTATGCTGTTCCTCAGCTGCTTCAGTATCACCCCAGTGTCTTGTTTCAGCAAGACGGTGCACCGCCTCATTGGGGTTTGGACGTCCGTCCCTATCTCGATCTACATCTACATCTACATCCGTACTCCGCAAGCCACATGACGGTGTGTGGCGGAGGGTACCCTGAGTACCTCTATCGGTTCTCCCTTCTATTCCAGTCTCGTATTGTACGTGGAAAGAAGGATTTTCGGTATGCTTCTGTGTGGGCTCTAATCTCTCTGATTTTATCCTCATGGTCTCTTCGCGAGATATACGTAGGAGGGAGCAATATACTGCTTGACTCTTCGGTGAAGGTATGTTCTCGAAACTTTAACAAAAGCCCGCACCGGGCTACTGAGCGTCTGTCCTGCAGAGTCTTCCACTGGAGTTATCTATCATCTCAGTAACGCTTTCGCGATTACTAAATGATCCTGTAACGAAGCGCGCTGCTCTCCGTTGGATCTTCTCTATCTCTTCTATCAACCCTATCTGGTGCGGATCCCACACTGCTGAGCAGTATTCAAGCAGTGGGCGAACAAGCGTACTGTAACCTACTTCCTTTGTTTTCGGATTGCATTTCCTTAGGATTCTTCCAATGAATCTCAGTCTGGCATCTGCTTTACCGACGATCAACTTTATATGATCATTCTATATCGATCGATATGACCTTTCCTGGGTGATGGATTGGTCGTGATGAGCCAACGGTTTGGCCTCCACGCTCTCCTGACATAACGCCATTAGACTTCTTTTTATGGGGTTATGTCAAGGACGAGGTCTACCGAACATGTGTGCCAGATCTTGAAACCCTGCGGCAACGGATAACCACATTCGTTGAATCGATCCCTCCAGTGATGTTGGCTAATGTGTGGACGGAAATTGAATATCGTCTAGATGTGCTACGTGCTACCAGGGGTGCTCATGTAGAAGTTTACTGATGTGTGAAAAAAACTTTGATAGTTTATGAACAATTAGACACCAGTTTCATATTTGTATCTTAATTCCAGCCTGAGTTATCAATTTATGTAATCAGGGAAAGACTTTTCTGATACCCTGTACTATGTGGGCACTGTTGACATATCCACTAGGTAGAATACGTGTAAGAACCACATACTAAGGCGGAAACCGTAAGAGCAGTTGTTGCTGTATTTTAACATGGTAACATAGTAGAAGGCCGACAAATGTGTCGCGATCGGAGGGGGCGGTGTCTAGTGCTGGGAGCGGGTGAAGCCCAGCTTAGGGCAGGGTTAGGGCTGGAGTTAGGGTTAGGGTTGGGGGCGGCGGCGCACCGGTCGATGGGCCGCGAGCAATCTCGTCCGGCGGGCAGCTCATTACGGGCGCTCGCAGGAAATCATTCCGTGTCATTAAGTTAACCGCCGCGCCGCGCCGCGCCGCGCTGGGATCGAATCCCCCAGTCGCGGCCGTTTCTCCGACTGACGCTGCAGGCGCGCGCGCTGCGCTCCCTGCTGCTGCGTTAACGAGCCGCGCTCCGACCTACTGTGACTCAACTATTCTGCCCGTCAGGCGCGACTGTACAGGGAGAAAGGCGCTCGTTGATTTCAACAGAAGTAGGGGAATGGCGGGAAGACACGGACACGTAACCTTTCCGGAACTTCAATATTTTCTCAAGGTTGTACTGGAACATTCTTCGCACTAAGCAATGTCGCGATCGGAGGGGGTGGTGTCTAGTGCTGGGGGCTTCCCCAGGGAAGCGTCCTGGGACCTCTACTGTTCCTGATCTATATAAATGACCTGGGTGACAATCTGAGCAGTTCTCATAGACTGTTCGCAGATGATGCTGTAATTTACCGTCTAGTAATGTCATCCGAAGACCAGTATCAGCTGCAAAGCGATTTAGAAAAGATTGCTGTATGGTGTGTCAGGTGGCAGTTGACGCTAAATAACGAAAAGTGTCAGATGATCCACATGAGTTCCAAAAGAAATCCGTTGGAATTCGATTACTCCATAAATAGTACAATTCTCAAGGCTGTCAATTCAACTAAGTACCTGGGTGTTAAAATTACGAACAACTTCAGTTGGAAGGACCACATAGATAATATTGTCGGGAAGGCGAGCCAAAGGTTGCGTTTCATTGGCAGGACACTTAGAAGATGCAACAAGTCCACTAAAGAGACAGCTTACACTACACTCGTTCGTCCTCTGTTAGAATATTGCTGCGCAGTGTGCGATCCTTACCATGTGGGATTGACGGAGGACATCGAAAGGGTGCAAAAAAGGGCAGCTCATTTTGTATTATCGCGTTATAGGGGAGAGAGTGTGGCAGATATGATACACGAGTTGGGATGGAAGTCATTACAGCATAGACGTTTTTCGTCGCGGCGAGACCTTTTTACGAAATTTCAGTCACCAACTTTCTCTTCCGAATGCGAAAATATTTTGTTGAGCCCAACCTACATAGGTAGGAATGATCATCAAAATAAAATAAGAGAAATCAGAGCTCGAACAGAAAGGTTTATGTGTTCGTTTTTCCCGCTAGCTGTTCGGGAGTGGAATAGTAGAGAGATAGTATGATTCTGGTTCGATGAACCCTCTGCCAAGCACATAAATGTGAATTGCAGAGTAGTCATGTAGATGTAGATGTAGATGTATGATAAATTACTTAATCCATACATACAAGGTGTACAACTTTCCTTACGCCGTTTGCCGATAGGTGGCGACAACGGTAAGTAGAGATCGAAAGAAACAGATCGCAGACGTCAGGATGTTAAAAAAATGGTTCAAATGACTCTGAGCACTAGGAGACTTAACTTCTCAGGTCTTCAGTCCCCTAGAACTTAGAACTTCTTAAACCTAACTAACCTAAAGACATCACACATATCCATGCCCGAGGCAGAATTCGAACCTGCGCCCGTAGCGGTCGCGTGGTTCCAGTGTGTAGCGCCTAGAACCGCCGGGGCCACTCCAGCCGTCTCAGGCAGTTAGCTTGGACCCAGGTCAACATAAACATTCAAACATTAGTCGACTTGTTACTGCATCGTATAGTTGTTCTCGATTGAAAATATCAGTTTACGAGCCTAGCTCTCGTCATTTGCAGGAGCTGTTACTGTTTTGTTTCAGTATGAAGGAAACAGCGGCTGAGTCTCGTCGAATACTCTCGAGTACGTAAGGTAAGGACGTTATTAGTGAAACAAGATGCCGTGAGTGGTTTCAACGCCTCAAGAATGGTGATTTTAACGTCGTAGCCCGGCATAGTGGTGGAAGAGAGAATGTTTTCGAAGATGCAGAATTGGAGACATTGCTTAATGAAGACTCGCGTCAAACTCGAGAATTGGCACGATTAGTGGGAGTGACACAACAAGCCATTTCAAGGCTATGGGTATGATTCAGAAAGAAGGAACTTTGGTCCCGTGTGAGCTGAAACCAAGAGACGTTGAACGGTGTTTGTGTGTTTCTGAACAGTTGCTTCAGAGGCAAAAACGAAAGGGATTTCTGCATAGCATTGTGACCGGGAACGAAAAATTGGTTATGCATAGCATTGTGACCGGGAACGAAAAATGGGTTCATTACGACAACCCTAAACGCAAAACATTTAAAAGAACATAGTTCTTATTACAGTAACGCAAAAAATCATGGGGATATCCCGGGCATGCTTCCACGTCGACGGCCAAACCGTATATTCACGGCTCCAAGATCACGCTCTCCATTTGGTGGGACCAGCTCGACGTCGTGTACTATGAGGTGTTAAAACTCGTTATCGAACGCAATTAATGCGTTTGAGAAGAGCATTAAAAGACAAACGCCCGCAATTCAGCGATAGGCACGAAAAGAAATTGTGCAACACGACAACACGCGACCCCACGTTGCAAAAGAGGTCAAAACGTACTAGGAAACGTTAAAATTGGAAGTCCTACCCCACTCTCCGTATTTTCCAGACATTGCTCCCTCTGACTGTCACCTGCTTAGATCAAGGGCGCATGGCCTGGCTGACCAACACTTCCGATCTCATGAAGAAGTCACAAATTGGATCGATTCGTGGATCGCTTCAAAAGATGAACAAATTTTTTCGACTTGGTATTCGTACTCTGCCCGAAAGATGGAAGAAAGTGGTCAGGTGATTGGGGGTCACTTGCCTCATTCGTCTGTGCGCGAGAATTCCATACTCCTAAACACCCCTACGTCCACTGTTTCCGATGTGATAGTGAAGTGGAAAAGTGAAGGGACTCATAGAGCACAAAAGCGAATAGGCCGACCTTGTCTGTTGACTGACAGAGACCGCCGATAGTTGAAGAAGTTCGTAATGTGTAATAGTATCTATCCAGACCATCACACAGGAATTCCAAATTGAATCAGAATTCACTGCAAGTGCTATGACAGTTAGGCAGGAGATGAGAAAACTTGGATTTCATGGTCGATCGGCTGCTCATAAGCCACACATCACGCCCGTAAACGCCAAAAGACGCCTCGCTTGGTGTACGAAGCGTAAGCATTTGACAACTGATCACCGGAGAAACGTTGTTGGAGTGACGAATCACGGAACACAGTGCGGCGATCCGATGGCAGGGTGTTCGTATGGCGAATGCCCGGTGAACGTCATCTGCCAGCTTGTGTAGTGCCAACAGTAAAATTCGGAGGCGGTGATGTTATGGTGTGGTCGTGATTTTCATGGAGGGGGCTTGCACCCCGTGTTGTTTTGCGTGGCACTGTCACACCACAGGCCTAAGTTGATGTTTTAAGCACCTTCTTCCTTCCCACGATTGAAGAGCAAATCTGGATGGCTATTGCACCTTTCAACACGATCGAACACCTGTTCATAATGCATGGCCTGTGGCGCAGTGGTTACACGACAGTAAAATGCCGGTAATAGACTAACCTGCACGAAGTCGTGACCTGAATCCTACAGATCACCTCTGAGATGTTTTGGAACAGCGACTTCGTGCCAAGCCTCACCGACAGACATCGATACCTTTCCTCAGCGCAGCACTCCGTGAATAATGGGCTGCCATTCCTCAAGGAATCTTCCAGCACCTAATTGAACTTATACCTGCGAGAGTGGAGGCTATAATGAAGGGTAAGGATGGGCCTACACCATATTGAATTCCAGCATTACCGATGAGGGCACCACAAACTTATAAGTCATTTTCAGCCAGGTTCACATAGCGTACCTGTATCTACTTAAAATTTCCCCTTTTGATTGCGAATTTGTAAAGTAATGAACAACTTGCGACTGTTCCATTAAATCCGAGTGGCAGAGCTTTTTTTCTGGAACCTTGTTTGCTTGTACGATGTGATTTTAGTCTGTTTGGCAAAAGCTGATTTCACGTTTAACCTCCTCGGTCCTTAGTTTTGATTTTGTGAATAAAAAGTTTATATTGATGGTCAATACGTTGTGCTGCGACAAAAGAAGACCAAAATACAAAATTCACAATATGTGATTCACAAAAATATTACGACACTTAGCATACATGCTACGTGTAGAGCCAAACAGGCTTTTTGTTCTAGTAATGACATGTTTTCAAGGGTTCATTTGATTGATTTTGTTTGCGAACTGACAGCTGAAATACATAAATACATTTACTGTAAGCACTCAAAACTTTATTTTATTATTACACCTGAAAATCCAGTTCAAAAATTCTTCGTGAGGGTGGACTTTCACATTATTACTGCAGATCAAGTAACTTTTATTTTATACTTTAGTACACTAGTTTTCAACGTCTTCACCAAACAACGGTTCTGAACGTTCTAGCTTGGTCATGGTGCCATTCGAGAACATGTGAACGTCTTCATCGCAGAAAACCCTGCGACTGCCGCGAACGAGTTCCACGGGACACCGCACATAGTCCTCTGTACTCGATTTTGTTGTCGATGGACTTCCTTCTCCACCGGCATCAGCCACGTCTGTGTGGTCCTGTTCAAATTGTTGATATCACGTCTGTACGTGACATTACATTTGATCCACATACCGCCAAAATTTCACAGCGAATTTTGCGGGCCATTTAGTCGTTTCAACCGCGCAAGCATGGCACTGTCCCGTGTACTTCACGTTTGTGGTACGTTTGCAGTTGGCCAATCATTTCACTCTCACTTGTGATGCACCTGTTATTCGCATCGGTTCTTAACTGTGTCTACACGACACCCACAACATATACTACTTCTCATAATACGGCGCTCTTGTTGCGCAATGATCTTAGCGTGCGCTTAGCGTGCGACGATATTCGAGACTTATTTTTTGAAGTCTCTGCATACGATGTCCATTCTTCTGTATTTATGGAATTGCAAAACAGAAAATTTCTCTTTCTCTGCGAATCAAAGATATCTTCTGCGTTAAGTGCATTCAACAAATATGAAACACTTACATCCAGGCAACTCACGTCTAAAACGACATTTTAGAATTTTATTTACGATCTCAGGTAGACGCATGACATGGTACGTCCTAGCTATTGATCATGGCACAGTCTTTGGTGTTTGGAGGGTTTCCTCATTGGAAATGCATCATCTTTGTTATCATATTTCTCATATTGTTCTTCACATTCTTCTTCCTCTTGTATTCTCCTTCAACAAATATGAAACACTTACATCCAGGCAACTCACGTCTAAAACGACAGTTTAGAATTTTATTTACGATCTCAGGTAGACGCATGACATGGTACATCCTAGCTATTGATCATGGCACAGTCTTTGGTGTTTGGAGGGTTTCCTCATTGGAAATGCATCATCTTTGTTATCATATTTCTCATATTCTTCTTCACATTCTTCTTCCTCTTGTATTCTCCTTCAACAAATATGAAACACTTACACCCAGGCAACTCACGTCTAAAACGACATTTTAGAATTTTATTTACGATCTCAGGTAGACGCATGACATGGTACGTCCTAGCTATTGATCATGGCACAGTCTTTGGTGTTTGGAGGGTTTCCTCATTGGAAATGCATCATCTTTGTTATCATATTTCTCATATTGTTCTTCACATTCTTCTTCCTCTTGTATTCTCCTTCAACAAATATGAAGCACTTACATCCAGGCAACTCACGTCTAAAACGACATTTTAGAATTTTATTTACGATCTCAGGTAGACGCATGACATGGTACATCCTAGCTATTGATCATGGCACAGTCTTTGGTGTTTGGAGAGTTTCCTCATTGGAAATGCATCATCTTTGTTATCATATTTCTCATATTCTTCTTCACATTCTTCTTCCTCTTGTATTCTCCTTCAACAAATATGAAACACTTACACCCAGGCAACTCACGTCTAAAACGACATTTTAGAATTTTATTTACGATCTCAGGTAGACGCATGACATGGTACGTCCTAGCTATTGATCATGGCACAGTCTTTGGTGTTTGGAGGGTTTCCTCATTGGAAATGCATCATCTTTGTTATCATATTTCTCATATTCTTCTTCACATTCTTCTTCCTCTTGTATTCTCCTTAATGCTTATGAAAATATAGGTCGTTGCTGAAAGTGGATCCAGTGCTCCATCGAAAAATTATGTATTCTTTTATTGTTGTGAGGAAATAAACAATCACTTATGCGATATCATGGGATATATTAGCATATTACAGCACACTGTAAACACAATATATAAATTTAAGACATAGAGTCTGAAAATGTGTCCGTGATCATATTGTGGCATTTTATTTTTCAGGTCAATTTTGATCACACAAACTTTTACACTTCACTGTTATCAGTTTCGGCTGCGACCACCTTCAGATCTGTTACAAACAAAGACAACGGTGCAACCAACTAAGTTCAATTTGCTGAAGCTAAATCTTTAAAAGGCCGGGTGCTATATAAGAAAAATAAAAAGTGTTTACGTGATTAACAGCCATGCATACCAGCCATACATACCATAAAATATTCTGAAGTAGGTATCAACGTCAAATTATCCATATAGGCAGATCGTAAGTGCTGATGATGACCTGGATGCGTCTGGTACTTATACAAATAACTGAGGGCAGCAGGAGTCACTATAGCTAGGCTACACGAGTAACCAGTATTGCGAATTTAACACATGAAATGCAGTATGCGTAGTTTTTAACTAAAATTACCTCACACGGCAAAATAAGCGTCTGACAATAAAACATGTAGTGACATACAATATGTGGAATTAGATCCATACTTAAAACCCACATAAAAGTGCCAATAGTAATATTGGGAAGCTCGTAGCCTGGCATAGTAAAAGACACAATTGTGTAAAAGCCAGTATTAATAGTTTAAAATTAAATCACTTCTATAAACCGAAACCTTTCAGAATGACAAAACGACTAAACCATAACCGTAAGCGTAAAGTAATTAATGGAACAGTGATTGTTAATTAAATAATCTATAGTCGCTAGTATATCCGGAACGGGATCTCAATTTTAGGGTATGTATGGCTGGTATGCATGGCTGTTAATAATGTAAATACTTTTTATTTTTCCTATTTAGCACCATACCGTTTCTAGATTTAGCTTCAGCAAACTGAACTTAGTTGGTTACACCACTGTTTTTATTTGTAATAGGTAGTAGCCGAAACCGGTAATAGTGAAGTGACGAAGTTCGTGTGATCAAGATGGACGTGTAACGTAAAGACACAATGTAGTTTAAAATTGCAAAAACAAGCAGAATATACTATTATTTCTCGAAGTCTTGCTAGCACTACCATAAACAATATCTTTTAATCACAGGCTGGAACTTTCTGGGAACTTACAGCAACGTAAACAAATGGAGTAAAGGAAGCACGTGGTGTAAAGTACACGCTACAGTACGTCATAGCAACTTTAGGCAATTATCTGAGCCAGAAAAAAAAGGAAAGTCTCGTGTATCATATATGCTACATGAAGAGCGAGGAGTGTAACAGCGACGTTTTGCTTCGTGCTGTTAGTTTCACGACTCTTGTGATTCCTATTTCATTTGCACTGAGTTTGGCTAGGAAGAGCGCCTTTGCATTCACCTTTGGAAATGTTTATTTCCATTTCCTGTAATTAAGATCTACGTGGAACTGAATTCACTTTACGACTCTTCTGTAAGCATATTTCCTGTGTACATACATTATGGCGGTATTCTGCTAAGCGGAAAAAGCAGTGTTTACGGCTGTGCGATATGAAGTACTTAGCATATGAGTTTGGCACTCGAAGGTTGTTGTGCTGAGTTTGTCGGTTTGCAAATTGTTTGCAGTCGCGGCGCTGAGCAACATGAATTTTTTGCAACTTGTGGGCCCGTCTACAACAGGTAGATTCTACAGCTGCAACTAAGGGTGCGTGAAAATCACACTGTGACAAGTTTAACACCAAGCATATTCCTTTATTAAGGGCCGATCTGTCGCGAAATGGAAAGCACAGTGAAAATCGGATGAGACGTTGTATAGACGTCTTGGCTGTGTCTCTAGCACGCCTGCCCATCGCGTCACGTCGCCCCGTTTGTGAGAGCACAATCAGCGTTTAAAGGTTCCTAAAGAATGGTGTCTCCAGCCAAGTACGAGCAACTGCTGGTAGATTTCTCCTGACTTCACGCAGTCGAAAAACGTAAACGCTTTGTATTTTCAACTTCATGATAATATTATCGGCCGATCACTCCAGAGGCAGTGGAGACATACCTGCAGCATTTTCGATGGGATGTCTTTTATTACCCGTCATGAGCCAGTACTTGGCTCCACTTGAGTTTCATGTCTGCTCACATGAACCGCTTTCTATTAAGAAAACATCACGGCAAAGGCAACGAGCTGCAGACCGGAGTGGAGAATTGACGAAAAGCACAGGGTATTGGAAAGTTAGGACAACGCGACGACAAATGTATACACTCCTGGAAATGGAAAAAAGAACACATTGACACCGGTGTGTCAGACCCACCATACTTGCTCCGGACACTGCGGGAGGGCTGTACAAGCAATGATCACACGCACGGCACAGCGGACACACCAGGAACCGCGGTGTTGGCCGTCGAATGGCGCTAGCTGCGCAGCATTTGTGCACCACCGCCGTCAGTGTCAGCCTGTTTGCCGTGGCATACGGAGCTCCATCGCAGTCTTTAACACTGGTAGCATGCCGCGACAGCGTGGACGTGAACCGTGTGTGCAGTTGACGGACTTTGAGCGAGGGTGTATAGTGGGCATGCGGGAGGCCGGGTGGACGTACCGCCGAATTGCTCAACACGTGGGGCTTGAGGTCTCCACAGTACATCGATGTTGTCGCCAGTGGTCGGCGGAAGGTGCACGTGCCCGTCGACCTGGGACCGGACCGCAGCGACGCACGGATGCACGCCAAGACCGTAGGATCCTACGCAGTGCTGTAGGGGACCTCACCGCCACTTCCCAGCAAATTAGGGACGCTGTTGCTCCTGGGGTATCTTCGGGGACCATTCGCAACCGTCTCCATGAAGCTGGGCTGCGGTCCCGCACACCGTTAGGCCGTCTCCCGCTCACGCCCCAACATCGTGCAGCCCACCTCCAGTGGTGTCGCGACAGGCGTGAATGGAGGGACGAATGGAGACGTGTCGTCTTCAGCGATGAGAGTCGCTTCTGCCTTGGTGCCAATGATGGTCGTATGCGTGTTTGGCACCGTGCAGGTGAGCGCCACAATCAGGACTCCATACGACCGAGGCACACAGGGCCAACACCCGGCATCATGGTGTGAGGAGCGATCTCCTACACTGGCCGTACACCTCTCTGATCGTCGAGGGGACACTGCATAGTGCACGGTACGTCATCGAACCCATCGTTCTACCATTCCTAGACCGGCAAGGGAACTTGTTGTTCCAACAGGACAATGCACGTCCGCATGTATCCCGTGCCACCCAACGTGCTCTAGAAGGTGCAATTCAACTACCCTGGCCAGCAAGATCTCCGGATCTGTCCCCCATTGAGCATGTTTGGGACTGGATGAAGCGTCGTCTCACGCGGTCTGCACGTCCAGCACGAACGCTGGTCCAACTGAGGCGTCAGGTGGAAATGGCATGGCAAGCAGTTCCACTGGACTACATCCAGCATCTCTACGATCGTCTCCATGGGAGAATAGCAGCCTGCATTGCTGCGAAAGGTGGATATACACTGTACTAGTGCCGACATTGTGCATGCTCTGTTGCCTGTGTCTATGTGCCTGTGGTTCTGTCAGTGTGATCATGTGATGTATCTGACCCCAGGAATGTGTCAATAAAGTTTCCCCTTCCTGGGACAATGAATTCACGGTGTTCTTATTTCAATTTCCAGGAGTGTAAGTCGGAACGGCGACTAGGTGGAGAAGTAGTTGGGAGGTGTAGCTAACTGTTGCAAATAAAACGAAGTTTCTTTTCATTGTAGTTTCCATATCACGACCGATCGGACCTTCGTTCTTCCTGAGCGTCAGTTACGAGTAGTGCACCGCCCAACATGGACTGCGATGAATTAAGATTTCTGCTCCAATTCTACTGTCTGCTATACTTTGGATAATGGCATCGCAAAACAATCAGTGTCGAAATGATGCTTCGTGGCTACAGTTATGTTTGATATTTCTAGTCAAGCCCTTATGTTCTGCTGTACATTCTTTAAAGGACTGTTTAAGTTGTATACGTTTCCTGAAAAGTTCTGTAGCAAGCGGCATCGGCTTGTATCTCAGATTCTTAATAGTTGTCTTATTTATTCAATAGATCACCATAGGACAAAGTTTGCAGTTCTCCTTGAGGGAACAATTTTGTAAATAGTCTAAAAGTTGCTCTTACAATCCAAGATAATAGAAATTGAACTACGACATTCACCTTTAGCGCTATATGCAGAGAAGTGTTGCTCGAGTTTATAGTCGTAGCACCAAATGGTCGAAATTGTAGAGGTAGCACTGGACCTCCGTAATGCTGGGTTTCATAAATTTCTTTTTGTTTTCTTAACATGTTTTTGTGTGTGAAGCAGTTGTGTAAAGCGGGTCAACATTTCCTTAAACTGATGACTCTAAAAACTGAACATTTGTGAGTGTTTGCTCTGCATTGAACGCCGTGTCTATACAAGCATACAGAAAACTGAAAGAACAGAACGTGCACTGTATCTGAGGTATCTGATTATATGACAGGACAAAAGGAAAAAAAACTCTTTAAATATGATGGTGCAGTTTGTAAAGGAATGAATACAGAAACGTTTTTCCTGCCGTCAGAAAGAAAAATATCAGTATTTGCTGACATAGTTTCTCCAGATACCTTTATAAAAAAGTTTTTTAATTAATGTAGGAGTCACCTTCTATTAAGCCATCTTATTTTAATTCTAGGAGCTGCAAGAGTAAAATCTTGGCCACTGCTGTCAATCTGTGGAAAGAAGCAACACAATTATTTTATAGCCTTAGTCTAAGAAAAGAAGCGACACCAGGCATCTCTCAATCCTGAACTCGTCACGTTTGATGTTTATTGTGTTTGCGGTTGTAGGTGTTGATACAATGTAGATATTTTAAACTGAAAAGACGTACAGTGGATCGCGTCAAATTTACGAACTTTTATATACCATGTCGCAAGTAGAGAATCTGCGAAAGCGATAACAGTGAGTGCTTATCTTTCTCTGATGAACTGATAATTATTGTTAATCTAAATGGATAATTTCTTGGTTGATTTATTCGTAGCTTCATGTCTGCTGACGATAGTGGCTCAGATGCGAACTCGCTATGTCGCTGATTCTTCTATGGCAGTCTTGCAATGTTCGTCATGTCTTCTCCGCCCAGGTTCTCAGAGTGCGCCGACTTTTAAGGAGGCGTGGGTGAATATATGAGCCACATGCAGTTCGTAGCCACTAACGGCGATCACGAGAGGCGGAGATGACAGATCGAGAAAAACACCTGCGGTCGTTCCGACAGTCTGGAGTTAGAATACTCAGCTGACTTCGGAGGGATACGATTTGTAGGTCGTGAGTGGTCGGAGTGATCACCATCGATCCCGCAGAAGTGTAAAAGCGTAAGTATTGATAAAAATTAAACTAGTCTAAGTAGGCCTTCAAGTGAATGTTTGTACGAAGTCCCCTCGTCCGGAAAAAGTTGACTCAAAAAGCAAAAATTTGTAATAAAGTTACGACTGAAAATGCCGAACGGAACATTGCTAAATAAAATATTTGCTTAACTTTTAGTGAAGCATTTGTCACATATACAGTATAGATTATGAAATACAGAAGTAAAAATATTGATTATACTCGGGTTATAGCTACTAGTCATGTAGATATTGGGTTAAATATTTTTAATGGGCACATCTTCGACGTTGTTGTTAATGGTATTGTACTTATAGGCGATAGGAGTCTATGGAGGAGATGAAATCAGTATTATAGAAAGGGAAGTGAATCAGATGAAGATGGGAAGGGAGATATGATACTGCAGAAGAATTTGACAAAGCTCTGAAAGATCTAAGTCGAAGCAAGGCTCCGGGAGTAGACGATATTCTCTCAGGACAATTGATAGTCTTGGGAGATCAAGCTATGACAAATTCTTCCATCTGGTGTGTAAGATGTATAAGGAAAGGGAAATATCCTCATACTTAAAGAAGAATGTAGTAATTCGAAGTTCAAAGAAAGCAACTGCCGCCAGGTGAGAAAATTACCGATCCTTCAGTTTAATAAGCCACGGTTGCAAAATACTAACACGAATTCTTTACAGAAGAAAGGAAAAACTGGTAGAAGCAGGCCCCAGGTAAGATCAGTTTGGTTTCGTAAAAAATGTAAGAACACGCGAGGCAATACTAACTACACGACTTATGTTAGAGGCTAGGTTATGGGAAGGCAAACCGACATTTACAGCATGTGTAGAATTTGAGAAAGCTTGTTACAATGTTGACTGGAATAACCTCTTTAAAGTTCTGAAGGTAGCAGGGATGAAACAAAGGGAGCGACAGGCTATTTACAACTTTTACAGAAGCCAGAGGGCAGTAATAAAAGTCAAGGGACATGAAAGGGAAGAAGTGGTTGAAAAGGGAGTGAGAAAGGGTTGTAGCCCATCCCAGATGTTATTCAATAACGCTGCACATTTAACAGGCAGCAAAGGAAACTAAAGAAAAGTTTGGAGTAGGAATTAAAGTCCACGGAGAAAAAAATAAACACTTCATGGTTTGCCGATGACACTGTAATTCTATGAGAGAGCAAAAGGACTTGGAAGAGCTGTTGAACGGAATTGGCAGTGTTTTGAATGTAGATTATAACGCGAACAACAACAAAACTAAAACAAGAATAATGGAAAGTAGTCAAATTAAATCAGGTGATCCTAAGCGATCAGATTACGAAACGACACTCTTAGTAGATGAGTTTTTTGTTATTTATGCAGCAAAATAACAGATGATGGCCGAGGTAGATAGGATTTTAAATATAGACTGGCAAGAGCAAGAAAAGCATTATTAAAGCTTTATCTGTTAACATCGAATATAAAATTAAGTGTTAGGAAGTTTGTAACACCATAGCTCTAATACTCCAATGATTTATTTTGGCTTTTGTTTCATTTAATATTACATCGTTAAGCTTCTGTAAATATGTTTGAGTGAATAGATAACAAGGAATTGTATACTCATTTTTTGTACAAACTTTGATGTCATGGTTTGGTTGTATGCAAGGTAGTGTATCAGTCATTTAAATTCTTTGTCCCATTTGGAGGGAACAAAACTTACTGAATATAATTGTAATTTTGTGTGAATAATTTTTGTTAGAAATGTCAATATGTGCAACTGTTCTGTTTTATTTATTGTATTTGGCTACTGTTATGTAAACTGCTGATCCTAACTTAGGGTTCTTAGTTAGTTTGTATGTAAAAGGTGTAGTGGTTCCCCCCTGGAACGGAACTGTGTATTGCACGGAAATTGTGGTTGGCCTAGGTAGAAAAGGTGGAACTGAGAGTCACTCGGGGACGAGCTACGAGTCGGGGACGAGCTGAAAAACTGTGCACTGCCATGTAAATGTTGCATACCGTGCTGGTTCCGAGAGAGGCTTTTCCGCTACTTTCCAATGCCTCGGATGGACGGATAAATAGCTGGAACTATTCTGGAATTTGTATCTGTCATCGCCTCCAAGAAATGACAGAGTCCAGCAATTCTACCTGCAAATCCATCTACCAACATGCAGTTGCCACCACATTGCGCAATCATTGTATCGGAATGCTCAAATAATGTACAGTGAAGGATCAGCTCATCAGATGTTTCAGTGTGCACAAATATAAGGTAACTTATAACTGAATTTGTGTACCTACCTTGATTATTTCCTTATCATAACACCTCTCAGGTTCCTCTCCGTTTGAACTAAAGTGATTACCAAGTGTCCCTACTAAAATAACATTAAAGACCAGTGTTTTTGCTAATTAATGCCTCTTGAACATAGTAAAAAGAAAGTTAAATTTAATGTGGCAAGAGAGTGAGTTAAAGTTAACGATGCTTGCTGAAAATAATTTTCCTAGTAAAACTGTTTATTAATGTGTTGTTGCCAATTTCAAATTAAGAGTTCGTAAGACTGAGGCTTATAAAGTTTTGCTTAGTAAATGATTACATTACTACCTGTTGTAAATCGCAGAAGGTGAGTCAGTATCTTACATATATGTTAATTTTGTCTCTCAATGTAGCAAAGGTGGAAAAATGCAGTGTGAAACGTTATATACTCATGTTTGCTAAGTGTTTGTCTCTCTTGTGCATTAGAAGTGCATATTAATAACATAACAGGATCCCCAGTTTGTCTATTGTGTTAATGATAGGTAACAAGTAATGGGAAAACCACTAATTATGAAAAACATTAATTCTTTATTCAAATGATAGTGAGGAGCAACCAGTTAGTGGATTCCAATTAACTTTCATTTTAAATTGTAAAGTATTTAACCGAGAGACACTTAACCTATTTCCAATTAATGATTCTGCAGTGAACAGTAATAATAACGTTATAAAGACCATTCAGTTTGTGTAAGCCCTGGAAGTAATAGTGTGTTTCGGTATCTGTTACAATTTCACAAATAGTTTGTGCACCTCTAACTGTTAGTTTCAATCTTACTGTAAACATAGTGTAACGTTCCCTGGGAGCACACACACTATTAATAAAATGAAATGACATTTAATTGTACTATGTACGCCGCTATGAAGCAATTCGTATGCCCTGTAATTGTTTAACAAAATATATCATTTAATTTTGCATAAAAGACGTTGGTTATTATTGTAATATTTTCTGTAATAATATTCTCGATGTATTTATGATTGTAATATTTCTATACTCATAATGCAATTACGAAATATGTTAATATCTGCGATGAAAAAATGAAAAATATAGTCACAGAGGGAAATAGTGTTGTAAGATTACAAAGAGATATCCAAAATCAGCAGTTGTATAAAAAGTACTACATAATGTGCATTCTTTGTCGTATTCCTCTAGAGCTGAGAGAGAGAGAGAGGAACCTGTGACGTAGCATTATATGAATGAGTAGACTTCGTTTGTCTGTATCTATCTTTAGCCGCCATTAGAGGAGAAATTATACAGGTGTGTAATTTAAATTATTGTTATGGTCTAAATACATTATAATTTATCAAACTTGTGTATTACTAATGTAAATTAGCTTGCCCATGTCATCTATAATATTTCAACACTTTTAGCGATTATCGTTGGTGTTGCTGGGCTGTGCCGCGACCGGAAGATTTGCAGCGGCGGCACATTAAAAAAAATTTTCCACCATAAAATTAACCAAACCCGTAAATCGGGAGCAGGTAAAATTAGCAGTGAATTAGGAAATATTTTTGTTTTACAGCGATCCTGTGGCTGGCTGAATTTATTACTGGTTTTACAATTGTGCATTCATAGGCGGATAATTAACGTTGAAGTTGTTAATCTGTTGGTTGTTTCCATTTCTAAAGCAAATAACTTAAACGTATAGTGAAGTGTGTTTTGTCAATTATAATTAAACGTTCAGGTCGGCTTGGCAATATTTAACCATTTTATGCTAACAGAGACAGTCTTGTGTTCCATAGCTAACGCCGGGAAAGAATTCAGTAAATATTTAAAAACCCACTGCATCTAGAAAATGTGTGCCAATGCCGAAATACGTAAAAAAATTAATTTAAATAAGTTTCAAATACATGTTATTAATCAGTTAGTTTGAATTTATCAGCATGAGAGGGTTGCTAAGGTTCACGCAATTTTAAATGTGCTTGATTCTGTGGAAATGAATTTTTATGACCACACGTAAATAAGGGAATCTACAACAAAGTTCGTACTGAAAGAGTAAATAACATAAAAATTTAAAGCCATTTCTTCCGCATTTTTTCATCCATTCATTCATTGTTACATAATAAATATTCTTAATTTTTTTCCTTGTTAAACTGGCGCCCAACAACGCGGGGCCCGAATAAGCAGTGGCCACAAAATACTCATGAGATAATTAGGAATTATTGTAGTAGAACTTTGTTGGAGATCAATTAATAATTTTTCATGTATTGTATGTACTGCCTAACCAATATTGTGTGGTAATACCTGTATATGATTTTTTGCATGAGAACACTATATACCCAGAGGCAAGCTGAAGAAGAGAGCTCATTATATCAAAAAATTAATTACCTACCACAATACGAGTGGGCAGCTGCACCCAAGCTAGATCACCAAAAGGTAAAGCTACAGTGTAGTTGTCCTGTGGGTAGTAAAGTAGCCTACGTGCGGTGTTCTCGGATCATTAGTGGTGTGCTTATTGTTAGTTTTTTTTTAAAATAACAGGACATTTGAGTAGTTAGTCATCGTAGTATATAATAAGTGCGTTTCAACAAATGACCATTTCTTGTGTGATTATGTCAGTGAAACCTGAGTGTTAGGATATTTAGTTCAGATTTTGTTTCTTTTGTCGACTATGGTTAGATTGCGTAGTCAGAAAAATATAAACATGGATAATGAACAACAGTTAGCAAGCAGTGATACAGAGTTAGAAAGTGGGGCACAAGGTAATGTTAGTGGCATAGTTCAGGAAGTACAATGTGAGAATCTGGGGGCAGAAGGGCGAGAAATGTTGCCACTGCCCGCCAGTGATTCAGTCGAAAGTAGAAACACTGTGCCACCCACACGCACTAGACACTGACCAGAGAGTGGTCAGGTGTCAGAAGTGCAATCATTAAGAGTTATGTTCGAGCGCATGCTCAATTTACAAGCTACGTTTTTGCATGAACAAGCAGAGCGTGATCGACGCCAGCATGAGAGAGACTTGCAGTTAATGCAATCTTTGAAAGCTATGCAAAGTGAGATTGTTAGTTTGAGACAAAACTATGAAACAAACCCAAAGCGGTGCAAGAACTGAGCGAAAGAGTAGATAATATCCAGGTGGCTAACGCCAGTATCGTAGATGAAATCAGTGTACTGGCTAACAGGATGGAAAAATTAGAAATTGGCACAAGTCAAGCAATAGAGCAGAAAATATCCGAACAGGCTAACAAAATTGAAAAGGACTTTACGAACTGGTTAGAAGCAAAAGACACCGACCTCAATCAAGCAATAGACGAGAAGGTGCACGCCGCGATAGAGGCCAAAGACTTGGGCTCGAGTGCGGATGTGCAGGACCTAAAAAGGGGTCCCGCTGTGGCAGCGGAATGTCAACCGTCGTCTTGCGGAGCTGGAAAACAGCTTTTGCACGGCGACGCACAGGCGTGCGTGACGCCAGCCAGGTCCAACAACGATAAGCATATAAATATAGCAGTGAAAAATTGCGACTGCGAGGCAGAACAGGCAACCAATGTTAGCGAAACAAACCAATGTCACTCCAAAATAGTGATTGAAGAAAGCCTGATTAGAAACCGACAGTTTCAGATCTTTACAACGGAGAAGAAATCTGTTCACCTTGTAGTATTTATCAAGGCATTTAGAAACATTTTGCCTAGTGTTTGGAGTCATACACAGAAAATACAGTACGTTATGTCTTACATGGAAGAGGATGTAGATGAAGACGAAATGGGAGATACGATACTGCGTGAAGAGTTTGACAGAGCACTGAAAGAACTGAGTCGAAACAAGGCCCCCGGAGTAGACAACATTCCATTAGAACTACTGACGGCCTTGGGAGAGCCAGTCATGACAAAACTCTACCAGCTGTTGAACAAGATGTATAAGACAGGCGAAATACCCTCAGACTTCAAGAAGAATATAATAATTCCAATCCCAAAGAAAGCAGGTGCTGACAAATGTGAAAATTACCGAACTATCAGTTTAATAAGTCACAGCTGCAAAATACTAACGCGAATTCTTTACAGACGAATGGAAAAACTGGTAGATGCGGACCTCGGGGAAGATCAGTTTGGATTCCATAGAAATGTTGGAACACGTGAGGCAATACAGACCTTACGACTTATCTTAGAAGAAAGGTTAAGAAAAGGCAAACCTACGTTTCTAGCATTTGTAGACTTAGAGAAAGCTTTTGACAATGTTGACTGGAATACTCTTTTTCAGATTCTAAACGTGGCAGGGGTAAAATACAGCGAGCGAAAGGCTATTTACAATTTGTACAGAAACCAGATGGCAGTCATAAGAGTCGAGGGGCATGGAAGGGAAGCAGTGGTTGGGAAAGGAGTGAGACAGGGTTGTAGCCTCTCCCCGATGTTATTCAATCTGTATATTGAGCAAGCACTAAAGGAAACAAAAGAAAAATTCGGAGTAGGTATTAAAATTCATGGAGAAGAAGTAAAAACTTTGAGGTTCGCCGATGACATTATAATTCTATCAGACCCAGCAAAGGACTTGGAAGAGCAGTTGAACGGAATGGACAGTGTCTTGAAAGGAAGATGTAAGATGAGCATCAACAAAAGCAAAAGGAGGATAATGGATTGTAGTCATATTAAATCGGGTGATGCTGAGGGACTTAGATTAGGAAATGAGACACTTAAAGTAGTAAAGGAGTTTTGCTATTTAGGAAGTAAAATAACTAATGATGGTCGAAGTAGAGAGGATATAAAATGTAGACTGGCAATGGCAAGGAAAGCGTTTCTGAAGAAGAGAAATTTGTTAACGTCGAATATATATTTATGTATCACGAAGTCGTTTCTGAAAGTATTTGTTTGGAGTGTAGCCTTGTATGGAAGTGAAATATGGACGATAACTAGTTTGGACAAGAAGAGAATAGAAGCTTTCGAAATGTTGTGCTACAGAAGAATACTGAAGATAAGGTGGATAGATCACGTAACTAATGAGGAGGTATTGAATAGGATTGGGGAGAAGAGAAGTTTGTGGCACAACTTGACTAGAAGAAGGGATCGGCTGGTAGGACATGTTTTGAGGCATCAAAGGATCACAAATTTAGCGTTGGAGGGCAGCGTGGAGGGTAAAAATCGTAGAGGGAGACCGAGAGATGAGTACACTAAGCAGATTCAGAAGGATGTAGGTTGCAGTAGGTACTGGGAGATGAAGCAGCTTGCACAGGATAGAGTAGCATGGAGAGCTGCATCAAACCAGTCTCAGGACTGAAGACGACAACAACAACATGTCTTACATACAAGGAGATGCTGCATTATGGGCAACCGAAGCAGCTGACAGTTGCCACACATATGAGAAATTTGAAATGGCATTCTTGTCCAAATATTGGTCAACGTGTATTCAGGAGAGATTACGGAAAGAGGTATATAATCCAGAGCCGTATTCTCCACGATTAGGCAATTTGCGAAAATATTTTGAGAAATACATTAATAAGACCCGTTACTGGGACGAGCAGATTTCATCCCGAGATTTGATCAGACTTTTGAAATCACACTTGCTGATACACGTAAAGGAAAATCTTATACACGTACCGGAGAACGACATGGAACATTTATTGTCTGTTCTGGACTCAATTGACCTGATTCAGGAGGATGTTAAGGCAGCCTCTGAACAGGCCAGAAGTAACGGAAACGGTTACAGAAATGGTCGAAATAACACGCCTCCACCAAATAATGGAAACGGCGGAGGTAACAATAGGAGACAAGATTATGTACAAAACGGGAATAGAGGTAGAGACCGGAACGGCAATAGTCAGCCGGTGAACAATAACCTGAAAAGGAGAATTGATGATCGATATGAAACAGGCCCACCAAGCAATAGTAGATGGAAAAATGCCAGGGGGCCGTGGAACACCAATACCTATAACGATGCAAACCGAACTTGGCTACAGAACCAGAGGCCCAGTCCGGACCGGCAAAACAGTGAAAGATATGACAATAACCGACCGCCACCACAAAATGCGCCAATTGCGCAACCGTGGCGGCCGACGCAACACAACTTACACATAGTGGAGGTCAGCGACACAGAGCAGCCACACCCATCCACCAGTAATAATCCAACAAACTAGATTCAGCCGAGATACGCTCTCCATCGTCGGCTGAGGATTGGAGTGAGAGCAGCCCGACACAGAACAAAACATCGGAAATCTGTGTCCTCAGGTATAATGACGGGGTGCAGATGGGACATGAATTAATAACTGAACCATCCACGTGCATAAAGGAGCACAAAGACAAAGTACAAGCGATAATAGAGATCAAAATTAACAATATTGATGTGCAAGCAATAGTAGATACAGGTGCTACTGTCAGTGTCATGAGTATGGACTTATTCAGAGTACTGGGGAAAGAAAAGCGTATGCTGACTTTCCCTGTAAATAATTGCAAAGTCACTGGAGCCATCAGCGCACAACAACAAATAATTAAACTCCAAGTGCGGGTAGAAATGTATATAGGGGGAGAAGCCATAGCGTGCTCGTTCCTGGTAGTAAAGGGTTTAAAGGTAGCCTGCATTTTGGGGGTAGATTTTTGAGAGAAAGGGACGCAGTAATCGACCTTTCTCGGGAAAAATGAAGTTTGATGAACACGGGTAGGAGGGTAGAATTGTCCATGCTCAGATCTGAAGAGGTACCTGTGCCTAATTGTAATGCTATTAACATAAAACGTAGGAATCAGTTGCTACTACATTTTGACAATTATTCTCTAGGACAAAATCTCTATTATCCAGACGTACAAGGTGAGAAATTAAAAGCAAATGTGGACGCACTTGTGAACAAAGTATCACAGTCGGAAAATTTGAACTCAGTACAACAGCAGGATTTGGTACAGTTATTATCTGACTATGCTGATGTACACTCCTGGAAATGGAAAAAAGAACACATTGACACCGGTGTGTCAGACCCACCATACTTGCTCCGGACACTGCGAGAGGGCTGTACAAGCAATGATCACACGCACGGCACAGCGGACACACCAGGAACCGGGGTGTTGGCCGTCGAATGGCGCTAGCTGCGCAGCATTTGTGCAACGCCGCCGTCAGTGTCAGCCAGTTTGCCGTGGCATACGGAGCTCCATCGCAGTCTTTAACACTGGTAGCATGCCGCGACAGCGTGGACGTGAACCGTATGTGCAGTTGACGGACTTTGAGCGAGGGCGTATAGTGGGCATGCGGAAGGCCGGGTGGACGTACCGCCGAATTGCTCAACACGTGGGGCGTGAGGTCTCCACAGTACATCGATATTGTCGCCAGTGGTCGGCGGAAGGTGCACGTGCCCGTCGACCTGGGACCGGACCGCAGCGACGCACGGATGCACGCCAAGACCGTAGGATCCTACGCAGTGCCGTAGGGGACCGCACCGCCACTTCCCAGCAAATTAGGGACACTGTTGCTCCTGGGGTATCTTCGGGGACCATTCGCAACCGTCTCCATGAAGCTGGGCTACGGTCCCGCACACCGTTAGGCCGTCTTCCGCTCACGCCCCAACATCGTGCAGCCCGCCTCCAGTGGTGTCGCGACAGGCGTGAATGGAGGGACGAATGGAGACGTGTCGTCTTCAGCGATGAGAGTCGCTTCTGCCTTGGTGCCAATGATGGTCGTATGCGTGTTTGGCGCCGTGCAGGTGAGCGCCACAATCAGGACTGCATACGACCGAGGCACACAGGGCCAACACCCGGCATCATGGTGTGGGGAGCGATCTCCTACACTGGCCGTACACCTCTGGTGATCGTCGAGGGGACACTGAATAGTGCACGGTACATCCAAACCGTCATCGAACCCATCGTTCTACCATTCCTAGACCGGCAAGGGAACTTGCTGTTCCAACAGGACAATGCATATCCGCATATATCCCGCGCCACCCAACGTGCTCTAGAAGCAGCCCTGGCCAGCAAGATCTCCGGATCTGTCCCCCATTGAGCATGTTTGGGACTAGATTAAGCGTCGTCTCACGCGGTCTGCACGTCCAGCACGAACGCTGGTCCAACTGAGGCGCCAGGTGGAAATGGCATGGCAAGCCGTTCCACAGGACTACATCCAGCATCTCTACGATCGTCTCCATGGGAGAATAGCAGCATGCATTGCTGCGAAAGGTGGATATACACGGTACTAGTGCCGACATTGTGCATGCTCTGTTGCCTGTGTCTATGTGCCTGTGGTTCTGTCAGTGTGATCATGTGATGTATCTGACCCCAGGAATGTGTCAATAAAGTTTCCCCTTCCTGAGACAATGAATTCACGGTGTTCTAATTTCAATTTGCAGGAGTGAATTTTCAGAACGACCAGGGATATCAATACAATATCGAGGTGAAGCCTCACAAAACCTACTGTCGAACCTCATACTCCATTCCTTGGTCCGAGAAGGAAATAGTATCTACCTCTTAGCAGATCCCCAAGCAGGGAGAGTACGGGGACTGTATCCGCGTAAGGATGTGAAAATATTCCTACAGTAAATGACTAATAGTCCTATGTGTTATGTGTAAAAAGGTACACCATTCTTTTGCAAATGAATGAACATTAATGATGTGATCTGTACAGATAATATACTAGTGAAGAAGTATTTAGATATAAGAATATGAGTGACTTTCTCTTTTGTTTATGATTATTTGTGTTATGTCTTCTTTTTAATTAGTGTTACCTTAAACATGCTGTAAATGTCTGCACAGATAACCTGATTAGTGCAATTATTTGTAGTGTTAAATTGTGACAGAGATCAGTCAGGAGGAACATTTTAGTACTGATTAGTTTGTGAACTGCATAATATTCTATATGTGTGTCAAACTTGAAATATTTCTTGGTACAGTTTTTCTATTACATGTATATACATAAATATGTGTGTAGCTGTCAGATCGACAGGTCCGAACCCGGAATAACATTAATAATATGAGACCCTGAGAACTTTATTTTCAAACCAGTATTATCAAAGAGAGTAATGCACCCAATAGGGACCCGAGGGCACCATGGGAGGCAAACTTATTGCAAATTTATGTAACGCAAAGTTACGCACAAAGAAGCTTCAACTGAAGCATGTGCAGATCTAATCAGTAGAAAGGGCTAGCCTGATACAGTCCAAGTCAATTTTATCCTACAGAGACTACAATGTGGTTACGTAGGACCTTGCAAGTAAAGTGAGACATAATTTGAAAGAAGTTATTGAACAATATGCCTGAATCCGGCTGAAATGCACAAATAAAATCTACTCGAACATAAATATAGATGATTTTTTGGCAAACTGATACGAAATTTTAATATTTGTTACCATGTACGCAATTATCACACGCCTTGGTAAAGAGCGAACAAAGTTACGAATGTGCTATTACAAAAAATTGCACAACGGACATTGTAACTGAAAAAACTTAAACAAAAGTGCAGTATTGTGTGACAGAGACAATCAGTGATTGTTGAAACTGCAGCAATACGTCAGAAAGTTGTTTCGAACAAGCAATAAGAAACTGTATCATCGCCGTGTGTGCAAGTGGACAAGGAACTAACACGACACGAACAGTGAGCCGATAATAGACGGTGGACCAAGCTAGTGTCAAACTATAACTTGTACTGTGCGTGTGTACAAAACAAAAATTTTCTTTGTGTTTCAAGGGACGCCAGGAAAGCGCATTGATTACAGAGATATATGTTGTTCTAAGGTGAAAACTTGCGTGTGACTAATGAAAAGTCATGACATGGTGAAAAAATATTGTGTGCCCATAAAACGCGTTACTGTGACAACGAGACATTGTGCAAACCAGACTAGTGAAGGCCTACTGAACAATAACCCCGGCCGGAGTGGCCGAGCGTTTCTAGGCGATACAGTCTAGAACTGCACGACCAAGGATAGTACACAGTTTGTGAACTTATTGCATGTTTGCTGGAGCGCTGCAAGAAGATGTCATACGGGCGAGCTGATACACAACGCGGATCCGGCTACTTCAGCCATGCAGCGGCCTCAGCAACCCGTAGCGGACCAGACAGCCACACGCCTCTCCGCGCCGTAGCTGTCAACACCGGGGGCGGTGACCTACACGGAGCAGACGCGCCGCGCCGAGCACCGCTCAACAATCACTCCGCACCGCTCACCAGCTACAGCATTATTGACAATTTCCAAAATATTTACGAAAACTGCATAACACGTCAATGAACTCGGTTTTTGACGAACATTGAACACTTATTATGTATACCCGTAAACTGACGAGAGAAAATGAACACTAACAAGTGTAGGAGATGGATTTGTAACACGTAGGTTGTGAGAACATTATGAAAGTGATGTTGTACTAAATGATTTCAAAAAACTAAGTGATATATCCTAGGATAAGTGACCTTGTAGTATATCGCAAAATGATAATTACGAGTTGTTGAACACACACAAAAAACTTTCGTTTAACTGTATGTGACTGTGATATTATGTAACCCTTGATGACAAATTGCTAAATTATTTCAAAAGAATTACTGTTAAAGAGACAAGATTAATCATGAACCAACTGGGATGGCTCGGCTCC
Source organism: Schistocerca gregaria (assembly GCF_023897955.1). NCBI lineage: Eukaryota > Metazoa > Arthropoda > Insecta > Orthoptera > Acrididae > Schistocerca > Schistocerca gregaria. The sequence continues at coordinate 350,899,186 of NC_064922.1, read as the reverse complement.
GGCACAGTTTTCCCCAGGTTTCCTGTCTGCCTTCGCCCAAATTGGGGAGCCATGAACATATATAACCCTGGGACTAATTAAAAGAGCCATTCCATAAAAAAAATAACAGAATTTTTAAGAACGTTACTGGCACCATTGTGTCAAAGTATAGAAACACTTTGCCAAATGCTGCCAGGGGCAATGTAACGTTCCCTGGAAGCACACTCACTATTAATAAAATGAAATGACATTTAATTGTACTGTGTACGCCGCTATGAAGCAATTCGTATGTCCTGTAATTGTTTAACAAAAAATATTATTTAATTTTGCATAAAGGACGTTGGTTATTATTGTAATATTTTCTGTAATAATATTCTCGATGTATTTATGATTGTAATATTTCTGTACTCATAATGCAATTACGAAATATGTGAATATCTGCGATGAAATAATGAAAAATATAGCCACAGAGGAAAATAATGTTGTAAGATTACTAACAGATATTCAAAATCAGCAGTAGTATAAAAAGTACTACATAATGTGCATTCTTTGTCGTCTTCCTCTAGAGCTGAGAGAGAGAGAAACCTGTGACGTAGCATTATATGAATGAGTAGACTTCGTTTGTCTGTATCTATCTTTAGCCGCCATTAGAGGAGAAATTATACAGGTGTGTAATTTAAATTATTGTTATGGTCTAAATACATTATAATTTATCAAACTTGTGTATTACTAATGTAAATTAGCTTGCCCATGTCATCTATAATATTTCTTTAAAGAATTTTCAGCACTTTTAGCGATTATCGTTGGTGTTGCTGAGCTGTGCCGCGACCGGAAGATTTGCAGCGGCGGGACATTTAAAAAAAAAATCCACCATAAAATTAACCAAACCCGTAAATCGGGAGCAGGTAAAATTAGCAGTGAATTAGGAAATATTTTTGTTTTACAGCGATCCTGTGGCTGGCTGAATTTATTACTGGTTTTACATTTGTGCATTCATAGGCGGATAATTAACGTTGAAGTTGTTAATCTGTTGGTTCTTTCCATTTCTACAACAAATAACTTAAACGTATAGTGAAGTGTGTTTTGTCAATGATAATTAGACGTTCAGGTCGGCTTGGCAATATTTAACCATTTTATGCTAACAGAGACATTCTTGTGTTCCACAGCTAACGCCGGGAAAGAATTCAGTAAATATTTAAAACCCACTGCATCTAGAAAATGTGTGCCAAGGCCGAAATACGTAAAAAAAATTTAATTTAAATAAGTTTCAAATAAATGTTATTAATCAGTTAGTTTGAATTTATCAGCATGAGAGGGTTGCTAAGGTTCACGTAATTTTAAATGTGCTTAATTCTGTGGAAAAGAATTTTTATTACCACACGTAAATAAGGGAATCTACAACAAAGTTCGTACTGAAAGTGTAAATAACATAAATATTTAAAGCCATTTCTTCCGCATTTTTTCATCCATTCATTCATTGTTACATAATAATAAACATTTTTAATTTTTTTTCTCGTTAAAATATGTATGTGTCAAGAGTTCACTGCACTCGCGTGTGACAAAGTATAGGTTGTGTTTATCCATTAAAGTTATTAATAACTATATTCTTGAACGAGAACGTTAATCATTCTCTTGCCTATTTAGGCTGGCGACCGTTTTCTTTATCCGTTGAACAGTGCAGATAGGCAAAATTTTATTTGTTACTGTTCAAATATTTACGTAATTCTGACTTTCATTTCCGATAAGCCACCTCCGTTAGGTACAACACGGTCAACATAACAAAATTCCTCTCTGAAGGTAACACTGCTCTGTTGCTTTATACCATAACTGCTTTTACAAGATAGTTTTATATCACGACCTGCTTCCAACTTTAAGGTTATGGTATAGCAGTAGCAGACAGACGGTAGTGTTATAAGTTTTTTCTGAAAGTATTTGTATCAAGTGTATGATGAAAAGTTTAAATAAGTAGAGAATATTGTGCTACAGATGAATGCTGAAGATTAGATGGGTTGATCATGTAACTAATGTGAAAGTACCGAATATAACTGGAGATACGAGAAATTTGTGGGACAACTTGACCAAAAGAGGGGATTGGTTGATAGGACTTATTCTGAGACATTAAGGGATCACCAATTTAATATTAGAGGGAAGTGCGGTTGGTAAAATTCTTAGAGGGAGACCAAGAGATGAATACAGTAAACAGTTTCAGGAGGATGTAGGCTGAAGTAGTTATTCGGAGATGAAGAGGCCCGCAAAGGATAGAGTAGCATGGAGAGTTGCATCAGACAACAACAATAACAATAACGAGACTTGTATATTACTATATTGCTAATTAGTTATATGAACTTACTCAATACGTATTTTCTGCTCTTATACTAGATGTTTATTACACGAAACTAGAACTCGAGCAACATGTTAAGTTAGCACCTAGACATTGTATTGTATTGCTGTTCGTCTATACTGTGTTTTGCATTTGCCAAATTAAGAATGCAGTATTTTAGAGGTTCCCTTTCGTTACGTACATACATTGCGATATTTAATTCGTTCGTTGTTTCTCTATTCTTATGATCTACTTTTCGAGTAACCTTCTGCAAGCTTATTCAATGGCGATATGTTTTTTTTAATATTATACTTGCCTCATAACTGTTATGGCTGTATAAGCAACAGATTACTGCAGTTAGTACACAATACTTTATTTCATACATTTTCAAGAATTTTAATTCTAAAAATTGAAAACAAAATTTTAATAAGTATAAAAGGAATTTTGGCATTCCAATATACACTCCTGGAAATTGAAATAAGAACACCGTGAATTCATTGTCCAAGGAAGGGGAAACTTTATTGACACATTCCTGGGGTCAGATACATCACATGATCACACTGACAGAACCACAGGCACATAGACACAGGCAACAGAGCATGCACAATGTCGGCACTAGTACAGTGTATATCCACATTCCGCAGCAATGCAGGCTGCTATTCTCCCATGGAGACGATCGTAGAGATGCTGGATGTAGTCCTGTGGAACGGCTTGCCATGCCATTTCCACCTGGCGCCTCAGTTGGACCAGCGTTCGTGCTGGACGTGCAGACCGCGTGAGACGACGCTTCATCCAGTCCCAAACATGCTCAATGGGGGACAGATCCGGAGATCTTGCTGGCCAGGGTAGTCGACTTACACCTTCTAGAGCACGTTGGGTGGCACGGGATACATGCGGACGTGCATTGTCCTGTTGGAACAGCAAGTTCCCTTGCCAGTCTAGGAATCGTAGAACGATGGGTCCGATGACGGTTTGGATGTACCGTGCACTATTCAGTGTCCCCTCGACGATCATCAGAGGTGTACGGCCAGTCTAGGAGATCGCTCCCCATACCATGATGCCGGGTGTTGGCCCTGTGTGCCTCGGTCGTATGCAGTCCTGATTGTGGCGCTCACCTGCACGGCGCCAAACACGCATACGACCATCATTGGCACCAAGGCAGAAGCGACTGTCATCGCTGAAGACGACACGTCTCCATTCGTCCCTCCATTCACGCCTGTCGCGACACCACTGGAGGCGGGCTGCACGATGTTGGGGCGTGAGCGGAAGACGGCCTAACGGTGTGCGGGACCGTAGCCCAGCTTCATGGAGACGGTTGTGAATGGTCCTCGCCGATACCCCAGGAGCAACAGTGTCCCTAATTTGGTGGGAAGTGGCGGTGCGGTCCCCTACGTCACTACGTAGGATCCTACGGTCTTGGCGTGCATCCGTGCGTCGCTGCGGTCCAGTCCCAGAACGACGGGCACGTGCACCTTCCGCCGACCACTGGCGACAACATCGATGTACTGTGGAGACCTCACGCCCCACGTGTTGAGCAATTCGGCGGTACGTCCACCGGGCCTCCCGCATGCCCACTATACGCCCTCGCTCAAAGTCCGTCAACTGCACATACGGTTCACGTCCACGCTGTCGCGGCATGCTACCTGTGTTAAAGACTGCGATGGAGCTCCGTATGCCACGGCAAACTGGCTGACACTGACGGCGGCGGTGCACAAATGCTGCGCAGCTAGCGCCATTCGACGGCCAACACCGCGGTTCCTGGTGTGTCCGCTGTGCCGTGCGTATGATCATTGCTTGTACAGCCCTCTCGCAGTGTCCGGAGCAAGTATGGTGGGTGTGACACACCGCTGCCAATGTGTTCTTCTTTCCATTTCCAGGAGTGTATTTTGCTTTGGATTTCTTATTTATATAAAATGTACATATTGCATTGTTTTGCTTCCTCCTTGCTTGTAACTTGTTTCTTATGCTTTACATGTTACAAATGTATTTTAGTATGGTTGCTAATACAGTGCCACCTGATGCCACTTTGTAACATATTTGATTTTTCTTCGCCATTCCCAGTTTTCTGACATCTGTTGTGTGAACATGAGCTTGTAGAGTCGGTGTAACATACAAGATTATGTAAATCTTCTTTTATTAGTGAGATGCAGATGTATCACTTTCTTAATGTCCCTAAAACGATGTTTTATGACTTGACGACGTATATTGTACGTCTGATGGATATTTGTTGGCTCAAATGGCTCTGAGCACTATGGGACTTAACTTCTAAGGTCATCAGCCCCCTAAAATTTAGAACTACTTAAACCTAACTAACCTAAGGACATCACACACAGGCATGCCCGAGGCAGGATTCGAACCTGCGACCGTAGTTGTCGTGCGGTTCCAGACTGTAGTGCCTAGAACCGCTCGGCCACTCTGGCCGGCGATCGATATTTGTTGAGGTTTTCCTGCATAAGGTACATTGTATAAAATGATTTCGTGTTAATATGTACTCCATTATATATGACCTGCTTATGCTTGTAATTTTCGACCTACTTTCTATACTGTTACGATGATAGCGACTTAGATTTGCTTAAACCGATCAAAAATGTAATTATAATTAGCGATCTTGACTATGGAAGTTTTTTCCTTCTGTATTTCATAGGCCCCTACTTCATTCCCGTACTTGTTATCAAGTATTTTCATGCAAATTGCAGGATGTAAAATAGTAAAGATTTTTCTGCACTATACACACATAATTCTCACGGAATCACTTATCACAAATGTGGCACTCAATCCAGTCTTCTTCGAATATTTCACTACTAGTGCGGCATTATTACCTGTTCATCACTACTGTTCTCGTGACAAACTGATTTCTAAAACGGGTTTCATTGCCACGTTCCTGTTTTCTCATAAAGCTGTCTTTAAGTCTGTCACCTAATGTACTTCTTAGGACTGAAATTATCTCACATGCTTCCCTTACTGGCATTTCAAGAAGTCTGACTTTCCTTCTGCTTCTTTAAGGCTACTTTCCTCCCACTTATGTCGTAACGTCTATACAATTAAAGGAAGTAAGGTCATAATTTAAATTCGTATGGTGTGTTTTTGTCCAGTGCAGCTCGAAATTCCTTTCGCCACTGCAACCTGAATTTATCGTTATTGTTATTACTTGTGCTAAGCATTGACAGATGCCACAATGTATAGAATATCAACAGTACCTAAAAATACAATAAAATATAATATTCGTTACTTGCAGAAAAAACACAGTACTACAAAGAAGTACGTGCACCTAAAAACTCACTTGGAACAGATAATTTGCTGCCTCTCCTTGACGCACTGTTGGTCTGATTCAAATCCCGAGCCGTCGTGTTCCTCCACAACTCACACTGCAGTTCGCTGACAGCTGCTTCCACTAACGCCCGAGTTTACAAACAGCTCTTGACAGATACAGTCCGCTGCCAGATTCTACCCGAACTTTCCCTTCATTTGCAGCTACTGTTTATGGTACAGACTGCAGACAGTAATTAGTGTGTATTCTTTCTTCGATAGGAAGGCCCCTTATACGTTTTATACGTTTAAAAAACTTAAGGTTTTTGCCTGTACATTGGCAGAAAGAACAATCATGTAGACAACCGATGGAAAAATATCCAGGAGCATGCATACGAAGTGAGTTAAGGTGTAACGACCGAGTAAAAGTAATCGCTGGTAAGGCAGATTTCAGAGAGATTCTTTGAAAGAATCCTCAGAAAATGTCATCCATCAACAAAGCAGACAGCTGTGTGTGTGTGTGTGTGTGTGTGTGTGTGTGTGTTAATTCTTAAGGACCAAACTGCTGAGGTCATCGGTCCCTAAGCTTACAGACTACTTAAGCTAACTTATGCTAAGAACAACACACACACCGAAACCCGAGGTAGGACTCGAACCCTGGCGGGAGGGGTAGCGCAATCAAATGGTTCAAATGGCTCTAAGCACTAGGGGACTTAACATCTGAGGTCATCATGTAAGTAGGCTGTATAGGTCTTTTTTAATGGTAACACCACGTAGCGCTCTCTATGAAAAATCACTGGCTGTGCTGTGTGCGGTTTGTGTCTGGTTTGCATTGTTGTTGGCTATTGTAGTGTTGGGCAGCTGGCTGTTAGCAGAGCGTAGCGTTGCGCAGTTAGAGGTGAACCGCCAACCGTGGTGGATGTGGGGAGAGAGATGGCGGAGTTTTGAAATTTGTAAGACTGGATGTCATGAAGTGCTATGTATATTATGACTTTTGAACACTAGTAAGGTAAATACATTGTTAGTTCTCTATCAAAATCTTTCATTTGCCAACTATGCCTATCAGTAGTTAGTGCCTTCCGTAGTTTGAATCTTTTATTTAGATGGCAGTAGTGGCACACGCTGTATTGCAGTAGTTCGAGTAACGAAGATTTTTGGTGAGGTAAGTGATATGTGAAACGTATAGGTTAATGTTAGTCAGTGCCATTCTTTTGTAGGGACTATTGAAAGTTAGAATGCGTTGCGCTAAAAAAGTATTGTGTGTCAGTTTAAGCACAGTCATGTATAATTTTTGTAAGGAGACGTTTCAATCAGCCCCTAGACTTAGAACTACGTAAACCTAACTAACCGAAGGACATCACACACATCCTTGCTCGAGGCAGGATTCGAACCTGCGACCGTAGCAGCAGCGCGGTTCCGGACTGAAGCGCCTAGACCCGCTTGGTCACAGCGGCCGGCGTCAAGCAGTCCGTGACATGGCGCCTCCAACGGCGCGGCCACTCTGCGCGGCCGCATGTAGCTTACAAAAGGCCCGTTTCACCAGTAACTGGAAACTTCTCGGGATCCTGGGATCCGTACTTGATACGACTGATAGAGGAAACGAGAATATGCAATGAGAAGTAGCGCGTTTCGTTACTGTTTGATTTATTAGGATCGAAAGCGTCTCGTTGAAGCTCAGTCAACTCCAGTGGCAGGAGCTGCAAGAGAGGTGTTCTGCATCACAGTTTGGTTTACTATTAAAGTACCGAGGGCGTACTCTCCTGTAACAATTAACTAGTATATTGCTTCCTCCTACGTATATTCCGCGAAAAGGCTGTGAAGGCAAAACCAGACGGATTCGAGCACACACGGAGGTTTACCTCCAATAGTTCTCCCTGAGAACCATTCGCTACTGGAACAGAAAAAGGGGAAGTTACAGTGGTGCAAAGAACACCATCTGCTTCACAAACCAGAAAATGTATTTCTTTCTTCCTTTCGCTTACGCCTTAGTCCCGCAGGGTTGGCTTGGTTGGAACGGATTTGGCAAGGTTAGTTTAAGGTGTGGCCGGATGCCCTTCCTGCCACTACCACCCCCCCCCCCCCCCCCCCCCGAGATGGAATCAGTGTACCCTAGCTGTCTGCATCTACTGTAAATCATGAATGGTGCGAACGTGTTTCAAAAGTTTGTGATGCGTGGAACTGAGGCGGAACGTGGGGACCAGCCTGGTATTCACCTAGCGGGATGTGAAAAACCGCCTAAAAACCACATCCAGGCTAGCCGGCAAGCAGCGCGTTAGCGCTCTCGGCCACCCTGGCGGGTCACAAACCAGAAGGTGTATTATGGATTATAGATGTAGACAGCATTAAAAAGCTTTTATTTTCAAGACAACCATCCGAATTTATGAAGATATGCATTTTACATGCATCGCTTTTAGGATAAAATACGAGTATTTCATTTACTATTCACAAATGTCCAATGTTCCCTCCGTAGGGAATGACATCTGGGCGATAATCAACCTTGTCCCACAATTTTTCAAGCATTTCTCCAGTTCCTCTATTCACTGCAGTTGCTATCTGGCGTCGTGGTTCAAGATAAGTTGAATCGAGATGTACACGAACGTACTCTTTCACAGAACGCATGAAAAAAATCACGTACCATGACATCGGCACTATGTGATATTGAAGGCCAGTGTTGCAGTGCCAGATAGGTAACTCCATGGTTGGGGGCTCATTGTTAGGAAATGCTCTTACACGGAGGTATATTTTAAGACACTAAAAAACGAATGGGACGGAAATCGGTAGCCATGATTTACATGTACAAACAAACAAGGAATTGTAATTTCGGAAAAACTGGATGATTTATTGAACATATGGAGCTTCACAATATGAGCAAGTCAATAAAGCGTTGATCAAGCTCTGGCTCTCATGCAAGGAGTTTTCGACCTGGCATTGGTTGTTCTAATGGTTATCTTCTTGAGGGACCAATTTCTGTTCAATTGGCGCTTTAAGTCATCAACATCTCCAGCTGGTTGCAGGGGCGTGCCCATAAGGCTCCAAATGTTCTCAGTTGGGGAGAGATCTGGTCACCTTGCTGCCCAAGGTAGGGAATGGAAAACATGAAGGCAGAGCAATAGAAACTTTCGCCGTGTGCGGGCGGGCATTATTTTGTTGCATTGTAATGCCAGGATGGTCTTCCATGAATGGCAACAAAACGGGGCGCCGAGTATAGGCAACATACCTCCGTGCTGTAAGGGTGCCACGGGTGTCCCGCTATGAAATGAAGTGGCACCTCAAACCGTCACTCCGGATTGTTGGGGCTGTTGCGGGCGACGGTCAGGATATCCCATCACTGTGTCCAGCGTCTCCACACACCCTTGGCTGGTCATCACGGCTCAGTTCGAAGCAGGACTCATCACTGGAAACAGCTCCACTCCAGCCAATGAGACCCCAGGCCGGAGACGCCCTGACTAGGGATACCAAGTTGACGTTCGCCCGCCATATGACCCGGCAACCAGGAGCGAAGGTTAGGAGTGACAATTATTTTCATAGCAGGATCCCGACGGTTGTCATCGGCGGCACTCATACAACACAGCGGTACGTCAATAATATTCTACGACTTGTTTTGTTGCCCTTCACAACAAGCCATTCTGGGATTCCTTTTCAGCAAGATAATGCCCTCCCGCACACGGCGAGATTTTCTGCTGCTAGTTTTCGTATTTGCCAAGTTCTACCACGGCCAGCAAGATCTCACAAACTCAGAAAGTCCGGAGCATTATGGGGAGGGTCCCCAACTCTCTCGGTATTTTGACGAAATAACGCGCGAACTAGACACAATGTTGCATTATACCGCTCAGGGGGATATCCAAAAGCTCTATTAATCAGTGCCAAGCTGAATAACTGCTTGCGTAAGCGCTTGACGTGAACCAACACGTTAACACCTTTCTTTCTTTGAGAAGCTTTTCCACTTGAATAAATAATCCAAATTCTCTGAAATTATTTGTTTGAATATACAGATGTACGTCATATCTACCGGTTTCCGTCCCATTCGAATAATTCCTTCGCAGTGGGTCTTAGAGTGCACAGCTCAATTTCATCTATTGAAACGAGCAAAGAAAACGTTGTATTGTCGTCACCTGTTCTGGACATCCTGTGTAATGAACGAGCGGCTTACCTATACTAGTGCGAGACCTATGGGCAACATGAACCCACAGCTTACAATTCGCACCAAGATAAACTTGTAGTATAGGTTACAATTTCTTCCACCCTTCTTTGCATGTGTAAGATATAGTTTTGTTTTCTCCCACCATACCTTAACGAAATGCAAAAATGTCAATTTAAGGAGAATTCCGGCTTGTTTTAATAGCACGTTGTTAATGTGTCTCTTCCAGCTGCCTTTTTGTTTATCATTGCTTTTAAATTGTCGGTACATCTCCTCCTTTCCCAGCTTCATACATGTATGCTCCTTCCATTAAGCTTTGGTCACACCACAGTCTTTTATGTTGTTCTTCACGTTGCTTTTAGTTTTCTGTGTTAATGTTAATGCATCTTTTTCTTGACTGTTGAAATCTTTAACTGCTTTATCGTCAGTTGTTTCTTGTCTATGAGTGTCACCACCTGTTGTGTACTCAATTTTTCAGAAAGGAGTTAGAGAGTACCGTAATAGTTAGATGGGAATAAGGTTCAAACAGCTGGATGTAAGATACATAGGGACATTTTAACAATTAGGTTAAGACCAGTAGTTGAAGCAATTTACGTGAAGACAAAAGTGGATTTAAATTTATATAAACAACAATGGATAATATATTTACTTTGAAGACAATGATAAATAAAAGAATTTACTAATGAGAGAAAATTGCGTTCAGTAGTAAAAGAAAGTGGAATTCCACGAATTGATAATAGCCATAAGATGCTTATGCAAGGAAACTAAATTAATAACAAAAACAGGAAGCAAAACAAATGACAATAACTAACGAGGGAGTTGAACGAGTTTGCTGTATTTGTCCAATTCCACTAATATTACCTACACAAATAACGTCGTTTTAAATGGAACGAGGAAACAAAAAACAACAAAAGAATATAATTACATAAAGACGATTACACAACAACATCAATGTATGCTGCCGACCAGACTATAATAACCACTTTAGACGAACAGTTACGAAGAACTATTTTTAAATTAAACCAAACTGATCAAACTTATAACTTATAATATTGAAATTTCAATTGTAAAGATGGAAGTAATGGTATTTCGAAGAAAACAACACGTAAGCTCAAAAATGTTCAAAGAATACAAAATCATTTATGAAGTAGGTCATTTTCATTACCTGTGCTGAGTCATTCATTTTGATTATGATAAAGATGTAAAGAATAAAACAGCAGCATTTCAAGGCGTCTATGGAACAGTGAACGGAACATTAAACAAAAGACAGCTAGAGAAACGCAAGTCAGATTCTATAAATACTCTCTGTCCCAGCGCTACTTGACGGATCTGAGGCTTGGATAGCAGAAAAGGAAGACATAAAGCTAAGAGCGCCATCAGAAATAAAATTCCTCACATCACTTAGAGGGGGCAAACAAGAAGATAGATATATTCGTAATAAGCTTAAATAATTTGCAATAACAGACAAAATCGACACATTGAAGTAAATGGAAGCAACAGGTAGACAGAATGCAACAAGACAGAAAATACACTTCATTCTTTGTACTATCGCCAGGGCTCGGGTAAAGTATCGAAAGCGCGTATATTCCACTGAAATTGTTAGACATTCTGTGAATATAAATAAATATTAAAATAAAATTACAGTAACCTTCAAACAAGTTTTATACGTATGCATACATCTATAAAGATATATAAATGCAAATATATACCTGTATAAAAGTAAATACATTACACATGCGAATTCGTGTACTCGTTCTCCTTTCTACGGAGGACGAGTCCACTTGTATCCGATAACAGATTCAAGGGACGAGTTTCCGTTCAACGTACGGCGGTGGGCGGTAGCGAGTCACATTTACAAGAACACGGAGACGTGGACTCGCTGTGCATATAGATTTCATTTCTACTCCACACCACTTTTACTATCTCGTTGAAATTTTCTCCTTAAATTCGATGAGAGGTAGTTGGGAGAAAAGCGAATAACGCAGCAGTAACATCTGAAGCTCACTCTCTGTTTTGTTCCGAATTCACGGCTGGCGTTGAAAAAGAGCTATCTTAAGACATCTCTGACATACGCGGTTATCATCACAGCAAGCGAGACTACGAGCGTGGCTTGCCACAGACCGGTATCTGGAAAGTTTCCTTGTTGTCACACAGAAATTAGTGTGGACATCCTTGATGTCACTCAAACAGATTCCATTCCCTTATCACAAGAAGGAGAATGCAGTCTGAGGATGTAATTTCAGTGTGGAGTCCGTGTTTTGCGGACGTGGCTGAGCACACCTAATCTCCAATGGTGCACAGCTCCCCCAACACTCAACTAAATACAAATATGGATTCGCACCCAACTCTTAACCGGCCTCCTGAAACATACACAGACGTGCCGATTTAGTTTCAGTTTGAGGAAAGTCAGTACTTGTAATGGATACTGACCAGTAGCAACTGTACCCAGAGGCACCTGCCATGAAATACAGAAATTATTTTGCCATTCACTGCAAAAACGTAAACGTCCCTCTTATGATTAACTAAAGAGTTAAATTTTATTATTATTGTTCGTTGTCATTTTTCAGTTCATCCTACATTATCCCCATATTTGTTATGGAATGATGCATGGTATTGTTGCGGCTGCACAGGCTGTGGATCGCTTCCATTGCAATGAGAAGTACGTTATCTGATCAAAAGAATCGGTAAATCCATATGTAACGGTGAATTTATGTCACGAGAGGTGGACCTGTCAAGGTAAAAACAGAGGCAAGAATTTTTGTGTGGTCAGTGCAGAATGAGTCAGTCAATAGAGCTTAGTGAGTTCGTCATTGGATGTTACCTGGGTAAAAAGTATGAGCTGTTTACGGGGGGGGGGGGGGGGGAGGGCTATATTGATTCCTGTGTTTGTGGAAACTCTTTGCCTTGCGTTTTTAGGCTACCGTTCACTTGGCGCCTCAAGTGGTTGTGTCTTGGTGGCTCGGCAAGGAATTTATGTGCCGCGGAGCTCACACGCCTTAAATAAATAAATAATTTTCTCTCAGACTTTACTATTCCCAGATCCTAGCTGTCTATCGCCCTAGACACTGCAGACGTACCCAAGTCGACTGCTGGTGTTGTTGTAAAGTAGAACAACACACCTAAACCAACACCAGACAGACTTTGTTTACTGACGGACAGGGACTGCGGAGGTTGTTTGTAAAAAGTCGTTTCAAAACAGCGGATAGAATCATCACTCGTGCGTTCGAAAATGCTATCTGCAGGAAATTACAAGAAAGGGTGCTAGGAAATAGGGAAGTGATGTTTTTGGGGAACTTTATTTATTTGCAATTTTTTAAATTTTTGAATTTTTGAATCATCAGTCTTCTAACAAGTTTTATACGGTCCGTTACGAATACCTCTCCTGCACTAACCTCTTCATCTCAGAGCAGTGCTTGCATTCTTCGTCCTTACTCATTGGTTGGAAGTACTGAAATCTCTTTCTTTCCCTGCAGTACCATGAAGGTTATTCACGTGCCCCATCATCTGCCCCTTCTTCTTGTCAGTGTTTCCATATATCCCTTCCGTTTTCCTTATAGCCCTATCTTGGCGGTTTCTGTTGAGAACCACCTCATTCTTTATCTCACCAGTTCACCTAATTTTCAATATTCTTCTGTAGAACCTCATTTCAGAAATCGCGATTCTCTCCTGCTCCACTTTTTTCACAGTCCATGATTCACCCCCATACAAAGCTGTGCTCCAAAGGGACATTCTCCGAAATTTCTTCTTCATATTAAGGCTTATGTTTGATACCGGTAGACTTCTATTGGTCAGCTATATCGTCTTTGCAAGTGCTTCTATGCTGTTCCTCCTTGATTCTCCCATCAGGGGTCATTTTACTTCCAGCGCGTCAACTTCATGATCACCAATTTCGATATTAAGTTTCTAACTACTCTCATTTTGCTCTAAATAATTAATCGTGTCTCCTTTGATGTAATCTCAGTATCTCAATCCGCATTCTATACCGATTAGACTGCTCATTCCATTCAGCAGATCCTGTGCTTCTTCACTTTCATTCAGGATAGCAATGTCATCAGCGAATCTTATCACTGATATCTTTTCACCTTGAATTTTTATTCCACCCTTGACGCTTTCTTTTATTTCTGTCCTTGCCTCTTCGATGTATAGACTAAAGAATAGGGCAAAAGACTACATCCCTGTCTTACACGCTTTTTAATCCGAGCACTTCGTTCCTGGTATTCCACGCTTATCATTCCCTCTTGGCTCTTGTACATGTTTTATATTACCCGTCTTGCCTACAGCTCGCACTCTTTTTCCTCAGAATATCGAACATCTTACACAATTTGACATTGTCGACTAAACCTATTATAGTGTCTTGATTTTTCTTTAGTCTTGCTTCCAGTATCAACCGTAACGTCAGAATTGCCTCTCTCGTACCTTTGCACTCCGTCTTCAGGCCACGAGTGGCCCACCGGGCCTATCCGACCGCCGTGTCATCCTTGGTGGAGGATGCGGATAGGAGGGGCGTGGGGCAGCACACCAGTCTCCCGGTCGTAAGATGGTATTCTTGACCGAAGCCGCTACTATTCGGTCGAGTAGCTCCTCAATTGGCATCACGAAGCTGAGTGCACCCCTAAAAATGGCAATAGCGCATGACGACCTGGATGGTCACCCATACAAGTGCCGGCCACGCCCAACAGCGCTTAACTTTGGTGATCTCACGTGTACCGGGGTATCCGCCGGGGCAAGGCCGTTTTTCTGGTACCATTAGCTTTCCTAAAGCCAAATAGATCGCCACCTAAGGGAATCTAAATTTTGTACTTTTCTGGATGTTATTCTTGTCAGCAACTTGGACGCATCAGCTGTTGAGCTGATTGTGCTGTAGTCTCGCCCTTTTCATCTCTTTCTATCTTTGGAATTGTGTGGCCGATATTTTTCCAAACGCCTGATCGTACATCGCCAGTCTTATAGATTCTACATACCAACTTAAACAGTCATTTGTTTGCCACGTTACCCATTGTAGTACTACCTGTACAATAGGAGTACCCTTTACCGTGTATTTCACCTTGGATTGCAGAATGTAGGTGTAGATGTAAATGGTATGTCTCCAATGTCATAGAATCTACAAGCTAACTAGAATAATCGTTTGTTTGCTAATTCCCCCTGTAATATTACAATTCCCTATGGAATGTTTTGTAACCCTTCTCCATTATTTGAGCTTAAATTTTGTAGAGGTCTTCAAAATACTGATCTATGACTTCAATTTCTTCTTCTATCACGTCATTAGGCAAGTCCATTCCCACATAGAGGTCCTAAACGTATACTTTCCACCTATCCTCTCTCTCCTCTACGTTTAACAGTGGAAGTCGCATTGCACTCTTAAAGATAGTCCTTTTCTAGTAATTTCACCGAAGGTTGCGGTGAGTTTTATAAATGCTGTGTTGGCCCTGCCGACGATAATTTCCTTCGATTTCCTTCACATTTATCCAGCAGCCATTTCACCTTTGCTATCTTGCAGCTCTTATTGGTTTCATTCGTAAGGAATTTACATTCCTGTGTTCATGTTTCGCCTCGAATATTTTTGTACTTCCTTCTTTCCTCCCAGAGGGCTCTTCGCAGTAACATTCATTGTACCCAAATTTGTCTGTCCAGCATCTACTACTCCTCTATTTACAAATGTCCACTCCTCTTCAACATGGCTTCGTAGTGTGGTATTCCTTACCGCAGTATCCACATCCTTAGTGACCTAAAACTTGTCCCATCAGTCCTCAGTACTTCAGTTTTTCATTTCCTTCCATACTGATTTAATCAGACGATTCTCTTAAACTTCAGTCTACTCTTCATCATTACTAAATTGTGATCTGCTCCTAGATATATCCTACAATCCAGTAACTAATTTTGGAATGTCTGTCTTATCATGAATGAATCAAGCTGGAATCTTGTCATGTCTCCGACTCTTTTCCAACTGCATCTCCTTTTCCTGTGATTCTTGAACACATGCCATTACCAGAATGAGATTTTCACTGTGCAGCGCAGTGTGCGCTGATATGAAACTTCCTAGCAGAGTATAACTGTGTGCCGGACAAAGACTCGAACTCGGGACCTTTGCCTTTCGCGTGCATATGCTCTACCATCTGACGAGACGAGGTACTGGCGGAAGTAAAGCTGTGAGGGCCGGGCGTGAGTTGTGCTTCGGTAGCTCATTGGTAGAGCACTTGCCCGCGAAAGACAAAGGTCCAGATTTCGAGTCTCGGTCCGGCACACAGTTTTAATCCGCCAGGATATTTCACATGACATTACCGCAGAACTCAATTAGTCTTCCTCCTCTCTCATTCCTACTGACAAGTCGATATTCTCCCGTATCTTTTATCCCTTCCTCTACAACCGCAATCCAATCCTCTTGAGTCTTAGATTTACATCTCCCTTTACATTCCGAATTTCCGTTCAATATCCTCATCTACTTTCTCTCTCTTCTCAACTTCAGCTTGCGACTTTTGCGTGTATACCTGAATCATCGATGTCAGTGTTGGTTTACTGTGGACTCTGATGAGAACAATCCTTTCACTGAAATGTTCACAGTAGCTGGCTCTCTGTCCTGTTTTCCTATTCATAAGGAATCCTACTCCCGTCAAACCGTTTTCTACTGATGTTGAAATTATCCTACATTCGTATGACCAGAAAGCTTTATCTTCTTTCCATTTCAGATCACTGACTCCTTCTGTATCTAGACTGAGTCTTCGCGTTAGCATTTCTTGTTTTATATTTTTTAGCTTTCCAACTACCTTCAAATTTATGATAATCGAAGCTCCGTTTCGAAGATCTTTGGCCTATCGTTTGTTATTCCATCTCTTTCCCACGCTACCTCACATTTGTCAGTTCCTTCTCACGGATCCGAATGCGGGACTTTTTGCCAGTCTAGAGATCATCATGATACAATTCCTTTCCAGTAGGAGGCCATATGTCTTGTGGATACACATTACTTCTCTTTAGTGCAGTGCTTTCCATTGCCTTCTACATCTTAATTCCGTTAATCATTGTTCACTCTTCCGCATTTTAGGGACAGTTTCCCACGCCAGGAGGAAGAGCGTGACCTGAACCGCTGTCACTCCGCCACTCTCTTTGAGAAAGCCGTTGGCAGAACATGGGTGATTTTTATGCCGGAAGTCTTTGGCCGCCATTGCTGATGATATTTATTTGAAATCTAAGCAGCGACTGGATTCCAACCTTGGACCTAGGACGTTTTGATCAGTAATCAAAGACGGTAATGCGAGACCATGAGTGGAACAATAAACGCTATTTTTAATGCGGATCTGTCATTGCAGAGCTCCAGTCGTTAACATTTTTTTTAAATACCAGAGCATCAAGACTATTAAGTACAGTAATAGAAACATATTTAAGTATCAGGAACATGGTCGGGAGGAATGCAGTTGACACGTGATTTCCCTCTGTTAATCTGTTAACTCACTTAATTTACGCGCACGCAGTACATTTTAGCACCATTCGGGATCGATCAGAGCTAATCGTATTATCAGACCACATTTGTATTACGTACCGGAATAGGCCAAAATAAATGTAATTGTTTACGTATGTAATTGCATTTACGTAATACAGGTGTGGTCTGCTAATACAAACAAATGCAGTTGCACATCTCTATTGTCCGCTTAAAAGCACCAATAACGAATATGATAAGATTTCATGAATCGTTTATTAAAAAATCTGTCACAGTTGCAGAACATATGTTCAGCGATTAGTTTCGAACCAACTGATTCATTCTCAATCCTGGACTACTGCGGCTGTACTGAAAGTGCTGATCTCAATAACAAACATCAAAATGGCAGCGCAGGCTTTATAAACTGATCGAAGATGAGTGTCACAACATGTGCCTACTGACTGGCTGCGTAAGTACAGTACTTCAGTTTTCTCTCATGTTTGCATGCCTCCAATGATGCCAGAATAACTAGCTGCTGCCACTGAAAATGAGAATCTGCCCAGAAGTTGTATGCCACTAGCTCGATTTCTACTTTATGACTATGGACATACTATGCGGACATGCACACGTCGACACTTTCGTAAAGAAAGGTACAAATATGAAATCACAATGACTTACGTATTGTAGGGTAATGACGGTAGGTCACTACGTGCGTTGCGTTATTAAAACAATATTACAATAATAAACCCTTATGGTGCTTAAAATACAACCTTGAGGCAGCCAACAAGGGGAGTACTGCTGGTAGCCTGCGAGCTGGTCAGCACTTGGCACTTGGACAACAGTGAGTCAGCTCAGCAGCAGCGAGGCTGGAAATCTGTACTAGCACTCAGCTGCGTCTGTGCCAAGTAATGTCTCACCCAGCTTCTGGGAGACAATGGGCAGGGGCGCCGATCGTACTGTCGTAGACTGCACACAAGGCATACATCAGATCTGCTCAGAGTATGTGGAATTATAAAGAAAACTGCCATGTCCTTCCACCAGGAGAGAGAGAGAGAGAGAGATACTGACTGTCACCAGCGAAGTCCGTCACAGGAGAACAGGTGTGCAGCAGCAGAGGCTCGTCCACACGATAATGTCTGAAGATCTGTTCGCAGGCTGGTTAGGCCTCCAGAAGGGCTGCTGGATGCTGATGGCCACAGCTCTCCATCACTTTTGGCTTGGTAGCTGGGTCAGCATTAGACGGTGGCCAAGTTCATCCCGACAAGACTTGGTGCTCCATAGAAGATCAAAGTTTACTAGACATGAGGTGGGTTGACTGATGCCTGCAAACTAAAATTTCACCAGAACGTAAGTAGTATTTGTACAGGATGAGCTCTTGTGTTCTTCTATGGTGGAGTGCAATGAAATCAGTCACCCGTCCTACATTTCCCGTTTGGTGAGCTCTTTTGGTCCATTCAGGAGTTCACAACTTCATCTTTCAGATGCTCTTATTGCTCTGCCAATGAACTAAATACTACTCTTGCTTTCATCCTAGGCTTTCTTGCGACATTTTGCACAGTCACTACTATGTCATGTCCCTCTATCGCCATGACGTCATTCTGCTACGTTGCTGGCTCTGGTGTTCAACCCATTCAGGGTGTTGCAAGAGCTACCGTGTTCACTGCGACTCCATCAGCAGTCCTTTCTTGCACGTTTTCCGACGGATACTGAGCTGTGCTACTTTCTCTCTGGTGTTTCCAGGGAACCTTTAAACATTTTCTAACTGCACCAAGTACACTATTATGCTGTTCAACATTGCCTGAGCTTTTAAGATATCCACTCAGATTTCTCTCAGGTACAACTGAAACAGGCTTGGCCTAAATGCACAGAATTCAGTTTATACAACGTTCCTGATTCCTCACTCAGTCCATCTAGTTTCAACCACATGATTCCCTTATCAGGGTCTTAACTCTAAAATTATACTTTCTTAAACTCAGTCCAGAGAATTCACGTAATTATCAAGACACATTTCGTCTAATTTAGTATTTATACTCTAATTTAACCATTTTTCACGTACCACTCATAAGAATACTGTAAACCGTAATCTCGTGTTTTCGGTTCGTGTCAAGTTGGTTAATGAGGAGCTACAGTTTATCACTTACGATAGATGTGACTCACACAAAGCATATTCAGAAACCAGCACTGCACTAGAAGCTGTGACAAATCTAATACTACTGTATGTCTTGAAACATCTGCGCTATCGTGATTCGTCCCTTTTGCGATTCTAGGAAATCGACTATGGAAACTAGAAGGTTATGTTCTGGGCTGTTTAACCTGCATCCTCGGTCTATTGTATTCGATTACTGAACTACCAACAAACATTTGCAAGGTTATGCATTTATGAACAATGCCTCTATTTAGCGTGATAATTACAAAACAAGCAAGTGTCTCTTGAAACCTATAAATTATGCCTCGTTGATGTCGAATTCGTCTTTGGCAGGTTGTCCAGTTCGATGATCTCGCTTCATACGAGAGAAGTGGGCTCCTGGGTTGTATGTATTGTACTGTAAATTATGATATGAGGTAGAATTCTGTTTTCATATGTAATTTTTAATAAAAGACAATTTTTTTCACTTCATAACAGTTAAAGTAATATTTTAAAACTTGTTAAGAGGACTTACAGGTGCACTCACTGACCTATAGCGCTGGATTGCTATGTGAGGCTACAGTTGCGAATCTGGAGCCATGTACACTACGATATCGGCTGCCTTCCGACAGCAACTGTTCTGATGTCAAATGGAGCCTCTTGGGGGTAGGATGCTATGGCAGGTGGTGCATCGAAGTCACAACATCGCTAATGGGTGACCACGCAAGATATGTGGATACATCAACGGAGGATAGAAGCCTGTCTAAAGCCCAAAGGCGTCGTTAAACAGTATTGCAGTATTAAGCAGGTATTTTCCACAAAATACAACAGCTGCTGCTTCGACCGTCAGGCAGGTAAAGCAGGCAGGACTGTTGGTAGTTGCACCACTGTGGAAAATGCTGCTCAGAACTTGGCATGCAGTCGGTGTGTGTCAGTTTAGCAACAGCGACGTCTCTAGGTTGGTCACCTCGCGTAAGTCTGCGCTCAGCCACGTCCACGCCAAGTGAGGCTGCATCCCGCTTCAAGAGACGATGGCTGAAATACCCGAGATCTCACTCAGGGAAGGCGTCTGCCAGCTCTGCTCAGAGTACATTAAGTCATGCAGAGATTTGGCACAGCCTCCAATCAGGAGAGAGAGAGAGAGAGACACGGAGAGATAGATAAATAGATAAGGACAGAGAGAGAGGGGGGAGGGGGGGGGGGCGAGAGAGCGTGTGACCGTCCAAGTCTGCCACAGGAATGGAGGTCAGTGGCAACATTGGCTCACTCCTACCATGACAGACGACGATCTGGTTGTAGCTCCTTCTGGTTAGGCCTCCATAAGGGCTGACGACGCTACTGGTCACAGCTCCCCTTCAGTCTTCACTCATTAGCATGTGCTGCAGCGCATAGTGAGCATGTTCCTCTAGACAGGATTTGTCGCTCCATGCTAGTTTGAAGGCGACTAGATGAGGAGAGCTTCGACCGACATAGGCCTCCCATCTCGACAAGACGAATGCAAAGTGAACAGGACTCCACCAGAACGGAAGCAGTGCTCATACAAGGTAAGCTCGTATGGCCTGCAATGGTGGGGTGGCAATAACATCAGTCGTCTCGGTTAACCCGTTTGTTCAGCACTGTTGGTCGCTTGTAGAACTTCACCTTTCAGACGCTCTTTCTACAACGTCAGTAAAATGAATAATTACTTTTTCATCTGGTTTAAGATTTTTTGCAACATCATGACGAGATTCTTCCATTGCCATAAAGTCATTTTGTTCACCTCGTTCAGGGTGTTGCAGTATCCTCTGTATTCGATGCTGCTCCATCAACCACACCTGTTTTTCACATTACCTTGCTCATAGCATGTCCTCTTCTTTCCCTTTCCTTCATTTCATTTCAGATTTTTCCACTTCAACGCATAAAAATTCTCTCCTGTAAGGAAAAATTGAGTTTCAAATCTTGTCGACAATGAAGTTATTAAAAAAAAGGAGCACAATCTCGAACTGATAAAGGATAGGGGAGGAAATTGAACGTAACAGTCTCAAGGGACTCATCAACGTATTTACCTTCAGAAAACTAAGGCAAACAATTAAAAGTTTATATTTCCATGTATGAATAGGTATGTGAACACAAGTCGTCCCGAATGATAACCAGTGTTGTCTGGCACGTCGCTCGGTTATTCTCTTAGAAATATTGCCTCTGGGTAGGTAGCAAAACATTCAGCTGTCTTTCGCTATGCTTCAGCACGGCTTTTACGAAGACTGAAATCTCGTACTTCAGTGAGCTGTGTTCTTTCTGAAAGACAGCTGCTTGTGTTACCAATATTTCTGTCGTTAACGGGCCTCCGGCCATCTAAATTTAGTGCTGCTGCTTAGCACTGTATCCCTTGTAAAAGATGCAACTGCTGGCCGCGTTGACCGAGCGGTTCTAGGCGCTACAGTCTGGATCCGCGCGACCGCTACGGTCGCAGGTTCGAATCCTGCCTCGGGCATGGATGTGTGTGATATCCTTAGGTAAGTTAGGTTTAAGTAGTTCTAAGTTCTAGGGGACTGATGACCTCGGAAGTTAAGTCCCATAGTGCTCTGAGCCATAAAGATGCAACTAATTTTCTTCCTCATCCTTATCCATTCCAAACCTGCCTCTGATGTCCTCGTCATTGATGAATGATGAAGTTCTGTTACTACTTTATCTTACTCTTCTTTGGCGTATATTCGGATACGCAAATCGTCGCCCCTTTTTTTCATTTCTGCATTGGTGTGATTTATTCTCATCAACCGAAACATTATACTCATCTGCTTAATACCGGCTTCGTCCAGTTTGGAATGCAGTACAATATCGATTTTGCGTAGCGTGAATTCAACAAGTCTTTCGTTAATACCTGGGGTATGCGGCACATAATTCCCAAGAACAGGCCACACGACACTTTATATTACAGGCCGGTGGTTTGTGACGGCTGACATGGCGCCCGATAGCAAATCAGATTTGTTCCGCCGATCTCTGATCAGTCGACGTTGCTGAACAAGGCATCAGAGTGAGTGCACTACCATGCTCCTCAAACCACCGTAGCACGATTCTGGTCTCGTGACAAGGACAGTTATTCGCTGTAAGATGCTTAACCATCAGCGAAGACATCATCCATAAAGGCATGCAGATGGTCTACAGGCGCCTTTGATTTCTACCAGAGGTTCATGAAAACCCAAGCGAATGTAACCCATATCTTAATACAGCCCCCTCGTGCTTTCGGTGACCCCTACCGTTCGCCGGTATCACGGCTTATCTGGATACGACCATCGACCTGCTGTAGCAAGAAACATGGTTCATTCGAACAGGCGACACGTTTCCACTGATCGAAGGTTCAATCCCGATGATCATGTACCTACTTCAGCAGCAGTTGACGATGTCGTTGCGTCAACATGAGAACACGTAGTGGCTGTCTGCTGCGGAGTCACGATTCAAAAGTGTGCGCTGAGCGATGTGAATCTAAACACTTGTGTCTGCATCAGCATGGATTATATATGAAGATGGTATCTGATCTTTCTACCATGTCCGAAAGAACAGATGACATCTTAGTATAGATAAGGATTACCGGTCAATGATCTTCTTCAGTGCGGATGCACTCACATTGCCCGAAATATTACGGGAATAGGTAGATTGACTGCCGCGGGTATTGAGTCTAGTGGGCATGGGGCACTACCAATGTAGTGTGTGGACAGTAAGTTCAAATGGTTCAAATGGCCCTGAGCACTATGGGACTTAACATCTGGGGCCATCAGTCCCCTATACTTAGACCTACTTAAACCTAGCTAACCTAAGGACATCACAAACATCCAAGTCTTAGGCAGGATTTGAAGCTGCGACCGTTGCAGCCTCGTGGTTCCGGAGTGAAGCGCTTAGAACCGCTCGGCCACGGCGGCCGGCACAGTACGTTGGGAATGTGGGTCTCATGTGGAGCGTACCAGAGACAATTCCCTGCAGTTGCCCTATTCTCTGTGTCCTCGGTGGCTCAGACGGAGCCAGCACGGTAGCTCGGCGTATTCGGTCAGAGGGCAGCGTGCTCTCTGTAGTAAAAACACTGAGTCAAGGACTCAACGATCAACTTGAGCGGATGTCTTGTGACGTCAGCCCAGAGCAAGCGCTAGAAACTATATATAAAAAAAAGAGGCGGATAGAGCGTCTGCCATGCAAGCAGGAGATCCCGGGTTCGAGTCCCAGTCGGGGCACACATTTTCAACTGTCCCCGTTGCTATTTATCAACGCCTGTCAGCAGCTAAAGATCTGGATTTCATTGTAATTTCATTAGATTATACTCTGTCGTCAGATCTACCACTGATAGCTATCTATCCTGCTTTACGGAGTGGGAAAACGTCAAATGGCTCTGAGCACTATGGGACTTAACATCTATGGTCATCAGTCTCCTAGAACTTAGAACTGCTTAACCTAACTAACCTAAGGACATCACACAACACCCAGTCATCACGAGGCAGAGAAAATCCCTGACTCCGCCGGGAATCGAGCCCGGGAACCTTCGCGCGGGAAGCGAGAACGCTATCACACGACCACGGGCTGTGGACATTCAAGCCTGTTTCTGCAGTGTTAACTTAAGTTATATTTCTCTATTATTCTGTCTCAAATTATGATTTTTCTGCATAAGGCAACTTCTGTGTCTAAAGAAGTGATACTTGGGCGTTAAATTGTACGTTGGCTTATATACACCGTTCGTCCAAAAAAGTTTTGAGACTGATTTTGTCCCTGGCGTGCAAGTAACGTCAGTGCACCAAATATGGTGGCAACTTGGACTGAAACAACAGGGAGAGACTTGAACTTGGCAGGTATAGACTGGGATAGTCACGCCATCGAAACTAGTGCCAGAGGTAGTGACTCTCTGAAATACTATGATTATTCTGAAAACGTTGTCTGAAAATTACTTCGAACAGATAATTAGAGAACCAACTCGTAAAGGTAACGACTTGCAACTCCTAGCGATAAGCAGAACTAGACTCACCGAATCAATTAACCTAGACTGTGATATCAATGACCAGCAGGCTGTAATACCAACTATGAATAAGGGATTTGCAAGGAATGTTGAGAAGCAGTAAAATATTTTTTTCTTAGCAAGAGTGACAGGATGCAAATTTCAGGGTATTTGAATAGTCTGAAAAAAAATCAGCGCTCAGGACGAAGATGTGCAGCAGAAATGTAAAACATTCAAAAACATCATTCAGCACGCCTTAGGCAACTAAGTTCCAATGAAGGTCTTAAGGTTTGGGAAAGACCCCTTGCGGTTTCATAGCCGTGTTATAAGACTGCTATGTAAACAGAGAGAGCTTAGTCACATTTTCAAGAGAGGTCTAATCCTAACTGACAAGCAACAGCTGAACGAACTGAGAATGAGCGTGAAGAGAGAAATGAGAGAAGCGTTCATTGACTTTTATAGTAAATAACTGTCAACCGATCTCAGTAAAAACGCTAAGAGGTTTTTCTCTTACGTAAAATCAGTAAGCGGTTAGAAAATTCTGAATTCATTCACTCAGTGATGATACTGGCATCGAAACAGCAGATAACAGAGAGAACGCCTAAATACGGAATTCGGTCTAACGTCGAATTGGCAGATATCGAGAGAAGCGATGGCAGAACAGAAAAGCAACTACAAACGCTTAGAAGTGGAAAGGCACCAGAACTACTTGAGATACCTGTAATATTCTACAAAGATAACGCGCAGCAGTTTACCGTAGATCGATGGAGCAACGGAATTCAAGTAGGACTGGAAAAACAGCGCTAATTATTTTATTTGTTTTCAAGAAGTGTCATAGGACAGATGTACAGATGTACATAATTATAGGCCTATATCGTTGACGTCAATCTATTGTAGAATAATGGAACATGTTTTTTACGCAAGAATTAGATGTTATTGGAGATTGAAAGTCTCCGCTATAAAAATCAATATCGATGCCGCAAACAGAGATCTTACGAAACACTGCGTTCTCTGTTCCTCGATGAGATCCCTGGCGCTGTAGACAATTGTGCTGAGGTTAATGCTGTGTTCCTTGACTTCGAGAAGACATTTAACACCGTTCCGCACTCTTGAAGAAAAAAAGAAGAAAAGGCCCACCGAATATAGAACCAGATATGCGACAGGACTCAAATTTATCATTGTCGAAATTAGCTAATCGCACGATTAATAAAAATCACGCTACAGCCTACTACGGATCATGTTTACGTTTGTCAAGCACCTGGAGGCTGTGGATCCCTGCAAACAAAAAATTTCAAGGACGTATGATAAGATCGTCACTGTTTGCAATGTATACAAATGATGTAGCAGAAAGCGTCGGTAGCTATTTAAGACAGTTCGCAGATGATGCGGTTATCTATGAGAAAGTAACAATGCCAGAACACAGAATCGATTTGCCCAATGACCTGCAGGATATCTATGAATGGTGCAGGATCTGATAGTTGACCCTTAACGTAAGTAAATTTATCATATCGCGCATACACAGTAAAAGAAATCCAGTACTGTACAGCACTATTGACGACAAATTTCTGAAAACAGTATCCACTGTAAATTACCTACGAGTAACTATCGATAATGACCTTAACTGGAATGACTAAGTAAAACCAACTGTAGGTAAAGCAGATGCCAGAATGAGTTTCATAGTAAGAATCTCCGGGAAATGTGACTTAATAGGAGTTTCTTCGACAGATTCTTGAGTACTGTCTATCAATCTGGGGTTCTTTCCAAGTAGGACTGGTGGATGGGATGGAGGAGATCCAAGGAAGAGCGACGCTTTCGTCACAGAATCGTTTGGACGGCGCTTGCGGGTTTCAGAATTGCTCAACGAACTTCAGTGTAGAGCAATGTTAAACAACACTTGTGCATTCTACCAGTCAGCTGCAATCAGGCGCTTTTATGTGGTGAACGTGTGGCCGTAGTATCTCAACGTTATTGCGTCACAGATCACAAACGAGCAACATATCTACATGTTCAAGACATTCTACAGAATGTTTCGAAGAAGAGAAAAGTATGTACAAAGTTTTCTCCTCAGATCTCGAGTCCCGAACAGAACCAACGTCAAGCGGATTTAACTGAATGCAAAATGTGGACAATCTTGTCACAGAAAAAATCTATATCGGGTGACGATACTTGGTGTTACTAATACCAACCACCAACATAATGCCAAAGTGCTAAAATTCACATGAAGTGTCAATGCTTTGACGACGTAAACAACATTCAAACCTATGGGAGACACGAGCTGAACAACATATTTTTTTAAAAAAAAAGCAAAAATAAGTTTTCTTACAGTTTCATATGGTCGTATGAGCGTTCTGTGCGTTGTACTGGACTGTGGGAGACTATACAGAATACCTGAAGCATTAAAACCGCCACGTTAACGTTTCTGTGTTTTTTATTAAATATACACCAAAAAATGGGACAGTGTGAGTGCGTATCTAAAGACTCATATTACACTAGCCGGCCTCTTTGACCGAGCAGTTCTAGGCGCTTCAGTCCGGAACCACGCTGCTGCTATGGTCGCAGGTTCGAATCCTGCCTCGAGCATGGATGTGGGTGATGTCCTTAGGTTAGTTAGGTTTAAGTAGTTCTAAGTTCTAGGGGACTGATGACCTTTAGATGTTAAGTTCCACAATACTTAGAGCCATTTGAACCATTTTCATATTACACTATTGAGGTACGAACGTTATTTTTATTCTGTTTCGAAAATTAGGTCTACAATACCTGTTTGGAAGATACGATGGTCATTTAGTTGCTCACATAATGCTATGTTGTTTGATGCTGTTAGTTTTATATGTGCCATGCATTATAACAAGTGTCATCGGCTAACAACCAAACGTTTTATGTATACCGTCAATTTCAGACTGAAAATCATTACGTACCATGGCGTTTTTAGTGCGTTGCTTAGGGTTTCTGATACTGCAGATTCTTATTTATTGCTGTTTCACACGTGACAAAACATTTGTTTGATTGAGTATCGCTGTGTTGTAACCATTGCATACACATTTTACACTGATCAGCCAAAACATTTGAAACGTGGGACTTAGGGAAAGCAGGAAACGTGTGGACGGACCCCTAATCAGTTACCGTTGGTTGCACAGAAAACACATACACTTAAAAAGAATCACAACAATCATTTTTAAAAGATTTGACTACACTGACGGCTGAAAGCTTTATTAGAAGAATTGCATGTTATTCTTGGCTGAAGGCCACAAGCAATATTACACACAATCAACGGCTGAAGGCCTGATTAAGAAGGTTCAAAATTATTTGTCGGCTGAAGGCCACAAGCAATTTCAGAATACACAAGGGCCAAAGGCCTGAATTACAAATAAGGTGGACAATTACACTTTTAGAATACTAAAAACCCTTTCTAATAATCTGAATAACTTGTAACGAGCTTTAGAGACGACTGAAGGCGTCACTGAAACAGTATTGAAAATAATTTGTCAATTGAAGGCCACAAGTAGTGTTGCAAACAATTAAAATCTGAAGGAACTCATTAAAAAAGGATTCAAAATTATTGGGGGCCGAAGGCCACAAGCAATTTTCAGAATACTCAATGGCTGAAGGCCTGAATTACAAGTAAGGAAGGCAGTTGCATGTTAAAATACTAAAACCTTTTTAAAACAATCTTAACGAACTTTAGCAGGCTATGGTGATGGATGCAGGCCTCATTATGAGAAAATTGAAAATAATTTGTCAGCTGAAGGCCACAAGCAGTGCAACAAACAATTAATGGCCGCAGGCCGGAATTACTAGTGGGTATCGCAATAACATGTTAAAACATTAAGGTAAATTTTAAACAATTATGACAACTTGTCCAAGTAAGATGGAATGATCCCTGGATCGATCTGAGGAAGGTGACTACAGCTGTGTAAGCGGCGAGACAGGCAGCCAAGAGATGTACTCACGCAGCAGGATGGCTACAGCCCCTCGATCCGACAGCGCCTGCACGCCGCCGGCGGTCCAGGCCTGCCCTCGCACTGTGGACCTCCTCGCTGCTCCATCCGAAGCTCCAGTTCCGCTCACACACGACGACCCGGAAATACCAGACGTGGCACCAAAGATGGTACTGGCTATCGATAACCGCTGCTGCTGCCGCTGCCACTCGTGGACAAGCAATACTAGCAACTCAGTGGCACCATTAACACAACAAGGAATTCAGACACCACTACCTCTACTACACGACTTCAAGTTATTGACGGCAAGATCGGGAGCCGGACATTGCTCAACATTATGACCACTGTCCATTGCAGGGTTGGATGTCTCCTAGTGGCGCTGGGGCACATGACATAGTAAGAAAAATATATAAGCTGAGCAGAGACGGATGGGGGGATTGTCATAGCGAAGTTATGGGCTGCAAATTGAGAAATCCCCAAGATAAGCGCCTTTTCCAAAGGACAGATTATTATCACGCAGAGCCTGTAAATATCTTGAGAACGGCGAAGCTGGTCGAATGTTCACGTGCTACTGTCGTGAGCATCTACGGAAACTTGTAGAAGGGCAGTGAAACTACCACTAGGGCTAATTGGTTGGACGTTCAAGACTCTTCACAGAACGTGGGGTTTGGAGGGTTGTCTGCTCTGTAAATCGGGATAGATAGCGATCTGTGTCACCTCTGGCAAAGAGCACAGTGCCGGTGGACGCACATGTGTTGTGGAACACACAATTCAGTGCACATTTCTGAACAAAGGGCTCCGCAGAAGACGACCCTGCGTCTTCAAATTTTGGAACAACGACATCGTCAGTTACGATTGTAGTGGGCTCAGGATCATCGAGATTGGACCGTGTATCACTGCAAAAGTGTCGGGTCACCTGATGAATCACGTATTAGCTACTCCAGGTGGATGGTCGTCTCCACAAATGCTGTCATCCAGGTAAACGGCTGCACGAAACGTGCAGCATAGCACGGACCCAGGCTGGTGGGGGCAGTATCACGCTATGACAGACATTCTCCTGCGCTTGTGTAGGACCTGTGGCTGTAATCGAAGACACCATGTCAGCTGGAAGCACCTGCATCCCTTCATTCTCCCATGACGACGATGCCATCATTAAGCAGTACAACTGTCCGTGTCCCGGAAGCCAGAATCGTACTGCAGTGGTTCGAAGAATATCATAATGAAAGCACGTTAATGTCTTGACCCACCAAATTCGCCTGATGTGAATACGATGGTTCCCAAATGGTTCAAATGGCTGTGAGCACTATGGGACTTAACATCTGAGGTCATCAGTCCCCTAGACCAAGAACTACTTAAACCTAACTAACCTAAGGACATCACACACATCCATGCCCGAGGCAGGATTCGAACCTGCGACCGTAGCAGCAGCGCGGTTCCGGACTGAACCGCCTAGAACCACTCGGCCACAGCGGATCGTTCCCACCTGGGTAGCTATCGAGCACCATCATCGCGTCCTCAAATGAGCGGCCAGCTATTTATAGGAATTACATGACTTGTGCGTTGACATCTGATGCCGCATAGCTCCACAAATCATCGAACTATAGAATCGCTAACAAGCAGAATCGGTGATGTACTGCGTTACAGAGATGGCGCACAAGCTATTAAGTAGGTGGTTATAATGTTTTCACTCTTCCTTGTATTTATTTATAACACATCCGTTAAACAAATGCTCAACGTATCAAGCGAACATCACATAGCTACAATATCACATGAGCTTATGGCAGAAGTCTTGTGTGTTCTTCCAAAATAAATAAAATGCAGACAGAAATAGCATCCTGCCTTACCGTGCATTCAGGTGCATCGAACAAATATCAGTTAGAAAAAAGCCATATCATACAATGGGTTGTATTTCTCATTATTACAAGCTACCACACATTTACGACCACGTAAAACAGCAGCGATCTTGAATGGTTCAAATGGCTCTGAGCACTATGGGACTTAACATCTGTGTTCATCAGTCCCCTAGAACTTAGAACTACTTAAACCTAACTAACCTAAGGACATCACACACATCCATGCCCGAGGCCGGATTCGAACCTGCGACCGTAGCAGCAGCGTGGTTCCGGACTGAGCGCCTTAACCGCGAGACCACCGCGGCCGGCAGCGATCTTGAATAACTACTCGTATTTGACACCATTAATACCACCATGCTCGTATGGTGTACCTGCTTGTAAACAGTGGGGCGTCAGGGTAAACATGATGAATACGACGGCGTGACTTCCGGTGAATCACCTTTCACCTTTAGCCGTCGAGCGCCGACTGTAAATTGAGAAACAAGCCAGCGTGGCGTCAAATGTGAGTTGGCAAATTGTTCATTGCCGTTTTTCATGGAAGTAAATTTAATTTTGCTTTCATTAATGTGGAAGTTACGGATAGTCATAACTGTGTACATTAAATACCATGCCATACCTCCTCGTGATGTGTTGGGGTACGAGACGTTACTGTTATCCGAAGCTACGTGAAACTGTTCAGAGTCATTTGTCGAAATATTAGAAATCATTTGGCCGTTCGGCGCTAATCGCCTTGCTTGTGAAAAAGGTTCGTTGGTCCTTAGCCTTTTTCAGCTACTCAATGTTTTTACACTCTTCACTTTGCTCTGTCTCGGAGTCGTACGTACTGATACGCACAGCACTCGTCCATGATTATGAGGCTGCTAAATGGATGTGAATTTATTAATGAAAAGCCACTCCAATTCCCAATCAAAACATTATTAAGTTTACGATCTGTTTGTGATACTGCATACAAACGAGGTAGAAAAGGAACTTAGCTGGTTACGAAATACAGCCTGGAATTACGGCTATTACACAATGGCCGTTGATGAAATTTATGATTTCATGAAATTTAAAAGTAGTCACTTCACACTAAACGAGTTGCTACATAAAAAGTAATTCTGTGTCATTTCCTTTCTAAGACAGGTGTCATACAGACTCAGCAATCTCTACGAAAATCGTAATGTATAGATCGTACGCAAATTTCAACGTCCACCGTTACGTTTTTAATACATGACATTGACGCAAGGTAAGACTTATACGAAAACGGTGTGGCATACAAAGTGTACTTCTCCGAATGTAAGGCCAGCTGCATCCGAAAAGAAGGGAGGAATTTTTAAAACGTGGTGCAAGAAAGACGCAAATATAGAAGAAAAACGACGTAGAAAATAAATCCACCTTCGCAGCTCACGTCTTGCAAGGTTATCACACGATGTACAGTATCGATAGCATCCTCGTAATGCTCCATTCAATGTAGAAGGGATATTTTATGTACAGATATGAAGAAATAGAACATTACGTCCAGCTGAAAAAGTCCAGGGAGAAGGCACTCAAAGACTGGGGCACTAAGAAACGTCTGCTTTTTTTTTATGCCGCGACGTTTTTGACAACTGCCATTCGAGATAAGGCGCAAGATCTCAACTTCTTATAGATGTTTTGTGAGCAGCCCTGCGCTAGCGCCTTCTACTGTTCCCAATACTTTAACATCTGCAGGCTAGGCTACTTAAGCATACAGTCGACTTAGACGCTTCGACCACTGCAACTACACTTTCATTAAATCTTAAAAGTATATTTTGTCTTTTACTGGTAAAACAAGCTTCTTGGAATTGTGAAGAAGTCAGAATATAGCTCTTCTTAAAGCTAAAGCATGCCAATAAATATAATATATCGAGTTGTACATTTTTCTAACAATGTCATTTGACATTACTCCTCTCCATCACAATGTGAGATACATGTTCGTCTGTTCTTCTGTTTTACAATCTAAGCTTGGTTATTCTCATATTATGTACAACATTTGTGCATCTACGAGGGCGGTTCAATAACTAACGCAACATAAATATTTTTTTAAAGTTGGTTTTATTTAGGATTCCAATATACCACTCTTTTGGCTATAAAGGCGTGTTTTTCAATATAATCTGCGTTCAATGTGACCGCCTTACGCCAGTCTGTTGGTCGATATCGGAGCCAATGTCTTGCTGTATCAATAACATCCCCATCATCCACGTACTGCTGCATCCATCACTAGGCCAAACAGACGGAAGTCAGAAGATGTGAGATGAAGATTGTAGGGTGGCTGGGGAAGAACAGTCCAATGAAGTTTTGTGAGCTCCTCTAGGATGCGTTGACTTCTATGAGCCCTTGCGCTAACATGGTGAAGGAGAAGTCCGTTCGATTTTTTTTTGTGGCGGCGATCATGCTGATGTAGTACTTTTTCTTTTTCTATTTCCTGGGACAGTTGATATTCGCACCTTGAGTGAGGACAGGAAACGGAGTCCCACAAGACTGTTCCCATGACTTTACCTGCTGAGGGTGTGGCTTTAACTTTTTCCTCGGAGGTTAGGCGGTGTGGCGTCACTACATGGATTGCCATTTTCTTTCCAGTTCGAAGCGACGAACCTATGTTACATCACGTGTGACGATGTTCGATAAAATGACTGTCGCAAGAGTTCCGCACAGGTGGTCCTTCATTGCTCTTTACAGTCTTTTGTTGGGCGGTGAGGAACCCAGTGGGCCCACGCAATTGAGTACTGGTGGAAGAGTGTGTCAGCACTATCAGAAGAGCCGTCCAGTTGAGCATCGAGGTGTTTCATTGTGATCCGTCGATCACCTCGAATGAGAGTGTCGGCAAATTCCAATATTGCAGGAGTCACAGCTGCGTGCGGAGGGCCAGCACGCGCGACCTCTTTGCGATGATGACAGACGCCTCATCCTACGACTCACCGTGCTTTTGTTCACTGCTATGTTTCTGGAGGTTCCGCTCAGAATCGGAGAGGAAAGTAATATGTGGAAAACATTGACAAGGAGAAGGTACAGGATGACAGGACAACTTTTAAGACATCGGGGAATGACTTCCTTGGTACTAGAGGGAGCTGTAG
Organism: Schistocerca gregaria; assembly: GCF_023897955.1. Lineage (NCBI taxonomy): Eukaryota > Metazoa > Arthropoda > Insecta > Orthoptera > Acrididae > Schistocerca > Schistocerca gregaria. The sequence goes on along the minus strand of NC_064922.1, from coordinate 350,866,160 downwards.
AAAGCAAAAGCTGTAGAAGAAGAAAGAGATTGGAATACTTCCAGCAAGTAATTGAGGACGGAGGCTGCAAGTGCTACTCTGAAATGAAGAGATTGGCACAGGAGAGGAATTCCTGGCGAAGACTGATGACTTAAAAAAAAATGTCTCTGTAGACAGTTTGCAAGAGCCTATGAATATGTGCGATGTTCTGGTTTTCCTCCAAAAGAATCTCAATGACAGATCACTGCTTGGAACGCATCTCCCTTACAGACGTCATTTTAAAAGCAACGAATAGCGCCATCCTTATCGGAACTTCACGAATCTAAAAGGCCTGAAGCGGGAGTGTTCCATGATGTCCCACACCACAAATTCCGCGTTTTTTTTTTTCAACTGACAGTCGTCGAAAAAGAAATATGTTGCGTTATTTACTGAACGCCCTTTGTACGTTATTATCATAACAACGGCAATGTCAGATACACTTGGAAATGGAATGACGTACATGACGGAACTGGCCATGGTCTTAGTAAAGTTCTTACTAGCAGCTGGAGCGGCTTTACTTTAACCGAACTGTGGAATCAGCCGCTCTGATCACTGAAGAACTAGGAAATGTGGATTGGCCTGACACAGATGCAGTATTTCCGCTGCTGCCCTTGTTCAAAAATAATTCAAATGCCTCTGAGCACTATGTGACTTAAATACTGAGATCATCAGTCGCCTAGAACTTAGAACTAATTAAACCTAACTAACCTAAGGACATCACATACATACATCCCCGAGACAGGATTCGAACCTGCAACCGTGCGGTCGCTCGGTTCAAGACTGTAGCGCCTAGAACCGCACGGCCACTCCGGCCGGCGCTGCCCTTGTTCGTCGGGAACTTTGAATACGTGTGAGAAGTTGTGGAAACCCGCAGAACTTATCTTCGTGATGTTCAAAATGTTGTGCAATATGTTAAAAACCTATCTACGAGTGATTTACTACTTTTTTCACAATCGCCTCGATTGTGATACGTTGATCAGCGACCAGTCGAGCACCAGCGCCTACACTTCTCTTGTGATTCCCGTTCTTCACCTGTAAATTATCTGTCACTTCGTTGCTAGTCATTCAAACTTGCTTTGAAATAATGGAATCGTTTGCGACACCTAACCCCCGTGTCATATAACGGTGCGTTGGTGTCGTACGCTTCACAGGCTCCGTATGGACAACGCAGAGCAGAGAGCGAATTAGCCCGCCGTAGACCACTTTATGAATATGGAGCCCAATTTCATTTTGGCCACTGTAGGAGAGTGCTACAGTGCTATAGTGTGGGAATATCAATGTGTACCAGGACTGCGAACAAATAGCTGAAAAAATTAATAACGTAACTTCTTTGTTTTGAGGACGTAATTAAAACTTTGTGCCTACTCCCCCGTAAATACCGCTATACACGGAATGGAAATCTATTCCCAGCTGAGAGAAAACACATCTATCAAGTTGAACTCCAGAAGTGGATCCTCCCGTGAACGAATGAATGGCGTAATGGCTGCAGAGCGCCATGGAGTTTACACGCGGAACAGGCTCTTATTGAAACAAAGTGAGACATTATTTCAAGTTTAGCCTTGTCCGCACCCCCTACCTCCACCTCCAGCTAAACCGCCTCCTCCGCCCTATCCAGTCACCTCGCTCCCCTCCCCTCCCCCACTCATGTACCTCTTCCTACGTCCCCCCCCCCCCCCCTCTCACCACTACCTCCGGCAATCGGCGCTCGCACGTAAAGCGTGAAAAACGGCCCGAAATTAAGGGGAGCTGCTGTGCAGGGAGCGGTTGGGGGTTGGCGGCGGCGGAGGCAGAAGAGGGGTTGCGGGGGCGGCGGTGATCGGTGGGCCGCAATGACGCGCCAGCCCGCCCCGCCAGCTATTGTATCAATCCGCTACATTAACGCTGATTAATGGCGCCGCTGTTTGGCTGTGAATTCGCATCGGTCCTCGCGGGCGGCCGCGTTATGTCGACGCTGTTGTTCCAGGCCAGCCAGAGCGTCGAGATAGGCACGCCAGAGCGTGCGGCTTCTAAATGCAGTGAGTGGCATACCCACTGGAGCAGGCTGGTATCAGCCGCGAGGGCAATCAGCGCCCTCCCACAGCACGCTCCAGATAGCGGCTCTTGGGCTGGAGCTCCCGAGGAATGTGACAGCAAGTGCAGTGACGTTGTAGGCAGGATAGTATGCGCTCTTCTAAAAACATTTTCATGAATGAAACTATGTACAGATTACAGATGAAAATGTTCGAGCGACTTAAATATGTTACACTGTACTACGTACTGATACTTCCGAAGTAATGTCGGACACATTCTCCATTTAAGTTCATAGGCTTCCGCAGACGTTGGATAAAATAATTTTGGATACTGGGCCGCGTCATTGTAAACTATTAAAACAACTAAATTGTCGACGGTTCGACGGTTACCAACGTCACATATCTGTATATTATTGGACAGCTTGAAGAGGCTATTAAGGAAGGGGTGGCCGCACAGTACATTATTGCCTGTTTTGCCCTGGTGGCTCATTAGAAGACAACTCTAGTAGGCGATTGGTAGCAGGTAGCATATCTGCTCGTTGTTGCCTGTGCCCCTGTAATAAGTGACGCCTCGCTGATATAAGCTACCGGTTTGCTGTCGCCTCCAAAGCATCAATAAGGGATTGCCTACCAGTTGCTTACCAAAGTGACATAGGCAACAAATTAAAATAGCTCTAACCACAATGAGACTTAACATCTGAGGTCATCAGTCTCCTATAGTTAGAACTACTTAAACCTATCTAACCTAAGGACATCACACACATCCATGCCCAAGGCAGGATTAAAACCTGCGAACGTAGCAGCAGCGCATTTCCGGAGTGAAGCACCTAGAAACGCTCGGCCACCATATGCAACAGCCTGCTACCTTCTACCAATCACCAACTGGAGTTGCCTTACAGTAAGCCAAAAGTGTAGTACAAGCGGTAGTGTACCACACAGCCAACTCCTTCCATAGCAACGTTTTCACACTGTCGGATGACATTTCAAATATGTGACGTCAGTCGATGACCGAAAACGACACTATGTAATACAGCAAATTCAACAGTTTACGGCCCTAAACCAACCTGAAGAGGACAGCGGTAAGTCGGTCGAAACGTCGGCAATTTAGTTGTTTCAGTGGTTTACAATGGCACGTCCCAATGTCCAAAATAAATTTATCCAAAATTCTCCATAATTAATACTTGTACTGTGTGTGCAACCAATGAATTTGTCTTTTCCTTACGATACAGTTACAAATGGTAAGATTCTCCGGTCTATCTGCTACTTTTAATGTGGATATTAGGTTTGCATTCAGGTTTCACTTAAGTTGTACGCTTCCGCGGTGGAGCTGTCATTAAAGAAAGAAACTGTGACACCGTAACAAGTGTACAATGACTCGAAAATATGGCTGATACTCAAATGTACTGGTAAGGCAATTGTTTCTGTAACCGCGAAAAACACAGTTCATGCACAGACTGGAACGGAGCGGCGTTCTTTTCCCCCGATGGAGCTGCAGCCGTACTTTTAGAAAGAGCATGCAGCTCTAGTGAATGGTTAAGTGACAGGAATCCTCTTGAATAAAATATTCCGAAAGAAAGTTAGTCCCCATTTTGTATCGCTGGTCAGTAAATACTCAGGAGGATGTCATCATTGGAAACCTAAACTGGTATACTACGGTGTGGAGCATGGAAGGTTAGTTGCCTCTGTTGGTTAGGTGGTTTAGAAAACTTAAAAATGGAAGTGGGTGCGTTGAAGATTGATACAGAGGGAATGAGTTAAGTTCGGTGACAGGAAGAACAAAAATTCTGGTCACGTCAGTAAACGGCTATAATTACAAAATCAAATAGGAATAAGGCAGAAGTAGGTCTAAAAATTCATAAGAAAATAGAAATAAGCTGATATGAACGACACAGGGAATACATTTAGCCACAAAAGACATGAAGCCACCACTCGCCATATTAGATAACTTTATATGGTAACTAGCTCCAAAGACGTTATGAAAGAATGTATGATACAATAAAAGAAGTTACTCAAGACAGTTGTGGAAGAAGAAAATTTAATTGTGATGGGAGCCTGGAAATCGATAGCAGGAAGAGGAAGATAAATAACAGGTGAATATGGACTGGGGGAGGGGGGAGAGGAGAAGAATGAAATAGGATGCAACAAGGCAGAAGTCTGCAAAGAGCATAACTTAATAATCGCTAACACTTGGTTTAGGGAAGACAAAAGAAGGTGTTATACATGTAAGAGACCTGGAGACATTTGAAGGATGGAGACTGATTGTATAATGATAAGACAGAGTCTTTGGAACCAGACTTTAAACGGTAAAATATATATTAAACAGATGTGGACTCTGGCCATAATTTATTATTTATGAAGAGTGCATTACAACTGCTAACTACTGCTAAAAGTGGAGATGAAAGAGATGGGACCTGGATACGTCGAAGGAACCAGAGGTTGTTGAGAGTTAGAAAGGGAACATTAGTCAAGGATTGGCAAAAACAGAGGAAACGAATATTGCAGAAGATGGACGGATATTTTTGAGACATGAGAAAGTAAAGAAAGCAGCTGATTAAATAGGTAAAAATACTAGGCCTAAGAGAAAACCTCAGATACCAAAATGGATATAGAATTTAATTGATGAGATGAGACAATATGACAGTGCTGTAAATGAAGGAGGCTACAGGGAATACAGTCACCTGAACAAATGAGCTGAACAGGAATGCCTAGAGGACTAATACAAATCTACACAGGATTTCAGGGTTACAACTACAGATATTTTTATTGATGACCGAGGACAGTGTACTGAGCAACATTAAATCGGTATTTATTTCACTTGTGGATTAAGAATTATAGCATGTTTTTAAGTGGGTTAGTACATCTGAGTAAACATGGCAATAGCAGGCCATTAACGCTTATTTTTCCATTGGCAGCACGTTAGTTGTTGAACTGTGGACGCATGAGTGCAAAACGGGTAGTCTATACAGACAGGCGTAGACCACTTATTGGTACAATTACGACTGTGAAGGAAACATCAGATAGTGAATTGTGTGATGTGTTTGTAGAAAAATTGTTGGATGGAAAGAAAAAAACAACTAGGACACTGAAGACGGTATATATCAGGGTACCAATGACCACAATATCTGCACTTGTACTCGTGACACCCTGTATGGTTACACTCCTGACAAATACTTTCTGAAAATAACTAGTTGCAGTCAAATTTTTTATTCTGTGTTAACTTACATTAGCATATCTGATGTGTGTTCCATTGTATTAATTTCACACAAATTTGATGGCTGCAACACAATGTTAACGTTCCTCAAACCACTTCAGTGCTATTTCCTATACCACCGTCAAGTATAAGGTGCTTGTGTTGGAAAGTGTTCTATAATAGTCCCTAAGGGCACGTGGTTGGTGTGGAGAGTACTAGTAGGTGTTGTAGTGATAGTACATTCGTTCCATAATTTCAAGTAGCAATTTCCACAGTGAATTTAGTAATACTCTAGCAGCAGAGAATTCATACTGTGGATTCAAATAGGTTACCAACTAGCTGTAATGTAGTAGCGTCGGTACTGATAGTAGAAACAGTAGTAGAAGTAGAATCCTACCGTAGTTTCTCAACTAGGTACACCGCAATGACTTCGCACTTCTTTTTTGATAAACGGTAGTATTATTCTTCAACGAACATTGTATTATGCTTCAGGGAGGTCTTGGTGGGATAGAAATTTGATATCACTGTAGATAATATATCAATGTCATATGGTAAGCGATCTAATGTAGAAGCCAGTATTGCAATTTTAGTTGTTTTTTAAGCAATTTCTCACAAAAATTATGATATTTTTTCGTTATATTTAAGGCATCTAAAACCCCTAAAGGATTTCTAAATGTTTACATTTGAGGAATCTAAAGGTGTGAGTAATATGTGACAGGTTTCGATGTTTGTAATCGATTGGTGACGTAGTGAGACTTCTATTTGTGACGTTACATGTTTCCATAAGGTTTTCAGAACTATTTTCTGACAAAAACCTATGATCCATTAAATAAGGGTACTTCGGCACGAAGTCTTTTGCTAGCCATAGTGCCGATTTACGGGAAATCGATGGTGAATGGAATGAATGTGCAAGTTTGTGAAGCTGCAAGAAAATTCTTTAAAAAATGCGCCACGTTATAGTACAATTGAAACAAATAGCAAAATATCACATGAAACTTGTAACAAATTATCCTATGTTACAACAAAATTATAAGAAAGTCCACTGTTATTGCGAAATTGTAACAACAAACACCGATGATCGTGTGAAAAGTGAAATCAGTTACCCAATACACCACTATATTACAGCAAATTTCGCTAAATACCTGAAGACAGTGGCACTCCACAAGAGGTTTCACGCAGGACACAGACCCAACACAACAAGTTGGTACAACTTCCCCATCACTCACATACCTATTATGCTGATACTGAAGCTAGTATCACTTCCGCCACTACAGATGTGCCCTCTGAATTTTATGCTGAGGCCTTTTTTTGTTATAGTACAATTGAAACAAATAGCCCAATGTCACCTGAAACTTGTAACAAATTACCATATGTTACAGTAAAATTATAACAAAGTACTCCTGTTACTGCAAAAACTGTAACAAAACACACCCACTATTGTGTGAAAACTGTAATCAGTTACCCAATACACCACTATGTTACAGCAAAATTCGATAAATGCCGGAAAACAGTGGCATTCCACAACAGGTTTAGATGCTGGTGCTTGTGGCGACAGACGGCATTATGCCCGATATGAAATAATTATCATCTGATTTTTCGAAAACTATTAGGTGAAAAAAAAAATATTTCTGCACCTCTCAGATCGATAAAAGACTGAATTTCCTTTTGTTACATGCCATAGTTGTTGGCTGCTCAAATTAAATAAAACATTGCACGAAATTTTAAATATCTTGCTTATGTAAAATAACTTCACGTGTGGTTCATTTTAGATGATACAATACAGTGAATGAAATTTATACACCGAAATTTTATTTAAAATTGAGAGCAGGACAATATCTCCTTTCGTTCTTTAGTTACTGGGGTTTATACCTGAATGACGGTCGTGCACGATGAGCCTATTCATGTGGTTGTGCATCGTGAATCATGTGGTCATGACAATCGTCGAAACTCATAAACAATTCATGATATCGAAATTTGGTCTGTTTGGAAATGGTAGCACACAATGAGGCAAGTATGTTGCATAATGAATAGTCGAAACATTTTTATTCAGAGATATAGAGGTAACTCGTCCACCGCAGTCAGAGGTCGCAGCTCACAATGCATACAATCGTCCATAGCACCGTAGGAAAACCAAAGCAGTGTGCTTATGAACGTCCACAGCACTAGGTAACTGTGTAGGAGGTTGTGTATAGACGCCCACAGCAGTGAAATGGTTAATAGTCGCAGCGTCATAGTTTTCGTAAGTTTTCGCTGTTGCTCCGAAAGGCCTCTTAGCTCCAACACTATCATATCCTATAGTGTTTTTCCCAGCCATCACCTGATGTAACATTCACATAATCGATTTACAATTGACAAAAATTCCATAGCCGGTGCTGTCTGCATCACTGTCAGATTTCATGTTATTGGGTTTTCCCTGTAACATGACAGAGGATGTAGGTTCCTAGTGCTGAGTATATAATCCAGGACGACAATCCAAGATGGCGTATTTACCATGTCAGAATCCTATATGGCTATCGCAAGATGGTGGACCTGAGCATACACGTGCAGCTCAAAATAGTTCTTCCAATTCCTGTGGCTTTGCAGTCGCTTACCCTCACCACTCATCAGACGAAATCGGCTGACAAGTTCTGTACAACCTACTGAAAGGTTCATCATCTTAAAACTTCATCAGAGATCTAACACTTCTGGACAGAAAAATCTGATATATGGGCTCAACTCTCATCGCCTATTCTTATTACTACAAATCATTGTTTGTAACGCATGTATTTTCACAGTTTTTAATTTGTCATCTCCCTCTCAGTGCCATCGCTCACTGATGCTTTGGGACACATATGAATCTAGCACAGAGACAGGCTCCCTGATGCAGCACCTTGTAAATCGGAGCAGAACATAGAATTGTTTCCAGACAGAGTTTGCTACACATCAGATATCAGCTTTGATCATCAAGCCACCAGCCTCGTATAGCATACCTGATACATAGGTACAAAGTCAAGTCAGCCTGCATTATTATTTTCTGTCTTTGAGTTTCCACTATCACTAACGTCTGCACATCAGAATGCTAGCATTGTGTGGTACAACTACAGATGTAGTGTTATTTTCACTGCAACATACAAGCTGAACGTGAGTGATAGCAAATATGTTGTTACTTGGTTAGCATCAGGTGTAGCTGTCAGTGTAGTGGTAGTTCTTGAAAATCCACAATTCAGTGACATGATAGTAGTGGTATCAGACATGAATGGTACCAATGATATCAGAATTCACCTTAAGTAACTGTTACTTTCAGACCTCAAATGATAGCTGCATTACTGGATTGCCATACAACATGTGTTGAGGACTAACCAAGAACATTCAAAATATACAGAAATGAGAATGCCATGTAGTGCACTCACTTTTATAGATCGGTATTCAGAAACTTGATGTGTGCTACGTGAGCTATACAGTGTGCTATTGAAAAGCGTCTCACGTGGCACACTTGGGTGTAAGGGTTTTATAGAAATGAGTGGCATGCACCTACAGAGGCCTCAAACCAGGACGCTTCACACGAATGCTTTGCTATCAGTTGTGGTGCACGTTGTGCTGCAGGGTCAATTCCTTGTGGGTGGTGCAGAATAACGAGCATATTTGTACTTATCTATACACCCCACTATGTTAACGGAAATTTAAAAAAAGTAAATGATTGTATATGTATAACTGTGTTTCATTACATCAAAAACCGCAAATATGATGCATAAAATACGCAGTTAAACATACTAAAATACAAATAGCAACTAGAATGAGTTACAAATTCAGTAATCTACACAAACGGGTATTCGGAACCCATCTCAAGGAGGAACTGGAAACATTTAGCTATGGGTGCAAGCATGTAGAACAACTGCATCTGAAGTTTCAAAGAATAGTTGTCCACGCAAAGGATACACACATATCTACTAGAACCGTTTTGAATCTGAGGGACCATGACTTTACAGTCCAGTTATTTCTATGTCGAAAAGGTTTAGGTCATTAAACAAGAGATCAAGCAAGCCATTCGACTGATGAAATATCAAGGAAAATGAGATAAATAGCAGTTAGTTGATTTTTCAGCTGCTAACGGAATTAGCAGTTCATTATTAAGCAAAAAAAAAAAAAGGCAAGCTCTGTGTTGCGTCCCTGATGGGCAAGTCGGAACCGACTGACACTGTAACATTCTGTGTCAATGGTATCATTTTATGCGGCAGGGCGGAGCATGGAGTCAGCAAACCGTTCTCCTATCCGTTGTTGCTTTCTTGATCTAGGAGTAGCTATTTCTCATTCAAGCAGACCTTCAGTTAGCCTCAAAAGGCGGAGTCGGCCTGTACCACTCCTTCCTAGGAAAAATTCCTGACAGTAAAGAGAATCGCACTTAGACCCTCCGCCTGCGTGCAAACCGAGTACAATACACAGATTGCATAGAAGTACGGCACATTAGGTGGACAGTATTGTATGGTGCTGTACCCGTATGTGACACCTGAACACGGTAAAATTGCGTCTTAGCTGGATAGTGTAGTATCGCGCTGTACCCAAATGCGATAGTGGGAGTAAACACCAGGGGATGGTGCTAGGTGAGCAGGATCTTCCGACAGACATTATCTATGGTCCACATGATTCTACTTTAATTTTTTATCTCTTCTGATAATGAACTACCCACCTCAGTAGCTCGCCGTTCAGAACCTGTCTGGCTGCTGTGCAGACGATCCAGATTCAATTCCCGTTGCTGCCAGCGACAGCAGCAAGTTTAGGAAAAATCAGGAACACAGGAATATAAGTCACTTAGTAATTAAATGAATAAGAAATGGAGGGAAGCCAAGGCGAAATGTCAGTAGGAAACGTGTGAAGAAATCGAAAAGGAAATAGTCGTCAGATGCACTGACCCAGCATGTAGAAAAGTTACAACAACCTTTGGTGGAATTAAAAGCAAGGCCGTGCGATGGGTATTCCACACTAAAGCACTCTTTAAAGAAGGAGAGGACTCATCTGATGACAGGACTGAGGAAGAAATTGGAGTCAATATGGAGTACTTTGGTGTTCCAGCATTAGGGTAAGAGTTTAATAGAACTTCCGATACAACATTCTTATGAAAGTCCTGAAATCATTGGGTGAGGGGGAGGGGGGAGGCTGGGAATCCATGCGACTAATCACGTTGGTCTGTAGAATATCTCCCTCGGTAGACATCTTGTAAGTAGGCTGCTTAGGTTTTTTATATTGGTAACGCCACTTAGCGCTCTGTATGAAAATCACTGGCTGTGTTGTGTGTAGTCAGTGGCTGGTTGGCATTGTTGTAATACTCGCCATTGTAGCGTTGGGACGTTGGATGTGAACAGCGCGTAGCGTTGCGCAGTTGGAGGTGAGCCGCCGGCAGTGGTGGATGTGGGGAGAGCGATGGCGGAGTTTTGAAATTTGTAAGACTGGATGTCATGAAGTGCTATATACATTATGACTTTTGAACACTAGTAAGGTAAATACATTGTTTGTTCACTATCAAAATCTTTTATTTGCTAACTATGCCTATCAGTAGTTAGTGCCTTCAGTAGTTCGAATCTTTTATTTAGCTGGCAGTAGTGGCGCTCGCTGTATTGCAGTAGTTCGAGTAACCAAGATTTTTGTGAGGTAAGTGATTTGTGAAACGTATAGGTTAATGTTAGTCAGGGCCATTATTTTGTAGGGATTTTTGAAAGTCAAAATGCGTTGCGCTAAAAATACAGTGTGTCAGTTTAAGCACAGTCATGTATAATTTTTCTAAGGGGACGTTTCAATCTCATCCGACATTCCTGAAAAATTCCATCCACACAGCAAGGTCAGATGGTTGCGAGAACTGCCGCACAATCGGCTTAACGGATCGTGCATCCAAATGACTCAGTGTTAGGCATTCAGAGCTATAGAAACACAAGAGAGGTAGTTATGACGCTGTAATTGATAATGGAAGCAAGACTTAAGAAATATAAAGACACGCTCATAGCATCTGTTAACTTGGGAAAAGCGTTTAACAGTGTAAAATGTAACAAAATGTTCAAATTCTGAGAAACATTCGAGTACGCTGTAGGAAAAGATACGTAATATACAATATATACATAACCAAGGGAGAACAATAACAATGAAAGACCAAGAACGAAGTCCTCGGATTGAAATTATATGAAATAGTTACACTATGAGATCAAAAGTATGCGGACACCTGGCTGACTATGACTTACAAGTTCGTGGCGCCCTCCAAAGGTAACGTTGGAATGTAATATGGTGTTGGCCCACCCTTAGCCTTGATTACGGCTTCCACTCTCGCAGACATACGTACAGTCAGGTGGTGGAAGGTTTTTTGGGGAATGACAGCCCATTTTTACGGAGTGCTGCACTAAGGAGAGTATCACTGTCTGTCGGTGAGGTATGGCACGAAGTTGGCATTCCAAAACATCCCAAAGGAGTGCTGTAGGATTCAGGTGAGGATTCTGTGCAGGCCAGTCTATGACAAGGATGTTATTGTCGTGTAACCACTCCTCCACAGGCCGTGCATTATGAACAGTTGCTCGAACGTGTTGAAAGGTGCAGTCGTCATCCCCGAATTGCTCTTCAACAGTGGGACGCAAGAAGGTACTCAAAACATCAATGTAGACATGTGCTGGGATAGTGCCACGCAAGACTACAAAGGTTGCAAGCCCCCTCCATGAGAAACACGACCGGACCATAACACCACCGCCTCCGAAAATTATTGTTGGCACTACACACGCTGGCAGATGACGTTCACTTGGCATTCACCATAGCCACACCCTGCCATCGGATCATCACATTGTGTACCTTGATTTCTCACTCCACACAACGTTTTTCCACTGTTCAGTAGTCCAATGTTAATGCTGCTTACACCAAGCGAGGCGTCGTTTGGCATTTACTGGGTAAATGGAAATGCCGTGTGGCTGTAGCCTCCCATACGGTACATCGCTCGCCTGGTGTAACTGTTTCGAGTTGACGCCACTTCGGCGACTTGATTGTCGATGGCGATATTTACCGGGTGATGTGTGGCTTATGAGCAGCCGCTCGGCCATGAAATCCAAGTTTCCTGACCTTCCGCCTAACTGTCATAGAACTTGCAGTGGATCCTGAAGCAGTTTGGAATTCCTTTGTGATGGTCTGGATAGATGTCTGCCTATTACGCATTACAACCCTCTTCAGCTGTCGGCGGTGTCTCTCAGTCAACAGACGAGGTCGGCGTGTGGGCTTACGTGCTGTACGTGTCCCTACACGTTTCCATTTCACTATCACATCGGAAACAGTGGACCTAGGGATGTTTTGGAGTGTAGAAGTCTCGCGTACAGACATATGACACAAGTGACACCCAATCACCTGACCACGTTCGAAGTCCGTGAGTACAACGGAGAGCCCCATTCTGCTCTCTCATGATGTCTAAAGATTACTAAGGTCGCTGATGTGGAGTACCTGCTAGTAGGTGGCAGCACACTGCCTCTAATATGAAAAACATATATTTTAGGGGGGTGAGCGGATACTTTTGATCAGATAGTGCACGTAGTCTCTAGCCCCTATTATTCAATCCTTAAGCCGAAGGTGTAATGGCGGAAATAATGGAAAACTTCTAGAGAGAGATAAAAATTGAGAATGAAAGGTTATCAGTGACAGTATTAACTAACGACATTACATCCTCAGTCTATGCCAACATCTACATGATTACTCGGCAATTTACAATGAAGTGCCTTGCCGAGGGTTCATCGAACCACCTTTAAATTATTGCTTTACTGATGCGACCGAGAAAGCGCCCGTGGGAAACGAACACTTAAATCTTTCCGTGCGAGCTCTGATTTCTCTTACTTTGTTATAAACATCATTTCTCCCTACGTGGATGGACACAGGCAACATGTTTTCACACTCTGAGAAGAAATTATTTCAGTGAAATTTCATGAGAATAACCTGCCGCAACGAAAAACTCCTTTGTTTTAATGACTGCTAACCCAATTTGCTTTATCATATACTTGGTGCTCTCTCCCCTATTTCGCTGTACAGAACGAGCTGCCCTTCTCTAGTCTTTTCCGGTGTCTTCTGTCTGTTCTATCTGATGCGCATCCCACACCGCACAGCAGTACTCCAGAAGAGGGCGAACAAGTTTAGCGTAAGCACTCTCTCTAATAGAGGTACTGCATTTTCTAAGTGTTATGTCAATACATCACAGTCTTTCGATTGTTTTCCCCACAACACTACCTGTGCGACCGTTCCAATTTATGTTATCCCGAACTGTAATCCCTAAATATTTGAATTTACAGCCTTCAGATTTGTGTGATTTATTGTGCAATCGAAATTTAGTGGAATCCTTTTAGTACTCATGTGGATCTATTCACACGTTTAGTTATTTAGTGTCAACTCCCACATTTAGGAGTACCATACAGATAACTTATCTAAATCATTTTGCAACTGGGTTTGATTATCTGAAGACTCTAAGATTCTGAAAACTACAGCATCATTTGCAAACAACATAAGAGGGCAGCTCAGATTGTCTCCTTAATCGTTCATGTAGATCTACATCTACATCTAAATCCATACTCCGCAAGCCACCTGACGGTGTGTGGCGGAGATCAGGAAAAGCAGCGGGGCCTATAATACTTCCTTCGGAACGCCAGACACTACTTCCATTTTATTCGATGACTGGCCGTCAGTTACTAAGAACTGCGAAATTTCTGGCAGGAAATCAACGATTCACTCGCACAACTGAGATGATACTCCGTAGGCGCCCAGCTTTATTAGAGGTCACTTGTGAGGAACGGTGTAAAACGCTTTCTGGAAATCTAAAAATATGCAAGCAGTTTGACATCCTCGGTAGACAACACTCGTAACGTCGTGAGAGTAAAGAGCTAGTTGTGTTTCACAAGAACGATATTTTCTGAACCCACGTTCACTTTTTGTCAGTAAAGTGAAGAATAATTACAGGATCTAATGAATGGAATGAACAGTCCAGTGAGTACAAAATACAGATTGAGAGTAAACCGAAGAAAGGCGAAAATAACGATGAGTAGCAGAAACGAGGCTAGTGATAAGCAAAAATGAAAACTGGGGACCACAAATCAGATGAAATTAAGGAACTCTGGTGTTTCGGACACAAAATAACACGTGGAGGACGAAGCAAAACTTACTTACTTTTCTTTACGCGACCAGGCCCAAAGAACCGCGCGCTGCTTTGAGAGACTTCCTCCACTTCAACCTGTCTTTAGTTCCTTTCTGCCATCCTTCCAGCAGTCTCACTCTCTTTGGATATGTAATCACTCCATCGAGTTCTTTGTCTTGCTATGGGCCTCCTGCCGGTTGGCTTGGTGTTGGGTGCAGTTTTGGGCCATCGGTTGTCCTGCTTTCGAGCAACATGCCCTGCCTACTGGAGTCGCCGTGTCTTCAATATAGCCACGATGTACGGCTCTTTGTAAATATCACACAACTCTGTATTGTGAATAATCCTCCATTTTTCACGCTGATTGTCGTAAACTGGTCCAAATATCTTCCGAAGGACTTCCCTTTCAAATATCTGTTCAGATCTTGCTTAGTTGTACTCCAGGTGGCACATCCTTATAGTACTACTGGCTGTAGGAGTGTTTTGTAGGTGTTTATTTTGAAATGTCTTCACAAACTTCTGGTTTTGTGGAGAGCATTAAGGCCGTGGTATCAGCCATTACCTGCCTGTAGTCTTGCCTCTATTTCCATTTTACTGGACGGATCACCTCTGAATACTGCTCCCAGATATTTGAACTCCCTGACTTAACGATAAGAACCTTAAGTTGTCTGAAAGGGTGGGAAGTGGTTCATGAGTTTCTTCATATCTACGGTGTAGAAACATGTATTCTGTCTTGTCTCGATTGATTTGAATTCCAATTTTCCTCGCTGCTGTTTCCAGAATGTCAGCCATTTTCCCTAATTCTTCTTGCGATCTAGACAGTAGCACTCTATCATCAGGATATTCGAGGTACTTGATGTTCACATCGCCGGTCTGGACAGGCGCTGATGACCTCGACCATGAGCACCCATAAGCCTCAACACACACACTCCGCTGAGTTCAATTGATGTCATCTCTCGCATGACCTACTCAAATTCGAGATTGTAAAGAACAGGTAATAGTCCATCGCCCTGCCGGGGCCCAGAATTTATTTTGAATGCTTCAGTCACCTCATTTCCAGTTTTTACCTTTGCTGTAGTATCCATCAGGCAGGTCTTGGTGAGGCTTCCTAGTTTCTTGACAAGACGAAACTCTTCCAGATACCTCAGCATACTTTCCCGATGAATGCAGTCATATGCATTTCTGAAGTCAACAAACAGCATATGTATTTCTTGGCCAAACTCCTACCTTTTTTCTACGATCTGGGGTAGGGCAAAGATTTGGTCGACAGTAGATGTCCCGTGACGAAATCCTCCTTGATGTTCTCCAATAACGGTGTCTGCCAACGGTTGGATTCGATCTAGAAGACGAAGCAAAAAGAGCATATAAAGGAGATTAGTACATAGATCGATGCACGTCCTGGCCAAGACAAGCGTGTTACTACCAAACATACACCTTAATACGAGAAAAAAATTTGGAACTCGATTTATATAGCCTCAGACAACAGTTTAGTAATGACGAAGAGTAGACTGAATTTTAAGATAACCGCCACGAAGAATCTGTAGGGAGGAAGTTGTATAATGAGGTTATGAAGAACGATAAGATGCGTTTGCAGTTAGCTAAATATGTGGATACTGCGATAAGGAATACCAAAGTTCGTAGTTCAGTTGATAAGAAGTGGAAATCTCTAAAATGAATAAGTAACAGGAGTACAACAGTATAAGTCATATAGGAATTAAATAGTCGAGGGGTGCCAAGGTGAAATGACAACAGGACAAACTAAATAAATCTTTAAAAAATGGCCGGCAGGAGGACTAACGTAGCATGAAGCAAAGTCAAAACAACCTTTGTAAAATTAAAAGCATGGGTGGCAACAAAAAGAGTATAATGGAAATTCCACAATTAAACGCAGAGGAGACAGCGGATATGTAGAAAGCGTACACTGAAAACTTTTGCAATAAACAAAACTTACCTGATAACGTGACTGAGTAAGAAATCGGAGCCGCTTGAAGGAAATAGTGGATCCACTACTACGGTAAGAGTCTGATACAATTTAATAAGACTTCTAATAGAAAAGGCAAGAACAAACACATAATATTTCTTTGGAATTTCTGAAATCGTTGGACGAAATGGCAAGAATTTAAATTGGCATACGTAGCATCAGAGTATCGGAAAATTATCATACACAAAATTCCGTAGATAGCAAGAGCGGGTAAGTACGACAACTACGGCACAATCAGATTAACAGCGCTTGCAGCCAAGCTGCTGCCAAGAATAGCACAGAACAACGGAAAAGAAAAATGAGGATCTCTTAGGTGGCGATCGTTATGGTGTTGCGAAGGTCAAAAGCGCTAGAGAGGCAGTCCTGGCGTTGCGGTTGATAATGAAAACAAGACGATAAAAAATCGAGAAAGTTCATAGGATTTGTCAACTCAGAAAAAATGTACAAAATGGTGCACGACGTTCGAAATTCTGAGAAAAGCAGGATTAATCCATGGGGAAAGTCGGGTAATCCACATTAAGTTCAAAAACCAAGAAGGAATAATAAGACTGGGAAACCAAGAGCGAAGTACTCGGATTAAAAAGGGTAGAAGACTCAGCTGCAGTGTTTCGCCTCTACTGTTCAATCACTCGAGGGAACAATGAGGTTGGAAGACCAAGAAGGAAGTGCTTCTATTAAAGTAGGATATAAGACAGTTCTATTACCCCTACAGTTCAATCTGCACATCGAAGAAGCCATGACGTAAATAAAAAAAAAGTTCAAGAGTATGATGAAAATTCAGGGTGCGACGAAATGTTCAAATGTGTGTGAAATCTTATGGGACTTAACTCCTAAGGTCCCATGCACGAGGGAGGACTCGAACCTCCGCCAGGACCAGCCGCATCCGACGAAATCAATGATAAAAGTTTCTGATGACAATGCAATACACAGTGAAAGTGAAGGAGAACTACAGAATCTGTTGAACAGTGTAATGAATGTAGAATACGAATTGAGAATAATCTGTAAAAATACGAAAGTAATGAGAAGGAGCAGAAATGAGGACAGCGAGAAACTTAACATAAAAATTGGTGATTACGAAGTAAATGAATTCTTGTACCCTGGAAATAAAATAAGGAATTGAAGATGAAGCAAGAGCGACCTTAAAAGTAGACTATCAGAGGCAAATAGAGGATTCCTGGCCAAGAGATGTCTACTGCCATCAAACACAGACCTTAATTTGGGGAAGATTTTTTTTAGAATGTACTTTTGAAGCACAGCATTCTATGGTAGTGAAACATGGACTGTGGAAGGACTGGGACAGATGGGATAAAAATGTTTGAGATTTGATGCTACAGAAGTATGTTGACAATTAGGTGGTTTTATGAGATATTGTATGAGGGAGTTCTCCGCAGAATCGACGAAGAAAAGAGTACATGGAGAACATTGACAAGAAAAAGGTACAGTATGTTATGGCATGTGACAAGACATCAGCGGATAACCTCCATCGTACTAGAGGGAGCTGTATAGCGGAAAAATTGTAGAGAAGAGTGAGATTGGAATGGGGCCGTAGGGTGTAGGTGCTAGTCTGAGATGAAGTAGTTAACGCAGGAGAAATATTCGCGGCGGCCGCATCAAACTAGTCAGAAGACTGTCGACTAAAAAACAAATTGTACGTGAACGAGACGCAATTATACACTCCTGGAAATGGAAAAAAGAACACATTGACACCGGTGTGTCAGACCCACCATACTTGCTCCGGACACTGCGAGAGGGCTGTACAAGCAATGATCACACGCACGGCACAGCGGACACACCAGGAACCGCGGTGTTGGCCGTCGAATGGCGCTAGTTGCGCAGCATTTGTGCACCGCCGCCGTCAGTGTCAGCCAGTTTGCCGTGGCATACGGAGCTACATCGCAGTCTTTAACACTGGTAGCATGCCGCGACAGCGTGGAAGTGAACCGTATGTACAGTTGACGGACTTTGAGCGAGGGTGTATAGTGGGCATGCGGGAGGCCGGATGGACGTACCGCCGAATTTCTCAACACGTGGGGCGTGAGGTCTCCACAGTACATCGATGTTGTCACCAGTGGTCGGCGGAAGGTGCACGTGCCCGTCGACCTGGGACCGGACCGCAGCGACGCACGGATGCACGCCAAGACAGTAGGATCCTACGCAGTGCCGTAGGGGACCGCACCGCCACTTCCCAGCAAATTAGGGACACTGTTGCTCTTGGGGTATCGGCGAGGACCATTCGCAACCGTCTCCATGAAGCTGGGCTACGGTCCCGCACACCGTTAGGCCGTCTTCCGCTCACGCCCCAACATCGTGCAGCCCGCCTCCAGTGGTGTCGCGACAGGCGTGAATGGAGGGACGAATGGAGACGTGTCGTCTTCAGCGATGAGAGTCGCTTCTGCCTTGGTGCCAATGATGGTCGTATGCGTGTTTGGCGCCGTGCAGGTGAGCGCCACAATCAGGATTGCATACGACGGAGGCACACAGGGCCAACACCCGGCATCATGGTATGGGGAGCGATCTCCTACACTGGCCGTACACCTCTGGTGATCGTCGAGGGGACACTGAATAGTGCACGGTACATCCAAACCGTCATCGAACCCATCGTTCTACCATTCCTAGACCGGCAAGGGAACTTGCTGTTCCAACAGGACAATGCAGGTCCGCATGTATCCCGAGCCACCCAACGTGCTCTACAAGGTGTAAGTCAACTACCCTGGCCAGCAAGATCTCCGGATCTGTTCCCAATTGAGCATGTTTGGGACTGGATGAAGCGTCGTCCCACGCGGTCTGCACGTCCAGCACGAACGCTGGTCCAACTGAGGCGCCAGGTGGAAATGGCATGGCAAGCCGTTCCACAGGTCTACATCCAGCATCTGTACGATCGTCTCCATGGGAGAATAGCAGCCTGCATTGCTGCGAAAGGTGGATATACACTGTACTAGTGCCGACATTGTGCATGCTCTGTTGCCTGTGTCTATGTGCCTGTGGTTCTGTCAGTGTGATCATGTGATGTATCTGACCCCAGGAATGTGTCAATAAGATTTTCCCTTCCTGGGACAATGAATTCACGGTGTTCTTATTTCAATTTCCAGGAGTGTAGTTTCTCGCTATCGAATCTGTACTTAAGCTGACCTTTTGTGAGGGCATAGAGATTCTTCCGTTGTCTCCATTACTTACCGAGTAACATAAAAACGAAATTCACTTCCCGGGGAGCACTTGTGCATTGTCTAACTTGCATTTATCGAAAATTATTCGACGTGCTGCATTTAGCACTGATCTGTTAGTTGGTTACAAGTTCCATATATCAACTGAAAGATTATTTATGGAATGATGTGGAACGGATCAGTTTCCAGGGTATATATGTGTGTTTACTGTTAACATTAATGAAAATATGTTTTAGTCCTCCTCATTTAAATACACTTAAGATTTAGGCTCCTTTGCAACAACAACAAAAATGTTTCTGCGTACTGAACTTCTTTCTGAGCCGTTGTTAGCTATAATAATGGTTAATAACGGTCATTCTTTCCTCGTTTGAACATCACTATTCTTCTCAAATTGTGATGGATTACTTATGCGGAATTTCATTATCGAATATGCGTATTACGATGGTGCACTTGAAATGGCTCCTTTAAGAGGTATCTACATGAGAACCGCGGGTGAACAACACATATTATTCTTACTTTTCGCTTTTGTGCAATCAATACTTCATTTCTAAATGATGAGTTACACAAAAATTTATTCCATAAAACATTACTGAGTGGAACTACACGATGCAGCAGTGCCGTTGTTCTGTGTGTGAACTAGGGCTTCAGGGATGAGCTAACAGCTGTTTCTCCTTTCCCAGTTTTCCATAAATTCAAGTTTGAATAAAGAAACGTTCTTCATTGAGATTTTTTGAAAGCAACTAGACAGATTAAACTCAGTGGTAGTCTATTTTTAGAACGTTCGTTTTACGAAAATATTCACAGTTCTATTAGTTCAGTTAACCAAGACTTCCTTTACAGTACTTTATACAATGACAGATTCATAATGTAACAGCATGAAAGGGGGTGTTTGTAATGCTAATACACAGTCCAATACACAATTTGTCTTCGAGTAAACTAAATATGCCGCTAACGCTTCTTAAGCATCCTCTTTTCAATAGAATACCTAACAACGAATTCGTGCCTCGTTCAATACGAGTGGTGTGCCGTATTAAATATTCATCCATTTGCTTTCGTGTCTGTTGGGCCCCATGAATTACTCACTTTCCAATAATAGTTACTGAAACAACTAATTCCGAACAAAATCATGCGTTATTGAGCACTGGGTACGGAAATGAACAGATCTGTTCGATTCTAAATAATGCCACATGCGTCTGTGGTACCAATGTGCACAAAATCATGAATTCGGAAGTTGGTATTAATCAGTAATGACTCCAGAGTAAAGTATGATTAGTCTGGCTGTCGCTCGTACCTCGTAATATTTCGGATTTAACAAGTTACAGTAGTTCCCTATCAAGCAATATGTTCCACACATATATTCTTAAAATCTTCGAAAACGCTATTGTGTTGGCGGATGTAATACTAAGTGGAGTAAGCGTTATGTACATTACTCCCAAAGTATATGGTAAGCCTTATAAATTTTCACTTTATAACACAATTTTTTCCTTACAGCTTCATTCCTTGCTCATTCTCTTGCAGCTCACAACGATATTCCAAGTATCATCAATCGGTGGCATACAACCTCAATCTACCCCAACATTCTACAGCTTGCTTGAAGTCTCCTTCTAAGTAAGAAACATCAGTACTCCTGTTGACAATAGAACCGATGTAAATGGAGTGTACCTGAAAACTCGTAAACCAGTAAATTTAGCTAACGTGTTTTGCACTGTTCTCTCAAACATGGAATTCTTGAAGTTCGCAGTAAATTTTATCTACACAATACATGAAATTCTACATCTTCCATTCCCCATGCTGAGATTTCTCCACACAAAAAAAGCTTTGTTTTGGGGAGGTGTATGTTTGTGATCGTCAGGACTAACAAAAATTTCTTCTAATTCTCTTCATGTCGCACGAAAGTGATTGAGTATTCAAACATGGTTTAATATTAGTGAGAAATATGATGAAAAGAACAATATCCAATTGCATTTTCATTTTAAGTATCGTAAATTGGTTGTAATAGCCCCGTTATTTGACGTTCAGGAGGTGCCGGATTAAGGATGGTTGATTCACAAGAAGCAGCGACAGTTAGTACGCTCTGCAACGTCTAGTGAGACAACTTCCAAATCAGACGATATGGTTTTTCCGTGAAAATTACGTTTTAATTTCGCAGCATCTAAACCATTTCTTGTGTTGTACCTTGTGCCATATACGTGTTGCAACGTAAACTATTGCAGAATTGTTACATTCAAGAAAGTGATTATCAGCATTCTTACTAAAATTGTCGGAAACTAATGAGATGGGAATGTTCAAAAGTTAAAATTGCATCAATACATTTTCAGTTAAAATTATACTCTGGCTCGTTTCCACTCTCTATAACACTCTCAGCGACCTATATTTTAAAACCGAAATATCTGCAGGGTTCAGGAACGTTGTACATGTCGAGTAGGTGAACACCTGTAGTTTCTTACATACATAAAATGATACACAAACACGCACTCAACATTTTTTTTTCTTGGACATATTGCCCACTAAAAATTAAAAATTGCTCCAGTCTTCCTTTTCTGACCTACTTTTCTGAGAGGTTTCCCTTGTTCTTAAGGCAAGTGCCGGAACTGCAATCCGCTGTCAGACATTACCAGATGTGAGTCCTTCTGCCTCACGATGCGGTTTGGCTGCTCTATAATGGACTGGGTACTCTAACAGTTCGCTCTGCCCTTAAGGGTAAAGAATCGAACGTATTAAAAATAAAAATACTAACACGTTTGTCGTAAAATCTCTAAATTAAGGTCGAAATTGAGTCTTGTGGCTTTACCAGCATACTACATACTCGGGATTACAGTCTGTCGTCGTTAATTATCACAACAATAATTTATCTGGCCACCTGGGAGACGTATTCAGATAGAAGTCTGACGGCATTTGCTACACTGCTTGACAAAAGGAGGTGCAGCACCCAGAAAATTAGAGGGAAAGGAAAGTAAACTTCACGGGGTGAGAGAGTATGAGATGTTAGGACATTGAATAAAAAATCGAATCAAATTTACAACAATCTATGCAGTATGAGCCCACTTATCAGTATGACACTGTACACTCTTTGGCATGGTTGCATGCGCTGATTCGGTTGGGAACCTGCTCCACAACTTTTGTAAGTGGTCCCTGATACCATCTGTTCTGTTGCTGAGACGTAGTCGATGTCAGAGCTGGTCTCACACTTGTCCTATCACCGATATATCTGCGAATCTTAGCGCCCAGAAGAGTACCTCAAGATTTTGCAGTCAGTCACTGACAACCCAATTTCCTCGTTTTCTCTCTTAACTCTATCCAATAGTTTTTTAATTTCCACTTACGATTCCGCGCACAGCGTGGTGTCATCAGAGAATCTTAAGTTATTGATTCTTCGTCCTTAAATTAGGATGCCACCAGTCCAGCCATCAAAACTTTTTTTATCATGACTTTTTCTTATGAACAAGATACGTCACCAGCACGGTCCAGACTTGTATCTCCAGACGCTTTGAACGTTTCGGCAGTAATAAGGTCAAGTCCAAGAGCTCTTTTGTTTTGCTACAGGTTTTCTGTCGTCTTCTTTTAAGATGTTGGATTTCTTTTCCGCTGAAATGTTTGTTATTCACGTACAGTATGTTTCAATATGTTCGGCGCCGATCAGCAACTACTTCTATATTGACTACAGGTGAGCTTTCTTCATCTTCTACAACCCATGTTTCTGGTTTCAATGATCTTCATGCTTTTTTATTTCATTGAACATACACCTGGTTTACACAAGGCGTCTGAATGGTGAAAAAATTTGCAATTAAATCTAAATAACGAAACGTATGAAGACATGCATGTGAGTACTAAAAGGAATACGTAAATTTCGGTTACACGATAGATCACACAAATGCAAGGACTGCAGACTCAAATAAATACTTAAGTAATACTATTACGAGTAATTTAAATTGGAAGGACCACAAAGCTAATGTTGTGGGAAAAGGAGACTAAGGACTGTGTTGGTTCGGAGTGGATACTTTTTAGAGGTATTTGTCGTAATCTTTCTTCATAGCTACAATGGTACCTATTCACTTCGCCCATCCTCAAGTTCTTAGGCTCTCTTACAGTTGTGGCAATGGTAGGAGAATACATCTTGTCCTCAATTTTTCTTTTTTTTGGGCTTGTTGTTTTCTATCGCTATAAAATCGAGTGGTGGTTATCTAACTACGCTGCTCCAGTCATTCCATAGATTATACATTGCAGCCGACATGTTGTTACTCAATTTAGGCTTATGCAATTTTATCATTGATTGTAGACTTCTCTGTAGACCTCTTCGTGAAAAGAATGAGATAAGATTGTATAATCTGAACTATTCACTTCCTGTCTTTGGTTACATAATCGCTTCAGAATTATTTGACTGATCGTGTAGGTTTACGTAAAATCAGTATGCCAGAGATGTTCACTACCAGTCCTCCAACATTTTTTCTGGCATATTTTGAAACATCTTAATACATGAAACTTCCTGGCAGATTAAAACTGTGTGCCCGACCGAGACTCGAACTCGGGACCTTTGCCTTTCGCGTGCAAGTGCTCTACCATCTTTTTTTTCCGGATTCGAGGATTGAAGGATCAGGAAGAGGATGTAGTGGGTTTCTCGAAGTTTTATTTATTTATTTATTTTTATTTTTTTATTATTTTTTTTTCCTTGACAAAGAAAGATCCTACAGCTGCCGTAGCCGAGCGTCCGAGTCGTCTTCTCGTCTGTTGGGAGGGGTTCCCCCCTATTCCGTGCGTAGAGGATCAATATGCTCCAGGATTCTTCATTTTCAGCGTCTCATACCCGGAACGCCCCAGTGAGCAGGAGGATCCGCAAATAATGAACCTAAATAATTTGCGAAACGAGTTCTGTACTTCGGGTGGCGGCTGAAAGCAGCATGTGTTGTCATCAATAGGGACCAAAAGTCGAGTGTGCCTTTGGGAGCATGGCAAAATATGTAGTAAACGGCCATGGCTTTTAGCCAGTTAACGGCGTTCGTTCTGGTTGATGGAAAGTATACGTCGTCGGGGCGCAATAGTTCGACAGGGGAGACTGACTCCGGTAATCGCCGCAAGAGTAACGCCAGCATGCGCTGCGTCAGTAGCCAGCACTGGCTGGTCGCGGCACAAGTCAGACGGTGCGCATCCGAGTCAGCGACTGAGCATGTCGGACACAAGGGGTCGTCCGTCAGATGTACGGAATGTAGCCTCTGACGAGTACG
The DNA here is from genome assembly GCF_023897955.1 of Schistocerca gregaria. Classification (NCBI taxonomy): domain Eukaryota; kingdom Metazoa; phylum Arthropoda; class Insecta; order Orthoptera; family Acrididae; genus Schistocerca; species Schistocerca gregaria. Next base: position 350,841,479 of record NC_064922.1, on the reverse strand, counting down.
AACTTCCCATTCACAACCACGTACCACAATGAACCCACCGTCGTAGGTAGAAAAGGCGTGTGTACCGTTCGCCACACGATGTTCCAGGCAACTTCAGGATGTCTGTGGACGACCGTATTTACAGGTTGCCGCTGTTGATAGAGGCGATAATAGTCTTTTGTGCCGGGCTTGCGTGTGGTCGGAAGTTCTTACCGTAAGTAGCTGAAGTCAAGCAAGAACTCTATGATGTGGGTGAGTGCCGGTGAAATGTGTCCTACAGAAACCGGGGGATGCAGTGAGTGTGGTGCCACTTCCCCTATCAGGGTGCCCGTCAGAGTGGCGTGGGCAGAGGTCAACTTGCGACGCATAGTGTTGAGATAAAGCGATCGCGCCCGGTTATATACATGAATTAAACCGATACCGCCAGCCCGCTGCGGTAGTGTCAGGGTGGCGTATCGGACTTTAAAAACAAGACCGGTGCTTACGAAATGTCCATATGCTGTTTGAAATCTGTCGGCCATCGTAGCCGTCAAGGGAAGGATATGCGCAAAATAGTTCAGTTTTGAGACAAGATAGGTGTTGACATAACGTGTTCTGAGGAGCATATCCAAGCGCCGCAGTTTGTTGTTCTGCAGCAGAGCACGTGTCTGGTGTAGGGGCCGACAGTACGTAGCCGCCGCCGTGCGGCGGACATTGCTATAGAATTGCACTCCTAAACACTTGAGTACGGGCACCTTGTCAAAGGGCACTGCCGTTGTGTGGGAAAGCCCCCCTCCGATATCCATGTATTTTGTCTTCTTCACGTTGATGATGCTCCCAGCGACCGCCCCGTACTGGCGTAGCCACTGTAGCGCCATATGCATTTCATCCTCTGATCTGGCCAGGAACACCACGTCATCGGCGAATGCACCACAACGAAAGGTCACGTCCCGCAAGGAGATACCAGATAATCGCTGCCGTAGACCATGTAAAGCTGGTTCAAGCGCTGCAGCAAATAATATACCCGACAGGGGGCACCCTTGTCGCACTGACCGTCGAACAACAATGTGACCAGCCTGATAACCGTTGACCATCATGCGGGAGCGCCCTCCGTGGACCAGTCGAAGGACCACCTGTGCAGACTCCAGAGAGAGGCCCATGTGCAGCAAAACTGCGCGTAAGAAGCCGTGGTCGACGCGGTCGAATGCGTGGTCAAAATCGACGGCAACAAGGGCGCCTCGTATTTTGCAGGTCGCCGTCAAAGCAATTACGTCGCGGTATGCTGCTAACGCCGTATGTTGCTGACACCACCTAAACATGTCTGATCGGTGTGGATGGCTTTCCCGATAGCGGTGTGGAGACGCGCGCGGAGGATACGGGAGCTTGTAGTCGTTGCTGAGGAGCGTGAGTGGGCGAAAATCCTGCCACCTACAACCACCATTCGGTTTCGGTACTGGGATCAATATGCCTTCTGTGAATTCTGTGGGGACAGTGAAATCAGGGCGGATCAGGTCTTGAAACATTTGGATCCACTTGTCACCCATTAGGTGGTAAAAAGTGCGGTAGAATTCCAGGGGTAAACCGTCCGGTTCAGGCGACTTGTTCGGTGCTCCACGTGCCAAGGTCGATGTCAGCTCTTCGGGTGTAATGGGCAACAGCAGACTATCATCGGGCGCCACGTTCCTAGGGGCGGGAAAATCGTGCAACAGCTCGTCATAATCACGTACATTTCGCGGATCTTCCATGTACAAGGTCCCATAGTGTCTGGCGAACGTGTGCGCGATGTCCGTTTGTGTCACTGCGCGGCCGCCCTCCTCCGTGTTTACCGCCGTAATGAGCTGACGTTTGCGGTGGCGCCTCTCGCGGACAATGTGATACACTGACGCTGTTTCGTTGGGGATATAGTCTTGCACTCGCGCACGGATGCGGACACCTTCTAGCTGCTCCGTCCTGATGCGAAGTAGACGAGCTTTGATGCATTGTACGGACATCTGACGTTCGGGAGACGGTGGTTGCGTCGCTAGCTCACGTAACACTGTATAGTAAAATTCCGATGTTTCCCTTTGCCAGTTCGATCTGTCACGCCCGTAGACCATCAAGGTCTTTCGGAGTGCAGGTTTGACACATCCCAGCCACCACAGCAACGTGGAAGCATACATGGGCAGGCGCCTGATACATCGACGCCACGTGTCAGTGACTGCTCGCCAACACGCTTCCTCGCGAAGGAGGGAGACGTTCAGCGTCCACGGGCCCCTGCTGCGTCTTGTGAGTTGTCGGGGCAAGGTGACAGTGCAGATGTACGCGAGATGGTCCGTGAAGGCCGTCGGCCAGAGTTCTGCATCAGGGGTTGCTGTGCGCAGGGCACGCAAGACGTATATCCGGTCCAGACGACTGGCAGAATGGCTGGTAAAGTGCGTATATCCACTCTGGGTCCCATGATGTAAGAGCCATGTGTCGTGGAGCGCGAGGTCACGTATCAATGCTTGTAGAGCCGGACATGGGACGTAATGCGGTATCTGGTCCTCGGGCCGCAGAACACTGTTAAAATCGCCGCCCACTATGTAATGGTCCATATTTCCTTGCAAAAGTGGGGCTACCTCCTCCGAATAGAAGACATGCCTGTCACCTCGGTGCGAATTACCGGAGGGAGCGTAGACGTTAATGAGGCGGACTGCGACAAGTGTGAGTGCGATGCCTCGCCCGTTCGGCAAGTACGTCACGTCCGTCGGGTCTATGCCATCTCGAAGAAGGATGGCCGTTCCTCCTGCGCCATCGCCTACGGGTAGGCTGTACGTGATGTAGCCATATAGCTCTAAACGCAGCTCCGGACGAACCTCCTGGAGAAGGACAATGTCCAAGTCTGCCGCTCTGATCATGTCGTGTAACATGCGGGTCTTGACAGTGGACATCACTTACATTGACTGTTCCCACTCGGTATGACTGAGACATATCAAGTCGCGGAGGCAGTGTGCCGGTGCAAGCCCATAGTGATCTCACACACCACACAGCCATCCATCAGCACGCTGTGCATTACTGTGCCGTATGAGTCCCTGACTGGCAGAGCCCTCCGGGCTCAATGTCAGCCATGGGCTCTGGTGGAGATATCGATGTGTGCTGTGCATCATCTGAATCCATATCGTTTGCCCAATCACTAGAGACGATTGTGATGTCATTGGGGGCTGGTCGCTTTCACAGGAGCCCACATTTCGGGAGGCGACGCAATGTGGCTCGTTTTCTGGACCACCAGATTTAGGAGTGTGTTCCTTGTCTTCCGGCACCTTCTGGGGAATGATGCCACTGGAGTGCGTTGCACTTGTGGGCGAGTCAATGAAGTCGATGTCTTCCGCCGGCTGCACATCCCTGTCCTGTTCTTCAGCTGACAATCGCCTCTTCTTGTGTCGCTCGGGTGATTTTTGCTTTCGGGTCCGAGATTCGACATCCACTGGAGGGCGGGGCTCGACACAGTCTCGGTCGCTAGGAACCCCTGTGTCCGATCCCGACAGTGACGGTGGCTGGGCGCCCACGACGCTGCGGTGGGCAGAGGCTCTAGGAACCTCTACACCGTTGGGGTGCGTCGTCGTCGACGGCGTTGACTCTCCAACGGAGCTGGCAGCGGCTTGAGGAGGTGGCATGTGTTGATCATCCATCACATCATGTCGTGCCGCCTCCACATACGTTAGCGGGAGAGAGGTCATAGTGGATCGTTGGGGAAGTTCATTGCGGGGCACCTGAACGAGGCGTCACTGCAGACACTCAGTTCTAACGTGGCCCTCCTGGCCGCAGCCCGAACAGGTCCTCGGTTGTCCATCATATATAACAATTGCGCGGCAGCCACCAACGAAAATATATGATGGGACGTGCTTCTTAAGTTCTATGCGCACTTGTCGTACCCCGTTAAGGACAGGGTACGTTTCGAATGTGTTCCATTTCTCCTCTGTGTGACTCAGAACTGTGCCGTATGGCCGCAGCGCATCAACGACTAGGTTGGCAGGAACTTCGAACGGTAGTTCAAAGACGCGCACGGTACGCACCCCCAGACCAGCATGGTCAACTCCTACCACGCTCACGTTGCCGTCTGCGTGGCAGAAGTGAAAGCCGTTCGCAGATCGTTGGAGTAATCTATCGCAGGCCGCTTCGTCAATCAGTTTGTGGTACACTGTGCTGGTTACAATAGACAGATGAATTCCTATCAGTTCTTGTGCTTCTATGTGCATGATGTCTCTGAGAAATCGTTAAATTTCATGGGCCTTCGGTCTCGTGTACGATGCGTTGAACGTTAGCTTGATTGCAGCTTTTCGATATGAGAACGCCATGTCAGGTACTATACGGCAAGAGAACGACGCGACCGCGCGCTGGCGGGTAAACAACAACACCTGCGGAGCACTGGCCGGCGCGCCGAGCCCGTCCGCACCGTATCACGGCTGAAAGCCGACTGTACGACTCACGCCCGGTACTCACAGCTTTACTTCTGCCAGTATCCGTCTCCTACCTTCCAAACTTTACAGAAGCTCTCCTGCGAACCTTGCAGAACTAGCACTCCTGAAAGAAAGGATATTGCGGAGACATGGCTTAGCCACAGCCTGGGGGATGTTTCCAGAATGAGATTTTCACTCTGCAGCGGAGTGTGCGCTGATATGAAACATCCTGGCAGATTAAAACTGTGTGCAGGAGAGCTTCTGTAAAGTTTGGAAGGTAGGAGACGGATACTGGCAGAAGTAAAGCTGTGAGTAGCGGATGCGAGTCGTGCTTCGGTAGCTCAGATGGTAGAGCATTTGCCCGCGAAAGGCGAAGGTCCCGAGTTCGAGTCTCGGTCGGGCACACAGTTTTAATCTGCCAGGAAGTTTCATATCAGCGCACACTCCGCTGCAGAGTGAAAATCTCAATCTAAATACATCTTTCACTCTTCGTGTATAGTGAAAATCTGGTGAATCACGTTTATTACATTCTTTACAAGTAATCTCAAACAATTTAAAAAATATTTCTGCTATTAAATTCCTTGTCCGAAGACCCATCACGTGACTGGCCAACAAATCCGCTGAGATAATCCGCAACTGAAGTTTCTCACATATATTTCTAGAAACGTATCGAAGTAGTAACCATTATTCTGGCATGATGTTTAGAATCTACATTTTTTGTCAGTGTGTATTTCTTTAGTCTGCGAAAAGGCATGAAAAAATAACTAGGAAGTTAGTAACAAATAAATCAGCTAATGTGACAAGATAATCTCAGCTGCCCAAATCAAATGAAAGAGTTCGTACATAGAAAATTTTGCCGAATGTTGCAGAAGGGTTATACTTCTAGGTGGGACACTTTTCTGCAAGGCCATGTGCCACACACTTCATCTGCTATTAGAAGGTTGTTGGCGCAAACAATGTACGAGCGCCATTACCGGTAGACAACCGGTTGAACAACGCCTGTCTTGTAAGAGCTGTTCCTGTCTCGTATGTCTCTGTCTCACAGTATCAACAAGTTAATAACGCACTACCCGCTAATGAAATGTACTACAGCACTCTGTCTACCAGTATTCTGTTTGTCTCAAGATAATACGTAACATGAATGAAACGAATAAAGTGCACTGAAATGAGGTAACCAGATCTATAAGGATGAAACCAGTGAAGATCCAGTGTAGATCCAGTGTCATCCATTGTCAGTTCAGACTGTTCAAGTGCGCTGAACTTGCGATCTAATGTATACGAATACGCACAGTGACTAGGAGTCAGACCCTAAATTTCCTGTTCATCTCGAGCAGGCGCCTTAACCATTATGCTATCCAAGCATGACTCCAGAAACGACCCAAAATTAAATTGTCACTTAATTTTAAACCTTGATATACGAGCACTGTTGCTCAAGGTCCCCCTTCAGGATGTATGGGAATAGTTCCAGTGAATGGGAATTTGAGCCAGGCATGTGCGTGTGCTCAGACGTCCTAATGGTTACGGCGATTGCTCGCAGTAAGCAGGTATCTACGTTCGAGTCCCGGTATGGTGCCAATTTTCAAATGGTGCTCCAGTTTTATAGCTCTGATATACAGAGGAGGGACTCTAGGATTGTTGTAAAAACATTTTGAATCATTTTTTGTGTAAACTTCCTGCACAGTGGTAAAGGGTCGACTGTTTTGCAGTATTTTTTTTGGAGGACAACTGCAATCATTTCAGCCATGATCCGAAATAAGGTAACTTTTGTGGGAATAATAGCAGTTAAATATCTCCATCAAAGAATGTTGTATATCACATTTTTGGCAAAGCTGAGTTTTCATTGAGACATGAGACATGCTGCCACGGCAACGGATGTCTTTTTTCTGTTTACAAGTTTAGCTATTTGTTATTGTGAAGTTGAACATCCTAGAATAACTTTGTATATTGGTGGAAATGGCGGACGCGGCTATTGTAAGCTTCACTCCAAAGCATTCTGTATCGTTCAAAAGGAAGGAAAACGGATTCATCGTATTGGAAGCAGAATGTCAAGAAATGTAGAAGGAACGGTGAAAAATCTTACATTTCTACAGTTGGTGAAGAAAAACCTGAAGAAACTATATCAGACATGGTACGTACAAGTACATTGTATATCGTTATAAAGTAAAAATTGTACACTAAAATAATATAATTGGTATGGCCTTGATGTAGGCGAAACAACAACTGAACAGTGGTACTTTTGTACAGCTTCCTCGTTTTGACAGGATATTTCACAACAGCAGAGAGTAAGTTTATTGTTTCTATCTTGGGACTGTACTTTTGCATGAATGGGAAAAAGAAGAACAGTAATAGAAGTCATCATTACCTACGAATGGAAATACTTAATATCTGAAGCTTGTTTAAGTCCACCTATTATTACAAAGGAAATGGGCCAGTATGATTCTGGTGCTGCCAGTGCTCTGGAAGTAATTATGAAGTCTGACCCACACTTGAAAATGACTAGTGACATTGTTGAATATCAATGCAGATGATCCAAATGCAGTGTATTTGTGTCGGGGGCGTAATTTCATTCAACCCTGGATAAAAACAAAAGAGAAAATAATGATCAATAACTATTATGAGGATTCCCTTGTTGCATTAAGAGCTTCCGAGCAAAATGAGCGACTTATTCGGTAGGTATATTATGCCTTGACAAACAATACAGGTGAGTTGTGTGAACTTACCTTCTGAGTGAACAGTTAGATTTATTTTTTTCCTCTGTTTAATTTTTTCTTTGTTTTCCTTTGTCTTACCCCGTATAGTTGTTTTTCAGCTTGGAGGTCGCTTATATAAACACACAGTATTATTTCAGTATGTCAGTAATATATTCTGTTAATGCCTCCCAATATTTTTGCCACTGTAGCAGAAAATTAATATTTTTTCATATGCAATGTTATTTCACAAGGTACTTTTTCAGGATAAGCATCGTTCTTACACGGAAAGCTACGCAAAAATTAAAATATGTAAAATATGCTGAATACATATTGGTATTATGTAATACGTACTGTGTCACTTGACAATACATAGTAAAACGTATCAATATACAGTTTCCAAGAAAAACAGCGATTACTTTTACTTCCTAAAAAATTATGAAATATGGGTACACAACCTTGAGGGAGATTTTCAATTATTTGAGTTTGTAATTATGTAATAGGCGTATTTAAACTGTTTTAGCATGTAATTATCTGAACTGTTTCTTATTTAAATTGTTTTGTTAATTAAATTGCATTGTGTATTATTGAGAAAGAGCGGGAAACCGCGCATAGATACATTTTGAGAAAGAGCGGGAAACAGCGCGCAGTAATACATCTGTAATGGTAGCAGGGATTGTCTGCACCAAAAACCATTGTTGGCGGCGAGACCGCACTTTTGTAGCATTGAGCGTTGGAAGCGAGCAGTTGCGAGTAAGATGTGAGACGAGGCAGTCGTAGCTAGCGAGACATGAGAGGAGGTCGCTGTAAGCGAGGTATGAATTAACACTTTGAAAGAAGCGGTGTGCTCGCCAGCCACTCGCTATATGTAGCGCAATGCTAGTTTTTAAGAAGTTTTGTAAAGAACTATGCCCCTTGTAATTGTTTGTCAAGATCGTTCTCGGAATATAGTTAACTTCTACCAGATTAAATGCATTAAGAATTTTCTATCCCAAAATCATTCACGTAAATGCTTTACGGAATTTATTGTTATCTTAAAAGAAAAGTCTAAACTGAGCTTCAGCTTTTATCAAATCTATTGTGATCGTAAGATTTCAAAACACAGTATCCTCCGAAGAACAAAATATGCACAGGATCGAGATTATTACTGATTCTCAAGATAACGATTGTTATATCGCACTATACACGAACACACTTAATAATGACTTGGTAGAGGAACAGGAGTACAATATGTTCGAGACAATTACACGCAAGGTAGACAATAGTGTAGCAAAATGCGACGCAGAACGCACAGAACTTGAAAATATTCTGGTACAACACAAAGCAGTTTTTGCCAATGTTCCAGGAACAATGACAGGATTTATGTACGAATTTCAAGTGAAACCTTCCCGTCTAATATTGGATGAACGTTTGCTTGCTGACCGAACGCTGCGTCTCTTAAAATCTTTTAACTGCTGCTCTGTCAAGACTACCTGCTGATTATTACGACGAAACATAAAATGTGTTGTCGCCGTGGCCCTCAGTCGTTACCTGAAATTATTAAGACTGATTCTTACCTTTAATTATTTATACTGGATCGCCATCTGACTGCTACAGCAAACTGTGGAATGAATATACTTACTTCTCTTTAACATAATTATAAGCTGCTGGTGGAGTTTCATAATACTTTGTGACTGGAATTCTTTAAGTTGGAAGTTAATTTAGATTTGATAAAAGCTGAAGCTCAGTTTAGACTTTTCTTTTAAGATAACAATAAATTCCGTAAAGCATTTACGTGAATGATTTTGGGATAGAAAATTCTTAATGCATTTAATCTGGTAGAAGTTAACTATATTCTGAGAACGATCTTGACAAACAATTACAAGGGGCATAGTTCTTTACAAAACTTCTTAAAAACTAGCATTGCGCTACATATAGCGAGTGGCTGGCGAGCACACCGCTTCTTTCAAAGTGTTAATTCATACCTCGCTTACAGCGACCTCCTCTCATGTCTCGCTACCTACGACTGCCTCGTCTCACATCTTACTCGCAACTGCTCGCTTCCAACGCTCAATGCTACAAAAGTGCGGTCTCGCCGCCAACAATGGTTTTTGGTGCAGACAATCCCTGCTACCATTACAGATGTATTACTGCGCGCTGTTTCCCGCTCTTTCTCAAAATGTATCTATGCGCGGTTTCCCGCTCTTTCTCAATAATACACAATGCAATTTAATTAACAAAACAATTTAAATAAGAAACAGTTCAGATAATTACATGCTAAAACAGTTTAAATACGCCTATTACATAATTACAAGTTCTTCAATTATAATACGCTAGAAATTACTTTTGCGTAGCTGGTGCACATTATCCTTTATATCTTTTGCAAATAAAGCAGACTTCGATATGTCAGATTTAATAAACGTAGCAAATATAGATCAGCTTCGAAATCTGGATACTACTGTAACGGAAATGGAAAGTATTAGACCATGAAGCACCTGTCCAATATTCATCAAACTTTGAAGGGTTGTTCATCGGGTAAGAAGTATGAAATGATTAAACTTTTCTTCCATTTGGAATTTTTCTGTCATCAGTATGAGGTGTATCCCACGCGGACATGAATACATTTAAATAATCATTGTCATATACAAACAACCAGTCTCCGAATGTTACCCTGAGATTCTTGCCAAGCACGAAACACATGCTGTGTTACTTCCTGGTAGGGGATGGTATGAAAGCATTTGTATTTTTTTCGCATCCCAGACATTCTCTGTGGGTGACAAAACAGCGGACTCGACAATACAGTCAAGACCGTGCACATTCGTAAACGTGTCTGTGGTGTGAAAATTTAGTACAATCCTGTTGGAACATGCCATTTGGTATCCTAGTCGCCATGTCCAGTGGGGGCTGTAATTATTGTATGGCAGCAATACTTGGTAGATATGCTAATGGAATACGGAACCATCTCCAGCCTGCTAGAGTATCTTGGGCCATCAACTTCCGTTAAGCAGTGAACGAAAAACCAGAGTTGCAAATTTTTACTTTTTAATCACACGATTACTAGTTTCGAGCCAAGGCAGATTTTCAAATCATCCTAACAGTCGAAAATTGCATTTCCGAAAATGTCAAAAATGTGCAATGAACAGTTACAGTGTATAAATTGTACTCTATGCACTGTAATTGTTCATTGGACAGACACAGTTATTGGTAGGCACTGTAGCTGTTGATTGCACATTTTTGAAATCTTCGGAAATGTCATTTTTGACTACGTTACGATGATCTGAAAATGGGTCTCGGCCTGAATCTAGTCATCGAGTAAATACAAAGTAAAAATTTGCAACTTTGGACTGGTTTTTCGTACTACAGGCCTAACGTTGAATTTACCATTAACACCTGATTACATATTTTGTTCAGCATGAGCACCAAAGACGTCGATGAGGAACCGCGTCTATAAAAAGGCGTAATCAACAGTTCCTCGCAGCGGTTCCGGTGGAGTCTGAGCAGCATATTCCTTTGTCCTGGCATTCGGATGAAGTAGATAACTAACGTGTCCACGGTAGACGCGTTCTTTTAGATACCCCCGGAGCCAATAGTCACATGGATTCAGATAAGGTGATCTTGCAGGTGATGCATCTGGAAAACCTCTGGAGATAACACGTTAGTGGACGATTGAATTAAGCAGATCTTTCGCTGAGTGTGGGACATGACGTGTTGCCCCATCTTGCAAGAAAACAGTTGTTTCCACATAGTAGCGCTCTTCCAAAGCAGGAATCGCATTAGATCTCGATAATGTGCAGACGTCACACTCCCTCTAGATGCATTCTCATAAAACAAGGACGGGCGGAGAGTAAAGCTCCTTTTGAGTCCACACCACACAGTCACACACAACGAACGCAGTATAAAATGTGCCTTACCACTCCACAGAATATTGCCCAGCTACGTTTCATCAAGTTCGATTAGTGCCAGAAACCGAAGAGCAAATCAAAACGTATCTGCGAATGACTTTTTAGTTGTTGCAACGTTTGGATCTTGGTGTTGACCATGGGGTGGACAATTCTCGTGACATTGCACGAGCAGTAGCACTACCCAGGAAAAGTGCTGTCAATAACTTCCACCGGAATTGGACGCCTTCCTCTTAGAGGTGGCACCCGAAGCTTACCGTGTTTTCGAATTTCATACTCGTGTTCTTTAAACCATTTAATGACGTCGGACCTCTCTTCAGATCTTTATAAAAGACATCGTATTTTCTCCAGTGACTGTAACACTTTCTTTATTTCACGATTTCAATTTCGGCCTTAGGCCATTATCAAGTGCAGATTATGTGGCTTTAAGCCATGTCAACTTAAAATGTTCTACATTATTGTGAATCCCAGGAATAAGAAGTTAATCTCTTCAGATCTTTCAGGCGGCGATACTCTCTCAATCCCACAATGTAATTGCTGCTGTTCACATAAAACGGTTTCAGTAACACTGCAGTGTCTCTTTTCTCTTCAGCCATACTGCTCACTCGCGTTATGGCTTGCAAGATGATACCTTGGATGTCTTACCGTCATACAATCAGTGTACAGAGTTAGGTTTTCACCTGGCTGCTAAATTGGAAACTTTTTTTCAGTTTAAATCGGTTCTACATTAGCGTATCTGCTAAGTTTCGCTGTCATACGGTAACCGTATCCCACATTCGACCTCTGTGAATAGCTGAACTTTAGTTATAACTTGCCGGTATGACAACAACACATACTGGAGAGCAATAAGTCTCCCCGTAACAATCAGCAATTCAGTCTTGTGGTCATACCCTTTAAATCCCCACACGATTCCGTTAGGCTGGGCGGTATGGGTCTCGAGAATCGGTGCCTCCCGTGGCCTTTCACCACGTCGTGCTCGCACACGATGATACCGACCTGACCGCAACAAACAAAAGCACAATCAACGGTGAACATCACAGGATGGCATTCAGTCCGAGCTGAGTCTCGCTGTACATCGTGCCTGCCTCCGATGTGGTACGACGACTGCGACAAAACAAGCGAACTCTCGACCCAGTTTCAAGTAAAATAATTCCTACAGATCTTGGTGACTCGCAGGCCGGACCTTCCACCCTGATTTCAACTGATGTCATCCGTCTGTTCGTCAGAACCAGTCGAACAATACCACGATCTCCTTGTGGTGTAGACCCTCCGGAAGGATCCCTTGCCACACTATTGTTCTGAGCTCATTTCGTCAACACTCATTCTGAAATAACTCCATTACAGCTAATCCTGTAAAGGGCATCGGCATGTTGATCCAATCTAAATACGAAAGACGCAAACCACTGCACTGCGCGTGGCGGAGTGTAGCCTGTACCACTACTAATTTCATTTCGTGTTCCACTCACAAATATGTTGTTGTTATGGTTTTCAGTCCTGAGACTGGTTTGATGCAGCTCTCCATGTTACTCTATCCTGTGCAAGCTTCTTCATCTCCCAGTACCTACTGCAACGTACATCCTGCTGAACCTGCTTACTGTATTCATTTCTTGGTCTCCCTCTACGATTTTTACCCTCCACGGTGCCCTCCAATACTAAATTGGTGATCCCTTGATGCCTCAGAACATGTCCTACCAACCAATCCCTTCTTGTGGTCAAGTTGTGCCACAAACTTCTCTTCTCCCCAATCCTATTCAATACTTCCTCATTAGTTATGTGATCTACTCATCTAATCATCAGCATTCTTCTGTAGCACCACATTTCGAAAGTTTCTATTCTCTTCTTGTCCAAACTATTTATCGTCCATGTTTCACTTCCATACATGGCTACACTCCATACAAATACTTTCAGAAATGACTTCCTGACACTTAAATCTATACTCGATGTTAACAAATTTCTCTTATTCAGAAACGCTTTCCTTGCCACTGCCAGTCTACATTTTATATCCTCTCTACTTCGACCATCATCAGTTATTTTGCTCCCCAAATAGCAAAACTCCTTTACTACTTTTTCTCATTTCCTAATCTAATTCCCTCAACATCACCCGACTTAATTCGACTACATTCCATTATCCTCGTTTTGCTTTTGTTGATGTTAATCTTATATCCTCCTTTCAAGACACTATCCATTCCGTTCAACTGCTCTTCCAAGTCCTTTGCTGTCTCTGACAGAATAACGATGTCATCGGTGAACCTCAAAGTTTTTCTTTCTTCTCCATGGATTTTAATACCTACTCCAAATTTTTCTTTTGTTTCCTTTACTGCTTGCTCAATATACAGATTGAATAACATCGGGGAGAGACTACAACCCTGTCTCACTCCCTTCCCAACCACTGCTTCCCTTTCATGCCCCTCGACTCTTATATCTGCCATCGGGTTTCTGTACAAATTGTAAATAGTCTTTCGATCCCTGTATTTTACCCCTGCCACCTTCAGAATTTGAAGGAGAGTATTCCAGTCAACAATGTCAAAAGCTTTCTCCAAGTCTACAAATGCTAGAAACGTAGGTTTGCCTTTCCTTAATCTTTCTTCTAAGATAAGTCGTAGGGTCAGTATTGCCTCACGTGTTCCAACATTTCTACGGAAGCCAAACTGATCTTCCCCGAGGTCCGCTTCTATTAGTTTTTCCATTCGTCTGTAAAGAATTCGTGTTAGTATTTTGCAGCTGTGACTTATTAAACTGATATTTCGGTAATTTTCGCATCTGTCAACACCTGCTTTCTTTGGGATTGGAATTATTATATTCTTCTTGAAGTTTGAGGGTATTTCGCCTGTCTCATACATCTTGCTCACCAGATGGTAGAGTTTTGTAAGGACTGGCTCTCCCGAGGCCGTCAGTAGCTCTAATGGAATGTTGTCTACTCCAGGGGCCTTGTTTCGACTCAGCCGTTTCAGTGCTCTGCCAAACTCTTCGTGCAGTATCGTGTCTCACATTTCATCTTCATCTACATCCTCTTCCATTTCCACAATATTGTCCTCATGTAAATCACCCTTGTATAGACCCTCTATATACTCCTTCCACCTTTCTGCTTTATCTTATTTGCTTAGAACTGGGTTTCCATCCAAGCTCTTGATGTTCATACAAGTGGTTCTCCTACCTCCAAAGGTCTCTTTAATTTTCCTGTAGGCAATATCTATCTTACCCCTAGTGAGATAAGCCTCTACATCCTTACATTTGTCCTCTAGCCATCCCTGCTTAGCCATTTTGCACTTCCTGTCGATCTCATTTTTGAGATTTTTGTATTCCTTTTTGCGTGCTTCATTTACTGCATTTTTATATTTTCTCCATTCATCAATTAAATTCAATATTTCTTCTGTTACCCAAGGATTTCTAGCAGCCCTCGTCTTTTTACCTACTTTATCCTCTGGTGCCTTCACTACTTCATCCCTCAGAGCTACCCATTCTTCTTCTACGGTGTTTCTTTCCCCCATTGCTGTCAATTGTTCCCTTATGCTCTCCTTGAAACTCTGTACAACCTCTGGTTCTTTCAGTTTATCCAGGTCCCATCTCCTTAAATTCCCACCTTTTTGCAGTTTCTTCAGTTGTAATCTACAGGTCATAACCAATAGATTGTGGTCAGAGTCCACATCTGCCCCTGGAAATGTCTTACAATTTAAAACCTGGTTCCTAAATCTCTGTCTTACCATTATATAATCTATCTAATAACTTTTAGTATCTCCAGGGTTCTTCCATGTATACAGCCTTCTTTTATGATTCTTGAACCAAGTGTTACCTATGATTAAGTTGTGCTCTGTGCAAAATTCTACCAGGCGGCTTCCTCTTTCATTTCTTCGCCCTAGTCCATATTCACCCACTACGTTTCCTTCTCTCCCTTTCCCTACTACCGAATTCCAGTCACCCATGACTATTAAATTTTCATCTCCCTTCACTATCTGAATAATTTCTTTTATTTGATCATACATTTCTTCAATTTCTTCGTCATCTGCAGAGCTAGTTGGCATATAAACTTGTACTACTGTAGTAGGTGTGGACTTCGTATCTATCTTTGCCACAATAATGCGTTCACTATGCTGTTTGTAGTAGCTTACCAGCGTTCCTATTTTCCTATTCATTATTCAAGCTACTCCTGCATTACCCCTATTTGATTTTGTGTTTATAACCCTGTAGTCACCTGACCAGAAGTCTTGTTCCTCCTGCCACCGTACTTCACTAATTCCCACCATATCTAACTTTAACCTATCCATTTCCCTTTCTAAATTTTCTGACCTACCTGCCCGATTAAGGGAACTGACATTCCACGCTTCGATCCGTAGAACGCCAGTTTTCTTTCTCCTGATAACAATATCCTCTTGAGTAGTCCCCGCCCCGAGATCCGAATGGGGGACTATTTTACCTCCGGAATATTTTACCCAAGAGGACGCCATCATCATTTAATCATACAGTAAAGCTGCATGCCCTCGGGAAAGATTACGGCTGTAGTTTCCCCTTGCTTTCAGCCGTTCGCAGTACCAGCACAGCAAGGCCGTTTTGGTTAGTGTTACAAGGCCAGATCAGTCAATCATCCAGACTATTGCCCCTGCAACTACTGAAAAGGCTGCTGCCCCTCTTCAGGAACCACACGTTTGTCTGGCCTCTCAACAGATACCCCTTCGTTGTGGTTGCACCTACGGCACGGCTATCTGTATCGCTGAGGCACGCAAGCCTCTCCACGAACGGCAAGGTCCATGGTTCATGCGGGGAAAACGACTGCCTATATGCCTCTGTACAAGCCATAACTTATTTTCGTTGTCCTTACGTTGCATGTAAGTTGGCGGCAGTGGAACTGTTTTGCAGTCATCTTCATATTCCAATTCTCAAAATTTTCTCAGTTTTGTTAATCGAAAAGAACGTCGTCTTTCCTCCAGGGATTTCCAGCTGACTTCCCGCAGCATCTCCGAAATAGTTCCGTCTTGTTCGAACCTATCGGTAAGAAATGTAGCAGCCCGCCTCTGAAATGCTTTGATGTCTTCCTTTAACTAGACCTGGTGGAGGTACCAAGCCATCGAGCAGTACACAAGAATGGTTCGAACTAGTGTCATATATGCGGTCTTCTTTTCAGATGAACCACATTTTCCTAAAATTCTCCCAGTAAGCCAAATCGACCGCTCGCATTCCCTACTACCGTCCTTACATGCTCCTTGCATTTCATATTCAACTTTTCGCATGATATTTAATCGATGTCCCCCAGTCAACAGCCACACTACTGATGAAGTATTCGATCGTTATGAGTCTGTTTTTTTCCACTCATAGGCATTAACTTACATTTCTCGAGAATTGAAGCTATCTGTCATACATCACACATATTTAAAATTTTCTGTAATGATTTACGCTGATAAGCCAAAACATTATGACCACTGCCCACCGCGACGTTCGATGATGCTTGGTAGCGTTGCGGCCACTTCATGTGGTAACAAAAGTATGTAAGTGGAGGAGACACGGACGGGAGACAACCCCAGCGAAGATATGGGCTGCAGATGGGTTAATCAATTGCGATAAGTGACTTTGGCAAAGCATATCGTCATTACGCAGACCCTGTGAACAAGTAAAACGACGCAGCTGGTCGAATGTTTATGTGGTACTGGTGTGAAGATCTACGGAAAGAGGTAGAAGGACATTGAAACTACCAATAGGCGCTAAATGATTGGACATCCACGACTCTTCACATAACGTAGGGTTCGTAGGCTTGTCTGCTCTGTAAAGTAGGACACACAGTGATCCGTGGCATCCTTTCCAAAAGAGGACGATGCTTGTGTACGAACAAGTGTTTCGGAGCACACCGATCATCGTACATTGTTGAACATGGAGCTCCGCAGCAGACCAACCCCACGTGTTCACATGTGGACCGACCGACGTAGTCCATTAAGATTGCAGTGGGCATGGGATTATCAGGATTCGACTGCCGATAAATAGAAATCTGTCGGCTGCTGCGGTGAATGACATTTTGGCTGCACGAGGTCGATAGTCGTCTCCGTAAACACAGTTATCGAGGTGAACGGCGGCTCGAATCGTGCAGCAAGCCACGGACGCGGGCTGGTGGGAACAGTATTATGCCATGCGAGACATTCTCCTATGCACGAATGGGTCCTGCGATAGTAATCGAAGACTAGCTGACCGCTGAGAACCATCTGCTTCGTTACGTTTTCCCCAACGGCGGTGTCGTCTTTCAGCAATATAATTGTTCGTGTCTCGGAGCAAGAATCGTGCTACAATAGTTCAAGGATCATTATAGTTAACTCACGTTGATGTCTTGGCGACCAAGTTCGTCTGATGTAAATCCTATGGAGCTCATCTGGGTCGCCATTATACACAAATCAGCGGTCTGTTGGTTAAGCAAATTTCATGACCTGACCGTGAATGCCAGATATATCCGAAAACCTACCAAAAAACTTTCCGATCTTTGATAAGCACAATCAATGGTGTATTTCGTTCCAAAGACGGACAACCAAGCTACACACATAAAAAGAAAGTTTCGCATCACATCGGTTCCGGGAGTTCCAGAACCTGTACAGAAAATTGGAACAGAGACCAAAATAAACATTATTTTGGCCCTTATTAGTGTTCATGAAAACCACACATTGCATGTTGAACCACCACACAGCGAGCCCGCTCGGTTAGCCGTGCGGTCTAACGCACTGCTTTCCGCCCGGCGGATTAGAGTCTACGTCCGTTGTGCTGGCCAGTCTGGAGGTTCCCATTTGCCTCGGCTAATGCGGGCTGGTTCCCCTTAATCAGCCTCAGTTACACTACGTCGGCGATTGCTGCACAAACACTTTCTCCACGTACGCGTACACCATAATTACTCTACCACACAAACATTGGGGATATACGCGTCTGGTGTGAGACTTTCCCGGGGGAGGAAGGGGGGGGGGGCGGTCCACTGGGTGCCGAACCGCAGCGGTAGCGTGAGTGGACTGTCGTAGACTGTTGTGGAGTTGTGAACCACTGAGGGCTACGGCAGGGTCGAAGCCTCTCCGTCGTTTCTAGGTCCCCGGTTCCACACAATACAATGCCATACAGAGAGATCTTCAGAGGTGGTGGTACAGACTGCTGTACACACCGCTACCTCTAACACCCAGCAGCATGTCTTCTTCCATTGATGCATGCCTGTATTCGTCGAGGCATACTATCGACAAGTTCATCAAGCCACAGTTGATGCAGATTGTCTCACTCTTCAATAGCGATTCGGCGTGTATCTCTCAGAGCGGTTGGTGGGTCACGTCGTCCGTAAACAACCCTTTTCAATCTATGCCATTCATGTTCGATAGGGTTCATGTCTGGAGAACGTGCTCGGCACTCAAGTCAAGCGATGTCATTATCATGAAGGAAGTCATGCACAAGACGTGCACGATGGCGGCGCGAATTGTCGTCCATGACGATGAATGCCTCGGCAATATGCTGCCAATATGCTCGCCAATATGGTTGCACTCTAGGTCGGAGGATGCCATTCACGTATCGTGCAGCCGTTACGGAGGCTTCCATGACCACCAGAGGCGTACGGTGGATCCAAACAATGCCACCCCAAAACAGAAGGGAACCTTCACCTTCTGCATTCACTGGACAGTGTGTCTAAGGCGTTCAACCTTACCAGGTTGCCTCCAAACACGTCTCCAACGATTGTCTGGTTTGTAAGTAGGCTGTTTAAGTTTTTTTATTGGTCACGCCGCCGCCACGTAGCGCTCTGTATGAAAATCACTGGCTGTGCCGTGTGCAGTCTGTGGCTGGTTGGCATTGTTGTAATACTCGCCATTGTAGTGTTGGGCAGCGGCAGCTGGATGCTAACAGCGCGTAGCGTTGCGCAGTTGGAGGTGAGCCGCCAGCAGTGGTGGACGTGGGGAGAGAGATGGCGGAGTTTTGTAATTTGTAAGACTGGATGTCATGAACTATCATATATTTTTTCACTATTAAGGTAAATACACTGTTTGTTCTCTATTAAAATCTTTCATTTGCTAACTATACCTATCAGTAGTTAGTGCCTTCCGTAGTTAGAATCTTTTATTTAGCTGGCAGTAGTGGTGCTCGCTGTATTGCAGTAGTTCGAGTAACGAAGATTTTTTCTGAGGTAAGTGATTTGTGAAAGGTATAGATTAATGCTAGTCAGGGCCATTCTTTCGTAGGGATTTTTGGAAGTCAGATTGCGTTGCGCTAAAGATATTGTGTGTCAGTTTAAGCACAGTCTAGTAAAAATTTTTCTAAGGGGACGTTTCAGGTTGAAGGCATATGCAACACTTATCGGTGAAGAGAACGTGATGCCAATCCTGAGCGGTCATGTTGTTGTACCACGCTGCATGGTGACGTGCTTGCAGAGATCGATTTCGCCATGGACGTCGGGAGTGGAGTTGAGCATCATGCAGCCTATTGCGCACAGTCTTGAGTCGTAGCACGATGTCTATCATTGAACATGGTGGCATTGCTGTCAGGGTTCCTCCAAGTCATAATCCGTAGGTGGTTGTTATCCACTGCAGTAGTAGCTCTTGGGAGGTCTGAACGAGACATTTCATCGACAGTTCCTGTCTCTCTTTATCTCCTCCATGTCCGAACAACATCGCTTTGGTTCACTCCAAGACGCCTGGACACTCCCTTTGTTGAGAGCCTCTCCTGGCACAGAGTAACAATGCGGAAGCTATGGAACTGCGTAATTGACCGTCTAGTCATGGTTGAACTACAGACAACACGAGCCATGTACCTCCTTCCTGGTTGAATGACTCGAAATCGCCTGTCGGACCCCGTCCGTCTAATAGGCGCTCCTCATGCATGGTGGTTTACATCTCTGGGTGGGTTTTGTGACATCTCTGAACAATCAAATAGACTGTGTCCTTGATACAATATTCACAGTCAACGTCTGTCTTAGGAGTTCTGGGTATGGCGGTAATGCAAAACTTTTTTTGATCTGTATATTAAGCAGATGGTCATAATTTTGTGAATAATCAATGTATGTATATAGAAAATAACAGCGATCCTATTACACACCATGACGATATCCTTGTGTCTAGTGAACGCTTGTCGTCGAAGTCAGGGTACTGGGTTCTGTTACTCTAAAAGTCTTCGAGCCACTCGTATATCTGGGAACCTATTTTATATGCTCGTGCCTACGTTAATATTCTCAGTGGAGCACGATGTCAAATGCTTTTAGGAAATCTAGGAATATGGACACTGACTGTTACTCCCCATCAATAGTTCGCAATATGTCATTTGAGAAAAGGGCAAGATGAGTTTCACACGACCGATCCTTTTTGAAACCATTCTGATCCATGAATGGAAGGTTTTCCGTCTCCCATGTTTCTAACGCCAATGACAAAACTTTTCTGAAAGTTTGAAAATAGAGATCAGATGCAGGTATGTATCCTCCGGGCATACTGTGGTGCTAACTCTACCGCAGACGTTCCTCCAACGATAGACAAACCCAATAGACATTATGTTCCTCCTCCATTCATCATCATGTCATGCTTCTTTTTCTGCCCTAAAATAAGGAAAATGTGCATATTTCGGGACGATAATTTAACCAACATACCCTACATTCGAGGAAATACAGGGATATTAGTTCGCTAGCATTCGGTCAAGGTGTCACTCTTTACATTTTCCTCTGAGTATAATAAGTCAGTCACTAAATATTTTTTGTTCCTGGGCCGACAAAACGAGTCAATACAACCTGCTGATGACAGATTCGAGGTACGTTGACTTAGTAGGCGTAAATATACAACAAAAAGTTACCGAACTAATTTGTGCATTGGTTACCACTCAGAATCCGTATTCGGAAGGACGACACTTCAAATCCGCGTCCGGCCTCCTAGATCCAGGTTTCCTGTGATTTCCCTAAATCGCTCTAGGCAGATGACGGGATGGTTACTATGAAAGAGCACGGCCGTTTTCATTCCCCATTCTTAAAATAATCAGATCTTGTTTTCCATCTTTAATGACTTCATCTTCCTCCTTTTTACCAGAAAAAATGTAATATCGTTTCACTAAACACTTCCCCCCACCAACTCCAAAAACTTTGGGGAAAAAATCTATAACCCTGAAAGCAAACCGGTTCACCTTAGGTAGCATGCAGTAGGATGACAAATCAAAGACAGTTGGCCTCTCACTTGGGGGGGGGGGTTGGAAAAGTTTATCGTAAAATTGGTGACCGGGGCGAGATTTGCTTTTCCTTGCGGTGAGTTACTTATCGGAAGAATACCCAACAGCTCACTCCTGTACAGAATCGTATTGTTGTGCAACGAGTGGTTCCCACGATTGGACGCTGCGAGTGAGGCATGGAGGCATGTGAGCATGCACTGCCAACAGTAATCTACCAATAGGAAACGTGAAAGGACGTCACGTGCGGCATCGCGGTTTGAGAGCTGAGCGTGGAATCCAGAACTGTCACTCTCTCTCCTTATAGTCTCTAACCTGACATATATCCCCTCCTTGCTCCCGCATAATCAAGTCGGAATGATCCCTCGAATCCAATGGCAACCTGGCCACCCTGCTTAGGGGCGCACTTTTTACTGCGTATCATGATTTACATTTTCTCTATTCAGAAAATCTTCCTGTCCTTATTTAAAAATTCCACCTTGGATACCCACTCCTGAGACTTGACCCATCGACGTCCCGAACAGCAAGTTGTAATATGGATCTCGAGTTTAGCTAATGCTAAAAAGTTGCGCAGAAGGCCTGCGATGATTATGTGATCAACTTATAAACAGCTTTAACACTGCTGTAGGTTGCTAAATACAGTACTGGCCATTAAAATTGCTACACCAAGAAGAAATGCAGATATTAAACGGGTATTCATTGGACAAATATATTATGCTAGAACTAACATGTGATTACATTTTCACGCAATTTGGGTGCATAGAGCCTGAGAAATCAGTTCCCATAACAACCACATCTGACGTAATAACGGCCTTGATACGCCTGGGCATTGTGGCAAACAGAGCTTGGATGGGGTGTACAGATACAGCTGCCCATGCAGCTTCAACACGATACCAAAGTTCGTCAAGAGTAGTGAGTGGCGTATTGTGACGAGCAAGTTTCTCAGCCACCATTGACCAGACGTTTTCAATTGGTGAGAGATCTGGAGAATGTGCTGGCCAGGGCAGCAGTCGAACATTTTCTGTATCCAGAAAGGCCCGTATAGGACCTGCAACATGCGGTCGTGCATTATCCTACTGAAATTTAGGGTTTCGCAGGTATCGAATGAAGGGTAGAGCCACGGGTCGTAACACATCTGAAATGTAACGTCCACTGTTCAAAGTTCTGTCAATGTGAACAATAGGTGACCGAGACGTGTAACCGACGGCCCCCATACCATGACGCTGGTAGATACGCTAGAATGGCGATGACGAATACAAGCTTCCAATGTGCGTTCACCACGATGTCGCCATACACGGATGCTACCATCATGATGCTGTAAACAGAACCTGTTTTCATCCGAAAAAATTACGTTTTGCCATTCGTACACCCAGGTTCGTCGAGTACACCATCGCAGGCGCTTCTGTCTCTGACGCAGGGTCAAACGTAACCGCAGCCATGGTCTCCGAGCTGATAGCCCATGCTGCTGCAAACGTCGTCGAACTGTTCGTGCAGATGGTTTTTGTCTTGCAAACGTCCCTATCTCTTGACTCAGGGATCGAGACGTGGCTGCACGATCCGTTACAGCCCTGCGTATAAAATGCCTGTCATCTCGACTGCTAGTGATACGAGGCCGTTGGAATCCAGCACATCGTTGCGTATTACCCTCCTGAACCCACCGATTCCATATTCTGCTAACAGTCATTGGGTCTCGACCAACGAGAGCAGCAATGTCGCGATACAATAAACCGCAATCGCGATAGTCTACAATCCGACCTTTATCAAAGTCGGAAACGTGATGGTACGCATTTCTCCTCCTTACACGATACACCACAACAACGTTTCACCAGGCAACGCCGGTCAGCTGTTGTTTGTGTATGAGAAGTCGGTTGGAAACTTTCATTATGTCAGCACGTTGTAGGTGTTGCCACCGGCGCCAACCTCGTGTGAATGCTTTGAAACGCTAATGGTTTGCATATCACAGCATCTCCTTCCTGTCGGTTAAAGTTCACGTCTGTAGCACGTCATCTTCGTGGTGTAGCAATTTTAATGGCCAGTAGAGTAACAAGAATCTATTTGTAATGAAAACTCGAGAGAAGAATGCCGCGCGTGTCCTACCATCAGAGTATCGGACAAATGCTTGGTGCAAAGTATGTTGTCAGGTGGTACGTCGGCTGACATCGGTGCTGGCAGAGCTACCTCCGAGGACGACGCCTTCCCCGCCCCTGCCTGCTGTCCGCCGCCTGCTGGCGAGTGATGACCCTGAGTGTGTGGCACGCGTCGATCGGCGTCGCAAGGCCGGCATAACTTATTCCGACTGATGTCGCCGCCCGCCTAAGACGCTAATACAGGCTCACTAATGCGTCGCTCTCCAGGCGCCTCCTCCTGCATAATAAATGGGGCTCCATTAAATATACACGCCATAAAGTCTGCTGAGCTTTCTTTCCTCGACAAACAACGCTCTCCTTACTCGAAATGCTCAAATACGCTCGCCCTCTAAGTGCTGTCTCAGATCCGCCTTCTTTGAAATTTCGAGTCTGGTCGGAGAGTTCACTGAATTCGAAAACAACTTACGTCATCAGGTCTGGAGTAACAAGTCCGTGCTACAGAAAAAAATAAGTCACCCGTGTTAAATTAATTTTTCTGAACAAACGACGCGTGAAATCTCAATCTGTCTTGAGAGTTGGAGAGTTCCACTCTCGCGAAACACAAATCCTGGTGACACCAAATCTCTTTCTGCGCAGCTCAGCCGCATAAGTTGTCAATATGTCATTACGAATTTTGTGCTTCAAGTCTTCTAATGTTGTTGAATTATTTTCGTAGGCATTCCCTTTAGATTGCCCACAGATAAAAATCACATGATTAGGTCCGGCGAACGCGTTGGACACATATTCTGCTGCAGTCCAGCCTTCGTAAGATTGACTCGTGTGAAATGTGACAGGACTTTTCTAACCGGTTGTAAGACAGTATACGTACGTTCACGGTTGGTCAACTGTGTGTAAAAGTCCTCAAGATTCTCATATAGACAGCATTGCTTACTGTTCTTACCAAAAATATGGCACCCGCAATCTGATTTCCTGACACGGCACGGAATGGTTCAAATGGCTCTGAGTACTATGGAACTTCACATATGAGGTCATCAGTCCCCTAGACTTAGAACTGCTTAAATCTAAGTAACCTAAGGACATCACACACATCCATGCCCGAGGCAGGATTCGAACCTGCGATCGTAGCGGTCGTGCGGTTCCAGACTGTAGCGCCTAGAACCGTTCGGCCACATCGGCCGGCCGTGAGCCATATATACATCTACATATATACGTATTCCGTAAGCCACTGCAAAGGACATGGAACAACATTATACCAATATTTCTTTCCTCTTCCACACGGATATTGAGCGAGGGATAACTGGCTGTCTCTCTACGTATCCGAAGCTCTTTTAGCTTATTTTCATGATCCCTAAGCGAGGTATAGTTCGGTGGCAGAATAATGGTTGCACAGTTTTCTTCGAATACAGGTTCTCTAAGTTTACTAGACAGGGTTTTCTCAAGAACCGCGTTCCCTTTCCTCCAATGATTCCCATTTTAGAATCCCGAGCATTTCTGTTACACAAAATAGAAGATATATATCCGCAGTTACGAAAGCGATTAGACTTCCCGTGCATCACATGACAACTTGTGCCACACCTGGATTCGAACCTGGAATTTCCGCTTCTCGCGAGCGTTCGTCTTAACTACTTCGGCTATCTAAGTACGCCTCCCGGACTGTCCCAAACCCGCAATATGTCACTGACCACTGTGCACTCGCACAGTTGCTGTTTCCCTCACCAAGAGAGTCTTTTTTATTACTGTCGCAGATTGTCTATCATGTAATAATAACTTGCAGAGTATGTTGTTTACGGAATGATTGGCAATTATTGAACTAGGGCGTGAACACACTTTATTCAACATGTAAAAGTCACTACCGACATTCAAATTTAGGTGATTACGTGTTCAATAAGCCTGCCATCATTGGCGATGATGTGGTTCAGACGAATAGCAAAATTCTGCATGATCCGCTGACGTGACGGAACATCGATGCTGTCGATGACCTCCAGAATGGAGCTCAGTAATAGTCTTGGGGTTACCAGAATGAGATTTTCACTCTGCAGCGGCGTGTGCGCTGATATGAAACTTCCTGGCAGATTAAAACTGTGTGCGGAACCGAGACTCGAAATCGGGACCTTTGCCTTTCGCGGGCAAGTGCTCTACGAACTGAGCTATCCATGAACGACTCACTCCCCGTCCGCACAGTTTCACTTCTGCCAGTACCTCGTCTCTTACCTTCCAAACTTTACACAAAGTTTTAAACTGCAAGGAAGTTTCAGTCTTGGGGTTATTGGTGTACACCTTGTGTTCATATAGCTCCGCAAAAGGATTCTCATGTATTAAGATCCGGAAAATATGGTAGCCAATCGAGGCCCATGCCTGTAGCCTGTGGGCACCCCAGAGTCAGAATGCGGTCCCCAAAGTGCTCCTCCAGGACATCAAACACTCTTCTGCTTCGATGGGGTCCAGCTCCGACTTTCATGAACAACATCTTGTCGAAATCAGTTTGAACGTCCTAACGCAAACCGTTCAGACGTTATGGTGATCTTATTTCAATAATTATCACCCTGTATTACGCAATCTTATGCTGAATAGTACTGCATGCGTAGATCGGCAGCAACAATAATAAATAAGTCTCTAATTGAGCGGGAAGCACAGCAGCTCTGAGATGGAGGAAGTGGACACAGGGTGAGTTTATTGGTATTTCAGGTGGTCTGGGAGGTTTTCTCAGATAGCCGAACGGTTAAGGAGACCAACTGCATTAGGTGGGAAATCTGGGTTTGATTCCCGATGTAGCACAAATTTTGAAGTGTTACCAGTAAATTGTGCAGCTGAAGTCTAATCGTATCGCAAATGCGAATACTTTTTTTTTCCATTTCATACAACTGTGGACTGTAGCTACGTCTTTTACTTCAGAACAGGAAAGACATTGCTTCGTACACCGTAAAAGACAGACACTCCAATTAGTATTAGTGTTACACTTTAGTGTAAACCATAGCAATGTGTCACGATTCCAGTAGGGCGGCTCAACGTTCGAAAGCTGTTTTCAACCATATATGATACGGTTAAACTGGACTTATTAGCGTTTTTCTTTTCACGTGCATTAGTTTTTCTCAAAACTCCTTCATCAACTCTGAGTCCTCTAGCCGCCTCCCGGAATAAAGATTTTTCGTGATCATATAATTTCAGATTACGTCTTAGTAATTCCACAAAGTACTTATACAAGGTGAAACGTCCCCTTAGAAAAATTATACATGACTGTGCTTAAACTGACACACAATATTTTTTTTAGAGCAACCCTATCTGACTTTCAATAATCCCTACTAAAGAATGGCCTTGACTAACATTAACCTATACCTTTCACAGATCACTTACCTCACAAAAATCTTCGTTACTCGAACTACTGCCAGCTAAATAAAAGATTCGAACTACAGAATTCACTAACTACTGATAGGCATAGTTAGCAAATGAAAGACTTTAATGGAGAACAAGCAATGTATTTATCTTAATAGTCATAATATATATAGCAGTTCATGACATCCAGTCTTACAAATTTCAAAACTCCGCCATTTCTTTCCCCACATCCACCACTGCTGGCGTCTCACCTCCAACTGCGCAACGCTACGCGCTGTTAACAGCCAACTGCCCAACGCTACAATGGCGAGTATTACAACAATGCCAACCAGCCACAGACTGCACACAGCACAGCCAGTGATTTTCATACAGAGGTGGCGTTTCCAATAAAAAACCTAAACAGTCTACTTACATAGCCCCCATCCTCCCCACAAAAAATTTTACAAATTGTTTTGGGCACTGGCCAATACAGATTCGAAAAAATTTTTCATAATTAAAATTAGAATAACAAAGAAATAAAATGCACACACTTATTGATACAATGCTGGTCAAAAGATAAAGTTCTCACAGTCCATAAAGACAGTCCTGATCGTTCATCACAGTAAAATAGGAGTGTTTTTCTCAATGTCTGAGAAGTAAAAGAAAAAGCACACTGAAGTAGTGGATTTCCATGCAGCCTTGAAGAAATAGTGTTGTCCTTCCAACAGAAAGACAGTGCTGTCTCTTGACATGCAGACAAGTAATGGGCCACAACAGAGCAAACCCACAGCAGAGTCAGTCGAAGTTGAAGGATATTGGTAGGTAGGTCATCACAGAGCAGACCAACTGTAGTCCTGGTAGAGATTACGGTATTGGTGGGCCACCAGAGGTGCAGACCCACTGCAGTCCTTGTAGAAATAATGGTGGGCTATCAAAGATGCAGACCCACTGTAGTCCTTGTAGAGACGGCCAGCAGCCATCTGTCGCAACTGTGCAGGTGCACAACCACCATCGAAGAGTCTTGCAGAGAATACAGCAAGTCCATAAACCACCACTTTTGTACTCACAAAACTTTTTGGAATGTCCTTAGAGCCAGCAATGCTGTTATCCAGTCCCTTGCTGAATTATCAACACATGTGCAAACACTAACAGTCCCTATTTCTCACATACTGTCCATGTACTATGACCAACAGAAACGTGTGCAGTGAAATGTAACTTACAAGTTACTTAGTTTGATGAACTGGCGTCAATTACAATTTTAAAACATGAGAATACAATAACAAAGGTACAAAATACATTATAAAAGAACATAACAATACAGATAAATTTGTAGTAGTACAGGCTTTACAAAAGAATACAAATAAACATGTACACCAATGTTACAAGAATTATGACATAAGTACATATATAAAAGATCAGAATAAATTTTGAAACATCAACTTCACACATGAGCATTAAAACAAAACAGAACAAATAATGGCTAAACATCTTTACAAAGTAAATAACATAGTATTAGAAAAATTCTACAACGTAACGCTCATCAAAAAACACATAAAGAAATGGACACAAATACCGAAGGGTTCACAAACTCATAGTGGGATAACACAAGGAAAGGACTGGGTTTGTTTTACTGCAGTATTGTGCAAAAAAAACTTTCTTACTGCTCCGAGAGCATTATTTCAAAAAGTGCTATCTATACCTGCTTTCTGTACTTTTTTCGTAAAACTTCTCAATGCATTTCTTCCAATTCATCGCAACTCATGCTCTTATATAGTCTACCCCCTCTTAAGCTAACTTAAATCTACTGAGCTCAGATGCTAAACTAAGGGACGAGGCAATGCACCAGCACAAAACAATTAATACAAACAGCAATGACAAAAAATGCAGATTTGCAAAGCAAGCAGCAGTAAATCTAAATCTGAAGAGCAATTGCAACATTACCACTAATATGAGCCGATGTGCAGCAAAAAGAAAAATAAATCAGTAGTAAAACTGGCTTCACAGTGTAATACAAAGTGAAATTTAGTAGCACTATGCCTGGCAAGCAGCAGCATCAAATGCAATAACTTATAACTAAACATGACAAAGCTCAAGCAGAAAAAATAGTACACTAAAGACAACAATGCAGATAAGGGAAATGTCTGTTCAAATCTTGATACTAGAGTTACTGACTTACTGTAAAAAAAATATTTTTGCAATTCCTGTGAAGGTAAATGTCTATTTGTGCTCTCTTTTCTACGAAAGTACATCATAAACTTATCTTTTACTGGGTCTGTAGACAGAAAATAGTGTTATTAGTACATCTATTAAGTTTTATTTTAACCAATGCTGCTGCAGCTAGAAACTTGATATTAAACAAAATGAGCAAATATATATATAAAGCAATATATGAAACGTTATTCACTAGGCAAATGGCGTCTCCAAAGGCAAAAAAATTCTCTCAACTGGAAAGACAATAGATGTAAAATGTTTCTCATCATTTCATTAGATATTTTAGTAAATATCATAAATTAAGATCTCCACAGTATAATCATATGTTTTCAAGTTTGAGCGTGCCGTATTTGCGATGCTTTCTACAAAAGAATGTCAATAGCGAGGTTATTGGTCTCTTTTTTTTTCTCCACCTGTGCCTCTGAAAAGCACACAATAATGGCTTTTTCCCAGGCGACTATCGCGCAGCTGGGTGGCCACGACGCATTACGTGAAGGTGGTCACTTAACTTTCTTACCGAAATATTTACACCAGTTTGCACTGTATTGACAGTCTTATATAAAAAGTTTCACAGGTCAAGAATTTGCGTTACAGATGTGTAGAAGCAAAATCCTATTAATATAACAGTGTCCAAAAAATTTTCGGCGGCATTGTAATACATTCACGCATTTACATACATTTCATAACTCTTAAAGTACGATTCTTGGTTCCCAACATCCTTTTTCACAAACCAGAGTCCCTAACCACTACTCATTATTCTTTACCTTATTACACATATACATATTCGTCGACACTTCTTCAATATTTCATCATAACAAATACGTAGCATAATCAAATTCCTCATATAGCTTCAGCTTATTGATCATATACGTACCTCACCAGCATAATACACATCGTCGTCGTAAAAATAACATCATAACACCTCAGTCAAATCTCAAAAACGTCATAGCTTTCTGCAATAATTTAAAAACCTAAAAAAAAATTCCCTGCTCATTTCAATAGTGTCATCTACCTCAAACATACTTTAAAAATCATGATCCCATACCAAATACATCATTCAGAGCCCTCATAGCATCACAATGGTTCCGAAAAAATATGAACAGTTCACAAAGTACAGACAAATAATGCAGCTGTGTAATTGCGCAAACATCTGTCACTGACGTAGTAAAAAAAAAAATGTTTGTCTCTCTCAGTTAAATGATGAGATAGCTGTGTAATTTATGTGTTAGACAAATATAGTACCGAAGAGTAAAGTTGTATAAGCAAATACCATATTAGCTAGGGCTCCTTGTGCTTGCCAAACACATGGTACACAAAGTAAGGGTGTACCCCACTGAGGATTAATGTAATTATACCCTCAGGTGTTACAGATTACAGCAATGGAATGAAATGTATAACGGAAAACCTTTGTATCTTTGTAATTCAAAATCTTTAAAAATAAATGTTTTAAGTACAAAATTAATCACTCAAATACATCTACATCTACATTTATACTCCGCAAACCACCCAACGGTGTGTGGCGATGGGCACTTTACGTGCCACTGTCATTACCTCCTTTTCCTGTTCCAGTCGCATATGATTCGCGGGAAGAACGACTGTCTGAAAGCCTCCGTGCGCGCTCTAATAACTGATTTTACAATCGTGATCTCCTCGGGAGGTATAAGTAGGGGGAAGCAATATATTCGATACCTCATCCAGAAACGTACCCTCTCAAAACCTGGCGAGCAAGCTACACCGCGATGCAGAGCGCCTCTCTTTCAGAGTCTGCCACTTGAGTTTGCTAAACATCTCCATAACGCTATCACGGTTACCAAATAACACTGTGACGAAACGCGCCGCTCTTCGTTGGATCTTCTCTAACTCCTCAGTCAACCCTATCTGGTAAGCATCCCACACTGATGAGCAATACTCAATACTCAATATGCGTACTGTAGCGCTAAACTGTGCCTTTTGTTGTAAGATAATCTCTGTTGTTCAAAATGGTTCAAATGGCTCTGAGAACTATGCGACTTAACTTCTGTGATCATCAGTCGCCTAGAACTTAGAACTAATTAAACCTAACTAACCTAAGGACATCACACACATCCATGCCCGAGGCAGGATTCGAACCTGCGACCGTAGCAGTCGCGCGGTAATCTCTGTGGAAGTGTCATAGTTATCGTCCTCTGTAAGCAAAGTTCTGCTCAAATCAATGTACTTACCTCATCATAAACGGAAGTGAAATGCTTTGCGTATAGATATCGTAGTTATTACGTACATTACTGTGATCAAGAAAGTACTATAATGTAACGTATTGTTGTGCTACGAAAAAGGCTGTCTCATTGTAGCTATACCACAAAAGTTACTACTAAAACATGTTTTACTTTCCAGAATAATACAGAAAAACTGCGGAGATATAAAACAGCTACACCGCAAAAGCAACTGTGTAAATTGTGTCACATATTAGTAGCGTCGTGATATAATCGTGTAGCTGTCAAAGAAACCAAATGCTAAGTCATCTTTAATCTCACGGAATGTACTTCAAATAAAATCTTTTCAACTAAACCAAAATGTTGCATTAAAATCTCATTAGCAGTACTGGTAAATGTTCTAAGTATGTGAGCCTTATAGTCGTTACGTAATCGTGCAACTAAGAAGCACGAATGTACACACACTTTAACACTGTGTCGTCTGTTCACAATAACAATGCATTCGTAATTTCTGTTTAAATAAGTTGTCTTGGTTCTTGACTGGATATTTAACTTCTAACATTGTTGCATGTTAACAGATTGTAAGTCTGACAAAGCATACTAGTAATGTAAAGTGAAAAGTTATATGGCAAAGACACAGTTAAAAAGCAGAATATCTTTTAATAAACGGTTTTACATGTGAAATTTGGTGCAATATTTTACCCTTTATAGTGCGCAGACTTTCAACTTCAAAGCAATTGTCATGTGGTATACGTCGCTAAAGAATGCTAAAATTGTTCTCAAGGTTAGCGTCTATGTTATTTTTCTCTGAGCCAGCCGGCGCACGTGGCTGCCTGCGGTGCGAGTCATTGTTTCTTTGTTGTCGCGCGTCGTTATTGGGATTAGGAGTCATAACTTCTACAAATTCACCTTGACGAGAAGGCCCTGACCTGTTTGAAGTTCGCCAGTTTTGATGAAATTCAGGTCTGTCGTTTTGTCGATAGTTTACATAGATTCTTGTTTGTCGGTCATGTGGTGGAGAATTTCTCCCCGAATCGTATCTGCCTGGTGGGCCGTTGCGTCTGAAGTTAGTTATTCTGTCTCCCTTGATAATAATTGTTTTGGTTCCCATATTGTCTGTTTCTCAGATTGTCTTTGTGATAGTCATTAGCGCGAAGAGGTGATCTTTCCCTGTAACTATTACTACTGTGCCAACGGTTGTCATACGGGTGGTGTCTGTTTTGGTCACGATTTACGTTGTAAGAATAGCCTTGTCGTGTATTATTTCTGTCATCGCGGAATTGTGACAGATGTGACTTGTAATTGTTGTGCTTCTGTTTACGTGTTCCGCGATTGTCAGTGTGAATTTCCAGTTCTTGTAACAGTTACTGAAAAGCTTCAATGTCGTCTTTGTAACGTCCTGCTAAAATAATATGTCGTAAATGTTCAGGCAATTTGATTAATCAAATGCGGATGAGTTCTGAGGGGCTGTATGGGTTTGAAAGATACTGATTCTTATGCAACATGTCTTCAAAATATTTCGTAAGACTGGAAAATTCAGATTGTTCGAAACGTTTCATCATTATGATGCTATTTTTACTCGTTCTTGTGTAGCTTGAGACCAATATGCAGAGAGGAAGGCATGATATTATTCTCCTTCACTGTGACAATCATGAATGACCTGAGTTTTTGCAAGTTGCGTAACCGAATCGGTAGATGCAACTGAGTCAATTTTAGTTTGCAAGGTGTCGTGATTTTCATGAAAATAGTTTGCAGTTCTTTTATGGCTGCTTCGTGATTCTGTAATGCATTTTCATGACGCGAGAAAATAGGTTGTAAATGCTCACAAATTTGTGTTTATACGTCATTACAGACTTTTTGACATTTCGATTCAATGTTACATAACTCAGTAATTAAATCTTCATGTAATTGGTCAAGTGTGCTATCTAACTTCCGAAGATTTTGTTCCATTGTGTCTAACTTTTGGTGTGTTTGTCTCTGGTGTTGTTCCATTGCGTCTAACTTTTGAAGATTTTGTTCCATTGTGTCTAACTTTTGAAGATTTTTGTCAAATTTGTTTCTGATTTTGTTCAAGCGTTGTGTCTAACTTTTGTAGCCTTTGTCCCATTTGTTGCATTAACTGTAATAACAGTGCACTGGTGTCTGAAACATGTTCCTCCGTGCTATTCGGCAGTTCATTTGAACCGGCAACATTCGCATTTTGAAAAGCAGAAAAGTGTCTTGATTTATTTGAGAAAACAGTGAGGACACAAAACCTGAATCTACAGTATTTGCAAGATTGTGTACTGTCATTTCGGAATCCTGAGGCGACCTGTTGCCGACCGGTCGATCAATAATGCTTCCCTGTTCACTAATTGTTTCACTGCCTACACCATTATTTGCAGCCCGCTCCATTTCCTTATGCACAATTACCAAATTACTACTTTGAACATTAGTTAATTCATTACTTGGTGGCGCTAACACACTGCTTTCGTCTTCACTGTCATTTCTCAGTTTACTTTGGAGCCTAGTATTACGTTTTTCACACGCCATTGTTGTCACAATATTTCACACGACAGCACATAAAAACACAATTTGAAGAGCAAAAATGTGAGAACACATTAACATAGTACTGAAAATAATAT
Source organism: Schistocerca gregaria (assembly GCF_023897955.1). Lineage (NCBI taxonomy): Eukaryota > Metazoa > Arthropoda > Insecta > Orthoptera > Acrididae > Schistocerca > Schistocerca gregaria. Next base: position 350,807,993 of record NC_064922.1, on the reverse strand, counting down.
CTAGTTAATTGCAAGCGCAGCTGCGAAATACTTGGTGCAAATTTACATGCATGCCACACTTGTTTTACTGTACAACAATGAAAGACTGAAACTACAAAGGAGATTCTTTCTACAATTAGGTGCTAGCAATAAACAAAATCTGCACTAATTACACAAACTAAAGAAAGAACCAGAAGATTCCAGTGAGGTATCCTCGGCTAAAGGTCGACATATGAAACGTCCCCTTAGAAAAATTATACATGACTGTGCTTAAACTGACACACAATATTTTTTTTAGAGCAACGCAATCTGACTTTCAATAATCCCTACAAAAGAATGGCCCTGACTAACATTAACCTATACCTTTCAGAAATCACTTACCTCACAAAAGTCTTCGTTACTCGAACTACTGCAATACATCGAGCGCCACTACTGCCAGCTAAATAAAAGATTCAAACTATGGAAGGCACTAACTACTGATAGTCATAGTTAGCAAATGAAAGATTTTAATAGAGAACAAACAATGTATTTACTTTAATAGTCATAATATATATAGCAGTTCATGACATCCAGTCTTACAAATTTCAAAACTCTGCCATCTCTCTCCCTATATCCACCACTGCTGGTGGCCCACCTCCAATTGCGCAACGCTACGCGCTGTTAACAGCCAACTGCCCAACGCTACAATGGCGAGTATTACAACAATGCCAACCAGCCACAGACTGCACACAGCACAGCCAGTGATTTTCATACAGAGGTGGCGTTACCAATAAGAAAACCTAAACAGCCTACTTACAAAGGTTACGTGCTCAAAATGTTCACCCCCAATCAAATAATCAGATATCGTCGAACTTTCTTTTTGTTTCAGACATTGTCTCACATATATCGACTTTTAATGAGAGCTTCCATTTATTATGCCATTCTGAAACATTTGTCCTGCATAAATAGTTCAATGACGATACTTACCTCTATGCAACAGAATGCCCCAGGAGGTAGCATATATGGTGACAATGAAACCGCCCCTTTCCATGGGAACTTGGTCCCCACACATTTCCCGGTCGAAAACGACAGTTGGAATGTGATGGGCAACAGGAAGGTAGTTTTGACAGCCTTTGACACTGCTGGCCTTCCCTAATGATGTTAGTCGTACTGCTATCGAGGCCGTTAAGTTAATAGGCGTTGGGTAAGGGACAACAGTGCTGACAGAGTGAGTGACGGAACGTGTGAGTAAAATATTTAAAATTGATTTAATAGTTAGTGCTCAGAAGCTGGCAGGTCGGAAACGATTTCTATAGGAATGGGATTCGAGTATCTACACCAAAGAATAATATCCAGGATGTACACAATAAATATCTCGTTGTGGATATGGATAAATATTAGGTAGCCATTTCAGCGATATTATGGACAGTACCCAACGTCATATTTGTGAATACGTAAATGCTTCTGTTGCACAAAATTTGACTTCGACGCTAGCTAAGAAAATCTTAAAAATTATTCGTGTGTGGTATATGGTTCTAAAATTTGCCAGAAAATAATGGTCATCATTTGTAAATAAGACAATGCAGTTGCAAAAAACGCTGCAACATTAGATTTTTAGGAAGAAGATAAGTACTACAATTAAAGTGGTCAATGGTTTATTCATAAGAAGTGTGTATTCGTATTTACTACAGTGTAAACTTATGGAATCAATTTTCTGTACCTGTTTTTCACAATTTTTAATTTCGCTTTGTATTCTGTGTACAAGCATGCTATGAATTATGTTAAATATGTGAAAACGTTAAGGTTTATGTAATGGTACCCTGCTTGACAGCACGTAACTGGAGATATCTTACCACAACTATTGCAACAGTGTTACGCTCTCTGGAAAATAGAGAAGACTTAATCTTTCTGTTTATATTAAGAGCAAGAAAACTTTTATATGGTCTGAGATTTTGTAGAGCTACTGAATACAGTTGTCAGAATTTATTATTGTAGGTGAACATTTTGATAAAATTGTAATTGACAGAATTACATACGATTGTGTACAAATTTTAGTGGAATGTGATTGTGACTAGTAAGTGTTTGGGGATTTTACGACTGATTTTAAGAATAAATGGTATTAAGTTACTCGTACGTGTCCAGCGTTTTACTGGCATTTGTCTGATTCTCAGTTCTCATGTTCAAAGATTTATCTCTACACAAGTGGTGAGAATGTGTGGAGAATGACAGGTTAAATATTAAATAGAACCTGCAGCACGGTCGTTGCTTTTTGAACAATTCATTTGATTACGTGATTTCATCTCATAAGTACAACTAATTAACAACCTGTTCATTCTCCGCACACGGCACTCCCTGCTTCTGACAATCACGATGCAAAGCGGAAGAGTGAATGTTTTTACTGATGTACTATGAGTAGCCTATGGCATCTACGATGCAGCACAGTTTCACTGGAGATATGAAATTATATTCACCACGAGAAGTTATTAAAATTTGATTTGGAATAATAGAATGAGGTTTCAATAGTAATGGTAGAATTTCTAGTACATGGCTTCCATACAATCAAAAAGACTTTTCCGAGTTCCATTTACAATTACATACGCAGTCAGGAAACATCTACATCCGATTATATAAATTATTGTTGCAGAAATAAAGTAATTGTGTGCAGTGATTGTGTACAAGGAGTATTGTCAAACAGAAGTGCCAGTCCGTATTTAAATTTTATTCTGTGCTGGACGTAGACATACGTAAGTAGACTGAAACGTTCCTTCATTCTGTCTCTCCTTCAGAGCTCCATGCGCGTCATGTCACTCTAAGTGTTACGCCGCAGATTTCCTCCGGGGTGTTTACTGGCAGACCCTGATTAATACTTCGCACTACTACCCTGTCAGATGAGTCCAGGGTCACCACCTTCGCTATAACCTGTGACACAGGGTCAAATTTAAGTCTTGAAAGGTCTATGATTGAAGCCCGGACAACGTGGGACTGACGTATTGGACAAGCATTGCTACTATGAAATGGTGCATCGATAACGCCTAGGCACTGGTCAAAATCTAAATTTTCGGGACAAAACCTGCAAGAAAAGGACGACTGACTGTGGTGCTTTATCATTTGAAAGTCAAATTTAAATTTGTTGGAAAAAAAAAATTGTGTGCCCGACCGTGACCCGAACGCGCGACTAGCGGAAGTTGAGCTATGAGGAGGGTCATGAGTCGTCCTTGGGTAGGTCAGTCGTTAGAGCAATTTCCCACGATAGACAAACGTCCCAAGTTCGAACATCTGGCCGGCATACAGTTTTAAATTGCCTGGAGTTTCATATCAGTGCACACTCTGCTACAGAATGAAAATCTCATCCCAGGGCTAAACTATCATTTCTGCTACGCCAATAATCAATGCTCTGTAGCTGTCCATCTGCTTTCAAAAGGCTCTGAGATCCGACCTCTAGATTGGATACCGAACACTGCGGACTATCACTACTCCGTAGCCAACTGCTTCCTAGCGTCTCCCGTCGAACCTCGTCTATAAACAAAGCAGTTTATCCGTCTAAAGTCAGAAAACAGAAGGTCGTGATCAAGACTGTCCACTGAAAAAAGCGGAATTTGTCTTCCGGTAAATAACGCCAAGTCTGTCTCGTTTAAAGACTCTACAGTCCGTTATATGGACTCATTGAACTCAAGTCAGCTGAACAACAACACGTCTAGAAAAAAAGCAAATGTCCCAGCCGGTTCTCACGCCCACTCACGGGAACGTACTTTCGAACTCTATGGAAGCTTTCTGCACTGGCAGAGCAACTTTATTGGTACCTGAGGATCAGTCACTTCCGGCTTGATACACTCAACAACGTTTTACAACACGACTTCCATCCCACTAGACCCACGATTAACTCGCTGCCTTCGTGAGGGTCGTCGGCCGGCTCTCTTAACCGTGGGCTCCAAAATATCGCTCTACTCGATTGTTTTCACATTTATGGCTTTCAGCCAATCAACCAAATGAGAAGAATACAGAAAACATTCGTTGGCCATTTCCTGGGCGTGCTAACAGCCTTCCTCTGTCATGTTCTGACACCATCTAAAATTTTGGAAAGTTACTTTCCAAGGGATGTTGGAGATACCTACCATCATGAAAAAAGAGAAGCCCTTAATCCGGCCTAGTCGGATCAGATCATAAACCATAACGACGGGTTACACAAAGACCAGCTCAACATCTCCAGGCTGGAGAACAGTCTCCATCCACGGAAACCTGAAATGAGCCTCATCCTCGACAACACCGACAACCGCTAATCGACGAATGAGGCCAAGAAATCACGGGATATTACCTTTAGAAGTGTATGACAGTGAAATATTCCACAAGACTCTTTGCCTTATTAGTAAATTGCAGCAATATGTGGCTGTTCGCAGTGAGACTATACTATGTTAGTTACTTTCTTCTCAAAAATGTTACATCAGATGCTCGGTTATGGAATGCTGGCTTCATTCGTTTTATATTTCATTCCGTAATAACGAGCTTTCGATTCTTTAAATATGCAGTTTCATATTTTCTCTGCACAGTTATCCATTTCATGTAAACATGTGTTCTCGATGGCTAAACATGGTACGAATACTGGAGGCCAAAGAAAGCAATCAAACAATAACAGCCCGCATCTCGTGGTCGTGCGGTAGCGTTCTCGCTTCCCACGCCCGGGTTCCCGGGTTCGATTCCCAGCGGGGTCAGGGATTTTCTCTGCCTCGTGATGGCTGGGTGTTGTGTGATGTCCTTAGGTTAGATAGGTTTTTAAGTAGTTCTAAGTTATAGGGGACTGATGACCACAGCTGTTAAGTCCCATAGTGCTCAGAGCCATTTGAAATAATAACAAGCGTTATTGCCCGCCTCACTCTTCTTAATGTAATCAACAATAGCTAAACGCAGTGCGTTCTGGGTCATTGTTTAGTTTCACTGAATGACACGTGTGGTACAGTGTGCACTTCGCTGTGCCCGTAACGAACGCGTTCACAGTCGTTTTATTCTCATCATCACGAGCTCGTTATCTCTGTACCAAAAACATCCAAGAGAAAATTAGATTTAGTAGTACTGGAAGGAAGTGTAGCCCGCCTGAGGAAACCTGGTGAGTTGCTTTAGGATATTATGTTTACTTAACAACAATGGAACGCTTCCGCCATGACCAGACATTTAGACTCGAAATGAGGCTAATCGCTTGGATGTCAGTAAGTTAAAACCGGAAGCAAAGATCATTCGTATTTCTTCAGGGTTTGCATTGCCCGGTGGTAGTCATCGCCCCTAACGTGAGAAGGTGGCAGAGGAGTCACCTTTATTCTCTCTGAAGAGTTCTCCAGTTGTCCTTTCTCTGATGCAGAAACATCTAATGCCAACACACATCTTCCGATATTCTTGATTTGGTTTCGGGGGAGGAATAGTAGATAGGCAGCTACCAACGTTATAATCTGTGTTTTACGGTTTTTCTCATATGTGAATGAGCCGAGGCGCGAGTCGACATATTGCGCCTGTCTCGCGAGTGGGCACATCTTTGGCCAGACTGCGCGCGCATGTGGTGAACAGAAGCTCTGGCGGAAGCCCCCTTGCAGTCGAAACGCCAAAGAGTGAGGTGGTGATGGAAGGAAGCAAGCGGCTCGGTGTGCCGTGTGGCTGATACGTGTCGCAAGTCGTGTTGGCCGTTCTCGTGAGCCCTCAGTTTGTCGCTGTGCTGATCGGTCGGACACGTGGGGCGTGTTTTGGCGGAAGTTGTGGGAGAGCACATTAAGCTAGCAGTTCGGCGGGGCCGTGCGGAGTCGGGCGAGATCCGTAGGCAGCAGGCGGAACACTGCGGCCTGAGGGGCGCATTCGTCAGCGGTCCTCCTGTTTCGGGGGCTACAGCACTTGATATCTCGAGGGAAGAAGCTGACTCCTGGCGACTCTACGTAAAACATATGGAGCCAGCTAATCTGATTTTCTCGGATGGACTATTGTGAGGTGTCATGCTTCGGGATGACGTCAGGGCGTGTGCTGTTTAGGAATGTCCAGTTCTGAAAATGCTCTGGGAATTTAATGCTGATTTTACATTTACTGTTCTCAGAACTTCATGCAGTATTCAATGTATTTACGAGGGTTGGAACTTTAATAGTGGCAACTATTTATTAACAGCTCGTACAAAATAGATACCTGTTTCAAAGTTTTACTGACCTTCAAAGTAGTCACCAGCATTGTGTATAGCCCGTTGCCAGCGATGTGGAAGCCGTAGGATACTCTTAATAGTGCCAGTTGTGTTGACAGTTCGAGCGGCGCGGTCTGTTCCCCGACGAATTTGTAGTAGTTCTGAAGCGAATGCCGTGAACTGTTTCCTTCAGTTTAGAAATCGAGTTAACCTCACAAGGGCTGAAATCAGGGGAGTTCAGAAGGTGGTATAGCACTTAGCAGCCCTATCAGTCAAACAAATCAGTAATAGCTTGAAATGTACGTGCTTGAGCATTGTCCTGCAAAATGATGACCAGGTCCTGCAGAAAGTGTCATCACTTTTGCCTCTAAGCTGACCGTAGTTTGTGTTCCAAAAATGAATGATGGCACTTTCTTCAGGACCTGACCATCATTTTGCAGGACAATACTCAAGCACGTACAATACAAGCTGTTATTTGTTTGACTGACGGTTCTACTAAGTGCTATACCACATACTGCACTCCCATAAGCCCTCGTGAGGTCAACTCGATTTCTAAACTGAAGGAAACACTTCGATTTCAGTGGCCTCAAGCGAGAGCTCATTGGAGGGCGGAGGTCTATTGTGTTTTGTACCTCAATGCCAGTGGCGACCGTATGCTGGTTAGGAGGAGGTCAGGTCAGCGCCTGCAACCATCGTGTTGGACACACTGGGCCTACACCTGGATTTATGGACGGGAGTGCGATTTCGTGCAGCAGCAGTAGTACTCTCGTGGTTATCCCTCCCATCCATGATTTGACCTGTCGTGCCACAATGTATGAGCAGCATTCCAGAGGATGTTTCCTGGCAGGATAACATTCGCCCACATAACCGCATTTTAACCCAACACGCTGCACAGATTTTCGACTTGTTGCATTGCTCTGCTCGATCACCAGAACAGTCTCCAATGGAGCACATGTGGGAGACCATCAGGTGACAGCTCCAGCGTCACCCACAACCGGCAATAACTGTCCCTGTGCTGACAGACCATGGCACAGTACTCCAGCCCACAAACTGCCATCTGGCACCTGTACCACACAATGCATGCACGTATGCTTGCTTGCATTCAACATTATAGCGGTGACACCAGTTATTAATGGCATTTCGCAATATGTTACCTAGACAAAGGTGCTTCCGCAATTTTATTACTCTACAGTAATTATTTGATGTTGAGACTTTTTATGTCAGGGTATATGCCTATACAGAATGGCAAGCATCCCAACCTGCTGGAACAAAGCAAACATAATCTCACTACATAAGAAGGGAAGTATTCACTATCTGAAGAACTACCACCCCATTAACTTACTTTCTGTTATATATAAACCGTTTACTAAAGTCCTGATAAATCGCATTAAAATGGTAGTGGAAACTGCACAGCCCATAGAATAAGCTGGATTGCGCAGTGGTTTCAGTACAATTGACCATACAAACACACTGCATGAGGTAATTAGTCGAATCCATGAGTATGAAATGCCACTATGTACAGCCTTCATTGACTTTGAAAAAACATCACTGCAGTCATACAAGCACTGGCCGAGCAACGAGTGGAAACAACTACATATAAACCATGTTGTGCAACATTTATGACACGTCTGTAGCATATCAACATAGGAAAAAACGAGTGTGAATTTCTCATTGGAAAAGGAGTAAAGCAGGGCGGTCCTATATCCCCGAAGTTATTTATAGCAGTTCTCGAGATGGCTATGTCCAAAATTATTTGGAACAGCAGAGGAATAAGGATAAATGGTAACAGGCTCACCAACCCGGGTTTTGCTGACCTTATAGTGGTCCTAGCTAACAGTAAGATGCAAATGCAGTCCTCTATAAAAGAGTTAACAGATCGTTTTCAGGAAGTTGCACCTAAAATAAATCACTCCAAAACTAAGGTTATGCGTAATAAGTCGGTAGCTCAGGAGAAGTAACACTGAACGACAACATCCTAAACAACGTTACAGAATATGTTTATCTCGGGGAATTAATTGACACAAAAGGGGATTTGAAACCTGAAGTTTTTCTTCGAATTAAACTGGGTTGGAGGGCTTACGGAAGGAATGCAACAGTTTTCAAATCTAACATGGCAGTCTACTTAAAGAAGACAGTTTTTGATCAGTGTGTACTACCGGTTGTAACGTACAGGTGTGAAACGTGGACTTAAAATGAATTTTTCAAAAGGCAACTTAGAACTGCTCAGAGAGCTATGGAAAGGTCAATGTTCATTCTCGCTAAGAAAGATCGACAGAAAAGTGAAGACATCCGAGCAGTAACACGAGTCAAAGATATTGTAGAACGGGTTAAGATTCTAAAATGGCATTGTGCAGGACGTATTGCACGAACGAAGGATGGAAGATGGACAAAATCAGTTTTAAAGTGGAGTCCCTGAGAAAACCGAAGGCCACCAGGGAGACCACGTGATCGCTGCGATAAGGAACTCAGAAAGGTTGCGAGCTTCAACTCGCAGAAGACAGCATAGAACAGAGATGCATGGAAACACCTCTTAAAAATGTATTTAGTAACTTAAAGAGGCTACATCTTTTATAGGCTGAATTAGCTGAACAATAAATAAATATGCGTTCGAGAACCGTTTATTCTTTACGAAACAACCTGTACTAATCTGTGTAACAAATGTTTTGAACGTATTGATAATTAAATTACATATTAACACGAAGCACCTGTTGTGGTTTAATCCCGGCATTTTTACGAGAAATCTACGGCGCGCACCAGAAATGCACACAAGGACATTTTTTTTTATTATGTTTGCTCGACTGTTACTGCAAACTGCAGAGAGGACAATACATTTTTCATCCCTCCTTGCTTATACTGTCACTTCTCTACGGAAAGGAGTGTTTTTAAGGAAACAGCTGGCCAGAGCAGACGGCAGCACATGCACGCGGCGCGCGGGGCGCTACCTGCCAGAGAGAGGGACAATGGGCGCCGCTCGGCTGGCGCCACTGAGCCACTCCGGGCGCCTCTGTCGCCAGCAGCGGGCGCGGGCTGGCGCGCACGCCTGGCGTGGCAGCCACAAAGGGCGCGCGGCGCCAGGGCTTCCGCCCCCGCCGCCCCCGCCCCCGCCGCCGCCGCAGTCGCCCACGGCCGTCTCGTTTCGGTGTAGCGGGCCCGTCGCAGCCCGCCGGAATGGTTTCTCGATAATTGTCTCAGTTGGCCGCTGCCTCGTTCGCCGCCGCCGCGCATCCGACTGGCGCGTCCCCTCCCCCCTCCCCTCTCCCCCTCGCCTCGCTGTCCGACCGCCACCACCGCCGACGCCGCCTCCTGGCCGAGCGGTAACCAGATTCCGCTGCGGTTCGCAGCTGTTTTTATCGCTCCACCTCTTTCCTTTTTAGGCGCCCCAGCAAGCGAATAAGTTGTAAAAAGAGGAGCGTGTCCGTCGCATCTGTCTGCCTCTCGCGTCTCTGCCTTCGCCTCGGCATGGTCTGGCAGTCAACTGAGAGGCGCGCTCCGATGTCGTACACGGACTCTGAATGTGTTCGGCAAACTTCAGGTTTCTGACCGTCTGTGTCCAGTAGTTCTAGAACAGTTTTGTTCACTACAATGTATCTAACTGCCTCTCTTCCACTGGAAATAGTGGACGTACGCTATATATTTGTTATGTATAACAAAGGTAACTCTCTGCTATTTTTTTGCAGAGGTGTCTTACTTGTTTTACTTTATTTGCAATTCAGAGCAACCTTCTACTCAGGCACTTGAGTGCTGTTATCGGTGTGATATACCGCCGACAGTATTCCCTGTTAGTGTATCGCAGCATCCTCTTGTGTAGTAGCTCCAGTGGTAACAGTGTTACGAGGAAAGGTCTGAATACAACCCACAATAATTATTACCGAAAAGTTTAATAGATAGCAAAACAAAAAAATCACATCTACATCGTTTACCTACTTTTTCCATATAGTTACCAACGTTCTCAACATATTTCTCCCAGTGTAGTGCCAGTTTCAATACGCCATATTCTTGAAAGTCCTTGTGGTTGAAGTAAAGCCATCTGTGGACTGCTGATTTGACTTCCGCATCTGTCGCAAAGCGTTATCTGGCCTGGAATTTCTTCATGGGACCAAACAGATCAAAGCCTGTCAGTGCAAGGTCCGAACTGTGTGGTGAGTCCTGGAGCAACTCTCCCGGTATTTGACGATTTTCTCACGAGTAGGAACAGCAACATCGGGGCAAGCATTGTCATGAAGAAGCTTGACAAAGTCAGCATAAATGTTGTGGCGTTCCTTACGAAGCGCACGAGGCAAAGTTTTAATGTAAGCTGAAGTACTGACAAAGGTTACTTGACCAGAAAAGTCCACCACTAACACGCCATAAATATCCTAGAGCACTGTCACAAGTACCTACCTAGCAGAGTGAGTCACTTTAAATTTTTCTCGTACTGAAGAACCAGAGTGTTTCCACTCTATAGAGGCCTGCTTGGTTTCGGGCATATGGAAGTACACCCACGACACATAACCAGTGACGACTCCTTTAGAAGTCATGGCCTTCGGCGCCGTAATGTGTTAAGTGATCCAAGCTTATCATTATTCTGAAATCTGGTTTCGCAGGACAAAGCGGATCAGGTTGTGGAAAGGGGCCAAGATCAGTTACTGTTAGTTACACAAGAACAAACAACTTCATTCCTCGAAAACCAATGCACAGTTTTCTCTTTAAAAAAACGAGGATCAATTCACGGCTGACGGCCCAAGTAACTTCTCAATAATAAAGTTTAAATAATTCCTTTTACAACACAAGAATTTAGACAAAAATATCTTCTAGGCTAAAGGCCCAAATAATATTTCAGATCAGCAAGGAAATTCTTAAAAGGCAAGCATTTACTAATTTCGGCTAAAAGCCATACTAAGGAAAATTTATATTAATTCCTCGGCTTAGAGCCCAATAATATTTCAAAATAATAAAAGGGAAGCTTTAAAGACAAGCATTTAGCCAGTACAACAGAAAACCATCTTAAGGAAACTTGAAATATCTTTACGGTTGAAGGCACAAGCAATTATTCAGAATAATTAAAGACAAACCTTAAGATAAGCATTTACACAGTACGGCTAAAGGTCGTTTTAAGATTTCGAGATAATTAAATAGAAACCTGCAGACAGGAATTTAGAGATTACGGGCTGAAAAAGATAAGCAAAATATACAAACTAAGCATTCTATGCGCAGCATAAGCAACATCTAGGGAAGCGTCAGCCGAGGACCGCCGTGGTCCCGTGGTTAGCGTGAGCAATTGCGAAACTGCAACACAAAGACACGTCAGAATTTCACTGCTCCTAGAGCAGAACATAAAAATGGTAAAATCAGTCAGGCGGCCCTGTCTGTAATCAAAAATGAATTGGCGGCATGGGCTATTGCCAACGCCAAGCTGGAAGGCTGCGTAGAGGAACTACAAAAAGAGAATGATAGGTTAAGAAAGCAACCAACTAAGACCTGGGCTGGTGTGGTCGCGCAACCGCCACCCAAGCCACAAACCACAAGAGACACGATTGCTAAGGCAGCAGCTAATCGGCCAGACACCACGGTCTTTTTGAGGGCCTTACCTGGCCAGGATACAAGTGTCAAAAGAATTCAAGAGCTGCTGACAACAACAATAAACCCTGTGAAAGACAAAATAAAAATAAACAAAGTAAAACCAAGTAGGAACTCGGTTATCGTTGAGATAGCAACAGAGGAGGATAAAGAGAAATTATTAAAGAACCAGAAACTGAATTCCGTAGTAAAATGTGAACCACCCAGAAAGAGGAATCCATTAGTGATTCTATATTATGTTCCGACTACAATGACCAATGAAGAACTATATGACACAATAAGGGCACAAAATTTTGAAGAGATAAAAGAGGAAGAATTCAAAGAGAGCTTCAAATTAAGATTCAAAACGGAACCTCGGGACCGCGATGTTGTTCATCACGTTGCCGAGGTTACGGCTCCAATGTGGCGAAAGATAACGGGAGTGGGCAGGTTATACATTGGCTGTCACGCGGTCAACACCAGGGACTATTTAGTGGTACCTCGTTGCCACAACTGTGGTGACCTGGATCACGTGCTGAGGCACTGCACCAGGAGGTCGGCGTGCTCCAAGTGTGGTGAGGAAGGACACGTCCGAAAGTATTGTAAAGCTCCAGGAGTCTGTATTCCATGCAAAAGGCGGGGCATGAAAACCTGTGGAGCCACGGGACGAAATTGCCCCACCTACCGAATGCTGGAGCAAAGAATGATCTCCAGAATAGACTATGGCTGAGTCTGGGAAGACGTGCAGGATGCCTAAAAGGAAATCCCCGAGCAAAAGGAGGAGGAATGCTATGAGGGCAAGTGCTTTTAGGGAGTTCTTAAAGTCGCTCTCGAGCGACTTCAAGATCGAGCATTCAAACTGACTTCCCTACAATAAGTATCGGCATTCAAACTGACCTCCCTTTGGAGGTCAGTACTCCCTCCTCCTACAGCCAGGACAAGGGGCCGACTAAAGACCAGCTGCGGCAGGGGCATCCTGTAAAAGTGGATCAGCCTAAGGCAGTTACAAATGTAAAAGGATCAGCTATAAATCAAAAACCAGTCCAGGAAAACACTGTGACTAACTGCAGTGCGAGTCCCACCACACAAGACTCACCTATAACCAGATTTTCACCTGTTGACCCTGTCAGGGTCTATCCAAATATAGAATTCACTATGCAATTAGCAAGACTGGAGCAACCGACCACCCTGACCACTGCCTTACGACACGTGGTCCGGGTAGGACATGAAAACGGTAAAAAAGTCACCTTCTCGGTATTGGAGGCTGTAGACAAAATACAGCTTAAATCAGTGAATCTCCCCACCAACTTCGGAGCCCTGCGAGACTTACTCAAGAAAGTTTTTGAAAGGAGAGGTGAAAAATTCGACCTGAATGACATATATAAACAAGCTGTTTTGGCTAATGGACGCATCGCATTTGACAGGAGTAGGACCTGGCCGAATGATCGACTGCACACTTACTTTCCATAATGACCAGAATCAACACTGGCCAACTAAACACGCATAACAGCAGACTTGTGATGCAGGAGCTGCGTAAGGAGGTGAAGGAAAGGAGACTGGATGTGCTCGGCCTGCAGGAGCCGTACTCCCTAGCTGGGAAATTAGCTTTTACAGCTGCAACTTGGCAAATAGTCAGCACAGGAGCAAATCCGAAAGCGGCGATAATCCTAACCAACAGATTTCTGAGAGCCACGATACTCTCGCAGTACACAACCACCCAATGCAATGTCATGGAGCTACAACTACCAGTTGGTGACTTTACACTGATAAATATGTACTTTCAGTACGGTGACAACATAGAGGAACATCTTGATCATTTGACAACTGTACTCACGGCATTGCGGGGGCGAAAGATGATAATTACTGCAGACATTAACGCCAAGTCCCCCCTGTGGTACAGCAGCACAAGGGATTCAAATGGAGAAAAGGTCGAGGAGCTTATCATGGCCTTGCAACTAGTCGTGGCCAACAAGCCCGGTAACCCTCCAACCTACGCGGCTGCAGGGGGACAGGGCACGAACATTGATGTAACCTTGATCACACCAAACACAGCAAATCTCACAAAACAATGGAGAGTGGAGGAAAACGCCACCTCTAGCGATCATAACCTGATTACTTTTTGCCTGGAGCATACAGAGAGCTGCTGGGCCACAGGATGGGAAGTCCGCTACAATTTCAGAAGAGCTGACTGGGAACGCCTAGCTAGGGAATGCAGCATTCCTGGATTGCCAGAAGGTGACATTGATATTGACAACAGAGCTGAAGAACTAGTGGGCGCTATAAACAGGGCGGTGAAAGCAGCTGTGCCAACCAAGAGGAGGGCCATGGCGGCCTCCCCGTCACCATGGTCTGCTGAACTGGAGGAGATGCGGCGATCTGCCAGAAGGCTGAGGAGGCACTACCAGCGCAGTGTCGTCTGGCTGGAAAGACAAAGGTGGCTGATGCAGTATCGGGAGGCAAAGCAGAGGTTTCAAGAGGAGTTACGCTCTGTTAGGTCAAAGAGCTGGGAGACCTTTGTACAAAACCAATTGGCTATTGACCCATGGAGTATTCCACATAAGCTGGTGAAGGAGAAAATCCGCTCTCCTATGGAGCTATCAACTGTCAGGCACGGGAATGGGATGACGGAGTCTTGGCGGGAGACTGCTGAGGTCCTTCTCCAGTCCCTGCTGCCTGACGACAGCGCGTATGGGGAGACTCAGGAACAGCGCCAGATACGTGATGAAGACCTGGAAGAATATGTTAACGATACCGCAGTCTACCCCTTCTCTGAGGAGGAGGTAGCAGCTCACATCAAGTCATTAAAGAGAGGAAAAGCTCCCAGGCCAGACGACATTGTGGCGGAGGTGTTGCAGTTCTTAGCGCCCCATCTCATTGCACCACTTACTCATTTATATAATGAATGCTTAAATCAGAGAAAATTTCCCAAGATCTGGAAATCTGCTAACGTTGTTATCATAAAAAAAGGACCCGACAAAAATCCAGTGGAACCAAAATCATACAGACCAATATATCTTCTAGACCTACTATGGAAGATATTATAAAGATTGCTGGCTGACAGATTGGCTGCACACCGAATGCTGTGTGGGATGAGCAACAGGCAGTTTGGCTTCAGGCCTGGGCGATCAGCATCTGATGCTATCGCCCTGGCGGCCGAAGTCTGGGGCTCTACCCCGCATATGTATGTGGACGGCATCATGGTTGATATCAGTGGCACCTTTGACAACCTGTGGTGGCCTTCGCTCTTCTCCTGCTTGAGGGAGAAGGAGTGTCCAGGGCCGCTATATGGGTGTCTCAGGAGCTATTGTGAAGATCGGAAAGTATGGCTATCATCCCCTAGTGGAAGAGTCAGAAAATCAATAACTAAGGGGTGTCCCCAGGGGTCCGTTCTTGGTCCCCTATTGGACAGTTTGCAACAGAGTGAAGATGTACTAGAGGTGATAGCCTACGCCGATGACCTCCTCTTGCTGGTCGGCGGCCGTAGCCGAGAGGATATAGAACCGAAAATAGAAAGAGCTATTGAGAGACTGCAACAATGGTGCCATAATACAAAAATGAAGATCTCACCCGGAAAGTCAACTTATCTACTGCTCAAAGGTCAGTTAGCAAGAAATCCAACGGTTAGAATAGAGGGCTCACCGGTTCTTCGGCGACGAGAGACTCGGTAACTCGGGATCATCGTTAACGAAAGGTGGAACTATGGAAAACACATTGAGACTGTAACCCAGAGAGCACTCCACGTTTTAAATAACCTCATTTCCATTGGACACATAAGGTTTCATCTTCCACCACACCTCATTAAATTATATCACAACAGTATATTGTCAACAATAGTGGGTTACGGCTCGGGAGTCTGGGCGCACAGGCTCACGAGGGTGGTGTCCGCCATGACAGTGAGAAGGGTGCAAAGAAACATGGTCCTGAGATCGGTAGGGGCATATAGAACGTCACCAGGAGGAGCTTTGCTGATCATCCTGGGGCTTTGTCCCTTGGATATCAAGATCAGAGAGCAAGCTGCCTGGTATTGGGTAAACAAAGGGAACATGGAAAAAACAGAGGATATCTTAGGAACAAGGGTGAAAAACAAGATGGAAATTAGGCACAGGGGGGAACAGTTATGGCACGAATTGTGGGAATCGGAGGAAACGGGCCGAAGGACCTTCAATTTCTTTCCGAATGTTAGGGAACGGATGGGCATGAAGCATATTGAGCCAAGCAGGGGACTTTTCCACTTCCTCACTGGTCATGGGCCGTATCCGACATACCTTTGTCGATTCGGCAAAAGGGCTACGCCCGAGTGTGAATGTGGCGCTCCGGAGGGTACCCCCGATCATGTGGTTTTCGAGTGCCCTCTTTTCAATGACGTTGCATCGACACTACGCAACCAGCTACCAAACCACGACACTTACCACCTACTAAGACAGACAAATACCTTTCAGACCTTTAACAAACTGGCTAACGAGGTATCACTAAAGATTCTGAAAGACTTCTTGAGGGATAGGAACTAATATGACCTCACAATAATTACCGACAAAATCCGTGCCCTACTTCCATTCCGCCTGTGCGCGGACAGGCCGGCTTTCTTAGTCAGGGATCCACCGCGTACAGGACTAGGGGGAGTGGGGTACAATTTTCCCGATTGAGACAGCACCGATATTGACCTAGGATAGATTCTGTAGTTTGTACGACTTAGAATAAGATGTTAAGTAACAGGAACCTGCAGCGCTAAACATCTTGGCCTGCCCAGTGTCAGGGGCATCGCTCATTGGGGTTAGCTCAACGAGCAAGGCCTCAAATAGTAGGTTTATATTTAATGCTGACACACATGCAACGCTGCAGGCAGAAATATTTAGTTAGTTAGTTAGTTAGTTAGTTAGTGAATCATAATAACAGTCAATAAATTGAAATAAAACTAAATAAGTTTGCCCATTGTCTTAGCCTGTAGTAGTACATTAGTCACATTGTTAGTAACATAGTTAATATCCCGTAGCATAGCACATTGTAATATTGTTAAACATATTGTAAATAGCTGCAACATAATATTGTATCAATCTATGACCCACTAATCGAATTAGGAAGTGGGTTATTATGTATAAATATAATGAATTGGAAATAAAGATTAAAAAAAAGTCATCAGTCCCTAAGCTTACACACTACTTAACCTAAATTATCCTAACAACAAACACACACACCCATGCGCGAGGGAGGTCTCGAACTTCCGCAGGGACCAGCCGCCCAGTCCACAACTGCAGCGCTCGAGACCGCTCGGCTAACCCCGCGCGGCCCTTGCGATTGTCTGTCAGGTTTTTAGGCACGCACCGAGCACAAAGAAATTCCAACATGACATAAGGAATATCGTACGCCACACCATAGAAAATGTTGAACTGCCCCGATAAGCACACACCGGTTGTTCAAAAGTGCTGCCTCAATAGTTTCGATATTCGGCTGGGTTGCAGCTGTTACCGGCCACCCGGAGCGTGGCGGTTCACTAAGGTTCGCACGGCCCTCTTGGAAGAATGTCCTCCACCTGGAGGCATGGCAACTATTCTTACCGTTATCTCCACATCCGCCACACATGTCCCTGTAAATTTCACTCGGTTTACGTCCTTTGGCCCACAAATATCGAGCTACACTGCGCTGCTCTCCGAAGGTTGACGTCAGCAACTTCGAACCATGTTTGTTTCGTAGTTCAGGCTTCTCTTGCTAGAGCTACAAGTAAGAACAAAATACCGCCTGTAGCGCAAACTTCAAATTATATCGTCGTGAAATTTCAACATCCCAGCTGCAATAGTTACTTTCCGATCCTCCTTCATAAATGGATAAGTATGCGGTCGTATATCATATAGTGTCTGAAGACGAAAATATAGTTACTTCGAAAGCGACTGAAAATAGGCCTGACTAAATATAAGAAACCCAACTGTGTGAAAGAAAGGTACACAATAGGTTTTCTTCTGAGTAGCAAAATAATGCGTCACATACATGTGCTTTACTGATAGGTAGTGAATTTCTACGTATCGAATATTAATCCAATTTAACAGAACTTTTTAATGCTGACACTCTCCTATGAAATTTTCTCTGCCTTCTTGGCACGTCAAATTACAGTAAAAGCTGGAAAATTCGACAGCTTGTAGTGTTCATTGCTGTGAGCGCGATGTGCTGCTGCTCTGTAGTGGGAAGTGCTGTCTGCCTGCCACAGTTACATGCACATGACGCAAACAATATCCAAACGTGTGTAAGCCTTCTATTCCATTAACCCAAAAAATTGATAATCACAGTACCTGAAAAAGCTGTGTGATCACAAGACTGTGTTCAACGCAAATGAGAGGAGTTCGCATTAGTAAATACAAATTAATTTCCTACCGCATATATATAGTTACATGTAGGGGCACCTGCTTTACAATGGATCTCTGTGACACTAAGAGTACAATACAGGCATGCGAAAGAAATCGACCATATCCGTTATTTAAAGAGGGTCATCTGACCGGACTGTTCTAGGACAATAAGAAAAAGAGGGGGGAGTACTAATTAATTCTTTCAAGCCCTGGATTTGTTTCCCCTAAATCGCTTCACAAATAAAGTTATTATTTTCTCGAAATGAATCTACGAACAGTTTGTTATTTCTTTATTTAATACTCAGATAACAGACAAATTGTCTCTGCAAAAATCTCATAAATCAATTTCCACAACTGAATGCACGTTTATGTGCCCAGAAGCACAGTAATTTATTAACTGAGCGAAGCTCACTTAGGACAGACTGTTCTGCTGAAGGGTGATGGATACCTTTAATTGAATAGAAGATGGCTATGGAACTGTGACTGGCTTTCCAAGATCTGTTCAGATCGTATACGTAAGTTAAAACCGGATCCAAGATCCGAGTAAGTAAATACACCGAAAAGCAACAAAAGTTGTGGAACTGCTCTCGCAGATTGAGAGCTGCTCATAGTAGAGAAGTACTAGTCCTAGGAAGTCGGCACTTACTCGGTCGATTCCGCATAAACTGCGCCAAGCTGTGACCAGGTGCCTCTCTCTCCCCCCTCCCCCCCTCCCTCTCTCTCTCTCTCTCTCTCTCTCTCTCTCTCTCTCTCTCTCCCTCCCTCTCTATGTGACCTCTCGCCCGTGCTTCACCGCATTGACTCCTTCTGTTCCTTTATGCTCCCAGAGAAATATGGCTTGAAATGTAGGATTCAGAACTTTCACCCCAATAACGAACAAGAACTCCTCTCAATGCGCTGAAATGTAGAGGAAGCCTATCAAAACTTCTCCACTATCGTTTACAGTATATTAGCTGCTAGAGGTTGGTACACTGTATATGCAGTATCTCCCTCGTTGGTTCCGACAGTCACACTACTGCAATCCTCCTGATTGGCTGACACCATCCGGACTGTTAGGTTCTGGAATTTTTCCACACTGAGCACGGGACAATATCGTTTGCGCGTATTTGCAGTTGCCGACAGGAAATACAAATGTTTCACACCAGTAATGCTCAAGGGCCCTGTGATCGCAGTGCTATATCTTGCAAGATAGTGTCGCCTCACAGATAATGGAACCCAGCCAGTGTGTGGTCGCAACCTTTCTTCGAGCAAGCAGCCCGGCAAGGGAGGACTTCCGTCGTCCAGTATTCATAGCACTGAGACCACATAGCTCCGTCACTGTACTCTCTCGGGCCTGCCTCAGCGAGGGGAAATTCACGAATCTTACATCAGAAGCCACTAATTACGTATTTACCTCTGTCACTGGTAAGAATATCAAGCTGCCAGTGTGTTTTTGCTACTGCAACGTGACGTATGTGATGGTAGTGTCACCCCTCCATATGAACTGACAAAATAAGAAATCTCTTGTGTCCAGCACCACAAATTTTTCGGGAGAAGCATAAACGTGATTATCAAAAGGACCAATAACTGAAAGTAGTTGAAAAATCGAAGATTTTCTACTATACAGTATTTATTCTAGGCCCAAAACACTACACATACGTATTATAGAAACGGAAACATTAATATATGTAACTATTGGACATGGGGGATTCCTGCTCGAAAGTGTGTATATAAGGTTTCCTACATCAAATAAACTGCAACAAATGGCCTATTAGTGCAGTTTATTAATGTATCAATAACAAAGTAGTGTACAATATGTGCTGCATTGTAAACCATGAGCTCTGGGCAGAACGAATCTTCCCCTTGTATTTTGTGTAATTTTTGTTTTTCAGTCTCAATTTCTATATATTACCACATTTATATTTGATGCGAACGCCTTTCCTTCTACATCACCCATATTAGAAATGCTTTAACAGTACGTACGTAATAGTTAAACAATGTAATAATGTAATGTAAACTGAGTATAATGTTTATGTATCTTGTTGACTATCATCTGTTTAGTAGTCAGCTACAACAGCCTTAGAAAATAAATTAAACAATCAAGGAAACCAACGGGATATCAAAGAGAATGATGTTTCCACTCATTAAACACACTCTGTATGTTTCTCATCCAGTTACATGAGTCGATTTTTTCAAGTTACCGTGAACAAGAATCAGGATACGTATTCAGCATTCTCGATGATTACGTCCTGCCCCGTCTTCTGCGGCATGATGAGCTGGCTGTGGACACTGAAGTCTTCCTGTATGAGAACGGCCGTATTCTCAGGCTGCACTCATAAATTGCTGGTTTGGCGAACACACTGGCACCCTAACGCACCTAAACTGGAAATATATGGAACAGCGGGTGGAGCGTATCCATCAACAGCCCCAAAATGTGATTTTTACTGAAACCAATCATCAATGAGTCACTGCAGCTGGATATAACGTAACTAAAGTAACTTTTGGAACGTTTTTCTTGCTTCAGGGCTAGATGCAGTGATACAAAGGAAGAAGAAAGGAAGCTTATGGTTCAACATCATGTCGACAACGAGACCATTATAGACGGAGCACGAGCTCCAACTGGGAATGAGGCTTTAAACCGTTATCCCACCGAATGCGATTCCAGTGTATTGACCACTGCGTCATTTCAATCAAACACTGGCTATAATTAACGACCTAGAACAGCAAACACACGTAGAAGAACGTTTAAGAAACTCCTTTACATTTTTTTTACAAGTGAAGAGATACTGAAACCTCTCTCTCTCTCTCTCTCTCTCTCTCTCTCTCTCTATATATATATATATATATATATATATATATATATATATATATACTGTTTCAAATAAAATTCTTCAACAGAAAAATATAGCAAATAGTCTAGAATGTAGAATGGCAGAATGAAATGTTCACTCTGCAGTGGAGTGTGCTCTGATATGAAATTCCCTTGCAGATTAAAACTGTTTGTCGGACAGAGACTCGAAATCGGGACCTTTGTCTTTCGCGGGCAAGCACTCAACCGACTGAATTACCCAAGCGTATCAGCGCAGACTCCACTGAAGCCTGAAAATTTCATTCTGGAAACATCCCCCAAGGCTGTGGCTAAGCCGTGTCTCCACAGTATCCTTTCTTCCAGGAATGCTAGTCTTGCAAGTTTCGCAGGAGAGCTTATGTGAATTTTGGAATGTAGGAGACGAGGAACTGGCGGAAGTAAAGAAGTGACCTAAGTCAGTCTCTGGGACACTTGCCTGCGAAAGGCAAAAGCCTCGAGTTCGGGACCCAGTCCGGTAATCAGTTTCAATCTGCAAACAAGTCTTAGGCTACAATACAGTCTTAGAAATGTTGTTATATAGATATTGCTCGTGCAAGTGAAAGTGTACATCAGAAAAAATTTTTAGAAATTGATCTTGAATGTGTGTCAAATTTTCTGCAAATAGAAGTTCAACGTTAACTTGAACAAAAGGGGAGTCAAGAATAAGCAGTACGTGCTGATAGTTCTCTGTGTTTCCGTGCCTTCAGTACATGTACAGCATATAAACGAAATGAAACTGGAGTGAACGCACCTGTAAATTGAATGCCACATTTTTTTTATTTTTAGGAAATTGACCTTAGCGAAAGACTGTATGCAACCACACCACCATATTTTGATTTCCCTGCAGTTTGCTTGCCACATGACACCGGCGCTGAGAAACTGCATATCGGACTCGCACGTCGCGCGGCGAGGAAAAGCATGGCGCGAGGACAAGCGACAGTTGCCAGCCCTGTCGCCCCCCCCCCCCCCCCCCCCCGCTCCCCACCGTCGAGTTAAATTCTGACACGCGATATGCGACACCAGAAATATCAAACCACGATACCTGAAACACTACACTGAGTTAATAACGGGAGCTAGCGTAAGTGGTAGCCGACCGAGTGAGCGGTTCTGGAGTAGGGCAGCTGATAAATGCTCGTCTCTACATAACCATAATTTGCTACTGAATTGATGGCTATTCTGCATGATTGAAAAACTGGTTACAATTTATATGCTGCCTTCAACAAACTAAATTATAAAAGTTCCAAATCATGTACTGATATAAATTTTCTGTTTTTTAAAACGTTATTTATAACTTTATTTTTTGAAGTTTAAAGTTGTTTAGAGGTTTTTTTTGTGCATAGAAGTGTTTTACTTTTAGGTGACGTATTAATTTAAATGTATGGAGATACTGTGCGCACTTGTGTAATAATATTCCTATAAGACAATGCTAATAGCGCGTAGGCAATGTAATGACCGTCGGGTAACATGGTGTATCTATACGAAGAATTAATATTTCTAGTTGCTGAAACGAAGTATGGTGAGTTGAGCACATATTTATACTCTGTATTGTAGATACTTTAAGAACTTTAATAAAAAAACCATTGTCTGCAGCGAGTGATTTTGCTTATTAACTGGCTTACATAAAAAGATCATCTGAAACGTGTGTGATTGCATGCTGTAATACAACAGTAACAAATTATTGTTAGGTAGATACGTTATTAGATGATACCACTGATAATTACCGAGCCCGGTGAGCAGTGGTTAGCACACTGGACTCGCATTCGGAAGGACTACAGTTCAAACCCGCGTCCGGCCATCCAGACTTGTTTTCAGTGATTTCCCTAAATCGCTCCAGCTTCCTAAATCTCTTCCGAGCTTGTGCTCCGTCCCTAATGATCTCGACTTCGACGGAAAATTAGACCCAATATTGCTTCCTTTTTTTCGTCATTCTTAATTGCAAGTAAATTAGGGTTAGTAAATGGAAATTCTCCCTTGATTTAGGTAACTTGAAGGTCTGACTGTTCCACGTTCGTGATTTTGCCCTGTCAACCACTGCCACACGGCGCAGTGCTAACCTTAAACTAACAATTTGAACACTTCAGTTCTGGGTCGTGGGAAACCTGCAGGAAATTCGTTGTGTGAACAGGGTAGTACAAATACCAACTCATTTCTGGTTATGCTTCCTAACTTTCAGAGACGTTATCAGGTAGCGTGAAATTTTGGTGGAGTGGGGTTCGAGTTATGTTTGTGGTTTTCCAGACAAGGTGCTCAATTTAACATTTTTTTTATTTACTACCAAAAATTTCAGCTAACGTAGCAGAAATTACTTATAATAAAATAAGTACAATTTTCAGTAGCCTGAAATAACCAAACACAAAACATACTTTTTACAATGGCATAGCAAGGTCAAATAGAGAAAAAAAATTAATCTGCCCATACAACGTGCCACCAGGCAACAACATACGCCTTAAAATGCATAGCACTGTTACAGTATACGCACATCAAAACGTGTTTTGCATCTCCTCGGTTCCGAGAGTTCCCGAACCGGTACAGAAAATTAGAAAAGCGATCAACATAAATATCACTTCCCCTCTTTTTTATTCCTCATGGAAACCACTCTTTGCATATTGTACCACCATATGGCGAGACATTCAGAGGCGGTGGTCCAGACTGCAGTACACCACGGCACCTCTAATACTCAGTAGCACGTTCTCTTGCATTGCTGCATGCCTGTATTCTTAGAGGCATACTGTCCACAAGATCACCAAGCCACTGTTGGTCCAGACTGCCCACTCCTCAACGGCGACTCGGTGTGTACCCCTCAGAGAGATTGGTGGGTCACATCGTCCATCAACATACCTTTTCAAACTATCCCAGGCATGTTCGATTGGCTCATGTCTGGTGAACACGCTGGCCACTCTAATCGAGCGATGTCGTTATCCTCAAGAAAGTAATTGGCAAAATGTGGACGATGGGTACGCGAATTGTCGTCCATGAAGATGAATGCCTCGCCGATATGCTGCCGATATTGTTGCACTATCGGTCGGAGGATGGCATTCACGTATTGTATAGCCGCTACGGAGCCTTCCATGACCACCAGCCGTGTAAGTCACCCCACAAATTTCCACCCCAAAACAGCAGGGAACCTCCACCTTGCTCCACTCTCAGGACATTGTATGTATGGCGTTCAATCTGACCGAGTTGCCTTCAAACAAGTCTCCGACGACTGTCTGGCTGAAGGCATATGCGACATTCATCGGTGAAGAGATCGTGAAGCCAATCCTGAGAGGTCCATTCGGTACTTTGTTGGGCCCATCTAGGCCACTCTGCATGGTGTCGTGGTTGCAAAGATGGACCTCGCCATGGACGTCGAGAGTGAAGTTGCGCATCATGCAGCCTACTGCGCACAGTTTTAGTCGTAACACGACGTCCTGTGGCTGCACGAAAAGCATTATTCAACATAGTGGCGTTGCTGTCAGGGTTTCCCCGAGCCATAATCTGTAGGTAGCGGTCATCCACTCCAGTAGTAGTCCTAGGGGGGGTGGGAGGGGGGGGGGGCTGAGCGAGGCATGTCATCGACAGTTCCTGTCTCTCTGTATCTCCTCCATCCTCCATGTCTGAACAACATCGCTCTGGTCCACTCCAAAACGCCTGGACACTTGCCTTGTTGAGAGCTCTTCCTAGCACAAAGTAACAATGCGGATGCGATCGAAACGCGATATTGACCGTCTAGGCATGACTGAAATACAGACAACACTTTCCGTGTAACTCCTTCCTGGTGGAATCTTGGAACTGACCAGCTGTCGGACCCGCTCCGTCTAACAGTCGCTGCTCATGCATGGTTGTTTACATCCTTGGGGGGGGGGGGGGGAGAGAGATTTAATGACATCTCTGTCCAGTCAAAGGGACTGTGTCTCTGATACAATATAAACAGATAGTGTCTATCTTCAGGAATTCTGGTAAACAGGGTGATAAGAAACTTTTTTGATGTGTCTGTTTTTTTTCAGTTGCAACGTTTTGTTGACAGATGACTAGCAGTTTTATGAAGCATTTATTAACAAACCTCCCATAGTTGCAGTAAGTGCGTTTGGCGACTACTTTCGAACCACCTGGTTCATTCTAATGCGTGGCCTACTGAGCTTGCACTGTAAGTGCCTGACTTTTGTTAACAAACATCAAAATGGCAAAATATGTTTTATAAAATGTTCGCAGATGACTTTCACTGCCTAGTTAACAAGTCATAATCCATGTTTGAGTCTGATTTGCTAAGTGGACGCATGTTGATTGGGACAGTCATCAGCGAACATTTTATAGAACATGTAGTTCCATTCTGACGATTGTTATTAAGGTCAGGCAACTTCAGTACAGCCTCAGTAGGCCTGGCTTCAGTATGACACCAGCTGTCAGCATCACTACCTAGCTATCCACACTCGTGTGTGAATAATTTCTTATAAATACATATAAGAGCCGGCCGCAGTGGCCGAGCGGTTCTAGGCGCTTCAGTCTGGGCCCAAGCGACCGCTACGGTCACAGGTTCGAATCCTCCCTCGGGCATGGATGTGTGTGATTCCTTAAGTTAGTTAGGTTAACGTTGTTCTAAGTTCAAGGGGACTGATGACCTCAGAAGTGAAGTCCCATAGTGCTCAGAGCCATTTGAACCATTTTACATATACGAAGTACCGTTATGTATACACAGTGTATCAAAAAGAATCATCCGATTTGGCACATCTGTATTTCTGAAACTAATAAACATATAAAAAAATTTTTTTTCGTACCTTTTATTCAGTGTTTATTACGCCCTCTTGAGATGCAGGGCATATGTCAATGAGGTTTAAAATTGTGCGAGATCAGTTCATTCACTGATGTTGCCAAGTCAGGCATATAAAAAGAGGCAATTATAAACCCCCATAAGAAATAATCACATGCAGTCAGGTCTGGTGACCTTGGAGTCCAATGATCCGTCTTTCAGTAAGCCTTTGATTTAAATGTTCCCTCACTTTCAGATGCCAGTGTAACGGCGCCACGTAAAACTCGAGAGTCTGCTCTTTCCAAAGGTACGTTGTTCACGCACATATCTCAAACAACATAATAGTGACACTTAGAAGAATGTTGTAACTAGACGAATGACGAATACTAACTTCACTTTACAAAGAGTTATTCAGTAGTTGCAGATACAATAGCGCAGAGCGAACTGCCTACGGGAAGAACAAATGGTTCAAATGGCTCTGAGCACTATAGGACTTAATTTCTGAGGCCATCAATCCCCTAAAACTTAGAACTACTTAAACCTAACTAAACTAAGGACATCACACACATCCATGCCCGAGGCAGGATTCGAACCTGTGACCGTAGCGGTCGCGCGGTTCCAGACTGTAGCGCCTAGAACCGCTCGGCCACACGGGAGGAACACATACAGTATATATGCATCTACAGAACAGTCCAGTATAGTAATTCTTGACATTTGTGGATACGTCTAGAATTTACTAAAACCGAACATAGGAATTAAAATCGCACAGTCCAGGAGAGTTTCGAATTCACGACCCTTCATGCAAGAGTTTAGTATCATAACCACTGCACCGGGGTGGTACTCGGCTTTTTCTGCGACAATAGTTGTGATTTTTTGAATTGGGATGATTCGTTTTGATTAACTCTGTATAACTCTCCAATTACACAAGGCGGTAACAAAACAAAATGTTACTGCACAGCTGTGAACCACACTTAAAACCAGTGAATGCACAACTGATTCACGCTCGTGGCGAGCACAACCAAATTCTGTTTAACTTTGATAATCACCCCCACGTCCTGAACAGACACGATTATTTCTGCTTCGTACTGTAAAACACCCTGCCCCACGCCCCGAATTGCTTAAATACAAATAAATCGTTACTCAGTGCTCGCAGACTTTCGTCCAGGATGTTGTTTTACAAGTGCCTTTATTCCAGACGCGTCCGCACATGAATAGAGCACATTTTCAGTCGCAAAGCAAACAGTCTACCACCATCAGTTGCGTGAGCGTTGAGGCATTGCTCCCGGTGAGCTGCTTCTTTGAC
The DNA here is from genome assembly GCF_023897955.1 of Schistocerca gregaria. NCBI lineage: Eukaryota > Metazoa > Arthropoda > Insecta > Orthoptera > Acrididae > Schistocerca > Schistocerca gregaria. The sequence continues at coordinate 350,781,170 of NC_064922.1, read as the reverse complement.
TCTTCTGGAACGGCTTTGCGTTCGGCAACGTAAAAACAAAACCCACTGTGCCAGGTTGCTTTCCGCAAGGCATCTCTGTCCTTTCCACCCGCTGTCTCTTCCGGCTACCATCCCACACACACCATTGCTTGATTCCACTCAGACTTCGCTCATCCCAAGACTCGGTGCTTCGTGCCACGCCATTAACTGACCAGAAGAACACCGTCTCTTCCGCCTCGCCTGCTGTACAACCACTGACTACACTTCGTTTCTCATCTCGAAGCACAGCGAGAGCCGCCAGCCTCGGCCGCCATCACAGCCCTCTACGCCCCGAACTGACAGGTGACGACTTACATCAGGCACCGACCACGGCCACAGCGCTGGCTTCCCGGAGAAGTTGCTAATTGTGACCGCTGCAACTGATTGGCCTCCGCTATCCACCCCTACCCCTGGGACGGCCGTGGAGGAGTTCGGTTTCGTCGCATCACCTGCTCCTGGTCTGAGTGCAACACGTGAAAGAAATCTCTGGAGATGGAAAAATCGTCCACGCCGTTAGACAAGTCACAATCACCGGATCTTGTCGTTGATATCCTTGGATACTCAATTATAAACATAGTTCTCTAACTTTTTAATCGTTTCTTTGCTTCTTCGATATAAAGTGTGTAGAATCCCATCCTCGTCGTCACTGTAGAGTCTTGTACTGCAAGGTAGCAAGGGGGAGGATGTCGTTATGGGTGGCCAGTATCCTCTTTCTGCAACTCAAATGCACATGTGGGTTAACACGCTTGTTTATTTACATGAACTTGAAGTATTTACTTATCTTGAATAGAGTCCATGTGGTGTGCTACAAGCTCATTAGAGCAATATCCGTTATCTTATAAACTTTAGTTCCTCTGCTGCACAATAGTTACTGATCTGGTCACTATGTAAAGTCGCAGCCTGTGACGTGAACTGAGTCCACTCTGCGATGAACCGACAGACGCCAAATTGGATGATTGAGTGAGTACCTCCGGTCAGCGGCGGTGGCCTAAATACACGCTATCGAGAGGTCGTTGGCGAAGTGGTGCTTGTTGGTGTGTCTCCGGCCTCTCTCGTGATAGGCGTACTTTATCCACCGCCTATTGTCTATCTCCGTGCTTCATCCTTGCCGACCGGTGCGCTGGCGACAGACTACGCCAGCACACAGTACTTTTTTCCCAACACATACAGTCGCAATTTTCGGCCGAAACCGGGCCATTTATGATGCAAGTCCTTCCTCAACAGTGAGCGCCCCCAAGGCGGCGATTTCCGAATTAGCAGACCCTCCACCGCTACCTGCGGATCACTCACGGCTGCTCGACGCACCGCCTATCATTCGCACGTGCGCCTTCCGACACTTGCGAAGTACTCATGCTTGTTCTTGTTGTGCGGCAGAGGGCTTGCACATGGGGGGCAGCGTATGACTTACGGCGCTGCAGGGGAGACTTGAGGTTATGCTCGAAAGCGATAGTGCTCTACTTGCCGAATACGCTTTGTTCCTGTTCTACGCCACAGGATTTGCATAAGGCGAGCAGCGTGTTGCTTGGGGGCTGCATGGGAGGCGTGGTGTTGGAGGGCTCCACTGCTAGCTATCTGAGCTGCTGATACCTGCAGTTATTCCACACTACATTAGCACCGATCACTTTTTCATTTGGCATTTCTCGACCGCCTATCATTCGCACGTGCGCCTTCCGACACTTGCGAGGTACTCATGCTTGTTCCTGTTGTGCGGCAGAGGGCTTGCACATGGAGGGCAGCGTATGACTTACGGCGCTGCAGGGGAGACTTGAGGTTATGCTCGAAGGCGAGTGCTCTACTTGCCGAATACGCTTTGTTCCTGTTCTACGCCACAGGATTTGCATAAGGCGAGCAGCGAGTTGCTTGGGGGCTGCATGGGAGGCGTGGTGTTGGAGGGCTCCACAGCTAGCTATCTGAGCTGCTGATACCTGCAGTTATTCCACACTACATTAGCACCGATCACTTTTCATTTGGCATTTCTCGACGGCCAGTCACTGCTGTTCAGGGTGTGGCCCATATGACAGGAGAAGCACTAGAAAACATCTGCGAGAGGCGGCGAACCGACACACATGTAGTCGTCGCTTGAGTCTTTTATACGTGATCACCACCAGCGAAACCGAAAACACGGCTACCCTGCCCTCGTTAGAACTTAGTACATACAGCAGCGCTATGCCGTGAAAAGATGACGAAACGCGGAGAGAACATACAGGAGTGTCGTAAAAAGCACTATTCTTTTCCAACAACAAAAGTTAAACCTTTATTTACAAAGTTGGAAACGTACACTACTACAAAGAAACTGGTTCTATGGCATTTCAGACGATATCTGGCGCTCGAAACAGTTTCGTTTCTTTTCAGGGTCTTTCTGGCAAATTTAATTCGCACACCCCTCCTCAGAATTAGCTCCTTAATGTCGTATCTTTTATTACTGAATTTACTGCAGTAATTTAAATTGCTTATGGAAGCGTCTGTGGTACATCCGCGCTGTGACGTAAAAAGACGGGTGGCAGGGGTACGGTACAAAAAAGGAAGACGTGAAACATAGACCTCACTGCCATACGCTATTTCACAGCTGGACTCTCTTCCCTTGCTTTTCCATTCTTATTGGTCCTATCATTACTGTATAATTAGGATTATTTCAACGTATGACATTAGTTTTCATTATCGAATGCTGTTTCTAAGTCGATAAATACCACGGATGTGTCTTGTCTTTCTTTGCTTCCATTATCAAGCGCATCGTCCGTATAACCGTATAGCATAACCTCGTACGTTCTCCACAAGGTGCTTGTGGTGGTTTTCGGTATCACTGAACATAGGATGGGATGGGTAAACAAGATTGGGAATGGCAGGCCCACACCTGTCATCATTTATCATTTACAAATTCATATTTACCTTTAACAAACATAGTAAAAAAATGGCTCTGAGCACTATGGGACTTAACATCTTAGGTCATCAGTCCCCTAGAACTTAGAACTACTTAAACCTAACTAACCTAAGGATATCACACAACACCCAGCCATCACGAGGCAGAGAAAATCCCTGACCCCGCCGGGAATCGAACCCGGGAATCCGGGCGTGGGAAGCGAAACGTTAGTACTTTAACAAAGTTATTACACAATACCTGTCAATATATGAAGATAGTACCTGTTCCTTTTTTATGTATTTGTTGAGATAACATAGGACGCCCTCCAGGCGAAAAACAATTATGTGTAATTACCATCAATAACAAAGAAAATAAACCGGAAGTTATAGAATTTAAAGAAAGCGCCCTCCTGGCAGAACAGAGAAAATGGCATCCGCGTCCCACCATCTTGTGGGAAGACGCACATCGAATCCCAAGGCAGTCAGGGATGTTCCAGGCACGTCTTCACGAAGAATATTGCGTTTTCCGATACATTGGATCGAATCCTGCTATTACACAATCTCACTGAAATCTCCTTCTCATACCTGGGACACCCCAGCTGCAGGGGGGATCGAATAAGGCATTACCCAAAAAGTTGGCACAGTTGAGCCGTGGTAAAAATTGCTGTCTTGAAGAGCGCGCCTCAGCGCGTAGTGTAAAGCAGTCGCCCTCCGTTTCTCGCGGTGGCGCCGCTGTGAAAATCGCAGCTTTGGTGTCTCCGTCTGGTGGGAAACGAGAAAGGTAGCCTGTTCAAGTGCATTTAAGGGGCGCTATGAGCTTGCCAGCATTGAGTCGGGTCAGTCGGTCAGGTGGGTCAGTGTGGGGCAGTCAGTGTCTGTCTGTCGTCCGGAGTGCTAATATGTGTTACGCCGCCAGTCTGCTCGAGTTTGTTCAGGCAATGGTCATTGGCTGTTGGATCGGGCGGCCGACACGACAGCAACAGGAGTTAACCCACGACATCGGTCTGGCCGGTGCGAGCTGCGACGCCTTGAGATGGGAGATCGGCGCGCATTCCTGCTTTCGTTGAAGCGGCTGGCAGCGGACGGTTCGGGAGAGCGTTTTGGGGGTGTTGCGCCAGGTCTTCGCCAGACATCGCATTTGTTAGGCAGATTGTGTGTGTGTGTGTGTGTGTGTGTGTGTGTGTCGGTCTGTCGGTCTGCCATGCCTCTGTCATGTTTGTCGGATTCGGTGTTAACGAATTTACTGCTTGAAGTGTAAAGGCCGAATTCCTGAAATATGTTTTTATCTTGCCTATCATCTTGAGAGGCGGTATATGTGTAATGTAGAGCATGTTTGTATATTTTATGTAAGATTGCATTTCATGGATTTTTATTTAAATGGTCATTTTAGTATATAAAGTTGCCACCCTTCCACCGTAAGGTATCGCGGATGGTGCACGAGAAAAGTAAAGCGATCTTGCAGGAACGTCCAAAAATCAAGAACACTCTTATCACCTTCATGGAACAAATAAGAGATCGAGAGGCGTTTTATCCAGTTCACAGCAATGGTCTTCGTACGTGCGAAGCATGTCTCATCTGGGAACAGAAGAGATTGTAGTGTAATGGCATGGGGAGCCGTATGTAGAAGAAAGACAAGCATCTTCTGAATCAGCTGTCACACCTTTGCAGAAGATCCATACATCAGTCGATGTTCGTCCGTATCAAGAGTGTGACAACGAGGACACAGCGGCGAATCTGTCATTTTTATGGCATGTAGACAAGGTTGTGTCATATATTTTCCATTAACTATCAGATACCAGGTCGCACGAGCGCTCGTGTCGAGGAGGATATGGTGCACAGAACACCATGCGATCTCGAGGAGGAAATGTCAGCGTGTAGTGGCGGACTTTGAGGATAAGACCCGCGCTTACAAAGTAACCGAACGCCGCATGAAGTCTCTGTGCCATTGACTTTGGCATCGATAAAGTCTGGGCTAAATAGGGCAGTCGCGAGACTAGATGAGTGTTAAAAAAATCCATCCTTTGTAACGTGTCCAATGCTCTCATGAGATTGCCACGAACGGTAGAACTGATAGCTTGAAGCAGGCGTTTGTAGTTAAATGAGATCGTTCGCTGTATATCACGTGTGAGGGTAATCCCCAAACAGTTGAGCTTATCCACTAATGGCAATGGAGTCACATTCTCTGCTGGAAGACCACTACCAGCACTAGATTTCTTCAGGTTTACACGGCTGCCCACTGTAGTCCCGTACTGGTTGATCCATTCAGGTGCCTCTCGCACTTCATCCTCCGTTAGAACCAAGAACAGCACGTCATCTGCATAGGCGCGGCAGATGAAAGCATCCCCCGTCATTGTTATCCCTGTGAGCCGGCTCCTCAAACCGTGTAACTGTGGCTCAAGGGCGATGGCGAAAAGCAGCATGGACAGCGGACATCCTTGACGGACCGACCGCATGACATTAATAGGACCCGCCACACGGCCATTGACCAGCACCTGCGACGTGGCACCTCGGAGGAGTCGCAAGACGATGTGTATAAACCTGTCGGGAAAGGCCATCCGTCTGAGTACGTTTTCTAGAAAGGCATGACTCACTGTATAAATGACGTGGTCGCAGTCCACTGTCACTAAGACACCGCTACGGCGGCAGGTCGTAGCCAGTGCAACGACGTCACGGTAATCGCTGCGTGCCGTCTGAATGTGACTGTCACCACCAAAGCACGTTTGATCCAGAGAGATGACTTGAGGAATGACGCGCCGAGGGCGAGCGGCAAGAATCCGGGTAAAAATCTTGAAGTCACAATTTAACAAAGTCGACGGCCGATAATGCCTAACTCACCAACCTCACGATGGCTTGGGGACGGGAATAAGCAAGCCTTCTACGAATTCGGGTGAGATGGGAAGGTCAGGGTTCATCAGTTCTTCATACATCGCAGTCCAGAGTGAGCCATTGACGTCGTGGAATTTGCGATAAAACTCCAGAGGGAACCCATCTGGACCTGGGGCTTTATTCGCCGCACCCTTATGAAGAGCATCGGCGACGTCATCAGACGTAATTGTCGCTCTGAGAATCTCCGCATCAGCTTCATCCAGGGTACCCGTCAATGAACGGAAGACATCAGTCGCTACCGCTATGTTCGGGTCCTCTGATGCATAGACCTGGTTGTAGTGATCCAAAAAGGCTTCTACGATGTCATTCTGGGAGGTCAATCGACGACCATCTGGCATGCCGAGGGCGTTGACCAGCTTTCTCCGACACCGCTGCTTCTCTCGGATAATATGATGCATTGACAGGAGCTCTCCTAGTACACAATTGTGACATCTTGGGCGTAGTATTGTGCCTTCAAGGCGGTGACGCATAAGAGACTTTTTTTTTTTGGTCATCAGTCTACTGACTGGTTTGATGCGGCCCGCCACGAATTCCTTTACTGTGCTAACCTATTCGTCTCAGAGTAGCACTTGCAAACTTCGTCCTCAATTATTTGCTGGATGTATCCCAATCTCTGTATTCCTCTACAGTTTTTGCCCTCTAAAGCTCCCTCTAGTACCATGGAAGTCATTCCCTCATGTCTTAGCAGATGTCCTATCATCCTGTTCCTTCTCCTTATCAGTGTTTTCCACATATTCCTTTCCGATTTTGCGTAGAAACTCCTCATTCCTTACCTTATCAGTCCACCTAATTTTCAAGATTCGTCTATAGCACCACATCTTCGATTCTCTTCTGTTCCGGTTTTCCCACAGTCCATGTTTCACTACCATACAATGCTGTACTCCATCATTGCTTCCTCGATGTACAGATTGAAGAGTAGGGGTGAAAGGCCACAGCCTTGTCTTACACCCTTCTTAATACGAGCACTTCGTTCTTGATCGTCCACTCTTATTATTCCCTCTTGGTTGTTGTACATATTGTATATGACCCGTCTCTCACTATAGCTTACGCCCACTTTTTTCAGTATCTCGGACAGCTTGCACCATTTTACATTGTCGAACGCTTTTTCCAGGTCGACAAATCCTATGAACGTGTCTTGATTTTTCTTTAGCCTTGCTTCCATTATTAGCCGTAACATCAGAATTGCCTCTCTCGTGCCTTTACTTCTCCTAAAGCTAAAGTGATAGTCACCTAGCGCATTCTCAATTTTCTTTTCCATTCTTATGTATATTATTCTTGTAAGCAGCTTCGAGGCATGAGCTGTTAAGCTGATTGTGCGATAATTCTCGCACTTGTCAGCTCTTGCCGTCTGCGGAATTGTGTGGATGATGCTTTTCCGAAAGTCAGATGGTATGTCGCCAGACTCATATATTTTACACACCAACGTGAATAGTCGTTTTGTTGCCACTTCCCCTAATGATTTTAGAAATTCTGATGGAATGTTATCTATCCCTTCTGCCTTAATTGGCCGTAAGTCCTCCAAAGCTCTTTTAAATTCCGATTCTAATACTGGATCCCCTATCTCTTCTAAATCGTCTGCTGTTTCTTCTGCTATCGCATCAGACAAATCTTCACCCTCATAGAGGCTTTCAATGTATTCTTTCCACCTGTCTGCTCTCTCCTCTGCATTTAACAGTGGAATTCCCGTTGCACTCTTATTGTTACCACCGTTGCTTTTAATGTCACCAAAGGTTGTTTTGACTTTCCTGTACGTGGAGTCTGTCCTTCCGACAATCATATCTTTTTCGCTGCCTTCACAATTTTCCTGCAGCCATTTCGTCTTAGCTTCCCTGCACTTCCTATTTATTCCATTTCTCAGCGACTTGTATTTCTGTATTCCTGATTTTCCCGGAACATGTTTGTACTTCCTCCTGTCAACAATCAACTGAAGTATTTCTTCTGTTAGCCATGGTTTCTTCGCAGCTACCTTCTTTGTACCTATGTTTTCCTTCCCAACTTCTGGGATGGCCCTTTTTAGAGATGTCCATTCCTCTTCAACTGTGCTGCCTACTGCGCTTTTCCTTATTGCTGTATCTATAGCGTTAGAGAACTTCAAACGTATCTCGTCATTCCTTAGAACTTCCGTATCCCACTTCTTAGCGAATTCATTCTTCCTGACTAATGTCTTGAACTTCAGCCTACTCTTCATCACTACTATATTGTGATCTGAGTCTATATCTGCTCCTGGGTACGCCTTACAATCCAGTATCTGATTTCGGAATCTCTGTCTGACCATGATGTAATCTAATTGAAATCTTCCCGTATCTCCCGGCCTTTTCCAAGTATACCTCCTCCTCTTGTGATTCTTGAACAGGGTATTCGCTATTACTAGCTGAAACTTGTTACAGAACTCTCCTCTTTCATTCCTTGCCCCAAGCCCATATTCTCCTGTAATCTTTTCTTCTACTGCTTCCCCTACAACTGCATTCCAGTCGCCCATGACTATTAGATTTTCGTCCCCCTTTACATACTGCATTACCCTTTCAATATCCTCATACACTTTCTCTATCTATTCATCTTCAGCTTGCGACGTCGGCATGTATACCTGAACTATCGTTGTCGGTGTTGGTCTGCTGTCGATTCTGATTAGAACAACTCGGTCACTGAACTGTTCACAGTAACACACCCTCTGCCCTACCTTCCTATTCATAACGAATCCTACACCTGTTGTACCATTTTCTGCTGCTGTTGATATTACCCGATACTCATCTGACCAGAAATCCTTGTCTTCCTTTCACTTCACTTCACTGACCCCTACTATGTCTAGATTGAGCCTTTGCATTTCCCTTTTCAGATTTTCTAGTTTCCCTACCACGTTCAAGCTTCTGAGATTCCACGCCCCAACTCGTAGAACATTATCCTTTCGTTGATTATTCAATCTTTTTCTCATGGTAACCTCTCCCTTGGCAGTCCCCTCTCGGAGATCCGAATGTGGGCTATTCCGGAATCTTTTGCCAATGGAGAGATCATCATGATACTTCTTCAACTACAGGCCACATGTCCTGTGGATACACGTTACGTGTCTTTAATGGAGTGGTTTCCATTGCCTTCTGCACTCTCATGGCGTTGATCATTGCTGATTATTCCGCCTTTAGGGGCAATTTCCCTCCCCTAGGACAAGAGAAAGCCCTGGAACCTCTATCCGCTCCTCTGACCTGTTTGACAGGGCCGTTGGCAGAATGAGGCTGACTTCTTATGCCGGAAGTTTTCGGCCGCCAATGCTGATTATTTATCAAAATTTAGGCAGTGTCGGGGATCGAACCCGGGACCGAAGGCGTTTTTGATTATGAATCAAAGACGCTACCCTAGATGACGGGTAGTTATCTTCGCCTTAATACGTTGAATTTCAACATGTCGTTGAACATAGGGGGCATGGTTTGAGAGTTCCCGGAGAATTGTCAAATAGTATTCCATGGTATTTCGTTCCGTAACGACGTAAATCAGGCTTGGTGCAACCGTGCCGTCACCAGAGTGTTGAAGGATCTGCTGGAAGGCGTCGCACACAGTTGTTCCACACCGTTTCTACGACCTGCCTGCGTTCCGGATCCTTGAGATGGGCGACATTCAGCTTCCACAGGCCTCGATCGCGCTACACCTTCTTCCTCTGGAACGAAACAGTGCAAATGTAGGCGGTATGGTCGGAAAAGGCGCTAGGCCATAACTCAGCGTCGAGCGTGGCAGTTACGAGTCCTTTGGGAAAAGTAGTCACGGTCAAGACGACTTGCTAAATGGCTGGTGACGTACGTATATCCAGGCCGGTCACCAAGCACGCGGTCCCAGGTGTCGGTGAGGTTCAGTTCATGCGCGAGCAGCTTCAGTTCCCGGCATGTGGTGAAATGCGGATGTTGGTCCTTCTGGGATAACACACAACTGAAGTCGCCGCAAAGAATAATATGGTCGGAGCGGCCTACAAACAAAGGAGAGACCTGTTCTGAGTAGAATCTCGACCGTTCACGTCACTTGGCCGTGCCCGAGGGAGCGTAAATATTGATGACTCGGACACCGTGAAAAGTCACTGCAAGACAACTTGCCGATAGTAGGTAAATCACATCGTCTACCTCAAGGCATTTCTTTAAAAGAACAGCTGTCTCACTGCCTCCGTCAGCACACGGCGTGAGGTAGGACACATAGACATAGATATTAGGAAGCGTCACCAGACGAACTTCCTGCAAAAGGGCAACATCGAGGTGCGACGCCCTCAACATTTCACGGAGCAATTGTAGTTTGACAGGGGTGCCAATGGTGTTGACATTGATGGAGCCAATGCTGTAAGCTTGTCGTGGAATTGGGAATACTAGGACGCTCATGGTGGCACGAAGAGCTGTAACAGGAATGTTGTCCCAGGAGGCTGCACATCCCCATCCAGCAACCCTGTCGATTAGGAGTCGTGGGTCGGAGCAGCAACATTTGTTGCTATCTCAACGGTGGGTGTTTTGTCGTCTGCATCGTCAGACCACGCAAAGATGCGTGGATGGTGTGCCTCCGGTGGAGTACCTGTGGAGTCCGAAGGCGGCGCCACGACGGCGGTGGAAGAGTGGTGCTAGCTCAGCTGCTGTTCAACGTCCATAGGTACAGCGTCTGGTGCATGCAAAGATTGTTGTACATTCGACTGGGTGCAGACTGGAGCTTCCACCACGGAATCCTCCATCGGTGCAATATCTTGATAGGTGTGATCCTCATCGTCTTCAGACTCCCTCCTGCAGGTGTCAGACGGGGCGATCCACCGTTTTCGACGTCTCTTCGGCGACCGTTGCTTGCGCACGTGATCTTCAGTGTACGAAGACGCCCGGGGATCCGGATGTTCTGGCACAAAAGCATCGGTAGCCACAACCATGGAGTCAAGGACCGTCCCCTGTCCCAGAGATTGCTCCCCAGTGCACATATCGGGATGAGGAGGCAAGGGCGTCGGTGCTTCCGCAACGGCCTGAGGCATTACCGGAGACGAGGATGTGGCAACAGTAGGAGCTAGTGGTGATCGCGGTCGGGGGTCGTTATGGAGATCTTCGACAAACGTCAGAGGTAGCGTCGAAGGAGCGGTCGTGGCTGGCAGTTCCCCAGGCGGTAACTGGGTGATTCATCGTTGCAGCCAGCTGGTACGGAGGTGTCCTTCTTTTCCACATCTCGAGCATGACTTCGGCTGGCCATCATAAATAATAACTGCACGGCAGCCACCAATATATAAGTAGGATGGCACATGTTTGGTTAGCTCTATACGGATCTGTCGTACGCCGTTGAGAACCGAGTATGTAGTGAACTTAACCCATTTTTCAGCTGCATGACTAATCACCTTTCCATATCGGCGGAATGCAGATACCAATACCACTGAAAGCACCTCGAAAGGAAGTTCAAATACACGTATCGTCCGCAGTCCAAGTCCCGCATGTTCCACAGTTAAGTCATCTATGTGTCCATCAGAGTGATGGAACTCTTAAGACCACTTCGACTTGCACGTAGAATTTTGTCACATATGTCTTCGTTAACCAATTTCACGCATACCACACTGCCCACTATAGACAAGTGAATGCCAACAAGATCGTTGCTATCAATCTTCATCTCTGATAAGCAGTTCGATTTTTAGTGCTTTTGGTCGTGCATATTCAGGTGCAAAACTAATCTTCAGTGTCGATTTTCTGTCGGCATAAGCCATTCCTCTGTCGAAGGAAATGTAGCGCGCTAAGACGGCAGAATCACGTAAATAAATCGGCGGGCGAGCTGCGCGGCGAGTACGTAAACAAGACGTCCGTGCCGCTAGCATGCCGAAAGGCGACTGCACACTCGAAAGAACAGATACCTAGCATTGATGACCGTGTAGCTTGTCTAGAATAAATATTAATTAATTGAAACGTTCAGTTCTCGATAGGTGTTGTCGACATACCTTGATGGGGACAGCTGAAAATGTGTTCCCCGACCGGGACTCGAACCCGGGATCTCCTGCTTACATGGCAGACGCTCTGTCCAGCTGAGAAACCGAGGACACTGATGAATAGCGCAAAAGCAGGGACTTATCCCTTGCACGCTTTCCGTGAGACCCACATTCCCAACATCACACAATGTACATACGTATTGTTCCTAAAAGATACAGTGGATGGGCAAAGTATCTAATCTTACTAACTCCAGAGAAACTACAATCACACAGCCTATCGAGACGCTAGTAAATCATAAAAATAAACAAGCCAAAGATTCGACTCTAACGCCATGGCTCAGTTCTGAACTTGTGTGTTGCGACTGTTGCGGACAGACTTCCTGACTCGAACCTCATTGTGCGCTTTTCCACTGCCCAGAAATGAAAACCCTCGGACTACATTGTCGCGTTATCTACGTCTCTGAGGGGCAAAATGTGGTCTATTCTTACGATATACTGATAATTTTTACCTTTGACCTCTAACTACAACTGAATGAAACACAATTTTCGTGTCTTACGCATTTCGCCTGTATTCTCTCCAAGGCATCTTGGAGCAATGTAGTCCGCAGCTCGTGGTCGTGCGGTAGCGTTCTCGCTTCCCGCGCCCGGGTTCCCGTGTTCGATTCCCGGCAGGGTCAGGGATTTTCTCTGCCTCGTGATGACTGGGTGTTGTGTGATGTCCTTAGGTTAGTTAGGTTTAAGTACTTCTAAGTTCTAGGGGACTGATGACCATAGATGTTAAGTCCCATTGTGCTCAGAGCCATTTGAACCATTTAGAGCAATGTATCTAGAAGTTATAAGTAGTCCTGGTGATTGGTTTTCCTATGTCGTAGTAATATTTAAAATTCTATGGTACTTGTTTTGGTAAGCTTTATTATTATTATTACCCCTATTTTTATTTTTGTTTAGTTTTGTGTGTGTATGTGTGTGTGTGTGTGTGTGTGTGTGTGTGTGTGTGTGTGTCTGTGTTGCATGGGGGCTTAATTAATATAGATGCTAATAATTTTAATTTTTGTCGCTGTTTGTCCGATTACGCAGTCTCGTAACCGGATGGCCCTGAATAATATTAGCATTCAATCTGACTGCAGAGAATAACAACAAAGAATGAAAGGAAATTTCCGTTAACACAGTTAATTAATTAAGTCCCGAGCAACTATAAGAGCTACGAAACAACAAAGCACAAATGTAACTGTTCTGTGTGTGGAAGTGTGATTCAACGTACGCATCTGGCACGGTTCTTCCATGATAAGACAAGATATTTTAAACACCCTTTTACACTAAAGTAATTAAAAAAACCAGAAATACTATAATTGCAGACAGAAACCAGAAGTACAGTCTAATACAAAAACACGAGCCAGATGGTTTGTTGACTGAACCTGTGACCAAGAGGCATTGTTACATAGGACATTAAAAGTAAAAAATTGTCTTTACTTTCATATATATTGACGAAAAAAATACACTCTGATTATTACAACATCCCCAATCTAATAACATACGGTGTCCTGCCCAACAGACTCTATCGACGTCTCAACAAGCACAGATCACGCCTATTTCAGAACTACTACTGCACTCACCAACTTCTCAGTGGCAATTGCCTGTGGAGGCGGCTGAATAATACTCTTTGGTGCAATCTCTGGCGCTGTGACTCAGTGTAGCCACCTTTCAGTGTGTGTGTGTGTGTGTGTGTGTGTGTGTGTGTGTGTGTGTGTGTGTGTGCGTGTGTGTGTGTAATATCCGACAGGTGGCAACACAAACCAACACAAAGCACTCTGTCTTCAGGCCACGAGTGGCCTACCAGGACCATCCGACCGCCGTGTCATCCTCCGCAGAGGATGTGGGTAGGAGGGGCGTGGGGTCAGCACACCCGTCTCCCACTCGTAAGATGGTATTCTTGACCGAAGCCACTACTGTTCGGTCAAGTAGCTCCTCAACTGGCATCACGAGGCTGAGTGCACCCCGAAATATAGCAACAGCGCATGGCGGCCTGGATAATCACCCATCCAAGTGCCGCTTAACTTCGGTGATCTCACGGGAACTGGTGTATCCACTGCGGCAAGGCTATTGCCCAAACCAAAAAAATGCATCAAAACAAGTGTTCAGTTCCTAGTACTGTAAAATGTGGAAAACAATAGCCCCAAATGGCAGTTATAAGAAGAGGAACAGGAATTTTAAATATCACTCTGATATATATATATATATATATATATATATATATATATATATATATAGAGAGAGAGAGAGAGAGAGAGAGAGAGAGAGAGAGAGAGAGAGAGAGAGAGAGAGAGAGGGGGGGGGGGGAGGGAGAAAGACGTATTTTTTTAATGTGGCTGCATGTGCGAGAGAGACGATTTTTATGTTATATATTTTATTAAGTGTAGTAGGGAGACTGTACTGTGTTTGCTCATTTATCACATGTTTGTTTTAAGCGATGGCTGTCTTGATGAGGAAGTTTTCTTGCATTTGTATAAGTTATTTGTCATGATTTCTTGTTCTCGTATTTATGGCTGTTTATTCTTATAAACAACCATGACAAATACTTACACAAATGCAAGAAAACTTTCCATCAACAGCCATCAATGATAACAAACGTGAGGTAAATGAGCAAACATACATCAGTACAGACTCCCTACTACATTTAATAAAAGAAATTATAACATAAAAATCATCCCTCTGGCATATGCAGCAACATTAAAGTAAAAAAAGATAAAAACTGCATATATATATATCTCTCTCTCTTCGCCTTCTGGTCACACACACACACATACACTTAATAAAAAAATAAGAAGAAGAAGAAGAAGAGGAAAAATAAGGGTAATAATAATAAAGCGCACCGAAACGATACCATAGAATTTAAAATATTGCTAGGACATAGGAAAACCCACTACCAGAACTGTTTTTAACCTAAAGATACATTTTCCCAAAATGTAAAACTAAGTAATAAAGATATGTACATATTCAAGGCCACTGAAGATGCCTTGCAGAGAACAAAGGCGAAATATATAAGGCACGAAAAGTGTGTTTCATTCAGTTATAGTTGGTCAAAAATAAAGTTATCAATATACCGTATAATTACACGCACCTGAGGGAGACAGGACTACAAAAGTTGGAAATGTGGTGAGTTTTCGAACGAGATGATCATTAATTGCCACAGCCTGTGATGTTGAACAATAGGGCTCACAGATACTGTCTACATCGACTTTGTTGTTTTCAAGAAAGCCCATTAAGCACTTGTGCACTGTCTTCTTAATTTTCTTTTTTTTCGGTCTTTCTATCCAATAGACCGATTAGAAGTTGTTCACTCTTACCGAGTGTGGAGTGTCCGGGGTCTCCTGCAATGCCACCAACCCGCTAAGTAGCACTGCTTTGCTGGTAATTGTTCAAGCTCCACAGGCGTACCAGGCGAATGCAGCAGAAGGCAGTAGAAGCCACCACATCTATGGACCTTTTGGTGCATCCGCCGAACCATTTTTCTCAGCCAATCCGAGACCACAATATCTGCTTTTGCTGGGTGAGCAACAGGCAGTTCAGTCTACCCCAGCAGAGGCAGAGATCGCCAGCAGCACACCGTCGCCCGGACTCGACATCACCTTTGCCACCCGGGACCATCGTGTCTCGCGACCCCCTGATCTGGCTGTGGACTCTGATGCTGGAACCCCTTGTACTGCTCGTGAAACGCGACTTCAATTTTCTGTCCACTGTTGATGTCTGAGAAGATAGTCGTTTTCTTTTTCAAGAGAACTTCTGAGAAGATAGTCTCAAGTCCCAAGGTCTTTAAGTTTTCGAAAAAAAATTATTCTTTTATCTTAAATAAGTACTTTTCTTATTTGTTTTGAACTGCTAACAGGTGAAAGAACTTACGTTTGTGAAGATAAACTGATTGTGTCAATAAATTGATCTCCAAGCCGGGACACTTCACAGACTATCTTGGAATGTATGAACATGCATATCGGTATGTGGCACTCGATGTGGAGTAACCCCGACACCAGTCCCTAGGCCAGCAGCTGCGCTAGGTTTCTCGGCTGAGGGTCCATGATTCGTACAGCTTGATCGAGGTACTCCCACAGATTCTCAGCTGAGTTTAAATCCGGGGAGTTTTTTGGCCAGGGAAGTAAACTCATCCTGGTGACTTTCGAACCATACACGTACACTGCGGGCAGTATGACACGTTGCGTTGCCTTGGTGGTAGTTGCCATTGTACCAAGGAAAACAGACTGCATGTGGTGGTGTACATGATTCCACGGTGCTGATCCACTGTGCCCTCCAGAATCAAGACATCACACCGGGATTGCAGTGGAAACATTCCCCAGATCAAGTGCTCGCTCCTGGACCATTTCGTCAGTTGTTGAAAGGGGTGTTTTCGGATGTTTCACGCCGTGAACGCCAACGGCCACCTGTCGGATGGAGCATAAAAAGTGATTCATCTGAAAAGGCCACCCGTAGCCGCTTAGTGGACCTCCAGTTGCGGCACGGGCTTGAAAATTCCGGCCTTCATCGCTGATGAACTGCAGTCAGCATGTGTGTCTGAAACAGGCGCCTGCTGCGGATGCCCTCACGCAGCAACGTTCGCTGAACAGTCATTGAGCAGAGCCCCTTGGTTCATCTTGGAGGTCAATTGCTCAACAGTTGCACGCTGTTCGCTTGTGTCCGTTAAGCGATTTCCTCTTCTATAACCCCTGGACCAAATCTAACATTCGTTTCTTTTAAACACAGGAAAACCTTAGGCAACACATTTCCAGGGGCTGTGATGGCATTTATGGAATTTTGCATCGTCTACGAATGAGTCAGTTTTTTGTTACTACCAACTGATACAAGGTTCCTTTTTTCCCACATGCGATAACGTGCTTCGAATGTTCACCCGATACTCGCATCCTGTTTTCTCGCTGTTGATGACGAACCACGATAATAATAATGGCGTGTGACGAGGGTCTCCCGTCGGGTAGACCGCTCGCCTGGTGCAAGTCTTTCGATTTGACGCCATTTCGGCGACTTGCGCGTCGATGGGGATGAAATGATGTGCGTAGGACACCACAACACCCAGTACCTGCGCGGACAAAATCTCCGATGCAGCCGGGAATCGAACCCAGGCCCTTATGGTTGACAATCTGCCGCCCTGACCACGCAGCTAACAGAGGCGGATGAGTACCACGATTAAAGCCGGTCATAAATGACGCCGTTTGCGTGCTGAAATGAGCAGCCACTTTCTGTATATCTCTTTCTGTACATATATTGACGTACCGTTGACGAGTTTTACATTCCGAATTGAAATTCCTTGCACAAGATAATCCTTGTTGGTCGTACACTATGTGATCAAAAGTATTCGAACACTTGGCTGAAAAGGTCGTGGCGCACTCCATCGGTAATGCTTTAATTCAGTATAGCGTTGGTCCCCCCCCCCCCCCCCCCCCCCCCTTAGCCTTCATGACAGCTTCCACTCTCGCAGGCATACGTTCAGTCAGGTGCTGGAAGGTTTCTTGGGGAATAGCAGCCCATTCTCCACGGAGTGCTGCACTGAGGAGACGTATCGGTGTCGGTCGGTGAGGCCTGACACGAAGTCGGCGTTCCGAAACATCCCAAAGGTGTTCTATAAGATTCAGGTCAGGACTCTGTGCAAGCAGTCTATTGCAAGGATGTTATTGTCGTATAACCACTCCGCCACAGGCCGTCCATTATGAATAGGTGCTCGATCGTGTTGAAAGATGCAATCGCAAAAAAAAAAAAAAAAAATGGTTCAAATGGCTCTGAGCACTATGGGACTTAACATCTATGGTCATCAGTCCCCTAGAACTTAGAACTACTTAAACCTAACTAACCTAAGGACATGACACACATCCATGCCCGAGGCAGGATTCGAACCTGCGACCGTAGCAGTTGCGCGGTTCCGGACTGAGCGCCTAGAACCGCGAGACCACTGCGGCCGGCGTGCAATCGCCATCCCCGAATTGCTCTTCAACAGTGGGAAGCAAGAAGATGTTTGAAACATCAATGTAGACCTGTGCTGTGATAGTGCCACGCAAAACAACAAGGGGTGCCAGTCCCCTCCAAATTTTACTGTTCGCACTACAGACGGTGGAAGATGGCTTTCACCGGGCATTCGCCATTCCCATGCCTGTCATTGGATCTCCACATTGTGTACCCTGATTCGTCACTCCACATAACGTTTTTCCACTGTTTAATCGTCCACTGTTTACGCTCCTTACACCGAGCGAGGAGTGTGGAAATCTCCCGTACAGACGTATAACTCAAATGGCACCCAGTCACCTGACCACGTTTGAAGTCCGTGAGTCCCGCGGAGCGCCCCATTCTGCTCTCTCATGTTGTCTAATAACTACTGAGATCGTTGATGTGGAGTACATGGTAGTAGACGGCAGCAAAATGCACCTAATATGGAAAAGGTATGGCTCTGAGCACTATGGGACTCAACTGCTGTGGTCATCAGTCCCCTAGAACTTAGAACTACTTAAACCTAACTAACCTAAGGACATCACACACATCCATGCCCGAGGCAGGATTCGAACCTGCGACCGTAGCAGTCGCACGGTTCCGGACAGAGCGCCTAGAACCGCGAGAGCACTGCGGCCGGCGTAAACGTATGTTTTTGGGGTTGTCCGGATGCTTTTGATGACACAGTGTATATTGAAGCGCTGCACCTGCAGCCCACTCGTAGAGTATTCTCATTGTTACATTCTCGTTACGACGATGAGATTTGACAAGTCGGTCGTATGCCCACTTATTCATCGCCTGGTATTTGTCGTATTTTGTCCCTCCTTTAACGATATCATTTTCTTACAGTTTTAGGTCTCCTTTTCCAGGGCTGTTGTTTCTCCATTCGTTTTCAGTGTTTGTAGGTTCCGATTTGGATTATTCCTGGCAAGCGCTACCGCCTTTGCTTTTACATCAAGGTCTATAGCGCCGTAGTTTAATCGGTTACTTATTGCCGCTTGCCATCACCTGTGACGGGCTCCCAACTATATATTTCAGCGCTGGCGAAGGGTGTACATAATTCTTTATTCAGATTATGCATCTGAAAGATATGACACAACAAACAATAAGTAGTTACTACGACATAAACAGAAAATATATATCATTGGAATGGGAGTTTATGCAGGAATTCCCCGCGCAAACGGACAACTGTAATAGAAAAAGAAAACTGCATGAGGTATCCCTTTTTCAGGGTATATGATGATGTACTTTACTGCAACCTTAATTGGTGTTAAATTATAATGTAGCAACACCAAGAAAAAGAACAACAGGATAATAAAAAGAAAAGTTTCCAGCCGCGCGGGATTAGCCGAGCGGTCTTAGGCGCTGCAGTCATGTACTGTGCAGCTGGTCTCGGCGGAGGTTCGAGTCCTCCCTCGGGCATGGGTGTATGTGTTTGTCCATAGGATAATTTAGGTTATGTAGTGTGTAAGCTTAGGGACTGATGATCTTAGCAGTTAAGTCCCATAGCCTATCAATCTATCGAATAAGGACGTTTATATGTCTTTGGTTTTTGAAGAGTGGACAACAGATATGAAGGTAAAATGTCGGAAAGAGCAAAATCTATAAGTTGGTCATTTAAACGAAATTCAAAGTACCAAATGCTGAAACTGATCTCTGAAAAGAAAATAGAAGGCAGAAAGGGTAGTTGTCTCAAGGAGATGCCGTGGCTAAAAAATAACCATCACTAGACGCGCCTAAGAACGCTTAATACACATACATGAGATGAGTCTTGCAAAATTTCGATACGGTAGCTACCAAGGAATCACTGGATAGCGTTGCTCAAGCTCTGTCGTTTGTTGTAGAAATATCTGATATTACTGAACATGCCACTGTGTGGGTATCAATGAGCTGAGTTCATTAATTCTCAAGGAATCGAGAATAGAGACACTAACACAATAGTATACGTAGAATTAATGCAAAACAACAACAACAAAGAATTATGTTTATGTCCCATACCGTGTTAATTAATGTAATTATAAACTCTGGGAACTTTATAGTGCTAATTATCTTAATTATAGACAAACAGTGCGAGATAATTAAATTCCGAGCGTGTCAGAAGAAAGTTGGCGGAAATTCAGTTCAGAGCATTTATTTCGGAGTATCACACTGTCTGTATGCCTGCATACTGTTGATTACGAGAACTGTTTTACTTGCACAAAAATTATGCTAAGTGAGAAATGTAAGGGTAAAAGAATAGGTCACTGGTAGTGAGAGAGGGTCGATTGCTCGTTTATATAAAGGAGGTAAAGGCCGTACCGCTCGTATAAAGAAGATGTGAGAATACATAGCTCGTAGCAGAATAGTGGGGGCCTTAAAGTGTGAGCTGTGTTAGTGTGGGTGGTGGTCAAGCAGCTATGGTAGCCTGACTTGGCTTGTTTCGAGGTGTGGGGTGTAAAAGCTTATAAATTCTTCTCGAAGAGTAATTAACGGAGTAAATTTTTGAGTGAGCGGAGCCCAAGCAGGTGAAGTCAATAACGCATTTCTGTGTGAGTACTTGGCACTGAGGTAGTCGGTTCTAATCCTGCTCGTGTAAATTGTTTTCACCGGTGGTATTTGGCCGGCAAGATGTGGTAGGTGGTAACATATCGTACCATATCACCAGATCAGGCTGCCATGTCCTGGATTAAATCTAAATCTCTTCGCAGTGTCTCATCCATCACAGTCACCCAAACTCAGAAAATACACTTGACAACTCCAAGTGAAGGCTGAAATCTGATTCATTTTGGCACGAGATTTAGGGTTTCAGGTTATGACATTGTGAGCTCTCGTGTACGTCGTTGTTGTTGCAGAGGTGGTAATTTTCAGTGTTAAGTCACGTGTGGTGTAGCTCTCTGTGTTAGTATATCATTTCATCTCTGCATAAATACTGCAACCTACATCAGTTCTCTAAATTATACCTCCCCCCCCCCTACACTCCTCCCTCATCTCCAAATAACCAAATTGTCTATTCTTTGATGACTGAGGTTCCGGCCTACCAATTGATCCGTTCTTTTAGGCAAATTGTTCCATAACGTTGTTTTCTTCCCAGTTAGATTCAGTACTTCGTTATTTATTCAATACGACCTTCAGCAGTCTTCTTAAAACCACATTTCAAACTATTCTACTTCTACTTGACTCTAATGATTCTCGTCCACGTCTCACATCCATAAGAGCACTCCGTCTTCAAGCCACGAGTGGCCTACCGGAACCATCCGACCGCCGTGTCATCCTCAGTAGAGGATGTGGATTGGAGGGGCCTGGGGTCAGCACACCGCTCTCCCGGTCGTAATGATGGTATTCTTGACCGAAGCCCCTACTAGTCGGTCGAGTAGCTCATCAAGTGGCATCACGAGGCTGAGGGTACCTAGAAAAATGGAAACAGCGCATGGCGGCCTGGACGGTCACCCACCTAAGTGCCGACCACGCCCGATAGAGCTTACTTTCGATGATCTCACGGGAATCGGTGTATCCACTGTAGCAAGGCCGTTGCCACATTTAGAAAACGCTATAATACAGATACCTTCTCAAAATATTTCCTCTCTCTCACACTCATCTTAGATATTAATATATGTCTCTTATCAGAGACACGTTTCTTGCTATTGCCAGTCTACATTTTATATCCTTTTTACTTAGCCAACTGTCAGTTATCTTGCTACCCAAATACCGTCACTCTTCCAAAAAGCGTCTCATTTCTTACACTAATTCCATCAGCATCGCCTGATTTAACTCGACCACATTCCGTTACACTTGTTTCTCTTTTGTTGATCATGTTATACCCTCTTTTCAAGCCACCATCCATTTCGTTCAAATGCTCTTCCTAATCGTTTGCAGTCTGATAGAATTACCGTGTCATCAGCAAACCTCAGCTTTTTTATTTAGTCTCCGTGACCTTTAAATCTCTTTTTAAATTTCTCTTTTGTTTCCATTTCTGCTTTTCAGCACACAATATGAACAGGCTATCGTGTACATAGTTTATTATTTTCTATGGACTTCTGAATTTAGAATATGGAGCAAGTGAAACTCCAACACAAACACGATACTACGCTGCACACATTTTCATCGTCATCGAACGATAGACGCGCACATCTATCACTAGATGACAGATCAGAGTAATGTAATGGTAATCCACCTCAATTAGAGCTTTTTCAGGAATGGCAACGCAATATTTCCGCATTGCCCTGAATGTTCTTGAAAACAAGAGTCAGACTTTGGTCTGCTGCAATAAAGATATATACTGGTTTTAGTACGATTATTGAAAACAGATCAAACTGACCAAGTGCAGGCGCTATTCAACAGAAGGAGTTTTTACGGGCACTTAATGACAGAACCAAGGCGGCATCAGATCGATTTCTTTTATTCGGTGCCTCTCAGCGGCGTGTAACTCTGATACTTATGACTGCTGCTCCAATAGCGTTTCCGTCCATACTGCACTACAACTGAAACAACTACGGCCCTCTGATAGGGGACCGTACTTGCATGATCGTTCAGCTTTGGTCAGGTGTACAACCCCTGTAAATTTATGGATTGAAAAATATGGAAACTTCCCTCATTCCGTTTGCCTTTCTGCAAGTAACGGCGCGTTTCTTATGATGCCGCCGTGGCCGTTTCCAGCAGCCTGGAAATCTACCAGGTAAAACTTTAGTGTGTTCCAGGCTGCTGTGTCTAACTAGGTCAAGTGGACGAATTGATGTAATACGCGACCTCTGAGTCACCTCCCACGGAATTTCCCAATGGTGGCATACTATCCCTCTGGAAGTGCTTGAGACGATCACCTGGTAACTAGTGGAAGATATAGGAAAGCCTATCTCAACTGTCGACAGATTTGGATTACACATGTGCATCCTAACAGACGGAAGCTGACTCGTGTGCAGTTTCTGTAGCCGGATGGAGTGACCGAGCGGTTCTAGGCGCTACAGTTTGGAACCACGCGACAGCTACGGTCACAGGTTCCAATCCTGCCTCGGGCAGTCCTTAGGTTAGTTAGGTTTAAGTAGTTCTAAGTTCTAGGGGACGGATGACCTCAGCAGTTAAGTCCTATAGTGCTCAGAGCCAATTGAACCATTTTAAGCCGTCTGCAGTTTCCTATGCCATTTTGCTTTTGTTTTTGTCAGTTATGAGAAATACTTTGATAATTGATAATTCATTGGTACTTGTGCTACACAGTTTATCTTTATACAAATTTTGGAGCCTCTTCTGGTTTCTTATAACGCTGATTAATGTGTGCAAGCGTTAAGAATAAGAAAGGTTCAGTTCTTAATGAAACCTTCCTATCTTCGATTACAGGAAAAAAAAAACAATCTATCATTTTTGTTGTGGCTGGCAGGAGAGCCAACCGTATGGTTAAAGGAGGCCGATATCCACGCGTTGTAGCTCACGCAGGCCGGCGTGAGATCTGGAACATGACAAGGGAATTAGAAGTGAGGAAAACGGACGTAGCTGGTGGAATTCTTACTTTAATCCATTAATGACGAACGTCGCTCTTTAGGGTACATGATTCACAATATCAATAGTACGGATACTGGCGCCTTGCTAGGTCGTAGCAAATAACTAGCTGAAGGCTATGCTAACTATCGTCTCGGCAAATGAGAGCGTAGAAGTCAGTGAACCTTCGCTAGCAAAGTCGGCTGTACAACTGGGGCGAGTGCTAGAAGTCTCTCTAGACCTGCCGTGTGGCGGCGCTCGGTGTGCAATCACTGATAGTGGCGACACGCGGGTCCGACGTATACTACCAGACCGCGGCCGATTTAACGGCTACCACCTAGCAAGTGTGGTGTCTGGCGGTGACACCACATTCCTCCCCCGCAAATCGGCGTACGGTTGTGGCATAAGGCTTCCGCCCGCCGCGGGAAGGACCACATGTTGACGTGTGCGACGAGGTGGGGAGCCTAACAACAGGCGAGGCTGTGCCACCCGCACCCTGCCATTTGGACCGCGGGGAGCTAGAAAACGCCTGAAAACCTTCTCCAGGGTGCACGCCAACATGCGGTGTATGCGCCCTTAGAGAGACAGGAGGGGCCGAAGGGTCGACCTCCATCAGGCCGGGGCACCCGACGGGCGAAGGCGACATATGGTCCGGAGCGGGCAAGAGTTCCATGTCGGAGGACAACTGGTCGCGGGAAGCGATCGGCGGCGCGTGACCCAGGGAGGCGCCCGGCGGATGCAGCGAAGCATCCACTGCGGGCGTCGCCGGCGGGAGAACAGGCGGCGGCGGCGGTGGCGGTGTCGCGTCGCCATGGGGCAAAATGGAAGGCAGCGTCGGTAACACCTGGGGCTGAGGCGAGCCAGTAGTTAGGTCCCCGGGGCGCTGACCGGACGGCACCGTCGCTGAAAGCAGACGGCGAGCGGCAGATCCCGTGCGACGCTGATTGAGATGCCGACGCACCTCACCAGAGGCCCCCAAAACCAGATACATAGCGCGTCCAAGGCAGCGAAGAGTGCGCCCTTCGAGCCAACGCCGTGAACCTCGATAGTGGCGATAGTAGACAACGTCACTTGGAGCAAATACAGGTGTCTGCAGCTGCACAGGAACCTGATGCGGCGGATGCAGCAAAGACATCAAGGTACGATGAGGGCGACCGTGGACAACTTAGCCGGCGAGCGACCATCGCGGGGCTGAGAGCGATACGAGGACAAAAGGAGCAATAACGTGTCCTTCCGAGAATGCGACTCTTTAAACTTCAACATCTGTGACTTGAAAGTCCTGACCAATCGTTCAGCGGTACCGTTTACTGTGACGAAAACGGCGCGGACGTCAGATGTTGAATACCATTGGCCTTGCAGAATGACTGAAATTCTGCGGACATGAATTGTGGGCCATTGTCGGAAACAACAGTCTGTGGAAGACCTTCAATGCAAAAGATAGCGGATAACGATTCGATGGTGGCAGATGACGTCGTGGAAGACATCCGAACAACAAAAGCAAAATTACTGAATGAGTCTACCACAACCAACCATCGAGCATTCCAGAATGGACCAGCAAAATCGATGTGTAAGCGTTGCCAAGGGGAAGTGGCTTTCGGCCATCCAAAGAATTTCCGCGGTGGTGCTGATTGTTGTTCGGCACACACCATGCAAGAAGAGCACATATTCGTAATCGCGGCATCGATTCCGAACCAAGTACAGTGCTGAGGAGCAAGTTGTTTCGTTCTCACTATACCCCAATGTCCTTGGTGGAGAAGCTGTAAGACAGAGGACCGTAACGAACGTGGGACCACGACCCTGGACTGATCATTATCAGAACGCAACAGCAAAACACCACGTCGTACAAAAAGTGTCTCCTTGTGAGCAAAAAATCGGCGAATCAACGGGTCCCCGATCCGTGACTTTGACAAGCGCCATTGCGTAGCAACAAAACGCAGAACGGGAGCAAGGACAGGGTCGGCAGCTGTGGCTGTAGCTACACGACAAAAATCAATCGAAAACGATTTGACCACGTCATCGGTTTCCGCATCAATGAACATGCAAGCAAGTTCGGAGGAATCGAATGCCCTATCCTCAGCAACAGGCAAGCGGGACAACGCATCGGCGTTTCCGTGCTTAGCAGTGGACCGATACAAGATATCGTAGCGGTACTGCGAGAGGAAAATAGATCAGTGAATAAATTTCTGCGCTTTACGCGGAGGTACAGGCTTGGTCGGATGAAAAAGCGACGTCAAAGGTTTGTGGTCCGTTATTATGGTAAAGCGACGACCATACAAGAAATCATGAAACTTTGTAACACCAAATACTAGAGCCAATGCTTCTTTCTCGATCTGTGAATAATTTCTTTGCGCAGATGAGAGCAATTTGGACGCAAAGGCAACAGGGCGATCGTGCGATCCATCTTTGTGCGCAAGCACAGCTCCGATCCCGACATCCGATGCATCCAAATCAACAAAAGGGTCTTCCGGGGATCGAATGGCGTAAGGCAAGTATTGGAAAGCAACGCCGATTTCAACCGGCGAAAGGCGCGTTCGCATTCCGTCGTCCAGACGAACGGAACACCCTTACGGCGTAAGCGATGAAGCGGAGCTGAAATGGAAGAGGCGTGTGGTATATTCCGGTTATAATACGCAATTTTTCCCAGCACACTCTGTAGCTGCTTCAAATTATGAAACGAAGGCAAGTCTTGTATGGCACGAAGGTGGGTGGGACTGGGATGCATGCCTTGGGCATTGAGTACATGTCTCAGGTAAGGCAAGTCCCGAGCAAAAAACACACATTTGTCCTTCCGCAAGCGAAGACCATTTTGTCGCAAGACCTGAAATAATGTTCTGAGATTGGCCAAATGTTCTTCTTCCGTCTTTCCGGAGATCACAATATCGTCCAGATAATTTGCTGCAGTAGAGACCGACGCACAAACAGTTTGTAGATATTGCTGAGATAATGCAGGGGCGGATGCACACCCGAATGGCAGTCGTTTGAATCGATACAAACCAAGATGAGTGTTAACCACTAAAACTCGCTGGGATTCGTCGTCCACCGGTATTTGCAAGTACGCATCTGCTAGGTCCAACTTCCAAAAATATTTACCCGGGCACAGTTTGTCAAAAAGATCTTCCAGGCGGGGTAAAGGAAAAGTTGCAATCACTAGTTGTCCCCTGTGGTAGCTAATCTGTTTATGGAGGACTTTGAGGAGAAAGCACTTGAGTCTGCTGTCTTAAAGCCTATGGTCTTCTGGCGGTACGTAGATGATACTTTTGTTGTATGGCCTCATGGCAGACAGGAACTGGAGAAATTCCTTCATCATTTAAACTCTTTACATGAGAACATCAAATTCACGATGGAGATTGAAAAAGATGGCACTTTACCATTTCTAGACGTGCTAGTATGCCGTAAAAATGATGGGTCATTAGGACATTCTGTGTACAGGAAACCGACTCACACAGATCTGTATCTCCAGGCGTGAAGCTGCCACCACCCAGCACAAACAGCCGGTGTTCTCAGTACCTTAATACATCGAGCGCATGTAATATCGGACGATGAAAACCTCCACGCAGAATTAGAACACTTGGAGAAGGTTTTTAAAGAGAATGGCTACACTTCACGCCAAATAAGAAAGGCCATGCGCAACTGTCATAACAAGAAGCAGCGCACTGAGGACGCTGATGACGACTTTAAATCAACTGCGTTTCTTCCATACGCCGGGAATGTGTCGTCGAAAATAGGCCGACTACTGAAGAAGAATAAAATCAAGGTTATCTTCCGTCCACCAGCAAAGAACCGGGCCCTGGTTGGATCCGTTAAAGACGATTTACAACTGAAGAAAGCAGGCGTCTACAAAATTCCCTGTGAATGTGGCTCTGCATATATTGGCCAGACGACAAGAACTGTCCATGAACGATGTACAGAACATGAAAGATACACCCGTCTGCGGCAACCGTCAAAATCGGCAGTAGCAGAGCACTGTATTTCATTGGGACATTCAATGGAATACAATGGAACAAAAATTTTAGCTCCGGTTTCCGGATTTTGGGATTCCGTAATCAAGGAATCAGTGGAAATACGTCTTGCCGATAATCTTATAAATCGTGACAACGGCTTTCAACTGGATAAAACTTGGAATCCTGTTATTAAAATTATACATTCACAGCGGAATAGACAGCGTCATTCGATACTCAATGACTAGATGATCTTTTACTTTCACCACCGAGGGCAGCACGTACAACTCGGCTATGCCGCGCATGTCAACACGTGCGCGAGAATCGGTATAAATACCGCGACTGCACCTGGGCTCCTCAGTAGTTGTGTACTCACCTGATGATGGCCGGACGTCTCTGGGCCGAAATATCGTGGCAGAATGTCGACGGGATCCGGCTGCATACCCGGAAATTATTAGAAGAACAAATACGCCGGGAAAATTTCAGAAGTCACATCACACCCGATTAGTCTGACCTGTCGTACGTTTTGTACGAAAGAAGGTATACCTTTTCGCAACTACATTGACTGATTCTTTGAAATATGCATCTAATACAGACAAAATTTCTTCGTAGGACAGAGTTGCTACGTCGCGTCTGGGAAATAATTTGACTATCACACGGTACGTGGTCACCCCGACGGATGAAAGCAGAAAAGGCTGCCGCTCGTTACCTTGAATTCTGTAGGCAGCGAGATGGAATCCAAATTGGCGTGAGCACTCCGTCCAGCTTTCCAGTGCAGCATCAAAAGGTCGAAAAGTTGGTGCAACAGCGTGTTGTGGCTGCGTTAGCGGTGAAGTGGCTGCTGCCGCATCGTTTTGCATTGCACGTTGACCTGAACGAGCTGTCCAAGGGCATACAGTAAGTCCTGCGTCTGCTGATTCTGTAAGCGATAAAATTCGGACAGTACATCTGGAGATTGTGGCGGATCCATTACACAAGTAAATCAGGGCAATATAGATGAGAACACTTTGACGCTCGTCGCCAATGTTGTGGTTGGCAGGAGAGCCAACCGTGTTTTTCTAAAGGAGGCCGATATGCACGCGTTTTAGCTCACGCAGGCTGGTGTGAGGTCTGGAACATGACAAGGGAATTAGAAGTGAGGACAACGGACGTAGCTGGTGGAATACTTAACTTTAATCCATTAATGACGAACGTCGCTCTTTATGGTACATGATTCACAAAATCAATAGTACGGATACTGGCGCTTTGCTAGGTCGTAGCAAATAACGTAGCTGAAGGCTATGCTAACTATCGTCTCGGCAAATCAGAACGTAGAAGTCAGTGAACCATCGCTAGCAAAGTCGGCTGTACAACTGGGGCGAGTGCTAGGAAGTCTATCTAGACCTGCCGTGTGGCGGCGCTCGGTGTGCAATCACTGATAGTGGCGACACGCGGGTCCGACGTATACTACCGGACCGCGGCCGATTTAACGGCTACCACCTAGCAAGTGTGGTGTCTTTCGGTGACACCACAATTTTGTTCTGTGTTTGGCACTGTTTTTGCTCTCAACTCTGGACACAGGATGAGTTCTACAGTTATACATACAGAAGCTGTCTTTGATTTATCAGCGATTGTTGATAGAATGGCAGTTTCAAAACAATCGAAATACTATTAGGAGACAATGAAAAAATTACTAGTGGCTTAATATATGGAAAATACGGCATCCGATAAGCCGCAAGGCACTTTTATGGGTACTAAAGCTCGTGATGAGTAAATGGTGCCTTCTTGGAGCAGATTTAAGACCACTTTTACCGGGCAATTGGAAGATAACATTAAAAAACATCGTAAACATTTAGACAACTGTTTTCCTCCTATAAAAATGAGAATTTTTAAAATTGGTTTATGATGTAGCGGAACGTTTGCAATTCAACAGGTTCAATGAAAATCGCTTGCCAAATCTACGAGCTTTGAAAAGGCTCAGAGTCCGTACAGAGAAACATTTATTGCATTTTGTAGAGATACAAGAATAATAATATTACCCTTCCCCCCTCCATGTGGCAAATTATCATCATTTCGCTTCAACTGTATAGATCATGATACTCTCTTACAAAACGTGACGTTTCCTGGAATTGGTAGCTTCACACATAGCTGGTTCCAATCATGCTTGACAAACACGACGCAAAATGTTGTGCTGGACAATGTCGTAAAGGTAGGAAATTTACTGACTGGAGTAAAATCACAAAGGAAATTCCAAAGTATTCAATTTTGGGCCCATTCCTGTTGCTTGTATATATGATTGATTTACTTAACATTCCACAAGCAAAACTGGTATTTTTTTGCACGCAGTGCTAGTGTTACAATAAAGCCCGTTTGAGAGGAAGCAACAGAAGAAACTGTGTATGATGTTTCAAAAAGCATTATCAACTGCGTCTCTGAAAGTGAACTGTCCCTAAATTTTGAAGAAACACATTACATTCCGTTCTGGGCAACAAATAGAATCGTACCAACAACTGATGTAGCATTTAAGCATAATTCAGTAAGTATGGTAGACTGCTCCAAATTTTTAGGTGCACAATTTGATGAAAACTTGAACTGGAAGAAGAATGTTAGTGAGTTACTCAAATAATTAAGTTCAACTACTTTTGTGTATCGTTTAATTGTTGATCTCTGAAACTAATATATCAACTTCTTGGCATGTTTTTCATATTTCCACTCAGTACTGTTGAACGAAATAATTTTCTGGGCTAACTCATCACTAATAAAGAAAGTATTGATTGCACAAACTTGAACAGTTAGAATGATATGTGATGTTTCACCCACCGACGTCATGTAGGTACCTCTTCAGGGAGATAGGCGTTTTAACTGCGCCGTCACAAGACGTATTCTCGCTAGTGAAATGCGTCATAAATAACCCATCACAGTTTGAGAAACTCACTGCTGAATATATCTACAAGACTAGAGGGAAAAATAACCTTTATTACCAACTGTTAAGGCTGTCAGTGGCTAAGATTTCAATACCCAATAATAAAAATCTTGGATCATTTGCCCAATAACAGAAAGTGTCTGACAGGGAGCGAAGTGAGACTTAAATCTATTTTAAAATCGTTCCTCCTGGACAACGCTATCTATTCAATTAACTATCTTCTAATTGAAAGTAAAATCTAGCAGCCATTTAAAAAAACTTGTTTCAAGTGTTTCTATTGATCCATTGTGGACATGGGACAGCGGTTGGTCAAATATTTAACAATGAAATTCGCCGAACGGCCGTACATTTGAGATGTTATTTTGTTTCATTTTCACTACCAGCTTCGGCAGTCCATTTTGCCATCTACAGGTCCAATACGCACCTCTCAAAATAATCAGCCAGCTGCTGTGGCCAAGCGGTACTAGGTGCTTCAGTCCGGAACCGCGGTGCCGCTACCGTCTTAGTGGACTGATGACCTCAAATGTTAAGTCCCATAGTGCTTAGAGCTATTTGAACAATTTTTCAAAATAATCTTTATTGGTTTACTGGGGCCACGTGTTTCTGGACACCGATAATTCGAAGCTCAAGCTCTTCCTTCGAAGTCGTAACTGCAGCTGAACTGGAGAAATGACAAGCGTTTTGAGGTAGAAGATAAGGTTAATACCCTAGCGTGTAGCCACTATTACACTCCTGGAAATGGAAAAAAGAACACATTGACACCGGTGTGTCAGACCCACCATACTTGCTCCGGACACTGCGAGAGGGCTGTACAAGCAATGATCACACGCACGGCACAGCGGACACACCAGGAACCGCGGTGTTGGCCGTCGAATGGCGCTAGCTGCGCAGCATTTGTGCACCGCCGCAGTCAGCGTCAGCCACTTTGCCGTGGCATACGGAGCTCCATCGCAGTCTTTAACACTGGTAGCATGCCGCGGCAGCGTGGACGTGAACCGTATGTGCAGTTGACGGACTTTGAGCGAGGGCGTATAGTGGGCATGCGGGAGGCCGGGTGGACGTACCGCCGAATTGCTCAACACGTGGGGCGTGAGGTCTCCACAGTACATCCATGTTGTCGCCAGTGGTCGGCGGAAGGTGCACGTGCCCGTCGACCTGGGACCGGACCGCAGCGACGCACGGATGCACGCCAAGACCGTAGGATCCTACGCAGTGCCGTAAGGGACCGCACCGCCACTTCCCAGCAAATTAGGGACACTGTTGCTCCTGGGGTATCGGCGAGGACCATTCGCAACCGTCTCCATGAAGCTGGGCTACGGTCCCGCACACCGTTAGGCCGTCTTCCGCTCACGCCCCAACATCGTGCAGCCCGCCTCCAGTGGTGTTGCGACAGGCGTGAATGGAGGGACGGATGGAGACGTGTCGTCTTCAGCGATGACAGTCGCTTCTGCCTTGGTGCCAATGATGGTCGTATGCGTGTTTGGCGCCGTGCAGGTGAGCGCCACAATCAGGACTGCATACGACCGAGGCACACAGGGCCAACACCCGGCATCGTGGTGTGGGGAACGATCTCCTACATTGTCCGTACACCTCTGGTGATCGTCGAGGGGACACTGAATAGTGCACGGTACATCCAAACCGTCATCGAACCCATCGTTCTACCATTCCTAGACCGGCAAGGGAACTTGCTGTTCCAACAGGACAATGCACGTCCGCATGTATCCCGTGCCACCCAACGTGCTCTAGAAGGTGTAAGTCAACTACCCTGGCCAGCAAGATCTCCGGATCTGTCCCCCATTGAGCATGTTTGGGACTGGATGAAGCGTCGTCTCACGCGGTCTGCACGTCCAGCACGAACGCTGGTCCACCTGAGGCGCCAGGTGGAAATGGCATGGCAAGCCGTTGCACAGGACTACATCCAGCATCTCTACGATCGTCTCCATGGGAGAATAGCAGTCTGTATTGCTGCGAAAGGTGGATATACACTGTACTAGTGCCGACATTGTGCATGCTCTGTTGCCTGTGTCTATGTGCCTGTGGTTCTGTCAGTGTGATCATGTGATGTATCTGACCCCAGGAATGTGTCAATAAAGTTTCCCCTTCCTGGGACAATGAATTCACGGTGTTCTTATTTCAATTTCCAGGAGTATATTTTCGGTAGTTGAAAGTGGATAGTTGAAAGAACAACAATAATCATCTCTTAGTTATATGAATGTGTATTACTACTGTTAAGTACGCTACTTCAGAGATATAGCATGTAGTTTCCACTGTGTGACAAACGTGAGTCACTCCTTGACAAGTGCTCTTTAACCTGTAAGTTGGTACAGTAGTGCCATGTGTGTTTTGATAAATTATAGAAAAATTTATGGTTTCTTTAACACTTTCTCATTCCTGTGTAGTACTTTGAAGAACATACAGATGCTCATCTGTGATATTTTACCGTAGATAAGTCAGCCGTAAGGAAGTCATGCGCTTCAGCACGAATTTCTGGTCGAGTTGACGGATGTGGTACCTCGAACGTATTAGGTCAGTAACACCGATAAATCTGCAACTATAGAGCTAGACATTCTCCAACTCATTCATACTCCTGCACAATAACGTTTCACACTGAAGACACGTATACCAATTTGGATGTAAAAAGTAAGCACCACCTACTACGCGAAGTTTTCCACATTCATCTAGGCAAATGCTGTACCTGAGTTACAGACTAGACTACGCCGGCCACGGCATGCCAAGAGGCATACGGGTGTAGTGTGCGGGCCGCGGGCAGCACAAGAATCGGCTTGTATCGGTTTTGCTCATTTCTACCCCGAAGTACTCTTTCAGCGCGACATTTCATTTAGCATTGCGGTGCAGCGTTTTTCGGCTGGCATGACTCTCTTCATTTCGGCAGAATCGTGGTGTCAGCGCTTACCCTTCGCTGGTTTTATGATATGAAGTAGGGTCACAAGTCCCAGGGCTGTTTGCACAAAAAGACGCAGTCTAGCGATCTGTGGTCATAAACCTTCAGACATGACCGTGAATGACAGAAAAGATGGACGAGAATCCCAATATCTATTACGCAGTTGCATACTACAAATTTTTATGAAACGATATTACTGCACGATGCAGGAATAATTCAAAGACTTATTAGGCAATAAAGGAGTAAAAAGTTACGGCGGCCGATGAGTGGGATTCATTGTTCTTTACATGAAGAAGCACATTGTGCTAAATTTGCAGGCACGGAGCACGCGAAGAAATTGAACTGAATTTTTGAAATTGCACACATTATCCCACTGCATGTTCCAATAGTTTCGATGTGAATTGAACGAATAGTATGGTGACTTTATATATTATTCCTAAGTACTTTGTTGAAGTAAAGGGTCGCCTGAAACGATTTTTTTCTTTTAAAGCCCGCTATCGTCGAATTTATGAAGGAGAAAAGGGTGCAGGAAGGAAAACAAGAGCATCCGGAATGGGTTGCCGAGCTCATATTTTAAGTGGATTTAACTGCATACTGCCCATAGTAAGACTTTGGAAGGTGCGAAAAGACTTACTTCATATCTGATGCGGATATATTTAAAATGGTAATCGCATTGCAAAAGGAACAAATTCTGACAATAAACGCCATCCAGTCCGTAAAAGTCACTGTCGTTAAAGAAAACGCGAAGTTTGAAAATTCACTGTGGCATTTAAATAATTACAAGGATAGTCACGATTACGTGAAAACCCAAGTGAGAACCTCTATGAAATTGTCTCTGCCTGCCTGGATGCCGACAGTTTACACCAGATAAAAATTATATTATGCCTTTGGCGTACCAAAAATAGTTAAGTATGTAAGTAGGCTGTTTAGGTTTTTATGTTGGTAACGCCATTTAGCGCTCTGTATGAAATTCACTGACAGTCCTGTGTGCAGTCTGTGGCTGGTTTGCATTGTTGGATTTTTCGCTATTGTAGTGTTGGGCTGTAAGCTGTGAACAGTGCGTGGCGTTGCGCAGTTGGAGGTGAGCCGCCAGCAGTGGTGGATGTGGGGAGAGAGATGGCAGAGTTTTGAGAGCAGACGATCTGGACGTGTGTCCGCCAGAAAAAGGAAATTTGTAAGACTGGATGTCATGAACTGATATAAAGCCAATGCGGTCCTAGGCGCTTCAGTTAGAAACCGCGTGACCGCTACGGTCACACGTTCGAATCCTGCCACGGGCATGGATGTGTGTGATGTCCTTAGATTAGCTAGGTTTAAGTAGTTCTAAGTTCTAGGGGACTGATGACCTCAGATGTTGAGTCCCATAGTGCTCAGAGCCATTTGAACCATTTGAACACTATAAAAGTAAATACATTGTTTGTTCTGTATCAAAATCTTTCATTTGCTAACCATGCCAGTCATCAGTAGCTAGTGCCTTCAGTAGTTAGAGTCTTTCATTTCTCTGGCAGTATTGGCACTCGCTGTGTTGCAGTAGTTTGTGTAATGAAGATTTTTGTGAGGTAAGTGATTCATGAAACGTGTAGGTTATTGTTAGTCAGGGCTATTCTTTCGTAGGGATTATTGAAAGTCAGATAGCATATCGCTAAAAAAATAAAAAGAAAGTGTGTCTGTTTAGTGTTGGTCAGAACAAGTAAAGAGCGAAATGTCTGAG
The DNA here is from genome assembly GCF_023897955.1 of Schistocerca gregaria. Classification (NCBI taxonomy): domain Eukaryota; kingdom Metazoa; phylum Arthropoda; class Insecta; order Orthoptera; family Acrididae; genus Schistocerca; species Schistocerca gregaria. The sequence goes on along the minus strand of NC_064922.1, from coordinate 350,746,634 downwards.
TACGTTCAGTTTTGCTCAGCTGGTTGAAATTCAAATAAGGTAAGAGGTTTTCCAGCACTGTCATTTATAAATTTTTTCTAAGGCGACGTTCCAGTAAAACCGAGAAATGTTTCGTTTGTAATGTATGTTGTTAAGAAATATGAAACCAAGTCTTTACCATATGACTGTATTTTCACCTCATTACTGCGCTTTTCCCTCGGCAGCGTGACGTGGCGGTGGGGGAAATCTGCAGTCTCACTAAATACTGTGGCACGCGAGCCAGGTCAGGCTCGTGAGCTGAACTCTTGGCCGCACCTGAACTTGATAAACAATCTGAAAATAGTTTCCAACAGAGATTTTTACAACTTTGCTTTCGCAGTGATTCCGAAGTACATCAACGGAAATTTGGAGGAAAGTGTACCTTCTGTCACCACAATGGTAAGTAATTCCCCTATCTTAGCGAACACGGTCTTAAGGAAAATGTAGATATAATGCACTGACAAAACAAACCGAATCCGCGAAAGTGTCAATATTCGTATTTAAACGAAATACCAATTAAATTTCCGAATGATACGGCCGCCAGTTCTAATAAATGGACAACTCGCATATGCATCAATTACTCATGATTCCAGTTGGAGCCACGTAACAGTATGTAACAATCACTAACGTCGTCATTCACTACGCATGGACAAACAGAATTTTATAGCAATTGTGAAATTTAGTTGCAACACACATAGCGTCGTTTAATACAGTAATAAACAGAATGTGGGACAAAATGGTAACTGTAGCATGCAACAAAAAGTGATGATGAGTGAAATCCATATTTTCATCTATTCATTTAAATATACCTTTTCTCTTATGAAAATATAGCTTTAAGTATTCATTATTGAAATATGAGTATTGTCGAGTAAGCAAAATGAAGCTATTTGAGCGATGGAGTGCGACTTCCAAGACATTGACACACGTACCTACAAGGATAAACCTAATGAAGACAATCAAAACTTACTGAATATTATTGAAATCTGGCAGAACATACTGCTTTCAACATTTCGTGAAACCCTTGATAAAAAATTTCTATTATTATTATTATTATTATTATTATTATTATTATTATTGTCACTGCTATTATTCGAAATTCGGTTAATGACATAATTACCTCAAAATAATTTGAAGTTTCATATTGAGAAAAATTTACTCTTGCTTTCTGGCTACAAAAATAAACGTCATTATTCATTTAAATAGTTATAGCACTACATTCGGTATGTAGAAAATCCTAGATTAAGATAGTGTTCCACGTAGTACTGAGTTAGCAAAAAGATCACGTGTCTACAGTTACCTTTCAATAAAAGTTATACAGGATTTATTCATGTCGGGTCTCCAGATGGAACATATCGTCTTCTGGACACAATATTTCGGCGATCTATCTAGCCGCCATCTTCAGGTGAATACGCCTTCGCACTATATCGCTGGAACGAAATCAAACACGCCACGGCGGCTCCTTTATTAGGTAAGGGGTATCCTTTAAGTAAGAGTTGGAACCCTGTTCTGTTTCACATTAAGAAACAACGGCCCTTTTCTCGGTCATCGAAAGCTGTCAACAGCGTTTGATATCGATTTCTCGTTTCCGCGAGCTTTCACCACCGGGTGCGCTGTTGTGCCTGGCGCTAGAGGGCAGTTACATGGACCCGCGGTCGGCTTATAAAGGAGCCGTCGCTACATGTTTGATCATTCTTCGGCGGAACTCGAGAGAGTTGCGCCCTTCGAGGATTGATTTCCGCAATCGTCGAAGCGATAGGTTTAGCAGCAGCAGCAGCAGCAGCAGCAGTTCCAGTAGCGGTTCCCGTCGCAGTTCCAGCAGTTCCAATAGTTCCGGCAGCGCAGGCACCAGTGTCAGCAGCAGCAGCAGCAGCCGCCGCCCCCGCAGCGCGACTCCTGTCGCCGGTGCAGCCCTTCCTGCTCGCCGTTCTCGCCGCCGCCTCCGCCAGCCCGCCGCCGAGCCCGTCCTCCTCTGCCGCCGCAGCAGCAGGGCGGGGCCCCGGACCCCGCTCCCCGCCGTCGCAGCAGCAGCCGCCGCCGCCGTCTTCGCCTTCCTCGACTTGTGCAGTGTAGTGTAGTGTTCGTCTTCATCTTCGTCTTCGTTGTCTGTCATCCTTAGTGTTTCTTTTTCCCTCATCCCGTTCAGTTGTTTCATTTCACCATGACCACCCCTACCACCACCGCCACTATCACAGCCATAACTTACACCTCCCCCTCAGCAGCTACCACCACCATTACTTGGTGTGCTCGAACACCCCCCGCCCCCTACATCCCACCCCTCCTCACCCTTCCCTCCCCAGCTCCCTTTGTCGCTCCTTCTCCCCCAACCACCTCACCTGACCCCTTCCCTCCACTCCCCCACGCCACTTCATCCGCTCGTGCAGCCCCCGCCAGGGTTGTGGCTCGGAGAGCACCACCCGTGCCGCACCTTCACCAGCACCAGCACCAGCACCAGCACCTGCGCCCGCACGTGCATCATCTGCAGCACCGGCCCCAGCACCACTGCCGGGACCTGCCTCCTCCCACCATCTCCCGGTTGCTCCTGTACCCCATCCTGTAAAACGTCCAAATGGCACCCCTGCCTACTCCACTCCCAAGAAGTCACAGCCCCTTCCCCCTCCTCCCCCCAAAGATGCCATGGATGTCTCCCTGCCCGCCCCTTCTACCGCTTCCTCTACCACCCCCTCCTACAGATACCTCCTTTCCCATCCAGATCCCTCTCTCCTGGAGGCCCGCAACCTCACCTTGCTCCTCCGCCAACACTTTCCCGGCGCCCCTATCTCCCTTCTCACCCCCTGTAGGGACTCCGTCCTTATCACCTCCTCTAGCCCCACCCTCCACACCGACATCCTATCCCGCATCCCCATTACCCGCTTCGGCCCCGATGCCTCTCTCGCCCCTGCTCCTTCCCCTTCCTCCTCCCGTCAACCCCAACCCCCGCGTCGCCCGCCAACCCTCACCGCCGTGATCACTCGGCTTAGTCCGACGATCACGGAGGAGGTGGTGTTGGCAGAGCTTAAGGCGCATCCCTACCTCGATGTTCGTGCCGTTCGCCGGATCCACAACCCTGTTGGCCCCACCCGCCTTATGCGGGTTTTTTCTGAGCACGCTCCTTCGATCGACCTTCTCCTTAAGGAGGGTGCCCTCCTCTTCAACCGCCGCTACAAGGTCGACCCTTCCCGCTCCCCTCCCCAGTCCATCCAATGCCAGAGGTGCCTGCGCTATAATGCACACCTAACATCTGAGTGCCGTGAGGCCCCTGTCTGCCCGCACTGCAAGCAAGCACACTTCCTCCGGCAGTGCCCCAACCTTCAGTCCCCTCCATCCTGCAACACCTGTAACCTCCCTCACCCCACATACTTCCAGAAATGCAACGCTCGACCAGCCCCTTCCACTCCTGAACTCACCGTCCCTGTCCGCCCTCTGGATGACCCTACCCCCCCCCCCCCCCTGGTAACTCCCTTCGTCCCCCTCCCCACTGCCGAGGACATCATCCGCTTTGTCACCATTGTCCTCCAAAACGTTCATCCTTTTCAGCGCCCCCACACCCTCCAGCAGATATCCCTCGCCGCACACTCCGTGTTCCATCTCAATACCTATGCCACCTACTCCCATAACCAGGCCCACTTCACCTTCTCCCGTCTTGACACCCTCGTCTAAATTCCCATCATGGCGCGACAGCACCGTATCTTGTTCAATAACATCCGCTCCCTTCCTGTCAACAAGAACCTCCTTCTGCATACACTCACGACCCACCGCGTGGATGCCTTCCTCCTGAACGAAACCTTTCTCCAGCCCCACATCACCGTCCACACCTCCCCCTACCTCCTACATCGCTCCGACAATCCCCTCCCAATAGCGCGTGGTCTTTACCGTGCCTTCCTTCACACGCGTGACCGGGACACACTACGACGCCACCGGCAACTCCAGAGACACATCCGGAACTTGCTCGCGGCTAAGAAACGCCGGGACTGGCGACAGACATGCACCCGTCTTAATGCTACCCTACCTCTTAACTCGTCCAAGTACTGGTCTGCCTTCCGCCGCCTTACCGGATCTAAACCCCCCCCTTGCTATCCTCTCCTCCATAATGACCGTCCCTTTCCTGACAACCTTAGTAAGGCCAACCATTTTGCCTCCTACCTCACGGATATCTTTACCGTCCCTGACGATCCCCAGTTCGATTATTCCCTCTTCCCCAATGTCCGCGATCGAACTGACACCTCTGTCCCTCCACTCGCTCCTGGCTTCCAATACTTGGACAACATTACACACACCGAACTCAATACCCCTATCACTACTCAAGACATCCTAGCTATACTCCGCACCAAACGCAACACCGCTCCTGGTCACGACCATGTTACTTACCGTCACCTCCGTGAAGCTCCCGCCTCCTTCCTCTCCACCCTGGCCAGACTGTACAATGTGGTCTTGTCCACCGGCTTCTACCCCGACCTGTGGAAAACCTCCCGGATCCTAATGTTCCTCAAACCTGATAAACCACCTTCCGCTGTCTCCTCCTACCGTCCTATAAGCCTTACCTCGGTCTTCAGCAAGGTCCTGGAATCTATTCTTACCCGCCGCATCCACCAGCACCGCTTCCTTCCCTCCACCCAATGTGGCTTTCGGCCATCCTTCTCTGCCGATGACCTTCTCCTTCACCTCACTCACCTCCTCTCAGAACAACTCAACTCCCGTCACTCTGCCATCTTCCTCTCCCTCGACCTTGAACGCGCATATGACCGTGTATGGCATTGTGGTCTCCTCTTCAAGCTCCAAACCTTTGCCCTTCCCATAAACTACGTCCGTCTGGTCGCCTCCTTCATTTCCCACCGTCCTTCCTATGTCACCATCCACAACACGGATTCCTACACCTTCTACCCCTCCGCCGGTGTGCCCCAAGGCTCTGTCCTTTCCCCTCTTCTTTACCTTCTTTATACGGCGGACATGCCTCCGCCTGCACCCCCCCTACACCTTCTCCAGTACGCCGATGACACCGACTTCCACCGCCTTCCTAGCCCTCGCCCCCACCCTGCAACGCTCCCAGCACCTTCTCCAATCCGGTTCACCTCTTGGTGTAACCAGTGGTTGCTCAAGGTCAATCCTTCCAAGACCCAGGCAATCATCGTAGGCAAAACCACCCCTTCCTTCCGTCTCCTTGATTTCTAACTTACCATTTATGGCCGTCCTATTAACCTCACCCCCACCCTCAAGTACCTTGGCGTCACCCTTGATCGTCGCCTCTCCTGGATCCCTCATCTCCGGACAATACAAGCCAAGGCACGCTCCCGACTCCACCTCCTCAAGCTCCTCTCTGGCCGCACATGGGGTCTGGACCCGTCCACCGTCCTCCACACCTATAAATCCCTCATCCGTCCTATCCTTTGTTATGCCCATCCCGCCTGGATCTCCGCCCCTCCTACCTTTTACCAATCCCTTCAAATCCTTGAACGCCATGCACTCCGCCTCGCCTATCGCATCCACCTCCCTTCCCCCACGCGGATCCTCTATGACCTCATCCCCTTCCCACACCTCCTCCTTTTCCTCGAACGGATACGGATCCTCTACACCTCCCGCAAGCTTGATCCTCCCCACCTGCTTGTCTCTCCCAACCTCTCCCACCCCAACCCGCTGCCGCGCCTATACTCCTGTATCCCATCTGCTCTCCATCTTCACACTCTCCACACCCTCTCCCAAGGTGGCTTCCGCCAACTCCCCCTCCCGGATGATGCCCTCCTCCCCTCCATCTACCCCTCCTACCAACTTTGAGCCTTGCCTTCCCTCTCCTCTCCTTATCCTGTGGGCACCCTCTCGCCCTTCTCTCCCTCCCTCCTTCCCTCCCCTCCCCCTCTCCCTGGGCTTCCACACACCACCCCTCCCTCTCCCATCCTCTCCTCATTGGCATCAACCCCTCCCCCATTCCCTCCAACCCTCGCCCCTTCCCTCTGGCAGGTCCCCGCCCTTACTCTTGTGACAAGTGCATCACCAACCGCCGGAGATTGTCGCCGCAGTGCTTATGTGTTTTGTCGTCCCGTTAGTGCATCCGTGTCTCTTGTTCCGTGCTCCATCGTTCACGTGTGCTACTTTGTATCTCTCAGTTATGTGCTGTGTGAATCACTTTTAACTTGACTGCTCCACAGTGAACGGCTTCTGTTATTTTACTCTGTTTGTCTACTGTTTTTTAACCTCCATGTCTCTTTGTATCTCTTACTGCTTGTACTATGTTCATGTCTGTGGCCGAAGAGCGGCTTAGTTACGCCGCTGCTGGCCTACCTATGTATAGGTATAAAATAACAAGAAAGAAAAAAAAAACATGTTTGATTTCAGTTCACCTGAAGATCACACGCAGATGGACCGCTGAAATATTACGTCCACCGGGAAAGTCATACAGGGTGTTCAGAAATTCCCTTACAAAGTGTTATGACATGTAGAGGGGATTGAGTAAATGATATTTTGAACAGGAAACCATGACCGGAAAAATTGCAGTTTCCGTTATACGATCTACATCTACATCTACATGATTACTCTGCAATTCGCATTTAACTGCTTGCCAGAGGGTTCATCGAACCACAATCATACTATCTCCCTACCATTCCACTCCCGAACAGCGCGCGTGGAAAACGAACACCTAAACCTTTCTGTTCAACCTCTGATTTCTCTTATTTTATTTTGATGATCATTCCTACCTATGTAGGTTGGGCTCAACAAAATGTTTTCGCATTCGGAAGACAAAGTTGGTGACTGAAATTTCGTAAATAGATCTCGCCGCGACGAAAAACGTCTTTGCTTTAATGACTTACATCCCAACTCGAGTATCATATCTGCCACGCTTTCCCCCCCCCCCCCCCCTTTTTTTTTTGTCAATGCTCTACCCGCCACGAATTCCTTTCCTGTGCTAACCTCTTCATCTCAGAGTAGCACTTGCAACCTACGTCCTCAATTATTTGGTTGACGTATTTCAATCTCTGTCTTCCTCTACAGTTTTTGCCCTCTACAGCTCCCTCTAGTACCATGGAAGTCATTCCCTCATGTCTTAGCAGATGTCCTATCATCATGTCCCTTCTCCTTATCAGTGTTTTCCACGTACTCCTTTCCTCTCCGATTCTGCGTAGAACCTCCTCATTCCTTACCTTATCAGTCCACCAAATTTTCAACATTTGTCTATAGCACCATATCTCAAATGCTTCAATTCTCTTCTGTTCCGGTTTTCCCAAAATCCATGTTTCAATACCATACAATGCTGTACTCCAGACGTTCCCAAATTAAGGCCGGTATTTGATATTAGTAGACTTCTTTTGGCCAGAAATGTCTTTTTTGCCATAGCGAGTCTGCTTTTGATGTCTTCCTTGCTCCGTCCGTCATTGGTTATTTTACTGCTTAGGTAGCAGAATTCCCTTACTTCATTGACTTCGTTACCATCAATCCTGATGTTAAGTTTCTCGCTGTTCTCATTTCTACTACATCTCATTACCTTCGTCTTTCTCCGATTTACTCTCAAACCATACTGTGTACTCATTAGACTGTTCATTCCGTTCAGCAGATCATTTAATTCTTCTTCACTTTCACTCAGGATAGCAATGTCATCAGCGAATCGTATCACTGATATGCTTTCACCTTGTATTTTGTTTCCACTCCTGAACCTTTCTTTTATTTCCATCATTGCTTCCTCGATGTACAGATTGAAGAGTAGGGGCGAAAGGCTACAGCCTTGTCTTACACCCTTCTTAATACGAGCACTTCGTTCTTGATCGTCCACTCTTATTATTCCCTCTTGGTTGTTGTACATGTTGTATATGACCCGTCTCTCCCTATAGCTTACCCCTACTTTTTTCAGTATCTCGGACAGGTTGCACCATTTTATATTGTCGAACGCTTTTTCCAGATCGACAAATCCTATGAACGTGTCTTGATTTTTCTTTAGCCTTGCTTCCATTATTAGCCGTAACGTCAGAATTGCCTCTCTCGTGCCTTTACTTTTCCTAAAGCCAAACTGATCGTCACCTAGCGCATTGTCAATTTTCCTTTCCATTCTTCTGTATATTATTCTTGTAAGCAGCTTCGATGCATGAGCTGTTAAGCTGATTTGCGATAAATTCTCGCACTTGTCAGCTCTTGCCGTCTTCGGAATTGTGTGGATGATGCTTTTCCGAAAGTCAGATGGTATGTCGCCAGACTCATATATTTTACACACCAACGTGAATAGTCGTTTTGTTGCCACTTCGACTAATGATTTTAGAAATTCTGATGGAATGTTATCTATCCCATCTGCCTTATTTGGCCGTAAGTCCTCCAAAGCTCTTTTAAATTCCGATTCTAATACTGGATCCCCTATCTCTTCTAAATCGTCTGCTGTTTCTTCTTCTATCACATCAGACAAATCTTCACCCTCATAGAGGCTTTCAATGTATTCTTTCCACCTATCTGCTGTCTCCTCTGCATTTAACAGTGGAATTCCCGTTGCACTCTTATTGTTACCACCGTTGCTTTTAATGTCACCAAAGGTTGTTTTGACTTTCCTGTATGTGGAGTCTGTCCTTCCGACAATCATATCTTTTTCGCTGCCTTCACAATTTTCCTGCAGCCATTTCGTCTTAGCTTCCCTGCACTTCCTATTTATTCCATTTCTCAGCGACTTGTATTTCTGTATTCCTGATTTTCCCGGAACATGTTTGTACTTCCTCCTGTCAACAATCAACTGAAGTATTTCTTCTGTTACCCATGGTTTCTTCGCAGCTACCTTCTTTGTACCTATGTTTTCCTTCCCAACTTCTGGGATGGCCCTTTTTAGAGATGTCCATTCCTCTTCAACTGTGCTGCCTACTGCGCTTTTCCTTATTGCTGTATCTATAGCGTTAGAGAACTTCAAACGTATCTCGTCATTCCTTAGAACTTCCGTATCCCACTTCTTAGCGAATTCATTCTTCCTGACTAATGTCTTGAACTTCAGCCTACTCTTCATCACTACTATATTGTGATCTGAGTCTATATCTGCTCCTGGGTACGCCTTACAATCCAGTATCTGATTTCGGAATCTCTGTCTGACCGTGATGTAATCTAATTGAAATCTTCCCGTATCTCCCGGCCTTTTCCAAGTATACCTCCTCCTCTTGTGATTCTTGAACAGAGTATTCGCTATTACTAGCCGAAACTTGTTACAGAACTCAATTAGTCTTTCTCCTCTTTCATTCCTTGTCCCAAGCCCATATTCTCCTATAACCTTTTCTTCTACTGCTTCCCCTACAACTGCATTCCAGTCGCCCATGACTATTAGATTTTCGTCCCCCTTTACATACTGCATTACCCGTTCAATATCCTCATACACTTTCTCTATCTGTTCATCTTCAGCTTGCGACGTCGGCATGTATACCTGAACTATCGTTGTCGGTGTTGGTCTGCTGTCGATTCTGATTAGAACAACCCAGTCACTAAACTGTTCACAGTAACACACCCTCTGCCCCACCTTCCTATTCATAATGAATCCTACACCTGTTATACCATTTTCTGATGTTGTTGGTATTACCCGATACTCATCTGACCAGAAATCCTTGTCTTCCTTCCACTTCACTTCATTGACCCCTACTGTATCTAGATTGAGCCTTTGCATTTCCCTTTTCAGATTTTCTAGTTTCCCTACCACGTTCAAGCTTCTGACATTCTACGCCCCGACTCGTAGAACGTTATCCTTTCGTTGACTATTCAATCTTTTTATCATGGTAACCTCCCCCTTGGCAGTCCCCTCCCGGAGATCCGAATGGGGGACTATTCCGGAATCTTTTGCCAACGGAGAGATCATCATTACACTTCTTCCACTACAGGCCACATGTCCTGTGGATACACGTTACGTGACTTTAATGCAGTGGTTTCCGTTGCCTTCTGCATCCTCATGCCGTTGATCATTGCTGATTCTTCCGCCTTTAGGGGCAATTTCCCACCCCTAGGACAAGAGAGTGCCCTGAACCTCTATCCGCTCCTCCGCCCTCTTTGATAATGCCGTTGGCAGAGTGAGGCTGACTTCTTATGCCGGAAGTCTTCGGCCGCCAATGCTGATTATTTATCAAAATTTACGCAGTGGCGAGGATCGAACCCGGGACAGAGGACGTTTTGATTATGAATCGGAGACGCTACCCTTTTTTTATTTTTATTTTTATAGCCAGCTATCCTAGCCACTTTTTTTAACAAAAATGAGAAGAAAAAAGGATTTTGGAAGGTTTGTTTTTCTGCTTTTTTTTACTTTTATTTCATGTTATTTTTATACAAATGTATAAAAGGAAGGCCGTTCCTCTTCGGCTACATAAACAGAATAATAGGAAGTCGTCCCGTTACAACAAAGGATGCTCCATACTATAGCCCGCTGCGAATTTTTCGATGACTGTCTTCTCGTTGCTGTGTTGTTTCCGCTGTTTGTTCAAATCTCATAAAAAATGGAACTGGGAAGAGGTGCTATGGTTATCATCTCATGTCATCGATAATCCTGCTGCGAGGCGGATTATGGAATGCGCTCCAAAGGAAATTAGAAAAATATTGCCTATATTTAGGGTTCTTGACGATCGCACAATGTCGTTCGTTGAGGTAATACCAAAAATCGGGTACTGTCTTTTCGCCATTACCGAAGAGGTAGTGAACAGCGTGGCTGCTGATCCACGTCACAGAGTTCGGTTTTGCTCTTGGGAAATAAATCTTATCGGGGAAAAGAAGTGATCGGGTAGTTATCCTGTCAGGAGTCGTGCGTGTGAGAAAAGCCAATATCTGACGCACCAAATACCATACGTCCTTTGCCGACCCGCATTCGAAACGATGTTCATCTGTGTCAATCACTTGGCATGTGGCACACAAGGGGGAAACAGCGAGGTGGATGCGATGTAGGTGGGACTGGCACAACTGTTTCCCATTAACAGATACGTACCATGCAGACTGCACCTCAGTATCAAGGGTGGTGGCATTCACTGCCTGCCACACAGCGCGCCACTTTGTATTGGGGTGTTTCATTTCAATCACATTCGGCGTCATGTTCATTTGCATAGCAGCATATATCGCTCTCGTCATCATCAAGCGTGTGGGTAGTAGTGCAGTGCGGATGTAGCTTAATTCAAGGAAGAATTGGCTAATGTAGAAGAAAGGTGCTGGGATGTCCGATATCATCACAGGGGGTGCGAGTGAGATTGGTCGTAAGGCTTCCAGTAAGAGACTTGTGAGGCACGTCGGACTTTGTCGCCACAGTTGCAGTTGACAGCTGACGAACAGGGCCTTTGCTCTGTTCTGAACATGACAAAGGCCTAAACCCCCTCTGCTCCTCGGGAGGGTTAGGGACTCGTAACGAATCTTAAATAACATGCCCGTATTAACAAAGGATCCCAAAACCGCCAACATGCGGTGAGCCAGGGAAGGTGGTATGGGGAGTATCTGTGCAAAATGGGGGATACGTGACGCCAAATAGACGTTAGCATATCGTGTCCGTTGCAGGAGGTCTAGATGTCTCAAACGGTGGCCACTTATTCCTGCTCTCATCTGATTCAATAAACGCCTGTAGTTAAGGGCTGTTGAACGTTTCGTGTCAGATGTGAAATCAATGCCAAGACAGCGGATTGTGTCACTGAGCCGTAGCGGTGCGACGTTCTCGCCGGGTAGGCCTCTGCCTATAGACAGAACGTGTGATTTGTGGAGATTGAGATGGCTCCCCGATGCCGCGCCGTAGGTCGCCACCCACGCCAGTGCTGCACGAACATCGTCATTATTGCGTAGAAGGAGTACCAGATCATCTGCATAGGCAGTGCAGCAGAAAGTGTGTCCACCAAGGGACATTCCGGTCAGGCGTTGTCGGAGGCCGCAGAGGAGTGGTTCCAAGACGAGGGCGTACAATATCGCCGAAAGAGGGCAGCCTTGTCGCACCGATCGCTGGATCTGTATCGGCGGCGTAAGACGGCCATTATATAACACCTTGGACGTCGCGCCGCGTAGGAGACGCATCAGTACATTAACTATGACGTCCGGATACCCCATGTGTCGCAGTACCTCCATCAAAAATGTGTGGTCGACTCTGTCAAAGGCCTGGCTAAAGTCGAGTGAGGCCAAAACTCCTGGCAGTTGGCGAGCTTTGGCTAGCGCGATCATACCTCTATATCGGCACAATGCAGTGCGAATATTATGGTCACCACCTAACGATGCCTGGTCCTGCGACACAACACATCGTACTGATCGCTTTAGGCGTGCCGCCAGAAGCCGGGTGAAAATCTTCAAGTCACTGTTGAGTAAGGTCAAGGGCCGATAGTCACTGATCCTGGATCCGCCTCGTGGTTTGTGTATGGGCACTATCAGTCCTTCGAGGAAAGCCCCAGGTATCTGCGTCGTGGGAGACATAAGATCGCGGCAAATATCAGTCCACGCTGGTGCCAGAAATTGTTGGTACGTCCGGTAAAATTCCAGAGGAAGGCCATCAGGTCCCGGGGACTTATGAGCAGCCCCAGCCTGTATTGCTTCAATGATTTCCTCTTCCGTTACATCAGCAGTCAATTCCGCCGCCGCTGTCGGAGAGATCGAGCCATAAGTGAGTTGAGAGACTTCGGCGATCACCTCTGGGGGATGTCGATGTTCCGAGTACAGCATAGTGTAGTGAGCATGAAGGGCGTTTCCTATGTCGCGCTGGGTATCAAGGCGTCGTCCGTCTTCCGTCGTGATAGCTTGTATCAATGTCCTGCGTCGGCGCCGTCGTTCTGCAATGACGTGGTACATAGACGGTTCCTCCTGTGCCACTCTGTCGTGAGTGCGCGCTCTGACGATCGCACCCTCAAGGTGGCAACGTGTTAATCTGATGATCTGTGCCTTGGCACGGTTCACCGTCACCTGCCGTGCAGGTGAGTACGGCAGTGTTGCACATTCCCTTAAGATGCTGTAGTAAAAGTCCATGGTATGTCTCTTCCATGCTGCAACATCTCGGCCGTAGCCTATCAAGATCTTCCGGAGGGCTGGTTTGGCGCAGAGTAACCACCACGACAGTGTAGACCGGTAGGTGCCACGCCGGCGGCTACAAGAGTCCCACGTGTTCTCTATAAGGCGGCGGCATTCCTGAGAAGCTAGGTGAGCGACGTTTAACTTCCAAGGACCACGGCTGTGCCATATCTTCTGGCGGCCGAGGGTAATAGCGCAGATGTAGGCGTCGTGGTCAGAAAAAGCTGTGGGCCAAACTTCGGCAGCTCTTGTCCCCACAGCTATGGAGCGCGAGATGTAAATCCGGTCGATGCGGCTGGAGGAATGGCTGGTGTAGTGAGTAAATCCGGGCCGATCGCCACAAACATGTTCCCACGAGTCCACCAACTGAACATTATTTATAATTGTCGTAAGTTCTGCGCATGGAGAATGATGTGGTAACTGATCCTTAGGTGCTTGGCTACAGTTGAAGTCCCCTCCCATTATCAAGGCGTCCTGACGGCCCATAAAGAGGGGCGTGATTGTATGAGCGAAAAAGGTGGATCGTTCGCGACGCCGACCAGATCCTGACGGTGCATAGATGTTAATAAGTTTGACTCCTTGGATAGTAAGAGCCATGCCTCTGGCGTCAGGGAGATACTCGACGTCTTCTGCGGATATACCGTCGCGGAGGAGGATCGCCACACCACTGCCATTGGCAGACGCATGTGAGACCCAAGTCTGGTAGCCATAGGGTCCCTTGAAGTCGGCGACATACACCTCTTGAAGGAGCGCAACGTCGATGTCTGCTGCGTTGAGTAGATCCTGTAGCATCGCTAGTTTATGTCGGGCACGTATGTTGTTGATGTTAATCGTCGCTAGACGGTATGTTTGGTCAGCCAGGTCGGCAACTGGGTTGTGTAGGAGGCCAGGTGTGGGCGGCAGGGGCGGCCCCACAGAGGCTGACGATACAGCCGTAGTCACTGTTGTTGGCTGGTGCTGGGTGCAGCCGAGGGAGCATCTCTGCCTTCGGCATCCTTCTGGTGCTGTGGCTCATCCTCGACATCATCCGCCCAAGAATCAGATGCAGCAATTGGTAACTGTTGATTAGTGCTGTCAGTAGAGCGCTTGCGCGTATGTTCAGTAGCAGACGTGATGTTGTCAGACCGAGGCTCAGAAATTGTATCCGCCGTAGCATCGTGATGGGAAGGTTGAGTTGGGGTGGTAGTGTCCTGAGCGTCGTCCGACGCCGGATATTCGTCTGGGTCGCACATCCGAAGCAGGCAATCATCGGCCGGCGTATGGCGCCGTTTCTTGCGTTTTCGAGGGGACCGTTGTTTCCGGACATGTTGTTCTGTGTCAGAGTGCGAGCGACAATCATCTGATGCGGTCTCCATAGGTAGGAAGGCAGAGGTCGGGACAATTTTAGTTTCTACTTCCATCTTCTCTTTAGGCTCGTCTTGGTGGCACAGTTGATCACCGTCTTGAGGCAAGTCTGCCGAAGGCGTCGTAGAGGGGGATATTCTGTCCACCACACGGTCATCGACCACTGACTGCAAGATTGTGCTACGATCCTGGGCAGGAACAGCTGTTGCGGTTGCGGCCGCTGCATACGTGATGGGGAGTGAAGTAGGTGTCGCCGGGGATGGAACTTCACCAACCGGTGTCTGAGTCAGTCGGCGTTGAATGCATGCCGATCGGACATGTCCTTCCTGGCCACAGCCGGCGCAAGTACGGGGTTGTCCGTCGTACATGACAATGGCTCTGCAGCCGCCAATTACAAGATAGGATGGCACATGCTTCGTCAGTTCAATCTTAATTTGTCTCACTCCATTTAAGACGGGGTACGTCTCAAACGTTTGCCATTTTTCAGCCAAGTGGCTTAGCACGTTGCCGTACGGTTTGAAAGCTGTCATCACAACATCTGGCGGGACTTCGAATGGCAGCTCGAAGACCCTCAGAGTGCGAAGGCCTAATCCAGCGTGGTCGATCGTGACAGTTCCTATGTGACCATCAGAATGCTTAAATTTAAGTCCATGAGCGTGTCGGCACACAACATCAGTGCACACCTTTTCATTGATCATTTTTATGTAGACGACACTTTGTGTTATAGAAAAGTGGATCCCAATGATGTCTTGAGGTGCAATATGCAGTTCTTCTCGGATGAAACGTTCAACGTCAAGGGCTCGAGGTCTTGCGTAGTCCGCTTGAAATGTGATCTTAATTGTGGACTTGCGATACGAGTGCGCCATGGCACTACCGAGACACGGACGCGTGACACTCGCCGCAGCGGAAGGTAAACAGTAAACACTGGCGCGCGCGGTGCGCTAACGGGGGGACGCAGGCACGACCACCTCGCCCCACCGCTGCTAACAGCGGACTGAAATTTAGGCAGTGGCGTGTATCGAACCCGGGACCGAAGACGTTTTGATTATGAATCAAAGACGTTACCCCTAGACCACGGGTTCCTTCCCTAGACCACGCATACGATTACGTGATAATACAAAACGAGCTGCCCTTCT
This sequence comes from Schistocerca gregaria, assembly GCF_023897955.1. Classification (NCBI taxonomy): domain Eukaryota; kingdom Metazoa; phylum Arthropoda; class Insecta; order Orthoptera; family Acrididae; genus Schistocerca; species Schistocerca gregaria. The sequence goes on along the minus strand of NC_064922.1, from coordinate 350,731,197 downwards.
TTGCACCCTTTCGATGTCCTCCGTCAATCCGACCTGGTAAGGATCCCGCACCGTGCAGCAATATTCTAACAGAGGACGAACGAGTGTAGTGTAAGCTGTCTCTTTAGTGGACTTGTTGCATCTTCTAAGTGTCCTGCCAAACGATATGTTCCTGAAGTGGTTCGTATTTTAACACCCATGTACTTAGTTGAATTGACAGCCTTGAGAATTGTACTATTTATCGAGTAATCGAATTCCAACGGATTCCTTTTGGAACTCATGTGGATCACCTCACACTTTTCGTTATTTAGCGCCAACTGCACCTGTCACACCATACAATAATCTTTTCTAAATCGCTTTGCAACTGATACTGGTCTTCGGATGACCTTACCTGCTCAGATTGTCACTCAGGTCATTTATATAGATCAGGAACAGCAGAGGTCCCACGACGCTTCCCTGGGGAACACCTGATATCACTTCAGTTTTACTTGATGATTTGACGTCTATTACTACGAACTGCGACCTTCCTGACAGGAAATCACGAATCCAGTCGCACAACTGAGACGATACCCTATAGGCCCGCAGCTTGATTAGAAGTCGCTTGTGAGGAACGGTGTCAAAAGCTTTCCGGAAATCTAGAAATACGGAATTTTGTTTCAATTCAGATGTTGAACTAGTTCAATTTTGCTCAAGGAAATGAATTAGAAGTGATGAAGCATAATTATTAGGTGACGGTTCGAAAGGAACCGTAACGGAACATCCATTTATCACTCAGGGCCATTTGTTTGTATTAACAGTTAAATATTACGTGCTTACATTACTCAAAAAACAAAAAAGTCATTTCCAGCATACTGTACGAGCAGAACGTGGTGTTGAAGTATTAATAGAAATAGATATGCTTAATGCTTAAGTGATAAATGGATGTTGGATTATGTTTCCTTTCGAATTGTACTGCGTCACGGCTAACTCAATTCCGCAAGAAGAAGTGGATGAGTTAAACATTTTAAATGAAACCGTCGTAGAGCGGAAGCGGTGCATTTCCGAATATGGGTTCCTGTTCGTTATTATGTACTCACTCGACTCTACAAGTCCGAGACGTGTGTGACGGAAATTTCCGAACACACTGTACAGTTTGCGCACATAACACCAAACACTGGCAAGCCATAAATAGCGAAGAGACTGCCGTGATTTGATCTTACAGATTTACTACTATATAAGCGAGGTAGTAGCTCAGCGAGTACCAAGTTACGTCCTTCCAACGTGTGATGACCGGTTTCCGAAAGTTATCGTTTGAACCAATACCTTGGCCAAAGATGTACCATTGCTTGCCAGTACTCTGCTGGTTAGATGTCTTGTAGCCTCGTAACCGTTAGCCAACATACGGCGGCCCTTTTATCCCACACTGCGACAGGTGGCCTCCTCTCCGCCACGCCACAGCCACCGATCTTTCCACCCTCTCTAACTCTCGTACTTTCATTGATATTCGCCTCGACGACAACCACAAGACTCCAAACCTCCAGTGTCAAAGACTCTCCTCTGATCTATCACTCACTGCAAAGGTTAATCATGAAGTTGCAGTTATCGTCCGCAGCTCGTGGTCGTGCGGTGCGTTGTCGCTTCCCGTGCCCGGGTTCCGGGGTGCTCAGAGCCATTTGAACCATTTTTGCAGTTATCACCTCCACAAAAGTCGGTCCAACTCTTCATATTCACCTTGCAGTGCAACACATTTTTCCCCAAAGATGAATGACTTTGTGGGAAACTTTTCTCCTACAGATCTGCCTTTTGGCTGTTGGGGAAATATTGCACATCAAAAAGAGCTTCGTTGTAAGTGAAATTCCTGGAGTGTAAGTCACTTGGTGCCATCTCAGGAGAGTGTGGGGAGGAATCACGTGTGACTGTACATAAGAAGTTGGTACATTTTTATTCGCCAAGAACGTCCCCGCAGCATTCAGTCTTGTTAGCGCCTTCTAACTTCGTACTGAGATGGCGCCTGATATTGCTCATTATGAGTGTAATCTGTTATCACCATAAAATCTCTCACCATAACATAGGCGCCGGCAAGCGGGTTGGGGCGCAACAGAGACCGCTTGCCCCTTCCTGGAGTATGGGTTGACAATTCTGTCACAAGCTGTTCACCAGAAATTATGCCTTCTCTAAGCACATTGACAGTTTCGGCGTTATCCGGTAATCAAGACGAATGTGGCGATTTACGGATCATTGCCGGAGTACAGTCCCCAAAATATTCTGTCCCTTTCTTGAGTTCCAAAACTACTCCTACAAGCTGACGCTAAAATTCCAGCGCCTATGCTCAGAATAAAGTACACTTGGTTGCAGTACATCTGGCTAACATTCGTCTAATTCCCACGAGGACATTCCCTTCTCTTACTGTGCAACATTACCGCAACAGTAGTTTGTCATTTACCTGTGGTCAAAAAAGACTCGTCACGGCTTGCTGAGACCGTATGTAGTGCTTCACTCTCAAAGTGGAAACAAGAGTGAAACATCAAGGTCGGCAAAACTTCCACTTCAAAATATGGTAATCTACTCGAACTCCTTGTACGAAACATTCAGTGACTGAATTAAAAATTTAGCAGTCCAGTTGACTTGGTAGAACAATAGTTTGTCAGACTGGTAGATAGACGGTGGGATAAGAGTTTTCTTGGTTCAATGCTAGACTGTTGAGTTACCACCGTGAAGGATAGGGAGATAGCGCGTACTCGTGAAACACCGCTATAAGCATCTGACAAGTTTCCGAAGCGTACCTCATTGTGGGTCTCCATTTGGCCGGCTTGTCGAATCGTGCAATATCCAAATCTGTGATGCATTCGTATGTGACAGTCTCACGATGTTCAACTGCATGGGAACGTCAACACAAGCATCCTCGTCGTCAAGGTTCCCGTCGACAAACCCTGACGACACCATGGGAGGATCGCTATATTGTGCACCGAACAGCACAACCCATTCACGTCAGCGCCTGCCATCCGAGAATAGGTAATTGACTCCCTGCTACACTGTGCCATTCGTCACCATTAGTGAAAGACTAGCAGAAGCCAAAATAGGACGGCCGGTGTGGCCAAGCGGTTCTAGGGGCTTCAGTCTGGAACCATGCGACCGCTACAGTCGCAGGTTCGAATCCTGCCTCGGGCTTGGATGTGTGTGATGTCCTTAGGTTAGTTATGTTTAAGTAGTTCTAAGTCCTAGGGGACTGATGACCTTAGATGTAAAGTCCCATAGTGCTCAGAGCCATTTGAACAAGCCGAAATAGAGAATTATCGTTCCATGCGTAGGCTACCATAAACAACACGACATAAACGGACGCAGCTTGAGGGGTGTCGTGGCAGGGACGTATGGACCCAGTGGTACTTTTTGTGGTAAGATGTGGCGAACCATCGGGTATGATTTCAGGTCACAGCTACTGGTCACTGGATGAACTCTCATGGCACAACGGTACATCATGGACATCCTGCGTCCATATGTGCCACTTTTTATACAACATTATAGTGCTGGTATTTTTCAACATGAAAATGCTTGTCCACAAATGATGTGTGCCTCTACGAAGTGGGTGTCACGCTGAGGTACTCTCGCTGCCAGTAAGAACCCCACATTTGTCCTCAACAGAACATGTGGGGGACCACCTCGGACGTTAACATTGTTCCAAAATTTCAAGGATCAGTTACAGCAGCTGTTAGCCAGCTTGCCTCAGGAGAGAATAACACGGCTTTATGACACCCTTCCCAACTAATTAGTGCATGCATCCAAGACAGAGAGGGCTGTGGTAAGTGGGCTCATAGTGTCAAATTATTCGAGAAGTTCCATTTCGCTTCCTCCTCTTCTGTGTGGTGATTCACTTTATTGTCAAGTAGTGTATAAGTTGAATAAGCGTGACGATTCGTTACCATCTTTCCTTGAAATGCTACTGACAAGAGCGGACGAACGATTGTTGAATCGGTTCAAAATATGGGCTGTCCGCAAACTGACGAGAGAGGAACGTAATGATTAGCAGCAGAAATAACTTTAGTGATGAACCAAACATCAGTTTTGTGGACTTGTAACTTGAGAGAAAAATGATATAAAAGTCATTTCAAGACAGGCACAAATCAAAATAAGTGTACTAGGCTCTAATTTGAGGATGAAATTTCTGACAATGTTGGCCTGGAGCCCAGAAAGAAAGTGAATCGTGTTCTTTGGGAGACCACAAAACAAGAGAATGGAAGCCTTTGACATGTGGTGTTATAAGAGGATTCTGAAAATAAAAACTGAATGCAATTCAGGAAATCCTGTGCAGAATCGGCGAGAGAAGGAGTATGGGAGAAACACTGAATAGAAGAAGGGACAGGGTGACAGGGCGTGTGTTAAAACACGATGTAATGATTTTCTTGTTACTAGAGAGGACCACAGATGGAGAAAAACTGTAGGGGCCGACGGACTAGACTGTACCACACAAATAGTAGAGGACGTTGGGTGTAATTGCTAGTCTGTGATGAAGAAGTGGGCATAGCTTACGAAACAATGGCGAGCTGCATCATATCGACGAGAAGACGAACAACAAGAAAGAGAGACAAAGGAATTAGTGATTCGTGTCCTTCTACTTTGATTATTTTCAGCTGGATTTTCAAGAAGACTTATACTATTACAGTCAATAAAATTATTCTGGGTTTGTGACCTCATTGTCAACTATAAAATTCCGATTTTTCGGCGACTATTGCAAGACGCCTTCCTTAGAGTGTGTGCAGTTAGCAACACACCCTCAGGAAGGCGTCTTGCAATAGTCGCCGAAACATCGGAATTTTATAGTTGACAATGCAGGCACAAACCAAGAATAATTTTATTGACTGTGACTTTTATAATATTAGTTACTTTATCTCAAATATTCTAGGGGTTATGAATATCTTATTGCACCATATACTGTCGAAGACTTTGTCTCTGCAGCTACCAGGAAGGTATTTTGATTTCCTCAAAGTTCTTCTTTTACATATCGAAGAGGAGAAACTTCGCTGCGACTTTTTGAAAGCAACAATCCAGACTTATCCATTGATCGATTTTCGTAAACCATGGAACATCGATAACTAGATGGCCGGAAGTAGATGCTACATGTACGAGGGTTGGAACTTAAATAGTGTAAACTACTTATTCACAACCGAGACAAAAGAGTTATATGTTTGCGCCTGTTACTGTCCTTCAAAGTAGTCACCAACGTTATGTAGAACCCGTTGCCAGTGATGTGGAAGGCGTAATATGTTCTGTTGATGGTGCCAATGGAGCGGTATAAAGTTATGGTGATTCACGTGTACGACTGTGATGGTGTTATCGTAACGCATTACGTTCCTCCACGGCATACCGTTACTGTTCGTTTTTGGAGCAATACCGACGACACTTTCTACGCAACTCACCCATCACTTAACACGACAATGCGCGGGCTCATACAGTGCAAGCTATGGTTGCTTTGTTCTGTCTGTGGGACTGGGAAGTACTGCACCATGTAAGGTGTCAGGCAAATCCAACACCTTCCATGAAAACCCTGACATGATAAGTAAATCCAGTAGTATGTCACATAGCTCCGAATAAATCGTGACATTAAATTAACCAAAGTAATACGAGTAACGAGTGAGCAGTGCAAACTATGGCTGCTTTGTTCTGTCTATGGGACTGGGAAGTACTGCACCATGTAAGGTGTCAGGCAAATCCAACACCTTCCATGAAAACCCTGACATGATAAGTAAATCCAGTAGTATGTCACATAGCTCCGAATAAATCGTGACATTAAATTAACCAAAGTAATACGAGTAACGAGTGAGCAAATGGGATACCACAGACTAACGCAAGAATACCTAAATGCATGTCATACCTTCCCACCGTGAGGCAGACGCAGTTCCAAGGGGAGAAACGAGAACAGAAGCCGAGAGCAGAACTGTGTTAAGCTAGAAGGCCCTACGATAAGGGACGGACTGGACACCCACGTCGCCAGCTAACCACTAGGGCCACACAACCCGCACGTTTTAGCATGAGACGGTTTCGCGTCTCTGTTACGTCAAGGACCACCCCCAGCCCATGTTAAAAGCTAGAGCCCTCCAGAAAAACAGTATAGATCTTAAGATAACACAAAAAGGGCCACTACCACCCGCAGGTTTTAGCTTGAGACTTTTTTGCGTGTCTGTTACAATAGGACCACCCCCCAGCCCATGTTAAAAGATAAGAGTACTCCAGAAGAACAGTATAGATCTTACGATAACGCTAAAAGGATCACACCAGCTGCAGGTTTTAGCGTGAGACTTTTTCGCGTCTCTGTTACGTTGCAAACTTTAAAAACATTGCCCCACCACGAAAAGTATAACGTTTCTCATTGGATAGACAGGATTTTTGTAGGCGGAACTTAAGGTTAACATTGAGACCTTGATTGGTCGGATGAAAACACAGCCAGGTAGTTTTTTTTTAAACCAACTTCGGTAAATTGTAGTAAGGAGAAGTTAGAGGAGAGTTAGTTCCGAGACGGCGAGCTGGATGGCTGCTGCACCGGCCGCCGCCCCCCTGACGAACACCGACAAGGTAATGAACGCACACGATGCCGCATAACAGCGCATAAAGCTTCATTCAGAACTGCAGAAGTCTCATCTGTTATACCCCCTTTTTGCGTAATACTAGTGTCGATCGTAAATTAAAGTTCATGGTGTTCACATTTGCCACTTGAAGTACTAATCTGAAACGCGATGATTTTTCTGTTATGTAGTTATTGAGAAGCCACATCAGCCACTGTAATTTACGACAAGTTAGATAAGTAATTCAAGATAATTGAGGGTCACTGTAGACCATTTTGATAGTTTGCTCTTTTGTGAAACTTAATTTAAACCTAGATTATAGATGTGATGTGGCATAGGTCATCCTTCGATCCATCGTAGAACTTGGAAACCCATTCAGGGAATATTCGATCACATTTTTGTTGAACACAGTTGGTTTTTACCATACTGTATTAAAACATTTCCTGTTATCAATAGTGCAATTTATAAACGATGTTTTGTGAGTAGAATAAAATTTCCAATTGTAAACTTAACTGATTTTTCGACGTTACTTTACCAGCTAACTAAAAATAGGAAAGCATTGAACCCCTTCCACAAAATTTAGTTAGTATTAAGATTCTTTTACAGGGAGTGCAGCGGAACTAACGCTGAGATCTTTAAGTATTTGGTTATATCATCGCTAGTCTCACTGAACTCTTCTGAATTCTACATGTCATGTGGGGTCTGGCGTCTCCTTGCCAGCAACAGGTCCCAGGTTCAAACTAGTCAATTCCGTAAAAAACACGCTCAGAGCGTCGTTGCCCGAAAGTGGTAGGGAGACACGATATAGAACAAACAGACACCACCATGAATGTTTAGAACCATCCACCATATTCCCCTGACTTAAGTCCTTATGACTTTGATTTGATTCCGAAGATGAAGGAACCACTTCGTGGCATTGGCTTCAGAACTGTTCCAGAGATTCTACAGACAGTAGACCGCTCCATTCGCACCATCAACAGAACAGGCTCTCCTAACGGTATACTAAGCCTTCCACATCGCTGGCAACGGGTACGACACAACGCTGGTGATTGCTTTGAAGGACAGTAACAGTTGCAAACATGTAATTCTCTTGTATCGGTTGTGAATAAATAGTTGCCACTGTTTAAGTTCCAACCCTCGTACGTACGTACTCCTCAAGCCGCTGTAGACCCGTGGCGAAGAGTACTTTCTATTACTATTTCCTTTCCAGGTCCTATTTGTGAACAGAGCCAGGGTAAACGTCTACCTATATGGCTCCGTACAAGCCGTAATTTCTCTTTTCTTACCATCGTGGTCCTTAGGCGAAAACACATTATCGGTAGTAGAATCATTCAGCTTCTAATGTCGTTACTCTAAATTTTCTCGATAATGTTTCAAGACAAGGATGCCTTCTTCCCTCAAGGGTGGCCTACTTCAAAAAATCGCGGTAACTCTCGCGTGTTGATCGGACCTACCCGTAACAAATCTAGCAACCTCTGAACTGCTTCGATCTCTTCCTCCGATCTGGCGGGAATCCCAAAGACTGATCGCACTAGTCTTCTATACGCGGTTTCATTTAAGATGAACCGCATTTTCTTAAAATCCTTCCAATAAACAGACATCACCCATTTGCCTTCCCTGTAACCGTCCTTACATGCTTTTCCATTTCATATCGCTTTGCATCATTACGCCGAGTAGTTTAATCGACTTTACTGTTTCAACTACTCACGCTGTATTCGGATATTACGGGATTTATTTTCCTGCTCATCTCCATTAACTTAAATTTTTCTACATTCAGAGCCAGCTGCTACTCAACAAGAAGTTTTGTCTAAGTCGTGTTGCATCCTCCTACAGCCACTCAGCGACACCTTTCCGTACACCGTAGATTTATGCCCCCCCCCCCTGCCAGCTTAATCATTTACGTATACAGAAAATAATAGCAGCCTTATCACGCCTCGGGCAACGGTCTTGCCGCAGTGTATACACCGGTTCCCGTCAGATGACCAAAGTTAACCGCTGCCGGGCGTGGCCGGCACTTGGATGGGTGACCATGTACTGTTGCCATTTTTCGGGGTGCACTCAGCTTCGTGATGCCAGTTGAGGAGCTACTCGACCGAATAGTAGCGGCTCCTGTCAAAGAAAACCATCTTAACGACCAGGAGAGCGGTGTGCTGACCACACACCCTACCTACCCGCATTCTCAGCTGAGGATGACACGGCGGTCGGATGGTCCCGGTGGGCCACTTGACGGAGTGCTATCACGCTTCCCTGTGGCACTCTTGTCCCTGATTAACAGTTGTTGTCGAGGGCAAGGTACTGGACCCTATTTTACTTAAGAAGGCTTCGAGCCACTCTTATATCTGGCAACCTGTATGCTCATACCTTTATTAACAACCTGCAGTGCGTCAAGCTATTTCCCGAAATCTAGCAACATGGAACCAGCCTTTTGCCTTTCGTCCATGGTTCTCAGGGGAAGCTGAGCTTTACAGGAATGACGCTTTCTAAATCCATACTGATCTGTGGACAGCAACCCTTCCGTCTCAAGCAAATTTATTTCCTTCTAACTGAGAATGTGGTCACGAATCCTGCAGCAAACCGATGTTATGGATATTGGCCTGTTATTGGAATTAGCGACCAATGATGTGATCGCTGCTCCTCAGTCCAGAGTACGAGGCTTTGTTTGTCCTGACCTCACTGCAACACGAAGTCCGTCGATACGCCAAACAATGAAACCCTCTACCATAACACGTACCATCCTTTGCTGTGGCTATTGCGCTTCAGCAAAACGTAACACCCTGTTGTGCCAGACTACCACGTAACTGCGAGCATCGCGCTCCTAAGTGAACATTCGCCGTGACGTAGCAGCACATCGTTATAATACACAGCGAGCAGTGGAAACAATAGCGCTTGGCTCTGAAGGCAGCTAATTGCGTTGCGACTCGAGTTTTAAACGAGGGCGAAACACGGGGGCGAAATGTCAGCGGCGGCCCGCGGCTAACCGGGTGCAGCAGTTTGTGTTTCCGCTCCTCCTGCGCGACAGGACAAACATTTGTCCCCGGCAAACAGAGATGTCGCCCTTTTTACTGTCGGCGGCAGCAGCACGGTCATATTTGTCGCACGCAGTCACCGCCTCGGCGTCCCGTCACGCAGACGTGGGTATCGGGGTGCGGGTGAGGCGCACCCTGTGTTACTGTAGCAGCAGTCTGCCGCAGGTAGCTGGAGGAACTCTGCGCTCCAAGTGACTAGCAAGCTGCGAAGGGAAGTCCTGTTTCCGAGGAGGGTCGTTGAGCAGCTACACACATCTGTAAGTCTATAACGTTGATGTCAGTCAGGCACAGTACCTTTTAACACGTTTTACGCTAGATTATTGTGACTTAGAGCAGAGCACTGTATGGAAGTGAGTCATGAACCGTGAAGAACACAGAAAACATTAACTTTTCGTGGTTGTGAGTCGATAGACATGGAACTTTTTTAGAGTGCGGTATAGACGCCTTCGCCGGCCGCTGCGGGCAAGCGGTTCTAGGCGCTTCAGTCTGGAACCGCTCGATCGCTACGGTCGCAGGTTCGAATCCTGCCTCGGGCATGGATGTGTGTGATGTCCTTAGGTTAGTTAGGTTTAAGTAGTTCTAAGTTTTAGGGGGCTGATGACCTCAGATGTTAAGTCCCATAGTTCTCAGAGCCATTTGAACCACAGAGGCCTTCAACCCTCAAACTATTTACTTAAAAAGTCTCCGTTACAATTTTAGTGGTTTCAGCGTGTGTCAAAACCTTAAAAAAATTAAATTGTTCGTTTGTATGGCCATAGTGTCCGTAGTTGCTTTACAATTATTGAGGGTATTTTTGTTCTGTCATTGCAATTACAAAAACGCGTGATTTTTTTCACGAGACGCGTTCCGCTTTATTGAGCTAAAGCATTATCAGTGGTGGTGATTTTCGCTTGATTTCTCGCTTACATCGGGAAAGGCCGTCTGCTAGCACATCCCTGCTTCTACGTTAGACACTGATGCCTGCCCGGTTAGCCGTTCGGTCTAACGCATGGCTTTTCGGATTGGGAAAGAGCGCCTGGTGCCCGCACGAATCCGCCCGGCGAACTTGAGTCGAGATCCGGTGAACCGGCCAGTCTGTGGATGGTTTTAAGGCGGTTTTCCATCTGCTTGTTCCCCTTATTCCGCCTCAGCTACACTATGTCGGCGAGTGCTGCGCAAAAAATTTCTTCACGTACGCGTACACCACCATTACTCTACCACGCAAACATGAGGGTTACACTCGTCTGGTGTGAGACGTTCCCTGGGGCGTCCACCGGGGACCGAACCGCACAATAACCCTGAAAGTGTGGTTCGGCGTGGGGCTGCGTAGGGGTGAAGTCGACTGCGGTAGTCGTCGTGTCGTTGTGGACCACTGTGGCTGCAGCGGGGACGGCGCCTCTCCGTCGTTTCTAGGTCTGGTATTTAGTTGCTCTGCAGCACTATGCATTTCTTATGTTTTTCAGAACACATTTTTACGCGCACCACTGTATTCTGTTGGTTTTCGTACTCAAATGGTTCAAACGGCTCTGTGCACTATGGGACTTAACATTTTATGTCATCAGTTCCCTAGATTTACAACCACGTGATCCTAACTAACCTGAGGACACCACACACATCCATCCCCGAGGCAGGATTCGAACCTGTGACCGTAGCCCCTGTTTTCGTACTTCTAACTATTCGTACCTCGAAGTATTTGACACGTGTTTATGATGTCATCAAGTACTTACCTCAGATTATAATACACTGAACATCTGCAGAGGTTTGATGTTATTAGTGTAAAATATGACAGCGGTAATATTAATTATGCAGCTTATGCACTTGACCATCCCATACACCGCCTTATGAGAAGTGTCCGGACACCATTTAATGCTGAACTGACTATTGCACATCACGAGAAGCGATTTCACAATTATAAAAGGGGGTATTTTAATGGGTTGCTTGGAGGCGCACAATGATTTCTAATGTGGACTAGACATTTGATGTGACGTAACAGATCCATCAGGAACATTTCAACCTTCTAAAGCTGCCTAATCAACTTTTAACGATGCGATCGTGAAGTGGAAACGTGAAGGAAAATCCAAAGCTAAAACGAGACGATACAGACCTCAGTACTGGAAGACAGGAACCGTCAAGCATTGTTGAGGCTAGTTGCAAAATATCGCATGAAATTAGTTCGCACAATGGATGCAGCGTTGTACACTACATACAGTAGCGGAAACGTTCGGAGATCATTATTGCTTGTATCAACATGATAATGCGAGCCGTAAAACAGCACCTGTGATACTGTAAATGGGCGTTAAAAAGAATGCGGTACTGTGATCGAGCACCCTCTCATAAGCCACACATTTCTGCAGTCAATGCAAAGTGACACTTGACGTGGTGTAAAGAGCGATGCCACAAAGGAGCGGGTAACTGGAACAGAGTGATTTGGAGTGATGAATGACGATAAAGTCTGTGACAATCCGGTGGAAGGTATTGGGTGTGGCGAATGGCTGGAGAGTATTACCTGCTATCATGTGTAGAGCCAACATTGAAGTGCGGATGAGGTGGTGTTTACTGTTGGGGTGTATCTCCTGGTTAGGGTATGGTACTTTGTTGCGCTAAAGAAAACGCTAAATGGATGTAGGATTGTATCCTACACACAGTAGAGGAAGAGTTAGGAGAAAATTAGTGCTTGCATCAACATGATAACGCGAGCCATAAAGCAGCATCTATGATCCTGTAAATGCGAGTTCTGACAATAAAGTAATGAGACTGATTTTCTTTGCAAGATGTGGCACCCCTGCAGGCACAATATCTTTGACCTTGGTCTATAAGCTGCTTCTAGTCCAAGCGGCACATCGATGCAATGCTCAGTCGTGAGTTGTGCTGTAATAAGTTAACACGTGTTTGTGCCTCTCGTCACGGAAATGGAACCGCATAATATTGCGCAGTGGTATGCCACTTCTTTTTGCGTTAAATTGGGTGAAAACGTGACGACAACTTATCACTGGTGATGAAAGTTGGTTTTTTTTCAGTACGATCCAGAGACAAAACGCCAAAGTTCACAATGGTGCTTAAAGGGATCACCCGGACCAAAAAAAGCTGGCATGTCAAAGTCAAAAGAGAAATGCATGATTGTGTGCTTCTTTGATTCCAAGGGAATTGTTCATAAAGAGTAGGTGCCTCCTGGACAAACAGTTGACCAATATAACTACAAAGAAATTTTAGAAAGATTGCGTAAAAGAGTTCTTCATGTCTGTGCCAACATTGCTGATAATTCGATTCTGCATCACGATAATGCGCCATTCCATACTTCTCTGTCAGTATAGAAATTTTTAATGGTCGAGGGACACCATTTTCAAACAACACAAGATGTCCAAAAATCTGGGGCGAAGTTCTTCGAGGATTTTACAAAAGATGAGTTCCAGAAATCTTTCCTTCAATGGCAGAAGCGCTGGAAAAAGTGTGTACAATCAGAAGGGAACTACTTTGAAGGAGACAACACTAAACTTGAATAAAACGGTAAGCAACATTTTTTTCACACCAGTCTCATTACTTCATTGTCACACCTCGTAGGCAGTGTTAATAGGCACGGGGCTTCACTGGCTGTCGCCAGATTCAAACATTGGTTCTCTGCAGAGTCTGAGGTAGAAGATGGAGGAAAGGTGTCCACGCATGGCTGCTGACGACAGAATGACAACATTTATTGACCAACTGCGGTATATTGGTTGTGGGGCCTCTGGGCGAGGTTTACTTCTGCCCTGTGATAAACCTTTTGCATTTCTTTAATGTTTTCGTCTTCTTTAAAGGTAAACAGAGAAGATGAAGCAGTAACCCATCATAGAGCCTATGCCTAACGTCATGTATTTTTGACTTTCAGTTGTTAAAACACAGAGGAGTTTTTCTTGTACCAGTATGAGGAAGGGAGGATTCGCTCTCAGCTAGTGAACGAGTGAGAAGCACGCCATCTTAAGCGAGTAATTGTAGGCTGCCATTTTGGGGTCGCTGTGAATAAATGATGAATAAGTGAGGAGTATGTATTTCATATGTGCACCATTTAGAAAAATATAGTACTGTTTTATTAACAGAAAGGTCGTGTGATTCTTATTTCAAATAGTAGGATAATTATAAAAACTGAAGCCCACCTGTGTACTTTGGAAAATTACGAAGATCCGATAAGCTCAATGGGAACACGGTCAAGACTTCGAAGGTGAGCACGGCGACCAAACGTAGCATTATAAAGAATGGTAAGCAAATATCTACAGTGGAGAAAGAAACTACTTCGCCCTTCAAAATAATATGAACTAGTACGAACTTATTTCCAGGCATAGCTCAGCTTATTGTGCTTGTCATTCATGCCGAATAATTAATATCATTAATTCAATACAATTTAAAAAGCCACGCATTTCAACATTTTATTGTCATCTATACCATTATTGTATTATACTATAAAGTGGCGACCGTAACAGGACATTATACGACTGTCGGAAATAAATCTCTTTATTTAGCCCGTAATATTCTCCGCGGTGACGAAGGTGGCTGGCAGGCGCTCACACGCGCGCCCACTGAAGCGACTGTAGCTGCGTTTGCATTTAACTGGCAACTGCATCCTTAGCGCTGGCGCTACGGCTTTACAGGGCCGTACTGCGGCGGCTAGAACCACGCGCCGCGGTCCTGTGTTGTGGCGGCGGCTGGGCGGCGTGGCAGCGAGACAATCAGTTCCCTTCCTCAGTGACCATCCCCGGCTGCCGCTCTCTGGCATCGGTGGGCCAGGGCCTCCGGCTCCTGCCCCGGTCACGGCGTTTGCCGGGACACGATCCCAGGGTGAGGGTGCCAGTGCGTTACCACAACCAAGCGATGGCAGGCGGCTGCCTGGCAACGGCGTCCGACGATGGTTACGGCGGCGGCATCACTCTGGCGCCACCTATGCGACGGTGACTATTACCATGAGTGCGACGACAGTGACCACTACGAACTGGTGGCGGCACTGACTGACACAGGCTCTGCATCACCCCAGTGCCTCCCGACGCACGATGTTCATGTGCTGGCTGTCGGTCCTTAAATAAAGATTTCTGCCGCTGATGTCTTCTTCCTCAGTAGGTTGGGGGAACAGTCTGGTGTTGCTCGTCTGCCGTAACTGACCATGTTACGGTCCTCAATGTTGACACTGTGGTGTGCAACGAGCTGCTTTTTGTCACTTCCTGCACTGGCCTGTGACAAAGCGTTCTCCTTCGTGTTGCTTAACTCGGCTCTCCGATGTCCCACTTACTTCACTTACTTCACGGTATCATGCCACGGAACACATACGACTTCTACCTCCTAATATTCCTTTACATTCTAACTAACTTCATTTCTCGAAAACTGTGTTAATTATCTTAATCCCACTAATGATTCGACTCTTTGCAGTATTACGGTTCGTAGACAATAACATTTCTGATAAAAAATGGCCTACTCACAGTCCCTATCTGAACCCAAAAAAATACTTTTATGATGTGTTGAATCGTCGGTTTCGTTCCAGATCCTAACGTCTAACATCACTAGCTTCTCTGGCTTCATCTTCTGAGGAAGAATGGGCTGCCATTCCTCCACAGACGTTCATACGCTTCATTTTCCCCACCAGTGTTCAAGCCATTACAAAGTCGAATGGTGGACACAACCCATATTAATGCATACTGATAGGCGTCTACATACTTTCGATCAGTTAGGGTATATACGTCAGACAGAATTTTTTGACAGGTGCTCAATCTCAGTTTTCGTAGTACTGCACTTGGCAATGCCCACACTGCCGAAATTGCAGTAGAAGATTTTACGAACAAAAAAGTTTACAATGGTGTCCTTTACAAAAGAAGATAATCTGTCAGCTAGAATTGAGATGAAACTTCCTGGCAGATTAAAACTGTGTGCCCGACCGAGACTCGAACTGGGGACCTTTTCCTTTTAATCGGCCAGAAAGTTTCATATCAGTGCACACTCCGCTGCAGAGTGAAAATCCCGTTTTGGAACATCCCCCAGGCTGTGCCTAAGCAATGTCTCCGCAATATCCTTTCTTTCAGGAGTGCTAGTTCTGCAAGGTTCACAGGAGAGCTTCTGTAAAGTTTGGAAGATAGGAGACGAGGTACTGGCAGAAGTAGAGCTGTGAGGACGTGGCGTGAGTCGTGCTTGGGTAGCTCAGTTGGTAGAGCACTTTCCCGCGAAAGGCAAAGGTCCCGAGTTCGAGCCTCGGCCCGGCACACAGTTTTAATCTGCCAGGAAGTTTCATATCAGCGCATACTCCGCTTCAGAGTGAAAATCTCATTCTAGAATTGAGATGCTGGGAGTTAAGTGCACGGTAAATATAAGAAATCAGGTAAGACAGTACACACCGACGTTACAGTTGATAACGTGTGTCTTGATGTCGGAAATGGGTTTAGATGCAGTTTCTCATTGTCACATAATAAACAAAATATGAGCTTACGGAACATTACACTAGCTTTGTGACTGTAGATTTTCTAGAATGTAGGACACAGGATGTCATTCTTAACCCAGAGAACACGTCAGACGTAAGAGTGGCTTCAGGCGTGTCCATAATCAAAGATAAGCGGTTTGCTTCGGAAGCTTAGTGCGATTGTTCCCGTCAAATGCCGCTGTTTCTAGGGAAGTCGTAACACCTGAAAATCGTAGCGCCATGCAGGAAGATCTGTAAAAGACCGTCGCTTGGTGCAGGAGCGGCCAGTAGACCGTCAACATAAACGAGTGTAGAGAAGCAGGCCGAGAGTGAGATTCGCTACAAGAATCCTCAGAAAGTGTAAACCATCCACGAAGGGGGTAACTTACAAAAACTTTTGACACGGGTTTGCTGTTGCCTACCACGAATTTCTCTCATGTACCAACGGTTTCATATTAGAGTATCACTTGCAAACTATGGCCTCAATTATTCACTTGATGTATCCCAATCCCCACCGCCCTCTACAGTTTTCATCATCCACAGCTCCCTGTATTACCATGGAAGTTAATCCCTGATGCCTTACCAGACGTTCAGTCATCCTGTCCCTTCCTCTTGTCAGTGTTTTCCGTATACCCCTTCCCTCGCCGATTCTGTGAAGAATCTCCATATTCCTTGTCTTATCGGTCCACCTAATTTTAGGTGTCCGTCTGTAGCAGCACATCTCAAATGCCTAGATTGTCTTCTCTTGGTCCGCATCTCATGGTCGCGCGGTAACGTTCTCGCTTCCCGCGCCCGGGTTCGATTCCCGGCGGGGTCAGGGATTTTCTCTGCCTCGTGATGACTGAGTGTTGTGAGATGTCCTTAGGTTAGTTAGGTTTAAGTAGTTCTAAGTTATAGGGGCCTGATGACCATACATGTTAAGTCCCATAGTGCTCAGAGCCATTTGAACCATGATTTTTTTTTTGTCTGCTCTTCTGATTTGCCACAGTCTTCGTTTCACTAGCATTCATTGCTGTACTCCAAACGAACATTCTCAGATGTTTTTCCTCAAATTGTGTCCTATTTGGGATACTAGTAGTATTCGCTTACCTAGGAATGCAATTTTCGCCAAGACTAGTCTACTCTTTCATGTCCTTCTTGTCCGTCCCTCATAGGGCCCAGGTAGCAGAATTACTTATGTTCGTTTACTTCGTGATCCCCAATTCTAGTGTTAAGTTTCCCGCTGTTCTCATTTCTGATGCTTCTCATCACTTTAATCTTCCTTCGATTTACTCTCATTCCATATTCTGCACTCAATATTTCTTCGATGTATAGACTGAACAATATGGGCGAAAGACTACTCCCCTGCCTTACACCCCTTTCAATCCGATCACTTCGTTCTTGATCTTCCAGTCTTATTCTTCCCTCTTGGTTCTTGTACATATGTATATTACCTTTATTCTTCTCAGAATTTCGAACACCTTGAACAATATTACACTGTTGAACGCTTTTTCCAGCTCGACGCATCCAAAAAACGTGCCTAGATTTTTCTTTAGTCTTCATTCCATTATCAACCGCGACGTCATAACTGTCTCTCTGGTGTCTTTTTCTTCCCTAAAACCAAGATGATCATCATTTATCACATCCTCAGTTGTCTTTACCATTCTTCTGTATATTATTATTGTGAGCACCTTGGATTAATGAGCTGTTAATCTGACTGTGCGATAGTTCTCGCACTTGTGTCCTCTTGCTGTCTTTGGATCTACATTTCATGATATTTTTGAGAAAGTCTCATGGTATGTAGCCAATCACTACATTCTACATACCAATGTGAAGAATCTTTTTGTTGCCACTTGCTCGATGATTTTAGAAATTCCGAAAGAATGCGAATTCACCCAAATCTCCTTTAGGGTTATTATTCCAATATTGGATCCCTTATGTTTCCCTTGTTGTCTCCTGTTTCTTCTTCTGTCACGTCATTAGGCAATTTTTCCCTCTCCTGGAGATCTTCAGTGTACTTCTTCCACCTATTTGCTTTCTCTCTCTCTCTCTCTCTCTCTCTCCTCTGCATTTTATGTTACTACACTTGTTTTAATTTCGTCGATGATCCATTTGATTTTTCAGTATACTGAGTTCATCCTTCAGGCAGTCATTTCTTTTTCGATTTCTTCACACATTTATTGCAGTCATTTTGCCTTAGTCTCCCTGAATTTCCTGTTTATTTCATTTCTAAGTGGCCTGTATTTCTGTATCCCTGAATTTACCAGAACACTTTTGTACTACTTCTTACGTCAGTCAGCTGAAGTATTTCTTCTGTTATCCATGGTTTCTTTGCGGCTATCTTCCTAGTAACTACGGTCTTCTTTCCAACATCTGTAATTGCCCTGTATAGATGTGTCCATTCCTCTTCAACTGAACTGCCTACAAAACTGTTCATTATTGCAGTATCTGCAGCCATAGAAAACGTCAGTTCCATCTCTTCATTCCTTAGTATTTCCGTATCCCACATATTAGCGCACTGATTCTTACTGACTAATCTCTTAAACTTATAGCCTACTCTTCCTCATTACTGAACTGTGACTTGAGTCTACATGTGGTCCTGGATAAGTCTTGCAAACCAACGTCTGACCGGAAACTCTGCCTGACAATGACGCAACCTAACTGAAATCTTCCCATATCTCTCTCTATTTTCCAAGTATACCACTTCCTCTTTGATTCTTGAACAGGGTATGCGCTATTACTAACTGATACTTACAGCAGAACTCAATTTGTCTTTATCGTTCATACAAGCAATCCCATATTCTTCCGTAACCCTTTCTTATACTCGCTCTCTTACAACCGTATTTCAGCCCCCACGAGTATTACTGTTTCGTCTATCTTTATATTCTAATATCATTTTTCTCTCTCTTGATCTTCTGCTTCAGAAGCTTTATGGTTACCTGAAAATGTATACTCTGCCCTACCTTCCCGTTCATAACGAATCTCATTCCCGTTACAATATTTCCTGCTGCTGTTGATATTATCCTCTACTCATCTGACATAAATTCTCGTCTTATTTCCAGTTCGCTTCACTGACGCTCACTATATCTAGATTGAGATTCTGCATTTCTCTTTTCAGAATTTCTAATTTCCCTACCACGTTCAAACTTCTGAAATTCTACGGCCTAACTCGTAGAACATTAGCCTTTCGGTGGTTCAAATGTGCAAATGTGTGTGAATTCGTAAGGGACCAAACTGCTGAGGTCATCGATCCCTAGACGTACACACTACTTAAACTAACTTATGCTAAGAACGACACACATAGCCATGCCCGAGGGAGGACTCGAATCTCCGGTGGGAGAGGCCCTGTTGTTGGTTATTCAGTCTTTTTTTCATGGTCATCTCCCCGTTGGTTGACCCTCACGGAGATCCAAATAGGGAACTAGTCCAGAATCTTTTTCCATTTTTTCAATTACAGTTCACATCTCCTGTGGATACACGCTATTTGTCTTCAATGCAGTGGTTGCCATGGCTTTCTGCATCTTCATGCCGTTGATCATTCCCGACTGTTCCGACTTTAAGGGGCAATTCCCACTACAGGGTCAGGAAAGTGCCCTGAACCTCTACCAGCACCATGGCGCTCTTTGACAAGGCCGTAGGCAGAACGAGTGTGGCTTCTTTTGCTGGAAATAAAACACGCTATCCAGAGACCACCGGTACCCTTTCCAAATACAGTTGATGGATGAATGAGAGAAGATCCGAAAGCCAACGCCGCACATTTTCACCAGTTCATTATGTAAGCGCGAAAGCGAAGCGGAAATATTTACACATCTCCACAGGCAGACGCTACAAGAGAAGCTACGAGGTAGTTTACAGCTGAAATTCAAAGAGCGTGTGTTCGCTGAAGAGTGGTAAAAAGTACTGCTTCCTTCCACAGAGAAAGTATTAAGGAGGCGTCGAATGATCTGAAAGATTATAATACTCCTCGACACAAGAACAACAAGAGCAAATATCCGTTACTCCCAACAGAATTCTCTTTGAGGTCTGCACATTGTTCATAGCAGGATCTGAAAGATGTTTGGTTGTTACTTTTTTCCGGTGTTCTAGGGCTAGCATCTTTGGCTAGTAATAAAAAAGCTGTAAGTCCTGGGTTAGACCCAAGCTATTGCTTAAATTTTGGACAAAAATTATGAGTAATGGGGGCCGAAGACTTCTGGCATAAGAAGTCACCATCATTCTGTGAAGGGCCTTGGCAAAGAGGACGGAGGAAGGGCATTGAGGTTCATAGCACTCTTTTACACTTGCGCTGGGAAACTGATCCCAAATATCAAATAAATCAGAAATGGTCAATGGCATGAGGCTGCAGAAGGCAATGTCAACCAGTTCATTACAGATACGCAATATTTATCCATAGTACATGTGTCCTATGATTGGAAAAGTGTCTTGATGATCTCTCCATTGCCAAAAGATGCCGGAATAGTCCCCTATTCGGATCTCTGGTAGGGAACTGCCAAGGTCGATGGCGCTGGAGAGGAGGGGGGATAGGATAACGAAATGACGAGATAGGAATGACGAAATGATGAGACGCGTTTGAACTTCATCATAGATGTGGATACTGCTTAGGGAATACCGGAATAGGCAGTATAGGAGAAGAGGAGTGGACATCTCTCAAAAAGGTAGTCACCGATGTTGGACAAACAATCTTAGGTACTGTGGTATCGATAGCAACCATGCCACGGCATAGGTGCAAGTTCATAAGTTGGCACTGCGAGACACCGACGACAGCGCCCTCTAGCCGGTGCTGTGGAGTTCTACGAGTGTCGCTCCGGATTCAGCCCATTTGGTCAAGAGAAGATTGCTAGGACACTTTGCTTCAGCTCCGCTTCATATCGACGCTTTGCACTACTTACGTCGGGTCTAAGCCTTCGTCATTCTGCCAACCTTTTAGTTTTCAGGAGCAGACCCACGCGCCGCCTTCCAGGCGGGATACAAGAGGTACAAAGAAGGTACCTGCGAAGAAGCCTTGGATAACAGCAGATCATCGAAAGAACGCAGTACAAAAGTGTTCCGGGAAAGACAGGACTACGGCAATATAAATCACTTAGGAATGAAATAAATAGGAAATCCAGGGAAACTAAGGCGAAATGTCTGCAGGAAATGATCGTCGACAGGACATACTCAGCATATAAGAACATCAAAATAACCTTTTGTGAAATTAAAGGCAAAGATGTTAACATTAAAAATGCAGTGGGAATTCCACTATTAAACACAACAGGTAGGGCTCTATGAGGGGAAATGTCGGTCTGATGCCGTGATACATGAAGGAAGTGCAGTCGAAATTGTAGACACGGAGGTTCAAGTATTACAAGTTAAAAGAGCTCTGAAAATCATGAGTTCAAATAATGCAGATAGAGAATATTCCTTCGCAATTCCTTACATCATTCGGGGAAAGAGAAACCATATGACTATTCAAGTTTGTGAAGAATCTATGAGAGTGGCAACATACCATCAGGCTTTCGGAAAAAGTCATCCGCTCAACACCGAAGATTAAAACGACAGACAAGTGCGACAACTAAGCCATAATGAGCTTAACAACAAATGCATCCCAGTTGCTAAGAAGAATACAAATGGTGGTCCTTCAGTACATTTGCTGTCCTTTCTCTTTATAATAGGCCACGTCTTGGCCCTTCTGGTTAGATTAACTTATGATACCTGTAATATAAACCTGTTGGCCTGTTAGCACTAGGCATAGATAACAAGTTACAGCATGTCATTAAGATGTTTAATTATAGCACACACACACACACACACACACACACACACACACACACACACACTGAAAATCAAGTACAAGTTTAGAATTATCCTGTGGCATTAAACGCCACAAACCTATTTACTTATAACCTTTTAATTTAGCCATCTGGGAATGCAGCCAATAGATGATTGCTCCCTCTAATACCAACTTAAGAAATCAAATAAGTAACTATTTAACCAATGCAAAAAAGAGCATTTGTCTTTATTAAACAATTCCGGATCGACAGCAGCTACTTTTCCACAAGCACTCTGTAGTTCACAGACACCTCCTCGGTTTATGAGAAGCAACAGGGTCAGCCCACTTAATCGTAATAGAATTATAAACAGTTCAGTGATCTTCCACCCAGCTAATCTTTAAGCATTGGTAAATAAGTGATAAGGTCTTACGGGACCAAACTGCTGAAGTCATCGGTCCCTAAGCTTACACACTACTTAATATAACTTAAACTGACTTACGCTAAGGACAACATACACACCTGTGCCCGAGGGAGGACTCGAACCTCCGACGGGTGAACTTTGATAAGGCCCCTCAGACCGCTCGGCTACCACGCGCGGCCTTTAGGCAATGACTTAATAAAAGTAACTTCCTTTAAGGCACAAAATATGTAAAGTACTGTGAAACAATAGCAGCACATAATAGCTCCTTAATAACGCACATCGTACTAAATTACAGCCAACGCATTTGGCAAGACATTTCTTAACGGGGGAAATAAAGTTTATCAACACAACCTGGGCAAATTACTAATACGAAATCACTTTGACTAACCATCTGTTTCATAACAGATACACTCGGTAATGCAATCCCGTCACAGAGTAGGATATATTAGGGTAACTTCTGAACGGTAACCCCCTAGCCCGTGGTTCTAAAATTTTTATTTGTCAGGCACGTAGCATAAGTTTGAACTTCCATTCTCTTTCATTAAGATACAGTACTACGAGGTTCCTCTCCTACAATGTAATGAGTTGAAGGATGCAATAAATTCATATAAACCCCAAATGAATCTGATAACTTTGCAAGACAATTCATAGAAACCCCAAATGAATCTGATAACTTTTAAAAGAAATAATGTGTGCAACGGATAACCATTCTTGCACTTCGAACGAACCTGTACGGGGTGGAAGAGGCTGGGAGGGGGGGGGGGGGGGCGGTAACCGCATGCTATAAGCACGCATCAGCTAGGGATATTACTACTGATAAAAATACTCTCATGACAATTACTACCACTGAACATCTTTTATAGGGGCAATAACTATCTTTCTTTGCATACTGTTGGTTATTGAGTGTATTTGGTTGGGGAGGGGGTATCATTTTCGGTTACAACTTCAAAATTTTGACTGTGGTATATTTGACATTTATTCTTTAGACAAATTTCTCGTTCATTTGATTCTACACATATTGGCTCTACACACAAATATAAATGAACACACGCAAATTTCTCTTATTTCATATTACTGTCGGCCACGCTATGCGGAAGCTGATGGGGTGAACATTCTGCTCTCTCTCTCTCTCTCTCTTTCTAACCAACACGACAACCTCATTTAAAACATACCTAACACACACACACACACACACACACACACATACACACATAAATTTACGTACAGCACCAGTTTTCTATTGATTACGTAAAGCGCAAATGCGTGAAAGCAGATTGGATACGCAATGGGCTGCAATTTGAGCGTTCCATAATCAGAATCAAAGACCGGACCAAAAGAATTACACATTATCCAACTTATTAGTTAGTAAACCGAATTCAAATGCGTTTATACACCAATCGCCGTGATCTGTGCCGTCGCGGTTCAGCCGATTCCAGTGCAAGCTGGAAGAATCGGACGAAACCGCTTCTCTCATCGGAAATATTAGGACAAAAGCTCTGGTTTTAACACGACAGAGATGGCCGCAGGCCAGTGTCCTTCAATATAATCAAGTACTGAGTATCTATCCAAACAAAGCCCAAACTGAACACGTCCAATATCGTACCCGTGGCGGGCTCGGACATAAAATTATCACAAAATTCCCAAAAATTACGAGAGACAATAAAATGGTTACACTAAGAATTGCACTAATGAGCTCTCGGAGTGGTTAAGTATTGTTCCCATGTGTCTACTAAGCCAGGAGCCACTATCACATGCCATGTGGTGTGGATAAAAACCGTCAATGTTCGCACAAAGGAAACCACCTGGAAACTTACAAAACTAGCAGAAAATTCGCTCCTCTCATCTCATAAAATTTATCTTAATGTTTTAACATGAAAGAACATTATAAAAGCGAAATGCTTTTACTTCTACCGCGCTTGTTCCCTGTCTGTACGACACATGGCTCGAACATAACACATGAAGAAACGCATAAAAATTCACAAAATAATTACGTAAAACATACGTCAACACAGTTCCTATCCTTAATCTACACCACTTCCAATCCTTATTTGCTCGCAGAATGCATTCCTCTGGACAATGAAAGTGCCACGTGGAAAAGTGCGGCTACATGCGCCCCGATACAAATCACAAAGAAAATACCAAAACATATTAATTTCTCCCGACAAAATTCGTATCACAAATTGAAATCATTTATACTATAACGAAAATGAACCGTACCGCCGCTCGTCTTAACGCCCCGAGAGCAACTTGTTCATACTACCAGAAACCCGTTAAGACTATGACCTATAAAAGCACTCAGTCCGCCAAAATTAGAACAATTATTGCATCCTTCAGTACTTCTACACCTACACTTAAACTAACGGCAACGCCCAGAAACGTACCAAGTTGAATATAGCATTTTTACCACAACTCCTCATATCACGGCCGCAGCGCCTCCGCGGCATCTCCTCTGTCCATCGCGCTTCAGCTAACTTTCACCCCAGAGGGCTCCAGGCCGGTCCATACTTTCCTTGTGATTCTTTAGTTTCTCCCGGAAGAGTTGCTCGAACAGTCCACGGGTATACTGCCGGTTCATAGTTCCAACGGCAAGACAATTGCTATTCTTAATCTGATGATGGCCACATGTCTGATCGCCGAAATATTGTGCCCATTGGACACTATGAACCGGCAGTATACCCGTGGACTGTTCGAGCGTGCTTTCCTTGTTCCAATCTCTTGCTCTCATCGGCTGAGGACCGAGTAGTGCCTTCTCTACTCTAATCAAACTGAACTGTCTCAAGCTTCGCAGGCCATTCCTGCTCTGCTCCTTGCTAGTTTCTGCATTGAAAAGCCTAATGCCCCACTACCTATCATTGGAGCTACAGATACCGCTCAACTGGCCAGCCAGCAGCCGACTGGCCAGCCACATCACCGGGTATCCTCGTACCACCGCAGAACCAAATATGAAGAATTCGAGAGCAACAGACACGCCGCACATGCTTAACTAGTCCTCCAGTTCAAGACCCTCAGATCAGCGTCTCTAGGCTAAACCACCATAAACCTTGATAACCAGAGATACACTACTGTGACCGCTAAGCCAGGGATCACGGCTCAACCAGAAAAGAAGAGAATCAAGCATTTGAGGTGTAATCCTACAGACTATGTTGATAATTAGGTGGACCAGAATCGATGAGAAAAGGAATATACGTCAAAAACTGACAGCACATCTTTAAGATATCATAGAATAGCTCCCACGGTACTGGAGGGAGCAGTGCAGGTTGAAAACTGTAGAGCAAGACAGAGATTGGGATACATCAAGCAAATAATTGACGTCGTAGGTTGCAAAGGCTACTCTGAGATGAAAAGTAGGGCACAGGAGACGAATTCCTGTCGGGGCATACCAAACTGGTGAGATGACTAATAACTCAAAAAATGTTTTGTTTAATAAATGAAAAAAGGAGCACAGCCGTCGCATTTCCTCTCCATCAAGATGGTGAATAGAGTGTTTCGATGTCCTCTATGTACACATTATCATGAGCCATGGTGTCAGGTATTCTGTAGAAGTTTATGTGATTTGATATCGGTCGTAGTGTAGTTGTTGCCGAAATGGTTTGGTTTATTGTACAGTGAAATTCCTGCAACTGTGGTATACAGAATCATTTCTTACCTACTGACACAAACGACTTCACTGTTGTGAATAGCCGGCCGCTGTGGCCGAGTGGTTCTAGGCGCTTCAGTCTGGAACCGAGCGACCACTACGGTCTCAAGTTCGAATCCTGCCTCGGGCATGAATGTGTGTGATGCCCTTAGGTTAGTTAGGTTTAAGTAGTTATAAGTTTTAGGGGACTAATGACATCAGATATTAAGTCCAATAGTGCTCAGAGCCATTTGAACCATTTCTTGTGAATACTTTTATTGCGCGGTTTGAACGTGTTACTGGTTCAGTATAATTTTTTATGTTGATTTCCATCACGTGTTTACTATGGAGGCTACTATTCCACCAGTGGTGCGTTTCATATGAATTACGGCAATGGTTCAGCAAAAGGAATAGCCCGCGGACTCTTGCTCACTACTCTGAAAAACACGTTGCAGGGTATCGACCAATAAGTTGCTCTGCCGTGTTTCCCAGCGTCTTAGGGACACTGTTCTGTAGCAGCTGAAAATGTGTACCGTGTAAGGCCTCGCTCTGTTCGTACGCCATGGATTGAAGATTGCATGCTGCATTTGGTGGACTAACATCTTTGAGTCAGTGTACCATGCCTTGTAGCAGCGGAAAGCGTGAGTCTTCTTTGTCTGGATTATACGTCACGAAAAAATGCTACTTTTATACCATCTTCATCGTGCCCATGTTCTAAAGCGACAAGATCGCCATGGTAGGCTGCAGTTTCGTTAATAACCCTTGCAAAAGTGTAATGGAGTTATAAGATTTTGTTTTATGGCGTGTCTTGGTTCACAGGGAACAATGTCGGAAAGTTTCGTAATTATCATGTGTAGGCTGAAGAAAATCGCCTCGCAAATGCAAAAGGCGAACCTACGCCGTATGTGAATCATCTTAAAGTTAGGTATTCTTGGCATAGTTTAATAGGACTGAGGTCATTTTTAGAATTCCCGCGCTAACGTACTGTCTTCCTTACTAGAGGTTGCGTCGTGTTAGAAAAGACTACTGATATACGATGGTGTCCCAGCCCCTGTGGCATTAATGCACTTAAACATGTGATGCTGACATTTCAGGTTCACTGGTCAGGTCGGGTAGCCCCTATTTGGTGGCCTCGCTTCCCAGTTCTTAACTCCAAGATTTATGATTAAACTGACACTTGAAACTACTGGTGTAAGCCACTTCACTTGAGGATGTGCGGTCAGTAAAGGATTGGGTCTTTAATGCATGCCACACACGCATCAACAACAGAGTCATTTCCAAAGAGTGCCTGGCACTTTATGCCGAAGACCTCAAGGACGCATTTCCATGGCTGGACGTCACGTGGGGTACGTCCTAAATGTTCTGAGCTCAGGACGCAGGTGTTCCAGGAACCCAATAACCGTATTTATTAGGCTTTTCATTCTTGTTCGAAAAGTACTACTAATTCACAAAACATTCGCCACATTTTATGACGTACCACAAATCTCGTGAAAAAATTGCTATTGAAGACATTCGAGCTGTTTTGCTAACCACTCGTTTTTCTTTCCACACACTCCAAACATAGAGCCATTATTTTGCTACATTAGTCAAGGCAATTTCTCGGGTGGTTCCTATGAAAAGGAAACATCCAGTATCTTCCGCCTCCTTCCCCGAATCGGAGCTAGTGCTTCTTACCTAATAACTGGTCTCCCACGGGACATTAAGCTCCATTCTCATTTCTTGCCATTCGCATCTGGAACAGGAAAAAAGGTTGAAGTAATATTACCCTCCGTCGCACAAAGTAAGGTGATGTACGCGGTACAGAAGTACAGTGGTGAACATTAAAATTACAACGGCAACAACGAAATTTTACTTAATGTATGTCTAAAGAACAGTAATAAGAACTGTCACCTGTGGCAGCAACAACAGCGCTAACCCATCTGGGTATCGAGTCGATCTGTGGCTGACAGAAACACACATGTCAGTCCACGATCTTCATCTCTGTGCCTGATTTCATCAATCTTTGCGGCTGGCAAGCGGTGCCGAGCGTGTCTCTCGGTAACACATGATCAGTTGTATTCAGTGGGTGAGAGATGTGGAAAACATGCTGACTAGCGCAACAATAGAATACGCTCTGCATTGGGATGTATCAGGACAGCTCGGGCAACATTCAGTCTTGGTTATCTTAATGTAGGTTAATTCTTAGAAAGAAGAAAACACCAACCAGCCACTATTAATATTGCTATTTATTTAGGTAAATAGCGCCGTAACCGGTTTCGAACTGGTAAGTTCATCATCAGACGGCTGTTAACATGAGTTTCGATATGCAGTTTACATTGTCGTCCGTTTTCGATTTTTATTCTTTCACAGTGGCGAAGTATTTATGGTGTGTTCTTGCCATCGAAAATTCTGCGCAATTTTGTTGCGAAGTTGCAGGATTGTATTTTTTGAATATTCCGAAATACATCCAGCACTGATGTAATTTGTACATCACCACATTGTGCAAAGCACCACACACACACACACACACACCAAAAAGAATTTGCCCCTGTGAAGTTATCACAAAGATTGCAGATTTACAAAAAAATCAGCAATATTTGTGATAACTTCACATGTGGCAAATTATTTTTGGAGTGTATGTGTGTGTGGTGCTTTGCACAATGTGATGATGTACAAACTACATCAGTGCTGGATGTATTTCGGAATATTACAATCCTGCAACTTCGCAACAAAATCGCGCGGAATTTTCAATGACAACAACACACCAAAAGACGATAATGTAAATTGTATCTTGAAAATCGTTTGAACAGCCGTCTGATGATGAACTTGCCAGTACGAAACCGGTAACGGCGCTGTTTACCTAAATAAATAGCAGTATTAATAGCGGCTT
Source organism: Schistocerca gregaria (assembly GCF_023897955.1). Classification (NCBI taxonomy): domain Eukaryota; kingdom Metazoa; phylum Arthropoda; class Insecta; order Orthoptera; family Acrididae; genus Schistocerca; species Schistocerca gregaria. The sequence continues at coordinate 350,702,639 of NC_064922.1, read as the reverse complement.
GTTGCTGTTTTCTTCTTTGTAAGAAATAACCTAAATTAATTGTACACAGCCCCTGTCACACCATGTCAGTTTTAGACAAAATAGAACTTGGTAATCTGCTTGAAAAATGACGAAGGCGAATATAAGGCACAGCCATTGCCATTAAAATGCAATTTAGTGTCTACTATCCAACTGGAACAACTGCCTTGCTACAATGGCAACGCCGGTTCCCGCCAGATCACCGAAGTTAAGATCAGTCACGCTGGGCCACCACTTGGATGGGTGACCGTCCCGGTCTGCTGAGCGCTGTTGGTAAGCAGAGTGCACTCAGTGCTTCTGAGAGAAGCTACTGGACTGAGAAGTAGCGGCTCCGGCTACAAAAACTGACCACAGCCAGGAGAGCGGTGTGTCCTTCCAATCCGCCTCCAGTGACACGTATCGATTGAGGATGACACGTCGGTCGGTCGGTCCCATTGGGCCTACCGAGCCCTATTCGGGTGGAGCTTATATAACTGGTAGTCGTTTACACGACGACACGGCGCCGCTTCTGTGTTCACAGTTATCACTGGGCGCTGCCACTTCAAAGGAGCCACAGTAGTGACTACCGAGCTAAGAGGCCTTGATGCTCCATAAATCGTTGCGCTGTCATTCCGGATACTTGTCTTGCTGCAAAAAATCGCATTTCCTGACTCGGGGTACATGACGCACCTGTACCATCCTACGTGAGTGAAGGTACAGTATGCCTGTCCTCTCGAGCGCTAGTCGCGTGAGATCATGCATGGCACAGTGTCCGTCTTGAACCAAATTGGTTCAAATGGGTCTGAGCGCTATGGGACTTCTGAGGTCATCAGTCCCCTAGAACTTAAAACTACTTAAACCTAACTAACCTAAGGACATCACACACATCCATGACCGAGGCAGCATTCGAACCTGCGACCGTAGCGGTCGCGTGGTTCTAGACTGAAGTTCCTAGAACCGCTCGGCCACAACGGCCGGTTCCTCTTGAACCAATCGATTTCATAGTCACGTAACAGTCATGGGCTGCCGACAAACTCGTGCAGCAGTGTTGCAGAACGATACTCTGCAGTCTCAAAAGCACAAGATCATTCCTCTGTCGAATTCGGTCTTGGACCAGTCGGCGTTTCTCCATTTTTTGGCAAGACATAAAATGGTATTCTCACAAAGAACTACACGAAAATGCGACTTATGAATGGGAAACCAGCTACAGAGTGTTTCCTTATACACAGAATGTACAATACTGGCCATTAAAATTGCTATACCACGAAGATAATGTGCTACACACGCGAAATTTAACCGAAACGAAGGAGATGCTATGGTATGCTAATGATTAGCTTTTCGAAGCATTCACACAATGTTGGCGCTGGCGGCGACACCTACAACGTGCTGACATGAGAAAAGTTTCCAACAGATTTCTCATACACAAACAGCAGTTGACCCGCTTTGCCTGGAGAAACGTTGTTTGACGTCACGTATAAGGAGGAGAAATGCGTCCCATCACGTTTCCCACTTCGATAAAGGTCGTATTGTAGCCTATCGCGAATGCGGTTTATCGTATCGCTTCATTGCTGCTAGCGTTGGTCGAGACCAAATGACTGTTAGCAGAATATGGAATCGGTGGGTTCAGGAGGGTAATACGGAACGCCGTGCTGGATCCCAACGGCCTCGTATCACTAGCAGTCGAGATGACAGGCACCTTATCCGCATGGCTGTAACGGATCGTGCAGCCACGTCTCGATCCCTCAGTCAACAGATGGGGACGTTTGCAAGATAACAACCATCTGCACGAACAGTTAGACGACGTTAGCACCAGAGTGGACTATCAGCTTGGAGACCATGGCTGCGGTTACCCTTGACGCTGCATCACAGACAGGAGCGCCTACGATGGTGTACTAGACGACGAACCTGGGTGCATTAATGGCGAAACGTCATTTTTTCGGAGGAATCCAGGTTCTGTTTACAGTATCATGATGGTCACATCCGTGTTGGGCGACATCGCGGTGAACGCACATTGGAAGCGTGTATTCGTCATCGCCATACTGGCGTATCACCCTTCTTGATGGTATGGGGTGCCATTGGTTACACGTCTCGCTCACCTCCTGTCCGCATTGACGGCACTTTGAACAGTGGACGTTACATTCCAAATGTGTTACGACCCGTGGCTCTACCCTTCATTCGATACCTGCGAAACCCTACATTTCAGCAGGATAATGCACGACCGCATGTTGCAGGTCCTGTACGGCCCTTTCTGGATACAGAAGATGTTCGACTGCTGCCCTGGTCAGTACATTCTCCAGATCTCTCACTAATTGAAAACGTCTGGTCAATGGAGGCCTAGCAACCGGCTCGTCACAATACTGCAGTCACTACTCTTGACGAACTGTGGTATCATGTTGAAGCGGCGTTGGCAGCTGTACCTGTACACACCATCCAAGCTCTGTTTGACTCAACGCCCAGGCGTATCAAGGTCGTTATTACGGCCAGAGGTGATTGTTCTGGGTACCGATTTCTCAAGATATATGCACCCAAATTGCGTAAAATTTAATCACAAGTCAATTCTAGTATAATATATCTGTCCAATTAGTACCCGTTTGCCGCCCGGTGTGGCCGAGCTGTTCTAGGCACTACAGTCTGGAATTGCGCGACCGCTACGGTCGCAGGTTCGAATCCTGCGTCGGGCATGGATGTGTGTGATGTCCTTAGGTTAGTTAGGTTTAAGTAGTTTTACTTTCTAGGTGCCTGATGACCTGAGAAGTTAAGTCCCATAATGCTCAGAGCCATTTGAACCAATACCCGTTTATCATCTGCATTTCTTCTTGGTGTACCAATTTTAATGGCCAGTTGTGTAGATGGCGTTATTTCCACTTACTTCGTGCGACTGCGCTAAAATGGTGTATCTCTAGATACGTAAGCAGATTGTACATTTCATGTGAAATTGATGTTTTGCTGCGTCCTGCATTTATGGTGTTGCAATTTAGTGGCCTGCATTGTAGATGTAGATTCATTCGGTTGTTTCCCATGCCAGGGCAGAACAGTGTTCGTGTAGGGAGGGAGAGAGAGAGAGAGCCTTGGGCATGGGCCACGCGGTGCGCGTCTGGTGGCTGCGGAAAGCCGTTCCGTGTGTGGACGGCATAAAATGCGCTTCATTAGCTGGCGGGCCAGCTTTGTAATGCCTCGCGCCGCAGCCGCGAGCTCTATTCTGCCGACAAGCCGGCCGACGTAGCGGTTACAACAGCAACACCATTTGGCCACGCCTGCTGCAGTGGAATCCTTTCTTGTTTTCTCTTTTCGTTAATGTTTAACTTGCAGTGAAAGGGAAATTTTTAGACAAAACACAACATGGTTCTCTTTTTTGGGGGAAGAGTAACTGGAACGGAAACCGCACCGGACTGTAGAGTAGCCGTTGCAGTGGTGAGTAATGCCGCAGAGGAGAATCAGAACGACTGGGTTTCACTTTAGTCGTATTGTGGCGCCCGTGGTCACATCGACAGGAGCAGTGTTCACTTTTCACACGTATAATACGTTAACAATATTTACTTGCGTTCTTTATCCTGAATAGATGCTTCTGTCTCCTAAATGCCAGAGATGCTTCCTTCAGAAGTCAAACACGCTACAGACAAGATAAAAAAAAAACGAATTTCTCCGCTTACTGATGACCTCTATGTCGATATTTTAAAGCTGATGGATGAGGAATCTATAAACATTTAGCCAAAATGTTTTCGAGGTATTTGCGTAGCGGAATATTACCAAGAGACAGGAATAAAGTCAAAATAATCCAGATACATGTGAAGCTAAAGATATAAAGGACTACCGCCCTATCAAGCTTCTGAAAATACTGTACTACGACTTTGCCAGAAATTTGACTACCAGATAAGCAGAAGAGACGAAGTTACTTTATAATTATAAATTGGGACCAACTTCGCTTCGGATAATGTTGTGGAAGATGCACAATATTTAAACGAGACAGCTGCTCGTCATCTTCAGATGCTTACTCAAGTGTCACTGTAGTGGCGCGCCAGTATATACGATGGCTCGATAGAAAAGCGCTGGTGCCAAGGGGTGGTGATATGACGTCATCGTAGACGGATCGTAGAGCATGGCGACATTCCCTACCCCCTGCGATGCGTAAAAAGCGCGGCCGGAAATCGCGGTCCAGCGCGCTCGCGGGCAGTGCTTTGGCGCCCAGCTTAAGTCTGCGGTCTCCGATCCCCCTTCGTGTTGAAGCGGATTAGTTCGTCTGTGGCCGTCGATGCCTTAATACCGCCATTGGTGGTTCACATGCCTTGCTGAGTTCAAATCCCGTGTCCCTATTAATCGGGTGGTTACCCATACATACTACGACCGCTTCTTTAATATACTTCAATGATGGAGTTCCAGTACTTGGAAGTGAGCGAAAGGGTCCTTGTCTCTCCGTAGTTCATGTTATGTCCCGTGTCAAGCAGGTATTTCTGGTTGACCCAGTTTGGTGTTATGGCTTTTGAGCCATGGCTGGCTCGTGTTATGCTTTGCATTAAACCTTTGTTGCTATTCTGTGATTAGCAGTTATCGCGATTATGATGTTATTCTCTCTCTCCGCGAGTCACGGCAGCAGCATGTATCGATATTCGCACCCGTATACTATCTTTGGCCTTATACTGTTTTTATCTTTTATTGCTCTGCAGCCTACAGACTTTTTAAAACGTAAGATGAATATGAGAAACAATAAAAGCAGGCGATAAAACGGTGACTTAAATTGTAAAACGGCGAAAAATTGCGGAAAGTTAAAACATAAAGCAAAGGTTGGCAAAGCGAATAAAATACACAGGAGGCAGACAGGTAACATAGTGGGCAGACAATTAAAAAACATGGCGACAGTCTGGTTGCTGTTCGCAAGAGATATAAAAGCACACCCGGCGACAGTATGATGTCCGTTCGCAACACTTCGGAAAAGACGCACAACACTGAACACTCACTGTAAACACTGCACTAAAATGTCGGCACAAAGAGGACACACCATAGCCAAGGGCAGATGGGGGAGGGGGGGATGGGGTGGACCTGGACAGATGAGGGGGCAGGGGGATCGCGCTTGTAGTTTCCAGCTGTGCCGTGTACGGGCAGTTGGTCTGTTGGCGTGGAGCACCGAGGAACTCTCCGTGGCTCGTGTCTGGCCGGGGCTGTCGGCGGCGTCCACCCGCGTTCGGAGTGCGAGGCGCTGTTCCCATCATTGCTACGGGGTCCGTGACTCGCCGATCCCGGACACCAAAGTTGTTTATTTAATCTACCAGCCAGCCCCAATAGTTCACACTGTGTCGTTTGAATTTCGATTTGGGCTGTTGGGACATTTCCGCGAGCAACAATGTGTTTTCAAGTTGGCGAAATTGTAGCCGCCCTCCTGTGGAGTACAACTTATTATCTAATTGAAGTGCACCAGCGGAATCTTCTGCCTCGTGGCCGTTAACGTTCCGTTTACCTGCCCTGGCCGTTGACGTAAATTCAGGCAGTGTATTTTCATCGTAGTGTTGTGGCTGTCCAGCACGGCGTGTAGTTTGACAGCTGAATGTGTAATTCGTTGTGGGCGCCGATACCTTCTGCGTCGTGTGCTGGTCGGGTGGGTTGGGTTGTATGGGGAAGGAGACCAGACAGCGAGGTCATCGGTCTCATCGGATTAGGGAAGGAAAGGGAAAGGAAGTGGGCCGTGCCCTTTCAAAGGAACCATCCCAGCATTTACCTGGAGCGATTTAGGGAAATCACGGAATAACCACTGCGCCTCCTCGCTCGGTTTTGCTGGTCGGGTGGAGAGGAAGTTATTCTGTCACTTAGTCCGTTGACTGTCTGTGGGTTGGGCTGCCGTCGGATTGTTAGTTGTTGGGCCGACTGCCTGTCTCACCTAAGCGAGCGTTAGTGTTTGAATTCCAGACCGACACTTGGAAATTTCCGAGCGCCGTTTGATGTGCTGCCTTTTCTTATTTGTCCTTGTTGTTCGTTTAAGTGTGGCTTCTAGCCGATCTTAAATTGTTTTGTCATTAAGGCGTGAGATTGTTTGGGCTTTCAGCCTAATTTACAGAAGTGTTTTAAAATGAGACCTTCTGCCTTTTAAAATTCAAATTCTTGTTTCTGAGTCTTAAGTGATTGGCCCTCAGGCGGTTTTAAATTAAGCTTGTTTGGTCCTTGAGGCGTGAGACTGAATGGCGCAGTTAGCCGGGAATTAAGTTCTAAGTAAGTAGTATGTTCGAGTGCAAATGACAGCCACTCATTTTGGTCCCTTTCCACAAATCAAGCCATCTATCTTGTCTTGAGGGTATAGCAGGTGATCTCAGATTTGTTCAGTGCTTCTTTGTTCAGCAGTGCGACACGTCTGGCCAATGTAGAATTCCCACAGTGGCAGGGATTTCATATATACTTGATCTCTTTAGCCATAGGTGGCTTCCTCTCGCGCTGGAGGGCGGAAGATGTATTTTATTCGATGATACTTGAACAACCTGCTTCTAATCTTAAAGGACAAGCCACCAACCTAGGGTAGAAAAACCATCCTCGAGGGGTCCACCGGCTTTCTTTTGGCTGTTCTTGAGTTTTAGTGGATGCAGGTTGAACTGAATTACAAATCTGTTTATCAGAGTACCGTTTTGTACAAACTTAGGACGAAGTTGGGCTAAGCTCTACTGATAAGCTCCCTGCATCTGAGATAACTCGAGCCCTCTGAACGAGAGTCCGTAATACGTCACTGCGTTGAGATAGGTGATAGCAGATCGTAGGTATAGGACAGTCTGAGTTGGTTTACAGTACACCCTGTGACCAAGGAACCTTCTCCTATTCTGAAGAACGTCTAAGACGGGACTGTCCAGTTTTTGCACTTCCATGGTGAAGCAAATGCTCCGATGGAGGGAGTTAAGGTGTTCCAGAAATTCGGAAAGTGTTGCTGTCCCACGTGGCCAAACTGAAAAGGTGTCATCCACTTCTCTGCAATGTTGTTGTTGTTGTGGTCTTCAGTCCTGAGACTGGTTTGATGCAGCTCTCCATGCTACTCTATCCTGTGCAAGCTTCTTCATCTCCCAGTACCTACTGCAACCAACATCCCTCTGAATCTGCTTACTGTATTCATCTCTTGGTCTCCCTCTACGATTTTTCCCTCCACGCTGCCCTCCAATACTAAATTGGTGATCCCCTGATGCCTCAGAACATGTCCTACCAACCGATCCCTTCTTCTGGTCAAGTTGTGCCACAAACTTCTCTTCTCCCCAATCCTATTCAATACTTCCTCGTTAGTTATGTGATCTACCTATTTAATCTTCAGCATTCTTCTGTAGCACCACATTTCGAAAGCTTCTATTCTCTTCTTGTCCAAACTACTTATCGTTCATGTTTCACTTCCATACATGGCTACACTCCATACAAATGACTTCCTGACACTTTAATCTATACTCGATGTTAACAAATTTCTCTTCTTCAGAAACGCTTTCCTTGCCATTGCCAGTCTACATTTTATATCCTCTCTACTTCGACCATCATCAGTTATTTTGCTCCCCAAATAGCAAAACTCCTTTACAACTTTAAGTGTCTCACTTCCTAATCTAATTCCTTCAGCATCTCACGACTTAATTAGACTACAGTCCATATCCTCGTTTTGCTTTTGTTGATGTTCATTTTATATCCTCCTTTCAAGACACTATCCATTCCATTCAACTGCTCTTCCACGTCCTTTGCTGTCTCTGACAGAATCACGATGTCACCGGCGAACCTCGAAGTTTTTATTTATTCTCCATCAATTTTAACACCTACTCCAAATTTTTCTTTTGTTTCCTTTACTGCTCAATATACAGATTGAATAACATCGGGGAGAGACTACAACCCTGTCTCACTCCCTTCCCAACCACTGCTTCCCTTTCATGCCCCTCGACTCTTATAACTGCCATCTGGTTTCTGTACAAATTGTAAATAGCCTTTCGCTCCCTGTATTTTACCCCTGCCACCTTCAGAATTTGAAAGAGAGTATTCCAGACAATTCTCTGTAATAACATTTAGCCTTTAACACCGCTAACTGAAGTACTTTATCTTCGAAGTCTTCCATAAAAAAGATTAGCTACTATGGGATGCAAAGGGCTATCCATGCACGACCGTCAGTTTGCTCAAAATATTGTTCAGTAAATAGAAAGTACGCATTGGTAAGCGTATGTTTGAACAGATGTAAAATGTCCTCCTCCAACTCCCTGTAAGTTGTAATGAATCCCGTCAACAAAGAGCCTTCATCGAAACTCACTAATACATCAGCTGGTTCCAGACGCAAAGTCTTCAGTCGATAAATGAAATGTTCTTAGTTTCAAATAATTTGTTTGTTTTGCCGTGTTTTAGGGCACAGAAACAGCTAAGGTCACAGCCGCTCAAGTCAGATCCGTACAATACGAAGAGGAAAAAGGAGTTAAAAGCGACTAAACGTTAAGTCCAATAGACGAAAGGAAAGACAGCTGAAAACCGGAAACTTCTTTTGGCGAAAGTTCAGTAAAACGGAGATCCTGAATCAAAGATTAAATGTCCTTCGCCCTGTTGCTACGACGAATAAAAAGTAAAACGCGATCGAAAGCCAGCTCGTTAGTCGCCAAAACGGCCGATAACTCAGACGGCAAATATAAATTAGAAATTGAGTGGTTGCAAAAAGAGAACTCCGTCGGGAAATGGCGAACCGTCAAAGACTGATGATAATGAGGCACAACTGGTTACGGGAGGCGATCAGCGGCGCGTGACCCAGGGAGGCGCCCGGCGGTTGCAGCGACGCGTCCACTGCGGGCGTCGACGGCGGAAGAACAGTCGGCGGCGGCGCTTCGCCATGGGGCAAAATGGAAGGCAGCGTCGGTAACACCTGGGGCTGAGATGAGCCAGTAGATGGCTCCCCGGGGCGCTGACCGGACGGCACCGTCGCCGAAAGCAGACCGCGAGCGGCAGATCTCGTGAGACGACAGAGACGCAGCTGATTGAGATGCCGACGCACCTCACATACCGCGTCCGAGGCAGCGAAGAATGCGCCCTTCGAGCCAACGCCGTGAACCTCGGTAGTGGCGATAGTAGACAACGTCGCCTGGAGCAAAAGCAGGTGTCTGCCGCTGCGCAGGAACCTGATACGGCGGATGTAACAAAGACATCAAGGTTCGATAATGACGACCGTAGAGCAACTCAGCCGGTGAGAGACCATCTCGGGGCTGAGAGCGATACGAGGACAAAAAGAGCAATAACGCGTACTCCCGGGAATCCGACTCTTTCAACTTCAACATCTGTGACATGAAAGTCCTGACCAATCGTTCAGCGGCACCGTTTGACTGTGGCGAAAACGGCACGGATGTCAGATGTTGAATACCATTGGCCGTGCAGAATGACTGAAATTCTGCGGACATGAATTGTGGGCCATTGTCGGAAACAATAGTCTGTGGAAGACCTTCAATGCAAAAGATAGCGCATAACGCTTGGATGGTGGCAGATGACGTCGTGGAAGACATCCGGAGAACAAAAATATACTTACTGAATGAATCTACCACAACCAACCATCGAGCATCCCAGAATGGACCAGCAAAATCGATGTGTAAGCATTGCCAAGGGGAAGTGGCTTTTGGCCATGCAAAGAATTTCCGCGGTGGTGCTGATTGTTGTTCGGCACACACCATCCAAGGAGAGCACATAATCGTAATCGCGGCATCGATTCAGAACCAAGTACAATGCTGACGAGCAAGTTGTTTCGTTCGCACTATACCCCAATGTCCTTGGTGGAGAAGCTGTAATACAGAGGACTGTAACGAACGTGGGACCACGACCCTGGACTGATCATTATCAGAACGCAACAGCAAAACACCACGTCGTACAAAAAGTGTCTCCTTGTGAGCAAAAAATCGGCGAACCAACGGGTCCCCTATCCGTGACTTTGACAAGGGCCATTGCGTAGCAACAAAACGTAGAAGGGGAGCAAGGACAAGGTCGGTAGCTGTGGCTGTAGCTACACGACAAAAATCAATCGGAAACGATTCGACCACATCATCGGTTTCCGCATCCATGAACATGCAAGCAAGTTCGGAGGAATCGATTGCCCTATCCCGAGCAACAGGCAGCGGGACAACGCATCGCCGTTTCCGTGCTTAGCAGTGGACCGATACAAGATACCGTCGCGGTACTGTAAGAGGAAAATAGACCAGCGAATGAATTTCTGCGCTGTACGTGGAGGTACAGGCTTGGTCGGATGAAAAAGCGATATCAAAGGTTTGTGGTCCCTGATTATGGTAAAGGGACGACCATACAAGAAATCATGAAACTTTGTAACACCAAATACGTGAGCCTATGCTTCTTTCTCGATCTGTGAATAATTTCTTTGAGCAGACGAGCGCAATTTGGACGCAAAGGCAAGCACAGCACCGATCCCGAAATCCGATGCATCCACCATCAACGCGAGGGGCTTCTGGGGATCGTATGGCGTAAGGCAAGTATTGGAAAGCAACGCCGCTTTCAACTGGCGAAAGGCGCTGTCGCATTCCGTCGTCGAGACGAACGGAACACCCTTACGGCGTAAGCGATGAAGCGGAGTTGAAATGGAGGAGGCATGTGGTGGTGGTGGTGGTGGTTAGTGTTTAACGTCCCGTCGACAACGAGGTCATTAGAGACGGAGCGGGTTAGGGAAGGATTGGGAAGGAAATCGGCCGTGCCCCTTTCAAAGGAACCATCCCGGCATTTGCCTGAAGCGATTTAGGGAAATCACGGAAAACCTAAATCAGGATGGCCGGAGACGGGATTGAACCGTCGTCCTCCCGAATGCGAGTCCAGTGTGCTAACCACTGCGCCACCTCGGTCGGTAGGCATGTGGTCCATATCTGTTATAATAAGTAATTTTTCCAACACACTCTGTGGCTGCTTCAAATTCTGCGGCGACGGCAAGTCTTGTATGGCACGAAGGTGCGTGGGACTGGGATGCATGCCTTGGGCATTGAGTACATGTCCCAGGTATGGCAAGTCCCGAGCAAAAAACACACTTTTGTCCTTTCGCAAGCGAAGTCCATTTTGTCTCAAGACCTGAAATAATGTTCTGAGATTGGCCAAATGTTCTTCTTCCGTCTTTCCAGAGATCACAATATCGTCCAGATAATTTTCTGCATTAGGGATCGACGCACAAACGGTTTGTAGATATTGCTGAAACAATGCAGGGGCGGATGCACACCCGAATGGCAGTCGTTTGAATCGACACAACCCAAGATGCGTGTTAACCACCAAAACGAGCTAGGATTCTTCGTCCGCCGGTATTTTTAAGTACTCATCTGCTAGGTCCAACTACGAAAAATATTTACCCGGGCACAGTTAGTCAAAAAGATCTTCCGGGCGGGGTAAAGGAAAGTTGCAATCACTAGTTGTGGATTCACTGTTGCCTTGAAGTCCACACAAAGTCTCAATTTTCCGGAAGGTTTTCGCAAAATTACTAAGGGTGATGCCCAGAGAGAAGCCTGCACACGTTCAATTACACCTTGTGATTCCAAATCGTGTAATGTTTTTGCAACCTCATCACGAAATGCGTGGGGAACATTGCGCGCTCTGAAAAATTTCGGTTGCGCGATTACTTTCAGTTCCAGATGTGCTTTATAGTTCTTAGCGCAACCGAGTCCCGGTGCAAAAATGTCTGCAAATTCTTCACATAGACGAGAAACACTGTCTGAAGGCACAGTCTGGTTCACTGATAGGACCTTATTTACTATAGACAAGTTAAACAACTGAAATAAATCGAAACCAAACAAGTTCACTGCAGAAGAAGAACGAAGGACGTAAAATGACACAAGTTTTGCTTGTCCTCTGTATGTTGCAACAAGGCTGCACTGTCCTAACACAGGGATCTCTTGACATGAATAGGTGGTTAACTGAACATTTGCGGCACGCAACGGAGGTGTGCCCAGCAGTTTGTAAGGGTCTTGATTGACCAGTGAAACTGCAGCTCCGGTATCGAGCTGGAATGGTATCACTTTGCCGTTAATGTCCAAGTCCACAAAAAGTTTATTGTCCTGCTGACGACGAGAGCGACTGTCTCGTGCAACCTGAACTGACACTGGTACAGAATCACTTGCGACTTGATGGGAGTTCCGGCGATGTCGACGCACACTATTTTTAGGGGCGAACACAGGCACTGTTAGAGAGAATGTCTCTGCTCGGAGTGGAATGAACTACATGAATTTCCATGGGCGAATTTTCGCAAGCCTGAGTATCCTTGGTTCGATTTCGATTCCGGCGCCAAGCATAGGACCTGGAACGGTTTTGAGCTTCCGATCTGAGCTTTTTCTGGCAAACACTCTGAACATGTCCTTTTTTATTCCATAAAAGCAAATAGCTTGGCGTGACGGGCAATTCTCACGCGAATGTTTGGTAGCACACCGCGGACATGATTTGATCACTGCATTTGCTTGGCGGCGCGACACACGTGGCTGAGAGCCTGGCGGCAGCGGCGCGGCCGGGCGCGAGGGCTGTTTACTGCTCCGTGCAGCTTGCCCGACGGGCCGGTTAACCTAAGACACTGCTGGCGAAGGTTCAAATGATTCCTGAGCAAAGTCAAGTGTGTCCTGCCGATCCAATATGTCCATCACTTGTTGAAGAGAGGGATTTACTAGTTTCAAAATCTGTTCCCGTATACGAACATCAGAAACGTTCTGTGCAATTGCATCACGTACCATAGTATCTGAATAAGGGAGTCCACATTGACACTCAAAAGCACAATCCCTAGTAAGGCCTTGCAAGGTTGCAACCCACTCCCGATTAGTCTGACCTGCCGTACGTTTTGTACGAAAGCGGTGAAGCGGCTGCTGCCGCATCGTTTAGCATCGCACGTTGACCCTGGACGAGCTGTCCAAGGGCATCCAGTAATGCCTGGGTCTGCTGATTCTGTAAGCGATAAAATTCGGACAGTACATCTGGAGATTGTGACGAAGCCATTATACAAGTAAATCAGGGCAATTTAGATAAGAACACTTTTACTCTCGTCGCCAATGTTGTGTTTGGCAGGAGAGTCAACACCTTGTTACTAAAGGAGGCCGAAATGCACGCGTTTTAGCTCATGACAAGGGAACTAGAATTGAGAAAAACGGACGGAACTGGTGGAATGCTTAACTTTAATCCATTAATGATAAACGTCGCTCGTGGCAGTACATGATTCACAATATCAATGGTAACTGAATATGGCGCCTTGCTAGGTCGTAGCAAATAACGTAGCTGAAGGCTATGCTTACTATCGTCTCGGCAAATGAGAGCGTATTTTGTCAGTGAACCATCGGTAGCAAAGTCGGCTGTCAACTGCGGCGAGTGCTAGGAAGTCTCGGTCTGCAATCATTGATAGTGGCAACACGCGCGTTCGACGTATACTACCGGACCGCGCCCGATTTAAAGGCTACTACCTAGCAAGTGTGGTGTCTGGCGGCGACACCACAAAAATATTCTCCTCGCAACGGGATGGCCAAGAGGAGGTCGTCCAAGCCGCTGGAAGAGGTTTAATTCCACGGAGCTCGTCTCCATGGAGGGAAGGTCAGTGGTGATGCGAAAGTGACATCACCTGCTGACAGGCGGCAACGTAGTGATCATCAGAAGGAATGAAAGAGCGTGCCGAGGTACGAGGATTGCAGCCTTGGAAGCAGCGTCAGCGCTCTCGTTTCCCATCAGACCGACGTGGCTAGGGCCCAGATAAACACGACAGTGGCTCCATCAAGAGTAAGTAAGTTCCGTGCAAAGGGCGATATACTTTAGTCTGGGGTAGTCTTCTTAGGAAGCAAATGGAATCCAAGATGAACAAGGGCCACGGCACGAAGCCAAGGTGATGAAGGGTTCACACACATTGGGTAAGCGGCAGGTAACGTGAAGTTAAGCTGCCAGAGCAATAGCAAAAAGCGAACTCCAGGAGGTAACAGAGAAGAGGGACGCGCCTCATACTTGAAGTCAAAGGAGTCATCAAAGAAAGAGGAGTAGTATGGGGTGACCAGGAGTCCGAGTAGAACGTCACGTCGGTATGACAATGGTAGTTCGACAGACTCTCAACTGGGCTAGTGCAAAAAGGTGCCAGAGACCAAACAGACGCCACGATGGTGGATTTATTCAGACAGATTAAGATAGACGGACGTGCATATGCATAAGCGGAATACCCACAGTCTAGTTTGGAATGGACAAGGGATCGGTACAAACGGAGGAGGGTGGTCCGATTCGCTCCCCAGGAAGTACACCTGAGGACGCGTAGGACATTGAGGGACCAGACAGAGTGGGCGCTCGGGTAAGACATGTGGGAGGACCAAGAAAGTTTCCTATCGCACATGAGCTCCAGGAATTTCGTAATTTCAACGAAAGGAAGAGCAACGGGTGTAAGATGTAAAGGCGGTCGAAGAAACATCCTGCCACGCCCTCCGCCCCCTCACCTTCGGATTCCTGTTTTGGAGGGGAGGCGTGGTCCAAACCGGCACCTCAGGGCTTGGCGCTGTGTTGTTTCAGCAGAAAGGTGGCGAGCGGAGGCCTTAGTCTACGTCTCTCGGTGTCTGTTTCCAGCTGAGAAGAAATACTCTACTTGGAAGTGCTGGCTGTCCTCTTCGCGCTAGAGAAATTTTAACACAACCTCAAACTCTCAAACACCGGGAATAGTTAGGTTCTGGCTCGCCCCCGTAAAACTGCGTGCATTGGGAGGTGGGCTGTCTGAATTTCAGCCTTCTGCTTCAATGTGCGACTTATTAGGGGGTGCGATTACATTGTAGCGAATACCTTGAGCAGAATGTTCGAAGAGAAGGAGGATTCTTCTCACAATGCAGAGATGATAGCTTACCAAGGTTTCGGTATTGTTTGCTGTCCTTACGGAACAGTGCGTGCAGGACCTCAAGTTGGGCTCTGTTAGGGAACAGTTGAGAGCCGGTCAGCCAGGGCAAGTACGAAATGCGGAAGGACATTCTCTGCTGCCGCAATCGAGGCGATGAATAGCTTAAAACCTGTCTGCCTATCGCCCTTGTTCCGGCTGTTTTCAAATACACACATGAAAAAGAGCTTTGCATCACCTCGGTTCCGAGAGTTCCGGAACCTGTACAGCAAATTGGAATAGAGATCAACATAAACATCATTTCCGCCCTTTCTTTTTTGCTCATGAAAACCACACATTACATGTTGTACCACCATACACTGAGACCTTCAGAGGTGGTGGTACAGATTGCTGTACACACCGGTACCTCTAATACCCAACAGAAAGTCCTCTTGCACTAATTCAGGCCCATATTCGTCGTGGCATACTAACCACAAATTCATCAAGGCACTGTTAGTCCAGATTGTCCCAATCCTCAACGGCGATTCAGTGTTCATCCCTCATAGTGGTTGATGGGTCACAGGGTCCATAAACAGCCCCTTTCAATCTATCCAGACATATTCGATAGGGTTCATGTCTGGAGAACATGCTGGCCGCTCTAGTCGAGCGATGTCGTTATCCTGAAGGAAGTCATTCACAAGATGTGCACGATAGTGGCGCGTCGTCCATGAAGACGAATGCCTAGCCAATATGCTGCCGATATGGTTGCACTATCGGTCGGAGGATGGCATTCACGTATCTTACAACCGTTACATCGCATTTCATGATCACCAGCGGAGTACGTGGGCGCCACAGAATGCTACTCCAAAATAGCAGGGAACCTCCACCTTGCTGCACTCGCTGGACAGTGTGTCTAAGGCGTTCAGCCTGACCAGGTTCCCTCCAAATCCGTCTCCGACGATTGTCTGGTTGAAGATACATGTGACACTCAGCGGTGAAGAGAACGTGATGCCAATTCTGAGCAATCCATTCGGCATGTTGTTGGGTCCATCTGTACGTCTCTTCATGTTGTCGTTGTTGCACAGACAGACCTCGCCATGGACGTCGGGAGTGAAGTTGCACGTCATGCGCGTTGGTGCTCGTCGTCGGAAACAAGGTGGGATGTGCTATATTAATGACAGTAGAAGGTTTCACTCAGTCCATATGGTTGCTTCGCATTAGTGATACTGCTGCCTGGCAAAGTATTAGGCATCTGAGTAAGATGTTCTCTTGGTTCAGTCCTCTAAAGGTCATCGTCAGCGATAATGCGCCCTGTTTCTGATTAAAGCAGTTTCGGAAGTTCTGTTTCAGGTCAGGGGTTAAACAAGTCATCACGACACCTTATTACCACAAACCTTCGTTCGTGGAGCAAATTAATCGTAACTTAAGATGCTCTCTGATTGTTTTCCACTGTGAGGCTCAAAGTACATCTGATTTCTCTTCACCTGGGCTGAACCTAACTTTTAATATTACCAGGCATGAGGCGTACACAGCTACACCTGTTTCTCTCATGTTTGGCCATCCCATTAAATCCCCTTTATCAAATATTCGTCCATACATGATTTGTTGCTCAATGTTATTAGTGCTGAATTAATAGAGAATATTGCAATAGAGAATATTGGTAAGGGACAGGGCAAAAATTCAGAGTCCACAAAAGGGAAGCGACACGATGCAAAGAGGGCCGACGTACGGGAAACATTCAGGTGAGACATTTAATCCGTGTGAGAAAGTTTAGAGGTAGAGACTCTACGAGTGAGGCATCCGGAAAACTGCCATCCCGATTTGTGGTCCGTATAAGGCGTTGGTGGTACCCATTCAGGTCACGCTTAGGGTTTATAACGAAGAGAGTGGAACTGAGTTACAGGTGCACATTATCCAAGTTAAGAGAGGTAGTATTAATTAAGTTCCCTTTGTGAGCCCTGCCACGCGCTCCGCCCCCTCCTCCTGGGACTCCTGTTTTGGAGGGGATGGGGGGGGGGGGGGGGAGGCAGAACTGTTGCGCGATCGATAACTCGCGCCATGTCTTCTGGTGGAACACAATCTTTGACATGAAGGGGGCGTGGCACGTCACCGCGAGTGCCGTTGATTCCGTTACTCCGGGAGAGGAAGTGAGTGAAGCACTACGGACAGCATAGATCTACTTGACAACGGGCCAGCTGTTTGTTCTATCGCCTGTATGGCATCCAACTTGGTCTGGGTGCGCTGGACACAATATTCCTTTTGTCCGCCCCCGGTAGTTGAGTGGTCAGCGGCACAGAATGTCAATCCTAAGGGCCCGGGTTCGATTCCTGGCTGGGTCGGAGATTTTCTCCGCTCGGGGACTGGATGTTGTGTTGTCCTAATCATCATCATTTCATCCCCATCGACGAGCAAGTCGCTGAAGTGACGTCAAATCGAAAGACTTGCACCAGGCGAATGGTCTACCCGACGGCAGGCCCTAGTCGCACGACATTAAAAAAAATTATGTATTCCTTTGGCTGACCATGTCTGGAGGCGAGTGGCGGATCGTCGTCATCCACTCATATTATGGCGGCTCCAAATTTTTCCACTGTTTTTCATTCATTGTACAGCGGTTTTGTATGATAGGTGAGCTACTTTTAGCTCGTTGCTCCAATGCCGAGATCACATGTCATTCGGAAAGACTGATCTTGCTCTCCGCTGTCAGGTTGATAATTGTAACTGACTCGCTTCCTGCGGGTGTTTGTGCCCTTCTGCTTCTATTCTGGATTCTGTTCAGCTTTCTAATGTTGCTGTCTGTTCCTGTGTCTGGCCAGGCGATTTGTAGGGTTGCCTCTCGTATCAAAACAGTAAGTGACATTTGGTAATTTTCATAGTTTGGTTTGATGATGTGTTTTAAATTAGCGTGGTTTTGTAAGTTGCTTTAATATTTTTTTGTCATTATTTCGTACGTTCAAAGTACTTTTTGTCTTGTACGTTGAGCACTAAAAAGCCAAGTTGCTTTCTTTAGTTATTTGGAGCTCGCAAGATTATTCACTTTACCCGGGGCAAATCTTGTTGCATGTATTTTAGTAGGCTACACTTCCAAGTCAAACTACTTTTATGTAAGTGAGGTTAATCGCCCAACTGTTTACATCTTCCTTCCAACTGTGCTTTCAGCCTCACGAAACTGGTAAGTACTTACCATTATGCCTCTTGACGTAATTTGAAGATGAGCTTCGGTTGTTCGCTGAACATCTTCAGGTGTCAGTGGGCGCGGTTGCCTTGAACAGTTATCTTATCTTTTAGCGACTTTTCACAACTATTTTGTCTACACTGGCAGCGTGTAATCTGACAACTTACTTTTTTACTGGTTTTGATGAAAAATTATTTTGTTCATCAGGCTGTCGTTGTGTGTTTGTGCCTTGGAGAATGTTCCCCACTGGTTGTTTAGGTAAGGGAGCGTGGTGAGCTGCGTATGGGGCCTGCCCGAAATAACTTCTGGTCCTTTTGTCCGGACCACATTGCCGGCACATGGTGGTTTCATATACAGCAGCTTTAACTATTTTTGTTCCCTGTTAATGAACTCCCTTTTAGGCAACCATGAATTATTTGTTGTATTTTAAACAAATTCTAAAGATCTTTGTGGCCTGTCTCTTTAGCGAACAGCTTTCTTGGAAACTTGAAGGGATTGTAATGTAACTTCGATTTGTGAAATTTTGTCTTCCTTCTCTTACGAAATTTGGTGTAAATAGTGTAAAAGTACTAACCAGTGGCACATAGAATTTGTACATTGTTGGAAAGAGAGTAACATTTGTTGTAAATTTAAGCTTTCTTATTTCACGTTCCCATGAATGACTCACAGAGAGTTGAGAGCAAGTATTTGAATTAACACTATAACTTCTTTTATACGATCTCAGTGAAATATTTGATAACATTGTTGATCGATTACCAGTAATTGTTCCTTAATTGTCTTAAACTTGTTTTCACCTGTAGGTGTTAGTATAAATCTTATACGAATGGTGTTCTATCCTTAATTGGGCCCGGTCCTTCCACTCCCAGGCAAACGTACGGCAGTAATGCGTACCTCTATAGTTCTTATTCAGTTCTGTTAACAACATTTTACTTTCAAAGTCACAGAATGCTTACTCACTGCTCTCTTCTTACGCTCATTTTCACTTGGTTCAGCTTTTGTTTATAGGCTAAGTTCTGATTTCCGGATCTGTGATGAAGCTCCCTTTATTTGGGCAGCAGTTTTCTAACAAGGCTATTAAGTCATTATCGGTCCTTCTAATCCCTTAAGATCGTGCACGTAACATACTTTTCTAATGCATACTGAACGATGCTTTTGAATTTTTTTCCGTTTGTGGTCCTCATCTTCGTCCTTTTTCCCGTCTTCCTTATCATTCATTGTAATGCCAGTATAGACGCTATCAATGTCTTATGATCACTGATACCATCCTCTACGTTAACTAATTCGTAGGGTTCAGTTCTGTTAGTTGCTATGTGGTCTAAGGTGTTACCTGTACGATATGAATTTGAATCTGCTCGAAATAATGTTCGAACAAGATATTCAGTATAATGTCAAAAGAGGCCTGTCCCTACACCAAGTTTTTTACTGCCTTAACTCTTCCACTCTATGACTGGCAACTTACTGCAGCTGGCCAGGAAAATTACTGACGATATTCTGTAAGTTCCCTCTGAGGCACTTAACCACTACAGCTCCTGACCGAGCTCAGAAGCAGAATGGAGGCATTTCCACTTATATTAACTGCTTCCACTAGCGAAATTCTTCGGTAATTTGCAGCTTGTGAATGATTATAAACTTGTCTTGGTCTTTAAAAACTTTTCTTTTTTAAAAAATGTCTCATGACGCGATTCAGGTTACATTATCATTTTTAACATGGGTACAGAGATTTGCGTCACATATAAACATCCCATTACAACATCAATGCCCAGACTAATGACAAGAAATTAAGTATCGATGTTAGGAATCTGGTGACGGGATTATCTGGAATGCATCACGAGGTGCTAAAAATCACGAAAGAAATAGGACGAATAAGACAAGTACAATATGTCAGAAAAAGTATCCAGACACCCCCCAAAACATACGTTTTTCATATCAGGTGAATTGTGCTGCCATCTACTGCCAGGTACTCCATTTCAGCGACCTCAGTAGTGATCAGACGTCGTGAGAGAGCAATTGGGGTGCTCCGCGGAACTCACGGACTTCGAAAGGTGATTGGGTGTCACTTGTGTCATACGTCTGTACGAAAAATTTCCACACTCCTAAACATCCCTAGGTTCACTGTTTCCGATGTGGTAGTTACGTTGAAACGTGAAGGCACACGTACAGCAAACAAGCGTACAGGTCGACCTCGTTTGTTGGCTGACACAGACCGCCGACAGCTGAAGAGGCTCGTAATGTGTAATAGGCAGACTTCTGTCCAGACCATCACAAAGGAATTCCAAACTGCATCATGATCCACTCCAAATACTATGACAGTTAGGAGGGAGATGAGAAGACTTGGATTTCGTTGTCGAACGGGGGCTCAGAAGCCACACATCACGCCAGTAAATGCCAAACAGCGCGGCTCCGTTAAAGAGCGTAAACCCTTGATGGTTAAACAGTGGGAAAACGTTGTGTGGAGTGACGAATCATGGTACCCAATGTGGCGATCCGATGGCAGTTTGTGGGTATGGCGAATACCCGGTGAACATCATCAGCCACCGTGTGTAGTGACAAATTTAGAGGCGATGGTGTTATGGTTGTAAGTAGGCTGTTTAGGTTTTCTTATTGGTAACGCCGCTTAGCGCTCGATATGAAAAATCACTGGCTGTGCTGTGCGCAGTCTGTGTTTAGTTTGCATTGTTGTCTGCCATTGTAGTGTTGGGCAGCGGCAGCTGGATGCTAACAGCCCGTAGCGTTGCGCAGTTGGAGGTGAGCCGCCAGCAGTGGTGGACGTGGGGAGAGAGATGGCGGAGTTTTGAAATTTGTAAGAATCGGTGTCATGAATGCTATATATATTATGACTAGTGACGTAAATACATTGTTTGTTCTCTATTAAAATCTTTCATTTGCTAACTATGCCTATCAGTAGTTAGTGCCTTCAGTAGTTTGAATCTTTTATTTAGCTGGCAGTAGTGGCGCTCGCTGTATTGCAGTAGCTTGAGTAACGAAGATTTTTGTGAGGTAAGTGATTTGTGAATAGTATAGGTTAATGCTAGTCAGGGCCATTCTTTCGTAGGGATTTTTGGAAGTCAGATTGCGTTGCGCTAAAGATATTGTGTGTCAGTTTAAGCAAAATCTTGTATAATTTTTCAAAGGGGACGTTTAATGGTGTTTCCGTGTTTTTCATGGAGAGGGCCTCCACCCCTTGTGGTTTTGAGTGGCACTGTCACAGCATAGGCCTATCATATTGCTTCCCACTGTTGAAGAGCAATAAGGGGATGGCGATTGCACCTTTCAACACGATCGAGAACCTGTTCACAATGCAGGGCCTGCGGCGGATGGTTACACGACAATAACACCCCTGTAATGGACTGGCCTGTATAGACTCCTGACCTGAATCATGTAGAACACCGCTGGGATGCTTTGGAAAGCGACTTTATGCCAGGCCTCGCCGACCGACATCGATGCCTCTCCTCATGCAGCACTCAGTGAAGAATGGGGCACCTGATTGAACCTATGCCTGCGAGAGTGGAAGCTGTCATCACGGCTACGGGTCGGCCGACACCGTTCTGAATTCCAGCATTACCGATGGAGGGCGCCACGAACTGTAAGTCATTTTCAGCCATGTATCCGGATACTTTTGATCACATAGTATATATGATCATTAGCGCCAACATAGTGGGAGACCCCCCTCAATGACTTCCAGTCTAACGTAATGAAGTACTGCTTGCTGCCTGAACTTTTCAGAGGTTTATTTCCAACAACTGAAAGAAAACACCAGCCACCATGGGAAAGTTAACAGCCCTTTAGCCATACTCTGTGCAGGATACGGTGGCCCATGCGCAGTGACCAGTTTTCGTCCAAAGCGCTGGGCGAGTTCATTCGTTTCTTCGGAAGCGGAGGCCGACAGCGATTACGATCTTTCGGCCGGTCGGCGATAAAAAATCGACGCACACACCCTGCTATCTTCCTCAAACTCTTTTCCAGAAACTATTTGATAAAAAAGTCATTTTTGCGTTACTTATAACTTTATATGTTACGTTCATGATGAAATTCGAAAAAGTTTGCAATGAAAAACCTGGGGTCGCTATGATTTTGCGTTCAGCGAATATTTTGCTGCACTGGAAATGCAGGTAACATATCGAATTTTTCTTAACTTTTCCTTTCTCGGGTGGAGGTCTCTGTCTGTCACCAATCTCGAGAAAACTGATCTGATGTAGCACATTCATTTGCAATCGCGCAGCGCCTGCGATGAAACCAGAATGAAAGTATTCACAACATTCCTCACAATTCATACACGGTTTGAGGGAAATCGAAATGAGATTTTGGTAAATGATAACATGCAAAGAGAACAGTATTTTTCCTCAGGATTATTATGCAAACCTTCATTACCTATCGTGTTACTCCAACTAAGAGTGTAATTTTTAGGGGCCATCGACAGCTGGTGAAAAGAGAATGCTTTGGGTTTTGGAACAACGCAGGTGAAGGCACTGTACGATTATTTTGTAGTCAGAATGTCATTCTTCACGAGCTACGGACCTTACTGTTTCTAATTTCCTCACTTAACAACCCACTGTCCTAATTGTGTTGGACAAAGTGATAGTCAGCTTGCAATGTATAAACTCCGCTGTCTTTTGGCAAAGGAAGGAAATTTTAACATGGCAACAACAGAAATATGTAGATTTTACTCCAAATTCGCCACTCATGACGCTTCTCCGAAAGTTAGAAATGTTTGACAAGCCAGGCGAAAGTAAATCAGATGTGACAGGTCTTTTTGAATAGTCACCAAACAAAGAGTAGGGGTAGGGAGGGGAGGGGCTCCACTCAATATTAACAAAAGCTGTGAGCTTAGGCTTCAGTTTAGAACGGCACCAACCTTCCAGCGCTTGGCACTTCTCCTTCTGTGTCTGCCCGTAGCTGCCACCACTACCACCAGCCGGCCGTGGTGGCCGACCGGTTGTAGGCGCTTCAGTCCAGAACCACGCGTCTGCTATGGTCACAGGTTTGGATCCTGCACCCGGGCATGGATGTGTGTGATGTCCTTATATTAGTTAGGCTTAAGTCGTTCTAAGTTTAGGGACCTGATGACCTCAGCTGTAAGGTTCCATAGTGCCCAGAGCCATTTCAACCATTTGAACTACTACCACCCTCCCCACACGTGCACTGCCCACTTCGCATCTGCCGTTCACGGTATTCTGTTCTCACTCTCTCAAGCGAAACCCATTCAGGACGATTGCAGAAAGGCAGTGGCCTCATATCCAAGCCGAATAATGCCTTTTCACCAAATACCATACCAGCTTTGGCATGAAGGGCCTAAGGACGAGCCCGCAGGCACATCTAAGACAGATACGTTACGAGGGAAGTTGGTAATTTTTATTGAGACAAACAGTCTACATCACTAAATACCTGACTCGGTTCATGGGACGCAGCTCCAGTTGATGGTTTCTATCCAGCAGCTTCCAGGAGCAACAAAAATTCGTTTATCAGTATTTCATATAATTACTGGCCGAATTTAAAAATTTAAAAATGCTGTCATAATCTACTCATTAACAGGTATAATGTATGTGTTAAAGATTTACCGCTGTAAGACGAGTATTACAACCCGTCAGTATATGTCCCCAGGCTGTGTAACTCACGCACTGTGTAACTCACAACGTGAATAATTCTCAAGTTATAGTCATCCAGTAAGTGAGAATCAGAGCACTCAGCGGCTTATAGCGATTTCAGTTCAGACCTTCAGGAAACGTTTTCTCACTGATATGCCTAAAAATAACGAAGGGAAAAGTTGATCCCTTACCACATTTTCGCTGTTCATGCAGTTCATGCATACTTAACAATCATATACAACCATTCGCTCGACGAAAAATCCGTACCCAAAGACTGCAAAGTTGCACAAGTGACACTTATTCAAGAAATGTGTAATCCACTCATTTACAGGCCCATATCGTTAACGTCGATATGCAGCTGGGTTCTAGAACATATATTGTGTTCAACATGGGTTTAGAAAACATCGTTCCTGTGAAACAAAACTAGCTCTTTATTCACAGGAAGTGTTGAAAGCTATTGACAAGGGATTTTAGATCGATTCCGTATTTCTGGATTCTCGGAAGGCTTTTGATACTGTACCACACACGCAGCTCGTAGTGAAATTGCGTGCTTATGTAATATCGTCTTAGTTATGTGACTGGATTTGTGATTTCCCGTCCGAGAGGTCACAGTTCGCAGTAATTGACGGAAAGTCATTGTGTATAACAGAAGTGATTTCTGGCGTTCCCCATGGTAGTGTTATAGGCCCTTTGCTGTTCATTATCTATATAAACGATGTGGGAGACAATCTGAGCAGCTGTCGTTTATCGACTAATAAAGTCATCACAAGATCAAAACAAACTGCAAAACGATGTATAAGAAATATCGGAATGGTGCGGAAAGTCTCAGTTGGCCCTAAATAACGGAAAGTGTGAGGTCATCCACATGAGTGTTAAAAGAAACTCGTTAAACTCCGGTTACACAATAGATCAGTCTAATCTAAAAGCCGCAAATTCAACTAAATACCTAGGTAATACAATTACGAACAACTTAAATTGGAAGGAACACACATAAAATGTTGTGGGGAAGGGTAACCAAAGACTGAGGTTTATCGGCAGGACACTTAGAAAATGTAACAGACCTACTAAGGAGACTACCTACACTAAGCTTGTCCGTCCTCTCTTAGAATACTGCTGGGTGGTGTGGGATCCTTACCAGGTAGGACTGGCGGACTGCATGAAAAAAGTTTAAAGAAAGGCAGCACGTTTTGTACTATCGCGAAATATGGGAGAGAGTGTCAGAGAAATGATACAGGATTTGGGCTGGAAATCATTAAAAGATAGGCGTTTTTCGTTGCGATGTAATCTTCTCACGAAATTCCAGTCACCTCCGAATGCGAAAATATTTTGTTGACACCGACCTACATAGGGAGCAACGATCACCACGATAGAATAAGGCAAAACAGAGCTCGTACGGAAAGATATAGGTGTTCATTCTTTCCGCGCACTATACGAGATTGGAATAATAGAGAGTTGTGATGGTGGTTCGATGAACGCTCTGCCAGGCACTTAAATGTGATTTGCAGAGTATCCATGTAGATATAGTACTTCTACACTGAGCACGACGTCTTAGCACTTCTTTACTACCTACTCTATTCGTAACAAGCCTTACAGACAATATCCATATATATCACCGAAAGTACGTGCAAAATTATATCGTTATACGACACATGGATCAGGGGATGACGCATAAAAACTGAGATGTGTGAAAAAAGAAACGGACAACAAATTATGCACAGTATACTCATCCAGTGTATGATAACTAGAGCACTTAACGACTTTTAGCAAACTTTAAACATGATTTCAAGCCTCTTCTATACTTCTTATTGTGTACACACTTGACGTCAAATATTTAATACACTAAATTATTAAGTAATCAGACGTTTGAAGCCGATTTATTAATTCCTTAAAGACCCGGCGCTGCACAAGTGTATGACTTATATGTAAGGCGACAAGTTCATAGGCAGCTGTGGAAGTCCCCGAATGACACCTCAACGCATATCGCGTTCGCTGTGACAGTGCGTAGTGCAATTTCTGAATTCTGCCTAGGTTGATGGAGCTAGAGCGACGTAAAATTTGCCTAATACTTACCCTCCCCCCCCCCCCCCCGAGTAAGAAGTCACACTGTCAGAGAGCCATCAATCTGCAGAATTTATAATCTGCTGCTAATACGGGACCGTTACATCGACCTAGTAGGTGTAGTGTACTCCTGGACAATCAAATACCGACGCTGTGCGGTACCATCTCGTTACAGATTCAGCAATGAATCCTCCTTCACTACCGTGTGTTGTGGTATTAAGCAGTGTTCCTACGTTTCCAGTTACATGTCGCCTGTAACAATTTTGTCGGCAAGGAAACGTGGGTTGGCTTCGTATAAAACTTTTTTACTGCTGGGGTAATGTCTGTGTGACACTCAGATCACCATACTCACAACTGACACTTATGGAATGCTTCAGACAAATGAAATGTGGCTTCAGCATAACGATTTTTTCTTGAAACCAAAAATATATGTTTGCCGACAGATGAAATGTCACTTTATAACTCATAACGATTCGCTATGACAAAAAATTTGTTTTCTAGGTAGCTGGTACGAAACTCTCCCTAAAATTTTCTTCCCTATTAAATGTGTTGAATTTTTTCGTCGAATTCTTCTCCAAGTTAGTGTTGTCAACTGAAGCTGTCCTCTCGTCCTCCGCACTCGTGCCTCCGAATTCCTTAGGATATTTTCACATCCTTTGGCAAACCAAATCATAATTAACACTTCAACGCCTAGCATGTTCTTTACGTCGAAGATAGACACTTTTCACAGCATGAGCAGAATAGTTACATCTGTGTGAAGATCTGAAAGTGTACTCTTGCAAGTACGATCGATTAGTATACCATTCTATCAACTCTAGCAACAAGAATGTACGCATCTCTCAATCTGTCTCATAAGCCATCAGTTTCAAAGTCTAAACATTTGTTTCACTTTCTTTTATGGGTAAAACTGGATGAACTATACGCTGATGGTACTGTTGAGCACACAGGCCGTTTCCAAACTGGTTTTCCAGTCAGTTTTCTTTGCTGTTTGTGTATTTTATAGTAGATTTAGAAGCCGCTTATAGCTTCAGGCTCTGAGGCACACTTATCGGAAGAAAATATACCCGCAAATATACAGGGTGGTCATATTAAACTTTCCCCATTTAACACCTGACTACACAGAAAATAATCACCGTACGAGGACCAAACTTGTTAGTATCAAGGACATGGAGAAGAGAAATAGTGCAGAATCAATTCAACTGAAACACTTTTAATGTGTTGCTACGGTACGTCATACCATTACATACCGGTACCATTACTGCTGCAAAAGAGGCTCAATATGGCGCCCATCGGTATCCAGAAGAGTCTAAAAGCGCAGAATTGCAATCTGCACCACTAAACGAACCATGTCCGCAGGTATGCTGGCTACTTCCCTTGACATTCTGCGCTTCAGATCAGCAAATGTGTGACTGTTCCTCTGGTAAACCCTGTCCTTCTGGTAGCCCCACAGCCAGAAATCACAGGGAGTGAGATCTGGTGACCGTTCCGGCCAAGCATTTGGAAACGGTCAGCTGATAATTCGATCGTTACCAGGTGAACATCACGAGCTATGTGCGGTGTTTATCCATCTTACATGAAAACTGTCGAGTTCAATACTTCTCTGTCCTGTAACATGGGCGAAGCATATCGCAGTAGCGGTCGCCAGTCACACTGCACGTCTTTGGTTCTTGGGTGCCGACTTGTTCAAACCAAGAATGGACCAATGATGAACGTAGCCGTGAAGCCACGACATACGGTGACACATTCACCACACACAGAGGAACCTCCTGCTTCGTGACTGGAGGTGAAGATGCTTACTCTCAGCAACTGTGTGTGTTCACCTCACAAGTCAGAGAAAAATACGCTTCGTCCGTCCACAGGATGGTCCAGGGCCAGACCTCGTCAACTTCAATTCTTGCGACAAAGTGAAGAGTGAAGTCAACACGTCGTTGAGCGTCCTGCAGTGGAACTTGCTGTGCATTGTGGATCTTGTACTGATACCATTTGAGAACGATTCGGAGCACCTTCCGTACAGTGGACCACGGTATGTTCAACTGTCGTGACACAGCACGCTCACTCAAAAATTGCTCGCAGCGTAGTCTGCCATGGAAACAGCGATTTCATCAACCACCTGTGGTGCAACCGGTCGTCGGCTAGCGACGCCCAGTTCTCCAGAACTTCTTCGTCGTGCTCCGTGTAGTAGGTGGAGAAAGAGCACCCTCCCGTAAGCCTTTCAGCCGGCAATATTCTTGCAGTGCAGCTGCGCCATTACTGTCGTTTTGATACTAGAGCTTCACCAATAACGCCCTGCTCCTTTTGTCCAAGCTCATGTTGACAAGTCAACAAGTGCACTGCGACTGGTCAGGCTGCGAGACTATGAATAACGATGACAGATCACGGCACCTGCTGGCAATAGTTGGAAGTGGTCGGCGGTGCTCTGACGGAAGAAAATTACGCACTCCATTCGCTGAACATTAATGCTACCAAGTTTGGTACTCGTACGGTAATTAGTTTCCGTATTATAACGTGTTAAATAGGGGTAGTTTAATTATAACAACCTGGTATGTTTCTGCTAAACAGAATCATGTAATATGGTAAATATTACTTAGGTTCTATATTTACAAGATTAGAGCGTGCTGTAATATATACATTATCTGATAAAAATTAATATGTTGGGTTTCCATCCTTATGACAGCTTGAGCTGTGCTGGCGACAGTTCCGACGAGGTGTCTGAATGTTTGTGGAGGAATGGCAGCCCTTACGTCCTCAAAAGCCGACACCAGAGAAGTTAGCGATGTTAAATTCTATGGTATGGATCGAAGTGGACGTTCTAACTCATTCCAAACATGTTTCATTGGATTCAGGTCGGGACCCTGGGCAGGCCGGTCCGTTTTAGGATTGTCATTGCCCACGAACAGTGCCTCTCAGATGGTGCCTTAAGAGAATATGCATTGTCATGCTAGTGCATATAATCATCGTCTTCGAACTGTTTCTCTACGATACGCAGTAAACAATGCTGCAAAGTGTGCTCACATCCTTCCTCATTTAGCGGTTTCTTATGCGTAATAAGAAGACCACATTCTAAATTCGAGGAACACCCCTCCTACCGTCACACCATCTCCTCAGTACTTCACTGCAGGTACTACAAGTGATGGCAGGTAGCGGTCCCCAGGCATTCACCAAACCTAAAATCCTTCATCGGATTGCCACAGGATAAATTGCGATTCATCACTGTAAATCACTCGTTTCCATTCATCTACTGTTCAGTGTCCGACCAGATAGCTGAGTGTTGCCGGCACGGTAGCTCAGCGGGTTCGGTCAGAGGGTTAGCTGCCCTCTGTAATACAAAAATAAAAATAAAAAAACTGAGTTAACCGATCAACGACGAACGTAAACGGGTGTCTTAAGACGTCTACCCCGATCAGATCCAAGGAACGAAATCGAACAAAATGAGATTAAAAAAAGGAAAGAAAGAAAAACTGGTATGCGTGACGGATTGCCGTCCTACGGGCCCGGGTGCGATTCCCGGCTGGGTCGGGGATTTTCTCCGGTCAGGGACTGGGTGCTGTGCTATCGTCATTTCATCTCCATCCGGCGCGCAAGTCGCCGAATGTGGCGTCGAATGTAATAAGGCCTGCACCAAGCTGGCCCTCCCGGCCAATGACGCCAAACTCTCATTTTCATTTCCATCTACTGTTCAGTGGTGTCGCTTATCACTGGCCGCAGAAATTTTGCCTTATCAAGAGCTGCTCGACTATTGTACCCCATTGCTTTTAGCCCTCTGAGCATAAAAATTGTGCTATACCAACTGGTGGTAGCACTTTGGAATTCACGAGTGATTCCTGTCGCTGATTTCATGCGAATTTTTACAACCGCTTTCCTCAATGCTCGACGATCTCTGTCCGTCTGTACATAAAAATATGAGTATTCTTTCGCGTTTCCACTTCACATTCACATCGCCGACAGTCAATCTGAATGATTTGCCCACGTTCGAATCCACTAGTCTCTCCTGCTGACAAAAACTCTTGTAGCTGTTACTATTTCTCTACTATTTCACAGTACTTCAGCCTCCTTTTATACTGTCGTGTCTGCTTTTTGTAAGATCGGGTGGTCATTTCCGCGTTACATATGGGTGTCGCAGTAGTTTTAGTCAGGTAATGTATCTGACCATTTCACCAACTGTGCCTGAGTTCATGAAGATGATGCCATCAAGGGCTTCGAAATCGACTGCGTAGAAATAATCGGCAAATAAAAATTGAGATGTAGATGCAGATGTAGTGAAAAGGTTGCATGGAAACAGTGTATGTGCTCGAAAACAAAGTAATTTACGGTTGAAGCCCCATTATTTAGCGCCATGCGCTACACAGGTAAATTGTTCGAACTTTGCAGGCTATATAGCACGAATTTCTGTCGGGAAACAGCGGAAATCCAGGTAAATTGTCTCAGCACGTAACCAATCAAAGGAGGATCCCAAATGTCACTGGAGAAACCCAGTATTGTACCATCTTCAAAAGAAGCTGATGGCATATCAATGCAAGAGACAAAGTCAAGAAAAATTTCAATGCCTCGGTGAAAGAATTTAGCCTAACATGGTAGAAATAGCAGTCTGCCCGACAGAATGAGTAAGTTCGAACGATTCTACCGATTTGCACAAAACGCTTACCATAAAGAATGCTCTTCTTGTAATGTGGTCGTGAAATGCCGCTTGAAAGTTTTCCTCGTTGAAACCTGGACATCCGTGGGGAGTCTGTCACTAAACATAACACTGAAATATTGGAAACAATTGAGAGAAAAACTATGAGAAGGAACTTAAACGCAGTTTAAGGTGACACCACCCAATTCACAGGTTGTTCCCATACAAAGGAAATCTAAAATTCTTCTAATTAACCACTACTGAATTTTTTGCGAACATACTAAATCACGTTCCTGTCCTGATAAATACAATACCGAAACACGAATGAAGGAGACGAGCAAGGACGAAGCGGTAAGCATCTATCGTAAGTCATTTGCAGAGGAAGTTTGACGGACAGCTAATGAACTACCTGACTTATGTTTAAATTTTAATACATATTAGAAAACATGCCAGATTTTTTTATTGAAACGAAAGAGAGCAAACTTAATCGAAAAACGTCATTTTGTTCTCGGTGACACTGTATAAATGATATGGTGGGTGACGTAGAATGCTACATGACGCTCTTATGGGGTGTTGCTGCACGAGGCCCGTACAGGATCATTGCAACGGCACAAAAATCATTTCATCATCGACACGCAAATTGCCGCATCAAATTGACTTGGCACTAAGTAGCGTTACAACCCCAGATGGCCAATAGTGCCATTACTAGCATTTCAATTCACTGTAGCGAAACGCATGAAGACAAACAGACCATCGATGTTTGGAGCATGGACTGCTAGTCGATTCTCGACGACGTAAACACATGGTATAGACACATCAATGTGACCACTGCATAAGCTCCACGTCAACGTGCAATAATCACACGCAGACAACAGATGGTAGTATTAACAGTGGAGGACATGTAAAGCGTGTAGCAGGGACACAGAAAACAGTGCAGTCGTTATCTTAATGCAAAAACGAAGTTGTTTATCTGATGTCCTAAAGGGAATGATAATTGGCTTTCGGGACAAGGGTTAAAGTATTTCCGAAACAATTAAGTCTGTAAACTGTTCGCCTGCCGCCATGGTTAAGGTGCAGTACACAGTGAATGACAAAATGGGGCTACCTAGAATCGTCGCCGAGACAGTTGTGTTGCACTACGGGCGACAGATCACGGATGAACAAAATGGTTCAAATGGCTCTGAGCACTATGGGACTTAACTTCTGAGGCCATCAGTCCCCTAGAACTTAGAAATACTTAAACCTAACTAACCTAAGGACATCACACACACCCATGCCCGAGGCAGGATTCGAACCTGTGACCGTAGTGGTCGCGCGGTTCCAGACTGTAGCGCCTAGAACCGCTCGGCCACCCCGGCCGGCACGGATGAACAACGGGTGCGGTAAAGTGTACGAGCGAATGGACGCGGTACTGTTGAGCGACCAAGGGGCTACCAACAATGTGTTCTCAAGGACCGTTCAGCGAACGCTGCTGCGTGTGGGCCTCCGCAGCAGGCGTCTGGGCCATCCACCCATGCTAACTACTGTTCGTCAGCGACGATGGCTGGAATTTGTACGCCAATACCACAACTGGACGTCTACTGAAAGACGACAAGTGGCCTTTTAAGATGAATCACGTTTTATACTCCCTCGGACAGATGGCTTTTGGTGTGTACGGCGTGAAACTTCTGAAAGCAAACACCCTACAACAATCGTCGGAAAGGTCAAGGTCGGACGAACAGGCATTATAGTCTGTGGAACCCATTCATGGTGTTCCCTGGGAGATTTCGTCATTCTAGAAGGCACAGACTATCAACACAAGCATGCACTCTGTTTTGCCTCGGCACAATGGTATCTACCAGCAGGATAATGCAAGATGTCACACAGCTCACATTCTACAAGTATGGTTTGAAGAGCACCGGGGTGAGTTTATCGTACTCTCCTGGCCACCAGTCTCTCCGGATTGAAAACCAATGTGGAATATCCTCGATAGAGCTGCACACGCCATGGATTGGCAAAGGAGGAACCACAGTACAGGAATCTGCATGAATTCACATCCCTATCGATACGTTTCAGGACTTCATTGACTCTTCCTTTAAGTCTCACAGCCGTCCGCGCTGCAGGAGGTAGTTATTAAGGTTTGACAGGTGGTCATGTTAATGTGACTGGACAGTACAAAAATAACGCATAGTGTACGAACAGGTTCAACGTCGCTTACACTATTGGCGTCAAATCACTACAAACAGTTGCAAATTTAGAATGTCTAGTAGTACCCTCCAGGAGGAATCTAAACTGGAACGACCACATAAAACTAATTGAATTGCTGGTACAGCAGCTACAATGCCGAGATTTTCTGAAATATTTCAACTGGTACATAATTAACCCACAATAGAAGTGAATTAGAAAACTTTTCTAGATTGACTTCTTAGCATTAATCGTGAGTCTGATAATATTTCTTGGGAACATACTGGGTGATAAAAAAGTCAGTATAAATTTGAAAACTGAATAAATCACGGAATAATGTGGATAGAGAGGTAGAAATTGACACACATGCTTGGAATGACATGGGGTTTTATTAGAACCAAACAAAATTACAAACCTTCAAAACATGTCCGACAGATGGGGCTTCATCTGATCAGAATAGCAATAATTAGCATAACAAAGTAAGACAAAGCAAAATGATGTTCTTTACAGGAAATGCTCAATATGTCCACCATCATTCATCAACAGTAGCTGTAGCCGAGGAATAATGTTGTGAACAGCAATGTAAAGCATGTCCGGAATTATGGTGCGGCATTGGCGTCGGATGTTGTCTTTCAGCATCCCTAGAGATGTCGACCGATCACGATACACTTGCGACTTCAGGTAACCCCAAAAGCCAATAATTGCACGGACTGAGGTCTGGGGCCCTGGGAGGCCAAGCATCATGAAAGTGGTGGCTGAGCACACGATCATCACCAAACGACGAGCGCAAGAGATCTTTCACGCGTCTAGCAATATGGGGTGCTTTTTTTTGTTCTAATAAAACCCCATGTCATTCCAAGCTTGTGTGTAAATTTTTACCTCTCTATCTATGTTATCCCGTGGTTTATTGAGTTTTCGCCCGGTATTTTACACATGTTACAACCGCTCATTTGTTCTGATCGTACTTTCAGTGTATTCGTTTATTAGTAAGGATATTTGAATTTGAGTGGTGATTAATAGTTAATGCAACATTTAATAAAATTTGAAAATAATTTCATGAACGGGTGCAGTTTTTTAATTATTAAGAAGGAGTATAGACTCTGAGGAAAGTTGGAAAACTGAATTTTAGATTCCCTTGGGGAAGAAGTAAATGTAATTCAGTCAGATGCAGATGCAGGGCCTCTAAGCGAGAATATCGGTTTAATAATCCTTTGCCGTACGCTGGGTATTTAAATATTGTTTCCATGTTGCGAGTAGTTTCATTTGAGCTAAAATTCAGTAATTTTATGAGCGGTCAGGACGGGGAGCGTGCGTGTATGTAGTTTTAAATATTCCTTCACATAGTCCAGTAGCAGAAACGCCGCAATATTATTGTTGTTCTGTACGCTTTAGTCGTGTGCCATAGTCATCACCTGGAGAAAGAGACTCAAAACCTAATATGAGAGAATATTCATTTCTTTATTTAGTTTGTTGTTCACATAAACAATTACTCACTTCGTACGTATATATAAAACCGCTGTCGTGATATGTTAAGTTGCATCCATTGCCATGGATTCTTGGATCATGTCGACCAACTGTTCATCAACGTGCAAGGAACGCTTAAAACACATCACGATCAGTTCTACTGTACAGTATAAACAAAATGGCGGTCGAAACGAAGTTGATTTCGATTTAACTATCGATGTTAGTCACTCGCAAATATCCTCAGCACATCTTTCAGTCACGTCTACATCTACATCTACATCTACATTCATACTCCGCATGCCACCTGACGGTGTGTGGCGGAGGGTACCTCGAGTACCTCTATCGGTTCTCCCTTCCATTCCAGTCTCCTGTTGTTTCTGGAAAGAAAGGCTATAATCTCTCTGATTTTATCCTCATGGTCTCTTCGCGAGAAATACGTACGAGGGAGCAATATACTGCTTGACTCCTCGGTGAAGGTATGTTCTCGAAACTTGAACAAAAGCCCGTATAGAGCTACAGAGCATCTGTCCTGCAGAGTCTTTCACTGGAGTTTATCTATCATCTCCGTAACGCTTTCACGATTACCAAATGATCCTGTAACGAAGCGCGCTGCTCTCCGTTGGATCTTCTCCATCTCTTCTATCAACCCTATCTGGTACGGATCCCACACTGGTGAGCAATATTCAATCAGTGGGCGAACAAGTGTACTGTTACCTACTTCCTTTGTTTTCGGATTGCATTTCCTTAGGATTCTTCCTATGAATCTCAGTCTGGCATCTGCTTTACCGACGATCAACTTTATATGACCATTCCATTTTAAATCACTCCTAATGCCTACTCCCAGATAATTTGTGGAATTAACTGCTTCCAGTTGCTGACCTGCTATTTTGTAGCTATATGGTAAGGGTTCTATCTTGCAATGTATTCGCAGCACATTACACTTGTCTACATTGAGATTCAATTGCCATTCCCTGTACCATGCGTCAATTCGCTGCAGATACTCCTGCATTTCACTACAATTTTCGATTGTTACAACTTCTCCATGCACCACAGCACCATCTGCAAAAAGCCTCAGTGAACTTCCGATGTCATCCACCAGGTCATTTATGTATATTGTGAATAGCAACGGTCCTATGACACTCCCCTGCGGCACACCTGAAATCACTCTTACTTCGGAAGACTTCTCTCCATTGAGAATGACATGCTGTTTTTGTTATCTAGGAACTCTTCAATCCAATCACACAATTGGTCTGATAATCCATATGCTCTTACTTTGTTCATTAAACGATTCTGGGGAACTGTATCGAACGCCTTGCCGCAGTCAAGAAACACAGCATCTACTTGGGAACCCGTGTCTATGGCCCTCTGAGTTTCGTGGACGAATAGCGCGAGCTGGGTTTCACACGATCGTCTTTTTAGAAACCCATGCTGATTTCTATAGAGTAGATTTCTAGTCTGCAGAAAAGACATTATACTCGAACATAATACGTGTTCCAAAATTCTGCAACTGATCGACGCTAGAGATATAGGTCTATAGTTCTACACATCTGTTCGACGTCCCTTCTTGGAAACGGGGATGACCTGTGCCCTTTTCCAATCCTTTGGAACGATACGCTCTTCTAGAGACCTTCGGTACACCGCTGCAAGAAGGGGGGGGGGGGGCAAGTCCTTTAGGTACTCTGTGTAAAATCGAACTGGTATCCCATCAGGTTCCGCGGCCATTCTTCTTTTGAGCGACTTTAATTGTTTTTCTAACCCACTGTCATCTATTTCGATATTTACCATTTTGTAATCTGTGCGACAATCTAGAGAATGAACTACAGCGCAGTCTTCCTCTGTGAAACAGCTTTGGAAAAAGACATTTAGTATTTCGGCCGTCAGTCTGTCATCCTCTGTTTCAGTACCATTTTTGTTACAGAGTGTCTGGACATTTCGTTTTGAATCACCTACTGCTTTTACATAAGACCAAAATTTCTTAGGATTTTGTGCCAAGTCAGTACATAGAACTTTACTTTCGAATTCATTGAACGCCTCTCGCATAGCCCTCCTCACACTACATTTCGCTTCGCGTAATTTTTGTTTGTCTGCAAGGCCTTGGCTATGTTTATGTTTGCTGTGAAGTTCACTTTGCTTCAGCCGCAGTTTTCTAACTTGTTGTTGTACCACGGTGGCTCTTTTCCATCTCTTACGATCTTTCTTGGCACATACTCATCTAATGCATATTGTACGATGCTGTTGAACTTTGTTCACTGATCCTCAATACTATCTATACTTGAGACAAAACTTTTGTGTTGAGCCTTCAAGTACTCTGAAATCTGCTTTTTGTCACTTTTTCTAAACAGAAAACTCTTCCTACTTTTTTTTTAATACTTCTATTTACGGCTGAAATCATCGATGCAGTAACCGCTTTATGATCGCTGATTCCCTGTTCTGCGTTAACTGTTTCAGATAGTTTGAGTCTGTTTGTCCCCAGAAGGTCTAATATGTTATCGCGATGAGTCGGTTCTCTGTTTAACTGCTCAAGGTAGTTTTCAGATAACGCACTAAAAAAATTTCACTGGATTCTTTGTCCCTGCCACCCGTTGTAAACGTTTCAGTCTCCCAGTCTATATACGGCAAATTAAATTCTCCACCCAGAAATATGTCATGGTCGGGAAATCTACTCGAACTATTTTCAAAATTTTCTGTGTTATTGGCCGACGAGATACACTGAAGCGCCGAAGAAACTGGTATAGGCATGCGTATTCAAATACAGAGATACGTAAACAGACACAACACGGAGCTGCGGTCGGCAACGCAGTTGTTAGATCGGTTACTGCTGCTACAATGGCAGGTTATCAAGATTTAAATGAGTTTGAACGTGGTGTTATAGTCGGTGCACGAGCGATGGGTCACAGCATCTCGAAGGCAGCGATAGAGTGGGGCATTTCCCCAACGACCATTTCACGAGTGTTCAAATGGTTCAAATGGCTCTGAGCACTATGGGACTTAACTGCTGAGGTCATCAGTCCCCTTGAACTTAGAACTACTTAAACCTAACTAACCTAAGAACGTCACACACATCCCTGCCCGAGGCAGGATTCGAACCTGCGACCGGAGCGGTCGCGCGGTTCCAGACTGTAGCGCGTAGAACTGCTCTGCCACATCGGCGGCCTTCACGAGTGTACCGTGAATATCAGGAATTCGGTAAAACATCAAATCTGGGACATCTCTTCGGCCGGAAAAAGATTGTGCAAGAACGGGAGCAACGACGATTGAGGGACAGAAGTGCAACCCTTCCGAAAATTGCTGTAGATTTCAGTGCTGTGCCATCAACAAGTGTTAGCGTCCGGACTGTTCAAAGAAACATCATCGATATGGGCTTTCGGAGGCGAAGGCCCACTCGTTTACATTTGATGACTGCACGACACAAAGCTTTACGCCTCGCCTGGGCCTGTTAACACCGACACTGGACTGTTGACGACTGGAAACATGTTACCTGGTCGGACGAGTCTCGTTTCAAATTGTATTGAGCAGATGGACGTCTACGGGTATGGAGACAACCACATTGACCCATGTACCCTGCATGACAGCTGAGGGCTGTTCAAGCTGGTGAAGCCTCTGTAATGGTGTGTGCAGTTGGAGTGATATGCTGATTTAAATATAAATAGATATTATTTTGCAATTGATTACTTTTCTTTTAGTTTGATTTTGTTGAGGTTTTGGATTTGTTCACTAACAAATACTTGTACGTGTAGATACGACTCTGACAGGTTACACGTACGCAAGCATCCTGTCCGATCAGCTGCATCCATTCATGTCCATTGTGCAGTCCTACGGACATGGGAAATTCCAGCAGGACAATGCGACACCTCACACGTCCAGATTTGCTTGAGAGTGGCACCAGGACGACTCTCCTGTGAGTAATCCCTTCCGATGACCACCAAACTGTCCAGACTTGAGAATTATGGAGTAGCATATCTGGGATGTCTTGCATTGTACTGTTGAGAACAGATCCCCCCCAGTACTCTTATGGATTCATGCACAGCCCTGCAGGATTCATGGTGTCAATTCCCTCCAGCACTACTTCAGACAGCAGTCGAGTCCATGCCACGTCGTGTTGCGGCACTTCTGCGTGCTCGCGGGGGACCTACACGATATTAGGCAGGTGTACAAGTTTCTTTGGCTCTTCAGTGTATATTACAGTAAGAGAGACTGTGACAGAATAAGAATTATTGTAAGGAATTACAAAGACATTGATAGTGAATCCCAAATTCATAAATATTCTGAATTGTCACTTATTTTATACTCCAACAGTTTTGAGTAGAAGTTACTATAGAAATGTGAGTTTTTGACATTTTTAATTTCGTCTATGATCTCATTTTCCCACTTTGGCCGTGAATGAATCCTGTGTCATCAGTCATTCCAAATCGCACGCTATCCAATTACGGTGGTGAGCATAAAAGAAGCGCATTAGGCATCACAGCTTCACTCTTAAAATTCCGAGAGCTACCAGACACTCTGACAACACACGGCTTTCTCCCATATACACTTCGCAAGAAATGAAGGAATTTGGATACAATGATAATGTCAGCGCAAACAGTTATGATGTGCTGAACATGCAGTTAGATGAATTTGTAATGGCAACTGAGAATTTGTGCCAGCTGTCACTGGCACTGGCACTGGAACCAACACGTCTTCAGCATTTGCTAGAAACTTGTGCCAGACTTCGGCATCAACCCAGATTTCCTGCATATCACGAATAGTAATCTTAACTTTTTCTCCTTGCTCTCCATCTACAGCCCATCCTTTCTTTCGCCAGAAAAATTCTTCATCAGCGACGTCATTAGTCTAGGTACAGCGTTCTCCATTACTAATGCTCCTTAGGAATCGCTTACACTTATTTTTGGGAATTTGCTTCGCCAAAGTCGAAAGGAGCGTAACTTTATCTCTCTCTTTAGAATTACACATAAGCTGTCGTCAATTGTTCTTCTACCTAAAATAGGTTTCTAGATAATAAAACTTTTAATAGTAATACTGTTGCCAGCCGGAGTGGCCGAGCGGTTCTAGGCGCTACAGTCTGGAGCAGAGCGACCGCTACGGTCGCAGGTTCGAATCCTGCCTCGGGCATGGATGTGTGTGATGTCCTTAGGTTGGTTAGGTTTAAGTAGTTCTAAGGTCTAGGCGACTGATGACCTCAGAAGTTAAGTCGCGTAGTGCTCAGAGCCTTTTGAACCAATAATACTGTTCCCGGCTTCTCTAACTGCAGGGCCTTTATTGGTGACAAATATTCTGAATAAAGTCAACTAATAATGTTTTAACTGGCTTATTCTAGGTTATTTGATGTTAACGAATTTGGATAATATTCTTCTTTCCGAGGGGACCTGTAGTGCATTACTGCTTATGAATGTTTTTATCTAGCCCGCTGTAAAATACACATTTGACTGTCAACCTCTTTCGTGTGGCTGTTTTTTTCTTTAGTCCAATTTTCAAGCTTTTCACAAATTGCTAGTGTTATATGTGCAATGCTTTCAACAGGATTTCTTCGATCGCTGTATGGTGTCGAGTTCAGGAGGATTTAGTGAAGTTTTTCTGATATCGATATCTACTCACTGTGTATACTGTAAATTTCGAACACTACTCGGTTCAAAACTATCTTCAAATACTACTGCGTAAATATAGCCTACTTTTCGTTAGGCCTTCCATTCTTACACCGGATGTCCTTCCAAAGAGTCATCAGAAGAATTTCTTTGCTGTTTCGCCAGATACTTGCAATTTCGTTTTTTTTTATTTAATTTAAATGTGTAGCTGCAGTCAGTGCAAAGAAATACTGCTCATCAACTCTTTCATGCGTCGTCTATTATCTACAAAGTGAGACGGTTTAATTCCATATACAAAGAAATTCGTTTTTAAAGCGGAATTTTTCGTGCCTGTTCAATAGTGCGCTCCCAAAACAGCCTAGTTTCTATGTATTAACAGGAATATTAAAACACGAAGAAAAAATTTACTCCAGGAGCAATAACACCGCCCTGGGCAGCCAGGCAGACTGCTACCGCCATGGAGGAGGGCTACTCGGTTGCGTGTTCTCTTGGGAGCGACACTCTGTACATTAATTGGCCTCCAGATGCATTGGTGTTGTTCGTGAGTGCAGTTAATACCAGGTTTGGTACGGTGCATAAAGGGCGAAAACAGCGTCTAATGCTGTCAGTGACCATGTCAGGGAGATGCCGAGTTCCCATATGAAGCAGCGTTATGAGCACATCGTAGGGTTTGAAAGAGGGCTCATTCCTATCCCATTCTACCTCGAAATCTGAAACATTACTGATCGTATTTTCACCTACACTGAGCAACTCTTCAAAATATTCCCTCCATCTGCCCAAGGCAGTCACAGGATTCACCAGCAGTTTTCCTGACCTGTCCAAAATACTTGTCATTTCCTTCTTACCTCCCTTTCGAAGACTGCTAATTACACTCCAGAATGGTTTTCCAGCAGCTTGACCCATAGTCTCCAACCTGTTTCCAAAGTCTTCCCAAGATTTCTTCTTGGATGCTGCAATTATCTGTTTGGCTTTGTTTCTTTCTTCAACATAACTTTCTCTGTCTACCTGAGCTCTAGTATGTAGCCATTTTTGATACGCCTTCTTTTTCCTTTTACAGGCTCCCTTGACTGTGGCATTCCACCAAGCTGTTTGCTTCATCCTACTTTTACACACTACTGTTCCAAGACATTCTTTAGCCACTTCTAGTACTGTGTCCCTGTACCTTGTCCATTCCTTTTCCAATGACTGTAATTGACTACATTCAACTAACTGGTACCTTTCTGAGATCGCTGTCACGTACTTGTGCCTAATTTCCTTATCCTGAAGTTTCTCCACTCTTATCCTCCTACATATGGACCTG
Organism: Schistocerca gregaria; assembly: GCF_023897955.1. Taxonomy (NCBI): domain Eukaryota; kingdom Metazoa; phylum Arthropoda; class Insecta; order Orthoptera; family Acrididae; genus Schistocerca; species Schistocerca gregaria. The sequence continues at coordinate 350,661,972 of NC_064922.1, read as the reverse complement.
ACCTCCTGCACTTTCGGTCTCACAATCCCAATTTCACTTCAGATTAAGTAATGATCAGTGTCATCAAAGAATCCCCTGAAGACACGTGTGTCCCTCACAGCCTTCCTGAATTCCTGATTTGTTATTATATAGTCAATGACAGATCTGGTTCCCCTGCCTTCTCAAGTATACCGATGAATGTTCTTATGTTTAAAAAATTAGTTTGTGATTACTAAGCCCATACTGGCACAGAAATCCAGGAGTTGTTTCCCGTTCCTCTTGTCCTCCATATCCACTCCAAATTTACCCATAACCTTTTCATACCCTTCTGTTCGATTTCCAATCCTGGCATTAAAATTCCCCATGAGCAGATCACTGTCCTTGTCCTTTACTCTAACAACTACATCACTGAGTGCCTCATAAAAACTATCCATCTTATCTTGATCTGTCCCTTCACAATGCGAATATACTGACACAATCCTAATTTTCTTGCTAGACACTGTCAAATTTATCCACATCAGTCGTTGGTTTACATACCTTATTGCAACTACGCTGGGTTCCAATTCTTTCCTGATGTAAAGCCCTACACCCCATTGTGCTATTCCTGCTTTGACTCCTGACAGGTAGACCTTGTATTCTCCCACTTCCACTTCTTTCTCACCCCTTAACCGAATGACACAAACAGCTAAAACGTCCAGCCCCATCTTACTTGCAGTCTCTGCCAGCTCTCTCTTCTTCCCTGAGTAGCCCCCATTGATATTAATAGCTCCCCATCTCATTACCATTTGTTTGCCAAGTCGTATCTTAGGAGTCCCTGGTCTGTCAGTTAGAGGTGGGACTCCGTCACCTCCAAGTGTCCGAGGCATTTTGCTCTGATTGTTGCCAGCATCATATTTAAAGTACCAGGGAAGCAGGTTGCTAGCCTTACTTGCCCCGAGTCCCATTGGATTTTACACCTAACGGTTGAGGGACTAGCCAGTGGATTTGGTAGTCTTTGCTCAATGAGCACAAAGGTGACAACGACTCAGAATATGTCCAAGATGCCCAGCCTTCTTCCAAAGTAACTGGTATCCCGACAGTCAGGACCACTTACTTGGCCACTCATACGTTCTTATTCACTAAAATAATATAACATACCTTCTCAACCCGCGAAGTTTCATTTCGTTTCCTCCTCCCGTTTTGCGATGTTCTCTTTCTTTTTCAGCAGTATTTATTGATCTTCTAAACAGTGTAGCTACTGATGCGCATATTTGTATCTCATCGAAATTAAAGGGTGTGGACGAGTCCACTCCTTCTGACCCATGCGATGACCATTTAAATTAGGTCTTCCCCGGAGGTCGGCCGAGGTGGCCGAGCGGTTCTAGGCGCTACAGTTTGGAACCGCGCGACTGCTACGGTCGCAGGTTCGAATCCTGCCTCGGGCATGGATGTGTGTGATGTCCTTAGGTTAGTTAGGTTTAAGTAGTTCTAAGTTCTATGCGACTGATGACCTCAGAAGTTAAGTCGCATAGTGCTCAGAGCCATTTGAACCATTTTAACGTATGCGCTTCGAGCATCCACTGCGCTCTGTCGTGCTGAGAACAGATAAATAAGAGTTCTTAAAGAAGAGGATTGAGTCTGTTTATTTCAATTAATTTGTACGAATTTTAGACCAGTTATCTGGAAACTCTAAACAGACCATACATATTAAGTAACCATAGTAACATACGATGTTTTATTATTACCTATGTAGTAGTAAATCATGTTAATAGCAACAATTGGTAACATTAACCTAGAAATGAAAAAGGACATTTGAAAAATAAGAACGAATTAAAAGAGAGAAAATAAAAGGAATTAACTCAAATTTCAAGTGAATAACTTCAGCTTCTAGATGTGTTAGTGCCAGCATTGGAAGAATTCATGGTTTGTAGGCTAACCACAGCAATATCTGCTTCTAAACCTATTGTTGCTACGCTATTATACTTCAGCCTGGCTGGTATGTGCGTGCCTCGAAAGTCCTCGAGTCAAGCATTTCCGTCTGGGCGGCCGTAGCATTCTTTTCTTTTTCAATTTTTCTTGTTAACATGAGTATATGTATTTGAAGTTCCTCTTACATAAATTTATATGTGGAAATCATTTTCTACAATTGAGGAAACGCTTTTTGTGACCTGTAGACATTATTTTGATATTCACCAAGAAGAAACGCAGATGATAAACGGGCATTCATTGGACAAATGTATTATACTACAACTGACACGTGATTACATTTTCACGCAATTTGGGTGCATGGGTCAAACAGAGCTTTGACATTGGAAGCTTTCCTCATGTCAGCACGTTGTAGCTGTCGCCACCGGCGCCAACATTGTGAGAATGCTCTGAAAAGCTAATTATTTGCATATCTCAGCATCTTCTTCCTGTCGGCTAAATTTCGTGCCTATAGCACGTCATCCTCGTGGTGTAGCAATTTCAATGGCCAGTAGTGTGTATGTTAGTGACTACACCTTCTCGTCCATCTAATGGACTCGAGCGGCCTTCTACATTTAAAACAATGAGGTCGAGTTCCCGTTTATCATCCTCTAATATCTCACCTCGTTCGGTCGTCAGTTTACCTACTGTGCCACAGAGAGGATTCTGCATTTCCATCTGTTTACAGTGGGAGACATATACCATATACAGCAACTGATAATACTCGTGGATTGAGAATACTGAATTTGCATCCTAACTGCAACCCACATTGTCTGCGGGTCCTTAACTTCTACTGTGACCGTATGCTTCTCACACAGCTGTGCCACCTCTGTCAGGTGGCCGCTTGTAAAGACATTGGCAGACATTTCCTAATCGTGGCCAGTAACCTTTATCATACACGCAAGAAAGTGCGGGAGCTTATTGTTTCTGCAGTATGGTTCTTCCAAACAGACAATATCAACATTCAATTCGTAAATTAGTTATCGTATTTGTTAGTTTACTTCGAGCAGCATTTATCTGCAGTATCCCTGTCCTTCCAAGTGTTTCGAGTGCGAACAATGCACTAGAGGCCTGGGTCAAAAACAGCGCGTCCGCAGCCCTTTACAAAATCCAACTATAAGTTCTCAGTGTCAAATGTTTCATTTCTACTCGTGAACGCCTGACAGAGAAAATCACATAATGGTCTAAACTTGATTGCCTCGTTATGGACTCTCAAAAGAATCCTGTCTGACGCCTCTGGTGTAGAATAGGTATTATATTTTCCTTTAGGATGCCCATCTCCGATAATATGTCCAAGAGCAACCTGTAGCGCACTGAAATCCTACAAACGACTTAAGTCGACATTAACTACTAAATTATTATAAATTTTGCTAGTGTGCAAATGAAAATCATTTTTAGGAGGGCTCCAAATGTTAGAAATATTTTTTTTTGTGTTTGATAGAAGGACCTTTTTTTTTTTTGCACTTCACTGTTCTGCAATTATTGTAATCATCAATATAATCACAGTCATAACGCTCCATTTCACGAGGAAATAGAGGAATCTTTGCAGTCGACATTATCATTATCGTCAACATCTTCATCATACTCTCTGATCATCAACATCTTCATCATACTCTCTGACAGGCGCCGCATTCGGATGAGGCGTCGGCTTGAACAGATAAGTCGGGAAGCCTACCATTTCAGGCGTTGCTGCACCAGGAATATCTGTCAGCATCTCCCAAACCGTGGGTTAATACAAGTTTTACCAACATGGTCTTTCCTTGACCGTAGTTTGAGAACTTCACCTGGCGTGATTTCGCACGTGGTGAGGAAGTGTCTTCTTGTCTTGGGGACAAGTAATTGAGTTGTACTGTACTTCTTGAATGTTCAGCTTCACTTCACAAGATTGCTGTCGGTACGCCACGACGCTAATTCCTGGCTGCTGTCGACGGAGAGGTTTGCTTACGTTTTCTGTGCAGCGTATCTACTGTTTCTTGATTTACGTAGATTTGATATGGAATTGACCATTCTACGTTAGCGAGGTTCTAGGGGCTTCAGTCCGGAACCGCGCTGCTGCTACAGTCGTAGGTTGGAATCATGCCTCGGGCATGGATGTGTGTGATGTCCTTAGATTTCACTAAATAAATGAAATAAATAAAATCTTTAAACCAACAAAGAAAACAAAAAATTCAAAGATAAAGGTATTAGTTAGGTTTAAGTCGAAATAAGTGATCTTAGGTGTTAAGTCCCATAGGCTTTAGAGCCATTTGAACCATTTGATCTACGTTTGCCTGTATTTTAGATGGATCCATAGTCTACTTATTCATTTCACTTTCTAAAAGCATTGCATAAGTGGCAAGGTCTTTCGCAGGTGAGTCACATTATCTGTTCCTGTTATGATGCCGCGCGCCTCAGCGGAACGGTCTAAGGCGTCTTCCTCCGGGTTCGAATCCTCCCTCGGGCATCTCGGGCATGGGTGTGTGCGTGTGTGTGTGTGTGTGTGTGTGTGTGTGTGTGTGTGTGTTATGTCCTTACTTTAAGTTAGGTTAAGTGGTGTGTAAGCCTAGGGACCGATGACCTCAGCAGTTTGGTCCCATAGGAACTTACCACAAATTTCCAATTTCCTGTTGTAAGAAGAGTTTCTCGTTGATTTTTGAGCATGCATTTCTCTGGTGGCCCTCTACCCCACAGTGGGAGAACATTACCCCCTTGCACTTGGCGAGGCCTATGTCATTTATAACAGAAATTTGTCGAAAAATGGCACATGTGCAAACGTTCAGTGCATGTTCATTGTGTGCGTAAAGGCATCGCACAAACGATTCAAGAAATAGCGGATGTCGTTGGCTGATGGTGGACAATCTGAAACGTCATAGCACATTGTCGATACCATTGTCCAGCAGGTAGATGCCCTCATTATTGAAGAACACTGTGTTACGGTGACAGCCATTACCCCAGAAGTACTACTGAACATCGAAATTCCACGGGACATCCAATACTCTTCGTACACTCATTCCATTTCTGGGGTGCACTTTGATTCTCTGCACCCCTTCCGCTGCCATTAAATCCACTACACCCCTTTGCTCTTCTCTGGACGCACCCATTTCTCTGTTCTTACCACTGCTGAGTGCAGTGCACGATAGACTTGTGCATGTGCTGGCGCTGCCGTCACGTGGATCTGCAGCCAAGTATCCCTAGAGGCGAGACTGGGGCCTCAGTGCTCTTATAAAGAACACGTCTTTTGCCGTAGGCAGTGGCTTTGCGATCCGTTCAGCGGTTTTTATGTTACAGCCTTCGGGTCGTATCTTCTCGAATCAACCTTATAGAAGGAACTTTACGGATAACCTAGCCATACGTGCAACTACAGTGTAAGAGTACATGTAAAAATGCCAAATAAACCCGCGGTTCCTGGAGAGAGGCAGCAGCCTTTCCAGGAAGGGCAACGGTCTACTTGATTTACTGATCTGGCCTTGCAACGTTAGCCAACATGGTGTTGCTGTGTTGGCACTGCGAATGGCTAAAAGTAGAGGAAACTGCAACTGGCACTTTTTTCTGAAGGCATATTGCCCAACTGTGTAGTTAAAAGGTGATGGCATTTTCCCGGGTAAAATATTCCAGAGATAAAGTAATACCTTATCCTGGTCTCTGGACGGGAGTTGTTCCACACCTGCTTTTACAATCACTTGAATTCTCTGCAATTCGCACTTATCTGCCTGGCATGCTATTCATCAAACCACCTTCAAATTATTACACTAACGTCCTGCTCTCGAAATGTGCGTGGGAAAAGTGAACACTTAAAATCTTTCCATGTAAATTCCGATTTCTCTTATTTTAGTACGGTGATATTTATCCCTCAGTAGATGGCTGCAAACGAAACATTTTCACTGATATTTTTGTCTTTGTGGCTATCACCCCAACTCGTGTAAAATATTTACGACAGTTTCTCCCCTATTTCGCAATAATACCAAACGAGCTACCGTTATCTGAACTTTGTCTTCCGTCATCTGTATCTGGTACAGATTCCACACCGCACGCCAATACTCCTTGACATTTTACGAGTCGGAGCATGGCATCTTAGCTCACTTAATGGGATACCTAAGAGAAGAACTTAAAAAGGGACGTGGATAGCTTGAAATTAGATATAATAGGAATTAGTGAAGCGCAGCCGCAAGAAGAATCGTATTTCTGGTTCAAAATGTGACAAATGGCTCTGAGCACTATGAGACTTAACATCTGAGGTCATCAGTCCCCTAGAACTTAGAACTACTTGAACCTAACTAACCTAAGGACATCACACACATCCATGCCCGAGGCAGTATTCGAACCTGCCACCGTAGCGGTCACGCGGATCCACACTGAAGCGCCTAGAACCGCTCGGCCACACCAGCCGGTTTCGGATTTCTGGTCTGGTCAGTACAACGTTATCAACACAAAATGGGGCAGAGCAATACAGCGTGTGATGAGTCAGGGAAATTATTCTGATAGTTAGATGACAATTTAATTGTGATGTGTGACTGGGATTCGGTAGTAGGAAAAGGAAGAGAAGGAAGAAAAATAGAAGAACATAGATTGGGAAAATGAAAAAAACAGAAGCCGCCTAGTGGAATTTTGCATAGAGCATAATTTAAGCATCGCCGACAGTTGGTTTAAGAAACATATAAAAAGGCTTTGTACGTGTAAAAGACGTCGTGCCAATGGAAGTTTACAGATCGATTACATAATGGTAGACAGATTTAAGACTAATGTTGATGGTGTTAGGACAGCAAACAGCCACAAATTTACTTTCAGATCCTTTATTCAAAGGGTACCGTCGGGAAACATTTCACGACAATTAATCTGTAAAAAACACACCACATGTCATAAAGAAAGCATGTAAACCGTCTGAGGATGAACCACAACGATTCGAAACCGGTAACGGAACCGTTTGAATAAAGGAACTGAAAGTAAATTTGTGGCTGGTTGCTGTCCTAACACCATCAACATTTGTCTTCAAACAACAGCCACGGTCTCAATTATGTCATCATATGACAAAATTGCAAGACAGATTTAGAAACGAGATTTTAAACAGAAAAGTATTTGCAGGAATAGATATGAAATCTGGCCGTAATTTATTGTTTTTGAACTGCAGACTAAAATTAAAGAAATAGAAAATATTTAGGAAATTAAGAAGATATGGTCTGGATAAACTGAAGCAACCAGAGGCTACTGAGATTTTGAGAGGGAGCGTTAGGCAAGCCTAACAGGAGAAACGAATACAATAGAAAACGAATGGGTAGCTTTGAGAGATGAAAGAGTGGGGGCAGCAGATGGTTTCTTAGGTACGAAGACAAGACCTAGTAGAAATACTTGGATGTAACAGGAGATATTGAATTTAAATGACGAAAATAAAATATACAAATGCAACAAATGGAGCAGGTGAAGGGAAATGAAAATATCTCTAATCTGATATTGGCAGAAAGAGCTTAAATATTAAGCATGAGTTAGAGAACAAATTCAAGACATTAGAAGCAAACTATGCCACAGCTAGTTGCTGCCCATAAGAAAATTAATCCTTTGGAGAAAAGAGAAGCAGTTGTATGAACATCAAGAGCACAGACTGCAAGCCAGTTCAAAAATGGTTCAAATGGCTCTGAGCACTATGGGACATCAGTCCCCTAAACTTACAACTACTTAAACCTAACTAACCTAAGGACATTACACACATCCATGCACGAGGCAGGATTCGAACCTGCGACCGTAGCGGTCGCGCGGTTCCAGACTGTAGCGCCTACAACCGCTTTTTTCATCTTTTTTCCTTTATTAAAACAATCATATAAACACATAAGCACAAAAACAAAAGAATGAAGTTGTATCCTACAATAGACTGAAGAACACATTTCAATATAGTGCAATATCGTGCCATTTGTAAGCTTACAAAACAGAACAAAAATATGGAACTGACAAGAGCATCTTCAGCCCAGACAGAGACAAACATATTAAAGTGATTTACAAAAAATATATTATATATAATTGACTGTCTTAACTAGAATTTCAGTCCTGTCAATTGATTCACAACCGTCCAAATTGTTCACAGAAGGTCATTTGGAGCATACAAATGAATAACGAAGACATGCACAGGCAACATAAATTAAGAAAAACGTCAAATGAAGTTAATAACACCATTGAGAAGTCGGGAGCAGTCCTAGGAACAGGCGTAACCCCTTAATCGTTGTGTATTTTGTTCGCTACATAGTCTTGCATGTGATTTGTGTCCTTACCGACGTCGAGAATTACCCTACGCCTTGTTTTCCAAAAAGTATGTCAAACATGTTACCAAACATCGTCGTGAAATTTGAATAACGTTTCATCTTCCAACGTGCCGTTCTCATATAAGCCTCGAAACTAATGAGATTATCTCACTATTGTGAATGATGATATATGTCACAAACTGTCCTAACAGCCACATCACGATGTTGGCTTTGGTAGCGGGAAAATGTCTCGTGTCCAGGCAGAGCAGGATGTCGGTGCAGTGGCTGGCTGGGCTGCTGCGGGTAATCAGGCCCAGCCTCTGCTGCACCCACTTCCAGTTAATGAGATGACCGCCACAAGCTAAGCGATGGCGTAAGGTGTCGACCAGACCACAGCAGACGCATTTATCACTGTCACTTAAACCGATTCTATGCAACCTTTCATTAGTGGGTATAACATTGTTTACCACTTTATACCATGTGGATGCCGCCTCAGCAGTGTAGACGGTTAAACTTATGCTGTCCCAAACTCTCTTCCAATGAACACTCGGGTATTTAAGTTCATTGGGATTCCAGGCTATTGGAGATATCCATCTTTTTAATAACAGTTGCCTCGTCGGTAAATCCTGCGTGAAATAATGTCCATCATTGTAGCTTACTTTAAGAAAAAACTGCTTGACATTTCGTAGTTTGTAATGCATTTTACCTACATCAATGGGTGGGTGCATATCGGTGGGTTGTAAGGTTCGCAAGAGCCAACTGGTTATTCTGAGAGGTTCCTTGTCCAACACGTTGGTTGATTCGTTTAATATATAACACAGTACACTTTCAGTTAATGTCAGGCATGTTGAGTCCGCCGGCCTGTCTGCAAGACTTCAGCGTGGTGTATTTCACTTTGAACAGATGCCCTTGCCAGATGAATCTATTAGAGAGTTTCATCACGTGTTTGGCCTGCATCTTGGGGACTGGAAATATTTGGGGCGAATAGTACGCTTTACTGAATATATAACTGCTGAGGAGCCATATGCGTTGGAGAATGTCAACGGAACTCCAATTGTTTTCATACATGGCACCTTGCATTTTATTGGTCACCTGCTTCCAATTTTTTGCATTCATTTTTAGCGGGGATTTGTCGATAATCATCCCCAGAGTGGTGTGGGCTTCGACACGCTTCACCCAAGGTACAATAAATGCGTCGAATCCTCGAATATTGACAAAGGTGCATTTATCGGTGTTGATTTTAGCACCTGAAGCACGACAGTACTCGTCTAGCGCGGTCTTGAGAGCTGATACGTCTCCGCCGTTGCGCAATAACACTCCGACGTCGTCGGCGTAAGCACGAACCACGAAGGACGTTCCGGCCATCGAAAGGCCTGCAAGTTTGTCATGAATAGAGCGTAAGAGCTGCTCCAGCTTCCCTGCGGCACTGCTCTTTGGACCTCAATGGGTTGAGTAAGCTGTCCATTTACGCTGACTCTGTTTGTAATGCCCGTGACGAAATGTTGCAGGACATCAATAACCTGTTGATCAAATCCACACCACTAAAGAAGCTGTAGGAGGTACTGAATGCGGACGCGATCAAATGCCTTGCAAAAGTCGATAAACGGTAATGCGAGATTCACGTTAGTGACTGACGCTATGGCTATTACATCTCTATATTCCGAAAGGGGCGTCATAATAGTGCGACCAGGGAAGCTTGAGTGATGGTTGTGAATCACTTGCTTCATTAATGGAGACAATCTGCTGTTAAGTGCTCTGGCAAAAGTTTTGTAATCAAAATTGACTAAAGTAATCGGTCGGAAGTTATCTAAGTTTTATCGGTGTTTGCATTTTGGTATCACTACAATTCGACCTTCCTTCATTTCAGCCAGCACGTCACTCCCTCGCATCACTTCATTGAGAACATCTGTAAATGCGTGTCCGATTATGGGCCAGAAGCGCACATAAAATTCCCGTGGCAAACCATCAGGGCCAAGGGATTTATTCGATGGCGAGCCAAAAATCAGTACAAGGACTTCGTCTTAAGTAAAATCGCGTACGACCGCCGAGTTCTCCACATGCGTGACTACGGTGGGCAGAGCACGCACGATATCGCCGCTATCGTCACCATGTGTATCGGATTCCGAGTACAGATCCGTGAAGTGCCGGTAAACTGCATTTATAATATCACTCTGTCGGGTCAAACGGAGTCCATCGTCTGTGTCCAGCTCCCCGATGAAAGCTCGCTTGCGATTGACACCATGTTTTATGAGGTGATACAGCGATGCAAGTTCGTCCTCTTGAAGCGATTTTGCTTAAGATCTGCTCTTCAGTCCTTCAAGCTGAGTTCGCTTTACGCCTATAAGCTTCGCCTTTATTTGTTTGATGGTCGTCAGCCGCGTGTTGGTTGATGACGTAGTCGCATACAACTCTAGCAGAACTGTCTGGTAAAAATCAATAGTGCGTTTGACATCTTGCGCCCGTTGCCAACTGTAGTTTTTTAAGGATAATCGCATTTTCCGTTTGACCACAACATTCCACCAGGCTATGTTCCTCGGATATCTGCAGCATTGCTTGAGACAATCCGTCCATGTCGTGAAGATGACATTTTGTAGCGCGGCACCGGCGAGAATAGAAACATTTAGGGTCCACGGATTCCTATCCCATTTAGTATGCTGTTTGGCCAGACTTATCGTGCCAAAGAGGGCGCAGTGGTCGGAGAAACTAGCTAGAATGACATCGGCGTCCAAAACATGTTGGCAAATATTCTCAGAGATGTACAAACAGTCTAGACGGCTACATGCGGTGGCAGCCAGGTACGTGTACTTTACCAGGGCAGGAAATTTTAGTTCCCACGCATCCTTCAGCTGCAGGTGACGCACCAGGACATGTAGTTCACTACAGTAATTAAAGTTCGGCGATTGGTCTTTCCTGTGGATCACACAGTTAAAATCACCACTAATTATCAACTGGGTTGGGTTGCGGCATAACAAGTAGATGATACGGTAGCGTTCTCGCTTTCCGCGCCCGGGTTCCCGGGTTCGATTCCCGGCGGGGTCAGGGATTTTCACTGCCTCGTGATGGCTGGGTGTTGTGTGGTGTCCTTAGGTTAGTTAGGTTTAAGTAGTTCTAAGTTCTAGGGGACTGATGGCCATAGATGTTAAGTCCCATAGTGCTCAGAGCCATTTGAAGTAGATGATGTCTTGTTTAAAGAAGGTAGTTCTTTCTGATTTTAGGGTCGTTCCAGATGGAGCATGAATATTGACGAGGGTGATGTCAAAAATTTGGCAAGCTATTCCTCTACCGGAGTCCAACATTTCGATACCGCTCACTGGGATTCCGTCTCGTGATAGAATGGCCGTACCTGTACCCCCGTCTGCCGCGATGTTTACGGTTGTTGTAAATCCTGATACATGAAAACTTAAGATAGACACTTCCTGTTACAGAACTATATCACCTTCGCAATCATAGATAAACTGCCGTAGATTTGCTAATTTTAAATCTGTTCCAACACTATTCATGTTCAGGGACAAAAACACATAAGCTTGACTCATGATCGTTGGAGACGTGTGGGTGTTGGGAAGCGTGGGAAGCCCAGTCCATCTCACCGTCGGACTTCGAACCTACATCCGCAGGTTTCGTGCCAGGGTTTGGGCTGACTTTACTTTTTGCCTTACTTCCAGCCACGGAGTCATTTGGTTTAACTTTATCTTGTCGTCGCACTGTCGTCCGAAGTGTAGTAGAAGACGGAGGAGCCGGCGAGTCATGGCTGTAAGCAGTATGTGAAAGTCCTTGCTTCGGAACGGGTGACGGCAAGTCTGAAGACGCGGTTTCAGTAGGCTCACTGTGTTTGTTTGGAGCCGCTCTGGCTGTTTTCATACAGCTTTCCGGTTCCTCGCGTTGTTTGGAAGCAGTTCCGAGGTGGCGGCTGTTTATGTTATGTTCTACACCTCGTGCATCATCCTCCGTGTTTACGATTAGCAGTTGACTGACTGCCACCTCTTGTGTGTTGACCACCTGTGGCGAGTCGAGAAGCGGTATCTGAACGGATTGCTGTAAACACTCGACTGCACTCGTATTGGCAGTTTCTGCGGCGGGTGGTTGCAAGTGAATTTGGCGGGTCGTAACTGAGTTATCCGACACATGCGTGTCCTGTGTGGAGGCCCCTGACTCCTCGTCATCGGTTTGATTTTTTACGACCTGGTCTCCGGAGCCACTATCGTTACTAGTACGGCGTGGTTTGTTACCGACAGATAATGCAGCACGGCGGCTAAGGGGTGACTGGCCACGTGTTTCTGAGGTAAGGGTGGGAAGGTTCCGTTACCGAGATCGTTGTCATCTGACACAGATGCACTTGGTTGGGAGTCAATCACAGAAGGCGTCTGATTTTGAGTTAGGACATCAGCCAATGTTAATCTCTGTCCTTGTTGCAGATTGTTTCGTCGTAAATGGTCACTCGTGTTACAGATAAAACAAGTGCCTACTTGTCAATCGTAAATGACATGAGCCTTATAACCACAAACCATTATATAGGATGGGATATTGACTTTAACGGCCATGTCAACTATAACATTGGAGTTTGTAACGGCTCGGCCATTTTTCGTTTCTAATCTGTCGGATGTCACCGTATTTGGCGAGGACTTCACTAAGAAAACAATTCGCAACCTCAGGTGGCAAATTGAACACTCGCACTTGTTTATAGCCAATGTCAGCGTTAGTTATTGAATCTGTACTCACCGACTGATCACGATGTCGGAACTCTGCTTTCCCACCAGTATTCACCAAAACTTTTCCAGTTGAATCTGGTCTAAAAACTTCACAAAGAAACAGTATTCCGCCATGTCATAATATGCTGTGTGGACCTGGTCGGACGTGATGCCAATAGAGAACTCGGTTGCACATTCCTGGGAGATTTCTCAAATGCAAAACACAGGGTATTCTTACGGGGTACACTGGGAGCCATAACTGCACTATATGAGTGGCCGAGACAGCTGTGAGGGAATTAAGAAGCGTGTGTACGACGGTAGTGAAGAAGCACTGAGAATATTACAAGTCAGAATCCAAGAATTTCTATAAACACGCCTTGCGGCGCTACGACTACGCTGAAGTACCGACACTTCCGGTCGCTGTCGCGTCCCAAGCAGAACTGCTCGGCCAACCCCGGCCGGCTGGAAGCCAGTGTCAGGAAAATAATGGAAAGCTGAAATGTAGGAGGAATATAATATAGGACCGCTACAAGAGAAACGAATTTGATGACATTATTAGAAAAGGAAGGTAGATGACATGAAACGAGGTATATGATAATGCTAGATGAATTTGACAGAGCACTGGAAAAGTGGAGTCAAGGCACGTGGAGAAAATGACACTCTCTCATAAATAATAAGATTTTTGAGAGAGCCAGCAATGACAAAATTATTCTGTCTCCTGTGCAAGATATATGTCACATCCTCAGACTTCATGAAGAACATAATAATTCGAATTCCAAAGAAGTCAGATGATGACATGTGTGAATACTAGTACCAGACTATGTCAGGACCGCAAAATATTGCCACCACGTATTTACGGAAGAATGGCAAAGCAGATAGAGGCTGACCTCGAGGAAGATCTGTTTGGGTCATAGAGAAATGCAGAAACATCCAAGGCAATATTCAGCCTAAAACTTAATACTAGAAGACAGGTTGAGGGAAAACAGAGATACATTTAAATCTTTTGTAGATTCAGAGAAAGTTTTTTTCAGTGTTGGCCGGACAGCATTCACTGACATTTTAAAGACACAAAGAATAAAATACAAGGTCCGAAGATGTTTTCAACTTGAACGGAAACCATACAGCAGTTATAAGAGCCGAAGGAAATGATAGGGAGGCAGTAGTTGGGAAATGAGCGTGACAGTATTCTAGCCTCTCCTCGACTTTATTCAGTCTACACTAAGCAAGCTATGAAGTTAACCAAAGAGAAATTTGGAAAGGAAGTTAAATTTCAGGAAGAAGAAACAAAATATTTTTGTACAGACTGGCAAGGATTTAGAAGAACATTTGAACAAATTGGAAAGTGTCTTGAAAATATAAGATGAGCTCATCATCATCATTTAAGACTGATTATGCCTTTCAGCGTTCAGTCTGGAGCATAGCCCCCTTATAAAATTCCTCCAAGATCCCCAGTTCAGTGCTAACATTGCTGCCTCTTCTGATGTTAAACCTATTACTTCAAAATCATTCTTAACCGAATCCAAGTATCTTCTCCATGGTCTGCCCCGACTCCACCTACCCTCTACTGCTGAACCCATGAGTCTCTTGTGTAACCTTGCTTCTCCCATGCGTGTAACATGACCCCACCATCTAAGCCTGTTCGCCCTGACTGCTACATCTATAGAGTTCATTCCCAGTTTTACTTTGATTTCCTCATTGCGGACACCCTCCAGCCATTGTTCCCATCTACTAATACCTGCAATCATCCTAGCTACTTTCACATCCGTAACCTCAACCTTGTTGATAAGGTAACCTGAATCCACCCAGCTTTCGCTCCCATTCAACAAAGTTGGTCGAAAGATTGAACGGTGCACAGATAACTTAGTCTTGGTACTGACTTCCTTCCTGCACGAGAGAGTAGGTCGTAGCTGAGCGCTCACTGCATTAGCTTTGCTACACCTCGCTTCCAGTTCTTTCACTATATGTCATCCTGTGAGACTATGCATCCTAAGTACTTGAAACCGTCCACCTGTTCTAACTTTGTTCCTCCTATGACCTCAATGAAAGGAAAAACAACTGTAACGACATGCAGTAGATTTATATCGATGAGGGAAATAAAAAATTAAACTCTAAAAGCAACATATGAGTTTTGTTACGTGAGTGAAAAAGTAACAGATAATGGCCGAAGTACTAAAGCTGCAAGATTCAGACTGCCAAAACAAGGAAAAATGTTGCTTTTAAAGAGGAATACGTTAACATCTAATATAGACCTTAGTATTAGGAAGTATTTTCTGGAGGTATTTGCCTGGTGTGGAGGTGAAATGTGGACGATAGCCAGTTGAGACGGTTCAAAATGGCTCTGAGCACAATGGGACTTAACATCTGAGGTCATCAGTCACCTAGAACTTAGAACTACTTAAACCTAACTAACCTAAGGACATCACACACATCCATGCCCGAGGCAGGATTCGAACCTGCGACCGTAGACTGCAGCTCCTAGAACCGCTCGGCCACCCCGGCCGGCTTGAGAACTGAACTCAGGGACAGTCGCGGCTGTGCGGCTCAAGAATAGAAGTTGGGGGAAGTCTGGGCCGTTTGAGAGGACTGTCACTGGAGGTCAGTGGCCACTTGTGAGCCAAGTAGACCTCCGGACGTTTATGTTTAAGACCTCAGTACATAGGCCAGATGACCGACCCTTGCGCCGAGAGGGGCTGCACCATCCCTTTCGACCTTGTGTGGTCTATTTCACAGCGTTTGGGTGCTTGGTCCGGGTGCGTCGTTTCTCTGATGGATCTCAATATGCTTGCCCCGACTGCTACCCGCAGGTAGACGGGTCAGCGACCAGCTCAGTGGGTGGCAGGAGGGAGAGGGCATGCAGCTCACCAGTCATTGTCAGTGGGCAGCTTCAGGGCAGTTTCTCGGAATACACTATTCAGCACGGACTGAGGGTGCAAAGACTCCATCTTGAAACGCCGGTGTAATGAGTCTTGGGGAAAACTTGGGTCTGTGAACCGGTCTACACAGATTGCTTGCTGTGGCCAGTGCCTTTCTAGAAGACATGACAATGGGACACCACGCATTTATGTGGAAGAAGCAACAGTTGAGCTCGTTTTAGTATTTCTGTTCTAGCTTTGTAGGGTCAAGGTGCTGCCACCCAGACATTGTTGCCACAAAAGGTGAATGGCCTCTCGTAGAAAAGGTGGGAAGGAACACAATTGGCTGCTCCTAAAAATTTACCGGAGAGTGGTAGATAGACCGCAACTCTCTCAGAGTTACACACGTAGGGAACTGTAGATTGGCTGAAATTATGGTATCTGTCAAGAATGGACATTTTGTGATTAGCTTCTGGGAGCTGTGTTTACAGATGCCGCCTACCCAGCTAGCTCATGTTTAGCAATAGAATTTTTGCTGCAACTTCACTACAGTGGTGTAGGATTTCATAGGTGGAGGAGCGAATGCTGAAGCAAGTACGCTACCTGACCAAAGGCTTGCGATTTTTGTCGATGTCTGTCAGCTGAGGAGTGTAATCAAACTGTTTAATGCATAGTGCCTAAAATTATTCAATAGGATAAAAAGTGAAATGGGAGCCAGATCTCACTTATAACACACCATTTCACCTCACTCTAACTTACTCTCAAGAACGCCTAAAATGGAAGCTCTTTAGCTTATTTTCAAAAATATGCATAAGATTTTAGTGTCAACTATAACAGGAATATCAGAGCAGCTGAACTAGTTACGGAACAGCGGCTTTTAAATGACAGAAGAGAGCGCTGATGAAGTACACATACACCGTCTTCTGTTTCAATATATGTAAATTATTTTCTGAAGTATGGGTTACGATATCCTTATCCGTTGAATTAAATAGCTTTCAGTATATTTATGACAATTCCAATGAGAATAGCATCATGTCAACATAGTGTCAACAAGTTAAACACAATTAAAAAAAAACTATATAAGGTCGAGTGGAGGTGAAGCAGATAGTCAAATTCAACTATCCTGTCTATAGTATACGACGCGGCTACTGAATTTGATTTGAATATCATAACGAAAGCAAGGAAATCGAAACTATAACAAAAACGTAATTCTTGAGACGAAAATGTTCTCATTACTTTTTATAGCCCTTTTCCTTCATTTCCAATCCATAATTTGTGCACTATTAATAATTTATGAGGAACGAATGTAATCTTATTTACTCTTCATCACACTAAAATAAGTGTGCAATGAGGGACATAAAAATAAGCATATCGTTTAATTATCAAATTTTTTATGTGTAATATTGTTTATCTGTTGGTGTTGCGATCTTCAGTCCGAAGTCTGGTTTGATGCAGCTCTCTATTGTCCATACTGGGCTATTCTCTGCTGTCCTCTTCATCTCTGCATAATTCCCCAACTTACACCTATTTGAATCTGCTTGCTATTTGAATCTGCTCACTCTAACTTACTCTCAAGAACGCCTAAAATGAAAGCTCTTTAGCTTATTTTCAAAAATATGCATAAGATTTTAGTGTCAACTATAACAGGAATATCAGAGCAGCTGAACTAGTTACGGAACAGCGGCTTTCAAATGACAGAAGAGAGCGCTGATGAAGTACACATACACCGTCTTCTGTTTCGATATATGTAAGTTATTTTCTGAAGTATGGGTTACGATATCCTTATCCGTTGAATTAAATAGCTTTTAGTATATTTATGACACCTTGATCTCCTTCCACACTTTTTATTCTATCCTCACCTCCACCTCCACCCCCAATGCAAAACACACACACACACACACACACACACACACACACACACACACACACACAGACAAACACACAAAGTTCCATTATCAAACTGATAATTCCTTGATGCCTCTGGATATGTCTACTTACTTTAGTCTAACTGTGCCTAAATATCTCTTTTCCCCAACTGACAGTAGTTCCTCATTTGTTATTCGATGAACCCATCTAATATGCAGCATTATTCCATAGCATTACCTACTTCTCGTCTAAGCTGGCCGCGGTGGCCGAGCGGTTCTAGGCGCTACAGTCCGGAACCACGCGACCGCTGCGGTGGCAGGTTCGAATCCTGCCTCGGACATGGATGTGTGTGATGTCCTTAGGTTAGTTTGGTTTAAGTAGTTCTAAGTTCTAGGTGACTGATGACCTCAGAAGTTAAGTCCCATGGTGCTCAGAGCCATTTGCACCATTTTGTCAGTTCTCAGGTGTGGAGCTACAGAAATTGTACCCGGTAAGGAGAGAGCATTAAAACGAGAAATGACGGTGAAATCGTTGCAGTAATTGAGCCTGTTCAGTATTAGGTAGGACTGTTTTGTTAAACCAGTGCCGGAATATCCCAGATGCGAAAATGAATCAAGGAAGTAAAATACAGTCAGTCAATCAGTCCAGAACAGACTGAGGCGATTCATCTCCTGTGGAGAGCGGCAGCGAACTAGTTTTTAGACTGAGGATCACAAGAACAGCAACAGTAACAGGATGTATAACTGAGGACACCAGCTCTTTTCCAAGCTGTAGTAACCGTAAATGGAGCGGAGAGAGGGACGCATTCATAGCGCAGTGCCTTGCGGCGTCTCAGTGTCTGTGTGGACGTGGAGTACAAGGTAATTCAGCTGTTTTCGGTGCGCTGTGTCCGGCGCTATTACAACAGACGCAGCCGCCGCTGAGAGGCCGGCGGCCGGCAGTGCGGCAGCCATCTCCGCCTCCGCCTCGGCGTGCGCGTCCGCCGCCACGATATACAGCGGCCATAACCTCCGGGGGCGGGACAAACCGCTTTACGACCGTCTCCCAGCATGCGGCGACGCGCCGTCTGTTTCTCTGTGTCGGGGCAAATTATAACTTGTGCTCCGCAGGCCGCTTTTAATACGGTTTTGTGTGGCCGCCCGCCAGGAAACTCAATTTGTGCGGCCATCAGGAGGACCGCCGGACAGGACGGCCACGGCCCGCCCTCCCGTTCTGCAGGCGGCGGTCTTTGCTCGCGTCTCGGCTGCCCTCCTACGTGGCGCTGGCGGGCCCTCCAGTTGCCAGCCAGGTACCGAACCTTCACGACCTGTTGCTCGCTCAACCGCTACAGATTTACGACTGCAACCGAAGTGAAAAGTCTGTTGAAAGACGTAGGCTTCTCAGCATTTATAATCGAGACACTCATAAAATATCAGATTTTTCCGCTTCCTTTCTTATATTTATTTATTTGTATTTTTGAGAAGCATATACTTCTCCTTAGACTGGTTTGACGTCACTTTCTATGTCCTAGTACCTTACGCTAATTGTTTCATCAGGATCGGAACAAAAGACTTATGGTTCCACAAGGTTCCATTTCGGGCCCTTACTTTTCCTTCTATGTTTGTTAACGATCTCACGTTAGTAACATTATCAGATTAGCTCTTATTTGCAACTGACACAACCCCATAAAAATAGTAAAATAAGAGCTATTAAATTTGACACAGATGCAAATAAATTATTTCTAGCTATTTCTCTGTAATTAACTTTTTAACGACTTCGCTACTATAACCATTGAAGTTTATCAAAAAATATTGAACGGAAATCGAATGCCACAAAGTGAAATGTAATCATTGGTGAAATCTACAACGCAAGACGGTACATTAAAACAAACAAGTAATTTAGCACACTGAGAATGGAAAATGGTAAATCTCAACATAATGTCAAGGCTTGACAAATAAAGGGAAGTGCTTAGGATCATAAAACATTCACTCACTGTGTTTTTCTGGTTTTCTGCTTATGTAGTACTGATATAAGGACACTAAATCAATTGACTGAATGAAATGTAGTAATGGGCATACCTGCTTAATGTGACAGATTATTAAAGATGAAGTTGGGGAAGAAATATCACTTCTGAGGCAAGACTATAAGACACAGAGGTCACAGGCGGATTGCCTTATGCTGTGGATGGCATACTGGAAGCAAAGGCACTTTGGCGAAGGCCATTATGCACGCTCGTTCATCAGCTGAAGAATGATACGGGAACTAACTCAACAGAGAAAATGATGCGGAGCCCTTATTAAAGTGAAAATTACATGGTCAATGTTAGAGAATCAAACAGCCCGAGGCTGAAATACTGGTTGATGTTTTTATCGTTACGTGTACTATCGAAATATTAGTGTATAAAATTCAACATGAAATAATTCTAGGCAGTTTGAAATTAGCCGCCATTTATCATGTCCCACATAAGACAATACAATTTATCAACATGCTGTTTAATTGATACAATACCAATATTAAGCGTTATAAGGAATTCATTGCCCTATTTCTAATCAGCATTGGAGATGAGTCACTGAACGAACAAGTACCGTGGGTCAAGAATAGATGATAATATTGTGGTAAAACAGACTGTGACAATTTTAATTAGTGACAGTATTTATATTCATAAGTTACTCTTATCTTGTTTGGCGCCTTCCTGTTAGTGAGTGGCTCATGCAATATAATTAAATAAATCGGATAGTGTACTAAAGGACATACAGATGCAGGCTATCTTAGTCACAAAGGCTGTCGATGGTCTGGCGGCATATGATAGTTCTATCAGTGCAACTGTAATTCATAAAATAGACTTAGGTCTTGTATTATGTTTCGTGTGTAATTTAAGAAAGTTAGTTTGTCCTGACTGAAAATGTCAATAAAATTATTTTGGTTTGATGCGGCGAATTCCTCTCGTGTGTGCCAATCTTTTCATCCCAGACTAATGCCTGTACCAAATGTTCTGAACCCATCTGTTGCATACCTTTCTACCCCTGTCTTCCCTTACAATTTCTATCGTCTACAGTTCCCTCAAATACAGTGGAGCGTATTCCCTGATATTTTAACACGTGTTCTATCATCCTGCCCTCTCTTCTTGCCAATGTATACATGTTTTTCCCCTTACCAATTCTACGGAGAACTTCCTCATTTCTTACCTTAATAGTCCACCAAATGTTCAATATCCTTGCATAGTGACACATCTCAAACATTTAGATTTTCTTCTTCCCTGACTTCCCCGACTTTCATTAAGTCCATGA
Source organism: Schistocerca gregaria (assembly GCF_023897955.1). Taxonomy (NCBI): domain Eukaryota; kingdom Metazoa; phylum Arthropoda; class Insecta; order Orthoptera; family Acrididae; genus Schistocerca; species Schistocerca gregaria. Next base: position 350,641,177 of record NC_064922.1, on the reverse strand, counting down.
TTCTCTACCATTTTAACCGCCATTACTCATGTCTTACGTAAGACAATACAATTTGTCCAATTTGAACCATTTCTCTACCATTTCATGTCTTGCTCCAAAGGTACATTCTCAGAAATTCCTTCCTCAAATTCAGGCTTAAGTACGTATTATTAGACATCTTTTGACCAGGAATGCCCTCTTTGCCTGTGTCAGTCTGCTTTTCATGCCCTCCTTGCTTCGTCTGTCGTGTTATTACACTTCCTAGATAGCAGAATTTCCTCATTTCGTCTACATTTTTTATTCGCAGTTTTAATGTTAAGTTAATCACTAACAATACTTCTGCTCCTCCAAGTTACTTCTTTCCTCGCTTAACTCAACAGGCGCTGCAGTTCCCCTTCAGTTTCACGGAGGATAGCAATATCATCAGTTAATCTTGTCATAAACATCCTTTCGCTATGAATTTTAAATCCCATTCGAGAACCTTTCTTTTTTTAACGCCTTTTTAAATTAAAAAACGTAAAAAAGGACAGTAAGAAATTGGAACATATTTGTTATTTGTTAATCATTGTGGATGCACTAAAATGTGCAAAACGGTAAAGACTGAACTGACAGACACTGGTGTTCAGTCGACTTAGCATGTAACTGTCAGTTCAAACAAGTGACTCAATCGAGACTTCACAGACCAACATGGAAGACTCACCCAGATGCACTGCATGCGGAACGACGGACACATATGCACATCGTCTTTGCTGTAGAGAGGCGGGAGGCATCTGACATCTGATTCCACAAATCCTAGCCTACTTTCTCTTAGTGACTCCGTCTTATATTGATCTACAGCCCCGCGTTTCCCCGGACGACACCTACAACCCTCGTACGAAAGCCAGCGCTGTGACAGGGATCAAAGGACACGCGATTCGATATCTATTTCGTAAGGATAGAAAGGGCGTCTTGAACTTCTGGAATTACTTGCAGGAAAGGAGTACCAAAATTGTCCGCAAGTTGAAGTGTCAATAGCTCTTTTCAAATTACCTAGGCAGTGCCTTTCACGACCTTCCGTTCAGCTGGAAGCTGGGGAACTAATAAATCTTTCTGTGAAGAAATACCCCACAGGACCAGCGCCGGATGCACGTCGTGGCAAGGATCGCTAAGCACCAGTCTTTCTCCCAAGCCAGCGAGGCTTTCTTTGTTTGTTTTTTATTCTTTTCTTCTCATTGTCGACTTCCTTAGGTTTTCGCCGCAAATAAATGCAACATAAATAAATGGTCAAAAGGGCACTTTCCCGTGAAAGGCATAGATCCCGAGTTCGAGTTTCGATGCGGCACACAGTTTTGGTTCAAATGGCTCTGCGCACTATGGGACTCAACTGCTGTGGTCATCAGTCCCCTAGAACGTAGAACTATTTAAACCTAACTAACCTAAGGACATCACACACATCCATGCCCGAGGCAGGATTTGAACCTGCGACCGTAGCAGTCGCACGGTTCCGGACTGCGTGCCTAGGACCGCGAGACCACCGCGGCCGGCTGGCACACAGTTTTAATATGCCAGGAAGTTCCATGGAAGAATTGGCTAAAACATTTTTAAAACCGATTTTTGAATGCTGATCATAAGTCTGCAGCCCAGACTATTTCGATCAACAGAAAAAAATGTGGAAGAAGGGACACGATATCACGTTTTGTCTCTGGACCATTTAGAAAGCGCGAGACCGTTGCAGAGATACTCAACGAACACCAGGCGCTGTCTCTCAAAACAGAGGCGTCGTGTATCACGGACTTCATGGTTCATGTCGTAGCAACCTAAATGACAGTTCCATGTTCGTACATTTGAGGAGGTCGAGCGGTCGCTACAACACCACAATGTTAGTAAAGTTTAGTGAAACTTTTTAATATACCAGTATTTATTTAGGTGAAATACACGTCCACATGAGTGAAACATACATTTAGTAGTGTTGCAGATCTTAAAAATTACTGTTCATTACTTCGAACAGTTCTGAATGACAGTCAAATATCGCATTCAATTTATTTATAAACTTCGGTACACAGTTATGTATAATGAGACCAGTTCGCTGCCGGGTGTGAGCTATGAAGATGCTGCTATCGTAGAGGGCGAGAGGTGATCCGCTCTAAGTAAGTACTCTTCCAGCAGCGGCGGCATACGGACCATCTTGGGGGAGGGAGGGGGGGCGTCTTTTCGTCGACGTCTCTCATTCGTGGCTGAATCTGGCAGCGACTGTCCTTAGCCTGTGATTCCGTCTTGAAGATACCTGCTTTACTATGGGACCTAACTCTTCGGACGATACCTCAGAGAATTGAAAAAAAAAAACGTTTTAACATGAAAGCTGTTGTTTATTTATTGGCTGAGTAGTTTCGGGGTTTGTCCTTTTTCACAAGCCATATATTACAGGAACAATATTTGTTGTGAGTGCACAGGCAGAATGGGGATAATAAAGGTATAGTGGTAAAATTATTATATGGAAACTTCTTGTATTTATGTATGTACGGCTCCAGTTATGTCATCGACGTAAATGTATCTCATTGTCAATAGTCTCCTCAGAAAAGAAAACCTTTTGACATACAGCAGAAATCTCAAGCAGAAGTTCGCGAATCAGTAGAAATACTGGTCACAACATTAGCCCACAACTCTTTTAAATTCAGCGGCAAAATATTTTCACACAAAGATGGTCTCGCAATCGGTAGTTCCTTGTGTCGTATACTAGCAAATATATTTCTAGACCACCCAGAAAACAAATGGTATGATACTTGAAATCAGTCTGTGTATAATTATTTCGACGATTTAGTCATATATTGCTGTTCGTTTCAGGAGCATTTGGATCATATCCAGCAAGTTTTTTTTAGACTGCAGGGAGCCGGGTTAACTGTTAAACCCAGGAAATTGACCTTAGCCAGGCAGCAGGTGTCCTTCTTAGGTCATCTGGTGCCAGGTCAGAGTATTCGCTTCGACCAGGAACGAACTAAGGCATTACGAGCTCTGCCTCCGCCTACTGATAAATGTGAAATTACTAGGTTCATAGGCATGGCGAACTATTTTACGCGTTTTGTCCCTAATTTTGCTCAGCTGGCGGCTCCCTTAAATGAGTTGCGCCGGAAAGGAGTGTGTTTTGAATGAGGACCGGACCAAGAGGCTGCGTTTGAGTACATTAAGACAGCTGTAGCCAACCCTCCTGTTCTCGGAGCACCGGACTTTAATAAAAGGTTTATTGTCCGCCGGCCGCTGTGGCCGAGTGCGCGGTTCTAGGCGTTTCAGTTTGAAACCGCGCTACCGCTACGGCAGCAAAGTTCGAATCCTGCCTGGGGCATGGATGTGTGTACTGTCCTTAGGTTAGTTAGGTTTAAGTAGTTCTAAGTTCTAGGGGACTGATGAGCTCAGATGTTAAGTCCCATAGTGCTCAGAGCCATTTCATTTTGTTTATTGTCCAAACTGACGCATCTAATGCCGGTATTTTGGTTGTCCTCCTCCAGGAGTTCGAAGGTCAGTGGCAGCCATTAGCATACGCGTCTCGTCGGTTAACTGATGCCAAACATAAATATTCCGTCTACGAGTTCGAGGCGTAGGCAATTTTGTTCGCGCTGGAGAAGTACCGCTTCCACCATGAGCGTTGGGTATGTCTTCTAGAAACCGACAATTAGGCGTTGAACATTGTGTTAGCCGGGCCACGTACAACTGGCCGCATTGCCAGGTGGCCAGTACGCATTTCTGCATTTCAATTTGAATTTAAACACGTGAAACACACTGAAAATGTCGTTGAGGATGAGCTCAGCCGGATATTCACTGAACCTACACCTAGTGAGGGCACCCAGGAGACAGTTGTATCGTATTAGGTGAGACTCCTCTTTTATTTGATGATGTTGCTCAGCATCAGGACCGTACTTGGGCACCCGTTAAGCAACGCCTCTTGGCTGAGGAACTATCGGATGAGTACGTTATCAAGAAGGGCGTTTTATGTAAAAGGGTGGGGGCTGCTAAGCAATTCAAGATGAGTCTGCCAGTACCTGTGGTGCACCCGGTATTTCGTTACTTTCTTGATTCGTTGGTGGATGGGCACATAGGAACTTAAAAAAGACCTCCCAAAAAATTAAGGAGCATTTGACTTGGTCCTCCATGGACCGTGACGCGAGAGAGGTGGTTTCTCGATGTCGGTTGTGTAATGTAGCCAAAACTAAGAATGCTCTTCAACAGTGTCTTTTGAGTTCTGAGCGCGAATACTGTCCTATGCACAAACTCTATGTCGATTACGTAGGGCGCTTACCTCGTACTAAGAAAGGACATCGGTACGTATTGGTTATCATCGATGCGTTTTCGGTATTTACCTGGCTCCTTCCGAGCCGCAAAGTGACTGCTACCACTACTATTTCGCATTTAACTGATGTTTTCAGTATGTTTGGACCCCCCCCCCCCCCCCGCTAAACAAATCGTTAGTGACCTTCTGTTTTCAGAACGGTATTAAGCAATTAAGCATATCACTATGACGCCATATTATATGCAGGGTTCTTCTGTGAAGAGTTTCAATCGAAATCTTAAATCCACACTGATTATTTACCATCAGAAGATGCCTAGTAAGTTGGACTCTAGTCTTCCTTGGCTTAGTTTTCCTTTTAATACCGCCAATCATGAGGCCTTAAACGCTACTCCCGCCTCCTTGATCCTTGCCTATCCTATTAATTCCCCTCTTTCGAACTTGTGGGGAATTCGAGATCTAATTCCGGCAGATTTTACCCCTCAAGTCGTCAAGGAAAATTGGAACCATTCCAGACATAATATACTCGGGGCCCATAATAAGCTGAGCGATGTAATCGTAATCGGCGAGCCTTTAGGGATAGCCCAGGAGATCAGGTGTATGGTCCGTATTTTCCCCGGGAGGCAGGTGCGTGTCGGAAATCTTAGTAAATTCACTCCCCGCCCGTTTTTTGGGCCCTTGCACCATTGTGCGTATTTTAGGCCTGGTGAATCTGCTGGTTAAGGATAACTGCAACGGTAAGCAGTACTGGGTCCATCTTAGACAAGTTAAATTTGGTTAGTCCTATTGTTGAGTTAGCCCCCCCCCCTTCTCCCGGGTTGGTGTTTGAGGGGGGAGGTTGAGCTGTGGCGGGATCGCCTTGCTATTTGTTCTTTGGCATTTCCTCACAATCGAGTGGCGTCTTCTTTCTCCCTGAGTTACTGCCATAACGAGTTGCTGACTTGCCTCTGTCAGTGGCAGCAGGAGCACTTATCGATATTAGTACTGCTGTACCATCTTTGGTGTAATCGCTATATTTCCGTGTGGTGGTGTGTGTAAGAGGTCGGTCAATTGGGACAGAGCAGCCTGGAAGTCTCCGCGGCACGCAGTCAGGCGGGGGCCGCTGGTGGCGTGCACGAGCGGTTGGATTTGTGAGGCGCTAGCTGCGAGAGCTACAAAGTTCGTGGCCCACAGAACTGGACACTGAAGCTGAGTGATCAGTTAACCTGTTATGAAACCTCAACTGCTGTGACATCTCTTCGTTCATTGCCGGTTGTTGCTTCCTGGGCCCTGCCCGCAAGCAGCAATATATGGTGTGTTGGAATCGGCGAAATTTAGCAGCTGTCTTCCTGTATGGTGTTTAACTATTGAATTGGTTGTTACTTAGTAGTGAAGTGCACCAGCGGTATTTTCTACCTTCTGTCAGTTAACGCTCCAGTTGCCTGCCCTGATCGTTAGCGTAGTTTTCCGGAAGTGTGTTTTTCCTCGCCGTGTTGATGCTGTCCGGCACGGCGTGTAGTTCCACAGCCTTAGTGTCGTTCGTATTTTTGAGTGGTTATTCTGTCTTGACTGTATTTAGATGCCAATTTTCAAGATGTTGTGCTGCTGGTATCTTTGTCCTCCCTGATATTTTCCGTTTTTGTGCAGTTGGTCGGGCGGAAGGCAATTGATTAGCTTGTTGGTCGGTCGTTCATCCATCCGTGGATCGGGTTGCCATATGATTATTTAGCCTTACTCTTGGCTGTCTGCCTCACCTAAACGTATGTTAGAGTTACCTCGCCAGGCCGACCCTTGGAACTCTTCTGAGCACCATTGTTCTGTTGTTTTTAGATTGTGATTTTCTGTTAGTCTTAAGTACTGTGCGAGGCCGTCAGCTGTCTATCAATTTAGTTTGTTTCAGTTTTAAAATAAGGCCTTCAGCCGACTTAAATTAAGGTTTCAACACTGATTTGTTTAAAACTTATTATTAAAAAAAATTGAGATTCTGCTCAAACGGATATCTTTGTTATTCAGGCGTTAAGCCTCCAGTTCTTCATTGTTTAGTAAGTGGCCTTCAGTTGAGATTTTAGGTGAGATATTTTTTAGATAAGGCCATCAACTGTCTTAAATTAAAAGCTTGATGATTAATGCTTAAATTAATTTTTTTTTTAAAAGCAGATTTTTCTCTTTGGAAATCCTTACTATCCAGGTTTTTAGCACGTTCAGTATCTGGCCTTCAGCCGAGTTTTTACGTGAGAGAAATCCTTCAGCCATCTCAAATAAAAATTTGAAAGTTCACTTGTTTAAAATATTTTAAAATGTTCTTCTCTATCTGAAATTATTACTATCCGGGCCTCAAGCCTTGAGTTGCTCTATGTTGTGTGGCATTCAGCCAAGTATTTACGTAAAAAAAAAAAAAATGTAAGCAAAGCCGTCAGCCATCTGTATTCCTTAAAACAATTGTAATAACTTGTGTTCGGGCTTTCATTCGTATTGTTTTGAATCCTTTTAAGGGCATATATGATTAAGTGTCCAGAGAAAACTAAAGTATGTGTATTTTATCCAACTGACAGTAACTCATTTTGGCCCCTTTCCACAACCATAGGCTGATCCGCTCTGTCCTGTGAAACCAGATTTCAAAGAGAAATGGGATCCAGTATTAGAATCAGAATGTAAAAGATCTTGGGAGGACTTAAGATCAAATAAGGCAGAAGTGATAGAAAAGTATCCACCAAAATTTTTAAAATCATTGGAGGAAGTGGCAACAAAACGACTATTCACGTTGTTGTGTAGAATGTATGAGTCTGGCGGCATACCATCTGACTTTCGGAAAAGCATCATCCACACAATTGCGAACACTGCAAGAGCTGACAAGTACGAGAATTATCGAACAATCAGCTCGTACATCCAAGTTGCTGACAAGACTTATGTACAGAAGAATGGGAAAAAAATTGAGAATGTGCTAGGTGACGATCAATTTGGCTTTAGGAAAAGTAAAGGCGCGAGTGAGGCAATTCTGACGTTACGGCTAATAATGGAAGCAAGGCTAAAGAAAAATCAGGACACTTTCATAGGATATGTTCACGTGGAAAAAGCTTTCGACAGTCTAAAATGGTGGAACACGTTCGAAACTCTGAAAAAAGTAACGGTAGCTATAGGGAGAGACGGGTAATACACAATATCTACAGGAGGCAAGAGGGAATAATGAGAGTGGACGACCAAGAACGAAGTGGTCGGATTGAAAAGGGTGTAAGACAGGGATGTAGTCTTTCCCCACCACTGTTCAATATGAACATTGAAAAAACGATGATGAAAATAAAAGAAAGGTTCAGGAGTGGAATTAAAATTCAAGATGAAAGGATATCAATGATACGATTCGCTGATGACATTGCCGTCCTGATTGAAAGCAAAGAATAATAACATGATCTGCTGAACGGAACGAACAATTTAATCAGTACAGAATATGGATTGAGGGTAAATAGAAGAAAGACGAAAGTAATGAGAAGTAGCAGAAATGGGAACAGTGAGAAACTTAACATAAGGATGATGGTTACGTAGTAGATGAAGGAATTCAGCTATCTATGCAGTAAAATAACCAATGATGGATAGAGCAAGGAGGACATGACAAGCAGACTAGCAGTGGCAAAAAGGGCATTCCTACCCAAGACAAGTCTACTAGTATCGAACATGGGCCTTAATTTGAGGAAGAAATTTCTGAGAACTTACATCTGGAGTACAGCATTGTATGATAGTGAAACATGGACTGTGGAAAAACAGTAACAGAAGAGAATCGAAGCGTTTGAGATGTGGTGTAAAGACGAATGTCGAAAATTAGATGGACTGATAAGGTAAGGAATGAGGAGGTTCTACGCATAATCGGAGGGAAAAGTAATATGTGGAAAACACTGATAAGGAAAACGGACAAGGTGATATGACATCTGTTTTAAGACATGAAGGAATGACTTCCATGGTACTAGAGAGAACTGTAGAGGCAGACAGTGATTGAGATACATACAGCAAATAATTGAGGACGTAGGTTGCAAGTGCTACTCTGAGATGAAGAGGTTCGTAGCGGGCCGCATCAAACCAGTCAGAAGACTGATGACACAAAAAGAAAAAAAAGAATGAAGATCTCCGCTGATGCAGGTGATCTTCCTCCACTTCGGAACACCATCATTTCTGATTTTGCTACATTTATTTCGAAGCCGTGGTCGATGCGCCAGTCTTCCATATTGTTTATTGCTTCTTGCGAGCCGGTGTATATATTACCGAGTCCTGCAGCAACATGTCAGTAAGGGCCTAAAGACGACGAGGAGCTGTCCCGTTGAAATATTGTACAGCTTCAACATCATTATCTGACGTGACCCCGTGAACCAATGAAGCAGTTATTCAGTCGAGAAAGTCTCAAATAGCACATCTGGTACCTGTACGGGGAGCAGGTGGTCAGCAGAATACGTGAGTTAGATAAACTCTGCAAAAAGAGAGGCGGACGCCTGTGCTCTCTTGCTTCTTTATTGATATTTTGGGACCAGCAAACTATACCGACATTCGCCAAGTTTACTCATTATATGGATTCTGCGGCCGCCAAGAGCATCAAACAGCGACATAGCACGGCACTGATGAGAGAAAGAATCCGTTAAACCAGGCGAGAATTATATGGAGCGTCTAGGAGCCTGTATTCACTACGCCTTACATCTCGTCGCTTCAGTAAGCGGATTCAGAGAGTGGGTGGACAATGCTACGTAGTCGCTGTCGGACTGGATGCAGCATCGGGCCGTGACACGTCAAATTTCCTATTTCCATCGCCTTACACGCTAATCATCACACGAAAATAATCCATGTAGACGCACTGTGACTAATTTCACAGATAAACATCTGAGTGACACTGCGATATCGGTGTGAGAAAAGGAAGTAAATTTTGTGCCCACTCCAAAGTCCTTGCCTATCTAGGATTTTATCAGTGCTATTGAGCAAGGTGCCTTGAAACTTCCCAGTGAGACAGCTGAAAAAGTAAGGCGACAAACTTGGAGGGCCATAACTAGGATCCACGCACCCAGGCTGAACATCAACACTGAAGGAAGAAAAAATGTCCTTCCCTTAAGAGGAGAGACATAAATATTGATTTTATCTGCTGACGAGGAAAACGCTAGTGTTCTTTTGCCAGCATAATATTACTTCGGCAAGACGATGGATTTACCGGAGTACTCAGCGTAACGTCGTCTGCAGAAGAAGCCAACTGATGCAGTACAGCCAAAGACTCTGTGCTGCTCAAATCCAGCCAATTTCCTGGATATCTTAAAAAGAGTGTACAAGCGCCAGTTCTGCCATGATTTTAGGGGCGCTTAAGATCCATAAACAAGGGGTTTCGTTTGGTCCCACTCTGAGCAATATAGGAGCCCCATAATGTTACCTACCACACATCTGGCTTCTCTTCTGACCCCTTCGTTAGGGAAATGTGAATATCATGTTCCTAACTCACCCCAAAAACTCACAACCCTTTGGCGAGTTCGTGCTTGGCTACCACGGGGCCCCAGCCTTTGCAGCATCTTTTTCCTTCAGTGCTGCTTGTCTGTCTGCTTGCTTTTCTTTTTCCCCTCGCTTGGGGAAAATGTCTGGGATATTTCTGGGAATGTGTTCTGAATTTTCAGTAGCCTGACATCAGAACACTCCCTTCACAATTTTTCCGTTCTGTGTTTCTTTCTTCATTCCCCTTCTATTATCCTTCCTCCGCTTCGGCGTCTGAGGTTCCTCGTTTTCTTCATCCTCCCTCTGCGCTCCTGAAGACCGCCCCAGGAGTCTGACGCGTGACAGGTCACTGGATAAAACGTAATCCGCAACCCTGGCTCGACAGGTATTGTTATCGATGTACAGGCCAGGCCCAGGGAGGAATGACTGCCTGAGTTGTTCCTTCCCAAATCGCCAACTGGTCCCTCTGTCAGGAGTTTGGTTGGTGTGACGTGAGATGTGAACAGTCACCTACGGCAGGTGAGCCCCCCTCTGAGAGACGACCCCAGATGGAAGATGCGCACCATCGGAGACACTGGCAATCATGGCGATTTTTATCGCGATGAGCCAAGCATCTTCTTCTCAGTCTACGTCTATTAAACGTATAACGGAATAAGGCTAATGATTCATAGACGTTCCCAGCTGCACCTCGGTTTCTCGAGGTATCACGTACTGAAGATGGTCAGTTGTTTGCTACGGTTAATCCATATGTTATTAAGAAAGGTGTTGATGCAATTGCCAGCCCTTCGAAATCTTGCACTCATTTACACAATGCTTTTGGAGACTGCTTTTGGAGACTACTTGTGATTCCCAAGCACAACAACTGCTTACAGCTTCGCTCCCCCACGGCTACCATGTTTGTGTTTAGCCCATCGCACATTGAATTCTTTGCGTGGTGTTATTTACACTAGGCTGCTCGATGGTCTAAAATAATGGTTCAAATGGCTCTGAGGACTATGGGACTTAACTTCTGAAGTCATCAGTCCCCTACAACTTAGAACTACTTAAACCTTAGATTAGATTAGATTAGTTTTTCGTTCCATAGATCCGTGTTGAGGAGATCCTCGTGGATGTGGAACATGTCACCTTTTTTATTTTTTATTTTTTTTAAGCTGAAATAACAATACTAATAGTATAAATAGATACAACACATCATTTGTTTCTCTTAAAAAAATTGTCAATGGATTAGAAGGAGTTGGCCACTAGTAAGTCTTTTAGGCTCCTTTTAAACTGATCTCTATTTGTAACTAAATTTTTTATGTTTGTAGGCAAATTATTGAAGATGAGTGTTCCTGAGTAGTGGACCCCTTTTTGAACTAAAGTAAGTGCTTTTAAGTCCTTGTGCAGATCATTTTTGTTCCTGGTATTGTATGTATGAGCTGAGCTGTTTGTTGGAGAAACAGATATATTATTTAGGACACATTTCATTAAGGAATAAATATACTGAGAGGCAGTAGTTAGTATACTCAGTTCTTTGAAGAGGTTTCTACAAGACGTCCGTGAGTTTACTCCACAAATAATACGTATTACACGCTTTTGACTCTGAAAACTTTTGTTTGACTTGAAGAGTTACCCCAAAATATTATACCATATGACATTATGGAATGAAAGTAGGCAAAGTATGCAAGATTTTTCACTTTTATGTCGCCTATGTCTGCTAACACTCGAATTGCAAATACAGATTTGTTAAAGCGTTACTGCAGTTCTGTGGTGTGCTCCTCCCAACTGGATTTATTATCAAGTTGTAATCCCAGGAATTTAAGACTGTCAACCTCTTCTATATGCTCTTCTTTGTACTTTATGCATATGCTGGGTGGAAAGCTCTTACAGGTTCTGAATTGGATATAGTGAGTCTTTTCGAAGTTTAATGTCAGTGAGTTGGATTTAAACCATTTATTAATATCCATGAAAATATCATTAGCAGATCTTTCTAGAACTACACTCGACATACTATTTATTGCAATACTTGCGTCATCTGCAAACAAAACGAACTACGCTTCTGGCAGTGTAACTGATGAGAGATCATTAATGTACACAAAAAAAGCAATGGCCCTAAGATGGATCCCTGTGGGACACCACATGTAATTTCTTCCCATTCTGATGATGACTGATGACTTAATTCACTAGTCCCTTGCACTGACACCCTTTGTTTCCTGTTAGCGAGGTATGACTTGAACCATTTTGCAGCACTGCCGTGACACCATAGAATTCTAATTTATTTAAAAGGATGTTGTGGTTTACACAAGCAAATGACTTAACAACCTAACTAACCTAAGGACATCACACACATCCATGCCCGAGGCAGGATTCGAACCTGCGACCGTAGAGGTCGCGCGGTTCCAGACTGAAGCGCCTAGAACCGCCCGCCCACTCCGGCCGGCTGCTCGATGGTCTGACTAAGGCAGAAATTCAAACTTACTTCTCTCATCAGGGTGACACTGCAGTTCATTGGGAAATGAAAAAGGTATATTCTTCCTTAGTGCTCACAAGCACTCTTTTTCTCACGTTTGATAGAGTGGTACCATGCGGATTGGCAGCGCGGTTTTGAGGCGTCCATGTCACGGATTGGGCGGTCCCTCCCGCCGGAGGTTCGAGTCTTCCCTTGGGCATGGGTGTGTGTGTTGTTCTTAGCATAAGTTAGTTTAAGCAGTGTGTCAGTCTAGGGACCGATGACCTCAGCAGTTTGGTCCCTTAGGAATTCACACTCATTTGAAAATTTAGGTAGAATGGTGCTTCCATAAAAGATCAATGCAGGCTACGAAGTTATCACAATCGGACCGGACCGAACACGACGTGCTGCAACCAGCGTCATTGTAACAACCACACTCAAATGTCCTGTCAACACTTTGCCAAATGTGTGACTTATGGTAGGGATGCTCACGAGGGCGAATGTCGGCCTCCTTCTCCCCACTGTATCAATTACAATGGCGACAGTTCAGATACCTTTTGAGGTCGTCCAGTGTATCTCGATAAACGGGCCGTCCAGGAAATCTGGGTGAAGGAAACAGTGCCTTATGCTGCCGTTCATAAGCTGTTGGCGAGTCGGGAACCCTGTGCTTTACCATCTGGCACTTATAGTACCAACCTTGCTACATCTCACTCCATGAAGTACGTGTCCATGCACACATACGATCTCAAATTCAGCACCGCAGTTGTAAAGTTGCCCGCTGTTACAATAACATCCCCATCTCCTTCTCCTCCAGATGTGCAACAAGCCGCCAAATTTTCGCCACACGTGGAGAAATCAGCTGCTACAGGACTGCAGGCTGGAAAGGAAAGAAGGAATTCTCCCGTGAGGACTTGTTACGTCCCTCCAGCCAACAAACATCTGAATCGTCCTCTACCAACCACAAAGACTCCAAGAAATGCGAAAAAGGTAAATGGTCTCACTCGACTCACAAATCATCTTCAATGGTGCCGCTGCGTGATACCCTCAACGGCCGACCTCCACGTCGCCGGTTTGCACATCTAATCGCTTTTCGGCGTGGACTCTGCAGACCTACCAAGGGAGAAGGCCGACGCCTCTGTAGATCTCGTGGAGAAGTATGCTCCAGCCTCTGCGTCCTATAGGGAGCATCACAAATGCCGCCGAGGTGGCACCTCTTCATTTTTCCTCTCCTTCCCTTTTCTCGTCTCAACTCTCCTCCACTGGAACGTTCACGGCCTTATATCCAACAAGGAGGAATTACGACTGCTCTGGGAACCGCAGCGTCCACTAATTCTCAGCGCCTGGAAAACAAAATTGCATCCTCACAACCGCTTTGACCTTTCGCATTTCTTTCAATTCTGCTTTGACCTCCACTCCGAGAACGGCATTCTATCTCATGGGGGGGGGGGGTCATGTTGTTCCTCCAGAATGATGTTCATAATCAAACCATCTCCCTGAACACCGGGCTGCAAGATGTTGCGGTCCTCATATTCCTTTCTCGTTCACCTCTCCCTCCATTTACATCCCTTCACCAATCAGACTTCCTCCAGCTTGACTCTCATCTCGAGTGGCCCGTTCTCTCTAACACGCACTCAAGCGAATATCTCCCGTGTGTTTTCCGTTTACTGATTCCTACCCCACCTACATGCAAACCCATATGACAGCGCTCTATGGATGACTTGAGGCTTCACTCCTCCCTAGCGACCTTCAGTGAACAACTTTTCCTCAATTGACCAGGTGGAATATCTTACAAACGTTATCCTTCCAGCTATAAAACTTTCGATGCCTTGCACTTCTTTACTGCGCCGTGTCCCGGTCCCTTGGTGGACTGAGGCGTGCCGCGACGCAATTCGCGCTCGGAGACGTGCTCTCTGCGTTTTTAACCGTCGTTCTACGATGGCGAACTTTATTCGTTATAAACAGTTGTTTGTGCATTGTCGTCGCCTTCTTCAGGATAACAAAAAAGGTAGCTGAGCTTCATTTACTATTTTTTTAATAGCTCCGTTGCCTCTTCCGCCGTTTCGTCAAAGGCCCGACGGCTGTCTGGGACCAATGTCCATTCCCCAATTTCCGGCCTGGCAGTAACAAATTATGTCATAGTGGACCCTATTGCTGCCTCCACACCTTGGGCCGCTGTTTTGCGCAGATTTCGAGCTCCACCCACTATCACCCTGCAACCTGACTTCCTCCATCGTAAACGAGTGGAATAGGAGCGGGAAATACCCTTCTGAGAATTGTGAGTGCTACAACGACGTTTTCACTACGTGGGAGCTACATCATGCTCTCACTCCATCACGATCCCCCGCCCCAGGGTCAGACGATGTTCGCATACAGATGTGGCAGCATCTTCCTCTTGTGGACAAGCACTTTCTCCCTCATGCATACAATCGAATCTGGGTAGAGGGCACGTTTCCCAGACTGTGGCCTGAAGCCACTGTCTTACCCATACCTAAGCCACGTAAGGACAAACACTTTCCTTGTAGCTGCCGCCCCATCTCTCTCACCAGCTGAGTTTGCAAGGTGGTGGAATATATGGTTCATGCGCAGTTGGTATGGTAGCTCGAGTCTCGCAATTTACTAGCCACAAGGCAATATGGGTTTCGAGCTCGCCGTTCTGCTGCTGACCATCTCGTCACTTTGTCAACCCACGTAATGAATGATTTTCTTCGGAAATGCTAGACTGTGACCATGTGTTTTGATCTGGAGAAAGCCTACACCACCTGTTGGAGGACTGGTATCCTCTGTACTCTCTCCGTGTTGTGCTTTCGAAGGCGCCTGCCGCGTTTCCTTCAGGTATTTTTAAAAGACCGAGCTTTCAACGTACGTGTGGGTTCTCTCTCGTCAGTCACCTTATGCAGAAAAATGGTGTGCATCCGGGTTCCTTCCTGAGCGTCATTCTCCTTGCTGTCGCCATTAACTCTGTTATGGTCTGTCTCCCAGGGGCCGACTCCGGCTCCCTTTTTGTTAACAATTTTGCTATCTCTTGCCGTTCGCCACGGACATCGCTTCATGAGCAGCCTCTTGAGCGTTTTCTCGATCGGCTTTACTCTTGGAGGATCGACAATGGCGTTCGCTTTTCCACTGACAAAACAGTTTGTATGACTTTTTGGCGGCCCACAAAGGAAACTTAATTAAAATTACTTCTCTTAACTTGGACAATGTGCACCTGTAACTCATTTCCTCTCTCTTCGTTACAGACCCTAAGCCTGAGTAGAATGAGTACCACCAACCCTTTATACACATCCACAAATCGTAGTAACGGCCAGAACACGAACATTACTCAAAGTAATCATGAGCGTATCGAACGCAGCCTGCCTGACTGTCAGTCCAAACCGCTCCCCCTTCTTTTGCAACAGGTTTAACAGAGCGGCTAGGTCAGCAAACTTCGGAACGGATTTTCGGAAGAAGTTAGTCATTCCTACGAAAGGGGCTACCCCTTTCTGTCTTAGTAGGACGACAACTGTAGACAGCTCGGGTCCTTGACTGATCAATCCTGGTCTCCTCGGTCGAGACCAGATTCCTGAGAAAAGATGACACATAATTAGCTAAGGTAAGTTTAGACGGTCTAATAACTACCCCTACTTCCATTAGAAGCTCCAAAACCTGTCATAGGTCCTTCATGTGTTCCGAGAATATGGCTCTGTGAATGACAACATCGTCCAAGTAGTTATACACATATATGAACTTCAGATCTCCGAGCACGGAATCGAATAACCTAGAAAGAACTGCCATCCCCGTAGAAGGCCACCCGGTTGGATTCATATACCAGTGGTGCATAAGGCAGTGGCCGCCTTTGATTCTTCAGAAGTGTAATCTCGTAATATGCCTGGTTAAGATCGATGAAACAAAAATAATGGGCGCCGGAAAACCATGATAAACACCTGTGTAGATCAGGAAGATGGACAGACTCCAAGATTATTTTATGATTAAGGACATGATAGTCCACAACGAGACTGAACCTCCCTTCCATTATCCTTGGCACCAGAGATATTGGTAATGCATACCCGGAGGTGGACGGCCTATAAGCCCATCAGCGAGCATTTAATCTACACACAACACTTCATCCTAGATGCAGATATCCAGTGACTCCCTGACTGGAAGGCGCACCTAATTTATCTCTCAGGACTTTCGGGAAACCACTCAGACTCTGAAGGAGAACCTAAGATTGATCAGGAGGTGAGTGCGCAACGTCGAACTCCTAGAATGGCGGCACAAGCAAAACTTCACCTCACGTCGAAACCGAAAATAAAATTTCCCAAGTGTATAATCCAAAACTAATCCGCTTTTACTTACAAATCACACCCAAAGATGAGGTCCTTGCTTAAGCTCTTCTCCACCAATACGTCTAACACCCAAGAAAATTCACCGACGTGACAAGAAATGCGCATAGACCCCATCAAAGGAAGAGCTTGATCATAAATCGTTCTACAAGTTTTACCCACTGACTTTAAATTAGGAAACATACAAATGATCCGGTATCGGGCATACCAGCTACGACTCAGTAAAGAAAGAGTGCTGCCAGGATCTAACGGCACGCAGAGTGGCTAATCATTAACATACGCACATGCAAACGAAACTACTTTTCCTTCATTATCTGCACTCAGAAACGTGAAAAAGGTGCCACGCTACCCCTGCCTATGGCGCCAACTGTTGAATCGCCTTTTCCCGTTGACCTCGCACAGGTGAGCAAAGCGCAACGGCCGACCATGTAACACCTACCATAGAGGAATCTCATCTTATCAAAAGAGATGGCGCCCGAGGAGGGTGTGGTATAAGACTGAGATAACAGTTTACCATGAAAGTAAGTAAATCTAAAATATTGCACATATATAGGAAAAGAAAGCCACCACTGTAAAGTTACACTATTGATGAGAAACAGTACGTACAACAAAATATTGAGGACTAACTATCCAGGGCGACTGTAAGTGGAATGAACACATAAAACAAATAGTAGGAAAAGCAATTCATGAGAAGAATCTTAAGGAAATTGAGCCGTGGTGCGGCTCGCGTTGGTGATGTTTGTTGGTTTCCGCCCTCTGTTGGAGGCCAGAGGTATCGTTTAGTTGACATAGTTGCGCCGCCTTCTGTTGGTATCGTTTAGTTGGCATAGTTGCGGTTGTTTGTGTTCGAAGTAGAGCAGAGTCAATCACCCGTGTGGACCCGTAATAAGTGCGTGATGTTATGACAGATTGTTATCGCGCCGTCATGTACAGTCTGGTGGATCTGCGTACAGCTTAGTACTTGAACACCCTACTGCGTTAAAAGCACTTGGCAGTGTGATTAGACGGTGTAGCTACTCAACTGTGAATTAACAAAGCCGTGAAGAGATTTGTTTCATTCTGCCAACCATCGTCAGAGTTGTCACAGTGAGTTCAGTGTGCGTTTGCGTGCCTAATGGATTTGGTGTTACTCATTTGGTACGCCGTGCGATTGTTTCCGCAAATCGAGTTGGGTTTTAGTTAGTGCTAGTTTGTCTGGTGTTCTATACTGTGATTTGTTTGTTCTGATTTTCTGGTTTGTGGAAGCGGTCGGAAATCTGGTATTGGTTCTCAAAACAGAGGCGCCGTCTATCACTGATAAGTAAGGAGGGCGGAGGGCGGGGGGAGTTCATGTCATAGCAATCTAAATGACAGTTCCATGTTCGTACATTTGAGGATGTCGAGGGGTCGCTACAACACCAGAGTTTTAATATAGTTTAGTGAATCTATTTAAAATACCAATATTTAAATTGCGTGAAATCCACGTCCACATGAGTGACATCACTCATGCATTCAATACTGTTGCAGATCTTAAAGATTACTGTTCATTACTTCGAACAGTTCTGAATGACAGTTAATTATCACATTGATTTATTTATAAACTTTGGCACACAGTTGTGACTAATGAGATCAGTTGGCTGCCGGGTGTGAGTTATGAAGACGCTGCTATCATAGTGCGCGAGAGTTGATGCGCTCTAAGTAAGTACTCTTCCAGCAGCGGCGGCATACGGAACCTCTTGGGCGGGGGGGCACTCATCGTCGACGTCTCTCATTCGTGGCTGCATCTGGCAGCGACTGTCCTTAGCCTGTGATTCCGTCTTGAGGTACCTGCTTTACTATGGGACCTAACACTTCGGACGATACCGCAGAGAGTTGAACAAAAGATATATTAACATACAAGTTGTTGTTTATTTACTGCCTGAGTACTTTCATGGTTTGCCCATTTTCACAAGCCACGTATTACAGGAACAGTATTTGTTTGAGTGCATGTGTAGAATGTTGATAATGAAGGTATCAGAAATAAAATGATTCTAAGGAAACTTCTTGTATTCATGGTATGGTAGGTGTTAACAAAAATGGCTCTGAGCACTATGGAACTCAACATCTTAGGTCATAAGTCCCCTAGAACTTAGAACTGCTTAAACCTAAAAAACCTAAGGACATCAGACGCATCCATGCCCGAGGGAGGATTCGAACCTGTGACCGTAGCAGCAGCACGGCTCCGGACTGAAGCGCCCAGAACCGCTCGGTCACAAAGGCCGGCCTGGTGTTAAGAGTTCCAGTTACGTCATCGACGTGAATGTATCTCATTGTCAATAGTCTCCCCACAAAAGAAAACCTTTTCAGATATAGAAAAAATCTCAAGCAGAAGTTCGCGAATTAGTAGAAATACTGGCCACAACATTAGCCCACAACTCCTAACTTCAACGACCAAATATTTTTACAGAAAGATGGTCTCGCAATCGGTAGTTCCTTGTGTGGCACACCAGCAAATATATTTCTAGGCCACCTAGGAAAGAAATTTTTCGAAGAAAAGGATCACTGAAAAGAAAAATTACATATTTTCTAAGCGACGTTGATGACACCACTATTCTGTCTAATAGATCAGGAAAGGAAATAAGCGTCTTACGCGAACAGTATAAAAGCATGCACAAGAGACCGCGAGCTAAACAACAGCATTAACTAAACAACAGCATTAACTTCCTCGGTTTGACTGTTACGAACTTATATTCACTAGATACTTTCAATATCTTCCGCAAATCCACAATTACAAATATTTTGATTCATAGCAGCCGTTGTCACCCGTGGAGCCATAAAGAGGCATACCTTATGTCAGCAATAGCTCGAATCACCAAATACCCTCTCAGCAACGCACATATCATATCAGACCTAAGCCTTTCAGAGCAGTAGCAATGAGTAGTGACTATAGCCTAGTCTTAGTCAACAAACCATATAAAAAGATGTTTAATACAAAACACAATAGGATTGAAGATGAGACAAACCATATAAAAAGATCTTTAATACAAAACACAATAGGATTGAAGATGAGATCACGCTTACAAAGCCTGGAACACAAAAGAAAGGTAAATACTTCGAGATGAATCAGATAGAATAAGTTACACAGTACTCTGGACGTAGTGCAGTCCGCTGGATCCGGCTTTGGCGTATTGTTCCATCGTTGCATTTGGTTTATCGGACATCATGTAGCTTCGGCAAGATTGTCATTAGTCATTCGTTAGACTGCCATTAGTCTGAGTTACCATCTTGTGAAGTGAATGCAACTCTTGGCAGCCTATCTCATCGCTCGAGGAAGTGTTTGTTGATCTTCTCAAAGGTCGATTCCTGGAGCAACGTCTGGATCAGTTGCTTGTTTTTTAATCAACTTTTGCTATTGTATTTGCTGTTTCAAAACAGGTTTCAAAATTGTTTTAATATTATTGCCGTTCCTGACGCGTAAGGCCTTCAGCCGTGATTGTGGTCATCTCCTTAAAATTCTAATGTGGTATCTGCATTTTAGCAGTAATACTTAAAACCATATTTATTGCCATTCTTGGCGTCTGATGCCTTCTGTTGTGATTGTGGCGACTTGCCTTCAATATTTCGATACCTGTAAGTTGTAACTGCAGCGAGTTCTTAAACATTCTTAATTTATTGCCATTCTTGGCGTGTAAGGCCTTCAACCGTGATCACAACGTCGTTTTATTAAATATTATCTGCATCTGTATTTTATGGTGATTTGCTAAATTGTAACGCACTGAAAACAGTATTATTTACACAGTTGTTTATTCCTTCATTAATAACGTGTGGTATTTTTTATTTATTGTTGAGTCTGGAATTACTGTTTTAAAAATAAATGTGTGTATCTGTAATAGACAACCAATAGTAACTGAATACGGCTCTGTCCACAATCGTAATCGAATCCTGCATTCCCTTGACTAAAAGGTCACAGAAATGTAACTGATCCTCGAGGAAACTGGCTTACACGGCACCTGTTAGACCGATTCTTGAATGTTTTTCATTAATATGGGATCCTTACCAGGTAACACTGATAGAAGAGATAGAGAAGATCCAACGAAGAGCCGCGCGTTTCTTCACGGGATCGTTTAGCTGGTGCGAGAGCGTTACCGAGAAGCACAACAAACTCCACTGACAGTCGTTACAAGAGAGGCTTTGTACATCACAGTGAGGTTTACTGTTCGAATCTCGAGAAGACACGGACAACATGTTACTTCCTCTCACTTTCTCTCACATACATCTCGCTTAATGACCATTAGGAGGAAATTCGAGAAATTAGAAGCAATATAGAGGCTTACCGAAAATCAACATAACGACGCGACATTCGCGAATGGGATGGAGTAGGATGGATCAGTTAGTGGGAACAGAAATACCCTCCTGTGTGCATTATTAGGTAGCTTGCGGAATATGATGTAGAAGTAAATTTAGATGAGGTTATATGGCTAAAAGACATCGATGTTAAGATATTTTCAAGGAGCTGCTTGAAGTTCAATAAAGCGAGGTGGCTGTAGAAAGCGAGCCTTGGGTAGTGTGTGGCGGAGGTAATTTCTAAGAGTGTGTGCACTTATGAGTCGGAAGTAAGCCATCGTCATTTATCGATAAATTTGTTCTGCCAGAACGAAACGCATTTGAAGAGTTTGCAAGGGCGTTCCCACGCACCAGTGTGGCATCCTAGTGAATCTTCTGCTTTTATACGCAAGTATTCCAGTTTAGTGACCGTTCACGTGTTTGGTGGGAAATGCCAGCATGGGAGAGCATGGAACCATTGGTTAGCTGAACGTTGTCTTTAGGAAACGAGGTGGAATTAGCGAGGAAGAGTTGTAGCAAGTTCTGTTCCCTTGTAAATTTGAAATGTGGTATTTATTTGTGTGTCTTTCTCAAAAAATTGTTCAGATATCTCTGAGCACTATGGGACTTAACTTCTGAGGTCAGCAGTCCCCTAGAACTTAGAATCACTTTAACCTAACTAACCTAAGGACATCACACACATTCATGCCCGAGGTAGGATTCGAACCTGCGACCGTAGCGGTCACGCGGTTCCAGACTGTAGTGCCTAGAACCGCACTTCCACTCCGGTCGGCTATAAGCAACAGGTAATGAAACTTGCCAGTCAGAATCCTCAACTGGTAACTCTACGGCATGGGTGGCCAAGAACTCGGATCGTGAGCCATACCTGACACAAGTGCCATAGCACTCATCCTGGCTAGCCCACTTCAGCCCACAGCCACGCCAAGCTGTCTGAGCGCAGGGAGAAGGGGAAACTGTGAACGTGGCAAATTACGTAGTAATGCTGTCGAACAGCATACGACTTGGTTTTATATTTCAGGTTTCTCAATAATACTGGTCAAAAACGTAACAAATTTTCAGTATTATTTATTTTTGGCGCACGGATGACATAATATATTTTGTCTGGTACAAACAGTCAACATAAGATAGACGCAGACAGTTTCACAGGTTTTTGGATTCTGGTTGCTAAGTAATAGTCATTTATTTCGTTTCGTAGTACAAGAAACGCCCTTCACACACTTTTGTTGCTCAAAGTACTGTAGCACTTTTGCAGCCTTGTTATGGTGACGTGTAAACTCTGAAGAAATCATTGCAACGCCCTGGACGTATTTATCGTTAAAGGGATTCGCTTTTAAAACTGGAATGACCTTGCGTATCAGTTAGTTACATCTGTACATGCACAGGGGCGCTTTCAACTGAAACTGCAAGTGGACTCGGAAACGACTCGAAAGTAGATGTCCGACAGGCAGTGTTTAGGAAATGTCGTTGTAATTCTTTCAAGGCCACGATAAATTCTTCAATTCAAATGTTTTCTTTAATGGCAGTGAGCGTAGGGAAATGGGCTGTGTTTATCGGCATGTCTTTGACTTTTTTTTTTTAAATACATCCCCATTAAATCTGAAGGAAGTTGTTTCTCACCTTGCAATGTCTAATTGCGGGCAATATGCAACTAAGCCCACTTAAAATGTGAGCTTTGCAATTCAATCCGGATGTTCTAATTTTCATTCGTGCACTCCTTTTACCTTCATAAATTCGAGAATAGCGAATTTTAAATCTAAAAATCGTTCCACGCATGGCCCTTGACTTACACGACGTATTTTGCGGTAAGGCATGTAGTATACATACGTTTCATTCACTTTCATTGGAAACTGTTGCAACTGATACCGGAGTAATGCGTACAACTTCAGAAATTTTATTGTTCGTACCACCTGTTTCCCCATGTACTGCAAGCCTGCAAATTTAGCACAAAGTTCTTGATGTAAAAAAACAATGAATCCTGTCTGTTGATCACTAAAATTGTTTGTTTTTTTGGTGTCAACTAAAACTCTAAATTCCTTCTGTGTGGTATTATAACATCGTTTCATAGGAAAATACACGTCACTCATGCGACTGTATAAAATATATTGAGAATTTCTATCCCTCTTCTCTGTAGTTCCCATTCTTTTTTAATGGCTTGGGACGACAGTTAGCTAGAGTGCCTCGTTTTGTGCAAACACTCATCGGACCTCTGAACGTTCTCCATACCATGAATGAATAGTGAAAGGGAAACATTACTGACACTGCGGCTCTGGCGAACTGAATGGGGTTGTGCCAACCGAAAAATGCCACGCTGAAATACTCAATGAAATGTTGCGCTGTTCCGGATACTTCCGAGAAGAGTCGAGCAAAGCCGAGATCGGCTGGCCGTTGGCCCACACGCTGACCGCACATTCTGCATGATTGACGTTTACCTAACCATGGCTGGCTCTGGTAGACGGGGTCTGATTATCAATGACAGGCTTCGAAAATTACACCTACATATTTGTAAACAACATCAATGTTCATCGCAGAGAGCCCCTAGCACTGTACTGCATATTAAGATTTTGTCCCATTCCGATAACATATCAAGCATAGGAAGAATTACTCTGTATGCATTGCAGTCAATTTAATCTTATTTTAACGGTCCCTTCGGGATCGGTACATAGGACGTTGAATAATATCACCAGATTAGTCACTTAATACTGGTTTCTGAAATGCTGTAAAGTAGTTCTGGCGCCCATCTTCAAGAATTTTCCATGTCAGGTTTTTCTGTATTACCGTGATCCTCTCCGGTGAATCAAACATGTGACTGTTCTTGCCGCCTTTCATTGTTTATGTTGAATATCCCGTGATTGTCCTAGTTGAGGGACACTTTAAGATGGGATACCAAAGTGATTTTGTAAGTAGTCTACTTTGTAAACTGGCTACATCTTGCCAGTACTCTGGCAGTTCACCGAAGTATGTTACTAACGTTCCCTTCAGCTGACCGTTACAAATCCCATATTCATACAAACTGTTATATCCAGATATCTGTACAAGTCACCTGATTCCAAAAATTGTTACTCACTGACTTACTGTGCGATTTTTGTGAAAGAACAATTTTACCTTTCTGATGACTGAAAACAAGCTGACTCTATATCATTTTGCACCACCTACAAAAAGACATTAACATGGACGAGTATTACATTGACATACAAGCACTACCATTAACCATAAGTGTAATTGTGTTTATATTCCATGGAGGCAGTCTTACTTACTTAATCATAAGCAGTACGCTACAAACATTGTGTGTTATGGCATACAACCGAAAAAAATCTATTGCATATGTTCATTCACACATGGAAGACTACATCTGCACTGCCATATGAGATCGAAAACATCATACTAGTAGGAAATAACAAATTCCTCTCATGTGTAAATCACAAGATTTCCCATATTCAGACTGTGACGGAAATCAGCTTTTATAATTTCTAGCAAAGAATACACTCAGACGTAAGATACCTGATTATCGATAACGTACACCTCTTTAATTTACGTGCTTTGCCAGCGTGCCACTATGTGCAATTTTATCATAGTCTGAAACCACATATTGTCTAACATTTATTACAACATCAAGATAATGTACATCTCTTTAATTAACATGCTTTGCCAGCGTGCCTCTATGTGCAATTTTGTCATAGTCTGATACCACATATTGTCTAACATATATTACAACATCAACATAGGTTAATCAACAATGTGTTGCAACATCAAGGTGGTATGCATCAAATACACAGTATAAAACGGTATTTATACATACTGAAGGTAGAAATCCAAGTTTGTATTTTAAGTGACAAACATTACGAACAGCTATAAAGATGTGAAAGGTGTCAAACAAATAACACATCTTGCATTGAATACCTGAAACAGTTCCGGTTAAATCGATATGTTACATAACACAGTATATGTGAAAATGTATGAATTTTATTGATAGGCAAAGCGAAGTGTATAAACAACTCGACATTTCATGAATATAAATCATTAACATTCACACTAGTAATTGCACACAAGAAATTTTCCCAATATGAGCTGTAAGATGCAGTTTTCGGGGAAAGCAGAATTTTACGATGGCACGTCGTCCCACACGGCTGGAACACTCGCCACGGGATTCCTAGTGGACACAATGAGATGCTGGGGCCATTGCGTAGGACTTTGGCAAAAGCTGCTAGTTGTCCCTGCTTTTAAGAACGATCCTTCAGAAAGCCTTTCTACAGGAACACGGCGGGAGATCCCCTATAAAACGTCCAAAGAAACACAACTCAAAACATCGGAGACTGACTGGAGCCACCTGTGTTGAAGCTCACATGAAATGAAAAGCTGTTTATCTCCATATTATGTAGTAGAAGTTAAACTCTATCCCACGAAAGTAACGACGCCAGTGGTATGTTACAGAAACTCTAGTGGGTGGAGATATGACAAGTACGAATGCCCTGATTGGCCAGAAAAAAAATAAACTCGTGGCCACCCACTTTGATATTGGTAAATTGCAGACAGAGTAATTGGTTTCTTCTCTTGCAGGAAATCGTCGAGTGTTTGAGCAAGGCGACTCGCGCTGCGCTGAGACGATTGCAAGAGTCATTATGTGAACACTTGTTCACAGGTTCGTCTTAGCTCATACGGAGTTAAACTGCTGTATCCTAGTATGGAGAATCGCACTAAACACTGACAGTTAACGCTCTTGAGAGACTTGAGGTCAATGACTTATGTACAATTCCAGCCAAATAGCGTGTACGATGCCAATTAACTTAGCTAGGCAATAAATAGGAATATCGGCTTCACCAAAGACGTAGGAAATGCATCAGACTGGTCTTTGACAGTCAAGAGAGACTTTAGAATATATCTGAGATTAACAGCTCGTGCCGACACCCAACGCTGCCATCGCCAACGCAAGGTTATCACACACTCTCACGCTACACCAGCCAGTAATATTCAATTGACATTCAGAACCGCAGTCATCTCCGTCTCCCCTAGTTTTTGTACATTCAACCGTGACTTGTAGTTTAGCGTATTCACGATTGTTGGGCTTAACTGGAGCAGAAATGCGAGATGTCCGATCTAACAAAACTGACTGATCAGCCACTGTAGAGTAATGAATTGCTTTACATTTGTACTTCTTTTTGATTGCTCTTTACGTATTCCCCTTCAATTTTGGGTATCTTCATTGTGCATTTTAGTGTAATTGGTATCTCTGGCCCCAATTGTATTTAATTTGTTTGTATTTTTATCGACCTTTAGACATGGTCATCGACCATCTTACCATTAAAGAACCTTATAACAGTTAGGAATTTCTCTTCACAGTTGTGAACACCCAGTATCAATATTTCTCCAGCCTGTACGTAATTTTACAAACATTGCTGTCATGAAATCATACTTAGAGTAACAATAAACCTCAATAACGAAAATCTAAGATTTTCATTTTCGTTAATATCACTTACACCTGTACCTGTATACTAAGTTTTGTTAGCGATAACGTTTCCTTTACGTGACTGTAATGGAACCGTATTAAGATCATAGTCTGATTACATCACTGTCCATAGTGCTGCACTCTTCTGAACCCTACATGCGTGAAATGGTATCTTCGTATATTGCAGGCCATAGGTTCTGTGGTCTAGGGATAGCGTCTTTGATTCATAATCAAAAAACGTCTTTGGTCCCGGGATCGATCCCCGCCACTGCCTAAATTTTGATAAATAATCAGCATTGGCGGCCGAGGACTTCCGGCATAAGAAGTCAGCCTCATTCTGCCAACGGCCTTGTCTAAGAGAGCGGAGGAGCGGATAGAGGTTCAGGGCACTCTCTTGTCCTAGGGGTGGGAAATTGCCCCTAAAGGCGGAAGAATCAGCAATGATCAACGGCATGAGGATGCAGAAGGCAATGGAAACCACTGCATTAAAGACACTTAACGTGCATCCACAGGACATGTGGCCTGTAGTTGAAGTGTCATGATGATCTCTCCATTGGCAAAAGATTCCGGAATAGTTCCCCATTCGGATCTCCGGGAGGGGACTGCCAAGGGGGAGGTTACCATGAGAAAAAGATTGAATAATCAACGAAAGGATAACGTTCTACGAGTCGGGGCGTGGAATGTCAGAAGCTTTAACGTGGTAAGGAAACTAGAAAATCTGAAAAGGGAAATGCAAAGGCTCAATCTAGATGTAGTAGGGGTAAGTGAAGTGAAGTGGAAGGAAGACAAGGATTTCTGGTCAGATGAGTATCGGTAATATCAACAGCAGCAGAAAATGGTATAACATGTGTAGGATTCGTTATTAATAGGAAGGTAGGGCAGAGGGTGTGTTACTGTGAACAGTTCAGTGACCGGGTTGTTCTAATCAGAATCGACAGCAGACCAACACCGACGACGATAGTTCAGGTATACATGCCGACGTCGCAAGCTGAAGATGAACAGATAGAGAAAGTGTATGAGGATATTGAAACGGTAATGCAGTATGTAAAAGGGGACGAAAATCTAGTAGTCATGGGCGACTGGAATGCAGTTGTAGGGGAAGAAGTAGAAGAAAACGTTATAGGAGAATATGGGCTTGGGACAAGGAATGAAAGAGGAGAAAGACTAATTGAGTTCTGTAACAAGTTTCAGCTAGTAATAGCAAATACCCTGTTCAAGAATCACAAGAGGAGCAGGTATACTTGGAAAAGGCCGGGAGATACGGGAAGATTTCAATTAGATTACATCATGGTCAGACAGAGATTCCGAAATCAGATACTGGATTGTAAGGCGTACCCAGGAGCAGATATAGACTCAGATCACAATATAGTAGTGATGAAGAGTAGGCTGAAGTTCAAGACATTAGTCAGGAAGAATCAATACGCTAAGAAGTGGGATACGGAAGTTCTAAGGAATGACGAGATACGTTTGAAGTTCTCTAACTCTATAGATAAAGCAATAAGGAATAGTGCAGTAGGCAACACAGTTGAAGAGGAATGGACATCTCTAAAAAGGGCCATCACAGAAGTTGGGAAGGAAAACATAGGTACAAAGAAGGTAGCTGCGAAGAAACCATGGGTAACAGAAGAAATACTTCAGTTGATTGATGAAAGGAGGAAGTACAAACATGTTCCGGGAAAATCAGGAATATAGAAATACAAGTTGCTGAGGAATGAAATAAATAGGAAGTGCAGGGAAGCTAAGACGAAATGGCTACAGGAAAAATGTTAAGACATCGAAAAAGAATAATCGTCGGAAGGACAGACTCGGCATACAGGAAAGCCAAATAACCTTTAGTGACATTAAAAGCAACGGTGGTAACAATAAGAGTGCAACGGGAATGCCACTGTTAAATGCATAGGAGACAGCAGATAGGTGGAAAGAATATATTGAAAGCCTCTATGAAGGTGAAGATTTGTCTGATGTGATAGAAGAAGAAACAGGAGTCGATTTAGAAGAGATAGGGGATCCAGTATTAGAATCGGAATTTAAAAGAGCTTTGGAGGACTTACGGTCAAATAAGGCAGAAGGGATAGATAACATTCCATCAGTATTTCTAAAATCATTAGGCGAAGTGGCAACAAAACGACTATTCACGTTGGTGTGTAGAATTGAGTCTGGCGACATACCATTGGACTTTCAGAAAAGCATCATCCACACAATTCCGAAGACGGAAAGAGCTGACAAGTGCTCGTGCATCGAAGCTGCTTACAAGAATAATATACAGAAGAATGGAAAAGAAAATTGAGAATGCGCTAGGTGACGATCAGTTTGGCTTTAGGAAAAGTAAAGCCACGAGAGAAGCAATTCTGACGTTACGGGTAATAATGGAAGCAAGGCTAAAGAAAAATCAAGACACGTTCATAAGATTTGTCGACCTGGAGAAAGGGTTCGACAATATAAAATGGTGCAAGCTGTTCGAGATACTGAAAAAAGTAGGGGTATGCTATAGGGAGAGACGGGTCATACACAATATGTACAAGAACCAAGAGGGAATAATAAGAGTGGACGATCAAGAACGAAGTGCTCGTATTAAGAAGGGTGTAAAACAAGGCTGTAGCCTTTCGCCCCTACTCTTCAATCTGTACATCGAGGAAGCAATGATGGAAATAAAAGAAAGGTTCAGGAGTGGAATTAAAATACAAGGTGAAAGGATATCAATGATCGATTCGCTGATGACATTGCTATCCTGAGTGAAAGTGAAGGAGAATTAAATGATCTGCTGAACGGAAGGAACAGTCTAATGAGTACACAATATGGTTTGAGAGTAAATGGGAGAAAGACGAAGGTAATGAGAAGTAGCAGAAATGAGAACAGCGAGAAACTTAACATCAGGATTGATGGTAACGAAGTCGATGAAGTTAAGGAATTCTGCTACCTTGGCAGTAAAATAACCCATTACGGACGGAGCAAGGAGAACATCAAAAGCAGACTCGCTATGGCAAAAAAGGCTTTTCTGGCCAAGAGAAGTCTACTAATATCAAATACCATCCTCAATTTGAGGAAGAAATTTCTGAGGATGTACGTCTGGAGTAAAGCATTGTATGGTAGTGAATCATGGACTGTGGGAAAACCGGAACAGAAGAGAATCGAAGCATTTGAGATGTGGTGCTACAGACGAATGTTGAAAATTAGGTGGACTGATAAGGTAAGGAATGAGAAGGTTCTACGCAGAATCGGAGAGGAAAGAAATATGTGGAAAACACTGATAAGGAGAAGGGACAGGATGATAGGACATCTGTTAAGACATGAGGGAATGACTTCCATGGTACTAGAGGGAGCTGTAGAGGGCAAAAACTGTAGAGGAAGACAGAGATTGGAATACGTCAAGCAAATAATTGAGGACGTAGGTTGCAAGTGCTACTCTCAGATGAAGAGGTTAGCACAGGAAAGGAATTCGTGGCGGGCCGCATCAAACCAGTCAGTAGACTGATGACCAAAAAAAAAAAAAAAAGGTTCAACAGCAAATTCCTAAAACACATATATAAAATACATATAGAGCGTCCTTCCACAGATGTGGTAACAAGATCAGAACCAGTCTCACATGTGTTAGAGATGTCATGGCGATAAAACAATGTACGTAATCTTGATGGTAAAGAAAGAAATGGACACATCATTTTAGTTCAGT
Organism: Schistocerca gregaria; assembly: GCF_023897955.1. Lineage (NCBI taxonomy): Eukaryota > Metazoa > Arthropoda > Insecta > Orthoptera > Acrididae > Schistocerca > Schistocerca gregaria. The sequence continues at coordinate 350,611,363 of NC_064922.1, read as the reverse complement.
TATAGGCTTGTTGGTGGCATGACTGGAACAGGGTGTATTCAGCCTCCTGACGCCAGCTGTGGAACTAATTGACAGAGCAGTGGCCACCCCAGGTCTCCTAACGTGGCAACGGCCAGGAGAGCAGTGTGCTCACCATACAACTCTCCATGCTGCATATTGATGACGACATTGGCTGAGGATGACACGGCGGTCGTTCGGGTCCCATACGCCTGTCTGCGCCCTGAAAGGTGCTGATTCCCTTTTCTTCCCTTTCAGACAGTACTTCGTTATAGATAACAGCATCGTCTGTAAAAGAAATCTGAGTCTTCTATTAACATTTGACTGCCATGTTATTAACATTCATTCAGCGCCCTTACCTGTGGCACACTTAACATTAGTCCCATCATAGATAACATGCTGCGTCCTTCCTACCAAGAAACCCTCAGTCCAGTCACAAATTTTATTTGAAACCTCCTGCAAACATGCTTTTGTTGGTAAACGTTGGTGTGAATATCAAGTACATGGAAAAACTGGTGGCCTCTCTCGCTGAAGTGAAACCATCATCAAGGCTAGAGGTTGTGTTACGTGATCTTGTGTACAAGTGACGTATGTAGACCAACAAATGACATAAACACATATGATCAGAACGAAAGTGCAGTTGGTACTCATCTGAACACTGACAAAGATAAAACGTAAAAGATATTTTAAAAATTTTAGACGAGACCGCTACTAGGTACCATATAAACACCCTAGAAGAAGTGGAAATCTTGGTTCATGGCAAAAGAGAACGATAACATTTGCTTAACGAAAAAAATTATTTCGTATTAAATTGGTACTGTGACATCTTGCAGGATTTACTAGTGTAGGGGAGGCTGGGCCGAGGATGGTGCTTGCCTTTGGTCCATCTTGACTGCATTGCCAAGGACATTGCCAGGTGTGACAACATCAAAAGTAAACACAACAGCCGCGAGATGATGACGGTAGAAAAGTTTATAGCTCCTGTAAAGATTTAATGCCCTCGCTCTTTACTTTAATAACAAAAGCATTATGGGCCCAGAATCAAATTTTCACTCTGCAGCAGAGTGTGCACCGATATGAAACTCTCTTCGAGATTAAAACTGTGTACGAGACCAAGACTCGAACTCGAGACCTTTGCCTTTCTCGGACAAGTGTTCTACCCACTAAGCTATCAACCGTCACAGCGTTGCTCCCACCTTGCAAACTCCACAGAAGTTCTCCTGCGAAACTTGCGGGAAGATCTTCTGGAACAAAGTATATTTAAGAAACATGGGTTAGCCAATGCCGCAGGGCTGTGTCTTGGTCCAGCACACAGTTCTGGTGTGCCAGGATGTTTCAAACGCGTTATTCCTTTTATATTCATGTTACAAAAAGAAAAAAAGCGATGCTGCATATTTTACAGTAGAGGAAAAGATACGTTTTTCTCTGTCTTATTTAAGTTTAAGCCTTAATGTTAAATTATTTTCATCTTCAGACTTGTCCACTTTATAACATTCTAAGGGGAAAAACGCCTCGATGGACTTATCCTTGAATGTGACAAAATCGGCAGATGTGGTGAACGTGTACAGACAAACAGATGATTAAAATTGCTGAAGAATGGGTGATTTATTCAAGAAAAAGAGCTTCCAAAAATGAGCAAATCAATAACGCGCTATTCCATCTGTGGCCCCTATGCAAGCAGTTATTCTTCTTGGCACTGTCTAATTTTGTCGGATGTCCTCCTGAGCAATATCGTGCCAAATTCTGTGCAATTGGCTCGTTAGGTCATCAAAATCCCGAAATGGTAGGAAGGCCTTGCCAATAATGCTCCACTTGGGAAGAGATCCGGCGTCCGTGCTGGCCAAGGTGGCGGTTGGCAAGCGCGGAGACAAGCAGCAGAAATTCTCGGGGCGTGCGGGCGGGCATTAACGTGTAGAAATGTAAGCCCAGGATGGCTTGCCACGAAGGACACCAAAACTGGGTGCAGAATATCGTAGACGTACTGCTGTGGTGTAAGGGTGCCTGCTATGAAAAGAAATAGTGTTGGATGTCTGGCCGAATGGCGGGCAACAGTCAGGTTGATATCCCGCCACTGCTCGGAGCGTCTCCAGAGGCGTCTTTGGCCTGGAATCTCGTTGACTGAAGAATCGTGTTCCCGCTTCGAGTAGAGAAGACTTGTCTGTGGTAGGGTGCCAGCTTAACCCTCCCCCGTCATTCGGTCCGACTATGAGGAATGATGCTCTAAGGTGCCATTTGTTGTCATAGTAGGACCCCCTTGTTTGAAATCCGTTACACCCTTACAATACAGCGGTACGTCGACGATAGTTTGCGTCCCGCTTTTTTGCCCTTCATGGCAAGCCATCCTGATCTTACATTTCTACCTGATAATGCCCACTCACACACGGCGAGAGTCTCTACTGCTGGTCTTAGTGCTTGTCAAACGCTATATCGGTCGGCGACGTCGCTGGATTTCTCCCCCATTGGAACATTATGGGCAGGGCCTTCCAAGCAGCTCGGGATTTTGACGATCTAACAGGACCAACTGGACAGAAAATTTTTTCCTTGGAGTTTACAGCATCGTTATTTATTATTAAATAATTGTGGATGTCCATCTTACTTCATGTCCGCCCCCGATAGCTGAATGGTCAGCGTGACGGATTGTTAATCCTCTGGCCCCGGGTTCAATTCCCGGATGGGTCAGGGAATTTTCTCCTCCCAGGGACTGGGTGTTGTGTTCTCCTCATCATCATCCTACCATCCTACCATCCTCACCGATTGCAGGTCACCGAAGTGGCTTCAAATTAAAAGACCGGCACTCAGCGGATGGTCTGCCCGATGGGTGACCCTAGCCATACAGTTAAATAAATTTTACTGCATGGACGAGGGACTTCAGCTGATGAAGCGTATCAGCTGTATCAAAAATAACTATTCTATCACATGACTAGCTTTGGCGTCACATTACCGCCATGTTCAGGCCCCACCACTGCCAAAAGAATATTTGATTTCCTTGAAGCTTTTACTGTGGGATCTTTGTTACTAGCACATGTCGGCTAGCTTCCACGAGGAGTCTATACTCCACACAGTGTTGTCTCCAGTGCAGTGCACGTTAGGTACATATGATTGCACTGTGCTAGTAACAAGGATACCACAGTAAATGCGCCAAGGAAATAAAATACTTTTTCTGCAGAGGTGGGACCAGAGGATGGCAGCAATCTGCCGCCGAAACTAGTCGCGTGGCAGAATAAAGACATTCTCAAGATACAGCTGTGGTGGTACTTTTTCTCATAGAACTGTGTGATTAATTTGTAGTCATTAATTTTATTTTTAACGTGGAAAGTCTAATTATAATTAAAGAAATCTAACGACCACAGAATGTTACCCACGATAGGTTGCCTTACTAAGCAACACTAGTCTAGAAGTGCATATATCAGCTGAGAAGGTACAGAGTATGGGGGTTTTTAAACGAGGTGTGTTCAGTTTATTCTATAAATGTATTATTGTAATAACTGTAGAGACACTACTTCTCATTTTTTTCTCTGTATTTGACACATTTTGATGACGGCTGTAGCTGAAACGCTGTAAGACGTAAAATTAAAAAAAGAAAAAAGAAAGTGCAGCGATCAAGGCTGTATTACACGGTATAAGCGAAATGCCTCCTATAGTTGACTGGTGTGCCTACTTTTATGTTTTTTTCTGAGTTCATGAGTGCCACATGGACTTTTATATACGATTTTTATTTTTGGCTAAGAGCGACAGCATAGAGCGCTAAGTATGCCTTAGTTAAGAGGATTATTGCACGTTCATATCTTTCCCCTGGCACGCCTTCTTTCCTTTTGCCTACCTCGAGGTCGTCATGCACTTTTCATTAGCGTTCTGGAAAGCAGTCAGTGTGAGCTCCGGTATTAGCCCGTCCACTACACGACGGGTGTCGTAGAAGCGGGAGGCTGAGCGCAAAGCCGGCCGGATGCTGCACTCCGCCCACGCCCAGCGGAGGCCGCAGGGTGGCAGGGCAGCTTAGGCGGGGGCCAGGCAGAGGTCGCTGTTTCCAGAACACAAGCACAGTGGTGCAGTCCGGCCGGCCGGCTGAGCGAGAGGGCGGTCAGCTGATCGATGCGGCTCCGCCACCTGCGCGCCATTAAATTGAATTACTACGTGCGATCGGCAGGCGCCGCTTCTAAGCAGTCGCAATAAAAGTTTTAATTAAACAGTAATTGGCGCGCAGTTTTACGGTGGGCGCGCGACCGGTTGCCCCTGCGTTTCCACTCCCGTGCCACCTGCAGTGCACCCTGCTGTACTGCTGTCCTCACCGGACAGTGGGCTTCGTCCGTCCCTGTATTCGAGACGTGGAAACTCTCCTGTTACTGGCAGAAGGGACCTTCCTGTTTTACACGTTGAACTCACAACGACGCAAATGGCGACAAGTATCCATATTATTAGTCACACTTCTTTATTTTTGCTTTTATTTACTACAGTGAAGTTTTGTTAATCATCACACTTTTTTTATCGGACGCATTTGAAGGAAGTACCTGGAATAAGAATTTTTTGCATATTGCAGCCCCGTCAGCAACTGTGGTAGACTAGAATTTTGAAGGAATCAACCTCAGTTGCGCAAATTTTCCGATATTTACCAAGTTTCGGCTAAATTAATCTACTCTTCTTCAGAAGCATAAAATCACTATAACATGTCAGAGTAAGGCACAGTCAACAATTAAATTAAAACCTACAGTATATAACATTCTGCGTGGTGTCTGTTATATATCGTGTCTCCCTACCACTTTCGCGCAACGACGCTCTGAGCGTGTTTTTTAGGGAATGGACTAGTTTGAACCTGGGACCTGTTGCTGGTAAGGAGAGACTAGCGATGATATAACCAAATACTTAATGATTTCAGCGTCAGCTCCACTGCACTCCCTGTAAAAGAATCTTAATACTAAATAAATTTAGTGGAAGGGCTTCAAGGGTTTCCTATTTTTAGTTAGCTGGTAAAATAACGTCGAAAAAGCAGTTAAGTTTTCCATTGGAAATTTTATTCTACTCACAAAACATTGTTTATAAATTGCACTATTGATAAAATGAAATGTTTTAATACAGGATGGTAAAAACCAACTGCGTTCAACAAAAATGTGAACGAATATTCCCTGAGTGCGTTCCCAAGTTCTACAATGGATCGAAGGATGACATTTTCCATATCACATCTATAATCTAGGTTTAAATTAAGTTTCACAAGAGAGAAAACTATCAAAATGGTCTACAGTGACCCTCAATTATCTTTATTTACTTATCTAACTTGTCGTAAATTACAGTGGCTGATGTGGCTTCTCATTAACTAATAACATAAAAATCATCGCGTTTCAGATTAGTACTTCAAGTGGCAAATGTGAACAGCATGAGCTTTAATTGACGATCGACACTAGTATTACCCAAAAAGGGGTGTAGCAGATGAGACTTCTGCAGTTATGAGTGAAGCCTTATGTGCTGTTATGCGGCATCACGTGCGTTCATTACCTTGTCGGTGTTCGTCAGGGGGCCACGCGCAGCACAGCTCCGCTCACCTCGCCGTCTCGGAAGCAACTCCCTCCTAACTTCCCCTTACTACAATTTACCGAAGTTGGTAAAAAAAAAACTATCTGGCTGTATTTTCATCTGACCAATCAGGGTCTCAATGTTAACCTTAAGCTCCGCCTACAAAAATTCTGTCTATCCAATGAGAAACGTTATACTTTTCGTGGCGGGGCAATGTTTTTAAAGTTTTCAACGTAAGAGAGACCCGAAAAAGTCTCACTCTAAAACTTGATGCTGGCGTTGTCCTAGTGGGTGTCCAGTCCGTCCCTTATCGTAGGGCCTTCTAGCTTAACACGGTTCTGCTCTCGGCTTCTGTTCTCGTTTCTCCCCTCGGAACTGCGTCTGTCTCACGGTGGGAAGGTATGACATGCAATTAGGCATTCTTGTGTTGGTCTGTGGTATTCCATTTGCTCACTCATTACTCGTATTAATTTGGTTAATTTAATGTCACGATTTATTCGGAGCTATGTTACATACTACTGGATTTGCTTATCACGTCAGGGTTTTCATGGAAGGTATTGGATTTGCCTGACACCTTACAAGTACCGTGGTACCATGTCGAAATAAAACTACTTAACTGAAGCCAATGTACTTACCGCTGCAAACCGACCACGTGGTGAAGTTATACCGGGCCTGGACTTCAGTTAAGTAGTTTGAATTGGACATGGTACCACGGTACTATAGGTTTTCATTTTAATGTTGACTTTGCCTTACTCTGGCATGTTATAGTAATTTTATGCTTCTGAAGAAGGCTAGATTAATTTAGCCGAAACTTGGTAAAGGCCAGGAAATTGGCGTTAATTTAGCCGAAACCTAGCAAAGACCAGAAAATTTTTCGCAACTGAGGCTGATTCCTTCAAAATATTCCCTGGAATAATCTAAAACTGCCAGATAATGTATAAAGTGAATCTCTGTATGTTACCTACTGTTGTGCTTTACCTCGCTGAAAGTACTAGCCTTTCCAAGCTTGATTTGTAATGTATTTCCCTTTGGAACTTTTACATTATACAGCACAGATGTATCATAACGTTCTGATAACTGCTTATAATGTCTTGCTGCAGTTCTGCAATATATTGTAGCCAGGCGACCAGTGCGAAATTTTCGCACTTTTATAGTTTTAAATAATGACAGTATTTGTAATGCGTGTAGTCGTTGTGATACGAGTATTTGTGCGAAGGAAAGGGAAACGTCTTTAAAAATGAACCGAACGATGTGTAATTATAATAATCATGAATTTATGTTACACACTTGTATATACATTTATATATGATACAGACTTGTATATACATTTTCTTGTTACATGTGGTTTCCAATGTTTGTCCCGGCCTGTACGACGGGCAGGGCTCGGGGGTTGTCAGTAGGGAAACAAAACCTACAACTTTAACTCGACAAACATTTTCAGTTACAGTGTGCACGTTAGGCCGTAACAGCGACTCGTAAATCACAATTCGAAGCGACAATGCCAAATACGTTCGTTGTTGCAGAAAGTATATTATTAAGTCACACTAATACCCAAGAAAGGAATTAGGACCGAGTGGGGTGGCGCAGTGGCTAGCACACTAGACTCGCATTCGGGGGGAGACGGTTCAATCCCGCGTCCGGCCATCCTGATTTAGGTTTTCCGTGATTTCCATAAATCGCTCCAGGCAAATGCCGGGATGGTTCCTTTCAAAGGGCACTGCCGATTTCCTTCCCTGTCCTTCCCTAATCCAATGAGACCGATGACCTCACTTTCTGGTCTCCTCCCCCAGACAACTCACTCAAAAGAATTAGGAGTAATCCGCTGAATTACAAACCCATGTCACTAACGTTGATTTGCAGTGGGTTTTTGTTACATATACCGTGTTCGACCATAATGAGTTACTTCTAAGGAAACGATTTATTGACAAGTAGTCGTCACGGACTCGGAAAGCAGCATTCTTGTGAAACACAACTAGCTCTTCATTCCAACGAAGTAATGAATGCTATCGACACGGCAGTTCAAATTGATTCCATATTTTTAGATTTCCGGAAGACTTTTGACACCGTTCCTCACATGCGTCTTCTAATCTAATTGCTAGGCCTATGCAATATCGACTCAGTTACTTGATTCGCTTCGTGATGTCCTGTCAGAAAGGTCACAGTTCGTAGTCACTGACGAGACATTGAGTAAAACTGAAGTAACGTCTGGCATTCCCCAAGGAAGTTTTATACCCATCTGCTGTTCGTGATCTACATAAATGTCCTAACAGGGAATCAAAGCATACCTCAGAAATTGATTGCAGATGATGCAGCCATTTTCCGTCTTGTAAAAATCAAAACCAATTGTCTAATGATGTAGACAAGGTATCTGTATGTTAAGAAATGTGTCAATTGACTCTAAATAGTGAAAAGGGTGAAGACATCCACATGAATACGGAAAGAAATCCACTAAATTTCGGTTGCACGATAAAACACACAAATCTGAAAGCTATAAATTCAACTGAATACTTAGGAGGTACAATTACGAATAACTTTAACTAGAACGATGACACAAAAAATGTTTTGGGTAAACCAAACTAAAGACTGCGATTTATTGGCTGAACGCTTAGAAAATGCAAGTCGTCTACTAAAGAGACTGCTTTCACTACGCTTTTCCGCCATCTTTTGGAGTAGTTATGTGCAGTGTGGGACCAGCATCAGATCGGACTGACGGAGGACATCGAAAAAGTTCAAATAAGAGAATCTCGCTGTGTATTATCACGAAATAGGGGAGAGAGTGCCAAAGACATATTACGTGAATCGGGGCGGCATTAATTAATTGCGGGAGGATCTTCTCGTGAAATTTCAATCACTAAGTTTCTCATCCGCTTGCAAAAATATTCTGTTGGCTTCCACCTACTTAAAAAGAAATGATCATCTTGATAAAATAAGAAAAATCAGAGCTCCCGTGGAAAGATTTAAGTGATCGTTTTTCCAGCGCGCCTTTGGAGAGTGTAACGGTAGAGAAATAGCTTGAAGGCGGTCCGATGAACCATCTACTAGGAACCTCATTGTGAATTGAGAAGCAATCATGTAGATGTAGATATGGAAAAGTCAACTACGGGCAGAAGTAACGGCCTACCTCAGTGGTCACGGATATTCTCTATGACAATGCTGTATACAAAATATTCAATTAACAAGCACTTTAAAAACATAAAGCCGCATTTGTAGAAAGACAATATGAAAAGTTAATTTCTTATTAGTGATTATAAGTTACATTCGAAAACATAGGTATGAAACTGAGCATACATGGTCCTCTTTTACCTATGGCAGTTAAAAATCTCTTTTATGTTAAAATTTTCCACAAATAGTAAGTTTTATCCCAAAATGGTATGGGGTATCATAAGGTGGTTCCAAAGCTTTCTAACGATACCTCATTCATCTATGTGTTGAGAGGAAGGGGTGTGTTCCATCGGAAACTGTGCAACATAACAGGTTTGAAATGCAGAATTCTCTATATTGTGCAGTTGCAACGACATGTAGCACAGCATCACAACAACAGCAACAATAACAACAACAGCAGGTACTAACACCAGTCGATCTCGCGTCCTCAACCTACCTTTCCTCTCACCCAACACCATTCTCGAACACGAACACATTAGGCACAGGTTAGGTTATATGTTATCAGTCACTTATATTTAGATATTTTAGTTACTATTTTCATATGCATGCAATAAAACCGACGCACTATCAGCAAAATATGCTCGAAACTCATTGTAATGTACTAAATTAAAACAAAATAATAATGTAATTGGTGGCAGCAGGAAACAAATAATTTTTGCCATATTATGCCACGGTAATTACATTTAGACATTGAGGCCACATTTTGGTTTACGAGTGGTCTTGCAAGGAATAATAAATATTTGAAAGGGAGTGATATAATTTCGAGTTCAAATTCATATAAGTGTTCGCCTAATTTTCGCTGCAGCATGCGGTCACTGTAGTCTGCATTCGTTCTCATTATTGTCAGATTTACTGAAATGAAATTACAAAAGCTGGTGTTTAAAATTTTTCCCAACTTTTCATTATTTGTTGGCACCATAAAGTATTTATAGTCGACGCAACACGTAGTTCTAATAATATTTAACGTCCATTATTTTAATTACAATATGTGTAGTAAGCCAGCCTTAGTTATATTGCATGAACATTCTACTTTTTGATACTGCGTCTATTTGTGGCAATTCAGCTGCAGCTACTAAACTCTTCTTTCCGTTCTTGTGGTAACTCCCCGTCACTCACGAGGGCGACATTGACAATGTTTGTAAAATCAAACGAGGATTAGATTTTTATTGTTTTTCAAAATATTCCTCTTTAACATCAGTACATTGTGCCATTCGATAAAACCAGTCCTTAAAGCAATGATGCCTTCTAGAGGCAATTCAGAAACCAGATTTTAATAATATTCCACTACTTCATCTGATGGCAAAAAGTCATTCTACGCAAATTATCTTTAAATTTAGGAAATGGAAAAAAATGAACGCACTACCAAGTGAGTAAAAACATTTTATCTTAAAATAGGAGCAGTCTGATGTAATAATCTTTTTTTAATTTATCTTTCCACAGCAACATTTTTCGACACTGGAAAGACTCAAATTTCTTCAGAGAGATTACAGTTGCTTCCTGCAGCACTAAATTACTTCTTAGAATTAATGATAAAAAAACTGAACAAACAATGAAGGAATGCTAATCCGCATTTAACGAACGATTAGCGTGATTCAGAATGCTTTGGGAAAGCAAAGCACGAGAACTTAAAAAAGTCCTTTTTTTCATTTAACCGCTCATATTGATAAAATAGAATTGTGGAAAGGCGAAGTCATTTTCCTTAAACGGAAGTTATTGTAAAGAAATTAGAGTGGTAGATGTTTCAATATGTTGATTACACAGATAATACTTCACGTTCTCTGTCCCGATGTTCATGACTGTAAGTTATTTTTGCTTATTTATTTGATGCTTATTTAACCTGAGCACAGTAGGGCCGTAAGACTTCTGTTGCATGTGACCAGGAACAACGTGTAGAAAAGACAATACAAAACCTTCCATTAAAAAAAAGCACTCCGTCGTGAGGCCACGAGCGGCCTATCGGGACCATCCGACAGCCGTGTCATCCTCAGTAGAGGATGTGGTAGGAGGGAGGGTGGGGTCAGCACACCGCACTCCCGGTCGTTATGATGGTTTCTTGACCGAAGCCACTTCTATTGGGTCGAGTAGCTCCTCAATTAGCATCACGAGGCTGAGTGCACCCCGAAAAATGGCAGCAGCGCATGGCGGCTGGATGGTCACCCATCCAAGTGCTGGCCACGCCCAACTTCGGTTCCATTAACAATAATAATAACAATAATGATACTAATAATATGACACTAATAAAAATAATAATTATTATAACAGTAAATACCAAAGTAAACATCACAAAAAGTTTCATAAAATGCTCACATAAATATGGAGTACAGAGAAAATTCCACAGGAATGGAGATGTGCATTGATTCGCCCGTTCCCCTGCAAGGTCAAGGCAAGAGCTAGTAATTACAGAGGTATCTCGTTATTACCAGTCACCTACAAAATTCTTTCCAAGGCATTACTCAACAGTCTAGAACACAAGATGATCCAAAAATAACAGAATAGCAAGAAAGCTTCTGAGATGAATGATTTTGTATTGAACGGATCTCGAGTCTGCAAAAGCTCCTGAAGGGCACAATGCAATCACGTTCGTGATTTTTTAAGAAGGCCTACCACTCCATAGACTGGCAGACTCTTTGACGCACTAGAAGAACATGGAGTAGGCAGAAAATCTGGGACACTCATAAGACATCACATCCAAAGTAACATTTACAGGGGAAATATCAGACACAATCGAATTAAGTACAGTGGTCAAAAAAAGGGATGGTCTCTCACCGCTTTTATTGAACATTGTCTTGGACAAAATTATCAAACAACGAGAAGAAAAAGCTAAATGAATTTAGTTAGGAAGAACATGTGGAAATAAGCAATCATAAAAAGCCTAGCATTTACTGATAATCTGGCAATACTCAGCAGCAGTCGACAAGAAGCAGAAAAAGCACTTACATGAAGTCTCTGCCAAAAGAGGTCTACAGATATTGTATTAGAAAAGAGTAACAACACACAAGTTATGCACACAAAATACGGCAAGATTAACGGAGTGGAAGATTCAAATATCTTGAATATTATGAGCAATATGTACAATTAGGAGCTTCAGACAAGGTATCCAACATAGAAAGAACAGAAAAAGTTCAGAAAGGGTACATGCCGACAATGACGCCCTACAATAAAAAAGTGTCAAGACGGGCAAAACTCGGGCACTCTGCCGGAAGCACTTTACGAGTCAGAAACCAAGCACTGCAGAGACAGAAAAAAATGGAGCGTAAATTCCTTGCACTATCTTAAGAAGGTGAGAGTGTTGTACCATGCCAGCTCTGTAACAGAAATATAATGTATTTTCTAATTCCATTTTCAAAACATATCACACATTTTGCGTGCAACAGTCTTTCTCTGAAAGTACAAAAATTACTCCGAAATATTAACGTTTTTGCAAGGGTCAATAAATATTCTAAAGCAGACAGTAGTCAGAAACCTAGCGTTCGATTGAAATTTAAAAGCGTTCTAATGAGAAAACCTTGTCAATACCGCATTTAATAGTTTTCCTGTTACATTTCTACTCCACCAATAACCAGTAAGTCAAGGATAGCCGACATCAGGAACAAAGAACACAGCGTATTAGCTGTCTTGTATTCCTTAATAAACAACAGGTCGTCTCTCCTACTTTATAAATCTGTAACTCAACCAGTCATGTTGTAAGCCAGCTCAATATGGGGATAAGCCGGGTGTATCCGTCTGCACAAACTTTAGGTTGTTCGAAACAGGGCATTTCGCATAATATTGAATGCTCCATCGTTCGTTGCGAATGCCACTATTCACAATGACTTACAAATAAAGACTGTTCCAGAGGAGATCTGATCCATATATCAAGGCTTTCGTGCCAAACTTCCATCCTCCGACACACAATTCGTGAATTGTCCACGTGTCATCTCCATGTCCAGCACAGACATAAACCTCTTAAACTGCTGCTGTTATCTCATCGGTAATCGAAACTGAGGCTGACATGCAGCGTGCAATGTCCTAACCATTGTCTCACACATTTATTTATGTCCCAATCACACATCAATGTAAATAATATTGTGTAATATTGCAAATTTTCATATTGTACATTATAAACTGTTTTTCTCTATTATTTCTCAATGTTTACTGCACAACAATTATGTATTACGCTATTTGTAATTCTCGCATTATTTACGGTTGCTAATTACTCAGTCATTGTAACGCAAAATCTGAATCCACGTTCTGCGCTCAGTTGTAGTGTTTTTGTTGCCTGTGTGGCGAACGTTTTGCGCCATTCCTGTCATGTTCTGCTAGATGTACGAAATGTTGTGTACTTGGATCCAAGGACCCTCGGATCGGAAATTATAAAATAAAGTAAGTGACAGAAAATTAAGTAGTACTATCATCAAAAACCAATCACAAGTTAAAAGCATTTTGAAATATAAGCTATTGAAAACTAAGGCAAATCTTCAGTTTCAGTACAGGTGAAACTCTTAACACATTGCAAATAGCAAATTTTCCGTGGTAAACGCCTTTCCTACGTTTCAAGATACAAGACTGTGTGTGGCGGTGTAGTATAGGCTTAACGTTATACAACTACACTCCTGGAAATGGAAAAAAGAACACATTGACACCGGTGTGTCAGACCCACCATACTTGCTCCGGACACTGCGAGACGGCTGTACAAGCAATGATCACTGCCGCCGTCGGTGTCAGCCAGTTTGCCGTGGCATACGGAGCTCCATCGCAGTCTTTAACACAGGTAGCATGCCGCGACAGCGTGGACGTGAACCGTATGTGCAGTTGACGGACTTTGAGCGAGGGCGTCTAGTGGGCATGTGGGAGGCCGGGTGGACGTACCGCCGAATTGCTCAACACGTGGGGCGTGAGGTCTCCACAGTACATCGATGTTGTCGCCAGTGGTCGGCGGAAGGTGCACGTGCCCGTCGACCTGGGACCGGACCGCAGCGACGCACAGATGCACGCCAAGACCATAGGATCCTACGCAGTGCCGTAGGGGACCGCACCGCCACTTCCCAGCAAATTAGGGACACTGTTGCTCCTGGGGTATCGGCGAGGACCATTCGCAACCGTCTCCATGAAGCTGGGCTACGGTCCCGCACACCGTTAGGCCGTCTTCCGCTCACGCCCCAACATCGTGCAGCCCGCCTCCAGTGGTGTCGCGACAGGCGTGAATGGAGGGACGAATGGAGACGTGTCGTCTTCAGCGATGAGAGTCGCTTCTGCCTTGGTGCCAATGATGGTCGTATGCGTGTTTGGCGCCGTGCAGGTGAGCGCCACAATCAGGACTGCATACGACCGAGGCACACAGGGCCAACACCCGGCATCATGGTGTGGGGAGCGATCTCCTACACTGGCCGTACACCTCTGGTGATCGTCGAGGGGACACTGAATAGTGCACGGTACATCCAAACCGTCATCGAACCCATCGTTCTACCATTCCTAGACCGGCAAGTGAACTTGCTGTTCCAACAGGACAATGCACGTCTGCATGTATCCCGTGCCACCCAACGTGCTCTAGAAGGTGTAAGTCAACTACCCTGGCCAGCAAGATCTCCGGATCTGTCCCCCATTGAGCATGTTTGGGACTGGATGAAGCGTCGTCTCACGCGGTCTGCACGTCCAGCACGAACGCTGGTCCAACTGAGGCGCCAGGTGGAAATGGCATGGCAAGCCGTTCCACACGACTACATCCAGCATCTCTACGATCGTCTCCATGGGAGAATAGCAGCCTGCATTGCTGCGAAAGGTGGATATACACTGTACTAGTGCCGACATTGTGCATGCTCTGTTGCCTGTGTCTATGTGCCTGTGGTTCTGTCAGTGTGATCATGTGATGTATCTGACCCCACGAATGTGTCAATAAAGTTTCCCCTTTCTGGGACAATGAATTCACGGTGTTCTTATTTCAATTTCCAGGAGTGTAGTTTCGAAAATGTGTAGGACTTTGCTATCAATAAAATTTTATAACTTAAGAATTGACAATATGGTTTTATAGGGTTAATATAGGGAGTCAATAATTAAAGTTGCAGTTGAAAAACGCTGTAGAAAGACAACAACGGCGCAGCACACAGCTGTTCCTCAGCTTACGTCCGCGACGCCCAACATGAAGGATCGCTAGCTGCTAGCAAAACAGAAAAACGATTAACGAATATTTTACCAATGGATGACGTTGTAAGTGTCATAACGGCTACAAATCACAGATGAATCGCATTGCAACGGCCACGGACTTAGATGCACAGTATATAGTAATTATATGTGCATTCCTGAACAAGTTCGGTAGTAAACAATTGTACAATGTTAATTACTTAGCACATCCACCACGGTAAACTCTTATGACGTTGGATAGCAAAACTGTTTCTAACAGTGTTGTGGCGAAAAGACGCATAAAAAGCACACATTACATCTATTTTTAACTGTCCTGGGGCCAAAAATCGCATAAAGAGCTAAATTCCATCGCTTTCTTTATGGTCCTTGGGCCAAAAACGACATAAAAAGCTAAAGACAACGGTTTATAATTGAGACTGGCACAAGACATGTTCAATATCCTGTCCACCTTTTTCTGCCGTAAGTTGCAATCGAGAATCAGCATATTCCACAACAGATTGGAATGTCTCGTTCAGAATGCATTGGGCAATGAATGCCATCAATTCAGCTACGTTCATAGTTGTAGCACTGAACACAACATCCTTTACAACGAAGTGCCAAACAAACTGGCATAGGCATATCTTTTCAAATACAGAGATATGTAAATAAGCAGAATACGGCGCTGCGGTCGGCAACGCCTATATGAGACAAGTGTCTGGCGCAGTTCTTAGATCGGTTACTGCTGCTAAAATAGCACCACGAGCGATTGGACACACCACCTCCGAGGTAGTGATGAGGTGGGAATTTTCCAGTACGAACATTACACGACTGTATAGTGAATATCAGGAATCCGGTAAAATATCAAATTTCCGACATCGATGCGACCGAAAAAAGATCTTGCAAGAACGGGAACAACGACCACTGAAAAGAAGCTTTCAACGTGTCAGAAGTGCAACCTTTCCGAAAATTGCTGCTTATTTCAATGCTGGGCTATCAACAAGTGTCAGAGTGCGAACTATTCGACGAAACATCGCTGATATGGGTTTTCAAAGCCGAATGCCCACTCAAGTGCCCTTGATTACTGCACGGCACAAAACTTTACACCTTGACATTGGACTGTTGATGACTGGAAACTTATTGCCTGGTCGAACGAGTCTTGTTCCAAATTGTATCGAGCAGATGGACGTGTACGCGTAGGAAGACAACCTTATAAATCCATGGACCCTGCATGTCAGCAGCGGACCGTTCAAATTGATGGAGTCTCTGTAATGGTATGGGCCGTGTACGGTTGGAGTGATATGGGACCCCTGTTACGTCTAGATACGACTCTGACAGCTGAAACGTGCGTAAACATCCTGTCTGATCACCTGCATCCGCTCATAACCATCGTGCATTCAGATGGATTTGGGCAATTCCAGCAGGACAATGCGACACCCCATACGTCCAGATTACTACGTAGTGGCTCGAGGAACACTCTTCTGAGTTTAAACACTTACGCTGACCACCAAACTCCCCAGACATGAAAATTATTGAGCATATCTGGAACGTCTTGCAAAGTGCTGTTCAGAAGAGATCACCACCCCTTCGTACTCTTACAGATTTATGAAGAGCTCTGCAGGATTCATGGTGTCAGTTCCCTCCAGCGCTACTTCGGACATTAGTCGAGGCCATGCCATGTCGTGTTGCGTCGCTTCTGCGTGCTCGCGGGGGCCATACACGATATTAGGCAGGTGTGACCGTTTCTTTGGCTCTTCAGCGTATATATCCCCACAGCCAGAAATCACACTTCTTAGGATCAGGTGATCTGAACGGCCAAGCTGTAGTGAAATGGCGGCTGATAATGTTAGCATTCTCGAAATACCTATTCAGTAGGCGTTAATCTGGTTGTGCAATGTACGGAAGAGCGCCATCTTGCATAAAAATGATGCTACCCACACATCCACGCTGTCGAAGGGTTGGAATGAAGTTGGTGCGCAAAAGACCCTCACAGCTTTTACCAGTGATGTTACAGGTGACAGGACTCGCAGGACGCATCTCCTTGAAAAAATACGTTTCTAAGATAAACGATGCCGTCAAACAGCACCACACAGTCACCTTTGCAGAATGAGGTGATAGCGATTGGCGTAGTGCGAATTTTCCATTCCCCATATTCTGCATTTTTTGCGTATTGACATGTCGTTGGAGGTGGAAATAGGCTTCGTCTGTCCACAGAATGTTCCTTGGCCATTTATTGCCCACTTTCATGCGAGCAAGAAATTCCAGAGCGAACATGTCTGACGTTCGGGCAATTCCTGGTGCACTTCATCTTTGCACACCACCGCTCGACCCCTCCTGCTGCGCTGTGCCTCATCTTCGACGTGTGGGAGAAACTGCTTTCCTCCCTCTGCCACAGTGCAAAAGCACCTGCCATTTTCTCCAGACCCTTAGTAGATATTGGACCAAGGCCCGTTTTCGCACCTTTGAGTGTCCGGGACACATACAGGGCTACTGGCGCACAGTCACCGTTCTTGTTAAAGAGCTTTGCAGTCACGCGCGATCCTTCGTGGAGACAGTCATGTTGGGTACCTCAGATCCAAACTGAGGAACAGCTGTGTGCCGCCCGTCTGTTGGTGTGCATACGCTGATGCGCATATTCCGACGCTTAAGGTAAAACTTTCCTTAATTCTTTTTGTTACTTGTCGTTTCCAGCTGCGTCAATAATATGCTGTTCAAATTCGATGTTATTCCAAGAAGTGCTTCTTTGTCTCTAGCGTTCTGAAACTGAAACTTTAATTATGGGCACCCTGTATTATATAGAACTTAAATGTTTAGAACCAAAAATATTTACACATTTTGCACAAAACACGACCTCATGTCTCGCAACAACAAAAGCAGTGGATAATGACCGGAACTGCTTATGGCGATCTCTAGAGAACATTCCTTGACGTGGTTCTAAAACTGGTGTTTCAATTCTGTCAGTCCCTTGCACAAAGTTATGTACTGATCGTGATACCACTTGCACGCATAGAATATGTTATTTAAATTATCTTCGAATGTTGGTGGCATGGACAAGTTGCTGAATCTCTTAAAACTATCCTGTGGAACTTAAAAATGGTTTAAATGGCTCTGAGCACTATGGGACTTAACTGCTGTGGTCAGCAGTCCCCTAGAACTTAGAGCTACTTAAACCTAAATAACCTAAGGACATCACACACATCCATGTTCGAGGCAGGATTCGAACCCGCGACCGTAGCGGTCGCGCGGTTCCAGACTGTAGCGCCTAGAACCGCTCGACCACTCCGGCCGACTTTGTAACTTAGCGGGGAAGTTTCATTATTGGAAGAGCAGCCTCATAATGGGTTTTATGTCTCGCCTACCGTCCGTGACATTCTGAGAAAGCAGGTTGTACTTTACGGTAAGGCAGCTTCTCTGCCAACGCGTTTCTTCCCACTCTTCATTCCACGCGTTACATACCCTCGCTTTGTTCAACGATTTGGTCACGGATACATAACTGCTCGTTGAGCCTTGCGTCTTTTGAGAGGACGTCCCCGTTTTCACAGGGTTCAGCGGAGTCACCTACCGCTGTTGTTCAGATACGTTTGCATTATGTTCAAAGATAAACTCTCTCCTCCCTCCATATTGTTGTGATACTGACACTTAGTAAATGACAAAATTGTTAGGACTTTCGTGCCCACTTGTTGACAAATTGTGTGTTCGCTTCTGTCTCGGGTTCTTCGGCCGACGTTTGTCTGATGATTTTTCTGACGTTTCGCCAGCACGAGAGGCTGTCACTGTCAAAGATTCACCCTCCATTGCTGGTGGTGGAGCTCGCCTCCGTAGATTATATTACGTACATGGCGCCCCGACGTCCAAAGACTTCACCGCGGTCATTTCCGATGCGGTTCTCCCTACCTTCAACGGTCATTCGCAGCAGCACGGGATCCTGGATCCGTTTACCTTGAGGCTTTTTTACTTTCCTGTTGAAGCTATTCTCGTGTTTGTGTATTTCTATAGCTTCTCTAAACAAGCGAGTGGGATAGCTATTCTCTTCAACCAGAACTTCCGTGCCGGCGAATTTTACAAGGTGGTCGGTGTCACATAGCGCGAGCTCTGGCACTGCCGATTCCTCAGCCTGCCTCAACGTGCAATGCCGCTTATGTTCTGTGATCCTGGCGTTCATTGATCGTCCAGTCATTCTAACACAAATTTCCCGTATGTGCATGGTATGCGGTATATTCCCAACATTGAAAGTAAGTACCTTTTCTGCTTTGCCGATCTGAGAAACCCTCTGATTTTCTTTGTCGGTTTGCAAATATTTACGCCACGTTTGCGAAATATACGTCCGATTTCATCCGTCACTCTCGCAATGTATAGCAGAAAGGCCGTACCCGTTATTTATTTTTCCAATGAGTCACTTCGCCTAGCGTTTGATTCTGTTATACCTCTAATATAGCTTCTGGGGTAGTGGAGTACCCATTTTCCAGGTGTCGCACTTCGCGTCTGAGGTGCTGCGGCTCACATATTCGTCTTGTCCGCGTTACGAACTTCTGGCCCGGGTGGTGATTTGACAGTTTATTCTGATATCAGTCCGCGCATGTCGGTTTTCTATACACGCTGTGTCCCACGTTTTCACCCTCCCATGTGACCAGCTCATCTAGAAACCGAAGCTGTTTGTCCCGGCCACGAAACTGTCGTGATTTACGTAAATGTAAACTTAACAGAAGAATTAAATTTTTCTCTCCTTTCATCGTATCACAACAAACGACTGTGCCTGGAGTATGTCGAATCGCAAACTAATGAGCAAGAGACAGACGAAATATCAGAAAACGTGCCTAGTATTACACTGCAGTAAAAATAATCTTGTACACGAAGTGTAGAATACAGATACTGGAACAGTCACTATGGTCAGTTGTTCGGAAAAGATTCAAGAAGTAGGTAGTTACGCTTTCTTTCGGTGGTATGGCTTCTTCAGTGAGCTATTTTTTACGGATAAACTGGTATAACAGCTAGTAATTTCATCAGTTTTTACTGGCAATGTTGGCATCGTTTTCAGCCGACTTTGGGAAGACGGATGTGAAGTGCTGTGAATTATTCTTCTGCTGAAACTTGAGCAAAATGAGCAACAGCCAATCGTATCTTTGCGCAGTGCAGTGCAATTCGTGTGCGCGCCAGATCTTCCTAAATAATCATAACCGACTGTGTCTTGATTGAAATAAAGGGACTGAGAGGCTGAGTCTATTTCTCAGTGCTCTGCTGAGGATCTCCAGTTACTGAACACCTAGTTTGCTGCACGGAACTTACAACAGCTGTGCCACGGATGTCTGCTGTACTAATTCTACGTCTACCGGAGCAGACAAGTATTACAGAATGCTTTTAGTTTTGCTTTTTATTAAGGCGTCTCTGCAAAAATACCTCGTGAATCATATGATACATGGTGCGAAATTCGTGATGAGTGTTCACCAATATGAACTTCTAGTACAATACCACTAATCACCGGTCAATAGCGTTGGCATAACAAATAGTTGCCTTTTTTTTTACATTTCCTTGATGGCCTTACTATGCCATGTGTTCAGTTTGACATTCATCTGATGGTGCTTAATGCCAATTTTACTACTGATGACAGCCTGTAATGCATCAACATTTTCGAACTGTGTCAAACCGCTAAAAAAAAAAAACAAGTGTTGTCCCCAGTAAAGGACTACACAACTGTTAATGCCGCTTGAAGAGTCTTCAGTCACTGTGAATCCCACAACTTATTTGTAAGAAGTTGTTAGTGAATAGAGACATTTTAAGGATTTTTAAATATTAACAGTCCCCTTTTTTGTCTGTGGCTGCCCTGTGTACAAAATAGTACGTAATCTTTTAAAACAACCTCATTTATTCATCAGCCTCAGTTGCAAACTTTTCAATCCATGTTACGTTTCAATCTCTCTATATCACCTTCCCATGTGTGTGGTTGTGCCAGGAGCCCCCCATGTCTGCGTCAGTATTCTGATAAGAGGTTCTGACGGAGGTGTGACAGGTCGCTGACGCAACTGCATAGATATAAAGATGATCTAGACAGATCGAAACGTTTTCTGTATTGAAAAATGTCCAACTGCGGCTGAGGAAAAATGAGAATTTCTTTAAGTATCAATACACTTGCTGTTCTCTTGCAACGAATGTGTCGGCCACAGCTACAAGCAGTTTTGTTGTAAAATTCAGAAATACGAGTTCTTTTCGCTATGTGTACGGGGCACAGAGGCTTCGATGGCTACAGCAGAGTCAGAGGGGTTGCCTAACGTGCAGGCGTTAAACAGAGAGAGAGAGAGAGAGAGAGAGAGAGAGAGAGAGAGTTATAGAGAGAGAGAGAGAGAGAGAGAGAGAGAGAGAGAGAACACCGTAGTTCCGGCAGAAGATACAGAGGGCACCGACTTTGCCGCACTATATCGCAGCGCCTGTCACGTGTGCGAAATTAGAGCATTGCTCAGTGTCCTTCCCCCTCGCTGGGTATTTAGGGGGTTGCGCGAGGCGACGACAGAAGAGCGAAGTAAACCGGAGTTCAACTCGAGAGTCAGCTGTTCTACTTCTGGGAACGACGTCCTGCCAGCGCATCACAGGTTATCACCCGAGTCAGACGGCTGCCGCTCTGTGAATGAAATTAGAACTTCTAGACACTGTAAACTAACCTCATTACGATTAAGATACGAAGTGATTAACAGTCAAATATTGTTCCTAGCCTCGATCCTCTCCAGACGTGAGTTAAGTACTGTATATACGACACTGAATCTCCGAAGAAACTGGTACAGGCACGTTTATTCGAATAGAGAGACATGTAAACAGACGGAATACGGCACAGCTGTCGGCAAAGCCTATATAAGACAACAAGTATCTGGCACAGTTGATAGATCGGTTACTGCTGCTACAACGGAAGGTTATCAAGATTTCACTGAATTTGGACGTGGTTTGTAGTCATCGCACGAGCGATGGCACAAAGCATCTCCCAAGGAGCGATGAAGAGAGAATGTTTCAGTTCGACCATTTCAAGACTATACCATGAATATAATGAATCCGGTAAAATATCTGATTTCCGACATCGATGCAGCCGGAGAAAGATCCTGCAAAAATGGGACCAACGACGACTCAATCATTCAACGAGACTTCCTCAAATTGCTGCAGATTTCAGCGCTGCACCATCAACAAGTGTTAGCATGCGAACCATTCAATGGAACATCATTGATATGGGCTTTCGGAGCGGAAGGCCCACTCATGTACCCTTGATGACTGCACGACACAAAGATTTACGCCTCGCCTGAACCATTGTCCTGCTGGAATTGCCCCAGTCCGTTGAAATGCACAACGGTCATGAGAGGATGCAGACTGGTTGCTTACGTACGTGTATCGAAATAAGCGTTCGAATGGCTCAATTATTCCTTACCCCCACCATACATTTCAGAGTCGTATCTAAACGTACAGAAGTATCATATCATTCCAGCTGCACACGTCCCACACCTTTACAGATCCTCCACCAGACTGAACAATCCCCGGCTGACATACAGGTTCCATTGATTCATGAGGTTGTCTTCATGCACGTACACGTCCAACCGCTCGATGCTAACAGACAACGAGTTTAAAATCATCAACAGTCCAATGTGTGTGTTGAAGGACCCAGGCGAGGCGTAAAGCTTTGTGTCGTGCAGTCATCAAGGGTACTCGAGTGGGCATTCGGTTCCGAAAGCCCATATCAATGATGTTTCGTTGAATGTTTCGCACGCAAACACTTGTTGATGGCCCAGCAATTTGAACGACTCTCTTCAGTCGTCGTTGGTCCCGTTCTTGCAGGATCTTTTTTCGTCCGCAGCGATGTCGGGGATTTGATCAGATTGACGTGTACGGGTATGGAGACAACCTCATCGATCCATGGACCCTGTATGTTAGCAAGGGTCTGTTCAAGATGGTGGAGGTTTTGTAATGATGTGGGGCGTGTGCAGCTTGAGTGATATGGGACCCCTAATATATCTATATACGCCTCTGACAGTTGAGACCAACGTAAACGTCTTGTCGGATCACCTACATCGACTGGTGTCCATTGTGATTACCGACTTGGACAATTCCAGCAGGACTATGCGACACCCAATAAATGCAGAATCACTACAGAGTGGCTCCAGGACTAATTTTCTAAGTTTAAACACATCCACTGACCACCAAACTTCCCAGTCATGAACTTTATTCAGCATATCTGGGACGCCTTGCAACGCGCTGTTCAGAAGAGTTCACCCCCCCCCCCCTCACATTTTTACGGATTTATAGACAGCCCTGCAGGATTCATGGAGTCAGTTCCCTCCAGCACTACTTCAGACATTGGTCGAGTCCGTGCCACGTCGTGTTACGGCACTTCTGCGTGCTCGCCGGGGCCCTACACGATATTAGGCAGGTGTACCAGTGTCTTGGGCTCTTTAGTGTATATTCAGAAAAAATGTGGACTTTTACTCAGAACTGTCACTCAGTAGTTTTGCTAGCCACCTCGTGAGAACTGGTATAATATTTTATGAGTGCTCTGAACAGCAAATGGTGGAAATGGAATATTTTACAAGCCCTTTATGTACCACATTCACTAACCAAATTTGAGCTGGCGTCTCTAATAGGCCCGTCACAGAAAACTGTCACAAAAAATATGTCAAACGAAAGTCATGGAGGTAAAAAAAAAAAAGACGTGCAGCCGACGTCTGATATCCTAAGTAGCCCAAAACGCTAGTTTCACTACATTCATACCTCCATGGTTCTCCGCGGCGGCCGGCCGGTGTGACCGAGCGGTTCTAGGTGCTTCAGTCTGGAACCGCGCGACCTCTACGGTTCGAATCCTGCCTCGGGCATGTATGTGTGTGATGTCCTTAGGTTAGTTAGGTTTAAGTAGTTCTAAGTTCTAGGGGACTAATGACCTCAGATGTTAAGTCTCATAGTGCTCAGAGCAATCTGAACCATTTTTTCTCCGCGGTGATACTTCTTCGTACCGTCACCTTGACGTTTCCGTGCCCAGTTTCGACCGTGTTGGGTGCTTTTAATTGTTTGGAGACTTAGTTGTTCCACCAAAACTGCCATATTGCGTTGTTTATTGTCGTACTCTCCGATCTGATCTATAGTTTAAAGAAATCAGATTTCATTCCTAATTTGAGCAGTGAAAGCAATATTCTGTCTCGTATACATGAAGCAACGGAGACAACGGCCTTGTGTGATGATTCTATGAATGTGTATGAGTACTTAGCACCCTTTCTGAAGAAGGCTTTGATTGAAAACTTATGCGAACACTCTTTTCGTTGTGCCTGCTTGCTGCTCAGTGTGTGAGTAGCAAACTATCCGTTTTACAGTTTAGTTATCTCGCCTGAAGTTTGCTGTAAATAATCCATTGCACTGCAACAGGAATAATGATGTATACAATTACAATACTGGAAGCAAAAAATGACACTAAAGACACCACATTAACGTTGTCTGTAGCACAAACAGGGCTTCACAATGCTGCAACTAAAGTTCTGATCACTTACCCATCGATTAAAACGACTGACAGCAAAGTAAAATTTGAATCTAAACTGATAACGTTTCTCTTTGACAGCTCCTCCTATTCCGCGGAATATTGTCTGTTATTGTAATGTATTAATCGTGATGGGTAGGAATTACTGATTAACATCTGCCTGACTTTATTAAAAACCAAAAAAATAATAGATAATCAGCATGGAGGCATAGTTACGTTTGAATGTAAGTTTGGTTATTGATGAAAAACTGACAGTTACTGGCGAGAGATACTCCGGAAAAAGAAGAATATAGGCTATTACTGGAAAGGCAGGCCGGCATCTTACACAGGCTGTGCTAGCATTACAAAAAAAATTACTTTCATACATGTTATAGAAAAAGATCCATTTTGTGGGGTCTTAACGCTTTGAGACCATTCCCTTAATCACGTTTGTAGCATTCCGTAATGCTGAAAATGTGTAAATTACTGTGAGACTAATGCACTGACCATCTAACAAAACAAGGACTATATTCCGCTTGGAGGCATGCCTCTACGCAGTTCTGCTTCTTTGATATGTCAATAACTGTACACTTTGTTGACATAGGCTAGATTCAATAGCATGCTTTGCTTTTTCTTCGTTCCGTAGGTTTATGGGATTACAAAGAACACGTAGATACGTTTTTCGCA
Source organism: Schistocerca gregaria (assembly GCF_023897955.1). Lineage (NCBI taxonomy): Eukaryota > Metazoa > Arthropoda > Insecta > Orthoptera > Acrididae > Schistocerca > Schistocerca gregaria. Next base: position 350,586,456 of record NC_064922.1, on the reverse strand, counting down.
ACCCTGCATATTAAAAATCTTGTTCATAGTAGCAGTTACATTAACAAGACCAAATTACTAGAGCAAATTCCTATTCAAGAAAAGAAAAACGTTCGAAATTGCCTCCCTTGCATTATGTTATTCGTGCAAGCACTGTAATTTTAGTATTTAGAACAGCTGTTTCTCGCACACGACAGAAATACTGAACAAGAAGCAATCGTCAACAGTGGTCTGCTAATGTTTTGAGCTGTTTAAGATGGTGGTAGGCCCCGTACACTCTGGCTACAAACAACGTACTGCGTAAGTCTGTATCGCCATTTTCCTTCTTTTTTTTTACCTGCATGATGACACTACCGTTCCGTAATAATACCTGTGTACTTTGATATTGCTGTAGCCCGTGCCGAATAGATTATATCGGTTTTGTGACCGTACTGACTCATTTTAAACGCTCGTTGGTGACTTCAAATGGCACTTGTCGTTAAAAGCTATGGCAAAATACACTAGCGTGCATTTCAAAAGTTGTTGCAAGTGATTTACTACATTGGTTATTACTGGTTTTTATTGTGCAACGATAGCGAGAACTAATCATTGAATGTTTGGATTGATCTCTGTTATTTTTGGACGAAGAATAAGATGTTTACTTTCGTAAATACCAATTCGTTTATCCGACCCAGGTGAGCTAATCTGAGGAACAGGTGATTTCACACCAGACTTGGAACATTCAAGTTCGTTCTCAGCTATCCCTATGAAGACAGGTATAGCAAAGTAGAGCTGGAGTGTTATCGGAAGATAGTGAATAATTATGGGGATAGTTACACAGGCTCAACATTCATGTGGAATTCCCTTAGGTCGATGGCTCGATCTAGGTGCGTTAATTGATAAAACATCTTATCCTGCGTAAAGTTAGTGCACAGAGGAAGTGGGGCGCCACCACAAGATACACAGTGAAATGACATTCTGGGACTAACAATGTGTCATCTTGTACGAGGAAATGCTGCAACGAAGTTGTTAGATACCTTGAAACTTAACGAGTTACTTTATAAATAGTGTCTTACTCCCTTTCATTGCATACGATACACACGTCATAATATTTCTATAGGCATGTGTAAAAGAGCTTGTAACGCAGGATTTGGGTGGTGAGCGATTCGGGCTCTGGATATGCAGGCGTGAGATTACGTTGGCAAACAATGTTTATTAAAAATAATTCCTCTACAACGAATAGAACACCTAACTAACAATCTCAATTCAAATATGCTGCCCAGTTTTAGTTCCTGAAGCATTGGCATTAGAACAACACAATAAACAATTTACAATTTTCTTCAGCACAATGATAAACCAACATGAAATTCTCACCGCTCCGACAAAACTAAATTTTGGATGATAACAAGAACACAAAAGCTCACTATAGTGGGCCCCTTGGCCGAAAATGCTATAAGCACAAAATGAAAAATAGAGTTCAACCAGAACCATCTTAATTCAGTCAATAAAATCAGGTTATCAGGTCTCAGACTTTATAACTGGGCAATCATACGTTCACAACCAAATCAACCACTCACAAGCAACTGACTACTAGCTAAAGTCTTACCAACCAACTAGGATAAGACCTATGCAAAATCGGCAGTTACATTTCTGTGTACAAATACACATACAATTTTGGTTATGATCAACGCAGTTATTACACCGGCGTCTATGGAGCACGCCCAGCCTGCAGATAAACACGCTGAGCCACAAAACACAACGCTGTAGACATAGTCCCTACTATGACTTACAAAATTGTTAGACGCAGTGCGTATGCTTGCACCCTTCAATGTACGCTATTCACAGGTCAGAATTAAACTGATCGGATACCACTGTCGGCCACCAAAGCAGTTAGTGCTCTTGCTATAATAAGGAAGCTCCTATTTGTGTATCTTCTGGAGTCACTGTCCTCTCATCCGGAAAAGAGACAAATCGCACTCCCGGCCTTTGTGCCCACACTCTGCGGCCAACCCGGCGTTAGTGGATTCAAAGCCCCGACTCCTCGGCACACCAACTCTGCGATCGACTTCGTTCTACATCTACATCTACATTTACATGGATGGTCTGCAAATGACATTTAAGTGCCTGGCAGAGGGTTCATAGAACTACCTTCACAATTCTCTATTATTCCAAGTTCGTAAAGCGCCCGGAAAGAACGAACATCTATATCTTTCCGTGCGAACTCTGATTTCCCTTATTTTATCATGGTGATCATTTCTCCCTATGTACGTCGGCGTCAACAAAATATTTTCACAGTCGGAGAAGAAAGTTGGTGATTGGAATTTCATGAGAAGATTCCTCCTCAACGAATAACGCCTTTGTTTTAATGATGTCCATCCCAAATCCTGTATCATTTTAGTGACACTCACTCCCCTGTTTCGCGGTAATACAAAACGTGCTGCCCTTATTTGAACTTTTCCGGTGTACTCCGTCAATCCTGTCTGGTGATCTCACACGGCGCAGCAGTATTCCAAAAGAGGACGGACAAGCGTAGTGTAGATAGTCTCTTTAGTAGAACTGTTACATTTTCTGAATGACCTCCCAATAAAACGCAGTCTTTTGTTAGCCTTCCCCACAACATTTTCTATGTTTTCCTTCCAATTTAAGTTGTTCGTAATTGTAATTTCTGGGTATTTAGTTGAATTTACGGTCTTTAGATTTGACTGATTTATCGTGTAACCGAAGTGTAACGGATTCCCTTTAGCAGTCATGTGGATCACCCGACACGTTTCGTTATTTAGCCCCAATAGCAAATTTTCGCACCAAACAGATATCTTTTCTAAATTATTTTGCAATTTGTTTTGATCTTCACATGACTTTATTAGTCGATAAACGACAGATTCATCTGCAAAAAGCCCAAGAGGGCTGCTCAGATGGTCTCCCAGATCGTTTATATAGATAGGGAACAGGAAAAGATCTACAACACTGCCTTGGGGAACGCCAGAAATCACTTCTGTTTTACTCGATAATTTTCCGTCATTTACTACGAACTGAGACCTCTCTGAGAGGAAATCACGAATCAAGTCACATAACTGGGACGATATTCCATAAACACGCAATTTCACTACAAGCTTCTTGTGTGGTACAGTGTCAAAATCCTTCCGGAAATTCAGAAATACGGTGTCCATTTGAAACCCCTTGTCAATAGCAACACTTCGTGCGAGTAAAGCGTTAGTTGTGTTTCACAAGAACGGTGTTTTCTAAATCCATGTTGACTGTCAGTCAATGGACCGTTTTCCTCGAGGTAATTCACAACATTTGAACACAATATATGTTCCAGAATCATGCTGCACATCGACGTTAATGATATGGGCCTGTAATTTAGTGGATTACTCCTACTACCTTTCTTGAACACTGGTGTGACCTGTGCAACTTTCCAGCCTTTGGGTACGGATCTTTCGTCGAACGAAAGGTTGAATATTATTGTTAAGTTGTGACATATTGCATCAGCATACTCTGATAGTCACCTAATTGGTATACAGTCTAGGCCAGTAGGCTTGCTTCTATTAAGTGATTTAATATGCTTCACTACTCCGGGTCGGCTGCCCACCGACCTACAGCCCCTCCACTTGCTGGGTGCTCGCACCTCCACCCTAGCACCACTGGAGTCGATGACCACGCAGACAGCGAGCTATCTGGTGGTGCGCACCAGTAAAAGCAAACAGAACTCTCTCTGACCGAAAGCCAAACGAAAAGTTCCGCTTCACATGAGCGATGTCCTCAGATTTTCATAGCAAACTGCATATATTAGTATTTCTTTGATTTAACTGCCTTAGCGATGACTTCAAATATTAGTAAGAGTCTATGAAGAACAGGGAACATTGTCCGAGAAGCCATTAGTTATTGTCAAATTAGCTGGTTCATTTTAGGTGTGGTCATTGAAATTGCAGCAATAGCAAAGGGCTGCAAATATCAAAAGTTGTACATATTGTGCACATGTAGTATGTAAGGCGTTCAATCAATAATGTAACAACCATTTTTTTCCGAAAGCATGCAGGTTTTATTCGGGATTCCAATATATTATAATCTTTCCCATTCTTGTTTCTCACCATAACTTATCACTTATTCGCTGCTGCCATTTACAAATGACCTGCCGCCTAGTTAATAAGACAGGCCGTATTTTCCCAGTATAAAACTGTACATTACAAAATGTGATACTTGTTTGACAATTCTTGTTGTAATAAGAATTAACAATATTGCAGTTATAAATAAATAAAGACTTACGAATAATTAAGAAACGAAAATCTTAAATTATAAGTTTATGAAGATGGACAAAGACTGACATAAATTATGAAAAATTTTCTAATATGACAAGAATATTGCGTTTGAGAAGGAGAAATAAAAGGTAACACGAAAGCATATAGATTTATATTAGAGATCCCAGCACCTAGTTACCTTTTGTGTGAGGGCTCGGCAATTATCGAGCGTGACACATTCGAGATAACGTAAAAAATATCTTTTATACTCATTTGATAAATTTATGCGCACAGACGTCAGCTATATTACGCTTACATTACATTTGTTACAGGTCGTATGTGCCTTAAGCCAGGGCATAATCGATACCTTACATGTGTATCATTGACTTTGTTATTTCTCAAGTTGTGTGCATGGTGTTTGTGTTGTCTTGGAAATTTGTGGTAAGGTCTTATGGGACCAAAGTGCTGACGTCATCGACCCCTAAGCTGACACACTACTTAATCTAACTTAAACTAACTTACGCTAAGGATAATACACACACCCATGCCCGATGGACGACTCGAACCTTTGACGGGAGGAGTCGCGCGGACCGTGAGAAGATATCTGAGACCGAGCGGCTACCACGCGCGGCATATGTTGTCTGTAAGGTAAAACCTTATCTATGTTTAACAACCAATTGCATCATTTTCATTGCTGGTATTATTTTACCTAAGTTTAATAACAGTTATATCATTTAGATTACATGAATTAGTCAAGACGTTTCCACGTATATTTAAATAACAGTTGATCCATTTCTGTCATCCCTAATTTCCTCTTATCTCACATCTAGGTCTGTATATAAACATTACTGCTTGTATCTGTTTCATCATCTGAGTCTATTTCTGTGTTTATATCTGTGTCATTGCGTGTGTCGTTCCAAATGTCCTGTTCCCGTGTTTGTGTGTCTGCTCTTATCTGAGTATGTATTTGTTCTTGTTTATGTAATTCGTATGTCGTATATGTCACATTTTCGTTTGTCATTCAGTTTGATCCAATCGCTCGGTTATCGTAAAATTTGTCCTACAGTGTCATACTATGTTTTGGATAGTATGTGTGTGAGTCTGTCACGGTGACGTGTGACGTGTTCGGGAGTTCGTAGTTCTCCGCAAGTGCACGTCGGTGTTCGGCTGAGACCCAATGGTTGGAGATGTTCTGGGTATGGAATATGGCCCGTGAGGAAATGGACCATGTTGCATGCAGGATCTATACGTTTTAGTCTCAGTCCTTCCTTGATGTGTGGCAAAAAGGTATAGACGCGACGCCCCTTTTCTGTCGAATCCCATTCTCTCCGCCAAGCATCATTTTACCAGCGGCTTAGTTGGTGTATTTTTTCGATGTCCTCTCCTATAATTTCTAACACCTTGTTGCGTCTATCTTTCTTCAACGTAATCTCCGTTCAGGGCGGCGGCTTTACGTCACCTTATTGCAAAGGCCTGTGCGTCCGCGTGGTAGCTCCCCATCATCCCATGTACGGCTTCCAGTGGACTGCATCCTTCATTAGGTCAGATGGATGGAAGGCGGAAGGTTCGAGATCCGGGCTATAGGTCGGATGAGGAGGAACAGTCCAATGAAGTTTTGTGGTCTCCTCTCGGATACCCAGACTTGTGTCACACCTTGCGTTGTCATGGAGAAGGAGTACGTTTGCATTTTTGTGGCGATGAGCACGTTGATGCCGCTTCTTCAATTTCCTGAGTGTAGCACAAAACTCTTGAAGTTGACTGTTGCTCCTTTACGGAGCTCTTCAAACAGAATAACCCTTTCAGAGTCCTAGAAGACCTTACCATCTGCGGGGGTAGCTTTGAATTTGTCGTTTGGAGGAGAAATGGACTGCCGTTTTGTTTCCGGTTCAAAGTGTTGAACCCATTTTTGATCACCTGTGACGATGTTAGAGAAAAAAAACTGTCACGATCAGCATCGTAACCAGTAAAAAATTCCGTACAGATGATCCTCCGTTGCTCCTTATGGTCTTCTGTTTGGCGGCGAGGTACCCAACAGTCACGTATCTTTGAGTACCCTAACCGGAGGGCTAGTGTGTCATCACTACCAACAGAGACGTGAAGTTCAGCAACGAGGTTTTTGATTGTGATCCGTCGATCATCTTGAATCATAGTGTGCGCACGTTCCACGATTGCAGGAATCACAGCTGTGTGCGGCCAGCCGGCACGTGAGAGATCGGAGAGGTTTGCGCGACCTTGTTGCGATGACGATAGAATCCTCGCTCGGCGGCTCAGCGTGCTTTTGTTTTCTGCCACATATCCGTAAACATTTTGCAAGCGCGTTAGCATATATCTGATGTTCCGGTTTTCCGCCTAAAGAAACTAAATGAAAGCTTTCTGATTGGAACGCACCTCCGTAACAGACGCCATTTTGGACGCTACGTATAATGTCGCCGCATTCCGGAACTTCATGAAACTATAGGGGCTGCAGCGGGAACATTACACGAATTCCTCGATGCAATAATTTACCAACAGCCGTATGTATTGTAGAAATTTATTTTATGATCTTACGTGCTACCAGTTTCAGCATTACATTGATGCTATCTTCAGGCCCCAAACGTCATAGTCGTAAAATCGCTAGACGGAAGGAGCCATATAACTGGATCTGTGAATCTGTCTGTGTCACCTGGCCACCGAGAGCCTTATAACTGGATCTGTGAAGCTGTCTGTGTCACCTGGCCACCGAGAGCTGTTGCATAACTACACTACTGGCCATTACAATTGCTACACCACGAAGATGACGTGCTACAGACGCGAAATTTAACCGACAGGAAGAAGATGCTGTGTTATGCAAATGATTACCTTTTCAGATCATTCACGCAAGGTTGGCTCCGGTGGCGACACATACATCGTACCGACACGAGGAAAGTTTCTAACCGATTTCTCATACACAAAAAGCAGTAGACCGGCGTTGCCTGGTGAAACGTTGTTGTGATGACTCGTTTAAGGAGGAGAAATGCGTACCATCACGTTTCCGACTTTGATAAAAGTCGGATTGTAGCCTACCGCGATTGTGGTTTATCGTATCGCGACATTGCTGCACGAGTTGGTCGAGATCCAATTACTGCTAGCAGAATATCGAATCGGTGGGTCCAGGAGAGTAATACGGAACGCCGTGCTCTATCCCAATGGCCTCGTATCAATAGCAGTCGAGATGAAAGGCATCTTATCCGCATGGCTGTAACGGATCGTGCAGCCACGTCTCGATCCTTGAGTCAACAGATGGGGACGTTTGCAAGACAACAACCATCTGCACGAACAGTTCGACGACGTTTGCAGCAGCATGGACTGTCAGCTCGGAGACCATGGCTGCGGTTACCCTTGACGCTGCATTATAGACAGGAGTGCCTGCGATGGTGTACTCAACGACGAACCTGAGTGCACGAATGGCAAAACGTAATTTTTTTGGATGAATCCAGGTTCTGTTTACAGCATCATGATGGTCGCATCCGTGTTTGGCGACATCGTGGCGAACGCACATTGGAAGCGTGTCTTCGTTATCGACATACTGGCGTATCACCCGGCGTGATGGTATGGGGTGCCATTGGTTACACATCTCGGTCACCTCTTGTTCGCACAGACTGCGCTTTGAACAGTGGACGTTACATTTTAGATGTGTTACGACCCGTGGCTCTACCCTTCATTCGATCCTTGCGAAACCTAGATTTCAGCAGCACTATGCACGACTAAGTGTTGCAGGTCATGTACGGGCCTTTCTGGGTACAGAAAATGTTAGACTGCTGCCCTGTCCATCACATACTCCAGATCTCTCACCAACTGAAAACGCCTGGTCAATGCTGGCCGAGCAACTGGCTCGTCACAATACGCCAGTCACTACTCTTGATGAACTGTGGTGTGGTGTTGAGCCTGCATGGGCAGCTGTATCTGTACACGCCATCCAAGCTCTGTTTGACTCAATGCCTAGGTGTATCAAGGCCGTTGTTATGGCCAGAGGTGGTTGTTCTGGGTACTGATTTTTCAGGATCTGTGCAACCAAATTGGGTGAAAATGTAATCACATGTCAGTTCTACTATAATATATTTGTCCAATGGATACCCGTTTATCATCTGCATTTCTTCTTGGTGCAGCAATTTCAATGGCCAGTAGTGTATTTGATTAACGGGCCCAGTTATATGGCTCCTTCCGTGTTGCGATTTTATGACTTGACGTGTGGGGCCTGAAGATATGATTTTATGACGTGTGGGGCCTAAAGATGGCATCAATGTAATGCCGAAACTGGTAGCATATAAGAAGTTCATAAAATAAATTTCTACAATACATTCGGCTGTTGGTAAATTATTGCCTCAAGAAATGCATGCCAGCCGTTTTCCCATGGTCCATAATGGATCAACGACGACATTCCACGAAGTCCCACAGTAAATTCAACATTTTTCTACTAAATTTGGGGAAGAAAAGAAATGTTGCATTGCATATTAAACGCCCCTCATAATACGTCTGTCAGCAATAGTGGCTGCAGCCAGGATGGGTAGGAGTCGAGTTTTGATGAAAAGACTTAATCATTGTTTATGCCAGAGTTCATCGATCTTAGTGGCTTGCATGTCTCTCAGCAACGGATGATAAAATGTTTTCAGTGGGTTGGAGACGTGGAGAACATGGCGACCAACCCTACGTCGACATTTGAGGGACAGCAAAGGATATCTGTTGAAGATACTCAGTCACCTCAGACGTAGAGCACAGACAACGGCATCAACACATAAGATACGTAACGCCTGCAATACAAATCACGAGATATGCTTACAAGAGATTATCTTCATGTGTAACCAGTGGCAAGCAATACTATCACTCTAGGTGCTGACATATATGACACGATGGTAACGTTCGTTCTCCATGGAATCTTCTCCCAGGGAGATGTCCACTATGATGCTGCACACACAGAGGAAACTCGATGGAAAAAAATTTTGCCTCTCCCGTATCCCGTGTTGTCGTAGGTGTACCACTCATGTCGTAACGTTGTTAAGCTTGTGAAATAGAACAAGCACATTAAGCAGGTTATAGGGAAGTTGGATGATGTACGTCGGATTCCTAAGGAATATGCTGCTCTACGAATGATACCGATTGTAGAACACTTGTGCGGGCCATTCTTGAGTGCCCCTCGAGTATTTGTAATCCCCAGCAGGTCGAATTACAGGAAAATATCCAAGCAGTACGGAGACGTGTTGTTGGTTTCGATCAACACGCTAGTATTAGGGAGATGTTTCGTGAACTTAAATGAGAAGCTATGGAGTGAACACAACGTTCTTTACGCAAAACAGTATTGAGAAAATTTAGAAAATACGCACTTGCAGTTGACTGCAAAACGATTTATACGGCCAGCAATGGACATTCCGCGTTAAGGACCGCGGAGTACAGGTAAGAGAAATTACGGCTCGTACAGAGGCATGGAGACAATCGTTTTTCCAACGTCAGGAAGGGAAATGGCTAGTAGTAGTAAGAAGTACCCACGGCGATGTATTGCAAGGTGACGTGCGGAGTTTGTAGATAGATGTGGTTCTAGACGAAGTACGTCATGTGATACTAAGAGAATTAGGTAAGACGCTGAAAATACTACTGGAATTTGATATTTGGGTAGACAATAATTGTTAATCGCCAAAGACATGAAGTATAGACTGACACCATCAAGAAAGGCGTCCCCGGGAATGACACATAAGTTAGCGGACGATAACAGGTTAAAGTGCAAGGAAGTCTTTTCGGAAACTGTTTGCCTGGACTGTAACCATAAGCGAAAATGAAGAGAGGATGATAAACAATACAGACAAGAAGAAATGTGGAGACATAAATGAATGCTACAATTTGGTGGTAGATCGGACTACAAATGAAGAGGAACTGGAACGCATCGGGAAAAATGGTATTTAAGGTACAACTCTTGATCAGACGCACCAAGAGGGATCAAAGAACAGCCAGTTGCGTAACGCATGGAAATATGGTAGAGGCAGTGGGTAAAATTTTAGATGGTAACCAAGGCCTGAAGCAGTAAGCAAGTGCAAGTGTGTCTAGGTTTGCAGTAGCAACGGAGAGAAGCTCGTACAGGCAATACTAGCGTGAAAAGCTGCATTAAGGCGAGGTTCCGGTCGAGATCGATGAAAAAATGGATTTCCTACGTAATTTGCATCCATGAGGTTTATCGATTGTGCCTACGAGAAGATTTTTTGAATGTGTAACTATATGCGCTAACTATGAGTCTTACTGGGAAAAAATGAAGAGGACCCTTTTGTAGGAAATTTAATGTATCGAAGTTTTTTATTTTTACAACGGTACGTTTTCGCTGGAGGCTGCAGTTTTCGAATTATTCAAGAAAACCATACAGTAGGGATCTTAAGAAGCGGTTTTCTTGAATAACGCTAAAACCGGGGCCTCCAACGAAAACGTATCCCATTACAAAATTTAACTACATTAAATTTCCCATAAAATTATGCTGTTCATTTTACCTGTGGGACTAATAGAATATGAAAAATTGACGAGTGGATTTTTCATGGTGTTGCGGGTTGTATAAAACCTATAGGTAAGAACTGCTGGGTCACTCTGAATATAGCTGCAGGAGAACTCAGTGTATGTCATTGATCATGTCTGAAGACCATAAACGTGTTAGGAATTGTTCTTGGCACAAACAACGAAATCTTCGTGGAGTTATTTGACAGGAAACGTGCAGTCGCCGTGGAGCAAATTTGCTATAGCAACCCAGACTGAAAAAATGCAGCACCAAATTCAGAATCAGAGCGTCTCTGAGGAGGAGAATTGATACCTCTATGGTCCTGGGAGAGCAGATTAACCGTAAGTTTAGAAACAAATTTTTATTCTGCTACACCGCACTTCAAACGTGTTTTCCTGGAAACAACATTTTTAAGCACACGAAGCGCTACAGAGCCTCAACAGATTAACCGATTCATTTGATTGTTTGAAATGAAAGATAATTAAATTTAAATGGTGTTGGAGTGAGCTTTTTTTATTCGAATTTAAAATTTCTTTAAACATTTGAACTCAGAAAATAACCAATGAAGTGACAAGTTTTTCAAATATATACCACTTTTTTTTAGGTATTTTTCGAAACTCCAAGTTATGCCGCCCCTCCCCCCCCCCCCCCAAATTCATTCTGATTTAATAATTTCCTTTTTTTGTGGATTTCAGAAATAGCTTTGCGCAAACCAGGACACACCATGAGGCGCATACTTTAACAAGGACGGCAGCCGCCAGTTTTAGTTTGTTATGAGGTAAAAAAACTTATTTCTTACACGGATGAAGTGGTAAAAACCCCATTTTAATAATAAAAAAAAATCTTCTATGAAGAAAGTTCTGAACATCCCCAGTTTTCGTGCCTCTCGACTACAACCGCCCTTAAACCAATCTCCGCACTCAAGACTATGGAACCAACACTCAACTTGTACTTCTAAATGATGTCCACTTTGCCTGTTTTTATCCGATTGTATAAAGTTTGTTACTAATTCAAAACTGGGACCTTAGTTTGGAAAGGCTACAGTACGACTGGTCCACTGCATACAGTTGTTATTTATCTGAAACAGCTTCTTTCTCCTTCAGGAAGAAAGCAGAGTAGGATATTTGCTACCGAAACGCTGCCACGTTACATTCACCCGAACCGAGTCCTGTAGATCACAGCGTACTAATATGAAAAAAATTGCGAAACGAGCCGTCTCTTTAGGCCGCGTCTCTGGGGGGTGGCTGTGATGCTGGCGCGGAGGGAGTGGTGCGTGGGGTGTGCCAAAGGCGGCGGTGGCGGCGGCAGCAGCAGAGGCGGCTGAATAAGCTAATGGAGGCGGCAGCGGTGGCGGCGGCGGCGGAGGCGGAGGCGGCCGTCCCTGGGGGGCAGTAAACTGGCGCGAGCCGCCGCGCCCGCCATCTCGGGGGCCGTGCTCACACTACGCTACCACCCAGCTCAGTTCGCTTGGGATCTCTTTCAAAATGCGTCACACTCTCTATACTAGATCGGTCGATAACTTAGGAGCCACTACACTATTTTGACTCTGACCAGACGGCTCAACATCAGTCGTCCTGTAGTCCGTACCTCACGTGACCACTCCCTCCACAGTGGCTCCCCTCCCCGCCCCCCCCTCATCCAGTGCAATATCCATCCCGTCTGCAGCTATACAACAAAATTGCGGGAGTGATTGCATTCGTTTACGTTTGACATGTGAATAGTATCGAATCTGAGTGGTATTGGGCGACAGTATAAGAACACCGTGTACAAAATATACCGGGTGATCAAAAAGCCAGTATAAATTTGAAAACTGAATAAATCACGGAATAATGTAGATAGAGAGGTACAAATTGATACACATGCTTGGAATGACATGGGGTTTTATTAGATCCAAAAAAACTTCAAAGGATGTCCGACAGATGGCACTTAATCTGATAAAATAGAAATAATTAGCATAACAAAGTAAGACAAAGCAAACATGATGTTCTTTACACGAAATGCTCAATATGTCCACCATCATTCCTCGGCAATAGCTGTAGTCGAGATATAATATTGTGAACAGCACTGTGAAGCATGTCCGGAGTTATAGTGAGGCATTAGCATCGGATGTTGTCTTTCAGCATCCCTAGAGATGTCGGTCGATCACGATACACTTGCGACTCCAGGTAACCCCAAAGCCAATAATGGCACGGACTGAGGTCTGGGGACCTGGGAGGCCAAGCATGACGGCAGTGGCGGCTGAGCACACGATCGTCACCAAACGACGCGCGCAAGAGATCTTCGCTCTTCTAGCATTATGGGGTGGAGCGCCATCCTGCATAAACATCATACTTTCCAGCAGGTGTTCATCAGCCAGGCCGGGGATGATGCGATTCTGTAACATAACGGCGTACCTCTCACCTGTCACGGTAGCAGTCACTGACATTTTGCTGTCCAGCGCCATCTGTCGGACATTTTGTGAACTTTTTTTGGTTCTAATAAAACCCGATGTAATTCCAAGCATGGGTGTCAATTTTTACCTCTCTATCTACATTATTCCGTGGTTTATTAAGTTTTCAAATTTATACCGACTATTTGATAGCAGGTATAATGTTTTCGAAGAGCTGGAAAACTGCCAAGAAAAATTTTGAGACTTTTTTCGGAGATACGCAAAAAACAATCGCAGATGCATGATAGATCACCGTAAAATAGTGCCATGCGTCAGTGAGGAAGCCAATAAAAGTATACTCGAAAACGGAGATACCCTAGAGCCAAGCTTTGCCTCTCAAATAAAATACACTAAACGCCAAAAATATGTCACAGGATTAGATGATTTCCACAAAGACGTAATCCGTAGCTCAGATCCGAAATACGAGGGTGAGTCAAATGATAACCTTAAATTTGTAATAATAAATCGAAATTTCGCGCCGTTATCTTATAAGCTGGTAAGCGTACTACAAACAGCGTGCAGAATGGTCTGTCTTGCGACTTGCACCAGGGAAGAACAGCGTTCTGTTATTCGGTTTTTGCGTAGTGAAGGTGTTAAACTATTGAAATTCATTGACTAATGAAGGTTCAGTACGGTGATGCATGTTTGTAACAGCAGCAAGTCTTCGAATGGAGTAGGAAGTTCGCAAATGGTGTGACTTCAGTGGCAGATGCTCCTCGTCCAGGTCAGGCACAACGAGTTGTGACTCCACAGAACACTGCAGCAGCTGAAGCCATAGTAAAGGAAAACCGCCGAGTGACAATGAATGACAGCTGAATGACAGCTTGTTTACAGATTAGTCATGGGTCAGCACCCCACATTGTGCATGATGTGCTCCAGTTTCACAAAGTGTCTGCAAGATGGGTGCCACGACAACTGACTCCTGAAATGAGAGAACGACGTATTGATGTTAGTGAAGAACTTCTTTGGCGCTTTGAACGAGAAGGTGATAGCTTCCTTGCAAGAATCGTTACTGATGACGAAACGTGGGTTCACTTCCACCAACCGGAAACGAAGAGAGCGAGCAAGTAATGGCGCCATTCCTCATCACCAAAACCAAAGAAGTTTCGAACAGAACCATCAGCAGGGAAGGTTATGATGACTCTTTTGGGACGAAAGAGGCGTCATTTTGGAGCATTACATGCCTAGAGGGACCACTGTCACCAGTGCATCATACACAGATCTCCTCAAAAATCATCTGTGGCGTGCAATCAAATCTAAGCGACGTAGACTGCTGTCAACAGGTGTCCTTTTGCAACATGACAAGGCAAGGCCCCACGCTGCCCGTACAACAGTTGCAACAATCACAGACCTGCATTTCGAGTGTCTTCCTCATCCACCATACTCACCAGACCTTGCCCCAAGTGATTTCCATTTGTATGGACCACTCAAAGACGCAATGGGAGGAAAGAAGTCCGTTCCGATGAAGAGGTACACCACGCAGTGCATGAGTGGTTGCGCGGACTATCAAAAGAATTTTTTTTCTAAAGGAATTTATGCACTTTGTAAGCACTGGAGGTTTTGCATTGAGCGTAGGAGAGATTATGTTGAAAAGTGAAAAAGCTTCGTACACTTTAGCCCAATACATAATATTTAAAACAAATATTTAAGGTTTTCATTTGACTCGCCCTCGTATTATGATAATAGTAAATACTACCAATTAAAAAATTATAAAACTATTTTAAAAGCTCATATATACTATGCAGCAGTCTTTGTGTAAAATGTTAAGAAAACTTGGCTTTCTATATTGAAAAGCTAATGACGGTCGGAGTTTTTTTTATGGAGAGAAAAGATATTGTTGCCACAAGAGCCTCTTTCTTAAGAAAAATGCCTAAGGAATGAAGATCATCCTTTTCTTTTTCACATCAACGAATGGGAAAATCAAAGCCACTCTAAAATTTTTATCTGGCATGGTTTTAAAAGACACGGTAGACTAAGGGTCCGGTTAAGTAAAGGAACACATCTTTTATTCTGCCATACTGGATACGCCAAATACGGTCTCGTAGAAGAGGCAGAACTTGTATTTCAGTCTAAAAGCGGCATGCGTAACGAAAAAATTTCCAACACAAATTCCAAGAAAGCTAACATGTTAGAATTTCTACAAAGCAAACACATATCTCGCGATCCCACACACTGTAGCCAAATTGATTTGCATTGTCAGGCAACACAGCAGCAATTACAGGCGCTATGAGCATGATGATCTAGTTGCAGAAATGGGATACGATGCAATACGGCTCCCTCCATATCACTGTCAGTATAATCCCACTGAACTGATATGGCCTCAAATGAAGCGAGAGGTGGCAGACAAGAATTCTATATTTGAAGTTAGAGACGTCAGAAATTTACTGGAGTACGCCCGTGTGGAGCGACTGCAGGAAGCAGAATTGGCGAAGGAAAGACTTCCGAATGAACTCATTCAAAACATTGTATTAAATGTACGTGAAGATAGTTACGACGAATGTAGGAAAGATGACGTCAGCCCGCTATAGTTTCTGTCGATGGATAAAATTTAAACTATTTCTTTTCTTTCTCTTTATTGATATAATTATTTTAACGTAATAATCACTATACTCGTGTATAAACACATTGAAACGTGCGAAACAAAGTTCATAATAAATTCTTATTATTGTTGGCACCTTGTTTAAGCAGCAATTGCTGTTGCCTGTGCAGTGTGCTTGCAAGAAAGTAGGGGAGTAGAGTGTAAAGTGGGGATAAAGGACGCGACCTTGGGCAGCCAGACCAGAGTAGAAAAGAGTATTATTTTATATCTTTCAGTGTCTTGAGAACTATGAGTGCAATACTCCTTTGATAATACATTTGAAGAAAGAATGTCGTTATCTTCATCACTTCACTGCCTCGTACATCTTCAAATGTTATTGTTGAAGCCATCACTTTTCGGGCCTACAAGGATTTGTCTTCCCCTTTGCCTGTATCTTAATAGTTATTTCGTCAGTATTTCTTCAAACATGCCGCTCATATACTCTTTCCACCCAGTTCCATATTTCATTATTGGGTTGCTTATCCCTTCAACATTCACTTTTTCTCTAATTTTTCGTCGTTAATCCGGTCGGCTTTTGCAGCCTTGAGGATTGAAGAGGAAACACAAAAGATCCACAGAAGAGAAGAACCTTCTGTTACAGGTTCGTTTAGTGTGCGCGGAAGCGTCACGAAGGTGGTCAGCCAACACCAGCGGTAGACACTGCAAGACAGGGGTTTTGCAGCACGTTATGGTCTACAGTTAAAAGTTCCGACAGCATACATTGCCGGAAGTGTCAGTCAACGTACTGCTTCGTCTAACGCATATCTTGCCAAAAGACTGTGAAGATAAAATTAGGGAGATTTCGTTCTTCCCGCAAACCATACGGCACTGGAACAGGGAACGGGACAAGTAACATCCGTACACAAAGTACCCACTGTCAAACACCGCAAGATGGTTTCGGGAGTATAGAGGGAGATGTAGTTGTTCTTCGAAACCTCACTTCAGCTGCCAATATTTTGCTCTTATCCCTCTTTGTGAGAGCTGAAGTTTCACTTCTGTACAGCAAAGACGCCGCTGAGGCTGTTGAAGCTTGTTGTTTGTACATCTATTATGCTGGTAACTTATTTCATTTTGTAAATAATTAAAAATGTTGTTTAATTATTTCTGAATCGATAACAACTGTTGATCTGATTGGTTCAACTCCTTCAGATACCGTTACCTTCGTTCTATAAACCGAGATTTTCGTATTATTTTCTTTTTCCAGCATATTCTAATCCATTTTCATCGTCAAATGGATCAAATGGCTCTGAGCACTATGGAACTTAACTTCTGAGGTCATTAGTTCCCTACAACTTAGAACTACTTAAACCTAACTAAACTAAGGACATCACACACATCCATGCCCGAGTCGGATTCGAACCTACGACCATAGCGGTCGCGCGGTTCCAGACGGTAGCACCTAGAACCGCTCGGCCACTCCGGCCGGCATCTTCATCGTCAAATGTAATAAACTGACCGCCGGAAAGAAGAAAGATTTTTGTATTTCCATACTTCATGCCTGTAACTCAGATGTACTTCTTGTTTCCGGCTTCTTAAGATGTAGTAAATTAAAACATTAAATAATGTCGGTGATAAACTACACCCGTGTCTTACACAGATATACATGAAATTTGTGCAACCATTTTATTATTTTAGTTTGTGTGTAAGCTCCACATATTTGCCCGTTTACACTACTGAAGGCTTTTAAGTAACCTAGAAAAGCGTACCCTGAAAGGTTGTATGTTTTTATATGTTAAGACGAAACTGAATCACTGGCAATCTTCAGAGGAAAGCAAGAAAAAAAAGTATGTAGCGCATACCTTCCCATTTTTCCAGTTAGCATAACGTAACTGAAACGATAGAAGCTCCGAACTGTTTCGATCTCCCCTTCGGCCTCTAAACAAAAGTACGTCTTATTAGCTACGGCCGCCTTACTGCATCATTTCATCTACATCTACACGCTCACTTAAGTGTTTGGCAGATGGTTCACTGAATCAATTGCAATAGCACCTGGGAAAAACGAGCACCTAAATATATACACGCGAGCTCTGATCTTATATTTTTATCACTATGATTCGTTTCTCCCTACATGGGCCGAACCCAATGAAATATTTTCGCTTTCGGTGAAGAAACTGCCTGAAATTTCGTGAAAATATATTTCTCCTGCTTTCCAATTTCTCGACTTCTTTGAAGTTTTTTGATGTGCTTCGTCAATTCTGAATGGTCAGTCTCTCTCTTTTTTTAGAGTCATCAGTCTGGTTTGATGGAGCCAGCCACGAATTACGCTCCTGTGCCACCTTCTTCATTTCAAAGTAGGACATGCAACCTACGTCCTCAATTATATGCTGGATATACTCCAATCTCTGCCTTCCTGTACAGTTTTTGCCCTCTGCAGTTCCCTTTACTACCATGGAAGATATTCCCTGATGTCTTAACTGATGTCCTACCATTCTGTCCCTTATTCTTGTCAATGTTTTCCATACATTCGTTTCCTCGTCAACTCTTCGGAGAATCTTCTCATTCCTTTTCTTATCACCTGATTTTCAACATTCTTCTGCAGCACTACACCCTCAGTGCTTTGACTCTCTTCTTCTCCGGATTTCCCACAGTCCGTGTTTCACAACCATATAGTGCTCTGCTCCAAATATACATTTTCACACATTTATTCCTTCGATAAGACCTATGTCTGTTAATAGCTGATCTTGATCAGTAATGCCCTTTTTGCCAATGGTAATCTGCTTTTCATGTCTTCCTTGCTCAGTCCGTCATGGATTGCATTGCTGCCTCGGTACAAAATTTCTTAACTTCAGCCCTGATGTTAAGTTTATCGCTGTTCTTATTTCTGCTACTTCCATTACTTCCATCTTTCTTCGATTTACTCTCAATCCCATACCACACAGCAAACTTCAGAAGAAGATGAATAAACGTAATGTTAGTTGCACCTTCCCCGTAACGTTCTCTGTGTCGCAGTTCAAGTTTGTTTTAATCCCTATCCGCGTGCATTTACGTCCTTTAAACGTGCGCAGATATGTCGCATAAAAAAGTCGTACACCAGGTGAAGAATGACCTTATTATTGGTCACAAAGTAACAAGACGCGATTCAGAATTAGTTCCACCCTCGGAAATCCAAATATAAAGATAGCACAAGGAAAAGAGCGTTTCCAGTTGTTCGCGTAACATTTCGCTGGGGAATATAATCACCCACAATTTGGCATTTTGAATAATACTAACTCCTATACCTTCCATCCCCTTTTCTCTGCCTCGTGATAACTGGGTGTTGTGTGATGTCCTTAGGTTAGTTAGGTTTAAGTAGTTCTAAGTTCTAGGGGACTGATGACCACAGATGTTAAGTCCCATAGTGCTCAGAGCCTTCCATCCCTCTGCAGATGCGTCACGGGTTGTATCCTCTCAACGTTTCCCTTACATCCTCCACGCTGCCCAAATGCCTAAACCACTTGCTCCTGTTAACTTTCATCTGTACGGGGATAACACTGCTTCGATAGCACTCTACCCTATACTTCAAAAATACGAGCGATACCTTCAACTCCACGTCTATCAGTTTAACACGTGCTTGAACCAGTGGTTCCTCATGCTCAGTGCTCGGGCAATAATCATAGGACGAGCCACCTGGAGCTTCATCCCCCATGACTTGTACTTCACTTTTTACAACCTTCCTGTCCAAGTTACTTAATAAAGCACCTAGACTGTAAACTAAGATGCAAACTGCACTTTCTAATTGTATAATAAAGAGTCAACAATATACTAAAATTACTACAACTACTAATCACAATCCACAAGAGTCCACTATAACAGGATCTTGACCTAACCTACCCTCTCCTGCACCAGTGTTGCCGGTATCCACTCCAAATCCTTTCACAGCATGCACTTTGCCTTACCGTTCACATCCATTTACCATCTCACGTAATTCCATCTCTCCTCGCCCTAACTGAACATCCCCGTACATCCCACTTCATCTACAAGCTCCAGTTCATTAAACACAGTCTAGTTCTCATTCCAGGTATGCTGCCACGCTTACACCGACTCAGACATCCTCTCACTGCTAAGCTTCAACCAACTTTCTCGCCTGGGCAATGAAAATTAACAAATAAATAAATACTCAGCTTTAGGGTTTCGAGGTGATAAGTAAAATTTTACACTACCGAGTGTACTACTTTACACCATTCATTGCACATTTAGGTGATGCTAAACAACACCCACTGTGCATTAATTTTATGAAGTACTTTGCAAGATGTCTTACTTTTGTAGTAAATTTCAGAGCTACTCTAATCAACAACACCACGACTGAAAATCTTTACACTCCGAGACAAAATGAAACGACACACCACGAAGGAGTTATCAAATTGATCACAAATTGATGTTCATGCAGATATAGGCGGAAAATTCACCATTTTAAACTTTGGTACCAAGTGGAAGATGTGTAACGCTGCAGCGCAACTTTATCGCACAGTCTGCAAGGATTTTAAACAGGGGACATGTCGATATCAGGGCATAAAGTCTCCGCGAATTTCATTCCTGTACTGGGTTAGGCAGTAACTATGCGTCGCAGACAGGCGTATGAAGAATATACGCACATGTCAGCATTTGAGAAAGGACCTGTAGTTTGGGCTCAAAGAAGCCAATCGGAGTAATCGGTGGGCCGCTCGACATTTGAATATGATCGATAGCACTAGTCGACGATGCTGGCAGGAATCGGTGAACCATGGCCGAACATAGCATCAAGAAGGAAGTGGTCGACCTAGAGGGACGACAGAACGTAAGGACCGAGGTACCATCAGAGAAGCATTCTGAGCCGCGGATTCATCTTTATCAAGGATCCGACATGAACTGGTGCTTGAGTGACTACAAGAACCAGCAAATGGTATGTCACAGATAGGGAGTTGAGGTCTTGGCGCCCCTGGCGCTGGCTACCGTTGACCTTTGTCTACAGAGGTGTCGCTCACATTCGACCTGGAATGACTGGAATAGATCTTCAGAGATGAGGCCCACTTCGAGCTGAGCCCAAATGACCAGTGAAGACCTGCCTGGAGAGGCCGCAGGCAGTGATGGGAAGGGGTACCACCGTACGGCCAGACAACCAGGACTGATCGCTTTTCGTGTCATCTTATTTTATTGTAGAAGCCCTTTCTTCTCATCCGCAGAACTCTTACAACTCAACGACACGTCTGCGATATTCTACGCCCCCTTTTGTTCCCCTTTAAGGCAAGCTGCGCTGGACTTAACTTTGAGGAAGATAATGTCCACCGGATTTCTCCCCAACTGAGAACGTTTGACGCATATTTGGCAGGGCTCTCCACCAGCTCGAGATTTTTGTGATCTCACGCGGCAGTTTCACAGAATTTGGCGCGGTATCCCTCAGTAGAACATCCAACAGCTTCATCAATGAATTCCAAGCTGAATAACTGCTTGCATAAGAGCCAAAGGTAGATCAACTCTTTATTGACTTGCTCAGTCTGTGGAGCTCATACGCTTGAATAAATCATCCAGCTGTTCTGAAATTGAAATCATTTGTCAAATTGGAAATATTCATATGTCTACACAAGTACATCATATCTACCGGGCTCCGTTGCATTCGAATAATTAATTCGTGGTGCATCGGTTTTTTGTCTAGTATAATACAGAAGCGTTCTAAACATAATTTATCAATCCTTTCAGAATTT
The DNA here is from genome assembly GCF_023897955.1 of Schistocerca gregaria. NCBI lineage: Eukaryota > Metazoa > Arthropoda > Insecta > Orthoptera > Acrididae > Schistocerca > Schistocerca gregaria. The sequence continues at coordinate 350,565,116 of NC_064922.1, read as the reverse complement.
TGACGTCTTCACAATCTTAGCGGTTAGTTACTACACTTGGTAACCAATAGAAAGAGGAGGAGCCTGCAGAATCTTGAATGTTGGAAGTTAGAAAACAAGGTTTTGATGACGTTGGCTGCATTTACAATACAAATAAGTCTAACCAAAATCTCTTATCGTCCATAAGGAACCAGATACATTTGGATGGGATTATTTTGATGATGCGTTATGGCGAAACCATGTATACATGATTTTTCAGATTTGCTATCGAAGGGAGCTCAATAGGAAAATAGGTTTGTGCTCAGAAACTGCATAGTGCTGAAAGAGCGCACATATTCTCTGACAGAGAACCACTGTCGGGGACCAGCCGCTGTGGACAAGCGGTTCTAGGCGCTTCAGTCCAGAACCGCGCTGCTGCTACGGTCGCAGGTTCGATTCCTGCCTCGGGCATGGATGTGTGTGCTGTCCTTAGGTTAGTTATGTTTAAGTAGTTCTAAGTGTATGGGATTGAAGACCTCAGATGTTAAGTTCCATAGTGCTTAGAGTCATTTGAACCACTGTCGGTGGATGAAATCTACAATTGGACGTTCCCAGAACTTTCAAAATGGCTATGGGACTTAACAGCTGAGGTCATCAGTCCCATACACTCAGAACTACTTAAACATAACTAACCTAAGGACATCACACACATCCATGTCCGAGCCAGGATTCGAACCTGCGACCGTAGCAGCAACGCGGTTCCGGACTGAAGCGCCTAGAACCGTTCGCCCACAGCGGCCGGCCAGGACTCTCAACAAAGTAAGATAAACATATGGGCTACCCGCAACGCAAATAATCTAATCACTGTGTACAGAGTTGCGAATCAGGAGTACAGAAAAAGGAAACCGCAGTTTTTAGATCCTCTTGTGATGGTTGTTGTAATTCTGAGTGTGTGACGGATAATGCGTTGCCATCTTTCAGGCCCATATGTTTCACAGTGTCAAAAAATTTATGTACTTAAAAATCATGAACTCGGACTTGATACAACTTTAAGTGTCGGATGATGATGTTATTAAGAAAATATTCGCAGCATATTATTATAAATAGCTGATTTTGGTAATACATAAAAATAGTCTTTCATGTAACATACCTGTGTTGAAACTGTGGAGCACAATTTAAAGACAGTCGTAAGGTAGCAGCGCTTTACCGCTGTGACAGAATCGACGTGCCTATCCTGCCCCTCGCCGCGTTGTATCTAATCTCATTTTATTTGAAAATCAAAAAAGGTAATTCCTTTTTAATAGCTCTAGAAAAAATAAAACTTCCTTTTTAATTACACTGTACCGCTATGTATTTATATTAAAACCATTAGGCTGAAGAGAGGAGCGTTTGTACTGCTGACAGCCCATCCCCGCCTAATGGAACTGCAATGAATGAAAAAACGCCAGTAGATGAAAGAATGAAAAAAAAAGTTACGCAGTAACACATTACTAGATTGGCTTGAATTTCTCCGTAGTTACTTATACGCCCTAATAGAAATTGGATTTTCCAATTAGAAAAAAATGTCTCTGAGGACTATGGGACTTAACATCTGAGGTAATCAGTCCCCTAGAACTTAGAACTACTTAAACCTAACCCACCTAAGAAAATCACACACATCCATGCCCGACGCCGGATTCGAACCTGCGACCTAAAGCGTCACCCGGTTCCTGACTGTAGCGCCTAGAACCGCTCCGGCGATGTTTAACAGGTCACATTGTTGACAAGTAGTGTTTTTGTGATAGGACGTTCCATTCCTCCACAATCGCGGTTGAATATTGTTGGAAGGTCTTTGATATCTGTGGACGTGCTTGAATAACTATCCCTCAAGACATCTCAAACGTGCTCGACAGGATGTAAGATGGGGGAACGAGTAGGCCAGTCCATTCGCTCGAACATCCTCTTGATCGAAGAGAACAACCACCTGCGTTTTTCTATGCGGTCGTGCATTGTCATCCATAAAAATGAAGTCAGGGACGAATCCACAGATCACAAGAGGCACACGGGGAAGGAGTACAGTGTCACAGTAACGTATTACTTTTGAAATAAATGAAAATTGTCACGTTTTAGAAGAAACGAATACATCCTTGAAACTTATATCTTAATTTAGAACACATATTTGTGCATTCATTTTTATAGCGTCACATTAATAATTAAAATCTGTAAAAGCAATCATATATAATACCGCGTGGAGATAGGAATAAGAACCGCCCTTCTTGTATCTGAAGCCTGCTAGCTCTTCTCTGATGTTTCGCAGGAAGCATGTAAGTTCGAGCTCTATGTTTCATTAATTTAAAAATTATTATATTATACGATACGTAGCTTTGTCGAACATTTTGATTCAGTTACCAAGCCACCTGCTGCCTAACAAGTTGCTCACTGGTCTGATGCATATGAATTAATGGAAAGGGCCTTTGAAGTGAAAATCTTAACAGAATGTTAACTACCTCTGTCACACTGAGACATAAGACACAGTAAGGTACATTTCAGCCACCATCTTTAATGCGGCTATCTTCAATACATATTAGTACACTACAGCAAACCACACAAAGGACACAATCGATGTCTTCGACGTTACACCTGTGGACGTTACACCTGATCCATTACGGGTTTAGATTACGACTCTTGACACAACTGAACCGATCACTGATCCATATGATACGGCTACCATTGTTGTACTGCTTACATATTGCATATCATGTTTCGTTGGGATGTCTGTTGAGTGATTCATGTTTGAAATTCAGTTATTATAATATTTTTAATTACAAGCTTTAATATCTTTAATCCTCATCGTTGTGAAAAGTTGTGATTAAAATGGCCACTTATCGGCAACACGAAAGCAAAATGGAACGTGTTGTCAGCGTGCTGTTTCAATATGGATCATCGATCTTGCCTTGTTGCTTGTGGATTAGTAATGCAGCACGTAATTAGACAAGGCTAATTCAGTGTACTGTAAAATAATTAATTTTGAGTTTATTGCTTATTGTTGGACATGTCTGAAACTGGGAAGATAGTGAAAATCGGTACGGTAAATGAGGAAAATGTTGAATTTGATGACGATGGTGGCAATAACGCCAAGCCGACATTGCCCGAAATAAATCCACGCATTTTTGATATAGAATCGAATATAGAGCCACAATCTAGAAAGGAGATCCCTCAAATTGGTCAAGATGTTGAGCCAGTTATTGAATTACTTAATAAAATTTCAGCCACGATGAGTGGGCGAAGAAAGAATTTGCGGCACAATTGCGACAGCAGTATACATTTGAAAAGCGAAATAAGGAATTAGCCAACCAAATAAATGATACTGTCACTGAGAGAGACAAAACAAACTGGCCGCACAAATGACGACACAGGTAAATACCACACGTAAAACCTGTGATAAAGAGGAAATTGCGAACTGAAGCGCGAGACAAAGAGTTGGCCGCACGAATAAATAATTGTTTGTCCGAAATGTCAGAACAAATTTCAAACCTAAGGGAGATATACAAAGGTATACCTACAGCCGTGGAATAATTATCTAATGAAGTTCGGATACTGCGTATGGCTAAAATCGCAACTGAAAGTACCATACAACAGGTTTTTAAATTTTTTCTTCATTATTTTCTTGAAACTTTTGTGATTTTGTTAGATATGTGGCTATAGAGAGTAGAGAACTTGACACTCAGACACAAATCGGTGTAGTGAGAGTGTCTAGTTGCTCAGGTGGAGACAATTACAAATGAATTTACTAAACAGCTAGACGAGAAAGATAAACAAATTAATAATAAAATAAATACATGCGGAGTGAAAGGAGGCCATGCAACGAACAGGTGCTGAAGCATTCACTGAACAGACTGATTCAGTTGAACTGCTTCAGGTGAAGTTACACAAAAAGTGAATTAGAAAATACTAAATGCGTGTTTAACGACGATATTCCACAATGGGGAAACGATCTTACCGCTCAGGTCACAGACATGTATCAATTACACCCACTTCAAAACGAATACTGCTGAAGAAATCCTCTTGAAGTATTGCCAGTTCCAGATGTTTACACTAAAAAAGAAGTCCAAATGGTTCAAATGGTTCTAAGCACTATGGGACTTAACATCTGTGGTCATCAGTCCCCTAGACTTACAACTACTTAAACCTAACTAACCTAAGGACAGCACACACATCCATGCCTGAGACAGGATTCGAACCTGCGACCGAAGCAGGAGCGCGGTTCGGGACTGAAGTGCCTAGAGCCACTCCGCCACAGCGGCCGGCAAAAGAAGTCCACCCATCAGGTTTTCTTGTAAGAGCTTTCAAGAATGTGACCCCGATATCAAGGAATGTAGGACAAAAGACAAAGATGCATTCAGTCCGACGAAGCCTTACCGGGGATGGAAACCGCTGAAAATTGTATCACGCATGACCAATGTGAAAAGACATATCTGGCCACATATTTTTCAGAATGTGATCGGAGCCGGTTATGTAACCAGATATTCAATCCTTAAATTTATAACCCAAAACTGTAGTTTAAGGAAATACTTTGATAGCTATGTTAACATGAAACACTACTGGGATGATCAGATAGCTCCCAATGTAAAGTTGAGAATTCTGAAGGCAGATTGCCTCTCCGTACTCGACAGAAGCAAATTAGTGTAACAGATCACAATTTAAATTTATTATGAGTGTGGGATCAGAAGAACTGGACCTTATCGATAAAAACGAATTGGATATGGCTCTGGAACAAATCATGAACTGTAAGGCTAGGAGATCAGATGACGTCCGACAGTCAAGAAACTGGAGGAGGGACGAAGAAGACCTCCTAATTCTAAAGGACATTGTTAACAGAACATCCGCAGCAGAGATGCACGGTGTGGCTGAAAATCTCCACTTCAGTTGTAATTTTATTTTATTGTAAACACGACCTCAAATTAATTCATTCTATACTTGGTTTGAAAAATTTATACCTCACCCATGCTATAAAATTGAGTTTCAAATATATGTATCTTCCACGTAAGCGTCGAACCGAGTGACGCACGTATGTTTGAACTCTAGAACACTTCCGGTTCTACTGTTCGTATGTTACATATGATAAACGAACGATGAATAACATAAGTCCATCGTTGCCAATCTATAATGTTTGGTCAAAGATATCCAGATACCCCTTTACAATTGGAAACGTAAAGCAGGACCAGGCATACCTTATCTACTGACAGACAGCATTATGAGAAAACGGGGGGGGGGGGGGGGGAGGGTTGTAGAAAATCACACGAAATCAGCGGAAAGAATGATTGTAAGTGCCAAAGTACTACTAGCAACAGTCCAGCAAGCACCACCATTGAGCGTAGGGTCATAAGCGGCACATTTCTGTAGTCAGTGCTAAGTGACTCTTCAAGAGGTATAAATAGTGACGCCACTGGACAGTGGACGGCTGGAAACTAGTGACAAAAAACTCTGTACCTTGAATCAGTCCAACTGAAGGGTGTGGATTTGGCAGATGACTGGAGAACTTTACCTGCCATCACGTGTTGTGCAAACAGTGATGTGCGGAGGAGATGATGTTCCCGTACGGAGGTGTTTTTCGTATTCAGGATGTTGTCCACTTACTATGCTTAATGAGATGCTAAGTTCCAAAAGATATTAACAACCCTCACAGCATTGTGTGCTCTATACTGTAAAGGAATATTTCAATGACATGACTGTATACGGTTGACAATGCACCCTATGAAAGCAGCATCTATAAGCCCATAGGAACACCTTTTGAATAAACGTCGATTTCGCCCCAGACCCCAGTGTTCACCATGACTACCTTCTCTGGTGTCAGATCTTGGAAAATAATGGGCTACCATTCCTTCAGAGTCATTCAGACACATCGCTGAAAGTGTCTTCAGGCCTCTCTAAAGGCTAAGAGAGGGGTGGGGGGCGGCGGGGCGGAGAAGAAGAGGGAGGACACCAAATGGGTAAAAACTTTAACTGCCCTGATAGCATTAAGTAATAATATTACAATTTGCCGGTAAATGGTTTCGATTGATTGACAGCCATCTTCGGATCCAGCTTACTCGGCCTGACTACATTCAAGTAATCTGATGACGTTGACGTAGTCCACATCACTCACAACACTGAAGAGCATGCAAAAGAATGGACACAGTCTAGAAACGCTAGACTGCATGACTGCAACAGCTATACGCGCCCGCTGCACTTATCCGTATTGCGAAGGAAAATCGGCAACTGGCACACCAGGTGAGGCGTCCCGTCCTGGCCCAGTAGTGTTTTCAACAGTGTGCAGCACATCTGTTGCTAAGGTGTAGAGAGTCAGCAATGAGGCCTGTTCCCACTTTCACCTTCCGCCCAGAGACACGTGAACCCACCACTGTCCACTACTCGCTCTCGACTGAAGACAGACCTGTTGATGGCTGTGTATCCGAAGACACTTCGAGAACAGGGTTGCCAGGGGATTCCATCGTCACCAAAGATGTCGCAAAGCCCTTAGACGCCCCAACATCGTAGCAGTTTTGAACAGTGGCCAATGCCCCTTGTGTTTACGTGCAATAAGCAGAGTTCCCACCCACATCGTGGTGCGTAACACAAAATAAAGAAAAAAACTATATAAATTCTCAAAAATAAATAAGCCAGACTAATTAAGAAAGAACGAACAGATCCCCAGCGGACAGACCTCTACAGAATAGACCTATGAAGACCTGACAAAAACTTCATCCCTTCATTGGAAATAATGGACTTTAAGCGCCAAACCAGAGAGGACAGATGATGAGGAATTTTCTTAAAAAGGATCGTTTATACTGCATCAACACATTTACGAGGTAAAGCTGAAACTAAAGTAGACATGGGGACGGCACAGTTAAGAATGAAATAGAGTGCATCCTCACATCGAACAACCGAATGTGCGTAGATGCGCTTCAGCACTAGTAGGGACCATCGGCTAGTTAGAGCCAGCATCCTTATTAAAACACAACTTGAGGAAAAGACTATGACCGAAAGAAAGAAACGATCTACCGTATATGAGCTGTAAGAGAAAATAACTGGGTTCATCTAATGCATAAATAAGATACTACTACTAACAGAAAGGTTAAGAGAAATGGAACTGAATGAACTCTCGACAGAAATTGTCATCAGTGTTCAAACAGCAATAAAGAAAATCAGTGTACTTCAAAAATAGAAGTATTGGAGATTCAATCTCGAAACTTATAGAAGAAAAGCGAAACAGTGAAAAAATGCACCAAGATAGAGAGACTTCAGAAAAACGGGAAGAAAGCAACCAGAAAAAAAGTGAAATCAAAACCCAAAACATGTCGAGGAGACCATCAAGAGTAATGTCCACATGTGCGTCCTTCGTTCCAGTCGATCAAAAGGGAAGGTTGTCATCCGCAACATTCGGAATGGCCGAGGGAAGTTGTTACTGAAAGAGACAAAATTATAAAAACTGTCGTGTACTTTCATCGAAAGCTCTGCAGCACATCACCGTCAAACCAAAGCCTCCGTAATGAATCAAGAAGATTTGTTATGAATTAGGTATAGGAAGAACTGAATCCTATCGATAAAAACGTGCGAGTGGCATGAAATTGGAGGAAGGACGAAGAAGCACTCGTAATTCTAAAGGATTTTGTTAACAGAGTATCCGAAACTGAGCTTCACCGTGACATTGAAAATACCCGCTTCAGTGGTAAATTTGTTTCATTACAAACACGACCAGTTTCGGGAAAATTTTATTCCCATCTTGAGGTGTACAAATTTAGTAGTCAGCTGCAAGGTGGTTGCATGGGTCAGCTTCACCTGAGAAGAGAGGCCACACAAGGGGAGACAGTCTCACCTAAGGCTTTCATCTTGGCTGTGCAGGACGTGTCAGTCTTTCCACCCTGGGAACATAAAGGTATAAACGTGGAAAACGTCTCAACCATGCTCCTTTGCAGATGATATCATCTGCTTTAGCAGTGACATAAATGAATTGTCAATAAATTACCGAGAACTCAAAGGTGCTACCTAAGTTTTAGGCCTCAAAATTTACGTTCGAAAGACCGAAGTCCTGAATCCTACCACTGTTGCGGACCCCATCGAAAACCATCCTCTGGAAGTAAAATATGAATACATTTATTTGCGTCATAAAATATGACGCGGAAGGTACACTCCTGGAAATGGAAAAAAGAACACATTGACACCGGTGTGTCAGACCCACCATACTTGCTCCGGACACTGCGAGAGGGCTGTACAAGCAATGATCACACGCACGGCACAGCGGACACACCAGGAACCGCGGTGTTGGCCGTTGAATGGCGCTAGCTGCGCAGCATTTGTACACCGCCGCCGTCAGTGTCAGCCAGTTTGCCGTGGCATACGGAGCTCCATCGCAGTCTTTAACACAAGTAGCATGCCGCGACAGCGTGGACGTGAACCGTATGTGCAGTTGACGGATTTTGAGCGAGGGCGTATAGTGGGCATGCGGGAGGCCGGGTGGACGTACCGCCGAATTGCTCAACACGTGGGGCGTGAGGTCTCCACAGTGCATCGATGTTGTCGCCAGTGGTCGGCGGAAGGTGCACGTGCCCGTCGACCTGGGACCGGACCGCAGCGACGCACGGATGCACGCCAAGACCGTAGGATCCTACGCAGTGCCGTAGGGGACCGCACCGCCACTTCCCAGCAAATTAGGGACACTGTTGCTCCTGGGGTATCGGCGAGGACCATTCGCAACCGTCTCCATGAAGCTGGGCTACGGTCCCGCACACCGTTAGGCCGTCTTCCGCTCACGCCCCAACATCGTGCAGCCCGCCTCCAGTGGTGTCGCGACAGGCGTGAATGGAGGGACGAATGGAGACGTCGTCTTCAGCGATGAGAGTCGCTTCTGCCTTGGTGCCAATGATGGTCGTATGCGTGTTTGGCGCCGTGCAGGTGAGCGCCACAATCAGGACTGCATACGACCGAGGCACACAGGGCCAACACCCGGCATCATGGTGTGGGGAGCGATCTCCTACACTGGCCGTACACCTCTGGTGATCGTCGAGGGGACACTGAATAGTGCACGGTACATCCAAACCGTCATCGAACCCATCGTTCTACCATTCCTAGACCGGCAAGGGAACTTGCTGTTCCAACAGGACAATGCACGTCCGCATGTATCCCGTGCCACCCAACGTGCTCTAGAAGGTGTAAGTCAACTACCCTGGCCAGCAAGATCTCCGGATCTGTCCCCCATTGAGCATGTTTGGGACTGGATGAAGCGTCGTCTCACGCGGTCTGCACGTCCAGCACGAACGCTGGTCCAACTGAGGCGCCAGGTGGAAATGGCATGGCAAGCCGTTCCACAGGACTACATCCAGCATTTCTACGATCGTCTCCATGGGAGAATAGCAGCCTGCATTGCTGCGGAAGGTGGATATACACTGTACTAGTGCCGACATTGTGCATGCTCTGTTGCCTGTGTCTATGTGCCTGTGGTTCTGTCAGTGTGATCATGTGATGCATGTGACCCCAGGAATGTGTCAATAAAGTTTCCCCTTCCTGGGACAATGAATTCACGGTGTTCTTATTTCAATTTCCAGGAGTGTATAAGCAGAGAGCATAGATCACTCGGTGGATTGACCTCACCTTCATAGGTTTGGGGAAATTTGGTTGTACACTCCATAAAACGAGTTGAGCCGTGCCTCGTGCATCGGTTGTCGTATCACGCCTTAAGTGACATGTTTGCTTAAGAGGGGTGAAAGTGGTCTCGAGTAGCGAGCAGAGGCGATGGCCCTCAGTTGGTTCTTAGCGGGTTGGAGGGAGGATGAAGGAGGGCGTATGTAAGCAGAGTTACGGTGTGTTTGGTGAGTTGCCTGTGCCACGACCGCAACGGCGTATCCGGAGTTCGTTACTGAGTCGAGGCGTGTCGGCGACGCCTTGGGAACGTGAGGAAGGCTGCTTCGCTGGGCTGTGATTACTCGTACCTCCTCAGTGGTGTTTTCAACCGTCTAACGCCGTACTTTCTTGCTGTCAATTGTGCCTTTACAGCGTCTGTATCCGTTATGGCCGCTGCAAGGTTGTTCCCTAACTTGCGTGTCTGAGCACCGTCAAAGTCTCTAATTACTTGGTGAGAGAATCTTTACGTACTGCTTGGTCAACTGTAGGTTGCTTAACCTTATCAAAATTTTGGAGAACAAGTGATGTTAGCCTGGCCATCAAACCGCTGCTGTTTGGAGTGCTTGTAGTGCCGGGTTACCTTGTGCACCTTTAGCCGGTGCTGTTTTGTGTTGAAATTGACTGTCGAAGACTGGTACTCTGCTCAGACTCTCGATTGATAAATCTGCATATTTTGCTTCGAGGAGCTTTGAAATAGTAGAGGGTGCTAATGTTTATAAGTTCCCCTCGCTGATTAAGTTGGATCTGGTAGTCGCTGAATTGTTTCCTCTCGCTGAGGCACAATGGACATTTTGTCATAATAAGTTATTTCCATTATTGGTTTATGATATACTCCCATTGTGCGTTGTGGTTTGAAAGAGTGTTGTCATTTTGGGATAAATGGTTGGGTTATTTTGGCCCACTGTTAAGTAAGTTTTAAATGTGCTACTGGCTTCTGCCATTTATCTCAAGCTATAGACATGCAGCTTACACTTAAGTGGGAACTAAAGAAATCCTTCAGTGTTGTAGTTAATGTGTGCTGTGTATTTCGTGCGTTCCCACTGACCTTCTGTATTAAGATGCATGTTCTTTGAAGGATATTTAACTGTGTTTAGTAGAATCTTGAGTTCTTCCAGGGTCCCTGTGTTGTAAGACGTCCGAAAATTTTCTGGTGACGTCAGGCTAGTATCTCTAGTGCTGGGTATTTCCTTTTTTGTAATATTTACCTCACATATTGGTGTTATGATTCAAGTGGTCATGTCGGTCGTAAAGTTTGTGATGAATTAATTTAATTATGTCAACCGATATTTCAGAAGATTGTCTAACTTGTGAAATTTTAAGGGGTTGCAAAATTTATGTTTAACTTCACTTTACCTTTTTTAAAATTCATTCCTTAATTAGTTAAAATTAATATTCACTATTATTGATAAATGTTTAGCAATAAATATATTCTTAGCAATGATGATCAGTCCTTTAAGTCGTGGTCACTCCTTCCAAATCAGTCAAAAAAAAGTAGTGCATTACACGATCATCACTACAAATTCAAAAAGTAAGGCTTATGCCACATTCATCCCGCCAGGAGCAACACTCTGACTCAAAACTATATCACTCACAAGGAACACAAGTTGACGTTGGGTCTATCAAAAGTCACAAGTGAGAGAGGGAGAGTGGTGCTTGGAGTGAGTCTGAGAATCTGAGAGACAGGGTCAAGAACAAAGAGATAAGGAGAAAAACAGGGTTCAATGACACTGTCGAACAGTGAAGTGCCGTTGACAAGAGAAACATTCAGATGTGTTAGTTTCTGAATTTTTTGCCGTCATCAGATCGTCATAGAACCGTTCCTGTTCTTCATCGGTTGAGGTAGAAGTATATGCACAGACACAAACTATCTGAAGGCTTAAATTAGCAGTAAACTCAAGGATCACTTAAATCACTCTGTTATAAATGGATATGGACTTAGTGATAAGTTGTTCCCTCCGGTTGTGAATTATCAAAGTTACCCCACCAACAGGCCAATTTATGTCCGAGTTTGAAATAGGATGTGTCCAGACTTGGGAACTGTAGTCGTCTCACCTTTGATCCTCGGCTTAGTGATTTTGAGTATGCCCCTTCTGAAGTTCTGGAACTCATGTTCCAAAAAGCCGAGGTGTTTACCAAGTCTTATCATGCGAATATTATATAAAGTTTTATTCGAGTTGTTCCTACTTTCTTGGCGTTTATTGTGTTGTTTAATTTTATTAGTCGAGTTTTTGCCACCACCTCTCCCCTACCCAGGATCCTTGGCGCAGACTATCATCTCTGTGCATAATTCCAAGCTTCTAGTTCTGTTCGCCTCAGGTGCGCTTGTCTCAAAGTTCGATATTTCCGTTCTCATGTTGGTGCAGTATGGTTGAAGTATAATTGGAGGATTTTATAGGAATTAATAGATATCTGAATGGATAGGCGTTTTAGGACATGTTGCTTTAAGGACAAAGAGTGCTCTCTGTCTTAAGCGTAATGCAAGGTGCAAATCTGTTCGGCATATACGCTTTTTTTCTTTTATTGGATAAGCGTCAGAAGGGGTAATATTGTAATACTTACGAGTAGATTGTCAATCTTATAATATCTGCATACTGTACAACAATTTTGATTAAGGATGATTTATTCTAGACATTACAGTCAGTGTTATGTTTTCCTTGTTCCACTTTCTCTATGACAACTGATGTTAGCTGGTTTGAGTTCCTCCAATCCTTTCTGAGCCAGCTTTTTCGGTCATGATGTTAGGTTTTCGTGCATAGTAGAATTTTTTCATTAGGAATTTTTTGTTATTCGTAGCTTACAAGTTGTCTCTGTGGATGTTCAAATTCTGCAATCAATGCAGCATCTATTAATTAGCGTTCCTATGTGTTTGGAATAGTATCAATGTCAGCATTCTTTGAAAAAGTATGTCCAAAACCTATAATGATCAAAAGACCTGTAGTGTATTCGTAATATTTATAGTACAAACACTGGATTGCTTCAATAATTTTCATCCTGTCTGGTGAATGAGCTTTGTAATTTACAGTACGCTTAAGACAGAAAAATACAAATAACTGTGACAGCTATTGATTTATGATGTTTATTTATATAGCCGGTGCTTCTGAGAATTAACAGTTACTACACTCCAGTCCTTAAACCTTGTTACACAAACGAAAATAAATTTTTACTTGTAATATTCAGCATCATATCTGAGACACAAACTGTAGTAACTTCAGAGCCCACTCAATTAATTTAACAGGTATTGGCAACAATGTAGAACATTTATGGCAAATTCATGACCGACGAGTTACTTCCTTGTTAACACAGAATTATACCTCTGAATTCACTTGATTTTTCGTGGCATTTCAACTACATGATCTTTGCAGTTTTCACTTAAGATGTGTCATACAGTAATCAATGTATGATTTTGAGTCCAGCAAATTCGTTCCACACGGAAAACTCAATAAAAACTCTTCTTTTACAGTGCGAATTATCTGTCCTTGTAATTACAGGGATAATAAGTGAGAGACGAAGATTGCATCTTACTAATTCATGCCGATACAGGCACTCTCATTTTACAACATCTACCCGTTTTATTTAAATAGACTTCCGCTGTAAGGTTATTGTGGTAAGTTGTGCTATGTAAGTACTAGTAAAGTGCATATTTTAGTTGCGTTTTCCATTAGTTTATTGTGCATAATAATAAACATCAGAACGAAATTAATCAACAATGCATTCTATCACATTATCTAAGGTATTTTGATAATGATCAGGTAGTTCACTGATTCCACGCATTTAGAAACTCACTGGTTCTAGATTAAAGACGTTTTCGAACCAGATTTGAACTGCACTTTCTTCTGGAAAGGAATTTCCTTGACGGTTATCCAATAAGTAGCATGAAAAGTAAATTTTTAGAGCATAAGATCAGCAGAATAAGTGTATAATGGATGACTTCCCAAACAAATTCCTGAAAATATTTGTACCTGAAATTAGTAGACTGTATTACTGTCTAATAGTAACGCATGATGCAGTTTTGTCGGTCTTCTTTCTTACACTACAAGGAAAAGGTGTTTCACTTGTTGGTTACAAATATCAGCTGCGAGTTCAGGGGTACAGTTCGTAGCAACACTTTCTTTCAGCCTGCAGATGCAAAATATTATGTTCACACTCCTCTATGCTCCAGTATATGTGTTTGTTGGGGCTGAGCTATTAATTTCTTATTACGAAGTTAACAGAGTTAACGTAAACGCATCATAACTCATCAACAGTAACAACGTTGCGCGGGAATACTCAATGAGCGTCATGATAGCGTTCAAGAAAATATGCAGTAATAATCTCCCTCTTTGTTTTTGTTGCTTTGAATTGGAGCATCGTGTGCTCCTAAACCGTACTTCCGAACCTTGTCTATCGAATTAAAATCTCACACGAGGCTTAAATTGTCATAAGTCATCACATATGTCAGTTATCAACACTTCCTGCTTTTGGTACATCTTCAGACACGAAAATTCGTTTCTGGCATGTTTAATACACGAGTTCTCTCCCCGCACATAATACAAAAGATTCGAGCCGTTGCATTCCTCTCTCTATTACACCCTAAGAGAACAATATGTCACAAATGTTATAACTTTTTCCCCTTGCGACTCTGTTTCACGAGGCATAACCAACTGTCACAAGTTTATTCTTGGAGGGGATTCGGAACAAAAAACAAGTTCTTCTGTTCATGTATTATCCAGACGTGTTGCAGTTTCAGCATCATCAGTGGGCTTTCATTTTCTTACCACTAAACAGGAAAAATGTTTTTTCTACTTGTTCACATATAAATTCTAATTTTAAAGAAAGTTCACAAATTTGAAAGATAGACACACTTTTGTATATACAATATACCTTTTTACCACAAGCTGTGGTATTCCTGGATTTTTATGTTTGTGTTATTCTTCCTTTCCTTTCACAGTTTGTCATCTGGATTCATGCAGATCTTAATGTAGAATATTTATTTACACTATTGGCCATTAACATTCCTACACCAGGAAGAAATGCAGATGATAAACGGGTATTCATTGGACAAGTATATTATACTATAACTGACATGTGATTACATTTTCATGCAATTTGGGTGCAGAGATCCTGAGAAATCAGTACCCAGAACAACCACCTCTGGCCGTATTAACAGCCTTGATACACCTGGCCATTGAGTCCAACAGAGCTTGGATGCCCACGAAGCTTTAACACGATACCACAATTCATCAAGAGTAGTCACTGGCGTATTGTGATGAGCCATTTGGTCGGCCACCATTGACCAGACGTTTTCAATTGGTTAGAGATCTGGAGACTGTGCTAGCCATGGCAGCAGTCGAACATTTTCTGTATCCAGAAAGGCCCGTACAAAACTTGAAACATGCGGTCGTGCATTATCCTGCTGAAATGTGGAGTTTCGCAGGGATCAAATAAAGGGTAGAGCCACGGGTCATAACGTAAAGGTAACGTCCACTGTTCAAAGTGCCGTCAATGCGAACAAGAGGTGACCAAGACGTGTAACTAATGGCACCCCATACCATCACGCCGGGTGATACTGCAGTATGGCGATGACGAAGTCACTCTTCCAATGTGCGTTCACCGGGATGTCGTCAAACACGGATGCGAACATCGCGATGCTGTAAACAGAAGCTGGATTCATCCGAAAAAATGACGTTTTGCCATTCGTTCACCCAGGTTCGTCGTTGAGTACACCATCGCAGGCGCTCCTGTCTGTGATGCAGCGTCAAGGGTAACCTCAGCCATGGTCTCCGAGTTGATAGTCCATGCTGCTGCAAATGTCGTCGAACTGTTCGTGCAGATGGTTGTTGTCTTGCGAACATCCCCATCTGTTGACTCAGAGATCGAGACGTGGCTGCACGATCCGTTACAGCCATGCGGATAAGATGCCTTTCATCTCGACTGCTAGTGATACGATGCCGTTGGGCTCTAGCACGGCGTTCCGTGTTACCCTCCTGAGCCCATCGATTCCATATTCTGCTAACAGTTATTGTATCTCGACCAACGCGAGCGGCAATGTCGCGATACGATAAACCGGAATCGCGATACACTACAATCCGACCTTTATCGAAGTCAGAAACGTGATGGTTCACATTTCTCCTCCTTACACGACGCATCACAACAACGTTTCACCAGGCAACGCCGGTCAACTGCGGTAGGAAACTTTCCTCATGTCAGCTCGTTGTAGGTGTCGCTACCGGCGCCAGCCTTGCGTGAATGCTCTGAAAAGCTAATCATTTGCATATCACAGCATTTTCTTCCTGTCGGTTAAATTTCGCGCCTGTAGCACGTCATCTTCGTGGTGTAGCTATTTTAATGGCCGGTAGTGTACTTCGAAATTTCTGTGTGTTGTGCGTGTGTGTGTGTGTGTGTGTGTGTGTGTGTGTGTGTGTGTGTGTGTGTGTGTGTGTGGTGGGGTGGGGGGGGGTGGGGGGTGGATGGATGGATTGAAGTTGTCTGACAGTTCTTTAGAGGCAGTGAACAGAGTTCCGTTACACTGAGCTGTGTATTCATTTGTTATTTGTTTTCCTTCGACTATGGCTCTTTGTATTTGGTAGCGTTCTTCAATTACCAGTGTTTGTGGTGGGCTGTTACTGCATTTGAGAACTTTAAAATCAATGTTGTTATCTGATGTTCTGTGTTTCATGTCCATCACGTGATCATCAAATGTAGAATGACAGCTGTTACTTTTTAATGCTCTTATGTGTTTTGTATACCTGGTACTAAATTTTGTGCTTGTCTGTCTTACATAAATTGCTTTTTAGTCCTGGCATGTCAACTGGTAAATATCAGATGCGTTGTGCTCTTATTTGTATTGGTTGCCCTGAGTTTCTTTGTATTGCGTTATCTGTTCTATAGCTAATTTTCGCACCTTGTTTTTTGAGTATGTTGCCTATTCTGTGGGCTGACTTGTTGTTTTAAGCGAGGGTGTATCGTCTATATTCTATGTGTCTGTGTTTGGATGTTGGTGAGGAGTTGTTTGTTTTTGTGCGCTGGATGCCCCCTTGTGATTCAGTTTACCTATAATGTTTGTATCGTATTCGTTCTCTAGAGATACCTGTTTTGCTATCTGTAATTCATTATTGTAGTCGTCTTCAATGAGTAGAGTTTTGTTCGACCTGGCAGTATGTATTAGATACCAGTTAGTTTGTGTGTATTCAGATTTGCGTACATTTGTGTTGGTGGTGGTTGGTGGCTTCGCTGAATATGGAACACTGGTATTGATTGTTGTGTCCGTGTACTGTGAACGACGGAAATTCAATATTTTATCACTTTCTGTGTCTATGACAATTTCATTTTTGGGTGACATGTGTCCATGTCGTTGTGAAGTTGTTGGATGCGAATGGGAGTTTCATCTAGAAGGCATATGACGTCACCTACGTAATAACGCCAATATACTACCTTTTGCTACTACAGTCCTACTTTTGTTTTAAATATTTGTTCTCAGAATGACTGAAGAAAATGTTGGCTAGGAGCCCATTGAATGGTCATCCCATGGGAAGCCCATTTTGTTGTGAGTAGAACTGGTGAAATAAGATATTGTTTCACCTGTGACTAGTTTTAGAATGCTTGTTATTCATTTTATGTGGGATTTCGGAATGTTTCTGTTTCTCTAATTGCTATTTCATGATGTTAAGAGGCTGAAACAGTTACTAAAGATGAAGGATATATGTTTCAAATCAAACTAATTTCACAAAATGAATGGTTGGATTATTTCCAAAATCTATGGACAGGTAGTGAGAGAATGTGAAAAATGTAGATAGTGACGAGCATGTTGATCTTATACCAGTGGAAAAACAAAAGGTTGTGTTACAAACATCTAAGAACAGAAAATCCCCATGGGCAGACTATCTGAATTGAGGAATTATTTAAATATCCTTCGGAATCATTACTCACAAAACCACTGAGTTTTGCAAATACTTGTTGGGAATGCAGCAAAATACCAGAATACTGCAAACAGCAGTTATTACCCCATTATTTGATAAGAAGATGGCAGAAAATGTGACAGTTATCAAGGTATTAGTCTTCTGAATTCTGGATATGTGATATATGCAAATACTAAGCTAGTGGTACTTCCGGAAGCGTTTCCTGCTGAAGAACAGAATGAGTTTTGAATTGGAAGATCATGCTTAGACAATGTTTTCCAGTATGCCAAACTACTGAAGAACATGGAGAATAAAATCATAACACATACATAGCCTTTACTGACAATGAGAAAGCTTTGGATAAAGTTAAGAGTTAAATTATGCAAATTTTAGAAAATAATGGCATACACTAACATCTAACAAGTGTAATACAAAGAATGTATATACGCAACAAAATCAAAGTACAAAACGAGCGTCCGTTTGCGAGAAACATCTGTCAACTAGTGACGTTATAAATATGTGGCAGAGTAAAGTAGTGCATCATACGAAGCTTAATAATAAAGTTACAAATACACTTCTGTTTGATATGATCAAATAATCTTAGCGGACTCAGAAAATAAATTACAGAGTGCAATTTGTCCTTGCACAGGTTGGCAAATGATTGGAAAATTAAAACATCTAAAGGTGAATCTAAGATAATGCCATTTCATGGTAAGAGCATTTAAGCCAAAAACAATAGTGGATGATCAGTTTGCTAGAACACATAAATATTTTTAAATATCTGGGACGTCAAATCTTATGTATCACACACAAAGATCATGAATACAAACTGCAAAAATTTCGGCAGCTGTTAGGTACTATAAATCGTGCTCTCTTCAAAAAAGTTAGAAAAGAGACAGTATTAAAATTTTATAGTGTGATGGTAGTACCTGTTTTATTGGTTAGATACTTTAAGCTCCAATCGGAGGAAGACTGAGGCAGCAGATATGAGACCTTTATATGGTTGCAGACTCATAGATCGGACAAAAAATAGTGAAATAAGAAACGAACTGGGTGTCAAAAGCATACTTCAGAAAATAGAGGAGTACTGAAAGAAATGGCATGAACAAAGGATGCCAAAAGATCGAATACCTAAACTAACGTACAAATATACAAATCAATAGGGAAGGATGGTTAGGCATCCTAAGAAGAGATGGAAAGATTAGACGTAATCTGCTTGAAATTGGAACATGCAAGGATGCCTAAACCTAAACTGGATATGATGACGATGATGATAACACGGCACAGTCCGACATGTTTACTGTGGAGCAGCCGACATTGGGCTGGCACGGCATGGGTCAGGAAATGGCACCCTTCCATGAAACGCTAGCCATCCGTTAAACATTTGGTCGTGGCACAGATTGATGTGTGATGGATTGGGAAAGCAGAGGACTCAAAAGCCAGCCTTCCAAGAACATCAGCCCTCGCTTTCACAACTGGGCGTGGCAGAGTCTGACGTGTTCGTGAAACAGCAGATCCACCGACGAGTGTGGCATAGTGAGATAGCTGTATGTTCACTGCACAATAACCAGCTCCAGGTCGCAACACTGTGGGCGGGGAAACCCTAACCTTCTCTTAAAAACCAACCATCCCTTGCTCTGCAGTTCATGGCGCAGTCTCTTGTGATGCAAAAGAGACAGCCAGAGTTGAAACTAAAATGGATGTTTATTTAGCTGGTGACCGGTTTCAGGCTATGCCCATTCTCAAACCAAAAAAAGGCAAGTAAAATACCTGTTCACTGGTTGGTCTAAGAAGCCCGAAACCAATCACTGATTAATTAAACACGTGTTTAGTTGCAACTGTGGCTGTCCCTGCTTATATAACGATCTTAGAGGAATTGCTGTTACACGAGCCCCAGCAGACTGGAGTTATGACAGTCTGTCGTATTGAACGCAGAGTGTTCGCCATGAAGAAGCTGATGCCACGTTAGCACGACACAGGCCAGGAATTGCCAGCCTTCCCTGAAACGCCTGTGTTCTCTTACACAGCTGGACGCCGCACAGTCCGACACGTTCACTGCGGAGGAGGCAGAGTTAGACTGGCACAACACGATCTTGTGTATGCCAGCCTCTTCTGAGACGCCAATCCCCCCTTCCAACGGTGGGCATCGCATAATCTGACGTGTTTATTGTCCAGTGGGTTACACAAGGCCGGCAAGACATGGGCCAGGAAACACCAGCATTCCCTGAAAAGCAATCCTTCCCTTATTCTCCTAAGTGTGGCATTGTGGTGGGGGGTGTTTACCGCAGAAAAGCCGACATAAGACGCGCATGACATGGGCTGGTAAAATGTCAGTTCTCTGTCCCTCACGCTGCTGACCATGGCCCTATCTGAACAGTTCACGGTGGAGCTGTTGACCTTCTGACGCTGGCTGCACGACAGAGACCTATAAGGGGAAGGGGAAGACGAGAAGCTGGTCAGTGTAAGTTCGACTCACATTTTACGAAGACAGTGGGGGCTATGTATGAGGACATCCAAATAACATCAAGAACTTGTCTTACATCGATTCTAATTAACCAGAATGTTCTTTTAATAAGTGTAGCTAATGGAACACTGCCACAGGCGCCTACGCCATCGTTTCAGTAACACCAGCTTTCTGTCAGACTGTTCACTTAAATTTAGCTTACAATTTTCGTAAGGCATACACAGTGAATTCTAGAGCAAACTAAATAATAACGATAGTTGTGTGGAATTCTACCCCCCACCTCCACCCCCAGCCCCCGACTTTGTTATTAACTTCAGTCACGATTGCCTAGACTAGAATCCTCTACCTTTTCTATTACATTATAAACGAGAGTCGTTAATCTGTGAAAAAGAGAACATATTTCAAAATTTTGTGTCAGTTTTCTTTTTGTTCAAATATGATCTCAATTATTTAGTTATCAGACGTTACTAAGTAATCCAATTTCTTAAATAGAACAATGAGTGGCAATACAGGTAATTATAATTTCAAATATCAGTAAGTGCCGGCCCGAGTGACCGAGCGGTTCTAGGCGCTTCAGTCTGGAACCGCGCGACCGCAACGGTCGCAGGTTTGAATCCTGCCTCGGGCATGGATGTGTGTGATATCCTTAGGTTTAACGAGTTCTAAGTTCTCGGGAACTGATGACTTCAAATGTTAGGTCCCATAGTGCTGAGAGCCATATCAGTAAGTAATTTTAAACGAAACATTACTGCCAAAGAAAACTCTGATTTTTCAGCTTAGCAAATCATGACTTATTTTGTGAAAGCGTTTCCTTGTGGTTCGTATTTAAACGTTGCAGCTGCACTACATTTTGATTATTAATAATTAATGCAAAAACTAGTAAAAGACGTTAAAAAACTTCAAATGGCTCTGAGCACTATGGGACTTAACGTCTAAGGTCATCAGTCCCCTAGAACTTAGAACTACTTAAACCTAACTAACCTTAGAACATCACACACATCCATGCTCGAGGCAGGATTCGAACCTGCGACCGTAGCAGTCACGCGGTTCCAGACTGTAGCGACTAGAACCGTAAAAGACGTAAAATAGTGAGATTGTGTAATCTTTATTTGCGAAGTAAATGAGTTATTCCCGTACTGGTAAACGTTATTGTGAAGCAACGCAATTCTGTTTACAGCAGTGATCTCACCATTTAACGGTTTCCGCAGCTATTATTTGCAAATTTGTAAATTTCATTTTCTTCAATGATTTAAACAAAACTTAACATTTCTTTTTGATATTTCGTACTGTACTTTAAGTTGGTTTCGTGAACGAATGTTTCGTTATCACATATTTGTTCAAATAAGTAACATAATAATTTACTGTTTCGATAATCGACTGATTAATAAACAGAGTTTGTCCAACTGGACTGGCGTCTATATTTAGAATTAATTTCATTGATTTACTGTGTGTAGAAATGTGTTCGACAATCAGTACGGGTTTATGGGCGGCGAGTGTTCAGCAGAGACAAAGATAACGTGCGAAATGTGATAGGACAGCTCATGTTCTCCTTGTACATAAACTCTCAGCGGAACAATGTGAAACTGTTAGCTATATACATTGGTATGATGTGCAAGGTGTCACCGTTGAGCGTAGGAGAATTTAGGATTAAATTAAAAGTCACGTTTGCAACGTTATTTTCGTTTAAAAATAACGAACTTCCAGCGTGGTGGAGTAACATGGCATTTCCCGAGATTTAAAATACGTGCAACGTACATATACAGTGCCCGGAACTAGTCATCAAATGAAAAATAAAATATTTGTAACTTGTACTGGGTTTTGGTTCCTTTAAGAATAACGTCTTTCACCACGGTTCAGGGCTGTCCATAAATCCGTAAGATTTCGATGGATTGGAAATCTCTTCTAAACAGCACGTTGCAAGGTATCCCAGATATGCTCAGTAATGTTTATGTCTGGGGAATTTGGTGGCCAGCCGATGAGTTTCAACTATGAAGGGTGTTCCTGGAGCCACCATTTGCAATTCTCGACGTATCGCCTTGTCCTGCGGGAATTGCCCAAATCCGTCGGAATGCACAATGGACGTGAATGGATGCAGGTGATCAGACACGATGCTTATGTACATGTCACCTGGCAGAGTCTTATCTAGACATATGAGGTGTCCCATATAACTCCAACTGCACACGCTCCACCCTATTACAGAGCCTCCACAAGCCTGAACAGTCCCCTGCTAATATATAGGCTCCATGGATTGATGAGGTTGTCGCCCTATCCGTACACGTCTATCCGCTCGATACATTTTCAAACGAGACCCGTCTTACCAGGCAACATGTTTCAAGTAATTAATAGTCCAATGTCGCTGTTAACGAGCCCAGGCGAGGCGTAAATCTTTCTGTCGTGCAGTCATCAAGGGTACACGTGTGAGCCTTCAGCCCCGAAAGCCCATATCGATGATGTTTCGTCGCATAGTTCGCACTCTGACATTTGTTGATGGCCCTACATTGAATTCTGCTGCGATTTGCGGAAGGGTTGCACTTCTGTCAAGTTGAACGATTCTCTTCAATCGTCGTTGGTCCCGTTCTTGCAGGATCTTTTTCCGGCCGCAACGATGTTGGAGATTTAATGTTTTACCGGATTCGTGATATTCACGGTACATTCGTGAAATGGTCGTACGGGAAAATCCCCACTTTTTCGCTGCCTCGGAGATGCTGTGTCCCATCGCTCGTGCTCCATAACACCACGTACAAACTCACTTAAATCTTGATAACCAGCTACTGCAGCAGCAGTAACCGATCTAACAACTGCTCCAGACACTTGTTGTCTTATATAGACGTTTTCGACCGCAGCACCGTATTTTGCCTTTTTACACATCTCGGTATTTGAATACGCATGCCTGTACCAGTTTTTTTGGCGCTTCAGTGACTTGGAAAGAATTTGTGTTTGGTCTCATTGGGGCACCCTCGGTTAAAACTGGATATCTGTCAATTCAGATGGTAGGAGAAGAATACCTGTGTTATCGATGCTGCTTTCCTCAGTCACGTCTATGAGAGTCTGTGTGTAGCACTGTGAACCAGCATGAAATGGAAGAGCGCACAGTTGTAGAGAACGCAAATGACTACAGTCGCTGTTAGAGTAATACAACAGAGACGGCGTATAGAATGTTTGAGCTGCTCGAATGTTCGAATGTTGAATTAAAAGAGGGCATGGAATTAGTTGAGTGCTGCTAGATTTATTATAGGCCCATGCGGATAGTATGAGAGAGTTACGGAAATAGCGTCTGACAACCCTGGGAGAAAAGAACATAAACAGATGCATGCATGCAATGCTTTTTTATCGCTCTCTTTGCGAGCGTACGTGGAAAGAGAATGACTATGCTTTGGTTGAAATTACTCGTTAGTTGACTCTTCATTCTTTTGAACTTGGAACCCCCAATAAGAGTTCGCAACGCTATACAAGAATGGAGCGCTTTTTCCAGTCACTCTCGTGCAGTTTACCAGCAGTGTTATCGGGAAATACCGACAGTCTGTTTAATATTACGTGATATATGCTCTTATGTCACACTATGTTTAAACTGTTGAAGAGCCTGCAACATGTTTCCTTTCTGGATAATGCGTGATGTAGCGTATTTCAAGAAAACCCTCAATAATCTCTGGAGGCATTCTTGTGAGTTAGTGGTCTGGAAAATTGATATCAAGGCAGTAATTTTTGTTGTTTTTCGCTACTGTGAACAATCATTTCAAGCAACAATACGTTGTCGCACTCATTATTTTCATGTATTTGCAGTATGTTGACACATTATTTCAATGTGATGAAAATATGTAAGCATTAGATTATAAAAGGAATAACTTTCCTGTACTGTGCTATAAAAGTGCTTAAAAAGTTGTGTTAAAGTGTGTGTAATATTGAGGAATGTACGTAACAAATTATTTTATTTTCGCAGTGGTGCGACTAGAATGTTAAAAGTTAAAGTGACTAAACATTTCTCATTCTCGAAGCTATCCACTGAAAATATACTTTCTATTAGAAAGCACATGATGCCAGTGCGATAAACGATTTGTACTCCGATGATGGTGGTCACGAAACAGTTGCACTTAAGAAAAGTGATTTGCAATTTTCGTGCACCAGTTAACATTTTACACCGTGTAACATACAGACTGTGCAAAAGCGACAAGTACGAATGCCTTACTGCTTTGTGGGCATCATCAGCTTGTGTTTCGTTTATTTCTTCTGTATGTATTATTTAGCCATAAATGCAGTATATTAATATACTCCATCTTTTCCCATCAAACCAGAAAATAAAGAAGCCAGTTCTAAGTCTAAAAGTAAATAAAAATCGGCAACTGATTCGTTGTGCACTTTACTAATTGGCATGTTTTTGTGTTAGAAGTTGTAAACTGCTATGAATCGAAATACTAAACACAATTCCTGTCTTACTATATTGTATACACTCAACTGCAGAGTTTGGTTGCACATTTAAAAGTGAAAAAGTCAATAATAAGTAGTTTGGATGAAAAGAATTTGGGACAAATTTGGATGAATCTGGTTATTATAGGGCTAACTGTCGTCCCGACTCGAACAGAAGCTTTCGCGCATGCAACCCGCTCTCTGTTATCTGAGTCCTAAAAGAGGTTCAGTTGACAGACAAGGTAGCAACGTCAATAGACCACGTAAAGAACGTCACTAAACAATCACTTTAAAGTAGTGAGTGCCAATGATATAGAATACTCTCTGGCACTCACTGAACCGTGGCTTGTGAAGTTCTGTATGTATGTAGATAAAGACATAAAGTCAGATATACTAAATAGTTTGCACCATCATCCTCCCCGATAAAATCCATTCTGTTGCTTTCGGGGTTGAAATACATGAGGAAAGCCTTCCTTCAGTAACAGCTCTCATATTCGAGTTCCTTTGGTTGCTCTACAATACTACAGTGAATGTAAACAATTCTATTGGAACACAGCGGAAAGTGGCTTAACTGAAACGCTAAGTCATTAATTAGAGTCATCCACTCTGCTGTGCAAAAACCGATTTATGTCGCTTAGCACCCATTTTCGCAGTAATTTTTCTTGCTTAGAATGTATGCACTAATGGACAAGATAGTTGCGAAGGATGATGAACGGCGTGTTCCGCCTCACCTTAAGAACACACGACTCACATTAACACTTTACAACATGCGACGACGAGAGCAAAACCACCCAGGGCTTTTTGTAAGATGTTCAAGAGGCTTAAAAGGCCCGGGACCAGCATCATGAGTGTAACGAGAGCCTCTTCTTCAACGGTTAATGAGGGAGCACGCTGTCACTTCGTTACGAAGGAAACTGCGCCAACTAACGTAGACGCTCCCAGTGCTGCGATGCCTTACAGCGCTTTGTTTCAAGTTTTTCTAAGCTATCACTAGACCTCTTTCCCGCTTCTGTTCCCTGATACCGTAGTTACTTACATTTTTGTGCACATCCAAGCTCTTACGCCCTGCTTCACAGAGAGGTGCTGCTCTATATTACCTTCTTCGAAGCGTGCTGCGTTATATCTCGCAAAGCTTGAGAGAGCCGAACTGACGGTGAACGACTTCCTAGTGAATCAGTTCCCAGATAGGTCACACAGTTACAGCCTTGTTACAAAAATTTCGGGTATTTCTCCCTTCCTTAAGACAGACCGAAAACATTCTGTACCATACGGGTTACTTTCCGTGGATTGTGAAGCATACTTCATAGAATTAGCGGTTCTTCATTGTTACGGATTTAAAACACTTACGATAAAGCGCCTCTTCCTTCCACGCTCTAGTTCGCTAGAATGATTATTGATAGCGGGTGAGTAGCCTTACCTTAAAGCACCCGAAGCATATCTCCATATGAGACCAAGATCCCACGGCCGCCACACGTAACTTATTTTCTGAGTAACGAAATGTGTCGTAGAGCAGCAGTATATACTCTGAAAGCGTTCATAACTGTTAGCTTGGGCCGGCGGCCAATTTACGGATACTAGGTATATGAAAAACTTCGTCACTTTTCTTCAAGTCCGAGTGCTAACTTCTATGAACAAGCTACACAACATCATTAACAACTGATTGTCAAAATTGCCAGTTTCCATTGGTGGTAATTGCCGCCAGACGCTTTCAAGTTCGCGATAGAATGACTTAATTTTACCTATAGTTTGAGAGTTGATTTTTGTAATTGTTACTTAGCGAACTACTTCAACACTATTTGTAACCAGCCAGACAAATCGTAGGGTCCAAACATCCCCAGATACATTTAAATCATCGCAATCGGCGTGAGCGCGTGCTTGATAATCTGATGGCTTTGTAACACAGCCCCATTAAACTTGCGTTTTTTTGTGGTGTAATAAAATTGTTCAGTTCGAATCAAACCATAATTTAATGCTCAATTACGAATTACAGTATGGTAATAAATTTTCGACCTATGGACGAAAGTTATATACTACATCTATTTGGAAAATAAATGTTTCGTACCAGCTTTTAATCAGGAAATATTGATTTGCATTTTTTCTTAGATGATATAAATAAATGTGTACACTAAATGTGTTAAAAAGTTATTTAAAGATTAGTTACTCTTCATTAGTAAGTGTATTGCGGTTCTTTAATTTTCGTTCTCGTCATCGTTGATATTTAATAACTCTTCATTCGGCCAGTGTTGGTATCGAGTACCTAAGTTATCATCATCATCAGCATCATTTTTGTCTGCCTCTGTAAAAAAAATAACATAGTTTAGAGTGGAATACCTACAAATTAATAAAAGCAAAGTACCTGAATTTGTCTCAAGCGATTCAGTGACGAATGGGTCTATATAGTACCAGCTGAATTGATAATGGTTATCTTCTAACTTCAATCCATTACTTTCAGGACTCAAAATACCAAGCACCCTTATATGAGCATTATTCCAGAGACTAACGACGTAATTTGCTCTCTGGAACTGCAGTCGAAGTTCAGTCTTACACGATGGTATGTTACTCACATCAGAGTTTTTATATTTTTTCCGGTTAAACTTTTCATTTACGTTGGAAGCAGTGTAAGTGTTGAGGAACAATTTAAGTCTTGCATCAGCTACATCTATAATTCCTGCCACGTCGTAAACATCACAAATAATTTTCTGAATTACGATTGTATTGAACGTTTTTTCGTGTAGTTCGGTATCACTGAAGGGCCCCAGCTCGCTGAATTTGGTAAATGCTTCTTGATGCTCTTCGTTTTTTTCTAAATATATTGAATGACCTTTATTTGCCTTTCTGGAAAGAAACTGGTTGTAATCATAGCCAGTGATCGCATGACGGAAATGCAAACTTCAAGATAAGGACGGTCCAAACTTTCTGTACATTTTTTAAAATATCAGCGTATTTCCGTTTATTTCCAATTGCAGTCAACATCCATACAGGAATGTCATCATTTATTAATGATACATATTGCCCAGCATGACTGCTGTAGTATCAGTACCAAAACATCCAGTAACAAAATTAGACTCAGCATCAGTATTACAGATATGGTACACAATTTTGGTGTCAGCCTCCTCATGATCTGGACATGACAGACTTTCTACGATGTCACACACAACTGTATTACTGGTGCCACCATAAGAGGGACACTGTTTACAATAAACGAAAACCCGTTTATTGGCAATGAATGGTACCATCTCGTTAGAAGCCGAGTGCAGCGTCTGTCTGAAGCGTATATTTTCAGTTCTTTAGCCAACTTGATCGGGTCCATTAATGTTAAACTCCAGCTGTTTTGACTCATGCCGACGAGATCGCTCATTATCTTTAATTGATGGCGAAAGGTTTTGTTCGGAACTGACTTTCAATCTTACCACCTTTAATTCTATTACCACCTGAATCATTTTCATTGAGATACTTCCAAAAATTTTAGGGACATTTTTCAAAGTATTGATTAAGAGAAAAAGAATCAGTTATCACAATATCTGTCTGAGGAAGTGGATTGAGCTCCACGTCTATTTCCAGAGATTACATTAAAATAGATTTTTCGGTTTCACAAATACCAGCATCCAAGTGGCACATAGATAACGGCATTTGAGCGAAGGAAGATAACAAAATTTAGGCCATGTCTGTTTCACGATCAGTAAGTATACCGAAAATAGTCCAAATAAAAGTCTTTGAAAAACAACTTCCTGTACTTTGCCATCAATGCTTTTTTTTCTTTTTTTCTGAGTAATTCACAGAAAAGTTGACTAGCGCATTTTATTTATTCTCTTTTCAAACCTGTTTGCGTCTTCTGTACGTTCTGCAATGAAAATTTTACGTTTAATCTCGCCAACTGGTTCCGAGGCTGCTTTACGGGACGAAATATTTGTTAAAAATCTTTAGGTACTCCAGGTCGTAATACATTGATAAACTGATCAAAGGCGTCAATAAATTTTAGTAATTTCTTCCTATTATTTTTAATTTATGAAGTTCGAACTCTGCTGTAACATTTTGTTCTTTACGTTAACCCAAATCCTTATAAAAATAACTAATTCTGGTCGATCCTTTATCAGGACTGGGAGCCCTTTGTTAACATGCTGAGATTCGTTTGGCGTATTGTATCATACTTTTGAGTTTTCTAGGTGCGTCTTGGTTGATTGTTTGTTCGAGAACTAAATTGACTGGTTGTTTGAGTGCCGAAGACAGGTCTTTGAAATTGCTCAAACAAAGCAGAGGGAAATTTTTTGCAAATTCTCACTGTATTTAACTACCCACCGAGTATAATTTTGTTGATTACGTATGAAAAATAAGTTGGTGAATTTTGGTAGAACAAATTTAAATATATAAAAGTCTCCTGGGCGGACGCTTCTTCATAGATTAAAAAAGTAAAGAATAAGTGTAATACAACGCAAATAAAATTGTGGGGTTGAGAGTTTGTTGCTTGTAAATATTGTAGTTCATTTATGTCTTCATTCTCTATTCTAATTTAAGATAATGGAGACCTCATTTTCTCAATTTATGCAGCCATTTGATACGTGGTAATGGTATTATTTACTTCTATAAATGATCTGAAATGTAAAATTTCGAATCCTACAGTCATCAAATGATGAAGCCTCTTACATCTATTGAAATGTTTTCCTTCGAGAAACCAATTTTTGTACCCGAAGCTAACAGATTACTCTGGAGCATAATATTTCTGAAACCACAATCTACTATGATTTTGCTTACAACTTTGAAATATGACATCATGATATGTAAAGGAACCAATGTATGAATCGATTATCTAGATCTGGTTTGCTACTGCTTGAGTTTGTGAAGCTACTTTTGCAATTTTGAAGTCCTACGTAACTTTCATGGAAGACTTTTGCGCATCTTCAGAGATTTCCTGGTTTGTTTCATAGTCTCCAAGACTATTCAGTTATTGGTTGACGATTCATTAATGGAAGGCATATACGAAACTATTTGTTTTCATTTATCACTGTCACTCAGTATGCTGTTGAAACCAACCCATGTTGGAACATTTGCTAATTGAAAAGTATGGCTATCATCCACATTGTATCAATAATTTCTGTAATTGAAATTTACAGGTTTTGTATTTTCACATTTTGATAAATAATGCCAACCGTATCATATAACGTATCTTGTTCTATCTTTGCTTCTACGAAACGAACAAAACTGTCAAAAGCAACACCAGTGCAGAGATGTGGCTTTTTTAAAAATGGTTTCAGGACATATACTTCTATAATGAAGTATACATCGATCCTGTTTCGACGTATTCCACTCCTACATAACTAATGCAATGGCCATATCTACAAATTCCAAGTATAATATGTTTTGATTTTGCCATTATGAACGGCATATACGATGTCTTCACAATAATATTTGATTTAACGAATACGTTTAGGATTTTCCTTGCATTTTCGATTGCTACCAGCTATCAAAGTGTAATAAAAATCTATTAGTTCTTGTGGGACTAATGCTTCGTCTACGTTTAAATTTTATACTGATAGATGTAACTTTTTCTTCTTGGTTTGGTGAACAGATTTTCTTAATAATAAAGCAGCTTCGTGTCTTAATCCTTCAAATGTTCATATGATTGTCCATCAATACTTATTAAATGATTTGGAGCTATCTTTTTTTTTAATTTTGTATGACAAACAATTTAATGTCTTTATAAAATGATATTATCACCTAATTTGTGATGTGTGAAATTCCCTTTGACTTCCCAAAATTTTCGTCCTCTTTTTCTTCTAATAGCTTGATGTAATATCAATGGATATAGGTAAAGAACACTGTTTTCCTTTTATTACATTTCTTCAAAGCAATTTGATGATGTTCACGAAGATAATAACAATGACGTTTAGTTGTCTTATTTGAAGATACTTTATACGAAAAGTTCTGCTACATGTTTTATGATAGTATACTTTTAAATCTGGATGATTTGTTATTTTATTAATTAATCTGTACAGTTTTCATCCTCTTGATCGACTTTTAGAAAGAATTTCTTTTGTTGATGAAAATAATGTCTGTCTTTTTCGATCGATGTTTTTTCGTCCTTTGTTCACAAAATATATAAATAGCAATGTTTGGATCGATACTTTCTTGTGAATTTATTGGGACTGGTTACTCAACCTCAGATGTATTCCTTGGCTCAGGAATTGTGTTGGAGTCATGTATAAAAGAAGTTACTGGACTTCAAGGCTGTGAAATATGTGATTACGGCTCAGTGCATTGTGCATCTAACCTAGTTCTTGACGAACACGCAGTCGATGGTTTCTCTGTATTATTTGACTATGTGTCCTTTGCAGTAGCCTTTTCTGCATTTGCCTTATTTGACAAATAATATTTTTTCATCAATCATGTAAATGACTTATAGCACTGTTTATTATACCCACTTTCAACAAACCAACAGGCAAAACAATATCTTTAAATTTTTGGTGATGTTGCTTCCTATGTTTTAACACTGCTCGACAGTTTCTAACGTCTCTACGGTAAGCAATATTAGGGCATATCAGGTACATATCCAGCAATGACATTTCCCACTAAAGAATTATTGGGAATAAATTCTTCTCCAGAATTTTTATTTCAGTGAAAAGTGATCTAACCTTTACTAATCAAAAGTAAATGATACTCTAACTGTCCCTATCTTTAACCATTTCGAATTCCAAAACAGCAATCATTTGAAGGCACTTCAGACTCAAATTCATTCAAGCAAGTTACTGCTGAAGAACATTTTCTCTTTACTATACATGTTCATGGCTTCTGATGATTAATTTTTCCAACTTCACTCTCAAATACTAGTAAACACAGTTCATAGCTTTTAGAAAATCTTTACTTATAAAGGCTAACTCTTGCTGTTTCAAAGGCTTTACATAATATACACAAATACACAATGAATGAAAATTGGCAGTAGTCAAAAAATACACATTATGTTCATCTTTATGCATGTACTAAATCTTGGCAATCAAAAAAGTACTGCCTCTGTTCTGAAACTTTTACATGATTTCACCACAATTATATTTTACATGATTTTATTATACAAAATTTTCACATATTCTTCTCACTTATTCCTCACACACTATTTCGTATGTCAGTAGTTTTTTAGTACTGAAGTTTGTCCAAAAATGGTTTAGCAATACCTCTTTATTTCCTACAAAACTGCATTTACACTGTATACACACGACAGTGAAGAAAAAACAGACGATAGCAAAAGTTTGGAATTAAGAAAAGGTAGGTTAACAATACGAAAAGGAAATAATATTGCCAACAACTTGGGATGATTTGTGTTCGTCAAACACCTGACTTCGCAAACAATTTGAGACCCCTGAGGGCAGTTAGTTACTACTTTCCCCACCATCTTTCTTTTACACTTCTTTAGGTTAAAAACATTCCTTTCTCCATATTCATTGTCCCTCACGATATCCTCTTTTTTTCAGCAGCAACAAATAGCTGTATCTCATTGCTCACCTGCCAGATATTGATTTCTTTCTGCAATATGGTAACGTTGAGCCCTTCCCATCTACGTTAATGACAGCTTTGTTATTCCCAAACTCGGCATTTCCTTTGTATTTTTGTAAAAAATCTGCCCGAAATAACATTTCCACACTTAACCCAGAATTTATCAGGAAATTCTGGTACAGCCGATCACCCTGAATGTTTACGTGTAGCGTGACCTCGGAAGCTACTGCTTTCTTACTTTTGCCTGTGGCTACTACAATGTTAGTTCTGGAGACGGACATAATAACTATTTTTTCTGACTGGCAACAGCATGTATAAATTTTTTGACACTTCACATACATCTGAACCACTGTCAAGTAAGCAAGGAACTTTATGTACAACAGCTGCAACCTCTATTATCGGTTGTCCTAAAGACAATTTCAGGATCTGATTTTTCCAATGAATCCCTTCCTACCTCACATCTGTCGAATCCTGTACGTTCTGCGGAAATAACACATTTATGGTATCTTTTCCTGTTTAATTGTGGCAGCTTTAATTAATCTGTGTACTAGTGACAAGTCAAAACATTTCTCCAAAAACTCATCTTCTCTAATCCTTTCAGATTCTGCAACACTTCCTTCTGTGTTGTCAGAACTTTCAAGATAACTCCCATTTTCATCTACTTCTGTAGCTACATCACTAAATGATGAGTTATCTTCCACTCTACTTACATCTTCTACTACATATTAAACTGTTCCGTCATTATCGGACATAATCTCCTCTATTCTACCTAAAACTTCATGTGCAGCTATATCTCCCCCCCCCCCTACCTCTTCTATGATTTCCCCATATACAGTGCTTCCTTCCACGCTCTCTATTGGATCCTCTTTAGTATTGCAGTTCTCAGTCAGACTAAAGTTCAGTTTACAATTTCATCAAATAACTCCTGTTCCTTGCTAACCTGGTTGCCAGATTCGCGATTTTCATCAAATCTTTCACAAATTCTGCCATGTTTCCCTGAAAAGTTAATATTTTCTCTTCCTCCCTTTCCTCTGATAGATTTACAGTATCTACATCGCTACTGTGTTGCTGTCTTGGTTGCTCGCTTAAAAAGGGCTTTACTACTTTTTAGCTGCTTTAACCTACGTTCTGGCAGCCTGCAAACGCTAGCACCCTTATAGACTACTATTAGTTTTCCTCATCACCTATACGGCCATTAACTGTAGCGTTCTATCCACTCGGCTGTCTGAAATTCTGTTCCGCTCGCTCAGCTGAGGGCTGATTTTGATAACTGTCATTCCTGTTCCTGTCGCAATTTCTATAGCCAGTAAAGCTCTAGTAGGGACCCTATAATCTCTATTATTATATTTCTCTTCTTTCAAAAGATTTTCTACCCATTTCAAGTAACCGATGAACTTCTTTATATCCTCTCTGGGTGCAGAAAATATTTTATTTCATCACTACAAAGGCAACTTGTTTTATAACATCATTATAATTTGTTCTGTTTCTAACTTGGTAGTCATGTAAGACAAATCAGTTACCCACCTCTGCACAAATCTCTTAACAGTGTCTTTCTTTGGGTTAAACATTTCACCTGACCAAAAGCTGTTTAATACTTCCTTCTTTCATTTTCCCCAATGTTCCTCAAAGAACGCCTGTTTAAAACCTTCCATGTTGTCACACACGTCTACAGCTAAATTTCCCCAAATACGATCTCCTCCCATAATATTAGATACCACAAAGCCTATTTTCTGTTTGTCATTGATCTAGGCAACACACCCTCAAAGTAACTCCAGAACTCTTTGGGATGCACTCTCTTGTTGTCATCAAATCTCAAAAACAGTATGTGGTTAACATATGCAATTTTAGAGGGCTGCAACGTTATTTATTATTACTTCACTACTACTGTTAGTAATTTTTTGTTCTACATTTGTTAGTCTAATGTCATACTCTTGTAGGTTACCATTTAGTGTTGTACTAATTCTGACCATCTAGTTTCTAGGTCAGTTTTGCTGCACACACTTTCCCTCCAAACAGTTTACATTTATCACTTTCCTTCTTAGTTTCATTAGCTAGAATTTTATGATCCTCAGTACACTTTTTTTTCAACGGGATCTACATTGGCCTGTACTTTTGTCATGTCACAACTTCACTGTTCGGCTAGCTGTTTACTACTTTCAGAAACTTGCTCTACATGAGTTGGTAGTTCACCTTTTACTATTACAACATCATTCTTACATTCTTGTTTCACATGGCAAATGTGCCCTTTCTTGCATTCGTTAAACTGTGATATGTCATTTTTTACAGAATCACTTCAGCCTGAAATTATGTGATCCATTTACCCCTGAATTTCCTCTTTAAAATTTTTGAATTTATAATCAAACTATTCTGACTGTTTAAACTCATCTTATTAATTTCAGAAACTCATCCACTTATTTTACTATCAACAACAGATACAAGTTCATTTATTTTTGTGTTCACATTACTTATAACGCTACTGCTAATGCCACTCATGTGTTTCAGAATGTTTTGGAACATCTTTGCAATGTTTTCTGCTCACCAGTCTCCAATGCTGGCTCTATTCTCGCTTCAGCGACAGTAAATGGTACTAACTTAACATTAGGACCAGCTGTCTGTTCCCTACTTATTTCTTGACTAGGAATACTTACATTTTTCTCATCAACTTCAAAATATGACTCTCTTTTTATTTCCTTCACAAGACTGGGTGCCAACTTAACATCACCTTCCCCGTATTTTTTCAGTACCGGATACTGAATTTCGATAAGCACTCTTATTAATTTGAAACTCGTCAGAACTAAAATTTCGCCTCATACTATCATCTGCACGTACTGCATCATCAAAATCTACACCATCCTTCCTTTCACTTATTACATGTTTATCAGTTTTCTCCAAGTTGACAAATTTCATTCCATTCCTCATCAAACAAAGCGAAACTCTACTTAACTTTTTCTCCACGTTGTCAGCACGTCGATATGCTTCTGAGAGTTTGTCCGCCAAGGGTTGCCAGCTCTGGTCCAGTTGCTTGTACCCACGCAACCGTCCACGGCTGCCAACTGCTCCTGGTGCCGATCTGCTAGGGTCGCTGCTCCCAGTCACTTTCGTCGGCGTTGTGGAAGGTCGCTGGCCTCTCTGTCTGCTGTGTTCTGAACCTCCGCTAATATTGTTCGCAGTTCTACACTGAGTTAAGCACTCCTCCTGTTGCTTCAGTTTGGAAGCTTATTTGCACACGCGTGGGTCTTTCTAACACGGTTTTTTCACTACTGATTTTAAAGTTAATTCGACACTGGACTTTACTTTTCCCCACCACTAAATGCACCAAATGCGGCGGGGCGGATTGCTCTCTCACTCTCCTTTAAACGATCAGTCCACCTACCCGGATAGATATCAGGTTGTCTGCCCCTTCACTCTGCGATGGTTTAGCTGATAAAAGCAGCGTAGACGGAACGTCAGCTAAATACCTACCACGCAAAGGCTACATAACTCCAGTCCATGGGTAGCATCTGAAAGTTAGGTACACTATCTGGCATTTGGGATTCTTGCATGACTCGTTTGAAAATTTTCTAAAATTTCCTGTAAGCTGATTTATTGTTTTGAAAACACAGAAAATGGCTATAGATCCGTACTTGATATCCCGACTTTAATTATCCATTGTCCCTGTAACAGGTTCGCACCCAAAGCAGCCAGAAGATATTTAGTCTGACTCGATATTTTAAACGTCCTAAACCGTCAATGGCGAAGTACTACTTGAGAGTTAACACAGTCAGTCGTTCAGTATCCCTCTTGTATAGAAGTGATCGCCATAATTTCTCGTAATTTGTGCGAAACACGCCACGAGGCGTTTGTGTATGACTTGAAATCTCCTGAAATAAATCACACACAAAGCTCAACCTTTCTCAGCATACTCAGCAGTGTAGTGGCTTTCTATCGACTACACGAAAAAAAACCAAACACGCAGATTTCTTCATTTTGGTACAAATTTCATCAGCGCAACTTATCATAAGTGTTTACTAGGAGACGGCTTCCGAGCGACTGTATCGACTCATAGATTTGAGGCACAAAGCCCTACTCAATCGCGCGGGAAACGCTGAATTCCTGTTGGCTTGTACGTTAAGTAGCCAATCAGGTCATCTCGAGCACTTCTACAATCGCGTTATTTCTAATTCCAGCCAATAACATTCCAACAAGTAATTTAGACTAGAAATTTTGTAATTTCGAAACTTAATTAAAATTTAAAACAAAATACGATAGGTTTCCACAAAATAATTACTAATAAATTTAATAACCAACGTCCCTTCTGGCTGCCGTTTACAAAATCAAGCTCAATCGGACATACATCACAAATTCCCCTATTATACAACAACTTTCTCATGCTTACATAGTTTTAATAAAATTTCACATTCTCACTTTCGTATGTCTCCCATTCACTCTCTGTCTCTATAAAACACTCATAAAACCGAAACACAATGAAATAATAATTTTTCAGTGTACTCTTAATTAAATCAGAAATATGTGACAATGAAACCAAAGAAAATTACAGAAAATTATATTATATGAACCTACCCTCTTGATTGGAGTTTCAATTGATACTATAGATGTCTACATTACAGTACAGAAATCGGTTTCAAATTGTTACCGCGGTTATCATGTGTTTTAGGTAACAATTTGTATTTCCGAAAGTAGTGAAGTTATTGATTTGAAATTTTAGCATTATGGTTCTATCATCCACAGAATTTGGTTACACTAAGTATGAAAAAGATAGATTAATATTTAACAGTACTTCTTCAGATGCACAGAGAGTATGTATAACGTAGTGCACGCAGCATTAAGCAAGTAGGAGGGGCGTTTAAAAAGTCCCTACAAAAATAAAAACTACTTAAATGTTTGGGGTAAACCTTTTTAATTTTTCGATATTGTCTCCTTTTACACTTATACACTTCGTCCAACGGTGTTGTAATTTGATGAACCCTTCTGAGTAATAAGAATTGTCCAAGTCTGCAAAATAACTGTTAGCTGCAGGAATCACCTCCTCATTTGAATAAAATCATTGTCCTGCCAGCCATTTCTTCAAATTGGGGAATAAATAGTAGTCCGAGGGAGCCAACTCTGGAAAACAGAGAGGATGTGAAACGAGTTGGAATCCTATTTCCTTTAATTTTGCGACCATAACTGCTGAGGTGTGTGGTGGTGCATGGTCGTGAAGGAAAATGACTTTTTTGCGGTCCAATCGCCGGCGATTTTCTTGCAGCTCGGTTTTCAAACGGTCCAATAACGATGAATAATATGCACCAGTAACAGTTTTACCATTTTCCAGATACTCGATGAGGATTATCCCTTGCGAATCCCAAAACACAGTCGCCATAACCTTTCCGGCCGAAGGAATGGTCTTACCCTTTTTTGTGCAGATTTTTACTTGGTAACCCATTTTTTGATTGTTCTTTGGTCTCAGGAGTATAGTAATGTATCCATATTTCATCCACAGTGACGAAACGACGCTTAAAGTCCTGTGGATTCTCGCCGAACAGCTGAAAACCATCCTTGCAACGCTTCACACGATTCCGTTTTTGCTCAAGCGTGAGCAGCCGCTGAACTCATCTTACGAATAGCTTTCTTATGTCCAGATGTTTATGAAAAATATTATGTACCCATTCATTCGAGATGCCCACAGCACTAGCAATCTCACGCAGCTTAACTCTTCCGTCATCCATCACCATATGATGGATTTTATCATTGATTTCTGGAGTCGTAACCTCCACAGGGCGTACAGAACGTTCAGCATCACATGTGCCCATATGGCCATTCCAAAAATTTTTAAGCCACTTATAAATTGTTGTAATCGAAGGTGCAGAGTCACCGTCATGTTTATCAAGCTTCTCTTTAGTCTCATGAGGCGTTTTGCCTTTCATAAAATAATGTTTAATCACCACACGAAATTTTTTTTCGTCCATTTTTTGACAATCACTCGACTTCCTTGATTCACACGAATGCCAAACACAAAGAAATTGACCAATATGGATGAAACTTGGTGTGCGTTCTTTCCAAAGAATCTACTAACTAAACATGACCTCGATAAGATCCCGTGGTGGCATCTCTCGGACTTTGTACGGACTTTTCAAACGCCACTCTTACAAGGGTTCTCTCGGTCCAGTAGCCAGCGTTAGCTGTGCAAGCGTGAGAGCCAAAATCTGCTCCCCTCCCGGCTACTCAGCAAGTTACGCTTTCAGTGCAAGGTAACAACTCATAATAATTTCCTACGGCACAAAACGTCTGAATGGCGAAGAACGAGACGATACAATATCTTTGAGTGAAGAACCGGCAATCGCCAGTGGAAAGTGGAGACCCTGGTGCTCGAAGGAGCGAGCGAAATCTGCGAATCGTTTTCAATATATTGTACGACGTTTTTTATGTGACTAGAGTCACCACCCGCTGAGTTCCGCAACTGTTCGTATATATTCGAGACCCTGCCGAACCGTGACAATAGTGTAAATGTTACAGCTGTGGACAAGTTTACCGCTACAACTCGAGGCAAAGGACCAAAGCCAACAGTGAAGACACATGGTTTCACTGATGTGTATGACTGCATACACAGTGGTAAGGAGAGGTGAGCTACAGAGTGTTGCCACAACTGATTGTAGGAAAGCTGGAAGGGAGCAGAAAAGATTAGCGAACAGGTGAACTCAGTAAACAGAAGATTTAGTTAACTTGTTTTTCTCCAACTAAACAATGATTCAATAAAATTAACACTATTCAAAAATGAATTTGATACTGGGTGAAAATAGCGCGAATGTTATGCAATAGGGTGTACTGATTCGATTTTGCAATCAGAAATTTTGTAGTACGTCTGGATTTAAAGTTATAGCTGAAATTCACGTGATATTAAAAACCTGTTCGTGGGTTAATATATAGCTGCATCAACGACCCGTGTTTGATGCACGATTGTGTGTGTGTGTGTGTGTGTGTGTGTGTGTGTGTGTGTGTGTGTGTATTCTCAAGGTTACTCTGCTTTATGTGTCTGTGGAATGACAAGAGAAGGCCCGCGACAAGCTGTATACGAGCTACAGGATGCAGACAGGTTTCAAACTGTTTTATAAAATTAGTTCCCAAATTATTTCCCCTGTTCGTACATCATTCTAATTCGGAGGAGGTGACTAAAGAGTAGTTAGTGCTAGTGTGGTCCTGTGTTTTATTGATCAACAGTCGCAGTATCATGCATTTAAGTGATTTCATGTAAGACGAATCGGTAATTCAGTATATCGTGATTCAGTAAACGATAGATGAATAGGCGCCGTTGTGTGAATGGTCCGGACTGCTCTTGCTACATTTTTGGCAAGTGTACGACGCCCGAGCAGCGCAAGAACATGACCAGAAAGCTACTTATAGCTTCCAAACATTATTTCGGATGTGAATAGGAGAACAAGCAAAATCCTAGGCTCTTCATCTCTGTTGCACCATGCGTTACTCCATCCTAATCCAGTGGTCAAACGGTAAGCGAAATTGAATGCCTTTTGCTGTTCCCATGATTTGGCGAGAGGAATAATATCACCATTCGGATTGCTATTTCCGCTTGACCAACACATCCGGGTACAGCTAGAAGGACAAGTCAAAAATCGTGTATCCGCATTGTCAGTCTGCTCTAAAGCCCGTGGCGCATTGTACAAATTACCCAGTACCAATTCCTCCTTCAGGAAGGATGCAATGAGCAAGGAAGAAAGTGATACTGAAGGTGACGACAGTGACTCTGGAGCTGTGGAATACCCCCAATGATTCCGACAATTACATTAATAACCACATTTGATCAGCCAGGCCCAAATGGGCGACCTGGTTCGCGATTTTCCCCTATTGAAAGAAAAGTCTAAACTGGTGTGTTGCAAACTTACTCGAGAGAGGTGCTATAGATACGCATTTTCGAGATCGCCACATGAAATTCTCAGTGTAGTATGCTGTTCAGCGCTGTATTTGCTTCTGCCATGGCGCGACAGGGCTCATAAAGGAGCTAGACAACAAATACGACGCAGAAGAGTGGAGACTTTTTATTGACTCTAGCTCAAGCAGTCTCAGCTCTGCGCTACTACACAATGACAACCAGAAGTAGCCAGTTCCTACTGATCATGCCGTGAGCATGAAGGAAACCCACGAAACAATGAACACCCTCTTGATACTGATTAATTACTTTCAGCATAATTGGAATATTTGCGGTGATTTGAAGGTTGTGACCCTTCTGTTTGGAATACAGACCGGGTATACAAAGCATACGTGCTTTCTTTGCCTGAGGAATAGTCGCGCTGACAACAATCATTACATAGTGAAAAACTGGTCACCCAAAAATTTACCTGTAATCAGACAGCACAACTTTCAACATGTACCTCTTGTGGATCGTAATACGATTTACCTACCTCCACTCTATATCAGACCGGGTCGTATGAAACAGCTTGTTGCAGCGATGGATAAAACAAATTGTCATTTTCACTACCTAAAAGGCAAGATTGGAAAGACTAAAACTGACGCAAAATTGAAAACAGGAGTCTTTGTGGTACCAGAAATACAAAAGATGAAGCGAGATCCACAATACAGATTGGAGCTCACGGGACAAGAACTAGCAACCTAAGGCGCATTTGTGCTTGCTGTGAACAACTTTCTTGGGAACCACAGAGCAGAGAACTATGCAGAAATTGTGGACAACTTGCTAACAACCTTCCAGAACTTCGGTTGCCGAATGACACCAAAGACTCATTTCTCGCATTCGCACCTCACCTTCTTGCCGTCAAATATGGGAGCCATGAGTGACGAGCACGGTGAAAGATTCCACCAGGGGACGCCCACCATGGAGCAAGATATCAAGGTCGCTTCAGTCTGAACATGACGGGGGATTACTGTTGATTTTTGCAAAGAGCAATAGATGATGTCCACAGGCGGAAAGCACGAAACTCTACACACTTTTATACCAAGCCATTGTCAATCTTATTGTAACCAAGGGTCCATGGCTCAGTGGTAAACGAACATTTATAATTCACTTATTAATTATAATATTTAGTGTCTTCATGTCAAAATATGCACATTAATTTCCCAAAAATTTCTCTCATTCGCAATTCAACATAGTTAATAACATTATCCTTGATAAACCATAAAAGTAAAACTTTTTTCCCTGACGTGCCAGAGAAAATCCGACTGCAGTTTGTATTCAGAGATTTGAATTACTATAAGGAACATATTTTCAACACAGTAGCAGGGTGATCAAAAAATCAGTATAAATTTGAAAACTGAATAAATCACGGAATAATGTAGATAGAGAGGTAAAAATTGACACACATGCTTGGAATGACATGGGGTTTTATTAGAACCAAAAAAATACAAACGTTCAAAAAGTGTCCGACAGATGGCGCTTCATCTGATCAGAATAGCAATAATTAGCATAACAAAGTAAGACAAAGCAAAAGATGATGTTGTTTACAGGAAATGCTCAATATGTCCACCATCATTCCTCAACAATAGCTGTAGTCGAGGAATAATGTTGTGAACAGTACTGTAAAGGATGTCCGGAGTTAGGGTGAGGCATTGGCGTCGGATGTTGTCTTTCAGCATCTCTAGAGATGTCGGTCGATCACGATACACTTGCGACTCCAGGTAACCCCAAAGCCAATAATGGCACGGACTGAGGTCTGGGGACCTGGGAGGCCAAGCATGACGAAAGTGGCGGCTGAGCACACGATCATCACCAAACGACGCGCGCAAGAGATCTTTCACGCGTCTAGCAGTATGGGGTGGAGCGCCATCCTGCATAAACATCGTACGTTCCAGCAGGCTGGGGATGATGCTGCGACTGCTAGCGCATCTGATTCTCTTTCTTTTTTTTTTCTTTGTTGTTATTTTAAAGCCTGTACAACAGGCAGGCTGTCAGCAGCGTTCTATGCTGCTCTTCAGCCATAGGATACACAATGAGAAAAAACAGAAAGATTACACATAGGTTACAGAACGGTGTGCAAGAAAACAGTTGACACAGAAAGACAAACACAGAGCCGTTCACACTCTCCACACTTGAAACTGTTGACACGATGCACAAACACTGAAGACGGCGATGGCACAGGTGAACGATGGAGTGTGACGTTGAACACTGAACACTAAACACGACGGAACACACAAGACACTGATGGCGATGATCTCTGGCGCGCGATAGTCCACGTAGCATGTGCGAGTCCGGGGACCTGCCAAGAGGGGGAGAAGGGCGGAGGGGGGGGGGGGGGAGAGGGGAGAACAAAGACGCCAATGGCTGAGGAGATGGGAGGAGGAGGAGAGGGACAGGGGAGGGGAAGCCCAGGGGAGGAGTGGGGAGCAAGGGAGGAGGGAGGGAGGGTGCCTAAAGGAACAGACACAGGAAGAGGGAAGGAGGATCAAAGTTGGTAGGAGGGGTATATGGAGGGGAGGAGGACATCATCAGGGAGGGGGAGCTGGCGGAAACCACCTTGGGAGAGGGTTAGGAGGGTGGAGAGATGGAGACCGGGTGGGAGGTGGGAATAAAGGCGCGACAGCAGGAGGGGGTGGAAGAGGATGGGCAAGACAAGCGGGTGGTGAGGGTCGAGTTTGCGGGAGGTGTACAGCATCCGTATCCTTTCAAGGAAAAGGAGGAGATGGGGGAAAGGAATGAGATCGTACAGGATCCACGTGGGGGAGGGGAGACGGATGTGATAGGCGAGCTGGAGAGCATGGTGTTCAAGGATTTGAAGGGATTTATAAAAGGTAGGGGGGGGGGGGGGGCGGAGGTCCAGGCCGGATGGGCGTAGCAAAGGATAGGGCAGATAAGGGATTTATAGGTGTGGAGGATGGTAGAGGGGTCCAGACCCCACGTACGGCCCGAAAGGAGCTTGAGGAGAAGGAGTCCGGAGTGTGCCTTGGCTTGGATTGTCCGGAGATGGGGGGTCCAGGAGAGGCGACGGTCGAGGGTGACTGATTCTCTCTCTCATTACCTTTTATACACAATTGCCATGCGCAGTCACTGACGTCTTGCTGCCCAGCGCCATCTGTCGGACATTTGGTGAGTTTTGTTTGCCTTTTTTTTGTACTAGTAAAACCCCATGTCATTCCAAGCATGAGTCTCAATTTTTACCTCTCTATCTACATTATTCCGTGGTTTATTAAGTTATCAATATTTGTACTAACTTTTTATCACCCAATATTCAGTCTTCCTGAACTAGGCACAAACTATGGTGTTCGAGAGGCGACTAGGCGGTGTCTCCTTAGTGTGACATGGTGAAGTAGCTCCGAGTGCCATTGGGCTGAGCGAGTCGCAGCCGCCAGCTGTCCCATATTCTAGCGTCAGTAGGCGGTCAGAGCCCGGAGCAGCTGGAGGTGTGGCTCAGTGGGCGCGCACTGTTGAGTCCGCCAGCTCTCGCGCATCCACAATCTGCGTCAGATGGAAACTTGTCATTCCAGTGCCAACTTCACGACGTCAGTGTGTGGCATCGATGTGTGATATTATCATGGGGATTAACCAAATATCAGTGGGGAAGGTGATGTTGTGAGGTGCTCTGGTGTGGTGCGAACAGATTATACTCGTAAGGGGGCAAACCATCACAGGAACAATCTACGGAAATGCCTTGCAAGGTTATGGAAAGCCGTCAAGATGAAGTGTCGTGTGTAGCACTCTCCACAATAACTCTTCAACTCTATCTACGCAGGAGACACTAGCACATGCTGCTTCTGTGGGCTGACAAATTCTGTGTATTCTCAATATTATCATGTAACAGCACGCAATCATTTCTCCATCCACATGTACATCTACGTGATTGCTCTGAAATTCACAATTAAGTGCCTGACAGAGGGCACACTAAGCCATTTCTTAAATGCACGAGGGTAAAACGAACACTTAAAACTTTCCATGTGAGCTCTGATTTCTCTTATTTTATTATGATCATTTCTCTCTAGGTATGTGGACAGCAACAGTTTGTTTTCGCAATCGGTGGAGAAAGTTGGTGATAAATTTCGTGAGAAGATCCTGTCGCAACGAAGAACAAATGATTCAAATGGCTCCGAGCACTATGGGACT
This sequence comes from Schistocerca gregaria, assembly GCF_023897955.1. Taxonomy (NCBI): domain Eukaryota; kingdom Metazoa; phylum Arthropoda; class Insecta; order Orthoptera; family Acrididae; genus Schistocerca; species Schistocerca gregaria. The sequence goes on along the minus strand of NC_064922.1, from coordinate 350,521,270 downwards.
TAACACCTATGGTCATCAGTCTCCTAGAACTTAGAACTACTTAAACCTAACTAACCTAAGGACATCACACAACACCCAGTCATCACGAGGCAGAGAAAATCCCTGACCCCGCCGGGAATAGAACCCGGGAACCCGGGAACCCGGGCATGGAAAGACGGAACGCTACCACACGACCACGAGATGCGGACAACGAACAACACCTTTGTTTTAATGACTACCTCGTCAATTCGTGTAGTATATCCATCGTGCTCTCTCTCCCTTAATTCGTAATAATCAAAACGAACCGCCCAACACTGAACGTTTTCAGTGTCCTCCGTCAGTTCCATCTGATGCGGGTCCGACGCCGCACAGCAACACTCCCAAAGAGGGCGGACAAGTGTGGTGTAAGCAGTCTCGTTAGTAGACCTGTTGCAGTTTCTCAGTGTTCTCCCAATAAATCGCACTCTTTGGTTTGCTTTCCGGGCAACATTATTCATATGAGCAATTTAAGTTACTCATAATTGTAATCCATAAGTATTTCGTTTAATTTACAGCCCTTAGATTTGTGTGTGTTTTGTCTCCTCGCTTTTAAGAGGGCCGGATTTCCTGGATGACGAGGAAATAATTTTTATAGTGAAGCGTTTCATGAACAGCCTTCCACAGTCCATGTCTCCGTCCAGTCTTCCATCGTTGGAAAAGATGCGGCAAATGGAATGATGGATATGAAAAGTAGTGCCAACACAACCATCACGTTTCATAGCACCAACTAGAATTTTTCGAAGTGATAATAGAAACTTTCTGACTATTCTCATAAGTGGTCCCTGGTAGCTACAAAAAGCCTCCAGTCGTCAGCCTGTCACGTTGTGTGCGAGATGTCTGGCTGGAGGAGTGGCATGTGGAAGGAGGAGAGAGGAGGAAGAGGAGCAAGTTAATGCGGCAGGCGCTCACTAATGTCGCAGGTGCGAGCCACAGCCCCAGGGATTTGTCCCGGTAATCGAAACGCCGGCTGCCCTGGCGTGCCCCTAAATGCGAATTGATGGGGTATTTCTTGTGCTCGGAAAGTGAGGCCGAAAGGGAAAATAGAGAGAAAGAGGGAGGGAGAGACAGACAAGCAGACAGACGGGGGAAAATGAATTTAAGAAAGAGAGGGAGGGGGGGGGGGGGGGTGAGATGGCAGAAGAGAATGAGTGCCAACGAACGGGCCCGGGTTGCAGTGTTCTGGGTACAGCGGTGCGCGTGTCTCGCCCGAAATAACCTATTAGCCTGAGAGTTATCCCCGCTCATAGCGGAAACGCAAGACGGCGTGTTTAGGCAATCATTCTCGTGAGGTGCTTGCTTCTCCGTTTGCTCCCGCGCCCCCTCCCCTCCCAGTGACGGGCTCGTCCGGCGCAGCTGAGGCAGCGCCGGCGGCCAGATTTATAACCGTGTGGCCGATGCTTAAACAAATGCGCCACAGGGAGAGGGGCCGTAAGCCAGCCTTAAAGAGGCCGCCCCGGGGCCCGGCCGGGCGGTCAGCGCGGTTGCCTTGCGGTCGGGCGCAGCCGCTCTTGTAGTCCGATGCAAAGTAGTTGGCGTTTAACAGATAGCTGGCTGGACTGCTCCCCTCGTGCCATGCACCAATGGCAACATGGTACTGTCGGCTGCCACTGTGTTTCCAGTTCCACCGCCCAAAGCAGCAAAACGGCCATTTCGCTGTGAGCGGGTGCAGTAGCCCATTGGCTCGTCACGGTGTTCGACAAAACTAGTCGAAAGCCGCTAAAGAAACCTACACTGTACATGAATTTAGGATTTTTACGCCATGTTTGTAGGAGAAAGTCAGTCCATAATTTTGACAACTTAAAAATCGACAAAACAACAAAAAGAAACAAAAGTCAACAAAAGCTTAGATACGCAAATTTGAAAAAATTCGTTTCCACGCTTCATATTTTGATAATCAACGAAAAAGTAAGTATTTTTGTGTGTGCAATCAGTATACAATCCTCCTCTGTATCCTTAAAGTATCGAATTCCCGTGAATAAAACACCTTCACAAGTATGATACCTTTACAAATGCCCTCCAATACTAAATTGGTGAGCCCTTGATGCCTAGGAATATGTCCTATCAACCAATCCCTTCTTCTAGTCAAGTTCTGCCACAAACTTCTCCCCAATTCTATTCAATACCTCCTCATTAGTTAAGTGATCTACCCATCTAATCAACAGCATTCTTCTGTAGCACCACATTTCGAAAGCTTCTATTCTCTTCTTGTCCAAACTATTTATCGTCCACGTTTCAATTCCATACATGGCTACACTGCATACAAATACTTTCATAAACGACTTCCTGACACTTAAATCTATACTCGATGTTAACAAATTTCTCTTCTTCAGAAACACTTTCCTTGCCAATGCTACTCTACATTTTATATCCTCTCTGCCTCGACCATCGTCAGTTATTTTGCTCCCCAAATAGCAAAACTCCTTTAATACTTTAAGTGTCTCATTTTCTAATCTGATTCTTTCAGCATCACCCGCCTTAATTCGACTACATTCCATTATCCTCGTTTTGCTTTTGTTAACGTTCACCTTATATCCTCCTTTCAAGACACTATCCATTCCGTTCAGCTGCTCTTCCGGGTCCTTTGCTGTATCTGACAGAATTACAATGTCATCGGCGAACCTCAAAGTTTTTATTTCTTCTCCATGGATTTTAATACCAACTCCGAATTTTTCTTTTGTTTCCTTTACTGCTTGCTCAATATACAGATCGATTAACATTGGGGAGCGGCTACAACCCTGTCTCACTCCCTTCCCGACCACTGCCTCCCTTTCATGCCCCTCGACCCTTATACAAATGACGTAATGTCTTAAAAATGTAATGTTAAGCACTTAAGTGAGAGGAACAGTAGAAAAGGTTTGAAATAATATTTAAGCTGTATTGTAAATCGCTAAGTACATGAGGTCTACATCTACATGGACACTCTGCAAATCACATTTAACTGCCTGGCAGAGGATTCATCCAACCACTTTCACAATTCTCTGTTATTCCATTCTCGTATAGCGCGCGGAAAAAACGAACCCCTATATCTTTCTGTGCGAGCTCTGATTTCCCTTATTTTATCATGGTGATCGTTTCTCCCTATGTACGTCGGCGTCAACAAAATATTTTCACATTCGGAACAGTTCGTGAAAAGTCTCCTCCGCAACGAAAACGCCTTTGTTCTAATGATGTCCATCCCAAATTCTGTATCATTTCAGTGACACTCACTCCCCTATTTCGTGATAATACAGAACGTGCTCCCCTTCTCTGAACTTTTACGGTGTGTGCCGTCAGTCATATCTGGTAAGGATCCCATACCGCGCAGTAGTATTCTAAAAGAGGACGGATAAGCGTAGTGTAGGCAGTCTCTTTAGTAGATCTGTTACATTTTCTAAGTGTCCTGCCAGTAAAAGGCAGTCTCTGGTTAGCCTTCCCCACAACATTTTCTGTGTGTTCCTTCCAATCTAATTCCTAGGTATTATGTTGAATTTACGCCTTGACTGATTTATCGTGTAACCAAAGTTTAACGGATTCCTTTTAGCACTCATGCAGATGACCTCACACTTTTCATTATTTAGGGTCAATTGCCAACTTTCGCAGCATACAGATATATTTTCTAAATCTTCCGATGACTTTACTAGTCGATAAACGACAGCATCATTTGTAAACAACCTAAGACGACTGCTCAGATTGTTTCTCAAATCGATTATATAGATAAGGAACAGCAAAGGGCCTATAACGCTACCTTGGAGAACGCCAGAAATCACTTCTGTTTTGCTTCATTATTAAACACATTCATTATAAAAAACTGGATGAGCATAGTCTGGGTACTAAAAGCTAGATCTTCACGCATGTGCATGTTTATGGCGACATGTCTCCCGAATTTGCGTCGTACATTGATATAATTTTGTAGGTAAATCCAGTTGTATATGCAGATAGGGTCTGCAAAATGTGTTGCGAATACAGACAGTAGTACATAAATAATAAATTAAAATTTCACACGTTATAGTTGAGTTTTATTGCATGAACAGCGTGAATGTGGTAAGCAATAGAAAAAAAGAAAGAAAATAATGAGTGAAACGAGACTTAAATTAGTGATTACAGTCTGCAGTGCTACTGATTCTTTTTACACTCGTGTGACAGGCAAGAATTCTACCACACAGTCACGCGGTCTGTCGAGAGAAATCAACCGTACCTTAGCATATTAACAACGGTCGGAAAACTTCAAAGTCAATTTTCTCGAGAATTTTTTTTATTTGCGTCACGCCCCTTAAATACAACAAACTAGAAAAATCCATTTGCCGTGTGGTTCTCTTAGTAGTGCTACCAGCGTGAGGTCGGGGCAAACTGCTAGTTCAATGAAATTAGAACTAACAGCTCTTCCATCATCTCCAAGTCATTTTGTACATTTCTTACAGATGTAAATAGCTGCTGTTGATCTTCGAAATCTGTAGGTTCCTCCAAAGCCTGATTCAATGCTAAACATCCACAACTTTTTTTTTTCACTTTATTACAACGTTGCTTGCCTATGCTGTTTCATTTTGTCATACATTTTTGCAGGTTCTTATACGCGTAGTCTAAAACAAAAATATTATTGTTTACAAAAGCTAGTTCTGTGTATCCTTTTCTTTGTTAGTGCTGTAATGAAAGGTCAATAGCCGTGCCGCAGCAGTTACAACGAGTTACCGACAGGTCATCGAAGTTAAGCCCGTCGATCGCGGTTGGCACTTGGGCATGTAACCATCCGAGCCGCCATGCGCTGGTGACGTAAAGGTGTGCACTCAACTTCGTGATGCCAATTGAGGAGCAACTTGACCGACTATTAGCGGCTCCAGGCCACGAAATCTCGCAAAGGCCTGGAGATATGTGTACCGAGCCCACGCTGCAGGAAACTGGGTTCAGGAAATTTCCCACAGCTCAGGATATGACAATCAAACACGCTGACCGCTCAGACTATGAAGGCGGAATGGTAGCAGGAGTGTAGCTGGTAGACAAATACTAGTAAATCTAAAACCGATTGTTCTTACCTGGAGCGTAGACCAAGTCATATTGTCTGCAAGGCAACTGGAGCGGTGACGATGGGAAGATTGATACTAGTGGGACAGTGAGGCGTCATTCTGCTGCAGAGATGCCGATGGCTGACGCAATAACCGTCGGTAAAACAGGTACGGAGTTACCGCAGTGCGGGAAAAAATATATCTCCGGTGACGACGATGACGAAAGCATTGAAATGATACTTCATGTAACATTAAATCGAAGGAACATTACGAAGAATCTATTGCTAGATATGTGGCTCCAAACCTCGCTAATCAATACGTTATGATGTCCATTATTTACGCCGATCTACCATCAGTGAGCACTAGAGTGGAGAAATATTGTCACCGCCTGAAGACTTTCAGAGGTAAGATGAATGTCATCAGGGCGTCGAAAAGAGATACACAATGATAACTAAATTATATGTATACATACAGTTCCTTACGTAACAGGTAACTAATGGGCAGAGATTGTCCGCAGAATCGGCCGAGAGAGGAACATACGAAAAACAGTGAGAAGAAGAAGACACAAAATGATAGGAGATGTGTTAAGACATCAGGAAATAACTTCCATTGTACTAGGTGGAGCTTTAGATGATGAAAACTGTAAGGGCACACATGTATTGAAATATATCAAACAGTTAATTGAGGACGTCGGATAGAAGTGTTACTTCAAGACGAAGAAGTTTTTTGGTCATCTATTCTCTATAATTGGAAACTGCTTTTAACATTATATGACATAACTAGACTTCTTGAGTCATGATACTGGCACGATTCTGTGAGGATCTCTTATCAAGACATAGGCAGTGTAACTTGATGACGTTTCTTTGAACGACACCCGTCGTGACATGAAAAATTTACGTCGATATGGCTGTTATGGTTCTTATTAATGTTAACAGGAATCAGTTGTTATGCTCAAGATGATCAAGACTATTGTTTGTTTCACGATTTTTCTGACTTTTCACTAGCGCGAGCAGCTAGCATTGTCAGTGGCGGATCGGTGGTGAGCCCGCGGTCGGATATTATATACACTGAAGCTCCAAAAACATTGGTGTAATCATGGGTATTCAAAAACAGAGATATGTAAACAGTCAGAATACAGTGGTACTGTCGGCAACGCCTATATAAGACAAAAATTGTCTGTCGCTGTTGTAAGATCAACTAGTGCTACTCCAATGGCAGGTTATGAAGTTGTAAGTAGGTTTGAACGTGGTGTTATAGACGGCGCACGAGCGATGAGACACAGATCTACGAGGTAGCGATGAAGTGGGAATTTTCCCGTACGGCCAATTCACGAGTGTACCGTGAATGTCAGGAATCCGGTAAAACATCAAATCTCCAACATCATTGCCGCCGGGAAAAGATCCTGCAAGAACGGCACCAACGACGATTGAAGAGAATCATTCAGCGTGACGAAAGTGCAGCCCTTCCGCAAATTGCTGCAAATTTCAATGCTGGGTCATCAACAAATGTCAGCGTGTGTACCATTCAACGAAACATGATCGATATGGGTTTTCGGAGCCGAACAACTACTCGTGTATCTTGATGACTGCACGACACAAAGCTTTACGCCATTGAACTGTTGACGACTGGAAACATGTTGCCTGGTCGGACGAGTCTCGTTTCAAATTGTATCGAGCGGATGGACGTGTACGGGTTTGGAAATAACCTCATGTATTCATGGACCCTGTATGTCAGCAATGGACTGTTAAAGCTGATGGAGGCTCTGTAATGGTGTGGGGCGTGTGCGGTTGGAGTGATAGGGGACCTATGATACGTCTGGATACGACTCTGGCAGGTGACACGTACGTAAGCATCCCGTCTGATCATCTGATCCATTCATGTCCATTGTGCATTACTATGGACTTGGGCAATTGCAGTAAGACAATGCGACACCCCATACGTCCACAATTGCTACAGTTTCGCTCCAGGATCTCTCTTCTGAGTTTAATCACTTCCGCTAGCCGCCGAGCTCCCCAGAAAATGAACATTATTAAGCCTATCTGAGATGCCTTGCTACTTGTTGTTCAGAAGATAACTCGACTCCCTCGTACTCTTGCGGATTTATGGACAGCCCTGCAGGATTTGTGGTGTCACTTTCTTCAGACAGTAGTCGAGTCCATGTGAAGTCGTGTTGCGGCACATCTGCGTGCTCGCGGGGTCTTTACACCATGTTAGGCAGGTGTACCAATTTCCTTAGCTCTTCAGTCACAACTTTCACTTTCATTTCTAAGAACTTTTACTTGATCATTATCGGCATTAAGACTTTACAAACAAAACACAAAGATCAAAGAGTGTTTCAATCGGTGAAGGGCATAAGGGATATGTTAGAATCACTGGACGATCCATGAATAACATGGTCACCGAACACAATCGGTGTTGCTAGTTGGGGAAGGTAGGGAGCACTTGCTGTATGAGGCCGACCACATAATAAATTTCTTAGACACGGAGTGTACCACACTGGAGAAGTGCTGTTATGCCGGCTTGTTCTAGGGAGGCCACAAAAATTCAGAAACAAGACAGAAGTTTCAACAAGAAAGAGAAAAGCCTCATGCTAAACGGATCCTGGATTCTCGTGCGACAGAGAAGGCCATTGCAGTTAGAGTGGCGAATCGCAGAGCTAATGACCAGGGAAAAGCCCTCAAATGTTGGCGCTATAGGTACATACGTGTCACTTGCGGCATCGGTCTCGACTCCAGTCCGCCACCAGCAGTGGAGCTAAACTTTTCAATACGCCAGCCACTCACAATGGCGAAATATCAGGAAATCGTTAAACAGACGACTCGTTGCATCAGCCGAAGATCTTGAGGCGGAAGCTAACTGGTATATAGCCACAAAAGCCGCAAAAATGTTGTATGTGTCGTCGTCGTCTTTAGGTGGATCAGTGATTTACACTACTGGCCATTAATGTTGCTACACCAAGAAGAAAATCAGATGATACACGGGTATTCATTGGACAAATATATTATACTAGAACTGACATGTGATTACATTTTCACGCAATTTGGGTGCATAGATCCTGAGAAATCTGTACCCAGAACAACCACCTCTCGCCGTAATAACGGCCTTGATACGCCTGGGCATTGAGTCAAACAGAACATGGATGGCGTGCAAAGGTAAAGCTGCCCATGCAGCTTCAACACGATACCACAATTCATCAAGATTAGTGACTGGCGTATTGTGACAAGCCAGTTGCTCGGCCACCATTGACTAGACGTTTTTAATTGGTCAGAGATCTGGAGAATGTGCTGGCCATGGCAGCAGTCGAACATTTTCTGTATCCAGAAAGGCCCGTACAGGACCTGCTACATGTGGTCGTGCATTATCCTGCTGAAATATAGGGTTTCGCTGGGATCGAATGGAGGGTAGAACCACGGGTCATAACACATATGAAATGTAACGTCCACTGATCAAAGTGCCATCAATGCGAACAAGAGGTCACCGAGACGTGTAACCAATGGCACCCCACACCATCACGCCGGGTGATATGACAGTATGGCGATGATTAATACAAGCTTCCAATGAGCGTTCACCACGATGTCGCCAAACATGGATGCGACCATCATGATGCTGTAAACAGAACCTGGATTCACCCGAAAAAATGACGTTTTGCCATTCATGCACCCAAGTTCACCACTGAGTACACCATCAGGCTCTCCTGTCTGTGATGCATTGTCAAGGATAACCGCAGCCACGGTCTGCGAGCTGATAGTCCATGCTGCTTCAAACGTCGTCGAACTGTTTGTGAAGATGATTGTTGTCTTGCAAACGTCCCCATCTGTTGACTCAGGGATCGAGACATGGCTGCACGATCCGTTACAGCCGTGCGGATAAGATTCCTGTCATCTCGACCGCTAGTGATACGAGCCCGTTGGGATCCAGCACGGTGTTCCGTATTACCCTCCTGAACCCACTGATTCCATATTCTGCAAACAGTCAATGGATCTCGACCAGCGCGAGCAACAATGTCACGATACTATAAACCGCAATCACGATAGGCTACAATGCGTCCTTTATCAAAGTGAGAAACGTGATGTAACGCATTTCACCTCCTTACACGAGGCATCACAACAACGTTTAACCAGGCAACGCCGGTCAACTGCTGTTTGTGTATGACAAATCGACTGGAAACTTTCCTCATGTCAGCACGTTATAGGTGTCGCCACCGACGCCAACCTTGTGTGAATGCTCTGAAAAGCTAATCATTTGCATATCACGTTCCTGTCGGTTAAATTTCGCGTCTGTGGCACGTCATCTTCGTGGTGTAGCAATTTTAATGGCCAGTACTGTATTTATGACATATACCTGTCCCGAAGCTCAGGACCAAACTGTATGCCCTCGGCACAGAGAGGTGGGCTATTAAGCAGAGTGAAGCGCTGATCTTTGGTATCTCTTGGAGGTCCCGGAGCGAAGGAAACAGGACACTGATCAATAACGGTGTGGACAGCCAAAACGGTGGCAGCTGCAAAGCTGACACCCACACAGCGCGATGGGAGCAGGGTAGACTCGACTGCTGGACCAACCGGTGCAAATATTGTTGTCTGGCCGAGGTACGTTGTGAGGTGCTGTGACCGCGTTGGTGCCTGAACTTCCTTTTCTAGTGAGTGGACGTGCCGGGTGGGCTTTGACTGTTAAACCGTCGGACCATTTGGCATAATTATTTGGTGCACATACGCGTGCTGAGGGTGTGAACATTCCCCTTCAACGTTCGCGGTTTTAGTTAAGACAGTTGGGTTACAGTGATACAGTGATACAGGAATTTACTTACCTGGGAAGCAAAATCACAAGGGATGGTAGAAGCTGGAAAGAAATTGCGACCAGAATACAAAAGGCCAAAATTGCATTTGATCGGAGAAGGAACTTACTCACCAGCAACAACATCAGTCTGAAAATAAGGAAACGCATCATGAAAGGTTTCGTTTGGAGTGTGGCCCTATATGGATGTGAAACTTGGACAGTTGGAAGAGCAGAGAGAAGACGGCTAGAGGCCCTGGAGATGTGGTGCTATAGAAGGATGATGAAGATCAGCTGGACAGACAAAGTAACAAATGAAGAGGTGCTTAGAAGAGTACAGGAAACCAGATCTCTGTGGAGGCACATCCAAACGAGAAGAGACAAACTTGTAGGGCACATCCTACGACACAACAATATCATTGTAACAATAGCAGAAGGAGTTATTGAGGGAAGGAATCGGCGGGGGCGACCAAGGATATCATACATGCAACAGATCATGAATGACGTTGGATGTAACACATATGTGGAAATGAAGAGGAAAGCAGACAGAAGAGAGGAATGGCGCTCTGCTGCAAACCAACCTCAGGGTTGAACACTAAAGAAGAAGAAGTTGGGTTAATATGTGGCTGTTGCCTGATTGAGACTTCCCTCTAACGAAAGACGTTGTCGACACTTCAGCCCTAATTAACATTGTGCAGAGTTTGCGATCACATTACCAAGTTTGCATGCCTAGGATTCTTCATTGGCATATTATTAATTGGACTATTTCTGCTGTAGAAGTTTATGCATCGGGATTCTTGTAACACTTGTGTTAACGGGAGACTGTGAAGGACCTGAGCTGCGTTCTGGTCGTGTGGCAATGTAGAGGCCTTGAAGCACTGGTGGTATAGATTCATATCCAGGGCAGCTCCACAACGCTACTATACAGGTGGTATGCTCAGGAGGGTGAAGAAACTTTTTAACATCAAGTGGTTTTTGTTTAAGTGTTTATGATGTCATGTGTTTTCTAAGCTCAGCTGAGATAAGAGTTTGACGTATCACTGAGCTGGTTTGATGGTTTTTGAATGGTATCATGCTTGCAACTATGATGTAATTTGAAGTATTGTCTGTAAAAGTGATTCTGGATACTTGGGCCTACTTGCAAATGGGGCCGAATGCCCAAGGTCTAGGTTATTGATGCTATCTTTCAAGGACAAAGTTATCTGTAAAACTGATTGGGCTTGCTATACTATTTTCAAGAAAATTCTGGAAGAGAGGTTTCAGGCGCTACAGTCTGTAACGATGCGACCACTACGGTCGCATGTTCGAATCCTGCCTCGGGCATAGATGTGTTACGTTAGTTAGGTTTAAGTAGTTAAAAATTCTAGGGGACTGATGACCTTCGAAGTTAAGTCCCATAGTGCTCAGAGCCATTTGAGCCATTTTTGAGGTTTCAGGGTATTGAAATTTCTGCCAAGTGTAAATTAAAATAAAGAAATGGGTTAGTGTCTTTACCATTGCTATATATGTACAGTTTTATGCTATTTATTATGAGTACTTGACATTGTCCTACTATAGTTAAGCAATTAAAATTAGACGTGAGATCTTATTTTAATTCCCTGCTAAATTTCATTGTGAATTCGGTGACTAAAGCTGGCATTGGTCGTAGTCTGTATCGTTAGCCCTTCTAGTTAAGTTGATGTTTGGAACAGCTAGTTGGGACAGAAATAGTGCCACTGTGTTTTTTTTTAAACATTATTGAAATTTGGAGCCTAATCAGGCGAAATGAGAAAGCGCATTTTAAATTTTAATTATTTTACCACTGTTTTGCTAGACTGTCTACGAAACCGGAATGGATTGTTTTAACCGTTTTTAAGATTTAATGAAGTTTCACGCTACTGGCGAAAATTTTGAAAGCTCAATCGCCGTTTAAGCATGTTCGGAAGATAAATGGTATGTTACATAATTAGCCGCCTTTTCACACCAGAACCCTGGATTCAAGTATACGCGCTCAAAGGGTTACCTTCCTATATCCCGTTCTTTCCAAAGGGGAGTTCCAATTTCATTTTCTGGAGGAAACTAGTTGTCTGCCTTACGCTTTATTTCTGAAATGTTCTAGAAAAAACTATACCACAGGTCGTTATACAGGGTGGTCAGAAACAGTCTGAAAATCTTTTAAGGATATTGCAGTGTAGGGTGTCCTGAGAAATGGCTGTTACGAAGAAAAATTATATACGTTGCGCCTTTTCCGAGATAATTAGCATTGAAGTTAGACAGAAATGCTGTCGCGACGCGTGTTCTTCGTTTGGTTTCCGAAACGGAACCAGAGAGCGATGTAATAACTGGAAGGCTCAGCAGTCTCGTGTGCTGTCACCAACACTATGAGACCAACTGTCCCTAGTAGTACCTGGCGGGCTGCTCGAATTTACGTGCGCAGCGGTCTGATTTGCTAACTTCAACGCTAATTGGAAAAGACGCAACCTATCGAATTATTTTCGTATCAGTTATTTCTCAGCAGAACTTACCTTCCAACACGCTTAAAAGTTTATCAGACTGTTTTGATCATCCTGTACATACGCATTTGTATTGTTGAAGATCAAACAGCGACAAAGACAACTGGCTACTTCCCGGATGATAAGTATGTAAGCAACTGATCTACTTGAAGCTGTTGTAAGCCATCGAAACATATACGAGGGTGAGTCAAATGAAAACCTTAAATATTTTTTAAATATGATTTATTGTGCAGAAGTGGTACAAAGCTGTATCACTTTTCAACATGATCTCACCCACGCTCAATGCAAGTCCTCCAGCGCTTACAAAGTGCATAAATTTCTTTAGGAAAAAAATCTTTTGGTAGTCCGCCCAACCACTCATGCACCACGTGGCGTACCTCTTCATCAGAACGGAACTTCTTTCCTCCCATTGCGTCTTTGAGTGGTCCAAAGATATGGAAATCACTTCGAGCAAGCTTTGGTGAGTGTGGTGGATGAGGAAAACACTCAAAATGCAACTGTTGTATGGGCAGTGTGGGGTCTTGCATTGTCATGTTGAAAAAATACACCTGTTGACAGCAGTCCACGTCGCTTTGATCTGATTGCAGGTCGCAGATGATTTTTTAGGAGATCTGTTTATGATGCACTGCTGACAGTGGTCCCTCTAGGCATGTAATGCTCCAAAATGACGCCTCTTTCCTCTCAAAAGAGAGTCAGCATAACCTTCCCTGCTGATGGTTCTGTTCGAAACTTATTTCGTTTTGGAGATGAGGAATGGCGCCATTCCTTGCTCGCTCTCTTCGTTTTCAGTTGGTGGAAGTGAATCCAGGTTTCGTTCAAGCAGCTATTCTTGCAAGGTAGCTATCACTTTCTCGTTCAAAGCGCCGAAGAAGTTCTTCATAAGCATCAACATGTCGTTCTCTCATTTCAGGAATCAGATGCCGTGGCATCCATCTTGCAGACACTTTGTGAAACTGTAGCACATCATGCACAATGTGGGGTGCTGACCCACGACTAATCTGTAAACAAGCTGTCATTCAGTGTCACTCGACGGTTTTCCTTTACTATGGCTTCAGCAGCTGCAGTGTTCTGTGGAGTCACAACTCGTTGTGCCTGACCTGGACGAGGAGCATCTTCCACTGAAGTCATACCATTTGCGAACTTCCTACTCCATTCGTAGACTTGCTGCTGTGATAAACATGCATCACCGTACTGAACCTTCATTCGTCGATGAATTTCAATAGGTTTCACACCTTCACTACGAAAAAACCAAATAACAGAACACTGTCCTTCCCTGGTGCAAGTCGCAAGGGGGGCGGCCATCTTGATACTGATACTGCGACAGTATGCGTGCATCTGCACTATGCTGCCACCTACAGGCCATTCTGCACGCTGTTTGTAGCACGCTTACCAACTTACAGGATAACGGTGCGAAAGTTCGATTTTTCATTACATTTTTAAGATTTTAATTTGACTCATCCTCGTAGTACATGAGTCACACAGATAACGGTTTTCATTTGTGTTTTCCATCGCCGTCAGATTTTCCAAATTATAGTCGGTATAACAATACAGCCTATCTACCAAATAAAAGCATTGTTGCGCACACTGCGAGTACAATGCAGTATAACGTGGATAGATCCTCATTTATTTCCATTTTTGTATCGCTTTTTATTTCAAAATCAACATTTAGTAGACATGTATAGAGATATGTGAGACTGACAGAGAAATGAAACCATAACTGGTGATCCTGTTTTCAAAATGTGGTAGTACGATAGTATTAGGCAGCTACAGTCAGAAGCTTGACATGATAAAATGTGTGCTTCATAATTGTCACTGTATTTGTCTGCAAGCCCTTGTAGTGATCTTGAAGAAGATGTTTATACAGTACCTTCCGCAGCACGTGACAGAGAGTCAAGGGAATACAGTGAACAACAAATGTACAAAAGCTATCAACAAAATACCACTTAGCACCTTCGTCACAACGTTCTGTGAAAGTGTTACACATACGAAGGAAATTGTCCGCAGTGGCAACAAGATCAAAGCGACACAAGCGTACAGATGCATGTAAAAGAGAAAAAAAATATGCATACGACTGACGTCTGTAAATTCAAACGTCAGATACAGTTTTATCTTTTGTATTCATCCACCCGCAATAAAAAACGTAGAAGGAAATGAAACGTCGCTGTATCAGCAGTACAGCTGACGCATGGGCGGTCAGAAATTCTTTACGTCACTAAATGGAAAACGAACTGTCTACGACTCTGAATGGAACATGCAGAATATCTGATAGTCTAAGTAAAATGTTGCGATTACTTTAACGCAAAATTTTTTGACAGTTCGTACTAACTCCTTAGCTGGGCGTAGTAAGCAATCTGTGATGTGAAAAAATAATGACACGAGGATGGAAATTTAGGTTTACATGAACGGACTTAGACTATACTGTGATAACGATGATATATTTTGTTTCACAGATTAACTGTCTCCTTGCTTTCTTGAAATCCTACGAAATATTGAAACAAGATGGAGCCTTCTCATTTCATATTTGTCTACATTTGTCCGTTATGTCACAGAGCGAATTAAAATACTTTTTGCAGTTCAAGCTACAGAAATTCATCGCACTGGAACCTTAAATTCTTACATTATGTATTCTGTTGGACCAGTTTATTCAGGTGTTAGTAGTCGTTGCATCTTTATTCTTCATTGTATTTGTGTCTGGATCTTCTTACGTGTTTCTTCCCCTCCAATTTTCCTTTAAATATCTTTTTCACGATATTCACATATCTTTCGATAAACCCTACTCATGTTTGCTGCACCTTTATTAGCCTATTATATTTGTGATGATGACGTGGCTAGATGGTTTGCACAATTACGAATACAAGTATTCTTGAAAGGCTATGTGTGAATTTTCTGAGACACTGAAACTTACGAAATGAAACTGCTGATGCCGACAAGAGCGAAACAATGTAACAGCGATATTAAATTATTCGATAGTTCACAAGGATGATTCAAAAATATACTGACCCACACTACCACATTATAGGTGGAGAATCTAAGATTGTTGCACGTACAGAACATCATTACAAATATGTTTCACCTGTGACAATAGTGATTTAAGTATAAGAATCCGAACGTTCTGTAATAAAGCATAGGTATAAATTTGTAGTTCCACAAATTGTATTACGCAATGAGTGGTTAGTGGCTGTTATACAAAGGACAGTAATTTAGCAACATTGCCAAATAATCTATTTTTTAAATACTCTCCATACATTCAGTGCGTTTCACTTTTTCAAACATTTCGTTAAACCAATTTTTCCCAGATTCTTGCGCAGTGGCCTAGGATACGAGAATCTTATTAAGGTGCAACTGCTTACATATCACCCAACTGTCACTCTACTTTAGCTTTGCCGTATGACTAGTCTCCTCAGCGGTTTTTAACTTCTGAAAACAGGAAAAGTTTCATGGAGCAAGGTAATGTCTATTACACTGATGGTACTCGAGAGGTCTGACACCTCATATTGCTAAACAGTCTGAACAAAATGTGAGTCAAATTTGGTGCGTTTTAGCGGTGACAGAAGCATTTTGCGTCACTCATTTTTTGCATATAAGAATTTTTGGGACCTTCGTCTTTAGGCAAAAGTTGTTCTGGATCCTGTTACAATGTTATAAACGCATGATTCTCCTGTGAGATAGTTTTCTTGTTACAGGTCTAGTTTGGTCCCAGGCTGGATGACATTGAAACTGAAATTTCTGCAAATAGATCAATAAACATGCATGCCCTGAGCAATTGTCAGCTATGAACTGATTACGTTCTGGGCGCCAAATGCCTTGGAATGGCAGAAATTAGCTGAGCCTTCCCTGGCACAAACACACATCCATTCAAACAAGTCCATGATAAATTGTGGTGATGGCAGCGTCCGTTGAAAGTAGCGGTAGAAGTCCTTGGTTCTAGGATCCCGCACGGTCGGCAAGACATCCAACATATAACTCATGTCGACCAAATAGGTGCGGATTTGACGCAGTGCTGGCGCGATATGCCCAACAGGAATCGGCGGACGGAGGGACTGAGGCACCACCTCCTGAAACAGTGTACCAGGGAGGGTGTTCTTGTCCTAAGTACGCAGGCAATGCATCGTCCGCAGGAAGAGAGCGCGCGCCCTGTTGTGCACGTTTATCATTCCAATGCCGCCTGTATGTGTGGGCAACGTTGGCGTCTCGTAATCGACTAATTGTAAGCCACCAGAACACAGTGAACATCGCATCTTCGTGGACTAACCTAGCACTCCTCCCATCAGACGCAAATTCTGAATTTATCAACACACTACTAAAGTATTGCCTCTTGTCCATTATCCTCATTACTCACCCCATTTCGTTGATTCCTCTAACAGCTGGGGCCTGGTATGCTTCGGCACTGTAGGGATCACTGCCTGTTCTCGTTGATAGTCTGTCTTCGTTGGCAGTGCGGTGCGGACGAGACTGTTCACGTCCTCGCAGCGGCGCGCGTTCGGGATGTTTACGTGATACGCGGCTTTCGCGCGAGTGAGCATCTGTCGAAGTAAATGGGCGATTCCTATCGGAAATCGACAATGGAATTCAGTTTCCCCAACGAATATCCACGTCTCAAAGCGCTTGAAATAGAGTGATTTCTTCGAGAGGATGTGAAGGATCCTTGTATCGATCTGGTTGGAAACCACCTCTCAACTGCGAGCACTTGGCTGACGTCAATTAGTAACTGATGATGCATGCCACGCGATTTTAGAGAAGACGAGAGACAGGCCCAAGTTCCGACATTCTGACGACAACATTGCGCCAGTGACTATTAATCATGCGTTTCTCGGACTCTGGATGATCCGCATATTCGAACTCCCGTTCGAAGTGCCGACGGAGGATGCGGTGGCTGGACTTAGTTTCTGTGGGAGGACTCACAGCCACGTCGCGGAGAAGTAGACACAATTTACCACCTATCACGTATTGAATGGATGTGGCAGGTACGCAATGAACTCAGTAAGCGTGTTCCGTCTTGCCTCTACATCGGAGATGCCGAGCGATCGTCATATATTATGACCAGCCAGAGACTTGCTCAGGCTGCAGAAAAGAGAGTCACGTTCGATCAGAGTGTCTGCAGCGACAGATTGTCGAGCTCTGATCAACAGATCTCATGTCTTCCACCACCTCGACATCTTTACCTCTCATATATGTAGCGGTGCTCAGGACAGATTCCAATCAGATGCGTGGGCCTGACCCCCTACAAGATCTTTCGCAACCGGCGATGTCAAGACGGAACGAGGAGGGGCAGCTGACGCGTACACAGCAGCCTCACACTCCGCCGGCTAGAAGAAGAAGGAGAAGACCCACGGTGCTTTGGAAGTAGATGCGATGGTTGTGCCGACGGCCGCCTTTGCGCCTGGACATCGGGACTCAATCCCGTCATCTGACACAGAAACGCACTCTCGGAAACCGTAATCCCCAAAGAGGCATACGAAGCGGAAGATGATCTCCAATAGTGCACCCACGACACAGCCACGAGACGATCCGCTTTCTCACCACAACGATGAACTTCCGATGGACGCCTCCATGCTGGAATCTGACGCGTGTCCCTTCCACCGGGCCAGCTGCCGATTCGCACGTGCAGACGCTGACTGCCGACCAACGCGACGAACGATGCCCTTTGTCGCGTAAAGTGTCCCCACAGCCACCATGTCTCTTTAGGGAAGTTTCTGGAGACCCTCCAATTCACCTGATGGCATCGGACGAGGATACCGTCCCCCAATCATTAGCCGACTGTTGCCTCGGCGGAATAGGATCGTTAGAATGTGTTGTGCGGTGAAGACGCGGTACAGTGTGGTTGATCTGCAGCTGTGGTTACACCTCCTCCCCCTGTTATGAAAGTCCCACTATCTGCAGACCAGATGCAAGCTTACAGGAAAGGCTCCATCAAACTCAACATGATCGGCATACATATCAAACTTCAGCTGCTGCGCAATTTACTGAGGGTGGAAAACGTCGATGTTGTTCTATTGCGGGAAGTTCGACAAGAGACACTCCCGGACTTCTATAGGTCTTACGTCGCTCCTGCTGCTATGCGAGAAGGAATAGAGGTAACCAATGTGATACACTAGCCATCGGCATGGGGATTGGCGTTCGATATGCAGAGGTCTCCGGTTGGTAATGTCTGTGGCCCTCCCGGGAGAGAAAAGGCGACACTGGCCACGGTTTGATGTGGAAGGTCTTACGCCATTCTTCTTCGGCCACAGTAACAACATCATTATTGGCGGAGACTTTAATAATGTGCTGTCCCAGAAAGACCAACAACCAAACTACACTCCATGCCTCGAGCTCCATCTCTTGTTACAACACCTGCTTCTTACTGATTCTTGGGAGTTATTACATGGTGATCGCCCTGGCTTTACTACTGTTATCAGTCACTCAGCCAGCAGACCGAACCCATGGCGATTCATTTAACTCTGCGATAGTGGTTCTAGCAGGAGAGCGCTGGCTCACGACTTTCTCAGACCGCAGTGCCTACATCTGCACGGTCAACCTGCGGCGGCTGACGGTGTAGGGAAGTCGGGGATTTTGGAAACTGAACGTGACACTCCCATAGGATCAGGAATATAGGTAACTCACAGCGAGAACGTAGGCGTAATGGAACGTCGATTGCTGCGGTATCCATCGCGGCTTCAATGGTGGCTGGAATGTGTTAAACTGGCTTTACGACGTGCGCTAGTTAGATGTGCTAGAGAAAGATCGCTCTGACACCAGCAAACGAGGGACTTTTATTATATTATCAAAAACATGCGATATGGTCGCGAATTCAACAGTGACCACAGACATGAGTTACAGAACTTCTATTACGCACTTTTCGGAGCACTTACTGCGCCTCATCATCTCGCGAGCGCCAGACGCAGATTCAACGCGCTAAAGCGAATTTTCTCACCCTTGTCAGCCGCAGACTTGACGGTGTGGTGGTACGAACGAGATGGTAGGACAGAATCGGCGAAGAACCTCCATCCATGCAGCACACTACTCCAAACGATGACAAAGAAGTCAAAAGTTTGTACACACTCTGAATCTCTCGGATGGTAGCAGGATGACGACCCAGGTAGACATCGCCTGTGCATTCGTCGACCATTATTGCCGATTGTATGGGGATGGGCAACATGATGGCGTAGTCTTGGTCGCAGTCTCCCCGGATCCTCACTGGCACACTTGACTAAACAGCGTCAGCATCCTTACTGGAGGAGATCACGAGTGATGATGTTGAGGACAGCCATAATTGATTATCGAGATGTGAGCGCCTTTGCGTCGACCTGTAATTTGCATAGCGTGACACAATTTGTCTACCTAGTGCATCCCGCATCCCGAACATACTCTCAGGGAGAGCGAGCAAGCCACGCTATGCATGTAATAGTTTCTGTTTCCAAGGAAACATCAACCATCCGAGCTCTAAGCGGTCGAGCACCTTTGTCCATCAACACGAAGTCTGGCCCCAAGGCAGCTCGCAACAACCGCGCATGATGTCCCAAGATTTCGTCACAATTCCTGATAGCAATTAAACCTGGCCTTACAATTTCATAAAGAGGTGTCAAATGGTCAACATAATCCCTGCCCACACCATTAGGGACCCTCCTCGATATCAGTCTCTGTCCACAATGTCTGGGTCTCGAAATCGTGTTCCACGTTACCTCCGGAAGGGAACCGTCGAGAATCACTCTCCAGACTAAATCGGAGTTCATCTGTGAAAAGAACACTGGCCCGTTATTCGGCCGTCCAGATGGCATGTTGATCACTTCAGGCGTTCCCTTCTGTGAAGACGCGTCATAGGAACACATACAGCAGATCTGCGACAGTAAAGGCATTCTGTCGAAGCCTTCAGTACTCCGTTTGCCACGGTACAACGCATCCAGTGGGTGCTGCGGGGTCAGATGCCAGTTGGTGTTCAGTGCTAAGGCGGCACGGTCGTGCTCTTACAGCCACATAACGGTCCTCTCTTTCTTATGCCACACGTGGTCGTCCCTGCCCTCGTCTTTGGGATACAGTTTCTGTCTCTGCAACGTGTCGCCGCATGCAAGAAACAACAGAACGGTTCACTTCAGTTTGGGACTGTCCTACTTCCATTCTTTATGTGACACTCCACCGC
Source organism: Schistocerca gregaria (assembly GCF_023897955.1). NCBI lineage: Eukaryota > Metazoa > Arthropoda > Insecta > Orthoptera > Acrididae > Schistocerca > Schistocerca gregaria. Next base: position 350,500,898 of record NC_064922.1, on the reverse strand, counting down.
AGAGAGTCTGGTAGGCATCTTCTCTGTATCATATTGCACCGCCTGTGACTGTGTACACAGCGATTGTGGGTGTGGAACCACCTGGCGAGCCACGCGGGATTAGCCGAGCGGACTGAGGCGCTTCAGTCACGGACTGTGCGGCTGGTCCCGGCGGATGTTCGAGTCCTCCCTCGGGCATAGGTGTGTGTGTTTGTCCTTAGGATAAATTAGGTTAAGTAGTGTGTAAGCTTAGGGACTGATGACCTTAGCAGTTAAGTCCCATAAGATTTCACACACATTTGAACATTTGAACCACCTGGCGAACATTAACCGTTTTGTAGGTGATCTGACACCATTGCTGGCACGGTTGTCCATTGACCAGAGTGCCATCTTCCATTCTGAACACGATCGTACCACATCCGTTGAGAGGTTCTATGATTATGGGGTGAATTAGACATAGTAAATAGCGATTTTTTGCTTTAATTTTGGACACCAGTGTACTTTGGACAAGATAGTGTCGGATGTTCCATGCGGCTTTTCGCGGATGATGATGTAGTATACAGAGAAGTTACAGCATTAGAAAATTGCAGCGAAATACAGGAAGATCTGCAGTGGATAGGCACTTGGTGCAGGGAGTGGCAACTGACCCTTAACACAGACAAATGTAATGTATTGCGAATACATAGAAAGAAGGACCCTTTATTGTATGATTATATGATAGAAGAACAAACACTGGTAACAGTTACTCCTGCAAAATATCTCGGAGTATGCGTGCGGAACTATTTGAAGTGGAATGATCATATAAAATTAGTTGTTGGTAAAGCGGGTGCCAGGTTGAGATTCACTGAGAGAGTCCTTAGAAAATGTAGTCCATCAACAAAGGAGGTGGCTTACAAAACACTCGTTCGACCAATAGTTGAATATTGCTCATCAGTGCGGGATCCGTACCAGGTCGTGTTGTCAGACGAGATAGAGATGATCCAGAGAAGAGCGGCGCGTTTCGTCACAGGGTTATTTGGTAAGCGTGATAGCGTTACGAAGATGTTTAGCAAACTCAAGTGGCAGACTCTGCAAGAGAGGCGCTCTGCATCGCGGTGTAGCTTGCTGTCCAGGTTTCGAGACGGCGCGTTTCTGGGTGAGGCATCGAATACATTGCTTCCCCCTACTTAATTAGAGAGATTCGAGCGCGCACGTAGGCTTTCCGGCAATCGTTCATCCCGCGAACCATACGCGACTGGAACAGGAAAGGGAGGTAATGACAGTGGCACGTAAAGCGTCCTCCGCCACACACCGTTGGGTGGCTTGCGGATTATAAATGTAGATGTAGATGTAATTGTAGAACTGTTCGTACCGTCAATGACAGATGTTATTAAACATCATCGCCTTACATGATTGTAATCCTGACAGATCTGCGTTGGCTGAGCACTGTCTTACACAGGGGCATAGGATACTATACAGTGAGGCACAAGTCGCTGCAAATGCCTCGAGTTACTGGGACTGTGTTTTAAAAGAACCTGTCGAAATTAGACTAACAGACAATATCATTAACCGTGATAGTGGATACCAGCTAAGTAAGACTTGGAATCCTGTTTTATTAGATATGAAGAAAAAATAGCGTCTAAATCGCCTGGCTATGAGCACAATTAAGCACTTGCACATTTCACCTTAGCGCATGTTCTTTCGTATTTTCGCTGCATGTAAAGGTTCCATTGCTCACGGTTTGAGGGTGGTACGAGTCTTTCAAGTCCCACCGGCACTCCAAGGATGTGATTGGAATGCTAACATTTTAAGTTAGAACAGTTTTACCCTTACGCCAAGACGGTAAGACCGAGATCCACCGGTGACACTGTACCTCAACCCACCACCAGAAAAACCGGTTAGAATCATTTCAATCAGTTATTTGGTGAAAGCGGCTTAGCCATCTTCTCACTGATGATGGCGACCAGACAGACCGCGGAAGTATTGTGTGTAAACGACAGTTTTATCCGACTGAAGACCCGAAAATAATTTGATCAGTTTGCTATTCATACTGGGGTTCCCGCGCTGAAGACCACACCGATTACGCACTGACTTCCGGGCGATGTTGTCTTATTAGAAATGCAATGTCAAATTGAAAAGTACCGTATGACAGCTGCAATGGTTGGATTGAAAAGACACAAGGGCAGATCACATTAGTCTCCACCTCGTTCTCAAGTTTGCCGGCGACGAACTCGGTTGCCGCTGCACGTCGTTTTGTTTCCATGGGACACTGCGTTCTCTTCCCAGCTGCAGAAGCTACGTGCCCTTCAGCAGTTGTTACACTTTAGCCCGTAACTTGGGCTCTCTATGGACCATTCCTGCCAGGAGCGCTCCCTTATTCCGAGAAGAGGAAACGTGACTCGAATTTTCTCGGTTCCTTAAATTCCAGCTACTTTACTATAGCGTTCATTTGAATTAATAAGGAGGTCGCGAAAACTCTTCAGCTTCCATTTTCGCTGCAATATTCTACAGGTTCAAAGTCGTCTTTCAGACTCACTTAGTGAGAGACGAAGAACATCGGCCGTGCAATCTGACTGAATAAGATGTGGTTAATCATTCTGTTGAGCACACCACATTACCCGCTTGAGTTACTGCTCATTACGTTGGCCTTAAGATTTCACATTACTTCCGTATACAATAAGTGTATCATCATCTTACATTTGGCTTCAGTCTGTTAATTGGAGATATTATGTTTTAGTCGTTACTACGTGAAATGTATAATTTTCGTATAAATCTTTCCGAAACGTACAAAAAATTGGCCTGATACGAATAGGATTAGTCCACCACGGGTTCCGCATAAACTTAATTATGTGTGTGGACAGTTCAGCCATTCCGAGAACAGAGAATTTCAACGATTGTTGCATGTTAACAAATTGATACTGGAAGATTTTGGTCCCAGGCTTTCCAAGACTTTCGACAGTGTTTTCATTTCTGTGCTGAAGAGCGTGTTATAATTACGAATCAACAGTTTGGGATTTTTATCCTCCCTTGAATTGAGAACCGTTTCCTCTTGTTAAACTGCTTGACTCTAGACCGACAGGAAATACCCTGATGGTTTTGATGAGTGAGTTTTCGAGACTCAAAATATGTGACGTAAATGGCCGTGTTTCTTGACTGCATTGGCTTAGAAACTAATATTTATTATATCACCAAGGGATCATAGAACATCAGTATGTTGCCCAAATTTCAGCTTGATAGTCTACCCACTCGTGATGTAAAGGGGGCATAACAGACGGACGAACAGATTCTCAGATAACAAACGACAATTTTTTTTTTTTTTCATATCGTGTAACAACAAATTCTCAACTTTCGGATTTTTACCTTTACTTGTACAGGGAAATTTTGCCTATTGCTATATTTCATGATTCTCGGTCAACGGAAAGTACCCTACAGGTTTTGATAAGTGAGTTTGCGAGAATAAAAACACTTTTATGGCCTTATCTTTTGAGTACATTGACTTAATATTGCCAAGGGATCGTAGACTCTAATATCTGTCAGAAATTTCTGCTTGGTGCGTCTAACTCCTCCCGAGGAAAAAGAGTTTTAAACATTCGGACAGACAGACAACAAATTGATCCTATAATGGTCCCGTTTCTACCGACTGTGGTATGGAAACCTAAAAGTACTTTTCCATGTAAATTAGGCCTATTTCTCATGCGATAATAATTTCTGGAAATCGTGAAACACGCTCTAAATTCTATAGAGCCAGAGAAGCAGCAACAAATTTTAATACACTGCTGGCCATTAAAATTGCTACACCAAGAAGAAATGCTGAATATAAACGGGTATTCATTGGACAATTATATTATACCAGAACTGACATGTGATTACATTTTCACGCAATTTGGGTGCATAGATCCTGAAAAATCAGTACCCAGAACAACCACGTCTGGCCGTAATAACGGCCTTGATACGCCGGGGTATTGAGTCAAACGGAGCTTGGATGGCGTGTAAAGGTACAGCTGCCCATGCAACTTCAACACGAAACCACAATTCATTAAGAGTAGTGGCTGACATATTGTGACGAGCCAGTTGCTCGGCCACCATTGACCAGACGTTTTCAATTGGTGACAGATCGGGAGAATGTGTTGGCCAGGGCAGCAGTCGAACATTTTCTGTACCCCGAAAGGCCCGTAGAGGACCTGCAACATGCGGTCGTGCATTATCCTGCTGAAATGTAGGGTTTCGCACTGATCGAATGAAGGGTAGAGCCACGGGTCGTAACACATCTGAAAGGTAACGTCCACTGTTCAAAGTGCCGTCAATGCGAACAAGAGGTGACCGAGACGTGTAACAATGGCACTCAATACCATCACTCCGGGTGATACGCCAGTATGGCGATGACGAATACTCGCTTCCAACGTGTGTTCACCGCGATGTTGCCAAACACGGATGCTACCATCATGATGCTGTGAACAGAACCTGGATTCACCCGAAAAAATGACGTTTTGCCATTCGTGCACCCAGGTTCGTCGTTGAGTACACCATCGCAGGCGCTCCTGCCTGTGATGCAGCGTCAAGGTTAACCGCAGCCATGGTATCCGAGCTGATAGTCCATGCTGCTGCAAACGTCGTCGAACTGTTCGTGCAGATGGTTGTTGTCTTGCAAACATCCCCATCTGTTGACTCAGGGATCGAGACGTGGCTGCACGATCCGTTACAGCCATGTGGATAACAAGCCTGTCATCTCGACTGCTAATGATACGAAGCCGTTGGGATCCAGAACGGCGTTCCGTATTACACTCCCAAACCCACCGATTCTGAAAAGCTAATGATTTGCATATCACAGCATTTTCTTCCGGTCGGTTAAATTTCGCGTCTGTAACACGTCATCTTCGTGGTGTAGCAATTTTAATGGCCAGTGGTGTATTATTGAAGCAATTGTAGTAAAAGGCACACATGCCCTTTACAACTGTCAGGTATTTTTATCTTATTACTCCTCATTATGAATGTACAATGGACTGTTCCAGTATTGGCCAGAGCTGCACGCAAGGACTCTTCGGATAATTACAAAGCGATCTGGTGACGGAGCGGAGAGAGTCCTTGTTGGGACTGTATGTGTGGAAATTGCCAGATCCCAAATTTTCCTTACAAGCGTGGGAAGCCTCCCACGTCGGCAAACGGTAACGGTTAAATTTCTATTTTGTTAATTGGAAGCAGTTGTCTTCCGTCGAGCACACCTGTAATGAATTTTTATCGTTTGTCCGCAGAATAAAATACGTTTTGTTTAATAATACGGTGATGATCCGTAATTGACATGTGACCTGTACGATATGCAAATTGTAATAGATGGCACTTTGCTTATAGTATTCTGTTTATATAGTAATATCTTGTTGTTTGTTTCACAACTTTTCAATTGTACACTCTTATTCATCGACAAAGTGTATCCATCGTCCAACGCTGAAATAAATATTTGGAAGCCTGTCACAGACGACGGAAAGCGGCATGTGACCGACATTGTGTTTTCGTTCGTTCAACTTTTGCAAGACAGATATACACTCATGTTCAGAAAATAAATAGAGCCCCTTGAATGACTAGAGATAGGACGTCCATATTCACAGGGCATGTACATTAGTATGCTCTGCATAAATAATTACCATTTGAATCATGTTGGCCCGCGAGTTCAAGCTCAACATCGACACCACGGCGCAACACCACCTGCAGGTAAAATGTGTCTGCGGCTCTCGTCGTCGCTGTAAACCGAAGGTAATGCACCAGTGTGATTTGAGCATACGTGCAGGATGCCTCGCAGACCTACGGTACCGCAAAATTAGTGAGTTTTAAAGAGGGCGCATTATTGGCCTGGCAGAATGCGATGCGTCCATCCGGGAAATTGCTGTTCGTGTGGGACGAAGCGTTTTGGCAGAGCAACGGGTGTGTGCACAATAGTTCACGGAAGACCGTAGAACACGACGAGGTGATTCAGACCACCCTCCGGAGAAGATCGGAGCCTCATTGTAATGGCATTTCAGGACAGATTGCGTCCTCCTCGGCTCTGGCGCAACAGCGGAACAGCGGAACACAGAGCTTCCCAACCTTTTCAGAGGGCGGACCCCTTCTTCAGTCGAAAATCCATGGCGGACCCCTGGTCAGTCAAGATCACAGTAACTATAAATATCAGAGCGAAACCCATGAGAACTGAAAGCTTCTTAATGCAAGTGCCATGTTCCCAATGCCCCCCCTCCCCGAAGTATCAATAGTCTTTGGTTTAGAGATGAATGAAAACAACTTGAAATTAACGATCCAATTTGAATTCTCACTGTATCCAGGCACTTACTATTGGATTTCTCCCTTTGTTCAACACAAAAAATGGCTCTGAGCACTATGGGACTTAACTGCTGTGGTCATAAGTACCCTAGAACTTAGAACTACTTAAACCTAACTAACCTAAGGACATTACACACATCCATGCCCGAGGCAGGATTCGAACCTGCGACCGTCGCGGTCGAGCGGTTCCAGACTGTAGCGCCCAGAAACGCTCGGGCACTCTGGCCGGCTGTTCAACACACTATAGCCTGATTAAAATTACTTGGTAATTGACATATTGTCATTTCACACGTTGGATCTGCCTTCCTCCAAGGGCAATCAACGTCACGTCCAAACTGTTCGCTGCAGTTGACTAGCTGCCGTTGGTGGTCTGTTCACTTCCACTGTTTGGCTACTGTTGTGTCAGGAGCATGCATACTTCGTAACAGTCGTGTGTGTGTGTGTGTGTCTGTGTGTCTGTGTGTGTGTGTGTGTGTGTGTGTGTGTGTGTGTGTGTGTGTGTGTGTGTGGCTTTTCGTGAAATTCGAAGGAAAATGTTCAAATGTATGTAAAGTCAATGGGACTTAACTGCTGAGGTCATCAGTCCCTAGTCTTACACACTATTAAACTAAGTTTAACTTCCGATAAGGACAACATGCACACGCACGCACACACACACATACATGCCCGAGGGAGGACTCGAACCTCTGGCGGGAGCGGTCGCGCAATCCACGGCGACATGGCGCCTTAGACTGCACGTCCATTCCGCGCGTCTGTGAAGATTAGATTAGATTAGATTAGATTAGTTTTTCGTTCCATAGATCCGTGCTAAGGAGATCCTTGTGGATGTGGAACATGTCATTTTTTTAGCAGAACTAACAATACTAATAGTATGAATATATACAATACATCATTTGTTTCCATTAAAAAATTCGTCAATGGAGTAGAAGGAGTTGGCCACTAGTAAGTCTTTCAGCCTCCTTTTAAACTGGTCTTTATTTGTAACTAAATTTTTTTATGTTTTCTGGCAAATCATTGAAGAAAAGAGGCAGGCCACGATTTGGGATACAAACACATCACGAAAGAAAAGAGGCCAAGGAATTGCATTTAAAGGACTATTGTGACATCTGTTGTGCAATGTGTGGGAATACATTCAGGCAATTTACAAGCGTTTCCAGAACCGGATTTCGTAAGCCAAATGTCCCAGTTCCACTTTTGTTTGGTCAGGTAAACACTTCAAAATCGATTCTGAGTTATTTTTACGTCTTTGCGTATCTACTGAACGGCAGCTGTCAGTCCATAGCCGGCAGCTATCAGGCGGCGTTGCAAAAGTGTACTGTCAGTTGGTAGCTGGCAACTGGCAGGCGGCGTGGCAACTGTTTAGCCACAGCTGACAACTTCCAACTACTGCTTGGACACTATATCGTGGCAGTCATCCTCGACTGTAAACAAATTAGGAAAACAAACAAACAGACTCTCTTATTTCTATATAAGAAGACAAATCACTTCACAGAACGTAAGACTTTTTTTCTCAAAGGAAAAAATCTGACAGAGGAGGTTTACCTTTTACAAGGTGTCATGTGAAAAGTCCTCATTTGTTTACGCTCGCAGCCACTTGCCACAATATAGTGTCAGAGTAATAGCAAGTAACTGTAACTGAAGTATAGGCAGGCTATATTTTTAACTGAGAGGACGGTATATATTATAAATAAAAGAAATTAGCTTTAAAGATAATTTTAATTTTCGTAAGAAAAATTTCAATGCCAACAGAATTAAATTAATAATTATTTTGTAAATGATGGAAGACAGAAACAAAATTCCTACAGACTTATAATTCAGATACATCCACTGAGCATCTACGAAGAAGAATGCTTTCTTCTTTACTATAGATGAGTCTGTAGGAATAACAATGGAATCCTAATATGATGGCTGAGGGTGCTTCTGCTGACACAATTTTGAAAAGTTGGGTTCAGTTCTTGACAACTGGAGGTGTATGTCTGATTCCAGTTCTAAGCAGCTCCGGTACTTAGTTCTGTGGGCAGCATAGATCGAGAGTCCAGATTCACACATTTATGTTGTGGCAAACGAAAGAAGTACACGTTTTGCCTTTTCAACAAGAGTGTAATGTTTCTTGTTATCCAAACGTATCCAAAAGTGTGAGTAACCGCCAATGTCAAAACTTTATTTCAAGGTGGGGTCTGTGGCAATTTCTGTCAACAACTCGTATTCATTTGATGATAGAATGTTCGACTTTTGGATACAGTGAATGGGTTGGCTTCAAATGGCTCTGAGCACTATGGGACTTAACATCTATGGTCATCAGTCCCCTAGAAATTAGAACTACTTAAACCTAACTAACCTAAGGACCTCACACAACACCCAGTCATCACGAGGCAGAGAAAATCCCTGACCCCGCGGGAATCGAACCCGGAAACCCGGCGTGGGATGAATGGGTTGACCACCCATTCGTATTTCTGCAGCTTCTCATCTTCAGCTGTTGGGAAATAATGCTCCAACAATGGCATCAAAGTCCGTAGCTCGTGGTCGTGCTGCAGCGTGGAAGGCGGCTACACTGAGTCACAGCGCCAGAGATTGCGCCAAAGAGTATTATTCAGCCGCCTCCACTGGCAGTTGCAGCTGAGAAGTTGCTGAAGGCAGTAGTAGTTCTGAGGAAGCCGTAGTAAGAGTACTATTTGTGACCATGTCGTGTGCAGTTGTTCTGTTGGGCAAGCACCTGATGTTGGATTGGGGATGTTGTAATGATCAGAGTGTATCGTCAATATATATGAAGATAAAGAAAAAAAAATATTTCAAATGTCTTATGCCTCTTGGTCACAGGTTCAGTCAACAAAGCATCTGGCTCGTGTTCTTATGTTAGACTGTAATTCTGGTTCCTATATGCAATTATAGTATTTCTAGATTTTTTTAATTACTAGAGTGTAAATCGTGTTTAAAATATCTTGTCTGATTGTGGTAGAACCGTGCCAGCTGTGTACGTTGACTCACACTTCCACAAACAGAACAGTTACATTTGTACTTTCTTGTTTCGTAGCTTTTATAGTTGCTGGGGACTTAATTAATTTATTGTGTTAACGGAAATTTACTTTCATTCTTTGTTCTTATTCTGTGCAGTCAGATTGCGGAGTAATACTAGTTAGACTGCGTAACCGGACAAACAGCGACTAAAATTAAAATTATTTGCCCCCATGAAAGCGTTCTCGCTTCCCACGCCCGGGTTCCCGGGTTCGATTCCCGGCGGGGTCAGGAATTTTCTCTGCCTCGTGATGACTGGGTGTTGTGTGCTGTCCTTAGGTTAGTTACCTTTAAGTAGTTCTAAGTTCTAGGGGACTGATGACCATAGATGTTACGTCCGATAGTGCTCAGAGCCATTTGAGGCAATGGCATCAAGCTTCGGAGATGTTCCAGGATTTGATGAAACAAATTCTTCCCAACCGCCATTGGTTTGTTTTTCAAAAACTCCTTAAAGCGAAGAAAACACTGGACCTCTCCCTCCTCGACACTCTCTACCCAAAAATTGATTTTCCTCTTGAATGCCCGAACTTTGTCGATAGCAGTGACCTTTGTTTCATTTTGCCCTTGGATTGAAATATTCATTTCGTTCATTTTGGAGAAAATATCTGACAAATAGGCAAGTATAAACAGCCAAATTTGGTCATTAATAAGGTCTGCTAATATGGTGTTATGCTCCAAAAGGAAAGCTAAGACTTCCAAACTTAATTCGTACAACCGAGAGAGGGTATTCTCAAGCGAGAGCCACCTCACTTCTGTGTGGAGAAGCAGGGAACGATGAAGGCTTCCCATATCTTCACACAGTATTGTGAAAAGTCTGGATTTCAAGGCGTTGATTTTATGTAGATAATGATTTAAATGGATTCGTCCAAAACTTTCTTGAACGAAACAGGCATTTGTTTTGTAGCTAAAGCGTATCTGCGGAGAGCACAATGACTACTGCTGAAATTCTTGGCGTTTTCTTTTATTTTTTAATTACTCCGACTGTAGGACATGTCATAGCTTTTCCATCATTTGTGCACACATCTATGTAATTAGACCATGTAACTTCGTTAGTCCTTAAAAAATCATCCAATAGACGGAATGTTTCATCACCTGTTGTGTTGGCAGGTAGTGGTCTGCACAATAAGAGGTCCTCCTCAAAACATCCAGAACATTAATAATGGACAAACGCCAATAAAATCGCTAATCCTGCAACATCAGTGGATTCATCTATCTGCAGAGAAAATGAATTGTGCTGGATGCGAAAAACAAGAGTGTCTTTCACATCATTTGACATGTCATCAATGTCTCTTGACAGTATTGTTTGATAATGGCACCGATGATACAAGCTGTACTGCCTTTTCGTCTAGCATGCAAGAAACAATATCATTAACACATGGCTTTATGAGATTTTATGCAATGGTATGAGCTTTGCCTGTTTTTTCCACTCGATAACTAACCAAGAAAGAAGCTATTAACGAATTTTCATTAATTGTTTTTGCATGAGTTTTCATGCATTGCTCAGGAGTAGCTGGTTCAGCACTCTTCCTTTTGAAAAAATCGATGTCTTTAGCCTAGAAATCCGGGTGAGTACCTTCAAAATGACGGCACAATTTAACTGGAACAATTGAACTCTTTGGAAGGACTCGCGCACAAATTATACACTGCGCATTACCCTCATTTGTCTCCATAAAGCCCATTTCTAAATAGCTTTCTTTGTACTTACGCTTCTTGGTTATTCTACTTCCACAGGATTTTGCAACCAACGGAGTACTTGCAGCGTTTTCACATAATAAATCCAGCTGTGGAGCTTCTTGCGATTGTTCTCCCTTTGGTCGGCCTCCCTCCTCATTAATTTCAACTGGAAACTTCTCTTGTTGTGAAGGCGACGGAGAAACTGCACCCTTCTTCAATAATCCTGACTTCAGCCACCGATCCATGTTAGAAGTAATAAACTGGTCAAAAATCGACTTATGAAATAGGTAGTGAACTGACAAAGCAAGTTTCACATTTAATTATGCCTGCGGCCGCATACGTGTCAGCGAGCGCTGTGATTGGTCGACAAAGCTCGCTCCGCGCATGCGTTAAAGGTTTCGGCGCATCTAGCACCGTGAGCCGGCGCACAGACAATCCCCGTATTGTTGCGAAACAGTCAATCAGAGAAATCGCATTCTCCGGCACTTAACTGTGTATGCGTTCTCACTTAGGAACCGTAAAAGCTGTTTGGGAATATGATCTGAAGTAAAAGTACACACGTTTTTCACACGAAAAAAGTGATGAATTTTATTTGCACATTTTTATTTAATAATTTGACTTATTATTTTACACTATTTGGTGAAAGGTTTACGCGGACCCCCTAGAAAGAGCCGGTGGACCCCTAAGGGGTCCGCGGACCACACCTTGGGAAGCCCTGGTCTAGATACAACTCTGACAGGTGACACGTATGTAAGCATCATATCTGATCATCTGCATCCATTCATGTACATTGTGAATTCTAACTCCAGCAGGACAATGCGACACCCCACAATTCTTGAATTGCTACAGAGTCGCTCCAGGAACACTCCTGAGCTTAAAAACTTCCGGTGCCCACCAAACTCCCCGGACATGAACATCATAGAGCATATCTGGGACATCTTGCAAAGTGTTGTTCAGATGAGATCTCCACCCCCTCGTACTCTTACGGATTTATGGACAACCCTGCAGGATTCATGCTGTCAGTTCCCTCCAGCACTACTTCAGACATTGGTCGAGTCCGGGCTCTACACGATATTAGGCAGGTGCAAGAATTTCTTTGGCTCTTCAGTGTATAACAGCTTCAATCTTCTGATTATTTTACAAAATTTAATGAGTTAATCTGTTAAATATTTAACGATATGTACGTGAACAAGAAAAAGTTTAGAAAATTTTGTAGGAAGTCGCTAAGTTCTGCCATTATGAATTATTGGATGAGTTTTTGCCGGATAATTTGCTTTCTAGTTTTTCACGCATCGAATGTTTGTAATGTCATGTTTCCTGAAACATGTACCGTGCAATATAATTTTGCTGGTACATTCAGTGCTATTTGTTTTCACTGTCTGAAAATTGTGTTGCGAAATCAATTAGTGGTAAAGAAGAAATAAATTAAAACGTCGTGGCCGAGCGGTTCTAGGCGCTACAGTCTCAGACGTTGAGTCCCATAGTTCCCGATGCTTCAGTTTTCGTGCATGCATAGCGGAAACGTAGTAGGCGGTAGAGTATTTTGCTTCCATAAATTAGGCGGGGCAATGAGGAGGGGTAGGGGCGGGGATGAGAGAGGGGGGGGGGGAGTTTGCAGTGAGAAAAAGTTTCGCAAGGATTTGAAATTATGTTCAAGTCACTATGAGCTATCATTCTCAAATACTGAATGAATGTAATCAGGGTACTTCTATGGGGTGATTTACGCTATCTCAAGTTATACAGTTTGTAACCTGTCTTGCTGTGTTAAACTTCTCACGTAAGATTATACTGTTAATGAGTGGATTATGTCAGGATTTTAAATTTTCTAACTCTGTCACTATATGACACACTGAAAATCAAATTTTTGTTGCCCCTTGAACCCGTTAGGTAGACAACCTTTAACTGTGTTCGGATGCTGTGATACTCGCTTAGTAATGGAGGTTTGACCGGTTACAAATCTCTGAAGGCATTCCATCCTGATGGATTTTCTGGAAGGCAATGTTCCGATAAATGAATTATAAATTGGACGCATGTTACTCGTATGAAGTATATCCACTGAAATATTTTAGTGGGTTTCATTATGTTTGAAGTGCCTAACTCAATTTGTTATTTGTTCTGTATGAAACATTTTATTGGATATATTACATACGAAGATGGCTACTGCTTGTCAAAACCGATATTTTATGTATATGTAATAGATTGACTTAATAAATCATTATAGTAAAATTTAAGACGGTTGCATACGCCCAATTGGCAGTATGTCAGTTTTTAAAAGTAGGCTAGTATTCATAATTCACAGTTTCAAATTATCTCGCGAAGTAGAGCTTAGTTTCGTAATGCAAACTACCGTTTATGATAGATTTGAAAAATGTTTAATCTAAGGTATAAGTGTCAAGTAATTAGACACATTTATCCGTTTTTACCGGGTAGCAGCCATATTTCGAACATAAAATATTTTAGGAGCGTGTTAAATAGCTGTGTTGTCAAAATAGTCTCAAATTAGCTCTCTTCTTTGTGATGAACGAAGGCAGAGCTCGTCATTTCAGACGGAGAGATAGCTGGTGTTGGGGTATTTTGGCGAAGGAGATCGGCTATGTTTCTTTAAGAAGGTGTGGACGTTCACACGGAATGCGATATGTGGCCCTCACCAGTTCAAGTCCAGAGTTAACTACCACGTCACTTCGATTGGTTGTTTAGTGATGACTACGTCATAAAATTTGGTTTTAAAATTTGGCTTCCTAGGTAGAACGTACAATGCGCATGTCGAACAACCCATTGTCTTCATTCTTTATGCTCTTAAAAAAAAGTACACCATCACAAACAGTAGGCTTGAATTTTTTGGTCTGGAACATGGATTTAGCCGTTACCGTTTCCCGAAGTGGGACAGATTTTTGGAGGCTTCCCACGGTTGCAAGAAAAATCTGGGATTTGGAAATTACTGCTGGAAGCCCTCACGCTTTGAAGTTCAGAACTATGATGCAAAGAACAGGAAACTAGGATGACGTAACTGTAACTACGTGCATTCTGTTCCACGCCTCACTGCGAACAAGAAACCCTTATACGGATTTCAGCTCGATGATCACAAAAGGCGCTTATCCCAACAGGAATTGTGAAAGACTCGTACCCCAGAACTACATGGACCGCCACCTGGTAGCCATACAACTGAACGTCTCTTCTCGGCTATGGTTCACCTTAGTGAAGCTTAGTAGATGTCGTATGACCTCTTTCATCTTCATGAGGCTGGGACTAGGGTATTACCCCGCCCACTGACATAGGTTGAATATCTTCAGTTCTGGACATTGTGGTCAGAATGTAACAGTGGTGTCGTATCTGAACCATATTGGCGTATACCAAGTACTTCGCCGTACAGACGAATTGTACCAAAAATTGGTTACGAAAAGTTGTCAAGCAAGAGCTCTGTTGTGATGTTGCCACTGATCAACGGTCATAGTGATTAAACAAAAGCTCGAACCTTTCAGAACAGCGGACATAATTTTCTTAGTCTCAGCTGAAACGAATTACAGCAAACTTTCGATTATCCGGATGCAGGTTTGCCGGTTTACGGATTATCGGTGCATAGTTTGGCGGCATTTTTTTTACAAAGAAAGTGCAAATATTGTTACAATTAAAACGAAAATTTTCACCATATTTTCATATTTAATACTATGAAGACGTATATGGTATAACATCCGCGAGTATTTAAATAGTTACCTCTTTGAACCGACAATTGAGCAGCAAAGTGAAGCGAATATAGTGAGCATAGTCTTTTCGGCGACCGAGGGGGAACTAGTTGTCATACACACACAAGCACTGAAATAAGTTGAAGGAGCATCCAGAAGAAAATTCGTGTGGCTGTATTAATTTCTTGACTCTTCAGAAAACGAGAACCGTCCCCAGAAAATAGGTGAATGAAAAACACATATAGAGTAAATCCCGACACTTCGAGCACGAAATGGAACTGAAAGAAGATAATGCAAAATACCGTGCGTTTGAAGTTTAATGCTGTAAATAAGGTGTCGGCGTCTGGTGAGTACACGCGTTTGTACTGTAGTGGACTTTCAAATTTCACGTGTAGCATGTTGTATAAATACAGTAAATAGCAGTTTTCGCGCTCTTAGTTTATCTGGACGCTCCGGGCCTCATTGACCCCTATAACCGGAAGCTTTGTGTATCTAGATTACGGTGAAGAATAAGTAATACGAGTTTTCATTGTAGTTACACAGTACAGCACATTAGAGTGTAGAAAGTGTGTTGAGAATATTTAAACCAGTTTTAGTGTTATCCATATATACCGACCGCCCCTTCAATAATATGTTTAAATTAGCTACAAGATGGCGGAACATCAGCAAGCGTCAGTTAAACTAAAACAATTTTGTTTTCAGTCGTCACAGTACACTGCTACAGTTGTGATGGTTACGACGTTTATGTTGACACCAGAAGCCTTATAATAAAGGCTCTTCATCCACCTAAAGATGTGTTCACTAATCTTCTAAAGCTGTTGGTCAACAGCTTACTTCGTTCGCGATGACTGTGCTTCCACCTTCATACATAACAAGGCACTTGGGTGTTGGAACAAAGGAGTCAGAGGTTCGTGAGCCTAATATCTGATCCGTTACCACATCTAAGATACTTCAAAATAAGGTCCACTAAGGCACTGAATGTCTTAAAACGACTTACAGTTAGCTATGCGTACTGGAGAGCGGAAAGCGCACGTTTTCTCCAGATTCACACAGCTTTTGTTGGGTCACAGTTGGATCATGGTTGTCAGTGCTATGGATCAACAAGGCCTTTAGCTTCGTAGATGTTATCTACCATGACACGATTAGGCTGGGATGGACTGGCTCAGATGCCTACAACAGCAACCCGCTTCCCAGTACCTGTATTGAGGCTCGCCAACCTCTTTATCCTTCCAACCGTAGCTGCTCGTGGTGCAGGAGGCACACTGAGTGGAAGTCGCTGTCAGGCCCCTGTTTGAGCAACAAGCCATGAAAACAGCGTTCAGTCCAACACCCCGAGAACGCTCGATAGGACATATAGTGGCTGTTGACGAGAACTTCAGGATTTGAGTCGACGTTCTTCAAGATTGATAAGGGGTCCTAGAACAACCCATAATTTGTGGGATATAAGAGTAACTTCACTCCGGACAACACTTTATAAAGATATTAGTTCACAATAACCTAAATGAGAACCTCAACAACACACACTTGTCTGTAATGAGAGTCTACGTAAGAGGACTAGCTTGGCTACAGAGTGGTTTGCCTTGTTGGAGTGCTGATAATTCACTTACCGATTGAAATTATTGTCCCTGATGCAGAATTACAAGCGATCTTGATCTTTTTGACTGTGCTTCATGGTATCCAGTGCACATAGACGGCAACCTATCCCGTGCAGAACACCCTTCTTTATCTACACAATCTCGGGAAGAAAGTGATACTTTGCTAAGTACCGGAACATAAAAGTTCTTTGAGATAAGAGTGTGATAAAAGCAGCAGTCGTGGAGGTCTTCGTGATACCTACTGTATGGCAATGCCCGCCTTATGTTCTCACCATAGAGACACTGACCAATGATACACCGAGCGAGGTGACGCAGTGGTTAGCACGCTGGACTCGCATTCGGGAGGACGACGGATCAATCCCGTCTCCAGCCCTAAATCGTTTTAGGCAAATACCGGGATGCTTCCTTTGAAAGGGCACGGCTGATTTCCTTCCCAATCCTTCCCTAACCCGAGCTTGCGCTCCGTCTCTAATGACCTCGTTGTCGACGGGACGTTAAACACTAACCACCACCACCAATGATCCGACGGAGGTAGCCGTGAGGGGCAGTAAGCTGTTCTCGACGAAATTGGCCATGTGGTCGGAGTTAGCTTCCTCCAACCACGAAGATGAGGAAAAGGTGTTCCATTCTCGCCTCCAGATACGAAACATATACATACTGCCGGCCACTGTGACCGAGTGGTTCTAGTCGCTTCAGTCCGGAATCGCTCTGCTGCTCCGGTCGCAGGTTCGAATCCTGACTCGGGCATGGATGTGTGTGATATCCGTAAGGTTAATTAGGTTTAAGTAGTTCTAAATCTAGGGGACTGATGACCTCAGACTTTAAGTCCCATAGTGCTTAGAGCCATTTAACCCACATACATACGCACTTGCATGTGTAGTCCGAAAGCTATCTTACAGTGTACACCATTTAAGACAAATACAGCTCTGACATTGTTGGACACTGAATTAAATCCACTGGCAACAAGTGAAAAATTTGTGATGGACCGAGAAACGAACCCAGATTTCACGCTTTATCCATGCGGCCGCCTTAACCGCTTTGGCTACTCAAACACCCTTTCCACCAACTGAAAATTCTCAACTTGTCGCACGCTACTCATGTAGCATACACCCTAATATCCTCACTGCTCGCAGCTTTACTTGAATCTCACAAGAGCTCGGAAGTAGTGTACTATCTTGCGCAAAAGTATCCGAACGACCTAATTTGTGATCCCCTGATTTGCATGCAACCAACTAAACGTAGCTATCTAGCGGGTCCTCTAATCGCTTTGCGGTACAGTAAAAAAAATAGCTCTGAGCATTATGTGACTCAACTGCTGCAGTCATCTGTCCCCTAGAACTTAGAACTACTTAAAACTAACTAACCTAAGGACATCACACACATCCATGCCCGAGGCAGGATTCGAACCTGCGACCGTAGCAGTCGCACGATTCCGGACTGCACGCATAGAACCGCGAGACCACCGCGGCCGGCGCGGTACAGTCGTTCGACTATACAAAGTGGATATAATGAGAGACCACCAGACGACTCTGTTGATTGAGGCAATCAGTGCGATGTAACAGCACACCATGATACTGCAAAAACTACAAAAACACCTAATTAGAGATGAGTTAGTCCGTAACGCTTCTACAGATTACAATGATCTTCAAAAGCGTTGCCAACTCATTACAATCTGAAACAACTAACTATTGCATATAAGCTATGTAGCAATCCTTAAACAAAGTAAATGTTTGCATGACCAAGATATTCTGAGACAATGTCTGGACTAATAAAGGTCTATGACACTTCGAAGTATTTTTCCTCTGTATAAGGTTTACCCGCACCTGCTAAATGTCCCAGTGACGATTGGTTTTTGCAATACTGGTCGTTAAAGGAACTAGTTAAAGACAACGCGACAAACAGCGGTAAACGCTCCATAGAAACCGCAATATTAATGGAGTATAATCAGTAACGTCACTGTACTAATTATTCATGAAGAATTATTTGCCCACATGTCTGAACTATAAATGACATGATCTGGACAGAATCCCAGCAGGCATAGCCACTACTAACTAAAATACACTTTCGCACCTGCACGGGACTTGATCAACGCAACGATCATCATTGCTGACTAGCCGTAAAGAGACGTGAAATATAAAGGCTATCACCAGTATTACTTAACACATCTGAAATTGAAACGAAATGACGAAATTATTTCTACTACATCAAAACCATTATCGCCCTGTTAACTAACCACGAAATACGTTTGATATGCTCTCCTTCACAAGTAACCAAGTATGCATGTGCTGAAAATTGAAATGTTATGATTTAAAATGTTGTGACGGTATTTTCTACCCAGCACGTTATCGGATTGTTAACCAAGTAAAATCAGATGTTAGAAATCGAATTTATTTACCAGCAGCGAACTGTATCAATATAAGATGAGGGTACTATCTGTTTTGCTTGCCCGGTGATCGAACCCGGCGCGTACTGTCGCTGTTTCCCATCCAAAAATAGACGTTAAGTATCAGCTGCTTGCTCAGCAGTAGTGAGAGGTTCTAGGCACTACAGCCTGGAACCGAGCGATCGCTAAGGTCGCAGGTTCTAATCCTGCCAATGGCACGGATGTGTGTGATGTCCTTAGGTTAGTTAGGATTAAGTAGTTCTAAGTTCTAGGGGGCTCATGACCCCAGAAGATAAGTCCCAAAGTACTCAGAGGGATTTTTTGAACCAGTAGTGAGATTCTAGGATGTTTCACTAGAAATAACGGTACCTATCGTTATTGTTGACTATTCACGAACAGACATTAAATAAGCAAATTATTTTTCTGTGGTTGGTCAGTGTGAACATGCTAGGGCGTAAAATGAAATTATGAATATGTTTGTGCTGGACCAGGATTGCAACCCAGATACTTTTCATTCCTAGAGGTCCGAATTCGAGTTCCAGGAGAATATAAGGGAACAGCTGACCAGAATGGGGGAAAGAAATACAGTAGAAGAAGAATGGGTAGCTCTGAGTGATGAAGTAGTGAAGGCAGCAGACGATCAAGTAGGTAAAAAGACGATGGCTAGTAGAAATCCTTGGGTAACAGAAAAAAATATTGAATTTAATTGATGAAAGGAGAAAATATAAAAATGCAGTAAATGAAGCAGGCAAAAAGGAATAGAAACGTCTCAAAAATGAGATCGACAGGAAGTGCAAAACTGTTAAGCAGAGATGGCTAGAGGACAAATGTAAGGACGTAGAGGGTTATCTCACTAGGGGTAAGATAGATACAGCCTACAGGAAAATTAAAGAGACCTTTGGAGAAAAGAGGATCACTTGTATGAATATTAAGAGCTCAGACGGAAACCCCGCTCTAAGCAAAGAAGGGAAAGCAGAAAGGTGGAAGGAGTATATACAGAATCTATACAAAGGCGATGTACTTGAGGACAATATTATGGAAATGGAAGAGGATGTAGATGAAGATGAAATGGGAGATACGATACTGCGTGAAGAGTTTGACAGAGCACTGAAAGACCTGAGTCAAAACAAAGTCCCGGGAGTACACAACATTCCTTTGGAACTACTGACGGCCTTGGGAGAGCCAGTCATGTCAAAACTCTACCATCTGGTCAGCAAGATGTATGAGACAGGCGAAATACCGTCAGACTTCAGGAAGAATATAATAATTCCAATCCTAAAGAAAGCAGGTGTTGACAGATGTGAAAATTATCGAACTATCAGTTTAATAACTCACAGCTGCAAAATACTAACGCGAACTCTTTACAGTCGAATGGAAAAACTGGTAGAAGTCGACCTCGGGGAAGATCAGTTTGGATTCCGTAGAAATGTTGTAACACTTGAGGCAATACTGACCTTACGCCTTATCTTAGAAGAAAGATTAAGGAAAGACAAACCTACGTTTCTAGGATTTGTAGACTTAGAGAAAGCTTTTGACAATGTTGACTGGAATACTCTCTTTCAAATTCTGAAGGTGGCAGGGGTAAAATACAGGGAGCGAAAGGCTATTTACAATTTGTACAGAAAGTAGATGGCAGTTATAAGAGTCGAGGGGCATGAAAGGGAAGCAGTGGTTGGGAAGGGAATGAGACAGGGTTGTAGCTTGTCCCCAATGTTATTCAATCTGTATATTGAGCAAGCAGGAAAGGAAACAAAAGAAAAATTCGGAGTAGGTATTAAAATCCATGGAGAAGAAATAAAAACTTTGAGGTTCGCCGATGACACTGCAATTCTGTCAGAGGCAGCAAAGGACTTGGAAGAGCAGTTGAACGGAATGGACAGTGTCTTGAAAGGAGGATATAAGATGAACATCAACAAAAGCAAAATGAGGATAATGGAATGTAGTCGAATTAAGTCGGGTGATGCTGAGGGAATTAGATTAGGAAAGGAGTTTTGCTATTTGGGGAGCAAAATAACTGATGATGGTCGAAATAGAGAGGATATAAAATGTAGACTGGCAATAGCAAGGGAAGCGTTTCTGAAGCAGAGGAATTTGTTTACATCGAGTATAGATTTAAGTGTCAGGAAGTCGATCTGAAAGTATTTGTATGGTGTGTAGTCATGTATGGAAGTGAAACATGGACGATAAATAGTTTGGACAAGAAGAGATTAGAAGCTTTCGAAATGTGGTGGAACAGAAGAATGCTGAAGGTTAGATGGGTAGATCACGTAACTAATGAGGAGGTATTGAATACAATAGGGGAGAAGAGGAGTTTGTGGCACAACTTGACAAGAAGAAGGGACCGGTTCGTAGGGCATGTTCTAAGGCATCAAGGGATCACAAATTTAGCATTGAAGGCCAGCGTGGAGGTTAAAAATCGTAGAGGGAGACCAAGAGATGAATACACTAAGCAGATTCAGAAGGATGTAGGTTGCAGTAAGTAGTTGGAGATGAAGAAGCTTGCACAGGATAGAGTAGCATGGAGAGCTGCATCAAACCAATCTCAGGACTGAAGACCACAACAACAACAACAGGCAGATAAAAGAGCAAATGTCTTGCCTTCAATAACATGTGTAGTAGCAGTATAATGAAGATAATAATAGCAATCATGACAGTAATCATCCAATTACCTGGTAACCTCCACACGCTGCAATTCTATTTCTTGAAATAAAACGTAAGTTGTCATAGAAAAAATTTCATATTGGCATGAAATCGGAGCTATGAAGGGTAAAATAGTCCTTGTATTACAATAATACCCACATTAGAAACTAGCAGGTAATTAACCAGTTAATCGAGAGAGTCAGATTTTTTCACAGATGGTAGGCGCACCGTTGGACACAACACCACCACAATGACGTTGCCAACTGTGAGTTGGAGTTGTCTCCTGTGTTGATCGTAGTTTGATAATTGTGGGGTATAGGTTCGATTCTCAGTCATGGTATCCATTTTTAACATTCACGAAAAGATCTAATTCACATATGGTAACGCTAACTTTAGAATGTTAGGTCGCATAGTGGTTCAGAATCCGCAATAAACACAATATCCCTTAAGTATCAACAGCGTCAGAGTATGTTTAAGTGGCGCCATAACAAAGGCGGCAGCCGCAGAGGGCACAGACTCTGTCGCTAGTAAACTAGCGCTAAAAAGTTTACTTCATTTAATTTAGGGATGGTTATTTCGTCCACAGTGTTCATACTTAATTCGAACTTGAGACGTTGCAATATTTGGTCCTCGGCTGGAATTCGAATTCGGATCTCTAGGAATGGAACGTATCTCTGCTGCAACCCTGGTCCAGCACAACATATTCATAATTTCATTTCACGCCCTAGCATGTGCACACTGACCTGCAACCGAAAAATATTTTGCATATTTAATGTCTGTTCATAAATAGTTCAAGGACGGACTGGTTTCATTATCGCAAAACTCGGGTAGGAAAGGGTGACCAGTTCTACTGTACGCCCACTTATATCATCATCTATGGACTCTCCAGCTAAACGGAGGCATTTCTGGACGTTTAGTACGAGTGGGGCGCTCTTACACGTTACAGTAGAAGTTTGTCACTCAAGTTTAGAACGAACGCGGATTCTTGCATGTTTCAAATGGATCTAAGCACTATGGGACTTAACATCTGAGGTCATCAGTCCCCTAGACTTAGAACTACGTAAATCTAACTAACCTAAGGACGTCACACACACATCCATGCCCGAGGCAGGATTCGAACCGCGAACGTAGCAGCAGCGTGGTTCCGGACTGAAGCGCCTAGAACCGCTCGAGCACAGCGGCCAACTTGCATGTTTCAGTACAACATTATTGTACTCAGAAGTCTGTCTACCTTCTATCTCCTATCTGACTCCCCCACACTAGACTCTCAACAGCTTGTAAAATACACGGGTGCACGAATTGTCAGAAAGACAATGACAAACGCATGTCCCCTTCTCAAAGAATTTAACAAGGCGCCCATACCGTTTCCGTAGGTAAACTTCTCCCAGTAGCAAGACGCCTCTCTGACAGCCCCTGTCATCGGAGATTGATGGATATCTCCGTAACGCCGTCACCCCGACTAAAGGTTCCGTGACAAAACGCGCCGCTCTTCATTGGATCTTCTGTATCTCTCCAATTAACTCAACTTGTTAAGGTCCCCGATTTACGACGAATTCTCAAGAACCAGTTGTAAGCCACTTCATTTCTGGATCTATATTTGCTTAACATTATCCTGATGAGGCTCAGCCTCTCAACTGCTTTCCCCACCATTTTAGTCATTACACTTTAGGTCGCTCTGGATTGCTACTCTTAGATTTTTACGGCTATTACTATTGCCTGGATTTGTTGCCCTAGCATAGTCCAACAGTGGTGGATCTCCGTATCCTTTTTCTTCCGCAATACGTTTTATTTACTTACGTTCAGTGTCAACTGCTAGTCCTTTCACGAATCATCAATCATCTGCATGTCTTCCTGCACTTCGCAACATTCTTCTGGTACTGGAACTTCACTATAAAATAAATCATCATCCGCGAGTAGCCTCATGGAGTTTCTTACTCTGTCGACTAGACCACTTCTTTTACATCTGTAGAACTTGTTCCGTTACGTACGACGTATTGAATTGTACCTGCAACGAAGTCCTAAATTCAATCAGAAATAGAATGTGACACCCGGTCAGGTCGTATTTTGTCGTAGACTGCACTGCGCAATTGCATAAAGAGCCTTCCGAAGGTGAAGGAAACGTCATTCATCTATCCGCCACAGTCTAAAGACCTCTGAATTTCTTGCACGAACTCAGCGAACTGAATTCCATGAGACATCTGTTCGTGGAATCCACGCTGATTTCTATACAGGAGTTTCGCGTTTTCCTAAAACGTCTAAATTGGTTAGCATTAAACGATCCTAAGCCACTCTGATTTCTACTCTGACGATACAGCAGACCATTGTGTAGGGCGCTTGTTACGTAATACTGTAAGTCATGCTTTAATTCATAGTACTTCATTTGATGACAAAAGAACACCAACAAAATTAAATATAAAATTTCTCTTTAGCTTTTTGATTGCATGAGTGCAGCGCTAGTTACAAAATTATGAGTCTAATCAGATCGTCGTCAGAACGTCAGTTTAAATCCTCAAGAGCGTGAAGCTAGTGTTAATCTTCATCACTTGGCTCAGCTTTGGCTCGGACAGCCACATATAACACACCCTTGGTCGCTGTTGACATTCTTCTCCTTATGTTCTTGGCAAAGGCGGTCGCATTTGCGTCTTCTGCCCAGTACATCTGTGACTTTTGTTGTTCGTCATGTCAATATATGGGGAGTGCTTTTTGTCTTCAAAAAGTCCCTTGTTTAAAACAAAACTTCTTTCTCGTCTGACACACGTCTGTAGCGGAAAAGAAGTATTCTGCAGTTCTCGACTGAAAGGGTTTGCCGTTGCCCAGGGGACGACCAACTGCGAGGGCGAAATTCAGTCTGCGTGGAGGCACCATTCATGTCTCGACCAAAGGCTAACATCTGAAAGGGCTTTCAGAAGCATAACGTAAAGTTGTTGGCTCCAGGAACTTGTGAACAGCCAGTAATATTAAGGAGGCTATTGATCTTTATGTGTAGCACACAGGCAACTCAAGGAGAAACAGGTAGCGGGTAAATCACAGGTTAAGCGAAGAGCTGCCTATCATACACCCCAGATCACTATTATCAATTATTTCTACGTTTTTCTTCCATGCAAAGATAGTCACTTAAGTGAATTTTCACAGTGTGTGTGTGACACGCGCTCTGATTGTTCCGTGCAAACTTAATTCTGTGTCTTAATGTACATCTATATGTTCTAATGATTGCGTTTGCGAGTATAAAAATACGTGACATAAATGGCCGTAGCTTTTTTCATTTCATTAAAATAGAAATTTATTTTTTTTACGCTGTCAAAGGACGGTAGACCTTATCATTTGGCATAAACTTAAACTTGACTGCTCTCCCCATTCCTAAGAAAAGGGGTCTTAACCGGCGGACAGGCAGACTAACGGACACAAACTGATCCCATAAGGATTCCGTCTCTACCACCAAGTTAAGCAACCATAAAAATGAAGAAGAACTAACATGGGGTTTTGTGATGGCTGCACACACTTACTATTCGTCAGCGAATGAAAGTATAAGATTTTTAGATTGCATCCCAAGGATGATAGCGGAGTTTCTACGTCGTTTCAAAAATGAAAATGTCTTATTTTCTACAGATTCATCTCCTCACGACGCCAGTTCGTTCCAAATTATGATTCAGTTTCTAATTATTAAAGAGAATAGTTTATTCTCAAACTTGTTCGCTCTGGCGTAATATTACCTTTCTTACTGATACTATCGTCAATCAAACGCACGAAACTGGCTGTTCACGATGTTACGTTCGCATAAATAGGAAGTGTTTATGACTGAAGTTGTGCTGCTCAGTATCGGGATTGCTGCTCAGTATCTGAAAATGGGAGAAGTTTAGTAAGTCTCCGAGCGCTGACAGATATTAACTTTAGGAGTGGGGAGGACTTCGGACAGACAGGAGGGGGGGGGAGGGGGGGAGGAGAGAGAGAGAGAGAGAGAGAGAGAGAGAGAGAGAGGAGGGAGAACTTTCCTTGGCGAGCACAATGGGGCCCCTGCGAGACAACTTCCCTCAATAGAAATCTGCAAAACCATTTACACTCCATTACCCTAACGTTCCGGTGCCGGTACAGTCACTATCTTCATCTCGAAGAAAGGAAGTGTTACTGACGTGAATACGAAGATAAGTGATTATCAAATAACATCTGCCCATTGTTTCCTGTGTTTCCTTAATGCCTCGAAAGAAAGGGCACTGGCTCCACAGAAATTGAAGATATTGTCTGCAGGTGCTGCGGCCATTAATTCGCTCTTCTGTGAATGTCCCAGTTTACTGGCGCTATTTCTCACAGACAAGCAAGAGTTTCAAAATCGATCTAAGTTTCTGACGACTCTTTAAGTGTGTCCTCCTTTAGAAAAGTGCCCTGAGCTTCTTAGGAAATATAGTTTCATGAAACTATCCTTTAACAAATAACTTAGCTTTATTTTACTAGCCGAATGTATCAGGAAGCTTCAAATGCTCTAATCATTCCTACGAATGCTAGTAATATTTCATGAAATTATCTGAACCTTTTAGCCTATCACCTTCACGACAAAAATATCCACATGCTGTTACTGTGGAGTATAAAACTGTGGATGTTATATATGTGGCAAATAATCTCCGTGTCTCCGAATCTTAATGGTGGCACCACCTGCGACGCAAGACCGAAGGCGTGAAGTTATTAATGGCAGTCAGCCTGCTGTATAACATGTTGACGAAATACTAGTCTCTGCCTGTATCAGTAACACGAGGGCATGCTAAAGAATGACGCCTCAAATTTTTTTATGTGAAAGCTCTTAAAGCTTTTTCAATAAACAGATGTAAGTAAAATTCTACATCTGTATTCTTCATGTCTACGTTTTTATTTCTCAAAATAGTCTCCCTGGCATATAACCCGCCAGGTTAGCCGAGCGTCGGTCGGTGTGCCAGCCAGCCTGGATGTGGTTTCTAGGCGGTTTTCCACATCCCATAAGATGAATGCCAGGCTGGTCCCTACGTTCCGCCTCAGTTAGACGACTTGCACACAACACGTTCGCCCTATTCCTTGGATTACACTAGACACAGTCAGCTGCGGTACAGTACATCCGTCCCGGGGGTATGGGGTGGTGGCAGAAAAGGCGTCCAGCCACCCCTTAAAACTAACCTTACCAAATCCGTTCCTAACCGTGCTGACCCTGCGAAACCGCGGGAAAAAGGCACCGGTAAACAAGAAGAAGAAGAAGTCTTCCTGGTATAGTTTCCTACCAAGGGACCAGTGTGTTGATACCATTATTGTAGAATGTTAGACTTTGTTGACGGAGCCACAGCTTCAGCTTTGCTTGCAACGCTTCATCACTGTCAAATTGAAGTCCGTGAAGGTATTCTTTAAGTTTTGGAAACAGATGAAAAACGGATGGGGCCAAGTCGGACTGTGTGGAAAATAATTACGATAGCGAACCCAAGGCGTCGGACTGTTGCAGATGTCAGAGAACTCGTGTGTGATCTGGCATTGTTATGGTGAAGAAAAGTGTGCTCCATAAGTGGAGGAACTCTTTAAGGATTTTCACATAAGAAATGTGGTGGTATTTTTTTAAGCACTCCCTGGTAGACACTTCCTACCTGAAAACAAATGTCTGAATAAAACATACAAAATAACTGAATAGTCAATCAACATAAAACAGTAGTGGAGAGCAGTGACATCACCAGCTCAACGGAAATTTTTTTCAGTCTGGCAGAGCGTTTTTTATTTTTTTATTTTTTTAAATGCAGTAACATGAGTAATCCAGTAAATTAAAGGCCCTTTTCATTAGCGTCGATATGCAGCAGGATTATGGAACATATGCTGTGTTTTAACATTATGAATTGCCTCGAAGAGAACGGTCTATCGACATACAGTCAACACGGATTTGGGAAAAATCGTTCTTATGAAACTCAACTAGCTCTTTACTCACACGGAATGCCGAGTGCAAAGGATTTCAAATTGATTCCAATTTCCTAGATTTGCAGAAGGCTTTTGTCGCCGTACCTCACAACCGGCGTTTAATCAAATTGCGCCCTTATGGAATATCGTGTCAGTGATGCATCTGGATTTTTGATTTCATGTCAGAGAAGTCGCAGTTCCTAGCAATTGAAGGACAG
The DNA here is from genome assembly GCF_023897955.1 of Schistocerca gregaria. Lineage (NCBI taxonomy): Eukaryota > Metazoa > Arthropoda > Insecta > Orthoptera > Acrididae > Schistocerca > Schistocerca gregaria. The sequence goes on along the minus strand of NC_064922.1, from coordinate 350,473,540 downwards.
TCATCGAGTAAAACAGAAGTGACTTCTGGCGTTCCCCGAGGTAGCGTTATTGGACCTCTGCTGTTCCTTACCTGTATAAACGATTTGGGAGACAGTCTAAGCAGCTGTCTTAGGTTGTTTGCAGTTGATGCAGTCGTTTATCGTCTAGTAAAGTCATCACAGGACCTAAACCACTTGAAAAACTATTTAGATAAGATATACGTATGGTGCAAAAATTGGCAATAGACCCTAAATCATGAAAAGTGTGAGGTCATCTATATTAATGCTAAAATGAATCAGTTAAACTTCCATTACACGATAAATCAATCAAATCTAAAGGCCGTAAATTCAAATAATTACCTGGGAATTACAATTACGAACAACTTAAACTGGAAAGAATGCATAGGAAACGTTGTGGGAAAGGCGAACCAAAGACTGCGTTTTACTGGCAAAACACTTATAAGATGCTGCAGATCTAACGAGAGTGCCTACAATACGACCACGTGTGATTAACAGAGTAAATTGAGAAAGTTCAAAGAGGACAGCACGTTTTTTACTATCGAGATAGAGAGGGTCACAGACATGATATAGGATTTGGTGTGGACATCATTAAAAATCCTAAAAAACAATTTCCATTCCTTCCGAACTGACTATGCGAATGTAGACGAGATGTGGCTCAAATTCAAAGATATAGTAGCAACAGCAATTGAGATATTCATACCTCATAAATTGGTAAGAGATGGAACGGATCCCCCGTGGTACACAAAAAACGGCAACGGCAACGGAAAAAGCATGCGAAGTTCAGAAGAACGCGAAATCCTGAAGATGGGCTAAAATTTACAGACGCGCGAAATTTGGCACGTACTTCGATGCGAGATGCCTTTAATAGGTTCCACAACGAAACATTGTCTCGAAATTTGGTAGAAAATCCGAAGAAATTCTGGTCGTATGTAAAGTACACAAGCGGCAAGACGCAGTCAATACCTTCGCTGCGCAGTGCCGATGGTACTGTTATCGACGACTGTGCCGCTAAAGCGGAGTTATTGAACGCAGTTTTCCGAAATTCCTTCACCAGGGAAGACGAATGGAATATTCCAGAATTTGAAACACGAACATCTGCTAGCATGAGTTTCTTAGAAGTAAATACCTTAGGGGTTGCGAAGCAACTCAAATCGCTTGATACGGGCAAGTCTTCAGGTTCAGATTGTATACCGATTAGGTTCCTTTCAGATTACGCTGATACTATACAGCTCCCTACTTAGCACTCATATACAACCGCTCGCTCACCGATAGATCTGTACCTACAGATTGGAAAATTGCGCAGGTCGCACCAGTGTTCAAGAAGGGTAGTAGGAGTAATCCATTTAACTACAGACCTATATCATTGACGTCGGTTTGCAGTAGGGTTTTGGAGCATATACTGTATTCAAACATTATGAGTCACCTCGAAGGGAACGATCTATTGACACGTAATCAGCATGGCTTCAGAAAACATCGCTCTTGTGCAACGCAGCTAGCTCTTTATTCGCACGAAGTAATGGCCGCTATCGACAGGAGATCTCAAGTTGATTCCGTATTTCTAGATTTCCGGAAAGCTTTTGACACCGTTCCTCACAAGCGACTTCTAATCAAGCTGCGGAGCTATGGGGTATCGTCTCAGTTGTGCGACTGGATTCGTGATTTCCTGTCAGGAAGGTCGCAGTTCGTAGTAATAGACGGCAAATCATCGAGTAAAACTGAAGTGACATCAGGTGTTCCCCAGGGAAGCGTCCTGGGACCGCTACTGTTCCTGATCTATATAAATGACCTGGGTGACAATCTGAGCAGTTCTCTTAGACTGTTCGCAGATGATGCTGTAATTTACCGTCTAGTAAGGTCATCCGAAGACCAGTATCAGCTGCAAAGCGATTTAGAAAAGATTGCTGTATGGTGTGTCAGGTGGCAGTTGACGCTAAATAACGAAAAGTGTGAGATGATCCACATGAGTTCCAAAAGAAATCCGTTGGAATTCGATTACTCGATAAATAGTACAATTCTCAAGGCTGTCAATTCAACTAAGTACCTGGGTGTTAAAATTACAAACAACTTTAGTTGGAAGGACCACATAGATAATATTGTCGGGAAGGCGAGCCAAAGGTTGCGTTTCATTGGCAGGACACTTAGAAGATGCAACAAGTCCACTAAAGAGACAGCTTACACTACACTCGTTCGTCCTCTGTTAGAATATTGCTGCGCGGTGTAGGATCCTTACCAGGTGGGATTGACGGAGGACATCGAGAGGGTGCAAAGAAGGGCAGCTCGTTTTGTATTATCGCGTTATAGGGGAGAGAGTGTGGCAGATATGATACACGAGTTGGGATGGAAGTCATTACAGCATAGACGTTTTTCGTCGCGGCGAGACCTTTTTACGAAATTTCAGTCACCAACTTTCTCTTCCGAATGCGAAAATATTTTGTTGAGCCCAACCTACATAGGTAGGAATGATCATCAAAATAAAATAAGAGAAATCAGAGCTCGAACAGAAAGGTTTAGGTGTTCGTTTTTCCCGCTCGCTGTTCGGGAGTGGAATAGTAGAGAGATAGTATGATTGTGGTTCGATGAACCCTCTGCCAAGCACTTAAATGTGAATTGCAGAGTAGTCATGTAGATGTATAGATGTAGATGAAGGCGTTACTCGTTGCGGCGGGATCTTCTCCCGAAATTTCAATCACCAACTTTCTCCTCAGAATGCGAAAATATTTTGCTAACGTCGACCTACGTAGGGAGGAACGATCAACATAACAAAACAAGGTGAAGCAGAGATCGCACGGAAATCTATAGGTGTTCGGTTTTTCCGTGTGCTGTTCGAGACTGGAATAATAGAGAATTAGTGTGAAAGTGGTTCAATTAACCCTCTGCCAGATACTTAAGTGTGATCTGCACAGTAGCCATGTAGATGTGGATGTATAAATCTAGCACGACGCCTGTGTCCCCCTTTAATTCTATGTCATGGAAATTCCAAACACTGGAACAGTACTCGAGAATGTGATGCGCTAGTGTTCTACACGCGGTTTTCTTTATTGATGAGCTACACATCGTTGGAATGCTCCCAATAAACCGAAGTCGACCATTCACTTTTCTTACTGCCGATTTTACGCGCTCATTTCGTTTCACATAACTTTGCGACGTTACGAGTTGATACTTACCGCCGTGCTATGCCAAGCAACACATCACTGAAGCTCTATTCGAACATTAAAGAGCTGTTTTTCCTACTTGTCTGATTTAACCTACATTTTCTTAACTTTGGAGCGGTCGTCCATACATCACAGCAAATAGAAATTTTGTCTAAGCTTTCTTGTACTCCCTTACGTTCATTCAACGACGACACTTACCGGTAAACTAACGCATCCCCTTCAGCAATCTCATACTGCTGCTCGCCCTGTCCGACGGATCGTTTAAGTTTTCAGATAACAGAAACGGTCCTATCACACTTCACTGCTACACTCGTCTCGATACCCTTATCTTTGATGATCACTTGCCTTCCAGGACAACGTACTGAGTTCCGCTACATCAGAAATCTTGCAGCCTGAGCCTCTATTCCGTATGCTCGGATCTTCGTTAATTTTCTATTGGGAGGAACTGTGCCAAAATGTCTTAGTGCTTTATTTTAAGTTATACACAGGTGACCTACCAAATATGAGCCGAATAGGTTGGACGTGTCTAAGGCCTACCCTCTGTTAATGATATTGAGTAGGACCAAACTTTTCTCGCTTTCTTGGCAAAATCTTTCGCTAAGGTATGACAGCGCACTTTGCTGTATGCTTCGCGTACCGATCTTTAGATACACGCGCGAATTTTTTGCCTGTTTCCGAACTCTCTCTTTAACCTAGAATGCAACAACCCTTATTCCCTCAGCATTTTTCGAATTCGTTATTAAACCAATTTGGATCTTTTCCGTCCTTAGTCCACTTACTAAGAATATATTCCTCCAAAGAGCGATTTAGAATTCTTAGTTTGTGATTTGCCTATTACTTATCTACCATACTGGAATTAAAAGACGTCCATTCATTCTATAAGTAGGATGCTAACAATTGCTTTACCTGTTCTTTCCAGCAGAAAAGTTCTGCTAAACTTCTTGATACGTTTATTAACTTGAGTAACTATCATCGCTATGCTGGGGTCATGATCAACAATCCTTGTCTCTGTACTGACACTCGATAACGTCAGGTCTGATTGCAGCCATAAGGATCAAAACATTTACATTGCGTTTGGGCTATCTAACTAGCTGACCATACAGTTTTCGAAAAATGTGATCGAAACTATTTAACAAGCCTGTCTGTCTATACCACCTATAATGAATCCATAGACATCCTAGTGAATACTCTTCATATTACATCAGCCGGCCACGATGGCCGAGCGGTTCTAGGCGCTACAGTCTGGAACCACGCGACCGTTGCGGTCGCAGGTTCGAATCCTGCCTCGGGGATGGATGTGTGCGATGTCTTAGGTTAGTTAAATTTAAGTAGTTCTAAGTTCTAGTGGACTAATGACCTTAGACGTTAAGTGCCATAGTGCTCAGAGCCATTTGAACCATATTACATCAAATGAAATCGCAATTGCGAACATCAACTGTAGAATGGGATGACGACAATGAAAATTTGTGCCGATCCGGGACCGAACCCGGATTTCCCGCTTATCGCGAGTGGTCGCCTTACCTCCTTTTTTCTGTGGGATATGGATCAGGTCGTGGGGTGGCGGAGGCAAGGTCGGCAGATGCCGCACTCCGAGGCCAGGCCACGATGCCTCCGCCCTTCCATCCTGAGGATTTGGTACAAAGGGTGCAATGGGTGTATTGTTTTGAATGGTTTTTGTAATTTTATTAATTAATTAATTTTTTAACAGTAAGTAACTCAAACTAGCAAGTACACTCGTTGCGTCGAGTTGGGGACGCACACAGCTGAAAACATGCTTATAGTTGCAGCAAAGGGCATAAAGAAAGAGAGCAAAGTGTGAGACTAAGGAAGCCATGAAATAAAACCTAAGGGTGGAATCCGTACCACCATTAACTGGTACTACATCTTACACTGGATGGGAAACAAAAACTGCCAAGAAGTTTTCGCACCAGGGACAAAAAGAGGAAATGGGGCAAATACTGGCACAGAGTGCGAGGGTTCACGACGAAACTATCCATCCGCTGCATCATCTACGTATGGCTTCTCGCAATGACCAAGGTAGATCCCACTTTGTACCGTGTAGTGTTCTATCATCGTATTATAATTTTAGCTTCTCTTACCCGTGATGTTCCAGCTACGTGGAGGATCGTGGAACGTACTCCACAAATAATAGGAAAAATACTGTCTATAATTTTGGTTACGCAGGATCCTGCAAATAGTTCCAAAAGTCTAAAATGTCGTTAGTACTGCATGTCCACGAAGCCATGTCGTGGCATTAGTTTTCGTGCTTGGGTAATACGACTCATCCGGGAATAAGATAGTCTTCGGGTCGATATGATTCGGCGTCCCTCGAAGGAAGTATGCTGACATTTGCTTCACTAAGTGCCAGACTGCGGTAGACTCGCCACAGCTAAGACGGTGTTCATCGTTGTCTTGAACGCCACAGCTCGTGCACTTGGGCGAGCCTACCATATGGATCGCATGTAGCCTTGATCTGCTCACCTGCTTACCGTTGACAGTGTTATACCACATACCATTTGGCTATCCGTGCACAACTCAGAGCGAGATCCAAACTTCCATATGTCATCAACCATGCATCTACGACCTATTCTCGTACACCCGTTATGTATATTCCCGTACAGGTCAGACGTACATGGAAGTCACTTGCCCGGTATCGGTAGATAAATATAGTATTGCAATGCCTGTGTTATTTGATTTCGATGCAAAGTTCGTTTAGACGCCTAATGTCGTTGTCATATTACTGTCGCCATCAACTGGGAGACGGGTAAAAACACCATGATTTGCTCGAGTCTAGAGAACTTTGCAGTTTAATAAAAAAAACTCCTATTGTCTAAGCTCTGTCTCCTATATATATTCGATCCTCGTTAAATATTCCGGAGCTTTCCACCTCTGGTGTCATACAGTTCTCAGTTCCGAGTATAATTTTATCGTGACTACTTTCCTGGAGGGAGTAAATTCAGAGACTTTCTTAAGAATGCTTCGGCAATTTACTGGTAAAATTTTTACGAAGTCTCTCTACTTTGTACGCGATTTGGTCTCTCTTTGCGTAATGGCAGGGAAGCGTTCATCAGAGGATATAACTATCGCCTAGGCTTTTTAAAAAAAAGTAACCATATCCACTCCTCAAATAGTCTGCTCCCGGAATTGCTGCTTCCTCTGTATAGTGCACCCTTGACCTGTCGAGGGGAATCTTATAATTCTCAACCCCCTAAAGTAGATCCAGAAACGCGTAGCCACCGCCCTGTCCGTACCTTCCAGAACCTCACTGACGCTCTTCCTGTAAGTCTCGCAGCGGTCCGCGGTGCAGAAGGTGGTTGTCCAGGCGTTTGACAGGCGGTCACATTATTTACATCACCAACAGAAGACATGTAGCGAAATTATTTAACAAAACCAATGTAGTACCTATATTAAACGAGATTATGGGGATACAATATAAACCGAGAAAGGTATGGCCACACAGTATTTCGAAAGATATGTAGATTGATGTTCAATTTATAAGCCAAGACAGAACAGTAAGAGGAAGATACATAATATAGAAGATCAATACCTGTCCCCCACGGTACCAAATAATGAGTACTCTCAAACTTCTAGTTTGGAGCAGGGCGGAGGATTTGTATCCCGTCTGGATAGGCGACGCGTGGGTCTGCTCCTGTGAACAGCTTCTGTAATACAGGCCGAGAGTGAAGGAATCGAGTAGGAGCAGGAGAGGTGAAGCACTTCGCTACTGTATGTAACTTTATCCCTTTTACTAAAGTCAAAAACACAAGTAAATAAATGCATACATAACTTGGCTAGGATGAGCACGTAGGTGTGAGGCGTTAGTCCATCTAATGTAATACAAAGTCTCAATAGCAAGCTAGCCCAGTCGGTAGTCGAAGCAATGTTTCCAGGCCGTCTGCTATTGACGAAATAGGCATAAATCAAGACGGCACTCGCTGAGCCCGCAGCGTCGGCCAGAGGGCGCTGTGGTCGGCGTAGTTAGTCGTCCCTGGCAGGGCTAACTCACGAGAGCGTGCACCTACGTTGTGGCATCGTAACTATCGAAGCCACAGGAGGGTTTCAGCCAGAGACCGCAAGTTCCAGCTTTCGTCGCCGATGAACCGCAGTGAGCTTGGGTGCAAGAACCAAGCGCCTGCTGCGGACGTCCTTTCTCTGCAGCGTTCGCGGAACGGTCGGTGAGCAGACATTGCTGGTAGCCTCCTCGTGCACCTGGGCTGTCAGTTGCTCAACAGTTGCACGTCTTCTCATCGGCACACATCTCCTCAACCGCCATTCACACCTGTCATCTATGGCCCGTAGTGCAACCTAGTTCCCTCGGCACCGGTTTTGATAGCACTATTTTACCAATGCACGGTATATGCTTTAACCACAGTGACACATGAACATTTTCCAAACTTGTCATTTTGGTAATGCTTCCACCCTTGGCTCGAAAGCCAATGGCCATGTCCTTTGGACGTCACATAAAACCTTCCTTTTCCACATTACAACAACGATTGAAGTGTTTTCCGCATCACGTCGAAAAATGTTCAAATGTGTGTGAAATCTTATGGGACTTAACTGCTAAGGTCATCAGTCCCTAACCTTACACACTACTTAACCTAAATTATTCTAAGGACAAACACACACACCCATCCCCAAGGGAGGAATGAAACCTCCGCCGGGACCAGCCGCATAGTCCATGACTGCAGCGCCCTAGACCGCTCGGCAAATCCCGCGTGGTCATCACGTCGACAGGCTCTGCATATCCTCTACTGCTAGTGCTGCCAACTGCCATTTATGAGTGGTTATTGGACGTTGACGTCGATCGTAGGTATATGCCATATTATCGCAACTCGTTCCCAGGGAGGAGCGCTTAGTATCCACCTAAGGACGTTTTCTCCACTAGTTTTAATCTGGTTCAATGTGTGGTAGATAGTTTTATACAGTCTTATTTTGGAATCGGTTTTAACTTCACCTCACTGCTCAGGAAGAGTGATGCATTTTAATTTCTTTTCGTTGTAATGCTTTTTCAAGAAATTTTTGACGGCTGTTTGATTGAGATCATACGAGTCTATTGTTGTTAAATCGTGAGCTACCTATTCTTGCCTTCGTTTTTTCACTTCCTAACACGTTTTTTCAACAATAACCAACTCGTTGTTGCCATTGTTGTAACGTACAGTAAAGCAATGTGGTTATACATCCAAGTGAAAAGATGGACAGATAAGTGGAATTAACGCCAAAGAATGAAGCTGCTGTAGCTGTCCTTGCTTCAGTTGGTCCAGCACAAGGTAGATATGCTCAGTGTGCAACTTCGAGATTACTGAAAAATTTCAAGAAAAAAAAAGGAATGTAGATCGTGAGAAACGAAGAGTTAGAAAAAGGGCGTCTGCTGCCAAACAAGAGTGTGTACTGAAAAACGCTGTCTCATCCATCGTCTGCCATAGCCGAACTAAAGCGCGACTGGAAAGAAATCTGACATCTCAGTAACCAGTAGAGCTGTTGGAAATAGACTGCTTGGAGCTGGGGTCGCTGCCCGCTGAACTAGAGGGAAGCCTTTATTGACAAAACAGTGAGACAACAGCGGCTAAAATGGGCAAAAGCACATTTGACATGGACGGCGGAGACGTGGAACAGTGTTATCTTCTCAGATGAATCTGAATTTAATCTGCATGGGTCCGATGGCAAAATGTTCCTGCGTCGCAGAGTAGGTGAAAAATTTTTCCCTCCGCATATAAAACAAAGAAAGCACTCAAATATCCAGCATTTCTGCCCAAGGAGTAGCTCGTCTTGATTTCATAATTGACACAGTCAATCCAAATGTATATATCAGCATCCTTGAAATAAATGTAATAACAATGTATCCTGATTGAGTACTTCCTCTAGCAGTTACATTTTAACCTTAAAACTGCACCATTTGTATCTTATTGTATTCTATAACTCTGTACATACTTTACTTTTAAAACGTATTTACCTACTGAACATCTCATTGGTTACTATTGACATCATGTGGAGGGAGGTCGACGGAGCCCCTCCTACTTAGCACACAGCTTCTTCATGCTATCCAGCAGTTGACGTTCGTCTCGCAACAGATAGCAGCTGCTCCATTCACCATGTCCGCCTGCCCCCATTTAGTATATCTTCTTTTAACTGTACTTAAAAAAAAGCACTCCGTCTTCAGGCCACGAGTGGCCTACCGGAACCATTCGACCGCCGTGTCATCCTCAGTGGAGGATGCGGATAGAAGGGGCATGGTGTCAGCACACCGCTCTCCCGTTCGTAATGATGGTATTCTTGACCGAAGTCGCTACTATTCGATCGAGTAGCTCCTCATTTGGCATCAAGAGGCTGAGAGCATCCCGAAAAATGGCAACAGCGCATGGCGGCCTGGATGGTCACCCACCCAAGTGCCGACCACGCCCGACAGCGCTTAACATCGGTGATCTCACGGGAACCCAGTGTACCCACTGACCGTTGCCCCTTTAACTGTACTTACTTCTTTCAATTGTGTCTTACGTTTATATGTTCTAATCTGTCATTTTAATCATTCGCTATGCCTTTAAGTCTGTAAATGAACTTATATTTCAGAGAATGGTCACGAGATGGTCTACAAATATGACTTAAACCCATCACCACTTAAATAAATGTTTTTATGCGGTCACTAATCACAGCTAAGACAGATGCCAGAATGAAATTCATTGGTAGAAACCTCAGGCAGTGTATTCCATCATCGTTCGACTAACATTTGAGTATTAATCCTCAATTTGCGATCCTTTGCAGGCAGAAGTGATTAGAAAAGATAAAAACAAGAGCTGCATGTTCCTTACTTTCCGAATAACCCTCGTATATCTCGCGAAAAGATTATGAAGCTAAATTAGAAAAATTATATTTCACACAGAAAGATAGCAAAAGCGTTTCTTCACGGGCACCATTTGCCCCTAAATGAGGAATGGCGGAAGAGACAGTAGTGCATAACATATTCTCTGTGGCACATCCTAAGGTAACTTGCGGCGTTGTTGCTGATGTTATTGTTGTGATCTTCTGTGTTATAACCGGTTTGATGTAGCTCTTCACGCTAGTCTAACCTGTGTAACCCTCTTTACCTCTTCATAACTATCAGCTTACACCAGTCATCCCTGATCTCTACATACAGTTGTTACTCGCACACTTCCTTTCATTACAAAACTGACGATTCATTATTGCTTAAGGATGTGTTCTATCTACAGATCCTTCTTTTAGTCAAATTATGGCATAATTTTCTTTTGTCCCCATCTTCATTCACTGACCACAGAAAGTCAAAATAAATTTCCACACAAACAATAAAATACAAAACAAAATAGTTCATAACACTAAAACAGCCAACCCACCTTTCCACAAATCTGATACATTTAAATTATTCTGTGACAGCTCGTCTTGCTATTATATAGGACAAAGACGAAGAAACTTTGAAATTCGCTTCCTTTATTTCATGGGTAATGATCAATGTATATCAATAATAAAAATATATGTCAAACGTAATTCATGTGCTAAAAATGTAGATGAAGTATCATCCACACCCGCTGTTTAATAGATTTTGTAAATAGCTTATATTAATTTTCCAAAGTAAATACATCTTATTTTTGTAATAATGTATATAATATAAATAGATATATACTTACTGTTCCCAGTGTGCAATGTAAGTGCTCAACAAAGAAACTCTCTGCCCCAACACAAACTCTTTGAACATACACTATGTGATCAAAAGTATGCAGACACCTGGCTGAACATGACTTACAAGTTTCGTGGCGCCCTCCATCGGGAATGCTGTAAATCAATATGGTGTTGGCCCACCCTTAGCAGGTATACGTTCAATCAGGTGCTGGAAGGTTTCTTGGGAATGGCAGCTCGTTCTTCATGGAGTGCTGCACTGAGGAGAGGTATCGATATAGGTCGGTGAGGAGCGGCATGAAGTCGGCGTTCCAAAACATCCCAAAGGTGTGCTCTAGGATTCAGGTCAGGAGTCTGCGCAGGCCAGCCCATTACAGTGACGTTATTGTTGTGTAACCACTCCGCCACAAGCTATGCATTATGAATAGGTGATGGATCGTGTTGGAAGATGCATTCGCCATCCCCGAATTGCTCTTCAACAGTGGGAAGCAAGAAGGTGCTTAAAACATCAATGTAGGCCTGTTCTGTGATAGTGTCACGCAAAACAACAAGGGGTGGAAGCCCCCTTCATGAAAAACACAACACCATAACACCACCGCCTCCGAATTTTACTGTTGACACTACACACACTGGGAGATGACCTTCACCGCGCATTCACCATGCCCACAACCTGCCATCGGATGGCCACATTGTGTAGCGTGATTCGTCACTCCACACAACGTTTTCCACTGTTCAATCGTCCAATGTTTACGCTCCTTCCACCAAGCGAGGCGTCGTTTGGCATTCACCAGCATGAGCAGCCGCCCGACAATGAAATCCAAGTTTCCTCACCTCCTGCCTAAGTGTTAGTGGATCCTGATGCAATATGGAATCCATGTGTGATGATCTGGTTATATGTCTGCATGTTGTTGTTGTTGTTGTGGTCTTCAGTCCTGAGACTGGTTTGATGCAGCTCTCCATGCTACTCTATCCTGTGCAAGCTTCTTCATCTCCCAGTACCTACTGCAACCTACATCCCTCTGAATCTGCTTAGTGTACTCATCTCTCGGTCTCCCTCTACGATTTTTACCCTCCACACTGCCCTCCAATGCTAAATTTGTGATCCCTTGATGCCTCAAAACATGTCCTACCAACCGATCCCTTCTTCTAGTCAAGTTGTGCCACAAACTTCTCTTCTCCCCAATCCTATTCAATACCTCCTCATTAGTTACGTGATCTATCCACCTTATCTTCAGTATTCTTCTGTAGCACCACATTTCGAAAGCTTCTATTCTCTTCTTGTCCAAACTAGTTATCGTCCATGTTTCACTTCCATACATGGCTACACTCCAAACAAATATTTTCAGAAATGACTTCCTGACGCTTAAATCTATATTCGATGTTAACAAATTTCTCTTCTTCAGAAACGCTTTCCTTGCCATTGCCAGTCTACATTTTATATCCTCTCTGCTTCGACCATCATCAGTTATTTTACTTCCTAAATAGCAAAACTCATTTACTACTTTAAGTGTCTCATTTCCTAATCTAATTCCCTCAGCATCACCCGATTTAATTGGACTACATTCCATTATCCTCGTTTTGCTTTTGTTGATGTTCATCTTATATCCTCCTTTCAAAACACTGTCCATTCCGTTCAACTGCTCTTCCAAGTCCTTTGCCGTCTCTGACAGAATTACAATGTCATCGGCGAACCTCAAAGTTTTTACTTCGTCTCCATGAATTTTAATACCTACTCCAAATTTTTCTTTTGTTTCCTTTACTGCTTGCTCAATATACAGATTGAATAACATCGGGGAGAGGCTACAACCCTGTCTCACTCCTTTCCCAACCACTGCTTCCCTTTCATGCCCCTCGACTCTTATGACTGCCATCTGGTTTCTGTACAAATTGTAAATAGCCTTTCGCTCCCTGTATTTTACCCCTGCCACCTTTAGAATTTGAAAAAGAGTATTCCAGTCAACATTGTCAAAAGCTTTCTCTAAGTCTACAAATCCTAGAAACGTAGGTTTGCCTTTTCTTAATCTTTCTTCTAAGATAAGTCGTAAGGTCAGTATTGCCTCACGTGTTCCAACATTTCGACGGAATCCAAACTGATCCTCCCCGAGGTACGCATCTATCAGTTTTTCCATTCGTCTGTAAAGAATTCGCGTTAGTATTTTGCAGCTGTGACTTATTAAACTGATAGTTCGGTAATTTTCACATCTGTCAGCACCTGTTTTCTTTGGGATTGGAATTATTATATTCTTCTTGAAGTCTGAGGGTATTTCGCCTGTCTCATACATCTTGCTCACCAGCTGGTAGAGCTTTGTCATGACTGGCTCTCCCAAGGCCGTCAGTAGTTCTAATGGAATGTTGTCTACTCCGGGGGCCTTGTTTCGACTCAGGTCTTTCAATGCTCTGTCAAACTCTTCACGCAATATCGTATCACCCATTTCGTCTTCATCTACATCCTCTTCCATTTCCATAATATTGTCCTCAAGTACATCACCCTTGTATAAACCTTCTATATACTCCTTCCATCTTTCTGCCTTCCCTTCTTTGCTTAGAACTGGGTTGCCATCTGAGCTCTTGATATTCATACACGTGGTTCTCTTCTCTCCAAAGGTCTCTTTAATTTTCCTGTAGGCAGTATCTATCTTACCCCTAGTGAGATAAGCCTCTACATCCTTGCATTTATCCTCTAGCCATCCCTGTTTAGCCATTTTGCACTTCCTCTCGATCTCATTTTTGAGACGTTTGTATTCCTTTTTGCCTGCTTCATTTACTGCATTTTTATATTTTCTCCTTTCATCAATTAAATTGAATATTTCTTTTGTTACCCAAGGATTTCTAGCAGCCCTCGTCTTTTTACCTACTTTATCCTCTGCTGTCTTCACTACTTCATCCCTCAGAGCTACCCATTCTTCTTCTACCGTATTTCTTTCCCCTATTCCTGTCAGTTGTTCCCTTATGCTCTCCCTGAAACTCTGTACAACCTCTGGTTCTTTCAGTTTATCCAGGTCCCATCTCCTTAATTTCCCACATTTTTGCAGTTTCTTCAGTTTTAATCTACAGGTCATAACCAATAGATTGTGGTCAGAGTCCACATCTGCCCCTGGAAATGTCCTACAATTTAAAACCTGGTTCCTAAATCTCTGTCTTACCATTATATAATCTATCTGATACCTTTTAGTATCTCCAGGGTTCTTCCACGTATACAACCTTCTTTCATGATTCTTAAACCAAGTGTTACCTATGACTAAGTTGTGCTCTGTACAAAATTCTACTAGGCGGCTTCCTCTTTCATTTCTTAGCCCCAATCCATATTCACCTACTGTGTTTCCTTCTCTCCCTTTTCCTACACTCGAATTCCAGTCACCCATTACTATTAAATTTTCGTCTCCCTTCACTATCTGAATAATTTCTTTTATTTCATCGTATATTTCTTCAATTTCTTCGTCATCTGCAGAGCTAGTTGGCATGTAAACTTGTACTACTGTAGTAGGTGTGGGCTTCGTATCTATCTTGGTCACAATAATGCGTTCACTATGCTGTTTGTAGTAGCTTACCCGCATTCCTATTTTCCTATTCATTATTAAACCTACTCCTGCATTACCCCTATTTGATTTTGTGTTTATAACCCTGTAATCACCTGACCAGAAGTCTTGTTCCTCCTGCCACCGAACTTCACTAATTCCCACTATATCTAACTTTAACCTATCCATTTCCCTTTTTAAATTTTCTAACCTACCTGCCCGATTAAGGGATCTGACATTCCACGCTCCGATCCGTAGAACGCCAGTTTTCTTTCTCCTGATAACGACATCCTCCTGAGTAGTCCCCGCCCGGAGATCCGAATGGGGGACTATTTTACCTCCGGAATATTTTACCCAAGAGGATGCCATCATCATTTAATCATACAGTAAAGCTGCATGTCCTCGGGAAAAATTACGGCTGTAGTTTCCCCTTGCTTTCAGCCGTTCGCAGTACCAGCACAGCAACGCCGTTTTGGTTAATGTTGCAAGGCCAGATCAGTCAATCATCCAGACTGTTGCCCCTGCAACTACTGAAAAGGCTGCTGCCCCTCTTCAGGAACCACACGTTTGTCTGGCCTCTCAACAGATACCCCTCCGTTGTGGTTGCACCTACGGTACGGCCATCTGTATCGCTGTGGCACGCAAGCCTCCCCACCAACGGCAAGGTCCATGGTTCATGGGGGGGATGTCTGCATATTACACATTATGATTCTCTTTAGCTGTCGGTAGTCTCTGTTAGTCAACAGACGAGGTCGGCCTCTACGCGTTTGTGCTGTACGTGTCCCTACACTTTTCCACTTTACTATCACATAGGAAACAGTGGACCTAGGGATGTTTAGGAGTGTAGAAATCTCGCGTACAGACGGGTGACCCAGGTGACACCCAATCACCTGACCACGTTTGAAGTTCGTGAGTTCCGCGGAGCGCCCCATTCTGCTGTCTCACGATGTGTAGTGACTACTGAGGTCGCTGATATGGAGTACGTGGCAGTAGGTGGCAGTACAATGCACCTAATATGAAAAACGTATGTTGGGGGGGGGGGGGGGGTTGTCCGGATACTTTTGATCACATAGTGTAACTTTCATCACGCTGTATGGTTTATTTACGTTTGGTGAAGCACGTGGAAGTCGTTATCTGTGTCTATGTTTGCAAAGCGCTATAAAATTTACGTCACTGGAAAACGCAGGTTATGTTTTCCAGAATAATGTGTGCACCCACTACAAACCAACAGGTACTAACAACTGTAAGTAATGTAAGTAAATCATGAGAGTAATTCTGGCTCCATTCAGTGCTTACATGGTTCGGTTTTACGTCTTGCCACAGCTACATGACCTCCACAATACCGGAAACATGCAATAGGTATGTACCATACGATGATAAATAGCTGGCAACTCGAAACTGGTAACGGAAAAGAAAAACTGAAGAGTGAGACAAAAGGCAACTGGTAGCAGCAATTTCTACAAACTTCCGTTCAGTAACTGTTCATTAGTTATTCGATCTAATCTAATCTTCGGCATTCTCCCGTAACACCTCGTTACAAAATCTTTTATTCTCTTCTTGTCTGAAATATTTCTCGTCTAGGATTCTCTTCCGTACAAGGCTATCCTCCAGACAAATACCTCCAGGAAAAAAGCTTCGTAACACTTGAATTTATAATTCCAGGGCCAATGTCAGTTTCAATAAAAATCTTTTTTTGCATTACGTCGAGTATTATGAAACAATGAAACAGCTTAACCGCTGACGTTTCGGCCGACTTTGCAGCAACCCTCTTCAGCGTGACTTTAAATTTAGATTCAATGTTACCAAACTTCTCTTTCTCAGAAACATTTTTCTTGCTATTTCCGGTATGCATTTTATACCATGTTAACTTCCAATCTAATTATGCTACCCAGATAAAAAAAACTCATCTGCTATTTTTGTGTCTTATTTACTAATGGGTTCCATCAGTGTCACCTAATTTTATTTGACTGTATTCCGTTACCCTTATTCTAGTTTTGTTTATACTCACTTTATAACCTCTTTCCAACACATTATCCATTCCGCTCATCCGCTCTTCCAACTCCATTGCCTTAACTGACAGAGTTACAATGTCTTGGTTAAACCTTCTGCCTATTATCTTTAATTCCCATTGCATATTTCTCCTTCGCTTGTGGAATGTGGACATAGATTATTATTTGATGGTAAGTATGTAGAGGAAAGATGGTCAGCTGCTTGAAGAAATTAGTTGTTCTTCGAATCATCTCTTCCGAAAACTCTTTTACTTGCTTTTATTCTATTACGAAAGCTAACAGCGATAAAATAGTCATTTTAGCAGAAGTGTTGTTATGAGTCAAATGCACGAGGAAACTTTAGTTCCGGACAAAGACCAACAGAAATACAATCAACCTCATTCTTCGTATGTCATGTTTAGACCTTATTTAGTTCCGGTTCATTATCAGTGTTACTCTGTACTAACTGTTTGTTTCATCATAGGTAAGTTTGAGAAATATTAACCATGAATTGGGCTATCATCATCAGCACTGTTCGAGTATCTTAATTTGACTATTAATAACCATTAACTCTATAAGCGTCCTACTCTTTTTTGTAGTTGAACTGAAAACAAGAAAATATATCTTCAGAAAAATTCCTAGAGTAAATGCCATTTTCATATACAACCAAGACCAAATAAACAAGGTAAAACACACTGTTTGCTGTGAATTTGTTAAAGGTTGTCAACCAGAACAAGAAAGAGAATGTGTATCTTATAATATTCGAAAGGAAGTGAATACAGAAAAGTAAAACAAAACGGGTTATGGGTCCAGAGCTCTAAAAATAAAAACAAATAAAAAATGGATTTCAACAGCGTAAAAAATAGTGAAAACAGCAAAGAAAGGTAAGAACGATCAAGAACGTTGAAAAATAAGAAACGCACTAAACAGTTTCTCAAGAACATGGAGCATTTCGTTATATACGAATACTCCACGACAGCAGTAATTTCTGGTGATGTGGGACGTCGGAATCAGCCTCAAGATTGTCATTTGTGTAATATTACATGTGTAACTGAATCACTTGAAAAAATTCTACACAAAAGAAATAAGAAATGGCAACAATGGGACAGCTAGAGGAAACATTACATTACGAAGACAACTGACAAAAAGATATGTGTTGTGTTCTGAAATTTCCAGGGCTATGTGCGGTAAACAACAAATAAAAGAGAATCTCCTCAAATAACTAAGCATATTCTTCAAGAATTATATAGTTACAAATTTGAATGAAACTAGAGATGCAGTAAATGGCATATAAACTGAATCGTATCCAGTCGGAAAAAGTGCCAGACACTATGTTCATGCACATGGTACTGTCTCTTTTGCGAGATGAATTCAAATATGGGAAGACTAAAGACAAGCTAATTGCAAGGCACATTAGAGAAGAGAAATGATTGAAGCACAATAACCAAGAAGGAAGCATTGCCTTTGATTTTCATTTTAACCAAAATAAAATAAAGAGTATAATCTGTAAAACTTGTGGTGATGTGAATGTTCTGGAAGAGAAAGTAAGAAGCCAAAAGAAGAAAGATGACTGTCCTATATGCAAGGAAAAAATCACAGACAAGAAGAGCCCTACTCTAAGAATTAAAATAGTAGTCAGGAACCAAAACTGAGGACTGTTTAATCCCTGCCCTTAATGCAAAGGGATAAATCATAAAGAGCAAGATTGTTATTTTAAGAACAAAAGCAAGACAAGGATACAATTTCCTTTTTCTTGTTAGAAGACGTCACTGAAAATCCAGTCATTCAGAAAACAAAACAGAAGAAATCTTCAAGGAAAGAAGAAAGAAGTCATCACTAAAGAGCAGAACAGAGGTCATCACTGACGAGAACCAGAAAGAAGACTGCAATGAAGAAAAGAAAACAGAAGGAACTGCATGTATCGGATATGAATGCAGCAAATAAAATATTTCAGGGGAAGCTATCAAGGAAGAAGAATGTGACACAGTTGTTGATCGTGCAGGTGCAAGACACACGCTTAATGAAGTAGACAAGTTAACAAAGGCGAAAGGCTATGACAGTGTTGTGAAAGTTTCCAAGCAAGGTGGATCAATGAAAATAGTAGCATAGGAAACTTTGTCGGTGTAAACCTGATTCTCAGGGATGTTAATAATGCTCCTGAACTGAGTGGAAATTTGGTGTCTCTCAGTGCTATTACGGTAAAAGTACAGTTTTGTTTACTAGCACTGCGTTCAAATTTTTAATGATAAATTAGTTCTTCTAAAAAAAAAAAAAGATGTATTATACGAAGTGAGCATTAAACCTAAAATTCAATCATTAAACAGCAGAAGAAAAACAAGTGTGGCATAAAAAGCTAGGCCGTCCACACGTAAGTTGTACCTTATAGGTCAATAAAAATGTACAGTGCGGCACCTAATAGTTGATGATCTGCAGAAAAATTGTGTGAATATTGTGTGAGAGTTAAGCTAACGAAGAAGCCTCTGAGAGAAAGAGCAATAAGACTACTTGAAATAACACATACTGATATCTGTGGAGATATAGATCCCCAATATTTAATTAAAACAGATACCACAAGACCATACTAGATGGCTTCACTCATTATTGTATTAGCTGTTTGTTAAAAGTCAAAAGTTGCAAGATTCATGAGAAAATTGGTGTGAGAATGTGAAAATCAATTCAGCCGGAAAGTGGCAGAAATAGGATGTAATTAAATTGATGAATACAGTCTTGGGTTTAAGAATTGGTGTGAAGGAAAAAATTATGCTAGATCAGTCCTTGGCTCAGTGGGAAAGCAGATAGACGAAATCTGGCAATACAAAACAAGGCAAGAGCTTTGAATCACGATAGCAAACTGCAGAAAGAACTCTGGAGAGAAGCAGTACTCATTTCTGTTTGTTGTGCTCCAAATGGCTGCTGTGTTTGATGCAGAAAGAAACGATCTTGGTGTGTCAAAAGACTTTGAGTTTGAATACTGAGCGGCAAAGAAACTGTACAAAAATTTTTTGTTACTGGTGAAGTATCAAATGACACTAAGAATGAGGTAAATGAAACTCAAGATCAATAAAATGAAGGAAAAGAAAATCAAGAAAGAAGATGATGCAATTAAGAAAGGAACTAACTCCAGTTTAAGGACCAGAACAAATATGAGGAATCTGTCAAATATGAAGATTATAAAACAGCATTAATTTCATATAATGAATGTATTAGTGTTTCAGATAAAGAAAATTGGATAAAAGCAACAGAAGAAGAAAAGAAATCACTTGAACAGAATGTCACATGGAAAAACGGTGTATTCAGAGAAGGCAAAAGGGAAAGAGAACTTAACAAGAAAATGGATCTTTAAAGCTAAAAATGAAAGACAAGCTAGTTGTCAGAGTTTGTCAACAAGGAAATGTTATGGGTCTCAAGGAATTACTGGGCCCAGCAGCAAATGCTTGTTTACTAAGACTGTTGTTTGCTCTGACAATATAGAAAAATTTACATGTGAGACTAAATAATGTAAAAACAGCTTTTCTGTACAAGTAACTAGACGAAGAGATTTTCGTGAATATACATGAAGATGCAAAGAAGATTGAAATTCCCGTGTTTTGAAGGTCTGTAATGGAGCTAGACAACTTCACAAAGATGGAATAAAACTGTGACAGAAAGACTAGTTCAGTTGAAATCCGGTAGTGCATATTTAAAGACGTAACTAAAGAAATGTGTATCACTGTACGTGTTGATGATGGATTCATTGTAGGGAAGAGACCTGGAGAAACTGAAAATAAGCTGATAAATTTGAGAAGAACTTTGAAATATCTGTGATAGAAAACCCGGACATGTACGTATGGATACAAATAATAGAAACAGAGGATGGACTGTTTGTACATCAAGAACAGTATGTGAAGAAACTATTGGAAAAAATTCAACATAACTGACTGCAAGTCCACGAAGAATTCATTAGTTACAGAGGGGAAGACGAGTGAAGACATTTTTCAAGATGAACAGATGAAATATCGTTCTTAGGAAGTCTTCTGTATTTGTCGTGCACAATAGTCCAAATCTCGGAATCGCAGTTATTATGTCAGTTGCTTCACAGAGGATTCAATGAAAAGGGATAACTAAAACGTCAAGAAACACTGACACACTAGAAGGACTCTACGAATTACGGCTATTTCTACAAGAAGAAAAAGAATGAAGAAGATTACATTGTTCATCAGAATGTGATCCTGATTATGCAGAAGATGTAAGGGACAAGAAAAGTACAAGTGCATACATTATTATTTATAATGATGTTTTCATTAGTTAGTGTTACAAGAAAGGAAGTGTAATAGCTTCTTCAGGAACTGAAGTAGAATACATTTCAAAAAATGGTTCAAATGGCTCTGAGCACTATGCGACTTAACTTCTGAGGTAATCAGTCACCTAGAACTTAGAACTAATTAAACCTAACTAACCTAAGGACATCACACACATCCATGCCCGAGGCAGGATTCGAACCTGCGACCGTAGCGGTCGCTCGGCTCCAGACTGTAGCGCCTAGAACCGCACGGCCACTCCGGCTGGCAGAATACATTTCAGCTCAGAAGTGTACCAAAGAATTGAAACACATTAAGACCCTACTAGAGGAGCTATCTAGAAGACAAGCGAAGACCATTCTTCCTGTAGGCAAACAAAGTGCTAGCCAAATGATCAAATCACGAAGTTAGTTAAACGAAGCAAACATATTGCTATGAAATTCTACTACACTACTGGGCATTAAAATTGCTACACCACGAAGATGACGTGCTACAGACTCGAAATTTAACCGACAGGAAGAAGATGCTGTGATATGCAAATGATTAGCTTTGCAGAGCATTTACACTAGATTAGCACAGGTGGCGACACCTACAACGTGCTGACATGAGGAAAGTTTGCAACCGATTTCTCATACACAAACAGCAGTTGACCGGCGTTGCCTGGTGAAACGTTGTTTTGATGCCTCGTGCAAGGAGGAGGAATGCGTACCATCACGTTTCCGATTTTGATGAAGGTCGGATTGTAGCCTATCGCGATTGCGGTTTGTCGTATCGCGACATTGCTGCTCGCGTTGGTCAAGATCCAATGACTGTTAGCTGAATATGGAGTCGGTGGGTTCAGGAGGGTAACAGGAACGCCGTTCTGGATTCCAACGGCCTCGTATCACTAACAGTCGAGATGACAGGCATCTTATCCCCATGGCTCTAACGGACCGTGCAGCCACATCTCGATCCCTGAGTCAACAGATGGGGACGTTTGCAAGACAAAAGCCATCTGCACGAACAGTTCGACGACGTTTGCAGCAGCATGGACTATCACCTCGGAGACCATGGCTTCGGTTACCCTTGAAGCTTCATCACAGACACGAGCGCCTGCGATGGTGTACTCAACGACTAACCTGGGTGCACGAATGTCAAAACGTCATTTTTGGGATGAATCCAGGTTCTGTTTACAGCATCATGATGGTCAAATCTGTGTTTGGCGATATCGCGATGAACGCACATTGGAAGCGTGTATTCGTCATCGCCATACTGGCGTATCACCCGGCGTGATGGTATGAGGTGCCATTGGTTACACGTCTCGGTCACCTCTTGTTCGCGTTGACGGCACTTTCAACAGTGGACTTTTCATTTCAGATGTGTTACGACCCGTGGCTCTACCCTCCATTCGATCCCTGCGAAACCCTACATTTCAGCAGGATAATGCACGACTGCATGTTGCAGGTCCTGTAGGGGCCTTTCTGGATACAGAAAATGTTCGACTGCTGCTCTGGCCAGCACATTCTCCAGATCTTTCATCATTTGAAAACGTCTGTTTAATTTGGCCGAGCAACTGGCTCGTCACAATACACCAGTCACTACTCTTGATGAACTGTGGTATCGTGTTGAAGCTGCATGGGCAGCTGTACCTGTGCACGCCACCCAAGCTCTGTTTGACTCAATGCCCAGGCGTATCAAGGCCGTTATTACGGCCATAGGTGGTTGTTCTGGGTAATGATTTCTCAGGATCTATGCACCGAAATTTCCTAAAAATGTAATCACATGTCAGTTCTAGTAAAATATATTTGTCCAATGAATACCGGTTTATTATTTGCATATCTTCTTGGTGTAGCAATTTTAATGGCCAGTAGTGTACGTTAGTGTGCGATACCAAGAAGGTTTCATTGAGATAAGGTGTTGCGGAAGAAAAACTGGCAGACATACTAATCAAAGTTTCAGAAATTTAGAAGTGCTATTATGAAAAATTTATCATAGTTTCTTTTGTTGGAAAAATATTAAATAATAACCGTTTACAGTGTTGCTAAAAATGTAAACTTATGACTTAGATGTACTGAAAATAGGAATTTATTTTGAGGGACATGCTGAAAGTGTTAAAGATTTAATAAAATAGAATGTTTGCTGTATTTTTTCAAGGTTGGCAACGAGAATAAGAAAGAGAATGTCATTGGTCTCAGAGTGTGTACTATCTGTGCCTGTGGTCCGCTGGTGTATGAAAGTACCAATAAAATAATTTAAGTAGTTTAATCAGTGAGAAGCAGTAGTTTATTCATCTTGGACAATATGTAGCTTAAGATGCTGAGATTTTCTAACTCTAAAGCCTGAGAGCTAAAGTTACACGTAACTGAAATCTCTAACCTTGCACGAAACAGTGCGTGTTAGTTGAATAACTGGCTTGGATTCACATTTTCGCGACCATGGGAACTTTTGACTATCTTAAGTGCATCAGTACGGTTTGCACTGGTAACTCGAGTTTTGAAAATTAACAAGCTGCTTCTGAATAATTACTACAAACCCTATCTATCTCAACGGGAACTCAATGAGATGGTGGCTAAGCTAATTTCGTCCAAGCTGGTTATTCCTGTTTCATACAATGGAAGACTCATCCGCCTTTTCATTTAAAAAAACGTTAATAACACACAAATGATATTATTAACACGAAATAAGACGTATTACACAATGTGTGAAATCAATTTTATGATTATTATTTTTTAACACACTTACATTAACATACGAGTTTTACCAGTACATGGCTAGAAGGACGAAAGATGAGTAAGGAAGTAACAGGTGAAGGATGTCAGGCAAAAGACGAGTATTAATTTACAGTGACAATCCTGTCATTCCACACAATCCTCCGAAACTCTAAAATTGCAATTCTACTATTTTATGATTCACTTACGTAAGCCCTTTTTTGTCATAACAAATAACACACGTTATCATGTCTGCTTCTATATATACCAGAAAATAATTTCACTTAAGCAAGAAAATAAATGAAAAATGCTATTATGTTTCTATACTGCCGCCTTGATTGAGACAAGGAAATGAGCGTATTTGCTTAACGAAATCAAACTTAATTGTCTTTCATTAATTCGAAATGTTCATAAATGGTAGACATTTATTTTTTACTTTAAGTAGATTAAAGATTCAAATATATGTTTATCCATGGGTGGAAGTTAATTATTTCACAAATTTTTTCACTATACCTACACATTATACAGTTACCTATAGATAAAAAGACTGTTCTTAATCTTATTGAATTGTCTGATGGTCCCACAGTGTTCTTTTTTTTAGTTATTTCAGGCAGACGATTATTACAGGAAGGTTACTCAACGTGTAACACCACAACATAATCAACATGGTTACTGCTGTAATCTATTCTTTAAAAAAAGGTTTGGATGAAATATCATTAGTTGACTCCGTCAGGTGAATTTCACATAGGAGATGTGAGCGCTGCAAATGTCGGACCAGGTGCGTAGGACTGCAGTTGCAATGACACGTTGGCTTAGGACCCACCATCGGAAGCCAGAACCATCCAGTAAAGAATCAGTCAACAGGATATCCCGAGGTTATTTAGGACAAAACTGCAGGAGATTATTACGACGCCCACATTTGAGCGGATTAGATGGAAAATTAGATTAGTTGTACATACAATTATTTTGTGTGCCACAAAAAAGTTTATTTTAGAGTATAGGTAATTTGTTTTTCCTTAACTTATCTTTAATCAGTATCATGTGCATTTATTTATAAGGAACCTCTTGAGTATGCCAGTCTTAATTTGCACAATTTATTTACAGAATACTGTACATAGTCTTTAGATCGCCTTTAATAGCCAATGGCGAGGCTAGCAATAATTAAACAGTGTCTTTGCGCACCATTTCGTCATTTAAAAACACCTCTTTTTTTATTGTAGAAAGTCAAGAATGTAGGTCTGCATTTTCATTTCATTATTCGGTCGGATGCCCTTCCTGTCACCGCAATCATCAGTTACCTAAGGCAGCGAAGCCGTGTGCATCACCTATCTGCGTCTCTTGGGTAAAATTTGTTCTGTGTATGATCGTACACTCCTGGAAATTGAAATAAGAACACCGTGAATTCATTGTCCCAGGAAGGGGAAACTTTATTGACACATTCCTGGGGTCAGATACATCACATGATCACACTGACAGAACCACAGGCACATAGACACAGGCAACAGAGTATGCACAATGTCGGCACTAGTACAGTGTATATCCACCTATCGCAGCAATGCAGGCTGCTATTCTCCCATGGAGACGATCGTAGAGATGCTGGATGTAGTCCTGTGGAACGGCTTGCCATGCCATTTCCACCTGGCGCCTCAGTTGGAACAGCGTTCGTGCTGGACGTGCAGACCGCGTGAGACGACGCTGCATCCAGTCCCAAACATGCTCAATGGGGCACAGATCCGGAGATCTTGCTGGCCAGGGTAGTTGACTTACACCTTCTAGAGCACGTTGGGTGGCGTGGGATACATGCGGACGTGCATTGTCCTTGCCGGTCTAGGAATGATAGAACGATGGGTTCGATGACGGTTTGGATATACCGTGCACTATTCAGTGTCCCCTCGACGATCACCAGAGGTGTACGGCCAGTGTAGGAGATCGCTCCCCACACCATGATGCCGGGTGTTGACCCTGTGTGCCTCGGTCGTATGCAGTCCTGATTGTGGCGCTCACCTGCACGGCGCCAAACACGCATACGACCATCATTGGCACCAAGGCAGAAGCGACTCTCATCGCTGAAGACGACACGTCTCCATTCGTCCCTCCATTCACGCCTGTCGCGACACCACTGGAGGCGGGCTGCACGATGTTGGGGCGTGAGCGGAAGACGGCCTACCGGTGTGCGGGACCGTAGCCCAGCTTCATGGAGACGGTAGCGAATGGTCCTCGCCGATACCCCAGGAGCAACAGTGTCCCTAATTTGCTGGGAAGTGGCGGTGCGGTCCCCTACGGCACTGCGTAGGATCCTACGGTCTTGGCGTGCATCCGTGCGTCGCTGCGGTCCGGTCCCAGGTCGACGGGCACGTGCACCCTCCGTCGACCACTGGCGACAACATCGATGTACTGTGGAGACCTCACGCCCCACGTGTTGAGCAATTCGGCGGTACGTCCACCCGGCCTCCCGCATGCCCAGTATACGCACTCGCTCAAAGTCCGTCAACTGCACATACGGTTCACGTCCACGTTGTCGCGGCATGCTACCAGTATTAAAAACTGCGATGGAGCTCCGTATGCCACGGCAAACTGGCTGACACTGACGGCGGCGGTGCACAAATGCTGCGCAGCTAGCGCCATTCGCCGGCCAACACCGCGGTTCCTGGTGTCTCCGCTGTGCCGTGCGTGTGATCATTGCTTGCACAGCCCTCTCGCAGTGTCCGGAGCAAGTATGGTGGGTCTGACACACCGGTGTCAATGTGTTCTTTTTTCCATTTCCAGGAGTGTATATCTTAACTGTTTATATGTCGCCTTTTACTGAGGAGAAAATTGGGGACCAGCCCAACGTTTGCCTATACAAGCAAGGAAAACCTCGTAAAAATCACACTGATTAATATAATTACAAAAATTATAAAAAGCAAAAGTTCATATGCTGTTGATGAAATGTCAAACACAATTCTGAAAGGTCGTTTTAGCTTATTAAGTAATAATGTACTTAGTAAAAAAAAGTAATGCTTCATGGAAACCTGGAATTTTTTCAGATGGCTAAAATTATTCGATTGTTAAGCCTCTTTATAAGAAAGGTGACAAGAAACACTTCAGTAACTGTCCAGTTCCTTTACGGACACTCTAAGCAAAAGTATTCGTAAAAATAATGTACTCTAGAGCAATGTCACATTTAAGTACAACCAGTTTACTTAGCATATCACAGTTTGGATTTCAGAAGGGTTGCACCACTGAGACGGCTATTAGCAAATTTACCCACCAAATATTACAAGTCTTATATACTAAAACTTCGCCAGTTGCTATTTTTTGTGATCTTTCCAAGGTGTTTGATTGTGTCGCTCATGTTAAACTTTTACAAAAATTTGAGTTATGTAATTGATGGCCTTACATACAACTGGCTAGCGTCACACTTAACCAATAGAACGCAAAAAGTTGTGCTGACTAATCCACACGATGGTGGAAAGATATAAAATTTTAGAAATCACAAAGGGAGTCCCACAGGGTTTAGTTTTTAGTCCCCTCATGTTCCTTATGCAGGTTGTCCATCCCAGTAGCTGAATGGTCAGGGACGGACTGCCGTCCTAAGGGGCGTAGGTTCGATTCCCGGTTGGGTCGGGGATTTTCTCCGCTCAGGGACTGGGTGTTGTGTTGTCTTCATCATCATTTCATCCCCAACCGGCGCACAGGTCGCCCAATGTTGCGTCGATGGTAATAAGACTTGCACTAAGGCGGCCCGACCTACCCTGTAAGGGGCCTCTCGACCAATGACGCCAAACGCTCATTTCCATTTAAGCATGGTGATTATAACAAAAGTTCCAGTGTCAAAACGCTGTAAAAAACGAAACACTGCTTAGAATTTCGTCAAATTTGGGCGGAAAATTATCGAAGAAGAAAGAAACGATACGGAAAAAAAAACTTCTGAAATTTCTACCACTAGATGATGCTGTAAGCGACAGAACATGCAAGAGTAAAGAGTCGCGATTAATGACTGAATCTCAGTTTGCGTCGGAAATACTCGGCTTAACTGTTGCAAAGCAGTATCGCAGGTTTCTGTTAAAGTTCTTTTACATGAACAGTGAACAGGTAGCAGTAGGTGTGCCAGCAGCAGTACAGCAGCTCCGAAAACTCAATGGTATGTCTGCTAAGAGTCTGGAGAAAATGCTCACGAAATTCGAAGGAAAACAAGTGATCCGACGTCGGCAGAAGGTAAGGCCACATACTGCAGGAGGAGTGGACCAGCGGTACGCAAACACGCACAGCACGGGGAATTGCCTGATCTTTGAACGTGCCTGTGAGCACAGTGCATAAAATTCTACGAAACATCCTACCTTGCTATACATACAAAATTATCCGTGCTCAGCAGTTGCTTCACGCTGACCACGTCGTAAGGCAAACGTTTGCTCTAGAATTTCTTGCTCACAAGGAAGTGGGCAACGAATGTCCATGGAATATTCTGTGGACAGACGAAGCACACTTCCATCTCCAAGGACATGTCAATATCCCGAATTGCAGAATATGAACAAGGAAATCTCGCTCGCACATCAAACGGTACTGCTTCATTCGGCAAATGTAGGTGTGTGTTGTGGATTGACGGCATCATTACGGACAGTCCATATTTTGTTCTTCTAAGAGGGTATTCCTGCAGACCCTGCAGTTGTACATGTCTAGTCTAAGCGACTGAGCAAATCGCGCATAGTTTCGTAAGTCTCTTTCATGCTAAACGAGTATCCGAAAGGAACTGAGGCATATTTGTTAACATTATGATGGAGGACCGTATTTAAACTTGATTTCCTGGGGTCAATAAAAAGTCTCAGTTCGTCAGTGTTGTTAACATGACGCAGTTCTACAAACAAATCACTGATATTACTAACAGTACACACATCGTTGGAGGAAGACGAAAAGGTCTCAAACACACTGTGGCACCTCCTACATGACGTCACTTCAACGCACTGAGCGAGCAAGTTCCATCCTTGGAGTAGCGAAGTCAGTAACTCGGATAGTGCCTGAGGCAAATACAAGTCCTTACAGAGGTCGTTAAGTTACTCTGCCTAATGTGATGAGGTGATGATTGTGATGGCAAACACTCCGGATCCGGAACAACACTTGCTGTGCTGGTGGTTGCTACTGTTTCAAAAATGGTTCAAATGGCTCTGAGCACTATGCGACTCAACTTCTGAGGTCATTAGTCGCCTAGAACTTAGAACTAATTAAATCTAACTAAGGACATCACACGCATCCATGCCCGAGGCAGGATTCGAACCTGCGACCGTAGCGGTCGCTCGGCTCCAGACTGAAGCGCCCAGAACCGCACGGCCACTCCGGCCGGCTGCTACTGTTTCGTCACCACTGCAGTCAGTTAGCATTTCTATACGTTGTTCATCAATAGTCCATTTACTTGGTGGCTTAGGAGATGGAGAAAGCCATGAAGAACTGGATGCATGGCTGAGAGCAATTTTCGATACCGAACAGCATTTTTTTTTTATTTTCCAGCTATCATTTCACTTCCACTTGCAAGATCATTCTGTTCGCGCCAGACCACTGGTACCATAAATAGCATTCATGCTCGACAACCCTGCACCCATTTAAATAGCTGTGCAGCCAGAACACAAATTTCATGCTCTCTTAAATACAATAGTAAGATTATGTCTTTGTCTTTTCATACTATGTCCCAGCATACGTAACAGAACATATTGGGGTTATTTAGACATTGTCTAGATATCTTGCACAGAAGTTTCTGATAGTATGTAGTCGTATATCAAAAAGTTCACATAAGCACAAAAGATACTACAGTAGTAACTGTGCTTACAATGCAGCTCCAACACTCTTTCTTCGAAATTGCATGAAGACTCAACAGTGAGCGCCACAAGGCAGAACTGTGACTTCTGTATATTATAGCTAACACCAGAGATAAAAAAAAACATATAGAGAAGAAAGTTTCTCTGTTGCGTGTAAACTGAAACGTAATTAAATTAAATTAAAGGATATTTTCGTAACAGTGAAAAAACTAATATCCAGAAGAAACTGTATGTTATGGAGTAAAACTAAAATCAAATCTGAGTTCAACATGCGAAAATTATGCATAACAGCACTAACAACATTAGAGGAAAAATCTGTTTTATTACCCATTACTAAAGCTGTGACTGGCTCAAAAAGGAGTTCAGTATGCAGAAATAAAATTTTTTATCCTTTTGCCACGGCTATGAGTGAAATATTTTACATTCATTAATATCAACATTAATAATGCATACATGAGGAACGTAGCACCAAAGACTGCCAAATACATTTTTTCAGTTTTTTGATATCGAGTTTTCTTACAACATTTTCCGTGCTGAATAGGATTGTACTCTCACTTAGTGTCAAAAACGAGTGAAAATGGTTTAAAACGCCATTTAAAAGTTTGGTTTTGCTTAAAAGGAGGCTAAGACCAAGCAGGTATTGTTTCAAAGGTGGCCATCTCAACTAGTTGGAAGATCAGAGAGATTATTTAAATATACACTTTTCCGTGTGGTGTCTGTTCGAATTTTCATCTAATCTACAGGGATACTGTGCAAATCGCACTTAAATGCCTGACAAAGGGTTCCTCATGCCACGTTCACAAAAATTTCCTGTTGCTACAATCTCGAACAGCACGCGAAGAAAACGAACACCTGTATCTTTCCGCGCCAGCTCTGATTTCTTTGATTTTATTATGATGACTGTTTCTCCCTATGTAGGTCGGTGTCAACGAATTTTCGCATTCGGAAGAGAAAGTTGGTAACTGAAATTTCGTGAGAAGATTCCACCGCAAGGAATAACGGCTTTGTTTAAAAGATGTCCACCCCCATTTCCTGTATCGTATCATTTTCTGAGGGTTTAGTTTTAACAGTCGTGATTACGTCACTGTATAGTAATATTTTACTAGTAGTTGAAAATGAAAGATCTAGCCTCCAGTTTATCCCAGATACTCGCCCAGATCCCCGTCTGTTTCCGTCTTGCAGCCACAGAAGACGTACAAAATTGTGCCGACTTCAAACAGTAAACGCGGTTCAGAGTTTTCTTGTAGCTTTCTGCAACACAAAAAATAACGTAACTCAAGGTACCTTGGTTCTGAACCACTACAGGGACGAACGGCCTGGCAGACGTCGCTCTAGAAGTGCTGAAAGATCTCCTAAGGTTGTGACATACGCATATTTCATGCTGAATGCGACCAGTTTGCTGAGAAGTTTTTTTGGGCTTTCTCGGTAAAACAAAACACCGTGTCATTGCCGTCTTCCAGCGTTTTAATAGGCAGGGCTCAGTGGCGCCGCATGAAAGTCGTGGTGGTGAGCGTGAGCAACAGCGGTCAATGATAAACTCAACTCTGTGACTGGATTTATCAAGAATTTCAAAGGGATACAATCCCGGTACAATAGAGGTAAAGGAAACAGAATTCACGCTGGTTCAGATATGAACATTCTAAAAATTATAAGACGTATACCAGTAGTGCGGTAGACTAAAACTTACGGGTGAATGAATCGTTTTTTCGCGATATATTAACTACAAAGTTCAGCCTTAGCTTCTAATCTCCTCTCACCAATGCTTTCTCTCTCTGTCTTGAATTAGAAAACCGACTGAAACAAGCAATCAGGAATGACATACCAAAGTTGTTATCGAAATCAAGACAAAAAGGAATCTTCATTCACTGCAGGCTGCGGTCAGATAAGCGGGACTCTGAATCGGAGACCTGCACGTTTCACGTCGCACGCTTTGCGCCTGGAGCTCACTGAGCGTTGGCTTGAAACGTTCAGTTGTGTTAACGTACCTGTGCAGTTCCTAGGCGACATTATTATCGTTGCCGTTTGAGGCACATTGTGCCTGTGTATAAGTCATTGAAAGCAATTGACATTGACCTTGCTGGCCAGTTCAATAAGCAGCAGCTTATTGGAGGTCCAAATGTCCATCGTGCACTTAGTGTTCAGTTCACATGTGATGTTTCAGCTGTCTTTGGAGGTAGTACTTGTTTGACCTTGACAGTAGTATGGAGGAATCATGTAGACTACGGTGCCCTTGAAACTTTCCCTGATGCAAATATTCTAGCTTGGAAGACCTTCCTCAATCATTTGAGGGAAGAAACAGAAGAAATTTTAACCATTTCTTTCGATATGCAAAAAATATTGCCTATCCTTAAAGTATCGGACTAGACGGCTCATTACAGCTGACAACTTTATTACCATAACCCGATTGTAGTTATACCGTGTTCAAGGGCTTCGTTGAATTATCTATCACTTTCAGTATGGTGCGAACATGAGACGCAAAAGTTTTCGAATCAGTTCGTGCCTGCTGTTTTCAAAGTGCTGTCTAAAAAGAAGAACGATGGAGATGATCTTCCTAAAATAAATAAAATTCGTCTGTTAGCAGATTCCTGTGCAGGAGACAATAAAAATCTCAACTTGCTGGCCACGTGCTCATACTGGTTAGTGAAACATTGCTCCAAGGAACCTTCAGTCACTTGAACTGGTATTTCCCGTAATTGGGCATTCTTCTCTTTCATCTAACAGAGTTTTTGGTTTGCTTGAAAAATATTTCAAGAAGAAAACAACTACTGTTGAAGTTTCTTATTACTGCGACTTGTTTATTTATTTGTACATGGGACCATAAATTTACTGGGCAGAGACTGTGAAGCCTTTGACTGATGAGAACAACCTAAGGAGCTTTCAAAGTCAACACAGAACCATCATTTTACACTTTCTATTCGCAAACGTGTCAGATTCGTTCTCAAAAAAAGTCATGCAAATAATACAGACATTTGCAGACTTTTGTCTGTTACAAAGAAGGCAAAGTCCTTGGTCTGGTGAGTCCTTCGCCAGTACCTCTTACCCCAAAAAACTGCTGATGCAGAAAAAAATAAAAAATAAGAATAAGATATTAGAGGAAGATTTAGGTGAAAAATGTCATGAGACAGAGAGACCGCACTGATATTGCAGCATCACTGAAAAAGAAGTTTCTGGTGCAGAAGAGGAGAAAGAACATTGCGAATGTGGAAATATGGAAGAAAATGAGGAAAGAAGATGAGGATTTAGCGCCGATTTCATGTTTTTTGTTCGTTATTGTTACTTTGTAAATGTTTAAAACATGTTAAGTATTTCTCATTTTTATTGAAGAGCAACCAGTGCTTAATTTATGTCAATGTTTAATGCAATATTTTTTTTGTTTTTTACGTGTCTCAATTAATACACGTTTCGATGTGATCTGATTGTTTAGTAATTTTTTTGTTCAAACCCTTCCACCCTTTCCATGTTCTTTGTTCGTTTTATATTAACTACCACCAGGATCATTCCTGAAACAAAAGTGCAGAAGGCACCGATTGGTAACTATTTGTAAAAAAAAATGCAGTAAAAACTAACCCAAGAAACATGTGGATACGCTTCGGTTTAGCTTCAGGAGCGCATAAATCGTGTAGTTTGTATCAAAACCTGCTAACTCGAGCTTCTGATCCATATTTAGGACCTAACTATTTTGACTTTTTCCATGTTTTCGTTACTGAATTTCGTTTTTCTGACATAAAATAGAGTAGGCAAAAAATTTCACAAGCGGGGAATTTTGAAAATATGCTTTTCAGATTTTTGCCTCTCCTGGAAAAAAAATCGAAAGTGCACTTGGCGGTCTTTGATATTAGGTTCCCCAAATGTCCTGTAAAATGACTCAATTCATAACATTTCGATAAAATAAACGTTCAGATGATCAATAAAATATACAAGTAACTAAGTAACCCGTCACGCGGATTCGATCTTGGTGTGCTTCACTTTTCTCTCTTAAAGCTAGCACACTGCGCGCTATGCTATACGAGCAGGCATATGTATAGGTGGATCATGGAAATAATTAGAGTCTCCGTTAGAGGAGCGCTTGTGCACTAAATGGCGCCTTAGCACTTAGTTGGTGTAATTCGCAACAGCCACCAGGGGACACGCCTTCCGACTAATGTGAGTTGCAAGTGACGGGACGGCACAGCGGGGTAGAGGCGAGAACACGGAAAGGAGGAGGAGGAAGAGCAACCGGGATTCCCCGCGGATTAACAAGCACGCGGGAGCGGCGCTGGTGGCGCCGGCTGGCGGCGTGATCAGCAATTTTACGCCAAATTGCCCTCAATTCCGCGCCCGGCCCTGGAGACGCCCGAGCGTCTGATAATTGAGGAAACTTTTAATCTGTTGCATATGAACGACGTCGCAAGCTTTCACGGAATTCGCCACGGTCTTTAACTGGCGCTGCTTCAGAATTGCAGCTGCTGCCAAAACGTTTAGAATCACCTCGTTACAGTAGTTATTTCTTTGACTATTCGCTGCGTTTTCATACTGCGTAAAATCTGACAGTTTTTAAACAGTAATGGGTCAAAAACAAACAATATTGGATTCCGTTACAACAAAAAAAACTAAAACAGCACATTAAATGTTCTCTTCAAAATGACTGAATATCGTATCCTTACACGGCAGTCAGTAACTGTCTATACAAATAATTTTTAGTGTGCTGTTTACAGTCAAGTAAACAGCACACTAAATGGTTCAAATGGCTCTGAGCACTATGAGACTCAACATCTGAGGTCATCAGTCCCCTAGAACTTAGAACTACTTAAACCTAACTAACCTAAGGGCATCACACACATCCATGCCCGAGGCAGGATTCGAACCTGCGGCCGTAGCTGTCGCACGGTTCCAGACTGAAGCGCCTAGAACCGCTCGGCCACATCAGCTGCTAATTTTTACAACGCCTGATGGATAAAAGCCTCCACTGCTCTCTCTGCACGGTATCGACTTCAGTTATACGCACTTGAATTTTCTCTAAAGTCATCTATGTTGTCTACCCACCTCCTATTAGTCTCGGTCTTTTTCTTCTATTTTCCAAAGATCTTCCTTGATCCATCTATCATTTATTAGTCAGGCTATATCTTCTGCCCACCATTATTTTAGTTACAGTGTGAACATAATAATTACGTCACTCCAGTCAGTTCCACGCTCTATTTCGTCATTGTTACTTCTCCTGGTTCTTCTCTGCATCTGTCATTACTCACTAAGCCACCCATCAATTTGTCTTGCTGTAAAAGTGTCTGTATCACTGCCTTAGGTCAAAACTGATAATACACATTGATTGTAAACTTTCTTTTCCGACACGTCGGAAGATTAGCTCCAGAAACTAATTTCACTTATGAAAAGTGTTTTGGCCATTATTACTCTTCTGCACTTTTACTGTCTATCAGTTCACTGCTACAGCTGCCTTAAACATAAAAATACATCCACTGATTCTGTGACTTTACTGTTAACCTGCACTATTTTATTTTCTACATGATTATACGTTACTCTTATCTTATCGTAGAATACGCTGCCTGACAGAAAAGGGAAGCATCCGGAAAGAGAGGAGGAAAGAAATGAAACATCGTGGGGTGAGAGGTTGTGTGGCTTCTCTCCTGAGACGAGATGGACCAAAACCGTGACGGCTCTTCCTTGGTATCTTGGGCCGTAGCACTGGGACAGAGGTAGGGTCTGAGCTGATCCCACACACATTCTGTCAGAGACAGATGTGGGAATCTTGCTGGCCATGGAGAAACCTCAACTTCACGCAGACAGTTCACTGATACACGTTACAAGTGTGGAAGAGCATTGTCCTATTACAGATGGCATAACAATATCGGCACATGAGTGGTAACGTATTCAGATGTAGGATGTCCATAAGTATCGTTATGCTGTCAGAGATGGCTTAATCACTATCAACTGTGACAGAAGTCACATCCGATGGCTTCCCACACCGCTATGCCAGCAATTACACCTCTGAGCCTCTCCAAAGCGTTAGAAGCTTGGGACCACACAGGTCGCCACATACAGGCTGACGATGGTGAGTCGGAGAAGGGCAGAAGCGCAATTCATTCTGCAAGCAATGCAACGCACTCAATGTTTGTCGATCGCGCTATCACTTCAAACACGGCCGTTCGTGTTGTGGTGTTAACCGGAACCTACGCAGTGGACAGTAATTCCCTACTCCAACTATCGGTAGTCTCTGACTAAAGTTGTGGAATAAAACAGAGTGTTGCAGGGTGTCCACTATTTGTTCTTGTATGGCAGGTGCAGATGCGAAGGCATTGCGATGTGCTTTGGGCGCAATAGGCGGTCCTCACTTGTGGTGGTGACGTAGTCGACCGGAACCTTCACGATGGGGATGTCTGCCCACGTTTCCATGAAGTCCAACACTGGGCAACTGTGACATCCTAATGCCCCCTATACCCACAATGAGGCTCATTTCAGGCTCTGTCAGATGCTGCTAACGCTGCTAACAATAGTATGCGGAATCTCCCTGCTCTCTGCAGCGATCATTCGACATCAGATAAAGTTCACGCCTCTTCTATACCATACCACTTCTGGTAACAACGCCAAACACCAAAAACACTAATTCATGAATAATTGACATAAATTTACATAGCCACCGAAGGTGTATATGTGTACACTGACATCGGACTATGTCTTCTGGGTGCTTCACTTTTTTTTCTTTTTCTTGGTGTATGCCTGCTTGTGATTACGCTCTTTGACTGTTAACCTAGCAACAGCTTCGCACGTGGCGCCACAGACGGGTTGTGCAGCGAGTTTCGAGCCTTTTACAGATGTACCGGGATCACTTGGTGGAATTTCGGATTGGCGGTCAATAGGTAATTTTAGGGCTGTCAAATGGAACACCATCTCCACTCCGAATGGACAAGATGAGTCGGCGCCTTCGTAACAGAGCACGGCCAATTGCGCTACGTCGGTGTCAGGGTCTTCATTAGCGTGTGGACAGGAGGCGAAGTGAACAGCTGTACATCTGGGGAAGAAATTGCTGTGTCGCAGGCTACGGCCCGAACATGACTGAAGCGCCAGAGGTCTGCCGGCCGCGGTGGTCTAGTGGTTCTAGGCGCGCAGTCCGGAACCACGCTACTGCTACGGTCGCAGGTTCGAATCCTGCCTCGGGCATGGATGTTTGTGTTGTCCTTAGGTTAGTTAGGTTTAAGTAGTTCTAAGTTATAGGGGACTGATGACCAAAGCTGTTAAGTCCCATAGTGCTCAGAGCCATTTGAACCATTTGAGCCAGAGGTCTCTTGGGACATTCGCTGTTCAACCGAAGGAACTGAACTTGATGAGCACGTTTCAAAACATTGCCTGTTTCCGTGGGCTTGCACAGCAAAGCTGACTTAAACATATTGTCCAGTTTGTTTAGCGTTATTTTCTGTATATTCTTTCCTAGTGAGTTACTGTCAGTTTCTACTTGCTGTTTGTTACTGTTTCCGACGGACTTGAAAAGAGTGGATTACATATGGTTTCATTTTAATTGGCTTCTCCGTTAATTTGTTCTTGTGATTGTGGGTCGTAATTAAACGTTTTGTCTGAGGGTTTAACTGTTCATTTATTAGTTTGTGTGTGGTTGAGCTGCTTTGCTCTTGCTTAGTGATAAATTTTCAGTTTCTCATTCTCATTCGCATTCAGAGAGTTACGGACACATTCTTCCAAATGTTGTGTGGAGAGGAGGTAAGCAAAGCAGCTGGACTCGGTGGCCGAGCGGTTCTAGGCGCTTCGGTCCGGAACCACGCTGCTGCTACGGTCGCAGGTTCGATTCCTGTGTCAGGCATGGTTGTGTGTGATGATCTTAGGTTAGTTAGGTTTAATTAGTTCCAGGTCTAGGGGACCTATGACCTCAGATGTTAAGTTCCATAGTGCTTAGAGCCATTTGAACCATTTTTTAAGCAAAGCATTCAGATTGGCACGATGTAAAATCTTTCAGGAAGCAGTATACGTAGCTGTTGGCCTCGTTGTTGGCCGCAATTGTAGCAGATCCTTTTCTATTTACAGTCTTTATCTTGTGACTAGGCTTCTCACATCTGTAACATTCTACACCTGTGTCGAATTTACGAAACTTTGTCTTCGCATATCATTTGGTCACCTTGATATTTTCACGAGGCCAACAGCTATGTACACTGCTTCCTGAAAGATTTTACATCGTGCCAATCTGAAATGATATCAGGTGTTCATGGCCGAAAATTTCTTCAGACAAAATAGCGCCAGCAATATAATTTGAAGCAGCTGAATAAAGAGCTTACTGAAATCTGGATAGGCTAACATTGGAGGGTGGTTTGAGCTGGTTTAAGTTCTTAGATCGCCTTTTTCCATTCTGTTGACGAGTTAAATGTTCTTCCCTTTTTAAGTAGCTATATCATTGGACAGGTCATGAAACGTATGTACAAGACTGGTTATCCCAAGAGTGACAACAGTTCCTTCAAATTCTGTGGTCCAGGAAAATTCTTGACAGCTTCAGTTAATTTTGGTTGATGGCACATGCCTTCACTGGTTATAACATGTCCAAAGAGATTTGCAGTTCGTATACACCCGAAAGCTGCTTAATTCAATCTGTATGTTGCTTCATGTTTTCTCTGAAAACTATTATATCATCGATGTATACACTGCGACCCCTCGCAAAATTGGATCCATCAGATGCTGAAAGATGTTTCCCGCAATTGTAGCAGATCCTTTTCTATTTACAGTCTTTATCTTGTGACTAGGCTTCTCACATCTGTAACATTCTACACCTGTGTCGAATTTACGAAACTTTGTCTTCGCATATCATTTGGTCACTTTGATATTTTCACGAGGCCAACAGCTACGTATACTGCTTCCTGAAAGATTTTACTTCGTACCAGTCTGAATTCTTTGCTTAAAAACAATGCAAAATATGGAAAAATGATCAAAGTTTTATCCAAATATAGTTCTGTACAAAATCAGTAGTAAAGAAAACCACCTAATTAATCCAGGAATCATGCTGGAACGACATGATTCTTTATTACGAAATTAGAATTATATATTAATACATTCAGCTGCTGACAGGCTTTGATACATATCAACGGGGACAGGTGAAAATGTGTGCCCCGACCGGGACTCGAACACGGGATCTCCTGCTTACTTGGCAGGCGCTCTATCCATCTTTCTTTTTTACAGAGGCCAACGAGCTCGCTAACCGAACACGCTGAGCTACCGTGCCGGCTCCCATCTGAGCCACCGATGGCACAGAGGATAGTGCGACTGCAGAGACTATCTCGCTCACGCCTCGCGCGAGACCCACGTTCTCACCTTATATGTTCAACCACTACGAATGTAGTGTTTCTACCCAACACACTCATTACTCGTGGAAGACATTCTTACCAAGTCCCGTAGGAGTTTGGGTAATATGTGTGCATCCACACAGAAGAGATAGGTCATGGCCGGTACTGCCAGAACTATATACTTTCATGGATATGGTGTCTGTTCTTTCGTACGTATCCGATAGAACAGACACCATATCCACATAAGTATATGATTCATTATTATCTGGGTACTGCGCTAAAAAAATTTGAGTAATTTAGATATATTGGTGGCCAAGTCGTAACGTTTTTTAGTTCGTTTTACAATGTGAAATCCGTAACAGACGGAATAATTTGGAAAAAAACAGAGATACCGTTACAGGAACTGCCACAGACTAGTGAACCATTTGACCGAGTAGGATTGTGTGTTGCTGAGCTGTTACTAAAGACAGGAATAAATACGTATTGAGCATGTTGGATCATTTCTCCAGATATTTTTTCGTGATACAATCCTTGATCAGAGAGCTAAGACAGTGGTTAAGTTTTTGTAAAACATTGGATTCTGAAGTTTGGAATATCATTAAATAACGAATTCCATGAATGAATTATTTAAACGGACTTGTTAGCTGATGCATATAGCGCAGCTAAAAAAGACGCCAGCACACCTGAAGGAAATGGCTGCATCGAGCGAGACCACAGAACAATCATTAAGACTGTTAGCCACTAAGTGAGCAGCAAGTATGTGTAAACCCCATGCTGTCTGCAACATACAGCGTGTCTATATGTGGTTGCCTAATGTCTTCTCCGCAATGGGATTCTCTTGCCTACAAATGATTAAGATGACTCTGCCATTAACGACCTACACCTAGGGACTTCCTTAAAACGAAGTATCATGTTATGGTTTTACTTTCGCACATCAAACCAGCCATTCCTATCGGAAGTTACTAGAACTAAACACAACGTGGGTACCGTGATTTATTTATTCTAAGAAAAACACAAAGTGCAAGAAATTGTATAAATATGAAGCACACAATATCAGATTCTCGCCTACATTTAATTTTCAGATGCCAGAATTTGTGTTTGACTTTCTTCTGACAGCACCCGTCCCCCCTCCGTTATCAGCTGGACCCAAACTTAACTGATACTGATTAGCAGTGAGAAACAGGAGACCTTCATCCTGACTAACGCTTTCAGAAAACTCTCAGTGGGAAAGAAAATGGACTGCTTCCCTACCCTTTGAACCAAAGTGAGCATATCATCTACTGAAGTATGGACAGCAGTTGTTCTACACCAAAGTTCTGCTCACTGGAGCAGTGGCCACTGTGCAAATGACGTATGTGACGTACTGTACCTGCAGTTCTCTGCCTGGACAGAGGACACGATATGCCGTCCACAAACTCGTAAGGCTGAAATGACCTCTGCACAAGACAAAACATTGTGTATTGTGTATTGAACCGTGGACCTAGGAACGACAGAGAGGCCTCGTCCGACCGTAGACCTCAGTGGTTCAAAACCCCGCAACAGGCCACAACAGTCCACCCAACCCACCGCCGCCCCACACCGAACCCAGGGTTATTGTGCGGTTCGGCCCCCTCTCCCCCCTCCGCCCCCCCCCCTCCACTCGGGAACGTCTCATACCAGACGAGTGCACCCCAAATGTTTGCGTAGTAGAGTAATTATGGTGTACGCGTACGTGAAGACAGAGTTTGCGCAGCAATTGCCGACATAGTGCAACTGAGGCGGACTAAGGGAAACCAACCCGCATTAGCCGAGGTAGATGGGAAACCGCCTTAAAAACCATCCACAGGCTGGTCGGCACACCGAACCTCGACACTAATCCACCGGCGGATTCGTGCCGGGGGCCGGCACGCCTTCCCGCTCGGAAGCAGCGCGTTAGACCGCGCGGCTAGACGGGCGGGCAGACACAACATTAGTCAAGACTTCTGTTTGCTCACTAGCCAGGTATACTCCTTCAGAGAAGCACTCCAGGACGTGCCACGCTCCACATACAGCTAAAGAATCGTCACTCGAGGAAGCAGAATAACTACTCTGTCACAGACAACTTCACCCACTCCCCTGTGCCAAAAGCAAAACTTCTCAAAGTCTAACGGCCAGTTTCTCCACTGTGAATCCCACCATCGAAGTTTCTAAGTCTATCCCCAGAGGAACCTGCCTTTGATCGATCACGGCAGGGAAGTGCCCTCGATCCATCCCCGGAGGAAAGTGTCTTTATTCAATCTCCAGAGGGAAGAGTCTTCTCCACGTCATATCCACGGCCCTCCTGACAGGACATCGACATTTGTGTTCAGGCGACGAATCCCAGCAGTCGTTAAAAAAACTGCCAATAAAAAAGATATCTCTGGTTTTCGATGGGAAGCATGGCCCGATGCTTTCCATGAGAAGACTTTTCAGAAGTCAACTTGAGACAGTCGATTGTAACCCTATGCATTCCTTCACACCGAAAGGATGTCTTTTCGTCTTGTTTCGTCTCTTTTCCCAGGCACGTTATGCTGATATTTTTTCTGTCCCATCAGAGAGAAATCTCTCACTCACTTGTCCA
The DNA here is from genome assembly GCF_023897955.1 of Schistocerca gregaria. Classification (NCBI taxonomy): domain Eukaryota; kingdom Metazoa; phylum Arthropoda; class Insecta; order Orthoptera; family Acrididae; genus Schistocerca; species Schistocerca gregaria. Next base: position 350,432,668 of record NC_064922.1, on the reverse strand, counting down.
TGCTACAGGGCTTCTCTGGCCTCCAGCATTATAAACCGCACCTTACAAGCTCTGCTCTTACTCATGGCAGTAAACTTCCACCCCTGGAGAACACGACTAGTCTCTTTACAGCCCCTCTTTAGCCGACAGTAACCTCCAAGGAACGTGTGGCCCACTTCGCCCTTTCTGTCAGTGCTGAGCTCTGGTTAACTCCCAGATATGCAGTGCTACAGCAATTTTTAGTACTTGATGCTAGGCAGTACCATTCAGTGAAATTATTAATAGCCCGAATGTGCATAGTAAACAGTGATGTAATATAAATAAACATCTAAAAGAATGAAACTTCCTGGCAGATTAAAACTGTGTGCCGGATCGAGACTCGAACTCGGGACCTTTGCCTTTCGCGGGCAAGTGCTCTACCAACTAAGCTACCCAAGCACGACTCGCGGCACGTCCTCACAGCTTTACTTCCGCCAGTACCTCGTCTCCTCCCTTCACAGAAGCTCTCCTGCGAACCTAGCAGAACTAGCACTCCTGGAAGAAAGGATATTGCAGAGACATGGCTTAGCCACAGCATGGTCGGGGGGGGGGTTCCAAAATGAGATTTTCACTCTGCAGCGGAGTGTGCGCTGATATGAAACTTCCTGGCAGATTAAAACTGCGTGCGGGACCGAGAATCTAACTCGGGACCTTTGCCTTTAGCGGGCAAGTGCTCTACCAACCAAGCAAAGGTCCCGAGTTCGAGTCTCGGTCCCGCACACAGTTTTAATCTACCAGGAAGTTTCATATCAGCGCACATTCCGCTGCAGAGTGAAAATCTCGTTCTGGAAATATCTAAAAGGATATTAAATGTATGATGGCAAAATCTTGCTTCCTTACACGTGATAACTAGGGTGGACACACCTCAACAGGCCTAAGTCTGTATACTAAGACTGTGTACAGGAGCAGGAGGCGTTTCAAAGTGGTCCCCGTCTACACTGCCAGAAGAAAAATTTGTCTGAAGATTTACTGTTGCAACAGCGCATATGGAAACGTGAAATGATTACATCTACACATCAACAGCACAAGCGGTTCTCTGGTTCCAGGTATTGACCCATTCTGAAACACTCGTACTCGTACGTGGTGTAGTCTCCACAGGTGGCAACACGTGCTGGTTCTGCCACCGAGTCGATCGAACAGATGGACCTGGAATACGCTATTCCACGCCGTTCACGTAGTTCTGCAAGAGTTGTTGGTTAACGAGTCGCGTGAGTCACTTTTTGTCCCATCGTAACAAACATGCGCTCGACTGGAAATAAGTCCGAAGATCGAGCTGGCCAGAGAACTGGCTACACGTCTTGCAGTGCACATTGAGTTTCACAGGCAGTGCGTGCGCGAGCATGACCCTCTTGGATTAACACGTCACCTTTCTGTTGCAAGAACAGCAAGAGAGCTGGTCTAAGAACATCCTGCACACACTGAGCGCTGATTAGCATCCCCTCCAGAAACGCCAAAGGTGAACAAGGACTGTAGATTATCGCACCTCAGAAAATTAAGTCCTGGGGTAGTATCAGTGTGTCTTGGATGAAGGCACTCTACGAGACAGCGCTCACCAGTTCTATGTCGTCCATCACTTGTGTGCAGTCATAATCTTCTTTCATCGCTGAAGACCACAGAGCGCCATTCTGTTTTCGAAGTGATCTTTTGACGGCGCCAGCCCACCCATGCACGTCAACGTAATGGAGTGAGTTACGTAGAAGTAAATATCCTCGGAGTAGTGAAGCAACTTAAATCTTTTAATAAAAGCATGTCTTCTGGTCCAGACTGTATACCAAAAAAATGGCTCTGTGCACTATGGGACTTAGCTTCTGAGGTCATCAGTCCCCTAGAATTTAGAACTACGTAAACCTAACTAACATAAGGACATCACACACATCCATGCCCGAGGCACGATTCGAACCTGCGACCGTAGCGGTCGCGCGGTTCCAGACTTCCGAGAACCGCTCGGCCACACTGGCCGGCGACCGTATACCAGTTAGGTTCCTTTCTGAGTATGCTGATGTGCATTAACTCTATACTTAACAATCTTATACAATCGTTCGCTCTGCGGAAGATCCGTACCAAAAGACTCGAAAGTTACACAAGTCACACCAATATTCAAGAAAGATAGTAGGAGTAACAAACTAAACTACAGACCCATACCGTTAACGTCGATATGGAGCAGGATTTTAAAACATATATTGTGTTCGAACGTAATGAATTACCTCGAAGAAAGCGGTCTATTGAGACACAGTCAACATGGATTTAGAAAACATCGTTCCTGTGAAAAACAGCTAGCTCTTTATTCACATGAAGTGCTGAGTGGTATTGAAAAGGGATTTCGGATCGATTCCGTATTCCTGGATTTCCGGAAGACTTTTGACACTGTACCACACAAGCGGCTCGTAGTAAAATTGTGTGCTTATGGAATATCGTCTCAGTTATATGACTGAATTTGCGATTTCTGTCAGGGATGTCACAGTTCGTTGTAATTGGCGGAATGTCAACGAGTAAAACAGAAGTGATTTCAGGCGTTCTCCAAGGTAGTGCTGTAGGCCCTTTTCTCTTTCTTATCTATATAAAAGATTTGGGAGACAATCTGAGCAGCCGTCTTCGGTTGTTTGCAGATGACGCTGTCGGTTATCGACTAATAAGCTCATCAGAAGATCAAAACAAACTGCAAAACGATTTGGAAAAGATATCAGAATGGTGCGAAAAGTGGCAGTTGACCCTAAATAACGAAAAGTGTGAGGTCATCCACATGAGTGCTTAAAGGAACTCGTTAAACTTCGGCAACACGGTAAATCAGTCTAATCTAAAAGCCGTAAATTCAACTAAATATTAAAATTACGAACAACTTAAATTGAAAGGAACACACAGAAAATGTGGGGAAGGGTAACCAAAGACTGCGTTTTATTGGCAGGACACTTAGTAAATGTAGCAGACCTACTAAGGAGTCTGCCTACACTACGCTCGTCCATCCTCTTTTAGAATACTGATGCGCAGTGTGGGATCCTTACCAGATAGGACTGACGGAGTACATCGAAAAAGTTCAAAGAATGGCAGCACGTTTAGTATTATCGAGAAATATGGGACAGTGTGTCACAGAAATGATACAGGATTTGGGCTGGAAATCATTAAAAGAAAGGCGGTTTTTCGTTGCGACGGCATCTTCTCATAAATTTCCAATGACCAACTTTCTCCTCCGAATGCGAAAATATTTTGTTCACAGCGACTTATGTAGGGAGGAACGATTAGCACGATAAAATAAGGGAAATCAGAGCTCGTACGGAAAAATATAGGTGTTCATTCTTTCCGCGCTCTATACGTGATTGGAATAATAGAGACTTGTGAAAGGTGGTTCGATGAACCCTCTGCCAGGCACTTGAATGTGATTTGCAGAGTATCCATGCAAATGTAGATCTAGATGAGCGGAAGGCGGGCTAGAGGAGTATGTGCCCATTGCCCCACTGCTAATAACCTGTTTGCAATAATTCTTGTTGACATGTGCGGGCTAACACGCCTTCTTATCTGTGTGTTACGATACGACGATCCTGGCGGGCGTCTGTGATGAGTGGGCATCCATGAGCTCATCTATGGGTGTGAGAATGTTCACGGGTCCACTGATACCAGCATCGTTGCATAACTAATGCAGCAAGTCCAACTTGTCTGCCAGTTCTACGAAAGGACCATCCTAGCACTCGGAAGTGATAGGAATTTTATGCCTTTCAAACTTGCTTATTGGCTATAGGAAGCACCATTGCGTGTCTGTGGCGTGGTTGCCTGCTTGATTGGTACTGGGGGGGGGGGGGGGTTACGGGACTTAACGGAGGTGCTTCCTCCACATTTGCACCACACTGAGCCTTCTGACACATTCCCTACCAAAGGGTAGACACAGATGGCGCACTCGTACCTATGCCAATACACTATTTTTGCCTCGGACATGGATGTGTGTGATGTCCTTCGGTTAGTTAGGTTTAAGTAGTTCTAAGTCTAGGGGACTGATGACCTCAGATGTTAAGTCCCATAGTGCCTAGAGCCATTTGAGCCATTTGAAGTTAAAACCATTTCAGTACATCTACTATCATCAGGTGGCATATGCTGTCATCGGATCAAAATCTACGTCGTCTTTCCATGTGTAGTAATTTGTTTTTCCGGAAGTGTTGTAGCTGAGCATTGATAGCTTATTAATAATGTTTTTACAGCATTTATTCAGCTCACAGTGCCAAATTATCTGAAGTTCTGAGGATTTTCGTTTTTATTTCCCCTAATTTCAGTCATAGAGAGAAACCTGAGCAGCTTTTTTTAATTGTTGAACTTCAGAATGACCGATAGGGCTATTATACTTAGACACGTCTTTCTCTTGTAGGGCACAGAACCCTAATGAGTACAGAACATGGGGGCATATGCTGACGTACACTCCGACGAGAATTCAACAACTAAGTAACTACATCTTTTATTCGTTATCTTTTAATCTGCCAAATGGTATAATCAATCTCAAACGGATAATTCAATGGCCGGCCGCTATGGCCGAGCGGTTCTAGGAACTTCAGTCCGAGACCGCGCTGCTGCTACGGTTGCAGGTTCGAATCCTGTCTCTGGTATGGATCTGTGTGATGTCCTTAGATTGGTTAAGTTTAAGTAGTTCTAAGTCTAGGAGACTGATGACCTCAGATGTTAAGTCCCATAGTGCTTAGAGCCATTTGAGCCGTTTGAATCACATAAATTTAACATGCGAGAAAAACAGTTAAACTCTGACGTTATTTGTGACGATGGAGGGAAAATCAGTGATGAACTAAAACAGTGAAACAGTTCGGTGGCTTCAGACATTACAGCACACAATTTGGCAAATTAATTCCAAGTGAGTGACCGAGCAGCTCTGGCAGGTTAAGTGTCTAAAGGAAGGAAATGAACATTACTTGGTTAGGCTCGGCTCCACATATTAATACTGCCCGAGATTACCTAATCAGAACTCCGTCCATATTCCTTCCGAATCACGCTCGTTAAGCCTCACTGCGCAGACCTCACTTCGCTGACTCGCAGATTACAACGGCCGGCGTGGGTGTGCGACCGCAACTCTGCACCTGCCGTTGACTCCGTTTACCAATGACAGTCATCACGCCACGTTGCAATGAGATTATAAAACTGTGTTCCATCTCTATCACAACCGGTTGCCGCATGGATTCTACCTCAAGACTCCTACTCTTCTCCATCTAGCACAGGTGCAGTGCCTCCTCGCTTAGCCCTCAATCAATCAGTGAGCACATGCGATACCCAACTTCCAGTACAAAAAAAAATTCTGCTGTAAAATTTAGGCTCCCCACAACGTGTCTAAGAGGGAATAACCAATCAGATTATTTCCTATCTAAGGCATGAAGTGTGCTCAAAACTACCCCTCCAGCAACACGCCGGTGTGAAACTTCCTCGTAGACAAAAATTTAGCAAACACCAAGCGTGTTATTTCCCTATATGATCGCCCGAGTCCGGCGAAGATTCTAGAGGGTCCTGAAAGGCCTGCTGCTAGCATTCCTCCGTCGCGGGTCAGCCACAAACACAATTACATGGAGCCTTTTCGTTCGACCACCGCGACAGTAGCTGAAGTTAATACCGTGTCTCTGTCCCTCAGTATTGTTTGCTCTTCGTCTCTGAGAAGGGCTGGAATGCCAGTGAGCCACCGTCTGTACTGAACAAAGGCCCCCTGCAGTCTCCAACTCCCTTTGGCGGCCGCCCACACAGAGTCTGAATGCGACAGCGCAATCGCGAGGCACATAGGTGGGTGGCGTCACATGACCTGCCTCCTACCGGACATAGAAACTCTTTCCAATTCGTCCCGCACAACACAGTCGAGAGAACCAAACTGCCCGAAAGCTACTCCTGCATACATATGCACTATATAATATTAACTACAATAAAAAGTTATGGAGTGAAATTACTGCAGAAACAGTGCCCCTGAACATCGTAGTCACTCACTTATGGATCGAAAACAAAATTAAAGCTAATATGGAAACAAAATCGCATAAACTCGAATGTGACTAATATCTCTGTGGAACTGAAGATGAGGGTGTGGCCGATCAGGCCATCCCCTCACACATTCACCCTTGGACCTTGCCCGATCGACCGCTGGAGTCAACAACGAACACGTAAAAGAATTAGTATGCAAGCTACAGCAGGCACAGAAGGCAGTGAAACGGTGGGACGAAACGACGCGATAGCAAGGAGTCGCGCCACAGTATCGGTTGGGAGACCTTGCCTACCTGTGCACTAGCCTTTAGGAGCACCCGGGCAAAAAGTTTAAGAAGTTTTGAAAAGCACCACACCCGATCTCGGAGGTGTTGCCGCTAGTCACACTTAAGCTCAAACTGCTTTACGCTTGATTGTTGCTTATGTCAATCGTATAAAGCCACTCCTGTGTAGACTTTGCATAGCTTAGGAGGGCGAAGACGAGAACCAACCGAGGGGCAGCACTAGCTGTGCCTAAATCCAGGAAGTGAGCAGCGACAGGTCGCAGTTCAGACTTTAAGACCGAGGCGTTGCTCTACACCGAGTAGTTCAGTCCCAGACACCCCCTACAGTCTTCGTAGATGTATTTAGTGTAAGCGAGTGCAAGGCGTGCGTCTTTTTTTCGCCCCGGTGCATATGTGAATGTGTTGTGCAAATATAAAATGCTGCTACTATGTAGAGTGCAAAGTGTAACTAAAACTTATTCCACAAGTTACCAAAAGAGACGCATTTGTGTTAGTTCATTGTTTAACTCTACTTTCTACAATGAATTGACCATGTTACTGTAATCCTAAATTTTGCTGTGACAATAAAATTCATTGATGCTGTAACAACAGTAATACAGAAAACAGATGTATTATTTCAACCACGATCAGATATGGTAGTTTCCACAAGTAATACTGACATTGTCATTAAATATAATTTGAGTGAGATTCAAGAACTTTTCAGCTCTGTTAACATCCTGTGTCTTTTGGTATAATGTATGATATCGCAGGTCTGTATTGTTTATTTCGTCGTGCGTTGACGCTGGTATGTTGGATAGTTGATACCGTATCCTATAGGTTAATCACTTGCCGTCTGTCACTTGTTTCACACTCTCAACGACCATTGCAGGTGGCAGCAGGGTTTGTAGTAGTGGATTTTGTACTGCAGCGGCATGTGGAACAGTAAAAGTAAATTAAAGAGCTTTATCAATTGTTATTACCTCAGATATTTTTATCCTTTGTTTTTAAAATAACTTCGAAGTAACATAAGGTAAAGTACAGTACCAGAAAGTGATATTACTATTATTAACGAACAGTTTTCTGCATGGTATCTCCCATGATACCCCGGGAGTCTATTAACATAATTTCGTTTGTTAGACAAATCAGTTTCTGGGTGCACACTGAACTACTTACGCCTAAATATCATGTCTTTGACATTAAAATTTTAAAAGCATGTGTTTCCTCACGTTGACAAAATGTGTAATTGAGGTTATTGTTTATACTCTAACTTCCGGCAAGCTTCTCTCAAAATGAAATTCTAGAGCTGTTAGACAGACCCAAATATCTCGGGTGCAGAATGCTCTGAAGATGAAGACGATGCTGATTCAACTGTTCCAGGCTGTAGTTCCCCCAGCGGATGAGATAAAATGGACAATAAGAGCAATACATCATTTTGCAGAATTTGCAATAGCTGCTACATGGTTAGAATACAGACAGAATTTTATCAAAAATAAGTGGGTGAGAAAAGATGTAATGCAGTATTACCTATTTAAATTGATATTACACAAAATATGGTCTGCTATAAAAGGCCTGCTGAACAAAGTGAGAGAACTCAGCAGAGGATGACGGACAGCAAGAGTCCAGACGTCCACCATTTCAGTCAATGTCATCAAACGCTTTGCATTTACTAGAGATGAGAAATTCTCTCTAAAAATGCTGATCCAAATGTAGGCTCGCACGATGAAAGAGCCTCACCTTCATTTGTTGCACAGAATGCAAGGTATTTTTATGCATCACAAGTAAACGCAACTGCTTCTTGAAATTTCACAGTATGTAATAGAAAAACTACGTTAGCTGAAGTTGAAGCTTAAATTTGCAAAGTAAGAACATAACAGGTTTTTTTTATCTTTCATATATATTATTTAATAATTGGGTCCCCAGGTATCAAATATGACACCATTTGTAAAATTTTATTAAAAATAAAAATTAAATAAACAAAAATAATTTGCCCTTATTTATGCATGTAGTAGCTCAGAAATATAGTTTCATTAAAAAAAAAGCGATTATATGTTCCTTCAGAGCGCAAGACGCTAAGAAACAAATTAATCTATTTCCGTCCGTCAAGGATAACGATACAGTTTTGGAAATGGGAACAGCTGGACTGAAAAATGTAAACTTACGCCGCCGGATATGTCACAATTAATAAAATGTCCCGGGCTAGTAGGAAAGGATTCCACATTAAAACCAACGTTTGTTCCCCATCTCCGGAGGACATTTTCATGGGCGATCGTAGCTTCTTTGAGTGACCGATTCACACCCTGGATTGCTAATGACTGAAGCAAAACTCCCTTTACGCGTGCTCGATGTAATCTAGAAACACACCCGGAAGTTACAGGATCACCTAAAACTGGCCAAGGACGCTCGAAAACGGGTAGATTGCGTGTAGCTGTGGGGAGGTCTATTTTGGCGAGGTGTATGAGGGTACTACTACAAGGAGTACAGTCAAAATACGAGGTGCATTCAAGTTCTAAGGCCTCCGATTTTTTTTCTCCGGACTGGAAAGAGATAGAAACATGCGCATTGTTTTAAAATGAGGCCGCGTTCATTCTCAATACGTCCCAGAGATGGCAGCACCGTACGGCAGATGGAATTTCGCCACCAGCGGCGAGAATGAGAACTGTTTTAAATACTTAAAATGGCGACGTTTTCCTTACTTGAACAGCGTGCAGTCATTCGTTTTCTGAATTTGCGTGGTGTGAAACAAATTGGAATTCATCGACAGTTGAAGGAGACATGTGGTGATGGAGTTATGGATGTGTCAAAAGTGCGTTCGTGGGTGCGACAGTTTAAGGCAGAACATCGTGTGACAACAAACCGAAACAACCTCGGGGTCGCTCTAGCCGGTCTGACGACATGATCGAGAAAGTGGAGAGAATTGTTTTGGGGGATCGCCGAATGACTGTAGAACAGATCGCCTCCAGAGTTGGCATTTCTGTGGGTTCCGTGCACACAATCCTGCATGACGGCCTGAAAATGCGAAAAGAGTAATCTATTTGGGTGCCACGAATGCTGACGGACGACCACATGGCTGTCATCCAGGTGTGCTCAGTAATGTTCATGTCTGGGGAGTTTGGTAACCAGCGGAAGTGTTTCATACGACGAGGAAATACGCCTTATGCAAGACCCTTTTCCAGTTTCCTTTTACCCAGTCTCAGTAAAACGAAACTAAAAAGGTGTCTTGCATAAGGCGGATTTCCTCGTCCTATTTTCACAGCAATCACGGGCACAGTAGGAACTGCAACACCACTGGAGGAAGTGTTTGAACTCAGAAGAAAGTTCCTAGAGCCACTCTGTAGCAATTCTGGACGTGTGGAGTGTCGCATTGTCCTGCTGAATTGCCCAAGTCCGTCGGAATGCACAATGGACATGAATGGATGCAGGTGATCAAACAGAATGCAAACGTGTCACCTGTCGGAGTTGTATCTAGACGTATCAGGGGTCCCATATCACTCCAACTGCACACGCCGCATACCATTACAGAGCTTCCACCAGCCTGAACAGCCACGTGATGAAATGCAGGCTCCATGAATTCATGAGGTTGTCTACCTAACCGTACACGTCATCCGCTCGAGACAATTTGAAACGCGCCTCGTCCGACGAGGCAATACGTTTCGAGTCATCAACAGTCCAATGTCGGAGTTGACGGGCCCACACGACGCGTAAAGGTTTGTGTCGTGCACTCATCAAGGATACACGAGTGGGCCTTCGGCACCGAAAGCCCATATCGATGATGTTCCTTTGAATAGTTCGGACGCTGACATTTTTTGATGGACCAGCATTGAAATCTGCTGCAATTTTCGGAAGGGTTTCACTTCTGTTACGTTGAACTATTCTCTTCAATCGTCGTTGTTCCCGTTCTTGCAGAATCTTTTTTCGACCGCAGCGATGTCGGAGATTTGATGTTTTCCCGGGTTCCTGATATTTAGGGTGCACTCGTGGAATGGTCTTGCGGGAAAACCCCAGTTCATCGCTACCTTGGAGATGCTGTGTCCCATCGCTCGTGCTCCGACTATAAAACCATGTTCAGACTCACTTAAATCTTGATAACCTGCCATTGAAGCAGCAATGAACTACCGAACAACTGTGCCATATACTTGTTATCTTGTGTAGGCGTTGCCGACCGCACCGCCGTATTCTGCCTGTACATGTATCTCTGTATTTGAATACATATGTCTATACCATTGTCTTTGGCGATTCAGTGTAATTACCATTTTAATTTTTACACACTAGATATATTGTCCAAAGGATAATGCTGTGACACTGGAAAGTCTTCTGCAGTTCCAGTTGCCTTAAATGTTACAGTCTTACTTCAGGTGCAGCTGGTGGCATGATGTAATATTTCGGACGAACACATTTACTTTGACCAAGGTTCATCTTCCTGTTGTGGATAACTTTGAACATGTTTCAACTGCACAGCACTCTCCCATTAACTCATTCGTCAAGCCATTTCATTAGTTTACACTGTACTGTGGACTACAAAATTATATGCCCATCACATCCTCAAAGCCTTGATACATGATTGCCCAATACTCTGTCGACCTACACACTTGGTTTCAGGCACTTTTGATTCAGCTACATAGCGTTCAACCTACTTCATAGCTAATTTTCGACCCTCCATTATACGCTGCAGATACTACTACTTCATCCTTCACTTTATATAATGCAATGTCCCTGAAATTTCCAGTGTGTCTACTTTACAAAATTTATAAAAATAGCTTCTAATAGTTGTATGATATCACAATACTGCAATTGATCATATGCAAAGAAATTGTTGTTCTATAGAAGGGAATTCTGAGTCATTGTAAAATTTTAAAGACTTTTCCCTGGCAGGTACAGACCAGAACCAAAACAGGTCCTAGTGCAGTGTCACAACCACTACGCAGCCAGGAAGGAAAGCTAATATAGCTAGGCACACAACTGTGGCACTGCTACAACTCACTCAAGTGCAGAGCACACAGTGTGACCTCAGCAAAATGACTAAATGATAACGTCAATCTGACAGCACTGTAAGGTGCCATAACAACAATCATATGTAAGAACGACATTCAGCGAGCTCATATGCCAGAAAGAACTGCGATATGGTATAAAGTACTGACAACCTTAGAAAAAAGTTCCAAATTCGCTCACCATTCGCAGTAAAGGAAACAAAAGAAAAATTCGGAGTAGGTATTAAAATCCATGGAGAAGAAATAAAAACTTTGAGGTTCGCCGATGACATTGTAATTCTGTCAGAGACAGCAAAGGACTTGGAAGAGCAGTTGAATGGAATGGACAGTGTCTTGAAAGGAGGATTTAAGATGAACATCAACAAAAGCAAAACGAGGATAATGGAATGTAGTCGAATTAAGTCGGGTGATGCTGAGGGAATTAGATTAGGAAATGAGACACTTCAAGTGGTAAATGAGTTTTGCTATTTGGGGAGCAAAATAACTGATGATGGTCGAAGTAGAGAGAATATAAAATGTAGACTGGCAATGGCAAGGAAAGCGTTTCTGTAGAAGAGAAATTTGTTAACATCGAGTATAGATTTAAGTGTCAGGAAGTCATTTCTGAAAGCATTTGTATGGAGTGTAGCCATGTATGGAAGTGAATCGTGGACGATAAATAGTTTGGACAAGAAGAGAATAGAAGCTTTCGAAATGTGGTGCTACAGAAGAATGCTGAAGATAAGACGGGTAGATCACATAACTAACGAGGAGGTATTGAATAGGATTGGGGAGAAGAGACGTTTGTGGCACAACTTGACCAGAAGAAGGGATCGGTTGGTAGGACATGTTCTGAGGTATCAACGGATCACCAATTTAGTATTGGAGGGTAGCGTGGAGGGTAAAAATCGTAGAGGGAGACCAAGAGATGAATACACAAGCAAAAGGATGTAGGTTGCAGTCAGTACTGGGAGATGAAGAAGCTTGCACAGGATAGAGTAGCATGGAGAGCTGCATCAAACCAGTCTCAGGACTGAAGACCACAACAACAACAACAACAGCTCGATAACTTCAGTGGCGTGAGCCAACTGCCATAAACATTAGTACTTCTAAAGCACATATTTTGTTCTGCTCTACTGAGTTGCCAGCAATCTGTGAACAGTGAGTGTGACAGTATTTTGAGTTGCAGTGAATCCACATCGAGGTTTTTCTAATATCTGCTGCATAATATTCACCTGGTGACTTCAGTTACAGTGCACCAGGCAGCCTGGCGCATTCTACTGCCGTAGAATGCTCCTGCTACTGCCTACTTTGCTGCCACTGATGTGAATCCCATAGCATTTTCAACCAGCATCCCACTGAGGATCGATTGAGGATGATCTGCTACTGCTGCCCACACACGCTGTCTGGGAGACATGCATTCATGATGCCACCTGGCTGTACTTGTAAGTAGCTACCGCAGTCTTGGCCATCCCTTGTTGGAAGACCAGGGCGTACTTCTGCTCAGCTACCATCATCCTCTGAGCTATGAGCCACTGATCTGGGCATGAACTCCAGTGTCTCCAAGAGCACCATGGTGAAGTTACACTTCCGGCGTCCTGGCTGTGTGGACAAAGCTTGCAGACCTGTGCGTTGGCACCCTGCATTGCGCCGCCCCTGCGGAAGGAGCAATGTAAATGCCATTGAACTGTATGAACTCTTGCACCTGTCCGGCGCACTGTCGGCTTCGGTCAACGTTATGAAGAAACTATTTTCGTTGTATTGCGAGAATCATATTCGCATTTGTGAATATTGCTGCACTGTAGCTGCACTATGCAATGGTGACAATGAAACTTTGCCCAACGGCTGGGACTCGAACCCAGATTCACCTTGACCACCCTCGGCTACCCCAGCATGCTCTCCGGACTGATCGATACTCCCACATGCCACTGATGTGACGGCTATCGTTTGTATCCGATAATCGCACATATACTGTGAGTCCCGGACAGGAAGAGACGTATGATTAAAGTCAAAACCCACTTATTAAGCGTGAAATACGAGTAACTGTATTGTAGTGCTTCTGTTGTTGTAATGCAAAGTACATTAGAACAACAAAGGCACTGTAAAATAGTGTTTCACAGCTATTAACTTGCCTTCGACTTTAATCATATGTATCTGTCTGTAAAGAACTCCCAGTATATGTGCGAATATATAATGTAGATGAAACAGGTGACATTTGAAAGTTTCGGTCGGTCCGGGTAGCGTGCTCGGGTGGCTGAGGCGTGTAAAGGAATCTCTCGCGTTAAACGGAAGATTCGGCTTCGAGACCTGAACCATTCAAAAATTTTCATTGACTATAGTGTATAGAGCAGACAAAGTGTAGCAATATTAACTAATGTGAATATGATTCTCGTTTTTCGAACGCCTACCAATCGCGGCAGTGCCTGTTCATTCCGACACGCATGCATGTCTGAAGGACATCGCAAAATAGAACAACACGGGTACTACAATATAGTATTGACATTTTATGAATCCTGGAAATGTATTTAGAGCCAACACTGATCACTAACGCTCTCGGCCGTTTCTTGGACCACACACCTGCACTCTTAGCTAAACATCCTGCACCCACATAGGCCTAAGCTTCCTGCGTCGCCACAGAACAATGAAAATAGTTACATTCATCACAAATGAACGATATTAAAAAGTAAAAAAGAAATGCTTTAGTGTTACGTGCTGCACGGAAAACTGATAAACTCTGATACAAACAGACTCAATAGAACAGCTAGATCATGAGGCACAGTTGTCCGTCTGTTTAATGTGTCTTCTGTACCCTGAACCGGGTTAGAAATATACACATCATTGTGTTACATTATCAAGAAAGAAACGAGTACATGTAGCAAGCTAATTAAATGTATTATAAAAAAATTGATAAACTGGTTTTCCATGCTACGAGCTGATTTTAAAGCTGACTAGGATAGAAGCTGTGTGGCCAGCGATATGATTTTTTTCGATGCAAATTAACATCAAGATCGCTGCTACAAAACCTGTTTGTGGAGAAAAAGGGAATGATTGACCAAAAACGTCGTAATTCCTGTTCAGGTCATTGAGGATGTTCACGACGAAAAAGTAATGAAGTGACTTGTTACATTCCCTGTGCACGTCTTTTCTCGTACTCGGTAGTAAAAGTCGTCGGTAATAGGACACTTGGAACAAGTTGTGCCACATAGAGTACTTATTAAGTACCGTATCACATGTTCGCGATTGTGTCTAAAATGTTTAACACTTGTATTTCAGAAGGGCAGTGTCAGTATCTTACACTATCCGTATAGTTCGATTCATTTCATCGAATTTACAGACCTTTTAAAATACAGACATAGCCCTACTGTATTTAATGCCAAAGCAAGGCCGTCTGACTAACAGAAACAATGTCCCCCTCTGCGGGAATCATACGATTTGTATGCGAGCACTATGGGACGTAGACATTAGGCCATATGGAAGTTTGAGTCGTGCCATGAGTCGGGCGAGGATAGCCAAAGCAGTTAAGGGGATCGCTCGGATAAAACGAGAAATCTGGGTTCGAGTCACGGTCCAGCACAAATTTTCATATACACTTCTGGAAATTGAAATAAGAACACCGTGAATTCATTGTCCCAGGAAGGGGAAACTTTATTGACACATTCCTGGGGTCAGATACATCACATGATCACACTGACAGAACCACAGGCACATAGACACAGGCAACAGAGCATGCACAATGTCGGCACTAGAACAGTGTATATCCACCTTTCGCAGCAATGCAGGCTGCTATTCTCCCATGGAGACGATCTTAGAGATGCTGGATGTAGTCCTGTGGAACGGCTTGCCATGCCATTTCCACCTGGCGCCTCAGCTGGACCAGCGTTCGTGCTGGACGTGCAGACGCGTGAGACGACGCTTCATCCAGTCCCAAACATGCTCAATGGGGGACAGATCCGGAGATCTTGCTGGCCAGGGTAGTTGACTTACACCTTCTAGAGCACGTTGGGTGGCACGGGATACATGCGGACGTGCATTGTCCTGTTGGAACAGCAAGTTCCCTTGCCGGTCTAGGAATGGTAGAACGATGGGTTCCATGACGGTTTGGATGTACCGTGCACTATTCAGTGTCCCCTCGACGATCACCAGAGGTGTACGGCCAGTGTAGGAGATCGCTCCCCACACCATGATGCCGGGTGTTGGCCCTGTGTGGCCTCGGTCGTATGCAGTCCTGATTGTGGCGCTCACCTGCACGGCGCCAAACACGCATACGACCATCATTGGCACCAAGGCAGAAGCGACTCTCATCGCTGAAGACGACACGTCTCCATTCATCCCTCCATTCACGCCTGTCGCGACACCACTGGAGGCGGGCTGCACGATGTTGGGGCGTGAGCGGAAGACGGCCTAACGGTGTGCGGGACCGTAGCCCAGCTTCATGGAGACGGTTGCGAATGGTCCTCGCCGATACCCCAGGAGCAACAGTGTCCCTAATTTGCTGGGAAGTGGCGGTGCGGTCCCCTACGGCACTGCGTAGGATCCTACGGTCTTGGCGTGCATCCGTGCGTCGCTGCGGTCCGGTCCCAGGTCGACGGGCACGTGCACCTTCCGCCGACCACTGGCGACAACATCGATGTACTGTGGAGACCTCACGCCCCACGTGTTGAGCAATTCGGCGGTACGTCCACCCGGCCTCCCGCATGCCCACTATACGCCCTCGCTCAAAGTCCGTCAACTGCACATACGGTTCACGTCCACGCTGTCGCGGCATGCTACCAGTGTTAAAGACTGCGATGGAGCTCCGTATGCCACGGCAAACTGGCTGACACTGACGGCGGCGGTGCACGAATGCTGCGCAGCCAGCGCCATTCGACGGCCAACACCGCGGTTCCTGGTGTGTCCGCTGTGCCGTGCGCGTGATCATTGCTTGTACAGCCCTCTCGCAGTGTCCGGAGCAAGTATGGTGGGTCTGACACACCGGTGTCAATGTGTTCTTTTTTCCATTTCCAGGAGTGTATTTCGAGCAAATCGTATATCAGGTTATACGAATTCACAATCTGCGTCTACATTTTATTTATAACTTAATTTATATTGGAGGTACGAGACCATAAATAGCTCCTCTGGAGGTATAATTTCCAGATCATTCTCCGACGACACAAATGCACCATTTATAACATTCTCTGGACTCATTTAGACTCCATTGAGTTCAGCAAACCGAAGTTGACACCCACTCTCGGACCTGCCATTGTGTGAAGCTCAGTTTACGATACGATTGCAGTTGAATAATTATTTCCGCAGCCATCGTAATTTAGCACTGTACAATGTATTGCAGGCGCAGCAATGATGCTTTCGTAACGGTAGTGTGACTTTTAATAACAGCTATTCAGGTCGGGTAATTAAAACTGTAATCTCAGCCACATTTACCACAAAACAACAGTATTAGCTCGTCGTATCACAGTATTAATTTTCATTCATAAAAAGCGATAATTTAGCGCACTCAGAACAAATTCATTCCGCCATGAATCGATGTGCTAACTGCTTCACGTTACGGTAGCTGAAATACTAAATAAGGAACTGTACCGCACTCGAGCATTCAAATACACACACTGCGTAGAAATTGCGAACGGCAAAACGGTAGTGCCCCTATACGAAAGAAATTTGTAAAAGGCCAAAGATAAGGTAACAGTAGGATTCGATACGTTGGATAACACTGTCGATTACAGTAACTTTTAAAAGCGCTTTATGGTACAACTTGATTAACAGAAAGAAAGGACAGGTTAATAAGACACTGTTCGATGCATCAAAACATAGTTCACTCGAATATTGAGAAAGCTATGTGTGTTTGCGTGTCAGAGAGGACGTCAAAAATTGTAAAAGGAACCCAAGGATTGTGTACTATAAACACGTTCAGATATCATGTTTGATTCCATGGGAATGATTGTGCTCTACGATCATGATGTAACACAGGACAGAAAGAAAGTCATTATCGGTTGTAATGTGATCTGTCTTTTTTATTGCACTGTTGATCTAGATTTCAACTGGGAGTGCAGCTACCATCAGTGCGTTATAAGTAGTCATGTAGACTGAGCGTAATTGCAACGACACGTTCCAATCTAATTGAAGCACGTACACGTATAAGAGTTGACTAATGTTTGTACACGCCGGAGCTACTCTGGAATTTGTCGTTATAATTACGTTCAGCCTACATAACTAATTGTAAGGTACTAATGATAGCTGCATTGTCAGCTGAAATCCAGATCTGCAGTGCAATAAAAAGAAAGATGACATTACAAACGATGCCGAGCTTCTTTCTGTCCTGCACTTTTAAATAGTTACACAGAGATGAATTTACTTGCACAGGAAAAACAAGCCTGGAGAAGTAAATCAGATTTTTGTGCTAACGTCTGCAACAAAAATCTTGCTGGTAAAAGATTCCATGAAGACTCCATAAAGTCTCAAGATCAACATTAATCATATCAGACAATATCACTCGAAACTGACTTCAGTTGTTTCACAAAATGATCTTACACTATCTGTTCAAAAGTATCACGGCACCTATTTGTGGACGTCAATATGGGGTGTGTCTACCCTTCGCCTTCATGATAACTTGAACTCTGCTGGGGACACTTTCAGTGATGTGTCTTAATGTCTGTGGACGAATGGCAACCCATTCGACCTCAGAATCTGAAACGAGAGAAGGTGCTGATGCTGTAACATCTCAGTAATGACAGTAACGTAACCATTCTGAAGATATTTAATTGCATAAGGTGAGAAGAACCTTCCCACTGGCCCCTATACTGACCGTGTGTGCTAAGTCAGCTGAAAAGTTACCTCTGTGCCCTTAAACATTGTCAGACGATGAAGCAGCTGTTAGAGTAATCATTTGATTCAAAAAAGGTAGTGGATTTTACTACAAAACTTGTTCCTCTTACTTTTAGTCAGTATTTGGGGTGAATGAGTAAGGAGAACCACTCGCTACTGTAAGGGCGCCGGAGGGTCCTCCAGCTATATTCGTGAAAGTACCAACAAGTACTTTTAACATTTAAGCATATAGTCCCTCTAAACAGATTTCAACAGTCTTCCTTCCCCAGTATAGACGTTACTCAACGTAATATTTTCTTTAAAATCTTCTCAGTTTTGTCAATGTTCGATATCGAAGTGGAGGGAGAGCGTTTCGTCGAAATCTGGGTACTGGCGGGTCTCTAGTTGTATCTCATCCGTACACGGATGTAGATCACAAACATCTTAAGCCACGATTCTGCACCTCATTTTAGACTCAACAGATGCATGTTTTCACTGTTTCCCAACAAGTAGACTAATCATCAGTTAGCAGGGTTTCATCTTGGACGCTAGGATACGGAATCAACTCGACAATCTGACTCGTCCAAAAGGTGTTCTACCAGGTTCAGAGCGGGTCTCTGGGCAAGTCAGTCTACTTCAGGGATGTTACTGTCCACAGTCCACTTCTTCAGAGGTGCTGCCTTATAAAAGAGTGCATTGTCATGCTGACACAGTCATCGTCTCTGAACCGTTCATGTACAGCACGCAGTACAAAACATTGCACTGTGCTCATTTCCTTCCACATTTAGAATTTTCTTAAGCACAATAGAACCCTAATCACGCAAAACAACCACATGTGACAACATCTCTGTACTTCAGTATTGGCACTATACTTGATGGCAGGTAACCTTTTCCAAGCATTCTCCAAACCCAACCATTTCCACTGGATTGTCACTGGACACAGCGTCATTCATCGCTACAAACCAATGATTTCTATACACTGTCCAGTGGCAAAGCTCTTTACACTACCTCCAATGTCGCTTAGCATTACTACACAAATCTGTGGCTTATGCAGAGCTGCTCCAACATTGTACGTCATTCCTTTTAGCTACCTACGCACAGAGATTGTGCTAGTTGAATCGCTGGTAATTTTCTGGAACTCACGAGTGATTCCTTCTGCACACATGCTATTTTTTGGAACTTGCCTACGAAATGCTCGGTAGTTCCCGTCTGTCAGTAAATGAGTTCTGCATGCTATTAGCCTAGTTATGGTTGTTCCTTTACGTTTACACGCCACAATCACATCTCCAACAGTCGCCTTTGGTGGCTTTTCAAGGGTTGAAATGTCTCTGATGGGATTGTTATTCAGGTGACATGTAATGAATAGCCCACTTCCGATATTACTGGGCTCTCTTGACTCCTTCTGCTGTTACTGCTTCCCACCCCACGACTCCCGTTTTATACTGTCGGTCCACCTCTCGTGGCAACTAGTGCTCGAATGCACATTTCATGGAGCTGGTAACTACAATTAAAAGCGGTAAATAGAGAGCCACTTTGATTAAAGTTAAAACCTTTCGATGTGTATAGTGCACACTGTGATGTATCACAAAAAACAGTATAAAATCAAGTATTTGCGAGACAATGTAGATTTTATTATATCCAGCAAAATAACACATTCGGTGGCCTTCACGGAAGAGGCGGAAAGCGCTTACTAGTTAGACAGGTGATACTGGCACTCGCTTTGCTAAACGTAACAACACACTGAGCGAAATGATAATTAAATCAAGACCCTACGCTCTCTACAGGCGTTGATACACATCAAAGGGGACAGTTTAAAATGTCTGCCCCGACTGGGACTCGAAACCGTGATCTCCTGCTTACGTGACAGAAGCTCTATCCATCTGAGCCACCGAGAGCACAGACGATAGTGCGAATGCAGGGATTTATTCCTTGCACGCTCCTCGTGAGACCCACATTCCCAACTTAATGTCCACCCACTACATTCGTAGTACCCCTGCCCATTACACTCATTACTCGCGGCAGACAATCTTACCGAGCCCCTTAAGAGTTCGGGCAATGCGTGTGCATCCAGCACAGAAGAAGACGGTCAATAACCGGTTAGCATTAACTACACTCCTGGAAATGGAAAAAAGAACACATTGACACCGGTGTGTCAGACCCACCATACTTGCTCCGGACACTGCGAGAGGGCTGTACAAGCAATGATCACACGCACGGCACAGCGGACACACCAGGAACCGCGGTGTTGGCCGTCGAATGGCGCTAGCTGCGCAGCATTTGTGCACCGCCGCCGTCAGTGTCAGCCAGTTTGCCGTGGCATACGGAGCTCCATCGCAGTCTTTAACACTGGTAGCATGCCACGACAGCGTGGACGTGAACCGTAAGTGCAGTTGACGGACTTTGAGCGAGGGCGTATAGTGGGCATGCGGGAGGCTGGGTGGACGTACCGCCGAATTGCTCAACACGTGGGGCGTGAGGTCTCCACAGTACATCGATGTTGTCGCCAGTGGTCGGCGGAAGATGCACGTGCCCGTCGACCTGGGGCCGGACCGCAGCGGCGCACGGATGCACGCCAAGACCGTAGGATCCTACGCAGTGCCGTAGGGGACCGCACCGCCACTTCCCAGCAAATTAGGGACACTGTTGCTCCTGGGGTATCGGCGAGGACCATTCGCAACCGTCTCCATGAAGCTGGGTTACGGTCCCGCACACCGTTAGGCCGTCTTCCGCTCACGCCCCAACATCGTGCAGCCCGCCTCCAGTGGTGTGGCGACAGGCGTGAATGGAGGAACGAATGGAGACGTGTCGTCTTCAGCGATGAGAGTCGCTTCTGCCTTGGTGCCAATGATGGTCGTATGCGTGTTTGGCGCCGTGCAGGTGAGGGCCACAATCAGGACTGCATACGACCGAGGCACACAGGGCCAACACCCGGCATCATGGTGTGGGGAGCGATCTCGTACACTGGCCGTACACCTCTGGTGATCGTCGAGGGGACACTGAATAGTGCACGGTATATCCAAACCGTCATCGAACCCATCGTTCTATCATTCCTAGACCGGCAAGGACAATGCACGTCCGCATGTATCCCATGCCACCCAACGTGCTCTAGAAGGTGTAAGTCAACTACCCTGGCCAGCAAGATCTCCGGATCTGTGCCCCATTGAGCATGTTTGGGACTGGATGCAGCGTCGTCTCACGCGGTCTGCACGTCCAGCACGAACGCTGGTCCAACTGAGGCGCCAGGTGGAAATGGCATGGCAAGCCGTTCCACAGGACTACATCCAGCATCTCTACGATCGTCTCCATGGGAGAATAGCAGCCTGCATTGCTGCGATAGGTGGATATACACTGTACTAGTGCCGACATTGTGCATGCTCTGTTGCCTGTGTCTATGTGCCTGTGGTTCTGTCAGTGTGATCATGTGATGTATCTGACCCCAGGAATGTGTCAATAAAGTTTCCCCTTCCTGGGACAATGAATTCACGGTGTTCTTATTTCAATTTCCAGAAGTGTATATGAAGATGGTATCCAAAAGAACAGATACCATCTTCATATATTCATACTTGCGGAGCGTGTCTGGCCTGGTGGTCTAACACTGAAGCGCGTGTATGGAGTCACAAAAGTGCCGTGGTGGGATCCATCTCGGACCACAAATATTCCGGGATGCCCTTTAACCAAGTATCCTCCTTTCAACGATGTGGAGATACGTCACGAACGACATGTAGTTCGGATTACACATTTAACTGTAGGTTTCGTACCACCATTTAGGTATCTGAGATAGGTCAGGGAGACACAATGTAAGTAGGCTGTTTAGGTTTTTATGTTGGTAACATCACGTAGCGCTCTATATGAAAATCAGTGACTGTGCTGTGTGCAGTCCGTGGCTGGTTTGCATTGTTGGAATTTGCTATTGTAGAGTTGGGCAGTTGGCTGTTAACAGCGCGTAGCGTTGTGCAGTCGGAGGTGAGCCGCCAGAAGTGGTGGATGTGGGGAGAGAGATGGCGGAGTTTTGAGAGCGGAAGATCTGGAAGGTAAATGCATTGTTTGTTCTCTATCAAAATCTTTCATTTGCTAACTATGCCTGTCAGTAGTTCGTGCCTTCAGTAGTTAGAATATTTTATTTAGATGTCAGTAGTGGCGCTCGCTGTATTGCAGTAGTTCGAGTAACGAAGATTTTTGTGAGGTAAGTGATTCGTGAAAGTTATAGGTTATTGTTAGTTAGGGCCATTCTTTTGTATGTATTATTGAAAGTCGCGTTGCGCTAAAAATATTGTCTGTCAATTTAGTGAATGTCTGAGTACGTTCAGTTTTGCTCAGCTGTTTGAAAATCAAATAACGTAAGGGGTTTATCAGCACAGTCATTCACAAATTTTTCTAAGGGGACATTTCAACAAGACTTGGACCAAGCATTTGACCCACACGAAATCAATATTATTATGAACAGTCAGACTTGCTGGCAGTAACAGAAATCACCACAGACACGGAGAATTGTAGATGCCAGTGACCTGAGCCCTCTCTCTTTGACGACAAGGCTATGAGTGACAATAAATTCGTGCAATTAATTGCGTGAATAAAATACGATAGAGGAAAGATGCAATGCAGTTCTCACAAACAGAATTCAGCAGTTACTACAGTTACTTTCATTTAACTGAAAAAAATTGTAATAATGAAACAATTATAGGAAAATGGATTTCTGTTCGTGGGGGTAATGTAGAGTTCTGGTTGGTCAGTTTGTATCGCCTTTCTTGGGAGCTAGAGAAGAAAAGTTTCGGGTGGTAGCAACGGCTACTTGACTGTAATGTGGACAGTGAAGAACGAGCTTCAGAATGAGGATGAAATCACGATGTGTAAGTTCTGTGGTATCAGCCAGAAATCGCGCCGGCCGGAGTGGCCGAACGGTTCTAGGGGCTTTAGTCTGGAACCGCGCAACCGCTACGGTCGCAGGTTCGAATCCTGCCTCGGGCATGGATGTGTGTTATGTCCTTAGGTTAGTTAGGTTTATGTAGTTCTAAGTTCTAGGGGACTGATGACCTCAGATGTTAAGTCACATAGTGCTAAGAGCCATTTCTGAGCCAGAAGGCGCGGTGCCACATCAAAGTTAGAAACACATATTGACACCACAGAGATTCCGCTGCAATCCGCAGCGATGTATGGAAGCCGCTTCTGGAGGCCACGTCTCCCCTCTGAGAATAGCAGTGCCCACCCACCAGAGGTCAATATAGAGCTGAGCTTGGAAGCGCTCTGCCCAGTTGGCGATCTCATCTGAAGGATACGATATTGAATGCCTATGTTGCTGAGTCCGAAGGAACATTGTATTGTAGTTCCTAACGACACAGGCACTGCAACATTGAATTTATCCGCCGATACCAGGCAGTGACTTTTTCCTGAAATGGGGTTTGCTTTATTCAGAATTCCAGTACATCATATTATTCCCTACTCTTCTGGCTACAAACCCCATTTTTCAAAATAATCTCCATTCAATGCGATGGCCGTACATAGGCGCTTCAGTCTGGAACCGCGCGACCGCTACTGTCTCAGGTTAGAATCGTGCCTGGGGCATGGATGTGTGTGATGTCCTTAGGTTAGTTAGGTTTAACAGCTTAGCACTCTAAAGACCGAAGTCAGAATCCACGCCTTCCTGCATGAATAACCTCCCCATCATCCACGTACTGCTTCGTAATGTCTCCTTATGTGCAATAAATTCTGCACAGATGATCCTTCGTTTCTCGTTACGACTTTCTATTAGGCGGCGATGAGCTCAGCGGGGACACAGCTTTGAGTACCCCAACTGGTGGACGCTTGTGTCAGCACTATCAACAGAGATATCCAGTTGTGAAGCGAGGTGCGTCATTGTGATTCGTCGATCACTTCAAATGAGAGTGTCCTCACATTGCACGAGTCACAGCTGTGTGCACCCGGCCAGCATGCGGCACACTGCATAAGTTTCTGCGAACTTGTTGAGTTGATGACAAGTGCCTCATGATGACAAATGCCTCACACGAAGACTCACCGTGCTTTTCTTCACTGCCAGGTCTCCGTAGCTTTCTGCAAGCCCCTATGAAGATCTACAGGCTCTGCTGTTCTGCCAAGAGAAACTCAATGATAATTCTCTGCTTGGAACGCTTCTCCATTACAGACGCCATTTTAAAGGCTACATATAGTGCCGCCACCTATCGGAACTTCATGAAACTGTAGGAGCTAAAGCAGGAATATTCCATGATGTGCTACAACAAATTTTCAACCGAAATTGTCTGAAAGACAAATGTATTGCATTACTGATAGAACGACCCTCGTAAAACATTCATTTATTGTTCGTGAACTACAACAGTCGTGATGATACTTGGAGAGAACAACGTCCCCAGGACCTATGAAGTAGGCAGTCTGGAAAGAGGTGCGGCTGTCAGCAAGTGGCCCAGCCGCGTGCAGAATTGTACGACCGGCGGAATGTGACAGCAATGACACGGCAGCGAAGCTGACCACAGCTGCTGGTGGCAGCCCAAGACGCAGACTAGAGGCTGCCCAGCTGCGCAGTATGGGTGCGCAGAGACACACAGAACCACTCCATGCACCTAACATGGATAAGATGACTCGCAGCAGTAGCAGTGTTTGCCCACACGAGCAGAGGCAGGCAACAAGGAATTTGCCCACACAAGTAAAGGAAGCAGAGTGACTGCACTGCCCCGGGCTTGATCCATAGGCCACCAAGCCACCCGTTGGTTGCAGGGAGCTAAGTAAACATCACTGGTCTCAGAGCAAGCAGCAGTGTTGCAACTAGCAGCGGCAGAGACTGGAGGTGGAGGCTGGTTTACTCATGTAGAAATCTGGACTGTTGTAGGTCCGCTCTCAGAACTGGTTCCTCCTCAGAGCTGTAGAGAAATGATAATTATTTAGTTGGGTTGGTCTATCATTGCTTAGTTAAAGCACTGGTTTCTATCATGTAATCCATAACAGGACCATGGGTCGGATGTGAAGCAATCAGGTTACCCACGCCGCAACTACTCTCCCTTTCTGCGGCGTCAAAGCTGTTAAGCCTGTGGTGGCCCTGCTTGGCCGTGGCAAGTGGTAACCGTCTGCCCTCCTTGGAGACGTCACTTCAGAAGATAGTTGGTGATATAATCTCACTGACCAGGCCAAACTGACCCACTTTCCCAGTCTCATGGATTAGGCATGGAAGGTGGCTCAGTTTCTCTCAGCTGTGCCCACTAAGTTATTTGATGCGCAATATAATGTAAGTATCTTTCATTGATCAAGGCAGTGTCTTTGTTTTCAGGCGATGTTCTTACTCAATGATACATTTCAATGGCAACCTTATAAAAAGCCCTATGTGGTCATTTGAACGTAGAAGTTACAAGGTCGGTGGAGCAGTTTATTACTCTGAGGTTTATTCCACCTGACTGCCTTCATGACGAAACCGAATCCTGGAATGTGATATGACCTGAGTTCCATACTATTATTAATGTATCGGTGCCATTGGTTAGTCACTTGAGAGCCTTGGTGCCACATAGATTGTAGTAAATCGGGCGTGCAGCGGGCCAGCGTCCACCTAACGTTTGTTACGTGTCCTAAGAACCATAGACCACTGTGCCCTGGTAGTCAGGGAGAGGCAGGATAACGCAACGATTGTGGATAGGGCCGTAATCAGCTACCGTTTGCTACAGTAAACACATAATTTTCAACGAACATTTTAAAGGAATTTACTACACTGACGACTGAAGGCCTTGCTATGAAAGAATTCAACATAATTTGTCGGCTGAAGGCCAGAAGCAACTTCAGAGTACTCAACAGCTGAAGGCGTGAATTACAAGTGAGGAAGGCACTTACACGTTAATAAATACTAAGATATTTTGCTTCTTAAACAATCAAAAACTGTAATAAGCTATAGTAATGGCTGAAGGCTTTATTAAGAAAGAATTGCAAATTATTTGTCGGCTGAAGGCCACAAGCAAAGTTAAACAATTAACGGCTGAAGGTTTATTAAGAAAGGATTCAAAACTGTCGGCTGAAGGCCACAAGTAGTTTCAGAATACTCAACGGCTGAAGGCCTGAATTACAAGTGAGGAAAGCAAATTTCATGTTGAAACAGTAAGCTAAATTTTAAACAATTATGACTATTTGACCAAGTAAGACGGAGTGATCCACAGTCAGTGCTCCCTAGATCGTCCTGAGAAAGGTCACTACAGCTATGTAAGCGGTGAGACTGGCAGCAAGAGTAATGTTCGCCCAACGAGGGCAACTCAAACTACGGACGGTTTAAACGCCGATCAACCTTCTTACCAAATCCACCTAACGCCAGATAACAAGTACAATGATGGAATAATTCAGACAGGTGCGAAGTGAGAGACAGGACTGAGTCTCCAGAAACCGGTGTTTAAAACACCAAAAGGCAGAAGGAAGCACTATAACCAAGGTAGACAAGGAAAACAATTATCCATACCCCAATGAAGGATGCTGTCAAATTATACGCCATGCTGGACAGCATCGGGTAGATGAGGGAAAGCACACTGCCGCAAATTACGCTAACCTCCAGGGCAGGTAACGGGGGCGTTTGCGGCCAATAGGCAGTAAGATACCGCTGGTTGTAATTCACGAATAATAACACCAGATTCAAACTAGTATCAATCATTAGAAGGCGGCTAATAGCTTCCGCCAACCCGACACACTCCACTTGTTGCGTTTGGTCTCACCGATCCTAGGAGCAGCAACACGCAAAGAACAGCGAGATCTCAAACAGTGGGGGTTTCACTACTGAATAAGGTTCACTCAACTTCAAACGTCCTGGGTTCGGCCGTCGACTACAGCCCCTCTATCCGACAGTGCCTGCACGCCACCAGTGGTCCCTGTCTGTCCTGGAGTTTCGGACCTCCTCGCTGCTCCGTCCAAAGCCGAGCTGCGTCACACACACGACGACCCGGAAATACCAGCGGTCGCACCAAAGATAGTACCACAGTAATGGCTATTGATAGCCGCTGCTGCTGCCACTCTCGGACAAACGGCACTAGCAAACTCAGTGGCAACATTAACAAAAGTAGGAAACGAGACGCCACTACCGCTATTACAAGACGCCAAGTTATGAACGGCAAGAACGCGAGCCGCACACGTCTCATCCACGATCTTTATATTTCTCTAAGATGTTTGGCTCTCAAAGATAGTCCTGATCGCTCTCGATGCTACTCATCATAAACAATTTTGGGAAGCAACAAATCAACCAAGTAATGAAAAAGGGTGTTGCAGCAAATAAGAACACAGACCCACCGTGACAAATAAAATACAATTCAGAGGTGCAGTGTCCTTCAATAAAGCACATGTTACAACTCCAAAGGATCGCTATTAGAGTAATGTTTGGCACTTGTAGTTAATATGTGAGCATACAAATAACAGAATATGAGGCTAACGTCTTCCCTTATGCGCCTTACGATGATACATCTCTCATTTATGTTCATAAATTATCTTCACAATGAATGAGCTTCTATCCATCAGAACAATGGACTATACGTTAGCCACTTATAGAACAATCTCTCTTCCCTTTCTATACGTAGAATTTAGACACCGGTTTCACTCAGATTAAACAATTAATTTTGCACTGTATGATTTCTAATGATGCAACTACAACCAACGTTCTCTCGCCTGCACATTACCACATTTCACAATGAATTTAGATAAATTTAACTGCACTGGACTCTACGGTCATTTTGCATACAGTAGAACCGCGAAGGCTTATCGGAAATTCACACCAGCACTCAGTCATACACGTAATCACTTACCCATGATGATGAGACTGCAACCGACCGCGGTGGTCTTGCGGTTCTAGGCGCTGCAGTCCGGAACCGCGGGACTGCTACGGTCGCAGGTCTGAATCCTGCCTCGGGCATGGATGTGTGTGATGCCCTTAGGTTAGTTAGTTTTAAGTAGTTCTAAGTTCTAGGGGACTGATGACCTAAGATGTTTAGTCCCATAGTGCTCAGAGCCATTTGATAAGACTGCATTTTTTATTGTGATGCGTGGTTCTACCGTTGTTCTAAAGTTCAGACTTCGCCTCACACAGTCAAAATCACTGCCTCATGTACACTCTTAGTGGTGTAGTAAATTGCAGAATAACCTGTTGCTACTCAACTGCTGTTCCAGACACTCGGGGCAGTGCCTGGAAAGCCATTTCTACTGTAAAAGTACTTACTAAATGAAGTTAGCATTTAATCGAAACCGTCAGATGCTGGTCTGTCCATCTGGAAGGACCCAGAACGACTCTCCAGAGCGAAAGCGCTAACGCCAAATCCAGCACTCCGCTCCACTTTATTTATACCTCGGCGCCAATGAGTAATCGCATCATTATTTCATAAATTACTGAAAGAAAATAGCATGTAAGAGAGGAGATCGTTTTCTTAAGCCCTGTCCTCAATTCCTCAAATTCGTAGTTAAGAGTAAATTTAAAATATATTTTTCTTAACCTGAAGGACTGAAGAAAAGTGGGACTATTTTCTCTCGATACTAATATCTCGCAATATCGCCATCAAAGTTCTACAGGGGTGGGTTGCACAACATTCCAACATTCACAATCCCACACACTTTTTGATACCGGAACGATATTACTATACTGAAGTTGTTCTAGGACGTACTAGAAAACTGTCATTTTTCTGCGCAACTGACACTCCCATCTACGTCCGGCCAAATCAACCAGTGCGTCTTCCCGCTCGAGATGACTCAGAGGCTTCTGTACCGGTCATTCGTATGCCTTCTCACTGCCTTCTGCATACTCTCATTTACATTTACTTTGATTAATAATGAAAATATATTAATTCACGTCACCTTATAGCTGGCCTGAATTACTTTGGTTTAAATTTGGATGAAGCCCTTTCATTATCAATATTATTATTATTATTATTATTAAAATTACTATTGAAACCTTTAAATAAAATTGTGAAATAGAATCGGTATATTTATACAGTATTATGTAACATAGTTGTTACGTTACAAATTGTCCCAACAGCACCCACTTTTTACACGAGCAGCACAGAAACTGATTTCGTAGCAACAGGCCCCCACACAATCTCTAGTTAAGAAAAAATTCTGAAATCATACAAAATCATCTTCCATATCAGGGATGGTCTTATATACATCTACGTACATAATCCGCAGGCCACTATACGTTGCATGATGCAGGATACCCTGTACCACTAAATGCCATTTCATTTCCTGTTCTACTCGAAAACAGTGCGAGAGAAGAACGACTGTGTATAAGCCACCGTATGAACCCTAATTTTTCATATCTAATTTTCGTGCTCCTTACTTGAAATGTATGCTGGCGGCAGTAGTATGGTTCTGCTATCAGCTTCAAGTGCCAGTTCTCTAAATTTTCTCAATAGTGTACCTCGAAAAGAACGTCGCCTTCCTTTCACGAATTCCCATTTCAGTTCCCGAAGTTCTCCAGAACACTTGCGTACTGTCCGAACCTACCAGTAACAAATCTACAATCATGCTCATAAATTAAGGATAATGCTGATACATGGTGCTGATACATGCGTGGAGCGTTCCGTGAATTTGAAATTAAA
This sequence comes from Schistocerca gregaria, assembly GCF_023897955.1. NCBI lineage: Eukaryota > Metazoa > Arthropoda > Insecta > Orthoptera > Acrididae > Schistocerca > Schistocerca gregaria. The sequence goes on along the minus strand of NC_064922.1, from coordinate 350,403,145 downwards.
ATATTATATATCGACTTGACAGAAAAACCTAGGAAGTTCTGGTCTTACGTTAAATCAGTAAGTGGATCGAAACAGCACATCCAGACACTCTGGGATGATAATGGCTTTGAAACAGAGGATGACGCGCGTAAAGCTGAAATACTAAACACCTTGTTAAGCAGCTGTTTCACAAAGGAAGGCCGCACTGCAATTCCTTCTCTAAATCCTCGCACGAACGAAAAAATTGCTGACATGGAAATAAGTGTCCAAGGAATAGAAAAGCAACTGAAATCACTCAACAGAGGAAAGTCCACTGGACCTGACGTGATACCAATTCGATTCTACACAGAGTACGCGAAAGAACTCGCCCCCTTCTAACAGCCGTGTACCGCAAGTCTCTAGAGAAACGGAAGGTACTAAATGATAGAAGCATTAGAAAATCGCAGCGAAATGCAGGAAGATCTGCAGTGGATAGGCACTTGGTGCAGGGAGTGGCAACCCTTAACAAAGACAAATGTATTGTATTGCAAATACATAGAAAGAAGGATCCTTTATTGTATGGTTACACGATAGCGGAACAAACAATGGCAGCAGTTACTTCTGTAAAATATCTGGGTGTATGCCTACGGAACGATTTGAAGTGGAATGATCATATAAAATTAATTGTTGGTAAGGCGGGTGCGAGGTTGAGATTCATTGCGAGAGTCCTTAGAAAATGTAGTCCATCAACAAAGGAGGTGGCTTACAAAACACTATACTTGAGTATTGCTCATCAGTGTGGGATCCGTACCAGGTCGGGTTGACAGAGGAGATAGAGAAGATCCAAAGAAGAGCGGCGCGTTTTGTCACAGGGTTATTTGGTAAGCGTGATAGCGTTACGGAGATGTTTAGCAAACTCAAGTGGCAGGCTCTGCAAGAGAGGCGCTCTGCATCGCGGTGTAGCTTGCTGGCCAGGTTTCTAGAGGCTGCGGTTCTGGATGAGGTATCGAATATATTGCTTCCCCCTACTCATACCTCCCGAGGAGATCACGAATGTAAAATTAGAGAGATTCGAGCGCGCACGGAGGCTTTCCGGCAGTCGTTCTTCCCGCGAACTATACGCGACTGGAACAGGAAAGGGAGGTAATGACAGTGGCACGTAAAGTGCTCTACGCCACGCACCGTTCGGTGCCTTGCGGAGTGTAAAAGGGGCGGTTTTCGGGTTTAAATCACCTCGGGGTAAGATCATGCGGTGCATTTCACCTGGGGTCATCGCGCGGTGGCGCTGGCAGCAGTCCACATACGCAGAGGTGTGTTGGTGCATGTCAGGGTAGGGTGCAGCGAGTAAGTGTGCAGACGTTTTCAGACGTCCTAATGGAGACTGTGTATTGAAAATGGCTCAAAGGACACATATTTATGACGTTATGGGGGGGTAGAATACTAGGGCGACTGGAGGCTGGTAAAACGCAGCAAGTTGTAGCACGGGCCCTCCGTGAGCCACAAAGTGTGATCTCAAGATTATGGCAACGATTCCAGCAGACAGGAAACGTGTCCAGGTGCTACAATACGGGACATCCACAGTGGACAACACCACAAGACCGATATTTCACCATCAGTGCCCGCAGACGGCCACGGAGTCCTGCAGGTAGCCTTGCTCGGGACGTTACCGCAGCCACTGGAACAGTTGTCTCCAGACACACAGTCTACAGACGACTGAACAGACATGGTTTATTCGCCCGGAGACCTGCAAGGTGCATTCCACTGACACCGGTCACAGGAGAACCCATTAAGCCTAGTGTCAAGAACACAGTACATTGTCATTGGAACAGTGGTCCCAGGTTATGATCAAGGACGAGTCCACGAATTGTCTGAACAGTGATTCTCGTCGGGTTTTCATTTGGCGTGAACCAGGAACCAGATACCAACCCCTTAATTTCCTTGAAAGGGACCTGTATGGAGGTCGTGGTTTGATGGTGGGGGATGGGATTATGATTGATGCACGTACAACCCTGTATGTCTTTGACAGAGGAACTGTAACAGGTCAAGTGTACCGGGACGTCATTTTGCACCAGTATATCTGCCTTTTCAGGGGTGCAGTTGGTCCCACCTTCCTCCTTATGGAGGTGATAACGCACGGCCCCACCGTGCTGCTATCGTAGAGTAGTACCTTAAAACAAAAAATATCAGGCGAATGGAGTGGCCTGCCTGTTCTCCAGACCTAAATCCCACCGAGCACGTCTGGGATGTTCTCGGTCGAAGTATCGCTGCACGTCTTCAAACTCCTAGGACACTTAAGGAGCTCTGACAGGCATTGGTGCAAGAATGGGAGGCTATACCCCAGCAGCTGCTCGGCCACCTGATCCAGAGTATGCCAACCCGTTGTGCGGCCTGTGTACATGTGCATGGTGATCATATCCCATACTGATGTCGGGGTACATGCGCGGGAAATAGTGACGTTTTTTAGCACTTGTGTTTCGGGACGGTTTTCTCAACTTGACACCAATACCGTGGACTTACAGATCTGTGTAGCGTGTGTTTCCTATGTACCTATGCCATTAGCGCCAGTTTTGTGCAGTGCCAAATTGTGTGTCACCACACTCTGCAATTATTCTTAATTTATGAACATGAGTGTAGTAGTCTGTCCTTGAACTGTTTCGATGCCTTCCTTTAATCCGACTTGGCACGTATCCCAAACACTCGACCAGTACTCAACAATGGGTCGCACTAACGATGTATATTAAATCCCCTTTACAGATGAACAGCAAACCCCAATAAACCAAAGTTGGCCATTCGCTTTCCCTACCACAAACCTTACATGCTCGTTCCATTTCATATCGATTTTCAATGCTGTACCCAGATATTGTTTTGACGTGACTGTGTAAAGTAGGACACTACTAATGCTGTATCCGAAAACTACGGGTGTATTTTTCTTGCCCATCCGCATGAACTTACATTTTTGTCTATATTCGGAGCTAGCTGCCACTCATCGTACCAACTAGATGTTTTGACTGAATCATCTTGTACGCAGCTTGGTGCCCACCCAGTCCACCACATCATTTACGTATGTAGTAAAATTAGAGGTCTTACCGCATTTCCCTGGGACACTACTGATGATACCCTTGTCTTTGATGAACACTTGCCGTCGATGACAAAATACCGGGTTCTGTCACTTAAGAAGTCTTCGAGCCACTCACATATCTGGGAACACATTCCATATGCTCATACCTGCTAACAGTCCGCAGTGGTCATTTTGGGCGGCTTCGCCTATTTTAAAGTTCATTTCTCCTAGAGACCTTCAATGTCATGGTTTACATTTTGTTAGCGAGTCTTGCACCTAGCATACGGTTTATGCGTTCTTGGGATATTAACTGGTGTTGTTTTATTGGATCAAGTGGTATTCTGCATATTCAGTATAGCTCATTGTCATAATTTCCCTATCCATCCACAAAAGCATATCCACCCACGTATCAAAGGAAGCTTATTTCCCATACTTGTATTCCCTTTTCATCTTTCTCCTTAAGGGTCCAGTTTATGCATCCTTATAACAGCGCAGGTATAGCCATAATCTTCTGAAACTACGTGGATTTTCTTTCCCAACGTTCTGCATACAGTTCCACAGAAATAGTTGAATATTCTAACTTATTTTGTATGTCTTTATTTGCAACATAAGTAATATTGCACGCTAAATATTTAAATTTATTACCTTGCTCTATGAGCTGCTTGTTAATTCCGATCTTAGCTCGCCTAGACTGGTGACCTATGAATATCATTGATTTAGTCTTCAAAATGGATATATTCGTATTGTATTCACTGGCTATTTTATTTAAATTAAATTCACATTTTGTAGGTAACATTAATTCTAATTAACAATTACTTGGTCGTCAGCAGAAAGCGATGTACTAACATCCACTTTGTGAGTTGTAAATTGTTCTGTTACGTCTTCGATATATATTGGGCGAAAGGCCTTGTCTGATCCCTTGATTTATTTCAGCTATATTGTGTCTGTGTCCACTGTTTTTATCTGTATATTGTTATTCACATACAAATCCAGCATTGCTCCTGTAAGATTAGCTGGATCCCTCTGTTTCTTAAAATTCCACAGTGTTTGTTTCAGTTTACTTTTCCAAACTTTCCGTGGCCGTTGCAGGCAAGAAAAAGTTGGTAAATTGAATTTACGGCGTTTTTCTATTGGTTGTGTCATGGTGAAGATATAGACCGAGAATAATCATCCTTTGCGGAAAACAGGTTTTTTCGGTGAACTGATAAAACTCTTGTACATAGTTTGCAACATGCATTTGGGAGGCTAATATCTTTGTGGTTCTGACAAATATGTCGATTTTCTTTCTTATAGATTGGGCATATCTAGGCTATATTTCATTCTTCAAGTTTAGAACAAAGTCGCCAGCGTATATTCATAAAATTGAGTATTCTTATTATTGCAGACTTTTGTCCAAATTTTACAGTTCAGTACTGATTTCATTATATCCTTTAGTCTTCCTGTTCATACGAGACATTTATGCATCCTCCAGCGTTGTTAAGTCAAGATTCCCAAATGCTTCAGTTAGAAACATCTGTTTATCGTTCACATTCATCCATGGTTTTTTATAGTATTGTAACCAATTAGTATGAGACACTGTATTTATTTCTAGATTCTCCATATCTTCTTTGTTTAAACATTTGTTTATTTTCTACACTTTATTTTTCCTTCCTCTTACATCATGTCCAATATGTGTGATATACACTCCTGGAAATTGAAATAAGAACACCGTGAATTCATTGTCCCAGGAAGGGGAAACTTGATTGACACATTCCTGGGGTCAGATACATCACATGATCACACTGACAGAACCACAGGCACATAGACACAGACAACAGAGCATGCACAATGTCGGCACTAGTACAGTGTATATCCACCTTTCGCAGCAATGAAGGCTGCTATTCTCCCATGGAGACGATCGTAGAGATGCTGGATGTAGTCCTGTGGAACGGCTTGCCATGCCATTTCCACCTGGCGCCTCAGTTGGACCAGCGTTCGTGCTGGACGTGCACACCGCGTGAGACGACGCTTCATCCAGTCCCAAACATGCTCAATGGGGCACAGATCCGGAGATCTTGCTGGCCAGGGTAGTTGACTTACACCTTCTAGAGCACGTTGGGTGGCATGGGATACATGCGGACGTGCATTGTCCTTGCCGGTCTAGGAATGATAGAACCATGGGTTCGATGACGGTTTGGATGTACCGTGCACTATTCAGTGTCCCCTCGACGATCACCAGAGGTGTACGGCCAGTGTAGGAGATCGCTCCCCACACTATGATGCCGGGTGTTGGCCCTGTGTGCCTCGGTCGTATGCAGTCCTGATTGTGGCGCTCACCTGCACGGCGCCAAACACGCATACGACCATCATTGGCACCAAGGCAGAAGCGACTCTCATCGCTCAAGACGACACGTCTCCATTCGTCCCTCCATTCACGCCTGTCGCGACACCACTGGAGGCGGGCTGCACGATGTTGGGGCGTGAGCGGAACACGGCCTAACGGTGTGCGGGACCGTAGCCCACCTTCATGGAGACGGTTGCGAATGGTCCTCGCTGATACCCCAGGAGCAACAGTGTCCCTAATTTGCTGGGAAGTGGCGGTGCGGTTCCCTACGGCACTGCGTAGGATCCTACGGTCTTGGCGTGCATCCGTGCGTCGCTGCGGTCCGGTCCCAGGTCGACGGGCACGTGCACCTTCCGCCGACCACTGGCGACAACATCGATGTACTGTGGAGACCTCACGCCCCATGTGTTGAGCAATTCGGCGGTACGTCCACCCGGCCTCCCGCATGCCCACTATACGCCCTCGCTCAAAGTCCGTCAACTGCACATACGGTTCACGTCCACGCTGTCGCGGTATGCTACCAGTGTTAAAGACTGCGATGGAGCTCCGTATGCCACGGCAAACTGGCTGACACTGACGGCGGCGGTGCACAAATGCTGCGCAGCTAGCGCCATTCGACGGCCAACACCACGGTTCCTGGTGTGTCCGCTGTGCCGTGCGTGTGATCATTGCTTGTACAGCCCTCTCGCAGTGTCCAGAGCAAGTATGGTGGGTCTGACACACCGGTGTCAATGTGTTCTTTTTTCCATTTCCAGTAGTGTGTTTTTCCCAATGATGGACCATACAAAAATGCACGGAAGTATGTTTTTTAACACAAACCTACGTTTTTTTTAAAATGGAACCACGTTAGTTTTGTTAGCACATCTGAACATATAAACAAATACGTAATCAGTGCCTTTTGTTGCATTGTAAAATGTTAATTACATCCGGAGATATTGTAACCTAAAGTTGACGCTTGAAACCTCCGACGTTCAGTTGCGCGTTGTAACAAACACGGGCCACGGTCGGCGAGCAGCATCTGCAGGGACACGTATATGATGACGACCGTGTTTACGAGTGTGGCTATAGTTCACTGTTGTGGTTTGGTCTAGCTGTCGCAGTGTCCGCATCTAGCGCTTGCTGCTATTGTTATTCTGCATTCGTTTCCGCACGCAGACCAACTGTAGTACACCGTGTTACCAGACGTCTGTGATAGTGCCTAGTGTTGTAGGAACTGTGACCATGGTGTATTCGAACTCTGAAAAGGCGGAGATGATACTCATCTATGGCGAGTGTCAACGAAATGCAGCTGAAGCCTGCAGGGTGTATGCAGAACGGTACCCGGACAGAGAGCATCCAACGTGCTGCACATTGCAAAACATCTACCGCCAACTGTATGCAACAGGTATGGTCGTAGCACGCAAACGGGTCCGTAACAGGCCGGTCACAGGAGAAACGGGTGCAGTTGGTGTATTAGCAGCTGTGGCCATGAATCCACACATGAGCACACTGGACATTGCGAGAGCCGATGGACTGAGTCAAAGTAGTGTCATGCGCATACTGCATCGTCACCGCTTTCACCCGTTTCATGTGTCGCAACATCAGCAATTACATGGTGATGACTTTAATCATCGAGTGCAATTCTGTCAATGGGCATTAACAGAGAATACGTTGCAGTTCTACCTGTTTACCGATGAAGCGGGTTTCACAAACCACGGGGCAGTGAATCTACGGAACATGCATTACTGGTCCGTGGACAATCCTCGCTGGCTCAGACAGGTAGAGCGACAGCGACCGTGGACTGTAACTGTATGGTGCGGAATCATTGGCGGCCACCTCATTGGTCCTCACTTCATTGCAGCGGCCCAAACAGCTGCAACATACATCGCGTTCCTACAGAATGATCTGCCAACGTTTCTCAAAAATGTCCCACTGGAAACGCGTCGACGTATGTGGTATCAGCATGATGGTGCACCTGCACATTCCGTCATTAACACTAGGCTGACCCTTGACAGGATGTTAGACGGGAGTTTCATAGGATGTGGAGGACACATAAATTGGCCAGCCCGTTCTCCTGGTCTTACACCTCTGGACTTCTTTCTGTGGGGTACGTTAAAGGAGAATGTGTACCGTGATGTGCCTACAACCCCAGAGGATATGAAACAACGTATTGTAGCAGCCTGCGGCGACATTACACCAGATGTACTGCGGCATGTACGACATTCATTACGCCAGAGATTCCAATTGTGTGCAGCAAATGAAGGCCACCACAGTGAACATCTATTGGCCTGACATGTCGGGACACACTCTATTCCACTCCGTAATTGAAAACGGAAACCACGTGTGTACGTGTACCTCACCCCTCATGGTAATGTACATGTGCGTCACTGAAAAAGACCCATAAAAAGGTGTTAGCATGTGGACGTAATGTGCTGTTCCAGTCTCTTCTGTACCTAAAGTCCATCGCCGTTCCCTTTGGATCCCTACGTAATTCGGTGCTCTCCTATACACACGATCGAACAGCGGAGGAGTGGTACTCAAGCGTCAACTTTAGTTTACAATATATCCGGATGTAATTAAAATTTACAATGCAACAAACGGCACTGATTAAGGTGTTTGTATATATGTCCACATGTGCTAACAAAACTAACGGGGTTCCTTTCAAAAAAGCGTAGGTTTGTGTTAAAAAACATACTTTCGTGCATTTTTGTATGGTTTGTATTAACCAACTACACTAGTCCCTCTCCTCACGTTCGGTCTGTGGAATCGATTCGTCAGTATTTGATGTGGTTAACGAAATAGATCCAGCGGTAATGTTAGGTGACTCACCCTGTATATATATAACATTAAAAACACAGATTGAACTTTAAAATAACCAACAAACTGCAGGGCCAGATTCATTACTGAAACGGAGGAAAAAACGTTCTAATAAGAACAAATGTCTGGAAATGCATCGTTGTCACGGTAGAAGTTCTTCTGACCACGTGCCGTGTCTACCATGTGTGTTAGAGGCTGTGTGATTGACTCAGCGTACTGCAAGCAGCAGCTCTAGTCTAGAGGTAGCGTCTTTCGTTAGTAACCAAAACGGGTTCGGACGCCTGACCCCGTAAATTTTGAATAAAAATCATTAGCAGTGGCGGTTCACTACTTCTGCATAAGAAGTCACCCCTCAGTCAGCCAAAGGCCTTGTCAAAGAGGGCAGAGGAGCGTACAGTGTTTCAGGGCACGCTTTTGCCCTTACGCTAGGAAACTGCCCCTAAAGGAGGAAAAATAGGCAATAATCTATGACGTAAGGAGGTAGAAGGCAGTGGAAACCACTGTAATAAAGACATATAATGAATCTCCAAAGGACATATGGTCTGTAATTGGAAAAATGCCTTGATGATCCCTCCACTGGCAAAAGATTCCGGGCTAGTCTCCCATTCGGATCTCAGGGAGGGACTTCAAGGGGGAAATGACCATGAGAAAAAGACTGAATAACCAACTAAAGGATAACGTTCTACGAGTCGGGAGGTGGAATGTTAGAAGTTTGAACGTTGTAGGGAAGCTAGAAAAATTGAAAAGGGAAATGTAAGACTCAGTCTAGATTTAATGAGGTCAGAGAAGTGAAATGGAAAGAAGATCAGAATTACTGGCCATATGAGTACAGGATAATATCAAGAGCAGCAGAAAATTGTGTAACAGGAGTGGGATTCGTTATGAACGGGATGCTACGGCACAGAGTGAGTTACTGCGAACAGTTCAATGACAGAGTTCTTATCAGAATCGAGAGCAAACCATCACAAACAACGGTAGTCCACATATACGTACCGACATTGCAAGTGGAAGATGTAGAGATAATCCTCTACTACTTAATCTCTGTATTGAATGGGTATACGAACGTCTCAAAAATGAGATCGACAGGAAGTGCAAAATGGTTAAGCAGGGATGGCTAGAGGACAATTGTAAGGATGTAGAGGCTTATCCCACTAGGGGTAAGATAGATACTGCCTACAGGAAAATTAAAGAGACCTTCGGAGGAAAGAGAACCACTTGTATGAATATCAAGAGCTCAGATGGAAACCCAGTTCTAAGTAAAGAGGGGAAAGCAGGAAGGTGGAAGGAGTATATAGAGGGTCTATACAAGAGCGATGTATTTGAGGACAATATTATGGAAATGGAAGAGGATGTAGATGAGGATGAGATGGGAGATGCGATACTGCGTGAAGAGTTTGAAAGAGCACTGAAAGACCTGAGTCGAAACAAGGCCCCCGGAGTAGACAACATTCCATTGGAACTACTAACGGCCTTGGGAGAGCCAGTCCTGACAAAACTCTACCGTCTGGTGAGCAAGGTGTATGAAACATGCGAAATACCCTCAGACTTCAAGAAGAATATAATAATTCCAATCCCAAAGAAAGCAGGTGTTGACAAATGTGAAAATAACCGGACAATCAGTCTAATAAGCCACAGCTGCAAAATACTAATGCGAATTCTTTACATACGAATGGAAAAACTAGTAGAAGCCGACCTTGGGGAAGATCAGTTTGGATTCCGTAGAAATACTGACCTCACGACTTATCTTAGAAGAAAGATTAAGGAAAGGCAAACTTACGTAGCTAGCATTTGTAGACTTAGAGAAAGCTTTTGACAATGTTGACTGGAATACTCTCTTTCAAATTCTAAAGGTGGCAGGGGTAAAAAACAGGGAGCGAAAGGCTATTTACAATTTGTACAGAAACCAGATGGCAGTTATAAGGGTCGAGGGACATGAAAGGGAAGCAGTTGTTGGGAAGGGAATAAGACAGGGTTGTAGCCTCTCCCCGATGTTATTCAATCTGTATATTGAGCAAGCAGTAAAGGAAGCAAAAGAAAAAGTTGGAGTAGGTATTAAAATTCATGGAGAAGAAGTAAAAACTTTGAGGTTCGCCGATGACATTGTAATTCTGTCAGAGACGGCAAAGGACTTGGAAGAGCAGTTGAACGGAATGGACAGTGTCTTGAAAGGAGGGTATAAGATGAATATCAACAAAAGCAAAACGAGGATAATGGAATGTAGTCAAATTAAGTCGGGTGATGCTGAGGGAATTAGATTAGGAAATGAGACACTTAAAGTAGTAAAGGAGTTTTGCTATTTGGGGAGCAAAATAACTGATGATGGTCGAAGTAGAGAGGATATAAAATGTAGACTGGCAATGGCAAGGAAAGCGTTTCTGAAGAAGAGAAATTTGTTAACATCTAGTATAGATTTAAGTGTCAGGAAGTCATTTCTGAAAGTATTTGTATGGAGTGTAGCCATGTATGGAAGTGAAACATGGACAATAAATAGTTTGGACAAGAAGAGAATAGAAGCTTTCGAAATGTGGTGCTACAGAAGAATGCTGAAGATTAGATGGGTAGATCACATAACTAACGATGAGGTATTGAATAGGATCGGGGAGAAGAGAAGTTTGTGGCACAACTTGACGAGAAGAAGGGATCGGTTAGTAGGACATGTTCTGAGGCATCAAGGGATCACCAATTTAGTACTGGAGGACAGCGTGGAGGGTAGAAATCGTAGAGGGAGACCAAGAGATGAATACACTAAGCAGATTCAGAAGGCTGTAGGTTGCAGTAAGTACTGGGAGATGAAGATGCTTGCACAGGATAGAGTGGCATGGAGAGCTGCATCAAACCAGTCTCAGGACTGAGGACCACAACAACACAATATGCGATTGTATTGGAAGGAGTAGAAGAGAGGGCTACGGGAGAATTTGGGCTTGGTGCTAGGAATGTGAGAGGAGAAAGACTAATTGAGATCCACAAAAAATGTCAGCTAGAAATAGCAGATAACTCTGGTCAAGAATCACAAGAGCTGGAGGTATACTTGGAAAAAACAGGAGATACGGGAAGATATCAGTTAGATTACATTACGGTCAGGCAGACATTCCATTAGTTACTAGAATGTAAGGCGTACCCGGGAGCACATACACACTCAGATCACGATTTAGTTGTGATGAAGAGTAGCGTTAAGTTTAAGAGATTAGTTATGAAGAATCAGTGCGCAAAGATGTGGGATACGGAAGTACTAAGGAATGACGAGATACGCTTGATGTTCTCTAAGGCTATAGATACTGCGATAACGAAGCACAATAGGCTGTCCAGTTGAACAGGAATGGGCAACTGTAAAGAAGGCAATCACAGCCTTCTGGTCAAGTGAATACAGGGTTATAATTACAAATTCAAACAGGGTTAATGCAGGAGTAGGTTTAATAATGAATAAAAAAAAAGAATGCGGGTAAGCTACTACAAACAGCATACTGAACGCATTATTGTGGCCAAGATAGATACGAAGCCCACGCCGACCACAGTAGTATAAATTTATATGCCAACAAGCTCTGCAGATGACGAAGAGATTGATGAAATGCATGATGAGTTAAAAGAAATTATTCAGATAGTGAAGGGAGACAAAAATTTAATAGTCATGGGTGACTGGAATTCAATAGTAGGCAAAGAAAGAGAAGGAAAGGTAGTAGGTGAATATGGAATGGGGGTAAGGAATGACAGAGGAAGCCGCCTCGTAGAATTCTGCACAGAGCATAACTTCATCGTAGCAAACACTTGGTTCAAGATCATGAAAGAAGGTTGTATACATGGAAGAAGCATGGAGGTACTGGAAGGTGTCAGATACATTATATAATGGTAAGACAGAGATTTAGGAACCAGGTTTTAAATTGTAAGACATTTCCAGGGGCAGATGTGGACCCTGACCACAATCTGTTGGTTATGAACTGTAGATTAAAACTGAAGAAACTGCAAAAAGGTGGGAATTTAAGGAGATGGGACCTGGATAAACTGAAAGAACCAGAGGTTGTACAGAGTTTCGGGGACAGCATAAGTGAACAATTGACACGAATGGGGGAAAGAAGTACAGTAGAAGAAGAATGGGTAGCTTTGAGGGATGAAGTAGTGAAGGCATCAGAGGATCAAGTAGGTAAAAAGACGAGGACCAGTAGAACTCCTTGGGTAAGAGAAGAAATATTGAACTTAATTGACGAAAGGAGAAAATATAAAAATGCAGTAAATGAAGCAGGCAAAAAGGAATACAAACGTCTGAAAAATGAGATCGACAGGAAGTGCAAAATGGCTAAGCAGGGATGGCTAGAGGACAAATGTAAGGATGTAGAGGCGTATATCACTAGGGGTAAGTTAGATACTGCCTACAGGAAAATTAAAGAGACCTTTGGAGAAAAAAGAACCACTTGCACGAATATCAAGAGCTCAGATGAAAACCCAGTTCTAAGCAAAGAAGGGAAAGCAGAAAAGTGGAAGGAGCATATAGAGCGTTTATACAAGGGCGAAGTTCTTGAGGACAATATTATGGAAACGGAAGAGGATGTCGATGAAGATGGAACGGGAGATATGATACTGCGTGAAGAGTTTGGCAAAGAACTGAAAGACCTAAGTCGAAACAAGGCCTCGGGAGTAGACAACAATCCATTAGAACTACTGATAGCCTTAGGACATCCAGGTCTTACAAAACTCTGCCATCTGGTAGTAAGATGTATGAGACAGGCGAAATACCCTCAGACTTCAAGAAGAATACAATAATTCCAGTCGCAAACAAACCAGGTCTTGACAAATACCATATCTCAAACTAAATTTACAGGAGACGTAGTCATCTATTCGAAATAAAAAGATGTGTTGGATAAGGGGAAGAATTATCTACTGTTTACTATGTTTAAGAGAAAAAGTAAGGATTTGGTATGTGGAGCTACAAAATCACAAAACTGAACCAATTATTCTCGGAGACCAAACGCATTACCTTAAGGTAAACTAGTTCGTTTTGCAAACGATTTTTCAATGATTTCAGAAAATGTAACAGAAGCAGTTATTCAATGAAATCTTCTGGAAAAAAATAGGGAAGCGAATTGATCTCAGATTCTTCACCTGAAAAAAAAAAATCATGACAAACATAAAAAATTCACCAAAATATTTTGTTGGTGAAAAGTTCATAACGCTTTCGTTTTGCATGTTGGTATTCCTGTTGTCCCCTATCGTTATTTGAGTTTACATACTGTCATTTTGTCATTTGGAGATAGCAAGTGGAGCTGTGGACGCTAGAAAATACAGTGCCAAATGGAGAAATCGTAACATTTCCAACATATTTTTCTGTTTCAATTCAGTAGAGGACTGATAGCAGCAGAGACAGCCAGAAACAATTGGGTCGTGTATGAGAATCATGCCACTGGACAGAGCACAGAAACAAATTGGTTTATTCATTTTAAGCAGGATGTGAAACGCCCAGCTTAACCCGCAGGACAGGACAGGTAGTTTAAATTGTTGAAATGGGCCAAAATAAGCGGTTGTCAGTTACAGTCGGACATACGACTTTATTATTTAATCAAACATTAAAAGAGCCCAATTTTTTTTAATACGCAGTTTTAATCTTTGAGTCTTAATTAGCTGCTGAATGAAAGTTTAATTTAAAAACGGCTGAAGGCCAATAACTGACAACGCAAGCATAATCAGAACTTCAAAAGACAAGCCTTATCTTACAACTGTTCTTTAGTTAGGCTGAAGACACAAAGAATCACACACTTCAAGAGTAAACAAGTTAAATTCAAATCGGCTGTAGGCCCTACACTTATAATTCAACAAGATTAAAATTTGTAAAATACCAAAGACCATACGTGAAACAGTTCTTTGAACTAGGCTGAAGGCCTAAAGAATCTTATGCCTTAAAGGCAAAACAACTTAAATTATAGAACTCGGCTAGAAGCCATACAAGTACAAACAAAAATTAAAAAAATTTAAAAAAGGCAGTTCACCCAAGGGCGCTCAGATGTTCGAGGAACGGCCTAGAATTCAAACACTAGCGCTCGCTTAGGTGAGACATGCAGTCGAGCCAGCCATTCATGATCCGACGACAACCCAACCGACCGACAAGACAACTTCCACTTCACCCGACCATGTGGTGGTGGTGGTTAGTGTTTAACGTCCCGTCGACAACGAGGTCATTAGAGACGGAGTTCAAGCTCGGGGTAGGGAAGGATTGGGAAGGAAATCGGCCGTGCTCTTTCAAAGGAACCATCCCGGCATTTGCCTGAAACGACTTAGGGGAATCACGGAAAACCTATATCAGGATGGCTGGAGACGGGATTGAACCGTCGTCCTCCCGAATGCGAGTCCATTGTGCTAACCACTGCGCCACCTCTCTCGCTATTCACCCGACCAGGGCATTACATGGTTTTAATGGAACAACGTAGACGATATTGGCGCTCACAACGAATCATACATGGAGCTGTCAAACTACACGCCGTGCTGGACAGCAACAACGCGGTGAGGAAACTACATTGCCTGAAATTTACATCAACGTCCAGGGCAGGTAACCGGAACTTTAACGGCCACAAGGCAGAAGATTCCGCTGGTGCGCTTCAATTCAAATAACCAAATACAGTGAAACTACACCGGAGGGTGGCTAAAATTTTCCAACTTGAAAACAACGTTGTTGCTCGCGGGAATATCCCAACAGCCAATAGCCGGCCGTGGTGGCCGAGCGGTTCTAGTAGTCTGGAACCGCGCTACCGCTACGGTCGCAGGTTCGAATCTGCCTCGGGCATGGATTTGTGTGATGTCCTTAGGTTAGTTAGGTGTAAGTAGTTCTAAGTTCTAGGGGACTGATGACCTCAGCAGTTAAGTCCCGTAGTGCTCAGAGCCATGTGAAACAAAAGCCGACAACGAACTCCAAAGGCACAATGTGAACAGTCTTGACTTGCTGGTAGATTAAATCAAAACTCAACTTTCGTGTCCAGGGTCGGTGAGTCTCGGACCTCGTAGCAATGGGAACAGCCCCACACACACCGACACCGCGTAGAGACCGCCAGAAAATTCCTCGCTGCTCCACGCCAACCGACCGACTGCCCAGGGCCGGAAACGGTGATAGGACCAAGTATACGTCGCCCGATGAGACGACCAACCGAACGACCAACCAACTGTCGTCCCGATCCAATCTCCCTCCGTCGGACAGTTCATGTGTGTCGCCAGCGGTCGGCGAGTACTGGCTTTCGGCGCTTCACCGGCGCTCTGTTCCCCGATTTCACTGCTGTTGCGTCCCGACTGCACTGCTGGTCCCTCCCGAACTGGCTGCCAGACACACGACGAAACGGAAATACTATCGGTCGCTCCAGAGATGGTATGACAGTACACTTATCGATATGCGCTGCTCCTGCCGCTCACGGGCAAGTAAGGCTGGAAGTTAGTGACACCAGTAAATGAACTAAGAAAACGAGACGGCAATACCGTAATAGAAAATGAAAAACAATAAATAGCATGAACACGAGCCGTGCACGGCTCAGGATGGTTTTGACGTTAGTCACTCTCCCCGTTCAGGATGACCTTCGGGGTTTGCTTAAGATCGTTTTAACGCATTAATCCACAATAAACCACGTCAGTGTACTTGAAAAATGACAGTTGTGATGAAGAGACATTTGCATACAAGGGGGAAGTTTCTTACCCCATGTTCTAATCCAAAATCACAAAAATCAGCAGGTGGTCATATATGAGCCTCTGCTTACTTGTCAATAACTGCTTCGTAAACAATACCGGTCATTCCTATACTGTATCGTTACTGCTGACGAGAAAACACTGACAAAAGAAAGCCGGCCGGTGAGGCCGAGCGGTTCTAGGCGCTTCAGTCTGGAACCGCGCGACCGGTACGGTTGCAGGTTCGAATCCATCCTCGGGCTTGGATGTGTGTGATGTCCTTAGGTTAGTTAGGCTTAAGTAGCTCTAAGTTCTAGGGGACTGATGACCTCAGATGTTAAGTCCCATAGTGCTCAGAGCCATTTGACAAAAGAAAACACTATACAAGAGTTGAGTCGGAAAGTCATTCCGCACTCACCTTGTTCACTTGATCTTGCGCCCTCAGATTTTCGCCTTTTGCACTTTCTATCGAACAACCTTCAAGGCACTTCCTTTCCCGATGAAAATACACTCCGAAGTTCTCTCGACGAGTTATTCGCCTCAAAACCATGTAGTTTCTACAGTCACTGAATCGAAAAGTTACTCCAGCGTTGGCAGACAATTATAAATAGTGGGGAAGAATATATACTTCATTAGTGGAGTCCCTGTTATGTGTATCTGTTGTGTTTAGTAAATTTATGGAGAAACGCTTAGAACTTCTGCACCAACCCAATACGTGTTAAAGACTAACACGAACAGTAGAGCCAGTTATGAAGTTTGAATATCTTGAAGAAACTATGTGGCAGAATGGTCTAGAGAAATTTTCTGTAAGTGTAGGAGTTAGTAAAATGGGGAGAGCATATGGTTTGACAAAAGAAATCTGCAACAAGATATGGTATCTAGGAAAACCAAACTAAAACACTATACCAGAGTGGTAACACCAGAATGTTCATACACATGTGAATTCGTAACGATGAACTTCAAGCACGCGTGAAAAATGAGTTACTGGAAAAACAATCGGTGCAATACAAACTACAGACGGTTGGAAAAAGAGAAGTAATGAGGAAGTCTACGTAAATGTAAAGAAAATAGCAGAAGTAATGCAAAGTTTAATTAATCTTCTCTGCACACCTTTACTAGATGAATGAGGACAGCCTAACGAAACAAGTATTCCTGTATTCCTGGAGAACGAAATCTCTATCACAGAGAATAGAAAAGAACTGAAAAGAAACAGTATAAAAGAATTGAAAGTAGCAGAAACTCTTTTAGGAATGAAGTACTAATTTTAGAATACCTTCACGGCAGAAGAAATCGAGAAAAACTTATACTGAACATGGGGAGAAGATGAAGGAGTAACGGAAAATAGGAAACAACAAAGGAAGAAGAGTAACTGAATTTCTTACGTGGCCCTGCTTGCTCAATACGAAGATAAAAAACAACAGCTTAAAAAACTAGTCCCGCTTATTACTCAAGACACTTCACTTGTAGCCTTCATAAGTGTAAAGTAGACTGATAGCAGTTTCTCCATCTCCATATGTAGTGTTTGTTTTTTCCTACGAGTGTGATCCCAGAATGTAACAAGCGACGAAAAAAGGTTCCAGTGTATCTAAACTCAAGTTTGCAGATCAAGTTTCGGCACCATGCGGTGGATACGCATGTATAGAACAGCTACCACTGAGAACACCTGACACTTCGTTGAAGGCTAAGCCTCATTAACTCCAAAAAATCTAAATACAAGATGTAACAGAATGTCAAAGAACTATGTATTAATGCTACCTCTCACATTTCCACTTAAGAGTATGGCACATGACTATGACAAATAACCTACACTGCATTTATATATACATAATTATTTAGTAAGCCACACTCTACAAGTAATACAGAACTGTTTCCACGTTCGAGAGTGAACTCCCTTTCCACAAAATCTACAGACTGTAGTACGTCAATGAAGGAATGTACAAAACAAACCTGTCATCTATATACTAACTCAACTAGTCGCTTTACTGTATGTGGCAAAGAATGCATTCCCTCTTCTTACTCCATTCGCGGACGTTTGTGAGAAAGGAAGATCGTCGGTAGCCTTGCATATGAGCTAGAAATTCTCTAATCTTAGTGTTGAAGTCAATTTTCGAGATATATTTTAGTTGAAATAGTTCATCACTCGATTTGTTTTGGTGCATACAGACTCCAAATTAAATTTTATGTCTAAGGCTCCTCGTAGTGCACAATGTCGAACGTAGTTCGTTGGGAGTATCTTGGACATTTTCGCGCTAACTGAACAAACTCATGATGAACAGCGGAACTCTTCTTTGGTCCTATTCTCTCTCTCTCTCTCTCTCTCTCTCTCTCTCTCTCTCTCTCTCCACTGCCAGTAAAACTTGGCAAGGGTACCGACATATTCACCAACTGCTCTGAGTGTAAAACGTGACAACATGGCAGGAAGAGAACCTATTCCCACCTAAGGTAGTTTCTGTTTTGAGGTTGCTTGCTTCCACCCTGTATATCCTCATCACAGGTCCAAATAGAGCTTGGCAACACTAAGTGCTATATGGCAATTTATGCCCAAAAATGTGACACAACTTATTTTTATAATGTAAAATGCAGATCCTAATAGTCGCTATAGTCAGTTCTTGAAAACTGTATGAAAACAGCAGACGATATTAACCACCACCAACGACTGCTTTGCTAATTATTACTTCTTTTCTGCAGCCTTGGGGCCGTTCTTTAGCTATCTCATAACAAGGAAGTTAACTTAGAAGGACCGGAATGTCATAAACCTCTTCAGCGCTGAAAGCCACCCTTGAGCAGGTACAGAACAGAGAAATTGCACTGCCTGTTTCCGCACAGCAGGCACATAGTAGGGTGGTCTGCATTTCGTAGAAAACGCATTGTGGAAGACTCCAGAGGGAATCTTTTCTGGCGAGACAAGATCTGGAAGCCAGGTGAAGAACTCAAGAGCTTGAGACCATGGAGTTGTGGCTGCACCATGCAGAAATGTTTCTTTAAATCAGATTAAAATAACCTGTGACTGGCTCACAGTAATTATTTTGGTAGAAGATTCGTTTTCCCATGATTTTCTGTGTGCAAGCCCTATGGTTGGCTGGGATTGGATATATGTCATGTGATTGGGAGAGATTCTATGACTTCTTTCGTGCACTACACCATTGTTGTTTAACCATGACAAAATCTGCAAGAATAGGTATTTGTTATACTCGTATATAAAATTTCTAGCGAACCCAGCAATGCTTGACAATTTCTAAATATGTATCAACATTCTAATCCCCTTCTCCCGCTCCCTTTCTGTCCATCTGCTCGCACCCTTCTCTTTGTCCATCTCCCCTTACTCCCCCTCTCTCTGTCATCTCCTCTCCTCTCTCTCTCTCTCTCTCTCTCTCTGTCCATTTCATCCTTCCGCTACCTCTCACCACCTCCTCATTCTGCCTTTCTCTTTCCATCTCCTCCTTTCCCATCTCTGTATGCATTTCCTTCACCCTTTGTGTCCATCTTCTCTTCCCCCTCCCTCTGACCTTGCACCTTGTTTATTGTTATTGCCAACTAAACTTTGTTTTGGAACTGAAGTCGATTAAATTGGATGAGTAAATCGACTAGGTTCATTGGTGTACGCGGCATTACAGACCTCTCCTGCTGCTGGATATGTGAGGATAGTAGCTTCATTGACAGTGTTTCACATAATTTTAATCTTCAAATGGGTAGAATTACTAAGTTTCGGACAATCTATGGCCCATAGTGGTATTCTAATCATAAGGTGATAAGCCATAAACATAATTTTCCTGTTTTCTGTGAAAACCGAAAATGAGGAAGAAAACAAAACAGCACATGGCTAAGTATACAATTTTTGTTTAAAACTGTGTATAAGGGGAAAAATTTTGTCTGATGATTTAAATGCCCAACTATTGTAGTTTGAAACTAACTGCAAGAAAGAAAGCGATTTATTTCAAACAACATTCTTAACAACAGGTACAGTCTTGCAATCATTGATAACCTGGATGACGAACAAACATCGGTGGTTGTGGGCAGAAGTCTCCAGTCCTGCTGTTTTTGAGGTCCCAATTTGTGGGGAACATTTTTATGATTTGGCTAAGCTTTTTAATAACATGGATTTGCGTGTTGTATTAACTAGTGGTAATAAAATACAGCGGAATTATATTCACAATGAACACCTCCACGGAGATAAGTATGCAGTGTGAGGCATAAACAAACTAGAGTTTAAAGATTGTGGAATGTAATATGTAGGCGAGGCTGACAGTATGTATAACATGGGGTTCGATGAACAAGTGTTAACTAAGAAAAGCCAGGTTAAACAGAATTCTGCGTTTGCTGAGCAAGTCAAGCAAGTACCAGTCTCCCACACTAGAAAACTTAAGAATAACTACATCTTGCTTAGATGGGGAAAAGGCTGAACCTGCTCGACGAGCTAGAAAATATTAAATGTCTCTATGGTGATAAGGACAAGTTTCTATACGATCAGCTGATTGGCAGAAATCAAAATATATTATGATACACTGCTACCAGAGCTTAGAATGTTGCTGAAACGATACCTTTTATTCTAAGTTGAGCACTATTTTTTAACTTGTTCGTTTTATTATGAAGCCAATTCTACTTAGATAGGGGAGGGGCTTTCAACGGCATTATTTTATGATTGGCGATTTTACCTTTTTATATTTTTTACTTTATATTTATTTATTTTAATGGCTAAAAGTAGGTCTTTGTTTCCCATTTGCAATATTTACAGCTGGCCCTGATCCTGGTGCCTTGATCTTTGGGTTCGCTGATCTTCAATGCACGTCCTGTACATGCCTTTTAAAATTCTGAGTGTGGTATTTGCTTATCCGAATGTCGGAATGACCTGTTTGATGTCACTCGGCTCGAAAAGTAAGCTGAAGACATGGCGAGTTCATGTGTTTTCCCACTAAATGTGTAGTTGCTATTGCACAGCACTAAGGTCGTATCAGTAGAAAATTCGGAAGACAGTGTTTATTTCCGGAGGTGGAGCATATTTCTTCGGGCAGCTACAGACGTAGCTCACAGAAAGTGGAAATTAATCTCCAGGAAAATAAGATTTCTTGCATTGGGCACAAAAAAAAGAGAAGCGGGAGGTAAACGTCCCCTCCCACGCACGTGCTCCCAAGACGTCAGCGGAATAAAAAATAAAACCACTGCCGCGAAAAGAACCCGACGTTATTAAGCGGAACGGTTGAATGCAAAACGTAGACACGGAAACTGTTTTGAGCAACAAAGCTTTGTGCGTGCGCGGTGTAATAGGAACGCGCGGGGAAGGGGAAAAGGGGAGGGAGGTAGAGAGAATTCAATTTCTGCGCAGATCAAACAGACGGACGGAACGGCTGCCGGTGGGGCGTGGCTGCTGTGTGGACGGCTACGTCTACGGTTGCGCCGCGGACGCACGCCCGTTGCCGCGGCAACAGCAGCCACGGCGGCGGCAGAAGCACCCGCGGCCACGCGCCACAGCCGGCGGGCGACGCGCTTAATTAAGCCGAGGCCAGAGCTGCTCAGCCCAGCTGAGCACCACAGCGCGGCGTGGCGCGTGCGCACCAACACCACCACCACCACCACGACCACCACCACCACGACCACCCTCCCTGCCCGCCCGAGGCGCCACCTAAGGAGATGAACGCCCATCCGCTGCCAGCCGTGTGCCAACCGGGGCGCGTTACTACACGCTGAACACACCGTGCCGTTCTTTACCCTGCTACGTGCACCATTCATAAGGCATGCGACTTAAATGTCCATAAGAAATGCTGTGCACAAAGCATACAATAATTTCCAGAGTAACATATTGGCGAAATTCTGTGTGAATTAGGGCTGTTGTAGCATCCGTATTAGTTCGCATACAATACAAAGATTAAAATCTAGAACTCAGTTCGAAATTCAGGATGATACTCTGATGATATTAAAAATTTCTGCAGCTACATCTACATACATACTCCGCAATCCACCATACGGTGCGTGGCGGAGGGTACCTCGTACCACAACTAGCCTCTTCTCTCCCTGTTCCACTCCCAAACAGAATGAAGGAAAAATGACTGCCTATATGCCTCTGTATGAGCCCTAATCTCTCTTATATTATCTTTGTGGTCTTTCCGCGAAATGTAAGTTGGTGGCAGTCAAGTTGTGCTGCAGTCAGCCTCAAATGCTGGTTCTCTAAATGTCCTCAGTAGCGATTCGCGAAAAGAACGCCTCCTTTCCTCTAGAGACTCCCACCCGAGTTCCTGAAGCATTTCCATAACACTCGCGTGATGATCAAACCTACCAGTAACAAATCTAGCAGCCCTCCTCTGAATTGCTTCTATGTCCTCCCTCAATCCGACCTTATAGGGATTAGTGTTTTATAAGTGGTCTCCTTTACAGATGAACCACATCTTCCCAAAATTCTACCAATGAACCGAAGACGACTATCCGCCTTCTCCACAACTGCCATTACATGCTTGTCCCACTTCATATCGCTCTGCAATGTTACGCCCAAATATTTAATCGGCGTGACTGTGTCAAGCGCTACTCTATTAATGGAGTATTCAAACATTACGGGATTCTTCTTCCTATTCATCTGCATTAATTTACATTTATCTATATTTAGAGTTAGCTGCCATTCTTTTCATCAATCACAAATCCTGTCCAAGTAATCTTGTATCCTTCTACAGTCACTTAACGACGACACCTTCCCGTAAACCACAGCATCATCAGCAAACAGCCGCACATTGCTATCCACCCTGTCCAAAAGAACATTTATGTAGATAAAAAACGACAGCGGACTTACCACACTTCCCTGGGGCACTCCAGGTGATACCCTCACCTCTGATGTACACTCACTATCGAGGACAACGTACTGGGTTCTATTACTTAAGAAGTCTTAGAGCCACTCGCATATTTGGGAACCAATCCCTTATGCTCGTACCTTAGTTAGGAGTCTGCAGTGGGGCACCGAGTCAAACGGTTTCCGGAAGTCAAGGAATACGGCATCTGTCTGATACCTTCATCCATGGTTCGCAAGATATCACGTGAAAAAAGGGGGAGTTGCGTTTCGCAGGAGCGATGCTTTCTAAAGCCGTGCTGATGCATGGACAACAACTTCTCTGTCTCAGGGAAATTTATTATATCCGAAATGAGAATATGTTCGAGAATCCTGCAACAAACCTATGTTAAGGATATTGGTCTGTAATTTTGAAGATCCGTCCTTCTACCCTTCTTATATACAGGCGGCACCTGCGCCTTTTTCCAGTCGCTCGGGACTTTACGTTGAGCAAGAGATTCACGATAAATGTAAACTAAGTAAGGAGCCCATGCAGTAGAGTACTCTCTGTAAAACCGAATTGAAATCCCATAAGGACCCGGCGATTTATTTATTTTCGACTCGGGATGTTGAATGTCAAACGCACACCTGAATCGTTGAATGCTAAAAGTGTAACCGCAAGCGCCAAAGACGGCATAATGTCGCTGACTTGTTTCATTAGTCTTAGTTTTTATATAACTGCTAAGTTTAATAACGTTAAGAAGGAGCGACTCAAGCTTTAATTTTACATGAAGGTAGACGTGTTCTACACTGAAGTATTTCTAACTAACTGTCATACACCGTCTTAGGCACGTAAGAGAAATTACTTGTTTGAAGTTAAATGTGAATGAAAGTGTGATCTCAAATGCATGGAGAGTGTTGCTGAATACATGTATGAAATTAAGGTGCGTCTTCGGAATTAATTTTTGATGTAGTAAGAAACGTTATCACTGAGTGAGTGCTACGCTATAGGCTGGGGTTGCACATAATTCGGTTACGTGGGAGAATCTGCAACTTCTACACATCTGCAAAGTCTTAATACACCTCTTGTCATCACTGCACAACTTAGCTACCCAGTGCCTCCAGAATTAAGTTGCCAGCTTGGTACCTCATCGTGTTTGGTCAGAGGGCTGGCTGCTCTAATAAGAAAAATAATAATAAATAAAACTGAGTGGAAGGATCTACGATGAACTCGATCGGGTGTCTGGTGACGTCCACTCCGACCAAATGCAGTCACAAAAAAGAAGTAGCGTCTTAGATCAGTAATAAGAACGGTCTCGATCCAGGTTCGAACACCTCCCCTCTAAATTTTGAATAAAAATCATCACCAGTGGCGGCCGAATACTACCGGTATAAAAAGCAACTCTTATTCAGCCAACGATCTTGTCAAAGAGGGCGGAGATGCAGATAGAGGTCACTGCCCTCTTTTGCTCTTAGGCTGGGAAAATGCCTGTTAAGGCGGAAGGATCAGCAGTGATCAACGGCATCAGGATGCAGGAACAATGTAAACCACTGCACTAAGAACACATAATGTATATCCATAAGACATGTCGTCTGTAATTGAAAAAGTCTCATGATGATCTCCCCACTGGCAAAAAATTCCAGACTAGTTCCCCAATCGGATCTCTGGGAGTGGACTGCCAAACAGAAGGTGACTATGAGAAAAAAATTAAATAACCAACGAAAGGGTGACGTTCTACGAGTTGGAGCATTATATGTCAGAAGTTTGGACGCGGTAGGGAAGCTAGAAAATCTGAAAAGGGAAAGCTATGGCTCAATCTAGATATTTATTTCATAAATGAAGAAATTCTTCCAGTTGTATTTAAGTTGTCGATTTTATTTTTCCAACAACTTTCAACGTTGTAACGTCATCTTCAGGCCCATACACTTGTTGACGTCAACTGCGTGCGGCTGATACTAGAAGTCAGTAGTGAGATATGGACGTGCTCCGTGTGGAAGATGGTTAGTAACCAACCACCACACATACGGAGCACGTAAGTAACCAACCACCTTCCACACGGAGCACGTCCGTATCTCACCACTGACTTCTAGTACTAGCCGCACGCAGATGACGTCAACAAGTGTATGGGCCTGAAGATGACGTTGTTACAAAGTTGAAACTAGTTGCCAAAATAAAATCGACACCTTAAATACAGCTGGAGGAATTACTTAACTTTTAAAATAAATTTATACCAGCTGAAGTCCCACTGCCCTCCATTTCAACTATGGATGTACGAACGTCAATCTAGATATAGTGGGGGTCAGAGAAATCAAATGGAAAGAAGACCAGGGTTACTGGTCATACGAGTAAAGGGTAATATCAACAGCAGCAGAAGTGGTACAACAGAAGCAAGATTCATAATGAATAGAAAGGGAGGGCAGAGAGTGAGTTACTGTGAGTAGTTCAGAAATAGGGTGGTTCTCATTAGAATCGACAGCAAACCAACACCGACAACGATAGTTCAGGTGTACATGCCGCCGTCGCAACCAGAAGAGATAGAGAAAGTATATGCGGATATTGAACGAGTAATTCGTACATAAAGGGAGATGAAAATCCTGTAGTCATGGGGATTGGAATGCGCTGTGGGAGAAGGTGCAGGAGAAATGGTTAAGGGAGAATATGGACTTGGTACTAGGAATGAGAGAGGAGAAAGAGTAATAGAGTTCTGCAATAAATGTCAACTAGTAATAGCGAATACTCTGCTCAAGAATCAAAATAGGAGGTACACTTGGGAAAGGTCGACAGATACGGACAGATTTTAGTTAGATTATATCAAGGCCAGGCAGATATTCCGAAAGCAGATATTGGATTTTAAGGCTTACCCAGGAGCAGCTAGACCCAGATCACAATTCAGTAGTGACGAAGAGTAGACTGAAGTTTAAGAGACTTATCACGAAGGAACATTGGGTAAAATAGTGTCATATGGAACCACTAAGGAATGGAGAGATATAATTGAAGTTGTCCAAGACTATAGACACTGCGATAATAAATAGCTCAGTAAGCAGTTCAGTCGAAGAGGTATGGACATATCTAAAAAGCGCTGTCACAGAAGTTGGAAAGAAAATGTAAGTATAAACAAGGTAATTACGAAGAAACCATGGATAAGAGAAGAAATATTTCCCTCGAACGACAGAAGAAGGAAATACAAAAATGTTCAGGGTAATACAGAAATACAGAGGTAAATGTCAGTTAGGAATTAAATAAATAATAAGTGTAGCGAAACTAAGGAGAAAAGGCTGCATGACAAAATTGAAAAATAAATGATTATCGGAATGACTGATTCAGCATATAGGAAAGTCAAAACAACAGTCGATGAAATTAAAGGTAAGAACGGTAAAGTTAAGAGTGCAATGGGAATTCCATTGTTAAACGCAAAGTACACAGCGGTGAGGTGGAAAGAGCACATTGAAGGCCTCTATGACGGGGAAAACTTATCCGATGACGCGATAGAAGAAGAAATAGTGGTGGATATAATAGAGATAGCGGTTTCAGTAATAGAATCAGAATTTAGAAGAGCTTTGGAAGGCTTAAGATCGGATAAAGCAGAAGGGTTAGAAACCATTCCATCAGAATTTCTAAAACCATTGGGAAAGTGGCAACTAACAAGTATTTACGTAGGTGTGTAGAATGTATGAGTTAGGCATTATACCATCTGAGTTTCGGGAACACATTATACACACAGTTCCGAAGATTGCAAGAGCCGAAAAGTGCGAGAATTATCGCTGAATCAGCTTAAGAGCTCATGCATCCAAGTTTCTGACAAGAATTGTGTGCAAAAGAATGGAAAAGATAATTGAGGATCTCTTAGGTGACGATCAGTTTGGCTTTAGGAAAGGTAAAGGCACCAGAGACGGAGTTCTGACGTTATAGTTGAGAATGTAAGGACGAGTGAAGAAAATTCAAGACACGTTTGTAGGATTTGTCGACCTGGAAAAACCGTTCGACAATGTTAAATGGTACAAGATGTTTAAACCTATGAGAAAAATAGGGGTAAGCGATAGGGAAAGACGGATAATATAAAACATGTAAAAAGAACCAAGAGCGAACGTGTGGAAGAGCAAGAACGAAGTGCCTGGATCAAAAAGGATGCTGGAGAGGGATGTAGTCTTTCGTCCCTACATTTAATCTGTACATCGAAGAAGTAATGAGGGAAACAAACCAAAGGTTCAAGAGTGGAATTACAATTCAAGCTAAAAGGACATCAATGACAAGGTTTGCCAATGACATTGCTATCCTCAATTAAAGTGAAGAAGAGTTGCAGGATTTGCTGAATGGAATATAAAGTCTAATGACTACAGAATGTGAACTGAGAGTCAGTCTGAAGAATGATGACCCTAATGAGAAGCAGCAGAAATGAGAAGAGCGAGAAACTTAACTGCAAGATTGGTGATCACGAAGTAGATGTCTTAATTTGAAGAAGAAATGTCTGAGAATGTACATTTGGAGCACATCATTGCATTTTAGTGAAACATGGACTGTGAGAAAACCGGAAAAGAAGAGAATCGAAGAATTTGAGATATGAAGCTACAGACGAATTTTGAAAATTAGGTGGACGGGTAAGGTAAGGAATGAGGAGGTTCTCCAGAGAATGGGCGACGTTAGAAATAGTTGGAAAACACTGACAAGAAGAGGGGACAGGATAGCAGGACATCTGTTAAGACACTGAATAACGTCCATGGTACTATAGAGAGCTGCAGAGAGTAGAAAGAATAGAAACTGTAGAGGAAAACGGAGTTTGAAATATATCTAGCAAATAATTGAGGACGTAGGTTGTAAGTGCTATTCTGAGAAGAAGAATTGGCACAGGTGAGGAATTCGTGGCGGGTCACATCAAACTACTCAGAAGACCGATGACTCAAAGAAAAGAAAGCACGACAACGAAAACGTCCGTAAGAAGTGCTGTGCACGATACATACAATTATTTCCAGAGTACCATATTTGAAAAACGCCTAGCTGGAGTATGGCACTGTAGTATCCTTATCAGTTCGCATACAATATGAAAAATAAAATGTGGAATTTATTCCGAAATTCACGATTGTTATCAGATGACGGAGAAGCGTAAATGTATCAATTTGGGGTAAGGAACCATGGTCCGAAAGCAACAATTTCCAGAGTAATATATTGGCAAAAGGATCCAGCCTATATGGATTATGGCTCTTGTAACATCCGCATCAGTTCGCGTACAATATGAAAATTAAAATGCAGAATTTACTCCGAAATTCAGGATGATCCCTGATTATGGAGAAGCGCAAATGTATCAGTTTGATGTAAGGGACAATGATCCGAAAACGGCTGAGTCGAAAGTTGTTGGGAAAAACCTTTCTGATACTTCTGACAATCGAATACTTGTACCGATACTGTTGTTGCTTTGATTGTAGGGCAGGCAATCCTGGCGAGCATTTAGCTGTAGAGTTTGAGATGTTAACCCCTTCGGTGTATTTGTTCACTGTACGGGCTATTTCATTTTTAAGTATACATATTTATTTAGCATATAGCAGTGCACATCTTTTTATGCTTCTTACAAATGTTTAAACATATATATACATAAAATACACAATAAAATATGCTACATAAGAAGTATAAAACATATAGATAATGGGAATACAATTAAATACAAACATCAAGATTATGTATAAAATCTTTTGCGGCGTCTGTTGCCACCAGAAAAGCACTGAACTTACCACTGTATGCTCTTCTGTCGCACTCTTGGACGATGTGGCGGATGGTCTGTCAATTGGCTCTGCAGTCACAGTTCGGAGTTGGTGTTTTTCCCCATTTATAAAGAGTATTTGCACATCTTAAGCGGTAGTTCATATCCCGGCGGTCTCTCTATGATGCAGGGGAGGGCTTGATAACGCTCAGAGCACACCTCTCGCCATTGTTCCCTCCAGCTCTTTATTGCATTAAAGTTTATACTTTGCAATTCCTTGACTGTTATCATTGTTGGATGTCTAGACCGAAGTCTGTTTCCTTCCAGGTTGGGCATGCTCCAGTGTATAGGGAGTTGGGCGTTGTCGATTATCTTCCTAATTCCCGGAGAAGAGCATTCTTCCAACGTAGGTCCGTAGGTGGATGTGTCTCAGAATTGGCAGCCAATGTGTTGGGGTTGACCTCATGGTTCCGCTGACAATTCGCATCGTGCTATTCAGCTGCACGTCAACATTTTTTGTGTGAGCACTGTTCGTCCAGATTGGAGAACAGTGCTCCACGGCCGAGTAGACCAGTCCGAGTGCCGACGTGTGTAGCGTGTCAGCCGAGGAGGCCACCGCCCCCCCAAGTAGTGCTGCACACCTTCTGGACAAAATTATTCCTCGTCTTTAGATTTGGCTGCAGCATCTTCCAGATGTCGTTTATAAGTGAGCGCTCTACCCAAAGTAACTCTAAGGTCCTTTGGATGCTCATTAGAACGGAGCCGATTTCCCTCGAGACGAACGTCAAGTTATTTGCTTCCTCATTTCTTACTGAGATGGAAAGATGTAGTTTCGGTTTTTGTAGGATTTGGCTGGGACCTCCATTTACGAAAGTATGTACTTTATATCTCCAAGTCAAATGTCAATGTTGTTTCCATGACCTCAAGTTCTTGTGTTTTGTTGCCAAGACCCAATCGTCTGCATACCCATACTTCCTGGAAGATGTGGATGACATATCGGCAATATACAAGCCGAACAGTAGTGGAGTCAGTATGGAGCCCTGTGGTAGGCCGTTGTTCAGGGTTCTGTGGACGCTTATCTGTTCTCCTGTTACTACTTTGAAAGTTCTGGCAGCAAGCACGCCATCTGTAAGTCTGTTAGTTTTCAGGCAAGGGATTGTTTGCATGAATTTGTACAATAGGCCATGTCTTCAAAAAATGGTTCAAATGGCTCTGAGCACTATGGGACTCAACTGCTATGGTCATCAGTCCCCTAGAACTTAGAACTACTTAAACCTAACTAACCTAAGGACATCACACACACCCATGCCCGAGGCAGGATACGAACCTGCGACCGTAGCAGTCGCACGGTTCCGGACTGCGCGCCTAGAAACGCGAGACCACCGCGGCCGGCCATGTCTTCACACAGTGCCGCAGGCAGCAGACAGATCTATGAAAACAGCTGATGTTTTTAATTTCTTTTGGTACTCAGCCTCTATATACGTAGTTAGTGACACAACCTGGTCTGTACAGCGGCGCGCAGAGCGGAATCCGGCATGCTCCACGGGAACTGACTTCAGAATTTTCGTAGCAATGCGGTTATAGAGAAGTCTTTCCAGGAGTTTATAGACAGAGCTCAATAATGAGACTGGGCGGTAGCTCTTTGGTTCGTTATTCGACTTCCCTGGCTTTAGGAGAGCAACGATTTTTGATCGTTTCATTTGCTGAAGAACTATGCCATGTGTTATGTGTAAAGAATTGTGCTAACCATCTTTTCGCATATTTTCCGCAGTTCGGAAGAAACTCCGGATGGACTCCATCAAATCAAGATGCTTTTCCCGATTTTACGTCTTTGAGAGCGTTCGTTATGTCATCTGCCGAGAATGGACGGGAAAATTCCGTTTAGCCATCGCAGAGAGATTTTAATGTTGTGAGCTCATGGTTAATGTGAGTGGTGTGAGCTCTATCGCATGGATTTTTAGAGGTTGATACTATATGTGAGACAATCTTGTTTGGATATACCGGTGCTTCTCTGTAGACAATCTTATTGCCGTCATTTAGTTTTCTTAAAAGGGACCATGTTTTTCTACTAGACGTTTTGAAGTCTAGTTCTTGAACGGTTTCCATCCGTCGTTCTCGTCGAGCCACATCAAGATCGTGTAGTAGGTCGACAGCAATTTCCTGGTCGTTGCTGTTGAGGAATGTCTGGCATTGATTTTCACATTCTTTGTTCCCTCCTGCGATATACTGTTTACGGTACCCTCTAGGTATTGCCTTTTGTGAGGAGCTTATGACCGCTCCAGCGAACCTCTTGTAATTCTTTAGTTTAGGAAGTATCCATCACAGGCACTTATCCAGGTTCTTAGAAAAAAAGTCCCAGTTTCCTTTCTGGAAATTCCATCGCGAGCGAGGAAAGGAAGTAACCAACGGAATAGTTATTCCAATCTCTATTAGAGCGGGTCGATGTTGGCTGTGTGAGAAGTTCTCAATGGTATGTTTACCTTTTCTGTGGTCACGAAGCACAGATCCGTGTTATATCCTCGTTTCCACGCTACCGAATAGAAGGAATCTCTAGCCTTTGCGTCAAATACGAAGTACATATTGTTTTCATCCGCCCAGTTTGTACGTGCCTCATCATTGTCATCGTTCTCTTTGTATTTCATTGGGCGTGAGGACTGTTGTGGTCGCCTACATAGATAGATAGGTGTTGCAGTAGTGGTAGAAGTTGTAGTGGCCTTGAGGCTGCAGGAGGTTTGTATGTCTTACTTACGGTGCACCCTCTGATTTGAATAACCACTTCGTTTATGTTGTTGTTGGTAGATGTTGAATGCAACTGAACATTTTCGATATTGGATCTCACAGTAGTTGCCACACCATAAGAATTTCTAAAATCATTAGGGGAAGTGGCAACAAAACGACTATTCACGTTGGTGTGTAGAATATATGAGTCTGGCGACATACCATCTGGCTTTCGGAAAAGCATCATCAACATAATTCCGAAGACGGCAAGAGCTGACAAAGAATTATCGCACAATCAGCTTAACAGCTCATGCATCGAAGCTGCATACAAGAATAATATACAGAAGAATGGAAAAGAAAATTGAGAATGCGCTAGGTGGCGATCAGTTTGGCTTTAGGAAAAGTAAAGGCACGAGAGAGGCAATTCTGACGTTACGGCTAATAATGGAAGCAAGGCTAAAGAAAAATCAAGACACGTTCGTAGGATTGTCGACCTGGAAAAAGCGTTCGACAATATAAAATGGTGCAAGCTCTTCGAAATACTGAAAAAAGTTAGGGGTAAGCTACAGGGAGAGACGGGTCATATACAATATGTACAACAACCAAGAGGGAATAACAAGAGTGGACGATCAAGAACGAAGTGCTCGTATTAAGAAGGGTGTAAGACAAGGCTGTAGCCTTTCGGCCCTATTCTTCAATCTGTACATCGAGGAAGCAATGATGGAAATAAAAGAAAGGTTCAGGAGTGGAATTAAAATACAAGGTGAAAAGATATCAATGATACGACTCGCTGATGACATTGCTATCCTGAGTGAAAGTGAAGAAGAATTAAATGATCTGCTGAGCGGAATGAACAGTCTAATGAGTACACAGTATGGTTTGAGAGTAAATCGGAGAAAGACGAAGGTAATGAGAAGTAGTAGAAATGAGAACAGCGAGAAACTTAACATCAGGATTGATGGTCACGAAGTCAATGAAGTTAAGGAATTCTGCTACCTAAGCAGTAAAATAACCAATGACGGACAGAGCAAGGAAGACATCAAAAGCAGACTCGCTATGGCAAAAATGGCATTTCTGGCCAAGAGAAGTCTACTAATATCAAATACCGTCCTTAATTTGAGGAAGAAATTTCTGAGGATGTACGTCTGGAGTACATGGACTGTGGGAAAACCGGAACAGAAGAGAATCGAAGCACTTGAGATGTGGTGCTATAGACGAATGTTGAAAGTTAGGTGGACTGATAAGGTAAGGAATGAGGAGATTCTACACAGAATCGGAGAGGAAAGGAATATGTGGAAAACACTGATAAGGAGAAGGGACAGGTTGATAGGACATCTGCTAAGACATGAGGGAATGACTTCCATGGTATTAGAGGGAGCTGTAGAGGGCAAAAACTGTAGAGGAAGACAGAGATTGGAATAAGTCAAGCAAATAATTGCAAGTGCTACTCTGAGATGAAGAGGTTGGCACAGGAAAGGAATTCGTGGCGGGCCGCATCAAACCAGTCAGTAGACTGATGACAAAAAAAAAAGCGTGGCGGCATGGCACCAACTAAGTCGTAGTCGTATGTTTTACCTCTTTTTCTTAGTTGTTCTTCGTGTGTGTTTCCTGAAGGACAGCGACGTCAATGTCGTTATTGTTTAGAACGTTTTGCACGACATCACTTTCTTCCTGCTTATTCCTTCTATATTTAGCTGGCAAATCCTGAGACAAGATGGAAGTTTTCTTGTCAGCTGGCCATGAGAATGACCAGTGTGTTTCGTCTGTCCCATTTCGATTAGAATGTGCTGTTGAATAGCCAGGAGATCAATATGAATGTCAGTTAGCGCTAGTTAATTTAGTTCAAGTCTGTAATTAGGCGCTATCCAGGAAGCACGTGTAGTATCCTTCTATTGACGCGAACTAGCTTTATACCCCTAAGTCGATATAGAACAGCGTACTTTGAGTGTAAATTCTCTTTCTTCGCTCGCTACGCGCCAACCATTAGTCCTACAGAAAAAATTAACCGAACCGGTTTTGTAGGAAATTTAATGTAGATGAACTTTGTACTGGAATACGTTTCGTTAGAGGTCGTTGTCTTCAGATTACCAAAAGCCGTGCAAAGTTGAATTTCAAATGCATGCACACTCAGCTCCCACCGCCCAGAATGTGTAGTATGTTGTTATGGCACTCCCTCCAACTGCTGTACAAAAATTTCCGACTGCACCAAGTATTTCCCACATTCAACCTTTCTTGGTCTTCAGTGACAGGCCTCATAACGCCAACTGCTTAGACTAGCACTTAAAAATTGTAAATTTATGTTTGTTTAAATTATATTCAATAATTTTGAGAATTTTAACAGCGTAAAGTAAACAGTTACTGCGTTTTGTTCGTCAGAAGTCCTGATTACGAAACTACTCTACTTGTAAGGGTTAAGTCTGAATCAAATTGTCAACGTAATTAGTTTTAGCGTAACGTTTACAAAAGTGGATTTTCTTTCATTACCAACTCGGGCAATAACGTTAATTTCGACAATGCTAACGGTGTAATAGCCCAATCAATAGAGACCAAAAATGGTCGAATATCAGGAATAGTTCTTGCAGCCGGAATTTTTTTGTACACTCGTAGGATGGAGTGCCACGAACAACTTATTATAAATCATGACTGGTGAGGGATGAGTGCGGTTGTTGACGTGCGTCTCAAGGTCACTTTTGTAAGTTTTCCTCGAATAGCTCGAAAACTGTGGCCTCCAACGAAAACGTATCCCAGTACAAAATTTAACTACAGTACATGTCCTACAGAAAGATCCTGTTCTTTTTTTCTGTAGGACTCATACTTTACGCAGAGCAAGTGACGGAAAGTGAAAATTTCACTCGTGGTTTATGAAGGTCAGATATAATGTTGCGGGTTGGATAAAACGACATCAGTACGGCCAACTTAACCACCCTGTATATGTCCCTCTCACTGTCTCCATTTTTTCCCACTGGCACTTTCTCCCTTATGTCTCTGCCAGTGCCACAGTCTTCATCCCTTTCTCTCAATCTTCCGTATCACTGTCTTCTTCTCATCCACTGCCATTGTCTTTATCCCGTTGTTTTCCTCTCCTACTACCACTGTCTCTGCTGCCTTTCTCTTCAACGACTATAGTCTCCTCTCCACACATATTCTTTGGGATTCTTTGCTCAGGGGATGAGGGAAATAGAGAAAATTTTTCCATGTTAAATTTCGCCAGTAAGGCAGGGGGGAGGGATTGGCTGGAGCAACCTATGTATAATCTCCACTCATCTCTCTTTTGCGTGTTTACTGTCTCCTTTCTCTTTTGCTCCCACTGTTACTGTCTCCATTAATCTCTCTTTCTCTTTTAGTGCCACCATCACTGCCCATCAGTTCTCCTCTCTTTTTGGCTCCCGCTGCTACTGTCTCCATCTATCTCTCTTTCTCTTTCACTATCACTTTCTCACTCCATTTCTTCAGTGTCCCCCCTCTCTTACTCTCCTACTGGCACTGTCTCCTCTGCCTTCCACCCGCATTTTACTCTCTTTTACTACAAAAAGCGTGAATATGCTCAATGGTATGTTTCCCTTTTCTGTGGTCACGAAGCACAGATCCGTGTTATATCCTCGTCTCCACGCTACCAAATAGAAGGAATCTCTATCCTTTGCGTTTATGCGGCTTTTTTAGCCTCTGAAAGGAGCATTTTTCAGTTGTTTCCCTTCTTTTCCATTCTGCTTATATAAAACTAATTCTGTAGTAAAGCTATGGCAGTTTATTATTGTACTTCGACACATTTCCATACTTTGATACATGTAAGGGAAAAAATAAGTATGCATAGTAAATTCTCTCATATCCAACGCAAGTTCACCTGCCACTACTTTATAAAAAAAATGTGCAATATTTTTCGGCTACACCTACAGTATACCAAAAAATGCAGTGTCTGATTTGCAAAACACAAAGAATTTCGTATGAGAAAATAAATTTTTGTAAGGATGCTTACATCGCCAGGTGGCACCATGTCAAGGCAGCCTGCGTGGGAGTGAAATTCCCGTTATACACAGACCTGCATCATAAATTTTTTTGTGAAAAAATGGCGACTAAAAATAGTTTGGTGACTTCAGAACCCTAACGATGACACCGAAAACCTTGCCATGCGTTCACTACATCAGTTAAAGCTACATTTACGCCAGACCGGATGTTATATGGATATTTTACATATATAAGTACGGTGACTTTGAACATCGGGGCCTCAGTAACGGACAATGATATCGAAAAAAGTTTACAGTGAACATCGTTTAGTAACAAATGGCAAAAACTTCGAAGATATTCCATGAATAGAAATTATGGAATTGGCCATCCACTGAACTAGTACTTTTGGTATGCAAAAATCATGTTTTTTTTTTTGGGTTTTCTCATGAAACGCCTGCGAACTGAGCTGCCTAAGGCGCGTCCTGGAGCACACCAAATTCAAAAGAATCAACCAATGTGGTCAATTTTCCTGTGCTGGAGGAAGTGTTTAATGTTTAAATATTAGCCCTAAACTGTACGACAGCTACAGTGTTTCCGTTCTTCCACAAATGGTCGCTAGACCAAGGGCTATCCAAAACGCCTGACCCGTGGTCAATAGAACCCGAACTATGGCCGCCTGAAAAAATCATTTTTCGCACATCGCTTCTTGGAATACAAAGGTGCCGAGCATCGTAGTGCACGAATCGATTCATTATTACTGTACCGTAGACTTAGAATGTTCTGTATGTCTAACGTCAAGTTACGTGCGCCGCTACTAGTCCATCACCAGGCGAAATTATCGAATGTACTGGGGAGTGTTTATCGGGAAGTCTGTGTCCCACAATCAAGATTCGGAAGTTAGGGCCCTTAGTTTGAGCGCTGCGCAAGGGTCAGGTGGAACTTGACTGTATTTCTGCTTATAGCTTTCGACTCAACCGTTTCCCGACTGGGGTCCGTTACTTCAAACTGATACACAGGGTGTCCATGAAGTCCGAGAACACTTTCAATTATTTATTGCACAAGAACCAAACATTGTACACATATCATGTATATGTCATTTTGAAGAGAAACCCTGAAAGTTTTATTTCATGTATACCGCCACAGCGTAGTTCGGTAATTTGCCGATAGTCAGCGCTAGTCGCAAACATGGTGAGTTCAGGTGCAGAGCGAGCTTTCTGTGTGTTGGAGTTCGGCAAAAACAAGTGTGCTACAGCTGTTCAACGGATGTTTAGAACCACGTATGACAAGAAGCCACCAACGAGGAAGGCCATTGACCACTGGCGCAACAAATCCGTTACGATGGGTTGCTTGTGCCCGTCAAAGAAAGCGGACGTCCCAGTGTGTGTGACGTGAATGTGGAGCCCGTACGAGCCATATTCATAAGGTGTCCAAAGAAGTCAGCGAGTCGTGCATCCCGTGAACTCTAAATGGCTCCAATGACAGTGTGGAAAGTTCTGCGAGAGAAGCTGTCTACTAAAAAATTCAGATTGCAGCTAGTGCAGAAGCTCAATGATGACGATAAAGACAAGTAATTTGAGCTTTGTTCGCAGTTGTAACAACTGAATTAGGATGGGGATGGCACTGTTGATCGCTTAATTTTTAGCGACAGAGCCACTTTTCACACTAATGAGAAAGTGAACAGGCATACTTCTCGAATGTGGGGTACAAGGTTTCCACACGAATGCATTGAATTTGAGCATGATTCCCCGAAGGTAAATGTTTTTTGTGCCTTGTCACGTCGAAACCTGTATGAGCCATTCTTCCTCGCTGAGAGGGCTGTCACTGGATATTCCTACTTGGACATGTTGCGGTAATGGCTGATGCCTCAACTGCAATCGGACTATTCGTTCATCTTTCAAAGGATGGGGTTCCACCCCATTTTCAAAGTGAAGTTATGTTATGTTACGTTAAGGTAACCGGTGACCCTGAAGCGACGGAGAGGCTCCGTCCACGCCGCAGCCGCAGTGGTCCACAACCCCACGACGACTACCGCAGTCCACTTAACCCCTCCACCGCTCCACACCGAACCGAGAGTTACTGTGCAGTTCGGCCCCCGGTGGATCCCCCAGGGAACGTCTCACACCAGACGAGTGTAACCCCTATGTTTGCGTGGTAGAGTAATGGTGGTGTGCGCGTACGTGGAGAACGTGTTTGAGCAGCAATCGCCGACATAGTGTAGCTGAGGCAGAATAAGGGGAACTAGCCCGCATTTGCGGAGGCAGATGGAAAACCGCCTAAAAACCATCCACAGACTGGCCGGCTCACCGGACCTCGACACTAATCCGCCGGGCGGATTATCGTGAAGTTACAGGGTACCTTAACACGGAGCTGTCGCATCGATGGTAGGGCCATACTACAGAAGGGGACAGCTGTTTAATGAAATGGCCTCCTCGATCACCAGATATCACTCCGTGTGACTTTTTTCTGTGGTTACACATTAAAGATCTGATGTATGTACCACCTCTACCACGTGATGAAGCAGAGCTCCGGGAGAGAATACAGGAAGTGACCGCCACAGTCGACGATGCCATGCTGGAACGGGTATGGCAAGAATTCGATTACCGTATTAACGCCTGCTGGGTCACTCATGGTTCGCATATCGAATGTTTGTAAAAAGAAACTTTCAGAATTTCTCTTCAAATTGCAATAGGTATGTCATTTGTACAATGTTTAGTTATTGTGCAATAAATAATTGAAAGTGTTCCTAGACTTTATATACACCCTGTATTTACCCTTCTCCAACACCTCGAAAGTTTGTGTCCTCATCACGGAATCAACCAGTATGTCTTTGTCTTTAAACACTGATACACGTACTAAATGAATTTAGAATGCTTATCTCTGACTTTAGAACTGTAGCGTACCTGATGTCTGTATTGCTGCTATATTGTAGTTAAACAAAACGTTTCTGTCGGTGTCTACGTGATTACGGATTATTTACTAATTCCTTGTTACAGACCTTATGTCATTGACCGTAGCACTGCCTGGGGTAGAAAACTATCAGGCCAACACAAGAATGCAACACGTTATTAGAAGACGTCTTCTCGACATTAGCTACGTATTTTATCTTTTCTAATTTAGTTGCTGCAAACATAAATAGAAAATTTAGTGCTCTACAAATATTTCGTGTTTTTTGTATCTTTGTTGTGTATATGATGAAGGAAGCTGGCAAACTTTAGAACACTGTTCCTGACGTTCACTATCAGTTACCATGTACTAGGACATACACTCCTGGAAATTGAAATAAGAACACCGTGAATTCATTGTCCCAGGAAGGGGGAAACTTTATTGACACATTCCTGGGGTCAGATACATCACATGATCACACTGACAGAACCACAGGCACATAGACACAGGCAACAGAGCATGCACAATGTCGCCACTAGTACAGTGTATATCCACATTTCGCAGCAATGAAGGCTGCTATTCTCCCATGGAGACGATCGTAGAGATGCTGGATGTAGTCCTGTGGAACGGCTTGCCATGCCATTTCCACCTGGAGCCTCAGTTGGACCAGCGTTCGTGCTGGACGTGCAGACCGCGTGAGACGACGCTTCATCCAGTCCCAAACATGCTCAATGGGGGACAGATCCGGAGATCTTGCTGGCCAGGGTAGTTGACTTACACCTTCTAGAGCACGTTGGGTGGCACGGGATAGATGCGGACGTACATTGTCCTGTTGGAACAGCAAGTTCCCTTGCCGGTCTAGGAATGGTAGAACGATGGGTTCGATGACGGTTTGGATGTACCGTGCACTATTCAGTGTCCCCTCGACGATCACAAGAGGTGTACGGCCAGTGTAGGAGATCGCTCGCCACACCATGATGCCGGGTGTTGGCCCTGTGTGCCTCGGTCGTATGCAGTCCTGATTGAGGCGCTCAGCTGCACGGCGCCAAACACGCATACGACCATCATTGGCACCAAGGCAGAAGCGACTCTCATTGCTGAAGACGACACGTCTCCATTCGTCCCTCCATTCACGCCTGTCGCGACACCACTGGAGGCGGGCTGCACGATGTTGCGGCGTGAGCGGAAGACGGCCTAACGGTGTGCGGGACCGTAGCCCAGCTTCATGGAGACGGTTGCGAATGGTCCTCGCCGATACCCCAGGAGCAACAGTGTCCCTAATTTGCTGGGAAGTGGCGGTGCGGTCCCTTACGGCACTGCGTAGGATCCTACGGTCTTGGCGTGCATCCGTGCGTCGCTCCGGTCCGGTCCCAGGTCGACGGGCACGTGCACCTTCCGCCGACCACTGGCGACAACATCGATGTACTGTGAAGACCTCACGCCCCACGTGTTGAGCAATTCGGCGGTACGTCCACCCGGCCTCCCGCATGCCCACTATACGCCCTCGCTCAAAGTCCGTCAACTGCACATACGGTTCACGTCCACGCTGTCGCGGCATGCTACCAGTGTTAAAGACTGTGATGGAGCTCCGTATGCCACGGCATAAACTCGATTCTTCCTTAATACACTCCAACACAAGAAAAAAAAACGAAGCAACACGAAGAAATTATCGAAAGAAGACTGAAATCTTTAGATGTGATTTACATATACAGACAGACAAACAATTGATTACTATATGATTAGATGGCATTTCCCATAATGCTCCAAATTTTCTTAATTGGGGAGAGACCCGGCGACCTTGCTGTCAAAGGTGTGGTTTGGCAAGCACGAAGACAAGCAGTAGAAACTCTCGCCCTGTGTGGACAGGACATTATCTTGTTGAAATATAAGCTCAGAACGGAAGCTCAGAATGGCTTGCCATGAAGGCAACAATAAAGGGTGAGCAGTATCGCCTATGTACCGTCGAACTGCAAGGGTGAGGAAGATGACAGCCAAAGGGGTCCTGCTAGGAAAAGAAACGGTACCCAAGACCCGGTTGTCCAATCTCTGCAAGACGTCCCGTCCCTCACTAAGAGAAAGTGTCGATCTTAACGTTTCGCTGTCTACTGGAGATCTGTGAGGACGAAAGTCGTCCGTTTGGTACAATGATTATGAGGTTATTCCAACAATTTCTTGACATTCCATCCAGAATGAACTAAATGACCTCGCCAGAGATCTCAACCTGTCAACGAAGCTTCTGAATAACTGGCTTCCAACCCGGACACATTAAACAATGCCCAGTCCAAGTAATTAATAAGCAAAGGTCTTTCATGAAAATTTGAGAGGAGCGAAGACTACTATACTCTTTCAAGTTTAATTAACTTGGCATGTTGAGATAGCTCCAGTTCTTCTTGTCTACGGATCTGATTCTTGAAGCTGAAGATCTAATATTAGGTCCTCATGGTTAGTTTGAACTAAATAAATTTGAAGATTGTTGTTACAGAATTTTTTACATAAATATATTTTGCACTGATTTTCTCACATTTTAGTATATCATACAGTATTTTGATTTTTCACATTAACGAAGCCGAAATTACATTGTTCGCACAAAAATAAGTCCAATCACATCAGAGTCAAGCTTACGACTCCCATAGTCTGCGCCAATAACCATATTCCAAGGGGTTTACTATTTTTCGTAACAAATTAATTTCTACCAATTTCCGTTAAGTTATTAAATAGATTATTATTTCATAAATCCAGAAATAAACATAGCAAACATTACAGGATCTCGTAATTAATAATATAAATTTTATGTGTGCAAATAATTCGCAATTTCAAATGTTTCTAAAAAAATAATTTTAACTGTACATTCAGAACTAGTACTCATCGATTATAACATCGAAACTAAACTATTATATAAAGTAATTCGTTTTCATAAATTTTAGCTTGAAATATAACATACTGTGTATATAATTATATGAAAGTCTTGAGAAAAGCGACTGAGATAGTATTGACTTGTCCTAAATTCGAAAAATAGCACTGGTATCGACAACTATTGTTGAGGAAAGTAATGCTAGAGAAGGACGTTCCGTTATAGCCTCCAGACACGTCTTCGGCCTGGGATCTCACTAAATGGAACCTAATTACTCTATGTCGTAAGTCCCACTCTGAACTGAGCTCCGATCCCAGCGAAGACGTGTCTGGAGACACCCCGGATGGTTGTGGGGTACTCACCCAGCTGTCGCCTGCATTACGGCCCGGCATCTAGGAATGACGGTCTGCGTTATCATTTCTTCTCATAGTAGGACTCCTTGGATTGTCATCCGCGGCACCCTTACAGCACAGCGGTACAGCAGTCATGGCAATTCCGCCGTACAGTGGCCGGCCTCCGGTATGGATTGCACAGCGACATACTGTCGCCAGACGGCAGCAGTTATGTTCTGACCTTTTTCCGTAGAGCTGTTAAAACTACTGTTTAACACCGTTGTCTGTCGACAACTTGTAGATTTACCGCAAGACGGAAACCGTAGCGTAAAAACTATTCCTCCGACCCCGCTCGAGATGGGCACGAATTACACGCGAGAAAGAAGACGGCGAGTGATAAAATGTACTCGGTACTCCGTCGCCTTATAAATTGCTCGGCTCAAAATAAGAAACCGGAGAGATATGAAAACTACCGAATCGACAAAAACGTGCAGGAAAGAAGACAGACTAGTAATGAAACTTACCCGACACTTTGAGTCCACTGAGGTAAGGGATTGAAGGAATACGATAACGGACGACTCGGTACGCGGAGTCCGACGTGATCTGCGTGTGGGGAAGAAAAAATACGAGCAACGAAACATTTAAGGAGGAACGAAACGGTACTTTGAGCCTCATGGTTCAAAAGGCTCTAAGCACTGTGGGACTTAACATCTGAGGTCATCAGTCCTCTAGACTTAGAATTACTTAAACCTAACTAACCTAAGGACATCACACACATCCAAGCCCGAGGCAGGATTCGAACCTGCTACCGTAGCACTAGCGCGGTTCCGGAGTGAAGCGCCTAGAACCGCTCTGTCACAGCGGCTGGCTGAGCCCCATGGAATACTTGTACTCACCAAGAGATATGTATATGCGATGATACAGTAGAGGTAAGTAAGAATTAATGAAGTTTCTGAATTCGCTGTGTATTGAGGTCAGTTCTCAATAAATATTCGTAATGATGACAATGAAATGACTTTCATTACAACACCAAAGACTCCAAAGTTCATAAGTTAAAGAAAAGGAAACTTTACTGACACGCGAGACACCACAATTAACAAGTAAATGGAGAGGATGAACCCAGAAAAGCTTTGCAATAGCTAAACGTGTGTGGGAATTGGATGTAAGTCCTAAAATCCGTTTTTCCGCGCCTCTCTGTCCATATCCTCCCCTTTTCTTTGTCCATGTCTTCCTCCTCCCAACCCTTTTTCTCTGACCACCACCTTCTGCTCCCACTGTCGTTCTCCTCCACCCCCCTCTCTTTGTCCATCTATTCTTTCCCCCTTTCTAAGTTCATTAACTACCACCCCCTCCTGTTCACCTCTTCTTCCACCCCCTTCTCTCTCCCTCTCTGATTTTGAGCCTTGTTTATTGGTGTTGCAAGGGAATCCTTGATTGGAAAGTGAAATAGCTTAAAACGAATTGGTAAATCGGTCGGGGCCATTGGTTTTCATGGTATGAAGGAGACCTCTCCAGCTGATGGATCTGTGAGGATAGTTGCTCCAACGACAGTAGTTTGCATGCATTTAGTATGCGAGCAGCTACAATTACGAAGTTTCGGTCGAATCGGGTTTCATTGTAGTGTTCCAATTATAAGCCGATAAGCCAAAAACACAATTTTTTCGGTTTTCTGCTATAACTGAGTGCAAGGAATAAAACGAAATGTCACTCTGTTGCGTTTGTAAATTTTATTTAAAATTATGTATTTATTCTTAGAAAGAATATTAAAAAAAACAAGTCGTCTAACGGTTTAAAAGCCCTGATTTCGTAGTCAAAACTGACTGCGAAAAAACAAGTCGTCTAACGGTTTAAAAGCCCTGATTTCGTAGTCAAAACTGACTGCGGGAAAGGAAACTAGGCGACGCATTTTCACAGTACTGTTTTTTTCTCGCAGTCGGTATTAATATAAAACCTGTACAATGTTGTTTACAATATATATATATATATATATATATCCATCTGAAAGTTTATTAGAATACTATCTTAAGTAAATCATCCAAGAACTTATCGAGGTTTTTGGTATCAATGTTAAACTACGACCTATCATTATATAGCAGTACAGATGATCTACCACTTAATATTCAATAATCACAAATGGTACCTCTGCGCACGATAAAACGGTTGTAATGAATCCCATCAACGAGAAAGCAACAGAAGAGATTATAAATGATATTTTCAAATAATTATAACAGACTCTCCCTAAAGTTTGAACCAACACACTATATTCAGTTCCATACAACAGACAGGATCACACCAATAATTAATGTAGCTCTTGAGCAGGAATCGGTAAATAGCGCAGAAAGTTTCAAATTTTTGGCTGTACATATTAATGAGAACTTGAACTGGAAGAAACATCTTACTGAGCTTCTCATACAATTAAGTTCAGCTACTTTTGCTCTTCGCATAATTGTTAATCTTGGAAACAAAAGAATGAACCTGCTAACATATTTTGGATGTTTCCAGTCAATAATATCTGATGGAATCATTATCTGGGGTAGCTCATTACTTAGAAAGAAAGAACTGTATCCGCAAAAGCGAGCAGTAAGAATAATATGCGATGTCCACCACAGATGTCATGTAGGTCCTCTTCAAGGAGCTAGGCATTTTAACTGTGCCGTCACAATACGTATATTTGCTAATGAAGAAAAAAAGTCATAAATAATCCGTCACAGTTTGAGAGGCGCAGTACTGTACATACCTACCACTACAGGGA
This sequence comes from Schistocerca gregaria, assembly GCF_023897955.1. Taxonomy (NCBI): domain Eukaryota; kingdom Metazoa; phylum Arthropoda; class Insecta; order Orthoptera; family Acrididae; genus Schistocerca; species Schistocerca gregaria. The sequence continues at coordinate 350,359,471 of NC_064922.1, read as the reverse complement.
AAAATTAGCTTTATTAACTACACTCCTGGAAATTGAAATAAGAACACCGTGAATTCATTGTCCCAGGAAGGGGAAACTTTATTGACACATTTCTGGGGTCAGATACATCACATGATCACACTGACAGAACCACAATCACATAGACACAGGCAACAGAGCATGCACAATGTCGCCACTAGTACAGTGTATATCCACCTTTCGCAGCAATGCAGGCTGCTATTCTCCCATGGAGACGATCGTAGAGATGCTGGATGTAGTCCTGTGGAACGGCTTGCCATGCCATTTCCACCTGGCGCCTCAGTTGGACCAGCGTTCGTGCTGGACGTGCAGACCGCGTGAAACGACGCTTCATCCAGTCCCAAACATGCTCAAGAGTGGACAGATCCAGAGATCTCGCTGGCCAGGGTAGTTGATTTACACCTTCTAGAGCACGTTGGGTGGCACGGGATACATGCGGACGTGCATTGTCCTGTTGGAACAGCAAGTTCCCTTGCCGGTCTAGGAATGGTAGAACGATGGGTTCGATGCTGGTTTGGATGTACCGTGCACTATTCAGTGTCCCCTCGACGATCACCAGAGGTGTACGGACAATGTAGGAGATCGCTCCCCACACCACGATGCCGGGTGTTGGCCCTGTGTGCCTCGGTCGTATGCAGTTCTGATTGAGGCGCTCACCTGCACGGCGCCAAACACGCATACGACCATCATTGGCACCAAGGCAGAAGCGACTCTCATTGCTGAAGACGACACGTCTCCGTTCGTCCCTCCATTCACGCCTGTCGCGACACCACTGGAGGCGGGCTGCACGATGTTGGGGCGTGAGCGGAAGACGGCCTAACGGTGTGCGGGACCGTAGCCCAGCTTCATGGAGACGGTTGCGAATGGTCCTCGCCGATACCCCAGGAGCAACAGTGTCCCTAATTTGCTGGGAAGTGGCGGTGCGGTCCACTACGGCACTGCGTAGGATCCTACGGTCTTGGCGTGCATCCGTGCGTCGCTGCGGTCCGGTCCCAGGTCGACGGGCACGTGCACCTTCCGCCGACCACTGGCGACAACATCGATGTACTGTGGAGACCTCACGCCCCACGTGTTGAGCAATTCGGCGGTACGTCCACCCGGCCTCCCGCATGCCCACTATACGCCCTCGCTCAAAGTCCGTCAACTGCACATACGGTTCGCGTCCACGCTGTCGTGGCATGCTACCAGTGTTAAAGACTGCGATGGAGCTCCGTATGCCACGGCAAACTGGCTGACACTGACGGCGGCGGTGCACAAATGCTGCGCAGCTAGCGCCATTCGACGGCCAACACCGCGGTTCCTGGTGTGTCCGCTGTGCCGTGCGTGTGATCATTGCTTGTACAGCCCTCTCGCAGTGTCCGGAGCAAGTATGGTGGGTCTGACACACCGGTGTCAATGTGTTCTTTTTTCCATTTCCAGGAGTGTATTATCGAAGCTGTTAATGGTTCAGAAAGGAGTTCAGTATGTAGCAACAAATATTTTTGATTATTCGTTCAATACCATAATATCTGTGAGACCTAGCGAAGCAAGTTTTAAATGTAACTAAAATCGTTTCTCCTCTACAACTCCTTTCTTTCCATTGACGAATTTCTATATAAAACGGGCAACCAGAAAAAAAGAAAAAAAAAGAACTTGTCTTAAGTGTAATTGCATGATTAGGACTAAAAGATTAATGTGTTCAGTAACGTTAACAATGTATATGAGGGTTGGACCTTTAGTAGTGGCAACTATTAATTTACAGCTCGTACAAAATAGATAGGTGTTTCAAAGTTTTTACTGGCCTTCAAAGTAGCCACCAGCGATGTGGAAGTCGTAGGATGCTCTTAGCAGTGCCAGTTGTGTTGACAGCTCCAGCGGCACGGACTATTGCTCGACGAATTTGTAGCACTTCTGAAGCGAATGCCGTGAAGTGTTTCCTTCAGTTTAGAAATCGAGTTGAACTCAAAAGGGCGTAATTCAGGGAAGTGCAGTAGGTGTAATAGCACTTAGCAGCCCCATCAGTCAAACAAATCAGTAACAGCTGGACAACAATTAAGTGTAGACCGACTTTTTTTACAGTATTTCGTGGACAAAACCAGTTAGCCAACATCTATTCTAGGAATAATACACTCCTGGAAATTGAAATAAGAACACCGTGAATTCATTGTCCCAGGAAGGGGAAACTTTATTGACACATTCCTGGGGTCAGATACATCACATGATCACACTGACAGAACCACAGGCACATAGACACAGGCAACAGAGCATGCACAATGTCGCCACTAGTACAGTGTATATCCACCTTTCGCAGCAATCCCATGGAGACGATCGTAGCGATGCTGGATGTAGTCCTGTGGAATGGCTTGCCATGCCATTTCCACCTGGCGCCTCAGTTGGACCAGCGTTCGTGCTGGACGTGCAGACCGCGTGAGACGACGCTTCATCCAGTCCCAAACATGCTCAATGGGGGACAGATTCGGAGATCTTGCTGGGCAGGGTAGTTTACTTACACTTTCTAGAGCACGTTGGGTGGCACGGGATACATGCGGACGTGCATTGTCCTGTTGGAACAGCAAGTTCCCTTGCCGGTCTAGGAATGGTAGAACGATGGGTTCGATGACGGTTTGGATGTACCGTGCACTATTCAGTGTCCCCTCGACGATCACCAGAGGTGTACGGCCAGTGTAGGAGATCGCTTCCCACACCATGATGCCGGGTGTTGGCCTTGTGTGCCTCGGTCGTATGCAGTCCTGATTGTGGCGCTCACCTGCACGGCGCCAAACACGCATACGACCATCATTGGCACCAAGGCAGAAGCGACTCTCATTGCTGAAGACGACACGTCTCCATTCGTCCCTCCATTCACGCCTGTCGCGACACCACTGGAGGTGGGCTGCACGACGTTGGGGCGTGAGCGGAAGACGGCCTAAGTGTGTGCGGGACCGTAGCCCAGCTTCATGGAGACGGTTGCGAATGGTCCTCGCCGATACCCCAGGAGCAACAGTGTCCCTAATTTGCTGGGAAGTGGCGGTGCGGTCCCCTACGGCACTGCGTAGGATCCTACGGTGGCATGCATCCGTGCGTCGCTCCGGTCCGGTCCCAGGTCGACGGGCACGTGCACCTTCCGCCGACCACTGGCGACAACATCGATGTACTGTGGAGACCTCACGCCCCACGTGTTGAGCAATTCGGCGGTACGTCCACCCGGCCTCCCGCATGCCCACTATACGCCCTCGCTCAAAGTCCGTCAACGGCACATACGGTTCACGTCCACGCTGTCGCGGCATGCTACCAGTGTTAAAGACTGTGATGGAGCTCCGTATGCCACGGCATAAACTCGATTCTTCCTTAATACACTCCAACACAAGAAAAAAAAACGAAGCAACACGAAGAAATTATCGAAAGAAGACTGAAATCTTTAGATGTGATTTACATATACAGACAGACAAACAATTGATTATTATATGATTAGATGGCATTTCCCATAATGCTCCAAATTTTCTTAATTGGGGAGAGACCCGGCGACCTTGCTGTCAAAGGTGTGGTTTGGCAAGCACGAAGACAAGCAGTAGAAACTCTCGCCCTGTGTGGACAGGACATTATCTTGTTGAAATATAAGCTCAGAACGGAAGCTCAGAATGGCTTGCCATGAAGGCAACAATAAAGGGTGAGCAGTATCGCCTATGTACCGTCGAACTGCAAGGGTGAGGAAGATGACAGCCAAAGGGGTCCTGCTAGGAAAAGAAACGGTACCCAAGACCCGGTTGTCCAATCTCTGCAAGACGTCCCGTCCCTCACTAAGAGAAAGTGTCGATCTTAACGTTTCGCTGTCTACTGGAGATCTGTGAGGACGAAAGTCGTCCGTTTGGTACAATGATTATGAGGTTATTCCAACAATTTCTTGACATTCCATCCAGAATGAACTAAATGACCTCGCCAGAGATCTCAACCTGTCAACGAAGCTTCTGAATAACTGGCTTCCAACCCGGACACATTAAACAATGCCCAGTCCAAGTAATTAATAAGCAAAGGTCTTTCATGAAAATTTGAGAGGAGCGAAGACTACTATACTCTTTCAAGTTTAATTAACTTGGCATGTTGAGATAGCTCCAGTTCTTCTTGTCTACGGATCTGATTCTTGAAGCTGAAGATCTAATATTAGGTCCTCATGGTTAGTTTGAACTAAATAAATTTGAAGATTGTTGTTACAGAATTTTTTACATAAATATATTTTGCACTGATTTTCTCACATTTTAGTATATCATACAGTATTTTGATTTTTCACATTAACGAAGCCGAAATTACATTGTTCGCACAAAAATAAGTCCAATCACATCAGAGTCAAGCTTACGACTCCCATAGTCTGCGCCAATAACCATATTCCAAGGGGTTTACTATTTTTCGTAACAAATTAATTTCTACCAATTTCCGTTAAGTTATTAAATAGATTATTATTTCATAAATCCAGAAATAAACATAGCAAACATTACAGGATCTCGTAATTAATAATATAAATTTTATGTGTGCAAATAATTCGCAATTTCAAATGTTTCTAAAAAAATAATTTTAACTGTACATTCAGAACTAGTACTCATCGATTATAACATCGAAACTAAACTATTATATAAAGTAATTCGTTTTCATAAATTTTAGCTTGAAATATAACATACTGTGTATATAATTATATGAAAGTCTTGAGAAAAGCGACTGAGATAGTATTGACTTGTCCTAAATTCGAAAAATAGCACTGGTATCGACAACTATTGTTGAGGAAAGTAATGCTAGAGAAGGACGTTCCGTTATAGCCTCCAGACACGTCTTCGGCCTGGGATCTCACTAAATGGAACCTAATTACTCTATGTCGTAAGTCCCACTCTGAACTGAGCTCCGATCCCAGCGAAGACGTGTCTGGAGACACCCCGGATGGTTGTGGGGTACTCACCCAGCTGTCGCCTGCATTACGGCCCGGCATCTAGGAATGACGGTCTGCGTTATCATTTCTTCTCATAGTAGGACTCCTTGGATTGTCATCCGCGGCACCCTTACAGCACAGCGGTACAGCAGTCATGGCAATTCCGCCGTACAGTGGCCGGCCTCCGGTATGGATTGCACAGCGACATACTGTCGCCAGACGGCAGCAGTTATGTTCTGACCTTTTTCCGTAGAGCTGTTAAAACTACTGTTTAACACCGTTGTCTGTCGACAACTTGTAGATTTACCGCAAGACGGAAACCGTAGCGTAAAAACTATTCCTCCGACCCCGCTCGAGATGGGCACGAATTACACGCGAGAAAGAAGACGGCGAGTGATAAAATGTACTCGGTACTCCGTCGCCTTATAAATTGCTCGGCTCAAAATAAGAAACCGGAGAGATATGAAAACTACCGAATCGACAAAAACGTGCAGGAAAGAAGACAGACTAGTAATGAAACTTACCCGACACTTTGAGTCCACTGAGGTAAGGGATTGAAGGAATACGATAACGGACGACTCGGTACGCGGAGTCCGACGTGATCTGCGTGTGGGGAAGAAAAAATACGAGCAACGAAACATTTAAGGAGGAACGAAACGGTACTTTGAGCCTCATGGTTCAAAAGGCTCTAAGCACTGTGGGACTTAACATCTGAGGTCATCAGTCCTCTAGACTTAGAATTACTTAAACCTAACTAACCTAAGGACATCACACACATCCAAGCCCGAGGCAGGATTCGAACCTGCTACCGTAGCACTAGCGCGGTTCCGGAGTGAAGCGCCTAGAACCGCTCTGTCACAGCGGCTGGCTGAGCCCCATGGAATACTTGTACTCACCAAGAGATATGTATATGCGATGATACAGTAGAGGTAAGTAAGAATTAATGAAGTTTCTGAATTCGCTGTGTATTGAGGTCAGTTCTCAATAAATATTCGTAATGATGACAATGAAATGACTTTCATTACAACACCAAAGACTCCAAAGTTCATAAGTTAAAGAAAAGGAAACTTTACTGACACGCGAGACACCACAATTAACAAGTAAATGGAGAGGATGAACCCAGAAAAGCTTTGCAATAGCTAAACGTGTGTGGGAATTGGATGTAAGTCCTAAAATCCGTTTTTCCGCGCCTCTCTGTCCATATCCTCCCCTTTTCTTTGTCCATGTCTTCCTCCTCCCAACCCTTTTTCTCTGACCACCACCTTCTGCTCCCACTGTCGTTCTCCTCCACCCCCCTCTCTTTGTCCATCTATTCTTTCCCCCTTTCTAAGTTCATTAACTACCACCCCCTCCTGTTCACCTCTTCTTCCACCCCCTTCTCTCTCCCTCTCTGATTTTGAGCCTTGTTTATTGGTGTTGCAAGGGAATCCTTGATTGGAAAGTGAAATAGCTTAAAACGAATTGGTAAATCGGTCGGGGCCATTGGTTTTCATGGTATGAAGGAGACCTCTCCAGCTGATGGATCTGTGAGGATAGTTGCTCCAACGACAGTAGTTTGCATGCATTTAGTATGCGAGCAGCTACAATTACGAAGTTTCGGTCGAATCGGGTTTCATTGTAGTGTTCCAATTATAAGCCGATAAGCCAAAAACACAATTTTTTCGGTTTTCTGCTATAACTGAGTGCAAGGAATAAAACGAAATGTCACTCTGTTGCGTTTGTAAATTTTATTTAAAATTATGTATTTATTCTTAGAAAGAATATTAAAAAAAACAAGTCGTCTAACGGTTTAAAAGCCCTGATTTCGTAGTCAAAACTGACTGCGAAAAAACAAGTCGTCTAACGGTTTAAAAGCCCTGATTTCGTAGTCAAAACTGACTGCGGGAAAGGAAACTAGGCGACGCACTTTCACAGTACTGTTTTTTTCTCGCAGTCGGTATTAATATAAAACCTGTACAATGTATTTTACAATATATATATATATATATATATATATATATATATGTCCATCTGAAAGTTTATTAGAATACTATCTTAAGTAAATCATCCAAGAACTTTTCGAGGTTTTTGGTATCAATGTTAAACTACGACCTATCATTATATAGCAGTACAGATGATCTACCACTTAATATTCAATAATCACAAATGGTACCTCTGCGCACGATAAAACGGTTGTAATGAATCCCATCAACGAGAAAGCAACAGAAGAGATTATAAATGATATTTTCAAATAATTATAACAGACTCTCCCTAAAGTTTGAACCAACACACTATATTCAGTTCCATACAACAGACAGGATCACACCAATAATTAATGTAGCTCTTGAGCAGGAATCGGTAAATAGCGCAGAAAGTTTCAAATTTTTGGCTGTACATATTAATGAGAACTTGAACTGGAAGAAACATCTTACTGAGCTTCTCATACAATTAAGTTCAGCTACTTTTGCTCTTCGCATAATTGTTAATCTTGGAAACAAAAGAATGAACCTGCTAACATATTTTGGATGTTTCCAGTCAATAATATCTGATGGAATCATTATCTGGGGTAGCTCATTACTTAGAAAGAAAGAACTGTATCCGCAAAAGCGAGCAGTAAGAATAATATGCGATGTCCACCACAGATGTCATGTAGGTCCTCTTCAAGGAGCTAGGCATTTTAACTGTGCCGTCACAATACGTATATTTGCTAATGAAGAAAAAAAGTCATAAATAATCCGTCACAGTTTGAGAGGCGCAGTAATGTACATACCTACCACTACAGGGAAAAATTATCTTTATTAACTACACTCCTGGAAATTGAAATAAGAACACCGTGAATTCATTGTCCCAGGAAGGGGAAACTTTATTGACACATTTCTGGGGTCAGATACATCACAAGATCACACTGACAGAACCACAATCACATAGACACAGGCAACAGAGCATGTACAATGTCGCCACTAGTACAGTGTATATCCACCTTTCGCAGCAATGCAGGCTGCTATTCTCCCATGGAGACGATCGTAGAGATGCTGGATGTAGTCCTGTGGAACGGCTTGCCATGCCATTTCCACCTGGCGCCTCAGTTGGACCAGCGTTCGTGCTGGACGTGCAGACCGCGTGAGACGACGCTTCATCCAGTCCCAAACATGCTCAAGAGGGGACAGATCCAGAGATCTCGCTGGCCAGGGTAGTTGACTTACACCTTCTAGAGCACGTTGGGTGGCACGGGATACATGCGGACGTGCATTGTCCTGTTGGAACAGCAAGTTCCCTTGCCGGTCTAGGAATGGTAGAACGATGGGTTCGATGCTGGGTTGGATGTACCGTGCACTATTCAGTGTCCCCCTCGACGATCACCAGAGGTGTACGGACAATGTAGGAGATCGCTCCCCACACCACGATGCCGGGTGTTGGTCCTGTGTGCCTCGGTCGTATGCAGTCCTGATTGAGGCGCTTACCTGCACGGCGCCAAACACGCATACGACCATCATTGGCACCAAGGCAGAAGCGACTCTCATTGCTGAAGACGACACGTCTCCGTTCGTCCCTCCATTCACGCCTGTCGCGACACCACTGGAGGCGGGCTGCACGATGTTGGGGCGTGAGCGGAAGACGGCCTAACGGTGTGCGGGACCGTAGCCCAGCTTCATGGAGACGGTTGCGAATGGTCCTCGCCGATACCCCAGGAGCAACAGTGTCCCTAATTTGCTGGGAAGTGGCGGTGCGGTCCACTACGGCACTGCGTAGGATCCTACGGTCTTGGCGTGCATCCGTGCGTCGCTGCGGTCCGGTCCCAGGTCGACGGGCACGTGCACCTTCCGCCGACCACTGGCGACAACATCGATGTACTGTGGAGACCTCACGCCCCACGTGTTGAGCAATTCGGCGGTACGTCCACCCGGCCTCCCGCATGCCCACTATACGCCCTCGCTCAAAGTCCGTCAACTGCACATACGGTTCACGTCCACGCTGTCGCGGCATGCTACCAGTGTTAAAGACTGCGATGGAGCTCCGTATGCCACGGCAAACTGGCTGACACTGACGGCGGCGGTGCACAAATGCTGCGCAGCTAGCGCCATTCGACGGCCAACACCGCGGTTCCTGGTGTGTCCGCTGTGCCGTGCGTGTGATCATTGCTTGTACAGCCCTCTCGCAGTGTCCGGAGCAAGTATGGTGGGTCTGACACACCGGTGTCAATGTGTTCTTTTTTCCATTTCCAGGAGTGTATTATCGAAGCTGTTAATGGTTCAGAAAGGAGTTCAGTATGTAGCAACAAATATTTTTGATTATTCGTTCAATACCATAATATCTGTGAGACCTAGCGAAGCAAGTTTTAAATGTAACTAAAATCGTTTCTCCTCTACAACTCCTTTCTTTCCATTGACGAATTTCTATATAAAACGGGCAACCAGAAAAAAAGAAAAAAAAAAGAACTTGTCTTAAGTGTAATTGCATGATTAGGACTAAAAGATTAATGTGTTCAGTAACGTTAACAATGTATATGAGGGTTGGACCTTTAGTAGTGGCAACTATTAATTTACAGCTCGTACAAAATAGATAGGTGTTTCAAAGTTTTTACTGGCCTTCAAAGTAGCCACCAGCGATGTGGAAGTCGTAGGATGCTCTTAGCAGTGCCAGTTGTGTTGACAGCTCCAGCGGCACGGTCTATTGCTCGACGAATTTGTAGCACTTCTGAAGCGAATGCCGTGAAGTGTTTCCTTCAGTTTAGAAATCGAGTTGAACTCAAAAGGGCGTAATTCAGGGAAGTGCAGTAGGTGTAATAGCACTTAGCAGCCCCATCAGTCAAACAAATCAGTAACAGCTGGACAACAATTAAGTGTAGACCGACTCTTTTTACAGTTTTTCGTGGACAAAACCAGTTAGCCAACATCTATTCTAGGAATAATACACTCCTGGAAATTGAAATAAGAACACCGTGAATTCATTGTCCCAGGAAGGGGAAACTTTATTGACACATTCCTGGGGTCAGATACATCACATGATCACACTGACAGAACCACAGGCACATAGACACAGGCAACAGAGCATGCACAATGTCGCCACTAGTACAGTGTATATCCACCTTTCGCAGCAATCCCATGGAGACGATCGTAGCGATGCTGGATGTAGTCCTGTGGAATGGCTTGCCATGCCATTTCCACCTGGCGCCTCAGTTGGACCAGCGTTCGTGCTGGACGTGCAGACCGCGTGAGACGACGCTTCATCCAGTCCCAAACATGCTCAATGGGGGACAGATTCGGAGATCTTGCTGGGCAGGGTAGTTTACTTACACCTTCTAGAGCACGTTGGGTGGCACGGGATACATGCGGACGTGCATTGTCCTGTTGGAACAGCAAGTTCCCTTGCCGGTCTAGGAATGGTAGAACGATGGGTTCGATGACGGTTTGGATGTACCGTGCACTATTCAGTGTCCCCTCGACGATCACCAGAGGTGTACGGCCAGTGTAGGAGATCGCTTCCCACACCATGATGCCGGGTGTTGGCCTTGTGTGCCTCGGTCGTATGCAGTCCTGATTGTGGCGCTCAGCTGCACGGCGCCAAACACGCATACGACCATCATTGGCACCAAGGCAGAAGCGACTCTCATCGCTGAAGACGACACGTCTCCATTCGTCCCTCCATTCACGCCTGTCGCGACACCACTGGAGGTGGGCTGCACGACGTTGGGGCGTGAGCGGAAGACGGCCTAAGTGTGTGCGGGACCGTAGCCCAGCTTCATGGAGACGGTTGCGAATGGTCCTCGCCGATACCCCAGGAGCAACAGTGTCCCTAATTTGCTGGGAAGTGGCGGTGCGGTCCCCTACGGCACTGCGTAGGATCCTACGGTCTTGGCGTGCATCCGTGCGTCGCTGCGGTCCGGTCCCAGGTCGACGGGCACGTGCACCTTCCGCCGACCACTGGCGACAACATCGATGTACTGTGGAGACCTCACGCCCCACGTGTTGAGCAATTCGGCGGTACGTCCACCCGGCCTCCCGCATGCCCACTATACGCCCTCGCTCAAAGTCCGTCAACTGCACATACGGTTCACGTCCACGCTGTCGCTGCATGCTACCAGTGTTAAAGACTGCGATGGAGCTCCGTATGCCACGGCAAACTGGCTGACACGGACGGCGGCGGTGCACAAATGCTGCGCAGCTAGCGCCATTCGACGGCCAACACCGCGGTTCCTGGTGTGTCCGCTGTGCCGTGCGTGTGATCATTGCTTGTTCAGCCCTCTCGCAGTGTCCGGAGCAAGTATGGTGGGTCTGACACACCGGTGTCAATGTGTTCTTTTTTCCATTTCCAGGAGTGAATGTATGAGTCCACGTTTCAGCTAAATAAACCACAGGCCACTTTCTTAAGCGTCATATTTTCGTAAAAATCCAAATTAGTTCGCCTTTTTTGGAAATTATGTTCCTTATTCGTAAATGATAACTCGTTTATCATGGCACATTGTAAAAACAAATTTCGTAGAACGAAAAATTTGTCTCACCCTAGGAGGATGCGGGTGGGAGATGATGATCGGAAAAGGGACTGAATATATTGTATTGTATTGTAAGTAGCTTAAGGTGCCAGATATCTGACAGTAGAGCCGTTAAAACTGGTGGGCATTCGTACAGAAGACACCCTCGCTAACTGAACGTGATCAATTTAATTAATATTCAGTAAAACAGCGACTGTATTAAAACTGATTCGGCACCGGAGTCGAATGGATAGTAGCAAATTGGAACGATGTTCCGGTGCCTGTCGTACACTAATTTTATCTTCTTATCTCTGCCGGCATAGAAATTTCTTTGCATATGAAGGGCTTATTTCAATAGTGGTACAAGTCCATTACCTCAACTTTTCCGCCTATAATGCTTCTGAAATTAATAAGCCAAACAAACAGAAAGAAAGATTCATCTCTAGCAAGAAGCCATATGCTTGAATATTTCTGGTATCTCAACTGTAGATTTCTCAGCGCTCATTTAACTTTAGGACTCTCTATCTCAATTTGAACAAAAATGGACTTGTAACACTATTGAAACAAGCCCTTCATATATGATAAAATTAGGGAGAAGATCGCTAAATTTTAATTAGAAGCTGTTTCATAGTTGCAAAATTAATATATGAAAAGCCATCTGGCAAAGAGTTACTGGCGTTGGTTTTCCGGTAAATTTAATTACGCTGTGGCACGAATGTCTCCACATAATGTTCTAGGTGCGAGATGAACTTGTCCCCGGTGTTTCCCCGACGACTAACACTCTAAAAATTATTAATCATAATATAATGAATCCATCTGTAAGCGCCTGCTGCGTATTACATATGAGATCAATTGTATTTGTCATATACACTACTGGCCATTAAAATTGCTACACCAAGAAGAAATGCAGATAATAAACAGGTATTCATTGGACAAGTACATTACACTAGAACTGACATGTGATTACATTTTCACGCAATTTGTGTGCATAGATCCTGAGAAATCAGTACCCAGAACAACCATCTCTGGCCGCAATAACGGTCTTCATACGCCTGGGCATTGAGTCAAACAGAGCTTGCATGGCGTGTACAGGTACAGCTGCCCATGCAGCTTCAACACGATACCACAGTTCATCAAGAGTAGTGACTGGCGTATTGTGACGAGCCAGTTGCTCGGCCACCATTGACCAGACCTTTCCAATTGGTGAGATATCTAGAAAATATGCTGGCCAGAGCAGCAGTCGAACATTTTCTGTATCCAGAAAGTCCCGTATAGGATCTGCAACATGCGGTCGTGCATTATCCTGCTGAAATGTAGGGTTTCACAGGGAACGAATGAAGAGTAGAGCCACGGGTCATAACACATCTGAAATGTAACGCTCACTGTTCAAAGTGCCGTCAATGCGAACAAGAGGTGACCGAGACGTGTAACCAAAGGCACCCCATACCATCAAGCCGGGTGATACGCCAGTATGGCAATGACGAATACACGCTTCCAATGTGCGTTCACTGTGATGTCGCCAAACACGGATGCGACCATGATGATGCTGTAAACAGAACCTGGAGTCATCCGAAAAAAATGACGTTTTGTCATTCGTGCAGCCAGGTTCGTACACGCTCCTGTCTGCGATGCAGCGTCAAGGGTAACCGCAGCCATTGTCTCCGAGCTGATAGTCCATGCTGCTGCAAACGTCTTCCAACTGTTCGTGCAGATGGTTCTTGTCTTGCAAACGTCCCCATCTGTTTACTCACAGATCGAGACGTGGCTGCACGATCAGTTACAGCCATGCGGATAAGATGCCTGTCATCTCGACTGCTAGTGATACGAGGCCGTTGGGATCCAGCACGGCGTTCCGTATTACCCTCCTGAATCCACCGATTCCATATTCTGCTAACAGTCATTAGATTTCGACCAATGCGAGCAGAAATGTGGCGATACGATAAACCGCAAGCGCGATAGACTACAATCCGACCTTTATCAAAGTCGGAAACATGATGGTGCGCATTTCTCCTACTTACACGAGGCATCACAACAACGTTTCACCAGGCAACGCCGGTCAACTGCTATTTGTGTATGAGAAATCGGTTGGAAACTTTCCTCATGTCAGTACATTGTAGGTGTTGCCACCGGCGCCAACCTTTTGTGGATGCCCTGAAAAGATAATCATTTGCATATCACAGCATCTTTTTCCTGTCGGTTAAATTTCACGTCTGTAGCACGTCATCTTCGTGGTGTAGCAACTTTAATGGCCAGTCGTGTAATTTGTAATCGACTAATAAAGGCGGTTATCAGCTGTTATCAAAAACTGGAGCATGAAAGAGAGAAGACATAACAACTTTCGTTGGCTCAGGATCGAACTCAAGACTCCTTGAAACTTCCTGGAAGATTAAGACTGAGTGCCGGAACGAGACTCGAAATCGGAACCTTTGCCTTTCATGGGCAAGTGCTCTACCAACTGAGCTACCCAAGCATGACTCTCGCCCCGTCCTCGCAGCTCTACTTCTCCCAGTACCTCGTCTCCTACCTTCCAAACTTTACAGAAGCTCTCCTGCGAACCTTGCAGAACTAGCACTTGCCTGTGAAAGGCAAAGGTCCCGAGTTCGAGTATCGGTCCGGCACACAGTTTTAATCTTCCAGGAAGTTTCATATCAGCGCACACTCCGCTGCAGAGTGAACATCTCATTCTTAAGACTCCTTGCTGCTTGCGACTTTACTCTCAACACTATTAAGCTGTTTTACCAACTGCCATCAGTTTAGTGGATAGAAACTACATTCATCTCATCGCGCATCATATCGCAGAATACCTACAAGGATGAACGGCTTTAGAATAACTAGTAGCGAAACCATATTATCATTCTGTATATTCTCTGATCCCTACCCCCGACCCCACATCCTCTCCTTAACAGAGTTTCTTTACTAGCTTTGAAGTCAGGTTCTGTACAACATAAGCAAATCTCTGCCAAAGATTCCACTTCCTTGTGTTCTTCATAACATCGCAGAAACGTCTACCCCATAACCCATTTATCCATCTCTTCAGAGGCTGCCTTATAGTTTCTTTGTGATACATACATCAATTATGCTCATCTCAGTATTGTGTGATTCTAGCCATAATTTATGTACCATCGACCTGCACGGCTTTAGTATTTCGATTGCACGCTGCATCATCTTTTCGGTTTGCACTGTCATGCTTCCTCCATCTCATAGCCAATTAATTTAATTTTGTTAACAGCAATTGGAGGTGCCGCAACTTAAAATGATGCGTAGCTTTACATAGTCATATGACAAAGTTTATCGTTTATTTATTGACTTTCGTGTCGTGCCCGTACAACCATCCAAACAGTGGAATGTTAATTATGACATTACGAACGTGAAGCCAACACAACACCCAGCTCTCGAGCGGAGAAAATCCCCGACTGGGACAGGAATCGAACCACGGCCCATTTGATTAGCAATCCGCCACGCTGACAATGCAGCTACGCAGCTACCAAGGCGGACGTGACGAAGTTTTTTCCCACTACTGCCGGGTAACTAGTTCATTTTGCAGAATAATACGCTATTATTTAATCACTTGTATACCCTGAAGCAAATGTTTTGTATTTTTGTAATGGGTGAATGGGCACTAGTGAGCCGAGTTATTAGGTATAGATTCTTGGGTTAGACCGCACAATAATCCGTAACGGAAAACCAACACATAATCCTAACTTTCTCAACTGGGGAGTGGTAATTCTTGTGTTTATGTGTTTCGTGTTACACGTATTTTGTGGGTGTATACAGGGTGTTACAAAAAGGTACTGCCAAACTTTCAGGAAACATTCCTCACACACAAATAAAGAAAATATGTTATGTGGACATGTGTCCAGAAACGCTTAATTTCCATGTTGGAGCTCATTTTAGTTCCGTCAGTATGTACTGTACTTCCTCGATTCACCGCCATGATTTCATACGGGATACTCTACCTGTGCTGCTAGAACATGTGCCTTTACAAGTACGACACAACATGTGGTTCATGCACGATGGAGCTCCTGCACATTTCAGTTGAAGCGTTCGCACGCTTTTCAACAGCAGATTCGTTGACCGATGGATTGGTAGAGGCGGACCAATTCCATGGCCTCCACGCTCTCCTGACCTCAACCCTCTTGACTTTCATTTATGGGGGCATTTGAAAGCTCTTGTCTACCCAACCCCGGTACCAAATGTAGAGACTCTTCGTGCTCGTATTGTGGACGGCTGTGATACAATACGCCATTCTCCAGGGCTGCATCAGCGCATCAGGGATTCCATGCGAGGGAGGGTGGATGCATGTATCCTCGCTAACGGAGGACGTTTTGAACATTTCCTGTAACAAAGTGTTTGAAGTCACGCTGGTACGTTCTGTTGCTGTGTGTTTCCATTCCATAATTAATGTGATTTGAAGAGAAGTAATAAAATGAGCTCTAACATGGAAAGTAATCGTTTCCGGACACATGTCCTTTCTTTGTGTGTGAGGAATGTTTCCTGAAAGTTTCGCGATACCTTTTTGTAACACCCTGTATATTTTGGGGGAGTTACGTACAACATGCTGTCAACTATCTTCCCCAGTATTTATTCTCTAAGTTCACCTGATGTTCATTATTTACCACCGGAAAAATGCTAATTTCTCAGCGGTTATTCGGCCTGATTACGTCTATTATGGTTATGCTAATTTATACCTCTGTCATACGACCGATAATCACTCATAAGAAAGCCACGAAAAGTGCGTGACTCAGATGCATTCATCAGTCATTCAATTAGGAATCCGCAGGAGGCGTTGCTAATCGTTCAACTCGTAGCTAGTAGAGACATTTGCCTCTGTATAATTCTCTACGATATCATTTTCGCCATTGACTGGAGAAAGTTTTTTTTTTCATAATTTCAATTTCGGCCTTAGTGTCTTTATCAAGTGGCTCCCTGCAAACGACTGTACTTCATCACATCTCAAACTTTAAAAATCTTCCGACTTATACACATGTCATCGTCGTATCTGAGCCCTATAACAATGTTAACATCCCTAACGTAAACCCCAATAAATCACTGCTCTTGTACACTGTTTACATACGATGATGACATGTGCACATGTCGCATGATTTTTAGAGTGTGACATGCGCTGCACCACTCCACTTGATAATGGCGCTAAGGCCGAAACGGCAGTTTTCAAAATAAATACTTTTTACAGTCAGTTCCGAAAATGAAGTCTTTTGATAAATTGGTTATGAAGTTTGCTTTAGTCACTAATACACTCCACCATCATGCTAGTCGCATCAGTAATCTTCCTATTGATACATCACCCAAATCGTCTCTCTAGTTACAAAGAATCAGACTTTTTGTAATACTGAAGGCGTCTATAAACGCGTCGCCGGTCGTTAGTAGGCTAAGCGACGCGACGCTGTGCTGGCGTCGTATGTGCAAGGCCACTGCCATTTGACGATGACGTTCTCTTCCGCTTCGTGGCGTTCCGCTGACATCCACTGTGAATCGACCTTTACCCGTAACAGAAAATTGCCATCACGGTGTAACAAGCACAGCAGAGGGTCGTCATAAATTTTCCGCCGCCATCGTCGTTTCCTGTGACAAGCATCGCGTCTGCTAGACAGCTTTTCTCTTCCTTCTCCGACCTGCCATAATTCCGCTGGCACAGTAAGGGACGCAACAGCGGGATTTCGAAGAAGCGAACTGCAAAATTCAACCAGTCCGCTTTGGCGCTGGCCCGCCCCCTCACACGTCACTCCGAACACGTAGCGTTACACGCGCCTACCATCGAAAGACGCACGGACTGCGCCTCTGTGCAGCCCACTACGTATTCAGCGCTACCAGATACGCAAAATTCGTTCCGCCGCAATACCACAGTCTACCAACAAATACTTAAATAGTAGGGACACTGGTAAATTCCATTTGTGACACTGGTGCAAAAATTATCCGTATTTTCTGCCTCTAATTCATAAAGCGCTTATAAAGAACCGCTTGAGTGCGAGATCGCAAAAGGCTAATGATGTTTTCGGCATTCGACGCCCCACATATTGTCTACTATGCAACCACAATATTGGCTGCTAATGGCAAAAGGTTGCGGGGTTAATCGACGAGTCACTCACAACAGCTCTGCAGTTACAGTGATGTTGAGACAAAGCAGAGCAATGACAGCAATACGCAAAGCAAACATTGCATTGTATCTACGACAACAGTTGGCGAAGTTCACTTTTCGTCAGAAGGGAACACAAGAAATTTCGAGGAGTGGGAAATACGTGACAGATGAAATATTAGCGTTTCTGCATGACGAGTCAGTGGAATGTGTGGTGTCGAATAAGCTCGAGTGTTCAGACAATGTACATAAGGAGCTATGGGGAAAGGAAGAAAAGAAACGGAAGCACTGGTGTTGGAACAAGGACTGCGAGGAAAGCCTGGAGAGACTGGAGCAGCAAGAAGGACCCGGAAAAATGGGAAGTTTTCTTAGGAGCAAGAAAGGAAGCGGCCCGAACAATAAGATGGACAAGAAGACAGGAGATGAAGCAGGAACTGGAAGAGATTGATACCAACTTCAGGAGAAACAACAGAAGACATTTTTTCGGGAAATTCAAAAAAAGTCTGATTGGATACAAGGGTAGAGAACTGTTTATAAGAGATAATTTCAGGGGAGCTGGCTGTTAGTGCGAAGGAGAACTCTCGGATTTTAGCACAGCACTTTCACGACCTGCTGAACTGTGAACCACCTGAAGAAGAGCTCGAACTGGGGACTGACACAGAAGAGAGAGAGCCACGCCCTCCAACCAGGGAGGAAGTCGCACGTGCCATAAGCGATCTAAAGAATAATAAGGCAACTGGAGAAGATGGTATAGCAGCCGAGATGATAAATTGGGGAGGAAATAAAGCAATAGACAATATGACCAACATAATTCACCAGATCTGGAGAACAAAGAAGTTGCCAGAAGGATGGAAGAATGCAATACAATACATGCAATACATAAGAAGGGGGACAAGAGAGATGCAGACAACTACAGAAGAATGTCGCTACTAGAGGTCGGATACAAGGTGCTGTCAAAACTATTGCTCAAGATAGTAGAAGAACAGTTAGAAAGTACAGTTGGCGACGACCAAGCGGGATTCAGGGAGGGAAGAGGTTGTATAGAACAGATATTTATCCTAAAGCAACTGATAGAAAATAGGGCCTTAAACAACAAAAAGACAGTAATAACCTTCGTGGACTTCACAAAGGCATACGACTCCTTCGACAGACAGACTCTTGTTAGGATTCTGAAGAACAGAGGACTTGATGGAACTACACAAGAACTCATAAGAGAAATTCTGACAGACACAAAAGCAAGGGTGAGATTCGGAGGAGCACTGTCAGAAGAATTTGAGATCAAGACTGGTGTTAAACAGGGAGATGGATTGTCATCATTGTTGTTCAATATAGCACTGGACTAAGTGATCAGGCAATGGAGAACAATAAACGAGGAAATGGGAATCAGTATTATATGCTGCTGAGACGATGACACAGGAAGAAATGGGGCAGAACAACTAGATAAAGAAGAGAAAAAAATACTGAGAAAAATACTACGTCCCAAAAGAAGTGGAGAGAGGTGGATGCGAATACCTAGGGAAGAACTGTACCGGAACACGAGAACAATATCATGGGAAATCAGACTCAAAAGGGCAAGATTTGCTGGACATGTAGTTAGGATGAGTATGGACAGAATGACGAAGAGAGTGTGGGAAACAACAGGGAGGAGAAGGGGAAAGACAGGAACCAAGTGGGTTGTTGAACTTTGGAAGGACTGGTTGGAATTGGGGATCAAGGTCGAAAGAAAGGAAACTTGGAGGAACAAATATACACCGACCAATATGCCGGAGATCAATGACAGAGAAGAATACGGAGAAAGATTACAGTGTCACCAGTGGAGCCGGCAGGAGAAATGGACACTGGAGATCTCGGAAGAAGAGCGGGAGAGACGAAGAGAAAGAATGAAGAGGTTCTGGGAGAAGAGGAGGAGAATGCAGTCCACGGAGGGGCTACCCGTGGTCCTACAAAGGCCGTAACGCAAGAAGAAGAAAAAGGAGCACAATGATGATGACGCATGCTCAGCAAGTGAAACTTACATTGAAACAGGTATCGAGTCATGTAGCTCATTATCCTTGTAGGACAGGAAGCCACAAATCCCGTCACCAGTGAAACATAATAAAGAACGATACTAAACACGATTACGTATACGGAAGATCATCCGCTGCATAGTGAGAACACAGTTATGAACATATGTCGAACAAGTCTGCAGTGATATTGCTGTGTAGTGCATACGAAAAGCTACGGATGTTCAAGGGAGGACAAGGTGCGCTTGTTACAAAAACTGGTGTTCGCGCGTTTCAAAGATGCTCGACACAATTAACATGATAGTGACATACTACGTTACGCACATCAAATTGCTCATGACGTAGATTATAGTGATTTCAAGGGAAGCAGTGGATGATTCCGTAATTCCAAACAGTGCTACAGAATTGAAACATGTAAGACAGCGAAATTTGAAACAAAGCGTCAACTTGACGATGGCAGCAAACTTCAGAATCGATCCGTAAATTTGTAGATGAGAGAACCAAACTTATCCTATCGTCCAGTAAGTAATTTGGTTTCAACTACGACCAACAGGCAGTTGAGTAGGAAATGCGTATGAAAGGGAGCCTTGGAAATTAAAGGTACCAAGAGAGTTGTATCAAGATCAACTAACATCGACATATTAACGCAGTCATATACAATTATGCCGACTGTTACTCTGGATGGTAAACTGGCTAGAAAGTTATTTACTGTCCTGTGAGAGCTGCTCTTCCCCCTACTATTCTTTCTCGTGTGCTTGATCTTGCAAGGGCAGTAGAGAATGTTTACGTCACTGCAAAAAACAGTGGGGAAAGAGCGTAAGAGAACTACAACTATGGCATGAGCATTCCTTCTGGCCGATAACTGGTCAAAATAAGTGGTTTTTGCTTGATTCCTGGTCTGCGTATAAAAATCATACCCCTTTCGACAAACTATCGCTCCTGGAAAGTGTGTGAGATTGCAATTCATATAACTTGGAATCAGCGTGCCTGGTAAACATATTATCAACTGTCTGCAGCTACGCCTTAAAGGCTACCTAGTCAATTTCACCATAAGCTCCACAACAGACAGTTCGCGTTCGTTGCGTGCTGTTACCTTTCATCAGTTTTCATCATCCCGTTACACCAATACGAGTCTACGTGCATTCATTAAGAGTGAATGCCTAGCTGAAAGTACTGCACATTTGTTACTCCCAAGGTGTTCGCTTCGATCTTAATGGTGCGAACCTTCGTGATCACTGCGGCGCGCCATTTTTCATTCGGCATTCATAGTGCAAGTTAATGATCTGTTTTGAATGTTCCTTGAATGTCGAGGATGTCCATTTTTTGAAATAGAAGATTGATCTCTGTACCTTCCGGATACTCATTTATCTGTCGCCCTCATGATGCACATGGTGAGTATTAGCGGCTAATATTTTCTATGTAATAATTGTTAACACAGCACTTTCAAATGAGCCTTAGTAAAGACTGAACTTGCGACCTCGCAGTCAGGAGGTTCCATGTCAGATATCACTTTTACGTATCCTGGAGTATTATATAAGGTTAAGTATACTACAACGAAACTTTTGCTCCTGTGTAACTAGCAAAAACTGTAATGGTAAAATGTGTTTGCTTTACCTTACAATTTAATCGTGGTTATGTGTAAGGTATGGACCCGAATATAGGCCGCACGCCTACATCTCATGGTCGTGCGGTAGCGTTCTCGCTTCCCGCGCCCGCGTTCCCGGGTTCGATTCCCGGCGGGGTCAGGGATTTTCTCTGCCCCGTGATGGCTGGGTGTTGTGTGATGTCCTTAGGTTAGTTAGGTTTAAGTAGTTCTAAGTTCTAGGGGACTGATGACGATAGATGTTTAGTCCCATAGTGCTCAGAGCCATTTGAATAGGCCGCACTGTTCCCTGAAATCTGACCACGAAAACATAGGCTAAGGCTTATTTACACGATCCTACAAATACCGGTATATTTTCGAACCATATAAACTTCCACCTTAGTGGTCGTTCCTTACTTCGATGAGGTGTTAATAGTATCGCTACAATACAACCACTGACATTTCATTTAGATACCTTGGTAATAGTTCCGTTACTTCATTCAACAGTACAGGCGCAGCTTTTCTCTAACCAAAGAGCATAATTTCAACAATGAGTGTTAAAGGCGATGATGTTAATTTTGAAACTATCACGTATTCATGGAGAAGCTGGCAAAAGGTTAAGTGTGGGCGAATCTAATGTGTGGCATTGTATCGTATTGGAAAAAAATCTACAAACTGCCGTTTCATTAAGGATATCCTACAGGAAAATGCCTAGGACACTGGACTCGAAACGAACAACAGTTACAGTTACTGTGATGTTAATATTCCCGCTTCCCTCCCCCCGCTTACGTTATTATGAAGCGTGGAACTTCTCCCAACGATAATTTCCATAAGGTTCTGATAATTCGTTGTCGACAAAAAGGTTAGATGACTGCAGAATTAATTGTTAACACGATAACTACTGTCTGGAATCGCTGACCTGATCTGCTACTCATTAAGAGAACAATGCTGGAGTTGGATGCCTTTAAAAATTACCTCACACCTGAGGCGAAGAATCAAGTTTCTGCATACCAGAGAGATCCAAAAGTTTCATCTGTAGTTAAGACTTCAAAACAGCAGGTAGTTGGTGTCCTAAAATCATTTCCTTTAAAGACCGTCTCTAAAAACGCTATTCTGATTGACTTTTAGAAGGAGATTTTGCACTAACTCCATCAGCCTCATGTGTTAGTCCATTCTCTCTTCACAGCGCAAGTATCATCAAAGGGTTCAAGAAGTGCTATGTGTCCACTGCCTGGCATGGCAGGAAGGACAACGTAATTTCTGGGCAGAGTGACAAGAATACTGACAGTGGTTACACCAGTGAAGACTGTGACAAGAAGGCTGACTTATTGTGTAATTTACTTGCATCACAATATAAGAACTTGATCGAGTGTATTGTGAACAAATGGTTCAAATGGCTCTAAGCACTATGGGACTTAACATCTGAGATCATGAGTCCCCTAGACTTAGAACTACATAAACCTAACTAACCTAAGGACATCACACACATCCATGCCCGAGGCAGGATTCGAACCTGCGACCGTAGTAGCAGCGCGGTTCCGGACTGAAGCGCCTAGAGCCGCTCGGCCACATCGGCCGGCTTATTGTGAACAGATTTTATAAATTGGTAATGTGACAAATTTTTCTTCGGCGATTTCCTCTTCCCTCCTCCCTTGCATCTTATATCAGGCCAACGGAGTAAGTTAGGTATATTTTTCTAGCGACTGCGTCTGTGTTTTGCATTTCCTTTAAGTTGTCTCTAAGAAGATTCACGTTGGTACACAATGATCTACAAGCACAAACTCATACATAAAATAACAAACATTTTCGAAAGACAAGGCATAAACGTAGCATTCAGAGCAGACAATTCAGTCGAAAAGTACATTCCAAAAATAACAAAAGACACTGATATCTACCAGAAAGCGGGAATATACCAACTGAAATGTAACACATGCAATGGGAGATATGTAGGACTAATCAGCAGAACATTCGTCGCCCACTACAAAGAACATATCAGAGCACGGAAATATGGGACAAGCCACCCAACTTTTGCAGAACATTTCAGAGAAAACAATCACAAATCTACTAAAGAGAGAAAGACATGAAAATAGTTAGAATAAATAATGAAAGCCACCTCCTAAATCTACAACAAAATTACCAGATATGCAAAACAAAGGCTGGAAAGAAGATACTATTAAATTATCAAGTGAATATGCCTAACTACTCATTGTTTACACTGACTGGTCATATAATAGATAGTAATTCCAGTAGATGATCACAAATCACATTACTTTCCCAATTAGTGTGTGTGTGTGTGAAAATAAATAGTAAAATAAAAAAAGGTATGCTTTAAGAAACGAATGACACCTAAAGACAGAAAATGGAGTTGCTATATTTCCAAACAGTGACCAAAAGGAAAACTGCTAAATTTCAACCACTTTGGCACGTGAGAGAAAGCTGTTTGGGCTAAAAACAATAAATCAGACGGTGATTGGTAAGTACTTTTTCGTATAAAAAATTCAATGCGCTGTTTTAAATCCATAACCTATAAATGGAAACGGTAACACATATGTGCAAACAAAAAAATCATGTAATGTTTCAGGACACCCACTGAAGATGCCTTTAAGTTGAAACGCGTCTGGGTGTACAAGCTAAATAAAAACACTAAATGTGGAGTAAAAAACAGCATTTTTCGTTTGAACTATTTTAATTTGTATCTCTAATTTCTTCATTCTTTTGTTTAACTCACTGTGCATTTTTAAAGTCCAATTTTATATTCTACTTTCACTTCGCTACTGATTTCTAGCAATTTCTGCCTTGGCTACAGACTGCTTGCTACGATCATTGTTCTTTCATCTTTTAAAGATTCTCATTTTCTTCTGAAAGCTGCCAGTATATATATTTTAATATTTTTAGTAATTTCTTGCTCTACCTCTAATTTTAATTGCAAAAAATGATTCAAATGGCTCTGAGCACTATGGGACTTAACATCTATGGTCATCAGTCCCCTAGAACTTAGAACTACTTAAACCTAACTAACCTAAGAACATCATACACATCCATGCCCTACGCAGGATTCGAACCTGCGACCCTAGCGGTCGCGCGGTTCCAGACTGAAGCGCCTAGAGCCGCTCGGACACCCCGGCCGGCAATTAAAATTTCAGATTTTCGATGTATTCCTTAATGTTTCGATTACTTCTTCATATATCCTGCCGGGTTTTGTCTTACTGGTTATTCTAACCAATTTTTAGTTCCAGTTATTTCTTCTTTCTGTTCTTTTTCCAAGCCTTGCTGTTCGTGGTCAACGTACATCTATTCAGATGCCTGTTCTTTTGGTTTACGTAACATTTATATACATTTAGCCTACATCTGCTTAAGTACTCCACAAGCCACCACACTGTCTGGAAGAGGCTTCCTTGAACCACTCTTAGCCGTTCACTTTCCTGTTCCACTCGCAAAGTTAGAGACGGAAAAACTACTGCCTATATGCTTCCTCACGATCCCTAGTTTCTCCTGTCTTGTCTCGGCAGTCCCTACGTGAAGTGAACTGTCATGCTCAAAATAACGTAAACGACTCGAATTTCAATCCACCTGATCTGCATGCAGCTCATATAACGTATCTATCTTGCAGGTCCCCTAGCTTTTTTGGGTGCAGTCGTTTGACTATACAAAAGAGACTACTAGAGAACACTGCTCTGTATGACAACCAACCCAGACGCAAATTGATATCAACATACGTTAGAAAACACGTTATCAAATACGAGACAGTCTTTAACACTTGTAAACTCAAAGTTATTAAAATAAGTGAGCAGTTCTCAACTTTCAACATCCTCAACCAACTGCCCTAGTGGCATACAGCTTGGTCATCAGCATATATTTATACCTGTGTGTGTTACTTTCTCTGGATAGTGAATTGCTGTGGTATTGCCCAGACATAGTTGAAGTCGGAAGCAGACTTTACTTCATTGGCAGGACACAGAAACGCAGTCAGCCTACGAAGGAGACTGCGTGACACAGTTGTTTATCTCATCTTAGAATATTGTTTTCGTGTCTGCGGCATATACGAAATAAAACTGGCTGCTTATATTAAACGTATACAAATTAGGGTGGCATGACTGGTCACAGATCGCCGACACTGTCCGGTAAATATTGAAAAACCCGAACTAGTACACACTTAAAGATTAGATTAGATTAGATTAATACTAGTTCCATGGATCATGAATACGATATTTCGTAATGATGTGGAACGAGTCAAATTTTCCAATACATTACATAATTAAGTTAATTTAACAAGATACTTAAGTTAATATAACAACTTTTTTATTTTTTGTGTTTTTTTTATTTTTTTATTATTTTATTTTTTTAATAATTTTTTCGCTTTCTTTTCTTTTTTTCTTAATTTATATCTACAAATTTCTCTATGGAGTAGAAGGAGTTCTCATTCAGAAATTCTTTTAATTACTTCTTAAATACTTGTTGGTTATCTGTCAGACTTTTGATACTATTTGGTAAGTGACCAAAGACTTTAGTGGCAGTATAATTCACCCCTTTCTGCGCCAAAGTTAGATTTAATCTTGAATAGTGAAGATCATCCTATCTCCTAGTATTGTAGTTATGCACACTGCTATTACTTTTGAATTGGGTTTGGTTGTTAATAACAAATTTCATAAGAGAGTATATACACTGAGAAGCTACTGTGAATATCCCTAGATCCTTAAATAAATGACTGCAGGATGATCTTGGGTGGACTCCAGCTATTATTCTGATTACACGCTTTTGTGCAATAAATACTTTATTCCTTAGTGATGAATTACCCCAAAATATGATGCCATATGAAAGCAATGAGAGAAAATAGGCGTAGTAAGCTAATTTACTAAGATGTTTATCACCAAAATTTGCCAGCTATGCCACAAAAGCCTACATATTAAGTTCGGAGAACCAAAATTAAGCGAGGAGTCAAGGAATGCACCCAAACTCTCTAAGCATCCCTTCCATGGGAAATTTGAAGACAACAATGAACTTACCATAGAATGCACAAGCGAATTTAATGAATCATTCTTCTCAGACTGCACAGGGTGCCGTCCTAAGAGCCATCAGGTGCATTTTCTCTGGTGTTTTGGCAGATATTTGTAATTTCGTTTTTGTAATGTGTGGTTGGAGTCAGCCTAAACAAACACTGCTTATCACACCTTTCATGCGACATCCAATGTCGACGGGAAGTGTCTGCTTGTTTCCTGTTGCAAGCGAAATTATTTTTAAAGCGGAATTTTACGTGCCCATTCGGCAGAGCGGTCCCAAATTAGTCTAGTACGACATTTATGTCAGCGATATGTACTAACAGAGACAATAACCAGTGCTCTAGTAGCGACTGAAGAGCACTGTTGCGTGGCGGTAGCAGTCAGTGAGGGCAAGGCCGGTGCTGTTAGTTACGTGTTCCATTGATCAACTGCACGGAAAAACCGTTATGATGTGGAACGTGCCAAATGCACAGGAAATGCGCACAGGAAACAAGGTTTTTTTTTACATTATACTGTTATACCTAAATATTTCTATTATCTATCCCATTTCCTTACATGGCACAAAATGCATATTTATTTGCTCATATTCAAGAATTCATCTATGGTATAGAAGGAGTTGTCAAGGACGTATGATTTCAATTTGTTTATGATCCTATTACTGCTGTCTGTCACACATTTTGTTTCATCTGGTGATTTATCAAAAAGTTTTATAGCAGCATATTTTACCCATTTCTGTGCCAAAGATAAGTTAAGTAAAGGATAGTGTAGGTCTTTCTTTTTTCTGGTACTGTAATCGTGAATGTCGCTGTTGATTTTAAACTTGGCCATGATGTTGAGAAAAAATTTCATTACTAAGTAAATGTACTGTGAAGCAGTTGTAAGAATTCCTAACCTTTTAAACAGATGCCTACAAGATGTGTGACTATGAACCCCACATATTATTCTAACCACTCTCTTTTGAACAGTGAATACATTTTGCCTAAGTGTTGAGTTGCCCCAGAATATTATTCCGTATGACATCATAAAGAGGAAGTATGCAAAGTATGTTAGCTTACTAATTTATACATCCTCAAATTGGCAATTATTCTGATTGCAAAAGTTGCTGACCCTAGTCGCTTTAGGAGATCCAAAACATGAAGTTTCCAATTAAGACTCTCATCTGTTTGTACACGAAAACCTTAGTATGCTCTAACCCTGGCTACTGACTTCTTTCGATGTGTTATGTCTATTGAGGGAATTATACTTTTTGCAGCAGAAAATTGGATGTACTGTGATTTTTCAAAGTTCAGAGCAAGCCCATTCGCAGAAAACCAATTAATAACTTTTTCAAAGACATTATTTGTATCATTTTCCATACGACTTTCTTTTACTGGATTAATAATTATGCTTGTATCATTAGCAAACAGTGTCAGTTCAGCATCTTGTTTCACATAAGAAGGAAAGTCATTCATATATATCAAGAACAAGAAGGGACCCATGATCGAACCTTGTTAATTTCACCCCAGTTGGAGTACTGGTTCTTCTTCGTGTTTTACTGTCCCTTTAAGTACATGTCGAGAAAACTAACAGACTAATTTGAGACCGCTCTATCAATGAGCATATGAACTGCTTCTTTAAAGATAACTTCATTTGTTACACAAAACAAAATGACACTTTCTGTCGACACTGGATGTCGCATTGAAGGCGTGCTGAGGAGTATTTGGGCTGACTCCAGCTAAACATTGCCAAAACGAAATTGCAAATGTTCGTCGAAACACCGTAGCAAATGCGCCCCTCAGCTCTTAGGAGGGACACCCTGCATAGGTGAATGGAATGAGAAGCACTAATACATGGTACAATAAGGTAAACCCTCTGCCACTGACTTTTCAGTGGTTTTCTAAGTGTAGATGTATACATAGATAAGAAGTTTCTGGTGTCGTTTGGTAGAAATTGGTCAGTAGTATAAGTGTTTAAAAATACTAGGGGCAAGTATGCTGCCCTGAGGTGGATCATTTTGGTAAACTGGGGAGTAAAGCTTGTCAATGATATTCAGACAAAATCTGACAACTTCTTTAAAAAATTTACTGCTGCATAGTAAGTACAAAGCAAAGCACAAAATCATTGAAAGGTAGATTTTATTGAACTGCATTTGTCAACTATAAGAGCAATACAAAAAACATTCAGTAACTGCAATAGACTAAACTTTTCACAGGATCCGTCCCAAAATAAAAAGAAATAATTGTATCTTAAGGCTAAGAGTGGCCAAAAATTTATACCCAAACCTTTTAACGACATCAACAATATGTAAACAAAACTGCAAACTGCTGAATTCAGTTGTGAGACGTTTCTTCCCAAAGAAATCTTAAGGAATGCAGTCATGAGTTGACAAGAAACAGTACTAGTGGCGCTGATAAAGGGTGGAAACCACCAGCATCCCACGAGGACTCAGTGCATAACAGAGTCCTTGTCAGTCTCTCTACAAAATTACAAAATTTTCGTTTGCATTAGCTGCACTAATAGTGATGCTTCACTGCATTGCCCTATAGGAAAAAAAAAGTTTCTGTACTGCATTGCTCACCCTCATTTGCAATAGAATTCCACCATTTATTTTGAGTTGAAACGTATTCCCTTATTTGGTTATTTGGAACAAAATATAATTTTTTCCCTGACAGTGTTAATTTGAAGCAGGTTTGGGGAATGCGGTTGACATTAAACCCACATTTTCCTAAAGCCGACAGAAAACCAAAGATTTTGCAAAGCCCTCCCGGTTCCGTTGGTTATAATGGATGAGGTTGAGACTCAATTAGACAGACTAGAACAACAACAGCGTTTGTTTCGTGCTTCCCAGTCAGTGGGCTTCCCCATTGGTGGCCGTCAGGAAGGAAGTCTGGGCGCCCTCCGGTTCTGTGTAAACTTTAAGCAACCATTAATGCTCCAGCAGATATTCTGATGCATTACCTCGTCTAGATGAGTCCTTTCCTAAACTTTCAAGAGACAACTAGTTTCAAGGATTGATCTAGCACTGGCATATTTTCAATTGCCTCACGGATGACACTGGTTTTGAACACAATGTTCGGACTGTTTCAATTTAATAGGTTGCTTTTTGAGGCAGACGGCGCCCCCTGCATAAAGACGTTTCTTGGACACACTAATTTAAGCATTCCGTATCCTGTAAATCATCTCGGCGAGTTATGGTCACTGGTCATATAACGGACGAAAATTTGCACAAAATATGTAATTTTTCCAGTTGTGCCTTCTTTCAACCAGCGGTCGCATATTAAATTATATCCTCAGCGAAAAGGGTCTTCTATCCATTACAGAGCATGTAGAGGCTATCGATCCGGTTCAAAAAAGCTGCACACGAAAATGTGACTTTTCAAGTGGGTATATCTCGGGTTCTATTGATCACACAGAAAAGGGGTTTCGGATAGCCCTTGGCCAAGCGACCATTTTTACAACTATCGGAAGAACAGGCTCACTGTAACTTTCCTACAGTTCTAGCTCAAAATTTAAACATGACACACGTTCTCCAGTCTGAGTAAATTGAGCAAAGTGGTTGGTTCTTCTGCATTACATGTGTTCTAGGATGGACTTGAGGACAATATTATGGAAATGGAAGAGGATGTAGATGAAGATGAAATAGGAGATACGATACTGCGTGAAGAGTTTGACAGAGCACTGAAAGACCTGAGTCGAAACAAGGCCCCGGGAGTGGACAACATTCCATTAGAACTACTAACGGCCTTGGGAAAGCCAGTCCTGACAAAACTCTACCATCTGGTGAGCAATATGTATGAGACAGACGAAGTACCCTCAGACTTCAAAAAGAACATAATAATTCCAATCCCAAAGAAAGTAGGTGTTGACAGATGTAAAAATTACGGAATTATCAGTTTAATAAGTCACAGTTGCAAAATACTAACGTGAATTCTTTACAGACAAATGGAAAAACTGGTAGAAGCTGACCTCGGGAAGATCAGTTTAAATTCCGCAGAAATGTTGGGACACGTGAGGCAATACTGACCCTAGACTTATCTTAGAAGAAAGATTAAGGAAAGGCAAACCTACGTTTCTAGCATTTGTAGACTTAGAGAAAGCTTTTGACAATGTTGACTGGAATACTCTCTTTCAAATTCTAAAGGTGGCAGGGGTAAAATACATGGAGCGAAAGGCTATTTACAATTTGTACGGAAACCAGATGGCAGTTATAAGAGTCAAGGGGCATGAAAGAGAAGCAGTGGTTGGGAAGGGAGTGAAACAGGGTTGTATCCTATGCCCGATGTTATTTGATCTGTATATTGAGCAAGCAGTAAAGGAAACAAACGAAACATTCAGAGTAGGTAATAAAATCCATGGAGAACAAATAAAAACTTTGAGGATCGCCGATGACATCGTAATTCTGCCAGAGACAACAAAGGACTTGGAAGAGCAGTTGAACGGGAGGATATAAGATGAACATCAACAAAAGCAAAACGAAGATAATGGAATGTAGTCGAATTAAGTCGGGTGATGCTGAGGGAATGAAATTAGGAAATGAGACGCTTAAAGTAGTAAATGAGTTTGCTATTTGGGGAGAAAAATAACTGATGATGGTCGAAGTAGAGAGGATATAAAATGAGGACTGGCAATGGCAACGAAAGCGTTTCTGAAGAAGAGAAATTTGTTAACATCGAGTATAGATTTAAGTGTCAGGAAGTCATTCCTGAAAGCATTTGTATGGAGTGTAGCCATGTATGGAAGTGAATCGTGGACGATAAATAGTTTGGACAAGAAGAGAATAGAAGCTTTCGAAATGTGGTGCTACTGAAGAATGCTGAAGATAAGATTGGTAGATCACATAACTAATGAGGAAGTATTGAATAGAATTGGGAAGAAGGGAAGTTTGTGGCACAACTTGACCAGAAGAAGGGATCGGTTGGTAGGACTTGTTCTGAGGCATCAAGGGAGCACAAATTTAGCATTGGAGGCCAGCGTGGAGGGTAAAAATTGTAGAGGGAGACCAAGAGATGAATACACGAAGCAGATTCAGAAGGATGTAGGTTGCAGTAAGTACTGGGAGATGAAGAAGCTTGCACAGGATAGAGTAGCATGGAGAGCTGCATCAAACCAGTCTCAGGATTGAAGACCACAGCAACAACAACAACAGGGTGGACTTGAGGCAGCTTGTAGAAGCACGGTTTGTTAGTGGGCGGTTCCTAAGGAAAGCATGAAAAACCATGATTCTTGGGCATGAAAAGTACCAACTGTGGGGTTGGCCACTTCTGTAATTTGTATTCATGACAGATCTTCGAAATTTTTACCACATATTCTTAAGATGATATTCTCTGCGAACTTCAAAACTTTTTTTTTTTTTTGCAATCGTTATTCGCTACCGAGATCCAGAAGTTCCAATTTACCATACCTACACAGGAGACGGCAAAAACGGGTTATGTAGCTGCAGTTACCTAAATAATTAACAGTAGCAAATGGCTTAAATTTTAACTGTACATTCTTTAGGCGTTCTTCTAGAACCGCCATTTTGACTTTTTCGAAAATCTATATCCGTTATGAAGTTATAGTCTACCAGAAAAACCACTAATTTTGGATACCAAAATTACCTCTTGTGGGAAGGTAACTTCTCTCTCTCTCTCTCTCTCTCTATAGAGAGAATATATATATATATATATATATATATATATATATATATATATATATATATATACTCCTGGAAATGGAAAAAAGAACACATTGACACCGGTGTGTCAGACCCACCATACTTGCTCCGGAAACTGCGAGAGGGCTGTACAAGCAATGATCACACGCACGGCACAGCGGACACACCAGGCACCGCGGTGTTGGCCGTCGAATGGCGCTAGCTGCGCAGCATTTGTGCACCGCCGCCGTCAGTGTCAGACAGTTTGCCGTGGCATACGGAGCTCCATCACAGTCTTTAACACTGGTAGCATGCCGCGACAGCGTGGACGTGAACTGTATGTGCAGTTGACGGACTTTGAGCGAGGGCGTATAGTGGGCATGCGGGAGGCCGGGTGGACGTACCGCCGAATTGCTCAACACGTGGGGCGTGAGGTCTCCACAGTACATCGATGTTGTCGCCAGTGGTCGGCGGAAGGTGCACGTGCCCGTCGACCTGGGACCGGACCGCAGCGGCGCACGGATGCACGCCAAGACCGTAGGATCCTACGCAGTGCCGTAGGGGACCGCACCGCCACTTCCCAGCAAATTAGGGACACTGTTGCTCCTGGGGTATCGGCGAGGACCATTCGCAACCGTCTCCATGAAGCTGGGCTACGGTCCCGCACACCGTTAGGCCGTCTTCCGCTCACACCCCAACATCGTGCAGCCCGCCTCCAGTGGTGTCGCGACAGGCGTGAATTGAGGGACGAATGGAGACGTGTCGTCTTCAGCGATGAGAGTCGCTTCTGCCTTGGTGCCAATGATGGTCATATGCGTGTTTGGCGCCGTACAGGTGAGCGCCACAATCAGGACTGCATACGACCGAGGCACACAGGGCCAACACCCGGCATCATGGTGTGGGGAGTGATCTCCTACACTGGCCGTACACCTCTGGTGATCGTCGAAGGGACACTGAATAGTGCACGGTACATCCAAACCGTCATCGAACCCATCATTCTACCATTCCTAGACCGGCAAGGGAACTTGCTGTTCCAACAGGGCAATGCACGTCCGCATGTATCCCGTGCCACCCAACGTGCTCTAGAAGGTGTAAGTCAACTACCCTGGCCAGCAAGATCTCCGGATCTGTCCCCCATTGAGCATGTTTGGGACTGGATGAAGCGTCGTCTCACGCGGTCTGCACGTCCAGCACGAACGCTGGTCCAACTGAGGCGCCAGGTGGAAATGGCATGGCAAGCCGTTCCACAGGACTACATCCAGCATCTCTACAACCGTCTCCATGGGAGAATAGCAGCCTGCATTGCTGTGAAAGGTGGATATACACTGTACTAGTGCCGACATTGTGCATGCTCTGTTGCCTGTGTCTATGTGCCTGTGGTTCTCTCAGTGTGATCATGTGATGTATCTGACCCCAGGAATGTGTCAATAAAGTTTCCCCTTCCTGGGACAATAAATTCACGGTGTTCTTATTTCAATTTCCAGGAGTATATATAAGACTTTCTGTTACCTTTTTCTGTTCAATGTTAGTAGATTTTAGCAAATTTCTAACTTTCACTGTTATTTATGTTCGCTGAAGAGACCCTGCTAGTCGGTGCCACACAACTGTGTTGCAACAGTCTTCACTGGACTCTTGTGTGTGGATGGGTGCTCAAAAATACCTAATTGTCTTCCAAGCTACTTGAATGATGTGAAAGATTGAACTTTTTAAGCTTCTGTATTCATACTTCCTCTTACAAGAACATCCTCATATAAAAATTGACTTGACAGATGTTTCTAAAGTGATTTTACTTGGTCAAGATCAAGACAAGCAGTTTTCTCCAAACAAGCCAGTTTGACTGCCATTTCTAATTATGTCCACTGAGGCTACGACTTTTTTCCTGTTTCTCCTTGTCTTCCGAACACCATCAAACCATGATGCCAATGAACAAGTGGCCCCACACAGCAGGTGGAGATGCTCATTTGCCATCCCATCTTGTAGATGTGATGGGTTCAAGATTATTTTCCCATTTTCACTTATTGTAATAATATTTCCTACAATGGAATGTCCCACCACTTACTTGATACTAAACCTCACAAACATCTTTCATTATCATGGAAGCCTGGAAGTGGGATATGTCAAACACACAATTCTGGGTGTGCAATTCGGCAGATAGATTAGAGTGATGAGTTGTGTGGGACCAGGTGGGTAAAGAGAGAAATAAGGAGGTATTCAGAGGAAGACTTTGGGAAGGGTCCCTGATAGTTTGGACAGAGGTAGCAGTTGTGTGAGAGAGGGAGAGGTGTTAGGTGCATGGGCTAGGAATGTGGCAAAGGGACAATGGAGAGAATGAAGTTACATGGCTGAGTTAATTGGTTTAGGAAAGCAGGACTATTGGGTTGAGAGTGTGAGTGCAGTTGCTTACTGGAGATTGAGGCCAGGTGGACTGAGAGAGCAAAGGATGTGTTTCAAGGATACTCTGATCTACATAGCTCAGAAAACCAATAGTCATAACAGAATCTGAATTATTTTCTGAAATCTGAGCTTTCCTTTCATAGAATTACTAGTGGCAACCCCCCTCCACCCCCCTCCCCCTCCACAGTTTGATCTCTGGTCTATTATCCCATCATGAATTTGTAGATTTATAAATTTGTCAATCACTTCTTATAGGTGATGTGCAACTCAGTAAAGTTTCCTGTACACTGATGGTTCATTCCACATGGAAATCCTACATTGCATTATTGGAGTAGCTGGAAGTGGCCCATGAGGGTTAAATAATTTTGCATGTTCCACAAATACCTTTTCCATTCCCTCCCTATCACATACTTGCAAATTTGACACCTTTTCCTGTGGTGCAGGTAAACTGGCAAACTGTCCTGGCTTACAGCATTTTACTTTGAAATCTGTATCCAACTTTTCTTCCTCCAACACTTCCACGGTGGCTAGCAGTGCACCTCATGATAGCTCCACTTCCATTTAACCAAAATTATCCATGCCGTAGGGTATTACCCAGCTCCTATCAACCTTCTCTCATATGATGAAATATGGTGAACATAACTATGTGCCTTGTCTTGTTCTTCATTTTCCACCAGTGGTTCGAGTATGAACTGTGCATAATGTAAATCTGCTTCTATGTCTAAACAGACTACCTTTCCTGTACCCCTCATATTTTATCCCTGAAGTCAGGGCTCCTTGGTCTAGGAAGGTGTCTTGCGACATTTCATTTTTTCTGGCAGTAAAACCCAAACAGAATGCCATTCTAGATTGATGTTGGCTTAGCCAGAAAATTCAGTCCAGTCATCCCATCATACTTGTAGCTATTACAAACATAAATATGTTTGTAATATATAAGTAATTATTGTATTGCCACACAAGTATTGCCACATAATTATTGCCACACAAGCCCAGAAGTACAGGGTGATTATAATTAAAGTTAAACTTTCAAAATGCTGAAGAAATAACACCACTGGTCAGAATGACATCAAATTGCAATGGAATATTATTGGAGAAGCAGGAAAATGTATGGCAGAAGAAAAAAGTGTGAAAATTGATCAATAGATGGCACTGAATGTGTCCTAATATCTAAATGAAAACACCTGTCATGCACAGGACTCATTGGAATAGGTATAAACAGGCCTGGTACATGGCTATTCCTCCTTTCGCATCTGTGACGTTTACCATGACTGTCTCAATGCAGGATCGCACTTTGCTTGTAAAGCTGTATTATAAGAATTATGACTGTGCACTTGTCACTCTGCAGAAGTTCCGGGCACTGAAGGGTTTGGAAAAAGTCGTTCATCCTATGACTGGCATGGGTCTGGAGAAAATCATTTGAACATTCAAAAAGATGGATTCTTTTGGTGTGCAATCTGGTAGAGGGACGACATGAATTGACTCAACATTGTGGAAGCAGTGGCCACAACAATGCAGGGGGAGACAAGTGGTAGTGTGCAAACGTGTAGTGCACAGACAATTTCCTGAACATTGGACATACCCATGAGCAAGATGCATAAAATCCTACCAAACAACCTTCTTTGCTATCCAATCAAATGTACCCATGTGCACGAGTTGCTTCCTCTAGACTTTTGCTTTAGAATTTCTTGCTGATATGGAGGTGCACAATTATTGTCCATGGAAGGTTTTGTGGACAGATGAAGCCCACTTCCATCTGACAGTATATGTCAATACAAAGAATTGTCGAATATGGGCAACAAAAAACCCACACACAAATCAACCCATACCACTTCACCCTGAAAAGGTCATTGTGTGGTGCGGGTTTACGGCATCTTTTATCACAAGGCCACAGTTTTTTGAAGAGACAGATGCTTCCAGATCTGTTACCTGTACTGTCACTGGTAAGCACTTTGAGCGTCTTTTGTACAATCACATCATTCCAGCTCTCCAACAGTGTCGGTATGTGGATGGGATCATTTTTATGCAAGATGGCTTACCTCCGCACATTGCAAATCCAGTTAAGCAGGTGCTGAAGTGCCGCTTTGTAAATGCTAGAATTGTCAACTGCCATTTCCCTCCAGCCTGCCCATTCTGATCACCTGATCTTAATCCATGTGAGTTATGGCTGTGGTGCTATCTGAAAAAGGTTGTATTCAGTGTTCTGATTGCAAACTTAGCTGCATTGAAGGCACACATTGTGCAACACATTCTGAATGTGACCCCGGTAACACTTTGATCAGTTGTGGAACATGCTGTTTCTGGATTTCAACTTTTTGCAAAAAACGGTGGGCAGTATACCAAACGTGTTGTGCCAGTCACATGGAAATTAATAATCCGATTTGATTTTGATTGATGCTTTTTATGCAGTTTTTGACCTCAAGACAACTAAAAAACTGATGTGAGTGATGCTTTTTATGTGGTTTTTGGCCTCAGCAAAATTAAAACCGATATTTCCCATTTGATGTGATATAATCTTGCCATGGTAGATGGGCTTACATAACTAACAGTATCACAATCGTACACCCAAGCACACTGAGTAGTACAGTTTTTTTAATGTCAAATGTACACCTTAGGCATTGCTGTATGATTCTTTTGTCATTTGTAGCTGATCACTATTAAATTATGATGCCTTCAGGGCCATCTAGAGCTACATTTTGTAACTATTTTTTTTCTGCCATATCATTTCCCCCTTCTTCGATAATATTCCGTTACAATTTGACATCATTCTGACCAGTGGTGTTATTTCTACAGAGGTTTGAAAGTTCAACTTTAATTATAATCACCCTGTATTGGCAGCCATAGAACCAAATCAACCTGATGGGTAAAAACAGAAAGTAGGCTGTGTTACACAACTGCTTATGCTCACTTTACTTTTACGTGTGCGGAAACCAGATCATAATCTTTCAGCCTAGTATAGGTCCATTTTCCAAGGCTTCTTTCTTGTCCAGCCATAAATCATTGGGTTTGCACCTGTAAGAGCAGTTTGGACAGGTGAGCAGATGCTCCACATCCTGCACAGCACCACAGTCTCACTTATTGTCTGTGGTCCCAAGACCCCTACTCGTATTTCTCTTCACTGGGCCATCCCTGTCCTCATTTGGTTCAATGTCCTCCATGTCTTCCAGTTTGTCTGAATTTGCTGGGCACAGCCTGTGCAGGTGGGTAATCAGATGGTGGTTCTTCTATTATCATGGCTAAGAACCTTTTACGGGATTTCAATCGCCTGTGTTTACACTCACTGTCATAAAAGGGAATGCTAGCCGTCAATAGTTTGTCTGAGCCTCTCTGTGAATTCATGTGATGTTCTCTGAGAGTTGGGATTCACAATCTCAGCAGCTATATATAGTTTTGGCAGGGAAGTAGGTTTCATGCATCCAGTTGTTAATCGACATGTTTCATTAAGACTTATGTTAATCTTCTTTGCACTGGTTGATCTGGACCATACTGGGCAGCCATATTAGGCTGTAGAGAAGCATAAGGCTTTTGTGGGGATTCTTAATATAGAAGGTTTAGAACTCCATTTGCTATTAGATAGTTTAAACAGATTATTATTTCTTGCAGTTACCTTTTGTTGCCTCTTTTTGCAATGGTAACTGTATGTCAAGGGATCTATCAAGCACAATGCCCAGGTAAGTTGGTTTGTCGGTATGCTTCAGTGTGGTATTATTCCAAGTGATGTTAAGTTTAGGGTTAGCTTGGCAGGATTGAAGGTGGAAGATGCTGACTTGTGTTTTCAACAGGTTTGGCTTAAGAAAGTTGTTTTTATAACACTCTGACATTTCTTTAAGAGCATTCTCCAGCTTCTGTTCTACATCCTCAAAGGTCCTCCACTTTGCTGTAATTGCCACATCATCCACATACAGAAAATAATTTGTGTGCTTAGGCAACAGTTGGCCGCTGGTGTACAGATTAAATAGGGAGGGCACCAAAATGCTTCCTTGAGTTGGACCATTTTTCTGGTTTCTCCATCTGCTCTATTTCCTATTGAGGACAACATAAAACAGTCTAATTCGTAATAGGGACTTGATAATCTTAACACACTGATAGTCTCTTAGTTCATTACAGAGCCTCTGGAGCAGCAGCCTGTGGTTAATTGTATCATATGCAGAGCTAAGGTCAACCAGGGCTAGCCCTGTTATCTCTTTATTTCCATATCCTTCATCTATGTGTTCTGTTAAGCAAATAATTTGGCTACTACATGATTTTCAGCTCTAAAACGAGCTTGTTGAGGAATAAGTTTCATCTCAATAGAGTCTGTCATACGATTTAAAATAAGTCTTTCATACAGTTTGTAAAGACAGCACAGGAAAAATATTGGGCAATAGTTCTTTGGTGAATCAGCTGCTTTCCAGTGTTTCAAGAGTGCCACTATCCTTGCCTTCCTCCACATCTTGGGGATCTTACATGTTTCACGACATTGACTAAAAAGTCACGGGATCCAATTCTTTGTGTCCAGTCTGAAGTGTTTGATCTGCTCCATGCATGTCTTCCACCCCAGCTGCTTTGCCGCTTTTCATATTACTAAGACCCTTGTTCAATTCCTTCATTGTAAAGGGTGTTAAAAACCTATTAGTTTCTGATTCTAAAGTCCTATTAATATTTATTTTCTGTTATTTTGTGTTAGTCTTTCCATTAAGGAGCAGTTGATGAGCCACTTGATTAGGTCTTACCGTGGCAAACTGTTTGGGACCATTTGGGTCTCCATCAAGTTTTGTAAATAGGATTTCAGGCTATTTTTCTGCTGTGTGTCATATCCATCCTCTCCAGAGTCCCCATCCACCTATTTTGCTGAGCTTCACTTAGCATTTCCATCAAAGCTGTACAACCTTGATATATTTGGCTGTAGATTTTACAACATAAGTCACTATCATCTCAGCTCTAACAAATATGGCACTGCCGTGTTTAGGATGTGGTGCTTCCACAGCTACTTGCATACCTTGTATTTCATGTGTTTCTGCTTCTGCAGCTCTGTGGGTTTCTTGAATGTGTAACATATCCCATTTATGAGTCTGACAGAGTTCCAATATGATATCTTGATTGTTGTTTGTAATTCCCTTGACATTTAGGCCTACAGTCATCAGGACTGGCTCTGAGAAGTGACTATTTGATACCTTCTTCCATGGTTTCCGGTGGTGAAAGAATTGGTTGTTATTGTTACTGATAACATTTCCAGGGAACGCCAGCAACCTATAATCTGGTGATATTGCTACTGAATGCTCTCGCAGAGGCTCCTTCCTTACTTATGAGTAGGTATGATATTTTTATTTGAAGTTGTAGAAAAAAGTATTAAAAATTACAAATAATGAGGAGTACTTACCAAAAGAAGGAAGATATATCAAGCTCAGAACCTCTCATCATTAACTATGGTGTAAGTGATGCTACATTTTGTGAAAGTACACAGTCAATGGAAGATAAATATTTGCAGCCATGGACCCAAATCAGCCTGCTTGATAATAACAGAAAATAGTCTGTGTTACACAACTGCTTATGTAAAGCATGGCCTGTTAACAGGAAGTTGCAGAAAAAAGTTTTAAAAATTACAGAATATTAAGGAGTACTTACAAGTTGCTTTTGGCCAGGTGACATTTCGTTTGCTGCAAGTACACAGTCAATGGGAATTAACATTTGCAGCCATGGACCCAAATCAACCAGCTGGGTAATAACAGAAAATAGGCTGAGCTAAATAATTGCTTTGGAAAGAATAACACTATCATCTGCAGTTGCAGAAAAAAAGTATTAAGAACTACAAAATAATAATGAGTACTTAACAAAGGAAGGAAGATGTGTGAAGCTCAGCAGCTCTCATAGTAAACTATGATGCAAGTGATGTACTTGGAGTACTTACCAAAAGAAGGAATGCGTATCAAGCTTAGAACCTGTCATAGTTAAATATGGTGGAGGTGATGTTTCATTTACTGCAAGTACACAGTTGATGGGCAATAAAGATTTGCAGTCACAGATCCAAATAAACCTGCTGGGTAATATCAGAAAATAGGCTGCGTTACACAACTGCTTATGTAGAATATGACCTTTCAATTTGAAGTTGCAGAAGAGAAGTTTTATAAATTACCATAATGATGAGTACTTACCAAAAGAAGGAAGGTGTATGAAGCTCTACACTACCATGAATTGATTATGGTCAGGTGATGTTTCATTTGCAGCAAGTGCACAGTTGACAGGAGATAAATATTAGCAGCCATGGGCCCAAATCAACTGCCTGGGTAATAACCAAAATTAGGCTGTGTTCCACAACTGCTTATTTATTTATTTATTTATTTTTATTTAAACGTCAAGTTCCATAGGATCAAATTGAGGAGAAAATCTCCAAGGTCATGGAACATATCAGTACAAGAAATTACAACATAAAACTAATAACATATAAAACTAAAATATTAATGTACCCAAAAAAAGTCAAGATATAAGTTTAAGTAAACACAGTCAATAATACAAGAAGAATCAGCTTAATTTTTCAAGGAACTCTTTCACACAATAGAAGCAGTGATCCATGAGCAGACTCTTCAATTTCAGTTTGAAAGTGCATGGATTACTGCTAAGGTTTTTGAATTCGAGTGGTATCTTATTGAAAATGGATGCAGTAGTATACTGCACAAGAGTTACAGAAGTCCACTCCAAATGCTGGTTTGATTTCTGCTGAGTATTAACTGAGTGAAAGCTACTTATTCTTGGAAATAAGCTAATATTGTTAACAATAAATGACATTAAGGATTATATATATATTGAGAGGCCAATGTCAAAATATGAAGATTCATGAGCAGGGGTCAACAAGAGGTTGATGAACTTAAACCACTTATTGCCCAAACCGCCTGTTTCTGAGCCAAAAATATTATCCTTTTAGAATGGGAATATTATACCATACAACGTTAAGTGAATGAAGATAGCAAAGTAGACTAATTTTCATGTTGAAATGTTGAACGATCACTCACTTCAGATACTGTTCTAATAGTAAAAATTGCAGCATTAAGTCTCTGAACAAGATCCTGAACGTGAGCTTTCCACGACACATCTATCTAAACACCTAGCAATTTGAACTGTTCACTTTCACTAATCATATACCCGTTACATGAAATTAAAGTGTCAGGTTTTGTTGAATTGTGTGTTAGAAACTATAAAAACTGCGTCTTACTGTGATTTAGCATTAGTTTATATTCTACAAGCCATGAACTTATGTCATGAACTGCACTATTTGAAACCGAGCCAATATTGCACACAACATCCTTTACTACCATGCTAGTGTCATCAGCAAAAAGAAATATTTTAGAGTTGCTTGCAATACTAGAGGGCATATGATTTACATAAATAAGGAATAGGAACAGCCCCGACACTGATCCCTGGGGCACCCCACACTTGGTCGTACCCCACTCAGACCCCACATCATGGCCATTCTCAACATCATGAATAAAGACCTCTTGCTGTCTGTTGCTAAAGTAAGAGGTGAATCAGTTGTGAGCTACTCCACGTATTCCATAACGGTCCAACTTCTGGAGCAACATTTTGTGATCTACACAATCAGACACATTAGTTAAATCAAAAAATATGCCTATCATTCAAAACCTTTTGTATAACCCATCCAGTATCTCACAGAGAAAAGAGAATATAGCATTTCCAGTTGTTAAATGTCTTCTAAATCCGAACTGTACATTTGATAGCAAATTGTGTGATATAAAATGATCAAAAATCCTTATATACACAGCCTTTTCAATAACTTTAGAAAGCACTGATGACATAGAAATAGGTCTAAAATTATTTATGTTATCCCTTTCTCCCTTCTAAGCTGCTTTACAACTGAGTACTTTAATCAGTCAGGAAATTGACCATTCCTAAAGGAAAAATTACAAATATGGCTAAATACAGGGCTAATGTGCAGCACGTTACTTTAATATTCTGGTAGGCACTCCATCATATCCATGAGAATCCTTAGTCTTCAGTGATTTAATTATTAACTCAATCTCCCCCTTGTCTGTATCATAGAGTAGTATTTCAGACATCAATCTTGTAAAGGCATTTGCCAAGGAAGTTATATGATTCCCTGTAGTAACTAAATTTTTATTTAATTCACCAGCAATGCCAAAAAAGATTGTAAAATACTGTACATATATCTGATTTATCAGTTACATAAATATTTTAGCTATGAACTGACTGTATGTCATCAAACTTGTGCTGTTGACCAGACACTTCCTTCACAACTGACCATATGGTTTTAATTTTATCCTGTGAATTAGCTATTCTATTTGCATACC
Organism: Schistocerca gregaria; assembly: GCF_023897955.1. Lineage (NCBI taxonomy): Eukaryota > Metazoa > Arthropoda > Insecta > Orthoptera > Acrididae > Schistocerca > Schistocerca gregaria. The sequence goes on along the minus strand of NC_064922.1, from coordinate 350,317,139 downwards.
ACATACTCTTTGCCTTCCTAATAACATTTTCAAGCACCTTACAGTAATATTTGTAATGGGCTACTGTAGCTTGACTGTCTTTTCTTATCCCACTAGTCAGCCACCCGGACTGCCTACTACTGCTAGTACCCCGTTTAAAACATTATAATGGAAAGCAACTCTCAACGATCATGAGAAATGTGTTAAGGAAAACATTATATTTATCATATATGTTATCGGTACTATAGACATTTTGCCACTCTTCTTCCTTGACAAAGTTTAAAAAACCCTCTACTGCTGTTGGATTAACTTTCCTACATAGTTCACATATGTGATATTTGAATACAAAAGCCATTTAGCGTAAATATTTCTCCATCATAGTCTGAAATGCCATTCACCCTTTTACTGAGAGAATGCCCGTCTAGTAATGAAGAATGAACAAAAATATTGTCCATAGCTTTGCTATTGTTCCCCTGCATCCTAGTTGGAAAAAACACAGTCTGCATCAGATCATATGAATTTAGGAGATCTACCAACATCCGTTTTCTTGCACCATCATATACAAAATTTAGATTGAATTCACCACACATAATTAATTTCTGGTACTTCCTACAAAGTGAATCAAGAACCCTCTCTATCTTGAGCAGAAATGCTCTAAAGTCAGAGTTAGGGGACCTATAAACAACAACAAGTAGAAGTGTAGTATCACTAAATTCAACTGCCCCAGCACAACATTCAAATATATGTTGAGTGCAGTGCCATGATACATCTATGGACTAGAACTGGAATACTGTTTTTTTACGTACATGGCCACTCCCCCACCCTGCAAGGAACTCCTTGAAAAACAGCCAGCTAATCTATATCCTGGTAAAGGAAACCTCTGAAGTGTCAAATTATTTAAGTGGTGCACCGAAATACCAATAATTTCTGAGTCAACATCAATAAAAAATATTCTAACTTAATTTCTAATACTTCTGACATTTTGATGAGATATGCTAATTCCTTCTCTAACTGAAAACTTGACATCTTCTGAAAGTGAGTCCTTGGTTAGAGGGACTTCCTCATTTGATGTTACAGATTTTTTTTTTTAAATTACGAAATAGTGAGGAATACTAACCAAAAGAAGGAAGATGTGTGAGGCTTGGCACCTCTCATAGTTAACCAAGGTGCAGGTGATGTTTCATTTGCAGCCATGGACGCAAATGGAAATTCTGGATGATAACAGAAAACTGGCTGTGATACACAACTGCTTATGTAAACTATGCTACTGACATTTGAAGCTACAGAAAAAAAGGTGCAAAAATTACAAAATAATGTTGAAAACTTACAAAAAATTGAAGATGTATCATGTTCTGCATCTCTCATAGTTAACTATGGTACAGTTGATGTTTCATTTGCGGAAAGCACTTAGTCGATGGGAGATAAGAATTTGCAGCCATGGACCCAAATCAATCTGCTTGGTAATAACAGTGAACAGGCTGTGTTACAAAGCTGCTTATGTAAAGTATGACTTTTGCAAACGAAGTTTCTGAGAATTTTTTTAGAAATCACAAAATAATGAGGAGTACTTAACAAATGAAGAAAGATGTATGAAAGTCTGCACATCTCATAGTTAACTATGGTGCAAGTGATGTTTCATTTGCTCCAAGAACACAGTCAATGGGAGATAACCATTTGCAGATATGTCCCAAATCCACCTGCTGGGTAACAGCAGAAAATAGGCTGCATCATACAACCACTTATGTAAAGAATGGCATTGTCATTTGAATTTGCAGAAAAAATATTAAAAATAGCAAAATAATAAAGAGTACTTACCAAAAGAAGGAATATTTATCACGCTCTGCATCTCTCATAGTTAACTATAGTGTAGGTGATGATTCATTTGCTGCAAGTACAAAGTTGGTGAGAGATAAACATTTGCAAACATTTGCAGTCATGGACCCAAATCAATCTGCTGATTAATAACAGAAAAAAAGCTGTGTTACATATCAGCTTATCCAAAGTATGACATTCTCTTTTGAATTCACAAAAAAGTTCTAAAAAGTACAAATAATGAGAACTAACCAAATGAAGGAAGATCTATCATGTTCTGCACCTCTCATAGTTAACTATGGTGCAGGTGATGCTTCTTTTGCTCCAAGTACACAGTTGATGGGAGATAAATGTTTGCAGACCTGCCCCAAAGCAACATATAAAGTACTATATTTTCATTTGAAGTTGAAAAAAGTTCTAAGAATTACAAAATAATGAGGAGTACTTACCAAATCAATGAAAATGTATCAAGCTTGGCATCTCTCCCAGTTAACTATGGTTCAGGTGATGTTTCATTTGGTGCAAGTACACAGTCAACAGAATATAAATATTTCCTGCCATGGACCCAAATCAACCTTCTGCATAGTAAAAGAAAACAGCCTGTGTTACACAACTGCTTATACCAAATATGACATTTTCATTTGAAGTTGAAGAAAACAAGTTTTAAAATTACAAACTAATGAGGAGGGCTTACCAAAAGAAAGAAGATGTATTAATTTCTGCATCTCTCATAGTTAACATGGTGCAGGTGAAGTTTCATTTGTTACATGTACACATTAAATGGGAGATGATATTTGCAGCTTAACCAGCTGGGTAGTAACAGAAAGTAGGCTGTGTTACACAACAGCTTATACACTTTGTGATCATAAGTATCCAGACACCTGGCTGAAAATGACTTACAAGTGCATGGCACCCTCCAACGGTAATGCTGGAATTCACTATGCTCTTGGCCCACCCTTAGTCTTGATGACAGCTTCCACTCTCACAGGCATATATTCAATCAGGTACTGGAAGTTTTCTTGAGGAATGGAAGCCCATTCTTCATGGAGTGCTGCACTGAGGAGAAGTATCAATATTAGCCAATGAGGGCAGGCATGAAGTCAGCATTCCAAAACATATCAAAGGTGTTCTATAGGATTCACATCAGGACTCTGTGCAGGCCAGTCCATTACAGGAATGGTATTGTCATTCAACCACTGCACCAAGGGCCGTGCATTATGAACAGGTGCTCGATTGTGTTGAAAGATGTAATTCTCATCCCTGAATTGTTCTTCAATAGTGGGGAGCAAGAAGGTACTTCAAAAGTCAACGTAGGCTTTTGCTCTGATAGTGCCACACAAAACAACAAGGGGTACAAGACACTCCATAAAAAACACATCCACACCCTAACACCACAGCCTCAGAATTTTACTGTTGGTACTACACACACTGGCTGATGACATTCCCTGGGCATTTGTTGTACCCACAACCTGCCATCAAATCGCCACATTGTGTACTGTGGTTCATCACTCCACACAACGTTTTTCCACTGTTCAATCATACAATGTTTACACTAATTACACGAAGTGAGGTGTCGTTTGGTATTTACTGGGATGATGTGTGGTTTATAAGGAGCTGCTCAACCATGAAATCCAAGTTTTCTCACTTCCCACCTAACTTTCATAGTACTTGCAGTGGATCCTGATGTAGTTTGGAATTCCTGTGTAATGGTCGGGATAGAGGTCTGCATATTAGATATTTCAAACCTTCTTCAACTGTCTGTGGTCTCTGTCAGCCAACAAACGAGGTCGGCATATATATTTTTGCACTGTACATGTCCTTAGCATGTTTCCAATTCACTATCATATCAGAAAATTTAAAAAGGGAAATGGATAGGTTAAAATTTGATATAGTGGGAATTATCGAAGTTCGGTGGCAGGAGGAACAAGACTTTTGCTCAGGTGAATACATGGTTATAAATACAAAATCAAATAGGGGTAATGCAGGAGTAGGTTTAATAATGAATAAAAAAATAGGAGTTTGGGTAAGCTACTACAAAAAACATAGTGACTGCATTATTGTGGCCAAGATAGACACGAAGCCCATGCCTATGAAAGTAGTACAAGACTATATGCTAACTAGCTCTGCAAATGACAAAGAAATTGAAGAAATGTATGATGAGATAAAAGGAATCATTCAGGTAGTGAAGGGAGACAAAAATTTAATAGTCATGGGTGACTGGATTTGATAGTAGGAAAAGGAAGAGAAGGAAACATAGTTGGTGAATATCGGTTGGGGGGAAGAAATGAAAGAGGAAGCCACCTGGTAGAATTATGCACAGAGCATAACTGAATCATAGCTAACACTTGGTTCAAGAATCATAAAAGAAGGTTGTATACATGGAAGAATCCTGGAGATACTAAAAGGTATCAGATAGATTATATAATGGTAAGACAGAGATTTAGGAATCAGGTTTTAAATTGTAGGACATTTCCAGGGGCAGATGTGGACTCTGACCACAATCTATTGGTTATGACCTGTAGGTTACAACTGAAGAAACTGCAAAGAGGTGGGAATTTAAGGACATGGGATCTGGATAAGCTGAAAGAACCAGAGGTTGTACAGAGTTTCAAGGAGAGCATAAGGGAACAATTGACAGCAATGGGGGAAAGAAACACAGTAGAAAAAGAATGGGTAGCTCTGAGGGATGAAGGAGTGAAGGCAGCAGAGCATAAAGTAGGTAAAAACACAAGGGCTGCTAGAAATCCTTGGGTAACAGAAGAAATATTGAATTTAACTGATGAAAGGAGAAAATATAAAAATGCAGTAAATGAAGCAGGCAAAAAGGAATACAAGTATCTGAAGAATGAGATCGAAAGGAAGTGCAAAATGGCTAAGGAGGTATGGCTAAGGGACAAATGTAAGGGTGTAGAGGCTTATCTCACAAGGAGTAAGACAGATACTGCCTACAGGAAAATTAAAGAGACCTTTGGAGAAAAGAGAACCACTTGTGTGAATATCAATAGCTCAGATGGAAACCCAGTTCTAAGCAAAGAAGGGAAAGCAGAAAGGTGGAAGGAGTATATAGAGGGTCTATACAAGGGCGATGTTCTTGAGGACAGTATTATAGAAATGGAAGAGAATGTAGATAAAGATGAAATGGCAGATACGATACTGCATGAAGTGTTTGACAGAGAACTGAAACACCTGAGTCAAAACAAGGCCCCGGGAGTAGACAACATTCCATTAGAACTACTGACGGCCTTGGGAGAGCCAGTCATGACAAAACTCTACCATCTGGTGAGCAAGATGTATGAGACAGGCGAAATACCCTCAGACTTCAAGAAGAATATAATAATTCCAATCCCAAAGAAAGCAGGTGTTGACAGATGTGAAAATTACTGAACTATCAGTTTAATAAGTCATGGCTGCAAAATACTAACACGAATTCTTTGCAGACGAATGGAAAAAACTGGTAGAAGCTGACCTCGGGGAAGATCAGTTTGGATTCTGTAGAAATATGGGAACACGTGAGGCAATACTGACCCTACGACTTATCTTAGAAGCTAGACTAAGAAAAGGCAAACCTACGTTTCTAGCATTTGTAGACTTGGAGAAAGCTTTTGACAATGTTGACTGGAATACTCTCTTTAAAATTCTGAAGGTGGTAGGGGTAAAATACAGGGAGCGAAAGTCTATTTACAATTTGTACAGAAAGCAGATGGCAGTTATAAGAGTCGAGGGACATGAAAGGGATGCAGTGGTTTGGAAGGGAGTGAGACAAGGTTGTAGCCTCTCCCCTATGTTATTCAATCTCTACATTGAGGAAGCAGTACAGAAAACAAAAGAAAAATTTGGAGTAGGTATTAAAATCCATGGAGAAGAAATAAAAACTTTGAGGTTCGCTGATGACACTGTAATTCTGTCAGAGACAGCAAAGGACTTGGAAGAGCAGTTGAACGGAATGGACAATGTCTTGAAGCGAGAACATAAGATGAACATCAACAAAAGCAAAAAGAGGATAATGGAATGTAGTGAATTAAATTGGGTGATGCTGAGGGAATTAGATTAGGAAATGAGACACTTAAAGTAATAAGGGAGTTATGCTATTTAGGGAGCAAAATAAGTGATGATAGTCAAAGTAGAGAGGATATAAAATGTAGACTGGCAGTGGCAAGGTAGCGTTTCTGAAGAAGAGAAATTTGTTAACATCGAGTATAGATTTAAGTGCCAGTAAGTTGTTTCTGAAAGTATTTGTATGGAGTGTAGCCATGTATGGAAGTGAAACGTGGACGATAAACAGTTTGGACAAGAAGAGAATAGAAGCTTTCGAAATGTGGTGCTACTGAAGATTGCTGAAGATTAGATGGGTAGATCACATAACTAATGAGGAGGCATTGAATAGAATTGGGGAGAAGAGGAGTTTGTGGCACAACTTGACTAGAAGAAGGGATCAGTTGATAGGACACATTCTGAGGCATCAAGGGATCACCAATTTAGTATTGGAGGGCAGCGTGGAGGGTAAAAATCGTAGAGGGAGACCAAGAGATGAATACACTAAGCAGATTCAGAAGGATGTAGGCTGCAGTAGGTACTGGGAGATGAAGAAACCTGCACAGGATAGAGTAGCATGGAGAGCTGCATCAAACCAGTCTCAGGACTGAAGACCACAACAACAACATCATATCAGAAACAGTGTACCTAGGGATGTTTAGGAGTGTGGAAACCTCACGCACAGACAGATGACACAAGTGACATCCAATCACCTGACCATGTTCGAAGTCCGTGAGTTTTGCAGAGTGCCTCATTCTGCTCTCTCACGAATGTCTAATGACTATTGAAGTCACTTATATGGAGTTCCTGGCAGTAGGTGGCAGCACAATGCAGCTAATATGAAAAACATGTTTTTTTTTTCTTTTTTGGGGGGGGGGGGGGAGGGGGGGGGATGTCCGAATACTTTTGATCACATATTGTATGAAGTATAATATTTGCATCTGAAGATGCAGAAATTTTTTTTAAAAATATTACAAAATAGTGAAAAATACTTACCAAGTAAATGAATGTGTTACAAGTTCTGCACTTCTCATAGTTAATTATGGTGGAGGCAATATTTTGTTTGATGAAAGTGCACAATTGACTGGATATAAATATTTGCAACCATTGAGCAAAATCAACCTGCTGGGCAATAACAGAATATTGGCGGTGTTACACAACTGCTTATGTAAAGTATGACATCATCATTTGAAGTTACACAAAAAAAATTTTAAAAATAGTGAAAAGAACTTACAAAAGAAGGAAGATGTATCAAGTTCTGGACCTCTCATACTTACCTCTATGGCAGGTGACATTAAATTTGCTGGAAGTACACAGTTGACAGGAGATAAATATTTGCAGCCATCAACCCAAATCTACCTCCAGGCTATAAACAGAAAGTAAACTGTGTTACACAATTGCTTATATGAAATATGACATTTTCATTTGTAGATGTAGAAAAAACGTTTTCAATACTAGAAAATAGTGAGGAGCACTTACCAAAAGAAGGGAGATCTGCAATGTTCTTCACCTTCCATAGTCAACTGTGGAGCAGGTGATGTTAAATTTGTTTGAAGTACGCAGTCGACAGGACAAAAATTTTTGCAGCTATTTTCATCTGAACATGCCATGGGCCCAAATCAACCAGCTGGACAAAAACAGAAAATTGCTGTGTTACACAACTGCTTATATGAAGTTTGACATTTTCATCTGAAGATGCAGAGAAGACATTTTAAATATTACAAAATAGTGAAGAGTATTTCCAAATAATGCAATATGTTTCAAGTTCTGCACCTCTCATAGTAAACTACGGTGGGGATTTTTGCAAGTACAAATTCAATGGAATATAAATATTTGCAACCATGGAACCAAATCATTCTGTGGGCAATAACACAAAGGATGTGTTACACAACTGCTTATACACTATGTGGTCAAAAGTATCTGGAGACCTGGCTGAAAATGACTGAAAAAGACTTCCATCGATAATGCTGAAATTCACTATTCTCTTGGCCCACTCTTAGCCTTGATGACACCTTCCACTCTTGCAGGCATTCATTCAATCAGGTGCTGGAAGGTTTCTTGGGGAATGGCAGCCCATTCTTCATGGAGTGCTGAACTGAGGAGAGGTATCAATATCGGTTGGTGAGGCCTGGCATGAAGTCCGTGTTCCAAAATATTTGCACAGGCCATTCGATTACAGGGATGTTACTGTCATGTAACCACTCTGCCATGGGCCATGCATTATGATGAGGTGTTCAATCATGTTGAAAGATGCAATCATCACCCCCTAATTGCTCTTCAGCAATGGGGAAGCAAGAAGGTTCTTAAAACATCAATGTAGGCCTGTGCTGTGATAGTGCCATGCAAACAACAGGGGGTGAAAATCCCTCCATGAAAAACACGACTACACCCTAACACCACAGCCTCCGAATTTTTCTGTTGGCACTACGTACACTGGCAGATGATGTTCACTGGGCATTTGATGAACCCACTCCCTGCCATGGGATCACCACATAGTGTAACATGGTTCATCACTTCACACAGCGTTTCCCACTGATCAGTCATCCAATGTTTACACTCCTTACACCAAGTGAGGTGTTGTTTGGCATTTACTGGGGTGATGTGTGGCTTATGAGCAGATGCTCGACCATGAAATCTAAGTCTTCTCACTCCCACCTAATTGCCATAGTACTTGTAGTGGATCCCAAAGTAGCTTGGAATATGTGTCCCCTCATGCTTACACTACACTATCACATCAGAAACAGGGATGTTTAGGAGTGTGGAAATCTCACGTACAGACATATGACACAAGTGACACCCAATCACCTGACCACGTTCCAAGTCTGTGAGATCTGTGGAGCATCTCATTCTACTCTCTCATGATGTCTTAAGACTACTGAGGTCATTTATATGGAGTACCTGGCAGCAGGTGGCAGCACAATGCACCTAATATGAAAAATGTGTGTTTTTGGGGGTGTCTGAATACTTTTGATCACATTGTGTATGGGGTATGACATATTCATCTGCAGATATAGAAAAAAATTTCAATAAATTACATAACAGTGAAGAATACTTACCAAATAAAGGAATGTATTTCAAGTTGTGCACTTCTCGTAGTTAATTATGGCACTGGTGATTTTTCATTAGCTGCAAGTACACAGTAGACAGGACATAAGTATTAGCAGCCATGGAACAAAATCAACATGCTGGGTAATAACAGAATATAGGCTGTGTCACACAACTGCTTGTGTAAAGTATGACATTGTCATTTGAAGGTGCAGAAAAAAAAGGTGTTAAAATTTCAAAATAATGAAAAAAACTTACCAAACGAAGGAAGATGTATCAAGTTCTGCACCTCTCATAGTTAAATATGGTGCACATGATGATTCATTTGCTGGAAATACACATTCTATGGAAGATAAATATTCGCAGCCATGGACCCAAAACAACCTGCCACGAATAACAGAAAGCAGGCTGTGGAACCCCAATGCTTCTATGGAATATGACATTTTCATTAGTCGCTGCAGAAAAAAAGCTTTAAAAATTACAGAATAATGAGGAATACTTATCAAAAGAAGGAATCTGTATCAAGCTCTGCACCTCTCACAGTTAACTATGGTGCGGGTGACATTTCATTTGCTGCAACTACATATTCAATGGCAGACACTCAGAAGGTGGTTTGAAAAGTTCTTGGAACGGAATATAAAAAAAAGGACATACATCACTGAAACCTTTTTTATTTTCCTTTGTAGTCTCTTTGTAGATTAATGGAATTGGTCCAACGATGTTCCAGTGCCTTGATCCCATCTCAAAAATGGGTTTCCTCCAGGCCTACAAAATAGTTGTCAACCCTGGCTATCAATTCTTCATTTGAAGTGACTCTTCATCAACCAAGAAAATTTTTTGGTTTTGGGAAGAGACAGCAGACTGACAGAGCTATAGCAGGTGGCTAAGATGGGTGTGGCAACAATTCATAACTTAGTTCGTGTAATTTTCCCATGGCGACGGCACATGTGTGTGGGTGAGCATCAAGAATTGCAGCATTCAGATAGTTTTTTCATTACTAATTCTTCAATTAAAATGTGATATACCCTTTCAGATAACATATGGCAAGCATGAGTAATTTCATGCACTTTTGATTGGCCCTCCTCCATGACCATTTTGTGCACTTTTGCAATGATTTACAGACTAGTGATACATCTTGGCCGACCACTGCGCAGATCATCATCTAAGCTCTCCATAGCAAATTTAAATTCATTTGTCCACATGGCGACAGTTGAATATGAAGGACCAGAGTCCCTTAGTGTATTCTGGAAATTGGCATGTCAGCCTTTGCTTTCATATCTTTCTTTATGAAGTACTTAATCATTGCTCGACTTTCTTTTTTTTCCGTCTTCGCAAATCATTATGGGGGAGCACACCAGAGCCATGTCACCACCACACTTCACTTCCATGAGCACTGACATAGCATGGGCAATTGTCCAATGAAAACCACATGGAAAACTCTTTGTGCTGGTGTTGAATTCTCGTGGTAATACCAAAAACTTTTCAAAATCTTCCTTGTATTTGAAGCCCGGACCCAAATAATTGGGCTGCATAATAACAGATGACAAGCAATGTTGTCTAATGCTTATGTAAATATTGCCACTTTCTTTTGAAGTTACAGAAACAAGATTTAAAATTTACAAAGTAATGAGCAATATTTACCAAAAGAAAAAATATTTTTGACTGAAATTACAGATAAAAGTTTTAAAAACTACAAAAGAATCAGAAGTACTTAACAAAAAGAAAGGAGATGTATCAAGCTCTGCTCCTCTTAAAATTAACTATTGTGCAGGTTTGCTGCAACTACACAGTTGACAGGAGATAAATATTTGCAAGCCTGGATCGAAAGCAACCTTCAACAGAAAACAGGCACTATTACACAACTGCTTATGTAAAATATGTCATTTACATTTGAAGATACAAAAAAATGGTTTTAGTTCAAAAATTACAAGGATTACTTAATTTTGTAGGTATGATATTTTCATTTGAAGTGACAGAAAAAAATTTTAACTTGCAAAACAAGGAAGGTGTATCATGTTCTGCACCTCTCATAGTTGACTATGGTACAGGTGTTGATTAATTTGCTGCAAGTACACAGTCGATGGGAGATACAGATTTGCAGCCATGGATTCAAAGTGACCTCCTGCTTATGTAAGGTATGATGACAGTTTCATTTTAAGTTACAGAAAAGTCTTACATTTGCAATATAGTAAGAAGAACTTATCAAAAGAAGCAAGATGTATCAAGCTCTGCATTTCTCATAGTTAACTATGATGCAGACGACATTTCATTTGCTGCAAATACACAGTCGACGGGAGATAAATACTTTCAGCCAGGAATCCAAAGCAAATTACAGGGTACTAACAGAGAATATGCTCTGTTATATAGCATCTTGTGTTGAGTACCCTACTGTCTTTAATGTTACAGAGAAAAGATTTAGATTTCCAATATAATGAGAAGTACTTATCAATAGAAGGAAGATGTATCAAGTTCTGAACCTCATATAGGTAACAACGGTGCAGGAATTCATTTGCTGGAACTAATTAATAGCCGATATATAAATGATTACAGCCATCGATCGAAAGCAACCTGCTGGGAGAAAACAGAAAATAAGCTCCGCCACACAACCACTTGTGATGACAACGCTACAATGTTTTCAAGTTACAGAGAAATATTTTAAATTTGCAAACTAATAAGGATTTCCTTCCCAAAGAAAGGAGATGTATCAAGTTCTACATCACTCATAGTTAACCATGCTGCATGCAACACTTCACTAGCTGCAACTTATTACCAGCCGGTCCATAAATGATTACAGTTATCCATCCAATGCAACCTCCTGGCATCAAACAGAACTATGTTTCGGTAGACTGCCGCTTGTGACGAGTATGTTACATTCTATACAAGATAGAGAGAAATAATATAAATTTGCAAAATAGTAACGAGAACTTACCAAAAGAAAGATGTATCAAGTCCTGCACCTCTCAAAGTTAACTATGGTGCAGGCAATGGTTCACTTGCTGCAACTTATTAGCAGCTGGTAGATAAATGATTGCAGACATCAATCCAAAGCCACCAGCTAGGAAAAAACAAATAATATGCTCTGTTAGAGATCCGCTTGTGATGAGAATGTTACTTTCTTTTCAAGCTACAGAGAAATGTTTTAAATTTGCAAAATAATAAGGAGTACTTATCAAAAAAAGAAGATGTATCAAGTTTAACAACTCACATAGTTAACTATGGAGCAGGGAATGACTCAGTTGCTGCAACTAATTACCAGCTGGTAGATAAATGATTGCAAAAATATATCAAAAGCAAGCAGATGGAGATAACAGAAAATATACTCCAGTAAACAACCGCTAGTGGCGTGTACGTTACATTCTATTCAAGACAGAGAGAATTGTTAGAAATTTGCAAAATATAAACGAGTACTTACCAAAAGAAAGAAGATGTATCAAGTCCTGCACCTCTCATAGTTAATAATGCTGCAGGCAATGGTTCACATGCTGCAACTAATTACCAGGCGGAAGATACAGGATTGCAGCCATTGATCGTAAGCAACCCACTGGGAAAAAACAGAAAATATACTCTGTTACACAGCCACGTTACGTTCTTTTCAAGTTACAGAGAAATATTATAAATTTGCAAAATAATAAGGTGTACTTACCAAAAGAAAGGAGATTTGTCATGTCCTGCACTTCTCATAGTTAACTAAAGTGCAGGCAATACTTCACTTGCTGCATATTATTACCAGCCGGTCGATAAATGATTGCAGCCATCGATCGAAAGCAACCTGCTGGTAAAACACAGGAAATATGCTCTGTTACACAGCCGCTTTTGATGAATACACTTTTCTTTTTTTCCTTTTTTCAAGTTACAGAGAAATGTTATAAAATTGCCAAATAGTAAGGAGTACTTACCAAATGAAAGAAGATGTATCAATCCTGCACTTCTCTTAGTTAACTATGGTGCAGGCAATGATCCAAATGCCCCGTATTATCATCAGCCCATAGATAAATGATTGCACCTATCGATCGAAAGCAACCTGCTGGGAGAAAGCAGAAAATATGCTCCATTACACAGCAGCTTTTGATGAGTACGTTATTTTCTTTTCAAGTTACAGAGCAATATTATAAATTTCCAAAATAATAAGGAGTACTTACCAAAAGAAAGAAGATGTATCAAATCCTGCACTTCTCTTATTTAACTATGGTGCAGACAATACTTCACTTGCTGCATATTATTACCAGCCGGTCGATAAATGATTGCAGCCATCAATCGAAAAGAACATGCTGGGAGAAAACAGAAAATATGCTCTATTACACAGCCACATTATTTTCTTTTCAAATTACAGAGAAATATTATAAATATGCAAAATAATAAGGAGTACTTACCAAAAGAAAGAAGATGTATCAAGTCCTGCACCTCTCATAGTTACCTATGGTGCATGCAACGATTCACTTGCTCCATAATATTACCAGCCCGTAGACATGATTGCAGCCTTTGATCGAAAGCAACCTGCTGGGAGAAAACATAAAAAGATCTCTGTTACACAGCCGCTTTTGATGAGTACGTTGATTTCTTCTCAAGTTACACAGAAATGTTATAAATTGCAAAATAATGAGTAGTTTACAAAAAAATGAAGATGTATCAATTTCTGCACCTCTCATAGTTAACTATGGTGCAGTCAATGCTCAAATTGCTGCATATAATTACGTCAGTAGATAAATGATTGCAGCAATCAATTGAAAGCAACCTGCTGGGAGAAAACAGAAAATATGCTCTGTTACACAGCTGCTTATGATGAGTATGTTATTTTTTTTCAAGCTACAGAGCAATTTATATCTTTGCAAAATAATAAAGAGTACTTACCAAAAGAAATAAGGTTTGTCCATTCATGCACCTCTCATAGTTAACTATGGTGCAGGCAACGCTTCACTTGGTGTATATTATTAGCAGCCGGTACATAAACGTTTGCAGCCATGGATCGAAAGCAATCTGCTGGGATAAAACAGAAAAGAATGCTCTGTTACACAGCAGCTTTTGATGAGTACACTATTTTCTTTTCAATTTACAGAGAAATGTAATTAATCTGTAAAATAATAGGAGCATTTACCAAAAGAATGAAGATGTAACAATTCCTGCATCTCTCATAGTTAACTATGGTGCAGGTAACACTTCACTTGCTGCATATTACACTCCTGGAAATGGAAAAAAGAACACATTGACACACCTGTGTCATACTTGCTCCAGACACTGCGAGAGGGCTGTAAAAGCAATGATCACACGCACGGCACAGCGGACACACCAGGATCCGCGGTGATGGCTGTCAAATGGCGCTAGCTGCGCAGCATTTGTGCACCGCCGCCGTCAGTGTCAGCCAGTTTGCCGTGGCATACGGAGCTCCATCACAGTCTTTATCACTGGTAGCATGCCGCGACAGCGTGGACGTGAACCGTATGTGCAGTTGACGGATTTTGAGCGAGGGCGTATAGTGGGTATGCAGGAGGCCGGGTGGACGTACCGCCGAATTGCTCAACACGTGAGGCGGGAGGTCTCCACAGTACATCGATGTTGTCGCCAGTGGTCGGCGGAAGGTGCACATGCCCTTCGACCTGGGACCGGACCGCAGCGACGCACAGATGCACGCCAAGACCGTAGGATCCTACGCAGTGCCGTAGGGGACCGCACCGCCACTTCCCAGCAAATTAGGGACACAGTTGCTCCTGGGGTATCGGCGAGGACCATTCACAACCGTCTCCATGAAGCTGGGCTACGGTCCGGCACACCGTTAGGCCGTATTCCCCTCACGCCCCAACATCGTGCTGCCCGCCTCCAGTGGTGTCACGACAGGCGTGAATGGAGGGACGAATGGAAAAGTGTCGTCTTCAGCGATGAGAGTCGCTTCTGCCTTGGTGCCAATGATGGTCGTATGCGTGTTTGGCGCCGTGCAGGTGAGCGCCACAATCAGGACTGCATACGACCAAGGCACACAGGGCCAACAGCCGGCATCATGGTGTGGGGAGTGATCTCCTACACTGGCCGTACACCTCTGGTGATCGTCGAGGGGACACTGAATAGTGCACGGTACATCCAAACCGTCATCGAGCCCATCGTTCTGCCATTCCTAGACCGGCAAGGGAACTTGCTGTTCCAACAGGACAATGCACGTCCGCATGTATCCCGTGCCACCCAATGTGCTCTAGAAGGTGTAAGTCAACTACCCTGGCCAGCAAGATCTCCGGATCTGTCCCCCATTGAGCATGTTTGGGACTGGATGAAGCGTCGTCTCACACGGTCTGCACATCCAGCACGAACGCTGGTCCAACTGAGGCGCCAGGTGGAAATGGCATGGCAAGCCGTTCCACAGGACTACATCCAGCATCTCTACGATTGTCTCCATGGGAGAATAGTAGCGTGCATTTCTGTGAAAGGTGGATATACACTGTACTAGTGCCGACATTGTGCATGCTCTGTTGCCTGTGTCTATGTGCCTGTGGTTCTGTCAGTATGATCATGTGATGTATCTAACCCCAGGAATGTGTCAATAAAGTTTCCCCTTCCTGGGACAATGAATTCACGGTGTTCTAATTTCAATTTTCAGGAGTGTATTAGCAGCCGGTAGATAAATGATTGCAGACATCGATAGAAATCACCATGCTTTGAGAAAACAGAAGATATGCTCTGTTACATAGCCGCCTATGATCAGTACATTATTTTCTTTTCAAGTTACAGAGAAATGTTATAAATGTCCAAAATAATAAGGAAGTAGATGTATCAAGTCTTGCACCCTCATAGTTGACTAAGGTGAAGGCAATGCTCCACTTGCTGCATATTATTACCATCTGAGAGATAAGTGATTGCAGCCATCGATCGAAAGTAACCTGCTGGGAGAAATCAGAATATATGCTCTGTTACACAGCCGCTTCTGATGAGTACGTTATTTTATTTTCAAGTTACAGAGAAATGTTATAAATTTGCAAAGTAATAAGGACTCCTTACCAAAGAAAGAAGATGTATCAATTCCTGCACCTCTCATACTTAACTATGGTGCAGGCAATGCATTTGTTTCATATTATTACCAGCCAGTAGATACATGAACACGGCCATCGACTGAAAGCAACCTCCTGGAAAAAGAGAGGAAAATATTGTCTGTTTCACAGCCGCTTTTGATGAGTATGTTATTTTCTTTTCAAGTTACAGAGACATGTTATGAATTTGCAAAATAATAAGGAGTATTTACCAAAAGAAAAAAGATGTATCAAGTCCTGCACCTCTCATAGTTAACTATGGTCCAGGCAATGATTCACTTGCTGCATATTATTACCAGCAAGTACATAAATGAATGCAGCCATCGATCGAAAGCAACCTGCTGGGAGAAAACAGAATATATGCTCTGTTACACAGTTGCTTTCGATGAGGACGTTATTTTCTTTTCGAGTTACAGAGAAATGTTATAAATTTGCAAACTAATAAGCATTACTTACCTGAAGAAAGATAATGTACCAAGTCCTGCACCTCTCATAGTTAACTATGGTGCAGACAACGCTTCACTTGCAGCATATTATTATCAGGCGGTAACTAAATGACTGCAGCCATCGATCGAAATCAACCTGCTGGGATAAAACACAAATATGCTCTGTTGCACTGCCGCTTTTGAGGAGTATGTTATTTTCTTTGCAAGTTGCAGAGAAATGTCTTAAATTTGCAAAATATTAAGGAGTACTTACCAAAAGGGAAAGATTTATCAAGTCCAGAACCTCTCATAGTTAACTATGGTGCAAGTAACGCTTCACTAACTGCATAATATTACCAGACAGTAGATAAATGATTGCAGGCATCGATTGAAAGCAACCTGCTGGAAGAAGAGAGAAAATATGCTGTGTTACACAGTCGCTTTCGATGAGTACGTTATTGTTTTTTCAAGTTACAGAGATGTGTTATAAATTTGGATATAATAAGGAGTACTTACCATATGAAAGAAGATGTGTAAATTCCTGCACGTCTCATCGTTAACTATGGTGCAGGCAACGCTTCACTTGCTGCATGTTGTTATCAGGCAGTAGATAAATGATTGCAGCCATCATCGAAATCAACCTACTGCGAGAAAACAGAAAATATGCTCTCTTACATAGCCACTTTTGATGAGTACGTTATTTTCTCATCAAGTTACAGAGAAATGTTATAAATTTGCACAGTAATAAAGAGTACTTACAAAATGAATTAAGATGTGTCAAATCATGCACCTCTCATAGTTAACTATGGTGCTTGCAACGCTTCACTTGTTGCATATTATTACCCGCCGGTAGATAAATTATTGCAGCCAAGTATTGAAAGCAACTTGCAGGAAGAAGAGAGGAAAATATGCTCTGTTACGCAGCCGCCTTTGATGAGTACGTCATTTTCTTTACAAGTTACAGAGAAATGTCATAAATTTGGAAAATAATAAGGAGTATTTACTAAAAGAATGAAAATGTATTAATTTCTGCACCTCTCATAGTTTTCTATGGTGCATGCAATGCTTCACTTGGTGCATATTATTACCAGCTGGTAGATAAATGGTAGCAGCCATTGATTAAAAGCAACCTGCTGGGATAAAACAGAAAAAGTCCTCTCTTACACAGCCGAGTGTGTCATTTTCTCTTCAAGTAACAGAGAAATGTCATAATTTGCAAAATAATAAGAAGCAATCAGCAAACTAAAATAGATGTATCAAGTCCTGAGTCTCTCATTGTTAATTATGGTGCAGGCAATGCTTCACTAGTTGCATGATATTACCAGCCGGTAGATAAATTATTGCAGCCATCAATTGAAAGCAACCTGCTGGGATAAAACAGAACATATGCTCTGTTCAATTGGTTCAAATGGCTCTAAGCACTATGGGTCTTAACATCTGAGGTCATCACTCTCCTAGAACTTAGAACTAATTAAACCTAACTAACCTAAGAATATCACACACATCCATGCCCGAGGCAGGATTAGATCCTCAGACCGCAGCAGTCGCGCGGTTCTAGACGGAAGTGTCTAGAACTGCCGGCTATATGCTCTGTTACACAGCAGCTTTTGATAAGTACGTTATTTTCTTTTCAAGTTACAGAGAAATGTTATAAATTTCCAAAATAATAAGCAGTACTTACCAAAAGAATAAAGATGTATCAAGTCCTGCACCTCTCATAGTTAACTATGGTCCAGGCAACGATTCACTTTGCTGCATATTATTACCAGCCGGTAGATAAATGATTGCAGCCATCGATCGATAGCAAACTGCTGAGATAAAGCAGCAAATATGCTCTGTTACACAACTGCTTTTGATGAGTACATTATTTTCCTTTTAAGTTACAGAGAAATGTTATATACTTGCCATATAATAAGAAGTAGTTACCAAAAGAAAGAAGATGTATCAAGTCCTGCACAACTTTTTTTTAACTATGGGGCAGGCAATGCTTCACTTGCTGCAAATTATTAAAAGCTGGTACATAAATGATTGCAACCATCGATCGAAAGCAACCTGCTGGGATAAAACAGAAAACATGCTCTGTTACACAACTGCTTTTGATGAATACGTTATTTTCCTTTTAAGTTACTGAGAAATGTTATACATTTACCAAATAATAAGCAGTAGTTAACAAAAGAAAGTAGATGTATCAAGTCTTGCACCTCTCATTGTTAACTATGGGGCAGCCAATGCTTCACTTGCTGCATATTATTACCAGCTGGTAGATATATGATCGCAGCCATTGATCGAAAGCAACCTGCTGTGATAAAACAGAAAATATGCTCTGTTACACAGCATCCATTGATGAGTACATTATTTTCCTTTCAAGTTACATCGAAATGTTATAAATTTGCAAAATATTGAAGAGTACTTATCAAAAGAAAGAAGATGTATCAATTCCTGCACCTCTCATAGTTAATTATGAAGCAGGCAATGTTTCACTTGCTGCATATTATTACCTGGCGGTAGATAAATGATTACAGCCATCGATCGAAATCTACCTGCTGGAAGAAAACAGAAAATATGCTCTGTTACACAGCCGCTTTTGAGGAGTACATAATTATCTTTTCAAGTTGCAGAGAAACGTTATAAAATTGCAAAATATGGAGGAGTACTTACCAAAAGAGAAAAGAAGTATCAATTCCTGCACCTCTCATAGTTAACTATGGTGCAGGCAACGCTTCACTTAATGCATATTATTACCAGCCGGTAAATAAATGATTCCAGCCACCGATTCAAAACAACCCGCTGGGAGAAGAGAGGAAAATATGCTCTGTTACACAGCCACTTTTGATGAGTACGTTATTTTCTCATCAAGTTACAGAGAAATGTTATAAATTTCCACAGTAATAAAGAGTACTTACAAAATGAATTAAGATGTGTCAAATCATGCACCTCTCATAGTTAACTATGGTGCTTGCAACGCTTCACTTGTTGCATATTATTACCCGCCGGTAGATAAATTATTGCAGCCAAGTATTGAAAGCAACTTGCAGGAAGAAGAGAGGAAAATATGCTCTGTTACGCAGCCGCCTTTGATGAGTACGTCATTTTCTTTACAAGTTACAGAGAAATGTCATAAATTTGGAAAATAATAAGGAGTACTTACCAAAAGAAAGAAAATGTACCAAGTCCTGCACCTCTTATTGTTAACTACGCTGCAGGCAAGAGCTTCACTTGCTGCATATTATTACCAGCAGGTATATAAATGATTGCAGCCATCGATTGAAAGCAAACTGCTGGAAGAGGAGAGAAAATATGCTCTGTTACACAGTCGCTTTGGTTGAGTATGTTATTTATTTTTCAAGTTACAGATATGTGTTATAAATTTGCAAAATAATAGGGAGTACCTAACAAAAAAAAAAGATGTACTACGTCCTGCACCTCTCATTGTTAACTACGGGGCAGGCAATGCTCCACTTGCTGCATATCATAACCAGCCGGTAGATAAATGATTGCAGCCATCGATAGAAAGCAATCTGCTGGGATAAAACAGAAAAGAATGCTCTGTCACACAGCAGCTTTTGATGAGTACGTTATTTTCCTTTCAAGTTACAGAGAATTGTTATTAATTTGCAAAATAATAAGGAGTAATTACCAAAAGAAAGAAGGAGTATTAATTCCAGCACCTCTCATAGTTAACTATGGTGCACGCAACGCTTCACTTGCTGCATTTTATTAGCAGCCAATAGATAAATGATTGCAGATATCGATCAGAAGCATCCTGCTGGGAGAAAACAGAAAACATGCTCTGTTACACAGCAGCTTTTGATTAGTACGTTATTTTATTTTCAAGTTACAGAGAGATGTTATAAATTTGCAAAATAATAAGCACTACTTATCAAAAGAATAAGATGTATCAAGTCCTGCACCTCTCATAGATAACTATGGTCCAGGCAACGATTCACTTGCTGCATATTATTACCAGCTGGTAGATAAATGATTGCAGCCATCGACTGATAGCAACCAACTGTGATAAAACAGCAAATATGCTCTGTTACACAACTGCTTTTGATGAGTATGTTATTTTCCTCTCAAGTTACAGAGAAATATTATATACTTGCCAAATAATAAGAAGTAGTTACCAAAAGAAAGGAGATGTATCAAGTCGTGCCCCTCTTATTGTTAACTATGGGGCAGGCAATGATTCACTTACTACAAATTATTACCAGAAGGTACATAAATGATTGCAGCCATCGTTCGAAAGCAGCCTGCTGGGATAAAACAGAAAATATGCTATGTTATACAGCCTCCATTGATGAGTACATTATCTTCCTTTCAAGTTACATAGATACGTTATAAATTAGCAAAATAATAAGGAGTACTCACCAAAAGAAAGAAGATATATCAATTCCTGCACCTCTCATAGTTAACTATGGAGCAGGCAATGCTTCACTTGCTGCATATTATTACCAGCCGGTAGATAAATGATTGCAGCCACTGATTGAAAACAACCTGCTGGAAGAAGAGAGGAAAATATGCTTTGTTACACAGCCGCTTTTGACGAGTATGTTATTTTCTCCTCAAGTTACAGAGAAATGTTATAAATTTGCAAAGTAATAAAGAGTACTTATAGAAAGAAATAAGATGTGTGAAGTCATGCACCTTTCATAGTTAACTATGGTGAAGGCAACGCTTCACTTGTTGCATATTATTACCCACCTGTAGATAAATGATTGCAGCCATCTATTGAAAGCAACCTGCAGGAAGAAGGAGGAAAATGAGCTCTGTTACGCAGCCGCTTTTGATGAGTACGTCATTTTCATTTCAAGTTACAGAGAAATGTTATAAACTTGCAAAATAATAAGCAGTACTTACCAAAGGAAGAAAATATACCAAGTCCTGCACCTCTCATAGTTAACTATGGTGCAGGCAACGCTTCACTTGCTGCATTTTATTAGCATCCAATAGATAAATGATTGCGGCCATCGATCGGAAGAAACCTGCTGAGAGAAAACAGAAAATATGCTCAGTTACACAGCTGCTTTTGATGGTTTGGTTTGGTTGTTTGGGGAAGGAGACCAGACAGCGTGGTCATCGGTCTCATCGGCTTAGGGAAGGATGGGGAAGGAAGTCGGCCGTGCCCTTTCAGCGGAACCATCCCGGCATTTGCGTAGAGTGATTTAGGGAAATCACGGAAAACCTAAATCAGGATGGCCAGACGCGGGATTGACCGTCGTCCTTCCGAATGCTTTTGATGAGTATGTTATTTTCTTTTCAAGTTACAGAGGAATGTCATAAATTTGCAAAATAATAATGAGTATTTACCAAAAGAATGAAAATGTATCAATTTCTGCACATCTCATAGTTATCTATGGTGCAGGCAACACTTCACTTGCTGCATATTATTACCAGCTGGTAGATAAATGGTTGCAGCCATTGAGTGAATGCAACCTGCTAGGAGAAAATAGAAAATAAGCTCTGTTAGACAGCCGCTTTCGACAAGTACGTTATTTTCTTTTCACGTTTCAGAAAAATGTTATAAATTTGCAAAATAATAAGAAGTACTTACTAAAAGATAGAAGATGTGTCATGCCCTGCACCTCTCATAGTTATCTATGTTGCAGGCAACGCTTCTCTTGCTGCATATTATTACCAGCCGGTAGATAAATGATTGCAGCCATTGATCGAAATCAACCTGTTGGTAGAAAACAGAAAATATGTTCTGTTACACACCCACTTTTAAGGGGTACGTTATTTTCTATTCAAGTTACAGAGAAATGTTATAAATTTGCAAGATAATAAGGGTACTTACCGAAAGAAAGAAGATGCATCAATTCCGGCAACTCACAGGTAACTATGGTGCAGGCAACACTTCGTTTGCTGCATATCATTACCAACTGCTAGATAAATTATTGCAGCCATCGATCGAAAGGAGAATCCTAGAAGAGAACAAAATATATGCTCTGTTACACAGCTGCTTTTGGTGAGTATGTAATTCTCTTTTCAAGTTAGAGATAAATGTTATAAAATTTTTCCCGAGGACATGCAGCTTTACTGTATGATTAAATGATGATGGCGTCCTCTTAGGTAAAATATTCAGGAGGTAAAACAGTCCCCCATTCGGATCTCCGGGCGCAGACTACTCAGAAGTATGTCGTTATCAGGAGAAAGAAAACTGGCTTTCTACGGATCGGAGCGTGGAATGTCAGATCCCTTAATCGGGCAGGTAGGTTTGAAAATTTAAAGGGAAATGGATAGGTTAAAGTTAGATATAGTGGGAATTAGTGAAGTTCGGTGGCATGAGAAACAAGACTTTTGGTCAGGTGAATACAGGGTTATAAATACAAAATCAAATAGAGGTAATGCAGGAGTAGTTTTAATAACGAATAATAAAATAGGAGTGCGGGTAAGCTACTACAAACAGCATAGTGAACGCATTATTGCGGCCAAGATAGACACAAAGCCCATGCCTACTACAGTAGTACCAGTTTATATGCCAACTAGCTCTGCAGATGATGAAGAAATTGATGAAATGTATGATGAGATAAAAGAATTTATTCAGGTAGTGAAGGGAGTCGAAAATTTAATAGTCATGGGTGACTGGAATTCGTCAGTAGGAAAAGGGAGAGAAGGAAACATAGTGGGTGAATATGGATTGGGCTAAGAAATGAAAGAGGAAGCCGTCTGGTAGAATTTTGCACAGAGCATAACTGAATCATAGCTAACACTTGGTTCAAGAATCATAAAAGAAGGTTGTATACATGGAAGAATCCTGGAGATACTAAAAGGTATGAGGTAGATTATATAATGGCAAGACAGAGATTTAGGAATCAGGTTTTAAATTGTAGAACATTTCCAGGGGCAGATGTGGACTCTGACCACAATTTATTGGTTATGAACTGTAGATTAAAACTGAAGAAAATACAGAAACGTGCTAAATTAAGGAGATGGGACCTAGATAGACTGAAAGAACCAAAGGTTGTAGAGTGGGTTTCAAGGAGAGCATAAGGGAACAATTGACAGGAATGGGGGAAAGAAACACAGTAGAAGAAGAATGGGTAGCTTTGAGGGATGAAGTAGTGAAGGCAGCAGAGGATAAAGTAGGTAAAAAGACGAGGGCTGCTAGAAATCCTTGGGTAACAGAAGAAATATTGAATTTAATTGATGAAAGGAGAAATATAAAAATGCAGTAAATGAAGCAGGCAAAAAGTAATACAAACGTCTCAAAAATGAGATCGACAGGAAGTGCAAAATGGCTAATCAGGGATGGCTAGAGGACAAATGTAAGGATGTAGATGCTAATCTCACTAGTGGTAAGATAGATACTGCCTACAGCAAAATTAAAGAGACCATTGAAGAGAAGAGAACCACTTGTATGAATATCAAGAGCTCAGATGGCAACCCAGTTCTAAGCAAAGAAGGGAAAGCAGAAAGGTGGAAGGAGTATATAGAGGGTTTATACAAGGGCGATGTACTTGAGGGCAATATTATTGAAAGGGAAGAGGATGTAGATGAAGATGAAATGGAAGATAAGATACTGTGTGAAGAGTTAGACAGAGCACTGAAAGACCTGAGTCGAAACAAGGACCCGGGAGTAGACAACATTCCATTAGAACTACTGACAGCCTTGGGAGAGCCAGTCATGACAAAACTCTACCATCTGGTAAGCAAGATGTATAAGACAGGTGAAATACCCTCAGACTTCAAGAAGAATATAATAATTCCAATCCCAAAGAAAGCAGGTGTTGACAGATGTGAAAATTACTGAACTTTCAGTTTAATAAGTCACAGCTGCAAAATACTAACTCGAATTCTTTGCAGACGAATGGAAAAACTGGTAGAAGCTGACCTTGGGGAAGATCAGTTTGGATTCTGTAGAAATATGGGAACATGTGAGGCAATACTGACCTTACGACTTATCTTAGAAGAAAGATTAAGGAAAGGCAACCCTACATTTCTAGCATTTGTAGACTTGGAGAAAGCTTTTGACAATGTTGACTGGAATACTCTTTTTCAAATTCTGAAGGTGGCAGGGATAAAATACAGGGAGCGAAAGGCTATATATAATTTGTACAGAAACCAGATGGCAGTCACATGAGTCGAGCGGCATGAAAGGGAAGCAGTGGTTGGGAAAGGAGTGAGACAGGGTGGTAGCCTCTCTCCGATGTTATTCAATCTGTATATTGAGCAAGCAGTAAAGGAAACAAAAGAAAAATTCGGAGTAGGTATTAAAATTCATGGAGAAGAAGTAAAAACTTTGAGGTTCGCTGATGACATTGCAATTCTGTCAGAGACAGCAAAGGACCTGGAAGAGCAGTTGAACGGAATGGACAGTGTCTTGAAAGGAGGA
Organism: Schistocerca gregaria; assembly: GCF_023897955.1. Classification (NCBI taxonomy): domain Eukaryota; kingdom Metazoa; phylum Arthropoda; class Insecta; order Orthoptera; family Acrididae; genus Schistocerca; species Schistocerca gregaria. The sequence goes on along the minus strand of NC_064922.1, from coordinate 350,292,507 downwards.
TATAAGATGAACATCAACAAAAGCAAAACGAGGATAATGGAATGTAGTCAAATTAAATCGGGTGATGCTGAGGGAATTAGATTAGGAAATGAGACACTTAAAGTAGAAAAGGAGTTTTGCTATTTAGGAAGTAAAATAACTGATGATGGTCGAAGTAGAGAGGATATAAAATGTAGACTGGCAATAGCAAGGAACGCGTTTCTGAAGAAGAGAAATTTGTTAACATCGAGTATAGATTTATGTATGGCAAAGTCGTTTCTGAAAGTATTTGTATGGAGTGTAGCCTTGTATGGAAGTGAAACATGGACGATAACTAGTTTGGACAAGAAGAGAATAGAAGCTTTCGAAATGTGGTGCTACAGAAGAATGCTGAAGATTAGATGAGTAGATCACATAACTAATGAGGAAGTATTGAATAGGATTGGGGAGAAGAGAAATTTGTGGCACAACTTGACCAGAAGAAGGGATCGGTTGGTACGACATGTTCTGAGGCGTCAAGGGATCACCAATTTAGTATTGGAGGGCAGCGTGGAGGGTAAAAATGGTTGAGGGACACCAAGAGATGAATACACTAAGCAGATTAAGAAGGATGTAGGTTGCAGTAGGGACTGGGAGATGAAAAAGCTTACACAGGACAGAGTAGCATGGAAAGTTCCATCAAACCAGTCACAGGACTGAAGACCACAACAACAACAACAATTTACTAAAAGAAAGAAGTTGTATCAAACTTTGCACTTCGCATTGTTGACTACAAAGCAGGCAACACTTCATTGCTGCATATTACTACCAGCTGGTCGATAAATGATTGCAGCTATCGATTGAAAGCAACCTGCTGGGATAAAACAGCAAAAATGCTCTATTATAAAGCCGCTTTTTATGAGTACGTTATTTTCTTTTCAAATTACAGAGAAATGTTAGAAATTTGCAAAATAATAAGGGGTACTTATCAAAAGAAGGAAGATGTATCAAGTCCTGCAAATCTCATAGTTAACTATGGTGCAGGCAGCAGTACACTTGCTGCATATTATTACCAGCCAGTACATAAATGATTGCAACCATCGATTGACGGTCTGTTACACAGCCACATTTGATGAGTTTGTTATTTTCTTTCCAATTAACAGAGGACTGTTAGAAATTTGCAAAATAATATGGAGTACTTATCAAAAGCAAGAAGATTTATCAATTCCTGCACCTCTCATAGTTAACTATGGTGCAGGCAACGCTTCACTTGCTGCATATTATTATCAGCCGGTAGATAAATGATTGCAGCCGTTGATCGAAAGAAACCTGCTGGGCAAAAACAGAAAATATGCCCTGTTACACAGCTGCTTTTGATGAGTATGTTATTTTTCTTTTCAAGTTACAGAGAAATGTTATAAATTTGCAAAGTAATAAGGACTACTTACCAAAAGAAAGGAGATGTATAAATTCCTGCACCACTCATAGTTAACTATGGTGCAAGCAACGCTTTATTTGCCGCAAATTATTACCAGCCGGTAGATAAATATTGCACCCATCAATCGAAAGCAATCTGCTGGGAGAAAACATAAAATATGCTCTGTTATACAGCCGCTTTTAAAGAGTACTATTATTTCTTTTCAAGTTACAGAGAAATGTTATAAATTTCAAAAATAATAACAGGTATTTATCAAAAGAAATACTGTGTATCAAGTCCTCCACATCTCATACTTAACTATGGTGCAGACAACACTTGATTATCTGCATATTAATACCTGCTGGTAGATAAATGATTGCAGCCATCGATCAAAATGCAACCTGTTGGGATCAAATAGAAAATATCCTCTGTTACACCGCGGCTTTTGATCAGAACATCATTTTCTTTTCAAGTTACAGAGAAATGTTATAAAATTGCAAAATCGTAAGGAGTACTTACCAAAAGAAAGAAGTTGCATCAAATCTTGCACCTCTCATTGTTGACTATAATGCAGGCAACACTTCACTTTCAGCATATTACTACCAGCTGGGTGATAAATGATTGCAGCTATCGGTTGAAAGCAATCACCTGGGAGAAAACGGAAAATAAGTTCTGTTACACAGCAGCTTTTAATGAGTATAATTATTTTTTTTTTCAAGTTACAGAAAAATGTTATAAATTTGGAAAATAATATGGAGTAATCACCATAATAGAAAAATATGGTATCAAATCGGGCGTGAGTGTGTTATTTTCTTTTCAAGTTACAGAGAAATTTTACAAATTTGCAAAATAATAAGCAGTACTTACCAAAAGAAAAAAGATGTACCAAATCGTGAAGCTCTCATAGTTAACTATGGTGCAGGCAACCCTTCACTTGCTGCGTATTATTACCAAAAGGTAGATAAATAACAGCAGCCATTGATCGAAGGCAACCTGCTGGGAGAAAACGGAAAATGAGTTCTGTTACACAGCCGCTTTTGATGAGTACCTTATTTGTTTTTTGTTTTTTTCAAGTTACAGAAAAATGTAATAAATTTGTGAAATAATAAGGAGTACTTACCAAAAGAAAAAAGATGGTATCAAATCGTGCAGCTGTCATAGGTAACTATGGTGCAGGCAACAGTTCAGTTGCTGCTTATAATTACCAGGCAGTAGATAAATGATTGCAGCCATCGATTGAAAGCAACCTGCTGGGATAAAACAGAAAATATGCTCTGTTACACAGCCGCTTTTGATGAGTACATTAGTTTCTTTTCAAGTTAGAGGGAAATGTTATAAATTTGCAAGATAATAAGGAGTACTTCCCAGAAGAAAGAAGATGAATCAATTCCTGCACCTCTCGTAGTTAACTATGGTGCAGGCATTGCTTCACTTGCTGCATATTATTACCAGCCGGTTGATAATTGATTGCAGCCATCGATCGAAAGCAACTTGCTGGGAGAAAAAGTAAATATGCTCTGTTACACAGCCGCTTTTGATGAGTACGTTATTTTCTTTTCAAGTTACATAGAAATGTTACAAATTTTCAAAATAATAAGAAGTACTTCCCAAAAGAAAGAAGATGAATCAATTCCCACACCTTTCATAGTTAACTATGGTGTAGGAAATGCTTTACTTGCTGCATATAATTACCAGAAAATAATTACAGAAAAATGTAATAAATTTGTGAAATAATAAGGAGTACTTACCAAAAGAAAAAAGATGGTATCAAATCGTGCAGCTGTCATAGGTAACTATGGTGCAGGCAACGGTTCAGTTGCTGCTTATAATTACCAGGCAGTAGATAAATGATTGCAGCCATCGATTGAAAGCAACCTGCTGGGATAAAACAGAAAATATGCTCTGTTACACAGCCGCTTTTGATGAGTACATTAGTTTCTTTTCAAGTTAGAGGGAAATGTTATAAATTTGCAAGATAATAAGGAGTACTTCCCAGAAGAAAGAAGATGAATCAATTCCTGCACCTCTCGTAGTTAACTATGGTGCAGGCATTGCTTCACTTGCTGCATATTATTACCAGCCGGTTGATAATTGATTGCAGCCATCGATTGAAAGCAACTTGCTGGGAGAAAAAGTAAATATGCTCTGTTACACAGCCGCTTTTGATGAGTACGTTATTTTCTTTTCAAGTTACATAGAAATGTTACAAATTTTCAAAATAATAAGAAGTACTTCCCAAAAGAAAGAAGATGAATCAATTCCCACACCTTTCATAGTTAACTATGGTGTAGGAAATGCTTTACTTGCTGCATATAATCGATTGAAAGCAACCTGCTGGGATAAAACAGAAAATATGCTGTGTTACATAGCCGCTTTTGATGAGTTCATTGTTTTCTTTTCAAGCTACAGAGAAATGTTTTAAATTTGCAAGATAATAAGGAGTACTTACCAAAAGATTGAAGATGTATCTGTTATAACCTTTAGTCACCAATAATTGCATGGATATTCAACACTCTCTCTTAGAAACAATAGCTGATTACATGATAACAACTCAGTATCTCGTATTCGACTGCCAAGCTGTGACATGCGGCTGGCACCATTCGTAGCTATGTGGCGCTCCCGCACTCAGCTGAGTTGCGGAGTGCCTCTATTGCCATTTACGCGTTCTGTCATCGCGGCACTGTTAAATGTCGTGGCGCTGTCAACACTTTTCCCCCCTTGAAAGAAAAAAAAGAAACACTCACTTCCTTGGAGACATGTACAGTGCGGAGACATCCATGGCCTCTTTTGAGGCCCCGAGAAGATCCCGCAGAGAGACACGAGAGTATGGTCAAAAATGTCCAAGACGGAAGCTCGTGCGTGGAACGTGCCTCCTGGATGAGATGATGGGTGAAAACTCCGGAGCAGCATCCATAGGTTTCATGGACCTGGAAGTGTTCTCCAGCAAGATGGGTCCCGGAGAAAGTGGTGTCGCGACTGGGCTGGGTTCCGGCATACTCTGAAGCGGTAGCGATGTCGGCTGCATCAACACGTATGGTAGATTGGCAGCGGCGACAGGACTGGCTTCTCGGGCTGGTGGAGGCAAAGGAATTGGCGGTGGCCACCACTCGTGGGTGCATCTGGTCGTAATGGCGAACAACCGTGCCGTCGTCCGTATGTATTTCACAAAGCCGGTGGCTGCGAAGAGCCTTGACCACCCCTGGAATCCATTTAGGGCAAGATCTATACCTTCATGCCTACACGTCGGCACCCACCGAGTATTTTCCTGCACTAGGGGACACAGCACAAGGCTTGACAGGGTGAAGCAGGTGCAGTAGGTGCAGTAGAGTGCGCGGTTGGCGGCCATGCAAGAGTTCAGCAGGGCTGCAATCACCCAGAGGCGTGAAGCGATAAGAACTCAGAAAATGCAGCAGAGCGTCATCTGTGGAAAAATCACTAAGGGATTTTTTCATCTGGCATTTGAAAGTGCGGACAAGGCGCTCAACCTCCCCATTCGATTGCAGATGGAAGGGAGGTGCTGTAACATGATGAATCCCTTGTCCAGTACAAAAATCACGGAAGGCCTGCGAAGAGACGATTGTGGATAGAAGACCTTCTAACGCAAAGATTTTGGACAAAGCCAGCGTCGTCGCCGCAGTGGTGGGCAACAGACATCTAACAACAAACGGAAACTTTGAGAAGGCGTCAATCAACAGTGGCCAATAAGTGCCGAGGAAGGGGCCGGCAAAGTCAGTGTGCACCCGTTCCCATGTCTGTGCTGGATCAGGCCACGGAGAGGGCATTGTACGAGGTGCAGCCAGTTGTTGAGCACACTGACCACACGCAGCAACCATGTGGGTGATGTCCGAATCAATACCAGGCCAATAAACGTGCCTGCCGGCCAGGAACTTAGTCCGAGAAATACCCCAATGACCTTCATGCAACAGTTTGAGAACATCTTTGCGAAGAGAGGCTGGCACCACGACCCGTGGAGATGCGCCATCCATGGCCAGAAGAACAATACCATCATGAACAGACAGGCGAAGGTGCAAGGCATGGTAGATGCGAAGGGGATCCGATGCCCGGCCCTTGGTCCTGTCTGGCCAACCCCATTGAACAAAACCGATCACCCGACGCAGGACCAGGTCCCTCGCAGTAGCCGACGCGACCTGCGAACTTGTGAGTGGAAAACCCTCGACCACACGATGTTCTTCCTCATCAATGTGGAAACTGAGTAGTTCATCACGATCGAAAACCGGGTCGGGGCCCATCGGCAATCGCGACAATGCGTCAGCGTTGGCGTGCTGGGCCGTGGGGCGATAGTGAATCTCATAGTGAAAACGAGACAAGTATAAGGCCCAACATTGCAGGCGGTGAGCTGCCTTATCCAGAAGCGACGCCGATGGGCTGAACATAGAGACCAGCGGTTTGTGGTCGGTGATGTGGTGAAACTTAGAACCATACAAAAAAACACTGAACTTTTTTAGAGCATAAATGATAGCGAGCGCCTCCTTTTCGATTTGAGATTACTGCCATTGCGCCTCGTTGAGGGTCTTGGAAGCATAGGCGATGGGTCGTTCCAACCCATCCTCATACCGATGGGCGAGAACAGCCCCTAGGCCATACTGTGATGCGTCAGTCGCCAGAACCAAGTGCTGACCCGGACAGAATGTGGCAAGACAAGGTGCCGACTGCAAATGAGCCTTCAGGCGGATAAAAGCCTGCTCACACTCATCGAACCAACAGAAAGGGACGTTTTTGCATAACAGCTGATTCAGAGGATAAGCTACCGCCGCTGCGGATGGAATGAATTTGTAATAATAAGCAATCTTGCCTAGAAACGCCTGAAGTTCTTTGACCGTAGACGGCCGGGGTAGAGCGTTAATGGCCGCAATGTGCTGACATAGAGGACGAATTCCCTCACGGGACAAGTGGAAACCAAGATACATAATGGAGGGTTGGAAGAACTGCGACTTGTCCAGATAGCACCTCAACCCAGCCGAATCCAAAACCCGAAACAGTGAATGCAAATTACGAAGGTGCTCCTCAGTGGAGGTCCCCGTGACAACAATGTCATCCAGATAGTTTATGCAGCCGGGAACGGAAGCCGTGAGCTGTTCCAAAAACCACTGAAAAATGGCCGGTGCGCTAGCGACACCAAATGGTAACTGCTGGTACTGATACAACCCACAAGGAGTGTTGATAACAAGAAATTCCCTGGAAGTAGCATCCAACGGCAACTGATGGTACGTCTCTGATATGTCAAGTTTGGAAAAGAACTGACCCCCAGCGAGCTTGGTAAACAACTCCTCAGGACGGGAAAGAGGATAAGTGTCAATGAGGCTCTGAGCGTTGACAGTGGCTTTAAAATCACCACACAATCGCAGACTCCCATTTGGTTTAGAAACCACCACGATCGGTGACGCCCATTCGCTGGAGGTAACAGGAAGGAGAATCCCTGAAGCCGTTAACCTGTCTATCTCAGCCTTGACAGGTGCACGCAATGCCACCAGAATACGGCGTGCCCGGAAAAACTTAGGGCGAGCCGTAGGTTTAAGAGTAATGTGGGCTTCAAAATCCTTGGCACAACCCAGACCAGCAGAGAACACGGACGAAAATTCAGAACACAATCCATCCAGCTGTTGATACGGAATATCCTCAGATATGAGGTGCACATCATCATCAATGGAGAACCCGAACAACTGGAAAGCATCGTAACCGAACAGGTTTTCAGTGCCTACATGATCCACCACATAAGATGTGAGGGGCCGAACAACAGACTTGTAGGCAGTGGAAGCATCAAACTGGCCCATGATAGGAATTTTCTGTTTATTATAAGTCCTCAGATTTCGCATAACTGGAGACAAAGAAGGGGAGCCCAACTCCAAATACGTGCGAGAATTAATAAGAGTTACTGCAGAGCCAGTGTCCACTTGCATGCGGATGTCTTTATCCAGAACACGAACAGTAACAACCAACTTATTTGTTTGAGAAAGCACACAGTGAACATCCATGTCCGATGCCTCGTCGACAGGAACTTTAGGGGACTGACACAAGGAAGCAATGTGGCCTTTTTTCCTACATGAATTACACGTGGCCCAACATTTTGGACACGTGGCCCTGTCATGCTGTACGAAACAACAGGGGCAAGAAGGAAGTGCGGAACGAACCGGCTTCTGTGGTTGCTGGTATCGCTGCGAGTGTTGCGGCCCAACGCGACGTTGTTTACGCAAGTGAACCACCGCCACATCTTCGTTCTCCTGTGAAACAGGCAAATTGTCCATGTCGAGAGTTGACTGTACAGCGCCTACATGACACCACGCATCTATTTGCGCGCCGGCAGCATGAGGCACTTCAAAGGATAGAGCGATGCTTAGAACTTGCAACAACGATGGGTTTGGCAGTTGTAGGGCACGTTGCCGAACTTCTTTATCAGGAGCAAGCCGTAGAATAGCATCCCTAACCATTGAATCAGCATAAGACTCGTGATGAGTGTCCGTGACAAAGTGACATTTCCTACTCAGACCGTGTAGTTCCGCCGCCCAAGCCCGATAAGATTGATGGGGCTGTTTACGACACCGGTAGAACGCGAAGCGGGCAGCAACAACGTGGGTGTATTTTCGGTAATAGTTAGACAATAAGTCACACATTTCTTGGAAGGAAAGAGAGGCAGGTTCCTGCATAGGGGCTAACTAAGATAGCAGCTGATAGACCCGTGGGGAAATCCAAGATAGAAATAACGACTTACACATAGGAGTGTCGACAACGCCGAAAGCCAAGAAGTGTTACCGCAAACCCTTCTCATAATCCTCCCAGTCTTCAGCGGCCACGTTGTAAGGAGGGAATGGAGGTGGAGATGAGGAAGACAGACGATAAGTAAACAATGTCGACAACGCCTGAGTCGCAGCCGTCAGCTGTGTTTGTTGTTCAATGAGCGCTTGCATAAGCTTTTCCATGTCTGCCCCTTCACGAACACGCAAATCCACAATGCAGTGAAAATATCCCATCCTCGTCGCCAAAATTGTTATAACTTTTAATCACCAATAATTGCGTGGATATTCAACACGCTCTCTTAGAAACAATAGCTGATTACATGATAACAACTCAGTATCTCGTATTCGACTGCCCTGCCGTGAAATACGGCCGGCGCTGTTCGTAGCTAGGTGGCACTCCCATGCTCAGCCGAGTTGCAGAGCGCCTCTATCGCCGTTTGCGCGTACTGCCATGGCGGCACTGTTAAATGTAGTGGCACTGTCAACAGTATCAATTCCTGCACCTCTCATAGTTAACTATGGAGCAGGCAAGGGTTCGCTTGCTACACTCTACTACCAACCGGTAGAGAAATGATTGCAGCCATCGATCGAAACCAACCTGCTGGAAGAAAACAAAAAATATGCTCTGTTACTCAGCCACTTTTCATTAATACGTTATATTTTTTTCAAGTTACAGAGAAATATTATAAATTTGCAAATAAGAAGTATTTGCAAAAAGAAAGAAGATATATAAATTCCTGCACCTCTCATAGTTAACTATGGTGCAGGCAACCCTTCACTTGCCGCATATTATTACCATCCGGTAGATAAATGATTTCAGCCATAGATCGAATGCAACATGCTGGGATAAAACAGAAAATATACTCTGTTATACAGCCGCATTTGATGAGTACATTATTTTCTTCTCAAGTTACAGAGAAATGTTATAAATTTGCAAGATAATATCGAGTACTTACCAAAAGATAGAAGATGTTTCAATTCCTGCCCCACTCATAGTTAAATAAGGTGAAGGCAACGCTTCACTTGCTGCATATTGTTACAAGCAAGTAGATAAATGATTGCAGCCATCGATCAAAAGCAACCTGGAGGAGAAAACAGAATATATGCTCTATTACACAGCCGCTTTTGATGAGTACGTCGTTTTCTTTACAAGTTACAGATAAATAATATAAATTTGCAAAATAATAAGGAGTATTAGCCAAAAGAAAGAAGATATATCAAATCCTGCACCTCTCATAGTTAACTACGGTGCAAGCAACTCTTCACTTGCCGAATATTATTACCAGCCAATTGATAAAGGATTGCAGCCATCGATCGAATGCAACCTGCTGGGAGAAAACAGAAAATATTCTCTGTTACACAGACACATTTATTGAGTTACAGAGAAATATTAAAAATTTGCAAAATAATATGGAGTACTTACCAAGAGATAGAAGATGTATCAATTCCTGCCCCACTCATAGTTAACTACGGTGCAGGAAACCCTGCACTTGCTGGATACTATTACCAGCCAGTTGATAAATAACAGCAGCCATTGATTGAAGGCAACCTGCTGGGAGAAAATAGAAAATATGCTCTGTTACACAACCGCATGTGATGAGTACGTTATTTTCTTTTCAAGTTACAAAAAAAAGTAATAAATTTGTAAAATTATATGGAGTACTAACCAAAAGAAAGAAAGATGTATTAAATTGTGGAGCTCTCATAGCTAACTATGGTGCAGGCCACCCTTCACTTGCTGCATAGTATTACAAGCAAGTAGATAAATAACGGCAGCCATTGCTCGAAGGCCACCTGCTGGGAGAAAATAGAAAATATGCTCTGTTACACAGCCGCATTTATTGACCACGTTATTTTCTTTTCAAATTACAGAGAAATGTTTTAAATTTGCAAAATAATAAGGGGTACTTACCGAAAGAAAGAAGATGTATCAATTCCTGCACATCTCATAGTTAATTATGGTGCAGGCAACGCTTCACTTGCCACATATTATTACCATCCGGTAGATAAATGATTGCAGCCATCGATCGAATGCAACCTGCTGGGATAAAACTGAAACTATACTCTGTTGCACAGCCACTTTGGATGAGAACTTTTTTTTTTTTTTTTTTCAATTTACAGTGAAATGTTATAAAATAGCAAGATAATAAGGAGTACTTACCAAAAGGTATAATATGTATCAAGTCCTGCACCAGTCATATTTAATTATAGTACAAACAGCACGTCACTTGGTGCAAATTATTACCAACCAGTAGATAAACGATTGCAGCCATCGAACGAAAGCAGAATCCTGGAAGAGAACAGAAATGTGCTGTGTTACACAGCTGCTCTTCAAGAGTATGTTATATTGTTTCAGAGAAATGGTGTGAAATTCAAAATAATAAGGAGAACTTACCAAAAGAAAGAAGATTTGCCAATTCCTGCCCCACTCATAGTTAACTATGGCACAGGCAATGCTTCACTTGCTGCATATTATTACAAGCAAGTACATAAATGAATGCAGCCATTGATCAAAAGCAACCTGCTGGGAGAAAACAGAAAATATGCTCTGTTAGACAGCCGCTTTTGATGAGTACACTTATTTTCTTTTCAAATTACAGAAAAACGTTATAAATATGCAAAATAAAAAGAAAAAATATGTCTCAAATCGTGCAGCTCTCATAGTTAAATATTGGGCAGGCAATGCTTCACTTGTTGCATATTATTACCAGCCGGTAGATAAATCAATGCAGCCCTCAATCGAAAGCACCCTGCTGGGACAAAACAACAAATATGCTCTGTCACACAGCCACTTTTGATGAGTACATTATTTTCTTTTCAAGTTACAGAGAAATATTATAAATTTGCAAATAAGGAGTATTTGCCAAAAGAAAGAAGATATATCAATTCCTGCACTTCTCATAGTTAACTATGGTGCAGGCAACCTTTCACTTGCGACATATTATTACCAGCCGGTAGATAAATGATTGCAACCATCAATCGAATGCAATGTGCTGGGATAAAACAGAAAATATACTCTGTTACACAGCCGCTTTTGATGAGTGCGTTATTTTCTTTTCAAGTGTCAGAGAAATGTTATAAATTTGCAAGATAATAAGAAGTACTTACCAAAAGAATGAAGATTTATCAATTCCTGCACCACTCATAGTTAACTATGGTGAAGGGAATGCATCACTTGCTGCAAATTATTACCAGCTTGTAGATGAATGATTGCAGCCATCGTTCGAAAGCAATCTGCTGAGAGAAAACAGAAAATATACTCTGTTACACCGCCCGTTTTTGTTGAGTACGTTATTTTCTTTTCAAGTTTCAGAGAAATGTTATAAATCTGGAAAATAACAAGGAGGACTTATCAAAAAAAGAAGATGTATCAATTCCTGCACTTCTCACAGTTAACTATGTTGCAGGCAACGTTTCACTTGCTCGATATTATTACTAGCTGGTAGATACATGATTGCAGCCATCGATCGAAAGCACCTGCTGGGATAAAACAGAAAATATTCTCAGTTACGCAGCCGCTTTTGTTGAGTTCATTATTTTCTTTTCAAGTTTCAGAGAAATGTAATAAATCTGCAAAATAATAAGGAGGACTTATCAAAAGAAAGAAGATGTATCAATTCCTGCACCTCTGGAAGTTAACTATGGTGCTGGCAACGTTTCACTTGCTGCATATTATTAACTAGCTGGTACATAAAGGTTTGCAGCCATCAATCGAAAGCAACTTGCTGGGGAAAACAGAAAATAACCTCAGTTACAAGTCTGCTTTCGATGAGTACGTTATTTTCTTTCCGAGTTACAGACAAATGTTCTTAATTTGAAAAATAATAACGAGAAATTATGTCGATCCCTGCACCTCTCATATTTATCTATGTTGCAGCAACGGTTCTCTTGCAGCATACTATTACCAGCCGCTGGATATATTATTGGAGCCTTTGATCGAAAGCAACCTGCTGGGAGAAAACAAAAAATATGCCCTGTTACACAGCCGCTTTTCATTAATACATTATTTTCTTTTCAAGTTACAGAGATATGTTATAAATTTGCAAAATATTGAGGAGTACTTGCCAAAGAAAGAAGATGTATCAATACCTGCACCTCTCACAGTTAACTATGATGAAGGAAACTCATTTGCTGCATATTATTACCAGCCAGTAGATAAATGATTGCAGCCATTGATCGAAAGCAACCTGTTGGAAGGAAACAGAAAAAATGCTCTGTTACAAAGCAGCATTTAGTGTTATTTTCTTTGCAAGTTGAGGAGGAATATTAAAAATTTGCAAAATAATAAGGCGTACTTACAAAAACAAAGAAGATGTATCAACTCCTGCACCTCTAATAGTTAGTTATGGTGCAGGCAAAGCTTCACTTGCCCCATACTACTACCAGCCAGTAGATAAATGATTGCAGCCATTGATCGAAAGCAACCTGGTGGGAGAAAACAGAAAATATGCTCTGTAACACAGCCACTTTCGATGAGTACGTTATTTTATTTTCAAGTTACAGAGAAATGTTGAAAATTAGCAAAATAATATGGAAAACTTACCAAAAGAAAGTAGATCTGCCAATTCGTGCCCCACTCATAGTTAACTATGGCACAGGCAATGCTTCACTTGCTGCATATTATTACCAGCCAATAGATAAATGATTCAGCCATCGATCGAAATAACCTGCTGTACGAAAACAGCAAATATGCTCTGTTAGAAGCCGCTTTTGGTGAGTACATTTTTTTTTTTCATGTTATAGAGAAATGTTATGAATTTGCAAAATTTTATGTAGCGCTTACCAAACGAGAGAAGTTGTATTAATTTCTGCATCTATCATAGTTAACAAAGGTGCACTCAACACTACACATGCTGCATATTATTACCAGCTGGTAGGTAAATGATTGCAGAAATCGATCAGAGCAGCCTGCTGCATTGAAAACAGAAAATATGTTCTCTTACACAGCCGCTTTTGATGAGTACATCACTTTCTTTTCAAATTACAGGGAAATGTTATAAATTTGCAACAAAATAAGGAGTACTAACCGCCGTCTGCATCACGTCTGCTGTGCAGCGAGCTACCTTAATTTAAGTATTAACTGTATTTTTCTTACTTGTCAGTTCTTCTTCTGCGTGTTTTTGCTTTTAGGATGCTTTAATAGTCGAGTGCTATTAAGTGTTCCATAGATCTCGTGTTTGTTTTGAATACAGTCAGAGAGTCCCTTTAGTCAGCCATAGTGCTAGTAGTGCTAGTGTTTCTTTTCAATACAGTCCAGAGACAGGTAGTGCTATTTTCCTTGTTTTCTACAAGAAGTGGTTAGCAATCACAGTTTAGTCAATAATCAACTGCGTTTAGTGAATTAGCAGTCTAGTTAAAAGTTGTTTAACACTCTATAGTAAATTGATTTCTTAGGATGGATAGGATGTGTGGCTGCTGTGTACGGACGCAGGAGGAGCTGGCCACTCTTCGCGAACAGCTGAGCGCGTTGATGGCCGCGGTCAGCCATCTTCAGGCTGCTGCCTCGCAGTGTAGCGGCAGTGGGGAGTCTGGTGCGTCGCAAGGTACACCCCAGGTGTTACATGCTGCTGTCCCTGCTGTCGAGACATCTTCGCGTGTACCAGGCGCGGTTGGGCCACCCTCTCCCCAAGGGGAGTGGCGGGTTCAGCGGCGTTCGCGGAGCACGAGGCGGAGGGTCAATGTGGAGGCTGGCCGTGTGGCATCGCCCACTCTGCCTGTGAGTGGACATGTGGCCGCTCCTTCAGCAAGGTCCGAGCAGGCTCACGGGGGGAGGGGTTTATTAGTTATTGGGAGCTCCAACGTTAGGCGGGTGATGGAGCCCCTTAGGGAAATAGCGGAAAGGTCGGGGAAGAAGGGCAGTGTTCACTCTGTCTGCTTGCCGGGGGGTCTCATCCGAGATGTGGAGGAGGCCCTACCGGCGGCGATAGAGAGCACTGGGTGCACCCGACTGCAAATTGTTGCTCATGTCGGCACCAATGACTCCTGCCGTCTCGGTTCAGAGGTCATCCTCAGTTCGTACAGGCAGTTGGCGGAATTGGTGAAGGCGGAAAGCCTCACTCGCGGGGTGGAATCAGAGCTAACTATTTGTAGTATCGTTCCCAGAACCGATCGCGGTCCTCTGGTTTGGAGCCGAGTGGAAGGCTTAAACCAGAGGCTCAGACAATTCTGCGGAGAGCTGGGGTGCAAATTTCTCGACCTCTGCTATCGGGTTGAGAAATGTAGGGTCCCCCTGAATAGGTCAGGCGTGCACTACACGCCGGAAGCAGCTACGAGGGTAGCGGAGTACGTGTGGAGTGCCGACAAGACGCCTCCTGAGACGCGGCAAGGCGGGAGTAGGCAAAATGCAACAAGGAATAACAATATTAATGTGCTAATAGCAAACTGCAGGAGCGTCTATAGAAAGGTCCCAGAACTGCTCTCATTAATAAACGGTCACAATGCCCATATAGTACTAGGAACAGAAAGTTGGCTGAAACCAGACACAAACAGTAATGAAATCCTAAACTCGGATTGGAATGTATACCACAGAGATAGGCTGGACAGCGAAGGGGGAGGCGTGTTTATAGCGATAAGAAGTGCAATTGTATCGAAGGAAATTGACGGAGATTCGAATTGTGAAATGATTTGGGTGATGGTCACGGTTAAAGCAGACTCAGACATGGTAATTGGATGTCTCTATAGGCCCCCGGGCTCAGCAGCTGTTGTGGCTCAGCACCTGAAGAATAATTAGGAAAATATTTCGAGTAGATTTCCCCGCAATGTTATAGTTCTGGGTGGATATTTTAATTTGCCGGATATAGACTGGGAGACTCAAACGTTCATAACAGGTGGCAGGGACAAAGAATCCAGTGAAATATTTTTAAGTGCTTTATCTGAAAACTACCTTGAGCAGTTAAACAGAGAACCGACTCGTAGCGATAATATATTAGACCGTCTGGTGACAAACAGACCCGAACTATTTGAATCAGTTAATGCAGAACAGGGAATCAGCGATCATAAAGCGGTTACTGCATCGATGATTTCAGCCATAAATAGAAATATTAAAAAAGGTAGGAAGATTTTTCTGTTTAGCAAAAGTGACAAAAAGCAGATTACAGAGTACCTGACGGCTCAACACAAAAGTTTTGTCTCAAGTGCAGATAGTGTTGAGGATCAGTGGACAAAGTTCAAAACCATGGTACAATATGCGTTAGATGAGTATGTGCCAAGCAAGAACGTAAGAGATGGGAAAGAGCCACCGTGGTACAACAACCGAGTTAGAAAACTGCTGCGGAAGCAAAGGGAACTTCACAGCAAACATAAACATAGCCAAAGCCTTGCAGACAAACAAATATTACGCGAAGCGAAATGCAGTGTGAGGAGGGCTATGCGAGAGGCTTTCAATGAATTCGAAAGTAAAGTTCTATGTACTGACCTGGCAGAAAATCCTCAGAAATTTTGGTCCTATGTCAAAGCGGTAGGTGGATCAAAACAAAATGTCCAGACACTCTGTGACCAAAATGGTACTGAAACAGAGGATGACAGACTAAAGGCCGAAATACTAAATGTCTTCTTCCAAAGCTGTTTCACAGAGGAAGACTGCACTGTGCTTCCTTCTCTAGGTTGTCGCACAGTTGACAAAATGGTAGATATCGAAGTAGACGACAGAGGGATAGAGAAACAATTAAAATCGCTCAAAAGAGGAAAGGCCGCTGGTCCTGATGGGATACCAGTTCGATTTTACACAGAGTACGCGAAAGAACTTGCCCCCCTTCTTGCAGCGGTGTACCGTAGGTCTCTAGAAGAGCGAAGCGTTCCAAAGGATTGGAAAAGGGCACAGGTCATCCCCGTTTTCAAGAAGGGACGTCGAACAGATGTGCAGAACTATAGACCTATATCTCTAACGTCGATCAGTTGTAGAATTTTTGAACACGTATTATGTTCGAGTATAATGTCTTTTATGGAGACTAGAAATCTACTCTGTAGGAATCAGCATGGGTTTCGAAAAAGACGGTCGTGTGAAACCCAGCTTGCGCTATTCGTCCATGAGACTCAGAGGGCCTTAGACACGGGTTCACAGGTAGATGCCGTGTTTCTTGACTTCCGCAAGGCGTTTGACACAGTTCCCCACAGTCGTTTAATGAACAAAGTAAGAGCATACGGACTATCAGATCAATTGTGTGATTGGATTGAGGAGTTCCTAGATAACAGAACGCAGCATGTCATTCTCAATGGAGAGAAGTCTTCCGAAGTAAGAGTGATTTCAGGTGTGCCGCAGGGGAGTGTCATAGGACCGTTGCTATTCACAATATACATAAATGACCTGGTGGATGACATCAGAAGTTCACTGAGGCTTTTTGCAGATGATGCTGTGGTGTATCAAGAGGTTGCAACAATGGAAAATTGTACTGAAATGCAGGAGGATCTGCAGCGGATTGACCCATGGTGCACGGAATGGCAATTGAATCTCAATGTAGACAAGTGTATTGTGATGCGAATACATAGAAAGATAGGTCCCTTATCATTTAGCTACAAAAAAGCAGGTCAGCAACTGGAAGCAGTTAATTCCATAAATTATCTGGGAGTAGGCATTAGGAGTGATTTAAAATGGTATGATCATATAAAGTTGATTGTCGGTAAAGCAGATGCCAGACTGAGATTCATTGGAAGAATCCTAAGGAAATGCAATCCAGCAACAAAGGAAGTAGGTTACAGTATGCTTGTTCGCCCAATGCTTGAATAATGCTCAGCAATGTGGGATCCGCACCAGGTAGGTTTGATAGAAGAGATAGAGAAGATCCAACGGAGAGCAGCGCGCTTCATTACAGGATCATTTAGTAATTGAGAAAGCGTTACGGAGATGATAGATAAACTCCAGTGGAAGACTCTGCAGGAGAGATGCTCAGTAGCTCGATACGGGCTTTTGTTAAAGTTTCAAGAACATACCGTCACCGAAGAGTCAAGCAGTATATTGCTCCCTCCTACGTATAGCTCGTGAAGAGACCATGAGGATAAAATCAGAGAGATTAGAGCCCACACAGAAGCATACCGACAATCCTTCTTTCCACGTACAATACGAGACTAGAATAGAAGGTAGAACCAATAGAGGTACTCAGGGGACCCTCCGCCACACACCGTCAGGTGGCTTGCGGAGTATGGATGTAGATGTAGATGTAGAAGAAAGAAGATGTACCAATTCCTGCACCTCTCATAGTTAACTATGGTGCAGGCAATGCTTAACTTGCTGCATATTACCACCAGCCGGTGTTTACATGATTGCAGCCATCGATCGAAAGCAACCTGCTGAAAAAAAAAAACAGAAATTATGCTCTGTTAGACAGCCGCTTTTGACGAGTACATTATTTTCTTTTCAAGCGACAAGAGAAATGTTATAAATTTGCAAGATAATAAGGAGTACTTATCAGAAGAAAGAAGATGTATCAATTCCTGCACCTCTAATAGTTAACTATGGTGCAGGCAAAGCTTCACTTCCTGCATATTATTACCAGCCGGCAAATAAATGATTGCAGCCATCGATAGAAAGCAACCTGCTGGGAGAAAACAGAAAATAAGCTCTGTTACACAGCCACTTTCGATGAGTACGTTACTTTATTTTCAAGTTACAGAGAAATGTTGAAAATTTGCAAAATAATAAGCAGTACTTACCAAAAGATAGAAGATGTGTCATGTTATGCACTCATCGAAAGCGGCTATATAACAGAGCTTATGTTCTGTTTTCTCCCAGCAGGTTGCTTTCGATCAATGGCTGCAATCATGTGTCGACCGGCTAGTAATAATATGCATAAGTTAAGCATTGCTTCCACCATAGTTAACTATGAGAGTTGCAGGAATTGATGCATCTTCTTTCTTTTGGTACATACTCCTTATTATGTTGCAAATTTATAATATTGCTCTGTAACTTGAAAATAAAATAAAGTACCAATCAATAGCAGCTGTGTAACAGCATATTTTCTGTTTTCTTTCAGCAAGTTGCTTTCGATCGATGGCTGCAATCATTTAGCTACGGGCTGGTAATAATATGAAGCAAGTGAAGCTTTACCTGCACCATAGTTAAGTGTGAGAAGTGCAGGAATTAATACATCTTCTTTCTTTTGATAGGTCCTCGTTATTATTTTGCAAATTTGTAACATTTCTCTGTCATTTGAAAAGAAAATAATGTACTCATTGAAAGCGGCTGTATAACAGAGCTTATTTTCTGTTTTCTCTCAGCAGGTTGCTTTCGATCAATGGCTGCAATCATTTATCTACCGGCTAGTAGTAGTATGCAGCAAGTGAAGCTTTGCTTTCAACATAGTTAACTATTAGTGGTGCGGGAATTGATACATCTTCTTTCTTCTGATAAGTACCTCTTATTATCCTGCAAATTTATAACATTTCTCTGTCACTTGAAAAGAAAATAATGTACTCATCAAAAGTGGCAGTCCAACAGAGCATATTTTCTGTTTTTTCCCAGCAAGTTGCTTTAGATCGATGGCTGCAATCATTTGTCAACCGGCTGGTAATAATATGCAGCAAGTGAACCGTTGCTGCAACATAGATAAATATGAGAGGTGTAGGGCATGATACATCTTCTATCTTTTTGTAAGTACTCCTTATTATGTTGCAAATTTATAACATTTCTCTGCAATTTGAAAAGAAAATAAAGTACTCCTGAAAGCGGCGGTGTAACAGAGCATATTTTCAGTTTTCTCTCAACAGATTGCTTTCGATCGATGGCTGCAATCATTTATCTACCGGCTGGTAATAATATGCAGCAAGAGAGCCGTTGTGGCTTCATTGATAAATATGATAGGTGCAAGGCATGACACATCTTCTATCTTTTTTTAAGTACTCCTTATTATTTAGCAAATTTCAAACATCTCTCTGTAACTTGAAAAGAAAATAACATACTCATTGAAAGCGGCTGTATAAGAGAGCTCATTTTCTGTTTTCTCCCAGCAGGTTGCTTTCGATCAATGGCTGCAATCATTTATCTACCGGCTGGTAATAAAGTGCAGCAAGTGAAGCATTTCCTGCACCATAGTTAGCTATGAGAGGTGCACGAATTGATATATCTTCTTTGTTTTGGTAAGTACTCCTTATTATATTGCAAATTTATAACATTTCTCTGTAACTTGAAAAGAAAATAAAGTACCAATCAAAAGCGGCTGTATCACAGAGTATATTTTCTGTTTTCTCTCACACAGATTGCTTTCAATCGATAGCTGCAATCATTTATCTACCGGCTGGTAGTAGTATGCAGCAAGTGAAGCTTTGTCTGCACCATAGTTAACTGTTGGAGGTGCGGGAATTGATACATCTTCTTTCTTCTGATAAGTTCCTCTTACTATCTTTCAAATTTATAACATTTCTCTGTCACTTGATAAGAAAATAATGTACTCATCAAAAGGGCTGTCTAACAGAGCATATTTAACGGGTGGTATTAATATACAGCAAGTGAATCATTGCTGCAACATAGATAAATATGAGAGGTGCAGGCATGACACATCTTCTTCCTTTTTGTTAGTACTCATTATTATTTTGCAAATTTATAACATTTATCTGTAACTTAAAAAAAATAGTGACATACCCATTGAAAGCTGCTGTACAACAGAGCTGATTTTCTGTTTTCTCCCAGCAGGTTGCTTTCGATCGATGGCTGCAATCATGTATCTACCGGCTGGTAATAATATGCATGAAGTTAAGCTTTGCCTGCACCATAGTTAACTATGAGAGGTGCAGGAATTGATACATCTTCTTTCTTTTGGTAAGTACTCATTACCAGTCAGTAGATAAATGATTGCAGCCATCGATTGAAAGCAACCTGCTGAGAGAAAACAGAAAATATGCTTCATTACACAGCCGCTTTTGATTGGTACTTTATTTTCTTTTCAAGTTACACTGAAATGTTATAAATTTGCAACATAATATCTAGTACTTACCAAAACAAAGAAAATGTATCAATTCCTGTACCTCTCATAGTTAATTACGGTGCAGGAAACACCTCACTTGCTGCATATTATAACCAGCCGATAGACAAATAATTGCAGCCGTTGATCAAAAGCAACCTAATGGGAGAAAACAAAAAATTTGCCCTGTACACAGACAACTTTCATTAATACATTATTTCCTTTTCAAGTTACAGAGAAAAGTTGTAATTTGCATAATATTAATTGCCAAAAGAAAGTAGATGTATCAATTCCTACACCTCTTACAGTTAACTATGGTGTAGGCAAAGCTTCACTTGCTGCATACTACTACCAGCCAGTAGATAAATGATTGCACCCAAAGATCGAATGCAACCTGCTGGGATTAAACAGATAATATGCTCTGTTACAAAGTTAGATGAGTACATTATTTTCATTTCAAGTTACAGAGAAATGTTATAAATTTGCAAGATAATAAAGAGTACTTACCAAAAGATAGAAGATGTGTCATCCCCTGCACCACTCATATTTATTTATGTTGCAGCAACGGATCTCTTGCTGCGTATTATTACCAGCCGGTAGATAAATGATTGCAGCCACCAAACGAAGCAACCTGCTGGGAGAAAACAGAATATAAGCTGTGTTACACTGCCCCTTTCAATGAGTACGTTATTTATTTTTCAAGTCAGAGAGAAATGTTATGAATTTGCAAAATAATAAGGAGTACGTACCAAAAGTTAGAAGATGTGTCAGGCCCGGCACCACTCATATTTATCTATGTTGCAGCAACGGTTCGTTGTTGCATATCATCACCAGCCGGTACATTAATAATTGCAGTTATTGATCGAAAGCGACCCGCAGGGAGAAAATAGAAAATATGCTCTGTTACACAGCTGTGTTTGAAGAGAACGTCTTTATCTTTTCAAGTTACGGAGAAATATTATAAATTTGCAAAATAATAAGGATTACTAGCCAAAGGAAAGAAGATGTATCAATTCTTGCACCTCTCATAGTTAACTATGGTGCAGACAACACTTCACTATCTGCATATTTATACCAGACATTAGATAAATGATTGCAGCCGTCGATTGAAAGTAACCTGCTAGAAGAAAATAGAAAATAAGCTTTGTTGCACAGCTGCTTTTGATGAGTATGTTATTTTCTTTTCAAGTTAGAGAAAAATGTTATAATTTTGCAAAATGGTAAGGAGTACTTACAAACAGAAAAATATAGTATCAAATCGTGCAGCTCTCATGGGTAACTATGGTGCAGGCAATGCTTCACTTGCTGCATATTGTTACCAGCCATTAGATAAATCATTGCAGCCATCGATCGAAAGCAACCTGTTGAAAGAAAACAGAAAATATGCTATGTTACACAGCCGCTTTTGATGAGTACCTTATTTTCTTTTCAAGTGACAGAGAAATGTTATAAATTTGCAAGATAAAAAGAGGTACTTATCAGAAGAAAGAAGATGTATTAATTCCTGCACCTCTAATAATTAACTATGATGCAGGCAAAGCTTCACTTGCTGCATACTACTACCAGCCGGTAGATAAATGATTGCAGCCATCGATCGAAAGCATCCTGCTGGGAGAGAACAGAAAATATGCTCTGTTACAATGCCGATTCTGTTGAGTACGTTATTTTCTCTCATAATTACAGAGAAATGCTATAAATTTGCAAAATAATAAAGAGGACTTAGCAAAAGAAAGAAGATGTATCAATTCCTCCACTTCTCACAGTTAACTATAGAGAAATGTTATAAATTTGCAACATAATAAAGAGTACTTACAAAAAGATAGAAGATGTATCATGCACTGCACCTCTCATATTTATCTATCTTGCAACAACGGTTCTCTTGCTGCATATTATTACCAGCCGGTAGATAAATGATTGCACCCATAGATCGAATGCAACCTGCTGGGATTAAACAGAAAATATGCACTGTTACACAGTTTGATTAGTACATTATTTTCTTTTCAAGTTACAGAGAAATGTTATAAATTTGCAACATAACAAGGAGTACTTACCAAAAGATAGAAGATGTATCAATTCCTGCACCTATCATAGTTAACTACGGTGCAGGCAAAGCTTCACTTACTACATACTACTACCAGCCGGTAGATAAATCTTTGCAGCCATCGATAGAAAGCAACCTGCTGGAAGAAAACAGAAAATATGCTGTGTTAGACAGCCACTTTTGTTGAGTACGTTATTTTCTTATCAAGTTTCAGAGAAATGTTATAGATTTGAAAAATAATAAGGAGTACTTATCAAAAGAAAGAAGGTGTGTCATTTCCAGCATCCCTCATAGTTAACTATGGTTCAAACAACACTTCACTATCTTCATATTTATACCAGCCAGTAAATAAATGATTGCAGCCTTTGACAAATAGCAATCTGCTGGGAGAAAACAAAAAATATGCCCTGTTACACAGCCACTTTTCATTAATACGTTGTTTCCTTTTCAAGTTACAGAGAAAAGTTATAAATTTGCAAAATATTAAGGAGTACTAGCCAAAAGAAAGAAGATGTATCAATTCCTGCACCTCTCATAGTTAACTATGGTGTAGACAATTCTTCACTTGCCGCATATTACTACCAGCCGGTATATAAATAATTGCACCCATAGATCGAAAGCAACCTGCTGCGAGAAAACAGAAAATATGCTCTCTCAAACAGCCCCTTACGTTGAGTACGTTACTACCATTTCAAGTTACAGAGAAAACTTATAAATTTGCAAAAATGTAAGTAGTACTGCAGGCAAAGCTTCACTTGCTGCATACTACTACCAGCCGGTAGATAAATGATTGCGGCCATCGATCGAATGCAACCTTCCTGGAGAAAACAAAAAATATGCTTTGTTACAATGCTGCTTCTGTTGAGTACGTTATTTTCTTTTCAAGTTTCAGATAAATGATATAAATTTGCAACATAATAAGGAGTACTTACCAAAAGAAAGAAGATATATCAACTCCTGCAACTCTCTTGGTTAACTATGGTGCAGGAAATGCTTCACTTGCTGCATATTATTACCAGCCGGTAGATAAATGATTGCAGCCATCGATCGAAAGCAACATGCTGGGAGAAAATAGAAAATATGCTCTGTTACAATGCCGCTTCTGTTGACTACGTTATTTCCTTTTCAGTTTACTGAGAAAAGTAACAAAGTTGCAAAATATTAAAGAGTACTTGCAAAAAGAAAGAAGATGTATCAATTCCTGCACCTCCAATAGTTAACTATGGTGCAGGCAAAGCTTCACTTTCTGCATATTATCAATGTTGCCGCAACGGTTCTCTTGCTGCATATTATTACCAGCCAGTAGATAAATGTTTGCACCCATAGATCGAATGCAACCTGCTGGGATTAAACAGAAAATATGCACTGTTACACAGTTTGATAAGTACATTATTTTCTTTTCAAGTTACAGAGAAGTGTTATAAATTTGCAAGATAACAACGAGTACTTGCCAAAAGATAGAAGATATGCAATGCCCTGCGCCTCTCATATTTATCTAAGTTGCAGCAAAGGCTCTCTTGCTGCATATTATTGCCAGCCAGTAAATAAATGATTGCAGCCTTTGATAGATAGCAATCTGCTGGGAGAAAACAAAAAATAGCCCTGTTACACAGCCACTTTTCATTAATATGTTGTTTCCTTTTCAAGTTACAGAGAAAAGTTATAAATATGCAAAATATTAATGAGTACTTAAAAGAAAGAAGATGTATCAATTCCTGCACCTCTCATAGTTAACTATGGTGTAGACAATTCTTCACTTGCCGCATATTACTGCCAGCCGGTAGATAAATAATTGCACCCATAGATCGAAAGCAACCTGCTGCGAGAAAACAGAAAATATGCTCTCTCACACAGCCCCTTACGTTGAGTATGTTACTTCATTTTCAAGTTGCAGAGAAAACTTATAAATTTGCAAAAATGTAAGTAGTACTTACCAAACGAGAAAAGACGTATCAATTTCTGCACCTATCATAGTTAACTATGGTGCAGGCAGCGCTACACATGCTACATATTATTACCAGCCGGTAGATAAATGATTGCAGCCATCGATCAGAGCAACCTGCTGCGTTGAAAACAGAAAATATGCTCTGTTACACAGCCGCTTGTGATGAGTACATCATTTTGTTTTCAAATTACGGAGAAATGTTATGAATTTGCAAAATAATAAGGAGTATTTACAAAAAGATAGAAGATGTATCATGCACTGCACCTCTCATATTTATCTATCTTGCAACAACGGTTCTCTTGCTGCATATTATTACCAGCCGGTAGATAAATGATTGCAGCCATCGATCGAAAGAACCTGCTGGGAGAAAACAGAAAATAAGCTCTGTTACACAGCCGCTTTCGATGAGTACGTTATTTATTTTTCAAGTTACAGAGAAATGTTATAAATATGCAAAATAATTAGTAGTACTTACCAGAAGAAAGAAGATGTATCATTCCTGCACTTCTAATAGTTAACTATGGTGCAGGCAAAGCTTCCCTTGTTGCATACTACTACCAGCCGGTAGATAAATGTTTGCAGCTATCGATCAAAAGCAACCTGCTGGGAGAAAACAGAAAATATGCTCTGTTACACAGTCACTTTTGTTGAGTACGTTATTTTCTTTTCGAGTTTCAGAGAATTGTTATAAATTTGCAAAATAGTAAGGAATACTTATCAAAAGAAAGAAGATGTATCAATTCCTGCACTTCTCACAGTACTTAATGGTGCAGGCATCGTTTCACTTGCTGCATATTATTACCAGCCAGTAGATAAGTGACTGCACCCATCAATTGAAAGCAATCTGCAGCTATCGATCAAAAGCCTCCTGCTGGGAGAAAACAGAAAATATGCTCTGTTACACAGACGCTTTCGTTGAGTATGTTATTTTCTTTTCAAGTTATAGAGAAATTTTATAAATTAGCAAAATTATAAGGAGTACTTACCAAAAGATAGAAGATGTGTCATGCCCTGCAAATCTCATATTTATCTATGTTGCAGCAACGGTTCTCTTGCTTCATATTATTACAAGACGGTAGAAAAATGTTTGCAGCTATCGATCAAAAGCCACCTGCTGGGATTAAACAGAAAATATGCTGTGTTAAATAGCCGCTTTTGTGAGTACATTATTTTCTTATCAAGTTACAGAGAAATGTTATAGATTTGAAAAATAATAAGGAGTACTTATCAAAAGAAAGTAGGTGTGTCAATTCCAGCATCCCTCATAGTTAACTATGATGCAGGCAACACTTCACTATCTTCATATTTATACCAGCCTGTAGGTAAATGATTGCAGCGATCAATCGAAAGCAACGTGCTGGAAGAACACTGCAAATATGCTCTGTTAAACAGCCGCTTTTGATGAGTACATTATTCTCTTTTCACGTTATAGAGAAATGTTATAAATTTGCAACATAATAAGGAGTACTTGCCAAAAGATAGAAGATGTGTCATGCCCTGCGCCTCTCATATTTATCTATGTTGCAGCAAAGGCTCACTTGCTGCATATTATTGTCAGCCAGTAAATAAATGATTGCAGCCTTTGATAGATAGCAAACTGCTGGAAGAAAACAAAAAATATGCCCTGTTACACAGCCAGTTTTCATTAATACGTTGTTTCCTTTTCAAGTTACAGAGAAATGTTATGAATTTGCAAAATAATAAGGAATACTTACAAAAAGATAGAAGATGTATCATGCACTACACCTCTCATATTTATCTATCTTGCAACAACGGTTCTCTTGCTGCACATTATTACCAGCCGGTAGATAAATGATTGCACCCATAGATCGAATGCAACCTGCTGGGATTAAATAGAAAATATGCACTGTTACACAGTTTGATAACTACATTATTTTCTTTTCAAGTTACAGAGAAATGTTATAAATTTGCAAGATAACAAGGAGTACTTACCATCAGAAAGAAGATGTATCAATTCCTGCACCTCTCATTGTAAACTATGGTGCAGGCAACGCTTCACTAGCAGCATATTATTTCCAGCTGGTAGATAATTGATTGCAGCCATAGATTGAAAGAACCTGCTGGGAGGAAACAGAAAATATGCTCTGTTACACTTCCGCTTTCAATGAGTACATTACTTTCTTTTCAAGTGACAGAGAAATGTTATAAATATGCAAGATAATAAGTAGTACTTACCAGAAGAAAGAAGATGTATCAATTCCTGCACCTCTAATAGTTAACTATGGTGCAGGCAAAGCTTCCCTTGTTGCATACTACTACCAGCCAGTAGATATATGTTTGCAGTGATCGATCAAAAGCAACCTGCTGGGAGAAAACAGAAAATATGCTCTGTTACACAGCCACTTTTGTTGAATACGTTATTTTCTTTTCAAGTTACAGAGAATTGTTATAATTTGCAAAATCATAAGGAGTACTTATCAAAAGAAAGAAGATGTATCAATTCAAGGACTTCTCACAGTTCATTATGGTGCAGGCATCTTTTCACTTGCTGCATATTATTACCAGCCGGTAGAACAGTGGTTGCAGCTATTAATCGAAAGCCACCTGCTGGGATTAAACAGAAAATATGCTCTGTTACACAGCCGCTTTTGTTGAGTATGTTACTTTCTTATCAAGTTACAGAGAAATGTTATAGATTTGAAAAATAATAAGGAGTACTTATCAAAAGAAAGAAATGTGTCAATTCCAGCATCCCTCGTAGTTAGCTATGGTGCAGGCAACACTTCACTATCTTCATATTTATACCAGCCTGTAGGTAAATGATTGCAGCGATCAATCGAAAGTAACCTGCTGGAAGAAAACAGCAAATATGCTCTGCTAAACAGCCGCTTTGGATGAGTACATTATTTTCTTTTCACGTTATAGAGAAATGTTATAAATTTGCAACATAATAAAGAGTACTTACAAAAAGATAGAAGATGTATCATGCACTGCATCTCTCATATTTATCTATCTTGCAACAACGGTTCTCTTGCTGCATATTATTACCAGCCGGTAGATAAACGATTGCACCCATAGATCGAATGCAACCTGCTGGGATTAAACAGAAAATATGCACTGTTACACTGTTTGATAAGTACATTACTTTCATTTCAAGTTACAGAGAAATGTTATAAATTTGCAAGATAACAAGGAGTACTTACCAAAAGATAGAAGATGTATCAATTCCTACACCTATCATAGTTAACTACGGTGCAGGCAAAGCTTCACTTGCTGCATACTACTACCAGCCGGTAGATAAATCTTTGCAGCCATCGAAAGAAAGCAACCTGCTGGAAGAAAACAGAAAATATGCTGTGTTAGACAGCCACTTTTGTTGAGTACGTTATTTTCTTATCAAGTTTCAGAGAAATGTTATAGATTTGAAAAATAATAAGGAGTACTTATCAAAAGAAAGAAGGTGTGTCAATTCCAGCATCCCTCATAGTTAACTATGGTTCAAACAACACTTCACTATCTTCATATTTATACCAGCCAGTAAATAAATGATTGCAGCCTTTGACAGATAGCAATCTGCTCGGAGAAAACATAAAATATGCCCTGTTACACAGCCACTTTTCATTAATATGTTGATTCCTTTTCAAGTTACAGAGAAAAGTTATAAATTTGCAAAATATTATTGAGTACTTGCCAAAAGAAGGAAGATGTATCAATTCCTGCACCTATCATAGGTAACTATGGTGTA
Organism: Schistocerca gregaria; assembly: GCF_023897955.1. Classification (NCBI taxonomy): domain Eukaryota; kingdom Metazoa; phylum Arthropoda; class Insecta; order Orthoptera; family Acrididae; genus Schistocerca; species Schistocerca gregaria. Next base: position 350,264,800 of record NC_064922.1, on the reverse strand, counting down.
GACAATTCTTCACTTGCCGCATATTACTACCAGCTGGTATATAAATAATTGCACCCATAGATCGAAAGCAACCTGCTGTTAGAAAACAGAAAATATGCTCTGTTACACAGCCCCTTACGTTGAGTACGTTACTTCCTTTTCAAGTTACAGAGAAAACTTATAAATTTGCAAAAATGTAAGTAGTACTTACCAAACGAGAAAAGACGTATCAATTTCCACACCTATCATAGTTAACTATGGTGCAGGCAGCACTACGCATGCTGCATATTATTACCAGCCGGTAGATAAATGATTGCAGCCATCGATCAGAGCAACCTGCTGCGTTGAAAACAGAAAATATGCTCTGTTACACAACCGCTTTTGTTGAGTACATCATTTTCTTTTCAAATTACAGAGAAATGTTATAAATTTGCAACATAATAAGGAGTACTTACCAAAAGAAAGAAGATGTATCAATTCCTGCACCTCTCATATCTAACTATTGTGCATATTATTATTAGCCAGCAGATAAATGATTGCAGCCATCGATCGAAAGAACCTGCTGGGAGAAAACAGAAAATAAGCTCTGTTGCACAGCCGCTTTCGATGAGTACGTTATTTATTTTTCAAGTTACAGAGAAATGTTATAGTTTTGCAAGATAATAAGCAATACTTACCAAAAGAAAGAAGATGTATCAATTCCTGCACCTCTCATTGTAAACTATGGTGCAGGCAACACTTCACTAGCAGCATATAATTACCAGCCAGTAGATAAATGATTGCAGCCATAGATTGAAAGAACCTGCTGGGAGGAAACAGAAAATATGCTCTGTTACACTTCCGCTTTCAATGAGTACATTACTTTCTCTTCAAGTGACAGATAAATGTTATAAATATGCAAGATAATAAGTACTACTTACCAAAAGAAAGAAGATGTATCAATTCCTGCACTTCTAATAGTTAACTATGGTGCAGGCAAAGCTTCCCTTGTTGCATACTACTACCAGCCGGTAGATAAATGTTTGCAGCTATCGATCAAAAGCAACCTGCTGGGAAAAAACAGAAAATATGCTCTGTTACACAGCCACTTTTGTTGAGTACGTTATTTTCTTTTCGAGTTACAGAGAATTGTTATAAATTTGCAAAATAGTAAGGAGTACTTATCAAAAGAGAGAAGGTGTATCAATTCCTGCACTTCTCACAGTACATTATGGTGCAGGCATCGTTTCAATTGCTGCATATTATTACCAGCCGGTAGATAAGTGATTGCAGCCATTGATAGAAAGCAACCTGCTGAGAGAAAACAGAAAATATGGTCCTTTATACAGCCGCTTTTGATGAGTAAATTATTTTCTTTCCAAGTTACACAGAAATGTTATAAATTTGCAAGATAATATAAATTAGTTACCAAAAGAAAGAAGATGTATCAATTCCTGCACCTCTAATAGTTAACTATGGTGCAGGCAAAGCTTCCCTTGTTGCATACTACAACCAGCCGGTACATAAATGTTTGCAGCTATCGATCAAAAGCAACCTGCTGGGAGAAAACAGAAAATATGCTCTGTTACACAGCCGCTTTCGTTGAGTATGTTATTTTGTTTTCAAGTTATAGAGAAATTTTATAAATTAGCAAAATTATAAGGAGTACTTACCATAAGATAGAAGATGTGTCATGCCTTCAAATCTCATATTTATCTATGTTGCAGCAACAGTTCTCTTGCTTCATATTATTACAAGCCGGTAGATAAATGTTTGCAGCTATTGATCGAAAGCCACCTGCTGGGATTAAACAGAAAATATGCTCTGTTAAACAGCCGCTTTAGATGAGTACATTATTTTCTTTTCACGTTATAGAGAAATGTTATAAATTTGCAACATAATAAGGAGTACTTGCCAAAAGATAGAAGATGTGTCATGCCCTGCACCTTTCATATTTATCTATGTTGCAGCAAAGGCTCTCTTGCTGCCTTTGATAGATAGATATCTGCTGGGAGATAACAAAAAATATGCCCTGTTACACAGCAAAATATTGAGGAATATTTGCCAAAAGAAAGATGATGTATCAATTCCTGCACCTCTCATAGTTAACTATTTTGTAGGCAATTCTTCAGTTGCCGCATATTACTACCAGCTGGTAGATAAATAATTGCACCCATAGATCAAATGCAACCTGCTGCGAGAAAACAGAAAAAATGCTCTGTTACAATGCCGGTTCTCTTGAGAACGTTATTTTCTTTTTAAGTTACAGATAATTGTTATAAATCTGCAAAATAGTAAGGAGGACTTATCAAAAGAAAGAAGATGTACCAATTCTTGCACCACTAATAGTTAACTATGGTGCAGGCAAAGCTTCACTTGGTGCATACTACTACCAGCCGGTAGTTAAATGATTGTGGCCATCGATCGAAAGCAACCTGCCTCGAGAAAACAGAAAATATGCTTTGTTACAATGCTGCTTCTGTTGAGTACGTTATTTTCTTTTCAAGTTACAGATAAATGATATAAATTTGCAACATAATAAGGGGTACTTACCAAAAGAAAGCAGATACATCAACTCCTGCAACTCTCTTGGTTAACTATGGTGCAGGAAATACTTCACTTGCTCCATATTATTACCAGCCGGTAGATAAATGATTGCAGCCATCGATCAGAGTAATCTGCTGCGTTGAAAACAGAAAATATGCTCTGTTACACAGCCGCTTTTGATGAGAACATAATTTTCTTTTCAAATTACAGAGAAATGTTATAAATTTGCAACATAATAAGGAGTACTTACCAAAAGAAAGAAGATGTATCAATTCCTGCACCTCTCATAGTTAACTATGGTGCAGGCAACGCTTAACTTGCTTCATATTATTACCAGCCGGTAGATAAATTATTGCAGCCATCGATCAAAAGCAACCTGCTTTGAGAAAACAGAAAATAAGCTCTGTTATATAGCTGCTTTCGATGAGTACGTTATTTTCGTTTCAAGTTACAAAGAAATGTTACGAATTTGCAAAATAATAAGGAGTACTTACTAAAAGATAGAAGATGTATCATGCACTGCACCTCTCATATTTATCTATCTTGCAACAAAGTTTCTCTTGCTGCATATTATTACCAGCCGGTAGATAAATGATTGCACCCATAGATCGAATGCAACCTGCTGGGATTAAACAGAAAATATGCACTGTTACACAGTTTGATAAGTACATTATTTTCTTTTCAAGTTACAGAAAAATGTTTTAAATTTGCAAGATAACAAGGAGTACGTACAACAGAAAGAAGATGTATCAATTCCTGCACCTCTCATATTTAACTATGGTGCATATTATTATTAGCCGGTAGATAAATGATTGCAGCCATCGATCAAAAACAACCTGCTGGCAGAAAACAGAATATATGCTCTGTTACAATGCCGGTTCTCTTGAGAATGTTATTTTCTTTTTTAGTTACAGAGAATTGTTATAAATTTGCAAAATAATAAGGAGGACTTATCAAAAGAAAGAAGATGTATCAATTATTGCACCTCTAATAGTTAACTATGGTGCAGGCAAAGCTTCACTTGCTGCATATTATTACCAGCCGGTAGATAAATGATTGCAGCAATCGATCGAAAGCAACCTGCTGGGAGAAAACTGAAAATATGCTCTGTTACACAGCCACTTTTGTTGAGTACGTTATTTTCTTTTCTAGTTACAGAGAAATGTTGTAAATTAGCAAAATAAGAAGGAGTACTTAACAAAAGATAGAAGGTGTGTCATGTCCTGTATCTCTCATATTTATCTATATTGTCGCAATGGTTCCCTTGCTGCATATTATTACCAGCCGGTAGATAAATGATTGCAGCTATTGATAGAAAGCAACCTACTGGGAGAAAACAGAAAATAAGCTCTGTTATACAGACTCTTTCAATGAGTACGTTATTTTCTTTTCAAGTTACAGAGAGATCTTATAAATAAGCAAAATAATAAGGAGTACTTACCAAAAAATAGATGATGGGTCATGCCCTGCAAATCTCATATTTATCTATGTTGCAGCAACGGTCCTCTTGCTGCATATTATTACAAGCCGGTTGATAAATGTTTGCAGCTATTAATAGAAAGCCACCTGCTGGGATTAAACAGAAAATATGCTCTGTCACACAGTTTGATGAGTATGTTATTTTCTTTTCAAGTTACAGAGAAATATTAAAAATTTGCAAGATAATAAGGAGTACTTACCAAAAGAAAGAAGATGTATCAATTCCTACACCTCTAATAGTTAACTATGGTGTAGACAATTCTTCACTTGCCGCATATTACTACCAGCCGGTAGATAAATAATTGCACCCATAGATCGAAAGCAACCTGCTGCGAGAAAACAGAAAATATGCTCTCACACACAGCCACTTACGTTGAGTATGTTACTTCCTTTTCAAGTTACAGAGAAAACTTATAAATTTGCAAATATGTAAGTAGTACTTACCAAACGAGAGAAGACGTATCAATTTCTGCACCTATCATAGTTAACTATGGTGCCCTCAACACTACACATGCTGCATATTATTACCAGCCGGTAGATAAATGATTGCAGCCATCGATCAGAGCAACCTCCTGCGTTGAAAACAGAAAATATGTTCTGTTACACAGCCGCTTTTGATGAGTACATCATTTTCTTTTCAAATTACAGAGAAATGTTATAAATTTGCAACATAATGAGGAGTACTTACCAAAAGAAAGAAGATGCATCAATTCCTGCACCTCTCATATTTAACTATGGTGCATATTATTATTAACCGGTAGATAAATTATTGCAGCCATCGATCAAAAGCAACCTGCTTTGAGAAAACAGAAAATAAGCTCTGTTATATAGCTGCTTTCGATGAGTACGTTATTTTCGTTTCAAGTTACAGAGAAACGTTACGAATTTGCAAAATAATAAGGAATACTTACAAAAAGATAGAAGATGTATCATCCACTGCAACTCTCATATTTATCTATCTTGCAACAACGGTTCTCTTGCTGCATATTATTACCAGCCGGTAGATAAATGATTGCACCCATAGATCGAATACAACCTGCTGGGATTAAACAGAAAATATGCACTGTTACACAGTTTGATAAGTACATTATTTTCTTTCAAGTAACAGAGAAATGTTATAAATTTGCAAGATAACAAGGAGTACTTGCCAAAAGATAGAACATGTGCATTACCCTGCGCCTCTCATATTTATCTAAGTTGCACCAAAGGCTCTCTTGCTGCATATTATTGCCAGCCAGTAAATAAATGATTGCAGCCTTCGACAGATAGCAATCTGCTGGGAGAAAACAAAAAATATGCCCTGTTACACAGCCACTTTTCAGTAGTATGTTGTTTCCTTTTCAAGTTACAGAGAAAATATATAAATTTGCAAAATATTAATGAGTACTTGCCAAAAGAAAGAAGATGTATCACTTCCTGCACCTCTCATAGTTAACTACGGTGTAGACAATTCTTCACTTGCCGCATATTACTACCAGCCGGTAGATAAATAATTGCACCCACAGATCGAAAGCAAACTGCTGCGAGAAAACAGAAAATATGCTCTGTTACACAACCCCTTACGTTGAGTACGTTACTTCCTTTTCACGTTACAGAGAAAACTTATAAAGTTGCAAAAATGTAAGTAGTACTTACCAAACGAGAAAAGACGTATCAATTTCTGCACCTATCATAGTTAACTATGGTGCAGGCAGTGCTACACATGCTGCATATTATTACCAGCCGGTAGATAAATGATTACAGCCATCGATCAGAGCAACCTGCTGCGTTGAAAACAGAAAATATGCTCAGTTACACAGCCGCTTTCGATGAGTACATCATTTTCTTTTCAAATTACAGAGAAATGTTATAAATTTGCAACATAATAAGGAGTACTTAAAAAAAGAAAGAAGATGCATCAATTCCTGCACCTCTCATATTTAACTCTGGTGCATATTTTTAGTAACCGGTAGATAAATGATTGCAGCCATCAATCGAAAGAACCTGCTTGGAGAAAAAAGAAAATAAGCTCTGTTACACAGCCACTTTCGATGAGTACGTGATTTATTTCTCAAGTTACAGAGAAATGTTATAAATATGCAAGATAGTAAGTAGTACTTACCAGAAGAAAGAAGATGTATGAATTCCTGCACTTCTAATAGTTAACTATGGTGCAGGCAAAGTTTCCCTTGTTGCATACTACTACCAGCCGGTAGATAAATGTTTGCAGCTATCGATCAAAAGCAACCTGCTGGGAGAAAACAGAAAATATGCTCTGTTAATCAGATGCTTTTGGTGAGTAGTTCATTTTCTGTTCAAGTTACAGAGAAATGTTATAAATTTGCAAAATAACAAGGAGTACTTACCAAAAGAAAGAAGATGTATCAATTCCTGCACCTCTCATAGTTAACTATGGTGCAGGCAACGCTTAACTTGCTGCATATTATTACCAGCCGGTAGATAAATTATTGCAGCCATCGATCAAAAGCACCCTGCTTTGAGAAAACAGAAAATAAGCTCTGTTATATAGCTGCTTTCGATGAGTACGTTATTTTCGTTTCAAGTTACAGAGAAACGTTATGAATTTGCAAAATAATAAGGAGTACTTACAAAAAGATAGAAGATGTATCATGCACTGCACCTCTCATATTTATCTATCTTGCAACAACGGTTCTCTTGTTGCATATTATTACCAGCCGGTAGATAAATGATTGCACCCATAGATCGAAAGCAACCTGCTGCGAGAAAACTGAAAATATGCTCTGTTACACAGCCGCTTTTGATGAGTACGTCATTTTCTTTTCAAATTACAGAGAAATGTTATAAATTTGCAACATAATAAGGAGTACATACGAAAAGAAAGAAGATGTATCAATTCCTCCACCTCTCATAGTTAACTATGGTGCAGGCAACGCTTAACTTGCTGCACATTATTACCAGCCGGTAGATAAATTATTGCAGCCGTCGATCAAAAGCAACCTGCTTTGAGAAAACAGAAAATAAGCTCTGTTATATAGCTGCTTTCGATGAGTATGTTATTTTCTTTTCAAGTTACAGCAAAATGTTATAAATTTGCAACATAACACGGAGTACTTACCGGAAGAAAGAAGATGTATGAATTCCTGCACTTCTAATAGTTAACTATGGTGCAGGTAAAGCTTCCCTTGTTGCATACTACTACCAGCCGGTACATAAATGTTGGCAGCTATCGATCAAAAGCAACCTGCTGGGAGAAAACAGAAAATATGCTCTGTTAATCTGATGCTTTTGGTGAGTAGTTTATTTTCTGTTCAAGTTACAGAGAAATGTTATAAATTTGCAAGATAACAAGGAGTACTTACCAAAAGATAGAAGATGTATCAATTCCTGCACCCATCATAGTTAACTACGGTGCAGGCAAAGCTTCACTTGCTGCTTACTACTACCAGCCGGTAGATAAATCATTGCAGCCATCGATCGAAAGCAACCTGCTGGGAGAAAACAGAAAATTTGCTCTGTTACACAGCCACTTTTGTTGAGTACGTTATTTTCTTACCAAGTTTCGGAGAAATGTTATGGATTTGATAAATAATAAGGAGTACTTATCAAAAGAAAGAAGGTGTGACAATTCGAGCATCCCTCATAGTTAACTATGGTTCAGGCAACACTTCACTATCTTCATATTTATACCAGCCTGTAGGTAAATGATTGCAGCCATCAATTGAAAGCAACCTGCTGGAAAAAAACAGCAAATATGCTCTGTTAAACAGCCGCTTTTGATGAGTACATTATTTTCTTTTCACGTTATAGAGAAATGTTATAAATTTGCAACATAATAAGGAGTACTTGCCAAAAGATAGAAGATGTGTCATGCCCTGCGCCACTCATATTTATCTATGTTGCAGCAAGGCACTCTAGCTGCATATTATTGTCAGCCAGTAAATAAATGATTGCAGCCTTTGATAGATAGCAATCTGCTGGGAGAAAACAAAAAATATGCCCTGTTACACAGCCACTTTTCATTAATATGTTGTTTCCTTTTCAAGTTACAGAGAAAAGTTATAAATTTGTAAAATATTAAGGAGTACTTGCCAAAAGAAAGAAGATGTATCAATTCCTGCACCTCTCATAGTTAACTATGGTGTAGACAATTCTTCACTTGCCGCATATTACTGCCAGCCGGTAGATAAATAATTGCACCCATAGATCGAAAGCAACCTGCTGCGAGAAAACAGAAAATATGCTCTCTCACACAGCCCCTTACGTTGAGTATGTTACCTCCTTTTCAAGTTACAGAGAAAACTTATAAATTTGCAAAAATGTAAGTAGTACTTACCAAACGAGAAAAGACATATCAATTTCTGCAACAATCATAGTTAACTATGGTACAGGCAGCGCTTTGCATGCTGCATATTATTACCAGCTGGTAGATAAATGATTGCAGCCATTGATCAGAGCAACCTGCTGCGTTGAAAACAGAAAATATGCTTCGATCAAAAGCAACCTGCTGGGAGAAAACAGAAAATGTGCTCTGTTACACAGCCGCTTTCGTTGAGTATGTTATTTTCTTTTTAAGTTATAGAGAAATTTTATAAATTAGCAAAATTATAAGGAGTACTTACCAAAAGATAGAAGATGTGTCATGCCCTGCAAATCTCATATTTATCTATGTTGCAGCAACGGTTCTCTTGCTGCACATTATTACAAGCCGGTAGATAAATGTTTGCTGCTATCGATCCAAAGCCACCTGCTGGGATTAAACAGAAAATATACTCTGTTAAACAGCCGCTTTTGTTGAGTACATTATTTTCTTATCAAGTTACAGAGAAATGTTATAGATTTGAAAAATAATAACGCGTACTTATCAAAAGAAAGTAGGTGTGACAATTCCAGCATCCCTCATAGTTAACTATTGTGCAGGCATATTTATACCAGATTGTAGGTAAATGATTGCCGCGATCAATCGAAAGCAACCTGCTGGAAGAAAACAGCAAATATGCTCTGTTAAACAGCCGCTTTTGATGAGTAAATTATTTTCTTTTCACGTTATAGAGAAATGTTATAAATTTGCAAGACAACAAGGAGTACTTGCCAAAAGATAGAAGATGTGTCATGCCCTGCGCCTTTCATATTTATCTAAGTTGCAGCAAAGGCTCTCTTGCTGCAGTTATTGCCAGCCAGTGAATAAATGTTTGCAGTCTTTGACAGATAGCAATCTGCTGGGAGAAAACAAAAAATATGACCTGTTTCACACCCACTTTTCATTAATATGTTGTTTCCTTTTCAAGTTACAGAGAAAAGTTGTAAATTTGCAAAATATTTATGAGTACTAGCCAAAAGAAAGAAGATGTATCAATTCCTGCACCTCTCATAGTTAACTATGGTGTAGATAATTCTTCACTTGCCGCATATTACTACCAGCTGGTATATAAATAATTGCACCCATAGATCAAAAGCAACCTGCTGCGAGAAAACAGAAAATATGCTCTCTCAAACAGCCCCTTACGTTGAGTACGTTACTTCCTTATCAAGTTACAGAGAAAACTTATAAATTTGCAAAAATGTAAGTAGTACTTACCAAACAAGAAAAGACGTATCAATTTCTGCACCTATCATAGTTAACTATGGTGCAGGCAGCGCTACACATGCTGCATATTATTACCAGCCGGTAGATAAATGATTGCAGCCATTGATCAGAGCAACCTGCTGCGTTGAAAACAGAAAATATGCTCTGTTACACAGCCGCTTTTGATGAGTACATCATTTTCTTCTCAAATTACAGAGAAATGTTATAAATTTGCAACATAGTAAGGAGTACTTACCAAAAGAAAGAAGATGTATCAATTCCTGCACCTCTCATATTTAACTATGGTGCATATTATTATTAGCCGGTAGATAAATGATTGCAGCCATCGATCGAAAGAACCTGCTGGGAGAAAACAGAAAATAAGCTCTGTTACACATCCGCTTTTGATGAGCCACCAGCTGGGATTAAACAGAAAATATGCTCTGTTATACAGCCGGTTTTCTTGAGTACATTATTTTCTTATCAAGTTACAGAGAAATGTTATAGATTTGAAAAATAATAAGGAGTACTTATCAAAAGAAAGTAGGTGTGTCAATTCCAGCATCCCTCATAGTTAACTATGGTGCATTCAACACTTCACTATCTTCATATTTATACCAGCCTGTAAGTAAATGATTGCAGCAATCAATCGAAAGCAACCTGCTGGAAGAAAACAGCAAATATGCTCTGTTAAACAGCCACTTTTGATGAGTACATTATTTTCTTTTCACGTTATAGAGAAATGTTATAAATTTGCAACATAATAAGGAGTACTTACAAAAAGATAGAAGATGTATCATGCACTGCACCTCTCATATTTATCTATCTTGCAACAACGGTTCTCTTGCTGCATATTTGTACCAGCCGGTTGATAAATGATTGCAGCCATCGATCGAAACCAACCTGCGCCTTTCATATTTATCTATGTTGCAGCAAAGGCTCTCTTGCTGCCTTTGATAGATAGCAATCTGCTTGGAGAAAACAAAAAATATGCCCTGTTACACAGTTACTTTTCATTAATACATTGTTTCCTTTTCAAGTTACTGAGAAAAATTATAAATTTGCAAAATATTGAGGAGTACTTGCCAAAAGAAAGAAGATGTATCAATTCCTGCACCTCTCATAGTTAACTATGGTGTAGACAATTCTTCACTTGCCGCATATTACTACCAGCCGGTAGATAAATAATTGCACCCATAGATCGAAAGCAACCTGCTGCGAGAAAACAGAAAATATGCTCTCTCACACAGCCCCTTACGTTGAGTACGGTACTTCTTTTTCAAGTTACAGAGAAAACTTGTAAATTTCCAAAAATGTAAGTAGTACTTACCAAAAGAGAGAAGACATATCAATTTCTGCACCTATCATAGTTAACCATGATGCAATCAACACTACACAAGCTGCATATTATTACCAGCCGGTAGATAAATGATTGCAGCCATCGATCAAAGCAACCTGCTGCGTTGAAAACAGAATATATGTTCTGTTACACAGCCGCTTTTGATGAGTACATCATTTTCTTTTCAAATTACAGAGAAATGTTATAAATTTGCAACATAATGAGGAGTACTTACCAAAAGCAAGAAGATGTATCAATTCCTGCACCTCTCATAGTTAACTATGGTGCAGGCAACCCTTAACTTGCTGCATATTATTACCAGCCGGTAGATAAAATATTGCAGCCATCGATCAAAAGCAACCTGCTTTGAGAAAACAGAAAATAAGCTCTATTATATAGCTGCTTTCGATGAGTACGTTATTTTCGTTTCAAGTTACAGAGAAACGTTATGAATTTGCAAAATAATAAGGAGTACTTACAAAAAGATAGAAGATGTATCATGCACTGCACCTCTCATATTTATCTATCTTGCAACAACGGTTCTCTTGCTGCATATTTGTACCAGCCGGTTGATAAATGATTGCAGCCATCGATCGAAACCAACCTGCTGGGAGAAAACAGAAAATATGCTCTGTTATACAGCCGCTTTTGATGAGTACATTATTTTCCTTTCAAGTGACAGAGAAATGATATAAATTGGAAGATAATAAGGAGTTCTTATCAAAAGAAAGAAGATGTATCAATTCCTGCACCGCTAATAGTTAACTATGGTGCAGGCAAAGCTTCACTTGCTGCATATTATCGCCGTTGCCGCAACTGTTCTCTTGCTGCATATTATTACCAGCCGGTAGATAAATGATTGCACCCATAGATCCAATGCAACCTGCTGGGATTAAACAGAAAATATGCACTGTTACAATGCCGGTTCTCTTGAGAACGTTATTTTCTTTTTAAGTTACAGATAATTGTTATAAATTTGCAACATAATAAGGAGTACTTACCAAAAGAAAGAAGATATATCAACTCCTGCAACTCTCTTGGTTAACTATGGTGCAGGAAATGCTTCACTTGCTGCATATTATTACCAGCCGGTAGATAATGATTGCAGCCATCAATCGAAAGCAACATGCTGAGAGAAAACAGAAAATATGCTCTGTTACACAGCTGCTTTTGATTGGTACTTTATGTTCTTTTCAAGTTACAGAGAAATGTTATATATTTGCAACATAATAAGGAGTACTTACCAAAAGAAAGAAGATATATCAATTCCTGCTGTTCTCATGGATAACTATGGTGCAGGAAATGCTTCATTTGCTGCATATTATTACCAGCCGGTAGATTAATAATTGCAGCCATCGATAGAAAGCAACGTGCTGGGAGAAACTAGAAAATATGCTATGTTACAATGCCGCTTCTGTTGAGTACGCTATTTCCTTTTCAGTTTACTGAGAAAAGTTATAAATATGCACTGTTACACAGTTTGATAAGTACATTATTTTCTTTTCAAGTTACAGGGAAATGTTATAAATTTGCAAGATAACAAGGAGTACTTACCAACAGAAAGAAGATGTGTCAATTCCTGTACCTCTCATATTTAACTATGGTGCATATTATTATTAGCAGGTAGATAAATGATTACAGCCATCGATCGAAAGAACCTGCTGGGAGAAAACAGAAAATAAGCTCTGTTATACAGCCGCTTTCGATGAGTACGTTATTTATTTTTCAAGTTACAGAGAAATGTTATAAGTTTGCAAGATAATAAGGAAATCTTACCTAAAGAAAGAAGATGTATCAATTCCTGCACCTCTCATTGTAAACTATGGTGCAGGCAACGCTTCACTAGCAGCATATTATTACCAGCCGGTAGATAAATGATTGCAGCCATAGATTGAAAGAACCTGCTGGGAGGAAAGAGAAAATATGCTCTGTTACACTTCCGCTTTCAATGAGTACATTACTTTCTTTTCAAGTGACAGATAAATGTTATAAATATGCAAGATAATAAGTCGTACTTTCCAGAAGAAAGAAGATGTATCAATTCCTGCACTTCTAATAGTTAACTATGGTGCAGGCAAAGCTTCCCTTGTTGCATACTACTACCAGCCGGTAGATAAATGTTTGCAGCTATAGATCAAAAGCAACCTGCTGGGAGAAAACAGAAAATATGCTCTGTTACACAGCCACTTTTGTTGAGTACATTATTTTCTTTTCGAGTTACAGAGAATTGTTGTCAAATTTGCAAAATAGTAAGGAGTACTTATCAAAAGAAAGTAGGTTTGTCAATTCCAGCATCCCTCATAGTTAACTATGGTGCAGGCAACACTTCACTATCTTCATATTTATACCAGCCTGTAGGTAAATGATTGCAGCGATCAGTCGAAAGCAACCTGCTAGAAGAACACAGCAAATATGCTCTGTTAAACAGCCGCTTTTGATGAGTACATTATTTTCTTTTCACGTTATAGAGAAATGTTATAAATTTGCAACATAATAAGTAGTACTTGCCAAAAGATAGAAGATGTGTCATGCCCTGCGCCTCTCATATTTGTCTATGTTGCAGCAAAGGCTCTCTTGCTGCCTTTGATAGATAGCAATCTGCTGGGAGAAAACAAAAATATGCCCTGTTACACAGCCACTTTTCATTAATACGTTGTTTCCTTTTCAAGTTACAGAGGAAAGTTATAAATTTGCAAAATATTGAGGAGTACTTGCCAAAAGAAAGTAGATGTATCAATTCCTGCACCTCCAATAGTTAACTATGGTGCAGGCAAAGCTTCACTTGCTGCATATTATCAATGTTGCCGCAATGGTTCTCTTGCTGCATATTATTACCATCCGGTAGATAAATGATTGCACCCATAGATCAAATGCAACCTGCTGGGATTAAACAGAAAATATGCACAGTTATACAGTTTGATAAGTACTTTATTTTCTTTTCAAGTTACAGAGAAATGTTATAAATTTGCTAGATAACAAGGAGTACTTGCCAAAAGATAGAAGATGTGCATTGCCCTGCACCTCTCATATTTATCAAAGTTGCAGCAAAAGGCTCTCTTGCTGCATACTATTGCCAGCCAGTAAATAAATGATTGCAGCCTTTGATAGAAAACAAAAAATAGCTCTGTTACACAGCCACTTTTCATTAATATGTTGTTTCCTTTTCAAGTTGCAGAGAAAACTTATAAATTTGCAAAAATGTAAGTAGTACTTACCAAACGAGAAATGACGTATCAATTTCTGCACCTATCATAGTTAACTATGGTGCAGGCAGCGCTACGCACGCTGCATATTATTACCAGCCGGTAGATAAATGATTGCAGCCATCTATCAGAGCAACCTGCTGCGTTGAAAACAGAAAATATGCTCCGTTACACAGCCGCTTTTGATGAGTACATCATTTTCTTTTCAAATTACAGAGAAATGTTATAAATTTGCAACATAATAAGGAGTACTTACCAAAAGAAAGAAGATGTATCAATTCCTGCACCTCTCATAGTTAACTATGGTGCAGGCAACGCTTAACTTGCTGCATATTATTACCAGCCGGTAGATAAATTATTGCAGCCATCGATCAAAAGCAACCTGCTTTGAGAAAACAGAAGATAAGCTCTGTTATATAGCTGCTTTCGATGAGTACGTTATTTTCGTTTCAAGTTACAGAGAAATGTTATGAATTTGCAAAATAATACGGAGTACTTACAAAAAGATAGAAGATGTATCGTGCACTGCACCTCTCATATTTATCTATCTTGCAACAACGGTTCTCTTGCTGCATATTATTACCAGCCGGTAGATAAATGATTGCACCCATAGATCGAATGCAACCTGCTGGGATTAAACAGAAAATATGCACTGTTACACAGTTTGATAAGTACATTATTTTCTTTTCAAGTTACAGGGAAATGTTATAAATTTGCAAGATAACAAGGAGTACTTACCAACAGAAAGAAGATGTGTCAATTCCTGTACCTCTCATATTTAACTATGGTGCATATTATTATTAGCAGGTAGATAAATGATTACAGCCATCGATCGAAAGAACCTGCTGGGAGAAAACAGAAAATAAGCTCTGTTACACAGCCGCTTTCGATGAGTACGTTATTTATTTGTCAAGTTACAGAGAAATGTTATAAGTTTGCAAGATAATAAGGAAATCTTACCAAAAGAAAGAAGATGTATCAATTCCTGCACCTCTCATTGTAAACTATGGTGCAGGCAACGCTTCACTAGCAGCATATTATTACCAGCCGGTAGATAAATGATTGCAGCCATAGATTGAAAGAACCTGCTGGGAGGAAAGAGAAAATATGCTCTGTTACACTTCCGCTTTCAATGAGTACATTACTTTCTTTTCAAGTGACAGATAAATGTTATAAATATGCAAGATAATAAGTCGTACTTTCCAGAAGAAAGAAGATGTATCAATTCCTGAACTTCTTATAGTTAACTATGGTGCAGGCAAAGCTTCCCTTGTTGCATACTACTACCAGCCGGTAGATAAATGTTTGCAGCTATAGATCAAAAGCAACCTGCTGGGAGAAAACAGAAAATATGCTCTGTTACACAGCCACTTTTGTTGAGTACATTATTTTCTTTTCGAGTTACAGAGAATTGTTGTCAAATTTGCAAAATAGTAAGGAGTACTTATCAAAAGAAAGTAGGTTTGTCAATTCCAGCATCCCTCATAGTTAACTATGGTGCAGGCAACACTTCACTATCTTCATATTTATACCAGCCTGTAGGTAAATGATTGCAGCGATCAGTCGAAAGCAACCTGCTAGAAGAACACAGCAAATATGCTCTGTTAAACAGCCGCTTTTGATGAGTACATTATTTTCTTTTCACGTTATAGAGAAATGTTATAAATTTGCAACATAATAAGTAGTACTTGCCAAAAGATAGAAGATGTGTCATGCCCTGCGCCTCTCATTTTTGTCTATGTTGCAGCAAAGGCTCTCTTGCTGCCTTTGATAGATAGCAATCTGCTGGGAGAAAACAAAAATAAGCCCTGTTACACAGCCACTTTTCATTAATACGTTGTTTCCTTTTCAAGTTACAGAGGAAAGTTATAAATTTGCAAAATATTGAGGAGTACTTGCCAAAAGAAAGAAGATGTATGAATTCCTGAACCTCTCATAGTTACGTTGAGTACGTTACTTCCTTTTCAAGTTACAGAGAAAACTTATAATTTTGCAAAAATGTAAGTAGTACTTACCAAAAGAGAGAAGACGTATCAATTTCTGCACCTATCATAGTTAACTATGGTGCAATCAACACTACACATGCTGCATATTATTACCAGCCGGTAGATAAATTATTGCAGCCATCGATCAAAAGCAACCTGCTTTGAGAAAACAGAAAATAAGATCTGTTATATAGCTGCTTTCGATGAGTACGTTATTTTCGTTTCAAGTTACAGAGAAACGTTATGAATTTGCAAAATAATAAGGAGTACTTTCAAAAAGAAAGAAGATGTATCATGCACTGCACCTCTCATATTTATCTATCTTGCGACAACGGTTCTCTTGCTGCATATTATTACCAGCCAGTAGATAAATGATTGCACCCATAGATCGAATGCAACCTGCCAGGATTAAATGGAAAATATGCACTGTTACACAGTTTGATAAGTACATTATTTTCTTTTGAAGTTACAGAGAAATGTTATAAATTTGCAAGACAACGAGGAGTTCTTGCCAAAAGATAGAAGATGTGCATTGCCCTGCGCCTCTCATATTTATTTAAGTTGCAGCAAAGGCTCTCTTGCTGCATATTGTTGCCAGCCAGTAAATAAATGATTGCAGCCTTTGATAGATAGCAATCTGCTGGGAGAAAACAAAAAACATGCCCTGTTACACAACCACTTTTTATTAATATGTTGTTTCCTTCTCAAGTTACAGAGAAAAGTTATAAATTTGCAAAATATTAATGAGTACTTGCCAAAAGAAAGAAGATGTATCAATTCCTGCACCTCTCATAGTAAACTATGGTGTAGACAATTATTCACTTGCCGAATATTACTACCAGCCGGAAGGTAGATAATTTCACCCATAGATCGAAAGCAACCTGCTGCGAGAAAACAGAAAATATGCTCTGTTACACAGCCGCTTTCGATGAGTACGTTATTTATTTTTCAAATTACAGAGATATGTTATAAGTTTGCAAGATAATAAGGAATACTTACCAAAAGAAAGTAGATGTATCAATTCCTGCACCTCTCATTGTAAACTATGGTGCAGGCAACGCTTCACTAGCAGCATATTATTACCAGCCGGTAGATAAATGATTGCAGCCATAGATTGAATGAACCTGCTGGGAGGAAACAGAAAATATGCTCTGTTACACTTCCTCTTTCAATGAGTACATTACTTTCTTATCAAGTGACAGAGAAATGTTATAAATATGCAAGATAATAAGTAGTACTTACCAGAAGAAAGAAGATGTATCAATTCCTGCACTTCTAATAGTTAACTATTGTGCTGGCAAAGCTTCCCTTGTTGCATACTACTATCAGCCGGTAGATAAATGGTTGCATCTATCGATCAAAAGCAACCTGATGGGAGAAAACAGAAAATATGCTCTGTTACACAGCCGCTTTCATAGAGTATGTTATTTTCTTTTCAAGTTATAGAGAAATTTTATAAATTAGCAAATTTGTAAGGAGTATTTACCAAAAGATAGAAGATGTGTCATGCCCTGCAAATCTCATATTTATCTATGTTGCAGCAACGGTTCTCTTGCTTCATATTATTACAAGCTGGTAGATAAATGGTTGCAGCTATCGATCAAAAGCAACCTGCTGGGAGAAAACAGAAAATATGCTCTGTTACACAGCCACTTTTGTTGAGTACGTTATTTTCTTTTCGAGTTACAGAGAATTGTTTTAAATTTGCAAAATTGTAAGGAGTACTTATCAAAAGAAAGAAGATGTATCAATTCCTGCACCTCTAATAGTTAACTATGGTGCAGGCAAAGCTTCCCTTGTTGCATACTACAACCAGCCGGTAGATAAGTGTTTGCAGCTATCGATCAAAATGAACCTGCTGGGAGAAAACAGAAAATATGCTCTGTTACACAGCCGCTTTCGTTGAGTATGTTATTTTCTTTTCATGTTATAGAGAAATATTATAAATTTACAAATTTATAAGGAGTACTTACCAAAAGATAGAAGATGTGTCAGGCCCTGCAAATCTCATATTTATCTACGTTGGAGCAACGGTTCTCTTGCTGCATATTATTACAAGCCGGTAGATAAATGTTTGCACCTATCGACCGAAAGCCACCTGCTGGGATTAAACAGAAAATATGCTCTGTTAAACAGCCACTTTTGTTGAGTACATTATTTTCTTATCAAGTTACAGAGAAATGTTATAGATTTGAAAAATAATAAGGAGTATTTATCAAAAGAAAGTAGGTGTGTCAATTCCAGCATCCCTCATAGTTAACTATGGTGCAGGCAACACTTCACTATCTTCATATTTATACCAGCCTGTAGGTAAATGATTGCAGCGATCAATCGAAAGCAACCTGCTGGAAGAAAACAGCAAATATGCTCTGTTAAACAGCCGCTTTTGATGAGTATATTATTTTCTTTTCACATTATAGAGAAATGTTATAAATTTGCAACATAATAAGGAGTACTTGCCAAAACATAGAAGATGTGCCATGCCCTGCGCCTTTCATATTTATCTATGTTGCAGCAAAGGCTCTCTTGCTGCCTTTGATAGATAGCAATCTGCTGGGAGAAAACAAAAAATATGCCCTTTTACGCAGACACGTTTCATTAATACGTTGTTTCCTTTTCAAGTTACAGAGATAAGTTATACATTTGCAAAATATTAAGGAGTACTTGCCAAAAGAAAGAAGATGTATCAATTCCTGCACCTCTCATAGTTAACTATGGTGTAGACAATTCTTCACTTGCCGCATATTACTACCAGCCGGTAGGTAAATAATTGCACCCATAGATCGAAAGCAACCTGCTGCGAGAAAACAGAAAATATGCTCCCTCACACAGCCCCTTACGTTGAGTACGTTACTTCCTTTTCAAGTTACAGAGAAAACTTGTAAATTTCCAAAAATGTAAGTAGTACTTACCAAACGAGAGAAGACGTATCAATTTCTGCACCTATCATAGTTAACAAAGGTGCACTCAACACTACACATGCTGCATATTATTACCAGCTGGTAGGTAAATGATTGCAGAAATCGATCAGAGCAGCCTGCTGCATTGAAAACAGAAAATATGTTCTCTTACACAGCTGCTTTTGATGAGTACATCATTTTCTTTTCAAATTACAGAGAAATGTTATAAATTTGCAACATAATAAGGAGTACTTATCAAAAGAAAGAAGATGTATCAATTCCTGCACCTCTCATAGTTAACTATGGTGCAGGCAACACTTAACTTGCTGCATATTATTACCAGCCGGTAGATAAATTATTGCAGCCATCGATCAAAAGCAACCTGCTTTGAGAAAACAGAAAATAAGCTCTGTTATATAGCTGCTTTCGATGAGTACGTTATTTTCGTTTCAAGTTACAGAGAAATGTTACAAATTTGCAAAATAATAAGGAGTACTTACAAAAAGATAGAAGATGTATCATGCACTGCACCTCTCATATTTATCTATCTTGCAACAACGGTTCTCTTGCTGCATATTTATACCAGCCGGTAGATAAATGATTGCAGCCATCGATCGAAAGCAACCTGCCTGGAGAAAACAGAAAATATGCTCTGTTACAATGCTGCTTCTGTTGAGTACGTTACTTTCTTTTCAAGTTACAGATAAATGATATAAATTTGCAACGTAATAAGGAGTACTTACCAAAAGAAAGAAGATATATCAACTCCTGCAACTCTCGTGGTTAACTATGGTGCAGGAAATGCTTCATTTGCTGCATATTATTACCAGCCGGTCGATAAATGTTTGCAGCTATTAATCGAAAGCCACCTGCTGGGATTAAACAGAAAATATGCTCTGTCACACAGTTTGATGAGTATGTTATTTTCTTTTCAAATTACAGAGAAATATTAAAAATTTGCAAGATAATAAGGAGTACTTACCAAAAGAAAGAAGATGTATCAATTTCTACACCTCTAATAGTTAACTATGGTGCAGGCAGTGCTTCAACTGCTACATATTATTACCAGCCAGTAGATAAATGATTCCAGCCATCGATCGAAAGCAACCTAATGGAAGAAAACAGATAATATGCTCTGTTACACAGATGCTTTTGGTGAGTACTTTATTTTCTGTTCAAGTTACAGAGAAATGTTATAAATTTGCAAGATAACAAGGAGTACTTACCAAAAGATAGAAGATGTTTCAATTCCTGCACCTATCATAGTTAACTACGGTGGAGGCAAAGCTTCACTTGCTGCATACTACTACCAGCCGGTAGATAAATGACTGCAACCATTGATTAAAAGCAACCTGCTGGGAGAAAACTGAAAATATGCTCTGTTACACAGCCACTTTTGTTGAGTACGTTATTTTCTTTTCAAGTTACAGAGAAATGTTATAGATTTGAAAAATAATACGGAGTACTTAACAAAAGAAAGAAGGTATGTTAATTCCAGCATCCCTCACAGTTAACTATGGTGCTACCAGCCTGGAGGTAAATGATTGCAGCGATCAATCGAAAGCAACCTGCTGGAAAAAAACAGCAAATATGCTCTGTTAAACAGCCGCTTTTGATGACTACATTACTTTCTTTTCACGTTATAGAGAAATGTTATAAATTTGCAACATAATAAGGAGTACTTGCCAAAAGATAGAAGATGTGTCATGCCCTGCGCCTCTCATATTTATCTATGTTTTAGCAAAGGCTCACTTGCTGCATATTATTGTCAGCCAGTAAATAAATGATTGCAGCCTTTATTATTAGCCGGTAGATAAATAATTGCAGCCATCGATCGAAAGTACCTGCTGGGAGAAATATGTTCTGTTACACAGCCGCTTTTGTTGAGTACGTTATTTTCTTATCAAGTTACAGAGAAATGTTATAGATTTGAAAAATAATAAGGAGTACTTATCAAACGAAAGATGGTGTGTCAATTCCAGCATCCCTCATAGTTCACTATGATGCAGGCAACGCTTCACTAGCAGCATATTATTACCAGTCGGTAGATAAATGATTTCAGCCATCAATTGAAAGCAACCTGCTGAGAGAAAACAGAAAATATGCTCTGTTATACAGCCGCATTTGATGAGTACGTTATTTTCTTTTCGAGTTACAGAGAATTGGTCTAAATTTGCAAAATAATAAGGAGTACTTATCAAAAGAAAGAAGATGTATCAATTCCTGCACTTCTCACAGTACATTATGGTGCAGGCATCGTTTCACTTGCTGCATATTATTACCAGCCGGTAGATAAGTGATTGCAGCCATCGATTGAAAGCAACCTGCTGAGAGAAAACAGAAAATATGCTCTGTTATACAGCCACTTTTGATGAGTAAATTATTTTCTTTTCAAGTTACACAGAAATGTTATAAATTTGCAAGACAATGTAAATTACTTACCAAAAGAAAGACGATGTATCAATTCCTGCACCTCTAATAGTTAACTATGGTGCACGCAAAGCTTCCCTTGTTGCATACTACAACCAGCCGGTAGATAAATGTTTGCAGCTATCGATCAAAAGCAACCTGCTGGGAGAAACCAGAAAATATGCTCTGTTACACAGCCGCTTTTGTTGAGTATGTTATTTGCTTTTCAAGTTACAGAGAATTTTATAAATTAGCAAAATTATAAGGAGTACTTACCAAAAGATAGAAGATGTGTCATGCCCTGCAAATCTCATATTTATCTATGTTGCAGCAACGGTTCTCTTGCTGCATATTATTACATGCCGGTAGATAAGTGTTTGCAGCTATCGATCAAAAGCCACCTGCTGGGATTAAACAGAAAATATGCTGTGTTACAACAGCCGCTTTTGTTGAGTACGTTATTTTCTTATCAAGTTACAGAGAAATGTTATAAATTTGAAAAATAATAAGGAATACTTATCAAAAGAAAGAAGATGTGTCAATTCCAG
Organism: Schistocerca gregaria; assembly: GCF_023897955.1. Lineage (NCBI taxonomy): Eukaryota > Metazoa > Arthropoda > Insecta > Orthoptera > Acrididae > Schistocerca > Schistocerca gregaria. The sequence continues at coordinate 350,242,908 of NC_064922.1, read as the reverse complement.
CATCCCTCATAGTTAACTATGGTGCAGGCAACACTTCACTATCTTCATATTTATACCAGCCTGTAGGTATATGACTGCAGCGATCAATCAAAAGCAACCTGCTGAAAGAAAACAGCAAATATGCTCTGTTAAACAGCCGCTTTTGATGAGTATATTATTTTCTTTTCACATTATAGAGAAATGTTATAAATTTGCAACATAATAAGGAGTACTTGCCAAAAGATAGAAGATGTGTCATGCCTTGCGCCTTTCACATTTATCTACACTCCTGGAAATGGAAAAAAGAACACATTGACACCGGTGTGTAAGACCCACCATACTTGCTCCAGACACTCCGAGAGGGCTGTACAAGCAATGATCACACGCACGGCACAGCGGACACACCAGGAACCGCGGTGTTGGCCGTCGAATGGCGCTAGCTGCGCAGCATTTGTGCACCGCCGCCGTCAGTGTCAGCCAGTTTGCCGTGGCATACAGAGCTCCATCGCATTCCTTAACACTGGTAGCATGCCGCGACAGCGTGGACGTGAACCGTATGTGCAGTTGATGGACTTTGAGCGAGGGCATATAGTGGGCATGCGGGAGGCCGGGTGGACGTACCGCCGAATTGCTCAACACGTGGGGCGTGAGGTCTCCACAGTACATCAATGTTGTCGCCAGTGGTCGGCGGAAGGTGCACGTGCCCGTCGACCTGGGACCGGACCGCAGCGACGCCGGGATGCAGGTCAAGATCGTAGGATCCTATGCAGTGCCGTAGGGGAACGCACCGCCACTTCCCAGCAAATTAGGGACACTGTTGCTCCTGGGGTATCGGCGAGGACCATTCGCAACTGTCTCCATGAAGCTGGGCTACGGTCCCTCACACCGTTAGGCTGTCTTCCGCTCACGCCCCAACATCGTGCAGCCCGCCTCCAGTGGTGTCGTGACAGGCGTGAATGGAGGGACGAATGGAGACGTGTCGTCTTCAGCGATGAGAGTCGCTTCTGCCTTGGTGCCAATGGTGGTCGTATGCGTGTTTGGTGCCGTGCAGGTGAGCGCCACAATCAGGACTGCATACGACCGAGGCACACAGGGCCAACACCCGGCATCATGGTGTGGGGAGCGATCTCCTACACTGGCCGTACACCTCTGGTGATCGTCGAGGGGACACTGAATAGTGCACGGTACATCCAAACCATCATCGAACCCATCGTTCTACCATTCCTAGACCGGCAAGGGAACTTGCTGTTCCAACAGGACAATGCACGTCCGCATATATCCCGTGCCACACAACGTGCTCTAGAAGGTGTAAGTCAACTACCCTGGCCAGCAAGATCTCCGGATCTGTCCCCCATTGAGCATGTTTGGGACTGGATGAAGCGTCGTCTCACGGGGTCTGCACGTCCAGCACGAACGCTGGTCCAATAGAGGCGCCAGGTGGAAATGGTATGGCAAGCCGTTCCACAGGACTACATCCAGCATCTCTACGATCGTCTCCATGGGAGAATAGAAGCCTGCATTGCTGCGAAAGGTGGATATACACTGTCCTAGTGCCGACATTGTGCATGCTCTGTTGCCTGTGTCTATGTGCCTGTGGTTCTGCAAGTGTGATCATGTGATGTATCTGACCCCAGGAATGTGTCAATAAAGTTTCCCCTTCGTGGGACAATGAATTCACGGTGTTCTTATTACAATTTCCAGGAGTCTATGTTGCAGCAAAGGCTCTCTTGCTGCCTTTGATAGATAGCAATCTGCTGGGAGAAAACAAAAAATATGCCCTGTTACACAGCCACTTTTCATTAATACGTTGTTTCCTTTTCAAGTTACAGAGAAAAGTTATAAATTTGCAAAATATTAATGAGTACTTGCCAAAAGAAAGAAGATGTATCAATTCCTGCACCTCTCATAGTTAACTATGGTGTAGACAATTCTTCACTTGCTGCATATTACTACCAGCCGGTAGATAAATAATTGCACCCATAGATCGAAAGCAACCTGTTGAAGGAAAACAGAAAGTATGCTCTGTTACACAGATGCTTTTGATGAGTACGTTACTTTCTGTTCAAGTTACAGAGAAATGTTATAAATTTGCAAAATAATAAGGAGTACTTACCAAAAGAAAGAAGATGTATCAATTCCTTCACCTCTCATAGTTAACTATGGTGCAGGCAACGCTTCACTTGCTGCATATTATTACCAGCCGGTAGATAAACGATTGCAGCCATCGACTGAAAGCAACCTGCTGGGAGAAAACAGAGAATATGCTCTATTATACAGCCACTTTCGATGAGTACTTTATTTCCTTTTCAAGTTACAGAGAAATGTGATAAGTTTCCATATAATAAGGAGTAATTACCAAAAGAAAGAAGATGTATCAATTCGTGCACCTCTAATATTTAACTATGGTGCAGGCAAAGCTTCACTTGCTGCATACTACTACCAACTGGTAGATAAATGATTGCAGCTATTGATCGAAAGCAACCTGCTGGGAGAAAACGGGAAATATGCTCTGTTACACAGCCACTATGGTTGCGTATGTTACTTTCTTTTCACGTTATGGAGAAATGTTATAAATTAGCAAAATAATATGGAGTACTTACCAAAAGAAATAAGATGTATTAATTCCTGCACCTCTCATAGTTAACTATGGTGCAGGCAATGTTTCACTTGCTGCATACTACTACCAGCCGGTAGATAAATGATTGCAGCCATCGATCGAAAGCAACCTGCTAGGAGAAAACTGAAAATAAGCTCTGTTATACAACTGTTTTAGATGAGTGCGTTAATTTCTTTCAAGTTACAGAGAAATGTTATAAATTTGCAAAATAATAAGGAGTGCTTACCAAAAGATAGAAGATGTGTCATGCCCTGCACCTCTCATATTTATCTATGTTGCAGCAACGGTTCTCTTGCTGCATATTATTATCAGCCGGTAAATAAATGATTGCAGCCACCGATCGAAAGCAACCTGCTGTGAGAAAACAGAAAATATGCTCTGTTAGATAGCCGCTTTTGATTAGTACATTATTTTCTTTTCAAGTGACAGAGAAATGTTATAAATTTGCAAAATAATAAGGAGTACTTCCCAAAAGATAGAAGATGTGTCATGCCCTGCAAATCTCATATTTATCTATGTTGCAGCAACGCTTCTCTTGCTGCATATTATTACTACCCGATAGATAAATGATTGCAGTCTTTGATCGAAAGCAACCTCTGGTAGAAAACAAAAAAAATGCCCTGTTACACAGCTGCTTTTCATTAATACGTTATTTGTTTTTCTAGTTACAGAGAAATGTTATAAATTTGCAACATAGTAAGGAGCACTTACCAAAAGATAGGAGATGTATCAATTCCTGCACCTCTAATAGTGAACTATGTTGCTGGCAACGCTTCGCTTGCTGCATATTATTACCAGCCAGTAGATAAATGATTGCAGCCATCGATTGAAAGCAACCTGCTGGGAGAAAACAGAAAATAAGCTTCTTTACACAGCTGCTTTCGATGAGTACGTTATTTTCTTTTGAAGTTACTGAGAAATGTTATAAATTTGCAAAATAATAAGGAGTACTTTCCAAAAGATAGAAGATGTGTCATGCCCTGCAAATCTCATATTTATCTATGTTGCAGCACTGGTTCTCTTGCTGTATATTATTACCAGCCTGGACATAAATGATTGCAGCCTTTGATCGAAAGCAACCTGCTGGGAGAAAACAAATAAATGCCCTGTTACACAGCCACTTTTCATTAATACATTATTTCCTTTTCAAGTTACAGAGAAATGTTATAAACTTGCGAAATATTAAGGAGTACTTGCCAAGAGAAAGAAAATCTATTAATTCCTGGACTTCTCACAGTTAACTATGGTGCAGGCAAAGCTTCACTTGCTGCATACTACTACCAGCCAGTAGATACATGATTGCAGCCATCGAACAAAAGCAGCCTGCTGGGAGAAAACAGAAAATATACTCTCTTACACAGCCGCTTGTGATGAGTACATTACTTCCTTTTCAAGTTACAGGGAAAAGTTATAAATTTGCAAAATACTGTAATAAGGAGTACCTACCAAAAGAATGAAGATGTATCAATTCCTGCACCTCTCATAGTTAACCATAGTGCAGGCAACGCTTCAATTGCTGCAAATTATTACCAGCCGGTAGTTAAATGATTGCAGCCATCGATTGAAAGCAACCTGCTAGGAGAAAACAGAAAATTTCATGAGTATGTTACTTTCTTTTCAAGTTAGAGAGAAATGTTATACTCTCATTGTTAACTATTACCATCGATTACTTTTACAAAGGGCAAATTATTATTACTCAGAACCTTTAAACTTTTACAAAGGGCAAATTATTATTACTCAGAACCTTTAAACGAGTGTCTCGAAAATGGTGAAGCTGGTCGAATATTCACTTTCTACTTTAGTCTGCTTATACGAAAAGTGGTAGAGTGGTGAATGGTTGGACATCCATGACTTTTCACAGAACGATCTGTTAGGAGGCTTGTCTCATTTCTAAAGCGGGATAGATGGTGATCTGTGACATATCTGGTGAAAGTGCACAGTGCTGGTGCACGCACAAGTATTTCAGAGCACACCGTTCATCATATGTTGTTGAACATGGAGCTCAGCAGCAGACCACCCCCTACCTCTACATCGATACTCCGCAAATCACATTTCAGTCCCTCGCAGAGGGTTCATCGAACCACCTTCACAATTCTCTATTATTCCAATCTTTTATAGCAAATGGGGAGAATAAACACATATATCTTTCCGTACAAGCTCTGATTTCCCTTATTTTATATCTTTACTGCCAGTACCATATAAAATATTTTCCAAGATTTTATTAAGCAGAATAGACACTAAGCTAGACAGTCATCTGGGTGAATATTGAGGTGGTTTTAGGAAAGGAATGCCGTGCTCAGAACAAAGATTTCATCTAAATTCAGTAATTCACCACAGATTTCTTAATTCAAAGGATATTGTTGTTGCATTTGTGGATTTCAAGAGGGCTTTTGATTCTGTTGAGTGAGAAACTGCAGATAAAATAATTTGAGAATTAGGTGTAAAGTCTAAACTGGCAAACCTCATCTGTAAATCACTTACAAATACAGTCTGTAAAGTAAAATTTATAAGAGAAATTTCACAGCCTTTCAAAATAAAACCAGGTGTTCTTTTTAATAGTGTGTTTGAGAAAACCGTAAGAATTTGGAATCAAAAACTTATTGAACTCAACATTTCACCCATACAGTTAGGAAGAGGAAGCAAAAATATCAAAATAAACTCTTTTGTGTCTACAGATGATTTTGTTATAGTTTCCAAAAATGTGGCATCTGCTATAACACAAATAATCTCCTGGAAGAGATAGCCAGCAGAACTGGCTTAAGAATTTCTGCAGAAGAAGACAAAATTTGTAAAAAATGTTAAGGATGCTCCAAAACTTCTGAAAGCAGATATTCGTCAAACAGAGGGGTAAGAAAATTCAAATATCTAGAGGAGATAACCAAAAAACGCTTTGGAAAAATCTGCTCTAGAGGAAAGGTCACATAAAATGGGGAGAGCATATGGTATCACCAAAGACCTCTACAATAAAAAGTGCCTATCCAGAAATGCAAAAATAAGGCATTACAACACAGTAGTGGAGGCAGAATGACTAATTGCAAACAAGTGTCTGGCATTAAAATATAATTATAAAAATCAGAAGTATTAGAAAGGCAAATTATAAGTAAAATAGTAGGACCACAAAAACAGCAGAAGGCTGGAAATTATGAAGTAATTCTGAAATATACCACAATATAGAAAATATTTCAAATGCAATGAGCAGAAGAAGACTCACGTTTTTTGGACTTTTATTTCGAATGCAAGACTGTAGATTGACTAATAAGATTTTCAATTATTTATGGCGTAAGAAGTCCACAATAACCTGGGTCAACCAAGTGAAAAAGTATTTAGAAAGAAACAATGTAAAAACAGAAGACACAAACAGCAGAGGAAGCCTTTCGGGGGAAAAGTATTGGAAATGGAAAGATTCCAAAGTAGGGTAGCTAAAAAGACTGGTTCAATTTGGTTTGAACACAGAAAGAAGAAACATAGTGAACAGATGAAGGAATACTGGAAGAAAAGAAAAGAACAAAAAATTAAGAATTGGAAAAAAAGGAGGGAAGTGCTTACCAAAAGAAAAAAAATGTATCTGCAACTCTGATGGTTAACTATGGTGCAAGTGATATCTCATTTGCAGCAAGGAACACAGTTGATGGGAGAGTAATAATTTGCAACCATGTACACAAGTTACCCTGCTGGTGGATAACAGGGGGGAAGCTCTTGTTACTGCATTTTTAAAATTGAAAAGAAAGGGTTGTACTTCCCAAAAGGAAGAAGAAATATGCTACAGGTGATTTGTCTTTTGCAGCAAGAGACATATTCGATAGGAGAGTAAATGTTCGCAACCATGCAACGAACAGCCTGATAGGGAGCAACAGAAGGAAGGTCCTGTTAGTACATTTGGTACATCATTTAGGTTATTTACACATTAGATTGCTGAAACCAATTTTTAAAAATTATAAATCAGATGCAAGCACTTGCCAAAGGAAGGTGCGTTAATTTCTGCACTCTCATGGTTAACTATGGTTCTGGTAACGTCTCATTTGCTGCAAGAAACGCAGTCAATGGGAGAGTAAATGTGCAGACCCATGCACACAAATCAAGCTGCTGTGGGTAACAGGAGATAAGATGTATTACTTGATTTGGTACTGATGTGAACTTGCAGAATTTAATTTAAAAAAATATAAAATGAAAGGAAGTACCTACCAAAAGAAAGAAGACATAATAAATTCCACTACTCACATAGTTAATGATGGTGATGCCTCACTTGCAGTAAAAATGCAGTCAATGGAAGAAAAAATGGTTGCAAGCTCGCCCCCCAAATCAAGTTGTAAGGACAGAAAGACAAACTTGTTACTGCATTTGGTATATAAAAGATGTGATTTTTATGTGTACTTGCAGAATTTAATTTTTAAAAATGTAAAACAGAAGGAAGTACTTGCCAAAAGAAAGGACATACATTAAGTTCCACACATGTGGTGTCTCATTTGTGGCAAAGATGCAGTCAATGGTAGACTGCATATTCACAAACATATAATCATGTCAACTTGTGGACATATAAAAGTTTATGTACCATTGATTTGTACTACATGCACACAACACTGATGGCTTAAACTTTTAAAATCGCTTAATTACAACTATCTACATGTGCCTTTGGATGACAACCTTGAAAGTAGCTGGCTGACATTTAAAGGAGCAGTTGGAAGTGACTAAGTTTGACAGCTAGAAAAGTAGCTGAAAGTTGGTAGTTGGGAGTGCAGTAGCCATGGTGTTGTGGTTGTGCTGCAAATCTTTTTCTGGGCTATTAAATCAACATAATTGCCTTATAAATTATTACCAGTATAACTAACCAATAAATAATGGTGATAAGAGGGACAAGTAATAAATAATATAACTGACATAGTTTATGTGAGATAAGGAGGCTAGGCAAAGTGGGTGGCTTACAGAGAACAATTGACCCCTTATCCTAGAAGAGCATAGCCCTGTGAGCTTAGTAATGAGGGCGAGTGCCTCAGGGCTTCGACGAAGGAGGTCACTGACCTCTGGTCTTGAAGGAAGAGAAGTGTTCCAGGATACTGACCAACGAGGACATTGAACCTTTGCAAAGATTAAACAACAATGCAGAGTGGGCTGACAATAACACAGCTCCCTTATGCATTTCCTTCCACATTTAACATTTCCTAAAATAAAATCAGTGGTTGACATCCTAACCACCATGAACACCCTCAGAATGTCACACATCCTCCTCTGTATTGCACAGTTGGCACCATGTACGCTGTGGGGCAACACTCTCCAAGTGTTTGCCAGACCCAAAGCATTCCGTCACACTGTTACAGGCTGTAACGTTCTATATCACTGCAAATAAGTTTTCCATCGTTCACAGCTACATTGCATCACTCTTTACATCACCTCAAGCAGCTCCTAATATTGACTACACAAAAGTGTGGCTTAAAAGGAACTGTTCGACAATTACACTCCTGGAAATGGAAAAAAGAACACATTGACACCGGTGTGTCAGACCCACCATACTTGCTCCGGACACTGCGAGAGGGCTGTACAAGCAATGATCACACGCACGGCTCAGAGGACGTACCAGGAACCGCGGTGTTGGCCGTCGAATGGCGCTAGCTGCGCAGCATTTGTGCACCGCCGCCGTCAGTGTCAGCCAGTTTGCCGTGGCATACGGAGCTCCATCGCAGTCTTTAACACTGGTAGCATGCCGCGACAGCGTGGACGTGAACCGTATGTGCAGTTGACGGACTTTGAGCGAGGGCCTATAGTGGGCATGCGGGAGGCCGGGTGGACGTACCGCCAAATTGCTCAACACGTGGGGCGTGAGGTCTCCACAGTACATCGATGTTGTCGCCAGTGGTCGGCGGAAGGTGCACGTGCCCGTCGACCTGGGACCGGACCGCAGCGACGCACGGATGCACGCCAAGACCGTAGGATCCTACGCAATGCCGTAGGGGGCCGCACCGCCACTTCCCAGCAAATTAGGGACACTGTTGCTCCTGGGGTATCGGCGAGGACCATTCGCAACCGTCTCCATTAAGCTGGGCTACGGTCCCGCACACCGTTAGGCCGTCTTCCGCTCACGCCCCAACATAGTGCAACCCGCCTCCAGTGGTGTCGCGACAGGCGTGAATGGAGGGACAAATGGAGACGTGTCGTCTTCAGCGATGAGAGTCGCTTCTGCCTTGGTGCCAATGATGGTCGTATGCGTGTTTGGCGCCGTGCAGGTGAGCGCCACAATCAGGACTGCATACGACCGAGACACAGGGCCAACACCTGGCATCATGGTGTGGGGAGCGATCTCCTACACTGGCCGTACACCTCTGGTGATCGTCGAGGGGACACTGAATAGTGCACGGTACATCCAAACCGTCATCGAACCCATCGTTCTACCATTCCTAGACCGGCAAGGGAACTTGCTGTTCCAACAGGACAATGCACCTCCGCATGTATCCCGTGCCACCCAACGTGCTCTAGAAGGTGTAAGTCAACTACCCTGGCCAGCAAGATCTCCGGATCTGTCCCCCAATGAGCATGTTTGGGACTGGATGAAGCGTTGTCTCACGCGGTCTGCACTTCCAGCACGAACGCTGGTGCAACTGAGGCGCCAGGTGGAAATGGCATGGCAAGCCGTTCCACAGGACTACATCAAGCATCTCTACGATCGTCTCCATGGGAGAATAGCAGCCTGCATTGCTGCGAAAGGTGGATATACACTGTCCTAGTGCCGACATTGTGCATGCTCTGTTGCCTGTGTCTATGTGCCTGTGGTTCTGTCAGTGTGATCATGTGATGTATCTGACCCCAGGAGTGTGTCAATAAAGTGTCCCCTTCCTGGGACAATGAATTCACGGTGTTCTTATTTCAATTTCCAGGAGTGTACATCCCATTATATTCAACTCTCAACACACAGTCGTTGTGCTACCTGGATTGCTGGTAGCACTTGGGAAGTCATGAGCGATTCCTTTCACTGATTTAAAGAGAGTTTCTACAACCATCTGCAATGTTCTTAGGTGCCTGTCCGTCAGTTTGTGAGGTCTACCCTTGGCCTTGGTTTAGCTGTGGTTGTTCGTTCACGTTTCCATTTCAAAATCACACCACCAATACTCGACTTGGGGTACTTGGGAAGCACTCACATGACATCCAATGATCAGCGTCGCTGGAAGCCAGTGAGCTCTGCTGACTGACCTTTTTTGTTGTTACTGCTTCTCTATTGACAGTACAATGCTCTGCGCCTTCTTTTGTACCGGCGGTTCTGCTTCTCATAACATCTAGCTGTTAATTCATCATTACATAGGAGTTTCCAGATACTTCAGATGATTTAGTGTATACTGGTACATCTCTGTACTATATTATACTTGAATACAATGTAGATAGTGTACAAAAGACTTCAGTGTTTGTGACAGTTATTCATACGATCACGTTATGATATGTCCCTTGGTATTAATATTTTAATAGGCGTAGATACCTATGCCCTGATGTTAGGTGGTGGTTTTTCTTAACTTTTGGGAAATGATTTCAATGGCTTAAAGAGAGTGAAGAATTCAGTGAAAGACTTTGGCACTAACATGCCAAGATTCTTGTATTATATTTGTTCTATATCGGCTGAGACATATCTGTGTTTCACTGAACTATTGTTCTCATAAACATGTAATCTAATTCGAAATTTGTGTCAAACAGCGCTGCTGTGTGGTGCATAGGTAAGCTACATCGGGCTATTGAAGAAAATATTTAGCGAGATGTAGCTGCACAGAAAAAAATTAACACATTCCGATACTGAGAAACACACACACACATTTACGTAGAAATATTTATATACAGGGTAATAAAATAAATGTAAATGTCGTCGTGTGACTAGGACCGGCCATCGGGTAGACAGTTCACCAGGAGCAAGTCTTTCGATTTGACTCCACTTCGGCGACTTGCGAGTCGATGGCGATGAAATGATGATGATTAGGTCAACACAACACCCAGTATCGAGGGGAGAAAAATCTCCAACGCCGGCGAGAATCGAACCCAGGCCCTTGAGATTAACACACTGTCGCGCATACCATTTTTCTTTTCTTTTCTTCTTTTTTATCTCATTTTGTTGCAAATTTTTCGTTGAATTTGTTTGGGGTGGACGTCCGATGACACCATTTAGGCCCATTTAGGTTCTGCGTTGATCTGTTCATCCATTTTTTCGTTGCAGTGGGTAGCTAACCGTCTGACCGAACACGCTGAGCTCCCGAATGGCTCCATTCAGCTACCGGGGCCGGACATATGCAGGGTGATTCACGAATCTATGCAAATATTTTAATTCCGTGTGTTGTTGTACAAGTAAAAGTAAAGAAAAAATTCATATAAACATAGGTCTGCAAATGTTTAGTCACGGAGTCACGGCTAATAAAAGATTTTGCCTGAAATTTAGCAGCTTCGCTAATACAAAGCCATAACAGCACGATTTCCTTTATATTTTGTTGTTATTGGTCTCGTGACTGTAATAAAACATGTCCCAGACGTGTATTGGGAGTAGTTTTCCTGAACATCCACAGAAGTATAGTTTATTATACAAGTAAATTTGTTTACTTTGCATTAGGAATGTAGAAACGTTTACGTAATTGTTGGCAAGCGTTGGTGAATTGCTTTAGTCGTTTCCTAACCTTGAAATTAATTAGTTTTCTGTATTCTTCAGTGAAAGAACACAATAACAAGAGTGTATTTAAGTGAAACCACACAGTAAACTGTTGTAGTTTTAGATTATTTACGAAATAGGGATGTCAGTTAATGTTATTACCATCATTTTTCCAAAATTAAATTCTCTACACCTTCTGGTAAAAACTTGGTGCAATTGTCTGGAATTAAAAAAAAATTGGGCCAAATAGATAATAAATTAAAAATTTTACGAAATTACTTCTTTGGTTCTCTGGATGTACTGGAAAACTGCTGCAGACACGTCTGGGGCATGTTTAATTAGATTCAACAGATCAACAACAACAAAATAAATGAAAATCGTGCTTTACTTTAACCCTTACTGTTTTGCGATGGTTTCATATTAGCGAAGTTGCAAAATTTCAGGCAAAATCTTGAATTAGTTATATCTCCGGAACTAAACATTTGCGGACCTATGTTTATATGAACTTTTTTCTTTACTTTTACGTGTAGAATAACATATTAAAATATTTGCGCATCGTCGTAAATCTCTCTCTCTCTCTCTCTCTCTCTCTCTCTCTCTCTCTCTCTCTATATATATATATATATATATATATATATATATATATATATATATACGCTTACGAGTGCGCATGCCCGAGAGCGCGCGCTCGTACACAATCAAAAATTCACATCTACTAATAAATTGTTTAGATTTATTACAGGTAATGCAACAGGAAGAGAGGACATGAATACAGCGCAATTTATTTTCTAGTTTTCAGTAAATAATACTATTGAAATAAAAGTTTTCTGAATATCGTATCGTGTCAGTACTTAAAAAAAACTGTACTGGAGAAACCAAAGTTTCGACCACCGTTATAGTGGCTTCGTCTGGATCTACAGAGTAGTGCCGGAAAAAGGCCGCTGTAACTGTGGCCGAATACCCAGAAGACCGCTGTAACCGTAGCCGAAACGTTAGTTTCTCCAGTGTAGTTTTTTACGTTATGACACGGTACAATATTCAGAAAACTTTTAGGTCAACTGACTCTGGCCGCGGAAGCCTAGGCAATTATAAAATAATAATGTTATTAATAACAACATTATATTCAAAACATAATAGGCTTAACGGGAATAACAATCGGATTGACTAAGCACATTCCATGGAAAACAGTTCACAGAACTATTGTACCAGTTTAGTGTTACTAAACGGTTCCAGGACATTCAGTCCCATTAACAGAATGTTTACAAGTCGTAACCATTAGTTTGTCACACAGCAAATTATGAATGTAAAACTGAGCAGTAACTTATTATGACGTTATGGCCTTAGAGAGTCAGGTAGCTAGCTTATTATCTGTTCCAGGCCACTGACAGATAAAATAGATAGTTTGAGTTAACGTATTGACTCTGCCTATGGGTAATCGTGAAGTAAACGACTGTCGTAGAAGCAACAGACACAAGAGACTGCGTGTAATTCGAGCACCTACGTTTTTCATATATGTTGAAATGTCTAATGCAAAGGCATCTGTAGTAATATCCCGGAAAACCACAAACATCACAAATTTTCGCAACTTCCTATGAGTACAATCACTATTGATAGGCATCAGTCTCATCTTGCACCACGAAAGTTTAGTTTCTCTTACCTTTAGGCCGAAAAGTCATCCCACTGGACGCTGGGAATCGAATCTTCTGTTACAGAACTCTTTTATACAAAACTGGAAGCTTCTAATTCGCCTTGTACACAAACTGTCGAACATAGAGCACACAATACAAGTGTTGCAATGTGACAGTTGCTCGTACACTAACACCATTCAAAGAACAATTATACGTCGCGGGAAAACCCTCAGAGCTTATATCATATGCCGCGGGAGAACAATCAGACAGTACATAATACGTGGCGGGAAAAACAATCTAGCACCGAACATGAATAAAAGTTACGTACTAGTCGTCCAGAATTTTGACTTAAGCTCAAAGTAAAATATACAGTATGAACTGAACTAATGTATTGTTTTGCAAACAACAACATCGATTGCACTAGCCCTCTGTCAACCGAGCGAGGTGGCGCAGTGGTTAGCACACTGGACTCGTATTCGGGAGGACGACGGTTTAATCCCGTCTCCGGCCACCCTGACTTAGGTTTTCCCTGATTTCCCTAAATCGTTTCAGGCAAATGCCGGGATGGTTCCTTTGAAAGGGCACGGCCGACTTCCTTCCCAATCCTTCCCTAACCCGAGCTTGCGCTCCGTCTCTAATGACCTCGTTGTCGACAGGACGTTAAACACTACCCACCACCACCACCACCACCTCTGTCAACCTGTATGTTAACAGAAATAATCCCTCAAAATTTTCCAGCCATTATGACGCTATCTACAAAGATTAAAGATAGGACATTCGAACTTGTGATTTGGATACCGACGTGACCTCACGGGGTAAAACTATACATATTATTTCGCGTGTTGTGTTGCATATCCTGGCGTAAGGAGTGTTTCAGTTGACACAAGGCTGGAAAGCATTTCCAAGAATACACGCAATATACATGCAGCAGATACGGACACCCACTGTTTTGTCTAAAGTCACTCAGCTCTTTGCTGACACACTGTTTCCGTTCATTAACACAGTGGTGGCTTGGATATCAACAGTGGCGAGGAGCTATATTATTTCCTTGAAAAGTAATGTCTATTATCCACATTGTCGCTCTGTGGAGTTTTTCTCTGTCTGAATGGATTACACATGAGAGGGCAGCATACTGATCTCTACTAGGGCTGTTGATAAATAATCGTTGTTTTTTTGCAAAATATATCGATAAATATCGGCGATGTTCTCTTTCCAGGTATATAGATACATCTGTTATAGTGGAAGTAGAAGTTTCAGAGAAGGTATACCATCACTGGTGATAGTGAACCTTCACTGGCCCATTTAGTAAAAGTGGACTACTGATTCCAGTTCTGTCAAACAACACACATCAACTAGGGAATAGTGCACTATCACTAGCGGATGTATACCCTGACTGCCAAGAGGTTAAGGAAAGTGAACCATGGCTGTAATAACCAAACAGTCGTACTTCGAAAGTTGCATTTATCACAGGTAATTTTAAAACATAGCCATATTGTGCAAAATTCATTTATTCAAGGACGTGCACCATGGCACTTTGAGCAGCAAAACACATTTTTGTTTTTGCAGAAGCATCTCAAGAGTCTGACATTTTTGCTACCAGTTGCATCCGAAGAATCCATGGCCGCTTCCCATCGACTGAGACGTCGCAACTATCCTCAGGGAAACAGTTATCTCTGCTGGAACTTCCTCCTCTGAGATTATTCTTTGAGGACAAGCACTGAACTGGGACCTGAAACAAAATGTTGTAGTTGTAGCCGCACTGGCGTACCCTATCGTGCCTTCCATAAATGTAGTTGGCTCAGCATACCATTTCTCGTCCCGATTATGTTAAATCCATCGGCCGTTGTCTCGAGGACGACACCCAAGATCGACCTAACATCTCCTCGGGAATTGGAACTCTCATAGTACAGCCCTTTTCCACTGTTGGAAAGCAGCGATCTGAACGCTGCCGCATTCTTTGTGCTTGTTCTTCGAAGCGCTTGTACGCTTCAGTTTTGTTTTTTAGTAGCACGAGTTGACTCGTCTAAATCAGCCGGGTAGTGGTCATTATTGTCAGGACTACTTTCTCTATCTCTGTTCTCAACCACTGTTCCTGTTGGTATGTTGTCTTCTTGCAATGGAGATTAACTGTGATCATTACCTGCAACGTTTCAGTCCCTGTCTCACTGCCAACACTTGCTTGATTAATTATATTTTCGAGGTCACCTTCAGAGTGAACGTTCATCAATGCTTCAGGCCATAAACTTGTTGTGCTCCTGCAGCCGTGTAGTTAGTATATTTTCTAATTCTTGCATTTGATTTCCTAGCTCTACGCTGCCTTGGCTCTGACTGCGTCTAGGTTTACTGTGGACAATCTTAAAATGGGGCCATTGCTCAGTTAAGTTGCTCATTATTTTTCTAACGAACTCTACCTTTGTCAGACTGCAATAATGAGGGAGCACCTCACAATGTAAAAATGTCAATAATGTTATCGCACATCTCTCCAGCTGTTTTGGACTTCAGTGGCCTGAGTACAACGAATTTGTCCTAAGAAACCATTACGAATTCGTAATCTCTATCTGGTTGCGATTGGAAGTCGGTGAGATCAGCTTGATATCTGGAATTTAGCTCCTTGAACAGCATTGGCTTCACTACTCTCCCGTTTTTCTGACCGTTCTGCTTTTATAAACAAGGTTCACACAAACTAAAATAAAATTGGACGTATCTGTATGTTATATTACCGAACTTTGACTAGAAATATTTCATCATTTGATCTCGTCCAACGTGGTCAGTCATTACATGAGCATCATGCAAAGTGTCGTACAGTTCTTCATCATACACATAGTATTTAATCTTACCTTCTTCGGTTACAGGTTGTATTAATTTGGTTACTCCATTCACTTCCAGCACTTCATATCCCTTCAAAAACTTGTAGTCGTTGCTATCCCCCTTTCGACCAGATTTTAGTGATTTAGTCTTACTGATAAGTGACTCGTACGTTTCTGTGTCCATGAAGAAAGAATTATAACTGTGAGTTTCCCGTTCCACTCTAAGATATTCGTAGTACTTCACTGATACAACCATAGGTGCACTACTGTAAACTGTAACTGCACTACTGTCAACCATAACTGCACTGCTGTATAACATACCAATAACGCGCTGACGACAATTATGTTCATGCTGATGTGTGGTAGCATTGTTGGACATAGCGTTAATAACCTGGGAGCAGAGATGGTACACCTTCATTAGTGGATAATATGCTACTGTACACTTCCCCTAGCCGAGTACAGTGATGGTTCACTTTCACTAGTGGATGTGATTTTTTTTCAATTTATGGTAGAAATATTGAATTTTATTGATGAAAGGAGAAAATATAAAAATGCAGTAAATGAAGCAGGCAAAAAGGAATACAGACGACTCAAAATGAGATCGACAGGAAGTGCAAAATGGCTAAGCAGGGATGGCTAGACGACAAATGTAAGGATGTAGAGGCTTATCTCACTAGGGGTAAGAAAGATACTGCCTACAGGAAAATTAAAGAGACCTTTGAAGAAAAGAGAACCACTTGTATCAACACCAAGAGCTCAGATGGAAACCCAGTTCTAAGCAAAGAAGGGAAAGCAGAAAGGTGAAAGGAGTATATAGAGGGTCTATACAAGGGCGATGTACTTGAGGACAATATTACAGAAATGGAAGAGGATGTGGATGAAGATGAAATGGGAGATACGATACTGCGTGAAGAGTTTGACAGAACACTGAAAGACCTGAGTCGAAACAAGGCCCCCGCAATAGACAACATTCCATTGGAACTACTGACGGCCTTGGGAGAGCCAGTCATGACAAAACTCTACCATCAGGTGAGCAAGATGTATGAGACAGGCGAAATACCCGCAGACTTCAAGAAGAATATAATAATTCCAACCCCAAAGAAAGCAGGTGTTGACAGATGTGAAAATTACCGAAGTATCAGTTTAACAAGTCACACCTGCGAAATACTAGCGCGAATTCTTTACAGACGAATGGAAAAACTGGTAGAAGCCGACCTCGGGGAAGATCGGTTTTGATTCCGTAGAAATGTTGGAACACGTGAGGCAATACTGCCCCTACGACTTATCTTACAAGCTAGATTAAGGAAGGGCAAACCTACGTTTCTAGCATTTGTAGACTTAGAGAAAGCTTTTGACAATGTTAACTGGAATACTCTCTTTCAAATTCTGAAGGTGGCAGGGGTAAAATACAGGGAGCGAACGGCTATTTACAATTTGTACCGAAACCAGATGGCAGTTATAAGAGTCGAGGGACACGAAAGGGAAGCAGTGGTTGGGAAGGGAGTGAGACAGGGTTGTAGTCTCTCCCCGATGTTATTCAATCTGTATATTGAGCAAGCAGTAAAGGAAACAAAAGAAAAATTCGGAGTAGGTATTAAAATCCATGGAGAAGAAATAAAAACTTTGAGGTTCGCCGATGACATCGTAATTCTGTCAGAGACCGCAAAGGACTTGGAAGAGCAGTTGAACGGAATGGATAGTGTCTTGAAAGGAGGATATAAAATGAACATCAACAAAAGCAAAACGAGGATAATGGAATGTAGTCGAATTGAGCCAGGTGATTCTGAGGGAATTAGATTAGGAAATGAGACACTTAAAGTGGTAAAGGAGTTTTGCTATTTGGGGAGCAAAATAACTGATGATGGTCGAAGTAGAGAGGGTATAAAATGTAGACTGGTAATGGCAAGGAAAGCGTTTCTGAAGAAGAGAAATTTGTTAACATCGAGTATAGATATAAGTGTCAGAAGTTATTTCTGAAAGTATTTGTATGGAGTGTAGCCACGTATGGAAGTGAAACATGGACGATAAATAGTTTGGACAAGAAGAGAATAGAAGCTTTCGAAATGTGGCGCTACAGAAGAATGCTGAAGATTAGATGGATAGATCACATAACTAATGAGGAAGTACTGAATAGGATTGGGGAGAAGAGAAGTTTGTGGCACAACTTGACCAGAAGAAGGGATCTGTTGGTAGGAAATGTTCTGAGGCATCAAGGGATCACCAATTTAGTATTGGAGGGCAGCGTGGAGGGTAAAAATCGTAGAGGGAGACCAAGAGATGACTACACTAAGCAGATTCAGAAGGATGTAGGCTGCAGTAGGTACTGGGAGCTGAAGAAGCTTGCACAGGATAGAATAGCATGGAGAGCTGCATCAAACCAGTCTCAGGACTGAAGACCACAACAACAACATGGTAAACTCGCACCGATCTTTGTAGTGATGGTGTACATCCACTAGCGAAAATTTACCTTCCCCAATTTTCCACACGCCCGGGTTCCCGGGTTCGATTTCCGGCGGGGTCAGGGATTTTCTCTGCCTCGTGATGACTGGGTGTTGTGTGATGTCCTTACGTTAGTTAGGTTTAAGTAGTCCTAAGTTCTAGGGGACTGATGAGCATAGATGTAAGGCCCCATAGTACTCAGAGCCATTTGGACCAATTTTCCGCTCCCACTATAACATATCAATATCGAAACGGCAATATCTGGAGGCGATATTTATACTTTAAATTCTACTTTTTCTCAGTTTTCGGTAAATACTTGAAACTGTTCTTTTAAATTGTAGTACAACATAATTTTTCTTTCACTGTGTGAAGGAGTCTTACTACTTCTTGAGCACTCACCGCTGCCAGTCTTTCTCT
Organism: Schistocerca gregaria; assembly: GCF_023897955.1. Lineage (NCBI taxonomy): Eukaryota > Metazoa > Arthropoda > Insecta > Orthoptera > Acrididae > Schistocerca > Schistocerca gregaria. The sequence continues at coordinate 350,224,419 of NC_064922.1, read as the reverse complement.
TTGACTGTGTGAAGCAAGTATAGGTGACACAAAGACTGAGCCCGATTACACTAGGGGTTGGCGGTGTGAACAGAATAACAAGATTTCCGACGTGGTGAAATGGCACGCCAGTTGCGTTGAAAAACAAAACAGTAGCTGAAAATGCTGAACAAAAATCTAAATGACGAGATTGGTCGTTGCGATGGGCAGAGACATGTGAAGGGAAATGCTGGCGTAATCGGCGCTACTAACAGAAACTGCAACGTTCAGCTTCACCACACAGTTTTGACACTACAACTGCTAGGTCGCAGGCGTGTGTAGAACTGGGAAAAACAGGGAAGTCTACATGAAGTACTCCAGACAAATCCAATTGGTGACGGAACCGAACGACGAACTCATCTGATACCTTTTATTGTGCCACTTGCATGCAGTTACCATTGTAAGTAAAGTGGTTAACGCCAAGCGTTAACGTGCATCATTTTTATTTCAGTTCTTGCTCTAAAGGGGCTAAGCAGGCTGCTAGCTAGTTGATGTACCCAATATCTAATAATAAATCAATACTTAAATAAACAGCTCTAACATCTGTAGCATATTTACAATTTGCAGCCAATACTTACATTGGCCAGTACGTCGATATTCTTTCTGTCGTTATATCGATACTTTTCTCGGTGTATCGGGGGCCGATAGTGACATATTCTCATACATCGATATATCAGATTCCGGATATTTTTAAAAATGTCAGCAGTCCTAATCTCTACGTACCCCCAATTCAGTTGCTATTACGGTCACCTCATTGATCCATTTGGTGACTTTCTGATGCATGTGTGCACACTATGAACATTTCATGGGCAAAGGGACTTAGTGCTGCAGCTTGGAGCTTTTAGCTGACTGTTATACATATCACGGATCTGCGCAATAAAGATACAAACTTCTGCAAATCCCTTTGTTTATTCACATAAAAAATTAATATTTACACATGAAACATGAATCATGTGGTTCTGGACCGGGAACGAATTATCGTATTGGGTACGTGGTTTTTTAAAAGTAGTCCCACGACAAATGTATTGCCAGGAATTAGGAAATGAGTGAAAGACAAAACACACTCCATATTATTCACAACTGACATTTGTTTACCCAGTGGCATCTCAGTAAGTTCAAACGGTAACATAATGAAGATCTACTACGGGATCACGATGATTTCTTGCCATTTTGCTCAGAATACCGCATGTACTCTGTTGTAGTTAGCTGACACCAACAATAACAAGAAATACTCCACCTGCACGGAAAATTATTATATAAGGGCCGATGAAAAGTTTCCGCTTGATAGTGTTGTTGTAGTGTGTATGAAACGTAGGGCGACACCGATGAGGGTATATAAGCACCGACATATAGGCAAGGGATTAATGTGGCATTCGTATCTTTCCGACGTTTGTGTAGTAAAGGTGGCAACGTGAGCAATGACGAAGGTATTAGCAAATTGTTCAAACAGTTCCAACGTATTACTATTATTTTCTTGATTGCCGAAGTACAAACGCTTGTTGACTCCCATCAAAGAACGAAGAATGTGTATGGCGCAGTGTGGCTGTCGAAAGGTACGGTTGTGGACGGCATGCATTTAAGGAAAAAACGTCTGGGAAAACTGCAACAAGGGTACTGCTGCTTCATGATAACGCATGCCCCCACAGTAAATAACCAACTGCAAACACAATATGCCGTTTCTGGAAATGATTAAACCCAAGTGGTAATGTCGACCAACATGGTCACTATACTATAATACAAATGAGGCACTGACATTCATATGGGCTTAAAGCGCACCGCCGTCGATCGTACATTTAAGTGAATATCACATAAACAGTTTTTCGTGAATTTCAAGATATACAACATGGGCCGACAACACAGATAAACCTGATTTACCATAAGATGAACAAATTTCAGACGCATTAATAAATGCTACAATATAAAAATTGACGGTGATGTACTTTAGCTCATACGATTGTCAGTAATCAGTCACCAAATGGATTACTGTATGATAAAATTCATAATACTACAACTCATTCAGAAACGCACCAAATAGGTTTACTGTCAGTACAGCTTTAACATATACTGAAGTCCGATCTAATTTTACAACAGGGTATATTGAGTGAATTAGCACATCTGACGGACGAGTGACCTATCAAGTAGCAGCATTTGTCACGCAAACGGGGATAAAGTCTGCTGCAGTGTGCTACCACCTGTTGGCACTGAAGTAAACTTCTAGTTGAGTGGCAATGGCTAGCTGTGCACATCCTGAACAGCGCACACGGTTTATCAAATCTGTATGTATTTGGCCCGTAAGGCAATTACATCACGCGAGCATGCGCAAAAGCTCTTTAAAACTTGCTCGCAAAGTTTCACGAGTCAGAGGAGCAGTAGCGCGGTAGATTTGAGTGTTGTATCTGTCAGACAACAGCATTTATGTTACGTTTAACAGCATTCAAAGAAAAATAACCCAAAAATCCCCAGGTGTCGAAAGTTAGGGTGTTCACGCATTCCTGTGCTCTTACACAGCAGCTGCCGCAGTTTAAAAAGAAACCTTGATACATACACGTAATCTACAAGCATTTATGGATAATACGAGTATCGACGTCAATCTACACTCCTGGAAATGGAAAAAAGAACACATTTACACCGGTGTGTCATAACCACCATACTTGCTCCGGACACTGCGAGAGGGCTGTACAAGCAATGATCACACGCACGGCACAGCGGACACACCAGGAACCGCGGTGTTGGCCGTCGAATGGCGCTAGCTCGCAGCATTTGTGCACCGCCGCCGTCAGTGTCAGCCAGTTTGCCGTGGCATACGGAGCTCCATCGCAGTCTTTAACACTGGTAGCATGCCGCGACAGCGTGGACGTGAACCGAGGGTGTATAGTGGGCATGCGGGAGGCCGGGTGGACGTACCGCCGAATTGCTCAACACGTGGGGCGTGAGGTCTCCACAGTACATCGAAGTTGTCGCCAGTGGTCGGCGGAAGGTGCACGTGCCCGTCGACCTGGGACCGGACCGCAGCGACGCACGGATGCACGCCAAGACCGTAGGATCCTACGCAATGCCGTAGGGGACCGCACCGCCACTTCCCAGCAAATTAGGGACACTGTTGCTCCTGGGGTATCGGCGAGGACCATTCGCAACCGTCTCCATGAAGCTGGGCTACGGTCCCGCACACCGTTAGGCCGTCTTCCGCTCACGCCCCAACATCGTGCAGCCCGCCTCCAGTGGTGTCGCGACAGGCGTGGAATGGAGGGACGAATGGAGACTTGTCGTCTTCAGCGATGAGAGTCGCTTCTGCCTTGGTGCCAATGATGGTCGTATGCTTGTTTGGCGCCGTGCAGATGAGCGCCACAATCAGGACTGCATACGACCGAGGCACACAGGGCCAACACCCGGCATCATGGTGTGGGGAGCGATCTCCTACACTGGCCGTACACCTCTGGTGATCGTCGAGGGGACACTGAATAGTGCACGGTACATCCAAACCGTCATCGAACCCATCGTTCTACCATTCCTAGACCGGCAAGGTAACTTGCTGTTCCAACAGGACAATGGACGTCCGCATGTATCCCGTGCCACCCAACGTGCTCTAGAAGGTGTAAGTCAACTACCCTGGCCAGTAAGATCTCCGGATCTGTCCCCCATTGAGCATGTTTGGGACTGGATGACGCGTCGTCTCACGCGGTCTGCACGTCCAGCACGAACGCTGGTCCAACTGAGGCGCCAGGTGGAAATGGCATGGCAAGCCGTTCCACAGGACTACATCCAGCATCTCTATGATAGTCTCCATGGGAGAATAGCAGCCTGCATTGCTGCGAAAGGTGGATATACACTGTACTAGTGCCGACATTGTGCATGCTCTGTTGCTTGTGTCTATGTGCCTGTGGTTCCGTCAGTGTGATCATGTGATGTATCTGACCCCAGGAATGTGTCAATAAAGTTTCCCCTTCCTGGGACAATGAATTCACGGTGTTCTTATTTCAATTTCCAGGAGTGTATAAGCAAGCAGTGTCGAAATAATCGATGTTTGTCTTTCGATCCGATATTGTAAAACATTTCCTAGTGCCTGTGTAGTCATACACGATGTGCTTGAAGTTTAAGACATTAATTACCGGCAAGGTAATATACTGGCGGTACATAGCTGCATACAAGGCAGTGGGAGTCAAATCATTCCACTTTGACGACCATCACAGGTGGCTGTTTCCTACTCCATTTTAACTAACAAAACATGGTAGCATACATATACCTAATTTTGTATTTGTGTGATTGACGCTGTTTTCAAATACAGGTTCAATTACTGAATTTTTCATTTTCCTTCACAGGGAACGAAATGACAGTAACTGGATCGAACTGGAGGGCCAGTTCTATAAATATACTGGACAACAGAGCTTAGGCCTATAATACTATAGACGTTGTTTTCAAATCGACAGTTCACTTAATTTTGTCTATCTTATTTCTGATTATGATACAATCATATTAGTTTGTGAGCGAATGTAAACTATGCCGACGACTGTCAGTGTACTGTTAATGACGTTCAGCACGAGATTGTTTTTCCCGCCAAGAGTTATTTATTATTCTCTGATAGTTTTCTTGCTTCACAGTGACTCCACAGTCTAACCAACACGACCAGCCCCTAACAGCGAGAAATCTAGCCCCGAGATTAATGCTTCTTTTCAGTTAATTAAAAATAGTCCTCATATTTTTGTGTTCCAAAGTCAGTAAATTGTCAAGAGACATGAATGATTTTGAAATAAATGTGAGAAGAGCCAGATCTCACTGTTTCAGTGAACCACTTTTTTATGGAGAAATACTTTCGAATAGAGAATTATTGAAGCTTACTGCGCTGAAAGTAACACAACATTTCATGCTTGAGAAACATGTATTTCTGGATGTTATGATAGCCACTCTTCTTCACGTGTAACACTTTTGTGTAGAGTCTAATAATTAGGAATTCGTTGCACCTCTTTCGGCTTTCTAATACACGAATATTATGTAAATGTAATTGTCTTCTAAAGATGACTGTTGTGAAGATTCTCGCTGTTTGTGAATCAGAGGTAGCAAAAATTGCAGTACTGGTTTATTCTTTGTTATTACTTTTGATGTTTTATTATCATGTCTGTGTGATTTTCTCTTCAGCTTAAGTTGTGGTAGCTTACATGATGTGTTAAATAATTTAGATATTGCATTCACAGATTTGGCTGGAAGTGTAACCAACAAAACTTAACGTTGTTGGGTAGTTGTACGAGATTTTCTGCAAAAGGAGAGATCTCCAGCTGTTTGATAATCAGTATTTGTTCTTTAAGGAAAGCGAAATTCTTCAGTAAATGTCTGTACATTATAAAAAAATGAAAAATGGGTATGGAAGTATTGGTCAGGTCTTTCTAAAGCCTGGTGCCAATCTCTTTAGTTGACAACACTTCGGTCCCTTGCGCGTTGATGATGTCGGAATGATGATGAGAACAACACACACACACCTAGTCCCGAGAGGAGAAATTGTTTCTAGGTGTCTCCTAGACTCTCTAAGTGGTAGAAGACGAGCTTCTTCATATAGAACATAGAAATATGTTCTTAATCTAAATGAATAAAATAACCTCTTCATGTAGAGAACTAAATCTCCTCTTGGAAAACTAAGAAACCTCAGTATGGAAAGAGAAGTTTTATGACTAATTACTCTGGAAGAGAACTGGAAAGAAAACTCCTACAAAAACCAGTGGCCACTCCTCTTAAGGAAAAAAAAAATAAATTAAAATAACTTGAAAAAAAAACACAGCACAAAGACTCTTTATGAGGAATGATGGAACTTTTTCTTGAGTAAAAACAGTAAGGCTTTCCTCGAAGAGTGAGGAAAAAACCATCGCATAAAAACTTCAGACTAATTTACTGAGAGAGATTTGCAAAAAATTGTAGAAGAAATATTTATATTTCTGTTGTAACTTCTTTTTTTAACAGCCAGTGTTGCTGATTTAAATAATCTTGAATGCCCTTTGTTTCTGGCTCTGCAGCCGGGTAGAAGTGCCAGTGTGCTAGTAACACATTGTCTAGTGTAAACTTTTACATGGCAGACCTCTCCCTAGTCCTGAATCGGTAGAAGTCGGTAAACGTCGGGAGGCTTCGGTAGGCACGCAGTTTCGACTGCTGCCAACATTACGCCGCTGACTGTGCTGTACAAGGTAGCCATTGTCGTCTGCTTCGTTATTGTTTTACGCTGTACTGTTCTGCGTGTTTTTATTGTGCAGTTGTGCTAAACATAATCAAAAATGAGTGAAGAGGCAGTTGGTGGCCCATCTCGGGAGTTGCCAACAACCCCTACTGGTAGGCCTACGGTTAGAAGGAAACCAGTATTACGTAGCGATGCTCGCAAAATTATATTGCGTGTGATTGGAAGGGATATTGCAAGAAAGTTAAAGAAACAGAAGAAGAATATTGGGCACGTGATGGTGTCGTTGTAATTGCTGTGGACGAAATTATCAATGACACAGCCACATCAGATGTAAATGAGGAAGACCCAGACACACAAACGGAAGACAGTTAAAGTGAAAGCGATTGATCACATGGCGTGAAATGTTTTTACAAAAGATCACAGCTTGAATAAATAACAAAAACAATCTCCTATTAGTTTGTTCTAAATTGTATTTCTGTTCTATTTTAATCAAACACAGAAACGGAACATAGTGACAGTGAAAGCGGTGGACCACATGGCTTTAAATGTTTTTACAAAAGTATGACATCTCGAATAAATACGAAAAAAATCTGCCATTCATTGCGTCGTAAATTTTATTTCTGTTTCAGACTGTTCTCTTTCTTTGCGATAAGCGTACTTCATTGCTGCAGTTAAGATATTTATTAAACACGCTGTACGCCCGAGCTTCGCAACGGAAGAAATCTCGGAAAGTTGTTGACCAATAGATTTAAAATTTTGGCACGACGTGTTTTTAGGAATACGCCTGTGGTTTTATATACTTTTTTAACATGTTTGCGAAACGTTTTGCGAATAGTGTTAGTAGTGAAGAAATAATAGAACAAAACGTTATGCCTGACGCGGCACTTTTTCACGCATCTCGATGTTTACCACGTCATATCTCCTGAATTATATGACGTAAAGAGACATAAATTTGCCGGCGCATTTACTGATATATGTGGACACTGTATGAGAAATATGTTGCGATTAGAGTTAATAGTGACGAAACAATACATTAAAACGTCATGCCTACTGCTGCTGATTTACGGTATGTACTGAGAAAATGTAGTAAGCGACAACCTTTTTTGCTTTCATTATTTTGTGGGAGGGCGTCAGCGAGAAAATTTTTCGTGAAGGTTTGGGATTGTATGTAACGTTTGTTGCTAGTCGCTAAGTGCTCTCATTCTCAAATAGTGGATGCATGAATCTGGGTATTTTCGCGCGGTGGCATCTCATCGTTTTTGACATCTTATCTCCTCAAGAATGTGTCTTTTTTTTTAATTTTCGGCTAGGAACCTTCGTGGGCGTATGGAGAACAAACCACCAAAATTTCATCGCAATCGGATGAATGGTTTGGGAACGCACTGAGGGCAGACATACATACATTCATTTTTATACAAAGAGGTTGACAGTTACGTTATACTATATGCCCTGTTTAAGTATATTTAAATTTTATAATTAGTAATACTATTTCAGTTTCGTTTACGAACAACATTTAAAGCGAGTTTTACTTCCAAGCCTGTCGTCTGCTTTCGTGTAAGCATGACGCGCAATTTGTAGTGCCAGCACTGCAACTGGTAGGCGTGCCTTGCCCCCCCCCCCCCCTCCCCCAAACGGGTCCACTCCCCCTCACCAGCCAATGTTTACTTCCTCCTCTCCCCGCACTCCACTCACAACTCATCCGTCTTTCAGTTAACACACTTGTAAGAGGCCTACTGCGGGAGGAGTCCTGCGGGTGATGTGAGCTAGTCTATTTCCAACCTGCGACCACGTTTTCTTTTGGGATGGTGTTCCAGATCGTCATGTGGAATAGATTTAGTGCAACACAGTCCGTGCCATTTCAATTCGAAAAAGTTTCTCTCGCGCCACCACTTTGTCATTAACAACTCGTATCACTGCGACTGACATTGGTGGGGAGAAAAGATTGATGTATATTAATCCACACACGCACCCAGTTCGTTCTAGGACGGACGATTTGTCTTGGATGTCTGGGTGGTGATTGGAAGACTTATTGCCGTGGCTAAACGTAAGTTGTCCTCGTCACATAAGTGGCACCAATGTAGTATTGTCTAGCGATTTCTGAAATGGAATGTCTCGTGCGTCTAGCTCCAATTACCATTCCGCATTCAAAGACTGTTAATTCCCGTTGTGTATCCATAATCACGTCGGACACCTTGTCACGTGAATCACATGAATACGCAGCTCCGCCAATACTCTGCCCTTGTGTATCTTGTGCATTTCGCAATCAGTGTAGAAAAAATGGTTCTCAGTGCCTCACTTATTATCCCAGTTTACGTGATTCAGTGAAAGAACCGCAGACGATCCTTGAAGTCCACCACAATATCACGTATTGTAAACTCGTAATGTCATGGAATAGCGGTAATTCTTAGTAGTAAGCATTGACTCTATGTGGATTACCGTGGAAAAGTGGAGTTTGGGGCGGGGACAAACTGAGATCTACACAACAGCAAAAAGAAATTAATAGTAACATATAGGAAACGTAAGTAGGAAATAAGCAGGAAAAAAGAGGAAACCAGCACAGAATTCCTAAAAGAAAAAGCTTTACACAAATAACGAAAATTTACGAAAACATGATAAATCTTGGATGCGATAACTAAAACTGAGCTACGGAAGCCAATTCTAGTTATCGACTCCATGATTATTTTCAGTATTTTCGTAACAAATGTGTGCAGATCTTTGTTATAGAATTTGTATTTTTGGTGTTGCTTTCTGTGCTTCTGCGAGAAACAGGAAATCTTGTAATCGGTAACTAGAATTGGTTTATAAACTGCAATTCTAGTTGTCGATTCCACGGTTTGCTATTTATCGCGTTTTTGCACGATGCGACACAATACAGTTAAATACTAAACGAGTTAGCAACCAACACCTCATGAAAACGACATAATGAAGGAATGTGGACTCGACTATTAAAGCGGTACTACATGTAAAAATTCTAAAAGAATGCACAGGTGTATGTAGTGGTTCGTTATAGGATTTCGGCTTTTGGCGTTCCTTTACTACTAATGTTGTTGCAATAGGTCTGTGTAGTGCATTCTGTGAGGAATGCCACGCATGGTGTCACTGTAATCGTCGATTCCACGTTCCGTTATTTTTCGTGATTTTTACCGGCTGTTAACTATTTCGTTAAGGACTTGTCATTTTTGTATCGCTCGCTATGCTAGTGGTAAAACGCGAAAAATAACGAACGTTGCAATCAAGAACTAGACTAGACCTACATAAAGACAAGAACGAAAGAAATTAATAATAAACACTTAAAGAAAAATTACGAAAATCAACGAACCGTGGAATGGAGAACTAGAATTGACCTATATAGCTGTCCTTCAGAAATCGTGCCACATTCGGAAACAAACACATATAATTGCACATCGTTTCACATGCCACAATGTAAGCTCTTAGACTCTTGCCCAACACACACTCGCAGCAATTTAAGCTGCACACAGGTTCCTGCATAAGAACACCCTCAGAAATCGCAAAATATTTGTAACGAACAGCATAGTTTATTTCAGTTACTAAGACAACCATAGGTAACATGCAATAACAAGCCACTTACATCCTTCGTGTTGTAAGTTCATGGCGTCATGATGGATGCGACTTGTCAAAGCATGTTGATCCGACACTTGAATTGACTCAAAATAGAATTTAATGCTTGAAATTCATCTATAGTCCGTTACAAATTCTTACAAAAATATATTATTGCTTACGATAGGGCCATGGAAAACGTGTGTTCAAGAATGCGAGGCGATGTATTAAACTTGTCGAACGTTATTCAAACAAACGAATACAGCAAGCACTTGACATGGCAGCTTCGTAGGAGCACAGTCTGTAGTATTTCGATCTGAATCTAAATACTAGATTTATAAAATTGTTTCTTCAATATAAACTGCCTTAGACGAACGGTGATAAGTAGTCTAAACGACCGGTTTGCAAAATTAAATTGCCCTGAATATAACTTTTTTTGTGGAGGATATCCGTCTTCATCAAACGTACATGACGTTAGAATTAATGTTATGCGCCTGCAGAAAGGTGCAATCGATTTAACGCCTGTTTTGACTGCGAAGGATTAGTAGAAATCAGATGCTGGTTGATAACTTACCAAAGACCGCTATTATCGCCCGTGCTCCTACTGCATTTCACGATTTTTCTAAGGTTTGGCTGAATGCGGGCAGGAACAAGCGTGTTTCTCACCATTCGACTCGCTCAGACTGTTGCTAAGAAACGGCATTAGACGTTGAAGAGACCCCTGTATTGTTGAAAACTGCGTCACGACGCGTTTTTGTTTTGTTTACTAAAACGTGGACTATTATCTCCGTACAACAAAATAAACTGTGCAGTGATGAGACCAGCGACGTTAATAGGTTGTAGCGTCTGCGGCATTGCCAAGGAGAACGGGGTATCTCTGGCGCCCAAGGAAAGAAATCATGAAACTTTAAGACAGGAGGGGAAGATGGATAAAAATAGTGATATGGATCAGGCAACACAAATATTTCGCTATGTTAACGTACACAAAGTAGTTTATTTTTGTTTTGTTTTGGACCTCTTGTTCCATAGGGACAAATTTAGGAGCAAATCTCCGCGGTCAAGGAACGAGTCAGTACATGAAATTAACAAGAGAAACATTATTAACGCATAACATTTACACGAATCGTATGCAAATGACAAGCTGCTGACTAAAAGCTTTCATAATCAACAATATAACATACGAATGTTCTTTCTTTTATCCGGGAACTCCCTGGCAGAACAGGAGAGTTCTTGAGAAAATTCTTCATGGTGGCTTGTTCAAAATGGATGCACGAGAATACTGCACGCCTTTCTACACAAGAGACAAGGAGGTGCAATCCAAATGCAGGTTGGATATCTGCCCACTATTAACTGAGAGAGAGCTGCTACTTCTCGCGAATGAGCTCATATTATTAACAGTGAACGGCATTAAAGAAAAATTATATTGTGGCTCCAGCGCCGGAATTCCAACACCCCCTAACAGGCCTCGACAAGAGGTTCGCGAACGTATACCACATTTTGCTTGAACTGCACCTTTCCGGGCCAAAAATAGCCTTCGATAACGGGAAGAGTTACTCCAGAACATGATACCTTATGTCATAAGCGAATGAAAGTAAACAAAGTAGACTAATTTCTGTGTCGGATCATGTTTATTACAGATTCTGTTCGAACGGTGAATACTGCAGCATTACGTTTCTGAACAAGATCCTGAACATGGGCTTTCCATGACAGCTTACCAACTATCGCAACTGTTTATAACCACTAATCTTATGACCATTCTCTGTAATCAAAATATCCATTTTATTTGAATTGTCTGTTAGAAACTAGATAAAATGTGAGTCTTCTTGTGATTTAGCCTCAACTCCTTTTTTTCTAAAAGCTTTGAACTTCTGTCTCAAACTGCACTATTTGATATTCTTTTCTATGCTGCATTGAACGTCCTTCAGTTTTATCCTAGAGCCATCGGCAAACAGAAATATCTCAGAATCACCTATCATATTAAAAGGCATAACATTTATATACATAAGAAACGGCAACGTCCCAGTGCAGACCCCTAACCCCCCCCTCCCCCTTTTGCTTCCTCCCCTCTCCCCTTACACAACCGTCCTCCAGACAGACTCGCTGTCATAGCCGTTGCCATTACCGTGGATATACCGCATTTCGCTGTATGTTCTTAATGTACGATTGGAAGCAACTGTCAGTTACTCATTCTATAATGGTCTAACTACTGCAGTAATATTTTTGGATCAACATAAACACTTTAATTACATGAAAGAAGACGGCTAGCGTCCTCGAATTTTAGTTTCATCCGTCCAGTGGATCACAAAGAAAAGAGAATACAGCACTTGTAGAACCAAGTTGATCCTTAGCAGATTATGTGAATTGGAGTGATTAATTACCCTTATATATACAGACTTTTCAATAACTTTAGCAACCGCCAATCACATAGAAAAAAGTCTTATACTGCTTACATTATCCCTTTCTCCATTTTTATACAGAGGTTTCGCTACTGAGTACTTTCATCGTTCAGGAAACTGACCATTCCTAAAGGAAAAATTACAAATATGTCTAAGTGCTGGGCTAACATATGCAACACAGTGCTTTAGTATTCTGGTACATACCCCACCATGTCCATGAGACCCCTTAGTCTCCAACGATTTAATTATTGACTAAAACAAAAAGAAATGGTACAAATGGCTCTAAGCACTATGGGACTTAACATCTGAGGTCATCAGTCCCCTAGACTTAGAACTACTTAAACCTAACTAGCCTAAGGACATCACACACATCCATGCCCAAGGCAGGATTCGAACCTGCGACCATAGCAGCAGCGCGGTTCCGGACTGAAGGGCCTAGAACCGCTAGGCCACCGCGGCCGGGACTCAATCTTCCCCTTTTCAGTATCACGGAGGTGTATTTTAGAGATCAGTTTGGAAAGCCATTTTTAAGAGAGTTAAGTGATTCCTTTTATTATAAACTTTTTATTTAATTCTCCTTCTATATTGAGAAAGTGATTGTGAAATACTGTAGCTATACCTGAATTATCAGTAACAGAAACATATTTTACTACATAGTGACTTTAAATTCTCGTGATTGTGAAACACTATAGATACATCTGACTTATCAATAGCAGACACATTTTATGCTCCATAGTGGCTTTATATTTTTGACCTTGTGCTGACCACATGCCCCTCTGTATTCGCACCCCGTGATGCTGACCAGACACTTACATTACATACATAATGTATACCTGTAAATTTATTGGATTATTAATAGCCTTGTAGAAGGCATTTTCATTCTTCCTGTAATGTAAATTGCTGTTACTTAACACAATCAAGGCGTAGTTCCCACGCGCATCTATTTAGCGCCCTCTGCTTCCCAACTTTTCCTTATCGCTTGAGCCTGTACCTTTCAACAGCTGGCATTTGTCACTAGTATTGTGAATACTTATGTTATGAAAATATTTTATCCTTTGAACTCCTGTCATAATTTCATGTAGACAAGAGCCATTACCAGTGGCCCAATACATTTCTGCATTTATTCCGAGTGTCATCTGGCTGCTGCCATCTTAAAACATGGCATGTTATGTTTCTGGTTTTTATATCAATTTTATACATGACAAGAGAAATTCGATCGATTGAAAACAAATAGATTTTAATAAATCCTACATTTCTAAATGAGTGCTGGCACGTACGTAGCCCGTTTCCTCTTATATTAAAAGAACCAGCGGCAGGTAGGCTTAGAGGCTCACCTGAACATACATTTTCGTCTCTTCGTTATTGAGAACAACGATAAGTTGCACCGCGCCGCCGTTCCACCCAGCCCACCAGGCTATTTTACACAGGCAAGGAATTTTGTAAGTATACGTTTCACATTTTACTCAACGCGTCCGTCGATACTGCGGTACACCGATTTAGGTATTTTAGTATTTTGAAGTCGTCATGGTTTTTATTTTTATCCGCAAATTATCTCGACAGATTGTAAGTGACCCTCAAAATAATCCGATTTGACCAAAATGTCTGGGGTTTTGGAAGTCTCTGTCCTGCGTGAGCAATTTAAGCGATGGGAGGACTATACATGTAGGGTGCAATAGGAAGAATACATGATTAAATATGTAGGTGTTGTTTCAGGCTGACACATAGGACATTTTTTTTTTTTTTTTTTTGAAAAATGGCTCTGATCACTATGGGACTTAACTGCTGAGGTCATCAGTCCCCTAGAACTTAGAACTACTTAAACCTAACTAACCTAAGGACATCACACACACCCATGCCCGAGGCACGATTCGAACCTGCGACCGTAGCGGTTGCGCGTTACAGACTGCAGCGCCTAGAACCGTTCGGCCACTTCGGCCGGCTGACTTTTTTGTATTATACATATAGATTCAATTAAACATTTTAATGTATCAGACAGGCAAACAAGAATTGGTTTGCTATTTCCATTCGCCTTAAATGGTACATAAACGTGCTAATAGTTCAAATTTACGCAAAACTACTAGATTCGTATTTATTTAATTTATAGCAGTTTTGCTGAAGTATCACTCTCAAGTAGTACCCAGTAGAGTAGCAAAATACCTCGAAAAATCCAAAGAAACTGATAAAAGGTTACAAAGTACAGTCATGGCGTCGAGGGGCTCGAGTGAAAATAACAATTGTAACGTCGAGGTTTGCATTAATATGTCCGTTACGAACCATGGACCTTGCCGATGGTGGGGAGGCTTGCGTGCCTCAGCGATACAGATGGCCGTACCGTAGGTGCAACCACAACGGAGGGGTATCTGTTGAGAAGCCAGACAAACGTGTGGTTCCTGAAGAGGGGCAGCAGCCTTTTCAGTAGTTGCAGGGGCAACAGTCTGGATGATTGACTGATCTGGCCTTGCAACATTAACCAAAACGGCGTTGCTGTGCTGGTACTGCGAACGGCTGAAAGCAAGGGGAAACTACAGCCGTAATTTTTCCCGAGGACATGCAGCTTTACTGTATGATTAAATGATGATGGCATCCTCTTGGGTAAAATATTCCGGAGGTAAAATAGTCCCCCATTCGGATCTCCGGGCGGGGACTACTCAGGAGGATGTCGTTATCAGGAGAAAGAAAACTGGCGTTCTACGGATCGGAGCGTGGAATGTCAGATCCCTTAATCGGGCAGGTAGGTTAGAAAATTTAAAAAGGGAAATGGATAGGTTAAAGTTAGATATAGTGGGAATTAGTGAAGTTCGGTGGCAGGAGGAACAAGACTTCTGGTCAGGTGATTACAGGGTTATAAACACAAAATCAAATAGGGGTAATGCAGGAGTAGGTTTAATAATGAATAGGAAAATAGGAATGCGGGTAAGCTACTACAAACAGCATAGTGAACGCATTATTGTGGCCAAGATAGATACGAAGCCCACACCTACTACAGTAGTACAAGTTTATATGCCAACTAGCTCTGCAGATGACGAAGAAATTGAAGAAATGTACGATGAAATAAAAGAAATTATTCAGATAGTGAAGGGAGACGAAAATTTAATAGTAATGGGTGACTGGAATTCGAGTGTAGGAAAAGGGAGAGAAGGAAACATAGTAGGTGAATATGGATTGGGGCTAAGGAATGAAAGAGGAAGCCGCCTAGTAGAATTTTGTACAGAGCACAACTTAGTCATAGGTAACACTTGGTTTAAGAATCATGAAAGAAGGTTGTATACGTGGAAGAACCCTGGAGATACTAAAAGGTATCAGATAGATTATATAATGGTAAGACAGAGATCTAGGAACCAGGTTTTAAGTTGTAAGACATTTCCAGGGGCAGATGTGGACTCTGACCACAATCTATTGGTTATGACCTGTAGATTAAAACTGAAGAAACTGCAAAAATGTGGGAAATTAAGGAGATGGGACCTGGATAAACTGAAAGAACCAGAGGTTGTACAGAGTTTCAGGGAGAGCATAAGGGAACAATTGACAGGAATAGGGGAAAGAAATACAGTAGAAGAAGAATGGGTAGCTTTGAGGGATGAAGTAGTGAAGGCAGCAGAGGATAAAGTAGGTAAAAAGACGAGGGCTGCTAGAAATCCTTGGGTAACAGAAGAAATATTGAATTTAATTGATGAAAGGAGAAAATATAAAAATGCAGTAAATGAAGCAGGCAAAAAGGAATACAAACGTCTCAAAAATGAGATCGAGAGGAAGTGCAAAATGGCTAAACAGGGATGGCTAGAGGATAAATGTAAGGATGTAGAGGCTTATCTCACTAGGGGTAAGATAGATACTGCCTACAGGAAAATTAAAGAGACCTTTGGAGAGAAGAGAACCACGTGTATGAATATCAAGAGCTCAGATGGCAACCCAGTTCTAAGCAAAGAAGGGAAGGCAGAAAGGTGGAAGGTTTATACAAGGGTGATGTACTTGAGGACAATATTATGGGAATGGAAGAGGATGTAGATGAAGACAAAATGGGTGATACGATATTGCGTGAAGAGTTTGACAGAGCACTGAAACACCTGAGTCGGAACAAGGCCCCCGGAGTAGACAACATTCCATTAGAACTACTGACGGCCTTGGGAGAGCCAGTCATGACAAAACTCTACCAGCTGGTGAGCAAGATGTATGAGACAGGCCAAATACCCTCAGACTTCAAGAAGAATATAATAATTCCAATCCCAAAGAAAGCAGGTGCTGACAGATGTGAAAATTACCGAACTATCAGTTTAATAAGTCACAGCTGCAAAATACTAACGCGAATTCTTTACAGACGAATGGAAAAACTGATAGATGCGGACCTCGGGGAGGATCAGTTTGGATTCCGTCGAAATGTTGGAACACGTGAGGCAATACTGACCTTACGACTTATCTTAGAAGAAAGATTAAGAAAAGGCAAACCTACGTTTCTAGCATTTGTAGACTTAGAGAAAGCTTTTGACAATGTTGACTGGAATACTCTCTTTCAAATTCTAAAGGTGGCAGGGGTAAAATACAGGGAGCGAAAGGCTATTTACAATTTGTACAGAAACCAGATGGCAGTCATAAGAGTCGAGGGGCATGAAAGGGAAGCAGTGGTTGGGAAAGGAGTGAGACAGGGTTGTAGCCTCTCCCCGATGTTATTCAATCTGTATATTGAGCAAGCAGTAAAGGAAACAAAAGAAAAATTTGGAGTAGGTATTAAAATTCATGGAGACGAAGTAAAAACTTTGAGGTTCGCCGATGACATTGTAATTCTGTCAGAGACGGCAAAGGACTTGGAAGAGCAGTTGAACGGAATGGACAGCGTCTTGAAAGGAGGATATAAGATGAACATTAACAAAAGCAAAACGAGGATAATGGAAAGTAGTCAAATTAAATCGGGTGATGCTGAGGGAATTAGATTAGGAAATGAGACACTTAAAGTAGTAAAGGAGTTTTGCTATTTAGGAAGTAAAATAACTGATGATGGTCGAAGTAGAGAGGATATAAAATGTAGACTGGCAATGGCAAGGAAAGCGTTTCTGAAGAAGAGAAATTTGTTAACATCGAATATAGATTTAAGTGTCAGGAAGTCATTTCTGAAAATATTTGTTTGGAGTGTAGCCATGTATGGAAGTGAAACATGGACGATAACTAGTTTGGACAAGAAGAGAATAGAAGCTTTCGAAATGTGGTGCTACAGAAGAATACTGAAGATAAGGTGGATAGATCACGTAACTAATGAGGAGGTATTGAATAGGATTGGGGAGAAGAGAAGTTTGTGGCACAACTTGACTAGAAGAAGGGATCGGTTGGTAGTACTTGTTCTGAGGCACCAAGGGATCTCAAATTTAGCATTGGAGGCCAGCGTGGAGGGTAAAAATCCTAGAGGGAGGCCAAGAGATGAATACACTAAGCAGATTCAGAAGGATGTAGGTTGCAGTAGGTATTGGGAGATGAAGAAGCTTGCACAGGATAGAGTAGCATGGAGAGCTGCATCAAACCAGTCTCAGGACTGAAGACCACAACAACAACAACGAATAGGTGTGCCAATTCATTCAGCCTCTCTTCTTATATTGTCGAGCACAGGCAGCTAAAATTTCGCTCACAAGGGCAACCTCATACAGGAGGACAGCAAATATTTGAAGAAGTGTTTTGGAAGAATTGAAATAAAGAATCAGAAGGATTTGCATTACTCACGGTAATTGCATTGATTGGAGATACTATGGTGACACTGTTTCTATGTACAGTAGAGTTGAAGCAACGCTGCAAAATACTGAATGGCCTTTCAAACTGCCTTCTTTATTGACAACAAACACACATTACACTGGACAAACAAAAAATTTACTTCCAGTGGCCGGCCGGTGTGGCCGTGCGGTTCTAGGCGCTTCAGTCTGGAACTGCGTGACCGCTACGATCGCAGACTCGAATCCTGCCTCTGGCGTGGATGTTTGTGATGTCCTTAGGTTAGTTAGGTTTAAGTAGTTCTAAGTTCTAGGGGACTGATGACCACAGATGTTAAGTACCATAGTGCTCAGAGCCATTTTACTTCCAGTAGATAACTGGGTCGAAAGTTGTTCTTTAAGTTGATGGATGAAGAATCCATAGCTAAGTGACTCCCAGCTAGTCTCTTCACTTCTTTATGTGGTTGGAGGTACCTACTTTGATATGTTTGGAAAGCGACTTGAAGCTCACTCTCATTTTGATAGGCGTATTCCATACCACGTGACCCCTCCTCCTAAAATCATTCGTTTTTTTCCCTACGTGAAAGACATCTATTTACTTTACCAAATTTTCGTACAAAGGTACTAACCAGTTCATACGTCTTCTTGGGTGATCTATTTTCAAATGCACGGAAATATTTGCGCAAATACAGATTTAGTAATATTATGAAACTGTTCGGCATCCATTCTACATTATATGAGTTGAAGGTCATACAGTTTCGTGAATATTCCTCTGCTGTTTTCCTTCAATTTCTTTACACCTGAAACTCCTTTCACGTGATTTTCAGTCATAATGAAGAGTGAATAATATAAAGAAAGCATTTTGGTCTAGCAAATTTCTATTGTATTTAGCATAAGCCCAAACATTTCGGGGGGAGGGAGAGGGTCACAGGTCCCCTACTCCCCCTTGCATGTGGGTCTGGTTGTGTAAGTGTATGTAGAGTGTAAAGTGTAGTAAATAGACTGCTCCTCTGATAGGTACAATGGGTCAAATGTGGCTGGGAATTGTGTCGATTTGAGCTTGGACATGGGTACTTCTTTCTGAGTTGCTTCAACCCTATTACAAAGTTCACTAATCGTAGTGGCGGCGTGTAGATTGTACCAGTCTTTAGTTGCCCCATGACTCAATGTTTTCAGTGGAGAGATCACGGGTACGTAGGGACCAGAGTGACAATTGAACTCGTTCTGTATTGAGACATGTCACACTTGGCTGAATCACCAGCTTTAACGTGTCAGAAATGTAAAGCCTGCTGTTGAGACTAATGGCTCTGTGGATCAGAAGTAATCATGTATGTTCTGTATGACTTCGTACACTATGATAAAGAGAGGTGGGCTACAGAGTGAAGAGGCTGCTGTTCTTGTAGGCATGCTGGATAGGAGCAGAAATGATAAACGAAAAAGGTAACGTAACAAATAGAAGATTTGCTTAACTTGTATTTCTCCAAACATACAAAGATCCATTACAAAGAGTGTAGCAAGGAACATAGTCCAACCACTACAAGAGCAACAACGATGGCCATGGAGCCACGACTAGGTGGCCTCTGCGTTGCTTCCTGTAGCGATGTGGCCATCCTATACTGCGGTGTCATGCTGGAAGCTTGGTCCATCGGGCGCATACGATTGGCTCCGCCAGATACCGCGCGGCAGCTATCAGCTTCAGACAGAAACTTGCAGTTCCGCTGATTTGACTCCACCTGGGGTGGTATCGATAGATGATACCACAGTGTCGTCTACCCAGTGGTACTTCATACCATGAGGCTAGGTGATGGGCATCTATGATGATGACGAATGTAGTCTGATATCGTTCATTCCACTTGGGGCCTCCACACTCTCATGCATCCATTGTGATGCTGTAGGAGGCCTGCTCTGGACCAGGACTCATCTGAAAAGATGACGTGTTTCCAGTTCTGTGTCCAGTGTTTACGGGCACACCACTGTCATCACAGCTCTGTCTGCTGCCACGTAAGGGAAGTTGCAGCAATAGTCACCGTGCTGACAGTCCATGTTGCCCTAGATATCATGACACTGTGGGTGTAGATATTACGTTGATGGATAAGTTCATAGCGATTTCGTTTCGCATGTTGGTATTCCGGTTTTTGTGGGTTTATATACCGACTGTAATTTTTTATTTGTGATTCACTGTTGCTATTTGAGTATGCATATTGTCATTCTGTCGTTTGGAGATAGTGAGTCGAGCTGTGGATGCTAGAAAATTGAGTGCCCAGTGAAGAAATCGGAATATTTCTGACGTATTCTTCTGTTTTAGTTCAGTAGAGGGATGTTAGCAGTGTAGGCAGCCAGAAAAACGCGCGCCGTGTATGACAATGCCATTGGGCAGAGCACGGAAAGAAAATTTTTTAAAGTGGTTGTAGAGTTACTTTGACGTTAGTGTGCTGGCGTAGGCCATCGCCAGTCCACCGGTCGGCAAAGATGTTGTGAGAATATCGATAGTAGGTGCTGGATGAAGCACACCTATCAGGAGAGAGGCCAAAGACAGAGTCGCAAGCAACACGCTGCCAACGCCCTCTCAACTGCAAGTATTTAGATGGCCGTCGATGACCGGAGGGCTCAGTCTCAGTCACAAGCGCAGTCACTCAATCACTAGCTGTCAATGACGCACCAACGAGCACATCAGTTTGTCGTCTGTCATTCATAGCATAGCAGGACTTTTACTTGAGCAGCAGTGAGGCTAACGTGGACTATTACGGAAGAGCTTGTACCACAACGCATGGACGCTGTAAAGCTAAGTAGCAGCTATCTGTTTAAGTGAATAAAGAGCCCCATTAACACATGTGTGCAGTTGTGTTGCAGAAAGAGGATACCGGCCATCAAACAACATCCTTTCCCTTGATTCCTGTGGTACAAGACTCTGCACTGTCGATGAGGACACAAAAACTAGTGACTGTAGACGTT
Source organism: Schistocerca gregaria (assembly GCF_023897955.1). Taxonomy (NCBI): domain Eukaryota; kingdom Metazoa; phylum Arthropoda; class Insecta; order Orthoptera; family Acrididae; genus Schistocerca; species Schistocerca gregaria. The sequence goes on along the minus strand of NC_064922.1, from coordinate 350,203,654 downwards.
CAGGAATACATTCGTGGTTTGATGAAGACAGTTTAAAGGCGTTAATCCTCAGTGATCCACATCAGTATACTCGAGACCTGGCAGATGTTATGAACTGTGGTCATTCCACCATTGTGCGACATTTGCATGCAGTGGCGAAGGATAAAAAAATAGTGTGCAAGGCTACCGCATGCTCCAAGACAAAATCACAAAGCTCAACTGGTGGCAGTGTGTGCATCTCTGTTTGCTCGTCATCAACTGGCACGCGAACAACACCGGCCGTTCCTATCCTGTCTTTTTACTGGTGACAAGAAATGGTGTCTTCATGCTAACATAAGGGAAAGACAGGAATGGTTCAGCCCAAACAAAGCTGAAACTCCCTGTAGAAAGACATCCGCACATCTACAAAAGGTAATGTTATGTATCTGGTGGAACTGTGACGCTGTGGTGTACTACGAATTGCTTCCCCGGGGTTTAACCATCACTGCTGATATCTATTGTCAACAACTAAGACATCTTATAGTCACAATCTAATAGTTTTTCTCTATTTTGTCGAAAGTCGACATGTCTGACCATGTCTGACCATGGTCTGAAGAAAATAAACCTTTTTAAACCATAAATGCGGCTGGTAACTGTTTTTTTATAAATTATAAACCTAAGAGTTTTTATTAAAAACGAAATTCCTCCAACTGTGGGTAAGATTTCATATTTATTTGGCTACTAGTTTCAACGTTGCGTCAACGCCATCTTCAGGCCTGTGCACTTTGATGATATCAATTGTGTATGGTTGAGTAGTCGAAGACCAATACATGCTCCACATGGACAAGGGGCAGTAACTAGTGTCACCATCATCATCCAGTTTAAATATGGATGGTTGGGGAGTCATTCCGCACTCATCTTATTCACTCCTCAGCTGTTCACCTTTTCCACTCTCTCGAGCAGTCTTCAAGGAATTTCCTTTCCAGATTAAAATAAGCTCCGAACAACGCTCGACGAGTCCTTCGCCTCAAAACCACGTGATCCCTACACCCCTTTAGGATAACGTAATATGAAAGTAGTAAAGCGTGCTACATAGGCACTTTCCAGACAATCACAAGAGAAGTGTTACGCGTTATTGATGTAGCGTGCATTACAACTCTGAGCACGAGGTCGCAGGCGTTAAGTGATTAGCGTCCAAGCTCCGTGATCGGTGGCTCGCCGTATCGAGTCCGCCCATTTTTTCTTTATATTTTTTCCAGCACTAGTCATATTATTTTGTACATATTGCATTTACACTGAAGCACCAAAGAAACCGGTATAGGCATGCGTAGCGGTCGCCCGGTTCCAGACTGAAGGGCCTAGAACCGCTCGGCCACATCGGCCGGCTATGCGTATTCAAATACAGAGATACGTAAACTGGGAGAATTTGGCGCTGCGGTTAGCAACGCCTAGATAAGACAACAAGGGTCTGGCACAGTAGTTAGATCGATTACTGCTGCTTCAATGGCAGGTTATCAAGATTTAAATGAGTTTGAACGTGGTGTCATAGTCGGCGCACGAGCGATGGGACACGGCATTTTCGATGTAGCCATGTAGCGGGGATTTTCCAGTACCACAATTTCACGAGTGTACTGTAAATAACAGGAATCCAGTAAGATGTCAAATCTCCAACATCGCTACAGCCGGGAAAAGATCTTGCAAGAACAGGACCAAAGACGACTGAAGAGACTCGTTCAACGTGACAAGAGTGCAATCCTTCCGCAAATTGCTGCAGATTTCAATTCTGGGCCATCAACGAGTGCCAACATGCGAATCACTCAACAAAATATCATCGATATGAACTTTCGAAGCCGAAGACCCTCCCGTGTACCCTTGATAACTGCACAAAACAAGGCTTTACGCCTCGCCTGGATCTGTCAACACTGACATTGGACTGTTGATGACTGGAAGTGTGTTGCTTGGTAGGACGAGTCTCGTTTGCGTGGAGCGGATGGAGGTGTACGGGTATGGAGACAACGTCATGAATCCATGACCGCTGCATGTCAGTAGGGGACTCTTCGTGATGGTGGAGGCTCTGTAATGGTATGGGTCGTGTGCAGTTGTAGTGATACTTGAGCCCTTATACGTCTAGCTGCGACTCTAACGAGTGACACGTACGTAAGCATCCTGTCTGATCACCTGCATCCATTCATGTCCATTGCGCATTCCGACGGACTTGGGAAATTCCAGCAGGACAACGCGACACCCCACACGTCCAAAATTACTACAAAGTGGCTCCAGGAACACTCTTCTTAGTTTAAACACTTCCGCTGGCCTCTAAACTGCCCAGATATAAACATTATTTAGCATAGCGGGAATGCCTTGGAACGTGCTGTTCAGAAAAGATTTCCACCCAATCGTACTGTACTTATTCATGGTGTCAATACCGTCCAGCACTACTTCAGACGTTAGTGGAGTCCATGCCACGTAGTGTTGCGGCACTTCTGCGTGCTCGCGGGGATACCTACACGATATTAGCCATGAGTACCTCTTTCTTTGCCTCTTCAGTGTAGAAGGTAATATGATGAAAACAACACGTGTATTTGCATGAACATTTATTGAATTAGCACTTTCATTGGGCTGTTTACTAATTTTTATAATTATAACAAATATTATGCGACTTTTATTTATACAGGCAAGTTGAAACTTTTATCAAGTTCATATTTGATTCACAACGAACGAGGAATTGTTTCTCGTGAAGATACTATTAAAATACATTCAATCGCACATCGCCAATTTTCGGCGTCAATATTTACGAAAACGTTGCTTTACGCAAGGCTTGCATCCAAATTGCCAGAAGAAAAGAGAAATTTTTAACATTGTCATCGAGCTTTGTTTTCATTTAGAAACATTGAAGATTCACTGTAGCATTGAATAAAGTTTTTTACACCTTTATTCGTCTATGTTTGATTTGGGATTTCCAAACCTGTCTCCCGTCCTGGAAACCTGTGTACTCAGATCGAAGTATCCAAGTGAAAAGCAGTTCTTACCCGGCTGCAAGTATAAGGGAATTCGGAAACCATGACAGGCATACATTTTCAGGAAAACTTTATGCGTTTAGTTGTTTACTTGTCGATGATTATAAATACAATATTTGTTAAGACAATAAAAATTAGCAAACAACCAAATAACACTGGAAATTCAATAAAAATTCGTGCAAATACATGTGTCTTTTCATCATATTACCTTTCAAATGTAAGAAATAGTACGAATTGTGTTTAAAAACAATAAACTAAGGAAAAACATTAGCGGAACGTGATCCACCAATGGCGGAGCTTCGACACTAACTACGTGGCCGCTGCCACCTCTTACTTAAGGTGTCGCAAAGCACTGCTGCATCACTGACACTTAAAGTTTCTGTTGTGAATTTCTCGAAATCGCCTAAGTAGTACGTCTTACTATTTGCACATTATTTTGTCCTAATGGACTATGAAAGCGTACGAAGTTTGAAGTAAATGCGTGATTCGAAAGTCGTGGCCTCCCCTTATGAGCTTTATTGAAACCTGTTTATATCCAAGCAACTGATTTTCTCCAGACACAAAAAAGCCTCGCTTTACCCCGGACACTTGTATAAAAATTCTCCACAGGATGCCCCTGGACGCCTTCAAAACGAAGACAAATCCTGAAAAATCTGGACGCATGGCAGCCCTGTGCATGGCGTTGAGTACGGCTCTCGTGAATCCATCGACTCCATATTTACACGACAGTCATGGGATCTCAACGAACGCCAGCTGTAATATTGCGTAACGATTAACTATAATCTCGATAAGCCGTCTGCTATTAGACGATTATCATCGTTCCACGAGGAGTAACACTATCTTCTCATAATCAACCGACACTGATAGGTGATTTCTAAATGAAAAACAAGCTGAATAATCTTTCCCCATACTCAGAATAGAAAACGTGAATCATCTAAAATTTGCACCGCAAATATTGTGAAAGTGTTATTGAAATGCTGTTTTCACAGAATGGTTTGGTAGTGAGGGGCTAGTAGTGTTAGCCAATAATATTATTCTTTGTGAAAACATACCCTTTTTCAGACAGTGCCTATTGACATTAACAGATTGAAGATAGGGAAAATTAGAGTGTCAGAGTAGTTTTTTGCAGGATTATAGTGCTAGTCGTTCACGAGGTATCGCATTTCAAAACGTTTCCACATAGACACTTGTTTGTGCATTTCAACCTGCATAGTTACTAGGTACGATGTTGTTATGTTTGCTTACAGTGTGACTGTGTGTTCTTTGAGTAGTCTCCGACCTGCTAGTCAGTCAGAGTGTGACAGTCCAGGCCGTAGGTCGTGAGTGGAAGATGGGATTTACCAATGCAGAATAAGCTGACATGCACATGGCGTATGGAGAGTGCAGGAAGAATGCCATTCATTCTTGTACGGTGCGTGTGGGAAGATACCCCAACAGACGTCAAGTATCTTGGCACCTATTTATCAACCTTTTCAACCAGTTACGTGTAAGTGGTAGTGTAAGACCTACACAATGTAAAAGAAAGGAACAAGTGACAGCAAAAGAGAAGGAAATTAATGTTCTTGATACTGTTGCAGTAGATACACACGTTATCTCCCTCGAAATCGCACCAGGAAGTGACATGGCTCAGACAAGTACCCTACTTCTCCATCGGCTTACGTTCCATCCCTATCACATCTCCCTCTATTAAGAGCTACATGCAAACGATTATAGAATCGTTTTAACTTTTGTACTTGAGCGTTAATATAGGATACACCAGGGGAATCATTTATCTTGTTTATATGATGACAATGCCCGTTGAAATTCCAGCGTCCATGGAGAATAAACGTGTGGTGTGGGATGGTGAAACACCGGCTCAAAGGTCCGTTTTTCATAGACGAAACAACGAACGCGCACAAGTACCGCAGCCTCCTAACAGACCATCTTCCTCGGATGCTGTCCAGCCCATAGTGCACGAAGTACTAAGGCACCTCTTCACGAATTATTTCCACATCGTTGGACTGGACGCAGAGGATCTGTACCTTGGCCGGCTCGTACCCTGGATATGTTGGCTGTAGACTTTTTTCTGTGGGGAAAGCTGGAAGACGCTGTCTACAAGGGCATCGTAAGAGATGGAGAAGAGCCACCGTGGTACAACAATCGAGTTAGAAAACTGCTGCGGAAGCAAAACAAAATGTCCAGGCACTGTGACCAAAATGGTACTGAAACAGAGGATGACAGACTTAAGGCCGAAATACTAAATGTCTTTTTCCAAAGCTGTTTCACAGAGGAAGACTGCACTGTACTTCCTTCTCTAGATTGTCGCACAGATGACAAAATGTTAGATATCGAAATAGACGACAGAGGGATAGAGAAACAATTAAAATCGCTCAAAAGAGGAAAGGCCGCTGGATCTGATGGGATACCAGTTCAATTTTACACAGAGTACGCGAAGGAACTTGCCCCCCTTCTTGCAGCGGTGTACCGTAGGTATCTAGAAGAGCGTAGCGTTCCAAACGATTGGAAAAGGGCACAGGTCATCCCCGTTTTCAAGAAGGGACGTCGAACAGATGTGCAGAACTATAGATCTATATCTCTAACGTCGATCAGTTGTAGAATTTTGGAACACGTATTATGTTTGAGTATAATGACTTTTCTGGAGACTACAAATCTACTCTTTATAAATCAGCATGGGTTTCGAAAAAGACGGTCGTGTGAAACCCAGCTTGCGCTATTCGTCCACGAAACTCAGAGGGCTATAGACACGGATTCACAGGTAGATGCCGTGTTTCTTGACTTACGCAAGGCGTTAGATACAGTTTACCACAGTCGTTTGATGAGCAAAGTAAGAGCATATGGGCTATCAGAACAACTGTGTGATTGGATTGAGGAGTTCCTAGATAACAGTGCGCAGCATGTCATTATCAATGGAGAGAAGTCTTCCGAAGTAAGAGTGATTTCAGGTGTGCCGCAGGGGAGTGTCATAGGACTGTTGCTATTCATACATAAATGACCTGGTGGATGACATCGGAAGTTCACTGAGGCTTTCTGCAGATGATGCTGTGGTGTATCGAGAGGTTGTAACAATGGAAAATGGTACTGAAATGCAGGAGGATCTGCAGCGAATTGACGCGTGGTGCACGGAATGTCAATTGAATCTCAATGTAGACAAGTGTAAATTGCTGCGAATACATAGAAAGATAGATCCCTTATCATTTAGCTACAAAATAGCAGGTCAGCAACTGGAAGCAGTTAATTCCATAAATTATCTGGGAGTACGCATTAGGAGTGATTTAAAATGGAATGATCATATGAAGTTGATCGTCGGTAAAGCAGATGCCAGACTGAGATTCATTGGAAGAATCCTAAGGAAATGCAATCCGAAAACTAAGGAGGTAGGTTACAGTAGGCTTGTTCGCCCACTGCTTGAATACTGCTCAACAGTGTGGGATCCGTACCAGATAGGGTTGATAGAAGAGATAGAGAACATCCAACGGAGAGCAGCGCGCTTCGTTACAGGATCATTTAGTAATCGCGAAAGCATTACGGAGATGATACATAAACTCCAGTGGAAGACTCTGCAAAGAGAGACGCTCAGTATCTCGGTACGGGCTTTTGTTAAAGTTTCGAGAACATACCTTCACCGAAGAGTCAAGCAGTATATTGCACCCTCCTACGTATATCTCGCGAAGAGACCATGAGAATAAAATCAGAGAGATTAGAGCCCACACAGAAGCATACCGACAGTCCCTTTTTTCACGAACAATACGAGACTGGAATAGAAGGGAGAACCGATAGAGGTACTGAGGGTTCCGTCCGCCACACACCGTCAGGTGGCTTGCAGAGTATGGATGTAGATGTACATGTAGACATACCATCAACATCCGATGATATGCAACAACGTATTACTGCTGTCTGCTCGGACATTTCCACTGAAATGCTGACACGTGTGCAACAGTCGTTCTATACCAGACTGGAAGCGTGTATTGGCGCTCCTTGTGATGGTCAGTTATATCATTACTGGTCAGAAGCCAGATAATTAGTGTATGCACTTGCGTTGTCCTATAGTGTGTCTTACCAAAGGTATTGTACAAGTATCGGTGTAGAACTTATCAAAATACGCTATCTCGTAAATTACTGCCACTGAAATCCTGCAACAAACACCACTGACAATCTAATTTACTAAGTTTTAGTGACTGCTGTAATTAACTCCTTCCGTTCGTCACAGGTAATGAACTGACAATCTAATTTAACATGTTTTTCGTTTGTTAATGTAAGTAAACATTGTTTCATTTGAAAAGGTATGTTTGCACCAAAAATACACCTTATAAGTATTATTACAATCTGTTGATTGAATAACAATACGAGCCCCTGACTGCTATCCATTCTGTGAAAACCGCAATCAATAGCATTTGCCATTTCCGCAATATCTGCGTTGCAAGTTTTAGGTGATTCACCCTGTATATAGTGTTACTGCTACCTACTTTGTGTCGTTATGCTGATGCTATTAATTTCCATTTCCATAGGTGTAATACACTTCATTCGAAACTGACATTTGTTGCATGCCGCCTGCGTGATGTTGCAGTTTTAGTGGCTATTAGTGCACTTGACACACTTTCACAAGGCCGCTTCAATAGCGCAACAGTAAGCAAGATAATCCTATGAAGAACTAAATAAAAGAGGAATGGCCAAGTGTCTATGTTTAATACAGTGTGAGACGGTATAGGTCCCTCACAAGGGCCTCATGTCAAAAACTAGTAGTAAGACATATCACAATTCACTGCTACATATCTTATTCGGAATTTGCGCCACTCGTACATCTAACTCAATTCCACGAATGAAGCTACTACTCATACGTCCAAAGCAGTCCACTTGTAGATATCACCTCACTGTCAGTTCATAATTGACAGTGACTGCTGTAATTAACTCCTTCCGTTCGATACGGGTAATGAACTGTCATCCACAAACTTAATTTATCTGACATCCCTATTAATGAGACGATTGCTTTAGCGATGATTCGAATGTCCCACGTCTAATTTCGTTCCGGCATTTATCGTATTTTGATTCAGTTCTCAGCTGACAGTAGCACCGAATATAGTACTATATTTAGCAGTCGAACAAGGTGGCCAATGATTAAGAGCCGGAAGTAATGCTTTTGAGGAAAAAGTGCCAAATCACTCTCTGTTCGCCATATTCTGGTTCGTAGATTCCCTAATTCACTTCAAGCGAGTGGTGGATTCGTTTCTTGAAGTAAGACAGACAATTTCTTCTCGTACGAAAAGTGCAAATGAGCTAGTAGTGTTCTGGCAACTGTGTCCTTGGTTCACGCAGCTGCCACTTGCACAACGCATTCATAATCAACTATAGAGTCAAAATTTTTTCAAGAACGGTCAAGATTCAAAGTTTACAGTACTTTTAGGATATATCAATTTGATACGTAGCAGTAATAATATTTCATGAGTGTATGCAAATTACATTTTCATTTTATTAATATGAATGTGAATGCCACACTATTGATGAAAAGATCTGAAATTACATTCTGAGATGATTAAATCCAGGGAATCAACAAAAATGCCACATCAATAACCCTCGAAGTGGAGAAACAAGGAATTAACTTTAGAAAAGGCTTATTGATGCAATCTACAAGACTGTGTTTGCTTACAAAATTCATCTGTTCACCTTAATGGGTTTACTGCATTCATTTCATGATTTAAATTTTGTAGAGTCGACGGAAACAAATGATTTGAACAAAATGGCTTCTAAAAGCTACAATTGTTTCGGTTGGTTACGTAAAGTATAGCTCAGGGTCAGTATACTACTAAATGAAAGTGGTAAATATTCCAAAACCACCCTCCAACCGGCCGGTAGAATCAGCCTGTAGCAGCATAGGACTACACCAAGGTAGTCCTCGTCTCTCTAGTTTGTCACATTACTGTGCAGCATGCCAGCTGTGATGTAATCACAGACATTGAAAATTTCCCAATCCTCCTTAACTGTCACACTCCCCCTACCCCCCCCCCCCCCCCCCCCCCCACGGCTCTCCCGAGTGTACTACAAAAACTGTGTCATGAAAAACTGAGCATAGAACTAGCAGCCATCATGGATTTTCTTTTTCCACAAGTAATGGTAAATTACTGGTGTGACTGCGTTATGCATCATGGGGACGGGACGTTCTTACGAGAACTGCGGACGAATAACATTCACGTACACTGTTGGCGTGTTCATGCTTGCAATCGGCGACAGAATCCGTGATCCAGGTTGTTAGACCGTTTCTGCAGCTCGGCAAGGGCTGGACGAACAAGCAACAGAAAAAGACTGAAGACGTTACTTCGGAACTGTTTTGTAAACTTCACTATAGGTCAGTGCCGAAACCGCAGACACATCAAGTAATCGCCATAGTTTCGCTTGAATAGAAAAAAATATTTACTAACTGCTGAAGCTGCATATTTCTCGTCATTGTCGCCAATGTTAAAGCAGGAATCTAGGGCATTCACAGATAATAGTAGCTCAGGACCATTCTGTAATGAATAAATAAGTGGTACCCCCGATCCGAGGAGGGGGTAACTGCATCCTCTTGTTACTTCCTCCCTCCACCCCCCCCCCTCCCTGCCCCATCCACTCCTAACGGACGCCCATGAACGGAGTTCTTACTGCTACTCGTACTTCACTGTGGCACTGCAGAACATCAAACGTCGGCGAGCAGGTGCTGAAGCAGATATACAGGGTACGGCCAAACTTTCAGGAAACATTCCTCACACACAAATAAAGAAAATATGTTATGTGGACATGTGTCCGGAAACGCTTACTTTCCATGTTAGAGCTCATTTTATTACTTCTCTACAAATCACATTAATCATGGAATGGAAGCATACAGCAACAGAATGTACCAGCGTGACTTCAAACACTTTGTTACAGGAAATGTTCAAAATGTCCTCCGTTAGAGAGGATACATGCATCCACCCTCCGTCGCATGGAATTCCTGATGCGCTGATGCAGCTCTGGAGAATGGCGTATTGTATCACAACCGTCCACAATATGAGCACGAAGAGCCTCTACATTTTGTACCGGGGTTGCGTAGACAAGAGATTTCAAATGCCCCCATAAATGAAAGTCAAGAGGGTTGAGGTCAGGAGAGCGTGGAGGCCATGGAATTGGTCCGCCTCTACCAGTTCATCGGTCACCGAATCTGTTGTTGAGAAGCGTACGAACACTTCGATTGAAATGTGCAGGAGCTCCATCGTGCATGAACCACAGGTTGTGTCGTACTTGTAAAGGCACATGTTCTAGCAGCACAGGTAGAGTATCCCGTATGAAATCATGATAACGTGCTCGATTGAGCGTAGGTGGGAGAACATGGGACACAATCAAGACATCACCAACAATGCCTGCCCAAACGTTCACAGAAAATCTGTGTTGATGATGTGATAGCACAATTGTGTGAGGATTCTCGTCAGTCCACACATGTTGATTGTGAAAATTTACAATTTGGTCACGTTGGAATAAAGCCTCATCCGTAAAGAGAACATTTGCACTGAAATGAGGATTGACACATTGTTGGATGAACCATTCGCAGAAGTGTACCCGTAGAGGCCAATCAGCTGCTGATAGTGCCTGCACACGCTGTACATGGTACGGAAACAACTGGTTCTCCCGTAGCACTCTCCATACAGTGACGTGGTCAACGTTACCTTGTACAGCCGCAACTTCTCTGACGCTGACATTAGGGTTATCGTCAACTGCACGAAGAATTGCCTCGTCCATTGCAGGTGTCCTCGTCGTTCTAGGTCTTCCCCAGTCGCGAGTCATGGGCTGGAATGTTCCGTGCTCCCTAAGACGCCGATCAATTGCTTCGAACGTCTTCCTGTCGGAACACCTTCGTTCTGAAAATCTGTCTCGATACAAATGCACCGCGGCAAGGCTATTGCCCCGTGCTAATCCATACATCAAATGGGCATCTGCAAACTCCGCATTTGTAAACATTGCACTGACTGCAAAACCACGTTCGTGATGAACACTAACCTGTTGATGCTACGTAATGATGTGCTTGATGATAGTACAGTAGAGCAATGAGTCACATGTCAATACAAGCACCGAAGTCAACCTTACCTTCCTTCAATTGGGCCAATGGCGGTGAATCGAGGAAGTACAGTACATACTGACGAAACTAAAATGAGCTCTAACATGGAAATTAAGCGTTTCCGGACACATGTCCACATAACATCTGTTCTTTATTTGTGTGTCAGGAATGTTTCCTGAAAATTTGGCCGTACCTTTTTGTAACACCCTGTACTATTTGAGCAAAGGATTACGATTTTTAACGGTTTCAACAGACTGGTGACGGGAGCGACACGCGACGCAGGAGAAAGCAAGCAAAAAGACGGGGATGGTGGCATTAAGTAATTTACTTTCCCTTCTAACCAGTACTTTCGTTACGACATGATCGGGCTAACCATCCTTTATTAGACGAAATAATACTAATATAGAAAGATGATTAAGGCGAAACAATAAACGAATGGGAGTTTTGAGAAATAGGCTTGAACATGTGACGTATTATTTTAGAAACGTGTAGTTATTCAATAGAACTAAACGTTTCAACATGGTTCGCTCCTTTAGTGTATGTAGTACATTCTGGTTCAAATTGCATACAATTTCAATTTCTTCCCATAAGTTAAGGAATCGACCTTTCGGCTGTCTCTGGACGATACTTAAGTTACTATCTACGTCAAGAATAGAGTGCTTGTTGCTTGTAGGTAATTAATTAAGGCAGATCTCGAATTACTTAAGTCCTGGTGTTTTGTGAACTGAATAGCGACAGAATGCATTGTTTGTCCAACATAAAATTGTTGGCAGCCATTTCAGTTAATCTGATAGATACCTGATTGTGGGTATGGTTTGTAGTTACGGGTTTCATGTCGTCTAGACTATTGCCACTCTTGGTTCGGTATTTAAAACGCTGAAGTTTACCGGCTTATACCGGCTTTTCTTAACTATTTGCCCACTTCGTGAGAAATAATTCCTATATATCGTATTTTACAATGTACGTTGCATGTCGTATCCTTAACGATAGGTGTAAGACTGATCTCGTGGTTATTATCGTTTTGTCTCTTACGCTATATCTGTTGGTAAAGCACGTCTACTGTTTGCATAGAATATCATTTAGTGTGTGCTGTGTGTCTAATAATTTTCAGTTCACTTTGCTAATATTGTGTACTGAGCGGTACTTGGTTGACTCGTTGCAACATAGCCCACAAAGCTGATGTGTTATATTTGCGCGGGTGGTTGGATGAACTGTGAATGATACTGTTAGTAGGTGTTTCCTTCCTATAAATGCCATACGAAATTTTATTGTTTATTATTATTTACATTTTATTGCCTCCATTGGACCACTCTAGCCAGTTTTATACAAAGAATTGCCCAGTTTCCTGTCAGCCCAGTACTTCTTCATTCTCTGGGGTCTTATCCTTTTTTCTTAATCAGAAATCACCCTTCCTATTGTCTGTTTGTTGATTCTCGTTTGAAGTCTAATTTGTTTATTTGTTTGTCTGTGAGTTTCCTGGTTTTGGCAGTTTTTTTCTTAGGTCTTCCAATGTAAACTGTAGCTCATTCATATCTTCATTGATTTCTGTGATCCACTTAATTTTGTACTTACTATTACACAATTTTTCTATTATTATCCTAATGATCCTGTTCTCTAGTGTTCTGATTAGATGTCCGAAAAAATGTAATGCGTTTCTTTCTGATTGTACTCAATAACGGTTCATTTCCTTGCAGTGTGTTCCATTTGTAGCTACTCTCCAGTGTCCATCTTTTTGTTACAATTTGTTGATGCACGTTCTGATGATTCTTCTTTCTATTTTGAGTATTTTGTCTATCTGTGCAGTGTTAGTTGTTTTCAAGATGATTTCACTTTCGTATGTTATTTCTGGTTGAGTGACTGTTTTGTAACGTTTTAATTTTGTTGCTATTGACAGGATCTTTTGTTGTAGGTGTTCTTGGTGATGTATTGTGCTCTACTCAATTTGTTTATTCTGTTGTGCCATGTTGGCTTTTCATTGAGATTATGTGTTATGATTTCTCCAAGATATTTAAATTTATCTACAGTTCTGATTTCTTGGTTTCCGATGGCAATTTTGTTTATGAGTGGTGGGTCAGTTAACATGATGACTGTTTTTTCAAAGGATATTCCAAGATTAATTTTCTGTGCTGTTGCCTGCAGTGAGACAACTTGTTTGGTTTCCTGAATACTGTTGGACAAGAGAGCAAGGTCATCAGCCAGTCCTAGACAGTTTAACATATTTTGTCTTTAGGTCTTCCAGTTTGGATGTTCTTTGGGTTAATCTTGTACCACTCCCTCATTAAGTATACTAAAGCACAGTTCAACAGCAGGGGTGCCAGGCAATCTCTTTGTCTTAAACCTGTTTTTATGATGAACGGCTCAGAGAGTTCCCCCCTGAACTTGACTTTCGATACACTGTTGGTTAAGGTGAATTCTATCAATTTGGTTAATTTTGTATGGAGCCCGAAATTTCTTAGGATTTTTAACACTGAAGGTCTATGGATACAGTCATATGTATTTTAAAGTCTACAAAGGTTATTACAAGAGGTTTATTTCATTTCTTGTAATATACTATGACTAATTTTAAAATGATAATCTGTTCTGCACAGCTTCTCCAAGGTCTGAAGCCTCCTTGGTGTTCTTTCCCCAATTGCTCTTTAATCCTCTTGTATAGGATTCTGGAGAAAAACTAGTATGTGCAGTCTAAGAGAGAGATATCTCTGTAATTGTCTGGGTTACTTTTATTTCCGTTTTTGTGGAGTGGGTGGATTATGGCTGTAGTCCAATGTTTGCCAAACTTTTCTGTTATCCAGATTTTCGTTAGGGCTATGTTTAAGGATGTTCGAACTGTATCACTGGCATATTTCCACATTTCTGCAAAAACGTTGTCTTCTCCGCATGTCTTATAATTTTTCATCTCCCTGAGTGCTGTTTCCACCTCTTGGATTGTTGAAGGATTTATGAGATCAGGTGGAGACTTGATGGGTGTGCCAGTATTAATTGCTAAAAGTTCCAGGGTTCTTCACAATTCAAAAGTTTACTAAATGCTTTTTCCATGATTTTGACATTTTCCTTCTCATTGTGTGCCATTTTTCCATCTTCCCTTTTCAAAATTAACGTGGGAGGGGAAAATTTTTGTAATTGTCATCCAAACATTTTGTAAAAGTCTCTGGAATTTGTTTTATGGTAATTTTCTTCTATTGAGTCGATTATATCTTTCTGTGACTGTCTTATGGTTAGCCTGATAATTTGTGAGAACTTTTTCCTGATATTTTTGAGGTACAATTTTATTGTATTTTAAGGTAACAAGTACGGCAAAATATGACAAAGAGAAGTTGTCGTGTTCGAGTGTAAATTGTATATTCGTCTGCGCGTTATTTATACCTTGTTTAAATTGTCAGACACGTTCATGGAACCATTGTGTAAGAGAAGTACATCGTCAACATGGCGTCGGTAATGGACTACGTTGCGTAAAAGATTTGAGTGGGACGGAAAGAACTGATGCCGAATATGGCTAACAAAATATATGGCGGTTATACTTGATGGAGGGGAGCCCTTAGCCAGCACCTCAGTTTGCCTCTAAACTATATTATTAAACTAAAGATAATTGTGATTCAATATTAGCTTGAGAAATGTAAATTCGTCAGTAACTTGACGGTCAAGATTAGGGTACTGTTCTAGGTTATTCTCAATGATAGGAATCCTTTCCTTACTTGGTAATTGGTAACGTCTAGGCTAGCTAGATATGTGTCACTCATAATAACAACCTTATCTAAGTGGCAAATAAATTCATCCCTGTTTTTTTTGGGTGTAAGTAGTAGGAAACTGGTAATGTTTGCAGAGAAAACTATGCAGCTCTTTAGTTTGCCAATAATCCAGAGAGTCAATGACATTTGCTGTCGCTCTAGGAGAACACCATTAGCGTTTGCGCCGCACCCTCTTTCACACCTCCGGTGTGGCCTCCCACCCTGCGGCTGCCCAGCGGCGGACGGTGTGAGTACTGTGTTTCTTCTCGGCTTCTGTTTACCATCCCCCCCTCCCCCCACTCCCACCACCCGGACGTTACGGGGTAGCATAGCGGTCTCAGGCGTCTTGTCACAGTCCGTACGGCTCCTTCCATGGAGGTTCGAGCGAGTCCTCCCTCGGGCATGGGTGTGTTTGTTGTCCATAGCGTAGTTAGTCCTCCCCCCATGAACCATGGACCTTGCCGTTGGTGGGGAGGCTTGCGTGCCTCAGCGATACAGATAGCCGTACCGTAGGTGCAACCACAACGGAGGGGTATCTGTTGAGAGGCCAGACAAACGTGTGGTTCCTGAAGAGGGGCAGCAGCCTTTTCAGTAGTTGCAGGGGCAACAGTCTGGATGATTGACTGATCTGGCCTTGTAACAATAACCAAAACGGCCTTGCTGTGCTGGTACTGCGAACGGCTGAAAGCAAGGGGAAACTACAGCCGTAATTTTTCCCCAGGGCATGCAGCTTTACTGTATGGTTAAATGATGATGGGGTCCTCTTGGGTAAAATATTGCGGAGGTAAAATAGTCCCCCATTCGGATCTCCGGGCGGGGACTACTCAAGAGGATGTCGTTATCAGGAGAAAGAATACTGGCGTTCTACGGATCGGAGCGTGGAATGTCAGATCCCTGAATCGGGCAGGTAGATTAGAAAATTTAAAAAGGGAAATGGATAGGTTAAAGTTAGATATAGTGTGAATTAGTGAAGTTCGGTGGCAGGAGGAACAAGACTTCTGGTCAGGTGACTACAGGGTTATAAACACAAAATCAAACAAAGGTGATGCAGGAGTAGGTTTAATAATGACACAGTAGGTAAAAAGACGAGGGCTAGTAGAAATCCTTGGGTAACAGAAGAAATATTCAATTTAATTGATGAAAGGAGAAAATATAAAAATGCAGTAAATGGAGCAGGCAAAAAGGAATACAGACGTCTCAAAAATGAGATCGACAGGAAGTGCAAAATGGCTAAGCAGGGATGGCTAGAGGACAAGTGTAAGGATGTAGAGGCTTATCTCACTAGGGGTAAAATAGATACTGCCTACAGGAAAATTAGGGAGACCTTTGGAAATAAGAGAGCCACTTGTATGAACATCAAGAGCTCAGATGGAAACCCAGTTCTAAGCAAAGTAGGAAAAGCAGAAAGGTGGAAGGAGTATACAGAGGGTCTACACAAGGGCGATGTACTTGAGGACAATATTATGGAAATGGAAGAGGATGTAGATGAAGATGAAATGGGAGATACGATACTGCGTGAAGAGTTTGACAGAGCACTGAAAGACCTGAGTCGAAACAAGGCCCCCGGAGTAGACAACATTCCATTAGAACTACTGACGGCCTTGAGAGACCCAGTCCTGACAAAACTCTTCCATCTGGTGAGCAAGATGTACGAGACTGGTGAAATACCCTCAGACTTCAAGAAGAATATAATAATTCCAATCCCAAAGAAAGCAGGTGTTGACAGATGTGAAAATTATCGAACTATCAGTTTAATAACTCACAGCTGCAAAATACTAACGCGAATTCTTTACAGACGAATGGAAAAACTAGTAGAAGCTGACCTTGGGGAAGATCAGTTTGGATTCCGTAGAAATGTTGGAATACGTGAGGCAATACTGACCCTACGACGTATCTTAGAAGCTAGATTAAGGAAGGGCAAACCTACGTTTCTAGCATTTGTAGACTTAAAGAAAGCTTTTGACAATGTTGAATGGAATACTCTATTTCAAATTCTGAAGGTGGCAGGGGTAAAATACAGGGAGCGAAAGGCTATTTACAATTTGTACAGAAACCAAATGGCAGTAATAAGAGTCGAGGGACATAAAAGGGAAGCAGTGGTTGGGAAGGGAGTGAGACAGGGTTGTAGTCTCTCCCCGATGTTATTCAATCTGTATATTGAGCAAGCAGTGAAGGAAACAAAAGAAAAATTCGGAGTAGGTATTAAAATCCATGGAGAAGAAATAAAAACTTGAGGTTCGCCGATGACATCGTAATTCTGTCAGAGACAGCAAAGCACTTGGAAGAGCAGTTGAACGGAATGGATAGTGTCTTGAAAGGAGGATATAAGATGAACATCAA
Organism: Schistocerca gregaria; assembly: GCF_023897955.1. Lineage (NCBI taxonomy): Eukaryota > Metazoa > Arthropoda > Insecta > Orthoptera > Acrididae > Schistocerca > Schistocerca gregaria. Next base: position 350,186,558 of record NC_064922.1, on the reverse strand, counting down.
CCAAAGCAAAACGAGGATAATGGAATGTAGTCGAATTAAGTCGGGTGATGATGAGGGAATTAGATTAGGAATTGAGATGCTTAAAGTAGTAAAGGAGTTTTGCTATTTGGGGAGCAAAATAACTGATGATGGTCGAAGTAGAGATGATATAAAATGTAGACTGGCAAGGGCAAGGAAAGCGTTTCTGAAGAAGAGAAATTTGTTAACATCGAGTATTAATTTGAGTGTGAGTAAGTCATTTCTGAAAGTATTTGTAAGGAGTGTAGCCACGTATGGAAGTGAAACATGGACGATAAATAGTTTGGACAAGAAGAGAATAGAAGCTTTCGAAATGTGGCGCTACAGAAGAATGCTGAAGATTAGATGGATAGATCACATAACTAATGAGGAAGTATTGAATAGGATTGGGGAGAAGAGAAATTTGTGGCACAACTTGACCAGAAGAAGGGATCGGTTGGTACGACATGTTCTGAGGCGTCAAGGGATCACCAATGTAGTATTGGAGGGCAGCGTGGAGGGTAAAAATCATAGAGGGAGACCAAGAGATGAATACAATAAGCAGATTCAGAAGGATGTAGGTTGCAGTAGGTACTGGGAGATGAAGAAGCTTGCACAGGATAGAGTAGCATGGAGAACTGCATCAAACCAGTCTCAGGACTGAAGACCACAACAACAGCGTAGTTAGTTTAAGTTAGATTAAAGTAGCGTGTAAGCTACTGCTGACCTCAGCAGTTTGGCCCCATAAGATCTTACCACAAATTTACTATTTTTACCACCCGGACCTTACATTTCTAGGCCAGTTTGATTAGTGGGTCCTCCTCTTTTTACTAGTTTTGTCAACATGCAGTGATACGAGTTCTTGCACTGACTCGCCCGACTGCATGTTATGTGTCAGCAAATACAGTAAGTAAGTCCCTTTGTTTTGGCAGCGTGCCTTTTGGTTTTACACACATGTCAAATTTTATTTCTTCACTTCTCTCCTTTGTATGTTTCATAGACCAGAAGACGGGATTTTAAAATCTCGAAACCGGTCAGGGTCTGAATAAATAATTACTACAACTGTAGCGGATCTCGCTAAATTAATTATTTATGCCAGGTGTCGCAACAAGATTTTTTTTCTATCGAAAATGATCATTAAAATACATAAAGGGTGTAAGACTATCCCAGTGACTAAAATGTTTGTCAAAAGGTACGTCAGAACCACACAAAACCTTTGTCAACTATTTCAGTTGTATATCCGCGTCTAAAATATCTGTCAGAATATCTAAACGGCGTTAGTACTTTGATCATAGGCTATATCACTCGTGGTGCGGAGAGTGAACCCCGAGCTCTTGACATTTTCAAAAGTTTTTCAGTATTGCTCCACCTTGCCAAGCATCATTGTTGGAGGGAACTATAATCGATGTTATTCTCTGACAAATATTAATATTGATTGCATTAGATCTACAGCTACTCAAGGATATGTACAAAAAGAAGCTCTGAGGAAAGCTGCAACACTTATCAATTGTAATTACAGTGCCAGTGCTCTCCAAAATGTTTACAGACTCTACTTCTTTTCTTTTCCATAACTGAATGCTAACTGATACCAAGATCTAATCATAATGCTACAAAATACGAAATGTAAACACATAACACAGTTGTAGGTAAACCAACCGGACACATATAATTTTAGGAGGGAGAAGGCATTTTTATAAGATTTTTAATTTGTTATACCACTAAGCCCAAATGTTTTCTTAATATAGAAATATATTCAATATCATCGGAATATATACGTACAACATCTTCAAAGAAAGCGATGAACAATGTTACATACACATAGTGGAAAGCTGGAAGTCGGAAAACACAATCTTTGCAACAAAATAAAATTATTTATGAAATAGATATAGATTTCGATGATGAAAACATACTCTGGTTGCTTATCGTAATTTCCAAGTACAGTTATCTCTGACAAAGAAAAAAAGTTCGTATTTACACCAAAATATTAAAAAAGTAAGAATACTCTGTACCAAACACACATGGGTTTACTGTTGTAATCTAATTTTTCTGTGACATTAAAAAAGTACGCTTGATGCACATAATAGCATTTCATATAAAACTTACAGGTTAAGCAGCAAATGCCAAAGACTATACTTCCATATTGATACCACAATGTACAAGATGCAGTGGTCCCAAAATTAAATATTTTCACATGCATATTGTGTGTGTATATTGCTTATGAAAATACACATGACTCACTTATTTGCACTAGTGATATAACGTACAGGTTAGTTGACACACATAGTTCTATCTTTATGCCACACATTAAATTTGTCAAGATACATAAAAACTTGTACAGTAACATTAGCAAATAAACATGGACACTACAGCTGATCTATCTCAACACTTACAATGCACTTGTCAACGAGTATAGTTTGATTTCAGTACCAAAACAAACAATGTTATTCCTGTATCTAAATTTATCACAACCACATCTTAGTTCAGCTAAAACTGATATCAGTGTTCGCCAGATATTATTGTGACCCCTCATGGTAGGGCATTAGCTTTAGATTGCACCTCAAAACATTTACGATCTTCTGCTGCCAATGACACTTATGCTGTCATGTTGTGGAGACTACATGATACTTCGCTGAAATATCGTACTAAACAACAACAATACAGATGTGTATAGGTAAGTAAAGTGGGTTGCTATGCTTTCAAGAGCTTTTCAGTCATCCAAACATTACATTGACTCTTATGCAAGAACATTAATTTTATACTTTAGTAGAAAACGTTTTGCTGATAATGCTAACTTACACTACCATGCAGTGTAGACCGTTTGACATTGATTCCTACATAAATCACCGTATTACAACAAAATTGTAACGAATTGCCCCATGCATTGTCATGTTAGAGTAAAATTGTAATGAAATGCTGCATATTTCGCTGTGTTTACAAAAAAAAAGTGTGGGTTCCATATACAGCATTTCAAGTAATTTGTATGCTTGCCTTAATTTGTAAGCTAGGCTTATTCTTCATCCGGTGAGAAGGTGAGAAGCAAGTGAAAAGATAAGTTTTATTGTAAAAATATTTTATTCAAATATGCACATACATTTGCACAAATAAAAGTACATTATTTATCTCTACCATTTCTCATACATTCTGTACTTTTTACCCAACGCACTAATAGCAGTCATATTTCATTTTTTTAAATGTTACTCTTTCTAAGCTCTTGATGTCACAATGTATGGTACATGCTCCTTCATTGATATTTTATTAGTAACACTGTGCCTCGATGGAGGAATTCGCAGAAATTCTTCGTGTAGTGCCTGGGTGCCTTTGCAGAAACGATTATATTCACTTCTTGGTGGGTTTCCCATTTTTGAATGATGTATACAGCTTTTACTTTGCAACTTGTTTGTGGACGCATTCTATAAGTTGACTCTCCTAGATGAACTTAACCCTAGGATGCATGGTGTTGGGAATACACACGCACAAATATGCAAGTCCTGTGAGGTACTGTTCTTATTTTAAACTGTGCTCTTTTTGTATAACTGTTTTCTGAAGTTGAATTTATTTTTTAAAAATTTATTAACATATTGAAATATTTCTGAGTGCTACTTAAAGAATCTTGAGAGACGAATATTTTATGAATCTTTGTAGAGAACTGTAAGAGCTTATTTTTATCAGTTGCATATCACTTACATACAACATCTGCAAATAATTATATTAATGCACTTATAAGTTGTAGTTCTACGTGTTATAAGAGTTATTAAGTTCAGTTCCTTGAATTTCAACATCCTTGTTGTTCACAATAACAGGAATTCTAAGCTACATTCTCACAGACAAATATTATACACTTTTCACAATTCTTGCATTTTCCTTAATTTACGGCGTCTGAAAAACAAGAAGCAAAAAATTCCACAATGTTCTTTTCAGATATTGTTTTTACGTATCATTCATCTCATGGAGCTTTTCCTATGTTGTTATGTGGACAATATTTACGCCTTGCTTTTTTTTACCCTGATCTAACTAATTGGTTCAGTGATGACATTTTCTTTTGGACACCACATATGTGCATGGCATCAGTCGTTTTCTTTGGGAGATTAGGGATCTGAATTCGAAGCTCTATCTGTGGTGTTACCATTTCCTCTACTCACCTCATAGGAAAGAAGTCTTCTTTAGGTTCTTCCGCTATGATTTGTCCGACGTTGGACTGAAAATAAAATTTCACTCTTCATCGCTGTAACGTTCATCATATCCACCCATAATGTGAATGGCCTTCTCCTTGTTTGTATCTTGCAGCTGTAATATCGAACCTTCTTGTCCAGTTTATCTATTCCACCCTTTGTGGAATTTTTATTATATCTGGTTCTTAATGGATAGATTTGATCGATGTCTTTGTCATGATGCATTGTGCTAATGAGAACTACAGATTTTTTTTTCTTTTTCGGAACAGAACTCACGATCGTGATTTCATCTCTAAAGGCAAATACGAAGTAATGCATTGCTCTTGAGGTAGACCGTTTCATTTGATTGGGGATTTTTGATTTACTTTGTTCGATAGTCCCCACCACTGTGAATTGCTTCTGTAGTATCTCGTCCACCAACTGAATCTTAGTGAAGAAGTTGGATGATCCTTGTATGCTCTTAGTAAGCTCTTTCACCACATTCTCTCCACGATTTTTCTGAATGGGTTATGTGGCTTCCTTCCTGCGTAACAGTTCTGGCCAAAGCGTGTGCAGATGTAGCATCTAAAACCAAAATATTTTAATGCCATATTTCGCGTGTTCAGTGGGCATGTACTGCATAAAGCTGCACCTTCCACCCAAGGTATAGAAGTAACTGCTCAGCAACTGTGAATGAATCGTTAGGAAGCATTCTGTGTCTACACTTGTCCAGAAACAGTTTCCATACGCAGCGAACAGTTGCAAAATCACAAGTTTGTCGTCTACATATCGAGTTTCAAGGGTGCATCTGCCATCAAAACCTTTTATCCTCCTTATACACTCGGATCTGTTAATCGCCATTGTATCCTTGTACATAGGATTTCCCTTTCCATCGAAGAAGAATTCTCTTCTCAACACAGGCAAGCAACAAGACAACCCTCCATTTCTACAAATGTAACGTTTTTCCAGGTTTTACCATGTGAGGCAGCCACTCTTATGGCTTCTATATTGTGCAGTTGATGAGTTCATCTAGCATTTCCTTGGAGCTGAAATGTTCCCAGACGTCCTTAGGTTTACTGGTTTTCAGTCCACGAACTCGACTAGGTGCCTTGCACAATAATTCGCAGGAGGATCTAAATTTCAAAGGGTTCCATTGCAACTAATGTATGTGCTGGGGTCTCTGAATAGTCGATGTGGAAATTCATTTTCAGGCTCTGATGAATAATTATACCTAAAGTACTGTAACTTCCCAGAAAATCATCAAGTTCATAGTTTGATTCATCACTATTTCTATATTAAAAAATACTTCGTTTTTCACAGAAATCAGCTTCTTCAAACCACTGAGTGACTACAATTTCAAAATCAGCTTTAGTTGTATTTACTGACTCTTGTTTTTCTTCATAAAGCCATAAAAATACTTGTCACTCGAATAATAGTTGATGCAAAACAAAACAAGCATGACGGTGACAATAGCACCACAGAACAACAATACTGTTCAGCAGTAACACATGTGATTGTAAAAAGCTCAAAGGCATAGCAACATCTGTACTAAATAAAGCTAATTTCTATTACTTGTGCTATTATTCTACCGCTACTACTGCTACTAGGACAAAAATAACTGTAAGAGGCTTGTGAGGCAGTGAATATCATTTAATGAAATAACGGTATATTGAATTATGCAACAAAACTGAAAAACAGTTTAGCTCAGATTTGATACAAGGGATTCAAAAAGGTAGGCGGAAGAATACTGAAAGGAGTCTGAAATCAAATCCAGAACACATGAACGTTTTAAAAGCAGTACTTTCAAGGGCCTCCAAGCCCCTCTACTTGGGTTGTAGAGTTAACTACCTGAGCTTTACATTCTTCACCCAGTGTACAGGAAGGGCCCATCTGTGTTTTTATGTATCAGAGTTGTTCTAGGAAGTTTGTGGTTTTGACAGCGCTTTCACATCTTCGAAAGGTTTAAGGATAGAATGGTCTTCATGCCTGTGGATCTTCTTTTCCTTTTCTTCCCAACAATAGTAACAGTTGAAACACAAAAACAAAATAATATGCTAAGAGAGAAGGCAGTAATGAAACAAGCAAACATACATTCAGAACGGAAATAGTATTATGACCTGAGAGTAGGTATCAGCTGGAGGAGCTTTAAACAGTGTTACAACACCAATAGCTTACTGTGTGCCTACCCAATGGGACCTTAAAACTACGTTGTAATTCTAGCAGTGTACTGATAGTGACCGGGCCAAATATCTCACGAAATAACCATCAAACGAAAAAAACTACAAAAAACGAAACTCGTCTAGCTTGAAGGTGGAAACCAGATGGCGGTTTGGATGGCCCAATAGATGGCGCTGCCATAGGTCAAACGGATATCAACTGCGTTTTTACAATAATAGGAACCCCCATTTTTATTACATTTTCGTGTAGTACGTAAAGATATATGAATGTTTTAGTTGGACCACGTTTTTCGCTTTGCGATAGATGGCCCTGTAATAGTCATAAATGTATAAGTACGTGGTATCAAGTAACATTCCGCAAGTGCGGACGGTATTTGCTTCGTGATACATTACCCGTGTTAAAATGGACCGTTTACCAATTGCGGAAAAGGTCGATGTCGTGTTGATGTATGGCTATTACGATCCAAATGCCCAAAGGGCGTGTGCTATGTATGCTGCTCAGTATCCTGGACGAAATCATCCAAGTGTATGGATCGTTCACCGGATAGTTACGTTATTTAAGGAAGCGGGAAGTGTTCAGCCACGACCTGCAACAAATGATGATGCCCAAGTAGGTGTTTTAGCTGCTGTCGCGCCTAATTCGCACATCAGTAGTAGATAAATTGCGCGAGAATCGGGAATCTCAAAAACGTCGGTGTTGAGGATGCTACATCAACATCGATTGCTCCCGTACCATATTTCTATGCACCAGGAATTGCATGGCGACGACTTTGAACGTCGTGTACAGTTCTGCCACTGGGCACAAGAGAAATTACGGAACGACAATAGATTTTTTGCACGCGTTCTTTTTAGCGACGAAGTGTCATTCACCAACAGCGGTAACGTAAATCGTCATAATATGCACTATTGGGCAACGGAAAATCCACTATGGCTGCGACAAGTGGAACATCAGCGACATTGGCGGGTTAATGTATGGTGCGGCATTATGGGAGGAAGAATAATTGGCCCACATTTTATCGATAGCCATCTAAACAGTGTAATATATGTTGATTTCCTACGCAACGTTCTATTGATGTTACTAAAGATGTTTCACTGCATGAGAGAATGGCGATGTGCTTCCAACATGATGGATGTCCGGCACATAGCTTGCTTGCGGTTGAGGCGGTATTGAACAGCACATTTCATGACAGGTGGATTGGTCGTCGAAGCACCATACCATGGCCCGCACGTTCACTGGATCTGACGGACCTGGAATTTTTTTCTATGGGCAAAGTTGAAGGACATTTGCTATTGTGATCCATCGGCAACGCCTGACAACATGCGTCAGCGCATTGTCAGTGCATGTGTGAACATTACGGAAGGAGAGCTACTCGCTGTTGAGAGGAATGTCGTTACACGTTTTGCAAAATGCATTGAGGTTGGCGGACATCATTTTGAACATTTGTTGTATTTATGTGGTATTTACAGGTAATCACCCTGTAACAGCATGCGTTCTCAGAAATGATATGTTCACAAAGATACATGTATCACATTGGAACAACCGAAATAAAATGTTCAAACGTACCTACGTTCTGTATTTTAATTTTAAAAAACGTGCCTGTTACCAACTGTTCGTCTAAAATTGTGAGCCATATGTTTGTGATTATTACAGCGCCATATATTACAAAGCGAAAAAAGTGGTCCAACTAAAACATTCATATTTCTTTACGTACTACACGAATATGTACTAAAAAATGGGGGTTCCTAATTAAAAAAACGCAGTTGATATCCTTTTGACCTATGGCAGCCCCATCTAGCGTGCCAACCATAGCGCCATCGGGTTTTCCCCTTTAAGTCAGACGAGTTTCGTTCTTTGTAGTTGTTTTCATTTGGCGCTTTTTTCGTGAGATGTTTGGCCCGGTCACAATCAATGGACCACTCTGTATATTCGGGCAGATGCGCCGGTCCCGAATGGAGCCTTCGTGGCGGCTTAACGAAGAGAGCTGGTGTCCTGGCAAGCCTGGATGTCGTTTCTAGGCGGTTCGCCACATCCGACTAGCTGAACACCATTCTGGTACCCACGTCCCACCACAGTACACGATTCGAAGCCTTTCAGAAAATCTTCGCTTAGTTTCGCTTACTTTCACACAAATAAATGCTACATATAGGCAGTCTGATTTTCCAATGTAGGCCTCGGGGTGTAACTGTGTGACGACAGGAAGGGCAACCAGCTATCCGTTAAAATTAACTTTTCCAAATCCAACAGGAACCGTCTCGACTTTGCATAGATGCAGGACATAAGTACAAGGAAAAGGAGGAGACCGTTCTCTGGGCAGCATGGTGGTAGACACGACAGAGACTTTTCGCTGGCAGTAATGTTTTCGAATCAATTGTGGCTGAAATGTGAATGTTAGCAGACGTGCTTGACTGGTAATTTTTGTCTGGTCTTGGGAAAAAAGTATCAAAATGTGTCAGTTTCGCGATTTATCGTTTTAGATTGCGTAGCCCATCCATAAATGAGACGCATTTTGGGTTGTAATTACATTTCACAATGTTCTTTGTATTTAATAAGAGTTTCGAAGTCTCGCATGTTCGCGTTAGGCAGTGGTACTTCTCTACTCCGTCACCATTAATTTACAGCTGTGAAAACTAATTAATAGAAAGGTATGCTTTTGTCTTGAGAAAAAATGTAATTGTAAATTATGGAACCATCTCACCATTTAGACAAAAAATTACGAGCACTGCGGTACTTTTCAAACAGCACATATCCACGATGAGAAAGAATAGGAGAATCCTTTGAGTACTGAATGACGTCAGATTGAAATTATGTCGTATGATAATGCTGTATGCATTCCCCCAACTCCTGTTTTCTACTAAAACGCTATTCCATGACATTAGATTACTGTTTACAGTGCCGTGGATTAGTTGTTTAATCTTAATCACTACAGCAACAAGTAAGGAAGGTGACGTGAGGTAGGAAACGGATGGAAAGAGAAATGGTTGGTAAGGAACAGCATACTTTATTTTAGCGACTTTCTGACTAGATAATAAATAGAGAAATTCTCCATCCGTTAGCGAAGGTCAATCTGCAATCAAGATCGCTACTGAATCGTGTGATTCAATTCCAGCTGCAGACGCTACAAGAGAGGCATTGTGTTACAAGGTGCAGTCTACTAACAAAATGTCGAGAGCATCCGTTTCTAGAGCAGCCAACTAATATACTGATTCCTCTTACACGTATCTCATGAGAAGAACATGAAGATAAAATGAGATAGATTTGAGCTCATACGGAGGTTTACCAGCTATCTTTTTTTTTTCCGGCGTATCATTAGCGACTGGAAAATGAAGGGGGGAAAGTGACAGTGGTAGTAAGAGTACTCCCCGCCACACACCATGTGAGATGTATAGATGTAGATTTAAGATGTACCAGAATTGCTCGTGGTATACAATTTTCTTAGCACATGGAATTCGATGTCGAGTAATTTATGTTGTGTAGTACCATCTTCTCTGCAAGCAGAGCATTTCGACTGTGGCCCATGACTTGTCAGAAAGTTCGTCTTGAGGAGTTCAAGTGGTGACTGGGAAGAACTTCTGCATTCGGCCTCCTTTCTAGATGTCGTTCCAAGGTAATTACCAGAGAAAGAGGGTCCGAGTTCTTGCTCATTTTAGTTCTAGTGTCTACAGTGTGCCAGGTCTGAACTTGCTCCTTCCACTTGAGCCAGCATGTAACTACTTCCTTCCGTATCTGTAAGTCGAGTGGATGAACTACAGGTATCATTTAAAGTGTCACAAGATCTTGATAACCTGAAGAGTATTGGTCATTACAATCTATTGTGCTTTCTGTACTAGTAACAGCCTTTGAGACCAGATAGGAGTTAAATATCTTCGTGATACACTACTATTGTTTGTAACAGCAGCCTTTAATACTCTCTGGCTCGGCTTATTATTTTTATACTTGATTTTACCCATTTTTTATAGATGAGCTCTGAAATTGAATCACTCGTACAGAAAGACGTTAAATATGTAGATAATTTATCTTTTTATAGGTAAGCTATTGTGCCTCATTAGTGAGTATGTTAAGGGATGGTCTTTTAAGGAAAAATATCTTAAGGACTGCTGATAGATTTTCTCTTTGTCACTAGTGGCGCACCTCTTGAATCACAGCGTCACCACATGGCATGGTCATCTTTGAGTGCTGGTCTGGACATCACAGTCTTGTGTCACTGAACTGACAACGGTCTTCCACAGAGAGATAGCATGAGGTCAAATCAACCCCTTCAAGTGATGAAAAAGCGCTGGTAAACAGAAGCTGTTAACCGTCCCAACAGTGTCTGTCGCTATAGCCGATATGAATCTATATGGAGCATTACTTGTTACAGTTATTAATTAGTTTACAAAATCACCCGCTAGTTTCACTTTTCTAGAGCCAATCCGTGAAGGGCATGCTATACACAGTAGTCTTTACCTGTTCAGTCTGCTACGTAACAATTTCGCCGCACTGTCACTATCATATAGCCGATATGTATCTGTATGGAGTCTTTCTTGTTGCAGTTATTAATTAATATACAATATCACTCGCTAGCTTCTCTTTTCTAAATCCAAATTGTTTAGGGCATGCTACACACAATAATCTTTACTTGTTGAGTCTAATACGTAATAATTTTCCAGTACATTTACTGAAGTGTCTAACATACAACTCGGATTTGAATTCAGTGTCAGTGACACCATCCAGGTTAACGAGCGTCAGTCATCAGGAGAGGATACGCTGTCATCATGGCATCCTTCCCAACTGAATCATTGGATGGATCCAATCCCAGTGACGTGGAACGTTTTGCTAACAAGGGACCAACAGCGTGTTCATACCGTTGGAAAGTGAATACGACTGTGTCATTCGTTGACGATTTAATTCGTTTTAGTATGTGCTGCGTTGGAAACAAGTGATTTAGTACCTGCTCCGTGAGACAGTCTGTGCCAACACATACGCGAAACACATCTTCAAGTTTTCATAATGGAGTAAATTAGACATTCAAAGGGAAATTTCATACGTGTTTCAAGTACTTGTTCCGGTGACGTACGAAATAGAACGATGGACCTGTGTCAAATAGTGTGATCCATTACACCATTACACCAGCTCCCCACCCCCGCCCCCCCTCCTTTCCTTCATTACCTCTAAGGAAGTCAGCAGTGGTAGTACGCTTGCGATTATATTCTCTCTCTGTCTCTGTCTCTCTCTCTCTCTCTCTCTCTCTCTCTCTAGCTACGGCCGCAGCCAAGTTCACTAGGACCGAAGTTGCCCTTGTCCGGATGTAATTACATTACGTAACTTCCCAAGCATCTGGGCACTTCTCTTTGCAAGTGTTTTTGTTGGTAATGGACTATTACGGATCGATGGAAATCTGCAGTTTGGCGTTAATTTCTGATTTGCCTGCCTGACGTCAGTCACCGTTATTTCGCTAGTTTTGAGAACAGATGACAGTAAACCGGAATCGTTTTAGAAGTGGAATGAAGTACGTTTTGACATTTGGAGGATTAGTAATTTTTGAGAACATTTCTCGTGGAAAAAATCACTGGTCTACGTGAAATACTTCAAAAACTCATTAAAAACTTGTTAACTGCAATAAACATTTATTTGCAGTGGTAACAGCTTTCGGTCAGAATGTGACCGTCTTCAGACCATTTATATCATGATGGTAGGTGGTAGCCGTGAACGGAGCAGGTAAAATGAAATGAGCGTGTGGCATCTTTGGCATGGAGGCCCCCTTCGCGGAAGTTCGGACGCCAAGTGTAAGTCTTACTTCAGTCGACGCCACATTGGGCGACTTGCGCGCCGGTGATGAGGATGAAATGATGATGAGGACAACACAACCCCCAGTCTAGAAGAGGAGAAAATCTCTAACCCGCCCGGGCACGAATGTCAGATGCTCAGTTTGCGTTCGTTGCCCTTGCCAGTAACCGTTTTATTGCGGTCAAAACTGTTTTTAGTTCACTCTTAAACTTATCGGATTAGTCTCTTACTATCAAGTTACTAGTTAAGTGATATAAATGCCTGTAAGTCTGAGACTGGATATTTTGAAGAACATTTTTGCTACGTATTGTAGAAGGTATTTATCATTTTTGTAACATCTTACTCTCCCCCAAAGAAAGTGCAGGACTGTGCATAACACTCGTAGCGAAGATTCTTGAGCGTAGGAAACTGTATCATATAACAGCGAGATATCTGTTGTCAAGGGAAGTGCGTGACTTCGAACGTTCAGAACAGCACGACAATGTGCTTAGAAATTAATTGCTCATCCCGAAAACAGTAAACTTCGTGTCTTACCACTAGAACCATTTGAATGATTACCTATTCAAGGTCTAGGACTGCAGCTTTGGTAACGCGAAGAAACAAAATGGTGATATAACAGAATCAAAAATACACATATTTCAATGTCGTGACTTACTGCTATACTTCCATCTGCTTAAAATAATTACGCATCCTGAACAACATATTTTTTCTACTAGTGTCCCACAGCTATTTAGTTTTCAAACTAAAGCTGTGAGATTTCAATGAAATGGTCAAAGCAAAGTAGAACAAAAAAATATGCACATCTTACTAACGGTACTTTGTCACCTTCAACATCACTTCCGCTTCAAGTAGCCCAGTATCGAACGCTACATTAATTACATCTGAAACAATCCTATCCTTTGTTTTGAACTAAACCAAATACATAACATATGTGGCCTCAGTGAAACGCTCTGAAGATATTCCCCTTGCGAACCTTAAAATTAAAATGATGTGATGTGGCCCTCAACTACGAACCCTCAGACTCAGAGTTGAAATACTAAAAGTTTTGGCTGGTTTCGTTCCGTAGGGACTGGAATACGTAGTTGCCGCATTACAAGCCAAATACTACTGAGTATACAGGTACAATATGAATATAGACATGAATCGAATGGTCGAAGGTTCCTATCACTCAGCAATTACGAATTCTGAACGTAACATAGACATTTATAAATGAAAGATTGCAATTAAATAAATTCTGAAGGTACTATTTTAAGGACTTTAAATGATGAGTACAATAGCAGAAGTACCTTTAAGAATGCCCTTTATTACTGTAAAACTCTTATTGGTGTCGATGGTCCAGCAATTAAATAAAATATACATTGAATAACAGGGAAAAAAATAGATTCCTACTTCACGTAATTAGCTCGCGAGATATTCACTTCTAGACGCATACTACGTCTTCACTGCAGAAGCCACGGAAAATCTCACAAGCGCACAAGTCGGCATTACGAAATATTTCTATCTCCCGTGACCACACGCAAACTGCTCCACTCTCCAAGTCTTTCCCGCGACTGTGCGTCCGTCGCGCCATACTGTCCAGGCTCTCTGTGCCCTGTCCCATACTGTCCACAACTCCCCTGTGTCCTCTCCGGAAACGATGCTCCTCCCCAACCTCCATACATCTCTCCAAGTGCCCTTTTTGGAAACAATCGCTGTGATTGGCTAGAGCGCTCCCACCCTGTCTCCAAGCCAACACACACTCACAAACATAATGAAACACATTCTAAATACTGGATATACATTTAAATAACTTGAAATTAAGTAAATACTCCTATGGATGGACCATCAACACGCTCTGACTCATAAATTAAATACATAAACAAATTAAATAAACATATATCAAAGGAGCAGAAACAGAAAGTAGGACAGTAGCCTAAAGTCTCTGTGCTTTCTAAAACACAGTAAATACACTCCTGGAAATGGAAAAAAGAACACATTGACACCGGTGTGTCAGACCCACCATACTTGCTCCGGACACTGCGAGAGGGCTGTACAAGCAATGATCACACGCACGGCACAGCGGACACACCAGGAACCGCGGTGTTGGCCGTCGAATGGCGCTAGCTGCGCACCATTTGTGCACCGCCGCCGTCAGTGTCAGCCAGTTTGCCGTGGCATACGGAGCTCCATCGCAGTCTTTAACACTGGTAGCATGCCGCGACAGCGTGGACGTGAACCGTATGTCCAGTTGACGGACTTTGAGCGAGGGCGTATAGTGGGGATGCGGGAGGCTGGGTGGACGTACCGCCGAATTGCTCAACACGTGGGGCGTGAGGTCTCCACGGTACATCGATGTTGTCGCCAGTAGTCGGCGGAAGGTGCACGTGCCCGTCGACCTGGGACCGGACCGCAGCGACGCACGGATGCACGCCAAGACCGTAGGATCCTACGCAGTGCCGTAGGGGACCGCACCGCCACTTCCCAGCAAATTAGGGACACTGTTGCTCCTGGGGTATCGGCGAGGACCATTCGCAACCGTCTCCATGAAGCTGGGCTACGGTCCCGCACACCGTCAGGCCGTCTTCCGCTCACGCCCCAACATCGTGCAGCCCGCCTCCAGTGGTGTCGCGACAGGCGTGAATGGAGGGACGAATGGAGACGTGTCGTCTTCAGCGATGAGAGTCGCTTCTGCCTTGGTGCCAATGATGGTCGTATGCGTGTTTTGCGCCGTGCAGGTGAACGCCACAATCAGGACTGCATACGACCGAGGCACACAGGGCCAACACCCGGCATCATGGTGTGGGGAGCGATCTCCTACACTGGCCGTACACCTGTGGTGATCGTCGAGGGGACACTGAATAGTGCACGGTACGTCCAAACCGTCATCGAACCCATCGTTCTACCATTCCTAGACCGGCAAGGGAACTTGCTGTTCCAACAGGACAATGCACGTCCGCATGTATCCCGTGCCACCCAACGTGCTCTACAAGGTGTAAGTCAACTACCCTGGCCAGCAAGATCTCCGGATCTGTCCCCCATTGAGCATGTTTGGGACTGGATGACGCGTCGTCTCACGCGGTCTGCACGTCCAGCACGAACGCTGTTCCAACTGAGGCTCCTGGTGGAAATGGCATGGCAAGCCGTTCCACAGGGCTACATCCAGCATCTCTACGATCGTCTCCATGGGTGAATAGCATCCTGCATTGCTGCGAAAGGTGGATATACACTGTACTAGTGCCGACATTGTGCATGCTCTGTTGCCTGTGTCTATGTGCCTGTGGTTCTGTCAGTGTGATCATGTGATGTATCTGACCCCAGGAATGTGTCAATAAAGTTTCCCCTTCCTGGGACAATGAATTCACGGTGTTCTTATTTCAATTTCCAGGAGTGTATTTGACCAATCTCTTCATGAATAGTATATATTGTAAATAAACAACACAGACGAATAAATATATTTATAAGCATGCTGCTATCATTTTTTCGTGGAACTGTGGAGAACTTATGGTCTGACGCGATCGATAGTAATCGGCCACTTTGACCTCCAATAACTCATGTACTATTCAAGTTACATGCCTGTAATTTAAACTAATTTAGGTTTAAACTAATAGCTTTCTACAGACATGTCGATCGACAAAATCGGATGAACTGTTTACATTTTGAAAATTCGTTGATTGGTGTTACTTGCAGGATTTATCGTCAGATACTGAACTTTAAACTAATAAATATATTGAAAATCTGATTACATCATCAGAATCGTCGTGCAAATAATTGTAATGTACATGTTTCTTTTTGAGGTATCATGATTCATCTGGCTACTATTAATTTCTGTATGAACTGTGAAATGTCTGCCATTATGGTTTCACAAAGTCCGCTATCTTTGGCACTCTCGGCATACAAGTCTCTTTCATCGACACAGCGTCACCACGGAATTCCCAGCCACGTGGTCGGCCTGGACCCCAGCTAATATTCAGCACCACACAGCCGTTGACGAGTCGCGGCCCGCTGAGAGGCACCTGCGCGGTCACGCCAACTCCGAACTTAGAATATTTTCAGGGCGCCACAACTCGTTACCTTGCACCCTTCTGTAAAAAAACTTTTAACTAGGAGTAACTTTTAACGCTATCTGACCACTGTTTATCGGAATTTTTCAAGAGTTAGAGATGGTTTCATTGCGCAATGGAAAAAAAAGAATATCTGAATTAATCTAACGTCACGTTACACTTTGTAATTACCTACGATGAGTCATCGGTGTGTGACTCTCCTTATAGGCCGACCACGTGCAATGATGATGTATAACCTAACACTGAAAGCCTAACGTCTGGGTAGATATAACAGCCACGCAGAATACAGTCTCGAACAACATTAATCGCAGTTTCAACGACACTGACTTACCTTCCCGGTTGTAAAAACACGTTAAGAATTCAAAATTTGTTATGTTAATAGAAGTGCTTTTTGTTTTAGCTAGTAATTTCGCCGAAGGCAGAATATATTCAAGAATCTATTCTCAAACCAAGTACTGTCTCAAGTATGAATTTAACAGCCCATGTGTGGAGATCAGAAATCGTGAGATTCATAAATGAGTTAGGGAATAATAATAAATCGAAAATGCTTTAATGAAAAATTTCTAGTTATTAATAGGTCAATCAGTAAGCAGTAACAAACACGTAATATACACTTGTTCAATGACTGATCATGTGGTATACGATTCCACGATACATGAGAATAAGAACATAGGAAATCTCCATGCACTCTAGAATACTCTGAGCAATTTGAATCAATGGAATATAACGAATACCATATGGTAACCTGACAGATGGACAATTGAAATACCGATGCTGTGCCAGGTGCATGGAACGATATCTCCGTATTTAATCAACGTAAGTTAAATCTGTATACGACTGAACATAAATCTATAGATTTGACAACATTACAAACAAAATCTTAAGCTAAACTGCATGAGCGTGTCGTGATCACTTCATTAAGCTCGTAGTTTTTTTTAACTTGGGAGTGGTCATAGAAACGTAATCTCAGTTAAGAACAAAGCGTTCACAAGCTCGCTAAAATATGTGTTAAGATCCAGAACATGACAGACGCCGAATACACGAGAGAGAAACTCGTCAGCAAAAAGCCGGAAACAGAGCTCCTTTGTCTCACGTTGAAAGGGGCACGCTACTCCTCAACTAAGCCATGTGGGCTTCCCACTGGTCAGTTCCTATACTTTGTATATATTGCCTACAGACATACCTTCACCTTACCAGCCAAAGACTGTAGCATTCTCAGCATTTGATAACGTTGGTACAAAAAGGTGTTTGTAATAGTATAGCAGCACAGGACTTGCACAAGAATGAAACAACCAGAAAGGCAACTTTTAATCAATGGCTTTTACGTTTTCAAATAATGACACTCACATGTCAGTGTCATCATCTGCCTTTCGCCAAGCATATTGTAACATAGGCTTGTATTTAAGTGCAGAAAGTCGAGTGTATAGCACACATTGAAGTCTAACGAAGAAATGATGATCTTGCACCTGTACTTTCCATTTTTCACATTGTAATGTTACCAAAGCTACATTACTTCTCTCGTAGAGCTTATGTTGCACAAAGAAGTACACAACAAGAGGCTGTCAATCTGATAGTGTCTTATGTGTGGTTTTGATTCTATTATATCGATATTTTGTCTCTTTGTATGTCAAAGTTCTTCTCTTGGACCCTGAATAGGTTCAAATGTGTCTCGAGCTAAGACGTGCAGTTTTTCATGCAAATGAAAGTATGTTTTCGTGCGGATCTGAGCGTTAGAGGTCACAAACTTTTATTATAAGTGGAAAGCAAGAAAATGTCTGTGGCTTATTGGAATCTGACAACGTTCAAGGAAAAAGTAAACATTCTTTAGATATCACTAAACCACAGTTCTCGCTAGTAGCAGAAGGCAGAAGCCAGAAAATTATCTTTGGTTTTGGATCGTAATATTCTGAATCAATGTTTGACCATTAATAAAAGTACCCTTCATCAGGATATGAAATACTGTTAGTGTAACGTAACTTAATTTTTATGTAATATCTTATATATTATATAAAAGTAACTATTTTTTTCTCCTGTCCCTATAATTCCTCAGAGGAAGTACAAATAAAATTTATCCTGATTATATGTCGTCTTTGTCATCTTGCACATTTTTTTATAGTATGCATTTATGGATTCTCGATGGGTTTTCTCCTCCTTAAGCTATGTTGCAAACAAATCGTTCGTCGCTAAGGGACGCTACTTATTTGGAAATCAGAGTCGCAGTCATGAATGAATGGAGAAACGAACCTCCACAATCTTCCTAGATTACGTTGCATTTGTTTGTTGAGGACAAGCTCGCAACAGGGAGTCACCGAGCGTAAGGGAGTCGCAAGTATCGAACGTTGTCGTTTTACGATATTCGTTTCTCTATTTTACGCCGCATTTCCTTGTTTTATTTAGTCGTGTTTTTGATAAACCTGGTTTAAACGAATAACGAGGCGTAGTCAGTATCTACATTACGAAGCAGCTATCCCGGAATCAGATTT
The DNA here is from genome assembly GCF_023897955.1 of Schistocerca gregaria. Lineage (NCBI taxonomy): Eukaryota > Metazoa > Arthropoda > Insecta > Orthoptera > Acrididae > Schistocerca > Schistocerca gregaria. Next base: position 350,167,949 of record NC_064922.1, on the reverse strand, counting down.
GAACTTCATGTTGCCTTTCTTACAAGGGGCAACAAAACTTTGATTATCAATATTCGGCGCAATTAGTGACTGAATTAAAAATGTAAAATGGTGCCATAATCTACTCATTAAGAGCTGTAATCTTATATTAAAAGTTTAACACAATAAGAAAATTGTTACAGTTAGAAAAGATATGTCTGTCTCGAGGCAGAGTAACGGACGGCTCGCAAGTACCCGGAATATACTCTTCCAGAATTTGAGACAGAGCTCTTAGCGACTTCCACAAAACTTTACACGTAATTTAAAACTTTGAGAAGCATTTTCTCGCTGACACCGCCACAAATTGGTGAAAGGAAAAGAATGTTATCGCTGACCACTTTTTCACTGTTTATGCAGTCAAACTTCAGTGAGGCATGACGTTTTAACTTATTATTTCTTTAATACCGACTTATACGCAACACAGTTTTCAGACAGTAACCACATATACTACTGAATGTTCCTGCAAAATTATATCATTGTAGATATCACTTCGTAAGCACTGACAGGCATGAAAAACACATCTTTTGCTTGAAATGAAGAGTTAGTTATACAGATTATATTCATCCATTGTTTCATAATAAGAACAATCACCGCTTTCAATAAACTTTATGCAAACTTAAAACTTTTCGTAAACTTTTCACGCATACACAACTGAAGTTAAATATCTAACACAGAGACGCAATTTATTTATTTATTGCTTTTCTAGCCAGATCAGATTAGAGCTTTAAAGTCGCTTCTTGCGGCCCCGCGCGACCGTTACGGTCGCAGGTTTGAATCCTGCTTCGGGCATGGATGTGTGTGATGTCCTTAGGTTAGTTAGGTTTGAGTAGTTCTAAGTTCTAGGGGACTGATGACCATAGCAATTAAGTCCCATATTGCTCACAGCCAATTGAACAATTTATTCGCTTCTTGCATGTGACCAGGATCAACACATATCGAAGATACTACAAAAATATTCACAGTAATAATAATAATAAACCCCGTGGAGGCCCGGAAAAAGAATAGGCCTCCGGTATGTTCTGCCAGTCGTAAAAGGCGACGAAAAGAACAAACCACTAATAGGGCTAACCACCCTTTTAGTGTGATTAGTTGGCTCAGGACAGAACTAATGAAGCCTCGGACAAGCGCTGTCATGGTCGGGGACGACGCTTGAACCCTATGCCCGTCCACAATGGTAACGACACTGCTAGCCAACTGGAAAATGATTTAAATCCAAATAGAGGTGTTTTGCAGTATATGCTTCCTGTAACCACACTAGAAAGAAAACAAAGACCGAGGATGAGATGGTCAGATGAAGTTAATCGACACCTCATGTTCTGTTATTACCAAGCAACAAACTTAGGAACCAACACAACTGGATACAGATCACAAGTATACACAACATTTATTACCAGATACCCAGAATTAAATTGTTTAACAGAACAACGACTAGCTGATCAGATCCGTGTAATAAGAAAAAATAACAGGATACCCCAGTCAGAATTAGAAAACATCAAACAACAAGTACAACAAATACTAGAACAAAATACTGTGCAATCAGAAGAAGAAGAAAATACAGTAATGGACTCAAATATCCCAGAGCAAACAAACAAACAACAACACGCATCAATGAAACAATCAGAGGAAAACGAAATCTTAAGACAGCCACCAGAACAAGCACAAATAGAACACGAAGTGACACACATGTTAGATATGGAAGAAAAATTTCAGCTGACATATATAGAATACAAAGACACAAATACAGACGTTAGACCATTCTTGCATAAACCACCAAATAACCAAGTCGAAACAACAATAACAACTATTAACACAATCATACACAACAAAATAAATGAAAATACAACTATGGAAGAGTTACAACTACTGGTTTATGTAGGGGCACTCACTACACTAAATATACACACTAGGCAGAGATCAGAACCAACGAACACACAACCCACAAAACCAGCATGGCAACACAGGCTACAGATCAGAATAGAAAAACTGAGAAAAGACATCAGACAGCTAACACAATCTATAAGAAATGAAATATCAGGCAAAAAACGAAAAAGGTTAGGTAAAATCTCACAACAAGAAACGATAGAGCAAGAAGCAGAAATTACAAGCATTGGCCAAACGGCTTAGAAGATACAAAAAAAGTGAAAAATAGAAGGGAACAAAACCAAACATTCAACACAAACCAAAATAAATTTTACCAAACATTAGATAACACACACATTAAAATAGACAATCCACCAAACATAACAGACATGGAACACTTCTTGAGCAACATATGGTCAAACCTGGTACAACATAACAGGCATGCACGGTGGATACAAGCACAAACAGACACATACAAAATGATACCACAAATGCCTGAAGTGATAATTTTGCAACATGAAGTCATCCGAGCAATTAATCCTATTCACAATTGGAAAGCCCCTGGAAAAGATAAAATACCAAATTTCTGGCTAAAGAAGTTCACCTCAGCACATTCACATCTAACTGAATTATTTAACAGTTACATTGCAGACCCATACACATTCCCTGATACACTTACACATGGAATAACTTATCTGAAACGTAAAGATCAAGCAGACACAGCAAACACAGCTAAATATCGCCCCATAACATGCCTACTAACAATATACAAAATATTAACTTCAGTCATTACACAGAAATTAATGACACATACGACACAGAACAACATTATAAATGAAGAACAAAAAGGCTGTTGCAAAGGAGCACAAGGGTGTAAAGAGCAACTGATAATAGATGCAGAGGTGACATATCAAGCTATAATTAAACAAAGGTCGCTACACTACACATACATTGATTACCAAAAAGCTTTTGATAGTGTACCCCACTCATGGTTACTACAAATATTGGAAATATACAAAGTAGATCCTTAATTGATATAGTTCTTGAACATAGTAATGAAAAATTGGAAAACCCCACTTAATATCCAAACAAATTCAAATAATATCATAAAACAGCCAATACAGATTAAGCGTGGAATATACCAAGGAGACTCATTAAGTCTTTTCTGGTTCTGCCTTGCTCTGAACCCACTATCCCACATGCTAAATAATACAAATTATGGATATAATATTACTGAAACATACCAACACAAAATCACACATTTGCTTTACATGGATGATCTAAAACTACTGGCAGCAACAAATCAACAACTCAACCAATTACTAAAGATAACAGAAGTATTCAGCAATGATATAAATATGGCACTTGGAAGAGACAAATGTAAGAAAAATAGCATAGTCAAGGGAAAACACACGAAACAAGAAGACTACATATTGGATAACCACAGCGACTGCATAGAAGCGATGGAAAAAACAGATGCCTTTAAATATCTAGGATACAGACAAAAAATAAGAACAGATAACACAAATATTATAGAAGAACTAAAAGAAAAATATAGACAAAGACTAACAAAAATAGTGAAAACAGAATTGACGGCAAGAAACAAGACAAAAGCTATAAATACTTATGCTATACCAGTATTGACCTACTCATTTGGAGTAGTGAAATGGAGTAACACAGACCTAGAAGCACTCAATACACTTACACGATCACATTACCACAAATATAGAATACATCACATACATTCAGCAACAGAAAGTTTCACATTAAGCAGAAAGGAAGGAGGAAGCGGATTTATCAACATAAAAACCTACATTATGGATAGGTAGACAATTTAAGAAAATTCTTTATAGAACGAGCAGAAACTAGCAGTCACTCATATAAATACATCGGCTACACCACTGCAATTTCATAACCACTTCTACAACCCTTTAGACCACGTAACATCAACAGATACAAAAAAGTAAATTGGAAAAAGAAAACACTACATGGCAAGCATCCATATCATCTAACACAGCCACACATCGATCAAGATGCATCCAACACATGGCTAAGAAAAGGCAATATATACAGTGAGACAGAAAGATTCATGATTGCAATACAGGATCAAACAATAAACACCAGATTTTTTCAGCAAGCATATTATTAACGATCCCAATACCACAACAGATAATTGCAGACTTTTCAAACAACAAATAGAAACAGTAGATCATATCACAAGTGGATGTACAATACTAGCAAATACAGAATACCCCAGAAGACATGACAATGTAGCAAAAATAATACAACAACAACTTGCCATACAACAGAAACTAATAAAACAAAACGTTCCGACATACAAGTATGCACCAAAAAATGTACTGGAGAATGATGAATACAAATTATACGGGAACAGAACCATTATTACAGATAAATCGACACCACATAACAAACCTGACATCATACTCACCAATAAAAAGAAGAAATTAACACAAATAATCGAAATATCCTTATCCAATACAACAAATATACAGAAGAAAACAGGAGAAAAAATTGAAAAATACATCCAACTAGCTGAGGAAGTCAAGGACATGTGGCATCAGGATAAAATTGACATTGTACCAATTATACTATCAACTACAGGAGTCATACCACACAATATCCACCAGTACATCAACGCAATACAGCTGCATCCAAACGTGTATATACAACTACAGAAACCTGTTATTATTGATACATGTTCAATTACCAGAAAGTTCCTAAATGCAATGTAACATATACCACACAGTTAAAAGGAAGTAACGCTTGATCTAGGTCCGCATCACTATCCATTTTTAACCAGACATAACGTCTGAGAAAGGAATATAATAATAATAATAATAATAATAATAATAAGAATAAGTACTGAAGGACACTAATAATGATAGTAATAATTGTCAACAACAATAATAACGAAACTAATGGTTGACATAAGTAATAGCAAAGATAATTGTAATGATAATAACAGTAAAGAGCATAGCAGCTCGATTCTTTAAAGAATCGGAAGTTTACTTATATCTAACTGACGTAAGATCAAGATCACACAGTGTAAAGGAGAAATCTTTGGCATCGTGCCGTGTCGTGCTTAAGTCTTTCCTGACTCGGTTCTGGTAAATTTGTATAAAGCATCAAGTTACTTCTATACTAACGTTTGACTACTCATTTCTCCAGTCTATTGAAGTACTTGGTCTGAACTTACAGCTTTCCAGGTATGTGCAGCTGCTATAATGACAGTGTTGAAACTGCGTCTAAATATTGTGTGATGTTGGAATACAGCTCTGAAATGAAATTTATTCTCATTTTTGTCAGTTACTTATCGAAATCTCGTGGTCATTACGTTCACCTGTAAGATAATCCGATGAACGTCCAATCAATGTTTTTAGTAATGTGTTTCATCTGATGTGTCCTATGACGATCAACTACGGTTTTCTGTCAACAGCGCCCAGTGGAACTTGTGCACAGAAAAGGTCGAGGAAAGGTACAGTAGTCCCCGTGTCCGAATTCAGCGACCTGACCGGCCGGTAGAAGAGTCGAAGGCTTTTAGAGTGTTGTACTGATGAAGAGTACTGGAGAAGTTCGAGAAAGAACTGTAATGCCAAAAATTTGGCAATCGGAAGTAGTCACAACTTATTTTATTTTTCTGTCATACACAATCTAGAAATTTTTACTTATGAGCATATCTTCAGAATCCACAACAGAAAACTCACAAATCAAAAGAAAAACTCGGAATTTAATAATCACTTGTCTTCTACTTGACAAAGCATACTTTGAAATAGGTGTAAAATAAAATATGGTCCACACCTGTGTATCGACGTACGGTACATGTACAAAAGACGCTTTGTTATACTAAATAAAAGGCCAGAATTATGAGCAATTATAGATGACACAAGCTGTTCTTAGCTTCTTCTGCCTCTTCTAGTGCTATATGCGCGCGTTCTCTACACATATCAAAACACAGTTCCTCTCAAAGGGCGCGGCCGATTTCATTTCCCAATCTTCGCAGATCAGAGATTGTGCTCTGTCTCCAACGACCTCGTTTGTTTGGTAAATTTGTGATAAGTTCCTGTGGGACCAAACTGCTAAGGTCATCGGTCCCTAGGCTTACACACTGCTTAATCTAACTTATACTAACTTACGCTAACGACAACACGCACACACACACGTATGCCCGAGGAAGCAATCGAACCTCCGACGGGGGTAGCCGCGCGAACCGTGCAATGCGCCTGAGACCGCACGGCTACCCCGAGCGGCACCTTGTTGTTGAGGAAACCCTAATATTCCTTCTTTCTTTCAAAATGTGAAAACTGCTTTCTTTATAAACATAATTCTGCACATTGTTGTCATTAAAAATAAGTGGTATGTGAGCATTATAGAACCGTATATTCTTTTTCCTGGCTGTATCCCGTATCTTCGCGGGTCAGCACGTCAATCTGGTTACTCTAGTAGACAGTGGTTGGATGCCCTTCCCGTCGCGACCCCTTCCCACTTGCACGAAATTTTTATATTCCACCTGTCTGCGTTCAGTATTATCTCATGTGGAAGTGTCAGAACTCTTTCTAAATGATTGAAAAAGGTTTAACTGAGGCGGGATGTGAGTACCAGCTCGGTGACGGATGTGTGGAAACCGCTTGAAAATGACATCTGGACTGGTAGGCATTGATGCACCAGGCGGGTTTGATGCGGAGCCATCGCGCCTCCACCCATCGAGGAAGTGATATGCTAATCGCGTCGCTATCCGGACGGGTCAGTATACATTCAGGTGATAAAAGTCATGGAATACCTCTTAATATCGTGTCGGACTTCCTTCTGCCTAGTGTAGTGAGCAGCTCGGCGTGGCATGGACTCAACAAGTCGTTGTAAGAACCCTGCAGAAATACTGAGCATTGCTGTCTCCATCACTGCCCATAACTGCGTGTATGGTGCCAGTGCAGGATTTTGCGCACGAACTGAACTTTCGAATATGTCCCATACATGTTCGATGCCATTCATGTCGAGCGAACTGAGTGGCCATATGATTCGCTCCAACTGTCCGGAATGTGCTACAAACCTGTCGCGAACAATTGTGGCTGGGTGACATGCCGCATTATCGACCATAAAAATTCCACTGTTGTTTAGGAACTTGAAGCCTATGGAGGGGTGAAAATTGGTCCGCAAGTAGCAGAACATAACCATTTACGGTCAATGGTCGGTTCAGTTGGACCAGAGGACCCATGTAGACACACCGCACACCATTGTGGAGCCATCACCAGCTTGTACAGTGCCTTGCTGACAACTGAATCCATGGCTTGGTGTGGTCTGCGCCACACTCGGACCCTACCGTCAGCCCTTACCAAGTCAAATCGGGGTTCATCTGAGCTGGCCACGGATTTTCAACCTTTATGGTTCCGAGCGAGGGAGAGGCGCTGCAGGCCATGTCGTGCTATTAACAAAGGCACTCGCGTTGGTCGTCTGGTGCCACAGCCCACTATCACCGGATTTGACGGTACTGTCATAACAGATGCGAACGTCGTACGTCCCACATTGATTTCTGCCGTTATTTCTGTTATCATTGGCAACTCTGTCCAAATGCCGGCGCTCTCGGTCCTTCAGTGAAGATGGTTCAAATGGCTCTCAGCACTATGGGACTTAACATCTATGGTCATCAGTCCCCTAGAACTTAGAACTACTTAAACCTAACTAACCTAAGGACATCACACACATCCATGCCCGAGGCAGGATTCGAACCTGCGACCGTAGCAGTCGCGCGGTTCCAGTCTGAGCGCCTAGAACCGCTTGACCACCGCGGCCGGCCTTCAGTGAAGGCCGTCGGCAATTGCGTTTCCATGGTGAGAGGCAATGCCGAGATTTGCTATTCGCACCACACTCTCGATACTGCGGATCTCGGAATATTGAATTACGTAACGAATTCCGAAGTGGACTGTCTCATGCGTCTAGCTCCAACTATCATTTCGCGTCCAAAATCTTTTATTCCCGTCTTGCGGCCATAATCAGATCGGAAACCTTTTCACATGAATCCCCTTTGGTGGCGTCCGTCCCCGGTAGCTGAGTGGTCAGCGAGAGAGAATGTCAATCCTAAGGGCTCGGGTTCGATTCTCGGCTGGGTCGGAGATTTTCTCCGTTCAGGGACTGGGTGTTGTGTTGTCCTAATCATCATCATTCCATACCCATCGACGCGCAAGTCGCCGAAATGGCGTCAAATCTAAAGACTTGCACCCGGCGAACGGTCTACCCGCCGGGAGGCCCTAGTCACACGACATTTAGGTTTACCTTTGGTGGCACTTTTCTTCCAGAAGTCATTTGCATGTCGGCTCAGTACCTTATAGCGGGCATAAGGAGCATTTCTGGTAGTCGAGAATACGTAACGTACAGGTAGACATGTAGGTGGCCTGATGAGATAAGGAATGAGGCGGTTCTCCGGAGAATGGGCGAGGAAAACAGTGACAAGAAGAAGGGACAAGATGATAGGGCATCTTTTAAGACATCAGTGAATTATTTCTGTGTACTAAAGAGAGCTGTAGAGGCTAAAAGCTGTTGAGGAAGACAGAGATTGGAATACAACCAACAAATAATTGAGGACGGGGGTTCGAGGGTTGCAGTTGCAGCTCTGAAATGAAAAAGTTGGCACAGGAGAGGAATTCGGGGCGAGCCGCATCAAAGCCGACAGAAAAGTGATGACTCAAAAAAAAAAAAAGTAAAAAAAAGTGGCAGTGACTTAGGAGCAGGTAGTTTCCAGGAACAGTGGACACAAATTTCGCATATTATTCTATGGGCGCATATTTCCCTGGGTGCAGTTTCCATATATATCCATCAACAGCAGTTACTGTTTTTCTTTATTCAATTTCTGTCGCTTCCAAGTGCCTTACGTAGAGTCATGTGGCTAGAGCTGTACTAAAGGTTCGGGTGCTCATTTCGATACCTTTGTTTACGGCAATTCTTTTACTTTACCAAGCTGGGGTTTGTCGAGTGTGCCTGTACGTGGAAGCCTCGCGGAGCCTCGAGCGGGGTTTAATTGCGCGTGAAGCTCTCTTAAAGAGTCTTTCTGCTGGAGGTTGACTGTCTGGGAAGCAGTCTCTTTGGATAGCAGCCTGAGCTGACTAGATGTGGAGGTCTGCTCATCGCATTTGGGTGGCGGATGTTAACTTTGACGAGCAAACTTATGCCTATTGGAGAGTCGCTGCTTGCCTCTGTCTGTGCGATAGCGGGCCTCACTCTGCTGTTCGGCTTGGCCTGTTTCCTGCTGCTCTGATTGGTGGACGTGGCCACAGACACCGCCCTTAACTCTCATAGGCTGGCGCAAGAACAACGGGGAGCATCATTTCTTGTCTGCGGTAAATAGTGCGCTAAAGTTTGTGAAAAACTGTGCACTTCTGCTACTAGGTTTCATTTGATATGACATATTACTAACCTTTGTTTTGGACCAGGAACTTAGTGTGGATCAGGATCCCGGTAAAGAGGACGTGCCCAAGTTACATATTCTGTCGTAATAGGTCTTTCATTTTACCTTGTTATGTCTGAGAGTACCTTATCTAGAAAGACTTGCTTTTACGTGCACTACTGATGCGTGTGTTTTCTATGTTTAGGTATATTTTTTCGTTGCCTGTTAGCGTTGATCTATAAAAAATTGCCTTTACCTGCATAATGGTGCGTGTATTTTCTAGGTTTAGGTACTTTTAAAACTTTTTCATTCTTGATGCAAAAAGATGTGTTTTTACTTGTACTACTGGTGCGTCTATATTCTAGGTTTAAGTACTTTTAAAATTTGCCCTTGCCAGATCTAAGAAGATATGTCTACGTGTGCTACTGGTGCATGAACTATATGTTTAGGTATCTTTAATATTTTCCCTCGTCAGCTACGGTTCAAAGGTCCATGTATGTGTTGTAATTTTGTTTAGTTAGTACTTGCAGGTCAGACGGACTTTGTTTTCTGCTTCGTAGTATGAGGTCCATGTGCTATTTTCCATTTATATGTTACGTAAATTTAACGTATTATCTGTAGGTATGTTTTAGAATGTGTACTGAATCGAACAACCCGGGGTGTGGGCCGCGCTCACGCCATTTATCATCCATCGATTTACACTTTCCTTTAGTTGCTTTGGATAATTTCTTATGCTTGTCAACTTTCCAGTACTCACTTTCTTATTTTAAGGCATGTGTGAAAGTTGCATATTCTGCTATCTTGAAAGTTACTTACATGTTTAATGTTTATGCATATTATGGTCTTCGAAATATTGATTTCCAAGTAGCCAAAACTATTGTTAGACACAGTTTGTTGTTGTTGTTGCGGTCTTCAGTCCTGAGACTGGCTTGATGCAGCTCTCCGTGCTACTCTATCCTGTGCAAACTTATTCATCTCCCAGTACGTACTGCAGTCTGCATCCTTGTGAATCTGCTTAGCGTATTCATCTCTTGGTCTCCCTCTACGATTTTTACCCTCCAATACTAAATTAGTGATTCCTTGATGCCTCAGAACATGCCCTACCAACCGATCCCTTCTTCTGGTCAAGTTGTGCCACAAACTTCCCTTCTTCCCAATCATATTCAATACTTCCTCATTAGTTATGTGATCTACCAATCTAATCTTCAGCATTCTTCTGTAGCACCACATTTCGAAAGCTTCTATTCTCTTCTTGTCCAAACTATTTATCGTCCATGTTTCACTTCCATAAATGGCTACACTCCATACAAATACTTTCACAAATGACTTCCTGACGCTTAAATCTATACTCGATGTTAACAAATTCCTCTTCTTCAGAAACGCTTTCGTTGCCATTGCCAGTCTACATTTTATATCCTCTCTACTTCGACCATCATCAGTTATTTTGCTCCCCAAATAGCAAAACTCCTTTACTACTTTAAGTGTCTCATTTCCTAATCTAATTCCCTCAGCATCACCCGACTTAATTCGACTACATTCCATACACAGTACGTATCAAACTGAAACTTACTTTTTTTACTCTGGTGTGTTCTCGTGAGCTTAATGATTCGTAATTATTTTTGTTACATTTGATTTCTGTGTTGTTAAATCTGGTCTCTGTGGTAAAGAAATACGTTAAAAGGATTATTTTCTTTATACTCAACACCTAACGACTACCATACTCTAGCCCCACCCATTTCATATACATACAGCTATTTTGGTGCAAAGACTTCCGCCTCCATTGCTAGAAATGATTAATAGTAGATAATAGAAAATGAAACTGCCCGAGGGGATTTGGGTGAGTGGAAGGCACCAGACCACGAAAAGGAGAAAGGTTTAATTAAAAACAAACTTCACAAGTAATAGCGAAAGTCATAAAAATTTACTATTTTACAAAAATTGGCTTGGTCAAGCTATACTGAAAACTTGAAATCGCCTATAACAGGAGAAACAATAATAAATGACAAGTTGCCCTGCATAGCTCACCCGGCTAGCCGCGAGGTCTAACGAGCTGCTTCCCGAGCGGGAAGGCGTGGCGGTTCCCGGCACGAATCCGCATGGGGGATTAATGTATTTTAAAATATTTAAGAACAGCCAGAATTTCTCAGATGCATAAGGCGTGTCAATGTTAAATTAGTGTTGATAAAATTGACGTATTGAAGGTCATAATGCCAGACCTATAACGACTTAACTTTTTGGAGAAAATTAATGTCTAGTTTTATAAACAAATCGCACTCTGGATAAAGCATTTATATCATATGACAGGTTCGGGTACATTAGGTCATCTTTAATTCTGAAATCTGGATAGCGTGATGGCTATCGCAAGTGGAACTATGAAGATGTGCACCAGCTAATGGCGGTGATAGCTGTCCATATTTGGGACCTCAATATGGTCTAACTTGCCCGAAACCGACATAGCAGTGAAAATACACTGTCTTTTCTGTGGTTTGTTTATAAAATTACATGCATCATCACTATTTCTCTTGCTGACACTGATATCTTACCACATTTCATCGATTTGTCAAATAATTAACTGTAGATTCTGCCAAGAAGCTAAAAAAATTGATTTAGTTCCAGGTATATGTTATGTGGTACGAAGAACCATTGAGATAATGAAAATGAAAATCCTGTTATATTATTTTTAATCAATACAAGGTGATCCGAAATAAATGAAGTTTTTTAAGAATTTTATTTATTCCTGAACAAATGCTGTAAAACAAGGACACTCTACAAAGCACTTAGAGAACCTATATTTCCCTGCAATGTTTTGCTACTTCATTATAATTTTTCCATCATATGCTTACAAAACGTTCTGAATTGCTACCAAATAGGCTTTCCGGGAGGGTAATTCGTGTTGATGCTAGTACAATGGGCAAACTGTAGAAACGCCGCTAGATGATAGTCCATTCACTGATGGAGTTTACAGTCTCATTCCGCTCGATAGTAGACTTTCTTGGGTACTAAAGTTGGATAAGTGTGAGTCCATGATTTAAGTCCAGCGTTATTTCCATCACTTTTTAGGAATTGTTCCACGTATGGTGAAAAACGTTCGTCGTTCGTATTGTCAATTAGGAAACGCAGGATGTCTGATCAAAGTTAAGAAGTTGAATTCGTCCTCCCAAAGAGTGGGGAGCAGTCGGCAGGCTCATGAGTGGAGCACAAGAAAGTCTACTTGCAGCTCAAGGAGAGAACTTTCAGTTTCCCATATGACTGTATGACAGGTATAAAGGCGACCTTTGGCCTAAAAACAATATCTACTTGAACTAAACCTCCTTTTCATCAACAAACTAGAACTCGAAAATAAATGGACTTAGGGCTAATAAAATATAGCACAACGACAATCGTAAGCACAAGAGAAAGGACAAAACTACGGGAATGCTAGAATTACAAGCCACAGGCAACAAAATTTAAATTCACAACACTTTATTACAATACATTATATTAATTAAGTAACTGCAACCAAAAACATTAATTACACTGTTGTTGCACAACAGGCACAACACGCCCTTAGGCCCACGTTACGCCGACAGCGGCTGCCTGCAGAATCATGAACAGTCTAGTTACAGGTTGGTAAAGGTAACTTCTAAAAGAAGAAGCGAGTATACATAAAACAACAAATATAATTATTTTAAAAGCCCACAACCAGCCCCTAGCTCGGGATTGTAATACACAATTACAGCAGTTATTATTTGAGAATATTTTCATGGATAAGAAAAACTTTAAAGGTCCAATTTTATAGAAAATATACACTGTATCAGTTAATAACACAGCTAAAATTACTCAGCGGTTAATTTACTTGCAAGAAGTGAAACTCTTAACCGCAACCAGCCAACAGCAAAACAAATACCGAACTGTTACAGTGGTTAGCTAATAGATCAATGAGTACAATGACTGCAAACAACCCAAATACAGTGGTATAGTGTATTGTTGTGTAATTTAGTGAGGTGTGTAGTAATTAATTATGAATCTGTTTTAATAAACACAGCACCACTGGGGAGGAGGGCTAACCATGCATACAAATGAGATATCCAGCTTGGTTCTGATACCAGTTACAGTGGTGCAGTGTAATGTTGTGTAGTGTAGTAGTGTGTCTAGTAATTAAGTATCAATCTGTTTTAGTAAACACAGAACCACTGGGGAGGGTGGCTGACCATGGAGACAAATGAGAAATACAGCTTGGTTCTGATACCAATTACAGTGGTATAGTGTAATGTTGTGTGGAGTAGTGTAGTTTTGCAGTAGTAGAGTCCACAATCAGAAATTAGAAAATTTGTAAACTACTAATGCTGCATAGTGTAACAGACCAGTGGCATGTGTCTTCTGGAATCTGGATGAACAGTCATCTATGCACTAGATGGCCGACTGGTAGTGTGTAGACATTTTTTAGTTATTATTATTGTTATTATTATTACTTTCTTTTTATGTAGATATTATATGTACATTTTCCCTCCTTGAACAGCATAATGCTTAGTTATTATTAACACATTTGAAATTTTGTTAAAATATTATTAAATGTGCTGTTCTTTTATGTAGAAAACAGACAAAAACAAATTAGCAAATAAATAAATATCACATGTAAGCCCGTACAGGACGGGCTAATAATATTTCAAGACATTTCTCGATATCTGCTGCTTACTGTCACAACTATTATAGTTAACTTCGGCACCGCATCACCCAGTGTCTCGAATTCGAGGGAGAAACAGCAAACCGCTTGGTGTGTGTAAACTGCGACATTCATACGCCCGTGCCTTAACTATCAGTCCGACGGTCCGTCATTTCGTCCGTAAGACTTCGGTGCTCCACGTGCGCCACCTTGCGGCGAACGGTACATCGCAGACGGAAGGCAACGGGCCTGATATGGACTAAGGACAGTCTCAGACTGCAACTAGTATTTTCTCTGTGTTGGTAGCAAAAGAAAAAACTGTTGACTTCAGTAACGATCTCCTAGAGGACGTGAGAGACGAGAAACTCTTCACGCGGTTTACTTTCGGTGAGGAATAACATTTAGTCGTAGTGGGGAAGTTGGCTGAAAAGCGCATTTGGGGACACAAGCACCCTCAGGAACTCGTTGAGTGTCAAAGGGATTCACCTGAAGTGAACGTGTTTAGTTGCATTTCTTACGAAAAGGTGTTCGGCTCAGTCTATTTTGAGTACAGCGCAGCGACTGGAATAAAACATCCTGAAATGCTGCAAGAGTAGCTTCTCCCACGATGTCGAGGACTATATTGATTTTTTGTTCCAAATGGATGACTAGACCTTTAGCAAAAAAGAAGCAGAAAGAAAAACTGATTTGCACCCATGCTCGTAAAGAAAAAAGGAGTGAAATATCAACAGAACGTGTTTACTGTCTTTTATTTTCGGTTTGTGTCCACAGTTACAATGTATCGAGATGAATAAGATCCTCTGGAATAAAACACTTCGCTTTACGGACTGAGAAAAGAAAGACTCACCGATAAAGCAGTCTGCGCCACGCAGTTGTTCACAAAAAGATTATTAAGCAGCGTCCCACTTTTTGCTCGAAGCTCGCATCCCACAAATGAAACATACAGCACAGAGATCTCACCTACTTGTATGGGTAATTAACAAATACCGGCGTCATTTAATTCCTACCTCTAAGGTGTTAGTGACTATTTTTTTTAAATTTCCGAGACCACATTGAGTTTTAGTGTTCAATGACACGTGAAATACGTAATTTGACTGATACAAGTCGTGGATAGTTTTATCTTTTCCTTTTACTTTCACTTTTTGACATGACTCAGTGGAATCACACAAAATAAGCACAAATTAATTAGATGTTTGTGAAACAAAATTAGAGGTGGCTTACAAGACGACCTGTTGATACTACCATTACAAATTTCTGATGCTGTCTTACTGTCTATTTCAAAGTCGAACATAAATTTCCTTGAACGCTGTGCAGATCTGAAACAAATGTAGGGAATTAAGTTAAGACCACGTCAAGACTGTGGCGAGGTTCTTAGGAAAATACATTATAAACACACTATATTTATCAGAAGTAAAGTCAATAAGGTGTAGAGATGTTTTCCAGAAAGATAAGTTTCAAAGTGACAATCAAGTTTTCCGTTTATCTGAAAATTGCCCTACAGCAAGATTCTCTCTGGGCTACAACTTTACCAAAGAGAAGAAATTTTTAGCTGAAAACAGGAATCTGAAAGTTCTAAGGCAATTACTTTTTAATTTACACAAATACTGCAAACTCTTCATCTACATGTAGTGTGTGTTGACTAGTATGTGGGAAACCTGTGTAGAATGAGTAGAGTTAAAAAGAAGCAAAAATGAGAAAAATAAGTTTGGAAGGTAGGAGACGAGGTACTGGCAGAAGTGCAGTTGTGAGAACGGGGCATCAGTCGTGCATGGGTAGCTCAGATGAAAGCGTTACGTGGTGGCAAAGTGTTAAAGAGCAAAACTATGAATACAAAAGTCTCGGGTTCGATCGCTGGTCAATCCCACGATTTTAACTGCTAGCATGGTAGCTTTTTGTTGTTACACGTTTGTTGATTTCCATCCTCTGGTTTTCCAATTTTGCGGTTAGCTCGACAGGCAAGTTTTCTTTTCGAATGTTGGAAAGTATTAAGTCAAAATCATCTTATGTTTACGTTAGTTGCCATGATATTAGTAAATACACGCGGCGCGGGTTTAGCCCAGCGGTCTGAGGCGCTGCAGTCATGGACTGTGCGGCTGGTCCCGGCGGAGGTTCGAGTCCTCCCTCGGGCATGGGTGTGTGTGTGTGTGTTTGTCCTCAGGATAATTTAGATTAAGTAGTGTGTAAGCTTAGGGACTGGTGACCTTAGCAGTTAAGTCCCATAAGATTTCACACACATACAGTAAGTAAACAAATCGTATACGTATTGGAACCCTATTCTACAGTTCTTAGTGGACTAGTGTTAGTGTGTACTGAACATCGTTCCCCCACTAGGAATGAAATCGGCTGTTTCCAACAGGGCCGCCACCGAACAAGCCTCGCTGGCGACCTCAGCTGCACAGCAACGTGTTTTGTCTGAATTCGAGTCACTGGCGTGACACCTGCTCGGCCACATTCTTATTCGACTAGTGTGTACTGTAATTTTCCGGACTGGAATGTATTCTAAGTAGCAAATGGCGGATGTGCACCTAATGTATGGACATGCAGAATGCAATGTGTCTGAAGCCAGACCCTTGTTGGCTGAAGAATTTCCTACGAAGCAGTAAGAACTTTCAAAGAATACTTGAAGGTATTGTGCGGACAGGCTGTTTTAAGAAGAGGTCATATCACTGTGGAAGAGTGGATAGTGTTAGAACACCTGATTTAGACCATCGAGTTCTACATCTTACTGAGGACAATAATTGCAACAGCAAAGGAGAAATAACAGAAACTAAGAATTTTAGGCATGAGACGATATGCAGAGTGTTATTCGAACAACTCCTTCATCCACACCATCTTCAGAGTGCGCAAGGTATTATTAAAACAGATTTTCAGTCCAGAAAGGTTTTCGTTCTTGGTTACAGGGATTTCGTTCATGACCATTACTTTATGCTTACCATACCAGTAACTGATGAAGCAAAGTTTGTACCAGGACTGGAATGCGGGATTTTCACACTATGAGAATCCTTTCGACAAGACATCAACAACAGGATGGATTTGCTGGCACAACTGGAGGCAGATTAATTGGACCTTTCTTTTTCCGTGGAACATGTACAGTAAACTTTTAATGGAACATTTAAATGTTTTGCTGGGAGACGTTCCACTGCTCTTACATCAGAACATATGGTTCATGGCCGGACGCTGTGGCCGAGCGGTTCTAGGTGCTTCAGTCCGGAACCGCGCTGCTGCTACGGTCGCAGGTTCGAATCGTGCCTCGGGCATGGATGTGTGTGATTTTAATGGAACATTTAAATGTTTTGCTGGGAGACCTTCCACTGCTCTTACATCAGATCATATGGTTCATGGCCGGACACTGTGGCTGAGCGGTTCTAGGTGCTTCAGTCCGGAACCGCGCTGCTGCTATGGTCGCAGGTTCGAATCCTGCCTCGGGCATGGATGTGTGTGATGTCCTTAGGGTAGTTAGGTTTAAGTAGTTCTAAATCTAGGGGACTGATGACCTCAGATGTTAAGTCGCATAGTGCTTAGAGCCATTTGAGCCATTTCTGGTTCATGCACGGTAGGGCTCCGCCTCATTTTGCTTTACGGACAAGACCAGTTTAAAATCGGCATTTCTCACATAAAAGCAAAGGTAGCGGGGAAGCAACATTCTGGCATGTTCGATCTGCTGATCTCAGTCCATTGGATTTTTATCTTTGGGGCATTTGTAGACATACTGTAATTAAGACTTGTTGCGAATATTGACATTCTTCGTCAGCGTGTTCAGTAAGGTTTTCAGTAGATACAGCAGACACCTGGGATATGGGAGCGAGCGGGACAATGCATCATGCAACGTTTAGAAACTTGTTTTGGAGCTAATGCTAGAAACTTTGAGAATTTCATTTAATCATGAGAAGAGAGCATTTGAAAAGATAAGATACCTATAGAACCAAACTGGAAATTGTAAACTAAAGAACAGGATCTTAGCAAATATTTAACAACAAGAAGCGTCTGCTACTAAAAAAATAAAAACTGAACATAAATCGCAAGCCACTGTACAGTGCACGGCGGCCGCTACATCGAACCGACTTTTGCCCTATTCCACTCACGTTTCTAATGAGGGAAAAATGACTGACTGCTTGATCATACTTACGCACCCTAACCACTCTTATCTTATTTCGATGATACGTACGCGAAATAAACAGTGCTGGTAAGGTAATTGCAACACAGTCTTTCTCGAATACATATTTTATTAATTTACCCACAAAAGCTTCGCAAGGAAAACGTCGTTACTATTCCAAGGATTCCCGTTGATATTTGTCAAACGAAGTGAGTATCGAGACGTATATTTTTCAGAATTTACATTGTCATGCAGAGATGTCTTACCAGTTTCCATGATGAAATTTCCAGAAACCTGACGCTGCCATTATTGAGAAGAAAAAAGAATGCACCTGAGATTGCTTTCAGTCAAGGTGTTGTCTACCCCATTTACGAGAAGTGTAAGTAGTAAACCAATCTCGGCCATCAGATTCAGGGAGAGAGTTATAAACGCTATGGCTTAAGGAAAAAGATACGTTATTGTTAATATATTTAGGCATTTTTCCTTAGTTGCTACAATTATACTTTCAAAAAAATGGTTCAAATGGCTCTGAACACTATGGGACATAACATCTGAGGTCATCAGTCCCCTAGAACTTAGAACTACTTAAACCCAACTATCCTAAGGACATCACACACATCCATGCCCGCGGCAGGATTCGAACCTGCGACCATAGCGGTCGCTCGGTTCCAGACTGAAGCGGCTAGAACCGCTCGGCCACACCGGCCGGCAATTACGATTTATAGTATTTGTAAGAAAAAGTTACATCTTTTGCAATTAGATGTTTTAGTTGTATCTACCAAACGTGTTTCAGCTGTTCGTACTGGGCGTCGTTACTGGTATTCATTTTTATGTCCTTTTCATGTTTTCTTTCGTTATAATGAACGCAGTAGATGCAATAAGCAGATTTCCAGTTGATAGGTCATATTCAGACATTTCGCTGCACATGACTTGTCTCGTTGGACGCTACTACAACGTGTGACCAAGACTATATGCATGATGCAACAAGAAAGCTTCTGTGCAGTGAAGTGTTTAAATGACATCTATAAATTGAAAACCTGCTTATGTACATCTTATACATACAGAAAACATGTGAATGGATGAAAAGGAGATAAAAGTGAATACTACTGATGATGCATAGCACGAATAAGAGAAAAAGTTAGGTAGACACAAAATAAAACTCAGCTCAAAAAGACGGAATTACTTTCTATTTGATAAAGGTTAATAAATATAAATCTGTAACCATACCTCAGAACGAATAACACTGATCTCGTTAATGATGAGCAGTGCGACACTCTGTGCGACTAGACGATGATTTATTAATTTACATCACCCGCCAAATGGAGGAATAGAAATGCAACGTAAAAATTTCGCGAAACCAGTAATAACCAACATTGAATATAATTAATTTGCTGTTAAAAATTATGAATCCATCAGTATAGAAAAGTAGAAGTATGATCGGATGCGATCCGCTGCAGACAGCAGCACAGAACCATGCCACCAGGTGCATATTAGAACTACAGGAACAGAATAAAAAAATCCACTTTAAAACTGTTATGCAGTACTCAAAATTATATTTACATTATTCTAATTCAAATAACCACCCCACCACATAAATAACTTATTCGAGGAGTAACTCACGTCTCTTAGTAAAGTTTAATTGAAGTACTCCTCCAGTAAAGGATATGTAATTTAATTTATGTACCTCATCAGTATTAATGTTGAGAAAGGGAGAGCTTACGTGCTAAATGCCAAAGTCCAGTAGAAATCTTGCGGTGGTACCATGGGGTAACAAACAGAAGATGGTTAAGAACGTACAACTGCAAACCTCATCGATTGACGTTAAGGGGAACTGAAAAAGTGGGGAAAGTGAGCTTATTGCACAAGATGTGAAGACTGTGGTCCACAAAAGCCGGCAGTTGTGAGTGTTGAAGGTAAGTAAATGCCTGAAGTGCAGCAATTTTGGAAGCAGGTACTTCCAACATTTATCTGGGTTTACATATTTCCTTTTAGAATATCTCTAACAAAAGCAACTACATTTCAAACAAGCTTCTTTTCCTTATATTAAAGACATATCCGAGTCTTCATAACTATTCAGACCATTTCAGTCAAGTAATGACAGCAAAATTGGGTATAGTGAAACCAATCCCAAACTGCAGGCCTACAAAAGACGTTTGTCAGAAATCAAAGTACAGGATTTTTCAAGAGACCTAGCAGATCAAAGATAGTGCAAAGTGTATGGAGAAAATGATGTAAATGTGAAATTCTCTAATTTCACAACGTCACTTAAATTTAACTCTGTATAGACGTTTCCGTAACTACCTACATTGGTATCAATGTCTCACAAGGCAAATGGATAACAGCAGGTATTCAGTAGCCTTCCCAAACCCTGAAGTGCCCCTGTTCCATAAAAAAAGAGTCATAATGATCCATACTTCTTAAATTTCTATCATAGGTACAAAAATATTTCTAAGAGTGTACTGACTGCAACAAAAGCCGTCTAATGACAAAAAAATATACAATTCAGAGAATAGAACTGAAGCAATGTGGGAAGTAATTGAAAGGAAACAGAGAGAGAGTAAACAGAAGCATAATAATATACTCATAAAGGAGGGGGATAAAGTAATAAATGATCCATACCACTTTTTGAAATATGTGAATGAGCACTTTTCAGGTACTGCAGATAAAAACAACAAAAATTCTCAAAAACCAATATATGACATGTAAATAATAAGGCATGTGCTGAAACGAAACTCTCTCCCTTAACAAACATAGTAAGCGAATCATTCATATCAGGGAAATTTGCAGAGTAAAAGAAACAATATATATAAAACTGAGAACAGTATTTTCTACCAAGGAATAAAACTGTGCAATAGGCTGCCCAAGGAGAGTGATGAGATTAGTAAACCGAACTTAGTTAAAAAGTCAGTTAACATTATCTGTTAAGCAATACATTCTATACATTGGAGGATTACTTGGATAACGCCGAATACGGATCTGGTGAAAAATGTGACATTTAGAAATTATAATAATGATAATAAAACACATACGATTTAAATAACACTCTCACCCTAATTTTTCATTTTTTTCATTTTTGGAAAAACGTACTTCAAATTTATGCAATGTATCTAACATCTTACCGTCTTTCTGATCTCAACATTTCATACATTACTGAAGTATGATGACTCAGTTTCTTAGGCTAGCAAATGGGAAATTGCGGTACAAAAAAATGGAAACCAAACATCGTCGCCATAGTCCTGACATCAGCTGATAGTGTGTGTAGCTTTGTATCACTAAACAAAGTGTGTTTAGAGTGTATAGTGTGTCCAGTGACTGGGAGTCAGATGTGAATAAACACTGTAGCACTAGATTTGTACATTATTAAATAACTTATTTATAAAAAGAGTTTTGTACACTAGGACTACACTGAATGAAGTAGCACTATTTTAAACAGACTGGCCTTATATTCTGGCATGCTAAAATCATCTTCCAGTCATCGTGATTTATGTTTTCCGTGGTTTCCCTAAATTACTTGAGGCATATGCCAGGATGGTTCCTGCTATAAGGCCACACCGACTACGTGATTCATCCTAGTCAAACTAGATATGTAAGTGTGTAAGTACGTTCTAGAATAGTATTGTTTATGTTGTTCTCAAATTGCAATCTCATTACATGGTCAGTATCGCTGTAAAAGTGATCTACAGTTGCATAAAACTACTAGTACTATTTTTTTTTTTTTTTTACGTACAGGCATCGACTGAATGTTTGTAATATCTGGTGGCGAAGATAATGATAGACGCTGCTTTGACAGTGCAATGATTGGAACAGTGCTCCTATTATAGATATTGTGAAACTTCGATCGCGGTTTATATATGCTGATTATACTGACTCGGCCGTGTGACAATTGCACTGACCGCGAGCAAATTACCTGTGGTTTTCGGCAGCGTTACATAACAGGAGTACTGCGTCGCTGTGGCCTACAGTAGTCTACCGAAATACCGCGCACTATTTTACTGTACTTGGGAGAATACAGCCCAATTAAACGGCATGTTAACAGCGCGGGGGATGGCTCTAAACTCGGATCTAAGTATTAACTAGCAGTAAAATATTTTGAAGATATGCTACACAAGAATTAGTATTTGTCAAACCTTTACAGCGCCTCAGAACTTATTCGTATTTGCTTAATTAAATTGCCTGAACACTTAAGAAATATTATTTTGGTTGTACGTTGTAAAGATGATACTGAAGCTTTTCAAGGACTTCTGCAAGAATAGGAATTCGACAAGGACAATCACTTGGTCCGAAAACAGGATAACAGCGACAATTACAGATCACATCCATCACAGTTTCGTGACGACAGAAACAAAACCGTACACAACAAGTCTACTGTTACAACGCAAATCGTGACGAAAATAGTCACCACCCGTATGACAACCATTGGCAGAGTAACAATAACTACAGAAAAAGATCACATTTCCGTGGAAGTGACTATGCCAGAGACAACTGTAGAAATAGACGATACGGGAATCAGAATAATTATTATCAAGGGAGACAAAATGACTTCAGACGCAACAGTCCATCTCGTGTCCGCCGCAATAACTGACCAGTCAGCGCGTTGGAACGCCACGCATGGGAGCCCGGGTTCGATTCCCGGCTGGGGTGGGGTATTTTCGCCCCTCAGGGACTGGGTGTTGTGCTGTCCTCATCATCATTTCATCCCCATTGTCGATGAGCAAGAAGCCCAATGTGGCGCTGCACTCAATAAGACCTGCACTTGGTGGCCGAACTTCCTGCCAGGGAACTCCAGACCACTGGCGCCATACGATCGTTTCCAGTCCCTCTCGTAATTACGATTCCGGTAGAAGTTCTCCACCACTTAATGGACAAGAAAGACATTACAGAAATTACCAACTAGACGACAGACGCTAGAGTCATGACAACAGACCTTAATTGAATCGGAACTCTCGTGATTCAAATAGGGCAGGGCCCTCCTTAAAAACACAATAAGAAGCATACAAATTCCTATCATCGGCTATGAGCCACTAAAAATACACAATTAAACGCTAATAGGAAAGCAATATAGGCAACGGCGCACAGAAGTTTCCAGGGGCCTCGGTCTGCCCTTGAAATCTTAACGTTCGCTTAGGTGAGACAAAAAGTCGGCCCAACTGTACTCGATCCACCGGCAACACAACCAAGAGATAGTCAGGGACCTACCGACAAGACCACTTGCTAACCACCGACCAGTATACGAGAATTGCAAAGAAAAACGTTACAGACACAGCCGCACACAACCAAAAATACATTAACCTGTCAAAAACTACACACCATGTTGCACAGCGACTACAGGTGACGAAAGGACACTGCCTGAAGTTACGTCAGCGACCAGGACAGGTAACCGGAACACTAACGGCCACAAGGAAGAAAATTCCGCTGGTGCACTTGAAATTTCAAACCAACAGATATAGTTAATTCCAACGCTCGGCTTCTAAATCTTCACCAACTCGGACACTCGCTGTTGCTCCCAGGGATACTGCCAACAGTGATCCACCAACCAAGGGGACAACGTGAACAGATGTGGCTTCGGTAATAAAATCACCACCCAACTTTCGTGTCTTGGGTCGGTGAGCCATGAACCTCATAGCACTCAGAACAGCCCCAATACGCTCCGACACTGCTTAGAGACCGTCAGCGGGCCCGGCTGAATGCGCCGCCCGGAGAGTTGCTTGCAGATCCTCTCCAGCTGACTGACTGGCTGCACACCGCCAATTGGCACCAGACCAAAGATGGTATACAGAGCAAATAACGATACACACCGCTGCTGCCACATGTAGAAAGAGAAGAAACCACGGCATAACCGTGAAACGTCCCCTTAGAAAAATTATACAAGACTGGTTTATGTGAAACGTCCTCTTTGAACAATTATACACGAATGTGCTTAAACTGACACACAATATTTTTTGCGCAACGCAATCTGACTTTCAAAAATCCCTACAAAACAATGGCCCTGACTAACATTAACATATACGCAAACAATGTATTTACCTTAAGAGTCATAATATATGTATCAGCTCATGACATCCAGTCTTACATATTTCAAAACTCCGCCATCTCTCTCCCCACATCTACCACTGCTGGCGGGTCACCTCCACCTGCGCAACGCTGCGAGCTGTTAACATCCAGCTGCCCAACACTACAATGGCGAGTATTACAACAATGCCAACCAGCCAGACTGCACACAGCACAGCCAGTGATTTTCATACAGAGCGCTACGTGGCGTTACCAATAAAAAAACCTAAACAGCCTACTTACATAACTAATATAAATATTTTATGCTTACAGATACAGTAAATAATAACTTTATGATGTACTTAAAAAACAAAACGAAGGAGCTCAAAAAAGACATTTCCCTTCACAGGAATTGCATACAAAATTTTCTTTTCAAGTACATGGTAATATTTTTTTTTGTGGTGCACCACTTTAATCATATAGACATTAAGATGTGAATATACATTTCCCTTATCTGCATTGTTGTCTTTAGTGTAATATTTTTTCTGCT
Source organism: Schistocerca gregaria (assembly GCF_023897955.1). Classification (NCBI taxonomy): domain Eukaryota; kingdom Metazoa; phylum Arthropoda; class Insecta; order Orthoptera; family Acrididae; genus Schistocerca; species Schistocerca gregaria. Next base: position 350,143,405 of record NC_064922.1, on the reverse strand, counting down.
TGAGCTTTGTCATGTTTAGATATAAGTTATTGTATTTCCTGCTGCTGTTTGCGAGGCATAGTGCTACTCAATTTCACTTTGTATTACTCTGTTAAGCTAGTTTTACTACTGATTTATATTTCTTGTTGCTGCACATTGGCTCATATTAGTTGTAATGTTGCATTGCTTGGTAATTTAGATTTACTGTAGCTTCCTTTGCCAATTGCCATTTTTTATCATTGCTGTTTGTATTAATTGTTTTGTGCTGCTGCATTGCCTCGTCCCTTAGTTTAGCATCTGAGCTCAGTAGGTTTAAGTTAGCTTAAAAGGGGGTAGACTATATAAGAAACTAACTATGATGAATTGGAAGAAAAGCATTGAGAAGCTATAAGAAAATGGTTTGGCCAAAAGAGAAGTGTACAGTGAAGAAAAACTATTTTTGAAAGAGGATGCGAACAGCATACAGAAAGCATGCTTGGATAGGATTTTTTTTTTGCTGGAGCAAATGTTGAAATAAGAGGGACGATCTGTGGAATGAAGTTTTGGATTGGACTGCAGTACCAAATGTCACCCTGATAACAAACCCTGTCCTTTCCCTTTTGTGTTATCCCACTACGTGTTTGTGTACCCTTGTGTATTTATTTTCTTTCTGTCTCTGTGTACTGTTTCATAGAATTTTTTCTCTTCTAATACGAAGCTACATTCACTATGATGAGGAATACTGTTATCCTCAAGTATAATTTGCATTAATAACATGTTATTTACATCGTAAAGATGTTTACACATTATTTATTCTGTTTTGTTCTAATGCTCATGTGTGAAATTAATGTTTCAAAAGTTATTCTGATTTTTATGTATTTACTTATGTCATAATTCCTGTAACACTGATGTATTTGTTAATTCGATTCTTTTGTAAAGCCTGTATTACTGCAAATGTTATCTGTACTACTATGTTCTTTAATGATATATTTTGTACCTTTGTTATTGTATTCTTATGTTATAAAATTGTAATTGATACCAGTTGATGAAATTAAGTAATTTGTAAGTTACATTTCACTGCACACATTTCTGTTGGTCAAAGTATATGGACAATATGCGAGAAGTAGGGACTGTTAGTGTTTGCACGTGTGTTGATAATTCAGCAAGGGACTGGTTAACAGCATTGCTCATTCTAAGGACAAATCCAAAACATTTGTTTGTGAGTGCACAAGTGGTGGTTATGGACTAGCTATATTATCCGCAAGACTCTTCAATGGTGATTGTGCGCCTGCACAGTCAAGCAGATGGCTGCTGGCCATCTCTACAAGGTCTAAAGTGGACCTACACTTTTGATGACCCACCAATACCATTATTTCTACAAGGACTACAGTAGGTCTACACCTTTGATGACTCACCAATACCATCATTTCTACAAGGACTGCAGTTGGTCTGCACCTCTGGTGGCCCACCAACACCATACTCTCTACCAGGACTACAGTGGGTCTGCTCTGTGATGACCAACCTACCGATTTTCTTCAAAACTTCGACTGACTCTGCTGTGGGTTTGCTCTGTTGTGGCCCATTACCTGTCAGCATCTCTTTCCGTTGGAAGGACAACACTACTTCTTCAAGACTGCATGGAAATCCACTACTTCCAAGTGCAATTTCTTTTATTGCTCAGACTTTGAGAAAAACACTGCAATTTTACTGTGATGAACGATCAGGACTGTCTTTATGGACTGTGAGAAAATTTTAGCTTTTGACCAACATTGTATCAATAAGTGTGTGCATTTGATATATTTGTTATTGTAATTATGAAAAATTTTATCAAATGATTATTGGACAGAGCCCAAAACAATTTGTAAAATCTTTTGTGGGGAGCATGGGCTATGTAAATAGGCTGTTTAGGTTTTTTTATTGGTAACGCCACATAGCGCTCTGTATGAAAAATCACTGGCTGTGCTGTGTGTAGTCAGTGGCTGGTTGGCATTGTTGTAATACTCGCCATTGTAGTGTTGGGCGGCTGAATGTTAACAGCGCGAAGCGTTGCGCAGTTGGAGGTGAGCCGCCAGCAGTGGTAGATGTGGGGAGAGAGATGGCGGAGTTTTGAAATTTGTAAGACTGGGTGTCATGAACTGCTATATACATTATGACTTTTGAACACTAGTAAGGTAAATACATTGTTTGTTCTCTATCAAAATCTTTCATTTGCTAACTGTGCCTATCAGTAGTTAGTGCGTTCCGAAGTTTGAATCTTTTATTTAGCTGGCAGTAGTGGTGCTCGCTGTATTGCAGTAGTTCGAGTAACCAAGATTTTTGTGAGGTAAGTGATATATGTTAATGTTAGTCAGGGCCATTCTAAATGTGGGGATTTTTGAAAGTCAGATTGCGTTGCGCTAAAAATATTGTGTGCCAGTTTAAGCACATTCGTGTATAATTGTTCAAAGAGGACGTTTCACATAGACCAGCCTTGTATAATTTTTCGAAGGGGACGTTTCAACGGCAATAACCGCAGAGTAACAGCCAAGTTTTAAAGCAACGCATGAGACAGGGACAGCACAGCTCAACATTCTCCATATTTGTCTCCTGTCGAGGTGGTGCGGGATGTGTTGGAATGAGTTGTGACTCGTGTGACTCATCAATGAACAACTCTTAGCCGGCTGCTGGTGGCCGAGCGGTTCTAGGCGCTTCAGTCTAGGCGCTAGCCCAGACCTCTTTTGTGGGAGGCAGAGACTCTGGTTCTGTGCCCTGTGACCGGCCACCAACGTAACTTAACATGAACCGTTTCCCATTCCGTTGCCTACTTATTTAGTTGTTCGTCCTCCTAGACTGGCCTATACCTGGTAATAGTCGCGCCCCTTGTATACCGTACATTGTATTATATGTGAACCGGGGACCGGAGAGGCTTCGTCTTCGCCGCAGCCACAGTGGTGCACAACCCCACGACGACTACCGCTGTCCACTGCACCCCTCCGCCGCCCCACACCGAACCCGGGGTTATTGTGCGCTTCGGAACCTCCGAGGACATCCCCCCCCCCCCCCCCTCCACCAAGTCTCATACCAGACCATTGAAACCCCTATGTTTGCGTGGTAGAGTAATGGTGATGTACGTGTACGTGGAGAACTTGTTTGTGCAGCAATCGCCAACATGGTGTAGCTGAGGCGGAATATGGGGAAGCAGCCCGCATTCGCCAAGGCAGATGGAGAACCGCCTAAAAACCATCCACAGGCTGGCTGGCTCACCGGACCTCGACACAAGTCCGCCGGGCGGATTCGTGCCGAGGACCAGGAGCTCATTCCCACTCCTGAAAGCCGTGCGTTAAACCGCTCGGCTAACCGGGCGGGTTACCCTATATTTAAATATATTCTCTTTGTCCTAATTTTCTGTTCTGTCATTTGACGGCAGCTCTGGATGCACATTCACAAGTCGTGACCGCTCGACCTCCTGTACATTGTGCTCGCAAGCGGAGTGCAACAACCTTCTTCCATCTCCCGGCACATGTACACCAATACGGGTGTTTCAGCATGGTACGTCAGAACCTCTTGCGCTGCTGATCTGTAAAAGTAATCATTCGATGTATTCCATATGCACTGGTGCAACAATAAATCTTGAGTGAATTGGAAACCTCTGAAAGGGTGTACTAATTTTTTTCCCTGCAGTGTATGGGTGACCTTAACGGAAACAATTCCGCTAATCTAGGAGCAGCCGATTGAGCTCGGGTGCTGATGACCGTAGTAATGTGGCTAGCGGCTAGCGCGCTGGCCACGTGGCGCTGGCAACGGCGCAAGTGTTGAGGGCCCTCACATGCATCGAGCTTTCGAGTGCCGCCACTCGATGCTACCAGCGACCGTTTGATCGAAGGCAGCGACTCGACGCTGTTGAGAGGTTGTCCAGCCACTCCCAGCGTCCTCTCTGATGCGAGGACGCTCTCTGGTCGCCACAGGTATGTGGAACGATCTGCCAGCAACATGGTATGCTCCGAAAAATGAGAAAGAAACAGCTACCTAATATCCCCAGAAGAGAGACGGTCCTGTAGTGCAGCTATTAGCTCTGTGAAATAAAGAAAATGGGGGAAGGATGGACTGGTGACGCATAATACGGAAATAGCCGTTGTATTGTACATTATTATGTATGAGCCAGACGATAGTAAAATACTGTCACCGTCACTTCTGCAGACGAAACCCGCACCACTCATGAACCAATTAAACCTATCTAGGTTATTTGCATTCTGTGCTTTTACGCGACCTACATTTCGGATTGCAAGCTCATTTTCTAGCATTACTGTTTCAAAGATGTTATTGCCGTCTTCCGAGCAATGGTATTGCTGCAGTGGTTACACCGGTTCCCGTGAGATCATCGGAGTTAAGCGCTGCCGGGCGTGGTCGGCACTTGGCCCCTGGGTGAGCAGCCAGGCCGCCATGCGCTGTTGCCATTTTTCGGGGTGCACTCAGCCTCGTGACGCCAATTTAGAAGTTACTCGACCGAGTAGTAGCGGCTTCGGTCAAGAATACTATCATAACGACCGGGAGAGCAGTGTGCTCACCCCACGCTCCATCTATCCGCGTCCTCCACTCAGGATGACACGGCTGTCGGATGGTCCCGGTAGGCCACTCGTGGCCTGAAGACGGAGTGCTTTTTATTCCCGTCTTCTGATATTCTGTGACACAAAGAAAGTACAACCACTAAAGAAATTAAGTAACGACTCGAAATGAATGAAGATCTCACAATATGCAGCAAGGAAATTAAGTGACAAAATGATGAGAATTTGTCGTACTTGATGCCCCCACGGCATGGACAATTACGACCTCTCTCATTAGGCACTGACAATAATTCGTTTCTTTAGAGTTCTTTTTTAATATATACATTTTGTTAAATGAAGAAATTGCACAAGATTTGATTAGTCAACAATCTCGTATTGTGTATACGACCGGTTCCGGAACAATGAAAGTTCCATCATCTGGTGTAAACTGCTATAAAGAAAATACTGTGTGACACGACATTGGGAGGGGACCCTTGCGCCTGAAATGCCAGGTAATGAACTAGCGGGTACAGTTTCTAAACTGAGTTGAAATAAACTAAAAGAGAGGATAAAATCACTTAACCATCTTAGGTCATCCTCACCTCACCGTCGTCATGGAACCAAAAGCTCCGTGTCAAAAGGTTAAAAGGGGAACCTACAAGAATCCGAAAATATGGACATCACGAGAGGACACCAAAAGTCGCCGCAATATACATCTACATATATACTCCGCTTGCCATCAAGCGGTGTGTGGTGGAGGGCATAATTCGCACCAAAGTCATATTTACTCCCCTCTGTTCTACTCGCGGATCGTGTGAGGGAAAAGCGACTGTCTGAACGCCTCTGTACGAGCTGTAATTTCCCTTATCATTGAATGGTGATAATTGAGCGATTTGGAAGTTGGTGGTAATAACATATGCTCTACATCTTCGGCGGACATCGGATTTCGGAATTTAGTGAGCAGCCCCTTCAGTACAGCGCGTCGTCATCTGCAAGTGTGTCCCACTTCAAATTTTCAATGAGGTTTATAACGCTCTCGCGACAGCTAAATGTACCAGTCACGAATCTTGCCGCTCTTATTTGGAACTTCTCAATCTCTTGATTCAGACGCAACTGGTAAGGGTCCCATACAGACGAAGAATCTAAAAATATGTGAAATGCAATGAAAAGCGGAAGTGAAATCGCTTGTATTGTGAGGAAATAGTAACATAAATTCCATAAAAATCATTCCCTCTTGTTGTGCGACCGGGAACAAGGACGCGTAAAGTATGTAATAGTAAATAGTAACCTTGAGTACTGTGGGCACACACACTCATGGCACAGGCGCGGTATGAAACAGATATGCAATTGGTGCACTGTTTAGACTCCAACAGCGTAAAGTAACTGTGGAAAGGAGACGCAACTATTGTAACACTGAGATGGAAGAGATACTGTAGGTAAAAAGCGAAAAAAACAAACAAGGAAAAATATTATATTATACGCACGCCTTAAGCTGCCTCAACAGTGTCACAATTATCTAATATATTTTTGTGATACAGGTGGTACGTTCATTAACTGAATCGAGAGGATGGGCATGAAGACTTCTTAGCATTTCAATTTCTACCAGGATACTGAGTATCCGACCTTCCTCTGCAGTGTGTAAGACAATTAAGTTAATTCCTGCCTGCCTGGCCAATGTATCTGCTCTTACGCGTCTCTCTAGAATCTGGATGATCCATTAATCTTTGTTTTATAGCTGTCATAGCCGAGCTCAGCTTGTGCAGCCGTGTCTATTCGCTCCGGTTTCCCCTACCACTGCCCTGGTAGCAGCAGGTGTCTGAGCGAGACGGGTAGAAGCTTAAAGCCGCCGGCACAAGGTTCGTGCATTCGAACGTTGTGCGTCGAGCTGCCGAGTTTATGACGCCATATCGCGGAATAGCACGTTCGGGAGTCTTTCCGAACGTGCGGAGCAATATCTGGCATGTCAGATATTCTGAGCGTGCGTCTGAGCGTTGATCAATGAGATGGAACAACGCTACCTACGTCACATGCACGTCATCTCCCTTCAGCACGGAGTTGTGAGGCGCCATATTGGCGTTGATTTCAAGCCTATACTTGTATATGCCGTTTCTGAGCACCAGCAAACTGAGAATCACTTGGAAACCCGTTCTTAACTGTTCGATTCGTCGCAATAAAATAATGAGAAACATCATATTCGTTTCAAAACAATTATTGTAACTTATGTATTATGAGAGTGTGCCATTTGAAGGCAACGACACACTGAGGATCCACCAAAAACACATTGTTCTTGGTACACTTTGTTATAGTTAAATTTCAATTAGTAACATAAGCTTCGATTAAAGCTTTTCGTAATTGGCAACATGCTACAATTGGCAGTCAATAATTAGTCGTCGGTTTAGCGGCGGTCATTTTGGAATAAACGTTATCAGGGTTACAGTCACTTTTTTATAGCCGTTTATAACTGTCAATTATGTTTCACTACCGAATACTCCAGACAGGGTTACAGTTAAATAACGAAGTAGATGAAATCCTTCAGCCAGCCGGTATTGCCGTGCGGTTCTGGGCGCTTCAGTCTGGAACCGCGTGACCGCTACGGTCGCAGGTTCGAATCCTGCCTCCGGCATGGATGTGTGTGATGTCCTTAGGTTAGTTAGGTTTAATTTGTTCCAGGCGACTGATGACCTCAGAAGGTAAGTCGCATAGTGCTCAGACCCATTTGAACCATTTTTGAAATCCATGAATTTGGTTCAAAATGGTTGAAATGGCTCCAAGCACTATGGGACTTAACATCTTAGGGCATCAGTCCTCTAGACTTAGAACTACTTTAACCTAACTAATCCAAGGACATCACACATATATATGCCCGAGGCAGGATTCGAACCTGCGACCGTAGTAGCAGCGCGGATCCGGACTGAAGCGCCTAGAACCACACGGCCAAAGCCAATTTATTTATCAATATAATTATAACGATTGCAAAATGGCAGGAATGTCGTATGAAACGTGCCATAACCTTAGCTAATTAACTGTCCGGTACATTTCAGTTGATGTTTGGAAGGTTATTGGTGTTTCATGTTATACGTATGTGGGTTATCGGTCGCTATCAGAAATATTGTCCTTCCATCTGCAACAGAAAGTGTGCGGAACTTGGCCACAGAACTGTTTAAGTGAAAGGTTAAATACGTGCTTTTTTAAGTATGAACTAATATGTAGGCAGGATATATTTGGTAAAATTCGAAGCTTAAGTTCTTGAGGTGTTCATTTAATAGATAACGTGCGTGGCCCTGTACTGCAACACAAAAATATACGTAAGGTGATAGATTCATTTACTCTTGTACCAATAGCCCATTTGAAGAACATTTGAGTCGGCCGCGGTGGTCTCGCGGTTAAGGCGCTCAGTCTGGAACCGCGCAACTGCTAAGGTTGCAGGTTCGAATCCTGCCTCGGCCATGGATGTGTGTGATATCCTTAGGTTAGTTAGGTTTAAGTAGTTCTAAGTTCTAGGGGACTGATGACCATAGATGTTAAGTCCCATAGTGCTCAGAGCCATTTGAACAATGTACATGGATATTGAAGTTTCTATTTTTGTTTATTACTTATAGAACAACGTGAATAGCTTATGGACAAATGAGGGAATGTGCGGTTTAATAGAGCTAACGTGGAAATTTTACGCGCGTCCCTTTAGTAAACAGTGTGATTCACGAACTAGAAAGACCTCCAACTGCCGCTGGGGTCCGCTGTGATCGCGTATACCACTTTGGGGCCCATGTACAGTATGCACGTGTCACATCGTTTCTGAGCGTTCAGCAGCACGTTGAACTCAGCACGCTCCACGTCGACGTTCGAGAGCACGGTCTGGTTGCCACGGCTTAAGGCTGCACATGTGGGAAACTTAGACGTTTGCAGAATGAGATTTTCACTCTGCAGCGGAGTGTGCGCTGATATGAAACTTCCTCGCAGATTAAAACTGTGTGCCCGACCGAGACTCGAACTCGGGACCTTTGCCTTTCGCGGGCAAGTGCTCCACCATCTGAGCTACCGGACCACGACTCACGCCCGGTACTCACAGCTTTACTTCTGCCAGTATCCGTCTCCTACCTTCCAAACTTTACAGAAGCTCTCCTGCGAACCTTGCAGAACTTGCACTCCTGAAAGAAAGGATATTGCGGAGACATGGCTTAGCCACAGCCTGGGGGATGTTTCCAGAATGAGATTTTCACTCTGCAGCGGAGTGTACGCTGATATGAAACTTCCTGGCAGATTAAAACTGTGTGTCCGACCGAGACTCGAACTCGGGACCTTTGCCTTTCGCGGGTAAGTGCTCTACCATCTGAGCTACCGAAGCACGACTCACGCCCGCAAAAGGTCCCGAGTTCGAGTCTCAGTCGGGCACACAGTTTTAATGTGCCAGGAAGTTTCATATCAGCGCACACTCCGCTGCAGAGTGAAAATCTCATTCTGGAAACATCCCCCAGGCTGTGGCTAAGCCATGTCTCCGCAATATCCTTTCTTTCAGGAGTGCTACTTCTGCAAGGTTCGCAGGAGAGCTTCTGTAAAGTTCGGAAGGTAGGAGACGGATACCGGCAGAAGTAAAGCTGTGAGTACGGGGCGTGAGTCGTGCTTCGGTAGCTCAAATGGTAGAGCACTTGCCCGCGAAAGGCAAAGGTCCCGAGTTTGAGTCTTGGTCGGCCACACAGTTTTAATCTGCCAGGAAGTTTCATATCAGCGCACACTCCACTGCAGAGTAAAAATCTCATTCTGGAAACATCCCCCAGGCTGTGGCTAAGCCATGTCTCCGCAATATCCTTTCTTTCAGGAGTGCTAGTTCTGCAAGGTTCGCAGGAGAGCTTCTGTAAAGTTTGGAAGGTAGGAGACGGATACAGGCAGAAGTAAAGCTGTGAGTACCGGGCGTGAATCGTGCTTCGGTAGTCAGATGGTAGAGCACTTGCCCGCGAAAGGCAAAGGTCCCGAGTTCGAGTCTCGGTCGGGCACACAGTTTTAATCTGCCAGGAAGTTTCAACTTAGACGTGTTTGCGACAAGGTGCAAATACTTCTATGAGGTCAATATTCCAGCGTACTTCTATTAGCAGTAGTTCATCGTTTCTGTGTTCATTTTCTACTTTTCATTTTTCTGCCAAAGCAATAACTTCTATTTCTCTCTTAAATAAGGGAATTGATTATAGAAAATGCATATATCTGCTACTATGGTTTGTCATATAGCCAAACACGTGGCGTTCCGACATTAAAATCTGTTAAACGTTAACGTTGTTGGGACTGTGCCAACTTCATGAAAAAAAAGGAAAGAAAGAAGTTAGCACACATCTGCTGAACAATCATTGAAGTAGCTCCAGCAGCTTGCTATGCTGTCGAAGACATTCCTCTTCGGATAAAATTTCATATAAGTTCTGTAAATTCTTGAGTTGGACAAACAATTCGTTGAGCTGGGTGCTATGAGGCGGCCTATTCCAATAAACCACCATGACATACTCCACTTGCTGCATACCCTCTTACCCTTACATAATATGGGTAATTATAAGTTTTCCTATCTTCAGTATCCCACCGAGTCAGGCACCAGTCACTGCGTCAATTCTGATGATGTGAGCCGATTTCCCCTGGAAATAAATTGACGCTGTATTCTTTCTTTGGACTGTTTAGAAAATAGTTAATATACTTCAACTAGCTTCTTTCACAGACGGAAGTGATCGTGCTAATAGGCAGGACTACAGTACATAAAAAAAAACTAAACTCCTCCCGAACAGGCCGTGAACGCCCAACGGTACCAACCGGCCGCCGTGTCAGCCTCAGACCATAGGCGTTACTGGATGCGAATATGGAGGAGCATGTGGTCAGCACACCGCTCTCCTGGCAGTATGTGAGTTTCCGAGACTGGAGCCGCTGCTTCTCACTCAAGTAGCTTCTCAGTTTGCCTCACAAGTTTTGAGTGCACACCGCTTGCCAACAGCGCTTGGAAGATCGGATTGTCACTCATGCAAGTGCTAGCCCATCCCGGCAGTGCTTAACTTCAGTGATCTGACGGGAACCGGTGTTACCACTGTAGGAAGGCCGTTGGCGACTTCACTACGTATTCGTAAATATTTTATGTTCTTCTCACAAAAAATGCATTCCTGTCCCTTCTTACATGCAGCAGGGCCTTTTAGTCTGCCTAACCGAGAGGAGTGTGCTTCCAAAACTCCACGCAAACTGCCAACTTTGTCCAACAGTTGCCTTAGCTGTTTCACAAAACAATGACACGTCGCGAGGTAGAATTAGATTGAACACAGTTACTAGTATCTGAGTGTGCTGTCGCGTGATACTTAAGTATATCACTTCCATCTGCTCTTTTACCAAAATTTAAATTAATAATTTAGGTGAGGATATAACATCTGCTATTCTTCAATGTTATTTAGTCCACTTGAATGTAGAACCCATATAGAATTTTAAACTATTATTGAGAAATTACCACAGAGTATATGACTTGAGCAAAGTTCCTATAATCGTAATGTTATAATATTGTGGGCTTTCGAATAATAGAATGAAAGTTGAGGTGGTGTTGGCGTGAGGGGCCTCAACTACGCACTCTCTGGCTCAGAGCTGAGATATTAAAAGTTTTGGCTGGTTTCGTTGTCTAGGGGCTGGGATACGTAGTTGTCGCATTACAAGCCAAATACTGCTGAGTCTACAGTATACGATAAGAATACACACAAGAATTAAATGGTCGAAGGTTTCTATCACTCGGCAATTGCTAATTATGAAAGTAACATATAAATTTAAAAATGAAAGATTGCAACTAAATAAAATCTACAGGTACTATCTTAACGACTTTAAATGATTAGTACAGTAGTAGAAATACTTTTGAGAATGTGGTATATTTCAGCAAAACACTTATTGGTGTCGACGGTCCAGCAATGAAATAAAATATAAGTTGAATAACAAGGGAAAGAATAGATTCCTACAGCACGGAATTAGTTATGAATAACAACACAGCTCACGAGATATTCACTTCTAAACGCACACTACGTTTACTCTAGAAGCCTCGTAAATCTATCAAGTACACAAATCGGCACTCCAAAGTATTTCTATCTGTCGCGACCACGCGCAAACCGCTCCACACTTTCCAAGTCTCTCCGCCGACTAAGCGTCCATCGCGCCGTCGCGTCCAGCGCCTCCGTGTCCTGTGCTGCACTCCTGAACTGCCGCACCGCTCAGAACTACTCGTGTCTTCTTCATTCACGAGCGCTGTGATTGGCTAGAGCCCTCCCGTCATGTCTTCAAGCCAATGCACATTCACAGACATAAAACACATTCGAAATACTGGTTTTACATTTAAATAACTTGAAATCAAATAAATATTCCTACTGCTGGGCCATAAACAGGCTCTAACAAACATTATTAGACACGTAAACAAAATAAACAAATATATATCAAAGGAATAGAACAAAAGGTAGACCAGTAGCCTAATGTCTCTGTGCTTTCTAAAACACAGTAAATACTTAACCAATTTCTCATGAATAGTATATATCAGATATAAACAAAGACACAGATGAATAAATATATTTGTAAGCATGCTGCTACCATTTTTTTCGTGTAACTGTGGAGTTCTTTGACCTCCAATAACTCATGTTCTATTCTAGTTACATGCCTGTAATTCATACCCATGTAGTTTTACACTGATAGCTTTCTAAAGACACGGCAATCGACGAAGTTGGATGAAGAGTTTAGATGGTTAAACGGCTCTGAACACTATGGGACTTAACTTCTAAGGTCATCAGTCCCGTAGAACTTAGAACTTCTTGAACCTAAATAACCTAAGGACATCACACACACCCATGCCCGAGGCAGGATTCGAACCTGCGACCGTAGCGGTCGCGCCGTAAGCGTCTGGATTGTGGAAATTCGTTGCTGGGTGTTACTTGTATAATTTATTGTCAGATACTAAACTTTAAACTAATAAAGATATTGAAAATCTGACTGCACCATCAGAACCGTCGTGCAAATAATGGTAATGTAGATGTTTCTTTATGAGGTATCATGATTCATCTGGCTACTATTGATTTCTATACGAAATGTGAAATGTCTGCCATTAAGGTTTCACCAAGTCCGCCATCTTTGGCCCTCTCGGCGCACAGCATCAGCAAGGAATACCCAGCCACGTGCTGGATGGACCACGGGCTGGGGCTATCCATCTCGTCGGCTGACGTTCGGCACGACGAGTTTGCTGCCGGGCCTCGGCTGGTCGCATGGCCCATGCGGCCACCGCTTCCTCCGAACATAGAATGTTTACTAGGCGCCACAACTCGCCCGTTACCTCACGATATAAACACTTGAGTTATCACTAAAGTATAATTTCAAGGCACTGTTCAAAACTAGGAACTTTAATGAAATTAAGGTTTCACTATTTCTATTTTTCTGGAATTACAATTGAAAAACTTGTTCTCAAATTAGTTATTTTTTTCTACTGTCTATAGATGTAACTTTCAGTATATGTTCCGACATGCCTAATATTTTCCAGGATAAACTGCTGGGTAATAATATCCAAAGGAGCGTTAACTGGTAAACAAATGCCTAAATTAAAGTCCCTTCCTTTAAACATACAGGGTGTCCTAGTAATGTAGTGACAAACTTCGAGGGGTTATAGAGAGTGTCATGAGGGAGAAACTCGGCGATAAGAAGCAGTAGAGGCTATATCGGCGGCGTATGCCACTAGGCCATCCATTCGGCAGCAAACTTGACTGAATGCTGAAGAACCGTAGGTGGAACGTCTCGCAATGTTGTCCGTTATTCAGCGATCGCGACTGATTGCGACGATCGCCAATATAGTCAGCTGTAGAGCAGAAAGGCCTTCTCTCCTGTGAATGCGATTCCTCTATTGCCTCAGTGGATGACGTTTTCGGTCACGTGTTTCCCTGCGCAATTTATTTTTGTCTTGGGACCCTATAAAATCTTCAATGCTTTTCGGTACACGGAGAAAAATAGACTGCAAATGGGAACATGTCCGAAACCGTCATCCACCAAGGCAAAATAGTATTACATTCATAGGAGACTAGCCCCATCTTCTCCCTTGGCATTCGTGGCAATCAGTCGTGATCACTGGATAACAAACAATATGGCAAGACATTCCGCATATAGTCCACCAGCGTACAAACTCACGTTTGCTGCCCAGAGGAAGGCCTATAACTTCGAAGCTCTGTAGCATCGTTGGACGACGTTTCTGGACATAGGTTCCTATCCTCGATTTGTTCCTCCAGACACTCTATGCGACCCTCCGATGTTTGTCGCAACATTTTTGGGACACCCTGCATATCGCTCAAAGGCTTTTCACTGTTACTCAAAAGTCAGTGACAATGCATAACCGCTTCCATGCTTATTTATAGGATCACTGCACTATCCAAAATATATAGTCGACTCACATTTACATTAAAACACTTTTTATTAATAACCCATTGATTTAAAATACAGAGAACATTACATGTGGACTAATACATCACACAAATTACTTTCAAACATACATTTAATAAGAATGCGCAGAGAATATTTGACGCTGATGGTGCGATGTTCTCGCCGTGCGAACCGTCAGCGCCCATTTGGTTAGTGACATGCACTGTTGACTGCTGCGTCGCTAGGACACCGTTGGGTCACTTTTCCAGCATTTCCACTGTGCGACATGAAATAAACAGGAAAAAAGTTCTAATACACACATCGTACGCAAAATACATAATTAAATAATACATGTTTCTTGCCTAACTGATGTCACTCAAACGGAAACTCTGGATATTACCGCCCACTAAAGTTTGGAACGCTACAGACACATTGACGACTGTCAGCTCAAGTTGTAATGAGGTACATTAGCAGCCAAACGCGAGAATGGTTTGATAAATAAATCGAAATCCATCTTCAGTCGTGCAGTATCTTCGAATGGTTTTGAGATCTAATGACGAAATGTTTCATTTACTTACGTTTGATCCACAAATGACTAATGGCGGGTACTGTTCCACATCATGAACCCAAAGCTAATATTTCCGTCGGATTCGCTTTTGTTTGATAGTATCAAATTTGTTCGACATATATTTTACCCAATGATGCATCCTTTGCATTAAGACACTTAAAGAATTCAAATAATTGATGACGTCGGCTATGAAAGATTTTGTCACTGCTCTGCTTAGCTTAATTCAGTTTTCTCCCAAATGGCCGCCTTGATTTCAGCAACCATTCGTTGTTGTTCGTATGAAAACAAGTGCATCTTATCGCCTTTATTGCTGGTGTTGAAATGGCGTTCCAGTAAGAGTTTTTCGGATTCATAATAGCTCGATGATATAGTAAACATTTTGCATGGCCTTGTACGGAAAGTATGAAAATTCCCATTCGACACTGTAATATGTGGAGTCTAGTATTTTTCTTCTTTGGACAAGCACGTGTACTTCACAGTATTCGTAATACAAGGCAGAACGAAAATCTGATTTACCGGAGTTAGTGGTGTCAGCAATCTTCCTGGCGTGTGACAAGGCATCACTTTGCTCTAGCGGCGTCCGGCTGCAGCCTTCATCACCCCTGAACTCTACCCGGGCTGCGCTCTGACAACTAGGCAGGAGTGCGGCCGGATCGCTCGTGCTTGTTGAACAATGTTCGGCCAGGCCTGTTTCATAATGTTTCTTATATTATTAACTTTTCCTTTATAAGAATGTCGTTAACTTTTCCCACATAATTGTGGGTTGATGTCATCCGGTAATGTAACGAGGCTACCTCGCATTCAAAAAGTTCTTAGCGATCAATGTACATTAATTGCTTCACTTTGGAAGGTGTGTTGGGTGTGTTGGTGTAGAGAAAGATGCATTGACTACCTCCATACACAGTGATAAATGAACCCCGAAAAAATAAAGATATGCAGAATGAAAAATATAATCCCCAATAGAATAAGGTTAGCGACACGATCTATCTCGAAAATAGTGTATAAAATAGTCACAGAGGATATTCTTTATAATGAAATAATTTGAACGTGTGTTACATTTCGCTTTTACCATTTAGTAGTACAATGAGGCAGTCTTCCCAGCTTTGTGCACATACGAAATATAGGAAGTAGTTAACAAATAGAATGATTATTTAACAAAATCATAACGTCCCCTCTCACATACAGTGAGGTAGTGCAACCTCGTAAGCCTTAGCATCCAGCAGCACAGCAACTGTAGCCTTACTTTTCCCGGTTTCTGAAGCCTACTAGCACGCAAAGAAGTTCCATTTACTACTATCGGGTTTTATCAAGGCTCAGTAGCAGCAGATTTAGTTATCAGAGTGACTACGACTCCAGGAATTATGTTACTTGAGACAAACCAGCATAGCCTATTCAAATATATCGTATATTCTGCAAAGTAAAATCGAAAGAACTGAGTTTTACCAACAAAACACGCGAAAAAGATACAAAACAAAAAACCGTAAGAATATTTAAAACTACAATTTCAAGCAATGGATTCACAAGCGGATGTAACATCGTTCAAGAAATACATTATTCGAAATATTTGAATAAATTAATCTGTACGCTTCCAGAGAGCTAACTTTCAGACAGTTTCAAATGGGGCACCAATCGGCACCAACTGCAGTGTGCGACAGCACGTGATCGTATACCTAGGAGTGGAGCGATACCAATAAACATTGACAACTAGCCTCACATGTCACTGAAAATAAACTGAATCGATCTTACCAGATTCCTTGTACATTGTAATGTTTGTTCAACAGCGTGGATCGCTGCCAGACAAGGCCGATTTCCTTTCCAACACCGTGTAGCCTCGAATGTAACTCTCGAAATGAGAACTGAAACCAGACTGGAAGTAATTATTAACTCTCGTCAAACGATGAAGTCACGTGATTTGCAACATGGGAATGATTGCTATTGGACAGGAGCAAAACGACTGACCAGAGGCTTAATAGTGACAAAATGACTGAGCAAAGAGGTTGAAAAAGAGCTCTTGTCGACGTATTGAAAGTGATTGGAGCAAGATGTCGTAGGATATAGAAGATTAAGTGGCCTATCACTATTCACAAAAAGGGTGAAGTACAGGATACTTCAAACATTTCGAGTCAAATTGAAACCCGTGATAGTGGGTCAGCAACCGATTATACTGAGGTAGGGAACCAATGGTCAGGAGTGCATATTTATCATGTTACGGACATACATAACGTACACCGCATCACAACGATGTTGTTCACATTAGTTGTTCAAAGCGCGAATCGCCAGCATCAAAGCATGTTTTGCAACGGCGCATGCCGTTTTGTCGCACTGTAGCAAAGATACGAAGTGGCATGCGCGCCACTATCCTTGGTGTCAATTGCTCATTGCGTGGTGAGGTGTGTTATTGCATACAGTGCATGAGGCATAGTCAAAGATGCAATGTTACCCGTCACGAGAGTTGGCACACATACATTTAATGTACTGTGCGGCAGGATGTAGTGCCCTTAGAGCAGCATGAATGTAAATACAACGCTTTCCCAATAGACATAATCTTAACTGCAAGAGCTTCACGTTCGTGGGTACCAACTTTCCAGAGACGGGTCGTTCACATCACAGACAGCCAGCCAAGGTTCCCGCCAAAGACATGGACCATGTGGTCAACCGTCCAGCAATAAGAACCCTTCAACTTACCGGTGAAAATCACGTTTCGAAGGTTACAGTGTGGGGAATACTGGTGGAACATGTATTACACCCCTATCATAAAAGAATGTGTGCAAGCGCTGGCACCAACTGAGACCAAAGATTATCCACGCAGTGTTGGAGGGCCGTACGTCGTACAATTTTTATTGTTCACAGAGCTAGCCGTTGTGGCTGAGCCGTTCTAGGCGCTCCATTCCGGAACCGCGCTGCTGCTACGGTCGCAGGTTCGAATCCTGCCTCGAGCATGGATCTGTGTGATGTCCTTAGGTTATTTAGGTGTCCATCCCCGGTAGCTGAGTGGTCAGCGAGACAGAATGTCAATCCTAAGGGCATGGGTTCGATTCCCGGCTGGTTCGGAGATTTTCTCCGCTCAGGGACTGGGTGTTATGTTGTCCTAATTATCATCATTTCATCCCCATCGACGAGCAAGTCGCTGAAGTGGCGTCAAATCGAAAGACCTGCACCCGGCAAACGGTCTACTCGACGGGAGGTTACTTAGGTTTAAGTAGTTCTAAGTCCACGGGACTAACGACCTCAGATATTAAGTCCCATAGTGCTTAGAGCCATTTGAACCATTGTTCACAGAGGATGCCTCATTCAGCTGTGATGGTGTTTTGAACTGCCGCAACGTCTATGTCTGGAGCGAGGACAATACCTATGCCACCCACGTCGTTGACCACTTATAAAGATTCTCTGTCAGCGTTGGGTGGGCATTGTCCAGGATCATCTAACTGGACCTTACTGGCAGCCTCTCCTATTGAGTGATGATTGAGTTTCTGTGAGATGTGCTGCCAAAGTACTATGAGACTGTACACCTAGTCCATGAAAGGATATAGTTTCAATACGACGGTGCACCGGCCGACTTCGATATTAATGTCCTTGAGCACCTGAACAAGACGTACTCTCATAGTTGGATTGGAAGGGGAGGTCCTGCCCCATGACCAGTACGATCGCCGTATCTCAATCTCTGGCCTTTTGTCCTCTGAGGTTAGGTCAAGATGTTGGTGTATGGAACGCCCTTAGGAACGGATGAAGACCTGCTTGCTAGGGTCAAAGCCGCCTCTTTCCTGGTACGGCAGACACCAGGAATCTGTGAGAGAGACTGGCAGTACTTCATGGGCTGTTGCTACGCAAGGACTGAGTCTGCCAGCTACGTTGTTGTTGTATGGCGTACACTGTATCTTTCCACAACACAATACACTACTGGCCATTAAAATTGCTATACCACGAAAATGACATGCTACAGACGCGAAATTTAACCGACAGGAAGAATACGCTGTGATATGCAAATGATTAGCTTTTCAGAACATTCACACAAGGTTAGCGCCGGTGGCGACACCTACAACGTGCTGACATGAGGAAAGTTTCCAACAGATTTCTCATACACAAAAAGCAGTTGACCGGCGTTGCCTGATGAAACGTTGTTGTGATGCCTCGCGTAAGGAGGAGAAATGCCTACCATCACGTTTCCGACTTTGATAGAGGTCGGATTGTAGGCTATCGCGATTGCGGTTAATCGCATCGCGACATTCCTGCTCGCGTTGGTCGAGATCCAATGACTGTTAGAAGAATATGGAATCGGTGGGTTCAGGAGGGTAATACGGAACGCCGTGCTGGATCCCAACGGCCTCGTATCACTAGCAGTCGAGATGACAGGCTTCTTATCCGCATGGCTGTAACGGATCGTGCAGCCACGTCTCGATCCCTGAGTCAACAGATGAGGACGTTTGCAAAACAACCATCTGCACGAACAGTTCGACGACATGGACTATCAGCTCGGAGACCATGGCTGCGGTTGCCCTTGACGCTGCATCACAGACAGGAGCGCCTGCGATGATGTACTCAAGGACGAACCTGTGTGCAGGAATGGCAAAACGTCATTTTCTCGGATGAATCCATGTTCTGTTTGCAGCATCATGATGGTCGCATCCGTGTTTGGCGACATCGCAGTGAACGCACATTGGAAGCGTGTATTCGTCATCGCCATACTGGCGTATCACCCGACATGATGGTATGGGGTGCCATTGGTTACACGACTCGGTCACCTCTTGTTCGCATTGACAGCACTTTGAACAGTGGACGTTACATTTCAGTTGTGTTACGACCCGTGGCTCTACCCTTCATTCGATCCCTGCGAAACCCTACATTTCAGCAGGATAATGCACGACCGCATGTTGCAGGTCCTGTACGGGCCTCTCTGGATACAGAAAATGTTCGACTGCTGCCCTGGCTAGCACATTCTCCAGATCTCTCACCAATTGAAAACATTTGGTCAATAGCGGCCGAGCAACTGGCTCGTCACAATACGCCAGCCACTACTCTTGATGAACTGTGGTATCGTGTTGAAGCTGCATGGGCTGCTCTACCTGTATACGCCATCCAAGCTCTGTTTGACTCAATGCCGAGGCGTATCAAGGCCGTTATTACGGCTAGGAGTGGTTGTTATGGGGACTGATTTCTCAGGATCTATGTACCCAAATTGCGTGAAAACGTAATCACATGTCAGTTCCAGTGTAATACATTTGCCCAATGAATACCTGTTTATCATCTGCATTTCCGACCATTGGTGGAGGAGCAGAGGCCTAACTCGGCTGGCGAGGAATACGCTGCGAAGACAGGCAGCAGCAGCAGCGGACGCTTTTTGATCTGGACAGGGCGCCGTGGGAGCGTGGCGTCGCGTAGCCGGTGCAGGCGGCGTTCAATGGCCTGCGGCAGCGGCGGCTGCGGTCGCTGATTAGCCGGCCGGCTGCCGGCGGGCCGCTTTCATGGTCAGAGCCGGCCGGGACAGCTCCGGCCGTGCAGCTGCCGCCTACGAGACAGGCACGTGCTGCGGTCGCCCGCCGACACCATCGCTCCGGATCGTTAACAGCTGCCACCACTACTGCCCTCACAACGTTCTGTCTCCTCGTTTGCATTCGCAAATTTTTACTTCCCTCATTCCACCCAAGTCCACGGATGCACAGATTTTACTGACCAGCATCTCAGACGTCTGTCGGCTGCTAGGTAGTCGAGCACTGTCTATGCCGGAACATCACACCGAGGTGACTTAAGTCATAGGACCTCCTAATATCGTGTCAGATATCCTAAGCAGTGGTTGGGAAAGGAGTGAAACAGGGTTGTAGCCACTCCCCGATGTTATTCAATCTCTATATTGAGCAAGCAGTGAAGGAAAAATAGAAAAATTCGGAGTAGGTATTAAAATCCATGGAGGAGAAATAAAAACTTTAAGGTAAGCCGATGACATTGTAATTCTGTCAGAGACAGCAAATGATTGAAAGAGCAGTTGAACGGAATGGATAGTGTCTTGAAAGGAGGATATGAGATGAACATCAACAAAAGCAAAACGAGAATAATGGAATGTAGTCGAATTAAGTCTGGTATGATATGAAATGTCGTGTGACGAGGTCCTCCAGTCGGGTAGACCGTTCGCCTGGTGCAAGTCTTTCGATTTGATGCCACTTCGGCGACTAGCGCGTCGAATTAAGTCTGGTGATGCTGAGGGAATTAGATTAGGAAATTAGACACTTAAAGTAGTATAGAAGTTTTGCTGTTTGGGGAGCAAAATAACTGATTATGCTCGAAGTAGAGAGGATATAAAATGTAGACTGCCAGTGGCAAGGAAAGCATTTCTGGAGAAGATAAATTTGTTAACATCGAGTATAGATTTAAGTGTCAGGAAGTCGTTTCTGAAAGTATTGGTATAGAGTGTAGCCATGTATGGAAGTGGAACATGGACGATAAATAACTTGGACAAGAAGAGAATAGAAGCTTTAGAAATGTGGTGCTACAGAAGAATGCTGAAGATTAGAGAGGCAGAGGTATTGAATAGAATTAGGGAGGAGTTTTTGACACAACATGACAAGAAGATAGGGCCGGTTGGTAGCGCATGTTCTCAGGCATCATGGGATCACCAATTAAGTATTGGAGGGCAGCATGGAGGGTAATCGTAGAGGGAGACCAAGAGATTGTAGAGGGAGACCAAGAAAAGAATACACTAAGCAGATTCAGAAGGGTGTAGGTTGCAGTAGGTACTGGGAGATGAAGCAGCTTGCACAGGATAGAGTAGCATGGAGAGCTGCATCAAACCAGTCTCAGGACTGAAGACCACAACAACAACAATCCTTTTGCCCGGAGAGCTGCAGCAACGCGTCGTGGCATGGACTCAACAAATCATTGGAAGTTACCTGCACTACCCACGCTGCAGAGACAGCCGTCCATAATTGCGAAAGTGTTGCCAGTGCAGGAGGTTTTGCACTAACTGACCTCTCGCTTTTTTTTTTTATTTCTTGGTCTTCAGTCTACTGACTGGTTTGATGCGGCCCGCCACGAATTCCTTTCCTGTGCTAACCTCTTCATCTCAGAGTAGCACTTGCAACCTACGTCCTCAATTATTTGTTTGACGTATTCCAATCACTGTTTTCCTCTACAGTTTTTGCCCTCTACAGCTCCCTCTAGTACCATGGAAGTCATTCCCTGATGTCTTGGCAGATGTCCTGTCATCATGTCCCTTCTCCTTATCAGTGTTTTCCACATATTCCTTTCCTCTCCGATTCTGCGTAGAACCTCCTCATTCCTTACCTTACCAGTCCACCTAATTTTCAACATTCGTCTATAGCACCACATCTCAAATGCTTCGATTCTCATCTGTTCCGGTTTTCCCACAGTCCATGTTTCACTACCATTCAATGCTGTACTCCAGACGTACATCCTCAGAAATTTCTTCCTCAAATTAAGGCCGGTATTTGATATTAGTAGACTTCTCTTGGCCAGAAATACCTTTTTTGCCATAGCGAGTCTGTTTTTGATATCTTCCTTGCTCCGTCCGTCATTGGTTATTTTACTGCCTAGGAAGCAGAATTCCTTAACTTCATTGACTTCGTGACCATCAATCCCGATGTTAAGTTTCTCGCTGTTCTCATTTCTACTACTTCTCATTACCTTCGTCTTTCTCCAATTTACTCTCAAACCATATTGTGTACTCATTAGACTGTTCATTCCGTTCAGCAGATCGTTTAATTCTTCTTCACTTTCACTCAGGATAGCAATGTCATCAGCGAATCGTATCATTGATATCCTTTCACCTTGTATTTTAATTCCACTCCTGAACCTTTCTTTTATTTCCATCATTGCTTCCTCGATGTACAGATTGAAGAGTAGGGGCGAAAGGCTACAGCTTTGTCTTACACCCTTCTTAATACGAGCACTTCGTTCTTGATCGTCCACTCTTATTATTCCCTCTTGGTTGTTATACATATTGTATATGACCCGTCTCTCCCTATAGCTTGCCCCTACTTTTTTCAGAATCTTGAAGAGCTTGCACCATTTTATATAGTCGAACGCTTTTTCCAGGTCGACAAATCCTATGAACGTGTCTTGATTTTTCTTTAGCCTTACTTCCATTATTACACGTAACGTCAGAATTGCCTCTCTCGTGCCTTTACTTTTCCTAAAGCCAAACTGATCGTCACCTAGCGCATTCTCAATTTTCTTTTCCATTCTTCTGTATATTATTCTTGTAAGCAGCTTTGATGCATGAGCTGTGAAGCTACCTTCTTTGTACCTATGTTTTCCTTCCCAACTTCTGTGATGGCCCTTTTTAGAGACGTCCATTCCTCTTTAACTATGTTGCCTACTGCACTATTCCTTATTGCTGTATCTATAGGGTTAGAGAACTTCAAACGTATCTTGTCATTCCTTAGAACTTCCGTATCCCACTTCTTTGCGTATTGATTCTTTCTGACTAATGTCTTGAACTTCAGCCTACTCTTCAGCACTACTATATTGTGATCTGAGTCTATATCTGCTCCTTGGTACGCCTTACAATCCAGTACCTGATTTCGGAATCTCTGTCTGACCATGATGTAATCTAATTGAAATCTTCCCGTATCTCTCGGCCTTTTCCAAGTATACCTCCTCCTCTTGTGATTCTTGAACAGGGTATTCGCTATTACTAGCTGAAAGTTGTTACAGAACTCAATTAGTTCGCGGGTAAGATACTGGCAGAAGTAAAGCTGTGAGGACCGGGAGTGAGTCGTGCTTCGGTAGCTCAGATGGTAGAGCAATTGCCCGCGAAAGGCAAAGGTACCGAGTTCGCGTCTCGGTTGGGCACACAGTTTTAATCTGCCAGGAAGTTTCGTGTTTGAGGCATGTATGCACAAACTTCTAGCTGTAGCAACGGAATTTGAGTTAGAATCCGACATTAGAAATTTTACCTGACATCTTAGTATCTTTTCTCCAGACAAATTTACTATTGCTACCGTCGTGATTGCTTCCGTAATCTCCGGTGACCACGCTCCCAGCCGTCAGCTGCAATATGTTTTTTCCGAATTGTAACATAAACGAGTCATCATTCTTAAGATTGGCTTGATGCGATCTTCCACGATTCCCCCTCCTGTGCCGTCATTTGAGAGCAGCCGTCACGTTCAACGTCCTCAACTGTTCGTTGGCTGTATCTCAGTTTGTGGTAACTGAAAGGCATGTGCTGTTGGGCGTAATGCCTTTCACACCGCGTGATTTGTGCGCGCGACTGTAGGCGCTTCTCTGCCTCACTGATCTGATTGTCCCTTTATCCGTCTGCTGGGAAAGTACTTCTCTAAGTGGAAGCTGAGTTTTGTCTCTACAAGTGGTACCAGCTTACCGGGAGTCAGCCAGTAGGGAAACCTGTGGGCAGAACTAGTTCGGGAGGGCACGTGGTCGACACATAAGGTACACTGTTGTCTTGCCCCTGCTGCCGTGTTGATCTGCTGAATAGTATAGGCGCTTTTCTAGTGATAGTGAAGTGAGCACATTCATCCGACGGCTTTCTGGCTTTTGGTCATATTGTAACCGGCCTGTAAATTTGTTCACGCGATTGTACGTTAGGAGGCTTTTCATATTTCTTTCCACAATACGTTTTGCAGTTATGGTTAAGTTTGGCCTTTGTGATTTCTAATTTTTTGGAACACTTGAGAATAAATATTGTTTCTATTCAGGCATTCCAAATTTGAAGTTGCTTATCTCATTGCCCTTCCTTTCGTGAAGTAATTCTAATGTGTGGCAATGTATGACAATTTTCTTTCTCTGCTGTATCACACTAAATACGTCATCTTGTATTCAGAGATTGAGCGTTATACTACACTTGAGCAAAATCTAGTATTTTTACGATGTTATTATCACCTCCTTTGTTCAATTTGACTTTTCATGTGTTTCATGCCTCCACACGAATTCATGCAATAACTATTTTTTCCAAACATATCACCTTCATTTTAATTGTCTTTGTAATCTGTGAGGAATGGAGCACAGGTTGAACTTACGTTAAATAACATTTTTAGCTATGCAGGTAAGCTCGTGCTGCTGGTGAACTTCAAGACACTTGCTAGCGGAGGCGGGGACATCGAGATAAATTCTGCTACCACATAAGCTCAGTTTTCTCAGATTACTATTATCACTTGATGTAGGGCACGGATTGCAAGAAAACATTTACATTCCAGGAAGTGCATCTGTAAGACGCAATATCTCTTACACACGTCGTACTAACTGCACGACATCTACACACCGATTCTAGTTTGTTTTGATTTGGTTAACTCCGGTTAATCCACTATTTTTATAGTTCCGTTGGGCTTTGCGAAAGCCTTTTCCACTGAGAAACTTGAAAACCTTTCAATTAAATTACGTTTGTTCACATATTGATCAAATTTGATATAAAGGGTCAATATAGAGCACAAAAACGGGGTTCATATTCTCTTAGGATCTTCGAAGTTAAAGTGTTAATCGTAGTTCAGGCTACAGTGATTGACCCCTGTGGTTCTTTCTAACTCAATGGAAGTTATTTCTTCACGTTCCTACACATGTCCTGTTATCCTGTTAATTCTTAGAGGGAATGTTTTTCGCCTTCGCCTATTCTACGTGGCTTCGCCTAATTTCTTATCAATCGATTTATATTTCAGTTTCCTACTGTAACACTACGCTTCAATAGCTTCTGTTCGCTTCTTTCTCGTTTTTTCACCACACTCCTTGATTTACTTCGACATGGCTCTGTGCTCCAGACGTACATTTACAGAAATTTCTTCATCCAATTAAGGGCTACATCTGACACCTGTAGTCTTCTGCTTTTAGCGAGTTAAGTGATCAGTCCTTGGGATAGTCTGCTATCTTGCTTCTTCCACGCTACGTTATTTTTCTTTCGAAACAGTAGTCCCTGACTTCATATGCTAAGTGGACCACAGTTTTGTTGTTGAGTTTGATTACTCATTTCTGCTAGTCCTCATTACTTTCGTCTGGCAATCAGACTGCTTATTACATTAACAAGTCCTGGAAATCTTACGTTTATCGAGGAGGGCAGTGTCATAAGCAAATTTTATTATTGATATCCTTTCACCCTGAATTTTAATCCCGCTGGTAAAACTTTCTTTTATTTCCGTCATTTCCTCTTCACTGTACAGACAACCATAAGGAAGAATGGTCTTACACTCTTTTCAGTCAGTTCTTGGTGTCCCAGTCTTATTATTCGCTCTTTGTTCTTATGTGTTATCCATTTTCCCCTACAGCTTATACTTGTTTTCTTTAGAATTTAGAACATATTGCACCGTTTTACATTGTCCGATGTTTCTTCTAAGTCAACAGATTCTATGAAAGTTGCCTCCATTATGAAGTGCGACGCCACAACTGCCTCTCTGGTACCTTTCTTTCCTAAAGTCGCTTATCGTTATCTAAGACATCCACAGTTTTGTTTCGTCCATTATTCTTGTCAACAACTTGGATGTATCATAAGTTAAGCCGACTGTGTGATAGTTCTCGCATTGATTATCTCGGGTTAGTGTGTATCTAAACCTGATTCCACATCCAAATACGTATTTGTTATTCGTAACAGCCGATTTTTTCCCCCTCTCCTTTCCCAAACCGAGCTTGTCTTCCGTCTCTATTGACAGTGTCAAATGGATGTTAAACTCTACTGTTCCTTGCTTCCTTTGGTCCGTTGGAAGATAATTTGAAACAATGAGCGCGACTTCAAAGACTTCAGCAGTGCACTCATGTCTACTTGACCAAGTAGGAGTAAGAAGTGTTAAAGGCATAGGAAGCTTATGTCACAATGAGAAAAACAACGGAGCAAAATACTGTGTGTGTAATGCTGTTAAAAGAAATGGCTGGGTGCAGAGGGAATCATGTACTGAAGGTTCCGTACAAACTTAATTACGTATACATTCCATCCACTTCGGGAATCGAGAATCTATAAGATTTTTGTCTGTTAGTGAAAGTGATATTGACAAGATATCAGCCGCAGGGATTCCAAAACTAGAGAATGTTTTGATTACAAGTCTGAGGTTGGATAACAAACGACAAGAACAAAAATACAAATTAACAGTTTTCCGATGTTTCTTTTACTTGTACCTGTGAAACCTTTCTTCTTGCCACATTTCATGATTCTAAGCCAAGGGGAAGTGCCGAGTCGTTTAGTGAAAGAGTTGGCGAGTACAGTGCGAGCAAAATGCGGCGGCCGATAGATGCGCACTCGGCTGGGGAAGCGTGGTGACACCGGAGTGGTGAAGGTTTTTTTTTGGGGGGGGGGGGGGGGATGTCGCTTAGAGCGCTGTAGGAGAAGTGCTGCTCTAAACTGAAGCATATGCTCACATTTTTGGCGTATATTAAGCGGGGCCCCTACTCGCCCAAACTTCCATGGTGACCATTCAGAAAGATCTGTCATCTTTTCCTTGATTATCATCTAAAAAGAATTCCGCCGAAAATACTGCAATTTATTTTCGCCATTTGGAACTTTCAGGGAGGTATCACGAGTGAGGAACTTTTAGTAAAACCTGTATATTTCTCTTTTTGCCATGTTAAAATCTGGTTCTTTTGCCAAAATTCAGCGGAGTTTACACAGTATCACCTTGAGGGAGAGTTGGGAAACAGTAGCTTATTAAGTTTAAGTGACGGACTGTGCAAAAGTAATGTCAGAATCTTACAAAAAAGCACATACTCGTTACAAAATAAACGTGCATTGACTTCACTTATGTTGTTCCAAACACATAGCATTTGTTCGTTTCACAAGCTATCGATGGCCCTTAGAAATGACACTATTTTCTCTGAAAAGTCTGTAGTTACTGTAATAATACGGTAGGTAATGAAATTTTGTGTAGTAACCATGCAGCGAAATACTGTTCACTTTGCGTGTTACTGTTGTTACTGCGACCGGAACGGTCGCGGGGCTGACGTGACGGAAGGCGCAGCGGGACCCACGTAGCGGCCCGCGAATGACAACACAGACGGGAGAGGTCGGACACGACCAGCGAAGGACCAAACGAACAACAACAAGATCGATACAACAGAACCACAAGAAAACCACGCCCACTCGTACACAAAACAAGAAAGTAAAGACGCTGTCTAAGGCAAGGCGATACGCCCAGAGACGCACGAAATATTAGATCAGACTGGCAGGCTCACTCTGACGCTGACGCTAAACATGCGGGCCTGAACCTTGGCCCGAGGTATGGAGTCTAAGCTTGGTACAGCTGTTCCTCCAAGATCCTCTTGGGTTGGAATTGTGTTGCCTCTCGTTCTGGATGGTCCTTGCCTGTTGCCTGACCGTAAATCCTGGTTGCCAGCATGCAGGCATGCTCGCGGTGACGTTGGATGTTCCTGTGGTACTAGCTGTTCTTCCCATCCCGCGCTATGTTGTTCAGCGCGGACTCCAGCTCGGGTGTGAGCTTCCTCGCGCCATCTCCAACTTCTTTCTTCAGCCACGCGACCGCGTCCTCCAAGATGAAGCCCCAGTCCCTCGGCGTGAAGATCGGGTTGGAGTTTATGGTGTGGAGGTCCTTCTTCGTGACGAATTCGAGCATAATTGCCCGATATCCGCCACGAAGCTCGAACGGCCGGTGTGGAAGCGGTGGCTACCGTTTCCCTTCCGCTTCCGCGAAAAGGTACGGTTTTCTTCGGGCGTCGTACCGTCCATCTCGCACCATGGTCACCATGTTCTTCAGGACTGCTGGGAGGTTGGGGACGTCCGGGAAGGGGATGGTTTCGGAGTACATCCCTCCCGCCTCTTGTTTGTCCTGCTGCTGCTGCTTCACCACATCCGGCGGCGGCGGCGGGACAGGCTGCACCACGTCCATGGGCGTCTCCCCGGTCTCCTGTATTGCTACAGGTTCCGGGGCGACGTCCGTTTGCGTGGACACATCCACCCCAACTTGTCGTACCACCGTGGGAGTGGCAACGGGAGAGGGTGTCTTCTTTTGCGTCGTCCGGATTTCTTCCCGCAACTCTTGCAGCTGCCGGTGGAGACCGACGATCTCCTTCTGCATTGCCGCTCTCTCTGTCACCATCGCGGCTTTGAGGGCGGCCCCAGCGTTGTCTGTGGCGGCGCTGGGCGGGATTGCGGCCGCCCCGTTCTTCCCCCTTGGGCGGCGGAGGCGGGGCGGCTGCCTCTTCTTCATGTACCGCTTTCTTGGCGGTTGTTGGTGTCCGCTGCTTCAGATATGCGCAGCGCCACAGGCAACACACGTTGGCGCGACGTGTGGTGGCTTGTCGCAGTCACGTGTATCATGTGCTTTCGCACATTTCAGACACGCGACTGCGTCTCTACACGTCCTGGCGACGTGTCCCATCTTCTGGCAGCGGTAGCACCGCCTCTTGTGCTGCGGTCGGCTGCGCTTCTTCTTTTTGCTGCCGCGTCCGTCTCCTGCCAGCGTGAGCAGAAGCTTTGCCACAGCAGCAAGTTTGTCTCCCTTCCCGCGTCCGGACATGGCGTTGGGCTATTGGCGTTGGCGTGCGCGAGCGACGGTAACGATGTGAGCCGCAGCGAGTCGAGCAGCGGAGTGCGTCCGCGCTGGCGTGCGTGCGTGCGTGTGACTGGCTGGCTGAGCGAGTGGCAGGGCCTTAAATACATGATCAGGGGCGCCGCTATTGGCCAGTAGGACCACATGTTCCACTGTGGCGCACTCTCACTAAACGTGGGCCAGGAGGCGCGCGCCGCCACGGCTTACGGCGCTATGGTGCACAGACCTCTAGGGGTCTTCGACCTCCGTGTCGTCTGGTGCGGATTGAAATTTCGCTGCGAGCGGTACAAGAGCTACCATTTGCCAAAATCTCATTTCGACATCCCAAACCGTTCATGAAATACGAGGAATGCTGTGGCTATTTCATTATGGCTTTACCGCTGGCGCGGTGCGACCGCAAATGCGTGCGCTACGTCAGATCAATTTTCTCCAGCTTGGTGACAGACATACATAAAAGTCTAAAGAAAAATACAACGTTTTCTACATTTGCGAAGTGTCTTACTTTCACGTTAATATCCCAATAACTATTACCATTATCGAAATGATGGGCACATCATAATGAACCAGACATATAAAGGTACTAGTGAAGTAAAAATGAAACTTTTTTACGGAATAGTTTCTGTAAAATCACTTGAGAAAGATCGTAGCGCGTGCGCGTCGATTCTGTCATCGCCGACCGGCCGAAAGATGGAAAACGCTTGTCCCTCTTCCCGTCTGAACAAAAGAATGAACTCGCTCAGCTCTTTGGATGAGAACTAGTCACTGCCCATCGGACCGTATCCTGCGCGACCTATATCATAATACGTGACATTAGTGGCCATATCTTCCGATTGCATTGCATTGCCTAGGAACCGTAGATTCATTTGTGATGTAAACCTCAACTAGATATGTCTACTTGTTTATGAGAAAATGGTTTTTGGAAAGTCGGACGGACAGACAGACAGGCAGATGGACAACAATGTGATCCTATAACGCTTAACGTTTTTTAACCGAATGTGGTATGGAACCCTAAAAACATGTGCAAGAAGCATAATTTTACAAACAAAATATTTTCACGTTTGAATATAAGCAGCGTGGAACAAATGGAAGTTGACATGAATCGTCATTTTCTCCACATTGAAGTACACTTGAATAATTATATAAATCTTCATTTTTCTGCTAAGTTTAAGTTTTCAATAAAGCTGTCAAAAATATGTAAGCTACTAAGTTGGTTGTAAAACGGATTTAATTTTACTATGCAGACACCAAATGGCTAACTTGTATATCAGTTGTTTATTTGTATGTCATGTACCAAATTTCAAAGGTGAATGTACTCCTTTTTAATTACCGATGAATCAGTACTCTGATATGAAATTATTATTCCACTTCTACAATTCTAAATGAATTAAGTAAATTTTTTCTAGAAAACAGTTATAATATTCTGAATTAGGTATAGAAATGAACAAAACTGACTGCGGCGTAATGAAAACGAAATTCGTGTACGACGAATAACGCCGCTTCGGACGCAGTGCGTTCCACAACTGTGCAGAAAAGTCTAAAAGATACTAATTGGATGTAAAAGCCACTAGGTGTTCACTCTTGAAAATGCAAAAGACACGTCTACCGAAGGGTTAAGTAAACACTCGTGCTGCTTTCATTAGCCAATGACGTCAGCACGTCCTCATGGAGAGTGCTGGATAGCCACGAGCGAAATCAGGAGCTGAAAAAGTTAGGGACACAAATTCTTCCGCCATTCGCACCCCCTATCCTCCATTGACCATTCCTACTGAAATTTGCACATGACAGCGAGCGGGCTGGACTGCTCCAGTCAGCAGTACACCAGTGGGAGACTAGGACAGTCGGGTTTCACTGTGCTGTGAGTATCGCTGCACAAAGCGTACTGCATGTTTCAATAAAACCGGAACATTAGCACTGTTTTGATTCAAATAAGTACATATATTTTCCATGCTTATACACATTGTAGAAACCTACGCTATCTGATCAAAAGTATCCGGCCAAACCTACGAAATGCGGAAGATACCAATAGATATCGCTAGAGGAGGATCCGCCGGTACAAATTGAGGTGGGGAGTGCTGTGTTGTCAGTAGAGAAGAGGTAACAGTAGATTGGGTCTCTCTGGGGGGCTCAGTGAATGTCGAAAATGGGCTTAAGTCATCGGATGCCACGTGAGTAACAAATATATTGGGAACATCAACGTCAGCTTCTGTTAGTAAACATATGCACTCAGGGGGAAGACAGACGCCAAAGGAAGGGGTTCATAACCAAATTTAGACCATGCATATTAATCTACATTTGCAGTCACCTCAGTATCATTCAGTTACTGACATTCATGAAATACCTCTTGAATCACAGTCTATCATATCTGCTGCATCTGTACTAGATATTTCACTCACTGGTTCACTTAACAGATTACTATCAGTTACTATAGTAACTGCTCTATCCATTGAATAAGTTATTGATTTTGTTTGTAGTGAATACAAAAGGCAAAAGAGAGAAAAAGCGATTATAATGATGACATGAAAAACGAAAATCGGGGAAGCCTATGCCGTAGGCCTATTTTGAACACGATGATGTATGACCGTGGAAAGACGATTGATCAGTTTTGTGCGTCAGAATGAACTTTGAAATAAAATTACGCTGATAAACTGGAATCGGATTTCTTTATCAAGCGACTAAATCCTTTTCTGGAACGTGCAGTGAGCACTTACGACTGCGACAGTGGCGGCCGATCCACTGGGTCATCGTATTAAGCTGCCTAAGAACAAATATTTGCTGAAAAACATTAAAATTATGGGATGAGGACAAGGTTTAAGTTAAATAATACAAATGAATAAGGTAAATTTTCATATTAGTGTAATTCAGCTTATTTAATATAACGTCTTAAGGCACCCACTACCTTTTATTCCATCTTTTCAGTAAGGCTGTTAGGACGGAAGAGAGTGCAAGACAGTATTGAGACACTACCATTTGTCCTAAAAACAAATTCAGAACGAAAAAAAGTTATACAACATATCTCTGAGCTTGGGAAGCTGTGGTGATGATAATAAATTGTGGGACTACACAGCGCCCTTGAATGGTGTTGACACATTTTTTCACCACGAATTTGACAACGCCATTCAACAAGTCACTAAGTACTATCTGTTCGTTCCTATTGTTACTGATCTCATATAACGGTTAGTACATTTAATCACGTACACCACGAAGATGGATTCGTTTCCTGAGACGCACTGTGGGAGTTAAGACTGCGACAATGGCGGCTGATTCATTTGCATCCTCGTATTAAGACGGCCAACAGTAATGCAATTTCATTTGTGTAGGCAGAAATCGCTCATACAAACAGGGAAATGTTCTATTTGTTCAGTTCTTTTGAAGTATTAAAATACATTAGATTAAATGACACAGTTTGTTTTATCATTGGTCGATGAGAAAGCAGGCTTCATGTCCATGGAAGTCAGATCAGATGACAGGAGGTGACAGAGGTTGGTGGCAGTTCCACTTAGAGGGTGTGACCCAGGAAATGAGTTTCTTGTCCATACTTTTCCTAGATGTCACGACTCTTACAGGATGTCACATCTTCCACATGGGCCGTGATTATAAAACAACTGTATGAGAGTATCAGTGGTGCTTTTGCGTAACTGAAGACAGTTGTGCTGAAATAAACGTTTTAAAATGTGAAGGGGACAATATTTCCAATGTCGTGTGCACACATTTATATATATTTTGATAAATCCTAAGCGATTTTAAGAGGTTCCACTGTATCCTGGAAGCTCCGCTCAGTTTTATTCAGGGACGTGAGTTTCTTGTAATTTTGCCACCAAGAAATGTCTGGATAATGTAACATGTTACGAAAATTTCCATTAGGCCCTGTTCGTGTTTATATTAAGTTTCCGCTCGGTGATCATTTTATTTACATCATTTGAACTTTCATAGAGTTGCTGCGTAGGCAACAGTCTGTCTTGACAATCAAGACAGGGCTGCCAACTTAAACTGGAGCAAAATTGGACAACTCAAAAATGTATTATTATTATTATTATTATTATTATTACTGTATTGTTATTATTATATTACTGTTGTTATTACTATTCACAACACGTTACACAATACATATATTATAACTGATACAACAGGAAGCATGCATTTATTTAACACAATACACACTGTTAATACTACGAATCCAGCAATTTCTATGAGCCTCTAGTTTCTTTGCTAGTTTATATTTATACTTCTTTTCTTACTTCACAGCTTTAACAAATTCTTCCCCGTTGTCGGATTTCACAAATTTAACAAATTCATACAGTAGTTAAAATTACAATAGTTCGGCTTTCACCATTTTCACTTTCAGTCTGTTTCTTTCATTGCTCTATATATTTAGCATTACACTGAAAATCAGCTCTACAGATTCCCAGGACGGTGGCACTACTAGAACATGCTGAACAACTTTCAGCAAATTATGCGCTTCTTTAAAATGTGGGAGTCTGGTAAGTTCTTCATGAATGTCAAGAAGTCATTTAGTACAATTATTTGAGAAAATCGTTCGTCACCGTTTATGGTTATATTGATATAATTTATGGTTCTTTATGTCTTCCGTTTTAAGGGACCCGCCAATATTTAACTGAGAGCTAAGCTTGAAAACTCAATCTTCACTGAAGTCAAAATACTCGTCTAGATATTCCAAAATCCTACTATTGACTTCCTGAGCTCCTCTGACGAATTTTGCCTGTTCATACTACGGAAATTTTTTCAGCTCTTGTAATACCGTGAATCCGAAGAAAATATTTCTTGGTCTATTAGTAAGTTCTGTACACAATTTCGGGAATACAGAATATATTTCAATTTTCTGTATACAATCACTTTCCACGTGTTTTGTGGTTGTATTAAATAAATGCGTAGCATTGTGGACAAAATAAATGTCTCTGAGAGTCTTACTTCATCATCCAATTCACTGTCGTTTTCATGGGCTACGAATGTCCATATAAATTTGACAGTATTCTCTTCACCCTGGCTTAAGAAAATAGGACTTCAACAATGGCGACTTCTGGAACAATCTGTCTACCGTAGAAAAAAAGAGGAACATGCCAGAGTAGTGTGGAGTAGTCTGAATGCAGGAACTCTAAAAAGTTCTTCAGCTCACTTACCTCCTTCGTAGCATTGTATGACAGTAGTTTTAGTCCATATTTCGCAATTTTGTGCAGTATTTGCATGTGCCAATGTCCTGCAATAAGATGTGGTGCTTCGAACATTTTTGCAACTCCATGAAAACAGACTCGTTTTCCCCTTATTGACGTTACAGTTGACTGTACCATAAGCAACTAATTGCGATCCTGAAAGACCAGTCTTAATGAGGCTCTTTTTAAGCTTCTTGGCTATAGAAGTTGTTTCATCAGCATTTTCATAAAAATCTGTAACAGCCGAAGTCGTTGCGATTTCTTGCTCAAAGTACCGGATAGGGACTGGAAATAATTTCATATTTCCTTCACTAGAAGAATCACATGCAATCGAGAATGGAGTTGTACCAACTACTTTCTGAATTTTCTGAATACCTTCAGCTTTAGTCCGTCCACAGTGAATTCCGGATGATAGTTTCGAATCCTGAAACAAAACCTGAGACAGGAGTGCATTTGCACAGGCTTGTGAAAGATAACTATGATAATGTTTCGTCCAATGATATGTCCGCTGCTGACACTTCCTCTTCCGCTCTAGTTCCCGCTGGCACGAAATATCTTTGAAGAGCTGAATTTCTTAACAATGCCGCACCTTATCAATATGAGTGTTGGTACTAGCATGATGCTTTACCACTTTCAAGGGGTCGTATTTCACTGTAAAAATTTACACGGCATGTTTTGGAATATCGGGTGTATTCATCTTCTTTCGTAAGCCACCCGAAAAGTCTGTTTCCTGTAGCTATTTGTAACCACGGCGCTATTCTTTAGAGTATAATACGCTGTTATATACATATACGTATATATCAGTCACTACAGTGTCATTCTTAAAGACTTCAATTTTAAACTAATCGTTTGCTGTGAGCGGTTCACTTGATACAGACAAAACCAAGTACTTCACTACCTGATCGGCCTTGCCCAACAATGGGTACACTTGTCGCGTTAATTTGTTCGATAGCGGTATTCCCTTTAAAATTAGTAGGTCTTCATTGCAAAGCACTGCTAATAAAATCAGAATGCGATATTGTCACAGCTTATTTTGGTTCTTGCCGCTATATAATATAAATGTGCAGAACAACAAACATACGTAAACTGATATTGTAACTCTGCTATATTGTCCACTTGTAAGTGACATGGAGATGTATGAAACGTCCCCTTAGAACAATTATACATGACTGTGCTTAAACTGACACATATTATTTTTAGCGCAACGCAATCTGACTTTCAAAAATCCCTACGAAAGAATGGCCCTGACTAACATTAACCTACACCTTTCACAAATGACTTACCTCACCAAAAATCTTCGTTACTCGAACTACTGCAATACAGCGAGCGCCACTACTGCCAGCTAAATAAAGATTCAAACTACGGAAGGCACTAACTACTGATAGGTATAGTTAGCAAATGAAAGATTTTAATAAAGAGCTAACAATGTATTTACCTTAGTAGTCATAATACATATAGCAGTTCATGACATCCATTCTTACAAATTTCAAAACTCCCCGCCATCTCTCTCCCCACGTCCACCACTGCTGGCGGCTCACCTCCAACTGCGCAACGCTACGCGCTGTTCACATCCATCTGCCGCTGCCCAACACTACAATGGCAGACAACAATGCTAATCAGCCACAGACTGCACACAGCACAGCAAGTGATTTTCATACAGAGCGCTACGTGGCGGCGGCGTTACCAATATAAGAACCTAAACAGCCTACTTTCAGATGTCGTAAGAAAATACAAGCTATTATTGGCCTGTCTTTCCTATTTAGTTCTTTTTGAAGTGGTCCTCAAATGACTACCACAATGGACGACAACGGGAATGCAGTGTAATAAAAATACAAGTCCTCTTTCACACAGCTTGTTGAAGAAATGAACACGCCGACTTACATTAAAATATACTGGACTTCGTTGTGACATAGCCACAATGATCCAATTGGCCACAGAGTCTGATACATGATATTCTAGAAAATATTCAAACGAATGTATAATAAAATTTAAAAGTTTAATCGACTTCATTTTAATTCTTTGTCTTCTGTAAAAAGTAAAATTAGTAAATATAAATTGAGCCTAATTTAAGGGGACTCAAAACCGAACTTTTGACATCCAGTCGATACGTTCAACGTCACACCACAGTTTTTATTTAAAAACCGTACTGTTCCATCTAAGGCCAGACAGTTGCCAACCTTGAATCAAGTCTGTATTGCACAGCTCGGACTAGTCTTCGCCCGGCGCAGGCGCGATAAACACTTCGTCGGTACCGGCGTAAAATGGAGAACCTGCTCGCATGATAACGTTTCTATGGAATGCCTTTCAGGACCTTCAAAGGACATCCCTGTACCACGCACACAAACCACAGCCAGCCAGATGGTTACAGGATGAAGTCTGGGTACGTATAGTGCTCAGCTTCTTCTTATGCGTCTGTGTCAGCAAAATGTTCAGATTACACATAGGAAAGCTTGCCATTTCGTAGATTATCGACGTCAGTTATATTCACGTAATGGTACCTTTTTTGAAATACATTGTAACTTCATTGAAACTTAAGTCAAGAGTTTATGATTCGAAGTTTTGTCACTTACATTACACAGTTTAAGTTACAACTCCTCTCTGCGGATCTCGCTATGTCATGAAATTATACATGTTCTCACCGTATTTACATAAAGAAGTCAGTACTGACTTTCAAATCAATGTTCAGGTCAGGTTAAGCTGATTTTCTTTTAAAATTTTCTATTACTCGGGTTAATCATTATTCATGGCTTGGGCAACAAGCATTCCGTACGCCACGAAGTAAAAGTTTTCGCACACAGCAGACCAAAGACGTGGCTATTTGCGAAAATACATGTGAAGCAGACCGAAAATAGAGAATAGCTCCAAATAAGAAGCACTGTATCTTCGCAAATGAATACGTACAATTTCGTACTGAAAAAATCGTGCATCACTCTTTCTTTACAAGCACATATCTACTTAATGCTAATGAATCAGTGTCTAATCTGAGCTCAAGGATTTCATTTTTCAAATATAGATTGGTAGAACGTTGTACAATTACACCTTAAGTTACTGATGCCATCAGAAATATTTCCATTTGATCGTTACTGCTCTTCTTGAGCACATACTTGTTTGTTAGTTCAACGTCATGGTTAAGTGCCCATTCTTTGCATAATAGAACTTAAAGACTAATACTTAGACATACTTATGCTAACTGTCCACTAATGAATGTATAGTAAGCAAGTGAAAAAGTGAGACTAGACTTTGCCTGAAGAAAACAAGCGTCCTTTCATAAATACACTTTTCAGATTGATACCTCAATGTTCTTCATCTCAGTTTTCTGTTAATTCCACATTTAAACTCACTATACGTATAGCAAGATGAATCGTAGAGTAATTTCGTTACAAATGTAGAATATCATGAAACGATTCACAGGACCTCTAGTTCTATAATAATTTGTTTAATAAATAGAAGGAAGATTCGCCAGAGTCAACAAAATCTGCACGTATTATACTAGAATTATTGTAAGTAGTGATCTATTCTTTGTACTTTTCTTACACAAATTCGATTAATATAAAATTTATATTATAAAATGTAGGTTTCGGTCTCTGTCTACTTCAGTTTTCCACGTGCTATTTTTTTTTTAATGAAAAACATTAGTGCATCTAATGCTTTCTCAGATCAGAGAACAAGATCATTACCTTTATACATGTAACTCTCTGTTCAGGTCCTGCTGACAATAAAGTCCTTTAACTGTAGCAGATTTACGAAAAGCCAAAAGACAACTAGGTGGTGTGGTATGTTGACTATTTGATAGAGTCGTGTATACAGGGCGTTCGCAAATTCCCGTCACAAACATGTAGTACTTTTAGAGGGAACCCATGTCCGTAAAAGTCGTCTAACGATGCTACAGGGCATCGAGGTTATAGGCACTGGCGCCTTTAAATGTATTTACACTGATGAGCCACAACATCATAGTTCGTTTGTTAATCTTTGGAACGAAATACATAACTGATTCTGCGTATCATGTATCCGACAGCTTGTTGGTATGGTTATGGAGGTATGTGGCATTAGGATGTCTATGCACAGGTCATGTAATTCGTGTGAATAACTTGCTGCTGATTTGCGTACGCGGTGATGGCGACCGATAGCGACCCAGATAGGTCCCATAAGCCATACGTCAGGTAAACGTGACCGCCGAGACATTCACTATAATGCTCCTCAGACCACTGCTGCACGGATTTGGCTCTGAAAACGGACAATTATACTGCTGAAAGATGACATCGCAGTCGGGGAAGACATTAAACATGAAGGGATGCACGTGGTTCGTAGCTATCAGCGTGTCGTCGATTATTACCACAGGTCCCAAGCAAACGCAGGAGAATGTCTCCCATAGCATAATACTGTTCCCACCAGCCTGCTTCCGTGATGCACCAAATGTTTCGAGACGCCGTCCACCTTTCGAGACGACAATCGATCGAAAAATGTGATTCACCAAAGAGCCGACTTCTTTCCATTGATCAACGGTCGAATCCCGATGGTACCCTGCCAACTGCAGTCATGATTGACGATGTCGTTGGATCAGCATGTGAGTACGCGCGGGTGGTCTGCTGCGGACCTCCATATTCAACGATGTATGATTAACAGTGTGCTCCGAACCACTTGTGGGGGCAAGAGCACTGTACTCTTTCGGCAGAGTTGCCACAGATCACCATCTATCCTACTTTGCAGAGCAGAGAAGCCTCCGAACCCACGTTATGTGAAGAATCGTGGACCTCCAACCATTTAGCGCCTCTTTCCGTAGATGCTCACGACAACAGCAGTTGATCATTCTACGAGCTTCGCCGTTTTCAAGATATTCGATCACATATTCTGCGTAATAATAATCTGCCCTTTGTCAAAGTCACTTGTCTCAATGGATTTCCACATTTGTAACCCATATCTTCGCTAGGGTAATCCCCCGCCCGTGTCTGCACCTCTTACATACTCTTGATAACGCTTTACGTGGCCGGAATGGCAAGAGGCGTGGTGGGCATTGGTAATAATGTTTTGGCTTATCAGTGTATATCCAGGGTGATACCGTAGGGATATTACAAACTTTCTATCAATTTGAGGTAAGTGTGCCTGGCTCGGAAAGAAACGAATCGAAAGGCACAAGTGAAAATCGTTCCGATACCTCTGACAACGGAATAAATAGTGTCTACACTTCCCCAGTTCTAGGCTTCATTACTTATTTCTGAAATTGTGTCCGACGCCATTTCCCTGGTATCCAGGGTGGTACCGGTTATTATTAAACCCTCTTCCGTTACTATTATCCGAATTCCATGCACATTTATCTGTGCGACGTACATCATAATCGGGTAGGGAATACTGAAGTATGGGATACAGCCCGTCGTCTTTGACCAATCACGTCACAAGTTACCACAGATGCAAAGATTTAAAAGCATAGATGAATGTTAAAAAAAAATCGACTGCAGTACAGGGAAATCTGATTGTGGACGTATATCACGTACATCCATGCATCGAATGTAATGTTACGTATATCACTTTTTCAGAGTAGGAAAGCCTATTGTCATAATCTTCAGTTGACCTATATAGATCAATTGAAGGCAGGACACTAGTGCTAGCTAAAGCAAAAAAAGCGACATACGTAACTTAGGCATGGAGTACCTCATATACAGATTTTACGTATTCCGGTTTTTTTTGCCTTCGCTAGTACTATATCAGCTGAAGAATAGAATACTATTACTGGCGAAGGTTGTACTTTAGTTGACCTGTATAGGTCAGCTGAAGACTAGGATACAAGTTCAAATGGTTGAAATGGCTCTGAGCACTATGCGACTTAACTTCTGGGGTCATTAGTCGCCTAGAACACATCCATGCCCGAGGCAGGATTCGAACCTGCGACCGTAGCGGTCGCTCAGCCACAGACTGTAGCGCCTAGAACCACACGGCCACTCCGGCCGGCTAGGATACTAGTACTAGTGAAAAAAGCGACAAATGTAAAGTTTGTATTCTGTACTTCAGTTGACAGATGAGGTACAGAATGCCAGTGTTATGTATGTCTCTTTTTATTAATTTTTATAAATTTTTATTTTTAATTCTTATTTTTTTGCTTTCGCTATTACTAGAATCCTATTCTTCAGCTGTCCTACACAGTACAAGGTACGAATCAACTGTAGAGGAAACAGCAGTTGGAACGACTCACTATCAAACAAAGGTACAATTCAAAACATGTATGCAAATGATTTAAAATTACCACAATCGACAAAAAGCGTACTCAGAATCTGTCTCTTAATAACACATTCATTTATCTCTCTTTACGAGCATGATGCTTCGCCACTGAAGATAACCGATTTATTATCTATGGCTCGAAAATAAACAAATTAATATCTGTGATTAAAATATGGCGTCATTGGTCACATCGGAACAGTTGTACCCCATTCTTCAGTTGACCCATCTGGTAACATAGGTGACATCTCAGGAGCGCCACGGTAGCGTTAGGACAGCAACCGTTACCATCATGGGCGCGTGACTGATTTGAATGCAGCGCTCTGTTACGGTCGTTTTGTTGTAGTTTCAGACCTTCATGCCCTCGTAAGTAAGATCAGTAGAATCTAGAACAGACATAAAACGTCCTAGATTCTCTTATGGTAAGTGTACAAGTTTCTCACGAATATCGAATGGCAACATAGCTCTCAGAATTCTTAATACAGGTTTGTGAGAAATTGGCTCGTTTCAGTAACTATTTTTGTTTAAATATTTCTTAAGAGTACCTGCGAAGTCTACCCTGTTTAGCATGGACAGGCTGCGGGTAGAAAACCTGTGTCTGCTATCTCTTGACCAACACTTAGACATAAATGCACTTTCAAATTGTTCGTAAGTTTGACGCAGTTCTGCAGTTCTGCAAGGGGCTACATTACCTTTCATGTAGCACGTGGTGAAACGGATATTTTGCTGCTCAGTCAATAACTACAATAACACACCTCTGAATGCATTTAGGAACATAATTGGATGCAGAGTATTTTCTTCTGGGCTATAGACTTGGAACTGTCAATGCTTGTGCATACTTTCCTGAAGCAACATAGGAGAGAGTATGATAATGCAGTTGCTACTCCATATGGTACTCCATATGGACGTTACCATATGTGGTACGATTCGGTGCAGTAGGACTGGCATAATGAACACATACTTTGACAATCGGTGGGGTCTTTTGAACCATACCCCTGATCAACGACAACTGTATCTGCTGGGTATCCCTTTGAGCAGTTATTGGCTCACGCCTTTCTCGTAAATCTTTGTTTAAAGTAACTTTTATTTGTTCTGATTAGGATTTTAATGATTTTCCAGCATCATCTTACTGGGACATAGCAGCTGTGACAGTTTCATTTACAACACGCTCTAGTTGTGAATGTAGTTTGTCATTCACCTCTACATCCTCCTTCGAAAGCCAGTGTGAAAAATCATCCACAATATGTTTGCACCTGTTATTTAACTTTTTGAGCCTTCACAACTTGTTCTGCTACGAAACTGTTGACATTATCTTTTGACTGCACAACTGTATCTTTTAAACGTTTCTGACCTTCGTACAGATCTGTACAGCTACCGAAAGACCACGACAGACTTTAAGTGTGAAACATTATTTTCTAGAGTGTCGTACTTTAATGCTATGTGTTGAAATTAGCAGTCAGTTTCTCTATGTTAGTAGATTGTTTTTTCAAGTCATTGCTGTTGTTGAAAATTTTTGAGTTGGTATTGTAATTTTTTGGATTGGTTTTGTAATTCTTTGGAGTGATTATGAAATTGCGCGGTTTTTGTCGTCGCTCGTAGCCTTAAAATTTTCTGGCAACAGAGCAATGAGATTAGTTGCTCGATGTGCTATTTGTATCTTCGTTTCACGTGGAATATCGCCAATTGCAACATTTATTACACGTGAAACATTACCATATAGGCACTACGTGAAAAATTACGTAAATGACTATCATTTCCACACAGT
The DNA here is from genome assembly GCF_023897955.1 of Schistocerca gregaria. Taxonomy (NCBI): domain Eukaryota; kingdom Metazoa; phylum Arthropoda; class Insecta; order Orthoptera; family Acrididae; genus Schistocerca; species Schistocerca gregaria. The sequence continues at coordinate 350,101,406 of NC_064922.1, read as the reverse complement.
GAATTGTCTGTCATAATATCTTTTGGAGTGCAATTGCAATTCGTGTTCCGAAACTCGTGCATTTTCAAAGTCCATGTTAGCAAACTCGTTCTGTTCAACATTAAGCTCTACGGTACTATCTTCTTGTGTAGTCATTTTAGAAATCTTGCATATTTTCACCAGAAGATTAATGTAAATCAAAAACATTTCTGCTCAAATTTTGAATAACTATGATCTGAAAAAAGATCTTCTTGGTAACAATATCCATCTCGGGAATACTGATACAACATTGTAAAATAGCGCACACCATTCTGATAAAACGTTATGGCAAAACGTTCTTTATTAACTCAAGAATGACGCGTTTGATCTGGATAGGGCATCTTCAGATTACCTGAAGATATAAGGGGAGAATGACATTAAAATTAATCTGACGTGGTCCTATCCTGGACTACTGTAAAAAGCAAAATAAGCTTCAAACACCGACCGAATAAAATTACTCCCTATGCGGGGAAAAATTAAAAATTAATAAATAAAAGCACGGGGACGAAGCACGAGTAGGGAAACGAAAGAGAAACCGAAAAATGCGTATTACTTAATGGAAGCGAAAACAGATATATCAGCGCAGAACAGGACCTCGCGCGCAAATTGTAAGCACAGCCGTACAATAAAACGGCGCCATGGGCCTGTCCGTATTCATAAAGTGCATGTATATGAATGATAGGAGCTCAAACGAAATATTAGGCTCGTGGTAATGGCGGGCGCCATGCTGTGTACAGCGTGATAAAAGCCTAAAATTCAAAAAAGCGATGGACAAATTGAGAAGTAAATAAAAACATAGTAGGGTATATGGGAACATACTCAATGCAGGACATGCTAGATCGAAAGCAATGTACAGGGACATAGAAAACCCTTCTGATGAAAAGCAGCGTGCCAGAATAATGAAATAACGTACGTAGAGCAATAACATAAAGGTTAGACTACAAATATAAGGCTAGAAGGTAACAATTCTAAAAAGATTAATTACAATCGCATACACATGACAAGTGACCAAAGCCTAGTAATGAGAAACTATAAACTAATATATTGTTTAAAATGGGAACATTCAATCACAGAAAATTTTATTATTGTCAGATAACTGTTCACTGAGTAACACATGCTTCTCAACGTGTAAATGTTTAACAGTTTCGATCTCTTCAAGCAGACAGTCTCTTTCCTTTTGGAGCGTGCAGTAACACCGCTAAGTTCCCGAATGTAGGTGGGTGGTGGGCACAGGATTTAAGGTGCTCATTGAAGGCGGAATTAAGCTTAATGTACCACTCCTTGGTGAATAAATGCTTCTGAAACATATTTTTTAAAGGTCTTTACCATCTGGCCAATATAAGCTGCTTGACAATCGCAGCACTCGATCACATACACACCAGAGGTAGCATATTTCTTTCTGAGGACGTTCACTGTGAATGTACTGAGGTGGCATACTCTATTATTATGCTTTGATCTTGAAAGAGTTTCCCCATGGCAAAGGACACCTTTTTGTAAAACTAGCACCCTAGCAAACCTATAATTTTGAGGCGCAGGCCTGAGAGCTGTTTATCGATTTTCCTTTGATAATACTCCAGGATACGACTAGACCAGATTAATTGTAATGTTGTCCTCCCCTCATATTTTCAGGTAACCTGAAGTCCTACCAAGGCGAAACGTGTCGTTTTTTTTACTTAATAAAGAACACTGGGAAACTTGGGTCTGTTTAGTAAATAGTTATGAAGTCCGCCATCTTGTGACTTACTACCATGCAATCTAAATGCAATGCCAAAATTTAACACAGAAGATAATGTTATCGAATGACTTGGACGAAAATTTCAGTATTAGACATTGTACGCAGCATGGGAAGCTAAAATAATGTGCTGCAGATTGCCCCTTGCTGACATTAAAGGCAAGGTCGTTAACAATAACAGTGCAAGGCAATTTACACTGATAAATACAAAGGGGAGAACAGTTAGGTGAAAAGAGTACAATGATGGCCTCAGGGAGGGGCAGGACACGTCTGGTATAACAGAAGAAGGAACAGGACTCTACAGACAAGAGACGGGGGATACAGAATTAGAGTCAGAGTTTGAAAGAGCTGTGGACGACTTACGCCAAATAAGGCAGAAGGGATAACATTCCATCATAATTTTCTAAAATCGTTGGGAGAAGTGTCAACAAAACGGCTGTTCGCATTGTTCCTTTGTAGGTAGAAGACTGGCGATATGGCATCATAATTTCGGAAGAAAACATCATGCGCACAATTTCGAAGATAGCAATAGCCGAGAAGTGCGAGCATTATCGCACAATCAGCTGAACAGATCATGCGTCCAATTTACTGACAAAAAAAAACCAACAAAAAAACAAAAACAAAACAGGAGAATGAAAATGAAAACGGAGGATCTGTTAAGTGTCGATGAGTTCGGTTTTAGAAAAGGTAAAGGCACCAGAGAGGCAGTTTGGACATTGCAGTTGATAATGGAAGCAAGACTGAAGACAAATCTAGACGTGTTCATTGGATTTTTTAACTGAAAAAAGAGTTCGACAATTTACAATGGTCCAAAATATTGGAAATTCTGAGAATAATCGGCTAAGCTGTAGGGAAAGACAGTAAATATAAAATGTGTTCATGCACCAAGAGGGAGCTGTAAGACTGGGAGACCAAGAACGAGTGCTCGGATTAGCAAGGGTGTAAGACAGCGTTTTGGTAATCTTATTACTTTACTGTTGAATCTCTACTTTGGCGAAACAGGGAAGCAAAAGAAAGGTTCAAGAGTGGGATTGAAAGTTAAGGCGGAAGACTGTCAGTGATAAGATTTGCTCATTACTTTGCTATCCTCAGTGAAAGTGATGGAGAACTGAAGGATGTGTTGAACGGAGTGAACAGTCTAATGAGAACAGAATATGGACTGATAGCAAATCGAAAAAAGACGAAAGTAACAAGGAGTAGCAGAAATGAAAAGAGGAAGAAACTTAGCATCAGAGCTGCGGGTCATGAAGCAGATAAAGGTATTGAATTCTACTAGCTAGGCAGCCAAAAACCTAAGATGAACGGAGCAAGGACGACACAAAAAGCAGACTAGCACTGACAAAAAGGCCATTCCTGCCAAGAGAAGTCAATTATAATAAAACATAGACCTTAATTTGAGGAAGAAATTTCTGAGAATGTAAGTTGGCGCATAGCATGTTATGGTAGTGTAATGTGGAGTTTGTGAAAGCCGGAACAGAAGAAATTGAAGCCTTTGACACGTGATGCTTCGGATGTTGAAAATTGGGTGAATTCCCAAGGTAAGGAAGGAGAGGTTCTCCGGCGAGGAAAGGAATATATGGAAAACACTGGCAAGAAGGAGGGTTGGGTTGTTTGGAGGAGGAGAGCAGACAGCGAGGTCATCGGTCTCATCGGATTAGAGAAGGAAGGGGAAGGAAGTCGGCCGTGGTCTTTCCTGGAGCGATTTAGGGAATTCACGCAATCAGGATGGTCCGACGCGGGACTGAACCGTCATCCTCCCGAATGAGAGTACAGTGTGCTAACCACTGCGTCACCTCGCTTGGTCAAGAAGAAGGAGCAGGATCATAGGACGTCTGTTAAGACATCAGGGAATGACTTCTACACTACCTGAGGGAACAGTAGAGGGGAAAAAAGAGTAGGGGAAGATAGAGGTTGGAATATGTGCACGAAATAATTGAAGACCTAGGTTGCAAGTGCTACTCTCAAATGAAAAGGTTAGCACAAGAGCATGGCGGACCCCATGTGGGACGGCGGATGAAAAATTAATATTACATTTTCTTTTGTTTGTGTTGCCGGTCTCTACACAGGCACTCTAACTACAATGTTGGCACCCTAAAACAGATTAACAAAACGTGATGCCTGGAATTGAAGTTCACTCTGCCCACTGCGATGGAGAGAAAAAAAAGTTATCGTTTATTGAAGTTCGTTACTTTGAGGATTTAGGATGATGCCTGGGATTCATTGAAAATGAAGTTTACAATAACAATTTTCACTGTATTCTGAAAACGATAAAGCATAAAATTCCAGGACAAATGATTACCCATATCAGCTATTGTACTATCAGAGCTGTTCAGAGACTATTGTGTGGATCCTATTATCCCTAGATGACGAAACTGTTCAATAATTGTTATCGATGTAAATGTTCAAAGTGAATGGTCGCAAAATGTTAATACTCATCAAACGCCACGCTAGTAATCGTAGAAAGTCTGTTTGTGAAAATAAGACATACGCAAACTGAGACTAAATCACCGGAGTTGTTCCGCTATTAACACTTTACCCAGTGCAAACTTATTGTTATGTGCATACCGGGTTACATAATACGGCATCCAAGGCAGTTCCTTGCAACTGCACAAAAGCGACGCGGCTTCCGACATGGAGTGCGTGCTGATACGAATCTAGAAGAGAACTGGGGCCTTACTCTAGCTCGCACACTCTTATTTATATAGCCGTGGTGCGGACCGCCGAAGGCACAGCCAACAAAATTTGCCTTGCTGACTAGCAAAACACCACTTCAAGTTACAAAATAATTAATTGCTTCATTCTCTGAAGGCCAATGAGGCTCTTGATTTAATTGTGCAATCAGAACACAGGTAAGTATCTATAATAAAATTCTAATGTGACTAGGTTAAATACTTTTGGCGAGAGAATTAGTTTAGTTATACTGCACGCAATAGATGAGCTCTGAACTTGCCCTTTGGAGAGATGCTACAGCTATAGTTTTGTAGCTACCTTTTTGAAACTTCTCACATCTTTGTTATTATAGCGTATCTCCATTCTACCTAAATCTAAACATCCTAGCTTTATCTAATCACTTACTTAATCTATCTTGCTTCCGTACTTTTAGGACACAAAAACAGAAAATCATGAATTTCAACAAAAATATTAGTTTGTGAGATCCAGCATGCTGTTTTCATTAAATTACAATGAAAAAGGAAGTCGACTACAAATTTTGAAGTTTCCTGCTCCTTCCTGTTGTGCCGATGATTTTTACGTAAAACGTCCAAATTTCGAAAACTGATGAAGTTACTAAACTGAAACTTAACACATTATTATTTTAGCATCACTCTTGACATGTTATTAACTTTTCAGATTATTTACTTTATTTTAGGTATTGCACAACATTCGTGATCTGATAGCTAGTAACAGCGGACTAGGTTGGCACACAATGGAAAGCATATTAATTCTATATGGCGTGAGTAGGCTGCTTCCCTACACCCATCATATTTGAGAACTGAATACTCAGCACACATATGGAAGAGATAGTGAAGATATCGGTTGGAGCATTATAGGGCCCCCTAAAAAGTCATTGTGCAATACACAAAGGAGGCTGCTTCTTAGGCGGCATATTGTATTTGGCGTGCACAAGGGTTTTCTTAGATTTTAGAAAAATAGCTCCATAGGCCATGGATTACGTTCTCTAATCGCAGAAAGATTAGCCATTTAACTCCCAGAGAACTTTAGTCATATGTGGACTGGATAATATGAAAATGTTTGTTTGATTTTAATAAACTTCAGGAGTGTTTATCATAAGTTTACCGGATTGGAGTCAGTTATTAAATGTGATAATGGTCATGCAGTGTTATGGAACTGGCTGCAGTCAGCTTAAACTGAGTCTGTAATGTGCACGGTGAAACCGAAGAATACCAACAGTCTCTCAGAATAAAAAACTGGTAATATGTTAAAAATAATATTTCAGACCTGCTCGTATAGTGCAAAGCGTTGCGCGCCAGCTTGCAATGCAGATAGTGAACTACAACCTGATTGAATCCGGGGGGCAGACTGACGACCGTGGTCGGTGCACAGACTGGCCGAGTGTGGTTTCTAGACGGTGTGCCACGCTTGTTTGGACAAACTCTGGGCTAGTCGGAAATATGCACCACAATATACACTCCTGGAAATTGAAATAAGAACACCGTGAATTCATTGTCCCAGGAAGGGGAAACTTTATTGACACATTCCTGGGGTCAGATACATCACATGATCACACTGACAGAACCACAGGCACATAGACACAGGCAACAGAGCATGCACAATGTCGGCACTAGTACAATGTATATCCACCTTTCGCAGCAATGCAGGCTACTATTCTCCCATGGAGACGATCGTAGAGATGCTGGATGTAGTCCTGTGGAACGGCTTGCCATGCCATTTCCACTTGGCGCCTCAGTTGGACCAGCGTTCGTGCTGGACGTGCAGACCGCGTGAGACGACGCTTCATCCAGTCCCAAACATGCTCAATGGGGGACAGATCCGGAGATCTTGCTGGCCAGGGTAGTTGACTTACACCTTCTAGAGCACGTTGGGTGGCACGGGATACATGCGGACGTGCATTGTCCTGTTGGAACAGCAAGTTCCCTTGCCGGTCTAGGAATGGTAGAACGATGGGTTCGATGACGGTTTGGATGTACCGTGCACTATTCAGTGTCCCCTCGACGATCACCAGAGGTGTACGGCCAGTGTAGGAGATCGCTCCCCACACCATGATGCCGGGTGTTGGCCCTGTGTGCCTCGGTCGTATGCAGTCCTGATTGTGGCGCTCACCTGCACGGCGACAAACACGCATACGACCATCATTGGCACCAAGGCAGAAGCGACTCTCATCGCTGAAGACGACACGTCTCCATTCGTCCCTCCATTCACACCTGTCGCGACACCACTGGAGGCGGGCTGCACGATGTTGGGGCGTGAGCGGAAGACGGCATAACGGTGTGCGGGACCGTAGCCCAGCTTCATGGAGACGGTTGCGAATGGTCCTCGCCGATACCCCAGGAGCAACAGTGTCCCTAATTTGCTGGGAAGTGGCGGTGCGGTCCCCTACGGCACTGCGTAGGATCCTACGGTCTTGGCGTGCATCCGTGCGTCGCTGCGGTCCGGTCCCAGGTCGACGGGCACGTGCACCTTCCGCCGACCACTGGCGACAACATCGATGTACTGTGGAGACCTCACGCCCCACGTGTTGAGCAATTCGGCGGTACGTCCACCCGGCCTCCCGCATGCCCACTATACGCCCTCGCTCAAAGTCCGTCAACTGCACATACGGTTCACGTCCACGCTGTCGCGGCATGCTACCAGTGTTAAAGACTGCGATGGAGCTCCGTATGCCACGGCAAACTGGCTGACACTGACGGCGGCGGTGCACAAATGCTGCGCAGCTAGCGCCATTCGACGGCCAACACCGCGGTTCCTGGTGTGTCCGCTGTGCCGTGCGTGTGATCATTGCTTGTACAGCCCTCTCGCAGTGTCCGGAGCAAGTATGGTGGGTCTGACACAACGGTGTCAATGTGTTCCTTTTTTCCATTTCCAGGAGTGTACATAACAGACTGAAAGAAGTTTTCTCGGTTCATAGACTGGTGGAGCACAGGACTTTTGTGCCTTAGGTAACCGACGACTGCAGCGACAGGCGAGTCAACCGGCCACAAAGTTAAACAAAAGTAAAATTTCCTTGACTTCACTACAGAAAAGCACCTACCAGATGAGACAGACATTAATTACAAGAACAATAAAGTAAGTTAAACCTTATACAAGTACACTGACCAGCCAAATCATTATGACCACTCCCCACCGTGACGTTAGATGCCGCGTGGTGGCGTTGCAGGCACGGGACGTGGTAACAAAACTATGAAAGCAGAGCCTGTGAACGAGTAACAAGGCCGTCATCGAGATGAACGGCAGGTCGAGATGTGCAGCGCGCCACGGTCGCAGGCTGGTGGGAGCAGTATTATGCTACTCGTATGTGAGACGTTTAACTGGGGTTGCATGGGAGCTGTGACAGTAATCGAAGACACGCTGCATTCCTTCATGCTAGATGCCTTACCCGACGGCGATTTCATCAAAATGGTTCAAATGGCTCTACGCACTATGGGACTTAACATATGAGGTCACCAGTACCCTAGACTTGGAACTACTGTAACCTAAGGTCATCACACACGTCCATGCCCGAGGCAGGATTCCAACCTGGGACCGTAGCAGCCGCGTGGTTCCGGACTGAAGCGGCTAGAACCGCTCGACCACAGCGGCCGGCGGTGATTTCATCTTTCAGCAGTATAATTGTCCGTGTCCCGGAGCCAGAACCGTCTACATTGGTTTGAGGAGCATTATAGTGAAATCACTTTGATGTCTCGGCGACAAAATTTGCCTGAGTAAATCTTATGGAACCCATATGGATCGCTATCGTGCGCCATCACCGCGTACGCAAATCACATACCACTGGAAATCTACAAACTATCGTATCCCTGATAGGCAGAATCGGTGATGTATTTCATTCCAAGGATGGAAAACCAACTTTTAAGCAGTTGGTCATAATGTTTTGTATCTTCGATGGATTTCGTAAGGATGGAAAAGGATAAAATTTGATGCAGCTGTTGGAAGACAACAATCTGAAACCAGAACTATTTATCACTGAACACCGAGCGCTTAGTAATTTTATGTATATTACAGCCTCAGAAAAAAAGGAGAAGGACGAGGCACCAAGGAGAAGGTATCCGAATAGGGCAGAAATCGGTAGATGTCTACATCTACATACAAACATATGATTACGGATTCACAAATTAAGCAAGTCAACAACGTGTTGGTGTACCTCTGGTCCTTATGCTAGCAGTTATTCGGCTTGGCAGTGATTGCTACTGTTGTTGGATGTCCTCCTGAGGGACACCCCGCCCAGTTCTATCCAACCGACAAAATCCCAATATTGTTCGAGGGCTCTGCTTCTTAATGCTACAAATATTTTCATTTGGGCTGATATCCAGCATCCTTGCTAACTATGGCTGGGTTTGGAAGCAGGAAAACAAGCTGTATGAACTCTCGACAAGTGCGGGCTGCCATTGTGTTGGTGAAAAGTAAGACCAGGACGACTTGCCTTGAAGGCCAACAAAGTGGGGCGTAGAATACCGTCGAGGTGTCGCTGTGCCATAAGGCTGCCGCGAGTAACTACCAAAGGGGTCCTGCTATGAAAAGAAGTGGCACCACCGACCATCACCCCTAATTGTCGGGCCTTATGGAGGGCGACGATCAGGTTGGTTGGTTGGTTGGTTTGTGGGGGTTAAAGGGACCAGACTACAAAGTTCAGGTTGGTATCCTGTCTGGGGCATTTACGGACACGTCTTTGCTGGTCGTCTGTGTTTATTTCGAAGCGGGATTCATCACTGAAGACCTACTGGATTCAATGAGATTTCAGGCCGAATGTGCCCCACACCACTGCAAACGGTCTTGTTGGTGGACAGTCGGTTCAAGGAGCGTTTTGAGTTCAATTCCTTTTCTGTGAGCTGCCTACAAATGGACGTTGTGCTCACTGAAGCACCAGTTGCACGTAGAATCGATGATTATGACGAATCCGGGGCTCTGAGTGCCTCTCTGACGATTGCACGGTCGTCACTTTCTGTCGTCCCTCTAGGTCGATCGCTTCCTTCTTGACGCTTTGTTCGGCCATGTTTCACCCATTCCTGCCAACATCGAGAAATAGTGGCATCACCCCTATTCAAATATCTAGAGATTTGTGGACTTCCTGGATCCCAACTACACGATCTCTCTCAAATGATGACATTTATGTAAAATTTTCACACGGTTGCCGGCGAGGCATGCTTACACGGAATGAAATTCGGAGAGACTTTAGACCTGGTGGCGACATATCCCCTGTTTACTATCCTTTCCAGTTACGATGTGAAATTGCGGCGCTACCTCAGAAATTGATCCATCTGCTTCCAAAGTTTACAGTTTTGAATTTTCCGTCGATACCTGTATGGATATCACTTTGTTACCATCTTGTATAACTTCTTCGTGATGCGTCGTTCTTTTTGCATAAGAATGTATTTAATAGGCAAGGAAAAGGATAAAATTTGTTGCAACTCTTGCGAGACAAAAATCTGAAACCAGAACTCTTGAACACTGAACACTGCGCACTTATAACTTTATTTGTATTCTGTTCGACGTGTTATGTGTGAATGATTATCAGCCGTAATAGTTACACGAAGATTCCATTAGAACAGACTCAGGATACGTGAATGGTCTTTTAAACAATAAGTATGGTGATGGATTTTTAAGAATAAATACTTTTGGTAAACAGAGAAAGAGAACAAGATTTAAAATGTTTTTCATCGCATTTTAATTTCTTTTGTTCCATTGTACATGGAATCCCATTCTGACTGCCAGATTTGGATTGTCACATGTTCAGTAACTTGCAGGCTCCTCATATATGAATAGTTCGAAATGATGTAATTTAATGTGAGTGCATCTTTATTGGTCTCATTCCTAACGATCCTTTCAGTTCACTCGAAGTAAATCAAAGAGTGCAGCGAAGCACAATCAGTTCGCATGCACCTATAAAGTTTTAGCTACACGCAACGGTCTTTGTTGGGTTATTTACTTTGTTTTCCCATTGGACTTTGATCTGGGTGATATTTGGAGTCTTGTACTTAGCTCTCAGTGATTTAGGATGTATGCTGGAAACTTGACATTTGAAGTAGCTCGGTCCTATATTCAAACTTCGAACACTGCCGCTGCTTCTGATGTTCCCCAACTATCGAATGGTGTAGAGGCATCTTCGGTAGACTTGGTTAATTAGCTGTCAGATGCAGTCCACTACTAAGTAACTTTAATCATTAATACTTCACTAGTTAAAAAGAAGGAAGGAGCTTTTGAACCAGCATGATGTAGAATCCATGTGTAACAGTAATACTTTACACGTGTGTGATTCAGTTGTCGGTTCTGTAAGCCTTGTGACGATAATTCTTTTAATTATGGATTCTGCACTTACCACAAGGAAGTTATTTTTTTTCATTATTACGCTACTGTAAATAAATTGGAAAAAAGTCATTCTGGGAGAGAACTTGTGATTATGAATTCACTAGAATACCTAATGTGATAAGAATTATATTACCGGTACCACGTTGAATGGCGTGTCAATGTGCTTATTTTTAGTGATTAAATTATGTAAAAGCTCTGCTTTTTGTTTTAGTGAGAACAGCCTGTGTATATGGTTGATGTAGTTCCTGTAGAACAAAATGTGTTGAGGCGGACTTCACATGGCAGTTGTCATATATATACACGCCCCCCCCCCCCCCCACCCTCTCCCACACCCCCACCCCAACGGGAATCAGTAGTCTTTACTTTTATTTTCGCGAAACATTGTGTTATTTCCGAAAGATATTTCTCCTGTAAGGTACTATCTTTCAGCAGTTGATCCGGTACTGCCGTTTTCTTCTTTTGTATGATGGAGGTGAGATAACCATCTTACGTTTTCTGGACGCCATGCAAGATGGGAACAAATATATTCTGGGTCGCCACGACGCCATACTCTGAGTTAACTTTGTGTCTGAATAAATAGCCGCAACAGGCGAGTTGTGAAGAAAAATACAACACCATATTGCGAATTGAAATATGAACTGCGAATGAATAGTTGGATTGTTAACCTAACTACCACCTTCCTCATTATTTATTTCTATTAGTCAAACCTCACATATTTCACTGTTGTAGAAAAATTTGCGGTGGATCTGTAGCTTACGTATATCAGTCACCTTTCATCTTGTAATAGGACTGGTTACAGGATAATGAATGTTTCGATACCACTGAATGTTTAGTAGATGGTATATTACCCAATCCACAATATGTCATAGACAGAAGTTGGAAAGTATGGTTTCTCCTAATTTCTAACAGAAAATCAGGCTGTAGGAATCAAGATCATTAACGGTATTTCAGATCATTTAACGGTAATGAACAAGATGTTGTAACAAGTTATAAAACCTGATAGTGTGAGTTAACATACTGTCATCAATTTCAACAAAATGTATAACTTCATTCTCGTGATTGCATTATTACTCTCCCATAGAAATATTGGGGAAAATATCTATGTTGTAATTAAACCAATAATTGATTTGAATAATTCGTGATTTCAACTTACCAAAGAACAGTCTTTTGGATCATTTATCGGTCATATGATCTGTTTAACATGAGCTGTGAACTTCATGTATCATGTCAGTAACAAGAAACCAATTAGATCAGCTGTAATTAACGTTTTCACTAATGATTACCGAACATTCTTATGTAAATACTATTTATTTTGAGTCATTTTGATACCACGAAATAATCATACAAAAATTTAACCTGAAATTCCATTTTGGCATTTTCTAGTGTACCTCAACCAAATTTCCACACAAAAGAGAAAACAACAATATTTAGAAACGTATTCAGAATGAATCATCATTTATTGTCTTTAAAACCGTACTAACAGTTTGTTGTAAATCATTAACTTTTTGTTATGAATCAGAAAATGCAATTGTTTTCGGCAATAGGGCAAAGAACATACTTAGTTAATATGGGATATATGTATTGATTTGTACAAAGCATTTGAAGTCAGTCACAGTTTGGCCAGTGTAATGGCACAAAGTCTCTAAAAATGCTGTTTTGTCAATCATGGTGGTAGAAAACAGTTTATGTGTGAATATCTTTGTAAACGCTTACTGAAAATACATCTGCTGTTAAAAGAATACATCAGTGTGTTGGAAAATATTATTTTAACATCCAAGTTTTCATCATATTCAAAACCCAAGCTAATTTTCGATATACATCCCCTAATGGTCTTCATTGGTGGAGGAGATTCGACGGTTCGAAGCTAAGTATTTCACAGCGAAAACTACATCACTCTCATACTACGATGGATCTCTGATAATGAGAAGTATTTTAGCCAGAACTGTAGTTGGAGTAACATTAGAATCAGTATTGCCACGCGGGATTAGCCGAGCGGTCTCGGGCGCTGCAGTCATGGACTGTGCGGCTGGTCCCGGCGGAGGTTCGAGTCCTCCCTCGGGCATGGATGTGTGTGTTTGTCCTTAGGATAATTTAGCTTAAGTAATGTGTAAGCTTAGCGACTGATGACCTTAGCTGTTAAGTCCCATAAGGTTTCTCACACATTTCAACATTTTTGAGCATCAGTATTACAGGATGAAACTTAAATTACAACGCTACAAAAAGAAATAATAGGTCTCACTTTCATGAACTCGAATCGCTAACACCTCAGGCACGAGTTTCCGTGGGATTTTAGTGAAAGTTGCAACAAATACCAGAGCAGGTTATTTAGAAAGGCGTTATTTTGTGGTTCTAAAAATGGAGCTAGAACTACAGTGCTTGTAAACACATGGGTTTGCATTTGTGAGTTTTCTGATGTTGTTATGGCTCTTGGATATGCTGATAGCCTGTTAGCTGAGTGATTATGTTTTTTGTAGTGATAACAGATACTGAATTGCCAGAAAAATCTTGTTGTGCGTCGGTTACGTGTTTTTCTGCCCTGGCTGCACAGAGGAAAGCCTAATGTGACGAGTTAAGCTGGGCTGAAATTAAAATTAAGGGGACCATTCTTTCGGTACCCTTTTCGCTGAACCGTGGCTATAACTGTCTCTCCTCTAGCGAGTAGCACGCTAGACTTTTACGAGCTTTATTGGCGGCTATTTCGTTACGGGAAGGCGCGTTTATGAGCTTGTGTCTTCTGAATAGTCAGGTGCCAAACACGTCTGTTACTAATATATATATATATATATATATATATATATATATATATATATATATATATATATATATATATATATATATATATATAATCAGTTTTTAAGCTCTTGAAGTATCTCTCCAAATAAAGCATTTTCGAAGCTTGGCTAAATCATTAAGCAAATAATCATTCCCTTCTGAGGCCAAATATTTTGCAGAATTTCCTTAATATTAAGCAGGGGTATACATTGTTTGCCATAGTAACGGTAAGTGATACACTTTTCGTGTTACGGTGCATGCATAATCTTGAACATGTGGCATTATGAGCTTCTAGCTCAATAAGAACCTCTGTAGAAAATGTCCCAGGACAGGTTTCTTTATATCTGAGTTTGCAGTACTAACAAAGAACAAATGTTTTTATATTACTCGTTGTGTGTGTCCTTGAAGTGACCTTGGCCAAGTTTCCACGCAAACTCACTTGATGGCAGGGATGTGCTAGGCAACACATTGTTTGCTTCTCGGTGCATTAGTTATGATGACATAATGGATGCGGACTGTGGGCAAAGAGTGAATATTACGTTCTGCGTTAATCTAGGGAAAATACCAAGTGAAACATATACAACGATTAAGCAAGCATATGCAGGCGAGGTACTTTCAATACGACGTGTTTTCGATGGCACAAATGGTTTCGTGAAGTGGAGGACGATCCCAGAGCTGGTCTTTCGTCTACAGCACATACTGATACAAACGTGGAGCATGTAAAGCAGTTATTGCAAGAAGACCGTCATGTAACTCTGCTTGCGACACCAGATCTTGATATGAGTCATATATTTCACACGAAAATTTAGGGAAACGTAAACTTAATACGAAACTCGTCCCTCAGAAACTGCCAGACTAATTGAAAGAGGGAGGGCGAATTATTTCTGCTGAGGTACTGGAGACAGCCAAACGTGATCCCACATTTCCGTCAAAGATTATTGCCGGTTATGGAAGTTGGTGCTACCAGTATGACCCTCACACGGAACGTCAAAGTTCTGAATGGCGGAGTCTTGTATCACCAGCCTCGAAAGAAGTCAAACGACTGCCTTCAAGAACAAAGACTGTTTGATCCAATTCTTTGATAGTAAAGGATTAGTTTTCCACGATTTTGTTCCTCCAGGTCAAACTGGGAACCAAACTCACTAGACCGATGTCTTGAAACGTTTGCGACAAGCTATTCGAAGTCGCCACCCTGATTTATGGCGTGTTCTTACTGAATGACATCGCAAGACCCCGTTCATTCGCTTTATGTGTTACCGAGTATCTGGTCAGATATTCTGTTATTAACATGCCATATGGGCCATTTTTTCCGTGAGTGCAAAGGCGACTGAAAGGAAAGCTTCACGAAGATATGGCAGACATCCAATGGACTGTGATAAACGAGCTTTCAAGCATTACAGTTGAAAATTTCCCTACTTGCTTTGAAGACCTCCAGAAACGTTGACATCTGTGTATATATATAGCCAAGGGGACTACTTTGATAGGAGCTAGGATAATTACTCGGGAAGTACAATTTCCTAATTATTTAAAAAAAATCTGAACTGGAATTTTTCTGACAAAGGTAGTATATGACAAACCTGTTGAAAATTAAACCCTATTTGTAACCACAATATTGAAAGCTATTTACATACATAATTTATAGTTTACAAAAATATAATAACTGAACATATCGTGTAATTTATACTTCTGATACGCCAAATTAAAGCTGATGTTTCCAGCGATTAGGAAAACAAGTTACTTTGACTTTTAAACCAATTTGTTGATAATTATAAATAATGGATTCATTTATATATAGTCAGTGCGGTAACTTCAAATTCCTACACATGAACACATTTTATACAATCTACATGAGCACTGCAGTTCATTATCGAACAAAATCCTGAGTTAAATTAACCATAATGTGATGTATGTAATTTATTTTAAGTTAATTACATCTCTAGGAACATGTTAAGTACCGGCTGTTTATAAACATGTTAATGCATGCTAAAGATAATGTAACTCATAAATATCAGTGTGGGCAGTGCACACACACACGTGTATGTGTGTGTGTGTGTGTGCGTGTGTGTGTGTGTGTGTTTCTGACCGACTCTTTAAGCAGTGTGCACAGTGGGGCTCGCAGTCTCTTGTAGATCGGCGGTGAGGGCAACAGGCTGGTGAGTGGTACAATCCAAACATAGCGTTCGTGGGACTTAAAATATTTTTGTGGTGATGAGCTAACGCTTGGAAGGCTTTCTCAACTTTGAATTTTGTCGGCCTTAGAATTTTCAAGCCACTTTCAGTGAATGATTCGTTTGCAGCCATGCGTAGTTTATTGTTATTTATTGTTATATAGCTGTTTAGGTGTAGCTGTGAACTTCAGTAATTTACTGCGTTACATATTTTCCGGTTATATGATGAACTTATTACGTATTAGTTGTAATAATCTCGAAGAATACGAACTGTTGATTATGCTGCATGTGTTACAGGAATTTCATTCCAAGGAATATTGAGAGATTGCTCTGGCCCTTCAACATTTAATGCCCAGCTTTACGCACTTATTCTGCACATGCTACTGTCTGAAAATTCTCTAACTGCACTACTTAGAAAATGCATTATTGCGCCAAATAATATTAAACGACTTCTAAACTTCCTATGATCACTGTTCACACATCTACATTTAGACTTTTGTAATAAACATTTGACTCCTACTTTAAATCATCTGGTTCTGCTCTCGCTGCTATCGTTTGAACCGTATTTAAGCTGTTGCACCTTTCATTTATTTATTTACTTGCTGACGAATCCGGAATTGTCCGGATATTCATTCTGCAAAGAAATAAAAACAGAAAATGAATTGTGTTTTTAGTGAAGTTACGAAAAAATTTCATTACGAAGAAATATGTATGATGCGCAAATGTATAAGTATACAAATTAAGATACGCGGTACCTGACAGTTTCTGTATGCTGGATGCAGCTGCTTCGCGTTTCTGCATCGCGATTTTGTAAACGTCCCTATGACAACGCCTCTTTCTAGCTCTGTAGACGGATATCGGTGTCGCCTACAGCCGTTTGCGCTTCGAAACTGAAAGTGGTCAAAAGTTCTGGCAGATGTCAGGGATTTCCTGAAATTGATTCGACAGTACTGAATAAATGCATCGCAGCTTCGCGGATGATATGGCATTTTTGTTGTATCTCCGCATTTATGATGTCCTATCTGTTGAACTGTGTGTGATACAAAGTTATAATTTTCTAGGTGTATTTAGCGACATATTTGAATACTGCTTGCGAAATTTATTACGAATAGAGTTAGTAGCACAGAAGTAACAAATTTAAACGTCAAGCTTGATGCGGCAATTTCTCACGCATCTTGTTGTTTATGACGTCATAGCTCCTAAACCATAATAGATAGGTCGTCCTTACACCTACAGCGATTGTTGCCCGGCAGTAAGGTTCAAAATTGTTCAAATGGCTCTAAGCACTATGGGACTTAACATCTGAGGTTATCAGTCCCCTAGAACTTAGAACTACTTAAACCTAACTAACCTAAGGATATCACACACATCCATGCCCGAGGCAGGATTCGAACCTGCGACCGTAGCAGAAGTGCCTAGAACCACTCGGCCACAGCGGCCGGTTGGCAGTAAGGGATGCGTGTATTAAGTTTAGTTGAAACTGGTACAGTGGTTTAGGAGTAGATGCGGAGCACACACACACACACACATTTTTATATTCGAATTCACTAAATTGTTGTTCTTCTGTGAAACGTTTGATGTTTACTTGAATTAAGATTTGGGGTCAAAAGTAACGGTGAAAGGCCACCTGTTCAGACTTCAGCGAGCCATACAAAAAGTTCAGGCTATGAATTGCCCACACTGACATTATTTTTGTCATATCCCACTCGTTTAGGGATGCAGTTTGTGACTAGCAGCCATACATAACGTTGCAATAATTAGGTAGGAAAGCCCCCAAACATTCAGATTCCTAGACACTTGTACTGAGCTAAGTTTTAAGAATAGTTCCACTCTGGTTAGTAGTATCAGGGAATGTTAGCATCATTTCTATAGCAATGACAGTTATTAAACGCCAGTTACGACCCAATGTGCTTATTTAGGATTTCCAAATGTCTGTGAGCAGGAGATGTTCAAAATGTTCAAATGTGTGTGGAATCTTATGGGACTTAACTGCTAAGGTCATTAGTCCCTAAGCTTACACACTACTTAACCCAAATTATTCTAAGGACAAACACACTATAGCATGCCCGAGGGAGGACTCGAACCTCCGCCGGGACTAGCCGCACAGTCCATGACTGTAGCGGCTGAGACCGCCCGGCTAATCCCGAGCGGCAGAAGGAGATGAATTTGCCCCTCTTTCTCTTAGTTTCCACGAGAATCGACAGGAACACAAACAAGGCTTAGAATTCATCCGTGGAACAGATTGCATGAAAACAGGAAAACAGCTGATGACCTTGTAGGATGATCCGCTGTGCAAACCTATTTCTCATGCAATTGGTGATTAATTTGTTACTGCAGTACGTGAGTATGTCGCAGTTTTTGTGCAGTTATTAGACATTTTTCTTCGTTTAGAAGAGCGATGCGAACAAAGGAGTAGCAGGATGTAGCACAATAAATTTGAATTCATTATTGATACGGACGGGTGAAAGTGTTCGTGCATGGTTTGATCTTTTGATGATTGCTTAGCGTGTTCCCAGAAATTGGTTTCGCCAGTGCAAGTAATCTGTTGCTCCTAGAAAGCGGTGCCATAGATCTCTGGATGAGAATGTAATTATTAAGCAAGACAAAACGTGAAGATTGTTAAAATTCGAGTAACGAGTGTGGCTGCCCCAGTTCTCGCTTAAGTGTTCTGGGATGCTGAAGGGGAACCTATTATTTCCGAGAGGTTGGAGCGCTCCACTTAAGAGTTGGCACGCCTGCCAAGTCAGTTGTATTAACTCCTTGACAAAATGGAACCGTGCCCGATGAATAATGACTTGGAATATTCAGCTCCAGAGGGAACCATTACTCAAGGAATGTCGCAGAATTGGGAGAGGGTGGATCTAATGACCTTATTGATTGTTGTATCATAAGTAGCTCCGGTGTTGATTGGATATGAGATAATTCTGAATCCCTATGGGGCTATTGGTCTGGAGCCCAAGAGGAATCGAAGAAAAGAACGGAATTGGTGAGTGTGTGTAGCATTAATGTGTTAAGAAAGTACTGCAGCTTCGACAATAATCTATTTTAGCTGTTTTTTCAGCTTGTCGAAGAACAAGCTATGAGAATTAAGTTTTCATATGATAAATTAATAGTACTGAAAGCAAAAATTATCAAATAAATGGCAGTAGGAAGAAAAAGAACACCAACAAAACATGAAATATCCCACACACAAGTAGTTTCTTTTTTCTAAGGTTTTTCGTCTCATGTAAAGCAATGTACTGTAGAGAAATCCTTATTAGTTGCAGATGAGAAACTATCAGCTACTCCACACTGGTACGTGAGCAATAGTATATGCTGTTATGGCATGTATTTTGTTAAAATATGTCATAAATGACCAGAAACGTAAGACTGTATGTATTCGGAATAACAATAATTGTTATTCGAAATAACAATAAAGGGATGGTGAAACCGGGGCATATACGGGTGGAAAATGAAGAAAAATTTTATTTGGTCAAGAAAAATCCCTTCAGAACGTATTTATTTCATTACAGCTGACATAATCGTCTTGAGAGATTCAGCATCTGTATTGATATTTAAGATGGTTCGTCTCAGGGTCATATTTGTAATTACATGACATGTTCGGATCACTCTGGATCGTGTTCACATCTAAATAGTTGCGTCAGTAAGCCATCTAGTCTGCTCAGAGTGTCTGATATGTGGTTCTGAATAGACAAGACGGGTTGCTAACAATACATGAGATTTTCTTATTTGTTGAGCAAACACAAATCTGTAAGGTGAGACTTCAGAGCGACCTGGATATCTAAGAGCTGAAATTTGGAGTCCTGCGCAATCGACAACGGAATTAGGTGATCGAAGTCTGTCGATGAGCGAGTCAGGGGACGAAGAAAACAGAGTGAATTCAAAGTTCAGAAACTAGCGATGACTTTATAATCGCGAGATGAAGATCAAAGACTAACGACTCAGTTTGGTTTGATCTCGGTGCCGATTCGATGTCGAGGGATTTCTGTGTAATGAGGAAAAGACATTGCATTAAATAAGTTACAGAGATGTGCCAGAGGCCGCTTAAGGACACAAGAAAAGCTCACCATCATGATTTCTCAAGGAGATATGAATCAAACGAACGGAATGGCTTCCAGTATCGTCATGTGTACCCTATTGAGCATGCTGGGCGTTAGCTGAAAGCGCAGTACATCGTCGCAAGAACCTATTTTACACGCCAGATGAGAAGGGCTGTCGTCGATGAGTAGGATAGATGTGAATAGGTTCGTCTCTAACACCGTGTGGACATCACGAGAAAGAGGATGAACGCATGGAATAGAGCAGTACGGTATTGAACGTACCCAGCAGCAGATTTTGCTTTGACAGATGTGCAAAGATGAGCAAATTCGGACCAAATGCCCTGATTCTGATAACTTTCTTCAGCAAAATAATGTTTTTTTTTTCTGGATACATGATGACTGTGAAAACTACGAGGTACACATGTCGGTGGACAGAGAATCTTCTGAACTTTTCGACTCACATTCTTCTTCTTCTTTAGTATATATGTCTTCTGACTGGTTACAACAGGAGGCTCTTCGGCGTGTCCTCTTCTGAGCATCATCCTTCATATTTTCGTCTGTCTGTCCTTCTCTAATGTCATCCATCATTCCAATTCTCTTACTACATCGTCCTGTCATTCCTTCCAATTTTCCCCCTATAATTTTTCGTTGCAGACAGTTCCTACTCAGTTTTGTTCCTGCCAAGATTTTTTCTTCTTTCTGATCGCTTCTTCTTCCGCTGTTTTCTTCATTACTTTTTTCATTCTTATGTCTGTCAGTGCAGTTCATCTTACGTATTCTTCTCTATCTCTACATATCAGAACTTTCCAAATATCTTCCTTCTTTCTTTTTGACTATCCATGATTCACTGATTTATAACACTACACACCTGATATAACATTTAACAAATTTTTTCTTCAGCTCCATTGGAATTCTTCCAGATGATAGCAACTGCTTCACCTTTTCAAATGCTCTTTTTCCTATATATATCGTCGTCCTTTTTTCTGCGCTTTGTTTTTTTTTCTCGTCTAGGAATGTCTTTACTGGAGCTTCTTTCTTGTTTATTCGCATCACTTTCGTCTCTCCTATAGTTATCTTCATTCCATAGTACTTGCCCCTTCTTGCAATACTCTTTAACATCTTATGTAGCTCATATTCTGCCGCGCGGGATAGCAGCGTCGCCTAGGGTCTTGCTACGGTTTTCGCGGGCATGTGTGTGTGTGTGTGTGTTGTACTCAGCGTAAGTTAGTTTAAGTTAGATTAAGTAGTATGTAAGCCTAGGGACCGATAAACTCATATTCTGATACCACCAGCACTGACTGATCATACGCGCATTTTACATTCCTTATCCTTTGTCCTCCAGTTCCAGTGCCTGTAGCATCCTCTATGGTCTTACCCTTACCTATCAGTTCTTCTCCATATATGCCGACAGCCCTCGGTGACAGGAAACGTCTTTGCCTTACACCGTCTATGGTCTTACAGTTACCTGCCAGATCTTATCCAGATATGTTCAATAGCCTCGGTGACATACCATCTTCCATCACGCCCCTTCCAATGTTCAACTCTTCCCTTCTATCTTTCCAGTCTATGCACACATCTTTTAAAATTCTCAGCAGTATCCCCTGGCTGACTCCATTGAAAGTCTTCTCCCACTCGGTAAAACAAAACTACACCTCTTGTTCATTTCTGTAATTCCTTCTCCGATAATTCACAAGCAACCTACGGCATCTTTTGTTGCTCTAGCTTTTCAGAACCCGAACTGGTCTGCCTCAGTATTTTGCTCAGTTTCCTTCCCATGTTAGCATGGCTACCGTTGTAGCCTTTGTAACAACACTGACAAAACTAATTGTCCTATAGTCGTTGCAGTGTTCTGCGTGGTACTTTTTAGGAAAAGGTAGTCGAGTAGGTTTAAGTATATTTTGAGGACAAATTCCTGTGTCATTAACTCTGTTCACTGCCTCACTGAATCTGGTTATTGAATTTCGAACTACGGCGTTCATTGCCTCAGATGTCACAGTCCAATACTTCATTTTCCTGGAGCTTCTGAATTGCCTTCTTCTATTCCGATTTCAGTATCTTGGGACCTCTGTCTTTTACAGTTTGTTCCCTTTTATCTTACAAAACCAGTATGGCGTCATTAGCCTGTGCACAGTATACCACTGCCACATAATCCATCCGAACTTATTTGATCTCTTCTACACGTTCTGTCGTCTACCCATGCTTATAGAACATTCCTTGTTTGCTTATTTTCCTTATTTCTCTTGTTATTAAGGGTTTTACTGTTTTGTATATTTATTCTAATTTCCCCTTCTCTTCCATTTCTTGTGTTTCTCCAGATTGTTTTCTCATCCGGTCGTCTCTCGCCTGGTCAGTTAACTATCTTACTTCATTGTTCAGCTTCCTGGATTGTATTCGACCTTCTTCCGAACTATCATTTTTTCATTCCATGCGCTCCTTCATTTTATCCAGCGTACTACTTGTTATGCACTCTTTCTTATTTCTTGTTCTTTTCATCTCTCCTGTTTCTATCTCTATTCCTAGCAACGTTGTATTTCTGATGGTATTCCAGCTTCAGTACCTTCTGAACTTCTCCTTACGTGTCCCAAATCATTTTCGACTTAGTGACTGTGCTCTTTCTTTAAATTCTCGTTCTCCAATTTCTCAACATCCCATTTATTTATCTTGATCTTTTCTTAAAATACTTTAATCTTGTCCTAATATCTGCTACGAGTAAATTATGATCTGTATGAGAATCTGCACCTGGAAAGTTTTTTGCTATCTTAATGCTGTTTTTTAACCTCTGGTCGATTATAACAAGGTCTATTAGATATCTAGCAATAACGTCTGGAGCTTTACATGTGTATAACCTTCGTTCATATGGCCACTGTATGTGACGCGGAAAACATCAGTATGATCATGCAGTTCATTGAAATTGCCGACACGGAATTTCTGGAAGGTGCGTCAGCAGCCTGCTTTCGAAATTTGTTGAGTCGGTTGCCTGTTTGTCAGCGCGAACTAATTCCATGCGACAATACGGAACGGATGATTTTCCTTAAAGTCCTGACGCACGTGACTCCTACTTGTCTGCTCTACTACAACACCACGGTGCCTGTTTCGCATCGAAACTTAGAGAAGTGCTCTATCCATCTATATGTAGTCTGCAATCGTAGAGGTGCTAATAAATAACCCTGTATATTAGTGGCCTAGTGCAGTGATTTCCAACCTGGGGGCGAAATCACCCCCCCCCCCCCCCTTTAAGGATAAAATGAAATTTGCTGAGCGGTAAAAATCATAAAGATTTGGTAGTGTTTCAGTAATGGAACCAAACTATTTTTGACGTATCATTACTACTACTAGTCTAATACTGAGTACATAATTTATCAATAATTACTTTTTTCTTAGATGACTGGCATTAACGGCAATATGCGTTAGAGATTACAGGTTCTCACATAGTCCACCCACCGCACGTATGATATGTATCGAACGTCGATAATGGTAAAAGTGAGACTATATGTAAGGAACGCTAAATATCTCATGAAAATTACTTTTCTGGGTTGTAGATAGTTTCTGCAGAAGATCGAAATTAGTTTCATATGTCACTTCGAAACAGACGAATTAACTAATCGACAGCGCGATAAACACGAACTCCCTCAGGGCTACTATAGTGCTGTATTAGAGGGGTCAGACACAAGTCAGCGACACCCGAAGGATTCCAGTTTCTATCAGTACAGAAGTAAGGATCAAACAATCAATTATTTCCAAACAGTAAGCATAGTCCACATATTTTAACTTGGTTAAATGGAGGTAATGGTGCAGGAGAAGCAAGGCTAGGAAAGCACTATTGTGTCGAAACCAGCCATGCTGCTGAGGACATCTTTGTCCCAGTCAGTAGCTAGGAAAATTTCTCAGAATTGTTAATAGCACTTGGACGTTGGCTATTGACGGCTGATTCGGCGCGGGTGGCGGTGGACGTGGATGGCTTTCAGGAATGGAGGCTGGATCGCTCCTGGCTGCATTATTGGCTGTAATTGCATAGTTATACGCGGTCACGCTCGCTGTAATAGCGGGCGGCACACATAGCCGGCGGGCTGGCTCCTGGTATAGGTGGAAGGTACGTTACGGTGAGATTGCACATCTAAGTACTGTCGACGGGGACAACAATGTGGGATCTGAGGCGTCAAAGTCTTTAATGCACAAAGATTAAATAGAATGGTACACAACAACACTCAGTAGTAGAGATCTTCCTACGAGAGCGCACGCAGGTGTGGGTGTGTATGTGTGTGTGTACCAGCACAGCTATGGAATACCTGTAACAGTTTCAGCTGGGTAGGTATAAAGTTGAAAACAAATAAGTCGCCACGTCCGGATGTAATCCGAGATTGGCTTTACAGGGAGTACGCTACTGCCGTGATCCCCTACTCAGCTAGCATTTACCGCTACTTTCTCGCCAGCCTCAAAGAAGAAACTCCGACGTCTCCAGTACATAATGAGGATAAAGAAAGGACGCGCAAAATTACAGACCAGAATCATTAACATCAGTTTGTTCCTGAATTCTTGAGAATATTCTCAGACTGAATATAATAAATTTCCTCGAGACTGAAGACCTTCCGTCCACAAATCAGCACGTATTTAGTAAGGATTGCTTGTGTGAAACTCAGCCTGCCCTCTTCTCACATATCCTGCGAACTATGGACGAAGGACAACAGTCAGATCCCATATCTAGATTCCCGAAAGCGGTTAACACCGTGCCCCACTGCAGACTGTTAACGAAGGTACGAGGATACGAAATAGGTTCTCAGATATGTGAGTGGCTCGGAGGCTTCTTATGTAATCAAATACAGCGCACTGTCCACCACGGCGAGTGTTCATGAACGGCAAGGGTACCGTCAGCAGTGCCCTAGGGAAGTGTGACACAACCGTTCTTGTTCTCTCTATACATAAATGATTTGCCGAAAAGGGTGAGCAGCGATCTGCAGCTGTTTGCTGATGACGCTGTGGCGTACGGGAATACAGAGGATACAAAATGACTTAGACAAAATTTCTAGTTACGATGAATGGCAGTTTGCTGCAAATATGCAAGAATGTATGTTAACGCAGATGAGTAGGAAAAACAATCCCGTAATGTTCGAATACAGCATTAGTAGTGTGCTGTTTGACACAGTCACGTCGTTTAAATATCGGGGCGTAGCGTTGCAAAGCGATATGAAATGGAACGAGCATGTGAGACTGGTAGGGGAGGCTCATGGTTGACTCAATTTATTTGGAGACTTTTGGGAAAATGTGGTTCATCTGTAAAGGAGACCGCGTATAGGACGCTGATGCGTATTCTTGAATCCTACTTGAGTGTTTTGGATCCGTATCAAGTCGGATTGAAGGACAACATCGAGATAGTTCAGAAGCGGACTGCTAGATTTTTTACCGGTATTTTAGATCAACACGCGAGCATTACGGGGATGCATCGTGAACTCTAGCGGAAATGTCTGGAGGAAAGGCGACACTTTTTCGTATAACACTGCTCAGAAAATTCAGGAATGTGGTATTTGAAGCAGACTGCAGAAGGATTCCACTGACGCCAAGGTACATTTAGTGTAAGGACCACGAAGATAAGAGAAATTAGGGGTCGTACAGAGGTGTACAGGCAGTCGTTTTTCCCTGGCACTATTTGCGAGTGAAACAGGAAAGAAACTAATATTGGTACAAAGTACCCTCCACCACAACCCATGCGGTGGCTTGTGGACTACGTAGATGAGATGTAGGTATGCGACTTTGTACCAGAACGATAGCACAAGATCCTCGCTGAAGACTACTACTGTTAGTCACAGGACTTAATTTGAGGAAAACATTCGGAAAAAGTACGGTTCCATGTCGGCATTATTCTGAAGCGAATCATGAATTGTAGGGAAATCGAAAAGGACGACAGTGAAAACTTTTGACACGTGATGTTAGAGGAGAATGCTCAAAATTAAATGGACTGATATGAAATGCAGAGGTCGTCCACAAAATCAGCGAGGAAAGGAATGAGCAGAAAATGCAGGATGAAAGAATATGAGTTAAGATATCAGTGGATAACTATCATTGAAGCAAAGGGAGTCATAGAGAGAAACATAAGCAGCAGAAGGCAGAGACTGAAGTATATCCAACAAACGTTTGGAAGCTGTAGCCAGCTGCAGCAAACAATTCAGAGGACAAAGAGAGCCACCAAGGAGTTAAGATACCCCTAGAACAGGTATTTGTGAAGGTGTAAATGTGCTGAAACGTAAGTATAGCTCTAGAACACCGGGAGCAATTTCAAGCAAGCTTGGTACACGTTCGAAACGCTTTCTGGAACAATATGTTGCTGCGGTAAAACAGCCTCGTACCTTTAGACAAGGGGTGATATTGTGAAGGGCACGCCAAATAAAAAAAATGAATTATATTAATGTAGAATCAACAGTTTCCGGTGTTTTATAGGCTGGTTAGTGACAATGAAGACTGTATTTAGCTTTAGGGTGGGAGTTGCTTTTAGAAGAGCATTCATGTGGAGAACAGTTTTCAAAGCGGCGAGCAGTTTCTAGACATTTGTTCGTACGTGAATTACTGTCTGTAAAAATATACTGTTGGGGTAAGGGGCGTCTAACAGCCTTAGAGGCTGCATATGTGTGTGTGTGTAGTGAGTGATATGTAAAAATAATCTTAAACAGCCGCATTCCACATCAACGATGCTGGAGGTATTTAACTCCAACACTACACAGTGGTTTCAGGAGGAATAGTAAATTTTTAGTAAGAGGCAGAATACAATAACTCGAGTAAAACAATTTTTGCTCGTTATTGACGAAATATACAGTTAGTTACAGAGAAGTTTTCATTTCGTTTTTTGGTACTCCAGTTGCTATGGAATTTGTTTATCTACTGTCATTTTTGTTTTCCGTAAAGTTGTGCTTGAGTTCGCGTGACTGAATGTTCCAACTGTGGTTATATGCTTCAACCGCGGGAAGTACATAGTAATAACTTTGTATCTTTACTGTATTTATAGAAGAAATACATTGTATTACTTCTGCACATTCCTGGAATCTAGCGATAGTCCATTACACCAGCTATATTTCCTTTTTGTTGCGAAATGTCTTTCAGTCTTTTTCAAAATCCCTCGGAAAGTGTTCGTATCATCCTGCATATGACAAATACATTTACCGAAAAATTGATAAGAGTTTCGTGGAAGTTGGGAAGAATACTTCCAACTCAGTGATTTTACTAATCTCTGGGTGTTCCTGTACCAGGCGTATGAAAGCTGCTACGGCAATGAATTTGTTTGTAGTGAGATCGCTACTCTTGTCACTTGAGAAGTCTGAATGCATTGGTTCGTTTTTATAGCACATAGAGCGATTCCGAGATGATGTTACAGCGTTTCAGGTACAATAGAGAGAGTAAATTTATCAAACTGAGGCAAGAACCTGGTCCGGAAATGACCGAGACGAGAGTTATATGTGAAAATCGTGCTGATACCTCTAGCAGTGAGCCTCTTCTACTGCGAGCTCGTTGCTTTTCGTATTCTGGGTGGAGGTAATATGGACCAAAAGAAGAAAAAATTATCTAGTGAACATAAGGTCTAAAGTATATACATTAAGAACCATGTGCCCTTAATAAGCAGAAAACATGTGTTTCACAGTAGCATAGCTATCAACGTATTTACTTTAGAGCCCATGTATACTCAACATTTTTTCTCGTCTTGGCTCGTACTAATGATTCCCAAAAACGGAAAACAAAAAGCTTGCAGCAGAAGAGGTCCACATTCAGATATTGAAGCATTACCTGAGGAATGTCATCTCTTTTTAAGTATAACATTATTTCAAAACAATTTTCTTTCGTGATTGAGCGCTACTTTGTCAAATAAATATTTCGAGTTGTTTAAGAAAAGTGTAATGAAACGTGTACGAGCTGTAAATCCGACCAACGATGTGACAGAAATCAGCCTGCGTCGAAAACGTGTTTCCATATCTTTAAAACAAAATGAAAGCAAGGAGTGAAGCTTCTCTCAGAAAACTGAAACTCACCCTTTCCCTTGTTCCCATAGGACTGATGACACGTATTTTGTATAATTGTCTCTATAGTAGAAATAGTTTTGATTTATAATTAAATGTGTTAAAAACGGTTTACATTCTCGTTTTCATTCAAGTAAATGTTCTGTCCGTAATTATTAAGTTGAATTATTGTTTTTGTAACATTTGTTTCAGGAAAGCTAGCTGGAATCGAGAGTTCAGCAGATTATGCTAAAGAGACAATGTGTGGAATGCAGTTGGTGTTCAGCCATTGATTTCATTCTTCTATAAGCAAAGCGCGTCCCTGAGATTATTTGCGGATCATTTAACAGCGACTTGCGATCATTTCGAGCTAGTGCAAATTACGTATGATTCGCCCATTGTCTCCGGACTGTGAATCTGCTGCTCTCGCTTTTGTCAGATACAGACACCACTGAACTGATGGTGCTGTTAAATTACAACGGCTCGTAAATGGTAAAAACTTCAGGACCAAATTTTATTCTGAAATCATTGCGTTATTTTTACATGCGTATCAGATGCAGAAGTGGAGTAACAGTGGTAGCCATAGTAGATAGTTGCCGGATATGGTCTGTTAACAGAGGTGTTGCACATTGGCGATCAGAAATCTCAAACGAAGTATCAGCCATTCGCCATACTAGTCGCCACTGTGGATGCTTCCCGATATGTTTTCTGATGACGACAAAGGAACACTTGGTGCGCTTGAAGAGCATCATGACTGGAGACAAAAAGTTTTTGACTGTCATTAGGGCAAGATCATTAGGACAAGAGGCTCATATGTGCTCTGAATGTTCGGGTATGCGTCTGGGCTTTGAAATTCCTGGAAATCCTGAATCTGACTGAGCCAAACGCCTTGTTTTGCCTAAAAATGTGTTGTTCTATGAATGGGGCTAAGCTGTTTAAAAGGCATTGTGTTTGTTGATATAGTACCTTTAAACGTTTATGTTGTATTAGCCGATTTACTGTAGTCAAACTTTTCTTGAAGCAAGCTACGAAAGATTACAGTTCGTTTTTCACGATGTCCCACTTATTTTAGTGCCGTTAAACTTTCTGCACCCTTGGTCTAGGGACAGGGTCTTTGATTAATAATCAAAACGGCTTCGGTCTGGAGTTAGAATCCCGTCGCTGCTTGAATTTTGATAAATAATCAGCATTGGCGGTCGAAGACTTCCGGCATAAGAAGTCACCCCCATTTTGCCAATGGCCTTGTCAGAGAGGGCGGAGGAGCGGACAGAGGTTCAGGGCACTCTCTTGTCCTAGGGGTGGGAAACTGGTACTAAACGCGGAGAATCAGCAATGATCAACGGCATGAAGATGCAGAAGGCAATGGAAACCACTACATTAAAACGTAACGCATATCCACAGGACATACAGCCTGTAATTGAAGAAGTGTCATGATGATCTCTCCATTGGCAAAATATTCCGGAATAGTCCCCCATCCGAAACTCAGGAAGGGGACTGCCAAGGGGGAGGTTACCATGAGATAAAGATAAAATAATCAACGAAAGGATGACGTTCTACGAGTAGGGAAGTGGAATGTCAGAAGATTGAACGTGGTAGGGAAACTAGAAAATCTGAAAAGGGAAATGCAAAGGCTCAATCTAGATACAGTAGGGGTCAGTGAAGTAAAATGGAAAGAAGACAACGATTTCTGGTCAGATGAGTATACGGTAGTATCAACAGGAGCAGAAAGTGGTAGAATGGGAGTAGGATTCGTTATGAATAGGAAGGTAGGGCAGAGAGTGTGTTACCGTGAACAGTTCAATGATAGGGTTGTTCTTATCAGAGTCGACAATAAAACGACAACAACGATAGTTCCGGTATACATGCCGACGTCGCAGGCTGAAGATGAAGAGAGAGAGAGAAAAAGTGTATGAGGATATAGAAAGGATAATACAGTATGTAAAGGGGGATGAAAATGTAATAGTCTTGGGGGACTGGTATGCAGTTATAGGGGAAGGAGTGGAAGAAAAGGTTACAGGAGGATATGGGCTTGGGACAAGAAATGAGAGAGGATAAAGACTGAGTTCTCTAACAAGTTACAACTCGTAATAGCGAATACTCTGTTCAAGAATCACAAGAGGAGGTGGTACACTTGGAAAGGACCGGGTGGTACGGGAAGATTTCAGTTAGATTACATCAGGGTCAGACAGAGACTCCGAAATCAGATACAGGTTCAAAAAATGGCTCTGAGCACTATGGGACTTAACTCCTGAGGTCATCAGGCCCCTAGAACTTAGAACTATTTAAACCTAACCAACCCTAAGGACATCACAAACATCCATGCCCGAGGCAGGATTCGAACCTGCGACCGTAGCGGACACGCGGTTCCAGACTGTTGCGCCTAGAACCGCCCGGTCACTCTGGCCGGCTCAGATACAGGGTTGTAAGGTGTACCCAGGAGCAGATACAGACTCAGATCACAGTATAGTAGTAACGAAAGGTAGGCTGAAGTTTAAGACATTAGTCAGGGAGAATCAATAAGCAAAGAAGTGTGATACGGAAGTACTAAGGAATGATGAGATACGCATGAAGTTCTCTAATGCTATAGATACAGCAATAAACAATAGCTCAGTAATCAGTACAGCTGAAGGAAAAAAATGGTTCAAATGGCTCTGAGCACTATGGGACTTAACATCTAAGGTCAACAGTCCCCTAAAACATAGATCTATTTAAACCTAACTAACCTAAGGACATCACACACATCCATGCCCGAAGCAGGATTCGAACCTGCGACCGTAACGGTTGCGTGGTTCCAGACTGAAGCGCCTAGAAGAGCTCGGCCACACCGGCCGGCACAATGGAAGAGGAATGGGTAACTCTAAAAAGGGCCATCACAGAAGTTGGGAAGGAGGTACAAAGAAGATAACTGTGAAGAAACCATGGGTAACATTAGAAATGCTTTAATTGATCGATGATAGGAGGAAGTACAAAAATGTTCTAGGAAACTGAGGAATACAGAAATACAAGTCGCTGAGGAATGAAATACAGGGAAGGTAAGAGAAAATAGCTGCAGGAAAAATGTGAAGACATCGAAAAAGAAATGACTGTCGGAAGGACAGACTAAGCATACAGGAAAGTCAAAACAACCTTCGGTGACATGAAAAGCAAGGGTGATAACATTAAGAGTGCAACGGGTATTCCACTGTTAAATGCAGAGGAGAGAGCGGTTAGGTGGAAGTAATACATTGAAAGGGGAAGATTTGTCTAATGTGATAGAAGAAGAAACAGGAGTCGATTTAGAAGAGATAAGGGATCCAGTATTAGAATTAGAATTTAGAAGAGCTTTGGAAGACTAAAGATCAAATAAGGCAGAAGGGATAGATAACATTCCATCAGAATTTCTATAATCATTAGGGGAAGTGGCAACAAAACGACTATTCACGTTTGTGTGTAGAATGGCGACATACCATCTGACTTTCGGAAACGCATCATCCACACAATTCCGAAGACGGCAAGAGCTGACAAGTGCTAGACTCCTCGCACAATCAGCTTAACAGCTCTTGCTCCCAAGTTGCAGACAAGAATAATATACAGAAGAATGGGAAAGAAAACTAAGGATGTGCTTGATTACAATAATTTTAGGGTAAGGGCACCAGAGAGGCAGTTCTGACGTTGCGCCTGATAATGGAAGAAAGACTAAAGAAAAATGAAGACATGTTCATGGGAGTTGTTGACTTGGAAAAAGCGTTCGACAAGAATAATTGTGAAAGGTGTTCGAAATTCGAGGATAATGTTCGTAAGCTACAGGGAGGGAAGGGTTATACACATCATGTACAAGAACCAAGAGAGAATAATAAGAGTAGACGAAAAAGAACGAAGTGCTCGGGTTAAAAAGGGTGTAAGACAGGGGTGTAGGCTTTCGCCCCCACTGTTCAATTTATACATCGACGAAGTAATGACGGAAATATGAGACTGGTTCAAGTTTTGATTTAAAATTCAAGGTGAAAGGATATAAATAATACGATTCGCTGATAACATTGCTATCATTAGTGAAAGTGAAGAATAGTTACATGACCTGCTGAACAGAATGTACAGTCAAATGAGTACAGACTATGGATTGAGGGTAAATCGAAGAAAGACGAAGGTAATGAGAAGTAGTAGAATTGAGAACAGCGAGAAACTTAACATCAGGATAGATGGTCACGAAGTCAGTGAAGTTAAGGAATTCTGCTACCTAGGCAGTAAAATAACCTATGACGGACTGAGGAAGGAGGACATCAAAAGCAGACTGGCAATGGCAAAAAGTGTTTTCCTCACCGAGAGAAGTCTACTAATATCAAATGTCGGCCTTCATTTGCGGAAGAAATTTCTGAGAATGTAAGTCTGGAGTACAGCATTGTATGGTAGTGGAACAAGGGCTGTGGGAAACCCGGAACAGAAGAGAATCGAAGCATTTGAGATGTGATGCTAGAGACGAATGTTGAAAATTAGGTAGACTGATAAAGTAAGTAATGAGGAGGTTCTGCGCGGAAACGAATATGTGGAAAACATTGAGAAGGAGAAGGGACAGGATGATAGGACATCTGTTAAGACATGAGGGAATGACTTCCATAGTACAAGAGGGAGCTGTAGAGGGCTAAAACTTTAGAGGAAGACAGAGATTGAAATACATTCAGCAAACAATTGAGGACGTAGGCTGCAAGTGCTACTATGAGATGAAGTGGTTAGCACAGGAGAGGAATTCGTGGTGGGTCGCATCAAACCAGTCGGATGACTGATCAGAAAAAAAAGACTTTCTGTAGTTAAATGGTTTCACTGATTGAAGCAAGTTACGAAAGGTTACTGTGTTTGGTAATTCAAATCGTAACTGGACTATTTTAGCTATACATTATACATCAAATATTGAAATAGCATTCAGTAGTGTAGTACACATATGTCGAGACGTAAATAACGGTTGAATATTCGAACTTTACATGCAAATGGAGCATCGTTATTTTTTATTTGCATTTATTTGCATGTTGGACGAGAAATTTACTACGAAAGGTTACAGCTTCCTTATAAATCCTTGCGTCTCTCTGTTATCTGACTGTACTAAGCTGAAATTAAATGTACAGAAGTTGCAAGCGTAAAATTCTACCTAAATGTAAAGTGCAAATGCTGTTAAAAATTACGGTTGGCATCCCAGGAGTGTAATCGTATTAGTGAATACGAAGTTTTATTACTGTTTCTTAAACTCAACTAACTTAATTTCGTCATTAACTCAAGACCGGCAGCGTAAATGGCAATTATGCTGAATTATTTTCCGGTGTAAGTTTTGTAAATTTTTAATATGTATTTGTTTTAGAATTTACCAGTACCGACATGTGTTAATGTATTTATTGAAGGCAGTAGTCAGCAAGTCCACTGGAGATTTTTGTTTGTAGGCTATGCTGTTCGTTGCGTTCGATCCTCTCTGTCATTTGAAACATTTTGTAAACCATTCAGACTGTCAGTTGTTGGTAATTTATTGTTGAATAAATGTATATAATTTACGTGTATTTCTGAGTTTGTGTCCACGGTCGTTCCACTACAGAATGTAGTGCGCTTAAGTTTTTTGTCCAGTAGTACGACTTGGACTGCTTAGTGACTTGTATAGGTTCATTTCTTTATTGTGTGGTAAACAAAGTTTCTAGGATTGTTGTCACAATGTGATAAGTAACGTAAAAACCGTAGCCAATGTTTTTTTCGTGTTTAATAAACCGCGTAACAGCTCACAAAAGAGCCGTGAGAGGTATAGAAACTACCATAGCTTTGGTACTAAATCAGAAAAACAAAATTATAAAAAATGAATACTGTCAGTTGATCACCAATCTAATATGATACCGAAAATATTAATTTCTCTGAGTCGCTTAAAGAAAAAAAACCAGAAAAACTGACCGCGAAAGAGCTATTAAGCAGAACGAAAAGTATTTGTTTTATCAAAATTATTTTACTAATTATGGACTGTGCCATTTTTTGTAAAACGTGAATCCATAATGTTTTGAAGTGGGAACAATAACCTTTGTAAGAATGTAAACTTTGTGAAGTACTTTCTCCATCTTTTCTCCGACAGACTTCTGTCACTTCCTTCGTCACCTTTCGTCGTCTCAACAATGATTAGTTAAGATCCGTGTTTGTATCCTATAATTGAGAATAATTACTTATTTTCGTTCAAGAATTGTCTCATATTCCTTTATTTGATACCATTAATCTCGTTAATATTTTATTGGCAGTTTTCCAAGTGGAAATGTGGTCTTATCGTATGAACGGAAATAGCCGGCTTGGGCGAGATTTGTTTCGTCGCCATTGTGGCCATCTCATTGAGTTATAGTTATTACTTAAAACCTGCGTATCGTTTAATTAACGAAGTCCGATTGCCCAGTGGGGCTGGCGCACATTAGATATTCCAAATTTTGACGGTTGTGGAACTACGAAGCCAGATCAGTTATTCCGGGAGAGCAGTAATTTGGCTCTCGTAAAATTTCAGTCCGTAGACTTTTCTTCAGTTTCAGTCACATGCTGCAAAAAATGGAGGTAAAACGTATATGTCGATATGCTGTTTGTGTACATGTTTTGTAATGGAAAGGCTGCAGCAGTTTAGGGAAAACGAAGATGATTTCCTAACCGCAAGGTACCATTCTCAGGGGAATTTACTTGCGTTTTCATCAGACTGTGTGGGAGTGATTCAGTGCGCAGTAGACATACTTCATCTCAACGAGCAAATTAATAGTGCGTACACAGAATAGAAAAGTATTTACATTTCGTAGAACGTTGTCATTCAGCAAGCACACGTAGAATTCTTACGGATATCGGTGTTACACATACTAGAATGTGTCACACATTACGTATGCACGGCCAATATTCTTATCTTTTGAAGCAGGTTCAGCAGCTTCGACAAAGAGATAAGGACAGACGATTGGAAAGACAGACGATTGGAAACTTTTAATGCTGATTATCGACGAAGCACTTTCAGTCTTTCCGTATCAATACAACTCTTAACTCACGTTGCAGATCCGACGAAAATCCACATGCCTGGAGAAACATTCTCAGGGACGCTTCACTGTAAATATTTAGAGTATGGCGGTCCTCTGTATTACCGCATCATCTTACAAGGACTCATTGCCTACACTTTCTTGAAAACTAGTTCCCAGCAGTGAATGTGGGGTTGGGTATGATCTTACAGCATGACGATCACACGATCTACCTGTAAACGTAACATTTCCCGGAGGACGAGTTGGTACAAATGGTGATGTTTTTTGGCTATCAAGATTACCCGACTTTACCCCCTTTAGATTTAGGCCTGTGAGAAAGTTTGAAAGACGAAGCCTACATAGAAACACTAAACCGAAGAGACGACGTGATATTTCGAATTATGTATAGCGCTGTCCTCAGAAAAGAAGACAAAGACAGCATCACATAAATCACACGTGACGTTGTCTAAGTGCATTTTGCCAGAGGTGGAATTTACCAAAAACAACTCTGAACTTTTTCATTAGTCTTTGAAAAATACCTTCTTCGAGTATTTGTCTGGGAGATTTTCTAACAATTGTGTCCTCGTAACCGAAAATAATTGACTAATGTTTTAAGCAATATTTTATTCGAATTAACGTACGCTACATCCTCTAAATATTTACTGTTCCTCCTGAAACACCTTGTATCTATCCAGATCGCTTTGTAACGTATTTAAAAAAAGCCATTATTCTTTTATTAACTAGCTTTCGAGCCGCTGTTGGTTTATCCTCAGGTGGTGGGTGTTTACTGAAACCTTGTTTTGTACTACGTGAAACTTATAGATGGGATCGAGACGCGTTATTTAGGACTAGAAGTGATTTAAAACTACGAGTCGATTGTTGTTGGGATAAGCCATCCTCATTTATAGGGTGGCGTACTGTGAGGTTACATAACGTTGCCACGAACCCAGGGAGTAGCAACAGCCGGCCGGAGTGGCCGAGCGGTTCTAGGCGCTACCGTATGGAACCACTCGACCGCTACGGTCACAGGTTCTAATCCTGCTTCGGGCATGGATGTGTGTGATGTCCTTAGGTTAGTTAGGTTTAAGTAGTTCTAAGTTCTAAGGGACCTCAGACGTTAAGACCCATAGTGCTCAGAGCCATTTTTGAGTAGCAACATCTACTATGATACATAAAAATCCATTCAGCACTCGCCATCTAAGGATCAGCATGCAGTGGCACACAAGCTAGCTACTGGAAGATTTTATGCACGATTACATAACGTCTCTACGATACTGGCGACTACTTGCACCTGATATAAAGTATAAAGTGCCTGTAACGCTGCAGTGTTTCGAAAGTTACCTAGTGGAAGAATAAAAGCTTTAAAAGTTACTATATAGCGACAGATCGCATGATCAATCCAAATCATCCGTAACAAGTAAACTCAGTTTTCTTGAAATTGCTACAGGCTTCTCAGTTATGCCTGCGAGTCACCACTCGCTCACTGCCACCCGACGAACGGAACTAGGGGCGTATTACTACCACGCTAAGTGTCTCGTTTAGAGGGTGGCTAAAGTGACAATGACTTACGCCAGGCGCTTAGTTTCCGGAGTACTTGGTCCGACAGTTATGAGATTTCACACCTGCGGAAGGACACGTAAGTAACTGTGGGTGGTCACGCAGCCAGCTAGTACCTAATTTGTATTAAATCTTGACTTCCGAAAAGCATCTGAACAGGTTTCACACTTTTAACAAGAGTGCAATCACGTGGGATATCAAACGAAACTGGTGAATGGATTGTGGATTTCTTGATACGTAGAACGCAACACGTTATATTGGATAAGGGCGGAAGGACAAGTGAGTAACTGTGGGTGGTCACGCAGCCAGCTAGTACCTAATTTGTATTAAGTCTTGACTTCCGAAAAGCATCTGAACAGGTTTCACACTTTTAACAAGAGTGCAATCACGTGGGATATCAAACGAAACTGGTGACTGGATTGTGGATTTCTTGATATGTAGAACGCAACCCGTTATCTTGGATAGCGAGCCGTCGGCAAAAGTAACTTAAGTCGTGCCTTACTGAACTGTAGTGGGACACCTGATAATTGTATTGTAGATTAATCACCTAGCAGACAATATAATAACCTCAGACTTCATGCAGTTGACGTAGTTGTTTGTAATTAGGGACTGTCTGAAAAAGAGGCTCATTCACAGCTTGAGAAGATTTAAAAGGGACAAAAGAACAGGAAACTTGCTTTAAGTGTACGGAAATGTAAAATTATTCACTTCACAAAAGTAAAAACGTTATGTTCTATGTCGGCAATATCCCTGAATTTCATTGGCACCAGGTGACTCATATATGTACAGTAGATGCACGTAACAAATAGCTGACAAACCCAGCATTGGCCCGGAATTCATTTTGCAGTTTTCGATTAGAAACGAAAAACAAAACATGAACTGTCTTTGTAATGAAGTATTGAACAAATTTCATTTCCATGTATTCGTGAAAACGCATTTAAAATTACGAAACTGTTATACGAAGAAATATGCGTAGTGTACAAATGTGTAAGAACAGAAACATGACCCCGCACAGTTTCTGCACGCTCGACGCAGCTACTTCCAGGGTATACAACGCTATTTTGTAAACATGTCTATGGCAACAACGCCTCATTGTAGCTCTATAGACGGCTATCGTTTACAGCTAACAGTTCGCGCTTCGCAGTTGCAAGCTGTCAAAAGCGCTGCCAGATATCAGAAATTTTCTTGTCTCGACTGTAGTAGTGTCTCTCTTAGTAGTAAAGAAAAAATGTAATAAAAACTCATGCATCATTAGGCATCTTTTCACGTATCTCAGTGCTTATGACGTCTCTTGATTTACGCTTCACACAATGATATATTTGTGTAGATGCATTCAGCTGCGTATGTGGACACTGTTTTCAAAATGTGCAGCGAAAACAATTAGAACAAAAGAAGTAACGAATTCAAACGCCATGCACATTGGGAGAGTTTCCCACGCATCTCAGTGGTTATGACTTCATATCTCTTGAACAATGTGCGCTACCGTGATAGATTTTTGTAGGTGCATTTAGTGGCATGTATGGATCCTGCCTGTGAAATTTACTCCGAATACAGTTATTAGGAAAGAAGAAATACAGTTAAACGTCATGAATGATGCGGCAGTTTTCCATGCCTCTCATTGTTTTTGACGTCTTACCTGCTGAATTGTGAAATTTAGGTGATTTTTACTCCAACAACAATTGTTACCTAACAGGAAGGGATATGTGTACCAATGGGTCCATTGGTTTAGGCGGAGATGTGGAAAACACGCACGCGAACACGCACACATATATATATATATATATATTCTTCTGAACAGCACGTTGCAAGAAACCCCAGATATCCTCAATAATGTTCATACATGACGAGTTTGTT
The DNA here is from genome assembly GCF_023897955.1 of Schistocerca gregaria. Classification (NCBI taxonomy): domain Eukaryota; kingdom Metazoa; phylum Arthropoda; class Insecta; order Orthoptera; family Acrididae; genus Schistocerca; species Schistocerca gregaria. The sequence continues at coordinate 350,063,327 of NC_064922.1, read as the reverse complement.
GGCCATTGGAAGTGTTTAAACTCAGAAGAGTGTTCCTGGAGCAACTCTGTAGCAATTCTAGACGTGTGGGGTGTCGCATTGCCCTGCTGGAATTGCCCAAGACCGTCAGAATGCGCAATGGAGGTGAATGGACGCAGATGATGGGACAAGATGCTTACGTACGTGTCACCTGTCAGCGGTCCCATACCATTCCAACTGCACACGCCCCCATTACAGAGCCTAGACCAGCTTGAACAGTGCCCTGCTGACAAGCAGGGTCCACGGATTCATGAGGTTGTTTCCATACAGGTCCATCCGCTCGATTCAATTTGAAATAAGACTCATCCGACCAGGCAACATGTTTCCAGTCATCAACAGTCCATTGTCGGTGTTGACGGACCAGGGAAGGCTTAAAGTCTTGTGTCGCGCAATCATGAAAAATACAGGAGTTGGCCTTCGGCTACTAAGGCCTTTATCGATGTCGTTTCGTTGAATGGTTTGCACGCTGATTCTTGTTGATGGCCCAGCACTAAAATCTGCTGCAATTTCCAGGAGGATTTCACTTCTATCACGTTGAACAGTTCCCTGCAGTCGTCATTGGTCTCATTCTTGCAGGATCTATTTATGGTCGCAGCGATGTAGGAGATTTGATGTTTCACCGGATTCTGATATTCACGATACACTCGTGAAATGGATGTACGGGAAAATTCTCACTTCATCGCTACCTCGGAGATGCTGATTCCCATCGCTCGTGCGCCGACTGCAACACCACGTTCAAACTCACTTGAATCTTGATAACTTGCCATTGTAGCAGCAGTAACCGATCTAACAACTGTGCCAGACACTTGTTGTCTTATATAGTCATTGTCAATCAGTGCGCCGTCTTCTGACAGTTTGCATATCTTTGTATTTGAATATGCATACCTACAACAGTTTCTCTGGCGCTTCAGTGTACATACATTTTTATAATACTTATAGATTTATACGGATATGAAATGGAGTGGTCACATAGACACAAACATAGATTAAGCAGGATAAGTTTCCTTTAAATTGCGTCTATGGTCACAAACATTTTGTTGACAGATTACCGGTTTCGGTCTTTAATGACCATCATCAGATCTGTTTCATAAAAACAAAGTCCTAATGTACTATGGTCATTAAAGACCGAAACCGGTAATCTGTCAACAAAACGTTTGTGACCATAGATGTAAATTAAAGGAAATTTATTACATATAAGGGTCACTGTTTTTTTTTTTTTTTTTTTTTTTTTTTTGCGACGATGTCGCAGCTTGTGAGATTAAGCAGGAGGTAGACTTTGGTTTACTAGCAACATACTGAGAAAATTCAGTCTGTCCACAAAGGACCTGTTCACAAAACACTTGTGCTTTCCATCTTAGAATATTCTTAAAGTGTATGGCACCCACATCAGATAGGAGTGACAGGGGATACTGGGCGTATAGAAAGAAGGGCGGCTCAGATGGTCACATGTTTCGCTCACGGGAGTGCGTCACTGCAATGCTCGAAACTGGAACTGGCAGGCGCATGAAGGTAAACGCCGAGTATCAAGAACTAAATAGTGAAGAATCTAGAATTATACTTCATTCTCCTGCATATCGTCCACGTACAGACAATGAATACAAAAGTAGACTAATTAAAAAACAGACATTTAAGCAGTCATATTTCCAGCGCTCCAGAAACGACTGCAACAGGAAGAAACCCAAGTACTCGTTACAGTACTTAGTACCTTCCGCCATACACTTCAGAGGTTTCCAGATTATGTGTGTAAATTCAGATGGTATTTCCTTGAAGTGGGAGCGCTGATGTTAAGACCGTTCATTCGCTGCTTGGAAAGATATTTACTGACTTTGTTTACAGAACGTTAACATAGGAAATAAATAGCCGAAATTCGCTAGGATCTATTGCGAGATGGAAACCATAACCCATTCTCGATTTTCCTCATTACGAATTGAAATTAACCGTTTGGTGATTGGACTGTCTGCAAGCGTGGTAGTAAAATACGCTACTGTTCATAACCATTAAAGCATTTGATTTTGTAGAGCGTTTAATTAAGATGTATATCTGAAACATTAATTACGCTAGAGAAACCCTGTTGTGATTACCACTAGAATTTCCTATGTAGCACGATACTGTGCTCGGCATATTCGATACGATATTCACGTACATGAGAATATAAACTAATACAAGGTGTAATAATTGAAGATACTTTGCAGAAATTGACTAAGTAAATATTGTGCCGGTGTCACTGTCCATTTATGCAACTCTCAACGTTATACCAGGCCTTTAAAATCAACGCACGATTTCTTCATATACTTTAGCTCGCTACGCGCAAACTATTAGTCCTATCGAAAAAATGAACAGGACCTTTGTTGTAAGAACTTTAATGTAGTCAAATTTTTACTACGATATGTTTTCGCTGAATGTCACAGTTTTCGAATTATTCAAGAAACACGCACAAAAAAATCTTCAAACGCATCTACCCCATCACCTATCATTCATCGGTGGGCATTGCTAATATTGTTGGTGGCAGTCCCTCTTACCACCGTACAACAATTTCCGACTATTCGAAATATTCCCGATATTCGACCTTTCTTGATCTCTATTGATTTACTATTACGCCACCAGCATAGTCGCCTATTTTGTTAATAATGTTAATTTAAACGTTTAGAAAACCGACTTTTCTAAAGGTTCCGATAAAACTAATTACGTTAACAATTCGATCCAAACTTACACCTTACAAGTACAGCAGTTTAGTAAGCAGAAGGCCTGACGAATACAACTATATAATTGGGACCGGCGAATAGAAAGACTTAATTGTTTACATTACGCTCTTAAAATTCACAAAATTGTTAGGCAAAACTTACGCATACGTCTGTTGCACAATTTGTAAGTTACCAACGAAGCCGATGGGGCAATAAGGCCAGTCAACGAAGACCAAAAAAAGATAAAATATGGGAAATAATACATGCAGTCGCAAAGTTTTTTGTACAGTGGTAGGAGTGCCATGAACAACAGGCTAGAAATCGTGACTGTTGGGGCTGAGTGTGGACTGGGTTGAGTTTTTCCCAGTACAAAATTTTAGTAAATTAAAATTCCTACAGAAAAGGTTCATATTTTCTGTAGGAGTAGTATACCGCGCGGTGCGAGCGAGAGAATGTGAAACTCACACCTGTGGTTTTTGAAGGCCAGATATAACATTAGGTGTTGGATAAAACGACAGCATTAGGGGCTCTAAATTACCCTGTATATGTGAACGTTGGTGAACTTGTACAGAAAACTGGAAACAAATACCTGGAATATACTATGCCCGAACGAATTACCAGGAACGAGAGTTCTACTGCCTCACGTGGCTGTAGCAGACGAAGCTTTTCCATTAAAAACCTATGTCATGAAATCTTAAACTGGTACGTATTCAGATGACCACTCAAAAAAAGTATTACATTTGAAGCACACCAGATTCAAAAGAGTTTCAGAAAACGTTTTTGGAATAGTGAGCCAAAACTTTAGGATTTGCTGTCTCAGTTCGAGACAGGCAGATAAAATAATTCTTACCACTTTTGTCTCGTACAATTTTCGGAGACACAATGCAGTGTATACTTACATGGATATGGTGTCAGTTCTTTCGGACATGTGAAGGAGGTCATGGCCGGTGTTGCCAGAACTATATACTTATATGTATATGGTGTCTGTTCTTTCGGAGGTGTCCGAAAGAAATGACACTATATCGATATAAGTATAGAGTTCTGGCAACACCGGCCTTGACGTTTTTCTGTGCGCATGCATACATATTCCCCGAACTCTTACGGTACTTAAGAATGTCTTCCACGAGTAATGAGTGTGTTGGGGTGGGACACTACGAATGTAATGTGTGGACATACAAAGTGAGAATGTGAGTCTCGTGAGAGGTGTGTGCGGGATAGTCGTGCTGTATTCTCTGCCTTCGGTGGCTCAGATGGATAGCGCGTCTGCCATATAAGCAGAAGATCCCGGGTTCGAGTCCCGGTAGGGGCACATATTTTCACCTGTCCCCGTTGATATACATCGCCCATCAGAGGCTGTAGGTATTAATATATAATTCTAATTTCCTTCTAACAATGCACTGTTGTTACAGACTGAAGGGATACGAGACAATCCTATTACAAGTGGCAGTTTCGTAAATAATGCTGTCCAGAAACGGGATAGATTCAAAGATTATTTCTGTGCCGTTCCTCCCCGCCCCCACCAAAGGTGGTTTGTTCTGGTATTACGACATGGTAAACAAAGAATATTATCAATGAGAAATATAAGAACGTAATAATAAGGACGTCCCCGTAAAAGAATTAATACGTAATCGTCCGTTTCGCATTATAACAGAAAATTAATTTCTAGGTATTTGTATATTAGGTTTTACAAAAAATAACTGACAAAAACATGAAGTTTACTTCCTTTTACTCCTATTTCCCTGGCAATTCCTTTACAAATGTTTTTTCTGGTACTATTCACACAATTTTCACTTTGAAGGTCATATATTCTTATACATACAATTTTAACTATCCCTCGTCTAATGTCATTTTGGTAAACAAACTTTCGTTTCACGCCGCATCGTAGTTGGCCAGTTGGATAACTTTGCCTTTTCAGTTTCCATACCACGCAGTGCGTTCTGTCTCACATGATTTCGTATTAATATTATTTGGTAGAGTCATGCAGTGCCGCTTTGCTACGGTGCAGTTCGGCTCAGTGCGACCTTACCTTGAGTGATCATAAGACAAATCTGTGGTGTCACCGCCAGACACTACACTTTTTAGGTGGTAGCCTTTAAATCGGCCGCGGTCCGGTAGTATACGTCGGACCCTCGTGTCGCCACTATCAGTGATAGCAGACCGAGCGCCGCCACACGGCAGGTCTAGAGAGACTTCTTAGCGCTCGCCCCAGTTGTACAACCGACTTTGCTAGTGATGGTTCACTGACTTCTTCGCTCTCATTTGCTGTGACGATAGTTAGCATAGCCTTCAGCTACGTTATTTGCTACGACCTAGCAAGGCGCCAGTATCCGTACTATTGATATTGTGAATCATGTACCATAAAGAGCGACGTTCTCCATGAATGGATTAAAGTTAAGTATTCCACCAGCTACGTCCGTTTTTCTCAATTCTAATTCCCTTGTCATGTTCCAGACCTCACGCCAGCCTGCGTAAGCTAAAACGCGTGCATTTCGGCCTCTTTTAGTAATACGGTGTTCGCTCTCCTGCCAACCACAACAAAATCAGTCAGTGCAGCCTCTTCTACAGAGCAATTCGTATCGTACCTGCCAAGTAGCAAACCTGTCTCAGAAGCAGCCACACAAATTATGTGCCGTCATACGTACGCTCTAGTAATTTCTCTACTAACTAGATGTAGGACTGATCTCTGAGCACACAGATGCAGATCCCTATCTTCCGAATCGTCCGCCTTGTTGCAGAAAGGCAAGGAGTTTCATTCAGTGTGTAAATAAATAGGAATTATTTATTTATTCATTTTTTCAAATAAACCGTATGTCATTATATATAACAGTGTTTGAAGCAGCAAGCTCCCAAACCAGTATAAGATTGTCTCTGACAGAATTACAGTATCATCGGCGAACCTCAAAGTTTTTATTTCTTCTCCATGGATTTTAATACCTACTCCAAATTTTTCTTTTGTTTCCTTTACTGCTTGCTCAATATACAGATTGAATAACATCGGGGAGAGGCTACAACCCTGTCTTACTCCCTTCCCAACAACTGTTTCCCTTTCATGTCCCTCGACTCTTATAACTGCCATCTGGTTTCTGTACAAATTGTAAATAGCCTTTCGCTCTCTGTATTTTACCCCTGCCACCTTTAGAATTTGAAAGAGAGTATTCCAGTCAACATTGTCAAAAGCTTTCTCTAAATCTACAGATGCTAGAAACGTAGGTTTGCCTTTCCTTAATCTTTCTTCTAAGATAAGTCGTAAGGTCAGTATTGCCTCACGTGTTACAGTATTTCTACGGAATCCAAACTAATCTTCCCCGAGGTCGGCTTCTACTAGTTTTTCCATTCGTCTGTAAAGAATTCGTGTTAGTATTTTGCAGCTGTGGCTTATTAAACTGATTTTTCGGTAATTTTCACATCTGTCAACACCTGCTTTCTTTGGGATTGGAATTATTATATTCTTCTTGAAGTCTGAGGGTATTTCGCCTGTTTCATACATCTTGCTCACCAGATGGTAGAGTTTTGTCAGGACTGGCTCTCCCAAGGCCGTCAGTAGTTTCAATGGAATGTTGTCTACTCCGGGTTCCTTGTTTCGACTCAGGTCTTTCACTGCTCTGTCAGACTCTTTACGCAGTATCGTATCTCCCATTTCATCTTCATCTACATCCTCTTCCATTTCCATAATATTGTCCTCTAGTACATCGCCCTTGTATAGACCCTCTATATACTCCTTCCACCTTTCTGTTTTCCCTTCTTTGCTTAGAACTGGGTTTCCATCTGATCTCTTGATGTTCATACAAGTGGTTCTCTTATCTCCAAAGGTCTCTTTAATTTTCCTGTAGGCAGTATCTATCTTACCCCTAGTGAGATAAGCTACTACATCCTTACATTTGTCCTCTAGCCATCCCTGTTTAGCCATTTTGCACTTCCTGTCGATCTCATTTTTGAGACGTTTGTATTCCTTTTTGCCTGCTTCATTTACTGCATTTTTATATTTTCTCCTTTCATCAATTAAATTCAATATTTGTTCTGTTATCCAAGGATTTCTGCTAGCCCTCATCTTTTTACCTACTTGATCCTCTGCTGCCTTCACTACTTCATCCCTCAAGGCTACCCATTCTTCTTCTACTGTATTTCTTTCCCCCATTAATGTCAATTGTTCCCTTATGCTCTCCTTGAAACTCTGTACAACCTCTTGTTCTTTCAGTTTATCCATGTCCCATGTCCTTAAATTCCCACCTTTCTGCAGTTTCTTCAGTTTTAATCTACAGGCCATAACCAATATATTGTGGTCAGAGTCCACACCTGCCCCTGGAAATGTCTTACAATTTAAAACCTGGTTCCTAAATCTCTGTCTTACCATTATATAATCTATCTGATACCTTTTAGTATCTCCAGGTTTCTTCCATGTATACAACCTTCTTTCATGGTTCTTAAACCAAGTGTTAGCTATGATTGAGTTGTGCTCTGTGCAAAATTCTGCCAGGCGGCTTCCTCTTTCATTTCTTAGCCCCAATCCATATTCACCTACTACGTTTCCTTCTCTCCCTTTTCCTACACTCGAATTCCAGTCACCCATGGCTATTCCATTTTCATCACCTTTCACTAACTGAATAATTTCTTTTATTTCATCATAAATTTCTTCAATTTATTCGTCATCTGCAGAGCCAGTTGGCATATAAATTTGTACTTCTGTAGTAGGTGTGGGCTTCGTATCTATCCTGGCCACAATAATGCGTTCACTATGCTGTTTGTAGTAGCTTATCCGCATTCCTATTTTCCTATTCATTATTAAACCTACTCCTGCATTACCCCTATTTGATTGTGTGTTTATAACCTTGTAGTCACCTGACCAGAAGTCTTGTTCCTCCTGCCACCGAACTTCACTAATTCCCACTATATCTAACTTTAATCTATCCATTTCCCTTTTTAAATTTTCTAACCTACCTGCCCGATTAAGTGATCTGACATTCCACGCTCCGATCCGTAGAACGCCAGTTTTCTTTCTCCTGATAACGACATCCTCTTGAGTAGTCCCCGCCCGGAGATCCGAATGGGGGCTATTTTACCTCCGAAATATTTTACCCAAGAGGATGCCATCATCATTTAATCATACAGTAAAGCTGCATGCCCTCGGGAAAAATTACGGCCGTAGTTTCCCCTTGCTTTCAGCCGTTCGTAGTACCAGCACAGCAAGGCCGTTTAGCTATAGTAACTGAATTTGTCACTTGTTCTTCCCCAGAAATTCTGAACACGCTATCGGATATTATGGGAATGTCAATTTTCACTGTAAATATAAATGACGTCGTTAGTCCGAAGTCCCCGAAGCCTTTCACGGATGATGCTGTAGTAGACAGAGAAGTTGCAACGCTAGAAAATTGTAGCGAAATGCGGGAAACCTGAAGACGATCGACGGTTGGTGTAGGGATTACCACCTGAGCCTCATCATAAGCAAATGTAACGTACTGCTGATAAGTAGATAGAAAGACCCATATTGCAGTCATGCAAGATTGCAGAACAATCCCTGGAGGAAATCACACCCACAAAATAACTAGAGTATGGGTAAGTAAAGTGTGACGAACATATGAGCCAAACTGCACGTCAGGCGGATGCAAGTCTGAAATTAATTGGAAACATTCCAAGGAAATACGCAAAGAATGTAGCTCGTACATATCAATGCCTGAATAGTGCTCTTCGGTCAGGGAGCCATACCAGATCGGATTGACAGATCATCTTAAGAAGAACAACTCATTTCCTTAAAAGTTCATTTAGTGAGCGCAATAGCATCACGGACTGACACCTACAATTGTGGGTAAAGGGATGTGAGGCGAAAGGTGAGGGCCTATGTATCATGCTGCGTCATTTCTTGTTGCTACCTTGTTGCCATAAATACCTTTGAAACAGAAAGGCCTTTGGGAAACACAATTGCAGTTAATTAAAACACAGACTGAGTAAGATATCAGATCTCAATAACAGGGCTATAGAAACAGGTAGGCCTTGATGAATAAGAGCCTCGGCTAACCCAAATTATGAAATAGCTCTTAACTGAGTTAAAAGGGAACAGGTAGGCCATCAATAAAAGCAGCTGCCGATAAGCAAAATTACCAAACAGAAACAGGCAGGCCTTCAATAATAACAGCTTCAGTTAAGTAAGACTACCCAATAGAATCCAGGTGGGCTTTCACGAGCAACTGCTTCATTGAAGAGAGAGTTGGCTCCTCACAAGGGTTGCGCCGGAAGGCAATACGCAAGAAGCACAACACTACTCAAAATAGGAAGGCTAAGAACGAGAGTACTGGCATTCCAAGGCCCTTTTCGTTGGGCACAGACCGGCAAAAGAAATAGTAACACAGCAAGCTTCATTACGTGAAAGCAACAATAACTAGCCAAACGGTATACCCGCGTCACTGCAAGGCACCGCCTCTAGAAACGAAGCGCTCGAAAGAAAAATAAGCTGCCAAATCCAACTACATAAACTCAGGGAGTGCAAATTTTGAGACGCATTCACCTCCTATGCTAATATAATTAACAGACCGATGACGTCTCCAGTGCTCGAAGATATCTCGAAACCGGCACCTAGCCGTATTACAAGAGAAAGGTGCTTATCTGGTGTTTGAAGACATTGGGTACGGCGGTCGGCTAAAACCGAACCATGCAGGTACTGCGTGACGACGTGGCGGTCAGGCCACAGGACATAAAATCACGTTACTGCTCCGGCTGAGGAAACACTATCGACTCACACAGTTTAAGATACCCTGTTAACAAACTAGCAAGGCTAGTATCGAATCAGGATATGCAAACAACAGCCACAGTTCAAGAAATCAACTGGCGATGAATTACATCATCTAAGAAATCGCAATGATTGCAAAAGATCTATAGGTATTAATAAGAATGTGACAGTTAGGACCTCAAAATCTAAAACTGAACTGAAATTCACAAATCGACGCTGAAGCGTGCCGATTCCCAAGGAGCCTCAGAATACAGCACAGGGAAACTGCCTTGAACTCTCTCATCGGTGTGTCACGTCCCAAAGTCAGTCTCGGATTCAAATCAGCCCACAAACATGCCCAGCAATCCCTCGTCGGTCTCCGTGCCCAAGACGCTTGCCCAAGTGCTCGCCTTAGTTTCTGGGCAGAACTCTCACACCGTCCTCCTCGCTCCGTTACCGCCCCCCAACTCGCCACTCCACAACACGCCCCGTTCCCCATCAACAACCTCGGGCACAGATGTCAGCGGCCTCAAACCAGCGGGACGCCACACGACAGGTCCAGCTGGTGGCGTTAGGAATTCGGAAGGCAACGCCAGAAACCCTGCCACTGCCCACGGACATTCTCAGGTAACTCTGGTGGCAAACGCTGCAATTGGGGAGTCCTGCTTCACAGTGGGTTTTACTGTTTCTAGAAGAGTCGACAAATATACTGCTTCCACCTGCGTACAACTCGCGAAAAGTCTATGAATGTAAGAGAGGTCTGCGCTAACACGGAGGCATACCAAAGATCGCTCTTCGCGCGAACCATTGAGGAACGGAACAGGAAAGTCACAGTGTTACACGAAGTACCCTCCGCCACACACCGTAAGTTCGCTTGCGGATTGCTGATGCAGATTTATTCATGTGGACGTAGACTATAAAAGCCTGTCGGCCAGAGGTAATCCACTAGTTTGTTCAACAAATCTCTATATTTAATGACGTCTTAGAAATACATTATTGCATTTGTGTTACGTTCATGACACTGCATGGGAAATGCAACTGAGCTATGCATCTCTTCAGCTGTCAAGTATATAAATTTTATGTTCAGAAATAATTTTCCTAGAAAATTATGATACCAGATTAAACTTTGGGAGAAACTATTTTCTTCATTCCCTGTTTTTATCATCAGTTGAGGTAGATCAGAATAAACTATGACAACCTTATGTAAGAGTCTCCTGGAATATTTAGGAGTGTAGGACACTAGCGAACTGTCCCAGCTTCACTCACGTAGTACTATATATGACCCGAAAACTTGTCTGGCTTAACGATAACACTTTATGTACTCAAATCTTTGTAAGCGTAAGAACTTACACTTTCCTCAAGAATCATTCTCTTGTTGAAAACCACATTTAGTTCCTCAGACATGCCTCCACATAGAGATAGAATTAATAACTCAGCCAGTTTGCACAAAAAGCTTATAAATTACCTTCACAAACCTTCCTCATCAATCAGTCGACGTATTTGTGAAAATCGTATAAAAATCCCTAGACTAGTTTCTGAAATTACCCTTGGCGGGTTTGCCTGCTATAGCAGCCTGCTGTTTGTGGCACGGTAGGCTAGCTACTAGCAAGTAGAAGTCCGCGAGTGATACATGAACTGGGCGGGTTGGAAGCGATGCCGTGCAGAATTACATTGACGGAAGAAGATATCACGAAAGATGATAAGCTTTCATATTCATCTGAAAGATGATGTCTGTTAGAATTGCGCGCAGATCGCATGAAAGTGACGCTAGTAGTGCTTAGCCGGCCGCGGTGGCCGTGCGGTTCTGGCGCTGCAGTCCGGAACCGCGGGACTGCTATGGTCGCAGGTTCGAATCCTGCCTCAGGCACGGATGTTTGTGATGTCCTTAGGTTAGTTAGGTTTAAGTAGTTCTAAGTTCTAGGGAACTTATGACCTAAGATGTTGAGTCCCATAGTGCTCAGAGCCATTTGAACCTTTTTTAGTAGTGCTTATTTTAGGACGCAAATCAGGTTTGCCTTAAATAAACGCTGTAACGGTCGTGAGCGTAAGGTACCTTTGAGATTGGACGTGGTGAGTTGATGTCAGTCAAGAATGCCTTCCAGGCGGCAAGGTGCAGGCGCATTATGAGCATATACTGAATTTGAAAGAGATCGTGTAATAGGACTACGAAAATCTGGATGTTCGTTCTGCGATATTGTAGAAAGACTGGGCAGGAATTTAGCCACTGTATGCAATTGCTGGCAGCGATAATCACGAAAATGTTGATCTCAAGAAGACTTCGTTCCGGACGTCCACGTGGCAGTATCGAGACGGAAGACCATGATGTTCGGCATATGGCGCTGATGCATCGCCATCTGCAGCAGCAATTTGAGCAGCAAGTTGGTACCACAGTGACACAACGAACTGTTACAAATCGGTTATTTCGAGGACAGCTTCGAGCCCGATGCCCTGTAGCGTGCATTCCACTGACCTCAAACCACCGCCATTTGCGACTTTAGTGGTGTCAAGTGAGAGCTCATTGGAGGCAGCGCGGAGGTCCACTGTGTTTTCTGATGAAAGCTGGTTCTGCCTCGGTGCCACTGATGGCCGTGCGTTTGTTGGAAGGCCAGTTGAGTGCCAGAAACCAACGTGTCTGCGGGATAGACACACTGGAGCTACACCTGGAGTTATGGCCAGGTGAGATATTTCATATAACAACAGGAGCACTCTCGTGGTTAGCCCACGCACCACGATTGCAAAAAAGTACGTCAGTCTAGTGATTCAAGCTATTTTGCTCCCATTCATGAACAGCGATTCAGTGGGTGCGCCAGAGCAACAGAGAGTAACAGGCCTGAACTCCATCCCACAAACTGACATCCGGCGTATCTCGCACCTGTAAAACACAATGCACGCACGTTGAGATGCTTGCAAGCGACATTATGGCGGTTTCTTTTCATCAATCTTCTGGCTGGTTGGATGCGGCCGTCTATGACTTTTTCTCCCGTGCCTGCCTTTTCATCTCAGAGTAGCACTTGCAACTAATCCTCAATTCTTTGCAGATTGTATTCCAATATCTATCTTCCTCTAAAGTTTTTACCGTCTACAGCTCTCTCTAGTACCATGACAATTATTCACTGATGTCTTAACAGATATGCTATCATCTTGTCCCTTGTTCTTCTGAGTAATTTCCACATATTCCTTTCCTCTCCGATTGTACGCAGAACCTCCTCATTCCCTACATTATCCATCCATCTAATTTTCAACATTTGTGTAACGCGACATCTTAAATGCTTCAATTCTCTTCTGTTCCGGTTCTCCCACAGTCGATGTTTCACTTTCATGCACAACTGTGCTCCAAACGCACGTTTTCAAAAATTCCTTCCTCAAATTAAGGTCTATATTTGATGGTAGTAGACGTCTTGACCAGGATGCTCTTTTTGCCAGTGCTGGTCTGCTTTAAATCTCTTCCTTGCTCTGTCAGTTATTCGTTATTTTACTGCCTAAGTAGAAGAATTCATTAACCCCATCTACTTCGTGACTGTCAATCTTGATTATACGTTTTTCGCTGTTCTCCTTTCTGTTACTCCTCACTACTTTCGTTTTCCTTCGATTTACACTCAGTACATATTCTGTCTCATTAGACTGTTCACTCCATTCAGCAGAATATGTAATCCTTCTTCACTTTCACTGACGATAGCAAAATAATCAGCGAATCCTATCATTGATACCATTTGACATTCAATTTTAAATCCAAACCTGATTTCCGTCATTACTTCGTCGATGTATAGATTTAACAGTGGGGGCGAAAGACTACACTCCTGTCTTACATCCATTTTAATGCGAGCACTTCGTTCCTCTTCGACTATGTTATTATTCCCTCTTGGCTCTTGTATATGTTGTATATTACCCTTCCCTCCCTGTAGCTTGCCCATGTTATCCTCGAACTTCCAACATCTTTCACCATTATTCTTGTCGAACGCTTTTTCCAGGTCGACAAATCCTATAAACGTGTCTCGATTTTTGTTTTGTCTTTTTACCTGAATCAGCCGCCTCTCTGGTGCCCTTACCGTTCCTAAAGCTAAAATGATCGTAATCAAGCACGTCCTCAGTTTTCTTTCCCATTCTTCTGTATGTTATTCTTGTCTGCAACTTGGATGCATGGGCTGTTAGCTGATTGTGCGATGAGTCTGGCACTTGTCAGCCCTCGCGTTCTTCAAGATTTGTGTGGATGATGTTCTTCGAAAGTCAGATGGTATGTCGTCAGACTCGACATTCTACACGAACGTGGTCATTTTGTTGCCACTTCTTCCAACGATTTTCGGAATTCTTATGGAATTTTATCTATCCCTTCTGCCTCATTTCATCTTCTCCGAAGCTCTCTTAAATTCTGATCCTAATACTAAATCCCCTATCTCTTCTTAATCGACTCCTGTTTCTTCTTCTATCGTATCAGACAAATCTTCTCCCCTTATAGAGGCCGGCAATGTACTCTTTTCACCTATCCACTCACTCTTCTGCATTTAACAGCGGAATTCCGGTTGCACTCTTAGTGTTACCACCCTTTGCTTTTAATTTCACCGAATGTTGTTTTCGCTTTCCTATATGCTCATTCAGTCTTTCCTGGAATCATTTCTTTTCCGATTTCTTCACATTTTTCATCCAGCCATTTCACCGTAGTTTGCACGTACTTACTATTTATTTCATTTCTGAATGACTTGTGTTACTGTATTCTTGAATTTTCCGTAACATTTTTGTACTTCCTTCTTTCCTCGATCAACTGAAGTATTGATTTTGTTATCCATGGTTCCTGATAGTTGCAATCTTTGTACCTACGTTTTTCCTTCCAAATTCTGTGATAGCCCTTTTTGGAGAAATCCATCCCCCTTCAACTACACTGATACTGAAGTATCCCTTATTGATGTAAGTATAGCCTTAGAGAACTTCAAGCGTATCTCGTCATTCCTTAGTACTTCTGAATCCCACTTCTTTGCGTATTGATTCTTTCTGACTAATCTATTAAACTTCAGCCTACTCTTCATCACTACCACATTGTGATCAGAGTCTATATCTGCTCCTGAGTACGGCTTACAATCCAGTATCTGATTTAGGATTCTCTGTCTTACCATAATGTAATTTAACTGAAATCATCCCGTATTATCCGGCCCTTTCCAAAAGTACCTCCTCCTCTTGTGATTCTTAAAGATTCGCTGTTAGTGACTGAAATTTATTACAGATCTCAACTAATCTTTCTCCTCTTGCACACTTTGTCCCATGCCCATATCATGCTGCAACCTTTTCTTCTTCTTCTTCTCCTTCCCCTACAACTGCGTTCCAGTCCCCATAACTATTAGGTTTTTATCTTCCTTTATGTGCTGTATTAACCTATCATTATCCTCATATATTTTCTGTATCTCTTCATCTTCAGCTTGCGACATCGGCAAGTATACCTGAGCTATCGTTGACGGTGTTGGTTGCTGTCGATTCGAGAAGAACAACCCTATCAATGAACTGTTCACAGTAACACAGTCTCCGCCCTACCTTCCTATTCATAACGAATCCTAATCCCATTATACCATTTTCTCCTGCTATTGACATTACCCTACACTCATCTGACCAGAAATCCTTGTCTTCTATTTATTTCACTTCACTGATCACTACTGTTCTAGATTTAGCCTTGCATTTCCCTTTTCAGATAGTCTAGATTCCCTACTACGTTCAAGCTTCTGACTTTAAACGCCACGACTCGCAGAACGTTATCCTTTCGTTGTTTATTGAATCTTTTTCTTATGGTCATCTACCCTTGGCAGTTCTCTCGTGGAGATTCGAATGGGAGACTATTCTGGAAACTTTTACCATTGGAGAGACCATCACGACACATTTACAATTACAGGCCACATGTTTAGTGGATACACATGATGTTTTAAGGGAAGTTACAAAGGAGAACTTTTTTTCATATTTTCAGATTTTTATCTCATTATAAAATTTGCAATTTTCCATGTATATATATATATATATATATATATATATATATATATATATATATATATATATATATATATATATATGGGAAGTATTTTATTATTTTAAATATAATCTACACTGGTTAAAATGTTAAAATTTTTAAGTGCATTATTTCCAGATCTAATAAAATCAGCAATTTTTTTTATATAGATGGCTGTGGAGTGCTGTGTTATAAAGGCTGAATTACATGTTTGTATTGGCCGTGTCCAGAAGAGGATGAGCACCGTTTTGATTTAGTTGAAACGAAGTTTGAGAGACAGGGAACTTTCTGATGGTAAAATCATAAGAGGCCGGCCGACAGACAAAGTTATTAATGAACGATAGCAGTATTACGGGATGACTATTAGAAATAATACTGAGGATTTGTTGAAAATGATGCAGGCAGTATGGGCTACCTTCTTCCACAGACTGTCAACTGACGAAAATCCAGTGCACCACTTTTGACCTCCTTGACCTGATTCATGGTGCAATTACCGCAACGCCCAGTACTCAGACAGTTTACACACCCATAAAAATTCCATCCCACCAGCAGTTTTGTCTGTCATAAAACCTTTCTACAGAGATCCGGCAAATCCTGAATTAATGAAGAAGTGCCTGCATGGTCAGACTCAAAATCACAATGAGTCGTTCAGTAATTTTATATGGACTCGCTTACAAAAAAATGTTTTTGTTGAAATGAAGACAGTGATGCTCTTATTGCTTTTAATGATGGCAACATTGGTAAGGTGAAAGTGCTACAGCATATGGGAATTAATACTGGACAAACTGCATCAGATAACTTGAACGGGTGGACAAGGTTCGCATTGATAAAGCAGAGTACGCAACACAGTTGGCCACTAAGGAGTCCAGGAAGAAGAAAAGAAGAAAAAAACTTGGAAAAAGATCAAAAAGATGATATACGGTATGGTGCATGGTGCTTATGAGTGACTAAATATAAAAAAAAAATTAGCATGTATTAAGTGAATACAGTCATGTGAAACTTTAGAATCCATTCCCGAAAATTTACATTTTCTGTTGTATTTTTCCATAAATCTCAAAAACCGCTTCGAGTAGAGTATTCAATTTTTCAGGGAGTAATAACATACATATTCTGAGTGTGCTGAACTAAAAGAAGAACAAAATGCTTTGTATAACTAAAATTATTTAGTATAACGTACAATAAAGTACACAAAATTTTAATCGTGTAATTAAAAAATTGCATTACCAAAAGCAGTGACTGAAATGCAATTACTATAGTTCAGTAGACCCAAAACATACAGTTTAATGTCATGTAAAAGTTTCCTGAGAGTGGCTACAGTTGTTCCTGAAATACAGGGAAGCGATGTCACTAAATTTAACATTGTCGGGATAGGTCGTTCGAACTCCCCTTAACCTGCGATCTTGCAGTGTTAATCTGTTAGCTAGAAAACTGTATTCCCGAAATCGTATTGCTCTACATTAGTTATTTTTTGATGTTGCGATTTTTTTTCCGTCAGTAGGCCTATATACTAGTACCGTGACCCTGAAGATAGGGGAAAGTCAAGATGATAGGAAGTAGCTTGCGATGCTATTGATGAATTTTGACCCAAGAAGTCAATAATCTCTGGGATTAAAAGGGAGGAGGGTCAATGCTAAAGTTTTGAGTGTTGTGCACCATGCGTTAAGTTGGACCGAGTACCGAGGAAGGTGTGGAGGTACTGTAAACATCATTTGTGTTTCAATAACCATGTTAAAATATTACCAGGAAAGTGAAAAGTAAAGTGTCCCTCTCAGGAATGTGGGAGGGAAGAGTCTGCTTTCAGAAATATGGCAGACATGCATGCATTTTGGCATGCAGTCATCAACCCCAAAGATTTTATTGCATCTAAGCACCTCTAAATTGTTCACATGCAAGCGTTATAACATCTGATGACGTCAGCCAGATCTTACTCCATGACTTCTTGACTACCTGTGTGACTTCATGTCCCGACCCTCTTTCGCATTCACCTCACGGCTTCACGCCTACTGGGACCGTGTATCCCCTGGAGAAAGGCGGCGGACGCGACCCGCGGAGTACCCATATTTCTGGAGGGAATTCCATGCTCTCGGGAAGGGCGTCGCCGTGATATAAAGCACTTTGTCTGCCCCCGACCTTCGCGGTGAGATATATCGTCGAGAGAACCGTTCACCCGCGTCACTTCGGCAGGCAGCTGCGTAACTTCTCTTTCGGCAGAAGAGTTGCTTCTCTCGTAAATCATATCGTTTAGATTAGTTTGCCTCGAATTTAAAGTTTTATTCAACGTTTTCGAGAAGAGGTACAATTATATTGAAGAGTGGAAGTGTCAAATGTTTTAAGTGCCGCATTTTCACAAAATCGTTTTAAGTTGTGTTCTCAGTACTCTTAAGAGTTTTTCCTAATGCCAAACCATGAAGCACATCTTTCAGACTTTTTCATCACTTTGTAGTGCATGGTAGAAGAAAGGAATATAAGACCTTCGGTCGCCACATCTATGCAAGATTGTTTACGCAGCTAGATCTATGTATCCAATCCATGTAATTTCAATGGATACCATTATTTGTTTGGATTCAGAAATGCTGCTTAAATATTATCGCCAATGAAAGGGTGTAACCACGAAATACAGTAAGATCAAAGTGTCTCACACTAATCCACCTTAAACAGCTGTTAAAAATTCTTTCTCTAAAGCAGAGGATGGAAAAATGTCAGTGTATTCAAAAGAGGAAAGGCTAGGATCGACGTACGTCACGCCTAGTTTAATCTGAAACATCAGCCGTGTTTATTAGTCGCAAAACTGAAAAACCTATTGATGATGTTGCCATTTCTTCCTGAGCAGCACAGGGAATTTTCCAGAAAACTTCGCAACATATGATCTCAAGAATGGAGTTGCGTCAGAAACAGAAGTCAAACACTAGGAGATTTTTTTCTTGAATTTAGTTTCATTTTTCTCCTGTGACAAAGTAAAAAGATTTGACAAATGAGTTTTGTTGGCCACAGTTCTGGTGTTCAAAGCATTACTGTTGTAATTCTGTTTTTCTGCTACCGCAAATAACCACTCACTTAGATGACAAAGTCATGGGATACCTCCTGATATCACGTAGGACCTCCTTTTGCCCGGCATAGTACAACAAGTCTACGTGGCATGGACTCAGCATGTTGTTGGATGCCTCTGCAGATATATTCAGCCATGTTGCCTCTACTGCCGTCCATAATGACGAAACCGTTGCAGGATTTTGTGCACGAACTGATCTCTCGACCGTGTCCTGCACGTGTTCGATGGGATTCGCGTGTACAAATCGTTCTTTCCAGCTATCCAGAATGTTCTTCAAACCAATTGCGAACAACAATTGTGGCCCGCTGACACGACGCATTGTCGTCCACAAAAATTCCATCGTTGTTTGGTAACACGAACTCCATGAATGGCTGCAAATGGTCTCCAAATAGGCGAACATTAACGGGGCCCAGTCTGTTCCATCTAAACACAGCCCACAAAACTACGGACGAGCCACTGGCTTGCAGCGTCTTGTTGACAATTTGGCTCCAAGGCTTCGTTGGACCTGCGCCACACTCGGCCTCTACCATCAGCTCTTACCAACTAAAATCGGGACTCATCTGACCAGGCCACTGCTTTCAGTCGTGGAGGGTCCACCTGAAATGGTCACGATCCCAGGAGAGGCGCTGCAGGCGATGTCGTGCTGCTAGCAAAGGCACTCTTGTCGGTCGTCTGCTGCATAGCCCATTAACGCCAAATTTCGGCGCTCTGTTCTAACGGATACATTAGTCGCAAGGCCCTTTTCATTTCTGCGGTTATTTCACGTAGTGTTGCTTGTCTGTCTGCACTGACAACTTTACGCAAAGGCCTCTGCTCTCGGTCGTTAAGTGAAGGCCGTTGGTCACTGCGTTGCCCGTGGTGAGTGGTAATACCTGAAATTTGGTATTTTTGGCAAATCCTTGACAATGTGGATCTCGAAATATTGAATTTTCTAACGATTTCCGAAATGGAATGCCCCATGTCTCTAGCTCCAACTACCATTCGGCCTTTAAAGACTGTTAATTCTCGTCGTGCTCCCATTAGCACGTCAGAAACCTTCTCCCACAAATCTCCTGAGTACGAATGATAGCTCCGCAAATGCACTGCCCCTCTATACCTTGTGTACCTGATACTATCTTGTGTATTTATGCACATCGCTATCCCATGGCTTTTGCCACCTCAGTGTAGAGCCGACAACGACATGTGGCTGGGATTCCACATTAAACTGTTGGTCCACATTCCCCGGTTGGCTAACTGCAGTAAGGGACACACATCTCGCCAAACTGAGATCAAATATAGTTTCGCAACTTGCCATTGAGCCGCAGTATTAATGACAGTTGAAACAAAGCATTTGTCACTGGCACTTAGAACCAATCAGTTTTCTGGTAGGGCACCTAGGACGCATTAGTGCTTCGGAGATTAAAATAAAACGTTGTGATACACAGTTTTCTCAAAACGAAAGTGATGTAAATGGTAGGTTAGATTGTATTCTGATAGATTTACACATCCTAACAAGGGCCTTAGGTGAATGTGTGTGTTGTAAAATATGTGTACGGCCAGTTAGTTTACATCAAGACAGTGAGGTATCAGATGGACTAGCCAGGAAATTTTTTATTAATTGTGCCAGTTGTAAATATACTCATTCATTTTGGGCGAATTCTGGTAAGTGTAAAGATAATTATTTAGAAGTAAATGTTAGGTGGTTTTATGGATTGAGAGTTATTGGCAAAGGACACACTGCAGCAGAAACAACGTGTGCCGTGATGAATATGCCATGCCCACCGTGTAAAATCGTCAAGTATGCAGAATTTATAAGAGCTAAATTACGTGTCTATACTGGTAGCACTGTCAAAAACAATATCATATCGTTTCATATGAGGAGTACAAAAATGTTCCAATGTGTGTGAATTCCTAAGGGACCAAACTGCTGAGGTCATCGGCCAGTGGACTTACACACTACTTGAAATAACTAAGAACAACACACACAAACATCTGTTGCATATGAGTGAATGATGGGTGCTGCAAACGAAGTTGTTGAAATGAATGTTGGTATCACTGATAGACCAGTAGCTTCTGATGGCCCCTGGCAGAAGTGCGGCTACAGTTCTAAGAGTTCTATTGCTGCAGTGACCAGTGTGGATACTGGAAAAGTAATAGATGTCCATATTTTAACAAAACATTGCTACAAGTGTAAATAAGGAAATGAAGAGCGGCATATCAGTGACAGAAATTTTGAAGGAACAAGTGGTGGTATGGAGGCCTCTGCGGCTACTGAAATTTTTAGTCGATCTGTGAACGAAAGGGGAGTGTGTTACACTAAGTTCTTTGGTGATGGAGACTGAAAAGCATATAACAGTGTAGTAGCCGCTCAGCTTTATGGTGAGATTATTACCACAAAGCCGGCCACTGAGGACGAGTGGTTCTAGGCGCTTCAGTCCGGAACCGCGCGACTGCTACGGTCGCTGGTTCGAATACTGCCTCGGGCATGGATGTGTGCGATGTCCTTAGGTTAGTTAGGTTTAAGTAGTTCTAAGGCTAGGGGACTGATGACCTCAGATGTTAAGTCCCATAGTGCTCAGAGCCATTTGAACCATTTCTGATTACCACAAAACTGGAATGTGCTGGTCACGTCCAGAAGAGGATGGGCACCAGGTTGAGGATGTTGAAACATGGTTTGAGAGATAAAAAACTTTCTGATGGTAAAACCATAAGAGGCAGGCTGACAGACAAAATGATTGATGAAGTACAGCAGTATTATGGGATGGCCATTAGAAATAATACATAGGAGTTGTTGAAAATGAAGAAGGCAGAATGGGCTATCTTCTTCCACAGACTGTCAACTGATGAAAAACCAATGCACCACCTTTGGCCCCCTGGACCAGATTCATGGTGCGATTACCGCAATGCCCAGTACTCAAACAGTTCATACAGCCATTAACATTCCATCTCAGCAGCAGTCATGGATATTATAAAACCTATTTACAGAGACCTGGCAAATCCTGATTTACTGAAGAAGCGTCTGGATGGTCTGCCTCAAAATCACAATGAGTCGTTCAGTAAACTTACATGGACTCGCTCACCAAAAAATGTTTTTGTTGGAATGAAGACACTAAAGTGGGTGTCAGTGATACTGTTATTGCTTTTAATGATAGCAACATTGGTAGGGTGAAAGTACCATAGCATATGGGAATTGATCCTGGAGCAAACTGCATTAGAGAACTTCATCGGATTGACAAGGTACCCAATTATGTTATTGTATTGCACTGAAAGAAGTAGCTGTCGGTTTTCTAGCTCTTTTATTATAAACCAATAGACGGGGCTGGAAGCTCAAGAGAATTTTTTTGCCATATATCGCCACGGAGCTATGCCCTCACATATAAGGTACGACTACGGGGAGGAAAAGTGGCGCGGCACCAAAAGCCTGGGGAAGCTGCGTGTTAGGAAGGCTAATGTGTTAAAATCTCCATTCTTTCTACTATGTTGCCGTGAAGAGAAAACGATTCCACGTTTTGGCGCCATGAGCCATCATATCAACACTGCTGAGGCCAGGAGAATATTTCGTTGAGCCGGCTTCCCCCTTTATGCCCAATGCCCAAAAGCTTTGATTCACTATTGTAAGAAAAGAAATACCTACAGCCGTCCTTATGTTGTCATTCTTTGTGTAGCTACCAGTTTCGGCGCTTCAATGAACCATTTTCCGGCCTTAGTTGATGCTGAAAGGGGAATCACGAGCCGGATACACAAGGCATCAGCGGCCAACAACTGGTTTACGCAGACTACCTGTAACTTTTGTATCTCTCCATTAATTATCAACTATTAACAGTTAGTCATATTCTAATCTATAATTTATGTGTGGTTTTTTAGAAAATGAACCAGCTGTAAGAATGCGCTTGGTTATTCGCTGCTGTCATAGTGAAGATTTTTATCATGCCTTCCTTTCTGCACATTGATCTCAGGCTTTACAAGATGGAGTAAAACACAGTATTATAATGATGAATCATTTCGAACAGTCTGAATTTTCCAGCCCTGTAGAATATTTTGAAGATATGTTACACAAGAATCAGTATTTGTCAAACCCGTACAGACCCTCGGAACTTATTCGCATTTACTTAAGTAAATTGCCTGAACACTTAAGACTTATTATTTTGGCTGGACGTTGTAAAAATGATTACGAAGCTTTTCAAGGCCTTTTTCAAGAACTGGTAATCGACATGGACAATCGCATGATGCGAAAACAGGAAAATCGCAACAACTACAGGTCACATACATCTCAATTTTGTGACAGCTGAAACAATAACTGTACACGACAAGTCTACCTTTATAACGCAAATCTTGATTAAATCGTGACGCCCGTATGACAACCATTGGCATAATAACAATAATTACAGAGACAGATCACATTTCTGTGGTAATGACTAAGACAGGGACATCCATAGAAATAGACAGTATGCGAACCAGAATAATTATTATCAAAGGAGACAAAATGACTTCATACGCAACCGTCCACCCCGTACTTACGATTTCGGGAGAAATTCTCCACATCAAGAAAGAATCTACAGAAATTACCGACAAGACGATAGACGTTATAGTCATGACAACAGACCTGAGTTTAATCAGAACTGGGGTGATTCAAATAGGGCAGTACCCTCTCTACAAGTTGAAACTGTAGAAATTAGACCTCCAGTTTCGACGACAAAGAGATAATAAACAATGACTCACACTGCAGGCAGCTACAAAAGTACTTATGAGGCTGACAACATACCTGACACGACTATCAATTATGTGAACATGGTAGACATTAGGGACACTTTACTCGAGGAACATGGCATGAAACAGAACAATACAGCTGAGTCGTGCGTGGCTCATGTTCGTGCCATCTATTACTTAACGTTTTGTTTTTACCATACGGCCGCCTCGTCATTTTAATTTCAATTACTGGTGTCACTGAATTGCGGTCTTGCCGGCCTGTGAATGGCAGCAGCAGCAGCGCGTATCGATATTGGCCCTGCCGAATTATCTTTGAAGGATGGATATTACTTCCCGTCATGGTGTGTCGTGAGGAGAGGTCGGACCTGGAGCGGTTGAAGTTGCAACGGGGCAGAAGTGCAGTCAGGACGTATCAGCATTTGCGGACGGAGCGCTAGGGAGGCGCTGACAGCCAGTACTCGCCGACCACTTGCGACACAGGATGAACTGTCCGACGGACGGAGATGGTCTACCGTTCATTTGGTCGCCTCTTTGGGCGACGTGTCTTTTGACCGTTTCTGGGCCTCGTCACTGGGTCATCTTGCGGGACGTGGCTCGCTTCCTTCTTGTGCGGAGACGTCGTGGCCCAATCACGTAGAGTTAACTCTACGTGATTGGGTCCGAACCAGTGTGCCCGGATCGCCGTGTCTCCCAGTTCCCGATACACAGCGGACGCACATGATTTCAGTGCCAACGACCTTGGTTGGTTGTTGGTCAGTCGTCTGGTCAGACGACGTGTGTTTCGTCACCAACCGTCCTTTGCGTTTGTGTGTGTGTCCGCCGGTGATTGGTTCTAGTTGTTCATCAGCGATTCGTTTTACGAGTGTTCGAGTTTCTTGCGGCGGTGTTTCATACAACACTGTGTACCCTGAGTCAGTTAGACTGAGCAGTGCTTTAAATGCTGTAATGCTGTCTGCGTACAGCAGTAGCCAATTGGTTTGTTGCGACAGATAAGCGAGTGAGAGTTTTCTTATCGTGTTGGTGCTGTCCGCTATGGCATGTAGTTCCACAGCCGTTGCGATGTTCATGTAAGTCAGTAGTTACTGTGCCTTGGCTTGTTAACACAACAATATTTGAAGACGAGTGTTACTGGTCTTTTCGCCTCCCTGCCATTTTGGTTGTAGTGCCGTTGGTCTGGTGAACGAAATCAGGTAGTTGGTTGGTTTGGCGGCTGTCTGTCGGTTGGGTTGCCTTCCAATTAAGAGATTGTTGGTCAGGCTGCCTGTCTCACCTAAGCGGGCGTTAGTGTTACAATCCCAGGCCGACTCTTGGAAACTTCTGAGCGCCGTTCCATGTCTGTTACATTATAACTTCCCTGTTTGAGTTTTAGTTATTTGGTCGATGTGTGGCCTTCAGTCGAGATAAGAAAATAAAATAAAAGAGTGCGTGGCAGACGCACCAGCAGTATAGTCGCAACGGAGCAGCAGTCGTGGACGGACCAGCAGTCCAGTCGGACGGTTGGCGTTGAGCAGCAAGCAAGCACCTGTCGCACGGAGTAGGGCTGTAGCCAGTGGCGGAGTGCACGTGAGGTTGAAGTGTGAGCTCTCTCTGCCTTTTGATTGAAACTCCTCTTATTGCTTAATATGCGACCTCCAGCCTATTTTCATTAACATTAAATTGCTAAGGCCTTCAGCCGACTAGATTTAAGATTTAGAAAATATTCTTGTGTGAAACCTCCGGAAGAAAAATGTATTTAATTTTTGCTTAAGCCTTGTGTCTTGGATTTTGAAAGTTTGTATGTTGAGTGTAACTGACAGGAACTCATTTTGGCCCATTTCCACAACCTAATCCGCTCTGTCCGGCTAACACAGGCATTTCATTTGCACATCCTGTAATTCACATTACAACAAATGAAATAACATTTACGGCAATACTAGACTCTGGCAGTCCTATTTCGGTAATTAGTGAAACAGCTTTCAGTAAATGCAACAAATCGAACGACTGCCACAAAAGTTCCTTTACGTAAAATTAAACTACAAGGTGCAATTTTTGGAAAAAGTGTAGACGTACGCCAAAAACTAACTTTGAATATTTATTATGAATTCTTTCATTATTGTAGACGGAGATTATATTAAGTGTAGATTTTTTGAATGCGTATAAAGTAAATTTAGACTGAAATAAGTTTAGAGAATGAAGGTAATTGAATAGGTTTGAAATTTGAAGATTGACTTTCAAACCATGACGAGGAAAACTCGGCTTTACCTTTTGTCAGATCACAGTTTGGAACTTACGACGGAATTCGACGTTAATAATCACTTTGCAAGTTCTTACAGAGATGATGTTGATGACATATTAGATACTAATGTTTTAATTCAGCAAAAATTCAAACAATTGAGAACTGCAATGACACTGATAGGCAGGACCTTTTTGACATCTTACAATCACATTCCACTGTTTTTACTCACAAAACAGGAACGTTAAAAGGATTTCAACACAAATTTCGTGTTCGTGAGCAAACAAAATTTGGCGTCAGACAATACGTAATTCGGCACATTATAGGGACCGTGTTAGAACGGAAATACAGTCTATGATTGACGAGGGCTTTATTGAACCAGCGGTAAGCTTATACAATAATCCATTACATGTTGTTGAGAAGAAAAATGGATCGATCAGTTTTGTCTTAGATTCCAAACAAATGAATACTATAATTATTCCTAAAACATACAGGCCGCAAACGTTGGAAGAACTTCTTCAAAATTTCAATGGCGTGAAAGTGTTGTCTTCTATTGATCTCAGACCAGCCTTTATCAAACTGAACTTCATCCAGAAATTAGAAAATGTACGGCTTTTCTTTGTTTCGGCGTCTGTTATCAATTTCGCAAACAGCCTTTTGGTTTGAACATTCCTTCGGCAACGTTCATTCGACGGCTAAATTCCATATACATGAGTTTTTAAAAAGCCACATCACCTCGTACGTGGACGATATTTTAATAACAGAAGCCCCTTGGGAACAACGTAATAGTACCCTCAACAGTTTGTTACGTGTTTTTGCTGAATCTGGAATTACAGTTAACTTGGAAAAATCTGAATTCGGTAGGACAAAGGTGAACTTCTTGTGTCACATTATTTCTTCTGAGCGCATTCAGCCGGATCCTAAAAAGTTGGAAGCAATCAGAGCTATTCCTGTTCCATCTATAAAAAGACAAGTTCGCAGTTTTCTTATTATGCAAATTCTAATAACTCCAAAACTTTGTTCTCTCACTGGCAAAAGCACTATTTGGAACTGGGACGAACAGGCAGAGTTGAAATTTGATTCTTTGTAGGAAGCGCTACTTAACGCGCCAAACTTAGCTCATCCAGATCTGTCATAAGATTTCTTTCCTAGCATGTATTCTTCTAAAGTTCTTCTTGGTGCCCATTTATTTCAATAAGCTAAAGAAAATGACATTACTGTAAAGAAAGCCATCGCTTTTCCTAGCCGCATGCTAACAAAATCTGAGAAAAATTATTCCGTCACTGAATTGTAGGCTTTAGCTGTTGTTTGAGCATTTGACAAATTTCATTTCTTTATTTCTGGAAAAGATGTAAAAGTTTATACTGATCACCGGACATAGCAATTTCTTACGTCTTCAAAATTAAATCATGACAGATTGACACGCTCGCCATTATTTCTGCAAGAATTCCACTTCACAATAGTTGCATGTAGGTCTGCACTGACAACTTTACACAACGGGCTCTGATCTCGTGGTGAGAGGTAATACCTGAACTTCGGTAGTTTCGACAAATCCTTCACACTGTGGATCTCGCAATATTGAATTTTCTAACGATTTCCGAAGTGGAATGTCCCATGCGTCTAGCTCCAACTACCATTCGGCATTTAAAGGCTGTTAATTCAAGTCGTGCTCCCATTAACGCGTCAGTTACGCCTCCCACAAATCTCCTGAGTACAAATGACGGCTCCGCATATGCACTGCCCCTCTATACCTTGTGTACCTGATACGTGTTTATATGCATATCGCTATCCTATGGATTTTGTCACCTTAGTGTAGAACCGCAGATTAATGACAGTTGAAACAAAATCTTAGTCACTGGCACTTTCAATCAGTCACTTTTGTGGTAGGGCACCTAGAAAGCTCTTAATAAATTATTAATTTTGTAGTTTGTCTCAACATTTGGCCGTGGTGAAATGTGTAACTTAATTCTGTAGTATCAAAACAACTTCTCAATTTTTTCGATACAAGTAAGTTTTGTACAAGGAGATATACTTTTTGTAGTCTCCAGACAAATGCGAGATTTGCCAATTAAAACATTTAACGTTTCCACTCTGCATATGCTCGTCTCAATTCGATACTGGTTTTGTGTTTGGATGCGAATGTCAAATGTGGCATAATGATAATGATAATAATAATAGTACTGATAATGATAATAATAACAATAATAGTAATTTGGAAATTTGTGGTAGGTTCTGTGGGACCAAACTGCTGAGGTCATCGGCCCCTAGGTTTACACACTACATAATCTACCTTAAACTAACCTACGCTAAGGACAACACACACACCCATGCCCGAGGGAGGACTCGAACCTCCGACGAGGGGAGCAGCGCGGACCTTAGCGAGACGCCTCAGAAATAATACTAATAATAAGGACAATAATTAAAAATGAGAATGATAATAATAATTTATAATTGTAATTAAAATAATATTAATATAATAATAATTTATTGTGGCCCAATGGCAAGTTTGCGAAACTTTGTTTGACAGCTTGGCAAGATGTGTGTCCCCAATCTACTGCCGGCCGTTGTGACCGAGCGGTTCTAGGCGCTTCAGTCCGCGCTGCTGCTACGGTCGCAGGTTTGGATCCTGCCTCGGGTATGGATGTGTGTCATGTACTCAGGTTAGTTAGCTTTAAGTCGTTCTAAGTCTAGGGGGCTGACGACATGAGATGTTGTCGCGTAGTACTTAGAGCCATATCAACCAATTTGAACCTAATCTACTGCAGTTATCCAACCGGGGAATGTGGACCAACAGTTTAATGTGGACTTCCAGCCACATGTCGTTTTCGGCGATGTTCAGCTCATTGAAAGCTGGAAACCGAGCTAAATGCAGACAGATAAGTACATCGTACGACCAGAATTCGATATGGCGACATTCAGTCCGCAGACACGCTCTTCACCGCTTGCGCACCTGGCCCATTTACCTCAGGATCTCGCGTTAGTTCCGGAAGGTGGAGATTCGTCGCCGCGAAATTGCCACTTGGGCTGTATCGATTGTGGATCTTTCCCTGCTGACAGCTAAAATCATATTGTCGAACAGTTTGACTGCTCATGTTTTCGTGTGCACGAATAAGCAATAATTTGCGAAACTGCGTGAATTACGTAAGATTAGATCGAACATACAGTA
The DNA here is from genome assembly GCF_023897955.1 of Schistocerca gregaria. NCBI lineage: Eukaryota > Metazoa > Arthropoda > Insecta > Orthoptera > Acrididae > Schistocerca > Schistocerca gregaria. Next base: position 350,034,841 of record NC_064922.1, on the reverse strand, counting down.
TTCTGACCATTAGTGAAATAGTTCTGCGCATTTCTCGATCAGATATAGTAATCTTGAGAAAAAATTTATTATTCTTTACATTGAAAAGGTAGCTTTTGAAAACTTCGTCACTGCGTCGTTCAAGGACATTAGGCCCCTACTCATGAGCAAGACAAGGATCCGATTTGGAAAATTATTAAAAGTAAATGGCATGAAAAGAGATATGCGCAAATTATTATTTGGTTAGAAATAAAATACTCTTCCAATGTTGCACTACTGATGACAATCTATGGGTACTTTGTATCCCCCGACGATTTTGTTAATAAGCTCACCTGATACATTCATTTCAGCTACGTACATTTTGGTCCATGAAAACGTTATCATATACTTCGGACGACTTGTTATTTTAACAACATTGGAAAGAGAATTAGGAGAGTTCTGTCTATTTCCAAACTTTGTCAACAGGTAAACCGTCTACCATCTCACATCGGACCCCATTGTTTCGTATTATTCCTAATAGATTACAAGAATGAACTGCAGTTGATATTTTGGGACCCCTTGTTAAAACACTGAATGGATTTCCGTACGTTTTCATCGTTGTTTTACTTCAAAATTTGTTTCTTTCACACCGTTACGCAAAGCCACTGGAAGTTCTGTATCCAACGCCTTTGTTAAAAATCTTACATGAAGTTGGACACGTTGACAAGGTCATTTCAGATAACAGACCACAATTCAGATCTGCTATTTGGTCAAGCATGATTAGGAATCGTAAAATCAAACCTGCTTTTATTTCATTGTACTCTCCACTTTGTAACCCGTCTGAATGCATTAGGAAAGAAATTCGTAAGCTTTGCAGACTTTCTCGTCACAGGAAGCATCAGTATTGGGACAGATACTTACACTTTCAAAATGTACTGAATGAAATGCCTCATGACTCCACTGCTTTACCACCTATTCTTGTACTGAGGAATGAGGAACCACCGAACAGAATCGGTGAGCTTGTACCTTTTCCGTAAACTTCGGCATTGATTTGGCTATTAAAAATATAAATTCTGCTGCAGACAAAAGGAGAAAGCTACATGGTAAGACAAATACAAAGAAACTACACATTGGTCAAAAAGTTCTAATTAAATCCAATTCATTATCACATAAGAAGAAACATGTGAGTCACTAACTCTTTCTGATTTACAATGGACCTTATAGGAACCGACGTATGCCGAAAGATAATTGCGTTGCATCTAAAACTCTACGTAATAAGAAAAGTAAAGGATTACACCCCATTTCTCATGGAAAACCGTTTATTGAGAAATGATTTGCTTTCTGACTTAGTCTTTGCAATAAAATTTTTCTCTTCAAGTTGCCTTTACGCTTTGTCACATTTAGAAACTGTTGGCATGCAGCGATGTTTTGAAGCTAACTATTCAATCAAGAACTTATGGAACATATTAAACAGAACTTTTACAAGTACACTTTTACAGGCAACAGACGACACAGTCTTATTGTGAGTACGTTTTCACATGCATACCAACCGAAATCTTAGTCTCAAAAGTCAGCACTATATTTCTGTATGGAGGACAACACAACTTCTTCAAGACTGCATAGTTGTCCATTACTTACTCATGCATTTTCGTATGCTGCTCTGCCTTTGTGCTTAAAACTGGTGTAGAATTCTCTTCTGACGAATTATTAGGACTGTCTTTAGGGACTATGAGGAGAATTTTTACTTTATTGACAAACAGCATATTACTTAACCTTTGTGTGCATCTGATCTATTTGATATTGTTAATATAAAAATTTTAACACCATAGTCTTGGCCACTGCCCAAAACACTTTGTAAAATTTTTTGATAGGAGCAGGGAGGCTATGTAAGTAGCCCGTTCGTATGTTGGCAGCGCTTTAGACTGTGTTAATATCGCTGACAGCGCTCTGCGCCCTAGGTAAAAGATTCTGTGATCAGACGAACTAGCAGTTAGCGAGTGGGTAGAGAAGTGTATGGGCATGTTTTTCTTAGTGGAGGCTTTGTTGGTAGGACACGCAAAATAAAGTGAGATGAAATTTCTTATAATGAAATATTCGAGGGAAGGTATAATGATGGATGTATGGTTGATAATGTTTGGGTAGTGGAGTTATTGACAACTACATAATTTTTGGAACTGGATGTCATATGAATAAGGTAAAATTTTCTAAATACATTGATTGCTCTACAACAAAATATTTCTTTTGCTAACCATATGTCTCACAGCAGTTTGATTCTACAGTAGTTAGAATCTTTTTATTTAGATGGTCGTTGTTGCTACTTGCTGTCATTGCTGTAGCTCGTGTTATGAAGATTTTCAATGAGGTAAGTGGCTTATACAAAATAATGGGGGTTTCCACTGTCGAGATTCTTGATTGAAATGGGTTTAGGCAATTAACAGAGTTGGAGGTAGTTTGCAATTTCTTTAATTTGATATTTTTTGGATACTTTCAGAAACGACTTCCTGATACATAAACCTATATTCGATGTTAACAAATTTCTCTTCCTCAGAAACGCTTTCCTTGCCATCGCGTCTAATACATTTTATGTCTTCTCTACTTCGGCCATCATCAGTTATTTTGACCCCGAAACAGCAAAACTCTTACTACTTTAGGTGTCTCATTTCCTAATGTAATTCCTCAGAACCACCATTTAATTAGACTACATTCCATTATCCTCATTTTGTTTTTGTTAATGTTCATCTTATGTCCTTCTTTCAAGACACTGTCCACTCCATTCAACTGCTCTTCTAGGTCCTTTGCTGTCTCAGACAGAATTACAATGATATCGGCGAACCTCGGATAACTTTGTTATGAATGTGACTTGTTATTACTAAAGCGTGGTAACCATTGAGCCTGCGTATTTCTCAGGCCACTAGGCCGTTATGTTTCCATGAGCCGACAAGCCCTGATTATACTTGGGATGATACTGAAACAAACTGTATTGTTCCTTGTCGTTTCAGTTTGATTGGGATCAGAATTTTATATTCTTTAAGTCTTTACTTAATGAATGTTTTTATTTATTGTATTTTAAATGTTGTTATCCAGTGGGGCTATTAATTTGACTGTTAAGTAAGGTAAACGTGTTCAATAGAGCACATTACTTACTCAGATCTCTGTCTCAGAACAAGAACTTTCAAGTAATCTACCGTCCTCTTCAAGATAGGCCTCGTCGTTGCTACCGATGCCGTACAGGTCTAGCTGGGTCAAGTTCTCACGTCTGGCGCCGGTTCCACTGAGATAACGTCGGATATCCAAATTCGTGTCGGATCCCCAAGACCTAAACTAGTTATTCAATAAATGTGAGTTTGAAGTAAAAAAGACAGACTGTTTTAGTGCAACCTATTCTCAGTCGCAAAAACCTATCACTCCACTCCCAACCACGGTCCCTGGCTCACGGGGAGTAACTCAGTGGTCACAGAGTTGCCAAAACGTTTCTGCACTGTTGCCACTATTCAGTTCCAGCAGGAAGAAAGTTTCACCGTGGAATGCGTTCACTGAGTGGGCTCACAGTTGATAAGCTGATGTCTCAAAGATAAAGCAATGCTGGCTGCCGCGGCGCTCATTGGTGGCTCACATACCTGGAGTATTGGCCAATGAGTTTTATGTCCATTTCAGTGACTACGTTTAGTGACTAGAATGTAATTACTAATAATAGTCAGATGCACTGACTGAAAAATGAACACCGTAAAACAACAACACATCTCATGATATTTATAGACTTAGATATTGTTTTTCTTAAGATTACAGTCATTTGCACTATCCCCGAAACGGAGAAACGCCAATGAAAACAACAACACAGCACTGACTGTAACATATTAACCTCCACAGATACTTTGTAAGCTATAAATGGCATACCATTCGAAATCTATAATGTTCCATATGAAGGAATCCAAATCCAAACAACAAGAAAGTGGTCTCAAAAAAATGTTGGAAATAAAACCAATGAACGTGTGTAGCGAAAGATCGTTTCCGGCTTCTTTTAACATAAAAGGAGAAGCAGTTGTCATCAGAATAATGGCAAGGAACACAAACGTTGACAGTGAAGTCAAGAATATGTCATCTTTAAGCATGAGTGTCATCCAGTCTGTAAATACTGAAAAAGTGGTAAGATCATCAGGTCGTAAAATTAAAGTATACCTGCTGCTGATGCTTTATTAACAACAGCGAAATTCTCTTATGTTGAACAGGTTTTAAATTTGCACTACGCTTAATAGCGTAGGGAGAACACGGAATAACAATACGTTCATCAAGCTGATTTTCAATGTAGTGCCTCACAATAGGCGCAGATTGTTATTAATTTAGCCATTGACGGTTTCATACAAACGACACCCGTAGGCTATCACAGTATTCGTATGAAAATTATCAAAGTATAATGTAACAGAGCAGACGGTTCGACAGTTCTGCAATTTGCAGATTATTCATATGCTGTTGATTCAAGACAATTAACTGCCACTACTTTATTTTAACACTGTTCATTGTTAACCAGGTTACATAGCGTATATGTGAATCAGAATGCAGTGCCTATTTATTTAAATAACTGATGGTCAATACACGGGGTCAAGTGAGTATAAATTTGAAAACTTAATAAACCACGGGATAATGTGAACAGAGAGGTAAAAATTGACACACATGCTTGGAATGACATGGGGTTTTTATTAGTACAAAAAAAAAACAAAGTTCACAAAATGTCCGCCACATGGCGCTGGACAGCAAAACGTCAGTGAATGCGCATGACAATCGTGTATAAAAGGAGCTGTAATGAGAGAGAGAATCAGATGCGCCAGCAGTCGCAGGATGTTGTCCTTCCTTGAAAAGGCGCTTTTAGTGAAGCTGTATTATCTGAATGGAGAATGTGCTAGTCCAGCGTCACGATCCTATCGCCATAGGAAGGAGATTCGAACGGGTAAAGGTCCGTTGAAAAATGCAGCTGTGCCGAGAATGATTGCGAAGTTCGAAGCCACGGGTTGTTTAGACGGTAGACCCCGTAGTGGCCCACCGAGCACAAGGCGTAATGCTGCTGAGACAGTTCAGGAAGAAATGGAGACTGTAGCGGGTTTGTCTATGCACGGGGAAGTCAGCGCTCGTGCAGTCGCACGTCGCACCGGCGTTCCATACACTACTGTTTGGTTGGCATTTAGGCGTACCCTCCGACGCTATCCGTACAAAATCCATCGGCATCAGGAACTGTTACCTGGCGATTTAGTGAAGCGGAGGGCATTTGCGGTGTGGGCGTTTCAAAAGATGGCGGAAGATGACGATTGCTTGAGTAACGTGTGGTGGACCGACGAAGCTCATTTCACTCTCCGAGGGTCTGTCAACGTCCGCAACTGCAGAATTTGGGCTACCGAAAATCCTAGAACTGTCATGGAAACTCCACTGCACGACGAGAAAGTCATGGTATTGGTTGGATACATCACATCTACCGTTATCGCGCCTTTTTTCTTCGAGGAAATGTGTGATTCTGGTTTTGTAGCTGCTACCGTGACGGGTGAGAGGTACGCTGATATGTTACAGAATCGCATCATCCCCTGCCTGGCTGATAAACATCTGCTGCAACGTACGATGTTTATGCAGGATGGCGCTCCACCCAGTATTGCTAGATGCGTGAAAGATCTCTCGCGCGCATCGTTTGGTGATGATCGTGTGTTCAGCCGCCACTTTCGTCATGCTTGGCCTCCCAGGTCCCCAGACCTCAATCCGTGCGATCATTGGCTTTGGGGTTATCTGAAGTCGCAAGTGTATCGTGATCGACCGACATCTCTAGGGATGCTGAAAGACAACATCCGACGCCAATGCCTCACCATAATTCCGGACATGCTTTACAGTGCTGTTCACAACATTATTCCTCGACTACAGCTATTGTTGAGGAATGATGGTCGACATACTGAGCATTTCCTGCAAAGAACATCATCTTTGCCTTGTCTTGCTTTGTTATGCTAAATATTGCTATTCTGATCAGATGAAGCGCCATCTGTTGGACATTTTTGAACTTTTGTATTTTTTTGGTTCTAATAAAACCCCATGTCATTTCAAGCAAGTGTGTCAATTGTACCTCTCTCTCTACCCAGTATTTCATTATTTATTCAGTTTTCAAATTTATACTGTCTTTTTGATCCCCCGGTATTACAGAACAGTGGAAGTAGGACTGCAGCGAGCTGATTACTTAAATAACTGTGACATATAGAATATGTCATTTCAGTTGCGTAGCGGATGGTAATATATGTTACGCAGTTATCTGTGCCAGGCCTGGCAAAATGTGGCTCACGAATCTCTTTCCTCCAGCGAGTGCTTGTCCATCCAACTCAACCCGTGCGCTGCCGTCAAAGAGTCGCCACAGCCACAGACATGCCGACCAATTGCAGCGATGACAGTAGTTCTGGACTGGTAACCGTACATACCTATTCGCTATAAGCAAACGTAAATTCAAATTTATTTAAGTGATCTGTATAATTTGTTAGAAATTCTAATTCCGAAAAAGAAAATAAATTATTCAGTTTCTTTTCAAATTTCTAATTATCTTACCTTAACTTTTTAATTCAAAAACTTGAAAACTTCTAAGACAGAAAAAGGATTAGATTGTTTCCTGCATCCAGCCAACGATATTCAGAATGAAGAAATCTGTCTCCATTTAATTTGTCATTTTCTAACAAGTATTGCTTAACCTTTCGATGATATAGTAATGGATTCCTCAGTGTATTCCCTCCACAGCTCGTGGTCTAGTGGCTAGCGTTCCTGCCTCTGGCTCCAAGGTTCCGGGTTGTGGATTTTCTCCTCCCTGGGACTGGATATATGTGTTGTCCTCATCATTTCATCATCACCACCATTAGACAGAAAGCGAGAGCAGACAGAGTTAAGTTGATGTTTTTCAAAGGATTATTATTCTCTGCCAAGATGTCGGATGTTGTGAAAATTCCAAAATATTTCGTAGGCGCAACTGAACTATATCTTCATGTGCAGCGAATACATCAGGTAGTGTACAACTACTCTGTCGGGAAAGCCTCAAGAAATACAGTTATTGATTCTCTGAAAATCTACTCTCGGTAAATATTAAGAAAGTACACTGTATTCAGTTCTGTGCAGTGAAGTCATTCCGCCAACTGAAGTAGCACAAGAACAGGAGTCAATAAATTGGGCATACGCTCCAGTGTGCACGTTAATGAAATTATAAACTGGAAAAAGCATGTTACTGAACCGTAGAACAGTTAAGTTCAGCTGCTTTGTGCAATGGTAGCTAGTCTCAGAAACAAACGAATCAACCTTGTGACATATTTTACATATTAACAGTCAATAAAGTCTTAAGGAATAATTTGATGGTGTAGTTCATGGCATAGAAGTAATGTATTCATTGCACAAAAGCGAGTAGGAAGAAAAATATGTTGTTCACACACGCAGTCTTCACATAGTTATTAAGCTCCTTGTAACATTATGTGTATGTAGGCGAGTGATTTGGCCACCCAGAATTGGTATGAAGTAAGGTGGATTTGTTAGAAGGATGAACAGTAGCACGCCCATTGTTCAGAGTGGGTGGCGGCCAGCCTCGCCGCAAGGCTGTTTCTGGCCAGCCAGCTGCAGAGACGAGCTCTGTGCCCAGTACAGAGAATTTCGATGGCTGTTGCTTGCACAGTGCAGGAGATGCTCCAAGAAATGGCGGTCAGACAAGCTGAAAGTTGGCTTCTTACAGCTCTTCGAGAATGTAAAATAATTCACATTCAAAGTATTAAAGCAAATCTGAATACTTTTGTTACCTCAAAAAAATGAGACACATCCAATGACACAACAGTATTTCACTATCTTTAAAACTACATAGTTAATGTTCCAAAGCTAATAAACATTTTATCAATGAACAAATTTTAAACACTTCATGCGATTTCATTGTACAATATCTCAGATGATAACTATCATGTCTAAGAGCGACGTACCTGTACCTTTTTTATTTCTTGATTTACTATGTTTCGATGTCTTTTCATTGCATGAGTGTTTGTCGGAACATTGCATCCTCCATAATTACACAACAAATAAATACACAATGAATATGTAACGTTAACTCATAACAGTGTATTTATTTAATGTACAGCTTACTATATTCCCAGAAACTTTATTTAAACATTAATTGCAAATGATAACACAAAATCAGCATTTAGAAGTGGTCAACTGCATGTGCTACTTGACATCTCTTTTTGTAAAAGAGTGCCAAACGATGCTTCTGACGAGCAGATCTAAGTAATTATTTTACAATTTTTTTGTTTATGAACAAATTTTTATTGTGCATGGTCTGAGTGTCACCAAATGTTAATAATATTTTTATTTAAATAATGCTGTAATACAGTAGTTCAATCTGGTAAGTTGACAAGTCAGCTGATGGAATTTTGCACAGAGCGAAACTTAATCATCGATAACACTAAGTTTATGAATCACTAAAGAAGGCTGTACACGTGGAAATGGCCTGGGGACACTGGAGGTTTAAGATAGATTCTATAATGGTAAAGCAGAGATTTAGGAACCAGGTTCTAAATTGTAAACGTTTCAGGCGCAGATGTGGACTCTGACCACAGTTAATTGGTTATGAATTGCAGATTAAAACTGAAAAAATTGCAAAGAGGTGGGAGCTGGATAAAATGAAAGAATCAGAGGTTGTAGAGAGTTTCATATCGAGCATTAGGGAACGATTAAGAAGAACAGGGGAAATAAATACAGTAGAAGGAGAATGAGTAGCTCTGAGAGATGAAATAGTGAAGGCAGCAGATGATCAAGTAGGTAAAAAGTAGAAATCCTTGGGTAACGGGAGAGATATTGAATTTAAAAGATGAAAGGAGAAAATATAAAAAACGAATAAATGAATCAGGCAAAAAGAGATACAAACGTCCCAAAAATGAAATCGACACGAAGTGCATAATGGCTAAGCACGGATGGCTAGAGGAAAAATGTAAGGATGTAGAGGTATATATCTCTAAGGGTAAGACAGATACAGCCTACAGGGAAATTAAAGATGGAAAACCATTTCTAAGCAAAGAAGCGAAAGCAGAAAGGTGGGAGCGTATAGTGTGTCTGTACAAGGGCGATGCACTCGAGGGCAATATTATGGAAATGGAGGAGGACGTAGATGAAGATGAAATGGGAATTATGATACTGCTTGAGGAATCTGACACAGTACTGAAAGACCTGAGTCGAAACAAGGCCCTGGGAAGAGACAAAATTCCATTAGAACTACTGACAGCCTTTGGAGAGCCAGCCTTGACAAAACTCTTCCATCTGGTGAGCAAGATGTATGAGAGAGCCTAAATACCCTCAGACTTCAAGAAAAATATAACAATTCCAATCCCAAAGAAAGCAGGTGTTGACAGGTATGAAAATGAGCGAACTATTAATATAATAAGTCACGGCTTCAAAATACACTCCTGGAAATTGAAATAAGAACACCGTGAATTCATTGCCCAGGAAGGCGGAACTTTATTGACAAATTCCTGGGGTCAGATACATCACATGATCACACTGACAGAACCACAGGCACATAGACACAGGCAACAGAGCATGCACAATGTCGGCACTAGTACAGTGTATATCCACCTTTCGCAGCAATGCAGGCTGCTATTCTCCTATGGAGACGATCGTAGAGATGCTGGATGTAGTCCTGTGGAACGGCGTGCCATGCCATTTCCACCTGGGGCCTCAGTTGGACCAGCGTTCGTGCTGGACGTGCAGACCGCGTGAGACGACGCTTCATCCAGTCCCAAACATGCTCAATGGGGGACAGATCCGGAGATCTTGCTGGCCAGGGTAGTTGACTTACACCTTCTAGAGCACGTTGGGTGGCACGGGATACATGCGGACGTGCATTGTCCTGTTGGAACAGCAAGTTCCCTTGCCGGTCTAAGAATGGTAGAACGATGGGTTCGATGACGGTTTCGATGTACCGTGCACTATTCAGTGTCCCCCCGACGATCACCAGAGGTGTACGGCCAGTGTAGGAGATCGCTCCCCACACCATGATGCCGGGTGTTGGCCCTGTGTGCCTCGGTCGTATGCAGTCCTGATTGTGGCGCTCACCTGCACGGCAACAAACACGCATACGACCATCATTGGCACCAAGGCAGAAGCGGCTCTCATCGCTGAAGACGACACGTCTACATTCGTCCCTCCATTCACGCCTGTCGCGACACCACTGGAGGCGGGCTGCACGATGTTGGGGCGTGAGCGGAAGACGGCCTAACGGTGTGCGGGACCGTAGCCCAGCTTCATGGAAACGGTTGCGAATGGTCCTCGCCGATACCCCAGGAGCAACAGTGTCCCTAATTTGCTGGGAAGTGGCGGTGCGGTCCCCTACGGCACTGCGTAGGATCCTACGGTCTTGGCGTGCATCTGTGCGTCGCTGCGGTCCGGTCCCAGGTCGACGGACACGTGCACCTTCCGCCGACCACTGGCGACAACATCGATGTACTGTGGAGACCTCACGCCCCACGTGTTGAGCAATTCGGCGGTACGTCCACCCGGCCTCCCGCATGCCCACTATACGCCCTCGCTCAAAGTCCGTCAACTGCACATACGGTTCACGTCCACGCTGTCGCGGCATGCTACCAGTGTTAAAGACTGCGATGGAGCTCCGTATGCCACGGAAAACTGGCTGACACTGACGGCGGCGGTGCACAAATGCTGCGCAGCTAGCGCCATTCGACGGCCAACACCGCGGTTCCTGGTGTGTCCGCTATGCCGTGCGTGTGATCATTGCTTGTACAGCCCTCTCGCAGTGTCCGGAGCAAGTATGGTGGGTCTGACACACCGGTGTCAATGTGTTCTTTTTTCCATTTCCAGGAGTGTATTTACATGTATTCTTTAGAGACTATGGGAAAATCTGGTAGAATCCTACCTTGTGGTAGATCAGTTTGGATTCCATAGAAATGTTGGAACATGTGAGGCAATACTGACCCTGCGACTTATCTTAGATTAAGGAAAGGCAAACCTAAAATTCTAGCATTTGTAGACTTAGAGAAAGCGTTTGACAATGTTGACTGGAATACTCACTTCCAAATACTGAAGAAGTCACGGGTCCAATACAGGGAGCGAAAGACTATTTGTAGTTTGTATAGAAACCAGATGTCAGTCATAAGATTCGAGGGGCATGAAAGGGAAGAAGTGATTGGGAAGGGTGTGAGACATCCCCGATGGAATTCAACCTATATATTTAGCAAGCAGTAAAGGAAAGAAAAGAAAAATTTGGCGTAGAATATAAAATCCATGGAGAAGAAATAAAAACCTTGAGGTTGGCTGATGACATAGTAATTCTGTCAGAGACAGCAAAGGACCTGGAAGAGCAGTTGAATGGAATTGACAGTGTCTTGAAAGGGGGGTTTAATATGAACATCAAGAAAAGCAAATCCAGGATAATAAAATGTAGTCTAATTAAATCAGTGACGCTGAGGGAATTAGATTATGAAATGAGACACTGAAAGTAGTAGACGAGTTTTGCCATTTGCTGAGCAAAATAGCTGATGATTGTCAAAGTATAGAGGATATAAAATGTAGAGTGGCAATGGCTAGAAAAGCGTTTCTGAAGAAGAGAAATTTGTTAACATCGAGTATAGATTTAAGCGTCAAGTAGTCTTTTCTCAAAGTATTTGTATGGAGTGTGGCCTTGTATGGACGTGAAACATGGACGATGAGTAGTTTAGACAATAAGAGAATAGACAATAAGAGAATAGTTTCGAAATGGGTGCTACAGAAGAATGCTGAAGATTAGTTGGGTAGATCACGTAACTAATGAGGTTACTAAACAGAACTGGGGAGAAGAGGTATTTGTGGCACAGCTTGACTAGCAAAAGGGATCGGTTTGTACGATATGTTCTTAGTCATCAAGGGATCACCAAGTTAGTATGGAGGGCAGCGTTGAGGGTAAAAATCGTAGAGAGAGTCCAAGGCATGAATACACTAAGCAGATTCAGAAGGACGTAGGATGGAGTAGTTACTTGGAAATGAGAAAGTTTGTACAGGATAGAGTAGCATGGAGAGCTGCATCAAGGTAGTTTCTAGACTTAAGAACTATGTTTTTTTCTTTTCTTTTTTTTTTTTTTTGGTGTGGATGTCCTTCAGTTAACAGAAAAGCAGACCGGAGCCCAACACCGTGGGGGTCAAGTGGAGCCTGCTACTTTTCCAGGTGAAGAGCTCACGGGAGCGATTCTGAGCACTTTATGTCGAGTGCTGAAGGAGGCAAACCTGCTTATGATAACGAGTTTTATTCGATGGTGGAGATGTTTGACTCTAGACGGTGAATGGCCGCTACCATATTTGAACTTGTTAAGGGTCTTCATATTTGAAGGGGTCTGAATGTTCTCCAAAGTAGGACTCTGTCCTCAGATACGCAATACAAGCGGAAAAAATTAGACAGCTTATGCGATATTGCTCTTTGTACTGCATGTGTTAATTTGTGAGACATCGTGATAAACTCTGAACTGATTCGAATTGGTGAATATTTCGTATATTGTGATCGCTATGTGTGCTTATTTTTACGTATCGTTGATGACTGGTTAGTTTGAGGATATTGCTAACATACTCTTAAAGCGCTCAAAGAAACTGTAGAAGATGAAAACAATATCTTGTATTTCAGCTGAAAATCATAGGACCGTTTCGCATTAATCTAACGTGTCTGTTTGCGAACAACATAATTTCTTGTCGCCGACATCTATTAGAGTTGTTTGAATATAACCATTCTCGTTAAATTATTCATGTAACGTTTATTTTGTATTTCTGTTAACTCGCAATTCTAGCCAATGCATAGACTATTTGACTGCAGGGTTACAGCTACAAATTAGCTGTGAGGCATGAAAGCAGACGTGCGTGGCTCGCCTCTATGAATACATCGAGCTATTCTTTTTAAACAGAGCTTTGCGTAGCCCAGGTACCCAAAGTTCGAGTAACTAGTCAGCTCGTATGGGATGCTGCTTAGAAGAGGAACTACATTCAGCAGTACCGTTTGGTTCTGTCACAACCTTCAAGACGTTAGGCATTTAAAGTGCACGATCACGTAGGTACATTCACAAAAGAAATTCGTGGTAAATACACCATCACATTTTGAGAGGAATAATGGTGTCCATACCAACAACATTAGAGGAAAAACTTATTTTTATTAACCTTTATTAAGTCTGAATGTGGCTCAGAAAGAAGCTCAACATTCAACGACTATAATTTTTCTCGTATGCCCAGTAACACAAAATGTCTATCAGGTAGCAAAGCGAGTTTTTAGTCTCACCTACAACCATTTCTTCTGCGCATCTCTTTCTATTCCACGGACAAAAATATATTCAAAAACTAGCTGCCAAAAAACTAGGTTTGAAGTGTAGTTGCATAGTAGCAATAAAAAATATGTTCAGTAATATCAACACTATTCATATATACATATCCTGTAAACTTTCTCTCTCCACGTCATTCCGATTAAAGGGTAGTTCAAATGATCTATGGAACACGTGACTGACTAACTAAATAATTAACTGATGAATCATCCTACACGCTATGGCAATCTGATGGATGGGGTTGAGTTTGGCGATTGCCTGGAGAACGGTATCTGCCGTCACGTATAGTGCCAGTTGTGAAGTATAGAGGAGACTGCGTGTGTTATATGGCTGTTTTTCGTAGTCAGGATGTGGTCATTTTGTTGCGTTTGAAAAAAAAAAAACGCGCAATACTGAAGGATATGAACCCTTTTAACAGCATTTTGTGTTGCGTACAGTAGATGAAAAGTTCTCAGGCGATGACTGTATCAGCATGGCTGTCATAAGACAGCAGTAGAGGAAATGGCTTGTGGACAATGACATTCCTGAAACCGACTAACCTGCCAAGACCCGCGACCTAAGCCCAATGGAAGATATTTGTGATGACTTAGAGCGTCGACTCGCTTTCAGACCCCAGCGTCCAACAATATTTGTTGTTTGGTTTCCGCTCTTGAGCGGGAATAGGCTGCCATTCTTTCACGACATTCAAACACTTCATTGGATGGCATCGTGAAGGCGAAGGATTTACACACCTCATATTAATGTCCAATAATATATAGGCGGATTCCTTTGATCAGAGAGTTTAAACAGACTATCAAACTCCCCGCTGGCGTCTCCCTGTTTCGGAAGACACCTTTTCATCACCGTTCTAGGACACTAAAAGCAGATTTCCAATACGTCTTCCTCTGAGGAATTATCGCCAATTATACACCTAGATCCAAACTAGACTTACTCTTTCCGTTCCAGTCTTGGTTGGAGAGAGGTAATTATGTAAGCGTCTGTGCAAGCTGTTAGTTCCCAATTTTTTGCGTACATTGTAAAACTGTAGAGGATCTGAATGAATATTCTGAATCACAGGTCGAAAAAAAAGAAAGATGTCGAACTTGTCATGAGAGAAACCCTCTCTACACGAGGCGGGAAATTATACACCTCAAGGCATGACGCAAGTCACCGGGCAAGTTCAGGCATTACCATCTCCTAAGCTGATTTCTTTCTACATAGTTTTTCACTTTTACATCCGCATGACGTAAGTTCCCTTGGATGTATTCTTTCGATTAACTCTTGGTCGCTTGCAACACACTGACATTCGTTTTGTTGGTACTCGGGCATATCAACGACACAAACGTTCCGTGTACTTTTTATTGTAAAACTATTTTCCTTCTATAGGATTTAACACTTGTTCTAATTCCTTTCTGTGTAGTCACATCTGTTATCTGTCACAGCCAGTGGTACGTGATGTAGCTCAACAGCAAAGCATACAGTGTTAAGCTTCTCTGTGTTAATGTGACACGCATTAAGAGACGATTGTCGGGTACTAAAGAACGACATAATATCCTGGCTGACAAACACCGCAGTTAGACCTGCGAGGTAATACATTCGATGAATCAGTGGAAAGTTTCCACGCTACTGGAGCAAGCAGAAGTAACAGAATACGAGAGTTGACAACGCTTTGGGCACGATAATAAAATGCGTTTAGCACTCTGTACGGTAATTGAAGAACCAAGTGAAACGTAGCGCTGAACACGAAATTTCATTTTCGGTCGTGCCGTAACCTTTTCTTTATCCTTTTTATGTGCGTAACTCTGGTGCTTCAGTGCGCAAGTACCAGCTACAAAATCGAAATGTCCGAAGTTCAATGTCCCGAAAGTTTCGCTAAATTTTAATGTCAGTTACCGCTTCTTTCCTCTCTGGCAATGAACTGGTAATGTGAAAAGTCACAGCTTGCTCCGTGGTGCGGAATCCACTCTAAACTGGAGGCCGCACCAAACCGCCATTTCGAAGTTCTAGTACCTGGAAAGGATCACGCTAGTAAAGCACTGTTTAGTGTATGTCAGCCTTTCTCTTTTACAACTACACAGCATATAAAATTTAAGGTGTGGATGGAAACTTTAAAGAGTAGATTAGGTTTAGGAAGAATTGTCCAATTTAGAAGAAATGCGTTTGAAATACAAACTTTGTGATCAAGTGCTCATCTAACTGGGCTCAAAATTCCCGCTGTGAGTGATTGGGGATTGTGGTAGAAGCACGATTGCTTTCTTGTTAAGGAAGCAATTTTTGAAATTCCATGGAACTTACTTGAAAAGTAAGAAATGATACATTAAGTGAAATACAAGCGCTAAAAGTTATACTTTGAATTTTGTTGTTGTTGTTGTGGTCTTCAATCCGGAGACTGGTTTGAAACAGCTCTCCATGCTACTCTATCCTGTGCAAGCTTCTTCATCTCCAAGTAACTACTGCATCTGACATCCTTCTGAACCCGCTTAGTGTATTCATCTCTTTGTCTCCCTATACGATTTTTACCCTCCACGCTTCCCTCCAACACTAAATTGGCGATCCCTTCTCCTAGTCAAGTGGTGCCACAACTTCCTCTTCTCCCCAGATCTGTTCAGTACCTCCTCATTAGCCACGTGCTCTACCTATCTAATTTTCAGCATTCCTCTCTAGAACCACAAATCGAAAGCTCCTATTCTCTTCTTGCCCAAACTATTTCTCTCTACACTCAATACAAATACTTTGAGAAAAGACTCTCTGACACTTAAATCTATACTCGATGTTAACAAATTTCTCTGCTTCAGAAATGCTTTTCTTGCCATTGATAGTCTACATTTTATACCCTCTCTACTTCGACCTTCATCAGTTATTTTGCTCACCAAATAGCAAAACTCATTTACTACGTTAAGCGTTTGATTTCGTAATCTAATTTCCGCAGCATCACCCGATTTAATTTGACTACACACCATTATTCTCGTTTTGCTTTTGTTGATGTTCAACTTATACCCTCTTCTCAAGACACTGTCCATTCCGTTCAGCTACTCTTCCAGGTCCTTTGCTGTCTCTGACAGAATTATAATCTCATTGGCGAACCTCAAAGTTTTTATTTCTTCTTCATGGATTTTAATTCCTACTCCGAATTTTTCGTTTGTTTCCTTTACTGTTTCCTCAGTATACAGATTGAATAACATCGTGGATAGGCTACAATCCTGTGTCACTCGCTTCCAACCACTGTTTCCCTGTCATGCCCCTCGACTCATAACTGCCATCTGGCTTCTGTACAAAAGCAAATAGTCTTTTACTCCTTGTATTTGACCCCTACCAACTTCAAATTTGAAAGAGAGTATTACAGTCAACATTGTCAAAAGCTTTCTCCAAGTCTACACATGCTAGAAACGTAGGTTTGCCCTTCCTTAACCTATCTTCTAAGGTAAGTCGTAGGGTCAGTACCGCCTCACGTGTTCAAACATTTCCACGGAATCCGAACTAATCTTCCCTAAGGTCAACTTCTACCACTTTTTCCATTCGTGTGTTAAGAATTCATGTCAGTATTTTGCAGCCGTGACTTATTAAACTGATATTCGATAATTTTCATATCTGTAAACTCTTGGTTTTTTTGAGATTGGAATTATTGAATTCTTCTTGAAGTCTGAGGGTATTTCAACTGTCTCACACATCTTGCTCACTAGATGGAAACGTTTTGTCGTGGCTGGCTCTCCCAAGACTATCAGTAGTTCTAATAGAATGTCTCTTACTCCTGGAGCCTTGCTTCGACTTTGGCCTTTCAGTGCTCTGTGAAATTCTTCATACAGTATGATATCTCCCATTTCATCTTCAATTGCGTCCTCTTCCATTTCCATAATATTGTCCTCAAGTACATCGCCCTCGAGTAGACCCTCTTTATACTCCTTCCATCTTTCTGCTTTCCCTTCTTTTGCTTAGTACTGGTTTTCCATCTGAGCTCTTGATATTCATACAAGTGGCTCTCTTTTCTCCAAAGGTCTCTTTAATTTTCCTGTAGGCAGTATCTATCTGGCCGTAGTGATATATGCCTCTACATCCTTACATTTGTCTTCTAGCCACCCCTACGTCTCTATTTTTCACTTCCTGTCGATCTCGTTTTTGAGATGTTTGTATTCCTTTTTCCCTGCTTCATTTATTTCATTTTTATATTTTCTCCTTTCATCAATTAAATTCAATATATCTTCTGTTACGCTAGGATTTATACTAGCCCTCGGCATTTTACCTACTTGATCCTCCGCTGTATTAACTATTTCATCTCTCAAAGCTACCCATTCTGCTTCTACTGTGTTTCTTTCACCTGTTCTTGTCAATCGTTCCCTAATGGTCTCTATAAAACTATCTGCAACCTCTGGTTCTTTTACTTTATCCAGGTCCCATCTCCTTAAATTCCCACCTCTTGGCAGTTTCTTCAGTTTTAGTCTACAGTTCATAACCAATAGATTGTGGTCAGAGTCAACATCCGTCACTGGAAATGCCTTACAGTTTAAAACCTGGTTCCTAAAGCTCTGTCTTACTGTTGTATAATCTGTCTTATACCGTCCAGTGTCTTCAGGTCTCTCCCACATGTACAGCCATCTTTCATGTTTCTTAAACCAAGTGTTAGCTATGATCAAGTTATGCGCTGTGCAAAATTCTACCAAGCGTCTTCCTCTTTCATTCCTTATCCCCATTCCATTTTCACCTACAACTTTTCCTTCTCTTCCTTTTCCTGCCATCGAATTTCAGTCCCCCATAGTACCAAATTTTACTCTCCCTTCACTATCTAAATAATTCATTTCATCATCTCTCTTACTATCTCCTGGCGTTGATACTTTGGTATAGAGAACTGCATCATCTGCGAATATCTTTGAAGAGCATCCGACACTTTCTGCTAGATCATTTGCATATATTGTAAACACTTCCTTCTGGTACTCCGGATATTACCCTTACATCTGTCGATTTGGTTCCTTTAAGAGCGAAGTGTTTAGTTCTATATGCAAGGAAATCTTGAATCCAATCGCATCTCTGCTTCGCAACTCCGTAAGCTCGTTTCTTTTTTTCATTAAACGGCAATGCGGGACGGTGTAAAATGTACTGAAACTACGGAACATGGCATCAACCTGAACGCCGTTGTCCACTGTGATGCGGATCTCACGGAAGAATGAGCGAGCTGAGTTTCGCATGATCTCTGTTTGCGGAATCCATGTTGATTTTTATAGTCGTCATAATTTTTGAACATTTTCCATAATTCTAAAACGGATAGACATCAACAATATAGAACTGTGTGGATCTTTCTTGCGGCCTTCCTTAAAAACGTGAATGACTTGCGTTTTTTACCAGTCGGTAGGTACCTTTCGTTGCTCAAGCGATCTACGATAAATTACTGCTAGAAGGGGAGAAACACCTGGAAAGCGTTCTTAGGAGCAATGGATATTCCACCTTTTATATAGCTGATGTTGGAATCACTAACTGAGCAATCAACACCAGGATCACAGAACATAAGCAACGTTGGAGTTTGGGGGGGGGGGGGGGGGGGGGTGGAGAAATCGGCCGTGTCAGAACACGTACTACATAGGGTCGACCGCTTAGTAAAATTCGCCGACACGGAAGTTCTGGCTGTAGAGAAGAGCTATCACACCCGCTTGTGCAGAGAAGCTACAGAAATACACAGACGAGAATAGCTTCAGCATGAAAGAAGAGAGCCTGTCGGTGAACAGATTCTGGATTCTCTTGCTGGAGTGAACTACCGTTGCAGGTAGCAAGGGTAGAACCACACCAGAAATGAGCACGGAAAAGCCGTTGGACATTGGCGCGCCAGGCACATATAAACTGTGGCCGCGAACTCGACTCCAATCCACTTCCATTAATGGAGCTTTGACAATGGCCACAGTTGTGCTGGCGAAACGTCAGGAAAATCAGCAAACAAAGGTCAACCGAACAACCCGAGACAGAGGCCAAAATGCACTTTGCTATTTTGCCGGGACTTTATTTCTCAATTGCCTCACGCTACCAACCCCTCTAAGATATCACAACGACCATATGCGATTTATCGAGGTGTCATTGTTGAAATAAACCGCTAGTATAAATATTACAGCACTTGTATGCGGATCCGACTCCCTGGGCAACGTCTAGTTGTAATTTCATTTCATCTTGGAAAGTACTGTAGAAACTTAATACAATAAAGATATTATCCGCGCGCATCAACTCGTCTGCTTGGGAGGTCATACCACGCTTAAATTTTAACTAGTTTTGTATTTCATGTTGAGAATTGTCTGCATTAACCCCCACAAGAGCAAAGGAGGGAGCTAAACGAAGCAGTGTCATATTTGCTCCGTGGCGTATGGTGATCTCGTGATCTAACGTAAAGATA
The DNA here is from genome assembly GCF_023897955.1 of Schistocerca gregaria. Lineage (NCBI taxonomy): Eukaryota > Metazoa > Arthropoda > Insecta > Orthoptera > Acrididae > Schistocerca > Schistocerca gregaria. The sequence continues at coordinate 350,015,224 of NC_064922.1, read as the reverse complement.
GTTACTGGTTCAGATCTCGTTGGACTGCCGATGTGTATCGCTTCAAGCAACAAATGCTAACAAAACTTTGACTTCCAACATCGAACGCCAGACTATTTTTATACACTTTTGTTTTTAGTTGGCAACATTCCTGTGTGATGCAATAAATATTAGTTTTTTATAGTTACTATTATCATTGTTATTCATTCATCATCTACATCTACGCCTGCACGGACGCTCTGCAAATCACACTTAAATGACTGACAGAGGGTTCATCGTACCACCTTCGGCCGGCCGCGGTGGTCTCGCGGTTCTAGGCGCGCAGTCCGGAACCGTGCGTCTGCTACGGTCGCGGGTTCGAATCCTGCCTCGGGCATGGATGTGTGTGATGTCCTTAGGTTAGTTAGGTTTAAGTAGTTCTAGGGGACTAATGACCACAGCAGTTGAGTCCCATAGTGCTCAGAGCCATTTTTTTTTTGTACCACCTTCAAATTCTCTATTATTCCAATCACCAACAGAGCGTGGCAAAAAAAGAACACCTGTATCGTCCCGTGCGAGCTCTGATTTCTCTTATTTTATTATGATGACCGAGTTTCTCTATGTAGGTCGGTGTCAACAAAGTATTTTCGCATTCGGAGGAGAAATTCGGTTACTGAAATTTCGTGAGAAGATTCCGCGGCTGCGAAAAACAGCTTTGTTTTAATGATCTCAATCCTAAATCCTGTATCACGTTAGTGACACTCGTTCCTCTGTTTCGCGGTAAAACGAGAGTGCTGCCCTTTGCTGGACTTTCTCGGTGTGCACCGTTAATCCTATCTGATAAGGATCCCAGACCGCGCAGTAGTACTCCAAAAAGAAGATGGACAAGGGTATAGAAGACAGTCTCTTTAGTAGATATGTTACATTTTCTGTGTTCTGCCAATAAGACGCAGTCTTTGGTTTCATAATGTTTGAATACAATATATGTTTCAAAATCCTGCTGCATAATGACGTTAATGATATAGGTGTGTAATTTAGTGGATTATTCCTACTACCATTCTTGAATACAGGTCTGACCTGTGCATCTTTCCAGTCTTTGGGTACGGATCATTCGTCGAATGAGCGGTTGTATATGATTGTTAAGTATGGAGCTATTACATCAGTATACTCTGAAAGGAACCTAAATGGTATACACTCTGGACCGGAAGACTTGCTTTTATTTAGTAATTTAAGTTGCTTCACTACTTCGAGGGTATCTGCTTCTAAGTTACTCATATTGGCAGCTCTTCTTGATTCGAATTCTGGAATATTTACTTTGTCTTATTGAAGGGATTCCGGAACGCTGTGTTTAGTAACTCTGCTTCAACAGCAGTGTCGTCGATAGTATTTCCAATGTTATCGCCCAAATAAGGCTTTGATTGTGTCTTGTCGCTAGCATGCTTTACATAAGATCAGAATCTCTTTGGATTTTCTGTCACGTATCGAGACAAAGTTTCGTTGTGGAAGCGATTATAAACATTTGGCATTGAAGTCCGCATAATTTTTATAGCTCTTGTGAAAAAACGCCAATGTTTGACATTTTACGTCCGTTTAAATTTGGCATTCTTTTTTCGTTGTTTCTGCAGCAGTGTTCTGACCCGTTTTGTGTAGAAAGGTGGATTAGCTCCATTGATTGTTAATTTATTTCGTATAAATCTCACAATTGCAGTCGGTTCTGTTTCAAGAGCTTTCCTATCCTTTTTTGATACCCATGCGGATGGCCAGTGAATCTGGAATAATGGAATGTTGAATGCTTTCTCACGCAGATTGTGCGGCGTTAGAAAATGTCAGGAGACAATGCTGCACAAAAGCCAAGCGTTCTCGTCCCTTTCCTCGGAGCGCTCGTATAAGATAAGCGCGACAAGCATTTCACTACATAGCTGCCCGTAGCACAGCAAAGGATTGGCAATGTGGTTGCAAATATTTGGCAACCCTGTGTCAGTGGACTGACTTCTGCATATGATCGTGAATCGTTCTCCAAAATTCACTTGGAATTCCCTTTCCATTTCGATGCCCCAGGCTACATAATCCTCATGTAAGACGAGATGGAGAGGCAGAAATTTTAATTTTTTGACTCCAGGAATGCCTTATTTCACATTAGTAACCACTGTCCTTAACGCAGCGTTATGAGGCTCACCACCAATATTGCGAGGAGAGGACGTGCTCCCAGCAGAGTCTTGTTAGCTCACTCGTAGCAATCTGGCTTCCGCGGGGGCATGATTTGTCCCCCGCCGCAGGATGTTCTCGGAATTCATTTTTCGATACCTAGTGCTATTTTGCACGTAAGGATGGTGAATATTTTACCCAAGAGGACGCCATCATCATTTAACATACAGTAAAGCTGCTTGTCTGCTCAGATAGCTGAATGGTCAGCGCGGTGGTCTGTTACGTCAAGGAGCTCGGGTTCGATTCCCGGCTTGGTCGGAGGTTTTCTCCTCTCAGGGACTGGTTGCTGTGTTGTCCCCATTCTCATTTCATCACCACCAGTGGAAGGCAAAGGGGAACCACCACTGGAATCATTTCCCTACGCTCATGCGGTGGACATCTGTGACGAGACTTACCCCATCACAAGACCTGCCGCAAGGCAGAAAACAAGGTTTTATTAAAGCTGCATGCCCTCGGGAAAAATTATGGCCGTAGTTTCCCTTGCTTTCCGGTGTTCGCAGTAACAGCACAGCAAGATCTTTTCGGTTATTGTTACAAGGCCAGATCAGTCAATCATCCAGACTGTTGCCCTTGCAACTATTGAAAAGGCTGCTGCCCTCTTCAGGAACCACACGTTTGTCTGGCCCCTCAACATAAACCCCTCCGTTGTGGCTGCACCTACGGTACGGCTATCTGTACCGTTGAGGCACGCAAGCCTCCCCACCAACGCCAAGGTCCATTGTTCATGGGGGGGATTTTGAATTCATTTGCGATAACTAGGGCAATATTTCTCACTGAAGTCAGTAGCGGCTAGTAAACAAACATTCATACTGTCACTCATTATAGCTCGTCTGCTGTCACATGTTTTCTGTGACGCTTTTGCTTCTGTTATAAATACACCCACGTACGTTTTTGCTATTTACCATGATACACACATAATGCGACTTCTGTTCCTTACTGGAGTTTTCATAGCGATTTCTTACAACTGCTTTCAGAAATATTCATGTATTTGCATTTCTTGACGTGTTACGATATCTGCTGTGTTGTTCCTCATCATTGTAAAAATCTTGGTGACATCGCATTAAAATACTGAACATTAGAGTTTCTTCCATCTGTGCTCACGCTCGACTCCTCAGTGGCGTTAGCTGCTCTTTATTTCCGTATGAGACACGGTCGATTCGTGCATTACAAAAGATGTCACCAGAAGCATTCACTTCGTTAGTGGCCCGGAGGCTGGGCGAAGCGGTCTCCATACCATGGCGCTGTATAACGTCGGTGCACAGCTCCACATTCACCATCCTTACGTGCAAAATAGCACTAGGTATCGAAAAATGAATTCCGAGAACATCCTGCGGCGGGGGACAAATCATGCCCCCGCGGAAGCCAGATTGCTACGAGTGAGCTAACAAGACTCTGCTGGGAGCACGTCCTCTCCTCGCAATATTGGTGGTGAGCCTCATAACGCTGCGTTAAGGACAGTGGTTACTAATGTGAAATAAGGCATTCCTGGAGTCAAAAAATTAAAATTTCTGCCTCTCCATCTCGTCTTACATGAGGATTATGTAGCCTGGGGCATCGAAATGGAAAGGGAATTCCAAGTGAATTTTGGAGAACGATTCACGATCATATGCAGAAGTCAGTCCACTGACACAGGGTTGCCAAATATTTGCAACCACATTGCCAATCCTTTGCTGTGCTACGGGCAGCTATGTAGTGAAATGCTTGTCGCGCTTATCTTATACGAGCGCTCCGAGGAAAGGGACGAGAACGCTTGGCTTTTGTGCAGCATTGTCTCCTGACATTTTCTAACGCCGCACAATCTGCGTGAGAAAGCATTCAACATTCCATTATTCCAGATTCACTGGCCATCCGCATGGGTATCAAAAAAGGATAGGAAAGCTCTTGAAACAGAACCGACTGCAATTGTGAGATTTATACGAAATAAATTAACAATCAATGGAGCTAATCCACCTTTCTACACAAAACGGGTCAGAACACTGCTGCAGAAACAACGAAAAAAGAATGCCAAATTTAAACGGACGTAAAATGTCAAACATTGGCGTTTTTTCACAAGAGCTATAAAAATTATGCGGACTTCAATGCCAAATGTTTATAATCGCTTCCACAACGAAACTTTGTCTCGATACGTGACAGAAAATCCAAAGAGATTCTGATCTTATGTAAAGCATGCTAGCGACAAGACACAATCAAAGCCTTATTTGGGCGATAACATTGGAAATACTATCGACGACACTGCTGTTGAAGCAGAGTTACTAAACACAGCGTTCCGGAATCCCTTCAATAAGACAAAGTAAATATTCCAGAATTCGAATCAAGAAGAGCTGCCAATATGAGTAACTTAGAAGCAGATACCCTCGAAGTAGTGAAGCAACTTAAATTACTAAATAAAAGCAAGTCTTCCGGTCCAGAGTGTATACCATTTAGGTTCCTTTCAGAGTATACTGATGTAATAGCTCCATACTTAACAATCATATACAACCGCTCATTCGACGAATGATCCGTACCCAAAGACTGGAAAGATGCACAGGTCAGACCTGTATTCAAGAATGGTAGTAGGAATAATCCACTAAATTACACACCTATATCATTAACGTCATTATGCAGCAGGATTTTGAAACATATATTGTATTCAAACATTATGAAACCAAAGACTGCGTCTTATTGGCAGAACACAGAAAATGTAACATATCTACTAAAGAGACTGTCTTCTATACCCTTGTCCATCTTCTTTTTGGAGTACTACTGCGCGGTCTGGGATCCTTATCAGATAGGATTAACGGTGCACACCGAGAAAGTCCAGCAAAGGGCAGCACTCTCGTTTTACCGCGAAACAGAGGAACGAGTGTCACTAACGTGATACAGGATTTAGGATTGAGATCATTAAAACAAAGCTGTTTTTCGCAGCCGCGGAATCTTCTCACGAAATTTCAGTAACCGAATTTCTCCTCCGAATGCGAAAATACTTTGTTGACACCGACCTACATAGAGAAACTCGGTCATCATAATAAAATAAGAGAAATCAGAGCTCGCACGGGACGATACAGGTGTTCTTTTTTTGCCACGCTCTGTTGGTGATTGGAATAATAGAGAATTTGAAGGTGGTACAAAAAAAAAATGGCTCTGAGCACTATGGGACTCAACTGCTGTGGTCATTAGTCCCCTAGAACTACTTAAACCTAACTAACCTAAGGACATCACACACATCCATGCCCGAGGCAGGATTCGAACCCGCGACCGTAGCAGACGCACGGTTCCGGACTGCGCGCCTAGAACCGCGAGACCACCGCGGCCGGCCGAAGGTGGTACGATGAACCCTCTGTCAGTCATTTAAGTGTGATTTGCAGAGCGTCCGTGCAGGCGTAGATGTAGATGATGAATGAATAACAATGATAATAGTAACTATAAAAAACGTTACGTTAGATCACGAGATCAGCATACGCCACGGAGCAAATATGACACTGCTTCGTTTAGCTCCCTCCTTTGCTCTTGTGGGGGTTAATGCAGACAATTCTCAACATGAAATACAAAACTAGTTAAAATTTAAGCGTGGTATGACCTCCCAAGCAGACGAGTTGATGCACGCAGATAATATCTTTATTGTATTAAGTTTCTACAGTACTTTCCAAGATGAAATGAAATTACAACTAGGCGTTGCCCAGGGAGTCGGATCCACATACAAGTGTTGTAATATTTATACTAGCGGTTTATTTCAACAATGACACCTCGATAAATTTCATATGGATGTTGTGATATCTTAGAGGGGTTGGTAGCGTGAGGCAATTGAGAAATAAAGTCCCGGCAAAATAGCAAAGTGCATTTTGGCCTCTGTCTCGGGTTGTTCGGTTGACCTTTGTTTGCTGATTTTCCTGACGTTTCGCCAGCACAACTGGTGGCCATTGTCAAAGCTCCATTAATGGAAGTGGATTGGAGTCGAGTTCGCGGCCACAGTTTATATGTGCCTGGCGCGCCAATGTCCAACGGCTTTTCCGTGCTCATTTCTGGTGTGGTTCTACCCTTGCTACCTGCAACGGTAGTTCACTCCAGCAAGAGAATCCAGAATCTGTTCACCGACAGGCTCTCTTCTTTCATGCTGAAGCTATTCTCGTCTGTGTATTTCTGTAGCTTCTCTGCACAAGCGGGTGTGATAGCTCTTCTCTACAGCCAGAACTTCCGTGTCGGCGAATTTTACTATGCGGTCGACCCTATGTAGTACGTGTTCTGCCACGGCCGATTTCTCCACCCCCCCCCCCCCCCCCAAACTCCAACGTCGCTTATGTTCTGTGATCCTGGTGTTGATTGCTCAGTTAGTGATTCCAACATCAGCTATATAAAAGGTGGAATATCCATTGCTCCTAAGAACGCTTTCCAGGTGTTTCTCCCCTTCTAGCAGTAATTTATCGTAGATCGCTTGAGCAACGAAAGGTACCTACCGACTGGTAAAAAACGCAAGTCATTCACGTTTTTAAGGAAGGCCGCAAGAAAAATCCACACAGTTCTATATTGTTGATGTCTATCCGTTTTAGAATTATGGAAAATGTTCAAAAATTATGACGACTATAAAAATCAACATGGATTCCGCAAACAGAGATCATGCGAAACTCAGCTCGCTCATTCTTCCGTGAGATCCGCATCACAGTGGACAACGGCGTTCAGGTTGATGCCATGTTCCTTAGTTTCAGTACATTTTACACCGTCCCGCATTGCCGTTTAATGAAAAAAAGAAACGAGCTTACGGAGTTGCGAAGCAGAGATGCGATTGGATTCAAGATTTCCTTGCATATAGAACTAAACACTTCGCTCTTAAAGGAACCAAATCGACAGATGTAAGGGTAATATCCGGAGTACCAGAGGGAAGTGTTTACAATATATGCAAATGATCTAGCAGAAAGTGTCGGATGCTCTTCAAAGATATTCGCAGATGATGCAGTTCTCTATACCAAAGTATCAACGCCAGGAGATAGTAAGAATTTGCAGAACGACCTGCAGAGAATTGATGAATGGTGCTGGCTCCGGCAGTTGACACCAGATGTAAATAAATGTAACATATTGCGCATACATAGGAAAAGAAATTCACTACTGTACAACTACACTATTGATGACAAACAGCTGGAGACAACGTCCGCCGTAAAATATCTAGGCGTAACTATCCAGAGTGACCTTAAGTGGAATGACCGCATGAACCAGCAGTGGGAAAAGCAGACACCAGACTCAGATTAATCGGAAGAATCTTATGGAAATGTAACTCATCCATGTAAGAAGTGTCTTACAAGGCGCTTGTTCGCCGGATTCTTGAGTATTGTTTGTCTATCTGAGATAACTAGCAGGTGTGACTGATGTGATACAGAATATCGAACGAAGAGCGCCGCGTTTCGTCATGGAATCATTTAGCCGGCGAGAGAGCGTTAAGGAGATGCTAAACAAACTCCACTGGCAGACGTCACAAGAGAGACGTTGTGCATCACGGAGAGTTTTACTATTGAAATTTCGGGACAGCACTTTTAAGGAGGAGTCAGATAACATATTACTTCCCCCCACATACATCTCCCGTATTGACTACGAGGAGAAAATTCGAAAAATTAGAGCCAACACAGAGGTGTACCGACAATCATTCTTCCGACTCACTATTCGCGAGCGGAACAGGGCTGGAGGGATCAGATAGTGTTACCGAAAGTATCCTCCGTCACACGCCATTAGGTGGCTTGCGGAGAATGATACGGATGTAGATGCATCCCGCGTCTGAGGTGCTGCGGCTCACATATTCGTTCAAATGGTTCAAATGGCTCCAAGCACTATGGGACTTAACATATGAGGTCAGCAATCCCCTAGACTTAGAACTACTTAAACCTAACTAACCTATGGACGTCACACACATCCATGCCCGAGGCGGGATTCGAACCTGCGACCGTAGCAGGAGCGCGTTTCCCGACTGAAGCGCCTACAACGGCCGGATCACATATTCGTCTTGCTCGCGTTACCAGTGTATTAATCATACCTCTTTTCTGCTCGGTTGATGAACTCACGATTTGTTTCAGTTATCGGTCCTTGTGCGTCGGTTTTCGATACACGGCATGTCCCAGGTTTTCACCATTCCTTGTGACCATCACATATAAAGAGGATAGCTGTTTATCCTTCCCTACTTCCGTGGTAAATTTTCTCATGGAGGCTGAAGATCCGGGACTTACTGCATCCGACGACGTACCGAAAACTAAGCATAGATACGACAGAGGATCACACGGAATACGAATCGGTTAATCGAGGTACTTTCTCTCTCTCGGCGGACACACAGAGGAACCTGCGCAACAGGGGAGCCCCACCACTTCAGCTGTTTGGATTACCAAAGATCCACAAGAATAATGTTCCATTTAGATCGATTGTTAGCGCTTCTGTCTCTCCGATGAACTGGCATAACACGTGGCCTCTGTGCTCAAGCGGATCGTGGAGAAGACTAATACACACATAAAGGATTCATTACATTTCATTGAGAAGCTGAAGAAACTAAAATTCGGACCACGTGACATCCTGGTCAACTTTGATGTTGTTTCTTTGTTGACCAAAATGCCACTCAGGGACTCTCTGGAGCGCAGCAGTTCCATTTTCCCGCTAGACTTTATCAAGCTCTTTCATGCACGTCTCAGCACGAGCTATTTCACGTGAAACGGAAACATCTACGAACAGTTGGAAAGGGTCGCTTTAGATTGTCCTCTTAGGCCAGTGGTGGCCAACTTCTAGATAAAACATTTGGAAGGCAGGCACTTGACTCGAATAGCCCTCATGCCAACATAAAATATATCACGAAAGTAGAAAAGGACAAATAGCTATTCTTTCTAGATTGCTGGTCACAAGGAATGGTGAAAATATGGGAGACAGGGTGTGTCAAAAATCGACAGACCAGTACGTGCTCAAACTGTCAAGTCACTGTCGAGGCAGAAAAGTGGTATGGTCAGTACTGTGGTAAAGAGGGCAAGCCGAATATGTGAGCAGCAGCACCTCAGACGCTGGATGCAACACCTGGAAAGCGTTCTGAGGAGCAATGAGTACTTCATCGGTTATATAAGAAGTGTAACAAACACACGGCGAATTGACACATCGGAAAAAGAAATGTCGAGTGCAGGCTTTGTGCCAAACATTCCCAGAATGACGGATAGAATCGGCAGTATACTGCGCAAACACGGCGTAAAGACTACTTATGAACTGACGAAGATCAAAGAGTGTCTCAAATCGAAAAAAGGAGAAAAGGGATTCACTTGCAATGATGGGAATATATCGCATACCATGCACACGCTGAAAGTCTTCTGTTTGAATCACTGAGTGAGCAATAAACACCAGGACCGCAAAATGTTAGCGGTATTGCAGCTTGAGGCAGATGCAGAATTCGGCCATAGCAGAGCATACGCTGTATGTGGCAGACCACTTATCAAAATTTGCCGACAAGGAATTCTGGATGTACGGAAGAGGTACCATACCAGCTTGTTCACAGAAGCTATAGAAACACACAAGAAAGTAGAAAGCTTGAGGAAGAACGGACCCTGGAGTCCCATGCTGCAGTGAGCGACCGTTGCAGGTAGTAAGAAGAGACCCCCCCCCCCAGCCACCCACCCTCGAGATGACCGGGGAAAATCCCTTGGGCGTTGGCGCTCCAGTTACACATAATCTACAGCCGCGAGATCGACTTCATCCACCACCAGCAATAGAGTCAAGCTTTGACAATGGCAGCCACTCGTGCTGGCGAAATGTCAGAAAAATCATTAAATAAACGTCGACCGAAAGATCCAAGACAGAAGCCAACAGGTAGTTTGTTAACAAGTGGGCACGAAAGTCCTAACAATTTTATACGAGCAAACTGTTCCAGCTGCGACGTGCTGCATAGAAATTGCTCTCATTATTACTTTCCTTCCTCTCTCTGTTAAGATGTATCCAAATTGAAAAGCTTATTCATCGGGGGCTTTTCGCTGTTGTTGGCAAAACACCATCAGCAGTTGTATTGTAGTCATTACAAGTAGACGATGTTTTCGGTCTCTTTCATCTTCGTGAAAGAAAGTTTTGTTTAAATGAAGGATATATTTGACGCATTAGTGTCGCTACTTTTTGTTCCTTGTTTCACATTCTCATAACAACCTTTTCTCCTCACCCGTTATCAGAATATGGAACCAAATTTGTACTGTAGTGATTCACTTGTTTAATTATCTTCGCGGCTTATGAGTCCTATTTTTCGGTTATTTGCGATAAATCCGCTTTCACGGCATGACTTTGTGATTTGTAACTATATGTAATTCGTAGCATACGAAATCTGATACCAAACAGTGTTATGTTTAAAACTTCCTGGCAGATTAAAACTGTGTGCCTGACCGAGACTCGAACTCGGGACCTTTGCCTTTCGCGGGCAAGTGCTCTGACAACTGAGCTACCGAAGCACGACTCACACCCGGTACTCACAGCTTTACTTCTGCCAGTACCTCGTCTCCTACCTTCCAAACTTTACAGAAGCTCTCCTGCTTACCTTGCACACCTAGCACTCATGAAAGAAAGGATACTGCGGAGACATGGCTTAGCCACAGCCTGGGGGATGTTTCCAGAATGAGATTTTCACTCTGCAGCGGAGTGTGCGCTGATATGAAAGGAGACAAGGATATGATAGGAGACGAGGTACTGGCAGAAGTAAAGCTGTGAGTACCGAGCGTGAGTCGTGCTTCGGTAGCTCAGTTGGTAGAGCACTTGCCTGCGAAAGGCAGCGGTCCCGAGTTCGAGTCCTGGTCGGGCACACAGTTTTAATCTGCCAGGAAGTTTCATATCAGAGCACACTCCGCTGCAGAGTGAAAATCCCATTCTGGAAACATCTCCCAGGCTGTGGCTAAGCCACGTCTCCGCAGTATCCTTTCTTTCAGGAGTGCTAATTCTGCAAGGTTCGCAGGAGAGCTTCTGTAAAGTTTGGAAGGTAGGAGACGAGGTACTGGCTGAAGTAAGGCTGTGAGTACCGGCCGTGAGTCGTGCTTCGGTAGCTCAGTTGTTAGAGCACTTGCCTGCGAATGGCAAAGGTCCCGAGTTCGAGTCTCGGTCGGGCACTCAGTTTTACTCTGCCAGGAAGTTTCATATCAGCGCACACTCCGCTGCAGAGTGAAAATCTCATTCTAGTGTTCTGTTTATTTTTTATTTTCGTGTTATTATCTATTAGAGGTGTTGGCAGAGCAAGCATTAATAAGGAAAACTGTTTTCAAGTATATAATATACACATCACCTCTGTTCCGAGAGTTCTGGAATCTGTACAGAAATTTGGAATAGAGGTCAGCATCATTTCCATCCTTTTTATTGCTCATGAAAACCACACATTGCATGTTCTACCACCATACAGCGAGACCTTCAGAGGTGGTGGTCCCGAGTGCTGTACACACCGGTACCTCTAACATCCACCAGCACGTCCTCTTGCATTGATATATGCCTGTATTCGTCGTGGCATACTATCAAAAAGTTCATCAAGGCACTATTGGTCCAGATTCTCCCACTCCTCGGCGATTCGGCGTAGATAACTAAGAGTGGTTGGTGGGTCACGTCGCCCATAAACAGCCCTTTTCAATCTATCCCCGGAATGTTCGGTAGGGTTCATGTCTGGAGAACATGCAGGCCACTCTAGTAGAGCTATATCGTTATCCTGAAGGAAGTCATTCACAAGACGTGCACGATGGAGAGTGAATTGTTGTCCATGAAGACGAATGCCTCGGCAATAAGCTCCTGATATGGTTGCACTATGGACGATGGCATTCATGTATCGTACAGCTGTTAGGGCGCCTTCCATGACCACCAGCAGTCATGTCACCCCAAAACAGCAGGGAACGTCCAACTTGCTGCACTCGTTGGACTGTGTGTCTAAGGCGTTCAGCCTGACCGGGTTGCCTCCAAACACGTCTCCGCCGATTGTCTGGTTGAAGGCATATGCGACACTCATCGGTCAAGAGAACATGATGCCAATCCTGAGCGGTCCATTCGGCATGTTGTTGAGCCCATCTGTTACGCCATGCATGGTGTCGTGGTTGCAAAGATGACACTCGCCATGGACGTCAGGAGTGAAGTTGCGCATCATGCAGGGTACTGCGAACATTTTGAGTCGTAACACGACGTCCTGTGGCTGCACGAAAAGCATTATTCAACACGGTTGCGTTGGTGTCAGGGTTCCTCAGAGCCATAATCCGTAGGTGGCGATCATCCAGTGCAGTAGTAGTCCTTGGGCAGCCTGAGCGAGGCCTGTCATCGACAGTTCCTGTTTCTCGGTTATCTCCTCCATGTCCGAACAACGTCACTTCGGTTCACTCCGAGACACATGGACACTTCCCTTGTTGAGAGCCCTTCCAGGTACAAAGTAACAATGCGGACGCGATCAAACAGCGGTATTTGCCGTCTAGGTATGGTTGATCTGTAGACAACACGAGCCGTGCACCTCCTCCCTGGTGGAATGACTGGAACTGATCGGCTGTCGAACCCCCTCCGTCTAATAGGCGCTGTTCATGTACGGTTGTTTACATCTTGTGAGGGTTTAGTGACATCGCTGAATAGTCAAAGTGGTAGTGTCTGTGATACAATATCAACAGTCAGCGTCTATCTTCAGTAATTCTGGGGACTGGGGTGATACAAAACTTTTTTGATGTGTGTTTTAAAGTAAATGTTAGTTACTCATGCAGTTAATACCGTCTGGTGACGCTAAAAAAGCGAATCCCTTCAAGTGAATGAGTTTTTAAGTTAGAATTTTGCTTAAGGCGTAAAAAAATAATTTTCCCTTCTGTTTATTTGCGATGTTCGAGTTTCATCCTCAGAATCTGGATATTATTCGGAACTACGCTTTAGACCCAGATTATAGTTACAGTAATGCGAATAAATCTCAATGGCCTATATTAGGTGTTTCTGCTTCCAGTCTATGCAATAGCAACCAACTACCCCTTGTTTCCGGAAGACGAGTGTTCCCGATGCCAGCAAGCTCAAGATTCACATCGGGTGAGCAACTACACTCCTGGAAATAGAAATAAGAACACCGTGAATTCATTGTCCCAGGAAGGGGAAACTTTATTGACACATTCCTGGGGTCAGATACATCACATGATCACACTGACAAAACCACAGGCACATAGACACAGGCAACAGAGCATGCACAATGTCGGCACTAGTACAGTGTATATCCACCATTCGCAGCAATGCAGGCTGCTATTCTCCCATGGAGACGATCGTAGAGATGCTGGATGTAGTCCTGTGGAACGGCTTGCCATGCCATTTCCACCTGGCGCCTCAGTTGGACCAGCGTTCGTGCTGGACGTGCAGACCGCGTGAGACGACGCTTCATCCAGTCCCAAACATGCTTAATGGGGGACAGATCCGGAGATCTTGCTGGCCAGGGTAGTTGACTTACACCTTCTAGAGCACGTTGGGTGGCACGGGATACATGCGGACGTGCATTGTCCTGTTGGAACAGCAAGTTCCCTTGCCGGTCTAGGAATGGTAGAACGCTGGGTTCGATGACGGTTTGGATGTACCGTGCACTATTCAGTGTCCCATCGACGATCACCAGAGGTGTACGGCCAGTGTAGGAGATCGCTCCACACACCACGATGCCGGGTGTTGGCCCTGTGTGCCTCGGTCGTATGCAGTCCTGATTGTGGCGCTCACCTGCACGGCGCCAAACACGCATACAACCATCATTGGCACCAAGGCGGAAGCGACTCTCATCGCTGAAGACGACACGTCTCCATTCGTCCCTCCATTCACGCCTGTCGCGACACCACTGGAGGCGGGCTGCACGATGTTGGGGCGTGAGCGGAAGACGGCCTAACGGTGTACGGGACCGTAGCCCAGCTTCATGGAGACGGTTGCGAATGGTCCTCGCCGATACTCCAGGAGCAACAGTGTCCCTAATTTGCTGGGAAGTGGCGGTGCGGTCCCCTACGGCACTGCGTAGGATCCTACGGTCTTGGCGCGCATCCGTGCGTCGCTGCGGTCCGGTCCCAGGTCGACGGGCACGTGCACCTTCCGCCGACCACTGGCGACAACATCGATGTACTGTGGAGACCTCACGCCCCACGTGTTGAGCAATTCGGCGGTACGTCCACCCGGCCTCCCGCATGCCCACTATACGCCCTCGCTCAAAGTCCGTCAACTGCACATACGGTTCACGTCCACGCTGTCGCGGCATGCTACCAGTGTTAAAGACTGCGATGGAGCTCCGTATGCCACGGCAAACTGGCTGACACTGACGGCGGCGGTGCACAAATGCTGCGCAGCTAGCGCCATTCGACGGCCAACACCGTGGTTCCTGGTGTGTCCGCTGTGCCATGCGTGTGATCATTGCTTGTACAGCCCTCTCGCAGTGTCCGGAGCAAGTATGGTGGGTCTGACACACCGGTGTCAATGTGTTCTTTTTTCTATTTCCAGGAGTGTATATTCTGCCTGTCAGTAGTATATTGGGGAGAACTGGCAACATTATAGAATACAACTACGTGACTATCGATTTATATCCTGGTTTGTTTCAGAATCGTCCTCGTAAATTCTCTCAATAATTTATTGCCGTTTAGTTTAAATATTCTGAAGTGTTGTCAGTTAAGGGATCACACAGAGGTAGCAATGAAGTACAGGACTCTTCTGTGAAGAGCTAATAGTGGGCAGATCGCCAGTCTATAAAGAAATCCTCAGACACTTTTTTTGTCATATGTTTTGTCGCTACCCTGATTCTGCACCCTCTAGATCTGAAGGTGGAAACATACTGAACTTCACATTTGTTCGTATCTGCTTTTGGTGCAAGATGTTCGAAATTCTGAGGAAAATAGAAGGCATAGACAATGTGATTGGAAGATTAAGAACGAAGTGCTCGGATTAAACAAGCCACTGCTGTTCAATCTATGCATCGTGCAAGCTATGACGGAAATACAAGAATGAAAAAGTAGATTAAAATTCAGGCTGAAATGATAGGATTCGGTAATGACTTTGCTATCCTGAACAAGAACCACAGGGGCTGTTAGGAGAAATGAACACTCTGATGAATGCAGAATATGGATTGAGAATAAACTGGAAAAAGAGTAATGTAGGCAGAAATGAGAGTAGGTTGAAGCTTAACGGAAGTAATGACAAGTAAAAGATATGAAAACAGCGAGAAAATTAACATCAGGATTGGGAAAGAAGAAATAGACGAATTTTAAGGAATTCTGCGGTCTTGGAAACAAAATAACTCACAACGGTCGAAGGAAGGAGGACATAATGAAAAGAAGACTAGCACAGACAAAGAAGGTATTTCTTACGAACAGATGTCTACTGGTGTCAAACATTCCTTAATTGGAGGAAGAAATTTCTGAGAACGTACTTCGGTACATATCACTGTATGTTAGTGAATCATGGACAGTAGGGAAAGCGGAACAGATGAGAATCGAAGGTTTTGAGATGCGGGGCTAGAGGAGGATGCTGACCGATAAGATAAGGTATGAGGAGTATGAGGATGTTCTCCCAGAATTGGTTAAGAAAGGATCACATGGAAAATACTGTAGAGAAGGGATACTGTGATAGGGCCTGTGTTGAGACATCACGGAGTAACCTCCAAGTACTAAAGGAAGCTATAGAAGGTAGAAACTGTAGGAGAAGACAGAGACTGTAGTAAATCCTGTAAATAATGGAGGAAATAAGATGCTAGTTCTGTTCTAAGCTGAAGATGCTGGCACAGAGGAATTCGTGGCGGACAGCATAAAAGCAGTCAGAAAACCGAATGTCGGCCATGACTGCATCAAAAGCGCAGATAGAGGAGCTCTTAGACTTGTCTGACTCTTGAACTGGTCTGACTGTTCCCCTGACTTAAATCACATTAAGAACGTGTGGGATGCGCTGGGGAAACGTGTTTCAGTGACGTCCACATGCATCAACGACCATCGTCACCGCTGTTGAAGGAATGGAACGCCCTACCTCAGCAGCTTTGTGTCCAGCTTGAGAGCATGCACTGCAGTCTGTAGTGAGTACACATCGTCTTACGAACCACGTACCGCCTTTTATAATGTCCAGGGAACGATCCCAGTGATTTCAGTGTAATTACAGCGATTGAATAAAAGTGTCACTTATGTTTGTCCTTTGCGTTCTTCTTTTCAGTTGCCGTCTGTACCAGACTGTAACAACTCTTACAAGGTATGGTCGAAGTTACTTCGAGCTATCTTACTTGGGAGTGAGACACATCATGCGAAATCTGCTTCCGTCTTTAAGTTTTCCACATCAGTGTATGTGGACTGTGTCAAATAAAGCACTCCGTCTTCAGGCCACAAGTGGCCCATCAGGACCATTCGACCGCCGTATCATCCTCAGTTGGGGATGAGGATAAGAGGGATGTGTGGTCAGCACACCGCTCTCCCGGTCGTTATGATGGTTTTCTTTGACTGGAGGCGCTACTATTCGGTCGAGTAGCTCCTCAATTCCCATAACGAGACTGAATGCACCCGGAAAAATGGCATGGCGGCTGGATGGTCACCCATCCAAGTACCGGCCACGACCAACAGCGCTTAACTTCGGTGATCTCACGGGTACCGGTGTGTCCACTGCGGCAAGGCCGTTGCCTCTGTGTCAGATTGTAAGATGATAACAGAGCCGCAGACCACTTTCCTGCCGTCAGGAGTACAGGAACTTCTCTCTGTACTAAATATCAGTAAACACGTAACTGCGGTACCTTCATTGTGTTGGCTATTATATAAAGTGCTCACAATGTTGACCATGAGCACTGATGGGTGCTATAAAACGAACATGGACACTGTACTGCACGTTGAGTTTCATCTGGACTTACCCCAGCACAAGGAAGTGTTATGTGATACGCCATAAATGTTTCATTGTAAACCATTTGCTTCTATTTTCCCCACAGATAAATGTCTAGAACTGTTTAATTTGGTGAATGTGCATGCCATTTTATCTAGTCGAATGACAGTTATTTTGGTACCACACGGATTACTTAATGCCATCCTGATTTAGGCTTTCCGTGATTTCCCTAAATCGCTCCAGGCAAACGCTGGGATGGTTCCTTTGAAAGGGCACGGCCGACTTCATTCCCCGTCCTTCCGTAATTCGATGAGACCGATGACCTCGCTGTTTGGTCTCTTCCCCCAAACAACCCAGTCCAACTTTAATGTCAATGGGTTTTTTTGCAACATATATGGCAGCGTGTCCGTAAGGAACTGTAGATGCGCCTGCTATTTAGAGACCATCGATGAAACAGGTACCAATGACGCCACTCTTGAAACACCCTTACACCACGTTGACAGACGTAGTAATTTATGCAATTCTATGAGCCAGTTTAGATTTTCAACGAACCAGCAGAGCATATCACAAAGATTGATTCACCCGTTGTTTGCATCTGGTGCTTCGCCTTGAAACGTTGAACAGAAACGCCGCATCACTCTGTAATTTTCGTAGACAACATTCAGAGAATTCTTCACTGTAAATGGTGACATCCAAACGTTGCAGGATAAAGATTTATTGAAATCCTTGACCACGGTTTCGGTATATCTAAATACACCTTCATCAAAAGCAAAAATACACCTGAACAGGAAGACACATTCATAAGCAAAAAAAACTTAGCAGTATAACACTTATAGCTTTAAGTAACCAAGAAAATTACCAACATATTAGAAGCACAAAAACTTTTAGTCACTTCTAAAATCACATCCTGCAGTGGACATGCGTAAAACAATCGTGCGAAAGGCGTTGTTAGTAGTTAAAATAAAAATATCATCTCCATCTGTACAGCATAATTATGAAGAAATGGTCGATGCGGACACGGCGTATTATCAGTACTTAGACTGTGAACTAGCGTGAAGAGGGTGTCGCAGCACTAGGGCAGTCAGTTTCAACGAGAGAGGGCATTTGTGGTATGCGTGAGACACTCTCGCACATTAAAACCCAGGGATACCTACTCATGCGCGTCAAAAGTTTAAAGGTTGTGCTAATACAAACTCTCTGTCTTAATTAATAAAACATATCAGAACCAATTAAACCAGCTACATACAATAGAAAATATGAACACCCATTTGCCTGTGTCCTCGTGTCAAGCAGGTGAAGCTTGCGCTAAGGAACACATCTAAAGAGAGAGGGCACTAGTGTTATGAGCGAGAATCTCGCGAAAATTAAAGACTAGGACACGAACAAAATGTTGTAGTAAATCGAAACCATCTGTCATGATAAAAAACATAACAGAATCATTTAAACCACACATTTTACCATGAAGATTTTCAACAGTTGCTGCTTCAGCCATGTTTTTTAGGTTAGAAACCGTCGGGAATGTACGGGGTGGGCTGCAATCTCAAAGGGTGCATGGCAAATACAGGACGTGCTTGGTTCAAGGAAAAGTCGGAATTGTAGTTGTAAATTGTTGTAGTTGTGCAGGGAAAGTCCCTGAGCTTCAAGCGCTAATAGAAAGCACAGAAGCTGAAATCGTTATAGGTACAGAAAGCTGGCCAAAGCCTGAAATAAGTTCTGCAGAAATTTTTACGAAGTCTCAGACGATGTTCAGGAAAGATAGGTTAGGCAGAATTGGTGGTGGAGTGTTTGTGTCTGTCCGTAGTGGTTTATAATATTCTTCTTGGGTATGCAGCCGGATCATAACGTCTTCACGACACAATATTTCCGCGGTCCAACTGGCCGCCATCTTCAGGTGAGAGTGCTGGTGCACGATCTCGCCCGAACTCGCCCGATCTGACTTCCCAGCGCAAGCGGCGGCCCCTATATAGGCCGCAGAAGACCCACAGCGCGTGCGCGAGAAGGTGCCGTAACTGCCCTCTAGCGCAGTAGACATACCCCGCCGCCAGTGATGGAAACAGGCGAAATCGAGATATCGCTGTCAAAAACAAAAAAATAAAAAATAAAAATTTTTTTTTATTCCGACGATAGCACCACAGACCGTTGTTTTTTAATGTCAGATAACACTGGGTCCCAAGTCTTACTTAAAAGAAAACCCTTGTCTCTATTAATAAGATTGTCAGATAACCGAATCTCTACGGATTCTTTTAAAATACAGTCCCAATAGCGAGATGCAGGGGCAACCATTAGTGTCTCGTCACATACACTCCTGGAAATGGAAAAAAGAACACATTGACACCGGTGTGTCAGACCCACCATACTTGCTCCGGACACTGCGAGAGGGCTGTACAAGCAATGATCACACGCACGGCACAGCGGACACACCAGGAACCGCGGTGTTGGCCGTCGAATGGCGGTAGCTGCGCAACATTTGTGCACCGCCGCCGTCAGTATCAGCCAGTTTGCCGTGGCATACAGAGCTCCATCGCAGTCTTTAACACTGGTAGCATGCCGCGACAGCGTGGACGTGAACCGTATGTGCAGTTGACGGACTTTGAGCGAGGGCGTATAGTGGGCATGCGGGAGGCCGGATGGACGTACCGCCGAATTGCACAACACGTGGGGCGTGAGGTCTCCACAGTACATCGATGTTGTCGCCAGTGGTCGGCGGAAGGTGCACGTGCCCGTCGACCTGGGACCGGACCGCAGCGACGCACGGATGCACGCCAAGACCGTAGGATCCTACGCAGTGCCGTAGGGGACCGCACCGCCACTTCCCAGCAAATTAGGGACACTGTTGCTCCTGGGGTATCGGCGAGGACCATTCGCAACCGTCTCCATGAAGCTGGGCTACGGTCCCGCACACCGTTAGGACGTCTTCGGCTCATGCCCCAACATCGTGCAGCCCGCCTCCAGTGGTGTCGCGACAGGCGTGAATGGAGGGACGAATGGAGACGTGTCGTCTTCAGCGATGAGAGTCGCTTCTGCCTTGGTGCCAATGATGGTCGTATGCGTGTTTGACGCCGTGCAGGTGAGCGCCGCAATCAGGACTGCATACGACCGAGGCGCACAGGGCCAACACCCGGCATCATGGTGTGGGGAGCGATCTCCTACACTGGCCGTACACCTCTGGTGATCGTCGAGGGGACACTGAATAGTGCACGATACATCCAAACCGTCATCGAACCCAGCGTTCTACCATTCCTAGATCGGCAAGGGAACTTGCTGTTCCAACAGGACAATGCACGTCCGCATGTATCCCGTGCCACCCAACGTGCTCTAGAAGGTGTAAGTCAACTACCCGGGCCAGCAATATCTCCGTATCTGTCCCCCATTAAGCATGTTTGGGACTGGATGAAGCGTCGTCTCACGCGGTCTGTACGTCCAGCACGAACGCTGGTCCAACTGAGGCGCCAGGTGGAAATGGCATGGCAAGCCGTTGCACAGGACTACATCCAGCATCTCTACGATCGTCTCCATGGGAGAATAGCAGCCTGCATTGCTGCGAAAGGTGGATATACACTGTACTAGTGCCGACATTGTGCATGCTCTGTTGCCTGTTTCTATGTGCCTGTGGTTCTGTCAGTGTGGTCATGTGATGTATCTGACCCCAGAAATGTGTCAATAAAGTTTCCCCTACCTGGGACAATGAATTCACGGTGTTCTTATTTCAATTTCCAGGAGTGTAGTATTCTGTGTCCCTCGGTGAGACAGTGTTCCGCCACTGCAGACTTCTCAGGTTGAAGCAGCCTTGTGTGCCGCTGATGCTCAGCACATCGCTCCTGAATGGTCCGGATTGTCTGACCAATATAAGTCTTTCCACAGTGGTAAGGGATCTTGTAAATACCGGGCTTCCTCAAACCCAAGTCATCCTTAACAGAGCCAAGGAGCGCTCTAATCTTCGCTGGAGGACGAAAAATACTTTTGATGTGATGTCTTTTCAGAATCCTTCCTATCTTCGAGGAAATGCTTCGAGCAAAAGGCAGAAAAGCTACCGATTTGCAGGTATCTTCTGGTGGTTCAGGCGAAGGTCCAAACTGGAAAGCACGACGTATCTGTTTATCTGTATAGCCATTCTGCTTGAACACAATCTTAAGATGGTCCAATTCTTGTGTCAAGCTTTCTCCATCTGAAATGGCATAAGCTCTTCTCGCCAACGTCCGCAGGACCCCCGTACGCTGGAACGATGGATGACAGCTAGAAGCATGTAGGTAACGGTCCGTGTGCGTAGGCTTCGATAAACGCTGTGTCCCAGTGTCCCATCATCCTTTCTGTACACCAGAACATCCAGAAACGGAAGCTTTCCATCATTTTCCATCTTTATGGTAAATTTGATGCTAGGATGCAGGGAATTGAAATGATCTAGGAGGCGGTCCAGAGCTTCTCTATCATGAGGCCACACCATAAACGTATAGTCAACGTACCTCCAAAACAGGTTGGTTTTAAGGACGCCGTCTTCAGCGCCATGTCCTCAAAATCTTCCATAAAAAGATTGGCGACTATTGGGGACAAAGGGCTCCCCATAGCCACTCCGTCAGTCTGTTCAAAATATTTGTCATTGAATAAAAAGTACGTCGACGTTAACACGTGGCGACAAAGCCTGGTTGTTTCCTCATCCAGTTTCTCACCAATTAATTGCAAGGATTCTTCCAGAGGAACCCGGGTAAAAAGCGACTCGACATCAAAACTCACAAGCAAATCCCAGGTACTAAGAGACAAGGACTTCAATCTCTGAATAAACACCATAGAATTGGAAATGTGATGTTCGCATTTACCGACGTGAGGGCCAACAACAGATGCTAAATACTTGGCTAGATTGTAGGTAGGAGCACCCAAATTACTCACGATCGGACGGAGAGGGACCCCTTTCTTATGAATCTTCGGTAGATCGTATAATCTCGGTGGCACGGCAGCACCAGGACGAAGCGATATCTCGATTTCGCCTGTTTCCATCACTGGCGGCGGGGTATGTCTACTGCGCTAGAGGGCAGTTACGGCACCTTCTCGCGCACGCGTTGTGGGTCTTCTGCGGCCTATATAGGGGCCGCCGCTTGCGCTGGAAGTCAGTTCCGGCGAGATCGTGCACCAGCACTCTCACCTGAAGATGGCGGCCAGTTGGACCGCGGAAATATTGTGTCATGAAGACGTTATGATCCGGCTGCATACGCGAGAAGAATATTATCAATCATTACGCCGGGAAAGCCTTCGTAGTCACATCAGTAGTGGTTTATCTTGTAGTGAAGTCGAAGTAGGTACTCTGTGCGAATTGGTATGGGTGGAGGTTATACATAACAGCCGAACTAAGTTAATAATTGGCTCCTTCTACCGACCCCCAGACTCCGATGATATAGTTGCTGAACAGTTCAGAGAAAATTCGAGTCTCGTAACAAATAAATACCCCACTCATACTGTTATAGTTGGTGTGGACTTAAACCTTCCCTCGATATGTTGGCAAAAACACTTGTTCAAAACCGGTGGTAGGCACAAAACATCTTCCGAGGTTGTCCTAAATGCTTTCTCCGAAAATTATTTCGAGCAGTTAGTCCATGAACCCACGCGAATTGTAAATGGTTGCAAAATCACACTTGACCTCTTAGCCACAAACAATCTAGAGCTGATAGAGGGCATCATGACTGATACAGGATTAGTGATCACAAGGTCGTTGTAGCTAGGCTCAATACCGTTTCTTCCAAATCCACCAGAAACAAACGCAAAATAATTTTATTTAAAAAAGCGGATAAAGTGCCACTAGAAGCCTTCCTAAGAGACAATCTACATTCCTTCCGAATTGACTATGCAAATGTAGACGAGATGTGGCTCAAATTCAAAGACATAGTAGCAAAAGCAATTGAGTGATTCATACCTCATAAATTAGTAAGAGATGGAACTGATCCCCCGTGGTACACAAAACAGATCCGAACGCTGTTGCAGAGGCAACGGAAAAAGCATGCGAAGTTCAGAAGAACGCGAAATCCCGAAGATTGGCTAAAATATACAGATGCGCAAAATTTGGCACAGACTTCAATGCGAGATGCCTTTAATCGGTTCCAAGACGAAACATTGTCTCGAATTTTTTTTAGAAAATCCGAAGAATTTCTGGTCGTACGTGAAGTACACAAGCGGCAAGACGCAGTCAATACCTTCGCTCTGCTGTGCTGATGGTACTGTTACCGACGACTGTGCCGCTAAAGCGGAGTTATTGAACGCAGTCTTCCGAAATTCCTTCATCAGGGAAGACGAATGGAATATTTCAGAATTTGAAACACGAACAGCTGCTAGCATGAGTTTCTTAAAAGTAGATACCTTAGGGGTTGCGAAGCAACTCAAATCGCTTGATACAGGCAAGTCTTCAGGTCTAGATTGTATACCGATTAGGTTCCTTTCAGATTACGCTGATACAATAGCCCCCTACTTAGCAATCATATACAACCACTCGCTCACCGATAGATCTGTACCTACAGATTGGAAAATTGCGCAGGTCGCACCAGTGTTTAAGAAGGGTAGTAGGAGTAATCCATCAAACAACAGACCTATATCATTGACGTCGGTTTGCAGTAGGGTTTTGGAGCATATACTGTATTCAAAAATTATGAATCACCTCAAAGGGAACGATCTACTGATGCGTAATCAGCATGGCTTCAGAAAACATCGCTCTTGTGCAACGCAGCTAGCTCTTTATTCGCACGAAGTAATGGCCGCTATCGACAGGGGATCTCAAGTTGATTCCGTATTTATAGATTTCCGGAAAGCTTTTGACACCGTTCCTCACAAGCGACTTCTAATAAGTTATGCGACTGGATTCGTGCTTTACTGTCAGGAAGGTCGCAGTTCGTAGTAATAGACGGAAAATTATGGAGTAAAACTGAAGTCATATCAGGTGTTCCCCAGGGAAGCATCCTGGGACCTCTGCTGTTCCTGATCTATATAAATGACCTGGGTGACAATCTGAGCAGTTCTCTTACGTTGTTCGCAGTTGATGCTGTAATTTACCATCTAGTAAGGTCATCCGAAGACCAGTATCAGTTGCAAAGCGATTTAGAAAAGATTGCTGTATGGTGTGGCAGGTGACAGTTGACGCTAAACAACGAAAAGTGATAGCTGATCCACATGAGATCCAAAAGAAATCCGTTGGAACTCGATTACTCGATAAATAGTACAATTCTCAAGGCTGTCAATTCAACTAAGTACCTGGGTGCTAAAATTACGAACAACTTCAGTTGGAAAGACCACATACATAATATTGTGGGGAAGGTGAGCCAAAGGTTGCGTTTCATTGGTAGGACAGTTAGAAATGCAACGAGTCCACTAAAGAGACAGCTTACACTACACTCGTTCGTCCTCTGTTAGAATATTGATGAGCGGTGTGGGATCCTTACCAGGTGGGATTGACGGAGAACATCGAAAGGGTACAAATAAGGGTAGCTCGTTTTGTATTATCACGTAATATGGGAGAGAGTGTGGCAGATATGATACCCGAATTGGTATGGAAGTCATAAAGCGTTTTTCGTCGCGGCGAGATCTATGAACGAAATTTCAGTCACCAACTTTCTCTTCCGAATGCGAAAATATTTTGTTGAGTCCAACCTACATAGGTAGGAATGATCACAAAAATAAAATAAGAGAAATCAGAGCTCGAACAGAAAGGTTTAGGAGTTCATTTTTCCCGCATGTTGTTCGGGAGTGGAATGGTAGAGAGATAGTATGATTGTGGTTTGCTGAACCCCCTGCCAAGCACTTAAATGTGAATTGCAGAGTAGTCATGTAAATGTATATGTAGACATGTAGAAAATTTGAGATATGTTAGTAAAATGTGGAAAGGATTAAATTCTTACGTGTGCTACAGAAGGGATGTTTGTGAGACCACTTTTTTGAAGGTGGGACGATAAGGTCTGCGTCGCTGCTGTCTCGTTCCTATTTGATCAATTTGCACAGCTGGTAAGTCGTCGAAGTTGTCCATCCAATGTAAAGGAAATGGTTACAGTTTAAAATGGAAAAGTCGATATCATAATCCGGCATCTATAAACGTAAAAATTTACCATTATGACGTGGAGGAAGTCGTGGAGTTGTTTTAGCTGTCTCCGGCCAGAGTGGCCGTGCGGTTCTAGGCGCTACAGTCTGGAGCCGAGCGACCGCTACGGTCGCAGGTTCGAATCCTGCCTCGGACATGGATGTGTGTGATGTCCTTAGGTTAGTTAGGTTTAATTAGTTCTAAATTCTAGGTGGCTGATGACCTCAGACGTTAAGCCGCTTAGTGCTCAGAGCCATTTGAATCATTTTTTTAGCTGTCTGTGGGATTTGGCGAATATCCCTTCCACATTCTAGCTGCTTCCATAAGGTGGTAGACTCAGTTAGGCGAACATGTTACATTATTTTAATTATTTTCGTTGGACACCACCTTTTTTAAGCTGGATTAACCAATATACGATTTTCGTATAAACATGAATAAATTCAACTTGAATGTAAAGTTAAAAGTTTTCAGCTTGCCAGTGAAAAATACAGCAAGGAAATTAAGTGATCATTGGAGCACAGCGAGAAATGAAAAAAACAGTGCTCCGGCAGAATGTTGATTCGTGAAAGTCGATGAAAGACGTCCCACCTTGATTGGAATGTAAATAGCTAGGTGGCGGTTCTGAAGTCAAGCCATGCATATCAATGACGTTGCGCACTCTTCCGCCGTTGCCTGCTTGTTAGTCACGGCGCGTGGTTTGCGCATCCCCATAAAAGCGGTTTCCGGTCCATATCTCCTTTATCACGGTGCAGATGGGCCGCTCTTTCGCTATGTAATCAATAACTGCGGTAAATACCGCTGCGTGCCTCGAGACCCTGAGAAGAGATTACCGTACAGAGGCAGCGAATTCACTGCTAAATGAAGCGAGACGGCTGCGTATTCTCGGAAAACCGTATTCATAATCTGTCCCATTACAGTCTTATTCGATGAAAAAGCACTGTGGCCGAAGAGGAGAGGAAAAACCGACAGAAAGTGTAAAATTACAGGACTAAATCAGGGCTCTAAATTCACGTGCAACCGGCTGTAAGCACTTGCTTTAAAACGTATAGAGGTGTGCATAAACTGAAACGAGAAATTTGACTGGAAACTGCTAGTAATGTTGGAATGAAACTTTTTGGTTTTCATTATCTTTCGCATGATATAACACGAAATATATGATCTCAAGCTGTCTCAGAGTATCTGTTCAATGCATGCCTTTCGGGTCTGTCAGATCGGCTTCATCTCGGGCCAACTTTCAGACGGAATGATATACACTGAAGCGCCAAATAAACTGGTACAGACATGTGTATTTAAATATAGAGATATGTGAAGAGGCAGAATACGGCACTGCGGTCGGCAACTCGTATATATAAGACAAGTGTCTTGCGCAGTTGTTAAATCGGTTACTGCTGCTACAATGGCAGGTTATCAGGATTCAAGTGAAATTGAACGTGGTGTTATAGTCGGCGCACGAGCGGTGGGACAGAGCGTCTCCGAGGTAAAGATGAAGTGGGGTTTTCCCGCACTACCATTTCACGAGTGTACCGTAAATGTCAGGAATCAAGTAAAACATCAAATCTCGGACATTTCTGCGGCCAGAAAAAGATCCTGCAAGAACGGGGCCAACGACGACCGAGGAGAGTCGTTCAACGTGACCACAGATTTCAATGCTGGACCATCAGCAAGTGTGAACTATTTAACGAAACATCATCGATATGGGCTTTCGGAGCCGAAGGCCCACTCGTGTATTCTTTATGACGACACTAAGCCTTACGCCTCGCCTGGACCCGTCAACACGGCATTGCACTGTTCATGACTGGAAACATGTTGCCTGGTCGGACGAGTCTCGTTTCAAATTGTATCGAGCGGATGGACGTGTGTGGATATGGGGACAACCTCATGAATCCATGGACCCTACATTTCAGCAGCGGACTATTAATGCTGGTGGAGGCTCTATAACAGCGGACGGCGCGTGCAGTTGGAGTGGCGTGGGACCCCTGATACATCTAGATACGACTCTGACATGTGACACGTATGTAAGCATCCTGTAGGATCACCTCCATCCGGTCATCTTCATTGTGCATTGCGACGGACTTGAGTAATTCCAGCAGGATAATGCGATACCCTATATATCTAGCATTTCTACAGAGGGGCCCCAGGAACACTCTTCTGAGTTTAAACACTTCCGCTGGTCAGTAAACCCCCCAGACATGAACGTTATGAGCGTACCTGGAATGCCTTGCAACGTGGTGTTCAGAAGAGATGACCACCCCTCGTACTCATGTGGATTTATGGACTGCCCTGCAGGATAGATTGCGCAAGTTTTATACTGGTACAGCTGCGTAATATCACGTAGCGCCCCGCGAGCACGCAGAAGTAGCGCAACATGACGTGGCATAGACTCAACAAACGTCTGAAGTAGTGCTGGAGGGAACTGACATGAATCCTGCAGGGCCGTCCATATATCCGTAATTATAATCCACTATAGGGATTTCTTGCAATGAAAAAGTTTTCAGCAAATACAACATGAGGTGTGTGTTTTGCCCCGTGGAACTGAGGAATTAATTGGGTCCTGTCAGAGACGATCTAGATCTCAGGGAAAAGGGGTGTAGAAGATTACAAGTGAGTGTGAAATCTATATTGATCACTCGTCTGGTGCAAGACCAATGTTCTGAACACCATCGTCATACACGTTTGGGCCAAAAGGATAAAGTCGAATACTCGTATTGCCTTAAGACAGGACACGTCGTCATGTATCAGACGACAAAGACTAAATATTTAGTAGGAAAACAACAGTGGCAGGTTTAAAAGTGTGGCCCTATTTTAGCATAGCTGCATGTCTTCGCGGAAGGTGCATACCAACAATTTTGGCTACTTATGATTAGGTCGTTACCCGTACTTCCTGAATGAATTCTGAATATGCCTCAAAATGGCGAAACGCGTCAAAACATCTGCTGCCATTGCAACCTACGCTGATTTTTTTCTACTCAAAACAGATCACAGTAGATGTTAAATTAGAATGGGAGGAGTTATACAAATTATGTATCCTCAGTGTCATTTTTTCAGAGGCTGTATGACAAAGGAGACTGCCGGCCGGGGTGGCCAAGCGGTTAAAGGCGCTACAGTCCGGAACCGCGCGACCGCTACGGTCGCAGGTTCGAATCCTGCCTCGGGCATGGATGTGTGTGATGTCCTTAGGTTAGTTAGGTTTAAGTAGTTCTAAGTTCTAGAGGACTGATGACCTTAGAAGTTAAGTCCCATAGTGCTCAGAGCCATTTGAACCATTTGAACAAATGAGATAAATGTATACGAGGTATATTGGAAATTTTTAAGAACAGGCTTGTAATTGTACAGTCGTGATACTTACAGGCTACTGTGAGGCATGTCCTTCAAAAAGTCCCTTCTGATTGAACATACCGACTCCAACGGTATTTTCACTTTTGGAAACATTCCTGGAAATTTGTTTCCGGAACTGTGTTAAGGACGCTCTCTGTATTTGCTTGCATGTCCTCAATCGACTCAAATCGCTTCCCTTTCAGTGTAAATTTCAGTTTATGAAACATTTGTCCACAGGGGCCAAATCAGGGGAATATGGCGGTTGTGGAAGCACAGGAATGTTGAAAGTGGTCAAAAATTTAACGATGGAGAAGGCACGATGAGTTGGAGCATTGTCTTTCCATAATGCAGGCCTTTTCTTCTGCACCTTTTCGGGCAAACGCTCAAGGACACAGTTTTAGTATTCAGGGTTAATTATCTGTCCTCCAGGGGTAAATTCATGGCGCACAATACAGGTAGAATCGAAAAAAATCACCAATATTATCTTCTACTTCGACCGACTTTGTTGTGCTTTTTTCGGTCGTGGAGAACCTGGAGTCTTCCACTGCGAAGACTGCACTTTGGTTTCAGGATAATATCCAAATACCCACGATTCGTCACCTGTAATTACCCTACATAACAAATCTGAGTCATTTTTAGTCCGATTAACCAGTTCTTGGCGCACTTCATGTCCATATTGTCCTTGGTCACTTTACAAAACTTTTGGAATGAATTTTGCGAACACTCGACGCATGTTCAGATCTTCAGTTAAAATTGACTGAACGGCATAGAAACTTAAATTAAGTTGATCAGCCATCTCCCCAATAGTAAGTCTACTGTCAGAGCGCGCTAAGTGGCGAACTTTCACAACATTTACATTCAGAGGTGGAAGGACGGCCGGACGTGATTCATCTTCAAATAATTCGTGGCCATTTTTAAATCTGTTGAAACATACAAAAACACTTGACTGATTCATACAATTATCTCCAAACGCTGTGTTAATAGTTTGTAAGTTTCAAAAGGTAAATTTCACCTAAACTCGTTGCTCCGTTTTTACTTTCATTTTCACGCAACAGAATCCGAGAAAAAGCGCTAACAGACCCGCACTCAACCAGCTGCCACAACGAACTGAATAAAGGAAACGCAGTTTCCTGTTAGAGGGCGTTCAAGGACAAGGCAGTGACTCACTTCTAAACCTCCGTGTACCTGCATGTCAAACTAGTAAGCAATAGCGGATCCATTCTTAAAACTTTCCAATCACACCTCGTGCATAGGGTCTCAGAATTCCATTATACAGGACGTTTAACAGTTCTATTACCGGCTTCTAGGGGTTTTTCAGTTGACTTAGATAAGGAATCCATGTCCATATAAGCACCGTTTGGATGAAAAACAACTTTGGAAGCTGAATCACTTTCAAATCTCCCCATTCACGGTACGCACACAGCGTAAACCCGTGTGCTCTCCAGGCGCCCTCGGCGTGGTAAATGTCTCCAGCGGAGGTTCGAGTCCTCCCTCGGGCATGGGTTTGTGTGTTTGTCCTTAGGATAATTTAGTTTAAGTAGTGTGTAAGCTTAGGGACTGATGACCTTAGCAGTTAAGTCCCATAAGATTTCACACACATTTGAACAATTTGAATGTCTCTAGTAGCGGTCGTCAAGCTCTCTTCTGAGTGACACGCGATGTATTCTTCGAAGTCGAGAGTGGTTTGCGCCCGTGGAACATCGGTCAATCCACCTAGTTCCGAGTGTGCATTTTTCTCAGCCGTTTTTGTAGTCATATGAAAATGGTATGTGAAGTCATAATTTCTACATGGAACGATGACGGCGGTCTCTTCACAGTTTGTGTGCCTAACGTGAAGCGAAAGATTTGAAAATAATGAGATCTTGATACTTATTTTATATCGAAATAGTAAGTTTCTGGACAGAGGGTCTGTATCAGATTACCCACTGAGTCCCCTCCACGATCCCTAGAAGCCTGTAAAAAGAATTGTGAAGCAACGCTTATGTAGAGGGGCACAAGTATTTCCAACGAGAGCTTCATCGCAGCATAGCTCAGGATCATCTTAGCTGTTTGTACAAGTTTGGGTTCCGTCCACGGTGACGCTTGGCAGCGGCGCTAGTGGTTGGGCGCGTCCACAGAAGACTGCCGCTCGGTTTTCTGTAGGGGGCTGAGGACAGCACATGATCATCCATCTGGAAGCAATGCGATGCCACTTGCCCGACAAAGCTTCGGTAAGAAGATTGACGAATTGTGGACATCGGCAGTTGTTACTTTACCAGCGGTAATTAGTAACCACCGCCTGAGGATGTCGAGCAGTGGCTTTGAAGAACGGTACTGGGGCCTACAAAACACGATCGGGTGGCCAACCGGAGACCTATGCACCGCCTATGGTCGGCGTCAACATGCAATAACCACTCACAGATAGTAGGTGGCAGCACTAGCCATGGAGGATAGATAAAGCGTTCTAGAGGACGTGGACAAACAGCGCAGTCGTTGTCGTAAAGTCGAAACGCAACCAATTATCGGACGTTCAAAAGGTCGTCGTCATTGGCTCTACTCCCGAGGAAGGAGGAATTTCTGAAACGGTTACGTTTGTAAACTGTTCGCGTGCCGCCGTGGTTGAAGAATACCGTGTATGGCAAGATGGTGCTATCCAAAACTGGAGCCGATGCTACCTTGGCGCACCACAGGTCATAGATGGCAGCAGTGAACAACGGCTGGGGAGATGTGTACGGGAGAACAGACGTGCAACAGTTGAGCAGCTGCCTGCCCAGATGAATCAAGGGACTACCAAGAGTGTCTTCTCAAAGATCGATCAGTGGACGTTGGGCCTCTGCAGCAGTCGCCTGGTTCATGCACTCATGATAACTGCTGCTAATCGGGAACAAAGGCTAGAATTTGCACGCCAGTAGCGCAACAGGTCGTTCACTGAGTGGCGACAGGTCCTCTTTACACGTGAATCACGTTCTATACTCCGTCAGACATACAACTGTCTGAAACTTCCTGGCAGATTAAAACTTTGTGCCTGACCGAAACTCGAACTCGGGACCTTTGCCTTTCGCGGGCAAGTGCTCCACCATCTGAGCTACCCAAGCACGACTCACGCCCCGTCCTCCAAGTTTTACTTCTGCCAGTACCTCGTCTCCTACAGCTGTTTGCGTATATGGGGTG
The DNA here is from genome assembly GCF_023897955.1 of Schistocerca gregaria. NCBI lineage: Eukaryota > Metazoa > Arthropoda > Insecta > Orthoptera > Acrididae > Schistocerca > Schistocerca gregaria. The sequence continues at coordinate 349,983,804 of NC_064922.1, read as the reverse complement.
AAACGTCTGGAAGCAAACATCCTGCAACCATGAGAGAACGTTATGGTCGGGGGAATGTTTTCGTTCTGTGGGGCACAATGGATCAGGTTAGAATGGATCAAAACAAGTATGTACCTTTCTTCGGGGTCCATGTCCACCACTACATCCAGTTTGTATTTCCATGCCACGCCACGAAGACATCTCCAGGTGGATAACAGAACTCGACACACAGGTTGCAGTGCAAGTGCGTGGTTCGCAGAGTACCAATATGAGTTTACCCTGCTCGCCTGGTCATCAATTCCCCCTCCCCCCTCCCGCATCTCGTGGTCGTGCGGTAGCGTTCTCACTTCCCACGCCCGGGTTCCCGGGTTCGGTTCCCGGTGGGGTCAGGGATTTTCTCTGCCTCGTGATGGCTTAGTGTTGTATGCTGTCCTTACGTTAGTTACGTTTAAGTAGTTCAAAGTTCTAGGGGACTGATGACCATAGATTAGATGTTAAGTTCCATAGTGCTCAGAGCCATTTGAATCATTTTTTAACCCCCCCCCCCCCCCAAATTAAAACCCAACTTAGAACATGTGGGACCTTCTCTATCGGGCTGTTCATGCCATGGACAGTTCATATGTTGGCGAAAATACATCTTTAATTTCGGAGAAACCTATAAAACATCATCCGAAATTGTGCTAAATGCGTTCTCTGAAAAATGTTTCGACTAATTAGTTCATGAGCCCATTCGAATAGTAAACACAATTGACCTCTTAGTAACAAATAATCCCGAGCTAATAAAGTACCAGATCGGATACAGGAAACAGTGGACACAGGTTTGTCGTAGCGAGACTGAATACCGAAACTACCAAATCCTTCAAAAGTAAACGAAAAATCTACCTATTCAGAAAAGCAGATAAAAATTCTCTTTGAAATCTTCCTGGCAGACAATATCCACTCCTTGCAAATTGACAGCGATGGTGTAGACCAGACGTGGTTTGAATTCAATAGTATATACAGCAACTGAGACATTCATACAAAATAAATTAACAAACGATGAAGCTGATCATCCTTCGTAGACAAAACGCTTCCGAACAGTGTTGCAGAAACAACGAGAAAAGCATGCCAAATTCAAACGAACCCAAAATCCTTAAGATTGGGGATCTTTCACAGATGCTCGAAATTTTGCGTGGACATCAGTGCGAGATGCTTATAATAGTTTCTATAACGAAACTTAGTCTCGAATCCTGGCAGGAAATCGAAATAGATTCTGGTGCTATATAAAGAATGCTTGCAGCGAGACACAATCAGTACCTTTTCTGAGCCACAGCAATAGAAATACTATACATGACAGAGCATATACAACAGCTCGCTTGACGAAAGATCCGTACCCAAAGACTGGAAAGCTGTACAGGTCAGACCAGTATTCAAGAAAGGTAACAGCAGTAATCCACTAAATTATAGGACCATATCATTAACGTCGATATGCAGCAGGATTTTGGAACAAACTTTTTGTTCGAACACTGTGAATTACCTGGAAGATAACAGTCTAAAAAATGGTTCAAATGGCTCTGAGCACTATGGGACAATTTCTGAGGTCATCAGTCCGCTAGAACTTAGAACCACTTAAACCTAACTAACCTAAGGACATCACACACATCCATGCCCGAGGCACGATTCGAACCTGCGACCGTAGCGGTCACGTGGTTCCAGACTGTAGTGCCTAGAACCGCTCGGACGCTCCGGCCAGCGTATCACTCTACTGACACACAGTCAACACTGATTTAGAAACCCTCGTTCTTGTGAAACACAACTAGCTCTTTACTCACCCAAGTGTTGAGTACTGTCGACAAGGGCTTTCAAATTGATCCCGTGTTTCTAGATTTCCAGAAGGCTTTTGACACTGTACCACACAAGCGACTCGCAGTGATACCGCGTGCTTATGGAATATCGTCTAAGGTACGTGACTGCATTCGTAATTTCCTGTCAGAAAGGAAACAGTTCGTAGTACTTAACGGAAAGTCATCGAGTAAAACAGAAGTGATTTCTGGAGTTCACCAGGGTAGTGTTATAGGACATTTGCTGCTACTTATCTATATAAACGATTTATCAGACATTGTGAGCAGCCGTCTTAGGTTATTTCCAGGTGATGCTATCGCTTATCATCTTGTAAAGTTATCGCAAGATCAAGTCAAATTGAAAAAGTTTCAGATTAGATATCTGTATGGTGCGAAAATTGGCAATTGACCGTAAATAATTAAAAGTTTGAGATCATCCACATGCGTGCTAAAAAGAATCCGTTAAACTTCGGTTATACGATAAATCAATTAAACCAAAAGCCCGTAAATTCACGTAAATACCTAGGAATTATAATTACAAACAACTTAAATGGGAAAGAACAGATAGAAAATGTTGTGGGGAAGGCGAACAAAAGACTGCGTTTTATTGGCAGAACACTTAGAAGAGTCAACAGTCAACCAATGAGATCGCGTACCGTGAGCGTGTACGTCTTATTTTGGAGTACTGCTGCACGGAATGGGATCCTTACCAGATGGGATTAACAAAGTACACCGAGAAAGTTCAGCGAAGAGCAGCACGTTTTGTGTTATCGAGAAATGGGGGAGAGAGTGTCACGAACATGATACGGGAACTGGGGTGGACAACATTAAAACAGAGGCGATTCTCACGAAATTACAGTCAGTAACTTCCTCGCTGGAATTCCAAAATATTTTGTCAACGCCTACCTCATAAGGAGAAACGATCGGCATTTCTTGCGGATAACTTTGCCTCCTCTTCTGGAAGAAGTGGCATTGAGGATTCGAAGAGTTATGTGGCTACTACAGGATGGTGCTCCAACCCACTTCGCCGTTAACGTCCGGACGCATCTCAATCGCGTCTTCCGTGATCGACGGATCGGGCGAGGGATCCAGTTGCATGGCCAGCTAGTTCATCGGATCTCAACCGTGCTGGAACGTGCTATTCGAGTCCAATAAGAGCACAGGAAGCAGCAGGGCCATAATCACCAAACATACACAGCTTGTGTTACACACTGTTTATTAACTTGCACAATTTAAATACAATAAAATCGATAAATTTAACAAGCACAAGAAAAGTTTTTCTGAAAACCCTGTTCAAATCTGCATAACAAATGCATAAAACATGATGAAAATTTATATTGGTGTATATACTTAATACAATCAAAACTTGCCAAACTGTGAACCCGCAAGGCTATCCTGTACAGTGAGTTCTCTTTTGCAATATAAACTCATTCCAAGGTATAACATTAAGGCATAACATAATGCGCAAAAGTAACATTAAGGCAACTTTTAAAAGTTGAACGCTCGGCAGTGGAGACACCGGGCACACGAACTTCGGACAAAGGAATAATCCAGTTGATGCCAATCCAAGTAGGCACTAATTAACAAACAGTCAATAAAAAACAGCGTCTCAGCATCTATACTATCCCTGAGATCATACGCCCACGAAATCCTTCTTTATAAGAACTAAACATCACACAGTGTACAAATATGATACAAATGGCTGACAAGGGAATACAGAATTAATAAGGCGGAATCTCCAGAAATCTTATCAGGCACTAATTACAGAGTGACCCAGTTTTACAAGTTTAAATTCATAATTTGAGCTAGAGGTACATCCGTCGAGGTGGCAGAGGAACGAGCTACAAAGTTGAACGACCTGACAGAGCCAGGAACGAACAGAACAGCAATACTCAACTTAAGGACAAGATCGAGACAGAAGGCCAGGAACGTGGCGCCTGGTCTAACGATATACAGTCCCACTGGAAATGACCAAGTCGTCAAGCCCTGTTGCCACCATACCGGAGGAAATACACTGCGCTCCGCCCAACGGAAACAAAAATCAGCTACAATAGCACAATTTCAATTGCACATTCTTATTACATAAAAAAATAAAACATAACATTAAAACAAGAAGGCTCGTCAATATTTTTTCTTTTTGAAATCAACCCTTCAGAACTGATTTAAATGCTACAGTACACTCGTAAATAAGATTGTTGCTTGAAACGTAATAGCAGCAGCTGAGTATTACCTTACGAGGACTACATTTTCATGCAGTCTGATGTAGTTCTACACATGGTATTTCCTTACTCATTAATTAAGGTGCAAATTTTGGTACTTAATCACCAAGGTTATAACAATTTTAGATATACCATCACTCAAAATGAGGAGCTCACCGGGGTACCTGACATGTAGCTGTACACACGCCGTCAAGTGGAAGGAGACCAAGATGGAAAGCCCTAGCCCCCTTATCATATCACGTGTGACGTAACTTTGACATGTCAGACTCGTGACTGAAGACAATGTTAATTAACCATTAACAAATATATATAAGCACACAGTTGCACCTGTTTAAATCGAACACACACCGTAGGCCCAGGTGACGCTCCGGCAAGCTCTTCTTCTCAACATGCACTGCGTGAGCGACAAAAGCTAAACACTACGCCTTGTGCTGTAACCCAAAAGCTTTCCCCCGACTCCGGCCGCAGAACTCCCGTAATGCCACGAGAAATGAGCATGCGCACCAAGTAAGGGCCAACTTCCCGACCGTACTGTAACCGCAACTGACAGACCACACAGTGAGAGGTGCTGACTTAAATAGCCGAACTCGCGATGAACAACGGACTCGCGACTGGCCAAAGCGAAATCGATGGCAAAGATGACACTACCAGGAAGGGTGCTGGCGCCAGCCGTGCAACCTATCACGTGCGATTTCTAGTCATGAGTCCATCTCAAAAGTATCGTGTATTTAGAGCCCAGAGCCCCTACCAGATGTGGAGCCATCAGAGCAGCGTATTCATGCTGCCTTTGACACTGTTTCGACGCACCATGGCCGATGTGTACGTGTGAGTCAGAACATACTACGCCACGTGCACATATGCGCTGAGGCACGTGCAAAACCATTTGCAACACATACGGTAACTGTGGCTGCATGGACAGCACGTATTTGATCCCGTCTCTGTATGACTGAATAAATGGTCTCTAGCTTGAGAACCATACATTTCCGGACGTAAGTTCATTAGGCCATTTCTGTTTCGTATCCTCCCCCCATGAACCATGGACCTTGCCGTTGGTGGGGAGGCTTGCGTGCCTCAGCGATACAGATAGGCGTACCGTAGGTGCAACCACAACGGAGGGGTATCTCTTGAGAGGCCAGATAAACGTGTGGTTCCTGAAGAGGGGCTGCAGCCTTTTCAGTAGTTGCAAGGGCAACCGTCTGGACGATTGACTGATCTGGCCTTGTAACACTAACCGAAACGGCTTGCAGTGCTGCTACTGAGAACGGCTGAAAGCAAGCCGTGATTTTTACCGACGACATGCAGCTTTACTGTATGGTTAAGTGATGATGGCGTTCTCTTGGGTAAAATATTCTGAAGGTAAAATAGTCCCCCATTCGGATCTCCGGGCGGGGACTACTCAGGAGGAAGATGTTGATAACTGGCGTTACACGGATCGGAGAGTGGAATGTCGGATCTCTTAACCGGGCAAGCAGGTTAGAAAATTTGCAAAGGGAAATGGATAGGTTAAAGCAAGACATAATGGAAATTAGTGAAGTTCGGTGGCAGGAGGAACAATACTCCTGGTCAGGTGAATACAATGTTATAAGTACAAAAACAAATAGCGGTGATGTAGGAGTAGACGTAATAATCAATTAAAAAGTAGGAGCATGGGTCAGCTACTACGAACAGCATAGTGAAAGCATTACTGTAGTTAAGATAGATACGAAGCCCATACCTACCACAGTAGTACAAGTTTATATGCTAACTAGCTCCGCATATAACGAAGAGATTGAATAATTGTATGAGATAAATGAAATTTTTCAGAGAGTGAAGGGAGAGGATAATTTAATAGTCATGGGGGCCTGGAATTCGAAAGTAGGAAAAGGAAGAGAAGGACAAGTTGTAGGTGAATATGGAATGGGGATAAGTAATGAAAGAGGAAGCCGCCTGGTAGAAACTTGCACAGAGCATAACTTGATCACAGCTAACATTTGGTTATGAATCACTAAAGAAGGTTATATATGTGGGAGATGCCTGGAGACCCTGGAAGGTTTCAGATAGATTATATACTGGTAAGACAGAGATTTAGGAACCAGGTTTTAAACTGTAAGACATTTACAGGGGCAGATGTGGACTCTGACCACAATCTATTGGTTATGAACTGTAGATTAAAACTGGAGACGCTGCAAAAAGTTGGGAATTTAACGAGATGGGGCTGGATAAACTGATTGAACCAGAGGTTGTAGAGAGGTTCAGGGGGAGCATTAGCGAACGACTGACAAGAATGGGTAAAGAAATACAGTAGAAGAAGAATGGGTAGATTTGAGAGATGAAATAGTGAAGGCAGCAGAGGATCAAGTAGGTAAAAAGACGAGACCTAGCAGAAATCCTTGCGTAACAGAAGATATATTGAATTTAACTGGTGAAAGGAGAAAATATAAAAATGCAGTAAATGAAGCATTTAAAAAGGAATACAAACGTCTCAAAAGTGAGATCGACAGGAAGTTCAAAATGGCTAAGCAGGGATTTGTAGATGCATATATCACTAGGGGTAAGATAGATGCTGTCTACCGAAAAATTAAACAGGCATTTGGAGAAGAGAGAACCACTTGTACGAATATCAAGAGCTCAGATGGAAACCCAGTTCTAAGCAACGAAGGGAAAGCAGAAAGATGGAAGCAGTATATAGAGGGTCTATACAAGGGCAATGTACTTGAGGGCAATATTATGGAAATGAAAGAGGAAGTAACTGAAGATGAAATGGGAAATACGATACAGCATGAGTAACTGGACAGAGCACTGGAGGACCAAAAGTCGAAACAAGGCCCATGGAGGAGACCACATTCGATTAGAACAACAGATAGCCTTGGGAGCTCCAACCCAGGCAAAGCTCTACCATCTGGTGAGCAAGGCGAAATACCCTCAGACTACAAGAAGAATATAATAATTCCAATCCCAAAGAAAGCAGGTGTTGACATGTAAAAATTACCGAACTATCAGTTTAATAGGTCACGGCTGGAAAATACTAACACGAATTCTTTACAGACGAAAGGAAAAACTGGTAGCATCCGACCGTGGGGAGGATCAGTTGGTCTTCCATAGAAATATTGGAAAACGTGAAGCAATAATGACCCTACTACTTATATTAGAAGATAGATTAAGGAAAAGCAAACCTACGTTTCTAGCATTTGTAGACTTAGAGAAAGCTTTTGACAACGTAGACTGGATTACTCTCTTTCAAATTCTGAAGGCGGCAATGATAAAACACAGGGAGCGAAAGACTATTTACAATTTGTACAGAAACCAGATAATTATAAGAGTCGAGGGGCATGAAAGGGAAGCAGTGATTGGGAAGAAAGTGAGACAGTGTTGTAGGCAGTGTTCTAGGCTATCCCCGATGTTATTCAATCCGTATATTGAGCAAAAAGTATAGGAAACGAAAGAAAAATGTGCAGTAGGAATTAAAATCAATGGGGAAGAAATAAAATTGTTGAGGTTCGGCGATGACATTGTAATTCTATCAAAGACAGCAAAGGACCTGGAAGAGCTGTTGAACGGAATGGACAGTGTTTAGAAAGGAGGATGTAAGATAAACATCAACAAAAGGAGAACGAGGATAATGGAATGTAGTCGAATGTATTCGAATTAAATCTGGTGATGATGAAGGAATTAGATTAGGAAATTAGAAACTTAAAGTGGTAGATGAGATTTGCTATTTGGGGTGCAAAATCAGTGATGATTTTCGAATCAGAGAGGATATAAAATGTAGAATGGCAATGGCAAGAAAAGCGTTTCTGAAGAAGAGAAATTTTTAACATCGGGTATAGATTTAAGTGTCTGGAAGTCCTTTCTAAAAGTGTTTGTATGGAGTGTAGCCATGTATGGAATTGAAACGTGGACGATAAATAGTTTAGACGAGAAGAGAATGTGGTGCTACAGATGAATGCTAAAGATAAGATAGGTAGATCGCGTAGCTAATGAGAAGGTATTGAATAGAATTGGAGAGAAGTTAAAATTGTCGCACAACTTGACTAGAAGAAGAGATCTGTTGGTAGGGCATATCCTGAGGCATCAAGGGATCACCAATTTAGTATTGGAGGGCAATATGGAGGGAAAAATCGTAGAGGGACTCCAAGAGATATATATACTAAGCAGATTGAAAAGAATGTAGGTTGCAGTAGGTGGGGAGATGAAAACGCTTGCACGGGGTGGAGTAGCATGGAGAGCTGCATCAAACCAGTGTCTGGACTGAAGACCACAACAACAACATCTTCTCATCGATAAGTCCCTACAATTTGTACACGGTGGAAAAAAATCACTCTACATCTATAAATATATCCGTCGAAACGTTTATTGGAGTGACGTGTAAAGCTTTTTGAATCATTTCGGTTCTCAGACTTTTTTAGATTTTTGGTATAACGTTTTACCTTTATAGATTACATATGTATTTACATTTTTCATATCTTAAAAATATGTAACGTGTGTGTTCCCGAATGTTCCTTAGAGTGTCTTGTAAAAATTTGAAGCGCATCTGTCAAGAGCTTTTCAAGATGTTTGGTGTCAACCTTTCCCCTTTACGTATCTCATATAAATTTAAACGCTATATACGTTAAATGGTATATAGTCTATGTCGGTTCGAATGTTTATTACATATTGTATAAGAATCTGAAATAAATAGGTGAAGTACATTTCCAGATATTTGGTATCACCGTTAGATAGCGACTAGTGTTGATACAGTAGTATAGAAACACATTTATATACTATATATATTAAATATAGGCTATGTCTGTCCGAATTCTCGGTAGTGCATGCCCAAAAGTTTGACGTAGATTGGTCAAGAACTTTTCGAAGTTGTTGGAAATAATGTTTCCCGTTTAAACATTACATACGGTATGTGGTAATAAAGAAGCAGGAGTTGTGCTTTAATTCTTGAGTGAAAAATTTACGAAACTGAAATGTTGTTCCCTTCAATGTAGTCCTCTCCCTGATGGGTGCACCGGCCCATGCAAATTGCTGTAAGCAGTGCTGCAACTAACTATTGCCACCAAGAATAGCACCGAAAGTACGATAAGAGCTGAAAAGTTTGCGGGACAAATGTTGCATATGATTACGTGGGCCATAATATGTTCGTTGTTACTTGCTGGGTGGGGTCGCTTCAGAGGTATGGAGGTGAACTTTTTTTTTTTTTTTTTTTTTTAATAGGTTGGTATAGTTGGGATCTTATTTTCTGATAGCGGCTATTGAGACGAATCCAGTGATGTGTAACAGTAAAGTCTCTAAAGGTCAACGAAGGTCATAAAGGTGGCATGAAATTCCATTTACAGAAGGTGTTCGAAGTGATGACCACTGATATCGATGCAGTGCTGCGATCTTCTTCTTATGGACTTAGTGATATTCCTTATCACTTCGGCACTTATCGAAGCACATGCTCTGGCACGGCTCTCTCGTATATCGTGTAAATAGTACATATTACCCGAATATAGCGTATCCATCTAACGTGAACACCATTCGACGCTTTCACAATACAACACTGATAGGAACTGTAATATAAGCATCGTCGAATCAAACGAATGTGGATTTCTATTCATTCGAACGACAGTCGATATGCTTCTCATTTACGGGGAATGCCAACGAAATTCAGTGGGAGCTAGAGACTTAAACGCTGCCAGATATCCGCAACGAACTCACCCTACATATCGTGCATTTAAATAATTGAGAACAGCTGCGTCTTTAACGCATAGGAAACATGTCAGGCAAAGGAAAGTTTCTAACGAGGAAACAGAAATTGGTACTCTTGTCACTGTGGTTCGAGATCTTTGTTAGTTCGCTTCAAATCGCAAGGGAACCTGGCATGAGCCAAAGTAGTGTGGTTCGTGTTCTGCATCGCCATAAATATCATCCTAGCCATATCAGTCTCCACGAAGAATCAACAGGTACGGATTGTATGCGTCGCATTGAATTCTACCGATGGGCTCAACTTCAGATTCGGAGAGATGACATATTTATTAATTTGATTTTATTTACTGACAAGGCTACATTCACGAACCATGAAAATGTTAATTTGCATTCCATGCACTATTTGGAAACTGAAAATCCATATTGACTGTGGCAAGTTGTACACCATAAAGCGTGGTCGGTGAATCTATGGTGTGGGATTCTGAAGGACAGAATTATAGGCCCCTTTTTCATAGAAGGAAATCTTAATGGTAGGAAGTACACCACACTCCTGCAAGCAATATTAGGTCTGTTATTAGAAGAAATACCTTTAGGAACAAAGAACAGAATGTGGTACCAACACGATGGGTGTCAGGCACATTTTCTGCTGATGAATACAATTGAGTTGCAGAGACAGTTCCGAAATCGTTGGACTGGACGCGGAGGAGTTGTGTCATGGCTGGCTCTTCGCCAGGCTTGACGCCACTGGATTTTTTCTTGTGAGGATTCGTAAAAGACATTGTTAATAAAGACGTTCCAGCTACACCTGAGGATATGCGAGAGAGAACTGTCAGATCATGTGCTTCGATAAGTGTCCAAGTGATAAGAAATACCACTCAATCCATGATAAGAAGAGTGCAGCACTGCATTGATAACAATGGCCATCAATTCGAACACCTTCTGTAAATGGACGTTCATGCCACATTTGTGACCTTCGTTGGCCTTTAGAGACCTTACTGTTACACATCATTGGATTCGTCTCGATAGCCGCTATCAGAAAATAAGTACCAAACTATAGCATTCGATTTAAAAAAAAGTTCATATCTCTGAAGCGACCCCACCTAGCAACAAAAAAACTAACGTCATATTATGGCCCCCGTTGTCCATGCAACTTTTGTCCCACAAACTTTTCAGCTCTTTAAACTTCTTAGCAGATTAAAACTGTGTGCTGGACCGAGACTCGAACTCGGGACCTTTGCCTTTCGCGGGCAAGCGTTCTACCAACTGAGCTACCCAAGCACGACTACGCTTTACTTCTGCCAGCACCTCGTCTCCTACCTTCCGAACTTAACAGAAGCTCTCCTGCGAACCTTGCAGAACTAGCTCTCCTGAAAGAAAGGATATTGCTGAGACATGGCTTAGCCACAGCCTGGGGGATGTTACCAGAATGAGCTTTTCACTCTGCAACGGAGCGTGCACTGATATGAAACTTCCTGGCAGATTAAAACTGTGTGCTGGACCGAGAATCGAACTCGGGACCTTTGCCTTTCGCGGGAAAGTGGTCTACCAACTGAGCTACCCAAGCACGACTCATGCCGCGTGCTGCACAGTGAAAATCTCATTCTTTTCAATTCTTATTATACTTTCGTAGTTATTCTTGGTGGCAATAGTTAGTGACTCACCCTGTATAGCCTATGTCTTCCCGATCGGTATCTTTGGTAACAGTGTTAAATAACGGCTTGCCTTTATCTACGTTACTAAAATAGATTTGTAGATTATTATAATCGTACACGTCCTTCACACATTACAAGTGGGTGTCATGGCAAGTTATATTAGAACAGATGGGTAAGACAGACATTAACAAACTACCACCTCCTCCTCCTCTCTCCTATGCAAACCCTGGATGGTCGGTTTCGTCTAACTACGTACACGGTTACTGTGGAGCGGTAAAAACAGTACATTAAAAACAGCCTGCAAAAAAGAAAAATTAATTACGTAACTTTATCTAATGTAGCAGAAAGTGATAACTTTTAATACCGATCGTTATATTGGTGTTGCTATGGTCTCTCACGTGAATTCTGTATGTTGTAATGGTCGGTAGGTGACTGCAGTTCACTTGATTGTCCATTACGCGCTCAGCTTGGCAGAAACATGGCGGCCGCCGGACGACTTGGTCACTTCCTATTCGGTCTCTCTAGGAAGAGTTCGGCAAGAGCGACCTCTACTGAGCGGCGTTAGAGGAGTTACACGTATGGATATCTATTGACAGCCACTTTGCTCGTTGGACATGGCAGAGTGATGAACAGGGCTCCTAGTAAAGCAGAACCTCAGTACGTGCTACACGGCCCAACTCTGTTTATGCTTATGGGTTTCTAGTCTGGGACTATGAACTTTCGCTCGCGATTACTTTCGGATTCTCGTTGGTCCCCTGACTCAGTCGCGCTCGGCTCACGGGCTTGGCTGTAGGTGACACCCTCAGTTGGTGCTCCAGCAGTCTCACCACGTTACCAAGTGACAATTAGATTTTCGCTCCTCCACGCAATTTACCGCTCTAAAGTGATACTACTGACATGGGTAGTAGACTGCGCAATGGTACAGATTCCGGGCTAAAGACCCATAGAACACTGCACGTCTACGGAATGGGACGAAGGCAACTTCACCGTGCTGTGTTCTCACTAGACAGTATGTCAACACAATGTCACTTCACTTAGCTCAGTTTCGAAAGGTGAAGCTGAGGATATGAGATATCTTCCGTAATACAAAAATCTGAGTACAATTTCAGAATTAAGAAACTAACAATGAGAGTTTATTACTGGCCACAGCAAAATTCGTAACTGACATGGCAAAGTTTATATGCTGTACCGCTGAGACGTGATACAGCAGAGTAAGTTGTCGCACTGACATTTTAAAATCATGACACTTAGTTTGTAGAGTACATACACATGGTTTATCATAATTAATGATGAAGATGCTCACGGTTGAAAGTATACGCTACTACAAGCAAAAAAGTCTGAGTAAACATGGGCTCTAAAGCTTGGCGTAAGAGCTATGAGCACTTCTCCATCCTCAGTACTGTAAACAAACCTCTAATGCTGCAAGCTCTTTGCTTTTCACATTTTAAGAGGAGGTAGTATGAATCAAAACTAGAAAACATATAAAAAATTTCAAAGACTAAGATCGCATAACATATTTCTTTATTTAAGACAGTCGCTATTAACAGACTTATCTGTCATATAGAGGTCTGTAAAGAAGTGCATATACTTGGAATATACTTGGAATATGTCTCATAAGTTAAGATGTACGTTTGATATTAAAGTTTAAGTGGTATCATAAAAACAGAAAGTGGACCTGTACATTTACATGCCTTAAATCTTTTGCGTAAGGATCAACGTAAAATGAACATGTTTTAAAACAAAAAGATTTTAAGGTATGTAAATGTATAGGTCCACTTCTGGTTTTTATAATACCGAACTAAAACTTTTGTATCAAATGTATGAGATATATTCCATGTGTATGCACTTTCTTACTGGCCTGAAGATGACAGCTAAGTCTACTGAAATTGGCTGTCTTACATAAATAAATATTTTATGCAATCTTGACTGTTGAATGTTTTCTTTACAATTAAAACAGAAAGCTTTTCACTATCCTCAAAAAGGGGAAATTCAAGAAAAAAATATCTAGTAAGCGTGGGCTCTGAATTGCATACCTGAAGAACTATGAGCACTTGTTCAGTAGAAGAGATGTGTTTCACCAACGGCGAAGATGACAGAGTACCCATAGGTCTTAAGGTATGCACTTTAGAACGCATGTTTACTGATTTTTTGTTTTTGCTATTAATATCGTGCACTTTCAACTGCATGCGTATGAATACACAGATGACAAATGCTCAGAAGACAGTAATTAGACTCTTTTTTTACCTTAATCTCTATATTTTTCTTTTTAGTTACCATTTTTGTTAAAAATAGATTGTTTACCCAAAACGGTTGCTTGTTTTTATGTTATTATTCAACGACAAAGTAGACCTTTCATTTGTACAGGTAATGTAAAATCTAAATATTCTTCGCTTTAAGACAGTTGCGCTCTGTTGTAGATGAACGGTCATAGAAAAACAATACTGAAGAAGTCATCGTGGAGTATTTTTAGTCTGTCTTGAAAACAAAATAAAAAATACACCACAGGCTAAGAGACGAAAGCTCGAAATTCACGAGTAAAACATGAGTGAGCGCGGAGCGACTGTATTAAATTTCAGTGTTAGCAGACAACGCCATCATTCCGCCACAAACGCCAACGTAAAAAACTTTCTTCCCAAGAAACTTTGAGGCTGGCTTCCAGTTTCCTCCCGTCACGTTCGTTTCCGTGGACGGCCCGCATGAATGTCGCCATTTGAAAAGCATTGTGAGACGTTTTCACGTTCCGTTCCGTCCCGTCACGTTACGTTCCGTCAAGTGTGTGTCGGCCATAACTTTTATTTGTTCTCTCTGGAAGCTGCTTGAATTAATTTCTCACACACCTCCTATGCTGCAATGGTTTCTTCCTCATCATTACTATCTACGACAACAGTACTTGAGATAGTAGATCTGGGATAAACGTCCAGAACGAGACAACTAGAAACTAAATACAGGCTAATATTGGGGGGAAGGACATTTACTGTGAACTTTTTAAGGAAACCGTCACGGTATTGACTTTAAACTACTTAAGGAAACAAAGGAAAATGTGAATGGAGATGACCGAACGGGAACTTTATTCGTGGACATCCTGAATGCAGATTCCGGTATGTGAACCACCGCACACTTCGCCCGAATATTTATTACGCAATCGTTAAATTTCTTAGAAATTAGTAAAAATGTCGTGGAAAATAGAATTTTTTCAGACAAACTTTAAATACACTATACGTTTTAAGTAAAAAATTTGAAAAATAAATATTTACGACATAAGGTGGGTATATATAGAAATTGGTGCATTTCCTTTATTTCTGTGGGTTCACGTTGTCTTAGTCTTGAATTTCTGAAATATTTTTAAGCATTATACTTAGACTGCTCAACTTAATTATGGGAACATGACTTTGGAGTTCTGCAACACTCCACTGAGCATTGATTATTGAGGACTTGGTACGATGCCGAATTATACCTCCATCTTCAAAAAATTAAATACGCAACAAAACATCATTAAATCCTCTTGTTTTATATTAAAAGAATTGAAATGTCGGGTAAGTGTCGAAAAAAAGTCGAAAAATCGTTCATCCCGCCATTCAGGGTGCTTTTCATTAGACTTTGAGAACTTAAATAATGTGTATATTCTCCTGCTGACACCTGCGTAGCATGCTCCGTGTAAGACTGCGGAAGTCACCGTATGGTATCCGTTCCCATTCTTCAGTGAGAGCCTATAAGTTCATAATAGAACAGGACGACCTCGAACAGGTCTGTGAAGCATATCCCACAAATGCATGTCCATTCCTTCCATGTCTAGGCTTTTGCAAGACATCCTGGATGACGACAGCCGCATAGGACCTGACATTATGTGGAATTCAGGGCCACTAACTTATGCGTCAGCTATTATTTGGTCCAACGGGATCCGTTCGCTGAACTGCCTAGCGGTAAGGCCACCATGGACAACAAGAAGGTCCGTATGGCTGTCAACACTAAAGCCTCCCCACAACATCGCAGATGCTTTGAAATCTGTCAGATTCATGAACAATTTCTGGCAGGTACTGCTCATCATCGGTCTTCGCACACGAACACGGCCAGCATCTTGGGTAGGAAGATATGTGACTCGGCCTTGAATAATATGTTCCTCCAATGTCGAAGTTACCGGTTCACAATGTAACGGCAGAACGGAAGGCGAGATGCAAGATGATGTGTCAAGCGGTTCTCGAACAGAACGTCTAGGTCGTAAGGCCCTTTCTCGCAACCTCTTCGTTACATTCAGATCGCAAGCTGCGGCTCCAGTAGCCCTACTGAGATCGTCGTACCAGTGCATTCTTATGACGCCGCAACACAGAGATGGCCAGATATCGATCTTCAGGTGGGGTTGTACACTGAAGAGAAAAAGAAAGTAGTACACCTGCCTAATATAGTGTAGGGCCCCCGCGAGTACGCAGAAGTGCGGCAACACGACGTGGCATGGAAGTAGTGCTGGAGGGAATTGACACCGTGAATCCTGCAGGGCTGTCCATTAATCCGTAAGAGTACGAGGGGGTGGAGATCTAATCTGAACAGCTTGTTGCAAGGCACCCAAGATATGCTCGATAATGTTCATATCTGAGAAGTTCGGTGCGCAGAGGAAGTGTTTTAACTCAGAAGACTATTCCTGGAGCCGTGGAGCAGTTCTGGACGTTTGGCGTATCGCCTTGTCCTGCTGGAATTTCCCAAGTGCGTCGGAATACACAATGGACATGAGGTTGTCTCCATTCCCGTACACGTTCATCCGCTCGATACAATTTGAAACGAGACTCGTCCGACTAGGTAACATGTTTCCTGTCATCAGTCCAATGTCGGTGCTGACGGGCCCAGACCTGACCGCTTTGTGTTGCGCAGTCATAAAGGCTACACGAGAGGGCCTTCGGCTCCGAAAGCACATATCGATGATGTTTCGTCGAATGCTTCTCACGGTGGCACTTGTTGGTGGCAAGCACTGAAATCTGCAACAATCTGTGGAAGGGTTGCACTTCTGTCACGTTGAAAGATTCTCTTCAGTCGTCGTTAGACAACTTCCTCCGGATATTTTTTCTGTCGCAGCGATTCCTGATATTTGATGTTTTACCTGATTCCTGATGTTGACGGTACACTCGTGAAATGGTCGTACGGGAAAAATCCCCATTTCATCGTTACCTCGGTGTTGGTGTGTCCCATAGCTCGCGCGCCGACTATAACATCAGGTTAAAATTCGAAAATCTTGATAATCGGGCACTGCAGCAGCAGGAACCGATCTAACAACTGCACCAGACGCTAGTTGTCTTATATAGGCGTTGCCGCCCGCAAAGCCGTATTCTGCCCCTTTAAATATCTTTGTATTTGAATACGCATGCTTATACCAGTTTCTTCGGCGCCTCAGTGTCCTACGTCGACTATCTTGTCCAGTTCGCCTTGTCTACTGACCTGTCTCACTGTAGGAGTCCGCTACCTACGGATGATACGTGGAGAGGCTTTGGCATCTGCAGCAACACGGCCGAAAATCCTTCCTTTCTGGATTAAACAGACCACCATTGCAACTTGCACTGTGTTAAGACACTACATTGCAAGTGCTCGGCTGAATATAATGTTCACAAACAAAAATTGCCATCTGTATAGATAAACATGATTGCCCCACACAACAGCCATGGTGAACGATGTACTGACTCCAAACACAGACAAACATCACAGGGGAACTGCGTTCTTGCTCCACGAAAAACAATGGGACCACCCATAAGCTGCTGCTTATTAAATTCACCAGCAAAGTTTATCTCTATTGCTCTCAATGAATTGTACACAGGAACAATGCGCCTCCAACGGCGACGATAGCCACGGCGCAGAGGCACTGCAGCGGTGCATTAAGACACTGCATTGCATGTGCCCGGCTGAATACAATGTTCACGAACAACAACTGCCATCTGTGTAGGTCACTAGAGAACACTGGGACACCGGTATGCACTTCCTTCTGAGTGGTCACCCGATACTGTAATGCATACCACAGCCAGCAGCTGTCGATTAACTTTCATTGTTACCTACACTGAAAGCAGAGTTCTGAAATCATGCAATGAGACCACCAGTACCGTCTGTATCAAAACAGATTTATCATACCGGACTTCGACACACATTAAATACGATGCTCATTTCATTCCTTGGATTCGAGAACACCTCAGCATCATAACTTAAAAAACTTTCAGTGACAAATTGTTTTTGCAGCAACGTATCAGCAACAGGCAACAATGGCTTCATCTTGGTAGACCTCTATGTGGTGGGCTCTAATGGTACACCTACGCTGCCTACCATATCACGAACAGCAAGGAAGCAGATTCGGTCTACGTCGGGTCGGAAGCGACATACTCCGTCCTACTTGCAAATGTGAATGAAGAATAAATTGATACACTAATTAATCGTTGGAATATTTAAGAACAGAAACGATAAAATAGATGTTTAACTATTGGAATCAGAGCTCCAAAAAGAGCCTAAATACAGGGTGTTCATTTTAACTGAGGGGACTGAAATATCTCGAAAAGTACGCATCAGGTCACAAGAAATTATAATTTTAATTTGTTTATCTTGGAGGGGGGACTTCCAAAGATACCTCCCTCAACCCCCCCCCCCGCCCCCCTCCCGAAAGCCGGGAAAGGGTGACGGGGGTGCTACTATGAAATCTTCAATGGGAACGCGTTGTTTTATTGCTGATTATGATTCTACACAAAACATACGCTTCGTCTGGAGCATTTTCATTTTATTCGTTTCGCCATAGTTGGCGCTATATTTGATGGAATAGAAATGGGTACACAATTGGAATTTACGATGTGCTACTCAATCGCTCTTGAATATCGAATGGCATTTAGGTCCCCACCTCCATGCTGCAAGGGTAATGCGTTTGAATACATCTGCTTGGAAACATCATTCGCAGCTTTGTGCTCCTCAGACATATCGAACAGAGGACTATTCGATCCGCCACTGTGGTCGTGGCTCGAGCCGAACGCTACTTTCCACGTAGAGTAAGGGTTCAAACGTTCTACCGCCAATTTTAAGACACACAGTGATTATCTTTTCAAATGGCCGAACACAGGGCAGAAACGAATCTGTGGGAATGTCAGCACAGTCGTTTCTGATGCTGGCGACCACACCTGCACGACCTGTTGGCACTTGCTAGTACGTCTTAAATATCGCGACAGAAAGAAATCACGCGACGTCAAATCCGGCGACCAAGCGGGCCAATAAATTGGGTCACTTCTGCCGGTGGGCAACTACGATGCTGAGACCACATACACTGCCGAACGTCCAGGGCAAAATCCTGCAGCAGCACCTGTAATTCCTGTTCCATAAACGTTCGACATTACCGTCTTGCCGTCAATGAAACATGGACCAATGAGTTTGTTCCCGATGATGCCACACCATGAGGTAACCGACTAAAAACGCTGATAGTCAACTTGCTATATACAGTGGGCATTGTCCACACTACAATAATACATGTTATGCCGGTTAACGCTGCCGTTTTACTTTTCTATTCATTGTTTTTCTTTAATGTAAAAATCGGAGAATATATCTCGGCAAAGAACGTGGGGGTCGTTTGCATTTGTTGCGTGCCCATTCATGAAACTCTACCCGGTTATGGAAATCGGCGTCATGAAGTTCTCGATGCAGTGACACGTAACATGGACGATACTTATGACGATGCAGTATTGGACAATACTACCTGCAGACATACCGGAATCGCGTTGTAATTCCCGGGCTCTTATCCGTGGGTTGCACCACTAGTACAGCTATTTCATTAACTTCTCCTGTAACACGTTTGCTTCGTTTCCTTTTGCAGGTCTGTACGCTGCCTTCAGACATAAAGTTGTTCACAATCTGACAGAAGAACGAACGAGAGCGAGCTTTCTCTGGAAAACGCTCTGCAGGCAAGGCAACAGCAGCGTCAACATTTCTCCTGCGTTCTCCGTAAATCTGGATCATTTCATTTTCTTCTCCTGTGTTCGCAACATTCTGTTCTGCGCTCACAGGCAGCACACCGCGCCTGGTACACGCGGCGCTAGGGGACCACAGCACAGCTACGACGCCCGAGGTTGGCTAACAACGGTCCGAGACCGGTTATGTGGAAATAAAGTAATTTACAACTGAAGCGGTATTTTCAGCCTCTGCTATAATGCTCAGTTCCGGCTGTTCGGCCAACAGGATTGTTTGTACAAATACTGCTAACGTTCTTCATTGCATAAATAGTCTTGAATGATGGTACTTTTGTATAAGACATTGAATGTTAATTATGGTGGCATCGCGCTACGTTCGTGTGTAGTGATGTCCACCTATACTTCTATATAAAGACAGCTCGTAGTTTAGTGTTGTATCCAAAAAGTCCGAAAGGTACTTAACAGTTTTACTTCAGAGTTTTGCAGGGTACTCTAATAAATATGAGAAATAGAGCACACACAGCTTTGTCTTGAGAATGTCTTTCTTCCATCACACGACTAGTTTCGGCACCACATTACCCCCACACCCAGATCCCACCACTGCCAAAAGAGTGTTTGCTTTCCTTGGCGCATTTACGGTGGGTTCCATGTTTCAAGCACACTTTGGTTAGCTTTTATCAGGGGTCTTTACTCGACACGGTGTCGAAAGAAAATACTCTTTTGGCAGTGGTGCGGTCGGAAGATGGCGGTAATCTGGCGCCGAATCTAGTCTTGTATTACAGTAAAGACGTCCTCAGAATTGCCGGCCGGTGTGGCCGAGCGGTTCTAGGCGCTTCAGTCTGGAACCGCGCGACCGCTACGGTCGCAGTTGTACTCCTGCCTCGGGCATGGATGTGTGTGATGTCGGTAGGTTACTTAGGTTTAAGAAGTTCTATGTTCTAGGGGACTGATGACCTCAGATATCAAGGCCCATAGTGCTCACAGCCATTTGAACCATTCTCAGGATTCAGTACCGGTGGTACTTTTTCTCATATCATCAGCTGAATTCCCTTGTTCTTGCAAGAAGATGGTCGTCCATAAACTCTAACAAATGTTCAGACAGACACAGACTAAACGTTCTTTAAAATATATGTATATAAATACCTGAGCCCGTAGAGTTTCATTTCGTTTCCTCCTTCGTTTGTGGTTATTTTACGTTTCTTGTCAGGAAGTGTACATCCTTTAGCATGTGGTGTCCGACTATCTAATATTCACTGATGAATAATCACAAGTTACATCTAAAAGTAATCCAGAAATAAATTCATAATTGACGAATAACATTCTATCAGCTCCGTCCCTCTTTCTCATTTGAGTACACACAGTACATGGATATTAGATTTTTTTGTTCTTATTACGTTATTTACTTGGTAAAAAATATACCACATCAAACATTAATGAAGAGCCTCTGTTTCTTTCGCCGCGTTACTCTATTATAATCTCCATCTCTTTTAATGACACTGCAAAATTCCGTTATCAGCGTAGAGTCCTTGTGCGTAGTGGCGTATGGAGGACAGGGTCTGAATTCACTTTCTAGTTTTAATTGTTGTTTGATTGACTCCTAGATTTGTGTGCACCATCCTGTGAGAATCCCTTAATCTACATGAACGTACCATACTAAAAGTCTTAAAAATATATGTTACATATATAAAACAATGTCGGCCCCTGTAATTCACCCATCCACCATTACCCTAAAATGCCTTTTTTTTTATTAATTCATCAATGGCGGAAGATACCAGGATCCGTCGGAAATCTAATTGGATTTTACATTATTCTATTTATCGACAACCGCGTATGCAGCGAACGGACGCTTGTCACTGGAGCAGCTCCCCGAGAGCTCCTGTTCAGAAACAAGGTGAGGGTTGTGAGGGTTTGGATTAAGAAGCTACAGACAAAAATGTCTACCGTTTGTCACTTGCAGTATTCCATAGATACTATACGCTCAAATATTGTTGTTCCTATAAGGAAACGAGTTTCTACCTTCGCCTCCCTCTTTATCCGTCTGATAACTTTTCAAAAGGCTATCTACACTATGTCACATCGTCGAATTACAACCGCGAAACGATCACAATGAATATCTCCGTAATTCGTAAATATGTAGCGCTACGAATATTTGGCTAACAGTGCTTAGTACGTTATAATAGATGATAAATATTCCACAGAAATGAAAGTGAAATCAGATACGCCCCAACGTAGTGTAATAGGCCCTCTGATGTTTTCAATATTACCAGACACTTTAACAGATAATATAATCAGCACTGTAAGATGTTTCGCTAACGATGATGTGACCTACAGCTAAGTATCGTCGTAGATGCATGATCGTAGGGAAACGCAGAACTTCTTGGACGAAATTTCCAATTGGTGCAATGAAAGGAAGCTCCTTGCAGTTATTTACAGATGTAAGATTCAAGATTAATGGTGAAAAAATGATTCAAATGGCTCTGAGTACTACGGGCCTTAACACCTGAGGTCATCAGTCCCCTAGAACTTAGAACTACTTAAACCTAACTAACCTAAGGACATCACACACATCCATGCCCGAGGCAGAATTCGAACCTGCGACCGTAGCGGTCGCGCGGTTCCAGACTGCAGCGCCTAGAACCGCTCGACCACCGCGGCCGGCTAATGGTGATTAGAGCTCGCCAAATCGTGCAGCTATTGAGGAGTAATATTAATTCACGCAGTATCAGGATTAGGGAAGATGCACGAAAAACTTAGATATGTTGAAAGGATTCTGGGCTAGTGCGAAAGTATATGTAAAGTACACTGCACACAAGACCCTACTGCGAGGAATTCAAATATGTGTGTGTGAATTCCTAAGGAGCCAAACTGGTTAGGTCATCGGTCCAAAGACTTACACGCTACTTAAACTAACTCACACTAAGAACAACAACACACGCACCCATGCCCAAGGAAGTACTCGAATCTCCGGCGGGAGGGGTCACGCAGTCCGTGACATGACGCTCTAAACCGCCCGGCCGCTCCGCTCGGCGAGGAATTCTGGGGTATCGCTGGGAGCAAGAAGTACACAAAGAGAAGGAAGCAAAATAACACACGACAGGTGAAGGAAAGAGGGCATAAAAAGCAGTCTAGCACAGGCGACGGTGGTATTCAGGACCAAATTAAATCTACTAGTATCAAACATTCAAACAGCGGCCTTAATTTGGGGAATGAGTTCCTGAAAATGTACGTTTGGTGCACAGCTTTGTGTGGAAGTGAGTCGGCCGAAGTGGCCGAGCGGTTGTAGGCGCTACAGTCTGGAACCGCGCGACCGCTACGGTCGCAGGTTCGAATCCTGCCTCGGGCATGGAAGTGTGTGATGTCTTTAGGTTAGGTTTAAGTAGTTCTAAGTTCTAGGGGACTGATGACCTTAGCAGTTAAGTCCCATAGTGCTTAGAGCCATGTGAACCGTTTTTGTGCAAGTGACCATTTACTATGGTAAAACTGGAGAAGAAGAGACTCGAAGCATTTGAATGTGCTGCTCTAGAAGGACTTCTAGGAATTGTGGATGTTCTTCACAGAATCTTGAAATAAACCTCCTCTACGGCTACCTCTGGTATCGTAGAAGTTATTCCTTGATGTCTCAACAGTCTTCTTATTATGCTCTCGTCTTCTGGTTAATGTTTCCCACATAATCTTTTCCTTGCCGATTCTACAGAGAACTTCAGGAATTCTTACCAGTTTACTTAATTCGCAACGTACTGCTACAGCACCGCATCTAAAAAGCATCGATTAGTTTAACTTCTGGTTTTCCCACAGTTCATTTCCTTTCAATTTTCTGCTATAGACGTACAGTCGTGGACAAAACGAGCGAGACCCCTAGCCTTTTGTCATGCTGATCCGCACGGCTTTAAAGTCTGCTACACAGCATAACAGGCAAGGCGACGAAGTGCTACCAACATACTGTGCACAGGCGTGAAATTGACAAACTATCTGAACTTTTTTAGGCTGTTTTCCATACTTTATAAGACTGTATTAATGATGATTAGTGTGCCCGACCGAGACTCGAACTCAGGACCTTTGCCTTTCGCGGGCACACAGTTTTAATCTGCCAGGAAGTTTCATATCAGCGCACAGTCCGCTGCAGAGTGAAAATCTCATTCTGATTAGTGTGTTAAACACAACACGTAAATATAAGACAGAACTGAAAGAAGAAACGCTAATTGGTATGAACTGTATCAATAAAAATGAATTTCAACTTATCGAGATTAAATAATTGTTTTAGTAAGACAAAGAACCCCAGATCGTTACGAATTAGCAAAATATTATCCGCATTCGGCCGCGAAACGGTCTGTGTCAACGTTCAGACCAGACATACTGGATTACCGTTGCTGACCTACCATGAAAAAGTGCAAATTTAGCAATGCGTGAAGATTCATAACGAAATTCAGTTAAAAATCATTCAGTGCCACACTTAAGACAATTCCATTATTTACAGAAGCGGAAAAAGTAGGCAGTAACATGTATGAAATGCTACAAGAGTGTCATATTTGACATCCACAGGGTGCCAGTATAGAATAAAGGTAGCGATAAAACGAATTGGGGGGCGCGAGAATTTCTTAAAATTACTTTACTGATATTCTGCCTGCGTCCATCGAGATTAGAACCGAAAAGAAACCAGACCTTCCTTTCAATACGCTAGCAGACAACCCAGGCAAACAGCCCTCTATTATTACCCCAGATATGAATAAGCCGGCAATTTCGCAATGAAAATGGCAAAATGATCTGCAGTTTCTGTTGCATAGAGCTTTCTGGACTCAAAAACATGAATTTTCTACCTTTATGTCAGCGCTTATGTGACAGTCATTCGGGATGTTTATCGAAATAACAAAATACTGTTATTAGAGAGTAAATTTAGTAGGATAATTCTGCACCACCCCAGGAAATAAACGGCTACATAACTGCCAAACGTATTCTACACTGTTTCGAATTCTCCACTAGACTCGCCACAGCCAGAAAACGTTCATTAGCCGAAGTGTTTCTTAAGCTAGTTAGAAATGGGAATGTTCGCTCTTCTAAAACGCGGTGGCATTAATACTGGGATGTGAATTACCATGTGTATAGGCAAATGGATTCTATTTGCATTCCTGTAAACGTGATTTGGATCGAGAGCGTAGCTATGATTAATATGCTGATGTATGTACCGCAACTAGAACATTTCGAATAAAGAGTAGGGGGTGTTATTTATGAGGCCCTCATCTTCAGTAGCTGTCGTAGCTGCTTTCGTTGTTAGGATTTCGTCACCTAAACCGGTAAAAACAGAACCCTACTAGTCTCAATTTCTTGACCGTCTATCGGTCTACCCAACCCTTAAGACCCGTTTACTTCCAGAACGGGCAGCCATAATAATCGGAAATGTATCGCACTTCTTGCGGTAACCGGTCCCTTGGTGGTGTAAAAACGTGAGCTTTTATGTCAACGCAAACTAAAGATACGGCCGTTTATGTGAAAAAAATTACGCGAAAGGTCAAAAAATGGCAGCAAGAACTATGCGACCAAAGTGCTTATGTCATCAGCAGCTAGACCTAGAACTACTTAAACCAACCTAACCTAACATACATCCATGCCCGTTGAAGAATTCGAACTGACGGCGCAAGCAGCCGTGCGATCCGCGATATTTCGCCGTTGAAAGCACGGCTAACTCGCGCCGGCAAGCTGTTAATATCATCTGATGTTGCTGAAAAGTTATTTACTTCTGGTGAATGATTTTCTGCGCAGTTTATTTAAGATAGAGTATCTAAAATATATTTGATGTTACGGAAGACGAAGGACGCCTAATTCATTTCCCTCTCTTTATTTATGACGTTAGATTCGCAATCTGAGCATACATATTATCCATAACCACACTTCAGCGCCACACAGAGATGTGAATGAAACACATTGGCGTACACTTGAGATATTTCGTTTCCCATGAAGTGGTGGCAGGCGATGCTGTGGCGTCTTCGAAGCGCGAGCTTCGTCAGTGCATGATATCTCAGCACAGCTGAGCTAACGTTTTCTTCCTGCTGCTAGCCTAATGGACAATGGCAATACTGTAGAATACTTTTGAGAACTATGTGACCATCGATTTATGTTCGTAAGCGCTTCAAAATTATGTTAGTAAATTCACTCGATATTTTTATGTCCTTTAAATTACATTTGCTACATGATTCGCATTGAAGACGTAGGAAATGTCTGTTGTTTGGTCCAGGAAGCACGGTCCAACAGAGATTAATGTTTACATGACATTTATGTTGCGAATTAGTCATCATGGATAACGAAAATGCTCCGTTTTGCTACAGTTGTTTCATAGCTAACAAGGGAACCTCCCAATCGCACCCTCCTCAGATTTCGTTATAAGTTGGCACAGTGGATAGGCCTTGAAAAACTGAACACAAATGAATCGAGAAAACAGGAAGAAGTTGTGTGGAACTATGAAAAACATAAGGAAAATATACAAACTGAGTAGTCCATGTGCAAGATAAGAAACATCAAGGATAGTGTGAGTTCGGGAGCGCTGTGGTCGCGTGGTTAGCCTGAGCAGCTGCGGAACGAGAGGTCCTTGGTTCAAGTCTTCCCTCGAGTGAGCAGTTTACTTTTTTATTTTCAGACAATCATCACCACACGTACTGTTTATCAACAAATGTAGGAAACAATCATACAAATGTTCGACAATCGTTCGATCCTTTAAGGAACTTTCCGATGCCTTACAGTTCGGAAAATATTCATTGACATTGTTATTGAAGTCGCGAGCTGTATTTGCTGGATCCATATTGCCCACGGAATGCATCTCACGTATTTAATGCACTCTCGTCCAAAGTAGCTAACAGTCAACTGCCACCGAGGGAGCCTTGTTAGCAGGAATACTCTCTCTTCCGTGGGCTGTAGTCGACTGACGTTATGTGTTTCGATGTTTGTTTAGGTGTAGCGCCATCATACTACGCCGCAGTTACCTCGCATCGGACGGACGGACGGATAATAATTGTCTGAAAATAAAAAATTAAACATTTCACACGAGGAAATACTTCAACCAAGGACCTCTCGTTCCGCAGCTGCTCACGCTAACCACGGGATCACGGCGTTCCTGAGCTCGCCATATCCTTGATGTTGCCTATCTTGAGCATGGACTACTCAGTTTGCATATTTTCCTTATTTTTTCATAGTTCCACACAACTTCTTCCTGTTTTCTCGATTGATCTGTGTTCAGTTTTTCAAGGCCTATCCACCGTGCCAACTTTTAACTAAATCTGATGGGGGTGCGATGGGGATGTTCCCTTGTTAGTGGTATTGTGTGTTGGTGGCGTTGCCAGTTTACATACTGCGCATGCAACACACAATAAATGCGTTGGATGCCTCCTGTGATCAGTTTACTTGAAAAACGTTTGTTGTCATCGTAATTTATGTAACTTGCTCTCGGACTTCCAATTTGACAATCTCTGGAAAAATTGTTTACCTTGCTAGTCCTAGTTTCAAACATTGTCTGACAGAAAACGTAAGCATGAAGGAGTCAGTAAAAGCAATTGTTCGCTGTTATAGCAAACTTTTGAATCCACTGGGCACTTGAATTCTCTATACTGATTCTGAGAGTTTTGTTAGTTCTCTTGTTATTTACTGTCTCTATGTCATCCGTGAGAATAAAATTAAAGGCAGTTGGATTAGGTTCCTGATCTATAAACTATGATTTAACATTCTGCGCTGCTAAATAAATTTTGAAGATTATGTTCTTTACGTAAAACAGAGTATCGGTTTCAGTCCTAGGATTGACGATAAACTTCAGAAATACAATTACAGAATAGTGGCATATCGATTATGGCTCCTCACCATCAGCAGTAGTTGTTACCCATAGTTTCGGATTTGCTATTTTACCGTCGTTACCCTTTAGAGACCAATCTGATATTTCCACAACGCCATTTTTTACTTGCTTCTTAATACCTCCTACAACTACACATTTGTTGAGAATATTAACTGTTAAATACGCTATTCCACAAATTAAAAACTTCCAGTTGTTCTTCATATCTTGAAACTTACTACCGTTGACTTTCACTGAAGAAAAGATACATAATAATAAAATGAAATCAAAGATCAGAATGTCAAAGCATAGTGTGAATTGTTAAAATAAATGAACTAAAAATCATCTACTTGTCTAAAACACGTTACTCTTCCAGAGAACTTCGGCACCTCTCAAAATTTTTTACACCTCTGATGTTTAGTCACATGTGGACAAATAGTGGGTCTTATGATGCAGCACTGTTTAGCCGTCACAAAATACAGCCTAAAAAATCAGTAAATGAAACTATTCTTCTCCTGTTGCTCCGAATTGCATATACCAACCGCCTTTCCTACGACAACGACTGAAAGTATATTGGGTATTGTTTTTTTCTCTGCTTTTTCTGGCCTCCTTACCTCTCCTTCTAGCCCAACTTTTGTTCTCCAGTTACGCCTTCATCGGCAAGCTTCTCCTCAATATTTTTCATTTGTGCTGAATTGTTTTGTACCTTCCTCTCATATACACGCGTGTCATGTATTTTTTAGAGACTGCATGAATATATAAGGCGAGTATTTCTTCTCTTAGCATAGTAAATATTACATATCTTGCTGAGTTGATTTGTTTGGCCACATTCCACTTACTGCGCGTCTTTGAAATTATATAAACTATACGTCCGTAAAAAAAAAGCACTTGAAACATCTGTTGGAGCTGACTGGTGAAGGGCTGAAAAAAAAAAAATAAAACACCTCTGCTGGTTCTGCTTAGTATCGCGTATAGCCTCCTCCGGTTTCCACAACAGCTCGAAGTCTGTTGGTCATTGAGCCCACAACTCGAGCCACATAACTAGGAGATTCAAGTAACTCATTCCAAGCGTCATTAATCATATCAGAAAGCTGTCGGCGAGTCGACGCTGACTGCCCCTTTTCTCGTATTACTCTGACCATTTCTGCACAAATATTCTCAATGGGATTCCTTTAGGTGGCCATTCCATTACAGTAATATTACTATGGTCGTCGAACCATGAATAGGCGATCGATCTTGTTGGAACATGATCTGATCATCGCCAAATCTTGCTGTCACAGAAGGCAACATCACGTTCTCCAGAACTGATATGTAATTACGCGCATCGAATCTTCCTTTCACTTCCCACAGGAGCTCACACCCTTCGGCCGACATCCATGCCCATACCGTGGTTAGCACACTGGACTCGCATTCGGGAGGACGACGGTTCAATCCCGTCTCC
Source organism: Schistocerca gregaria (assembly GCF_023897955.1). Classification (NCBI taxonomy): domain Eukaryota; kingdom Metazoa; phylum Arthropoda; class Insecta; order Orthoptera; family Acrididae; genus Schistocerca; species Schistocerca gregaria. Next base: position 349,955,327 of record NC_064922.1, on the reverse strand, counting down.
GGCCATCCTGATTTAGGTTTTCCGTGATTTCCCTAAATCGTTTCAGGCAAATGCCGGGATGGTTCCTTTGAAAGGGCACAGCCGATTTCCTTCCCAATCCTTCCATAACCCGAGCTTGCGCTCCGTCTCTAATGACCTCGTTGTCTACGGGACGTTAAACACTAACCACCACCGCCACCACCATGCCGTACCGTTACCGACTCCCTACCACTCCTTCGGCAACTGTAAATATATTTTCGATTATACCTAGCACCTTTAGGCCGGTAAACAAGTACTTTTACGTCCGTAAGAATCACTCGCCTCCAAAACTGCAGAGTTTTGTCGACATTTTCAGCAGCAACAGCAAGGCGAGTTTCTCTGTAGGAAACAGTCAATGTCTGTTTCACAGCAGCGCTTCTTGCTCTCAGTCCACCTTCGCTTAGACGACGAGTGACGGTCATACTGCTAACATTGAGACCCAAAGTCTGCTGAATTTGTCGTGCGTTGACAAAAGGGTGGTTCTCACTGAAACGGCGTATCTGCCGATCCTGAGCTGCTGCTGTTTTGCAGCGACGGCCATGAGGCCTCCCATTCAGGTTACCACTCTCTTCCTTTCGTCTGATCCACCTGGCTACCGCCTACTTGTGAAGACCCATAGTTCTTGCTATATAGCCATATGAAGATCCATCTGCATGGAGTGCTATTATAGCGCCCTTGTCTGCCTCAGCCAGATGGCCCATTTAGCGTTGACTGAATGATTCGTCGCGGTTAATATCTGATGCGAAAACAGCGCTAGCAGCAAACAGACTGCCTCCTCCACGATGGCAGCCACAACGCAGAGGCCAAGTATGTGTAACACGGAAATAGATGGCATAAACGAGAGATCGCAAGCCCGTACCCGTGTCATTACATAGTGGAGCAACTTAGAATCTATAATTTTTCTCAGAAGGGACTGGTCCACTCTTGTCATGTCTTATGCTGATAAATATTACATGAAGTGAAATGTTTAAGTTTTGCATATGCGGCAGGCCTAACGCAAGAAACATTTCTGAAATATCTGAGGCAACCTGAAGAACACATCGTGAATTTTAGCTGTAGAAGGTTGCCTTATAAGAAGGAAAACGTGTTTATCCCCGTTCGCCGTGTTTCCAAGTGGCGCATTTTACTCAGAGGCATACATAATTCTCGCCGGGCGTATGAAGCGACTCGACTAACGAGGGGAAATCGCCAGGTGTCATAGGCTGATTGTCCGGAAACTTTGCTCAGTGAAGGAGAGGACAAAGTAAGCGAACATGTGTTTCGACTTATCTGCAGACACTCGACCGATTCTGAGAAAACGACGGTCAAAGTTATGAACGCGCTGTTGCTATAGTGTAGATACCTTCTGCAGCCGAGAACGCAACTGAAGCGGTGGCTCAGTGGCTACCGTCGTTCCTTCTTGACTTTGATTCCCGTGTTCGAGACCATATTGGTTTTTTTTATTATTATTTTTCCTGCCTGTCTATCGTAATTATCTACAAATGTTTTTTCTAATTTATGTTGAAATAATGTTGTCATTATTCACCAATTAACTTTATGTGTAATTAATGAATTAAAAAAATAATAAACGAATGAGACAAGCTGATCTAAAATCATCTGGTCTGCCTCATGTATCGTTATATCCAAATGGTTTATAAATGTTAATCTACATTCAGATCCGATGATGGCACCTTTAGTGTGTTAAACCGGTTATCCAGTAAACAGTATTGAAGCGATCTTGGCTTCTAAATTATTTCTACAACAGAGTGATCGCCCCACTACACACTATGTGTTCCCTTTTTAACTTCTTTCTTTACACAGTAAATTAACTGACGGTTAACGGCAACAGTGTTTCAACATAAACTGGAATAAACATTCGTAGATAATTCAGTGAGTAGGGAAGGAGGGGGGAGGGGGGGAGGAAAAACCAGGTTTCGAACTCGTAGTGCAAAGTTCCGAAGTCGCTATGGTAGCCGCAGAGCCACCGCTTCAGTTGAATCCTTGCCCGCTAAGAGGTATCTACACTATAGCAATGTTGTTGTTGTTGTTGTCATCAGTCCTGAGACTGGTTTGATGCAGCTCTCCATGCTACTCTATCCTGTGCAAGCTGCTTCATATCCCAGTACCTACTGCAACCTACATCCTTCTGAATCTGCTTAGTGTACTCATCTCTATGGCTCCCTCTACGATTTTTACCCTCCACGCTGCCCTCCAATGCTAAATTTGTGATCCCTTGATGCCTCAAAACATGTCCTACCAACCGATCCCTTCTTCTAGTCAAGTTGTGCCACAAACTTCTCTTCTCCCCAATCCTATTCAATACCTCCTCATTAGTTACGTCATCTATCCACCTTATCTTCAGTATTCTTCTGTAGCACCACATTTCGAAAGCTTCTATTCTCTTCTTGTCCAAACTAGTTATCGTCCATGTTTCACTTCCATACATGGCTACACTCCAAACAAATACTTTCAGAAACGACTTCCTGATACATAAATCTATATTCGATTTTAACAAATTTCTCTTCTTCAGAAACGTTTCCTTGCCATTGCCAGTCTACATTTTATATCCTCTCTACTTCGACCATCATCAGTTATTTTACTTCCTAAATAGCAAAACTCCTTTACTACTTTAAGTGTCTCATTTCCTAATCTAATTCCCTCAGCATCACCCGATTTAATTTGACTACATTCCATTATCCTCGTTTTGCTTTTGTTAATGTTCATCTTATATCCTCCTTTCAAGACACTGTCCATTCCGTTCAACTGCTCTTCCAAGTCCTTTGCCGTCTCTGACAGAATTACAATGTCATCGGCGAACCTCAAAGTTTTTACTTCGTCTCCATGGACTTTAATACCTACTCCAAATTTTTCTTTTGTTTCCTTTACTGCTTGCTCAATATACAGATTGAATAACATCGGGGAGAGGCTACAACCCTGTCTCACTCCTTTCCCCACCACTGCTTCCCTTTCATGCCCCTCGACTTTTATGACTGCCACCTGGTTTCTGTACAAATTGTAAATAGCCTTTCGCTCCCTGTATTTTACCCCTGCCACCTTTAGAATTTGAAAAAGAGTATTCCAGTCAACATTGTCAAAAGCTTTCTCTAAGTCTACAAATGCTAGAAACGTAGGTTTGCCTTTTCTTAATCTTTCTTCTAAGATAAGTCGTAAGGTCAGTATTGCCTCACGTGTTCCAACATTTCGACGGAATCCAAACTGATCCTCCCCGAGGTCTGCATCTCGGGGAGGATCAGTTTTAGCGCATTGAAAACTTTGACCGTCGTTTTCTCAGAAGCGGCAGAGTGTAAGCAGATAAGCGGAGACACGTGCTCGCTTATTTTGTCCGCTCTTTCACTGAGCGAAGTTTCAGCAAGATCGGGGTGTGACACTTGGCGGGTCCCCTCGTAAGTGGTGTGCGTTGGGATTCAGTAGACAGAATGCGTCCACTTTCCTCGGCTACTAATTGACATGTTTGGAAACTTTCTTTCTTGTAGTGGCACTTTGCATTATGAGGGCTGGTTTTCCTGATAACGATCTACTAATGGACTTTGCTCCCAATTTACGTTACTGTGTTGTAGACCTACTGCAACTACTTAAACCGGAAATATTTGTTTATTTGGATACCCCGCTTCTTAGTTGCTACATTTCGCTATAATATTTTCATTTGTTTCAAAACAGCAAGTTCAGATGACCACTGCAACTTGGTAACATCAGTAACAATTTAATACTTTGGAACAGTTATGTGTGGTGTACGAGGAGTGTACTCTGTTGAATGAGGAATACATAAAACACGAAAGCTGCGTCCAATGACAATAATTAACTTTAGGTTACATGACATAACACAAGTCGAAGCACTGTCAATTCATCTCAGTGCCCAGTAAAACGTAAACTGGAACGATCGAAAACATACGTTTGTCCGTCCACTGCTATAATAGCCTTGACAGAGGTGATTGACTGTGCACGCAAAAACGCCCAAGAAACGGTAGCACGATTTGTAGTGTCACGAAATAGACGAAATAGGGGAGAGAGGGTCCCAGATTTGATAATCGAGTTGAGGTAACATTCATGAAAACAAAAGCATTTTTCGTTGCCGCGAAATCTTTTCACGAAATTTCAGTCACCAACATCTGTCCTGAATGCCAAAACATTATTTCCTCGGGAACTTACACAGGAAGAAACCATAGGAATAATGTAATTCAAGGCTCGCAAGAAAAGATTTAAGTGGTCCTTTTCCCCGTACACTGTTAATGAGTGGGACGGTGCAGAAATAGTCCGAACCTTCTGCCAGGCACGTAATTCTGGATTGCAAAGAAATCCTGTTGATGTATTCATGTAGATTTAACAACGAAAATATGTTGTAATTGCGACATGTGACTTTCATATGATTTGAACATCGAAGTTGTTTGCTGTTTATTTACTTTTTGTTCGTTGGTTTAGCCATATACAAACACCTAGGGGCGTTAAATTGATATTGAAATAAAGTGTCATGCGTGGACCAATAAGAATAAATTCTTACCTACTTGTTATGGTACTGCAGTATCTGCGAGCGTCTTCGGAAGTGGATATCGCATACGACGTTCCTAGGGTGTTTATAAAATGGATATTGCAGACGACTTCGAACAAAGTTTGAACGTAGCTTCGTAAAACTTCCGTGATCAAACGATCTGAATTGCTAGCGAATAAAGTTTATCCTCACTAGATAGTATATATTATCATTATACATGAGGTGAATAGGGTTTCGCCGGTTGCGGTGGCCGAACGGTTCCAAGAGCTTCAGTCACGAACTGCACGGCTGCTTCAGTCGCAGGTTGGAATCTTACCTCGGGCAGAGATGTCTGTGATGGCCTTAGGCTAGCTAGGTTTAAGTAGTTCTAGGACTAGGGCCTGATGACCTAAGCAGTTTGGTTGCATAGTTCTTGCAGCCATTTTTTGACCTTTCCCGCAAATTTTCTTCACATAAACGGCCGTATCTTTAGATTGCGTTGACATAGAAGCTCACTCTTATACACCACCAAGGGACGGTTACCGCAAGAAGTGCGATACATTTCCGCTTATTATGTCTACCCGTTCTGGAGGTAAACGGGTTTTAAGGGTTGGGTGGACCGATAGACGGTCAAGAGACTACTAGGGTTCCGCTTTTACCGGCTTAGGTGACGAAATCCTAACAACGAAAACAGCTACGACAGCTACTGAAGATGAGGGTTGCATAAATAACACTCCCTACTCTTTATTCGAAATGTTCTAGTTGCAGTCGATACATCAGGATATTAATCGTAGCTACGCTTTCGATCCAAATCACGTTTACAGGAATGCAAATAGAATCCAATTGCCTATACACGTGGTAATTCACATCCCAGTATTAATGCCACCGCGTTTTAGAAGCACGAACATTCCCATTCGCAGGTTCGAATCCTGCTTCGGGCATGGATGTGTGTGATGTCCTTAGGTTAGTTAGGTTTAAGTAGTTCTAAGTTCTAGGGGACTGATGACCTCAGCAGTTAGTCCCATAGTGCTCAGCGCCATTTGAACTATTTATTAGAAATATTATCTTCACTTCTAAACTAGCTGCGTGTTGCAAGAAAATTGAATACGTCAATATTTGTATATGGCGTTACTACTTAACACCTCATCCAAGCTAACAAAGAACATGTACGGTGTAAATTCGGCGTTTACAAACAATATCGACGGCAGTGAATGTGAGGCTTTATTTTTAACATCTAATCATCAAAAGAAAAGTATCAACAATTGAGGAATTTGTTCATGAGAAATATTCCACAATTATTTCTTTTAATTTTATTTGCCATATTATTTCTTTTAATTTTATTTGCCATATTGGACCCATCACTTTGATTTGTACGACTTAACATAAAATTCGTATTTAGTGTGCTAACAGTTTTGTACTTGATGCATTTTAGTGACACTCGTCCGTTATTGGTTCCGTTCCGGCGCTAAAGACTACACTGTGGAGCGCCCATAACACCATATCCATCCATGGTAAAAACTCTCAAGAAATCATTTCTAGTTAAATTAATTATTTCTTTCGAATTTTCTCCGTCCTGTTCTATTCGACATTTTAAATGTATTTATTTTCGTATCAAGAAGCTAAAAATCCACAAGCTAAAAATCCACGCCACACCAGTTTGTGTACAAATTGAAATTCGAATTCCAGCTATATTTTTCCGATTCAGGTGCTAAGCGCAGATATAGGCGACTACAGAATCCAACAATCTGGATGCTCTGGAGCAACTTCACGGAACTGTTGTGTATTATGATGGTCCTGAAACGTAAGCGTGAGAAACGGATATCGTGTTGTAAGTGACATGGTTACCAACGTCGAAAGTTGACAAAACGAGTTAAAATTGTAATCTAGTCCTTATAAGAGTATTGTGCAGTATTAGTCAGCGAAATTGAAGGATTACTTATGACTGAATATGACGGAAATAACTAAATGAGAATAACAATATATTGTTGAAATAGGTGTACGTGTTTTTGCGTAAGACTGGATTCACATGGTACTGGGCATAAAAATGGAAATTCCTGAAAACTGATACGCAATACATGTTATATTTACTGACGTAGTTACAAACTTGCGTGTAAACAAAAGGATAAAAATAAATACACTGCCGCGAAACCTACTGGTAAATTGAATCTGTGTGCAGGAGCAGGACTCGAATCTAGGTCTTTTGCAAATTGGCTGGGAAGTTTCAAATCAGCACACACTGCGTTACAGAGTAAAATGCTCTTGCAATGCAATAGCATAATGTAGTATTTTACATGAATTCTCTAAAAAACTGTTCGTCAATAAAATCAGTTTCACTTTTCTTATCAATGTCGTGTTTACATCATCATTTGCTTCCTCTAGATTGGTACTTAGTCCATGTTCGTGATGTTTTTCTGGTAGCTGACTGGTGCATCCGATGGTCTCCGAGCCAATACGCCCTGATCAGGAAGTTACGGCTGTGGAAATAGCAATATGGCCGCGCAGGAAATTACAGTATCGACACGTCAAAAAAGTAAGCGCAAAACGCAAGCCACGCCGATAGGTATATTTTTGGCTAAGCCTTCTGCGCAGTTATCTAGACTTGGCACTAGCGCATTTTCCATTCCTTTTTAATTTTCGCTTCAGACAGAGACCATTTCACCAGAAACAATTATTTCACATAATGATAGAAACAGAACATTGGTCTGACTGCATTACAGAGTATATAATAAAACTGAATGAGATAAGTAGTGAATAGAGTACACTAGCCTGATTACATTATAATAAAAACTAATAAATTTCAATATACAGTCCAGTTATGTACATAAGCAATGAAACATAATAAAATAACCTCAAATTTTAAACTTCCCTTTTGCAAATACGGATGAAACGGAAAATACACCTGGCAACGGACATTTTTATGGAAGTAAGAGCTATTCTACGAGAAAAATAGCCCTTAATTCTTTAAGTACTCTTCCATCTTAGCTACGCCAAACTGGGCAACTGTTAGGACGAAAAACAGGAATTGTACCAACGCCCTGAAAGACTCTGTAATTGTGCTTCTTTCTCGTGTCCGCTGCAGTGTTGTTTCTAAGGCACATCAGACACTTAGCGAAAAAACTCTCCTTTGGGTACACTTGTAGAGTCGCTCATTGAGTTTAATTTTTAATATCCTGTTGTAATTCGTCCGCGTTTTGAATAAATGCTACTGCAGACGTTCTGAGCGAATTGTTCAAATGAATTCTTCTTGGGAAATAAGCCGAATGATGTGTGCATTATGTCGTGGCGGAAATACCTTTCAAAGATTATAGGTAGCTGTGTGTAGAAATCATAGCCAATAAATGTCTCATTTTATCACAAACACTTAGCAAAATTTGATCATCCTTGCTAAAGTTCGTAAAACATAACATTGCGTAGCAATGAAGAAGTGTCTTACCTCATCGTACTGAAAATACGTTCGAAATACGATACTGAAAGACACTTTTTGCAGCACTTATGGTAACAGAGGTTCAGCATTCGTGAAGACCTCCGTTCTCTCCAAGTAAGAGGGATATGGTAAGTATTTATACTCGTACATTCCTAATGCATGCAAAGAGGTCTGCGTTTGGGAACTAAGCATATTTCGAGGAGCAACGCATGTACGTATGTTAAAGTACCATTCCCACACCAAGGAAATGAAGAAGTAAAATTACTTGTCGTACTTTCCTATGTCTGCTCCTGCAATACTTAAGGCACTAGACGGAAAACTAAAGTAAATTATGTAACATGGACAGCAAGTTGCAATATCATAAGACAGAGAAAGTAAAGGAGAGCGATCTCTATAGCATCGTAAAAAGGCTTCCAAAATAGTTTTATTGCCGAGACTCCAGTTAATACTTATCCTTATTGCTAGTTTCCGCATAGTTATATTGCCACATTTAGATTCTAGGTGTTGCTGATATGTTACAAGGTTTGTAATTATCACATGTGATAACGAAAAATTGTTAACTCGCTTTTACATACCTGAGGATAGGTCACGCATAAAGTTTCTACGTGTGGGGTGCATCCATCACGACATTGAACATATGGAGTTAAACAGTGAAATTAAAAATATTAAGTAAAAGAATGTGCTTAAAACGTTTATGGTGTCCACACTAAAATAATGTTTACATTACAGAAAAGACACTCCCATACAATGCGTGCAATACATATTATTATGTACGATACAGCTTGGTGGTACTTGTTGTAATATCTACGCCTATATTTTATTCAGTATAATATTCACGACAGCATTGTGTGTGGAATATGAATAATCATTAATCGTATTCTCGTGAAATTAATAAAAAGAACTTCATGTTAATAAAATAATTACTGATTATCAATGACATAATTTAATATTTTGTAAAAATTATACCTCAGACAATACCCATGGAAAAAAATAATGAAAATCTCAATCTTTTGTTATCTACGCTTCTTCTAGAAAAACCCTTCGTCTTGTTCGAGCTATTCAACTGAGCGGATGTGATAAGTGTCTCGTAAGGCACAGATCTGTAGAAAACTGTATTATGTTGCTAATTTAATATTTTAAAAATAGAGTTTATGTGTCTTCTTTGTTTGGAGTTATTTTATTGTAATTCTCGTCTTATATAAGTGTTATTTTCCTGCTCAGCTACAAAAGTGCACAGACATTAGCGCTATTGATCTACACCGCGGTTTATTTCTAAATACTGAATAATAAGCGATTAACATTGAGAAATACTTTCAAATGTTAATTCATACAGTGAAGTTACATGAAGATTTAATATGTATTATTTGTTAGTAGTAAAACAAGGCTTGAAGTAGAATCGATAAGTGATTGTCTCATGTTAGCCACCATCTTAGTGAAATATTGCAGCGGCAGTTTGAAATTGATTTTCTATACAGACATAAATGTTTTTGGTCATAATTGCGACAATAATTGTGTACTGGTGACCCAGAACCCACTCTGAGGTAATACATTCCAGTTAGACTGTGAATACAGTGAGCTATGACTGCAAACAGCATATTACGTGAAATAAATTATTATCTACTGATGTAAGAAGCCTGGTTATTTCTTAACAACTTTTATGAAATATTTTGACAATAAAACTTCATCATCGTTGAGTGCGTATGGTATTGTGTGACAAAACTGTTCATTTTGCTTAAAGAAAAGAGTTGCAACCTCGAATAACAGTAGCGTTAAATTCGATAAACGATCTGCAACTCGTGAAGACACTACTATACAACAGCTCCGAAAATTACTAAAAATCATTACTCTTGTTTAGTTCAGATTACGTATCATACATTTAGCTTGCTTGTGGAAGAGCTTTGGAGACGAAGGAAGGTTTCAGACTGATTACACACAGAAGAGCCAAAGAACCTGGTACACCTGCTTAATTGTGGGGCACACGCGAGCACGCTGAACTACCTCAACACAACGTGGCATGGATTCGAATAATGTCTGAAGTAGTGCTGGAGGGAACTGATACAATGAATACTCCAGGGCTATCCATAAATCCGTAACAGTGGAGATCTCTCCTGAACAGCACGTTGCAAGGCACCCCAGATATGCGCAATAATGTTCATGTCTGGGGGGGGGGATTGGTTGCTAGTGGAAGTGTTTGAACTCAGAAGAGTTTTTCTGGAGAATTTCTACAAATTATGGTCATGTGGGGTGTTGCATTGTCCTGCTGGAATTGCTGAAGTCCGTCGCAGTACACAATAGACATGGATGGATGCAGGTGATCAGACAGGATATTTACGTACGTGTCACCTGTCAGAGTCGTATCTAGACGTATGAGGCTCCAAATCCACATGTCCCACACCATTAAGGAGCCACCAACAGCTTAAACAGTCCCCTGCTGATATGCAGGCTCCATGGATTCATGAGGATGTCTCCATGCCCGAACATATCCATCTGCTCGATACAATTTGAAACGAGACTCGTCTGGCCAGGCTACATGTTTCCAGTCATTAACAGTCTAATGTCGGTGTTGATGGACCCATGAAAGGCGTAAAGTTTTGTATTGTGCTGTTATCAAGGGTACACTAGTGGACCTCCGGCTCAGAAAGCCCATATCGATGATGTTTCGTTGATGGTTCGCCTGCCACTTGTTGATGGTCCAGCATTGAAACCTGCTGCAATTTGGAGAAGGGTTGCACTTCTGTCACGTTGAACGATTCTCTATAGTCGTCTTTGATCCTGTTCTTGCAGGATCCTTTTTCCGGGAGCAGCGATGTCCTAGATCTGAAGTTTTGCCGATTCCTGATGTTTATGGTACACTCGTGAAATGGTCATACTGGGAAATTCTCACTTCATCGCTACGTCGAAGATGCCGTGTCCTATCGCTCGTGCGCTGACTAAACACCACGTTCAAACTCACTTAAATCTCGATAACATACCATTGTAGCAGCAGTAACCGATATAACAACTGCGCCTTACACTTGTTTATATAGGCGTTGTAGACCGCAGCGGCGTATTCTAAAGTTTACATATTTCTGTATATGAATACGCACACCTAAACCAGTGTGTTTCTTTGGCTCTTCAGTGCATAATGATAAGACATCGATTTCGGAAACATGTTTTAAATTGTAAGGCATTTCCAGGGGAAGATGTGGACTATGACCACAATTTACTGATTATGAACTGCAGGTTAAATCTGTAGAAACTGTAAAAAGGCAGGAACTTTCGGAAACTGGACCTGGATAAACTGAAAGAAGCAGGGGTTGTAGAGAGTTTCAGAGGGAAGGAAAATGGGTAGCTTTGAAACAGTGAAGGCAGCAGATCAATTTGGTAGAAAGACGAGGGCTAGTAGAAATCATGGAGTAAGATAAGAGATACTGAATTTAATCGTTCAAAGAAGAAAATATAAAAATGCAGTAAGTGAAGCAGGCGAAGGAACATAAACGTCTAGAAAACGAAATTGACAGGAAGTGCAAAATTGCTAAACAGGAATGCCTAGAGGACAAATGTGAGGATGTAGAAGCATATATCACTAGGGGAAATATAGATGCTGCCTACAAAAAAATTAATGAGACGTTTGCAGAAATGAGAACCACCTGAATGGATATCAAGAGCTTAGCAGGAAAACCACTCCTAAGCAAAGAAGAGAAATCACAAAGGTGGAAGGAGTATAGAGAGTCTATGCAAGGGAGGTATACTTGGGGGCAGTATTATGGAAATGGAAGAGGACGTAGGTGAAGATCAGAAGGAACATATAATACTTCGTGAAGAATTTGACAAAGCACCGGAAGACCTAAGTCGAAACGAGGCCACGGGAGTGGACAACATTCCATTGGAGCTACTGACAGCTTTGGGAGAACTAGCCATGAGAAAAACCTTTCATCTGGTTAGCAAGCTGTATGAGACAGTCGAAATTCCCTCAGACTTCAAGAACAATGTAATAATTCCAGTTCCAAAGAAATCAGGTGCTGATGGGTGTGAATATTACCGAACTATTAGTTTAATAAGTCATGGCTGCCAAATGCTATCACGAATCAGTTACAGAAGAATGGAAAAGCCGATAGAGGCAGATCTTGAGTAAGATCAGTTTTGATTCCGGACTAATGTTGGAACACGCGAGACAATACTGACCCTACGAGTTCTCATAGCAGTTAGTTTAAGCAAAGGCAAACCTACATTTATAGCATTTGTAGACTTAGGCAACGCTTGTGATAGTGTTGACAGGAATACTATCTTTGAAATTCTGAAGGTAGTAGGAGAACCATACAGGGAGGGAAACGCTATTTATAATCTGTACAGAAATCAGACGGCAGTTGCAAGAGTCGAGGGGCACGAAAGGGAAGCAGTGGTTGAGAAGGGAGTTAGAGAGGGTTGTAGCCTATCCCTGATGTAATTCAATCTGTATACTGAGCCAGCAGTAAAGGATACAAAAGAAAAATTTAGAGTAGAAATTAAAGTCCAGGAAGAAGAAATAAAAATTTGAGGTTTGCCTATGACATAAATCTGTCAGAGACAACAGAGGCCTTGGAAGAGCAGTTGAGCGAAACGGACATTCTCGTGAAAGTGTAATGTAGCAAAGTTATTACGAGATGACATTCGTGGCAGTAAGGAACGCAGCTGTTTGGTACAGCGAGAGCTGTACTTAACGGCTGTCAATATAAACGGCAGTCAATATAAAGATTCATACCCTCTACGAATCTAAATATTCCATGTTAGTTATTATCCAATGTTGTTTAAATTTGGTACACAGCCTTTTGTTATTAATGGAATGATCCTGTCAAAATTTCAGATTTTTATTTATTATAGTACCGGAGACAAAGAAAATTACTTAAAAGTGCTGAAACCCATGCTTGTTTTATAAAAACATGTTAGGAACAAATACAGATTGACCTGCATTATCATTTGAAGCCATTACAAAGTTATCAGTGTATAAAAATCACTTAAATAGAATTTTCTTTTTTAACACTTTAGTCAATGTGCATTACGTAATACAAAAGTCGCTCAAAATTATTATTTTAATATATTTTGTTCTGAGAGTGAGTGAGAATGATTGACAGAGTGTATATGGGACATACGTTAAAACTTAATATGTCATTTTTCATAAAACCTTGTACAAATAGACCGTGGGAAAGGTATGGTGCAACCATGATTCAGATGACGTATGGGGGTGTGAGCTTGCTTTTGTATAAAAGCAGCCAGAATGAAAGAGGCGGAATAAGATTATTTATCAATTTGAAGAATATCTCACATTTCACTTATTTTGATTAAACAAAATACTAGAAACTGAAATTTTAATGACGTTAAATACTACCAGATTATTGATTGAATAAGGCAAGTTTTGCCGTAAGAATGATCTGGAAGGAACATTCTGATTGGTCGTTTAGTTCAACAACCAATCAGAATTAAGATGTTCCCGTGAGAATATAGTGGAGTGGGTAGTGAGTATAATAGCTTGTGATAGTCACTTGCTAACTGGCCTACGGATATCACCAAGTTAGGTAGATCGTTAAAAATACTCTGAGAAATGAAGAAATAGCTAGTTAATTGCGGATCGAATACCTCGTGACTGAAGTGACTGGAGTTACGAAAATTTTTATAAAAGTTTGGTGTTTCTAAATTAAATTATTTGAAAGTTATTAGCGTGTGAACTTTCTGGTCGTAGTAACAGTTCCGCATGGCATGATTCGTGCTCTGTACGGAAAACTTTGGCAAGCACTTCTTACTAAGAAGACCACTGAAACGACCGAACGTTTAACTCGCGAATAGTTGTGGGTCAGCACCTGGTAGAACGTGAAATTTAGTCGGGTCGGACGTGCAAAAATTCTGGCTGCTTTTCGAGTAAAACTTTGTTGTACAGACAGTGATCATTGAATGACAAAGCATTACCATATTAAATACGGACTTAAACAATTCATGTGTTTCCATATGAATAAAAAGTAGATTCAATCTAATTTTAAATGCTTTCTGCTAGTAGAACGCCCGATTTTTTAAATATGAATTTTCAGGAACTGACTTTCAACTCGAGTTACGTGGCCTCTGTGTGGTAGGTATTAGGTAGTGGAAAAGGAGGATATAAGGTGAACATTAAGCAAAGCAAAACGAGGATAAAGGAATGTAGTCGAATTATATAAGGTTATGGTAAGGGAATTAGATTAGGAAATGAGACCCTTACAGTAGAAGATGAGTTTTTTCTGCCTGGGCAGCAAAATAAGTGATGATGGTCGAATTAGGGAGGATATAAAATGTAGACTGGCAATTGGAAGAACAGTTCTTTTGAAGAGAAATTTGTTAACGTCGAATGTTGATTTAAGGGTCAGAAAGTCCTTCACGGAAGTATTTGTATGGAGTGTAGCCATGTTTGGACAAGATGAGATTAGAAGCTTTGAGATGTGATGCTACAGAGGAATGCTGAAGTTTAGAGGGGTATATCATGTAACTCATGAGGAGGTACTGAATAGAAATGGGAAGAAAAATTTGTGGTACAATCGAACTAGAAAAAGGGATCGGTTGTTAAGGCATATTCAGAGAGATCAAGGTATCACATTTTCAGTACTAGAGAGAAGCGTGGGGGGTAAAAACCGTACAGAGAGACCAAGAGGTTTATACGGTAAGCAGATCCAGAAGGATGTATGTTGCAGTAATTACTCGGAAATGAAGAGGCTTACACAGGACAGAGTAGCATGGAGTGCTGCATCAAACCAGTCTTTGGACTGAAGACCACAACATCGAGCCTGTATGTGGCCGCTGTGGGCAGTGGATAACAAGATTGGAGATTCACCGGTGGCCTTACATGGCAAGCTGCCCGAGCTTGTATTGCCTCGATGTGTCTGGTCCATGAAGTTCATGCAGTGACTGCAGTTTGGTGTAGGTGAGTTGCAGGACTGAAATCGAATCGGCCACATCTTCTGCGAGTCGGCGGCTTGTCTCCGTGGGAAATGGATAAGAAGTCTATGGCAGGTCGCAGGGGCAGGCATAGGCGCGACAAACAAGCTTGTTTGATGTCAGCAGGAGTGGCTCAGTTTGAGCCAGCGTCTGTATGGGGTCATGCAGGGGAGTACGAGTGACCTCTAGTCGGCGTGAAGCAAATAGGTGCAACAGGCACTTGGGATATGCGAACAAAGGTAAAAACACCCAGAGGGATCCTCAGATGCGACGTGTGGAGTCAGAGTGCATATCGTCACAGAGCACCGAGGCAGTGAGTTTGAGGACGGCCAATACAGTAGACTGCTGTAAACACGACGCACCGTCTAGCCAGAGTAGCGGACAGGTATTTGTCTATGTACGTCCAGAAGTCCCACACCATAACCACACAACCACGACGCTATTTCTGTACCCTACAGCTCCATACTGCACTTATTGTCCTTGGGTTTTTCGCTGTTTCTAATTTAATTTTTTTTTCACAATCCAATATACCTTATTCCTGTTTTCAGGCTTGATCTGTGCTAAGTTTTGGACGAGCAGTCTTACCACTAAATCTGAGAGGCGTCCGATGAGGAGATTCCCTTGTAAGAGCTGATAAATTATTGTAATTTCAGTAATGCGCTAGTTCCGGAACGATGTTTCGACAAGTTTCTTGCATGTCATTGTGTGGTGAAAATCTGAGGCCTTTCAGATAATGTTATTTATCTGTTCGCGTTCCAGAAGGAGAAATGAGCACTCGTAAATGGAAATCCAAGTTTCACTACACATATCATTCCATTAACAAATAACAATGATATTTCAGCCGTGATATGATTGTAGAACTCCGATTGATCGTTTCGGTAGTTAAATGCTGTCTACTGTACTTTAAAATGGTCGCGCTGCAGGATCTTAATATTGATAAAAGTCTTTCACGGAAACGATTGTGACTGTAACAACCAATTCAGATCTGCAGACGACCTGGATGCAGTGATGATTACCTATGTCCTTTTGCAATTACGAGTTACAAAAATACACTTTTGTAGCTTATTAACAGTTACTGAGTCACAAAAAGCTTATATATCTCCCCTAATAAGGTGGAAGAAGTAAATAAATTTTGCATGAATCTACGAGGTTGGTCTGTTGCGGAAGCTAGATCTGCCTTTAGAACTATCTATATTAGTAAACGCCTATCAAGGAATCCGGCAAAAATTGCAGGTTCCCTATTTAAGAGCTCTCATGGACAACAAAATTTTCATTTTCGATATTTCGCTGAATTATTCAAAACTTGTTCAAATGGCTCTGAGCACTATGAGACTTAACATCTGAGGTCATCAGTCCCCTAGAACTTAGAACTACTTCAACCTAACTAAGGACATCACACACATCCATGCCCGGGGCAGGATTCGAACCTGCAACAGGAGCGGGCGCGCGGTTCCAGACTGAAGCACCTATAACCGCTCGACCACAACGGCCAGGGTGTAATTATTAACCGAATCTAAAAATTTAAACGTTGTTACAATATTCTCGTTAAGAGGCATACTCTAATGTTAAAAGTTTAAAGCAATAAGACAAGTACTGCAATTAGAAACAGTGTATTTTTTGAGGTAGCATAACTTAATGTGCGCAAATACTACATTCACCCAGTATTTGAGAATGAGAGCATTTATCGACTTCCAACGAACATGAGATACAATTTCAAACTTTTTTGTCGCTGAAACCACCCACAAAATGATGAAAGGAAGGAAGTTTATCACTTACTCCATTTCTGATATTCACGCTGTAAAACTTCAGCTTTAGGCATGACGTTTCAATTATTATTTCCTTACGGCCAACTCTATTCGCATCACATTCTGCTGACAATATCCACATACAGGGTAACTCAGCTGCCCATACCGATGCGTTTTAAGCAACCAGCACTACGTCAATATTAGAAAGAGTATCCAGGTAGTCACATAATCAGTATAAGTTCCCTCTCAGAGCTTTAAGCAAACGGAACAATGCTGTAAGTAAATAAGTAAGGACTGGCCATGAGTTACACGATATTTTTCGCCCAAGATGTACCTTACGTCTGCCATTCTTATGCACATGTCTCCAGTCTTTCTTTTTGTAATTAAGGGGTGCAGTCATGCAGGTTTGGATTGGCTCCGTAAGTTTATTTCGCTTATAGCACTAAATCTTTCGTTAATGGTTCAGGAACGTTGTCTTATAAAGTGTGTTTCACCATAGGAAACAACGAAATTACAGG
This sequence comes from Schistocerca gregaria, assembly GCF_023897955.1. Lineage (NCBI taxonomy): Eukaryota > Metazoa > Arthropoda > Insecta > Orthoptera > Acrididae > Schistocerca > Schistocerca gregaria. The sequence continues at coordinate 349,938,245 of NC_064922.1, read as the reverse complement.
AGATATCAAAATGGTAAGTGTGGAAGAAACAACTCGCTCTCATATAACCCAATGAAAAGATTAATATATGACTCGTCGCGTTGATGTACTAAAGTAGTGTCGTAAACAAAATTTGTACAATAGGTGTAAGATGTCTTTGCGTACATTACCAGTTATTCTGAGACATTTTGACAAAGCGTTTCACATTTCCAGAGCGAACAGTCTAACAACACTGTTCCGTCATGTGGGGTTGTATAAAACGACATCGTCAGGGCAACTGGATCATCCTGTGTATTGTACTTTCCATTGAGTTATATTTCGGAATTTGTTACTGCCATATTTCCCCTTTTTAATATCGCCTGTCAATTTTATTGTTTTAGATGGTGAAGCACAAGTTAGAGGGCAGCGTTTATAAACCATTTATGAATGACTAAGTATTGTAAACGGAGTAAACTTACAGAGACATCCAGAACCTGTACGACTACACCGCTATTTGCACAAAGAAAGATTGGAGACACTTGGCCAAATACGGCAGAAGTAAGGTATAACTTGGTCCAAAAATATCGTGCACCTCATTGTCAATCCTGAACTGTATTTTTATAGTATTATGCCGTTTGCTAACATTCGTCCAAAGCCTCAGGATTGAACTTAAGAGGGCTATCTAGAAACTAAGTTCCGATCGTACGCGAAATGGACACTATTGTAAAAATAAAAAATGTTTTATTTGCACCAGCTAGCCACAACTTCCAGCTAATTATCTAAATAATCGCCTCTCCGACTAGACATTGGCCGTGGCGTTGTACCAATTTTTAATACCCTTGTCATAGAAGGCAGCCGCCAGTGCTTTCCGCTAATTCTCTACGCGGGTCTACAGCTCTTTGTCTGTGCCAAAATGTTGACTTCATAGTTAGCGGTTCGTGCGAGATAAGATGAAACTCAGGGTGTCCATTGCGGTCTGTATTGTGGGTGATCAAACACTTCCTACTTAAAACGCTGTTGGAGGATTTCATTGCCCCTGCACAGTGCAGCTGAGAATTGTCATGAAGAAGGAACGGCGTGACAGGTATGTGACGTGGGCTGCGTAGCTTCAGGCGAAATTTCTCGCCAGGCCCCCGTACTTGGCAAGAGTCAATGTTTTGTAGGTACATTTACGTGCTCACTGTGCGCTCAGAACTGAAAAGAGCGATGTGACGCGAACGATGGACGTTCTACAGACACTGACCAACACATCTGTGCAAAACTTCATCGGATTTTTACAGTGGCTTCCAATTGCGCGACCGATCGGATCGTACTTTCTGGATAGCTCTTCGATTTCTGTCGCCTGACTGGTTACAGCTCCAGATACAGACGCAATGTGGATTGCATAAACCGAAACTGTAGGGGCAGCTGAATCACCCTTTACACTGCTGGCTGTACTTGCAAAATTATTTCATTATGTGACACACAGTGCAGTAGATATGAAGTCATAAACATTGAGATGCGTTAAAAACTAGTTTCTCCTTAATGCAGTGTAAATTTCCCAGACGATATTTATCCAGTGTTTCATAACGAGAGCACACAAAGACTACCAGAAAACGTCAAACACAGTTTCCTACATTTTTTCTCGCTTACATGCTTAGAGTACAAATATTTAACATATTATCAGACGTTTCAAGCTATTTTATGCATGGGAGTTGGATCTTTAAAGAAACGAAGGTTTAATGTTTGAAGCTCTTTCTTAGTTTTACCAAATGGAAGCAAGGTAGTGCTTCCGAGTAGCATGAAAGGAAAATTGGGAAAGAAATCGGCTTTAATTCGACGAGAGAAACAATTCTGGCAATTCCTCAAAGCCAAATAGGAAAACATAACTCGAGATACCGCACTAGAGTTGAAGCCCAAATGTCACTTCGGCGTATTAACCAGAGCACCAAGTCAGTTTCAATGAATCTGTAGTCTACGTCAGAATATTACTAGTGGTGCACAGTACAAATGTTTTTTCTTCAGTGGTCTACAGGATAGTTGTATCCATTGTGGATGGCAAACGGCCACTTTGATTTAAATTGGCGATTTATGTGGGAGTAATATGCAAACTTTCGCTTTTTCTAATTTTGATTCGATAATAAGACACATTCATCTTACTGCTTATATTATTATTCTCTCATTCATCTAACAACTATGCCACTCTGTTTATTCACTCATAACTGTTTCTCTCTTTCTTATTTACAATGTCACGCCTCCGCGAAGAAAAAGTCTATTAAGCATGGTACTTCCTCATTCACGTTTTAATTAAGTCGTAAATATTTCACTCTCACTGTTTATCTTGTGTGTAACTTTTTCATCTAGGTTACATGCATGTTGTAAACATGTATAGTGTGAACGTTACAGTTGTCAACGTTGATTAACATCCATTACCTACGCTTGTAAATATTCACTCGGTAATTCAATGCATCTCAACACAAGGATCGCAATGTGGAATGGTATAACTAGCATATTCACATTCTGCCTTTAAGATCGGTTTTATTTACTGTAAATGAGTGTGTACCGTTAGCAAAATTTCCATTATTTCCATCATTATCACGACCGTATCATCTAGTTCCACATAGTGCAGTTAATGTTCCTCTAACAACTCTCGTCTGAAAATTAATTAATGTCACAGAAAATAAATCGCATTAAAATCTTTTTGTTTTTAAAATTCAGACTTGATCGCACCACGTATGCTACAAGAACATAGGTGACCGGTTTCGGTCATATCACATGACCATCATCAGACCCATGGCATCCTTCGAAGGTGGTAGGCGGAGTACTCTTCTCAGCTGCTGCGATGTCAACACAGCAGCTGAGAAGAGTACTCCGCCTGCCACCTTCCAAGGATGCCATGGGTGTGAAGATGGTCATGTGATATGACTGAAACCGGTCACCTATGTTCTTGTAGCATACGTGGTGCGATAAAGACTGAATTTTAATAAGAAAAAATTAAAAAAAATTTTTTTTGATCACTGTTCTAAAAATGGTTATTAAACTTAAAAATAAGCGACTGGCTGCATGTTGTTGTTGTTGTTGTTATTTTCGTTGTGGTCTCCAGTTCAGAGACTGTTTTGATGCAGCTCTCCATGCTATTCTTGTATCTCCACGCTACTCTATCCTGTGCAAGCTTCTTCATCTCCCCACCTACTGCAACCTACATCCTTTTGAATCTGCTTAGTGTATTCATCTCTTGGTCTCCCTCTACGATTTTTACCCTCCACGCTGCCATCCAATACGAAATTGGTGATCCCTTGATGCCTGAGAACATGTCCTACCAAGCAATCCCTTCTTCTAGTCAAGTTGTGCCACAAATATCCCTTCTCCACAATTCTATTCAGTACCTCCTCATTAGTTATGTGATCTACCCATCTAATCTTCAGCATTCTTCTGTAGCAACTGGCTGCTTATTATTTCCAAATAAATTACCAATAAAGTTATGCATCTTACTAATCTTACTAGCTTGAAGTTCTGTCCCTTGTCGACATTTATAAGAAGGTAGTTAAACACTTAGCTTATACTTCTTCACTGGCTGGTCATTCACTCTGACTGTGCTGTTTGCCGCGTGTAAACTAAATGAAACGTATTAGCAGTTGCGAATACGAACAACCACCTGCTATGTAAGGGAATGACGGCAATGAAACTTTCTGCCAGACCGGGCCACGAACCCGAATTTCCAGCTTTACGCAACCTCTCGCCTTAACCACATTGTTTACCCGTGCACGGTTCACGGCCAGACAAAAACTTCCGCATGTCGTCGTTCCTGCGACACAGCCTGTACTCGTAATTCCCGTACATGGGAGGACAATTTAACTGAAAGTCGCCTCCTGGTATGAATCTCCGAACGAACACTGCATCGTTCTTAACGACACAGGCACTAGAATGTCGTGTTTATCTGCAGATACCAGGACTCTAATAGTAGAGAGCAAGGGGAACATGAACGGGGACTGTGGATAGGGTGGAACGAGTGTCGGAAGAGGGGCGTGCTGAGACGATCAGTGCGGTTGCGATAAACACTGTGGCCGGCCAGAGTGGACCGAGCGGTTCTCGGCGCTTCAGTCTGGAACCGCGCGACCGCTACTGTCGCAGGTTGGAATTCTGCCTCGGGCATGGGTGTGTGTGATGTCCTTAGGTTAGTTAGGTTTAAGTAGTTCTAAATTCTAGGGGACTGATGACCTCAGAAGTTAAGTCCCATAGTGCTGAGAGCCATTTTTTGCCATAAACACTGAGCCCTGGTGGCGCAGTGGTTCACGCAGTTACCTAGTTAGCAGGAGAACCCGGGTTACAATCCCATTCCGACGCACATTTCCACTCATTGATGCTGATTCCGTACAAATTTTTGAGTCAGCTGACCTCAGTAATTCCTTCCCTATGATTTCTTCCCCTCTCCACCTTCAGTTTACAAAATACGAATTTTCCTCAGTGCAGGTACGAATAGAACGAAATAGAACCGACTTTTACTTTAATGCACCATAAACATCAAGCTGCAAAATTGTTGATTATTACGCATGTTGTTGCTATTTTTTTAAAGCGTGTGAGGAGGCTGGATACGAATCGTGTTTTTTTAAGTAAGCACAGTCTTGAAATTAAAAAAAAGACGTGCTAAGGTATCTCAATAATTTTATTTTTGCATGAAGGCCTATACCTTAATCTACGCACGGAGGCCGTTGCAGTCTGCCGGCCGCGGTGGCCGAGGGGTTCTAGGAGCTTCAGTCCCTAACCGCGCAACTGCTACGCTCGCAGGTTCGAATCCTGCCTCGGGCATGGATGTGTGTGATGCTCTTGGGTTAGTTAGGCTTAAGTAGTTCTACGTTCTACGGGACTTATGACCTCAGACGTTAAGCCGCTTAGTGCCCAGAGCTATTTGAACCATTTGAACACTCTGATTCTTCCTTGTTTACATTGTGTACTGAGTGTTTAAGATGCCTCCGATAATCGTGAATCCCGCTGACTGTGATGTACGGGCTGTTATAAGATTTCTTAGTGCTAAAGGCGTAAAAGGTATCAACATTCGTCGTGCGAAAACTTTATCAATGATGGAATGGTAAGAAAGTGGGTGAGAGCATTTACAGATGGCCGCACAAGTGTGCATGATGAACAACGGAGTGGGCGTCCTTCGGTCGTTAATGAAAGTTTGATGCAGGATGTGGACAATGAGATGAGAGAAAACAGACGCTTTACGATTTCCTCCTTGCGGGATGACTTTCCTAATGTTTCTCGTAGTGTTTTGTATGTCATTGTGACCGCACACTTGAATTACCGAAAATTGTGAACACTTTGGGTACCGAAAATGTTGACGGATGTGCACAAAACCAAACGTTTAGACAGTGAATTGACTTTCCTTAAGCGGTACCACAATGACGGTGATGATTTCTTAAGCCAAATTGTTACGGGCGATGAAAGATGGGTGGCCTACGTCACATCAGACTCAAAGCATGGAAGATGAGCAAGGGCATCGTTTTGCTGAAACACAATGCCCATCCGTATTTGGCGAATCAGACCAAATATCTCATCATATCTTTTCGATGGGAAAGTAGATCATCCTCCGTACAGCCACGATCTAGGACTCAGTGACTACCATGTGTTTCTGCACTTGAAGAAACACCTAGGTGGTCAGCGTCTTCAAGGCGATGACGAAGTCCAAACAGTGGTGATGCAGTGGTTAACAAGTCATGAGGCAGACTACTATTAGGAGGGTATTCAAAAACTGGTACAACGTTATGACAGAGGCCTCAATATTGGCGGAAATAATGTAGAAACGTAGATTAACACACAGGCTTTCATGTAGAAATAAAATTATTGAGATATCTTAGCACGTCTTTTTTTAATTTCAAAATGGTACTTACTCAAAAAAACATGCCTCTTAGTTACGATGGAAAATTAACTTCAGAATGAGTCCTTCACTGGAAAGGAAAAGCTACTGGCAAGATGTACAGGGCCACTCCTAGGCAACAGAAAGCGATTCACCTTCATCTGAGTGGGTTTTTATTTCTCGGAAATGGAAGCACTCCACTTGAAAGGTGCGCTCAGCGCTGCACTCGCCTGTCTGACGTCTAATTCGATGTGCCCCAGCGTGCTGCATCCAGTAAGTAGCTCTCCGTACAGTTCTCTCATTTTGCATTTTGAATTTTGGATGTGCTAGACAGGCTCCTTAATGGTAGTAAAATGAAAATTAGTTTCTCTAGACAAAGAAAAATACACGTTACCAAATATGCCGCTATGAACCAATTATTTCATGACCCTCGTTATCAAAAGCCTTTAGCCATCTAGTGTGCAAATTTTCAGTACGGCATCGGTAAAAATCAGTTGGTTTTCGAGAAAAATATATGGAGATGGCGTTTTACATCACTCCCCTCTTCAAATTTTATGCGGTTGCAATAAACGGAAACCCGATGGCTCAATATTGGGGCAAACTCTCCCACCCAGTTATAAAGGCATATCTGCACGCCGTGCGTGAGTTTCCTCGGAAACGCGAAATCTTTTTTAAATAATTAATCTCTGACAAATAAATAAAGCCTATGGCACAGAACTGCAGCGCTATGCCGCTGATAAAACAAAATACAATTCAGATACTCTTATGTTCCTTTAAGAAGAAGGGGGTCGAGCAGAAGAACTGGTGCGTGAAGCACGTATATTTTATTAACTGGCACACCGCCATATTTGATGCTATATAAGAACACTGCGAGTTGCACTCTTACTAGGCACTCAATTCTGTAAAGAATTTATATTTATGAAAGTAAGTTGAATTATGTAACTGTAGGCCTATTCGCTGAATATATCTGATTTAACTAACTGTGTAAACTTTTTTATGTTTAGTAGACAGTCACCTCTGTACGACGTATTGACATGGCTGGCAAATTATTCTAATATTGAGATTTAGATTTTGAGTCCGCACCTACCGCAGCAGTGTTTGTAAACGATTTAAATACGAAGTCCGATTATTTGAGCATTATTTCACGGTCAACTACGAATAACATTGCATTTACGAAAAAGCCATTGTCAAGCGTCTGATGCCAAATAATTAAACGTCCACGTTCCAGATGAGCAAATATTAATTACAACCAATGACTATAATACATAAGTAATAATTATTTTATTTGTTTTATTTATTTATTTATTTTATACAGTTCGTTATCTTTTTAAAGGGTTCGACTTACTCATTGCGATCTTGCATTACCATGCCGCAGAATAACGCCTTTTCTATTGATAATATTGGGCACTTTCGAATTAAAGATCGATTTACTCGATCCAGTTGTTCACAGTAAAGGTCTATATTCACAGTTTGTCCAAGCTCCAGCTCTTCAAAGTGAGCGACCCCCGAGAATACTCCAGCCAGCATGCAAAAGCGCCTTTTTCGGATATAAACCTGGCTTGCAAGGGGACCGCACGAGCTTCCCCCCATTGATTTGATTTGTATTGATATGGTGTGTAGCGCATGACTAGGACTTTAACATGTATAAACAGGAAAACTCAACTGAAATCATTTTTAAGCAAATAATGTTTGAAAAATTATAGGGACGCTTGTGCTGTAGGCTTACAAAGCCACTAGTGTTCACGATGTCCGCAGCTGAGCAAGTGGTTAGTTTCACCAGCGCCAGTTATCTGGATCGAATGTAACTGCCGGTACTTTATTTTTTATTTTTTTAGCGAAACTGTTCCGTAATTTATGAGACACGCAAAAGTGCCATGATAATGGAGGGAGGTTTTACTTGTGTTGTAAGATCGACGAACATTACAGGTACAACCTCTAAAATTGACCCCTTAAATAGCTTAATTCGGGGACTAAAACTGACAGGCGTAATAGATCGCCTAGCTATCACGCATCTCCACTGTCAGCCTCGAGACATATTTTATACCACAAAAGGAACAGTTGTACAGGACTGTGAAGTAATCCTCGTCAGCTTCCCGGACCGCCATGCAGTCGTCGTTAAAATAAAAGGCTTACCCGAACCATTGTAATGGGAAAGGGATACTGGATACGTTGAGTGGGAATGCTATCAAACGTGGGCTCATCGGAAGCGATTCTCTAGGAGCTTTCTTGAATGGTGGGATAAAATGGTGAAATATGGAACTCGTAAACTGTTCAGAAACGTGGCGGTTTGGATCTGTGAAACTAGAGGGAAAAACATCGAATTCTATTACATGATTGTTCGAGAACTCCAAGAAAATATCGATCTTGCCAACTGAAGAAATTTGAAAAGAAGATACCAGAACTACAAGAAAAATAACTCGAAGGCAAAGCAATCACTTGCAAATACAAGAGAAACATTCCAGACTAACAATGGAGCGTCTACAATCCCAGAAGAGAACAGAAACGGTGCAGACAGAGATTTATCGGAAATCTAACGTCTTCCAAAGATATTAAGATAAATTTTCGGAGACTTTTCGGAGAATCACACTCAGAACCTATCAAGACAGTGGCCGAGCGGTTCTAGGCACTACAGTCTGGAACCGCGCGACCGCTAACCTAGACAGCAAGTTTGCTACAACACCGCACGACTTCCCTCACCGTGTTGATAGAGCCCATATCCAAAGAAGCACTGAAGACATTTTAAAGCACTTACAACGAAAGAGGAGTCCAGGCATTGACGGAGCTCATGGAAGAGAAAATGAACCGGTAATTACAGTCCTTGTACTCCAAACATGGAAACTAAAAAAATATGATTATAGACCAATAACTTTGTCAAGTACCGACTAACAAATAATGTTGCTGACGATAACAGCAAGGCTAAAAGAGACTCTACGAGGGATAATCAGACCTGACCAAACGTGTAGCGTTCCAATAGGAGGATCACTGATGGACTTTGCTCTCTGTGGGACACGGTTTCCTTCTCATGGATGCATGAAAACTCAATAATAGGATTATTCCACATCGACCTAGAAAATGCCTTTGACAGATTAGTCAACAATATCTAAGGAATTTGTTGTAACGCTTCCCATAGGTCACAATCTGCTACTACCAAACCGGTGTACAATGGTCTCTAAACCACAATTAGACGGCCACTTCATGGGAGAATTTTCAGTTCAACACTCAGTGTGGCAGGGAACCCTGTTCCCCATGAAATTACTTATAATTTCCTTGGAATCAGCTATTTTCTCAATCACCATCCAAACCTCTGGAATAAATGCTGGAGCACAAAGGTTCTCAGCCGTTATCGTTTATACCGACGGTAGAACAAATGTAAGCACTCAGCATCATGTCATTGAGAAGATTTTAGAAATAATGGATTCTTTTATGGGCGTAGCAAGAGCAGCAATAAACAACAAAAAACCCGCCTCCTATGGTTGAACACATCTCACGCCACATCCTTCCACAGAATGCGTCGAAATGAAACTGGTCGGTGTTAAAGTAAAGAAGAACGTGATCGAATTGGTGGAGGATAATTTCAAATCAGTGATGGAGGGAGTAAGAAGTGCCTTAATAGTGAATAGGACTCGGAACTTAAATCTTATTCAAAGGATAGAGTGTGTCAATATGCTAGCTCTTTAAACAGTTTGGTATGCAGCTCACACAATATCCATAGAGTGAAAATACATTGCTAAGATAAAGAAATGTACAGGATGGTTCATCTAAAAGGAATGCTACTTCTTGTAGCCAGAAATCAGTTGACGAAACTGTCAAATAAAGGTGGATTAGGCTGAAAAGCACAGCTCTCATAGTTAAAAATCTTACAAAATTCTTGAAACAACCAGCAAGTTAGTCGGACTTATTGAAGGCCGCATGGGGAATTGGGGAAATACTAGAAGAAGCAGAAGTCAACGACAGACGATCATTAATATTACTGGCACTTTTAAAACGATAAAGCAAATTCTAGAAAAACTCCGAAGTGAAAAGCACTTTACTACGAAAGGATTATGGGAGAACTACAGAAAGAGACAGTCGACATACGTCGGCCAAATAAAACACAAATATCATAACTGACAGCTAGTGTAGTCCAACTTATCGGATGCAACTATAAGTTCAACGCTGTGCTTGGCCGCTTATATGTACTGAAACGATCTGTTTCCGATAGCATCACGATGATACCACATGAGGCTCACCCTAAACCCTTACTGTGAACATTATGATTTGACTGACAAAGCACTGCACCGAACAGTAGACTGTTCACGAATCCTAGGCTTGTGCAATGCTATTAACGACAACAACGGCTGTAATGAACATCAAGAAGATAATGTACACGGAGTTCAAAGTGTTCCCGGCCACAAAGATGAGAACAGTTGTAAGGTGTAAGGCAAATCCAACACCTTCCATGAAAACCCTGACATGATAAGCAAATCCAGTAGTATGTCACATAGCTCCGAATAAATCGTGACATTAAATTAACCAAAGTAATACGAGTAACGAGTGAGCAAATGGAATACCACAGACTAACACAAGAATGCCTAAATGCATGTCGTACCTTCCCACCGTGAGACCGACGCAGTTCCGAGGGGAGAAACGAGAACAGAAGCCGAGAGCAGAACCGTGTTAAGCTAGAAGGCCCTATGATAAGGAAAGGACTGGACACCCACGTTGCCAGCTAACCACTAGGGCCACACAACCCGCAAGTTTTAGCGTGGGACTTTTTCACGTCTGTGTTACGTCAAGGACCACCCCCCCCCCCCCCCCCAGCCCATGTTAAAAGCTAGAGCCCTCCAGGAAAACAGTATAGATCTTACAATAACACAAAAAGGGCCACTACAACCCACAAGTTTTAGCGTGAGACTTTTTCGCGTCTCTGTTACGTCAAGGACCACCCCCCAGCCCATGTTAAAAGCTAGAGCATTCCAGAAAAACAGGATAGATCTTACGATAACGCTAAAAGGACCGCACCAGCTGTAGGTTTTAGCGTGAGACTTTTTCGCGTCTCTGTTACGTTGCAAACTTTAAAAACATTGCCCCACCACGAAAAGTATAACGTTTCTCATTGGATAGACAGAATTTTTGTAGGCGGAGCTTAAGGTTAACATTGAGACCCTGACTGGTCAGATGAAAACACAGCCAGATAGTTCTTTTAAACCAACTTCGGTAAATTGTAGTAAGGAGAAGTTAGGAAAGGGTTGCTCCCAAGATGGCGAGGTGAGCGGAGCTGTGCTGCCCGCCGCTGCCCTGACGCTGCCTAAACACCGACAAGGTAATGAACGCACGCGATGCCGCATTTTTGAGCGCATAACGCTTCACTCAGAACTGCAGAAGTCTCATCTGTTACACCACCTTTTTTGCGTAATACTAGTGTCGATCGTCAATTAAAACTCATGGTGTTCACATTTGCCACTTGAAGAAGAGATCTGAAACGCGATGATTTTTCTGTTATATAGTTATTGAGAAGCCACATCAGCCACTGTAATTTACGAAAAGTAAGAAAAGTTATTAACGATAATTGAGGGTCACTGTAGACCATTTTGATAGTTTTTTCTCTTTTGTGAAACTTAATTTAAACCTAGATTATAGATGTAATATGGCATAGGTCATCCTTCGATCCATTTTAGAACTTGTAACCCATTCAGGGAATATTCGCTCACATTTTTGTTGAACGCAGTTGGTTTTTACCATACTGTATTAAAACATTTCCTTTTATCAATAGTGCAATTTATAAACAATGTTTTGTGAGTAGAATAAAATTTTCAATGGTAAACTTAACTGCTTTTAGGACGTTATTTTACCAGCTAACTAAAAATAGGAAAGCCTTGAACCCCTCCCACTAAATTTAGTTAGTATTAAGATTCTTTTACAGGGAGTGCAGTGGAGCTGACGCTGAGATCATTAAGTATTTGGTTATATCATCGCTAGTGTCACTGAACTCTTCTGAATTCTACATGTCATGTATGGTCTGGCGTCTCCTTACCAGCAACAGGTCCCAGGTTCAAAGTAGTGAATTCCCTAAAAAACACGCTCAGAGCGTCGTTGCGCGAAAGTGGTAGGGAGACACGATATAGAACAGACACCACCATGAATGTTTAGAAAATGACGACCCTGCCAGGATGGTAAAATACCATGATTGGAGATCGACCGCATGCCTAACTAGGTCAGAAAAAACTCCTGCGAAAAAATCTCCGGGGTAAATTTTTTTTTTCTAAAGTTATACATAGTCGAAAACAGTAGCTGCAGCGGTAGCTAATAAGAAAGTATTCAATAAATAGAGACAGTCTAGCAGAGACAATAGCATAATTAAGTTATGAATTTTAAAATTGTTAGAATTAAGTTTTCTCTCCAATGCAAGCGTAAAGGTGGCGGATACATCGTTGACAAGTTGGTTCTGACCCAACAAGTAAGTGAATGGTTTGTCAAGTCGTGTGAACAAAAAGTTTATGAAACGCGGGAGATCGTATGAGCGCATGTTGACGCGAAGTAGGGCACGTGAATTGCTTTTAAAACAGAAAATAAGGGATTCGGGAAGATTAGCAACGGGAGATCGAGACCTTGACCGAATTGAGGTAGAGACCCAGCATGAAAATGGACAGAGAATAGAGGTCAGTACAACAGACGACGCAGTATGGCGAGAAATAGGACAGATAACGCACCATAACGTGGATAATGTACGTCAAGGCATAGAAAACATGTCAGTATACGGCAGAGGAGCAGGAAAGTAGTGAGACAGTCGATGAGGATTCTAACTTGCGTCTTGAATACGTAGAACCCATAGTACAAGTAATCAGAGCTCCCTCACCACAGAGTACAAGGAATGCGAGCAGAAACGTGTCACAGCACAGTTCAATGCAGTCGGTTGCAAACCAACAATTGGGCGAAAACACAGAGCGTAGGACGTCGGAAGAAAAGGCAGTAAAACCCACCAATCTGGCAGAATTATTACAACGAATTACGGAAACCATGACAAGGCAGAATAAAGAAATTGCGAAACAAATTAAAATTCAGAATGCAGAAATGACGAAATAAAATGCAGAAACCACGAGACAAATGCGTGAGATTAAAGAACAAAACAAAAAAATTCAGTTACACCTAAGTCATATTGAAGACGAGGCAAAAGAATCTCGAGAAGTCGTAGAAAACTTAATAACAGGTTACAATCAATTGAGAACAAACGTTGACAAGGTACAAGCGGACGTACAAACATTGCGTAATGACACTCAGGACGATATAAAAACATTATGTAACAACACCCAGGGAGAAGTCAAGAAACTAGAGAAACAGATAAACGTAATTACTAGACAAGCAACAGGTACAGCACGTAAAATGGTTGAAAACAGTGTGTTGCACAAACGTATCACAAAAGCATCGCTGAAAAGATATGATAACCGCATAATCAAAATAGAAGCGCAAACGAAGCGACAATTTCATAAATTGCGAACAGAGTTGTTGGAAACCATTGAAAAGCGTAGTGAACAGGATCGAACAAGCACAGAGTCTGCAACCTTATCCGTATCTGTAACAGCACCGGAAAAACAAGCAATTAACGAAGATATTACACATTTGCGATTCCAATCACAGGCGGAAAGTAGCATATGTGAAATCAGACAGCCTGCACCGCGGGTACGCGGAAGTTACAGTGGACAATATCCAATGTGTATACCACAACCGGAAAGGACGACGAGGGAAATGATCAGAAACAAAAGTGGCGAAGAATCGCGAATTTCATATCGAACTATGACGAAGTACAACAACGATCATTTCCTCACAGTCAGAAATTTCAACACTTTCGAGAAGGAAACTCATTACATACACGAACTTTCATTGATCAATTCCGAGTAGGATTACCAGAACACTGGACGCTAGCACACAAATTATTCTTTATATGTGCACACATGTCAGGAACATTCGCCGAAACCATGCAGAATGTTGCAGCGACATGCCGATCGTACGAAGATTTCAGAGAGAAGTTTCTCTCACGATATTGGTCCAGCGAAGCACAGAACAGAATGAAGTAAGAATTATTACAGAACCCATATTTTGAAAATTCAGGAGAGAAGTGTCCAGTGAAATTTTTCGAATTAATGGCAAAGAAAAATCAATGCTTAGACGTACCATACAGTGACGGAGAGTTGATTAAATTATGCGCGATGAAGCTACCATTAAAATACCAGCAATCATTAGTAGGTCGTGGAGGCAATGACGTCGAAGGATTTAAAGGTATTCTAAGGGAACTAGAGTTCATATTTTCGGAAGATGACGCAAGAAAAAGACGAAGCGCACGTGAAAACGAATGCAAAAAGCAGTGGAATCCACAAGAGGCAGTACGAAGAAACAATAATTACGAACCACGAGATAACTTCGCACCAAGAAACGACAATAGATTACAACAAAGAACAGGTTATGGATTTAGAAGAGAATATGGCAATAACTATAATTCACCCAGGAACGGCAACAACTATTACAGTGGGAGTAACGACAACTGGAACGGGTACTGGAGAACCAATAGACCGACAAATTATCAACAAAGAAACCAAACAAGCTGAACTAGAAAAGCGAATACAGACAGAAGAGGCGGAGGTAAGCACACCAAACCCCGATAAACGTTCGAATTGACAGCTAAACGCCCATGCCAAAGAGAATGACGCACCGACCCAGGACTATTGCAGCACCTTGAACTGAGAAATAAAAATCTTATCACGAGAAGAGAAGAAGGAAGAAATAAATCCGCAGGGACCAGATGAAAACGAAGACAAGAAAATAACATTATCATGTTGGGACGAAATTAATTGGGAGAATACTGACGAGGAAGATGAATTACCAGAGGCATGCACAACGAATGTAGGAGGAAAGGACGAAGTAATGAGAATTGCAGAGCTATTTGAGATGGAAAGCAGGGAAAGCGAATGCAATGAGGATAATGTGCAGTCGACAGAAGTAAAAATAAGTTACAAGTGGGCACACAACCCAACGTATATAATGAAGGAAGTTATGAAGCGATAATTAGTGCATTTAGATGCGATTATGTGGAAGTAGCGATGGAGAAGGAGAAGATAGACGAGGATGAGGAAAAAGTAGAGGATGTAGAAGAAAGTGTAAATGAAGGAAGAAATAGAGAAGAGGAAATAAAAGAGAGAGAAGTAGCAGTCGAAGCTTATCCCACAGAAAGTTCGAATTCACAAGGGAAATTCCTAAAAAGACTCATGTATGATTCAGTGGAGGATTCGTTGATGCAAGAGGAAGAAGAACAGACTGCGATCTCAGAAAATTTATTCATGCAGTGTAACGCCAATGAGGAATTGCCAGTTCTGAAAACACGTACATTAAAGTAAGAGGTCCTATTAGAAACAATGCTGCGGAAGTTACGAGACAAACAAGTTTAACTCTTTCGTGCCAAGGTCAAAAGATCGAAGCCAACTTCGTGATTATACCTAAACTAACAGTAGATTTGATTATAGGCGCAGATTTTTTAAATGGGAGACGAGCGATAGTAGATATGGGGAAAGGTAGCATAACATTCGGGAATGTCACACTTCTCTTTGAGCAAAAGCTAAAATTAGAAGAAATACCAGTTATAAACAAACAATTAAGAATGGCGCGAGATGAAGTGGATGAAGAATTAGAACGGTATGCACAAAAGGGGGAATCGCCTCAACTCTTGTTAGAAGTCCATAAAGAAATCAACGAAAATTTGCAAGAAGTTCACAGTATTTCGGAACACAGTAAAAGAGAATTAGAGGGTATTTTACGAGATAAAGCAGAGGTATTTTTACCTAAGGCTGGCTGTATTAAACACTTTTAGTACAAGTTTGAAGATTAATTTTATTACTGGTAAATAATCAGCACAATAATTCAAGATTATGTAGCAGATAAGATCGCCAGGAGACAAAAGAATGAAGAGAGAGGAAGGTGGGAAAAAGAAAGTAGTTTCAATAATAACACCAATAGTACCATAGATTAAGGTGAAGGGATAAAGTGTAGATAGTCTAACAGCATGAAATACTAAAATGCTATACACCACGACACTACACAAAAATAAAAAAACAAATTTGAGGATTTTTGAGGAGACGCTAAGACTCCAAATATCTTAGAATTGTAACATGGAAAGGGCGCCGAAATTTGTAAAGCTTTTTAAGAAGGCGCAAAACAATGTACGTACTAGACAGATGTTAGATGATTATAAGTAAAACTTTTTGTAAGAACCATTGTAAAAACTCCAACAAAGACCAGATGCAACGACCCACAAGTTGCAACGCGAGAAGTATCAAGAAAGAAAAGGACGTAATTAGCAAGACACGAGGACAGCGACACCAACAGAAGGCCCTTGCAGCTGAAATGGGCTGCTGTATATCTGCCAAGCGGAACCATAGAGTGCCGGACAGGCAGACAAGCAGACACCTGACTTTCGCCGCTCGTAAACCCCGGGGTGCCCCCCACTTAACGGAGCGAGCAAAAAACGGCCCGACGAGAAGACCGCTTAGGCAAGCCACCGCTGGTAAAAAATATGTGTAAAAGTCACACTACTGCTATTAAACAGCACGCTGATGCACGAAACTCAAGAAAAACTTCCACAAAGTAAAAATGACGCGCCCAAACAATTTATCAAACTGTTAGTAGGAGGAGAACTTCAAAGCGACTAGTTATCAATAAATATTTCCATATCCTGTCCAGAGAAGAAATAAGAAGCAAGCAAGAAGCAGAGTAAAAGCACGAAGAACAGAAGTTGAAGATTCGTAAGATTGAGACCAAGAAAGAAGATGGGTGAAGAATAGACGACATACCTTCCCAAATCCCTATCCTATTGTAAACTAGTCGTCTGCGAAGTATTACAACGAAAAACGACCCCATTCAGCGACACATACCGATGACTTTCACGCATACAAAGGCAGTAAACTACGAGATTCTGCACTCACAGCTCCATTCCATTATGGGACCTCCACAACAGCAACACCATTAGCAAAGCCAACGACGAACGAAGCTGTACATCAAATACTTGCCCACATCCATCTCGCACAAGTCCATCACCTTCATGCAAAAACATTCGCGAACCTCATGCTTGAACATTCATAGAATTGTGTGAATGTGCGAAATCAAATTATGTGATGTAGGAATTGTGCAAAAGTAACGTGTGAAAAACTAAAAAAGTTAAGCACACCAGACAGCTAATAAACTACAAAATAACAGTCATTGACTATGGACTTAAGTAAAAAATAGACTATCGATAAAAATAAGTCGTTAGTTCTGAAATGGGCAGTATATAAAGAAACAACATGCCACTTATTTTCTCCTTATAAAAATAAAAGAATAACTATATTTTACTTATTTTCTCCTTATAAAAACAAAGAATAAAAAATTATCTTGTTGGTTGTTTTCGCTAGTTTTTAAACATTTGTACCATTTATTAGGATAATGCCTCCATACTTGGGTATGTATATTTATTCGTCAAAGTAATTCTTGGAAATAATTCTTATTTGTTAGTGTAACAATGTTGAAATGAGTGTCTAGATACAAAAACATTTTTACTTGCACATGATATTTAGAAAATGTGTTAGGAAGAGATAATTAATTACTACATTTATAAAAACAGTATTTCTAAGAAAATCAATGTGAAAGACTCCTCACTGTCGATAACAAACTTCTTAATAAACAAACTTCACAGTTAAATATAGAAAGAAAATAATTAAAAATTAATAATAGCATAAAAATATTCTTCTCTTGTCATTTTAATTATAATGTGGAAGAATATAAAAATGTAAATTAGTAATACAAACTAGCATAGAACAAAATAACATGGCTGAACAGTACAAAACAAAATTTAGATAAATTAGAAACTTTTTGACTGACTTAGACAACGATTCAATCATTGCCTAAATTCAGTGCAAAAATTAAGTTCGAAGGGTGTAATATGTAATGTGTCAGGCAAATCCAACACCTTCCATGAAAACCCTGACATGATAAGCAAATCCAGTAGTATGTCACATAGCTCCGAATAAATCGTGACATTAAATTAACCAAAGTAATACGAGTAACGAGTGAGCAAATGGAATACCACAGACTAACACAAGAATGCCTAAATGCATGTCGTACCTTCCCACCATGAGACCGACGCAGTTCCAAGAGGAGAAACGAGAACAGAAACCGAGAGCAGAACCGTGTTAAGTTAGAAGGCCCTACGATAAGGAACGGACTGGACACCCATGTTGCCAGCTAAACACTAGGGCCACACAACCCCCAAGTTTTAGCGTGAGACTTTTTCGCGTCTCTGTTACGTCAAGGACCACCCCCCAGCCCCTGTTAAAAGCTAGAGCACTCCAGAAAAACAGTATAGATCTTACGATAACGCTAAAAGGACCGCACCAGCTGTAGGTTTTAGCGTAAGACTTTTTCGCGTCTCTGTTACGTTGCAAACTTTAAAAACATTGCCCCACCACGAAAAGTATAACGTTTCTCATTGGATAGACAGAATTTTTGTAGGCGGAGCTTAAGGTTAACATTGAGACCCTGATTGGTCAGATGAAAACACAGCCAGATAGTTCTTTTAAACCGACTTCAGTAAATTGTAGTAAGGAGAAGTTAGGACAGGGTTGCTCCCAAGATGGCGAGGTGAGCGGAGCTGTGCTGCCCGCCGCTGCCCTGACACTGCCTAAACACCGACAAGGTAATGTACGCACGCGATGCCGCATTTTTGAGCCCATAAGGCTTCACTCAGAACTGCAGAAGTCTCATCTGTTACACCACCTCTTTTGCGTAATACTAGTGTCGATCGTCAATTAAAACTCATGGTGTTCACATTTGCCACTTGAAGAAGAGATCTGAAACGCGATGATTTTTCTTTTATATAGTTATTGAGAAGCCACAGCAGCCACTGTAATTTACGACAAGTTAGATAAGTAATTAAATATAATTGAGGGTCACTGTAGACCATTTTGATAGTTTTTTCTCTTTTGTGAAACTTAATTTAAACCTAGATTATGGATGTGATATGGCATAGGTCATCCTTCGATCCATTTTAGAACTTGGAAACCATTCAGGGAATATTCGTTCACATTTTTGTTGAACGCAGTTGGTTTTTACCATACTGTATTAAAACATTTCCTTTTATCAATAGTGCAATTTATAAACAATGTTTTGTGTGTAGAATAAAATTTCCAGTGGTAAACTTAACTGCTTTTTCGACGTTATTTTACCAGCTAACTAAAAATAGGAAAGCCTTGAACCCCTTCCACTAAATTTAGTTAGTATTAAGATTCTTTTACATGGAGTGCAGTGGAGCTGACGTTGAGATCATTAAGTATTTGGTTATATCATCGCTAGTGTCACTGAACTCTTCTGAATTCTGCATGTCATGTGTTGTCTGGCGTCTCCTTACCAGCAACAGGTTCCAGGTTCAAACCAGTGAATTCCCTAAAAAACACGCTCAGAGCGTCGTTGCGCGAAAGTGGTAGGGAGACACGATATAGAACAAACAGACACCAGCATGAATATTTAGACAGTCACGTGACTTATATATTCGTATACAAACTGTGTCATTAACGATGGAGGTGAATCTGTAACTGAATTCGAACCTTACTTGGAGCAACAAAGGGACAAAATTGTCAGAAACAATTCAGAAACGGAAAAAAGGGGTTTAAAAAGAAAATCATCCACTTTTCATAGGAGGAGGTCTCGAGTTTATGTTGAAGGATACCCTATTTCCTTATCTGAAATACAGTCAGAGCATAATTTTAAATCTTCCAAAAGGCCATAAATTTAATAATAATATATCATTAAGAAGAAAGCTGGGAAATGTTTCAAGAGGAAACAGAAGTTTTTAGTTAAGTTTAAAGAAGAAAATTTAGTTGCCTAAGGAAACTTGCAATAAGAATAGGAAAAAAAGATAAAAACAATAAACGCGGGTAAGTGCTTGGTTTCATAAGCGCGAGGTAACTGGATTGAATTCCGCTGTTGGTATTTGTTTTTCATTCCCACATAAACTGCGACCGTGAAAAGTATCAACATTTAATCATTCATTTACTATTTTCGTTATCTTTAACATGGAAAAAGAAGCAATTTTTTTCTTAGGAATATTGGAAATGATGAAAGAATACTCGAGCGCATTTCAATCGAATCAGTGTAAACAGTTTATTTATATTATTGTATCTACATTTGTGACAAGTATAATTTGTAACTAAACAGCAGTACAGGAGAGTGGATGACACTGATCATAGATACAAGGCAAACAATAACCGTCGCGAGACACAGCAGATGTAATGAACGCCCAGTGTTTGCATGCCCAGTGTTTTTTCTAATATGTCTAACGCAAAACAAACTTCGTTTACGTTGATAAACTTCTTGGTCGTCATGCAGTTTTGCTGCATATCAGGATTTTCCAAGCCTATCATCGAACATTGGTGGAGATAATTCACAGAAAGAAATATTGCCAACAACGGGACTCGATCTAGAGAACATGCGATTGTGAATCTAATAACTTAGTAGCTCGACTGCGGACTCTTTCCATATTAGGGACCATAAGCATGCCTAAAATTTTCAAACACTATTTTCTCCGAAACGTTTCAGAAAATTATTTCATCCTATTTACACGTATTAAAGTTCTAGTCGTGGTCTGTAGGCCAAGTCAAACGAATGATGTTGGTGAGGTGAAGTTCTTAGGTCCCCTTGTTAGCTGTACTTCGCCTTATTTGGAGAGAGCCACTGACTTTTGCGTTTTGGATTATCATAGAGGACCGAATCCGTCATATGCAGTGGCCGAGCAATCAAAAACCGTTTCTGTAATTTGCCGTTGAAACAATACGTAACATGTGCCGTGTCGGTTAGCTTTGTTTGTCCTTACCTAACTGCTATTAATGTTCTTTGACGGTCGACCAAAGTTGGTTACGAACGTTTGACTGTTCTTCGATGGTCTGATATGGATCTGCTTCCCCTTCCGCCCTTGACGTATCACTGTCTTAATTTGTTGGTCTTCCTGATCAATTTGATCAAAATTTCCGGATCTGAACATAGAAAACCACCTTCGCCATTTATGAACATCTAATGTACTCGTATGAACATTGCAAATGTTTCGGTTGCAAATGTTGCGTTATTACCTGAGACGTGGGACTTAGGGAAAGCAGTGAAAGGTGTAGACGGGGCCTAATCAGTTACTGTTGGTTGCACAGTAAACACATACATTTTATTTAAGGAAATATTTTTTAAACAATAATTTTAAAAAATGCATGCAATACAAACTACAATGACGGCTGAAGCCCTTATTAAGAGAGAATTCAAAATTATTTGTTGGCTGAAGACCACCAGCAATACATCAGAACAATTAACGGCTGAAGGCCTGAATCACTAATGAGGAAGACAATTACACTTTGAACATACCAAAATAATTTTTAAACAATCTTTCTTTTAAAATAATTATTGGAACAAAAGCTACTTTGACTACTGAAGGCCTTATTAAGAGAGAATTCAAAATTATTTGTCGGCTGAAGGCCACAAGCAATACTTCAGAACAATTAGCGACTGATGGCCTGAGTTACAAGTGAGGAAGACAACTACACGTTGAAAATACCGAAACAAACATTTAAAAAATTGACTGTAACACAAGCTACACTGATGGCTGAAGGCCTGTTGAAGATGAATTAAAATTATTTGTCAACTGAAGACCACAAGCAAAAGGAATAATTTAAACAAAATATTATTTTTAAACAATTCACACAATCAGACCAAATAAAAAAAGGGAGTTATCCAGAAACAGTGCTCCAAGGATCGATCTGAGAAAAGTCCCTACAGCTGCATAAGCGGTGAGACAGGCAGGCAAGAATTACGCTCACCTAACAGGATGGCAATTCAAACTAGGGACAGTTTAAACGCCGATCGATCCTCTTACCAAATCCACCTAACATGTGATCACCAGTACAACAATGGAATAATTCAAGCGAGGGGGAAATGATGGCCACACTGCGTGTTCAGAATCCGGTGTTTAAAACATCGAAAGGCAGAAGGAACCACTACAACCAAGGTAGACAAATGAAACCACAATCCACGCCGCAATCAAGGAGGCTGTCGAACTATACGTCATGCCGGACAGCATCGGCAAGACGAGGAAAAGTACACTGCCGCCAAAATACGCTAACCTCCAAGGTAGGCAACTGTGGCTTTAGAGGCCACTAGGCAGTAAAATTCCGCTGGTTGCACTTCACCAATAATAACACAAAATTCAAAAACTAATTAAAGGCAATAGAAGGCGACTAATAGACTCAACCAACTCGACACGTTCCACTTGCTGCTGTTCGTCTCACGGCGACCCTCAAGCACCAACACACGAACAAACGCCGTGATAACAAAAATGGAGGTTTCACTATTGGAGTAACGTTCAGTCAACTCAACGTGCTGGGTCCGGTGGACAATGAGGTTGTGGCCCTTGTAACTACAGCCCCTCTGTCCGGCAGTGCCTGCATGCCGCCTGTGGTCCCAGCATATGCACGCACTGCCCGATCTCTCTGTTGCTCCGTCCCCAACAAACTACTGACACACTCGATCCGGAGAACACTTCACGTCCTTCCAAAAATAGTAAAAGTCCTTGATATCGATAAACGCTGCTGCTGCCACTCGTGGACAGACAATGCTAGCAAACATAGTGGCGAAAGTAAACAGAAGAAGAAAACGAGACGCCACTATCCCTATTACACGATGCCAACCTACCAACGACACCTACGCGAGCCACACACGGCTTACTACCCTTGGGAAACTCAAAAAGCATATGATGCCGGATATGTACGACCTTTAATATTTGGCTGGCCATTTTACCATTAAAATTCAAGATTTAATTATTTACTAGTAAATAAATGACTCTAACCTTAAAATGTGTTTGGTACGACTTTGAATTAGGCATGGAGAAGATAACTGAATCGAATTTCGCCATACGCAGAAACGACATTAATTTCCGGTCCCTCTAATATGACGTATTGTGGCTGGTTGTTGCGTTCAAGTTATAATTCTTGTAATTATACTACAGCCACATTTCTCATAATCATTTTCGACAGATAGTCTTTTAATCAACATATATCTAGACTGATTTCCGGCAAAGACCTATCGAAATTTCGAAATTATGTGTCAGAGGAGAATGGGTGTGGAGAACAAAAAAGAGTTATAACTCCCCAAAAATCCAAAACAGAAAGACCTTCATCCACCGGGCAACGATGCACTTATAGCACCTCTTGTCTGAAGAGCTGTGTCCGACAAGAGAAGCAGGTTACCGGATGTACATCGTATAAGTTATTCGTCTACCATCACAACCCAATCGCACCCTCACCCACCGCCGAGAGGACAGAAGAGCCAGTGTACCCAGCAAAAGGTATTTTTGTGCCCTTGGGTCCCGAAATTTATAATATTCCTTGTGTGAGAAGCGTTTACTACACTGTGTTGACAGAAGTTATGGGATGCCTCCTAATATCATGTCGCACCTGAATTTGCCCGGCTTAATGCAGCAGCTCTATATGGCATGGACTCAACAAGTCGTTAGAAGTCCCCTGCAGAAATATTGAACCGTGCTACCTCTACAGCCGTCCATAATTACGAAAGAGTTGGAAGTGCTGAATGTCGCTCACCAACTGACCTCTCGATTATGTTACATAAAGGTTCGATGGGATTCACGTCGAGCGATCTGCGTGACAAAATCGTTCGTTCGTACTGTCAAGAATTTTCTTCAAACAAATCGCCACTAATTGTAGCCTGGTGACATGACGTCGTTGTTTATTATCATGAAGACCATGAATGGCTTTACATGGTCTCCAGGCAGGCGAACATAACCAGGACCTAGTCCATTCAATGTAAACACGACCAATACTATAATGCAGCCACCACCAGCTTGCACAGTGCCCGAATGACAAGCAGCGTCCATTGCTTCGTGGTGTCTGCCGCACATTCGAATAAAATCATCAGCTATTATCAACTAAAATAGGGACTCATATGACCTAAGTCGAAACAAGGCCCCGGGAGTAGACAACATTCCATTAGAACTACTGACAGCCTTGGGAGAGCCAGTCTTGAGAAAACTCTACCATCTGGTGAGCAAAATGTATGAGACAGTCAAAATACCATCATACGTCAAGAAGAATTTAATAATTCCAGTCCCAGAGAAGCAGGTGTTGACAGATGTGAAAATTACAGAACTATCAGTTTAATAAGCCACGTCTGCAAAATACTAACGCGAATTCCTTAGAGACGAATGGGAAAACTGGTAGAAGCCGACCTCGGGGAAGATCAATTTGGATTCCGTAGAAATATTGGAACACCTGAGGCAATACTGACCCTACGACTTATCTTAGAAGCTAGATTAAGAAAAGGCAAACCTACGTTTCTAGCATTTGTTGACTTAGAGAAAGCCTTGACAATGTTGCCTGGAATACTCTCTTTCAAATTCTGATGACGGCAGGGGTAAACTACAGGGAGCGAAAGGCTATTTAAAATTTGTACAGAAACCAAATGTCAATTATAAGAGTCGAGGGACATGAAAGGGAAGTAGTGATTGGGAAAGGAGTGAGACAGGGTTGTAGCCTCTCCCCGGTGTTATTCAATCTGTATATTGAGCAAGCAATAAAGGAAACAAAAGGAAAATTCGGTGTAGGAATTAAAATCCACAGAGAAGAAATAAAACCTTTAAGGTTCACCGATGACATTGTAATTCTGTCAGAGGCAGCAAAGGACCTGGAAGAGCAGCTGAACTGAATGGACAGTGTCTTGAAAGGAGGATATAAGATGAACACCAACAAAAGCAAAACGAGGATAATGGAATGTGGTCGAGTTAACTCGGGTGATGCTGAGGGTTTAGATTAGGGAATGAGACACTTAAAATGGTAAAAGAGTTTTGCTATTTGGGGAGCAAACTAACTAATGATGGTCGAAGTAGAGAGGATATAAAATGTAGACTGGCAATGGCAAGGAAAGCGTTACTGAAGAAGAGAAATTTGTTAACACCGAGTATAGATTTAAGTGTCAGGAAGTCGTTTCTGGGAGTATTTGTATGGAGTGTAACCATGTATGGAAGTGAAACATGGACGATAAATAGTGTAGAAAAGAAGAGAAGAGAAGCTTTCGAAATGTGGTGCTACAGAAGAATGCTGAAGATTAGATGGATACATCACATAACTAATGAGGAGGTATTTAATAGAATTGGGGGAATAGGAGTTTGGGGCACAACTTGACTAGAAGAAGGGATCGGTTGGTAGGACATATTCTGAGGCATCAAGGGATCACCAATGTAGTATTGGAGGGCAGCGTGTAGGTTAAAAATCGTAGAGGGAGACCAAGAGATGAATACTTTAAGCAGATGCAGAAGGATGTAGGTTGCAGTAGGTACTGGGAGATGAAGAAGCTTGCACAGGGTAGAGTAGCATGGAGAGCTGCATCAAACCAGTCTCTGGACTGAAGACAACAACAACAACAACAACAACATGAAGAAATCACGGCTTCCCATCCGTCTAACGTCCAACCTTTATGGTCACGTGCCCAAGAGAGGCGCTGCAGGCAATGTCGTGCTGTCAGCAAAGGAACTCGCGCCTGCCGTCTGCTGCCATAGCCCATTAACGCCAAACTTTGCAGCAATGTCCTGTGGATACGTTGATGGTCCGTCTCACATTGATTTCCGAAGTTATTACACACAGTGTAGCTTCACTGTTAGCAATGACAACTCTATGCTGCTCTCGGTCGTTAAGTGACTATCGTCGTCCACTGCGTTGCCTGTGGTGAGAGGCCCTGCGTGCAGTTAGGTATTTTTGGCACATTCTTGACACTGTGAATCTCGGCAGATTGAATTTCTTGATGATTTACGAAATGTAATGTCCCATGCGTCTAGTTGCATCTACAATTCTCGTTCTAAGCCTGTTAATTCCCGTCGTGCGGTCATAGTCACGTCGGAAACATTTCACATGTTTTACCTGTGTATAAATGAGAACTCCGGCAATGCGCTGCCCTTTAGCACCTTGTGTACGCAATACTACCGCCGTCAGTACATGTGCATATCGCCCTCCCATGACTTCTTCCCACCTCAGTGTACAGTTTGACAGTCCATAGGTACCGTTCAACATCACTACCGTTCCTCACTACTATGCAGAACACGGACTATTAATAAAAAGGATCCATGTGAGTGATTACTGAGCAAATCTTTCAAACAAGTATCAAATTACACTCCTGGAAATTGAAATAAGAACACCGTGAATTCATTGTCCCAGGAAGGGGAAACTTTATTGACACATTCCTGGGGTCAGATACATCACACGATCACACTGACAGAACCACAGGCACATACACACAGGAAACAGAGCATGCACAATGTCGGCACTAGTACAGTGTATACCCACCTTTCGCAGCAATGCAGGCTGTTAGTCTCCCATGGAGACGATCGTAGAGATGCTGGATGTAGTCCTGTGGAACGGCTTGCCATGCCATTTCCACCTGGCGCCTCAGTTAGATCAGCGTTCGTGCTGGACGTGCAGACCGCGTGAGACGACGCTTCATCCAGTCCCAAACATGCTCAATGGGGGACAGATCCGGAGATCTTGCTGGCCAGGGTAATTGACCTACACCTTCTAGAGCACGTTGGGTGGCACGGGATACATGCGGACGTGCATTGTCCTGTTGGAACAGCAAGTTCCCTTGCCGGTCTAGGAATGGTAGAACGATGGGTTCGATGACGGTTTGGATGTACCGTGCACTATTAAGTGTCCCCTCGACGATCACCAGAGGTGTATGGCCAGTGTAGGAGATCGCTTCCCACACCATGATGCCGGGTGTTGGCCCTGTGTGCCTCGGTCGTATGCAGTCCTGATTGTGGCGCTCACCTGCACGGCGCCAAACACGCATACGACCATCATTGGCACCAAGGCAGAAGCGACTCTCATCGCTGAAGACGACACGTCTCCATTCGTCCCTCCATTCACGCCTGCCGCGACACCACTGGAGGCGGGCTGCACGATGTTCGGGCGTGAGCGGAAGACGGCCTAACGGTGTGCGGGACCGTAGCCCAGCTTCATGGAGACGGTTTCGAATGGTCCTCGCCGATACCCCAGGAGCAACAGTGTCCCTAATTTGCTGGGAAGTGGCGGTGCGGTCCCCTACGGCACTGCGTAGGATCCTACGGTCTTGGCGTGCATCCGTGCGTCGCTGCGGTCCGGTCCCAGGTCGACGGGCACGTGCACCTTCCGCCGACCACTGGCGACAACATCGATGTACTGTGGAGACCTCACGCCCCACGTGTTGAGCAATTCGGCGATATGTCCACCCGGCCTCGCGCATGCCCACTATACGCCCTCGCTCAAAGTCCGTCAACTGCACATACGGTTCACGTCCACGCTGTCGCGGCTTGCTACCAGTGTTAAAGACTGCGATGGAGCTCCGTATGCCACGGCAAACTGGCTGACACTGACGGCGGCGGTGCACAAATGCTGCGCAGCTAGCGCCATTCGACGGCCAACACCGCGGTTCCTGGTGTGTCCGCTGTGCCGTGCGTGTGATCATTGCTTGTACAGCCCTCTTGCAGTGTCCGGAACAAGTATGGTGGGTCTGACACACCGGTGTTAATGTGTTCTTTTTTCCATTTCCAGGAGTGTATTTTTGGTGAAATGAAAATTGTAACTAGAATATGCAGCAAAGACTTCAAACGATACTATTGACATAGCTTTAGTGGCAGTATTATGCGTAGTACTATTTACAGTCTGACTGGAGCGGAAGTGTTACTCGTGTCCTAAACGGTATTGGTACACTCGGAAAGCTTAGGGCTAGTTCCTTGTGACGTTGCAATGACTTCGTCGCCCCATTACCAGCCGAGCTACAAAAATGACCTTAGTGGCAATCAGGACAGCTAGTTCAGACGATTATTATATATTATGTGAAGATTGATCTGTACTCATTTTATCTCGTGCATCATCTAACTTTCTAACTAAGCAATGGTTATTACTAAGAAATAAATTAGTGGAAATAAATAAGTTATTGTCGGTTATTGCTAACACTACTTCGTTTATATTTAACGGCTTGTCCACTCTTCAGCAATTCCCTTGTATCCCATTCGCCAGCTCATGGTCACTGCAGCCTCCCTCTTTAAGACCTCTCTTCCCATTCCAGTTATTCCTACTCTAAACGTTATTCTCGGCCGTCCGCACTTTCACATTCGCGGTGACGACCGTTCCAGGATAGCTTCTCGCCATCGTCCTTACTACGTTCGCTGTACATCATAGTACCACTGAAGAGCCCTGTTATCGATATTGATACTGGCAAGATATCGGTCCCAGGAATTCCAAGACTTTCGAGAATGTTTTAAGTTTGAAGTCGGGTGCTAATTAGAAAGAGAGATATTCCTTAGTGTGGTATAATTACAAATCAACGATTTTGTAATTTTTCCTTCACTTGTTCTGTAAAATCTTGCTTCTTGGCAAATTTCATGATTTTAGGTCGACGGGGAGTACCCTACAAGTTTTAGTGAGTGACACAAATGCCCATATGTTTTGATTACATGGATTTAGAAGCTCCAATTTTTTACGTAGACCTTAGAGTGTGACATAAATTTTCGACTTCATAAGTCTGCTTGTTCTTGAGGAAAAGAGATCCAAACAAACGGACGAGCACACTGAAACAAATGGAAAAAAAATCTTGTGGTGTAATTACAAATCAAAAACTTTCGGATTTTTTCGCTTTAGTTTTACTGTAGAGGTCTTGTTCCTTGCCAAATACCATGATTCCAGGTCAATGAGAAGCACACTATAGGTTCCGATGAGTATGTTTGCGAGTATCAAAATATGTGGGCTAAACGACAGTACCTTTGGATTACGCTGAATTAGAAGCTTAGATTTATTACACAAGCAACTTATTGCACACCTCAAAGTGTGGCATAAATTTCAACTCGTTTCGTCAACCCGTTCATGAAAACAGGGTCTTCAACAGGCGGACAACAAGTTTCCGTTTATACCAACTGAAGTACTGAACTCTGACAATCTTAAATTTCTATTTTAAGACTTTTTAACTATTTTCCAACTGTTTTCAGCGAACGTAGGTTACATTAGACTATTAAGAGAACGTGAATTATAAATGCAGGACATAGAAGGAATCAGCTGGGAGGAAAAGCATTCAAGTTTCGGTTTAAAGCCTTCAGTATAGCAAAAACGGCATTAAACCCTTCTGCAGATCTGTTGGAAATTAATGTTCCAGAAATCCGTTCACGTGAGTTACATTAGACTAATAAGAGAACGTGAATTATAAATGCAGGGCATAGAAGGAATCTGCTGAAAAAAAAAGCATTCAACTTTCTGTTTAGAGCCTTCAATATGATACAAACAGCATTCACCCCTTTTGCAGATCTGTTGGAAATTAATGTTCCAGAAATCCGTTTACTTTTTTTATATGGTACAGACGATATAGTCGCACCATTATGGTTATTTGTCTGCGTTGAGTTCCCTGAACGAGACATGGCACTGATTGAGGTCAGATTATTAAAGATTAGTGTGTTCGGTCTTGTAGCCACCATCATATTTAAAAATTTAGCAGCAATACGTATGTTCGTACGCAATACGCGTTTAGTACTGTAATCGCAGTACGAGTGCCAATCAATTCTTATATCTGATGATGGGTGCCAAGCTGAAGTCGGTAATTAGTTTTCATAAAGTAATATGTGATGAAGACCGCATTTATCATGTGATACAATGCAAAAGTCACCGGCCTTCTCATCAGGTATAAACGGCCTCGCTGAATACGAATCCAGTATTTTTAACCATAACGACATGTTTATCAGCGCTGACATGTATTAGAAACAGGTTACGTAACATTTTACGTGCGAACGCATTTATCCAGCTTAATGTCCTTGCTGTGTCGTGCCAGGCGCACTTGTGGTTCTGGGAAAGCGTAGGGAACGTAGCGCGGGCCTGCAGAGATCCATACTGCCCTCGGTCTTACGGGATCAGGGAGACGGGTGTCCTGCAGCGTTCCAGCAGGGATCCGTCCTCCCTTCCTCCTGAGCGGATTAAGCGGTCCCCGGGGTGATCGCTGAAGAATGGAGCTGTCCTCCTGATTGAAGGTCACCGTAGGGCCATCCAGAGACCGCTGTGACGAGCTACACAGTGTGAATGCTGCAGATTCTATCTTTATTCGTCCTGGTCTTTGAGCTTCACACAGCCGAGAAGCTATCAGTAAGGTTTTTTCCCATAATACCCACACTTCTCTTGCGGAAAAACTGTAACCCTATACGAGAAGGAGCACACGAATTGCATACAGTACATTATTTTATTACTTTATTTTCATTCCTGCTTCGAGTATCAAATACGCAGCAAGCACCATACTACATTACAATGACATCTGTCGATTACAGTCAACTTACGTTAGCAGAGACAGAGCACATAATATCTGATAACACAGCATAACAGTAAATCATGGTAACGGGCACAGAAAGGTAAAAATGGTTCAAATGGCTAGGAGCACTATGGGACTTAACTTCTGATGTCATCAGTCCCCTAAAACTTAGAACTACTTAAACGCAACTAACCTAAGGACATCACACACATCCATGACCGAGGCAGGATTCGAACCTGCGACCGTAGCGGTCGCGCGGTTCCAGTCTGTAGCGCCTAGAACCGCTCCGCCAGCCCGGCCGGCACAGAAAGGCAAAAAAACGGTAAAAATACACTACTTCGTTCAGAAATGGTACTGCGAGATTATCTCTGGTGGTATAGCGGTTTTTTGAAGACAGATTTTTAAGCAACGAGCCTACGCAGTTGTTTCAGAACTAGAAGCGGTACCAAAAGATTTCCACACTCGCTGGATTTATTTTTAAAGACCTTACCAACAACTCAAGCAACGGCAACTAACATTTGACAGAGGGAGGGAGGTAACGGTTGCGGGACGCCAAATGACATGTCGCTTGTGTGGAAAAATGTTCTCTAACCGACGCTGTTTATACAACTCAGCATACAGTCTATCAGGCACTGCGTGGCATCAGATTTCTCCCCGAAGTAGACATTCAGTTGTGGGTTTATACGACTTGCTATGAACAACATTTACAATTGTTCCGTGCAATAATCTTCTAGATACGAATGTCTAAAAGCCGACCAGTGGGTCGCAAATTATTGTTGCACAAATATGCGGTCTAATTGTTGGAGTACTGCGAATTGCTCTAACGATTTATTGAATGCTAAAGTCTTTTTAGAGTTCGTTGCTGTTGTAGCACTACCTGGTTTGACTGATGTGCTTTCTGTATTATCGAATAAAATGACACGACGTTACCGTTCGTTTACAGAAGATAAGCTGCTGAGTTATCTTAATCGAAGGGGCGGTGAGGATTTCATCATGCCCAATCCAACTGATTGTGGCAGGGCACATTGTGTTGCCTATTAGACTGTAGGTGACTCCATCACACAAATACTCAGAACGAACCACTAAATGCTAAACCAGTAAATGCAGATCTACTTTTTGATGTTGGTATCGCTTCTTCGTCGGATGCCGAAGAAAAACCTGAGCATGTGCTTTACAAACCTGCTAAAAGACACAAAATTGATGATTTTGAATGGGAAGACACTGCTGTGCGTCCCGAAGTGAATAAATTGGATAACGGTCATACCGACTGCAAAATCGTTAATTTTATGATTCATCTATGAGCATGATCGCTTCCAAGCTTTTTTTAGCCAAGAAATTTTAAACTACATAACTGACCAATGTAATTTATATTACGTGTGCTTGTGCAAAAACGTCAGCAACAAGTCAAGACTGCGACGTTGGAAAATCAGATAGTGATGAATTTTACTGTTTCATTGCAGTAAATTTTATGATGGCAGAAGTGAGTAAAAACGAGTAAACAGTTATTGGACCAACGATCTGATACTGTTTGCGCTAATGTCGGCGTCAATCATGTCTAGAGATGAGTACCTTCTGTTACTAAGAATATTACACTTTACTGATAACAATGAGAAGCCTGGAGATGACAAAATCTGGAAAAGGAAAGCATTTCAGATTTTTTCTAGATGTTTTCCATCTTTTTAAAAATCTATGCGCTGATGAAAGGTTAGTCATGAAACTTCATTTCTCTACGAAGGTCGTGTACATTCCATCCAAACGTCACGAGTCTTCCGTGTGTGTGATTGTTTGAACTGAATACACGCTTGTCTTTATTATTTATGCGGGTGCAGCAACAGATCGAGTTTATGTCAACAGGTAATCTCCTTGCTCTCAAGTGGCAGGACAAACAAGAAGTGAGGATGCTTTCAACTCTTCATAAAAGCGAAAATATAACGATTGACGAAATTGATAGAATGACAGATGAAGCTAAAATAAAACCAGGTTTCATCGTAAGATTCACTGATAATATGAGAGGTGTCGTGAGAGGCAATCGACTGATGGTGATATTCCGTTACGGCCAACCGAGAACCACTTTCTCGCTTATTCCAGGAAATAAAAGAAGAAGACCTTCCTATTAAGGTGCATTGTTTGAGGAAAACATGGCAAACGAAGTGATACTACATACATCTGTGTGAAATGTAATGTACTTTTGTGTTTGAATTTTTGCTTCTAAAGACACCACACTTTTAAGTTTTAGTTATGCGATGAGTTTTGTAGTTTTTCTCCTTGTAAAGTAATGCATTAAAAAGGTATTTATTTCTCTATATAGATTTCTTAAAGAGGCAAATTAAAATGATAATACCGCATGTCTCGTCTTAGCTTTTTCACAATAGTAGCGACAGATTGCTACAACGGTATATATATGCACCAGTTGAGAATTACGCGCACACGGGAAGACTAAATGGGCAGTGAAGGCCATAAATTTCTTGCACATTTGGATCGGAAAATATTAATGATTTGAAACTCAATGGCAGATTAAAAATGTATGCCTGTGCGAGACTCGAAATCGGGACCTTTTCTTTCGGCGTGCAAGTGCTATAACGACTGAGCTACCCAAACACATCTTGAAAGTCTCTTCGGGTTTGCTGCCGGATCCTGAAATCGACTCGATGAAGAGTTGGTGAAGCTTTGTCGTCATGTGCTGACATCCACGTATATATTTTTTATTTAATGGCAACATCTTTTAACAGAATGATGGAGTGACTATGGGTAGTCCTTTATCACCCATAGTCGCTAGTTTACTTATGGAGGACTTCGAGGATATGGTACTGAGAACTTCGGCTTGCAACAAACATGCTTCTTGTGATGTGTGGATGATACCTTTTTCGTTTGGACCAATTCAACTGTCTTCATCTCCGCATTAAATTTACCACGGAGGTTGAAAGTGACGGGATGCTTTCATTTTTAGATGTTATGGTTTGTAAAAAACCAGATGGTATGAAACTCCCTGGAAGATTAAAAGTGTATGCCGGACCGAGACTCGAACACCGGACCTTCGACTTTTGTGGGCAAGAGCTCTACCATGCCTCCGCAATATCCTTTCTTTAAGGAGTGCTAGATCTGCAGGTTCGCAGGAGAGCTTCTGTAAAATTTGGAAGGTATGAACGAGGTACTGGCATAAGTAAAGCTGTGAAGACGGGTTGTGAGTCGTGTTTGGACATGACTTCGTAGGCTTACCCGGCGTAATAAGTCTTGAAAGTCTCTTCGTGTTTGCTGCTGGATCCTATAATCAACTCGATTCGATATTTCGGTGATCCAACTGGTCGCCGTAAATGTTGCTTCTGCTGATGAGTCCCACTGAGAAATATCGCCAGGCTGCAGATCGACTTCCTTTACAGGCCACTGAACCGTACAAGGCGCATGCGCCGCACATCACGGTCGCTGCCCTCCAGGACTGGGCACTTGGGGCCGCCCTTTGTAGAACACTGCTAGCGGCAACGATATATCGTACTCAGGGACGATTTTCGAACACTCGGACTGGCCACACCGAAGAACGTTCTGTTTTAATGCGGGATAGTGCAGGATTTCACGTCTTGCTAAGAGGAATCCCACTGTCTCTGTTAAACAATCCGGCTCTCCTGCGAACCTTTGCAGCCCGCATCTCGTGGTCGTGCGGTAGCGTTCTCGCTTCCCACGCCCGGATTCCCGGGTTTGATTCCCGGCGGGATCAGGGATTTTCTCTGC
This sequence comes from Schistocerca gregaria, assembly GCF_023897955.1. Classification (NCBI taxonomy): domain Eukaryota; kingdom Metazoa; phylum Arthropoda; class Insecta; order Orthoptera; family Acrididae; genus Schistocerca; species Schistocerca gregaria. Next base: position 349,904,383 of record NC_064922.1, on the reverse strand, counting down.
CTCGTGATGGCAGGGTGTTGTGTGATGTCCTTAGGTTAGTTAGGTTTAAGTAGTTCTACGTTCTAGGGGACTGGTGACCATAGATGTTAAGTCCCATAGTGCTCAGAGCCGTTTGAACCTTTGCAAGGCTAGCACTCCTGGAAGAAAGGATATTGCGGAGACATGGCTTAGGCACAGGCATGAAGTTTCATATCAGTGCACACTCCGCAGAAGAGTGAAAATTTCACTCTGGAAACATCCCCCAGCTTATGCCTAAGCCATGCCTCCGCAATGACCTTTCTTCCGGAAGTGCTATTTTTGCAAGCTTCACAGGAGAGCTTCAGTGAAATTTGGATGGTACCGGCGGATGCAAAGCTTTGCGGTCCCGAGTTCGAGTCTCGTCCTGGCTCACAGTTTTCATCTGCCAAGGAGTTTCATATCAGCGCACACTCTACTGAAAATTCCATTCAGTACTGATAGTAGTGGGAAACTGGAATTTCAATTCGGATAGTCACTTGAGCAAAGTCAATGGCTGATAGCCAGACACGGACTATAATGGCCGTCTGCTCGATAGCACGTTAGCCAATCTTAGGAAAGCAATACAGCGTCGATTCTGCGTCTATTTATTCGACAAGTCCTTGGTATGTTTCCGGAGGCATGTGGAACCGAACGTCACCCAATACCCGTAAATTATTGGCCGGTAGATTGTTGGAGCGGACTTGGCACTCAATGGTGTTCCAGAAGCCTTCCATTGGGCTCAGATAGGGCACATCCAGTGGTCAAGACCTCAAACAACTGTAGCCGATTCTGGCCTTGTACGCTGACGGTAATCACGATGGAATACGCCATCGAAGTTTGGGAAGATATGAAGCAAGAAGAGGTGCAGACTGTCCACATTAACGTGCCTGCAACTGCTACCACAGGTCCCGAGGAAGCCCAGGTGAAGATTTCCCGTGATACCTTACTGATCCAGCCGACTGCGTTCATATCAGTGCGGATGTTTCGAGAAACAGTTCGCCTGGATGAAGGCGTATCCGGACACGAACATCGACTTCATTAATCTGACCAGAATACTTATTTCCATTTCTCCACGGTTCAGTCTCGAAGACCCCGAGTCCACTGCAGTCGTAACTGACTACGATTGGGTCACATTGGCAAAAGATCCTGTTGATTTATATTCTTGATTAGCGTTTTATTTATTCTTGGCCGCGTCGCCACGAAATGTGTTGGAACGAATTTAAATTCCATAAAAGGTGATTGATCTCTTGAATTAATAAAAAATGGCTCTGCAAGTCTATCTTTGTCCGTTGAGTATAGAAAATCAAATCAAAGATACATTCAGCAGTCTATACTTAAAATTTCATTTTACTTATAAAAACAGTTTTGACGTTTCCGACGCCATCTTCAGGGCCCCTGACCGTAGTGTAAGAGGAATCCAGTCTCATGTGCAATCAAATGTTCATCTGGCAGCCTGTAGTTAATCAAAAAGGGATCGCATTGTTATAAAATTAGTCTACTAATTGCAGTTGCTGAGTGCTAGCCCGCATTTCAATTGCATATGACATTGGATTCTTTCGATACGTCGGTCAGGGGTCCTGAATATGGCGTAGCGAAACACCGAAAGTGATCGCCTTGATAAAATAAAATCTAACATATGGACGGCTCAAGGTTTCTTTGATTTGGCTTTTTATTCAAAAATGGGACATTAGTATGTACCACTGGTACAGTTATTTAATAAATTTAATAAATTTTAAGGGTTAACTGAAAATATCTCCAGACCACCTAACTCCATTAGCTCAGCAAATAACGACTAAAAATCAATGAGCAGAGGGTAAGCCTCTGCCAGCAAGTTAACACTGCACATTTAAAGCAACTGTTTCTTTTGTATGTGTGGTAAGCTGAAAGTACGTGACTAACAATTTAAGAACATTATTAAGCAGGTACCCAATCTGCCTCTAGGATCAACATTCAATTACTCACTCTTCTACGTGTTAAAAAAATTAATGTGCCTATATTCGTTTACGCAAATGAAAACGACGTAGGATGTACCCTAGGAAAAAGTAGATTGGCATGTGTCGGCTAATTTACTAGCAATTAGGCTAAATTCCACAATAGTTAGAGAGCAAACACGAAGCATTTGCATTGAAACATAATAGATTCCTGTCGCCTGTTTTAGTAAGCGAGTGAGTACAAAAATCAACAAAATAATTTGCCTCATGGGCTGATGAACAATTAGTAACTCGTAAAAAAAGGGGTAGTTTGGTAGACAGGTATCACTCACACGCACTACCACACTCACACTAGCATCACACAGAGAAAAGAAAAGAAGCGAAGACAGTTAAAATATACACTGTATTCAAATATTGTTTGCAAAAAGGTATGTTCCAATCGGCCTAACGCATCAATAACGAACAGAAACACAGATTTATCTAGAAAAGAACCACCTAGCCGAACCGGTTAGCAAGCATAATAACCCGCGAAACTATCATAATTACAGAAGTAATGAAATGAAATGTCGTGTGGCTAGGACCTCCCGTCGGGTAGACCTTTCACCTGGTGCAGGTCTTTCGAGTTGACGCCACTTCGGCGACCTGCGCGTCGATAGGGATGAAATGATGATGATCAGGACAACACAACACCCAGTCCCTGAGCGGAGTAAATCTGCGACCCAGCCGGGAATCGAACCCGGGCCCTTAGGATTGACAGTCTGTCACGCTGACCACTTTTTTTTTTTTTTTTTTTTTTTGAGTGCCCGACCGAGACTCGAACTCGGGACCTTTGCCTTTCGCGGGCAAGTGCTCCACCAACTTTTTTTTTTTTTGCCATAACAAACATAAACTGCTTCTAGCATTTTTTTTTTAATATAGAAGACGATGACTTCATAACATAAATTTTTTCTGGGAAACGTAAATAAGTGTACTGTCCACCTTTTTTTTTACATAAGTGTGAAAAAAAATATAAATAAAAAAAAATAAAAAAATAAAAAAAAAATCCTGCTTCCGTCAGGACAAAACAACAACGGTCTACGTTCCTCTTTCAGGCGCGTACCTCGCTAATCCCGTCATACCTCGCGTTGGTGTCGGGTTCGTCTTCACGTGTGTTTGTGGATCCTCTCCACTGTCCTGGTCCTTTCTTGTTCTAATACTTATAGGTAATAATTACATTCTCCTACCCGGGACACCCCAACTGGGTGGGGGATCAAGCAAGGCACTCCCTAAAAAATTTGCGTAATATGTTCTATATCTCGGATGTCTCATAAGCTGTGAGTGATGTTCCTGTAATAAGGCCCAGAAGTCAAGCACATTCTTACTGCCGTCTCGGAAAAGATAACGTACAGTCAAACCTCGAATCCAAGTCACGGCGTTTGTCTTTGTTCGGGGATAATATGTCCTATCTGGGAGAAGTAATGTGCGTGGTTCTACTGTTTGCGGCCCCACCCGAAGGAGGAAGGCGATCATTTTTTTGACCAAACACCATACGTCCGCCGAAGGACCGCATATCAGGCGATGCTCCTCTGTGTCTATAACATTGCACTGCGGACACAGTGGCTCGTCCGCCATATGAATTGTATGCAACCTAGAACGAGTCACGTATTTCCCATTTACCACCTGATACCACAGTGCGCGCGTTCCTGTATCAAGATGTGGATGGTGCACTGTACGCCATACCACTGACCACGTAACTGTTGGTTGGCGGCGCTCTACGGCATTGTTCGGCCGTCGTCGAGTTAAGATGTGATATATATCACGTGCCGTTGCCGTCCTGGTAGTCGGTAGTTCCATATGTACATAACTGTGTTCCACAAAAAAGGTTCGCATATGGGTAAGCGATGGTGAGATGTGAGCCACCGCTACCGGAGCCGAACGAGAAGGTGGAGCGAGTACGTCTATCAAGCTGCCCGACAGACTTGTCTGGTGTCGTGTCCACATCTTTATCATTGTGGTTACATAAATAGCCACTGCTCGGTCGCGTACGTGGACTAGTCCAAGACCTCCACGACTACGAGGAAGGGTGAGGGTTTCGTATCCTACCTTAAAAAGCAGACCCGTGCTCACAAAATATCCTAGTGCCGCCAGGATTCGGCGGGCCAGCACCACCGGCATAGGAAGAACTTGTGCCAGGTGGGGGATGCGAGAGGCTAGATAAGTGTTGGCAAAGGTGACCCGTTGTATCATATCCAGTGCCCTTAACCTGTGACTTCGGACACTCGCACGAATTGTTTGCAGAAGATGTCTGTAACTTAGTGCCGCCGTGCGTCGAACGTCTGTAGTGAAGATAATTCCTAGGCATTTCATCTTGTTGATCGGCTGTAATGGTGCTACACTTCCTGTCGGGAGTCCTCTCCCGATGTTCATCGCTCCCGACTTTGTCATGTTCAGGCGACTTCCCGTAGCCATACAATACAAATTAATCCAATGCAAGGAGGCTCTTGCCTCGTCTCCTGACCGTGCTAAAAACACTAGATCATCTGCGTATGTTCGGCATATAAACTTGTTGTGCCTTATCGTCATTCCTTGGAGTCGATTCCGGAGCCCGCAGAGCAGGGGCTCGACAGCGATGGCATACAATATCGTTGACAGCGGGCACCCTTGTCTGACCGATCGTGAGATGGTGATGGGCCCCACCAAGCGTCCATTGATGAGCACTTTGGATGCGGCTCCGTGGAGTAGTCTCATAACGACGGTGACAAAACTTTCCGGAAACTTCATTTTTGTCATAACGTCCGTGAGATAAGCATGACTCAGCCTGTCAAATGCGCGATCGAAGTCTATCGATACCAATACACCCCGGAGACGACATGTTGATGCCAGTGCGATAACATCGCGGTAGTCACTGAGTGCCGTTTGTATATTACTGTCTCCTCCTAGCTGGGTTTGGTCGAGTGAAATCACTTGACGTATTACGCGTTTAAAACGTGCTGCAAGTATCCTGGCGTAGATCTTGTAGTCGCAATTAAGAAGGGTCAGTGGCCGGTAGGCCTGTATCCCTGTGCCGCCAGATGGTTTGTGGATGGGGATGATCATTCTTTCCACGAAGGCGGGTGGAAGAGGCACGTTGGGAGACATCAATTCGCAGTACATGGCAGTCCATCGTGGAATCATGAGATCTTTAAATGTACGATAGAACTCTAACGGAAACCCGTCGGGCCCCGGCGATTTGTGCGACGCTCCCTTATCAATCGCTTCCATTACGTCGTCAACCGTGATTTCACCTGTTAACTCCAGGTTGGCCGGCTCGTCGAGACACGCGGAGAGCGTTCGACGGACCTCCTGAAAGGCTGGCTGATCGTATTCCGCTTCTTCATAGAGATGACCGTAGTGTTCCACGAAAGCGTTGGCAATGTCTTTTTGCGTTGTCATGCGGCGACCATCTGGCAGTACGACCGTCTGTATTAAGGTTCTGCGGCTACGTTGTTTTTCTCTGATAACGTGATACATCGACGGTGATTCTCCACGGACTCGTTCAATGGCCCTTGCACGGATTGCGACTCCCTCCAGACGGCGGCGCGTTATGGAAATTATTTGGGCCTGTGCTCGTTTTATACCGGCTCGACGCTCCTGTGAAGGTGCTTGTACAAAAAGTTCGCGGAGCATCGTGAAATAAAATTCCGTCGTGTGTCGCCTCCACATCATCTGCTCTCTTCCGTATGCAATTAACGCTCGGCGCAATGCAGGCTTAACGCATTCCAGCCACCACTGCAACGTCGTCGGATATGTCGGGAGGCGTCGTTCACACACGTGCCAAGCATCTTCGACTATGCGTCTGCACTCAGGTTCCCTGAGGTGTGCTGTATTCAGTTTCCAAACACTGCGACTCCTCCAAACTTGTTGGCGACTCAGGGAGACCGTGCAAATATATGCTATGTGATCTGAAAAGGCGACAGGCCACAATTCCGCATCGAGGATCGCAGGTTCGAGACGACGTGTTACGTAAATGCGATCGAGCCGACTTGCAGAGTGACTCGTGACGTAGGTGTATCCACGTCTGTCGCCATGTATCTTCTCCCATGTATCAATGAGATTCATGTCCTGTATGAGTTGTCGCAGCTCCGGGCATGAAGTATAACGTGGGTGTTGATCCTTTGGTGCGAGCACGCAGTTGAAGTCGCCTCCAAATAAGACATTTTCATACCGACCTAAGAATAGTGTTGCAATCTCCTCTGCGTAAAATCGGGATCGGTCGCGCCGTCTGTCGGACCCCGACGGTGCGTAAATGTTAACGACCCGTACTCCCAGCACTGTGAGAGCCAGTCCCCGCGCTGACGGCAGGTACACCACGTCCTCGGCTACTATGCCACTACGTAGAAGTATCGCTGTTCCGCTGCCGCCGTCGGTAGTAGGTGTAATGTACGTATCGTACTCATAGAGGTCGGGGAAGCTCTCCACACATACTTCCTGCAGCAGAACGATGTCGACGTCTGACGCATGCAACATGTCTCGTAATAACTGCAATTTTACAGGCGTTCTGATCGTATTAATATTAATAGAGGCTGTTCGATATGCCTGCCGCTGTTCCTCAGTGCGTAAAGCGCACATGAACGCTTATGTTAATTTGTGTACTGCTGCCCGGTGACCTGCTGTCTGTGCGTCAATCTGCATCTTCTGCGCGGTTAACATCCGGTGGACGCAGCACTCGCCATTGCGGGTGCGTCGTCAGTGTGTGGGTCAGCATCGGATTCGTCGGCCCAGTTACTGTGCTGGAGGTCCAGCTCCCGTCGCGTCTCTCCGGTCGGGCTGACCGAAGGCGGTGGCGTTGCTGCGGTGGGTGGAGGGTCTCCTTCCGTCGGCTTTCCGTCCGGTGTGTCTGTATTCAACTCCTGTCTAGCGTGATTGGCGTCGTACTGCTGTGTGGGGGGTAGAACCTCCCGTTGCGCCTCCGGATGCACTGTATCGACGTTACACCCAAGATCGTCTGACATGGACTGCAGTAAGCAGGTATCCGACGGCGCTAGCCGTCGTTTCTTGTGGCACTTCGGCGACCGTTGTTTGCGCGTGTGCGCCTCCGTATCCGAGTGCGGAAGTGACTCCCGGTGCTCAGGGACGAAAGCAGCTGTCGGCACAACCGTAGGATCAATTTCCATATCTCCTATCGATCCTTTCCGCTCGGTTAAGGGCGTCGTCGGCGCCGGAGCGGCAGAAGTGTGCGTCGTTTCGTCACTGGAGGCGGTCTCTGCTGCAGTCGGTTGCCGTAAACTGTCAGGATTCTGTACCTGGTCATTCTTCGGGATGGGATCTGTTCGGAATGCGTCCGCATACGTTAGTGGCAGCGGCGTCAACGTGGACGTAGGTACAGGTTCGCCATTTGGAACTTGCACTATCCTCCGCTGCATACATTCGGAACGCACGTGGCCCTCTGTCCCGCATCCTGAGCATGTTTTGGGTTGTCCATCGTAGATGACTATAGCTCTGCATCCGTCGATGAACAAGTACGAGGGTACATGTTGTGTCAGTTCTATTCTGATTTGACGCACCCCATTGAGAACGGGGTAAGTCGTGAAGTTGGACCATTTTTCCTGAACGTGGCTGAGCACTCTTCCATACGGGCGTAAGGCGTCAATGACCAAGTCAGACGGAACCTCGAAGGGAAGTTCGAAAATGCGTATGTTTCGTAAGCCCAGTCCTGCATGATCAATAGTTACTTCTCCAACATGTCCATCAGAGTGACGAAATTTGAGTCCATGTTTAGTATCTCGGATGATTCTGTCACATACTGCATCGTTAATCAGCTTGATGTAAACGACACTGCTCACTATGGAGAGGTGGATTCCGATAAGTTCGTTGTAGTCAAGTTTAACTTCGTCTCGTAGGAACCTTTCTATTTCGTAGGCTTTCGGTCTCGCATATACGTTCGAAAAACTAATCTTGAGAGTCGACTTTCGGTATGCATGTGCCATTCTGTATCGAGTCGTCTAAACGCGCGAGTACTCCGAAGAGGTAAACAACTGCGCGAGCGCGAACTACTCCGGCAGGGACGTAAACAGACGTCCGTGCCGTAGCACTGCCGAAGGCAGACTGAAAAGATATGAAGCAAGAAGAGGTGCAGACTGTCCACATTAACGTGCCTGCAACTGCTACCACAGGTCCCGAGGAAGCCCAGGTGAAGATTTCCCGTGATACCTTACTGATCCAGCCGACTGCGTTCATATCAGTGCGGATGTTTCGAGAAACAGTTCGCCTGGATGAAGGCGTATCCGGACACGAACATCGACTTCATTAATCTGACCAGAATACTTATTTCCATTTCTCCACGGTTCAGTCTCGAAGACCCCGAGTCCACTGCAGTCGTAACTGACTACGTCATTGGGTCACATTGGCAAAAGATCGTGTTGATTTATATTCTTGATTAGCGTTTTATTTATCCTTGGCCGCGTCGCCACGAAAGGTGTTGGAACGAATTTTAATTGCATAAAAGGTGATTGATCTCTTGAATTAATAAAAAATGGCTCTGCAAGTCTATCTTTGTCCGTTGAGTATAGAAAATCAAATCAAAGATACATTCAGCAGTCTATACTTAAAATTTCATTTTACTTATAAAAACAGTTTTGACGTTTCCGACGCCATCTTCAGGGCCCCTGACCGTAGTGTAAGAGGAATCCAGTCTCATGTGCAATCAAATGTTCATCTGGCAGCCTGTAGTTAATCAAAAAGGGATCGCATTGTTATAAAATTAGTCTACTAATTGCAGTTGCTGAGTGCTAGCCCGCATTTCAATTGCATATGACATTGGATTCTTTCGATACGTCGGTCAGGGGTCCTGAATATGGCGTAGCGAAACACCGAAAGTGATCGCCTTGATAAAATAAAATCTAACATATGGACGGCTCAAGGTTTCTTTGATTTGGCTTTTTATTCAAAAATGGGACATTAGTATGTACCACTGGTACAGTTATTTAATAAATTTAATAAATTTTAAGGGTTAACTGAAAATATCTCCAGACCACCTAACTCCATTAGCTCAGCAAATAACGACTAAAAATCAATGAGCAGAGGGTAAGCCTCTGCCAGCAAGTTAACACTGCACATTTAAAGCAACTGTTTCTTTTGTATGTGTGGTAAGCTGAAAGTACGTGACTAACAATTTAAGAACATTATTAAGCAGGTACCCAATCTGCCTCTAGGATCAACATTCAATTACTCACTCTTCTACGTGTTAAAAAAATTAATGTGCCTGTATTCGTTTACGCAAATGAAAACGACGTAGGATGTACCCTAGGAAAAAGTAGATTGGCATGTGTCGGCTAATTTACTAGCAATTAGGCTAAATTCCACAATAGTTAGAGAGCAAACACGAAGCATTTGCATTGAAACATAATAGATTCCTGTCGCCTGTTTTAGTAAGCGAGTGAGTACAAAAATCAACAAAATAATTTGCCTCATGGGCTGATGAACAATTAGTAACTCGTAAAAAAAGGGGTAGTTTGGTAGACAGGTATCACTCACACGCACTACCACACTCACACTAGCATCACACAGAGAAAAGAAAAGAAGCGAAGACAGTTAAAATATACACCGTATTCAAATATTGTTTGCAAAAAGGTATGTTCCCATCGGCCTAACGCATCAATAACGAACAGAAACACAGATTTATCTAGAAAAGAACCACCTAGCCGAACCGGTTAGCAAGCATAATAACCCGCGAAACTATCATAATTACAGAAGTAATGAAATGAAATGTCGTGTGGCTAGGACCTCCCGTCGGGTAGACCTTTCACCTGGTGCAGGTCTTTCGAGTTGACGCCACTTCGGCGACCTGCGCGTCGATAGGGATGAAATGATGATGATCAGGACAACACAACACCCAGTCCCTGAGCGGAGTAAATCTGCGACCCAGCCGGGAATCGAACCCGGGCCATTAGGATTGACAGTCTGTCACGCTGACCACTCAGCTATTGGGGACGGACACAGAGGTAATAGAAAGTACAGAAAAGAAACTGTAAACGTAAGAGAGCACTGCAATACTGAAACAACCACAACCTCATGCGTTGGTTAGCCACATCCTGTGGTACAGTGATACAAAGCAACCACGCAAGGAATTGAAGCACTGAAAGGTCAGGAATACAGACGCTCATGGAATCTAATTTAAAGCCTACCGGTAAAAAAAGAAACTTCTGGACGAAAGGACGTGGTCTAAGTTACATAAAGCAAGACAACGATAAAACATGAAAATTATGAAAAATAGGTTATTTCAGAGAAAAAAATTATCCACATACGAAAATTACTGCAAAGTAAAGACAAAAGGAAACGTAGAACTGAAGGCTGTTTACTGTTTTTCCAAACAGTAAACAGCAGTCCATACGAGCAACACAATTGCGTCTTTACCTGTGATTACTCGTATTTTGGGTACTTGGTCTATGCACGGCTATTTTAAAAAAGAATAGCTAGATGCGCAGTCATACGGCCGAGCCACACACATCTGCTTTCATGCCCTGCAGCAAGTTCGCTGCAAATAATTTATAGCTGTTGTCCTGCAGCCAAATAATCTATGCAATGGCTAGAATTGCGAATAAATAAAATACACAAAAATAAAAATATAATGTTAACTGAATAATTTAATAACAAGGGTTTCATTCTAAAGTCTTTAATTGATATAGATTACAGGGAATTATGTTGAATAATGTTTATTCAAAAAGGATATCTCAAATAAACGGGAAGTGATCCTCCGAAATTCAGATAAAATACAGACAGGAAATAACGTTACCAAAAGCAGTAAAATTACGTTCAGAGCGTTACGGGATAGGTACCTAATTCCCCAGACAAAATAATTATCAAATCTACTCGAAAACTAAGCCTATTTTGCAATCATAACACATGAAATATTCATCAGCTCAAAACAGCTCAGATTTCAACAAGAAGAGTTTCAAAACGAAACACGCGATACAAAGAATAGTGAGTGATACTGTGTCCTCCCGCAGTTCCTCAATACAAGCAGAAAGAAGTGAGCCCTTCACTCGAGAAGGGCCAGTATCCACTTGGCTCTCAAAGTGTTTGATACAGTCTGCTTTACCATTGGCTGAAGACCATCCCCACCAGAAATACATAGTCCTTAAGGTCTACAGATATGATTTGATTTAAGTTGGCCACTTTCCGGACTAAACTAATATATTACAACAATATTTAAATAAATAACTGTCGTAAACATTCGGTTACACTCAGATCATTTAGAATAAATATAAGTGACAGTGGGTTCATAAATAAATAAGCCACCATCCTTGCATAAGTGTGCTGATGATAAATGACAACAGATTGTCCTTAAATATTGTTTAAACTGTCACTTATACCTTCTTGACAGAAGTGTCTCTTGGTTCTCTTTTCAGTCGTGCTGTATGCAAACACATGCAGTTGTCCATTTATAAATTAGGATTTTATTAATAGCATTTGCAACGAAAATTTAAATAAAGTTACTGGCAAAATAGGAAACTGTTCTCTGTGTAACTACACAAATATGACAAAATATGAGGTAATGTTGCTGTGTTCATTTGCTTGTTCGCCCACTGCTTGAATACTGCTCAGCAGTATGGGATCCGCACCAGATAGGGTTGATAGAAGAGATAGAGAAGATCCAGCGGAGAGCAGCGCGCTTCGTTACAGGATCATTTAGTAATCGCGAAAGCGTTACGGAGATGATAGATAAACTCCAGTGGAAGACTCTGCAGGAGAGACGCTCAATAGCTCGGTACGGGCTTTTGTTAAAGTTTCAAGAACATACCTTCACCGAAGAGTCAAGCAGTATATTGCTCCCTCCTACGTATATCTCGCGAAGAGACCATGCGGATAAAATCAGAGAGATTAGAGCCCACACAGAAGCATACCGACAATCCTTCTTTCCACGTACAATACGGGACTGGAATAGAAGGGAGAACCGATAGAGGTACTCAGGGTACCCTCCGCCACACACCGTCAGGTGGCTTGCGGAGTATGGATGTAGATGTAGATGTAGAATACGATATTCTGACAAACATTTTCCTAAAAAAATTGACAACAAGACGCCATGTAATTAATAAAATAGATACAGATGAGTGACTTTCTGAGATGATAGCTTTTCAGTGCCGTCGTCTGAGATATCATATTATGAAATGGCATGAAGTGATTAAATGTTATTGATTCAGAGGTTCATCGTGAAAATGTTTATTCACTGTGAAATATTAACTTCTGTAGTCTTAAAGGTATTGAAATATTGTTGTGTTATTGAAAGTGCCTCAGTTTTCTCAGATCGCAAATGTATTCAGATTTGTGCTAATATTTGACATGAGTTAATGTTGAAGTTCAGAATGGTGTAATTTAGGCATCATTAAGATTGCATGACACCCAACCATTTCTTGGAGCATCTCCTAGACACTTCGTACCAATACTGGACGGCCGATTAGGTTTCCTAAACAGTTATAACGTTACACTCTGAATGATGAAGGAACACATGGAATCGAACAGACAAGGGTATACGTACGAAACACACAGAGTAAAACGAAACCTATGAAAGAGACAGAATTGTAACGAAAGAAACACAAGCACGCGTACATTCGCATTGAAAAAACATGTATAATTTGTTCACCACGCTTCCCCATTCGTATCATGTGAGGAAGAAATTTCTGAGTATTTGCCTCTGGAATAGAGGCACTGCGGGAAAAAAATGAAACAGAAAAGAATCGAAACGTTTGCGATGTAGTCCCATAGAAGGATGTTGAAAAATTAGATGGACTGATAAGATAAGAAAATGGCCTCTGGAATAGAGGCACTGCGGGAAAAAAATGAAACAGAAAAGAATCGAAACGTTTGCGATGTAGTCCCATAGAAGGATGTTGAAAAATTAGATGGACTGATAAGATAAGAAAATGGCTTTTCTGCTGAAGTGGCGAAGAGGGAAAAATGTGTAAAATGTTGACAAAAAGAAAGAACAGGCTGACAGGACATGTGTTACGGTGTCAGGGAATAACATCCGTGGTATGAGAGGTAACTGTAAAAATAGGAGGAGTAGACAGAGGTTGGAATACCCATCTAACATGGAGTTAAGAATGTCGGGTGTAAGCCACTGTGGGACAAAGAGATTGATACAGAAGAGCAATTTGTGGCTGGCTGCATCAAACCAGTGAGAAGACAGTTGACCAACCCCCTGCCCCCACTCCAAAAAATACTGGCTCCTCCAGACCCGTGTTTCTCTACGACAGTTACCATAGATTTAGTAAAAACCGAGTGGAAAGCTTACTCAGGTTCTACGAATGTAATACAAACTGGCCATTCATATTCACCGATCTGTTCTCTTATCTCTTTCACGACTTGAAAATGATCTCTTCCCTGTTTTCACCTCCAGTGTGGAAGTTAATGAATATTCGAACCAGCTAAGTAGTGAAACATGGACTGTGGGAAACCGGAACAGAAGAAAATCGAATCATTTCAGATGTGATGCTACAGACGACTGCTGAAAACTAGGTGGACTGGTAAAAGAATGAGGGCTTTATGCAGAGAATCGGAGGGTACAGGAATGTGTGGAAAACACTGACAAGGAGAAGGGAGGGGATCATAGGTCATCTGTTAAGAGATCATGGAATGATTCCCTTGGTACTAGAGGGAGAAAATACTAAAGACAAGTCAGATATTGGAATAAATCCAGCAAATAATTGAGGACACAGGTCACAAGTGCTGTTCTGAGATCAAGAGGTTGGCACAGGAGAGAAATTCGTAGCGGACAGCATCAAACCAGTCTGAAGACTGATGACTCAGGACAAAAATAGTCTAAACTCTAGTCCGATTTAAGATGGGGCCTGATCTCCCTAATACGAGAAAGTTACATAAATACATAAAAGTACATCAAGAGCCAGTTACAACACATATGCGAGAGCTTACATCAGAAGAGAATATAATTGGTTTGTTGTATCCTCCCAAACTGAATCAGTGCATGCAATCGTGCCAGATACGATCCATGTGATAACTGGGCTCAAAATGACATGTTCTTTGTAAATTTGACGCGATTCTGTAATCACGAGATACCGTCATATAGCCTCTCAAACCGTGATGTTTCATTCCGTTTCCTTCTTGCCCTCTGGCTGCTTCAATTTTTTGTCCTGCAGAGCTTCAGCAGCTGCACATAAAGACTCTATAACCTGTTCTACATATTTTAATCCATCCCTGATTCTACAGTTAAATGTTCTCTTGTTCTCTTTGAAGGGTGCGATAACACCCCCAACACGCCCAAGAAAATGTCCTATTCAATGTAAGCTGTTAATTGGTAACTTTTTAGGATGACTTGGATGACTTAGTATGTTGGAGAGAGACTAGTATCTGTTAGATGTGACAATGCCAGTATTGCCTCTCCATCAGTGTGTTATCCGTACCACACCAAAATATATTTTTACATACTGCGCATTAAACTAATCCCATGAGCTCTCCCCTCGAATCTGGCTGCAGATGATATGCCCTAGATGTCTAGTTTGTTGGCCTTCACGTTAATCCCACTAGTGGACTAGGTTTAAAATAAAGCTCTTCATTTCAGCTGGTGACATGACTAAAGCTTTTCGCCGGATGGGGTTTAATCATACGTTCCCTTAGAATGCAAAAATAATTTTCTCAAAATCAAGGACCTTGACAAACACGACTTTTTATCTTCAACGTAAATTGCATTCTGCTGCTGTCGTTTGTTTCAGTTGACACCTCCACAACACGCAGAGCACTAGCGATCCTTCCAAGCTATAAATAAACCGACGCTTGTCGCTGACACGGTTAAAACAAAACAAACACGTGCACGGAATCGTAAAGACGAAAGCACAAATATCACCAACCATAAAACGCGGCGGGAGAGTTTTCAAACCATAAACAGTACAAACGACACTTGTAAGCCGTAAAACAAAGGCGTCTGTATTTCAAGCACGTCAAACATGGTAGGTGGCTCGATGCTGCCGTTATGCTGAACACAACGGGTAGCGTTTTTGTCTTTTCTGAAATGGAATTACACATATCGCCAGCAGTGATGGTATACAAATAAGAGAAATTTCACCTACGATAATAAGTGTTTTAAAACTACATAATTCCACAATTCTGGCAATTAAAGCAGCAAAACCATGACGATAACTTGCAACAAACGTCAAACTGGCATGAAATGTACTAAAGGCTTTGATATGAAAAATATTATCTTTTCTGCACAATCTCGGAAAGTAAATGGGAGCAATGAGATATACCTTCTTTATAAAAGGAAATTTTACTCAGGGGGCTTCTCATTCAGACATCAGTGAGCCATGCGCGACTGGTGTCCGTGCTGTTTATTACTTGATATCTTGTCTTTGCTGTCCTGCGTCCGATTTCTTATTCGATTTACTGGCGTCACTTAGTTGCTGGCCTGCCTGTCCGTGACTGGCAGTAGCAGCGCTATCTACAAGAACACTGTTGTACTATCTCTGGAGCGACCGCTAGTATTTCCGGGTCGGATTTGTGGGGTGAGTTCAGTCGGGATGGCGCTCCAGTGAGGTCTGCACAGCCAGTACTCGCCCGACCGCTCGGGACATGCATGCACTGTCCGACGGGAGACTTGAGCAGAGACGACGGTTGGTTGGTCGTTCTGTCAGTCATCTCATCGGGCGACGAGGATTTGGTCTCCCGACCGCTTCTGGGCCCCTTCAATTGGTCATTTTGCAGGACGTTTGTCGGTTCCCTTCTTGTGCAGAGATGTCGGGTGGCCAATCGGCAAGTGTTGCCTCTGCATTGTTGGGTCCGACGAGCCTGTGTCTCCGGGTCGTCGCGCATCCGAGGTAGTAGGGGCAGAGCAGCCGTGAGGTACGGACAGCCATGAATCGCCCGACGGTTGCCGACGCACGTGACTTCAATGGGGACAACCTTGGTTGGAATTTCGATCAGTCGTCTCATTGGAGGACGTGGATCTGGTCGCCGACCCCTTCTGGGTTCTCTGCGTGTGTCGACCTATGATTCCTTTTTGTTGTTCCACAATGACTGGTTTTAGTATTGTTCGAGTTGTTTGTGGAAGTGTTTCGCAGAACCGTGAGCAGCTTGTGTGGTTTTGATTGAGTGGTTATTTTAATGGTGTCTGCGTGCTGTATTGAGTCGATCGGTTGGGACGGAGCAGCAAGGAAGTCTCCGAGGCGCGATCCCAGGCGGTGACCGCAAGTGGCGTGCGTGCGCTGTCGGACCGTGAGGCGCTAGCTGCGAGAGCGGCAAAGTGCTGTTGGTATTCTCGTCCTCGGCCGATATTTTCCGTCGGTGTGCCGTTGGTCGGACGTAAGCGAATTAGTTAAATTGTTGGTCGATCCTTGGAACATCCCTAGTTTGGCTGCCATCCCATTACCTAACTTCAGCTCTTGGCTGTCTGTTACATCTCACCTTACGTTTGTGCTACCTTCCCATGTCGACCCTTGAAGCACCTCTGAGCACCACTTGTTCTGTTTTAAATTATGGATTTAATTTTGCTTGAAGTATTGTGCGAGGCCTTTGGCCATGTATTAATTCAGTTATTTTAAATTTTGCAGAAAGGCCTTCAGTTGTGTTAAATTAAAATTTTAAGCACTGATTGCTTCAGAAATTTTTTTTCTTACAAATTGTCTATGTGAAATTGTTTGTAATCCAGGCCCTAAGCCGTTAGTTGTTCCATGTGTTATGTGTGGCCTTCAGCCGAGGATTTGCGTGAACCCCTTAATTAGGCCTTCAGCTGTGTGTATTCTGTAAAGGAAAATTTCAATCAGAAGCAAGTGATTTAATCTGCATTATTTATCTGACTTGTTGTTCAGGCTTTCAGTCATTGTTTCAAATTTGTTTGTGGTATTCAGCTTTGGCCAGGCTTTGAACATTCTATTGTAAGTTAAAAGGAAATTTTATTGCTTAGAAAATTTTATTTATTTATATGCCTTAATTATAGTTGTTCTTCAGACGTGTAGTGTAGGCCATCAGCCGTTGTTTTCATTGCATGTTTTTTAAGAAAAAAGAAAATTTTATCTTCTGTTTTTAATTGCTTTTGATTTCTAACCCAGGCCTTCAACCATTCTTGTCTTTGCTGTGTGGGTTTGAGCCTTCAGCCCAGAAAGCATCTTAAGTTTTCTTTAACTAGGCCGTCAGCCGTATTGTTTAATTGTGATCCTTAAGCGAACGTGTAAATAAGTGGTTCTTGGAAAACAAAGATGTGTGTTTGATCGTGCAACCCACAGTAACTGTTTACTGCCCCCTCCACAACCTTAACCGTATCCTGTGCGCTCCCTGACTACCTACCAATCAGGTTTCAAGTGGTAGCAGAGCATGTTTACGATCCATGGACCTATGGGTTATGGGCCCAACACGCTTACACTGCTAGCAGTTGGAATCTGGTTTCGCAGGACAGAGAGGGTGAGGTTGTCGCTGTGGAAAGGGGCAAAATCAGTTACTGTTAGTTGAACAAAACAAACAAACTTTATTCTCCGAAAGACATTTAATCATACATGCCCTTACAGGGATTCAAAAACAATACGGCTGAAGGCCTGAACACAAGTTATTAAAATTGCTTTAAGGATCACACACGGCTGAAGACCTTAATTAAAAAAAGAAAAAATTTACATAAATACTCGGCTGAAGCCCACATGCTGGACAAAGAACAACTCAAGGCTTAAGACCTGGATAACAAGGATTTCCAATAGTGCAAAATTCCTTTTTTTTCATTTTTTTAAAACGATTTAGTTCAGACAAGAATCTTCAAATTTTTAACTTAAGTCGGCTGAAGGCCTTATTTTAAAACTGAAACAACTGAATTAATAGGAGGCTGAAGGCCTCGCACAGTACTTGAAACAAAAATCACAATCTAAAAACAACAGAACTATGGTGCTCAGAAGTGTTCCTAGGGTCGGCCTGAGGAGATAACACTAACGTAAGATTGTGTAAGATAGGCAGCCAAGAATATGATTAAGTAATCAGGTGGCAACCCAACCCAGGGACGGCTGAAGGACTGACCAACAACCTAATCAATTCCCTTCCGCCGACCAAACGCACGACAACGAAAATATCAGCCGAGGACGAAAATACCAACAGCACTAGGCCTTGAAAATTGGTGTATAAATACAGACAAGGCACCACAACCACTAAAAAATATAAACAAACTCCAAAAGCTATCGAACTACACGCCGTGCCGGACAGCATCAACACGGCGAAGAAACAGATACTCGCCGGCCGGGGTGGCCGAGCGGTTCTAGGCGCTACAGTCTCGTACCACGCGACCGCTACGGTCACAGGTTCGAATCCTGCCTTGGGCATGGATGTGTGTGATGTCCTTAGGTTAGTTAGGTTTAAGTAGTTCTAAGTTCTATGAGACTGATGACCTTAGAAGTTAAGTCCCATAGTGCTCACTACGGTCGCAGGTTCGAATCCTGCCTTGGGCATGGATGTGTGATGTGCTTAGGTTAGTTAGGTTTAAATAGTTCTAAGTTCTAGGAGACTGATGACCACAGCAGTTGAGTCCCATAGTGCTCAGAGCCATTTGAACCATTTGAACCCATAGTGCTCTGAGCCATTTGGAACACACACTCGCTGCTCTGTCCGAACCTACCGACTGCCTACTCCTGTAAGCAGATAGCATTCATAACTGGTGAGTGGAAATTGCAGAAGCTGCACACAGTTCCACTTAAACACTTATACCAAGAACTCCGACACCGTGGAACAACAAGGAGAAATCCAAAGTACACACACACACACACACACACACACACACACACACACAGACTAGCCATAGGCGGTCGGCGACCAAATACATGTTGTCCGATGAGACGACCGACCGAACGACCAACCAACGTCGTCCCCACTCAAGTGTGTCACCAACGGTCGGGTGCGTTATGGCTGTCCAGAGCTCACTGCAGCTCCATCATGACTCTCTTGATGTCCGTTTGGAACTCGGAGACATGGCGACCCAGGCACACTGGCTCGGACCCCACCATGCAGACGGAACACTTGCCCATTGGCCACCCGACATCTCTGCACATGACCAACTGACGAGGCCCAGAAACGGTCAAAAGGCAAAATACACGTCGCCCGATGAGACGACCGACTGAACGACCAACCTACAGTCGGTCCACTCCAGTCTCCTTCCGTCGGACAATACATGTGTGTCGCCAGCGATCGGCGAGTACTGGCTGTCCGCACCTCACTGGCGCTCCGTCCCAACTCAACTCCCACTAGCGGCCGCGCCAGAAATAGTACGAAAGTGCACTTACCGATAAGCGCCGCTGCTGCAATCACGAGCAACCAACTTAGTGACGAATAAGAAACGGGGCGAGAGTACCGTAAAGACAAGGTGACAAGCAATAAACGGCATGAACACGAGCCGCGCACGGCTCAGTCGCTTCTGAATGTTGATTGTGAGAAGTTTGCTTTCGGTTAGGTGTAAGCTCGATAAACGCCTAACCAGCACCAGAGGATGTTCGACAGCTGCAAGATCGTGGGCTACTGAAGCAGCACATTATCGTTCTGTGATACTGCTGACCGTGTTGGTTGGGACACTAAGACCATTAAGCTGCTACGGACTGGACAGGTTCAGAAAGGCCATACTCAGTGGCATGCGGAATATCATCGACCACACGGAACTAGCGCCTGACAGGGCAGCCACTTTGTTCACTCGGGCGTGCGGGAACTTACAGGGTGTTTCAAAAATGACCGGTATATTTGAAACGGCAATAAAAACTAAACGAGCAGCGATAGAAATACACCGTTTGTTGCAATACGCTTGGGACAACAGTACATTTTCAGGCGGACAAACTTTCGAAGTTTTCAGCGGAGGTTTAATGTAACCAAAGGACCGAAAAGCGACACAATAAAGGATCTGTTTGAAAAATTTCAACGGACTGGGAACGTGACGGATGAACGTGCTGGAAAGGTAGGGCGACCGCGTACGGCAACCTCAGAGGGCAACGCACAGCTAGTGCAGCAGGTGATTCAACAGCGGCCTCGGGTTTCCGTTCGCCGTGTTGCAGCTGCGGTCCAAATGACGCCATCGTCCACGTATCGTCTCATGCGCCGGAGTTTACACCTCTATCCATACAAAATTCAAACGTGGCAACCCCTCAGCGCTCCTACCATTGCAGCACGAGAGACATTCGCTAACGATATAGTGCACAGGATTGATGACGGCGATCTGCATGTGGGCAGCGTTTGGTTTACTGACGAAGCTTATTTTTACCTGGTCGGCTTCGTCAATAAACAGAACTGGCGCATATGGGGAACCGAAAAGCCCCATGTTGTAGTCCCATCGTTCCTGCATCCTCAAAAAGTACTGGTCTGGGCCGCCATTTCTTCCACAGGAATCATTGGCCCATTTTTCAGATCCGAAACGATTACTGCATCACGCTATCTGGACATTCTTCGTGAATTTGTGGCGGTACAAACTGCCTTAGACGACACTGCGAACACCTCGTGGTTTATGCAAGTTGGTGCCCGGCCTCATCGCGCGGCCGACGTCTTTAATTTCCTGAATGAATATTTCGATGATCGTGTGATTGCTTTGGGCTATCCGAAACATACAGGAGGCGGCGTGGATTGGACTCCCTATTCGCCAGACATGAACCCCTGTGACTTCTTTCGGTGTGGACACTTGAAAGACCAGGTGTACCGCCAGAATCCAGAAACAATTGAACAGCTGAAGCAGTACATCTCATCTGCATGTGAAGCCATTCCGCCAGACACGTTGTCCAAGGTTTCGGGTAATTTCATTCAGAGACTACACCACATTATTGCTACGCATGGTGGATATTTGGAAAATATAGTGCTATAGAGTTTCCCAGACCGCAGCGCCATCTGTTGTTGACAATTGTAACTACTGTAATTCCGAAAGTTTGTCTGCTTGAAAATGTACTGTTGTCCCAAGCATATTGCAACAAACGGTATATTTCTATCGCTGCTCGTTTAGTTTGTATTGCCGTTTCAAATATACCGGTCATTTTTGAAACACCCTGTAAGTGCACTGTGGTACCTGCCATCAAGAAATAAGCTTGTTTGTGTGAAGATAAGTATACAAAAGCACAGTGCTGCGACGCCTGGAGTACTAATGTGACCTTCGTGACCATTTTGCGGCAGCCGCAGAGGGCAGAGAAAAGTGCGCTGGCAGTGGTGCGCCTATGGCTAAAGCAGTCGCATCACGACGACTATCAGGCGAGACCAGTTTGCGTTTGTTTGCGGTTCAAGAAAGAATCTTCAACGTTTTAACTTAAGACGGCTGCCTACAGCATCGCAATGGACATACCCACTTGCGAAGACTCCGAGGAGAGCGAAAGTTGCCAGACTACATTCTTCATCGTCCAGCACCTGGCGTTGATGAAAGAGACTGCCAGTGGATTCACAAAACACCACCGCCCGTTCGAAGTCGGTAATTCAGACAGGAGCCGTTACATTTCTGATGTGTCAAGGAACTAGGTCCATCTTCTATGTATCTGTTAATCTATTTTTCAACAAGAAACGCAACATCATATGCTTCCCATGCTGTACCTACTTAGTACATTGGTGGACTGTTGCTCTGGCTAGCACGTTCTCCACAGCACTCACCCATGGGTTGCCGAAAAACTGGCACGTCAACACCAGACAAAAAAAAAAAAAAAAAAAAAAAAAAAAAAGACTGAGGAATTTTGATACAAAGTTCAAGAAGCTTTAAATGATGTAGCTTCATCTACCATCCACACTCAGACCGGTTTTCTGCCAGAGGCAGCACTACTGCATATTACATTTCGTTTCCGAAACACTGTCAAATGACTAATAAATTTCTTCACCTTGGTTTCAATTAAGGGTCGTTGTGCTTAACAACTGTGGAATTACTATAATCAGAGACGAACACTAAAGACAGTTACGTATCTGTCTGGTGTTTTATTGCAGATCTAGCCATCATCAGTACAGCCATCATCAGTGCTAAAATGAACAAGAAAACACAGGAATCAGACTTTTTAACTGATAACATCAAGAAGCATTTAACAGTTTTACGCACCGAAATTTACATGGTAAGACCAACATACCGTTTATTAACGAGTAATATAGACCCAGGAAGCGTGTATATACACACATATGTTGCGAAATGATTACCTCAGTTCACGACGGGACTACTATTTTCAAGCCTACACAGCGAGCCACAATGTGAGTCATACATAGTAAAACCATCCCCTATGCTAGTTGTCTTTTGGCTGCAAATCAGAATTTACATCAGTTCCACATAAAGCTTAAAAATAAAAATGAAACAAAACATATAAGACGTTAAACTAAACCCCCTAATATTTAATTATAAATTTTGCATTGCATAAGCAAAACCATATTGGAATAATGCAGATATGACGTCTAAGTAACACAGCGATATCTGCTGTATGAGACATAATGCGAACTTCGCTTGTATATATCTGATGCGAAATTAGGCTATAATTAAAGTTTAAGTTAAAAAGATGTTACGTGTCATTTTAATATATACCCACTTGCATATACGAGAGAGATAGCTGCATGTTAACAATATCTGTAATAAAATCACTGGGATACAGCATCCCAGCAACTGAGATAATATGGCATATGCTAGAGCTCACCGTAAGAGGTTCACTGACAAATATATTTAGCAAGCAATGGCTTAGCTTAACGTTATTTACACTGTAATGGAAGCGTCAGGGGAAAACATCGCAATATTAGTCATCGGCGAACATTTTTGCGTTTTAGAACCCACTGAGCATTACTATAATGAGTGTAACGGGGAAAAGTGCCGATATTTTATATGTGGTACCTTAATACGTACACAAAATCAGTACCTTGGCTGTTTTTTCTCTGCATCGACCATTCTTCCTACAAACTTGTCACAAACATTACGAATTGTTATTTTCTGAAAGGTCGCAACCGCTTCACTAAGTGGACTGCGCTTGTCAGTATAGACAAACCGTTTTGCGTCCACGTGTCCACACTTCGAAACCTGACCTGCTGTCCATGGAAAAACAAAAGTTAATGGCTTGTTAGTGCCAGAAGTACATGGAAGTGCTGTCCATACTAAACACATACAACTTGTAAAATTTATAATTATTAGTTTGAAAATGACGTAAATACTGATGTAGTATTGTTTAATGCACCGTCCTCAGCCCCCAACAGAAATGTTTGTGCTTATATCCGTTACACCCTGTATAGGGAGGAAAGTACAATCCGTGGTTGAGTGGCTAACTAAATACCATCGTCGGTTGCCTGGGCAACGAACAGAATCAAAAGCTGATTGTCACGGTAACTCCCGGTAGTGACTATAGGAAAAAATGTTCATTTCCTCTTATGTTTTCCTCAAATGAGCCAAACGTGCAAATTCACGTCATTAACGATATACGGTCAGAAAGCAATAAATATCAAAAGTAGCTGTTGTTGAAAAGCGTCAGGACGTGGTCGATTCATAAATTATAATCTTTATCAGTGTTCATTGCGTTCAAAAGGGACCCGTTTTACCAGAAATATACATTTTTATCCCCCGATTATGATTATCTTTTCTAGCCTATAGAAGTTGTCAATGGCTGAAAATAGCTACCAAGTAGTCTTAAAATACCCTGGAAACGTGCCGCATATTACCATTGGAATTATCGAATTTCGACACCTCCCATAGACGGCTTTTGTAATTAAATCAGTATGATATCCTGCAGCTTGTACTGACAGCTCAGTGAACCGCGAAACAACGCAGCACGAAATATTAACGCACCGTCGCCGAATCCTAATGTGCCCCCCAGGAACTGAAAACACGAACCTCACGCGGCTGTAATAACTGGCAGGATTTATTTTGCGCTGTTGGTCGGATGCATCCAGCCTGTATGATAATACGTTAATTTGCCGATTACGTCATTCTGGTTTATGAATGTGATTATACGTCAATAATGACCGAAATAGTGTACTTGCTGTTAGCCTCGCATCTCTTTACGATTGCACGGCGTTTTCCAATGTAAAAATATGAGTACGGGATCTCCATGATTAGATACATCATAACTAATTTATTCGGGAAACGTTTAACATCAGATTAGGTACATTGCCGCTACATTGTCACTAATTACCACTGTGAAAAGCATTAGTATACAATTCCAGTACGATTCCAATTACTAAAATATGTTCACACTACATAATGTGTCTCTTCTTGCTTTAATGTTTCATCTGAAAGTTTGTCGGAAATGCGTTCGCTCGGTATGCTGAAATTAGCATTAAAAGATTAGTTGCCACATTTCCCCCTGTGTATTATCAACACAACAGTTTCGAACAGTATAAATGCTATTTAGGATTATTAAGAATTTCATTAAATTCTGATAATGTGTGTCAGCATATTTCTTATACACTCCTGGAAATTGAAATAAGAACACTGTGAATTCATTGTCCCAGGAAGGGGAAACTTTATTGACACATTCCTGGGGTCAGATACATCACATGATCACACTGACAGAACCACAGGCACATAGACACAGGCAACAGAGCATGCACAATGTAGGCACTAGTACAGTGTATATCCACCTTTCGCAGCAATGCAGGCTGCTATTCTCCCATGGAGACGATCGTAGAGATGCTGGATATAGTCCTGTGGAATGGCTTGCCATGCCATTTCCACCTGGCGCCTCAGTTGCACCAGCGTTCGTGCTGGACGTGCAGAGCGCGTGAGACGACGCTTCATCCAGTCCCAAACATTCTCAATGGGGGACAGATCCGGAGATCTTGCTGGTCAGGATAGTTGACTTACACCTTCTAGAGCACGTTGGGTGGCATGGGGTACATGCGGACGTGCATTGTCCTGTTGGAACAGCAAGTTCCCTTCCCGGTCTAGGAATGGTAGAACGATGGGTTCGATGACGGTTTGGATGTACCGTGCACTGTTCAGTGTCCCCTCGACGATCACCAGAGGTGTACAGCCAGTGTAGGAGATCGCTCCCCACACCATGATGCCGGGTGTTGGCCCTGTGTGCCTCGGTCGTATGCAGTCCTGATTGTGGCGCTCACCTGCACGGCGCCAAACACGCATACGACCATCATTGGCACCAAGGCAGAAGCGACTCTCATCGCTGAAGACGACACGTCTCCATTCGTCCCTCCATTGACGCCTGTCGCGACACCCCTGGAGGCGGGCTGCACGATGTTGGGGCGTGAGCGGAAGACGGCCTAACGGTGTGGGGGACCGTAGCCCAGCTTCATGGAGACGGTTGCGAATGGTCCTCGCCGATACCCCAGGAGCAACAGTGTCCCTAATTTGCTGGGAAGTGGCGGTGTGGTCCCCTACGGCACTGCGTAGGATCCTACGGTCTTGGCGTGCATCCGTGCGTCGCTGCGGTCCGGTCCCAGGTCGACGGGCACGTGTACCTTCCGCCGACCACTGGCGACAACATCGATGTACTGTGGAGACCTCACGCCCCACGTGTTGAGCAATTCGGCGGTACGTCCACCCGGCCTCCCGCATGCCCACTATACGCCCTCGCTCAAGGTCCGTCAACTGCACATACGGTTCACGTCCACGCTGTCGCCGCATGCTACCAGTGTTAAAAACTGCGATGGAGCTCCGTATGCCACGGCAAACTGGCTGACACTGACGGCGGCGGTGCACAAATGCTGCGCAGCTAGCGCCATTCGACGGCCAACACCGCGGTTCCTGGTGTGTCCGCTGTGCCGTGCGTGTGATCATTGCTTGTACAGCCCTCTCGCAGTGTCCGGAGCAAGTATGGTGGGTCTGACACACCGGTGTCAATGTGTTCTTTTTTTCCATTTCCAGGAGTGTATATTCATCTACAAGTGATGGAGTATGACAGGTAATGAGTGTAATTTCTGAATTCATTGGATCACAAAGTATACGTTCTTTCGTACGACATTTACCTTTAGTTCTTTGGCACTGTCAATCGTCAAGCAGATAAGTAGCAACTGATTAGTTTCGAAATGGAGCGTCTTAATGGTGGAAGCTGCTATTAAGTCGGTGATACATGAAGTTCTCATTTCATATCAGACTGCTGGAAATTTTCAAATATTACATAATTCTGCACTGTAGACTTACACAGCCGCCGAAGGCAAACGTCATTTCGACAGGTATCATTCTGTTATGTCATTAATAACATTTCTAATTATTTGTAGGAAGCTGATATCCTTGTGGTTCAATATCCTGAGACCCACGAACTTTCTTTCTTTCTCTCTTTTTGTTTTACTTGAGCCATCCGTCTCCTAACTGATTTTGTGTGGCCCGCAATGAATTCCTGTTCTGTGCCAGCCTTTTAATCTCTGAATAGCACTTCCAGACTACATCCTCAATTATTTTCTGCTTATATCACAGTCTCTGTCTTCTTGTGCAGTTTTTGCCCTCTGGTATCATGGAAGTTATTCCGTGATGTGTTAACAAATGTTCTACCATCCTGTCTCTTCGTGTCGGTGTTTTCCATACATTCCTTTCCTTGCCAGTTCTACGGAGAATCTCCACGGTGCATACCTTATCAGTCCACCTAACTTTCAACATTCCTCTGTAGCACCACATCTCAAATGCTTCACTTATATTTTGTCCTGGTTCTCCCACAGTCTGTCATGTTATTCTTATCTCAATAAGAGGCATCCAAAACATTACCACTCTCATCCTCATCTGTGAGAACTGATAGTCGTACCTTTGTCACTTAAATACTTCAGTAATTTTGAGGAAAAGTAGTTTTCGTGGATATTTGACGCTGCAAGAATGGACTTCCTAAATTCTAAGACAATTTGAATGTTCCTATTGAAACGGTTTTCAACCACTGTGTGCCGTCGTTCGCCTGACGAGTGGTTTTGCATAAACCAGTACATTAAAATGGAAATTTGAAAAAAATGGTTTTGCACAAACCAGTTACATGAAAATAGAAATCAGAAAGAAAAGCGCGGTTAATAGCATTGATATTCTACGGAGGTTTCACCATCGACAACGTATCGCTTTTACTTTCGATGTGTTCATGATTCCACGTGGATCTATGTGTGCTTCTAAAGTCACTTGTCACACTTGCTATCTTGAAAAATGAGACATTAGGAATGTAAGGTGGTCGTGAGCAGTTGTTGGGCACATGTTCGAACTTTAAATGTTATGCCGAATAGGTCTGACAGGACATGGACTCAAATTCAGCAGTCTTCTGACTGTTCTACGCAGTCCGTCACGAATTCTTCGTCTTTTCCAAAGCTCCACTTCAACACCACATAATTATTTCACCTACGGCTACAGTTTTTATCACCTTCAAATACCTCTAGTACCACGGAAATTATTAACTGTTGTCTAAACACACGTCTTATCTGCCCCTTCTTCTCGTCGGTATTTCACTATTGTCTTTCCTTTGCGCGTTATGCGGAGAACCTCCTCTTTCCTTATCTTATTAGTACATCTGATCCTCAACATCTCACTGTAGCACCACATTTCAAACACTGTGATACTTTTCTTTTTCTTTCCTGGTTTTTCCACTATGCAACATTGACTACTATGCAACACATACTCAGAAATTTCTTCATCAAATTAAGACATGAGACTTGTAGAATTTACTTAGCCAGGAACGCCCTTTTTCCTGTATTAGTCTGCCTTTCTTATACTCCTCGCTTTGTCTGTCACGTGTTTTTTTGCTTACAAGGTGGCAGACTACATTAATTTCGTTTACTTTGAATCACAAATATTGATACCAAGTTTCTCGCTACTCTCATTTCTGCTGCTTCTTACACTGATCTTTTCCTAGTTTACTCTCAGTATATTCTGTACACATAAGACTGTTCGTTCCATTCAACAGATGCCGTACCCCTTCACTTTCACTGAGGTTAGCAATGACATCAGGGAATCTTATCATTGATAACGTTTCACCCTGAATTTTTACCCTACTATTGAAACTTAATTTTATTTCACATTGCTTCTCCGATATATAAATTGAGCAGTAGGGTGAAGGCATGTATTCCTATCCTACACCTTTTTAGAACAAACTAACGTTTACATTGTTATAACGTTTCCTTTTTTATTACATATATATTGCATATATGTTCGAACTTTAAATGTGGTTCCAACAGGTACATAAAAACACTTGAGTACTGGAAGGCAAAGTTCTGCTACATTTTCAAAGCAATTCATGAATAACTTTCGTAGCATTGAGATTTTGAGATACTAACATCTACGTTTGTATTTGTATAGAAAATCTGGATGTTCTTAATCGCAAATCTCCTAAAGCTTTTAACTGTTTGCTTTGAAATTTTGACACAACGTTCCATTGTTGTTTGCACTTGCTATTTTTAGAATGTATTTTATATGCAAATGTGGACAGGAACATTTTTAAGAAAAGAAATCAAAAGTTACAGACAGATATATTATACGCCTTATACAAAAGAATATGAAACCTTAAACACGGTGGTATTAGAATTCAACATTGTGTTAATATTTCAAAGCAAACGGTCATGAACTTTCGGTGATTCACGATTTTGAGAAAACGAACAGTTTTTTTTTTATATAGATTCAAGTAGTAGCTGGATTCGAATCTATGACTCAGGAAGTTTTGATCACTCGTCCGAGATGCAAACCTGGATCACGAGTGCAAATATAGCCTTTGCTAACCAGGCAGTGACTTCGTGCGTGACAGAGACTGGAACACAGTACCGATTTACATAAAGAGACGTGAGATATTTAAATTTTGACCAGTATCAGTTCGCAAATCTCTACGGGAAATTAAGTGACAATTTTTTTTTTACTGAAACCGACACTACCGCTCCGATTAACTAACCTCGAAATATGTTGAATAATATTTCACTCAGAACTAACATAGTGTACACAAGTTTACTAACCAAAAGACGTGACATAAGTTTTTATTGGATGGGAATTCGAACCCAACACTTAATGATATCACTGCTGACTTTTTTATGGGCATTATGCCGACGGCCAAGGCATAATTGTCTGCCAAACGATCGTCTCCCAGTTCTGGATACATCATCAGTTGTTTTAACGTCTCAGAGAGCAGATACAGTCTCAAATAACCTCAGCAAGGAAAAATCTTTATACATCACCGCTACGGTGGATTCATGACGTCATCAGACCACTGTCTAAGGTAGTGGAGTCCGGTCGACGTATTTTATGGAGCTTATAGTGTGGAAGAGTGTGTACTGTTCGTCTTTTTTAGCTTTGTGGCTCAGAACTTGTCTAATTTCAGTGCTACTTTTGAGTCGTTTTTTGTGCTTTTGAATTTTTACGGCGTCTTTGTACACTCTAGTGCGACGAAAATGGCACAAAACAAGATTGGTGGTGGGCCGGTCACAGTGCATGATCAGCTACTGGAGATTTTTCTGCCTTGTTCACGCGATACTTGCTCTTGTGTTCCTTAAGAAGTGTGTTAACGTTTCTTGTTGTAGTTACTGTGTACACTTAACCGCAAGTCACTAATAAATAAACGCTGCAAAGGACCTGTACCCACCGCCTATCACAGCAGTTGTATATACTCGTAAAATCCCTTGTATGTTCGATCGAGTGAACATAGGAACTAAGAAATAACGTAACAGCCGCGTTTAGGAACACAGGAACAACTGTCACCTGGCCAAGACAAATAAATCAGCAGTAGCAGAACTTCCACTACGACCCAGAAACCATCAAGTCTGTTTCTCTGACAATGTAACCACGGTTACACTAGGATAGTCAGAGATGCCACGGCAAGGGCGAAAGCTACTTTGACACAAAAGAAGGATTGAAATTAGACAAGATGTGAGCCGTAATGCTAAATAAAACAAAGAGCGCCAACTCTACTCCACTACGTGATCTGTAACAGACGTCGGTGCGACACTGTGCTCTTAGGCAGGAGCCTGATGACGTCACGAGCCGATCATTCGTGTGGATACACACAAACATTTCGTCGTGCTGTACTAGTTCGAGACTAGCTCAGGCCTGGGAAAGCGTGGCTCGCTAATCATTCCCCTCCCCTCCAGCGAGTGCTTCCCACTCCAACTCGACCACTGCTCCCTTCAAGAATCAATTAATTCAAATTGAAACTTCCTGCCGCATTAAAACTGTGTGCCTGACCGAGACTCGAACTCGGGGCCTCTGCCGTTTGCGGGCCAGTGCTCTACCATCTGAACTATCCAAGAGCGACTCACTCCCTACTCCCACAGTTTCACTTCTTCCAGTATCTCGTCTCCTGCCTTCGAAAGGGCTGGGCGTGTGACATTCTTTGGTACCTCAGATGGTAGAGCACATGACCGCGAAAGGCAAAGGTCCCAATTTCAAGTTTCGGTACGGCACACAGGTTTAATCTACCAGGACGTTTCATATCAAATGTTCAAATATGTGTGAACCCCTAAGGGACCAAACTGCTGCGTTCATCGGTTCCTAGACTTACACACTACTTAAGCTAACTTATGCTAAGAACAGCACACGCAACCCATGCCCAAGGGAGGACTCGAACCTCCGGCGGGAGGGGCCGCGCATTCCGTGACATGATGAATAATACATTAAAAAATTAATCTATTTACTCGGTTTTTTTCATCACTGACCAACGAAGCTATTTACGCTACCGTTAGCTGGTGCAATATATGTGGACCCTGCGGAGAATTTTTGATAAACCACTAATTTTGTCAACATACTTATTAACAACATTAAAAATACCCAGACCTGTTTTTCGGAGCGAGGAACTAGAGTGAATCTTTGTTAAAAAAAATTAGTGTATTATGCGAATAGAAGTTGTTGACTGAGTTGATCAGTTCCCTCGACCGACAGTACGTAGTTAAATTGTTCAGCTTTGTGATATATCAAGAAGTCTACTTTTTACAGCGTTACCTTACGTATCAAGTGTTTTTAAATATCAGTAACATCGTCATAACCAACTGCTTTTCCATATCTACTGCACGTTCGTTCATGAGTATACCATTACTGAAGCATGTCTGATTTATTGCGAATATTAAGCAGTTAAACACTTTTTCTCACAGTCTTGATGGTAACTTGCGTATTTCTATTTTTAACTTATAATAGCGCATCGTTCGTCGAGAGAGTAACATCCGCGTATTGGTTCATGGAGCGAAGAGAGATGTCGGAAAGATTACCTTTATTTTGACTTCAGCACTTGAGCCATGCTGCGGCTAGCGTTGGTGCTGTCTGTAAGTTTCCGCCCTCTATTGAAGGCTAGACGGTATCGTTTAGTTGGCATGGTTGCAGTTTGTCTTCTTCTCCTGCTGATTGACGCCACTCGGTTTCGCAAGCGTTGACTGTCCGCTAGTGGGAGTAGCGGCGGTTATCGATATGTAGTAACTGTGGCCCTATCTTTGGGGCGACGTCGTTGTTTTTCCGGGTCGTGTGGGTGGGCCAGTTCAGTTGGGACTCAGGAACAACCAGGTCTGCGCAGTACGGGACGTTCTGGGACCGATGGTGGCACGCATGGACTGCCGGATGGAAGAGCTGTTGTCACGAGGGTGTACGATCTTGCAGTAAACCGGATCCACCAAACTTTAAGATGAGTGGCCGGCCAGTGTGGCCGAGCGGTTCTAGGCGCTTCAGAATGGAACCGCGCAACCGCTACGGTCGCAGGTTAGAAACCTGCCTCGGGCATGGATGTGTGTGATGTCCTTAGGTTAGTTAGGTTTAAGTAGTTCTAAGTTCCAGGGGAGTGATGACCTCAGATATTAAGTCCTATAGGGCTCAGAGCCATTTGAACCATTTTTTTTAAAGATGAGTGCATTTCAATCCAAGTAGAGGAACCTCCACCACTGTGGTATCTCGCAGTTCTCCAGTGACTTCGGTTCATGCTGTTGCTAGTAACGTCGCCGAGATGAAGAGCAGCGAGTGGAGTGATTTGGGAAGGTGGATCTCATTAGCTTTCCTCGACTTCTGTTACTATTTACTGCGTTTAACTTGTTACTTATTGTTAAGTTCAACTAGCGGTAATTTATCTTGCCTGGTGGCAGCTAACGCCCCAGTTACCTGCCTGAGGATTAGTGTATGTAACGCCAGTGTACGTTTCTTCACCTTGCCGCTGCTGTTCCGTAAGGCGTGTATATCTGACAGCCTTCTTGATTGTAGACCTGTTGGTGATTCTTCTACTCTGGTGGTAGTGATTCCTTTTTCGTTCTGGGCGCTCTAAGCACAGTATGCTGTGGACGTAGGCAGACCACCGGTTCCGGCTTTGACGTATTGTTCCATCGTTGCATTTGGTTCATCAGACGTCAGGTAGCTTCAGCAAGATTATCATTAGCCATTCGTTAGACTGCCAATAGTCTGAGTTACCATCTTGTGAAGTGAATGCAACTCTTGGCTACCTATCTACTCGCTCACGAAAGTGTTTGTTGCCGGATCTTCTCAAAGGCCGATTCCTGGACCACCGTCTGTGGCCCCTTGGTTCTTGTAAGTCATGCATGTTCTAAAGGAGGTCTGATGGCCAGTAGCTCAGTGTACACCCGCAGAAGGCGTGGACTGAAGGAGCGTTAATCTGCCTCAGTAC
Organism: Schistocerca gregaria; assembly: GCF_023897955.1. Lineage (NCBI taxonomy): Eukaryota > Metazoa > Arthropoda > Insecta > Orthoptera > Acrididae > Schistocerca > Schistocerca gregaria. The sequence continues at coordinate 349,872,075 of NC_064922.1, read as the reverse complement.
CCTTTAAGGAACTTACGTACTGGTCTTTGTGTTTTATTATCGTATTATTTATTACAATACTTTGTAATGCCTACATTAAAGGTTATATATGTCTGGTTAATAGTTCTGGTCGCTTTGGTTCAAATGGCTCTGAGCACTATGGGACTTAACTTCTTTGGTGATCAGTCCCCTAGAACGTAGAACTACTTAAACATAACTAACCTAAGATCATCACAAACATCCATGCTCGAAGCAAGATTCGAACCTGCCACCGTAGTGGTCACGAGGTTCCAGACTGAAGTGCCTAGAACCGCACGGCCACACCGGCCGGCTCTGGTCGCTTTCTGGGATAAATCTAGCAGTGTAATGTTCCGCGTATGTTAAGGCTTGTGTTACAAAGTTTACCATCATCTTATTTCACTTCTTTGATGATCAATTGCTGGTTTTTTAAATTAACTTTTGCTAATGTATTTGGTGTTTTACAGCAGGTTTCTAAAAGTTTTATACTATGACCGTTCCTGGCGTTTAAGGCCTTCAGCCATGATTGTGATCATTTGCCTTAAAATTCTAATTTGATATTTGTATTTACGCAGTAATTTTTTAAAACCTTATTTACTGCCATGCCTGGTGTCTGATCCCTTCTGCTGTGTTTGTGGAGACTTGGCTTTAATATTTCAATACATGTAACTTTTAAGTTGCAGCGAGTTTTAAACAATTCTTCTGCCCAGATCACAGTGGGTTGCTTTTAAAACATTATGTGCTGTATCTGTATTTAATGATGATTTGCTAAATTTTAACTCACGGGAAACAGTATTGTTAACACAGTTTTTACTCCTTCATTAATAACGTGTGGTATTTCGTTATTTATTGTTAAGTCTGGAATTACTGGTTTAAAATAAATTGTGTGTAACTGTAAAAGGCAACCAGTAGTATCTGATTACGTGCCCGTCCACAATCGTAACCGAATCCTGCCTTCCCTTGACTACCATGTTTCAGCACTGTTTACGTATTAAACGTTCGATCTTTTCGTCGGAACTGTATAAAAAAACAAAAAAAAAAAAAACACCTTAATCCCCGCTCCTGATTACAAACATGGTTCTCAGTTTTAATTATTTTCAGAATTCTCAAAAACCGTAAGACACACAGCAGACACCAGAACCGAAACCATAATGACAGCTACAGTAGCAACGAATAGAGAACCTGTGCGGTAGAGAAATATTAATGAGAATAATCTGATTAAATTGCTGAGAGAAATGGATTCCTGTCAAGGTGCTCGAGCCTATGTTTTGAGGAAGTATCGAAGGAAGACACTCTGTTCCTCTCGACTCTGATAAATAAGGGCATCGATTGCGCTCACTGGAGTGGAGTAGATCGTGAGCCACGCTTTGCCGGGCCTGCTGTACCTGTTTCCTGACTCGTTATAGGTGGACTGGGAGGGTAAGGAATGAGGAGGTTCAGCACAAAATCGTCGAGGAAAGGAATATATGGAAAAGAAAGAAAAGGACAGGATAATAGGACCTGTTAAGATATCCTGGAAGATCTCCGACTGTACTAGAGTGAGCTGCAGAGGATAAAAACTGTGGAGTAAGACAGAGACTGGCACACATCCAACAAATAATTGTTGCTATAGGTTGCAAGCACTACTCTGAGGTAGGTTGCATGGAAGAGGAATTCATGGCGAGCTGCGTCAAACCAGCCAGAAGATTGACGATTCAAAAAAAAGGCTCAAATGATGTCTCCAGCATTAACAGACGAGCTTTTGTGCACAGAATTATGCCTTGGACCATGGCCTTACGGCCAAAACACAAATACCAGGAAAAATACATTTTTTTTTAAATTCGTGGTCCAATGTTGGATATTGAGATGTCTGAACTTAAAATGAGGATACACAAATTTTTTCCTCTCCCTGAAACTCCAGCCCTGCACCTATCACAATTACTTTCTATGCTGTAGGCTAGGCTGGCGGCTGGTACCTACATCCCAGCAGCGACTAACCACACAACAGCTTACCGGGGGTTGCAGTCGTTCCACCTAAAAAAAAAAAAATAAACAAATGACTCTGAGGGTTATGGGACTTAACATCTGAGGTCATCAGTCCCCTAGAACTTAGAACTACTTAAACCTAACTAACCTAAGGACATCACACACATTAATGCGTAAGGCAGGATTCGAACCTAAGATCGTAGCTGTCGCGCGGTTTCAGTCTGAAGCGCCTAGAACCACTCGACCACACCTGCCGGCCCTCCTTCCAAGACACCTACAACATAATCACAAGGTCCGCTGTTGTTTTCTATCTGCATAAATGATCTTTTGGATAGGGTGGATAGCAATGTGCGGCTGTTTGCTGATGATGCTGTGGTGTACGGAAAGATGTCGTCGTTGAGTGACTGTCGAAGGATACAAAATAACTTGTACAGAATTTGTCATTGGTGTAAGGAATGGCAACTAACTCTAAATATAGATAAAAGTACACACCTGGAAATTGAAATAAGAACACCGTGAATTCATTGTCAGAGGAAGGGGAAACTTTATAGACACATTCCTGGGGTCAGATACATCACATGATCACACTGACAGAACCACAGGCACATAGACACAGGCAACAGAGCATGCACAATGTCGGCACTAGTACAGTGTATATCCACCTTTCGCAGCAATGAAGGCTGCTATTCTCCCATGGAGACGATCGTAGAGATGCTGGATGTAGTCCTGTGGAACGGCTTGCCATGCCATTTCCACCTGGCGCCTCAGTTGGACCAGCGTTCGTGCTGTACGTGCAGACCGCGTGAGACGACGCTTCATCCAGTCCCAAACATGCTCAATGGGGGATAGATCCGGAGATCTTGCTGGCCAGGGTAGTTGACTTACACCTTCTAGAGCACGTTGGGTGGCACGGGATACATGGGGACGTGCATTGTCCTGTTGGAACAGCAAGTTCCCTTGCCGGTCTAGGAATGGTAGAACGATGGGTTCGATGACGGTTTGGATGTACCGTGCACTATTCAGTGTCCCCTCGACGATCACCAGAGGTGTACGGCCAGTGTAGGAGATCGCTCCCCTCACCATGATGCCGGGTGTTGGCCCTGTGTGCCTCGGTCGTATGCACTCCTGATTGTGGCGCTCACCTGCACGGCGCCAAACACGCATACGACCATCATTGGCACCAAGGCAGAAGCGACCCTCATCGCTGAAGACGACACGTCTCCATTCGTCCCTCCATTCACGCCTGTCGCGACACCACTGGAGGCGGGCTGCACGATGTTGGGGCGTGAGCGGAAGACGGCCTAACGGTGTGCGGGATCGTAGCCCAGCTTCATGGAGACGGTTGCGAATGGTCCTCGCCGATACCCCAGGAGCAACAGTGTCCCTAATTTGCTGGGAAGTGGCGGTGCGGTCCCCTACGGCACTGCGTAGGATCCTACGGTCTTGGCGTGCATCCGTGCGTCGCTGCGGTCCGGTCCCAGGTCGACGGGCACGTGCACGTTCCGCCGACCACTGGCGACAACATCGATGTACTGTGGAGACCTCACGCCCCACGTGTTGAGCAATTCGGCGGTACGTCCACCCGGCCTCCCGCATGCCCACTATAGGCCCTCGCTCAAAGTCCGTCAACTGCACACACGGTTCACGTCCACGATGTCGCGGCAAGCTACCAGTGTTAAAGACTGCGATGGAGCTCCGTATGCCACGGCAAACTGGCTGACACTGACGGCGGCGGTGCACAAATGCTGCGCAGCTAGCGCCATTCGACGGCCAACACCGCGGTTCCTGGTGTGTCCGCTGTGCCGTGCGTGTGATCATTGCTTGTACAGCCCTCTCGCAGTGTCCGGAGCAAGTATGGTGGGTCTGACACACCGGTGTCAATGTGTTCTTTTTTCCATTTCCAGGAGTGTAAATTAAACCAGATGAATAGGAAAAAGGATCCTGCAATGTTTGAATACTCCATTAGTAGGGTAGCGCTTGACAGAGTCACAATTAAATATTTGGGCGTAACATTGCAGAGCGTTATGAAGTGGGTCAAGCACGTAATGGCAGTTGTGGGGAAGGCGGTTAGTCGTCTTCGGTTCATTGGTAAAATTTTGGGAAGATGTGGTTCACCTGTAAAGGAGACCGCTTATAAAACGTTAATACGACCTATTCTTGAGTACTGCTCGAGCGTCTGGGATCCTTATCAGGTCGGATTGAGGGAGAACGTAGAAGCAATTTAGAGGCGGGCTGCTAGATTTTTTACTGGTAGATTTGATCATCTTGCGAGTGTTACGAACCTGCTTCATGAAGTCGGGGGGGGGGGGGGGGGGGGGGGGAGACTAGAGGAAAGGAGGCATTCTTTTCGGGAATCGCCACTGATGAAATTTAGAGAACCAGCATTTGAGGCTGACTGCAGTACAATTTTACTGCCGCCAACTTACATTTCGCGGAAGGACCATAAAGATAAGAGAGATTAGGGCTCGTACAGAGACATATAGGCAGTCATGTTCCCCTCGTTGTGTTTGGGAGTGGAACAGGGAGAGAAGATGCTAGTTGTGGTACGAGGTACCCTCCGCCACGCACCGTATGGTGGATTGCGGAGTATGCATGTAGATGCAGATTTAGATGTAGAAATCATGCATGCAGGAGCCCCCGCGGTATTTGGCGGCGCTACATTTGCGTGGTATCAAACTGCTTTCAATAGTACTTGCACGCGCTATGCGAGTCATGTGCTAGCATCCAGATATTCAGCCACATGGCTTTGTAGGACGCAGCCTGGCAGCCATCTGAATAGTTAACAGCGAGAGTCGACCGTTAGAGTTCTCTGGGATCAGTGCCATGCATGCACCATACAGCGGAAGGAGACTACAGCCTCACATTGCGTCTAAGCCCTCGAGTCATCATGGTCGAACCTACATAAATTTGAATCTATGTCAGTGATACCTTGTCAGGATAGACAGTACTTAACTCAGTAACTACTTTAGCATAATGGCGCAGCTTGTGCATTCAAGAAATTGTCATTGTCTCCATGATGAAATTTTCCACTGCAGCGGAGTATACGCTGATGTGAAACTTGCTGCCAGATTAGCACTGTTCGCCTGACCGAGAGTCGAACTCGGGACCTTTGCCACTGATGGGCAAATGCTCTATCTACTGAACAATCCAGTCACGACTCAGAACCCGTTCTCGCAGTTTTACTTCTGCCAGTATCTCGTCTCTGTTTCTCCGCTGCAGAATGAAAATTTCATTCTGAAAACATCCTCCAGGCTGTGGCCAAGCCATGTCTCCGCAATATCCTTTCTTCCAGAAGTATAGTCTTGCAAGTTTAGCAAAAGAGCTTCTGTGAAGGTTGGATGGTTGGAAATGAGGTACTGGCGGATGTAAAACTGTGAGGAGAGGTAGTGACTAGTGCTTGGATAGCTCAGTCAGTAGAGCACTTACACGCGATAAGAAATGGTCCTAAGTTCGAGTTTTGGTTCGACATTTAGCTTTAATCCGCCAGGAAGTTTCGAATGGTCATTGTGTTTGGTATCAAACTCTCACCTGGCCAGGGCGATCATTCAGTTGCATTTGTAGTATTATAGGTTCAGGACAACATGAAGTGGGACACACGCATCAAATACATTAGTAAGAAGCTTTTCACGATATGCTATGGCATAAAAATAGGTCTACGTGTTAGATGTACAACAAAAGAAACACTAAAAATGTGTATTATGCTCAAGCGACATCTCCGCTCCGGTATGATATAATTCTTAGGGGAAAATTTCAGAGCGGCAGAGCGGTGTGGCAGAGCGGTTCTAGGCGATTTAGTCTGGAACCGCGAGACCACTTCGGGCATGGATGTGTGTGATGTCCTTAGGTTAGTTAGGTTTAAGCAGTTCTAAGTTCTAGGAGACTGGTGGCCTCAGATGTTTAGTCCCGTAGTGCTCAGAGCCGTTTGAACCATTTTTTGAAAATTAGGTGATAAGCAAAAGCTGTTTCACGGGACAGAATAGGATCGTTAGGGCAGTTGAAAATGCCTAACCCAGAAATTTTTGCAAACCTCTTTTTAAAGCACTCCAGATACTACCACTTCCATGCCAGAAGTAATTAAATACGTAAATAACGTTAAAACTAAAAACGTAGTATGCACAAATAAATCAGTCCACGCACATATCATCAGGCAAAAAAATGGTTTCCACGACGAACGTGCAAACACAACTCTCAGAGAAAATGGATCACTGCTAACTGGCAAAAAACTTAAGAGTAAACTTCTCTTCACGAAGGAAATAAAAGAAATACAAAAATTCAAAGTAGCTTTGAAAATATTGAGCCATGGCAAGGTTGCTGCTTTCGCCTTTCAAATTACTGGCGCCAATAGCTCTATCTGTCGTGTGATGTCTCTCTGGTTTGAAGCTACTAAGATGTTTGATCGAGGTGGTTGTTGATGGGGGGGGGGGGGGGGGGCGGTGAGTGTTATGGCATGGCGGGTGGGGGAGTTGACATCGGACACCGCACGAGAGGGGAGGTCGCCTTCTCCCCGGCTGCAGCCTGGTGGTTTACCTCCTCCGCTGCTCTGCGGCGGGAAAGCTGTTGCGCCAGCAGCTCTTCCGTATTTCCTCAGTACGCCGAGCCGCGTTGGCAGGAGGCATGGCCTGTCCTTGTGTTTTCAACGGAGCTGCTAGAACGACCTGTTCCCCAGGTACTGCTGGACAGTGGTTCTTCCAACTGAGTCCGGGTAAGAGAGGGTAGCACCCGACGTAGTTTTTTCAGTGTAACGCAGTGAATTTTGTGTGTTAGTGTAAATGAAACTTCCTGGCAGATTAAAACTGTGTGGCGGACCGAGACTAGATCTCAGGACCTTTGCCTTCTGCGGGCAAGTGCTCTACCAACTAAGTTTGTAGAGCACTTGCCCGCAGAAGATAGGTAAAGATCCCGAGTTCGAGTCTCGTTCCGGCACACAGTTTTAATCTGCCAGGAAGTTTCATATCAGTGCACACTCCGCTGCAGAGTGAAAATCTCATTCTGGAAACATCCCCCAGGCTGTGGCTAAGCCTTGTATCCGCAATATTCTTTCTTTTAGGAGTGCTAATCCTGCAAGGTTCCCTGGAAAGCTTTGTAAAGTTTGGAAAGTAGGAGACGAGGTAATGGTGGGAGTAAAGCTATGAGGACGGGGCGTGAGTCGTGCTAGGGTAGCTCTGCTGGTAAAGCACTTGCCCGCGAAAGGCAAAGGTCCAGATTTCGAGTGTCGGTTCGGCACACAGTATTACTCTGCCAGGAAGTTTCATTTTAGCGCACACTCCGCTGCTCATTCCGTTAGTGCAAATGTTTTCGCAGTGGAATATACGACAGAGTGGGTATTTTTCGGTGGTTCCCCTTCAGCCTAAATGGAATATATGCTTTGACAGTGCCTTGTACGTTACTTTTCATTGTGTGGCACCGCAAGAATGAAGACTGAACGTCCGTTGATTCTTTAAAAGACCATGTGACATTAAATTGTGGTAAATATCTAGCTGGCTTGTCTCGACTTGGAGCATTTCCCAGAGATTTATTCAACGACATCATATACTACACTACTGACCATTGAAATTGCTACAGCACGAAGATGACGTGCTACAGACGCGAAATTTAACGGACAGGAAGAAGATGCTGTGATATGGAAATGATTAGCTTCACAGAGCATTCACACAAGGTTGGCGTCGGTGGCGACACCTACAACGTGCTGACATGGGGATGTTTCCAACCGATTTCTCATACACAAACAGCAGATGACCGACGTAGCCTGGTGAAACGTTGTTGTGATGCCGCGTGTAAGGAGGAGAAATGCGTACCATCACGTTTCCGACTTTGATAAAGGTCGGATTGTAGCCTACCGCGATTGCGGTTCATAGTATCGTTACTTTGCTGCTCGCGTTGGTCGAGATCCAATGACTGTTAGCAGGATATGTAATCAGTGGGTTCAGGAGGGTAATACGGAACACCGTGATGGATCCCAACGGCTCGTATCACTAGCAGTCGAGATGACAGGCATCTATCCGCATGACTGTAACGGATCGTGCACCCACGTCTCGATCCCTGAGTCAACAAGTGGGGACATTTGCAAGACAACATTCATCTGCACGAACAGTTGGATGACGTTTGCAGCAACATGGACTATCAGCTCGGAGACCATGGCTGCGATTACCCTTGACGCTGCATCACAGACAGGAGCGCCTGGGTTGTTGTACTCAACAATGAACCTGGGTGCACGAATGTCAAAACGTCATTTTTTCGGATGAATCCAGGGTCTGTTTACAGCATCGTGATGGTCGCACCCGTGTTTGCGACATCGCGGTGAATGCACATTGGAAGCGTGTATACGTCATCGCCATACTAGCGTATCACACAACGTGATGTTACGGGGTGACATTGGTTACACGTCTCGGTCTCCTCTTGTTCACATTGACGGCACTTTGAACAGCGGACGTTACATTTCAGATGTGTTACGACCCGTGGCTCTACCCTTCACTCGATCCCTGCGAAACCCTACATTTCTGCAGGATAATGCACGACCCAATGTTTCAGGTCCTGTATGGGCATTTCTGGCTGCAGAAAATATTCGATGCTGCCCTGGCCAACACATTCTCCAGATCCCTCACCAACTGAAAACTTCTGGTCAATGGTGGCCGAGCAACTGGCTTGTCACAATACGCCAGTTACTACTGTGGTATCGTGCTGAAGATTCATGGGCAGCTGTACCTGTACACGCCATCCAAGCTCTGTTCATCGCCCAGGCGTATGAAGGCCATTATTACGGCCAGAGGTGGTCATTCAGGGTACTGATTTCTCAGGATCTATGAATCAAAATTGCGTGAAAGTGTTATCACATGTCATTTCTAGTTAAATATATTTGTCCAATGTATACCCGTTTATCATCTGCATTTCTTCTTGGTGTAGCAATTTTAATGACCAGAAGTGTACATTGACTTACAGGTTGTGATCAAAAGTATCGCTTCACTCAGATATTAGGTACGTTGTACTATCACCTACTGCCAGGTACTGCATATCAGCGACCTCAGAAGTCACTAGACATCGTGAGAGAGCAGAATGAGACGCTCCGCGGTACTCACGAACTTCGAACATGGTCTGGTCATTGGGTGTCACTTGCATCAAAAGTCTGCACACGAGATTTCCACACTCCTGAGCATCCCTAGGTCCACTGTTTCCGATATGATAGTGAAGTGGATACATAAAGGGACATGTGTAGCACAAAAGCGTACAGACCCGACCTTGCCTGTTCACTGACAGAGACCGCCGTCCGTTGAAGAGAGGCAGACGTCTATCCTGACCATCCCACAGGAATTCCAGGTTCCACTGCAAGTAGTATGACAGTTAAGCGGTAGGTGAGAAAACTTGGATTTCATGGTCATAACCCACATCACGTCGGTAAATGCCAAACGACGCCTCGCTTGGTGTAAGGAGTGTAAACTTTGGACGATTTAACAGTGGAGAAACGTTGTGTGGGGTGACGAATTAAGGTACACAATGTGGCTATCCGATGGCAGGTTGTGGGTATGGCGAATGCCCGGTCATTTGCCAGCGTGTGTAGTGTCAACAGTAAAATTCGGAGACGGTGGTGTTATGGTATGGTCGTGGTTTTCATGAAAGGGACTTGCACCCCTTGTTGTTTTGCGTGACACAGCACAGGCTTACATCGATGTTTTAAGCACTTTCTTGCTTTCCACTGCTGAAGAGCAATTCGGGGATTTTGATTGCATCTTTCAACACGATTGAGTACCTGTTCATAATGCCCGGCAAGTAGCGGAGTGGTTACACCACAATAGTACCCTGTAATGGACTGGCTGCAAAGACTCCTGACCTGAATCCTATAGAACACCTTTGGGATGTTTTGGAACGCCGACTTTGTGCCAGGCCTCACCAACCGACATCGATACCTCTCCTCAGTGCAACAAAAAAATGGTTCAAATGGCTCTGGGATTTAACATCTGTGGTCATCACTCCCCCTAGAACTTAGAACTACTTAATCCTAACTTACCTAAGGACATCACACACATCCATGCACGAGGCAGGATTCGAACCTGCGACCGTAGAGGTCTCGCGGTTCCAGACTGAATCACCTTGAACCTCACGGCCACACTGTCCGGCTCAGTGCAGCACTCCGTGAAGAGTGGTCTGCCATTCCCCAAGACATTTTCGAGGACCTGATTGAACGTATACCTTCGAGAGTGGAAGCTGTCATCAAGACTAAAGATGGGCCAACACCATATTGAATTCCAGTATTACCGATGGAGGGTGGCACGAACTTGTAAGTCACGTTCAGCCAGGTGTCCGGATACTTTTGATCACATAGTGTATGTAACGTCGCAAAGCAAGTGTAATGTTATTTCTGTTATCTGAATGAGCTGTTCGTACTTGGCACGAAGTTTATTTTCGCCACGACGTATTGCATACAGCCGTTAGTAGACTGCCGCAATGCTGTTTGGCTCGACCGCTCAGTTAGTAGTTAACGAAGATCGGTATGTTGTGGGAGATTCATTGCCTTTTCTTGCTTTTCGTGCGATTTAAGTGCAGGGGCTTCCGTGTCATGCTGCCACCGCTACTGACGCCTCTGTGAGATTCGTTTTCCGGTCTTGTTCTGTATCTGAAAACAGCTCCTTTGATAACTTGTTCTTACGTGGAATTGTATGGATATAACTTGTTGTGGTATCCTGGGCGTTACTGGTCGTTAATGCGCAACCTTAGTGTGTTGTAGGGGTAGTCTGCATCTGTGTGACCGTTCTAACCGTAGCGCAGTGACGGTGCGTCGTCGTGCTGTCAAAGCACTTGGCCGCACCTTGGGAGTGATTGTCCGTCACATGGCCTGGTTATTTTAATATGTTTCAAATTCTTGTTGATTATTACTGTTTAAAGGGAACGTTTTAGGTCTTACTATTATTGCAATGGGGCGTAATACACTCCTGGAAATGGAAAAAGGAACACATTGACACCGGTGTGTCAGACCCACCATACTTGCTCCGGACACTGCGAGAGGGCTGTACAAGCAATGATCACACGCACGGCACAGCGGACACACCAGGAACCGCGGTGTTGGCCGTCGAATGGCGCTAGCTGCGCAGCATTTGTGCACCGCCGCCGTCAGTGTCAGCCAGTTTGCCGTGGCGTACGGAGCTCCATCGCAGTCTTTAACACTGGTAGCATGCCGCGACAGTGTGGACGTGAACCGTATGTGCAGTTGACGGACTTTGAGCGAGGGCGTATAGTGGGCATGTGGGAGGCCGGGTGGACGTACCGCCGAATTGCTCAACACGTGGGGCGTGAGGTCTCCACAGTACATCGATGTTGTCGCCAGTGGTCGGCGGAAGGTGCACGTGCCCGCCAACCTGGGACCGGACCGCAGCGACGCACGGATGCACGCCAAGACCGTAGGATCCTACGCAGTGCCGTAGGGGACCGCACCGCCACTTCCCAGCAAATTAGGGACACTGTTGCTCCTGGGGTATCGGCGAGGACCATTCGCAACCGTCTCCATGAAGCTGGGCTACGGTCCCGCACACCCTTAGGCCGTCTTCCGCTCACGCCCCAACATCGTGCAGCCCGCCTCCAGTGGTGTCGCGACAGGCGTGAATGGAGGGACGAATGGAGACGTGTCGTCTTCAGCGATGAGAGTCGCTTCTGCCTTGGTGCCAATGATGGTCGTATGCGTGTTTGGCGCCGTGCAGGTGAGCGCCTAATCAGGACTGCATACGACCGAGGCACACAGGGCCAACACCCGGCATCATGGTGGGAGAGATCTCCTACACTGGCCGTACACCTCTGGTGATCGTCGAGGGGACACTGAATAGTGCACGGTACATCCAAACCGTCATCGAACCCATCGTTCTACCATTCCTAGACCGGCAAGGGAACTTGCTGTTCCAACAGGACAATGCACGTCCGCATGTATCCCGTGCCACCCAACGTGCTCTAGAAGGTGTAAGTCAACTACCCTGGCCAGCAAGATCTCCGGAACTGTCCCCCATTGAGCATGTTTGGGACTGGATGAAGCGTCGTCTCACGCGGTCTGCACGTCCAGCACAAACGCTGGTCCAACTGAGGCGCCAGGTGGAAATGGTATGGCAAGCCGTTCCACAGGACTACATCCAGCATCTCTACGATCGTCTCCATGGGAGAATAGCAGCCTGCATTGCTGCGAAAGGTGGATATACACTGTACTAGTGCCGACATTGTGCATGCTCTGTTGCCTGTGTCCATGTGCCTGTGGTTCTGTCAGTGTGATCATGTGATGTATCTGACCCCAGGAATGTGTCAATAAAGTTTCCCCTTCCTCTGACAATGAATTCACGGTGTTCTTATTTCAGTTTCCAGGAGTGTATGTTCTCCCTCCCCAAGGTAATTATTTTGCACTTAGTATTTGCTTCTCCGTACTGAATTTTTTTAACGTTGAAGTCTCTATATTTTATTTACGGCTGGTTTATAGGACAGTTACTTGTCTAAGTGTTTCGTAGCTGAAGTTGATTTAAAATTTTTAGTCATTTAAATCTTTTTAATTGCAGACTTGCATGAGAGTTATTAGTGTAAGTCAGCTGTGTCATTAAAGTTGATTCGAACTTTGCCAGTCATTTAAATTTTATTACTTAGTAGAACCATGAACCATGGACCTTGCCTTTGGTGGGGACGCTTGCGTGCCTCAGCGATACAGATAGTCGTACCGTAGGTGAAACCACAACGGAGGGGTATCTGTTGAGAGGCCAGACAAACGTGTGGTTCCTGAAGAGGGGCAGCAGCCTTTTCAGTAGTTGCAAGGGCAACAGTCTGGATGATTGACTGATCTGGCCTTGTAACAATAACAAAACGGCCTGGCTGTGCTGGTACTGCGAACGGCTGAAAGCAAGGGAAAACTACGGCCGTAATTTTTTCCGTAGGCATGCAGCTTTACTGTATGATTAAATGATGATGGCGTCCTCTTGGGTAAAATATTCCGGAGGTAAAATAGTCCCCCATTCGGATCTCCGGGCGGGGACTATTCAAGAGGATGTCGTTATCAGGAGAAAGAAAACTGGTGTTCTACGGATCGGAGCGTGGAATGTCAGATCCCTTAATCGGGCAGGTAGGTTAGAAAATTTAAAGAGGGAAATGGATAGGTTTAAGTTAGATATAGTGGAAATTAGTGAAGTTCGGTGGCAGGAGGAACAAGACTTCTGGTCAGGTGACTACAGGGTTATAAACACAAAAACAAATAGGGGTAATGCAGGAGTAGGTTTATTAATGAATAGGAAAATAGGAATACGAGCAAGCTACTACAAACAGCATAGTGAACGCATTATTGTGGCCAAGATAGATACGAAGCCCACACCTACTACAGTAGTACATGTTTATATGCCAACTAGCTCTGCAGGTGATGAAGATATTGAAGAAATGTATGATGAAATAAAAGAAATTATTCAGATAGTGAAGGGTGACGAAAATTTAATAGTCATGGGTGACTGGAACTCGGTAGTAGGCAAAGGGAGAGAAGGAAACTTAGTATGTGAATTTGGATTGGGGCGAAGAAATGAAAGAGAAAGCCGCCTGGTAGAAGTTTGCACAGAGCACAACTTAATCATAGATAACACTTGGTTCAAGAATCATAAAAGAAGGTTGTATACATGGAAGAAGCCTGGAGATACAGACAGGTTTCAGATAGATTATATAATGGTAAGACAGAGATTTAGGAATCAGGTTTTAAATTGTAAGACACTTTCAGCGGCAGATGTGGACTCTGACCACAATCTATTGGTTATGACCTGTAGATTAAAACTGAAGAAACTGCAAAAAGGTGGAAATTTAAGGAGATGGGACCTGAATAAACTGACTAAACCAGACGTTATACAGAGTTTCAGGGAGAGCATAAGGGAGAAATTGACAGGAATGGGGGAAAGAAATATAGTAGAAGAAGAACGGGTAGCTTTGAGGGAGGAAGTAGTGAATGCAGCAAAGGATCAAGTAGGTAAAAAGACGAGGGCTAGTAGAAATCCTTGGGTAACAGAAGAAATATTGAATTTAATCGATGAAAGGAGAAAATATAAATATGCAGTAAATGAAGCAGGCGAAAAGGAATACAAACGTCTCAAAAATGAGATCGACAGGAAGTGCAAAATGGCTAAGCAGGGATGGCTAGAGGACAAATGTAAGGATGTAGAGGCTTATCTCACCAGAGGTAAGATACATACTGCTTACAGGAAAATTAAAGAGACCTTTGTATGAACATCAAGAGCTCAGATAAGAACCCAGTTCTAAGCAAAGAAGGGAAAGCAGAAAGGTGGAAGGAGTATATAGAGGGTCTATACAAGTTCGATGTACTTGAGGACAATATTATGGAAATGGAAGAGGATGTAGATGAAGATGAAATGGGAGACACGATACTGCGTGAAGGGTTTGACAGATCACTGAAAGACCTAAGTCGAAACAAGGCCCCCGGAGTAGACAACATTCCATTGGAACTACTGACGGCCTTGGGAGAGCCAGTCCTGACAAAACTCTACCATCTGGTGAGCAAGATGTATGAGAAATGCGAAATAACCTCAGACTTCATGAAGTATATAATAATTCCAATCCCAAAGAAAGCAGGTGTTGACAGATGTGAAAATTACCGAACTATCAGTTTAATAAGTCACAGCTGCAAAATACTAACGCGAATTCTTTACAGACGAATGGAAAAACTAGTAGAGGCCGACCCCGGGGAACATCAGTTTGGATTTCGTGGAAATATTGAAACACGTGAGGCAATACTGACCCTACGACTTATCTTAGAAACTATATTAAGGAAGGGAAAACCTACGTTTCTAGCATTTGTAGACATAGAGAAGGCTTTTGACAATGTTGACTGGAATACTCTCTTTCAGATTCTGTAGGTGGCAGGTGTAAAATACAGGGAGCGAAAGGCTATTTAAAATTTGTACAGAAACCAGATGGCAGTTATAAGAGTCGAGGGACATGAAAGGGAAGCAGTGGTTGGGAAGGGAGTGAGACAGGGTTGTAGTCTCTCCCCGATGTTATTCAATCTGTATATTGAGCAGGCAGTGAAGGAAACAAAAGAAAAATTCGGAGCAGGTATTAAAATCCATGGAGAAGAAATAAAAACTTTGAGGTTCGCCGATGACATTGTAATTCTATGAGAGACAGCAAAGGACTTGGAAGAGCAGTTGAACGGAATGGATAGGGTCTTGAAAGGAGGATATAAGATGAACATCAACAAAAGCAAAACGAGGATAATGGAATGTAGTCGAATTAAGCCGGGTGATGCTGAGGGATTTAGATTAGGAAATGAGACAATTAAAGTAGTAAAGGAGTTTTGCTGTTTGGGGAGCAAAATAACTCATGATGGTCGCAGTAGAGAGGATA
Organism: Schistocerca gregaria; assembly: GCF_023897955.1. Lineage (NCBI taxonomy): Eukaryota > Metazoa > Arthropoda > Insecta > Orthoptera > Acrididae > Schistocerca > Schistocerca gregaria. The sequence goes on along the minus strand of NC_064922.1, from coordinate 349,856,769 downwards.
TAAAATGTAGAGTGGCAATGGCAAGGAAAGCGTTTCTGAAGAAGAGAAATTTGTTAACATCGAGTACAGATTTAAGTGTCAGGAAGTCATTTCTGAAAGAATTTGTATGGAATGTAGCCATGTATGGAAGTGAAACATGGATGATAAAGAGAATAGAAGCTTTCGAAATGTGGTGCTACAGAAGAATGCTGAAGATTAGATGGGTAGATCACATAAGTAATGAGAGTAATGAGGAAGTGTTGAATAGGATTGAGGAAATGAGAAGTTTGTGGCACAACTTGACCAGAAGAAGGGACCGGTTGGTAGGAGATGTTCTGAGGCATCAAGGGATCGCCAATTTAGTATTGGAGGGCAGCGTGGAGATTAAAAATCGTAGAGGGAGACCAAGAGATGAATACACTAAGCAGATTCAGAAAGATGCTGGTTGCAGTAGGTACTGGGAGATGAAGAAGCTTGCACAGGATAGAGTAGCATGGAGAGCTGCATCAAACCAGTCTCAGGACTGAAGACAACAAGAACAACAACATTTAGTATATTAGAGGATAGTGTCTTATCTCAGTTTTGTAGCTGAAACTGGCTGTTTGCATTTGGTAAATTTTACTTGACTGAAGCCATTATTAAAGAAGACCTGCCTTTTCGATACTTCGTAATTTTACATAACTCAAGCTGTTGTTATTGAAGGCCTCCCTGTTTGCATGTTGTAATTTGCTTATCTGAAGGTCTAATCATTGAAGGCATTCCTGTTTTATATTTGGTAACTTTACTTAACTGAAGCTGTTATTAAAGAAGGCTTGCATGTTTTCTATTGAGTAATTTTACTTAACTGAAACTCTTACCAGAGAAGGCCTGCCTGTTTCTTATTTAGTAATTTTATTTAACTGAAGTTGTTATTAAAGAAGCAATGCCTGTCTTCTGTTTAGTAATTTCCTTAATTCAAACTGTTATTATTGAAGGCCTCCATATTTTGTATTTGAAGATTTTGGTTAACTGAAACTGTTATTAATTGAAGGCTTTCCTGTACTCTTTTAATTAAATTAAGAGCCATTTTTAGTTGAAACGCTTGTTAATCAAGACATTCTTGTTTTTATTGCCCTATTGTTGGGATATGATATCGTACTCAATCTGTGTTGTAATTAGCTGAGATTGTGATTGCTAAAAGCCTGGTTATTTGAGGTACTTAGTCAAAAAGGTAGTAACTTTTCACCTTACATCCTTCTATTTACAATCGTAGTTTTAGAACATGTTTCTGGGACAAATGATATTGTACTGTAAATGAAAATCTGTTAAAATAAATTTAAATTATTTTGTTTGGTAAATGAATATCTGTTGATATAAATTTTAATTATTTACTTTTTGCATTATATATCTGAAATTGCTTTCGATATCTGTTGTAGTGTATATTAGGTTATACTATTATACTGATGTATTTCAATGATATAGTGTACTATACCATGTGCTTAAATTATTTATGTTGTGGAATCAATGTTACTGTTACATAACGTGTGTTTAAAATTAAGTACTAATGTAAAAAGTAAGTTACAATTCAAATCAAGTATTTGATGAGTGGATGCTCATAAATAAATAAATAAATTCGGTATCTGCTTTCTGATACACTTTCTCAAGGTGATACCTGAGCACATGTATTCTTTAGTAGCGTGCATCACTAAGAACAGGAAATTAACAGCAGCTATGAGAGTAAACATTTTTCTGCTGTCTTATTTTTTGTTCCAGGACTATTCCCAGTCTTTGAGCTTAGCCAGATGACCTCCACTGGCTCTGATGGCTCCATTGGTCTCAGCTCACCCACCAGCCACAGTGCTTTCATCAGCACTGGTACACAGTCTCCTCAGCTTCTAGTACCTTGTCAGGTATCATAAGTTTCCCAGCTTCCAAAGAATGCTTAAGTTCCATTGTGCTTCTTCAGGTTTCAGTGCTGCCTCAGGTTCGAGCACCCTCTCAAGTTCTACCATCTCTTCATGTTGTAGCAGACACTAGCGCCATTGGCGCCCTTACTGCCAACCTCCACTCCAACCTCCCATGCCACACCATCCACCCCATCGCCATTGTACCCTTTCCTGTGCATTATTTGCTCTTGGTGCCTGTGCCCTTCATGAACTCTCCCTACCCGTCTGATGGTGGCTTCACTCTACCCTCTTCTAAAACTGCTGCCCAAAGTACACATCCAGACAAGTTTTCCTTGCTTATACTCCCTTTCTGGCTGTTGCCGATGCTCATCCCATATTTTCAGAGCCCTACTTCTCTTCGCAGGCTTCACCCATTCTGAGCATGGGCCATACACGCCTCATGCATTTATTTTCTTCCCCAAGAGGAAGCATCACATCACAGCTTCTCCTGGAGTCCACTCGAGGCCACCACACCCTAGACACCACTCCAGTAGTCTCCAGTTGTAATTCTGTGTGTGACCTGCAGAGCTTTGCCCTCCTAGCAGAATTCTTTCTTTTCTTCGGGGCACTCTCAATTGGACTTCAGTTGGACTTCTTTAGTTCTGCTGCTGTCTGATCTAGGTAGTTTCTCTGCAAGCCTGAGCCTCCCATATCTGCCTTTGGCTGCAACCCTTCTTGTTCGTGATTTCTCCCCAAACTCTCTCGCTTCATGGTTGGCTTCATGCTACCAGCATTTGACCCTGCTTCCAGGCTCTATTTATGTGACCCTCTTTTTCTTGACTTAAGCAAGAACTGATATGCAATACTATCAGGACTGATGTGTGGAGGCGCTATTTTATGAAGCTTTTATGATGGTCTCCAAAATGGAATCAAATTACAAATACATTTCCCTCTGAGTCATGTTCAGCTGTATGTACCATAGCGTTTGATCTATGAGACTGTCCTAAAATTACACGTTGGTACTTCTCATGTGAATATTCGATTGCCTAGAGGTATCGTTAATCTAAACCAACGAAGAACTAAACAAGAAGCAAACCGATCAGCTGGACAGAAATTCCTTCCCATGTATTTTGTCTGTCTTAAATTGAAAAGATAATCCACTTCTTTTATCGACAAAGTGCCATTATCAGCTACATCGCGATCGTTACGAGTAAATTGTACTTTCTGTGTATTTTGGATGTTATAGACCGAATGATAGATTTTCTTATTGATGGCCTATTCAGTACATTACTTTAAATTTTTTGTGATCCTTGTATCACATACTGGTCACAACTGCTTCTCCTTTCACTTGAGAAGTAGATGGAACAGAACTTCCACTCCTGTCGCTTGCTTGTTCAATTTGTTTCACGGCTTGTGATATCATTGTGCCCATTGCACAGTTTGCTTACTTGACGTGAAACTTCATGTTCTTGGCAGCCTATGAAATTATGTAATCAGCACTGTGTTGGCTTTCCATTCGTAACCTTCTGTTTTACAGTTAGCGGCAATGGAACCTATCCAAAGAAAGAACATGCCCATTATTTACTCGTTATGTGTACTGTATAGCATGTGGTGATACTGAAAGAAGCATCGTTTTATTTTGCTGTATATTTAAGACAGAAATAAAAAATAACTACAACCGCTACTAAAATGGAAAACTGCACAAATAATTCTCACTAACTTTTTGTGACATTCAGTTTATAGTGGGGCCATCTGGTTATATTTCGTAACTGTGCTTTAGAGGCAAATTGTCGATAAAGAAATGAAAATAAAACTGACTGTCTTATACTTCAACATTTCAGTCCACAGTGGCAGATGGCACTGCCATGTCTTTTAAATGTGACTTTCATAGGTGCGACTGATAGTCGAGTTACTTCCTGGAGTGGAACAGAATTTTCCTGCCAAATTCATTTTAAGATTTTAAACATGGCTGAAACAGCATCTGTTGAAATTCTTCACGGTAAATGATAACAGCCAACCAGTTGCAGGATAAAGATTTATTAAATCACATTCTGCAGTGGAGATACATAAAACAATCGTGCCAAAGGCGTCGTCAGTAGTTAAAACATCATCTCCATTTATACAACATAATTATGAACAGAGGGTCGACGCGAACACAGCGTAGCATCAGTAATTCGCTTTCACATCTGAGGTCGTCACTCCCCTAGAACTTAGAACTACTTAAACCCAACTAACCTAAGGACATCACACACGTCCATGCCCGAGGTAGGATTCGAGCCTGCGAGCATAGCGGTCGCGCGGTTCCTGACTATAGCGCCTTGAACCGCTCGGCCACAGCGGCCGGCTCAAAAGTAGAGAAATGCTAGTCGCTGAGGAATGAAATAAATAGGAAGTGCAGGAAACCTAAGATAATGGATGGATAAAAAATGTGAAGAAATCGAATAAGAAATGATTGTCAGTACGACTGACTCAGAACAGTCAAAGCAAACTTAGGTTAAATTAAAAGCAGGGACAGTAACATCAAGAGTAGGATCAAATATGGCAGCAATGATAGATAACAATCCATCAGAATTTCTAAAATAATTGTAGGAAGTGACAAAAAATTGACTGTTCACTTTGTTATGTAGTACGTATGGGTGTGGCGATATACCATCTGTCTTTCGGAAAATATCATCCACCCAAGAGCTGACGATTGCTAGAATTATCACAAAGTCAGTTTAATAGCTCACGCATCCAAGTTGCTGAGAAGAATAATATGCAGAAGAATAGGAAAGAAAATTCAGGATTTGCTATATGATGATTACTTTGGCTTCAGAAAAGTAAATTCACCAGGGAGGCAATTACGACTTTGCGGTTGATAGTGTAAGCAATTTTAAAGGAAAAACAAGACACGTTCTCAGGATTTTTCGATATAGGAAAAGCGTTGGACAATGTAAAATTGAAACTTCCTGGCAGATTAAAACTGTGTGCCCGACCGAAACTCGAACTCGGGACCTTTGCCTTTCGCGGGCAAGTGCTCTACCAACTGAGCTACCAAAGCACGCCTCACATCCGGTACTCACAGCTTTACTTCTGCCAGTACCTCGTCTCCTACCTTCCAAACTTTACAGAAGCTCTCCTGCGAACCTTGCAGAATTAGCACTCCTGAAAGAAAGGATATTGCAGAGACATGGCTTAGCCACAGCCTGGGCGATGTTTCCAGAATGAGATTTTCACTCTGCAGCGGAGTGTGCGCTGATACGAAACTTCCTGGCAGATTAAAACTGTGTGCCCGACCGAGACTCGAACTCGGGACCTTTGCCTTTCGCGGGCAACTGCTCTACCAGGAGAGCTTCTGTAAAGTTTGGAAGGTAGGAGAAGAGGTACTGGCAGAAGTAAAGCTGTGAGTACCGGACGTGAGTCGTGCTTCGGCAGCTCAGTTGTTTTCCTGTTCTAAACATTTTTTTTACTTTACTCTTTGTATCACATACCTTACCTTCTCCAGTTCATTCCTTCTACCGTATACTATAGTAAAAACTGTGTTTTTGTTGCGCCACATAGTCTCGATCAACTTCCACACGTTTTCCCTTTTCACGTAACGTTTTTCACATATGTTCATCTATTACAAAAGCTTATTTTGATTTGCCTCCAACTCAGCTAATATTGAAATATTGTCAACATGTTGTACAAATCTGGTGAAAGATTGTTTCTATTTCTTCGTTGAAGAATATAGGTAGACAATAACGTCATTATTTCACAACGATTCTGATTTAATTCCCCTCTCTAATATCTTCTTCTGTTCTTACTTCTACTGAAAGTATCTTATACAGTTTGCTCGACAGGCTTCTTTTTCCAGTCCATGGAAATATTCTAAAGGAAGTGCATAAGCCTTATCCATTTCACTCTATGAAATACGTCTTTCGCGTCCATTAACACAAAGAGCTGCTAAGAGCAGATGTCCTTCTGAAACTGTTTGTCGGAAAATTCTCGCGATTGTTTAAGCAATTGTCACTGGCGAATTGCTGTTATCTTTCGAAAAAAAAAAAAAACAGGCCAGCACAGTGTTGTTGCCCCACGCGTCTACTAAATTAATTACGAGCGGCACAATGTGAGCCCCGCGCGTGACGAGAGGAGAATGGTCTTGGCAGACGGGCTGTTGTTGCGGCTTCACTCGCAGCCGCAGCTGCCGTTGTCACCTATAGCTGCGGCTTGCCTCATTGTGCCCAGATTTAACGCCGGCGTGGCCCCGCCTCACCCCAGTAGCACACGACACAGTCGCCGGATCGCTGTAGGAGACATCTGCCACCAGCGCGACACTCTGTCCCTTCTATCCCCGTGTCAGAAACGACTGCCATTGTCTGTGTTAAAACGTGGCCGAATTAGGACAAAATCTGAACTGTGACTCATCTCGTGCCTAGTAAATAGGAAACAAGATTTATTTTCCAGTTTCAAGAAACATGGAAAAGATTTGAATCTGACAGGACTGCTTTAAACTGCAGCATACCTCAGGGCACAGTTCTAGGTCCATTAGCTTTCTCGATATACACTGTCGGGAAAAAAAACCTAACACCAAGAAGGAATTATGCAAGAGAAGCGAAAGTTGGTAAGCGTCATTCTACAACTGAAAGATGATGTCTATTCAAATTTCGTGCCAGTCGCATAAGAGTGGCGTTAGTAGCTCCAGTATGAGGATATAAATCACGTTCGCTGTATCAGTCGTAAGTGTTGGTTTCCGTAAAGACTGGACGCAGTGAGTTGATATTGTTCAAGAACGCCTTTAAGGCGACAAAGACCCCATTATCAACGCGTCACTGAGTTTGAACGGGGTAGCGTGACAGAACTACGAGATGATATACACAGGGGCCAAATAAACTTGTATGGGCATGCGTATTCAAATACAGAGATAGGTAAACAGGCCGAAGACGGCGCTGCGGTCGGCAACGCCTATACAGGGTGTTACAAAAAGGTACGGCGAAACTTTGAGGAAACATTCCTCACACACAAAGAAAGAAAATATGTTATGTGGACATGTGTCCGGAAACGCTTACTTTCCATGTTAGAGCTCATTTTATTACTTCTCTTCGAATCACATTAATCATGGAATGGAAACACACAGCAACAGAACGTACCAGCGTGACTTCAAACACTTCGTTACAGGAAATGTTGATAATGTCCTCCGTTAGCGAGGATACATGCATCCACCCTCCGTCGCATGGAATCCCTGATGCGCTGATGCAGCCCTGGAGAATAGCGTATTGTATCACAGCCGTCCACAATACGAGCACGTAGAGTCTCTACATTTGGTACCGGGGTTGCGTAGACAAGAGCTTTCAAATGCCCCCTTAAATGAAAGTCAAGAGGGTTGAGGTCAGGAGAGCGTGGAGGCTATGGAATTGGTCCGCCTCTACCAATCCATCGGTCACCGAATCTGTTGCTGAGAAGCGTACGAACACTTGGACTGAAATGTGCAGGAACTCCATCGTGCATGAACCACATGTTGTATCGTACTTGTAAAGGCACATGTTCTAGCAGCACAGGTAGAGTATCCCGTATGAAATCGTGATAACGTGCGCCATTGAGCGTAGGTGGAAGAACATGCGGCCCAATAAAAACATCACCAACAATGCTTGATGCTAGTACTGTAGATCAATGAGTCGCATGTCAACACACGCACCGAAGTCAACATTACCTTCCTCAATTGGGCCAACTGGCGGTGTATCTAGGAAGTTCAGTACATACTGACGAAACTAAAATGAGCTGTAACATGGAAATTAAGCGTTTTCAGACACATGTCCACATAACATCTTTTCTTTATTTGTGTGTGAGGAATGTTTCCTGAAAGTTTGGCCGTACCTTTTTGTAACACCCTGTATAAGACAACAAGTGTCTGGTGTATTTGTTAAATCGGTTACTGATGCTACAATTGCAGGTTATCAAGATTTAAAAGAGTTTCAACGTCGTGTGAGCGATGGGACACAGCATCTCTGAGGTAGCGATGAAGTGGATATATTTCCGTACGATAATTTCACGATTGTGGCATCAATATCAGGAATCCAGTAAAACATCAAATCTCCGACATCGCTGAGGGAGGAAAAAGATTTAGAAAGAACGAGACCGATGACGACTGAAGAGAATCGTTCAACGTGTCAGAAATTGCAACCTGGTGTAAATTACTGCAGATTTCAATGCCTGGCCATCAGCAGCTGTCAACGTGCGAACCATTCAATGAAACATCATCGATACGGGCTTTCGGAGCCGAAGGTCCACTAGTGTACCCTTGATGACTGCACGACACAAAGCTATAAGCCTTCTTTGGGCCCGTCAACACCGACATTGGACTGCTTATGACTGGAAACCCGTTACCTGGTCGGACTAGTGTCGTTCCAAATTGTATCGAGCGGATGGACCTGTACGACTATGGAGACAAAGAATGCACTGACCATGCCGTGCATGTCAGCAGAGGACTGTTCAGGCTGTGGAGGCTCTGCAATGGTGTGGGGCGTGTGCAGCTGGAATGATGTGGGACCCCTGATAGTCTAGATACGACTCTGGCATGTGACACGTACTTAACCATACTGTCTGACCACCTGCATCCATTCATATCCATTGTGCAGGACAATGCGACGGCCCACACTTCCAGAATTGCAACAGAGTTGCTCCAGAATCACTCTTCTGAGCTTAAACACCTTCGCTTGCCTACAAACTCCCCAAACATAACATTATCGAGGATATCTGGAATGCCTTCAACGTGCTATTTAGAAGAGATCTTCAACCCCCCCCTCCCCTCCGGTTCTCATACGGATTTATGGACAGCCCTGCAGGATTCATGGTGTCAGTTCCTTCCCACGATACTTCAGACATTAGTGGAATCCATGACACATCGTGTTGCCGCACTTGTGCGTGCTCGCGGGGCCTTAAACGACATTATGCAAGTGTACCAGTTTCTTTGGATCTTTAGTGTAGAGGTTCCTTCCGCCATAGTGCAGGAGGATTGGGAAGGAATGTTGCCACTGTACATGAGTGCTGGCAGTGATGGTCATGGAAAGGTACAGTTGCAAGAGGATCGAGCTCCTGACGGCCAAGTGGGGACACCATCTCGTCCGGCGTGTGACTTTGGGACATCGTGCTGCGTCCGAAGCAGGAATTCGACCAGGTACTGGCATCACAGTGACACAAAAAACGGTTACAAGTTGATTACTTCAACCATAGCTCCGTGACAGACGCCCTGGAAAGTGCATCCCACTGACACCAGCCTACCACTGTCAGTGACTTCAGTGATGTCACACGAGAGTTCACTGGAGGGCGTTGTGGATACCTGTTGTGTTTTTAATGAAAGCCGGTTCTGTTTTAGTGTCAGTGATGGCAGCGTGTGGGGTTAGTAGATGTTTAGGTGAGCGCCTGCGGCTGATCTATCTACGGCCATGTCACACATGACCTAGAGCCTGCAGTTGAAGTCTGGGATGGAATTTCATATGACAGCAGGAGCACTCTCGTGGTTTCTCACGCACTCTGACTGCAAATTAGAACGCCAGTATGGTGATTCGAGCATGAACAGGATTGCAGGGTGTGTTTTCCAACAGTATAACACTTGCCCAAATACCGCTGCTATAATCGACATTGTGTACACAGTATTGAGATGCTACCTTGGACTGCTCGGTCACCAGATATGTCTCCAGTAGAGCACATATCGGATACTCCAGATGACAACAACCAGCATTAACCATCCCTGTATTAACCAACCAAGTGCAGTAGGCATGGAATTCCAATACCACAAACTGACATGCATTACTTGTGTAACACAATAAACTCACGTTTTTCAACATTCTGGCGGTTACCTCTAATATTAATGGACCAGCATTTCACATTTGCAACAGATGCTCTCACGCTTACGTTAATCTGCTATCCTGCAACTTTAATCACATAAATATGAGTTACGTTACAAGTGTGTCCCTGAAATTTAATTACTCTACATTAATTGTTTTTTGGTGCTGTGATTTTTATTTCGATCAGTGTATATCAAAATTTCCCTCCTCCCCCCCCCCCTACCACGCTCTTCATGAATCATTGACCTTGCTGTGATTAGGTGGCTTGTGTGCGTCAACGATACGGATAACCGTTCCATAGGAAGGGGTATCTGTTGAGAGGCCTGCCAAACGTAACGTTCCCAAAGAGGGGCAGCAGCCTATTCAGTAGCGGCAAGGACAGCAGTCTGGATGATTGACTGATCTAGCCTTGTAACATCAACAAACATAGAATTTTTGTGCTGGTACTGTGAATGGCTGAAAGCACACACCCGTTACCTTTCCCGCGAATGTGCGACTCTACTGTATGGTCAAATGATCATGGCACCTTCTTTGGATAAATTAGTCCGGAAGTAAAAAAGTTCCCCATTCAGAACTCCGGGGGAGGGGGGGGGGGGGGAGATAATGTCATCAGGAAAAACAGAACTGTCATTCTACGGATCGAAGAGTACTATGTTAATTCCCTTAATCAGGCAGATAGGCTAGAAAATTTAAAACGGAAAATTTGTAGGTTGAAGTTAGACGTAGTGGGAATTGCTGAAATTCGGTGGCAAGAGGAACAGTTTTAATCTTGTGCGGAAAGTGTATAAATGCAAAAGGAAGCAAGAATAATGTAGGAGTAGGTCTAATAATGAATAAGAAAATTGAAATGCAGGTAAGGTAGTATAAAAACAGCATTGTATTGTACTGTATGTTAACCGGGGGCCAAGAAACGACGGGGAGGCTCCGTGCCCGCCGCAGCCGCAGTGGTCCACAACCCCACGACGACTACCGCTGTCCACTTCACCCTTCTGCCACCTCACACCGAACCCCTCTTTCCGGGTTATTTTATGGTTCGGCCCCCGGTGGAAACCCCCCCCCCCCCTCCTGTTCACAGTAACAGACCCTCTGCCCTACCTTCCTATTCATAACGAATCCTACACCTTTTACACCATTTTCTGCTGCTGTTGATATTACCCGATACTCATCTGACCAGAAATCCTTGTCTTCCTTCCACATCACTTCACTGACCCCTACTATATCTAGATTGAGCCTTTGTATTTCCCTTTTCAGGTTTTCTAGTTTCCCTACCACGTTCAAGCTTCTGACATTCCACGCCCCGACTCGTAGAACTTATGAACGCATTATCATACCCAAGATAGACACGAAGCCAACACTCAAAGAGATAAAACAAATTATTCAGGCATTTAAGGGAGAAGAAACGTTAATTTTGATGAGAAAATTTAATTCGATTCTAGAGTAAAGAAGAGAAGTAACAAAAGTTGTTGAATATGGACTGGGGTAAAGGGATTAAAGAGCAAGTCGCCTGGTAGAATTTTCCACAGAGTTTAATGTCGTCATCACTAACACTTGGTTCAGCAGTCATGGAGGAAGGCTGAATACTCGGAGGGGACCAGGAGAGACCGAAGTTTTGGACAGATTATACGAAGTGATTCAAAATTTGTGTGTTATAGGATAAAGTCCACATTGGTGACTAAATAACTTAACTAATGAGAAGATGGAGAACATAACTGGAGAAAAGAAATTTGTGGCACGATTTGACTCTGCGTAGGGACCAGTTGACATGACACGCTCTGAGACACCAAGAGATCACCAATTCATATTGCAGGAAGTTTGAGGGCGGGGTGAGGGGGGGGGGGGGGGGGAGTATCGTAGAGGGAGATGAAGAGACGAATACAGTAAACAGAGTCAAAAGGATGTAAGTTGCAATAGGAACTCTGAGGTTAAGAGTATTGCATAGGATGGACTAGCGTGGAGAGCTATATGAGACCAGTATCCCAAGTGAAGTCCACGACAAAAACAGCGTCAATAATTTTTCAATGCAATGTGAGGTATGGTATACTACATAAATAAGCAATTTTTGTCACTGATACTAGCATCATTTTCATAAAACATGTTGACGCTAAAAAGCATCAATCCTCGCTGCATGGCGTTTTTGTCGCAGATCAATTGCAGAAGCGAAAATTTAGTCACGAGTGGAAGAGATAATTCTTAAGCTATCCCAGAAAGGAAGTTGGAACGATCTGCGCAGTCTGTCTGCGAACACACTGAAGACCGTTAACAATTTCAGAAGTCCCTCTTCTTCCTGCACCTATACTTCCTCACAGAAATTGTGGGTTATGATGCCACATTTACTTACTGAACACGAAGTGTAAAATGGTACTGTACTTGGTTAAAACTTATTTAATCATTGTACAGGATTGCGTACTCTGTTCACGAGGTATTATTATCGACAGAATTTTGGCATATTCTTTTTATTCTGTAGTTTAGATACTAGAACCTTAACTTGTTTTTTTTTATTGGTAATCTTCTACACTGATTTTAAATTTTCCTTTAAGCTTTCTGTGAATCATATAGTGAATAGTGCCATGATCAAACGGCCTTCAGTCGAATGATCACACGGTAGATGACGGATTAACAATATAATACACTCGTGCATGAACGAAGACGCTTAGAGATTACCCTGGGAGAAAATCAGTTAGAGTAAGAACAAGTTAGCAGTCCATCAGCCATCCGTTGCAATTTATAAGAAGTAGGATGATTAAGATAAGCCATTTACCAGATCTCCTCAGTCAATCACATAACAGCTAATGTATAATTGTAGATCACCATCAAGAAGACAGTCTTCATCGCATACAACAAAGATGCATGTGACACGACTCCCAGCGTAGCTCATTGATAAGGAAGGCTAAATCCATACAGCTCCATATATGTTGACGTAATAGTATTCCTGATAATGGGTCGGTACTAAGGTTCATGCTCAGGATAAACTGCTGATCAACTGCATTTTGAAGCTATTTTCGTGTGTGTTTACCTCCTTTACATCAATGACATTGCTGTGAGGACTTTGTATAGATCAATGTTTGCAAATGTGTGGCAAAAGATGAAAATTCTTGTATGAAATTATTGCAACGACACCAGTTAATCGTGGTTGAACTGGAACAAATAATACTACTTTAGAAATGGAGAAAAATATTGCCGCAAAGGGGAGGTAAGTCACCGATGAAGCATTTCTTTTGCAGCAGGCAATGGACAAAAACTGAGAATTTTACTGTGAAACATATATATGGCTTTATAGACTTCTTTACAGACAGTATTAATGGAAGCACTCCGCCCCCGGTAGATGAATGGTCAGCGTGACGGATTGTCAATCCTCTGGGCCCGCGTTCGATTTCGGCTGGGTCGGGGAATTTTTCCGCCCAGTGATTGGTTGTTGTGCTGTCTTCATCATCATGCTATCATCGACTGCAGGTGGCTGAAGTGGCGTCAAATTGAAAGACCGGCACCCGGCGAACGGTCTGTCTGACAGGGGGCCCGAGCCACACGAATAAGTAAATAAATAAATGGAAGAAAGGCAGAGTGAGTAATGGCACAGCTTTCGTGCCTCATGAAGTTTATGAAGGTCATTAGAAGAAAAAGAACACATTGACACCGGTGTGTCAGACCCAACATACTTGCTCCGGACACTGCGAGAGGGCTGTACAAGCAATGATCACACGCACGGCACAGCGGACACACCACGAACCGCGGTGTTGGCCGTCGAATGGCGCTAGCTGCGCAGCATTTGTGCACCGCCGCCGTCAGTGTCAGCCAGTTTGCCGTGGCATACGGAGCTCCATCGCAGTCTTTAACACTGGTAGCATGCCGCGACAGCGTGGACGTGAACCGTATGTGCAGTTGACGGACTTTGAGCGAGGGCGTATAGTGGGCATGCGGGAGGCTGGGTGGACGTACCGACGAATTGCTCAACACGTGGGGCGTGAGGTCTCCACAGTACATCGATGTTGTCGCCAGTAGTCGGCGGAAGGTGCACGTGCCCGTCGACCTGGGACCGGACCGCAGCGACGCACGGATGCACGCCAAGACCGTAGGATCCTACGCAGTGCCGTAGGGGACCGCACCGCCACTTCCCAGCAAATTAGGGACACTGTTGCTCCTGGGGTATCGGCGAGGACCATTCGCAACCGTCTCCATGAAGCTGGGCTACGGTCCCGCACACCGATAGGCCGTCTTCCGCTCACGCCCCAACATCGTGCAGCCCGCCTCCAATGGTGTCGCGACAGGCGTGAATGGAGGGACGAATGGAGACGTGACCGAGGCGCACAGGGCCAACACCCGGCATCATGGTGTGGGGAGCGATCTCCTACACTGGCCGTACACCTCTGGTGATCGTCGAGGGGACACTGAATAGTGCACGGTACATCCAAACCGTCATCGAACCCATCGTTCTACCATTCCTAGACCGGAAAGGGAACTTGCTGTTCCAACAGGACAATGCACGTCCGCATGTATCCCGTGCCACCCAACGTGCTCTAGAAGGTGTAAGTCAACTACCCTGGCCAGCAAGATCTCCGGATCTGTCCCCCATTGAGCATGTTTGGGACTGGATGAAGCGTCGTCTCACGCGGTCTGCACGTCCAGCAAGAACGCTGTTCCAACTGAGGCTCCTGGTGGAAATGGCATGACAAGCCGTTCCACAGGGCTACATCCAGCATCTCTACGATCGTCTCCATGGGTGAATAGCATCCTGCATTGCTGCGAAAGGTGGATATACACTGTACTAGTGCCGACATTGTGCATGCTCTGTTGCCTGTGTCTATGTGCCTGTGGTTCTGTCAGTGTGATCATGTGATGTATCTGACCCCAGGAATGTGTTAATAGAGTTTCCCCTTCCTGGGACAATGAATTCACGGTGTTCTTATTTCAATTTCCAGGAGTGTAAGACTTTAGTTCTGAAATGGACAGTATATAACGAAACAATATACCACTTATTTTCTCCTCATAAAAATAAAAGAATAACTATATTTTACATATTTCCTCCTTATAAAAACAAAGAATAAAAATTATCTTGTTGGATGTTTACCGTTTTTTTTAACATTTGACCATTTATTAGGATAATATCTCAATACTTGTGTATGTATATATCTAAGTCAACGAAATTATTGGAAATAATTCTTATTTGTTAGTGTAACAATGTTGAAATGAGTGTCTAGAAACAAAAACATTTTACCTGTACATGATATTTAGAAAATGTGTTAGGAATAGATTTTACTTAATTACTACATTTATAAATACAATATTTTTAAGAAAGTCAATGTGAAAGACTCATCACTTTCGATAACAAAATTCTTAAAAAACAAACTACACACTTAAATAAAGAAAGAAAATAATTAAAAATTAATAATAGCATAAAAATATTCTTCTCTTGTCATTTTTAATTATAATGTGGAAGAATATAAAAATATAAATTAGTAGTACAAACTAGCATAGAACAGAATATAATGGCTGAACAGTACACAACGAAATTTAGATAAATTAGAAAATTTTTGACTGACTTAGACAACGATTCAATCATAGCCTAAGTTCAGTGCAAAAATTAAGTTCGAAGGGTGGTAATATGTAATGTGTGAGGCAAATCCAACACCTTTTTTTTGAAATCCCTGACATGATAAGCAAATCCAGTAGTATGTCACACAGCTCCGAATAAATCGTGACATTAAATTAACCAAAGTATTACGAGTAACGAGTGAGCAAATGGAATACCACAGACTAACACAAGAATGCCTAAATGCATGTTGTACCTTCCCACCGTTAGACCGACGCAGTTCCGAGGGGAGAAACGAGAACAGAAGCCGAGAGCAGAACCGTGTTAAGCTAGAAGGCCCTACGATAAGCGACGGACTGGACACCCACATCGCCAGCTAACCACTAGGGCACACAACCCGCACGTTTCAGCGTGAGACTTTTTCGCGTCTCTGTTACGTCAAGGACCACCCCCCAGCCCATGTTAAAAGCTAGAGCACTCCAGAAAAACAGTATAGATCTTACGATAACGCTAAAAGAACCGCACCAGCTGTAGGTTTTAGCGTGAGACTTTTTCGCGTCTCTGTTACGTTGCAAACTTTAAAAACATTGCCCCACCACGAAAAGTATAACGTTTCTCGCTGGATAGACGGAATTTTTGTAGGCGGAGCGTAAGGTTAACATTGAGACCCTGATTGGTCAGATGAAAACACAGCCAGATAGTTTTTTTAAACCAACTTCGGTAAATTGTAGTAAGGAGAAGTTAGGAGAGAGTTGCTTCCGCGATGGCGAGGTGAATGGAACTGTGGTGCTCGCCGCTGCCCTGACACTGCCTAAACACCGACAAGGTAATGAACGCACGCGATGCCGCATTTTTGAGCGCATAAGGCTTCACTCAGAACTGCAGAAGTCTCATCTGTTACACCCCCTTTTTTGCGTAGTACTAGTGTCGATCGTCAATTAAAACTCATGGTGTTCACATTTGCCACTTGAAGAACAGATCTGAAACGCGATGAATTTTCTTTTATATAGTTATTAAGAAGCCACATCAGCCACTGTAATTTACGACAAGTTAGATAAGTAATTAAATATAATTGAGGGTCACTGTAGACCATTTTGATAGTTTTCTCTTTTGTGAAACTTAAATTAAACCTAGATTATAGATGTGATATGGCATAGGTCATCCTTCGATCGATTGTAGAACTTGGAAACCCATTCAGGGAATATTTGTTCACATTTTTGTTGAACGCAGTTGGTTTTTACCATCCTGTATTAAAACATTTCCTTTTATCAATAGTGCAATTTATAAACAATGTTTTGTGAGTGGAATAAAATTTCCAGTGGTAAACTTAACTGCTTTTTCGACGTTAATTTACCAGCTAACTAAAAATAGGAAAGCCGTGAAACCCTTCCACTAAATTTAGTTACTATTAAGATTCTTTCACAGGGAGTGCAGTGGAGCTGACGCTGAGATCATTAAATATTTGGGTATATCATCGCTAGTCTCACTGAACTCTTCTGAATTCTACATGTCATGTGTGGTCTGGCGTCTCCTTACCAGCATCAGGTCCCAGGTTCAAACTAGTTAATTCCCTAAAAAACACGCTCAGAGCGTCGTTGAGCGAAAGTGGTAGGGAGACACGATATAGAACAAACAGACACCACCATGAATGGATTGCTGAAGTCAAAATATAGGAAGTCCATTTAAAAAAAAACATAAGTTTGTGTTAAAAAACACATGCTTTCGTTTTAGAATGTTTCCAAATATGTACATCCATGGGCCGCAGCCCTACGTTGATACCGGTGAAAGTCGTTTTCCAATAGCTGTTTTTGTTCCAGAGATATTTTGGGTTTACAAGATAGCTGGGACACCCTGTATATATATATATATTAATCTGGGATGACGTTATGAGTTAATTTACGAGTGCGTGATTTAGCGCTATGGCCATATATATTTGAGTATATTATCACTTTCTACTGTGGCAGTAATAAGCCTGTCTGCACATATTATCAATGACAACCTAATGTAGTTACTGAAAATGGTTAATTCTGAATGTGAATGGCTTGTGGGTCTCTTGCGGCCGTATTCCTGTTTCGAAATTTTTCTAATGTTTTAAGAATTGTGTTACTCTAGATACTGCCCAGTTGCTGTGTGGTTTTATGTTGTTGTTTCAGTGGTATAAGCAGCGGAGCGCGTCGTCCGTTGTAGCTGATCTGTTTAGCATGGGGACAACGCCGTGGCCGGGGCCAATTTGCATTGTAACCGATAGCGCCGTCTCTGTGTTTATCAGTACACTCCAGTTCTTTGGCGAATTTAACTATTTTATTATTCGTTTCTGATGACACCGGAGAGTCCGTCTTTTCCTCTTCACCCTCCTTTTCATATCCATTCAGGCTCAATCTGACTTGTAGTTTCCACGCACCTGGTCAACGAAATGTTGTAATACCTGAAAGATTCCTTTCATTCTACTGGGTTTTTAATATCTCATTCATAAAGAGAAATTGTGAGCTGTTTCTTCTGTTATTTCTTAAAAGGTGTGCTGCTCCTGTGGGAGATTTTTTCAGTGTTTATTGTTTGGATGGTTCTTAAGATTTATGTAAAGAGGGTTTTAAAATTATATATTGTTTGGGGTGGGCTTTGACGCCTGTTGACATTTTGTCTGTTTATTAATGTTGCACATTCTAGGGCAATTCTGTATATTATTCTGGGGTAACAGCAGTTTGCTGTTGTCATGCAATTGTTAAATAAAATCTTTTGAAAATTACAAGCTGCAGTTTATGTTTCATTGTTAATTATTGCC
The DNA here is from genome assembly GCF_023897955.1 of Schistocerca gregaria. Classification (NCBI taxonomy): domain Eukaryota; kingdom Metazoa; phylum Arthropoda; class Insecta; order Orthoptera; family Acrididae; genus Schistocerca; species Schistocerca gregaria. The sequence continues at coordinate 349,838,820 of NC_064922.1, read as the reverse complement.
TTGTCTTTATTGAGTACAAGTATCCTAGAGCGTGTATCCCATGTCTCAAATTGCAGCTATTACACAAACTGCTCAAGTGTAACTAAATCCTTTTCCACAGGTTAGCACAGGAGACACATGTGTATTATATTAATTGTTTAACTCTAGCATTTAAAAATAATTAACCATGTTCACTGTAATTCTAATATTTACTATAAGAATGTGTTCCATTATTGCTATAGTGGTAGTACAACAGACAACAGGTGTTTTGCTTGAACTATGATCAGACATCGTAATTTCAACAAATAATGTTAAATTTGTACTTAAATAAAATTTGAGTGAGATTCAACAACAATTTAATTCTGTTAAGAAGCAGCTTTATTTGATGTTTTCAGTCAAAGACAACGACACAGTTCAGGAAATTGGAACATTTTGGTATAACAATTGGATTACCAACAAAATGCAGGTAGGGTCTACATTTGCTTATTATAGAGAAGAATTTTTCTTAAAACTTTCGCCACACAACACCTTGATTAGGCGCAAACGTGTCTGGTTTGATTTTAGAGCAAGTGTCCTTCGTACTGTATTGGGCACTTTAACAATCCGAGATCTACTGGACGTTAAAGACAAAATTATAGCATTGAACAACAGTCTAGAACGAATCCAATTAACCTATCTAATGAAATAATTGTAATAAGAAATATGAAAAGAACCGCTACTAAACACTCAAATTTTATTGAACGAACTGTTAAATAATATCTTACATATTTTAACATGATTGGTGGTGAGGCCATTGCAACCATCCGCAAGCTGTTTGAATGATTAAATGCTATGAGTGCTCACTTAGATTTAAACAGTATGCTTTTAAGAATTACTGATATTCTATGGAATACCAGAATTGATGCTGTTCATTTAAGGACGGCTCTAAAATTAGTTGCGTAAGCAGTGTAGTTGTGCAACCAGACCAATTCTTACAGATATTGCTACTAATTGATCGTTTGTTAGATGCATCATCTACTACGAATTACCCTGTTATCCTTATAATTTATGTGCCTGCTGCAGGTTAACTACAATACACTCTTTAATGATTGAAGATATAATTAAATGTTATTGCTTCTGTACCCAATGCTACATCAAAGCAATTTTTAAATCTATAAAATGTAGACCTACCCTGTCATGTGGCAAAAAGCTGGCCTTCATGTCACGTATCAGCTAAAGGGCTCTTTATTGATCAGTAAGGATCGAAGATCTTTTTTTATCTATAATTGATCATGATCTGTACATATGTAAAGGTATTCATAAGTTAATCTGGCCAGAGTCGGCAGTATTTTTAGACAGTAGAGAGTACAGCCTTGAGAAAGAATTGTTTATGTATAATCCTCCGAGAGATGATTTCCCAAGGAAGCTAATGCATTTGCATCAGCAATTTCTTAAACAATGTTCTGAAGGTATAATTTACTCTTTCAGTTCGACTCTCAATGTCACATTTAGATGTACAACTTCTGGTATGTCGGGTCATCCTCTCACACTCAAATCAAACGATATTCAATTAATTATAAATGCTACCCATTGTGATTTATCATGTGATCTATCTTATATGCCTTCTGTATTGCCAAATACCTTTCGTGCAGCTGGGAATCTCCCATTAATGAGAATGTTACCAGTTTATTATAACGTATCGTACATAGTAGCATATGAGAATCATTCCCTGTCCACTTTTCCCAAGGATAATGGTTTAATTTTGAATGACCAAGAAGATATAGTGACTACTGACAAAGAGCTGTATTCAAGCAGAAATAGCATTATGTCTTTTGAATCTTCAAGTAATTTTAATCCATACTTAGTTGTCAGTAATGTGTTCTTCTTACTTTTATTAACGTGTCACGTATCTGCAGCGTATGTAATGTACCAACTTGTGACTTTGAAAGCCCGCTCGTCAGTACCAGCCGTTACTGTGTCTGAAAATCAGATAAACGGTGAAATGGCCCCTGAATGGGCATAACAGTTTCCAACGCTCATAGTTCAGACACGAAATTATGTCTTTTTCGATTCACAACGGAGTATCGGCAAATAAGTATTTGTTCGTAGTAGGGCGTCAGATACAGTTATGACGGGTCGGCGTAGTTATTTTAAATATATTCATAGAAATAAAGTGGCAATGGCAAATAACTCATTATTTCTCGTATTTCTGTACCTCATACGCCCAATGCTCGCAATAATGCTGACAAATATCAAAGGGAAACCCTCAGCCAAGGATACAAATCTTATTAACGTCTTATAGTACTACTATTTTGCACTGTCTGTGTCCTTCAAACATGCATGCATACATGGAAGCATGCACAACAATAAATAAGTCTCTTCCTGTGCGGAAATCACAGCATTGTGCTACTGCAGGGTGCGAACACACGTTGACATATGGGATTTAGGTCGGTCCAGGCTGTGTGCTGAGATAGCCGAAGCCGGCACGGTAGCTCAGCGTGTTCAGCCAGAGAGGAGATTGGCCTCTGTAATAAAAAACTGAGTGGAAGGATCAACAAACGAACATGGCAGAAGAAATCCGGGGTCGAGTCCTGGCATGGCACAAATTTTCTTATGTCACAATAAATTGGGAAGCTGAAATCTAACCGTATTCAAAGTTGCGAATACATTTCTTCTGTGTGCACCCACAGTGTAGCCAGGACTGAACGAAAGATAAAACTTGAGCAGTGGTACCCGTCCGCTCCCCAACACCTGTGATTTCAGGACTCTTTGTTTAGGAAAAATAAACATATTTTTGTATGGAAACAAAGTGTATTTCATAGTGAAATATCCAGCTAAATTTCATAAAACTGGAACATGGACGTGAAAATTATAATAGATGTGTAACTAAGTGGAAAAACTGTCACCACAGCGTAGTTATAATACCGAGGCTTCTTCTTTATTGATCTCCAGCAATATAAACATGTACATGAATGTATAAATACCTGAGGATGGGTACACGCCCGAAACCGGTTGTGTGACGAATAAATAATCTTTTAGAATGAAATTTTCACTCTACAGCGGAGTGTGCGCTGAAATGAAACTTCCTGGCAGATTAGAACTGTGTGCCGGACCCAGACTCAAACTCGGGACCTTTGCCTTCCGCGGGCAAGTGCTCTACCACCTGAGCTACCCAAGCACGACTCACGCCCCGTCGTCACAACTTTAATTCTCCCAGTACCTTGTCTTCTACTTTCCAAACTTCACAGAAGCTCTCCTGCGAACCTTGCAGAACTAGAACGCTTGGAAGAAAGGATATTGCGGAGACATGGGTTAGCCACAGCCTCAGGGATGTTTCTAGAATGAAATTTTCACTCTACAGCGGAGTGTGCCCTGGAATGAAACTTCCTGGTAGATTAAAACTGTGTGCCGGATCGAGACTCGAACTCGGGACCTTTGCCTTTCACGGGCAAGTGCTCTACCAACTGAGCTACCCAAGCACGACTCACGTCCAACACCTAACACAAGTGTTACGAATAAAACTTTCTGCAAAAAGATAAATAAGTATGAATAAGCCACTGAGTGGAAAATATCTAGCGCTATAAGCTTAGAACCAAAGCATTTACTCAACTGTCAAATCATTTGCCTTCTCTTTGGCGTACGTCGTTTGTTTAATTAATTACTCTCTCTTTGTCTTTCTCTTGGCACCCAACTGTCCAGATGGACGTAGCATGTAAGGAACTTTATGTTAGTAATAACAGCATTTTGATACAAATGTATTTAAAGAAATTCGCTGAAGAACTCATTTCCTTCATTAAATGACAGATACCCAGTTAATGAGTTTAAAGTTCTCGGACGTCTTGAAAGTTGCCACCAGGTTGTTAAGTGGTTAAAAAGGTCATGCACCAGTCACACACTATCATTAAACTATTACTTAACTTTCACGAAGAACTTGCTAACATACAAAATGAAGTCCGATTATACTTCAATTACCATATCATTGTATGAGAATTTCAATAAGACACGCAATCAAATACCACAAAACAATGACGGGAATTAACATTGCCCACTTGCCTTATTCCAATGAAATTTTTCGATGGGAATGTATTTAAAAATAATTTTTAAATTAAATCTCATGTCTCTGAATTGATTTTTAGGTTTCCATTGCTTTTGAAGAGTGCCTTTCGTTGCGACGACTTACGGATTTGATTAGTTTACGTACATTTTTATATTCGTTACATTCGCATTCTTTGGAAATTAAATCTAAGGTCATAATAAGCTAAATGCTTTAAATACTGGTTTAGAAAAAGTTGTGTCACATTACCCAAAATGCTTGGAAAGACATGACGACTATATAGAAAAGTAATGGTAGCTTCGTGAATTGTTTCAACGTGATCGACTGTGTGTGATATTTTTTATGAAATAGGGGAACTTACTTAGTGGACGCCCCTTATAATTAAATAATTGAAGTAGTATGCATTAATTACTTGGCGATGTCTGAGTGTAACTTAGAGCAGATCCAAGAAACATTGGTGTGACAATGAGTATTCCCTAACGTGACATTACAATACATAATCTGTTATGAATATTTCAAATTGGCCTGTTCCCACAAATAACCTTATCACAGCTATTTGTAGCTGCTCAGCAGGCACCAAATATCTACGCCTACATCTAAATAGATATTGCGCAAGCCACCGTACGGCGCGTGTGGATATCAGGAAAAGGAAAGATTATCGCTGTATACACAATGACTGATAGAATGACTACTAATAATCTGAATTCATTTTTACAGTTTTTGAAATGCACAAGAGTTGAAGTTTTATTAGTTAATTTTTTAACGATGAAGGCTATTCTGATATGTTATTTATAGTAACAACGCAATCGCACATAGGCCGTATTTGACGAGGAAATGCGCACACTTACTGAAAGTTCCACAAACCCGTGTAATGAGCATAGAATAAGATGAAATCAGTTCTAAATGGTTTTGCTACTAAGGGAAGTCCATATAACAAGATACAAAGCTCGTAAGTTCACTGCCACTCGTCTGTACTATACAGTCTAAGACAGAATATCATTTCGCAGACGAGGTAACGTTGTTAGGCAATGATAAACCCTCAACTCCATCTGTCAATGAAAACCTCGTAATTGTAGTAACCAGTAATTCTATTATCACAGAGAGGTTGGAAAGTGCATGGACTTGTCTAATTTATCAATAACTAGGTTTCTACTACATAGTTCCACATGTAACAACTTTATCTGTATCACTTCATATTTTTTTAAGAAACCGTATTTGCTTCTCATGTAAACTTCAACTAAATGAAGTTGTGAGGTTTTCATGGCCTACCAGCGATAAAGTCAATGTAACTATACTCTCAGTACAAAACGGTTCGTTCACCTTCTGCTAGATAGGTTCAAAGCAGAGTCCAGGGTCAGTTAACGTTGCATCCTGCGTTACGTTGCGTTAGGAGTGCATACCTGTCGGACGTTACCTCATAACGGTCGCTGTCTTCGCGTATGCAATCAATGTCTTACTAGATTCCGCTAAAAACGGTGAACCGTTTGGAAACTAAGTGAGGATATTTAAACGGCCAGGCAACCTACGTAACATTTTTGTTCTACATAGTTATCCCCTTGTGTGTTAATTAAAAGTAAATGGTATTTATAGCAAAATTGAAATTATCAATGTTTAATTCAAGTTTTATTCTAAAATTGTTCATTTGTTATCTGAAACAGTGGGTCGTTGTAGTAAAAATAAAGAAAGCAATACAAATTTATCATATAACGATAGAAAAAGCAATTTTAAAATAAAAATACTAGAAACAAAAATAAATCAAACATCACTTCAGTGTTTCGTCGAAATTATGTAAAACTTGTTTCTATAGTCATAAACAAATTTCACATCAATAATAACAGGAAATTCTTGCCATTGATCGTGACGAGGAACGTTCCATTGAATACAAAATGACAACAATAATTACATGTTTTCTATGTTTGTGCATGTAAACTGTAACTGCATCAAAAGTAATGAGTTGGTTACACAAAGGCGCAGAAGTTACGCAATCAGTTACTTTTCATTATTTACAAAGTGCTACTTATATTCTGTAATTATATAAAATACAAAACGGACTGACGTTGCCTATATGCGGTTCTGATTAAGTGCAAATAAACAGATAAAGAGGAGTCGTCGGCTGTTAGTTTCTCCCTAATACATTCATTTATGTTTCTTTCCCTACTAGCGGTACCAACACTACCCACAATCCCACCATTTAATAAGTCATTTACGCAGTGAACCAAAACTGTCGATAGCAATCTTGGTAAAGCGTAATTCTAGATGACCGCTATAAAACTCATCTCTATACTTCCTCTTTTCTGCCGGTTGCGGTGTCCGAGCGGTTCTAGGCGATTCAGACCGGAACTGCGCGACTGCTACGGTCGCAGGTTCGAATCCTGCCTCGGGAATGGATGTGTGTGACGTCTTTAGGTTAGTTAGGTATAAGTAATTCTAAATTCTATGGGACTGAAGACCTCTGACGATAAGTCCCATAGTGCTCAAAACTATTTGAACCATCTGAACTTCCTTTCTTCTTGTCTCGAAAACCTTCACCAAGAAATTAACTCCACTTGTTCTTCTCTCATGAGATCCAGCCCTTCTTTTGCTAACCTCCATTCATAGCCTTTTAACATTCTGTATACTTGATGTTCGTTTACAGCTTTACTAGTACTTTCCGCCAAGACGCCATTGCCCATCCCCTGACAAAATTGGGTGTTGCGTGTGATAATCTTTCAACACTGTTCGACTTTAACCTCATTTCATTACAGTATCTTCTCTCTCCTATACACCACACTGTACAAAACTTCTTCTTTTTCTCACAATACGTAAACCGCTCCACCGTTGACACATTTCTATCTCCTTCACTCCACTGCAACTTTGACCTTCGTGTTCCTTGATAGCACAGACGCTCAGTTTTATCCTAGTGGTCATAGTACTGCATTTACAGAATTAACCAAATTAATAACAGTATTACGAAAACTACGTAGGTGCATATATTTACATATTTCAAAACATTTATTTAATTATACATGTATAATCTTAGCGTCTGTATGACAGAAAATCAGCACAGACATACAATGAAGTGACGAAAGTCATGGGATAGTGATATCCACATACACAGATGGTAGTACAAAGGGATAAAAGGGCAATGCATTGACGGAGGTGCCATTTGTACTCAGGTGGTTGATGCGAAACAGTTTACGACCTGAACAGGCTTGGAACGCGGAATGGCAGTTGGAGATAGAAGCAGGTGACATTCCATTTCTGGAATCGTTATGGAATTCAGTATTCCGAGATCCACAGCATCAAGAGAGTGCCGAGAATAACACATTTCAGACATGACCTCTTGCGACGGACAACGCAGTGGCCGACGGCCTTCACTTAACGACTGAGTGCAGCGGTGTTTGCCTAGAGTGCTAACAGACAAGCAACATTGCGTGGAATACCCGCAGAAATCAATGTGGGACGTACGACGAAATATGCTGTAAGACAGTGTGGCGAGATGTGGCGTTCATGGGCTATGAGAACAGACGGCCTACGCTAGTGCCTTTACTATTAGCACATCACCTCCATCGCCTAACTAGGGTTCGTGACTATGTCGGTTAGACACTACACGCCTGGAAAACAGTGGCCTGGTCAGATTATTGCAGACTTCGGTTGGTAAGAACTGGTGGTAGGATTCGAGTGTATCGCAGGTCTAACGAAATAATGGACCCAAGTTGTCAACAAAGAACTGTGCAAGCTGATGGTGGCACCATAATGGTGGGGGCAGTGTTTAAGTGGAATGGAATGCATCCTCTGATCCAACTGAACCAACCATTGACTGAAAATGGTTATGTTCTGCTACTTGTAGACAATTTTCATTAATGGGCTTCATGTCCCCAAACAACGATGTCAATTGGCCATAGTTGTTTGGAATTTGAAGAAGATCCTGGACATTTCAATCGAATGATTTCGGCACCTAGATCATCCGACATGAATGCTATCGAAAATTTATAGGACATGATCGAGAGATCAGTTCATGCACAAAACCCTACGCTGGCAACATCTACGCAATTATGGACAGCTGTAGAGGCAGCACGACTCAATATTTCTGCCGAGGGCTTCCAATGACTTTTTGAGTCTATGCCACTTGAAGATGGTGCATTACGCGGAAAAAAGGAGGTCCGACATGATATTAAGGGGTATCCCATGACTTCCGTCACCTCATGTACATGTACGATTTTAGCGTCTGTATAAAAGAAAATCTACATAAAAATCACAGACAATAAATAAGGCAGAGACTACTATTCAGATCGATGTAAGTTAACTGCAGAAGAAATAATCTCTATGTACCGAGAACGGAGAGGATACTAAAAGTTATTAATGTCTCTCGTAAACGACTAGAAAAAGACCAAATATGTCTCACAGACCACCGAGGACGCCGAGAAAAAAAAAGACAAACACAAAGAGTTTGATGGAGTTGCAGTTGCAGTTTACGGTTATGGAAAGAAGAATGTCATGAACGGAATTACTTTATTACGTTCTTTCCAACAGCACCACAATAAAAAGCATACTCAGATATGAGTGATTTATTCAATAGATATATCATCTCCAAAATATTTCTCTGGAATTATTGTCCCTGTGGAGCAACGCTTTTGTCCAGACTAAAGGTCGGAGGGACGCCGGAAGAGCGTGCACGGAGTCTCGCCGCCCTCTCGTAAAGCGCTTCAGCGCAGAATTTCGGCGCGTCATTTGAGAGCACAGACAAATAACGTGGCGTCCGCCGTCTTGTCAGAAAAGAAATTCCGGCGCCACCCGAGCCAAGCCGCCGACTGAATGCCTCATCCTTCCTCTGCTTCCTTCTTCCCCCTTGCACCCCCCGCCCCCCATCGTCTTCTACTCCCGCCTCTTCCCCCTATGTCGACCATCAAGACGGTCCGGCCGCCGGGGCTATTGTCCCGGGGTCCAGATGAGTTCCAACAGCCGCTGCACTGGCTTCCCGTAACACTCTACGGATGTTGGTTTTTATTTCCAACTGCAAGACCGTCATTTCAACCTCTTATCTGTACCTCGCCTTATCATTCTTGAACTGCGCGAGATTCTAATACCAGTAGCTAGAAACACTATGAAGTGTACGCCAGAGGGCTATGCTCACTGACAGCAAGTTAAAGTATCTTTCCGACCCACTGGCGTACGGCGGACGGTAAACATGACAGCTTGAATGCTTTGTTCGGCCTGTTATTGTTCTAATCTTCTTTTTCCATTTCATGATGTAGTTACACAGACTAGGATATAGTATATTCCTACTTTCTGTAATACTGTTTCTTGGAACTTCATATAACTAAGCTTTTGGCTATCTGTTGGTAATCTGGCAGTTCAGGTTTTTTACCATTTCCTTCTGGTGTGTCATACATACCTGTGACCAGTCATGTTGCCCACCTTCCAGATACTTTCAGTATCTTCAGTTAATCATGTTTGTTACTATCGGGACGCAAGTGCATTATTTAAGCAAACTGCATTGCTGACGTATCCCTCAAAATTGTTACGCCGGATTAAGTGTATGAGGAGTGACTCAAAAATGGCTCTGAACACTATGGGACTTAACATCTGACGTCATCAGGCCCCTAGAACTTAGAACTACTTAAACCTAACTAACCTAAGGACATCACACACATCCATGGCCGAGGCAGGATTCGAACCTGCGACCGTAGCGGTCACGCGGCTCCAAACTGAAGGGTCTAGAACCGCACGGCCACTCCGTCCGGCAGGAGTGACTCATTTATAATGTGAAATATGTGTAAATGTTGTGATAGTTGTCACAAATGAATAGGCTTTTGAACAGATGATAAATGACGTGATTATTGGACGCGGAAACTGTAAGATCTGAAATACGTGTACAGTCAAAATGAACACTTATCTATTGTTATACAACTTCTTCTTTGGCGTGACTGTCGGCCACAGCATCGGTACATTTATACGCATTGATAGAACCAGCCTAATAAATGTGATAAAATAGCTTTATAGTAGAATATAGTAGAAACTCTTTCTCGTAGCTCTGTTCGTTCAACAGAAACTTATCCTCGTAGCACTGTTCAAAGGCGAAGTTCACAACATAAACAAAAACGTGTTTAATTTTTCTCCCTGCTTTCTGTGGGCTAGGCCTTGACTGGAACGCAGCCTGGCATAGAAATGAGGCCTGCACTAATCTTTCTACTTCACCATTTGACTGCAGATGAAAGAGTGACGTGAGAATGTGCTGTATGCACTTGTCTCTACAAAATTGTTCAAAGTGTATGAATGTGAACTGTGGTCTGTTCTGGCAGCCCTGCAATATATAAAAAAAATGGAGATGAAGCACTAGCAGACGTAGTACGTTTCATTGGTACGACGAAGAGAAACTAACTCAATGCGTCCACAACCACCACCCAAGTCAAATTCCAGCACGGGCACACAAAGTAAATGTGCGACCGCCACCAGGGACTTGCATGGTACGGCCAGTCAAACTAAATTTTTGCTGGAGCGACCTGACGCCCCTACCACTTTGCACACTATGGTGTCATCTGTTCAGTTTGTGTGCTCATACCCAGCCATGTACAATGGTGTCGCGCTAAATTTTAATGTGTTCAGCACGGAATGACTGATTTAATAAATCTAACTCTTCACACGAGAAAGTCTGAGGCACTAAGTCTTGGGTATCGCCATCTTCTATGTGCAGGAGATGGGCGCCCATCTGTACAGCTACGGCGTAGTGTTGTGTAAACAAGCATTCTACCACTGTGTGTGGCGGATGTCTGTACTGTGGCCACCTGCAGCAAACAAAACTTAAAACAACACTCAAAACTGGGCGTGATGCAGTTTCTTGTGCCACATAGCGGGAACTTACTGGAAATTCTTCCATCACACTTATTTTTTGAAAAAAAAGGTGAAATCATTAGTCTTCTGACGAATCAAACTTTGCACCAGATGCCGCTGGTAACTGCAACAGTAAGTCAGCATTCGTTTGCTTAGTTGTGGATTGATACATCAAATGATACTGATAATTTTAGACTATTAGGGCCTACCGTAGTAGCTTCTGCACTGTGCGGGCTGAGACAGGCTCAGAGGAGACCCGTTAAAGTTCTGTGGTCCGTTACTATAAGAAAACGACGTCCATACAGGTACTGACAGATCTTTGTGACCCCACCTGTGATAGCAAGTCCTTCCTTTGCCAACTGTCTACGCTCCACCTTTGTCACCGCCTTCTGTACAATTGCAATAGACCTATCATTGGAGCCGGCCTAATGACAGTACCACACCTGTACCATAAGAGGAAGCGTCCACTACGAGAATCACAGACTTGGAGGGGTCGAAGTGAACCAGACACCGGCGACTTAAAAATGCATATTTCGAATGCTGAAAAGCGGTCTGATATTCCTTGGTCCGTACAATGCGTTTGCGATTCAATCAGTTGACAGCAGCGCGATTTGAGGGGTGTTCAGAATGAACATTATTTAGTAGGCCACCTGGCCGTTACATCTTGCAATTCTTTGATATTTGTGGAGGCAGTCAAGTCGCAAATGGCACTCAAATGCGACTGAGGCAGAAAATGTCATGTGCATTCATTACAAAACCGATGCCCACTATTATGGTATTGCAAAAAACAACACTTTGCTCTGTTACATATGAAACCCGCCACAGGCAACACTTTAAACAAAACTTCTAAGATATGCAAAATTACTGCTGGCATATGACCAAAGACTACCATGGTATGCATGTAACTAGCACAATAGTGTAATTTTCATGTTAGTTGCTCCAAGAATCGTTGAAAACAGCAGGAACCGACGAGCTACCGAATGGCAACACAGAAATTCAAACAGCAATGGGTGTTGATTACCAAAAATTCTTGGATTCTTCATCGAACAACTGTTGAAAACATACCACAGGCAGGTCATTTTGAGATAGGATGACCTTGTCCTAATTTATCCATCAGTTCTTTTGGTCGAGGCAACGTAAAAGAATCATCAACGATTTGTGGATTGACGATACCTTTGAAGTCCACCTGAAGTCTGGAACCACCTGCCGGTTTCGCAAGAACGACCAAAGGCGACACCCACTGGATTGCAGGTACAGGCTTAAGTGCCCCACAATCTTGCCGTCGTTGTAATTTTTGGGCTCCTGCGTCCTGTAAAGAATGTGGGGCCGGACGAACACAAAAACATTTAAGCTGAATATTTACTTTTGGATTAGCATGGGTTTGGAACCCAGACACTTTTCCTAAACCTTCTTCGAACAGAGGACGTTACTCGTCATACAAACCTTTAACACTGTCAGGTGACACAGTCGAATTAACTTGCAACACATTGCCGTGGATGGTAAAATGTAAATGGCCTCCCGTCGGGTAGACCCTTCACCGGGTGCACGTCTTTCGATTTGACGCCACTTCGGCGACTTGCGCGTCGATGGGAATGAAATGATGATGATTAGGACAACACAACACCCAGTTCCTGAGCTGAGAAAATCTCCGGATTGACATTCTGTCGCGCTGACCACTCAGCTACCGGGGGCGGACGCCATGAAGGGTGAAACCAAAGGAATTAAAAATGTTCATTCCAAATCGTGGTGTCCCTTGGACACAAAACGTGGAAAATAAATGTTTTCTGAGTGTCATGAAAAGTAGCAGGCAGAGTTCACATACCTAAAGAAGGGATATCTTGACCAGAGAAGGCCGTGAAGTGCGGCAAGCGACTCCTGTAGTGGCAGGCCATTGAAACGTTTGTATGTTGCACGTTTCAGGGGCGTAACGGAAGCACCAGTATCTAACTGGAATTTGTGATTTGCCACCAGTAAGTGTACATAAAATTTATTTTCCTGTTGTTCAACTAATGAGGAACTGTTTTCCGGCAAACGGGGTCTGATTACACAGCTGTGGCAGAAATTTATGTTCACTTTCTGTTTCCGGAAGACTGAATAGACGATGTCCATACGTGACCTCGTTTTCCGAAGGAAAAGCCCTCGCGACAGGGGCACTGTGCCCGTTCGTGGGCGCTGTAGCAGCGAGAACGAATTTCCTTATACGCTCTTCCAACTCTTTACGCGAACTGCGCTACTTGACGACACAAAACTGAGATTTCGGGCTGTGCCGGTTCTATGGGAGACAGAGTGGGGGGAGGTGGGAGGGGGGCGGGGAGCCTGTTCGTTCACCTTTCTTACTGTGCATTGCTTGAACTGACGGAACCTACACATCAAGTTCTGCAACATCAGTTGAGTCCTGGGACTCATAATAGACAAAACAGTTTGCTAGTCCGGTTTCGGTGGATTGAGAACAGGAGCACCAGTACGTGCGTTGGCTACATTTGAGTACTGCTGTCCCTGAGCATACTGTCACTGTAACTTAAACCACACAAACACGTAAAGTGACACTGTCTTGCTATTCCACGCAGTCCTGAGACCTTCTACGTGCGAGATTAACCAGGCTGCTGTTATAAAAGACAAAACTTGTACCTATCAGCTGCCACATTAGTTTGACAATAAAATTTCTCTGACAGATCAGACACTACGTCACTGTACAGCACTTCGTACGGATGACCATCAGGGAAAAGCTTCACCATTTTACCTTGTACACTTCCACGCCTACTGTGGAAAGAAAGTGAAAAACACACTAGTTACCTGTGATGTAGGCATGGAAATTTGCTTTAAGCTAACGCGTGTGTTCTACCCAGTCTCCCTCTTTAACATTACATGCTCTGACTTTCGCACCATGGGCCACATGATGCTCTGGGTGTAGTGGATGTTGCTGTGGCATGGCAGCGAGCTGCGTTACGCCTTGGAGTATTTGTGGAACCTGGTCGATGCGATGACCCTGCAACTGAATTATCTGTGGCAATGACACGTCCGGCACTTGAGAAGGGCGGGACATTATATGCTATGTGTAAACTAGCACACAAAATGGAAAAACAATTGACGGAAAGCCTCGTCGCCACTATTGTGACAGGATGTAAAAAGTGAACTAGGTTTTGAACAAGTGATACATGACATTACTATTACACGCGAAAAATTTACAGTACAAATGAACACTTGCGTTTTGGTGTACAGTTTCGTATCTGCTGTGAATATGGACCAGAGCGTAGGTACGTTTATATGCACTTGTGATTATATAGCCTGTCGTTGGTAATGCACACAAAGAACTGTTCAATAGAAGCTCTTTTTTGTAGCTCTATTCGTTCAACAAAGACTCTTCCTCGCCAGCGCTGCACCTATCGACAACACCACACTAATCATCCTCCATACTAAATAAAATACAACGGAATTATGCAGCCTCAGTAGTTCCAATTATAACTCCCCCTGTGCTTTCTTTTCTTACAAATATTTGTCTTCGCTACATTTACTGGCCACTGAATAAACAGGTCATCCACACAATCCGATCAAAAAGTCTACAAATCTACTAGTGGACATGAATAGGAGGTGCGTCCACCCTTTCCATTCTTCCCTTGAACTCTGCCAGGAAGACTTTCATTGAGATACCTGAATGTCTGTGGAGAAACAACAGCCTGTTCTACCTCCAGAACCCAAACCAGGGAGCTTGGTGATGTTAGACGATGGGGTCTGGAGCGAAGACGACGTTCTAACTAATTATAAAAGGTGTTCCGCTCGGTTGAGGTTGCGACTCTTGGCAGGCCGATCCATTGCAGAAATGTTATTTTCTACAAGCGAATGCCTCATAGATGGTGCTTTATGGCAGGGTGTTTTAAGATTATGATGAAAACAATAATCGTCTCCGAATTGTTACTTTCCTGTACGTACTACACAATGCTGTAAAATGCCTTCATATCACCCCCCTCCCTTTTACGGTTCTTTTAAGGGCAATAAGGGGCCACACTCTAACCATGATAAATAACTCTAATACTGCAACATCGCCTCTTCCGTACTTCAGCCTGCAGAATGGCTACTCTAAGACTTAAGAGGGCTTGTTTTTACAGACGTTGAAGTGCTCCGTAAAAATATCGCTCCATTTCCGTTGACATAGGTACATGAAGCGCATTTCCACTGTGCCATTGTGTGACACATTTGTGATAGTAGCTTTCGCAGCGATAACGAAACTGAAGTAACGCGATCACTGCCCACTTACAGGCAATTATAGAGATACTGCAGATGTTCGCCGTAATCTGATGTTTAAAGCCACGTTCATACATCAAAGTATTTCTCCTGTATTTCAGTTTATACGTTAGAATTTTTTTTTAAGGAGGACCTAGCTGTAATCAAAGTCGCCATGTCGGTTCTAGGCCATGATATTCAAGAAATATTGTCCTGTTTTATGAAACACTTAAACTCTCGTACTGTATTACTTATATACTCTTCAGTTTCTGAGGTGTTCTTTAAAGAAATTTATTGAAAAAAATAAACAAAAAACATACGATTCATTTTATAACGGTCACGGAACCCATGATGTTTCACCTGATTTCCAGAAAAAAATGTTTTTCCATTTGAATCCATCAACTAAGGAGAAGTCTGATACGTAGGACATAGAGAAAACGACATTCACCAATAAATTAATGAGAGATAATGTTCCAGATGTCGACTATGAACGTAATATAAAGCTGTAACACGAAATTAATCAGATGCAATGTCATGTTTACTGGCTCGATATACCATCCTATCATAATTCCTTTGGAATAAATGTATGAGACTGTTTGTAACAGTGAGTGAAACGTACCGTCAACATCTCTGCTGTTTGGTTGGTCTAATCATCGATGAGTGACTTCAGCAGAATATGGCGCACTTGATCCAACAAGTGTAGATCGTTTTTTTTGACGGATTGAGGTCATTATGCTTTATGTAGGAGACAGGCAGGACATCCCGCGGGCTACTCTTTTGACTGGGGTGCTCTCTTTCGTGAATGTAAAATGTGTGGTGCTTGAGCTGATTGACTTATGGTGCAACGATTTGTTAAAAAAATCTGTTAATTCAAAAATGTTGTTGTCTTGTGCAACTTGCGACCAAATATACTTTTACGAAAAGACTTTTACTACAGAATTGGTGGCAATATTTATAGTTATGAGCGTGCGTAGCTCCTCCTTCGAAGCCGAGGAAGTGTGAGGCACTTTCACGAAGACAAGTGGACCATTCAGCCGTGGTCCTTTGGATCGGCACACCGGAAATGGTACCGGATTCTTACGAGATTGTTAACTCAGCAGCATTATTTATTTACAAATGTGCAGTTTCAAATGTGTTCCACACACAGCTGGCAGGATATTTTGGCCTCTCAACATAGTACGAGGTGAGTGAGGCGGTAAGACCATCTACAGTCCGTCCTCCATAAACCAGTTGCTCTCCACTAAATTTCTAATTTTTTGTTTTGGCATGATTCATCTTTATGGATGCAGCACCAAAGGACAATTAAAATGTGGATTTTCCGGAGCTCCTTTTGCAATAAACATATCGTCCATCTCCTTGCCTTTCACGTTCCAGAAACAGTCACCTCCCAGGAAGCATAAGGTCATCTACCTCGACATGCACATTCGTATTTCACATCACAGAAACCACTTTGCTACTGCACACTGCATGGCCAAGAACTCTTGACTGGCCCGACTTCTGTGATTCAGGATGATGAAATTCTAAGTCGATCGTTACATTCGTAGCAAGAAGTTCATACTCATTATATTTGTATGTATAATCAATATACCAGGTGTCTCGATTTCCTTCCAGCACGCCTTCCAACTTTTCAATATAATGATATCATAGCTTTTTTTGTTCGTAAAAATTCATAATACATTTTTAACCGACACGGTTTCGGTCTGGAGGTCCAGTCATGTTGTTTCCGACCAGAAAAGCTAGGGTGTTGAGTGTCGTTGGATCCTAGAGAGATGCATGAAGCGTGCTCTAGTTGGATGACATATCTAAAATAACATCCGGCCGGAATCGCCTTAACCTTACTATAGGCATCCAAACGAAGAAAAGGTTACTAACAAAACATCAGAGCTAGGTGTTGGCTTGGACTCCACGTAATAGAAGGCGGTTCGAATCCCGTTTCGGCCAATCAGATTCAGGCTTCCCGTGATTTTCCTAAAAAACTTGCAAAGAATGCTGAGACGAGGTTCCTTTGAAGGTTTCCTTCCCCATTCTCCCTCATTGCCACATATCTAATGAACACGTCGGCGGCGGAACGGAGAAAATGAAACCTTTATGCTTCATCCTGCTAGCGAACAGATCCAGCCAGTGTAACCTCAGAAGGAACGACACGAATATTTCTGATTCCCATTAGCTGGTTTGCAATGTCCACAGTAAATCACTTATCAGGTAGCCATGTGTGGAACTCATCTCTTCATCTGCTACTAGGAATGTTTATGAAGATTAACATTTGCTACATTATGGATGACTGTAACTAAATTACATGTAAGTTCTTCAGGACTTACGTAATGCCGTTTCTGATTAGGATTCATGATTGATCAATTACTATTTTTTCCAGTAGTGTACTTTGTTAATAAAACTATCATTTGTTTTTCTCCGTCAATACTCCATTAAATGAAACAGGACAAGCATAACACGAAAACAAGGCATAATATTGATGGTAGGAGCTACGGCAAGACTCGACTCTATTCGAGGTCAATACGGTACCGAATATCAACTGACATAAAATTATTAGCAAACATCTGGATTGGCGATGGGATGTAGAAATAAATGTAGGTTTTCTACTTTTAATTATTACATTCGTATATTCCAGTAAACAGCAAAAAGTCTCGAGAACATTGCAAATGCGGTAATGCAGGTGTCTTTCAGAGACAGTAGGAAGATGCGATACTCAACCTGCTGTAAGCAACATAGGCGAACTTGTGGGAAATACTCTGCTATGTGTGACCGTGGCATAGCGTACCCAAACTACCGTTGTTCCGGAATTGATCTGGTTGACTGTCACTCAATGATACATTCACACTTCGAGAACAAGTTTTGTAAATACTAAAGCCGTTTGAAATATCCAATGTAGACTGTGAAATTCTTTATACGCTACTAGCCATTAAAATTGCTACACCACGAAGATGACGTGCTACAGACGCGAAATTTAACCGACAGGAAGAAGATGGTGTGATAAGGAAATGATTATCTTTTCAGAGCATTCACAAAGGTTGGCCCGGTGGCGACCTCTATAACGTGCTGACATGAGGAAAGTTTCCAACCGATTTCTCATACACAAACAGCAGTTGACCGGCGTTGCCTGGTGAAACGTAGTTGTGATGCCTCGTGTAAGGAGGAGAAATGATTATCATCAGGTTTTCGGTTTTCACAAAGGTCGGTTTGTAGCCTATCTTGATTGCGGTTTATCGTATCGCGCCATTGCTGCTCCCGTTGGTCGAGATCCAATGACTGTTAGCAGAATAGGGAATCGGTTGGTTCAAGGTGGTAATACGGAACGTCGTGCTGGGTCCCAACGGCCTCGTATCACTAGCAGTAGAGATGACAGGCATCTTATCCGCATGACTGTAACGGATCGTGCAGCCACGTCTCGATTCCTGAATCAACAGATGGGGACGTTTGCATGACAACAACCATGTGCACGAACAGTTCGACGACGTTTGCAGCAGCATGGACTATCAGCTCGGAGACCATGGCTGCGGTTACCCTTGACGCTGCATCACAGACAGGAGCGCCTGCGATGGTGTACTCAACGACGAACCTGGGTGCACGAATGGCAAAACGTAATTTTTTCGGATGAATCCAGGTTCTATTTACAGCATCATGATGGTCGCATCCGTGTCTTTCGACATCGCGATGAACGCACATTGGAAGCGTGTATTCGTCATCGTCATACTGGCGTATCACCCGTCGTGATGGTATGGGGTGCCATTGTTTACACGTCTCGGTCACCTCTTGTTCGCATTGGCGGCACTTTGAACAGTGGACGTTACATTTCAGATGTGTTACGACCCGTGGCTCTACCCCTCATTCGATCCCTGCGAAACCCTACATTTTAGCAGGATAATGGACGACCGCATCTTGCAATTTCTGTACGGGCCTTACTGGATACAGAAAATGTTCGACTGCTGCCCTGGCTAGCACATTCTACAGATCTCCTACCAATTGAAAACTTCTGGTCAATGGTGGCCGAGCAACTGGCTCGTCACAATACGCCAGTCACTAATCTTGATGAACTGTGGTATCATGTTGAAGCGCCATGGGCAGCTGTACCTGTACACACCATCCAAGCTCTGTTTTACTCAATGCCCAGACGTATCATGGCCGTTATTACGGTCAGAGGTGGTGGTTCTGGGTAGTGATTTCTCATTATCTATGCACCCAAATTGCGTGAAAATGTAATCACATGCCAGTTCTAGTATAATATATTTGTCCAATGAATACCCGTTTACCATCTGCATTTCTTCTTGGTGTAGCAATTTTAATGGCCAGTAGTGTATACGATGATCTTCAGTGCATCATGTACGACATTGCTGGGCAGTTATGGCCTGTTTAACGCCTTTGCGTCGGTAATATGTGTATGTTTATCGTACTTAAAGATTGTTTAGTGCTACATCGGAACAAAATTTTTATCACACACACATACACACACAAACATTCACACGTACGTAGAAAATCTGGAAAAATATTAATGAATACGCGAAGATATCTGGAGTCACAAGTAGATCTTAGATTGACTGTTTAATGGTAAGACATAGATTTTGCAATCAGATTTTAAAATGCAAGACATTTCCAGGAGTAGTTGTGGATTATGACCACAGTTTATTGGTTATGAATTGCAAATTGCAAAAAGGTGGTGCATATTCACTTTGACAAAAGGTACGCGAGCAACCCTATGTAATGCGGAATTGACTACTAGACCTCACGATAGGCGAACTCTTCTCCTTGTCAGTGTTTTCGACATATTCCTCTCCTCTATGAGCCGAACCTTGCACGTGTACCGCCATCATATATTTTACACCCTGTTTTTAACGTAATTCCACCTCACTATGTTAATTTAAATTACTACTGTCGGTGAGTTGCTGCTTTGCCTGATCGTGACTGACTCTAGCAGTGCGTATCGATATATCCCCTGTCGTAGTATCTTTGCTCGACTGCTATTACTTCCCTTTACTTTACTTCGTAAAGGAGTTCGGGTTGCCAGTCAGTTGGAACGTGCCTGGAGCACAGTCCGGACCTGCCAGTCGGGCAGTTGCATCAGTCACTAGTACAATCGGGTTGGAGCAGCAGCGAGGTCTGCATCGACATGGCTCACCGGATCATTGCCGCCACGGTCTTTGTGGATAGTCGGTCGGTCGTCCAACCAGAGGACGCGTTTTGGCTCGCCGACCGTTCATGAGTCGGCTGTGTGTGTGTGTGTGTGTGTGTGTGTGTGTGTGTGTGTGTGTGTGTGTGTGTGTGTGTGTGTGAGTCGTTGCGCGCGCGCGCAACGACTCCCGGATTGTCTTCATGTGTGCTTAGTTACTTTAGGGTGCCATTCAGATCTTCTAGTAAGTGTTTGTCAGGTTGTGTGCGTCGTTGGCGTTTTTTTGACTGACGGCTAGTTTAGATGTCAGCATTCTGAGAGTCAGTCGGTCCGTTGCTGCGGACTAGGAAAGTTATTTCCGCGTGGTGCAGTCGGCTGGGTCCGCTGGCGGTCCCTGCGCAATGTTGGAGTGTGTGTGGAGCTGCCCGATCGCTACGAGCTTCGTGGTTCACCGACCCAGGACGTCAAGATTGAGTAGTGGTTTCAAGTACCCAAGCCACGTCCATTCATATTGTGTGGTTCGTTTCGGCGGTTCGCTGTTGGGGAGGTTTTCCTGTGAGCAACAACAAGTTTTTTTTATTGCTGAAATTTAGAGGCCATGCGGTGGAATCAACTATACTGGTTGACTTTAATTCAAGTGCACCAGCGGAATTTTCTATCTTGTGTCCGTTAGTGTTCCGTTTACCTGCCCTGGCCACTAACGTAATTTCAGGCAGTGTCCTTTCCTCACCTGTTGCCACTGTCCAACACGGTGTGTAGTTTTAACAGCTTAATACATACACATATTTGATTCACGGCCGTAACATTTTGTTTGAATTCTCATGTAGCGATTGGTGGCAAGCAAGTCGTTTGTCGGTCGGTCCGTGGCTGTCCCTTGGTTGGGTTCAGACGGATCAAGTGTAGTTGGGCTTACCAACTGTCTCACCTAAGTGAACGAGGGCAGACCGACCGCCTGGAGGCTTCTGAGTACTGTTCCCTATACTGTTTTTCTCACCGGTGTTTGTCTGTTTATAATCTATCATAGCCAATGATAAAAGAAAAATTCTTGGTTTAACTGTGTTTTATGTAAGTATGTTTGAATTCCGGTAAGTGGATATTTGCTGAAAGGGTACTGACGTTGTATTTCTTTTCTTTTAGTCCGGTTTCAGCTACTTAAAACTTAAGGTTTATGAATATATTTTTTTAAAATTTTGGAAGATTAATTGTGGGCCTTCAGCCTTCGAACCTTATTCTTATAAGGCCTTCTGCCTTTGAAAGGCAAATCGAAAATTCTTCGATTCTCTTCTGTTCCGGTTTTCCTATGTTTCACTACCATACAATGCTGAGATCCAGAAGCACATTCTCAGAAATTTCTTCCGCAAGGCGTATGTTTCATGCTGATAGACTTCTCTTGGCCAGGAATACCCTTTCTGCCAATGCTAGTCTGCTTTTAAGGTCCTCTTTGCCCTGTCTGACACTGATTATTTTGCTGCCTAGGTAGCAGAACTCCATCTACTTCGTGACCATCAGTCCTGATGTTAAGATTCTCGCTGTTCTCATTTCTGCTACTTCTCTCTACTTTCGTCTGTCTTCAATTTACTCTCAATCCATATTCTGTATTCATTAGATTAATCATTCCATTCAGCATATCATATAATTTTTCTTCACTTTTATTTAGGATAACCATGTCATTAGTGGATCGTATTATTGATATCCTTTCACCTGGAATTTTAATTCCAATTCTGAATCTTCCTTTTATTTCATTCATTGCTGCATCGATGTATAGATTGAACAGTAGGGTTGGAGTATTACATCCCTGTCTTACACCATTTTTAATCCGAGCTGTTCCTTCTTGGTCGTCCCCTTGTACTATTCCGTGTTGACTTTTGTACATGCTGTATATTACCCGTCTCTGCCTATAGCTTACCCTTATTTTTCTCAGGAAAACAACCGTTGGAACAGCCACAGTTAAACCAAGTCCACACAGACACCATTTACTGACTGGCAGAGACAGTCGAGCATTGCAGAGGGTTATCTTGAAACACGCATGAAATCAGCGGAAGTGCAACCAGTATTCAAGCTAGCACTATCACTGTGCTTAGGGGTTCGAAAAAATGGGGTAAAGTGGTCAATCAGCTCGTTGTTATCCACACATTACTGTAGTCAGTGCAAATCCACGGTTGAGGTGACGGTAAGTGCGACGCTGCTGGATAGTTGAAGACTGAAAATCTTTGGAGTGGTAAATAACTCTGTACCATGTGGTGACGGGATGGAACGATTTGGGTATGGTGAATGCTCATGGAGCGTTACCCTCCTTCGAGTGTAACGCCAGCAGTTAAGAATGGATGAGACTTCGTAGGTATTGGGGTCGTTTCCGTGGGTAAAGGTGTGGTTCCTATATTATGCTTAGGAAAACGTCAAATGCAAAGGATTTGAACATATTTTACAGCATTATGTGCTGCTAACATTGGTGAAATTATCTGTACGCACTGTAACTCTTCGTTGCCTATTTTTGACATGGTTTTAACATCTTCGAAAATATCATTTTTGACTATGATTCAAAAATGGATCTCGCCCGAAATAGTTTTCGATTGAATAAAAAAAGTAAAATTTGCAATTTTTGACTGTGGTAGAACAGTTTAAAGACAATGATTGTATGAGTATGACAATGTACCCTTTCACAGAGCAGCATCTGTGAGGCAATGGTTCATGGAGAATAAAATTACTTACATGAATTCACTTGCCCAGAAGCCTCACCTGATTCCAGTGGAACAATTTTGGTCGAGCTAAAACGCCTTTAAAGACCACTTCAGTACCATCTCTGATTTCGGCTCATCAGGAAGAATAGGCCGCAGACTTTCAGACACGTCACTGAAAGTATTGCCTTCAGAAAGGCGAAGGTGGGCATGTAACGCGCGCGTGGGGCACACAATACTCCTTAAAGCCTGTACTATGGTAAGTGAACGGGCTTCACCTTATGAGAAAGAATTTTCGCATAGATATCGACCGCGTGTACCTGAATGGTGGTAAATCAGACTTACACCCACTCTGTAATAACAATGATCCGTCAAGCAAGTTCGAAATGCAATTACACGTCAGTATGGACCAAAAGCAACACTGCAGATGCTACCAATTTAATAATAATACGGTCGCCAGCCTAATTAGGCATTAACCGAGTTTCTTACCTGTACAAGTTGGTGTATATTCATGCAAAACAACACGTAGTAACACTGCATAATATAGTAAAATTTTAGAACCAGAAAATCTACTGAACATATAGTTTCACGCTCTGTACTGATATAGAAAAACCATGAATACATAACACAACACTATAATGAATACTACAATACTTCGTACTGTCTATTGATCTGATTAAACTAGGGCATAGGTTACCCAAGAAATAGTACTCTCTAGCTACACACAAAATGTCAATTTTGATAAAGATAAAACACTGATAAATTTTGACTTATATATTGACTTTAACTTTTGCTGGTCAAACCAATGTGGAACACTTCAGAATTCAAATGAGAAAAGGGGGGGGATCCTGAAACTGTTATGATTACTGTATTAAAAAAATTGATTACTGAAATCATCATGCGTTCAAGATTTCCAGTATAGGAGTTACTACTCCTCTTATCTTATTTACTTATCATTTAAATACCTTTATATCTGTCTCGGAATAATTAAACTTCATTACTATATCAATATTAAAGTTATCTTTCAACTTCGTTAGACCTTCGTTATTCATTTACTGGTTCGTTAACAAAACAGTTCTTTAAACGCCGTTCTAACATAGTTAGGTTTGCAAGTAATTATTATTAACACAAAATTTAATTTTTCATTTCGGGACACTCGGATTGCACAATATTTGGAAAGGTCCCTATCTAGGTTATTTGTGAGGTAAATGAGGGAAAAGTTCTGGTAAAATTTAGGTTATTATTGAACAGTTCACTCTATGGTCCATACGCATACAGCACTGAAAGTTTCAACATGCTTGCAGCGATGCGGCGGTTGGCGAGCGGCGAGATGGCGAGGCACAGAGCACACACACAACCACAGCTATGGCTCTTGACGTATCGGCACTTTAATTCTTCTTAGCGTCGCATTACGTTTCCATTTAGTGCCTACTGAATTTTTCCATGCTGTGTGGGCGTTGGAACAGCATAACCGAGGCTCAGTGAAACTACGTCTTCCAGGAGAGCCTCCTCGCTCCAGGTGTTGCTCAGACCAATGCCAAACTCCAGCTACTACTGCTGCTGCTGAGCCAGTTGTGCCGTGCAGTGCCCGTGTGCATTTTCCCGCCCTCGCCTGCCATCCACCTTTTACCGCTCCCTTACAGACAGGGTATTCACCCGAGGTTTTGCATTCTACATATCCTAACACATTGCCTACATTTGGACCAGACGCACAGTTACAATTTTAAACACCTTACAACAGTCTCAACATTTGTTACATTTCAATTCTATCACAATATTATTTGACATTTTACATAAACATTAATATTCACATTGAAACTTGTTTGCAGTTTTCTTAACACAATGGCATGAAACAAAAAAGAAATGAAATCAGAACACTAGTTTATCGAAAAATCAGGTGGAAAAAAAATTACTTACATGTACAATAGTACAGCGATGTTATTGTTACAAGCATACCACTTTATATATATATATATATATATATATATATATATATTCGCATTTCAATTAGGGGACAATACTACGTGGTACGCCCACCTTCGCCTTTACAGGTTGTTTCACATAACTCTGCTACCTCAAATATCTCTGGAACAACAACAGATAATTAAAAACGGTTTTCACCTGCATGAACGTATGGCAAGGCACTAGGAAACCAAATACTATGCGGAATTTTATAACGTAAAAAATACTATTTTCAACACAAACCTTTTGTATTTTTAAATGGGCACCCCCTATTATTTCGTATGCAATCAACAGCATGAAAAATCAGAAAAATAATGGCGTTGGTTGCATCACAATACATCCCGAGAAATTGCGAAGCGAAGTTGATGCTTGAAATAAAGGAAGCGCACAGCTAGCGCACGTCCTGAGATTTAAGTGTGCACATCACGCTGGCGGTAATCGTGATGTTATTGACGTACTGCGTCAGTGGAGTATTAATATATGGTGTGGTATTGTGTGACAGCACATCATTGGCCCATATTTTATTGACGGCATTCCTAAAGGGGGGTTTAGGCCCTTCTTGTGCTGTATCTTACTTGAACCGGTCCACCTCTTATAATGTGTCAAATAATGCTGTATCAGAATGATGGATGTCCTACACATAATGTTTATTGTTGCAAAATGACAACTGGAGGTACAATAGTGGCAATACACTTGGTTTCACGTTTCTAAGCCTCATAAGTTCAAAATATGTGGATTGTAAAGGATACCAACGGCGTGAGAGTTTCTGACGTAATGTATTGCATATAGTACTGTGCTCAGAGCAGGAGTTGCCTACACCGGCACCTGTATCCCTCCGAAAACATACCAATATCACCACGGCACGCTCTACCTTCAGTGTACAAGTGTCTCCTAATCTGGTCTGTTGAACTGTTCTCATACTGTAACGCAATTCACATACGTTGCCACATTAAAACCTGTTGTCTTGTGGCTTGTTACATTTTCTGTCATCTAGTCGTTCTGCCGGCCTTTAGTAATGAAGAAAAACTAGATATTTTAATTTATGGCGAATGTCACAGAAACGCAATCGCAGCTGTGACATTGTATGCTGAACGCTACCCATATCCGCGGTGTCCGTCACGTCGAACCATTGCCAAAATCTGCAAGACACTCACGCAAAGAGGAAGCTGGGCTCCCACAGAACGTCGACGTACAACGCCAGTGACTGGCAACGGAAACTAAATTGCTGTTCTGGCTGCTGTAGGGCACAGTCCTCACGTACGTGTACGAGAAATTGCGCGAGGTGTAGCAATAAGCCACAGCAGTGTGTGCAGAATCTTGCATCGCCATCGGTTTCATCCGTTCCTTATCTCACTACTGTATGGAAATGACTTTGAATCCCGCATTGCATTCTGTAGTTTTGCACTTCAGCAGTGACAAGGTAATTCAGTATTCCTAAGCAAATACTTTGTTTACGGACGAGGCTTCATCTACACATCATGGTAATATGAATCTGCGGAACGTGCACTACTGGTCCTTGCAGAGTCCCCAATGGATTCGCCAAGTTGCTGATCAGTGACAGTGGAGTGTCAATGTTTGGTGCGGTATCATTGCTAACTGTATTATAGGTCTCTATTTCTACCATGGAGCATTGAATGGACAGCGAGATGCAACATTTCTTCAACACACACTAGACGTTCTAGATGCGACATTTCTAAATAGGTGGATGGTGCGCTGAGGTACTGTGCGATGGACAATTCGGTTTCTCGACTTGACGGCTTTTTACTACTTCTTTAGGGCGCAGTGAGAGACAGTGTGTATCAAGAACCCCCAACAACAGTAGAGGATATGCAGCATCGTATTACTGCGGCGAGTGCGGCAGTATCTGTAGAAAGTCTACAATCTCGTTACCAGTCTGCAAATGTGTATTGATGCAAACTGACGCCACTTCGAACGTATGTTGACGTGACACAGATTCATTGGTCAAGATGTGGGTGTATTCCCTACGATGGATGTAACGCACAACAATACAGTTTCAGTCGGCGACAGGGAACTAGTGAGTTAAAGTGTATTATCTCTAATTGTACCTCTGGTTGTTATTTGGCTAGAAAGCTCATACATTTCCAATTTGACAAACGTAACTTTGCGATGGACGTGTTACTTATTTATTTTTGTGGATTGTGCATACCTTCCCATTGTGTGAACCCCTGACACAGGCAGTGTGAGGCGCAAGCTTGAGTCTCAGGACGTGCGCCAGCTGTGCGCCTCGTTTATTTCAATAGTCAACTTCGCTTAGCAAATTATCGGGATGTAATTTACGTATTGCGATGCAACCAACGCCATTGTTTTTGATTTTTCATGTTATTGATTGCATACGAAATAATAGGGGGTATCCATTTAAAAATACAAACGTTTGTGTTGAAAATAGTATTTGTTTATGTTTTAAAATTTCGCATAGTAGTTGGCTTCCTAAGTCCCTGCCGTACGTTCATGCAGGTGAAAACCGTTTTTGAATATCTGTTACTGTTCCAGAGATATTTGAGGTGGCTGAGTTAGGTGAAACACCCTTGCGTGTGTATCTATTTGTCTGTGTGTTCCATGTTTGTTCTCATGACACTTTCCACATCATAACAGTTGTTGCGAGTATGATCTGTGGAACACGTTAACTACCGAGTTCTTGTATAGTGTTGCGTCCTCCTGTGCTCGCCAGACGACATCCCGTTGTACGGCACGGTGACACGGGCTGCATACTGTGCAGGTGCGGCCGCTTGACAGCGCTGATAGCGACTTACGACGGAACCGCAGCAGACGGAACTACATTGTCACGCTGTGCACAGACGCCAATCATCTGCCCGAGGACATCACCTTGCGTGGAGAGCCAATGAGCAAGCAGCTATTCATTACGACCGGCAGCAGACCATGTCGCGCATCGAGTGTACTCGTTCGAGTAATAATGTAACCAATGTACCCAGGCCTCTGCAGTCAGTCTGCGTTGAGCCCACAGTGAGTACAGCGAGTTCACTCAACTCCACCGCTGGAATCCACTCTAAAAATCCGGCGAGCAGGCATCAGTGAGTGGTACCACCGTCAGTACAGTGGATTTCCAGGACACCATCTCAGAACTTGACAGAAATGGACTGGGAAGAGGCACTATCAGACTGATATTGTGTTGGCTACCTTCGAACTTACCTGTTGGATGTTACCTCTTCCAGAAAGCTGCTCGTGTTTCGTTGTACCAGAGTTCTTTGTTCCGTTTGAGTGTTGAAATAAATACAATTATTGGACTTGGGTTATTGATTCGTGTAGTTGTCTCCAATACTATAATGGCACAGTCGTATTGAGGTGACGTTTACTGGACAGATATCCTCGTCCTAACATAGATTCACCAAATCGCTTTGCAGTAGACAGAAATATAGAACATTAACTGGCTTTGAAAGTCATTCCACGGAATCAACTGTTGAGGAAAATGTGCGTTTGAATATAATATTTGCAGAAAATTCATTCTGCAGATCCCACTTGTATGTTAGACTATTGTAGCGTCATTAAAAGAGAGGTGTTCCATAAAATACTTATACTTAGTAGTTGTAAAAGGGGGTCACAGGATGTAAGTGATCGTATTTTAACTAGCATTTATCCGTATCACGTTAACTGCTTGCCACTGACCTTCTGTGATGTATGTGGGTGGGACCTGGTAGTCAGGGAGAGGCAGGATAAGGCAACTATTGTGGATGGGGCCGTAATCAGCTACCGTTGGCTACAGTAAACACACCCGCTTTATTTGAGGAAATAATTTTCAACAATGATTTTAAAGAAATTTACTACACTGACGGGCGAAAAAAGGAATCAAAGTTTGTTGTCGGCTGAAGACCACAAGAAACTTCAGAACACTCAACAGCTGAAGATATGAACTACAAGTGAGGAAAACAAATACAAATTAACCAACTAAAATATTTTCTTCTTAAACAATCAAAAAACTGCAACAAGCTATAGCAATTGCTGAAGGCCTTATTAAGAAAGATTTGCAAACTATTTGTCGCCTGAAGGCCACAAGCAGTTTCGGAAATACTCAAGAGCTGAAGGCCTCAATCACAAATAAAGTAGGGAATTACACGTTAAAAATACTAAAACCCGTTTTTTAAACAACTACAAATTAAGTAGGCAATTACATGTAAAAAATACAAAAACGTTTTTTTAAACAATCTTAATAAACTGCAACAAGCTACAGTGACGGCTGAAGGCCTTATTAAGACAGAATTGAAAATCATTTGTTGGCTGAATGCCACAAGCAGTGTTACAAACAATTAACAGCTGAAGGCCTGAATTACAAGTGAGGGCGGCAATTACAGGTTAAAACACTAAAACCTTTTTAAACAATCTTAACAAATTGTAAGAAGCTTTATGACGGCTGAAGGCTTTATCAAGACAGAATTGAAAATAATTTGTTGGATGAAAGCCAGTGTTACAAACAATTAACAGCTGAAGGCCTGATTAACAAAGAATTTAAAATTATTTGTCGGCTGAAGGTCACAAGCAATTTCGTAAATACTCAAAGGCTGAAGGTCTGAATTACAAATAAGCTAGCAATTACACCTTAAAAATACTAAAACCCTTTTTTAACAATCTCAGTAAACTGTAACAGGCTATAGTGACTGCTGAACACCTTATTAAGACAGAATTGAAAATTATTTGTCGGCTGAATGCTACAAACAATTAACGGCTGAAGGCCTGTATTACAAGTGAGGAAAGTAATTACACATTAAAAGATTAAGATAAATTTTAAACAATCATGAAACTTGACCAAGTAAGACAGAGTGATCCACAGACAGTACTCCACGGATCGACCTGAGGAAGGTCATTACAGCTGTGCAAGCAGTGAGACTGGGAGCCAAGAGTAATGTTCACCTAAGGAGGGCAACTCAAACCAGAGACGGTTTAAAGGCCGGTCAACTCTCTTACCAAATACATCTAACGCCAGTTAACCAGTACAACGATGGAGTATTTCAGGTGGTGGCAAAGTGACAGACAGCACTGCGTCCCCAGAATCTGGTGTTTAAAACACCAAAAGTCAGAAGGAACCACTATAACCAAGGTGACAAGGAAAACAATTATCCATTCCCCAATCAAGGATGCTGTCAAATTACACGCCGTGCTGGACAGCATCGGCAAGACGAGGAAAAGTACACTGCTGCAAATTACGCTAACCTCCAGGGCAGGTAACTGGGGCGTTAGCGGCCACTAGGCAGTAAGATACCGCTGGTTGCACTTCACCAATAACAACACCAAATTCAAACTAATATCAATCAGTAGAAGGCGGCTAATAGCTTCCGCCAACCCGACACACTCCACTTGTTGCGTTTGGTCTCACCGATCCTAGGAGCAGCAACACGCAAAGAACAGCGAGATCTCAAACAGTGGGGGTTTCACTACTGAATAAGGTTCACTCAATTTAAAACATCCTGGGTTCGGTCGTCAGCTACAGACCCTCGATCGGACAGTGCCTGCACACACGACGACCCGGAAATGCAAGCGGTCGCACCAAAGATAGTACCACAGAACTGGATATCGATAACCGCTGCTGCTGCCACTAGTCATCAAACAATACTAGCAAACTCAGTGTCGCCATTAACATAAGAAGGAAAGGAGACGCCACTACCGCTATTACAAAATGCCAAGTTATGAACGGCAAGAACGTGAGCCGCACACGGCTCAGTGGGTTTAGTAAAAAGTTGACTCACTAATGCTATTAAAACTGATTTTATGCATAATGAAGAACTTGCATTAACACAAGAGCCCAAGGATACATGGTGGTACTTGGTGTAACCCAACGTGTATTGAAGTAGTTAATTTCAGTTCTTCCTTCTAATATTCGTTACGGCGTTGGAAAAGGTTAATGTACGAGAAGGGATGACGCTTAGATA
Organism: Schistocerca gregaria; assembly: GCF_023897955.1. Lineage (NCBI taxonomy): Eukaryota > Metazoa > Arthropoda > Insecta > Orthoptera > Acrididae > Schistocerca > Schistocerca gregaria. The sequence continues at coordinate 349,808,127 of NC_064922.1, read as the reverse complement.
TACACGAGGTATTACTAAATGATGTGGGGTAGATGATCATACAAGACGGGCATATGCTGGTTGTTAAGACATACGATTACAGCCTGTCTTTACAAAGAGGCAAATAAAAACGGTTTTGCCAAATTGACATCTGAAATTCTATAAATACAAGATGAGCAGAAAATTGTTACACATATTTATCTAGATTCAAGATAAGGGGTACATGGTCGACCCATTACGAGTATGTTTGCCATGGAGTGGAAATCACTTACCTCGTATAAAATTTTCCTAAGGAGGCGGGGAAGAAGGAACTAAATGCGATTGCTAAGGGTGAAGATATTTTCATTGAAATACTTCAGCATGAGATCCGACTGACGAAAGAGTCACGTGGCATGGCTGCTGACAAACTAGCAAGTCTATAGTACGAATCAAGACATTAAAACTACAAGAATTACCAAAGAAAAGAGATTTAAAGTTCCATAAAAAGGGTATTTAATTTTGTAAAAAATCGAAATGAGCGTTGGCGTCATTGGCCGCGAGGCCCTTTACAGGGCAGGTCCGGCCGCCTTGGCGCAGGTCTTTTTACATTCGACCTACATGCCAAATGGGGAAGAAATGATGATGAAGACAACACAACACACAGTCCGTGAGTGGAGAAAATCCACGACCCAGCCGGGAATCGAACCCCGGCCCATAGCACGGCAATCCGTCTCGCTGACCACTTTTTTTTTCATTTTGTTCGTTGTTGACCGTTGTGTTTGGTCTTTGCGGACGTCACATGAAATCCGTTTAAGTTCGTTTGTTGATCCTTCCACTCGGTTTTTTTATTGTAGAGGGCAACCAGCTCTCTGACTGAACACGCTGAGCCACTGTGTCGGCAAACCACTCAGCTATCGGGGCGGACAAATTTTGTGTATAACTCAATGAACGAATCACTAAGCTCCTTGATGTAAAAGCACAACTGGATGCATCTTCTCTAAGACAAAACGCTGCGTCAACAAAACCCCTTCTAAACGTGAAAATTGATTAAATACAATTTGCTCCCAAAAAAACTATTAAATTCCAGCTCTAAATGAAAATCGATAGATATCTGCTACATTATTAAACGTCAGCTAAATGGCTGACTACGTATCAGAAAACTCAAGGAACATTCTGTGCTATTCCGTGCTATAATGGCTCTGAGCACTATGGGACTTAACTTCTGAGGTCGTCAGTCCCCAAGAACTTAGAACTACTTAAACCTAACTAACCTCAGGACATCACACAAGTCCATGCTTGAGGCAGGATTCGAACCTGCGACCGTAGCGGTCGCGCGGTTCCAGTCTGTAGCGCCTAGAACCGCTCGGCCACTCCAGCCAGCTCCATGCTATATTAACGAGACTCCGAAGAAAAGTAAAGTTACTGCCGGTTCGCAAATTTCTGCGGACTTGTCATTAAGTGGTGGAGAGGTAACTAGAACCGTTACTCACTGACAGCTGCTGAAGAGAGATATTAATATGGAACGGAGCATCACTGATGCACCCTGCGTTTACCACTAGCCACACCAGCTACCATAATACCTTGATGTTCCCAGCGGAACTTTCAGAACAGGTCGATTCATATATGCATTCACTCAGAAAGGTGTACGGAATGGAAGATGGATGAAAAAGATATCATTAGATGGTAAATAAACACACACTCCTGCCCATCCCTTCTCAACAATAATGTTATAAAAGAGGCAAATTCAGTGTGACTCCTGTATTAACACCATGCTTGGAGATGCGAAGCTATAAATCTTATTTAACGGAGCTGACAGTACCATTACAACACGTGTGTTTTAGGTGTTCGTGAAGATAATAATGCAGTCCTATATATTTTTTCCTTCTCTCTTTTTTTCACGTAAAGAGACTTGCAATAGTGCAGGTTTTGTGTTTAGTTCTATATAAGCTCTATAACTGCAAATCAAATAAATTAGTATTTTTCATTTTCTGCGGCTATGTGCTTATACGTTTACTAATATACAGGGTGTTCCAAAAAGGTATGGCCAAACTTTCAGGAAACATTCCTCACACACAAATAAAGAAAAGATGTTATGTGGACATGTGTCAGAAACGCTTAATTTCCATGTTAGAGCTCATTTTAGTTTCGTCGGTATGTACTGTACTTCCTCGATTCACCACCATTGGCGCAATTGAAGGAAGGTAAGGTTGACTTGGGTGCTTGTGTTGACATGCGACTCATTGCTCTACAGTACTAGCATCAAGCACATCAGTACGTGGCATCAACAGGTTAGTGCTCATCGCGAACGTGATTTTGCAGTCAGTGCAAGGTTTACAAATTCGGAGTTGGCAGATCCCCCTACAGGAAGACGTTCTAAGCAATTGATCGGCGTCTTAGGGAGCACGGAACAATCCAGCCTATGACTCGCGACTGGGGAAGACCTAGAACGACGAGGACACCTGAAATGGACGAGGCAATTCTTCGTGCAATTGACGATAACCCTAATGTCAGTGTCAGAGAAGTTGCTGCTGTACACGGTAACGTTGACCTCGTCACTGTATGGAGAGTGCTACGGGAGAACCAGTTGTTTCCGTACCATGTACAGCGTGTGCAGGCACTATCAGCAGCTGATTGGCCTCCAGGGGTACACTTCTGCGAATGGTTCGTCCAACAATATGTCAATCCTCATTTCAGTGCAAATGCTCTCTTTACGGAAGAGGCTTCATTCCAACTTGATCAAATTGTAAATTTTCGCAATCAACATGTGTGGGCTGACGAGAATCCGCACGCAATTGAGCAATCACGTCATCAACACAGATTTTCTGTGAACGTTTGGGCAGGCATTATTGGTGATGTCTTGATTGGGCCCCATGTTCTTCCACCTACGCTCAATGAAGCACGTTATCATGATTTCATACGGAGTACTCTACCTGTGCTGCTAGAACAAGTACGACACAACATGTGGTTTCATGCACGATGGAGCTCCTGCACATTTCAGTCCAAGTGTTCGTACGCTTCTCAACAACAGATTCGGTGACCGATGGATTGGTAGAGGTGGACCAATTCCATGGCCTCCACGCTCTCCTGTCCTCAACCCTCTTGACTTTCATTTATGGGGGCATTTGAAAGCTCTTGTATACGCAACCCCGGTACCAAATGTTGAAACTCTTCGTGCTCATATTGTGGACGGCTGTAATACAATATGCCATTCTCCAGAGCTCCATCAGCGTATCAGGGATTCCATGCGACGGAGGGTGGATGCATGTATCCTCGCTAACGAAGGAACATTTTGAACATTTCCTGTAACAGAGCGTTTGAAGTCACGCTGGTAAGTTCTGTTGCTGTGTGTTTCCATTCCATGATTAATGTGATTTGAAGAGAAATAATAAACGAGCTCTAAAATGGAAATTAAGCGTTTCCGGACACATGTCCACATAACATATTTTCTCTCTCTGTGTGTGAGGAATGTTTCCTGAAAGTTTGGCCGTACCTTTTTGTAACACCCTGTATTGGTCAAATATATTTTATGTACATAAAATTGTAATTTTCCTTAAAAGTTCAGAAACTCGCAGTGTGTGTAGTATTCCAGGAAAGTTACAAGCTTTGAATTCTGCTGAGAAGTCACTATCGGACACGTTAACAAAGGAGTCTGGAGAGAATTACACAGTGGTTATTGGAGGGCATAAACGAGGGAATGGCCTTTTTGTGGCAGCGGCTTTAGACTGTGTTACTGTGTAGGACTGTTCCCGACGCATATCGTGGAATGTGATGTATATTTCTGAGTGGACTGTTTTCTGTTTATAACTTAATGGACATTTAGAGCAAAGTGATTCTCGTTGTTAACTATTGTATCAGTAAATAATAATGTGAAAACTACAAAATCGGAACAGTGCAGACAGAGGTTTACCGAAGGGACTCTTCTCACATACAAAGAGGACTGTGCAGCCTTACAGATATGCTTCTTGTCATGGGCTGCTATTCTACAAAGTTATAATTAAAAAGCTACAATTCTTGGGCAGTAGAATTACGTGTTTATCAAGTGAATTGTTTTCGGTGCAAAGCACAGTCTGTGAAATTTAAATACACTTAAGAACTTCGCGCCATAACGCAACATCAAGGAATGAAATGTAAAACCACAACGTTCGAAGAGTGCAGTGACTTCGATAAACATCATGTTTTTTCCACGTTAAGCTCGTCTGGTCTACATCGCCGAGTACATACAACTGTACTTTAATCAACGAGGAGATTGTGAACAACACACTGTCTACTGCGTCTCTATGCAAGCGGCTATTTTCAACAGGACTATTACAGCGGCGTTTCTTAATCAGGTTCATGGCAATATGCTTAATGGGTCGTCAGCGTGGAATGACGAATCGCCATTTCCCAGAGCCATGTGTTTCTTCATCCGGCATTATGACTGTTAGGAAGCCCTCCTTTCACAAATTAGATTCAAAAAGAATTAATACACATAATAAACACTGAATTTTATGCTGAAGTTATTTTCACGACTTCTCATTGTTGTTACGTATCTGATGTAACTTAAATCACTGGCACTTTCAGTCACACTTTCCGTAGTTTAAGAAGGTTAAACTGAAATTAATTTCTTTTATTAAGTGCTTTTAATAGCGAAATACTATATTTGTGTGAATACCTAATCTTCTAATACTGCCTTCGTTTTTTTTGCATTTAAGAGTGTTGCACATTCATCTTTAGCGATATAAGTATTGTATTTTATGGTTTCTTCAATTTTAGGACATATACGTCTGTATTTTCAAAGTGTGTGAGTGTTAATTCTTTCCTTTGCATGTTTATCCATTTTGCACGTCGAAAAACATTTTGTTTAATAAAATTTGCTGTAAAATATGTGCTTCGCATAGTGCCCACCGTTAGGTCAGCTACTACCAATCAGTAGAGTGTTGTTCGGTATTTCGTTAGGGAAGCATTTACACCGCTTGAAAAATTTAAAATCAGAGTTGCTTTATTGCCTGCCTTTAGTTTACATATCAGAATTCGTCACAGAATGACATTATAAGGCCACTGTGGGACCTTGCGTACCTGTTTCGGTGAATATAAGTAATTGTTTGTGTCCGAGTTAGTGTGATGGACAGTGAATTCCAGGAACAGTGAGAATTTTGTTTTCCGTTATTCAATGATTACATACTAAAATGCGGTGTTAATTTCATTAGAAACTTGTCAGATTTCCCCCACCTTTAAATTTTTTTGTCAAACTAAGCTTCAGTGTTAAATGCAAATTGTACTCCTTATTAATTCTTTTATATGAATACGATCATTTCTGGTAGATTTAATATTAGAAAGATTCCTGTTCTCGAGGGATTCACTTTTTTTTGTGTGACTACGGTCATTTCTGGTAGATGTAATATCAGGTTCATGGCAGTTCGTGAGGGCTTTGCATGACCAAGATATCCCTCAGCGTATAACCGCACTGCAGCTCCAATAATAATCTAAAATTCGCCGTTAACGAAAACCATTACCTCTTTTTTGGTCTTCACGAGGAACTGAACTGCACCCGGTCACGATACTGTTGACACCTGGTACGGTGGAACCTTTTCTGACAACGATGCAATGGTTTGCTACTATTTGATCAGTATCTATACTCCTTATGTCGCTGAAGTAACCTCGTGAAGCCTCTTTTTAATGCAGCAGGAAAACTATGCGGTTTCGTTTAAAAAAATAAAGTTAGTTAGGTGTCATAGCTCTAGAATTATAAGAAAGAGTTAAAGGTTAGTTGCTTGTGTCACAAAATTTGCCACATAGTGAAAACCGCACCTCATATATTTACTCGTTGTGGACAGTTATCTGTTTTACCTCGCATGCTTGAGGATTTTCTTTTATTAAATAAGCGAATGCAAATTTGAAGGAAGAGAGCCAGTTTCCCCCTTAAGCAGAGAGGCCATTAATCCGCACGCCACACTCAGCCTGGGCCGGTGGCGACGCTATGGCAGCGCCCATTGATCGCTGGGGCCGTAATTGAATAAGTTCGCTTTAGAGGCGGCGACGCCGAGTGAGAACTGAATTTTGCATTACTGGAAACAGGAAAGGCGGTTTTAGGGGGATTAATTGTGCTCTACTCAGCATACATTCTCCGCACACGAAAAAATCTCTCCACTAAGGTATTCGGCAATAATGCTTAGTGACTTGCCTGTCAGAGTATGGGACTTGATAAATGACATTTTATGTATAATGGCACTTATTAAGTCCCTTATTCTGACATGCAGTAACCATGCAATGTGCAATAACCACTCAAATGCACGAAGATCTCCAGCGGATAGGCACTTGGTGCAGGGAGTGGCAACAGACCCTCAACATAGACAAATGTAATGTATTGCGAATACATAGAAAAAAAGATAATTTATTGTATGATTATATGATTGCGGAACAAACACTGGTAGCAGTTACTTCTGTAAAATATCTGGGAGTATGCACGCGGAACGATTTGAAGTGGAGTGATCATATAAAATTAATTGTTGGTAAGGCGGGTACTAGGTTGAGATTCATTGGGAGAGTCCTTAGAAAATGTAGTCCATCAACAAAGGAGGTGGGTTACAAAACATTCGTTCGACCTATACTTGAGTACTGCACATCAGTGTGGGATCAGTACCAGATCGGGTTGACGGAGGAGATAGAGATGATCCAAAGAAGAGCGGCGCGTTTCGTCACAGGGTTATTTGGTAAGCGTGATAGCGTTACGGAGATGTTTAGCAAAGTGGCAGACTCTGCAAGAGAGGCACTCTGCATCGCGGTGTAGCTTGCTCGCCAGGTTTCGAGAGGGTGCGTTTCCGGATGAGGTATCGAATATATTGCTTCCCCCTACTTATACCTCCCGAGGAGATCACGAATGTAAAATTAGAGAGATTCAAGCGCGCACGGAGGCTTTCCGGCAGTCGTTCTTCCCGCGAACCATACGCGACTGGAACAGAAAAGGGAGGTAATGACAGTGGCACGTAAAGTGCCCTCCGCCACACACCGTTGGGTGGCTTGCGGATTATAAATGTAGATGTAGAAGTAGATGTAGATAGACGGCAGGTTGTAGCACTAGCAGCAGAGGGTACATAAAGCTGGTGCTGATAATACAGATACCAGTCTAGTCGTTGTAAGTCGGAAATGGAGCGATTTATCTGGCGTCCAGTATGATCACTGGATGGAATCGTTTCTGAAATGGATAGCTTTGTAAGCTGTTTGCATGTCTTCATAGTTAAAGTATATGTTGCAGGGCGAAATAGCGCTATCCAAAATCGTTGCCGTGGTAACTGTGGTGCACCAAAAGCCATAGATGACATGTGTAAACGATGGGCGCAGAGATGTGTAAGGGTGAGTAAAGGTGCAATTATTGGGCAACTGACAGCCCAGATGAACCATGGGGGGTAACAACAGTGCCTGCTCAGTGAACGTTCTTGTGTTTGAGCCTTCGCAGCAGCCACCGGGTTCATAAACCCATACTGACTGCTGGTCATTAGCGACGAAGGGTGGACTATGCAACTCTATACCGCAGCTGGACATTCACTAAATGGCAACATAGGAACTTTTCAGATGAATCGAATTTTATGCTTCATAAGACAGATGTTGGTGAGAACGGCGTGAAGCATCTGAAAGCAAACATATAGTAACAGTCGTTATAAAGGTACAAGGCAGAGGTAGGAGCGCTAATAGTTGGTCAATGACATCTCTGGGACACTTTTAATATCAAATTGAAATGAATAATTAAAACGATAAATTAAATCACCCCTCCACCACTCCTTAACCTATCGTTCTGCCAAATGTTTTATGGGCCCTTAGGATTGATTTATGACCCTCTTGGGATAATCTGTCCTCCTAAGAAATACCCCCACACCATCTCCTCCCCCTTCTCCTCCCCCATCCCTCTGGGGAAAGGTATACTTTTTGTCATCCTTCCCCAGTTCAGCTGTGAGCCAATGTTTCTCCTTCTGGGAGGCCCCCCACCCCTCCCTTCCCCCTTTTCCTTCCCCATCCCTCTTGGGAATGGGACACTTTTTGTTACCCCTCCCCAGTCCAGTTCTTAGCCACTTTTCCTCCTTCCCCACTTTCTCCTCCCCTCCCCGTCTTGAAATCAACAGGAAAACTACTTAGTCTGTGCTGAACAGGAATGATGTCGTGATTCGAAATTCTAATCAGTCTCAATAATATATTGTTCAATTCAGTTTGCTAGACGCTGGGCTGCCTCACTTGAGTAGAGCTCATATTGGCACCCCAGCACTGATCCAAATTCCCATGACATAACACTTGTAATCACTAAGGAATGGAATGAAGTGCATTGTATTAGCTGTCATTTGGGTTGCCCAAGAATATGTCATTAATCAAGGTACTGCTGTGCGCAAAGTGTGCAAATGCATCTGAATATGGACAATTACTAATGCTCTAATTCCACATGCCAACCCCAGGCAGCAGCAGTGTACCAGTTATCTACCACCCGTAAAACAGCGTCTGTGTTAGATCTCATTATGGGGCACTAATGTGATTGTGAAATAAAATTGTGATATCTTGTTTTATAGCGTGCTTCTTCAGTATGTAGCGTCGTCCTTAGAAGGTACAGTCATAATGTGTTCAACTCAGGAGATGTTGGAGCTGGACAGAAAGGAGTTTAATAAGTGTTTTTACCTGTAAGCATACAGCTGAGAATTGCGTCCATAGCCTTGTACACGAGGACTGGAAGAAGGTGATAATGGTTGAGTGTAGGGTGAATACGTTTCAGCACATAATGGTGATGCAGTGGGATGGGCTGAAGATGCATTTATCAGTTCATAGAGACTAACGCCTGTGCTGAAGCTTTCTGTGTTTTTTTTTTTTTTATGGCTGGTCAATCCACAATGCAGGATTCAATTTTGCCCTATTTCACTAACACAGACACAATTAACCAGAGTTGTATGTCCCTTGAGTAAGCTAGTTTGCAAAACTGCCACAAAGGGCGGTTGAAACAGGATTTTCCCCAACCACTTCACTGAGGAACCAAAGCAACACAGCATTCGCCTCCTCCTTCGCTGAAAAGGAGCCCAGGAACACTACATCTGGTCACATAATCGTGACATCAGGGGGATATAAGGCCGATATATTTTCATTTGCAGTCAGTCAGTCAGTGGAAGATCCATGAATTGCCAATAGCACCAAGATCCTCATCCACCTTGTCTAGCATAAGAAGAGTAAAAGTAAGTACATGTTGTTTAGTTCCATGTCCTTCTTCTTTGTTCAGTAGTCTCCTGTGTGTTGGGAACAGCAGCGACCTCGAGCACGTCCATGCCAGCACTCACCACTGACATCTGATGATGTCAGAGTTGTCAAGACCGGCAGCCACTTTATGGGATCGTGCAGTACATCTGGTCAACACGCAGGAGGAGGACGATGAGCTGCTATTATCCATCCTGCTCATCGATTTGTCTAAAAAAGACATGCAGGCAGTACATGACTCTTAGAAGAATTGTGATGAGGACCTAACCACATGTTGCAGATCAGTCCTGGTCTCTGACATACGTATCATCCCAGAACATTCTGGTGTTACTGCAAGGACAGTGTTGATGTGGTGGATGAGAAGCTGCCATTTCTTCCCAGTGCTTTCCTGCTTTTCACATCAATTTAAAATTTAACAGCTAGTGGTTTAAAGGGCTTAAATATTGGTATAGAAGCACCAGTGGACTGTGACCGGTGTGTTGTTCTAAAGGTTGAAAATGCGTCAAGCAGTGTTAACGTGCGGTTTACAAAGTTAGAATGGCATGGACTCTTTTGTGCAGAACCCTACAGATGACTACCGAGTATTGTCCATCTCGTCCACCCCCAGGTATCAACTGTGCTGGGCTGATGCTATCTATAACATCAATGTATGATGGCATGGGATTCATGGTGAGATTTGTAGGTTGATCCGTTTACATGCAAACACTCCACCATTACAAACTTGTACGGCCTCAGACAGCCTATCCTTTGTGTTTCAAAGACTCAACCAGGGGCTGCCATGTGTTCAAACTGTGTGTAAAGACATTGTGAACTATCTCCTTACATAAAGTGTGTGTGCAGGGCATTTCGAAAATTGCATCAGTTCAGTCTCAAAATAAGAAACTAAAGGAACACACATTACTTTGAGAGAAATAGATGCAGAATTTTATGCATACAAGAAAGCTTTATTTGATAAATTCTTTATAAGTGTGAAGCTAAAGAAAGAACCAGTTGATGTTTTTGATGTTGTGCATCCTGTATATGACTGTTGAATACAAATGTATATATTGGCTCAAACTGTGCTCTTATTATGTTCATATCTCTCATAATAATATTGCTGCTACTAGTATTCCCCCCCCCCCCCATGAACCATGGAACTTGCCGTTGGTGGGGAGGCTTGCGTGCCTCAGCAATACAGATAGCCGTACCGTAGGTACAACCACAACGGAGGGGTATCTGTTGAGAGGCCAGACAAACGTGTGGTTCCTGAAGAGGGGCACCAGCCTTTTCAGTAGTTGCAAGGGCAACAGTCTGGATGATTGACTGATCTGGCCTTGTAACACCAACCAAAATGGCCATGCCGTTACGGTACTGCGAACAGCTGAAAGCAAGGGGAAACTACGGCCGTAATTTTTCCCGAGGGCATGCAGCTCTACTGTATGATTAAAGGATGATGGCGTCCTCTTGGGTAAAATATTCCGGAGGTAAAATAGTCCCCCATTCGGATCTCCGGGCGGAGACTACTCAAGAGGATGTCGTTATTAGGAGAAAGAAAGCTGGCGTTCTACAGATCGGAGCGTGGAATGTCAGATCCCTTAATCGGGCAGGTAGGTTAGAAAATTTAAAAAGGGAAATGGATAGGTTAAAGTTAGACATAGTGGGAATTAGTGAAGTTTGGTGGCAGGAGGAACAAGAGTTCTGGCCAGGTGACTACAGGGTTATAAACACAAAATCAAATAGGGGTAATGCAGGAGTAGGGTTAATAATGAATAGGAAAATAGGAATGCGGGTAAGCTACTACAAACAGCATAGTGAACGCATTATTGTGGCCAAGATAAATACGAAGCCCACACCTACTACAGTAGTACAAGTTTATATGCCAACTAGCTCTGCAGATGACGAAGAAATTGAAGAAATGTATGATGAAATAAAGGAAATTATTCAGATAGTGAAGGGAGATGAAAATTTAATAGTCATGGGTGACTGTAATTCGAGTGTAGGAAAAGGGAGAGAAGGAAACTTAGTAGGTAGATATGGATTGGGTAAGAGGAAGCCGCCTTGTAGAATATTGCACAGAGCATAACTTAATCATAGCTAACACTTGGTTTAAGAATCATGAAAGAAGGTTGTATACATGGAAGATAGATTATAGATTATATACTGGTAAGACAGAGATTTAGGAACCAGGTTTTAAATTGTAAGACATTTCCAGGGGCTGATGTAGACTCTGACCACAATCTATTGGTTATGACCTGTAGATCAAAACTGAAGAAACTGCAAAAATGTGGGAATTTAAGGAAATGGGACCTGGATAAACTGAATAAACCAGAGGTTGTACAGAGTTTCAGGGAGAGCGTAAGGGAACAATTGACAGGAATGGGGGAAAGAAATACAGAAGAAGAAGAATGGGTAGCTTTGAGGGATGAAGTAGTGAAGGCAGCAGAGGAACAAGTAGGTAAAAAGACGAGGGCTACTGCCGGTCGGGGCGGCCGAGCGGTTCTAGGCGCTACAGACGAGAACCGCTCGAACGCTACGGTCGCAGGTTCGAATCCTGCCTCGAGCATGGATTTGTGTGATGTCCTTAGGTTAGTTAGGTTTACGTAGTTCGAAGTTCTAGGGGACTGGTGACCACAGCAGTTAAGTCCCATAGTGCTCAGAGCCACGTGAACCAGTACTTCTACTACGTTTCTTGAATATTGGTGTGACCTGTGCAACTTTCCAGTCTTTGGGTGCTTTCTCGATTCGAATTCTGGAATATTTACTTCGTTTTCTTTTGTGAAGGCATTTCGGAAAACTGTGTTTAGTAACTCTGCTTTCGTAGCCCTGTCTTGCTATCGTGCAGAGAAGGCATTGATTGTTTCTTGCCGCTAATATACTTCACATATGACCAGAATCTCTTTGGACTTTCTGCCAGGTTTGGAGACAAAGTTTCGTTGTGGAAACTGTTATAAGCATCACGCATTGAAGTCTGCGCGAAATTTCGAGCTTCTGTTAAAGATCGCCAATCTTGGGGATTTTGCGTCTGTTTAAATTGAGAATTAATACCGCAGAACCCGGAAGAGCGAGATATTCACAATTTACACGGAGCAGGGAACAAGTCCCAGTACTTACAACTGAAAGGATAGTAGTGGCACTGAAATTTCATAATGCTTTTATCCAGAGAAAATGCGGAAGAACTCAGAACCACAAGTGTTTCTCATAGAGCATGTTAGAGCATGTCACAGGACGTCAAGGGAATAGAGCATTAGTTAAATGACTTGGTCTTCCTAGAACACACAACTGCTGTATTTTCGCAGATAGTTTGCTATGTAATGGGGTGCACAGAGCACAGCCAGTACAGTATCATAACGCTCGCGATAGGAGACACGTCGTAATAGATGGGGTATTCAACTTCCAGTAGAATTGAGCATTGTGCGACGTTATTAATGACGACCTGGTGCAAAGCTTAAAAAGCGTTTGGCTTGTGGTGTAAGGGTATTAAACTGATAGACGAGGCGTTTTTGAAACACAACGTTGCATAAGCAAAACGTTAAGTTCTCCCAGGACGTCAAGCTGATAAAGCCAAGGCAACAAGTGCGAAAACGAATATCAGTACTGAACAGCGCATTGCAGCATTTGTAGTTAATAAAAGCATGTGTAATGAAATTAAATTGTCCTTGGATGTGAATTTCAAGCATGTTATGAACGCCGCAGTCGTGAACTGAGGAGAAGAAGACAATGATGATGAAGAAGACGAATCCGTATCCTGACAGTGATATATGCAGCTAAAACGGCCCTAAACCACAAAGGACCAGCACGAGATCTGCCGATATCCAAGACATCATTCCTGGCCTCAAAAGTCTCCCAGAGATGGATTCAGTAGATGATGGTGCTGTGGCTATTGCCAGAACAGTCAAGAACGCACAGAACTCCCAGGAGCAGCTAGAGTAAGCAAAAAGATAGAACTGCATGATGGAAGCAGCAGCCATCTGAGAAGGACTGTACCTGAAACCATACATGAAGGGACTAGGTGTCCTCATAATTTAAAAGAAAAGTTTGTTAAGAAAAAAATCGGCATTCCAAGATACTGTGGTTTGTTTATGAGGGATACTTTGCCAAAGTCTATGTGGAAATCTGGAGACTGTGGAATCGTGGATTTTGGTTTGACTTATTTGAACACTTGCAGCCACCAAAACAGTTATAATGGTACTTCACAGATAATGTGTGTTCGCAGTTTCCATCGCTACCAATACTTTCACACATTTTGTGTCTGCATCTGCGCATCATGTTCCTCCTAACATTTACGAAAAGGATATATAAGGAGGTGCATTAAACTTCAGTTGAGGTTGAGATGCAATGTCGTATATGCTGACTATAAAAGAACGATCGTGAACATCATGCACACATTATTTCCCACTGATGATTACTTGTGACACTGTATGCTCCTAACATACTTAATGCCCGTATCTCGTGGTCATGCGGTAGCGTTCTCGCTTCCCACTCCCGGGTGCCCGGGTTCGATTCCCGGCGGGGTCAGGGATTTTCTCTGCTTAGTGATGGCTGGGTGTTGTGTGCTGTCCTTAGGTTAGTTAGGTTGAAGTAGTTCTAAGTTCTCTGGGACTGATGACCATAGATGTTAAGTCCCATAGTGGTCAGAGCCATTTTTGAACATGCTTTATTTCCTCTTGAGTTTCAGTACTCTTTTATAAAAACTAAAATGAAATTCAAATAGTTTGAAAAATAGCTAAAACGCTTCATTCGAGTCACGTGATACCTGTGCCGTCACTGGCTACTTGCTGCTCCTACTGTCGTAATGTTAATTCACAGTTATTTTTTGAAATTTACGTTTCGGAAAGTGGATCACAAATGGTGTGTAGTACTATGGTGTACAAATACATCTATAAAAACTACTAAAATGTTGTTTTCGAGTATTCGAGAGAATGTATAAAACGTGGTTGCATTGTACCAGCAAATTGCCACTACGACGACGCACAAGTTCACTAGCTTAATTATAAATGTGTTGCACTGTGAAGTTAACATTAATTTACCTCCGAGATTTGTTCTCCCACTCTCAAGAAGAAGGCTAGTGTCATTCAACGAAATTAAACTCCTGGCGAAAATTATCGTTTTATCCAGGTCCATCTCAATTATTCGATAGTGCAGTCGAATTTAGTCGGTAGACCGTCGAATTTCATAAGATGATGTCTATGGATGGCTAGTTCGAGTCGAATCCGAAAGAACGTTTTAGCTCATTTGTAAAACGACTCGACAGTCCTCGCCTATGAGAACCAAATCATAATTACAAAACTTTACCCAGCCGATGAGAAACAGACTACTATTGTGATTTCCTAGCTGTTTACATGCGCTTAAATTTGCAATCATTGTTCACACACGTCACGTTCGAAAACATATTTTCTAGTTAATGTGCAGTTTCATCATCTTACATACAGGTGAAGAAAGCCTGCATTAGACGCTAACGTTAGGTTACATTGACAGACATCACAGCCCTTACATTTGTGTCAGCCGCATGTTGTGCACGCTTTGCCTCTCTCTGTATAACCACGTAGTCCTACACCTAGTTGTACTGTGGGCATATGGTGGGTAGTATCTTCACTACTAGCAGTTCTTTCCAATAAAATTAATCGTTTGTTCGCAAAGAAAATGCATTTATCCACTGTTGTCTATTTATTAGACTAGGATTAATGTGAAGCTAGATACAGTACATTCCGCAATCGAAACAACTGCTACAATCAGTTCATGCTAACCGTATTTTCGTATTTCATATTTTTTTTTTTAAGTTATATGACTTTTCCAGGATTCTAACATATGACCTCCTTCTCTGCAGTCGAGAAAAGCTATCCATTGCGCTACCGAACGCGTATTAAATGTATTAACAATGCTGAGTGTCTTCTAGACAGAAAATCTGCTCTACGTTTTGCCAAGAATAATGTTATTGTGCTTTGGGTCTTAGCTCACCACTGATAGCCAATAATGTAGATGTAATATACGCACCCATTTGCAAAAGTTCTGCAATTTCTTAGTTTTGAGCGAGTTTAATGACGTTGTAGTGAGCAGGAAAAGAATGTCCGTCGTCGCATATATCGCCGATCTACATAGGTGGAGCATAAACGCATCAACTTTCACAAGGTTTCCACTAACAGCGTTCACAAAATTCCTTTCTGTTGCTACTTAAAACTTCTGACTTCGTTTTCCATCCCAAAATTTCTCAGCTGTTTGCAGAAAAAGTACCTAAGAACCCTTGTAACTTCGGCTAACGCCCCTAATACGTAGAACTGCGTCTTACTCCTAGACCGTAACGTCACTAGAGCATCAGCCAGTAACAGAGCGTGAAAGGGTCCTGTAGTAGCCTTTCATTATCATTTTATTTGCTTTCCAGTGATACAGATCTCTCTGGCATCCGTGAGAGAATGAGTGTGGGTGTGTTTCATTTTGCTATAAGGTGGTTTAATCTGCTGCAGAGAATCAGCATCATTCGTACAGAACGGCCAACCCTTGTAGTTTCCAGGTAGGCAAAGAGGTTTGCTCCCCTTGTGTGAAAGTTACCGGTGTTAGGTTGGTGGCGGAAGCCTCATCGCTGGGTTTTCCTGGCCACGGGGTCGCGTGGGAGACGTTGGAGTGCGTGAGAGGGTCAGTCTGCTTCCATCTCGCCGAGGGTCTGCAGCTGAAATCTCTTCGAAGAAGGGTAGGTAGACTTACCCACGTGGCGCGTTGTATCAAAACAAAAGGGGAGCTTTTAGCTTTTAATCTTACGTTTCATCTTATAAAGATTGGTTTTCTGGGACACAACAAGGAATGCAAGGCTTTGTAGACTTTCAGTTTGATTCCTAATGCAGACTTGACTTTGATCCGTAAGAAGAGCATAGCACAAAGTTGTTGCACATGTTGAAGCGCCCTCGGTTCAGTGTGAATGTTTGTTTGCTTGAAACTACGTTTGTATGCATTCGAATCTTATCAAAATCTTGGTAATTTTTGCTTCTTTGTGAATATTCTTTGTCTCATTACTTTATGTAATGGAAACCAATGGAAACCATCCACATGGGTTAATATTAGAGTTTGTTGGCCCCATTCCATTATCCTTTGTCTATTCAAATGTGTCCTCTGTAAGATGTTAATTATTCAAGACTGTGTGCTTTGAAGTTACTAAAATTTGGCCACGGTACGCAGGAAGTGTGTCTCTACAAACCACGTGGGCACACGAGTCTGTTGTGAAACGTATACCTCCAATATTATCCAGTGTACCGATGTTATGTCTCCGTTACCTACGCCCTTTACCTTGTAGTTTTTCTTGTTAGCACAGGTACAATAATTAGTGTCTTTTTTTAATTTAAAACAAATTCTCTGGAATAGATCTTGTTTTCAGGAATGTTGCTGCAATCTGCACTTATGCACAGCGTTCGCACACTCCTTACTTTATTCAGTATTTGATTCACGGGAACAATGCCTGGATCATATTAATAATTACATCCCATTCTTTATCAGTTACTTTACAATGAATGTTCTTTTGTGAGTTTTTCTTATGAATAAATTAAGTAATTTTCTGATTCAGCTCAACCTCTTATATGTCGTGTGGCTAGAGATGGTGGTGACCCAATCTTTTATGCTACTTTTATTCAAAGTGTGCGTGGCTCTTGTAGCCATCAGGACATATTCAAAGTGCGCTTCATGCTACTTACAAATGTTTCTGATCACGTGACCAGGTCTTAATATTTAATGATATTTCCGTTCTAATTACATCAAAATATTAGATATTTTGTGAGAATATTGACCGTAAACGCTATTTAAATTTTATAATTAGTCAGAGGAACAACCATCTGAACCATATTTTTAACATAGGAAAATAGGCTTTTGTGGAAATAGAACCGGTGGATGCGATATTGATGATTTAAAGGATGTTTTAAAACTGTGTGGAAAAAAGATTGCGCATGCTCAAACATCAATATTAAAGCTGAAATAAAGGGACCGAATGCAGCGAATGACCCACCTCCCAATAACAGTACTGTCATTGGACTATCTGAAGTTGCGTATTGTGGTCCAGGATAACCAACTCATCGACTTCCATGGCGAGGAAGTAATTGTAAGGCTATATCAAAAACAGAACAACCAGTGACTGCGAACCTGCAAAAACCTGTCAGAATCGGAAGCAGCGGCGGCGACCTTTAACTTGCTGGATCGGGAATGGCAGCAGTTATCTTCAGAACAGTCAGGACTCACAACAGCCCACAGTTTTCCCGCGTCCACTTATTTCCAACAAGACAGGATGGGCGTAAGGCATAAAACCAATGTGCACAACGCATAGTGCAGCTCTTCACAACTGAACAGCAAGGTGATATGTTCGAACTACGAGTTTCTTTAATCAATAGAACATAATAGATATAGATTTCTCTGAGGTTACAGCGAATTGAATGTCTTAATTGCTAAAATGGTTCCATATAATTTGGTACTACTTAGTCGATGAGAATATAATTTACATAATCCAAATGTCAAAGAAAAATATAAAAAAAGGAAATCTTACTCAATGAGCGTGGTCAAATAATATGTAGTATGTAGAGGGAATTGATATGCTGGATTTGGATGTGTAATACAGTCTAAGTGGCATGTTGGTTAATAATGGCCTATTTCCACCTATATCAGATGAGAAGGTCTCTGTATTACCTCGAGGTATTCTCATCTGCAGTGATTTGTGCTAATATATGTTTACACAGATTATACAGATTAAATACTGATTGAGCACTTCATATGTGGAAGCCATGAATTTTAGCTTTACATGAGAAATACACTTATGTTTCTAACTTGTTAGTAGACATAGAACATAGTTCATTGCTACTTAAATACATTATTCCTTAAATAACTTAATACATTTCTGTTATATAAAATTTATTGACTGTAGCTTTGAATACAGAAGAGAATATACTTCTGTCTGCACACAATGAGACGAGCAGTACATTACTGCTAGTGTGCAGTATAGTTTAAACACTATGCAGGATGTCACTGGGGAGGAGGAGCCTCAGAATAAAAGTTCTTGGCGCCTTCTCCTACCAAGCGACATTACTTTATTACTACAGCCTTAGTATGTGGCTAGCTCTGAGCACTGTGGGACTTAACGTCTATGGTCATCAGTCCCCTAGACCTTAGAACTACTTAAACCTAACTAACCTAACGACATCACACAACACCCAGCCATCACGAGGCAGAGAAAATCCCTGACACCGCCGGGAATCGAACCCTGGAACCCGGGCGTGGGAAGCGAGAACGCTACCGCATTATCACGAGATGCGGGCTTTAGTATTTGGTGCCAGTGTTTATTTGTTTTATGACTGTTGCGTTGTTTGTGACTGTGTTGTGGCATGCAGTGTCTTTCATTGTTGGTTTTGGTCCCTTACATGTTGATCCCTTCCACAGTTTCGGAATCTGTGGTCATGTTTGTGTCCTCCCATGTGGTTTGTTGTTTTGCTTGTTCTTGTCTACGCCTCCTTCCATATCGGATTTGGCGCTTGTATTCTTCGTGCAGACTGTTCGATACAATATCAGATACACTATTTATTGTGTTCCGGTCATCGGGATTACATATTATTCTAGTGATGTCTTTGTCGCTCTGTATAGGTCTCACTTGTGCTAGCGTGTTGCACAGCAGTGTGACATGTTCTGATGTCCCAGTTTCTCTGCATACGCATACTTTATCGTTAGTTAGTCCTGTACGGTTTAAATGTAGCGGATATGGCAGTGGCCTGTCAGGAAATAGTCCATCCCCCCACTGCGGTCGACATGTTTCAGTTGTAGTCTTTCGTGTACATCAGGAAAGAAAGAGTGTACTCGGCGACTTTTATCGGATGCATTTCACTCTCTCTGCCATGTTTTAATCCGCCATTGTTTCATTTGTGTTTTGTTCATAATGTTGGTTCCCGTAATTTCCGTGCCTTTATAGAGCCTGTCCCTCTTAAGCCAGTTAAGTGCAGCTCTATAACGTATTGTTATGTCTACAGGGCAGTTCCCCATTACAACTAAAAATGCCTGAGTGATGTGGTGTTGAAGGCTCGACTCATTCTTATGAGTACACTACGTTGGTCCCGTCTTGCAACATTCTTATTAGTCTGTATGTTCCGTATGTCAGCCCCCATACGCTCGCTTTTTCCAACTAATCGCGTTCTTCGGGCACCCATCGATCTCGCCAATCGGCAGTGACTGTTGTATGGTGTGCCCGTATAGGTTATTGACATACAAGTACATGATGTAACTAGAATCATGAGATGTTTTAAACCTCTAACCCATACGGGGGTTATTTGACTTGCCATGTACATGGACACATTGACAAAGTTTCCAACATTTCCCTCGCTCAAGGAACAGAAGCATGCTAGCATTGGTCAATAGTTTTGTGCTAATGCATGGACTCCAGAATTTCTCGAAATCACCCATTAACAAGCGAACATGTGCGTCACAGAAAGCTGTGTGTACTCTCCTTAAGAAGAGATGAAGAATTCCTGCCAGAGATTCACAGCATGCTCCTATTCTACATACGATTTGGTATCACCTGAAAGGTCGCTGGACAGCACAGCTATGTTAAGTAGTCTAGTTTCGTTTCGCCTTATGGTACTATCTAGATACCCATATGGAGAAACCTCCTTCCTGGTAACAAGCTGAATCTCTTCCTCATCGGGAAATTCTGTTTGAGTTATGTGTAAATCTTTGAGGAAGAGTTACAACAGGTTCCTGGAGTGTTGCCTGCATAAAACGTAGCTAGTCAAGAAGAGCAGCATAATTCTTGGCGTAATTCATTTGGAAAATGAAATATATTTTTTAGTAGCTCTGGTAGGTCATTGACCTGATCCTTCTCCATATCGAAGTGAACATGAAACTGAACTCATATCTGCTTAAATTATTAAAGGAAATGGATGTGTGTCGAGGTAATTCAAGTTGCATGTGTTATAGGCAGCGCCACAGAACTTCTCCATAAGATGACAGTGGCCCCTAAGAAGAGTGACCGCATTTATATCTAATGGCAGAGCACAAATATGGCGGTCAACGTCCTTCACGTACAAATCTTCGATCTGCTCATTGGAACATTGTCGCTGTAGAGCTAACCAATCCCTCATAAAAGTTGACAAGCGCAGTCAGAAGCTAAACTGCAGGATTATCCCTAACATAAGGTTTGTATCAGTTAAGACTTCTACATCTACATGACTATTCTGCAATTCACATTTAAGTGCTTGGCAGAGGGTTCGTCGAACCACAATCATACTTTCTCTCTACCATTCCACTCCCTAGCGCGGGAAAAGCTAACACCTAAACCTTTCTGTTCGAGCTCTGATTTCTCGTATTTTATTTTTATGATCATTCCTACCTATGTAGGTTGGACTCAACAAAATTTTTTGCATTCGGAAGAGGAAGTTGCTGACTGAAATTTCGTAAACAGATCTCGCCGCGACGGAAAACGTCTTTGCTGTAATGACTTCTATCCCAATTCGCGTATCATATCTGCCACACTCTCTCCCCTATAACGTGATAATACAAAACGAGCTGCCCTTCTTTGCACCCTCTCGATGTCCTCCTTCAATCCCACCTGGTAAGGATCCCACACCGCGCAGCAATATTCTAACAGAGGACGAACGAGTGTAGTGTAAGCTGTCTCTTTAGTGGACTTGTTGCATCTTCTAAGTGTCCTGCCAATGAAACGCAACCTTTGGCTGGCCTTCCCCACAATATTATCTATGTGGTCTTTCCAACTGAAGTTGTTCGTAATTTTAACACCCAGGTACTTAGTTGAATTGACAGCCTTGAGAATTGTACTATTTATCGAGTAATCGTATTCCAATGGATTTCTTTTGGAACTCATGTGGATCACCTCACACTTTTCGTTATTTAGCGTCAACTGCCACCTGACACACCATACAGCAATCTTTTCTAAATCGCTTTGCAACTGATACTGGTCTTCGGATGACCTTAATAGACGGTAAATTACAGCATCATCTGCGAACAACCTAAGAGAACTGCTCAGATTGTCACCCAGGTCATTTATATAGATCAGGAACAGCAGAGGTCCCAGGACGCTTCCCTGGGGAGCACCTGATATCACTTCTGTTTTACTCGATGATTTGCCGTCTATTACTACGAACTGCGACCTTACCGACAGGAATTCACGAATCCAGTCGCACAACTGAGACGATGACCCCATAGGCTGGCAGCCTGATTAAAAGTCGCTTGTGAGGGACGGTGTCAAAAGCTTTCCGGAAATCTAGAAATATGGAGTCAACTTGAGATCCCCTGTCGATAGCGGCCATTACTTCGTGCGAATAAAGAGCTAGCTGCGTTGCACAAGAGCGATGTTTTCTGAAACCATGCTGATTACGTATCAATAGATCGTTTCCTTCGAGGTGATTCATAATGTTTGAATACAGTATATGCTCCAAAACCCTACAGAAAACCGACGTCAATGATAAAGGTCTGTAGTTAGATGGATGTCTCCTACTACCCTTCTTAAACACTGGTGCGACCTGCGCAATTTTCCAATCTGTAGGTACAGATCTGTCGGTGAGCGAGCGGTTGTATATGAGTGCTAAGTAGGGAGCTATTGTATCAGCGTAATCTGAAAGGAACCTAATCGGTATACAATCTGGACCTGAAGACTTGACCGTATCAAGCGATTTGAGTTGCTTCGCAACCCCTAAAGTATCTACTTCTAAGAAACTCATGCTAGCAGCTGTTCGTGTAAATTGTAGGTTGATGCAGCTTGGTACACTGCCACATATGTTATGTGTTTTTCTACGCAGATCGTATGTCAGGCTGTAGGGTCACTATTATACAGGGTGGTCCATTGATAGTGACCGGGCGAAATATCTCACGAAATAGGAAACAAACGAAAAACCTACAAAGAACGAAACTTGTCACTCTTGAAGGGGGAAACCAGATGGCGCTATGGTTGGCCCACGAGATGGCGCTGCCGTAGGTCAAACGAATATCAACTACATTTTTTAAATAGGAACCCCCATTTTTTATTATTCGTGAAGTACGTAAAGAAATATAAATGTTTTAGTTGGACCACTTTTTTCGGTTTGTGATAGATGGAGCTGTAATAGTCACAAACGTTTAAGTACGAGGTATCACGTAACATTCCGCCAGTGCGGACGGTATTTGATTCTTGATACATTACCCGTGTTAGAATACACCGTTTACCAATTGCGGAAAAGGTCGATATCGTGCTGATGTATGACTATTGTGATCAAAATGCCCATCGGGCGTGTGCTGGGTACCCCGGACGACATCATCGAAGTGTCCGGACCGTTCGCCGGATAGTTACGTTATTTAAGGAAACAGGAAGTGTTCAGCCACATGTGAAACGTCAACCACGACCTGCAAAAAATGATGATGCCCAAGTAGGTGTTTTAGCAGCCGTCGCGGCTAATCCGCACATCAGTAGGAGACTAATTGCGTGAGACTCGAGAATCTCAAAAACGTCGGTGTTGAGAATGCTACATCAACATCAAATGCACACGTACCATATCTCTAGGCACCAGGAACTGCATGGCGACGACTCTGGACGTTGTGTACAGTTCTGCCGCTGGGAACAAGAGAAAGTACTGGACGATGACAGTTTTTTTGCTCGAGTTCTATTTAGCGACGAAGCGTCATTCACCAGCAGCGGTAACGTAAACCGGCATAATATGCACTATTGGCCAACGGAAGATCTACGATGGATCCTTCAAGTGGAACATCAGAGATCTTGGCGAGTTAATCTATGGTGCAGCATTATGGGAGGAAGGATAATTGGCCCCCATTTTATCGATGGCAATCTAAATGGTGCAATGTATGCTGATTTCCTACCTAATGTTGTATCGATGTTACTAAAAGATGTTTCACTGCATGACAGAATGGCGATGTACTTCCAACATGATGGCTGTCCGGCACATAGCTCGCGTGAGGCTGAAGCCGTATTGTATAGCATATTTCATGACAGGTGGATTGGTCGTCGAAGCAGCATACCATGGCCCGCACGTTCACCGGGTCTGACGTCCCCCCCCCCCCCCCCCCCCCCGGATATTTTTCTGTTGGGAAAGTGGAAAGATAGTTGCTATCGTGATCCACCGACAACACCTGATAACGGGCGTTAATTCATTGTTAATGCATGTGCGAACATTACGGAAGGCGAACTACTCCCTGTTAAGAGGAATGTCGTTACAGGTATTGCCAAATGCATTGCGGTTGACGGACATCATTTTGAGCATTTGTGGGATAATGTGGTATTTACAGGTAATCTCGCTGTAATAGCATGCGTTTTCAGAAATGATAAGTTCACGAAGGTAAATGTATCACATTGGAAACAACCGAAATAAAATGTTCAAACGTACTTACGTTCTGTATTTTAATTTAAAAAACCTCTCTGTTACCAACTGTTCGTCTAAAATTGTGAGCCAAATGTTTGTGACTATTACAGCGCCATCTATCACAAAGCGAAAAAAGTGGTCCAACTAAAACATTCATATTTATTTACGTACTACACCAATATGCAATAAAAACTACGGGTTCCTATTAAAAAAAACGCAGTTGATATCCGTTTGACCTATGGCAGCGCCATCTAGCTGGCCAACCATAGCGCCATCTGGTTTCCCCCTTCAAGCTAGACAAGTTTCGTTCTTTGTGGTTTTTTCGTTGGACGCTTATTTCGTGAGATGTTTGGCCAGGTCACGGTCAATGGACCACTCTGTATAAGGTCACAGGAACTTCCCGTGCAGCGACTAGTGGCGTGTTGCATGGTTGTTTCTTCACTGCCACTAGTACCCACGCCATGGCGAATAACAGAAAAAAGAATTGCATAAAATGTTCTTGACATTGCTTGCTGCTGCTGCTGGTACATCGTTATAAACACTGATTCTATGTAAGCAATGTGTATATAAATTACTTGTACTTCTCTGGCTCTGTGACATATCCCGCAAGTCATTGAGAATCACCTTAGTCATCTCCTCATGGCAATGCAGATCACTCTTAATCTCCTCCACTCATTCCGCAATGTCATCATTCTCGCCCAAACCACAATGGATCCATTGACCCAGCTCCCCTACCTCACCAACAACATATTGAGTTAATAAAATAGAAATATATTCATACACAAGACTAAGAATTCTTTTTAGAATACATACGTATATGATTTGGATCCGTCCCTGCTCCTGTTCATTTAAATCATTTACAACAACAAAGTATGTGTCTCAGACAACAACATACTATTGTAAACACAGGGCTACAACGAAATTTTCGAAAGATCGATTTTTTTAAACAATATGTCTCAGTAAAATATTATGTATACACACAGTACTACAACAAAGAAAAAAGTATATACTTGTGATGCTACTGCTGCAGCATGATTTGGTGGATGTATGTTGAAACAATATGAAGAAAATATGTATTCAATACTACGAAATTCTTAGGGTTATTGATTGCGGTATGTAATTCTCCCTGTGTAGGGACTTAGACTGCTGCTGTTTGCTGCTGCTGACTGCTTCGTGGTTGACGCACTATCAAAATCTCGAGACGCTATTAAGGACAACTGTACATAGTTAGAGACTAGAGCAGAATGAGGACAACTGGGAGTGGGGTAGGCTTTGTACGAGGGTTGGAACTTAAATAGTGGCAGCAATTTATTCACAACCGATACAAAGGAGTTACATGTTTGCAGCTGTTACTGTCCTTCAAAGTAGTCACGAGCGTTGTGTAGAACCCGTTGCCATCGACGTGGAAGGCGTAGTATACCGTTAGCAGAGCCTGTTGTGTTGATGGTGCGAATGGAGCTGTCTACTGCGTGTCGAATCTCTGGAATCTTCAAATCGAATCAAAGTCACAAGGACTTAAGTCAGGGGAGTATGGTGGATGATACCGTACCTCCCAGTCCCATCGACCGAACAGAGGAACCACAGCTTGCGCTGTATGTGCCCTCGCATTGTTGTGCAAAATGATGGGTGGGTTGTGCAGAAAGTGTCGCCGCTTCTTTCGCAAAGCTGGTCGCAGGTAATGCTCCAAAAATCAGCAGTAATATTGTGGAGGAAGGTAATGCGCTAGGATAACACCATCACAGTCCTACACGAGAATCACCATAGCTTTAGACCGCCCCATTCGCACCATGAACAGAACAGGCTCTGTTAACGGTATACTACGCCTTCCACATCGCTGGCAACGGGTTCTACACAACGCTGGTGACTACTCTCAAGGACAGTAACAGGTGCAGACATGTAACTCTTATTTTTTATCGGTTGTGAATAAATAGTTGCCACTATTTATGTTCCAACCATCGTATGTCTTCACCAATTCAGCGTTAGGCAGTAATAATGCAAATATTCTGAGGAGAGATGAAAACCTCGGTCTGCTTGTTTGGACAAGCTGGTTCATGCATATACTCAGACAAACAGGAAGAGACTCTGGAGAGAGACGGAGACAGGAAGCGAGTATATAATTTTCCATTCAAAGGAATTCGTTACCTGATGCTTTGTTGGAGGCTGTGAGAACAACCTGTGGTCCATTGGGCAGGTTGGTGGTGGCTGGCTGTGAGGCTGTGAGGCTGTGAGTTTCCCTGTGGCTTCCAGATAGTTGTTTCTCCAAAGGGCATGGAGATGGGCACCTCACACATGCACAGTATTGCAGTAGTTTTGCTGGCCGCCAATGTGGCGACATAGCAGTGTGCACTGACATGCAATGTGCCATTAGCCTGCAGGCTTCCAAAGCAAACAGAGCTGTCAGCGCTCTTTGTTCCACCTACTTCTGGCGGCGCCTATCCAACACATGTGGTATGACCTCTGCAGCATGCAGATGCATGCACCCAGTGCCAGGAAGCACTCGGATGGTTCACATATTTGCAGATGACCCAAAACAATAACTACTATACTGCACTTCATTCCATTCCTTGGTGCTTACCATTATTATGTCATTGAAGGAGGTGTAGTGAGGGGGTGCAAACATGTGTTCTACCCAAGTGGGTGAGCGTGGTCTCCTTCACACTGGTTAATTAAAGAATATGCAAATTAAATTCAACAACGTATTATTGACATTGCTTTGATTTTCCAGCATACACTGAGTCTTTTCTCGCCTATTTCCACATGGGGAGAGGAGGGGGAAGTGGTGGAGAGGAGGTGAGGGTGGGGGGATTTCATAAGAGGGGAAACTGGCTCAGAACTGCACTGGAGAGGGCTAACAAAGAAAAGTGTCCCTTTTGCCAAAGGGCTGGTGGAGGAAGAGGAGAGGGGTGGGGGTTTTCTCAGAAGGATGGATCAAACGCTAGGATGTCATAAATCAGTCTCAGGGATTATTAGAGTAATTAAATAAGGAGGAGGGGAGGGAGAGGGCTGTTCATTAATTAGCTTATTTTAATTAATATGAGAAGTGTTTCAGAACTCTCTCTGCCCCAGTACTAGCGTTATGATCTTAGCGAAATTTTTTGGAGTTCCATGGTTGATCTTGCCATTCTGGAAGATCAAAATAAGTATGCATCTATCCTTGAGAACCCATGTCCAGTCCTACGTGTGTTTTCTCGACGTGAAGGCATCTACCAGCAGGGCAGTGCAACATGTCGCACATCTTGTAGTGTATGTGCATGGGTCAAAGAGCACCAGGCCGTTTGCTGCAGTCCCTTGGCCACCAGCCTCCTCTGATTTAAACCCAATCGAGAATATGTGGGGCCATCTCGGTCGGTCTATTTGCGCCATTGGTCCTCAGCCAAGAAACCTAGCGCAGCTGTTTATGGTAGTGGAGTCGGCATGGCTCCACATCCCTGTCGGTAACCTACAGAATCTCATTGACTCTCTTCTTGAACGTCTTGCAGCAGTCAGGCTTTTTACAAGTTCTCACATTGACGTGCTTGGATACTGAATAGGACGCAGCGTGCTTTACAATACCAGCGATGCATTGTATTGTTTTCTGTAATTTCAGTGATGCATAAAGTATTATTATTCAGTTGATTTAATTTGTACACGAAAATGAACTTATAAAATGTAATTAATGTAGAAGCAGAGTCTGTAAAATCGTAATTAGTGTAAAGTTTGCTGTATTTAGTAATGTATGTTATTTCGTCTTTGGACGAACATATTTCTCAAATTTTCCATAATTCTTATTTCCTAGGTCTGTTCACTCATTTAGAATTTTATGTGGATAAAGATTTTTTTTCTTCTGGCTTTAACTGGTATGTCTCTTACTGGGTGATTGTTTTTCTCTGAGATGCATAATGAACACTGATTGTTATTTTCATTATTATTCATTTGTTCAAATGGTTTAAATGGCTCTGAGCACTAAGGAACTTAACATCTGAGGTCATCAGTCCAATAGAGCTTAGAACTACTTAAACCTAACAAATGTAAGGACATCACACACATCCATGACCGAGGCAGGATTCGAACCTGTGATCGTAGTGGTAGCGCGGTTCCACACTGAAGCGCCTAGAACCGCTCGGCCACAGGGCGGGCTTTCATTTGTTCACGGAATGTCTTTAACATACAGGGTGGTCGGAAATTCCCGTTACAAACTTCTAGGACATGTAGATGGTAGTGAGTACATATCATTTTCAATAGGAACTCATGTCCGGTTGTTTGTAACAGGAATTTCCGACCACCCTGTATGTACCTGTCTTACCCCTACGTATCACATGTTTTCCACATATTTTAATTTATACACTCGAGGGTGAGAACGACATGTGTGTACTCTTACTGTATTTCGTGGACTAAATCCGATTTATAGGATTGCTTTTGTAGGGTGCGCTACATTTTATCTGTTGCGTGTTGCCAATATGGTAAAGCAACGTATTGGTCTCTCTATTTTGCTTTCGGTGAAAGGCAATTCCGTCTTTCAAATTTATGTCTATACATTTTATTTGTTTCGGAATACATATTGTCGACCAGTGTAGCTTCATATTCGTTGGTATTCTAGCACTAAATTACATTGACGCAACTGATTTCATTGTAAGATCTAGATGTTTCCTAATACGATTTGCAACAAGGTTTTCCCTTTGTTCAGTTGCTGGATCATCCATTGTTATTCTCCAAGTAAAGTAAATTACCTTGGCACTTCCCATTACTGCGGGAGTGCTAGCTATTTCGTAACATGACTTGAAACCAGACATTGCCTTTGTTCTGTAACTGTCAGCGGGATGTGCAGATACAGGGAGATTAAAGGCTATGTCTGCAAACGACACCTTTTCACTCTGCGTATCATCTCCGAAAACAACTGCAACAGCATCCCTTCCGCTAATGAAATTTCCCCTGATGTTTGTCCTTGCTACCACATCTTCCTCACTCGTCTCTGATCCTCCTGACAGCAGGATTTCCCTTTATTTTTCGTTATTTCCTCTTCGAAACATGGTCTTTTCTACCGCTGTCTTAATTCCTTTGTTTATTACTGAAACCCGGGCCGTAAACAGTTATTGTGAGTTGCACAATCAAACACACAACTTGATTTTTCTAAGAACCACTTATTTACACATTGCTTTAAAAGATCACAACTACACAATACGGCTGAAGACCTAGTTAAAGAAAAATTGAGATGATTTCTGGGCTGAAGGCCCAAAATCACACCAAAAAGGCCTGGCTTAGAAATAAAAAACATTTAAAAGCAGAAGGTAAAAGTTTTCTTTTATAAGAAAACATGCAGTTGAAAATTAGCGGATGAAGGCCTAAACTACACGTCTGAAGGACAACTATAATTAAAACACATTAATAAACAATTTCTTCTTGCCAAGAAATTTCTTTTTAGACTTACAACAGAATGGTTGAAAGCCTAATTAAAGAATTTAAT
Source organism: Schistocerca gregaria (assembly GCF_023897955.1). Taxonomy (NCBI): domain Eukaryota; kingdom Metazoa; phylum Arthropoda; class Insecta; order Orthoptera; family Acrididae; genus Schistocerca; species Schistocerca gregaria. Next base: position 349,779,240 of record NC_064922.1, on the reverse strand, counting down.
TTATTGCACGTCTGAAGGCCACCAACAAATTTGAAACAACAGCTGAAGGCCTGAACAACAAGTCAGACAAACAATTTAAAATAAACCTCTCCCTTCCTATAAAAAGTTTTCCCTCAAAGAATACACACAGCTGAAGGCCATATTAAAAGGGGTTAATGTAAATCCTCGGCTGAGGGCCACCCTTAACACATGGAACAACTAACGGCTTGGGGCCTGGAATACAAACAATTTCAGACAGTACAAATTTTAAGGAAATTTTTTTTAAATAAAATTAATCTTCAAAATTTTAATTTAACATGTCTGAAGGCCTTTATGTTAACATAAAAAACTAAAATAATACACGGTCGAAGGTCTCGCACAATACTGCAAACTAAATGAAAAACACAGTATAAACAAACAGAACAAGTGGTGCTCAGAAGCGTTACAAGGGTCGGCCTGAGAAGATAGCTCAAACGTAAGGTGAGGTGACACAGGCAGCCAAGAGTTGAAGTTAAATAGTCGGATTGCAACCCAAACTAGGGATGGCTCAAAGACCGACCAACAATTTAAACAATTCCCTTCCTTCCGACCAACGGCACAACGGTGGAAAATATCGGCTGAGGACGAGGATATGAACAACACTACGTCTTCAGCCAAGGGAACAATAACCACTGTAGCAAAATATGAACCAAAAAACTTAAAAGGCTGTCGAACTACACACTGTGCCAGACAGCATCAACACGACGAGGAAAGGCACGGTATGCTAACGACCACGGCACATAACTGGGGCGTTAACGGCCACAGGACAGAAAATACCGCTGGTGCACTTAACTGGCAAGTAACAGTCAATTTAAGAATTGATCACAATATAGGAAGATGGCGGCAAGATTTTGCCGACTCTAACGCATCATTCGTTGCTGGTAGCCCAAATGGCGCAGGGAACAGCAACCCACAAATAAATGATCAGATGTCACAATAGTTGAGGTTTCATAACAGTTCAAAAGATCACTCAACGTCAGCGTCCAGGTTCGATGGGCAACGAACTTCGTCGCTCTCACAGCTAGCGCCTCACAATCCGACAGCGCATACACGCCGCCAGCAGTCCTGGCCTGGCCTAGCGCTTCTGAGACTTCCTTGCTGCTCCGCCCCAACCGACTGACTCAACCAGCACGCAGACAGCATATAAATATCTGTTCAGTCAAAACCACACAAGCTACACATGGTTCCACGAAACACTTCCACAAACAAGTCGAACAATACTAAAACCAGTCACTGTGGAACAACTACGAGAAATCACAAGTAGACACACGCAGAGAACACGGGAGCATCTGCTGAGAGAACTTCCGAACGACCAACCAAGGTCGTCCCCACTGAAGTCATGTGTGCTGGCAATGGCCAGGCGAGTCATGGCTATCCGGACCTCACTGCTGGTCCGTCCACCTGATCTCCCCACATATGACGACCCAAAAATACTCGCGGTCGCTCCAAAGATAGTGCGACAGTGCTCTTATCGATAAGCGCTGCTGCTGCCACTCACGGGCTGGCAAGCCAGCAACTTAGTGACGCCAGTAAATTGAATAAGAAACGGGACAGCAGTACCACAAAGACAAGCTGTCAAGCAATATATGGCACAAACATGAGCCACGCATTGGTCAATTACCACTGACTTCTTCCGAGTGCAAAACCATTTACGCAAACCAGTGCGTCTAAGCAGGTGCTATTTTACCATTTTAAGTACCATAAAATCGTGAACATCTTCTCTCTCCGGAAATAATTTCTCACAGTGCTGATTCTTTGCTTTCAGTGCTCTAAAGTGCTTCGCCTCAATCGTGGATAAATGCAAGACACTGCTTATAACAAAGAGGAAGAGCATGATAACATACAGTTTTGTAGGGAGCACATTGTGCTCATGTGGGAGCCATCTAGATGGTTGTAAAACCATAAACTGGTAGCCAAGATAGCAGGAATTCTTTTTATTCCATGATTACCGGTTTTGGCGAAAATAAAGCCGACCTCGGCGGATCTTAGGACAGATACAGGTTACAACATCAAGGCAGACAATGGTGATATTAATAGTTGCCTATAACACTCATGCCTTACAAAATTGTCATACGTTGCACATAGGCGTCCAAGAGAGATGACAAAATAAATGTTAAGTGTCTCCATCACTCACAAGTACCTAGTTTTAGTCATAATTCTGTGACCATGTTATTATCCATTTTTTGATTTAAATTCTGAGGAAGATATCCTACCAGTGTTGAAACCCGGTTAATTCGTTGAAAACAGTGACCGAGGGCTGATTTCTTTCAATTGTAACTATTGACGGACTCTGAACGTACAGCCATGTACAAAAGGTTTGAGATTGGAAAACATCCAACAAATAATTGAACGCTGGGTGTTCTACGCAGAGATGAAGACATTGACACGAAAGGAATTCGGACAGGCTGCTTCAAGCCTATCAGATGACGGATGACGAAAAAAAAGGAAGTTATTCGGTATCTTACGGCGATTGAAGCGTCAATGGCCATGTGTTTAATCCCTACTTACCAGGGGTCGCTGTTAATCGTTCCAGTGGACAGAGAGTTCAGCGATTATAAAGAATAACAATGAGATGTATTCTATCAGAATTCACAAACATAGAGCCTTCAGTGACGTTCTAATATTGTGTGGTACCGATAGCAACGATGCCACAGCATAAGTACAAGTTCTAAAGTTGGAAATACGACAGCGCACTCTACCCTGAGTAGGAGGGACCTACGAGATCCGCTCCTGATTCTCCCCATCTGATCAAGAGCAGACGCCCGGGACACTTCGCTTCAGCTTCGTACCTACGTAATAAGTTATGTATGCCTCTGTAAATATTAATGATCCAGTAAACCACGTTTACTTTCTTGCAGTACCGACGTCTATTACGTTTTCCTGCTCCTACTCACTTTCTTCATTCGGCCAACCTTTCAGTTTTCCGGAGCAGAACCACGCGCCGCCTTTCAGGCGGGTTACAAAATATTGGTTACGCGTAAGGTTCGTTGGGAGAGATACGAACCAATGAATACAGAAATTATTACATGACATTACATAACGCCTAGTAATCTGCTGACGAGAGCTCAACGAATGTGGAAATGTTAGCATGCCAAAGAGAGAGAGATCAGCACATGAGGTAAAGATCGGGGTGGCAACTGGGTGAGGATGCGTTGACCTCCTACAACATGGCTGAAGATGTAGCCCCGTGGCAAACCAAGTGGAAACGGTGCTGCTTATTCACGATCGACACTGCCATCTCCTGCTCAAGTTAAAGACCAGACAAACTGTAATCTGATTCAAGGCGGCCAGCGCCAAGTGCAAAGTCGACTGGCTGCAAGAGTTGGTCTGAACAGAATCTGCCAAAAAGTGAGCTTGTGGCAACTGTGCCCCAGTGGCACAAAACTGAAGTATCTACTGTACAGTAACCCTAAAAATAGTTCCAGAATCATCTGGATGTAGGAACAGTGGGCAAGGAATAACTGCTGGAACTTTGAGAACTGAGAAAATTTTCTGTCCACAGACGCTTCACGTCCTGCATTGGATCCAGCTGTCGAAACGCAGTCGTCTTTGTATCACTGCGGGGAGGTCTGAATTTTTATCTGAATTTAATGTTTGCCACCTTCTTTAGCAGATAATAGCATCGTCTTAAAATGATTGCTCCCGAAATTACATTCTGGGATATTGTTCCGCAGTAGATCAGGAATCTGGTTATTATTGTCTTCTTTCACCCTGTATTTTTAGTAAGGAGTTAATTTGCATTAATGTTTTGGGGGAAAACCAAAATAAAATTGATAAGACTACAATAAGTGGCGTGTTAGTCATTACGAATGGGTCCAGAACCTTAAATGATATGCGTAGAATGTTAATTACTCGGAGCCTCTTTCCTAGGGGCCTCGTGCGAACCCGACATGTGGTGAGCCTGGCAAGAGTCGTAGTGTTACAACCTCACAGCATGTTCAAGCATGATAAAATTTCAGGTGGCGTGACTTACACAAAACTGCCATAGAAGCATCATCAACTGACCTTCCCTCCTCAATACCTGTCCATCCAAATGAACTAAATACATAGTTTTAAACATAGCTGGTAGCATAAACTGTAAATAAATTTTCGTTATATGTACAGCCAACCGCTTGCATAAGTTTGATGTAAGAATCTTGACCAGGTTTTTACACAACTAAGGGTATTTTCTTCAGAAGGAAGTCACGTAAGTTACATGAGGTTCCTTCTCCAGAAGGTTTCTTTAGTCGCATTGAAACCTGGTCAAGGCTTTTACATTAAACTTCGGAAACAGTTGGCCGAATACTTCATACCTGAAGCACCAAAGAAACTGGTATAGGCTTGTGCATTCAAAAACAGACATACGTAAACAGGCAGAATATGGCCTTGTGGTCGGCAACGCCTGTATAAGACAAGTGTCTGGCGCAGTTGTTAACTCGGTTACTGTTGTTACAATGGCAGGTAATCAAGATTTAAGTGAGTTTGAACGTGGTGTTATAGTCGGATCAAGAAGGATGGGGCACAGCATGTCCGAGACACACGTGTGCACCGTGAATATCAGGAATAAAATCCCCGGTATCGCTGCTGCCGGAAAAAGATTCTGCAAGAACAAGACCAACGACGACTCAAGAGAGTCGTTCAACATGACAGAAGTGCAAACCTTCCGCAAATTGTTGTAGATTTCAATGCTGGGCCATCAGCAAGTGTCAGCGTGCGAACCATTCAACGAAACATAATCGATATGCGCTTTCGGATTCGTGGGCCCAGTCGTGTACCCTTGATGATCGGACAACACAAAGGCTTACGCCTCACACGGCTCGTCAACACCGATGTTGGATTGTTGATGACTGGAAACATGGTGGGGGGAGTGTCGTTTCAAATCTGTGGAGCGGACGGACGTGTACGGGTATGCAGGCAACCTTACATGCTAACAGTCGCCTGTTCAAGCTGTTGGAGGCACTGTAGTGGTGTGGGGTGCGTGCATTTGGAGTGATACCCGCCCCTCTGATGCATCTAGATATTACTCTGATAGATGATGCGTACCTAAGCATCCTCTCTGATCACCAGCATCTATTCATGTCCACTTTTGCATTCCGAAGGACTTGAGAAATTCCTGCTCGGACAATGCCATACTCCACACTTCTAGAATCTACAGAGTGGCTCCAGGAAAACTCTTCTGCGTTTAAATACTTCCGCTGGCCACCAAACTCCCCAAAAATGAACATTATTGAGGATATCCGGAATGCCTTGCACAATGCTCCTCAGAATAGATCTCCACCCTCTCGTACTCTTACGGATTCATGGACAGCTCTGCAGGACTCATGGTGTCCCCTCCAGCACTACTTCAGACATTAGTCAAGACCATGCCACGTCGTGTTGCGGCACTTCTGCTTCCTCTCGGGGGCCCTAAACGATATTACACAGGTGTACCAGTTTCTTTTGCACTTCATTGTATATTGAGAACCAAAGACAGTCTGTAGAATTCCTTAACCTTTTACTCCGAGCACATATCAGGACTCCAGACATTAGGGGATGCAATTAAAGCTCAGTTTGTTGCAATAGTAGTGGATGCTGCCAGTGATTGCAGAACACATATCGCCCGGTAACCAAAACAAACAGCCTTGCTGGAAGTTTACTCTTAATTATTCATGGCAAACCCAACCATTTTTATTGTTGTATGTCTGTGGTGCCCACTATTTTATAATTTGCTGCAATCGCCGAACGAACAGAGCCTCGTTGTCCTATTTTTCGATATACCGAGTGGTTATATTTAAGAGCGGCTACACATGGAAGTCCAGTATGGGCTGTAATCGTAAGACAGAGGAACTTGGTACGTATGGTAATGCGTTAACGAGGAACCGATTTACACCGGAAAAAACATTACATCCATCTGTGACCTCAAAGTGCAAAACTAGTGCTGCGTACTGTTTCTATGACGATATGACATCCACATTGTCATTTGACGAGCCATAACGTGAGTGTGCAGCATGGCTATCGAGAAGACAGACGGTGCGCTGTTACTGAAGTTGTTTTATGTGAATGGCAGCAGCTGCAATGCTGCATTGCGAGAGTATCGCCGTCTGAATGGTCTGAGGGGAGGCTAGGTGACAATAAATGGTTTAAGGAAGGTGGTAATAAAATTCGGAAACACGGATGAGCTCTGGTAGGTGGCGCTCATGCACGTCCTGTATAAGCGTGGCGTAGCTGCAGTGAGCAGCATGTGTGGTTTTACAAGTACATATTCATTACTTGAATTAACGTAGTAACAACGAAGATTAAAGGGGAAGGGGGAGGGGGTAGAATAGTATGCCATTAAAGTCATATGGCTAATAAGGAGCCCGCAGGCTCAGGAAAACACAGCAAACTTTTACAGTATTCCCAAACCTTTACAGTATTCCTCCGTGTCAGCATCATTTTAACATGTATGTGTTGGGTCTCTTATACATTGAAAATATTTTCTTGGAGCCTCTATGCTTTCACACTCATACTTGTCAAAGTTGGGTGTTTACACATAAGTGCTTCTCGTGCGTTTTATGATATGGTAAGGAGTTTGCTGTGTTTACCTGAGTCTGCGGGGCATATGACTTTAATGGTACACTTTTCTACGCCGTCTCCTGTCCCCTCTTAAAGTTTTTGGTTAATATGTTAGTTCAAGTAATGAATACGTACTTGTGAAATCACACGGGCTGCTAACTGCAGCTACTTGCATACAGCACGCGCATGGGGACAACTTACAAGAAGCGACATAAATCTACTGGTTCTCATGTCTCTAACTCTTTATGTGTCTTACGCTCTGTAGGATCTGATGCCATGTGAGCCGTGGAAAAAATTGCTGTTTTGAAGACCGCGCTGCAGCGCGTTGTGTGAAGCAGTCGCCCTCCGTTTCTGGCGGTGGCGCAGCTAAGGCAATCGCACCTTTGGTGTCTCCCTCTGGTGGAAAAGGGGAAAGGTTGCCTGTTCACGTGCGTTTAAGGGGAGCGATGGGCTCGCCAACGGCGGCGGTTGGTCAGTCGGAGTGAGTCTGAATCAGTCTTGCGTCACCAGTTGCTGGTCTGTCTTTCGTTCGCATTTGTGCGGCAGTTATTGTCTGTCTGTCGTCGGAATGCTAGTATGTCTGTCGTTTGGATCAAACTTTAAAGCCGGCAAAGTAGAGTCTTGCCACTCCGACAGTAACAGAACTCAGCTAGTGGTCGTCAGGTCGGGGCTAAATTCTTGCATCTGCGTCTGCGCGTTAAGTCGCCAATCTGCTCGAGTTGCTCGGTCAACGGTCATTGGCGGTTGGATCGATCGGTTGGTCAGTCGCGCACTGAGACACGAGATGACTTGTACGCCTTGAGCGTCGGTGCATGTGAGGTCGCCACGTGAGTCCAGTGGGCCGCGCCGTATAGCTAGGTGTAGTGGCTTCGCGGTCGACACGAGAGCAACAGGAGTCAACCCACGACATCGGGCTGTCCGGTGTGAGCTGCGACGCCTTGAGACGGGAGATCTGCTGGCAGAGGACGGTTCGGGAGAGCGTTGGGGGTGCTGCGCCAGGTCTTCGCCAGAAATCGCAGTTTATTAGAAGTTAAGTTCAAAAATGGCTCTGAGCACTATGGGACTCAACATCTTAGGTCATCAGTCCCCTAGAACTTAGGACTACTTAAACCTAGCTAACCTCAGGATATCACAAACATCCATGCCCGAGGCAGGATTCGAACCTCCGACCGTAACCGTCCCGCGGTTCTGGACTGCAGCGCCAGAACCGCGCTGCCACCGCGGCCGTCTAGAAGTTAAGTGATCAGAGATATGTTGTTTCATTTACTTCTTAAATTCTACTTGTTTTCTTGGTGAGGTCACCAGCCGCTTTGTTTTGGCGTCGCTCCACCATTTTTCTCTTTTCCCACTCGCGGGAAGGTGGTTATTTATGAATTGGGTGGTCCGTTTTCCATTGTGGAGTAGGGGCAGGTAAGAGCAGCTTGCGGTTCGGGTTGTTCAGTAATCCCCCTGTCAATCTGTCATACGTTCATAGCTGCCTCTGTCATGTTTGTTGGATTCGGTGTTTACGAATTTATTGCTTGAAGTGTAACGGCCGAATTCCTGAAATATGTTTTTATCTTGCTTATCATCCTGAGAGGCGGTTTGTGTGTAATGTAGAGCATGTTTGTATATTCTATGTGAGACTGCATTAAATGAGTTTTTTATTTAAATGGTCATTTTAGTATATAAAGTTGCCACCTTCCACAGTAAGAGTTTTTTTTTTAATTTTTATTTTTTAAATCAAGTTGCACCTTCGGTGGCAACGTAATTTTTTTTTTTAATGTTAGTGTTTTGTAACATTTCCACCCCTCCTACGGGGTCCATAGTTTATGTGCTCGTGTGAGTTGCTAAAATTTTTAGTTTAAAGCAATCTGATATGTTGCAGATTTGCACCAGTGTAGTCTTTCAGAGTTTGTTGTGAGCGGTCGTGACTACGGCCGCGTCAAAAGGGAGCGGCAAGGTTCTCAGCCTGAAAGCTCATACTGTCAAATTTTGTTCTTTCTGCCTCTGAATAAATTGTAACTTGCTGTTTAGAGGGTGCTTTTGGATTATAATTTTAAATCTGTTTCAAAAAAATGGGGCTTTTAGGAGTGAAATTTCCATTTGTTGAAAGAGTTTTAATTTGTTTCCATCAGTTACCCACTGGCAACTACTTCCACGCTCACATAGTGTGATTAAATGTGTTAATGATCTTGATGAATCGCTAGTAAATAAAGTAAATCCTTAAGAAAAGGTTTTGAAAGTAAATTCACGGTTCACCGTGTTTTGTATTTAATGTCGTAAACACACAAATATGTCAGGTGGTACACTAACGTTGTTGGATCCAACGTAAATTGTGTGATATCCTTAACAAGTTTAAAAACAAAAGCTGTAAAGTAGAGAGCTACTATTTTAAGTCATGTATTTTAAATGGTGATTAAGTGGATGACACACACATATACTAAACAACATCAATGACTCTCTCACATTGGATACAGATAATGTGATTCTTCGTGAGTATGCTTCACTAAAATTATTTGTAATCATTTCCCATATTGTATTTATTGTAACGATATCTGTTCTACACTCAGTGTCCAGTAGGTACAGTATCCTCTGGAGAAGCCAGTTTTAAAATGTTGAAACCACGGTCAAGGTTTAATAAATCTGGTTTAATAAAACTGGTTGTTATTTTCAATGCATTGAGGATTTTACTCCTGTTATCGTATACTTCCTCCATTGGCAGTTTTCGCTATTAATTATGACAATGACTCTCTCACATTGGATACAGGTAATGTGATTCTTCGTGAGTATGCCTCACTAAAATTATTTGTAATCATTTCCCATATTGTATTTATTGTAACGATATCTGTTCTACACACAGTGTCCTAACATTTGTCAGTAGGTACAGTATCCTCTGGAGAAGCCAGTTTTAAAATTGTTGAAACCACGGTCAAGGTTTAATAAATCTGTATTTGGCAACTGGTTGTTATTTTCAATGCATTGAGGATTTTACTCCGGTTATCGTATACTTCCTCCATTGGCAGTTTTCGCTATTAATTATGATAATGTTTGTACATAAAAGTAACAAATTTTGATATTGTCGACGAGTGATATATACTGTTTCAAGTTTAACAGTATGTCATTTGACGCCAATAGAAAGCAGTCTCCGTAAAAGAAAAAAGTTTTGTAGCCAACCAATTTTTGTGTGTGTCTGGGGTGGGAGGAGGGGGAGAACATACACCTATTCCTAGAAATGTAATATTGGTATGTGCAATAAATCTGCAGATCGGATCATTTTCAAATGACCTGCTTCACGACGCGCAAAGAGCGCAGACAATTAGCTCTGAATTGTGTCCTCTACAGGAGGTGTTCCACATGCCGACCCTGCATTTGCGCAAGGTATACATGCAATGCGTACTTTCACACGCACATTCCTCAAACTCTGGTGTGTCCTGAATAATTTCTGACAAAATTATCATATGGTCAGACATTTTTGCAAATGATTCGCACATTGACAACGTTTCAACGAGCCTAACGTAAAGACACTGCCATGGGCTCTATATGTTATTACGTGCAGAGTTAATCACTTCACAAATTGGAAAGATGTTTGTATTCAATGCACGTTTAACAGAATAAAATTGGATCACAAACTGACACAAGCAATTGAAAAAATACACAGATCAGTGAAATACACTGGTGTACATGAAACTAAGGACGAAAATAATTTTCACACGATATGTTACTGCCAAATTTTTATTTATTCGTGTCGGAAGTACCAGGACGCAGATTGTGCTGATTTAAAAATATACATGCTTAGTTCAAAGATATATAAACGTAATAACATGACCACACAGGGAAAAAAGAGTAAGAAATCAATATTTGCATAATACACACAATAGTAAGAAATCAATATTTATTTAACACGCAGGGAAGTAAGAAATCAATTTTTACATAATAAAAACATGTACACTAGTTGTGTCCAGTATTTGGCAACACTGACTGCGTTGTTATAAGCCAAGGCCAATTCCAGTCCTGTACAAGATATGGACTGAGGCGACACTTCAGGAGATGGCTTGTAGTTTGTTCATCTCTGCACTCACACAACATGTCTTCGCATTGTGCGATGCCCCATTTCTTCAAGTATGTGTGTGTGGAAACTTATCATGGGATGATTATAGAGTTTTATTTTTTTAATTATATTTTATAATTTTGGTTGGGGTAGCTTAAAATATTGTAAGCTAGCATGAGACTTTTACTTAACTTATACCGCGATAACACTCGTACGGACATCGGCTGCCCCGAAGTACGTACGATATAATATTTTAAACACAACGCGCGACTCACCTCCTAATAAATAGTTTGCGTGAGAGTTGCTATTTAGAAAAGATAATATGAGTAATCTTACGCAAACTGTAGTTATTAATAAGGGTCTCAGGGGCTACTGGTTATTTATGTACCAAATTAGACAAAGATTAACTGAGATGTTGCCGAATGTAATGATTTTCAATATTACTTGTTCACTTTTTGCAAGGCATAACTGCATTTAGGCTGCCAAAATGAAACATACTGAACTCATTCTGTTGTGGTTGGCAGGAGAGCCAACACCGTATTACTAAAGGAGGCCGAAATGCACGAGTCTCAGCTCACGCAGGCTGGCGTGGGGTCTGGAACATGACAAGGGAATTAGAACTGAGAAAAACGGACGTAGCTGGTGAAATACTTCACTTTAATCCATTAATGACGAACGTCGCTCTTGACATTGCATGATTTACAATATCAATAGAAACTGATAATGCCGCCTTGCTAGGTCGTAACAAATAATATAGCTGAAGGCTATGCTAACTATCATCTCGGCAAATGAGAGCGTAGAGGTCAGTGAACTATCGCTAGCAAAGTCGGCTGTACAACTGGGGCGAGTGCTAGGAAGTCTCTCTGGACCTGCAGTGTGGCGGCGCTCGGTCTGCAATCACTGATGGTGGCGACACGCGGGTCCGACGTATACTACCGGACCGCGGCCGATTTAAAGGCTACCACCTAGCAAGTGTGGTGTCTGGCGGTGACACCACACTCCTCCCCCGCAAATCGGCGTACGGTTGTGGCATAAGGCTTCCGCCCGCCGTGGGGAGGACCGCATGTTGACGTATGCGACGAGGTGGGGAGTCTAACAACAGGCGAGGCTGTGCCATCCGCACCCTGCCATTCGGACCGCGGGGAGCTAGGAAACGCCTGAAAACCTGCTCCAGGGTGCACGCCAATATGCGGTCTATGCGCCCGTACAGAGACTGGGGGGGCCGAAGAGTCGACCTCCATCGGGGTGAGGCACCCGACGGGCGAAGACGAAATATGGTCCGGAGCGGGCAAAAGTTCCATGTCGGAGGACAACTGGTCACGGGAAGCGATCGGCGGCGCGCGTCCGGCGGTTGCAGCAACGCGTCCACTGTGGGCGTCGCCGGCGGGAGAACAGGCGGTGGCGGCGGCGCGTCGCCATGGGGCAAAATGGAAGGCAGCGTCGGTAACATCTGGGACTGAGGCGTGCCAGTAGATGGGTCCCCGGGGCGCTGACCGGACGGCTCCGTCGCTGAAAGCAGACGGCGAGCGGCAGATCCCATGTGACGACAGAGGTGAAGCTGATTGAGATGCCGACGCACCTCACCAGAGGCCCCCAAAACCAGATACATAGTGCGTCCGAGCAGCGAAAAATGCGCCCTTTGAGCCAACGCCGTGAACCTCGATAGTGGCGATAGTAGACAGCGTCGCCTGGAGCAAAAGCAGATGTCTGCCGCGGAACCTTATGTAGCAAACACATCAAGGTTCGATTATGACGACCGTGGAGCAGCTCAGCCGGCGAGCGACCATCTCAGGGCTGAGAGCGATGCGAGGACTTAAAGAGCAATAACGCGTCCTCCCGAGAATGCGACTCTTGCAACTTCAACATCTGTGACTTGAAAGTCCTGTTTGACAGTGGCGAAAACTGCGCGGACGTCAGATGTTGAATACCATTGGCCTTGCAGAATGACTGAAATTCTGCGGACATGAATTGTGAGCCACTGTCGGAAACAATTGTCTGTGAAAGACCTTCAATGCAAAAGATAGCGGATAACGCTTCGATGGTGGCAGATGACGTCGTGGAAGACATCCGAACAACAAAAGGAAAATTACTGAATGAATCTACCACAACCAACCATCGAGCATTCCAGAATGGACCAGCAAAATCAATGTCTAAGCGTTGTCAAGGGGAATTGGCTTTTGGCCATGCAAAGAATTTCCGCGGTGGTGCTGATTGTTGTTCGGCACACACCTTGCAAGAAGAGCACATATCCGTAATCGAGGCATCGATTCCGAACCAAGTGCTGACGAGCAAGTTGTTTCGTTCTCACTTTACCCTAATGTCCTTGGTGGAGAAGCTTTAAGACAGAGGACTGTAACGAACGTGGTATCACGACCCTGGACTGATCATTATCAGAACGCAACAGCAAAACACCACGTCGAACAAAAAGTCTCTTCTTGTGAGCAAAAAATTGGCGAACCACCGGTTCCCCGATCCGTGACTTTGACAAGGGCCATTGCGTAGCAACAAAACGCAGGACAGGGTCGGCAGCTGTGGCTGTAGCTACACGACGAAAATCAATCGGAAACGATTCGACCACGTCATCGGTTTCCGCACCAATGAACATGCAAGCAAGTTCGGAGGAATCGAATGCCCTGTCCTCAGCAACAGGCAAGCGGGACAACGCATCAGCGTTTCCGTGCTTAGCAGTGGACGGATACAAGATATCGTTGCGGCACTGCGAGAGGAAAATAGACCAGCGAATGAATTTATGCGCTGTGCGTGGAGGTACAGGCTTAATCGGATGAAAAAGCGATGTCAAAGGTTTGTGGTCTGTGGTTATGGTAAAGTGACGATCATCAAGAAATCATGAAACTTTGTAACACCAAATACGAGAGTCAATACTTCTTTCTCGATCTGTGAATAATTTCTTTGAGCAGACGAGAGCAATTTGGACGCAAAGGCAATAGGGCGATCGTGCGATCCATCTTTGTGCGAAAGCACAGCACCGATCCCGAAATCCGATGCATCCACCATCAACAAGAGGGGCTTCTGGGGATCGAATGGCGTAAGGCACGTATTGGAAAGCAACGCCGATTTCAACTGGCGAAAGGCGCGTTCGCATTCCGTCGTCCAGACGAACGGAACATCCTTCCGCGTAAGCGATGAAGAGGACCTGAAATGGAAGAGGCATGCGGCACATAGCGACGTTAATAATTTATTTTGTCCAGCACACTCAGTAGCTGCTTCAAATTCTGCGGCGACGGCAAGTCTTGTATGGCACGGAGGTGCGTTGGACTTGGATGGATGCCTTGGGCATTGAGTACATGTCCCAAGTATGGCAAGTCCCGAGCAAAAAACACACATTTGTCCTTTCGCAAGCGAAGACCATTTTGTCGCAAGACCTGAAATTATGTTCGGAGATTGGCCAAATGTTCTTCTTCCGTCTTTCCAGAGATCACAATATCGCCCAGATAATTTGCTGCAGTAGGGACCGACGCACAAACAGTTTGTAGATACTGCTGAAACAATGCAGGGGCGGATGCACACCCGAATGGCAGTCGTTGGAATCGATACAAACGAAGATGCGTGTTAACCACCAAAACGCGCTGGGACTCTTCGTCCACCGGTATTTGCAAGTACGCATCTGCGAGTTCCAACTTCGAAAAATATTTACACGGGCACAGTTTGTCAAAAAGATCGTCCGGACGGGGTAAAGGAAAAGTTGCAATCACTAGTTGTGGATTCACTGTTGCGTTGAAGTCCACACAAAGCTCAACTTTCCGGAAGGTTTTGGCAAAATTACTAAGGGTGATGCCCAGAGAGAAGCTTGCACACGTTCAATTACACCTTGTGATTCCAAATCGTGTAATGTTTTTGCAACCTCATCACGCAATGCGTAGGTAACATTGCGCGCTCTGAATAATTTTGGTTGCGCGTTTACTTTCAGTTCCAAATGTGCTTTATAGTTCCTAGCGCAACTGAGGCCCGGTGCAAAAATGTCTGCAAATTCTTCACATAGACGAGAAACACTGTCTGAAGGCACAGTCTGGTTAACGGATAGGACCTGATTTACTATAGAGAAGTTAAACAACTGAAATAAATCGAAACCAAACAAGTTCACTGCAGAAGAAGAACGAAGGACGTAAAATGACACAAGTTTTGTTTGTCCTTTGTATGTTCTATGTATGTTGTCCTTTGTATGTCCTTTGTATGTCGGCTGCACTGTCCTAACACAGGGATGTCTTGACCTGAATAGCTAGTTAACTTAACATTTGCGACACGCAACGGATGTGTGTCCAGCAGTTTGCAAGTGTCTTGATTGATCAGTGAAACTGCAGCTCCGGTATCGGGCTGGAATGGTATCACTTTGCCGTTAATGTCCAAGTCTACAAAAAGTTTATTGTCTTGCTGACGTCAAGAGCGACTGTCTCGCGCAACGTGAACTGACACTGGTACATAATCACTTGCGACTTGACGGGAGTTCAGGCGATGTCGACGCACACTATTTTTGGGACGAACACAGTCACTGTTCGAGAGAGCGGCACTGGGCGGAGTGGAATGAACTACATGAATTTCCATGGGTGAAGTTTCGCGAGCCTGAGTATCCTTGGTTCGATTCCGATTCCGGCGCGAAGCAAAGGGCCTGGAACGGTTTTGAGCTTCCGATCTGAGCTTTTTCTGGCAAACACTCTGAACATGTCCATTTTTATTACAATAAAAGCAAATAGCTTGGCGTGACGGGCAATTCTCATGCGAATGTTTAGTAGCACACCGCGGGCATGATTTGATCACTGAATTTGCTTGCACACGTGGCTGCGAGGCTGCCGGCAGCGGCGCGGCCGGGCGCAAGGGCTGTTTGCTGCTCCGTGCAGCTCGCCCGGCGGGCCAGTTAACCTGACACACTGCTAACCTGACACACTGCTGGCGAAGTTTCGAATGATTCCTGAGCAAAGTCAAGTGTGTCCTGCTGATCCAATATATCCATCACTTGTTAAAGGGAGGGATTTACTAGTTTCAAAATCTGTTCCCTTACACGAACATCAGAAACGTTCTGTGCAATTGCATCACGTACCATAGTATCTGAATATGGGAGTCCACATTGACACACAAAAGCACAATCCCTCGTAAGGCCTTGCAAGGTTGCAACCCACTCCAGATTAGTCTGACATGCCGTACGTTTTGTACGAAAGAAGGTATACCGTTTGGCAACTACATTGACTGATTCTCGGAAATGTGCATCTAATGCAGACAAAATTTCTTCGTAGGACAGAGTTGCTACGTCGCTCGGGGAAATAATTTGACTATGACACGGTACGTGGTCACCCCGACGGAATAAAAGCGAAAAGGCTGCCGCTCGTTACCTTGAATTCTGTAGGCAGCGAGATGGAATCCAAATTGGAGTGACAACTCCGTACAGCTTTCCAGTGCAGCATCAAAAGGTCGAAAAGTGGGTGCAACAGCGTGTTGTGGCTGAGTTAGCGGTAAAGCTGGTGCCGCATCGTTTTGCATCGCACGTTGACCCTGGACGAGCTGTCCAAGGGCATCCAGTAAGTCCTGCGTCTGCTGATTCTGTAAGCGATAAAATTCGGACAGTACATCTGGAGATTGTGGCGAAGCACTACGAAGGTCTGTAAAATCTTTTTTAATTATAATTAATGGTCACGATCATGAGAGGTGGCAACTAAGTCAATAATACACACATTGAAACCTCCCGTTTTGAAAATTTATGAATTAATGTGCTGATAAACGTCTTACTATATTTCATTTTCAAACAACTGAGCAAAACTGAATGTACTCAGACATTTCTCTCTTTACTTATTCTGATCATCACTAAACTGACACACAATATTTTTTAGCGCAACGCAGTCTGACTTCCAATGATCCCTAAAAAAGAATGGCCCTGACTAACAATGACCTATACCTTTCATGAATCACTTACCTCACAAAAATCTGCGTTACACAAACTACTGTAACACAGCGTGTGCAAATACTGCCAGCTGAATAAAAGATTCTAACTACTGAACGCACTAACTACTGATAGGCATAGTTAGCAAATGAAAGATTTTGATAGAGAACAAACAGTGTATTTACCTTAATAATGTTCAAAAGTCATTATATATATATATATATATATATATATATATATATATATATATATATATATATATATGTTCATGATATCCAATATTACAGATTTACTCTTTCTGATGGACACACACGTCCAGATCGTCCGCTGTCAAAATTAAGCCACCTCTCTCCCCACATCCACCACTGCTGGCGGCTCATCTCCAACTGCGCAACGCTACGCGCTGTTTCGCATCCAGCTGCCCAACACTTCTATAGCAAGTATTCCAACAATGCAAACCAGCCACAGACTTCACATAGCACAGTCAGTGATTTTCATATAGAACGCTACGTAACGTTACCAACATAAAAACCTAAACAGCCTACTTACAACTTTCCAATAACAATTGCTGTTATATTTTTCAAAAATACAGATAAAACTTTCGTTAATTATCATTTGCAATGGCAGCCTACAAAAACAGGAGCGCCTTCAATAAAGCAATAGTCTCTGGACATATTCATCTTCATCATACAGATAAAAAGAATGTTCTTTTATTTTTATATCACATCACTGTTTGTGATTTTTGGTGGTATTATTGAACTTTTATAATCTTTCTTGTACATCACGCACACGTACACAGTCTTGAAATAATTTATAATTCATACGTCTCATAGCAAACACTTCTTTTCCCTTTCTCCATGTCCATTTATGTGACGTACCGTCACATCGGCGTTTTAGTGAGGGTGTACTTAATGTGGTTTACTACTTTATGTACAGTCTCACTACCGGCTTACTTCATTATTTAAGTGTTAATGTTTGCATAATTAAGTTAGGTATATTTGTGTTCAAGTCACAGTTACATGTGTAGTTATATTCGTACTATATCGTTCGTTTTAGATATGTTTCGATCTCACTGTTACAGATGAGTTCATCTACTAGTTACAACTCTATTTTTCATCAGGAATGTGAACAATCCGGAATCCTTCAGACCCAGTACGAATTTGCTTACGCTCCCCCATCTGGGTTACAGGCGTAAGGAAAAAACGGGTCAAAAATCTCGCCCGGAGCCTTCGGATTGTTGACATTCAGTCCCTCTTTATATTATTTGTGCTAATATGTCCACTGAATTAATCAACAAAGAAATATGTATATACATATCTAGATATACATACATTACAACAAGAAACAGATGTTAACTGAAATTACGTACACAGTACGTTTCTCTTGAACTATTAAGTCAGCTTTGCTTTCACGTACACATATACACCACAACAAGAAATATATAGTCACTGTAATTAATTTCTGCGTCCTTTGCACATTATGTCTGTTACAGGTTTACATAGCATTCGGTGTTTATCAATTCGTCAAAAAATGGTTCAAATGGCTCTGAGCACTATGGGACTTAACATCTTAGGTCATCAGTCCCCTAGAACGTAAAACTACTTAAACCTA
The DNA here is from genome assembly GCF_023897955.1 of Schistocerca gregaria. Classification (NCBI taxonomy): domain Eukaryota; kingdom Metazoa; phylum Arthropoda; class Insecta; order Orthoptera; family Acrididae; genus Schistocerca; species Schistocerca gregaria. The sequence continues at coordinate 349,761,181 of NC_064922.1, read as the reverse complement.
ACTAACCTAAGGACATCACACACATTAATGCCCGAGGCAGGATTCGAGCCTGCGACCGTAGCAATCCCGCGGATCCGGACTGCAGCGCCAGAACCGCACGGCCAATTAATTCGTCGTCAACCATAGATACGTTTCGAAATAGCATCGAAGTAAGATTCGTCGACGCTGGTGTGTTGTTGAGCTGTCGGCGAATAGTTGTTGGCGACGACAGAAGCGTGTACGGCAGCCTGCCACAGTTAGCGACAGTTTGTTGACCCCCACTGTGATGTCCGCGCACACAGCTGACGATCAGTCGGCAGGCGCGGCGCATCAGCTGTGAAGTCAGGAACATCTGCCGGCCGCTCGCCTCGGGCAACATGCAAATATTCGACCGCATATCAGTGCAGCAGCAAAACACGACAAATACACATATCGCAAGGACTGGAAGAAATGTTATTAGTTTTCAAGCACTCCACAGTCTTTTGTGCTTACTGTTTTTGTATGCACTGAATTCACTGACATAATGTACGAACGTAGTAGGAGGTCCAACTTTTTAAAAAAAATTTTTATACACTGTCACTGTGGTGAGTTCATGCGAGTCAGATGCTGTGACACTTTTCACTTCACTATGTTTTACCTGCATCACTTCTAGCATGTGTTTGTCGGCTCCGGAATTCGCAGTAGCCTTGCTTGTACGGGTGTAGCCGGCCGGTGTGGCCGTGCGGTTCTAGGCGCTTCAGTCTGGAACCGCATGACCGCTGCGGTCGCAGGTTCGAATTCTGCCTCGGGCATGGATGTGTGTGTTGTCCTTAGGTTAGTTAGGTTTAATTAGTTCTAAGTGACTGATGACCTCAGAAGTTAAGTTGCATAGTGCTCAGAGCCATTTGAACCATTTGTACGGGTGTAACTGCAAGCGCCTCCAAGCCGGCGTCTGTGCAGATGTTAATTATCTGTCATACTTTCAGGTATTATCCTGTTTAGCGTATAAATAATCGTATTTCTCGCATTCGATAAATGATCCGCTGCTAGTGTGTATTTCCGACAACCATGCACAATGCCTCTCTCTCATTCCTACCTCTGTGCAAAGTGCCTTTACGCGGGTTCATTTACTAATACATTGTTTGATTGCACTCTTTTAAATGCATGACCTTCATTCACAAGTAACTCACTCATACACATACTTAAAAACTACCACATACATAATAAGCAAATACACAAAATTAAACATAGACCATATAAATCTTTACTAGCCATATATTTACACCTTACACCTAATCTTAACATGCTACCCAAATAAGTCCTCTGCTCATTCAAGAATCTACTTGTGCAACCATGGGTATGAATGGCTTTAGATCCTTGAGAGGATATAGTCCCCTTATTTTTCCTGTCTCGGTGTGTGCCAGAAGGTGACACCTGTCATGAGGTATCTCCAAGATTCTGCGTGGCCCTGAGTATAGGACTTGCCACTTTTTGTTGACCTTTTAAATACTAGAAGACTTGGGATGGTTCTTTAACATCACCAAATCTCCTCTGTTGTAATTGTAGAGTCTATTTAGCGTCCTACCATATTTTTCTTTCTGGTTGCTGCAGTATGTTGCATAACGAGCAGAGCTTGTTGTAACTTCTGCTCTCTGTTCATGACTTTTGGAATAAGTGGCAAAGGCTTTAGCCACTCCTCTTCAGGTACATGTGGCATCATGATTTTACAGGGCGTGCACCCAGTGGATTCATGAGGCATATTGTTATGAATTTTCTCAAATTGTGGGACCAATTCAACCCACTTAGTTTGTTGATTTGCCACATATGTCCGGACAAATAGATTAAAATCGCGAAAACATCGTTCAATGGGGTTCGCGCTTGGGTTAAAAAATGATACAATAATATGTTTAATGTCGTGTTTCCGTATAAACATTCCTGTCCTGTCTTTTGAAATAGCTGGCATTGTCTGTCAGCAAGGTCATCGGTTTCCCGACGCTTTGTATATAGTCTGATACAATTTTTCGGACTATTGTTTTTGTAGTGGAAGATCTTGTGGGGTACAGTTTTATATGTTTTGAGAAAATATCAAACACAGCCACCACATACTTTACGCCGCCCTGTGGCGGAGCTGTCGGAACTATGTAGTTCATTCTTGGTACTACGAGTACATGGTTTTGTTTTTTGGCAAATGAGGCAAAATATCACCAGTGTTTTGAGCTTCCGGTGCATGTTGGAAAATAACATTACCTAATCAACAGACCGGCTCATTTGTTGCCACCGAAATATCCCCATCAATCATGAGTGTACTATATCAGATTGTTGCCTGACTGTGTCGGTATACAAACACACCAGTTTTCCGAAGTTTCTGTCATTCTGTAAATCAAAATGTCATTTTGTATCTTATATAACTTGCGAAATTCTCCATTTGGATTGGTGCTTAGTGAATTAATTATCCCGCACCATGACGGATCGTGAAGCTGCGTGTGTACGGTCTCCCGGCACATACGTAGATATTTGTCCTTTCTGGTGGGATCTTTAAGTAACAAGATTTTAAATTCCGTTGACTGTTCTACTAAGACCGCAAACTCGGATAATCCTCTAGGTAATCTAGACAATGCGTCTTTAACCACATTGTCAAATCCCTTTATGTGTTTGATTTGGAAGTTTTAATCCTGTGGACCCAAAATCCACCTTGTGAGACGCTTGTGGAACAAACGGCACGTCAGCACATAGCTGAGCGCCTGGTGGTCGCAAAATTTTATTACCCTTTTTCCAAATACGTAATAATGAAATTTTTTTAGTGCCCACATCACTGCGAGTGCTTCAAGTTCTGTTGCGAAGTAGGACCGCTCGCAGGAACTTAGCACACGGCTTGCAAATCCTATACTTTTCATTTCAGTTTGTGTTTTGTTGTCGGCTTGGAACAGACAACATCCCAACCCACAAAAAGATGCGTCCGTCGCAAGGTAAAAATCTTGCCACATGTCAGGATGGTGCAACATCTCCGCCTATACTAGTGCTTCTTTAATTTGATCACATGCCGTTTTGCATCCCTCAGTAAAAATCCAAGGTCAAATTTTCCTGAGTAGACTTATTAAGGCCTCACTATTTAATAACTGTGCTGGTAAAAATCGTCCAAAAAGGAGGTCATTCCTAGAAATGAATTCAGTTGCTTTTTGGCCTTAGGGTATGGCATCTCGTCCATTGCCTTTAATTTCTTGGGATTAGGTAAAATTACCACTGGAGAAATGAAATTTTATTTCCTCACTACCAAACTTGATTTTGCCAGGCTGGCCGTAACACCGACTGCTGCAAATCTTGTTAACACATGGTACAAAATTTCCATATGTTCAGTCCACGTTTCCGTTGCTATGCGGATATCATCCACATATGCCGTTACCTTTTCTTAAATGTCGGGCCCTAATACTGTATCCAGTGCCGCAATGAACACGCACACTTACATTCAGCCCAAACGGTAGAACTCAAAACGGGTAACTCCTATCGGCAAATATAAACGCGGTATATTTCCTCGGAGTTTGTGTCAAGGGCACCTGCCAGTACGAACTTTTATTATCAAGGCTGGTCAAATACTTGACGCCTTGGAATTTCTGTATTTGTTCTTCTATATTTTCGGGCCTGCTATTATTATGTTGTTAATGTCCGGTGCATCCAATACTAATCGAACGCTGCCGTCTGTTTTCATGTCTGCTGCCAGCGGAGTACTATACGATGACATCGAAGGTTCCATTGTCTGCCATTGCAGCATCCTTTGAATCTCTTTTCCCACGGTTGGTCTTTTCGATCACGGTATGGAGTAGGTCGCACGACATAATGTTTGACGCAATTGCAACCGCTGTTTGATGTGAGTTCCTTCTTGCCTGTTGCACAATGCAGTGGTTGTTGTGTTGGCTCTGAGCAGTAAGGGACATAACATCTGAGGTCATCAGTCCCGTAGAACTTAGAACTACTTAAACCTAACTAACCTAAGGACATTACCCACATCCATGCCCGAGGCAGGATTCGAACCTGCGATCGTAGCGGTAGCGTGGTTCCAGACAGAAGCGCCTAGAACCTCTCGACCACACCGGCTGGTAACGCAGAGGACATTTGCTGCAGTAGTTGACCGTAATTGACCATCTTCGAGCATCAGAGCCTGTGGTTCGGAAAGCTTCCCATGCACGTGAAGCAAAGCTGTGAGAAATACCACACATCTGGGCTACACTTGTCACACGTTGTCTTTCTTACAGTTTTCTAAACATTCTTCCCCGTAAGAAGTCATCCAAATGTTGTTTCTGGGACATTTTTAATGAAGAACACCACAGCAGTGCACCGTAATTATTCGCTGAATGACACACACTGTCTTTTCCTGTTCCTTCAACTGTCTCGTTTCGTCCGACCTGCGTCATTTGGTGCTAAGGTCACCCTGTTCTCACCCCATGTTATGTCCAGCTTTTTGTTTACGACTAGTGAGTCTTGGCAACATGATTCCTCACTTTTATTCATTTCACGTTGTTGTTAATGAGTTTAGTTACTTTATCTGTCTAGTCCTTAAGAAACTAACAGAACCTTAACTATAAAGGAGATTTCTTACTACGCATTTATGCAATATCCAGGGAAAAGCTGGCAGTGTGGAATTCAAAATGGACATTAAGAGCTTGCGTGTGCCAAATGTTTGAATAACAGCATTTTTGAAGTGTCGCTCATGGAGTTATTCTTACCCAGTGGACTTTGCAATTTGTTACTTACTAGTTATTTAGACAGCTCGTTAATAACATTTGTCTCTATAACTTTGTTTTACGTATGCCAGCATTTCTGTCTTAGTTTTCGTAACCGAAAATGTTCTACGTAAAGTGTCTGTAGTGACACGTTAAACATTGTTTACTTAAGCCTATTTGTGTAGCTTTTCAGAAGGAGAAAAACATTCGTAGTTTTGGTTTCAACATATTTTTTGTCGCTGTTGGCGGAGGCTGTGTTGTTGTAGTAATTACTCTGCATTCCAAGCACTGGTATTGTAAGTATTGTGCTGTTTGTTCCGTCCTCAGCTGCTGCACCACTTGTTTTCTGCCTGTCAGACGGGTATTTTGGAAATACTCGACTGCGCTGTTGGCATGGTGTGTTGGTGCACATCTGCGTGCGTCCGATGTCTGCGGCTGTTGACTGTCTTCATTTTCCTTCGCTGTTCTGGCTGAGAGGGGTTTGATGTTTTTACTATTTATCCTTTACGACTGCAGGATTTTGTATGTAATAGATCCCTCATCAATTTCTTTGCTGAGGGAGTTACCACCGTGCTTCAAAATATTTAGATGGAGAAATCCTTAAATATTTTTTTCATAATATGGGGCCACAGTCATAACATATTTCTTTAAAGTCAGTACCGCCATTAGGCTGTTTTTTATTTGCGGTGTTACATTTACACGATCATGATTTCGGCTTCAAAGTGCCATTATCAAGTGTTTTAAATGTTATACAGTGCCTAAGATGGCATACTGTAGTATTTTAAATACACTATAGATACACTGTCTAAGAGTCGTTATTTCTGGCAGTGCAACCTGTTATGTTACCAAGTTAATAGAGTTCCAGTACTTTCAGCACGGGTGAATTTATAGACAAACTTTACACAGTAAACATTGTACAAAAATCTCGTGCAACGTAACCAACTATGGATAGGAGTTTCAAGTTTGCTTAGCTTTGACTGTTGAGCTTAAACAATTACGCTGAGCTAATTTAATAAGGAAGTCCACTCTTTACCATAACAGCATATTAGACGGTGTAAATTTAGGTTAAATTCACACACACACTACCGCCGACTCACCGTGGATTGGCTACGGTCGTAACTTCACAACCTATGATGATACAGGATGTCTTGCGTAATTTAACGTGTCCTTCGCTACACCAACTTAGGTGCTTTTTTCTATAGCCGGTATATACCAAGTGTTTTAGTTACATATAGGGAAATAGATAGTGTATATGATTATTCATAAGTGGATAGACGTACAGTCTATGCCCCTTATTTAAGGGATCAAATAATGATGAAGTGCAGTCCCTAAAGTGGAGTAAACCAAGAATCATGATTGTATGTGTCAATTCAAATGTATACCTGACCTGTATTAATTTCATTTTCAACCCACGTCCCCCAATTCCAGATCGTTGCGCATTTACAAATGTTTGTTGGGCTTGATGCCGGACTTCACTATAGCAACTGCAGCTAAATAAAGTAGATTCTTTCTCTGCGTTTGCCTGATGCACTTGAGTTTTCAAGTGTCACTATAGATCAAGTGATGTAAGATCGGGTGATCTTTAAGTGTGCTTCAGGGGTTCCCGAAGTTTTCGGCCGACGGAACTTACTGAGAATCCTGACACTTCGATAGAACACCTAGTTTATTTTGAAGGTTAAGGAAAGACTTTTTATTCTTAAGAAAAACTTGTTTTAATCAGTGATTTCTTCAATTCTGAATCGTAACTAATAACACAAAAATAACGAAATAAAAAAAGAACTATGCTGAAAAAATAAAATTTGGGAACCCTGATCTACTTAACATGTCTATTTTTTCACTGCTAAGGCAACGATTGCTCTTTTTTCTTTAATTTCTCTCACGATGGGCGTGAGGCGAAAAGCAACAGTTTGCTCTCCTATGACAATCTCTTCATTTCAGGGTAGCTCTTGCAGGTAACTTATTTGTTGGACGCTTTCTAATCTGTGTCTTCCCTTAGAATGTTTGTGCCCATACGGCTCCCTCTATTGCGCTACCTTGGGAGATATTCCCTGGTGTTTTATCACAAGTACTGTCCTTCAGTCCCTTCTTCGTTTCACGTGAGTAACACTGAGGGACACTTTAACTCTTCTACAGATGCACAAGTCACTGTAGGTGATGTGGCTGCGAAGCTTAAACGTCGAGGACCAAAACCTGGTAGAGCTCATGTACTGACGAACAGAGACCGCCGAGCATGGGAGAGGTTGGTTATTACAAGTAACATGAACTCAACGGAAGGAGCCAAAAATAATACATCCAGCGGCTCACTGTAAGCCACAAATTGCTGTAATCAACGCTTTGCGACGCTAGAAGTGGTGCAGACAGCGACGCCACTGGACAGTGGATGGCTGGTTCAAATGGTTCAAATGGCTCTGAGCACTATGGGACTCAACTGCTGAGGTCATCAGTCCCCTAGAACTTAGAACTACTTAAACCTAACTAACCTAAGGACGTCACAGACATCCATGCCCGAGGCAGGATTCGAACCTGCGACCGTAGTAGTCGCACGGTTCCGGACTGCGCGCCTAGAACCGCTCGGCCACTCCCGCCGGCAACGTCGCAAGTGGCAACACCATAAGGTAACGTTATCAGGTTGGAGTGCTAAGGTCCAAGCGTCATTTAAGCACACGATAAGTGTGGCGAGGCACTAGGTTTAACGTCCCATAGAGAACAAGATTATTAGAACCCGGGCACAAGCGCCCAGTGGACAAGGGCGGGGAAAGAAAGACGCCACATCCACTCACAGGAAGTATCTAATTGTGCCTGATGCGAATTATAGAAATAACGGAAAAACCAAAACTGGATGGTCGTACGAGGAATTGAACCGCCGTCCCCTCGAATACAAGTCCACCATTGTGCCAAATCGCCCTATGGGCGCCTCTAAGTTCGTGCAAAATGGAAATGTCACACGACTAAGGCAGCAATTACGGGGTCGTTTTTGGTAAACACGGGGTATCTGTTAACTCTAGTCATGTTTCAGCACCCACTGTGACGTGCGACAGTGTACAATGAAGTGTGGCAAGAAATCAGTATCTTGGGAGACCCTTCTAAATTCCTTAGGTGGTTCATAACTCTCTCAGAATCTCGCAACTGCTTCTTACTGATTGCATGGATGGCTGTTGAGGCCAGATACTAGCACGTTATATATGGGTAATCTGCCGTACCCCACCTGTATGAAGCATAGCATAATATGTCTACTCTCTGTGCTCTTGATAGTGTGTGGAAACCAGAGAAGTTCACTCTACCACTGCAAATGCATTAGATGGGCCGCCAGAGAATTCCAAATCACCTGCTAAAAACAAGACAAGCATTTTATTGGTGAGCCTTCGTGTAACAGCGACAATGAAAGTAATTGTATAACGCAGCCTTTCACGGGCAGTAATTGCGTATTGGTTTTATCAGCGTCTAACCCAGCAACCATGAAACAGATTTAACCAATAGTGAAAATAATTGTTGATGATGTTAGTAAAAAATAATATACCACAGTCGGTACTGCAGTTTCTCGAAAATGATTCATTTCCCAAATGTCATGTTATGTTGAGCATGTGAAATTCTTGTGATTAGGGAGTAGAACTCTACTTCTCAATGGATTACAGAACTTCAGACAGCGAAGTTCTTTGCAGTATACGTTATGTATAATGAAGTATCAACAGCAACAAGAGAAGTGCATTACGTAAAGCTATAATGAGAGTAAGCGTCAAAAAGTACCTGTGGAGATGAGTGAAAGGTAGCGTGATCAAAGATAAAAATATGTCGAGCAGGCTGAAGTTTGAATCGTATAGATCATTAGCTGTATAATGCCTTTAGAAAAGCTATCACGACTATACTGCATGATTTCGGGAATAATCCGATTCAAGAACAGACAGTACGTACCAAACCTCATCTAGTGTTTTAAATGTCATTCATTTTGCGACTTCATACTTGCAAGCAAGGGAGAGGAAACTCCCTAAAACTTCTACAAAACTTTGCATGTGGAAACTGGCTACCCATCCTTAAAAGAATGCCAAAATTTTAGGACATATACCTGCCGAGTAGGAAAAGTTGTGTGCTTCACGAAGAACAAAAATTACAGTATATAAAACGTAACTTCTACCTTAACGAAGTTATTCGACTGCTGATTTCCTAATGTTACAAGATCTATGATGAAATGATAACAGATTATAAAGCCATAACTAATAAAATGTCTTACATATTCCAGTGCGGACATTTATTCGTTTAAAACGCATGTGGAGGAACTCAAAGTCTCAAACCATTAACTCTAGGAAGAACATTCAGCAAGTGTACTTATGATATGCGTTTTTCTGTTGGCTCTAGTCTTGGGATTTTCAGCCGGCGTTTGTTTAATTATTTTTTCTATTTTTCCGTCAAGAAGAGTTGGCATTGTCAAAGATTCACCCTCCCTTGCTCGTTGTGAATCTTTGACAATGGCAGCCACTCATGCTGATGAAATATCAGAACAAATACCAAACAAACGTCGTCTGCTGATACCGAGACGAAATACTATATGCAATTCGGCAACAAGTGGCCACGAAAGCCTCAAAAATTCTTTATCTTTCTGATACCTGGATACAATGACCCTAAATAAGACGATCTCAACTGCGCGACTGTCGACGCTCCAGTGGTCCTATTAAGTAACAATTCATTCTACTTCTCCATTTCCCCCTTATCACTAGATTATGAGCAGCTGTAAAAAATTACATTGATTATATAGTTACTGTAAGTTCCCCACTAGTGTCTCCTCACGAAAACGTTCACGAAATTCATAACACAGCTTCTGTGTCCATTCTTCCTCTGCAAGAAGTTTAAGGCTCTGTGAAGTTCCACGATAATATGGCGCAGAAATTATGTTTTCCAGGCTCAACAGGAGTTGCCACAAATCATAGTGTGTGTCAGGAAACATTTTACATCCCACACTTTTCTTTATACCCAGCTTCACTAGTCTAAGTTTCTAGTGACACTATACAAAACAAAAACTGGCAATTACACATTTTGGAATATATGTGGAGGATTATCTTGCAGAAATAATGATTTTCGGGTCAACGTCATCAAGCTGGCAGAAGTAGATCTTGAGGAAGATCATTTTGAATTCCAGATACTCAGTAATGACCGTATGGAATTATCTTAGAAGATAGGTTGAACTTAGGTACACCTGAATCCATAGAATTTGTAGATGTCCTGATAGTTTTTTGTCTGAAGGTAGCAAGTACAAAATACAGGGCGTTAAAGGTTATTCAGAAACAGGGACGTTGACCTGTTTGTGTGGTGTGTGCAGGAGGTGAAGGGTGTTCAAGCCATACCCCCACCACCCAGAGCCATGAAGTTTTTGTATTTTTTAAAATTGGCTTTAAAGTCGCGCACGGTAAAAGTGGAATAATGAATATTAGATTAACGGCTCACTGCCTGGAAAAAGAAAAATCAAAAACTGTGGTACTTTAGAGGTACCCAAAACACTCTGGAGAATGTAGCATTTGTCAGAAGCGTTGGTAGCTTCATGAAGTGTCAACAGTTACTGGCACCGTTGTTGAAAAACAAACTTCTAATTATTGGCAAATATTGATATGACGCAAATTCGAGACATTCGGCATTAAGGAGTACATTTAACTCTGTTGAAGCAAGAAGGGCTCCATGTCTACAAACTGAACTTCGGGTCTCTATTTGTTATAGGTAAATGTCGGTACACTTGGTGTTCCTGTCTTATGCATACGATTCCTGTCAAATTCAGCAATCTAATGCTGTAGCCATATGGTAGCGAAGCGAACTCGTGTGTGTGTGTGTGTCAATCGAAAACTAAATAGAGTAACGAGTGTTTGAAAATGAACAACCCTTTGATACGCTTTTACATAACCTTGTTACTTCCATGTGTAATTTACACCTTAGTTGATGATTATGTGCGCGCATGAATGCTTAAAGTCGCATCATTGCGTAGCACACAGATAACATTCCCCTCCTCTCACCCCCCCCCCCTTCTCAACGTGATGACCATGTTATTTTTCCTTTGATTCTAGCTACCTTGCTCCTTCCCGATTTCTCCGCAACTCAAGCTCCATTGAGGTCGAAACTTAACTTATTACTGACAGCTTATATCAACTTCTGTCGAAATGTACTATCTGCCTAATAAAAACTTGCGGTGATGTACTTTATTTTGAGTAGGTGTGTCGTTTGGAGAGTTACGAATGTCAGTCATCAATATTTTAATCATTTTATTTTATGTGATTTCTCATTTTTCAGATTACATATTAGAAAAATATTCTAGAAAATCGTTTTACTGAGGCTACTTTACTTTACTTTAACGCAAAATATTTATGATTATTTTAGGCCTACAGTGTCACAACATTTCAACAATGTACATTTCACTTTTTATTGCCTCTTTTTTTGGAACCATTATTAAGCCATGGCTCAAAAAAGACCTCCGCAAGCATAAATTAAATCATTTTTTCAGAGTAGCAAAACTGGAAACACCAAATGAAGATCTTAAAGTAAGTGTTAAATGTAAGTCAGAAGCCGGCCGCGGTGGTCGTGCGGTTCTAGGCGCTCCAGTCTGAAGCCGCGCTGGTGCTACGGTCGCAGGTTCGAATCCTGCCTCGGACATGGGTGTGTGTGATGTCCTTAGGTTAGTTAGGTTTAAGTAGTTCTAAGTTCTAGGGGACTGATGACCACAGCAGTTGAGTCCAATAGTGCTCAGAGCCATTTGAACCATTTGTAAGTCAGAAATACAGCAAGCGAGCTGTAACTTCACTTCCTGTTCTCAGTCTGATGCAGTCAATTTCCATCCCCATGTGTAAAAAAAAACAATATTTCTTTGTTTGTCGATAGAAGTATCTTAAGCAATGCTGATTGATCTGAAATATTTAAGCAATATGTGGGCCCAGAAGAAACATATGCATCTCTGTTTAAAAACTTTATCCACAAAAGACAGCAATTCTCAGATATCAACATGCATGGCTGTCTAAATGAAAATGGTATGCATGCAGAGCTGTCGATGAGGTGGCTTACCTCAAATTCCGTGTCTTATTTCAAAGTCAGTGCCTGGAATGAATTTTTAACTTCTAGGTTCACACCGTAAAGAGAAATATAACAACTGGAAGAAAGAATATTTTGACAGGCACAAAGCAAATCAGTTACAGAAAAATGATTTTTGATGCTGAGCTATTTTTATCTACAAAAAAAAAAAAGAAACCTGAGACTTCAGTTGGCAACTTACTTGATATTGAGAAACTAAGAAAATTATTAAAAAATGCAGTATCTACAACTGAAGATATTATTTTATGTAGTAGGCAGGAAACTGCTTTAAAAGCAAGAAAGTGTTATGGAAAAATACATTGTGTGGAACTATCACACCACATTGAAGGAAACTTTTTGCCTGTATTAAGGTATTGGGCCAATGCAGACATCGAGATAAAATCAGTTTCAGAAGTCATGGAGAAATAAATAGGTACACAATTCTTATCGTACAAAATTAAATTACTGAATCATGTACTGCAGCAATTCCTGGGAGAATGGTTTTCTGTACTGTCTGACGAGACTGGGAAACTGGCTCCTTTGTGTGTTTGCTACCTATGTTGACTAGGAGTAACAAGTGTTAACGGAGAACTTCCTAGAGTTAACTACGCTTAATAAATTTATTTGGAAAAGAATTAACGTCTTCTGTGTTAGTAAAGCTGAACGAATTTGAAATAGATACTCGATATCTAAGGGGACAAGTTTATGATGGAGCTCCATCAATGCGAGGGAAACTGCAAGTAGTGCAAACTGTTGTGATGGACAACAAAATACTATGAAGAAGCTGCTTGCAGTTCGGTCGGCCGAATGATCTGATGATTTCTTGAAGTTATTCACGTTGACTAAATGGCTCTTCAGACACAGTTACAGGGGAAAACTCTTAATGTGTCCTATTCTGCAGTCTGAAGAGTTCTTCGTGTGGGGTATCCACAACGGTGGAAGTTTATTTTGTAAAATGAAGATGCCGTGCAGGATCTGAATCCTAAATCTGTTTTTGCATTCAGAGCTGTTTCGGGCATTTAAAGTTTCACCATTTGGTGTAAACTGCAACAACGAAAAGAATGTGTTATAAGACAATTGGAGGGAAACATCAAGTTATTTTTAAAAAACGTCAGATATGGAGCTGTATAGTTAAAATTTCTAAAATAGAAGAGGAATAGTACGTTAATTGCAAATAAAGTCACTTACCCACCTGATGTTGCCGGCCGTTGTGACCAAGCGGTTCTAGGCGCTTCAGTGTGGAACCGCGCGACCGCTACGGTCGCAGGTTCGAATCCTGCCTCGGGCATGGATGTATGTGATTTCCTTAGGTTAGTTAGGTTTAAGTAGTTCTAAGTTCTATGGGACTGATGACCTTAGCAGTTAAGTCCGATAGTGCTCAGAGCCATTTGAACCATTTTTTGAACCACCTATTGTTGTCCGCACCCCATGCAACAAGTGTTCCGTGTCAAAAGACTACAAAAGGGTACATAGAAAAATTGCAATAACCGACATGACCACCGGCCAACGAATGTCACCAGAATCATAAAACATGCAAGACGCAGTGAAAACGGGAAGTGAAAACACATATTGTGTGGAACTACTGACATTAATTCCATAAAACCTTTCCCTCGTGCCGCCCCTACCGGGATCGCTAATGCCCGACGACCATGAAATAGTAAATACTTGCTATCCGTGAGTATTGAGAACGCACCTGACCCATAACGCTGGCGCGGCATGAATTAGGTATGCCATTGGTAAACTGTTTAAACCCAAAAATCCGGAAGTGACAGCAGAAAGGAGACGGAACCATCACAACTTTAGGAGGGAAGAGAACCTGTACATCCAAAATCGAGGAAAAATATTGCGTTACATACATACCTTAAATTACCTGAATAATGTCGTAATTACCTAAAATATATTTGTGATGCAGGTCACTGCGTTCATTAGTAGTGTCAAGAGAATGGAAACGAAGAGTTCTTAATATTTCTGCTTCTTCCAGAACACTGTGTATCTGAGGATTCTCTGCAGAGTGTATGATAGTTACGTTACCGCTAACCTGCTGCAGCTGATGGTTGTCACTCAGATGCATTGTCGAAGCTGACCTAGAATTGGCCAGTCCTTCGTGCTCTTTAAAAAAATGGTTCAAATGGCTCTGAGCACTAAGGGACTTATCATCTGAGGTCATCAGTCCCCTAGAACTTACAACTACTTAAACCTAACTAACCTAAGGACATCACACACATTCATGCCCGAGGCAGGATTCGAACCTGCGACCGTAGCGGTTCTAGACTGAAGCGTCTAAGACCGCTCGGCTACAGCAGTCAGCGAGTTCTTTAAAGCTCGTATGAAAATTCCTAACTGTCTGGCTGATATATCTGGTCATACACATCTGTATTGTACTGCATGCAATATGATTACAACAGGATAGGAGAAAGGATCCGTTTCGAAAACTCACGGTTCCCTTACTAAGGGAATTAATTGTGGGAAGTCTTCCATTAGCAAATGTGATTCCTACTCAAAATATGTAGCAAAGACACAGAGAAGTTCATTCTATTTCCCGATATCGTCTGATAGTACAGAAAAACACTGCATTACTTTTTTGTATGAAAAATCCCGGAAATATCTTGGCTGACAACAGTTTCTTCCAAGTTCTCTCTGATACATATGCATGATTTGCAATTCTATAAAGATTGAATAAGATAATATTGGTGAAGAGTGGGGGCAAGTAATAAAATCACTTTGAAGCCAGTGGAAAAAACAAAAGGAACGAGTTTGATGGAGTACCCTGGATCAAGAGGATGTCATTTGCAGTCATTATGCAGAGATTGCAACCCGGAGACTTCTTGAAGGGATACAGTGCACATGTCAAGGTCACTACAGTGTTCTGCCGAAGCTCTTTCACAAAGAGAGAGAGTCAAGTAAAATTACTTTTTTAACTTCTGTCACAGATTCGAGTTGGTTGCCATAATCTGAGCACACTGACATCAATCTATTAAAACGTCATCAACAGATATAAATCATTTTATCCAACTTAATTAATTTTCCCCTGCCAGTGAATAGCACCAACGGCAGCATGCATGGAGAACCATCGACTGGAGGGGCAAGGTGATTTTCATATTCACCATTTAATTAATTTAGAACGGACGCAACATGCTCTGAGACCGTTAAGTTTGAATCTAAGCCACAGCGTCTTGGAGGGAAACTATTTCCTCGTTCGTTTGGCGTACTGGCGCCCGGAGAGATGCCCCAAGTTGAGCGCCAAGACTACACGCCACCTCCTAGGGTCGAGACAGTAGCAGCTGTTCCGCATCCACCACCGACCACGTTGGCTGTAGGAACCTTTCACTTAGCCGTGGCCGAACATTGCGGTGTTTACAAAAAGCACGGAGAGCCACTCTCCACCCATTTGTTTGCAGAACCTGGGCATAAACACTTCACGGGGTAGTGGTAATTACCGTTATTTTGATACCCTGACATTGCCTTCCACTTTCTTGGAAGCAGCCTTGTGGTAAGACTGTCCGGTTTCCGGCGGTATGTTTTGTGATAGGTTGATTGTCACCAAGCAATCACGCCGTTTTCCAACGTGAATATCCAGCATGGAAACACCACCAAACATAATACAGTAAGCTCTGTAGTTGAACCTCTGTTATCGTATTTAGGAACTCAATGCTAACGTTTCTCCATTTACTGATTCTTATTGGTTAAGCGATCCTTGCTCTCTCTGGGCTTTGTTTAGTTACGATTATGTCTCCGATGTACTTTCTGTTTCGTTACTTGTCTTACTGCAAGGTGACAGTTGGCCAAGTCACTTATAAATGTGACTGGACTCGTTGAAACTTCGTGGCAGGATTACCTCACATTTGTGCCTTTTCACCAATATGTTCAAAGTTAATGGCATGTACTTACTAGTACTGTTTCGTGGCTTTTCCTCTGTCCTCAATTTAGGTGATGAAACACTTGCAGTAAATAAAGAATCCCGAATCCTTCACTATCTGAGGACAGAACATAAGCAATTGAATGCAATTTCTTGTTTGATAGGGAAAGAGTGATAGGCAGTACATTCCCCAGTTTTTATCCATTTTCGCCACAGATGATGTACAAGGTGCTTTTAAAAATTTCGGTTAAGAGTGTAATAAAGTAAAGGAAACCAGAGCTACAAAAAGTAGCCATACTGGCCTTGAAAGTTTTCAGTATAAGCGACAACATACTTCTGACATCGGTTGTAAAGCTGTTCGAAACTGTCAGAAAACTCGTCTTGTGGAATCGATAGAACCACTATGGTCACCAGTTGTTGGATATCCATATCATTACAGGAAATGGTATGATCCGGAGAGCAAGTGACGGTTAATGGCATGGTGTACATTATCCTCACCGCCTCCCTCAAGAATAAATTAATGATAGATCAAGAACTTACTGTCGGAAAAGGCGATTAACATCATCTTAATCTTGATTTTGTCAGCAGGACCTTTTTTGGCAGGCTGGAAAGTCGACTCCACGACAAGAGTTTGCAGACTGTTCCCGACAACTTTACATCAGTTGTTACAAGTGTGTTGTAGCTAATGATGATTGTTTTGACTGTTAGTGATCGTATTTTGTTTGTAACTCTTGTTTCCTTTACTTTCTGAGACTAGCCATCGAACTTTTCAGTCGGGCCTGATATAATATCTATCTAAACCTCTGTCTCATCTCCCTCTAGTTGCTACAGGATGAAGAGAATTGCACAGAGTAGACAAGCGTGGAGGGCTACACCAAACCAGATTTAGGACTCTGGATGAAAACAAACAAAAAGCAGAAAGTTGGCTTTGCTTCTTATGAGGCCCTGAATTTCTTAACACGACTGCATTAAATAATAGGTCTCCAAATCTAATGAAAAAGTCTGATTCTGTCATGATTTCAACATTGGTAAAAGGAATGACGCACATCGGTCAGTCAGTGGTCGTATTCCAGCAGGAAAAATGATACAGACAAGGAAAATTCAAACATTGAAACAATTAAATGTGAAAGCTAAAGTGGAAAATGTTAGTTTATTATCCAAACGGTAGTCCCAAGGCTTTAATTTTCACTTCGAAAAAATAATTGATTTTTATTTCTTTGCAGGTACTTGTCTATTTTCTTGGTGCACAATGAAATTGCAACTTGACCGTACTGTAGAACTCCACTACAGGAGACAAAACTAAGTGGCGGAGCTCAGCTACACTTTATCAATAGAGTGTGCCATTTTGTCTGTTCTATCGATCTTACATGTTATTATGTCGTGGGGAGTTCAGACATGCACTTGCAGTATTTCGAGATGATAAACAAAACTATCGTGAAAGGAGTAAGGAAGACTCTTGAGAGGGACAGGTATTTTGTTATACACTGAAGTAACAAAAGCATTGGGAAACGTAGTATCGTGTGGGAACCCCTTTTTTCCAGCGTTGTGCAGCATGTTGAAGTGCAGTACAAGCCTTTGGAAGTTCAGTGCAGATATAATGGACCAACCTCCCTCTATACACGTCCATAATTGTGAAAATATTCCCGGCACAGGATTTACAGTCAGTGATCGGTTCTGTCTGATCAGAGGACTCAGTCCATTCCATGTAAATACAGCTCACAGCACTATGAAGCCATTACCAGCTTGCACAGCGCAATGTTGACAGCTTGGGTCTGTGGCTTCGTTGGACCTGCGCCACATCCCTACCATCCGGTCTTACGAACTGAAGTAGGGACTCTTCTCACCAGGCCACTGTTTTCCAGACGTCTATGCTCCAACAGACAGTTACGATCCCAAGAGAGGTGTTACATGCAATGTCGTGCAATTAGCAAAGATACCCTCGTCATTCATCTGCTGCCATGCCCCATTATCGCCAAATTTCAACGCACCATCCTAGCGGATAAGTTCGTCGTACGTCCCACATTGATTTCTCTGGTTATTTCAGCAGTGTTGCTTGTCGGTTAGCGCTGACAACAAAACGCAAACGCCACTGCTCTCGATAGTTATGTGAAAGCGGTAGGACACTCTAGACAATGTGTATCTCGAAATATTTAGTTGCCTAACGATTTCGAAATAAAATGTTCGAAGCGGCTAGCCCCAACTGTCATTTCCCGTTCAAAATCTTTTAATCCCACTCGAGTGGTCGTAATCACGTCGGACATTTTTTCACAAAAATCATCTGAGTACAAATAAGAGCTTTGCTAATGCGCTGCCCTTTTGTACCCGTCCTTTTGTACGCAATACTACCGCCTTCTGTATATGGGGATTGCGCTATCCCATGACTGGTCATTACAGTTTAGAGCCCTAATACACTTTGAGTCAAGCTTGTGTCAAAATAATTTATATCGGTGAAAATAGCGTCAGACATAACTTCAAACTTCTTAACTTTGTAAAATGATTGCAGGGTTCTCGATTGGTTGTCCCAAACGATAGCTGAAATTCATGTAATAATCAAGGAACGTCATGAATATAGTGCTGCCACTTCCCTGAAACAAATACGTCATACGAATCTCATGATGTTAGGAAATCTGTAAACTTTAGCTTCGACTGTCTGTATTCTTGAATAAATAGGGAAGTCATATAAGGCAACGACCGTGATACTGTTGCTACTTGCAGATCAGACTGCTGACTGTTAGGCAACTCGATTAAGGCAATCAGACTGTTCTATATCTACATCTACATGACTACTCTGCAATTCACATTTAAGTGCTTGGCAGAGGGTTCATCGAACCACAATCACACTATCTCTCTACCATTCCACTCCCTAAAAGCGCGTGGGAAAAACGAACACCTAAACCCTTCTGTTCGAGCTCTGATTTCTCGTATTTTATTTTGATGATCATTCCTACGTATGTAGGTTGGGCTCAACAAAATATTTTCGCATTCGGAAGAGAAAGTTGATGACTGAAATTTCGTAAAAAGATCTCGCCACGACTAAAAACGTCTTTGCTGTAATGACTTCCATCCCAATTTGCGTATCATATCTCCCATACTCTCTCCCCTATTACGTGATAATACAAAATGAGCTGCCATTTCTTGCACCCTTTCGATGTCCTCCTTCAATCCCACCTGGTAAGGAACCCACACTGTACAGCAATATTCTAACAGAGGACGAACGAGTGTTCACGTGGATTTCGTGATTGGCGTTATACGTTAATCTGTAAATTACTATACTTCTAGAACTTAATTAAATCCCAGATTTACAGTAAAGTGAACGATTTAGCTGTGTAAGAAAGACATTGAGATCAATAAAAGAAAAAAAAACAGTTATCGAAAATTCGTGTAATTTCATCAGTTTGAAAGAAAATGCACATTGGCTGCGATATCCTTTTTCCATGGTTGTATAAAAAGAAAGCAGCTCGCCTGGGTACGCAGCTTTCTGCCACAAGTTGCCTTTGCCGAGACACGACATTAATTGACTCCTCGAGTGTCGGCTTAATTCCTGATTTCCCCTGCGGCCCTGAGGTGTTCATTTGCTTCGAGCTTGGCCGGTGATGAGAATCTGCGAGACGAGCTGCAGTGTGCTGCCCCTAGAGTTAAGGGCACCTACAAACTCGGATGGCCACTTGCACCACTTGTAAGGTACAACGCTCACCTGGAAATATATCGGAACTGTTCTACGTCATATAAACATCTGACGTCATCAGTCTGTAATATGAATCTCAACTAATTCTTTTATTTCGATGCGATAGACCGATAGTGCCTTTGTTAGTAACACTATCCACTGCGCTTCATAATTTTATATCGTTCCAGAATATCGAATTTTGTGAGGCTATCTCCATACGTATAGTGTTCGTATGCACTTCTCATTACCTATCGGGGGCTATCCATTCGAAACCCAAAGATTAGACTGCAACACGCGCACGCTACAATCTCTAGGAACAGTAATAATTAACTTCCGCCGCCATTATCAAAAAATTACGTGTCGTCGATTCCCTCCTACACCCTCGTATGTTCGTTCCCTGTTGATTTTATCCGAAGTCCTTTGGAAGTAATCCTATTTCGGACGTTAGAAGAGGGAGGTATACTGAATTAAATGTGAACCTAGGCCTCAATTTGTGTTGCACGCGCAGAGATACAGATAATTTCGAAATTGTATGGGATGAGTCACGTTACATTCAAAATAAAAATGGCTCCATTTGGTTCAAAATGGCTCTGAGCACAATGGGACGTAACTGCTGAGGTAATCAGTCCTCTATAATTTAGAACTACTGAAACCTAACTAACCTAAGGACACCACAGACATCCATGCGCGATGCAGGATTCGAACCGGCGACCGTAGTGGTTGCGCGTTTCCAGACTGAAGCCCCTAGAACCGCTCGGTCACACCGGCCGGCGCTCCATTTGGTATTATCCACAAAGGTTGTCCGTCGGGTGGTCT
Source organism: Schistocerca gregaria (assembly GCF_023897955.1). Lineage (NCBI taxonomy): Eukaryota > Metazoa > Arthropoda > Insecta > Orthoptera > Acrididae > Schistocerca > Schistocerca gregaria. The sequence continues at coordinate 349,741,137 of NC_064922.1, read as the reverse complement.
CCCTTGGTTATAAAGCAAATGCCAAAGACTGGTAACTGACTTCCATACGCTCCCAGAAGGGAATGCTTCTGCTCCACTCCCTGCTCTTGGCGTGAATATGAGCTCCGCAGCTGGTCGGATTGTAAACAGCTCACTCTGCTTCAATATAAATTACTATACATTGTATAAACGGCGAGCCAAAAGACTATGGCACTACCCATCGCGAAATCGTATGCTGCCTGAGGGCAGGTGACGCGGTAAAAGAAGTACGTGAGCGGAGTAGAGACGAAGGGGAAATCATTTTACCGACGATAAGTAGCGCAAATGCGGAAATCCGCCTGCTTATGCAACTTTGACGTAAGTCAGGTTGTTGTGGCTGAGTGCTTGGGAACGACACGGGAACGACGAAACCAGTCGGCTGTTCGTGTGCTACTCTCATGAGCATGGTTGAAGAATGCTGAAACCACGAGTACGCCACAAGAAGCTGGACGTCGATATTTCGTCACAGAACAGAGGGATCGGAGGCCTGTCCGTTCTCTAAGGTCGAATAGGCGGCGATCTATAGTAGTTGTGATGACACAGTATATTGATGGCGGAGGCGCAAGTGCTTTGGAGCACGGCGTTCAGGTGTTGAACATGGTGTTTTGCAGCAGAGGACCCCTACGTGTTCCCATATTGATCCAACAACATTGTCATTTATGATTAGAGCGGTCAAGGAATAATTGAGACTGGATCGCGGATCAGTGGAATCCTGTCGGCTGGCCTGATGAAGCCTGTTTATTGTTAAGCCAGGTTAACGGTCGTCTCCAGATACACCGTCATCCAGCACACCATGCATGCAGGCCAGTAGAAGCAGTATTATGCTATGGTGGGCTTCCACGGGATCTGAGGTAGTACTCGAATCCTTCATGACAGCTATGAGCTACGTGACGTTATTAGAGAACATCTGTAACCCCCCTGTTTGATTTCTTACTCATAGTGATGGCATCTTCGAACAGTATAACTGTCCTTGCCACAAGGCCGGAATCGCGCTGCAATGGTTTGAGGAGCATGATAGTGAACTCACGTTGATGTCCTGGCCATCAAATTCGGCTTATCGGAATCGGATGAAACACAACAGGGACGCTGTGAGGGGTCAACTCCGTACCGGCAAACCGCCAGCCCGCCAATTACCGGAAGTCTGTGACGTGTTCGTAGGTATCTGGTACCACAAACCTTTGGAAACTTACCAAGTACTTGTTGAATTCATGGCGCGAAAATCTGTGGTGAACTGCGATCCAGAAGTGGACCAACACGTTTTTAAGTAGGTGATCTTCAGGGTGTATGGCCACCAGTACTAATATATAAAATTCTCCAACGTTTCAGCCATTGTTCAAAATGGTTGAAGTGGCTCTGAGCACTATGCGACTTAACTTCTGAGGTCATCAGTCGCCTAGAACGTAGAACTCATTAAACCTAACTAACCTAAGGACATCAAACTCATCCATGCCCGAGGCAGGATTCGAACCTGCAACCGTAGCGGTCGCTCGGCTGCAGACTGTAGCGCCTAGAACCACACGGCCACTCCGGCCGGCTCAGTCATCGTTGCAAACGGCCTTACACAGGGTGTTTGCGTGACTGCTGATCTAGGTTTTGTGTTTCACTGGAAGAAGCAGCATTTGTAATAAAGTAAGACCATATATATCTGAACGTGAAAGAAGTATTCATATGAGGCAGCATACCATGTCAGCGGTAGCAGAACAAAACGGTGACTGCGACGAACCGATAATTTTTCGAAACGTTCATGTACTGACGAAACAGCCTTTTACCTTAAGGAGGAAGATTAGAGAGTCCATATAAATAGCTAAGCGACACGCCAGAATGAATAGAGAAGACGGATGCAGACTTCCAATGTCTTGGCTGCCAGCAGTAATAGCGCTAGGACGACAGAGCTCGGAAAGCGTTCCACGCAAGTGCCCTGGAGACCACAAGTGCCGTTGGTATATAGAATACTGGCACGCTTCAACTGGCACCAGACAGCAAGTTACAGCGCAACATCGCAACGGTAGCCCGTTTCCCATTCGCCAATTTTCACCACTGGCAAGGAATAAGGCAAACCCAATAAATGACGCCTATTTCCACCAATGACAACAAACAAATCAAACCCTTAACCATCATATTCAGTACCATACCAGACTACAAAGCACAACGTCGTCCACTAGGTATACATCTACATCTACATTTATACTCCACAAGCCACCCAACGATGTGTGGCGGAGGGCACTTTACGTGTCACTGTCATTACCTCCCTTTCCTGCTCCAATCGCTTATGGTTCGCGGGAAGAACGACTGCCGGAAAGCCTCCGTGCGCGCTCGAATCTCTCTAATTTTACATTCGTGATCTCCTCGGGAGGTATAAGTAGGGGGAAGCAATATATTTGATACCTCATCTAGAAACGCACACCCTCTCGAAACCTGGACAGGAAGCTACACCGCAATGCAGAGCGCCTCTCTTGCAGAGTCTGCCACATATGGCACAATTATGGGCAATAGGCTATTAGGGAATTTCGGAAATACTGGAATACAAATCAGAGAGGAAAGAAATGAATAGGAAGTGCAGCGAAGCTAAGACGAAATACCTGAATCAAAAAATGCAGGAATCGAAAAAGAAATGAATGCCAGAAGGACTGAGCAGACAGGAAAATCAAAACAAACTTCTATAAAATTAAAAGCAAAGATGGTAACATTAAGAGTGTAACGGGAGTTCCACTGGTAAATACAAAGTAGAGAGCGGATAAGTGGAAAGAGTGCAGTGAAGGCCTCTATGAGACAATAATGAGAGTGGAGGCCACGAACAAAATGCTCGGATTAAAAAGGGTGTAAGTCATTTATGTAGTCTTTCGTCCGTACTGTTCAATCGATACAATGAAGATGCAATTACGGAAATAAAATAAAGATTCAGAAGTGGATTTAAAATTCAAGGTGAAAGGGTATCAATGGTATGATTCGCCGACGACATTGCTATCCTCAGTGAACGTCAAGAACTATTTCGTGAATTGATGAATGGAATGAACCGTCTAATGAACGAAGAATATGCACTGAGAGAAAATCGAAGAAGACGAAAGTAATGAGAGGTAACAGAAATGGGAGCAGTGAGAAACTTAACACCAGGATTTGTGGTCACGAAGTAGATCAAGTTAAGGAATTCTTCCAAGTAGTCAGCAAAATAACCAATGACGAACGGAGCAGGAAGGACATCGAAAGGAAACCAGCACTGGAAAAAGGGTATTCCTAGCCAAGATAAATTTACTCGAATCAAACATAGGGCTTAATTTGAGGAAGAAATTTCTGAGAATGTACTATTGGTGCACATAATTGTATGGTAGGGAAACATGGATTGTGGAAAATCGGTACAGAAGAGAATAGATGTATTTTAGATTTGGTGCTAAAGAAGCATGTTGAAAACTAGGTGGACTGATAAGGTAAGAAATGAGGGGGTTCTGCGCAGAATCGGAGAGGAAAGGAATATATGGAAAACACTGACAAGAAGAAGGATGATAGGACACCTGTTAAGGCATCAGGGAATAATGTCCATAGTACAAGAGGGATCTCTAGAAGATAAAACCTGTAGAGTAAGACAGAGATTAGAATGTATACAACAAATAAATGAGGACATAGATTGCAATAACTACTGTGAGATGAAGAGACTGGCACAGGAGAGGAATTTGTGGCTGGCGGCATCAAAAAAGTAGACTATTAGGTATAGCAGTTACATAATACTTCTTTTGTTTTGTGAGCTCTTCGACAAGGCTGCCAGCCATCAAGATTAACATTGCTGTCCTCGATACCTGCCTACCCCCATAACTTTCAGAAGCCAAGGGCAAACGTATCATCTGCTACTTTTCACGTCGTCTGTTTTCGTTGTGAGAAGGTTCGAGGACATGAGATCCAGTGGTGTAAAACCGAAACCCAGACCGCCGTATCGACAACTGCAGGATTTTGGTAACTGAAACGAAACTTGACGGAGCCCATGTTTGCTATAGAAGAAGATGGATGACACAATGGAAACTCCCCAGGGATTTTTAGATTCTACATCTACATCTGCATCTACATAGATAATTCGCAAGCCACCGTACGGGAAGTGGTGGAGGACACCGCTCGCAAATAGAGTAAGGGAAAACGATTGTCTATAAGCCTCCGTAAGAGTCCACGGCAAAGTTGGTACATCGCGCTGGAACCACAAATAAGCATAGTGCCTGCCAGACGCAGCGACCATTGTCTTCGTGACCCTTATGCGAAACATATGTTGACGACTTTAGAACAGTTCTGCAGTCGGCATAAAATGCTCGGTTCTCTTAATTTTCTCAATGGCGCCTCGCGAAAGGAACGTCGTCTGCCGTCCAAAGATTCCTATTTGAGTTCATCTGCCTAACACTTGCGTGTAGATCGAACCTACGAGTGACAAATAGTAGCGCGTTTCTGAATTGTTTCGATGCCTTCGTTTAATCCGACCCCTGGTGGGGATCCCAAACACTCGAGCAGTACACAAGAATGGGTCGCCGGCCGCGGTGGTCTCGCGGTTCTAGGCGCGCAGTCCGGAACCGTGCGACTGCTACGGTCGCAGGTTCGAATCCTGCCTCGGGCATGGATGTGTGTGATGTCCTTAGGTTAGTTAGGTTTAAGTAGTTCTAAGTTCTAGGGGACTAATAACCACAGCAGTTGAGTCTCATAGTGCTCAGAGCCATTTGAACCATTTGAACCAAGAATGGGTCGCACTAGTGTTCCATACGCTGTCTCCCTTACAGATGAAAGACTCTTTCCTAAAATTCTCCCAATAAATCGAAGTCGACCATTCCTGTTTCCTACTAAAGTCCTTATACGTTCGTTCCAGTTGATGTCACTTTGTAACATTACGCATAGACATTTAATTGATCTGACTGTGCACCCTACTGATGCTGTATTCGAAAATTACGGGGTTGCTTTTCTTTATCGTCCGCATTAACATACATTTTCTACATGCGCTGGCACTGACGACACCAACTGGAAGCTGATTACTCGGTTTAGTATAGCGAAATCTGGAGAGGGAATACAATCGCTGAACTGGCAGAAAGGAAGAAGCTTGAAGGATGAGAAATAGCTTCCATCATTGGCAGTATAACGGATTTATTCTTACCCATAACAAGAAATGGACGAAAACTGGTGTTCGAGAAAGGGAGGCTAAAATATTTAATACTGCTGCACTCTCGAAAGAGAAACTTTTAGCATGAATCTGAAGTCACCGATATGAGGAATATTCCGTCAGTCTGTCGTACGAGATGACAACGTCCATCTTTACACACCATGGTCATCAACAGCACATCGAGTTGCTAAGTAGTTAGAGCTGTTGTAGCTCACAATTTTACAGTTTTGTCAGCGTACGCGTGGCTGACTGATACCAAAGAGACCTATTCACGAACTTCCAGCATGCTGGAGTAGCTTAGCTCAGCAACTTCTGTTAATCAGTAGGACAGTCCAAGTTGCAAATATTTACTGGTTATTCGTTCGATGACTAGCTTCTGTAGAGACCTATGCCCGAAACAAGTCATTGATAGGATAAAAAGTTAAAATCTGCAACATGGACTGGTTTTTCGTTCTACTTAATGCATCTTCAGTTTTCAGCTGCAGTGACACAACTCTTCATCCATCTACATGATTAAAGTCTCTAAAGTTTCCGAACAGCTTCTTTCGGGGATCTACGAAGCAGACAGTGTAGAACTTGTACAAGGCCACATGTCACGTTCCGCCACTGACAAAAGATGTGGCAGTGAAGTTATTTCCATGTTCCAGTAGGTGGAATGGAATCCGTGCTGTAAGATGGATCAATGTGGAATCGTGACAGGATTACAGAGCAGCTATAGGAGTTGGACATGTCCATTAGCACAGAGAGAATAAAATTTCCCAATTTGTTGGCGTATCAACGCGGAATGATAAACACTGTAAGAGCAGTGATCATAAAACGATGCTGAACGACACAAGTGTGAAGCCTTAGATTATTCAAAAATTTAAATGGGAATAAAATAATTTTAGTGTGGAGACTACCTGAATATCATGGACAGCCAGGATCCGTGAAAATGACAGGTGAGACGGTCAGTTAGACGGTCTCGTCATTCCACCGCTCACCGCCCATCAGTTCGTCCCCTTCCATCTCTTCCTCTGTCCTTTCTCTGTGAACCTGCTTCTCTTTCCTTTCTTTGTCCATCCTGTCCCCTCTCTCTGTCGATCTCTTCCTCCTCTCACAGTCCACTGCCTCCTTCCGCTGTCTCCGTCCATTTTCTTTCCCCACTCTTTCTCCATCTGCTCCTCTCTCTCTGTCTATCCACTTGCTCCTATCTCCTCCATTCTTTTCCTTTTCTATTTCCTCCTCCCCTCTGTATGTGTGCATCTCTCCCTCCCCTTCTTTTTCTGCCCGTCTCTTTCTTTTCCCTGACTCGCTCTCCTTATCCCCAGTCTCCCTGTCGATCTCCTGCCCCCTTCCCCTCACCACCAGCTCCGCTCCAGTAGGAGGTTGCTTGTTCTTACCCCCAAACTATTTCATTCGTAGGATTTTTATCTGCACTCATCACTTCACCTCTGGCAATGTCTCTTGATGTGAAAAATTGCCGAGTTGCGCCGTCCTTCGGAATCACCGTTAAACTGTAGGTTCCCCTATAACTGACAGGATAAGTCAATTCAAAGGTCGAAGGTAGGAACAGCGTACCATTCCCAGGTGGACTATATCTAGTAAAGAACTGTACTGTTCAAAACAATGTTCAGATTTATGACTGCTTCACTTTGGTAAGCCTTATTTTTTTCCTTTTCTCAATCATCAGGCCCCTTGCCCACGACAAGAATGTTCTCCGGACCGGCGTTTCTGCCGGTAGAAAACCGGACGCCCTTGTCCACGGAGACGGCGCCGGAAATACTGCAGTCGAGTTGTGTGCACCGGAGCAGTAGGATTGATAAGAGCGACCTTTGCACTCCAGTTGCACTATATTATTTTTACAACAAGAAACAGCGTCGTTGTAGGAAGTATTGGGTGCATCCTGTGATGCAAGATCGATTTAAATCTGGTGCCTTCAACACGCTACATGAAAAACTACGACAGTACGACATAAAGCACTTTAATTTTCACAGGATGTCAAAAATAGCGTTTGACAAATTACTATCAATTTTACAAACTCATTTGCAACATGAAGACACCAATATGCGAAACTACATATCCCCTGCTGAAATGCTTGCAGTGACACTGAGGTCAGTAAACAATTGAAATTTACTTATTATAAACTATTAATTTGCTGTATCAAAAATTAACACCACAATTTAAAAACGCTCTTGATAAACAAAGTACAATGACAGTGAATAGGGTTTTCTTATTTCCATTAAGATGGAAGAAACAATGTTCGATTTAGAATTAGTTTCAAAACTCAAATGTCTCCGAAATGTTGAATATGATGGATGCTGGACTTGCATATGTTTCCAAAGACATGTCTTCATTAGGTGGCCTTGTACATGTTTATACTTGATAGTGTTCTGCAGAGGTGTACGCCGAATAGTTGCTATGTTGATGTACCACCAAAAATTTGGTATTCCTGTGAGGCATAGTTCCAGGAATCTTGAGCAGATTGCTGTTGCATGTTCTTGTATTGTGGTTTCGACCTAATTCCTTTTATAAGTTTCATGACTTCGTACTGGAAGTCTCCGATATCATCATCGTTAAGTTATCAATAGTTGGGGCAATCCCCATAAAATAAGAGATACTTCTACTGTGGCACTGCTCAATAAAGGCGTCAATGATAGTCATCATTTTTCTGTCCAACTCAGTTGTAACTGTTTTGTTATTCTGCGGATTATCTTTAACTTGGCGATAATGTTTATCAGGCAGATTGTCAGCGGTGTTTACGTCGTCACTATTATCCGGTATAGTTGATGAAGTTTCTCGTCTGTCTGCTATTTTTTTTCTAGAAAATGTAGCTTCATATAAAATACGTATTTCCGCTTCTTTCTTGCTCCAGAACCGCTCTTATTTCCTTCGTTTAATTTCATGTGGCAGTTATCTCTTATGTTTGCCCATTTTTTTATTACCCTCTTTCCTGAAAAGAAAGGAAAGCCGGAGTAGACTCAAACCCATATGTTTTTCTCATTTCAGGTACCTTGCAACAGGAAATGCTTTCACCGATCTCCATTACAGTTTCAGACAGGGAATAAAAACAATTACTAGAATTGTACATGAGGTTTGTATGAAGATGTGGTTGTTACTGCATAACACATATACACCCATCCTGGAGGAAAATGAGTGGCTGAATATAGCGCGTCAGTTTGAAAATACTGCAAAATTTCCAAACTGCATAGGGGCCATTGATTGTAAACATAGCATAGTTATCAAACTACAAGAAAGTGGATCAATGTTTCTCAATTATAGAGGCTATTAATCGTTAGTCCTAATGGCGTCAGTTGATTAAAATTAATATTTTATTTATGTGGATGTCGGTGCTTACGGAAAAGATGGTGACTCAAGTGTTTTGAAAGAAACGTCTTTATAGAAAAAGTTGCAGACAAACGCACTGAACCTACCTCCAAAATATTCCAGGGGAATTGCCTTATGTTTTCGTTGCAGATGAAGCGTTTGCATTCCATAATAATTTACTTCGTCCCTATGGTGGGCGAGATCTTGATATCATTAAGCGTATTTTTAATTACCTTTTAAGCAAAGCAAGACAATTGGTAGAGTGTGCTTTTGGCATAATAGCCAATAAATGGAGGATTTTTCACCGACCTTTAAATGTCTCGACTGATTTTGCTACTGACATAGTGAAGGCTTGTACTGTTCTACAAAATTTCATCCATAAAGAAGAGGGTCTTAGAACTCTGTATGAGGATACGACTATAGATGTGGACTCTGACCTGCGAGAACTGCCATGTACACAAGCAGTACGAGGTGGCGTGTCAGTGAACACTATCAGAAATCAGTTCGCTGATTACTTTGTTTCTGAAAATGGGAAAATTCCGTGGCAAGATAAGTTCGCCTGATGTATTCATATTTTATGTGAAACAAACAATTGTGTAGAGAGAAGGAATGTGGTGCGTAATGAAAACGAAACAAAATAAATTTGAGGTGAAGTTAAACTACATACTTATATTATTTCCTTCCTTATCACCCAACCTTTTTAAATCTCTTAAGTTGTGTAAACACATCCTTCCATGCTTCCAATGTCAGTCGTCTATCCTCATATTCTTATCCCACAGACTGGTCATTCCTCCACCAACGAGCTGCCGGCTCGTGGAAACGCAGACATGTTCCAACATGTCCAACTGAGAACCCGGCGCACTGTCCGGCTGCCGGCTTTGCAGTGGGCAACCGGAGGCGCATCCGGTAGCCGGACGCTTTGCACTTGTTGTCCCGTGGACAAGTCCTCACAAGAAACAATGTGTCACTACAAACCCGGCGAATCTGCGGCCCGCGGATATTCTTGTCGTTGACAGGAGCCCTCTGTCTTCTGATTGGTGTGATGGAGCCCGCCATCAATTCCTCTCCTGTGCCCACCTTTTCATCTCAGAGCAGCTCTTGCAATCAGTGTCCTCAGTTATCTGGTTGGTGTATTCCAACTTCTGTCTTCATCTACAGTTTACCCCCTCTACACCTCTCTCTAGCACCACAAACGCTATTCCCTGGCGTCTTAATAGCCTTTTCCACACATTCCTTTCCTTACCAATCCTGTGGAGAGGCTTCTGATTTCTGACCTTATCAGTCAACCTGCATTTCAGCATTCATTTATAGCACCACATCTCAAATGTTTCGATTCTCTTCAGCTCCGGTTTTCTCACAGTGTATGTTTCATATCAAACGGTGCTCCAAACGTACGTTCTTCTAAAGCATCACATCTAAAATGCTTCGATTCTCTTGTGTCTCGATTTTTTTAATCCTGTTCTCCGGACGTAAATTATCAGTAATCTTTTCCTCAAATTAAGGCATATATTTCATACTAGTAGACTTTCCTTGTCCAGGAACGCCGTCTTTGCCAGTGCCAGTCTCCTTTTTAAATCCCCCTTGCTCCGTCTATCAAGGCCTGTTTAGCTGTCTAGAGACCTTTGGAATTTTTGTCTGACACTTTATCACTGATCCGCCGAGTACCAAAACTATTAAACTCGATTAAAAATTTCCAAACAGAAAAACTGGATTTTCACTTTTTGTATCTTGCAAATGTTTGACATGCTTTTAAGAACATAAGAATGGCGTCACGTCTCCGAGAAACATGTTTTGCTTTTCAAATGAAAGAAATCATACATTTGGAGAATTAGTGCGTCATAATCTCCGTACTGACGGTATAAAATTGCTCTCTGGCTGCACAACAGATTATATATAACTGTATATTTAAATTCGTACGGAAAGAAAGTAAATGGATCAGTAGTTTTCGATAGATTCGCACGATTCAGCAGTGTGTGATACGGCAAAAACAGTGTGACACCTTTCGCTGCTGTGCACGTGTATACGCGACCGATTACGGCCTTCCCCATGTACCGAGGATGTGTATCTGAGCGCCGCTTAGGTTTTCCTACAGCGCTATGAGCGTCTGTGAGCGCCCTGAGCTGCCAAACACACTCTTGCGGAAGAGTTACTACTACATCCGGGTTTCGAGTGTTTATCATACAACATATTTGCCATATTGCCCGCTATCATTTGCAAAAATGAGATCGCGTTTCGATCTCTTGAATCGATTCACGATGCGAAAGGACGTGAATGGGCTCGTCGTTCGAAACCGTCCATCGGATATAAAACCCTATAACTTGAGAAAGAAATGAGATACCGTTCTTCTGTCAACTTTAAATGAAATTTCAATATCGTATCTACATTTAATTAATTGCAGTGTGTATGAGCTACTGTGAACGACATGCAAGTTTTACAATATGAATGTTTACCTCTGCAAAATCTTTAAAATTTCGAGCAATGTTTTGCTTAATCTGATTCAGCACAATAACTATGTCATACACTTCAGTTCTTTATCAGATAGTAATATTGAAACCTTCCCGTCTAATATTGGATGAACGTTTGCTTGCTGACTGAACGCTGCGTCTCTTAAAATCTTTTAACTGCTGCTCTGTCAAGACTACCTGCTGATTATTACGACGAAACATAAAATGTGTTGTCGCCGTGGCCCTCAGTCGTTACCTGAAATTATTAAGACTGATTCTTACCTTTAATTATTTATACTGGATCGCCATCTGACTGCTACAGCAAACTGTGGAATGAATATACTTACTTCTCTTTAACATAATTATAAGCTGCTGGTGGAGTTTCATAATACTTTGTGACTGGATTTCTTTAAGTTGAAGTTAATTTAGATTTGATAAAAGCTGAAGCTCAGTTTAGACTTTTCTTTTAAGATAACAATAAATTCCGTAAAGCATTTACGTGAATGATTTTGGGATAGAAAATTCTTAATGCATTTAATCTGGTAGAAGTTAACTATATTCTGAGAACGATCTTGACAAACAATTACAAGGGGTATAGTTCTTTACAAAAATTCTTAAAAAGTAGCGTTGCGCTACATACCTAATTTTCCATCAAAATTACATAACTATATTCTGAGAACGATCTTGACAAACAATTACAAGGGGCATAGTTCTTTACAAAAATTCTTAAAAACTAGCATTGCGCTACATATAGCGAGTGGCTGGCGAGCACACCGCTTCTTTCAAAGTGTTAATTCATACCTCGCTTACAGCGACCTCCTCTCATGTCTCGCTAGCTACGACTGCCTGTCTCACATCTTACTCGCAACTGCTCGCTTCTAACGCTCAATGCTACAAAAGTGCGGTCTCGCCGCCAACAATGGTTTTTGGTGCAGACAATCCCTGCTACCATTACAGATGTATTACTGCGCGCTGTTTCCCGCTCTTTCTCAAAATGTATCTATGCGCGGTTTCCCGCTCTTTCTCAATAATACACAATGCAATTTAATTAACAAAACAATTTAAATAAGAAACAGTTCAGATAATTACATGCTAAAACAGTTTAAATACGCCTATTACATAATTACATATGCCGCTACTCGGCTTTCTTAAAATTTTACTACGTTGTTGAGTCATATGGACTCAACATAAGTATAAAATTTGATTATAGAAAATAGTTTGAACAAAGTGTATACACAAATGCTGTCATACGAAATGATTTGTCTATCTCTAATAAAGAGAATATGTAAATAGAAAGGGTTTTAGTAGGAATTGTACATCAAGTAAAATTTGGTTCCCTTAAATTTAACAACAAGAATAAGAGTAAATGTGAAAATCAATATACAGATCATATGAAGCAATTGAAAGTTTACATTATGAAACATTTAATTCAAATTGGCATCTCTTAGTACCACAATTAAGGAAGGTACAAAAGGAATTGGATAGCATGGTCAAAGCACTGGCAACTGTCTGTGAATGCACTCAAAAGTCTGTTTCTTTCCCTCACATAGCACAACACCAGGTTTCGCCATGTGGTTCCATCATCGCCTTGCTCCATAGTTTTAGTGTACCCAAACACTAAGTACGTCGTCGAATAGCCTGAGTTGCCGCAGCCACATCAGGATTAAGTTCCATCTCCAATGGTCCATTAAGGTTGGTGGTGTGCATCTTGGTATGCAAACACCTATTGTCGTACATCATACTGTGGTGTGTATCTAGGTATGCAGGCACCAATTGACATACATCGGGCTGTGGTGTGCATCTAGGTATGCAAACACCTCGTCGAGAACATCATTGGTTGAAGTCACGTGTTTCACAATTCACTGATTCTGTGCTCAATAACCATGGGGATGCACAGGAATTAAGGTACGGGTAAAATTGTTTTGGCAATGGGTTCACGGACATTGTTGGTACCATAATTTGACTACCAAATAATTTTCCCTATGACAAAATATATTGTGTCGTAATTTGTAACAATATGTAGTTTTAATTTAAGTATTCTTCCAGAAAATTATTCCCATATATAAAAGACATAAAAGTTCCTACTTATTCAGTATTTGATAGTATACAGATTTGTTATAGACAAGTACATTATTACTTATTCTGTATTTACATATCTTAGTTTCTTACATCATTAATTATAAATTTTGTTGACAATGCATTTCTTGACTTACTGTCCTAAAATTTTATCTTCCATTCAGGGGTGTAGTCGTCAGTTATGAGTCGTCAAATGTCAGGTCATAATATACAATAAAATTACTGTCATAAAATTATTTAAAGTATTCTTTTGCAGCTGAAAATTAAGGTAAACATTATTCTGGTTAGACATTGTAATGTGTGGTCCCCATCCATAGTGTTGCAATGTGTCACATGCTAGCAAAATTATTTATTAACATTATACATTTCTTATATACTAACATAACATACACATTCTTCTTCTGCATCTGTGTCAACTCTCTGCATAACCTGTTATAAACATTCAGCATTAATTAACGTCAGCGCACGGCATGACTTATTATAAAACATTCAGTATTAATTATCGTCAGTGCATGGCATGACTTCAATAAACATCTTCTGGTACTTCTCGTCCGCTCCTGGCATGACCTACAAAACACTTTATCATAATATTAACTGCTGCAAAATCACGTCAGCTCCCGGCATGACCTATAAAATTTCTGTAATGACAATTAGCGTCAGCTATCTGCGTGACCTAAAGATTCACATCCTTATTCTAACTAAAACTACGTTTCATTTTGATGACGTGTGACAACAATGCTGCATTCTGGAATAAAGAGTACATGTTAATGTTACCACTAAAATAATTGATTAATGAACGATCTATATTATCAGTTTAGCTATTGCAAAAATCGACATTTTCTTAAGTAATTATGTCACGTTATAAAAAAAATTTCTTTCATTTATGAGCTCTCAGTGCACAAATTCATACGTCGTGTCGTTGTCTGCATGTTATCTTTAAGTTAGGAAATGTTTCTCGTGTTTTTATTTGTCTTGGCTGCCGTAGCATCATTAAGTACTGCTGTGTTCTTTAAGGTACGGTGAAATATTAGCGGCCCGCTGCGTCTCGCGGCTTTGTTTGTTACTGAAGCGCGCTGAAACTACCATTGTTGCATACTTACGTGTCACGCCGTCCTTTCGTCAGCTGAAATGCAAAAATTTAAGTCAAGAAATGTTTCACGTTGGATACATGATGATTCCCTAATGATTTCTTCTTACGTAGCGTTTCCACATGCACTACATTAGCGTGTGGAATATTACGAACTCTGTAAGGGCCTGCATACAGAAGTTCGAATTTACGGCATCTGTGCTTACCTTTGTTGGAAAGAAAATGAGTGCGAATCAGTACTTTGTCGCCAATCTCGTACTTCTGTAGTCGACTTACCTGCTTCTGTTGTTTCTTCCGCCGATCTGCAGCTCTTTTAGTGTTTGCTAATGCTGTGTCTATTATTTCACAATGTCGAAGCCTACGCGTCTTAGGAAAAGTAATTAGTTCGGTAATTTTGTTCGGTGGGTCTTTATTTGTCAGTATTACGGTTGGTGATAGCATCGTAGATTCATTGGGTATTGCATTTATCACTTCTTGAAACTGTAAAATATATTTATCCCATGTTGTATGTCTTTTATGACAATAAATTCTGCATAACTTCCCGATCTCTTTCATTATTCTTTCTGATGGGTTGGAAGAACTGTGATATCTTGATATGTAAATAGGTGTTATGTTCTTACTTTCTAACATTTTCTTCCATACGTCTGATCTAAACTGCGGACCGTTATCCGAAATAACCTTCTGTACACGTCCTACTACTGATAGAAAATCTCTTACAAACGCTCTTGATACTGTTCTTGCTGTTGCTTTCCTTAGTGGAGAAAATGTTACAAATTTGGATGTTAGTTCTACAGTACAAAAATATAACTATAACCATTATTTGTTCTGGGGATTGGACCGAAAAGATCCACTGCTGCCATGTGTCTTAACTTAACCGGTATGATGGGATACAATGGTGGAATGTGTGACACTGTTGATGATTTAGCTTTTTGACATATCTTACATGATGCTATTACTTTTCTTATGTGTTTTTCCATGTTATTAAAGTGGCAATTTTGTCGCAGAATCAGAAAGCATTTCCTCGCTCCGTAGTGTCCATAACTTAGATGTGTATACCATATCAGTTTATTTACGATCCCTTCCGGAATGCATAAAAGCCAATTATTACCGTCTCGGTATGATCGAATAAAGAGTATATTTTGATGTACAGTGTAATGAAGTCTGACTTTAGCGTTACTTCTGTCTTTCCAAAGCGTTACAATCTCTTTCAGTGTTTCATCTTTCTGCTGTTCTCTCTCTATATCCTGTAATGCTGCTGATATGAAGTTTTCGAAAGCTACTTGTTTAATATACATAATACTATGGTTGTTGTAGCAAAAGGTATTTTCTTTCTCCATGCGTTTATTGTGAATGGACCTCGACAATGCGTCGGCAACAGTATTCTGCGTGCCTGGAATGTGTATAATGGTAAAATCAAACTCTTGTAAGTATAATATCCAGCGGCTTAATCTATCGTGCGTAAGTTTTGCTGACAATAAAAACTGGATTGCTCGGTGATCGGTATATATTGTTGTATGTCGGCCATGTAGAAAATGACGGAATCGCTTAAAAGCGTAAATTACACATAGTGTCTCTAATTCTGTTACAGAATAATTGCGCTCTGCTGGAGAAAGTATCCTGCTTGCAAAAGCAATGTGTTTCACGACTGTCTTATCTTCTTCCTTTATTTCTTGGAAAATATGTACTCCTAGTGCTGTGGTTGAACTATCTGTTGCAACGGAAAAGTTTTGTGTTGGGTCAGGGTGTGATAACAAAGGTGCTTTTAATAATGCTTCTTTCAAGTTCTCGAATTCAGCTTCAACGTCTTCATTCCATGACCAAAGTGTGTTTTTACTTGTAAGCTGGTATAGCAAGGGCGTGTCTAATGCTTTGTAGTGGATAAATTTTCTAAAATAATTGATAAGACCTAAAAAGCTCCGAAGTTCCTTTTTGTTTGTTGGCACGTCGATGTCTTTCAGTGCTTGCAATTTGTCAGGGTCTGGTGCGATACCTGTTTGTGAGATAATGTGCCCTAGAAATTTTATTGACGCTTTACCAAATTCAGATTTACGCAAGTTTATAGTTATACCATTCTGCTCGAATGTATTCAGTAATTGTTGAAGAGTATGATTGTGTTGTTCCCAGTTTTCTGCTGCAATTAAAATGTCATCGACATATGTAGTAATTTTGTTTTTCAGATCTTGTGGTAGAATAGTATTCATGCCTCGTATAAAGGCGGCAGACGAAATCGTTAGTCCAAACGGAAGTTTACAAAATTGATAGCATTCCCCAAAGCAAAGGAATGCCGTATATTTTCGGCAATTTGGGTGTAGTTGGATTTGCCAAAATCCTGATTTGAGGTCGAGTGTAGTATAAATGGAGGTGCCATGAAATTTTTGCAGTAACTCTTCTAACGTCTGTGGTCGGTCGGTTTCTGTAATGATTATTTTATTAACTTGACGTGAATCTAAAACTAAACGTAGTGATCCATCCTTCTTTTCAACAATGTGTAGTGGATTTATATATTGGCTGGCTGCTGGTTCTATTATTCCTTGATCGATCATTGCTCGTAATTCTTTCTTAACTGCTTCTGTGTGTATGTGTGGGATTGGATAATGCTTTGCTTTGAAAGTCTCGTGTGGTTTCACCTGAAATTCGTACATAAATCCTGTCATTGTTCCTGGAACATTGGCAAAAACTGCTTTGTGTTGTACCAGAATATTTTCAAGTTCTGTGCGTTCTGCGTCGCATTTTGCTACACTATTGTCTACCTTGCGTGTAATTGTCTCGAACATATTGTACTCCTGTTCCTCTACCAAGTCATTATTAAGTGTGTTCGTGTATAGTGCGATATAACAATCGTTATCTTGAGAATCAGTAATAATCTCGATCCTGTGCATATTTTGTTCTTCGGAGGATACTGTGTTTTGAAATCTTACGATCACTTCCCTGTTTTCCTTTTGTAGTGTGAGGTATGACGATTTGAAGTCAATCTTCGCATCGTACTGAACAAGAAAATTTATTCCTAATATCATGTCTGTTGTTAAATTCGGAACTATCCAACAATCACTGTGGAACGTTTCCCCTGCAAAAACAAATGTTAATTGTGTCTGTCTTTTAACTTCAATGCCTTTTCCTGCAAAAGCTCCCTTGACCTTCGTTCTGTTTAAAGGAAATACTGGGTAATCATTATTGCTATTGCATCTGTTAAATGTGTCTTCGTTAATTACGCACATAGGTGAACCTGAATCAATTATCGCTAAAATATTGTGCGACTGTAAATTTATCTCTATTATTGGGTGATATATTGTTTTCTGTAGGATTGGTTTTTCCTGTAACAATGTGTCTCTCACGTCGTCAAATGTAATGGCATTTTCGGTCGTTATGGTTTCTCTGTGTGATTTCATAGTATCGACATTAAGAGATTCATTGCAGGTTTTCTCTAGTCATAATTCTTCCGATATGTGATTTTCAGCTTGGGAGTTTGGTATGTGTTCTATCAACTGTACAGTTCTGCCGTTTTGATTATTAGCAGTGTCTGGTGGATGAAATCTGGTGTCTGGTACATTCATACGGTAACGCAGCTGTTGGGCCCTGTTGTAGTTTCCGTTAAAATTGTCATTGTGGAACGTCCTCGGCGGTCTGTGTTCGTTTTCTTTTCTCCTGTCGTTATAACTGTGACTGTACGGCAGCCCACCTGCACCCCGTAGAAACGTTTGTTTTTGTTCATTTTGCGGTCGACCCGCGTAATGGCCTTCCCCGGTCGCATTATCTGAGCGATGATTCATATGGAAATTTGACCTATTCGGTTGCGTGTTAAGTCTCGGATTCTGTTGCTGTCCTGAATATAAATTTACCGTGTCAGTATAATGTTTTTCATTACTCCTGTTTTCGTTGTCATTTTCGCTGCGAAAGCGTTTACTCGGATTGTTATTACCAAATCGTGTTTGTTCAAAAGTAGCTGAGTTTGTTTGTTTTCCGTTCTGTCGTGAAAAATTTTTGTTAACAAATGCGTAGTCTGCCTGGTGTGCTTCTAATAGTTGTAAGATGTCTCTAAAAGCGGATACATTGTCCTTTTGTTGCCCTGTCAGTAATGACACTTTCAAAGCTCTGGGCAGTTTTGAAATGCAAAGCTGTATTAATGCCGATTGACTGTATGGCTCGTTGAGGTACTGGTTCTGTTCCACCATGTACTCGAAAAATTGTGTGATTGTTGGAAAGGTAGAATTTTCAAAGTTTGGCAAACTAAGTAGCCGATCTTTGATGCTGTTTTGTGTAGTGTCAGACCAATATGCTGATAAAAATGCTTCCTCAAATGCTTCTACGGAAAAACATTGTCTAGCAATTGGTCGCATTCGTCGTGCTGGTTCTCCTTCAAGAAAACTGACAATAAATTCTAACTTATGTTGTACTGGCCATGATGGTGGAAGTGCTCCCCTGAACTGTTGGATAAAATCCAACGGATGTATTTGCGCCCTGTCGTTTTTAAATGTTTTAAACTTTCTAACTGAAAGAAAATGTTTGTGATCAAAACTGTCATGTCTGTGTGTGTAAGTGTTGTCGTATTGTCTTGAATATGGATTCGGGTGTCTTTCTTCCTGGGTAAAATCTCTTACTCTCTGAAGTCTACCAACATTATATGTATTATGGATCTGAGGCATTTCGTAACGGTGTGTGTTCTGTTGAAAATGATTATGTGCGGCGGTTTCTTGTGCGTCCGCTATCTCTTGCTGTAGAGAATTTATTTGCTGATGCAATGAATCATTACGCGATTTTAGATCTGTGATAGTTTGTTGTATATTTGTCAATGGCGTGTTATTACTATTAGAGTTCTGTTGCACTGGGACTGGTGCAGTGTAGTCTGATCTCTCGTCATTGTTAGTATCTAAAAGATCTATTCTTGTAGTGAGTTCATTGATCTTTTCTGTCAGTTCGTTTCGTAATTTACGGTTGCTTTTGGTGACTTTCTTAAAATCTGCCTTTAAATTTTCTGTGTCATTGTTAATTTCTATGTGTTCTATTTTGTCAGTTAGTGTCTGAACGTCCTCTGTTAATTTATCTTTAACATTCTGGATTTCAGTGTCTGTAGAAGTTTTCACATCGATTGTCTGTGTTTGGATTTCTGTAAGCCTGTCTTGTATTTGATTATTTGTTTCTTTGACCGTTTCGATTTCTTCCGATATCGACTGTATGTGATTGTCTACATATGTTTTGCCCTGGGCAAACACTTTCTTTTCGTCGTCCTGACGCTGTTTAGTGATTGTTTGTAGTAATTCTTTTCGTTCTTTATCCTGCGATCGCACCAGTTTACGGTGACGTATCAAACAGTTTTCTGTGTGATTGTTAAAACGTTCATCAATCTGAGCGTTTTGTTTAGCAAAGTTTTCTGTCATTGTTTCCCGTATACTAACTGCAAATGTTGCTTGGTTATCGGATATTTCTTGAATTTTGTCGCGTAATTCTTGTGTTGATTGTGAACATTTTTCAGCGACTGTTTGAATTTCTACTTTGATTTCGTGTTTTAGATTTTGGTACATGTTGTCTAATTTCTGATCTGTGTGTGCGTGTTCTGCCTTAATTTCGTTTTTTAGATCTTGTGACCTTTTTTCTAATTCTTGTGACCCTCTGTTAAAGTTTTGATTCATGTCTTGTCTCATTTGTAGCAAAAATGCCATTATTGGATCCGTTTCGGATTGACTTCTGTGTGTATTTGTATTCGTTGTTAAAGGCTGTAGATCTGTGTTCATTTGAACATCCTCAGATGATTGTGACTGCGTCACGTTTTCCGTAATTTCGGAATTTTGGTCATGAGAACTGTTGGATCTGCTACGCAGGTTGTGTAGCTGTGTACCGTTTGAATCTAAATCAGTGCTTAATGGAGTCTCTCTGTCTGACTGCATTGTAGTGGTTTCGTTACTGAAACTGTTATGTCTACTATGCGGAATTTGTGACTGTGTACCGTCTGTTGCATTTAATGCCAAATTATTTTGCACTACCGTTTCATTGTCTGTGGGCATTTCTGAAGTTACTTGTTCGTTAAACGCTTCCATATTGTTACAGTTATTAAATGTCTGTTCACCTAACGTTTCAGAATCAGGGTTTTCACACGTATTATTACTGCCTATTCCAGAAAAGAATCTCTCGTCAGTATTTTGTACAGTTTTATCAGTTTGAGAACGAGTAATTATTCTGCGGGACATTGTCTATAATCATCACACGCAACAAAAAGTTTTATCAGTTTGAGAACGAGTAATTATTCTGCGGGACATTGTCTATAATCATCACACGCAACAAAATATATCACTGTTCAAAGCGGATTCAACACTGAACAAACACTTTTCAACGCCGAATCAATAAAGCAAACAGAATTGCCGATGACCTGTGAATAAAATTTATACACTTTAGTATATGCGTTGCGCCACTTAACAGTAACTTATTCACACTATTATCAAAGTCAGTATATTCATATCCACAGTAGATTCACTAAAATGTCGTACTGAATGGATATCGCCAAGTGAAACCTTCCCGTCTAATATTGGATGAACGTTTGCTTGCTGACTGAACGCTGCGTCTCTTAAAATCTTTTAACTGCTGCTCTGTCAAGACTACCTGCTGATTATTACGACGAAACATAAAATGTGTTGTCGCCGTGGCCCTCAGTCGTTACCTGAAATTATTAAGACTGATTCTTACCTTTAATTATTTATACTGGATCGCCATCTGACTGCTACAGCAAACTGTGGAATGAATATACTTACTTCTCTTTAACATAATTATAAGCTGCTGGTGGAGTTTCATAATACTTTGTGACTGGATTTCTTTAAGTTGAAGTTAATTTAGATTTGATAAAAGCTGAAGCTCAGTTTAGACTTTTCTTTTAAGATAACAATAAATTCCGTAAAGCATTTACGTGAATGATTTTGGGATAGAAAATTCTTAATGCATTTAATCTGGTAGAAGTTAACTATATTCTGAGAACGATCTTGACAAACAATTACAAGGGGTATAGTTCTTTACAAAAATTCTTAAAAAGTAGCGTTGCGCTACATACCTAATTTTCCATCAAAATTACATAACTATATTCTGAGAACGATCTTGACAAACAATTACAAGGGGCATAGTTCTTTACAAAAATTCTTAAAAACTAGCATTGCGCTACATATAGCGAGTGGCTGGCGAGCACACCGCTTCTTTCAAAGTGTTAATTCATACCTCGCTTACAGCGACCTCCTCTCATGTCTCGCTAGCTACGACTGCCTGTCTCACATCTTACTCGCAACTGCTCGCTTCTAACGCTCAATGCTACAAAAGTGCGGTCTCGCCGCCAACAATGGTTTTTGGTGCAGACAATCCCTGCTACCATTACAGATGCATTACTGCGCGCTGTTTCCCGCTCTTTCTCAAAATGTATCTATGCGCGGTTTCCCGCTCTTTCTCAATAATACACAATGCAATTTAATTAATAAAACAATTTAAATAAGAAACAGTTCAGATAATTACATGCTAAAACAGTTTAAATACGCCTATTACATAATTACATATGCCGCTACTCGGCTTTCTTAAAATTTTACTACGTTGTTGAGTCATATGGACTCAACATAAGTATAAAATTTGATTATAGAAAATAGTTTGAACAAAGTGTATACACAAATGCTGTCATGCGAAATGATTTGTCTATCTCTAATAAAGAGAATATGTAAATAGAAAGGGTTTTAGTAGGAATTGTACATCAAGTAAAATTTGGTTCCCTTAAATTTAACAACAAGAATAAGAGTAAATGTGAAAATCAATATACAGATCATATGAAGCAATTGAAAGTTTACATTATGAAACATTTAATTCAAATTGGCATCTCTTAGTACCACAATTAAGGAAGGTACAAAAGGAATTGGATAGCATGGTCAAAGCACTGGCAACTGTCTGTGAATGCACTCAAAAGTCTGTTCCTTTCCCTCACATAGCACAACACCAGGTTTCGCCATGTGGTTCCATCATCGCCTTGCTCCATAGTTTTAGTGTACCCAAACACTAAGTACGTCGTCGAATAGCCTGAGTTGCCGCAGCCACATCAGGATTAAGTTCCATCTCCAATGGTCCATTAAGGTTGGTGGTGTGCATCTTGGTATGCAAACACCTATTGTCGTACATCATACTGTGGTGTGTATCTAGGTATGCAGGCACCAATTGACATACATCGGGCTGTGGTGTGCATCTAGGTATGCAAACACCTCGTCGAGAACATCATTGGTTGAAGTCACGTGTTTCAATATGTTGGAAAATAAAACTTTTTGACCG
Organism: Schistocerca gregaria; assembly: GCF_023897955.1. NCBI lineage: Eukaryota > Metazoa > Arthropoda > Insecta > Orthoptera > Acrididae > Schistocerca > Schistocerca gregaria. Next base: position 349,718,816 of record NC_064922.1, on the reverse strand, counting down.
AATAGTTTTCTTACAATCGGATTGTAAATACAGTAAAATTTGCTCAAAATCGAATCGCCTGGGACTAAAATAATTTTCCGAATTGGACAGGTTTCCAGATTACACAAAACTCACTGGGCTACGTAAAGTTTGCCAGGTATCATGCACAAAAGTACAGTAAATTTGTTTAATTATGCATATACTGTATTTATGTACCTTCCTTCCAGCAGACTAGATGTTCATTTACTGTATGTTCGACAATAGAACACTAGAATATTACACTAATTGATTTAACTCATAGCTAACACGGCATTTCTTTAAATCCGTTTATTGTTGAACTGCATGTACATACAAATTATTTCCATGTTTATTTGCTTTACATTTCACTTTTTTCGCTCATATCAAGGAGGGAAACTTGCTTAAATTGAGTGTTCAAAACTGTTTCTCCTAGAAAATTTTTGCGCTCTGCAATAGTTCAACAAGTTGGGAGAATTTGGGTGTGCTGCAAAATGCATAACGTCGTTTGTACATGCAATAGCTTCTTCAGGCGTTTTAATTTTTTTAGGGGCATCATTTTGTTCTTCTTCCTTTGTTTCTTCTTCATCATCCTTTGTGTTCCGGATGTCTATTAAATCTATTGCTGAAGTGAAAGTGGAGTGAGTGGACAGAAAGTCACCGCTTCGAATAAAATCACCTGCACAGCGGCCGGCAGCACTTGATGACAGTTTCGGGTTTAATTTCCTTTATTGCCAAACCAATCCATTTTTCTGCATCCAGGACAGAAACTAACCGTGCAACAGCAAACGCTCTTTCGGCCTCTTCAACACAAAGAATAAGAAATTGCATCAGTAATCACCTATAATGACATTTAAATGTGTAAATAACCCCCTGGTCCATGGGTTGTGTGAGGCTGGCTGAACCTGGAGGGAACGAAGCCAATTTCTCGTTTGATAACGTTACTTTCGGGTAGCAGGTTGCATTGTCTATGAAAAGGAGAACTTGGCCATTTCCTTTTTTTCATTTTGGCATTGAAAGAGCCCAGTCTTTCTTCCATAAGACCACTCACCATCCACGCCTTTTTATTGCTTCGCCATGTGAGTAGAAGTTTACTGATGTCTATGTCTTTGAAACAAAGCGATTTTGCCGCCTTTCCAGTCACCACTAGCTTCTGAATTTCACTAGCATGTTTGCATACAGCACTTTTCGCCTCTAACTGCAAGCGATTTTGAAGGCAGCGCGCGATAAAACAGTCCATTTTCATCGGCATTGAGCGCGTCTTTCGTGTCATAATTCACAATGAAGTTGGACAGTATAGTCTTCCATTCTGTTGCTGCACTTTCCTGCACATCCTTAGCTTCTCCACACCCTTCATTCCGCTCGATTTTCTGCCTAGCTTTTAAACTGTCCAAGCTCTTTAGCGACTTTCAGAGCCTCACTTTACAGCATGAACCAGTTAAAGGTATATATTTGCCCGAGGACTTACGAACCATTCCCACACCATTTCGTTAATTTCTTCATTTCTGGTCTTCTTCGCCTTCCTTTTCATCTGCCCGTTCTCTTTCATCCATTCACCCCAAATCTTTTCCTTGTTTCTTAAAGTCCCATAAATTTGCGTTTTGCCGCATTTGAAAAGCAACATAATTTCGAGCACAGGGAATTTTTCCATGTCAAACGCCTACATTGCATTAATATTTTCGGAACATACGTACTGTATCTCTTAAAGTGCTACTAGTTAGCTGAAAATGAAATAAAATAATGACCTTGCCGGCTAAAACCATTGTTTGACGGAACAATACCCACCTCTTTCACTGTGCACATTCCGTCGCCAATAATGAAGAAAACGAGAAAGCCGACAAACAGAGCGCTGACGAACGAACCGTTTTATTTTATGTACTGTACCAACAGTGAGTGTAACTTATTCGTTGTTGCACAGAGCGGCGCGGTTTAGGTTCGCACCAGAAGCGCCGCGCTGCGCCGATCCTCTCTTCTTGGTTTTGTGCGGCTTAACAGTGGTGTGAAAGTTAACGTTCTTGTACAGTCGTGAATAACTAATGAACTGTAATACAGTAGTACTGTATAGGCTCTTTTCCGCATAATATAATATATATGTTCTAAGATTTGCTTTCCGTTTCCGCGTTAGGCATATTCCGCTTTATACAAAAAAATCAGCATATAAAAGTGCACTGAATGCGTCGGAACTGAAATATGTGTACGGTTTTTGGTAGATTTCTGAATTATTCATGTCCCGATTTGAGCAGGTTTTACTGTATTTTATAAGGGACAGAAGGCCGTCTCTAAGCACAGGCGCCGGCCGCTATGCCCAAGCGGTTCTAGGAGCTTCAGTCAGGAACCGCGCGATCGCTACGGTCTCAGGTTCGAATCCTACCTCGGGCATGGATGCGTGTGATGTAATTAGGTTAGTTAGGTTTAAGTAGTTCAAAGTTCTACGGGACTGATGACCTCAGATGTTAAGTCCCATAGTGCTCTGGGCCATTTGAACCATTTTTTTCAGCACAGGCACCAGTATTTAGCGAGCCGTACAGCCGTAACAAAAGCCGCCGTCAGCACAGAATGTAGAGAGCACGACTTGAGTAGAGAAATGGTTAAGTATGAGATGTACGCTGTTAAGGTCAGTTTGTCCCTAGAGATTAGTTGACTGTCCGTGCGGTAGCCGCGGTGATCAGTGCAACAGCCACTTTCTCAGAGAGCATCCGGCGTCGTTCTCCGTACCTAACGGTAGGCTGGAACAGCGACCGTCGGCCACTGCCGCAGGCATCGCTCTCCAGGCCTGGCGCTGTGTCGCGGCATCGAGACGCAGAGTGCTGGAGCGGCACGCCCGCTGGAGTCCGCGGTCCAGCGCCGGCCGCGGGCCGGAGGCCGCCGCCCTCCCCAGTGTATCGACCTCTGGAAAGGTCACCTGAATGTTACCCCGTGACGTAGCCTCGTGCGCACGCTGCCTGCCCGCCGGCCATCGGGGTACCGGGAGGTGGTGCGCTCGTGTCCGCTCTCCACGCTGCTCACGGAGGCGGTCTCTGCATTCCGAATCGAGTAAAGCGTTCACTGGGTACGCCGGGCGGACACTCGAGGTCAAGTACTTCTTCCCATCAGACACTCATCTAGTAGATTGTAGTTCATTCTTTCGAACTGCTAGCTTTGTGACTGAAGTTAATTACTGAATTTTGCGCACTAGCATTGTGATTGGCGTTAATTATTGGATTTTCTGTTCTTAATCGCAGTGAAAGCTGCTGTGGACGATAGAAAATTCAGTGTTGAAAATTATTGCCACATTGGCGTAAAAAGTACGAAACATCCTGAAGCAGTATTACACTACTGGCCATTAAAATTGCTACACCACAGAGATGACGTGCTACAGACTCGAAATTTAACCAACAGGAAGAAGATGCTGTGATACGCAAGTGATTAGCTTTTCAGAGCATTCAAACAAGATTGGCGCAGGTGGCGACACCTACAACGTGCTGACATGAGGAAAGTTTCCAACCGATTCCTCATACACAAACAGCAGTTGACCGGCGTTGCCCGGGGGAAACGTTGTTGTGATGCCTCGTGTAAGGAGGAGAAATGCGTTCCATCACGTTTCCGGCTTTGATAAAGGTCGGATTGTAGTCTATCGCGATTGCGGTTTATCGTATCGCGACAGTGCTGCTCGCGTTAGTCGAGATCCAATGACTGTTAGCAGAATAAGCAATCGGCGGGTTCAGGAGGGTTATACGGAACACCGTGCTGGATCCCAGCGGCCTCGTATCATTAGTAATCGAGATGGGCAGGTATCTTATCCGCTTGGCTGTAAAGCATCGTGCAGCCACGTCTCGATCCCTGAGTCAACAGAAGGGGACGTTTGCAAGACAACAACCATCTGCACGAACAGTTCGACGACTATTGCAGCAGCATGGACTATCAGCTCGGAGACCATGGCTGCGGTTACCCTTGACGCCGCATCACAGACAGGAGTGCCTGAGATGGTGTACTGAACGACGAACCTGGGTGCACAAATGGCAAAACGTTATTTTTTCGGATGAATCCAGGTTCTGTTTACAGCATCATGATGGTCGCATCCGTGTTTGGCGACTTCGCGGTGAACGCACGTTGGAAGTGTGTATTCGTCATTGCCATACTGGCGTATCACCCGGCTTGATGGTATGGGGTGGCATTGGTTACACGTCTCGGTCACCTCTTGTTCGCATTGACGGCAGTTTGAACAGTGGACGTTACATTTCAGATGTGTTACGACCTGTGGCTCTACCCTTCATTTGATCCCTGCGAAACCCTACATTTCAGCAGGATTATGCACGATCGCATGTTGCAGGTCCTGTACGGGCCTTTCTGGATACAGAAAATGTTCGACTGCTGCCCTGGCCAACACATTCTACAGATCTCTCACCAATTTTAAACGTCTGGTCGATGGTGGCCGAGCAACTAGCTCGTCACAAGACGCCAGTCACTACTCTAGATGAACTGTGGTATCGTGTTGAAGCTGCATGGACAGCTGTATTTGTACAAGCCATCCAAGCTCAGTTTGACTCAATGCCCAAGCGTATCAAGGCCGTTATTACGGCCAGAGATGGTTGTTCTGGTTACTGATTTCTCAGAATCTATGTACCCAAATTGCGTGAAAATGTAATCACATGTCAGTTCTAGTATAATATATTTGTCCAATGAATACCCGTTTATCATCTGCATTTCTTCTTGGTGTAGCAATTTTAATGGCCAGTAGTGTACTTCGTGCCAGACCAGGTTCGGAACAGAAGCATTGATATTCGTGGCAAATGTTCTTTGCGAGTGAGTTCTACAAGCATGGTTCACGAGCCGTCCTCATAACTTTACTGACTGGGGATGGACAAAAATATGGAAACAGAGGGTGGAATGCATTGTTGATTGAACATAAATGCAGATGTAGCCAAGCCTGACGTTGCGCTATTTTACTTGACCCAGAACGACACCTGTGCGATGTTCTCAATACGTTGCAAGCGTCAGTCGTGGTCAGAATAGTGTCATAACTAGTCGCGACCGCATTATGTCGGCCCTAAGTGAATTCGAACATGTGAACATTGTTGGCGTTCGAATGGCGGGTGCTTCCGTAACCAAGGTAGCCGAAGTTGCTTCTTCGACATACAGATTGAACAGTAGGGGTGAAAGACTATCTCTCTGTCTTACCACTCAATCTACAGGCCACAAGTGGTCCATCGAGACCATCCGACCGCCGTGTCATCCTCCGAGGAGGTTACGGATAGGAGGGGCATGGAGCCAGCACACCTCTCTCCCGGTCGTTATGATGGTATTCTTGACCGAAGCCGCTACTTTTCGGTCGAGTGGCTCCTCGATTGGCATCACGAGGCTAAGTGCACCCCAAAAAATTGCAACACTCATCCAAGTGTAGGCCATGCCCGACTGCGCTTAACTTCGGTGATCTCACGGCAACCGGCCTATCCACTGCGGCAAGGCCGTGGCCTATATCTCTCTCTTACACCCTTTTTAATCTGAGGACTTCGTTCTTGGTCGTCCACTCTGATTATTCCCTCTTGGCTCTTGTACATATTGTATATTACCAGTTCTCCCTATAACTTACCCATATTTTTTTCGCCGGCCGAGGTGGCCGAGCGGTTCTAGGCGCTACAGTCTGGAACCGCGTGAGCGCTACGGTCGCAGGTTCGAGTCCTGCCTCGGGCATGGATGTGTGTGATGTCCTTAGGTTAGTTAGGTTTAAGTAGATCTAAGTTCTAGGGGGCTGATGACCTCAAAAGTTAAGTCCCATAGTGCTCAGAGCCTATTTTTTCTCAGAATTACGAATATCTTACACCATTTTACATTGTCGATCATGTTTTGCAGGACGACAAATCTTAATAACGTCTCTTGATTTTTCTTTAGTCTTGCTTCCATTATCAACAGCAACGTCAGCTTTGCTTCTCTGGTGTCTTTACCGTTCCCAAGGCCAAACTAATCACCCAAGACATCCTCAATTTTCTTTTCCATTCTCCTGTATATTATTCTCGTAAGCAACATTCAAATTGAAGAAGAATTACGTCATCTCCTAAATGGAATGAGCATTCTTAGGAGTACAGAAAATGGACTGAGAGTTAATAGAAGAAAGACGAAAGTAATGAGAAGTGGAAGAAGTGAACACAGCGGGAAACATAACATCAGGATTGATGGTCAGGAGGCAGATGAAGTTAAGGAATTTACTACCTACGCAGCAAAATAGCCAATGACAGAGGGAGCAAGGACATCAAAAGCAGACTAGAATTGGCAAAAAGGGCATTCCTGGCCAAGAGAAATCTACTAGCATCAAACATAGGCCTTAATTTGAGGAAGCAGTTTCTGAGAATGTACGTTTGGAGCACATGGACCCTGGGGAAACCAGAACACAAGAGAATCGAAGCATTTGAGATGTGGTGCTACAGATGCTTGTAGAAAATTAGGTGGACTGATCAGGTAAGGAATGAGGTGGTTCTCCGCAGAATCGGAAGAGAAAGGAATATATGGAAAACACTGACAAGGAGAAGGGATAGGATGATAGAATATTTGTTAAGTCATTAGGGAATGACTTCCATGGTACTAGAGAGAGCTTCAAAGGGTGAAAATTGAAGGCAGAGATTGGAATACATCTAGTAAATAGTTGCGGGTGTAAGTTCCAAGTGGTACTCTCATATTGGCAGTGGAGAGGAATTCGTGGCGGGCCGCATCAAACCACTCACGAAAAAAAAAAGACTGAACTTATATGTAACAACGTAATCGACAGGGAACTGCATATGTTAGCAATGAAGTTACAGAAGTTCATGAATCTTTATGTGTTGGGCTGCTGAAGACAAATGGAAGGACACTAAAGCAAATAAACACTGAGCTGTAGTGGTGTTTGTTTGTAATCGAATTTCCGTTTGTGAAAATAAGTTTATCAAATGGCTAGAAAGTTAGCAGTCGGTTTTCTAACTAGATTTGAATTGTGGTGGTGAGACTCCGATATTTATTGAGGCAGCCTTTAAATAAAAGGGAGGATGCTTCACAGTGAATGGAAAGGCGTATGGTTGGAATTACTTTTAGCGACAGGGACATCTACATCTACATCTACATCTACTTGATTACTCTGTTATTCACAATAAAGTGTCTGGCAGGGGGTTCTCTCTACCGTTCCACTCTCGAACGAGGACTTAAATTTCATGTGCGTGATATGATTTCTCTTATTTTATCGTGATGATCATTTCTCTCTATGTAGGTGGGTGCCAGCAGAATGTTTTGGCAATCGGAGGAGAAAACTGGTGATTGAAATTTCATGAGAAGATCCCGTCGCAACGAAAAACGCCTTTGTTTTAATGATTGCCACTACAATTCACGTATAATATCTGTGACACTATCTCCCCTATTTTGCGATAATACAAAACGAGCTGCCCTTCTTTGTACTTTTTCGATCTCATCCGTCAGTTTCACCTAATGCGGATCCCACACCGCACTGCAATACTCCAGAATAGGGCGGACAAGCGTAGTGTAAGCAGTCTCTTTGGTAGACCTGTTGCACCTTATAAGTGTTCTGCCAATGAATCGCACTCTTTGGTTTTCTCTACCCACAATATTATCTATGTGATATTTCCAATTTAGGTTACTTGTAATTGTAATTCTTAAATATTTAGTTTAATTTATAGCCTTCAGATTTGTGTGACATATCGCGTAATCGAAATTTAGCTCATTTCTTTTAGTACTCATGTGAATAACGTCACACTTTTCTTTATTCAGGGTCAATTGCCACTATTCGCACCACACAGATATCTTATCTAAATCATTTTGCAAGTAGTTTTGATCACCTGATGACTTTACAAGACTGTAAATGACAGCAACATCTGCTAACAATCAAAGACGGCTATTCAGATTGTCTCCTATGTCGTTAATATAGATCAGGAACAATAGAGGGCCTATAACACTTCCTTGGGGAACGTCGGATATTACTGTAATGGAATGCAAATGGAAGTGGATGTGATTTGTAGGAAGGTGAATGGATGCTAGATGACCAAGGTTGTTCTTTGTGGGATTCCAGGACATAAAAGACGTAGACTATTTTGTAATTGGTGGTATACAACTTACAAGAGAACAATCTAATCCTTTATGGCGAATCCTGCCACGAAATTTTTTATATAAGAAGAATACGCCAACAGAAACAGTGTTGAAATTCTAGCTGCTAAGAAACACTTTAAGTATTCTTTTTTTAATTTTGAAAATTCCCAAGTTCGTAGCTCGCCAGGTGGCTGGAGTAATGTATACCCAATACCGTAGCTGTAGAAGAAATAAGTGCACAACACGGCAGGCGCACATCTTTGATTGACGGTGCATCGGTAAACAAATAACACAACACAAGGTGACCTTAATTTGTAAAGTGAACTGCAGTTTCCACTCAATGTTTCAATGACGCATTTGTTCACAGTTACTATCTGCTTGATCTGCTACTCATTCAGTATCCATAATAATTAGCAGTTAAGTTTGTAGTATCGCTATGTGTTAACAGTAGAGGTAAAACTGAATTAATTTTCCTTATGTTTTCTTAATTTATGCTTTCTAACAGCATCTGTCTTTATACATGTCCTAGAGTTTCACAGTATGTGGTATCAAATCAGTGTTTTCAACGTTGCAAAGCTAAAACAAGAAGAATGTGCTATCCAATAGGAATCATCTACTTCTCCTGAAGTCCTATATATGTGTTATTTTTTAGTTAATTTTTCGGACATTCATTCGTTAGAAACAGTGGAAATGTTAAGAGAAACAGTCAGTTACTCTGACAGTTCCATGAATTGTGGTTCGAACAATGACTGCTGTGCAGTAGCAAAAATACAATACTTCTCTAGGCCAAAGCAAACATGGAAAGTAACAGCTGTCAGTGTCGAAGGACAGGCTGTACATTCTTTGGTTAAGCGAAGTAGGGAGAAAACACTTAATGTTAAGCTTTCTCCAAAGCCGGTTTATGTTCGCAAAAATTGAAAGCGAATTGTACACACGACAGTAAGTTTTACACGAAGTAAGAAATATGCACCAAAATGAAACTCGCGAAAGTGTGAAAAATACAGAACTGTTCGTGAGAGTCAATGCACCATTACCGACGGAAATCTACGAGACTACGACTGAGATGAACATTACTGGTTTCCAGGCTTCCTCAGCCCGGTTAAACACATTCTGGAAATTATCCGTAAAGCGAAGCCGCAAAATTACATTGTTTACTTCAAGTAATCATGTAGAGGAAATGTCATTAATAGGGAGTACTGAAGACAAATTAAGTGTGTAAGGCCAGTCTGTCAGACTTTTTGTAAGAATTGCGTGCAAACGGCCCTATATAGTTTCGAGCGAAAAAGGACGGAGTAGCTTGAGCAGTCGATGCTATGTGAGCGATGACATAATCGTATACAACAATGTCAGGAATATGTATCAGCTGAGGACTAAAGGGCTTAATTGATTCGGATTCCCTCCTCGGAACCAATAGTGTAATTCAGCCCGTCACAAAATTTTTTTCGACAATGTAAACTATTTTTCAGAAAACTGTCGGACAATGCAATCTCCTACAACTCTTTGTCATTTCAAATTCACCAGCTCGACATTATCGTTAAACTTGGTCATTTGTGCGTTCTCAGTTTGAATCATCACATTTTATGACTTTGACCAAGTATGCCTGATACGCAGAACATTATGCAGAACAACGGCCACGAGCAATTCTTCCCCCATCCCAGTTCTGTATAAATAAAAAAAATATTTTTTTTTCTGCCTTAGGGACCTGTCTTGTATAAGGGAAATGTTTGGTTTAGTCAGCCAACACAGATTTCGCATGTTTGTGACGACTACAGGGAATATTCAAGAAGCTGTTTCATTGTTAGTAAAATGCACATTATCCCAAAATTGTCATAAGAACTTTGCTACCGGAAGTTTTAGAAAATACTTCGTGTCAACAAGTAGAAGTCCTAATTCATGGAAGCCGTCTGTAATGTAACTTAATACACTACCTTGATTCTGTATCATCTGTCAGTCACGTAAGTCACAATTACATCTTCAGCAGATTAGCTGTCAACGTGAATTGCAAGTTATTCAAAAAAAAAAAATTACGACTTGAGATATTTTTGGTGTAGTTTAAGTGGTTACAAATCGCTTATGTGCACTTTGGACTTCTTGCTACGTGTGAGAGCTCTTGTCATGGCTGTGTCTGTTTATTCGCCTGATCGCGCGCGGGTCTGTATAAACCACTGTGATAAAGAGTTCTTTGTGCGGAAAAACTGAGTAATTTTAAGAAATTTCTAAAAATACTTGGGGTACAGCTTAGCGACTAAAATTTTCATAGTGCTTGTTTCTATGTGTGATAAATTTCATGGCAGGTTTTGACATTGATGACTGGACCATTACCTTGTATCACATTAGAAAACAAGAAGCGCAAGGTGGTTGTATATAGTTAAACATGGCAGAACATATAAATCTCTAGGAGAGGCCTTAATTTAACGATTGGTATCAAATGATTGATAATGTTACTGGTAAGGACTTTGCGACGATACAAATCACGTGAAAGTGTATGTCAACTAAATGTGGATTGTCCCAAATATCTTCAGTCTTTTACAGGTTGTGTTTTCTGAGAGCAATCAGCCTCGTCATGCCAATTTAGGAGCTACTCGATCCAACAGTAGAGGCTCCAGTCAAAGAAAACCATCATAACGACCGGGAGAGCGGTGTGCTGACCACACGCCCCTCCTTTCCGCATCCTGAGCGGAGGATGATTTGGCAGTCGTATGGTGCCGATGAACCACATGTGACCTGAAGACGGAGTGCTTTACAGGTTGTGTGGGTATAGGTTACATGAGCATAGTCATAGGTCAATAAAATTGTGTCCAAAGATTCACTGAGGTTTGTTTTTACGAAATACAATGGTGGTAGGACATCACTATAGACTTTCAGCTATTGTTTAATTTATTCCAGTAAGAAAGTTAATTTCTGCACACCCTGATCACCAAATTTATTAGGGCGATCAGTACATGTACCACAACTGCAGCGAGCCTACTGCATAGTATCACCATGTGACATAGATGTGTGGAGAATTTGGTACTGTTACTGGAGTAGATCTTGCAGAAGATTATGTTCGTTAATCATCAAGACCCAGCTGTGAAATCGCTAACTCTTAATACACAGATACCTCCAGGTACGACGTGTTACTTCTCCGTCAAAGCCTTACCTATCTTGGTGAAGGAGTAATGTACCAACGACATCGTTCATCATTATAAAGATGTGTAGTTTAAAATTTTTGTTTTGATTCCAATATGTGATACCGAATTCACTGCCGCCCAGGTTCCATCGTCCTCACGTATACACACGGAACATTTTGGAAGTAATCAAAAATTTACTCAAGTACACACAATAAACACCGTCAGTAGCATTTATGTTTAAATGTAAATAGCAAACAAATTGAATAATTATGTAATCATAGTCCGTTATTTAGGGAATACTGTAATTCATTACAGAATGTGAATAACAGCTACCAGGTACTGGCAGTCCGCTGTGATATTTGTGCAAGACACCAACACTTTTCTCCTGTAAATAATATTAGTGGTTACCTGGCAACATACAGCCTATTGTCATTAATATTCACTCTCAAATTTTTTCTTTGCTGTAAGTGCCTGTACTGGATAAAAGATATTGGCAGGAGTTCTTAAGTAGACAGTCTTTTGTTTTTATGTTTCTTCTGATTTACTTGATCTCTTTGTACTAATTAGCATTCACTTTTATTGGAGCACGTAGTGAAATCTTGCGTGCGCCAACGTAGTACACACCTTGGTTCTTTATTCGCGACTCGACGATGTCGGTTATTCACAGTAAATAACATCTAGCTTAGACCAAAGTATTCACATGTCCCATCATATAACTCAGGACCACGTACCTTGCTACGAGTTATATATTCCGGTACGTGATTATCGAAAACCGACCGAGTTCTGTTATTTTTCTGAGACACAATGACAGCCACCAAAGACAATCCCCGTTAATTAATGCAGTTCAACACTAGTAACGGGTGTTCCTATATATTTTTAAAAATAGTTGACCCGCCCGAATACTCGAGAGCGTCAGTACGCTTCGACCGGGATTCTGGGAGATACGCCGGCCAGGATCGAATCCACCCGGCCGATTTACGACGCCCAGGCCACTGTTCCAGCCAGCCTCGATATGGTATTTAGTCGGTTTCTCACATCCCAGTAGGTGAATACTGGGCTGATACTCAGTCCTGCCTCAGTTACATGATGGGTAACACTGGACGCAGACAGTTGGAGTACACGAATTCCTTCCCGTCAGTTGGGTCACTAAATCCAAATTAACATGCCGACCAGGTGAATATGGGGGATAAGGACCAGGAAAAAGAAAAGGACATTTTTCTACTTGCCACTCCACCGTAATTCCAAACACACATTACGTAAACAACAATTAATAATTATCATATGGCTGCCAGCAAGAAATGTACGACGTTGTAAACATATGTAAACATTGTCTATATTCTAAAATTAACGTTAATGCTATTTTCCAGTCATCTTTTTCTGAACTGGATATACAGGGTGCTTATAATTAAAGTTAAACTTTCAAAAAGCCTTAGAAATAACACCACTGGCATAATGACGTCAAGTTGCAACGGAATATTGTCGGAGAAGGAGTAAAACTACGGCAGAATGAAAAAATAGTACAAAAGTTGATCATTAGAAGGCGCTGTATGTGCCAGAATGCGTAAATGAAAACACCTGTCATGCGAACGTCCCATTCCAGTTTTTATAAACACGCCGGGTACACGGCTTTTCCTTCTTTCGCGTCTGTGACGTTCGCCATGTGTCTCTCACTGCAGGATCGTACTCTGCTTGTAAAGCTCTACTACAAGAATGATGACTGTTGCACACGTCGCTGTGCAAAAGGTCCGGTCACTGAATGGTTTGAGAAAAGGTTTTGGTCCGATGACTGCCGTGGGTCTGGAGAAAATGATTCGGAAATTAGGAAAGACAGGTTCCTTCGGTGTGCAATGTGGTAGAAGGAGGAAATGAATTGATTATTCGATGTGAGTGGGAGCAGTTGCCACAGCAATGCAGGAGGAGACGAGTGGTGGTGCGCAAACTTGTACTGCATGTAGGATTGCCCGATCATTGGACATACCCGTGAGCGCTGTACGTGAAGTCCTACGAAACATCGTTCTTTGTTATCGATTCAAAATTACCCATGTACACGAGTTGATTCCTGTTGACCTGCCAGCAAGAGAGACCTTTGGTTTAGAATTTCTTACTCGCATGGAAGTGGACAATGATTGGCCGTGGAAGGTCTGACAGGAAATGTCAATACTCAGAAATGTCGGATATTGATAACGGAAAATCCACACGCAAATCAACCAGTACCATTTCATCCTGAAAAGGTCACTGTGTGGTGTGAGTTTACGGCATCTCTTATCATAGGGCTATATTTTTTCGAATAGACATGTGCTTCAGGTCCTGTTAGCTATACCGTCACTGGTAAGCGCTATGAGTGCCTTTTGCGCAACCACGTCATTCCAACTTTGCAACAGCGTCATTTTTATGCAAGATGGCGCACCGCGGTACATTGAAAATCCGATCAAGCAGCTGCTAAAGTGCCATTTCGGAAATGCTAGAATTATCAATAGCCATTTCTCTACAGCCTGGCCGTCGGGATCATCTGATCGTCATCCATGTGTCTTGTGGCTGTGGGGCTATCTGAAAGATGTGTTCAGTGTTCCGATTGCAAAGTTAGCTGCATTGAAGGCACGCAATGCACAAAACATTCTGAACGTGTCCCCGGAAATCCCCGGAAACATTTCGATCAGTTGTGGAACATGCTGTTTCTCGATCTGAGCTTGTTGCAGAAAACGGTGGACGGCATATTGAAAGTTATTTGCGCCAGTCATACGGAAACTAGGAATGCAGTTTGTGGCCTCAGGACAGTTAAAAACCGATGTGAGCTATGCTTCTTATGCGGTTTTTTGCCTCAGGACAATCAAAAACCGGATTTTCGCATCCAATGTTATATGACCTTGCCGTGGTGGATCGGCTTACGTGACTAACAGTGCCACATCTGTGAACCATAGCACACTGGGTAGTACTGTTTATTTAACGTCAAACGTACACCTTAGGCATTGTTGTATGATTCATTTGTCATTTGTATTCGACCACTATTAAATTATGATGCTTACAGCGCCATCTATTGCTAAATTCTTCAACTACTTATTTTTCTCGTGTCATATGTTTTCCCCCTTCTCGTTCAATATTCCGTTGCAATTTGACGTCATTCTGACCAGTGGCTTTTTTTCTACACCAGTTTGAACGTTAACTTTAATTATAATCAGCCTTCATACAAAATAAATGTCTTTAAATAGCGTGAAGTATAGTTAGTTAATTTATTCTCAGTTCTGAAGACAGTATGATCTCAGATTCTATAATAAGCGAAGCGTTCATTTGCTTTTGTGTTCTAAACCTTTTTATAGTAGTTGTGTTTCTTCATCCTTAAGTTTCGTATCTGTGAAGTTTATGAGACGCGGGTAGTAGTGGTGTGCGTGTCTCTGTCTGATTAAGGTGAGTACTTGTTTGTCCAGAAGTGTCTTTACGCCGGAAACAATGCAGACAACATGTATATGATGCCAAGTCAAGAATTTCCTGGAGGCCTTCACTTGAAGTAGCAAAATATCCATCCGAAGCTTCATCACGTGATTCAACTCATCAGTTTTAATAGATGTTGTAAATTTAATAATCTTTTACGGAAGTATGTCAGCATAAAAGAACGATTGCACTTAGGAGACACTAAAACTAACAGCACCCCTCTCTGCTATATACTGAATAGAGTTGAAGAACATCCCTGTAAGCCATACAGCAGTTAAAGCGGAGACAGGATAAGAAACTATGGACACTTATGAACAATCGAATACAGTCAAACACTCCAACAGGCAGAGACATACACATCAGTTCCACACACGTCGCATAAACCTCACAGAACCAAGCTTAAGAATGAAGAAACACAGCTACTGAAGAAAGGTTTTAAACACAAGGAAATCGCAAAAATAAGTAAATATTTCACAGAAAATCTGATCACAGAATCTGAGAAAGTACTTTCTCAATAATAGAGGAAGGGAACATCAACATAAGGCTAACAAGAAAATTAGCAGGCAAAGAAGTTAAAAACACCATAAATACAATACGTGAACACAATAAAATCAGACATATAAAAACAGAAGGTAAAAATCTGAGAATACTTAGAGGAAAACTACAAATTTTTAAGAAAAGAAATTAGTAGGCAAAGAAATTAAAAACATCACAGAAACAATACATGAACACAATAAAATCAGATAAAAACAGAAGGTAAAAATCTGAAAATCCTTAGACGAAAACTACAAATTTTTAAGAAAAGAAACGTATTGTTATAATGAACACTGAAGATGCTTTAGAATGAAGCGAAACGCGTTTGGCCTTCGTAAGACTTTCATTACAGTTGCAAAATATAGTATCTATCCTATACAACTTCTTCAACATGTTTATTTACTGTTGTACACGTTAAATGGCACAATCAGCGCGTACGTATCATGTTTCAGTCATTTCCAATTATAACCCATACAGGTGAAATTGTGTATTTCTTTCTCTCGATACTTCTGTGTATCGAATACGACTAAAACGGCCGCCGATAATACAAGGCTAAAACTCCCTTACATCAAAGCCTTAGTAGTTTCTCTAAGCAGTACGTTATTAACTTTTAGATTCTTCCAGAAACTGTGTGTAATGGAAGTAGAAAGTACTGCACAATGCTAAAATCTAAAAACGGATTACACACCCCTGTGTTACTTATACGTGCATATGCAAATAACACGGTCTCTCTCCCCGTGCTGTGTGTGTGTGTGTGTGTGTGTGCGTGTGTGTGTGGACAGGGAGTGCCGCCCTCCACCCTGCTGAATAATGCGACAGGCTGGGTGCAGCCCCAACAGGAGCTAATTACAACCGGCTTCTCGCCTCTGTGCGCCTGCACAGGTGCTTTGCAGGTCGTGTGAGCGACTATCAAATGGCGTTCTGAAACGTGTGAAGCCGCAGACAAAGCCTCTAAAGGGTCTAAAAGGTAACTGACGACTACTGTTTTAAGTTCGACACGTCTGTGAGTTACACAAATGTAGGATGCATGAAACTAACCGCCTGCTTGCTTGTTCCGCAAATCACTGTGAACTGTGAGGCAGAAATGTCTGTTTCTAGTACCGGACGTTGATGCTTTTTAGCGACCGTTTTACACTGGAACAGGGAAGTGGTAGGTGTGGGTTGAACAAGGAGTTATACCCCCAGATTATGCAGGAAATACAGGAAAAAGTATTCGCAGTTGCGAATATGAACCACCTTTGGCTGTATATTAGAACGACGACAGTAATAGATTGTGCTGGACCGAGACAGGAACCCGGATTGCCAGCTCTACGAGAACGGTATGTCCGAAGGAACACTGCAGAATAGCGGAGAGTAGTACACAGTGGAACTTGTTATACAGTGAAAAATCCTATTTCAGATCTTTCTAGTAACATTTGTTCGTCATTTTGGTATCAGTACATGTTGATCTGTATCAGACACATCCTTGACTGTAATGCTGGAAAATTTTCTGAGTTGTGTTCTACTTTACATGTTGTTGTATCTTTCTGGTAGTTCAGAAATTACAATTAACATTTCCTTGTAAATATTTCTCATAGTACATACAGCTAAGGAAATTGGCTGTCTTTTGATCAAATAAACACTTTAAGCTATATATGGACCAGTTTTAGATGTGGTAAATATGCAGTTTATGAATCTTAACTAATTTTGTAGTTGATACTATGTTTAGCACACACTGAACCACTTGTACACGGTACACAGTGAACCATTGTAGACTCATGGAAGCTGACACACTCAAGCTTATGACAATGTATCAAGTTGCAGAATGTATTGGTGAAAGTTTTCTTCAGGCAGTGGGCAGCAAGTGTAACTTCTTGATTTAGAAAGTGTAGAGCTTATCCACTTAACGTCAACATCTTTGATGTATTGGTTTTCGTTATGTCTGCAGTTTCAGACCACATTGTAAATTCTGATGGTGTACCTAATTGAGTAAAGTTCCTCAAAACGCTTTGAAAGATAATATATGAAATGCTGAGACAACCAGGTGCAGTTTATATACAATAATGCAGCACAAAATGATAACACCACCAGCGAATCATATATCTCACCGAAGATGTCCCTTGGTTTCCCAAAAGCTCCTCCTACAAGAACAACTACGCACTCAAAGGGGGAAGAACCATATTGGCTTCATCATTTGAGAAAGAGGCTACAGAAGATAATACTTAAGGAAAAAATAAAATAAGAAGAAAAGAGGAAAGAAGTGTGAAGATAGACAGCAACAAGAAAATTAACCAACGTTTACGTAAAAGGGATTAAACCGGATTAAAGGGAAACTGTTTAAAAAATCTATGAAGATGCCATCCAATGAATCACTGGACAGATCGTCACTAGACATTTTTAATTTTAACTAGTATCTTGTGACTGGTAGCTGCATTTTGATAAAATTTGCAAATTCTGTAACTAAAGTGTTTAAGCCAGTAGATGGTGGTGATGAATATAAGCTAGTGTATCACATAAGTAGCACAGTGCAATTGTTCCAAAAAATTATAACTTCATTTGTTAATAACTAGCCACATTAGTTTTGTTTCAGTCCATATTAAGGGCAGTTGATTGCTGTTTTAAATAAATACAAACATTTTGTTCTGTAAGAAATTACTTCTTCAAAATCATCAAGAATGTAATTTTTGTTTCACTGTGTGTTACTGTCCCCTACTTCTTAATAATACAGGCACTGCAAGTTCATATTTATTCGGCCTTTGTGAGGAAGCCTAGGAATGTGTTAATTCTGTTATGAGGAAGAAAGTGCTGCTGTCATTCAGTAGTCATTGTGGACGTTTAGGAAAGTCTAGAGTCTGCGTACCAGATCACCAGCATTTTCAAGCCAAATGCAATGAAATGGTAGAGGAGTTTACGAAAGGATTTTATCTAAGCATTTTTCAGAACAGGACCGTGTAGTGATAGTGGATGGCAGGAGAACAGGTTTTTCGAGGTATGGAACTCTTCAAATAGGTGATGAATTGGACAAAATAATTTCCCTGATTAACCGCATTCATGTGCACGTTGTTGAGCTGTTCTAGCGTCGTAATCGGCCACACCTTAACGGAACTGTTTGGCGGGTTAACGTGGGGTTAGAGACAGCAGTGAAGGCAGCTGGCTTTGCTCATGATGTTCTGATGTCTACCGGATCTATAAATACAAGGGGCTTCACTAAGCATGGTCTACATCTGAGCTGGATTGCGAAGGACAGATTGGTACAACATTTATGAAATAATAAGAGGTGGATCTCAGGCCACACATACTCATCATTAGCAGAAGTATGTAGTTTTTGAAATAAATCCAGATAACAGGCTCCCCTGCCTAAGTAGCACATTTAGCAGTTTAAAAATTCTGAAACAATCACACACAAAACAGTTTATAACACACCAAATCACACACAGTACAAGTCACGAACAAAAAGAAGTCATTGGAAAAAGCATCATGGGCTATTTCACATACTTCTTCAAAGCATGCAATGAATAAGAAATAAACTACAAGAAATTGAGATTGAGCTCCAATCTTTGTAGTACACAGTGGTTTGTGTCACTGAGCAATGGTGCAGAGAAACAGAAATTCAACATGTAGGATCACTAGTGTGTGAAAGGGCGGATGCTTCTTACGGGTCTATTTCAAATGACGGAGGATTATGCATTTGTATCAGAACAGCAACACAGCTCAAATCAATATATGATCCTAGTACAGTAAGTGAAGACTAACACTTTGAAACATAAGCTGTTGAACTAACAGGGTTTGATAACACCAAGGTATTTTTTTTTAATGTGTGCATTGATCTTTCAGTGGTAATGTGGATTTTCTTTTTCAGTGAGTTGAAAGAATTTTCAGGTAAAATCTCGCGTTCAAACGTCAAGACTTAGAAAACACAAATATCATATATGAAACTAGTTGCACTGTCATAAGTAACTTTTAGGGTCCAGAATGAAAGTGTGGAAGGTAGCAGACGAGGTACTGGCAGAAGTAAAGCTGTGAGGACGGGGCGTGAATCGTGCTTGGGTAGCTCAGTTGGTAGAGCACTTGCCCGCGAAAGGCAAAAGTCCCAAGTTCGAGTCTCGGTACGGCACACAGTTTTAATCTGCCAGGAAGTTTCAATCTTGAGGGTTTTCACATGTCCTGTTGTCATTATTGCAACGACTGCATTAGTAATTGACCATGTGGCCCCAAATATGGGCCGGAAGAAAGGGATGTATCTGTAAAAGATCTTTGACTGTCGGGAAATTTCTACCAAATAATAATAATAAAATCAGGCACGGAAAATACCCTAAACTACAAGCTTACAAAAGACATTTATGAGAAATCAAAATACAAGGTTTTTCAAAAGAAGTAATAAACCTCAACACGGGTGAACTGCATAGGGATACCACTGAAAATGTGAAATTCTCCAATTTCACTTCATAATTTAAATTAATCTTTGAAAAGACATTTCCAAAATTACCCACAACAACGTGTTAATAACAGCAAGTATTAAGAAGACCTCCCAAACACCTAAGTAACTCAGTTCTGTGAAAAAAAATCATAATGAGCCAGTGTTCCTGAATTTATGACATGGATAGAAAAATATTTTCTGGGATTGCTGCAAAAATCTAATTTAATGACAAAATTACGTACAATGCAGCAAATAAAAGAAAAGCAGTCTTGGATTCCATAAAATATGAAACAGCGTCCAACAAAGGCGTAATAACATATTGTTAAGGGCCTGGGATAAAGTAATAAAGGGTTCACACTCTCCAGGAAAACATTGTGAAAGAAAATTTTTAATGTTGTGCAGAGAAGTTAGAGCAAAAATAAATATGAAACCTATAAATATTCATGCAATAAGTACAAAAATGTTGCTACATGATGGAACATGAAGTCTGTGAAACTGTATACAAAACTGAAAAATAAAAAGTCAGTAGACATAGATGAATTGCCAATGTGTGTACGGAAAAAAAGCAGAGAGAATATACAAGCTCTCTTAACAAACATAGGAAACGAATCCTTCGCATTAGGGAAATTTCTAGGTATTTGAAACGGATAAGAGTTGTTTCTATGCTAAAGGAAGGTAACACAGAAGACATAGAAAATTACCAGTCCATTTCCCTGCTTCACAGTTATCAGAAATAATAGAATCAATTGCGAAAGTCAGATTAATGATTTGCTTTCTTTAGTACCAAATCAACAACAACAGAATTCACAAAAGTGGTATTAGATGCTCTTGAGAAAGACAGCGTGTCACAGGCATATTTTAGATCTTTGTAAGGCTTCTGATACTGCTGACCATAAAATCTACTAAATAAGTTACCAGCATTAGGAGTAGCTAATGACTGATTCCAGTCATAACTTGCAGTTAGTGTACGAAGAACAGAGGTAACACATACTTTATATAAGTATACAGTTTTGGTAACTCACTTATACAACCATGTGATAAGTGAGTCATGTGGAAAAAATTCTCTTTGATGATGACACCAATATTACATTCACTGAGGGCACAAGAGAACTGCTTCAAGAGAAAACAAATGAAACACTCAAGAAAGTTTACAATTGGTCAATAGACAATAAAGTGGTATTGAAAATAAAGAAAACAAATATTATGAATTTCAGCTTGAAGAGGGAAATGACAATATTAATTTAAATGTAGACGGCTCCTGTAAAGACATTGTCACGAAACCAAAACTTCTTGGGATGAATATCGATTTTCAACTAAGGTGGTGTGGACACCGAAAGATACTGGCAAACAGAATGTCATCAACACGTTACATCCTTAGAGTCCTGTCGTAGGTCTGGAGCAGCCCATGTCTTTTAAATACATACTTCTCTGATGTACACCAAATTCTTAGCTATGGCTTTCTTTTCTGAGGTCGAACACAGAAAATATGAACACAGTTTTCAAACTGCAATAATATCGAAAAATAACAATCGAGCTCATTGTAAACATCTGTTCAAAACGCTGGGGCTTTTATGTGCACGACGTGAATACATTTATTAAACAGCTGTGCACATCAAAACTGACACTGGTAATTACTGCACAAACAGCTCTGCCCATGACCATGGAACAAGGCCTCGACTGAACTTACAGTTATCAAGGAACAGAACTGTGCAATGAATTAACAAAGAAGATTAAACAAATTGATAAAACAAACTTACTCAAAGAGGCAGTTAAAATGTACCTCTTAACAGAGATATTCTGTATGTTTAAGGGTTATTTAGATAGCACACAGTACGGAGTTGGTAAAAAATGTGACACAAATAATGATAACGATGATGAAACGTCTAACATTAGCCATAACATATTCTCACTGTGTTTTTTTCCTTGTTTCTTTTCTTTTTCTGAAAGAATCTATACCCAAAGATATGTAGCGTATAATACTAACACATTATCCACCTTCTGAGCTTCTCATCTCACTCGTTATAGGGGGATGCCAAGTGAGCTTTTCAGACTTCAAGTATTCACAACTCAAAAAGTGGTCAGAATGATGTGTGGGGTTCATATCGCACATCTTGTAGGCATCTTTTTAAAAGACTGGGAGTTGTTACAACGGCCTACAGTACATTTACTCATTAATGAAATTTTTTTCTCAACAACATGAGCCAGTTTAAATACAACAGTGACATTCATGATAATAATACAAGGAAAAGAAAGACCAGAGAAAAAAAAATACTAACACTATCCTTTACTCAACCTATCTTTGGCACAGAAAGGGGTCAAATATGCTGCTATAAAAATTTTCCACAAATTACCAGATGAAATAAAATGTCTCACAGACAGTAGCAATATGGGAGTAAATAAATCTATATACGCATTTTGTGCAATTTAAGGGAATGGGGTATATATATATATGTATATATGTATATATACATATATATATATATATATATATATATATATATATATATATATATATATATATATATATATATATATATTGTTTCATATGTGCACGTGACACGTTCCACATCATAAGGGCTGCCATACCATATGATTGATCAATGGAACATGCAACCAACTAACTAACTAAATGGGAAGTTGAGGTGCACAAAATGGTCCGCAGATAAGTTGATAGTGGGTGTAGTGTTGTGAAATAATATGTGTATAGCATATGTAGTAGATGCAGTGACTGGGAGTGAGGAATGAATGAACATTATAGCATCAGCTTTTATCATAATTAAATGGCTCTGAGCAGTAAGGGACTTAACATCTGAGGTCATTAGTCCCCTTTATCATAATTAAATAACTTGTTTCTAAAAGACCAGGGGTAAAATGAATGAAGTAGCTCCATTTTATACAGAGTTGCCTTGTATTCAGGAGGGTGGCGACTCCAATCTTTATCCAGTCATCGTCGTTTACGTGTTCTGAGTCTTCCATAAATTATTCCAAGAGAATGCTGGGGTTGTTCCTGCTATAAGACCATAGCCGACTACCTGTCTCATCCTTTTCATGTAAATTACTTAATTTTTTTTCATAAATTGTGCTACGCAGACATGTCCAATAAACTTGTAAAAGAGATCTACAGACAAATAAAATTAAAAATATTAGAATACAGCGTTACATAGCAAGACACGAACATCGAAAGACCCTGAAACATACTCTGCTGTCTACAGTCAAGTGAGCAACTTACAACTACACCAATACTCATGTAATTATATAATTTACGACTTTTACACATTTCAAACCTACATTAAATATGCTATTGGATAATACGAAGTTACATGTTACATTATTATATGCTAAACATCATAGAATGACCAACCTCCATCTAGGCTTTATACCTCGCAAATATCTTGCATTGTTGACATTCTTTTCATAACTTTACACACTCCACTTTATATCATATTAGCCTGCTGACAGTCACCTGAAGTAGTACCAAGTAGCCAATTGTATGAAATGCATGGTAGCAAAACTGTATTCCAGACCTAGACTCGAACCTCAGATATTTGCCTTTCGCAGGCAGTACCTAGTCTCCTACTTTCCAAAACTCACAGAAGTTCAATCTGCAGCAGATTGAGTGCTGATATGAAACCTTACGACAGATTAAATCTGTGTGCCAGACTGGAGTTCAAATTTGGAACCTTTGTTTTTTGGAGGTAAGAGTTCTACCAATCGAGCTATCCAAGTTTCATATCATTGCACGCTCTGCTGAAGAGTCCAAGTTCATTCAGGAAACAATCCCCCAGGCTGTGGATAAGTTATGTCTCCCCAATATCCTTTTTTCCAAGAGTGATAGTGGCTCAAGGAATGCAGGAAAACTGTTGTTTTGAGGGTGGGCTCTGAGGGCGGGTCGTGAGTTGTGCTTGGGTAGCTCAGTCATTTAGGCACTTTACCTGTCAGTCACAGGGTTTTCATCGTCCAGGATGTTTCGTATCAGCGCGCACCCGTTCCAGAGTGAAAATTCATTCTGAAGCCATTCGTACTCGAATATTTGTCAGTTTCTTCACATACCGACTCGTTGTGCTCAAGCAGACGTTAGAAGTTTTTGGTGGTGGATTAGACCATGATTATTACTTAGGACAACATACGTACACATGTAACCATAGAAATATATGTGCAGGGTGGTACACTTAAACGTTTCAGCGTAAATATCTCTGGAACAACTACAGATACTGAAAATTGACCTTCATAGGTCTGAATGTAAGGCTGGAGATCATGAATGTAAATTCTATGAGGCGTTTTAAAGCCTAAGAAAATACTATTTTCAACACAAACTAATGTTTCTTTAAATTGGCACCTCATTCATATGATTGAGACGTTCTAAAACGTAAGCAAATACTATTTTCAACACAAACTTATGTTTTTTTTAAATGGCCACCTCATTTATGTGATTGACGTACTACGATGCAACAACCACTGTATTTACTGTTATTTACTCTGTTATTAAGTGGACTCGAAACAATACGTATGTCTAGTCAGATACGATGATAAAAAAGGAATAGGTTTGCTCGTTCATGCTTTATTAATGATTACTACAGTACTAAAATGGACATTTGGGTAACGAAAAACCGAATATCACCGATTACGCTAAACATAGTTAATGGATAACTAAGGATCTAGCAGAGGGGTAAGTGGTAGTTGTACATAGTTGTGTCACTGGAAGTCTGTATTGTTTGTGGTCCACTTGTTAACATTGTATATGGCAGTAAGTACAGCGTTTCTTGCATTTTAGTATGTCAATCTCATCGCTATTACGAGGAACATGGGGTGCACTCTTGCATCTCGCGATGTGCAACAGAGGTCCGTTTCGTTTTTTTATCAAGTGTTAGCTTTGCAATTTCTCGGGATGATGACTTACTGTAATGCAACCAGCGCCATTCGTTTTCTAATTTTTCTGTTATCGATTGTGTACGAAATAAAAAATAATGAGTTTGCATTCAAAATAATAAAAAAATTTCATGAGTCCCTGCTTTACATTCATACCTGTGAAACTCATTTCTTAAAATATCTAGTGATGTTCCTGATATATCTGAGTTGAAACGTTTAAGTGGACCACCCTGTATATACACAAATTGTTAAGCCATATATTTAACATTAGGCCTGGTTCGTTTTTAATCAAGCCACATTTGTTGCATCATTCACATTATACTATCACAGCACTTAACACTAGATTAGGATTGTATGTGTTGTCCGTTGACTTTACCAGGTGTCGGCAGCCAGTTTCTTGCGTCTCAATCGCAATCCTTCTTCAGGCCACAAACCCACAGCCAGAAACTTTTTGAATATACTGTCTCGTCTGCAAACTATTTATCAAATGTACAATAAATGTCAAATAATGGATTGCTCAGGTAAACAGACCTATGACTCTCCAGTGATCAAGCTATACAATGCCTTCCCTGGATAATCAGGTATCTGCTATGCTTAGCTCTCAATGGAGGCTTGTCAATTCAAAAGATACATTATTTATTTGGGAGGAAATAATACGTTATCCAGCTTTTCTTGAAACGTATGCTCTCGGAACAGCAATAGCAGACCTGTCCTCGGGAGGAAATAATACCTTATCCTACTGCTCTTAAAATGTATGCTCTCTGAATATCTCCCTGAAGTACCGCACTGCTCTTGTGGCGTGTGTCGCTGCAGTTCGCTCAGTATTTCTGTAACGTTCACACTCTTTGATAAATCTTCTCCATATCTTAACATAACCTGATAAGGGTCTCATAGCGGTAAGCAGTATTCAAGTATCGGTCGAATAACTGGTCTCCTTCTAACCAACACACGGCCATCACTGGCACCAAGGCAGAACCAGCTGATGAATCAGCTCCACCCTAGCCTCCAAACAAGCTCTCGCTTCCAGAATGAGATTTTCACTCTGCAGCGGAGTGTGCGCTGATATGAAACTTCCTGGCAGATTAAAACTGTATGCCCGACCGAGACTCGAACTCGGAACCTTTCATATCAGCGCACACTCCGCTGCAGAGTGAAAATCTCATTCTGGAAACATCCCCCAGGCTGTGGCTAAGCCATGTCTCCGCAATATCCTTTCTTTCAGGAGTGCTAGTTCTGCAAGGTTCGCAGGAGAGCTTCTGTAAACTTTGGAAGGTAGGAGACGGATACTGGCAGAACTAAAGCTGTGAGTACCGGGCGTGAGTCGTGCTTCCGTAGCTCAGATGGTAGAGCTCTTGCCCGCGAAAGGCAAAGGTCCCGAGTTCGAGTCTCGGTCGGGCACACAGTTTTAATCTGCCAGGAAGTTTTAAGCTCTCGCTTAATACCAATGAAGCTGCAACTGGTGACGTTTAGAGGTCAGTGGAATGAACAGCATAGGGCGTCTGGCTCGGAACTATTCTAGGAGTAACGGATTTGTAACAGTCCTTTGTTCCACTGTGGTGCCAACTGCTGATCAAATTGCTGCTGAAGATGAAGTACGATGCGCCAAAACCATACGGCGAACACTACATTAGGCTTCTGTACGTTGTCTCGACAGTGCGACGTGGCTGTCCGGGGCCTGGTCCTCTTGAGACCGTACATTCCCGTGGCCACAACTGCCAGCGATCAGGTACAGTGGCTACATTTCTGCCAAGTCTTTCTGCAATATCGCAGACGGAACATCCAGCTTCTCGTAGCCCTATTACACGATCTCGTTCAGTAAGGTGCTGATAATGCCGATTCTGACGTCATGAAGGCATTCTTCACTGACATCATCTCACAACGACCAATCTCAAAGGTAACTGTCTCTCACGCCCGTTACGAGGTGTATGAAAAGCAAACCCGATTTGCATCCTCGTAGAGATGCTGCTAGCACCACTCTTATGCGACTGCCAGGGGATCGTAATAACCATCTTTCAGATGTAGAGACACTACTACTGAGTTATGTTCATGTCGCATAACCCCCTTGATGCTACGATTTTTTTCCGTCAGTGTATTTTATCTTTCGTTCGTTTCCCTGTCACGTCTGTAACTATTTATGCTATCGCAGCATTATTATTATCGGTGCTCTCTGCGTTAATTGATTGAAGATATCGTGTCTTCTTATTGCTCGAAGATGTAAGACATTACACTTATGAGTCGGTCCTCTATATAATCGGAATAATTGTCAGACAGGACAATGATATAAATATAACACGACTCCTTGTCTCTGGCACCAGGTTTGGCGAATACAGGTTTATAAATACAAAAATCAAATAGCTGGAATGCAAGGGTACATTTAGTTATGAATAAGAAAAAAGGAATACTAGTAAGCTACTATGGACAGCGTAGTGGACGCATTGTTGTAGCCAAGGTAGACACTAAGCCCAAATTCACTATAGTAGTACACATTTATAGTCCAACTACCTCCGCAGATGATGAATAGATTGAAGAAATGTATCATGAGATAAAAGAAATTATATAGATGTTTAATGAAATCGAAAATTCAATGATTGTGGACTGGAATTCGACAGTAGGAAAAGGAAGAGAAGCAAGAAGAGTAGGTGAATGTGCACTGGGGGGAAGAGAATGAAAGACGAACCCGCATGGCGCAGTCCTGTACAGATTAAAATTTTATCGTCAATAATACTTCGACTAGGCATCATGGAGAAAAGTTTGTATATGTGGAAGAGACCTGGAGACAAAGAAAGCCTTCATATTGATTATATAATGGTAAGAGACAGATTTCGGAAGAGATTTTAAATTGTAAAATATTTTCAGGCGCAGATGTGGACTTCGACCACAATTTATAGATTATGAACTGTAGATTAAAAGTGAAGAAATTCCAAAAACTTAAGGCGATGGGACGTGAATGAGCTGAAAGAACGAAAGGTTGTTGGGACTTTCAGAGGGAGAATCAGACAGCGATTGATTACAACAGAGGAAAGGAATACAGTATCTTTGAGATTTGAAATAATGAATAAGGATAAAACACGTGAAGGCCTAATAGAAAACACTTAATATCACAGAACACACTGAATTTATTTGATGAAGGGAGAAAATGCAGGAATAGAGCAAATGAAGATGATGAAAGGGAATACAAAGTATAAAAATAAGATTGACAGGAAATGCAAAATGACTAAGGAGGAATGGTTACAGTACAGGACAAAGGTAGTGATTTAGAAGCACATTTCACCGAGGGAAAGACAGATGCCACCTACAGAAAAATTAAAGGCGCCTTTGAAGAGACGGAGCTGTATGAATATCAGTGGCTCAGATGGGAAACAAGTACGTTGCATAGAAAGGAAAGCTCAAAGCAGTATATACGGGGCATGTACAGGAGACATTGCAATATTATAGAAAGGGAAGATGACGTAGATGAACATGAGTTGGGAGATATGACACTGGCAGAAGAATTTGACAGTGCAACACACTCCTGGAAATTGAAATAAGAACACCGTGAATTCATGGTCCCAGGAAGGGGAAACTTTATTGACACATTCCTGGGGTCAGATACATCACATGATCACACTGACAGAACCACAGGCACATAGACACAGGCAACAGAGCATGCACAATGTCGGCACTAGTACAGTGTATATCCACCTTTCGCACCAATGCAGGCTGCTATTCTCCCATGGAGATGATCGTAGAGATGCTGGATGTAGGCCTGTGGAACGGCTTGCCATGCCATTTCCACCTGGCGCCTCAGTTGGACCAGCGTTCGTGCTGGACGTGCAGACCACGTGAGACGACGCTTCATCCAGTCCCAAACATGCTCAATGGGGGACAGATCCGGAGATCTTGCTGGCCAGGGTAGTTGACTTACACCTTCTAGAGCACGTTGGGTGACACGGGATACATACGGACGTGAATTGTCCTGTTGGAACAGCAAGTTCCCTTGCCGGTCTAGGAATGGTAGAACGATGGCTTCGATGACGGTTTGGATGTACCGTGCACTATTCAGTGCCCCTCGACGATCACCAGAGGTGTACGGCCAGTGTAGGAGATCGCTCCCCACACCATGATGCCGGGTGTTGGCCCTGTGTGCCTCGGTCGTATGCAGTCCTGATTGTGGCGCTCACCTGCACGGCGCCAAACACGCATACGACCATCATTGGCACCAAGGCAGAAGCGACTCTCATCGCTGAAGACGACACGTCTCCATTCGTCCCTCCATTCACGCCTGTCGCGACACCACTGGAGGCGGGCTGCACGATGTTGGGGCGTGAGCGGAAGACGGCCTAACGGTGTGCGGGACCGTAGCCCAGCTTCATGGAGACGGTTGTGAATGGTCCTCGCCGATACCCCAGGAGCAACAGTGTCCCTAATTTGCTGGGAAGTGGCGGTGTGGTCCCCTACGGCACTGCGTAGGATCCTACGGTCTTGGCGTGCATCCGTGCGTCGCTGCGGTCCGGTCCCAGGTCGACGGGCACGTGCACCTTCCGCCGACCACTGGCGACAACATCGATGTACTGTGGAGACCTCACGCCCCACGTGTTGAGCAATTCGGCGGTATGTCCACCCGGCCTCCCGTATGCCCACTATACGCCCACGCTCAAAGTTCGTCAACTGCACATACGGTTCACGTCCACGCTGTCGCGGCATGCTACCAGTGTTAAAGACTGCGATGGAGCTCCGTATGCCACGGCAAACTGGCTGACACTGACGGCGGCGGTGCACAAATGCTGTGCAGCTAGCGCCATTCGACGGCCAACACCGCGGTTCCTGGTGTGTCCGCTGTGCCGTGCGTGTGATCATTGCTTGTACAGCCCTCTCGCAGTGTCCGGAGCAAGTATGGTGGGTCAGACACACCGGTGTCAATGTGTTCTTTTTTCCATTTCCAGGAGTGTAAAAGACATTCGCCGAAACGAGGCCCCTGGACTAGACAACATTCCGTCAGAAATACTGACAGCCATGGGAGAGCCATCCATGACAAAACCATTCTATCTGGTGAGCGAGATGTGTGAGACAGGCGGAATACCCTCAGACTTCAAGAACAGTGTAATGATTCCAATTCCAAAGACAGAAGGTTCTGATAGGAGTGAGTATTGCCGAACCATCATTTTATTAAGTCTTGATTGCAACGTACTAACAATAATTCCTTGGTGAAGATCAGTTTGGGTCCGAAGGAATATAAAAACACGCGACGCAGTACTGATGAGAGGAAGCTTTTGGCAAGTTGATTGGAATATTTTTTCTGAATTTCGGTAGGTAGCAGGGGTAAAATACAGAGACATAAAGGTTATTTACAACTTGAAAAGAAACCAGACGACTGTTTTAAGACTCGAGGGGCATGAAAGGGAAACACTAGTTTAAAAGAGACTGAAACAGTGTTGTATCCTATCCCCGAAGCTATTCAGTCCGTATGTTGAGCAAGCAGGAAGGGAAACCAAAGAAAAATTTGAAATCGGAATTAAAGTTCAGGCAGAAGAAATAAAACCTTTGAGGTTTTCCGATGACAATGTAATTATGCCATAAACAGCAAACATGCTGGGAAAACATTGAACGGAGTGAACAGCGTCTTGAAATGGTATATAAGATGAACATCAACAAAAGCAAAACGTGGATAACGCAATATAGTAGAATTAAATCAGCTAATTATGAGAGAATTAAATTAGGAAACGAGAGACTGAATGTAGTAGATGGCTTTTGCTATTTGGGAAGCAAAATAACTGATGATGTCCGAAGTAGAGAAGATTTAAAATGTAGACTAGCAATGGCAAGAAAACTGGTCCTTAAAAAGAGAAATTTATTGACACCGAATATAGATTTGGGTTCTCAGAAGTCTCTTCTGAAGGTATTTGTATGGAGTGTACCATGTATGGAAGTGAAACATGAGCAATAAACAGTTTAGACAAGAAGAAAATAGAAGTTTTTAAATGTGGTGCGATAGAAGAACGCTGAAGATTGAGTGAGTAGATCGCATAACTAATGAGGAGGAATGAAATAGAATTGGAGAAACAACAAATATGTTACGCAACTTGATTAAAAGAAGACATCAAGGTACCACCAAATTAGTATTGCTGGGAAGTGTGGGGGTAAAAGTTGTAGAAGAAGACTAAGGAATGAACACAGTAAGCAGATTCAGAAGAATGGAGATTTCAATAGTTATTTGGAGATGGCGAGGCTTGCACAAGACACAGTAGCATGGACAGGTGCATCAAACCAGTTTTTGCACTGAAGATTTCGAAACATACTTCCACCTCCAAAGAGTGTATACCATGCAGTGCTATCTAAGTATATTCCCAAATGTACAGTTGTAAGGAAGGACATACTATAGATCGCAATCAAAATTTCTGCGTGAATTGAAGAAAAATATTACTTAAAAGTCTATATTTATTTAAGATATTACCGGTTTGATTGGAAAATGTTATTATCACTCGCTTAAGGGAGTGGTTTTGTAACATCCTATAAACGGTCACGAACTTAGTAAAATTTCGCAATGACGGTAAACTGATCATAACAAAGAAACTTGTGAAGCCATGATATTGTAGTTCATCTATGGTGAGGAAGCACCTTACAATGAATTATCCATAAAGCTTTATATACAAACCAACTCCAGCGATGAGCGTGGCATTTGTCTTACTCTGCTCTTGTAAGTGTACCAACGTACCAAAATCAATTTTTTTCTTTGATATAAATCGAGTAGCTGTAACAGGATGAGAATTTTTCAGCTTACTAGCGCACTGCCTCTGAATTTTGTTGCTTCAGTCGTAAATGCAAGTCTGTAAAATTACTTGTGCCGTTTGGACGGAATATCTAAAGTGCTTTCTACTTTCGTTTTTCACAGTGGCAGATCTGTCCAGTGTTTTAAAGGGCCCCTCTTACCGTTGAGAACTTTGAAGTTGGAAGAGACGCGATGGAAACGATCAGTTTTAATTTAAGAGGTTGCCGCTCCATTTGTGCCCTTGGGAATAGACCTGACTGAATCGATTAGTTTTAATTTAAAGTGTTGCCTATCCTCTTGTGCCCTTGGGAACAAACACCTGCGGAGAGTCAGTGGCGTTTCGTACGGGTCTGTAAGAAAGGAAACATCAAAGCACTTTTCTTCCGTCTACAGAAAGCAGAAGAGGGAGGGTGGAGCGTGTCACGCTATTCATCGCACTCGTATTTCCATTCGGCTGGCAACTGAAATAATTCTATTGATACTAAGTGGTGCTACAGCACTCTAAAAGTAGTTAAAACGCTCTAGCTTTGAAGCATGTTTCCGTGATATGTGGGAAGTTACGCTTTACAGATAGTAGACCAGGAATGAAAATACATACAATTCCATGGAGCAATAATTTGGTGACAGAAATTTTCCAACTCACAGTCTACAACATTTCGTTCAACGCTGATATGTGAAAAATGCATTGAGAGTTTTCTTTTTGTTTAGTCATTTTTGTCACAACCCTCAAATAATATGTAAATATAGCTCACGTAATTTGGTAAAGATAGAGTTTAATATTTAAACACCGTCCTTAGAGAGAGTCTGACTATGTAAGCTTAGACCAGACATGGTTTAAATTCAAAGGAATAGTATCGATGGCAATTGAAAGATATATACTAAATAAATTAAGAAGAGATGGGGCTGATCCTCGTGGTACACAAAACAGGTCAGAAGGAATTAAATAGGAGTGCCAAATTTAAAAGAACGCCGAATTTCCAATATTACTGAAGTTTTACACAAGGTCGAAATGTAGCTCGAGCTTCAATGCCAGATGCTGTTAATAGTTTCCACATCGAAATCCTGTCTCAAGCCAAAGAGATTCTGGTCTTACGTAAAGTACACCAGTGGCAAGACACAACAAGTACCGTCATTGCGTAATAACAACGGTAATGTTATTGATGTCATTGCCACTCAAGCAGAGTACGAAACATGCTTTTCTTAAATTCCCTCACAGAAGAAGTCGAGGTAAATATTCCAGAATTCTAATCAAGAACAACTACCAACATGAATAACTTAGAAGTAGGTAACCTCAGTGTACCGAAGCAGCGTCCAATGCCTAAGACAAGAAAGGCCTCCGTCCAGATTGTACAAAACCCAGATTCCTTTCAGAGATATAATAGCCCCATACTTAACAATCATATACAGTCGCTCGCTCGAAGAGAGATTCGTATCCAAAGCCTGTAAAGGTGCTCAAGTCATACGAATAATGGAGAAAGGAAATGGGAGTAATCCGTTGAATTGCATATCCATACCACTAACGTCGATTTGCAGTGGGATTTTGGACAGTACACTGTGCTCGAACATTGTAATTCACCTCGAAGAAAACGGTTTATTGACAAACTGCCAACACTAATTCAGAAAATACCGTTCTTGCAAAATGCAAGTAACTCTTTATTATCACGCAGTAAAGAGTACTATCTACCGAGGACGTCCAAATGGTTCCATATTTTTAGATTTGCAGAAGGCTTTTGACATCGTTCCTCATAAGTGACTTCTAATTAAATTACATGCCTATGGAGTACGTCAGAAATGTCATAGTTCGTGATAATTGACGGAAAGTTTCCGGGTAATATCGGCTTCCGCAAGAAAGTGATATTGGTCCTCTCTTGGTCCTGATCAACATAAACGGTTTAGGAGACTATTTGAGCAGTCATATTCGATTATTCGCATATGATGCCGTCATTTACTGTTATGCAAAGTCATCAGATGGTCCAAATGAACTGCAAAATGATTTAGACAAGATATTTGTATGGTGCAAAAATTGGCAATTGACTCTTAATTATAAAGTGTTAAGTCATTCACATGAGTAATAAAAGGAATCCGCTAAATTTTAGCTACACCATAAATCACACAAATGTAGAAGATGCAAAGTTTGCGATCCGCATCAGATAGCACTGACGGAGGACATCTAAAAAGTTCAAAGAAAGACATCTCGTTTTTGATTATATCGAAATAGGAGAAATGTGCCACTGATATGAGACATTTATTGGAGTGGCAGTCACTAAAACATAGGCGTTTTCCTGTGCTGTTGAACATTCTCATGGAAATTGTATCACCATCTTTCTTCCCAGAGTGTAAAAGTATGTTTTTGGCGCCCACCTGCACAAGGAGAAATCAGGACTCTCACGGAAAACTTTAAGTAGTCTTTTTCCCCACGTGCTGTTCAAGAGTGGAATGGAAAAGAAGTAGCTTAAAGGTGGTTCTATGAATCCGCTGTCAGGCACTTAATTGCGAATTGCGGAGTAAATATGTAGATGTAGATTTAGAGAATATCAAATTATAGCATCAAACAACCAGAACGTTATCGTTTTAAAATATTAATCTTCTCTTTGGATTCATATAGCCAGGAGTAGAAACTACCAGTGTTGCAAATGAAACTCTATCTTAAAAGAAATACGTAAGTACGAAGGAAGGAGAATTATGATTTTGCGCCCCGTCGACGACGAGGTCATTAGCGACGATGTACGAGCTGGTGGTAGGGAAGGGTAGGGTAGGAAATCAGCCGAGTGCTTACAGAAAAACCATCCAGGCAGCTGCCTTATATTATTTAGGCGAAACATGGAGATACTAAATCGGAATGGCTCTGAGGTTTGATCCGTTGTGCTCCGTAAAAGAGTCCAGTGTCTTCGCACTGCGCCATTTCCGCTCAGCCAAGAAATATTCATAGGTGCACTCTTAGTACCGTGTAGCTGATTGTTGTTTATTGGGTACTCATGCTCTTCTTCGAGGCTAAACGGATGAATTAAAACGTTTTCGTACAGAATATACTCAATGTTTCAAAAGATGTGTCTCTATCAGACCGCCAGCTTACACTCCTGGAAATTGAAATAAGAACACCGTGAATTCATTGTCCCAGGAAGGGGAAACTTTATTGACACATTCCTGGGCTCAGATACATCACATGATCACACTGACAGAACCACAGGCACATAGACACAGGCAACAGAGCATGCACAATGTCGGCACTAGTACAGTGTATATCCACCTTTCGAAGCAATGCACGCTGCTATTCTCCCATGGAGACGATCGTAGAGATGCTGGATGTAGTCCTGTGGAACGGCTTGCCATGCGATTTCCAGCTGGCGCCTCAGTTGGACCAGCGTTCGTACTGGACGTGCAGACCGCGTGAGATGACGCTTCATCCAGTCCCAAACATGCTCAATGGGGGACAGATCCGGAGATCTTGCTGGCCAGGGTAGTTGACTTACACCTTCTAGAGCACGTTGGGTGGCACGGGATACATGCGGACGTGCATTGTCCTGTTGGAACAGCAAGTTCCCTTGCCGGTCTAGGAATGGTAGAACGATGGCTTCGATGACGGTTTGGATGTACCGTGCACTATTCAGTGTCCCCTCGACGATCACCAGAGGTGTACGGCCAGTGTAGGAGATCGCTCCCCACACCATGATGCCGGGTGTTGGCCCTGTGTGAATCGATCGTATGCAGTCCTGATTGTGGCGCTCACCTGCACGGCGCCAAACACGCATACGACCATCATTGGCACCAAGGCAGAAGCGACTCTCATCGCTGAAGACGACACGTCTCCATTCGTCCCTCCATTCACGCCGGTCGCGACACCACTAGAGGCGGGCTGCACGATGTTGGGGCGTGAGCAGAAAACGGCCTAACGGTGTGCGGGACCGTAGCCCAGCTTCATGGAGACGGTTGCGAATGGTCCTCGCCGATACCCCAGGAGCAACAGTGTCCCTAATTTGCTGGGAAGTGGCGTTTCTGTCCCCTACGGCACTGTGTAGGATCCTACGGTCTTGGCGTGCATCCGTGCGTCGCTGCAGTCCGGTCCCAGGTCGACGGGCACGTGCACCTTCCGCCGACCACTGGCGAAAACATAGATGTACTGTGGCGATCTCACGCCCCACGTGTTGAGCAATTCGACGGTACGTCCACCCGGCCTCCCCCATGCCCACTATACGCCCTCGCTCAAAGTCCGTCAACAGCACATACGGTTCACGTCCACGCTGTCGCGGCATGCTACCAGTGTTAAAGACTGCGATGGAGCTCCGTATGCCACGGCAAACTGGCTGACACTGACGGCGGCGGTGCACAAATGCTGCGCAGCTAACGCCATTGGACGGCCAACACCGCGGTTCCTGGTGTGTCCGCTGTGCCGTGCGTGTGATCATTGCTTGTACAGCCCTCTCGCAGTGTCCGGAGCAAGTATGGTGGGTCTGACACACCGGTGTCAATGTGTTCTTTTTTCCATTTCCAGGAGTGTATGTTCTTCATTCACTATATACAATAGCTTAATTTCAGGGTTAATTGCCATCGACTTCTAAACAGGAAACTGAGTGACAGATGGATAGGGAGGGGCTGTCAACTACGCCGAATCCACGTTTAGAGAGCCCAGTCGACTTATATTTTGAGTCATTCGACAGCACTTGATATCAAACCACGCTATAAGATGCAGAAACCACACGTAACACTCTAGGGATACGTCACTGGATCAGTGAAATGGGAGTTAGATGCATGAATCGATGCTAACGAAGGATATTCCGAACATCCAATGTTAGAAAAGACTGTATGTTGTATGTTGCTATAGCATCTTCCCTTGTATTTTTCTTGCTTGAGGTAGATTGGAGAGCTGTACATAACGAGTTGTAACATAGAAATACAGATTTTCCAGACTCATGTCCTCATAATATATATTGCCTTTTTCTTTGTGTGATGAATGTGTCTTAGGAGTCTGTTGATATAAAAATACTATATTCACATATTTTTAAATTGTTGAGTTTATGGAAAACTGACTAGATGAACCACAGGTGATCAACAATAATATAAAATGATGTGATTCAGAAGTTGAATTGTAGATGTTAAAGATTATATCGAAAGTCCAAAGTTGAATACTCACTCATTGCTATGATCAATGTCAATGGCCCGCTATGGGGAAAATGTTAAATCGCATCTTGTAACGAGTTCACATTACTGTGTAAATCCCCTTGTAACAGGAATGGTACGGTAAGACACTCCAAAGATAGAGACAAGGGCACACCACTTGCACCAGGACCGTGCCAAGGCACTGAGGTATTGAAAAAGGCTTACGGGTTGAAGAGAGCTTAAACTTTTTTAAAAATATATGATGCCTGGAAGATACCTGGACTGTCGCTGAAGCGAAGAGTTTTCCAGTTTTGTTCCAGCACCTTTTGTGAGCCGAAGGACTACTGTACTCAAAAGGATTAACACATTCACCCTCCTATCAGTCAATATGGCATGAAATGATTGCACAATCATTTACACTTGCTGTAGACACGAAGGAAAAACGTACACTTGAAGTGGTTCTGAATTAGAAATGGCGATTACGATTGATAAGAACGCTATAATCATCCTCCGTTGACGTCCATATTCTGAGGCCATTGTGAAGTGCATAGTAGAGAATACTTTCCATAGCCAACGTATTATTGTAGTATTTCTTCTTGTTCCATGAGGATAAGCGGTGAACCAATGTTTTGCAAGAAACCTCCTTTGTGTGAATGTAATATCTTTAGATAGTCTTGGTGCTGTACTGCGTCAAACGCTTCACAAGATTCAAGAAATCCTTCAGAGCATCTTTATTAATGACTCTTAGGATTTCATTTCTTGGTTTTCGCCAGGCCGATATTTTTAAAGTCTACACTGGTTAGCATGAAAGAGGTCACTTGGCTGAACTCCGTGCTGCGAGTACACGCATCAGCAAACCTCACAGCCCTTGAAGGAAAGCGCTGCGCGGGTTGTCGAAATATCGTACAGAAAATGGAAACAGATAAACAGCAGACATTAATTGCGAACTGAACACCTGAATCAAGGGGCGAATGTCGAACCTTGGAACATTTTTCAGACTTTCGCTGCTAGCTAGCCGTCAAATACCAAATTAATATATTTTCTTGTACACTGAAGCGCCAAAGAAACTGGTACAGGCAAGCGTAATCATATTGTAATACCACAGCCACTTTCGCAAGTCGCCGCGATCGGACGTGGAGTAGGAAGGGACCGGACTCTCTGGGGTGAGCCCCCGGGTGCAGTCAGTCGCTCTGGAAGCACACTGCGGGAAGCCAGCCCGACGTCCTCGCCTCACTCAAGAACGGACACGATGCGAAGGGCCCGTCTGACAACGACAAGCGTGCCGAGAGCTGATGGACACCTGCAGCCACTAGGACGGAACGCCGGGAATGTACGCGAGGAAGCATCTGAGTTCTTCTGGCCTTGCGGCAGTCATTTTACCTGCCTTAGAAACTAGGGACCGTGCCGACAATTCCAGCACCCCACGGTCACAGGGAAGAGTGTGAAAAGAAGCGCGGGGAATCGGCGCAGGTAGACACGTGAAAGAAGCCAGCATTCTTAAGAAGATGCTTTCCTCGACTATGAGGACATTCCTCGTAAATTACGGACGCCGGCAGATTTTGAGATGGAGCCCAAATATGAGTCTGTCCAGCGCTCACGCAGGAGGCTGGTTATAAAGAAGTGTCGTGTAGCTGCTCTCCCAACAGCCTCGAAATGCACGAAAACATCTTAAGAATGTGAAATCGTGATAAAGATGTCAATTCACGAGGCATACGCCAGCCCACGCCAGATAGAAAATTTCCACCCTGAACGGAAAGGCGTGGCAATGAAACGACTGTCATTAGGCTACATACACTCCTGGAAATTGAAATAAGAACACCGTGAATTCATTGTCCCAGGAAGGGGAAACTTTATTCACACATTCCTGGGGTCAGATACATCACACGATCACACTGACAGAACCACAGGCACATAGACACAGGCAACAGAGCATGCACAATGTCGGCACTAGTACAATGTATATCCACCTTTCTCAGCAGCAATGCCCGCTGCTATTCTCCCATGGAGACGACCGTAGAGATGCTGGATGTAGTCCTGTGCAACGGCTTGCCATGCCATTTCCACCTGGCGCCTCAGTTGGACCAGCGTTCGTGCTGGACGTGCAGACCGCGTGAGACGACGCTTCATCCAGTCCCAAACATGCTCAATGGGGGACAGATCCGGAGATCTTGCTGGCCAGGGTAGTTGACTTACACCTTCTAGAGCACGTTGGGTGGCACGGGATACATGCGGACGTGCATTGTCCTGTTGGAACAGCAAGTTCCCTTGCCGGTCTGGGAATGGTAGAACGATGGGTTCGATGACGGTTTGGATGTACCGTGCACTATTCAGTGTCCCCTCGACGATCACCAGAGGTGTACGGCCAGTGTAGGAGATCGCTCCCCACACCATGATGCCGGGTGTTGGCCCTGTGTGCCTCGGTCGTATGCAGTCCTGATTGTGGCGCTCACCTGCACGGCGCCAAACACGCATACGACCATCATTGGCACCAAGGCAGAAGCGACTCTCATCGCTGAAGACGACACGTCTCCATTCGTCCCTCCATTCACGCCTGTCGCGACAACACTGGAGGCGGGCTGCACGATGTTGGGGCGTGAGCGGAAGACGGCCTAACGGTGTGCGGGACCGTAGCCCAGCTTCATGGAGACGGTTGCGAATGGTCCTCGCCGATACCCTAGGAGCAACAGTGTCCCTAATTTGCTGGGAAGTGGCGGTGCGGTCCCCTACGGCACTGCGTAGGATCCTACGGTCTTGGCGTGCATCCGTGCGTCGCTGCGGTCCGGTTCCAGGTCGACGGGCACGTGCACCTTCCGCCGACCACTGGCGACAACATCGATGTACTGTGGAGACCTCACGCCCCACGTGTTGAGCAATTCGGCGGTACGTCCACCCGGCCTCCCACATGCCCACTATACGCCCTCGCTCAAAGTCCGTCAACAGCACATACGGTTCACGTCCACGCTGTCGCGGCATGCTACCAGTGTTATAGACTGCGATGGAGCTCCGTATGCCACGGCAAACTGGCTGACACTGACGGCGGCGGTGCACAAATGCTGCGCAGCTAGCGCCATTCGACGGCCAACACCGCGGTTCCTGGTGTGTCCGCTGTGCCGTGCGTGTGATCATTACTTGTACAGCCCTCTCGCAATGTCTGGAGCAAGTATGGTGGGTCAGACACACCGGTGTCAATGTGTTCTTTTTCCATTTCCAGGAGTGTAGATTTCGTCTGCCAATCACAACGCTGAAAGGAATAATGTTTCGAAGAGGAGTTGAGCTGAGAGATTGATGAGAAGCGAAAAAGGGGGGAGTCGTGGGAACACCGCCGAAGTGAGAGTCATGGGCGCTCTTCTACCCAGCGCCAACATCCACATTCCGATGCCGTGAGAGCAAAGCATCGGCCACGCAACGGTCAAGGGTCAGACAAAGCGGAGATCGTACCTGGACCGCGATTGCTGGTGAGGGCAACAAACCCAGTACAGCACATCTCCGACGCGACACGCTGCACCGACGCAGTGCCTGCCTCCGGCAGGATGGTGAGACGTTTCGTTCCCTCCTCCTTCCCCTGAGTCGTGTCCACGCCCAGTCAATTTTGCCCTGCGATTTATATTTTTGTTTTGTTTTGTCTAAACAGCACGAAAATAAATACATTTCTTTAATGCCCAAACAATCTCTTACATTCATAAATGAACCCTTTATTTTGTACACTTTGTGTTTGCTTTCATTTAATTTCTCGAATTCACTACAGTTTTTGCACCCAACATGGGGTGGCTGGTATCTGATGTCACAAAATCGTTTCTTGAGTTCACTACAATATACAGAGATATGTAAACAGAAAGAATACGGCGCTGAGGTTGGCAACGCCTCTATAAGACCACAAGCGTCTCGCGCAGATGTTGGAGCGGTTACTGCTGCTACAGTGGCCGGTTATCAAGGTTTAAGTGAGTCGGGACGTGGTGATTTTCCCGTACGACCATTATAAGTGTGTATCGTGAATATCAGGAATCCAGTAAAACATCAAATTTCCGACATCGGGATCAACGGCGTCTGAATTGCTACAGAGTGGCTCCAGGAACACTCTCCTGGGTTTAAACTCTTCCGTGGGCCGCCAAACTTCCCAGACATGAATATTATTGATCATATCTGGGATTCCTTGCAACGTTCTGTTCAGAAGAGATCCACACCCCCTAGTACTCTTACGGCTTTACGGACAGCCCTGAAGGATTCATGGTATCAGTTCCCTCCAGCATTACTTCAGACATTTGTTGAGTCAATGCCACGTCGTGTTGCGACACTTCAGTATGCTCGCGGGAGACTTACACGAAATTAGACAGCTGTACCAGTTTCTCTGGCTCTTCAGTGTGTATGTTTGCTTTATCAAGTTATGGGGATATCTATAAAAATGTATAAAGAGAAGTACAAATCAGACACCGAATATAGCTGTTGTATATTATTTATTGTGATGACCGGTTTCGGTAAATAACGTTGATATCATCAGATCTGTAAAACACTTACAACATATTCAAGCACACTGGGCTCAAATGTAAAGGGATGTAACACAGTTTTACATAAACATCAGCTATACCGTGGAATATAACATACCATTTGCAGTGCATTTCACTGAAACTTGATCAAATGCGTATTACACGGTGTCATATTGTATAAAGAAACATCATGAAAATGAGAAAAACAGTATATCAGTAAGTGAAGCATGAAATAACTATTACACACTACAACGCGCATATTGCACTGATTGTACAAACTCATGTTCGTACATTAACAGAATGAAGACTGAGACTCTCAAGTAAACATCATGGCGTTACATAGTCACCACGTGGCCTTATGGTAGTAGTGACAAACAACATACGTCGTGTCATATAAAGCATAAAGGGAAACGAACGCACCAAGAATGTTGTACCGTAGACATATAATAAATAGTCCAAATCTCAGTACGTTACACTTATTTTCTTTTAATAACTTAGATTTAAATAACATAAAATTTAGAACCATCATAATAAACTTAACAGGAAGCACTTTACCAGAAATATATCGTTGAATGCAAAAGTAGTTAAGCCAGTCATATGACATGTTCGTGTTATAAAAACAAATACTGCAAAAATATATGTGTCATAATATGCAGGCAGCATAATGCCTCGACAAACATATACTGTTGTTTGATACCTCGGTGTAGTTAAGCAAACGTGAAGTATCCTTCTATGATATTACGCGGTATAATATCCATTTTATTAAGATGCAGTGATACGTACAACAGACTGGATGTTATATTTCATGGTACAATCCATGTTTATGTAAAATTGTATTACGCCCTTTTGCATCTGATCCCAATGTGCTCGAATGTGCAGATCTGTGCTTCACAGATGATGAAGACAACGTAGTTTGCTGAAACCTGTCGTCACAATAAGTGTTGTTCAACAACGATTGCTGAACATTTGAAGTTGTACTTCTATTTCAAGATTTTTCTTATTCCAGTTCTAAAATACACTGGCCATTAAAATTGCTACACCAAGAAGAAATGCAGATGGTAAACGGGTATTCATTGGACAAATATATTATACTAGAACTGACATGTGATTACATTTTCACGAGTTTGGGTACATAGATCCTGAGAAATCAGTACCCAGAACAACCATCTCTGGCCGTCATAACGGCCTTGATACGCCTGGGCATTGAGTCAACAGAGCTTGGATGGCGTGTACGGGTACAGCTGCCCATGCAGCTTCAACGCGATACCACTGTTCATCAAGAGTAGTGACTGACGTATTGTGACGAGCCAGTTGCTCGGCCACCATTGACCAGACGCTTTCAATTGGTGAGAGATCTGGTGAATGTGCTGGCCAGGGAAGCAGCCGAACATTTTCTGTATCCAGAAAGGTCCGTACAGGACCTGCAAAATGCGGTCGTGCATTATCCTGCTGAAATGTAGGATTTCGCAGGGATCGAATGAAGGGCAGAGCCGCGGATCGTAACACATCTGAAATGTAACGTCCACTCTTCAAAATGCCGTCAATGCGAACAAGAGGAGACCGAGAAGAGTAACAAATGGCACTTCATCTCATCACGCCGGGTGATACGCCAGTATGGCGATGACGAATACACACTTCCAATGTGCGTTCACCTCGATGTCGCCAAGCACGGATGCGACCATCATAATGCTGTAAACAGAACGTGGATTCATCCGAAAAAATGACGTTTTGCCATTCGTGCACCCAGGTTCGTCGTTGAGTACCATCGCAGGCGCCCCTGTCTGTGATGCAGCGTCAAGGGTAACTACAGCCATGGTCTCCGAGCTGATAGTGCATGCTGCTGCAAACGTCGTTGAACTTTCGGACATATGGTTGTTTTCTTCCAAACGTCACCATCTGTTGACTCAGGGATCGAGACGTGGCTGAACGATCCGTTACAGCCATGCAGATAAGATGCCTATCATCTCGACTGCTAGTGATAAGAGGCCGTTGGGATCCAGCACGGCGTTCCGTATTACCCTCCTGAACATACCGATTCCATAGTCTGCTAACAGTCATTGGATCTCGGCCAA
Source organism: Schistocerca gregaria (assembly GCF_023897955.1). Lineage (NCBI taxonomy): Eukaryota > Metazoa > Arthropoda > Insecta > Orthoptera > Acrididae > Schistocerca > Schistocerca gregaria. The sequence goes on along the minus strand of NC_064922.1, from coordinate 349,676,058 downwards.
CGCGAGCAGCAATGTTTCGATACGATAAACCGCAATCACGATAGGCTACAATCCGACCTAATCAGTTGCATATGACAGCATCTTCTTCCTGTCTGTTAAATTTCGCGTCTGTAGCACGTCACCTTCGTGGTGTAGCAATTTTAGTTGCCAGTAGTGTATATCATTCACGTTTTGTGTCCTGCTGTCTTTTAATGAAATTATGAAGTAACGCTGGAGAAGTAAGATTTTCTCACACGTAAAAAGATGTTCGATGGTCAGTATGGTCTTGTCATCTGGAATACACAATCTATTGAACCTTAAAGCGTTGCAATCGAGATAAGGTGTATCTAATTATTAAACAGTTGATCTGTTACGTTATTACTCTGCTATACACATACGGATACGGAATCCGTATGTCAGCTTCATGTGCGGTGGTTACCTGCCCCCGTCCACGCGGCCTACAATTCTTGCACACCTGAAGATGGGGTTACAATAGTCCCAAGCCGGTCGTGATCTTCAGCCAACGAATCTATTTTTAAGCGATGTTACTATGAAGCACGTCTACGGCTATCCTTTTAACAAAATCTTTCGGTAGCACTTTTCCTCATATACGAGGGCTATCCACAAAATACATTACGTTTTGGAATTAAAAATAAATAAAGTATTGGATTTTTTTATTATATACAGATGAAAGCCACACTTAAATACTACTTTTCTACATAGTTGCCATTTAAATTAAGGCACTTATCGTAGCGATGGACGAGCTTGGAAATTCCTTCGTCGTAAAATTCGTCCGCCTGCGCCTTTAACCACGTGGTTACCTCTTTTGGGACAGAAAATATGTGATTTTTGTGGATTTCCTGGAAAGAGGCACTACAATAAACTTTCAAAGGTATTGCCAAATTCTGCACAACCTCAGAAGAGCAATACAAAACAAGCGCAGGGGAAAGTTGGTCTCAAAGATCTTGCTGATTCACGACAACACCCGGGCCCACACGGCAAATGCCACTCGTGACGTTCTCGAATCCTTAAGTGGGAGTTGTTTCCTCATCCGCCATCCAGTCCCGACCTGGCATCGAGCGACTTCCACTTATTCCCAGCAATGAAGAAGTGGTTGGCTATACAGCGTTTTGATGACGACGCACAGCTTCAAGAAGAGATAACCACGTGGTTGAAGGCGCAGGCGGCCGAAATTTACGACGAAGGAATTTCCAAGCTCGTCCATCGCTACGATAAATGCCTTGATTTAAACGGCTACTATGTAGAAAAAAAGTATTGAAGTGTGGCTTTCATCTGCATATAATAAAAAAATTCCAATACTTTATTAATTTTTTATTCCAAAACGTAATATACTTTGTGGATAGCCCTCGTACATAGCATTCAACCATCCCTTCTAACACAGGAATGGTTGAGAGTGGGTAAGATACTGGTGTAACGTACGTGAAGAGTGAGACCCTAACAGTTCCTTCAAACAGCCATGTTTCACGATTTCACTAAAACTAGCCGAATGAGACGATGTGCCCTTAAACAGTACTTGATACGCGCCGATGCAACTACAGCATCATAGTGAAACCGACAAAAGCAATTATTTCACAAGGAGAATGCTAGAATCATCGAAAAAAGCTACCGGCAAAAATGAAGTTATTATATTCCTTGTGAAAGATAGCATTGGATCAAAACGTACTGACGAAATCAGTGCCCAGACTACTGCGTGCTGGATAAATTAAACGTACTGCTTTATTCTGTACAGCAGATATAAAGCATAAAAGAGTGAAATGAGAAAACACAGATGTCATTGGGTTCAAGTGAAGTTGTTGTAAAGTATTTGTATCTATCAAAATGTCTTTAACCAAGAAATTCGTTTTCTAATACCAAATGATTTACTAGTTACGACTTTATTCGTAGTGGTTTACCCTCACTTTCCACCCCAGTTAGAACTAACTTACTAGGCTACTTTTAGGCATGCCTATAGTTTAACATAGATCACGAACCGCGGTGCAGTTCGAAACTTCATATATTCAAATCATTAGCAGAAATGAAACAGGCGTTGAATGGAAATCAAAAAGTTCCAAAACCAACAGAGGACTGTTCCGCAGACCTTTGACTTGTAGTCCGACAGCAACGAACAAGTCACATGACATAAAAATTTTAATTTCATCAGAAAATGCCTATTTATTTCTTGCCTCAGATTCAGTAACAGCGAGATAACAGCAGCACCTTCCTCCCAGTTGTAGCTGCAGTTCCGAAGTCAATAAAAATCGTATATTGTTCAGCTGTCCCTGAACGCAGCGAAAGACCACGAACTTACTGTAGCGTAGGTTGCGCAAAGGACTACAAATGTACATCAGAACTCTCTTAGCTATGAGCTTATTTCTGGTTCAAAAAATGGTTCAAATGGCTCTGAGCACTATAGGACTCAACTGCTGTGGTCATTAGTCCCCTAGAACTTAGAAATACTTAAACCTAACTAACCTAAGGACATCACACACATCCATGCCCGAGGCAGGATTCGAACCTGCGACCGTAGCAGTCGCATGGTTCCAGACTGCGCGCCTAGAACCGCGAGACCACCGCGGCAGGCACTTATTTCTGGATTTATTTATCACACAGCATTACACATGAAATGAAGTCTAGAATACACAACAATACACAAAGAAGTATAAACACAGGTAATGCTTTCCAAACTGATGGTATGTTCTAATGTCCAGGTCTCCTTATCCAGTCAGTGCTTGATGCTGCGCCAATTATAAAGTCGTTTGGGCCGCGCAGGTAAGCTTTCATTTTACACTCATCGACAATGTGCGGGATGGTCTGTTTCGGGGCTTCACAGTCCTCGCCTGGGGTAGGCTGCTTACCCCTTTTGTTCAGGTTGTTTCGCGCACAGACCCCAAGTCGTCTTCCGGTGCGATTTACATGCCGTGGGAGTTCAAAACTCTTAGGTCTCATTAGATGATCAATAAGATATCACATTTCAGGTGCAGCATTTGTGGTCTGGAATTCATGACATTTACCGTCAGTGGCGAAGCTGCTATCAGCAAGCTGCTGAGCCTGTTGCAGGCGCGGATATCTGGAACGTCATGGATAGGAAGTTGAAGATTATTTATTAGTTTGAAATATTCTTTCAGCAGGGCTACTTGTTTTCTTAACAGAGGAGGAGCTACGGGGCAGTATTTTAGAACCCAGAGTAATGGGTAATGGAGTAGTTCTTATGCACCAGAAATGATCTTCGCAGTTGTATTGAGTTGAGTGTCTAACTTATTTATGTGAGGACTGATTCTCTCCCAACTTTAAGGCAATCAAGTCGACGAAGACTTCAAACGCATTTAGTTATTTCTGAAATCCAGCCTCGATATATGTGTCGTTGTTGTTGTGGTCTTCAGTCCTGAGACTGGTTTGATGCAGCTCTCCATGCTACTCTATCCTGTGCAAGCTTCTTCATGTCCCAATACCTACTGCAAACTACATCCTTCTGAATATGCTTAGTGTATTCATCTCTTGGTCTCCCTCTACGATTTTTAACCTCCACGCTGCCCTCCAATACTAAATTGGCGATCCCTTGATGCCTCAGAACATCTCCTACCAACCGATCCCTTCTTCTAGTCAAGTTGTGCCACAAACTTCTCCCCAATCGTTATCAATACATCCTAGCTATGTGATCTACCCATCTAATCCTAAGCATTCTTCTGTAGCATCACATTTCAAAAGCTTCTATTGTCTTCTTGTCCAAACTATTTATCGACCATGTTTCCCTTCCATACATGGCTACACTCCATACAAATACTTTCAGAAACGACTTCCTGACACTTAAATTTATACTCGATGTCAACAAATTTCTCTTCTTCAGAAACGCTTTCCTTGCCATTGCCAGTCTACATTTTATATCCTCTTTACTTCGATCATCATCAGTTATTTTGCTCCCCAAATAGCAAAACTCCTTTACTACTTTAAGTGTCTCATTTCCTAATTTAATACCCTCAGCATCACAGGACTTAATTCGAATACATTTCATTATCCACGTTTTGCTTTTGTTGATGTTCATCTTATATCCTCCTTTCAAGTCACTATCCATTCCGTTCAATTGCTCTTCCAAGTCCTTTGCTCTCTCTGACAGAATTCAGAATTACAATGCCATCGGCGAACCATAAAGTTTTGATTTCTTTTCCATGGATTTTAATACCTACTCCGAATATTTCTTTTGTTTCCTTTATTGCTTGTTCAATATACAGATTGAATAACATCGGGGAGAGACTACAATCCTGTCTCACTCCCTTCGCAACCACTGCTTCCCTTTCATGTCCCTCGACTCTTATAACTGCCATCTGGTTTCTGTACAAATTGTAAAAAGCCTTTCGTTCCCTATATTTTACCCCTGCCACCATTAGAATTTGGAAGATCGTATTCCAGTCAACATTTTCAAAAGCTTTCTCTAAGTCTGTAAATGCTAGAAATGTAGGATTGCCTTTCCTTAATCTAGCTTCTATGATAAGTCGTAGGGTCAGTATTGCCTCACGTGTCACCTATGGAATCCAAACTATTTTTCCCCGAAGTCGGCTTCTACTAGTTTTTCCATTCGTCTGTAACGAATCCGCGATAGTATTTTGCAGCCGTGAGTTATTAAACTGATAGTTCGGTAATTTTCATATTTGGCAATACCTGTTTTCTTTGGGATTGGAATTATTATATTCTTTTTGAAGTCTGAGGGTATTTCGCCTGTCTCATACATCTTGCTCACCAGATGGTAGAGTTTCGTCAGGACTGGGACTCCCAAGGCTGTCAGTAGTTCTAATGGAATGTTGTCTACTTCCGGGGCCTTGTTTCGACTCAGGTCTTTCAGTGCTCTGTCAAACTCTTCACGCAGTATCGTATCTCCCATTTCATCTTCATCTACATCCTCTTCCATTTCCATAATATTGACCTCAAGTACATCGCCCTTGTACAGACCCTCTATATACTCCTTCCACCTTTCTGCTTTCCCTTCTTTCCTTACAACTCTAGGTTTCCATCTGAGCTTTTGATATTGATACAAGTGGTTCTCTTTTCTCTGAAGGTCTCTTTACTTTTCCTGTAGGCAGTATCTATCTTACCCCTAGTGAGATAAGCCTCTACATCGTTACATTTGTCTCCTAGTCATCCCTGCTTAGCCATTTTGCACGCCAGCATCTCGTGGTCGGGCGGTAGCGTTCTCGCTTCCCACGCCCGGGTTACTGGGTTCCATTCTCGGCGGGGTCAGGGATTTTCTCTGCCTCTTGTTGTCCTTAGGTTAGTTAGGTTTAATTAGTTCCAAATTCTATGATACTGATGACCATAAATGTTAAGTCACATAGTGCTGAGAGCCATTTGAACCATTTTGCACTTCCTGTCGATCTCGTTTTTGAGACGTATGTATTCCTTTTTGCCCGCTTCATTTACTGCATTTTTTTATTTTCTCCTTTCATCAATTAAAGTCAGTATTTCTGCTGTCACCCAAGGATTTCTACTAGCCCTCTTCTTTTTACCTACTTGATCCTCTGCTGCCTTCACTACTTCATCCCTCAGAGCTACTCATTCTTCTGCCACTGTATTTCTTTCCCCCATTCCTATCTATTGTTCCCTCATGCTCTGCCTGAAACTTTGTGCAAACCTCTGGTTTAGTCATTTTATCCAGGTCCCATCTCCTTAAATTCCCACCTTTTTGCGTTTCTTCAGTTTTAATATACAGATCATAACCAATAGATTGTGGTGAGACTCCACATCTGCCAATGGAAATGTCTTACAATTTAAAACCTGGTTCCTAAATCTGTCTTACCATTATATAATCTATCTCAAACCTGTTAGTATCTCCAGGCTTCTTCCATGTATACAACCTTCTTTCATGATTCTTGAAACTAGTGTTAGCTATGATTAAGTTGTGCTCTGTGCAAAATTCTACCAGGCGGTTTCCTCTTTCATTTCTTTGCCCCAGTCCATATTCACCTAGTACGTTTCCTTGTCTCCCTTTTCCTACTGCCGAATTCCAGTCATTAAATTTTCATCTCCCTTCACAATCTGAAAAATTTCTTTTATTTCATCATACATTTCATCAATTTCTTCGTCATCTGCAGAGCTAGTTGGCATATAAACTTGTACTACCGTAATAGGCGTGGGCTTAGTATGTATCTCGGCCACAATAGTGCGTTCCCTATGCTGTTTGTAGTAGTTTACCCGCATTCCTATTTTGCTATTCATTATTAAACTTACTCCTGCATTACCCCTATTTGATTTTGTGTTTATAACCCTGTAGTCACTTGACCATAAGGCTTGTTCCTCCTTCCACCGAACTTCACTAATTCCCATTATATCTAACTTTAACCTATCAATTTCCCTTTTTAAATTTTCTAACCTACCTGCCCGATTAAGGGATCTGACATTCCCCGCTCCGATCCGTAGAACGCCAGTTTTCTTTCCCCTGACAACGACATCCTCTTGAGCAGTCCCCGTCCGGAGATCCGAATGGGGGACTATTTTACCTCCGGAATATTTTACTCAAGGGGACGCCATCATCATTTAACCATACAGTAAAGCCGCATGCCCTCGGGAAAAATTACGGCCGTAGTTTCCCCTTGCTTTCAGCCGTTCGCAGTACCAGCACGGCAAGGCCGTTTTGGTTAGTGTTACAAGGCCAGATCAGTCAATCATCCAGACTGTTGCTTTTGCAACTACTGAAAAGGCTGCTGCCCCTCTTCAGGAACCACACGTTTATTTGGTCTCTCAACAGATACCCCTCCGTTGTGGTTGCACCTACGTTACGGCTATCTGCATCGCTGAGGCACGCAAGCCTCCCCACCAACGGCAAGGTCCATGGTTCATGGGTGGTAGGGGGGGGGGGGGGGAGGGGGACGGACGGACGGACATTTGTGTATAGTCTTGATATTTGGTCTGTGCAGTTCTTTTAGGGCCTGAAATCTGCTTGTTATACATGTATACTTCTCAGGATTTTTGTGCCTACCGAATTTAATAGGTGTTTCCCTTAAGTAACTGAGAAGTGCTGTTGCACTATAACTTTCTATTTTATCTGACCGGTGTTCGATTTCAGAACAACGACAATTTTAGTAATTTTGAAAGCGTTAGATAGACATTCTTATTTTGTGATCAATGAGATATATTTGGTCAACCATACACTAGTCCTCCTACCACAGAGAGTTAGAAACCCAAGGTGTATCCCAAAGAAACCAGGTGACTTGCTATTTGAAATACTGGCGAGCCGTTCGTAGTTCCTTCAGTGCGAAGACTGGTTGAATTAGATATCAGCAAATATATCAACAAACTTTTAACTCATGCTGCAGCATTTCCAGATTACCTTTCAAAACAGTTACACCCAAGTATGATTTATGTCTTGACAGAAATTAGATATGACTTTATTTTCTGTCAGATATTATTTTACGCGTTATAATAAAGTTTATTAATACTTCCTACGTCAACTTACGTTTGTACGTGGATTAACAATACGGTTTTTCCATTCATGAGTAGTTACCGGAATTCACAAAAAAAACCTAAAACAATGGGAATTCCAATTTCATACGTCATCCTCATCCAGCTAAACTACTTTTCTTGTCCTTCCTATCGCTTTTAAATTCGCTTTTCGTCTATTTAGCCAATGTTTTGATATCTTATTATGTAAATGGTTGAAGCATGGACAAGAGAAGTTGTATACCAAACCTCCGGTTCATTCTTTCGTAAGATTAAGGGTAAATGTCACTTCCAGGCTACAGTTTTCTAGTCGCATAACTTCATACCGTTCTTCATCAATTTTAGGATGGTACTTGACATCTTCAGGTGTCTCGTAGAACAATCTCTCCACACGAACCAGTTGCTCCTTTCACTTTCAATGCGTCATTCACTTCATGTTACCTCCTTTCTTCGCCATCACTGTTCATAAATTTGTCCTATAATATCTTTCTTAGTGGCGGTAGGTAATGATTATCAAGCTTTCAGTACCTTTCCTGTCACTCCACGCATTGTTCGAATTTTCACTACCAAACCAAGAGTGGGAAATGGACAAATGGGATGTCAAACTGATCAGCGGGAGCTCTACTTTTGAATGTATGTCTGTCTGGTGGAATTCGACAAAGTGGTCTTCCTACTTCACTAGCGTGTTAGCATCTCAGCAACAGTACATGATTTCGAACATCCAAGGGAATATCAAATGTTTCACTAGTGTATTTTATATCTCATTTTCAGGTAGATCATGTCGCACAATATTTATCCAATTTTCCCAACATTTTTTTTAAATTTCCTAAACGTGCTTTTGAACAACAATTTACACTTCTTCTAGGTAATTTTTGTTATTATTCTCGCAATTATATTCCAGTTTTGGGTCTTTTAATGCATTATACTGCTGATGAGTCTCGGTGTAAAACGATTGTAAACTCTAATTAATGTTGCTTCTCATTTAGGTTGCTGAAAACTTTAATTTTTGTTTGATCTCTTGACAAATTTTAATTCATGAATTTAGTAAATCACTTATCTGCTTTTTCGAGCCAATGCCGAAAGTCATGCGGATTCTGCTATCCGACGGGATGCTACGGCCGACCAACTGCAGGGGGCTTTACTCAGGCGGAGGAATTCGTTAAATCTCTTAGTGAACTTGAAAGGAAGAGCTTGGTTTAAAGAGGTTTCAAGTACACTTGAAACTTATTTTAATTAAACTGGCACGACATTTTATCTCAGATGAACGCATTTCCAAGCTCTTGATCCAGGAGAAATTGATACTTCCATCTGGGGTTAATCTCTTAGCCTTATTCTGAAGGCAAAACAGTAGAGTAATTGTGACGTCCTTACAGTTGCTCTTCGAGGTGTTGAAGTTTGGCAAAAATAGCTCGGATATCGTGGTCATCACGTAAATCTGTCAGCTAGAGTTTCTTTCTGATATCAAAACTGATATAACGCTCAAATATACCCTTCTGCAGAAAAGTCCTTCACTGTAAATACAGGAAACACAATTCTAGTATATATGATACAGTGTTTCAAAAGTAATAAAGGAATTTGTAGAATCTAAACTCGATATTCAAAATTTTCTGAAAACGAAAACTGCGATTACAATTGACGCTTAACTGTCTAAAGCTGGTTCACAATCAAAGTTCTTGCTATTATGAACCATATCATTAAAATCGGAATTTCCGTGACGATCCAGAATGAATCTTTAACTCTAAAGCCGAATGTGTCCTTCTATGAAACGTCCTGGTAAATTAAAAACGATATTTATGTCGAAATGGAGACGATTATTTGTTTTGAAAATACACTCCTGGAAATGTAAAAAAGAACACATTGACACCTGTGTGTCAGACCCACCATACTTGCTCCGGACACTGCGAGAGGGCTGTACAAGCAATGATCACACGCACGGCACAGCGGACACACCAGGAACCGCGGTGTTGGCCATCGAATGGCGCTAGCTGCGCAGGATTTGTGCACCGCCGCCGTCAGTGTCAGCCAGTTTGCCGTGGCATACGGAGCTCCATCGCAGTCTTTAACACTGGTAGCATGCCGCGACAGCGTGGACGTGAACCGTGTGTACAGTTGACGGACTTTGAGCGAGTGCGTATAGTGGGCATGCGAGAGGCCGGGTGGACGTACCGCCGAATTGCTCAACACGTGGGGCGTGAGGTCTCCACCGTACATCGATGTTGTCGCCAGTGGTCGGTGGAAGGTGCACGTGCCCGTCGACCTGGGACCGGACCGCAGCGACGCACGGATGCACGCCAAGACCGTAGGATCCTACGCAGTGCCGTAGGGGACCGCACCGCCACTTCCCAGCAAATTAGGGACACTGTTGCTCCTGGGGTATCGGCGAGGACCATTCGCAACCGTCTCCATGAAGCTAGGCTACGGTTCCGCACACCGCTCTTCCAACAGGACAATGCACGTCCGCATGTATCCCGTGCCACCCAACGTGCTCTAGAAGGTGTAAGTCAACTACCCTGGCCAGCAAGATCTCCGGATCTGTCCCCCATTGAGCATGTTTGGGACTGGATGAAGCGTCGTCTCACGCGGTCTGCACGTCCAGCACGAACGCTGGTCCAACTGAGGCGCCAGGTGGAAATGGCATGGTAAGCCGTTCCACAGGACAATCTCTACGATCTCTACGATCGTCTCCATGGGAGAATAGCAGCCTGCATTGCGGCGAAAGGTGGATATACACTCTACTAGTGCGGACATTGTGCATGCTCTGTTGCCTGTGTCTATGTGCCTGTGGTTCTGTCAGTGTGATCATGTGATGTATCTGTCCCCGGGAATGTGTCAATAAAGTTTCCCCTTCCTGGGACAATGAATTCACGGTGCTCTTATTTCAATTTCCAGGAGTGTAACTTCTTGTCCAGTACATCCACATCATTTTCAAAACTAAATTACTCGTTTCGGTAGCTGCCCATCATCCTCAAATCTAGAAGAGAACTCACCTTAAAACTCGAAATAAAAGTTATCTGGATTACCTCAAAATGAAAACACCGTAAAATGTAATCGTACAACATTAGTTTACACTTCCTGTTTTTTCGGATGGACTAACCATGGACCACGTGCAAATTTGAATTTCTTATTCGCTGTTCTCTTCATTTCTTTAACTACTCTTTCAACTGTTCACTGTTGCTTGTTCCTACCATCTGACCACTTCAGACCACAATCAGTATCTTTCTATTTTGTTCCTGTTATCAAACCGATAATAAAGGTTAGTAAGCTAGCTCTCCTACCTTACAATTTCTTAATATTCAATATTTTTTCTTTAAACGCTTCAGCTTTAGTATTATTTTCTTCTAAATCCTTTCTTTACTTCATGGATACAACTTGTTCTTGACTTCTTATCCGACAAATATCTGAAGATCTTTTTGGTTAATCTACTGTTTTGTATTATATATAAATGTCCAAAAAAATCCAGTTTTCTTTTTCTCATTATTTCTGAAATGTTTGCTACGTTTCGATAAATTTCATCATTATAACGTAATTTCTAACCTCCCAAAGTTTTTCCGGATCTAATATTTTCCTAATGATACTCTTTTCTGGTACTTTTGTGTTATCTAATTTATGGTCTAATGCTCGCTTGCATTTAGACATTCTGTTTTCACTACTGAATTATAATGCTTTATTTTTCATTTTTAGATAGGCATTTTTTTCTTGCAAAAGACTTTAGCTATTTGATATTCCCACCGCATTCTGTGTATCCTTTCCTCTACAGCAGATCTTCTCAAATTATTTTGTTGCGTTATCTCCTCAAGACAAGTTAATTTTTCTAGCCTTTTAAATTTGGCCATTATTAGTTTGCAGAAATCTGGGTGCCTTTTTAAGGTTTCAAAAATATTTTGTTTCTTCTCGGAAATTCTCAAGCCGGTCTTATTAACTGTTTCTTTTAAAAGATTAACTTGTGTTACAACACTTGTCGAGGGTCAAATTTTTATAAAGTATAGCGAAGTTATCCGCAAAAGCGAGACAATTTATTCGAGTAGCTTTGTTTTCTCCTCCAGCCTTATTGGTAAACCCTTATATTCATTCACATTTTCATTTCAAATTCTCATTGTCTTCCTCTCAACAGCACAATTAAAAAGGAATAATAACAGGCTGTCACGTTGCTGTACACTTCTGTTTTATTTATTTTGCTGTATTCTCATATCTCAAAGACAAATAGTTTTAAAGTTAAAAGACAAGTTGTTCAGATGATGCCAAAACTTAAATACAGAAAAATATAATGTTATGACATTAATTTATTTTACTGAACTTTAATTTTGATGTGATCTGCACAACTTGTGTAACATTGTCAGGTAGAGTGGACACCATTAATTGCCAGGATGGCCTCCCTAGCCCAGATCTATTCTTTGTTTCGTAAGACGCTCACACAGTGGTGAAATAAAATGATTGTATGGCATTATTGGTCCGGATGGGGGACCCCATCTGGGGTTGTTCGGACATCTAGTGCATATCATTACATTTGACGCAACTTCGGCGACTTGGATGTTATGGTGATGAAATAATGATGAGGATCACACAACACATAATCCCCGAGCAGAGCAAATCTCTTAACCACCCTGGAATCTCCCATCCCCCCCCCCCCCCAATCCTTCTTACATTCAGTCTGTTGCACTGATCACTCAGCTACAGAAGCGTACAGTGGTTAACGGCGGTTACTCGATGGAGTGCTTTGAACCCCCCCCCCCCCCTCCTCCCTCCCCAGACAGCTGTGAATACCTCAGTATAGTAAAATACGATATGTTTGGCCATGGCTTCACATGGATTCTTTGGAGGAGCTCTGCTTCAGTGAAGTGGCAGCGGATGGTTGTGTTCTTGCAGGTGTGGACCCAACGTCAGGTGTCGGCAAGCAATAGGTGCGGATGCAGTGGGTAGCCGGCTGCTCCTGTGGTCAGTCTGGTGCGTGGTGCGCTGACGCACGAGCACCGAAACCAGGACCATTTAGAGGTTCTCAGACACTGGATGAAGTCGCCCTGGTGTTTGGCCCCTCATGGTGACTCCGGCTCTTGATCCGGAACCATCTGTTCTAGCAACAGCTCGTAGACCAGCAGAACAAGCTAATTGGTCAACATCGACGCATAGAAGACAAGATTGTGCTAGGTTCTGAGCGTCAGGGATTTGTAGAGGCGTCACCCAGCTTTGTCGTGAGAGGGCCACAACTTGGATATTTAGAGGATGAAGGGTCACAGCCTGAAGATACATAGCTCATCACTATGATGGACTGGGGTCTTGCACCACGCTGTTTCAGCAATACTCCAGCCCCGGCAGCACTTCTCTCGGGCAGCGAGCTTGCTCGCTGCACCACAATTTGTCAAGTCTGTAAGGAGGTTTGTTACCACAATACTTGTCTTTTAACTTATTTATATTGTGGATCTAAGAGCCGAAACCAGTACTTTCGTTATGAAATTGGTAATACTGTGCCAAACAATAACTTGATTCCTGTTGGGACTAAAATTCGAAACCTACCCTCCCGCATGCAATACTATCGCTAATTGAGGAATCTAGATATGACTCGCGTCTTCATCGTAACCATCATCACCATCATCTCCTTCCAAGGATTAGGTGTTGTAGGAACCTCTTCAGCTCTCTGCCATCCCTCTATTTCTTCTGTGGTTTATTTATATCGCTCTTTCCAGTCGGCCGTTAACTCCTTATCTTTTGTGGTCATTTTTTTCTGTGATTCTATCAACAAGATACTTCCGTTTGATTCTATTCTACTCTGTATTCTCATCAACAGAAAAGATTTTTAAATTTGATCTTATTATTTCATTCTTAGTTTCATCCATTTCATCACAGTGTCTTCCATATCTCCTAAACTTCATCACTGCTGCCTGTGAAAATTATTTTTCAGGAGCCCCATGCAAGGATAGGTACACTAATAAGTTTATAGAATTTCATTTGTGTTTATTTTTCTTCCCAAGGTTCTTTCAATTGTTCCGCAGATAACTTGGTATTTATTGACCTGCTTCTCAATATCTTTGTCATAGATAAAAGTGATATAACATTCTACTTAACGGAACTGTGATACTTGTTCTAAAATTTTCTCATTTAATATTATTTTCGATTTTTCTAGATTCTTTCCTTTCAAAAACCATCAACTGTGTCTTACTTGTAGATGCAATTAAGCTGTAGTTTATCCTTTTTTGGTACAATCTATATACTGTTCCTTGTTAATTATTTTCTGTTTCCTGTATAGTTATCTGGTCATCAATGGTACTCTAGATCTATTTTAATCCCCAAATGTATTTAATTTTTCCACTTCATAACTAGGTCGTCAATATACAAATTAAATAGCGTGGGTAACAGCCTGCACGCTTAACGAACAACTTGATTTTATCATATTTCTTCTGACATTTTCGAATCTGAACTTGTAACTAGTTTTTTAGTTACATACTAACTGTTTTTGGTATTCATAAAATGTCTATGTAAACCTTTTATGTCCAGTACCTTCCACAAAAGGGGTCTTTATACCTTATCAAAGGATTTCTCATAACTAGTAAATTCTAAATGCGTTTCTAAGCCAAATCCACAACGTTTTCAATAACTTGTCTTTTTATGAATATATAACACGAACGTCCCCTTTTGAAGCCTCTACTTGAACTTTTCTGGTATTTGAAAGGAAACAGATAAGAGAGGGACTGAAGAAGGATCGACCACTGTGGCTGAGCGGTTCTAGGCGCTTTAGTCCGGAACTGCGCTGCTGCTACGGTCGCAGGTTGGAATCCTGCCTAGGGCATGGCTGTGTGTGATGTCCTTAGGTAAGTTAGGTTTAAGCAGTTCTAAGTATAGGGGACTGATGATGACCTCAGATGTTAAGTCCCATAGTACTTAGAGCTATCTGAACCATTTTAAACTGAAGAAGGGGACAAGTCGTGTCCACATAGCTTTTTTGGTGCCAGCATCAAGCGTGGAAGGCAAGGTCCATGATTTTAAACGCTGTTCAGCACTACTTGAAGCTGCTAGCGAAAATTACAGTTGTGTCTATGAAAGGTGCAAGGCCAGAAATTTGTTATGAAATGCCGGCGCAGCTGCAGAGATCCTGCGACACATGTAGGGACTGGCACATAAACTGACGGAAATGTACGTTATTGAGATATGTGGGAAGAAGAGTTTCGGTATCTGATGGTAGCCTCGTAACCCGAAAAGCGATTAATGAAGTCTGTAGAACTTATACAATAATGTGTTTTTCATTTAGAATGTTTCATCAATTTTATTATTAACAATGTAATTTATTTTGCTATAAGGGGCAATGAAATCAGAACGGAACACCCTCCACAAAGCGAACATGCAGTGGTTCCATTTAAAAAGTAATCACCGTGTTAAGACACTTATCCCACTGGGAGACAAGACAATCAATTCCAGTTCTGCAGAAGGCAGCCGCTGACGAACCCCCAACCACATCACTACAACCGAAATCTATGCACACGACTGTCTTTCTTCAGGCTGTACGGAGGACGCTGCTGTGTTTCTCAAACAAATCGCTGAAACCTGGCTTTTGACCGATTGCCAGCGTGTAGGCAGGCGTTGTCGTATAACTGAATGAATCCGCCCGACAGCTCTTTTATGGGGCGTCGCAGTTCCTGCAAGGTGTCTTCTTAGCGCTGCACATTGATTGTGATTCCATGCTCAACGAACTCGATGAGCAGATGGCCGCTTTAGTCGAAGAAGGTCATCATGACCGTAGAAAAGCTAGTGTGAACTACTTTGGATTTCTTTTGCGGGGAAGATGTGGAATGCTTCCTGTGTTGGCTATTTCGATTACCATTAAATTACCCTTGAACTGTCGGAATGCTCTCGGATGGAACCATCCTGCTACACGATTAAGCCCGTAGCTACATTGTCAACCGGGACACATGTCATGTGGATACACGTTAATGCAGTGGTTTCCATGGCCTTCTGCATCCTCATGCTGTTGATCATTGCCGATCCTTCAACCTTTAGAGGCAGTTTCCTACCCGTAGGAGAAGGGAATACCCTGAACCCGTTTCCGCTCCTCCGTCCACTTGGCCAGGCCGTTTGACAGAATTGTGACTTCTTATGCGGGAAGTCTTCGGCGGCCAATGCTGATTACTAATCAGAATCGAATCGAGGATGTTCTGATTACTAATCAAAGACTCTATTCCTAGACCACGCGTGTGCTTCGAAAACCAGTAAATTCGGCAAGCTGGCCGGAGTGGCCGAGCGGTTCTAGGCGCTATCGTCTTGAACCGCGCACCTGATACGGTGGCAGGTTCGAATCCTGCCACGGGCATGGGTGTGCGTAATGTCCTTAGGTTAGTTAGGTTTAAGTAGTTCTAAGTACTGCGGAACTGCTGATCTTAGAATTTAAGTCCCATAGTGCTCAGAGCCATTTGAAACATTTTTTGAAATTCGGCAAAATATGATTTTTCTGCACTGTGTACTGCGTACAGTAGAGAAGCAATTGTGAGAAGATTATTATTTTTATCTGCTTCACAATACAAACCAGTATAGTTACTTCTCAGAAGCAATGGACTGCGGATAACAACATTCGTGCCCAGAGTTCTCATCAGGACCAAATGGAAAACCTTTGGGATGAGTTGTCATCACCTGAGACCCCAGCGTTCAACTTCAGTATGCGTTCTCAAGTTTCGGCTCCCGAGAAATAATGGTGTACTATTTGTTTACAGACGTTCAGACATCTCAATGAAATTGTCCCCATAGATTTCAAGGCGTCATAAAAGCAAAGGGTGGGCTCCCGCCATGTTAATGTCAACTAATAGATGAACGGACGCCTTTGATCAGATAGTGTAGTAATGGGAACGCTGATCAGATGTCAGTGGTAGGTGCTACAAGAGAGGATTAGTCATACAATGTGAGAATTGATAATAAAAGACCATAGCGTAATTCCGTGAAGAGTCACTTATCACAATACGTTCTTCCATATACATTTTGCAGTTTGTACGTAACGGGAAAATCAGAGACATTGGAGTTCATACAAAGATTTAGCGACAAACATTCTTTCCACTCTCCATTCACGAATGGGGAAGGAAAGGGGAGAAACGAGAATGGTACCATAAGTAGCCTCCCCTATACTACCTAAAATGGTTTGTGGATTACAGATGCAGGTGCCCAGTTCTTACCAAAGCTCTCAGGCGATTCTAACACTCCATAGGTGGCATGGGTGCGGGAAATGTGGTGCCGAGATGAGGCACTTATCACTTAAAAATTTTGTGTTTCTTTTGTTTTTATCTGTTGCTGCAGATTTAAAGAACGCAGATGGCCAGGTTGGTGGCTGCATTAAAATTCTGCTATTCCTGCGACAACCAGTCCAGCATCCTCACGAGGAGGAATATCAACGGAATATCAACTTTGTTGACAAACTGGAAACATGAGCCAATCAACAAACTTCTTTGTCTGTGACCTCATTGTCAGTGTGCAACACTTCCGACATTTTGGCGAATATTGCAAGTGACGTTCGTCAGGGTGCTTTCTTCCGCCCTAAGTGCTGAATGAGAAAGGTTTGGTGCTTCTAACAGAAGGCGTTCATATCGAACTCTGATAGGTTACTGAGTTTCTTTTCGTTGGTAGTAACAGTCACCCTCGATTAATGTTTGTTTTATTGCTTGCCACTGGTATAAACAGGCGAATGGAAATGGGGCGGCGGTTGTGAGGCAGCGCTGTTTACTTGCTGCCTAGTGCCGGCTGAGGCGTGCCAGTACTCTGTGTACCTGAGGCCGCTGTGGTCTCCCTCACGCCAGTGTGTATGTTGCTTCATGTGTGGTTCCGTTCCGTACCGCTGTTACTGCTGGAAGCTAAGGCGCCGGAAGTGGATACCAGTCCTCTCTACTCTTGTTGGCGGGTCTCTTGGCTATTTATATCGCCTGTTTGATCTCCCTCCTGAAGGTGATAGGCTGTTTCGCCGGTACGAGGGCTCCTCTAAATTCTGTTTGCCACACCAGTCCTGGTGTTCGGCCACGGCTGACTTGGTGTGTTGGCTTAGACGGGCCATGTTCAGATATCCTAATACTGATGTGTTGCCCCATCTAGCCTACATACACAACCCCACACTCGTACCCGACTTCGTAAACTCCAACGGTATGTCGCTTGCCCCAAGAACATCTTTTATTCTGTTGTTGCTTCAAAAGACTGGCTTGTACCTGTTCGATGGAGACTTTTGCCAACGTGTTCAGCAACCTCTTGAACGTATGGTAGTAAGGCAATATTTTCTGCTTTCTTCTAGACTTCCCTGTTGGCTTCATCCTTTGTCACCATCCCATAACTGTTAGCTCCAAAAATGGACTTGAAGTTTTGTAGTTCAGTTCTCATCATTGCTGATCATTCGGGAAATCTTTGTTAAAGCCTGCAGAGCGGATTTCTTCTGCATAGGGTGATGGTGGAAGGAGGTATGTAAGTATCCGCCCGTCCTAGTGGGTCTGCTTTATACTCTATGGCCAAGCCTTCGGTAAACTTCCACATGGTGGTGGTGGTAAGTTCCTATGGTACCAAACTGCTGAGATCATCGGTCCCTAGATTTACACACTAGTAAATCAGACTTAAACTAACTTACCCTAAGGACAACACACAGACACACCCATGTCCGAGGGGAGACTCGAACTTCCGATGGGGGGAGCTGCGTGAATCGTGGCAACGCGGTGCAGACCGCGCGACTACTTCGCGCGGCCCCATATCGAGAAAAGACAGCACGCTGATCCTTTATACATCCATAATGAACTAAATTGTGTTGTGATGCTCATTAAAGTGTAAGTGGAAGTTCTCTAGCTCTTCGTCTTAAAACATCCCAGCTTCCTCAACCAAATTATAACGTCCCAGGACTTTCTGCACCAAATTATAACATTTCAGCTCCTCAAAACCAAATTAAAACGTTGCATTAGGAGGTGTCTGCTTCGTGCAAAAGGTCTTGAGTTCATATTGACGACAACAAGTAATTCTTCATTACAGACGTTTATTTACAAACAGAACTGACAGACTTCACTCACTCAACAACTGACTCTCCGAGCTAACTGCACTGCATATCCGAACTGAACTGGCAACTGGCAACTCCTAGGTGTATTAATATCTTTCCAAACAATGAGAGTCTTTGACAATGTTTTGTTTACAATACGATAGCAATTCACGACTTAAAACTAAATTAGACATTACAGAATTTTAGTACAGATTAAATTAAGTAAAAGGATCAGTACATATAAATTCTTACAAGCATAATTTCCAAATAGATTTTATAACATTTTTCTACCAGCTTCTGGATAACCTTCACCAGATTTGTACCGACGTTTCCAGAAATATCTTGACATTTGATTCTGGATATTTCTTGAGTGATTTAGAACAACTATCTATATGTAAAATGATTTAAATCGTGTTTCAAAACGCAAACAAATCTTTTTAGCAATATTTCTTGATACAAATCGTCTTTCGAAATTAGATTATGAAACAGTTTTCACAAGTTTTCGTATTTTTGCGATCATAATATAGAATTTCTCCATAGAAAGTTCCAGAAGTGTGCATTAAACGTTCATTTACCGACTTTCTCTTTAGCTGGTGAGTTTTTAAAAGTATCTTGTCCATATTATACGAAATAATTTAGCTCAAAACTGATAATTTATACAATTAATCAGAGCTACAGCAAACAGTGAGTCTTTCTATTACAAAATGAAATATAATTACAAAATTGAATGAAAATAGGTTACTAACACTAATATACATTTACATTAATTCTATTTTTGTTCTTTCTGTGCAAAATGTCCTAATATTGACACAGTACAATATTTAAACAACACCAAAGTTTCCCTTTACATTCTGCATATCTGTATCGACATCCCCTAAAAGTCTACAGTATCGAATACTTCAATATGTCCCAATATGTCCTGTAATGTTACAGTCTCTATGTGGCCAGATAACGAATGTGTCAACAACATAACAATGGTGCAGACTGGGGTGATGTTTTTTCAAATCCTTCCATGAAGTTGTCTGCTGCAATAGGCGAGAGAGGAGAACCCACAGCTACACCATCTTCCTTTTCGTAGAACTCCTCTTTCCACCCCTTAGGTGATCGTTAAATAGTGGAGCACTAGCTCGCAGACATCCGGTGCCATGCGTTCGTCGAAGGGAACTGCCCATCGCACCCCACGTACATTAGTGGTAAAATAGTCCAATGAATAACCCGCCATAAACTCAGAACAGATAAAGCATGGAAACAGGGAGAAGGTACATTGAACTGTGAAAAAAGAAGCAAAATAGAAACATTGAACAGTTCAAACTCATGATGTGCAACGTCGAACGAGCTGCAAGAACTCCGTCCTAGTGGTTGTCTAGTCATGATGCTGGACTGCAAAGCGGCAGATCCGTGATCAGATGTTCCTAGTGTCCCAGCTTTTTTCACAACTATGAAGTTCCCGTCCTTTCATTGGCATGTCTGTTCTCCTCTTGTAGACTTGGCAGTTTTCGTATTATACGTTGGTCACGAGTAAATGTGATTAATGGTGACAGCAGGCGAGATGCCGCATAAAGCACTCACAGAAATGCAAACACAAAATAAACGGATGTGAACTATGGTACAACAAACGAATTCAAGAGTCAAAACTTCCGAAACAGAATGCAAGAGTCATAGCATGTGGTACTTGTGTAGGAAATATAGGAGGTACATTGATCTGGGGGTCCCTTCTGTACGCCGCTGTTACAAACGGTGTTATACCATGACACAAACACAAATTTGAATACAGCGACACACGCGTCAATGACTGGACCGACAGATCAAAATCTTGTGAAAAAGTTATGGGGTACGAGGGAGATTTAAACACTAATCTCACCCTTCGCAGCCCAACACCGTGGCTGTTCGCTGTTGCACATCTTGAGTTTGGACCGTTCATTGTTTCCTTTTTTCTCCTTTTATCACGGTTCAGTACACCTTCTTCCTGTTTTCATGCCTCCGTTCCGTTTTAGATGCGTTATCCAGTGGGCCATCTTACCAATAAATCTGAGGGTGTTGCCATGGGGAGTTTCCCTTGTAAGATGTCCACGGGATCTGACACTGGTACATTCGGGAATAAAGACTTCACGTTGAAACAGACCATCAGGTTCATAGACAAGACACACTTTTCTTTTAAAACTGCTACAAAATGGGTGGAGTCTGTAACGCAAGAATATGTGTCGATCACCAAATGTCGAAGCTTCAGAGCCAGCTCTGTTGCTAGACTGTAAGTTGGTGCCTCCACAATGGGCCGTAAAGGAGATGCATCCTTGTGCGCCTTCAGTACAGCATGTATCCTTGTTGTCTGTGAGCCCGCAGGATCAGCGATGAAGAACATCTGAAGGCTGAATTACAAAACCTCAGTTCCATTTTTGGAGCCGTTGGTTATGGAATGAAGATGATAGATAAAACAACGACGCCAAAAATGAAGGCAACGCGGAAGTGCAGAGGTAAGTACAAAACATCGCACTACTATCATGTGTTCAAGGAGTCACGGAACACGTCGGCAGAATTCTCCGCCAAACAGGTATTACACCGATTTTTCGAAGCAGCAACAGAATAAAGATGTTCTTGGCTCAAAGAAACATGTAGTTGACAAGATACATGCTGTTTCAGTTTATGAAACGTGTGGACTAGTGTATGTAGGTGAGAAAAGCGACCCCTCAGGAGACAGGCATCTGAACATGAAAGAGACATCCCACTAAGCCAAAGCACCAAGTGAGAGGCGGCCGAACAGCAGGATGAGCGCGGCTAACAGATATAAGTTTGAGAAACCCTCGTACTGGCGAAACAGGGTATCACCTTCAGGAGCATTATTAGAAAAAACGATGGAAGTGGCCAAGATGAATAGAGAGGACTGGTAACAACTTCCAACGCCTTGACTGCCAGCAGTAACAGCGGTACGGAACTGCAGCTTACACGAAGCAACACACACAGACGCGTGAGAGCCCACAGCGGCCGCAGGCACACAGAGTATTGGAACGCCTCAGGCGGCACTAGGCAGCAAGTAAACAGCGCTACGTTACAACTGCCACCCGTTACCCATTCACCTTCTTCCGCCAGTGGCAAGCAATAAAACAAACACCAATCGAGAATGACTATACCCACTAATGAAAAGAAAAAATGAAAAACCCAATAAAGGACGTCTACACCTCTCCTACTCATCTTCAATAGTCTATCAGAGTAAGAGCCTCTTCTGTCATTCTGCCATTATAAAAAAAATGGCTCTGAGCACTATGGGACTCAACTGCTCCGGTCATCAGTCCCCTAGAACTTAGAACTACTTAAACCTAACTAACCTAAGGACATCACACACATCCATGTCCGATGCAGGATTCGAACCTGCGACCGTAGCAGTCGAACGGTTCCGGACTGCGCGCCTAGAACCGCGAGACCACCGCGGCCGGCTCTGCCATTATATATGAAGAGTCAGCAGTTAGGTAAAACGAAAAAAAAAAAAAAAACTCAATGAAGAAGGCCACTTGCAATAGTGGCTGAAACATCGGATGTTCTAAACATCGACACCGCAGTCACAGACCCATAAGAATTTTATTGATTTTGCCGATGGCCACGGAATATTAGGCTTACATAGAACTCTGTATATACAGGGTGATTTCTTGATGATACTACAAATATTCAGGCATGATTCAGGAGGATAAATTTATCAATTAGAATCAACTGACCCTAGTTTGGGAACGAACGAGCCAAAAGTTGTAAGCGAAAATCGTGCTGATGCCTCTGACAATGGACCTTTTTTACTGCAAGCTCTTTTCTTTGCATATTTTCGGAGGGGGTAGTATGAACAAAAACAAGGGAAGATTGTCAAGTAAACAAGGACCTTGAAATGCATTTCTTTAGAACAATGAGCACGTGTTTAGCAGAAGAGATTGGTTTGACAGCAAGAAAAAAGAACAAGCGCTCATAGTTCTTAACATAAGCTCTTTAGGGTTATATTTACTAGGCATCTTTTCCTGTTTTTGATTCATACTATCTCTCCCAGAAGTATGGGAAGCAAAGAGCTATCAGTAGAAGAGCTTCGGTGTCAGATTTATGAGAACGATTTCCGCTTATAACTTTCAGATTTGGCCGTTTTCCTGGACGGGGTTTCCTTACCTCTGTTTGATACATTCGTCCTCCTGCATTACCCCTGAAAGCTCGTAACATTATCATCGAATCAATCTATACCTTGAGACAGCATAACTCACAGCGTTGAAACTACCCAGACTATTCTAACTGAGAATCAGAGCACAAAAAATCCTCACACATAATTTCAAACCTTCCCGAAACTTTTCTCGCTAGTAGCCCCCACAAGAAGACGAAATAAAAAGTTTATCACTTACTATACATTACTAAAACGATTTTCCAAGAACTGTTACATTAACGTAAAAAGGAGTTATCACCTTGTTTAGCTTACAAGTTTCAGTTTTGACAATTACATTTACGCGGTACGGTAGGATTATCAGGATAGAATCATGAGCATCACTTTGCATCAAGTGACACAGTTCACTATAAATGTAGAATCTTCACAGAAATCTTTAAGCAATCCATACGAATAATAATTTCAGGTCAGATATGCAGGGATATCACTAAAGGGTAGCTAAAGAAAAGATAATAACAAAAACAGTCCTTGAATAATTAAAACCCAGAATGTAAGAATACGATCCAGAACATAAGAACACAGTACGAAAAATACTAATTCTTACTATGTCAACTCACAGAATTACAACCAACACTGACTAAATTTAGTCTTATAATAAAAGACCATAACATTCTGACGGAGGGCACTAAGTGACCGGAACTGGAAAATAACTTGAATTTCTTTTATGCAAATAATCCTATATACGTTTTATTAAAATTTATGGCTGCTGATGCCAGGCAGAGTCTCTTGTGTAAACTGAGAAATTGGTAATGGGTTCCAATCGCCCTGCGTGGCATTTTACTACAAATAATCCTGTAGGAGAACCATCCGCAACGGAGCGCTATTGCAGAGGTTGAAAATGTTCCTACAGATATAAGGCTCTTTTATTTAGAACACGATCGGTTTCGGGCTGTTATATGACCATCTTCAGGTGTTATTAGTTCGTGCTGTGACCCTGAGCGCCATGGTGGACGAGTACAGGACGCCTTGTATTACCAGCGAGCGCAGAGCACGGAGAGCTGGTAATACACCGCGTCCTGTACTCGTCCACCGTGGCGGTCGGGGTCACAGCACGAACTAATAGCACCTGAAGATGGGCATATAACAGCCCAAAACCGATCGTGTTCTAAATAAAAAACTTTACAAACTTGGTTGTTTTATGCAAACGATTGCTTGTTATTTCTATAAAAAATCGTATCCAATGGTATCAGAACAGCTAATTAAATTACGCTACACGCTAGCAATCAAATACACAGAATACTTTGTCATGCTCCCCAGCCCAAGAAATGACATAATGAAATGGGCGTAAGAAATATTACCTCCAAAATAATTTTACCTTCCACGTGCAAATGCGTCATTAAATTACGCATAAAAAATTTGCTTCATCCAATACTGTTGCAAGAACTGGACGAAATAATGTTACCCAGAAGATTAGCAGCTGGGCGTAATACGTAAAAGGAATTAAAGGCAGTCTAAGAACATAATCAACTCCACGTTAACATGCTGTCCATGCACATTGTTTTGCACTAGTGTCTGTTGTGTTACCAGCAAGACGAGACGGGCACTAGACGCTGCTCCTCCATGATCCCCAGCATCGGCAATGAACAGACCTTCAGACACAAAGAAAATACCGGATGTCCAATAATTATAACCTCCAGGACTGCACATTCGTATTGCGAGCCACTAGTCACCTTTCATCTCCTCAGGTGCATCTCCAAGTTCCGTAGCTCCACCACACATCAATAGTGCCAACACGTGAGCCACTTGTATTTCTTCCGCTACAGAACAATTAAGCTACAACAGTAGCGCTACATGTGTGTTTTATACCTGAATTCAACATTGAGAAATAAAACAGTTTTTATTTTCAAGACAGAACTGAATTATTTCATTAGCTATCAGAGGTCTATAACCACAGTTGCGTATTACAATAAGCAACATGTGTTGTTTTTACTATGCATACTGATACTCTTTGGCTCAAAACATCTTTGTGGGGACAAATATAAGACTACACATTTATTACTGCACACTTTAAAAAGTGATGAAATGTTTTGAAAAAATTTTGGCCTTTCATACGATTCGTTTCACAAATTATATGTAATTCTTTTTTAATTGCGCAGCGGAAGAGGACAGAAAACAACAGCTTAAATTTAGAGGTTATAACTGGAAGTAATAACATGATCAGATGATCAAAACTGCAGAAATATTGGATCTTTAAAGTTTTTAAGGACCCACGATATCCACAGCTGATCAATACTCTGTGTTAGCAACACATAAGAAAGTGAAAAAAGGTATCATCTTTGTTAGGTTGTGATCCTATCATGGGAATGATGGTGGTCAGAGAGTAGGATTTTGTGAGAATCGGTAAGCATAAATCTGTATTTAAGGCAGCTAAAATCAGCACACTCACAATGCTGTCACTGGCATTGTAACTGTTACACGCAGTAGTGCCATTAGGATGAAAGGATGGAGTCAAATGACTGAGTTCATGTTGAAAGTACAAAATTTATACACTTACTTACCACAAGGACCGAAAATACAGGTTTATTTGAACAGACAACCTGCTCAAATAACGTTATTTGTAAAGAGAACAGCAATGAATTGTTAATAAAATTCAGATCCAAGAAAACTTAATTGAATTTAGTACAATAATAAAAAGGGTGCAAACAAGTTCAAATAATCCAGTTAAAAGTCATACAGAGGTTAAAAATGAAATATTTAAAAAATAGTAAAACGAAAGCAATTGGACTGCCAATCAGGCATTCACTTTAAATTAATTACTATTTAAATAAATTTCAGTAAACATGATTAAAGAACGCCATGACAAAAAGCCAGCTTGTGGAAACAACTTCAACTAAATCTAAATTTTTTAACAAGAAAGATCAAGACAAATGGAACTTACCAATGTGAAGTGCATGGCCCTCAGCCATTCCATACTCTTATTATAATTATCTTGGTACTTGAACATCAGTCCACAACAGTATATGCACATAATACAAGGAAACACGCAACACCAGCCTGAAAGAGTTGAGCATTGGAAGCAGAGAGCTAGCTTTTATTATTCTTCTAGTGATGTACTGATCTCAGACAGCTGCTGGATCAGCCTGGTTAGCAGTCATCAGATGCCAGTACCTGCTTGGGAGGGAATTTCCCCTAGCACATCTAGCCACATGTACAACGTTTACCCAATATCCTCAGTATGTCGAAGATAGACGGAGCATTGACACATTAAAACTAGTTCCAAGGGTTCATGTCTGCTGAAACAGGCTAGCACAAAATCTCTACTGTATGTGTAGTGACTACAAACATTACGAATCCTCGGCTTGCAGCTGTGCTTGCCATCTTCCACGAGCACCATGTCGTCTGCTCGCTCCACTAAAACCAGAGTGTTCCTGCACATAAGGCAGAGGTACGTGTTGCCAATGTAAAACTCTTAGCGAGATAGTGGCACCCCTGGAACATATTGTACTGCACTTCCGCTGTAATCCATGCATTTGAGTGCATAATTAAAAAGGTCTGCATTGGCAGCTAGCATTTAACTATTCGAAATTTCTCTGGGTAGGCATGTGGAGGGGAGAAGTGCTCCTGGAAACATTTTATAGGTACTTAGGTTGAGTGGTGAATCGAAATTACAGGTGGCTCTTGAAGGAAACAGCCAACAACTAACAGGTTAACGAAGAGGGTAACTAACATTCTAATCCACTCCATCTCGGCAGAATCCATGCATCAGAGTGCATGTAAGAACTTGCTCTGACAGTTAGCGTAATGTTGGTGGTTTCTTTTCTGGGCAGATATTGGAAGAAAGAAGTGCATCTGCAAATATTTAGTAGAACCTCAGGTTGGGCTGGGAATCTGAATCGCAATTGGGCACTCAAGAAACCGCCTCACACCTGAGAGGGTAATGAATAAGAAAACAAATATTGCAGTGCAAAATCCTCTTCACTTTTACATATATATACACATATTGTAGTGTATGGAGCAATTTGATACAACTCTGCTGCGACAGTTTTTTACAGTTTTGCTGTAACATAGTAGTGCTATTTTGCTATGACACTGCAGTTTATGTGGTAATGCTGTTGTATAGGGTAACATTTTAAAATTTTCCTGTAACATGTCGGTGTATAGCGTAATTTGTCAAACTTTTGCTACAATTTAGTGTGCATTTTGATTTAGATCAATATACAAATGCATGTATCTGTGCAGCACTGAAGTCTGCTACTATTACTCCCATAGGCAGTAAATCTATACAAGCATAACATCTAAGTACGTTGTTACTCCCACTGTTTTGAACGCAATAACGAGATAAATTCGAGAGATAAAAATACAGTTATTCAGAAAATGTTGCATTAGATTTGATACAGAAAAAAAACGCCAGTTTTTTTAACGATGATACCTTACTTTACTACATTTAAAAAGTAGAAAAAATGCTTATCAAGAGGATGTAAAAATTTTGTAAAGAATTAACCCCATCACCTAGAAAGTGTAATTGTTTCCTATCAAGGTTGCACTTCATTTTAAAAGTCATCTACACATATACCTTTAAAAGTGTTACCTTGAGAGGTGACATGCACCTTTAACTATACTGTTCGTCAGATTAATATTCATATTTTAGATCATCATCTCTATTTGGTATGTGTGGTTTATGAATTTTTACATCAGGAAACTGTGGACAGGATGTTCATATAACTGCATGTGTAGCCCATAGAGAACTTGAGAACTTGTACCCGAGATGCCGTAGTGGAGGCAGTGGAGTACAAGGAGAAATGTGGATTGCATCCCATAAATGTTGTGCCTGGCATCCTGACTGTACAAGTTATTCGCGCCAGCAGCGCTCTGTGAATTCTCCCTGCAGAGGAACTTCGGGGCATGGCACTCCACTTTTTCCATTTAAGTTCGGAGCAGGAGGGCGCCGGTTCGCAAAGCATTTTATCTGGGCCAGGCGAAAGACTGTCGCGAAGGTGGCCAGTTGACACAAAGAGGATAGTGGGAGCCATTTAAAAGAGACTGCTGTAATCTGAGTTTTTGTGCAAATGGCGAAACGGTCGTAAAACTACCATCATTCAAATGTTAGAAGCTGGGACGATACGAACAGAGCAGCTGGTGTACCTGTTTAATCAAGGCAAGACTGTAGTTCTAAGACCAGGAAGTCACGAGGTTCTTTTAGCGAGCGGCAAAACATGTATTTCATGGGCACAACCGTCTGAGAAGCTTAAGAATTTTCTTTCAGAGACTGTAAATGGTTGCCTCCCCCCCCCCCTCCCCCCCCCACACACACACACTGTGTGAAAACGCTGGTATTGTTCTGTGTCTGGATTGGCTACCAGGCCAGCAGAAAAGTCAGATGGGAAGATTCAATGAGTAGAGGATAGTTCGACTGGTTTGTATAGCGTGCAGGAGGTTTTTGTTTCTTCAGCAAATTCTTTCAGCCTTGGTGGGAAGTGATTGTGATTCTATGTCTTCTTCATCTTCTGGTCCTCCACTGGTGGAGAAATTCAGGTCTTTCCCTAGTGATTGAGACTTGAGGTCTGCGACTTGTGGCCGACTAAGAGGCAGTGGCAGTTTCCACTGTACTGACAGTGGAACTGCATACCGTCTCAGACATATCGTGCACCACGAGAGTGAACTAATTCATCTTGCTTTGCCCGTATGACGTTTGACAATTCCAGCAAGCAGCGTCGTGCCTGTGTGTGAAATTGATTTGGGCATACCAGTAAATTGGTGCACTTCACACTGAAATCCGTCGAGATTTCATGCTCTAAAGGGAAAGTCTCCTTGGTGCTAATAATCAGAACGCCAGACCGTGAAGTTTGCAAATGTTCTTGGACATATCACAACACTACAGCTCCCGCTGCACTGTGTTCCTCGTTCTCAGTGTGGTGTTTTCTGCTCCCACCTCAAAGGGTAAAGTAGTCACTGACACTTGTTGATAGCCCAGCATTAAAATCTGCAGCAATTTGCGGAAGGGTTACACTTCTGTCACGTTGAACTATTCTCTTCAGCCGTCGTTGGCCCCGTTCTTGCAGAATCTTCTTCCGGCAGCAGCGATGTCGCATGTTTCATGTTTTACCGGATTCCTGGTATTCACATTACGCTCATGATATGTTCGTACGGGAAAATCCCCGCTTCATCGCCACGTGGGAGTTGCTGTGTCCCATCGCTCGAACACCGACTATAACGCCACGTTCAAATTTACTTAAATCTCGATAACCTGCCACTGTAGCAGAAGTAACCGATTTAACAATTGCGCCAGACACTTATTGTCTTATATAGGCGTTGCCGACCGCAGCGCTGTATTCTACCCTTTTACATACACTCCTGGAAATTGAAATAAGAACACCGTGAATTCATTGTCCCAGGAAGGGTAAACTTTATTGACACATTCCTGGGATCAGATACATCACATGATCACACTGACAGAACCACAGGCACATAGACACAGCCAACAGAGCATGCACAATGTCGGCACTAGTACAGTGTATATCCACCTTTCGAAGCAATGCAGGCTGCTATTCTCCCATGGAGACGATCGTAGAGATGCTGGATGTAGTCCTGTGGAACGGCTTGCCATGCCATTTCCACCTGGCGCCTCAGTTGGGCCAGCGTTCGTGCTGGACGTGCAGACCGCGTGAGACGACGCTTCATCCAGTCCCAAACATGCTCAATGGGGGAAAGATCCGGAGATCTTGCTGGCCAGGGTAGTTGACTTACACCTTGTAGAGCACGTTGGGTGGCACGGGATACATGCGGACGTGCATTGTCCTGTTGGAACAGCAAGTTCCCTTGCCGGTCTAGGAATGGTAGAACGATGGGTTCGATGACGGTTTGGATGTACCGTGCACTATTCAGTGTCCCCTCGACGATCACCAGAGGTGTACGGCCAGTGTAGGAGATCGCTCCCCACACCATGATGCCGGGTGTTGGCCCTGTGTGCCTCGGTCGTATGCAGTCCTGATTGTAGCGCTCACCTGCACGGCGCCAAACACGCATACGACCATCATTGGCACCAAGGCAGAAGCGACTCTCATCGCTGAAGACGACACGTCTCCATTCGTCCCTCCATTCACGCCTGTCGCGACAACACTGGAGGCGGGCTGCACGATGTTGGGGCGTGAGCGGAAGACGGCCTAACGGTGTGCGGGACCGTAGCCCAGCTTCATGGAGACGGTTGCGAATGGTCCTCGCCGATACCCTAGGAGCAACAGTGTCCCTAATTTGCTGGGAAGTGGCGGTGCGGTCCCCTACGGCACTGCGTAGGATCCTACGGTCTTGGCGTGCATCCGTGCGTCGCTGCGGTCCGGTCCCAGGTGGACGGGCACGTGCACCTTCCGCCGACCACTGGCGACAACATCGATGTACTGTGGAGACCTCACGCCCCACGTGTTGAGCAATTCGGCGGTACGTCCACCCGGCCTCCCGCATGCCCACTATACGCCCTCGCTCAACGTCCGTCAACTGCACATACGGTTCACGTCCACGCTGTCGCGGCATGCTACCAGTGTTAAAGACTGCGATGGAGCTCCGTATGCCACGGCAAACTGGCTGACACTGACGGCGGCGGTGCACAAATGCTGCGCAGCTAGCGCCATTCGACGGCCAACACCGCGGTTCCTGGTGTGTCCGCTGTGCAGTGCGTGTGATCATTGCTTGTACAGCCCTCTCGCAGTGTCCGGAGCAAGTATGGTGGGTCTGACACACCGTTGTCAATGTGTTCTTTTTTCCATTTCCAGGAGTGTATCTCTTTATTTGAACACACATGGCTATACCAGTTTCTTTGGTGCTTGAGTGTAGTTTAGCTACTGTAGGAAGGATAGTGTTGGGACTGAGGCATGGCGGCTCTAACCTTGGCAGTATGGCATTCCAATGGCTCGGCTAACTACTTGGGCTGCCGATATCAATTCGGTTGTGTTTCGCGTGCTAAGGTTTTTTGTCTGGAGAGTCAGTTGGCTGGGGGCAGGTGGCTGACAGATTGTGCCTTTAGGGGTCTCCGACAGTCCAGCGCCGGTCTCGATCAGCGGCATAAGGTTAAACTGGTTGGGGCAAGCCTGCCCGGATCACTTATGAATTGGTAGTGGTGGTCGGCGCGCGCAATGACGCATATTGCGCGCAACCTTGTCGGCAAGTTCCCGGCTTACTGTGCACACTTAAGGCTTTTGGCGCCTCGATCACATGTATGGGATGGAGGCAATAACGCCCTAGTTGGAATCCTGCAACTCGTGGTTGCATCACACCTGAGTGGAGGTAAGTGTTGTGATCTTTTTTTGAATATCTCACACTGTAATGCCATGCTTGTGTTACATGGAATTGAACCTGTCATAATAACGCACCTACCAGTGTTGGAGCACACGACCATCGGTCAGTGTCATAGGTTCCATGGAGGGAATAAATTGTGGCTGAATCAGTGTGGGGGGCAAGGTGGTACATGAGTATGTTCGTGTTACTGAATCATCAGGCCCTGAAAAGATCACTCGTTAAGATAAGTAATTTTTACTGAGTGTTAAGTTTCGCTATGGTTGGCCCGCTAGGTGGCGCTGCCATAGGTTAAATGGCCCTGGGCACTACGGGACTTAACTTCTCAGGTCATCAGTCCCTTAGAACTTAGAACTACTTAAACCTAACTAACGTAAGGACATCAAACACATCCATGCCCGAGGCAGGATTCGAACCTGCGACCGTAGCGGTAGCGCGGTTCCAGACTGTAGCGCCTAGAACCGCTTGGCCACTCCGGCCGACACTGCCATAGGTCAAACGGATATCAAGTTTTTTAAAATAGGGAGCCCATTTTTTATTACATATTCGTGTAGTACGTAAAGAAATATCAGTGTTTTAGTTGGACCACTTTCTTCGCTTTGTGAAATATGGCGCTGTAATAGTCACACACGTATGGCTCACAATTTTAGACGAACAGTTGGTAACAGGTAGGTTTTCTTATATTAAAATACAGAAGGCAGGTTCGTTTGAACATTTTATATCGATTGTTCCAATGTGATACATGTACGTTTGTGAACTTATTTCTGAGAACGCCTGCTGTTACAGCGTGATTACCTGTAAATACCACATTAATGCAATAACGACATTCCTCTCAGCATCGAGTAGTTCGCCTTCCGTAATGTTCGCACATGCATTCACAATGCGCTGACGCGTGTTGTCAGGCGTTACCGGTGGATCACTATAGCAAATATCCTTCAACTTACGCCGCAGAAACAAATCCGGGGACGTCAGATACGGTGAACGTGCGGGCCATGCTATGGTGCTTCGACGACCAATCCACCTGCCATTAAATATGCTACTCAATACCGCTCCAACCGCACGCGAGCTATGTGCCAGACATATATCACGTTGGAAGTACATCGCCATTCTGCCATGCTATGAAACATCTTGTAGTAACATCGGTAGAACATTACGTAGGAAATCAGCCTACATTGCACCATTTAGATTGGCATCGATAAAATGGGGGCCAACTATCCTTCCTCCCGTAACGTCGCACCATACATTAACCCGCCAAGGTCGCTGATGTTCCACTTGTGGCAGACATCGTGGATTTTCCGTTGCCCAAAAGTACATATTATGCCGGTCTACGTTACCGCTCTTGGTGAATGACGCTTCGTCGCTAAATAGAACGCGTGCAAAAAATCTGTCATCGTCCCGTAATTTCTCTTGCGCTCAGTGGCGGAACTGTACACGACGTTCAAAGCCGTCGCCATGCAATTCCTATTGCATAGAAATATGGTACCGGTGCAATCGATGTTGATGTAGCATTCTCAACACCGACATTTTTAAGATTTCCGACTCTCGCGCAATTTGTCTGCTACTTATGTGCGGATTAGCCGTGACCGCAGCTAAAACACATACTTGGGCTTCATCATTTGTTGCAGATCGTGGTTGACGTTTCACATGTGGCTGAACACTTCCTGTTTCCTTAAATAACGTAACTATCCGGCAAACGGCCCGAACACTTGGATGATGTCGTCTAGGATACCGAGCAGCATGCATAGCATACGCCCGTTCGGCATTTTGATCACAATAGCCATACATCAACACGATATCGACCTTTTCCGCAATTGGCAAATGTGGTGTCACCGCCAGACACCACACTTGCTAGGTGGTAGCCTTTAAATCGGCCGCGATCCGGTAGTACACGTCAGACCCGCCTGTCGCCACTATCAGTGATTGCAGACCGAGCGCCGCCACATGGCAGGTCTAGAAAGCACTCGCCCAGTAGTACAGCCGACTTTGCTAGCGATGGTTCACTGCCTACTTACGTTCTTATTTGCTTCGAAGATAGTTTAGCATAGCCTTCAGCTACGTCATTTGCTGCGACCTAGCAAGGCGCCATTATCAGTTACTATTGATATTGTGAACTATGTACCGCCAAGAGCGACGTTCGTCATTAATGGATTAAAGTTAAGTATTCCACCAGCTATGTCCGTTTTTCTAAATTCTAATTTCCTTGTCCTGTTCCAGACTCCACGCCAGCCTGCGTGAGCTAAAACTCATGCCTTTCGGCCTCCTCTAGTAACACGGCGTTGGCTCTCCTGACAACCACAAAAGTAAACGGTCCATTTTAACACGGGTAATGTAATACGAAGCAAATACCGTCCGCGCTGGCGGAATATTACGTAATGCCACGTACTTATACGTTTGTGACTATCGCTGCGCGATCTATCACAAAGCGAAAAATGGTCCAACTAAAACATTAATATTTGTTTACGTACTATACGAATATGTAATAAAAATGGGGTTCCTATTTTTAAAAAACACAGTTGATATCCGTTTGATCTATGGCAGCGCCATCTAGCGGGCCAACCATAGCGTCATCTGGTCTCCCCCTTTAAGCTAAACGAGTTTTGTTCTTTGAAGTTTTTTCGTTTGATGCTTATTTCGTGAGATATTTGGCCCGGTCACTATCAATGGACCACCCTGTATATGTATGCAATTTTACATACATATTATATGTATAATTTTTTTCGTCCTGGCAATTCTTGTGTGAAGCTTTAATTGCATAGATTACTGCTCCTTTTTTGATGTGTGTTGGCAGGGCAAACGAAACGTTCCTGTTGCCTGGGCCGGTAGCAAAGGGGTGTTTGTTCACTCAGCGGCACTCCCGTTGTCGCGCGGCATACTTTTGACGGATAGTGAGTATTGCCGTTTATGCGGGAACCAGTACTTACATCTGTTTGATTCATTTAAGGAGCTCAGGAGGTTAAAGCATGTTTTCTAAGCTTGAGGTTCCTCTTTATACCTCTATAATTGTTCTTTTAATGGTGTTACTTCTTCTCAGCACCTTAAGTTTAAGGCCGTTTATCTATCAATATAAACAGCCGAGCCTTTCCTTGATTCCCAGTCATTAGCTACTACATTTTATGTGAATTTTGTCTTGTCGTTCCTCGCTAACTATGATATGCGTCTGGGCAATTGCACCGAGCGAGGTGGCGCAGTGGTTAGCACAATGGACTCGCATTCGGGAGGACGACGGTTCAATCCCATCTCCGGCCATCCTGATTTAGGTTTTCCATGATTTCCCTAAATCGTTTCAGGCAAATGCCGGGATGGTTCCTTTAAAAGGGCACGGCCGATTTCCTTCCCAATCCTTCCCTAACCCGAACTTGTGCTTCGTCTCTAATGACCACGTTGTCGACGGGACGTTGAACACTAACCACCACCACCACCACCACCATGGGCAATTGTATCGATGTAAAAGGTTGTCAATACTTCTGCTGGTGTGTACCACTTGAAATACATTTCAATTGCATGTAATTTGAACTTATCGTGAGCTTGGGGCAATTTTATATTTATGAAGGGCTGTTGTAAATGTTTGGCTGCAATATATGGGTGGGCATTTACGTTTAAATTTGATACCTTCCCACTTTGTCTGTTTGAGGGACTGTGATTTTATTACTTAAGGGCTTTTCTTATTAACGGTTAAGCTTTGCTAAGCGGCTTCCTAACAACTACAATCAGTGGCGTGTCCTATGATCATTCCTGTATTTGGATGAAGGTTGTCCGATTGCATAACGGTTACCTAAGCTTGCAAAATGTTAGTACATTTAACAGCTGTTATTGTAATTAATTTGGCTGATAAGTTAATTTTGTGAATTATTGTTTGTATGTGCCTTTAATTCACCCCACATTACATTCAGACTGATTCGAGAAATACGATACTCAGGCATACCATCTGTGAAATCTGCTTGTAGTGATTTAATACCTGTAGGAGTAATAGTAACAGACTACAGGACTGCGAGAATACATGTTTTTATTCAGTGATCTAACTCCTCCTACCACATACTATTCTCATGCATACGGCTCACAGGATCATGTAACACTTCTTTGTCACATGCCTGACACAGACTCAGCCTATATACAGGGTGATACAAAAAGGTACGGCCAAACTTTCAGGAAACATTCCCCACACACAAAGAAAGAAAATATGTTATGTGGACATGTGTCCGGAAACGCTTACTTTCCATTTATCATGAACCCCGATGATTCTGATGTAGACGATCTCAAAACTGTATTCATTTTGTCATAGCCCTCGTAGAAGCATCGTTTATTTGTTTGTACATCTACAAGATTCTTTTCTTCTGTCCCGTTAATTGTCATTGTATACGAACAAAGCATTTTAAGGTTTTCGTCAATTCAGTAGTTCAAAATTTGTCACCGATGTCCAGAAACAGTTGTCCCTGTCTGTCTAAAAGCCTTAGACTCTACGAGTGTACACTAATAAAAAAAATTGAGAAACGTTTAGTGGGTTTAATGGTCAATAGTTTTACGTGGTCTCCACCCACTTGAGAGCAATGCACAGTACATACATACAAATTGGTTCAAATGGCTCTGAGCACTATGGGACTTAACATCTGAGGTCATCAGTCCCCTAGCACTTAGAACTACTTAAGCCTAACTAACCTAAGGACATCACAAACATCCATGCCCGAGGCAGGATTCGAACCTGCTACCGTATCGGTCGCCCGATTCCAGACACCGGCCGGTTACATACATACATTCAAACAACCATGTGAAACTGTCTGAAAAGTCCGTTTCTCAGATGTTGTTAAACACGCGCGTCACGTTGAACTGAATGTGTTTTATCGTCAGTGCGTTGACCATTTGTGTTAATTCTTGCACTTTATCGTTTCCTGGAAGATTCTTATAGATAACACCAAGTCTCCTCACACAAAGCTTTTTTCGGAAAAGAATTCTCCTCTTATTGAAATTCATTTATTTTTCAGCAGGCGTCCACGCGTAGTTGCACACATTCTTTTCTCTTTTTTAAAGCATTGTGGATAGTGTCTTGAAGATTTGCTTTAGAGGTGTTGCTCAGTTGCGATTTGCGACACAACAACGTTGACACACCACAGACGCACGTGCACTGCTTAACTCAGTCTGCTGACAAATGGCTGACTGACTGCACATTTATTCTTTACAGTTGCTAGTTCATGCTGCCACTGCAATTACTGCCTGACGTCGCTTATACGCCAGGAAGAAAGGCAGGTTCGAAATTTGTTCGATGGATGGAGTATATGCGCGACCTATCGAGGAATTAAGCTAACATCTCTAATTACTAATAAAGATATTTCATTATGTGACTGTGCAGTTTATTTGCCGTAAGCAGATTTTTGCGAGGTTTTAACAAAAACATGTCGAACCTCTCGGTATGCCTGACATTGAATGTACAATACGTGAACATAGTCTTCCAAATTTAGCTCATGGAGTAAATAGACTAGCTTTCGTGTTGATAAACTGCATATATTTTGCTGTAGCAAAAATTTATAGCGCCAGTTTCCCTCTTTGTAAATGAAATGAAACTGAGCCTTTGATTGTACCAGTGAGATATAAGAGAGTACGTCGATCCGCAACGCAGACAACATTTGGAAGAAGAATCAACCAAAGTTATTCAGTAACTCTTAAAATGACACGTTTCAACAAAAGTTTCACGAATCCGTTCGGCACAGAAGAGAGTTTCTCACTGCGCAACTATAAATTTTCCACCGTATTTCCGAGAGCAGATGTCAAAACTAAATTGACTCACAGCTTCACTGTTTTGTGGTTCACTATTGTCTTACTTCGCGATTAGTTTCTACTTTTGGGCTATTTTTGACAGGCTCACGCAGTGTACGTATGTGTCTTGTAAGTGCATTAAGTGAGCTCCCCATATTTCACTATGTGGTAATAAAAGAACATTGTTTTTCAGTGTTGCCGTTAACCAGTTACTAACAGCAGCCACCATTTCCATCGCCGCCCTCAGAAAACACACCTACCTCAGTGCCAATACACAGCGTAAAACCCAACTCCATCGACAGCGTTACGGATATTCTTCGTCTTACTTTCTTTCTTGTCTTCGCCTGTTTTCTTGGGATGTTTGCAATTTTAACTGGTAATTTGTGGGAACATTGCTCGTGGAGAAAAACAGCTGTCCGGCTAAAATACTTCACAATTGATTAAAACAGTCCTGACAGCAATAAAATATTCATTTGCAATGGTTACCGATTTCGGTCAGAATGTGATCATCTTCAATCATTTATACTGAAACATAAAACAGAATAGATTTAGAGCGAGGTACGACGTAGTAGTGACATATAAAATACATGATATGTAACAAATGTTAGAAGAAGAAATTACACCTATTACGGTAGGCGTTGGCAGTGGACGTAGCAGGTGCTGCAACTCAACGAATGTCAACTGCTAAGGAGAGCAACGTTGTTAATGCTTAAATACATTTTTTGGCACCTTCTGCCTTTGTTTTGTGTTTTGATTACCTATATGAGTCAATGATATTTTGTATTGTAGTGTTTCTTTGGTGTAACCATTTCTTCGATGCAATGGATATTATGTACGGGGTATATAACATACAATGTTTTACTTGCATGACGATATTATGTTACAGCTAGTGGCTATGGCAACTTCAAAATCGTCTTTGTTGAACCATGCACATCGACATCTCCATGGTTCTTCCAGTGGTAAATAACGGCGTCATTCAAACAGTATTTCCACTGACAATGTATTTTTACTTGTCTGTCTGTATATCAGCATAGATAGTCTCGTCTGGATAACAAACTTGGTCCACTCACTCACGGTACTCGCTGTTCACAACGGTACTGCTCACTTTACTCTTTAGTCCTTAAGTTCGCGTGTACTACTGTTCGGATCAGTATCGGCTTTGTTTCTTCGGCAGTGTGGCAGTGTTTGTTGTAGTTTAACAGTAACATACACCACCGTGATGAGGTTTACTAACGAAAAATAGGGCGATATGCACCTCGTGCCGAGCTGCACTCGCAGTGATGGCAATTATTGTACTTTACAGTATTTTTGCAACAGTCCGAGGGCTAATGTGTTGTAGTGAGTTCGACGTTTTGGTAACTGCTTATAGCGCCCTTTTTCAGTGCTGTAAAGGTGTTTTCAAAATAACGAAAGTAACTGGGCCAGCAAACAGCGTAAGTTATAATTACTTTATTGTTCTGCAAAAAGCCACAGGAAACCATGGGTCCTTGACACTGAGGTGAAAGTCATGGGATTGTGCCGTGAAGATACATAGATGGCATTACTATCGGGTATACAAGGAATAAACGGGCTAAGTCATTTGTACTCAGGTCATTCATTCGAAAATATTTCCGACTTTATTATGGGCACATTAAGGGAATTAACAGACTTTGATCGCGGAATGGTAATTGCAGCTAGACGCATGGGACTTTCTATTTCGG
Source organism: Schistocerca gregaria (assembly GCF_023897955.1). Taxonomy (NCBI): domain Eukaryota; kingdom Metazoa; phylum Arthropoda; class Insecta; order Orthoptera; family Acrididae; genus Schistocerca; species Schistocerca gregaria. Next base: position 349,637,840 of record NC_064922.1, on the reverse strand, counting down.
AAATAGTTAGGACATTCAGTATAGCGAATTCTACAGTGTCAAGAGTGTGCCGAGATTTTCAGGCATTGCCTCTCCCCACGGACAACGCAGTGGCCGACGACCTTCACTTATCGACCGAGAGCAGCGGCGTTTGCGTAGAGTTGTCAGTGCCAACAGAGAAGCACCAACGCGTGAAATATCCTCAGAAATCAATGTGGGACCAGCCTCGAACGTATCCGTTAGGACACTGCTGCAAAATTTGTCCTTACTGGACTATGACAGCAGACGACCGACCGAGTGCCTTCGATAATAGCACGATATCTCCTGACGCGCCTCTTCTGGGCTCGTGACCGCTGCGAATTGTCTTTATTTCTGTGTCTTTTATCGTGAATACAAACCTGGGAATGTGAACTGGAAGCCTAAATGAAACAGAAAAGAAATCTGTGTGTGTGAAAACCGATCTCCTTCATAAGCAAATAAAAAAGCAAACCAATAGTTTCACGCTCAATAGACTTGGTCGTTGTGAACTGTTTTAAAAACAAAAAAGACGTAACTGTATGAAAAAAATCTGTAATGCCGACCTGAATCAGATTGTAACCTTAAACATACGAAAATTTCTGCACTGACCCATATAAAATAAAGAAACTGACAGAAACCTACATTGAGCAAAGGAAAGGAAACAGTCACATATTATGAATCTTACCACAGAAATGAATACTAGCAGAAACCGCAACACCGTAAGACTTCGCAGCAGCTAAAAAAATACTGCTAAAAACTAACGACAGTTGATCCAGGGACACAGAATGCCAGTGAAACATATGACTCAATCATTAAGTATTGAAATTTCAGTTGGGAAGGAATTTATCCAAAAAAATAAATAAATAAATAAATAAATAAATAAAATTATAGACTCCAATATGAAAATTCATTTAATCTAATAAATTCTATGGCACAGTAAATTTAGTCAGAAGATGGATCACTAGAATAATTATCAAAAACTCGACTGTTACGATGTTGAAGTGGACCAACGATACAAGTCTAGAAAAAGAAAAAGCAACTTTTTACATCTCCAAATAGTACCCTGTTCTTCATTTCAGAACCTTATTTTCGTCCGTATCCTATCAACCCATTGTTCTGAGTCAACAACCCTCTTCTTAGTAAATCTACATCTCACATAGTTCCAGAAGTGTGTCCATGCATTACACTGTACACCCAATGAATCCTTGCCTACTGCATCCCGAAGCTATCCACTACTGACCGTCAAAGATTCTACGACTCCACAATGCTGGCATCGAAAATACTGTTGCCCAACAACTGTTTCTCTGACCACAATTTTTCAAATATATCATTTTCCTTTATAACTATTGACCCACTCAATAACATCGTCAAAAAATAGTCATCTTACACCATGTTTTTTGAGATTCTAGGGGACTGGAATACCGTGGCCGAGTCACATGAGTCCAGGTTTCATTTGTTATGAGGCGATGGTACGTTTGAGTATGACGCAGATCCCACGAAGCCACCGACCCAAGCTGTCAACAACACACTGTGCAACCTGACGATGGTGCCGTCAGGGTTTGCATGAGACTGGGTCCTCTGATCCAGCTGAACCGATGATTGACAGGAAATGGCTGTGGTCGGTTACTTGCAGCCCTTTTGCACTCTTGTACTTTATGTTCCCAAACAACGATGACGCCGAGCCACAAGTGTTCGCGACTGGTTTGGAGAACATTCTGAGTAATTCGAGCGAATGATTTAGCCACTCAGATCACCCGACGCGATTCCCATCGAGCATTTATGGGACATAATCGGGAGGTCACTTCGTGCACAAAATTCTGCACCGGCAACGCTTTCGCAATTACGGAAGGTTATAAAGACATAATGACTCAGTGTTTCTACAGGGGACTTTCAACGACTTGTTGAGTCCATGCCACGTCGAGCTGCTGCCCTACGCCGGGAAAAAGAAGTTCCGACAAGTTAGTAAGAGGTACCGCATTCCTCTTGTCACCTCAGTGTATTCATCCAGTACTTGATACTGAGAGAACTTAGCAGCTTCTAAAACACGTTACACGTAATTTCAAACCTTTATGAAACTTTTTCTCATCGATGAAGGGAAAAGAAAGTTTATCGCTTACTTCTCTTCCTCCGTTCATGCAGTCAAACTTCAACATCACTTTTTAAAAAATTTATTTATTTTTTGATTTAATTATTTTTCATAAACTGCTTAGTGATCTGTTTTCTAGCACTCCAGTACTTGAGGTTTTGGCTAGAAGGAAACAACGATCCTGGTCCTAGTAAATTTAATGTCTCCTTGTAGCAGTTACTACAGTGGCCGTACCTTTCTTCTGAAAACCTTTATGAAGCGTTTGTAGTCGAAAACCGCGAGTATTTTCGTAGGTCAGGACAGCACGGACAATAAACGGCCTTGCGTCATCTTGTTGGAAGACAATGTCGCAAAGACCTCAAAGACAGGGCACAGCCATCGACCGTAACAAGTGAAGAATGTAACGATTTCTGTTGAAAATTCACTATGAGTGACCCAATAGAGCACCTCATCGTTACGGCGGGTGTCTGGCCATGAGTGGAACACAGCAATGGTCGTTGTCGTCAGGGTGTCTACAAACGGCTGCGGTACACACGGGAAAGGGACTCAGAAAAATATCAAGTGGTGCAGCGCCTGTGCCCTGTATTGCCGCTGGCTGCGTCCATAGAGTAATAATGTAGCCAATAATAAATCGAAATAGTCTCGTGGTGCTGTTATGGCATTGTCGTTGAGTCTGGGAATATGTCGACAACGCTTTTGTTGTTTTTCCACACGGAGCAGCAAAGCTTGCTGCATTTCAGCAACATCTTAACTCCAATTCCCTCCATCCCAGCATTTTATTCGCCGTGGAAGTGGTAAGAAATGGAGGGATCCCGTTTCTTGTTGTCTTGGTCAGCAGAAAAGATGATGGTTCCTTGGGTCAATGTGTGTTTCGCAAACCGACTCATACTGTCCATATTTAAGAGCTACGAGCTGCCGTCACCAGTCTCGACGTAGTGGCGTGTTGCGGACTCTCGTTCATAGGGCCCGAATTATCTCTGATGCAGGGAGCTTATGAGCAGAGCTTAGTCATCTTCGCTCTGTGTTTGTGCAAAAAGGGTACTCTGATAAAAAGATCCGTAGTGCATTTAAAACTGCACACGTTAAAGCTCTAGAACAGCCAGAAGAAACAGAGAACTCCACGAGGACCGTTTTTCTACCGTATGATGCTGGCGTGTCCTTTAAGATTGGCAGGCTGTTCAAAAAACTTGAGATAAAATTGGTCGTGCGCCCTCTGGCGCGAGTGCAAACTATGCTGTGTTCTGTTAAAGACGACCTAGGTCTAAGGAGACCAGGAATATATAAAAGCCCGTGCGAGCGTGGGAAATCATACGCTGGACAGACGTGTCGCAGTGTTAAGGATAGATGTGCTGAACGTCGACGTCACACCAGAAAAGTCTGCTCTGCTGTGACTGAACACTAGCTTCGCGCGGGACACAACATGAACGCTTACACGTACTGGGATTTCATCATCAAAGAAGCCGTCGAAATTCATATAAGTAACAACCTGCTTAGTACAGACACGGGATTTTAACTCAGCAAGGCATGGGAACTAGCACCGACGGTACTAAGGCAGCGTCGGCCTTAGTCGAACGAATCTGACTCGACACAGACAGAGAATCAAAGTCCACACACTTAACCTGAGCGCAAACACTCCGCCCGCACTCGCGCTGCGCAACTATTTTCGGCCGCGCTTTTCCCGCATCGCGAATGAGAAGCCCGTCGGCCGTTTGCACGGAAGGGGGCACTGCAGGTCGCCGTGCTCTATGATTTGTCTACGATGACGTTACGGCCTTAACACTTGGCGCCTGCGCACCTCTAGCGAGCCAGCGTAGATGTCGGCGAGCCATTGCAACAACACGTCAGTCAGTGCCTGAAGATGACGAGCAGCCGTCTCGTCTAAATATTGTGCAGCTTCCACAACATTATCGAACGCAACGCCTGTTAACGAACGAAGCAGTTACTACGTTGGGTGGTGGTGGTGGTGGTTGTTAGTGTTTAACGTCCCGTCGACAACGAGGTCATTAGAGACGGAGCGCAAGCTCGGGTTAGGGAAGGATTGGGAAGGAAATCGGCCGTGCCCTTTCAAATGAACCATCCCGGCATTTGCCTGAAACGATTTAGAGAAATCACGGAAAACCTAAATCTGGATGGCCGGAGACGGGATTGAACCGCCGTCCTCCCGAATGCGAGTCCAGTGTGCTAACCACTGCGCCACCTCGCACGGTACTACGTCGGGAAATACTTAAACAGTACAATTGTGTACATTTGTCGCTAAGGTATAAACTTGAATATTACACGTATTTCCTCTCATTTCACACGTTTATTTATACTAAGAGCAATTGTGTTCGACTGTGGTCGCTACAGATACAATTCGATATTCGCCAAAGGACATCTAACTATCGATAGCATACCAGTATTATGCGTTTTATGTGTTTATTAATATCGGGGCACAGTGTAACGAAGAAATAGAAACGAAGGGCCAATTTTAGTGACTTTATGGCGTTGTATTATGTAGTGCGGGAGTGTAAAGTCGTTCAGCCTATTGAATGTAAACATATTTCGAACTATTTTCATCTGCAATTTAAATTTGCATTTGACAGTTTGACTCATTAGCTTTTCATTATACAGCTTTGCTCTCATTTTAAAGTAGTCACAATAGGAAACTAAGGTGCTAATACGTACGATGATGAGAACGAGTATGTATCGTTACTAATTTAGTTAACCCAAGGGTGAAGGAGGAGTAAACATAAAACCACAAATTAAAAACGAAAGAATCATCTGCACGGCACAATTTCAAAGTCATTGTTTTTCGGAAAATAGTCTCTTCGGTGCACTGGGAAGTCATTTCGATTTCGCAAAACTGATGCGACACAAACAAAAAGGACATCTGAACTGTAACACTTGTCGCGAACAAGAAAAGCTCTTGCATTTTCTTTTAAAATCTGCAGGAAAAAATCGGTTCCAGATAGCAAACGTAAATTATTAAGCAGAAACAGATCGTTTGCCAATTCTTTTCTATATTACACACTGTAAGACGAAAAAGAAGAGGAAGAAGATGAAAATAAAGGAACGATGCGCCATAAAGCAATGACCCGTACTGGACGGAAACTGTTAGATGTGAGTTACTTATACAGACACTCAAATGATTATTATTTCAGGAAAACTGGATGATTTACTGTAAAGAAATAGTTTCACAAACTGAGCAAGTCAATAACGCGTTGGTACACCTCTGACCCTTTTGCAAGCAGTTATAGGACTTGCTTAGCATTGAGTGGTAAAGTTGCTGGATGTCCTCCCGAAGGATATTGTGCCAAATGACGAGTTACGTCGTCGAGACGGTTGGAAAACCTTGCCCATAATCTCCTAAACGTTCTCAATTGGCGGGAGATCCGGTGACCTTGCTGGCCAAGGTAGGATTTGGCAAGGACGAAAATTAGTAGTAGAAACTCTAGTTGTTTGCGGTCGGGCGTCATCTTGGTGAAAAGTAAGCCCAAGATGTCTTATCACGATGTGCTACAAACTAGGGCGTAGAATATCGTCGGCGTATCGCTGTACTGTAATAGTACTGCAGGTGATGACCAACGAGATCCTGCTATGAAACGAAATGGCAGGCCAGACCTCAGTCCTCGATGTAGTGCTGTGTGGACGGCAACAGACATGTTGACATACTGTATCTCTCCGGGGTGTCTCCTGACACGCCTTCGGCCTGGAATCTCATTGAGTGTAGCAGACTTTTCAGTGATGGGTCGCGCTTCGAACTGAGCACAGATGATCAACGAAGACATATAATGAGACAATCCGGACAGTGGTGGGCTACGGATCTGAACTTCGCCCACCACATAAGGCCCAACAACCAGGAGTGACGGTCTGGGGTGCCATTTATTTTCACAGCAGGACCCCTTTGCTCGCCACCAGCGGGACCCTCACAGCACAGCTGCAGATCTACGATATTCTACACCCTGTGTTGTTGCCCTTCGTGGCAAACCATATTGCGCTTATATTTCAGCAAGATAATGTCTGCCCGTACATGACGAGAGTTTATGCTGCTTGTCTTCGTGCTTACCAAACCCTATAGTGACCAGTAAAGTCGCCGGATCTTTCCCCAGTTGATAACGTTTACAGCATTATCGGCAGGGCAGACGAATCCGCTCGGGAGGTTGATGATTTAACGCGCCTGTTGAACAGAATATTGGCATGATATCCCACAGGACAACCTCCACAAATTGTATCGATTAATGCCAAGCCGAATCACTGCTTGTTTAAGAGTCGGAGCTGGACCACGCTTCTATTGACTCCCTCAGTTTGTGAGGTTCTTTCTCTTTTATGAATCATCTGATTTTTCAGAATTTATAATCACTTGGCTCTTTGCAGAGGTACATCACATCTACCTATTTCCGTCCCATTCGGATAATTCCTTCGTGGGGTGTGGTATTCTTTTGTCTTATAGTGTTTAAGTAGTAATTGTACACCTGAGTCGCTACCACATCCCTTCGTATCATTTTACATGTTGTGCGCGACAGAAACGACTGACTGTGTTTTTGTAAGAGTAGCCTGTAGCTGCTCTCTGCTACTGCAGTTCTGCCGAAATCTGTAGTGTAAGCAGATAGGTAGAGGTAAATAATTAGGTTGCCAGGAAAATGATTAGGTTGGCAGTAAACTACTGGACACATCTTTAGTGGGTTCCCTCACCATAGGGCTACTGGAAGCGCTGAGCGTTTATGTCTGAGATAACGCTTTACTGCTGCAACTGGATGTGTACGGATGTGTCTGAGGAGAGCCCACAGTTGGAGGTATTTGATTTATTTCGTGTGTGGATTTTAACAATTTTTATTTCAGTTCCTTTTGATATTCAGTAGTAAACATGCTAGTAATCGTTGGAGTAATTTCATATGGGGATATAGCATTACTTTTGAATTTTTGGTTGGGAGTACTTTGCGTGTGAGCTAGGCTCCACGCATGGGAAAGGACTAGGAGACTTTATTTTCACAGATAGGTAGCATAGTTGCATTGTTCTCATTGTATGGGACAAATGTATTAAATGTAATTGCAAAAGGAGCCAGGTTGAAATTCACGCGTTTTCGGAAGCATTGTGCAGCCCCACTGCCACGTGGATAAGATTCATGCCTATTCTTTGTTAGTTTCAGGAAGCATATGCACAGCCATTGCGTGAGTGTTGTCCATAATATACCCCAAGCTGATACTATATTTTTCTTTCGTAAACTGTTGATTATTCACTGTATGAGATTAGGTGTTCTCAGTCACATGAGTTAGAGGTAAAGCACGTTGAATACTCTTATTAATCTGTAGACAGATATCAGTTTGCCGGATGGAATGAATTGTTACATGCCAAATTATTTTTAAGATTCTGGAATTGAGTGACTTAGTAGAGTTCCGCGGTCTGCAGGGTTTGATAAAATTCAGTGCGTCGCTTCACTAATTTTTCAGAATATGCATACGGCTTCAGCGTTTGTGGATGAAATTTACATGTCAGTAACTTTCTGTGGATTTTATCGAGGCTGTACGGGTTTTTTCTATGGATGCGCAATGACACGCGCGACCACGTGTTGCTCGTTGTACGTTGCATTTCTCTTCTCTGGTAAATATTCTCTCTGTTGCGTAGCCATGGTAGTTTTGATGATGGTAATGCGGCTTTTTCAGTGTTTCAAGTAGGGTTTGTCTGAGTACAATTCGAATTGTTTGAACAGTTTACGTCACACTTCAGGATATCTCAGATTGTGTGCCATATTTTGATTTGCTCACGATTTAGAGACTTTTGTTTATACACGACCTGCCTTAGTGTTTGTATGGCACTGTGGATTAAAATAATAGAAATAACCATCTAACACGGACTGAAACATCTTTCAGGGTATATGTCATATATAACAACGGCAATTGTCAATAAATAAGAGTGTGCAGTCATGTTTCTGTCAAATTCTAGGTTTTCGTTACTACACTCCTGGAAATGGAAAAAAGAACACATTGACACCGGTGTGTCAGACCCACCATACTTGCTCCGGACACTGCGAGAGGGTTGTACAAGCAATGATCACACGCACGGCACAGCGGACACACTAGGAACCGCGGTGTTGGCCGTCGAATGGCGCTAGCTGCGCAGCATTTGTGCACCGCCGCCGTCAGTGTCAGCCAGTTTGCCGTGGCATACGGAGCTCCATCGCAGTCTTTAACACTGGTAGCATGCCGCGACAGCGTGGACGTGAACCGTATGAGCAGTTGACGGACTTTGAGCGAGGGCGTATAGTGGGCATGCGGGAGGCCGGGTGGACGTACAACCGAATTGCTCAACACGTGGGGCGTGAGGTCTCCACAGTACATCGATGTTGTCGCCAGTGGTCGGCGGAAGGTGCACGTGCCCGTCGACCTGGGACCGGACCGCAGCGACGCACGTATGCACGCCAAGACCGTAGGATCCTACGCAGTGCCGTAGGGGACCGCACCGCCACTTCCCAGCAAATTAGGGACACTGTTGCTCCTGGGGTATCGGCGAGGACCATTCGCAACCGTCTCCATGAAGCTGGGCTACGGTCCCGCACACCGTTAGGCCGTCTTCCGCTCACGCCCCAACATCATGCAGCCCGCCTCCAGTGGTGTCGCAACAGGCGTGAATGGAGGGACGAATGGAGACGTGTCGTCTTCAGCGATGCGAGTCGCTTCTGCCTTGGTGCCAATGAAGGTCGTTTGCGTGTTTGGCGCCGTGCAGGTGAGCGCCACAATCAGGACTGCATACGACCGAGGCACACAGGGCCACACCCGGCATCATGGTGTGGGGAGCGATCTCCTACACTGGCCGTACACCTCTGGTGATCGTCGAGGGGACACTGAATAGTGCACGGTACATCCAAACCGTCATCGAACCCATCGTTCTACCATTCCTAGACCGGCAAGGGAACTTGCTGTTCCAACAGGACAGTGCATGTCCGTATGTATCCCGTGCCACCCAACGTGCTCTAGAAGGTGTAAGTCAATTACCCTGGCCAGCAAGATCTCCGGATCTGTCCCCTATTGAGCATGTTTGGAACTGGATGAAGCGTCGTCTCACGCGGTCTACACGTCGAGCACGAACGCTGGTCCAACTGAGGCGCCAGGTGGAAATGGCATGGCAAGGCGTTCCACAGGACTACATCCAGCATCTCTACGATCGTCTCCATAGGAGAATAGCAGCCTGCATTGCTGCGAAAGGTGGATATACACTGTACTAGTGCCGACATTGTGCACGCTCTGTTGCCTGTGTCTATGTGCCTGTGGTTCTGTCAGTGTGATCATGTGATGTATCTGACCCCAGGAATGTGTCAATAAAGTTTACCCTTCCTGGGACAATGAATTCACGGTGTTCTTATTTCAATTTCCAGGAGTGTACATCCAAGAAGTGTAACGTAGCTGTAAATTTTCTTGCGATACGAACTAGTCAGTTAACCACTATATGTATCATTTGTTCGACATTTTATTTTTCATTAATTTGCTCCAACAGAATGTAGAAAGTTGAAGTAAATCGGTGATGAGCTTTAAAATAAATCGGTCAAGTAAGACCTTTTATCCTTTATATATTACATACATGCATGTTTCAAGTCAGTTTACGAAATATTATGTAGACAATGATCTTCCTTTTGTTTTGAAGGTAAATTGTGCGTATTTTCTCCAAGATTCGAATAAAACCGTAGATTTGTATCCGCTGTATTTTAAAGTAGGTGTGAATAAATTAGAGTAGCAGCTTGATATATTTTATTTTATAATGGCGACCCAACGAAGAAAACCAGAGTGTAAAAAAGTTTTGTATAGTTCTCCTGCCAGATTAGTTGAAACTTTCAATTCCATCACTAAGTCTGAGAGTCTCTCCACTTCCGCAAGGCCGATGTAAAGATTATTTGCCCCTGAGATATTTTCCTTACTGTTGGAATGAATAAAGGCCACATTACTAATCTCTAAAACGTAACCGATACTGGGTCACTTCGTTGTATGCAAAACAAGTGGAGAAAAGGCAGTGAAGAGCGGAGGGTACCAAACCACTCAGACATAATGAAACTTCCGAACTGACTGAACCACTTTAGAGGACGAAAGAAACATCTGAAGTTTATAAAATGATATTGTTTCTGAGTAGAAGTACTTTGCATGAAATTAAGGTTACGAATGTAGAATCGTGGGTTGGAACATCCACAAGGCCTCGGCACGCCGGTAACTCCAGTATGTAGCCAGGAGATACAGTGCTCGACTCGCTGAGCGAAGTTTCGGGAACCAGAAATTGAAATTCCAAGTTGCGCGAGAGGAATCCGAGAGGGACACGAAGTTCCACCCTGGAGGAAAGGAGGCCCCGGGAGGGAGGTGGCGCGCAGTTGTTTGTCGTCCTCCGTCATTAGCTGTTACGGCTCCCAGGGGCTGCAAGTCTGCCCGGCTAGCGGATTAGCTGGCAGATTAACCGAAAGTGGACAACCGCGTATTGACGTGTGGCTGTGTATGAGTAACGCACCGGAAATAAATGTGTAGGAAAGTTTCGGGCTTGAAAATAGAACGGCCACTGCACCGAGAGAATAAATGCAGGATTGTTGAAGTGTGAAGGCGGGATTCACTGCATAATGCATAGACTACTGGCCACAAAAATACTATATCTGGAAGGAATTTACAAAATTAATTTCTACTTATTATTTACGCATAGGATACTACGAGACGCGTTCAGTATATAATGCAACATTTTTTTTCTCGGTCAGTTTCGTTTAAAAAAATGGGAAATTAGTTGTGCAACATCGTGCAATATTCTCCCTTTAGTCCCTGTAATTTTCTGAAGTTTCAGTAGGTGGCGGTGCTATACGTAACCTTCAAATTGGGGTCTAAAGCAGGTGGGAGAGAAGGATAATGTACAGAAGAACGGAACAGAAAACTGAGGATGTATTAGGTAACGATGTCTGGCTTTAGGAAAGGTAAAGGCACAAGAGAGGCACTTTGCAGTTTATAACTGAAGCAAGACTAAAGAAAAATAAAGGCACGCACATAGGATTTGTCGACCTCGATGAAACAGTCGAGAATGTCAAACGGTGCAGGACATTACAAATTGTGAGGAAAACTGGGGTTATCTATATCGAAATACGAGTAATATATAACATGTACAAAAGCCAAATGGGAATAACAAGAGATAAAGATCAAGAAGGAAATGATTGGATTAAAAAGAGTGTAAGACAGGGATGTAATCGTTCACTTCTGGTATACAATCTATACACCGAAGAAGCAATGACAGAGATAGAACTAAGGTCCAAGAGTGGAATTAAAACGAAAGGTGAAGGGATATTAATAATAAGATTCGCTGATGACATCGCTGTCCTCAATGGCAGTGAAGAATTGTAGTATCTGCTGAATAGAATTAACAGTATAATGAGCGCTTAACTTGGATTGAGAGTAAATCGACGAAACACGAAAGTAATGAGAAGTAGCAGAAATAAGATCAGCGAGAAACGTAACATCAGGCTTGCTGATCACGAAGTAGACGAAGTTAAGGAACTTTTTTTTACCGAAGCAGCAAAATAACCCATGACGTAAGGAGCAAGGAGGTCGTAAACAGCAAATTAGCAATGGCACAATTTGCACTCTACTAATATCAAACGTTGGCCATAATTTCTGAGAACGTACGATAGGATGATAAGAAATTTATTAAGACATCAGGAACTAACTTCCATGGTACTAGGGGCAATTGTAGAAGGTAAGAACTGTACAAGGTAAGAGCTGTAGAGGAAGACAGAGGCTGGAATACATTCAGCAAATGATTGAGGATGTAGATTGCAAGTGTCACTTTGAGATGAAGAGGTTCGCACACAAGAGGAATTCGTGGCGGGTTACATCACACAGGTTGGAATATAGATGACTAAAAAACAAAAAGAAGAAGAAGCGAGAGCATTGCTGATATCCATAGATGTTTGCAGAACGTCTACAGAGACCTGGCAGTGAACAAAAGCACGGTGAATCGCAAGACGATGTGTTCGTCATTGGAATTCGTCCTCATTCACCCTACAGCCCAGAATGGTACCTTCCGACTTCCATCTCTTTGCTCCACTGAGGGACGCACTCAACATGGTTCACTGAGGTGGGTGTGGGAGGGGGGGGGGGGGGGGGGGGGCGTGGTTACTGATGCAGCAAGACGATGGCTCCGACTTCGACCAGTAGCGTGGTACCAGGAGGGCATGCAGTCAGCACAACGTCGTCGCATGGAGATATGTTGAAAAATAGGATTTCCATCCAAAAGAGTGGGTAATAATACGGGGTAGTGAAGCCCTGAATAAAACCAGCCTCCTCTCAGAAAAAAAAGTTGCAATACTTAATATGTTGCAATACTTACTGAACACTCCTCCTTAAAGAATATTTAAATTTATAGATGGTTTGTGGGAGTACGTGGCCAGATGTTTCAGGGGTTGATACTTTTGCAATACGTTGGCTCAGGACTACAATCGAACATCCCCTCTACCGAGTTAGGTCATGAGTACCCCTGCATGAGCAAACCATTGTCTTGCGTTGTAAGGTGCCACCGAGCACGAGCACGCAGCTTCTTTAATCCGCTGCCATTTAAATCTGCATCGACTGGGCCCTATCGAAATGTCGATCGGTCACCACAGGCTCAGATGTGAAATGAAAAGCTGTTGCTCAACCGAAATATATATATATATATATATATATATATATATATATATATATATATATATATATATATATATATATAGCACTTGCCCACGAAAGGCAAAGGTCCCGAGTTCGAGTCTCGGTGCGGCACACAGTTTTAAACGGCCAGGAAGTTTCCTGCAACAAATGTTTTAGTTGAAAGTAGTTTTTCTTGACTTAAACTCGTAACACCCGTTTGAGGAATGGTGTGGCCCGGATAGCTTATCAGTTCTTGCATGTACTTCAGTTGAAAACCAGTACTGTGAATACTTGAAAGCCTAGACACACGACCTGACGATTCTGAAACAAGAAGGATGATCGAGTTAACTTATTTTACAAGTAACACCGCTAAATCGCCTAATTTGCTAATTCGTGAGTAAATAAAAATAATTGGTATTGTTCATTTACGCGTACATTAAAAGGGAAGTAAAGAGAATTTCCTAATACGTTTCCTGCCGGCCGCTGTTGCCGAGTGGTTTTAGGCTCTTCAGTCCTGAACCGCGGTGCCTCGGGCTTGGCTGTGTGTGATGTAATTAGGTTAGTTAGGGTTAAGTAGTTCTAAGTCTAGGGGACTGATGACATGAGATGTTAAGTCCCATAGTGCTTAGAACCATTTGAATCGTTTAATACGTTTCCCAAGCACCCCAGAATTTAGGCCCATAATCCTCCACTGAAAGGAGGGAAAAAGTTAAATGTCACGTTGACCGATCAATAATAACCAGAGTAGAACTACAGTTTGACATGTTCAAATAACACGTTCAACTGACATGTTCTCACACAGTTTGACATGTTTCAGCATTATACAATACTGCGGTGCCTGTGTTATTCCGAACTACGATGGAAAGATCCTTCGAAAAGGCATGCATGTCCGAAGGAACAGGCACTGCGGCTACCACAGCCGTCAGGAAGTACATGAAATGTATTCACAATTGAGCATATGGACTACTTTCAGCTGTGTCATGGAATGACCACAGTGAAAATATGTGCCGGACCGGGAGTTGAACTCGGATTTCAAGCTTATCGCGCGCGGTCGCCTTACCGTTTGGCTATCCGAGCACAACTCACGACCAGACATAAACCTCCATATGTCGTCAACCATGCGTCTACATCCTGTACTCGAACATCCATTATGTATATTCTTGTACAGGAGAGATATTTTACTTACCAGAGGGCAAGGCGATAGCTCTCCATAAGCGAGAAATCCGTGTTCGAGTCGCATTCCGGCACCAATTTCCACTGTCGTCATTCCTTTCTACAGTTGTTGGTTCTTCATATTCGCCGCTGCGAATAAATTTACTGTATTTCACAAGGCTGTAATCGCCGCAGTGCCATGCATTAATATCCGAAGGGACCGTGCGTCGTAATTCGGAATAACACAGACACTGTCATATCATACTTATCCGACGACACCGGGAAAGCGACTTTCAAGTGCTATGTAAAGTGTTGATGTTAGGTGCACTATCGCGTCTCACGTTGCCACGTCAAGTGAAGCTGCGACAAAGGCCACCCTGCTGACAGTCAATGGTTCTCCAAACGTCATCGCACTGTCTATGTGATAATTGTCTTGCTGCAAACAGTATAAGGTCCTCACTCTGCGTATGTGTTGTGGCTGGAGCTTTTGCACAGCTGAATGAACAGTTAGTACTTTTGGGCGCTAGTCGAATTAGAGGCCATTGAAATCTAGCATGAAACTCAGTAAGGCCAAGTTGAACTCATCACCTCCACATTCGTATGACAGTGGTGGGATTCCAGCCAACGGGAACAGCAATATCTCGTTACTCCTACCAAATTAGTTCAGATATGCTAAATGAAAAAGATTCAACACGTACATTATTGTACATGCAAGAATAATGCACAGTGGGCATAAGCCAATTTCAGAAAACCTGATAAAACAACAAAATATGCGTGGAATAGGAGGCCCAGCAGCACACACTATATTTGTCATACTGCAGACTTTAGAGAAAAAAAATCCTGCCTTTAATTTATAAATGCACATAGCATTTGTAGACTTTGTCAGATATTAAAAATGATAATGGCAAACGGCAGTGGTCAGTAAAATGAAAATAATAGTTGTCCTGCAAAACAAAACATGTAGGACGAGTGTGTGCACTACCACCTTTCGTTTTTAACATTTATGTGGAAATCATAGCTCATTTCAAGAGAAAATTTAATGACGTAGGCACTGAACCAACAGAAGTAAAGGTGTGAAACGATTTACTGTGCGGTGAAGATGAATTATTACTTCGCGAATCAGAGCGTTCACAGCGTCCTACTTACGTGACGAAACAACACGTCGAAATTTCTAAATCGAAAACGAACATACTGACTTTCTATAGCAAAAGATAGAGCTACAAATAATACCACTTTTGATGGTTGATTACCTTGTGCTAGAAGAAGTATCAGATAGTGGCTACAGTACTAAAAACGAAGAACATTAATGTACTCTGGTTTCCGTCCTACCTGTGACATAGAAATTCAAGTCTGATCATTTACATACCTACATATACACCTACATCTTTATGCATATTCCTCAAGGCACCGTGCGGTGCCTGGCAGAGGGTACGTTGTACCACTATCATTTCCTTCTTGTTTCATTTGTGAACAGAATGA
The DNA here is from genome assembly GCF_023897955.1 of Schistocerca gregaria. Lineage (NCBI taxonomy): Eukaryota > Metazoa > Arthropoda > Insecta > Orthoptera > Acrididae > Schistocerca > Schistocerca gregaria. The sequence continues at coordinate 349,622,515 of NC_064922.1, read as the reverse complement.
CGGAGAAACGATTGTCTATACTACCCAACATGAACTCTAATTTATCTTATATTCGTGGTACTTACGTGATATGTATGTCGGTGGCAGCGGAATCATTCTACAGTCAGCTTCAAATGCCAGTTCTCTAAATTTTCTCGATAGAGTTTTGCGAAAACAACATCGCCTTCGCTCCAGTGATTCCCATTTTAGTTCCTGAAGAAATTCTGTAATAGTTGAGCATTGATCGAACCTACCGGCAATAACTACAGCAGCCCGTCACTGAACTGCTTCGATGTCTGCATTTAACCCGACAAGGTGGGCATTCCGAATACTTGAGCAGTACTCAAGAATGGATCGCACTAGTATTCTATATGCGATGCCCTTTACAGATGAACCACATTTCCCTAAAAGTCCCCCATTCGCCTTCGTCACTACAATTCTTAAATTCTAGTTCCATTTCAACTCTCTTTTCAACGTTAAATCTAGCTATTTAATCGACCTGGCTGTGTCAGGCAGCACACTACTAATGCTGTAATCGAACGTTACGGTATTATTTTTATTATCGTCCGCTTTAATATAATTTTTTTTAATATTTAGAGCAAGCTGACATCCATCATACCAATTAAAAGTTGTCTCTAAGTTATCTCGTATCCTCCTACAGTCACTCAACGACGGCACCTTTCCGTAAACCACAGTTCAATCAGCAAACACTCGCAAACTGCAGCTCATCCTACCTGTCAGATCATTTCTGTAAATAGATAATATTAGCGGTCCTATCACACTCCCCTGGGACACTCCTGGAGATGCACTCCTCGCCCTCGAGGACAACTTACTGGATTCTATTAGTTGACTGGTCTTTGAGTTCTTCATAGCTCTGGGAACCTATTCTGTATGCTGGTATCGTTGTTAGCAGTCTGCAGTGGGATACTTTGTCAAATGATTTTCGGAAATTTCGGAATCTTCGCAGGATATCATCTGACAAAAGGACAAGCTGAGTTTCACAAAGCGATGCTTTCAAAAACCATGTTGATCTGTTGAGAGAAGCTTTTCCATCTCGAGGAGTCAGATAATTAACAACTTCGGTGGGTAGTTTTATTGGTTCAAGATCGCGACCGGTTTCGGGCAGTTATAAATACGTAGTCATGGGTACATGACTGCAAACGGGAAAACCAAAGAGCTATAATAATAGACTGTGTAAGACTTGACACTTGTGTGTTGTAAGAAAAGTGGTTTTCATTGTCCAACTATAGATATTAGTTTGATACGATCGGGTTAGAATAAAATCACGGGTGTCGCACCAGATAGTCACAGAATATAACTTAAGAGAAGCTAGAATTCAAAGGAAGAAGAAAGGAGAGAAATACTAACAAGTAAGGTAACATACACCGTGAGACGTAGGCAGGTGATAACGCTTTGCGAAGATGAGATATGGAATGACGGGGAAAGCAGACGCGCACAAAAACTGGGGACCAAACAAGCGACCATCATATCACAAGGTAAAGTGAAGGCAGGAAGTGGTGAATAGCGTAAGCGCAGACTGACTAGCCCGGATTCTAGTTCACCACGTTAGGTACGTCAGCTGTCATTTTTGAAATAAGGGAACTTACATTGTCCATTTGGGATTGGGTAATATTATATATATATATATATTGCATTCTTAAAAAAATAATGTCCCTCGAGAGGAAGCTTGCTATGAGTAAGGTTTGACCATCCACAACCTGAGGATAGAAACGCAACTTCCGGTTCCGCTAAAAGGTTGCAAATCATACTAGCATTGACTTTACTTATAACGAAATGCCCTAATTAAATAAAGATCTATCCTAAAATACTAATACAGCTCCTGATCCAAAGGCAGCTAGCTCGGCAGGAATAAAGAACAGCCAGCTGCTGTTTTGTAACTGTTGCTGTAGTGAGGACATGTTCAAAATATTGCAGCTACCTCGCTTGTAGCTTACACATCTGGCGCTTTAGACCAAGTTGCTTACGATGCATGCACAAGAGATCATATCACTCTTACGCTTAATAAAGCTATTACCTATAGATTAAAAAAAAACAACAACAACAAAAACAGATTGGGCAGGATAAAGATTACGTAGGATTCCTAAGGTCACCATTTCTTAAAAAAGATTTTCACTACACGTAGCATTAACAAAAAAAACTTAAGCTTGACCAGGTCCTCATCATACAAGCAGACAACAGCCGTACCTCTTTTATCCTATAGAAAATTGATTACATTGAAAACGCTCCAGAATTTTCGTCTTGTAATAATATACTCGTTTGCCCTTTCAATCGTACCGCTAAATTCCTAAAGTCATTGCCGAAACAAAAGAAGTAATTAATAAAACAGAAATCTTTTAAGCCCTTTGCAAAAAAAAGGACATGCTCTGGTGGCTGTGCCACTATGATATCTGTTGGCGGACGACGTGGAAGCCGTTAGCAGTACATCTACCACAAGGTTGCATGTGCCTTCATCGGATCAAAATCGACACCGTCTTTCCAGATGTACCAATGTTTTTGTTGCCTGAAGTGTATGTTAGTAATTCACCATTTGATAGCGATCGAACTAGTCAGTAAGCCCTCACGCTATTCGCCATTAGATGGCATTACTGTCCCTTGTAATATGACAGCCGCTAGCTTTCGTGCAAAGTGCGCGCCCAACAGTGTAAATTATCTTACGTTGTTAGTTGATGTCTCTTAATAGGTCTCTCACTTCTTTCCTTCCTTTAACTGCACACTTTTCTTAGCTTATTTTATGGCTATCGGTGAGACATCCTTGGTTTCATTCTGACTAACCAGATCATACCAAGCACACATTTGTAGTTGGACAGTGTATCCCTACTATAATTATAATAAACAATCTCTTATTATAGTTTATTCATTCTCATTTTTGCAGTCTTTTGCACCTGAAGAACGGCCTGTAGTGATTTGAAACCGATCATAATTTTGAACTGATAGAACTGTTTAAAACAAAAGCGGCAAATTATCTGAATCTACTATGAAGCTCAGTTGCGGACGTCCTTCTTAGCAAATCTTCAATATATTCAAACTGAGAAAACATTCAAGAATTCTGCAGGAAAACAGTGTATATTGGTCTGTAATTTTGAGGTGCAGTTATTTTAACAATCTTATGTTAGGTGTTTCACAGTTCACGTTACATATTTTTAGAGGTTGTAGAAAAGACTTAGTAAATAAAGTTATACATAGGAATCCCTGTCCTCAAACGTCTTCTAGCGACGCTACAGAGTGTCAAAGGCACCGGCTTCTGTAACAGGGTGAATCCGTAATAGTGCTACGAACTTCGCAGGGTGATGAAAAACGGTAAATCTATAAATTTGAGGTAAAGGTCCCTGTACCGTAAGTGATGAACGAAAAAGTTCTCTTCCCTCTTACAGTGGAATACATGCAGTGGTCTGCTTTTTCTAAGATTGCTGGTAGGAAACGTTCAGAGGTGGTAATATGGACAAAACGAGGAAAAATGCAGTAAACATTGGTTCTAAAATGCACATCTGAGAAGCAATGAACACTTGTTCATCTTCGTTACCGTGATACACATCTTAACTAGTGAATAAATTCTCATAGCTATTAAGGTGTGCCTTTTAGAACCCATGTTTACCAAACTTTTTCCCTTGTTTTGGCCCCTACTGCCACCTCTGAAAGTTGCCTACCCTGCTATCTTAGCAACAGCTGTAGCCGTATGTGTATTCAACCATTAGAGTTATCAGAACGGTTTTCGCTTATAACTTTCGACTTGTTCGTTTCCGTATAGGGACCTTCACTTCAAATTGATACATTTGCTCTTCCGTAACATCATCACTCCATCACCTTGGATATACAGGGTGTTAATTATTGAGCAATATGAAATAAAATCGTCACACCTTCTGAACGGTTTGCGTTACGATGTTCAAAATGCACGGTTGGCCGCAGAGCATTATGGGAATTGGTATGGGCATGCATGGTTTGGTTTAGCGACGAAGCCAACTTTCAATTGGACGAATTCGTCAATAAGGAAAACTGGCACATTTGGGGGACTGAGAATCAATATTTTACTATCGAGAAGTCTCTTCACCCTCATAGGTGACTGTGTCCAGTCACGGAATAATCGGTGCGATATTCCTTTATGGTACCTGAAGATATTGAAGATGGTTTCATCCCCCTTCTCCGAAGTGATTTCGACAAGATGTGCTTCATGCAAGACGGAGTTCTGTTCCATCGAAGCAGGAGAATGTTTGATATTCTGGAGGAGCCCTTTGGAGACCGCACTCTGGCTCTGGGTTACCCAGAGGCCATTGGCATGTTCCTCGACTGGTCACCGTGTTCTCCGGATCTGAACACATAGGACTCCTTTTTGTGGGGCTATGTTAAAGACAAGCTGTACAGCAATAACTGTACAACCGCTGCTGAGCTGAGAACAGCTGTTCAGGAGGTAAGCGACAGCATCGATGTTCCGACACTTCGGCACTTCAGAAAGTCATGCAGAATTTCTTTCTTTTTTTTTTTTTTTGTTTGTTCTGCGCCTCATCATTGCCAATAATGGCAGGCATATCGAACATGCCATAACCTAAATCCGAATGTCTGTAGTGACGTTTACATATTGAATGATGTGTCTGCACGTCGTACTTTGTAACTAATTTACGTTTATTTTCATAGAATTCAATAACTGTCACCCTGAACAAACATTTACAGGCGCCGGCGCCCATAACTTTAACCCTCTACAGCGTTATTGTACGACGTGACTTCCGATGTAAAACTTGATGTGCTAAGTCTCCCCTGCAACCTGTAGAAAAGTGTACCATGAATTATGAAACACCCTGTATACAGGAGTCACCTGCGCTTTTTTCCAGTCGCTTTGGACTTTGCGCTGTGCAAGAGATTCTCGATAAATGCTAGCTGACTATGGCGCCAAGGCCGTAGACTACACTCTGTGGAATAGAATTGTGAATCCATCCAGACCGGGCGACTTCTTTTCAACTCTTTCAGATGATTCTCTACGCCAGGGGTGCTTATTACTAAGCCTTCCATACGGGAGTGTATCCGATGGTCAAAATTTGTGTATAACTTATAAATATTTTTCACTTATTCTTGACAGTCTTTCCGATTATTAATATGCCGAACAAATCAGTATTAGGTCTGTTATCAGATTCATTAATTTCAGTACACAGCCGGCCGGTGTGGCTAATCGGTTCTAGGCGCTACAGTCTGGAACCGCGCGACCGTTACGGTCGCAGTTTCGAATCCTGCCTCGGCATGGATGTGTGTGATGTCCTTAGCTTAGTTAGGTTGTTTAAGTAGTTCTAAGTTCTAGGGGACTGATGACCTCAGACGTTAAGTCCTATAGTGCTCAGAGCCATTTGAACCATTTTCAGTACACATGACAGTTGTAAATATGAGAGCACTTCGTAGATTATCGTCTAATTTTTGATACTACTGGCACCGGTTTGACTTCTTTTATTACGGAAGAGCTACCAAAACATAATTTGGATATAAATAATTTGAAGGTGCAGTTCGTGCGATCCTTCTGAGTGAACGATTTCACGAACGCGAAATTTTCAACTTCAGCTTTCCTTCTGCAGTCTTCTACTGGCACACACGACTGGTCAACGAGTGACTGGACACAACCATTCTACTCGCTAAGCGATTTTACGAAGGATGAAAATTCTTTCGGGTTCTCTGCTAGGTCCTTTGCTGAGGATTCACGGTGGTAGTTGTATGCTTTGCGTATCAGTCATTTTACAAATGCACGAATCTCTACTAACTTTTCCTGTCGTTATCTCCGCTTCCTCTTTTGAACCGATACTGTAACAACACTAACATCCTCATCATTTTCCGAATTTTGTTATTAAATCACTGTGGGTCTTTATCGCCCTTAATTCACCTACTCGGCACATGTTTCTCCAGAACGTGAACTGCAACAATTCTTCTACTTCCATCTTACTAGAACTAAATGATCTAAATTCATTGTCTAAGTGGGATGTTAGCAACTGCTCTTTCGACCAAAAATATTCTGCTAGCTTTCCTGAATGGTTTCTTAATTTAGCAGCCGTTGTCGCTATTGTGATATCATAAGGTCAGACTTGTTTGTAGCAGGTCTAAAACATTTCCAATGTCGAATCATCTAATCAAAACAGTTTTCGGAAAAAGTGTTTGAAGCTACTCCGCAAATCTGTCTCTCCGTGCCCTGTGCAGTGAATCCATAGATGTCCCAGTGTGTACTCGGTTGGTCAAGGTCGCCTCCAAGATATTGTACGACCTGGGTATTTCCGCACTACTGGCCGTAGACATCCTTTGAATGACTCTAAAACTGTCCCGGCGGAATCAGGTGGCCGCTAAAAAAAAAAAAAACAATTTGGTTTCACCTAGATCTGTTACAAGCGTCCAGACGATTTGTCAGTCACACTCGAATTCGACGTCATTAGAAGCAATAGTTTTCTCGGTTGCAGCGAACGCTCCATCTCCTGTCTTTCCGGTGAACGTTCCATGAAATATTTCAGAGATTTCTTTTTCGAGTTTCAGCTAGCTCTGGGTTCCTAGATTAATTTGAACTCGACAAATTTTCTAGGGGGCAGTAAATTCGGGAGCTTTATTACGAATACTTCTACAATTTACTGATGAAATTTTGGCTGTCGAAGTGTCTTTAGTCTGAACCTGGTTTGATTTCGTTTTGTGTCTGTCGCCTGGTGGGTCTGTCAGAGTACATCCATACGTACTCTGCTACCCGAGTAGCCGCTTCCTGTGTGTAGTGCATCATGAACTTTAAGGAGTGCTACCATCCTCAGACCGATGACGTACGTACAGAAATCTGCAACAAGTCTGTCACAGGATATGAAGCCTTTGATTGAGGCCCTTCACTCGACTTCAAACCAAATGACCCCGTTCAACTCTGAAAAATGCTGCAAACTGGGAGCCCTGCTTGCACACTGCGAGAGAGGCCAGCAACCTTCAACTACGCCAGCCGCCAGTATGAACTGACGATGGTCTCAGAAGTCAAACGACAGGCAACATTGGCGCAGACACGCTCTATAGCCGCAGGCAAGGCGTCTTCCACATCTCGGATGAGACTCCCCTCTAGATGTATCGAATACGCACTGGCTTTTTTCCGGACCTGAGCACTGTTTCCCTCAGACACCCCATAACGCGCATAGAATTTGAGCTTTCGAAAACTAGCAAACATTTCTTCCCTTGTTCCTGCTGAGACCCTTCTGAAGGAGCGGATCACCTGTCAACTTGCAGGTTGAGAGTCAGAGAGCGAGTCTCGTGTTACTATCTGCCTTTTACACTCCAGTGAGGTCGAATCCTCTGCACGAGATCCAGTGGAAAGTGCCTCAGGAGCGGGGCCCGTGGGCGAATTAAGCAACGCACCAGACAGATGCTCCTCCACCGCTAGACCCCGAAACAGCTGACCGTGCCAAGAAAGCACCTTCAGCTGTCTCCGAACTGCGGCCACTTAGTCCCTCGTTCGCAAACGTGTATGAACGTACGCTGACATCCGACCAATTCGTCTAGGTGCTTTTATTGCCTGTCAGGTAGTAATGCTGAATCAGTCGTTACTGTAACCACTTCTTTCTCCTTTTCTTTGCATTTGTCTGGCAGCCATTTCGAATTCGCTTCCCTTTTTGATATTGCTGTATATTTATCTTTTCCTGGACATTTTTCTACTTCTGTTGCATATAATCTTTTTATTTTCTTATTAATTCCAAACAGCCTTTTTAGATTATATTTATTTGTTACTTTCGAGGTAGAAGCTCGGATGGCTTCACACTGGGCACACGCTGTGGCGATCAAACTGCTGTGCGCCATCGAGTTATATATTTGCGTAATCATGGAACAAAGGTTCTGCAGATCTTCTAAACCAATCATAGAAAAAATTCTAAGTACAGCTTCTTGGAATGAATTTCAAAATAAAGAGAATAAACAGATATTCTACGCATCAGTACTGCTGATATGTCAGCTGATGGCCGCATCTCTTCAGGAAAGTGGAAGCCGAAAAATTATTTTTGTGCATCCTTCTTTCGTTGGTCTCTTGACATATTTCTTTTGTTACCCAAGTCTTCATCGCAGTAACTTATTTAAATCTCTGTTTGTATGTGCAGTTTATGTGATTGTCCTTTTTAGAGATGACCAACCCTCCTCAACTGAACTCCCTGTTGTAGCAGTCGTTACGGCACTATGTACCGTGTTAGGAAATTTCAGACGACACATATCACTCCTCAGCTCTTCAGTATTACTTTTGTACAGAGTGGTCCATTGAACGTGACCGGGCAAAATACCTCACGGAATAAGCGTCAAACGAAAAACCTACAAAGAACGAAACTTGTCTAGCTTGAAGAGGGAAACCAGATGGCGCTATGGTTGACCCGCTAAATGGCGCTGCCATAGATCAAACCGATATCAACTCGGTTTTTTAAATATGAACCCCCATTTTTTTTATTACATATTCGTGTAGTACGTAAAGAGATATGAATTTTTTAGTTGGACCACATTAATGCAATAAATGCTCAAAATGATGTCCGTCAACCTCAATGCATTTGGCAATACGCGTAACGACATTCCTCTCAACAGCGAGTAGTTCGCGTTCCGTAATGTTCGCACATGTATTGACAATGCGCTGACGCATGTTGACAGGCGTTGTCGGTGGATTACGATGGCAAACATTCTTCAACTTTCCCCACAGAAAGAAATCCGGGGACGTCAGATCCGGTGAACTTGTGGGCCATGGTATGATGCTTCGACGACCAATCCACCTATCATGAAACATGCTATTCAATACCGCTTCAACCGCACGCGAGCTATGTGCCGGATAGCCATCATATTGGAAGTACATCGCCATTCTGTCATACAACGAAACATTTTGTAGTAACATCGGTAGAACATTACGTAGGAAATCAGCATACACTGCACCATTTAGAATGCCATCGATAAAATGGGGGCCAATTATCCTTCATCCCATGATGCCGCACCATACGTTAACCCGCCGAAGGTCGCTGATGTTCCACTTGTCGCAGCAATCCAGGATTTTCCGTCGCCCAATAGTGCATATTATGCCGGTTTACGTCACCACTGTTGGTGAATGACGCTTCGTTGCTAAATGGAACGCGTGCAAAAAATCTTTCATCGTCCCGTAATTTCTCTTGTGCCCACTGGCAGAACTGTACACGACGTTCAGAGTCGTCACCATGCAATTCCTGGTGCACAGAAATATGGTACTGGTGCAATCTATGTTGATATAGCATTCTCAACACCGACCTTTTTGAGATTCCCGATTCTCACGCAACTTGTCTGCTACTGATGTGCGGATTAGCCGCGACAGCGGCTAAAACACCTGCTTGGGCATCATAATTTGTTGCAGGTCGTGGTTGACGATTCAGATGTGGCTGAACACTTCCTGTTTCCTTAAATAACGTAACTATCCGGCGAACGGTCCGGACACTTGCATGATGTCGTCCAGGATACCGAGCAGCATACGCAGCACACGCCCGTTGGGCATTTTGATGACAATAGCTACACATCAACACGATATTGACCTTTTCCGCAGTTGGTAAACGGTCCATTTTAACATGGGTAATGCATCACGAAGCAAATACCGTCTGCACTCGCGGAATGTTAAGTGATACCACATACTTATACGTTTGTGACTATTACAGCGTCATCTATCACAATGCGAAAAAACTTGTCCAACGAAAACATTCATATTTCTTTGCGTACTGCACGAATATGTAATAAAAAAAAGAGGGTTCCTATTTAAAACAAAACTCAGTTAATATCGATTTGACCTATGGGAGCGCCATCTAGCGGGCCAACCATAGCGCCATCTGGTTTCCCACTTCAAGCTAGACGAGTTTTGTTCGTTGTAGTTTTTTCGTTTGATGCTCATTTCGTGAGATATTTGACCAGGTCACTATCAATGGACCACCCTGTACATACATTCGTTTTTCTGAAAGAGTTTGTTGAACTTCAATCTACTGTTCATAATGAATAAACTTTGAATTGAGTGTATGCCTGTCCTGGGGACCCCTTACGATCCATCATCTCATCACTGGCTGAATATGATTAGGACCCTATCTAACAGGGTATTCGCTATTACTATCTTTTATTGTGGAACTCAGTCTTCCTATTGTCTCATTCCTACTACTAAGTCCATATACTCCTGTAAGTCTTCCTTCTATTCCTTCCCCTAATGCCACGTTGCGTTTCCCGATAGTTGTTATATTGTCATCATCCTTTACATAGTTATCTGTTGAGTAACCTCATATACACTCCAAAATGAGACGCATCATGCAGGAGTTAACCGAATGAGACGGAAATCTGTATATGTGCTGTACATGCACAGACATGCAACTAATTACAGTTTCATGAAAATTGGTGAATTTATGCAATAGAAGTAGTTTCAGAAATTGAAGACGTCAATATAGTGTAGGTCCACCTCTAGCCCTTTTGCTAGCAGTTATTCGGTTTGGTATTGATTCAGAGAGTTGTTAGATGTCCTCCTGAGTAACATCGAGCCAACTTTCGCCCAACAGGCGCTTTAGATGGTCGACGGACCTGCCCATAATACTTTAAACGTTCTCAGATGGGGAGAGATCTGGCTATCTTTCCGGCCAGGGCGAGGTTTGGAAAGTACAACGATAAGTGGTAGAAACTCTCGCTATGTGTGGGCGGTCATTACGTTGCTGACGTAAGCTCAAGCTCAAGATGGTTTGCAGTGAAGCTTGGTTTGCCATTGAAGTCAGCAAATCAGTGCGAAAAATATCGTCGACGTAGGATGACAACCAAAGGGGTGCTGCTATAAAATCATTGGCAGCTATGACCATCACCCCTAGTTGTCGGGCCGTATGACCGGGCGACAGTCAACTTTGTGTCCCATCACTGTCCAGGGCGTCTCCAGACACATCTTAACTGGTAATCTGGGCTCAGTTCGAAGCGCGACTAATCACTCAATCGATGAAATTTTAGGCCGAAGCGGTCGGAGTGGCCGATCGGTTCTAGGCGCTACAGTCTGGAACCGCGCGACCGCTACGGCCGCAGGTTCGAATCCTGCCTCGGACATGGATGTGTGTGATGTCCTTAAGCTAGTTAGGTTTAAGTAGTTCTAAGTTCTAGGAGACTGATGACTTCAGAAGTAAGTCCCATAGTGCTCAGAGCTATTTGAACCCAAGATTCCCCGGGGTGCTGTGGGATATCAACCTAACTGTCGTCTGTGCCGTTTTACTCTGTAGCAGGACCCTTTTAGTTGCCATAAGTGGCACCCTTAGAGCAGAACGGTGTGTTGACAGTATTCTTTGTAACCCATCATGTTAAGCCATCCTGGACTTACGTTTCAGCAAGATAACAGCTTCCACACGGTGTATGCTTCTGCAACAGGTCGTCATGCTTGCCAAATTTCCAAACTCTACCTCGACCAGCAAGTAAGCTTGATTTCTCCCCAAGTGACAACGTTTCGAACATCATGAGAAGGCCCTCAGAACTACGCGGTATTTTGACCATCTAACTCTCCAGTTAGACAGAATTTGATAGGATATCTCTCAAGTGGATATGCAACAACTCAATCAGCTCAATCGGTGCCAAGCTGAATAACTGATTGCATAAGGGCCAGTGGAGGACCAACGTGGTCTTGACTAACTAAACGTGTGAAGCTCTTTCTTTTGAATAAATCGTCCAGTTTTTCATTAATTGTAATCATTAGCTTGTCTGTACATAATGTCTATCGATTTCCGTTCTATTCGTATAATTCCTCTGTCGTGCTTCGTTTTATTTTATTTTATTTGGTTTTCTAATTCATCTTCTATTGTGTCGAAAGCAAGTTTACCTGATCTTTCGCAGCCAGTGTTGGTTTGCTCTCGATTCTGAAGAGAAAATTCCTGTCATTGAAATGTTCACCCCAATTCACTCTCTGTCCTACCTGTCTACACATAACGATTTCTACTCCAGTTACACCTCTTTTTGCTGGTTTTCGTATTATCCTACATCCACCTGACTGCAAATCGTTACCATTTCACTTTACTGATTCTCACTGCAGAATGAGTCTTTACATTTCCGTTTTCAGGTATTCTGGCTTCCCTGTAACATTTAGAGATCTGCGTTCCACGCTCCTACTTGTAGAATGTCTCCCTTTCGTTATTCAGTTTCACAAGGTTACCTCTCCAATGGCAGTCCGCTACCGGAGAACAGAAAGGCAGGGTCTGATCTGGAATCTGTTGCCCATGGAGAGGTCAAATACTGTATGGAACGAAAGACCTCAGATGTCCATTACTGTCCATCATAAATTACATACACCGTTAAACCATGAAACATGTCGTATAGCGGCACATGTCACGTGAAGACTATTTTGACACTCTTCACACCATTACCAACACAAATTTCTTTTATTTGTCCACTTGGCCTTTGTTTACGAATAATTTTGCCATACATTTCTCCTTTCACTGGTGGGTTTAATATTTGGACGAATAGCAAACCTAATCCTGCACATCTATTTAGCACTTCAGTTAATTTTATAATTGATAATATTGGTCCTGTTTCGCCTTCGGTTCCTTCCACGGTTTTTTGTACAATTTTCAGCATTAATAGCGTTTTCTAGTATATAGTACACTGCTGTCTTTGAAAGGTATAATGACCAGTCCAGCCTACCTCTTGCAAGGGCATGATATCTGCCTCGTATGTTTCGCTATACCAATCAGGCTTCCAAGGGTTCAAATGGCTCTGAGCACTATGGGACTTAACATCTATGGTCATCAGTCCCCTAGAACGTAGAACTACTTAAACCTAACTAACCTAAGGACATCACACACATCCATGCCCGAGGCAGGATTCGGACCAGCGACCGTAGCAGTCACGCGGTTCCGGACTGAGCGCCTAGAACCGCGAGACCACCGCGGCCGGCGCTTCCAAGGGAGTACAATGTAGAAGCACTTCATATATTTGTTAGTTTTAAAGAGGTATAAGACACCATAAAAAGAAATAAGCTTACTGAAGTCATGAGTAAATTGTACTTACAGCCACAAGTAATACGTCTCGTCAGATATACTATGCAAAAATCCGTATGTAATGTATGGATACAAGGAAATTTAACGCCAAGTTTTGAAAGTAGCCGTGCACTGAGGTAAGGGAACGCACTCTCACATGTGCTTTTTAACACAGCACTAGAGAATGTAATAAAGACAACTCAAGTCAACACAATAGGCACAATACGTAACACAACGGTACAAGTTCTGGCCTATGCAGACGATGTGGGTATTACAGCATGCACATAACTAGCTGCTAAAGAAACATACATAGCATCAGTAGAAGTGGGACTGGAAGTGAACATCAATAAAACAAGGTACATGCGAATAATACGACCAGAACTAAATACCATGTTAAAAACTGATCAGGCGCCAACAAAATCTGTTAGTGAATTTGTCTATCCGGGAGCCCTGGTAGCATGACAGAATGATATCAGTATGGAAATAAAACGGCGCAACCTCTGTAAGGTGTCAGGCAAATACAACACCTTCCATGAAAACCCTGACATGATAAGCAAATCCAGTAGTCTGTCACATAGCTCCGAATAAATCATGACATTAAATTAACCAAAGTAATACGAGTAACGAGTGAGCAAATGGAATACCACAGACTAACACAAGAATGCCTAAATTCATGTCATACCTTCACACCGTGACACCGACGCAGTTCCGAGGGGAGAAACGAGAACAGAAGCCGAGAGCAGAACCGTGTTAAGCTAGGAGGCCCTACGATAAGGGACGGACTGGACACCCACGTCGCCAGCCTACCGCTAAAACCACACCACCCGCACGTTTTAGCGTGAGACTTTTTCGCGTCTCTGTTACGTCAAGGACCACCCCCCAGCCCATGTTGAAAGCTAGAGTCCTCCAGAAAAACTGTATAGATCTTACGATAACACAAAAAGGGCCACTACCGCCCGCAAGTTTTAGCGTGAGACTTTTTCGCGTGTCTGTTACATTAGGACCACCCCCAGCCCATGTTAAAAGATAGAGCCCTCCAGAAGAACAGTATAGATCTCACGATAACGCTAAAAGGACCGCACCAGCTGCAGGTTTTAGCGTGAGACTTTTTCGCGTATCTGTTACGTTGCAAACTTTAAAAACATTGCCCCACCACGAAAAGTATAACGTTTCTCGTTGGATAGACAGAATTTTGGGAGGCGGAGCTTAAGGTTAACATTGAGACCCTGATTGGTCAGATGAAAATACAGCCAGATAGTTTTTTTTAAACCAACTTCGGTATATTGTAGTAAGGAGAAGTTAGGAGAAAAGTGGCTTCCGAGATGGCGAGGTGAGCGGAGCTGCGTCGGCCGCTGCCCCCTGAAGCTGCCTAACCAACGACAAGGTAGTGAACGCACGCGATGCCGCATAACAGCGCATAAAACTCCACTCAGAACTGCAGAAGTCTCATCTGTTACACACCCTTTTTGCGTAATACTAGTGTCGATCGTCAATTAAAGCTCATGGTGTTCACATTTGCCACTTGATGTAAAAATCTGAAACGCGATGATTTCTCTGTTGTATAATTATTGAGAAGCCACATCAGCCACTGTAATTTACGACAAGTTAGATAAGTAATTAAAGATAATGGAGGGTCACTGTAGACCATTTTGATAGTTTTCTCTTTTGTGAAACTTAATTTAAACCTAGATTATAGATGTGATATGGCATAGGTCATCCTTCGATCCATTGTAGAACTTGGAAACCCATCCAGGGAATATTCGTTCACATTTTTGTTGAAGGCAGTTGGTTTTTACCATCCTGTATTAAAACATTTCCTTTTATCAATAGTGAAATTTATAAACGATATTTTGTGAGTAGAATAAAATTTCCAATGGTAAACTAAACTGCTTTTTCGACGTTATTTTACCAGCTAACTAAATATAGGAAAGCCTTGAACCCCTTCCACTAAATTTAGTTAGTATTAAGATTCTTTTACAGGGAGTGCAGTGGAGCTGACGCTGAGATCATTAAGTGTTTGGTTATCTCATCGCTAGTCTCACTGAACTCTTCTGAATTCTACATGTCATGTGTTGTCTGGCGTCTCCTTACCAGCAACAGGTCCCAGGTTCAAACTAGTCAATTCCCTAAAAGACACGCTCAGAGCGTCGTTGCGCGAAAGTGGTAGGGAGACATGATATAGAACAAACAGACACCACCATGAATGTTTAGACCACCTATCTAATAAATGATATTATGGGTTGGCCGCACAACTTAAGTCCAGCATCTGTCCATAAGAAATAACTGTCAAGTGTATAAAGCTTTAATACGACCATTATTAACGAGCATGGATAGTGAAGTAGCAGTGTGAAGAGCAGATTGGTTGTTTCGAACTGAAGGTGCTACGCGAAATCTATGGAGCGACTAATGAAGGTACATAGCGTAGATGATATACTTTTGAACTTCAGAGAGTATACAAAGATCTTGAAATTATAATCCACCTGGAATGAGTCGGCCTTGTTTCTCGGGTGGAACATGAGAACCCCAAACTAGCTTTGCTGTAAAATCCACTGAGACAAAGAAGCAGGAGAAATCCAAGACTTCGGTATCTGGATGGCACGAAAGAAGATTTAAAAATTATTGGTGTCAGAGGATAGACAGGCTGGACAGGGACGAATGGAATGAAGTCCTAGGGCGGGGCAAGACCCATCAAAGGCTGTGGAGATAGAAAGAAGATTGCTAAGATTTGTATTTTAGTCACAGATATACCATATCTAGGTAGCCAAAGGGAAATTCGTATTTAAATATTCCACCTGAGCAGGGCTACGTAAGAACTACTTAAAGTTGCCATATGACATCGTTGCAAGAGTAACTATTGTAAGGTATATGCAACTAATATGTAACGTAACTGCAACAAATATGTAACGTAACTACAGTCAATATGCTTACGTTCGTCTGTGAAAATGGAATCGATAAGCAACCTGCGCTATCAGTAAACGGAATCTAACCTGCATAACACTGTGTGCGTTTTGTATGAGTGTCAATTTCACTGTCATTTAAGTCCTCAACAGATCGTTCGTTACACGAAAAACTTACAACTAACATTTGGATAAGCTAACTGACTGCAACTTTTGAATAAGAATTTTCAAGTGACACAGAATCTGACTTGTGCAAGGGAATTTACTGGATTAGAGTACATGGCATATTATGGTGTGTAAATGTCTTTTTGCCCTAAGTTTTGCACTCACCTCATTAGATGATGGCCTTTCTCCATGTGGTTTACGCAATTCGCAGCAGGATTCAGAAGCAGCGGGTAAAGCTTATTGTTACTAAGAATAAATTTAATAAAAAGAAGTTTGCTTGGGTCTTGGTTACTTCTAAATAACTTGTGATATTGGATTTCGTAAATTAGGCCTATTTAAAACTTCAGAATCATCATCATAGTGACATAGGTGTCAATAATGGGTTAGTGTCAGATTAAAAAATTATTTCAATTTCAAAGTTACATTAAGATTTAATAACGACAGCATTTATTTATTAATTAGATGTGGAGTATATTTATTATCTTTAACTGATAAGGAAAACATGGCATTATTGCAAACTCGGACTAATAATTACGAGCCTACCTCTGGAACTACTTTTGCGCTATGCTTGCAAATTTTACCTTGAATTCCATCTTCAAGCGTAGTTAAGCCAGCTAAATCTCTCGTGGCTATAAAAATGAAATCAGGCCTTGAGTATGGTTACTTCCTCTGTCTCCGAGCTTTCGACCGGAACTGCTACTTCCACTCACGCAGACAGAACTCTTCTCACAACAATGCTTAGACTGGAGCTCCCATGTTTCACCCTCAGATTGTTACTGTCGATACCTGAGTGATTACACAATGCAAAGAATAGCATTAATTTGACTATATTGGTTTCAATGTAATGGAGAGTTCTGACACACTCCTTACACTATTGCAAGTGCAAGCAAGCGATGTGCGAGCCCGAGAAGGTAGACGAGAACCAAATGAGAAGCAACAGGTGCCCAGTTGACCGCTGTCCGCTGTATACACTCAACGGCAGCAGCCAGGTACATAGTATTCGGCACAAATGACCTTATGGCACAGTCTAGGTAACCGGCGTTCTGGACGAAGAAGCATTTGACTACCTCCTTCATTAAGTCGTAATGGCCGTCATAAGCAAAGCCCCAGGAGGCGTCAAGTTAATACCGTTTTACACCGCCATCGGTGTTGAGAATGGCCTTAGTTAGGATACGCACAGAGTTTTTTGAAGTATGTCTTATCCAGCTGCAGACAGCCACCGATGATTACATTCCAGAGGCCTAGGAAATAGCGGGGACGTTGATTGCTGCCTTTCACTAGCTGTTACAGATATTGCTCTACCATTTCTTAAGGACTTAACATAAGGTTGTCACGCTGTACAATATCTCAGTATGGGACTATAATGATAGACCCAAAGATAACGCCGATTAAGCAGTGGTTCCCAACATAATACCAATTATCTCATGAAGAATAAAATGAAATTTACTGAGGAGTGAAAACCGAAGTATTTGATTGTGTTTCGATAACTAAACTAATTTATTTTTTGAAGATATTTAATACTGTCAGTGTTTCGTAAGACCATAATACTGTTTACGTAAATTACCAATAATTAACAATTTTTAATACTAAAATTAACACGTGAAATAATGTGATGGACTATACACCCTTTGAAACCAATGCATAACCTTCTTTCTCACATAGTTATTCCATTACACACAAACTTTATAGTGTTGCAGCAGAAGCTGAGTATCACCGGGTTGTAGTGGTTATGATACTAAACTGTTGCATGGAGGGTTGTGAGTTTAAAACTACCCTGGGCTGTACAATTTTAATTTCTATATTCGGTTAGAGTACATTCTAGAAGTATCGACAAATATCAAGGATCATTGTACTGGAATGTTCTGTAGCCGTACATATTCATATGTGTTCTGGCCGGAGGCAATCGCTCCGCGCTCTTGTTTGTGCAAGTGCTGAATAAACCTTCGTTAAATGAGGTTAATGTGCGTCATTCATCTAATTGCACCTTCTTCAAAGTGACATTATTCTGGTAGAGACGCTGGGTATTGAAACTTGTGACAGCGCACATTACCGACGACACAGTGGCTCCCATCAGGCCATGACACAGCCGCCGTTTACGTGGCGATAAATCCGAATTCGAGCCATATTCAAAAGATCGCAGTCTATCGGAGACAGAAGAAGAAGAGGACGTTACGACGACAGTAACTGTGTGCCGCCACGTGAGAGATCCTTCCGCGTTCTCTGGTGACTGAAGGTATATGAGCGCAAATCCAAATTTAACAAATGGGAAGACACAGTGTGTTTGGCTAACGTGCTTTTCTTCTTGGAGGGCACTGCCAAGCAATGGTATGAGAACAACGAGGAGAAGGTCACAAGCTGGGAAGTATTGCAGGCGGAACTGTGCAAGTACTTTGGCGACACACAACGACAGAAGTGCAAGACTGAAGATAAATTAAAGAGCAGGGCACAGGGTCCAGGAGAAACTACAGCATCCTACATTTAAGACATCTTGTAGCTGTGTAAAATAGTGGTCCTAGAATGAAGGAGGAAGGTAAGGTTGAACATCTCATGAAGGGTGTTACTGAGGACATGTATCAAGCCCTACTCCTGAAGGAGGTTTCGACAGCAGACGACTTCAAAAAATGGTGCTAGTATATCGAGGCAATGCATCAAAAAAAGAATTACACGCAAGAAGTTTGAGCGGCTTCCAAACGTCGAATCGATGTCTGTGATGGAGGAAGCAACTGATTTTACAAGTGTTCTTCCTCAGATAGTGAGAGAGGAAGTACAGAAGGCACTTGGATTGCACGGCGAGCAAAAATCCGATATGCTTCAAGAGGTCATAATGGAGGAAGTGGAACAGACATTGAACCCAATCTCTCGTCCTTCATTTCCCTTTAAAACGGTGAAAGAGTCGAGACCCAGGCGGAGCTAAGTTCCTACAATGCCGCATGAGGCACCTTTTTGGGCACCAAGGAAGACTGACGTCTGGAACACCCAGAATAACCAAGCAGTATGTTTCCACTGTGGACGACCGGGACATGTGGTGCTCTATTGTCGAGAAAGGCGGTGGATATTTGATGATGCCCTTGCCAGAAGACAGCAGACCGATCTTACCCCACGCCAACTCCGGGACGACGAAGATGAACAAGAAGATGTGGATGCAGGACGACGTAGGACACCATCGCCGCCTGCTAGCCGCTGGAGAGGACGCTCCCAAACACGCCAATCAAGTTCTCCATCACCATTTAGAAGCTCCAGCCGATCACCTAGCCGCCGCAACCTGGAAAAGTAAAAGGTGCGACATTTCTTGGAGATGAGGCCGCCTAAGATAAAAATCCTTCGCTGTCGATCGCTACAAAAATGATAGCAAATTACTTCGATATCCTCTTGGATTGCCGACCATCCCAAGCTCTTGTGGACTCTGGATAAACATATTCAATCATTTCGGGGAAGTACCGTCGCCAGTCGCATAAAAATGTATTCGTAGACAGCAAAACATCTCTGCTGAAGGTGGCTAATGGGAAATATGGAAAACCTACATGACGATGTACCATTCGTGTGGGTATAAGAGGCCATACACAACCTTTAGAATTCATCGTCTTACAAGATTGTAGTCATGACGTCATTCTCGGATGGGACTTTTTGAAAGCTTCTCAGGCAATTATAGATTGTGGACAGGAAGAGGCGCATCCGAGTAGAGACTATGTGTGCTAGATGAAGTGATCATTCCTGCAGTCAGCGCTAGAAAGGCAACTGTCACGTGTTATACCATGCATCAACCCATGGATCTTGTAGTGGAATGTAAGAGGGGCATGCCACTGAAGAATAACTTGGTCTGTCGTCTCATTTAAGAACGGATTCGGTGAATTGTAGACAGTGAACTGTCGCCGGGAACCTTTCAAGACGCATGTGCTTAGCAAACGCTCAGCCTTTAATAGAAGGACAGTGGAGCATCATACAAACCTCCCGTGCCGAGTCTGTGGGCAAAATTAGCGCTACCACTACGAGACAAGATCTTCTAGCTCGACTATCACCAGATCTCACTGATGAACGACAGAAGAAGCTGCTTGCCATTCTTCAAGAGTCCTCTGAATGTTCCAGTCCACAGGTGAAGAGCAAATTAGACAAACAGACGGTGAAGCACCGGATTAGCACTAGAGAGCATCAACCAATACGCCTGAGAGAATACCGTATGTCAGCAACAGAATGTCGAATAATTCGCGAAGAGGTAGAGAAAATGATAACGAATGACATCATTCAGTCTTCGCAGAGTCCATGGTAGTCACCAGTGGTGCTCGTAAGGAAGAAGGATGGCAGGTGGCGCTTTTGTGTTGATTACAGAAAGCTTAATGAGACAACTAAAAAGGACATTTCACCCGTTCCAAGAATTGACGATATACTAGACTTTCTGGAAGGGTAAGTTTTTCTCAACCATGGACATATACTCGGGACACTTGCAAATCGAAGTAGATGAGGCTGATCGTGAGAAAACTGCATTCATCACTCCTGAGGGTCTGTATGAGTTTAAGGTAATGCCGTTTGGTTTGTGTAATGCACCAGCAACTTTTGAACGAATGATGGGAGTTTAAGGTAATGTGTAATGCACCAGCAACTTTTGAACGAATGATGGATAATTTTCTAAGGTACCTGGACGATGTGTCTTCGTTTAGATGACATTGTAGTGTTCTCAGAGTCATTTGATGAACATATAGAAAGACTGAGGGCCGTTCTTAAGTGTCTCCAACAAGGTGGACTGTAACTTAATCCAAAATTGTGTCTCTTTGGAGCAAAAGAAGTGAAAATACTTGGACACATTGTGTCAAACGAAAGTGTGCGGTCGGACCCAGAAAAGGTGAAATCTATAACGGAATTTCCTATTCCTAAAAGTATTAGAGATGTGAGAAGCTTCCTCTGATTCTTATCACCGTCGTTTTATCAAAGACTTATATATCAAACCAGGCCACTCAAAGAGTTGTTAAAAGCTGATGCTAAATTTATCTCTGGTGGTGATCAACAAGATTCTTTTCGATGTACTGCGCAAAGCTCTGAAGACTGACCCTGTACTTTGGTCTGTATGATGACAGAGCACCTACAGAACTACACACAGATGCCAGCAGATTGGTGCTGTTCTGGTGCAAATTTCGGATGGAAAAGAGAAGGTTATAGCCTGTGCTTCTAGGACACTTGCAAAAGCCGAGAAAAACTTCTCACCTACATAAAGAGAATGCCTTGCTGTGATCTGGGCCATGTGCAAATTTCGACAGTATCTCTATGGAAGGCCATTCACAGATGGTACAGACCAGCATTCACTTTTTTGGTTGACCGGTCTTAAGGATCCAACAGGACGACTCTCCAGGTGGGAACTACGTCTTCAAGAGTATGACACTATCCTAGTGTACAAAAGTGGATGAAAACACCAAGTTGCCGACTGTCTCTCAAGAAACCCTGTGCAATACCATCAAGACCTTGATGAAGATAGTGATTGCCTAGCTGCACTCCACGATATCTCTGCTGATCAGAAGAAGGACACCAGGATATCTCAAATTATGCTTGCCTTAAATCGGTCAGAGGATGCGAAAGGACAATTACTTAATGGATTACTTTGCAAGAAAAACTTGGAAAGAGGTGGCTACCAGTGATTCCTAAACACATGCGCTTATTTGTTCTACAGAAATTCCATGACAGACCAGAGGCCAGACATTTACGATTTATTAAGATATACGGTAGAATACTTTAGCTCCATGCAAAATGTAACTGCCCTTCACCAGTTACTGACATATTTCCTAAACACATTCTTTGAATCAGCTGATGTATATTACGAAACTTAATGAAAAATTTTATATGTTTTAGTGATAATTAAACTTCAAAATTATCTTAATAATGTGATATTTAGTCATACATAAAATAGTTAAATTTAGTAAACAAAGTTTCATGCTAACCATTTCCACCTACAAACGAAAATTTTTTTACCAATTCGTTTCAGGGATTCAGAACGTGCATTAGGATTCTCACAATAAGCAATATTGTTGCACCAGTCTTATTATTTTGATAAGACAATAAAAAGACCCGTGGTCTAGGGGTGGCAGTCCGCTGTTAGCAGCGGTGGGGCAAGGTCGCCGCGCCTGCGTCCCCCTGTTAGCGCACCGCGCGCGGCAGTGTTTACTGTTTACCTTCCACTGCGGCGAGTGTCACGCGTCCGTGTCTCGGTAGTGCTATGGCGCACTCGTATCGCAAGTCCACAATTAAGATCACATTTCAAGCGGACTACGCAAGACCTCGAGCACTTGACGTTGAACGTTTCATCCGAGAAGAACTTCGTATTGCACCTCAAGACATCATTGGGATCCACTTTTCTATAACACAAAGTGTCGTCTACATAAAAATGATCAATGAAAAGGCGTGCACTGATGTTGTGTGCCGACACGCTCATGGACTTAAATTTAAGCATTCTGATGGTCACATAAGAACTGTCACGATCGACCACGCTGGATTAGGCCTTCGCACTGTGAGGGTCTTCGAGCTGCCATTCGCAGTCTGAAACGTCCCCTTAGAAAAATTATACAAGACTGTGCTTTAAACTGACACACAATAGTTTTTAGCGCAACGCAATCTGACTTTCAATAATCCCTACAAGAGAATGGCCCTGACTAACATAACCTATATGTTTCACAAATCACTTACCTCACAAAAATCTTCGTTACTCGAACTAGTGCAATACAGCGAGCGCCACTACTGCCAGCTAACTAAAAGATTCAAACTACGGAAGTCACTAACTACTGATAGGCACAGTTACCAAATGAAAGATTTTAATAGAGAACAAACAATGTATTTACCTTTATAGTCATAATATTTATATCAGTTCATGACACCAGTTCTTACAAATTTCAAAACTCCGCCATCTCTCTCCCCACGTCCACCACCGCTGGTGGCTCACCTCCAACTGCGCAACGCTACGCGCTGTTAGCATCCAGCTGCCGCTGCCCGACACTACAATGGCAGACAACAATGCAAACTAGCCACAGACTGCGCACAGCACAGCCAGTGATTTTTCATACAGAGCGCTATGTGGCGTTACCAATAAGAAAACCTAAACAGCCTACTTACAAGTCCCGCCAGATGTTGTGATGACAGCTTTCAAACCGTACGGCAACGTGCTAAGCCACTTGGCTGAAAAATGGCAAACGTTTGAGACGTACCCCGTCTTAAATGGAGTGAGACAAATTAAGATTGAACTGACGAAGCATGTCCCATCCTATCTAGTAATTGGCGGCTGCAGAGCTATTGTCATGTACGACGGATAACCGCGTACTTGCGCCGGCTGTGGCCAGGAAGGACATGTCCGATCGGCCTGCATTCAACGCGGACTGACTCAGACACCGGTTGGTGAAGTTCCATTCCCGGCGACTCCTACTTCACACCCCATCACGTATGCAGTGGCTGCAACCGCAGCAGCTGTTCCTGCCCAGGATCGTAACACCATATTGCACCCAGTGGTCGATGACAGTGTGGCGGACAGCATATCCCCCTCTACGACGCCTTCGGCAGACTTGCCTCAAGACGGTGATCAATTGTGCCACCAAGACGAGCATAAGGGAAGATGGAAGTAGAAACTAAAATTGTCCCGACCTCTGCCTTCCTATCAATGGAAGCAGCATCAGATGATTGTCGCCCGCACTCTGACACAGAACAACATGTCCGGAAACAACGGTCCCCTCGAAAACGCAAGAAACGGCGCCATACGCCGTCCGATGATTGCCTGCTTCGGATGTGTGACCCAGACGAATATCCGGCGTCGGACGACGCTCAGGCACCGCAACTCAACCTTCCCATCACGATGCTACGGCGGATACAATTTCTGAGCCTCGGTCTGACAACATCACTTCTGCTACTGAACATACGCGCAAGCGCTCTACTGACAGCACTTATCAACAGTTACCAATTGCTGCATCTGATTCTTGGGCGGATGATGTCGAGGATGAGCCACAGCACCAGGAGGATGCAGAAGGCAGAGATGCTCCCTCGGCTGTACCCAGCACCAGCCAACAACAGTGATTACGGCTGTATCGTCAGCCTCTGTGGGGCCGCCCCTGCCGCCCACACCTCGCCTCCTACACAACCCAGTTGCCGACCTGGCTGACCAAACATACCGTCTAGCGACGATTAACATCAACAACATACGTGCCCGACATAAATTAGCGATGCTACAGGATCTACTCAACGCAGCAGACATCGACATTGCGCTCCTTCAAGAGGTGTATGTCGCCGACTTCAAGGGACCCTATGGCTACCAGACAGACTTGGGTCTCACATGCGTCTGCCAATGGCAGTGGTGTGGCGATCCTCCTCCGCGACGGTATATCCGCAGAAGACGTCGAGTATCTCCCTGACGCCAGAGGCATGGCTCTTACTATCCAAGGAGGATAGTCAGTACACCTCTCCTACTTTACAAACTTTCCGGAGGATCTATTGGTAGACTGGGAAGAGAACTTGTTGAAACGGACTGGAAGAGGCAACTGGGATTTTTGGAGGGTTTGGCAGAAGAGTAGAATGCAAAGTCTCGGAGGCAGTGTCTTGGGCGTCAGTGGTGTGAAAGATATGTAGGAGTGAAGAGAGATTGGGCTTTGCGACAATCCTGCGGTACAGAAAATTCTTGAATGGTTGTTTTTAGTGAGAAAGTATGGTCGATTTGATAGATAGGAAGCAATAAGGTGTGTGTAGTTAACTGAAAGTGCATAGGCTTCGAGAGTGGCTTGGAATGTCATGAAAATTATTGACTTACTGAGAATTCCTCGACATCAGCTTTGTTAGGTATAGATTTAGTACTTAATAGTGACATAAGAAAATCTGTGCTGGACTGGCACCCGAAAAACCCCGATTTCCCGCTTATAACGATCGGTCGCCTTAACACCCCACCTGGGTTGTTAATCTAACCTACTACAGCTGAGGACAAGGAATTCACATTCTGTCAACTAATTTCAGGGTATTTCGTCAAGCTGTGGATGGTCAACAATTTCTATTCTTTCAAGCATGCATATGAGGGCTAGAGACTTTTCAAGCTCAAAGAATACAAAATTCGCGGACTATGGTTTATTATTGTTACAAGATGGGAACTGTGTGAGATATAGTTGACCACCAGAGGAGTTGGACTGGATGTACACTGGTTAATATGAAACTCTACGTCAGATTCAGTGTCTAAAGATTTGTTGGTAAAGGATACATTCAAACATATTGCTGAACACCGAAGTAAGGCAGATGGGTCGGCGAGAAGTTGTGTCATTGTGGGTTTTCTAGAGCTCGGTATAGCAACTTGTCTGAGGAAGGCAAGTATTGCCAAATTTTTTCTAGTTGTAAAATTGTGAAGCTTGCTGTTGTGCCCAAGGACCCATGTGCGCTACGAATGTAACCGTACCTTAGCATCTCTATATCACTGGATATAACTACAATGCTGTGTGTTTTCTTTCCAAAACTTTATTTCACAGTTTCATACACACCAGAATGTATCAGAAAACAAAAGTTATTTAATAAATAGTTAAGTACTCTGTAGCAAATCCACATTTAATGCTTCAATACGGAGGTCTGCAAGACATGGTACATTGAGTAAATTCTGAGATAACACCTGCTTGGAATTCACGTTACAGTTCTTTTGAGGAAAAACACGTATTTCTTGTAAACATTATTAATCTGTTATAGCTTGTAGTGCTGTGTAGTAATATACAACCAGAAATCCTCTTCACTTCCTCATGATAGACTTACAGGTGTGTAAGTCGTAGGTTCCCACATTGAGGGTGAAGCCTTTTGGTTTTGAAATCGGGTACATAAGTAGAAAAAGCGCAATAAGTAATGTTCGTTAGCTTAAGTCACATAGATTTTGGTGACTCAGACTCATTAAAAATACTAAACTTTTAGTGGATAGTGTGGCTTTGTTGAAGGAGGAGGTTTCAATGATCACTTTAGTGATGACAGCTTCTGTGATTACACGACAATAACACTGCTGTAATGGACTGGCCTGCACAGAGTCTTAACCTGAATCCCATTGGACACCTTTGCGATTTTTGGAACGCCGACTTCGTGCCAAGCCTCGCCGACCGACATCGATACCTCTCCTCAGTGCAGCACTCGGTGAAGAATTCCCCAGGAAACCTTTCAGCACCTGATTGAATGTATGCCTGCGAGAGTCGACGCTGTCATCAAGGCTAAGGGTGCGCGAACACCATATTGAGTTCCAGCATTACCGATGGAAGTGGCCACGAACTTGTAAGTCAATTTCAGACAGGTGTCCGGATACTTTTGATCACAAAGTGTGTAGTCAAATTAATAAACTGGAATTAAGTTCAAACTTCCTGACATTAACACTGTGGCCGAAACGGAATCTGGGACACCTGGAAGTAAGAGCCTCGCAAAGTGTGCAGGAGAATTGTGAAGTGTGAAAAGTAGGAGATGAAGTAGAGGTGAAAGTAAAGTTGTGAGGACTGATCGTGTGTCGTGCTTGGGTAGCTCAATTGAAAGAATCTACGAAACCCATAAGACCGAAGTTGAAGTCCCAGTCCATCACACAGTTTTAAACTAAGTTTCTAATCAGCACACTCCGCTGCAGAGTGAAAATCCATTCTTCAATTACGCTAGCATGGCGAATAAAGTATTCCACCCATTTGATGCATTTCCATTTTCTAATCATACATTAACACTGGTAGTAGAAGTTTTGTATGTACACTATTTGGTGGTCTTCGGTGTGACGTCATACGCGCGTGACTGCGTCTCAGATCGCTCTCTAAGTTTTCATACATTTTTAGGTTTCAGATACATATTTTAACGGTTTTTGTGATAATATTTACTATATAAGTGACTTATTAGTGGTTTCTTCATTGAACTCCACCTTTCTAGTGTTGTGACCTGATATTTGTGAGTGTTTCGTATCGAGCAACTTAACCTCTTACCTGTGTTTACATTCCGCGCTGACCTGTTGCAGCTGTAGCGGCGCATTGAAAGCTAAGTACTAATTAATTGTTTGTGTATAGTGGTTTATTTAGGAACTTTAGTAATCTTCAATTGGTGTTCTTGGTGTTTTCTGGTGAAATAATTTCAGAAGAAATTTTTGGGAACTGTTTTCAGTTTCGTTACTGTGTCATTAGACGTTTGACTTTCTTTCTGTGTTAGTCTTTTGTTATATTCTCATTTGCTGTTGATTAATACAGTTAATAATAGTAGTTACTTTCCTTGTAGAGTAAGTTTGTGATTATTGTAGTCAGTCTTTAACTTCTTATTTTAGTAGCGGACTTAAGATAATGTAGTTTTCTTGTTTCAATAACTGTAAAATTTTGCCACGAGTGAGAAGTGTGGGCTTTGCCGTATGTTCGTGAGTAGTGGACTGCACTGTGATACTTGTTCGAAGTACTTGTTCACTGGGGGGAATGCAGTGGGGAGGTCAGTGGGCATTGTGGTGAGATCCTCTCCTGGAACTGCAGGTTATGTAGTAAGAGTAAGTTGATAGAGGAGCAGGAGAGTAAGATCTCTGCCCTTCAGGTGCAGTTGAAAAACGCACAGGAGGAGATAGATAGGATGAGGAGGGAGAAGCGGGTTGGGGAATGGGAGCTGGCTGTTGGCAAGAGATCTTCTAGGAGAAGGAGATTTTCAGATTCTTTTACTACTGGTGTTTGCAATAGATATGACCAACTATCAGGGACTAGTGGAGAGAAATATCTAGTAGCTGTAGATGTAGGAAGTCTGCAACAGACCTCAGCAGTTACGGTGTCTAGGGCAGTTGCAAAGTCTAAGAGAAAGAAGAAGATTCTGCTGTTAGGTAGTTCTCATGGTAGGTGTGTAGGCCAGCAGTTTCAGGAAGTGTTGGGGAGTGAGTACCAGGTCACCAGCATTGTGAAGCCTAACGCAGGATTGGCTCAGGTGGCTGTTAACATATGGGGGTTATGTAGGGATTTTACTGAGGAGGATCAGGTAGTGATTGTGGGTGGGGCTGGTAATAGTGTTGATAGGGATGGGGAGTGTGACATAGATGGTGACCTGTAAAAGATAGCCACTCAGACTGGCAACATGCATGTGCATTTCGTGGAACTGTTTCAGTGTCGCGATCGGCCTTATCTTAATACCAACGTCAAGCGTAATGACATGAGACTTGGGGGTGCGCTGATGACAGAAGCCATGAGTCACATTTCAATGTTGTCGATGGCGTCTATCAGCAGGACGGGTTTCACTAGATATGGCCCGCACCTCAACAGGTGTGGAAAGGGGAGGTTGGCAAAGCTTATAGGTGACAGCATAGGTGTGGGTGGTGGGATCACTCATGGGAAAATTCCTGTAGTAGTGGGTGTTAGAGCTGCACCCGTTTTAGACTGAAGTCAGCTAATAGGTATTCCTGCTTAAGGGAAGTCTAACAAAGAAACCACTTCGACAAAGCTTAGGTATCCGAGTAATGAGGGAATTAGTATATTTCATCAAAATATACAAGGTATTAGAGATAAAGCTAGTGAACTGCTTATAGATGTTGACTCTGAAATTATTGGTATAACTGTACACTTCTTAAATAAAGAGATAATTCAGAGGCTTCCTTTACCAGGATACAGGTTGGCTGGCAGCTTTTCTAGGAGCTCTTTGCGGTGTGGGGGAGTAGCCATGTATGTGAAAAACGGTGTCCCATTTGAGTCAA
Organism: Schistocerca gregaria; assembly: GCF_023897955.1. Classification (NCBI taxonomy): domain Eukaryota; kingdom Metazoa; phylum Arthropoda; class Insecta; order Orthoptera; family Acrididae; genus Schistocerca; species Schistocerca gregaria. Next base: position 349,593,881 of record NC_064922.1, on the reverse strand, counting down.
TAGATGTTTCAAAGTACTGCACTGAAAAGGTGTTTGAATGTTGTGCAGCTGTGGTTAAATTTAGTGGAGTTAAACTTCTAACTGTTGTTATTTATAAATCCCCAGACTCCGTTTCACAACATTTTTGCTACAGTTAGAGGAGGTTCTTGGTTCACTTTATAGGAAATACAAAACGTCAGTTACATGTGGTGACTGCAATATTAATTGTATAAGTGATTGTGCAAGGAAACGGATGCTGGTAGACCTCCTTAATTCATATAATCTTATGCAAACCGTATTCTTTCCAGCGAGAGTGCAAGGGAACAGTAGAACAACCATAGACAACATTTTTGTTCATTCCTCACTACTAGAAGGGCATTCTGTTATGAAAAAGGTGAATGGCCTTTCAGATCATGATGCACAAGTTTTAACCCTAAAAGATTTTTGTGCTGCAACACAATTTAAATATAGTTATCAAATTCTTTCCTCAAGATTTTTCTCGTGCTCTTTGAAAGTTGCTTTCCGTTAGAACGTTCATAACAGGGTACTAGCACAAACAGGCAGCCTGGGTAGCTGACTGGAGGGATAAGTATATCTTGTAGAACAAAGTGGAAATTGTATCAAAATGTTAGAAACAGTCAAAATCTAAATGCCTCAGCCCACTACAAAAAGTATTGTAAGGTGCTTAAAAAAGTTATTAGGAAGGCAAAACGTATATGGTATGCAGATAGAAAAACTAAGTTTCAGGATAAAATTAAAACCATATGCTCAGTCGTAGAGGAAGAGGGTAGCCTGGAGAGACAGGTCGAGGATATACAGGGTGATTCAAAAAGAATACCACAACTTTAAAAATGTGTATTTAATGAAAGAAACATAATATAACGTTCTGTTATAAATCATTACAAAGAGTATTTAAAAAGGTTTTTTTTTCACTCAAAAACAAGTTCAGAGATGTTCAATATGGCCTCCTCCAGACACTCGAGCAATATCAACCCGATACTCCAACTCGTTCCACACTCTCTATAGCATATCAAGCGTTACAGTTTGGATAGCTGCTGTTATTTCTCGTTTCAAATCATCAATGGTGGCTGAGAGAGGTGGCCGAAACACCATATCCTTAATATACCCCCATAAGAAAAAATCTCAGGGGGTAAGATCAGGGTTTCTTGGAGGCCAGTGCTCTATCATGGGCTGCCTGGCGGCCGATCCATCGCCTTGGGTAGTTGACGTTCAGGTAGTTACGGACAGATAAGTGCCAATGTGGTGGCGCTCCATCCTGCTGAAATATGAATTGTTGTGCTTCTTGTTCGAGCTGAGGGAACAGCCAATTCTCTAACATCTCCAGATACTGTAGTCCAGTTACAGTAGCACCTTCGAAGAAAAAGGGACCGAAAACTTTATTGGCTGAAATGGCACAGAAAACGTTCACCTTAGGCGAGTCACTATCATACTGAGTTGTTTCCCGCGGATTCTCAGTGCCCCATATACAGACATTGTGACGGTTGCCTTTCCCATTAGTGTGGAAAGTTGCTTCATCACTAAACACAATCTTTGAAACGAAAGATTCATCTGTTTCCATTTCAGCAAGGATAAAATCACAGAAATCGATTCTATTAATCTTATCAGCTGCAGACAGTGCTTGAGCCAATTTCAGACGATAAGGTTTCATAACTAACCTTTTTCGTAGGACTCTCCATACAGTTGATTGTGGAATTTGCAGCTCTCTGCTAGCTCTGCGAGTCGATTTTTCTGGGCTGCGAACAAATGCTTGCTGGATGCTTGCTACATTTTCATCACTCGTTCTCGGCCATCCAGAACTTTTCCCTTTGCACAAATACCCATTCCCTGTAAACTGTTTATACCAACGTTTAATACACCACCTATCAGGAGATTTAACACCATACTTCGTTCGAAATGCACGCTGAACAACTGTCGTCGATTCACTTCTGCCGTACTCAATAAGACAAAAAGCTTTCTGTTGAGCGGTCGCCATCTTAGCATCAACTGACGCTGACGCCTAGTCAACAGCGCCTCAAGCGAACAAATGTACAACTAAATGAAACTCTATAGCTCCCTTAATTCACCGACAGATAGTGCTTAGCTCTGCCTTTTGTCGTTGCAGAGTTTTAAATTCCTAAAGTTGTGGTATTCTTTTTGAATCACCCTGTAGAATCAATGCGTAGTAGGAATGTCATGTTACTGATAAGTCGCATATATGTGCAGTATTTAATAATCACTTTCTGAATGTAGCAGGTGAACTAAATAGAAACCTAGTTCCAACAGGGAATAATTCAGCGCTCGTAGAAAAGTGTTCTGAGACTGTTACCTGAAATGCTCCTTCATGATACTGACAAGAGGAAGATTGAGTTAAAAATTAAATCACTAAAGACTCTCGTGGATATGACGGGGTATCGAGAAGAATACTGAAGTATTGTTCTATGTATGTTAGCCCAATACTTAGCGATGTCTGTAACTTTTCCCTTAGGGGTGGTCGGTCCGTTTCCTGACCGATTAAAGTACTTGGTAGTGAAGCCACTTTATAAAACGGGAGACAGGGATAATGCTGACAATTATAAACCTATTTCTATGCCATCAGTGTTTGCTTAAGTTATCGAGAAGGTTGTATATACAAGCATACTGGAGAATTTAAATTCACATAATTTGCTGTCAAATGTACAGTTTGGTTTAGAAATGGTTTAGCAACTGAAAATGCTATAGTATCTTTCCTCTGTGAGGTTTTGGATGGATTAAATAAAAGGTTGCGAACGCTAGGTGTTTTATTTGATTTAACGAAGGCTTTTGACTGTGTTGACCACAAAATATTACTGCAGGAGTTGGACCATTATTACTTTAAGAACAGAAAGCAGAAGGTTGTTCTCCGCAATATTGAGAGTGTTAGTGATGTTCAGTCCGAATGGGGCACTGTAAAGTGAGGCGTTCCCCAAGGGTCGGTGCTGGGGCCACTGCTGTTTCTTATTTATATAAACGATATGCGTTTTTGTATTACATGTGATTCAAAAATATTTCTGTTTGCTGATGAGACCAGCTTGGTAGTGAAGGATCTTGTGTGTATTATTGAAACATTATCAAATAATGTAGTTCATGAAATAAGTTCGTGGCTTTTGGAAAATAATTTGATGCTAAATCACAGTAAGACTCAGTTAGTACAGTTTCTAACTCACAATTCAACAACAACCGATATTTTTATCAGACGTGATGGTCATATTATAAGCGAGACGGAACAGTTAAAGTTCCTAGTCGTTCGGATAGATAGTAAGCTGTTGTGGAAAGCCCACGTTCAGGATCTTGTTCAGAAACTAAGTGCTGCTTTATTTACCATTAGAACAGTATCTGAAATAAGTGACAGTTCAAAACGAAGCGTAGTCTACTTCGCATATTTTCATACGCTTATGTCATATGGTATTATCTTTAGGGTAATTTTTCTGATTCAAAAAGGGTATTTTTGGCTCAAAAACAAGCTGTTCGAGCTATATGTGGTGTAAGTTTGAGAACATCCTGTCGACCCCTATTCTATAGTCTGGGAATTCTGACATTGCCCTCACAGTATATATTTTCTTCAATGTGGTTTGTTGTTAGCAATATTAGATTATTCCCAAGAGCTAGCAGCTTTCACTCAGTTAATACTACGCAGAAATCAAATCTTAATGTGGAATGAACTTTCTTGACTCTTGTGCAGAAAGGAGTGCAGTATTCTGCTGCATCCATTTTCAATAAGCTACCACAAGAACTCGAAAATCTTATCAGTAGCCCAAACACTTTTAAGTCCAAATTGAAGGGTTTCCTCATGGCTCACTCCTATTCTGTCGAAGAGCTCCCGGAAGAGCTGAAAAATGAAGCAAATTCCAGTGTTACATTGTTGATTTCCTTTATTTAAACTTACGAATTGTCGCCTGAATACGTTTCTTATATTTCATTTTATCTGTTTCTACTATCGTGTTACAATTTCATGTATTGACTCGTTCCATGACCATGGAGACTTCTCCTTAATTTGGTCCCACGGATCAATAAATAAATAAATAAAAAGCTGTTCGTACTTGAGTGTTCTCTCATTAATTGGATGAGTTGTGAATGATATATTTCGTGATGAAAAACTTCCAGAGGAAAATGCGGTTAAGGAAACGACTCCGATCGAATAGGCAGAGCAATCGAGTAGTAAGTCACGAGCCATCTGGACCGAATCGCTGCTGTGGCAACGGCTACTGCCGCGGCAGTGGAAAAAGGTCCATCCATTTACCTTACTGGAGCCCCGTATGACAGACATGCAACTACACCGCGCAGTTGTTTTTTTTTTTTTCCCTGCCACGCATCAGAATCGGGCGTTTCATTCTCAGACGTGCAGTTGTTTGCTATATACAGATGACACAAGCCAATTTCAGGACATATATTTATTGCTTTCGAATAGCAATAGAGATGTGATTATAACATATTAACCTCTACTATTTTTGTGTTGCCGAGTTAATATCTATTACGTGATTATTCTATCGTTTGTAGAAGCTGGCATATGTGTAGTTTAAATGTATGATTTGTCCCCTATTATACGCAAGAGATTACTACATTTACATCTACCAATAGTTGGGGATTTTCATCATCGTTTTTCGTAAGCTCAACGAGTTATTCCAATGCACATTCACATGAGAGACTGTCTCACAGACGGCTGGTAGTGCAAATATGTTCATATCGACAACATATCTACATCTGGGAACGTAGCAGATGCAGAAGATTGCCTGGATCTTTTACAAGTAAGCTAGCAACATTTCAGTAATTTCGAAATATGTCATGTTACATCTCCAGTAAATTGTACACATTGCTGTGGTATTCTGGAGATCAAAGGTTTAGTGCCTTAACATCATCGAAAGCGTAAAATTGAGAATATCTTGGTGATGGTTACAGGAAATCAAATGAAAAGATTTATGACATCAGGTGTTATTCTGTTGGTGCAGTATTTTTACTAATGAGTTTGTTTGAAATCGGCCAGTTTTTCTCTTGCATTAAGTATTGGCGTCCTTTTGCTTGGAGATATTTGTGATTCACTATTCATGCGACATATATTCAAATGCCATCACTGCATCCTATCCGTTAAGATCAACAGGAAGAATATGATCGACAAGGGGTTTATTACCCCAGACAAGAAGCATTTAGTTTTTTTAAGCTCGTTAGACACGTAATAAAAGCTGGTTCAGTTGTAACAAGACATTAACATTTGATTTTACCCATATAACTGGCTATAAACATCTTCTTCTTTCAACACTAACCACATCACATACATTTACTCGAAGAGATTTCAGCGTATAAATCGAAATATCACTTTCATTTTCGTCTTTGATATCATGGTACAGTTGCTGTAATATATCGAGAATGCAAACAATATTTTATTGAAAGTGACATAATGAATTTTTAGGTAAGCGGCAAAGCTACAAAATCAAGAGTAACACTGATTCAGCTTTCGCAAACGGCATTTTTAGTTACTGGGGTACCTCATTCGAAGCGAAAGGTCAATATAGTTCAGGATAAACAATTTTTCACGTCAATTATGACATTTTAAGTAATGTGACTTCTCTAAACAACAACCCTCAAAACATTATTTTTCATACTCTTCATTTTAATGTTATTTCAACGAGATGTTATAAATCTGTTATTTTCTTTTAAAAAGTGGGCTGTTCAGCCAACCTACCCGAAAACTATTCATGCCAGACATTATTCTTTAACCAAGATTTCCATGCCTAAAGCACAGGTGTCCTGTGAGGGCTTAATTTCGCTATTCTAATACATTTATTTTAATTAAAATAATGTTAGTCTTAACTTCACAGGATGTATGGACGAAGTCATTTCGACACATGACGAAAATATGTCTCCCAAGCAACAACTGCATCCAGCGTTAGTAGGCCGCATGTAAATTACCACTTTTCATAAAATACTGCTCGAACTAGTTAATACACTCACAGCAATAAATGGCAACCTTCTCTGTTGCCCGAGTATTGTTGAAGTATGAATATTTTTTTGCAAATACGGTATTTCACATCAAGTATGTTTCTAAATTGATCTAAGAGTTCAGTTTTGAGCCTGTTCTAAGATGAGTTACAATAAAGAGAAAAAATCTAACAATGGAAAATCCTGGCAGGAATGTAACAATATTACGAAAAGGAAAGTTGCTACTCACCACATAGTGGAGATCCTGAGTCATAGATAGGCACAACAAAAAGACTGTCACAAATAAGCTTTCGGCCAGCAACATCTTCGTCAAAAATAGGTGACAGACACACTCACGCAAAACCTACTCACACACACATGGCAGCAACCAGATTGCAGTGTGTGTGTGTGTGTGTGTGTCTGTGTGTGTGTGTGTGTGTGTGTGTGTGCGTGTGTGTCTGCCGGCCGGTGTGGCAGAGGAGCGGTTCTAGGCGCGTAAGTCTGGAACCACGCGACGGCTATGATCGCAGGTTCGAATCCTGCCTCGGGCATGGATGTGTGTGATCTCCTTAGGTCAGCTAGGTTTAAATAGTTCTCAGTTCTAGGGGACTGATGACCTATGATGTTAAGTCCCATAGTGCTCAGAGCCGTTTTGTGTGTGTGTGTGTCTGTCGTCTATTTTAAACGAAGGTAGCCGAAAGCTTATTCGTGACAGTCGTTTGTTGTGCCTGTCTACGACTCATCATCTCCACTATATGGTGAGTAGCAACTTTCCTTTTAATAATATTGTCATGATAGAAAGCATTATTTAGTCCAAGGACCGTTACTCTACACGTCAAAAGACATATGTAAGTACCCCATGTCAATGCGGATACGTATCGGTAACAGAAAACAGTGCACCTCAATGCATGCTGCTGAATGAAACAACAAAAAACACTAAAGGTCAGATATCTCATATCATGAATGCCTAATACATTGTGTGAATTATCTGACGAAACACTAACAGTAGATCTAGTCGAGTTGGAATATCATTAATATCAACTTGCATTTTCTAGGATAGTCTGTTAGATCCCTTCATGTTCTAAACCTCCATAAATCTTTGGCACCTAAATGTAATCTTTCCACCTCGACATTTCTTCTATACAGCAAACATTATAGTTTCCTTACACATCAGATGAATAACACAATGTCCTCTGTAAAAATGCTGCTTTTTATGTGTAGCCATAAAATCACTAGTAATAACTTTTTACGACTGTACAAAATAGAATTTCAAGTATTCTCTATAAACAAATTTTTTATGACAATTACTATTTAAAACTCAACTCCCTGCTCTCTTACTTCCCAATGAAATACATTGCACTTTCAGTGACTCCAGGTTATCAAAGAGATCTTTGTAGCCTATTAATACACTGAAACATACAATACGATTTATGATGACCTATATTCCGACGTCTTGGCGTTGATAACACACATATATAATTCACAGATGATATATACATTCCTTTTCACTTTTCCATGGTGCATTGCCACTTACCACAACTCTTTTTAATGAAGCACCACAACTCTGTTGACATTATTCTGTACAAACGTTACTGAGAGCGTTTTAAACCACTTACGGCTTTTCCGCTGAATATGATGGTTCTCAGTACTATGACTCTGGCATTACTCAGTGCTGGCATTTGGCAGCACGCAGCCTCCGACTTTCTCTGCTACTACTCTAGCTTTGACCTTTAAGCTTAGGTGTTTTGGTCATCATAGTTTCGTCTTTTCCCCTGTTTCCAGCCATTGATTGGTGCATATGAATTATATGTAACAGTAGAAAATATTTATTTTAGGTTGATGCATTCAAAGATTATTTGCATTTACAATAACACCTATAAATGTTAACCTATAAATGTCACGCAAACATTAATAAAATTCCCGAATTAACTGACTATCTTAATCATGCCATTTCTTTCGAGTCATCAGTCTTCTGACTGATATGATGCAGCCGCCACGAATTCCTTTCTTGTGACAAATTCCTCATCTCTTAGTAGTGACTGGCAACATACATCCGCAATTACTTAGTAGATGTATTTTAGTCTACGTCTTCCTTTACAATTTTCACTCTTTACAGCTCACTCTGGTACTATGGAACTAATTCCCTGATGTCTTAGCACATCATATCCCTTCTTGTTTTCAGTCTATCCATATATTCCATTCGATTCTGTAGAGAACTTTAACGTTCCTTACCATGTCATTCCATCTAATTTTCAACGTTCTTCTGTAACACCACGTATCAGATGCGTCGACTCTCTCGTGTTCCGGTCTTCCTATAGTCCACCTCTCTCTGCCATACAACACTGTGCTTCACGCATACATTCTCAGAAATTTCATCCTCTGCTTCATACCTATGTCTGACACCAGTGGTGGTTTCTTACCCGGGAATGCCTTTTTTCCCAGTGCTAGTCTACTTTTTTCATCCTCCTTCCGTCATGGGTCCATTGATGGCGAGGTAACAAAATTCCTTAACTTTTTCTTCTACATCGTGATCACTAACTGTGTTAGGTTTGTCGCTGTTCTCTTTTCTGCTACTACCCATTACTTTCGTCTTTTTTCTATTTACTCTCAACCCATATTCAGTACTTACTACACTGCTCCCATTAGAATGTACATTCCATTCAGCAGATCACGTAGTTCTTCTACTCTTTTACTGAGGATAACAATGTCGTAAGCGATTCTTAACACATATTGTTTCAACCTGAATTTTACATCCACTCTTGAACCTTTATTTTATTTCCGCCATTGCTTTTTTCGACGTATAGTTTGAATAGCAGAGGCGAAATTTTACATGTCGGTCGTACATACATTTTAATCTGTGTACATCTTTCCTAGTCTTCCCCTCTTATTGTTCCCTCTTGGGAACATATTTTATATTACCCGCCTTTCCCCATAGCTTACAACTATTTGTTTAGAAGATTTAGAATATCTTCAATCATTTTACATTGCCTAAATCTTTTTCTAGGTGCGCAAATCCTAGGAACGAGACTTGATTTTTCTTGTCTTGCTTCCATTATCAACAATAGCTTCAAAATTGCCCCTATTGTGCTTCTACATTTCCTACAGCACAAGTCATCGTCGTATAGCAGATTATTAGTGTTCTTTTCCAATGTTCTGTAAATTACTCTTGTCAGCAACTTGGATGAATGAGCCTTTAGGTTGATTGTCAGGTAATTCTCGCACTTGACGGCTCTTGCTACCTTGGGAATTGTGTGGCTGCTTCTTTTCTGAAAGTCTGGTGCTATATCGTCAGTGTCATGCATTCTACACACCAGCGTGAATAACCATGTTTTGTCACTTCCCACAATGATTTTAGAAATTCCAATAGGATGTTGTTGTTGTGGTCTTCAGTCCTGAGACTGGTTTGATGCAGCTCTCCATGCTACGCTATCCTGTGCAAGCTTCATCATCTCCCAGTACCTACATCAGCCTACATCCTTCTGAATCAGCTTATTGTATTAATCTCTTGGTCTCCCTCTACGATTTTTACCCTCCACGCTGCCCTCCAATGCTAAATTTGTGATCCCTTGATACCTCAGAACATGTTCTACCAACCGATCCCTTCTTCTAGTCAAGTTGTGCCACAAACTCCTCTTCTCTCCAATCCTATTCAATACTTTCTCATTAGTTATGTGTTCTACGAATCTAATCTTCAGCATTCTTTTCTCTTCTTGTCCAAACTATTTATTGTCCACGTTTCACTTACATATAAATCGCTACACTCCACACAAATACACTCCTGGAAATGGAAAAAAGAACACATTGACACCGGTATGTCAGACCCACCATACCTGCTCCGAACACTGCGAGAGGCCTGTACAAGCAATGACCACACGCTACTACGTTTCCTTCTCTTCCTTTTCCTACTGTCGAATTCCAGTCACCCATGACTCTTAAATTTTCGTCTCCCCTCACTACCTGAATAATTTTTTTTTATCTCATCATACATTTCATCAATTTCTTCGTCATCTGCAGAGCTAGTTGGCATATAAACTTTTACTACTGTGGTAGGCGTGGCTTCGTGTCTATCTTGGCCGCAATAATGCGTTCACTATGTTGTTTGTAGTAGCTTACCCGCATTCCTATTTTCCTATTCATTATTAAACCTACTCCTGCATTACTTTCACTATGTTGTTTGTAGTAGCTTACCCGCATTGCTATTTTCCTATTCATTATTAAACCTACTCCTGCATTACCAGTATTTGATTTTGTGTTTATAACCCTGTATTCACCAGACCAGAAGTCTTGTTCCTCCTGCCACCGAACTTCACTAATTCCCACTATATCTAACTTTAACCTATCCATTTCCCTTTTTAAATTTTCTAACCTACCTGCCCGATTAAGGGATCTGACATTCCACGCTCCGACCCGTAGAACGCCAGTTTTCTTTCTCCTGATAACGACATCCTCATGAGTAGTCCCCACCTGGAGATCCGAATGGGGGACTATTTTACCTCCGGAATATTTTACCCAAGAGGATGCCATCATCATTTAATCATACAGTAAAGCTGCATGCCCTTGGGAATAATTACGGCTTTAGTTTCCCCTTGCTTTCAGCCGTTCGCAGTACCAGCACAGCAAGGCTGTTTTGGTTATTGTTACAAGGCCAGATCAGTCAATCATCCAGGCTGTTGCCCCTGCAACTATTGAAAAGGCTGCTGGCTCTCTTTGGGAACCACACGTTTGTCTGGCCTCTCAACAGATACCCCTCTATTGTGGTTGCACCTACGGTTCGGCTATATGTATCGTTGAGACACGCAAGCCACCCCACCACTGGTAAGGTTAATGGTTCAATGGGGGCGGGGGGGGGGGGGGGGAGGAAATTGAATGTTATCTGCCTTATTTGAATTTAAGTCTTCCAAAGCTCTTCCAAATTCTGATACTCTCATAAATTCTGATTTTAATACTTGTACCCTATTTCTTCCTTATCTACTCTTGTTTCTTCTTCTGTCATAGAGGGACTAAATGGACTGTTTTCACATATCCGTTATCGTCTCTGTGTGTAACAGTGGAATTTTCTTTGCACTCTTAATGTCACCATCCTTGCTTTTAATTTCACTGAAGGCTGTTCTGACTTTTTTACGTGATGATTCGGTCTTTGCGGCAATCATTTCTTTTTCGATTTCTTCACATTTTTAATGGAACCATTCACCTTAGCTTCCATGCACTTCCTATTTATTTCCTACGTAATTGGCTTCTATTTATGTAATCCTGAATTTTTGTTCTGCCTTCTTTCACCAATCAACTGAAGTCCTGTTTCTATTACCCACGGTTTCTTCGCATTTATTTTCCCTGTGCCTAAGATTTTCTCTCCAAATTCTGTGATCACCCTTTTCTTGGAAATGTCCATTCATCTTCAAGTGAACCGCCCACTGAGATATTCATTATCGCATTGTCTATAGCCATAAAGAATTTCAACCGCATCTCTTCATTTCTTATCACGTCTTTATGCAGTGATCATTCCTGACTAGTCTATTACACTTCAGTCAGCTCTTTATTATTACCCAATTGTGAGTTCATATCTGCCACCGGGAACACCTCACTGTCTAATATTTGATTTCGGGGTCTGCACATGCCCACTAAGTAATCTAATATATTCTCCTATCTCCCGGTCTTTTGGAATACAGCTCTTACTCTTGTGACTGTTGAACAGAATATTCGCTATTACCATCCGAGGTTTATTGCAGAACTTAATTTGTGTTTTTTTCTCTCTAATCCTATTACCAAGTCCAAACTCTTCCATAAGGTTTTATTCTTATCTTTCACCTATTACGTCATTAAAATCCCCCTTGAGTATTAGATTTTCATCTTCCTTTACGTCCAGGATTCCTCATTCAGTATCCTCATAGACTTTCTCTGTCTCTTCATCTTCTGCTAGCGACGTCGGCATGCATACCTCAACTATTGTCATAGGTGTTAAAAATTTTCAGTCGATTCTGATGAGAATAACCCTGTCGCTAAACTGTTGACAGCATCACAATCTCTGTGCTACCGTCCTACTCAGAACGAATCCTGCTCAGTTATACCATTTTCTGCTGCTGTTGATATTACTGTACACTCATCTGACCAGAAATCCTTTTCTTTCCATTTCATTTCACTGACCACTACTATATCTAGATTAAGGCCTGGAATTTCTTTTTTAAGATTACCTATCTTTCCTACAACGTTCAGACCTCTGGCATCCTCCGCCCAGATTCGTATGACGGTATCCTTTCGTTGGCTACTCAGTTTTTTCTAATGCTCACCACCCCCTTTGCAGTCCCTCTTGGAAATCTGAATAAGGGACTATTTCAGAGTCTTTCTCAACGGGAAGATCATCCTGACACTTACGGGCCACGTTTCCTATGCATGCACGTTACGTGTCTTTACTGCAGTGGTTTCCATTGCCTTCTGCATCCTCATGTCATTGATTGTTGATTATTTCACTTTCTAGGGGCAGTTTTCCATCCCGGGGGCGAGGGAGTGCCCTAAACCTCAGTCCGCTCCTCCACCCAATTTCACAAGGCCGTTGGCAGAGTGAGGATGACTTCTTACGCTGAAAGTCTTCTGCCATTGTTGCTGTAGATTAGTATCCAGAATTTAAGCAGTGCTGGGGACGAACCCGGAAACGAAAACGCTTTGATCACTAATCAAAGATGTTACCCTGTTTTTTTCTCATTTTGTTCGGTATCATTCGTTGCGTTCGATCTGGACGGACATCACAAGACATCCGTTCAAGTCGATCGTTGATTCCTTTACCCAGTTTTTTTATTACAGAGGGCGAGCGGCCCTCTGACCGAACACGCTGAGCTACTACACCCTTATACCACTCGTATTATTGACATTATTTACTCTCCCTACATTCTTGAAATAATTATTTGTTGTTATGTTACTGTAGGACCACGCCATTCTATTATGAAGTCATTATTTACTTCCTGTTTTGACAGAAATGTGACATTATTTACTCTCCCTACATCCTTGAAATAATTACACTCCTGGAAATTGAAATAAGAACACCGTGAATTCATTGTCCCAGGAAGGGGAAACTTTATTGACACATTCCTGGGGTCAGATACATCACATGATCACACTGACAGAACCACAGGCACATAGACACAGGCAACAGAGCATGCACAATGTCGGCACTAGTACAGTGTATATCCACCTTTCGCAGCAATGCAGGCTGCTATTCACCCATGGAGACGATCGTAGAGATGCTGGATGTAGTCCTGTGGAACGGCTTGCCATGCCATTTCCACCTGGCGCCTCAGTTGGACCAGCGTTCGTGCTCGACGTGCCGACCGCGTGAGACGACGCTTCATCCAGTCCCAAACATGCACAATGGGGCACAGATCCGGAGATCTTGCTGGCCAGGGTAGTTGACTTACACCTTCTAGAGCACGTTGGGTGGCACGGGATACATGCGGACGTGCATTGTCCTGTTGGAACAGCAAGTTCCCTTGCCGGTCTAGGAATGGTAGAACGATGGGTTCGATGACGGTTTGTATGTACCGTGCACTATTCAGTGTCCCCTCGACGATCACCAGAGGTGTACGGCCAGTGTAGGAGATCGTTCCCCACACCATGATGCCGGGTGTGGCCCTGTGTGCCTCGGTCGTATGCAGTCCTGATTGTGGCGCTCACCTGCACGGCGCCAAACACGCATACGACCATCATTATCACCAAGGCAGAAGCGACTCTCATCGCTGAAGACGACACGTCTCCATTCGTCCCTACATTCACGCCTGTCGAGACACCACTGGAGGCGGGCTGCACGATGTTGGGGTGTGAGCGGAAGACGGCCTAACGGTGTGCGGGACCGTAGCCCAGCTTCATGGAGACGGTTGCGAATGGTCCTCGCCGATACCCCAGGAGCAACAGTGTCCCTAATTTGCTGGGAATTGGCGGTGCGGTCCCCTATGGCACTGCGTAGGATCCTACAGTCTTGGCGTGCATCCGTGCGTCACTGCGGTCTGGTCCCAGGTCGACGGGCACGTGCACCTTCCGCCGACCACTGGCGACAACATCGATGTACTGTGGAGACCCCACGCCCCACGTGTTGAGCAATTCGGCGGTACGTCCACCCGGCCGCCCACATGCCCACTATATGCCCTCGCTCAAAGTCCGTCAACTGCACATACGGTTCACGTCCACGCTGTCGCGGCATGCTACCAGTGTTAAAGACTGTGATGGAGCTCCGTATGCCACAGCAAACTGGCTGACACTGACGGCGGCGGTGCATAAATGCTGGGCAGCTAGCGCCATTGGACGGCCAACACCGCGGTTCCTGGTGTGTCCGCTGTGCTGTGCGTGTGATCGTTGCTTGTACAGCCCTTTCGCAGTGTCCGGAGCAAGTATGGTGGGTCTGACACACCGGTGTCAATGTGTTCTTTTTTCCGCTTCCAGGAGTGTAGTTGTTGTGAAACGTCCTCTTTAGAAAAATTATACAAGACTGTGCTTAAACTGACACACAATAGTTTTTAGCACAACTCAATCTGACTTTCTAAAATCCCTACGAAAGAATGGCCCTGACTAACATTAACCTATACGTTTCACAAATCACTTACCTCACAAAACTCTTCGTTACTCAAGCTACTGCAATACAGCGAGCACCACTACTGCATGCTAAATAAAAGGCACTATCTACTGATAGGCATAGTTAGCAAATGAAAGATTTTAATAGAGAAAAAACAATGTATTTACCTCACTAGTCATAATATATATAGCAGTTCATGACACCAATTCTTACAAATTTCAAAACTCCGACATCTCTCTCCCCACGTTCACCACTGCTGGCGGCTCACCTCCAACTGCCCAACGCTACACGCTGTTAGCATCCAGCTGCCGCTGCCCGACACTACAATGGCAGACAACAACGCAAACTAGCCACAGACTGCGCACAGCACAGCCAGTGATTTTTCATACAGAGCGCTACGTGGCGTTACCAATAAGAAAACGTAAACAGCCTACTTAATAGCCCCCATGCTCCCCACAAAAAAAATTTACAAATTGTTTTGGGCAGTGGCCAATACAGATTTGAAATTTTTTTTTCATAATTATGATTACAATAGCAAAGAAATCAAATGCGCACACTTATTGATACAATGTTGATCAAAAGCTAAAATGTTCTCACAGTCCATATAGACAGTCCTGATCATTCATCACAGTAAAAATGCAGTGCTTTTTTTCAAAATCTGAGGAATAAAAGAAATTGCACTCCGAAGTAGTGGATTTCCATGCAGTCTTGAAGAAGTAGTGTTGTCCTTCCAACGGAAAGACAGTGCTGACTCTTGACATGCAGACAGGTAATGGGCCACAACAGAGCAAACCCACAGCAGAGTCAGTCGAAGTCTTAAAGAATATTGGTAGGTAGGTCGTCACAGAGTAGACCCATTCTAGTCCTGGTAGAGATTACGGTATTGGTGGGCCACCAGAGTTGCAGACCCACTGCAGTCCTTGTAGAGATAATGGTATTGGTGGGTCATCAAAGGTGTAGACCCACTGTAGTTCTTGTAGAGATAGCCAGCAGCCATCTGTTGCGACTGTGCAGGCGCACAATCACCATTGAAGAGTCTTGCGGATAATATAGCAAGTCCATAACCACCACTTATGCACTCAAAAAAATTGTTTTTGAAATGTCCTTACAACCAGCAATGCTGTTATCCAGTCCCTTACTGAATTATTAACACACATGCAAACACTATCAGTCCCTACTTCTCACATATGGTCCATATACTATGACCAACAGAAACGTGTGCAGTGAAATGTAATTAGCAAGTTACTTAATTTGATGAACTGGTGTCAATTACAATTTTATAACATAAGAATACAATAACAAAGGTACAAAATATATCATTAAAGAACATAACAGTACAGATAACTTATGCAGTAATACAGGCTTTACAAAAGAATCGAAATAACTAATACATCAGTGTTACAAAGATTATGAGTTCATACATAAAAGATCAGAATAACTTTTGAAACATCTACTTCATACATGAGCATTAGAACAAAACAGAATAAATAATGTGTAAACATCTTTACAAAGTAAATAACATGTTATTAATGCAAATTATATTTGAGGATAACAGTATTCCTCATCATAGTGAATGTAGCTTAGTATTAGAAAAATTCTGCAACATAAGTCTTATCAGATAAACATATAAAGACAGGAAAAACATAAATACACAAGGGTACACAAACACATAGTGGGATAACACAAGGAAAGGACAGGGTTCGTTTTACTGCAGTATTTTGCATAGAGATCTGCCTTAGTTCATCAGTATTCCCAAAAAGTCCTATCTAAACCTGCTTTCTGTCTTCTGTACACATCCTCTTTCAAAAATAGTTTTTCTCCACTGTACACTACTTTATTGGCCAAACCATTTTCTTATAGCTTCTCAATGCTTTTCTTCCAATTCATCATAGTTAGTTTCTTATATTATCTACCCCCTCTTAAGCTAACTTAAAGCTACTGAGCTCAGATGCTAAACTAAGGGACGACGCAATGCAGCAGCACAAAACAATTAACACAAACAACAATGACAAAAAAGTGCAAGTAACCAAAGCAAGCAGCAATAAATGTAATAACTTATACCTAAACATGACAAAGCTGAAGCAGAAAAAATATTACAGTAAAAATGTGTAATACCTATGTCACACCTTAACACTAGAGTGATGCATCACTAGAACATACACTAGCAGATAAGTTACCAAATCGAAAAAAAATTATTTTTGTAAGTCCTGTGAAGGGAAATGTCTATTTGTGCTCTCTTTTCTAAGGAAGTACATCATAAAATGATTCTTTACTGGGTCTGTAGACAGAAAGTAGTTATATTAGTACATGTATTAAATTTTAATTTAAACAATGCTGCGTTGCAACAAGAAACTAGATATTAAACAAAATAGGCAAAGCAAGGCGTGAAACGTCATTCGCTAGCCATAAGGCACTTCATAATGCAGTAAACAATCTTCCAGCTAGCAAGACAATAGACATGAAACATTTCTCATCATTTCATTTCAGTAAATATCATAAATTAAGAACTCTACAGTGTAATCATGTTCTCAAGTTTGAGGGTGTCGTATTTACGATGCTTTCTACAAAGGAATGTCAATAGCGAGGATAATGGCCTCTTTTTTTTTTCTCCACCTGTGCCTCTGACAGGCTTTTTTTTCCAGGCGCCTGTCGCGCAGCTGGGTGCCCACGACACATTACGTGCAGGTGGTCACTTACCTTTCTTACTGAAAAATTTACGACATCAGTTTCTGCTACAGTGACAGTCACATATAAAAATATTTTCACAGGTTGAGAATTTGCGTTACAAATCTGTAGAAACAAAATCCTTTAAATATAATAGTGTCCAAAAAATTTTCATCGGCATTGAAATACATTCACGCATTTACATACATTTCATAATTCTTAAAGTACGATTCTTGGTTTCCAACAACCTTTTGCACAAACCAAAGTCCCTAACCACTACTCATTATTCCTTGCTTTATTACACATATACATATTTGTCGACACTTCTTCAATATTTAATCATAAGAAATACATAGCATAATCAAATTCCTCACATAGCATCAGCCTATTGATCATAAACATACCACAACAGCGTAATACACATCGTCATCATAACATCATAAAACCTCAGTCAAATCTCAAAATCGTCGAGGTTTCCTATTTCAAAACCTAAAAAAAAATCAGTGCTCATGTCAAAAGTGTCATCTACCTCAAACGTACTTTAAAAATCATGACCCCATACCAAATACATCATTCAAAGCTCTCAAAGTATCACAATGGTTCTGAAAAAATATGAACCGTTCACAAAGTACAGACAAAATACAACTTCATAAGTCTGAAGTTATCCAATTGTTTAATTACGTAAACATCTGTCACTAATGTAGTATAATAAATGTTTGTTTCTCTCAGTTAAATGATCAGATAGCTGTGTAATTTGTGTTAGAGAAATATGGTACTGATGTGTAAAGTTGAATAAGCAAATACCATATTAGCTAGGGCTCCTTGTGCTTGCTAAACACATGGTACACAAAGTAAGCGTGTACCCCCCTGAGGATTAATGTAATTATATCCTCAGGTGTTACAGATTACAGCAATGGAATGAAATCTTCGTTACTCAAGCTACTGCAAGACAGCGAGCACCACTACTGCATGCTAAATAAAAGATTCAAAGTACGGAAGGCACTATCTACTGATAGGCATAGTTAGTAAACGAAAGATTTTAATAGAGAAAAAACAATGTATTTACCTCACTAGTCATAATATATATAGCAGTTCATGACACCAATTCTTACAAATTTCAAAACTCCGACATCTCTCTCCCCTCGTCCACCACTGCTGGCGGCTCACCTCCAACTGCCCAACACTACACGCTGTTAGCATCCAGGTGCAGCTGCCCGACACTACTATGGCAGACAACAATGCAAACTAGCTACAGACTGCGCACAGCACAGCCAGTGATTTTTCATACAGAGCGCTACGTGGCGTTACCAATAAGAAAACGTAAACAGCCTACTTACAGTTGTTATGTTACTGTAGGACTACGCCATTCTATTACGAAGTCATTATTTACTTCCTGTGTTTACAGAAATTTGACCCTAATACGATGACACACGTGTGCTTAAGCCACTGCAAAACTCGAACAGCGGCTGAGTGGCACATTCCATAGCACCATTAGCATCAATAAGTGCATCTTTCAGATGGTTCAAATGGCTCTGAGCACTATGGTACTTACCATCTTAGGTCATCAGTCCCCTAGAACTTAGAACTACTTAAACCTAACTAACCTAATGACATCACACACATCCACGCCCGAGGCAGGGTTCGAACCTGCGACAGTAGCAGTCCCGCGGTTCCGGACTGCAGCATCTAGAAACGCACGGCCACCGGTGCCGGCTGTGCATCTGTCCATCGCCCTTTGAAAGTGTCGCTAGTCCTGATACTCAGGTCCATTCATCCATCAAAAGATTCTCATTGAGCACAGGCTTACTCTTGCGTGTTAAAAAACTTAACGGAAGTCATATTCTTTATGATTACTAGTCAGTCTGTAATATGCTCCTTTACTTTTGTTCTTACAGAAAACTCATAAACTATTACTTTACAACATACGCTTATGTATACTTAATATTCTATCAATTCTTTAAATTATTTTGGTTCTTCCAGTTGCTCAAAAACGAGGATCTCCTCACAGTACTTGGTATTCATCATATCCAGGTAGCGTCATCTTATGTACCACGGTAACTTTTTGACATCTACCACGTTACAGTCATCTTTTACTGTCTGTGTCATAGGTTGTGACACTTATTTTGAATTCGGGTGTGTTACTCTATTCAACACAAACGTAGTTTCAAAAACTCCTAACGTTTCTTTAGTACTGGATAGTTCAATGTCACCTTTCATTAAACCTCTTTGGTTTGGAAACTCATCCTTCTACTTCAAAAGGAAATTCTTTAATGCTCCTTTTTCAATTCTGTTAATTATTATTATTAATTATATTTTTACGGATCCTTTATTTCCTTGTTTGATAGTTTTGTTTCAATATTGTTCCAATTGTCCTTTTCATTCCATAGGTAATTTCATGCTGATTAGCTTTCAACAGAAAACATTTACACATCACTTTTGAAGTATCATTTGATTCCGGGCTCACTTGTGAGGACTAAAACTATGATTTGTACCGTTTACCGTCACCGTTATATTTTCTTTCTTCCAACTCTACGACAGGCTCATTGTTTAGTAACAGATCCATGCCTATCATGAGATAGTGTTTCTACACTGAAGAGCCGAAGAAACTGGTACACCTGCCTAATATCGTGTAGAGCCCTCGGGAGCATTCAGAAGTGCCGCAACACGACGTAGTATGTACTAAACTAATGCCTGAAGTAGTGCTGGAGGGAACTGACACCATGAATACTCCAGGGCTTTCCACAACTCCGAATGAGTACGACGTGGTGGAGTTCTCTTCTGAACAGCACGTTGCAAGGCACCCCAGATTTACTCAATAACGTTCGTGTCTAGAGATTTTGGTGATCAGCGGGAATTTTTAAACTCAGTCGGAATGCACGACGGACAAGAATGGATGCAGGTGATCAGACAGATTCGTATCCGTGTCAGGGGTCCCGTTTCACTCCAACTGCACACGCTCCACGCCACTGCAGAGCCTGCACCAGCTTGAACAATCACATGCTGACGTGCAGAGTCCATGGATTCATAACGCTGCCTCCATACCCTTACACGTCCATCCGCTAGATATAATTAGAAACGAGGTTCCTCCGACCAGGCAACATGTTTCCAGTCATCAGTAGTCCAACGTCGTTGTTGATGGACCCAGGCGAAGCGTAGAGCTTTGTGTCATACAGTCATCAAGGGTACACGAGTGGGCTTTGGATCCGAAAGACATTATCGATGATGTTTCGTTGAATGGTTCGTACCCTAACATTTTTTGATGGCTCGGCACTGAATTCTGCAACAATTTGCGGAAGGGTTGCACTTCTGTCGGTCTTCAGTCGTCGTTGGTCCTATTCTTGCAGGATCTTTTTCAGGCTGCAGTGATGTCGGAGATTTGTTGTTCTACCAATGTCCTGATATTGACGGTACTCTTGTGAAATAGTCATACGGGAAAATCTCCACTCCATCGCTACCTCGGAGATGCTGTGTACCATTGCTCGTGCGTCGACTATAACATTGCGTTCAAAGTCATTTAAATGTAATCTGCCACTGTAACAGCAGTAACCGATCTACCAATTGCACCAGACACTTCTTGTCTTATATGGACGTTGCCGACCGCAGCGCCATATTCTTCCTGTTTACATATCTCTGTATTTGAATACGCATGCCTGTACCAGTTTCTTTGGCGCTTCGATGTAGAATTCTCATTTTTAGTAACTTTTCTTTATTGCTTCACTCCTATCTCCAAAGACATCTACGATCTTAATTATGCGTACTAGTAACTTTGGTTCTGCAGTGGTGCTTAGCTCTTTATCTGTGTCTCTTAGTTCTTCTGCTTGAATGCCAGTAACCTCAGCACTCACAGCAACTTGATAATCCTCGTTTATTTGTCGTGATCGTTATATTGTCTGTTATCCTGAAACTGTGAACCCCTCGCAACGTTTTCTTTGTCGCAATCGTTATTTTGCCTACAGCCACGAAAATGTGCACACCTCAGTTCCCACCTATTCCTTTTCTGGGGAAACCGTTACTGCATCTTAAATTTATGGAATAATGCCTACTTTGTAATTGTTTCTCTTTACACTTTCCCTTGATTTCCATGTCACGCCTCCTAACCATGACACTTCATGCTTCGTCTGATAAAGCTGCCGTCTGATAGCAATCTTGAAAAATTTTCTCAGATTTCTTTTCATGGTTTCCAACAGAATGTACTTTCTCTGTAGTAGCAAATACGTTGCATTTACCTAGTGTTTTACCTGGTGATTTTCTTTGACATTTCTACGAACATTGTTTGCTGTAACCCTAAAATTTAATTATGAATTAAACTCCCTGTTTACAATTTCAGCACAAATATCAGTGTCTACGTTATTAAAGTACGAAGCTTGTGATCCCGCGGTAGCGTTCTCGCGTTTCGATCACGGGGCCCCGTGTTCGATTCCCGACTTGCTCAGGGATTTTCACCTGTCCCGAGATGACTGCGCGTTGTTGTGTCGTCTTCAAAATCATCATTCATCCCCATTACGAATGGGTAGAGGCAACGGCAAACCACCTCCATTAGGACCTTGCCTAGTACGGTGGTGCGGGTCTCCCGCTTCGCTCTCTGAAGTAGCAGGGGACTTCGTATATATATATATAAAACAAATAACAGCTCTCACTCTGGCAACCGTATACCTTCTCAAGAACCTCCATTGTGTAAGCGACAGCACTTTTTTTTAACAGAATTTACTTTCACTTGTACAAATGGGACCAAGTTATTATTTATATCAGAGACTGTGCTTTTACATTTATTAGTCTACTTGCTGACATTTGTTAGCAAAGTCCCATTGTATTTCTCATTTCATTTACATCGGTATCCCATTCTACCTGAGGGGTTTCACTTTCATCCACCTTATCTGAAAATTCGCTGGTAATTAGCTTTTATTCCTCCATAAAGTCATTAATTTATTGATTTATTTCTGTAAATTCCATGTCAGTATTCGCAATAATCTCTTTAGTCCTGTCTATATAACTGCTAGTGTCCATAGCAGATGCTCCTTTTTTGTTGTTTGTTGCTTCTGTTTTACTGTTGGCCTCCTCAACGTTATCAAGCCGGCCGCGGTGGTCTCGCGGTTATAGGCGCGCAGTCCAGAACCGTGCGACTGCTACAATCGCAGGTTCGAATCCTGCCTCGGGCATGGATGTGTGTGATGTCCTTAGGTTAGTTAGGTTTAAGTAGTTCTAAGTTCTAGGGGACTGATGACCACACCAGTTGAGTCCCATAGTGCTCAGAGCCATTTGAACCATTTTGAACGTTAAAAAAACTAGACATGATTGCCTTTTTGGGATTTTCGCGATCGGTCTTTAAATAAAAATATGGATTTCAGTCTCTGATCGCTATTTTTTATTTTCAGTGACCGGTTTCAGGCTAGCTGCCCATCTTCAGATCTGTTAGACAAAGTTAAAAATATAATTAACAAGAGAGATACATTTACTGATAGAAATATCGTAGTTTACAAAAAGAAGAAAATTTTGAATGTATTAAATCCTAACATGCCATATATTTGTAGTTACAAAGTAACGTGTCAGTACGGAACTATCGGTTCACTGTCATAACTAAAGTAAATTTTAATTTGTTAAAAGCTTATATTGCAGTTTTGGGGCAACGTGATTGGAAACGGTAAAAAATGCCCTCTTCCTTTAAGAACTGTGCATATGTTATTTTTTCACCGTACATATTAATGGCGAATGTACGTTTAATAAAACAATTTATTTTTCTTTGAGTGGGCCATGAACCAAAATAATTTACACGAATGTAATTTTTTTAAATAAAGAAATTTAAAAATATAATTAAAATGTAGATATTCCTTCGAAAATGTGCGTTTCGTCTTCTTTGTATTGATTGGTGGTTAAGAGGATTTCCCTATGTCAGATCGTATACAGCGCCACGCCGAATCCTCTTCCGCCGCGCCCAACTCACCTCGCCGCCAGTACGCTGAGGGCCGTTCCGCTGCAGCTTGCTCTCACTGGAGCGTGCTGTTGCATTCAAGAGTAAGCCTAAAACAGGTCTTTAAAAATCTCATATCAACTTCTGTGCATAAAATCACTTTGCTCGTTAAGTAGTAGATCTGGACTTTTTCTTTGATTACCGTATATTTCAATCTCTTCGAGCACGTTAAGATAGAGACTATTTGGAGCTTTATGTAGCACCTCCATTTGTTCATTTATATTACTCACTTCATATTTACTATCTTTTACATGCGCTCCAAATGCTGTCCGATCGCTAACATTTTCGTTTGTTCGACCTGAAAGATCTCACTGGTACTCGGTCTACTGGGTAATTCGTTCGTTTTTCTTTCTTGTACGAACCTAGTAATCCTCTCGCAATTCTTTTGTTCCTTTGTTAGCGTTAGTGATAATTGTTTCTAATGCTCCTATTTTATTGTTAGTTACTTCTATTTTCTCAGATTCACGTTCATAACCTGATTTTGTTTGACTTGATGAGTCTGAATTGTACACTCCTGGAAATTGAAATAAGAACACCGTGAATTCATTGTCCCAGGAAGGGGAAACTGTATTGACACATTCCTGGGGTCAGATACATCACATGATCACACTGACAGAACCACAGGCACATAGACACAGGCAACAGAGCATGCACAATGTCGGCACTAGTTCAGTGTATATCCACCTTTCGCAGCAATGCAGGCTGCTATTCTCCCATGGAGACGATCGTAGAAATGCTGGATGTAGTCCTGTGGAACGGCTTGCCATGCCATTTCCACCTGGCGCCTCAGTTGGACCAGCGATCGTGCTGGACGTGCAGACCGCGTGAGACGACGCTTCATCCAGTCCCAAACATGCTCAATGGGGCACAGATCCGGAGATCTTGCTGGCCAGGGTAGTTGACTTACACCTTCTAGAGCACGTTGGGTGGCACGGGATACATGCGGACGTGCATTGTCCTGTTGGAACAGCAAGTTCCCTTGCCGGTCTAGGAATGGTAGAACGATGGGTTCGATGACGGTTTGGATGTACCGTGCACTATTCAGTGTCCCCTCGACGATCACCAGAGGTGTACGGCCAGTGTAGAAGATCGCTCCCCACACCACGATGCTGGGTGTTGGCCCTGTGTGCCTCGGTCGTATGCAGTCCTGATTGTCGCGCTCACCTGCACGGCGCCAAACACGCATACGACCATCATTGGCACCAAGGCAGAAGCGACTCTCATCGCTGAAGACGACACGTCTCCATTCGTCCCTCCATTCACGCCTGTCGCGACACCACTGGAGGCGGGCTGCACGATGTTGGGGCGTGAGCGGAAGACGGCCTAACGGTGTGCGGGACCGTAGCCAAGCTTCGTGGAGACGGTTGCGAATGCTCGCCGATACCCCAGGAGCAACAGTGTCCCTAATTTGCTGGGAAGTGGCGGTGCGGTCCCCTATGGCACTGCGTAGGATCCTACGGTCTTGGCGTGCATCCGTGCGTCGCTGCGGTCCGGTCCCAGGTCGACGGGCACGTGCACCTTCCGCCGACCAATGCGGCGGTACGTCCACCCGGCCTCCCGTATGCCCACTATACGCCCTCGCTCAAAGTCCGTCAACTGCACATACGGTTCACGTCCACGCTGTCGCGGCCTGCTACCAGTGTTAAAGACTGCGATGGAGCTCCGTATGCCACGGCAAACTGGCTGACACTGACGGCGGCGGTGCACAAATGCTGCGCAGCTAGCGCCATTCGACGGCCAACACCGCGGTTCCGTGTGTCCGCTGTGCCGTGCGTGTGATCATTGTTTGTACAGCCCTCTCGCAGTGTCCGGAGCATGTATGGTGGGTCTGACACACCGGTGTCAATGTGTTCTTTTTTCCATTTCCAGGTGTGTATTTTAATGAGTTTCTATTCCGAGTTCAGTTCCTCCTCTAATTCTAGCTTTCCAATAAATAACGAAACTCTTTGTACTCCTTAGCCGCAGCACAGATATTGCAAATTATTCTAAATCTTAACAAATGTTTCTCAGTCTAGTCACGAGTGCGTAGAAGGCGAGGTAAATGACGTACAGAGACTGTTCGATCCCATGTACTGGTAACTGTAAGATTAAAGCGAGACGTTCCCTGGATTACCTTTCTGAATCGGCGTGTAGGGCTTCCTGCTACCCGATCTGTGCACCTACCTTTCTCACGTAGTCCTCCCTAGCAATCTGGCAGCGTATTGGAATACCTATGAGCTGCAAACAGTCCATAGGGCTGTAACTGATCGTGCAGATAGGTAATCTATTTAAGCTACATTTGGGGATGTCATTACGGCGGATTTATTGACAATCACTGTCAAATAATTCACTATTACTTAATTTTAAAAAATATGGAAAATAAAGAGCGTGTGTGACCCGGATATCAGAGTTGCAGTGCATCCTAACGCTGACTGAATTGATAGAGCTTCCAGTTCCGTCAAGTGGTTTAAAATCCACTCGCTTTCGGCCGAGTATGCTTCAGCCATTGTTAGGTGCTGGTCACCACTTGACAATGGGTGAGGAGTACTCGACTGAAAGCTCGTGGATTTTAAATCACTTGACCCAGCTGGAAGTTCGAGAGAATGTTATCGGTACGCACTGCTGCCAAACTGTGCGTATGTATGCTGACTGAATTCCTTGGTGCGCAACAGAAACCTCTAATAAAACTTTGTAGAGGATCAGAAGAATTCCTATTTTGTAAGTAACATTAACGATCAGTTATTTGTTATTACAATTAGTTTACTACATAGATCAGTTATGATAAATGAGCTTTAACGATTATTAGATGACCCCCAGCATTTATAATGCCGAAACTGGACATTAATAATTAGTATTTAATATAAAACCTGCGTTCAAATCATGGAAAACGCCTTCTTACTCGATGCTGTAGTGACCAATAGCACTGCTCAAAAAAGCGGTTTATTCATCTTAATAGCGTCATTCAAATACAATACTATAAAAAAACACATTAATTTGTATCCAAAGTAGAAGAGGCTTACAGTTCCTCGAAGTACGAGGTTCCCATAAATGGGAGTACAGTTATAAGTCGGTAGATTCGCAGACGAAGGTATAAAGTCGAGTTAGTTATGATATCCGTGAAATGATTGGGGTGTGGCCAATTGCCCCCTCGTAACTGCTATATCTAGTGAGAAAGACATGCAGAACTGAGTGAAAAGTTATTAATTGTACATCTGGAATCCCCTGATTTCATGGTAGCCCCAGTAACAACTGGAGGGTTCTAGAGCATTGTGAAACGCCACGTTGGATCCTCATTGCACTCATAAAATAGACATTCAGCTAATAGGCGATTCAGGTCGATGCAGCAATGGAGATGATGTAATAGATAGTCCCATTTACTTGCTAAAACACTGTCTGTAATTCCTCTGTGGTCATATGAAGATGTAGGTGGACTCACACTAACATAGACTGTTGGTGTGAATATTCCTGGCAGAATAAAACTTTATGTGAGAATGGAACACGAACTTGGAGCATTCATTTTCACAGGAAGTTTCCTCCCGACTCACGTATTCAGACGCTTCCTACAATCTTCAAAACTTCAGTTCTACCGTTCAAGACTTCTCAGTAGATCTCCTACATACCTTGCGACCTAGCGGGACTAGGATTCCTGAAATAAAGGATAGAGGGGAGAGATAGCTAAGCGACAACATAGGCCTGGATCGGCCTATGGACTGCACGCGGGCAGCGCGTGCGGGGCGCATCGAGGGCGCTGTTTGGCCTGTCTCGGATTCGAAATATGGCTCTGAGCACTATGGGACTTAACTTCTGAGGTCATCAGTCCCCTAGTACTTAGAACTACTTAAACGTAACTAAACTAAGGACATCACACACACCCAATGCCCGAGGCAGGATTCGAACCTGCGACCGTAGCGGTCGCGCGGTTCCAGACTGTAACACCTAGAACCGCCCGGCCACTCCGGCCGGCCTGTCTCGGATTCGCTCGGGGCTCCTCGGAAGTACTCGGCACAGCGTGAATTTTATTTAAAAGCGGTGCGGTACTTTCTCGTCTGCACGACATTCTTCAGTTCGGCATAACCGTTGTCTCAGGGCAATTTACCCCTTCGCTACTTGTTCGTGGTATAAAAGAAGTTCACATGTCCAGTGGCTTTTTGCATTAGAAAAGGCGATCTCCCTATCTATCGTCACAAGCCTTTAAAAATAAATGGGAGTGCCAGAAGGACGAGAATTTGCTGTTTTTAGGCAGTCAAATAATTGACGGGTACCGTACATTTGCTGTGCAACGGCATTAGACAACGGATAAGGAATTTAAAGGTTTCGTTGACAGTGAAAGAACAATAAAGTACAGTGACTGAGAGAAGGAAATCATTGTTCTCTCCATCAAAGCATGGAGCAAGTGATGAAACTGGTAATACGAATAGTGTATTTTCTGAAGTTGCGCGCCTTATTACACTGTCAGTAATCAGAATTTTGAAAGGAACTGAACGAAGGATATCGGGAATTTATATATTGCTGTACAGTACGTTGGCTAAGTCAAGGCGGATGGCTGGAACGATTCTTCGATTTAAAATACGATGTTGTTGAATTTATGACGGAAAAAGGAAAGAGAAAACTAAAATTAAAACGCCCAGAATAGACTGCAGACATCGCATTTTCAGTAGACTTAAGTGCACACTTCCCACAGTAAGGCACTGAAAGTCGAGAAACAACTTGTTCCTGATATGAATAGATTTACAAAAATTGCACTGGGGAAGGAACAAATTCTTCCAAAAAATAGCGTGCTCTTCCCTAAGCGCAATGGTCTGCAGAATTCATTGTAGCCTTGAAAAAAGTTACAGGGATAGTTTTCTAAGCTTCTGCGGATGTTGCCAATCTTACATCTGGTTCCAGTTTTTTTTTTTTTTTTTTTTTTTTTTTTTTTTTTATTCAGACCGTTTGTCGTTTTAACTGAAAGCTCCCCTGTGCATGTACAGAAGGGACTGATTGATTTGCAATGTAATTTTCGTTTGAAAGACAAATTCTTTCACCTTCTCGCACTCAGACAGCAGGCAGGTGAGGGAGCCAGAGCACAAGCTGTTTGCAGCAGCGTGTGAGCTGATGTGAAGCTTTTTGGTAAATTAATACTGTTTGCAGAAGCGGCATTCGAGCTCAGAACCTTTGCTTATGGCGTGCAAGTGCTCTGTTGACTGAGATCTCCAGACACGACTCACAACCCGCCCTCAGGTTAGTACTCCCGCAGTAACCTCCCTGGAAACAGGTCCCTAAGTAGTGGCTAAGCCATTTCTCTGCAAAAAGCTCGAGAACCTTTGTGGAGTTTGAAAGGTAGGAGAGAGAGACACCAGAAGATCTATGAGGGCCAAGCGTTTTATGCGGGTGAATAGGTTAGTCGGTTTAGCAATTTCCCGCCAAAGGCAAAGGTTCCGGTTTCTGATTACGGTCCGGCGAACAGTTTTAATGTCCGTGGATAATTAAAGGCAGCGCACACTCCACTGCACAGTAAATAGCCATGTTGGAAATTGATAGTGTCCTTAATGGAACACAGGCACATCTACTACACATACTTTCTGCAACTCACACCGAACAGAATGACATAACGTATATTAATTTCCGAGAGATTGCAGCTGTTGCCCTTAGAGGTGCAATGTATATTTTAATGGATAGAATGGATAGAACATACATTTTTTGATATACGTTGATCCACGGTCGGGAATACATGGGCTATTTAGCCCCGACCCATGTATAAACTTTCTCGTATTCATATGCGCATGCGCATTGAAGTAACTTCCCTTGTCTTGCGCGCGTGCATAGCTGCGCGGGTCAGGCTTGTAAGTGAGCGACCGTTTGTAGCTGCAGTTTATTTCGGGTCATGGCCCATCGAACACAGGCGGTTGTGGGGTGGAGCGTACACTATTAAGTTAAGTAGTGGTTTTGACTTTGCACATATGTACTGTTTGTGTTTTCCTTTTCTTTTTCGTTTATAAATGTATACCTATGATGTTCTTTTAATCATTGACAGAGGTCTTCTTAGGAATTTGTGGGTTTTATTGTTCTGAAGAGGGTGTAGTTATCCACGCCGAAATCTGGGTTAACACTTAACACTCGGTGCTTTTTTCGCAATCTAGGCGGGTTTTTAGTTTTTAAATATATTTTGAGTGGATCTATTTATTTTTTCGCTTGTAACTGCTATGTAAAATTACTTATTTCAGAATACAGTATACGAGTCATTGTCTGAAGCAGTTTCGATGTAAGGTCTGTATAACATGACGTTTTATTAATGTTATGGAAATTGATGTTCATTAATTTTAACGAATATGTCATAACTAATAATAATTGGTGCTTGACCTGGACTTACGCCCCATTTTCCTGTTTCTCTCAAGATATTGTGCTAACTATTGGGTTATCTGAGCACGCACTTAGGCGTGACCAAAATTTTAACTGTCACAGAGTTTCCTTTCATTAACTGCGAACAAACGTAGATGATTTGCAGTTTCGGAATAGGTCACCAGAGGAGCTAGTAATTTTACGATAAAATCATAATTAGGTGGAGATAATGGAGGTGAAATCAGTGTAGATGCAGTGGCGTGAAATGATACAGATGATGTATTACCTAGAAGGGCTTAACCTCAATGTAATGACTATGTTGGAATTAACATATACGCTTAGACCAGGACAATAATCAAAATTTCCTATTTTGCGACAAACACATCTTATAGCTGCGTTGTCATCTTCATATACGTCTTCTAGACCTTGCATAAACTTTAATTTTTTACTGTGCTCTCCTTTTACTTTCTTCTCAATCATCTTCAGCCTTACCTGGTTTGGTTGTGATTTGTAACCGTTTCCCTTCTCCCTCACTCTTATTCTCCCCTCTCCGCTAGTCACATCGCAGTTCTTTATAGTCCATTAATGATTATGTAGCCCCAGAGCAAGCTTTTTGGTTGTGCTGAAAAGTATCCGAACGGCCTGAATTTTTGTATAATGCCCAGAAGTATCTGCACGACCTGAATTGTCTATCAATTAGTTAAGCAAAATATGCGATATTTTTTAAGCTCTGAATGTTTTCGCAGTTTATTTTTGGTTACTTTTTGCAGCTACTAAACCCGAATATGGGACCTTTACATAGATAACAAAATTCCTTTCGAAATAAACCTTACCAACTGCCTAATACAAACATGTCTCTTATAATTCTGAAACATTAATCAGCTGAAAATTGGAAAATGTCACCTTGAAATAATAACTGTACAAGTCAAATTACTTTTTTTATTGTCCCTTTAGTACGTAACACCTTCTCCTAACAATGACTAAACACATCGCGTCTCGTTTTAACAGTTATTCTGGTTTCATATTCACACTGAAGTAACCACTGCTACGTTGCGTTTTCACACTAATTATACAGTTAATCAATGATCACGGATGCCTTTTCTTTTACGTTGTGCTGTCAACATGTTCCTGCAAGAAAATGACTGATTCACAAATATGACATTGTTTCAGTCACAAATCTCATTGTGAAAGCTGCGCGTCTCTCGGTGAAGTAACTGCATTACTCAATGTTTTCTCCTATGAGCCGATGTAACACTTGAAACCCTTAATTACACTTTCTAGCAGATTTTTCACACTGTTTATACGCAACGCAGGTACACATAACAGCATCGGACAGAAGTCCACAAAGACCCTCCTTCCACACACCAAAACGGCCCGTGACTACTGACAGAGGGTATTTGTTGCTGTAAAACAAACAATGCTCCCTCAGAGAAAAGGCGCTTTGGTCTTCGAAATATTCTGGAAGCCAGCGAAAAGCAAGAAGTACAATATCGTCAAGTTGCAACATCAAAGACAAGCAGTACTCCTTACAACTTGCAGTATTTCTACGTCTGCTAAACACACACACAGATACATAAGGGCTCGCGCTAGAGCTTGAGCGCACATACATGGACGTGCACTTAAAATGTACCAAACTCCAGCTGAAACTCATAAAATAGCACTATGATAAAAGTTGAAATCAAAATCACCACTACGGTTTCATTCCTCACTGCAAAAAACTGTTTTTGTTCTGTACCCTCAGTCACATCTGTACATTTCACTGTAACGTGTAGGTCGTTTGCTATGGAATATGAGAATGGGTATAAAACATACTCTCAATAAATATATGAAAACCAACGTTTGTTTATGCATTATGATTAATAAATTACTAATATGTAGTTTTCGAAGATGACTTTCAGTTTAGCTTCTATACCGCAAAACTTCAATGTGTGAAATAAAATCAACTGCTGCTTCATGCTTCTGTTGCTTGTCCCAACAAATATCAGCATTCACACTTTGATCTGTATACGAGGTTTTGTGTAAGTTAATTATTTTTCACATCTAAATAATTATTCTGCAGCACACACCAAATCACACCCCAAGTGTAACATTTTTCATTACACGTCTAAAATGACTGCAGAAATACGTCAACAGTGTAAAAAGTGCAATGATGACGTTAAGTATCACAATCTCCCCCCCCCCCCCCCCCCCTCACACACACACACACACACACACACACACACACACACACACATAATCACTGTAGTCGAAATATTATGCTAAGCAGTCGAACACACAAACAAACAGGTGGCCTGAACCACTGAAATAATGTGGTTAAATCCATTATTTAGGCCTACTGTTCGTGTATATCACAGTGCGCCCTTAAATTAGCTTCCATATCCAGCTTGCTCTCTGATGCTTTTCAACTGTTGCAGCGATATATAACTGTGTAAACTGTGTCGACATTTTAGTCTGTTGCTGTGTTGCAGAAGTACTGCCATCACTCATACGTTTTTATAAATTTTTAAAGTAATGTTTCACCACCATTTTAGGGAGAGGGATAGTCAAAAGTAATGCATCACTAGAAAATTTAATCTATAGTTTTAACAACCTGACATTGCTTATTACTTGCATATGAACTTGACATACGGGAAGATTAGCACAAAACGAAATTCTGAAAAGGGCTGCAATATTTATCAATTGAAGTTATGGTGACAAGGCTTCATAAAACTATATTTTCAAAAATCAACTACTGAATAATTCCAAAAACTAATCAAAATACACAGTGTGAGATTACCACAGTCACACACAGCACAGCCAAAAGACAAACAAACACCATTTTACCAAGCGGGGAAGAAGGTGTTTCGACAACTTTATTGTGGAACGAGATTTTCACCCTGCAGCGGAGTGTGCGCTGATATGAAACTTCCTGGCACATTAAAACTGTGTGCCCGACCGAGACTCGAACTCGGGACCTTTGCATTTCGCAGGCAAGTGCTTACCATCTGAGCTACCGAAGCACGACTCACGCCCGGTCTCACAGCTTTACTTCTGCCAGTGTCTCGTCTTCTACCTTCCAAACTTTACAGAAGCTCTCCTGCGAAACTTGCAGAACTAACACTCCTGAAAGAAAGGATACCGCAAGTTTCGCAGGAGAGCTTCTGTAAAGTTTGGAAGGTAGGTGACGAGACACTGGCAGAAGTAAAGCTGTGAGACCGGGCGTGAGTCGTGCTTCGGTAGCTCAGTTGGTGGAGCAATTGCCCGCGAAAAGCAAAGGTCCCGAGTTCGAGTCTCGGTCGGGCACACAGTTTTAATCTGATACGAAGTTTCATATCAGCGCACACTCCGCTGCAAAGTGAAAATCTCATTCTGGAAACATCCCCCAGGCTGTTGCTAAGCCATGTCTCTGCAATATCCTTCCTTTCAGGAGTGCTAGTTCTGCAGGGTTCGCAGGAGAGCTTGTGTAAAGTTTGGAAGGTAGGAGACGGATACTGGCAGAAGTAAAGCTGTGAGTACCGGTCGTGAGTCGTGCTTCGGTAACTCAGATGGTAGAGCACTTGCCCGCGAAAGACAAAGGTCCCGAGTTCGAGTCTCTGTCGGGCACACAGTTTTAATCTGCCAGGAAGTTTCATATCAGCGCACACTCCGCTGCAGAGTGAAAATCTCATTCTGGAAACATCCCCCAGGTGTGGCTAAGCCATGTCTCCGCAATATCCTTTCTTTCAGGAGTGCTAGTTCTGCAAGGTTCGCAGGAGAACTTCTGTAAAGTTTGGAAGATAGGAGACGGATACTGGCAGAAGTAAAGCTGTGAGTACCGGGCGTGAGTTGTGCTTCGGTAGCTGAGATGGTAGAGCACTTGCCCGCGAAAGGCAAAGGTCCCGAGTTCGAATCACGGTCGGGCACACAGTTTTAATGTGCCAGGAAGTTTCATATCAGCGCACACTCAGCTGCAGAGCGAAAATCTCATTCTGGAAACATCCCGCAGGCTGTGGCTAAGCCATGTCTCCGCAATATCCTTTCTTTCAGGTGTGCTAGTTCTGCAAGGTTCGCAGGAGAGCTTGTGTAAAGTTCGGAAGGTAGGAGACGGATACTGGCAGAAGTAAAGCTGTGAGTACCGGGCGTGAGTCGTGCTTCTGTAGCTCAGATTTTAGAGCACTTGCCCGCGAAAGGCAAAGGTCCCGAGTTCGAGTCTCGGTCGGGCACACAGTTTTAATCTGCCAGGAAATTTTAGTTTCTTCATGGTTCACTCCTTCTATTCTGTCGAAGAGCTCCTGGAAGAGCTAAAAAAATTAAGCAAATTTCAGTGTTACATTGTTGATTTTATTTATTTAAATTTACGACTTGTCGCCTGATTATGTTTTTTATATTTCATTATATTTGTTTCTACTATCGTGTTGTAATTACATGTATTGACCCGTTCCATAACCGTGGAGACTTCTCCTTAATTTGGTCCCACGGAACAATAAATAAATAAAATTAAATAAAAAAGTGCACACAGCGTAGTCAGTGATTTTCATACTGAGCACTACGTGGCGTTACCAACATAAAAACCTAAACACACTACTTTCATATTGTGTTCAAACGTTATGAGTTCCCTTAAAGAGAACTGTTTATTGACACACAGTCAACATGGGTTTAGATAACATCGTTCCTGTGAAACACAACTAGTTTTTTATTTGCATGAATTGTTAAATGCTATTGACAAGGGATTTCCGATTGATTCCGTATTTCTCGATTTCCGGAAGGCTTTTGACACTGTGCCACGCAAGCGGCTTGTAGTGAAACTGTTTTCTTGTGGAGTATCGTCTCAGTTATGTGACTGGATTTGTGATTTCCTGTCAGAGAGGTCACAGTTTGTAGTAACTGACTAAAAGCCATTGAGTAAAACAGAAGTGATTTCTGGCGTTCCCCAAGGTAGTGTTATAGGCCCTTTGCTGTTCCGTATCTACATTAACGATTTTGGAGACAATGTGTCTTAGGTTGTTTGCAGGTGAGCTGTCGTTTATCGACCAATAAAGTCATCAGAAGGTCAAAACAAATTGCAAAACGATTTAGAAAAGTTATCTGAATTGTGCCGAAATTGGCAGTTGACGCTAAATAGCGAAACGTGTGAGGTCATCCACATGAGTGATAAAAGGAATTCGTTAAACTTCTGCTACACGATAAATCAGCCTAATTTAAAAGCCGTAAATTCAACCTAGGTATTACAATTACGAACAACTTAAATTGGAAGGAATACATAGAAAATGTTGTGGGGAAATCTAAGCAAAGACTGCGTTTTATTGGCAGGACACTTGAAAAATATAACAGATCTACCAAGGAGACTGCCTAAACTACGCTTGTCCGTCCTCTTTCAGAATACTGCGGCGCGGGGTGGGATCCTTACCAGATAGGACTGACGGAGTACATCGAAAAAGTTCAAAAACGGGCAGCACGTTTGGCATTATCACGAAATATGGGAGAAAGTGTCAGAGAAATGATACAGGATTTGTGCTGGATATCATTAAAAAAAAGGCGTTTTTCGGTGAGAAAGAATCTTCTCACGAAATTCCAATCACCAACTTTCTCCTCCAAATAAGAAAATATTTTGTTGACACCGACCTACATAGGAATAAACGATCATCACGATAAAATAAGAGAAACAGAGCTCGTACGGAAAGATGTAGGTATTCGTTCTCTCCGCGCTCTATACGAGATTGGAATAATAGAGAATTGTGAAAATGTTTCGATGAACCCTCTGCCAGGTATTTAAATATGATTTGCAGAGTATCTGTGTAGATGTAGATGTAGATGCATGCCACGACGTAACCAAGCCTGCATCCGAGCAATGGGACGTACTGACGTGCTGTAAGAAACCACCACGGGAAACAGACAATCTTGTTGTTAGACAAATATTTATTAACTTTTTATTTGGTGATCTAGATTCACTGCAAATCAATATACGCCGTGTCTCCTAAGAGTCGTCAAGTGCAAATATTTACAATTTCAGTTTTGCCTTGTGTATCGGTAGTCAAACATTACTGATTTACAGTGTCCATCACGTCTTTCATGCGTCGCTCACTGTCCACGGAAAGCGTCTGTATGTTTTCCGTTACAAACAAAATCAACTCTAAAGCAGAAACTGGAAATTTATGGCAAGGTGTTATGGGACCAAAGTGCTCAGGTCATCGGTCCATAAGCCCACACACTACTCAATCTAACTTAAACTAATTTACTCTATGGATAACACGCACACTCATGCCCGAGGGAGAAATCGAACCTCCGACGGAGGGAGCCGCGCGGGCCGTGATACGGTGCCTCAGAGCGCGCGGCTGTCCTTTAAACTTCCTCAATGTACTCCGTTAATCCTATCCGGTAAGGATATCACACCTGGCAACAATACTCCGAAAGAGGACGACTAGCGTAGTGTAGGCACTCTCTTCAATAGATCTGTCGCATCTTCTAAGTGCTCTGCCAATAAAACGCAGTACTAGGTGCGCCTTCCCCTCAATATTATCTATGTATTCCTTCCAATCTAATACGTTAGTAATTGTACCTCCTAGGTATATACACTCCTGGAAATGGAAAAAAGAACACATTGACACCGGTGTGTCAGACCCACCATACTTGCTCCGGACACTGCGAGAGGGCTGTACAAGCAATGATCACACGCACGGCACAGCGGACACACCAGGAACCGCGGTGTTGGCCGTCGAATGGCGCTAGCTGAGCAGCATTGGTGCACCGCCGCCGTCAGTGTCAGCCAGTTTGCCGTGTCATACGGAGCTCCATCGCAGTCTTTAACACTGGTAGCATGCCGCGACAGCGTGGACGTGAACCGTATGTGCAGTTGACGGGCTTTGAGCGAGGACGTATAGTGGGCATGCGGGAGGCCGGGTGGACGTACCGCCGAATTGCTCAACACGTGGGGCGTGAGGTCTCCACAGTACATCGATGTTGTCGCCAGTGGTCGGCGGAAGGTGCACGTGCCCGTCGACCTGGGACCCGACCGCAGCGACGCACGGATGCACGCCAAGACCGTAGGATCCTACGCAGTGCCGTAGCCGACCGCACCGCCACTTCCCAGCAAATTAGTGACACTGTTGCTCCTGTGGTATCGGCGAGGACCATTCGCAACCGTCTCCATGAAGCTGGGCTACGGTCCCGCACACCGTTAGGCCGTCTTCCGCTCACGCCCCAACATCGTGCTGCCCGCCTCCAGTGGTGTCGTGACAGGCGTGAATGGAGGGACGAATGGAGACGTGTCGTCTTCAGCGCTTCTGCCTTGGTGCCAATGATGGTCGTAAGCGTGTTTGACGCCGTGCAGGTGAGCGCCACGATCAGGACTGCATACGACCGAGGCACACAGAGCCAACACCCGGCATCATGGTGTGGGGAGCGATCTCCTACACTGGCCGTACACCTCTGGTGATCGTCGAGGGGACACTGAATAATGCACGGTACATCCAAATCGTCATCGAACCCATCGTTCTACCATTCCTAGACCGGCAAGGGAACTTGCTGTTCCAACAGGACAATGCACGTCCGTATGTGTCCCGTGCCACCCAATGTGCTCTAGAAGGTGTAAGTCAACTACCCTGGCCAGCAAGATCTCCGGATATGTCCCCCATTGAGCATGTTTGGGACTGGATGAAGTGTCGTCTCACGCGGTCTGCACGTCCGGCACGAACGCTGGTCCAACTGAGGCGCCAGGTGCAAATGGCCTGGCAAGCCGTTCCACAGGACTACATCCAGCATCTCTACAATCGTTTCCATCGGAGAATAGCTGCCTGCATTGCTGCGAAAGGTGGATATACACTGTACGTCATTGTGCATGCTCTGTCGCCTGTGTCTATGTGCCTGTGGTTCTGTCAGTGTGATCATGTGATGTATCTGACCCCAGGAATGTGTAAATAAAGTTTCCCCTTCCTGGGACAATGAATTCACAGTGTTCTTATTTCAATTTCCAAGAGTGTAGTTAAATTTACGGTATTTAGATTCGGTTGATTTATCGAAGTGATTTCTTTTATCATTCATGTAGATTGCCTCACCATTTTCATTATTTAGGTAACGGTTGCCAATTTCGCACCATACAGAGACCTTTCCGCAATCGTTTTCTAATATGTTTCGATTTTCTGATGACTTTACTAGCATATAAAAGACAGTACCATCTGCAAACAATGTAAGACAACTACTCAGATTGTCCGGTGATTTTGATGACCGCTCCGTCTCTGGACCTCATTACCGTTAATCTCATACTTTTCTTTAAGCTTTATGAGTGTAAGAATCGATAGCACTCTGTGTCAGATGAGCGAGTGACTTGCATCCAGATTATGTTTCTGAATCACTGGGAAGAACTTACTACGAAATAAAATTGTCCAAGGGCAGTGGTTGTAAAGCCGGAAATGCATATCCTCCTACTTCCATCTATTGTACTAAAAATTTTTTTCCTTACTTTGTTACCTGAAGAAATGACATATTGTAATTGTTTTACTATTTGTATATATATATTTATGCATTTATGTCGATGTATAATTGGTTTGTTTTGTAAATACTATTTTTATTTTTACGCTGGCTCTTGCCTAGGGAAAAGTATGCTATCGAGCGATTACATCGATAGGTCATGTGGAGAACCAAAGTGTTTAGTATTTTTGGTAGCGTTAACTCTGCCGCGTGGAGCGCGGGCAGAGAGGAGTCTGGCTGGAGTAGGTCGGAGAAGCAGATGTGTTGAGTGACGCTTCCGCGAGTTGCCGTGCTTCCGGGGTTTGGCAGCATGTAATTGCGCTCGACTTGGTATGATAGTTTCTGGCACGGTGTCGCGGACGGGAAACATTAGCAGGCACACATCAAGAGCCCGTTTCGCCTGGTGACCGTGTCGAGAAGAAGGCGCGCCAACATCCAGCTTCTGCAACAGCTTCGGCCGACAATGAGTGATTGGCGCCTCCTCCTCGATCGACGACTTCAAACCTTCAATCAACCAACAAGGAAGACTGAAAGCACGTAAAGTTTTAGAACGGTATGGCAGACCTCAGCTTTTCAAACTATTCCATTAGCATCATTAAAATACAGCAACTTAGCATCAACCTTTGTTGCTCATTGTCCCAATTGCATTGCCAACCTGGGTCCCTTCCTTTTCCGAAATGAACTCGAGTGTCGTTAAAATTCAAACGCCAGCATTAAAGTAATATCATTCGATTTCACTGCTCTAATTTCAAAGTACAGTTAAGGTATTCATAGCTTGCTAAAATATTTAGATTACACAAGCACAAAATTAAGAGCGTGAGTTTTGTTACCAAATTTTAGCTTACCTGTGCCTGCAGCTCAGCTTGGTACGTACTAAATTTTACTATTGTTAATTGTTCAGAATCATTTAATTCAAGTTCAAAGCTATATCTCTTGTTTCTTAACTGCGTAGATTCAAGTAGCTTTTGGAATGATTGTTGAGATAGCCCAAGACTAACCTTATTTTATTGAATTTCGTAGTGCTTCAGAAAAAAAGTTCACTATTAATTTTAGTCACTAAATTAACTTTCAATTTTCCCGTTTTATTAATTCTTTTGCTAAATTAAGTCAGAGTGTATCGGAATTTATTACTTCTGACAAACATTCAGTTATCACACAACACGTGTCAACCTTCAGTTGCCACGCTTTTAGTGCTAATTATATGTGCAATAACATTACTTTTTCAATTATTATAGTAGTTGTTCATAGGACTGGCGACCGTACTTTCTTCCAAATCGTAAATATCTAATTACCGCTACTTAATTGTTAACGTAACGGCCACACATTTACTTTCTTTATTAACTTTACCCCTTTTCAAAATTAATTTCCACCAGTTTCATTTGCATTTTTCCTTTCACCAAGATGTAGCCCTTCCTCCCACCCTACCGACAGATTAACTTCGGTGAAGATTTCTTTTCCCAAATTTCCATTAGGTACTCGCGGTTTAATTCACTGTCATTAAGGTCGATAAGTGAGGGAGAGGTTACATAGTCAATAGCGCAATGGCATTCCTCAACATATGAACTCCGTGGTCCGACCGGTAATTTGTACATATTACTACGAAATGCTGAACCTTTCATTTTATTGGGTATGTAGCTTTCTAATGAACACTGTTGCAGATCTCAAGGAAGGCGTCAACTTTCTAAAGATACAGGTGTCAGTCTCACTTTCTTGAAATGAATGAGCTGAGCTGGCTTTGAAGCCAGAAATTTCCGAAAGATTGCGAGGAATAAAGTGGAAGACGCGTAGGCTAAACAGTGGTCGATAGTCCCCCGGTCCTGAATATTTCACTGGATGAGACAGCGCGTGACGGCCATGCCGATACGTCACTACCAGTAATCGATGCTATTACGGAAACTGGGGAGCCTCGGCACAGTGAAGCAAATGCGTCGTCCTCCATATGCTGGCCGCCTCGCTTTACCTGGATGGAAGCTAAGCAGACTCATTACGTAACACAACCACAGAGTTGTTGTTAAACGATAAATGAGACGGTAATTTACGATAGTACACTCTTAAACCTGCAAAATATGTGTTAGTGTAGGAATCGCAATATTATACAGACGCTACACAGTTCTAAACATTACTTTTTTCTAGCCGGCCACGGTGGCCGTGCGGTTCTAGGCGCTGCAGTCCGGAACCGTGGGACTGCTACGGTCGCAGGTTCGAATCCTGCCTCGGGCATGGATATGTGTGATGTCCTTAGGTTAGTTACGTTTAAGTAGTCCTAAGTTCTAGGGGTCTGATGACCTGAGATGTTACATCCCATAGTGCTCAGAGCCATTTGAACCATTAATTTTTTTTGTGACAGACCGGTGGTCACAACTGATGTTTCAGGGCGTTGCGAAGTCTTGAACAGGCAGTACGTAAAAGAACTGTGTTCGAAAATTGCCCATGTTTTTGCAGTTTCGTTGGTGACGTCACTTTGAGAATCAAAACACAACCATCTATTATGTGTCCACAGGTAATTTTTTCCTATTGGGCTCTGTGTACTTGTTGGTGTATGAAACCTCAGCTGTCTCTTTCACCTTGAAACAGACAACAGAGATTCCGAGTACATAGAAAGAAGGATCCTTTATTGTATGATTATATGATAGCAGAACAAGCACTGGTAGCAGTTATTTCTTTAAAATATCTGGGAGTATGCGTGCGTAACGATGTGAAGTTGAACGATCATATAAAATTAATTGTTGGTAAGGCGGGTGCCAGGTTGAGATTCATTGGGAGAGTCCTTAGAAAATGTAGTCCATCAACACTCGTTCGACCTATACATGAGTATTGCTCATCAGTGTGGGATCGGTACCAGGTCGGGTTGACAGAGGAGATAGAGAAGATCCAAAGAAGAGCGGCGCATTTCGTCACAGGGTTATTTGGTAAGCGTGATAGCGTTACGGAGATGTTTTGCAAACTCAAGTGGCAGACTCTGCAAGAGAGGCGCTCTGCATCGCGGTGTAGCTTGCTGTCCAGGTTTCGAGAAAGTGCGTTTCTGGATGAGGTATCGAATATATTGCTTCTCCCTACTTATACCTCCCGAGGAGATTACGAATGTAAAATTAGAGAGATTCGAGCGCACACGGAGGCTTTCCGGCAGTTGTTCTTCCCGCGAACCATAGGCAGCTGGAACAGGAAAGGGAGGTAATGGCAGTGGCACGTAAAGTGCCCTCCGCCACACACCGTTGGGTGGCTTGCGGTGTATATATGTAGATGTAGATATCTGAAAGAAAATAAAAAAAATTCATGCGTTGTTGTAATGCATTTAGTGACGCTGTCCTACGTCACTTTAAAGAGCCTCTTTACTTAACGTTTACACCATAAGACGTAGGTTTCTTTGCCAGTCAAAAACTACATATTAATTTGCTACTATTTGCTACTCGTTCCAAATAACGCAATTTTGTCCTAGGCGCACGGAATTTTCGTAAGCGTGGTGACTTATTTCCCATAACTGGGGTGGTAGCGACTGTTTACTGCGTACCACGTAGGTGTAGATAATTGCTGTCTATCAAGCAGGGAAACAACATCAAATGGGCCTACAAAAGCTGCCTAAGTGACAGAGCATGCGCGTCGGATGACAGTTTCAATCCCCTCTCGCTCTCTCAACCACTATTTGCACGAAATGACGGTTCTACATAGAAAGAAGAAAGGGTCGAAACATGACTTGTTAGAAGAACTTTATATCTTTCAACATATAGTCAGTATGACAACCTCATCTTAAACTTAACAAACGTAACAAAGGTTTCTTTAACGCCTTTAAGACATTGTTCGCAACTATGTGATGTTTCGGTTCATGTATCCATTCACTTCCATTTCCTTTATGAACTCTGCGTTTCCTTACTGATATCATGCCAGATGGCACTGAACATAACATCATAACATTCTGCTTTGCAGATTTTACGTGAAGTACATTCTCCCAACCCCCAATTTTTCAGCATATTGTAACAGTAAAATCCTGCTGCACTGCGTTCTTTATTCTCAGCACCGCATTGTAATTTACCATTATATTCACTTTATTCTACATATTGTCGTAGCATGTTTTACAAAAGTTATTTCATTCATTTTGTGTCTTTTATACATCCTTTCTTTTGTACTCCACACAATCTACAATATGTATGATACTGATGTATTACTGGAACAGTTGTGTATTTAAAACGGTCAGCGTTAACGCGATACTACCATACTGTAAGTCGCGCAATTTACCTGGCATCGCAACTGGTTGCCACACGTTCAGTCTAGTGTCTGCTCTTTAAACAAGCTGTACCTGTGTAACAATTTTGCCGGCTGCAGTGGCCGAGCGGTTCTAGGCGCTTCAGTCTGGAACTACGCGACCGATACGGTCGCAGGTTCGAATCCTGCCTCGGGCGTGGATGTGTGTGATGTCCTTTCGTTAGTTAGGTTTAAATAGTTCTAAGTTCTATGGGACTGATTACCTCATATGTTAACTCCCGTAGTTATCAGAGCCATTTGAATCATTTGTAACAATTTTTACTGTTTCTGTGGAGGACTTTATTACGTATTTTCTGCTGTTTGACTTTATCATCTTAGCTCATTATGTATGCTTACAATTTTAACATGTCGTAATTAACTTAAGTACTAGTTTTTGTCTATGTACTCTATTTCAGTACAGTAAAGTAGTAAATATTAAGGCGTTTATTCTATAATATGCTTAAAACATTATTGGTGACTTTTCTTCTCAAGAATATATCCATAGTACTTTTGATTTATGGTCGCGGTTTTTACAATAAACTCACGAAGTCAGTTGGCAGTATACTTTATTTGTTGAAAATCCTGTCCCTGTGTTATACCACACACTTAATAGGCTATTTCGTTAATGTATTAAATGAAACTTTCCCTTGAGGGTAACGAGAGAAAAAAGACTTTCGTAAACGTGATGAAAAAGCTAATTAGGCTTACAATTAGATTTAAACCTTCACAAGGACAGTAGTTTTGTAGTAAGAAGTCCATTCACACAACACAATGCAATTGTTAGTTTCGGGATGTTAACATTTACGATATTTTGAGCCAAAATGACACAAACATAAATTTTACATTTTGTAATTATAGGAACAAGGGGTTTTTAATATTCAAGGACGATTTAGCCAAAAACCTCGCGTGACGCTCACATTCTGTGGCCTTGTACCCCAATTTGAGGCTTTTTGGCGGATTAATTGACCGCAAGTGTCCCATATGAATTTGTTCGTCTCGACTTGATCAACATCACTGTGCTATGTTGTAAGCAGTTATCGTAGATGCAGACGTGAACATTATATGTAATGTACGTTGAAACAATATTAATTTAATATCCATTGGGAGATTTTTAATTGACTACTTCTTCTTTAGTGAGAGAAACGATATTTTTGGAAATGGGTCCTTCGGTTTATGTGGAAAATGTAAGAGTTTTGACGAACAGTTCGTGTTCTTCTTCTTATGTACCCACTTCTTATTCCTCGAAAACTCTTGGTTACATCCTTGGTGATACCACCACACCAAAAACAAAGATGTCGAATATAAGCAGAAGAGTAGGTTTACCAGCTATACTGACCTATTCTCGATAAAGTAGACAAAAGTCGAACCAACAGCTACAAAACAGCCCGAAAGTAAATGACGAATCCTTCCATGTTGAGTACTCATATGAAATGTATGGGAAACTTGGATTA
This sequence comes from Schistocerca gregaria, assembly GCF_023897955.1. Classification (NCBI taxonomy): domain Eukaryota; kingdom Metazoa; phylum Arthropoda; class Insecta; order Orthoptera; family Acrididae; genus Schistocerca; species Schistocerca gregaria. The sequence continues at coordinate 349,550,386 of NC_064922.1, read as the reverse complement.
ATTGGCGCCATTAACGAATACAGGCAGTAGTTGTTCTAGTGCAGTATACGGGAGAGCCACACGAGGCATGTTTAACAGTGGAAACATTAGGTTTTAGGGATGTGTGTGACGTTTGAGGCAAGTCAAAAGAAGATACCTGTTTAGTGGATCGAACATCTAGGGTGTTGTACCTTCGAAACAGCATTTGAGGGACGTGTTGGTTGGTTGTTTTTGGGGAAGGAGACCAGACAGCGAGGTCATCGGTCTCATCGGATTAGGGAAGGACGGGGAAGGATGTCGGCCGTGCCCTTTGAAAGGAACCATCCCGGCATTTGCCTGGAGCGATTTAGGGAAATCACGGAAAACCTAAATCAGGATGCCCGGAGGCGGGATTGAACCGTCGTCCTCCCGAATGCGAGTCCAGTGTCTGACCACTGCACCACCTCGCTCGGTGAGGGAAGTGTTATGTTCCTGCTACGGAAAGTCATCGATTGCAAGTGAAATCGCATCGAGAACATTCTCTGACGGAATCACCCTGCGAAAATTGGTTACGACGATTAGAAAGACATCAACTTGGAGAGTGACAAAACGCATCTTAGTCGGTGTAGTGTACCACGAGCTGCTGCAACCGGGTCAGACTATGAATGCCGACTACTGCTATTCAGAATTACTCAATTTAGATCAGGCACTTACAGATAAATGCCTGCAATATGCTTATAGACGGGACAAAGTCATTCTACTTGATTAAACTGGCGTACTACATTTTGGAAATCGAGTGAATGAAACACTGAAGGGACTTATACGAGATATCTGTACTCCATTTGCCTAAGAAAAAGGAATTGTGTAATATTCTTAGTTTTATCCGTTGTGTAGAATGAGGACACTAAGACATCCTTCTGTTGGGTATCCAAATGGTTCAAAGCCCAAAAGATATCCAAAACGCAGGATGCTACATTTTATAACCAATAGTACCGGTGGTATGAGCACCAGAAAATCCCGTTTTTATGTGCAGCGCTATAGAGCGTTTTAAGTGTGCTTATCGGTTACTAGGCTATTTAGTAATACTCTCCATCTGGCACTCCTTTTGTTTCATTTCTTTTTAATAAGAACTCATGAAAATGACCTACACAATATATAAATTATCACAATGAGTTACAATTTATATTCGTTTTGGTTTTGGGCCGTTTTAGCCCTTTCCGTAATAAATTATGCTCACAGATGGTATTTAATGATAACCCAGTTTCCTCTACTTTAGCGATGAGAGCTGGCCACGGTGGTCTCGCGGTTCTAGGCGCGCAGTCCGGAACCGTGCGACTGTTGCGGTCGCAGGTTCGAATCCTACCTCGGGCATGGATGTGTGTGATGTCCTTAGGTTGGTTAGGTTTAAGTAGTTCTAAGTTCTAGGGGACTAATGACCACAGCAGTTGAGTCCCATAGTGCTCAGAGCCATTTGAACCATTTTTTTAGCGATGAGAAAAACCGATCACTTGAAGCCGGTACCTGTATTTCAACTATACATAAAGCGGTATTTTTCAGTGTTTGTTTAGTCTCGGTTATAAAAGGTGTTTTCTTATTATTTACAAATAATTGAATAAAAGAAACGAAATATTCATTAGCTATATTAGCAGTGCCATTTTTTTCGTTTTTAACTAAACATTTTAAAAAAAGAGTAACTTTTGTTCGTAAAATTTGGATTGGTTTGAAGTACTGCGTTGTTATAGAAATGGGTAAAGCTATCAGCTATCTTAATAACTATGCATATAGCAACTACAAAAAAACGAATTGTTGAGACAATAATGTTCGAGTTGCCGTGTGTCATGGCTTAAGCTATGTGTATTCGTGCAGTGTACAAGACTTTGCCCCTACCTGCTGCATACGATAATTTCTCACTGCCGCCGCTGGACTTCCACTGTACTGTAGAATAGGACGAACCTTTGTCTGGAAATATTTATACGAAGTGATGTAGCAGTGAAGCACAATTGCTCATTTGCTTTAATAGATTAAAAGATTTTTCGGCCAATTCTGTAAAGCAGTAAAAGAGGAAGGAATCAGTGGGAACAGTAATAAACTAAGAATTTAATAATAATTGATTCATAGCATACAATAAAAATAGAAAGTAGCTGTCTCTGTCTGCATAATATGGCTTCATCTGCTTGTAGCCAGTGAAAACGGACAATCTAACACGAAAACCCGAGCGCTACAGCCTCACTGTTCGCCCTTTAGCATTGAATATTCGCAATGCAGAGATAGTGCTATGATCCTCGACAATAACGTGACCTTTGATCAGAATTTCAAAAAATTAGAATCAGTAGTAGAATACTGATGGCATTTTGTTGTAGTCAGCCTCTGATCAATTTTTGAGGAAAGCAGCTGGCGGTGGACAGGATAAGTTTCCTTTTATTTGCCTTTTTAATTTAATATGTTTGTTGTATGTTTCTTAAAACGCCGCGAATCAAAATTTTTCAGTCTTTGTTCGATTTCTATGTTTATTACAAGACTTAATGTGAACAAAAAACTGAAAATTGGTGATTATCAGAAACAAGTTATTTTGATCGGTTTTAACATTTATGTTAAAGTAGCGCTAGAAGAAAAAACGGTATAGCCAAAAATTGGTTGGTAAATAGTGGTATGATCTTCGATTATAACACGATCTTTGAGCAGAGTCTCAGAAAATTGTTATCAGTAAGAGAGTACTGGTGATTTTTTGTAGTATTCAACCTCTAATCACTTTTAGAGAAAAGCAGCGAACGGTGGACAGGCTAAATTTTGCTTTACTTGCCTATTTGATTTAATATTTTGGGTCTGCAGTAAAAGAAGCAGGCAAAAAGGAATACAAACGTCTCAAAAATGAGATCGACAGGAAGTGCAAAATTGTTAAACAGGGATGGCTAGAGGACAAATATGGATGTAGAAGCGTGTATCACTAGGAGTAAGGTAGATAATGGCTAGAGAAAAATTAAAGAGAACCTTGGAGAAAAGAGAACCACTTCCATGAATATCAAGAGCGCAGATGGAAACCCTGTTCTAAGCAAAGAAGGGAAAGCAGAAAGATGGAAGTAGTATGTAGAGGGTCTATAAAAGGGCAATGTTATTGAAGACAATGTTATGGAAATGGAAGAGGCTGTAGATGAAGATGAAATGTGAGATATTATACTGCGTGAAGAGTTGAACAGAGCACTGAAAGACCTAAGTCGAAACAGGTCCCCGGGAGCAGACAACATTCCATTAGAAATACTGATGGCCTTGGGATAACCAGCCCTGACATAAGTCTATCATCTAGTGAGCAAGATATGTGAGACAGTGAAAATACCCTCAGACTTCAAGACGAATGTAATAATTCCAATCCCAAAGAAAGCAGGTGTTGCCAGTGGTGAAAATTGCCGAACTATTAGTTTAACAAGCCACGGCTGTAAAATACTAACACGAATTCTTTACAGACGAGTGGAAAAACTGGTAGAAGAGAACCTCGGGGAGGGATCAGTTTGGATTCCGTAGAAATGTTGGAACACGTGAGGCAACACTGACATTACGACTGACCTTAGAAGAAAGATTAAGGAAAGTCAAACCTACGTTCCTAGCATTTGTAGACTGGAATATTCTCTTTCAAATTCTCAAGATGGCAGGGGTAAAATACAGGAAGCGACAGGCTCTATACAATTTGTACAGAAACCAGATGGCGGTTATAAGAGTGGAGGGGCATGAAAGGGAAGCAGTGGTCGGGAAGGGAGAGAGACATGGCTGTAGGTTATCCCTGATGTTATTCAATCTGTATCTTGAGCAAGCAGTAAAGGAAACAAAAGAAAAATTTGGTGTAGGAATTAAAATCCATAGAGAAGAAATAAAAACTCTGAGGTTCGTCGATGGCATTGTAATTCTGTCAGAGACAGCCAAGGACCTGGAAGGGCAGCTGAACGTAATGGACAGCGTCTTGAAAGGAGGATATAAGATGAATATCGACAAAAGGAAAACGAGGATAATGGACTGTGGTCGAATTAAGTCGGGTGATGCTAACTGCTGATGGTCGAAGAAGAGAGGATATAAAATGTAGACTTGTAATGGCAAGGAAAGCGTTTCTGAAGAAGAGAAATTTGTTAACCCGACTATAGATTTAAGTGTCAGGAAGTCGTCTCTGAAAGTATAGAGTGTAGTGGAAGTTAAACTTGGACGATAAATAGTTTAGACAAAAAGAGAACAGAAGCCTTCGAAATTTGGTGCTACAGAAGAATGCTAAAGATGAGATGGGTAGATCATGTAACCAATGAGGAGGTATTGAACAGAACTGGGGAGAAGAAAAATTTGTGGCACAACTTCACTAAAAGACGGGTGCACTTGGTAGAACATATACTGAGGCGACAAGGGATGACCAATTTAGTATTGGAGGGCAGCGTGAAGGGTAAAAATCGTAGAGGGAGACCAAGAGATGAATAACTGGTTCAAATGGCTCTGAGCACTAAACATCTGTGGTCATCAGTCCCCTAGAACTTAGAACTACTTAAACCTAACTAACTGAAGGACATCACACAGATCCATGCCCGAGGCAGGATTCGAACCTGCGACCGTAGCAGTGATGAATAACTAAACAGAATCAGACGAATAGAGATTGCAGTAGGTACTGGGAGATGAAGGAGCTTGCACAGGATAGAGTAGCATGGACAGCTGCATCAAACCAGTCTCTGGACTAAAGACCACAAAAACAACAAGATTTTGGGTCTATGTATCTTGAAACTGAGTAAATCAAAGTTCTTCAGTACCTATAATGAGATTTTGACTCTGCAGCGGAGTGTGCGCTGATATGAAACTTCCCGGCAGATTAAAACTGTGTGTGGACCGAGACGCGAACTTGGGCCTTTGTGTTTCGCGGTGAAGTGATCTACCATTTTTTTTCTCTTTTTTCGTTGTTGATCGTTGCGTTTGGTCGTTGCGGACGTCACATGACATCCGTTCAAGTTCGTTTGTGGAACTTTCGACATTTTTTTTTTATTACAGAGGCCAAGCAGCTCTCTGCCTGTACACGCTGAGCTACCGTGCCGGCTACCATCTGAGCTACCCACGCACGACTCACGCCCCGTCCTCACAGCTACACTTCCGCCAGTACCTCGTCCCCTACCTTCCAAACTTTACAGAAGCTCTCCATCCCCGAGTTCGAGTCTCGGTCCAGCACACAGTTTTAATCTGCCAGGAAGATTAATAGTTTTTCAGTCTCTGTTCGATTTCTACGTTTATTACAAGGTCCAATAGGAGTAAAAAACTGAAAATTTGTTACTATCAGAAACCGGTTATTCTGAAAAACTAATAATTATTTTGAAAAAATCGGTATATAACGAAAAATCGGTTGATTTTATAATAACCGCCACCCACGCAGTACTTCTTGTTACTCCTGCCGTCCCGCTCCCACCGTCCCCATCCGGCTCACCGGCGCCGTTTCTCTCTCTCTCGGTCTGACTCTGAAAGGTCACGTGGTTTCAGTGTCAACAAACACTAGCGCGCTTCTCCCTGTGCGGTAGTCACCGGAGACTTTTCGCACTACTTGGCAAGGCTATCTCGCGAGAGTTGCCGCGTCACTTCTAAACACCTCTGCGGGAGCGGCGGGCAGTGCAGCCTCGTGGGCAGACTGAGCGAGCCGGAGAACGAGCGGAAGCCCGGACGGCCACAGCGGTGCGGGGGCGGCGTCGGCGGCGGCGGCGGCGGGCGCGCACGTGCGTCTGGCGGCGGGGCCAGCCCGGCCCCCGCGTCGGCCTATGGCTGCGCCGCTGGCCTCGCGCGCCAGTAGCCGCACGGACGCCGTCGCGGCAGCACGGCCGTCCCGCGACACGAGTGCGCGAAGCGGGTCCCGCGGTGTGGCAAAGTGCTCCGAGGTGGTCGTTGACAGTGCCGGCGTTGATGGGCGTGCCGAGTGCGACGACGCCGGGTGTGGCTTCTGGTCGTACGTGCGTGCCTCTGGCGCCCATGGCCGCGTTCTTCACTGGGTGAGTACCCGACTCCTCCACCCATCTGCGCCTCCTCACTGCAGCCACAATAGATATACGGACGTCTGGTATCGGGACTGCACACCTGCGATATATATTCGTGCTGGCTAAATTGAAAACACCTCCCCATGACGACACTGTACTCCAAATATTCGTGTTTACTTTATGCTTTTGCACTGGTTGGTCAAAGATCGTGGTGTAAAATAAAACTGGATGACATTCGATATCAGGTTACTGACACTGAATTTGTGCGAAACATATCAAATTGTCAAATGATGGCGAAGTAGTGAGGAAGTGTTATGAACTACCCAGTATTCTCATTATGCACGTTCTCGCGTTGGAATTACGTGGACAATTCAGAGTTCATGGCATAAAAGGCAGTTTGGCGAAACTCAGTACCTGTGTACAAAGACTGACTCGCTGCGGAGATCCAAGATTTTAAAATATTGTACGTGGATCGAGCAGCAACCGTGTGATGAACTCTTCTTGTGGAAATAGTAAACAGCCAGTCAGTTTCAAAACAGAATTTTTATTAAAACACCTGTATACTCCGGCCGGAGTGGCCGATCTGTTCTAGGAGCTTCAGTCTGAAACCGTGCGTCCGCTACGGTCGCAGGTTCGAATCCTGCCTCGGGCATGGGTGTGTGTGATGTCCTTCGGTTAGTTAGGTTTAAGTAGTTCTTAGTTCTAAGGGACTGATCACCTCAGATGTTAAGTCCCATAGTGCTTTATTATAAATACGTCCCCTTCGGAAGGAAGTATTGGCAGCTGGGTCACATGTTATGGCAGAGGTACATTTAAATATAATCGAAAGGAGTCAGTCAGACATAAAAATTCATCTCTATAATAATTAAAACACGCGCTAGCTATACACTGATGAGGAAGTAACAAATGACAACATTGTTGAGCATATTTTAATTAGTACGGAGATAAAATTTTGACTGAAGCCTTTCGGCTTTATTTCAACGTACTTCTGTCATAACATGTAACCCAGTTGTCAAAATTTCCGTCTAAAAAAAGTTCTCATAAACGTTGAATCCATTGTACAGGGGATACAATAAACCTTAGACTTCGCAACCGAATGGCTGTTTCGTATTTCTACAAGAAGGCGTACACGATTATCTAATCTCGATGAAATACTGTACAACTCTCATTGACGACGCTATGTTGCCATAATGCGCGTTTTCTTTTTAGGCTTACACTGATTACTCAAAGTTCACGACTTAAAAATGAACTGACGAAATTCAAGGTGAAGGTGTGGAGAGTGACTCTGTGCGAAACATATCAAATTATGTACTAGCGGCGAAGTAGTATGTAAGTGTTATTAACAAACGTATCCTCCAAATAAGGGCATTTTTGGTTTGGAAATACGTAAATAGTTCATAGCTCATGATGTAACAAGTAATTTGATGACACTCGAGACCAGGGACTCAGGACTGACTTTCATCGAAACATGTCATGTTTCCTAACATAGACGAAGTGCTATGTATGTTTTCTTATAGAAGTTGTGTTTTCATTGTGCGTCTTTTCCTTTGGGCATTTGCACTGATAGATAAGTGTTCGTGACGTAAATAGAAAAATTTGAAGAAATTCTGTAAACTTGTTAAATTTTATCTCAATACAAGAATGAATTAACTAGCTCAAATAAAGAAGCCAATTTCTCTCCTAGACAGGCTACTTTATTCTCGAATGAAGTCGTCTATTATCTCGTCAGACTAGCTACATTCAGCTCTGTGGCCCTTTTAGAAGCCCACAAAGCATCATATACCTAGTAGAAATTACGCACTCATAGCAATCACACGGCACGCAATTTGTATAGTAATTAAAAATAACGAAAATGTGAGGGAATTGATTTTCAAGTGTAAGGCAACTAGTTGCAGTAAGAAATTGTTTCACCATTTACGTATTTCTTATTTTATTTCTTTTTAAATTTTTTTCCGGCTGCGAAACTCAGTGGGATGAACTAATCACGCAGTAGGCTACCCGAGTAGTTACAGACCACACCCACGACGAATGTTACATAATACAGGCAGAAAACTACTTAGACTAATAATATCAAAGCTAAAAAAACTCTGCCTAGAAAAGAAAACGTGTTATTGAATGTTTTTGAGGTGCATGGAGAGCCACTGAGAAGAGAGAGAGAGAAAAACAAAAACGGACTACAAAGACAAGGTGTGATAGGCTATATGACAAAGGCATACTGGCAATGTTTTCACTTTACACATCTGCGAGCGGAACAGAAAACGATGACTAGGAACGGTACAAAGTACTGTCTACCGTTAGTTTACAGTGTCTTTTGGAAAGCCAGAGCATACTGATTTGGAGTGTTTAAGATTTGCAATGGCAAATTTCGCAGAATTCAAAACGATGAAAATAAAATGGACAGAACAACAGAGCGAGATATCACTCTATTCGCCACCTAGGAAAACAACAGGGTACCGACAGTATGAACTTCATTGTTTGCTTATTTCACGCCCCTTTTCGCGGAACATTCCTCTCCAACAACAAACGTCATAGAGCTGTATTTCACCTTTGTAGGGGAGTCAGGTACCAATAAAAGGAATATAAAAATGCGAGGAAAAAGTCGTTATTGGTGTTTTGCATAGCTATTATTGTACACGAAGATAAGTTTTTGATTATTATATTATCCCAGGCATATCCGGAAAATGTGAATAACATCTTTCTGTACCTAAAGAAATGACAAATCAAGAATTAACTGCATGTCACAGTGCTAGATCAGGTTACGGTCAAGCTTCCTGTCGTATTCTATGAGTTACCTGCATCCTTACAGAATCACGACCAACGACTGTTACTCAAACCATGAATTACTCTTTCTTAGCTGAAATTTAAAGTTTGATAAATTACAGTAAATTGGGGTAACTTAACTTCTTAATTAACTATTAGCAAGTAAAATTTCTACGAGTATCTGTATATTTTACGCTTCTCAGTAGGCATTTTCACAAAGTAACTCAAAAAAGAACGGAAAATTTAGTTAAAATATTAGACTTCTATAAAAACTGTCTAGCGGCATTTGCTCTTACCGCGTTTCTTTATTTAGTTGCCTCGAGTTAATCATTAAATTTCTGTTCGGATGGGCTGCTAGACTGATGATACGTGAAGGCCTGACAAGGATATGGTATCAGTACTTCATCGAAGTTGTCGTAGCCAGAGAGTCGGTTAATAGCACGAGAGAGATGTTTCACACTGTAATTAGACAGGAATGTGCTTCAGGTAATGGAGACACTGCGATGTAACGTAGCAGGAATCGTCATTTACAACAGTAACTGAATATGTGCAAACATGTTCCTTTAATTATTTACAGATTTTACGATTTCCTTTTGGGATGTAAATCCGTTATCTCGTATTGTAAATATTTCTTTCTGTAGTCGAAAGACCGTTGCTCGTTTCCAGGATCCACATTTCTGAAGCAAAGTCTGTATTGGGCGCCCTGTGTTCGGCATGAATGAGCGCTGGTATAAAAGCGCACTCCAAACAGACCGGAATGCTGTGGAGGACAATATGAAAGCGAAGAACAGGTGCCAGCAACGGTAGTGCGCTGGTTCCTTGCTACGGATCACCTCTCACTGGAAAGCCGTGAAATATGCAGCTGTTTCCGCTATCACATGTCATTCTTCAAGGCACAAATTTCTGTTGTCAGTTTTTTAGCTAGTAACTACTTCACTACTACTGTTCACTTTCGGGCCCTCTTGGATCACATCATAGACAACAAAGGGTTGGTCAGAGTTTTCTGTTAATCTTTCCGTGTCCCTCATATTACCTGGCCTCACAGAGAGGGTATTTTCTTCTTGTCATCAAACTCAATAAATCAAAAATTGTATTCTTCAGTCTAGCCAACTGAATTTTCTGTGTAAAAAAATTTTCAACATTTTCTTTTATTGTGCTACAGTGTTTCATATAGGTCTTCTTTTTTCACTGTTGTGCTCCATTTTTTCTGTCTCAGTTTTAGTTCTAATCCTCTATTCTTACAGCTACAATATCTTTCTATTAAATATGGTTGTTTCAATTTTTAACATGTCCATAGGATTATAGCCTGATTTTTCTCGAATCCGAGTAAATGCTAGGATACTTTCGAATTTTCTTCTTTCGCCTTACTTTGTATTTACGGTCTTTAGTGTATTTTGGACCTATAATTTTTCTTATGATTTTTGTTCCATGCTGTTTGATTCTTCAATATTTCTCTTTCTGTTTAAAACATTTTAGTTGAAGAAACACACTTTTGACGACCGTTTAACACATTGTTCTCTGTAGTTTGACATGCACTTTTTGCTTCCAATTCCTTTCGTAAATATGAAGGCTGTTTCGAGTTTTTGGCAAAGACTTTCATACCTTTTTTTTGTTCAACATTCTTTAATATCACCTAAGTATTTGAAAAGACTCTCTCTATAGACTTTTCTGTATTTTATTGATAGAATATGTGGTTCCGGATAACAGTAATGGTGATTTGTGACGACGAGGTATCGATTTAGTCTTGGCTTCTCAATTTCGTAACTAGAATTACAACAGTAATGATATCGTCGCTTTAGGGAGTATTGAATTCATTGCTGGTACGAAAAATATACCCTGTTGGTTTCTCACATTTCTGTATCTGTTAAGCATATAACAATTCTTGTATTAATTAGTACTATTGACATGTATTGTGAAAGAAGGCGAATTAGGGTGTTCAGTACTCATTAGGGTATTAAATGTAGCCTTATAGGAACGGTGGGCAACGGCCTTTCCACAGTGGGTACACCGGTTCCCGTCAGATCCCGGAGTTAAGCGCTGTCGGGCGTGGACGGCACTTGGATGGGTGACCATCCAGGCTGCCATGCACTGTTGCCATTCTTCGGGGTGCACTCAGCCTCGTGATGCCAATTGAGGAGCTACTCGACCGAACAGTAGCGGCTCCGGTCACTGACAACCATCATAACGACCAGGAGAGCGGTGTGCTGACCACACCTCCCTCCTATCCGCATCCTCAGCTAAGGATGACACGGCGGTCGAATGGTCCTGATGGGCCACTTGTGGCCTGAAGACGGAGTGCTATAGTAACAGTGTTTAGGGGAATTAATCGACGTAGTTGTAAAAGTCTTCTGTGTCGCTTGTGTATCTAACGGGGGGTATAGTTTTAGAAACATCAACCCTCTTTCTGTATATTTGAAAATAGTGCCTGTCTTAGATTGCAAATCTTTGTTTCTCAATTTTTTTAGGTACTACGACGGCGAACATTGACGAATAGGAATGTTTCACGCGAAACGAAGCCTTGTTGAATGAGGTGATTCTCCTCTTTAACCTGTTGACAGCGCAACTTATACGAATTCCCCCTGTCTGTGCAGTGGCTGTGCGGTCATTCCTAGCACACAAGGTGCCGGAAGCGCTGAGCAAATCACAGGGCCACTTCGTACGACTTCCTACGTTGCAATCTAATCATCGGAACTGTTGGGCGAAAAAGGAAAGCACTAGTCTCAAAGCTAAACGGAGAATTTTATATCAAACACTGCTTAGTCCTCTTCGACCCTGGCGATTTCGTGCACTGATGAACTTTAGTCCCCTTTAGGGAGCCGAGGTCACGACTTTAACAGCTACTGGGCACGAAATTCAGCCGTGAAGTGCTGGCGTGCAACCTGTGGGTTAAAGAGGGCGGTAAAGGAGGGGAGGGCGTGAGAGATATCGTGGCTTTGGTCTGTCAGGAACACGGAGTTCGCTATCGGAAATGCAGTAAGTGATCATGTTATTCGTTGCTCCTAGTCAGGCTAATAGCGCCAAAGCACGTACATTAAGTTATAGTGGTTATCTGGCAAACTCAAACATTGCTACGGACTTAGCACCACACTTGTTGGAGAAAAACACACACGCGCATGAAAGCGATTTGTGCTTTACATGCGTATTGATTATTTAACCAATTGTGATGTGGAGCTTGAGGCTTGTGATATGTACGGATAATGAGTCTTTGATTATGAAATACGTATGTGCACGAGATATTTCATGTACTCAGACTATCTACAAACCAATGTCACAACTTTTGTGGGTGTATTACAGGTACTTGAAAGATGAGAAACATTCGAAATCAGTTAATAGCTTGTTGCGGGCGTGTTTTCTTTCCTAAACTACTACGAACTTGATGTAGTGATGTACGACTACTGCAATATGGAACTGTCTGCGTAGTATGTGTTACACGACAAAGCAAGCTATATGCTTGGCCGCACAAGAAACTAACTTGGTTATGTGACTGCCGTGCAAAGCAGCGCGCATTCTTGTCTTGTTGCGCAAGCCTGGCTAGTGAGCGCGGAAAAAGCCTTTCTAGACATCCGCGACAGCATGCCGGACGGGTTATTAAATTTACTAACGGTGAGAAGGAGAAAGGAAAGTGAAGCGTGTGAGCAACATTATAATGTTGGATAAGTTTGTTAATTACACAAGATGCTAAGCGGACTGTCATTCACGTAGAAGGAAAGTACAGTCACTCCATGTGAACTGAGGTGACTCCAGTCGAGGGATACCGATATGCACAAACACAGATGGCGGTAGTGTTGCGAACACAAGGGTAGTGCATTGTTGGAGGCGTCATTTTTATCCGATGTGGTTCATGAGAAAGGACTATGGCTGCGCGACGGGGATCAAGACACTCTGAAGGCTGCATTGGAGTAAGAGCTAGACGGATGGAACATACCATTTCGGCAGTCGTCAGGAAATTCAACAGTCCAAGTTCCACAATGCCAAGGGCGTGCCGAGAGTATCAAATTTCAGGCATTACCTTTCTCCACGGACTGTGCTGTGGCCGACGGCCTTCGATTAACGACCATAAGCATCCGCGTTTGCGCAGGGCTGTCAGTGCTAAGAGACAATCAACTTTGCATGAAATAGCCACGGAAATGTGGGCCGTACGACGAACTCATCTGTTAGGACAGTGCAGCAATGTTTGACATTAATCGGCAACAGTAGTAGATGATCGACTCGAGTACCTTATCTAACAGCATGATATTGCCTCTCCTGACCTCCTTATCTTATCTGATGGACCTGGACTGGAAAATCGTGGCCTGTTCAGATGAGTCTGGATTTCAGTTGGTAAGAGCTGACGGTAGGGTTCGAGTGTGGCGCAGACCCCACGAAGCTATGGACCCAAGTTGTCAACAAGGCACAGTGCAAGCTGGTGATTGCTTCATGACGATGTGGGCTCTGTTACATGGAGTGGAATGGGTTCTCTGGTCCTGCTGAACCGATTACTGGAAATTATGTTCGTCTACTTGTTCCTACAAAACTATGGACTTTTCACCGATGCCAGAGCGTCGTGTCACTGGGCCACAGTTGTTCGCGATCGATTTGAACATTCTGGACAATGCGAGCGAAATATTTCGCCAGCCAGATCGTCAGACGTGAATTACATCCAATATTTACAGGACATAGTCGAGAGTCAGTTCGTTCACAAAATCCTGAAACAGCAGCACTTTCGTAATTACGGACGGCTATAGAGGCAGCATGGCTCAGTACTAATGCAGGGGAAGTCCAACGACTTCAGTCCATGTCAGCCAGTGGTTTATTTAGAGCTGGTTTTACAAAGAGCATACTGTAAATAAAAGCTGCTGGAGTGCTCTAGTGCGAGTAGTATTGTCAAACAAAAGCGATGGTAAATGTTTAACTATTGTTCTATGTAGGGCGATGGCATACAGACGTTTAGCGAGTGACATAAATCTTCTGTGAAGTTTATAATTAACTGAAGTCTGTGGGTATAACTATGTACTACACTTCTGCATTACATTATGTCAACTATTGAGATAAATTTCAAACTACAACGGGCCTTATGTTCAGTTCTGTTTATGTTAAGCCTATACGAATAAAGAAAAAACCATTCTTGGAAAAATGAAAAGCCGCGCGGGATTAGCCTAGCGGTCTAAGGCGCTGCAGTCGTGGACTGTGCGAATGGTCCCGGCGGAGGTTCGAGTCCTCCCTCGGGCATAGGTGTGTGTGTTTATCCTTAGGATAATTTAGGTTAAGTAGTGTGTAAGCTTAGGGACTGCTTCAGCGCTTGCAGACAGCTCACTAGGCAACATTCCCAAGTGTCCATAAACGATCTTGATCAAATTTGGTGGATGTGTACAGCGGGCAAAATAGCGCCATACGTATGTTTTGCTTGTACCCAGCTACACTTTTAATGGGTAAAACACACTCTGAAAGATAATTTGGAATTTTAGTGGAATTTTGTTGTAGAATACTTAGGTGTAGAATATCTTCGAAACGATGATACATAAAAAACGTTTTTCATATAAAAGTTGACAAGTAGTCAATGTTCTTGAAAACCGTGTAGTCAACTTTTCTAACAATTTGAAATTTTGCAAAATACCTCATCAGCAATAATTAATTTTGAAAAATGAAACATAAATTAAAGAGGGTTTGAAGCCATGTACCCAGCTGTGAAATACAGTTGGTTTCTTAAACAACAGTTTTGGAAAGTAATCTATCTACTGCGGGCTGTCTGAGTATTTGCAACATTAATTACTATCCTAATTGTTTATTTTGATTACATTTGTTATACGTTTTAAATTCCTATTTTAAGTTTTACATTACTGCTTTTTTGATTTCTTAGTTTAGCGTTCCACACAGGTTTATTGGTTTATTGGAAATGACAAGTATCTCATTATTATGGTAGGAAATAATTACAATAAAAACAATCTGTAAAGAAATGCTTAAGACATAACGTTTTCTTAGACCACGCACATAGAATGAACGAAATTTCTTCAGATAATATACACGACCGAGAAGACAATACAAAACAAAATTGTGCAGGATTTCAAATTGTCGCAGGTGATCCTTTAATGGCCCTGACTTGTGGTACACATGTTTCAGTAGATTGGTAAGCCTTCGCAAAGAGAATAGTTCTGACGACTGAAGCTTGATTATAGTGTTTCTCAAGTGGAGAGTGACATTACAATTCAACTGAACTACATCTGAAAATCCTCTCATAAAGTTTTTCCAAAATCTAAAGCTGTATACGTTCCAAAGCTGCAGCTGTGCCATCGAGCCCTTTGGGATCAACAAGTTCCTTGTCATCTGGTATGATGCTTTAAACGGTTCTTTCACAATGACCACGGCAAGAATCTAGGAATAACACACACATTTCTCCATCTGTGGAAAAGGAAACATTTTTAAATATATTTCGATATTGTCAGACCTTTGTTTACCAGATTTCGACGCTGTCAGGAGAACATTCGGGGCTTCGAACAGAGATTCTCGAATTCTCGGTCCAAACTCAGCATTAGGTTCTTTTAAAACTATGAAAAGTCATGCGGTCAGTGTGAAAAAAAAACCGTTTTGACCGTCTTAGCGGAGGACAAGAAATATCTGGTGCTCCCAAAGATCTCGATGGCACAGGTAACACCGTGGGACGTATACGGCTTTCGATGTTGAAAGAACGTTGAGAGATCTTCAGATCCTGGTCTCTTGAATGTTTATTATGTTAATATCCACTTGAGAAACAATACAAGCGAACAGCAGTCACTAGTACACAACCAGTTCCCTCGCCAAGGCTTACCCATGAATTGAAATACGCCTGACGCAAATCAGAATATTTAGAGAATCAGCCTTGATAATTTGAAGTCCTGTAGTTGGTTTTTTATATTGTCGCCACCGCCGTGTATATTACGTGAATAACTTTCATTCAGTTCTATGTGCATTGTTTAAAAAAAGGTTACATTTTATTCATTTCTTTGCAGTTTATCATTATTGTATTTACTTTTATGATAATAATAATTAATTACTTTTTAAATTAACACAGTATACGCATGTGAAACAATAAACAAAGAAAAAAAACATGAAATTAAAATTTAAAACATAAAACAAATAGAAGGAGAATAAATAGTAACAGTAGTCAGTATTTCGATAGTTTAATTAGATATGTAGGAAATACTGCGACAGTACATTGTGTAAAGCTATCTTCCAGAAATAGTATTTAAGGAAGGGATGTAGGTGGCTTGACATTTCATTAATTTATGTCGTAACAAAAGTTTTCATTTCTCAAAATTGATTAATGTTGGTGGGATACTCAACAAAATCTCAAATTGTTACAAAAGTTGATGATACACTTTTCAAGAACATTAATTAAATTTCAACTTTTATATGATTTTTTTTATATATCATCGTTTCCTTACACACAAAATGCCGAATTATCTTTCGGGTTGTGTTTTACCCCTTTAAAGTGAAAATGGGCACAAACAAGAAATACTTATTGCAGTATTTTGTCCTCTCTACACACTCGCCAGGTTTCATAAGGCTCGTTTATTGACACTTGGAGAGTATTCCCTTACCAGTGCAGTATGCTGAAGACTACCTTGCAGCTGAGCAGTCGCTGTTTGCAGAGAACTAAGAGCTGTATCAGTCATAGGACATAAAGTTGCACGCATCAAATTGTACCGAATTAGCATTTCTGACAAAGTCTTAATAAATGTTATTCCTTGCTTCTTTTAGTGACAGAACACCTTCGTTTTAGCGCCGCCTTATCAAACAAGTGTTTGTTTTGGCAAATGTGCTAATCGGCCACCACTGAGGTACAACAGCAGGAAAACAGCTTTCTGCTACCGTTAGCGTTTTAGCTGAGTTAATAGTAGCATTCTGTTAATACACTGACACACAAACACTCGCGCGCGCGCGCACACACACACACACACACGCACGCACACGCACACACACACAGACACACACACACACACACACACACACACACACACACACACACACACACACACTTGTACGCGCACGTGAACTCCTAGATTTTGTAGCTGGTCGTCAGCAGTGCGAACGGTCGTGAATTTAATCCTGACAGATGAAGAGAGGGTAGACTACACGTTACCAATAAAGGACTCAGCTACGTGCGATGGATTAACGGCTCGACCTTCCACCGCTCGTCGCGTGGATCCCATCTAGTCCAGCGCAGCAGCTCCGGAACGCTTGAATTATTTGTGGTCCTTAAGAGCATTCCGTGCTTCATTTCACCGAGTGGTTCCAGGTCTGCCGCGGTTTTCCTGTAGCCTCCGTCTTCGTATCTCCTCCAAGGGTGAAATGCTTCAACTGAGCCCTCTGTATCAGAAAGTGGGGCTGAGTGTGAAGACAAGAAGCGAGTATTTTCAGATCCACACATCGTAATCCACTATTAGTACTACGTTACACGGTCTTCTTTGACATTTTACCCATCCTCAGCAGCTGTAGTGTTTTATCGAAATAATTAACAAATAGCTGCATATAATAAATACAATTTCTTAACAGGTTTCTGCTACTTAGTGTTCTTCAGGAGGTTATAACTATCCAACTATTTCTGATGAAGGACACTAAGTTCCTGAAACCGATCAATAAATTAAAGTCAATTTATGCAAATGATTGATGATTATTTCGATATAGCTCTTCCTTACTTCTACACTATTGGCCATTCAAATTGCTACACCAAGAAGAAATGTAGATGACAAACGGGTATTCATTGGACAAATCTAGTATACTAGAACTGATATGTGATTACATTTCCACGCAATTTGGGTCCATAGATCCCGAGAAATCAGTACCCAGAACAACCACCCCTCCAGGGAACCCGGGTTCGATTCCCGGCGGGGTCAGGGATTTTCTCTGCCTAGTGATGATTGGGTGTTGTGTGATGTCCTTAGGTTAGTTGGGTTAAAGTAGTTCTGAGTTCTAGGGGACTGATGACCATAGCTGTTAAGTCACATAGTGCTCAGAGCCAACCACCTCTGGCCGTAATGATAGCCTTGACACGCCTGGACATTGAATCAAACAGAGCTTGGATGGCGTGTACAGGTGCAGCTGCCCATGCAGCTTCAACACGATACCACAGTTCAACAAGAATAGTGACTGGCGTATTGTGACCAGCCAGTTGCTCGCCTACCATTGGCCAGACGTTTTCAATTGGTGAGAGATCTGGAGAATGTGCTGTCTAGGGCAGCAGTCAAACATTTTCTGTATACAGAAAGGCCCGTACAGGACCTGTAACATGCAGTCGTGCATTATCACGCTGAAATATAAGGTTTCGCAGGGGTCGAATGAAGGGTTGAGCCAAAGGTAGTAAAACATCTGAAATGTAACGTCCACTGTTCAAAGTGCCGTCAATGCAAACTAGAGGTGACCGATACGTGTAACCTATGGTACCCGATACCACCAAGCCGGGTGATACGCCAGTATGGCGATGACGAATACACGCTTCCAATGTGCGTTCACTGCAATGTCGCCAAACACGGATGCGACCATCATGATGCTGTACAGAGAACCTGGATTAATCCAAAAAAATGTTTTTCCATTCTTGCACACAGGTTCGTCATTGAAAACACCATCGCAGGCGCTCCTGTCTTTGATGCTGCGTCAAGGGTAACTTCAGCCATGGTCTCCGAGCTGATAGTCCATACTGCTGCAAACGTCGTCGAACTGTTCGTGTAGATGGTTGTTGTCTTGCAATCGTCCCCATTTGTTGACTCAGAGGTCGAGACGTGGCTGCAAGATCCGTTACAGCTATGCGGATAAGTTGCCTGTCATCTCGGCTGCTAGTGAAACGATGCCGTTGGGATCCAGCACGGCGTTCCGTATTACCCTCCTGAACCCACCGATTCCATATTCTACTAACAGTCATTGGATCTCGGCCAACGCGAGCAGCAATGTCGCGATACGAAAAACAGGATTCGCGAAAGGCTAAAATCCGATCTTTATTAAAGTCGGAAACGTGATGGTACGCATTTCTCCTCCTTACACGAGGCATTACAACAATGTTTCACCAGGTAGCTCCGGTCAGCTGCTGTTTGTGTATGAGATATCGGTTGCAAACTTTCCTCATGTCAGCACATTGTAGGTGTCGCCACTGGCGGCAACCTTGTGTGAATGCTCTGAAAAGCTAATCATTTGCATATCACAGCATCTTCTTCCTGTCGGCTAAATTTCTCTTCTGTAGCACATCATCTTCGTGGTGTAGCAATTTTAATGGCCTGTAGCGTATAATTACATTTTTTTTAATTTGGTGTACCGACCTGCAGCGAGCACAGTTTTACGCAAGTTGTACATTGCGTGAGGAAAAGAAATTCATGTAAGCAGATACAGCGTACGTAACAGGTGATCTATATCATGCTAACTGGCAACAAATACAATGATTGAAAAAAAGAACGTTAAAATTACTGTAAAAACAGAAAGTGTGACCGGACATTCCAAATCAACTGATATCTCCTCCGCTACTTTTTGAACAGGAGGATCTTTCTCTGCGTTGCGTGCGGGCTTGACACGACATACAAGGAGACAGGCATGGACAAGGTTGAAAAAGTTGCCATGGGAGCGAGAAATTTTGGTTTGTCACCTCAAACTTAACGAAACTCTCCCTCCATTATAAAGAGCAGAGGAATAGTTTCGCTGGCGGGCGTGTTTTCGTATCCCATCTGGCTGAAGTTGACGTTCTTGAGGGAGCAACTCTGCCTGGTCTTGGAAGGAACGCGTTAGACTATGTTAGTTTTCTATTATTTTATTTCGGTTGTGTAATAGAAACGTTTTGTGGTTAATCTATTTCACAGTAATTCTGGATGAAATTGAAGATTGCTAGGATATTTGTCAGACGTTAGGCAGTGCTACTTCCTTACTCTGTCACATTGTCATACGGTACAAAACAATAATTAATACAAGGTCTTCATTCCCATGTGCATCTGCGATGAATGCGCTAGAGTAACATTTGCCATCTTATCACAAAACATTGTTGGCTCTTTCACATCGTGTGTAATTTTGACATTTTTAACCGAATCTTAAACTACTGCATGTTACGTGAGCCGTTCGTTGTTGTTCTATATGTTTTGACTGTAATTTTACAATCCAAATTGAACTATTTGACTTTGTCTCAAGAAATAAAAGTATTATTGTAAATTATGGGAGTATTTCACCGCTTATGTAAAAGTACACCGAACATTTCCGGGACTTTCCCCACACCGCAACGTGCATTATGAGAAAGCGTAGGAGAGGTTACATAATACACTCTTTCAGTAATTAATCACGTCGACATCGATTCTTGTGCAATGTGTTCGAATGCTTTGTGCTCACCACCAAGACACTTTGAAACACCTCGTCAAAAAGCAGGTTGACACAAGGTGTCTGTTTCTTGTAGTAAGGTTTATATCAGATTTTCGATAACTTTCTTTTCAAAATTCTGATGGTAAAGTTCCTACATCAACGACGTAGTACATATTATCACAGTGATATAAATAAATTCCGATAGTAAAGTTACTACATTAAAATGTTGTTATTCAGATCATGCAGTTCGTTTTCCTAGTTACAATGAGCTAATTAGTTTCGTAGGAAATGATGACAATTAATAGTTTTTCCTGTCTCGAAATCTGGTACGTCTATCGACAGGGAAAAATCTTATGTGCTAATAGGTAAATATGGGAGGAAAGACCAGTGTCAAATTAAGGAACTATCTTTCCTCGTTACAGCAAAATATCTACATGAGCCAAAACTTTATTAGTTTACCAGGTAAGCCAATTACAGCCAAAGTACTGCAAATTTCTAGGATATGTTTGAGATACATTTGATCGTATGGTTTTTCTTAATCTATTGACATCCACATTTGTGAGCAAGGGCTTTGATTAAAAATGACTAAATTTAAATTTTAATAAACAAGATCAATCACATGGTCATATACCTGGGATTCCGAATGCGTAGGCACAAATTACTGCTGAATACTTCAGTAGCTGCTGCTCATACAAATAAGATAAATACAAAACATAATAATAATCCACTCAGCCATCGAAAGGCAAACATTTTTAGCTATAGAACTTGCAAACTATTAAAAGTTAATCAAGTTTACAGTGATACCCTGGAACGATGCTTTGTTAAGGCCAAAGTCAGCGCCATTTTCAGTCAGTCTCCGCTTTCGGTCATTCTGTTTGGTGTCAGTCTATTCTCATTCTATTCTTAGTCTCCATGTGGTACAGCTTCAGATTAGCCAGTCTTTATTTCACCCACCCTTCCGTTTAATTCAAGCTGAAATTTTTTTATAATTACTACCTAATTATAAATGTTAGAGACTGTAAGAGACCTAGTCATCACCTACAGGATCTTAAAGACGTGATCAAAAGGAGAGCTTCTGTAAAGTTTGGAAGGTAGGAGCCGAGATATTGGTAGAAGTGAAGCTGTGAGGACGCGGTGTGAGTCGTGATTGGGTAGCTCAGACGGTAGAGCACTTTCCCGCGAAAGGCAAAGTCTCGGCCCGACACACAGTTTTAATCTGCCAGGAAGTTTCTTACATGATAAAAAATTGGTAAATTTCCAATTCTGAACTTCCGAAAAAAACTTCTGGTTACATCCTAAAATAGCACATCCAGGTGTTGATGCAGCTACCAAAGCTTATTACGTAACAGGTAGGACTAGTTTACGTAACTACCTGCCTTCTCGTAAGTCGTTATTGTGTCTTCTGTTTCATAGGGCCGTGACTTACCTGTTAGATTTTAATCACTAAGCCAACAGCAAAGGGAGTCGACGTGAGGGAGTAATGCGAAAATTGTTAAATTTAGCGACATCTTTCTATGACAACAGCTCTAACAGTTAACTCCCAACTGTGACAATGTGATTGTTTTTAGCTAGGTTCGTAAGTTGTTTATGTGCAACACAGCCACGGCATTTCACTAGCAACTGTTCGGCCGAAGTTGTTCTCGCCCGACGTCCCAAATAACCAGTTACAATGACCAACAGCATAGTTGCCTCTGTGTGTGATCCAATGTTTTCAGATTTAGCATCAGTTTCGTCAGGTAATCTACCATCACAATCGTCACTGTGTCCGATGGAGAAACGGCGACAATGTCGTCAGAAATCAAGTCGCAGCTAGTCAGTCTGTGTCTGTAAAATCTACAGGATGAGGCGTGCACGCACTTTATTCAATATGTAAATGTGGCTACAGATATTCGGATTTTCGTTATGACGTATTAGATGCTCCTGCAATCATTGGCGCAGACAAATAGCGAAATTCTGCATGATCCGCTAAAGTTTGGGAACATTGATGCTGTCGAAGACCTCCTGAACGGCTCCTCTCAGCTCAGAAATGGTTTTGGGGTTATTGCTGTACACCTTGTCTTTAATATAGCCCCAAAAAAGGAGTCGCATGTTCAGATCTGGAGAATATGGTGGACAATAGAGGCCCATGCCAGGGGCCTCTGGGTACCCCAGAGACAGAATGCGGTCCTCAAAGTGCTCGTTCAGGACATCAAACACTCTCCTGCTTCGATGAGGTCGAGACCCATATTGCATTAACTACATCTTGTCGAAATCAGGATTACTTTGGATAATGGGGATTAAATCATCTTCCAAAACCTTTACGTACCGTTCGGTAGTCATCGAGCCATCAAGGAATACCGCACCGATTACAAGTGACAGCTGTGCTTTGAGTCCTTTGCAATTTGCACAATAAACTCACTTTGTTCCACACTTAGTGGGAATGAATTTCAGAAAGAGACCAATAAAGTTGTATGTTGTGTACGACTTCGTACACAACG
The DNA here is from genome assembly GCF_023897955.1 of Schistocerca gregaria. NCBI lineage: Eukaryota > Metazoa > Arthropoda > Insecta > Orthoptera > Acrididae > Schistocerca > Schistocerca gregaria. The sequence continues at coordinate 349,527,939 of NC_064922.1, read as the reverse complement.
GTAAATAGTAGTGGGCTACAGAGAGGCGCAGCAACTGTTTTCGTGGGCAAGATGGGTACGAGCAGAAAGTATTAGCTAACAAGTTACCACAGAGAACAGGAAATTTACTTAACTCGTATTTCTCCAACAATACGAAGACTCATTACAAATAATGCAGCAAGAATTGAGTCCAGCTCATACGGCAGCAAGGCAACGGACTTAACGCAGTGGATACACCGGTTCCCATCAGATCACCAAAGTTAAGCGCTATCGGGCGTGGCTGGGACTTGGATGGGTCACCGTCCGGGCCGCCATTCCCTGTTGCCATTTTTTCGGGGTGCACTCAGCCCCGTGTTGCCAATTAAGGAGTTACTCGACCGAATAGTAGTGGCTCCTGTGAAAGAAAACCATCATACCGACCGGAGAGCGGTGTGCTGACCACCCCGCCCCCCTTCCCGCCCCCTCCCCCTCCTATCCGCATTCGACGGTCCGGTGGTACTGATAGACCACTTGCGGTCTGGAAACGGAGTGTTCGAGTGCTTTCATCCAATAGCAGCTAGCTAGGATGAGGCTCGCTATACTGAGCAAGAACTATGGTGTGACGGTGATGAGGCTCCAAGTGCAAGTCGCTAGAGTAGATGGCGCCGGCCGTCCTATATTGCGGCAGCAGACGGCGCTCGTAGACCGAAGCCGTTGGAGACACGGACCAGTGGACGCGCACTATTGGGTCCACCAGAACTCGTGTGACCGCGTCGGTGTCACGGAACTTCTAATTCGGTTACCAAGTTCGCCATGCCCATAGGGTGATACCAAATTTTACACAGCTGTCAAGTTACTTCTCATTTAGACGAGACACACTTGTAGGTAGTCACTTACTCACTTCTCATACCAGACTCGAAAGTCCATTACCGCAGGAACGTATTTTCGCCATCTTGTACCTGACTTGGGCTGTTTCTTACATTCATCTTCAATACCTAGGCTCCTCAAATCAGCCTTCACATTGGCCTCCCATCTACGCCTCGTTCTCCCCACAGGACATTTCACTCTAGGTGCCCTACCAGTACTCTGCGCGCTGCCCTGCCCTCATCCATTCGAGCTACGTAACCCGCCCATCACAGCCTACGTCATTTAATAATACTGATTATAACAGGGCTTGAATAGAGTTCGTGAACGTCTTCGCTATGCAGTTTTCACCACTCTCCGCTAATGTCATCGCTTTCTGCTCCGAAAACTTTCCTCAAAATGTTGTTTTCAAATACTTGAAACGGCTTTGCATTTTACACAGTGAGAGAACAAGTCTCACACCCATACAGCATAACTGGTAGAACAATAGTTTTGTATATTCTAATCTTTAAATTCCTAGACAATATCCGTGATGAAAGTAATCTATTCAGTGAGAAGTAGCATGCCGTTTCCCGCCAGTAATCTCTTCTTCAGTTTGGATTCAATCTCATTTCTCGAAGTGATGTCCACGCCTAGATACTTCAATGTGTTCACTTTTTCAAACTGCATGTCTCCAACTTTTAACATTTTTTGATCTACTGCTGTTGGCATTCTAGTAGTAGCCAGGTATTTTGTCTTCACTTATCCTTAGAAATACGTCTTCAATAGCCTTGATTAACGCATTCGCATGTTCAGATCATCTGCATACACTAATATCTTAATATTTCCATTTAACTCCACACCCTCTGAATTATCTGCTGCCATTGGTACAATATATTCTAGGGCTAAATTAAGAAGTAGCGGAGACAGGGCTTCTCCCTGCTTAACTCCGTTCTTTATTACAAATTCTTCTGACTCCAATTTCCCCACGCGTACTCTACCTTTTGTGTTTTTCAAACTCGCTTCTATAAGTCGAACATACGTCTTTGGTATTCCAAGTTCCAAAAGAGTTCTGTACAATTTTGATTTCAATACTGAATCATATGCTTTTGTAAAATCTATGAAAAGATTATAAACTGGTTTATTTTATTCCCATTTCTTTTCCAAAATTTGACGCAGGATGAATATTAGGTCTATAGTTGATCACAATAGGTACAACTAAGAATAACAGGTGGAAACCGTGGTTTCATAAGGAATGCAAGAAATTGATAGTGGAAAGGAGAAAAGCGCGATTAGATTGGGATAGAATGGGAGACAGAAAACGAGAGGAGTTCTTGAACTTGAGCAGGGAACTTTGTTGTAGGCTACGGGCAAAGAAGATGGATTATTTGAACAATCAAATTACAAAAATGGAAACAAACAGCAAAACAAAAAACATTAGGGAACTTTATCTAGACATAAATGGGTATACGAAGGGCTTCAGGGCTAGGACAAATGCACTTCGAGGGGATGCTGGGGGAATACTGACATACCCCAGTGTTATATTGAGTAAATGGAGGGCGCATTTTGAGCATCTATTAAATGTACACCAGGAAGCAGGAAATGAGCAGGCGTACGAAATACATACAGCAGAACCCCAGATACTTGAGCCAACGTTAAAGTATGTAAGAGATGGAATCAACAAATGGAAAAACCATAAAGCACCAGGATCAGATTTGCATAACTGCAGAATTAGTTAGAAATGGGGGACAGAAATTGGTGGTAGTAGTTCACAAAGTGATAACTGAAGTATGGAACTCAGAGATGATACCTGAAGAGTGGCAGGAGTCGATTCTGTCCCCAATTTTTAAGAAAGGCGACAAAATGGATTGTAGTAATTATAGAGGGATATCGCTATTACCAGTAACTTAAAAAAATTTCTCGAATATTCTGCTAAGCAGGCTTACACCATATGCAGATGAAATTGTGGGGGGATTACCAAGCCGGCTTTCGGAGGACACACTTGTAGGTATGATTTTTTTTCTAGTCCTACATGTCCAGAATGAAGTGCAGCTCGTGGATGGCGTCGCTGCCTTATGATCGCAGGGACCTGGTTCGATTCCTGTATTGCTTGGTGATATTACTCACTCACGGAGTTAATGTTCCTGTTGTCCAAGTCTCGTCTCATATCTATTGACGAGCAAGTCACCAAAGTGGCGTCGAATGAAAAGAGATCCACCAGGCAGTCGAATCACGCCGGACTCTGTCACCCAGCTAATAATGCTGCAAGATCATTGCATTTTATTTTATGCTCAGAGTGTGGGGAATGTCAGTTGTAGAAGACCGAGGCAACGGGCTCTGCTTGCTCGTTACGATTAATGAGGGGGCCTGTTTAGATTCTCAAATACACAGATGGAAAAAACCGCTACACCAAGATGATGGTGTGTGATATAAATGGAACTTGGTAGACGTCTCTTTAAATTTCGCGCCCGTCGCATAAAAGACCCTCTAGTGGTATTATTATGAGGATGCTATCCAGGTTTGCTTTAAATATACGGGGTGATGGTCGTGAGTTACCTTTGGGATTAGACGTCTTGAGATCAGGTTAGTGAAAAATGTCTTTAAAGCGATAGAAAACGCCTTCATCATCACATTAATGAGTTTGAACGAAATTATGTAACAGGTGTACGAAGAGCTTCATGCCCCTTCTGCGATATTACAGAAAGGCTTGCCAGGAATGTAGCCACTGCACAAGATTGCTGCCGGAGGTTGTGACGAGAATGTAGATTCGCATGAAGACAGGGGTCCGGATGACCATGTGGTGCTACCGAGAGAAAAGACCATCGTGTTCGGCGTGTGGCTCTGGTGCATCTAATTGCATCTACAGCAGCAATTTGGACAGCAGTTGGCACCACTGTGACACAAGGACCTGTTACAGATTGGTTACTTCACCGACTACTCCGAACCAGACGTACTGTAGAGTGATCGCCACTGACCCCAAACCACCACCATCTGCGACTTAGTGGTGTTAAGCGAGAGCTCATTAGAGGGCAGGGTGGAGGTCTGTTGTGTTTTCTGATGAAAGCTGTTTCTGCCTAGGTACCAATTATAACGGTATGTTGGTTGGAAAAACGCCAATTGAAGGCCAGCAACCAACATGTCTGGACGCTAGACACACTGGACCTATACCCGGACTTCCGGCTTGGGGTTCGATTTGACAGCAGGAGTACCCTCATGTTTATACAATTCACCATGACTGCAAATTTATATGTCAATCCGGTGATTCGACTTGTGCTGCCATTCATGAGTAGCACTCCAGGGACTGTTTCCCACAACCCAACATGCTCTACAGAATATCGACATCTTGCCTTGGCCTGCTCGATAAATAGATCTGTTTCCAATCGAGCACATAACGGATGTCATCAGACGACATTTGCAGCGTCACCCACAGACAGCATTAACTGTCCCTGCATTGGCCGATCAAGTGCAACAGGCCTACAACTCCATCTCGCAAACCTACAGCCGACACCTGTACGATACAGTGCATGCACATTCCCATAATTTCATTATTCTACCTTATTTTTTTGCTGTTGCGTTTTTTTGTGTTAGTCGATGATGAACAAAAATCATACAACCGCTACATCGTGAATCGAACAAAGTTTTCAAACGAAACACTTTTATTATCCGTCTGTAGATCGTCATGCTCAAAAAAGTCTGTCATGAAAGTAAAGCGCTTTCCGGGTTTCGGCCAGTTAATCAGGCAGTGTCCGCTCCCGCGCGGCAGATTTTTGAATTTTAACTACCGCTTTCACCAGATGACTGTATATTGGACGTGAATGGTGGGGAGTGGCTAGAGGGCAATGTTCAACGTTACTATGTTATAAATAGCTTATATTGCCTGAGGATGCACCAATAAGTGGTGCGAAACCGGTCGCAGATTTAATAAAAGCCATTCATAGAGCCAGCGCGGAATTTTCTTTGAAAAGTGTCGAAGTTTGACTGTGGTTGGCCGCCCTACAAAACAACATACTCAAATTATGTAAGTTTCATCAAATAAATGATAACAAATTATGTCTTCTTAGTTCGTAATTGACTGAGCGTTTCCTGCGATTACAGGGCGATACATCAGTAATTATCTGAAGACGGTTTCAAGTCGTAATTTTCGCAAAAAAGGCATTCTCAAGCCACCCAATTTCATTATCTTACCTGATAGTACAGGGGTTCCACGATTATAAGTATAAAACAGGTGTTAGGCAAGACAGAAAGAAGCTTCTCCATAAAAATGAGTCTTTTTAAAACAGAATATGTAACAAAGGACCGTGCGGCACATACTCGGTTCAGTTTGCGTTCTTGACGCCCAAGATGAATTCGTCCATGAAGGATCGTGTGCTATTGGTAAAGCTCTGTTATGGGACTGGTTGATGTGCGTCAGTGGTCTATAGAAGTTCCGGAGACTCAAGGACATGGAAAAAGGCATTCACCCGATGACTGCTAATAGTCTTGAGAAAATAAGTACAAAAAGAGAAACTGTTCAGTAGTGCAGTGTAGCAGCGGGAGCAATGTAGTTGATTCTATATATGTCAGAGATGAGGCCACAAAATTGCAGGAGAGGTTGAGCGGTTGTGTGTAAACATGCAGTGCACAGGAAACTGTAAGAGCGCTGGACATGCATGCTAGCGCAGTGTATAAAATTGCACGAGATATCTTGCATTGGAATCCGTAGAAAATCACCCATGTTCAGTAACTGCTTCATGATGACGTTCCGTCAAGAGAGGCGTTAGCTCAGGAACTTCTTCCTTTCATGGAAGTGGACAGTGATTAGCAATGGAACGTTCTGTGGACAAACGACGCTCATTTCCAGCTCCAAGGATATGTGGCACGGTAAACTCGCACGCACATCAACCGGTACCGTTTCATTTCGCAAAGGTAACTTTGTGGTGCTGGTTGACGGTATTGTTTATCGTAGGACCGTATTTCCTGGAGGAGATGAGTCCTGAGGGTCCTGTTACCTGTACGGTGACTGGTAAACGCTACGAAAGGCTTTTGCGTAACGACGTCATTGCAGCCCTAAAACAGCGAGGACGTATCAGTAGGATCATTTTTATTCACGCTGCAAATTGCGCAGAGGCATTCCGGAAATGCTGCAATCACCAGCAGTCATTTCCTTACAGCCTGGCCCTCCAGATCACTTGATCCTGTTACGTGTGATTTCTGTCTGTGGCGTTATCTGAAAGATATTGTATTTAGTGCTCATATTACGGATGCATCTAAAAAATGGTTCAAATGGCTCTGAGCTCTATGGGACTTAACATCTGTGGTCATCAGTCCCCTAGAACTTAGAACTACTTAAACCTAACTAACCTAAGGACATCACACATCGATGCCCGATGCAGGATTCGAACCTGCGACCGTAGCAGTCGCGCGGTTCCGGACTGAGCGCCTAGAGCCGCTAGACCACCGCGGCCGGCACTGACCCAGCTGAACTGAAGGCATGCACAGCACGATGCATTCTGAACGTGACTTCTCGAGACATTCCAGTTGGTTGAGAAACTTGCTGTTTCTCGATTTCCAGCCTGTCATAAAACGTGCGTGAACATGCCTTCCACCAGTCGGAAGACAATTAGAAACCGAAGTCACATTGCATTCTGTCCGCAGCTTGTGGTCGTGCGGTAGCGTTCTCGCTTCCCAAGCCCAGGTTCCCGGGTTCGATTCTCGGCGGGATCAGGGATTTTCTCTGCCTCGTGATGACTGGTTGTTGTGTGATATTCTTAGGTTAGTTAGGTTTACGTAGTTTTACGTAGTTCTACGTTATAGGGGACTGATGACCATAGATGTTAAGTCCCATAGTGCTCAAAGCCATTTGAATCACTACGCTTTCTTAGCGGTTCAAGTTCGCATCTGATGTGGGACGACCTTGCCGTGGTGGATGGTGTTACCTGATAATGCCGCACGTGTGCAGTCATTCACGTTGAACAATGGGGATGGTGTAATGTGGTTCATCTATAATTTGCGGCTGACCCCATTTACACTTACAGTGCCAGATATTGGTTAAATTTTCCTTAATATTTTGGTTTCATGACGTTCCCTCTTGCGTTAATATGCTGTTAGAAATTTACTTCATTCTGAGCAGTGATTCTCTTTCTAGAGCTTTTTGAGACTGTAACTATAATTGTTGACACCCCGTACATTGGCTAATGCCCGTAGCATCTCTGAATGCAACAGCTGTGAATCGAAACTAGTCTTTTGCATACAGCTACACTCTGTTACGGCCCGTACTGATTTTGCCAATGACTCACACACAACCGACAGGTATCAGATTGGTGCCTTACTTTCGTAGTACCTCAGTATTCCTTGACCAAACTATGTCTCTCGTCACTTAGTTCCTGTCCACACTTGAAATGCGAGACACTTCATCCATGTGCTGCTAGCCACTAGCTCCGTGCTCTCTGGAAATTGAGGTACGTTTTTGTCGTCCTCTGCCTCCATTCAACGCTCCAGCATCGCTGCCTGCGTTATCGACAAGCGTTTGCTTACGTGGCGCAAGCGCTCCGGGCCTCAGAGGCTTTCATAAATTGATAGAGCAGTTAACATTTTACGCAGCTGCATTAGGTTATTAAGGAAATGTCCCATTACTGAATTTCGCTACAGCTCATCCTTTTAATTACATGCCATTTACAAATATGAAGATGGGCGCAAAAAAAAGACGTGTAGACAGGCAAAGCAGAACTGCAAAGTTAAATGGGTTACTTCATCGTGAAAATATAATAATTAAGTCCACACCCGTGGATGATTTTTAACGTTTTCGAGATACAACGTACGACCTGTTACACACTGAAGAGCCAAAGAATGTGGTACACCTGCTGAACATCGTGTAGGGCTCCTCTAACACGCAAAAGTGCCGCAGCACGACGTGGCATGGACTCGACTAATGCGTGAAGTAATGCTGGAGGGAATTAACACAACTATTCTTGTGAGGCTGTCCATAAATCGGTAAGAGTACGAAGGGGTGGAGGTCTCTTCTGAACAGCACGTTTCAAGGCACCCGGCCAGTGTGGCCGTACGGTTCTAGGGGCTTCAGTCTGGAACCGCGCGACCGCTACGGTCGCAGGTTCGAATCCTGCCTCGGGCATGGATGTGTGTGATGTCCTTAGGTTAGTTAGGCTTAAGTAGTTCTAAGTTCTGGGGGACTGATGACCTCAGATGTTAAGTCCCATAGTGTTCAGAGCCATTTGAACCATTTTTTTCTTCTTCATGGCACCCCAGATACGCTGAATCAATAACGCTCATATCTGGGGAGTTTGGTGGCCAGCCGAAGTGTTAAACTCAGAAGAGTGTTCCTGGTTCCACTCTGTAGCAATTCTGGACGTATGAGGTTTCGCATTGTCCTGCTGGAATTTCCCAACGTGATTAGACAGAATGCTTACGTACGTGTCACCTGTCAGAGTTGTATCTAGACGTATCAAGGATCCACATCACTCCAATTGCACACGCTCCACACCATTACAGAGCCTCCAACAACTTGAAAAACTCTCCGCTGACATGCAGGGTGCGTGGATTTATGAGGTTGTCTCCATACCCATACATATCCATCCGCTCGATACAATTTGAAACGAGACTCATCCGACAAGGCAATATGTTTTCAGTCATCAACAGTCCAATTTCGGTGATGACGGGCCCAGACGAGGTGTAAAGGTTTCTGTCGTGCAGTCGTCGAGAGTACACGAGTGGGTCTTCGAATCCAAAAGTCTGTGTGAATGGAGTTTCGTTGAATGGTTCGTACTTCGGAATTTGTTGACGGCCCAGAATTAAAATGTGCAGCAATTTGCGGAAGCGTTGCACATCTCTCTCCGGTTGCAGCAATGTCGGAGATTTGATGTTTTATCGGATTCCTGATGTTCACGGTACACTCGCGAAACGGTTGCACGGGAAAATCTCCTTTTCATCGCTACCTCGTAGATCCTGTGTCCCATCGCACGTGCGCCGACTGTAACACAATGTCCTAACTCGCTTAAATGTTGCTAATCTGTCATTGTAGCAGCAGTAACCGATCTAACAACTGCACCAGGTACTTGTCTTCTTATATAGTCGTTGGCGACAGCAGCGCCATATTTTTCCTGTTTACGTATCTCTGTATTCGAATACGCATGCCTATACAAGTTTCGTCGGCACTTCGGTGAACTTTTCAGAGCCTCCGGTCTGAAGATGGTTGTATAGAGTTACCGGATTCAAAATAAATGATTTATTGAGATCTGCACTACTTTTTGTTAAAAAATCATTTACAGTTGCAGATCACATGCGGAAGTGTAATGTAACATTTAAATTTGCGAAGGGTAGGTGGCGTAGGGAGTCGAAAACAGTCGATTACGTGAATATCTCTGAAACATAAGACTACTGAAGCACGAGAACATTCACGAGAAGCTGTGACAGAAAGAGGTTGTATCATGGTCACCAAAAGAACGATTACTCATAACAGTAATAAGTTCGAAGCCGACGGAACTTAAACATGTCCAGAAGGTAGGATTCGGCCGATCACAAGCGGTTGCAAGTCTAGTGCTCAATGGTGCGGTTTTGCATCCGATCACCGCAAAAATCAGTGCTCCAGGAAGCGAGCGATAGTGAGGTGAGCGAACAAATGTAGATAAATTTTAAATGCTGCAAGCTGGGGACTGTACATTCATGCGATGAACGAGGATGATCCCAGCTAGAATATTTGGATACTTGATGATTCACGAAGATAGGGAATTTGCAAGGAAATTTATTTAAGCTGAAGAGACGCAACTAAAACTTAAAGGTGCTATGAACCCCCACAACTGTGTCGACGGGACTTCGCAAAATACTCACGTACATGTGGACAAGGCAATGATTGTGTTGTGTGGTCTGTCATCGGGTGATCTGATATGGCTCAAGATTTTATTAATCCGAGCTATGCATGTGGATTGAATTTTTAACTCTAAAAAGGCAAAGGCTGTCCTCACTACCAGTGAGATAACACACGACCAGTGTAGCCCATGGGTATAAGACGCTATATCGAGTATCCACCTCACTCTCTTCTGTTCACAACAGTGGAGGTGTGGGAGACTGCCAAAGATGACGTGTATCGACAAAAACAATTTCCGACCAACGAGCTACGTGAAAAACTCGTAGCGTCATAAGCGGCCATTAAGCCTCTGATAGCCGTAATTCTGTCTGCAGTTCGGCGCCATTGGCGTTGTTAAAAGGCTGCTGCTAGTCATTTCGAACATACAGCTCCCTCTAGCGACAAAAACTGCAACTGTTTATTATTCAGTAGGGAATACTGACTGTTTCGCTTGCGACTTTCAAAGCTTGCGTTATGCTTTATTCACCTCTGAAAGTTTGTTCCGATTCTCTTTTTCTTTTGCTGTTATAAGAAAGTTCTGTGAATGTCCTGCAGATCACAGAGAGGAGGATGGGGTCTCAGTATTGTTATGTCCTAGCTGCACCGTTTCTTGTGACGTAAAATAAGTACAACTTTATAACATTGTCTCCTGTCACTAGAAATGAGTAAATAATTTTGAAAGATCCCTTTGTACAATTGCCCCTGCTACTTTAATCACTTCTTTCGAAACATCATCTCCGTATAGCTTGCCTTTCTTCACACCTGGAATCGGTTTACACTTCTCGTCCAGCATTGCTACTAGAATCTCATTGTTATCATTGAAATCAATTTGTTTCATATTTCGAGTACTTCAGGCGAAATTAATGATAATGTATCCTTTTATCCTTTTAAAAACCGTTTAAACCCGCGAGAGAAGGGCTCCAATTTTGAGCAGCTAGTATAGTTAACACTGCGCTTTATCAATCTTCGCTCGCGATATGTGGCATGCGCACTAGGTTGCATACTGTCGATGCTAAAAGCAAGAAACCGTCAGAAAATGTTCTCGTAGAAATGCGTGAAGATGAGTCGTGTTTTTAAAAGCAAAGAACACCGGAAGGACGTACATATGCAACCACAGAAGTTACTGTAGACTCTAATCTGTTACAAAATGCATCGTTCTGGTAAGATAAGCGCTACTGAAGTACATTCCCTGCTATCTTGTCATAAGTTTCTCTCGTAACTCTGTTCTGGAGGGAAATGGATCCCACGAGGGTGTTTTATGTACGCCACCATTTCTCCTGAATATGAATGCAGTTCCTTCCTGAAATGAAACTTCACCTTCTTCGTATACTGCTACGATTTCTCACCTCGCCGTTCTCAACCCCCCCCCCCCCCCCCCCCACTGTCTTCAGTGTACAGTGTTGCATTTAGCTGGAGCAGAAGAAGAAGAAGAAGAAGAAGAAGAGTAATTCTTAATCCTCCACAAGGTAAAATTTTATACTCGGTTAAATTATACGAGAGTGGGAACGGGTGGCTGAAAAAAAAATGGCTCTGAGCGCTATGGGACATAACATCTGAGGTCATCAGTTCCCTAGAACTTAGAACTACATAAACCTAGCTAACCTAAGGACATCACACACATCCATGCCCGAGGCAGGATTCGAACCTGCGACCGTAGCGGTCGCGCGGTTCCAGACTGAAGCCCTTAGAACCGCTCGGCCACATCGGCAGGTAGGGTGGCTGGAGAGACACTAGCTTCTCATTGAGATAATATGGAACTATGCATTTACTCAAATTAATTCGCCGCTACCCTCCCCCAGAGAGAAATGTTACATCGTTCTAGGAGCCGTAGTAATCCATTCAAAAAGATATCCTATGATATATATTGAAAGAAGCTGTCAGCGACGTGTTCTACATCGTAAGTTTCAAAATGACGATTCTTCAGCTATTTCTTCAGTCTGGAGGAGCCAAGGGAGATGTATACGCAAGATATTCAGTCTGATAATCACAGCTTCGGACTTCTGCTAGAGTGCAACCCTCTGACAAACGAATCTGTTTGACCAACTTTCCACAATGTTTCATTCTTCAGTTTACCAAAGAATCTGATTCAAAAAAGTTCAAATGTGTGTGAAATCATATGGGACTTATCCGCTAAGGTCATCAGTCCCTAAGCTTACACACTCCTTACCCTAAATTATCCCAAGGACAAACACACACACACACACACACACACACACACACACACACACACACACACACACACACACATGCCTGAGGGAGGACTCGACGTCCGCCGGGACTAGTCGTACAGTCCATGACTGCAGGGCGGAGACCGCTCGGCTAATCCAGCGCGGTTCTGATTCAATACTCCCCACCTTTCAAAACATTCCTGAAGCAGGTAGTTACAGAAATCTTCGTCCTGCAAAGCAGTCACCTCGACTTACTATTTGAGCCATTTCTTTCTTATCTGGGTTCAGGATCATAAACATGGAGCCAAGTTTCATCCTTAGTCACTAACCTAACATCGAAATATTTCTGGATGTTTCAACTCGAACCTTCATCTGTTCACTGTTCAAGCATTTCGTCGCACACTTGGATATAGCCTAAGCTATCGTTAATAATAAAGCTAACATAATCTGTAAGACGGCAAGTATCTCAGGTATCTTTTTAGCTGATATGCGACGATTTTCAAAAATCATCCCGTGGATTGACTCCCGAATGGATTGAGATTGTCAGCCGCCCATTACGGATTACATCTTCTAGCGCCAAAGGCTCAGACACGAAACGAGACAGTTTCGACTGTGCTGTAGAAAAGACTCTTAGCCCTTGTGTCTCTAAGCGATTGTCTTTTGTAAGCTTTACAAAAAAAAAGGAAAAAAAAGAAAAATGTTTACTGACGTCCTGTGACTGGACAGTTTGTCTCTGCCGTTTCACATTATTATCTAAATTAAAAATAATTCTAGGAACAGGATTTATGTAATACTCGCAAGTTAACTTAGTAGTAACTGGAAGAGATCAAAGTAGGGAAGTTCGCAGACATGAGCCTCAAGAGCCCTAGGTACAGGGCATGGTCGAGGTTTACCTCTTTGCCGCACTGGTGCGTTAAATGTCTTACAACAACAGAAAAATGTGCAGATTTCCAAAAAGTATGTACCTTATTCCCAACCAAGGAGTAAGTGAAATATAAGCCCCCATTAAATGTGGTCGTATTTGAAAATTTACCTTCTAAATACATTTATACTAACCAGGCCACTAAGTTGATTGCTGCTCTTAACCACAAATTCTCAGTCGTTTAAACTGCTGTTATGTTAAGATTCGATGTAGCTTTTTGTTTCATAGAGTCATAGTAAAGCATATTCTAAATTGTGGACATAATAAAAAGAATACGCAAAACATATTTGCAAAAGAGCTATATGCAAATTCAAGTTTACTAATTCTTATGGCTATGGAGTAAATAAAATAATGTTAATAAATTTTCATCTAAGAGGTACCAATGAAAATCTCACACAGCAAGTAATGTCAAATACTCTGTGGTGCATATGGTTTTTCACATACTATTTGTCATATATCAGTGAAAAAAATTTTGTTTACAGTAGGTACTTCAGCAATACACGGAAAATATTTGGAACTCAGCTTTTGCCTAACACTCACGTTATTTGATATTATTAATAACTAGCTGAGCATACGGTATTGGCATGGTATGTATTTACTCCCATTTTATGTTGGGCCATCGCCTTCTCCTCCCTCTCCCACACCATCTCCCTCTCTGTCCAGCTGCTCCTGCACCCTCGATCCATATGCTACCTCCCCCTTCGTCCACCTTCCCTCTCCTCCCCAGGGGGCTCACCACCCTTTGCTGCGTTTGTGCTTGGCTACCAAAGGGCCTCAGCCTTCGCAGCACTGCTTCCTCTTTCTGTGAGACACACCTACACTTCGAATGCTTCTTATCCACTCTCACTTTCCGTCGGATGGTCTTTTTGTGCAGACCCTGGTTGGTTTGGTTCATGACTTTGATATTGATTCCTAGTTCCTTTTCTGGCGCTGTCTTCACCTTCTTTTAACCATTATATAGTCCTCATTATTGGGTTTGACCTGTCATAGTTTCCAAATTTTACAAAAGTGTCCTCCGCCTCTGCTGCATTACTCTCTGGTACGCTTCCCACTTTTTCTCATAATATGTCCAAAACTCAGCATGGTAGCCATTCCATTGAGGGGACTGGGGTCTTCGTCTGCAAAATGCTAGCACAGTATCTGCATGGTAGTAGCCCACTGACCATGCATGGATCACACTGTTGGTGGCTGCACTGCACGCTCCCCATTTATGCCACAGAGTATGCGTCCATCATGACTTTGGCACAGGGACTCTTGGCAATGGATTATTGACCAGGTAACTACTGCTGTAGCTGGGTGGCGCCAATGGGGAGAGCCCTATTTGGAGTGGGTGGCACCGTGGTGGATAGTTCACACAAGAAGCAAATTAAATATTCTCCCACTGGTGGCCACAGGGCCCTAGCAGACTTTGAATTTGGAAGGCCTCGTAGAATGCCACAAAGTATGATTCCAATGAGTTTCCTTCCCTTTTCACACAGGACTAGACGACAAGGTGCAAACTCCCCCCCCAACAGCTGCTCTGTACCAGAACTGATGGGAACACCTTTTTGGCTACAAAGACTTTGTTTTTTGTGGAAAACATTGAAGAGAAATACGAGGAAGTTGCAGCCATCCCAAAGTGAAGTATCGTCTCCTCATCATTAAAACTTCATCTCCCGTCCAGTCAAAGGCTCTGCTCTCTTATGAAAAGCTTGGTGACATTCTCATAACAGTCACTCCCACAAGAGTCTCAGTACGATACAGGGCATCATATTTTACCATGATCTTCCTCCGCAGTCTGACGAGGAGCTGTGGGCCAACTTAGAGTGATGGAATGTGCACTTGATCAGTCGTGTCCATAGGGGGCCAATAGAAAACAGGGTTGCTACCAGGTCCTTCATTTCGTCTTTTGAGGGTGATACGTTGCCTGAGTAGATCAAGATGATGACTTATTAGTGTAATGTGAAACCATGTTTTCCTACTCCTATGAGATGCTTCAAGCTTATGAATTTTGGACATTTGTCTTCACATTGCATTAGTACCCCATCTGTAGGGATTGTGGACGTCCACTGCATTCGAGCATTCCTTATGCCCTTCCCCTCAACTCTGTAAACTGCAGTGAGCTCGACTCTCCCTGCTCACCAGATTGCTCTATTTCCAAGCGTGAGAAGAAAATTCAGGAATATAAGTCGCTGGACAAGCTCATGTATCAAGTATGTGCGTCTTCATCCCAGACAAATGACAGCCTTACAGAATGAAATTTCCACTCTGCAGCAGAGTGTGCACTGATATAAAACAGAAAGCAAACATCCCCCAGACCGTGGCAAAGCTATGTTTCCACAGTATCTTTTCTTCCAGGAGTGCTATTTCTGCAAGTTTCGCAGGAGAGCTTCTGTGAAGTTTGGGAAGTAGGAAACAAGGTACTGGCAGAAGTAAAGCTTTGAGAATGGGTCGTGAGTCGTGCATGTGTAGCTCAGACGGTAAACACCTGTCGTGTGAAAAGCGGAGTCCCAAGTTTGAGCCTCAGTTTGGCACCCAGTTTTAATCTGCCAGGAAACTTCGACACAGTATTATGCAACACCTGCAATGTCGTCGCCTTCTCTTTCGACAGTGCCTTCCTCTGTTGTGCCTCTTCCAGCAGACCCTCATAGCTGGCCCCTGATACCTGCTACCGAAGAAGTTGGAGGCCCTTTTCGTGCTTCAACTACACCTACTGTGGGAGCGTTGGTTCGCCACGACCCCAACTTCTATAGCTAGGAAGAGGTACATAGAGACCTGCTGGTCACTGCCAGACGCCAGCTATTGAATGAAGGAACCACGGGCTGTTGGCTATCAGACTTCTCATTCTTGCTCTTTTCCTAAGACTAGTTCAGGTAAACTTTCAAGCCCCATCTTATCAGGAGGAAGAGGACAGAAAGAAGTGCTCTAAGACGAATGATTCTGCAATGGCTCCCACTCCATTGGACTTTGCACATACTCCAAAGGCAGAGATCCTGGTTTTCCTTGAGGCACCAGATCTCTCTCGGGAATTTGCCACAGAACACACATCAGTGGATCCCCTGATGGCTCAGCTGGTTGCAGTACATGACCCTTGGATGTAACCTGCCTCCCTCTCCTGGCCACTTCGTTGGCCGACATGTGATTTTAGCATATTTTTCCACCACCTGACTGAGCTACGGCGGCTGTTAAGCACTTACTCTGTATTTTGTATTGCTTTCCAGGAAGCATGGTTTCCAGCAACTCTGAAACCTGCCCTTCATGGCTACTGAAGTTATTTTGAGAATCCTACCAACTATGAGAGAGTATCAAATGGATTTAGCATATATGTGCTTGGCCTTATATACAGTGACCTTGTGCTTCTTGATAAACCTTTGAAGGCTGTCACTGTTTGGCGGGAGTGAAGCAGCATATCACTCTCTGTAATGTTTATTTCCCTCCCTGTGACGTAATGTTTCAGGATGTAGTGTCTGGCTTAGTCTCCCAGTTCTTTCCTAGTCTTGGGCAACTTCGACAACTCTAACCCTTTGTAGGTGGAACAATGAATACTTGCCATGGTGAAGAAATTGGAAATTTACTCACAGTTTGACCTTTGCCACTTGAACTCTAGTGATCCCTAAACATTTCAGTGTGGCACATGGAACTTACTCTGCAATTGATCTCTCCTTCTGTAGACCTGGTCTTCTACCACCAATCCACTGGAGGGTGCATGATGAACCGTGTGGTAGTAACCACATCCAGATCTTCCTCAGCATAGCTCCCCAGGACACTCATTCAAGTGGGTTCTCTGTAATGATAACTGGGATGGTTCACTTCTGCTGTCGTCCTTAGCTCCCCTTTGGAAGATGGTATCGATGTGGCTGGTCAGCATACAATGGCAGCTGTCTTTCGGCAGCCAACCAAGCTATCCACGCTTCCTTGGGATCCATACATGGGACAGATGGTACCATGGTGGACTCCACAGAGCACTAAGGCCATTAGAAGTCGTAGTCAGGCTCTCCAATGACATAAATGGCGCCCTTCACTGGAGCTGCTCATTAGCATCAGCATCAGCTAACTCATCAAACAAAAGAAAGCAAGAATTTTGGGAATGGAAGGTTTCTGAAACATCTCTCAGTGGTCTGTGTGCCTCAAATACTTGCCCTCTTTAATGGATATTGAATGACAGGTAGTTCCGATCTTAGTCTTCTCTGTAAATTGCTCAAATGCATGGTGAGAGAGTGGCTGTGTTGGCTTCTTGAGTCCCAGGGTATTTTGGCTGCATGTCAGCGTGGCTTTCACAGACGCCACTCCACTACTGATAATTTGGATCTCTTGGAGCCTATCATTCAGATGGCCTTCGCACATCATTAGCACCTCATTGCTGTCTTCTTCGACCTACTGAAGGCTTTAGACATGACATGGTATCACCTCATCCTTACTCCATTACATGAGTGGGGTCTCTATGGTCAGCCATTATAAAATACATTAAATGAATTCGCAACTTCGAATAATCACAACCATCAGCATGTCCAAAGGAACTTTGCATCGTAATCAGAATAACACAGGCACTGCATTATCATATTTATCTGCCAATACTGGGCAAGTGACTTTAAAATACGTCTGACGTGTACAGGAATATACATAATGAATGTTTGAGCACAGATGGTAGACATGGTTGGGGATTGGGGTCTGGCCATGAGCCATGCATGGATAACCAAATGCTAAAGCGACCTCTCAGAAGTGGGAAATCTGGGTTCATGTGCTAGTCCGGCACTAGTTTTCATTGTCACCATTCCACTCTACAGCTGATGGTTGTCGTTATTTGCAACTGTGTATTCATTTAATGTGTTACTGATTTTCTTGTCAAGATTTTCCTGTCTCACTATACATTCCAGCTTCAAGTGGGCACTCCGTTCAGTACCCCTAATTTCCAAAAGAATGGGGTCCTGCAGGTCTCTCTACAGAGCATACCTCTCTTTCTCATGGCTGTAAATGGTGCAGCAGTGGCTGTGTGATCTTCGGTATCGCCCTCCTTGTATACCGACGATTTTTTGCTTCTAGTATTGTTCTTCCAATATAACGGTTGTTGAGCATCGCCTACAGGGCACTATACAAAATGTGCACTCATGGACTCTCACCCATGTCGGTTTTCAGCGACGAAGATTCGTGTCATGCATTTTTGTCGCAGTCATGCTGTCCACCCACACCCAGAGCTTTACATAGACGATCATTTACTTCTTATAGTTCAGACACACCGATTTCTCGGACGAGTCTTTCATTCCCAACTGTCGTAGCTTCCCTATCTTCGCCAGTTTAAGTAAAAGCACGGCCTAAGTAACAGTAGCTGAGGTGCAGACCACTCTACACTTTTACATCTCTACAAAGACCTGATTCAGTCGCATCTTGACTGTGGGAGGGGGAGGGGTCTGACTATGGAGGGGGGCATCTTGACTGTGTGGAGGGGGTTACAATTAGCTGTAGATGAGGTGCTGATTGGTTCGGAAACTCATAGCAGATGTGAATGACATTCCGAAAGTTTTGAGGCTTTTTAGGGAATTTCGTAATTTTTTTTTCCCCGACGAGATAAGGAATTCGGCTTGGCATGCCATGTAGCCATAGTTCCGAAATTTCAGATTGGCAAACTGAATAGTACTTGGCGAGCATAAAGAGCTGATAGCAATCGTTTGAACTTTCGAACTGTTTATTGACTGACAAAATTTGCTGTTCTTTGGGCAGCAAGTCGCGAGTTCTATACTAGTCCTGTCTATATGTATGAATGTAACAGTACTAACAATGGTCATCTTGATGTTTTTACGTCAAAAGCTATGTGTTAGGGTGGAGTTGTAGCAGCTTGTTAAATGACAATATAGTACAGACTAAAGATGTAACATTACCGTAGAGTCGCGCGAAGTGGCAGCGCGGTCTTGGGCGTCTTGTCACGGTCCGCATTTCTTCCTCCGTCGGAGGTTCGAATCCTCCCTCAGGCATGTGTGTGTGTGTGTGTGTGTGTGTGTGTGTGTGTGTGGTCCTTAGCATAAGTTAGTTTAAGTTCGATTATCTGGTGTGTAAGCTTAGGGACCGATGACCTCAGCAGTTTGCTCCCATAAGACCTTACCAAAATTTTCCAAATTTACTGCCGTAGGCTACCGTAGACTATCATAAGTAAACGTTGATTACGATCGCTTCCCTGGTATACTTGGTCAGTTAAGATCGTCACAACGTTATTCGTACGTTAGGTGTGTTTCATACATATCGGGCGTTAACTTATTTCGATCGCTTTGTTTGCGTATGCCATCAGTGACTCAGTAGGTTCCCTAGAAACTGCAAGTAGTGAACCGTCTACAGAGTGAAGAAGTATAAAGTACTATGTAACCTAAGGAACATTTTTGTTCTACGTAGGTAGCTTCCATTCTGTCTCTTAAAATAAATAATATTTATAGCCAAATTATTACTGTCAATGTTTAATTCAGGTTCTATTCGAAAACTGATTTGCGAAGAAGTAGCAGAAATAAAAAAAGAGCAAAATAAATTTATCCTGCAGCGTTATAAAACGCAATTTCTTCACAAAAACTAACATTAAAAAAAAAACTTAAACATATGTATCAAATATGGCTTAAACACTTCGGCGATTTAGTATAAAGTGCTTTTCTGTTATTCATAAACAACTTAAGCAGTTATCAATAATAACAGGGAACTGTTGCCTTTGATGATGACTAAGAACGTTCCACTGAGTAGAAAATAACAACTAAATAGATCTTTTCATGTTTGTGTATGAAAACTGTGCTTGCATCAAAATAGACTGCTTCGATTACATAAAAGAGCAGAAGCTATGCGATCAAAATAATTTTTATTACTTATAAAGTGCAGTTTATATTTTGTATGGATATAAAACATACAACTGACCGGCGCTGATGACCTCGCCGTTGGGCGGCCGTAAGATCCAAAGACACACCTAGACTAGACCAGCACTGAGTGAGAAACAAACATACAAACAAATAAGAAACAAAGAGAAGTCATTGGGTCCTATTTCCTGTCGCATATATTCATTTACTTTCTTCCCCTCCTAATGATACTAATACTATCCGTAATCCTACTATTTACTACGTGGTTTATGTACAGTACTAAAATCATAGTTCTCGTAGATCGCAACCCTGGTACAGACATTAACAACTGGTATTACGGTTCAAATGGCTCTGAGCACTCTGGGACTTAACTTCTGAGGTCATCAGTCCCTATAACTTAGAACTACTTAAAGCTAACCAACCTAATGATATCACACACAGCCATGCACGAGGCAGGATTCGAACCTGCGACCGTAGCGGTCGCGTGGTTCCAGACTGTAGCCCCTAGAACCGCTCGGCCACTCCTACGGGCAACTGGTATTATGAAGTAGTTTGTTAAACCAGTTGTAAATAATCATCTTCGCATGAGGAAACAGAACGTTGTATGCACCCTGCTGAGATGTATAGTGCAGCCTGTCTTTTAAAGACCTTTTCCAAGTTGAACGACCTTAGAATTTGCTTCAGGGCAGGCAGCTCACTACGGCGAATAAAGTTCCAAAAGACGGAACGACACGGTGCCGCCGTGTGGCGTTTTTATATTCGAGTTTGTTAAAGTAGCTGAACAAATACCTCATCGTTACTGACATGATTATAGATGCCCGCTCTATTGTGCAGTAAGAGCTGTTCAGTGTCATCTCGCCTGAATCTGCAATGAACCAGTTCTTGTACGGGTGGCTTCCAGGGATCTGGCAGCGGGTATGCAAATGAGTGTGTCTGCCCTGACTGCAGAGGCACGCGATCATTGGCTGGCAAATGATTTCCGGGAGGCTGGAATGACATACAGTGCGGGCTCCGATGAGCAAATAGGGGGCGACGGCCGGCGCCGCGCCGCGCCGCGCCGCGCAGCGCCGCGCAGCGCCGGTGTGACGGCGGGCACCGCTGTTGATGGATGGGTTCTGGCGGGCCGCCGCTGTCCGCCGCCAGCGCGGGCTTCACACGCGTCACGTCTCTGCATCGATGTGCATCTGCCTGTTGACGGACAATGGAACGTACGTTGCAGACGCTCTAATCATGATGCGGACCAGCAAAGAATGAAAAAGAAAACAACTGGTTGCTTCAAACGGTAAATTATGAAATACGAATATTAGCCACTAGCTGTACCCGACTACGCTTAGCTGTGGCTCACTCTGCTTAAAGGAAAAAGAAATGAAAGCAGACATTTATAATAACATGGGAAGTGGGTATACATTCTAACGTCCATCTCTCCTCTGTCGATCTCCCTTTCTCTTTCTTGGTCCACCTTTTCCACCTTCCCCTCTGTCTGTCCTTCGCCACTTCCCCTGCCCTCTGTTCTAATCTCCTCCCCCGCCCCTCTCTCTCACTGCATCTAATCCTTCCCCTTCTCTCTCACTCTGTCTGTCCAATTTCTCTATCCATTTCCTCCTGCCCCCTCCTTCAGGTTTTTTGAGTCTATTTCTTTCCACCCTATTGTCCATCTCCCCTTGCACTCACTCTGAACTTGAGCCTATTTTTGTTGTTGTTTTTGCAAATTATAATTACGACTGCAGAAAAGAAATAAAATTGAGCGACGCCTGTGTATTTGCCAAGCAGCCAATTATGACGAAACGCAAAATCAGACAGGCCATCGAAATACTTAAAGACCCTAGCAACATGAACAGGGAGGATGGACTCAGGCTGGCCCCCATCTTGGCTGTCAGAGGCACGAGCACTACCGGCGAGTAACTGCCGACGTCCAGCAGTTGGTAAACAGCAGCGAACTTCTCATTCGACGGTGGCCACCAATCATGGTACATAACACAAGAGCAAATGGACAACAGAGGTCACGTTCTCCCTCCACCGCAATAACCTATCAAAATAAAGTTCCCTCTCCTCCTTCCTTTAGTGAACAATAAACTAACTGCCTGTTTAAAATTCTGACGTAATGGCATGCGCATTGAAACTAGCAACAAAATATAAAGGACACTGCATAGCTAGTACGCAACGTTAGACCCAGAAGAAGATGGCTGCAATCGTGGCCGAAACGTTGGATTTTCTATAGCAGCAGTAGTTTTTACATTATGACGCGTTACCAAACCCAGAAGAATTTTATGTCGACTGATTGTGGCCGCGAAAGCCTACGCAATTATATAATTATTTAGTAGTATTCTAAACATAAACCAGTAAGCCGGCCCGGTTGGCCGAGCGGTTCTAGGCGCTACAGTCTGGAGCCGTGCGACCGCTACGGTCGCACGTTCGAATCCTGCCTCGGGCATTGAAGTGTGTGATGTCCTTAAGTTAATTAGGTTTAAGTAGTTCTGAGTTCTAGGGGACTGATGACCTCAGATGTTAATTCCCATAGTGCAACTATAAACTAATACAAATACAACTTTCCTGATAGCTTTCAAAATTTCACTATTGTACATATACAATGAAGCGCCAACAAACTGGTATAGGCATGCTTATACAAATACAGAGATGTGTAAACAGGTAGAACACGGCGCTGTTGTCGGCGACGCCTGTATAAGAAGACAAGTGTATGGCGCAGTTGTTAGATCGGTTACTGCTGCTACAATAGCAGGTTATCAAGAGTGAAGTGAGTTTGACAGTGGAGTTCAAATGGTTCAAATGGCTCTGAGCACTATGGGACTCAACTGCTGTGGTCATCAGTCCCCTAGAACCTAGAACTACTTAAACCTAACTAACCTAAAGACATCACACACATCCATGCCCGAGGCAGGATTCGAACCTGCGACCGTAGCAGTCGCACGGTTCCGGACTGCGCGCCTAGAACCGCGAGACCACCGCGGTCGGCAACTGTGGTGTTACACTCGGCTCACAAGAGATGTAACACAGCGTCTCCTAAGCACCGATGAAGTGGGGATTTTTCCTATGACCATATCACTTCACGAATGTACCGTTAATATCAGGAATCCAACAAAAAATTAAATCCCCGACATCGCTGCTGGCGGAAAAAAAAATCTGTAAGAACGGGACCAATGACGACTGGAGAGTCAGTCACAAAAGTGCAACCCTTCCGGAAATTGCCGCATATTTCACACTTACGTACCCTTTGTGACTGCACGACACAAAGCTTTAAGCCTCGCATGGGCCCATCAACACCGACATTGGACTGTTGATGACTGGAAACTTGTTTCCTTGTCCGACGAGTCTCATTTCAAATTGTATCGAGCAGATGGACGTGTATCGGTATGTAGACAACGTCATACATCCATGGACCCTACATGTCAGCAGGATACTGATCACTCTGTTGGATTCTCTGTAATGGTGTGGGGCGTGTACAGTTGGAGGAATATAGGACCCCTGATACGTCTAGATACGACTCTGACACGTGATACGTACGTAAACATGCTGTCTGATCACCTTGGCCAATTCCAGCACGACAATGCGACACCCCACAAGTTCATAATTGCTACATAGTGGCTCCAGGAAAACTTTCCTCAGTTTAAACCTTTCCACTGGCCATCAAACTCTCCAGACATGAACATTATTGAGCATATCTAGGATGCCTTGAGTGTGCCGCTCAGAAGAGTTCTCCGCCCCATCGTACTCTAAGGCTAGGCGCAAATTGAGACGCAGCGCAGCGCGCGTTTTTGTAACTTCACAGTTTCAAATGGGACCGCGTAAATTGCGACGCGACGCGAGTGAGACGCGACACGCGCCTGCGCCAGGTCGCGCGGCGTTGTGGTTGAGGCACAGTTTCTCGCGCCGCGCGTCGCGCATGCCTCGCTAGCACCGTGGGAAATTGAGGCGGGGAGCGGAAAAGTAACCCGGCCACATGCTCGCATCGGAACGGTGCATATGAGCTGTGATAATATTGCCCATACGATAAATTTTGCCTTACTGCGTACTAAATTTCATTGCCTGTGGGTAGTATTTCGTTTTTCGCCATATAAAGGCTCCATCTTTCTTCGTTAGTACATTATACTTTTCTGTTATTTATATCGGTACAGTTTTGTTTTGTTTTTCTTCTGTCAAGGAAAATGCATACGTCAGTAACTGATGAGCCATTGTCCTCTGGAATTGTATCATATGCCTCAGCGATGTTTTCAGATCGCAAGAAGGGACAGAGAGTAGTAAATAAGGAAGCAAATAATATTATAAAATCATGTGATTAAGAATCAAGGTAGGAAAGTAAAACTAGGTTATCTTCTCGCTGCCTAGTATGCTGGCGTATCTGTACGATCTGTTACAAAAATTTTGAAAGGGATAATCTCCACAGGTGTAATCCCTATGTGCTCCTGGTAAAAAGCGTCCAAGATCTTCTATACAGAAGTCGCACGGTGATTACTCTGATATGGATGTAATAATATAATACTACACACTGTATTACATGCATCTGAACGTTACATTTCCACGGCAACCCAGAAACAGTCGACAAGTAGTCATAATCAACAATGTTTTAATTATACAACAGGCTACACAAATTTAGAAAATGGTCGGTATTATTGCGAAAGTAGGAATATCCTAAAAGAGTGTCATGATTAGAAATATTTAATACTGCCGACAAAGGCAGATCTACTTTCTTGAGAATCTTTTTCGAACTCCAGTTCACAAGGCACACATGGCTAGCTTCTGCACACCTGTCGCGCTCATTATCCTACGCTGCTGACAATACACTGACCATTGTGTTGAGCAACAGATAAATTCTTTATTTTTCTCAATAACAACTATTTTATTCGCGATCACACATTGTCAATTTGGCAAGCCGTAGGTGAGTAACCAGTGTCTGACATGTTCCTATCATTCTGCCTGAAGGAACGCTCCTCAAGAGAACAACTAAAACACTTTGGTAAGTTTCCATTCCATTCCCTTAGCGTTAAAAATACGATGGGTTACGGCGATTCCACAAAAATTCCAACATAATTGGCAATCTATTCGTGTGTGATTTGTTAACCTTTTCTCATTCGAAGAAGCATCATGGTTTGTGAGTAATGGCCACGTTTCTCCTGGTGACTGGTTTAATTGTACTTCCTTTGTCACAGTGTAATTTGCCAAACTCATCTCACAGCAGCTATTGCGACAGAATTCTGAAACACGGAGTGCCTCATTAAAAAAGTAATTGGCAATCACAGAGCTCAATAGCTTACCAAAAACCTCATAGTGTCGGTTTGCAGTAACATAGAAGAAATTCCATGTTTATTTTCATACTAGGAAGCTCTCGTATCACTAGCTGTTGATAACTCTTAAAAAATTACAGTCGCTGGAGTGAAATAAGTAAAAAGGGAAGTATAAGTACTGATATATCGCCACAGATGAGAAAGTTCCGTGTGTTTAAGAAGTGGTACAACACTCTCCTCCCTGTGTGCTATCATTAGCCAAACTTTCGTTTCGATGTCTCTGGCGGTTTAGGAGATATGAGAGATGTTGCGAGTATTTCATTCTCGCGGGCGTGAGATCGGAAGTGAGCACGCTACATAGGATCCGTTTTCTCGAGATCGGAGGCAGATAGAGACCTCCTACCAAGTCCAAACAAAAATTCAACATGTTAGCAAAATTTCATACGCAGCAACATAGGGTGTAATATGCACCAAACGCAACATCACAGCGACCCCTAATTTTCTTTGCTAACTTTTTGAGTTTTGCATAGTGTCTTACTTAAATGTGTACATCACAATAATAATGGTCATTAGCGAGGTGATGGGCACTTCGCCACGAAGCTGACATATAACTCTACAAGTAAGGCAAAAATCAAATATTTTCTGTAAAATCGTTTGAGAAAGATAGGTTGCGCGCGCTTCGGTTCTGTCAGCGCACAGCGTCGCCAGTTGGCGCTCAGGCTAGACGCAAGTTGAGACGCGTATAGCAGGTGTGATGTGACACGACACTACAGCGGGTTACGCACGTGCCGCACGAGTCGCGCGGGTGCAGCGCATATTGCGACGCGTACACCATACTTCTCACGCGCCGACTGGCGACGCTCTGCGCTGACTGAACCGAAGTTCGCGCAACCTCTTATCTTTCTCAAACGATTTTACAGAAACTATTATCTGAAAATTTATTATTTTTGCCTTACTTGTAGCATTATATGTCAGCTTCGTGACGGAGTGCCGATCACCTCGCTAATGACGATACTTACTGTGATGTACTCATTTTAGTAAGACACCACGCGCCCCCTGCGGGTTCGGGGGTTAGAATAGGCCCGCGCTATTCCTGCCTGTCGTAAGAGGCGACTAAAAGGAGTCTCAAACTTTTCGGCCTTACATGATGGTCCCCTGTTGGGTTTGACCTCCATCTCTCAAAATTTTCCGAAGAGCGAGCCGATTGGGGAAGGGCGCCTTACTTGGTGCATTGTGTCCATCTTGCGATCAGACCTTTCGCCAGCTTATACACCGTTGAACTGCAGTCCTGTCCGCTCTCCATCTCTTGGGCATAACTCTTTTTCTGCGTGCAGATAACACCTTGCACTGTGCAGTGCCTCTTTCTACACCGACGGCGACCATGGACCACATGTTACCTAACATCCAGCACGTTAGCCAGTCCGTTGTGGTGGGGTCGCCATGTACCCTGTTGGTTGTTGCCCCCTGATAACGCAGGAGTAGATGCCTATCCTCCTGGGGTATCGGGACTCCCGGCAACGGCCATCCTGCCAGGTGGCTCTTGCCGTGGCTGGGTGGCGCCCGTGGGGAGGGCCCTTGGTCGGAGTAGGTGGCATCAGGGCGGATGACCCGCAATGAAGCGTGGTACATCGTCTCTCGCTGGTGGCCAGCCGCCAGCAGTCTCTAAGCGTTCTCGGGCTCAGTTTAATGCTCAGAAGTACGATCCGGAAACGTTCCCCTCCCTGGCCACACCGTGGGAGGAACGTAAGTCTCAGGATGGCAGTAGCAGTTATTCACCCCGCTTCTTAGTTTGTACGAGGGTTGATGGAGAGTCTTTTCTCTCCACAAAGCCTCAGTTCTTCGTCGAGCATTTAGAGGACAAGTTTGGGGAGGTGGAGGGCTTGTCAAAAATGCGCTCTGGGTCAGTCCTGATGCAAACGGCATCCTCTGCCCAGTAACGATGGTTACTCGCTTGTGACAAGTTGGGGGATGTTGCCGTTACGATCACACCCCATAAGAGTTTAAATATGGTCCAGGGAGTTATTTACCATAGGGATCTTCTTTTGCAGTCTGATGAAGAGCTGCGCGCCAATTTAGAGCGCCGAGGTGTACATTTCGTCCGGCGCGTTCATCGGGGTCCGAAGGAAAATCAGATTGCTACCGGTGCCTTCATCTTGGCCTTCGAAGGGGATACATTACCGGAAAAAGTCAAGGTGATAGTCTACCGATGTCACGTTAAACCCTATATCCCTTCCCCGATGCGGTGCTTTAAGTGCTGGAAGTTCGGCCATATGTTTTCTCGCTGCACTTCTAGCCTCACATGTCGAGATTGCGGACGCCCATCACATCCCAATACTCCATGTGCCCCGCCTCCCATTCACCTTGCTCGCCAGACTGCCGAATTTTTCAGAAAGAGCGTAAAATCATGGAATACAAGACCCTGGACCGACTAACCTATACTGAGGCCAAGAGGAAATACGACCGACTCCATCCTGTGAGAATGACATCTTCCTACACTGTTGCTACAACACCTGTGCTAGCCCCGTCTGTTTCTCCAATTGTGTCCGGATCGACGAGTAGTAAAACTCCTCCTGCCCCCTCGCCAGTGGGGGGCTCTACCCACCGGGTTGCTCGTGCCCCACCTACCTCAGGAGCAACACCATACCACCCATTGGGGACGTCCGTCCCAACTTCTAAGCCGGAGAAGTGTCCAACTTCTTCGGCTTCTCACGCTCGCAAGGGGTCCCTTGGGTCCCTCCCTTCCCAGGTTTCAGCCAGCGAGAAGTCTGACGACCGACAATGGCGTAAGTGCCCGCAATCAGCTGGTCGTAGGGCTTCACGTTCCTCCTCTGTCCCGGAGACTGAATCGGTGAAGCCCTCCCAGCCGGTGTGACCCAAGGAACGGCGTGAGAAACCCAAGAAGAGCTCTCAGCCCAAGGAACTCGCGGTGGCAGCCATCCCACCGCAACCTTCCAGCCGGTGTGACCCAAGGAACGGCGTGAGAAACCCAAGAAGAGCTCTCAGCCCAAGGAACTCGCGGTGGCAGCCATCCCACCGCAACCTTCCAGCTCTGCGTCTGAGGATGTGGTGGAGATTCTGGCGTCCGCTGAGGACATCGATCTCGCCGGTCCATCAGACGCCATGGAAAGCACTATCACAGGTGCCAAATCGGAGGCAGCAGGTGACCCAGCGGCGTAATCTCCCTTCCCAGTCCCGTCAAGCCTTTCTCAGCCATGGACAACACCATCCTCCAGTGGAACTGCAGCGGTTTCTTCCACCATCTAGCAGAGCTCCGCCAACTTATCAGCATTCACCCTTTCCTCTGCATTGCTCTGCAGGAAACTTGGTTTCCGACAATGCGAAACCCCGCCCTCTGTGGCTATCGGGGTTATTATAAGAACCGGGCAGCTTATGAAAGGGTGTCTGGTGGCGTCTGCATCTATGTCCTGAACTCTCTTCACAGCGAGTCTGTACCTCTTCACACAGCTTCAGAGGCTGTCGCTGTTCGGGTGTGGACGCCACATGCTGTTACCGTCTGCAGTCTTTACCTTCCACCGGATGGTGATGTTGCGCAGCATGTCCTGGCTGCTCTGATAGCTCAATTGCCTCCACCTTTCCTGTTACTGGGCGACTTTAACGCCTATAACCATCTGTGGGGTGGGTCAGTGGCAACAGGTCGAGGCGCCATCGTTGAGCATTTATTGGCGCAGCTAGATCTCTCGATCTTAAATGATGGTGCCTTCACACACTTCAGTGTGGCGCATGGCACATACTCCGCCATTGACCTTTCCATCTGTAGCCCTAGCCTCTTACCGTCTGTCCAATGGAGAGGGCATGACGACCTGTGTGGTAGTGACCACTTTCCGATCTTTCTGTCACTGCCACAGCGTCAGTCTTCTGGACGCCCTAGCAGATGGGCTCTGAATAAGGCTGACTGGGACTTGTTCTCCTCCACTGCCGCTATTGAGCCTCTAACGATGCCATTGATACAGTGGTTCAATCGGTCACCACCGGCATAGTTACTGCCGCCGAAACTGCCATTACCCGTTCTTCTGGGTCCCTTCGGCGGCGGACTGTGCCTTGGTGGTCTCCTGAGATCGCTGAAGCGATTAAAGCTCGCCGGCGGGCGCTCCAGCGTCACAAGCGACATCCCTCAATCGAACACCTTATCGCCTTCAAATGGCTGCATGCGCGAGCCCGCTGCATTATCCGCCAACGCAAGCAGGAGTGCTGGGAGCGGTATGTGTCCACCATTGGCCTCCATGTCACTCCATCGCAGGTCTGTGCCAAGATTGGTGCCTGTATGGCTATCGGACCCCTGTCAGCGTCCCTGCGCTCTCACGGAATGTAGCAGTTTGTACTGACTCCGAAGTCATTGCAAACCGCTTGGCAGAGCACTTTGCTCTAAATCCCGCTTCTTCCAACTACCCCTTCGGCTTCCGCTCCATTAAGGAGCGGATAGAACGTCGGAGTCTTTCTTTTCGCACTCACCATCCTGAATTGTACAATGTACCATTCAGTGAGTGGGAATTTCGAAGTGCCCTCGCCGCTTGTCCTGATACCGCTCCTGGGCCAGATAGCATCCACTCTCAGATGGTGAAACACCTTTCAGTGGACTGCCAGCGAAGCCTCCTCGATCTTTACAACCGCATTTGGGTCGAGGGTGAGTTTCCGTCGCAATGGCGGGAAAGTCTTGTTGTCCCCATTCTAAAACCAGGGAAGAACCCTTTGGAGGTGGACAGCTACCGTCCCATTAGCCTCACCAACGTTCTTTGCAAGTTGCTTGGACGGATGGTGAGCCGGCGCTTGAATTGGGTACTGGAGTCTCGAGGCCTTCTGGCTCCGACTCAGGGTGGGTTCCGTAAAGGCCGCTCCGCCGCCGACAATCTGGTGAGCCTGGAGTCGGCCATCCGTACTGCCTTTGCCCGCCGTCAGCATCTGGTCGCTGTCTTTTTCGACATGCGGAAGACGTATGATACGACATGGCGTCATCACATCCTTTCTACGCTTCATGGATGGGGTCTTGGGGGCCCTCTGCCGATCTATATCCGCAATTTTCTGTCGTATCGTACCTTCCGCGTGCACGTCGCGGCCTCATATAGTTCCTCCCAAGTCCAGGAGAACGGTGTGCCACAGGGTTGCGTTCTAAGTGTGTCTGTTTTTAATAGCCATTAACGGGCTCGCTGCGGCCGTGGGAAATACTGTCTCCGCTTCCCTGTATGCCGACGACTTCTGCCTTTACTACAGCTCTATTGGCATTGCAGCTGCTGAACGTCAGCTACAGGGCCAATCCACAAGGCGCAGTCTTGGGCTGTCGCGCATGGTTTTCAGTTTTCCGCAGCCAAGACCTGCGTTATGCATTTCTGCCGGCGACGCACTGTTCACCCGGAGCCGCGGCTTTATCTTGACGGCGAGCTTCTTAAAGTGGTGGAGTCACATAGGTTTTTGGGGATGGTTTTTGATGCCCAGTTGACTTGGCTGCCTCATATTGGGCAGCTTAAACAGGCGTGTTGGCGGCATCTAAATGCTATGCGATGCCTGAGCCACACCAGGTGGGGCGCCGACCGATCTACTCTCCTACGGCTTTACCAGGCGTTAATCCAGTCCCGTCTGGACTACGGGAGTCTGGCTTATGGTTCAGCATCCCCATCTGCATTGCGGGTGCTGGACCCAATCCTCCACAGCGGGATACGCCTTGCCACTGGTGCCTTCCGAACCAGCCCTGTGGACAGCATACTTGTGGAGGCAGGTGTCCCTCCACTGCGGTTACAACGCCCACAATTACTGGCTGCTTATGCTGACCATGTTTTTAGCTTGCCCGAGCATCTCTTCCCGCTGTCAGTCGTTCATCTGCCAGAACGTCGGCCCCGGTTGGGTTGTCCGATCGCCGTACGTGTCAAACAGCTTCTTTCCTGGCTTGGGTGTTTCCCTGTTCCACCTCTTTTCCGGGCCGCTCTGCGTACACCCCCGTGGTGTGCCTCGCCCTTGCCTTCGGCTCGACTTGGCACATGGCCTGAAGGACTCAGTCCCTCCGGAGGCCTTCCGACGCCGTTTTATTCCATCCTGGCTACGTATCAGGGTTCTGGCGTTGTCTACACCGACGGTTCGATGGTTGCTGGTATAGTCGGTTATGCACTAACTCTAGGGGACCATTCTGAACAACGTTCGTTGCCGGCTGGCTGCAGTGTTTACACAGATGAGCGGGTCGCCATCTTTCGTGCCCTAGAGTTTATCCGCTCCTGCTCAGGTGAGTCCTTCGTTATCTGTAGCGATTCCCTGAGCGGTTTACGAGCTCTCGACCAGTGTTTCCCTCGTTCTCGTCTGGTGATGGCTATCCAGGAGTCCCTGCATACTCTCGCCCGTAGCGGCAGGTCTGTGGTCTTTGTTTGGACCTACGCCATGTTGGTATACCCGGCAATGAAACTGTTGACCGCCTGGCGAAAGAGGCCGCCAGTGCGCCATCTCTGGAGATTGGCCTCCTGGCGGCTGATTTGCGGGCAGTCTTACGCCGCAAAGTTCTCTCGTTTTGGGATGCTGCATGGCGCGGTCTGACCACCCCTAACAAACTCCGTGCCGTCAAGGACACGACGACTGTGTGGCGGTCGTCCATGCGAGCCAACCGCAGGGACTCAGTCGTCCTTTGTCGGCTCCGCATTGGCCACACCCGACTCACGCATATTTATTTACTGTGTCGTGAGGATCCCCCTCTTTGCCGTTGTGGGGCGTCCTTGACGGTGGTCCATATTCTGTCGGAGTGCGCCCTTTTAACCGTGCTCAGGCAGACTTTTGCAATGCCTGACACGCTCTCTACTCTTTTATCAGATGACTCTGCCATGGTGGACTTGGTTTTGTGTTTTATTCGGGCAGGGGGTTTTTATCCTTTAATCTGAGTTTTTTAGTGTTGATTCTGACTTTTAGCTTCTGATTTTAAACTGAGTTTTTAAAGTGTTCTTGGTGGTTGGCTTTTCCTCTTTTTCTCTACGGTCGGCCAACCACCGTCACACTGTGTGTTTTAATTTGTTTTGTCTGGCCTCTGTCAGAGTATTTCATGTCCTGTTTCGTCTGCTGTCTTTCCTGTTGTTTATTCTCTTCGGGTGGTTTTAGTTTTTATGGAACAAGGGACCGATGACCATAGTAGTCTGGTCCCTTTAACCCCACAAACCAACCAACCAACCAAGACACCACGCAAAACTCAAAGTTTGCAACGAAAATTAAGGGTCGCTATGATTTTGCGTTTGATGCATATTACACCATATGTTGCTGCGTATGAAATTTAGCTAACTTGCTGAATTTTTGTTTAGACTTGGGAAGAGATCTGTATCTGCCTCCGAGCTCGAGAAAATGGATCCCATGTAGCTCACTTCCTATCTCACGCCCGCGAGAATGAAATACTCGCAACACCTCTCGTTTCTCCTAAACCGCTCGAGACATCGAAACAAAAGTTTGGCGAATGATAGCACACAGGGAGGAGAGTGTTTTGCCAATTATTAAAGACACGGAACTTTCTTATCTATGGCGATATATCACTACTTATACTTTTTTTATTTATTTCACTCCAGTGACTGTAATTTTTGAAGAGTTATCGACAGCTAGCAAAACAAGACTTCCTAGTATGAAAATAAATATGAAATTTCTTCTTTTATGTTACTGCAAAGCGACACTATTCGTAAGCTATTGAACTCTCTGATTTCCTATTACTTGTTTAATGAGGCCCTCCGTTTTGGAATTCTGTCTCAATAGCTGCTGTGAGATGAGTTTGGCAAATTACACTGTGACAAAGGATGTACAATTAAACCAGTCACCAAGAGAAATGTGGCCTTTACTCATAAATGGTAATGCTTCTTCGAATGAGAAAAGGTTAACAACTCACACAAA
Organism: Schistocerca gregaria; assembly: GCF_023897955.1. NCBI lineage: Eukaryota > Metazoa > Arthropoda > Insecta > Orthoptera > Acrididae > Schistocerca > Schistocerca gregaria. The sequence goes on along the minus strand of NC_064922.1, from coordinate 349,495,321 downwards.
AACAGACTCGCAATTCTGTTGGAATTTTGGTGGAGATCTCGTAATCCATCGTATTTTTAACACTGAGTGAATGGAATGGAAATTTACCAAAGGATTTTATTCCTTCTCTTGATCTGAGCAGTATTAAAATAATGAGCGTTCTTTTAGGCGGAATGATAGGTTCATGCCAGATACTGTTTACTCATCTAGGGCTTGCCAAACTGAAAATACGTGATCGCAAATAAAATAGTTGTTATTGAGAAAAATAAACAACTGATCTGTCGCACAACACAATGGTCAGTTTATTGTACGCAGCGAAGGATAATGCGCGCGACAGGAATGCACAAGCTAGCCATGTGTGCCTTGTGAGATGGAGTTCGAAAAACATTGTCATGAAAGTAGTTTGTCAGCAGCACATTTCAACAAATTAAATATATCTAATGATAACACTCTTTTAGGATATTCCTACTTTCGTAATAATACCATTTTCTTCATTTGTGTAGCCTGTTGTTGTATAATTAGTTTATTAATGCTGATAATGTCCATGCAACAATTGGAATGCTTTTTTCTCATCATGGCGAACCAACTAAAACATTGTTATTTGTGACTGCTTTTCGACTATTTCTAGCTTGCAGTGAAAATATGTTGTTCATATGCATGTAGTACAGTGTGTTATATTACGTTATTACATCCTTATCAGAGTAATCACAGTGAAACTTCCATACTTCAGATCTTAAACGCTTGTTACCACAAGCACAAAGAGATCACACCTGTGGAGATTATACCTTTCTAAATTTTTGTAACAGATCGTACAGATACGCTACCTTACAAGGCAGCGAGAATACAACCTTGCTTTACTATCCTGCCTTGATTCTTAATCACATGATATTCTAGTATTCCTTGCTTCCTTATTCTCTACCCTCAGTCCCTTCTTGCGATCTGAAAACATCGCGGAGGCACATGGTGCAATTCCATCGGCCAATGGCTCATCAGTTACTGAGGTATACATTTTTCTTGACAGAATAAAAACAAAACAAAACTATGCAGATACAAATAACAGAAAAGTATAGCGTGATAACGAAGAAAGCTGGAGCGTTTCACTGGCCAAAAACGAAACACTACCTAAAGGCAATAAAATTCAGTCCACAGTAAGGCAAAACTTATCGTATTGGCAATACTACCACTGCTGATATGCGCCGTTCCGATGTGAGCATATGGCCGGGCTAATTTTCCGCTCCCCGCCTCAAATTTCCCACGGTGCTAGCGAGGCAAGCGCCACGCGCGGCGCGAGGAACTGTGCCTCAACCACAACGCCGCGCGACCTGGCGCAGGCACGTGTCGCGTCCCAGTCGCATCGCAATCCGCGCGGTCCCATTTGAACCTGTGAAGTTACAAAAACGCGCGCTGCGCTGCGCTGCGTCGCGCTCTACGCGTCTCAATTTGCGCCTAGCGTTACGGATGTACGGGCAGCCGTGCAGGATTCACGATGTCATTTCCCTCCAACACTACTTCAGACATTAACCGAGTACATGCCACGTCGTGTTGAGGCACATCTGCATGCTTATGGGGCCGCACATATTAGGCATGTGTACCAGTTTTTTTGCCTCTTCATTGTATATGTATGTATAGATAAATCAGTATATAGCTGATATGTGTCTAAACGTTTATTACAATAATGTTTAAAAATTTGAAGTAAATCGGAAAGATACGTTTTGAGATTTTTGGTAACTGTGTTTTCCGTTATATATTACAACTCTATATTTATATATTATATGTTTTAAATTATACATGTGTTTAATAACTAGGTACCTAAAACACCACCGTATTAGAATTCAACTTTGTGCCGAAATTCCAAAAGAGTCTGTCAAGCTCTTTCGGAGATTAACGACTTTGAACAAACCAAAATTTACCTATTTATAGCGTTTCCACTTTAATTACACATATATTAGACTAAATAGCGTTCCAGTATATATAAAAAATACGCGAGTATTTGAGTGCAATGTCGTGTCAAAATTTCAAAGCAATCCGTTAAGAACTTTTGAACATTTTCGTCTGTACTGATGTAGAAACTGTGAATGTTCCTAATAACAAATCTAAGAAAGTTCTTGATCGATTGCTTTGAACATTTGACACAAGTTGAGTGGGAATAAGCGTGTTTTTATTTGCCTATTTTTTAAATATATGTGGTAAATGATTTTTATAAATTTAACAATATGGAAACATTGTAAAAAAAATCTCTAAATTATGTGTCTCTCTCTCTGTGTGTATGTGTGTGTGTGTGTGTGTGTGTGTGTGTGTGTACACATTGAGAATCACGTAAGATGTAGCACCTCTTTTAATTCGTGAACCGTTACACACATCTAAATGATCGAAATTAGTGAGTCACCTATGATTTTATTGGGTTAATGATTTTAGTCCCCGTATCAAAGCAGCTATTGGAGCAAATACGTTTTTTTCAATAGGACTGTATACTTTTTCTAATTACATTCGGTTGCTCTTGAGAAGACAATTACGGTGATAGACGGTTCGTTATAGATCACACTGACCTATAGTAAAAAAAAATGAAAAGTATCCTAGAATGTGAGAGAATGGTAGCCGGAATCGGCATTAGAGGTGCAAAGAAAGCCAAGCAGAGTTGTCGTGCTACGCTGTGTCGGAATGTCAACGCATTTCCTGTTTACTTGTCTGCACTGGACGCCGCACATTGCTGCTCCAACATCAGTTGCGTACAGATATGTACACCAATCAGGGGAAATTGTGAATACCACTTTTGTATGGTGAATGTGAGAGAAATGTTGTAGAAACAGAACAGTAGTACTGAGCTAGCTATCCGAATCGCCTCGCCAATGTACGACGCGCCAGGTAATCGCAAGAATTATTAAGGAGCTAGTGCGAACAGGCTGCCTGAGTTTGAAAAAAAAAATCCGGTGATATCTGGGCTAGAAACATTACCCAAACAACAGATCCCTTGACGCTCGCCCGCATCTCGTGGTCGTGCGGTAGCGTTCTCGCTTCGCGCACCCGGTTTCCCAGGTTCGATTCACGGCGGAGTCAGGGATTTTCTCGGCCTCGTGATGGCTGGGTGTTGTGTGTTGTCCTTAGGTCAGTTAGGTTTAAGTAGTTCTAAGTTCTAGAGGACTGATGACCTTATATGTTAAGTCCCATAGTGCTCAGAGCCAACCACCTCTGGCACTAATAACAGCCTTGACACGCCTGGGCATTGAGTCAAACAGAGTCCCATAGTCCTCAGAGCCATTTCAACATTGACGCTCCAACATTTGACGTTCGCGAAATAAAATGGGTGTTAAGTCTTACGTGACTGACCATATCTGCGTTGTTGTTGTTGTCTTCAGTCCTGAGACTGGTTTGATGCAGCTCTCCATGCTACTCTACCCTGTGCAAGCTTCTTCATTTCCCAGTACCTACTGCAACCTACATCCTTCTGAATCTGCTTAGTGTAGTCATCTCTTGGTCACCCTCTACGATTTTTACCCTCCACGCTGCCCTCCAATGCTAAATTTGTGATCCCTTGATGCCTAAAAACATGTCCTACCAACCGATCCCTTCTTCTAGTCAAGTTGTGCCACAAACTTCTCTTCTCCCCAATCCTATTCAATACCTCCTCATTAGTTGCTTGATCTATCCACCTTATCTTCAGCATTCTTCTGTAGCACCACATTTCTAAAGCTTCTATTCTCTTCTTGTCCAAACTATTTATCGTCCATGTTTCACTTCCATACTTGGCTACATTCCACACAAATACTTTCAGAAATGACTTCCTGACACTTAAATCTATACTCGATGTTGAGAAATTTCTCTTCTTCAGAAACGCTTTCCTTCCCATTGCCATCATCAGTTATTTTGCTCCCCAAATAGCAAAACTCCTTTACTACTTTAAGTGTCTCATTTCCTAATCTAATTCCTCAGCATCACCAGACTTAATTCGACTACATTCCATTATCCTCGTTTTGCTTTTGTTATTGTTCATCTTATATCTTCCTTTCAAGACATTGTCCATTCCATTAAAATGCTCTTCCAAGTCCTTTGCAGTCTCTGACAGAATTACAATGTCATCGGCAAACCTCAAAGTTTTTACTTCTTCTCCATGAATTTTAATACCTACTGTAAATTTTTCTTTTGTATCCTTTACTGCTTGCTCAATATACAGATTGAATAACATCGGGGAGAGGCAACAACCCTGTCTCACTCCCTTCCCGACCACTGCTTCCCTTTCATGTCCCTCGACTCTTATAACTGAGATCTGGTTTCTGTACAAATTGTAAATAGCTTTTCGCTCCCTGTATTTTACCCCTGCCACCTTCACAATTTGAAAGAGAGTATTCCAGTCAACATTGTCAAAAGCTTTCTCTAAGTCTACAAATGCTAGAAACGTAGGTTTTCCTTACCTGAATCTTTCTTCTAAGATAAGTCGTAAGGTCATTATTGCCTCACGTGTTCCAGCATTTCTACGGAATCCAAACTGATCCTCCCCGAGGTCCGCATCTAACAGTTTTTCCATTCGTCTGTAAAGAATTCGCGTTAGTATTTTGCAGCTGTGACTTATTAAACTGATAGTTCGGTAATTTTCACATCTGTCAACACCTGCTTTCTTTGGGATTGGAATTATTATATTCTTCTTGAAATTTGAGAGTATTTCGCCTCTCTCATACATCTTGCTCACCAGCTGGTAGAGTTGTGTCATGACTGGCTCTCCCAAGTTCGTCAGTAGTTCTAATGGAATGTTGTCTACTCCTGAGGCCTTGTTTCAATCTAGGTCTTTCAGTGCTCTGTCAAACTCTTCATTTAGTATCTTATCTCCCATTTCGTCTTCATCTACATCCTCTTCCATTTCCATAATTTTATCTTCAAGTACATCGCCCTTGTATAGACCCTCTATATACTCCTTCCACCTTTCTGCTTTCCCTTCTTTGCTTAGAGCTGGGTTGCCACCTGAGCTCTTGATATTCATACACGTGGATCCCTTCTCTCCAAAGGTCTCTTTAATTTTCCTGTAGACAGTATCTATCTTACCCCTAGTTAGATAAGCTTCTACATCCTTACATTTGTCCTCTAGCCATCCCTGCTTAGCAATTTTGCACTTCCTGTCGATCTCATTTTTGAGACGTTTGTATTCCTTTTTGCCTGCTTCATTTACTGCATTTTTATATTTTCTCCTTTCATCAATTAAATTCAATATTTCCTCTGTGACCCAAGGATTTCTATTAACCCTCGTCTTTTTACCTACTTGATCCTCTGCTGCCTTCACTACTTCATCCCTCAGAGCTACCCGTTCTTCTTCTACTGTGTTCCTTTCCCCCATTCCTGTCAATTGTTCCCTTATGCTGTCCTTGAAACTCTGTACAACCTCTGGTTCTTTCAGCTTATCCAGATCCCATGTCATTAAATTCCCATCTTTTTGCAGTTTCTTCAGTTTTAACCTACAGGTGATAACCAATAGATTGTGGTCAGAGTCCACATCTGCCCCTGGAAATGTCCTACAATTTAAAACCTTACCATTATATAATCTATCAGATATCTTTTAGTATCTCCAGGATTCCTCCATGTATACAACCTTCTTTTATGATTCTTATGCTCTGTGCAAAATTCTACCAGACGGCTTCATTTCTTAGCCCCAATCCATAATCACCTACTATGTTTCCTTCTTTCCCTTTTCTTACTGACGAATTCCAGTCACCCATGACTATTAAACTTTCGTCTCCCTTCACTACCTGAATAATTTCTTTCATCTCATCATACATTTCCTCAATTTCTTCATCATCTGTAGAGCTAGTTGGCATATAAACTTGTACTACTGTAGTAGGTGTGGGCTTCGTATCTATCTTGGCCACAATAATGCGTTCACTATGCTGTCTGTAGTAGCTTAACTGCACTCCTATTTTTTTATTCATTATTAAACCTACTCCTGCATTACCCCTATTTGATTTTGTATTTATAACCCTGTATTCACCTGACCAAAAGTCTTGTTCCTCCTGCCATCGAACTTCACTAATTCCCACTATATCTAACTTTAACCTATCCATTTCCCTTTTTAAATTTTCTAACCTACCTGCCCAATTAAGGGATCTGACATTCCACGCTCCGATCCGTAGAATGCCAGTTTTCTTTCTCCTGATAACGACGTCCTCCTGAGTAGTCCCCACCCGGAGATCCGAATGGGGGACTATTTTACCTCCGGAATATTTTACCCAAGAGGACACCATCATCATCTAATCATACAGTAAAGCTGCATGCCCTCGGGAAAAATTACGGCTGTAGTTTCCTCTTGCTTTCAGCCGTTCGAAGTACCAGCACAGCAAGGCCATTTTGGTTAATGTTGCAAGGCCAGATAATCATCCAGACTGTTGCCCCTGCAACTACTGAAAAGGCTGCTGCCCCTCTTCAGGAACCACTAGTTTGTCTGGCCTCTCAACAGATACCCCTCCGTTGTGGTTGCACCTACGGTACGGCCATCTGTATCGCTGAGGCACGCAAGCCTCCCCACCAACGGCAAGGTCCATGGTTCATGGGGGGGGGGGGGGGGGCACATCTGCCTTTATTAGAGAAATAGGTACCAAAAGAGGCGATTGTAAGAATGCAAAGTTGTCAGAATTTCAAAGCAAACTGCCAAGAACTTTCGGAGATACACGATTTTGAAGAAACGATTATTTTCATTTTTTTTATATAGTTGATGGGTTTTGTTGAATCGTCTGTCGTATATTAAATACAACATAAATATCGTTAGATGTCATCCAAATGGTTTTGAAGGGTTCCTAGTGCTTCTACCCTGTATTGCAAAGCAAAACGTGGGCCACGGTACCAACCAAAGGGGTGAGATGACATTCAGCTGTGTTGCAGTCCTTTGATGCCATTAGAAAAAGATTGAACGGACCGTAAGGTGTCAGTTGTTACAAAATTTGTCGACACTATCTTCCTGTATCGCAATGCAAACCGTCGTTTTTGTGCTGTAAATGCGTGAAAACTGAACCCAAGTAGGGAAGGGGTAGTTTCAGTGACGCCCTTTTTACCACCTGCTGAGGAATTTTCTTGTCGATTCTGAGTGACCGTGTGTTCGAAACGTCGTCCTCGACCACCCATAATAAACCAACGCGATTTCATCGTTGGGCGTCGCCGCTCTGATCTCTATTACAGAGGCATCTAACGAAGGCGCGAAATTTGGGTAAGAGAGACGTGACGACGCTCACTTCGTATGGCACACCCACGGTGGGCAGAAATGTGGTGAAATTTACTCCAACATGGACTCATTAACCTACCTTAGAGCTCACATGAAGCTCTGAGCTATGGCCTTTGTCTTGCGTGTGTCGACAGGCGGTTGTTACTAGCGACGCGGAATCCGAGCGTGACTTCCCGGGATGTCGTGTTTTTTACAAAATTACATAGGAGCTAAATGTTTCACTTCTGTCGCAATGGAAAACAATTCTTGTGTTTCATTTAATTATGCTGCGCAGTGTACGTGGTGCAAATAATATAGGAGGTAACGTGTAATTGCTACTCTGAACGGTTGAGGTTTTCACAGTGGAATGGTGGCAATGGTGGCAAGCTGTATCACAGTAATCAGAAGACTGCTTACGTGAAAAGAATAAACATTCTAAATGGCAGAAATAGCAAGTTGGAGAAAATAAATTACGTACTAAACACGTATAATCGTTATCGCTTCACCCAGAACGTGATTAATGTTGGCGACAAAACGGGAGAGGCAGAAAAGTGCAGTAACTTCAGTATAACAAGACTGAAACGATCGGCCGCGCTGTTTGACGATTGACACGTGAAGGACTCTAAAGGCATTATTATTCAGCACAGGCACACTATGCAGGTATGCTACAGCGAGGATTTATCCGTCATGTACGGTCTTTGAGAGCGCGGTGCTGAAGAAGCGGTTCGTCTGTACAGCGGGAGATAGCTAAATAAGGAGCTCCGAGACGCCAGAACGTTTCGTGCTATTGACAGGCGTTTTGACAGGCAGAAGCTTTCGCACCAGCCAGCTGCGGAGAATACCGACCAGATAGTAGCCCAAGGAAAGACGACGATTGGTTCCGTCTGACAGGCAAGGATTCGGGCCAAATATTCAAGAAACATGTTTAACACGTCCTAATAACTGTGGGTGTTGCTTGTTGAATACTTTGCTTTGTTACGTAATTTCCGAAAAAGTCAATTGTGATTTCGCACAGAACGGATACTCGTTGCTTTCGTACTGTGATTCACCTCGCCCTCTGACCCTTTTTCTGCTACTCTTCACACTGCAATATCTTCGAGTCCTCATCTCGCGTAAATAAACCATTGGACGATTTAATTCCGATATTCTATTTCCTTCTCTCTTCATATCTTTTTAATAAAATATGTGTCTTTTCGTCCTCTCACAATGATAAGTTTATTCTCAAAAGCAAACAATGAAATCCAGTGCTACAAACGCGGTGAGGATTTAGTAGAGCTGTTCGTTCCTTCCAATGCACAGGGTCGCACAAATGGTTGGATTATAGGTGTAGAGAAAGAAAATGTGAGTTGTTATTAATATTCAAGAATGATAGATCAGTGTACAAATTGAAATAGCTCTCTCTCTCTCTCTCTCTCTCTCTCTCTCTCTCTCTCTCTCTCTCTCTCTCTCTCTCTCTCTCTCTCTCTCTCTGTGTGTGTGTGTGTGTGTGTGTGTGTGTGTGTGTGTGTGTGTGTGTGTGTGTGTTTTAATGGCAATATTTTACCTTAGTAAACTCCGATATACATCGCGTTTCAGTCTTTACATCAAACGACATTGTCTGATACATCGTCACAAGGAATAGCTGTTGCTTAGGATAAAAGTGTCACCTGACGCTTCCCAGCAACGCTAGGCGTCTTTCTGTTCTCTGCCTCTGTGACGACGTGATTTCAGCAAACTGGAATGCTCTATCAACCAGCTGTGTAACATCTGCATACTACCTACCCCATTAAATTGAGAGAGGAATTTTCAATAAGAGAACCCTACGTATGAGTGTCTCTAAGCGGAGAGCGATAATTTAAAAGCCAACAAAGGATTTTTTGTTTTGCTTAGCCTCGTTCGCGACTAGATTACAGTCAACACACACTGCAGACGCGCACTGCAGTCTGCCTGCACCCTGCTGCATCGCAAGGGAATTATCAATGGTGTGCATTATGGATTCCTCCCCTGTGACCTGAACTATTCTTTTCGTCACAGAACTCCACTTACATCCTACGTCGTCAGTTGCTTGTTGGGTGTGTTCCAATTACAGTTTATACGTTTTATAGTTCTCTACAGTATCATGAAAGTAATTTTCCAACGATTTTGTATACGTATATACTATCACACTGTCCTGTCATTGTTCGCCATCTATTTCTATCCTCGTCAATTATGCAGAGAATCTCCTCATGTCGTATCTTATCATTCCGCGTAATTTTCACCACCCATCTATAGCATCACATCTAAAACGCTTCGATTCTCTTGTTTTGATTTTCTTACTTACACACAGTGCTCTGCCCCAAATACACATTCTCACGTAGTTATTCTTCAAATAAGCATTGTTGTAGGCTTCTATTGGCAGGAAAGATCTCTTTCTCGGTGCTAGTCTGCTACTTAAGTTATCCTTGCTCCGTCCACTATGTGATATTTTGCTTCCAAGGTACAGGAATTACTTCACATCGTCCACTTCGTAATACCAAATTTTGAAATGTTTCGAACTAACCTCATTTCTGCTAAGTCTCATTAATTTCGTCTTATTTTGATTTAATCTCAGACCATTTCTGTTTTCATTAGAATATTTAAGTCATAAACAGGTCCTGTTTAATACTTTTTCTCTTACACTAAAGATACCAATGTCGTCGGGGAATCTTATCATTGACGTCATTTGACTCGTGACTTTAATACCGCTTCTGAATCTTTCCTTTATGTCCGTCGTTGCTTTTTCAATGTACAGATTGAACATTAGAAGTTAAAGACTGTATCGCTGTATTACACACATTTTAATTTCAGCACTTTGCTTTTTGTCTTCCATTTTCATTGTTCCCTCTCGCTTTCGTACATACAGGATGGAATGCTACTTTTCTTATAGCTTACACCAGTCTTCATATCGAGCATCTTCCACCCATTTACATAGTCTAAGGCTGTTTATAGGTCAACAACTTCTAGGAACGTGACTGATTTGTCTCAAGACTTGCCTCTATTATCAAGCGTAATATCGTAACTGTCTTTCTGGTGCTTTTGCAATTCTTAAAGTCAGATTTATTGTCATATAACAGATTATAAACTTTCTACATCTACATCTATACTCCGCAAGCCACCTGACGGTGTGTGGCGGAGGGTACCTTGAGTACCTCTATCCGTTCTCCCTTCTATTTCAGCCTCGTATTGTTCGTGGAAAGAAGGATTGTCGGTATGCCTCTGTGTGGGCTCTAATCTCTCTGATTTTATCCTCATTGTCTCTTCGCGAGATATACATAGGAGGGAGCAATATACTGCTTGACTCTTCGGTGAAGGTATGTTCTCGAAACTTCAACAAAAGCCCGTACCGAGCTACTGAACGTCTCTCCTGCAGAGTCTTCCACTGGAGTTTATCTATCATCTCCGTAACGCTTTCGCGATTACTAAATGATCCTGTAACGAAGCGCGCTGCTCTCCGTTGGATGTTCTCTATCTCTTCTATCAACCCTATCTGGTACGGATCCCACACTGCTGAGCATTGTTCAAGCAGTGGGCGAACACGTGTACTGTAACCTACTTCCTTTGTTTTCGGATTGCATTTCCTTAGGATTCTTCCAATGAATCTCAGTCTGGCATCTGCTTTACCGACGATCAACTTTATATGATCATTCCATTTTAAATCACTCCTAATGCGTACTCCCAGATAATTTATGGAATTAACTGCTTCCATTTGCTGAGCTGCTATTTTGCAGTTAAATTATAAGAGATCTTTCTTTCTATATATTCGCATCACATTACACTTTCTTTCCTATTCTCCTGTTTATTATGTTTCTTTGCAACTTCGATGAGTTGTACTACGGTATATGTACTTGGCTACCATTGCTATCTTCGATGGTTTCCGAACGATATTTAATCGGATGTCGGATGGTTTGCTTCCAGTCTCATAGCTTCAACACACCAGAATGAATACTCGTTTGGAAGCCACTTCACAAAATACATTCAGGAATTAAATAAATTAATATTATCTGCGCCTTCCGTCTTCCGTAACTCCGTTAAACTTTCATTCTAATACTAGACCCTCCGCCGCCAGCATCCGCTAAGCGGGCAAAGTCTAACTTGAATACTAAGACCTATAACCTCAAGTCGTTCCACTCCCTGGCCACACTGCCGGAGGAATGCCAAAGGACGGCAGTGATGCTTATTCGCCCCGGTACCTCATATGTACGAAAGTTGATAAGGAATCTTTCATGTCCAAAAAGTTTCAGTTATTTGTGGAACATTTGGATGACAAGATTGGGGAGGTGGCGCTCTTGTCCAAAGTGCGCTTTGCGTCAGTTTTGATAAAACAGAATCCTCTGTTCAATCACGGGAATTATTCACTTGTGGCAAGTTAGGGGATGCTTCTGTTACCATTACCCCTCATAAGAGCTTAAATATGGTCCAAGGTATTATATTCCACAGGGACCTTCTTTTTCAGTCTGACGAGATGCGCGCCAGTTTAGAGAGGCGAGGTGTTCATTTCGTGCGGTGTGGCCGTCGGGATCCGGGGGTAACCAGGTTGCCACTGGTGCCTTAATATTGGCCTTCGAGGGTGACACATTACCCGCGAAGGTCAAGGTGATTTTCTACCTCTTTGATGTAAAGCCATATATCCCTCCCCTGATGTGGTGCCTTAAGTGCTGCAAGTTCGGCCATATATCTTCCCGCTGTACTTTCAGCCCCACCTGTCAAGGCTGTGGACGTCCATCACATCCCAATACTCCATGTGCCCCGCCTCCCATCTGTGACAACTGTAGAGAGCATCATTCACCTTGCTCGCCTGACTGTAGGGTTTTACAGGAAGAGAGGAAAATCATGGAATATAAGACCCTGGATCGACTAACCTACACCGGGGATAAGAGGAAATTTGAGCGCCTACATCCTGTGGCAATGACCACCTCATATGCCGCCGCTACGAGAACAGTTGTAGCCCCATCAGTTCCGCAAATTCCAGTTGGATTTCAGAGCCAGGAGGCTTCACCTGCCGCTTGATGGTGGGGCGCACTTCCCTCCCTGGTGCTTCTGCACCACTTCCATCAGGAGCAACAACCCCCCTCCCCCTCACCCCTTCCCCAACCATCAGGGATTTCAGTCCCCACTTCTGAGCCAGAGAAGCGTAAGGCTTCTTTAGCTCCTTTCGCTAGGAAAGTGTTCCTTGGGTCCCTCCTTTCATAAGTTTCTGCTAGTGGGAAAGATGACACACGCCAGCAGCTGAAGAGTCCAAAAGCAGATGGTCGTAGGGCTTCACGCTCAACCTCAGTCCTGGAGACTGATTCAGTGAAGTCCTCACATTCAGGGAAACCCAAGGAACAGCGCGAGAAATCGAAAAAGAATACCCCCTAAGAACAAGGAACTTGTTGTGGCTACCACACCACCGCTACCTACAAGCTCTGTGTCTGAGGTGGAGATTCTGGCGTACACTGAGGACCTGGATCCCGCTGGACCCTCAGACACAATAGACATAGACTGCTCAGGCAAAAGGTCGGTGGCAGCAGGTGACCCTGAAGCGTAAACTGACCCATTGAATGTTCTATTCCTTCCCAGCTTCACGATAACGTCATTGCGGCGGTTTTTTTTTCCACCACCTGGCTGAGCTACGGCCACTGTTAAGCTTTACACTTGCTTTCTGCATTGCCCTCTGGGACACCTGGTTCCCTGCAATGTGGACACCTGCCCTCCGCGGACCGTTGGGTGGCATACGTCACGTTCCCTAGTCTGCACAAAGATCAGACGTCTTTTTGGCTACCAGACCCCAACAGGTGTCCCTGCTATGTACCGACGCAAACGCAATTGCCGAGCACTTTGCTGAGCATTATGCTCGAGCCTCTGCGTCAGAGAACTACCCCCCAGCCTTTTGCACCCGAAAACGGCGGATGGAAAGTCCTCTCGTTCACTACACGCCACAGTGAACCTTACAACGCCCCATTTACGAAGTGAGAGCACCTCAGCGCACTTGGGACATTGCTCCGACATAGCTCCTGTGCCAGACAGGATCCACAGTCACATGATTAAATATCTCGCGTCTGACTACAAGCGCCATCTCCTCGTCATATTCAACCAGATCTGGTGCGATGGCGTCTTACCATCGCAATGGTGGGAGAGCACCATCGTTCCGGTGCTCAAACCCGGCAAAACCCGCTTGATGTGGATAGCTATTGGTCCATCAGCTTCACCAACGTTGTTTTAAGCTGCTGGAACGGATGGTGTGTCGGCAGTTGGGTTGGATCCTGGAGACACGTGGCCTACTTGCCCATGTTAGGGTGGCTTCCGCCAGGAGCGCTCTACCACTGACAATCTTGTCTCCCTCGAGTCTGCCATCAAAACAGCCTTTAACAGACGTCAACACCTTGTTGCCGTATTTTCTGATCTACGCCACATTAAAGGTGGGGTCTCCGAGGCCCGCTGCCGATTTTTATCCAGCATTTCCTGTACTCGGTACTTCCCGTGTCCAAGTTAGTGCCTTCATAATCCCCCCCCCCCCCAATATCCAGGATAATGGGGTACAGCTGGGCTTTGCATTCAGTGTATCTCTATTTTTAGTGGCCATTAACGGTCTAGCAGCAGCTGTAGGGCCGTCCGTCTCACCCTCTCTATATGCAGACGATTTCTGCATTTCATACTGATCCACCAGAACTGGTCTTGCTGAGTGGCGCCTTCAGGGAACCATCCACAAATCACAGCCTTATGATCTCGCCTACGGTTTTGAGTTCTCAGCTACTAAGTCGTGTGTCGTGCACTTCTGTCGATGCTGGCTTCTCCTACGTCCACAGAGGCCATTTTGAACAGCATTCTTTGCCCAATGGCTGCAGTCTGATCACTGTAGAGCTGGTGGCCATCTCTCGTGTACTTCAGTACATCCGTTCATACAACACGGAATCGTTTCTGCTGTGTACTGGCTCCTTGTGCAACCTACAAGCTATCGACCAGTGCTACTTTCGTCATCGTTTCGTAGCCACCATCCAGGAGTCCATCTGTGACCTGGAACGGTCCAATCGTTCAGTGGTGTTTGCCGACAGGCTGGCCAAACAGGCTACCCGAAACCGCTTCTGGAGATGGGCATCTCTGTACTTGACCTGCATTCTGACTTACGCCGCAGATTTTTTCGACTTCGGGAGACAGAATGGCATAGCAGTGCGCACAACAAACTGCTTGTCATTAAGGAGACCACGAATGTGTGGAAGTCTTCCATGCTGGTGTCTCGCAAGGAACCAGCTGTCCTCTCCCGGCTCTGCATTGGCCACGCTTGGGCGACCAATGGTTACCTTCTTCGCCGTGAAGACCCGCCTAAGTGTCGTTTGTGGCGCCCGGTTGACAGTGGCCCATAATCTGGTGCACTGTCCACTTTGACTGCCCAGCGACGAAATATTTTTATTTATTCATTTATTTATTTACGAATTTATTGTTCCGTGGGACAACATTAAGGAGAAGTCTCCATGGTCACGAACAAGTCAATACATGAAATTATAACACGATTTTAGAAACAGATAAAATGAAATATAAGAAACATATTCAGGCGACAAGTCGTTAGTTTAAATAAAGAAAATCAAGAATGTAACACTGGAATTTGCTAAATATTTTAGCTCTTCCAGGACCTCCTCGAGAGAATAGAAGGAGTGAGCCATGAGGAAACTCTTCAGTTTAGACTTAAACGTGTTTGGGCTACTGCTAAGATTTTTCAGTTCTTGTGGTAGCTTATTGAAAATGGATGCAGCAGAATACTGCACTCCTTTCTCCGCAAGAGTCAAGGAAGTGCATTCCACGTACAGATTTGATTTCTGCCTAGTATTAACTGAGTGAGAGCTGCTAACTCTTGGGAATAAGCTAATATTGCTAGCAACAAACGACATTAAAGAAAATATATACTGTGAGGATAATGTCAAAATTCCCAGACTATTGAATAGGTGTGACAAGAGGTTTTCGAACTTACACCACACATAGCTTGAACAGCACGTTTTTCAGCCAAAGATACCCCTTTTGAATCAGAAGAATTACCCCAAAAAATAATACCATATGACATAAGCGTATGAAAATATGCGACGTAGACTACTTTTCGTGTTGAAATGTCACTTATTTCAGATAATGTTTTAATGGTAAATAATGCTGCATTTAGTTTCTGAACAAGATCCTGAACAGTGGTTTTCCACAACAGCTTACTATCTATCCGAACGCCTAGGAACTTGAATGGCTCCGTCTCGCTTATAATATGCCCATTCTGTCTAATTAAAATATCAGTTCTTGTTGAATTGTGAGTTAGAAAATGTAAAAACTGAGTCTTACTGTAATTTAGCATCAAATTATTTTCCACAAGCCACGAACTTATTTCATGAACTACATTATTTGATAATGTTTCAGAATGTTTCAGAATGTTTTCGAATCACCTGTAATACTAGAAGGCATATCATTTATATAAATAAGAAACATCAGTGGCCCCAGCACCGACCCTTGGGGAACGCCGCACTTAACAGTGCCCCATTGCGACTGAACATCACTACCACTCTCAATTTTGCGGAGAATTATCTTCTGCTTTCTGCTCTTAAAGTAAGAGGCGGACCAATTGTAAGCTACTCCCCTTACTCCATAATGGTACAACTACTGCAGTAATATTTTGTGATCAACACAGTCAAAAGCCTTCGTTAAGTCAAAGAAAACACCTAACGTTCGCAACATTTTATTTAATCCGTCCAAAACCTTACAGAGAAAGAGACTATAGCATTTTCAGTTGTTAAGCGATTTCTAAAACCAAACTGTACATTTGACAGCAAATTATGTGAATTTAAATGCTCTAGTAACCTTGTATATAAAACCCTCTCGATAACTTTAGCAAACACCGACGGCATAGAAATAGGTCTGTAATTTTCAACATTATCCCTGTCTCCCTTTTTATAAAGTGGCTTCACTAACGAGTACTTGAATCGGTCAGGAAACCGACCACTCCAAAAGGAAAAGTTACGGATATGGCTAAGTACTGGGCTAACATACATGGAACAATACTTCAGTATTCTGCTAGATACCCGGTTATATCCATGAGAGTTCTTGGTATTTAGTGATTTAATTATTCTCGATCGCCGGCCGGTGTGGCCGTACGGTTCTAAGCGCTTCAGTCTTGAACCCCGTGACCACTACGGTCGCAGGTTCGAATCCTGCCTCGGGCATGGATGTGTGTGATGTCCTTAGGTTAGTTAGTTTTAAGTAGTTCTAAGTTCTAGGGGACTGATGACCACAGATGTTAAGTCCCATAGTGCTGAGAGCCATCTGAACCATGTATTAACTCGATCTGCCTCTTCTTAGTATCATGGAGGAGCATTTCAGGTAACAATGTCGGAACACTTTTTTCTACGATTGCTAAATGAATCCTGGGCTCGTTATCGGACTCGTTGCCGCTAATTTTATTTGACAACACCTCATCGGCTTATTTAGTTTTTTATTCATGAGGGTGTGTTTTATCATTTTATCTAAGTTTTAGCGCGTGTTCTTTGTCCCTTGTGTCCTCCAGCCTAGTGCTTCTAGGATGGAGGTTTTATTGTGTTGCAAAGTGGCTGGCTCCTCCTTTTATGTTCTAATTGTCAGCCAGCCATCGTATTCTGCTTTGTTGTTTCTTGCGTTTCTGTGGTTTTCTTGTCCCCTTTTGTCTAATTACATGTTTGTTGCACTTCATTGTTGTTGTGATTTTTTTCTTTCATTCCGTTTCGTGTCTCGTTCGTTTCATTCTCACACTTGTGGCATTGTTTTATTCGGAACAAGGGACTGATGAGCTCGTAGTTTGGTCCCTTTCCCCCTCTTCTAATCCAACCGACTAATACTGGACTCTATATGCCATCTATACCGGCTCCCATTGATTTTCTTTTTATGTCGCGTCGGAGGATTGATATCTTGTAAGAAGGCTGTTTAGGTTTTTATATTGGGAACTCCACGCACCGCTCTGTACAAAAATCACTGGCTGTGCTGTGTGCAGTCTGAGGCTGGTCGGCATTGTTGCAATAATCGCTATTGTAGTGTTGGGCAGTTGGCTGTTAACAGCGCGTAGCTTTGCGCAGTCGGAGGTGAGCCGCCAGCAGTGGTGGATGTGGGGGGAGAGATGGCGGAATTTTGAAAGCGGACGATGTGGATGTGTGTACATCAGAAAGAGTTAATTTGTAAGACAAGATGTCACGAACTGCAATGTATATTATGATTTTTCAACACTATTAAGGTAAATACATTGTTTGTTCTCTATCAAAATCTTTTATTTGCTAACTGTGCCTATCAGTAGGTAGCGCCTTTTGTTGTTAGAATCTTTTATTTAGCAGGCAGTAGTGAAGGGAAATGGATAGGTTAAAGTTAGATATAGTGGGAATTAGTGAAGTTCGGTGGCAGGAGGAACAAGACTTCTGGTCAGGTGACTACAGGGTTATAAACACAAAATCAAATAGGGGTAATGCAGGAGTAGGTTTAATAATGAATAGGAAAATAGGAATGCGGGTAAGCTACTACAAACAGCATAGTGAACGCATTATTGTGGCCAAGATAGATACGAAGCCCACACCTACTACAGTAGTACAAGTTTATATGCCAACTAGCTCTGCAGATGATGAAGAAATTGAAGAAATGTACGATGAAATAAAAGAAATTATTCAGATAGTGAAGGGAGACGAAAATTTAATAGTAATGGGTGACTGGAATTCGAGTGTAGGAAAAGGGAGAGAAGGAAACATAGTAGGTGAATATGGATTGGGGCTAAGAAATTAAAGAGGAAGCCGCCTAGTAGAATTTTGCACAGAGCACAAATTAATCATAGCTAACACTTGGTTTAAGAATCATGAAAGAAGGTTGTATACGTGGAAGAACCCTGGAGATACTAAAAGGTATCAGATAGATTATATAATGGTGAGACAGAGATTTAGGAACCAGGTTTTAAGTTGTAAGACATTTCCAGGGGCAGATGTGGACTCTGACCACAATCTATTGGTTATGACCTGTAGATTAAAACTGAAGAAACTGCAAAAATGTGGGAAATTAAGGAGATGGGACCTGGATAAACTGAAAGAACCAGAGGTTGTACAGAGTTTCAAAGAGAGCATAAGGGAACAATTGACAGGAATAGGGGAAAGAAATACAGTAGAAGAAGAATGGGTAGCTCTGAGGGATGTAGTAGTGAAGGCAGCAGAGGATAAAGTAGGTACAAAGACGAGGGTTGCTAGAAATCCTTGGGTAACAGAAGAAATATTGAATTTAATTGATGAAAGGAGAAAATATAAAAATGCAGTAAATGAAGCAGGCAAAAAGGAATACAAACGTCTCAAAAATGAGATCGACAGGAAGTGCAAAATGGCTAAACAGGGATGGCTAGAGGACAAATGTAAGGATGTAGAAGCTTATCTCACTAGGGGTAAGATAGATACTGCCTACAGGAAAATTAAAGAGACCTTTGGAGAGAAGAGAACCACGTGTATGAATATCAAGAGCTCAGATGGCAGCCCAGTTCTAAGCAAAGAAGGGAAGGCAGAAAGGTGGAAGGAGTATATAGAAGGTTTATACAAGGGCGATGTAATTGAGGACAATATTATGGAAATAGAAGAGGATGTAGATGAAGACGAAATGGGAGATACGATACTGCGTGAAGAGTTTGACAGAGCACTGAAAGACCTGAGTCGAAACAAGGCCCCCGGAGTAGACAACATTCCATTAGAACTACTGACGGCCTTGGGAGAGCCAGTCATGACAAAACTCTACCATCTGGTGAGCAAGATGTATGAGACAGGCGAAATACCCTCAGACTTCAAGAAGAATATAATAATTCCAATCCCAAAGAAAGCAGGTGCTGACAGATGTGAAAATTACCGAACTATCAGTTTAATAAGCCACGGCTGCAAAATACTAACGCGAATTCTTTACAGACGAATGGAAAAACTGGTAGATGCACACCTCGGGGAAGATCAGTTTGGATTCCGTCGAAATGTTGGAACACGTGAGGCAATACTGACCTTACGACTTATCTTAGAAGAAAGATTAAGGAAAGGCAAACCTACGTTTCTAGCATTTGTAGACTTAGAGAAAGCTTTTGACAATGTTGACTGGAATACTCTCTTTCAAATTCTAAAGGTGGCAGGGTAAAATACAGGGAGCGAAAGGCTATTTATAATTTGTACAGAAACCAGATGGCAGTAATAAGAGTCGAGGGGCATGAAAGGGAAGCAGTGGTTGGGAAAGGAGTGAGACAGGGTTGTAGCCTCTCCCCGATGTTATTCAATCTGTATATTGAGCCAGCAGTAAAGGAAACAAAAGAAAAATTTGGAGTTGGTATTAAAATTCATGGAGACGAAGTAAAAACTTTGAGGTTCGCCGATGACATTGTAATTCTGTCAGAGACAGCAAAGGACTTGGAAGAGCAGTTGAACGGAATGGACAGTGTCTTGAAAGGAGGATATAAGATGAACATTAACAAAAGCAAAACGAGGATAATGGAATGTAGTCAAATTAAATCGGGTGATGCTGAGCGAATTAGATTAGGAAATGAGACACTTAAAGTAGTAAAGGAGTTTTGCTATTTAGGAAGTAAAATAACTGATGATGGTCGAAGTAGAGAGGATATAAAATGTAGACTGGCAATGGCAAGGAAAGCCTTTCTGAAGAAGAGAAATTTGTTAACATCGAATATAGATTTATGTATCAGGAAGTCGTTTCTTAAAGTATTTGTTTGGAGTGTAGCCATGTATGGAAGTGAAACATGGACGATAACTAGTTTGGACAAGAAGAGAATAGAAGCTTTCGAAATGTGGTGCTACAGAAGAATACTGAAGATAAGGTGGATAGATCACGTAACTAATGAGGAGGTATTGAATAGGATTGGGGAGAAGAGAAGTTTGTGGCACAACTTGACTAGAAGAAGGGATCGGTTGGTAGGACATGTTTTGAGGCATCAAGGGATCACAAATTTAGCGTTGGAGGGCAGCGTGGAGGGTAAAAATCGTAGAGGGAGACCGAGAGATGAGAACACTAAGCAGATTCAGAAGGATGTAGGTTGCAATAGGTACTGGGAGATGAAGCAGCTTGCACAGGATAGAGTAGCATGGAGAGCTGCATCAAACCAGTCTCAGGACTGAAGACAACAACAACAACAACAACAGTGGCGCTCGCTGTATTGCAGTAGTTTGAGTAACGAAAATTTTTGTGAGGTAAGTGATTCATGAAAGGTATAGGTTTTTGATAGTCAGGGCCATTCTTTTGTAGCGATTATTGAACGTCAGATTGCGTTGCGCTAAACGTACTGTGTGTCAGTTTAAGCACAGTCATGAATAATTTTTCTAAGGGGACGTTTGACTCTTATCTACTCCCTCGTATAGGCGTTCAATGACATCTTTTCACCTAGCTGCTTTTTTCTTTGCGCTATACAGGGGAATTACTCTTTCATTTGTAATGTTGATGCCGTTGTTTTAATTTAAAAAAAAGCTTGTTTCGACTTTCCTGTTTGCTAGACCCGTAAGTTCGATGAACATTTCTTTTTCGGTTTCTTTCACGTGGCGCCATCGTTTCAGATTTCCTGCTTTTCCTATTAATTTCATATCTAAGTGTTTTGTATTGTCTTTTTCTGAGCATCTTTTTTGACCAACTGAAACATTTTGTCCGCTACTCAAGGTTTCTTCGCATTTCCCTACCTCGTCTGTCCGAATTCTGTGATTCCATTTTCTAGGAATGTCCATTGCACTTCACCGTTCCTTAGTAATGTAGTGTTCTACTTTCTTCTACTTTGGTTCTTACGAACGATTCTCTTACATCTGAGCCTACTTTTCATCATTACTAAATTGTGATCTAAGTCTATATCTGCTCCTGGATAGATCTTACCATCAAGTAACTGATTTCGTGTTGTATTTAACAAAACGATCTAATCCATCTGGGATCTTAGTGTCTCTGGGTCGTTTCCAAGTATACATCTTCCTTTTTGGTCACTAAACCTTGTATTCGCTGCTACAAGCACAAATTTTTCACAGAACCCATTGTCTGCTTCTCCGCCCTCTTCGACAAGGGCGTTGGCAGAATTGGGGTAACTCCTTATACCGAGAGTATTCGGCCACCATTACGGATGAATTTATTCAAAATTTACGCAATTACATGGCTCGAAACTTTACCAGTTCAGAAAACAATATTTCACTGTAATGAGCATGAAGCAATCTCAGAATCTGCTGTAAGTTAAACATTGATCCCTAATTCGTTTATATGTAATTGTAAACATAGGAAGTAGCCGGACGACCTCAGAAGATGTCTCCCGCAGATGGAGACGAAACGTTAGGTGGAAATTTTATGCAACAACCACGGCCTCTCAGCTGAAGATAACACCGGCCTTGAAAGTCTACATTGTATGACACAAGAAGACTGTTCAAAGGAGACACTGACTTCGAGGAAACAGATTTTTATCCGATCTGAAGATGACCAGGTTGTGGGAATTAAACCGATTGTGGGAATTAGACTTTGATGGAGCTTGCTGTATGACTACTGTGTACTTCCACAGTTTCGGAAAACGTTTGAGTGTTATTTATGGGAAATACCATTTATTTTCGAAAATAGTAGAATATCAAAATCTTAACTTTTCTTAAAAGACAGAAAACCTGCATTAGATAAAGGGGGCGAACCTTCTCAGCAGAGAAAAATCGATCAAATTTTTTTACAAGAAAAGAGCAGCACGTCTTGTGTGTTACCATATAATACATGTAAATATTTGAAGGGTTACAGCAGGTCCTTCACTTCGCCTCATGCAATGGAGGAAAAAGTAGGGAAGCCAATATTTTAGTGTCTTATGTGTTGTGGATGCTAAACTACTGTTACCTGCTGCTAAAATTGCTGATATTTTATTTTGCTACTTCGCAATGGTCTATATCATTATTGACCAGGATACATCGACAAAATAGCTTGGTTACGTCTTGACTTTTATCAGCTGTCATCCAAAGCAAGGTTGCAGAGATTTTTCACTGTAAATTATTTAGCCGTTATTTCGAACACCATATTCATAGATAGCATTTGTATCAAAACCCACACACTCATTCGCCCCTGCCCTACCACCCATACCAAGGAGCTAGGCAGGATTTTGTCAAAGGCGTGGGAAGGGGGGGGGGGGGGGGGGGAGCGGCTCCGGTTTCCTTAACATATACCCAAAAATTAATTTGAACTAGACTCCTAAAGCATGTGAACTCATAAACGAGACTGTATTTATCCATTACGATGTGATGTTGTGATCATTAAGTCCCCTCAACGGTGTACAACTTATGTATGACGTTCATTTTCAAACACGTTATAGTTGTGACGGTTATACTCAATGTTCCAAGGATATTACGAATAAGATATTTCGCAGCAAGGCATCCTTTCTTCTGTGAAACTTGAATATATCGTGTATCCGTTCCACAAAGGAGCCATCCTTATGTACAGATACGAATATATAGTATAAACTGACGATTGATAGTCGCCTTCCTATGTAAATATGTCTTGTACTGCTGGGAGCCACTGTAGATATGTTAGGCGCGCCTTCAGTGCTGCTCTTTTCATATAAGAGACTGCATCTGGAATCTGTCAAGGAAGGAAGGAGGGAATTGGCTGTGGCCTATACTAAAGGGCCAACCCAGCACGTATCGAAATTGGAAATGGGAAACCACAGGAGATTATGTTCAAGGTTGCCGGCGGATGTGTTCAAACTACTTCGCCTCCCAAATCCAGGAAACGCTACTTCAGTGCCTCATAATTCAGATGGCTCTGAGCACTATGTGACTTAACTTCTGAGGTCATCAGACCCCTAGAGCACAGAAGTACTTAAACGTAACTAACCTAAGGACATCACACACATCCATGTCCGAGGCAGGATTCGAACCTGCGACCGTAGTGATCGCGCTGTTCCAGACTGTAGCGCCTAGAACCGCTCGGCCACCCGCGCCGGCAGTACCTCTTGGTACAGAGTTACCCTGGTCGGTGGAGAGACTGAAAAAAATTGAAAGAAGTTCAACCATCGTCGTTTGGCTGATGTTTCTGTTGATCAACGCGAATGTTGTGTGACACAGGGAGATACAAGTGTTTCTACGCTTTGATTTTGATTTAACGTTATCTGTGATAATTTCGAAATAAAGGCCGACGACAGCCGTAATTGTGCATCTAAATAGCATTTGTGCAGGACCAGGACGCGAACCCGGATCTCGCGCTTGACGTCTGCGGCTGCCTTAACTACGTTGGCCATCCAGACATGCTTCAAATCCGCCACGTATTCTGAACTTGTCACACCCCTCTATCGTTCAGTGACCATTTTCCTATTTGCTCGCAGCGAGTCCTGTGTCCTAGCAAAAGCCTCTGATTATGAAATTTCCTGGCAGATTAAAACTGTGCGCCAGACCGAGACTCAAACTAGGGACCTTTGCCTTTCGCAGGCAAGGTAGGAGACGAGGTACAGGCCAGAATTGAAGCTGTGAAGACGGGTCATGAGTCTGTGGGTGGCTCAGCCGGTAGATCACTTTTCCGAGAAAGGTAAAGTCTCGAGTTCGAATCTCGGTCCGGCAGGCAGTTTTAATTTGCCAGGAAGTTTGATATCAGCTCACACTTCGCTGCAGAGTGAAAATATCGTTCAGGCTCGGATTATGTTCGCCATCCACACTGAAGTTATCAGAACAGTCACGCCACATGTACAGGGTGTCCCAGCTATCTTGTCCACCCAAAATATCTATGGAACAATAACAGCTATTTGGAAACGACTTTCACCGGTATCAATGTAGGACTGGGGCCCATGAATGTACATATTTGTAAACATTCTAAAACGAAAGCATATGTGTTTTTAACACAAACTTATGTTTTTCTAAATGGATTTCTTATATTTTTTCTTCAACAATCCATAGCATGACAAAGCACATACACAATGGCGTTGATTGCATCGGAATATTCCCATTATATCCCGATATATTAAGACGAGAAGTTGACGATATTGAAACACCCGACATGCGCTGCTAGCGCACGTCCTGAGGCTCAGGCGTGAACCTCACGCTGCCCGTAATCGCGATGTAATTAACATGCGTAATCACACTTCCATACTTCTCAAGAGGTCCGAAACGAAAAATACGGTCTGCTGCCATCCTGCAGCATGAGGTTCACGCCTGAGCCTCAGAACATGCGCTAGCAGCGCAAGTCGGGTGTTTCAATCGTCAACTTCGCGTCTCAATATCTCGGGATGTAATGGGAATATTGCGATGCAATCAAAGCCATTGTGTATGTGCTTTGTCATGCTATGGATTGCTGAAGAAAAAAATATAGGAGGCCCGTTTAAAAAAAAAAGACATAAGTTTGTGTTAAAAACATATATGCTTTCGTTTTAGAATGTTTCAAATATGTACTTCATGGGCCCAAGCCCTACATTGATACCGGTGAAAGTCGTTTTCCAATAGCTGTTATTGTACCATAGATATTTTGAGTGGACAAGATAGCTGGGACTCACTATATATGTGTGTGGTATCTGTTTCGTCTTTTGGACAACTTTATGAATAGACAGCGGACGCCGGTTGCACGTGAAAAGTTGAGAATGTAGGTGGGATGTGAGCTGAGTCCGGATAGCTAAGACAGCTGGCACGATAGCATAGTGTTTACAGTCAGAGGGCTGGCCTTTGAACTGAGCTAAATATTCAACGATGAACTGTAAGCGGTGTCATGTGCCCAAATCGAATGACGATAACAATGGTGAACGAGTTGGAAAGAAACCAAAACGAAGAAAAGGGGGGGGCGGTACAGGCAGCCCCCACGCGGCAAGCTGGAGATGCGGGTTCGCGTCCCAGTCCGCCAAAAATTTCCTGCATTCACCATCGAATTATTTCGATGACCGATTGCGGCTGGTTTCGTTCTTTCTTCTGAAACTGATATTTACACACACGTTTCAAAAATGACCGGTATATTTGTAACGGCAATACAAACTAAACGAGCAGCGATAGAAATACACCGTTTGTTGCAATATGCTTGGGACAACAGTACATTTTCAGGCAGACAAACTTTCGAAATTACAGTAGTTACAATGGTCAACAACAGATGGCGCTGCGGTCTGGGAAACTCTATAGTACGATATTTTCCACATATCCACCATGCGTAGCAATAATATGGCGTAGTCTCTGAATGAAATTACCCGAAACCTTTGACAACGTGTCTGGCGGAATGGCTGCACATGCAGATGAGATGTATTGCTTCACCTGTTCAATTGTTTCTGGATTCTTGCGGTACACCTGGTCTTTCAAGTGTCCCCACAGAAAGAAGTCACAGGGGTTCATGTCTGGCGAATAGGGAGGCCAATCCACGCCGCCTCCTGTATGTTTCGGATAGCCCAAAGCAATCACACGATCATCGAAATATTCATTCAGGAAATTAAAGACGTCGGCCGTGCGATGTGGCCGGGAACCATTTTGCATAAACCACGAGGTGTTCGCAGTGTCGTCTAAGGAAGTTTGTACCGCCACAAATTCACGAAGAATGTCCAGATAGCGTGATGCAGTAATCGTTTCGGATCTGAAAAATGGGCCAATGATTCCTTTGGAAAAAATGGTGGCCCAGACCAGTACTTTTTGAGGATGCAGGAACGATGGGACTGCAACATGGGGCTTTTCGGTTCCCCATTTGCACCAGTTCTGTTTATTGACGAAGCCGTCCAGGTAAAAATAAGCTTCGTCAGTAAACCAAATGGTGCCCAGATGCGTATCGCCGTCATCAATCCTGTGCACTATATCGTTAGCGAATGTCTCGTCCAGCAATGGTAGCGGCGCTGAGGGGTTGCCGTGTTTGAATTTTGTATGGATAGAGGTGTAAACTCTGGCGCATGAGACGATACGTGGACGTTGGTGTCATTTGGACCGCAGCTGCAACACGGCGAACGGAAATCCGAGGCCGCTGTTGGATCACCTGCTGCACTAGCTGCGCGTTGCCCTCTGTGGTTGCCGTACGCGGTCGCCCTACCTTTCCAGCACGTTCATCCGTCACGTTCCCAGTCCGTTGAAATTTTTCAAACAGATCCTTTATCGTATCGCTTGTCGGTCATTTGGTTACATTAAATATCCGTTGAAATCTTCGTCTTTTTGCACCAACACTGTGTTCTAGGCGGTGAAATTCCAACACCAGAAAAATCCTCTGTTCTAAGGAATAAACCATGTTGTCCACAGCACACTTGCACTTTGTGAACAGCACACGCTTACAGCAGAAAGACGTACAGAATGGCTCACCTACAGACTGCGTTGTCTTCTATATCTTTCACATTACTTGCAGCGCCATCTGTTGTTGAAAATTGTAACTACTGTAATTTCGAAAGTTTGTCCGCCTGAAAATGTACTGTTGTCCCAAGCATATTGCAACAAACGGTATGTGTGTGTGTGTAAATATATCGATCTGTCAAAACACTATGGCCACTGTCAAACGCCTTGCATATTATTCATCATTTTATTTCTCTATCTTATCTGTCATACAACAGACGTAATTTACACTTGAACTTAGCACGTTTATTGTTAAGAAGACAAGTAGAACTGATGTTAATGTGTAAGTTTTCAACATTTGGCCGCCCAGATGTTTATTAAACGAAGATGTTTACAAGTGCACGCATTTATTTACGAATACTGCCATCTTTTCCGTTTCCATCTTATTTTGAATGCGGTTCCGCGGAAATGAAAGTTCAGCACTGCGTCGTTAAAATTCCCCAGTGCTTCAGCCGAACGCGCCTGCTTTGAGGTGGTAAGTAGGTGAAATGAAATTTGGAGGCCGCGCGGAATTTACTGTTTAATCTCCAAACGTAAAATTTTTGTTTCTTTGATGTCAATACGCAAGGGGACGCTGGCGCCTTAGAAGAGCTGGAGGACAGAAATGAACAAGTAGCACATTTAATGCCATTTTTCTGATGCCCTTGCTATAACATCGTTTATGGCAGCCATTCAGGTAACAACGTTTCTGACGTAATTAACACGTCGGAGATCCAATATATATATATATATATATATATATATATATATATATATATATATATATATATATATATATATATATATATATATATATATACTTTCATTTTGTGTGAGCATGGAAACTCTGAAATTAGAATACGGTAATGCCAGAAAAACCATTTAAGATTTTCCATTTTAATGGCCAACTGGAGCTCTTGATCTCTGTACCATCTGATGTTCTGAGGGTATAATTTTGTTACGAGGTAAGCTCATTTGGGAAGGATATCTCCCGTTGTATGTCGTTACTTAATAAGACAACGGGCTATTGGCAAGACAATATGATGTCACAGTGCAGTAACTGCAGTCATGATTGCCCACTGCCTCTTCTTTATACTGAACCAAACTCCGTAAGATGGATCCCAGGAAGCGAAAAATCAGTGAACGTTGTTCAGTAGTCGTCCAAACCATCGATCAAATGACAAACGGGAAGTATTTTGTTCCCTGATCCACACAAGACTGACCTTACAAATGTATGCTGTACCACGGCACAGAATTTCCAGACCAGTCCTTCAGGGGAAATCTTTAATATGATAGTGGAAAGCCAAGTAAAGCTAAGAAAGAGAATATATCACAAGAAATAGATAACTTTGGATTGAAGTGCTTCTCTGAAATGAGACATTGATGCTCATACTAGAGGAAATAGTAGTGGACCGCAACGAGTTAGAAGGCAGGAGGGGAAAAAAAGTTGAATGTTATATGGTTCAAATGACTCTGAGCACTATGGGACTTAACATCTGTGGTCATCAGTCCCCTAGAACTTACAACTACTTAAACCCAACTAACCTAAGGGCATCACACACATCCATGCCCGAGGCAGGATTCGAACCTGCGACCGTAGCGTTCGCTCGGTTCCAGACTGTAGCGCCTAGAACCGCTCAGCCACCACGGCCGGCTAAAGGCTGTACAATTTCATGGCATTTAGTTGGTAACTGGGAATCAACTGCCACACTTGTGAAAACTGTTTACTAGCTCTCTCAGAGGAAAAGCCCTTCGGATGGTGAATATGCTCCTCTGCGAGCAAGTTCTTTCGCCAAGATGATGTGAGGAACTTGAAAGTACCAAAACATGGTATCAACATTTGACATCCTTGGGTAAAGTCACCAAAATATTCACTACGTTTGCTCAGTAGAATGACATTTAGTCAGTTGATGAATTTTTCGAAACAGTTGATTTTATGTCTCCTTTGAGTAAACTCCGTTGACCATTGGCCATAGAACTTCTACAATTGTATGTTGTTAAAAAAAAAAGAGACCAAAATAATGTAAATTAAATGTATCATTAGCACAGGTGGAGTATCCATATACTCAATTTGACAAATTTAGTGAAACTGAAAACAGTTTCTCAAGGGTTTCATTCTATGGGATCATAACCAGACACGTTTGCCCTCCTGAACCAGTAAACAAACATTATTAAATTTTAGATAATATAAAAACTGTTAAATGCTGTTAATAGGTGATAAATCTGATTCAACTGACTATCAGCGTAAGTTCTATTGTGTTTCATCACAGTTTTATCATTTTGTCTGACACCTTTGACGGTAGCTGCGTTGGCTACCACTTTTTTGTTTGTTTATTAGTTCAGGAAAAGCGATGATTTTGATGGTGATCTGATAGATCGAACCAGTCACACCTAAAGAAAAAATTGGCAATATCTGACCGGTTTCAGTTCAACAAATTTCTACAATACGCTAAGGAACCATAAGAGAATAATTATTTTTTGACTAATTATGCCTCACATGTTCAGTCATGTACTTGAAGAACCGCAAATTAGCAAATTATTCTTTCTGCAATAGCGCACGAATGTCAGGTTATCTAGAACACTCCTTTTATGGTTGACATACACTCATCTTTTAGAGCGATAATCATTCCCTGAATGTGTATATTCGAATCAGAATCGGTAAGCAAGTAGGGAGTAAAGTAAATGTTATGGAGACGTGAAGACAGTTCATGTCCACTTGCCTGGTGGAAGTTTGTTTGTTCTGGAACGAGAAAGAGGTCCGTTGTGCCAAGAACGTCAGTCGTAAAGGGCAGGCTTGCCAAGAACTGAGAGCTGGGAGCCGTGTTTCGGTGCGATCGTTTTTCTGCTGCACCGGAGCCGCCCTGGGAATTGAAGACGGCCGAGGTTGAGTTCACGGAAGGCTCCACCAACGCCAGGCCGCATAGAGACGCCTGCAGCGCCATAAATCTGCCACCGAATTTCCGAGTAGTTTGTTTCAGAACAAGACACGTTTATGGTCAAGCATAGCTAACCACCTGCCACTCTGCTAGAAAGAAACTACTACTAAGAAATCACCACCTGGATTCGCACATTTCATTTTAATGCGGTGGCAGCAAAATATATGGCCTGTAAGTGATGAAGAGTTTAAATGCCCTGACACTTACTCGGTGGCTAATTGAACGCTTGTCATATATTTCAACCTTCTGTGTTTTTCCTACAGTTACAAGACCTTGTAATCAGGACCTAATAACTACGAGGGTTGCACAAAAAGCAATGCATCACATTTTTCTTCAATAATTCTTCATTGAACTTAATGAGAATTATACATACGAAAGAATGGTGTCTTATCTACAAATCTTATTTTTCCGCGTGATGTCCATCCTGTTCTACGACCTTCCTCCAGCGCGAAACAAGGGCGTGTATGCCCTGTCGGTACCAATCCTTGTGCTTCATTGTGTGAATCAGCTCCTCATCGTCATCAAAATGTCTTCCACGAATGGCACCCTTTAATGGCCCAAACAAGTGGATGTCGGAGGGACTAGGCCAGGTGTGTCAGGGGTGACAGCGGTGGATGGTCTCCCCGACCGCTGCAAATCGTGGAGCTCCACCGAACCGCCTTCTGATGGCCTCATTCTCCGTAGCCAGCGAATAACTGTACAGCAGATGTTCCATAGAATTTGCACAAGCGTTCGTGAATATTCCCCAAAGTTTCTTTCTCTGTCGTGGGAAATTAAATGACGGGACGTTGCTTGCAACGTACCTCACCTACAGACGCCATTTTGAAACTGTCCAGCAACTATGCAATCGGTCAGAAGTGACGGAAACGTGGCGCATTCACTGAGGAGACTTCGAGTAATACATACGTAACGATTCGCATTCGTAGCAATGTTCTGGGCCGAGAAAAAAAAGTGCGGTGCATTACTTTCTGGCAACCCCGGTAGTTAATAGGATGGGTGTACAGTTGCTTCGGGTGGGATGGAGGTAATATTGGTTACAGGCAGAAATCTGCCATTATACAGGGTGTTACGAATAGGTACGGCCAAACTTTCAGGAAACATTCCTCACACTCCAATAAAGAAAAAATGTTATGTGGACATGCGTCCGGAAACGCTTAATTTCCATGTTAGAGCTATTTTAGTTTCTTCAACCTACGATCAATGGAGCACGTTATCATGACTTCATACGGGATACTCTACCTGTGCTGCTAGAACATGCGCCTTTACCAGTACGACACAACATGTGGTTCATGCACGAAGGAGCTCCTGCACATTTCAGTCGAAGTGTTCGTACGCTTCTCAACAACATATTAGGAGACCGATGGATTGGCAGAGGCGGACCAATTCCATGGCCTCCACGCTCTCCAGACCTCAACCCTCTTGACTTTCGTTTATGGGGGTATTTGAAAGCTCTGGTCTACGCAACCCCGGTACCAAATGTAGAGACTCTTCGTGCTCGTATTGTGGACGGCTGTTATACAATACGACATTCTCCAGGGCTGTATCAGTCCTTCAGGAAACCATGCGACGGAGGGTAGATGCATGCATCCTCGCTAACGGAGGACATCTTGAACATTTCCTGTAACAGAGTGTTTGAAGTCACGCTGGTACGTTCTGTTGCTATGTGTTTCCATTCCATGAGTAATGTGATTTGAAGAGAAGTAATGAAATGAGCTGTAACATGGAAAGTAAGCGTTTCCGGGAATATGTCCACATAACATATTTTCTTTCTTCGTGTATGAGGAATGTTTCCTGAAAGTTTGGCCATACCTTTTTGAAACACCCTGTAAAACGATTTGTGAAGGTATGAAGCCGAAAAATTACGATTAGTAGAAAATTGCAGTATACCAGTTATTTTCTTATGGGGAAACATAAAGAGAGAAATCTTCTTGCAAAACACGAAGCTATGCAGTGTGAACCTGGCAGACCAGTCAGGACTGATCGACAACCGTGCCAACCTCTGCCAATGCCATCATTTGGATGCGGTGTAAAAGGACAGGGTGTCAGTACAGCGTTGTCGGCATTCTTCCTGGCAGTTCCGGGAATCGAAGCGGGGTTCTCGTATATCAGCTAGTCACTATGAACACTGAAATACGGAAGTGGACTAAATCTTCTTGAACCGAAATAAAACTATCAAAAGTATGCACCATTACTTCTTGTAGTTGAATTTTAAACTGGTACAGACCTCGAAGTCAATGTATTCGGTTTACAGAAACTAACTTACCAGTTAGTTGGTTAGTGTTTAGCATGCGCTCCACATTTAAGTCAGACACACGATTCAGTCACATTAGTGTGACCACCGCCTATGTTCGAAGTCACAAGGAATACCACTTAGAAACGGCAGGTGGCAGCACTAGTAGTGGAGCTTATACAGGGTGTTCCATTGATCGTGACCGGGCCAGATGGCGCTATGGTCGGCCGCTAGATGCCGCTACCATATGTCAAACGGATATCAACTGCATTTTTTTAAAAATAGGAACCCCCATTTTTATTACATATTCGTGTAGTAGGTAAAGAATTATGAATGTTTTAGTTGGACCACTTTTTTCGCTTTGTGATATATGGCGCTGTAATAGTCATAAACGTATAAGTACGTGGTATCACGTAACAATCCGCCAGTGCGGACGGTATTTGCTTCGTGATACATTACCCGTGTTAAAATGGACCGTTTACCAATTGCGTAAAAGATAGATATCATCTTGATATATGGCTATTGTGATTAAAATGCCCAACGGGCGTGTGCTTCGTATGCTGTTCGGTATCCTGGACGACATCATCCAAGTGTCCGGACCTTCCGCCGGATAGTTACGTTATTTAAGGAAACAGGAAGTGTTCAGCCACATGTGAAACGTCAACCACGACCTGCAACAAGTGATGATGCCCAAGTAGGTGTTTTAGCTGCTGTCGCGGGTAATCCGCACATTAGTAGCCGACAAATTGCGCGGGAATGGGGAATCTCAAAAACGTCGGTGTTGAGAATGCTACATCAACATCGATTGTACCCGTACCATATTTCTATGCACCAGGATTTGCATGGCGACGACTTTGGACGTCGTGTACAGTTCTGTCACTGGGCACAAGAGAAATTATGGGACGATGCCAGATTTTTTGCACGCGTTTTGTTTAGCGACTAAGGGTCATTCACCAACAGCGGTAACGTAAACCGGCATAGTATGTACTATTGGCTAACGGAAAATCCACAATGGCAGCGACAAGTGGAACATCAGCGACCTTGGCGGGTTAATGTATGGTGCGGCATTGTGGGAGGAAGGATTATTGGCTCCCATTTTATCGATGGCAATCTAAATGTTCCAATGTATGCTGATTTCCTACGTAATGTTCTACCGATGTTATTATAACATGTTTCACTGCATGAAAGAATGGCAATGTACTTCCAACATGATGGATGTCCGGCATATAACTCGCATACGATTGATGTGGTATTGACTAACTTATTTCATGACAGATGGATCGGTCGTCGAAGCACCATACCATGGCCCGCACGTTCACGGGATCTTACGTCCCCGGATATCTTAGTGTGGGGAAAGTTGAAGGATATTTGCTATCGTGATCCACCGACATCGCCTGACAACATGCGTCAGCGCATTGTTAATGCATGCGGGAACATAACGGAAGGAGAACTACTCGCTGTTGAGAGGATGTTGTTACACGTATTGACAAGTGTATTGAGGTTGACGGACATCATTTTGAGCATTTCTTGCATTAATGTGGTATTTGCAGGTAATCGCGTTGTAACAACATGCGTTCTCAGAAATGATAAGTTCACAAAGGTACATGTATCATATTGGAGCAACCGCAATAAAATGTGCAAACGTACCTACGTTCTGTATTTTAATTAAAAAAACCTACCTGTTGCCAACTGTTCGTGTAATATTGGGAGTCATATGTTAGTGACTATTACAGCGCCATCTATCACATAGCGAAAAAAGTAGTCCAACTGAAACATTCATATTTCTTTTCGTACTACACGAATATGTAATGGGGGTTCCTAGTAAAAAAAAAACTCCGTTGATATCCGTTTACGTTTGGCAGCGGCATCTAGCGGGCCAACGATAGTGCCATCTGGTTTCCCCCTTCAAGCTAGACAAGTTTCTTTCTTTGTAATTTTTTCGTTTGACGCTTATTTCGTGAGA
Organism: Schistocerca gregaria; assembly: GCF_023897955.1. Taxonomy (NCBI): domain Eukaryota; kingdom Metazoa; phylum Arthropoda; class Insecta; order Orthoptera; family Acrididae; genus Schistocerca; species Schistocerca gregaria. The sequence goes on along the minus strand of NC_064922.1, from coordinate 349,461,834 downwards.
TATTTGACCCGGTCACGATCAATGGACCACCCTGTATAAAGCGTACGCGGAAAACGATGCAGTCATTGTCGTAATACAGAAACGGAGCTAATTATGTGACATCCAACGGGGGATTATCATTTTATTTCGGGCTAATGTGAAAGCAGTTCCTAAACTGGCATGTTCGTAAGCTGTTCATGTGCCGCCTTGGTTAAAGTACACAGTTTATGGCAAAATGGCGCTATCCAAAACCAGCGCCAAGGCGGCTTTGATGCAACACGGATGGTAGATGACAAGGGTGAATGACGGCTGCGAAGATACGTACGGGAGAATAGCCGTGGTGCTGTTGAGTAACTGACTCCCAGATAACCGAGGGGCTATCAACAGTGTCTCCTCAACGACCGGTCAGCGAACTTGCTGCGTATCCTGTTCCGCAATAGGCGCCTGGTTCATCACCTTTGCTGATTGACGTCCACTGGTGACGATGGCTGGGATTTGCCCACCAGTACAGCAAACGTACGTTCACAGAGCGGCGACAGATGGGCTTTTCAGATGAATAAGCTTTTCAGAAGAATAATGTTTTATGGCAATTCGGCCAGATGGTCGTTAGCGTGAGACGTCTGAAAGCCAACAACATGCAATAGTTATGGCTTGTGGAATGTTTTCCTAGCGTTCCCTGGGTGATACCGTCACTCTTGAAGGCACAATGTATCAACACATGTATTGATGTATCCTTGTCGACCATGTCCGTCCCCACATGGAGTTCGTTATTTTCGGCACGATGGTGTCTGGGTATTTGTGTTGTCCTAATCATTTCATTAACATTCATGAAAGTGTCGAAATTGGACTTAGCAAAGGTTGGGAATTTGTACGGGCGTAGATAACCGTGCAGTTGAGCGCCCCCCAAACCAAACATCATTATCATCATCCGATAAACCTAGCGCAGCTGGTCAGGCCACTGGAGTCATCATGGCTCGATATCCCTGACGGTACCTTCCAGATCCCCATCACTCTCTTCTTGCATGTATCGCAGCGGTTTGTGCTACAAAGGTGTTGTTGAGGTAAGTGTAACTGGGTAGTGTATATACTTACGGTTAATAAGCATCCCAAAAGAGAATCCGACTTTTTTTTCATAGAAATCATGTCGATCCTACGTAGGAGTAATATGACAAGGTATGGACCACATCACAGTATCCAAATGTTAAATGCACTAGAATGCCCATCGTTCGTTGTCAAATTTTGTATACCTATTAACTTTATTATCTCATTTTTTACATACCTGTCAGTCTAGGCGTGTGGCCATTATAAAAAGCAGTGGAGTGGTGAAATGTGTTTCCCAATTAAAAATTACATCACAAAACATTTCATCTACCCATTTAAAAGCTATTCAACAAAACATTACACCAAAAAACTGCGTTTGATGATGGCCACGAGGCTGTTGAGACCAGTAGTGCAATTCCTGACGCAATGAAGTTCAGGTGTTAAAAAACCATGGCAGCCTGCGATGAGAATTTAAAATGATTTTAGCACTCAGAAATTATGTCGAGGCTGTGTAGTAGTTACATAAACGTTTGATCGAAACTATGAGCACTGACCGTCTTATAAAATATGTGAAGCATCCAGAACACTAGATCGGATGTTAACAACTGTGTAAATTATTTCAGATCTGTGGTGGCTGGTAGAACGGCTATCAGAATGCCTTAGGGATATCAAAAATGGTTCAAATGGCTCTGAGCACTATGGGACTCAACTGCTGTGGTCATTAGTCCCCTAGAACTTAGAACTACTTAAACCTAACTAACCTAAGGACATCACACACATCCATGCCCGAGGCAGGATTCGAACCTGCGACCGTAGCAGTCGCACGGTTCCGGACTGCGCGTTTAGAACCGCGAGACCACCGCGACCGGCTCAGGGATATCAGGCGTAGCATTGTGTAAAAGGGGAATAAATTGCGTGAGGTAAGTGATCACCGTGAAGGACGTGGAACTTACACTCGGTCGTAAGAAGTGTTGTCAGCATCTGGTGAATTTTGAAAGGGGCCTCATTTTGGGTCCCCAATTTGGCGGAAGGTCGAATCGTGCAATATACACACTTACCGGGGCTTTCAACTGTGGTAGAGGTCCGATATTGGACAGACAGGACCATGATAACTGGCAGTCTGGTCGTCAAGGTACCACCATACAACCAGAAAGGGAGAGCACTGTGTTGTGCTCCTAGCACATTACATCTCTTTCACAGCTGTGGTTGCATTCGTGGAAAAGTGAGTAATGGACTCCATGCATTCTGTGTCACACCACACCGATGGTCAGACACGGGCAGCAGTCGGGCTAGGGAATTACCGTTCCATAGGCGGGGTACCGCCAACACCGCGACACAAACGCCAAAGTTTGTAGCGGTACCGTGGCCGTTAATCACGAACTGCTGATGAATGGTGCTCACCAGTGAATCGGTGTTCGGTACTACCCCAGATGACCTTCGTCAGTGAGTATGATAGCGACATTGGTTGAGGTCCGTCTATGCCAATTTTATGGAGTAGCGCAGCAGTGTTACACCTGTTTCATGGCGCGGGAAGGCATCGGGTAGAGCTACTGGTAACGTTTCGTAGTGATTGAGCACATCACGGCATTCTGAGTCCACGTGTGTTACATTTACGTCTATTTCTACATAGAAACTCCGCAAATCACACTTATGTGCCTGGCAGAAAGTTCTTCGAACCACTTTCACAATAACGCTCTATTATTGCACCCTCTAACGGTGCCTGGAGAAAAACACACTTGTATCTTTCCGTGCAAGCTCTGATTTCCCTTATTTTATGATGATGATCGTTTCTCCCTACTTAAGTCCGAATCAAAAAAATGTTTTCTAATTCGGAGGAGAAAGTTGGTGAGAAGATCCCACCGCAGCTGATGATGTTCCCCAAGTCATGTATCATGTCTATGACTATCTCACTCCCTTCACCCCCCCCCCCCCTCCCACCCCCCTATTGTTAATCCTGTCCGATACGGATCACACACTGCGCAGCAGCAAGCTAAAGAAGGGCGGAGAAGCGTAGCTCTGTTGCATCTTCTACGTGTTGTGCTAATAAATAACGGTCTCTGGTTGGCCTTCCCCACAACATTTTCTGTGTGTTCTACCCAATTTAAGTTGTTCGTAATTGTAATTGGTAAATATTATTTGAATTTACGGATTTGACTGATTTATTGCGTAATCGAAGTTTAAGGGACTCCTTTAAGCACTCACGGGAATGACCTCACACTTTTTATTATTCAGAATCAACTGTCAATTCGTGCACAATACAGATACATTTTCTAAATTGTTTTGATCTTCTCATGACTTTACTAGACCATAAACGACAATATCATCTGCAAGCAGTCTAAGGCCGCTGCTCAGATTGTATCCTGAATCAATTATATAGATAAGGAACAGAGCGGGGCCCACGATACTACGTTGTGAATCGCCAGATATCACTTCTGTTTTAGTCGATGCCGTTCCGTCAATTACTACGAACTTCGACCTCTGACGTAACAGTATTGTGGTTCCAATTTTCGACAGGGCACTGCTAGTACACACATCGTACGTGTGTTTACAAACTGTAAGCATGATGTTGAGGTAAGCCTCTGGACAGCATGATCCCCAAACTGTACCCAACGCAATGTGTGTGCGACCATACTTCGTCCCAGGGCCAATAACCAGAATATGAAGGCCCTTTTACACCAGTTGTAGACCAACTGCCTTCAGGGTATGATAAAAGGGTTTTATGAGACACTTCTCAAACTAATGAGCGCGTATCCAGGCCAGAAGAGGTGTAATGTCATACTGATAAATCCTTCATAAATTTAGCTCGATTTTCTAATCACTGAAATAACATTATATACCCTTTCGATGCGTGAAGTTTCATTTCTTTCCCTCCTCTCCTCCTGGGTTCTTGTAATCGTGAAAGAAAATTATAAAAGTTGATAGCTGACGTCGTGCTAGAACGCAATGAAAGAAAGATAAAACCGTCCTTCCAGAATGGAGGTTCTTTCTATAGTGGCATACGTGCTATTTGAAAACTTCGTACCAGATTACAGTTGTGTGTTGTACAAGGAGCGGAATGCGTGGCCTTACTTTTCCAGAGCATTGCTCTTACTGATGTAACGTTACAGACGCGACAGAGGATTCGACCTACCGCTTCAATTATGTCACCAGCTCTCACCTATTTCCGAATTTCACAGAAATTCTCCCGCATTCCTGGCGTGACTAGCACTCCTGGATTACTAAATTGGTAAGATTTTGGATTGGCTTTCCGGTTGGCACACAGGTCTTATCTAGCCTCATGTCGGTGACATATGACACAACTAGAGGAGGAAAATTACACAGGGTGATTTGCTGATGGAGACAGCGGTAATGGCCTCTGGCCGCGCAACTCACAAGAAATGTTGCGTTGTCATTTCTGCTGAGAGTGCATAAACCGCCACAAAGTTGTTGCGTTGCACCTTGGCGACGTCGCAGGTCGGCTCGTCTGAATCTGCCTCACATCTGAAGAGCGCATACACTCTAAAAGTAAAGTCCCTTGCCCGTATGTGAAACATTCCGTGCCTTGCAAGTGTTTCAGCCATTGTGAGAAAACTCACAGAATATTCCAAACACCACAGAAATTAAACATTCACAGTTTCGCGTGCGTAAAGCATGATAAAAGGCTCCAAAATGCCGGAAGTTTACACAAAACGGGATTGGGAAACAGACCGAGTGCTGACTGACAAGTTGCGCAGCTATCATCTGCGCATCCCCGGTCCTCATGTCATAAACGCTGTCACGGACTTTCACTTTCAGTTATGCTGGAGAAAGGTAAATATAGCATTTTGAGGGACGGACTCCTGGTCCGGAAACGACCGAGTCGAAAGAAGTGAAAATCATATGTTGCGGTGCTTTTGTTGCTAAGATAGTAATGTAGAAAACTTTCAGAAGTGGTGCTATGAACCAATACGAGAAACAAATTTAGTGAAGACAGGCTCTAAAACTCATACCTTAAGAACTATGGGCATTTCCTCAGCAGAAGAGATGTGTTTCACAGTAGCGTAGATGAGCAAGTGCCATGGCTCTTAAGATATGCTTTTCAGGATCTGAATTAACAGCACGCTTTCTTTCTTCTCTTCTCCTACAAAAATTGGGAAACCAACTAACCGGTAGCACAAGAGCTCATAGAATCGACTTTGCCCTCCTCCATCACCTCTGAAAGTTAGACCATCATTACAGAATCACCTTCTTCGGTTTTGAATTTCAACCACTGCCAGGAAAAAGCTCCAAATCATCTTTTCTTCCCTTGGTACACTAATATTAAATGCCGAAATAGATACTAGCCTTGGCAGTAATCAGTTGACATTAATCAGTGAGAAAAGTTCTGAGGTTGAGCTGAGCCGCTCGTTCTGTGTTTACGAGTGGAGAAAAGCGTGGCATCGTTTCTCTGTGCAGGTCAATCAAACAGAACAGGGGACCTTTCTGAGGGAGAAATATTACTGTACTGGAGCCCATAGGGCAGAGCAGAACGAGTAGAGCAGTTAAAACCGATACAAATAACTGCCGTTACGGTTCAGGGAAATACTAATAACGGGCTTTCATAAAAAGAAGAGGAAACATAGCTGAAATACTGTGTGATGTGCAGCAGCAACCATCGACAGCATGTGTTTGGTTCACTTTATTTTAAAAGTACTGTTTAAAATTTACATATTCTTAATCGGACAGCTCCCATTCTTTCGTTGCAACACATGATACGTCGTTTTATATATGAGGTGCCTTAGGGTAAAAGGAATTTACCAGTTGCAAATGTCTGAGAGCTATGACTGAGATAATCTAATTTAGTAGTAATATCCCCTCATTTTCTTGAAATGGCAAATCATTGCGCTACATAATTTTCGATGCGATAGGGTTGCGATGTAATTTTTTAATGATTTCGTGAGGTCTTCAGCTGTCACTCTCCGTTTTATGTACGATTGTACAGTTGCGGCCTTAAGCCATCTTCAGGTATCTAAGACGGAAGCATTAGACATCGGATACATTACTGACGATTTTAACATACGAACATGCCATATCCGCAAATATACTAGACTCATTATAATTTACTTTATGGATGATGCTTTATTAGTTTATTATACCATGTACACCCTTGCTCCCAGTGTCAATTATGTTAAAACATGGACCGTATAGATTGAAGCGCCAAAGAAACTGGTATAGACATGCATATTAAAATACAGAGGTATGTAAACAAGAGTTGCGGTAGGCAACGCCTATGTAAGACAACAAGTGTCTGGCGCAGTTGTTAGGTCGATTACTGCTGCTACAATGGCAGTTTATAAGTCTTTAAGTGAGTTTGAACATCGTGCTGTAGTCGGCGCACGAGCGATGTGACACAGCTTTTCCGAGGTAGCAATGAACTGGGGATTTTCCCGTACGACCATTTCAAGAGTGTACCGTGAATATCAGGAATCCGGTAAAACATTAAATCTCCAACATCGCTGCGGTCAGAAAAAGATCCCGCAAAGACTGGGCGAACGACAACTGAAAAGAATCCTTCAACGTGACAGAAGTGCAGCCCTTCCGCAAATTGCTGCTGATATCAATGGTAGGCTATCAACATGTTTGTCAGCGTGCGAACCATTCAACGGAACATCATCTCATCGATATAGGCTTTTGGAGCCAGAGGCCCACTCGTGACACAAAGCCTTACGCCTGGGCGCGTCAACACAGACATTGGACCGTTGATGACTGGAAACACGTTGCCTGGTCGGACGAGTCTCGTTTCAAATTGTATCGAGCTGATGGACGTGTACTGTTTTAGAGATAACCTCATGGATCAATGGATCCTGCATATCAGCAAGGGCCTATTCAAAGTGGGAGAGGCTCTGTAATGGTGTGGGGAATGTGCAGTTGGAGTTGTATGGGACCTCTGATACGTGTAGGAACGAATGTGTCAGGTTACATGTACGTAAGCATCCTGTCTGATCAGCTACAGCAATTCATGTCGATTGTGTATTCCGACGGATTTGCGCGATTCCAGCAGGATAATGCGATATTAGGCAATTCTAACATTTTCTTTGTCTCTGCAGTGTATACACGGTGTTACAAAAAGGTACGGCCAAACTTTCAGGAAACATTCCTCACACACAAATAAAGAAAAGATGTTATGTGGGCATGTGTCCGGAAACGCTTAATTTCCATGTTAGAGCTCATTTTAGTTTCGTCAGTATATACTGTACTTCCTCGATTCACCGCCAGTTGGCCCAATTGAAGGAAGGTAATGTTGACTTCGGTGCTTGTGTTGACATGCGACTCATTGCTCTACAGTACTAGCATCAAACACATCAGTACGTAGCATCAACAGGTTAGTGTTCATCAAGAACGTGGTTTTGCAGTCAGCGCAATGTTTACAAATGCGGAGTTAGCAGGTGCCCATTTGATGTATGGATTAGCACGGGGCAGTATCCGTGGCGCGGTACGTTTGTATCGAGACAGATTTCCAGAACGAGGGTGTCCCGACAGGAAGACGTTGGAAGCAATTGATCGGCGTTTTAGGGAGCACCGAACATTGCAGCCTATGACTCGCGACTGAGGAAGATCTAGAACGACGAGGACACCTGAAATGGACGAGGCAATTCTTCGTGCAGTTGACGATAACCCTAATGTCAGCGTCAGAGAGGTTGATGCTGTACAAGGTAACGTTGACCACGTCACTTTTTGGAGAGTGCGACGGGAGAACCAGTTGTTTCCGTACCATGTACAGCGTGTGCAGGCACTATCAGCAGCTGATTGGCCTCCACGGGTACACTTCTGCGAATGGTTCATCCAACAATGTGTCAATCCTCATTTCAGTGCAAATGTTCTCTTTACGGATGAGGTTTCATTCCAACGTGATCAAATTGTAAATTTTCACAATCAACATGTGTGGGCTGACGAGAATCCGCACGCAATTGTGCAATCACGTCAACACTAAAGATTTTTTGTGAACGTTTGGGCAGGCAGTGTTGTTTTGATTGGGCCCCATGTTCTTCCACTTACGCTCAATGGAGCACGTTATAATGATATCATACCGGATACACTACCTGTGCTGCTAGAACATGTGCCTTTACAAGTACGACACAATGTGTGATTCATGCACGATGAAGCTCTTGCACATTTAAGTCGATGTGTTCGTACGCTTCTCAACAACAGATCTCCGGGCGGAGGTTCGAGTCCTCCCTCCGGCATGTGTGTGTGTGTGTGTGTGTGTGTGTGTGTGTGTGTTTGTTTGTTTGTCCTTAGGATAATTTAGGTTAAATAGTGCGTAAGCTTATGGACTGATGACCTTAGAAGTTAAGTCCCATAAGATTTCACATTTCAACAACAGATTCGGTGACCAATGGATTGGTAGAGGCGGACCAATTCCATGGCCTCCACGCTCTCCAGACCTCAACCCTCTTGACTTTCGTTTACGGGGGCATTTGAAAGCTCTTGTCTACGCAACCCCGGTACCAAATGTAGAGACTCTACGTGCTCGTATTATGGACGGCTGTAATACAATACGCCATTCTCCAGGCTGCATCAGCGCATCAGGTATTCCATGCGACGGAGGGTGGATGCACGTATCCTCGCTAACGGAGGACATCTTGAACATTTTCTGTAACAATGTGTTTGAAGTCACGCTGGTACGTTCTGTTGCTGTGTGTTTCCATTCCATGATTAATGTGATTTGAAGAGAAGTAATAAAATGAGCTCTAACATGGAATGTAAGCGTTTCCGGACACATGTCCACATAACATATTTTCTTTCTTTGTGTGTGAGGAATGTTTCCTGAAAGTTTGGCCGTACCTTTTTGTAACACCCTGTATAAGAGCTTGTCATCAACTGCTGGGAAGTAACTTGCTCCTAAAATAGCGGAAAACCTCTTTAATTTGTTGCCTGTTCATTACATGCAGTCATAAGAGCAAGGATGTACATCCATAAAGCAAATTATAATATTCTTAGTACATGTACAGATATGAATTGTTAAAATGTCAAAATCACGTCACTAATGGAATCTAATGTATAATGCTTCAGTTTTAGATACACGAAAATGGCCTAAGACCGAAATTGCACGTACATTAAATAAAGACAATGGCAGCTGAAGGCATCACGTAGTCATTAAAAAAATATTGTGCTATATTATGCTACACGTCTGTATCGCAGCTTGTTCGACAACCACATACTTACAGGCTTCAGAAATAAGTTACACATGATGTCTCACGCCAAGACCACAGCACAACAAGAGTGTAACGCAGAAGAGAGTGCGTGTTTCGGGTTTACCGCATACGCAGGCCTGTTACGACACGGGTAACAGGTGCATGGCAGTAGTGAGTGAAGTGACGCAACAGCTGGAAATGCACTCCAAGGCTGCAGTACGCAGGACTGGTCGATTCTTGTGGGAAAGTTATCTATATTACACACAGATTCACCGTAAATTACTGGCGTCTTACGAACGAAGCGCAACGTTACATCCAGCAGCAATGAAAATACAGTGTGCACGCAATCGCGGAAAAACGTGTTTGGGGAAAGAGGTTTTGCTACGCCGATAGGCGTCTAATGATGAATTAGAAAGTGGAAACGACACTGTTGAAGTACAGTAAAATGAAGTAGAACCAAGTTTTGATTGTTAGTTGCTGTGGACATGAGAAATTCTGCACCACACAACGTCCTCTTTCATATAATGTTATCATTCGACAAAATAGCTTAACGCTGAAACATACCTCAGCACAATCACAAAGAGAAATTGTGAAAATGAAGTAAATGTGCCTGAATCATGCATTAAATGAAAGAGTGTTTCCTAAATTTATCAACCTTTTTGCTGAAGATATTTTACTCATTAAAAGCATTGTTGAACCCAGGATTATATCAAAACAATATAAATAATAATTTCCTTTTTACTACGTATAACCTGGTTCACTTATTAACTACTTAACGACCATCACACAAGCCAGTGACACTAATATTCCAGAACTGCAAACGGAGCAGGATCGTAGCCCAGGGTATACTTCTGCTGAAATCGACAATTTTCTATCTCTTCGCAACGAAATCCATAAATTTAATCCATAACAGTAACTGAGTTCCTGTGTGGAGGTTTAAACTCCTTGCACCCACTTGCGAACACTACCAATTCCCTGTCCCAAGAGACAGTACTGTAGCAGGCCTCGAGTGGTTCTTTACTTCCACTCCAAACCAGTTTGGGAGTGACCCCATTCCTGATATTACAATGAATACGACTCTGGCATTAATAGCAACAATTTTTTTCGATCAAAGTAAGTGTGAGGGTCCATAGCACGGAAGACAAGCACATCACACGGAAATTTAGTCACTCGCGGGAGACATCAAGTTAATACCATGTTAACACCTGCCGGCCGGTGTGGCCGAGCGGTTCTAGACGCTTCAATCTGGAAACGCGCTACCGCTACGGTCACAGGTTCGAATCCTGCCTCGGGCATTGATGTGTGAGATGTCCTTAGGTTATTTAGGTTTAAGTAGTTCTAAGTTCTACGAGTCGGGGCGTGGAATGTCAGAAGCTTGAACGTGGAAGGGAAACTAGAAAACCTGAAAAGGGAAATGCAAAGGCTCAATCTAGATACAGTAGGGGTCAGTGAAGTGGAAGGAAGACAAGGATTTCTGGTCAGACGAGTATCGGATAATATCAACAGCAGCAGAAAATGGTATAACAGGTGTAGGATTCGTTATGAATAGGAAGGTAGGGCAGAGGGTGTGTTACTGTGAACAGTTCAGTGACCGGATTGTTCTAAATAGAATCGACAGCAGACCAACACCAACAACGATAGTTCAGTTATACATGCCAACGTCGCAAGCTGAAGATGAACAGATAGAGAAAGTGTATGAGGATATTGAAAGGGTAATGCAGTATGCAAAGGGGGACGAAAATCTAATAGTCATGAGCGACTGGAATGCAGTTGTAGGGGAAGGAGTAGAAGAAAAGCTTACAGGAGAATATGGGGTTGGGACAAGGAATGAAAGAAGAGAAAGACTAATTGAGTTCTGTAACAAGTTTCAGCTAGTAATAGCGAATATCCTGTTCAAGAATCACAAGAGGAGGAGATATACTTGGAAAAGGCCGGGAGATACAGGAAGATTTCAATTAGATTACATCATGGTCAGACAGAGATTCCGAAATCAGATACTGGATTGTAAGGCGTACCCAGGAGCAGATATAGACTCAGATCACAATTTAGTAGTGATGAAGAGTGGGCTGAAGTTCAAGACATTAGTCAAGAAGAATCAATACGCAAAGAAGTGGGATACGGAAGTTCTAAGGAATGACGAGATACGTTTGAAGTTCTCTAACGCTATAGATACAGCAATAAGCAATAGCGCAGTAGGCAACACAGTTGAAGAGGAATGGACGTCTCTAAAAAGGGTCATCACAGAAGTTGAAAAGGAAAACATAGGTACAAAGAAGGTAGCTGCGAAGAAACCATAGGTTACAGAAGAAATACTTCAGTTGATTGATGAAAGGAGGAAGTACAAACATGTTCCGGGAAAATCAGGAATACAGAAATACAAGTCGCTGAGGAATGAAATAAATAGAAAGTGCAAGGGAGCTAAGACGAAATGGCTGCAGGAAGAATGTGAAGACATCGGAAAATATATGAATGTCGGAAGGACAGACTCAGCATACAGGAAAGTCAAAACAACCTTTGGTGACATTAAAAGCAACGGTGGTAACATTAAGAGTGCAACGGGAATTCCACTGTTAAATGCAGAGGAGAGCAGATAGGTGGAAAGAATACATTGAAAGCCTCTTTGAGGGTGAAGATTTGTCTGATGTGATAGAAGAAGAAACAGATTTAGAAGAGATAGGGGATCCAGTATTAGAATCGGGTTTTAAAAGAGCTTTGGAGGACTTACGGTCAAATAAGGCAGAAGGGATAGATAGTATTCCATCAGAATTTCTAAAATCATTAGGGGAAGTGGCAACAAAACGACTATTCACGTTGGTGTGTAGACTATATGAGTCTGGCGACATACCATCTGACTTTCGGAAAAGCATCATCCACACAATTCCGAAGACGGCAAGAGCTGACAAGTGCGAGAATTATCGCACAATCAGCTTAACAGCTCATGCATCGAAGCTGCTTACAAGAATAATGTACAGAAGAATAGAAAAGAAAATTGAGAATGCGCTAGGTGACGATCGGTTTGGCTTTAGGAAAAGTAAAGGCACGAGAGAGGCAATTATGACGTTACGGCTAATAATGGAAGCAAGGCTAAAGAAAAATCAAGGCATGTTCATAGGATTTGTCGACCTGGAAAAAGCGATCGACAATATTAAATGGTGCAAGCTGATCAAGATTCTGAAAAAAGTAGGGGTAAGCTATAGGGAGAGACGGGTTATATACAATATGTACAACAACCAAGAGGGAATAATAAGAGTAGACGATCAAGAACGAAGTGCTCGTATTAAGAAGGGAGTAAGACATGGCTGTAGCCTTTCGTCCCTACTCTTCTATCTGTACATCGAGGAAGCAATGATGGAAATAAAAGAAAGGTTCAGGAGTGGAATTAAAATACAATGTGAAAGGATATCAGTGATACGATTCGCTGATGACATTGCTATCCTGAGTGAAAGTGAAGAAGAATTAAATGATCTGCTGAACGGAATGAACAGTCTAATGAGTACACAGTATGGTCTGAGAGTAAATCGGAGAAAGACGAAGGTAATGAGAAGTGGTAGAAATGAGAACAGCGAGAAACTTAACATCAGGATTGATGGTCACGAAGTCAATGAAGTTAAGGAATTCAGCTACCTAGGCAGTAAAATAGCCAATGACGGACGCAGCAAGGAGGACATCAAAAGCAGACTCGCTATGGCAAAAAAGGCATTTCTGGCCAAGAGAAGTCTACTAATATCAAATACGGGCCTTACTTAGAGGAAGAAATTTCTGAGGATGTACGTCTGGAGTACAGCTTTGTGTGGACTGTGGGAAAACCGGAACAGAAGAGAATCGAAGCATTTGAGATGTGGTGCTATAGACGAATGTTGAATATTAGGTGGACTGATAAGGTAAGGAATGAGGAGGTTCTACGCAGAATCGGAGAGGAAAGGAATATGTGGAAAACACTGATAGGGAGAAGGGACAGAATGATAGGACATCTGCTAAGACATAAGGGAATGACTTCCATGGTACATGAGGGAGCTGTAGAGGGCAAAAACTGTAGAGGAAGACAGAGATTGGTATACGTCAAACAAATAATTGAGGACGTAGGTTGCAAGTGCTACTCTGAGATGAAGAGGTTAGCACAGGAAAGGAATTCGTGGCGGGCCGCATCAAGCCAGTCAGTAGACTGATGAGCAAAAAAAAACGTTGTAGGGGACTGATGACCTCAGATGTCCCATAGTGCTCAGAGCCAGTTGAACCAGCCAGTTGTTAAAACCGCCTCTATGTCTCAATTCGATGAGAGAGATAGTGCACAAATTTCTTCAGGAATGTTATATTCAGATAAAGCCACTCAAATCCGACAGAGGTACCAGACTGAGACTATATTAGTTCATATTTCCGGTCTGCTGTTCCAAATGGCCATACACAGTTTCTATGGGACTGAGATCAGATTGATTTAGAGGGCCTATCGAGGTGAGATATAGGATCGAGTGTTACGTCAAACCGGGAACAGTCCTGTGATCACAGCTGTTGTCATCTCAAAAGACTGATGTGTCAATAGCACACTCATGATGGTTAGCAGAAAGACGAACACTTGGCCATCGAGAATGTCGCCATAAAGGTCCTTTCCAGTACGGAAAACACTTTCCTGAACATCACGGAACCGCCTCTAGCCTGAAGTATAGCCTTGTTGTGCGGCCTTTAAATGCCTCTCAAAACACGAAAAGAAGCAAAATCTCGACGTCGGGCCACTCTATCTGCCGGCAGTCAACTACAGCCCAGTATCTGCGTTCCTTGGCTCATTAACGACAGGGAAAATTATATGATGCTACCAGTGTGGCCGCCAGCGAGGTATCCGACTCTGGAATACATCTACATACATAATCCACAATCCACCATAAGGTGCGTGGCGGAGGGTACATCATACCACAACTAGCATCTTCTCCCTTGTTCCACTCCCAAACAGAACGAGGGGAAAATAACTGCCTATATGCCTCTGTACGAGCCCTAATCTCTCTTGTCTTATCTCTGTGGTCTTCCCACGAAGTATAAGTTGGCGGCAGTAAAATTGTACTGCAGTCAGCCTCAAATGCTGGTTCTCTAGATTTCCTCAGTAGCGATTCACGTAAAGAGCGCCTCCTTTCCTCCAGGGACTCCCAACCTAGTTCCTGAAGCCCGCTCCTGAATTTCTTCTATGTCCTCCCTCAATCCGACCTGTTAGGGACCCCAAACGCTCGAGCAGTACTCAAGAATAGGTCGTATTAGTGTTTTATAAGCGGTCTCTTTTACAGATGAACCACATCTTCCCAAAATTCTACCAGTGAACCGAAGACGACTATGCGCCTTCCCCACAGCTGCCACTACGTGCTTGTCCCACTTCATATCGCTCTGCAATGTTACGCCCAAATGTTTCATCGACCATCGACGTGACTGTGTCAAGCGCTACACTACTAATGGAGTATTCAAACATCATGGGATTCTTTTTCTTATTCATCTGCATTAATTTACATTTATCTATATTTAGAGTTAGCTGCCATTATTTACACCAATCACAAATTCTATCCACGTCATCTTGTATCCTCCAACACTCACTCAACGACGATACCTTCCCGTAGGCCACAGCATCATCAGCAAACAGCCGCACATTGCTATCCATCATATCCAAAAGATCATTTATGTAGATAGAAAACAACAGGGGATCTACCACACTTTCCTGGGGCACTCCAGATGATACCCTCACCTTCGACGAACACTCACCATCGAGGACAACATACTGGGTTCTATTACTTAAGAAGTCTTCGAACCACTCACATATTTGGGAACCAATCCCATATGCTCGTACCTTAGTTAGGAGTTCGCAGTAGGGCACCGAGACCAACGCTTTCCGTAAGTCAAGGAACATGGCATCCGTCTGATACCCGTCATCCATGGTTCGCAAGATATCATTAGATGCAGTTCCCTTCGCACGGAAACAGCTTCAGATGTGTTGTATCCGCCTCGTTACCGTTTCTCCGCACACCCGGCACGCCGTGCGGATAGCCGCCATTCCAGGGTGACGTGCGTAAACGGGTCTCCGACAGAGAGAGATACTTTCCTTGTATGGCTTCGCCTGTAAACGACGGAATTACTTGTCGCCTTCACAGTGTCTGGGGCGATAACTTCACATGCAGGCAAAATGCCTGTCGCTGCAGTGTGTGCTGCGGGTGGAGCACTATTTTGCTACGCCTACTCATGTGCCCTCACAGTGTCACACAGATATCCATCCGCTCCCGATCATCTAGGCCATCTTCGGGGAGCGAAAAGGTTAGTTACTACTGCGCCTCAAGCCGATAGCAGTAACAGTTCAGTAGAGGCACTACAAGTTGGCAACTTCACCACTTTCATTTAGCTGGCAGATCTGACCCAGTCCGTCTTGGTCTTCACTAGGAGCACATCAGGTTTCACACGCCGTCAGCAACGGCCCAGTAACGTCCCAGGTCTTCCAGATGCTGTCCACCGCAGCTCATAGGAGATAGAATTCTGTTGTAAATAGTTGTATGGATAATCATCCAATGACATTATAACTGAGTTTTGGTTTTGTTAATAAAGTTAATGTTTTTGGTGTCGTCAATCACTCCTTCGAACCCTTGTTGCCTTCAGATTTCCTATTGCGTTTGAAATTAATTGTAACTGAAAAAGCGTGATAATTTTCTGCCGTCCCTTTTGGTTATCATTTTTTATGTCCAGCGTTCTTACGCTATGTTACATCTATGCAAGTGGTCCACCAGTTCACTTTGATACACCACCAAGTCATCCTCGTTCACGGTGTTGTCATAGTCACGTCCAAAAGCGGTAGCTCCTTCCTACCTATATCTACGTCTACACCTACATGGTTACTCTGCTTTTCACACTTTAGTTCCCGGCAGAGGGTTCATCGAACCTTTTTCATATTACTTCTCTACCATTCCACTTTCAAATGGTGCGTGGGAAAAAGGAACACCTAAATCTTTCCATTAGTGCTCTGATTTCTCTTATTTAATTATGATGATCATTTCTC
This sequence comes from Schistocerca gregaria, assembly GCF_023897955.1. NCBI lineage: Eukaryota > Metazoa > Arthropoda > Insecta > Orthoptera > Acrididae > Schistocerca > Schistocerca gregaria. The sequence goes on along the minus strand of NC_064922.1, from coordinate 349,445,670 downwards.
CCTATGTAGGTGATTGTCAACAAAATATTTATGCATTCGGAAGAGAAAGTTGGTGATTGAAATTTCGTAAACAGATCTTGCGGCAAAGAAAACCTCCTTTGTTTCAGTAACTGCCATCCCAACTCGCGTATCTTATCAGTGACACTCTCACACCTACTGCGCGATAACACGAAACGAACTGCCAGTCTCTGCACTTTTTCGATGTCGTCCGTCGATCCTACATGGTAATGATCGGACACCGCGCAGCAATATTCCAGCAGAGGACGGACAAATGTAATCTCTCTCCTCATCAGTCATTTGTTGACTGATTCCATACAACCAATTGGCACTTAATACTAAACTGTCATACGTCAGCAGTAGAGAAACTGGTAGCAACTCTACACTGCCTACAGGTCTCCAAAGCGAGCAGTTTCCTTCTTTACGGGAGTGACTAATATTATTCGACCTTACTTAGGCCGGTTTTCATCTATAAATACATCGTAGCCCATCTAACTCGGACATCTACAGGGCGGTCAGGAACAGTCTAAAATGCGTGTAAGGGTGTTGCAGAGTAGGTCGTGCTGAGAAATAATGCCTACGAAAAAAATTATGCACCTTGTGGCGTTTACTAGTTAATTAGCACAAAATTTAGAAAGTCCGGTTGTTGCGCGCGAAAATTAAATTGGTGGCCAGATACAAATGATGTCAGCTGATCTCATAGCGTAGATTCTACCGGGCGAGACTGCTCAGCTTTCGGTGCAGGTTTTATCCTTACTACCATCCCATTTATAACTTTTGAATCACTTTCTTGTTCGTTGTTACGAAACGAAACGAAGAAAACATTTCGAGACACCGTCCGTGGCGGTCCGAATGCATATTAGCACCGATACAATATTTTTCTTAACAGCTATGTCTAGTTTTTTAAAGAAATTCCCGCCATCGCTATTTGGCTGTTAATTGTTCATTTATTTTACACAAGTATTATTTCATTTTTGTAGCCGTTCTTTAGCGCATGCTGAACTGAAAATTAATAACGCTTACATATCATTAAGTGCAGAGCATAGGATCAAGAAGTTATTACGTATTTCAAAACATTAAAAATATATCTTACCTGTCTGTGTCATGTCATCACCGAGAAAACATAGTTCTGTTCTTATAGACCAATTGTCCTATTACGGGATATGAATACATACAGAACACATAGTATGGCTGACACTGTGCGCAGCGGATAACGATCAACACACAATGTGGCGTATTTAACACCAGTATATTCCTGGGACATACATTCGTTACTTGCACCCATTAGAGGGCGTTAACATATTAAAAACACTGGCAGAGATCGTAACTAGCAGTAGTACTTTGTGACCCATATGATCTTTCCATTACATGAGGTATTCTCAGGAAAGATAAGGTGGATATTTGTTTAGCTAAATGCTTAACGTGTCCTTGTCACTCAGGTTCGTAACAGCCTCTTAGAGGGATACACTGTAATACTCCATGCTCTGTAAAGAGAACCGTTTTCGACAGACGATAACATGATGATCTCAAAACGATCGCATCGGCTACAATATTACGAAACAGTAATTCGCTTATTCAAGGAGACTTGCATAATAGATGTCACACCTGTGCAGAAATTTTCACGACGCCCGTGAAACGACGAGTCTGCCGCACACTCAAACTAGCCAGAAGGGAGAGTGAAAAGTGGGGAGGGCAAAGAGGAGCCAGGTGACAGAGTTTAACAGAGTGTGGATAGGAGGACAGTTGAGGGTGAATAAGAAATGCGGGCGTGGCTGACACCTGGTACAGGTTTGCGTGGCGGGGGGAGGGCGGGGGGAGGAAGGGGGGTGGTGATCGGAATGGAGAAAGTTGCGGAACGCGGTACATCCGTGAGTTATATACCTCACCATACACGTCAGTATTAAAATAAATTAATATTAATGTGTTTCCGCTATTTACAGAATATGACGATCTGAACCATCCATAGTAGGTTCCACATATTATGTACTTAATCATTGTACTACAATATTACATGAATATCATTAATTACGTGTTAATAGGGTCTTACTGTTCAAATCGTGTGAAGATTGGAAACAAAATTAATGCGTTCTATGCACTTTTCAAGGTGACATACCTACATAGTCTTTTTACATGTAACAAAATATGAGTCCATCAAATATTATGAGTTATTAAAATTCGAAATTTAACATCTATTGGTGAGAGATCATACAAGACATATGTGTTGGATGTAGTACATTAAGACTACATTCACGATGCCTGTAGTATCCCACGAAGGAAAGATAATTATCTCTCAGCAAAACCTATCCTGTAACATCTTTATAAGCTTTTCAGACTGTTCCGGAGTACTCTGCATAATAGCTATATAAATTTTGACGTGACGAGAAAATGGTTCAGACAAGGATTGTTTTTAGGAAGTCCTGCCATCTTACTTCACCGAAGACGAAGTGAATAATGCTCCAGAAACTACAATAGCGACCAGCACTTTTTGGAATTGGACTATGGCATTTTTTGGTGCCTCAGTTGCAGGTGTGCATGAGAAAAACTCAGTCAGGTTACTCTTTTGTAAATCTGTTATGAAATTACGTACAGTACTGGCCATTAAAATTTGCTACACCAAGAAGAAAAGCATATGATAAACTGGTATTCACTGGACAAATATATTATACTAGAACTGACATGAGATTACATTTTCCACAATTTCGGTGCATAGATCCTGAGAAATCAGTATCCAGAACAACCACCTCTGGCCGTAGTAACGGCCTTGATACAAGTGGGCATTGAGCCAAACAGAGCTTGGATGGCGTTTACAGGTACAGCTGACCATGCAGCTTCAACACGATACCACAGTTTAATCAAGAGTAGTGACTGGCGTATTGTGACGAGCCAGTTGCTCGGCCACCATTGACCAGACTTTTTCAATTGGTGAGATATCTGTAGAATGTGCTGGCAAGGGCAGCAGTCCAACATTTTCTGTATCCAGAAAGGTACGTACAGGACCTGCAACATGCGGTCGAGCTTTATCCTGCTGAAATGTAGGGTTTCGCAGGGATTTAATAAAGGGTAGAGCCACGGGTCGTAACACATCTGAAATGTAACATCCATTGTTCAAAGTGCCGTCAATACGAACAAGAGGTGACCAAGACGTGTAACCCATGGCACCCCATACTATCACTCCGGGTGATACGCCAATATGGCGATGACGATTACACGCTTCCAATGTGCGTTCACCGCGATATCGCCAAACACGGATGCGACCATCATTATGCTGTAAACTAAACCTGGATTCATCCGAAAAAATGACGTTTGCCATTCGTGCACCCAGGTTCGTCATTGAGTACACCATCGCTGGCGCTCCTGTCTCTGATGCAGCGTCAAGGGTAAACGCAGCCACGGTATCCGAGCTGATAGTCCATGCTGCTCCAAACGTCGTCGAACTGTTCGTGCAGATGGTTGTTGTCTTGCCAACGTCTCCATCTGTTGACTCAGGGATCGAGACGTGGCTGCACGATCCGTTACAGCCATGTGGATAAGATGCCTGTCATCTCGACTGCTAGTGATACGAGGCCGTTTGGATCCAGCACTGCGTTCCGTATTACGCTCCTGAACCCACCGATTCCATATTCTGCTAACAGTCATTGGATGTCGACCAAAGCGAGCAGCAATGTCGCGATACAAATAAACGGCAATCGAGATAGGCCACAATCCGACCTTTATCAAAGTCGGAAATGTGTTGGTATGCATTTCTCCTCCGTACACGAGGCATCTCAACAACGTTTTCCCGGGCAACGCCGGTCAGCTGCTGCTCGTGGATGAGAAACCGGTTGGAAACATTCCTCATTAGAGCATGTTGTAGGTGTCGCCACCGGCGCCAACCTTGTGTGAATGCTTTGAAAAGCTAATCATTTGCATATCACAGCGTCTTCTTCTGTCTGTTAAATTTCGCGTCTATAGCACTTCATCTTCGTGGTGTAGCAATTTTAATGTCCAGTAGTGTAGTTTGTGTACACAGCGTTGTTGATGTTGTTGTTGTTGTTGTGGCGCTTTGAATGGCGTGTAATTCTGAACTTCATGCCGCTCTCCAGAGACACTAACAGTGGCCGAAGTAATTGAGACTAGATGTTTACGCCACTCCCGTCTGACAGTGGAGTAAACTTTTGAGGGATGCGTCATTCAGTCGACAACATCTGCACAAAAACATATTCAGCACAATTTTACTCCATAATTTCTCTTCAGATCCACAGAACAGTCAGTACCACTGAATTGTTCCCTCAGAGATCTGCTTTTCCTAGTGAAAAAACGTACCCCACTTTAAAATATAAATTCAAGATAAAATAAATCAAGATAAAATTAGTGACAATTGTTTTCTTTTAACGACTTTCTCATTCAGCTGACTTTCGGAACTGTAAGCAGATAAGACGCTTGAAACCAAACACCCTATGAACGACTTTCTCGTCATATAATAAATAATACGCATACCAGAGACTCAGTTTCTGCATTCGAACAAAAAGATGGAGAAAACTCAGATGAAGCTAACAATGAAGATAATTGCTAATTGCCCGTTTCTCAGCAGTTTGTGACACAATGTTTCCACCTCCACCTCCTCAAAGAGGCAAACAACTTTGTGTGTGTGTGTGTGTGTGTGTGTGTGTGTGTGTGTGTGTGTGTGTGTGTTCCCCCACACAATAATTATGAATGATAAACCCTGAGCGAAGAGTAATTACTCTTGACGGAACTTCTTAATTCAGCGTAGAATACTAAACACCGCACGGCCAAGAAAGGCGGACCCACGCTAACTTAGACGCACTTCGTTTAATACGTACTTCGAAATTCTTTTCTCTTTTCTTCGAGAACTTTAGTCTTCGTTAACACACCCTTTATTGTAGGGGATGAAAACTTCTGGGCGGTGAATATTAAAACAGAGTCCCTCTAAACATGGTGATAAAATGTGAGCAAACAAATTAACCTCTACAAATGTTTTATCAAATGCCCTATTGTTCCGGGAGTAAGACGAATTATGGTCTATTAACTTAGGTATTTTTACTAAGCAGTTGGCAGACCACATAAGGGTGTGACCTGCCTACATAGTTCAAATTCACGAATACAGCGTGATTATAATTGTATTTAAACTTTCAAACCGCTCTAGAAACAACACCTCTGGTGCGAATGACGTCAAACTGCAACGGAATATTATCGGGGAAGGGGGGAAAACGTATGGCAGAGGAAAAATAAATAGTTACAAAATGTAGAAATTGATGGTGCTGTAAGCATCATAATTTAATGGTGGTCAACTAAAAGTGACAAATGAATCATACAACGATGCCTAAGAAGTATGTTTGACTTTAAACGACACTACTCAGAGTGCATGGGTGTACAGCTGTGATACTGTCAGTTAAGTAAACCCATCCATCACAGCAAGGTCATATCACATCGGATAGGAAAAATTGGTTTTTATTGCCCTGAGGCCAAGAACCGCCTAAAAAGCATAAATCAAAATCAGGCCGACCCTAAAACATGTTCAATGTATTGTCTACCATCATCTGCAGCAAGTTGAAATAGAGTAGCAGGATGATACACAACTGATCGAAATTCTTCCGGGGTCGCGTTCAGAACGTGTTGCGCAATAGCGCTTCAGCAGCTGCTTAACTGGATTTGCAATGTGCGGATGTGCGCCATATTCCATAAAAATGGTCCCATCCACACATCCACGCTGTTGGAGAGCTCGAATGACGCGGTTGCGCAAAAGACACTCACAGTGCTTAACAGTGACGGTACAGGTAACAGAACCGGAAGTACCTTTCTATTCGAAAAAATAGCTATATTATAAACGATGCCGTAGACCCGTATCACACAGTGACCTCCTCTTGATTTGCGTGTGGATTTTCCGTTGCCCATATTCGGATTTCTGAGCATTGACATTTCCTGTCAGATCTTCTACGGACAGTCATTGTCCATTCCCATGCGAGTAAAGGTCTCACTTGCTGTCAGGTCACCAGGAAGCAACCCGTGCACAAGCGTAATTTTGAATTGATAGCAAGGAAGGATGGTTCGTAGGATTTTACGGACCGTCCTCACGGGAATATGGAATATTAAGGCTATTCTCCGTGCACTACACGTTTGCACATCACCACTCATCTCCTTCTGCATTGCTGTGACCACTCCTTCCACTGACGTCGATTCAATTCGTTTCCTCCGTCCTCCTGGCTGCACACAAAAAGAACTCGTCTTTTCGAATTTCCGAATCATTTTCTCCAGACCCACGGCAGTCATAGGACTAACACCTTTTTCAATTCCTTCAACGTCCGGAAGTTCTGCAGGGTGAAGTGTGCACATTAATCATTCATGTAATACAGCTTTACAAGCAGAGCGCGATCCTGCATTGAGACAGTCATGACGAACGTCGCAGACGCGAGAGGAGGAAAAACCGCGTATCTGGCTTGTTTGTACCAACTTCAGTGGGTCTTGCACATGACAGGTGTTTTCATTAACGTATCCTGAAACATACAAGGCCATCTATTGATCAATTTTCACACTATTTTTTTTTCTTCTGCAATACGTTTTTCCCCTTCTGCGATAATATTTCGTTGCCATTTGACGTCATTCTGATCAGTGGTGTTATTTACCAGCGTTTTAAAAGTTTAACTTTAGTTATAATCACCCTGTATACGGAATACTTAACTGCCGCTATCGATATCGTTTTATGCAACCAACAATGCTATATTTGTCCTTTAAAAACAACGTGCGAGATTTTCATGTTTTTTCGCTCGCTAACTGCAGACTGTTGACCTACAGGAAAAATCAAAAGCATCTTTTCTAGGAAATTTAAGGTATTAAAATATTAGAATATTGGGCACATGTGGACTTCGGCCACAATATATTGGTTATGAACTGTAGATCAAAACTGAAGAAACTGCAAAAAGGCGGGAATTTAAGGAGATGTGACCTGTATAAACTGACAGAACCCGAGGTAATAGTGTTTCAGGGAGAGCATAAGGGAACGATTGAATAGAAGGTGGGAAAGAGGGACAGTAGAAGAAGAATGGGTTGCTTCGAGGGATGAAGTAGTGAAGCCAGCAGAGGATCAAGTAGGTAAAAAGACGAGGGCTACTAGAAATCCATGAGTAACAGAAGAAATATTGAATTTCATTGAAAGGAGAAAATATAAATATGCAGTAAATGGAGCACGCAAAATGGAATACAGGAAGCGCAAAATGGCTAAGCAGGGATGGCTAGAGAACAAATGGAAGGATGTAGAGGCTTATCTCACTAGGGATAAGATAGATACTGCCTACAGAAAAATTAAAGAGACCTTTGGAGAACAGAGAACCACTTGTATCAATATCAAGAGCTCAGATGTAAACCCAGTTCCAAGCAAAGAAGGGAAAGAACGAAGGTGGAAGGAGTATATAGAGTGTCTGTACAAGGGCGATGTACTTGAGGACAATATTATGGAAATGGAAGAGGACTCAGATGAAGATGAAATGGGACATATGATAGCGCTTTCAGTGCTCTGTCAAACTCTTCAAGCAGTAAGTCGAAACAAGGCACCGGGAGTAGACAACATTCCATTAGAACTACTGAGAGCCTTGGGAGAGCCAGTCCTGACAAAACTCTACCATCTGATGAGCAACATGTATGAGACTGGCGAAATAGCCTCAGATTTAAAGAAGAATACAATAATTCCAATCCCTAAGAAAGCAGGTGTTCACAGATCTGAAAATTACCGAACTATCAGTTTAAGAAGTCATGGCTGCAAAGTACTAACACGAATTATTTACAGACAAAGTGAAAAACTGGCAGAAGCCGACCTCGGGGAAGATCAGTTTAGATTCCATAGAAATATTGGAACACGTGAGGCAATAGTGCCCTACGACGTACCTTACATGATAGGTTAAGGAAAGTCAAACCTAAATTCCTAGCATTTATAGACTTACGGAAAGCTTTTGACAGTGTTTACTGGAATACTCTGTTTCAAATTATGAAGGTGGCAGCGTTAAAATACAGGGAGCAAAAGGCTATTTACAATTTGTACAGAAACCAGATGGCAGTTATAAGAGTCGAGGGACATGTAAGGGAAGCAGTGGTTTGGAAGGGAGTGAGACAGGCTTGTAGCCTATCCCCGATATTATTCAATCTGTATACTGGGCAAGCAGTAAAGGAAACAAACAAAAAATTTGGAGTTGGAATTAAAATCCATGGCAAAGAAACAACAACTTAGAAGTTCGCCAATGACATTGTAATTGTCAGAGACAGCAAAGGACTTGGAAGAGCAGGTGAACGGAATGGACAGTGTCTTGAAAGGACACTGAACATCAACAAAAGCAAAACGAGGATAATGGAATGTAGTCGAATTAAATCGGGAGATACTGTGGGAATTAGATTAGGAAATGAGACTCTTAAAGTAATAAATGAGTTTGGCTATTTGGGGAGCAAAATAACTGATGATGGTCGAAGTAGAGAGGGTATAAAATGTAGACTAGCAATGGCAAGGAAAGCGTTACTGAAGAAGAGCAATGTGTGAACATCGAGTATAGATTTGTCAGGAAATCGTTTCTGAAAGTATTCGTATGGAGTGTAGCCATGTTTGGAAGTAAAACATGGACGATAAATAGTTTGGAGAAGAGGAGAATAGAAGTTTCGAAATGTGGTGCTACAGAAGAATGCTGAAGATTAGATGGGTATATCACATAATTAATGAGGAAGTATTGAATAGGATTAGGGAGAAGAGGAGTTTGTGGCCCAACTTGACCAGAAGAAGGGATCGGTTGTTAGGACATGTTCTGAGGCATCAAGGGATCACCAATTTACCATTGGAGGGCAGTGTGTAGGGTAAAAATCGTAGAGGGAGACCAAAAGATGAATACACTATGCAGATTCAGAAGGATGTAAGTTGCAGTAAGTACTGGGAGATGAAGAAGCTTGCATAGGATAGAGTAGCATGGAGAGCTGCATCAAACAAGTCTCTGGACTGAAGACCACAACATCGACATTTTATCTAGTTACCTTCTATACTATACTGTATCCGTTATTTCTATGTGTGGTCCAAGTTTCATCAATTTTAGCAGTGACGCAGCACAGGAAAGTTACATTTATCCCTAAGACTAATACACCAGTCTATTTCATTTCTCTCTAAGGCGTTGCAGTCATGGACTGTGCGGCTAGTCCCGGTGGATGTTAGAGTCCTCCCTCGGTCATGGGTGTGTGTGTTTGTCCTTACGATAATTTAGATTAAGCAGTGTGTACACCTAGGGACTGATGACGTTAAGTCCCATAAGATTGCACATTTGAAGATTTTTATTTCATTTCTCAAAATAATTTTTATTTCCTTATTACTTATTTCTTCTAACTTTTTAGCCATGTTTCAATCCATTCCTTCATGCAGTTACTTTTTCTTAGTTTTTCATAATATTCCATCTTCATTGTTTCATTTATTATTTTTTTGGTCTACCCTCTTACATATTATTTGCCTTAAATCCCTACCCTCAGAGATATATTTTATCTCAATTCCTATCTGGAAATCACACCTTTTCCTTATGTCGCCAATTTTTTTCTTCGCCTTTCTACTGTATTATATTAACACAGCATCTCTTAATATCTCTGATGACTCATGATTCTTAGCGATAGTTCCACTATCTCTGTAGCACTTCTGCCAGGCGTTCAGGAAAGAGGGCCTCACTTACGTTACACCTGCAATTGAGACTATACCAAAAGTCAGACAGGTACATGTTAACAAATGTGTGCTTCACTCTGAATGGGTTGTCCCGTTTAATGTCTGGCACAAAAGGGATGCTGAAGAATCCCAAAACCTGGTGGCAGTTGGGGACACATGCGCAGTACCCACGGCTAAATGTGATACAGATTCCACCGAGGAGCCATCGGCCAAGGGCCCAAACCAAAGGGTCCGCTTGTGAATTACTCTGGAGGTCCCATGTTAGACGACGGTTGCCGCCCCGGAGTTTTGACACGCTAAAGCGGAAATTTTGTCGCCCTGTACAAAGACTGGAAGGTGTGGCTATATAGTGTCGATCTTTCACTGAATGAGATTGCAAAACTGCCGATCCAGAACAGCTCAGGTTCAGCCACAGAGGGAGATCAGAAGGGCAGAGAGCATTTTATAAGAATCAGAGCTACCCTAGAATTACTTTTTCGTTGCGTCAAACAAAACGCTCTGTTTCCTGGACTTTCTTCGGTCTACTGACGCCTGTTCTGAGATTTTTGAAATGAACAACACAAACCGTGCACCGCCAACACATTACTGAATCTTCAACTGTTCCAAAGTGACCATTTATGCAGAGTCTTATAATCTAAGGCAAGAATATGAAGATATTAAGGGGAGGGGGCGAAGAGACTACAATCAATCACACCTACACTCCTGGAAATGGAAAAAAGAACACATTGACACCGGTGTGTCAGACCCACCATACTTGCTCCGGTCACTGCGAGACGGCTGTACAAGCAATGATCACACGCACGGCACAGCGGACACACCAGGAACCGCGGTGTTGGCCGTCGAATGGCCTAGCTGCGCAGCATTTGTGCACCGCCGCCGTCAGTGTCAGCCAGTTTGCCGTGGCATACGGAGCTCCATCGCAGTCTTTAACACTGGTAGCATGCCGCGACAGCGTGGACGTGAACCGTATGTGCAAGCTGACGGACTTTGAGCGAGGGCGTATGGTGGGCATGCGGGAGGCCGGGTGGACGTACCGCCGAATTGCTCAACACGTGGGGCGTGAGGTCTCCACAGTACATCGATGTTGTCGCCAGTGGTCAGCGGAAGGTGCACGTGCCCGTCGACCTGGGACCGGACCGCAGCGACGCACGGATGTACGCCAAGACCGTAGGATCCTACGCAGTGCCGTAGGGGACCGCACCGCCACTTCCCAGCAAATTAGGGACACTGTTTCTCCTGTGGTATCGGCGAGGACAATTCGTAACCGTCTCCATGAAGCTGGGCTACGGTCCCGCACACCGTTAGGCCGTCTTCCGCTCACGCCCCAACATCGTGCAGCCCGCCTCCAGTGGTGTCGTGACAGGCGTGAATGGAGGGACGAATGGAGACGTGTCGTCTTCAGCGATGAGAGTCGCTTCTGCCTTGGTGCCAATGATGGTTGTATGCGTGTTTGGCGCCGTGCAGGTGAGCGCCACAATCAGGACTGCATACGACCGAGGCACACAGGGCCAACACCCGGCATCATGGTGTGGGGAGCGATCTCCTACACTGGCCGTACACCTATGGTGATCGTCGAGGGGACACTGAATAGTGCACGGTACATCCAAACCGTCATCGAACCCATCGTTCTACCATTCCTAGACCGGCAAGGGAACTTGCTGTTCCAACAGGACAATGCACGTCCGCATGTATCCCGTGCCACCCAACGTGCTCTAGAAGGTGTAAGTCAACTACCCTGGCCAGCAAGATCTCCGGATCTGTCCCCCTTTGAGCATGTTTGGGACTGGTTGAAGCGTCGTCTCACGCGGTCTGCACGTCCAGCACGAACGCTGGTCCAACTGAGGCGCCAGGTGGAAATGGCATGGCAATCCGTTCCACAGGACTACATCCAGCATCTCTACGATCGTCTCCATGGGTGAACAGCAGCCTGCATTGCTGCGAAAGGTTGATATACACTGTACTAGTGCCGACATTGCGCATGCTCTGTTGCCTGTGTGTATGTGCCTGTGGTTCTGTCAGTGTGATCATGTGATGTATCTGACCCCAGGAATGTGTCAATAAAGTTTCCCCTTCCTGGGACAATGAATTCACGATGTTCTTATTTAAATTTCTAGGAGTGTATTATATAAAATACAAAGTTCCATCTATCTTATCCAACTTGTTATAAAAGTCAAAGCACGAAAGGCAATCCACACATGCAAATATATTGATAAGAAACACACAGTTGATAAAAAGCACATGGTTGATAACATCGTCGTACCATCCATGTATATCAGCATCGGTTGTAATTCTCCCAAGCTTGCTGCATAACACAATGCTGCAGTCGGAGTACTGAAATAAAGGTGGCAGATCTCGCCGTTGGATGGCGTAAATAGTACACGCTGCATGCCCACAGGTACCAGCGAGATACAAGGGCCCTGTAATGAGCGTGTGACGTCACACTTGTCGGCTTGTCCGCCACAGGGCCCCAAGGGAAACGTACCCTCTGAAGGTCTTAATTTTATCGTGTGCTGTCGAGAACTTGCATACAATTAAAGACAGTCAAGAAATATTAATGCCGTCAGAAACAGTTACTCGCTCCCCGCCGGAAAAGGATGCTGCTATTCGTAAGACCAGTAGAGTCACGTGCTGTGACGTACGCTCCACGGCCTATGTTTCTCGTGGGCCTCGATGACTACATGCTAAGGTTACAAGCAATGAGTAACGTTGCAGGATAAATAAAGGTGGATTTTGAGAATGCCCGATATCACAAAACCGAATATTAATTGACCATACATTTAAAGTTACCGTAGGCCTACGCTCCATATTATCTATAATCGTAATGAAATTACATTGAAATTCGGACCATTAGCTGCTTACAGGCGTTGATAAATATCAACGGGGACTGTTAAAACTGTATGCCTCGACTGGGAGTCGAACCTGGGAGGTCCTGCTTACATGGAGACGCTCTATCCGATTTTTTTTTTTCTGATCTCATATTGTTCGTAAATGTTCGTTGGATATGCCTGCGGCGGACGTTCCATGACACCAGTTAAAGTTCATCGTTCATCCGTTCACTTAGGTTTTTATTACAGAGGGCAGCTAACCCTACGACCGAACACTTTGAGCTGTCGCTCCGGCGTGAGCCATAGAGGACATAGAGGATAGTGCGACTGCAGGGACTTACCTCTGGCACGCTCCCTGTGAGACCCACATTTCCGACTTACTTTCCACACACTGCGTTTGCAGTGCCCCTACCCACGTACTCATTACTCGCGGCAGTCAATCTACCGATTCGCGTAAGAGTTTGAGCAATGTGAGTGCATCCGCACTGATGAAGATCATGGGCCGGTAAGACTTTTCAACTGTCCAAATGTGTGTGAATTGCTAAGGGACCAAACTGCTTAGGTCACCAGTCCATAGACTTACAGACTACTTAAACTAACCTATGCCGTGCACGGCTCGCGTTTATCGCATTTGTTTGTTATCTTCTATTACTGTACTGATGCCTGGTTTTTTTATTCCATTTACTGGCGTCACTGACTTCCTGCCTTACTTGCCGTGAGCGGCAGCAGAAGCGCATATTGGTATGTGCACTGTCGTATCATCTCTGGAGCGACAGATAGTATTTCCGGGTCGTCATGTGTCTGGTAGTCAGTTCGGGACATACCAGCAGGGCAGTCGGAACGCAACAGCAGTGAAGTTGGGGTCGGAGCGTCACGCCGGTGAGGCGCGGACAGCGAGTGTTTGCCGACCGCTGGCGACACACATGAACTGTCCGACAGAGGGAGACTGGAGCGTGACGACTGTTGGATGGTCGTTCGGTCTGTCGGCTCATCGGCCGACGTATACCTTGGTCCTTTCACCGTTTCCGGGCCTGGGCAGTTGGTCTGTTGACGTGGAGCAGCGAGGAAATCTCCGCGCCGCGTAGTTTCCCCAACGCCGCTGGCTGCGTCCACTCGGGTCGGAATGTGTGGTGCTGTTTCCATTGCTACGAGGTCCGTGGTTCACCCATCCTGGACACGAAAGTTTGAGTTTTGACTCAATCTACCAGCAAGTCACGACTTCACTTTGTGTCGTTTGGATTTCGTTGTGGGCTGTTTGGATATTCCCACGAGCAACAACGTCTGTTTTCAAGTTTGCAAATTTTAGCCACCCTCCGGTGTTCAACTGTACTTGGTTATTTTGAATGCAAGCGCACCAGCGGAATTTTCTGACTCGTGGCCGTTAACGTTACGGTTACCTGCCCTGGCCGTTGACGTAAATTCAGGCAGTGCATTTTCCTCACCGTGGTGTCACGGTAAATCACGGTGTGTAGCTTGACAGCTCAATGTATAATTGGTTGTGGGTGCCAATAGCTTCTACGTTCCCCCATGCGGCTTCGGGGGTAAGAATAGGCCCGCGGTACTCCTGCCTGTCGTAAGAGGCTACTAAAAGGAGTCTCAAACGTTTCGGCCTTAATGTTATGGTCCCCTAAGGGGTTTGACCACTACCTTTCAAAATTTTCTGTTAGTGCGTACCATTTGGGAAGGACGCCTTACGTGGTGTATTATATATCCATCTTGCCCTAAGATCTGGCCCATCCGATATTGTCACAGAGTTGGACTTACATCGAGCTCCCGGCCACATCTGCTGCAGTGTGTTCTGGGTAGCGTCCATTCCCTCCATAATGCACTTCCATCTTTGCCCTCGATATGTACATGGATATTTTGACACCCGACAGCCAGCACGGTAGCCAGTCCGTTGTGGTGGGGTTGTCATGTACCCTCTTGGTGGTAGCCTCCTGACTACACACGGATCGCACTGCTGATGCCTGAGCTGCTACCTCCCTACATATGCTGAGGACTAGATGCCTATCCCTCTGGGGCATCAGGAATCCCGGCAAAGGCCATCCTGCCAGGTGGTCTCTGCTGCCGCTGGGTGGCGCCCGTGGGGAGAGCCCCTGGTCAGAGTGTGTGGCATCAGGGCGGATGACCCGCAATGAAGCATGGTACATCATCTCTCGCTGGTGGGCCTCTAGCAGCACTCTCTAAGCTATCAAGGTCTAACCTCAATGGGAAGAAATTTGATCAGAGATCGTTTCTCTCCCTGGCCACTCCATGGGAGGAACGTATGGCTAAAGAAGGCAGTGGAGATTATTCACCCCAGTACCTCACGTGTACGCGAGTTGATGGGGAATCATTTATGTCAACCAAGCCCCAGTTTTTTGTGGAGCATTTAGAGGACAAGTTCGGGGAGGTGGAGGGCTTGTCCAAAATGTGCTCTGGGTCGGTTCTCATCAAAACAGCGTCCTCTGCCCAGTCACGGAAGTTGCTCACTTGCAACAAGTTGGGGGATGTTTCTGTCACTATCACTCCCCATAAAAGTCTAAACATGGTCCAGGGTATTATATTCCACAGGGATCTTCTACTGCCGTCCGACGATGAACTACGCGCCAATCTAGAACGACGGGGTGTTCACTTTGTCCGGCGCGTCCATTGGGGTCCGAGGGATAATCAGGTAGCCACCGGTGCCTTCATCTTGGCCTTCAAAGGTGATGTTTTGCCTGAAAAGGTTAAGGTGATGGTTTACTGCTATGATGTGAAGCCATATATCCCTTCTCCGATGCGGTGTTTTAAATGCTGGAAGTTTGGACACATGTCATCCCGCTGTACTTCCGACAACACATGTCGAGATTGTGGACGTCCTTCGCATCCCAATACTCCATCTGCTCCGCCTCCCATCTGTGTTAACTGCGGAGAACACCATTCCCCTGCTCGCCGGACTGTAGGATCTTCCAGAAAGAGCGGAAGATAATGGAATATAAAACCCTGGACCGCCTGACCTACTCAGAGGCTAGGCGGAAATATGAGAGGCTCCATCCTGTGCCAATGACGTCAACGTACGCCGCTGCTGCAACGACGGTTCTTCCATCTCCTGTGTCGTCCTGTACGGTTGGTTCTCTGATTGGTCAGAATCCAACAGCCCCCTTGGTTGTGGGGGGCACTTCACACCCTGTTGCTCCTGCTCCATCTTCTTCAGGAGCAACACCCTCCCAACCATCGGGGACATCAGCTCCCCCTTCCCAGCCGGAGAAGAGTAAGACTTCTTTGGCTACTCTCGCCAGGAAGGGGTCCCTTGGGGACCTCCCTTCGCAAGTTCCCAAGTTCCGACCCATGGAAAAGAGGACACCCACAAGTGGCTAAACAACCACCAGTCCCTGGTCGTCGGGCCTCACGTTCGTCGTCTGTCCCTGAGACTGACCCATTGAAGCCCGTGAAGCCTGAACTACCGAAGGCACAGCGAGAGAAACAGAAGAAAAGAAAGTCCCCAAGGCTAACGACATTGCGGTGGCACCCATCCCACCGCTCCCTACAAGCTCTGCGTCTGAGGACGAGGTGGAGACTCTGGCGTCCGCTGAGGACCTCGATCTCGCCGGTCCCTCAGACGTCATGGAAAGCGCTGTCACAGGTGCTCAATTGGAGGCACCAAGTGACCCAGCGGCGTAATCTGCCTTCCCAGTACCGTCACGCCTTTCTCAGCCATGGACAACACCATCCTCCAGTGGAACTGCAGCGGTTTCTTCCACCATCCAGCTGAGCTCCGCCAACTTATCAGCCTACATCCTTATCTCTGCATTGCTCTGCAGGAAACTTGGTCTGGCAATGCGAACCCCCGCCCTCTGTGGCTACCAGGGTTATTATAAGAACCGGGCATCTCATGAAAGGGTGTCTGGTGGCGTCTGCATACATGTCCTGAACTCTCTTCACAGCGAGTCTGTACCTCTCCAAACTCCTTTAGAGGCTGTCGCTGTTCGGGTGTGGACGGCACAGGCTGTTACCGTCTGCAGTCTTTACCTTCCACCGGATGGTGATGTCGCGCAGCATGTCCTGGCTGCTCTGATAGCCCAATTGCCTCCACCTTTCTTGTTACTGGGCGACTTTAACGCCCATAACCATCTGTGGGGTGGGTCAGTGGCAACAGGTCGAGGCGCCATCGTTGAGCATTTATTGGCGCAGCTAGATCTCTCGATCTTAAATGATGGTGCCTTCATACACTTCAGTGTGATGCATGGCACATACTCCGCCATTGACCTTTCCATCTGTAGTCCTAGCCTCTTACCGTCTGTCCAATGGAGAGTGCATGACGCCCTGTATGGTAGTGACTACTTTCCGATCTTTCTGTCACTGCCACAGCGTCAATCTTCTGGGCGTCCTAGCAGATGGGCTCTGAATAAGGCTGACTGGGACTTGTTCTCCTCCACTGCCGCTATTGAGCCTCTCTCTAACGTTGAAATTGATGCAGTCGTTCAATCGGTCATCACCGGCATCGTTACTGCCGCCGAATCTCCCATTCCCTGTTCTTCTGGGTCCCCTCGGTGGCGGACTGTGCTTTGGTGGTCGCCTAAGATCGCTGAAGCGATTTAAGCTCGCCGGCGGGCGCTCCAGCGTCACAAGCGACACCCCTCAATTGAACACCTTATCGCCTTCAAACGGCTGCGTGCGCGAGCCCGCCGCATTATCCGCCAAAGCAAGCTGGAGTGCTGGGAGCGGTATGTGTCCACCTTTGGCCTCCATGTCTCTCCGTCGCAGGTCTGGGCCACGATTCGCCGCCTCTACGGCTATCGGACCCCTGTCAGCGTCCCTGCGCTCTCACCGAATGGAGCAGTTTGTACTGACTGCGACGTCATTGCAAACCGCTTGGCAGAGCACTTTGCTCTGAATCCCGCTTCTGCCAACTACCCCTTGGGCTTCCGCTCCATTAAAGAGCGGATAGAACGTCGGAGTCTTTCTTTTCGCACCCGCCATCCTGAATTGTACAATGTTCCATTCAGTGAGTGGGAATTTCGCAGTGCCCTCGCCGCTTGTCCTGATACCGCTCCTGGGCCAGATAGCATCCACTCTCAGATGCTGAAACACCTTTCTGTGGACTGCCAGCGACGCCTCCTCGACCTTTACAACCGCATTTGGGTCAAGGGTGAGTTTCCGTCGCAATGGCAGGAAAGTCTTTTTGTCCCTATTCTGAAACCAGGGAAGAACCCTCTAGAGGAGGACAGCTACCGTCCCATTAGCCTCACAAACGTTCTTTGTAAGTTGCTTGAATGGATGGTGAGCCGGCGCTTGAATTGGGTACTGGAGTCTCGGTGCCTTCTGGCTCCGTCTCAGGGTGGGTTCTGTAAAGGCCGCTCCGCCGCCGACAATCTGGTGAGCCTGGAGTCGGCCATCCGTACTGCCTTTGCCCGCCGTCAGCATCTGGTCGCTGTCTTTTTCGACATGCGGAAGGCGTATGATACGACATGGCGTCATCACATCCTTTCTACGCTTCATGGATGGGGTCTTCGGGGCCCTCTGCCGATCTATGGTGAGGCTAATGGGACGGTAGCTGTCCACCTCTAAAGGGTTCTTCCCCGGTTTCAGAATAGGGACAGAAAGACTTTTCTGCCATTGCGACGGAAACTCACCCTTGATTTTCTGTCATATCGTACCTTCCGCGTACATGTCGCTGCCTCATATAGTTCCTCCCAAGTCCAGGAGAACGGTGTGCCACAGGATTCTGATCTAAGTGTCTGTCTGTTTTTAATAGCCATTAACGGGTTCGTTGCGGCCGTGGGAAATTCTGTCTCCACTTCCCTGTATGCTGACGACTTCTGCCTTTACTACAGCTCTATTGGCATTGCAGCTACAGGGCGCAATCCTCAAGGCGCAGTCTTGGGCTGTAGCGCATGGTTTTCAGGTTTCTGCAGCCAAGACCTGCGTTATGCATTTCTGCTGGCGACGCACTGTTCACCCGGAGCCGTGGCTTTATGTTGACGGTGAGCTTCTTCCAGTGGTAGAGTCACGTAGGTTTTTGGGGGTGATTTTTGATGCCCGGTCGACTTGGCTGCCTCATATTCGGCAGCTTAAACAGGCGTGTTGGCGGCATGTAAATGCTCTGCGATGCCTGAGCCACACCGGGTGGGGCGCCGACCGATCTTCTCTCCTGCGGCTTTACCAGGCGTTAGTCCAGTACCGTCTGGACTATGGGAGTCTGGCTGATGGCTCAGCATCCCCATCTGCGTTGCGGGTGCTGGACCCAATTCTCCACAGCGGGATACGCCTTGCCACTGGTGCCTTCTGAACCAGCCCTGTCTACAGCATACTTGTGGAGGCAGGTGTCCCTCCCCTGCGGTTACGTTGCCAACGTTTGCTGGCCGCTTATGCTGCCCACGTCTTTAGCTTTCCTGGGCATCCCAACTATCGTCTTCTGTTCCCGCAATCGTCCATCTGCCAGAACGTCGGTCTCGGTCAGGTTGTACGATCGCGGTCCGAGTCAAAGAGCTTCTTTCGGGCTTAGGGTTCTCACAGTTCCACCTCCTTTCCGGGCCACATTGCGTACACCCCCATGGTGTGTTCCTCGCCCTTGCCTTCGGCTCGACTTGGCACAGGACCCGAAGGACTCAGTCCCTCCAGAGGCCTTCCGATGCCGCTTTTATTCCATCCTGGCAACGTATCAGGGCTCTGGCGTTGTATACACTGATGGTTCGATGGTGGTTGGTCGTGTCGGTTATGCACTAACTCTAGGGGACCATTCTGAACAACGTTCGTTGCTGGCTGGCTGCAATGTTTACACTGCTGAGCTGGTCGCCATCTTTCGTGTCCTAGAGTAAATCCGCTCCTGCTCAGGCGAGTCATTCGTTATCTCTAGCGATTCCCTGAGCGGTTTACGGGCTCTCGACCAGTGTTTCCCTCGTTCTCATCTGGTGATGGCTATCCAGGAGTCCCTGTGTACTCTTGCGCGTTGCGGCCGCTCTGTGGTCTTCGTGTGGACCCCAGGTCATGTTGGGATACCCGACAATGAGAATGTTGACCGCCTGGCGAAAGAGGCCACCAGTACACCATCTCTGGAGATTGGCCTCCTGGAGCGTTCCTACGCAGCAAAATTCCTGACCTTTGAGACACTGAAACCCGCGCCCTGCCTTCACGAAACAAACTTCGGGCCATCAAGGAGGCTACCGGTGTGTGGCGCTCCTCCTTGCGGGCCTCTCACAAGGAGTCTGTTGTCCTCTGCCGGCTGCGCATTGGGCGCACATGGCTGACGCACGGCCACCTATTGCGACGTGAGGACCCACCTTTATGTCGCTGCGGCTCTATTTTCACAGTGGTCCACATTTTATTGGACTGTCCACTTTTAGCTGTGCTCAGGCAGTCGTTCGCGCTGCCTGACACGCTCCCTGCGCTTTTAACAGATGACTGTGCTATGGCTGACTTAGTTTTACGTTTTATTCGGGCAGGGTTTTTTATTATTTAATCTGAGTGTTTCTGTTTTATTTTATTGTTTTTTGTTGATTCTGGCCATTGGCCTACGATTTTAAACTTAGTTTTTAATGTGTTCTCGGTGGTTGGCTTTTCCTTTTTTATCCTTATGGTCGGCCAACCACCGCCACACTCTGTGTGGTGTTACTTTGTTTTGTCTGTTCTTTGTCTGAGTATTTCTTGTCCTGTGTCGTCTGCCGTCTTTCCTGTTGTTCGTTTTTTATCTCTTTAGGAGTTTTTAGTTTTTTTTTCTTGGAACAAGGGACCGATACCATAGTAGTCTGGTCCCTTTAATCCCACAAACCAACCAACCAAGCTTTTACGTTGTTCCATTGAACTCCCTATTGTGTGCTGGTCAGGTAGAGGGGAAGTTATCTTGTCGGTGCGTCCGTTGATTGTCTGACGGTTGGGTTGTTCTCGGACCGAGAGTGGTTGGACCGACTGCCTGTTTTGCCCTTAAGGCATAACATTGTTTGGGCCTTCAGCCTAATTTAAGGAACTGTTTTAAGGTAAACCCTTTGAACTTTTAAGAATTTATTTTGATTTGAGTCTTAAGTCATGGGCCTTCAGCCGACTTTTTTAAAGTAGTCTTGCCCTTATGGCATGAGATTTTATGGAGCATTCATCCTGTAGTTAAGTTCCAAAAATTAATGCTAAATTTTTTTTAAATATTTCTTGGCTCTTGTAACGTTTGGTCAAATAAATAAAGTTGTATGTTCTAGTGTAACTGACAGCCGATTATTTTGCCCCATTTCCACAATTTAAACGTCCTGTCCTCTGGGTTAAATAGGGCATGTCACAACCTATATTCTTAATTAACCAAACAACACGACGTAACGAAAAAACCGCAGTCATGCGCGAAGGCTAAGACGACCAGACCGCGCGTAGGTAAACTTACTTCAGATGCAAGCTTGTTGGATTTAGAGGGTCCAATACGGAGACAGATCGAAATGATGAACACTATAAAAAGTAATCTAGACCACTTCAATAAAATAAAAAGGTATAAATGGGTCGAAACAGTGCTTGTCTGAATAGGTGTCTGATCTATCCTGCGTCCAGAACTACTATAAACTGGGGAACTTAAGCAGATAGCAGTGACCAAAATAAAGTTGCTGAGTCAATTCTGAGGTCCGTCTTTAGTATTATGGCTAATTAATGAGACGGAAACTTATATCAGCCTCTCCTCAGGGTAATGATATAGCTACAAATTAATGCGCTAGGCTACAAAATGATAAATAACTCTTAGATGAAATACCTGTTCTGTATGCAGATTATCTATGCCTTATACAATGAGACGTTTACACGTGGAAGAGGTTAATTATTTTATGTACAGGTGTGACTGACTTAGATCTCTCCTCCTTTCCCCCTAATTAATTTCATATTCTTCCCTTAGAACAGATAGGGGCAGGATAAGATTTTTTCAACCGATCATCTTGGAAGAATAAAAGTTTTTGTACTGCGATCGCGGCGTACGAGGTATGTTCTTCATTTCCAGACATACAGATCGCACCACAGCACAAAATGCCAACTTAACAAACTCTCAGAGTTTAATCATATACCTGCATTCATTTCGATGTCTATCGTCTCTCTTGTAACGTTCTCGTCTCCCAATCCAACTCGCCTGGACTTCCTTCCTGTATGATACTTAAAACTTAACGCATCCTACTGCATTTCGATGGGTGACCATAGCTTGCAAATATGACGTTCACACCGCCTCTGCGGGTAATCATCAAAGACTACACGTGTCGAGTTTGAAGACTATACCACTGTGTCGCGGTCAACATGAAGAGATTAGCTTCAATTGGAAGCGCATGAGAGGGTGGCAAGATAAGGCACCCAGGAAATTCCCTCAAATTCACAGAACACGGAAGGCGGAAGCTGCCACTTGTCAATCCGAAGCCACACGATACCAACCGTAGCACAACGCGTCAAGCCGACATCGCATCAGCTACACAGGCCTTCATGTAAAGCAATCTCTTTCGAACGATGAGGCAAAATGGTTTGGCTCTGAGCACTATGGGACTTAACATCGGAGGTCATCAGTCCCCTAGAACTATTTAAACCTAACTAACCTAAGTACATCACACACATCCATGCCCGAGGCAGCATTCGAACCGGCGACCGTAGCAGTCGCGCGGTTCCGGACTGAAGCGCCTAGAACTTCTTGGCCACCGCGGCAAAATGGTTTATTTAACCTCCCCCTATTAACTGTGACTACACACTCTAAACTAGCCTAGTTTCTCAGCGGTATGTACAAAGTCAAATTGATACTGAGATAATATTTGTACTGTTGGTATGTAACTAATAATAATAATAATAATAATAATAATACATAAATGTTGCCATGAATTTATTATCTTTAAATTCAACACATTTTTGTGAGCTGATTTTCATACTGATTTCGTCTTTCAAATTACTGAATTGAATTATAACGCGCTGTATTTAAAGCTAGGTAAATTAAATAACTTCTATACTATTTCTGTAAGAGATTTATGAGTGTTTTGATGTAATACATCATTCGTCTCATTTTCAGATTATAAATCCATAACCCGTGAACTGCATGCCAGAGGGCAGTACCAACTTACCATGTTTCTGAGTATATTCGGATACCAACGCAAATGGAGCACGGACAGAATGATCGATAAATTCCTCAGTGTGCTACCTAATTAGTCTAATCTTGTATTCGTGGTCCTGTGAGAGGGCTCTCTAGAGGGCAGTTGTATTATCCTAGATTACTTACTTGAATACTTGATCATAAAAGGCCGCAAGTAAGCTTTTGCGTGGTAGTTCGAATCATTCTTTAAGCGTCTGCCAGTTCGTGTTAATTAGCGTTTCCGTGTCCCTCCCCCTCTTGATAAATACAGCTGTGACCATTCGCTCTAACCTTCTTTGTGTATGTTTCGTCTCTCCTGTTAATCCCATTTGGTGTGGATACACCCTCTTGAGATAGCCTCTGATAGCCTTACCGTTCTTTAAGGAATCTCCATCGTAAAATGCATTTTGTAGGCCGAAGCTTCAAATCTCGGTCCGGCCTTCCACATTTAGGTTTTCCGTGATATTCTTAAGTCGCTCCAAGGAAGGCCAGTATGGTTCCTTTAAAAAAATGGCCCGCCTGATTTCCTTCCCCTAACTTTCTTTACCCAAGTTTGTGTTCTGTCCCTACAGACCTCATGTTCACCGGACGTTAAACTATAATCTTCCTCCTTTCTTTAGTAGACTGTAGTTTCGAAGTACCTATCCAACGGACTTAGGTCTGTATCCTGCTCTTCCAATGGCTGAGCGTGTATGATCGTTCCATTTAATATGACCACACGTTGTTTCTCCAAGGTATACGTTTAACTGATTCCAGTTGTGTCTCACAGGTATTGAAGATATGAGATATTCGTAAAATGCGGGTTTTCTCGTCCAATATTTGTGTCTTTGGTGAACTTTGTTTTATGGGAATTAGGCCTTGGTCTAAGACCTATTTCTCTGCCTGAAGTTTTGTCTCCCTATGCTGTTATGACGACTCGGACAGTAGTTACAATATAAAGATCATAGTCATCCAAGCAGCTGTATCTCATTGCAAATACAATGACTCTGTATTACTGAATCCTGTTCATTCATGATAAAGCCAGTCTTGATTAAAATATGTACAATGAACTGAATGTATTGTACGTTAATATAAGAATATAAATAAGGCATCAGATCACTCGAAGTTTGTTTTTGTAGTAATTAATTAATTCATTCATTTATTTTACTTTGTGCTCTCGTGTTACCACCAGTCTAAATAAAATATTTGCCCTTTTATCGGCTTCAGCACATGTAAAAAAGGAACAATTTCATCTCTGTGCAAAGTAGGCATGTGCAACGTCCTTCTTTCAAGATATTTGTTATACGCAACAGTTCTATAACAGTTGTTGGATGCTGGCAAAGTTTCGGTATCAGAGCGTAAATTAATATACGTTGTGTAAAAGTGTGTAAAGTGATACACCAACTGGCCATCAAAATGGAATCAGACAGATAGACACTAACGGGAAAAAGCGTCCGATACTGTCGCAGTAAGCAAAAAACTAAATTTACATCCATACCAACAGATAAACAACGACAGTCATGGCTATACATTAAAGCGTGTTCCATCTTGTTACAGAGCCAGCATCTAGCATTATGCTAGAAATAATTATGTAACTTCCAGAAACAATCTGCAGATGAACCTGAAAAGGTTCGAAAACCGGTTCGTGGAATAAACCATAATTATTCAAAAATGTGACTGGATGCAGTTTTATGTAACTTCTTCGAATTGAATTAACAGTCACGGGTGCTAAAATATCCGTAATGGATAAGTTGAATCTAAAGAAAATTTATTACAGTGCCGGAGTTTCACTTTTATTAGTAACCTAAAGCACGTAAGTCCATTTAATCGTGCCACTGAAAGAGACTATTAGTAACGAAATATTACACACATAAAATGGACTATCAGTTCACTTGTATGAACAACGAAGCTTTTTATGGGTATCGACACACAAAAGTTGAAATATAGAAAGATGAAGAAACTGATGAAATCTCGCAAGAGGTGTGGCGAAAATATAGGAAAAAAAGATTTTTCAGAGTGGCGTGATCATTCATCTAATGACAGATCTATTAAGGCGAATAATGTTTCAGGTAGACTGCATAGGGAAAGTACCCCGTGTCCACCAATTCTCAGTTATTCAGGTAAACGGCGATATGTGCCTCATCAAGAACAGTATCTACCGTGACTGATCGGCGTGCTTGTTCGATTGTGTACGTTCGATGGAGCCTATTCGCTGGAGTGTTTCAGAGGCTGCGCTTAGTTAGCCGGGACGAAACTTCCGCAGCTTCGCACGGGTCCAGTTGAACATCAAAGGCCACGCTCTCAGCAAGCGGCGTTCGCCATTTACTGGCGGGCCGGCAGACACACTCAGCGGTGAGTGCGTGTCAGACAAGCGTGCTCTTGTTGCCGATACACTGCTCTTGGAGAAGATCAATGGCCACTCACGAGAGTTTCAGAGCGGCCACAGCCACATAACTGTGTCCTGTCAACAGGGCTCGAAGTAGCTGAGTGTGAAAAGCGCCCGACACGTTACAGGAGTCCTGATAAACATCTATATATCTAAGTGCAGTGAACAAATTCGACTCATCATATCATTGTAAAGATATGCGAGTTACTCAGCTGGTGTACTTATATATGATTTAATTTACTTTTTCTAATACTAATATGAAAGTGAAAGTTACAAAAATAAATGACAATTACTCGAAATTGACGTTGGAATCAGACGAGACTGAAGTATCAAATTGAGTGCTTATGTTTATTTTAGTCAGTGTAAATATTTATCAGTTATGAACCAGCAAAAGCGGATGTAATGTAGATTTCTTCACAAGTAAACAATTTCGCTCAGGCGTCCACTTTCAGGTCACGGATTAGCATTGTACAAGTTTTAAGGCAGATTCTTTTGTCGTCAAATAAAGATGAGACAGAAGCTTTGACTGAAACAGTTAATGACGTGAAAGAACCTTCCTAGAAACGTGTGTAATGTTAATCCGTGACTGAACAATGGTAGCTTGACAGAAATCATCTGTAATAAGATAATAACACAGTCTGAAATGGTGGCTGAAAACTTCCCGCATAAGCAGTCAACATCGTTCTTCCAACTCAAAGCGGGTGGAGTAAAGGACAGAGGTTCACGTCACTCCGTTGCCCATGGGGTCGGAAATGTCCCTAAAAGGCCGGATGAGTCAGCAGTGATCAACGGCAAGGTGTACAAGGTAATGTACACCACTGCATTAAAGACATATACATTGTAGCCATAAGGCATTGGGGTTGTAACTGAAAATGAGTCAAGATGATATTTGAGCCGTGGTCAGCACGATCAATCCTGATGTGCGTGTGTGTGTGTGTGTGTGTGTGTGTGTGTGTGTGTGTGTGTGTCTTTCCCCAGGAGGAGGCTGCGACAGTCAGTACGGCTACACTCAGCAGCGCATGCGCAACCAGTGACGGTTGGTAGCTGGGCTGTCTCGAGGAGAAATTTTATTTTCTGATATATATATGCCACTGATCGTTTAGGAGTTGATTAGTTGGTGACATAAGTATCACGTTAAACGTCAGTACTAAAACTTCATCACAGAGAGCGCACATCGGTCGTTGCTGGTGAGGATTTGCGTTTGAAAACATTGCACTTAGTTTTCCTTGATATCTAGTTGGCACCTGTTCGTGCTCCTATTACAGCCACACTACTACAGTTGATTCACTGAGCTCATACTGTTACCGTTCAATCTGAAATAAACACTTATGTACGCTTAGTTGTTTTTTTGGTTAGGATTGTCCGTTGAAGCGATGTTTTCAAAATTTCACTCTAGGGTTCACTGATTGTAGTAATTTAAGCGATTCAGGTAAAGTTATAACTAACTGTTCTCAATTGCTGTGTCACGGAGAACTTCACTGCATATTTATTATCGTAATCTGTGTGTTTTGGTGCCAAGAACGGCTCTCACTGTTGTTTATATGTGTTATTCTGCTACTTCCTGTACAGTGTTTCGCCTGTTCGTGTGGGGGCGGAAGAATCTATTTGTGTATCGTTTGTCGAGAATAATTAGCCTATATTTGTTATTACCTGAAAAGATTGATCAGACGTAGAATTTCCGTGTTTTAAAATACGTATCTTATACTTGCAATATGTTAGTTTATTAGCTGCAAACCTTGTCAAAGAAAAAAAGTAAACAATACTTTATCTTCACGTTACATTACTCTTTCGATTCACTACAATTATTTGCATTTTAATGCTGTTAGCATATGTCTGATTCAATTACGATTCAAGTTATAAGAAGCTGAGGCATTTTTTTCTTAAAGATTTATGGGGCTATCAGATCAGATTTGGTGTAAATAAAAGTAAATTCATTATCATTCTTTTTTAATTTTGCAAAAAAAAAATACAGTTTTATCTGTTGCACTATTTGGTTGTTGTAACATGCCTAATTTCCTTGCATCACGTCCCTGGGTTAAAATAAATATCATACATGAATTTTAACTTTCGGTTCTGGGCTACCAGACCTTACTTTGCACAATATTAATTGACTTCGTGCAGTATTTCATTCGCAAAAGATTCCATATTAGACCCCAATTCGGTTCACCAGGAGGTGACTCCCAAGGAGTAGGCATCCATGAACTCGCGAGATAGGTGGAATAAGCAACGGAAGGATAACGGGGCGTCGAATGACAGAAGCGTGAACGCAGTAGGAAAGCTAGAGAATCTGAAAGGAGGAATGCTACGGCTCAATCTAGATATGGTGGGGTGGTCAGATGAGTACAGAAAGTTGTAGAACGGGTGCAGGAATCTTTATGAATGTGAAAGTAGGGCAGAGAGTGAGTTATTACGAACTCTTCAGTGATATGAATGTTCTCATCAGAATCGATGGCAAAACAGCACCGACAACAGTGTTCCAGGTGTACACGCCGACGTAGCAAGCAGAAGATGAAAATATAGGAAAAGCATTTCAATATATTCAACTGTTGATCCAGTACATATAGGGAGATGAAAATCTAATAAACACGAGGAAATGGAATGCGGTTGCAGGAGAAGGATGAGAAGACAGGGTTGCGGGAGAAAAAAATGGTTCAAATGGCTCTGAGCACTATGGGACTCAACTGCTGTGGTCATTAGTCCCCTAGAACTTAGAACTACTTAAACCTAACTAAGGACATCACACACATCCATGCCCGAGGCAGGATTCGAACCTGCGACCGTAGCAGTCGCACGGTTCCGGACTGCGCGCCTAGAACCGCGAGACCACTTTGGCCGGCGCTTGCGGGAGAATATCGGCTTGGTAGCGGGAACGAAAGAAGGAAGAGACTGAGTTCTGCAATAAATTACAGTTAGTATGGTGAATACTCTTTCCAAGAACCACAAGAGGAGAAGTAATAAGTTGAGAAGGTCAAGAGACAGAGGATTACATCACGAGCAGGGATTCCGAATTCAGATACCGTATTGTAAGACGTACCCTGGAACAGACGTAGGTCCAGATGACAATTTAGTAACCGTGAAGAGTGGACTGAAATTTAACAGAGGAAATCGGAAGAAACATGGTGGAAAGAAGAATGATAATGAAGTACTGAGCAAGGACGAGACAGGTTTGTAATTTGGTAAAGGTGTGGATACTGCAATAAGGAATTCGACACTTGGTAGAGTGAGAATACCTGGAGGGAAGATGACTTCCTTTACGAGGAACTCCACTGGCAAAATTTAGAGTACCGGCATTTGAAGATGACTGCCGAATCATTCTACTGGCGCCAACATACATCGCACGTAAGGATCACGAAGATAAGATACGAGAAATTACGACTCATACGGAGGCGTACACAGAGTCGTTTTTCCCTTGCAGTACTTGCAAATGGAACCTTAGGGGGAATGACAAGTAGTGTTACAGGGTACCCTCCTCCACGCACGGTACGGTGGCTTGCAGAGTGTCTATATAGATGTAGTTCAGTTGAAAAGGAGAGGACATCTCTAAAAAGAACAATCACATTGCTGGAAAGAAAATTTAGTTACTAGGAAGGTATCTACGAAGAAACATTGTGCATTAGAAGTACTTCGGTTGATCGACGAAAAAAAGGCCCACAAAAATATTAATGGTAAGACAAGGAATACAACAATATAAATCATTTACATATGAAATAATTATGAGTGCAGGGAAGCGAAGGCGAAAGGCTCCAGGAAAAGTATGAAAAAATCGGATAGGAACTGATCGTCGGAAGAATTAATTCAGCTTACAGCAAAGTTAAAACAACTCGAAGTGCAGTGGAAACCCACGTTGGCACTGTTGGAGTACCACTGTTAAACACAGAAGGGAGGGCGGATATGTGGAACGCGCACCTTCAAGGCCTCTATGAAGGGAAGGAACTGTTTGAAGAGAAGACAGAAGAAGGGATTCGAGTTGGTATGGGAGAGGTAGGAAGTACAGTATTGGAATTTAAAAGTACTTCGGAGGACTTAAGATCCAAAAAATGCAACATACCATAAGACATTCTCATAACTATCATCCTCACAATTCTGAAGATAGCAAGAGGTGATAAGTGTAAGAATGAACGTAACAACTCATGCATCAAATTTCCAGACAAGAATGATACACTGAGGAATGAAAAAAAAAATGATGTGTTAGATGATGATCAGATTGGGAGTAAGCCGGTCGGAGTGGCCGTGAGGATCTAGGCGCTACAGTGTGGAACCGAGCGACCGCTACGGTGGCAGGTTCGAATCCTGTCTCGGGCATGGATGTGTGTGATGTCCTTAGGTTAGTTAGGTGTAATTATTTCTACGTTCTAGGCGACAGAGACCTCAGAAGCTACGTCGCATAGTTCTCAGAGCCATTTTTCCGACATTAGCAAAAAGCACTAACATTGCAGTTCTCCATTTCCTTTGGAACGCCAGTGAAATATCGTGGTGAAAGCAGTCATCTTATTCATCGCTTACATCACTTCAATTTGTAGGAAAAAAATCGAGTTATAATTACAAAATGTCCAGCCTTAGTTACCGTACACTGCAGTTCCTTGTACACGCTCATCAGGGACAATACGCCAAATTCGAAATTGATGTGTTTTAATATTCAGTGGAGCGTTCAATAGAGATAGCAGCATTCTTTTTTTGTAGGCTCAAGAACAGGAAGTTCCTCATCATGAGATTCAGGCAGAATTTGCACACTGTACGTTAATAAATTTAGTTTCCCGCTTTTCCTTCTCGGAGACTAGTTTGCTTATTGGTCAAATGTTAGAGCGGAGCGAAAACAAGACTCTGCAGAACTTACACAACTCGTTTTCTGACTGAATTTTAATAGACTAACAAAGAGTAGGAAGTGGACAAGTGGGGTATCCAGTTCACGTACGTGACGTCTAGTTAAAAAAAAAAAAATTGCTTGAAAGCAACCAGGATAATTAAGAGAAATTTAATCAGTGACTTGACGGAAGTTTGAAATATGCCACGAACAGCTGCTGCCAGCCATGTAAATGTTCATCTCCTCAAGGCCTAGCTATTCTCGGCATAAAAATTAACATTAATGTGATATTCAATTATTAATAAAAACTTTGAATTAAAAAAGGTTTGGAAAGCCGGCCAAATGTCTTGGGAAGTGATTTGTTTACAGGTAAGAAATGAAATGTAGATTTGACACGTCTTTGGATGACTCTTGAAATCTTGCAGAGCAGAAGAGATTCCAATAGAGAATTTAGAGTTCATAGTTTTAACATAGAATCTTAGAATTTTAAAGAGTACTGGAGGATATTGGTCTGTTCGCTTATGTAGACTGGCACATCAAATAACTCTCTAATATCTTCTTTTTTTTCGACAAATCATTCCATGAAACAATTGTCCAATTTTTCAAAAAAATTTTATTCGTGATCATACATAATTAAGTCATTACTATAGAGACACGCTATGAGTCCCTTTTTAGTTTTTCATGTATTCCGTTTGTACGGACCTGCTGAACAGCATATGAGCGGTCTTCATTTTAATGCCTTGGTTCCCTACCATACAGCCAAAATATAAGAAGTATGCCTAAGCAAACGTTACTTCACCAGGGACGTACCAGTAGTTTTGTGCAATATAAACATATTTGTGAATCATCATTGCATGTGCCATTAAGTGAAGATTACCTACCGGTAGTATATTACCACAACATTCTGAAGAACGAACTTCAAGAAGAGTTCAATCACGACCACTTCATTATAACGATTATAAGAACTTAAAACCCTTATCTAGCCTTAGTATAGCCAGTAACATGAGGTGCACCCGGAGAAGTTGTGTTACCATACCGAGAGATTTGCGACATATTCACACAGTGTGACAAATGCTTATTTGTGGATCTCCATAATTAGTAAAGAAAAGTGTAGCTACCTATAACGACGTAATAAGAAAACCAGAGCTGGTACGGCATGTTCAACGTCAGGTTCGAATTCAGTGGCATGACATTAAGTAACTTTAGCTCATTTAATTTCCATAATAGTTTGTGAGATAGTGTAGCATTTCTTAGGAGGTTAGTAGGTTGCCAGTTTCCTCTTACAGATTTCCACATTTCTTTTTTTCTGTTCCATGAGAAAATTATTGTTGCGCAAGTTTCTTCCTGTAAGATGCTAGCATAACTTTGGAATTGAACTCTTAAATCAAATTATTCTTCGGATGAAATCTTACAAAAGGGCTGCAAACTATATTACCGAGTTTAGACGAAAACTTACGTCTTTTCGTCACAGTTTTATTCGTAACTCAAATATACAATGCTTCATTTGTAAGTGGGCTGTTTAGGTTTTTATGTTGGTAATGCCACGTAGCGCTCTGTATGAAAATCGCTGACTGCGTTGTGTTGCAGTCTGTGGGTAGTTGGACTCATTGTTGGAATATTCCCTTGTGTAGTGTTGGGCTGTTGGCTGTGAACTCCGCGTAGCGTTGGGCAGTTGGAGGTGACTCGCCAGCAGAGTTGGATGTGGCGAGAGAGATTCCAGAGTTTTGAGAGGTTACTGTAAACAGACGATCTGGACGTGTGTCGGCCAGAAAAAGGAAAATTGTAAAGATGGATGTCATGAATTTATACATGTATATATATGATGACTTTTGAAGATTATTTAGGTAAATACGTCGTTTGTTCTCTATCAAAATATTTCATTTGCTAACTATACCTATCAGTAGTTAGTGCCTTCAGTAGTTAAAATCTTTTATTTGCCTGGCAGTATTGGCCCTCGCTGTTTTGCAGTAGTTCGATCAATGGAGATTTTTGTGAGGTATCTAATTCATGAAAGGTATAGGTTATTGAGAGTTAGGGCAATTCTACTGTAGGAATTATGGAAAGTCAGATTGCGTTGCGCAAAAAAATTGTGTGCCAGCTTAAAAATGATGAGAATAAGTAAAGAGAAAACTGTCCGAGTACATTGAGAGTTTTGCTCAGCTATTTGAAAATCAAATAACGTAAAAGTTTACTAGCATAGCCAGACTTAATTTTTTTAAGGGGACGTTTCACATTGACCCAAGAAAACTATACAGAGAAAACTAAAATGCTCTGTTTAAACGCACAACGTCTTGAAAATAGTAACTGGTACCTGAATATTAAATCCAAATCTACGTTCTTGCTTTTGAAACATTATTTGGAGCATCGGAAAAACAGATTTTTTGAAAAAAATAAAAAACCTTGTGCGTGTTACAAAAGGCGAATGGAGACCATCGACTGATATTCCGAGGTTCATTTGTAAACATGATCTCGGCTGCATCTATACGACCGCTTCTGACTTCCGCTCCGTCGTAAACAACGGTCTCTGGCCGCTCATTCCGGTATTTATTGGCACAGCATATTCATAAATTTCACGCTGCGTGTAGTCGTTAATGGCGGCGATTCGTTTACTGGCGCACAGACGTCACTAGCGCCTAGCGCGTGGTTCTGTAAAAGCTAAAGGAAATTCCACCAACTGATCATGGATAAATATCAGAATCTTACTGTTTTGTCGCTGCACTTCTCAGGTACAGGTTTCTCGAAATGTGTAGTCAAACTAAACGGTCATTCAGAGTGATCGGGTTGTGAAGGTGTGTCAGAAAGATACTGGTAATTGATCTGGGTTTAATACTCGCACTTGGTCTCCTTTCATTAAATCAATAGAAGGTTTTAGATAGTTTGAAAACGAAGTAAAACCGCATATGTGTATCTTTGATAAAATTGCTTTTGAAGACAAAACTACTACTGTATGCACATTATTTTGTTGACATCTGTTCAAAGACAGAAAATATTTTAATGCGATGCTATTAAAATTGCTTAAAATGTTGGAGCGTGCTTAATTTTCCTCAAAATTAGAGTCCACTGTTACTCTAAGCAGAACAGAGTTCTCCAATGTAAGATCTAAAGTTCATGAGTAGCATTAATGTCCACAACGGTGTGGGGAAAAAAAGAAAAAAAAATTCGGCCGTGGGTTTGCTTGAGACAATTTACTTATTACCTACCTAACTTACAGGAATTTGCAAACAACTGTTCTCATCAATAATGTAGATGGTTATCTCAATTCTCAATTGTTTTGTTTGTGTTCACATAGCCTGATACGACACACTAACCCATTATCATTTTTCTGAATAACGCAACAGAGCAAACACAGTGCTTTATAAAGAAATCGATTGAAGCAATATTTCTTTCGCTGATAAGTGAATGCTTCCGATGAACTAACTGTTATAGAAGGGTGACATTTCTTTACCAGAGAGCATAGGTGGTTCAGTAGTAGTAGTTATCCCTAATACCTAGGTATTAAACACAATAACTGAGTTATTTACTGTTGTAAAATATGTAGCAGAAATGTGACTGCTTTTGTGTTGTAATCTGTAACGATCGCAGGTAATGTATTACAGTTTATTGCTGACACATTCAATATGTTTTCACGTCAGTTCACTAGACTATCCGTGAAGAACTTTGTTAATAACAACTAAATATTTGATTGACTGAGATGGGTTATGGGACCAAACGGTGAGGTCATCAGCCCGCGATTCCGAAGTGAGTTACAGAAGAAAAGAGGATCTGTTAAAAGTCAGGGGAGTTAAATTATAAAATAATAAACATTAAACACACCCAGTAAAGGCATAAAAGGCGAGACCAAATCTAAAAAGTGTAAAATAGGGCGGCTGTCACGGGGTCACAAACCTAGAAGACTGTAAAAGAAGTCGCAACAACCAACCTGCCCCTGCTCTAAGACTTAAGGAGAACCTTATAACTGGAAATAAAAAGCACTTTCACGAAGAAAACCGAGCACCATTTCAACCGTCCGTGGATCGTCTGATAATATTAAATTTAAGGGAGGGAGCCCAATCAGCAGCAGAGGCTGAGGGAGGAGGGCACGGATGGGGAGCGGTTCCCTGATGGGAGGTTGTGGGAACTGCAATGGAGGGGGAGGGGAGAGTGAGGTGGGACAGGGGTAAGGACGATAGACAAGATAGTGACAATGGATGGAGTCTCTCATACTTCTGGCGAGCCTAAGCATAGGATGGACGATCCAGGGGCTTGTAAACAAAGGGTACCGTGTTCAGCACAATTGACACACTCACGTGGCGGAACACACAGGCTTCCCTCATGGAGTGAGTAGCGGCAGTCACCACACAAAGGGCTTGCCGTGTAGTGGGAAGACATGTGTCCTAAACGCAAGCACAGAAAGCTCCACGTAGGTGGAGAGATGTACGTCTTCACATCACATTTCTAGCACAAAACCTTGACCTTCTCTGGGAAGATATCCCCCTCGAAAGCCAGAATGAAGGCACCAGTATTGGTGCAGTTGTCTTAGTGACCCTTCTGCATGCGTCGAACAAAATGAACGCCACGCCGTTCCAAATTAGCCTGGAGTTCATCTGTTTGCTGGATGAGGTCCCTATGAAAAATTACTCCCAGAATTACTCAGAGATTGATGAGGAGTGATAGACACTGGGATATTGCCACGACGATCACAGGCACGAAGAGCAGCGGGTTGGTTGGCAGAAGGAACGTTGATCAACATTGAGCCCGACCGCATCTTACTATGAAACTCCACCAAACTTGTCCTCGATATTTTCCACAAAAAACAACGCTTTTGTGGCATTGAATGTATCCCCATCCGTCCTAGTACAGACGATGTAATGGGGAAAATGTTTCACTCCAACATGGCGAGCCTGGCCCTCCTCCCATAGGGTAGCCAGGGAATGGAACCGCCAGATTTTTGTAGCTTGATACGCTTCATGAGCCGAGCATCCGTCCTGATACCACCCACTCAGACCACAGACTCTCCCCATGGGCGCCACCCAGGCACAGCAAGGACCATCTGGCGCAGCGTCCGTTGCTGGGAGTTCCAATGCTCCAAGAAGACAAGCAAGCACTTCTTGGCATACTTGGGGAGGGAACAGCTCAGGTATCAGTAGTGTGATACCTGTGTTGTCAAGGGGATCAGCCATATGGGTACATAACAGCCCCACCACATGGACTGGATACATTTGATGGTGAGCTAGAAGGATGGAAGAAGACTACAGTGGGGAAGGGATAGGGGAAGGAAGGGGGAGAGGAATCCACACCGTAGATGCTAGGAAGGGAGCTCTTTCCCATATGGCTAACACTAAAAACAGGAGATTTTGGAGGTCAAACCTCAAGTGGGAATCTAAACGCCGAAGGGGATGAAAGAACAGGCAAAAGGAACAAAATTGCAACCAATACAGGAAACCAGATGGGTAGTCAGGTCGACATAAATGAGAAAACCGAGAGAGGGGAAGGAGCTGGCAACGGGGAAGGAGCGAGAATAGGGAGGGAGGGGGCTGGGTGAAGGAAAAGCAGCCAGGGAATTAACAATGGGCTGCAATAGCTAGGGGCTCCGTGTGCGCCATGCACGAACTCACGAAAGATCCGTGATACCCAGGGGGGAACTTAATATTATTAGCAACTATGAATAACACATTGAAAAAGATATTTCACGAGGATTTTGTGATGGTAGTCCTACGTGCAAATGGACAGCGATTTTTTTTTTTTTTGTATTTGTATTATTACTCACTAGTCAGATACAAATGGTCGTGCCTACACTGCCATTATCTTGTTAAAAATTGCTGTTTAGCTTACGCATAGCCCGAGCGTCTTAAAGGCTGTGTAGTTGGTGAATGCTTCCAGCCATCAGTAAGGAACGTGTTTTGTTAATGGACGAATGGGGCCATTTCTGCAAAGCAAAGAGAAGCAGACAGAGGTCTGAGATGACTGCCAAGTTTGATCACAGCCGATCAGAGAGCGCAATTACTGATCGTCTCAAAGAGCAAATATGCTACCGAGCCACGTTAAGTTCATAGACTGTGAAACTTAATGCTTCTTCTTCTGCCATCCGATGTGATTAGAATATACACTGAATCAAATCCAGTATCCATTCTTTCTCGATGGTGTCTCTTCCATATCCAGCCTCACTAACGTCTGCTGGTGTGGAGATAATTCATCCTCATGTTGTATTGTCTGAATTTATACAACGGATATAACTTTCAAAATCTCCATAAATGCAAGTACAGTCATGGTACTTCTCACAATTCCGTGTAGTCGGAAATTTTTCTTTTACATTTTACAGATATTCATGGAATATTGGTGGAAAGTTGACGGCCCAACCACATCTCTTGATAGAGTTCGATATTAATAATGCTTTGTGCCATCTTCCTTTGTGACACACAGCGTATCAGATTCAGATTTAGCCACGGGTAGTAAGATGCAATACACTGATCTGGTAAACTGAACTCCAGACAACCTCAAAAATGTAAGGAAAAGGAACAAGATAATCGTATGGATGTTCACCATCATCCTGTGGAATAAATACGAAGCATTTATGAACGATAAACAATAATTTGTTTTTAAACTAAACTGTAAAAAATAACCCAAATATGCAACCATGTAAAATCAGATGATTCTTTTGAAAATAGACAGTGCATGAGCTAAAATGTACTCACGAGAAAAGATTCATAGAAGACTTCTTGTGAAGTAGGATGAAGAGCAACCATTTCCTTGTTGTTGTTGTTGTGGTCTTCATCCGAAAGACTGATTTGATGCAGTGCAAGCTTCTTCATCTCCCAGTACATTCTGCAGCCTACATCCTTCTGAATCTGCGTAGTGTATTCATCTCTTGGTCTCCCTCTACGATTTTTACCCTCCACGCTGCCCTCCAATACCAAACTGGTGATCACACTATGTCTCAGAACATGTCCTACCAACCGATCCCTTCTTCGAGTCAAGTTGTGCCACAATCTCCTGTTCTCCCCAATCATATTCAATACCTCCTTATTAGTTATGTGATGTACCCATCTAATCTTCAGCATTCCTCTGTAGCACCACATTTCGAAAGCTTTTATTCTCTTCTTGTCCAAACTATTTATCGTCCATGTTTCACATCCATACATGGCTACACTCCATACGAATACTTTCAGGAACGACTTCCTGACACTTAAATCAATACTTAATGTTAACAAATTTCTCCTCTTCAGAAACGCTTTCCTTGCCATTGCTAGTCTACATTTTATATCCTCTCTACTTCGACCATCATCAGTTACTTTGCTTTCCAAATAGCAAAATTCCTTTACTACTTTAAGTGTCTCATTTCCTAATCTAATTCCCTCAGCATCACCCGATTTAATTTGACTGCATTCCATTATCCTCGTTTTGCTTTTGTTGATGTTCATCTTTTATCCTCCTTTCAAGACACTATCCATTCCGTTCAACTGCTCTTCCAAGTACCTTGCTGTCTCTGACAGAATTACAATGTCATCGGCGAACCTCCAAGTTTTTATTTCTTCTCCATCGATTTTAATACCTACTCCGAACTTTTCTTTTCTTTCCTTTACTACTTGCTCAATATACATATTGAATAGCATTAGGGAGACGCTACAACCCTGTCTCACACCCTTCCCAACCACTGCTTCCCTTTCATGTCCCTAGACTGCCACCTGGTGCCGGCCGCGGTAGCCGTGCGGTTCTAGGCGCTCCAGTCCGGAGCCGCGCTGCTGCTACGGTCGCAGGTTAGAATCCTGCCTCGGGCATGGGTGTGTGTGATGTCCTTAGGTTAGTTAGGTTTAAGTAGTTCTAATTTCAAGGTGACTGATGACCACATCAGTTGAGTCCCATAGTGCTCAGAGCCATTTGAACCATTTGCCATCTGGTTTCTGTACGAATTGTAAATAGCCATTCGATCCCTATATTTTATCCCTTCCAGCTTTAGAATTTGAAAGAGAGTATTCCAGTCAACATTGTCAAAAGCTTTCTCCAAGTCTACAAATGCTAGAAACGTAGGTTTGTCTTTTCTAAGTCTAGCTTCTAAGATAAGTCGTAGGGACAGTATTGCCTCACGTGTTCCCATATTTCTACAGAATCCAAACTGATCTTCCCCGAGGTCGGCTTCTACCAGTTTTTCGATTCTCCTGTAAAGAATTCGCGTTAGTATTTTGCAGCCGCGACTTATTAAACTGGTAGTTCGGTAATTTTCACATCTGTCACCGCCTGCTCTCTTTGGGATTGGAATTATTATATTCTTCTTGAAGTCTGAGGGTATTTCGCCTGTCTCATACATCTTGCTCACCAGATGGTAGAGTTTTGTCATGACTGGCTCTCCCAAGGCCGTCAGTAGTTGTAATGGAAAGTTGTCTACTCCCGGTGCCTTGTTTCGACTCAGGTCTTTCAGTGCTCTGTCAAACTCTTCACGCAGTATCGTATCTCCCATTTCATCTTCATCTACATCCTCTTCCATTTCTATGATATTGTCCTCAGGTACATCGCCCTAGTATAGACCCTCCATATACTCCTTCCACGTTTCTGCATTGCCCTCTTTGTTTAGAACTGGGTTTCCATCTTAGTTCTTGATATTCATACAAGTGGTTCTCTTTTCTCCAAAGGTCTCTTTAATTTTCCTGTAGTCAGTATCTATCTTACCCCTAGTGAGATAAGCCTCTAAATCCTTACATTTGTCCTCTAGCCACCCCTGGTTAGCCGTTTTGCAGTTCCTGTCGATCTCTTTTTGGAGAAGTTTGTATTCTTTTTTGCCTGCTTCATTTACTGCGTTTTTATATTTCCTTCTTTCGTCAATTAAATTCATTATATCTTTTTTACCCAAGGATTTCTACTAGCCCTCGTCTTTTTACCTACTTGATCCTCTGCTTCCTTCACTATTTCATCCCTCAAAGCTATCTATTCAAAGTCTGTACAACGTCTGGTTTAGTCAGTTTATCCGGGTCCCATCTCCTTAAATTCCCATCTTTTTGCAGTTTCTTCAGTTTCAATCTACAGTTCATAACCAATAGATTGTGGTCAGAGTCCACATCTGCCCCTGGAAATGTCCTACAATTTAAAACCTGGTTCCTAAATCTCTATTACATAATCTATCTGAAACCTGTCAGTATCTCCAGGCTTCTTCCATGTTAACAATCTTCTTTTATGATTCTTGAACCTTGTGTCAGCTATGATTAAGTTATGCTCTGTGCAAAATTCTACAAGGCAGCTTCCTCTTTCATTTCTTCCCCCCAATCCATATTCACCTGCTACGTTTCTTTCTCTCCCTTTTCCTACCATCGAATTCCGGTCACCCACGACTATTAAATTTTCGTCTCCCTTCACTACCTGAATAATTTATCTCATAA
This sequence comes from Schistocerca gregaria, assembly GCF_023897955.1. Classification (NCBI taxonomy): domain Eukaryota; kingdom Metazoa; phylum Arthropoda; class Insecta; order Orthoptera; family Acrididae; genus Schistocerca; species Schistocerca gregaria. The sequence goes on along the minus strand of NC_064922.1, from coordinate 349,406,653 downwards.
TACATTTCTTCAATTTCTTCGTCATCTGCAGAGCTGGTTGGCATATACTGTGGTTGACGTGGGCTTTGTGTCTATCTTGGCCACAATAATGCGTTCACTATGTTATTTGTAGTAGCTTACCCGAACTCCTATTTTTTTATTCATTATTACACCTACTCCTGCATTACCCCTATTTGATTTTGTATTTATAACTATGTATTCACCTGACAAAAAGTCTTGTTCATCCTGCCACCGAACTTTGCTAATTCCCACTATATCTAACTTTAACCTATCCATTTCCCTTACTAAATTTTCTAATCTACCTGCCCGATTAAGGGATCTGACATTCCACTCTCCAATCCGTAGGATGACAGGTCTTAATAGGTCATAATTCCTTCTAACAAACAATGCTGTATCTCTTAATCTGAATTCACCTTTGACAGCTTGTTCCTTCCCTGACGCCAGTATCATGTTCAGAAATGCATTATCTTCTCTTTGTTCATCAGGAGAGTGCATTATTTCAACAATGACTGCGATAACACCAATGTATTCCTTGGAAGATAGTCGGCATCCTTGTGTCTGCGTCCAGCTTTGTATCCTGTACCATCATATTCTTTAAGTCTATCTGGTCAGTAGTGCTGGTCGGTTCTTCTGGTTTGTGCTTTTCCGAAACTTAAGCAGCGATGGGATTCGATTCCGAAACCGAAAACTTTTAGATTATGAACCAATGACGTTACACTAGACCACGGATGCAATACACCGAAACTTATACCAGCTGAAAAACATGAACCTGGCTGTGAATCTTAGGAAAAGAATTTACGGGATGTCGTCTAACCTCGTTATGATAAAATCCCACAAGACAATGCTTCCTGCCCTGCTGCTACAATCAGATGTTGGAGGTGTTTCCCTTACCCATAGCTCCTAAGAACTTAATTCCATCGAGCTCTGTGACCACCTGCTGTAATTGCTGTTAATGAAAGAACAATCAAATACACTCATGCTCATAAATTAAGTATAATGCTGATACATGGTGAAACAACACTCCGGTGGGCGGTTTTCGGGTTTAAATCTCCTCGGGGTATGGCCATGTGCGCATTTGACCTACAGCCATAGCACGGTGGCGCTGGCAGCAATCCACATACGAAGAGTTGTGTTGGTGCATGTCAGGGTACGGTGCAGCCAGTATGTGTGCAGACATTTTCAAACGTGCTAATGATGACTGTGTGTTGAAAGTGGCTCAAAGAACACATATTGATGATGTTATGACGGGTAGAATATTAGGGCGACTGGAGGTTTGTCAAGCACAGCAGGTCGTAGCACGGGCCCCCCTTGTACCACAAGTGTGATCTTAAGATTATGGCAACGATTCCAGCACACAGGAAACATGTCCAGTCGCTACATTACGGGACGTCCACACTGTACAACAACACAAGAAGACCGATATCTCACCATCAGTGTCTGCAGACGGCCACGGAGTACTGCAGGTAGCCTTGCTCAGGACCTTACTGCAGCCACTGGAAGAGTTGTCTCTAGACACACAGCCCACAGATTGCTGAAAACATATGGTTTATTCGCCTGGAGACCTGCAATTTGCATTCCACTGACGCTTGGTCACAGGAGAGCCCGTAAAGCCTGGTGTCAAGAACATAGTACATGGTCATTGGAAAAGGGGTCCCCAGTTATGTTCACGGACGAGTGATTCTCGCCGAGTTTTCATCTGGCATGGACCAGGAACTACATACAAACCCCTTAATGTCCTTGAAAGGGACCTGTTTGGAGGTCGTGGTTTGATGGTATGGGGTGGAGTTACGATTGGTGCACTTACACCCCTGCATGTCTTTGACAGAGGAACTGTCTCATGTCAGGTGTATCGGGACATCATTTTGCACCAGTATGTCCGCCTTTTCAGGGGTGCAGTGAGTCCCCCCTTCATCCTGATGGATGATAACGCACAGCCCCAACGAGCTGCCATCGTGGAGGTGTACTATGAAATAGAAGATATCAGGCGAATGGAGTGGCCAGCCTGTTCTCCAGACCATCGAGCACGTCTGGGATGCTCTCGTCGACGCATTGATGCACGTCTTCAAACCACTAGGAGACTTCAGGAGCTCCGACAGGCACTGCTGCAAGAATGGGAGGCTATATCCCAGTAGCTGCTGAATCGCCTGATCCAGAGTATGCCAACCCGTTGTGCGGCCTGTGTATGTATGTATGCATGGTGATCATATCCCATATTGATGTCAGGGTACATGTGCAGGAAACAGTGGCGTTTTGTAGCACGTGTTTCGGAACGATTTTCTCAACTTATCACCAATACAGATATGTGTATGTGTTCCCTATGTGCCTATGCTACTGGCGCCAGTTTTCTGTAGTGCCACTTTGTGTGGCACCACATTCTTCAATTATCCTTAATTTATGAACATGAGTGTACTTAACAACAGTTGTTACGTACTAAATAGTCTGGCTACTGATCCCTTCAACAGCATTTTGGAAACCTGTTGATTTTGAGTGACAATGTCTGACAACCCAGCTGTAAAAGTGGAAAGATCATTGTAAATAGCAAACTGGTGCATGTAGTTACTTGTGAGCTGTACTGTTGGGCGTTCAGTAAGTCGATGAATTTTTTCGTAAGTATGTAGAATACCAAGTTTGCTTCCATTCTCCAGAATATTTAGTTTATTGGCAGAACAATATCTAAATGCCTTTGAAGTGAATTACATGGTGCTATTTCCCACTCAGCTGATTGAAAGATACAACATTACATGGCAAAACGGGAAGGAACGTAGCTGCTAACAGCCTTAACGCACAAAGACAAAAATTTCGCTGTGAATGTACCAGATTAGTCACATTGGGACGAATTTATGTATGTATTTGTTTACACATTAAATTTTATTCAAAACTCACGGGAATATTCAGATTTTTAACGAAAGTGCACTTCAACTCTTCAGTGACCTACGTTGGCGATAATACTGAAGTGACATGCACCTTACTGTGACATCGGCAAAGGAAGTGCAAAATTAATGGAAGAGTACAGTCAATTGGAAAAACCTATCTTTAATTTATAACTAGGTTTTAAAAATGCAAGCAACTCGTCTTTGCCTATGAATAGTATTAACTGGTTTCTATTTAGTGTTACTTGTCCTCACAACAGGTGTGGTACCGTTGAAGGAAATACGTTGTGGACAGGCCGGCAGCTGTGACCGAGTGTTTTTAGGCGCTACAGTCTGGAACCTCGCTACCGCTACGGTCGCACGTTCGAATTCTGCCTCGGGCATGGATGTGTGTGATGTCCTTCAGTTAGTTGGGTTTTTCTAATTTTTAGGGGACTGATGACCTCAGATGTTAAGTCCCATAGTGCTTAGAGCAATTTGAACCATTTGATTTGGTGTTCCAGACGACAGAAACAAATCTCGACAGTCATCATAGTGAAAACGTGAACCTACACGTCATCCAGTGTCTATACTTATGCTCTGCCTGGAATGCGTAGACTTCTTTTATTTAAATAAGCCGATCGGTTTTGATTACCAGCTTAAAAGTCCATTAACTATCCTGTCGTATTTACCAAGCGATATACGGGTAGCGTTGATTGAAAACACCGACGCACACTGATTTTCCCACTGCTTTATAGCTTTTCATACAATGTAGGATTTGATGGCCTTTGTTTACTTCAGTTACGACTCCCGGGCTGAATGGCCCTGGTCGATTATATTACAGTTTAATACGTGAGTGAAAGATGACACGATGAATTGCCCTTGTTTACACAGTGAAAAAATTTAAAGAAGATTAGTGCTTAGCGTCTCGTTGACAACGAGGTTTCGGTTGGCTGCACACATGAACTGGGAAATGAAATCGGCCGTGTCCTATTTTAAAGAAAACGCCTCAGCAGTTGCCTTAAACTGATTCAGCCAAGTCTATGTGGCTTGTCGGGTATTGGAAGTGACATCTTGTCGAGTGAAAGTTCAGCGTCTTAGCCATTGCATCACCGCGGTAGGTAATTGTATTGAAAGTTGAGATATGGACCTACATTTCCTTGACAACAGGGAAAACTATCTGACGGTGCAACGAGTAATACTTATGTAACATTATCAAGTTTGATTCCATGTGGAAGAAAACGTGCCAAAAGATCGTGCTTGTTTCAACTAATAAAGTGCACAACAGTGATTCGCAAATAATGTTTACTGGAAATCCGGATTTCGGTCACTGTGTGTCCATTGTCAGTGCTAAAAGGTTTATAAAGAGCCAGTATCAAAACATGCAATATTATATGTACAGCTGTATGAGGCATAAATGTGAGTCAGTTACAAACTACCTATCGCAAATGCATAGTTCTTGTCAGGTGCTGAGATCACACTGAGGCCGCTGTTTACAGTTGATGCACAGCTGGCTTCAGTGTACGTCATACCAATGTACAGCGCCCTCTTTGCGTATATGCTGCATTGTAAACAGGTATTAACCTAGCAGTAGTTTTATACAATATGACGCGGTACGATACCCAGAAAACGTCTACGTCGATGTTCCGTTAGGTTTTGGTCGGAACTCTGGACAGGCGAGTCTACTTCAGCACCGTTACTATACAGAAGCCATTGTCCACATTTGCTTTATGAGAGGGTGCAATATCTTGCTGATACAATCATTGTCTCCGAACTGTTTCTCTGCAGTCTCTAGTACATTATACTGTAAAATGTATTCATACTTTTCCAGCATTTTGGATTTTCTTAACTGCATCATGGATTACCCACCATAAGCCTGTAAAACACCGCCTCCTCCGCACTGCACTGTTGCCACAACACATGATGGCAGATAACGTTCTGTAGGCATTCTCCATGCCGAAACTCTCCGTCGGATTGCAATAGGGTGCAGTGTGATTCGTCATTCCAAACCACTTCTTTCCAGTCATCCATGCCCCAGTGGCTTTGCTCTTTGCACCACCTCGAACATTGGTTAGCATTGAATACAGAAATGTGCGGCTTTTGAGGAGCTCCTCGACCTTGGCACCCAATTTTTTTAGACCCTTTAAAGTCATTGTTCTAGCTAGACTGCTGATATCGCTTTGGAACTTAAGATTCCTTCCAATGGTTTCATGCCTACGCAATGGTCGTCGATCCTGTCCTTCAGCACGTGGGGTGTGTGTGGTGTCACTTACCGATAGCACCTAGTGCCGTATGACAATTGGTAATGGAGCGGCACGTTCCCATTTGACGCCGTTAGCGGTCGATCGGGTAATGGCGAACCCAATGGTGCGCGTACGCTGAGCCACAACTCCAGCAGCTCTGTACTGCAACCGCCCTCTGCCGCCGCAATATAAGACATCCGGCGGCAGACATACGGCCCACTTTCCCTTGCAGCCACTTCGCTACGGGAGGCTACGCAGATGCCTCCTAGTGGTGGCACCGATCTCATCGTTCGTGCTACAGTACAGGCACACTCTTCCTTGTTGGTATTGAGACCTGGACTCTATTTCTTGTCACATTATTTGTAGCGAGTCTTCGTTCGCTTAGAGAAATAAAAGTTAAGTAAACGTTTGTGCGTTGTGTTAACTTGGTTGCTAACAATTTCTGTTCCTGTCCTGTTTGCCGCACGGCTCTGCAGAGCTTTGTGTACGAAATCGTACACAACACTGGGCTGCTTCTTGGTTTAGCTGCGGCCGTTTCTTTGCGTTTTTAGTTCACAATCGCATCACCAACAATCTATTTGGGTTGCATTAAATGTCCCTGATGGATTTCTTACTCAACGTCAAGTGACTGGTCCACGTTCGACCCATTCTGCTGTAACTGCTTCTGTAGTGATACAATACTACTATCCTCCTCTTGTACTGTCTGATTCACCTCTTGTCACATCTGGTGGTGAGCTTCTCACTACGTATGGGTGTGCGGGTAGTTTTGGTCAGACAGTATATAGGGTGATTATAATTAAAGTTGAACTTTCAAACAGCTTTAGAAATAACTCCACTGGTCAAGATGACATCAAATTGCAACGGAGTGTTATTGGGGAAGGGGGGAAATCGTATGGCAGAATAAAAATAAATACTTACAAAATTTTGCAATATATGGCGCTGTAAGCATCATAATTTAGTAGTCGTCGACTACAAATGACAAATAACTCATACACCAATGCCTATGGTATACATCTGCCGTTAAAAAAACTGCGCTACTCACTGTGCATAAGTGTACAGGTGTGATACTTTCACCGTAAGCCCATCCACCGCGGCAAGGTCATACCACATCGGATGGAATAAGTCGGTTTTTAATTGTCCTGAGACAAAAAACGGCATAAAAATCATCACTCACATCGGTTTTTAATTGTCCTGAGGCCAAAAACCGCATAAAATGCATCAATCAAAATCATATCGGATTATTAATTTCCGTGTGAGTAGCGCAAAACATGTTTAGTGTGCTGTCCACCGTTTTCTGCAACAACTTGAATTCGAGAAACATGTTCCACAAGCTATCGAAGTGTTTTCGCGGTCTCGTTCAGAATGAGTTGCGCAATGTGTGCTTTCAGAGCATCTAAGTTTGCAATCGGAACACTGAACACAACATCTTTCAGATGGCCCCACAGCCAGAAATCACACGGATTAAGATGAGGCTGTAGGGAAATGGTGGCTGATAATTCTAGCATTTCCGAAATGGGGCTTCAGCAGCTGATTAACTGGATTTTCATTGTGCGGTGGTGCACCATCTCGCATAAAAATGGTCCCGTGCACACATCCAAGCTGTTAGAGAGCTGGAATGACGCGGTTGTGCAAGTATCCTCTCACACGGAAGTGGAATTTGTCTGTCCAAAAAATCTTCCAGGGCCAATCATTGTCCATTAGAAAACAAGAGTCTCTTGCTGGCAGGTCAACAGGAAGTAAATCGTGCACGTGGGTAATTTTGAATGGATAGCAAATCAGTTTGTTTCGTAGGGTCTTACGCACCGCACTCACGGGTATGTCCAATGTTCGGGCAATTCTCCATGCACTACGCGTATCCACACCACCTATCGTCTCCTCCTGCAATGCAGTGGCCACTGCTTCCACTGACGTTGAATCAATTAGTTTCCTCCCTCTACCAGGTTGTTCACCAAAAGAACCCGTCTTTTCGAAACTCCGAATCATTTTCTCCAGATCCACGGCAGTCACCGGACCAACGGCTTTTTTCTAATCCTTCAGTGTCCAGAACTTAGCAGAGACACGGGTGCACACTCATCATTCTTCTAATACAGCAGAGCGCGATTCTGCAATGAGACAGTCATGGTGAACGTCTCGGACGCGAAAGGTGGAAAAGCCATCTACCAACTTCAATGAGTCGTACGAGTCAGAGGTGTTATCGTTTAGGTACTCTGACATATAGGGAGCCATCTACTGATCAATTTTCTCACTTTTTTTTCTTGTGCCATACGTTTTCCGCCTTATCTGATAAAATTCCGTTGCAATTTGATGGCATTCTGACGAGCGGAGTTATTTCTACAGCGTTTTGAGAGTTCAATTATAATCACTCTGCATATTCTTCCGCCCTTGTAAGGTGTCAGGCAAATCCAACACCTTCCATGAAAACCCTGACATGATAAGCAAATCCAGTAGTATGTCACATAGCTCCGAATAAATCGTGACATTAAATTAACCAAAGTAATAAGAGTAATGAGTGAGCAAATGGAATACCACAGACCAACACAAGAATGCCTAAATGCATGTCGTACCTTCCCACCGTGAGACCGACACAGTTCCGAGGGGAGAAACGAGAACAGAAGCCGAGAGTAGAACCGTGTTAAGCTAGAAGGCCCTACCATAAGGGACGGACTGGACACCCACGTCGGCAGCCTACCTCTAAGACTACCACCCGCACGTTTTAGCGTGAGACTTATTCGCGTCCCTGTTACATCAAGGACCACCCCCAGCGCATGTTAAAAGCTAGAGCCCTCCAGAAAACAGTATAGATCTTACGATAACACAAAAAGGGCCACTACCACCCGGAAGTTTTAGCGTGAGACTTTTTCACGTCTCAGGTACGTCAAGGACCACCCCCCAGCCCATGTTAAAAGATAGAGCCCTCCAGAAGAACAGTATAGATCTTACGATAACGCTAAAAGGACCACACCAAATGCAGGTTTTAGCGTGAGGGTTTTTCACGTCTCTGTTACGTTGCAAACTTAAAAACATTGCCCCACCACGAAAAGTATAACGTTTCTCATTGGATAGACAGAATTTTTGTAGGCGGAGCTTAAAGTTAACATTGAGACTCTGATTGGTCAGATGAAAACACAGCCAGATAGCTTTTTTAGATCTACTTCGGTAAATTGTAGTAAGGAGAAGTTAGAAAGAGTTAGTTCCGAGATGGCAAGGTGAGCGGAAATGTGCTGCCCGCCGCTGCCCTGACGCTGCCTAAACACCGACAAGGTAATGAACGCACGCGATGCCGCATTTTTGAGCGCATAAGGCTTCACTCAGAACTGCAGAAGTCTCATCTGTTACACCTCCTTTTTGCGTAATACTAGTGTCAATCGTTAATTAAAACTCATGGTGTTCACATTTGCCACTTGAAGAACAGATCTGAAACGCGATGATTTTTCTTTTATATAGTTATTGAGAAGCCACATCAGCCACTGTAATTTACGACAAGTTAGATAAGTAATGAAAGATAATTGAGGGTCATTGTAGACCATTTTCATAGTTTTCTCTTTTGTGAAACTTAAATTTAACCTAGATTATAGATGTGATATGGCATAGGTCATCCTTCGATCGATTGTAGAACTTGGAAACCCATTCAGGGAATATTCGTTCACATTTTTGTTGAACGCAGTTGGTTTTTACCATCCTGTATTAAAACATTTCCTTTTATCAATAGTGCAATTTATAAACGATGTTTTGTGAGTAGAATAAAATTTCCAATGGTAACCGTAACTGCTTTTTCGACGTTATTTTACCAACTAACTCAAAAATAGGAAAGCCTTGAACCCCTTCCACTAAATTTAGTTAGTATTAAGATTCTTTTACAGGGAGTGCAGTTGAGCTGACGCTGTGATCATTAAGTACTTGGTTATATCATCGCTAGTCTCACTGAACTCTTCTGAATTCTACATGTCATGTGTGGTCTGGCGTCTCCTTACCAGCAACAGGTCACAGGTTCAAACTAGTGAATTCCCTAAAAAAACACGCTCAGAGCGTCGTTGCGCGAAAGAGGTAGGGAGACACGATATAGTACAATCAGACACCACCATGAACGTTTAGAAAAGAGTTATTTCTACAGCGTTTTGAGAGTTCAATTATAATCACTCTGCATATTCTTCCGCCCTCAGGCATGGCTTCCTTAGAGAAGGTGAAGATAAGTTTAGAATAATCACAGCATCCACGGAGACATTTAAATAGACAATCTTCCCGCTCTTCGTACTTGACTGAAAGGAGGAGGACCGCTCACTTATGTTACCTTGCTAAGTACCTTCAGCCGTGCAACTCACAGTAGTCTGCAGACTATGTATGTAAACTTAGATGCAGACACTAACTGTAAATTATTGTTCACTGCCAAACGTGCTCTCGTTTAATATCCTCCATTCACCAGTGGAATGGTTACCATAACTATTCTACGACTGTTTAATGTTGTGTCGAAACAATCGCAAGACCCTCCATCAGTAATCTAGCCCATCAACAGAGCTTTCTTTGCCAGTATCAACGAAGGACGTTTGTGTGAAAGTGACAGCGAGGGGGATTGGAGTGGGCAGATAATTTCTTCTCGTGTTAAAGGTCAGCGCATATCTGATTTCTATGTTCCGCGTTATAAATTATGTGTGCTTTGGAAGTCAGATGCCGAGCGGTGTGGTCGCCCGGTTAGAGGCGCCATGTCACTGCGGCCCCTCCCGCCGGAGGTTCGACTCCTTCCTCTGGCATGGGTGTGTGTGGCTCGTTCTTAGCGTAGGTTAGATTAAGTTAGTTTAAGTAGTGTGTAAGTCTCGGGACAGATGACCTCAGCAGTTTGGTCCCTTAGGAATTCACATACATTTGAACATTTTTGGAAGTCAGATCTGGATGGTGGAGAGATCTCGAGAGATTAATAGTCCCTAATCGTTCTTTCCACCAGCTTGTCGTCTTCTAAAGTAGAGTACCCACCGCAGAAGACAGTTTATTTATTTATATATGCATTTATTTTACCTGGCAAGATTAGGGCCTTCAGGCCCTCTCTTACACCTAACCAGGCATACTCAGATTGAACGAGTTACAGTTTCTACAAAACATTAAGGACATATAACGTATTATGCAGTATTGATGTTAGAGAAAAATAGAGATTATAACAGTAGTACAATGATAATTATAACAATGAAAAATAATTATAACAATCAAGGATGATAATAATAATAATAGTAATGACTATGAATATGAAAGTAAACATACTTTTCTTTTGTGAATGTCAGACCTATTGTTAGTTAGGAATTTTCTCGTTATGTTCTTGCAGCTTGTGAGTTATTCTCATCGAGCAGAGACATAAGACGATAGAATGGGGTGAAAGAGATATATAAGAGATAGATAGGTTAGAGGAAGAGAAATATAATGGTAAAATTCGAAGCTGTGATGGAGAGGAGAAAGAAAGAGATGGGAGGGGCACAACGATGGTGGCTATACCGTCCCTAATATGTAAGTTTCGAGTTCCCTCTTGAATGTTGAGTAGTTCTGGATAAGACGCAGATCACAGGGGAGCGCGTTCCATAGTCGTATGGCTGAGATGGAGAATGACACGGAGAAAGGTTTTATGTTATGTAAAGGTACAGCCAAGATGCTAGACGTATCCGATCTGGTATTGCGATTGTGGAATGGTGATAGGTGTTTAATGTGAGAAGATAAGTATTGGGGGCACCAGTGGCTAAGAAATCGATGAAGTAAGCACATCGTGTGGAGATCGCGTGCCTTATGTGGGCTTATTCAACCTACCTGGGAGTATGAAGGACTAATATGATCATACAGCCGAATATTGCACACATACCTAACGCAAGCATTCATCACTAGCTCGAGGCATCTCGAATTTTCTCTATTTGTGCCGTGTTGAACTACATCACAGTAGTAAAGATTAGGCAAGACTAGTGTTTGGACTAATTTTTGTTTGACATGGGTTGGAAATATTGTTCTAAATTTTTGAATTGCATGTAGGGAGGAGAGCGATTTCCGGCAAGCTGTGACTGTTTGTTCTTCCCAGTTTAGGTGTTAATCCAGGATTATTCCAAGGTCTTTTACTGTTTTTTGATATGGTAGTTGGGTACCATCGAGAAGTATTTGAGGGACTGTTTCGCGAAAGTACCGGCTGATTAACTTTGGATGAGATATAAGTATGACCTGGGATTTCTTGGGGTTTAGTTTCAGACCTAGGTTCTGTGCCCATCGAGAAACAGAACAAAGACCTGCATCCATACTCGCTACTGCGTCAGCAATGTTTTTGGGGCTTGCACTTATGTACAGTTGGATGTCGTCGATATATAGATGGTAGTTGCAGGAGTGAATCACTGTTCATCGGTCGTGGGATCTTCTTCGGCGCAGGCTTCTATGCTATCAACTTGGACCTGTGATTAAGCTTTTTATGAGATGCATTTGCCTAGATTGGTCTCTGTATCTGCAAAGGGCAAGATCTGTTGTACTGACAATGATGGTAGGCGACACCTCTCATTAATGTATCCTGTTTGTATTTTAAATAATCACACATCTTACATTGTCTTTTGCAACACTCGACATAGCTTCCTTAATTCTACGGTAAATTTTCTATTCACTCCCGCCGGCGGTGGTGGCCAAGCAGTTCTAGGCCCTTCAGTCTGGAACCGCTCGACTGCTACGGTCGCAGGTTCGAATCCTGCCTCGGGCGTAGATGTGTGTGATTTCCTTAGGTTAGTTAGGCTGAAGCAGTTCTAAGTTCTAGGAGACTGATGACCTCCGCTGTTAAGTCCCATAGTGCTCAGAGCCATTTGAACCATTATTCACTTCCGATACAGAGTAAGGCATGTCTGACCGAAAGAGAGACAACAGTCCGCCTCTGAAGAACGCCCTAAACAGACAGACGTGTCCGTCCCTCCAAAATGCCCGAGACAGAGTGACTAGAGCAGCCAGAGTGCTTCTCCACTAGGCGCGCCAAAGCGACCCGAAAAACTTGGCTTAGATTATCGTTACTCTTACGTGTCTCAAAACTAAAGAAAAATTTAATAAATAAAAACGATATACTCGAAGGGTAGCCATGAGAGACTGTCATACTAAAATCTGGGTTAAATACAATGAAAGTATATGAATAATTAATAAGAGAAGTTAGGCGTTTAGAGATGCCTAACACGCGAATTTGTCGACCAATCAGAAGCAAGTTCAGTACAATTTCCGGACTCTCCCACAGGACTGGGACATACTGTACCATCTGCCGCTTGTACCTCACTCCCCTTTCGTTCCATATGCTACTTCACGTGTATCAAGCTATATCAAGGCGAGATTCTAGCAAATTAAAAGTACTGGCGGCCACAACCACGAAAATCTCACTCATCTCCTCCGTTATGAAAATAAGATGGCGTCACTGTCATTATCGTCCAGCAAATCCTGATCCCGAAATAAATGGTTGCAGCTCCGTCATAGTGTGCACTGAGAAGTATCTCTCTTTTATTTCTTGGTGGTGACTAGATTCGTACACCTGTATCCATTTTCAAACAATCGTATCGTAACGCTGACAATACAGGTGATACGATATGCAAACACCTGCTATCGCCTATTTGTTATGGACACAGGTTGTAACATGCCCGGGGGGTACTAATAGGCGAGGTCCTTTTGATTGATTGTCGTTTCTGCTTTTCTTGACCGTGCGCCCTGTCGACGCCACGTACCTGATAATCCTGCGGCGGACGTACTATTCTGCTCCACAGTTGGCTTGCCTGAAATTATCTATCGAAATTTGCAAGCGAGTTAGGGGAGCCACTCAACTTCAAAACACAACACTGTCCTACGTCTGTTATAAACAACTATATTCTGAGACGATTAAAGAAAATCGCACGTTGCAATGTTTACACTCTGAGTCGTAAATATTTATCCCAATAACAACCTTGATAATTATCTGCCCACAATATCACTTGGACGAGCGTAAGCGTACCGAACACGGCGCGGATGAATGTTGATGATGCGAAAGCCGAATAATGGACGAAAGTACTTACCCTCGCCAGACATACACAGATTTCTTTTGGTACCAGTCCTCCTTCACACCAGTAATGATATAACACTGTTATTAAAGTTAATTTTTCAGTTTTCTGTTCTCACTTGTACGGACGTGCGCGTAACAGGCGCGGCGCGGTTGATTAGTAATAATGCGGAAACGCGATGATCGAACGCAAGTCCTCACGCACGCTACAAGACACTGGCACTTAAAATGCTCTCTTTTGTGGTAAATAGTACTACTGATTCACATCAGTTCATTCTTGGAGATCGAACACGTCGCGGATGATTGATCCTGTACGGTACGACATGCAACGAGAGGATACACAAGTACGTTATCGGCGGCACTGGTCATTTTTTAATTACTTCTTGACGCACTTCCCTCTGAATCATTCCCATATTTCATCTCTTTACTGTAACAGAACTTGCAGCAACACTTCAACTTCCATACTAATAATGCCTCTCACAGGCAGAGCGACCCACAACACGACATAACCGGTCCGTCTCCCATGCTCGACTCGAGAACGTGGCTGCCCGCAAAGATACTCCACAACTAAGTCAGCGATATGACAGTACGCTTACAAGGTGTCCGAAACCAGTCACCAATGAATAACAAAAGGTACTTTTCAGTGCAACTTACGACGGAGATGCAACTATTTATTTCAATTGTGCAACAAGTGACGGACCTGTTTTTCACCTGCAGCACGCTGCAAATTCGTAAATCCTGCCCCTATTGCATGGTACCCAGAGAATAATAAACTGCTGTGCAATGTAGAATGAAATGCATATTGCGGAAGTTGGAAAGAGAAAGCCCAGGGCCAATGAATTTTTAACTCACTTATCGAGGTGTTTTCCTAACCCACCTCCTCCGTCTACTTTCACGTTCAGATGAAAGTGTGCTTGAATGGGGGATTTAGCGATGCTGTCGGAAATCCATTTCCTCGTATAAACACGGATGCGCTCTGCTCGGAGTAAATGTAATTACCGCCGGACTCGTGGGCGGGACGGACGCGCCCAATAAATCCAACGTCCCAAGTCAGATTTTCGGCGGACAATCAAATTAAAGCCCGACCGCCAAGCGACTGCTTCACCTGCCGCCCAGAACAAAGCAGCAGTCACTCGAAGCCAGGCTCTGAGCCGCGGGACGTGTTGGAGGTCATACGACGTCAATAAATTTCTAACGTAATTTACAATCAAACGTTCTATACATTTTGGTAGTATTGAAAGGGTGTACTACGCTAAGAATATATATTTAATTACATTAATTTTCTTCTTGAACTGATTGTTGTGCAAGTCTGACTCATTTCGTCTTCTCTACCGTGTTTGTGATCCATTGCGTGTTGTCCCTTTCATTGTTACGTCATGCGTCATGTTTTCACTCCACACACGTCCGGTTCTTGTTGTTCATCACAGTCCAAGATCTTCTAGTTAATGTTATGAGACTGCTACAATACGTCATCTGTCCTCCGATGTTTGTCCAAAAGGACAAGCTCAGCTCAGCATTTCCATAATCAGCTTCGTGAGGGCCCTCTTGTGGTTTCCTCTTCTAATCCAGGTCATTAAATAGCTTCCACTGGGGCTCCAAATTATTTTCTAATATTTACCTTCTGCGTGCTAATGTTTTTCTTCATTTTTAGGATTCTCTCTATCAGCGAAAACGGAACCTTCGTAGGATCACTTCGTTGTCAGTCCGTCTGCATGCCTATCTGTCTTTCACTGTTCAAACCCGTATTTCTCAGGAAGTGGTAGACGTATTAAGTTAAAATTTATATCGCGTAATAAGGTACGTGGTCTCTCGGCGGTATAATAAGTATCAGGTTCTGAAATAAATCCAATCAAAATATACGGTCTTTTATTTAACATAACTGGCCAGTTGGGAACTCAGTCATTAAAAGCTGTAGGTATCCCTTTGACGTAGAATCATGAACATTGACAAGAACAAATATTTGAAAGAACAAGCTTTACAGTAGGACGCCAACTCACAACGTACCAATAAATAAACTGTTTATTTTAATACATTGTATTGGGAAAGTTACACTGGAAAGTGACTTCACTGTCTTAATTTGTGTTCCTCGACCTCCATGTATTTTGCCCAGTCTCTCGACTAGTTTCGTTTTCCTTCGTATAAGAAGCTGTGTGATAGCTGCATCATCCATTTTTGTACAACCTCCACTCTCATCAACCAACGAAACTTGTTTTCATGCAGGTACTCCATCACTGGACCAAAAAAGTGAAAATTATGTAAGGAGGCTGTTTAGGTTTTTATGTTGGTAACGCCACGTAACGCTCTCTCTTGTAATTGCTGGTTGGACTTACTGTTGGAAGTTATTACCCAGTGTAGTGTTGCGCAGTTGACTGCTAACAGCCCGTGGTGTTGGGCAGTTGGACATGAGCCGCCAGCAGTGGTGGATGTGGGGAGAGAGATGCCAGAGTTTTGAGATGTTAATATGAGCGGATGCTCTGGACGCGTGTCCGTCAGAAAAAGGAAATTTGTTAAACAGGACGTCAACAATTTCATATATATATATATATATATATATATATATATATATATATATATATATATATATATAGTGAGTCACTTAACGTTACCGCTGGATATATTTCGTAAACCACATCAAATACTGACGAACCGATTCCACAGACCGAACGTGAAGAGAGGGGCTAGTGTAATTGTTTAATACAAATAATACAAAAATTCACGGAAGTATGTTTTTTAACACAAACCTAAGTTTTTAAAATGGAACCACGTTAGTTTTGTTAGGACATCTGAACATATAAACAAATACGTAATCAGTGCCGTTTTTTGCATTGTAAAATGTTAATTACATCCGGAGATATTGTAACCTAAAGTTGACGCTTGAAACCTCCGACATTCAGTTGCGTGTTGTAACAAACACGGGCCACGGTCGGCGAGCGGCATCTGCAGGGACATGTTTACGATGACGACCGTGTTTACGAGTGTGACTGTAGTGCACTGTTGTGGTTTAGTCTAGCCGTCGCAGTGTCCGCATGTAGCGCTTGTTGCTATTGTTATTCTGCATTCCGTCTCCGAAAGCAGACCAACTTTAGTACACCATGTTATCAGACATATATGATAGTGTAGTGTTGTAGGAACTGTGACGATGGTGTATTCGAACTCCGAAAAGGAGGAGATAATACTCATCTATGGCGAGTGTCGACGAAATGCAGCTGAAGCCTGCAGGGTGTATGCAGAACGGTACCCGGACAGAGAGCATCCGACGTGCTGCTCATTGCAAAATATCTGCCGCCAACTGTATGCAACAAGTATGGTCGTAGCACGCAAACGGGTCCGTAACAGGCCCGTTATAGGAGAAGCGGGTGCAGTTGGTGTGTTAGCTGCTGTTGCCATGCACCCACACATGAGTACACGGGACATTGCGAGAGCCGGTGGACTGAGTCAAAGTAGTGTCATGCGCATACTGCATCGTCACCGATTTCACCCGTTTCAAGTGTCGCTACATCAGCAATTACAGGGTGATGACTGTAATCATCGAGTGCAATTCTTTCAATGGGCATTAACAGAGAATGCGTTGCAGTTCTACCTGTTTACCGATGAAGCGGGTTTCACAAACCACGGGGCAGTAAATGTAAGAAACGTGCATTACTGGCTCGTGGACAATCCTCGCTGGCTCAGACAGGTAGAGCTACAGCGACCGTGGACTGTAAGTGTATAGTGCGGAATTATTGGCGATCACATCATTCATCCTCACTTCATTGCAGGGGCCAAAACAGCTGCAACATACATCGCGTTTCTACTGAATGATCTGCCAACGTTGCTCGAAAATGTCACACTGGAAACGCGTCGACGTATGTAGTATCAGCATGATGGTGCACCTGCACCTTCCGCAGTTAACACTAGGCTGACCCTTGACAGGATGTTCGAAGGACGTTTCACAGGACGGGGAGCACGCTTAAATTGGCCAGCCCGTTCTCCTGATCTTACACCTCTGGTCTTCTTTCAGTGGGGTACGTTAAAGGAGAATGTGTACCGTGATGTGCCTACAACCCCAAAGGATATGAAACAACGTATTGTGGCAGCCTGCGGCACCATTACATCAGATGTGCTGCGGCGTGTATGACATTCATTACGCCATAAATTGCAATTGTGTGCAGCAAATGATGGCCACCACATTGAACATCTATTGGCCTGACATGTCGGGACACACTCTATTCCACTCCGTAATTGAAAACGGAAACCACGTGTGTACGTGTACCTCACCCCTCATGGTAATGTACATGTGCGTCAGCGAAAAAGACCAATAAAAAGGTATTAGCATGTGGACGTAATGTGCTGTTCCAGTCTCTTCTGTAGCTAAGGTCCATCACCGTTCCCTTTTGATCCCTACGTAATTCGGTGCTCTCTGATACACACGATCGAACAGCGAAGGAGTGGTAGTCAAGCTTCAACTTCAGGTTACAATATCTCCGGATGTAATTTACATTTTACAATGCAACAAACGGCACTGATTACGTATTTGTTTACATGTTCAGATGTGCTAACAAAAGTAACGGGGTTCCATTTAGAAAAACGTAGGTTTGTGTTAAAAAACATACTTCCGTGCATTTTTTAATGTTTGTATTAACCAAGCACCCTAGCCCCTCTCCTCACGTTCGGTCTGTGGAATCGATTCGTCAGTATTTGATGTGGTTTACGAACTATATCCAGCGGTAATGTTAGGTGACTCACCCTGTATATATAATGACTTTTGAACACTATTAAGTATATACATTGTTTGTTCTCTACCAAAATCTTTCATCTGCTAACTGTAAGCCTATCAGTAGTTAGTGCCTTCAGTAGTTAGAAACTTCTTCTCATCTGACAGTATTGGCATTGGCGCTGTATTGCACTAGTTAGAGTAGCGAAGATTTTTGTGAAGTAAGTGATTCATGGACGGTATAGGTTATTGTTAGTCAGGGTTATTCTTTTGTAGGGATTGTTGAAAGTTAGATTGCATTGCGCTAAAACGTTGTGTGTCAGTTTAAAAATGATCAGAATAAGTAAACGGAAAACAGTCTTAGTACGTTTCACTCTGGAGTTTGAAAAGGGTGTAGCGTAGAAGTTTTGCCAGCACAGTCATTCTTTTCATTCAAAAGGGGAAGATTGATTTAGTTGCCACTAGCTTAGCACTGGAAGACAGGTGCTGCAGCAGCTACAAGAGATTCGAATGTACTGAACTGTTCTCCCAGGTTTCTTGGAGCAGGTACTACCCTCATGCTTCCAACTCCAAGTTTTGATTTTGGGTTTCATATCTCGCGTTATGACTGGGTAGCTGTCTGTACATACTGCTGGACTTCCAGAACTGCATTGAATCAGCAATGAATTTTCTAGATCTCAGTACACTGTCGTCATGAACTTCTCTGCAGTAGCTTGAGTTATGAATTTTTTGCTATGCGCGAAGACGGATATTCACACTCTATGCTCTGCTGCTTACTCTGTGGTTCGTAGTGATTAATTCACATCCCACGAATTGTTACTGTCCGACTGACAAAGTGTTATCATAACTCTTCAAAAGGCCTTAAACTGATTTCATTACAAAACTTTACAGTTTCTCACATGTTTCTCTTCATGGAACATCTACAACTGTTGATATTCGTCACCTATGATAAGGTCCACTACAGTTGTAAATTTTTTTTATTTCCTGAAAAGGAAGCACAACCTGGTTTCGGGACCTGTGTCCCATCTTCTAGTGCAAATTAGGTTAAACCAGGGACGCACTATTTTAACCTAATTTGATCTCTGTTATTAGAATTTTATGGTCTCACATTTTTATTTGTATCTAAAAATGGGGTATAGGTCCTGAAACCGGGTTGTGCTTTCTTTAAACGAAATTTTTAAAAAATTACAACTGTAGCGAATTTGTCATTGGTGGTGGTGCTTTGTATCTGTCTGTCAGCTGATTTGATAGTCAGTGACCATGCTGAACTTTGGCTGATGTGCAACTCAATCACAATGTCACTAGTTCTGGAGTAATAATAATCGGGAATAATTCGCTCAGCCATCTCGATGTCGATTTTCGAAGTGGGTGGCCTGCCCGAACCCTCTTCGTTGCAGATGTTGTAAATAGATTTATCCACTCGATAATCTCCCCGGCTTTAGTGCGTGTAGAGTAAATAAGCAAATCGTTCCCTTCATTTCTTCCTTGGTGCATATGGATCACAAGGCTCTAACAATAAAATGATCTGAAGTCACCACTTGCTGTAAATGTAGAAAAATGCAGGTGATTAGGAAAAACACTCTCGTAATGTTCGAATATAGCATTCGTAGTATGCTGCTTGGCACAGTCCCGTCGATTAAATGTCTGGGCGTAGCGTTGCAAAGAGATCGAAATGGAACGAACACGTTGAGGACGGCATTAGGGAAGGACTCCGGTTAACTGGGAGAATTTTAGGGAAGTGTAGTTCATCTGCAAAGAAGACCGTGTGAAGAGTACTAGTGCGACGCTGAAGTTCCAAAAAACGCGAGTGTTACTGAAGTGCTTCATGAACTCAAAAGGGAACCACTAGAGTGAAGACTATATTCTTTTCGTGGAATATTACTGGCAAAATTTAGAGAACTGCGTTCGATGCTGACGGCAGAACGATTCTACTGCTGTCAATGGACGTTTCGCTTAAGGACCATGAAGCTAAGAGAAGAGAAATTAGGGCTCTTACTAAGGCGTACAGCCAATCATTTTCCGACTGGAACAGGAAGTGGGTGGTAGTGACACACGGTATCGTGCACCATACGGCAGGTTGCGGAATATGTATGTAGATGTAGATGTGCACACTTCAAGTACCAGCGTAGTGTCTAATGGCCCCCGACACAGGTAGCCGTTACATTCTTGTTTATGTAATGTTGTACCGATTCCTACATCATGTGTTTGTTGCTAGTTTCTAACTATAGGCGTCGTTCCCAAAGTAGTGCTGATCGCTCATCTCAGTTCCTACAATAAACCTTGCTTCAAAGCAGTGGAAATTTTACGAATAAGAATTACTCCTTTTTAGGAAACATTTTATTTAGAAACGTAAACTTTTAGCACTACCTCTAAGGCAAATTGATAAGCCGGTTTTTTATCCTTTTTATTACCAAAAGGACAGAAATATGTTACGTTGTTGTTGTTGTGGTCTTCAGTCCCGAAACTGGTTTGATGCAGCTCTCCATGCTACTCTATCCTGTGCAAGCTTCTTCATCTAAAAGTACCTACTGCAACCTACGTCCTTCTGAATCTGCTTAGTGTAGTCATCTCTTGGTCTCCCTCTACGATTTTTACCCTCCACGCTGCCCTCCAATACTAAATTGGTGATCCCTTGATGCCTCAGAACATGTCCTACCAACCGATCCCTTCTTCTGGTCAAGTTGTGCCACAAACTTCTCTTCTCCCCAATCCGATTCAATACTTCCTCATTAGTTATGTGATCTACCCATCTAATCTTCAGCATTCTTCTGTAGCACCACATTTCGAAAGCTTCTATTCTCTTCTTGTCCAAAATATTTATCGTTCATGATTCACTTCCATACATGGCTACACTCCATACAAATACTTTCAGAAATGGCTTCCTGGCGCTTAAATCTATACTCGATGTTAAATTTCTCTTCTTCAGAAACGCTTTCCTTCCCATTGCCAGTCTACATTTTATATCTTCTCTACTTATTTTACTTATTTTACTTCTCTACTTATTTTACTCCCTAAATAGCAAAACTCCTTTACTACTTTAAGTGTCTCACTTCCTAATCTAATTCCCTCAGCATCACCCGACTTAATTCGACTACATTCCATTATCCTCGTTTTGCTTTTGTTGATGGTCATCTTATATCCGCCTTTCAAGACACTATCCATTCCGTTCAACTGCTCTTCCAAGTCCTTTGCTGTCTCTGACAGAATTACGATGTCATCGGCGAACCTCAAAGTTTTTATTTCTACTCCATGGATTTTAATACCTACTCCGAATTTTTCTTTTGTTTCCTTTACTGCTTGCTCAATATACAGATTGAATAACATCGGGGATAGGCTACAACCCTGTCTTACTCCCTTCCCCACCACTGCTTCCCTTTCATGTCCCTCGACTCTTATAACTGCCATCTGATTTCTGTACAAATTGTAAATAGCCTTTCGCTCCCTGTATTTTACCCCTGCCACCTTCAGAATTTGAAAGAGAGTATTCCAGTCAACATTGTCAAAAGCTTTCTCTAAGTCTACAAATGCTAGAAACGTAGGTTTGCCTTTTCTTAATCTAGCTTCTAAGATAAGCCGTAGGGTCAGTATTGCCTCACGTGTTCCAACATTTCTACGGAATCCAAACTGATCTTCCCCGATGTCGGCTTCTACCAGTTTTTCCATTCGTCTGTAAAGAACTCGCGTTAGTATTTTACAGCTGTGACTTATTAAACTGATAGTTCGGTAATTTTCACATCTGTCAACACCTGCTTTCTTTGGGATTCGAATTATTACATTCTTCCTGAAGTCTGAGGGTATTTCGCCTGTATCATACATCTTGCTCACCAGATGGTAGAGTTTTGTCAGGACTGGCTCTCCCAAGGCCGTCAGTAGTTCCAATGGAATGTTGTCGACTCCGGGGGCCTTGTTTCGACTCAGGTCTTTCAGTGCTCTGTCAAACTCTTCACGCAGTATCGTATCTCCCATTTCATCTTCATCTACATCCTCTTCCATTTCCATAATATTGTCCTCAAGTACATCGCCCTTGTATAGACCCTCTATATACTCCTTCCACCTTTCTGCTTTCCCTTCTTTGGTTAGAACTGGGTTTCCATCTGAGCTCTTAATATTCATACAAGTGGTCCTCTTTTCTCCAAAGGTCTCTTTAATTTTCCTGTAGGCAGTGTCTATCTTACCTCTAGTGAGATAAGCCTCTACATCCTTACATTTGTCCTCTAGCCATCCCCTGTATTCCTTTTTGCCTGCTTCATTTACTGCATTTTTATATTTTCTCCTTTCATCAATTAAATTCAATATTTCTTCTGTTACCCAAGGATTTCTACTAGCCCTAGTCTTTTTACCTACTTGATCCTCTGCTGCCTTCACTACTTCATCCCTCAAAGCTACCCATTCTTCTTCTATTGTATTTCTTTCTCCCATTCCTGTCAATTGCTCCCTTATGCTCTCCTTGAAACTCCGTACAACCTCTGGTTCTTTTAGTTTATCCAGGTCCCATCTCCTTAAATTCCCACCTTTTTGCAGTTTCTTCAGTTTTAATCTACAGGTCATAACCAATAGATTGTGGTCAGAGTCCACATCTGCCCCTGGAAATGTCTTACAATTTAAAACCTGGTTCCTAAATCTCTGTCGTACCATTATATAATCTATCTGAAATCTGTCAGTATCTCCAGGCTTCTTCCATGTATACAGCCTTCTTTTATGATTCTTGAACCAAGTGTTACCTATGATTAAGTTGTGCTCTGTGCAAAATTCTGCCAGGCGGCTTCCTCTTTCATTTCTTTGCCCCAGTCCATATTGACCTACTACGTTTCCTTCTCTCCCTTTTCCTACTACCGAATTCCAGTCACCCATGACTATTAAATTTTCGTCCCCCTTCACTATCTGAATAATTTCTTTTATTTGATCATACTTTTCTTCAATTTCTTCGTCATCTGCAGAGCTAGTTGGCATATAAACTTGTACTACTGTAGTAGGTGTGGGCTTCGTATCTATCTTGGCCCCAATAATGCGTTCACTATGCTGTTTGTAGTAGCTTACCCGCATTCCTATTTTCCTATTCATTATTAAACCTACTCCTGCATTACCCCTATTTGATTTTGTGTTTATAACCCTGTAGTCACCTGACCAGAAGTCTTGTTCCTCTTGCCACCGAACTTCACTAATTCCCACTATATCTAAATTTAACCTACCCATTTCCCTTTTTAAATTTTCTAACCTACCTGCCCGATTAAGGGATCTGACATTCCACGCTCCGATCCGTAGAACGCCAGTTTTCTTTCTCCTGATAACGACATCCTCTTGAGTAGTCCCCGCCCGGAGATCCAAATGGGGGACTATTTTACCTCCGGAATATTTTACCCAAGAGGATGCCATCATCATTTAATCATACAGTAAAGCTGCAAGCCCTCGGGAAAAATTACGGCTGTAGTTTCCCCTTGCTTTCAGCCGTTCGCAGTACCAGCACAGCAAGGCTGTTTTGGTTATTGTTACAAGGCCAGATCAGTCAATCATCCAGACTGTTGCCCCTGCAACTACTGAAAAGGCCGCTGCCCCTCTTCAGGAACCACACGTTTGTCTGGCCTCTCAACAGATACCCCTCCGTTGTGGTTGCACCTACGGTACGGCTATCTGCATCGCTGAGGCACGCAAGCCTCCCCACCAGCGGCAAGGTCCATGGTTCATGGGGGGGAAATATGTTACAACAGAGACAAAAAAAAAAAAAAAAAATTGCCGGTTATTCAGAATTAAATTACTGGTGTCACTTTGAATCCTACGGTTCTTCCCATCGCTAGTACGGACGGGTCAGTTTTATTTACCTGGAGCAACTACTATTCGGGCAAGCATCTACGCAGTGGGCGTTATGAGGCCAAGTGCGATGGCCTCCCTCCAAGGAAAAGTCCGTGGTAGTACCGGGGATCGAGCCTGGGTCCCCAGCATGGCACTCGTCCGCGCTGATCTCTCAGCTACGGACGCGGATTGGTGAATGACCTATTCATCACACAAAAGATGTGAATGGAAAGCTAATAGAGAATGAGAATCAACTACGCTGGGAAGAGGATTTAGCCCCCCCCCCCGGCCTTTCCCGCCATAGAATTGGTGGTCGAGAATTTCTATGCTGACTGATGCACCTCCAAATGACGTTTGTATTCCTCGGTGGAGCCGGGTTCGCCATGCTTTCAACTGCTGTCAGTAAGTGAAACATGGCTACTTAGATAGTTGTACCACGATACAATGGATGCACAGACATGGACAATGTATGAGTGTCGGTGATTGTGGAATATGTGTTTTCTGTTGCATCACACTACATCGCGACAACAGTGATGGAAACGGAGGCAGCAGATGATAAACATATACAGAGTGAGTCATTATCTATTGCAACCAAGAATAACTCCGAATGTGTGATAGTACCTGAAACGTTTGTGGGACAAATGTTGCATCGGACAATAGGGGCCATAATACGACTCTTTTTGTTGCTAGTTTGGGTCACATCAGAGACATGAAGGTAAACTTTTATTTATTTATTTATTTATTTATTTATTTATTTATTTATTTAACCTGGCAAGATTAGGGCCGTCAGGCCCTCTCTTACATCTAACCAGGCATTCTACTTATTTTACGTTCATATGTTTTAGTAGGCATGTTAAACTACATCTAATACAAAAAGTGAAATAAACAATTAGAAAGGTACACCTGGAAAATACATTATTGAAGAGAAAGATTTTAGATAGGAGTGCTGGCAGCAGGGAGTATGAGGGAGACTCATGGTGAAGGGAGGAGAAGAATAGAGAGACATGATGAAACATAATTAAGGAAATATAAAGGAAAATTAGATTGCGTGGCTAATAGAGGTAGATGAAGAGGAAGGCATCTCAGGAGAAAGATAGGAGACGCTAGCTTTTTTTAATGGTATGCTATAGTTTGGTACTTACTTTCAGACAGCGGCTATTGATACGAATCCAATGATGTGTAACAGCAAGGTCTTTGAAGGTGAACGAAGGCCAGGAAGGTGGCATGAACGTTCATTTACAGAAGGTGTTCGAAGTTATGACCATTAGCATCAATGCAGTGCTGCAATCTTCTTATCATGGATTGAGTGGTATTCCTTGTCACTTTGTCACGTATCGAAGCACATGCTCCGACTCTTCTGTCTCGTATACCACGCAAATAGTAAACATTCGCTGAATACGGCGTATCCACCTAACGTGCCATTGACGTGTAAAGTCCGTGCGACGGTTTCACAATACAACACTACTAGGAACGGTAATACTAGTATCGACGAATCAAGAGAATGTGAATGATGTATTCCTTGGAAGAACAGGTCGATATTCTTTTCGTTTACGGAGAATGCCAACGAAATTCAGTGAGAGCTAGGCACTTATACTCTCAAGGATATCCTCAATGTACTCACACCACATGCCGTACATTTAAATATGTGTTTGATAAACTGGGAAAAACTGGATCCTTAACGCATCGGAAACGTATCCGGCAAAGTACTCTTGCCACTGTGGTTCGAGATCCTTGTGTTAGTTTGAGTCAAATGGCAAGGGAATCTGGCATGATGCACAGTAGTGTTGTTCGTGTCTGCGTCGCTATAAATATCATCCTTATCATCAGTCTGCACCAAGAATTAACTGGTACGGACTGTATGCGCCGCATTGAATTCTGCCGATGGGCTGAACTTTAGATTCGGAGGGATAACACATTTATTAATTTGATATTATTTACTAACGAGGCTACATTCACGAACCATGGAAATGTTAATTTGCATAACGCATTAATGGGTAACTGAAAATCCATTTTGGCTGCGGCAAGCGGCACACCACATCCGTTGTCGGTGAATGTGTGGTGTGGCATTCTGGAGGACAGAGTTAGAAGCCGCTATTTCATCGAAGGAAATCTTAATGGTAGGAATTACTCTACATTCCTGCAAGTAACATTAGGTCTGTTATTGGAAGAAATACTTTTAGGAACAAGGAACAGAATGGTATCAACACAATGGGTGTCCGGCACATATTTCCCTGATGGCCAGAAATAAGTTGCAAAGACAATTTCCAAATCGTTGGATTGGACGAGGAGGATATGTGTCCTGGCTGGCTCGTTCGCCAGACTTGATGCCTCTCGATTTTTTCTTGTGGGGACTCGTAAAAGACATTGTTTATAAAGACGTTACAACTACACCTGAATATATGCGAGAGAGAATTTTCAGAATATTTGCTTCGATAAGTGCCGATGTGATCAGGTATTCCTGATCACATCCATGATAAGAAGATTGCAGCGCTGCATTTATACCAACTGCGATCACTTCGAACACCTTTTGTAATTGGACGTTTCGTTTACCTTCAAAGACCTTGATGTTACACATCATTGGATTCGTCTCGATAGAAATGGTTCAAATGGCTCTGAGCACTATGGGACTTACTGCTGTGGTCATCAGTCCCCTAGAACATAGAACTACTTTAACCTAACTAACCTAAGGACATCGCACACATCCATGCCCTAGGCAGGATTCTAACCTGCGACCGTAGCGGTCGTTCGGTTCCGGACTGTAGCGCCTAGAACCGCAGTGCCACTCCGGCCGGCCAGAAAACTGACTTTCGCGAACTGGTACAACTAAAACTTCGGGAGTAAACCTTGACTCATGCCGGGAAAGATCAGTCGGTAAGTTTTCTGGTTCCAGTGCGAGTACGATATGCAATTTTACCTGTGTCTCAAAATAGCACGCTTCGCGGTAAAGAGAAAACATTAATTCTGGATTTTTTTTTTGCCTGAGGTAGCGAATGTATTTTTGTCAACAATGAATCATAGAATGGTTAGTCGCTTTTGCGAACGTAAGGATTGCCTCCAGAAGAATCGTCGTAGAAAATTTGTAATTTACGTGATCATAGCTTGCTAAGCGAAACTCACTCCTCTTCTCTCGTGTCCCGAGTGAACTTTACGTGGAGCAGTGAATGTGAACAGTTGCCAAAAACATTTAAAATGTCGTGACATTAACTTGTTTGCCTCTTCTCCGCACACCGAATTACATTTCCCCCACCGGCCATATATCTTTAGTTACATTTTCCTAGTCGACGCTGTTTATTTAGAATCTAGAAATTTGAAACATCTATCATATTTATATATTTTGTAACGAAATATGGACTATTGTGAGAAAACTTACATCTCTTCCCGTACTCAGATTAAGGTCGTCATTCATGTATTTGTATGCCTGTGATGAGTCTCGTCCACAATTTGAAAATATTTGAATTGTTATCTTCCAACTGTGTGAAAGTTTCTATTCTGATTTACTCAAGATTAACATAATATCACAATAAATGCTTCATGCAGCTCAGTGACGTGTTTCACTAGAATGGTTCCCATTTTTGTGTGGCACAGTCGTCATTGTTAGGGGGCAGGCTGGCACTTTGCAGTCGTAACGTGTCAGAGCATGAATAAGCACAGTTCTTAGTAAGGACATTTGCCCACGCAATTTTACTAACCTGTATTAATTCGGTCTTCTCCAAAATGATAAAATTTATCTCCTCTAAAGGAGATTTCATCAATTTCTAGCAGAATAGAACAACTTTTCCTCAGTCCATTTGTTGAAATTTGTGAAATTAACAACCAATGAAGGAAGGTCTTGTAATAATTTATTACTACAATATAGTTACAGAAGTAAAATTCCGTTAATACGTGAATAAAACAGCGGGATTCTGAGATGATTAGTTTCACGGGCATTGACAAAAACATTAAACCAGCTAGCATAATACGTTGCTTCTTAATGAGCCGGCTTGAGCTTTAGAATAGTAATGAGAAACTTTATATCAGTGTGAATAACAAGTCGTGCGCCGGCCGCTGTGGCCCTGCGGTTGTAGGCGCTTCATTCTGGAACCGCGTGACCGCTACGGTCTCAGGTTCGAATCCTGCCTCGGGCATGGATGTGTGTGATGTCCTTAGGTTAGTTAGGTTTTAGTAGTTCTAGGGGACTGATGGCCGCAGATGCTAAGTCCCATAGTGCTCGGAGCCATTTGAACCAGTTTGAAGAAGTCGTGCAGAATTATGACAGGGAGGGACCACAATTAAACGAAGCATTTAAATCGTTAAGGACCAATGTAGGCAACTAGTAACAACTGGATACAAAAAACACATGAGATGCCAGTCTTTCTTGCTTAAACAACACATGGCTTAATATACCAGATACAATATGAAAATGATCAAAAGGTTACGGAAAGATACGAATAAAAGGTTGTTGTTGTTAAGTGCTACTAAAACTATGTTCAGCTTTGGCACTCGCTGAATTGTCACAATACCTAAAGGAAAACAAGGAATGGGCCTAAAGGCTGCCAGCTAAAGTACTAAGTTCAAAAGGTAAAACACGGTACACAACCATAAGCAATCGACCCAGAGTAAAATGTCATGCACTGACAATATCGGTAAACTGTAATCACTCTCAATAAAATTTAAATAATAAACATTAACACAGAGGAAAATTATTAACCATGGTAAACAGCAAAGCAGAAGTTAGGTGTTAGTTTTAGGGTGAGATCCGAAGCGAATACAACTACAAGTTTAACCCTCAAGCTCTCACCGACCAATTTTCCCCCGTTATCATGCTGGAGTGGCCGATTCATAGCCTTCGATGTTGTTGGCCGATTCGGGCTAACTTCCTTCTCAAGGCGCTTCACTAAGTTAATAGCCGGTCGTAGAGTGCAGATAACGCACTTAAATTAGAAAGGCGCCTAGAACGCTTCAGTCGTCCACAGCATAGACTAAAGTAATATGGCAGTGAATCTCACAAAACGACACACTGATGATATGTGACAACTCACTCCAGCACACGACTTATTCGGTGAGGTCGGCCAACAAATCGCTTATTCGACGTTGCATCGGCTACCTCCTCCCCTCTCCCCTTCCACACCTTCCTACTCTCATCCCTCCTCGCCCATTTAACCCTGGCGGACGCGAAAAAAAAAGAAAAAAATACTCCGATACACACTGTCGATAGCGCGCATGCAGACTGGTCGGTTATAGATAACATTTAGATCTGTGATCTGCCAATTTGCCAATCATAGGCCATACTGTGAAAACCTTCCATCTCCGCTGTCTCAGGAGAATCCTTCAGATGCCTTAGACAGAGAATACCCAACACCGAAGTCTTACAGTTCGTAAGCACAGCCAGCATTCATGGACTCCTAAGTCACCGATCTCAAGGTGACTTGGACACGTCAGACCCATGGATCCTTAGCGAGTACCGAAAAGAAAAACCTACTGTACGCAGAACTTCAGGGGGTGTGTGAGGCGAGTGGGAATGACGCACCTTCGCTTGAAGGATGTCTGCAAAAGAGATCTGACGAAGGTCAGTATTAATCCAAGGCGCTGGGAAGTGCCGCTGATGACAGTGTCAAGTGGGGACTAACCGTATGAAATGAGGCCAAGTATGCCAAGGACGAACGCGTGCAATACAAAACGGGAAGGGGACAGGACGCAAACGGAGAGAGACTTGTGATCGATATACCTCATATTACACCAGCTGAAACTGCATTAGGGATTGCGCTCTTGAATAGGACTTAACAGCCGCTCCAGACGTTGCTAGACCATCATCCCCCGAGGATGAACGGATGCCTCTACTGTCTAAACTCCTTTCCGTATTAAATCGACTTCACCAATAGGGGTGGATGGAGGGAGGGTCGTCTTCATACTGACGATTGACAAGGGACCCAGGGAAATCGGGACTATGTAACATTTCTATTTAAGGTACATGAATTCCAGAACTCAAATATCAGTCTTCAAAAGGAGTTCAACTGAAAATTATAAGGAAATCTCGGGAATACCGTCTCTGAAGTTCTCTGAGCGATTTTAATAAACTAATGGTGGGATGAACGTCGTCGGGCTGCCTCCGCTTGGAAAAAAAATGTGTTAATTATAGGATTTCCAGTTCTAGTGTCGCTTCTCTAATTTTTCCCATCTATTCGAGTAGCTAATCGTTCAAAATAAGCTGTTTGAGCCGTGCTGCGGCTCGCGTTGATCCTGTTTGTAAGTTTCCGACTTCTGTTGCAGGCCAGACGGTATCGTTTAGTTGGCATGGTTGTAGTTGTTTGTCTTCTTCTTCTCGTGTTGACAGGCGCCACTCGGTTTCGCAAGCGTTCCCTGTCCGCTAGTGGCAGCAGCGGTGGTTACCGATATATAGTAACTGCTTCCCTATCTTTGGGGCGACGTCGTTGTTTTTCTTGGTCGTGTGAGTGTGGCATTTCGGTTGGGGACTCAGGAGGAGCCAGGTCCGCACAGTGCCGAGAACACTCCGGGAACGTTGGCGGCACACATGGACTGCCGGAAGGAGGGGCTGTGGTCACGAGGGTGCACGACCTCGTAAACCGGATCCAGCAAGCTTTAAGATGAGTGCGTTTCAATCCAAGTAGAGAAACCTCCACTATTGTGATATCTTGCTATTCTCCAGTGACGTGGATACGTGTTACTGCTCGTAGTGTCGCCAAGGTGAAAAGCAGCGAGTTGAGTGCTTGGGGAAGGCGGATCTGATTAGGTTTCTTCGACTTATTATTACTGTTTACTGATTTCAACTTCTTATAGTTTAAGTTCAACCAGCGGTAATTTTTCTTGGCTGGTGGCCGCTAACGCCCCAGTTACCTGCCCTGGTGGTAAGTGTGTGTTACGACAGTGTACCTTTCCCCGCCTTGCCACTACTGTCAGGTGCGTGTGGTTTGACAACTTTCTTGATTGTAGGCCGGTTGGTGATTCTTCTACTCTGGTGGTAGTGGTTCCTTTCTCGTTCCGGGCGCTCTAAACACAGTATTCTGGGGACGTAGTGCAGACCGCCGGTTCCGGCTTCGGTGTATTGTTCCATCGTTGCATTTGGTTTACCGAACGTCAGGTAGCTTCAGCAAGACTATCAATAGTCATTTGGTAGACTGTCACTAGTCTGAGTTACCATCTTGTGAAGTGAACGCAACTCTTGGCTGCCTGTCTCATCGCTCGCGAAAGTGTTTATTGCCGGACCTTCTCAAAGATCGGTTCCTGGAGCACCATTTGGATAAGTTGCTTCTTTGTTTAATTAACTTTTGCTATTGTATTTGCTGTTTTACAGCAGGTTTCAAAATTATGTTATATTATTGCCGTTCCTGGCATGTATGACCTTCAGCTGCGATTGTGGTCATTCGCCTTAAAATTCGAATTTAGTATTTGTATTTACGCAGTAAGCCTTTACAACCTTATTTACTGCCATTCCTGGCGTATGATGCCGTCTGCTGCGTTTGTGGCGACTTACTTTAATATTTCAACACCTGTAATTTGTAAGGTGCAGCGATTTCTTAAACAATAATTCTTAATTTATTGCCGTTCTTGGTGTGTAAGGCCTTCTGCCCAGATCACAGTGGTCTGCTTTTAAAACATTATTTGCTGTATCTGTATTTAATGGTGATTTGCTAAATTGTAACACACTGAAAACAATATTACTTACGCTGTTGTTTATTCCTTCGTTAATTACGTGTGGTATTTTTATTTATTGTTGACTCTGGAATTATTGGTTCAAAATAAATTGTGTGTAATTGCAAAAGACAACCAATAGTAATTGACTACGGCCCGTTCACAATCGTAACCGAATTCCGCCTTCCCTTCACTGCCACCAGGGTTCACCGGCTAACGTGTATAGAATCAAAAATTTTATTAAATCGTAGTTAACATTTCAATTGTCAAAAACGTTTTCTCGTGCAACACTTATAGTGTATAGTGGAACGTTCGGTAGTAACATTACTTCTTCGTGAAATACCGCCAATGGTGGTTGGTTATACGAGACTGTTTCCTGTGAGAGTCCGTACAAGACCATCTGTCATTGCGTTACCTTGCATGTTCAGTGCATAAAGAATCTTCTGGATCTTCTTGTACCTACTGAGGACCACGTCCATGTCTCATATTCCAGTCTTTTTTGTTTCTTGTCATAGTAGGAGAGTTTCATGCACGACACGGCAAAATACCATCCGCTGCTTCTACAGAGAAGGCTGAAATGCAAATACAGCCGCAGCCGTCCCTTGCAAAAAACGTCTTACCCATCCGACCGTTGTGGAATTGGCGGACAGCAGCTGTGGCCCGCTCCACAGGTAATTCTACTAGTGTAAGCTCGGACCAGCGGTATGAAATCTCGGTCTCACTCCTTCTTCGTCAGGTGACAATAGCGTTCGTACTGCGAAGTTTGTAAACAAAGGCAGAGAAAATGAAATGTTAACTCTCTCCATAAAGAGGCACACGTAAGTATCACATTTTAAATCACACAAAATGTTCATAAATGTCTTTTAATTATGTTTGATGACTTTCATATTTAAATGACTTATGTGTACGAAATGAACCAAAAGAAAAACTATAACCGAAGCGAGATTCCCATCAGAGATCCAGCGACTACATCTCCTCGAGTGCTTTTTCTTTCAATCTGTGTGGATGTCACATAACATTTTTCAGATTAAATCGATGAGAACACCGCTGGTATTAATTAATTCGTTTTAGTCCAATGTCGGATACTTACAAGTGTGATTGATTTTCGTTTCAAGTTGAAATTTATGTCACACATTAAGTTCTACAGTGCCTTGGCGATGTAACGGAGTTAATCTAAGTCAGTGCAGTCAAAAAAGAGGGCCTTTTTTTGTCATATATGATACCCGCAGACTCTCATCAGAAGCTATAGGGCTCTTCCCATTGACTTAAAATCATAAAATTTGGCAAGAAACAAGTTTGACACTACAAAATAAGGAAAAACTCTGAAAATTGCGCCCCCCCCCCTCCCCCCCCCCCCCCCCGGTCTGGGCATTAGAATAGGCCCGAGGTATTCCTGTCTGTCGTAAGAGGCGCCTAATAGGAGTATCACACGTTTCGGCCTTTATGTGATGGTCCCCTGTAGGGTTTGACCTCCATTTTCAAAATTTTCCTGAAGAGCGGGCCTATTGGGTAAGCATTTGGAGGACAAGTTTAGGGAGGTGGACAGCTTGTCCAGAAAGCGCTCTGGGTCAGTTTTGGTAAAAACAGGATCCTCTGCCCACTCGTGGGAATTACTCGCTTGTGGCAAGTTATGGGATATTTCTGTTACTATCACGCCTTAAAAAGATATTAAATATGGTCCAGGATATTATGTTCCACAGGGACCTTTTTTGTAGTCTGACGGCGAGCTGCACGCCATTTTGGAGCGACGATGTGTTCATTTCATGTGGCGCGTCCCTTGGGGTCCGAGGGATAATCTGGTTGCCACTGGAGCCTTCATATTGGCCATCGAGGGTGACATCACCCGAGAAGGTCGAGGTAATGGTCTACCGCTGTGGTGTCAAACCATATATATCCCTCCCCTGAAGAGATGCTTTAAGTGCCATATGTTAGGCCATATGTCTTTCCACTATACATCCAGAATCACATGTCGAGATTGTGGATGTCCATCACATTTAAATACTCCATGTGCCCCGCCTCTCATCTGTGCCACCTGCGGAGATCATCGTTCAACTTGCTCGTCAGACTGCTTGATTTTACAGAAAGAGAGGAAAATAAGGGAATACAACACCCAGGACTGACTGACCTGGTGGAGACATATCGATTCCTAGGATTGGTTTTCGAGCCCTATTGCCTTGGCTACCTCACCTTTGTCAGCTTAGGCGGAAGTGCTGGCAGCACCTAAAGTCTTCCACTGCCTGAGCAGCGCCAACTGGGGTGCAGATCGTTCTACACTGCTGCAGCTGTACAGAGCCCTTTTTTAATTCCACCTCGGCTATGGGAACCTGATTTATGGTTCGGCGGCACCCTCAGCGTAGCGTTTACTCGATCCAGTGCACCACTGTAACGTTATCCTAGCGACAGGAGCTTTCAGGACGAGTCCAGGCGGACGCTGTGTTGAAGAGCGCGCCGCAGATCGTAGTGTGAAGCAGTCGCCGTCCGTCTCTGGCGGTGGCACCGCTGTGGCAATCGCAGCTTTGGTGTCTCCCTCTGGTGGGAAAGGTAAAAGGTAGCCTTTTCACGTGCATTTAAGGGGTGCTATGAGCTCGCTAGAGGGGTGAGTCTCATCAGTTGCTCAGTCGGAGTGAGTCTGGGTTAGTCACTCATCACCCGTTGCTGGTCTGTCTCTCGCCCGCATTGGTGCGGCAGTCAGTGTCTGTCTGTCGTCCGGAGTGCTAGTATGAGTTAGGCCGCCAGTCTGCTCGAGTTTGTTCTGGCAATGGTCATTGGCGGTTGGATGGATCGGTTGATCAGTCGCACACTGAGACATAAGATGACTTGTCCGCCTTGAGCTTCGGCGCATGTGAGGTCGCCACGTCAGTCCAGTGGGCCGCGCCGTATAGCGAGGGGTAGTGGCTTCGCTGCCGACTCGAGAGCAACAGGGAATCAACCCACAACATCGGTCTGGCCGGTGCAAGCTGCGACGCCGTGAGACGGGAGATCGGCGTGCCTTCCTGCGTCCGTTGAAGCGGCTGGCAGCGGACGGTTCGGGAAAGCGTTTTGGGGGTGCTGCGCCAGGTCTTCGCCAGACATCGCAGTTTATTAGAAGTTCAGTGATTTGTGATATGTTGTTTCATTTACTTGTTAAATTCTACTTGTTTTCTTGGCCAGTCTCTCGTCCCCAGCTTATTCGTCTATCTCTCGTCCGCATTTGTTAGGCAGTTCGTGTCGGTCTGTCTGTGTCGATCTGCCTTACGTTAATAGCTGCATCTGTCATGTTTGTCGGATTCGGTGTGTTAACGAATATGTTTTTATCTTGCCTATCATCTTGAGAGGCGGTATATGTGTAATGTAGAGCATATTTGGCTAACCTATATTTTGTGTAAGACCGCGTTTCATGAGTTTTTATTGAAATCGTCATTTCAGTATATAAAGTTGACACTCTTCCACAGTAACAGTTTTTTAAATCAAGTTGCACTTTCGGTGGCAAGTTAATCTTTTAATGTTAGTGTTTTGTAACATTTCCATCACTCTTACGCTGTGCATAGTTTATGTGTTTGTGTGAGTTGTTAAAATTTTTAGTTTAAAGTAATCTGGTGTGTTGCAGATTTCCACCAGTGTAGTCTTCGTTCTGAGCGGTCGTGACAACGGCCGTATCAAAAGGGAGCGGCAAGGTTCTCAGACCGAAAGCTCATACAGTCAAAAAAAATTTGGTTCTTTCTGCCTCTCAATAAATTTTAACTTGATATTTAGAGGATGATTTCTGATCATAATTATAAATCTGTTCTAAAAAAAGGCTTTTAGGAACAAAATTTCCATTTGTTGAAAGAAGTTTGATTTTTTTCGTCAGTTACCCACTGGCAACTACTTCCACGCTCACATAGTGTGATTAAATGTATTAATGTTCTTGATGAATCGCTAGTAAATAAAGCAAATTCTTTAAAAAAGGCGCTGAATGTAAATTCAAGGTTTAGCCGGAGTCCCTCCAGAGCGCAATTGCCCTCCAGTTATGTTGCACACGTTCGTAGTTCTCTTCCGCATCCGAATTACAGTCTCTTTTTGCCACTCACTGCTGTTCATCTCCCGCATCGGCGGCCCAGGTCAGGGCTTACAATTGCAGTTCGTGTGCGATCCCTTCTCTCCGAACTGGAGTCTTTGCCTTTACCACCTATACTTCAGGTCAATTCGCGTACACTTCCATGGTGTACACCTAGGCCTCGACTTCCCCTGGACCTTAGACATATCCCTAAGTACTCCATTAAACCCTGCGACTCTCCCATGTCACTTTCTCTCGATTCTCGACATGCACCGGGGCCATGACGTGGTTTACACCGATGGTTCGATGGCTGATGGTCACGTTAGCTTTGCTTGTGCTCATGGAGGACATACAGAACAGCACTCCTTGTCAGATGGCTGCAGTGTTTTCACTGCAAAGCTGGCGGCCATATCTCGCGGTCTTGAGCACATCCGCTCATGCTCAGGCGAGTCATTTCTCCTGTGTACTGACTCCTTGAGCAGCGTACAAGCTATCAACCAGTGCAACCCTCGCCATCATTTGGTAGCGTCCATCCAGGAGTCCATCTGTGCCCTGGAACGGCCCCGTCGTTAAATGATGTTTGTCTGGGCCCCAGGTCACGTCGGAATTCCAGGCACGAACTTGCCGACAGGCTGGCCAAACACGCTATGCAGAAACCTCTTATGGGGATCACGTTCTCAGAAACTGACCTGCATTCAGTATTACGCCGAAAGGTTTTGCGGCTTTGGGAGGCGGAATGGCATAATCTCAGTACATACAACAAGCTGCGTGCCATTAACGGAACTATGAACGTCTGGAAGACATCCGTGCGCGCCTCTCGCAGGGACTCTGTGGTTGTCTGTCGGCTCCGCATTGACTATACGTGGCTGACGCATGCTTACCTCCTCCGTCGCGAGGACCCACCTCAGTGTCGCTGTGGCTCACGAATGACAGTCGTCCGTATCTTGCTGGACTGCCCACTTTTAGCCGCTCTGCGGTGGACTTTTAACTTTCACAGCACCCTACCTTCAGTATTGGGCGACAATGCCTCAACATCAGATTTATTTGTACGTTTTATTCGTGAGGGTGAGTTTTACCATTTGCTCCAAGTTTTAGCATATGTCCTTTGTCCCTGTGTGTCCTCCACCCTAGTGCTTTCAGGTTGGGGATTTTAATGTGTTGCAGAGAGGCTGGTTTTTCGTTTTTATCCTCGTGATCAGCCGGCCATGGTAACAAGCTTTCCTGTTTAAACGTCTTCTACCTGTTTCTTGCGTCTTTGTGATTTTCTTGTCCCTTTTTGTCCACTTAAGTGTTTGTTACCCTTCAGTCGTTGTGGTTTTTCCTTTCATTCCCTTTCTGTTGTCTCGTGGTCTTATTCTCACCCTTGTGGCATCGATTCCTTCGGAACAAGGGACTGGTGACCCCGTAGTTTCGTCCCTTCCCCCATCTTTTAAACCAACCAATCAACCAATCTGAAAATTGGAATTTGTAATTGTATCACATGGAAAAGTATTTCTTTTGTCAGTTACTTTTCGACTGCAAAGTTGAAATTAAAACATTCTCGAAAGTCTTGGAAACTCTGGGACCAAAATCTTGTAGCAGTGTCGATAACAGGCAAAATTCGTAGAGATCCTAGATTCCTAGAATGGGTAAACTGCCTACGTATATAATTAACTTCATAAGGGACTCTTAATGAGCTAGTCCTACGGGCACCTGGTTGTTTATTATTATTATTATTATTATTATTATTATTGCTACAGATGGTGGCCAGTCTCGTAACAGCATTTGTCATCACAGTTCTCAGAGTGACCTCCTTTCAGGAATGCTAAGTCGATTCTGTAGAATTTTTTTTAGATTTGTATCTATATGCTTTGGACTGTTGAGTTTTGCGCTTGTCGAACTGAAAACATAAAAATTATAAAAATGTGATTGTCATATGATCCCTTGTTAGAACTAGTATGGGAAGTGAAATGCCTTTCCCCGTCACTAAGCAGTGCGACAATGCAAACACAACACAATACATGAAGGTACTCAGCATTATAATCTGCAAATTGCTTGTTATGAGAAGCACCAGTGCTCACGGGTAAACACATCCTCTCCAACTAGCAGGACTGTACCAACTAATTCTTAACTCTCAGGCAACTTTGTCACATTTCATTAACTTTCTCATTATTGGACCCCACTGATAAGGCGCAAAGATTCTGTTTGCGGTTGTTGAAGTAACAAAACTGAGCTAACTGGTCTTGGAAATTCGCGCTAAGCTACTGAGCTACATTTTAATTTCAGAAATGAGTAAACGCTCACAGCTCTTAAGTTGAGCGTCTTAGCTACCTTGCCTGCTACACATTTTTTGCTTCGATGATCGTACCTGTCATATTCTCGAATATCGACCATTACTTCTCGGACACATCGTAATCACGAATTTTCCGAAAACAATTTTGATTTTCTTCTGTTGCAAACAGGCAGCCCTAAATTAAAAGTTTTACTATAACTAACATAGTACGAGACCGCTAAGATTATATCAGTACAAACAACAAAATTTTGACAAGCACTCACAAAATTAAAAATATTTCTCATCTCAACAGCCTGGTCAAATCGTTTTGATCTTACAGTGTTTCGAAAATCAATTCATCGTATTTAAATTACAATACACAAATAGCTATTTTAATATACAAACCGGAAATAGATATAAATTAGAATAGCTTTTGGTGGTTCTATTGCGCTGTTCTTTAAATACAGGTAAAAGCTGAAAATGAAATTTAAATTAAAGAAAACAGGTAATGAAATTAAATTATTCCACTAAATTCTTACTTCTAACTAACAATTGTTTTCCTTTCACATCAAATCACTAATCCTAGTTTCATTTGCTGAACGTCAGTTTCCGCTGTTTAAAGGCCATATTTGTCTTTCACAAAAGTGTGACATATTGCTGAACGACGTTTACTAGCAACAATGAGAGAAAACTTGAAACGGAATTGCCATGTGAAACTCTCTACCACAGGACAAAATTGAATTACCAAGCAGTAAACAGCAGTTTTCTGACGATTACCTTGCGCTGAAAAAATTATGTTACTCCATTAATGCTCGATGTTGCTGAACTTCGTCGCTGTTATTTCATTAATGATTGTTGGTGGAGAACTCAGTCAGTCACAAATACTGTTGAAAAGATTTAGTTTACTGCAACGAAAAAGCTTTTTTTCTGTCGTGGCCAGTTTCAGGATATTACGAGTCCGTCCATTTTTAGGTGGATAAACTTCTTTCACTACAGTGGTATATTCGTCAGCAGCTTATCGCCGGGTCCAGCGTTGCTTAAGAATACTTGAGAAGTCAGTTCCGTAAGGACGAATTCAAGACGAATCGCCGTTCATTAGAAGAAATACAGGGTGAGTCACCTAACGCTACCGCTGGGTATATTTCGTAAACCACATCAAATACTGACGAACCGAATCCACAGACCGAACGTGAGGACAGGGGCTAGTGTAATTGTTTAATACAAACCATACAAAAATACACGGAAGTATGTTTTTTAACACAAACCTAAGTTTTTTAAATGGAACCACGTTAGTTTTGTTAGCACATATGAACATATAAACAAATACGTAATCAGTGCCGTTTGTTGTACTGTAAAATGTTAATTACATCCGGAGATATTCTAACCTAAATTTGATGCTTGAAACCTCCGACGTTCAGTTGCGTGTTGTAACAAACACGGGCCACGGTCGGCGAGCAGCATCTGCAGGGACATGTTTACGATGACGACCGTGTTTACGAGTGTGGCTGTAGTGCACTGTTGTGGTTTGGTCTAGCTGTCGCAGTGTCCGCATGTAGCGCGTGCTGCTATTGTTATTCTGCATTCGTCTCCGCACCCAGACCAACTGTAGTACACCGTGTTATCAGACGTCTGTGATAGTATAGTGTTGTAGGAACTGTGACGATGGTGTATCCGAACTCTGAAAAGGTGGAGATTATACTCATCTATGGCGAGTGTCGACGAAATGCAGCTGAAGCCTGCAGGGTGTATGCAGAACGGTACCCGGACAGAGAGCATCCAACGTGCCGCTCATTGCAAAATATCTACCGCCAACTGTATGCAACAGGTATGGTCGTAACGCGTAAACGGGTCCGTAACAGGCCCGTCACAGGAGAAGCGGGTGCAGTTGCTGTGTTAGCTGCTGTTGCCATGAACCCACACATGAGTACACGGGGCATTGCGAGAGCCGATGGACTGAGTCAAAGTAGTGTCATGCGCATACTGCATCGTCACCGCTTTCACCCGTTTCATGTGTCGCAACATCAGCAATTACATGGTGATGACTTTAATCATCGAGTGCAATTCTGTCAATGGGCATTAACAGAGAATGCGTTGCAGTTCTACCTGTTTACCGATGAAGCGGGTTTCACAAACCACGGGGCAGTGAATCTACGGAACATGCATTACTGGTCCGTGGACAATCCTCGCTGGCTCAGACAGGTAGAGCGACAGCGACCGTGGACTCTAAATGTATGGTGGGGAATCATTGGCGAGCACCCCATTGGTCCTCACTTCATTGCAGTGGCCCAAACAGCTGCAACATACATTGCGTTTCTACAGAATGATCTGCCAACGTGTCTCGAAAATGTCCCACTGGAAACGCGTCGAAGTATGTGGTATCAGCATGATGGTGCACATGCACATTCCACAATTAACACTAAGCTGACCCTTAAGACACATACAGGTTACAACATGAAGGCAAACAATGGTGATATTAATAGCTGCCTATAACACGCAGGCCTTAAAAAATTATTGTAAGTAGGACATACGCATCCAATAGAGATGACATTATAAACGTTACGTGCTCCATCACATACAAGCGCAAGCATGTGATGGAGTTCCTTAGTTTCGCAGAAACCGATAATCATGGATTGAAAAGAATTCCTGCCATCTTGGCTACTAGTTTATTGTTTTACAAGTATCTAGATCGCTTCCACATGAACACAATGTGCTCCCTACGAAATTTATTGGACTCACCAAAGCGAAGCAATAATAAATTCTCCAAAAGAACAACAGGCTCGATTCCAGCTGTGGACTGTCACAAATATAAAGTAACAAATAACTATAGAAAAGACACGTCTCTTCCTGGGGAGAGATCACAGTAAAGCAATCTGCAAGAGATCGGCCAGCTAGAAGAGGTGTCTGGCCGATGCTGCAGGGGTGGTAGCTCTGTATACTTCGAAGTGATGCGTCGAACTGCTCTATTCCGGTTGTATGCTGCCCTATAAAACCCATTTGGCGGATGTATCTGCCGGAACTATTTGCGATCACGTTCCTGGCGTATCACAGTAGTTACTGGGTTAACTGTGACCTCTCGTGAAGCTGTCCTGTGGCACCGCGAACGGGTAGCGGTCCCTGGCGGCCGTTGATGCAGACCTAGTGTTGTGTTGTGGACGCCGGTAAATATTTGTGTTGACAACACAGACAATGTACGTTTTCCTGGTGAATATACACCCTGTGACTCAGGCATCCCGTGTTTGTTGGACGTGAGTAGGGTGCCGGGTCATTAGGCGCTACGATGTATGGAGTGAGCGGCCACAGCACTCAAGACACACAGAAACCGTCGTCATTGTACTTTATATACGGTTTTTGGCCCCAGGGTAACTAAAAACCGACTTTTTCCATCCGATGTTGCAC
Source organism: Schistocerca gregaria (assembly GCF_023897955.1). Taxonomy (NCBI): domain Eukaryota; kingdom Metazoa; phylum Arthropoda; class Insecta; order Orthoptera; family Acrididae; genus Schistocerca; species Schistocerca gregaria. The sequence continues at coordinate 349,365,791 of NC_064922.1, read as the reverse complement.
GACCTTGTAGTGGTTGGATGACCTTTCTTAACTACGAGTCGCACAGCTGTTGACTGCCAAATTGAGGCACTCATGCGCTTCGAACAGTAGACATGGTGTCATGTGAAACTCAAACTATAGCCGTTGTATTGTAATTCATCAGACATTTCCGTTAAGACGCTTAAAGCTCCATCTATTGGTAAAATATTTTTGATCTTTTTCATAGTGTTTCTTCATGCATCAATAATATGCCGTTAAAATTTGGCGTCGTTCTGAGCAGCAGTTATCTTTCTACAGCGTTTTGAAAATTGAACTTCAAATATGGATAGCCTGTAGTATTTTATGAGCAAAGAAACTAATGACGGCCGGAGAGGATATAAAATACAGACTGGTTACATCACAAAGAATATTGTTGGAAAACATGTTATAAATTGAAATGTTAAGGAAGTTGAAACCTTCCCGTCTCCTCTATATCTCTTTTCCTACGCAACCTTCCGTTCTACAATAACCAATGAAACCTTCCCTTAGGATTTCTATCTCTTGCTTAATAATACCAAATGAAGTCTTCTCTTTGAAATTAATTCTCTTTCTCAATCTTTGCATACAAATTTAAATGCTGCTTATTAAAAGTAATTTTCTAATTATTTCGACGAAACATAGAATGTGTGGTCGTCGTGGCCCTCAGTCATTACCTGCAATAACCGAAACTATACCTTACCTTTTTTACTGTTACTGGATCGCCATTTGACTGCTACATCGAACTGCGACATGAATATACTTACTCTGTTTTGCTATATTAGCTGCTGTTCGGCTGTCATAATAAGTGACTATATTTATTACCAAAGCTGACACTATTCTTCAGTAGCAAAGCTGACGTTATTCTTTAATTAATTTGATTGAAGTTATATAATTCATTGTTAAACTTTATCTTGACAACAATAACATTTTGCAAAGTTTTTGGGATGGACTTTAATCAGTAATGCAATATTGCTGGCAGAAATTAATTATATTCTGAATGAAATGGTTGTACAAACGTTCATATGGGGCTTACTTTTTACAATAATCTTACAACCAGCATTGCGCAAACATACCTTCAGTAGTCTTGAGTTTCTCAAAAAAATAATTCAATAATATTTGTTCCTCTTATGATAATAGTTAGCTGATGTCTCTGTACATCCGTTTATAATCTCTTGTAAATCATAGCTGGTGACTGGCAGGCACACTGCTCCTCTCATCCTCTCGCTTCAGACCTCTTACCAACTCGCTTCACATCTCGCTTACTACTGACTTCCTACTAACGCTAAAGTGCGGTCTCTCCCGCCAACAATGCCTACTGGTGAAGACCATCCCCGCTACCATTATAAAATATATAAATTCGCGGTCTTTCCTGCTATTTTCTTAAAATGTATCCATACGCAGTCACTCCCACACTTTTTAAAATTATATCGATGTGCGGTCTCTCCTTCCAACAACACTTTGGTGCAGACATTCCCTGCTACCACAATTATTTCCAACATGAGACATATTAATTATTCCTACTTAATCCTATTAATAAAATATAAACATATTTAATAAATTGTGATTTGACAATAGAAATATACACATCTTACAAAGTCTGTCTGGAGTACTGCATTGTACGGAACTCAAATGTCGAGCACAAGCGGTACGGTCAGGGATAGAAGCGTGCGAAATGTGATGTTATAGGAGAGTGCTGAAGATGAGATGGGTAAGTGATTCACTAATTAGTAGAAAGTGAACCGTATTGGGGAAAACAACTACGGTAAAACATGAGAAACGGAAGGGATAGGTTGATAGGAAACATTCTGGGGCTTCAGTGAATGATGAAACGTGTGAGGGGTAAAAATCTGAGAACAAGAGATGAACATAGTAAAGTGGATGCACGCTGCTGGAACTATACAGAGATGCTTACACGGCTTAGAATAACATGGAGAGCTGCCGGAATCAAGTCTTCGGACTCATGACTCGAACTCCAACTGCTAACGCACAGCAAACCTCTCATTCTAATCATGTAAGAGTTCATATACACTACTGGCCATTAAAATTAAAAGAACAAGAGGAAATGCAGATGACAAACGGGTATTCATTGGACAAATATGTCATACTAGAACTAACATGTAATTATATTTTCCTGCAATTTGGGTGCATAGATCCTGAGATATCAGTACCCAGAACAACCACCACTGGCCGTAATAACGGACTTGACACGCCTGGGCATTGAGTCAAACATAGCTTGGATGGCGTGTACAGGTACAGCTGCCCATGCAGCTTCAACACGATACCACAGTTCATCAAGAGTAGTTACTGGCGTATTATGTCGAGCCAGTTGCTCCGCCACCATTGGCCAGACGTTTTCAATTGGTTAGAGAACTGGAGAATGTGATAGCCAGGGCGGCATTCGAACATTTTCTGTATCCAGAAAGGCCCGTACAGGACATGCAACATGCGGTCGTGTATTGTCCTGCTGAAATGTAGGGTTTCGCAGGGATCGAATGAAGGATAGAGCCACGGGTAATAACACATCTGAAATGTAACGTCCACTGCTCAAAGTGCCGTCAATGCGAACTAGAGGTGACCGAGACGAGTAGCCAATGGCTCCCCATACCATCACGCCGGCTGATACGCCAGTATAGCGATGACGAATACACGCTTCCAATGTGCGTTCACCGCGATGTCGCCAAACACAGATGCCACCATCATGATGCTGTAAACAGAACCTGGATTCATCCGAAAAAATGACGTTTTGCCATTCGTGCACCCAGGTTCGTCGTTGAGTACAACATCGCAGGCGCTCCTGTCCGTGATGCAGCGTCAAGGGTAACCGCAGCCATGGTCTCCGAGCTGATAGTCCATGCTCCTGCAAACGTCGTCGTCTCAAATACAGATAGTGTTGAGGATCAGTGGACAAAGTTCAAAACCATGTGCCAAGCAAGATCGTAAGAGATGGGAAAGAGCCACCGTGGTACAACAACCGAGTTAGAAAACTGCTGCGGAAGCAAAGGGAACTTCACAGCAAACATAAACATAGCCAAAGCCTTGCAGACAAACAAAAATTACGCGAAGCGAAATGTAGTGTGAGGAGGGCTATGCGAGAGGCTTTCAATGAATTCGATAGTAAAGTTCTATGTACTGACTTGGCAGAAAATCTTAAGAAATTTTGGTCCTATGTCAAAGCAGTAGGTGGATCAAAACAAAATGTCCAGACACTCTGTGACCAAAATGGTACTGAAACAGAGAATGACAGGCTAAAGGTCGAAATACTAAATGTCCTCTTCCAAAGCTGTTTCACAGAGGAAGACTGCACTGTGCTTCCTTCTCTAGATTGTCGCACAGTTGACAAAATGGTAGATATCGAAATAGACGACAGAGGGATAGAGAAACAATTAAAATCGCTCAAAAGTGGAAAGGCTGCTGGTCCTGATGGGATACCAGTTCGATTTTACACAGAGTACGCGAAGGAACTTGCCCCCCTTATGGCAACGGTGTACCGTAGGTCTCAAGAAGAGCGAAGCGTTCCAAAGAATTGTAAAAGGGCACAGGTCATCCCCGTTTTCAAGAAGGGACGTCGAACAGATGTGCAGAACTATAGACCTGTATCTCTAACGTCGATCAGTTGTAGAATTTTGGAACACGTATTATGTTCGAGTATAATGTCTTTACTGGAGACTAGAAATCTACTCTGTAGGAATCAGCATGGGTTTCGAAAAAGACGGTCGTGTGAAACCCAGCTCGCGCTATTCGTCCACGAGGCTCAGAGGGCCTTAGACACGGGTTCACAGGTAGATGCCGTGTTTCTTGACTTCCGCAAGGCGTTTGACACAGTTCCCCACAGTCGTTTAATGAACAAAGTAAGAGCATACGGACTATCAGATCAATTGTGTGATTGGATTGAGGAGTTCCTAGATAACAGAACGCAGCATGTCATTCTCAATGGAGAGAAGTCTTCCGAAGTAAGAGTGATTTCAGGTGTGCCGCAGGGGAGTGTCATAGGACCGTTGCTATTCACAATATACATAAATAACCTGGTGGATGACATCGGAAGTTCACTGAGGCTTTTTGCAGATGATGCTGTGGTGTATCGAGAGATTGCAACAATGGAAACTTGTACAGAAATGCAGGAGGATCTGCAGCGAATTGACGCATGGTGCACGGAATGGCAATTGAATCTCAATGTAGACAAGTGTAATGTGATGCGAATACATAGAAAGATACGTCCCTTATCATTTAGCTACAAAATAGCATATCAGCAAATGGAAGCAGTTAATTCCATAAATTATCTGGGAGTACGCATTAGGAGTGATTTAAAATGGAATGATCATATAAAGTTGATCGTCGGTAAAGCAGGTGGCAGACTGAGATTCATTGGAAGAATCCTAAGGAAATGCAATCCGACAACAAAATAAGTAGGTTACAGTACACTTGTTTGCCCACTGCTTGAATACTGCTCAGCAGTGTGGGATCCGCACCAGATAGGGTTGATAGAAGAGAGAGAGAAGATCCAACGGAGAGCAGCGCGCTTCGTTACAGGATCATTTAGTAATCGCGAAAGCATTACGGAGATGATAGATAAACTCCAGTGGAAGACTCTGCAGGAGAGACGGTCAGTAGCCCGGTACGGGCTTTTGTTAAAGTTTCGAGAACATACCTTCACCGAGGACTCAAGCAGTATATTGCTCCTTCCTTCGTATATCTCGCGAAGAGACCATGAGGATAAAATCAGAGAGATTAGAGCCCACACAGAAGCATACCGACAATCCTTCTTTCCACGTAAAATACGAGACAGGAATAGAAGGGAGAACCGATAGAGGTACTCAGGGTACCCTCCGCCACACACCGTCACGTGGCTTGCGGAGTATGGATGTAGATGTAGATAGATGTAGAACTGTTCGTGCAGATGGTTGTTGTCTTGCAAACGTCCCCATCTGTTGACTCTGGGATCGAGACGTGGGTGCTCGATCCGTTAAAGGCATGCGGATAAGATGGGATCCAGCACGGCGTTTCGTATTACCTTCCTGAACCCACCAATTCCATATTCTGTTAACAGTCATTGTATCTCGACCAACGCGAGCAGCACTGTCGCGATACGATAAACCGCAATCGCAATAGGCTACAATCCGACCTTTATCAAAGTCAGAAACGTGATGGTACGCATTTCTCCTCCTTACAGGAGGCATCACAACAACGTTTCACCAGGCAACGCCGGTCAACCGGTATTTGTGTATGAGAAATCGCTTGGAAACTTTCCCCGTGTCAGCACGTTGTAGGGGTCGCCACCGGGGCCAACATTGTGTGAATGCTCTGAAAAGCTGATCATTTGGATATCCCATCATCTTCTTCCTGTCGGTTAAATTTCGCGTCTGTAGCACGTCATCTTCGTGGTGTAGCAATTTTAATGGCCAGTAGTGTAATCTGGGGTAGGCTTGGGCAAACCATTCTTCGGATTGAAGGCCGAAACTATACCACTAATAATTTAAACATACCAAACCTTTGATTCTAACTACACCAAAGGAGAAAAATACTAGTTTAACACGTGACGTATCGTGTGAGAATGATTCTCTCCGCCCTCTGGGTGCAGCGGCACCTGGTTTCTTTCTGGCGCAGCCATCGCGGCGCGTGTGTAATGTAGCGCGAGCGGCGGCTGCTGCCACCGCCACCGCCGGCGCCGCCGTGGAGTTTGCGGTTTTTCCAGCTCATGCGCCGCGGAACCGCCTCGGGCTGCTTTCGGCGTTCCGAGAGTGCGGCAGATATTCACGCCGCCGTGTGCAGGCGCCGCTGCTACACATATTACAGAGTGAAATAAAATATCTCTCCTTACAGCTGAAAACTAATGAACCCAACAGTGGCCTTCTGGGAATCAGTCACAGAAGCCTATGGCTACATTTCATAGAGCATCTCCTGAAATACAATAATCTGAAAGTTTCACATACTGGAATAGGAGTGCTGTTTGTGGTTAAAGAACCTGATTTAATTTCCTTGTCAGTTATTTTGTTCATTACAACCAAGAGATCTAATATCTTATTTCATTTTACTTGTGAACGGCTGCGTCCTATGTATCACGTAGTACAATGGTACACAGTACTTAAATAAGCAAAATTGTAGAAGTGAGACAAAAAATACTTAACTGCAACCTCAAGACCACAGGTTGTAACTTTGTAACCTCCCAAAGATATAATAATAATTTCTCATTTAGCGTAACTACCCAATAGTTAAAATATGTGTAGCATTGACATTCAGTGTAACCTCTCAACCGAAAAATTATATAATAACCTCCCAACAGTAAAAAATATAATTATTTATAATTCACATTCAGCGTAAACTCCCAATAAATGAATTCCGTAACCTACCAATAATACAATGTGACTAATCTCTCAATAAAAAATTGTGGCTCGCTTGTAACCTTTAAATAATTGACTGTAAATTTAAACTGGTAAATTTTGGACGTGAGCAGTACTGCGTCATAGCCCTGAAAGATCATTCTGAATAAATTGAAAATTCTTACCTCAATAAGGTCGCCGGATAACGCATACATATCTGCTCCTATAAGTAATTTTTCTGGCACAGCCAAGTGCAATGCTGGCCGATAGATTTGTCATATATAAAATGAAACAACTGATTTTTCTTTTCAATTATCGAGATGACCAAGGATTGGAGAAATTAGTAAATTCTTTAAATTGAACGGAATGATTGTTAAAAATTACTTTTTATAAGAAAGGTTATTACTATAAGATTTTTTAAAACATTTACGTGGGACGTGATATAACAATACTACATATGCGCGAGGCTGCTTTTACACTTATACTACAACGCTCAGGTTCCGCCATCTCTCCCCACGACCGGCCCAGCCAACTCGATACAAACCACTGCTCGCTGCTATTACTACTGCAACTGCTACACAGTTCCTACTGCAGTCAGCACTGGTCTTTGGTCTGAGGTTCTCTTCTAGCTTACATATCGCAGGCAGCGCGTGAGCAATCCATCGAAATTACATCTTCTCGAGTGCGGTAGCAACAAAATTCCTTAGCCATGGACCTCTTACAACTTTCTATGGTGCACGTGATGATTCTTGTCATGCGCTTTCTGTCTTCATAACAGAGTTGAGTTTACGCAAGATGGTCCATTCATCTATGTGATCCATCGTCAGTTGGTATCCGCAATTCCAAACGGCATATTCTAGAATGTCATTTTACATTCTCATATGTCATGGTGCTCAGACAAATTACTAAATTCATTTTACGAAACACTTCAACCATTATTGTAAACATGCTTTTTCACATACGAACAGAGGTCGAGTCCAGATGTTATTAAGGTATTTTCGTCTCCGATTGCTACCTCTCATCGAAAATTTGAAAATGTCATTCGAGTAAAGTAATATCATTTCTCCTCAGGGTGGGGTATGGATCCATACTCCTTTCATAAGGGTAGGATTAGAACCGTACAGAGTAGCACAAAAGAAATGAATCCTTCCACATTCCTTTACTGACTGAATACCTACCGCCGTTACTAATGATGTAAAAATCTCTACGTTGGACGTCTGGATTCCCAGGTATAGTTGTTGCTACAACATTTATTGATCAGTCATGTCGCTTCCAACTACACTTGCTTAACGATTCCATCAGTCGTCGTCATCACATGCAGTAATAAACATAAGGACAAAAAAGTTCTTTTACTTACGGGGTTGATGATAACAGTAATTTATAGTCTTCAGTATATATGTCAAGACTAACTAACAACATACTGCAAAATGTTATTACTGTAAGTGTAAATCAACTTTGAAAAATGTGAAGGTTTGGAGAAGTATATCTCTAAAGACTTTACGCAATTAAACACTTCCACTGGATTACATTTTTAGGAATTCTGAAGCGAAAGTTGATGTAAAATATACATGGTGTAACGGGTATAAACACAAACATTTTTATATGTGGTACCTTAATATGTACACACATCAGTGTGTTCGTTGTATCTTCACTGTGTTGAACAGTCTTGCCTCAAACACATCATAAACCTTACAACCAGATTTTTACTGCAGGGTCGTAACTGCATCACTAAGTGGAGTACACCTGTCAGTCTAGAATAACCGTTTTGCATATATGCGTCCGCAGTCCAACATCTGCCCTGCCCAATCACTAACGGCTTGCTCTTTCTGCATCTACTTGGATGTACTAATCAACCTCAAAACATACTACTGCAATAGCTACGACTACCCGTCTGAAAAAAAAAATACTGATGTAATGCTGTTCAGCACACCATACTCAGTCACCAGTAAAAATATCTGCGCTTCCATCTGTTAGTTCTTGCATAACCAGACTGCAGTCATAAGATTCTGAGCGCAAGAATGGGAGCCAGTAACGTACATGAGAGTGGCAGTTGGTTGTAGCCTATTCCCTACGTTACCGAATCCCATCATTCAGAAAGATGTAAAGGAAAGTAAGGAGGAATTTGGAAAAGAATTTCATATTTAGTGAGAATAAAAAAAAACTTTAAATTTTCCACTTACGTTGTATTTTTGCACAGTCGGCAAATAGTTTTGTCAGAAGAGGCTACAAGATAAACGTCGACAAAAGCATAAGACGACTAGTGCAGCGCAGTCGAATTAAATTCAGTGATGCTTAGGATTAGATCAGGAAATGAGACACTAAACTAAGAAGAAAAATTTTTTCTGTTTAGGGGGCAAAATAAAAGACGATGGTAGAACTAACACTCGTATCTCTTTCTCATCCTTCGTTAATAAGTTATCTTTATTTGCTTGTCTTGTGCGCTTGACATTTTTCCACACAATTATTTCAGTGTGATTAATGACCTATTGTTTCATAGTGTTTTAGAAACAGATCGTCAGATAAATGCGACAGATATAGATTTCGAGTTCATAAATACCATAGTTGGACGATCAACATATAACGTGCACCCAGTAGAACGTTTTTATGCGTAGGCAGCAGAGTAAAGCACACACCTAGACGAGACTTCCACTGAACTGGCAGCAATCCATCTTCCTGACTTTCAGAAGTTCCCCGAGCAGGGACTTACGGTGGGACAGTGTATACCTGACGTCACAACCCCCCCCCCCCCCCCCAATACAGTTTTCCTAAATTGTGGCTCGTCTACTCTAACCCTCTCCATTGAAACTGGTTATGGTTGCCTCTACTACATACACTCTGTACTTTACTAGGATCAAGTCATCTGTGTCATTCTTTTACTGTGTCAATGAAAAGGGTTCGGTTTTGAAACTGCCCTTCTCCGTATTTTGATACTATTAGTAACACTGGTATCATCGAACACTATTCAGGAATAATTCGTTTTTGTCAACAATTCATTTCATAGCGTATCACTCAAGGCAGTTTACTTACCTTCATTACTATGATTATACTCTGCATAATTTCAGATCATCATGACTGATCATTCTACAGTATAAGGAAGACATGCAGCAATTTTCTTAAGTTACACAGCATCATACCTCCATTACGGTCGTGGTGCCTATGCATTTTCATTTTTAAATTATTTGCATTACGCTTTGCTTATATTGAGATTAATTGTGAGCTGGTTTCCGATATGTAAGTTGATGCTTGTCACGCTTGTGTTTGCGTTTTATTAGTGACCGGAAACTCTCATTTTTCTTGGTCATGTTCACGAACATTTGTCTGACGTGTTATTCTGCTCAAATCGCTGTCTACACATTAACTTCTTGTTTGATCATAATTGTGTAATCATTAGTACAGACGATAAAACGGAACAGATGGAACTATTTATCTTAACACTTCCGTTCCATTTTTAGATCCTGTCAGTTCCTTTTTTTTTTTTTTTAAAGAAAAGTTTCTGCACATAAATCAGTTAGAAGATAAATATTAGTTGCTCTGATTTACTTCTGATACCGTCTTTCCATCACTTACTCCATATTTCTACGACTTTCTCTATCTTTGGTTATGAATGCAATACTCTTAATTTCCTAATTAACTTTAAACGAATAAGATCTGTTTTTTGACTCTGCAACATATGCAGTTTAAGATTATTTTTTTCTCGGTTTCTAAGCTATGGTGGTGCGGCTTTGTGGTAAAAATACCTTAAACAACCAATGCAACCGACGACAAGTATCTTCGGCTGTAAGCTATGACTGTTTCATTTCTGGGGACACTATAAACTTTACCATGGAAATCTGTTTCAGAAAGAATGTAATGGGCTGATAAGGTTAAGGAGGACAGAGTCCGTCATCTCGTAGAGAATGTAAAAATTTACGTACCAGACAAGACCTTTCTGTTAGTCATCAGTCTTCTGACTAGATTAGACGGAAACTTTCTGACAGATTAAAAGTGTGTGCCATTATCGGAACTCGAACCAGGAACATTTGCCTTTCGTCCGAAGCACTCTACTGACTGAACTACCGGGGAACACGACCCCTCCTCATCGCTTTGTTTCCACCAGTAACATATCTCAGAAAAGACTGTTCATTTCATTCTGCAATTAGACCGAGGGTATTAAGTTGTCAGTGAATATTACCATTGCCGTTATTTAATCCTGAATTTTTATCTTACTCTTAACCTTTATTTTATATCTATTATTGCGTCTTCGATGAGGAGATGAAAAGTAAAGGCGAAACACTACAGCCCTTTCTTTAAACACTTTGAGTCTGAGCACTTCATTGTTGGTCTTCCATTCTTAGTGGTCCATTTTCATTCTCTTACATACTGTATATTACGTGTCTTCCTACAGAGCTTACCCAGTCTCTGTCTCAATTTGGAACATCCTGCACCACGTGATCGAACACTTTTTCCAGGTCGATAAAATCTACGAAAGAGTCCCTTATTTTCCTTGAGGGTGGTTCCCACTAACAATTGAAACGTCAGCACTACCTATTCCGTTTGTTCAGATTTCCGAAAGCTAAATGTATCATCTAACAGATCCTCAATTTTCTTTTCCATTCGTCTGTCTCTTCAACAACTTCGATGCACGAGCCGTTTGGTTGCTCATTCTTCCTTAGAGACTGCTTGAATAATATTGTAACTCATGTCTAACGACAGCTCCAGAAATACAGATTCTATATACCAACCTCAGTAGTCGCTTGGCTGTTATTTCCCTCAATGATTTCAATAATTCAGGTGGAATTTTATCTATCGCTTACGTTTTCTTTGAGTGCAAGCCTTCTAAATCTTGCTAAACGCTAATTTTGGCTCTCTGTGCAGCATATTTTCCCCAGTCACGTTATGAAAGAAGTCCTCCACCTGATAGAGACCTTTGAAGCGCTCTTTCGCCTATCCGCTCTCTCCTTTGTGTTCATTTCATTTCATACCAGGCAGCGATGGCGTAGCGCAATAACTCCTCTGATACTACAGACATGAAAGGTTTCCATGATATGCCGGACAGGAAATCCTCATTTAGATCGAGCACTTTGGTTGGAGTTGCTTTGATGTCGGTTCTGGCGAGAATAATCTTTGTCATTAAGGTCTACATCAGGGTTCGGGACTTTTGGTCCGTTCCGTCTCTTTCAAAATTGGTCTAGGCATCTCTTCGTCGGTCTTCTTGAAGATATTTTACCTCTTGGTTTATACTGGTGTACTGTTTTAGGGATTCTTGTATCTGACATTGAGGGCTATGTGTCCTTTCCACTTCATATGATATTGTTTTATTGCATTCATTTCATCTCGAGTATAAATTGTCTTTCTATCCTTTAAAATATATCCATCCACGTATCGAAAGAAGTTCACTATCATGTTATTCTTTCTCTCCGTAAAGATTCAAGTTTCGTATACACAGGGCAGTACAGGTATAATCATTACCTTCAGTGGACTTTTATTCCCAAAGTTCTGCATGCAGCTCCACAGAAATAGTTATGTAGGTCTAATTTCTTGTATTTCATTATTTACCCCAACACAGTCATTACCCGTGGAAGACATTCTTACCAAGTCCCATAAGAGTTCGAGGAATACGTGTGCATCCGCACAGAAGAAGAAGGTCATGGCCGGTATTGCCAGAACTATACACTTATATGGGTTTGGTATCTGTTCTTTCAGACATGTCGGAAAGAACAGACACCATACTCATATGTGTATAATGTATATACTCCTGGCCTTCTGAAACCTACACCATTTTTTGACAGGGCTCATAAGTTGTCAAAGTTCTGTTAGAGTCCTGAAGGCAGAATCGATTTTAAGTCTATTTAGGCGACGGCTAATCCTTTCTGTTACTGAGCCACAGAACGGCAAAAATGCAAGTTTCTTCGAGTCTTGTTCAAATGTTAAATTGTGTGTGAATTCCTAAGGGACCAAACTGCTTAGGTCATCTGTCCCTAGACTTACACACTATGTAAACTAACTTACACTACTTATGTTAAGAACAACACACACACCCATGCCCGAGGGAGGACTCGAACCTCCGACGGGAGAGGCCGCGCAGTCCGTGACAAGACGCCTCAAACCGCGCGGCGACTACACGCAGTCTTAGAGTCTTCCTCGGGGTTGTCCTGCTTCCGTAACATCCGAAAAATGACTTCCGAAATCTGGAGGTGCTAGCAGCCGTTTTCCTCCAGTACTTTCCGTAAGAGGCTCAGTTCTTTCGGCAGCTCTTCAGCCTCTGAGATGGCTTCCACTCGATGCACCGTCCACAGCAGAAGCGTTCTGTTCTGAGGACCTTGCCGCGTTATTACACGACTGGTATCATCTGGGATGGCGTAATTAAAGAAGCTATGGAGATACAAATTTGTGACCTCACCCTGAATCAAGATGGAGGCGTGCAGCGAAGTACGACTTTGGACCCGTCCATTGGAAGGATGGAGTGAGCGAGGCGGGAGCGGAACAAGAACGTTATAGAAATTCTTCCAGTCCATATGTGGCATAACAGCAAACCAGTGTTTAACAGTATTGGTTAAAAACAGTCTTGGTTGCAATTTTAGTTTTTCTATTTTTCTAGATGGATGCGAGAGGCACCAAGATCTGCATAACGCGCTCCCGTTCACAGGAGCGAGTAACAGTAAGATGGGGGCGCGTTATGCGGATCTTGGTGCTTCTCGCGTCCATCTAGAAAAGATAACCCGAAGATGCCTAAATAAGGCGAAACGCGTCGTTGAAAAATAAAAAAAATAAAAAAAATTGCAACCAAGGCTGTTTTTAACGAATACCGAGAACATTATCTTGTATGGCGTTGGAGCAGGCACCAATGACGTCACAGAAGACAGCTCGGCTATATAGGGACGGTAACAGCAACCCAAATTCAGTCTCCACAGGACAGTGGCCACGCAGTACACTGCAAGGGGGTTGAGAGAATTTTATCAGTACGTATAGCTGCGAAACCATGTGTTCATGTAATTAGTAATATCTGTACCCTATATTCCATAACGGGGAAGTGTTACCTCTAGCCGCATCCTCCCCCCGCCCCACCCCCGCCTTGGCCCATTCCTCTCTTACGACCGACTATGTTCGGTGTCAAAGTGGTTCTGAAAAGCTTTTCGAAAGATGGTGGTCAGAAGCAGTCGTAAGCTTGTTGCTGGTGTTGGCAAGTTGTTTCTTTGTCCTTATTCCGAAGGACGTGAAAGAATGATCGAGCTGTATCTTGCGTGACATGGTGGAGGCCTTCGCGTGCTGGTTATGAGAAGCTGGTGGGTGTAAGAGACTCGGTTAGCACGTACGTACGTCCGTTTGCGATGACGGTCGGCCTGCGGTGGCGGCGCGAGGCGCCCGGCCACGCAAGGCCAGAGCGCGGCACGCCGGACTGCCGGCAGCGCGGGTTTGCCCGGCTCGGCTCGGCTCGGCGCGACCGCCGGTGAATAGTTCATGGCACCTGCGCACGCCACTCCACGCGGCCGGCTGCACCACGTGTCCCTGCCGCTGGCTGGCCCACACCTCCCGCTCTGCAAGTGGCGCGCGGCGCCAGCGGCGGACGAGAATAACCGAATTAGCCGCTTGTTGAAGAACAATCGACTCATTTGGTTGTACATTGTTACCAGTTGAATTATGCATTAATTGCCTTGACTGAAACCAGTCTGTCTGAGTAACCAAATGAAAACAATCCATTCTACATTTACAACTACATACACTGAAGAGCCAAAGGAACTGGTACATCCGCCTAACATCATAGAGCAGGCACTAATGACTTCACAGAAGATAGCTCGGCTATATAGGGACGGTAACAGCAACCAAAATTCAGTGATCACGTGACAGTGGCCGAGAAGTGCACTGCACTGGGGTTGAAGCGCGAGAGAATTTAATCAGTACGTATAGCCGCGAAACCATGCATTCATGTAATTAGTAATATCTGTACCCCATATTCCATAACTGGGAAGTGTTACCTCTAGCCGCATCCCCCCCCCCCTTTCCCCGCACCTTCCTCTTCCGCAGTCCGTGACATGATCCCTGAAACCGCACGGCCTCTCCGCGCGATCTTCGAGTCTTCCTCGGGGTTGCCTGCTTCCGTGATTTCGGAAATATGACTTGCGAACTCTGGAAGTGGTTGCAGTCCTTTTCCTTCACTACTTTCCGTAAGTGGCTCAGTCCCTTGGGCAGCCGAGCCGCGAGTATGCAGAAGTGCCGCAACACGACGTGCATTGACTCGACTAATGTCTGAAGTAGTGCTGGAATGAATTGACACCATTAATCCTACATGGCTGTACATAAATAATCCGTAAGAGCACGAGGAGGTGGAAACCTCTTCTAACAGCAAGGCATCCCAGATATTCTCAATAATGTTAATGTCATATGTGTTTTATGGCTAGCGGAAGATTTTAAACTCAGAAGAGTGTTCTTAGAGCCACTCCGTAGTAATTCTGATTGTGTACGATGTTGCATTATCCTGCTAGAATTGTCGAAGTCCGTCGGAATGCTCAATGGACTTGAATGGATGAAGTGATCAGACAGTCTGCGTCAGAGTCGTATCTAGACGTATCATGGGTTCCATATCACTCGAACTCTACACGCTCCGCACCACTACAGATCCTCTACCAGCTTCAACAGTCCACTGCTGACATGCAGGGTGCACGGATCCATGAGGTTGTCTCCATACCCGTACAATTGGAAACGAGATTCGTCCGACCACGCAATATATTTCTAGCTATCAGCAGTGCAATGGCGGCGTTGACAGGCCCAGGCGAGGCGTAAATCTCTTTGTCGTGCAGTCTTCAGGGGTACACGAGTTGGCCTTCTGCCCCGAAATCCCACACCAATGGCACGCCTTTGTGGCTGAGCGGTTCTAGGCACTTCAGTTTGGAACCGCACGACCGCTACCGTCACAGGTTCGAATCCTGTCTTGGGGATAAATGTGTGTGATGTCCTTAGTTATGTTTAAGTAGTTCTAAGTTCTAGCGCACTGATGACCTCATATGTTGAGTCCCATAGTGCTCAGAGCCATTTGAACCAACCCACACCAATGATTTTTCATAGAATGTTCGCCCGCTGACACTTATCGGTGGCCCAGCATTGAAATCTGAAATTCACGGTGAAATGGTCGCAAGGGAACATCACCATTTCATCGCCACCTCGGAGATGCTGTGTTCCATCACTCATGCGCCGACTAGAACACCACGTTCAAACCCACTTTACTGTTGACAACCTGCCATTTTAGCAGCAGTAACCGATCCAACAACAGCGCCAGAGCGCCAGACACTTGATACCTTATATAGACGGTGCCGACCGCAGAGCCGTATTCTGCCTGTTTGAAGAAAAGCATATACCAGTTTCTTTTACGCCTCACTGTCTACTCCATGAAGATTCGGCATTGGAGTCGGATGATGTCGACGTCTTGCCACGATTTTTCTGTTGACAATCATGCAGCTATCTTCAGTGAGTGTTATGCACTGGAGATTTCCAGCTTTTGTTTTTTGTTTTTTTTGTTTTTTGTTTTGTTTTATTGTTTCGTGATTATTGTTTCACATTCCCCACAAAGTGGGCGGTCTGGCAGCGGATAAAAACTACTCTTCAGTTAAATATGTTTAAATATATATGTAAGGTGACAATAACAGGCGACTGCGTAAAAAACACATAGATGGGCGATATTTACGATTTCTACATAAAACTAGTGCCAATGAAGGAGGAGTTTATGAAATACGGATAGACTGAAAATGTTTACGGTTTTGAAAACTCGTTTGATGATTTTATATTACAGTTCAAATATTGTCATTGATGAATGGGAATGATGCTATGGTGTAATGGCGATTCTAGGTGATAGACGAAACATTTGTCATGATGGAGATGCGATGATGAGAATGACTATGGAGCCTCGTAGAACCGCAGGTAGCGACTAGAAGTCAGCAAAGTAGATGAAAGAGAAAGGAGAAAATTGAAAGATAGTGTGCGGTGGAGCGCTGTGATTAGGATAAGAAAGAAGGGTGTATCTCGTGACGGATTTCATTGTTGCGGAATGGGAATTGATGAAAATTCCGGCAGGTGAAGACTGGTGTGGCATCGATGTGCATGGAAGGCGGAATGTGGACGCAGAGGTGCAGCAGGGTACCTGGATTGGCTACTAGTTGGTGGGAGATTGGACGCTAGGAATAAGTTTTGCGATTAATATATCGGAATCTCAGGTGCTCCAGGAAGAGAAGAAGGTTGGGAAGCGGACGAGTTGGTACAGGTTGTGTGTGTTGGGGAAGTTCAGCGAGGGGGGGGGGGGGGGGGGGGGGAGGAGGTGAGGCGGAGTGTGTCTTTTAGGACTTAGAGACTTTAGGCGAGGCAGAGTTCCACTCAACATTGGCGTAGATTAGGATGGGGCGGATGAGGAAGTTACAGCTAAGGATAATGATAGAAGGATTTAAAACCCACCTGCGGCCTGTTAATAGTTTGAGTAGTCGTAGTCGGTTTCGGGCTTTGTGTTGGATGGTAAGGAGATGTGCGTTCCAGGAGAGTACTGGTTTACATCGCCAACTTTATATCGAAAAGTGGAACGGAGGCACTTGCGTAAAGGCAGCCGCTATGTGAGCGACCTCGTAAGAGTTTTGCACCCTCCTCGAGTATGTATCCACCTATGGCGCGTAGGCGCATGCGTAATTAAATCCTTCGAATAAACAAGATAAGTTAAATGTATAAAATCCACAGCAGAACCTCTGCAACGATATCCTGAGAATCTCTTAAATTGTGAATTATTGTATCTGTAAATAAGTTATATGCGTACTTCCTGTCTGCAGGCGGCTCGCTGACCTAAAACCAGGTATCAAATTAATGAAATTAACTTGGAACTTTATATCGGTACCACAAAGAGAAGTGTGGACACCCGTCTTGTTGAACATAAGAGGAATTGCCGCCTGGGTCAGACGGATAAATCGGCCGTAGCGGAACATGTTTACCAGGAAGGTAATCATGAAATAAAATTCAGCGAGACGAGCGTCATATCAAAAACCTCGCATTATTATCCACGCATGTATAGAGAGGCTATCGAGATTGATATACATCGTAATAATTTTAACAGGGAAGACGAAGGTGTTAAATTGGACAAAATGTGGATATCAGTATTGTACCGCTAGTGCGACGGTCGATTACTTTCAATCGAAAATGTTGGCATTACCAGAGACTGTCTCATAGCCGACGCCAAATGATCGACAGTGCCGCCCTCTGTACTGCCTACATAATCAGCGCTTCCTCGAGTTCTCTTCGCAGTTCACCGCTGTACCTCCGAGGATGTCTCCCGCAGTCGGAGACGAAACGTCAGGGGATAGTTTTATACTTCAACCACGGCCTATCAGACTGGACGTTTTAAATGAAGATAACTTGGAAGACGTGTCATTACTCATAAAATATTTACTTTCTGGGTACAGTACAAAATACAAATAATCACAGGGTCCCAAGCCTTCTCCAGTTGAAAGTAGTCATCGGGATTAATCATATCTAGCGGCAAACTATTTCCACCAATTCCTTAATAATCGAATCCCAGAAGGATGTCGTCGAAATTAATATTTCTGTGGCGGAATAATACATGTCCTGTAGGCATAAAACGTTCGGATATGGCTGATTTACCTGCGAAGACTAGTGTGACAATCATTTTCAAAACACTTTGCATTCGCTATGCACATCGTCTGTCCAATGTAGGCTCTCCCACACCAAAAAGCTGTAAATACCGTCCCTTCACAATCCGAGATCGTCCTTAGGTGATCTGAGAAGAGCACAAGCCTTTTATAAGGCGCTGGAGCTAGTGATTTCTTTAATGCCTTGAGAAAGGAATCAATTTAAGACCAATGAGACGTCTTACGACAGTTAATTACTTTAATTTGGCATCTGAATATTAGCTCCGCGAACCCTCACACAGACACAGAGGGCGCATACAGTCTCACCATTACGCATGCGCATCGGCGACATAATGGCGCAATATTCTAAGAGGACGCGAAACTCGAGAGGTTGCTAATGTAGCGGCTGCCTTTGTGCATGCGTCTCCGCGCTAATATTTGGTATAATGTCAGCGATGTGAACTAACTACCTCAAGTGCAAAACGCTCAACTGAAGTTGGCTGTATCGCTCTCAGCCGAAATTTCGTGGCAAGAAGTCCTCTTCATCCTGCTGTAGTTCCAAAACTTCATGGATTAGTCTTCTAACCGGAAAAATTTGAAGAATCAGAACTACTTACACACTCCGCAACTACTGTGTGGTGCATAGCTGAGGATATTTTGTATCCGTCCTAGACGTTTACTTTTCTGTACCACTCACTAATAGAGCGAAAAGCTACTGTCTGTAGGTCTACATACGAGCCCTAGTTCTTCTTTGTGGTTATTACGCAAAATGTACGTTGCAGGCAGTAGAATCGGTCTGCAGTCAGCTTCAAATGCTAGTTCTCTAAATTTTCTCAACAGTTTCTTGAAAATGGAACATTGTGTTCCACCCATGCATACTCATCTGAGTTCACGAAGCGTCACCGTAATACTCGAGAGTTACTTTGGTGTCTTCCTTTAATCAGACCTGAGGGGATGGGGGTGAGGAAGGGGATCCGAAACACTCGAGCAGTATTCAAGAATATGCGCACTGGTGTTCTATCCCAGTTAACCGAAGTCGACCATTAGCCTTACGTATTGCTGGCCAACCTAACGCCTAGATATTTAATCGATATGTCTGTCAAGCAGCACGCTATCAGTACTGTAATCGAATATTACGGGGAAGATTTCGTACTCACCTGCAGACCTTACATTTCTCTACATTTAAACCAAGTAGCCATTCAATTACAAATTTTGTCTACATCATTCTGTATCCTACTACAGTCACTCAACTGCGACCCCTTCCCGTGCGCCACAGCGTCATCAGCAGACAGCCGCAAATTGTTGTTCACCCTTTGCGTGAAATCGTTAATATGTATAGCAGTTCCATCGCATATACCTGGCGCACTCCTGGTAATACCATTGTCTCTCATGAACACTCCTACTAGATTGTACACGCATCAAAAAAGTTATGCATCACCCAGGTTCCCAGAACTCCTGAAGATAAACGTTGACTGTAGATATTGTGTCACAGACATAGTCCCTTTAACCGTTCACAGATGTCACTAAATCAGCCCAAATATGAGCCATGACCAGCACCTATTAGACGGGTGGGCTCCGACAGCCGATCAGTTCCAGTCATTCCAAAAAGATGGAGGTACACGGCTCTTGTCGTCTGTAGTTCAGTCATGCCTAGACAGTCAATACCGCAGTTCGATAGCGTCTGCATCGTTATTTTGTGCCATGAAGTGGTATCAACAAGGGAAGTGTCCAGGCGTCTGGGAGTGAACCAAAGATATGTTTTTCGGACATGGAGGAGATACAGAGAGACAGGAACTATCGGTGACATGCCTCGCTCAGGACGCCTAAGGGCTACTACTGCAGTGGATGACCGCTACCTACGGATTATGGCTCGGAAGAATCCTGGCAGCAACGCCGCCATGTTGAATAATGATTTTTGTGTAGCCACAGGACGTAGTGTTAAAAGTCAAACTGTGCGCAATAGGCTGCATGATGCGCAACTCCACTCCAGACGTCCATGTTGAGGTCCATCTTTGCAACCATGTAGTGCGGCACAGATGGGCCCAACAACATATCGAATAGACCGCTGAGGATTGGCATTACGTTCTCTTTACCCCTGAATGTCGCATATGTCTTCAACCAGACAATCGTCGGGGGACGTGCTTGGAGGCAACCCGGTCAGGCTGAACGCATTAGACATACTGTCCAGCGACTACAGCAAGGTGGAGGTTCCTGATATTGGGGTGGCACTATGTGGGGCCGACGTACGCCACTGGTGGTCATGAAAGGCGCCGTAACGGTTGAACGATACGTGAATGCCATCCTCCGACCGATAGTGCAACCATATCGGCATACTAACAAGGCATTCGTCCACATGGACGACAATTCGTGCCCACATCGTGACTTCCACATCGTGACTTCCTTCAGGATAACGACATCGCTCGACTAGAGTGGCCAACATTTTCTACAGACTTAAACCATATCGAACATGCCTGGCATAGGTTGAAACGGGCTCTTTGTGGACGACATGACCCACCAACCACTCAGAGGGATCTACGCCGAATCGCCTTTGAGGAGTGCAACAATCTGGACCAACAGTGCCTTAATGAACTTGGGGTTGGTATGCCACGGCGGAAACAGTCATCCATCATTGCAAAACGACGTGCTACTTGGTGTTAGAGGTAGCGGTGTGTACAGCAAACTGGACAACCGTCTCTGAAGGTCACAGTGTATGGTGGTACAACATCCAATGTGTGGTTTTCATGAGCAATAAAAATCGCGGAAATGATGTTTATGTTGATTTCTATTCCAATTTGCTGTACAGGTTCCGGAACTCTCGGAAGCGAGGTGATGCAAAACATTTTATGATGTGTGTATTATATAAGAAGTCTTTACGATTTGAGACCTTAACTTTCCCCGGCGAATCAAATGTTCAAATAACTTACGGGTTTGCTGCCGTCTGACGTCGTCGAATTTTCTTGGGATTGGGTGAACGGTGCCTCTTGGTCGCAGTCTCACTGGGAATTTCAAACTGTAACTGCTCGTAATTCGGTGAAGTTTGAACGTTTCCTTGGCTCAGTGTCTAATTCTAATTCTCGACGTTCTGTGATCAATCTCACGGAGAAAACGTTTGACGACGCAGCTTTGTCTGTGCTGGGGAAAGGTTTGAACTTCGCACCGACGCCTAAGAGTTTGCCAGTCGTTGATTTTATTAGTTCTATCGAACAGGCTGTTTATAAACTAACTTCCGAGGCTGCGGAAGAGGGTAGGAGGGAAGCTTTTTGTGTGTTGACTGGGGCTCGTCCACCCAACATTACAGCAGCTGAGGCGGCTGCTTTACGTTCACTTAGAATGGATCCTGATATTTTTATTTTACCTGCGGACAAGGGTAACGCCCCCGTTTTGTTGAACAAGCACGATTACATTCAAATGATGCAGTGTCTACTTTCTGATTCGGCGTATCGGAAAATCGGTTCTGACCCTACAAAGAGTGTTGAGTGAAAGACAAATAAGCTCCTGAAGAAACTTTCTTTGTCACAGGAGACTATCAAGAGTCTTAGTTCTTACTGTGCTGTCCCACCTAGGTTATATAGCCTCCCTAAGCTACATAAAAAGGCTGTCCCGTTGAGGCCTATTGTTTCTAATATTGGTGCTCCGACATATCGTGTAGCTAAACGTATTGCTAGTTTGTTGAGCCCACTAGTAGGTGGGTGTGAACACCACATTAAGAACTCTGCATATTTCTTACGTCGATTGCAGGGATTGCATTTGAATGACTATGATATTTTAGTCACTTTTGATGTGGTTCTCTTTTCACTCACGTTCCTCTCTCTGATTCGTTGCAGCTAATTGAGGTTAAGTTTGGTATCGAGTTATCAAATTTTTTTCGACATGTGCTGACTTCCACTTACTTTTTATTCAATGGTCAGTACTACGGACATACTGATGGAGTTGCAATGGGAAGCCCGTTGTCACCTATTGTGGCCAATTTGTGGAGGACTTTGAGGAACGTGCATTGGAGTCAGCGACTTTGAAACCAGCGTGTTTTTTCAGATATGTAGACGATACTTTTGTTGTGTGGCCTCATGGTAGTGAGAATTTAAACCGGTTTTTGGAACATGTGAATTAAATCCACCCGAATATTCAGATCACTATCGAGGTGGGAAAGAATGGATGCCTTCCCTTCCTTCATGTTTTGGTCAAAAGGAAGACTGATGGTACGTTGGGACATCCTGTTTATAGGAAGCCCACCGACACTGACTTGTATTTGCGAGCTGATAGTTGTCACCATCCAGCTCAGCGTGAAGGAGTACTTCGCACATTGGTTCACAGGGCCCACTTTATCTCAGACCCTGAAAGTTTGACAGCTGAGATGTACATCTCGAAGTCACCTTTCGTCAGAATGGTTATAGTGAGAGGCAGATCAAACATACGTTGCGCTATCTGCCTTCTGTGCAACGGGTGGGTGACGATAGCATCGAAGTGGCACCTAAGTCTACGGCCTTTTTGCCTTACACAGGAAGCGTTTCCAACAGGATTGGTCGTTTTTGCGGAAATATGACGTGAAATGTGTTTTTCGACCACCTTGTAAGACTAAGGCACTGTTGGCGTCCGTGAAAGGTGATCTTGGTTTGCGTAAGGCTGGGATCTACTGTATTCCTTGCAGTTGTGGCAAGTCATATATTGGTCAAGCAATCAGGACTGTGGAAGACCGGTGTATTGAACATAAGCGTCACACACGCTTACAACAGCCGAACAAATCCGCTATTGCAGAACATTTCCTTGACACCGGTCATCCTATGGAATACAACAACACGGAGATTCTGGCTTGCACGTCCAGCTACTGGGATAGTGTTATTAAGGAAGCTGTTGAAATCAACTATCAAGCAATCTTATTAACAGAGATGGTGGATTTTGTTTAAATGCTGCTTGGAATCCGGCTCTGTCACTCATTCATCAAAAAACAGAGGGACAGAATTAGTGCTACCTCACCTGTTCATTAATGTAATTATCGATATTTCTGATGTTGGTGACCTTTGGTTGTGTTGACACTTTTTCTTTGCGGTGTCTTCCTTGTTTCTCCTCTGTGAACCGAGGTATTAAGTTTGCTTGCACATTTTTTCTTCCTTGCATTTGTTTCTTGACAATGGCAGGGTGTGCTCCTGTCGAAATGTCGGCGGTGTTCGACAATGTCACCCGGCAGCAAACCCGTAAGTTATTTGAACAGGATGCTCACGTATATGCGAAATTCGAACTTAATTTGTATGGCCGGACATCTGTTAAAAATCTGCAATGGTGCACCGTATCAGACGCTTCTCGGAAATCAGTTGGTTGTAATTTTACACATCGGTTGGATTATTTTTTTTAGAGTGAAACCAGTTTTTGTGAGCAACCGAATAAAAGCAGTCAACTCAGTCTGTTGTCATTTTATATACTGAATGAATTACTCATTTTATTTTTGTAAGTGAGACCAGTACGTAGTTCACCGGTCCGTTGAAAGGCGTACTGATGTTTCAACTGAAACGAAACTCCGGTATCGCAGTTGACTGAGCTGTCGATTCGTTCTTCTGGGTGTAGTGAGTCATTTTGTCACTTAAAACTCATTGATATAGCCTATTGCCGTGATCTGATTTGTTTCAGGTCCAATACATGTAACTAATTAAGGTAACGTATCGTTTGAAGTACAAATTTCACCATAAATATTGTCATAGGGGTACACATAGAAGGAAGGAGCATTACAAAATTTTAGGGACTGTTTGCATTCTATACTTCAAATGTGTAACGATTTTCATTAAATAAAAAGCATTCGAATCTAGCACTTAAACACTTTTCCAGCCATTTATTCATGTGAGAGGTAAATACATTGTGCAAAAAGCTACGGTACTAGCTACGTACGTACAAGTTACATCCATACTCACGAACCTGTTTACATTTAAAGGCTTCGAAAAGTACAAGGTGTTGTATTTCACGGACCTGACATTCAGCCATTGGCACTTTAGTTACACCTTTAAAATGTTCTGCAGTCATCGCTGTAAACAGTCTGTAACCACGATAGCAACCCCTCCTCACCCTTGCACGGTTGGGGGATGCAGTTTGGAATCGCCTGGTCTTCGGCGCATTCAATTCTCAGCGGAAACGTTCTGTCGTTTTGACATTGTTAAATTATTATCGTTGACTGCACTCTGTTATCGCCGTCGCCACTGTTACCGGCATTGCGACATTTGCTTTTATTGAGGTCCAAGAAGTGACTTGTAGTTCAGATTGTACGTCCACATTTGCCAATAGGTGTTTACTTAATAGTGAACTATGTGTCTAAATCAAAATGTCTAAATGTTCAGTGGCGTGGAAATGCAAGAAAACATATCTCGATAATCTCGACGCAGATTACGATGTCTCCAATGATCCATATTCTAAAGCCATATTGATTAAGGAACTCAAGGAAAATTGCAGAATGATAAGAATATCTTTCGCGAAAGAAATAATTGCGACAAGTGCTAATATAAGGTTAAAATCAAGTGGTTAAGTCACTGGAAAATTTAAAAATCAGTCTTTTATGAGATGAATCATCTTCAAAACTTTGAATTTCATTCACCTCAACTTGATATAAGGTACGTAATTTGTCTCTAAAAGCTTTAGCAACTTTAGTCTTGTTTCTTTATAAATGTAAAGACTGAAGATGTATGTTAATGAAATCATTTAAACCGGAAGACTGAGTGAAAACATATGTATAACTGACGTATCTATTAGACACTTGTGTCCGTCGGGAGTCTCACATTTTGTAAAACCACTCAAACCTGAGGGATGAGTGAAAAACATTCATACAGCTGGCGTGACCGGTGAGGTTATTTTCCTTCGGTCGTTTCATTCGCCTGAAAAAACCGACTGAATAAGAAAACAACCGTACTGACACAGGAAGAGCTCGTTAACAAAGTATGTCTTCGGTGGAGGCTCTGAGCCGCCTCCTTCAATTAATGGCATTCGAAGTCCCAAATCAGGTTCGGACATAAATCTGGAAAACAGAATGAGAAAAATATCATGCACTGTTCACAATTCTGAAAAATACGGAGTAGGAAACTACATGTGTGAATCAATGTTTCCTGACCACCTGTTTAGAGTGAGATAGCTCAATCACTTCCAGTCATTCCACCAGGATGGAAGTACACGGGCCGTGTTATCTGTAGTTCAATCATGCTTAGACGGTCAATACCGCGAACTTCTGCCAAAGACTGCCATTCCAGGAGATTGTTTCCAAAATGTTTCATCCATCATCATGTTTTTCTGCCATAAAGTTTTTCTAATATTTGTAATAATATTTGTAATAATTATGTGATTCTGCCAAAGTAAACGCAGTAGTCTTCTAGCTTCGAAAGCAGTACAATTACAACATTTAAATTAAATTTGTCTGGATAAAACTGACCCTCACTACAATAAAACTTTGCTATCGTGCAAAACGGTCTTTCTAGGATTTGGTAGAATGTATTCGCAACCAGCAAAAACATAAATAATACTACATTTTGTGTGGTGAACTTCTTTCAGCATTTTACAAGACAGACCCTTGATCTGTCTTCTACAGAACCTTTAAAATACGCTCTATTCATCGTAATAATTAATTTGAAGGCCGTGCTTTTCTTGCCTACTCCTGGATTTTTCAAAAATGCTCGCAGTACTTGATAAAGCCGTTACTAAAGTCTGTGTCGAAACCTGACTGGATATTCCGAAGGAAATGAACTGAAGAAGGGATCTTAGAACCTCTCTCGAGCCTCACAAATCTTTCCTTTTAAATCCTTCATCCATACGCAGCCTATACCACAGCCATACCTCCTGATAAACCAAGCGTTATCTGCCAATATATACATATGCATGTATTCTAATCTCGCGATTCATTATCCAACTTAAATACATTTTTCGTCTGTTTTGTTTTCTTTCATGTTCTCTCTGTCTCCCTTATTATGGCAACACATAATAAGCTGGTTGGCGATACTGCCACTAAACTGAAATCTCGAGAAGATTTCATGAATAAAATCCAGCGAGAAAGTCTCTATTCTCACTTAATAAGTATGTTAGGTTCAGCGTTTCAGCAGTTGCGCTATTTTTGTTTGATTACAGTTTCTATTTATATGAAAGTTCGTTTATAACAAGAAATTACACCCCTCCCCGTTTAAAGGTATGTATCATTCGGCGTAAAATATTGATTTTCCGTTCTTACAAATATCCATCTTAGGCACACATTACCTGTAATTTAAATAAAATATTTTTTTGTAGCATCGCTGTAATGAAGTTCTATGATTTCAACTTTAGAAGTTAATCACAATTTTGTGTTCGCCTTGAAGGTCCTTCAATGATTTTACTTTCTATATTGAGATATGTGGGTTATAAGATACACATAAACTTTCATCCTTGTAATTTGGACTTTCCAAGACTTTACAGACAATTATTTTCGGGATCAGGTTACATTCAAAAGTAATACTTAAGTCTTTCGAAAACTTCGCCAGTTTTACTCCATCTCCGTTTGAGATGGATGTCAGAAGCAGATAATCAGTATATGCATGGTCTCGCGGACTCATCATTACCAAACTCTTCTGTGCTTTTCTAAATATCATAATACTTTATCTTGTTTGTGACACGGCCGAAGCTGAACTCAAATTTTTACACACTCCCGTCCTCCTTTTTTGCTGTTCCCGTTTCAAACATGTTACTGCTTCGCCAGTCTATGCTACCACTCATGCCCACAAATCTCATTTTTGCTTTAATGACTGTTGGTGACACATATTTCTCAATCCACTTTCAAAATGCTTTCGATAAATTCATCCCATTTATAAAAAAATTACTGGATACAGGCATGTAACTGAACGACCACCTCAGGAGACCGCTTTTCAATAACTTGTTCTTAGCTGTTGCAGCTCTGAACACTTGACTACTTTATTTAATTTTTACTCAACAGTTGTTCCGAGGGCTTATCGACACTTTCATCTACTTCGTCGGTTTATAACTTCCGTTTTCCATTGACAAAGTTCCTGAAAATTCTCTAAGCAGTGACCGATGCCAAAAATACGATTCTTCCCTGTTAATGAATGACAACATCAATGAGTGGATCTATTTATCTCTAAATTATATTTGACCTCCATTGACGTAGATTAATTCATATTCCGAATTCTTACACACACGTAAAGGGTGGTCAAAGAAGTCTGAAACACTTGTTAGGGTGTTGCAGGGTAGACTGCACTCAGAAATAATTCTTAGGAAAAAAAATCGGTACGTTGCGCCGTTTCCGAGTTAACTAGTATTTCAGTTAGCCAGTCAGGTCGTTGCGCAAGCAAATTCAAGTGGCCCGACACAGACGGTCTCGCCAAACGCGTTCTTCGTATGCTTTCCTAAACCTGAAAAAGTGAGCGCCACTAATATTAGACTTGGGGTGGTAGTAATTATCCAACCCAAGCAGTATCAGACGCTTTCATCTACGCTTTGAGAAGAACTCACACTTACACTGTATCTTTCGGGCCACTAGACATTGCACGCTCAATGGCTTGATTGGCTAACTTCAATTTCTATTAATTCTGAAACAGCGCAACGTATCAATTTCGTTTCTTAACAATTATTTCTCAACAAATCACCCTTATAAGCTTTCCAGGCAGACTACACTGCACAACAACAACAAAAAATTTTTCAATGATTTCAGTTCGCTTTTAAACTGTTTACCAGCACCTTCAAATCACCAAGGAATTGATTAAACGTCATTTCACAAAAACATCCCTCTTAATTTTAAGGGCTAAAGTGAAATCGTGATTCGCAATTGACCTTCATTCGTAGTTTTTGTATATCAATACAGGAGGTATTTTCAATTTTCGATAGGCTATTGCTCTGACATTGCAATTGGTATGCCTGCTTACCTGAACAGAAGGCTGGAGGATGAAGAGGATCTGACTTTCATTTCATATTGTCGTGCAATGAGTGTTTTTAGTCGATGTATAATATATCCATTGAAAATAAAGTCAGTGTCACAACAAATGCAGGAAGAGCAAACTATCTTCCTAACTATTTCTATCAGATGTCACACACTAAAAAAAATTATTAATGCTTAATCGAAACAGATTAACGAATTCCAATGAATATTACCGAAATGTTTTATGTAAGAAACACGCCAATTGAACACACAAGATCTATATGCGAGTCAGCATTCACAATTGGCACTTTATTAGGAATGATGTAATAATGTAGTATCAAAACAGACAGTTCTTGGAATAATATTAGATGTTAGGTATGAAGTAGATCGAATTTACAATTATTTTCGTCTTATTTTCGACACGATATGGTAAGACGAATTTTCTACATTACAGATACAACAGACACGAAGAAAAGTGCAGATAGCGTAAGACGTGTGATATAATCCGGTGAAACTTCATGAAACGTGCAAAAATGTTTTTCTTTTACTGAGGACATGTTGCCAGGCAACACAAACCTAGCGGAAGAGGGATTTCGGCATCCACCAATGAGGGAACAGGAGCTGCCGTGGGTCCTACCGGGAGGAAGGTATTTCATTTCCTTCCAGGGGCTCATAACTGGGAAGCATTCCCCTGTCCGCTACGAGGAGATGCCGTCTCGAGCAGTTACATCCTGCCCGCGGGTATATCTACGAAGATATTACACAGGCATAGTCTAGCATGACAACAACTACACCCTAATGAAATAAGGCACCACTCTCCGTTGCGCGTGTAGTTATTGAACTCAGTTGTATCTAATGTCGTACCACTGTCAGTTACAGCCGAGGAGTTCACGTCAGGTTTAAAAAATGTTACACACTAGGAAGTTACTGTAGCGTAACGTGTAATCTGGCACATGACGTAGTGCACTTTCAGCGAAAGAGGAACGATTTCTCAAAGGTTCCATTTCCTGAAGGTAACATGACTATACTTTACTGCTGCTCACAGAATGAAATATGCACTGTTGTTTAAATAAATAACAACGATGTTCATATGCCTTTCATATTTACGTAATAGCCGTCATTCATATCCATGTCGTTATCTGGACTCGACAATCGTCAGAAACTTAGAACTATGCACCTCCTTAAAAAGTTAACATCATAGCGAGGCTATGCAATATTCATATGGTTAAATTCCATAACACCACACACGCAAAGTTCATGACTGTATTCTTACTCACATAACAGTGTCTCAGGGAGGAAAAAAATCACCGTTGAAATTACTAATTCCGGTACCGAGTGAGGTGGCGCAATGGTTAGTACACTGGACTCGCACTCTGTAGGACGAGAATTCAAGCCCGTCTTCGGCCATCCTGATTTAGTTTTCTGTAATTTGCCTAAATCGCATCAGGCAAATGCCGGTATGGTTCTTGTGAAAGGGAAAGGCCGATTTCCTTCTCCGTTCTTCCCTAATCCGAGCTTGTGCTCCGGCTCTAATGACTTCGTTGTCGACGGAACGTTGCGCACTTCTCCTCCTCCACTAGTGAAGCTGCGTTTCTTGAAAATAATATTTCAGTTTCTCATATATGGTATAAATTTAATCACGATATTAGAAACTTTACATAGGTTTCGTAATTCCCAAAATTTTCAGCTTCTCACTCACGTAGTGAAACTGTTACAAGAAATACGTTCTAGGGGAATCCCCTATTCTGAGTTTTGGGAATAATAAGAGTGGTAACACGAATAAACAAAACGTCAAAAATCTAGACTGATACTGCAGTAGTAGTGCACGATTTCACTATCGTGAGGTAAAACAATCACCCAGAACAAGCTGAGCGAATTAACTATAACAAATTGAAAAATATGTGTACGTATAAAGCATTCTCATACTATTATTGAGTGGATAGTCCTATGAAGTGCATTGCATGTAACTGAAATAACTCTGCTATGGGAGGATTTAAAAGATTTTTAAAAAAGTAAGATTAAGAGACAACGTACCGAAACCGTCCCCCTTTCCCCCTGGCCACCCCTCCCCTCATTCCTTGTGTTCTCCACCTACTCTTTCTCTGCAAATCCACCCCCAACTCACTAATCTGTTTTTCTCTCTCAATGTGTGTGTGTGTGTGTGTGTGTGTGTGTGTGTGTGTGTGTTTTTACCATTTTTCCCTGTCACTTCATCCACATCCATCCCCACTGTAATGTCTTTTCTTTCTACCCACTCGCCTAGACAACCTATCTCATTAATTTCATACACCTTGGTTTTTCACTTTTCCCTCATCTGTCTTTGATGAGATCATCTGTACCGCTTTTCCCGTCTTTCTCCAACACGTTTCCCTTCCACCTTCTTTCGCGTTCCCTCGAACACCCTGCCCTCTCCCCCCCCCTCCCCTCCCTCCCACCCTCCCTTCAGCCACCGTTTCATTTGTCAATGCCTTGTATATACGCAACAGAAAACACGGAGCAGCGCCTACGAGAACTGACTCTGTATGCCACAACAGGACGCCATAAACAATGAGAAGCTAATTGTTTTAAAGTGCGACGTTTCAAACGTTTTACGCATGTTTAATAGTACTGTGCAGGTTCATGTTCGTCACTTGCTTACTTATATGCATGTTCCATGGATCATAATTGGTTTGTCTCGTTATGTTGTGGAAAACATGCGCGCGGGCCCACACACACACACACACACACACACACACACACACACACACACACACACACACACACACAATTTCTATATATTATATATATTACTGAATTACGAATCAAATTTTCTTTATGGCTGAATACCACAATTCTGCGGTACTCACGGACTTCGAACGTGGTCAGGTGATTGGGTGGCACTTGTGTCATATGTCTGTATGCGAGACTTCCACACTCCTGAACACCCCTAGGTCCACTGTTTCCCATGTGATATTAAAGTTGAAACGTGAAGGGACACGTACAGCACAAAAACGTACGGGCCGACCTCGTCTGTTGACTGACTGAGACCGCCGACAATTCAAGAGGCTCGTAATGTGTAATAGGCAGACATCCGTGCAGACCATCACACTGGAATTCCAAACTACAGCAGGACCCACTGCAAGTGCTAGGACAGTTAGGCGGGAGGTGAGGAAACTTGGATTTCATGTTCGAACGGCTGCTGTTAAAACCAGACATCACGCCGGTAAATGCCGAACGATGCTTCGCTTGGTATAAGGAGCATAACGTAAGCATTAGACGATTGAGCAGTGGAAAAGTATTGTGTGAAGTGACGAATCACGGTACAGTGTGGCGATCCGATGTCAGGGTGTGGGTATGGAGAATGCCCGGTGAACGTCATCTCCCAGCGTGTGTAGAAATAGTAAAATTCGGAGGCGGTGGCGTTAAGGTGAGGTGGCGTTTTTCATGGAGGAGGCTTGCGCCCCTTGTTGGTTTTTTTGTTTTGCGTGGCACTATCGCAGCATAGGCCTACACAGATGTTTTAAGCACCTTCTTGCTTCCCACGGTTGAAGAGCAATTCGGGGATGGCGATTACATCTTTCAACACGATCGACGACCTTTCCATTATGCACGACCTGTGTCGGAGTGATTACACGACAATAACATCCCTGTAATGGACTGTTCTGCACACAGACCTGAATTCTATAGAGCACCTTTAAGATGTTTTGGAACGCCGACATCCAGCATTACCGATGGAGGGCGCCACGAACTTGTAATTTTCAGCTAGGTGTCCGGACTTTTGTTCACATAGTGTATTTATGGAAGTTTCCGTTTTTTTAAATGACAATTAAATTTGACAATGTACTTGGCCAATTTATATGTGTAATGTGAACTAGTTGTCAGTATGCATAACATTTTAAAAAATGGTTCAAATAGCTCTGAGCACTTATCGGACTTAACATCAGAGGTCATCAGTCCCCTGGATTTAGAACTCCTTAAACCTAACTCACCTAAGGACAGCACACACATCCATGCGCAAGGTAGGATTCGAACCTGCGACCGTAGCAGC
Source organism: Schistocerca gregaria (assembly GCF_023897955.1). Classification (NCBI taxonomy): domain Eukaryota; kingdom Metazoa; phylum Arthropoda; class Insecta; order Orthoptera; family Acrididae; genus Schistocerca; species Schistocerca gregaria. Next base: position 349,334,003 of record NC_064922.1, on the reverse strand, counting down.
AGCGCGTTCTAGACTGTAGCGCCTAGAACCGCTCGGCCACTCCGGCCGGCTTCAGGTTCTTACCAATCTGATTAATTTCACTCCTGCATCTTCTTAATAGTGATATATTTATCTTGATTTTGAAACATTCCTTCTCTTTAAACGCGGATATTTTTTACGTTGATGTTTATTACTAAATTTGTTTGATTATATTGATTAATATTATTTTACAAATCACGAAAAACGTAGCATCTCTCCCACACCAACAGTGTAAATTACAGTCGGTATATTTTTTTTACACTTACTTGCGAAAATAGTTTCACGAAGAGGTCTCGCATCACATAGAGGAAGTAGAGCGTATGGATATCAAAGTACCTCTCTAGCTTTCCACTACGTTTACTCGTCTCTTGCGCTGGTACTAAGATGTGGTACTCAGATATATTTAATTAGAATTTTGCGCTAAAATGATAAGCACAAGAGGTAATATTGCTGATAAAACATTAAGTCTATAAGTAGCACATAAAAACTGAACGGTGAATCTAATTTGTAGGCGTATAACGTATTTAAAAACGTTATTAGCTAAATATAGTTTAGAAATTTTTCATCGTAAGGGTTAGAATGACAGATGATGTCTTTCATTAAAGCAGTTCAACTGTGGTGGGTCTACATATGCGTTCGCCATTCAGGTGACACCTGGATCATTGGTAAAAATAAGAAGTGCAAAGGAAGTTTAAAGGTGAAAAATAAGTGATGAGTACATTTTGAAGTATGTCTGCAATATATCATGCTAAAATTTTAGTAACATAAGAGACTGTGTAGTAAATTTGTGTTATAGTCTTGTGTGCCTGCCCACAAAAGCCACAATGTTGATGTTAATGGCTGAGGTAGCGCAGACGGATCTAAGAAATCCACAGGTCCGGAATAAAATGAATCATCGAATATCCTTGCTGTAAAAATAAAAGTATAGTGGAAACGATTAACTTTTAAAACTAAAGTGGCTTACTAAATGTGTGCTCCCTGTTATTGCATATCAAATAAAATTACTTACTTACAACCCACTTTGGATTGGGTGGGTATTCATGTGAAAGTTACATTGACGAAGTGGTTATCTTGCATGTACTTCCATGTTGCTCCGCTGAACATTTGAGTTCCATACGTGATACACAGCAACTGCCATTTTTTTTTCTGTGTTGATTTTACAACAGGAATTCGATATTGCAACTTCCGTACAACGTAGATGTAACTTAAAGAGAGAAGAAATCTAAAAGAGAATTTTCTCTAAGACGGGAAATTAAAACAATGGGTGCCAATGACCTTGTAAATCTGCAGAGATGGTGAAGGATATGGAAGGTAAGTTGTACGGAGCAGATAGCGAATTAGAAAGAGATTATACACTCTCACGTCACATTAACTTGCCTACCTGTCAGTAACCTGAATAACCACGTTTCGCAACAAGGACCGATGCGAGACGTGCAGAAAGAGAGATAGTGAGGTTCAGGTAGGTACCGTCAGGGACGTGGAGCTATGCAGACCCCTGCAGTGCTGTGCCCAGCTGCGCTAGGTTTCCCGTTTGATGATCCATGACACGAAAGGGCGATCGAGCTGGTTCCATAGATTCTCATTTGAGCGTTTGGTGGTCAGTGAAGTACGGTAAAGACATCCTGGTGCTCTTCGAACCATACATGAACACTAAGAACTGCGTGACACGTTGTATTGCTAATAGATGCCTTCGTGCAGATGAAAAACATACAACATATAAGGGTGGATGTGGTTCCCAAGAATGGATGGACAGTTACGTTTATCCATTGTCTTGCAGAATGACGAGATAACCTAGGCATTACTACGCAAACATTTCCCGGACCACAATGCTTCCTCCTGGTTGCAGGGTCTTCGCTTTCTGACGTTTTAGGCCGTTCATGGCAAAGGACATCTGTCCAATGGAGCATAAAACATGATTCACCTGGAAAGGCCACTCGTCGCCACTCAGTGGACGTACAGCCGTAGTACTGGCGTTTAAATTTCATCCGTCTTCGTCGAAGAGACTAGAAATCTACTATGTAGGAATCAGCATGGATTTCGAAAAAGACGATCGTGTGAAACCCAGCTCAGGCTATTCGTCCACGAGACTCAGAGGGCCATAGACATGGGTTTCCGGGTAGATGCCGTGTTTCTTGACTTCCGCAAGGCATTCGATACAGTTCCCCACAGTCGTCTAATGAACACGGTAAGAGCATATGAACTATGAGACCAATTGTGAGATTGGATTGAAAAGTTCGTAGATAACAGTACGCAGCATGTCATTCTCAATGGAAAGAAGTCTTCCGAAGTAAGAGTGATTTCAGGTATGCCGCAGGGAAGTGTCGTAGGACCGTTACTATTCGCATTATATATAAATGACCTTGTGGATAACATCGGAAGTTCACTGAGGCTTTTTGCGGATGATGCTGTGGTATATCGAGAGGTTGTAACAATGGAAAATTGTACTGAAATGCAGGAGGATATGCAACGAATTGACGCATGGTGCAGCGAATGGCAATTGAATCTCAATGTAGACAACTGTAATGTGCTGCGAATACATAGAAAGTAAGTTCCTGCATCATTTAGCTACAATATAGGAGGTCAGCAACTAGGAGCATTTAGTTCCATAAAGTATGTGGGAGTAGGCATTAGGAGTGATTTAAAATGGGAATGATTATATAATGTTGATCATTGGTAAAGCAGATGCCAGACTGAGATTCATTGGAACAATCCTAAGGAAATGCAAACCGAAAACAAAGGAAGTAGGTTACAATACATTTGTTCGTCCACTGCTTGAGTATTGCTCACCAGTGTGGGATCCGTACCAGATAGAGAAGATCCAACGGAGAGCAGCGCGCTTTCTTACAAGATCATTTAGTAATCGCGAAAGCGTTACGGAGATAGTAGATAAACTCCAGTGGAAGACTTTGCAATAGAGTCGCTCAGTAGCTCGGTGCGGGCTTTTGTTAAGGTTTCGAGAACATCTTCACCGAGGAGTCAAGCAGTATATTGCTCCCTCCAACATATATCTCGCGAAGAGACCATGAGAATTAGAGAGATTAGAGCCCACACAGAGGCAAACCGACAATCTTTCTTTCCACGAACAACACGAGACTGGAATAGAAGGGACAACGGATAGAGGTACTCAAGGTACCCTCCACCACACACCGTCATGTGGCTTGCGTAGTATGGAGATAGATGTAGAAGAACAGCAATCAGTTTAGATGCATGAACGAGGCTCCAGCTGGTTCATCAGAGTGATCAGTTGCCCAACACTTGGACGTCTAGAATGAGATTTTCACTCTGTAGCGAAGTGTGTGCTGATATGAAACTTCAAATTGCAGACTGAAAATCTCATTCTGGAAACATCGCCCAGGCTGTGGCTAATCCATGTGTCCGCAATATCCTTTCTTCAAAGAGTGCTAGTTCTGCAAGTTTCGCAGAAGAGCTTTTGTGAAGTTCGGAAGGTAGAGACGAGGTATTGGCAGAATTGGAGGTTTGAGGATGGGTCGTGAGTCGTGCTTGGGTAGCACAGATGGTAGAGCACTTACCAGCGAAAGGCAAAGTTCCCGAGTTCGAGTCTCGGTCCGGCACACAGTTTTAATCTTCCAGGAATTTTCACTTCCACGTCTGTTTACCCGTACGTAAATTCTCAACCGTGGTCCATCCCTGTCATCTACGGCACGCCCCGCAACACAGCTGGCTCGGCGCGGATATTGAGTAGCATCATTTGACAACGACGGCACGTGAAATGTTTCGAAAATGTTTACGTCCTTCATCCGAAAGCCCCATTTGGACATCAGACAAATCGCTCCGTTTCCGTACTACCACAGGGACTACACTGTTTTCCGCATCTGCTCGACACACCTGTTTTTAACCTTCCAATGCTAGTGTTACCACCTACTGCGTGTGAGTAGTTACTTCACGTTGTCAAGGGTAGATTGTGATTACAAGAATGTGACTGGACCGTCTGAGATGAGCGTCAGTAAAAGAGGAATAATTTTGTTGGAGTGTTGAGAAGTCAGATGAGGCCAGAAGTATTCGATTAGAAAGTACGGCAATAGTAGTAGTAGCAGTAGTTGTTGTAGCAACAGCAGCTAAGCTTCGCTAATCAAGGAGAAAAAAAAAGCAGATCACGGCAGTATTATAGTATTTGGTTAGTTTGAAGCCTTAAGCTTGTCAGAGGTCCATGGTTAAGGAATTTGTTGCTAGCGCACTGGAGAAATGTAATTTCGATGGATTGCTCACGCGCTGCTTGCAATATATAAGCTATAAGAGAATCTGAGACCAAAGAGCAGTGCTGACTGCAGTAGGAACTGTGTAGCAGTTGCAGTAGCAGTAGTAGCAGCAGCAGCGAGCAGTCTGGTGTATTGTGTTGGCTGGGCTGGTCGTGATAGAGCGATGGTGGAGCCTGAGCATTGTAGTGTATGGTAAAAGCAGCCTCGAGCATATGTAGTATTGTTATATCAAGTCCCATGTAAATGTTTTAAAAATCTCTTACTAATAATCTTTCTCATAAAAAGTAATTTTTGACAACCATTAATTTCAATTTAAAGAATTTACTAATTTCTCCAATCCTTCGTCATCGCGATTATTGAAAGGAAAAATCAGTTGTTTCTTTTTTATACATAACAAATCTATCGGGCAGCATTGCACAGAGCTGCGCCAGAAAAATTTCTTATAGGGGCAGATGTATATGCGTTATCTGGCGGGTAGACTGAGGTAAGAATTTTCAATTTATTCAGCATGATCTTCCAGGGCCATGACGCTGCACTGCTGACGTCCAAAATTTACCAGGTTAAATTGACAGTCAATTATTGAAAGATTATAAGTGAGCGACAATTTAATCGAGGGGTTTGTCACATTGTATTATTGGTAGGTTACGCTAAATGTCAATGCTATACATATTTTTACTGTTGCGTAGTTACGCTAAATGACAATATTATTTATATTATTTTTTGCTGTTGGGTGGTTACGGAATAAATCTGTTGGAAGCTTACACTAAATGTGAATGATATAAATAATTATTGTTTTTACTGTTGGGATGTTACGGAATAGACTTTGTTACATGCTGAAGTCAAACGTGGACTATTACATTTTTTCGGCCCAGTTGTTTTCTGGCGCCTGCTGAGAGCTGTGGAATGGTGGACTGGGAGTACCACAGCGAGGTGTATCAACATCGACGCTGCTCTAAAGGAATTGGGTGACTGTGGGCTAGGGGCAAGTGCATGCAGATTCCCTGAATTGAAATCAGGGCTGAAGCGTCAGGCAAATTTCACTCAGTGGGTGGCCTCACGTTGGCAGGACCAGTCAGAATCCGGAATCCGTAAGGATGAGCTGACGGCTTGTAAACCAGTGACTTCATCTACTGGACTGTGCTGCTCGATGAGGTTGTAACTGCAACTGCTTGGCCCCACATTCGACCAGTGACTGGGTAGAGCGTGAGCTGGTGAAATGCGGGGTGGTATTGAAACGCTGCTAATGGATGAGCGGGGAGCGTTTGTAGTCGCTCCGGCTAAGTGTATTGTGACAAAAGCTAGGCTCCCGTCCGTCGCGTAGCCAGCTGCAGAAATACTGCCGTGTGCTACAGCACGTTGCCATGTAGTCCATCGCTGCCGGCAGGACACCATGTTGCAGAATGCTATGCCAGCATTATGCTGTAGAGTTTTGTTGCTGGCTGGCTGGCTGCGTATCTATTGGCTGACTGTGATGGCCGGCCAGAGTCCTATGCCACAGCAAATAGTACAAACAACACCAGAAAAGAAGTCTTCAAAGTGTGTTGCTACATAAAGCTAGTTTACATTTGATTTGAGAAATGTAATATTCTTACTGGAGAAGTTTTATTTATCGAGATCGCAATAAATACTTATGTAGGAAACTAGTTTCGGTAATTTAAATTTCCATCTTCAAATTATCTACATACATCATTGTGCCACTCAGTGCCGTGCACTGTCGTCCAATCACACTCGTTTATGAAGACGCACCAGTGTAATGTCACATGTCATAGAACGAAACCATACCTGTGGTAATCACTGAGGAGGCCGGTCGTAGTGACCGAGCGGTTCTAGGCGCTTCAGTCTGGATTCGCGCGACCGCTACGGTCTCAGGTTCGAATCCTGCCTCGGGCATGGATGGGTGTGATGTCCTTAGGTTAGTAGGTTTAAGTGGTTCCAAGTTCTAGGGGATTGATGACCTCAGATGTTAAGTCCCATAGTGCTCAGAGCCATTTGAATCATTTTTGTAAACACTGAGGAGATTCTTATGGAATACGTGTAGTTCAAAAGGTTACATCATACATGAGGGCGGCTGACTTATTGCCCATACAATAGCTTACTTACTCACCATCACTTATAACAACAGAACTATTGATAAGTGAGCGCAGCCAGGAGCAACGTCTAGTTATGTACAGTCTCTGTTTCTTCGCAGCGGCCTCAAGAATCACATCCGTTCTATAGTACGTTGAATGGAAACTCACCCGTGTATGGTTGGTTATCGTATAACACTACTGTCAACTTCTGCAACTGAAATTTTGTTTCCTTCTTGTTTGGTTGTCGTACTTTTCTGCTATCGGTGGCCGTCTGCGTAGCTGTAGGATTGACATGATTAACTCTGTCTTTTGCTTATCCACCAGCAGTTCTATCGCAGTGATTAAAGCAACATCGAAGTTGGTGCTGTAACTGAAATCTGTCTTATCGTTGTTAAAGGAAGCATCCCAGGTTTCGCTTTAAACTAGGCGGCGTGCTGAAACGTAATACCTCCGATTTTTTGTTTGAAAACTATTAAACGTCTTTAAATAAAGAAGTGTTATTAACATTCTACATCTTTATCCTTCATGTCTACACATTTATTCCTCATAAATGTCACCCTAACGAAGAATGCATTTCTATAAACACGAGACCAATTTGTTGATACCGTCATCTGGAGTTTTTGAGTTTGTTGACGGAGCCACAACGTCACCTCTGCCCTCAGCGTTTATCTCTATCACTGTGAAGTCCTGGGAGGTGTTCTTCAAGAAAAATCGGCTGGATCCAAACCGGATCTGTGTGGAGGATGATCGATAGCAGTGAACCCAAATTGTCGGATTGTTGCAGTTTGTAGCAGCCCTCGTAAGTGGTTTGACATTGTTGTGCTGAAAGAGAGGATGTTCCATGTGTGAATGAAATCTTACAACTTGAAACTCGGTTAGAGCAAGCTCTTTCTCAAGCACCGACACAGTTACATCACACACCACCATGTTACACCCTAGAATTCGAAACCCTCTGGCGGCAGAGGAGCGCACATATATAGACATTAAGTATAAAGATGTAGAATGTTAATGACGTTTGGTTTATTTAAAGAGCTGCCAGCTACACGGGTAGCGGAGGCTGTGTGGCGTGGACTGCACGGCTTTTTAGGTTAGAAGGCCTCTGGAAAGTACGGGGTGGGCTACAATCTCAAAGGGTGTATGGCAAATACAGGACGTGCTTGGATCAAGGAACAGTCGGAATTGTAGTTGTAAATTGTTGTAGTTGTGCTGGTAAAGTCCCTGAGCTACAAGCGCTAATAGAAAGCACAGAAGCTGAAATCTATATAGCTACAGAAAGCTGGCTAAAGCCTGAAACATGCTCTGCAGAATTTTTTACGAATTCTCAGACGGTGTTCAGGAAAGATAGATTGGACAGAATTGGTGGTGGAATGTTTGTGTCTGTCAGTAGTAGTTTATCGTGCAGTGAAGTCAAAGTAGATACTCAGTGCGAATTGGTACGGATGAAGGTTATACTTAACAGCCGAACTAAGTTAATAATTGGCTACTTCTACCGACCCCCAGACTCCGATGATATAATTGCTGAACAGTTCAGAGAAAATTTGAGTCTCGTAACAAATAAATTCCGGAATAGTCCCCCATTCGGATCTCCGGGAAGGGACTGCCAAGGGGGAGGTTACCATGAGAAAAAGATTGAATAATCAACGAAAGGATAACGTTCTACGAGTCGGAATTTTCAGAAGCATGAACGTGGTTGGGAAACTAGAAAATCTGTAAAGGGAAATGCAAAGGCTCAATATAGATATAGAAGGGGTCAGTAAAGTGAAGTGGAAGGAAGACAAGGATTTCTGGTCAGATGAGTATCGGGTAATATCAACAGCAGCAGAAAATGACATAACAGGTGTAGGATTCGTTATGAATAGAAAGGTAGGGCAGAGGGTATGGTAGTGTGAACGGTTCAGTGACCGGGGTGTTCTAATCAGAATAGACAGCAGACCAACACCGACAACGATAGTTCAGGTATACATGCCGACTTCGCAAGCTGGAGATGAACAGATAGAGAAAGTGTATGCGGATATTGAAAGGGTAATGCAGTATGTAAAGGGCGATGAACATCTAATAGTCATGGGCGACTGGAATGCAGTTGTAGGGGAAGGAGTAGAAGAAAAGGTTACAGGAGAGTATGGGCTTGGGACAAGGAATGAAATAGGAGAAAGGCTAATTGAGTTCTGTAACAAGTTTCAGCTAGTAATAGCGAATACCCTTTTCAAGAATCACAAGAGGAGGAGATATACTTGGAAAAGGCCGGGAGATACGGGAAGATTTCAATTAGATTACATCATGGTCAGACAGAGATTCCGAAATCAGATACTGGATTGTAAGGCGCACCCAGGAGCAGATATAGACTCAGATCACAATATAGTAGTGATGAAGAGTAGGCTGAAGTTCAAGACATTAGTCAGGAAGAATCAATACGCTAAAAAGTGGGATAAGGATGTTCTAAGGAATGACGAGATACGTTTGAAGTTCTCTAACGCTATATATACAGCAATAAGACATAGCGCAGTAGGCAACACAGTTGAACAGGAATGGACGTCTCTAAAAAGGGCCATCACAGATGTTGGGAAGGAAAACATAGGTACAAAGAAGGTAGCTGCGAAGAAACCATGGGTAACAGAAGAAATACTTCAGCTGATTGATGGAAGGAGGAAGTACAAACATGTTCCGGAAAAATCAGGAATACAGAAATACAAGTCGCTGAGGAATGAAATAAATAGGAAGTGCAGGGAAGCTAAGACGAAATGGCCGCAGGAAAAATGTGAAGACATCGAAAAAGATATGATTGTCGGAAGGACATACTCAGCATACAGGAAAGTCAAAACAACCTTTGGTGACATTAAAAGCAATGGTGGTAAGAGTGCAACGGGAATTCCACTGTTAAATGCAGAGGAGGCAGCAGATAGGTGGAAAGAATACATTGAAAGCCTCTATGAGGGTGAAGATTTGTCCGCTGTGATAGAAGAAGAAACAGGAGTCGATTTAGAAGAGATAGGGGATCCAGTATTAGAATCGGAATTTAAAAGAGCTTTGGAGGACTTACGGTCAAATAAGGCAGAAGGGATAGATAACATTCCATCAGAATTTCTAAAATCATTAGGGGAAGTGGCAACAAAACGCCTATTCACGTTGGTGTGTAGAATATATGAGTCTGGTGACATACCATCTGACTTCCGGAAAAGCATCATCCACACAATTCCGAAGACGGCAAGAGCTGACAAGTGCGAGAATTATCGCACAATCAGCTTAACAGCTCATGCATCGAAGCTGCTTACAAGAATAATATACAGAAGAATGGAAAAGAAAATTGAGAATGCGCTAGCTGACGATCAGTTTGGCTTTAGGAAAAGTAAAGGCACGAGAGAGGCAATTATGACGTTACGGCTAATAATGGAAGCAAGGCTAAAGAAAAATCAAGACATGCTCATAGGATTTGTCGACCTGGAAAAAGCGTTCGACAATATAAAATGGTGCAAGCTGTTCAAGATTCTGAAAAAAGTAGGGGTAAGCTATAGGGAGAGACGGGTCATATACAATATGTACAACAACCAAGAGGGAATAATAAGAGTGGACGATCAAGAACGAAGTGCTCGTATTAAGAAGGGAGTAAGACAAGGTTGTAGCCTTTCGCCCCTACTCTTCTATCTGTACATCGAGGAAGCAATGATGGAAATAAAAGAAAGGTTCAGTAGTGGAATTACAATACAAGGTGAAAGGATATCAATGATACGATTCGCTGATGACATTGCTATCCTGAGTGAAAGTGAAGAAGAATTAAATGATCTGCTGAACGGAATGAACAGTCCAATAAGTACACAGTATGGTCTGAGAGTAAATCGGAGAAAGACGAAGGTAATGAGAAGTGGTAGAAATGAGAACAGCGAGAAACTTAACATCAGGATTGATGGTCACGAAGTCAATGAAGTTAAGGAATTCTGCTACCTAGGCAGTAAAATAGCCAATGACGGACGGAGCAAGGAGGACATCAAAAGCAGACTCGCTATGGCAAAAAAGGCATATCTGGCCAAGAGAAGTCTACTAATATCAAATACGGGCCTTAATTTGAGGAAGAAATTTCTGAGGATGTACGTCTGGAGTACAGCTTTGTGTGGTAGTGAAACATGGATTGTGGAAAAACAGGAACAGAAGAGAATCGAAGCATTTGAGATGTGGTGCTATAGACGAATGTTGAATATTAGGTGGACTGATAAGGTAACGAATGAGCAGGTTCTACGAGCAAAGGAATATGTGGAAAACACTGATAGGGAGAAGGGACAGGATGATAGGACATCTGCTAAGACATAAGGGAATGACTTCCATGGTACTAGAGGGAGCTGTAGAGGGCAAAAACTGTAGAGGTTGCAAGTCCTACTCTGAGATGAAGAGGTTAGCACAGGAAAGGAATTTGTGGTGGGCCGCATCAAACCAGTCAGTAGACTGATGACCAAAACAAACAACAACAAATAAATACCCCACTCATATGGTTATAGTTGGTGGGGACTTCAACCTTCCCTCGATATGTTGGCAAAAATACTTGTTCTAAACCGGTGGTAGGCAGAAAACATCTTCCGAGATTGTCCTAAATGCTTTCTCCGAAAATTATTTCGAGCAGTTTGTCCACGAACCCACGCGAATTTTAAATGGTTGTGAAAACACACTTGAACTCTTAGCCACAAATAATCCAGAGCTAATAGACAGAATCATGACTGATACAGGGATTAGTGATCACAAGGTCGCTGTAGCTAGGCTCAATACCGTTTCTTCCAAATCCATCAGAAACGAACGCAAAATAATTTTATTTAAAAAAGCGGATAAAGTGTCACTAGAAACCTTCCTAAGAGACAATCTCCATTCCATTCGAACTAATTATGCAAATGTAGATGAGATCTGGCTCAAATTCAAAGATATAGTAGCAACAGCAATTGAGAGATTCATACCTCATAAATTGATAAGAGATGGAACTTATCCCCCATCGTACACAAAACAGTTCCGAACGCTGTTGCAGAGGCAACGGAAAAAGCATGAGATGTTCAGAAGAACGCGAAATCCCAATGATTGGCTAAGATTTACAGATGCGCGAAATTTGTCACGGACTTCAATGCGAGACGCCTTTAATAGGTTCCAGAACAAAACATAGTCTCGAAATTTGGTAGAAAATCCGAAGAAATTCTGGTCGTATGTAAAGCACACAAGCGGCAAGACGCAGTCAATACCTTCGCTGCGCAGTGCCGATGGTACTGTTACCGACGACTGTGCTGCTAAAGCGGAGTTATTGAACGCAGTTTTCCGAAATTCCTTCACCAGGGAAGACGAATGGAATATTCCAGAATTTGAAACATGAACAGCTGCTAGCATGGGTTTCTTAGAAGTAGATATCTTAGGGATTGCGAAGCAACTGAAATCTCTTGATACGGGCAAGTCTTCAGGTCCAGATTGTATACCGATTAGGTTCCTTTCAGATTACGCTGATAGAATAGCTCCCTACTTAGGAATCACATACAACCGCTCGCTCACCGATAGATCTGTACCTACAGTTTGGAAAATTGCGCAGGTCGCACCAGTGTTTAAGAAGGGTAGTAGGAGTAATCCATCGAACTACAGACCTCTATCATTGACGTCGGTTTGCAGTAGGGTTTTGGAGCATATACTGTATTCAAACATTATGAATCACCTCGAAGGGAACGATCTATTGATACGTAATCAGCATGGTTTCAGAAAACATCGTTATTGTGCAACGCAGCTAGCTCTTTATTCGCACGAAGTAATGGCCGCTATCGACGGGGGATCTCTGGTTGATTCCGTATTTCTTGATTTCCGGAAAGCTTTTGACACCGTTCCTCACAAGCGACTTCTAATAAGTTGTGCGACTGGATTCGTGATTGACTGTCAGGAAGGTCGAAGTTAGTAGTAATAGACGGCAAATCATCGAGTAATATCAGGTGTTCCCCAGGGAAGCGTCCTGGGACCTCTGCTGTTCCTGATCTATATAAATGACCTGCGTGACAATGTGAGCAGTTATCATAGGTTGTTCGTAGAACCTGCACATTCCTTACCTTATCAGTCCACCTAATATTCAACATTCGTCTATAGCACCACATCTCAAATCCTTCGATTCTCTTCTCTTCTAGTAAGGTCTTCCGAAGACCAGTATCAGTTGCAAAACGATTTAGAAAAGATTGCTATATGGTGTGGCAGGTGGCAGTTGACGCTAAACAACGAAAAGTGTGAGGTGATCCACATGAGTTCCAAAAGAAATGCGTTGGAGTTCGATTACTCGATAAGTAGTACAACTCTCAATGCTGTCAATTCAACTAAGTACCTGGGTGTTAAAATTACGAACAACTTCAGTTGGAAAGACCACATAGATAATATTGTGGGGAAGGCGAGCCAAAGGTTGCGTTTCATTGGCAGGACACTTACAAGATGCAACAAGTCCACTGAACAGACAGCTTACACTACACTCGTTCGTCCTCTGTTAGAATATTGCTGCGCGGTGTGGGATCCTTACCAGGTGGGATTGACGGAGGACATCGAAAGTGTGCAAAAAAGGGCAGCTCGTTTTGTGTTATCACGTTATAGGGGAGAGAGTGTGGCAGATATGATACACGAGTTGGGATGGAAATCATTACAGCAAAGACGTTTTTCGTCTCGGCGAGACCTTTTTACGAAATTTCAGTCACCAACTTTCTCTTCCGAATGTGAAAATATTTTGTTGAGCCCAACCTACATAGGTAGCAATGATCATCAAAATAAAATACGAACAATCAGAGCTCGAACAGAAAGGTTTAGGTGTTCGTTTTTCCCGCGCGCTGTTCGGGAGTGGAATGGTAGAGAGATAGTATGATCGTGGTTCGATGAACCCTCTGTCAAGCACTTAAATGTGAATTGTCGAGTAGTCATGTAGATGTAGATGTAGATAAAATGTTTTCCCAAAAATTCAGACGCATTAATTTCTTCATGCCCTCGTAATTAACAGATCTGCTTAAATTTGGATGTCGGAATTTAAACTTAAATCCACATTTCTAAAACTGTCGGTTTTAACTACTGCGCCACTTCGATTTAAGGCACTGGATTCGCAGTGGGAAGGAACACAACTAAAAAATTCCATTGCGTCGCGGAAGTTTAGATTTGTTATGGTTTCCCTAAACAATTCATTTGAAATTGATACGACGAAATACCTCACCATCTTTGTGTAATCTAAGCGTTTCTTATTAAGGGACATTAATTCCTAATCTTATCCCCTCACTTTCTTATGACAACTCCTAGGTCATACTGTACTATACTAAACCCTTAGAACTGAGGCTAACAGTGGATTTTCAGAATAGCTTTGTCAGCATTCTGACGAAGATTTCATGAAACTACAGAAGAAATACAGAGGAGCTTCCCAGAGTGCTGATTTTAACATAACAGCCGTGCATGACGTAGAGACCAAAGTTATGTCGTAAACCTTCAGACCTCTGTTCCTCCGACATTCGATAGTATTTGGCATCGATGAATTTATTACATCCTCGTTTTATATCCTTCTGATGGTGTCAAATTATTGTTGCTTCTTATTGTTTGGTGTGGTTGGTTACATAATGGAAAACCGCCTAAGCACGCCACATCTTGCTGACTGATTTCCTTCTGCCTTTACGTCAAAGTGGAAGGCGGAGGGTGACGACGTTAAGTTCATGATCACCAGTCTTTAGGCTAATGTCTTGGATTAAATTTCAACCACTTCGTACGACTTTATATTTTTGTATCATTGCTATTTGCTTGTTCCATAGTAATTTTTGCTCGTGCTTCGATTTTACATTTTTTATTTATACGAAGACAGATGCCATATATATTATCGAATTCCCGTTTGTATTGAAGCTTTTTGTTTCTGTAACGTTCTGTTCACTAGCAGTAGTACCAGACGCTTCTCTTAATCGGACGACGACGTGAGCGTATTCTGCAATCGTTCTTAGGATACACTGGCTTTTATTTTCGTTCCAGAGTGTGTCGGCACTTCATAGTTAAAATATACACACGGCCACAACTGCACGGATATTTGTAGATGCCTGCCCCATCCAGTGGATCCTGTTTATCTTCTACTGAGGACAGTACCTGCTTTACTTTCGCCGTCGGTTTACATGAACTTATTCTATATTCATCCAAAATTGATGTGGTCCGTCGCAGTTTGTATATGTGGCAGCAAAGCGACATCTCCACTTTAGTGCTTCGTTTCATGATGTAATTTGCCTATATATATAATCACTTAGGCACGGTAAATTTTCAGGAAATCTCTTGTAATTACCGTTAAAGTAATGCTTATTTTTATTGCTCAAAAATAGAAGCTCATTATTATAGGTCTTTTGTATGATTTATTTCCATTGTACATTTTACAATGTACAATGTCACTTCGCTTAAGGAGCATGATTCGTTGCCCGAAAAAAACAGATACTTACACCGATTACAGATAATGAAATATTTGAATTTTTTTTTAAAGTACAAGACATCCTACTTTAGAAGAAAGTTGTCGTAAGAAATTTGTTAACGCCTGTGCTTCGAAATTTTTCGAAAATGAGACGAACATTAAGGTTCTTTTATAGCTTCCAAAGAGGGCGATCAAGGCGAGACGGTGGTTTTGAAATGATTATTAAAGACAAGAAAAAAAAATGACATCAATCAGACTCTAAATTGGAAGAACCGTTCGTGAAGCAGATTATTGTCTTACATTTTATTGTACTCTTTATGGGAAGTGCACGATAAGCGAAGTTCGACTGTAATAAAAGAAAAACAAAGAAATTACGGCGAGCCTGATACCATGCATCTCTGACTCCTTATCGCAGGCTGGATTAATGGTGTTCGCTGGCCGTTGTTGGCCCGCGGTCCGTAGTTTCGACACCGCTGCATTATCTGATTAAATGTATTCTGACAACTGATAGTGGACATTAATATGGGATGCTTCCAATCGTCCCGTTTATGGCGCCTTGA
This sequence comes from Schistocerca gregaria, assembly GCF_023897955.1. Classification (NCBI taxonomy): domain Eukaryota; kingdom Metazoa; phylum Arthropoda; class Insecta; order Orthoptera; family Acrididae; genus Schistocerca; species Schistocerca gregaria. Next base: position 349,318,747 of record NC_064922.1, on the reverse strand, counting down.
ACACTGTTCAGGGCACTTTGTGAGTTGCGCGAATGTTTGTGGTGGCGTGGCAACGCATACTTCCAAAGGAGCCGAAACCAGAGAAGTTAGTGATGCTGGACGATAGGCGTCCGTTCGAAATCCTATCTCATCCCAAATGTGGTAATTAGGCCAGGTAGGCACTCAGTTCATTTCAGGAATCTTACAGTCCACAAACCATTTCCTCACAGACGCTGCTTTCTGACAGGTTTGACTTTCGTGGACATACAATCAACCACGATCCACGAACAGTTTCTCTGCTGCAAGTAAAATACGTTGCCTACCCAAGAAATACATCCCTATATCGTAACATCGCCTCATGCGCACTTCACTGTAGGCACTACACATTCCACTTAATGTTCTCCAGGCATTCGCTCATCCAACCTCTTCCATCTGATTACCACACTCTGAGATGAAAAGCATCCAGGCACCCCGAAGAACATGCGATTTTCATATTAGGTGCATTTTGCTGTCACCTACTGCCAGACACTCCATATCAGCGGCCTCAGTAGTCATTAGACATCGTGAGAGAGCAGAATGGAGCGCTCCGCGGAACTCACGGACTGCGAACGTGCTCACCTGATTGGGTGTCACTTGAGTCATACGTCTGTACGCGATATTTCCACTCTCCTAACCATCTCTAGATCCACTGTTTCCAATGTGATTGTGGACACGTGACGGGACATGTACAGCACAAAAGCGTACACGCCGACCTCGTCTGTTGACTAACACTCGCCGACAGTTGAAGGGGATCGTTATATGTAATAGGCAGACATTTATCCAGACCCTCCACAGGAATTCCAAACTGCATCAGGATCCTCTGCAAGTAGGCAAGAGATTAGAAAAATTGGATTTCATGGTCGAGCGGCTGCTCATAAGCCACACATCACGCCGGCAAATGCCAAACGACGCCTCGCTTGGTATAAGGAGCGTAAACATTGAACGATTGAACAGCGGGAAAACGTTGTGTGGAGTGTTGAATCGCGGTACACAATATGGCGATCCGATGGCAGGGTGTGCGTATGGCGAATGCTCTGTGAACGTCATCTGCCAGCATGTGTAGTGCCAAAAGTAAGATTCGGAGGAGGTGATACGGTGTGGTCGTGTTCTTCATGGAGGGGGCTTGAACCCCTTTGTTGTTTTGCGTGGCACTCTCACAGCACAGGTCTACATTGATGATTTAAGCACCTTGCTTTTCACTGTTGAAGAGCAATTTGGGAATGGCTACTGCATCTTCCAACACGATAGAGCACCTGTTCATAATGCACGACCTGTGGTGGAGTGGTTACACGACGACAACTAGCCTGTAATGGACTGTCCTGCACAGAGTCCTGACCTTAATGCTATAGAACACCTTTGAGATGTTTTGGAACGCCGACTTTTAGTGCCAGACCTCAGCGACACATATCGATATCTCTCCTCTGTGCAGCACTCCGTGAAGAATGGACTGCTTTTCCCCAAGAAACCTTCCAGCACCTGATTGAACGTACGGCTGCGAGAGTGGAAACTGTCATAAAGTGTGGGCCAAGATCCTATTGAATTCCAGCATTACCGATGGAGGGCGCCACGAACGTTTCAGCCATGTGTCTGGATACATTTGACACATAGTGCAGCAGTCCCAATCACTCGTTTCCAATAATCCACCTGCCATTGCGCCAGTCCACTGTTACTCTATCCCTCTTGATGGTACTCCCCGCCTTGTTTTTGTGCTGACTGATCCTCCTTCCGTGACATCTAGTGGTCACTTCTAGTACACAAAAAGTATCCAGGCACTCCAAACAGGATGCTTTAAATCAGGTAGTGTACGTGATAACCAAGAGCTTACTTACACGATAACATAATTTTCTCGGCCTTGCCACTGTGTTTATCTTTTAGCTTTATTGGATTTCAGAGTTGGTTTTCTGCATCTGCGATAAGTTCGAAATGATGACTCGGGCTTTCAGGAATCCTAAATGATATTTGTTCTGTGTGTATTACGCTGGATTAAGAGCGCGTAGTTTTTGTGTGACGGCAGGTGGTTATCAGCTCGTGCTGAATATAATCTCCGAAAAGTCTGACAGAAAACAGCTTATATTTCTATTTGCAGGAGAAGGTATTTGCCAGCGAAAGTCCTACATTCTGCTGAAAGCTCTGGATGTTAAAACAGTTTCGTGGTGAGTATAATATTTATTGCTGATTGTCTTGATGCGAACAGTAATGTTCTGCAATATGGCGTAAATCCTACTGTTGTATAGCCCGTTGCATAGTGATCACCAGCTGACGCGTCGATGTTCACGGAGAGACTGTTTGCTCACCTATAAAATGATGGTCGTGACATGTCGTATGTGATAACGTGGCGTTCGGGGCCTTTGATTGGTCAGTATTAAGAGACAGAGACTCCAGGGCAGCTTGACAACAGTTGAGTGGATTCAGTCACCACTAGGAATTTTTAATAGGGAATCAGTAGGGTGAGTCACAGAGAGGAACTTTGTGGCATGAACAGTGTTTACTGTTCGGAAAACTTAATTTCAGTACGGTGTTAATCAACTTTAGTTGAATTTCATTTAGTTCGTGGCGTACATTTACGCAAGAATCTTGAACGGACCAGTAATTTGTGTGAATATATGGCACTGCGCAATTGTGTGTCTGACATTGTATTGTCATTAATTGGGAAGTGTTTACAAGGATATAATACTGATAATATCAGCGAATGTATTCAGTGTTGCGTCAAACATTGTGAAGTGGATTAAATTTCTGGGCTCCCTTGAAACGAAGTAGACCTCCACATTCCCAGGATGGATGCGAAGCGCTTATTCACCAACGGAACCACGACCGTACGAAACTTTCAGCGACAGGGCACAGCTTTTGAAATACCAAAGTGAGCGCACAGAACTGGCGTCGCTCGCCTGATGTGAACATGTTCAAGTGCAATCCCCGGATGAACTGTTAGGTTGTTACCACCTGTCATACCACCTCATTCTTTGGATACTGGAAACAATTTTGGAGCTCCTGAAATCGACGTTGGTGGGCAGTTCTTGGGAGTGTAGGAAGGGAGAAGGAGGTGATGTTTGTAGTATGTAGATTTCTTTCTCGATAAATGTAGCAGTTTAGTGAGAGCGCAAGGGGTCGGTAGAAGAGCTCTCATAGCAGAGAGTGGAGCCATTATCTCTGTCCATAATCGGACGTGACAACATCTCATGCTAGCCAGTAAATTCCGTTAATTCCTGTGAAATCTTAAAGTGTGGTGTTATTGTGTATGTCCTTCTCCTTTATTGACTCGTCCTTTTATCCTTCTGAGTTTACGGATGAAATAATCGGTGTCAGTTTCTCGAAATCATATGGAGACGGTGTAGTGTCTATTTGCAGCGTTCGTTTGCTATTCTAGTCGTAGAATCTGAGAATCTTTTGAAGGTAGTAGGATTATTGCAGGCATTTATATTTGCTGCGTTAAATCTGACGGTAAGTGCTTCATACGCCTAAGTGAGGTGGTGGCGGTCAGACAATTTCCACGATTACCGGTCGCTGTTTCTACTTCACCTGCCACCTGAACATACTCAAAAGACAAGTTCCCACTTATCTAGTATCCCAGGTGTGCCCACCCATACAACAAAAACTGTCGCAAATTCCGTTTCTGTTGCACACTTGCCAATGGCTTTTTACTTTTATGAACCTGAAGCACCTCTTTCTGTCATCGTCGTTGCGTTATCCCAAAAATTAGCGTGTATGATCAACTTTCCCTGTATCAAATACACAGTGGTGGAAAAGTAATGGACAAAAGTAACCTTCGCATGTAGTCACTGCTAAAAAACATAGTTCGGTGACAATTTTACAGTACATAGAAGGACCTGCCACAGTAAAGTGCAGAAGGCAACTCCAACAAATACACTATGAGACGAACGTCTATTCAAAGTCCCCTGACTTTACCGATAGTCCCCTGGATATCGCTAAGAGTCGGACACGAATCTTAATAGAGTGTGCGATCACAACAGACTGCAGAGCATGATCCGCAACGTGCACGCAGCCCAGCCCAAGATTAGTAAGGAGTTCCTGTGACAGGGTGTTTCATTCTTCCACCAGAGCGGCTAACAGCTGCAGCACTGTCGTTGGTCCATGCGGACATGCTGGAATACGGTCCCCAGACCATCACACAAGCTTTCGATGGGATTTCACAGGGGTAACGGGCGGGCAAGTCCATTCACCAAACATCTTCTCGTTCCAAGAGCTCGTCCACTTGCGTTGTTCGATGCAGTCGCGCATTATCATCCATGAAAATGAAGACAGGACCGAATGTACCGCTTAAAACAAGCACATGAGAAAGGATTACACTGTCCGATTAACATTAATAGGAGAGTGTATCGTGTTCGAACATCTGGAAGTCAATACTTCCATATATCATTACGCTTCTCGACACCATAACAGCTGTGCCATCAAACGACCGTGTTCAAAAATGTGTTCATATGTGTGTGAATTCCTAAGGGACCAAACTGCTGAGGTCATCGGTCGCTAGACGAACGCACTACTTAAACTAACTTACTAAGAATAACACACACACACACACACACACACACACACACACACACACACACACACACACACACACACACACACACACACACACGCCCAATGGAGGACTCCGGCGTGGGGCCCACGCATTTCGTGAAATGGTGCCTCAAACCGCTCGGACACTCCTGCGTTCCTACCCCTCACTACATGAGTGGGTCAAGAATCACTATCGGATACAATCTGCTCTCACTAGGCCACAACATGCGATCGCAGACCACATTGGTCCGGCCCATATGTTCTTCGCACCGTGGCAAACGGTGCCGGCGATGCGTGGGTGTCAACGGAACAAAACGTAATGCAGTCGCCATGCCACTGTGGACCATGAAATTGTATGCCTTGCAGACCGATGTGCCTTGCAGCTCCTTTTATCATCATGTGAATGTTGCCTGTTGCTTTTCTGGTTGCTTTGGCTTTATTTAACGATTGTAAATTTTTGTTTGTAGTTCACTATTGCTGTTTAAACTTACATATTGTCATTTCTTTGATTTGGAGATGGTGAGTGGAGTTGTGGACACAAGAAAATGGGGTGCCAAGTGGAGAAATCGAGGTATTTCCGACATATGACACTCTTTGAGTTCTGTAGACGGGTGACAGCAGCGTAGTCAACCAGACACACTTGCGTCGTGCATGGGAACAATGCCATTTGACCAAGCACGACGACAATGATTATCCCTTTTTGAGGAGGACCGTTTTACGTTAGTAACTCTCCATGTCCTGGAAGATCTTCCGAGTTGGATGGATTAACTAGTTTGAGCGATCTTCATCAATGATCCACATCAGGGTACTGGAGAACTGGTTAACTGAAAGTACTATGATCATTCCAACATCGTGAGACATTTTCATAGAGTGAGGACACTTAAAACATAATGTACAATGATGCCTCATGCCCTAAGCCATAATCACCAAAATCAGCGGATGGCCATGTGTGCATATCTAGCTACCTCATCATTAGTAAGTTGAGAAAAATACCGAATAATCCTTCCGTGTATTGTCACATCGACGATAAACAGTTAATACCAGAAGAGAACATAATATCTTGACATGTGGTGCTACAGAAGGACGCTGCAGATTAGATAGCTAGATCACATAACTAATGAGAAGGTAATGAAAAGAATAGCGGAGGGGGGGGGGGGGGGGAGGAGGGAGAGAGGGAGAGAGGAAATTGTGCCACAATGTGACTAGAAGAAGAGATCGGTTGGCAGGACACGTTCTGAGGCATGAAGGGATCACCAATTTAGTACTGCCGGGACGCGCGGAGGGTAAAAATCGTAGAGGGAGACTAAGAGATGAATACATCAAGCAGATTCCGAAGTATGTTGGTTCGAGTAATTACTCAGAGATGAAGAGGCTTGCACAGGATACATTAGCATGTAGATAAGCATCAAACCACTCTTTTGTCTGAGGACCACAACAAAACAACATTGTTACTGGCTTTACTCTAACACGACAGAAAGGAAAGAATGGTTGAGACCAAACGAAAAAAACCAGCGATTCCCCGTACAAAGACCTGTGTGCATCCACAAAAAATAATGTTACGCGTCAGGTGGAACAGCGACGTTACAGTGTACTATGAATTGCTCCTTTGAGGAGTAACCATCACTGCTGAAATCAGTTGTCAACACATAAGACGTCTTGCAGCCGCAATCTAAGAATAACAACCAGAACACTGCGTGAAGTGATGCTACGCCACGATAATGCCCGCTGCATTCTGCTAAACTGACGAGATCACAGGAGCAGGGCTGGGAAATCATTCCGCACCCACCTAATTCACCTGATCTTGCACCCTCAGAGGTTCACCTTTCCCGCTCTCTGGGGAGCAACCTTCAATTAAATTCTTTGCGAATGAAAATACACTCCGAACATGGCTCGACGAGTTCTTCGCCTCAAAGCAATGTTATTTCTACAGTGGCGAAATCTTGAAGCTACTTCAGTGTTGGCAGACTGTAATAAATAGTGAAGAGAATATGTTATGAATGACTGAAGTCCCTGTTATGCGCATCCGTCGTGTTTAAAAAACCTACGGAGAGACGCTACGAGCTTCTGCACCAACCAAGCACTTTCGTCCTTAGTTCTGCATATCAGCTTAGCGAAGTCACTGCTCCTATCCTCTCCTAGTTACGTTTCTTTGTTTTTCTTTCTTTATGAACCCCTGCACTCTCTTTTCTTCTACGTTCATTATCCGCGTTTTATCACACTCTTACTTCCTCCACCTTTCTTGCGAGCGATCATAATTAAAACGTATCCTACGTAGTATCTGAAAGTCAGGTAATTATTGTTAAACTGCCATGTACTATTATAAAGAGTATTTGCGTTTTTCCTCTGCACTATTTTCAATTTGTAAATGTAGGATGACGTACTTACGGTAATATGATATGTAATATAAATTAGACAGAATACCTTGTTGTACGTAAGGAAGGTCCTGATGGCCCTGTCCGTTCCAGGGTAAGTAAATAAATAAAGTAAATAAAACTCTATCAGTGATACGGGACTACGATAAGAAAAATTCAACCCTGTCCTGCTGGTCAGAGGGAGGCTGTCGAATCGAAGTCCACCAGTATGTGTTGACGACTCGATCTGCCAAGCTATATGCCCGTTTTTGGCTTGCGCGACGCACATCCATGAAGTGAATTTTTTGGTTCTGGATGCGGCTGCGAGTGACTGGAGCTACATCATCGAGACGGAAGGAACATTTCGGTACCATTGTTCATGAAAGAGGTCAGTTGTACATGGAACAAACAATGGGGAAAACAGGGATATATTCGGAAAAGGGATTTAAGCTGAAGGAGGGGAAACAAACTTTCGGGTTCGCTGATGACAGAGTAATTTTGTCTGAGACAGCAATGTATTGCGATCAGTAGCTGAACGGTTTCGACAGTGTCTTGAAAAGAGATTATAGGATGAACATCAAGAAAAGTAAAACAAGGCCAATGGATTGAAATGGAATTAAATCAGGCAATGCTGAGGGAATTAGATTTGGAAACGGGTCACTAAAAGTAGTAGGTGTGTTTTTGCTACTTGGTCAGTAAAATAACTTACAATGGCCGAAGAAGGGAGGATAAAAAATGCAGACAGACAATAGCAAGAAAGTAGTTTCTGAAAAACTACTTTTTCAGAAAGTGTATGTAAATGACACTCACTCCTCCCAAAGAAGCAGCATCCACCATAAAAGCTTTAAAATCAAAGTATTCTATTAGTTATGATAACACGTCAACTAAGTTAATCAAAGTGTGTTCATGTGAGTTGAGTTCTATCTTAATTTATTTGTGTAATCAACCTCTTATCAGCAGAACATTTCCAGACTGGCTAAAATATGCTGGGGATGAAGAGATACCATCAAACTGTTCACTAATTTGCTTTTGCCGGTTTTTGAAATAAATTTGAAGAGGTTGTGTCCAAGCGCCTTCTGAGGCATCTGGTTTTAAAAATATTTTATACACGTCACAGTTAGGGTTCCTTAAGGGTTTTTATGTAGAGAAGGCTATTCACACGTATAGAGAGAATGGTGTCACTGGTAGTGCTTTAAAATGGTCTGAGTCTTACCTGACTAACAGAAAGACAAAGGTGTCGTCCTGAAATAACTACGGAGTCTTCATCTCAAGGTTCCATCTTGGGTCTGTTTCTTTTTCTTGTGTCTATTAATCACCTCCAGTCTGTGACGTTGCCAGTTGCTAAGTTTGTTTGTTTGCAGATGATAGAAACAGTGCAATAAATGGCAAGTCAGGTACAGATATAAGAATATCTAATATCTTAATATAATTTTCTCCGACATAAATACATGATTTAAAACTAATTCACCTTAAAATACCTCTGTAGTTCAGAATCAGTAGGTTTCCTTCCAGCATGTGTGTAATATATGAAGACATGAGACAGAAGAGTTTGACAGTGTTAAACTTCTGTGTTAGAACTTGGTAATCAATTTAGTTGCGAAAAGCATCCCATAGAACTGCTAAAGCGCTTAAACAAGCCTGAATTTTCAATGTGAAATACGTCACACGTAGAAGATGAAATTTAAAAAGTTGCATACTTTCAAGCTTTCATTCTGTTACGTCATATGGGATAACTCGTCAAACCGAGGAAACGTTTTTAGAGTGCAAAACCATGTAATACAATTTATTTGTGGCGTAAACGCAGAAACCTGTTCATGGAACTAGGTATTCTAACAAATGATTCTCAGTATATTTATTCCTTAATTAAATTTGTTCCAAATAATGTGTCTCTATTTACACAGAATAGCTCAATACAAAGCATCAATACTTGGAATACGGACACTTTACATAAAGACCTAAAATCATTTATTTGTTTCTAAAAGGAGTCCAGTATTCAGGAACACACGTTTTCGATAAATTGCCAGCAACCATTAAAAATTTAGATTCAGAACAAAGCACAGTTTAAACAGAGTTCGAAAGACTTTTTGATAGCCTACTCCTTTTACTCTATAGATGAATAACTTGACAGGGACTGTTAGACAAGTTCAACTAAAAATGTCTGTTAGATTTCAGTTTTGACAGCACTTGATCACAACAGTCAAAATTAGGTATTTTGTGTGCGATCAATTTATTGAATGGAATAACTATGCTTCATTCTGAAAGTGTGTTAATTTTGTAAATATTACCAGTTGCAGTTTACTGTAATATATTCATATATTTTGACAACCTCGTGACAAATGATAAGGGAAATGAGTGTTGTATTAAAATTTTGTTTTTTTATGTCGTACTTCCTGAAATATTCCATACCCTCGATAATCATCCCATTTTTGGGTCTAAATCTAGTGTAAAACTGATCTCGTCTTTCAGCCAATTGTGCCATAAGTTTATACTGCCTCAAATTACTCAGTATTTCTTCATTACTTATTTGATATATCTTTTTAATCCTCAGCGTTCTTCTGTATCAACACATTTCTATACCATCTGTTCCCTGCTTCTCTGAACGGCCTGTTGTACACGTACAACTTCTTTACGTGGTTACACTTCAGACAGATACCTTCAGAAAACGTTTAAATTTAGACTTCAAGTTTTTTGTCGATAGCGGTCTCAGATATACCACTGCACTGTTTGCTAAACTTGATAATCCCAAGCTGTCAGTAACACAACCAAAGTACTTTTTAAGAGGTTTTAAACACTAACTCCACCTGTTAAAAATATTTATCTTTAGAACTATCTCTCATTCTTCCTTTGTTCTCCCACCTATTTCTGTCTTCACATTCAATATAGCTTTATATTTTTGCCTGATCACCGTAAAGCTGCTTAGATTCATGGATTACTAGCTTGAATACTTTGCAATACTCTTTCTCAATGCATCAAAATTCTAATATCACAGTCGTTCCTAGATAGCGCATGCAGTTTTCTTTATGTCCCACTTGATACCTTTATTTCCTGTGTAATCCATGGGTTTTAGACTTCTATTTGATTTTAGTTATCTTTAGGAGAAAAAAAAATTATCGTATGTGTAAGTAATATTATTAATGAATGCTTTGTACTCTCCACTAAAGTCAGAAGGTTGTAAACATCTATCCAGTTCATGTCTTAACACAGTCTCCTAAAATTCTCAATTTCTGACTGATTTATCACCCTCTTGAACTCACATTGAATAGATTTTTATATGCTGACAAGTTTGAGCATTTAAAATAAGATGATGCGTCTCATGATCAGATAAACTATTTACTATGATGTGATACGTGATACGAAACTTTTTCCCAGATTCGTATAAAAAGATTTTATCAATAGAAGCCTCAGACCATTTACGTAATCTAGTGGCAGTGTTCACACTAGGAATTAAACTGAATGACACTGTTACTGATTTGAAATAATTGTTCTTTTATGATACTGTGTGATGGGCAACAGAGCCTCCAGATATTTTATTCCATGTATGTTTGCAGGTGGGAATATTCAGCCACAAAATAATTCTTAAAATTCTTGGTGAACCTTCAACTCTCCTTTATTTTGCAAAATACGCTTCGCTACTAGTTTCCATCAAATGTCCGTTACCAAGCATACACTGGCATGAACGACTTACTATAGCATAACTTCCCAAGCCGTTCATGCTAGCTTATGCTTGATAATGTTCGTTTGACCGGAACTAGTAGAGAAGCGCATTGCATAAAGTAAAGGACAGCAGAAAGTTCACCATGAATTTTAACATTTTATTCTATTCCGTCTACTCCTACATCTACTTGGGGCTCATTAGTTACCAACTGTGACAATATGTCAGATCTGTTTTCCACATTAACTAGAAAAGTTTGAGAAAGTTCTGTTCCTGTTTCTTCTATAACCTGTTGTCACTTCCCACCTCTCTCTTCCCTTCTACCCCCTTAACCTTTCCAGACTGTGTTTTGCCTTACCTAGTTTCACCTGAAGGGCGGCAATCTTCTCCTCCTGTTCCACTATCTTCGTGTGTCTACAGAAAAGCGTACAAAACACACAAGCCCTCTTTATTTCCCAATTTCCACGCCACTACGGTCACCCACCTTAAAGAAATGACAACAACCCTCACACCACACCCGGGAACTAAAATCCTAAAGAAAGTTAAACACTTCTCACACATGGCAACAAATTTAGCTTTAGGCTATATTACATAAGAATAACTTTCATACTGTTCAATCAAAAATATTAATTTTCCTAGAAAGGTTAGGCCTAAGGTTTGCATGTTAATTCAAAACTTCCAGAGAAATAAAAACTATTAAATCTGTATTGATTAAGTGAAACAAAGAATTGTGCATACACTATTTGAGCTTTTCACTTACTTCCTAACTTTTCCACTTTGGTCACTTACTAGAGTGAAATGCATAGCGTGTAAGGATACACTGGCAAGAGAGACTGTACTTTACTGAAATAACAGAGACTGTACGTTATTGAAATAACAGTGACTGTACGTTATTGAAATAACAGTGACTGTACGTTATTGAAATAACAGTGACTGTACGTTATTGAAATAACAGGGACTGTACGTTATTGAAATAATCACGTAACTTAGAGTATACGATAACGTTAACAAAACATAGGCCAAAATTCGCACCTATGAAATGCTTTCTTTTTCCGAAAAATACGCAAATAAAAGTGAGACCTTCATTAGATAACTTACAGTAGGTACTAATTTACTTATTTATGATATAATACTGCTTCAATTAATTGTTACTACATAGTTAAACACTTACCTTTACAAGAGCTATCAATGCAGACGACTCGTCAACCAAATATGTTAGTTGTACATCACAGGTCACATCCTGAAGCATCAGGGAGAAAGACTGCAAATGAGACAATGTCTGGTGGTTATACAGCTGTACAGAAAGACAAGGCTTCAATAAATGGTTCCAAGTATATGTACGTTACTGCGGTTATGCAGAAGTTAAGAGGCTTGAACAAGATAGATTCATGTTTGACTGAAGATCACAACAATAACAATAATAACGACAACACAACAAAATATGATCTGTACAATCTTCTTCTTTGTATACGACAGATGCAGGAAGAGATGAAATATGGAACGGGAAAGGTGTTACAAATCGTTCTGACCCATTTCCATAAAATTATTCCGTGATGTAGACCGCATCTACTATAAAATAATGTGTCAAAATTTCGACCACTATTGCAAATAACCTTCATGAGATTGCTTTGTTTATTAAGCAGTTTATAATCAATATGACTTGTCAACAGAAACTAGTAAGAGAATTGTTGATCAATGCCCACAGAAAGCTTCTGTTGAATAAAATATTAGGTCTGCCAGGCGGTGCAAACCAAATGATGGTTGGTACCAGAAGTTCTACACAGCGACAAAACAGTCACGCAATTTGGAATGGCTACAAAGATTTTGTGAATGGAATTTCACAATGCTACGGCTTGAACAAAGCCGTTATTAATAAGACACCAGGCACTATTCCACTGGCCTGTCCTGTCACATTTCATCAATATCCATCTATTCCCTTTACAACTGAGTAATGACTAACAGAAAGACTACTTACAAAGTAAGTATACGAATGTACAACGTGGTCCAAAAAAGGTATGAATCTGATATCCCATTAGCAGTCTTAATTTTTTTTTTTTTTTTTTTTTTTTTTTTTTTTTTTTTTTACGCATGTAACGATTCCGGTTTCGCATCTCGGTTTCTGACACGTTCGATGGCAGCTTTTTGTCGTAAGCCACCATATCCCTACATCCCTTTGTCGATGTACAACATTGGCTGAAAAGTCAGTGTTGACGCCAGAACCTTGAAAAACTTCGTTGACTCTAAGATATGAAGGTTTTTTAACCATGGAGTATCAGTAAATTCTAAATTGATTCCGGCCTAGTGGTAATAAGTATACAACGACTGTACTGAATTGTAAACAGAAGTACGGGAGTGTAGTTTTCCGTGGTACCGGAGCTTTCGCACTGGAGACGCTGCCGACTCAGTAAAAATAAACCTCTCAGTCTCCACATACTCCGGCGTCTCATTGTCTGCGGGACGAGAAATAATCGCGAGTCTGCATCACCGCGCAATGCCAGGGCCCGCGGCTTTCCAGGGAACGGTTGGTAGCCTGGGAGGCCGGTATGCGCAGATCCCAAAGTACGTCGGCTGTAGGCGTTCCCTGCCCGTCAAGAACTCGGATTGTTTACTCCGAAGCATACATACTATGGGGAAAACATATTTGTCGTTTCTATGGCTGCATCCGTTCAGTAGGTCATCTAGCTTGTGATCTGCAAGGAGTAATAGTTTTACGCAACCGGCTTTATAGAGAACATTACAAAAATATAATTCCTTAGAATCAGCTTATGTGCGTTTGCAAAACGTAACAAAGCCACCTGCAACATTTTAATACAGCAATTCACTCCGGATTCGACTCTGATTGTCTCCTTTTGTCATTACAGAATTTGGGACTGGAGAGCACAGTGTGGATTTTGCGATGATAATATACACTGCTGGAAATGTAAAAAAGAACACATTGACACCGATGTGTCAGACCCACCATACTTGCTCCGGACACTGCAAGAGGGCTGTACAAGCAATGATCACACGCACGGCACAGCGGACACACCAGGAACCGCGGTGTTGGCCGTCGAATGGCTCTAGCTGCGCAGCATTTGTGCACCGCCGCCGTCAGTGTCAGCCAGTTTTCCGTGGCATACGGAGCTCCATCGCAGTCTTTAACACTGGTAGCTTGCCGCGACAGCGTGAACGTGAACCGTATGTGCAGTTGACGGAGGGCGTATAGTGGGCATGCGGGAGGCCGGGTGGACGTACCGCCGAATTGCTCAACACTTGGGGCGTGAGTTCTCCACAGTACATCGATGTTGTCGCCAGTGGTCGGCGGAAGGTGCACGTGCCCGTCGACCTGGGACCGGACCGCAGCGACGCACGGATGCACGCCAAGACAGTAGGATCCTACGCAGTGCCGTAGGGGACCGCACCGCCACTTCCCAGCAAATTGCTCCTGGGGTATCGGCGAGGACCATTCGCAACCGTCTCCATGAAGCTGGGCTACGGTCCCGCACACCGTTAGGCCGTCTTCCGCTCACGCCCCAACATCGTGCAGCCCGCCTCCAGTGGTGTCGCGACAGGCGTCAATGGAGGGACGAATGGAGACGTGTCGTCTTCATCGATGAGAGTCGCTTCTGCCTTGGTGCCAATGATGGTCGTATGCGTGTTTGGCGCCATGCAGGTGAGCGCCACAATCAGGACTGCATACGACCGAGGCACATAGGACCAACACCCGGCATCATGGTGTGGGAGCGATCTCCTACACTGGCCGTACACCTCTGGTGATCGTCTAGGGGACACTGAATAGTGCACGGTACATCCAAACCGTCATCGAACCCATCGTTCTACCATTCCTAGACCGGCAAGGGAACTTGCTGTTCCAACAGCACAATGCACGTCCGCATGTATCCCGTGCCACCCAACGTGCTCTAGAAGGTGTAAGTCAACTACCCTGGCCAGCAAGATCTCCGGATCTGTCCCCCATTGAGCATGTTTGGGACTGGATGAAGCGTCGTCTCACGCGGTCTGCACGTCCAGCACGAACGCTGGTGCAACTGAGGCGCCAGGTGGAAATGGCATGGCAAGCCGTTCCACAGGACTACATCCAGCATCTCTACGATCGTCTCCATGGGAGAATAGCAGCCTGCATTGCTGCGAAAGGTGGATATACACTGTACTAGTGCCGACATTGTGCATGCTCTGTTGCCTGTGTCTATGTGCCTGTGGTTCTGTCAGTGTGATCATGTGATGTATCTGACCCCAGGAATGTGTCAATAAAGTTTCCCCTTCCTGGGACAATGAATTCACGGTGTTCTTATTTCAATTTCCAGGAGTGTACTTCCTAAATTTTACTTACGGACGACAACCTCTTCTCGTAACGAACCTCTTGTGTTGCCTGCATTGCCAGAACTTGTCCCGCCCAGTCCGTCTAACAACCTTCACCACAGAGTCACACCTATGTAGAACGTGGGAACTGGGGGTGACAAAAGTCATGGAGCACCTTCTAATACCGGGGTTGACCTCCTTTTCCCCGGCATAGAGCAGCAATTGGACGTGGTATGGACTCAACAAGTCGTCGGATGCCTCGTCCAGAAGCACTGAGTCTTGCTGCCTCTATAGCCGCCCATAATTACGAAAGTATTGCCGGTGCAGGCTTTTGTGTACGAACTGATCTCTCAATTATATCCCATAAACGTTCGACGCGATTCATGTAGGGGACGTGGGTTTCCAAACCTTTAGTTCGAATTGTCCAGAATGTTCTTCAAACCAATCGCTCACAATTGTTGCCCGGTGACATGGCGCATCATCATCCGTAAAAATTCCATCGTTGTTTCAGAATACGAAGTACAGGAATGGCTGCAAATTGTGACCAAGTAGCTGAACGTAACTATTTCCAGTCAATGATCGGTTCAATCGGCCCGGAGGACTCAGTCCATTTTACGTAAATACAGGTCACGCAATTATGTAGACACCACCAGCTTCCACAGTGCTTTGTTGCCAACTTTGGACTATGGTTTCGTAAAGTCTTGTACCACGTTCGAACCCTACCACCAGTTCTTACCAACTGAAATCGTCAGTCATCGGACCAGCCCACGGTTTTTCAGTCGTCTAGGATGTAACGGCCAGTAGTCCAGGAAAGGCGCTGGAGGCGATATGACGCTGTTAGCAAAGGAACTCGCGTCGGTCGTCTGCTGCCACAGATCATAAACGCTACTTTTCAGCGCACTGTCCTAATTCATACTGATTGCACACTGATTTCTGCGGGTGTTTCACGCAGTGTTGCTTATCTGTTAGCACTGACGATTTTATGCAAACGCCGCTGCTCTCGGTCTTTAAGTAAAAGCTACTGCATTGTCCATGGTGAGAGGTAATGTCTGAAATTTTTCATTCTCGGCATACTGTGGAATATTAAATTCCCTAACTATTTCCGTAGTAGAATGCCCCATGCGTCTACATTCAACTACCATTTCGAGTTCAAAGTCTGTTAATTGCCGTCGTATGTCCATAATCATATCGGAAACGTTTTCATATGAATTATCTGAGTACAAATGACAGCTTCGCCAACGCACTGCCCTGTTGTACCGTACCTTATGTACGCGTTACTATCCCCATCTGTACATGCGTATGTAGCTGTCTCATGACATTTGTCATCTCAGAATATGTGGCACATATTGCAAATCTCATATCACACTACATAGGTTCTGTTTGGGAGGTTCTGTTTGACAGCCCTGGCATCTCCGTCGGTAGCACAAGGCGAAAAAACAGTAGCATCTTCATTTAAAAAGGAATCTGGTTTCTTGTCGTTTCTAAGATGCGGAACAGAGTCACAGATGATCTGTAAAACGAAAGACTATGTATCATAGCTTTGTAGATGGATCCCGTGCAAGTTTGCTTCAAGTAATCCACGCAATCGTTGTTCACAGAGCCAGTATTGAAGTGTTGCTTCAAAAATTTGGCGTGACAGGAACGTCGTGTCACGCATTTAATTATTTTTAAGGCATTCCGGATGTGAGTTCATCATTGAAACTTCGGGAACTTATTTTCCATGATTTCCACGAATAGAAAAAACCTAAAAATTGTTGTTTCGGATTCATTTACATAATGTAGTTACACATGGAATCTGTCCGTCGTAGACCTGGTCCGCTACACTCTACTGGTTAGGTCTTGAGTGTGTTTGCTTTCATGCTAGCTGTTATTGTCTACAGTTTTTAGTTCAGGTGAATTTCACAGCACTTCCTCAGAAAACTACGAATCTCTGTGCATAGACCGCAAACCGCATTCAGAGTAAGCCAGTCTGTAATTTTTTACTCGCCTGTCAACCAATTTAAAATTCGAGACCCGGATAAATGTCTGTCTGTACGTTTTTCAATATGATCATTAGGTGAAAGTTGTGTAACTACTTCACATACTGTCACGAATAGATATTCCTCAGACTAAGTTATCTTTCGTTTACTAATACCAGCAGATGCAGCATAATACGAGTATGTAGAATCATGAATAGAAGAAACAGAACACCTGAACGACGTTCATATTCAAGGACATGTACATTATTATGTTATACAAAAATCATTAGAATTTCAGTCACCTCGGTCCATCATATTCCTCTTGTCTAACAGGCACATGATCCGCAATGGGCCAGATAACTCCTTCCATCCGTGATGCCTTCGACGCGTGTAATACGCGAATGGAAACGTGTGGTACAATCATTCATGCTGCATTCAACTGGGTCCCAAGTTCGTCTGTGACGGTTGGCACTGGGTCAGAGCACTGCACCCATCGTTTCACCATATCCCTCACATATTCGATTGGCAACAAGTCTGGTAATCTGGTGGACCAGGGCAAAAGGTTGATGCCCTGTGACACCAAGACGGCACGTGCTCGTGCATCGTTTTGGTGAAAAGGCGTCTGGGGTGTCGTGAAGAAAGGGTAAGGTTACAGGTCGCAGAATGTCGCACTGCCCTCGACACGCACCAACTGTGATTTATGGTTGTATCCAGTAGCACCTCAGAACATAAGGCTTTGAATTAGCACTGTATGTCTTGTACGAATGCAGTCACGGTGATGCCACTTGCCCTGTGTACGGCAAACCAAAAAGTGGCTATCATTTAAAAACAGAACCTGCATTTGTCCGAAGACACTATCCGATGTTATTCCTGACCCCAGTAACGTCATTCCATACACCCCATAATAATCGGGGACGACTGTTATGCGTCATAGTGTGCGATGTGTTATACCATTCCACTCTTGCGCCAAAGCCAACGACGATGCTCATACATCATGCAATGCCATTCGGATGAGGTGTCAATTTTCTCGGGGGTTCGTCTGCGTGCTGGAACGTGACTCAATTCGTAGTGTCTTACGGCCTTCCGGGAACCATTCTGCACACACCCGTTGCACTGCTGAAATACATTACTGACCATTAAAATTGCTACACCAAGAAGAAATGCAGATGCTAAACGGTTATTCATTGGACAAATATATTATACTAGAACTGACATGTGATTACATATTCACGCAATTTGGGTGCACAGATCCTGAGAAATCAGTGCCCAGAAAAACCACCTCTGGCCGTAATAACGGCCTTCATACGCATGGGCATTGAGTCAAACAGGGCTTGGATGGTGTGTACAGGTACAGCTGCCCAAATAGATTCAACACGATACCACATATCATTAAGAGCAGTGACTGGCGTGTTGTGACGCGCCAGTTGCTCGACCACCATTGACCAGACGTTTTCAATTGGTGAGAGATCTGGAGATTGTGCTGTCCAGGGCAACAGTCCAACATTTTCTGTATCCAGAAAGGCCCGTACAGGACATGTAACATGAGTTCGTGCATTATCCTTCTGAAATGAAGGCTTTCGCAGGGGTCGAATGAAGGGTACAGCCACGGGTCGTAACACATCTGAAATGTAACATCCACTGTTCAAAGTGCCGTCAATACGAACAAGAGGCGACAGACGTGTAACCAATGGCACCCCATACCATCACCCCGGGCGATAAGCCAGTTTGGCGATGACGAATAGACGCTTCCAACGTGCGTTCACCGCGATGTCGCCAAACAGGGTTGAGACCATCACGATGCTGTAAATATAGCCTGGATTCATCCGAAAAAAATGACGTTTTGCAATTCGTGCACCCAGGTTCGTCGTTGAGTACACAATCGCAGGCGCTCCCGACTATCATACAGCGTCAAGGGTAACTGCAGCCATGGTCTCCGAACTGATAGTCCATGCTGCTGCAAACGCCGTCGAACTGTTCGTGCAGATGGTTGTTGTCTTGCAAACGTCCGCAATCGCGATAGGCTACAATCCGACATTTATCAAAGTCGGAAACGTGATGGTACGCAATTTCTACTCCTCACACGATTCACCACAACAACGTTTCACCAGGCAACGCCTGTCAACTGCTGTTTGTGTGTGGGAACTCGGTTGGAATCTCTCCTCATGTCAGCACCTTGTAGGTGTCGCCACAGGCGCCAACCTTGTGTGAATGCATATCACAGCATCTTCTTCCTGTCGGTTAAATTTCGCGTCTGTAGCACGTCATCCACGTGGTGTAGCAGTTTTAATGGCCAGTAGTGTACTCCGTCCCACACCAGCGGTTATTTCCGGATGGAGGCATCAATTTCTCTCACACCAACAACGCGTCCTCTCTCAAACTCAGTGATGCGTCTGCGAGGCATCCTGCACATCTGCTCAAGTCTCGCTGATCCATTACGTTCTGTTTATAGCGACAACGACAGCCTCAGATGCGTTTTACCGATAGCTGGTGTTGCACCGCGATATCAATGTTGACCTTGAACAAGCCGAACGACCTGGTTCATATGCAAATCCTCTCTGCAGAACATACTATTTTTTTTTTTTTCTGTGGACATGAACTTCCTGTGTTTATTCATTCAAGGTGTTCTTTCTTTTTCTGAACATGACTTTTACAACCTCGGCGAACCTGTTCCGTGTTTCACTCCCATCGTCAGCAGCACGATTAAAAATATCTATTTGCAGAAGATGCATTACACTCATATGTCCTATCAGCTGACATCAAAAGTACAATGAAAGTGTAGTCAATCACAAACATCCGGCTAAGCCTCTGCGCTGCATCGCTGTCACGTGCAGCTGAGAATTAAGGCTCTAAACAGCACTTACCTTACATCGACAGGCAGGAGAAAGCAAGCACTGACACACCCGATCCGTCTTTGGTGGAAAATGATGAAACACACGTGTAAGAGGTGCCTCCGATTGTTTTCTCCAGACTGGAAAGAGATAGAAATGCGCATTGTTTTAAAATGAGGCCGCGTTCATTGTCAATACATCCCAGAGATGGCCGCACCGTAGGGCAGTTGGAATTTTACAGCCAGCGGCGAGAATGAGAACTGTTTTAAATACTTAAAATGGCGACGTTTTCCTTACTTTAAAAGCGTGCAATCATTCGTTTTCTGAATTTGCGTGGTGTGAAACCAATTGAAATTCATCGACAGTTGAAGGAGACATGTAGTGATGGAGTTATGGATGTGTCGAAAGTGCGTTCGTGGGTGCGACAGTTTAATGAAGGCAGAACAGGGTGTGACAACAAACCGAAACAACCTCGGACTCGCACAAGCCGGTCTGACGACATGATCGAGAAAGTAGAGAGAATTGTTTTGGGGGATCGCCGAATGGCTGTTGAACAGAACGCCTCCAGAGTTGGCATTTCTGTGGGTTCTGTGCACACAATCCTGCACGACGACCTGAAAATGCGAAAAGTGTCATTCAGGTGGGTGCCACGAATGCTGACGGACGACCACATGGCTGCCCGTGTGGCATGTTGCCAAGCAATGTTAACGGGCAACGACAGCATGAATGGGACTTTCTTGTCATCGGTTGTGACAATGGATGAGACGTGGATGCCATTTTTCAATCCAGAAACAAAGTGCCAGTCAGCTCAATAGAAGCACACAGATTAACCGCCACCATAAAAATTCCGGGTAACCGCCAGTGTTGAAAAAATCTATGTTCTGGGACAGCGAGGGCGTAAACTTTACCCATTGCGTTCCAAAGGGCACTACGGTAACAGGAGCATCCTACGAAAATGTTTTGAAGAACAAATTCCTTCCTGCACTGCAACAAAAACGTCCGGGAAGGGCTGCGCGTGTGCTGTTTCACCAAGACAACGCACCCGCACATCGAGCTAACGTTACGCAACAGTTTCTTAGTGATAACAACTTTGAAGTGATTCGTCATGCTCCCTACTCACCTGACCTGGCTCCTAGTGACTTTTGGCTTTTCCCAACAATGAAAGACACTTTCCGTGGCCGCACATTCACCAGCCGTGCAGATATTGCCTTAGCGATTTTCCAGTGGTCAAAACAGACTCCTAAAGAAGCCTTCGCCGCTGCCATGGAATCATGGCGTCAGCGTTGTGAAAAATGTCTACGTCTGCAGGGCGATTACGTCGAGAAGTAACGCCAGTTTCATCGATTTCGGGTGAGTAGTTAATTAGGAAAAAATCGGAGGCCTCAGAACTTGAATGCACCTCGTACAAAGAGTCTCAAGCAGCATTAATATGTTTCATTATGTCGCTGAGGATGACCGGTACTAGTTCCGAATGCACGTAAATAAATATCAATGTTGAGCAACTTTAGTACAAATTATAGCAGAAATTATCTTTATTCAACGTATTACAGCAGCTCAGAACCCGTGTATCGCAGTTCTGGCCTAAAAGAGTATTATAAAACGAATATTTTCTTGCAAAACAATCTCATAGGACACCGGCACATAAAATTCAAATCAGCTGGTCAAAAACAACTAGAATCGGAAATACTTAGTCGCCTCCTTTATTACTGACAAATATCGAGTTAATGTAGCAAAATCTTGGTAATGCTTAAGAGCAGAGCAGAAAAGTTTCTTACACTTCCTGTCTTTCGTAGATCTTTTTTTTATTTTTGATCGGTTTCAACCCCTCATCGAAAGCATATACAAAAATCCTGAGACCTTGATGAGAAAAGAAAAAAATTAAAACTTCTTAATTGAGACGTGTAAGAACCAACTCGCTATTTACTGGAATTATCTGTGTTATTACTAAGAAACAGATGTCATAATGCTTGGAAACTTTCAACGGATTAGTGAATTACTGTGCCCTACATTTCGCGTTTATTGTCTTCTGTCTTTTCTCCCAATAACTCTGAGAAGTCCATGTAGCCTCCCGTCACGTATTATGTGTAATTTAATCTGTCGGACGAGTGCCCGCATCTCGTGGTCGTGCGGTAGCGTTCTCGCTTCCCACGCCCGGGTTCCCGGGCTCGATTCCCGGCGGGGTCCGGGATTTTCTCTGCCCTTGTGATGGCTGCGTGTTGTGTGATGTCCTTAGGTTACTTAGGTTTAAGTAGTGCTAAGTTCTAGGGGACTGATGACCATAGATGTTAAGTCCCATAGTGCTCAGAGCCATTTGAACCATTCTTTTTGTCGGACGAGTAAATGACTCCGAAAACGTGATTCAAACTCCGTTCTATTATCCTCCCACTGCAGCAGAACTACTCGATGAACAAAGCTTATACTGCAAATAAAAAAGTGTGCACAGTTACAATGATTTAATCTTAAACTGAGGTACATTGGTATCTCTGTGATAGTACTGTGGAAGTATTAGCAGTATTTCCAACGATTACGTTATTAAACTGTGTCTAATGCCTGGCTTCAGTAGGTCTTAATAACGTCCTGGTAACCAAATTAAATGATGAGGAATTCACGGTATACGGTAGAGTAGGGAATTCAATACGACTGGCAGGTTTCCAATTAGAATTAATTACTCTCTGCGGCCTTCTCGTTTTTCACAGTAGCGCTCTCCGGAGATACGTACGTTTGCGAGAACCACCTGTCAGGGAATAAAACTGGCAATATCCTGTTTCGTTTCTCCATTCGGGATTCTGATGAAACATTAGGGATAAATTTGAAACAGTTCCAAAGCTGCTTTTAATTTTTTTGTTTTAATGCAGTAGCTTCAAATGCTGCGACGTAGTTGTGAGTATAAGTAGTGTTCTAGAAAGTGTAGAGTAAGTTTTTATTTCCGCCTGTAATTATAAAACTGTTAGTCCTTAGACCTGCGATGATCTCCAGCAAAATATAAGAATACCAAACACAACTTAGCGAAGAGTCTACATAGTAAAAGAAGAAATCGTAGACTTGGAAATCACGCGCTTAAAATATGATGAAACATATCTGTTTTAAAACATGTTCCAATACATAATGAAGCCACAACGGCACCATCAAAAATATCAGCTTAGGACCGTCGCTCATTTTGACAGTATGTTCTAAGCCAGGCAACAGTACCGACAGAGTCATCCTGTTAACGGGATTACTGTTTATAACAAACTAAGGTACAGTAACCATACAATATGTTTTTGCAGTAAGCTTGTTAGGTTTCACTACCTTAAGCCTACAAGTATTAGTCAATTCTACAGTTGTACGAACTGCAGTAAAATAAGTGTACAATAGATCAAAACTATCGGGGTCTTATAAGGAGCGTAAATTATTACAGTAATAAAGTACGATAAATTAAAAACACGAATATATTTAAATTTTAAAAATGTGCTTTTTAAACACTCCTGCGTTGATTTTAGATTAAAAAACAACATGCACAAGAACAAGCGTAAGAAGCTAACAAAATTAAGTAAGAATGATAAAATAACTACAGAAAGAAGCCAAATGAATGAAACAAATAACTGGAGTATGTAATTAGCGCCTTCACTTCGCGTAACCATCGAAATGTAGCATAGGCGAGAAGTGGTAGGCGGAACTTAATCGCCAGATGGCATCTCGTACCCCACAACATTCAGTGCCAAGAAAAGAATCATGGAACATTTTATTAATCAATTAATAAGATCACATTGTTAATGAAATGCATTATATAAACAGATAATGGTCATCCACGAGTGTAACATGATCAACGTAAGGAAATGGGACAAAGTGTGTAATGCGCTCTATACTAGGTAACGACAAGGCAAGAGATATGTAAGACAGGCTTTCAGTGGTTAGTATAAAATAAAACAAAATAGTCATTTACAATGCATGTTGTGTCTCGTGTTTTACTTTTATGACCTTAAAGTTGCTGTAAAAATCGTCTCTCTTCATAGGAAATTACGTCACTGTCATTTATCAGGCATGCACTGTATCAAGATATCGTAGCCTATTTTGACGATAGTTATGTATCCATTGCGCACACGCATTTTCATATGCAGCTGAAGATGGGATATATGCCCTGAAACCGGGTAGTGCTTCCCTTAGGTAGAAACAAATCATTTTTAAAACTGTAGCGGATTTTATGATAGTCTGCTCAAACAAATTGAGAACACAGCCTTCTGTTTTCTTTGGAGAATGCAAATAAAAAGATGGCCAGCGCTGAATCTCTTATCATTGGCTGAAATAAAACGAATTCATCCTAAAAAAAATAAAGTATGTCGTAGGTAATTTATTCTACCAATAACATGTTACATCACTCGTGACATACACTTGTTGCCTACTCGACAATATATATAAGTCGTAGGTACAATGAGAATAGTTCTAAATAATTTCGCTATCGAAGTAATGTGTTGAAGAAACACTAGTGTGTTGCATCTGTGATTACATAATTTCGTTTCGAACAGACTCGCTGTAGCTAAATGACTTTTTCCGAGAACCCGTTTAGCAGTAGATAACCGTCGCTTTTTGAACGCTAAGAGAGATACTCATTTAATAAATTGCACATCCTAGTCGAATAGTTAGTTTCCATGGATTTGAGTTAGATCACTGTCGTTCATGTTCTTTGCCATCCTTTACACTTTTTGACTTCCGCATTATTATTTTCCACGCTGTCAGTTGTGTATAGTCTGAACTGCTATTCACATTTTTATTTTTTAAAACATACACTTCTTAAAGCATATCTCACTAAACAACCATCAGAATCTGCCGGATAAGCGGAACAGTCAGAATTAATATTTATACAAGTATTACGATAGTAATAAAGTTATAGACTACGATGAAAACAAGCCACGATTAAAACCACGAAACACTGTACCTTGTAGATTCATATGTACATTTGGACTTTGACTACGTATGTACAGGTTGGTTACACTTAAACTTTCTCAAATTATTTACCGAATGGGTACCCTACTCCATAGAAATGGTGGCCAGACAGCGTGCTGGATGATTTGGTTTGTTAGTAGTGTTAGTGTCCTGACTTGCCGCTAGGCCCAGTACTGGAACGATGACATAGAGTTGAAACACGAGGACCGATGTGGATTACACCTGCAGACAGTCAACACTGCTCTGGACAAGGTGTGCAGTGCATTACTCGTAATACTGTTTTATCAAAACAACAGCACTAGTGCTGCTGCTCTGTGGCAGTATCGACGCATTAAAGGAAAACGTAGAGGTCCTCTTTTCCTATAGGCTTTCAAATACGTGATCCAGAAGTTGGAATTAACTTCCAATTTGGGACCAGCTGCTGGGAGAGCACGACGGCCAATTAGAGATCAGAAATGATCTTCGTATACTCGCTTTAAACTCGGCGGCGAGTCCTGGGCCGTCATCTCGGAACTCTGACGAATGGAGTCTTCGAGCACACGGAGACAGTCTCCTCCGCTGCGTGTTTAGTCGCTCAGAAGTCGACTCGACTCGCTCATGAAGAAGAGTAAGTGTACGAATCCGGAAGTATAGCCATTTAGAAAGAAATCTCCTGCCGTTAAACTGGAAATTACTGTTCATTTATTGCACACAATTATAATTTGACTGTAAAGCCATTCTCAAGTGCAAGCTAAAATGTCACAAAATGTTCGACCTGCCAAAATAATAGAAGCAAGTTATGTACCAGTATAATGTCTGATGGGTTAGCAGTGGATATTTTTCCGTTACTGCATACATTTACTTACATGAAACGTACATGAAATATTTTAATATGTGATATCTATTCAGAGTATATCTAACAATTACGTTGAAATACACACACTTTCCAGGCGTTTACCCACTCTGTAATGACTCTATCCGAATACGTGACGTTAGGATGAAGTTAATTGTATAAACTACGATTAATTATAAAATAAATTACAGAAATGAAAGACAAGATACGCAACCCGCTGCTGGTCCACCAACGCATGTTACTGTTGTCAAAGGAATACAGAAATAGCGCGCTTTTTGTCGCAGGGATACAACAGTGACGTTGCTCTGTGCCCACTTTTAGTTTGAGGGAGTATATACACTAGGTGATCCAAAGCATCCGGACACCCCGAAAACATACGTATTTCGTATTATGCGCATTTTGTTGCCACCTACAGCCAGGTACTCCTATCAGCGACCTTAGTACTCATTAGACATCGTGAGAAAGCGGAATGGGGTGCTCTGCGGCCTTCGAACGTCGTCAGGTGATAGGGTGTCATTTGTGTCATACGTCTGTACACGAGATTTCCATACTCCTAAATATCCCTAAGTCCACTGTTTCCGATGTGATAGTGAAGTGGAAACGTGAAGGGGCACGTGGAGCACAGAAGCATGTAGGCCGACCTCGTCTGTTGACTCACAGAATCCGCCGACAGTTGAAGAGCGTATAATTTGTAATAGGCAGGCATCAATCCAGACCATCACAAAGGAATTCCAAAGTGCATCAGAATCCACTGCAAGCACTATGACAGGAAGTAGGTTCATGGTCGAGCGGCTGCTCGTAAGCCGCACATCACACCGGTAAATGATAAACGACGCCGCACTTGGTGTAACGAACGTAAACCTCGGACGGTTGAGGAGTGGAAAAATTTTGTCTAGAGTGACGAATTACGGTACAAAACTTGTCGAATGCTCGGTAAACGTCATCCGCCAGCGTGTACAGTACCAGCAGTGGAATTCCTAGGCGGGGGTGTTAGGGTGTGGTCGTGTTTTTCACGGACTGGCTTATATCCCTCGCTGTTTTGCGTGGCAGTATCACAGCACAGACCTACATTGATGTTTTAAACACCTTCTTGTTTCCCACTATTGGATCAATTCGGGGTGGCAATTGCATCTTTCAACACCATCGAGCACCTGTTCATAATGCACGACCTGTGGCAGGTAACTTCCCTATAATGGACTGGCCTGCACAGAGTCCTGACCTGAATCCTAAAGAACACATTTGGGATGTTTTCGAAAGCCGAGTTCGTGCCAGGTCTCATCTACCGACATCGATACCCCTACTCAGTGCACCACTCCGTGAAGAAAAGGCTGCCATTTCCCGCCAAGAAATCTTCCAGTACCTGATTAAACGTATGCTTGCGTGAGTGAAAGCTGTCATCAAGGCTAAGGGTTCGCCAACACCATATTGAATTCCCACATTACCGATGGAGGGCGCCACGAACTTGTAAGTCATTCTCAGCCAGGTACCCAGCTACTTTTGATCACATAGTGTAAGATTTCTCACTCTGAATGTGGATTACGGAAGAATACAACCATTTATTTTACTGGATTAAATTTGAAAGTTTTTGGTCTGAAACGTGAACTAATAGCGTCAAACTCACTCCAGATATCATTCCTCCTCTAATAGAACACATTTTCAATTGTGTACTTTGCATCAATTAACTTTCGTTTTACATACCTCCAGAGTCTCACAAACACAGCTTCGTTAAAGACCGTCTGATCCCGACAATCGGTCATTTCTCCTTGTCAGAGTTTCTTCAAAGCTGCAAGATGCTGTGCTCAGCAGCTCGTGGTCGTGCGGTAGCGTTCTGGCTTCCCGCGCCCGGGTTCCCGTGTTCGATTCCCGGCGGGGTCAGGGATTTTTCTCTGCCTCTGCCTCATGCTGACTGCTCAACCTCTGTGCCATCAATAAAACAGGACAAGCGTTACACTCTAGTCTACTTCAGTAAGAGAGAACGAGTCGACGATTGTCAAGCGACCACAGGGCCATTGTTCGTCAGACTCGTCATACTCTCTGGACAACAGCGCAATGAAGGAAGCTCGTTAGCACTAATGCAGCAGCGGCGCCGTGGTATGTGAAGAATGTAGCCCGAAAAATGGACTTGTACGGCATTCCGTTTCTGATCTCTATAGCCATCGGCGTCACAAACTGATGAAGATCATACTGTTGCCATGGCTCCGAATGCCGGACGCAATGTGCGGCTGTCACGGCAGCTGAACATTCCAGGGTCCTCAGTTCGAAAATATTAAGTCTTCCTTGTCCGCTGTGAGATTCTTCAGTGGATACAGGAGCGAGGAACATATTCCGTTCAAGAATAGGGAATTCAAATATTCATTTATTCTACATGTAATATCAAACAGTAAAATTAGCAGCGTCAGCTGGTAACAGTAGATTTTAAAGTAGAAGTGATTACAGAAACAAAAGGCTTATAAATCTGTTACTTTTCAATACAATGTTTGCCGGACGTTGTGGCCAAGCGGATCTAGGCGCTTCAGTCTGGAGCCGCGCGTCCGCTACCGTCGCACGTTCGAATCCTGCCTCGGGCATGGTTGTGTGTGATGTCCTTAGGTTAGTTATATTTAAGTAATTTTAAGTTCTAGGGGACTGATGACATCAGATGTTAAGTCCCTTAGTGCTCAGAGCCAATTCAATGTTTATTAAGAATATGTCGGGCACTCTCCACTATGAAAGTCTGTAAATGTCGTTGAACTGGCAAACACGGAAAGGAGGCCAGTGCATGAATGATCGAACTTACCGCCGCACTGGAGCTCTGGTAAAGGGATGCTTGCATCTCATTGGCACCGACGTAATCGTTCATGGCAGCATTCTCGTGCCGCAGACGAGGCGCGCGTATTTGAAAATGTGGCTACCGGATAGCTGTCGATATCGCAGAAAAGTGCAGGGGACAACAGTGAAATGGTATCTATACCGCGGTTTCAGGCTATGCTTGATGCAGATGGTTGTCGCTCTGAGCAACGTTTGTGCACTGTAGCGTAAACATAGTAACAATTATGAAATATGAAATATGAAAATTAAAATATGTTCGTTACAATGTATTTTATTCGTCACTTCTCTTCTGAATGTCCTTAAAAATGTTTCGGCAAAGTTTCGTTCTCCTTAGATCACTCGTTTTTCATGGAGAAGCCTCCCAAATAGCAAAAGTTTAATTAGGACGAATCTGTATATGCGAATTGATAAGGTACAGCGAATCGAGGTTTTAAATGTGGAAGGTTTTGTTCTTAATCTATAAATGTATTGTTGTAATAGTTGTAGGAATATTACTTCTGTTAATGTGAGTGGTGCAGATGGTGGCTCTGGCGAAAAGCGCTAAGGATTATAATACACACATCAAAAACTGTTTTGCATCACTCCGGTTCGCAAAACTCCTGAAGGTAGACGTTGACTGTGGATATAGTATCACAGACACAGTCCCTTTGACTGTTCACAAATTTCCTAAACCCGCTCAAAGATGTATACAACCATGCATGAGCAGTACTTGTCAGACGTAT
Source organism: Schistocerca gregaria (assembly GCF_023897955.1). Taxonomy (NCBI): domain Eukaryota; kingdom Metazoa; phylum Arthropoda; class Insecta; order Orthoptera; family Acrididae; genus Schistocerca; species Schistocerca gregaria. Next base: position 349,289,844 of record NC_064922.1, on the reverse strand, counting down.
GGGGTCCGACAGCCAATCATTTCCAGTTATTCCACCAGGAAGGAGGTACACGGCTGGTGCCGTCTGTAGTTCAACCATGACTAGACGGCCACTACCGCGGTTGGATCGCAACCGCATTGTTACTTTGTGACAGGGCTCTCAACAAGGGTATTATCCAGTGGTCTCGGAGTGAACCAAAGCGATGTTGTTCGGACATGGAGGAGATGCAGAGAGTCAGGAACTGCCGATGACATGCCTCGCTCAGGGTTACTGCTGCAGTGGATAACCGCTAACTTTTGATTGTGGTTCGAAGGAACCCTGACAGCACCACCACCATGTTCAATAATGCTTTTCCTGCAGCCACAGGACGTCGTGTTACGACTCAAACTGTGTGCAGTAGGCTGCATGATGCGCGACTTCACTCCCGGCGCCCATGGCGAGGTCCATCTTTACAACCAGAGCACCATGCAGCGCGGTACAGATGGGCCCAACAACATGCCGAATGGACCGCCCAGGATTGGCATCACGTTCTCTTCACCGATGAGTGTCGCATATGTCTTCAATGACAATCGTCGGAGACGTGTTTGGAGGCAACCCGGTCAGGCTGAACGCCTTAGACACACTGATCAGCGAGTTCAGCAAGGTGGAGGGTCCCTGCTGTTTTGCGGTTACGTGAATGCCATCCTCCGACCGATAGTGCAACCATATCGGTAGCATATTGGCGAGGCATTCGTCTTCACGGACGACAATTCGCGCCCCCATCGTGCACACCTTGTGAATGACTTCCTTCAGGATAACGCCATCGCTCGAATAGAGTGGCCAGAATTTTCTCCAAACATGAACCCTATTGAACATGCCTGGGATATATTGAAAAGGGCTGTTCATAGATGACGTGACCCACTAACCACTCTGAGGGATCTGCGACGAATCGCCGTTGAGGAGTGGGACAATCTGGATCAATAGTGCCTTGATGAACTTCTGGAACGTATGCCACCTCGAATACAGGCATGCACCATTGGAAGAGGACGTGCTACTTGGTATTAGAGGTACCGGTATGTACAGTGGTCTGGACCACCACCCCTGAAAGTCTCGCTATATGGTGGTACAACATGCAGAGTGAGGGTTTCATGAGCAATGAAAAGGGCCGAAATGATGTTTATGTTGATCTCCATTCCAATTTTCTGTACAGGTTCTGAAGCTCTAGGAACCGAGGTGATGCAAAACTTTTTTGTTGTGTTTATATGTAAATAGCGATTAAGAGGGATAATTATAATGACAAGCGATAATGAGCGTAGAGAAAGTTTATATTTAAAGCCAAAGTCGTGAACAGAGTTAAGTGGTATTGGTTCGTTACATTGGTAGTCAGGGGGCCACCATGGGGAGGGGAGGGGGAACAGTGTTAACAGATTCAAATGGTGGTAAATTGCAGTAGTTGCAAGTGACGCAGACAAAAAGAAACTCGCCCTGTGGGAACTAACGTTGAAACCGACGTTAAATTATTCTTCATACTAATGAATACACTGAAGAGCCTAAGACACTGGTACACCTGCCAAATGCCGTGTAGGGCCCCAGAGAACACGCAGAAGTGCCGAAAGACGAGGTGGCATGGACTCGCCTAATGTCTGAACTAGTGCTGGAGGGAACTGATACCATGAATCCCGCAGGCCTGTCCATAAATCCGTAAGAGTGCGAGAGGGTGGGGAAGTCTTCTGAACAGAACGTAGCAAGGCATCCCAGATACACTCAATAATGCTCGTTTCTGGGGAGTTTGGTGGTCAGAGTAAGTGTTTAAACTCAGAAGAGTGTTCCTGGAACCACTCTCCTTTAATTCTGGACGTGTGGGATGGAAGTGTGGGGTGTCGCATTGTCCTGCAGGAACTGACGAAGTCCGTCGGAATGCACGATGGACAGGAATGGGTGCAAGTGATGAGACATGATTCTTACGTACGCTTCACCTGTCACAATCGTTTCTAGACGCGTCAAGGGTCCCATGTCATTCCAACTGCACACGCTCCACAACATTATAGAGCCTAAACCGGCTTGACCAATCCCCTGCTGACATGCAGGGTCTACGGATCCATGAGGTGGTCTATATAACCATACTCGTACGTCCACCCGATGCGATTTGAAACGAGACTCGTCCGAGCAGGCAACATATTTCCAGGCATCGACAGTCTAACGTCTGTGTTGAAGGGCGCAGGCGAGGCGTAAAGCTTTGTGTCGGGCAGGTATCAAGGGTACACGAGTGGGCCTTTGGCTCCGAAATCCATATCGATGATTTTACATTGAATGGATCGAGCACTGAACCTCATTGATGGCCCAGCTTCAAAATCTGCAGCAGTTTGCAGTAGGGTTGCACTTCTGTCACGTTCTCTTCAGTCGTCGGTGGCGATCTTGCAGGATCTTTTACTGGCCGCAGCGATGTCGGAGTTCCGAAGTTTCACTGGATTTTTGTTACTGACGGTACGCTCGTGAAATGATCATACATGAAAATCCCCACTCCATCGCTACTTCGGAGATGCTGTGTCCCATCGCTCGTGCGCCGGCTATAATGCCACGTTCTAATTCCCTCAAATCTTGATAACCTGCCATTGTAGTAGCAGTAACCGATCTAACAACAGCGCCAGACACTTGTCGTCTTACACAGGCCCTGCTGACCGTAGCGCCGTATTCAGCCTGTTTAATCTCTGTATTTGTATTCGCATACTTACACGAATTTCATTGGCGCTTCAATGTATATCGACAACTAACATATTCCATGATGAAATATTTTGGCAAATGGAATCGCCTATAAACGACTCATATTCTTACATTAACATTCAGTAAAACTTACTTCCGCTCCTAAACCCAGGATTTTGTATAAACCCTGTTTCTCCGAAATGGCCTCAAAAGTACTAATAATTCGATTTGTTACTTACTGGTATATCGCCGTCCCGGAAACACGTCGTAATAAACCACGAAAGACGTGACAGTCAAGTTTTATAGGTGTCATAAAATTGTAATGTTCTTTTAGCACATCGGTCCATAAATTTCTGTAAGTGTAGAAGGTACCGAAATTTCTGAAGTGGAATCAATAAATAATATGGAAACGTTACTTCGTACGAACGAGGATAGGGTGTCAAGATGAAGTACTAAACAGAAAAAAATCTTTAAGGTCGGAGCTAAAGGAGTTACTAGCGACAGACGTAAAAAGATACTCACATCACCTCACCGCGTTACGGAGAAACAAAACATTGTTTTCATTTTGGTAGAGCTAATTTCTCAGGAATAAGAACCTACGGTTTTCAAAGTACCTTGTTCTTTTCCTAAAAATAACGTTCGTGGCTACATTCTACTTTTTATGCTGTACACTATACATTTCCTAGTAACATATTTTATCTTTGTATTCACAGAAATTGTGTAGCAATTGGCTTAGGTTTATGACGGGTATTTCTCAAAACGCGACTGCTGTCCTGTCTAAATTACACTCGGCTTTATATAGATGACGTTTTTGTACGGCAATATTTATTGAACTTTGTAAAGGTAAAACCATTAACGATATTCATTTGCGAAGAAATCGACACTATGCAAACTCTTTTGATCCTAGAAGTGGTAGCCTACAAATTTCTTACCAGCCTTGTTATCAAGAAAGGCGGAGACACCTACTGTTCCTGTTTTCTTGTCGAACCTTATTAATGTTACTTACAAAGTGCCACCATCGTACTTCTCCAGTAACGTGAGACAACATGTCAATACAACCGTAATTGTTTTCAGGGTTCTGCCCCTGAAATCATCGTTCATATATTCCGTATAAGAGTATCATATTGCGAAATGAAGAAATGAAGTTTAGAATGCCCGCGATCCGTCATAACAGAGATCAACTTCGGAGTCCTAATTCAGTGAAAGAAGGCTACGACCATGCGTTCGTGATGACATTCTCCTGAAATGATTTACAGAAAATTGAAAATAGCAGTCCGTGGTCAGGGATTAGAACTTTCGCCCTTCAGTACTTGTCTCCAAATCCCTAACTGGCATGGAGAAAGTATATTCATCATGCAGCAACGGCATGGAACATGAGAGCACCAGGTACTTGGGTTCCAATACAGTAAGGTTTTGGTTTTATTTTCCAGAGGTCTACACAAAGGAAATTTGGCACAATGTTTTAAAAGACGTATTCCAGTAAATGTAATACAGTTGAAACAAAACCCTCTGAAACAACCTCAAGTTAAAGTAAATAAAAAATTGTTTTAGGTACCTTGACCATTACAGTTACAGTTTGAACTAAGGAACTAAAATTATCAAAGCAGTTTTAAAGCCAATAAAACAATGAAGTAACACACACTACTGGCAATTAAAACTTCTACACCACGACGTTGATGTGCTACAGACGCGAAATTTAACCGACAGGAAGGAGATGCTGTGATATGCAAATGCCTAGCTTCTCAGAGCAGTTGACCAGCGTTGCCTGCTGAAACGTGGTTGTGATGCCTCGTGTAAGGAGGAGAAATGCGTACCATCACGTTTCCGACCTTGATGAAGATCAGATTGTAGCCTATCGCGATTGCGGTTTATCGTATTACGACAATGCTGCTCGCATTGGTCGAGATCCAATGACTGTTAGCAGAATATGGAATCGGTGGGTTCAGGAGGGTAATACGGGACGGCGTGCTGGATCCCAACGACCTCGTATCACTAACAGTCGAGATGACAGGCATCATACCTGCGTAACTGTAACATATTGTGCAGCCACGTCTCGATCCCTGAGTCAACAAATGGGGACGTTTGCAAGACAACAACCATCTGCACGAACAGTTCGACGACGTTTGCAGCAGCATGGACTATCAGCTCGGAGACCATGGCTGCTGTTACCCTTGACGCTGCACCACAGACAGTAGCGCCTGCTATAAAGGATTCTTTGAAAAAAAAATTCTTTACTACTACTACTACTAGGCTAATTACTGTTTAGCTCTACAGGACCTTTATATTGATATGTTTCCCACACCACCTTGTATTGCCTTTCTATGTGTGTGAGTAACTGTATGTTCACTGTTGTGGGTAAATACAAACAGCGTACACAGGACGATGTGTGAAACTGATAACGATTACACGCTTCCGCTGTTGTAGAAATCTGCTCCAGCTGCTGCAGATACCATGTTGAGCTGAAAGTGGTAACTAAAGTACGGAGAAATATTCTTCGAGGCTCTGTTACATAGCAAATAGAATTGCTTTCAGTTCTGAGAAATGTCCATGTACAAATGTGGAATTGAATGATCCATGAATTGACTTCTTTTCCGAAGAAAGCATCGAACTATTTCACTGGAACTGAACGCTCCCTTTGGAACTGTTCTCAGGCTGTACCTTCTTGACATGAACAATATTTTATTGTTCTATTAACTGAGTTCGTTCCATATACACATATATTTTACAATGTGAATCAAATACTCGTTATGGCGTCGATTTTTACATCACAAGAATGGCTCTCTTCTTGTAAAATTACTCTTAACAAGTACAAAAGCTCTGTATCCTAAGAATAATTATGTGAGCTCTGACCGCCACAGAGTAATAAACAATATATATATCTCTCTCTCTCTCTCTCTCTCTCTCTCTCTCTCTCTCTCTCTCTCTCTCTCTCTCTCTCTCTCCCTCTCGCTCTCTCTCGCACTGTCACAGCAAGTTACGGTGCATGATACATCATTTTGCCATTCGTGCACAGAGGTTCCTCGTTGAGTACACCATCGCAGTATGCCATTTTTTCGGATGAATCCACGTTCCGTTTATAGCATCGTGATGGTAGCATCCGTGTTTGGTGACATCGCGGTGAACAACCATTGGAAGCGTGTATTCGTCATCGCCATACTGGAGTATCACCTGGCGTGTTGGTATGGGGTGTCATTGGTTACACGTCTCGGTCACCTCTTGTTCGCATTGACGTCACTTCGTACAGTGGACGTTACATTTCAGATGTGTTACGACCCGTGGCTCTACCCTTCATTCGATCCCTGTGAAACCCTACATTTCAGCAGCATAATGCCCGACCTCATGTTGCAGGTCCTGTAATGGCCTTTCTGGATACAGAATATGTTCGTCTGCTGCCCCGGCCAGCACATTCTCCAGATCTCTCACCAATTGAAAACGTCTGATCAATGGTGGCCGAGCAATTGCCTCGTCAGAATACGCCAGTCACTACTCTTGATGAACTGCGGTATCGTGTTGAAGCTGCATGGGCAGCTGTACCTGTACGCGCCATCCAAGCTCTGTTTGACTCAATGCCCAGGCGTATCAAGGCCTTTATTACGGCCAGATGTGGTTGTTCTGGGTACTGGGTTCTCAGGATCTATGCACCCAAACTGCGTGAAAATGTAATCACATGTCAGTTCTATAATAATATATTTGTCAATGACTACCCGTTTATCATCTGCATTTGTTCTTGGTGTAGCAATTGTAATGGCTACTAGTGTAAATTACAACTCATGTACTTGGTTTCTACGAAGATTGATAAACATGTTTCCAAAGCAATAACTATTCATAATCAGACCCCATGGTGGCAAAGACGTCCAACCAACACACCAGTTAAGCTGGCTCCGTAAGGAGGCGTGTGAGCTTTACGAGTTCCATAAAAATACCACTAGAACCACTGGGTCACTTGACTACAACATACATAAAGGAAAGTTACGCATGTGCCGTACACTCAAATGCATGAGAAATATAGTCCGATATTTTCTACCGTCTACGAACCCTAGGGGTTGATCGATGAGAAGATACGGAAAAAAAGATTTAAGGAACTTAAGGCCGGGAATGCGCTGGAGGCCATTCATTTATCCACACTTAGTTACAGAGACTGCTGTCTAATATGCGCTGTACCATCCAGCCACAGTTACAGTATGCGCTGAAAATTGTTTCCATATGTCGCAACGCATGCGTGCATACACCGTTGCATGTTCTGTCTCACAGGCCAGGCTGCATCCCAACAGCGTGAAAACAGCTTCAAATAACGTTCTAGTGTCTCCATATCTGGATGGACCAAAAATCGTACTGGCTGAGATCTGGTGAATGAAAAGGCTATGCAACTGGATCCCCGCATCGTCCGTTCCGTCGACTAGGAAAAACACGATTGAGATGCGTTCGGACGTTAAAGGCGAAGTGGCTGGTGCATCATCATGTAGCAGCCACATAACCCTTAGAAACTTCAATGGCGCTACTTCCAGCATTCGAGACAAAGTCATCCGCAAGAAACGCCGTTACTTCAGGCCTGTTAAAATACAGTTGCCAATTATCCCGGCCCAAACATTACGGCTGCATCGATGCTGATGATTCACTGTCACCATTTCATTGGAGTTCTGGATACTACCCGATACCCCACAGAAGACCGTTATGAAAGTTGAGGATACCACTCCTCCATAAAGGTGAGCTCATCTGTGAACAGGATGTGTGACGCAAATCCCGGATTGTGGTTGCCTGGTGAAGAAACCAATGGCGAAACTGCTCCCAACGTAGGAAGTCTGTCGCTAGTGAGTCCTGCATACCCTGTTAAGTGATAATGGTAGTATTAATTGTCATGGAGAATGTTCCACACGGTCGTCTGAGTTACCCTATATTGGCGGGCCAACTGCCTGGTACTGACACGGCAGTCGCCTTCCACGATATTAACCGCATTTTCCTCCAAGTCTGGTGTTCGAACATCTCTCGTACGTCCTTCATGATTTCCTGCTTGCAAAACTACCCAGTCTCAGATAAATGGCGAAACGCTGTTGCGAACATTAATGCTGTGGTTGTTGTTGGTGGTGATATCGTCGCCATTTGCATTTTCGTAAGTAAATAATACGTCTGCAAGCTCTCAATTTTAATGCGGAACCACTGTGTACAACGTTGTATCACAAGATAGGTGAACCGGACGGTGTACTACTAATTACTATGTCAGGTGAGGGCGCTAGGGCATGACGTATGAAGAACAGAACCACCCTGTAGGAGGAAACCATGCATACTGTAACAGTGGTTGCGTGGTACAGTGCGTATTAGACTGCAGTCTCTGTAACTAAGTGTGGTTGAATGAATGGTTTCTAGCGCGGACACCATGCATTTCCGGACATAAGTTATTAGACGCTTTTTGTTTCGTGTGCTCTCATCGATCAATCCCTTAAGTTTTACAAGGTGGAAAAAAATCACCCTATGTAACCACTCGATTGAGGTTAAAGAATGAAATGCATGCCAAGAATAATTACTAGTTAATCTGTGCTTGGCAACGCACTGGACTTAACAATTCGAAGGAACGAGTATCATCAGTATGTGTAACATCAATGCCTAGTTGGCTCGTACTTAACGTCGACAGACCTTCTGGAAAGTAACCATGATAACCACGATTTCACCTCATGAAAGGCCAGTCAAAACAGTGTTCAACAGAAGTACTCCCAATATAGCCAAAGCGCGGCCAGGGACAGCACTGTCCACATCTACACACATAATCTGCAAGCCACTGTACGGTGCGTGGTATAGTATCTTGTAGTACCACTAGTCATTTCCTTCTCTGTTCCACTCGCAAACAGTGAGGGAGAAGCGGCTGTCGATATGCCTCCATAGGATCCCCAATTTCTCATATCTTATTTTCGTGATCCGTAGGCGAAGTGTATGTTGGCGGCAGTAGAATAATTCTGCAGGCAGCCCCGATGTCGGTTCTGTAAATTTTCTCAATAGTGTTCCTCGAAATGAATTTCGTCTTCCCTCCAGCGATTCCCACTTGAGTCGGCCGCGGTGGTCTAGCGGTTCTAGGGGCGCAGTCCGGAACCGCGCGACTGCTACGATTGCAGGTTCGAATCCTGCTTCGGGCATGGATGTGTGTGCTGTCCTTAGGTTAGTTAGGTTTAAGTAGTTCTAAGTTCTAGGGGACTGATGACCAAAGCAGTTAAGTCCCATAGTGCTCAGAGCCATTTTGATTCCCACTTGAGTTCCCGAAGCATCTCCGTAACACTTGCGTGTTGTTAGAACGTACCGGTAACAAATCGAGAAGCCACCATATGAACTGCTTCTATGTCATCCTTTAATTCGATCTGCTAGGGATCCCAAATTCTAGAGCAGTACTTAAGAATAGGTCGCACTATCATCTTACACGTGGTCTCCTTTACAGATACACCGCGCTTCCACAAAATTCTCCTAATATAGCGAAGGTCTTTCCATTTCATATGGCTTTGTAACGTTACGCCCTGATACCTTAACAATGTAACTGTGTCAAGCAGGACACTACTAATTCTGCATCCGTATTGACTTAAATTTTTCTACATTTGAAGGTAGCTGCCACTCATCAGACAAACTAAAAATTTTGTGTAACTCATCTTGCATCCTCCTGCAGTCACACCTTCCCGTACGCCACAGCATCATTAACAAACAACCGCAGACAGCTGCTTACCCGTTCCTCCAGATCACTTACGAATACAGAAAATAGCAGCAGTCTTTTCACACAATAAAAACCGGTCTCCCACAAAACAAAATATAATCGCTGAGATAGTAAAAAAGGCTTATCAAAGCCAACACAATCCTGCTGCGTAGATAGTACGACCGCTAAATCGCCGAAGAGTATGTTTGAGCAATCTGCAGACAAGTTTAGACCTGGCCTGACAGAGGTCTTCCTTATACGCCACAGAACAGATAGCCGGATGACGGTGTTCGGTAGCAACGTCCCTTACAACACACAGATAAAGAGTGGGTACAACACGTCCACTGCAATTCGTAGCACCTCTGCTCCCATCCACATCCAACTTCCCTCCATCCACCATGCAGCGTTAATTCCTCACTTCTCATGTTCACGCGCTGAACCAGGTTAGATAGATCGAGATTTCAGCTGGGGGTTGATTGACTGGTTTGCCTTCATAGAACGTCGTTGGCGGCATGGATGAGGCATGCGAGGCCAGCGAGAGAGAGGGCGCGTGCGGACAAGGAGAAGAAGTGGCTATGCACTCGCAGGAGGGGTTTGCGAGACTAACGGCAAACGAGTGGACGGCTCTGTTGAGGCTGCTGGCAGCAGTTGATGATAATGGTTATTTGCGGGGCGGTTATCAGCTGCCGGACAAATTCCAAACCTTTGCTCTGTCCAATCTCGCCACATTCATGAATGACTATGAAATGATGAGGACAACACAAACATCTAGTCAAGGCAGGTGAAAATCCCTGACCCCGCCGGGAATAGAACTTGGGGGCAGAGGAGCATGCGTGTATGAAGGAAGGCATACGCTCAGACGTCAGCTACTTCAGAGGAAGAGGTCGGCACGTCATCGTAGTCATCTTGTGTAAGAATGATTGTGTGTCGCTTTTGGAACGTTCGAAAATTTTGATCATGGAAAACGTGGGGACTGTTTTCGGTTTCCGCTGATGAAGTGATCTTGTTCTAGAATCTCGTAGAAGAGAAGGTGATCTTCTAAGACGCGGAGAAATATGGACAGGGCCGGTAACGAATAAGTGGATTTGTTTTGGTGGAAGTAAGGCACTAACTGTAACCTACTGCACAGGTAGAGAAGGACCTGTTGCTGTAGTGGTCAGGCATGAGAAGTGCGGTACGAGTAGTACAATTGCACGACGGGTACAAGGGGAGGGTAGATGTTAAGGTGCTTGGAGGACGACGGTTCAATCCCGCGTGCGGCCATCCTGATTTAGGTTTTTCGTGATTTCCCTAAATCGCTCCAGGGCACGGCCGACTTCCTTCCCCGTCCTTCCGTAATCTGGTGAGACCGATGATCTTGCTGTCTGGTCTCCTTCCCCCAACAAACCAATTTAAGTAAGGTTTTTCTGTACATGGTACTTTGATAAGAGATCGTCTTTTCTGTTATTGTAACATCACACTGTGTACGCGTATATAGTACACAGAAAGTGTTCTTGTTTGAGGACTGTATTGGCTCAGTGTAGCAATTACCGGAAATAGTGGAGAGCTCTCGGGTTAATATGTTAGGAACAATTGTTGGTAAACTGAACTTTATTAATTGCATTTCGTTTGTTTAACTAACTGCAAATAATAGCGTGAGAACTTAAACTGATCATTTTTTGGGTGAGGTTTAGTTAAATAATTTGCTATCAAGTGCTCTTAAACGTTGAGTTATTTATTATCGAGTGCTTTCGTAAATGCTTTTGGTAGACTGATTTAACTTGTCGAAATTCAATGGCAAGTGTCCTCTGGAATTGTTAGTTTATAGAGTATTGTAAAAGAACTGTCTTCTGGTAGTGACTGACTTGCTTCTTTTCGTTGTTTTTTTTTTTTTTTTTTTTCATGTTTAAACCTTTCTTGGGCATTGTCCTCGCATAATCCCTTCTAAGTGAACGTTTCCAAACAAAAGAATTTCTGTGTAAGCTGGAACTGATTAACTAACGATTTTTGGATGTTAAATAAAGAAAGAAACTAACACTTTCCGTTAGCAAAATAAATGAAATGGTACGGTACGGTGTTGACTGTTCAGCCGACATATAAAAAGGTTTGGGTTACTGAAAATTAGTAAGCTCTTGTGACAAGGTGTGTTCGACTCCCAGTGTACAAACCAGTGCACTCCATTTCCGCACTAAATACGTGTCTGCCTTCCACGCACCTCCTAACGCCCCGTTGAACAGTAACGCGGTCTTTAGCCGCTCTCATCAGATATCGATAACAGCCGGCTCACAGCTCAACTGGGCCAACCACATTAACTGAAATTCCGAAGGATCTAATAGCCGCTGTATGCAAAATTCATATGCAACGCTGGGGGCGATGTCTATTTCCAAGCATCCCACGATATACACGGTCTGTTACATTAGTGTGACCACCGCCTATGTTCGACGTCAACGTGAATTAACCACGTACAGATCACGGAGAGCTGCACTAGCTGTGCAGGGTATATAAAGTGCGTCGGGGAAGGAGTGTACGTAATAAACAGGGCAGTCCTTTATGAAAGTGTGCAGGCTTTTGTGGCCGTTGTCACTGTCACTTAAGGGTAGTCCTCCTTGTGAAGTGGAAACTGAGCGATGTATCTCACGTCCAAGGATGGGAGCATTTCTGAAACGGCTAATTAAAATACGTCATGCATGGCAAAATGACGCTTTCCGAAACAAGCGCAGAAGCAACTATGGTGCAGCGCTGGTGATAGATGACGGAGTTGAACGACAGCTGCAGAGATTTGTACAGGCAAGCAGACATACAAATGTTGAGCAACTCATCGCTGAGAAGAACCTAGGGGCTCTACTAACGGCGTATCCTCCACTAGAGTTCAACGAACGTCGCTCCGTGTGGGCCTCCGCAACAGGCGCCTGCTTCATGCACCCATGCTGACTTCTGTTCATCGACGACGGTAGGATGGAATTTGCACGCCGCCACGGCAGCTGGACGTCGTTCACCGAGAAGAATTAATTATGCTTCATCTGACAGATGCCCATTGGCGTGAATGTCATAAGACATCTGGAAGCAAATACCTTGCAACAGTCGTTGGAAGGATCCAGGCACGAGTGACTTCCCGTGGCGATCTCGTCATTCTTGAAGGTATAATGCATCAAGACATGTATGCATCTATCCTTTGGAACCATGTCCACCCTACATGCTGGTCGTTCCTCCTCGACACGATAGCATCTACCAGCAGGATAATGCAGGGTGTCACATAGCTCACAGTGTACGTGCGTAACTCGAAGAGCCACAGGACGAATTTACGGAACTCCCTCAGCCAACAGACTCCCCGGATTTAAACCAAAGAGGGGATCTGTAGGACCACACCGATCGGGCTGTTCTCGCCATGGATATTCAACCGAGAAACCTAGCGCAGCTGGCATGGCTCCACATGCCTTGAGAACATCACTGATAAACTTTCTGAACGTCTCCAGCGGCCCGCGCCGTAAAATGCTTCATGCTTTTGACAGGTGACTACGTTAACGTGATTGAATAGTGTACTACTCGTATGATTCTCTAGTGTATCACAGGTTTATCCCATGTATGTCATTTAAACTGGTTGCTGACTTACTTCTTGACTGAATTACATCACAGTCTCTTTTTTACAACGTTTGTAATGAAATCCAACTTCATCAACTAACTGAACGATTGGCAACAAGAAAACATAAAAAAGGAGCCTCTAAACCGACAATAAAATTTTTAAAATTTTAGAACTAAGTCAGGAATTTTAATTGTAATCGGCCTACCGCCTTTCAGGCAGAGTTGATGACTGGATGGTAGGCAACACACAATGCATATTGACGCCACGGAGTGCCTATACCACGGAGTGCCTCCCTCTCAGGAGCATAAGCAACCTAAAACGACTCCTAGCATCACCGGGAAGCGTCAGCAAACATTTTGTCTCTTAACAAAAGTTGTTCCCCATGACGTGGTCTATCGCCCCTAGATGTTTTATGCAGAGAGTTTGAACATAGTAACGGTAATGAATATTATGTTGCTGACAGTAGGAAGAGAATAAATATCCCACAGATTTCCTTCAACTCACAATGACGAACTGAAGAAGACAGCTTTCTTTATATTTAAAAAAAATCGCTAACCAAATGAAATTAAAAATTAACGTCTCATTCTTTATTATTGAAAACATGGTATCAGAACCGCGGCAGAGAATCGATGAAACTGACGATGTATGCTACGGCCGAACAGTAGACTCACGAGAATTTCCACAGATCAAGGTGACGCAGAGGTAAGAAAGGTACTGGACTTGTATTCTGGAGAACTTAAATGTAATTTTTCTCTGAATTCTTATTCCTCTTAAAAGTATGCAGCTGATTTCCTTATCCCTTCTTTCCCCAGTCTGGTATTGTGATCTTGTGTTTCTGCTCTAAAAACCTTGCATATATGGGACGTTTAACAATAATCATGCTGTCTACTATGATGTGCTATATGACCAGTGCTATCCCACTGTTTCACGTAAAAAAATAATTTGATCTGTAATGCAATATTATTAGATAAACCATAAAGATCTTTCATTGCTGTTTTCTGATTCACATGATCGATTTCCAAATTATACTTTTCATCTCTATAGTATTATAAACAAAGCATAACACTATTAACTCCTCAAGATGAATCAATATACGAACTGCCATCATAGATATTTGCATCAAAAAAATTACACGATAAAGATTACTTATTACAATTTTAATAAAATGGACGAACCAATAAATATTCCTGGTGGGGAAATGAAGGGCAACTCTGGCAAGTGTTTTTGTGAAACTAAATTTCACTTAAATGTGACTCTTTGATATCACATTCCCTTCATTATGTGAACAGCCAAGAAACAGATCAAATCAACTCTGTTGACCTGTCAATGGAAACAAACAAGTAAGTTCTTACCATAAAATTCATAAACGGAAATTCTCTTCATCCGATCCACGTCTATATTGTTACAATGGTGTCTGCTACTCATGTTGAATGAAAGAATGTGTGGCTAGCGTAGATGTGAATACAATTGAACTATAGGCTATACAAACACACCATTTGTTGAAAGTAGATAATAAACTCAAGAAACTCAGATATTAGCAGATAGAGTTAACGAAGGATGAGAAATAACCACAAGTGCGCCTGTTCATTACGGATAGGTGGTGATTTGGTCGTGATACTGAAACCTGAAGGAAGTATCATTAAAATAGATCCCCATCGTCTGTTGTCGTCGCATGATAATCCGCTCGGATTCACGAACTTCGACTACATACGCATTGAATCTCTCAGTTTCTGCACAAGAAATTGCACATGATACTTCGAAGAGGGTTACAAATACCACGCCACTTTATAATCTTCGAGAGAGTATACGTATACACATCTGATAAAATGTCTGGTCACCGTTACATAATAAGGAACCTGTCTGGTCGGGCATAGAAAAGGCCGGCGTCATCACTGCGAAACCGTAAATATAAAACAATGAAAGCATTGATGAACATCAAATTTAACAAGCAGTGTTTGTAGGGTAGGTTAATTCCGGAGTATGCACACAAAACCCTTCGAAAAAACAGTATCAGTTACAAAGTTTCGTTTTGTTCTAGTACGCCAAGACAGTGATAACTAATGAAACTTGTCAGAGGTACATGCAAAAAGACAGTTTAAGTGCTTTAGCTGACAGCGCACTTTTTCTGTGGCTACTTTTGATGGAATGATGGATACTATTGACGTACCTGTTTGGGAATGAGGCCAGCGGATCGAGCAGAGATATAACTGAAAATTAGAAATACCTCGGCAACGGTATCCCGGCCTAATAGGCTGACTTCACCTGTTTCCGTTTGCGAAAAGGGTGATTAAAATCAACCGGCATTTCCTTTGATGTTGAACAAATGAATTACTCCACAAAGAATTAAAGAACAATATGCGACCTAATTTCCAAGACAGAACTGTTACGACATTAGCAGCTAACCTAAAGTTAGCAGTAGATAAATCTGGCTCCAATAAAGAAGGAGAAAATTTAAAAACTGCATGTAAGGAGAGTGACATTATTGCTACATCTGCCCCGGGAAAATATTGTAATAGCAATTTTGTAACTTTAATGCCTATAAATAAAAAATTGGAAGAAAACGAAGCCGTAATCACTAGTGTTGATAAAGGAAATACAATTGTTGTTTTATACCGTAACCACTATATTGAAAAGTACTATCTCTTTTCCACGACAATGGCATACAAACATTAGATCACGGTGCTGCGGTTGGCTATGCGAAAAAGTTAGTCTTACTTATGTATTATAATAAAAAAATATAGTTCGAAGGAAAAATAAGAGGCATTTATTGATAATTGTCCTTTCGCTTGCAATGAAAACAGAATATTAGTACAGCGTATTATTATGAAATGTTGTGCGTGTACGAAAATTGTGCTATTGTTCTTTCAATTGACCTTGCGTCGTTTCTTTCTCTGTGTCCATCACTATATATATTTTATTTATATTTGTCGTTTTATGGAGGCTTCTCCCTCTGTTAATTTTACGAAAATCTGGCCGTGGACTTCTTTTCCTACATTTGAATTATGGATGCAGGCAGCCGACTCCAGGGAACACCAGTGCCTCTCAAAATAATATAAAATACAAAGGAGTGCAGCTTAACCTAGTTCTATTTCACATTAATAAAAATACTTAACACTGTTACTAAGTCGTCTCTTACTCAGAAACACGAATAATACAAAACACTGGTAGCCCGTCATACTTCGAACAGTACATTTCAACCAGACTTCTACATACGAGAGAGTGAAACAAAATCATGTAGGAAAAAGTGAGTGATGTTTTATGGTCATTTGTCTACGATTTACTGCGCATTCGTAACTAGTGTCTTTGCCGACGCTTATCATCGGTCTTTGATTCTGTCGTTATCGCTGTTTCACTTTTTTATAAATTTTAACTTTACCATATACGGAGGGGGGAGGGGGGTTGTCTTTCACCATGTTCCTACACACATAAATGAGTATTTGTGTATCAGTTACCTAGTTGAATGTTACAAACCACATGTGTCATCACTTAGATCGTAGGTCAAGACACGTAAAGGTGACTTCCCTATTCGTTCTGTAATTAATGGTAGGGTAACCCTGGAAAACCTGCTCGAAAGTTCCTACTGCAGTTACTACGAAACAATTTGTCTTTGAGCGATTTTGTGCAATTTTTTTCTACGATCTGGCTAAACTCTTCCGGGGGGTGGATGTGCGCATAGTTTTCTCAGCAGTAACTAATATTCAACATAACTATTTACGTAATGAGCAACCAATTAGAAATAAATATCGAAAATCACTATGTGGTGAGTGTCAGGCTGCATGTATTGGCCAAACCGGCAGGACATTAAGGCCCATGTTTCATGAACATCAATTGAATAAAAATGACCAAGTCAAAGACGACTTTTTAGGATAACCCAAAAGGCAGTAGCCAGCCGACCCTTATTTTATCGAATCTGAAAACCCTCCATAACGCTCAAAAAGGAAAAACGCTAAATATTCTGGAAGAAACAGAAATATCCAAACATGTAAGGCAAATGATCAGCTGCCTGGGAAGGATGAAATATATTTTGATAACATGAGGTCTTGGTTTTAGTAAGTTGCTAAACCTGTCAAACGTTTTGTGCCGCTTGACATTTTTGTAATTTTTCACAGCTAACAGATTTATTGTATTTTTTAAATTTCCAATTTTTAATCTTAATGGTTTTTTATGATAGTTCTTCCACTTCATGTGTGAGCTACTGTTTTATGCACGATAATATGCGATACAGTCGATCCTTTACACTGATACAATTTTTTTGTAGTCTCTATCTTCATCAAATATTTATATTGCGACACAGTTACTAGCATCCAGATAGGATTTTCTCGACTCTCACTGTCTTTTAGTGTAGTACAGTGTTTACCGTTTTCTGAACATGTTATCGACCATATTCCGAGACATGTTACCCTTACCTTCCTGAACATCGCATAAAGTCGATGGCGGTTTCCTGCTGGGAAGTTTGTATGTGCGGCATCCTGTTTGCTTGACACCATACTCTTCCAGTAAGTTGTTTCTCTGTTTTCTTTTCTAGTCCAATTTTGCTATAAATCGGGGTCATGTAATTTGTATAAAAGGTCGTACGTTTTTCTCGTAGACCAATCTGAAGATGCCTTGTAGAAGGGGTGATTCGCCGTTGGAGGTTAAACAACATAAAAAATCCAATTTTTCAACAAAATCTGCTTGTTATTTCATCTTTCTGTTGGAAGTTCGAAATAGTCGCACCGTGTTTCATCTATAGACGCAATTCTCTCTAAGAATACTCACCCGCTTTTCTGGTATAGGACCAAATATTCCAGAATATTCTCATCCGCAAAACCTTCGGTCGTTGGGAAGGTGTCGGGGGTACCAATGCAGAATAAAGTTTCCAATACACTAGCTCTCCCTGAATTTCCGTCTATATGGATCCCACTCGGAGGTTCACAGCGATCGACAGTGCACGTACAGCTTATACGGCGATTCGGTTTCACCAGCACGCCAGTCGAGAAATTGTTAAAGCAACGGGCCGCTGTCACGGCGTGAGAGAGGTCCGCCGTCTCCGTCGTATACTACGAAGTTGGGCACACCTCCGGAACACTGTGCCGCTTCAGCGGCGCAACGGCCAGTCACAGGGGTGTGCCGCGAGGGCCGAGGAGCAGAGGCAAGGTAAGAGGAGAGAGACCTGCACGCTTGCGCTACATGATTCGCGAGTAACGTGTTAAGTGCGCATATGATTATAATTCAGAATATAGTGCCGGCGCGAACTAACGCACCGACGAGTTTCTGCGACTTCTCCTGGCACGAGGCAGTACGTCTGAAGAACGTTCTCCATTTACAGCAAGCATTGCCATTACTTTTTAAACTAAATCGGAGACAAAATGTTAGGTCTTTGAATACAGTTTCTGCCACTAAAGCTATCATTATTTCGTTCGCATCAGAAGTGGTGTGATACTATTACAATGTGATGTACAGTCGCGTAAGAGGCCTGTGATCATTACGTGAATACTGAGTATGTCTCCTTCACTAGTTTCTGGGCCGCTAATAATAACAGTTCCTTCTTTCTTAAGACTTCATTCGTTTATGTATCAGCAGAATAGCAGAAAACAACAGGTAAAGTCTATGGGGCAAGCCGGTGAGCGTACTGTTAGTGTGACTTTAACTACAATACAGCTTTTCTTCTCCGTGGCAGTAGGAGGGGTAGGGTGGCGAGCCCATCGCCATGACAGCCTTTAATAACCGGGAGAGAATCCCGGAAGTCGTTTGATAGCATACTGAGTGGGGATTGTCCTGGAGAGACTGGAACGAGTAGTAGTCCCGTCAGTCCCAGCTGCTACACGGAACTGAAACCGAGACATCCAATGGTAGAGACCCATTAAGTCACCATGGCTACCAGAATATTATATATTTCGATATAGCTGTCTTCAAGGTGTGTGCCTGAATGAAATTTAAAATGATTATTTGACACTACAAATGGTCGTCAAGTCATAGTCACTAAAACAATGAAATTTGTAAAAGTTTACATTGATTTAGTGGCTAGAGCTTGAAGAGGGTTTTTGATGTCAAATTAACATTTTGGATTTACCGGAATATTAAATAAGCGCTATCGTAACGATATATTGAAATAATGCGACACAATATTCTATATAAAGTCCTGTTATATGAGATTCTGATGCCTCGAACGCGTAAATAAATAGTTTTAGCAATAAGTGACTGTCACTATTAGGGGCCAAAAAGCGGTGAAAAGGACTTGCTGAGTATTGTGTTCTTGACAGCTATGCAATACCATTACAGCAACATTCTCATGTATCCTCAGCTATATCAAAGCATTAGTACAGAAAAAGCGTTTATATCATTAATAGCAGAAATAATGCATTCTTGCGATATATGAATTCTTACTGGGGCAGCAGCGACGTTAACAGCTTTTTCAGAGATTATATAGCTCTCTTGTTCCAGGATTGTGTGCTCTGGCAGGTTCCTATTACATACGAGCTCTATATACGTACCATTTTCGGTAGATACTATTTCGTGTTTCCATCAGTCTGCAGCTATCACCTTGTCGCGAGTGTTTTAGTTATTAGAAGGAAAAAAATTGTTAGTAATCATATCTTGAATAAAGAAAGGAACAAGTATGCTGTATTTAATTCCACGAAGTCTGAGACAGTTGATTCGCAAAAAAACTGTTTCTGTATACTAATGAATAGGAGTGCGCTTATTTGGTTACAAAAGCCACCACTGCATCTGCTAGTCACATACCAAGAATTTCAGCGGAAATTACCGGAAGAAACAGTCATTTTTCGTAGAGGTAAGATTTTTATGATTATTCAGTAGTCTGTGTTCCAGGATAGCGCACTTTTTTTTTCCATCAGTCTACTGACTTGTTTGATGCTGCTCGCCAAGAATTCCTCTTCTGTGCCAACCTCTTGGTTTCAGAGTAGCTCTTGCAACCTACGTCCTCAATTATTTGCTGTCTTCCTCTACAATTTTTACCCTCTACATGTCCCTACAGTACCATGGAAGCCAATCCCTCATGTCTTTCATCCTGTCCTTTCTCCTTGTCAGTGTTTTCTACATACACCGTTTCTCGCCGATTATGCGGAGAACCTCCTCATTCCTTACCTTATCAGTCCACCTAATTTTCAACATTCTTTTGTAGCTAAAACTAAACTAAACTCCTCCCGAACAGGCCATGAAGGCGCAACGGTACCGACCAACCGCCGTGTCATCCTCAACCACAGGCGTCACTGGATGCGGATATGGAGGGGCACGTGGTCAGTACACCGCTCTCCCGGCCGTATGTCAGTTTACGAGAGCGGAGCCGGCATTTCTCAGTTAAGTTGCTCCTCAGTTTGCCTCACAAAGGTTGAGTGCACCCCGCTTGCCAACAGCGCTCGGCAGACCGAATGATCACCCATCCAAGTGCTAGCCCAGCCTGACAGCGCTGAAATTCGGTCGTCTGACGGGTACCGGTACTACCACTGCTGCAACGCCGTTGGCATTCGTCTGTAGCATCACATCTCAAATGATTAGATTCTCTTCTGTTCCGGTTTTTCCACAGTCCATGTTTTACTATCATACAATGCTCTAACCCACACCTATATTCTCATAAATTTCTTCCTCCAATTAAGGCCGATATTTGATACTAGTAGACTTCTCTTGGCCAGGAATGCCATTTTTGCCATTGCTAGTCTGCTTCTGATGTCCTCCTTGCTCCATCCGTCATTGCTTATTTTACTGCCTAGGTAGCAGAATTCCTTAACTTCATTGACTTCGTGACCATCAATCCTGATGTTAAGTTTCTCGTTGTTCTCATTTCTACTACTTCGCATTACCTTCATCTTTCTTCGGATTACTCTCAATACATACTCATTAGACTGTCCATTCAGTTCAGCAGATCATGTAATTCTTCATCACTTTCACTCAAGATAAAAATGTCATTAGCGCATCATATCATTGATATAGTTTCTCCTTGAATTTTAATTCCACTCCTGAATCTTCCTTTTATTTCCATCATTGCTTCCTCGATGTACAGATTGAAGAGTAGGGGCGAAAGGCTACAGCCTTGCATTACACCCTTTTTAATACGAGCACTTCGTTCTTGGTCGTCCACTCTTATTATTCCCTCGTGGCTGTTGTACATATTGTATATGACCCGTTCTCCCTCTCTCTTACCCCTACTTGTCTCAGAATATCGAACATCTTGCACTATTTCACATTGTCGAACGCTTTTTCCAGGTCCAGAAATCATATGAACGTATCTTGATTCTTCTTTGGTCTTCCTTCCATCATGAACGTCAGAACTGCCCATGGACGTACCCAGCGAGGGGCAGGGGGGTGGGGCAGCTACCCTCCCCCCCCCCAACCCCATAGAAGAAATTCGCAGTTTTTCACTAGTTTACTGTTTTATTTAATAAGAAATGCTGCATGTTTTCTCGGATTGTACAAATGCATTCTTGTATTTAAAATGTTTATTAAAGTCAGATTTTCACTGGTTTAGTGTTTTATTTAATAAAAAGTGCTGTATGTTGTCTCGAGTCCTTGTTTCCTGAGACTAGTATGACCTGCCTCCCCCCCCTAGATCAGATCCAGGGTACGCCCTTGGGCAACTGCCTCTCTGGTGTCTTTACCTTCCCTAAAGGCAAACTGATCGTCACCTAATACACCCTCAATTTTCCATTCTTATGTATATTATTGTTGCAAGTAACTTGGATGCATGAGCTGTTAATCTGATTGTGCGACAATTCTCGCACTTGTCAGCTCTTGCAGTCATCGGAATTGTGTGGATGATGGTTTTCCGAAAATCAGATGGTATGTCGCCAGACTCATATATTCTACACACCAACGTGAATAGTCGTTGCCACTTCCCCCAATGATTCTAGAGATTCTGATGGAATGTTATCTATCCCTTCTGCCTTATTTGATCTTAAGTTATCCACAGCTCTATTAAATTCTGATTCTAATACTGGATCCCCTATCTCTTCTAAATCGAATCCGGTTTCTTCCTCTATCGCATTAGACGAATCTTGAACATCATAGAGACTTTCAATGCATTCTTTCCACCTATCCGCTCTCTCCTCTTCATTTAGCAGTGGAATTCCCGTTGCACTCTCAATGTTACCAACCTTGGTTTTAATGTCACCGAAGGTTGTTTTGACTTTCCTGCAGCCATTTCGTCTTAACTTCTCTGCACTTCCAATTTATTTCATTCCTCAGCGACTTGTATATATGTATTTCTGTATTTTTGTGCTTTCTCCTTTCATCGATCAATTGAAGTATTTCTTCGGTTACCCATGGTTTCTTCGCAGTTACCTTCTTTATACCTATGATTTCTTTGTAACTTCTGTGATGGCACTTTTTAGAGACGTCCATTCCTCTTCAACTGTACTGGCTACTGAGCTATTCCTTATTGATGTTTCTATAGCCTTGGAGAACTTCTGAACTTGTGATCTGAGTCTGTAACTGCTCCTGGGTACACCTTACAATCCAGTATCTCATTTCAGAATCTTTGTCTGATAATGATTTAATCTAACTGACATCCTCCCGTATCACCTGGCATTTTCCAAGTATACCTCCCCCTCTTTTGATTGATGAACAGAGTATTCGCTACCACTAGCTAAAACCTATTACACAATTAAATTAGTTTTTCTCCTGTCTCATTCTTTATCCCAAGCCCATATTATGCTGTACCCTTTTCTTCCACTCCTTCCCCTACAACTGCAGTCCAGTCACCCACGACCGTTAGATTTTCACTCCCATTACATAGTGTATTACCCTTTCAGTATCCTCATATACATCCTCAGGCTCTCCTCCTTCAGCTTGTGCGTCGGCATGTATACCTGAACTACTGTTGTCGGTGTTGATTTATTGGCGATTCTAGTAAGATTAACCCTATCACTGAACTCAACTGTTCACAGTAATACACTCTCTGCCCTACATTCCTATTCATAACGTATCCTCCTCACGTTATACCATTTTCTGCTGCTGCAGATATTACCCCATACTCATCTGACAAGAAATCTTTGTCTTCTTTCCACTTCACTTTCGTGAGCCTTTGCATTTCCCTCTTCAGATTTTCTAGTTTCCCTACCATGTTCAAGCTTCTGACATTCCACGCCCCGACTCGTAGACATTATCCTTTCGTTGATTATGCAATATTTTCTAATGGTAACCTCCCCCTTGCAGTCCCCTCCAGAGGATCCGAATGGCAGACTATCCCGGAAATTTTGCCAATGGAGAGATCATCATGACACTTCTTCAGTTACAGGCCATATGTCCTGTACATACACGTTACATGTCCTTAATTCAGTGGTTTCCATTCCCTCTGCATCCTCATGCCGTTGATCATTGCGGATTCTTCCGCCTTTAGTGGTAGCTTCCCACACCTGGGACAAGGGTACTCTGAAGTGCCGGAAGTCTTCGGTCGCCAATGCTGATTATTAATCAAAATTTAAGCAGATGCGGGAATCGAACCGGGGGCCCAAGACGTTTTGATTATGAATAAAAGACGCTACCCGTAGACGACGGGGGCAGGTAAAAGATGTTAATGCTGACGGGTTTCATTTGAATTGAATCATCAACCAGAATTCGTGTTATCAAACAACTATTCTGGAACCAGGTTCCAATTAAAGCTTGGCTATCCAACGACTGCTAGAGGCAAAAAAATTGATTTTCAATACATTACATGAGACTAAAAAGGTAACCGTCCAATCTAACATGTCGAAACATGCCCCTTTTTTTTCTTTTTTACGCAGTAATAACACCGGAAGAAACACAATGTTCAAGGTTTAGCTGCTGAGACTAACTGCAAGTATTTTTTTAAATGTTGAAAATTGCCAAATTCGTGGCTCACTAGGCAGCTGGAAGAACTTACACCCTTTGCCGTATCTGCGGCAGAAGGCACAAACGCAGCACGGTGGGTACCTAGCCTTGATTGATGGTGAATCTGTAAACAAATAACCCGACACAATGCGATCTTATTTTGTAAAATGAAGGCCTCTTTTCGTTGATAGTTTCTGTGAGAAATGTTCACAGTTATTATTCACTTAAATTTGCAACTCATTTAATATCCGTAAAAATTAGCTGTTGCCTCTGTGGTACCGTTGTTAACAGTGGAGACGAAACTGAATGAATACTATTCGTCTTTACTTCGTACATGTTAGCTACTAGCGGGTTCCAGAGTTTCAAAGCAATGTGGAATCCAGTTAAGGTTTTCAACCTTGCAAACATGAAATATGAAGGAACTGGTACGCAGCCGTAATCACCTACGTCTTCTGAAGACCTACATACGTTTCCTTTATTAGTTAATATCTTGGACCTTCATTCGAATGATGTCGACATTCTGTCAGGGATTACGGAAACACTAAAAGAAACAGGAAATAACTGAGGATTTTTGTGTACTGTGGTTCGAACGAAGATTGTTGGGCTCATTAAAGTAGAGAAGAAAAACACAATATCTCCCTAGGCTGAAGAAACATGTACAATAATAGCTTCCAGTGTCAAAGAAAAAGCAGTAAACTGTCGGCTTAAATGAAGGAGGAAGAAAACACTTAGTCAAGCAGCGTGCAAAGCCAGTTACGTTTCGTAAAATCTGAACTGAATCGTACACATGGATCAGAGATTTACACGATGTATGAAATATACGAAAAAATAAACACACACAATTGTAAAAGCAAAACTATTCGAAACATTTAGAACTGTTAACGAGAATCAGTGCGCCGTTACCGAGAGAGATATACGTGTCTGGGCCCTCTAAATCGCATGTGAGATAAATACTACTGATTTCCACGGTTTTTCGACCTAGTTACACAGATTCAGAAAATTATACGCAGAACAAAATTGAGAAGTTCAGTTCAATTAAACGTATAGAGGAGATGCAATTAATAGGTAATACAATGGAGAAATTCTTTGCTGACATCAAGGCGAAGTTTCCTGGTATCCCCCAAAATGCAGTGTGCAAGAACTGCTTGCAAACTATGCTTTATCATTCGAGCGAAATAAAGGAAGTCGCTTCTGCAGTCGACGAATGTTATGACAGACTCGTATATAACAGTGGTAAGTATGTGGATTATTGTTTCTGCAGCTTTATAGCTGTCTCTACGAACCTCAAGCCAAATAAGAACCAAAAATTACAAAAAAAGAGTGTTTGGTTCCAAAAATTTTGTAACCGGCAAAGCAAAATCTGGAAAAATGAAGAGAATAATTTTCAATATTACATCCTAAAGGTCTGCTTCCCGGCTGCAGCAAATAGCACTGCTTTTGTTGGTCTCTCAGCCACAAACGTGTTTAGAAGAATAATGAAAAGATTCAGCCTCTCGATAAAGAAGCCTTTCGACAAATAAATGTGTCGACACTGTAAAACATGTTTCAGAAAACTGTTGTTGGACAATATTATTTCTGATAGATCTTTGTTATTTCAGGTTTATCAGTGGAATGGTGTTCTTAAACTTCAGTCATTTTTGCAATGTCTTTTCGCATCAGAAATTACGAATTTGATCAAGTATGCATGGTATGTAGCTAACATGCAGAACAACGGCCACGACTATTTTTTACTCCATCCGAATTCTGTCTAAACAGCACTAGTAAATACTGTAAGGTCCTTAACTGCATCAGTTTTTCTACTACGTGTGCCTTGTGTACAGAAAAAGTTCTTTTCGTCATCCAGTAGACACTTCACATTTTTTCGACTTCTGAAAAATACGAAGGAACTGTTTCGTTATTAGTAAAAAATATTATTCAAAAAGTATCAGTGCTAAAGAAATTGTTATAAAACATTTCGTGTCAACATGCTAAAGTCCCGATTGATAAAAATCGTCTGTAAGGGTAGCATCATGCAATGCCTTAATTTCTGTTCTAGACACTTGCCTAACAATTACAGCTGCAACACTTTTCCTGCCATTATGAACTGCAAGTTATTCAAAAAATTAATGATTTCGTGCATTCTTCGTATGGTTCGTTGTTTAAAATTCGTTAGCGCTACGCGACACTACGTTCTCTTGACATAGCTGTGTCTGCTTATTCGCTGATTCGCGCTCAGGCAGGAACGGCTGTAGAAACAGCTGTAATAAGCGGTTCTTCTTGCGGAAAAAATGTGCACGTGCGGTTTTTTCGTTACATTCTTCCTGTCTGAAAAGTTTCAGGTTAGGTTTCGAATTGCCTTGTACAGGATTTTCTGTGCTATATTCAATGTTCCATTTCATTATTCTACCTGAAAAGGTTTTGCTGTATGATAAAATCTGAAAATACAAGTGTCATACCGGAAACAGCGAGCAACTCTTTTGAATTTTTTATCTTTATTTCATAGGCTAACCAAATCTATGATATTAATTTGTAGATTTTGTGTTACTTTTCAATGTAGTCTCCATTTCTTCAAACACATTTCTTTTCCAACGTCTTGAAAATTTTAAAATTATCTTACGACGATGTAGCTTCCCAAAGACAATGACGCACGGCTTGCCAAACATCCTCTACCGTATCGTAGATTTGTCCCCGCATTGTTTCTGAACAGAGCCGAAAAGATTGTGGCGGAAGGGTGTCATGCGAGGACTATATGGAAGATGTGGAAGTGCTGACATCCCAGTTTTTTTATCTCCATAGCGACATGTACCAGCGTGAAGAAGCGCTTTATCCTGTAGCAGGGTAATATTATTCCCAGGACTTCATATCTCAAAGCACGCGGATCTTCAGAAGTATCTGTTTACAGCAGGCAGCATTTATGGTTTGTCCATGTTCAAGGAAATCAATTAATCCGCTTTTTGTTGCGTTCCGTGAAGGCAGTTGGAGATTAGTGATCACGAGGCTCATCTTGAATAGCCACGTTTCTATCATTCAAAAGTTTCATTCATGCCCTTACACTGCTGGCGTCTACGCAGATATCTTCAAAGACTAACGTGTATTTCGACAGCACATTTTCCTTCTTCAAAATGGAATCAATGACAGCCCACTATCGAAACGAAACACTGACGTCGGCTATTTTGATATTACTGCCCTTGGTCACCTCATAGGCGTTGATTACGTCACAATATGGCTACATGTTGTATGAGGTCAGCAATTTACGATCTTGCAGTCGTTTCTTACATTGTTGGAAACAGAGTTTTTATGAATGGTTGCTCACGAATCCCAGTAAGGTCATCTTACGTCAGAATTCGTTTTAAATATATTTCTTATATAAAAATGTGTGATGGAAATGCCGTGTGGCTAGGGCCTCCTGTCGGGAAGACCGTTTGGCTGGTGCAAGTCTTTCTAGTTGACGCCACATCGGCCAATTGTGTGTCGATGGGGATGAAATGATGATGATAAGGACAACACCCAGACCCTGAGCAGAGAAAATCTCCGATCCAGCCGGGAATTGAACCCTGGCCGTTAAGTATGACATTCCGTCGGGCTGGCCACTCAGCAACCAGAGGTGGACAAAAACGTCTGATAAATAGACTTAAATTTGTCAGTATCCATATACAGCTCATGCTGTGACACATACTTTACAACTGAGCCATGTGATACATGTCTATTGTTTACTCTGTGTTTAAAATTAGGTTGTTTTTCTTACTGTAAGTGTTTATTATTGCAAGTGTATCGACCGAGGAGCAGCCTAAGATTTCACCACAATGTTTCAAAAAAAAAAACGCCAGTTCACCTTCAGATGCAGCGCACAGTACTCCACACGTACAGAAGCGGCGGCTTGTTGTCTGAGCATTACAGCAGAGCACAGACTGATGGGCTTTAAGCGCACAGGTAAACAAGTGAACAGTACCGGAGTACATGTTTGCTTACATTTGGTACAGCTCCGCAGACAGTTCTGGAACCGATTCACCTGTGAGCTGCGACAGTGTGTTGCGTGCGCTGTTACCTTGTTACTGTTTACTGTTTCATAAGCTTCCACACAGATCACGTCGTTAAAATCCTCTATAATTGCTTGTCACAGTGCCACAGAAAAAATTCAGTACTTCCAATAAATAAAGTGTGTTACATGACAAGTGATGGAATGGTTTTAAGGAAAAATACACAGAAGTTGGATCCACATATTTCGTCATTTGTCATTTCATGGCACAAACGTTTTCGCCCAACAACAGATATTATAATTAAAAATTAAAAATTTTGTGGGATAGTTTTAAGGAAAAATACATGGAAGTTGAACCCACATATTTCGTCATTTGTCATTTCATGGCACAAACTTTTTCGCCAAACTACAGTTGTTAGATTACAAATTAGAAACGTGGTCAAAGTAAATAACAATGCCAGCAATAATTTAGTGAACTTGAACAGGATCTATTCATTAATCAAAGACCTTAACAATTCATAACACTAAGAACAGTGCTTAAAACCAGATATTTACACATATGGGAAAAGTGAGCTAAGAAGTCTCATCAACTGGACGTGACTGCAAGCTGGTTCAAACAGACAGAGTTTACATGTAAGATAAATTACAAATGAGTACCACTAAAGGCACTAACACAATACACAACGCCCACGCAAAATACAGTAAGGGAAATAAGTCACACCAGTGACTGTGGCTGCTGGAAAGCCATTAACAGTTTATGACCTTAATAAAATCCCTTAAGCAATAAAATGCAAAATCCCACAAAATACAGAGAAGCTGGGAAGACATACAGTTTAAATACGGCTTCCAACAGGTACACACCAGCAGAAACATTAACAATGACCCTTAAATAAATATGCAATTTTCCAAAAAGAAAGAAAAGGTGGAAAATTACAGCAGATGGCTAACACAGCCATGGAGCAACAAACAGGCAGGTTTCACAGTGAATGGAGTTAGGTAATGACTGTGACTGAAAAAGGAAAACCTCAACAGTTCATACTCATAAGTAAAGGATTTTAAAAATTAACAAGCTCTAGAACTAGTAACAAGGCTCAAGTATTTAAAGAGCAAATATAGTGATAAGGAGTTTCAGACTTGTAGAACACGCTTTAAAGCTTGTATAGATCAAGAACTCCGGAATTAGTTGGCGACACTCCCCCGTGGCACGTACTAAACGATCAAACTTAACTTCAGCGAACACGAGTCGACTGGTAGTGCCTACCGATTGTGGGCCAGCCTAGACGTCGTGCGCAGAATGAAATGTGTCACTGCAGCAGAGAGAAAACACGTCCCTGCTCCGGGCCCAAGAAACAAGCGGTGCCAGCTCACTCCACGGAAAACACGATCACACCAGAACACCACCGACTTCGACTTTTACTGTTGGCACTACACATGCTGTCAGATGACGTTCACCTGGCATTCGCCATACCCACACCCTGCCGTCAGATCGCCACATTACGTTTAGTGATTCGTCACTCCACACAACGTTTTTCCACTGTTCAATCGTCCAATGTTTACGCTCTTAACATCAAGCGAGGCGTCGTTTGGCTTTTACCGACATGATGTACGGCTTATGATGAGCCGCTCGACCGTGAAATCCAAGTTTTCACGCCTCCCGCCAAACTGCCATAGTACTAGCAGTGGATCCTGATGCAGTTTGGAATTCCTGTGTGATGGCCTGGATAGACTGGCTATTATACATTACGACCTTTCTCAACTGTCTGCGGTCTCTTCGAGTCAACAGACGAGGTCGTCCTCTACGCCTTTGTGCTGTACGTGTCCCTTTACGTTTCTACTTCACTATCACGTCAGAAGAAGTGGGCCTTGGGATGTTTAGGGTGTGGTAAGCTCGCATACAGACGTATCACACAAATGACACCCAATCACCTGACCACGTTCGATGTCGGTGAGTTTCGCGGAACGCCCCATTCTGCTCTCGCTCTCTCACGATGTTTAGTGACTACTGAGGTCGCTGATATTGAGTACCTGGCAGTAGGTGGCATCTAATATGAAAAAAGTGTGTTTTTGGGGGTGTCCGGATATTTTAGGTCACATAGTGTATGAGAACCTTAACACTGTACTGTAGCGAAACACGTATTTTCAAGGGAAAAGGTTCTGGCCACTTTGAGGTGACTGAAACGAAATAGTTGAGAGCAGTCACGGGTTGGACTAAGTTCGACAGGATTCCTAATGAAGTCATAGGACATGAACTAAATATGTTCGTGGAAAATGAGAAAAGAGCAGACCACAACGAAAACGGGAAGTAAAATTCCAAAGATGACTTTATAATAGAAACCTAAAGGAAAGCTGGACACCGGAAGGCCACTCAAAAAATGGAACTGTTGCCAGAACAGATATACAGGCATAATCTAATAAAGGTAAAAGAAGAGAACTGTAAAAACATTTTTAATCGTTATGGCCCACACTACCCAGTCACCTGATGAAATTTTTTACTCGAATTTTGTATATTTCTTCTATCGCCTTCTTTTGAAGTGTCCTGCACCGACGTTCTGCTTTTGCTCACTCAGTTGCTGTTTACATCGAACAAATGAACTAATACGACACGTTACAGTCAACAATGTTAACGGCAGTGACCGGAGAGAAGTAAGAATCGCAAGGTGTAGCGGTAAGCATATCCCATCACGCATTTTCACGCAGCTAGTCCATAGCCAATGAGGAAGTAAATGCAATCGCGTGGCATCTGTACGGTAAAAGACAACCGCGCAATTAACCTGTGGCTGTCAAGAAGCGCTCACGCGGCTACGCTATCAGCGAGGTGCATCGACCATCATCGGCAATTTCTGCCAGAGTTCGTGAAATGTATTCACCTACTCTCACCGCTGCCGCGTGAAGACCACGGAGATAGGTCACGCTCCTGTTGGACTCTAGTACACATCAGAGAGCATTGGTCTTGATATAATTAAATAGTTTCTCACTAGTCCTGGCAGCGTATAAGGAGCGCGAATCAGATGTTCAGTGTGCAGGAGATTGAGTTGCCTTGTATCCGCTCTGAGGCAGCGTTATCATTACCTGACATAGTTTGAAAAGAATTTGAGAGGTGACAGTAAACGGCTCATGGCCTACATTGGAGTGTGAGAGCAGGTACAGCATTATCATTGTTCTGGTTGACAAGGGAAGATTGCTGTATTGCGGACCAAGCACATCGTAACTCCTTCACATCTACACATCCCATTCGATGACAAATACTGGACTTCCTGCCACAGCCTGTGTCATCCCGCTCTGTTGGTCGAAACTAGCAGTAGCCAGGCCTAGATGTAAGGGGGCAGGGGGGTGGGGGAGGCGGAAAACTGTAGTATCTGGCCCGGCAGCAATTTCAGGAGGCGTCAAATTCATATTGGGGAAAAAAGTCCCTGTTTCACACAGCGCCTAGCATCCAGCTCACGTTGGTCCATCTATTACTCATACGATTTTGAAACGCATCCCAGTTGTTCTCCGAGCTTTTTTGAACACATTCAGAGTTCATTTCTGAACTAATTATAGGTTGACTTTAGAATGTCTCTGCCAAGGGAAACCCCGTTGGATTTAAAAATAAAAAACTTTGCCGGGGACAAAAGGGGACGAGGCTATAAGAGCTGCGACGAAGAAACCCGAACGCGTGAATGCCAATCGCTGTTTGTTTATGTGGTTGACTATGTGTGTGAAAGATCAGCGTTGTTACAACTATTAGCGAAATCCATAAATTGAGACTACCAGAGAGGAAATAAGCGACTAACAGGAAAAGCAGGTAAAATAAAACAACATATTAGATTAGTAGCCGCTTTAAGTTCTGTTCTCGAAATATCGCGGAAAACGAGTTGTACAATCACGTAATAACACCTAATCGGAGAATAAATGTGGGATAACTGAACCGATTATTCTTTCAGAGTTAGCGAAGTTAACTGGAGAATAAGTTTTTGACAATGACAGGAATAGTCACAGAATTAGTGATGACAAGATTGTTTCTTAGAACGAGAAAGGCGAAGAAATGGGGAAATCACACAAAGTATATGGAAGAATATGAGTATTCCTGATTTATAACAAAAATATTCTACCGCGTCTTTTCGATCTCAAGCTTAAGAAGCTGTAATATGTGAATGAAATGTGAAACTATTTTCTAACGTAAATCTGTTTGCTTTTAATAGGCATTTGATATTCGTATTCGCGAATTATATTCTGTCGTAAATGAGGTACATAAAAATGATCATTTGTGCCAAAATAGTCTCGCATATTTGGTGTGTATTATAATTACTGCAATATCGGAAAAGCCTATTACGTTTTATCTAGTTAGGAGAAAGGGTACTGATGGAAGTGACGGAAGGAACTAAGATAATGACTAAACATTCGATAGAGCACGAAGATAGAACATAATCTTCAATTAAACAATGATGGGATATCGGCCGTGTCATTTGCAGTGGAACCGTCTCATTACTCACCGAAAGTGAAAGAGATAGAACATGATAAAACTTAATGCGAATGTTCAGCTGCGAACAACCACCAGAGGCTGACAATCGTTTATATCTCCACTTTTAAAATTTCAGGTGGGTGGTATCAAAAAATGTTCAAATGTGTGTGAAATCTTATGGGACTTAACTGCTAAGGTCGCCAGTCCCTAAGCTTGCACACTACTTAACCTAAATTATCCTAAGGACAAACACCCACACCCATGCCCGAGGGAGGACTCGAACCTCCGCCGGGACCAGCGGCACAGTCCGTGACTGCAGCGCCCTACACCGCTCGGCTAATTCCGCGCGGCGTGGTATCAACATGGAAAGATTTAGAAGTTCTGTTACACAAGAGGCGTTCAATAAATAATTCAGTACCCTTTTTTTCTAAAATCAGAATTCGAATGCATCATATAATTCCCCACTTTTTTTGCTATAAAAACGTTTTTTCAAACTTAATCTGCGTTCAATGCAACGCCCTTACAGAGAGGATATGTATGCCCACATGGTACCACTCCACTGGACGACGTCGGAACCAACGTCTTGACGCATCAGTAACCTAACCATCATCCACGTACTGGTTTGCGCGTTGTGCATCGATCTTTGGGGCATGCAGATGGGAGCTGGAAGGTACGAGATCCACGCTGTAGGGTGGCTGAGGACGTACAGTCCACAGACGTCTTCTGAGCCCCTCTTGGGTGAGCAGACTTGTGAGAAGGAGAAGTTCGTTTACATTTTTATGCCGTGTATACTCTAAATTCAATTGTACATTTTCCTGGGGGCGGCATAACGCAATTGAGAGTTGAAGTATGAGGCAGCATTTTAAACAGAACAGCCCTTCCGAGCTCCAGGAGACTGTCGCGATGATTGAGGGAGCGGCTCTGAATATTTTCTCCGAAAGGGTGGTGGGGTGGCACCACTCCATGGACTGCCGTTTTCGCTCCGGTTGGAATTAATGAGCCGATGTTTCATCACCTGTGATGCTGTTCTTCGAAAAGTTCTAACGATTAGCCTTGCAGCGCACAAGCACTTCCGAACAGATGGTCCTTCGTTTGTCTTTATGGTCATCTGTTAGGTGTCAAGGAACGCAGCGGACACACACACACACACACACACACACACACACACACACACACACACACACACACACACACCTTTGAGTACCACAGCTGGTTGATGAGTGTCGTGGGACAACCAGCAGAGACGTCCAGTTGAGTAGCGCCGTGTTTGACTGTGAGCCGTCGATTACCTAGAATGAGAGCGTCCGCACGTTCCAACATTGCACGAGTCACAGCTCTGTGTGGCCGGCCGACACGCGGGATGGCGTTCGGGTTTGTGCTGTTGTGATGACGACAGAGTCCTCGCCGAATGACTCACCATGATTTTGGTCACCTCCAGGTCTCTGTGGACATTCTGTAAGCTGTGAATACGGTGATGCTCTGATTTTCCATCGAGATAAACTGAATGACTTCTCTGCTTGGAACTCACCTCCGTTTCAGGCACCATTTGAAGGCTACGTATTACCCCTCCATCTCTCGGAACAGCAAGAAACTATAGGGGCTCAAGCAGGATTATTCCAAGATGTCCCACAACAAATTCCACATTTTTCCATCACGAAACGGCGAGAAAAATATGTGTTGCATTTTTTTATTGAACGCTCCTGGTATAATGGCCTCAAAGTTGAAACTAGTTGCTCAATAATTGTGGTTCTTACAACATAGTCTTTTATGCAAGCTGTGACGAATGATTTTAAAAAGAATTTGTAATCTTGTTTGCTGGACGGGGATCCGGAATCCAGTGTATTTACAGCTGCAGCATCTCGCCCGGTAAAGACGAAGCCCAAATTGTAAAATCATTTTTCTCCGTTATTTGTTAGGTTACTAGCACATTTACACATTTTCAGCAAAAACTGCCACCATTGTGTGGCGCCATTTTACCCACGATGCTTTAATCATTTATTAGGTGTATCACTTCGATCAAATCGTCAGTTAATCGTTTCTTGTATTCACATTTTACAGAATGGTTCAAATGGCGCTGAGCACTATGGGACCTAACATCTTGGGTCATCAGTCCCCTAAAACTTAGAACAACGTAAATCTAACCAACCTAAGGACATCACACACATCCATGTTGCCCGAGGCAGGATTCGAATCTGCGACCGTAACGGTCGCGCGGTTCCAGACTGAAGCGCCTAGAACCACTCGGCCACATCGGCCAGCTTCACGTTTTATTAGGAACAAGTTGGCTAAAACGAGAAATAAACTTGAAAGACTACTTTACATTTTAACCTGCGGTTTCATAAGAAATATCACCCATGTTTGCGAAGTCTTGAACCGTTCTCCTTTATTCATGACTCAAAAATGAACAAACGCAGTTTACAAGTCTTTGTTTTGGATTTCGCAATGGCGAGGACCTCTTTGATAGCACTACGGAATAATTAATGGGGGGGGGGGGGGGGGTTTAACGTAAGCTGAACCAAAACAAATCTGAAATCATAAGCCTTAGAACAGATACGTAGCTACTCGTTGTCTTTGTCTATGATTTATACGTTATACGTATAATTCGCGCAATGCAAATGTGTAGGCTACGCAAATGTGTATCCTACAGCTCTAAATAAATTATAAAAGTTGAGTTACTGTGAACAAGAAGAAAGTCTCCGTCGTTGCAACCACCTGACTTTAAGTTCCATTGCAACATGAACTTAATGGCTAGCTCAAAATTTCATTTAAAAAATAACATATTCCCATCACCGATAAATGCAGTTTATTCTCTTTCGTCTTGAAATGTAGTGAATCGTAGTTTTTAAGTAAATAAACGTAAAGGTTTAAATAAGGATCAAAGGAGTCAAAAATAAGTCGTAACAATCCCAAATAATATGAATAAACGTATACTGTAAAAAAAAATTAATACGAAATCTGATTCACATACAAGTGTGCTCCAACGGGCCACTTGACTACCATACATAACCAAAAAACAAGGAAAATTGCCTGTATTCGAGTTAACGCTCATGATACTGTTTAATGAGTGGAAAAATCATTGGTACAATCAAATTGGTTGCGTAGATGACTGAATGGAAACTGGATATTGATTCCCACGTGTTATAATGGAAGTGTGCACTCGAACAAAAAACTAAAATTGCCCACGCTGATTGCGAGTGCAACTGTCTCGTATAAATAAATCCGATGCTCAAAATCATTAACAAGCGAGGAGCTGGGAATGGCAATATGCCAGGCCACAAAGACTCAGCACGTCGCACAGAAAAAAACAATTATTTTTGTGTAAAAAATTGTGCAACATGTTATAATGAATTTTTTTCGTACAGAAAATTTGACAAGCTCAAACGAATGTTGTTATATACGACCACGAGGACAGCCGGAAATACACTTCAGTTAACAACTGCTCCACACTGACTCATTAAACATTAATAAATATTTCGTTAACGCATCAACCTGTAAACACGTCAGATCACCATAGGCAATGAGCAACAGCAAAAAACAAGTG
This sequence comes from Schistocerca gregaria, assembly GCF_023897955.1. Taxonomy (NCBI): domain Eukaryota; kingdom Metazoa; phylum Arthropoda; class Insecta; order Orthoptera; family Acrididae; genus Schistocerca; species Schistocerca gregaria. Next base: position 349,254,241 of record NC_064922.1, on the reverse strand, counting down.
AAATATGACCTGCAAGAAATAAGAGAAAGATTGACCATAAATAGGTAGCGATTGTCTCTTTGAAGAGTCCGAGATTAGGAAGGAGAATTAAAACATAGCTTTAGGTGGAATGCAAATATCATCCAAGAGAGAATGACCAATGTACATACGTTCTTTTTAAGTTGTGATAAGTCAAATTTCATGAGATAATGTATAAATGAAATTTTAACAACTCCCACATGATTTAAACTAATACATCCGATAGTACTATTGAACTTATTTCAATTCGAAGTACTAAATAAATTACACAATAACCAGCGCAAATATTAACTATGGTATAAAAAAATTTAGCGATGTATGTTAATCAATTCAGAAAAGGTAACACATTTATATAAAATCGAGATTAACTCAAACCTGGAGTAATATAACACGCATAATTTAAAGAACCGTACGGCACAACAAGCGTCGATGACTGCTGTTAATCCGCTGTACACAAAGCCGTACTATGTAAATGCTGCTCAAGCAAACAACCCTCGTATCATAATCACAATGTTACGTCAGGCTCCCTATTTATTTATCAGAAGACAGACCGTCTAGACTAAACAGATCGGCACGTCCTCACAGCTCCGTCCACTGATGAATCGGTCCTCAGTAATTGATTCTGCATGCCAAGCCTTCCTGCTGACTGGCTTAAGACATATCCCGCAGTTTTGATCCAAAAATAGGTGTATCTAACAGATTAGTAACTGACAAGGCTCATTGAGACAGCCAAGTGCTTGTTCAAATGGCTCTGACGTCATCAGTCCCCTAGATCTTAGAACTACTTAAACCTAACTAACCTAAGGACATCACACATATCCATGCCCGAGGCACGATTCGAACCTCCGACCGTAGCGGTCGCGCGGTTCCAGACTGTAGTGCTTAGAAACGCTCAGCCACTCCGGCCGGCCACAAGTCCTTCTCGAGGCGTCGATATGCGCATGAGTAAATGGCATGAAAGGTGTCTAACAGTCGACTACATTCAAATTGCAGCGAAATGCTGAATTCGGACAGGAAAAAATTTCCAAATGGTCGGTTGCGGACTACCGGTGGCAGCATTGTATTGGCATAAGGAATATACAATACTATCGAACCAGGCAATATTTACCAATTGCTAAGTCTCATTGGAAAAGGATATCCATCTTAATTCCCCTCCCCCCCCGCCATGCCACCCCCACCCCCACCTCCCAATGCCCGCCCTCCCTCCCTCCCTCCCTCCCTCCCTCCCTCCCTCCCTCTCTCTCTCTCTCTCTCTCTCTCTCTCTCTCTCTCTCTCTCTCTCTCTCTCTCTCTCTCTCTCTCTCCCCCCCCTCCCCAAGCTTTCTGTACTGTTATTGCACATGTAACATTTTATGTAACAATTTTTGGGAACTGCTGAAACCGCTTAAAATGAATAAGTAAATCGCTTGTCATCATACGTAACCAGGATATGAGAGAGACCTCTACAGCTGCTGGACCTGTGAAGATTGTTGCTGCAGTGAAATTATGCCGCGTAGTTTTAGCCAGCGAATGGGTAGGAATACAAAGTTTCAGACGAATCAGATTCCCTAGAAGTATTCTAACCGTAAGCCGATAAACCATAAATACAACTTCGTTACCTGTAAAGTCTATGGCGAGGAAGAAAACAAAAGAGCACGTTGTTGTGCATGCAATTGTCGTCTGAAATTATATACAGGACATTCAGAAATTATGTATGTGTTCTGTAGAAATAGTGACGGTACCCTGGTATCGGATTGTTAGTGATTACTTGCGTTTTTCAGAAGTGGCGCGAAACACATTCTGAACCATTACTCGTGTTACGACAGCAGCTTGTGTAATGCGGTTCCTGATCTGCAACGTGATAAAGTGTGGCGTGAACAATCGCCCTTTGATAAATCTCCACACAAAGGAATCCCTCGGCGTGATGACAGGGGGCCTGTGCGTCCAACCCATATCCCAGAGAACTGTGAATTAAGGAATGTGCGAACATCTAAGGCATAATGACATGCTGCTCCATCTTGCTGAAAGGAGGCAGTATCCTGACGCCCATCCTGGATAAGCTGTGACAACAGAAAATTTTTGAGCATTTTTTTTTTCAACAAAGAAGAACGTTCGGCAAACCTTGTCCCACGTGATGCCTATCCAAACATTAACGATCGGAGAGTCTCGCATGACTTCGTGTCCCATTGTTGGTGTGTTAGTCCAGATAGCGCAGTTATAACCGTTGACCTTTCCACAAAGGTGGAAGGTCCCTTAATCGCTGAATAAGATGTTATTCGAGGTGTTGTGCACTTCTAATGCAACGAGCAGGTCGATGCACATGGCTACACGTTACACAACATTTTCTTTATGTAGATGCTGGAGAAACTTCTGGTGGTAAGGCTTCTTCGTTAGGGTAAACCAAATCACCTTGTGTACCGTCGAGCGTAGAATGTTGAATTCCACTGACGGACGCCGCAGCGATTTTGGACTCTTTTTCAGTGGGTGTCCTGATGGCTCCAATCCTTTCATTGGAGGTTGACTGACGTCCTTGCCAGGGCTTCTTTACCAGCGATCCAGTGCACCTGAACGTGTTTACCAATGTGCGGATTGTTTCATCGTGGGATCATCGTAATGGAATTTTCGGTGAAATCTCTTCCAAGTGTCATTGTTTGACGATCTCTGTAGTCTCCAAGTCGTCATAGTTAGGTATTCTTCTGCAGTAAACATCATGCACTTTCACGCTGTATACAATGAAACATGTGTTTAATTGTTAACATGAGATTAGTACATGATATCTAGCAACAATGTACACGCAGTAATATGTTAAATGTACCAGCAATGATCTACCCTTTACAAACTGCTCTAAAGTATGTATTTCTACCAAACAGATATTTGATATCTGTATACTCTGTATACGGAGAAAGTAAATATACATGTGGGAAAACATCACAGTTGAAACTGTCTACGAGAATATGAAAAAATAAGCAGTCATGGATGTCAAAATTGATTGGACAGCAACATATTTTCAAATACTTCTCATCTCCTATCTCATCTGCTCAGAGGACGAACCTCGAAAAATCCTTTTTTAACGATGCCAACAGTACAACACCTTCTCCAAATTTCAGGTTTATATCCTTAGAGATTGGGTTGAGCAATGATGTCAGTCAGTCAGGACATCCCCTTTCATATGTATAGATTATCTAGTGATGTTGAAAATCCCGAATGTGAAGTAGTGTGGCTAAATGCAAGCATGAAAGGTGGGAGAAGCACGGTAATTTAATTTCCTTACAGACCACCTGCACTAATACGTTTGTTGATGATGCATTTGTAGTAGTGGATGACTTCAGCTTCTCATCTACAGAATGAGAGAGTCACACAGTTGTATCTGGTGGTAGAGAAACGGGTCCGTGTGAGATAGTTTCAAATGTCTTGTCAAAAATTGTTTGCAGCAGATAGTTTAAGAATCAATGCGGTGGCTTTGTCTTAGACCTCATAGAGGCAGACAGACATCCAGGAGAGCATCAGTGATCTAAATGTTGTCAAGTATCTATGAGTAAGGGGATTTTCTGGACTGTTACAGGGAGAGGGAGAGGTAAGTATGTTCGGTTAGGAAGCGTGACAAGATGTAGATTCTACCAAGAATCTAAGTAATTAACATAAAATATTCAGCTCTAAGAACTCTTGTACAATATACCTTAGACAAGTTTGTACCATAAAAGGTTGTGAGAGTTATGGTAGACCCCTCGTGGTTCAGTACCCGTGTTAGAAAGTCGTTGCTAAATGAAAGAGAGCATCACCTCCGATTTGAGCAAAGTCAGTTCCTGGCAGACAAAGGAAGTCAAAATGAATCAGAGGAAAGTAGTGCGATGATCATACAATGAAATACCACGTAAACGTTTGCCAAACGATCTGACTAAAAATCCTAAGAAATTTTAGTTTGATGAAAGTAGTAAGCGTTTCTAAATCATTCGCTAGCTGCTCCGTGGTCATGCATCGAAACAAGAGGGTAATAGAGAGAAGGCCGGTGTACTGAATTCAATGTATAAAAATTGTTTCACCGTGGAAGACCGTGTTACAGTTCCTCCTTACAATCCTCGTGCTAATGCGGTCACGGAATATAATATAATATAAAATAAAATAAAACTGCTCAACAATGGCGAAGCAGTTGGACTGGGTGAGATACTGTGAGATTCTATGGACCTTATGGCAAAGAACTCGCTACCCATCTAGCAGCAGTACCCACTGGATAAAAGTGCAGAGTAATCGAATTTCCAGAACAGCTGTCCGAAAGACAAACATAATTAGAGGGCTATAAGTTTGAATCAGTAACTTATGAGAACACATCTCGTGGAGAACAGCGGTTTTTTAGTAATTTAAAATGATCATCAATAGTCTCGACCGCAAGAAACCTTTATTTTTGTGATCTCCAGTTTCGGTCTGTTACTGACCGTCTTCAGACTCTCACCACGGTGGTAGGCAGTAAACGGAGCAGGCGTTTCGTGAGCAGCTGACGTTCGTGGAGTTCGTAACGCGTGCTTCGTTCACTCCCACCGCCTACCAACATGGTATGCGGTCTGAAGATGGTCCATAACCAACCGAAACCAGTAGCCACAAAAATAAATGTTTCTTGGGATCGGGATTATTTATGTTCACTTCAAATTCCTGTATGTCTGACATTAATCTGTTGTAGAATTATCTCTTCCTTCTTTTGCTTGTGCATGTGTCCCACATCAGTGCAGGGCAAGTGTCGTTATTAACGGACTTTGCATGGTTATCTTAAGTTGTGGCCTGGTTCTCTTCCTGTCACCTGTCGCCAAGGTATTGAATGAAATGTACCCACAATAACCTGCGTGTAGTGAGAGTGTGAATAATCGCAAGTTTTGTAAAAAAAAACAGTTCCATGCTGGTCATCACACTGTTCCTTGCTGTCAGTCCACTGGGCGGATTTGGTCCAGGGTCGGGGCACATCCCCATCATGGAAGTGGTGCCTTAACACGCACAGTTATATGGATGGATCTTGTAGATTTGTGAAACATATTTTATGCTCACACACTATGATGTAGTTGGAAAGAAAATTTCTATAAAATTCAACGTCGATTTCACAAACAGAGATCTTGCGAAACAGCGCTCTCTGCACCATTCCCCCAGCCCCTACAACAAACCAACACATATACAAAATAGATCATTTGACCTATATGTTTACAGTTGGATAAAGACAGTTCCTCGAAAATTATTTCCATCCTTTATCTTTAGTGTACGTACTTACGTTCAGGAACATATCCAAATTTATAAATGTATATGGTTCTAAATGATAGTGGTCACACAACATGTTGGTAATCAATTACAGCAGGATAATTGTTAATAGCCAATAGGCCAACGCACCATCTCCAATAATGAAAATTTTCCGTCATTTATACCTCCGTTGCGGACCAATTGTGGTGTAAAGGTAGCGTCCATGCGTTACACTAGCAGTGCAACTGTGGTTATTATTATACATGGGACCAGTTTATGCATCTCCAAAGTGAGTGAGTAAGAAATTTGGTAATACATTTTAGCAGAATAATAGGACAAAAAGTATTGCAACAACACACCAACTTACATTTTTTCTTTCTCTTCCTGGAGCAGTGGCTGATCCCTGCTGCTGACATTTTATGATCCTTATGCTACGCTGTACAGGGCATGAGCGTGGAGTTACTCTCGATGGTCAGTAAGACCAAGGGAGCTGTGGGGAATTTTTGGGACTGTTGATGAAGGGAGTTCGGTAGTAAATCATTATAAATGGGTGGTAAATAATGGTGATTAATTATACATACAGAAATTAAAGCAGTAACATGCTAGGTCATTAACAAATGTGATAAGGCTAGATCAAATGGGTGGCTCGTTTATACAAGAGAAATATTACCTACTAAATCAAGGGTCGATGGCCTCCCACGCCACCACTCCCCCTCCCTGAGACAATGGGATCCATAAGATCCTGTATCAGCTCTGATCCACTACTCACATCCAACATGAGGTAAACGAAAGTCCTCTCTTCTTTCGCCGATAACTAACAGTCACGACATACATTGTAGGAGTAAATTCAACAACAGTACACAAATTTTCACCACCGAAAACCCATTGCCGTAATGTTTCCCACTCCTTCCACCAGAAGAGACTAATACAATTGTGACGTAATGTCATGCTCAGTAGAACAGTTGTGATAAAATATAATGGACGCAGAAGAGCAAAACGCCACAGTAGGCGCAGAATGAGACAACTGGAACCGTAGCTGAAACGCTGGTTTCATGAGTGACAATTATTCACAATATGATGTGATACCGCTTCCAGAAACCTTTTAAATTAACAAATTACTGCCTGCTGCAAACGTCTCATGAAATCATTTCAGCGAGGAAAAAGGAGAAATTAAATGTCATACAGAACTCTGTAGGCAGTTCTTTCACGCACATGCCATTCTTGAAAGGAACAGTAAATGGAGGGACAGGGGCGGTAGGGGGAGGTGGGGGGGGGGGCGAGGGAAGGGGACGCTGGATTATTGAAACGTGAAGTTGCTTCCGTCACACATCATAGATGGTTGGCGGTGGTCTAGCGGTTCTAGGCGCTCAGTAAGGAACCGCGCGACTGCTGCGGTCGCAGGTTCGAATCCTGCCTCGGGCATGGATGTGTGTGATGTCCTTAGGTTAGTTAGGTTTAAGTAGTTCTAAGTTCTAGGGGACTTATGACCACAGATGTTGAGTCCCATAGTGCTCAGAGCCATTTGAACCATAGATGGTTGGTGAGGGTCGCTTGAAAAAGGGCGGGATTAGAATGATTTCAGGGGAGTTGGCCGGAATCCCGGGGGAAAAGACTGATGCGCGAAGTGTAGCACATGTATCTTTAAAGATAAGGTATACGACATTCAGGAAACTATGAAAACTGCTAATGGTGCAAAAGTTACAGGAGGTAAGAATCATTCCATTGGAGCCATGCTGAATTCCAGTGCGCTAATCTGATGTCTGAAATGATACTAGCTGTTGCACATACATCATTTAAGATCAATGATATGACACCCAGAACCAAATGATAATTGCTATGGTGAAACAAACGTCCACGTGAAGTATAGTGAAATGGACCGGCAGAAGAGAGACGCCAAAAGATTGAGAGGCAGTGCTGAACGGTAAGTACCAGTCTCAAACAGTTCGGTAATTATTTGTGACAAGCAACATAGAAGATAGAAAACAATATCTACATAGTGAGGCACAATCTAGTTATGATGTGTCTGAGGCCATACCTGATTTGCTGAGTAGTCCATTAAACCATTCGCCACCAGAATTACTGCAAGTTCGGCAGGCATTTACGACGTTGAGGCACAAAGCGGTAACCATCCTCGATCTGCCACAGCTGTGTATGGGTTGCTTTGGACAGTAATGTCTGGCACAAAACATCACTATGACCTCCTGTATTCAGCTTGGCTAACAGACCTCACTGTCGCTCATAATAAACACTGGCTTATCACCAAACACCACTCACCTAATAATTCACATGTTTTATGAAATTCAGTTAAGTTCAATATTCAGGAGGCCTTACGGAACAGTTAATTCAAACATGATCCTGCACTAGGGCAAGATGCCCTGAGACGTAACGGGTTATAGTTTAATTTTCGTATTTCGTTCAAAGTGCGAATTAGATAATTATTTACTTTTCGTGGGGTCACAAAAGCAAACATTACAGTTAAGTGCATGGTTTCATTAAGAACTTTAAAAATGTGCATTTAAACTTTACACAGTGACTTCACACGTTTCCTTCATCAGTTCATTCTGCTTCCTGTTTGATGAATGAGGTTACTTCTTACATATCAGACTTACTGAACATGAAGACAGCCTGTTGTAATTATTTCTACCTTGTTGAAGTTTGTTGCTAAAATTGTCAGTAAGGACAGTCTATGGTGAAACTGATCGAAGAGGCTTTTCTTCCCTGACAGTCGTGGGAGGATTTCTGAAGTAAAAGTTCTGAGAGAGATTTTCTAAAGCGCTTTTACTTTAGATTCTCCGTAGAATTTTCCTTATTTGCTATAAAATAGTACACCTCTGAGGTTGTCATAAAAGTTCCTATTTCTTATTTCTGTCATCCTACAATCACAGTATGATTACTAATTCCAAAGTACATACACAACAGAGTGAACAGTTTTCAGGGATGACGTCTGCGATAAAACTTCCTTGTTCTAAATTTGAATGAAGTAGATTAGCAGTTTCTTTACATGTTTTGAAGAGTTTTGTATTTAAGGAAACCAAGACTCTTTAGTTCAAAGCTACTCCCTTTTCAACTGGCAGTAAGCATACTGGTATTCCGCTAACATTTGATGATGAACCGTCGGAGATTTTATTTACTGCGTCAATACATCGGATGCAGAGAATTACTGTAATAACAACGTAACAAGCTGCTAATAGAGAAAGCTTTCCTTTATGTGCCACACTGGCAGGCAGACGATAACTGCGGAATTTATTAAACATGTAATTGTATGGCTGTATTGGTTGAAAGCGGACAAAAATTCTCCTCGTATCATGAATATGTAGTTGGTCTAACACACGTATCGCCCCATTCATTGCAACTGAACTGCAAATCAATAGCTATTCTCACAGTTGAAATCGTACAGAACTTTCCATGAGTCCGCTGGGGATACAATTGCTTTATTTATCTTTCAGGCTGCGTGAGTCAACCAGAACTACAGTCTCGCAGTCACGCAACTAGTTATAACTAGTTATTATATGGATTAACTCTCATATTATTCCTAGGTGAACCTGTGTAATTATCTTCCAACTGAAACATGGAAGAGGGAATACTTCGTAAATGTCATTTCTATATACAAGCAAGGCAACGAGAAAAATTCTGCCTAACAACAGATTAGTTACTATTAAATTTTGTTTTTAGCAAACGGAACACAGCATGTGTTGTTCTAAATGGAGAGACGTCTACAGACAAAGTAATCTCTGGCGTGCCACAGGGGAGTCTTACGGAACCACTGCATTTCACACAGTGTCGGAAGTTCCATGTGGCTTTTCGCGGATGATGCTGTAAAATACAGAGAAGTTGAAGCATTAGAAAATTGCACCGAAATGCAGGAAGATCTGCAGCGGATAGGCGGTTGGTGCAGGGAGTGGCAACTGACCCTTAACATAGACACACGTAATGTAATGCGAATACATAGAAAGAAGGATCCTTTATTGTATGATTATATGATAGCGGAACAAACACTGGTAGCAGTTGGGAGTATGCCCACGGAACGATTTGAAATGGAATGATCATATAAAATTAATTGTTGGTAAGGCGAGTACCAGGTTGAGATTCATTGGGAGAGTCCTTAGAAAATGTAGTCCATCAGCAAAGGAGGTGGCTTACAAAACACTCGGTCGACCTATACTTGAGTATTGCTCATCAGTGTGGGATCCGTACCAGATCGGGTTGACAGAGGGGATAGAGAAGATCCAAAGAAGAGCGGCGTGTTTCGTCACAGGGTTATTTGGTAACCGTGATAGCGTTACGGAGGTGTTAATCAAACTCAAGTGGCAGACTCTGCAGGAGGGGCGCTCTACATCGCGGTGTAGCTTGCTGTCCAGGTTTCGAGAGGGTGCTTTTCTGGATGAGGTATCGAATATATTGCTTCCCCCTACTTGTACCTCCAGAGGAGATCACGAATGTAAAGTAAGAGAGATTCGAGCGCGCACGGAGGCGTTCCGGCAGTTGTTCTTCCCGCGAACCATACGCGACTGGAACAGGAAATGGATGTAATGACATTGGTACGTAAAGTGCCCTCCGCCACACACCGTTGGGTGGCTTGCGGAGTATAAATGTAGATGCACATGAAATTAATCCCTCATTAAAATGGAAGTTGTTGTAGAAGAAGGACTACGTATTTTATTGAAATAAAATATAATATTCTCAGCTAGGCTACATCAGTATAGCAACAGTGAACTTCGAAGTTCTTGTAGTAGACACGAAGCACTTAAGAGCGCAAGAGCGTCTTTGTCTTCTTTCCTGCCCTTCTTAAAGATTGTCTTATGTTTGTCTAAACTTATCATTAAAAACTCGGTTGCTTGTTACAACAGATGATATGAATAAATAATTTTTGTGAAACCGCTATCAGTGTCTGCGAATGAAGCATAAAAGTGGTTGCACTGTTGTAAGTATTTTCGGCTCATACTGTATGGTGTCCATCAGGGATCGGTCCCGGACTGCCTCAAAACTCAGCTCTAGGGTTTTTCACAATAGTAAAAAGATATTTGTAGTAATTTGTTCGTATTATAGAATCTGATGCTCTTTTTGCTCTTTCGTGTTTGTATAATGAATAAGTTTTTTATAACATCAGATTGCGAAAAACACTAAGTGTCCTTCTTATTCCGCTCCATGATGGGCGGAAGGGTACAGTAACCTGTTTCCATAAGTATATAATGGAACAGTCGTGGTTGCAAAATTATTTTTATTGCAACTATAAGTAATTTTTTAACCGAGAGCGTCTCTTTATAAAAATATAAAAAATATAAATATAAAACATTACTCTTTCCTTTTTTACCTAGAAGTGTTTCAGAGCCTATATGACACCTTAGTGAATCTCGTAATATTTATTCACGTAACTCGTTTATTATTTGTATTTAATAAAATTTTACCGTCAGACAGAGTGGTATACTTTTTGCCATATTGTGATTATTTGGTACGTCGTTTGGCGTAAACTTCGACATAATTGTCGCCACCCCTCTTATCTCTCGACTGTTATCACTTTTCGCCAGTTTCCAACCCAAAAACGAGTGAAGAAAGGCCGTAGGGAACACACTGAAACAGTTCTGTGAGGAATAAATGAGAGCTAATGTGTTGTAAGAACCACTGATAATAGTTTGTGTTTCTGTCATCCCGTTTTCCTTTGCAAACAAACATCTTAGTGTAGCTGAATTATACCTATTTCTTAAAATAGCAAATTCCGTTCTACAATAAGGTCTCTACATTCTTGGGGGTTACAAGTGATACATACCTGATATTGGGGTATAATAAATAGCAATTACTAGCACATAACTACAAGTTCATTCCTAATAAGCTATCTGGTAAATGAAGGGGAGAAGCAGCCTATCTACTCATGAAGAGTTCATCGAAATTACGCAGGCTACCATATGGATTAATAATTTGCTTGTAACACTACACGACAAAAATAAATATAGCTATCAATAATTCTGTACCTTCACGGTGACCTCAGTACACGTCTTTGACAAATTTACGTAAAGAACAATCAAATGCACACACTTGTTGGCCTTTGTTTACCTGAGATGTACGCAGTTAATTATACATGAAATACACTGATGCGCGAAATCTTAGAACTAAAGTAAGTTTCGCATGCTGTGTCATTTCCAAGTAAAATAGATTGATGAAATTTGGACTACACATAGAATGAACTGTTGCAGTACATTACGGAAGGTGACTCAAAGAAGTATGCAAGAGAGTTCATTTTGAAGACTAGAACATCTTGATTTATTCGGTTACATCTGAAAACAAAATGTGTAGTATCTAAGCGTTATGAATGTTTTAACAGTGCTTTTACAGTTGTCAGTGATTTTTAGTTACTTTGAAATTATAGAAAGTGAAGCAGCCCTTGCAGTAAAAGAAATGGTAGAGGGGAGTGAGTATGTCATATTTTGAACTGGAATCCACTACTGAAAAGGTACTGTTCCGAGCTACAACCATTTGAAAACGTGTTGGGAATGTAATCACTTTCAGAAGTAATTGACTAGGCATGACCCACTACATCACTTGTTCTACGATTCCACTAATTAAGAGCTATTAAAAATGTTTGTGTTCTTGTTGACGCATGCTCTTCAACGCGATACAATATGACTTCTTCCAATACGGGCGTGTGACGTCTCTTTGGAGCACCACAGTCAGGACTGCTGACGTTGAAGATACCCTTTCTCGTGATTCTGGCGGAAAGGGTATGCGATGGAGTCGGTCGTTGAGGGGAATGATCTTGATAAAGGCGACGAGCAGCTCATCTATAACCGCAAGCTTCGCCGTTCAGAAGGATAATGTCGGTGTATTCTGCAAACGTGTCCTCAGTCATGTTGCTCTAATCCTTACTGATTCGTGAGGCTCGAACCAGGTCCGAGAGGTAGATGTCAAATGAAATCATCCGACCCGACGTACGCAACCCCCACCATAACTGTCATGTCGCATACTTACCTAGCAAACATTGTTTCAAACGGCTGTAGCACAGAAATGGTACGTTTCTGGACTTTGGTTCCGTTTAAAAATATTATATACTCCCTCCCCTCTAAAAGTCCTAGAAGTATGTAAAGGGAATTCCCGAGCACTCTGTATAACGACAGAGTAATAATGTTTGTAATACAGTTAGTTACTTCTTATAATTTGTAACCTGCTCCCAAGGCATTTTGAGACCCAGTTAAGAAACCAACTTTTTTAATGTCGTGAAACTGCTGCCTTATAATTTAAATTGCAGTCCTAACGAACCTGATGAGATTCAGTACCTGAAATCTTCAATTTTCTTTTAATTTACACTCTCGGGAATTTACGGAGTAAAACCAGACTCTTATCTCTAGCTGCGCTTTTTCAGTAGGTTGTTACACACTGAAAATATGCAGGGAAGTTATTGAAAAAGTACACCGAAAAGGATTTTGGAAGAATGTACAGACTTCTTGCATCTATGTCTACATCTTCTTGGATAATCTGCAAATCACATTTAAGTGCGTGATACAGGGTTCATCGAACCACCTTCACAATAATTCTCTATTATTCCACTCTCGTACAGCGCGCGGAAAAAACGAACACGTTTATATTGCTTGTGACCTCTGATTTCCCGTATTTTATTATAACCATTGCTTCTCTCAATGCATGTTGCCGTCAACAAAATATTTTCGCCTTAGGGGGAGAAAGTTAGTGACTGAAATTTCGTGAGATTTCGCCGTAACGAAGAATGCCTTTGTTCTAGTTATGTCAATCACAAATCCTGTATCATTTCAGTGACACTCTCTCGCCTGTTTCGCGATAATACAAAACGTGCTGCCCTTCTTTGTACTTTCTCGATGTACTCCATCAATCCTATCTGTTAAGGGTCCCGCACAGCGCAGCAGTATTCTAAAAGAGAACGGACAAACGTAGTGTAGGCAGTCGCTTTAGTAGGACTGTTACATTTTCTAAATGTCCTGCCAATAAAACGTAGTCTCTGGTTAGCCTTCGCCAAAACCTCTATTATGTGTTCCTTCCAATTTAAGTTTCACGTAATTGTGATTCCTAGGTATTTAGCTGAATTTACGGCCTTTAGATGTGACTGATTTATCGTGAAACCCTAGTTTAACGGAGTCCTTTTGACCACTCTTGTCGATGACCTCACACTTTCCATTATTTAGCGTCAATTGCCAATTTTTGCATCATACAGATACATATTCTAAATCATTCTGTGATTTATTTTGATTTTCTGTTGACTTTATTAGTCGACAAAAGACAGCGTGATCTGCAAAGAACCTGAGACCTCATCTCACAATGTCTTCTAAATTGTTTATATAGATAGGGAACAGCAAACACTATCTTCTGAAACGCCATAAATCACTTGTGTTATACCCTAAGACTTTCCGTCGGATACTAAGAACTGTGACCACTCTGACAGGAAATCGCGGATCAAGTCATATATGTGAGACGTTATTGTATAAGCACGCAATTTCACAACAAGCCGCTTTTGTGATACAGTGTCAAAAACCTTCCGGAAATCTAGAAATACAATCAATTTGAAATCCCTTCTCAATAGCACTTAAGACTTCGTATGAATATATAGCTAGTTGTGTTTCACAACAACTCACAATGGTTATCTGCTCTTTCGGATTCCAAAATAGTTCGTAATTCAACGAAATTGTGACACAGAAAATATTAGGGAAGGGTCTATTCTACGAAACTTAATCTGCATTTCCACGCCAATAGCAGTGATTTGTCAGAGGAGTAATTGGGAGAGTAATTCCATGTGCCGTAATTGGGTGCGTCAGACCGCTGTAGTGGTTGAGACGGGCGCAAACCTCAACTCGGTTTCAATAACGCGTTCTGGACTGGGTGGGAAAAGGATATCCTCTCTGTCGGCACCGTACAGGGACGGGAGACTTTCACCAAATCTGAGCTTAGTGTGACATTCGTGAATGCAGCACATAGCATTGGGCGGGTTTACAACAAGGTCACCTCAAGATTTGCAGTTTGTGATTAGCTGGGCAGGAGGTCAGGAAATGGAAACTCCGTGAGCGGGAAATAAGCTACGAATTTTACGCCTGCAGTTTAAGTTCCTAACAAACTGGGAGACGCTTCCTAATATCTCAGAATCTGGGTGTCAGTCCCAGACGTTCGTGGAGAGCGGTCTTGGATGCTGAGTTTTCTCGACAGTTAAAAGTGTTGTTGACGGGCTTTAGTACTTCAGCGCAGTCAGATGTTTATGACAGTAGATGTGCTTTGGTACCAGCGATTCGGCAGTTATGACTCCTCTCAGGGCCGAGTGTACTTTGATGCAGCCCAGGCTGACATTACACGGCACCAACTGTTCTTTAGAAAAAGATGCTTGGGGTGAGTGGGATAGCTACTAGGTGGAGAAAGAAGCGGGCTGGCCAAGGCTATGAAATCGGGAATTACACATTTTTCTACATTTATACTCCGCAAGCCACCCAACGGTGTGTGGCGGAGGGCACTTTAGGTGCCACCGTCATTACCTCCAGTCGCGTATGGTTCGCGGGAAGAACGACTGCCGGGAAGCCTCCGTGCGCGCTCGAATATCTCTAATTTTACATTCGTGTTCTCCTCGGGAGGTATAAGTAGGGGGGAGCAATATATTCGATACCTCATCCAGAAAAGCACCCTCTGGAAACCTGGACAGCAAGCTACACCGAGATGCAGATCGCCTCTCTTGCAGAGTCTGCCACTTGAGTTCGCTAGACATCTCCGTAACGCTATCACGCTTACCTAATAACCCTGTGACAAAACGCGCCGCTCTTCTTCGGATCTTCTGTGTCTCCTCTGTCAACCTGACTTGGTAAGGATCCCACACTGATGAGCAATACTCAAGTATAGGTCGAACGAGTGTTTTGTAAGCCACCTGCTTTGTTGATGGACTGCATTTTCCTAAGCACTCTCCCAGTGAATCTCAACCTGGTACCCGCCTTACCAACAATTAATTTTATATGTTTTTTGCAGAAACTGGAGTATTTGACTTTCTGACCTTTCAGATCTTCGGTATATTCCTGCTCTGGAGTCGAATCCGCCAACAGAAGACTACATAAAACATTCAGTGAGTCCTTCTTTCGAACCTATTTCGTCTTTCACCCATCCTAACAATTTTTCATGCTCCCGCTGTGCTCCTGTTTCTGTTCCCGGAAAAAGATGCTTCCATTATTGTCCGCTTTGCACAAAAATGTTATTTAATTGGGTTCTGATTTTTTCTGCTTTTTGACATCATCTTCAGTTATCTTCATCGCTTCAAAGTGGCTTTGTGTGTAATGCATTTATTTCAATTCTTTTCTAGTTCTCAATCTGTTTTCCTCCGGTCATGTTGAAAGAAAGTGAGACACTTTCTCTGATTTATGCCTGGAAGTCTGGGAACTTTTTGATGTAATACTTTGTTGCTTCCTAATTTGGGGATGCCTTTTCCGTCCAGCCTAGGATCTTTCGAAGGATTCACGTCTATCTTACTCCATATCTTTCCATTTCTCATACTTCGCTGCATACAGCGCGTGCTGCTTTATAATGGCTTCATAATTTTCGCAGTAATGCAGATGGATTTCTTTCATTATGTATGCTTCTAGAGTTGATCCGGCATCTCAATCTTATGGAATCTGTTGTTGTTTGCTTCTATGGAAAACCCATTGATCTGGATGATTAATTTGGTGTTTTTAAGTTTTTCAACTTTTTCCAAAATGTAAGACCATTTGCATGCATTCTGTTTTACTGACTTTGATAATCTTCAGAGGAGGTTTATCTGCTGATCATCAATGAAAGTGAAGAAGAATTACGGATCTGCTGAATGGAATGAACAAGTTGATGAGTACAGAATATAGATTGAGAGTAAAACGAAGAAAGACGAAAGTAAAGAGAAGTAGAAGAAAAGGAAAAAAAGAGAAACTTACGAGGATTGGTGGTCAGGAAGCAGATGAAGCTAAGGAATTCTGTGAACGAGGCAGCAAAATAAATCATAATGAGAACATAAAAAGCAGACTAGCACTGGCAAAAAGGGCATTTCTGGCTAAGAGACGTCTACTAGTATCGAACATAGGCTTAAAGTGGGGAAGAAATTCCTGAGAAAGCATGTTTTGTGATAAACTTGGACTCTGGGAACCGTAAAAGAAAAGAATCGAGGGATTTGAAATTTGGTGCTACTAAAGAACATTGAAAATTAGGTGTAGTGATGAGGTAAGGAACGACGAGGTTCTCGACAATATCGGTGAGGAAAGGAATACATAGAAAAGACTGACAAGAAGAAGGGGCACTGTGGAAGGACATGTGTTAAAACATCACCCAATTACTTCCATGGTATTAGTAGAAAGGGCGCCGGGTAAATACCGTAGAGGAAAAAAACGGTTTTTCTACATATTTTGCAAAGTCTGGAAGCTCATCTTTATCAGTAAAGGTTATGTTCTTGATTTCGATTCATTTGTGTTCTATTTCAATCTTTATTTGATGATTTATTCCAGATCTCTGTAATATACTTTCCCATTCTCCAACGATACTTTACAAAACGCCAAAATACATGGCGATTTGTGTTGAAATCCTGGTTTTAAACGGTATGCTACTCAACAATATTTTCCTCTTCTCTGTGGTTTCCAAGTACATTTCCAGATATAAATTAAATGGATAATTCCAGCCTTGCGCAATTCCTGTCCAGTGATTAGCTCTTGGAGTGTGTTCAAATGGTTGAAAATGGCTCTGAGCATTATGCGACTTAACTTCTGAGGTCATCAGTCGCCTAGAACATAGAACTAATTAAACGTAACTACCCTAAGGACAGCACACACATCCATGCCCGAGGCAGGATTCCAACCTGCGACCATAGCCGTCGCTCGACTCCAGACTGTAGCGTCTAGAACAATTTCAGTAGAAGCGAGACAGTGGCCTGGTTCATGCATCTTTGGGCAGAGCCAGTGCCTGCCCCAACTCAGGATACGAGGCATCTTGACAGCACTGCCATTCCCAGATAATAACCGAGTGTGACATTCCTGCCTTTTCTACATGATCATCAGGGGTCGAGACGCCGCAGCACCGCTAGTCCAGCTTCAGAAAGACAGTCGCGTTTGTTCTGCACTACTGGACTTTAAAATTGCTACACGACGAAGTTGACGTTCTACAGAGGCGAAATTTCTTCGACAGGAAGAAGATGCTGTGATATGCAAATGATTAGCTTTTCAGAGGATTCACACAAGGTTGGCGACATCTACAACGTGCTGACATGAGGAAAGTTTCCAATCGATTTCTCATACACAAACAGCAGTTGACCGGCGTTGCCTGGTGAAACGTTGTTGTGGTGCCTCGTGTAAGGAGGATAAATGCGTTCCATCACATTATCGACTTTGGTAAAGGTCGGACTGTAGCCTATCGCTATTGCGGTTTATTGTGTCGCGACATTGCTGACAGCGTTGGTCGAGATCCAATGACTGTTAGCAGTCTATGGAATCTGTGGGCTCAGGAGGGTAATACGGTACGCCGTGCTGGATCCCAACGGCCACGTATCGCTAGCAGTCCAGATGACAGCCATCCTATCCGCATGGCTTTAACGGATCGTGCACCCACGTCTCGATCGCTGAGTCAACAGATGGGGGCGTTTGCAAGACAACAACCATCTGTACGAACAGTTCGACGTCGTTTGCAGCAAGAAGGTCTATCTCCTGAGACCGTGTCTGCGGATACCCTTGACGCTGCATCACACACAGGAGCGCCTGCGATGGGGTACTCAACGACGAACCTGGCTGCATGAATGGCGAAACGTCATTTTTTCGGATGAAGCCAGGTTCTGTTTACAGCATCATGATGGTCGCATCCGTGTTTGGCGACGTCGCAGTGAACGCGTATTGGAAGCGTGTATTCGTCATCGCCATACTGGCGTATCACCCGGCGTGATGGTATGGGGTTCCATTGGTTACACGTCTCGGTCACCTCTTGTTCACATTGACGGCACTTTGAACAGTGAACGTTACATTTCAGATGTGTTACGACCCGTGGCTCTACCCTTCATTCGATCCAAACAAAACCCTACATTTCAGCAGGATAAAGCACGACTGAATGTTGCAGGTCCTGTACTGGTCTTTCTGGATACAGAAAATGTTCGACTACTGCCCTGACCAGCACATTCTCCATATCTCTCACCAATTGAAAACGGCTGGTCAATGATGGCCGAGCAACTGGCTCGTCACAATACGAAAGTCAGTACTCTTGATGAAGTGTGGTGTCGTGTTGAAGCTACATGGCCAGCTGTAACTGTACGCGCCATCCATGCTCTGTTTGACTCAATGCCTCGGTGTATCGAGGCCGTTATTACGGCCAGAGGTGGTTGTTCTGGGCACTGATTTCTCATTATCTAAGCACCCAAATTGCGTAAAAATGTAATCACATGTCAGTTCTAGTATAATATACTTGTCCAATGAATAGCCGTTTATCATCTGCATTTCTTCTTGGTGTAGAAATTTTAATGGCCAGTAGTATAGTAAGTCGCTCCACCATAACGCTTGGCCTGCGTTGGCCAACAACGACACCGCACTTTGTACGCCAAGAGTGGGAAGTTTCTATTCAATTTCCCCATTTTTCATGAAATAAGCGGTATTTTTGCCTGTCACATTGGCAACAAAATTTCGTCGTCCCTTCCATGTAGAGTTTGTCGAAAGCAAAGGAGGAATTAAGTTACGCAGCATTTGTGATCTGGCCCCCATGCGGATGGTCAGCTGGCTGTAGTCTGGTGATGATGGGAACACACTTTTCTGATTTGGGGAGATGTGTGTTTTGCAGGCTGTGGCATCGCAATCTGTATTCTGAAGCAGCGTAAGTTGCCCATTTGATTACATTTTGTGGTTTTGCCACATTAAGTTCGAATTCGCTAGCTGCCGAGATACGGATAACTTGTCAAATTTTCCCCATCAACTCTTCGGTATAATTTGCCACGTCCCCACAGTGTTAGCGTCATAGAGAGAGACCTGACGGGGCTATGGTTGGCCCGCTAGATGGCGCTGCCATAGGTGACACGAATATCCATTGCGTTTTTTAAAATAGCAACCTCCATTTTTTAATTGCATATTCGTGTAGTACGTAAAGAAATATGAATGTTTTAGTTTGACCACTTTTTTCGCTTTGTGATAGATGGCGCTGTGATAGTCACAAACATATGGCTCACAATTTTAGACAAACAGTTGGTAACAGATATGTTTTTTAATTTAAAATAGAGAACGTAGGTATGTTTGAAGATTTTATTTCGGTTGTTCCAATGTGATACATGTACGTTTGTGAAATTACCATTTCTGAGAACGCATGCTGTTACAGCGTGATTACCTGTAAATACCACATTTTTCAGTAAATGCTCAAAATGATGTCCGTCAACCTCAATGCATTTGGCAATACGTCTAACGACATTCCTCTCATCAGCGAGTAGTTCGCCATCCATAATGTTCGCGCATGCATTGAAAATGCGCTGACTTATGTTGTCAGGCGTTGTCGGTGGATCACGATAGCAAATATCCTTCATTTTTCCCCACAGAAAGATATCCGGGGACGTCAGTCCGGTGAACGTACGGGCCATGGTAAGGTGCTTCGACGACCTATCCACCTGTCATGAAATACACTATTCAATACTGCTTAAACCGCACGCGAGCTATGTGCCGGATATCCATCATGTTGGAAATACATCGCCATTCTCTCATGCAGAGAAACATTCTTCTAGTAACATCGGTAGAACATTAGGAAATCAGCATAAATTGCACCATTTGGATTGCCATCGATAAAATGGGGGCCAATTATCCTACCTCCCATAATTCTGCACCATACATTAACCCGTCAGGGTCACTGATGTTATACTTGTAGCAGCCATCGTGGATTTTCCGTTGCCCAATAGTGAATATTATGCTGGTTTACCTTACCGCTATTGGCGAATGACGCTTCGTTGCTAAATAGAACGCGTGCAAAAATTTTGTCATCATCCCGTAATTTTTCTTGTGCCCAGTGGCAGAACTGTACACGACGTTCAAAGTCGTCGCCATGCCATTCCTGGTGCATAGAAATATGGTACGGGTGCAGTCGATATTGATGTAGCATTCTCAACACCGCCGTTTTTGAGATTGACGATTCTCGAGCAATT
Source organism: Schistocerca gregaria (assembly GCF_023897955.1). NCBI lineage: Eukaryota > Metazoa > Arthropoda > Insecta > Orthoptera > Acrididae > Schistocerca > Schistocerca gregaria. The sequence goes on along the minus strand of NC_064922.1, from coordinate 349,233,939 downwards.
TGTCTGCTACTGATGTGCGGATTAGCCGCGACAGCAGCTAAAACACCTACTTGGGCATCATAATTTGTTGCAGGTCGTGGTTGACGTTTCACATGTGCTGAACATTTTCTGTTTCCTTAAATAACGTAACTATCCGGCGAACGGTACGAACATTGGATGCCGTCGTCCAGGATACTGAGCAGCTTACGTAGCACACGCCCGTTGGGCATTTTGATCACAATAACCATACATCAACACGTTATCAAGCTTTTCCGCAATTGGTAAACGGTCCATTTTAACACTGGTAATGTATCACGAAGCAAATACCGTCCGCACTGGCGGGATGTTACGTGATACCAAGAGCCATCTATCACAAAGCGAAAGAAGTGGTCCAACTAAAACATTCATATTTCTTTACGTACTACACGAGTATGTAATAAAAAAAATGGGAGTTCCTATTTTTAAAAAAACGCAGTTGATATCCGTTTGACCTATGGCAGCGCCATCTATCGGGCTAACGATAGCGCCATCTGGTTTCCCGCTTGAAGCTAGACGAGTTTCGTTCTCTGTAGTTCTTTCGTTTGACGCTCATTTCGTGAGATATTTGGCCCTGTCACTATTGATGGACCACCCTATATATTTATGGCACAGGAAAAGGGCAATATTGTCCTAGGAATAAATTTAAAATCTGAATACAGATAACAGCAACCAATCACTTTTTTGAACTCGCTGTTTATTCCATAAACCTTTATTAAACCTTTTCAGGCTCATCTTGAGATGGTCCACAAGAGACTACATTAATGTTTCAAAGCGTAATGCTGGGTAACGGCTTGAGACAGTGTCGGACAGCAAGTCAGTACCAGCATTATGCTTTGATATAGCCACGTAACCTCCTGTGTACCATCTGAGGATGAGCCTGGAAAGGTTCGAAAAGCGGTTTACGGAATAAATAACCATATCAGGAAACTGACTGATTGCAGTTCTCTGTTTTTGTAGTGTCACGGGTTCAGTAACATCCACAATCGATATGCTTGATAAATTCAAAATAATTTATACCAATATTTACGGAAGGCTTCCCTTAATTTTAAGGTAAAGGTAAATGACGGATCAGGCAGTTCCCTCCCACTTGATCCCAAATTGGTACCTCGACTGCCTCGCTACCTCCTCGTCTGGTATTCGGTTGAACAGCACCTATGTTCAGTAATGGACTGGATGTCAACAGCCCGCTCTATCCCTTCAAGAATGAAAAGTACAGAAAAAAATCGACAGGACACAGAACTGAGTAACGATCGACAATTACAAAATTGCTCAGTGACAGCTATAAAAGGATGTTCCGCAGCACCTTCACATGTGTTGCAAAGATGTGGAACATGTAGACAGCGGCGTGGATGTACTTTCGTGACACTATGCTGTTCAGAAGTGCAGAAGCGATTCACTATAATTGTCCATTGGGAAATAAAATTGACATAGCTTTAGTCTTCAACGAGTCGTCGCAATAGCGAATTTCTGTCGGTCTTTCTTTCTTTCTTTCTTTCTTTCTTTCATTCATTCTTTCTTTCTTTCTTTCTCTCTCTCTTTCTTTCTTTCTTTCTTTCTTTCTTCTCCTTGTCCCTCTACTTTTCAGCTGTTGACGACTAAGAAGCTGCTACTTGCAGGACCGTTGTAAATGTTTAGCCTTTTTGTTATTGTTATTATTTCCATAGAAAGGACAATGCCCCCTAATATATCACTGAAGTAATTAGAGCTAGTCTACGCTGTTACAAAATGAATTCAAACGGTAGGAAACCAAAGATTTTACTTACTCATTACGCAGAAGTTTGAATGCAGAGTCCGAGAAGTTGGTCTCAATTATCTCCGGGCGTATCTAACGCCCGGTATCCTCGGGTCGCATATTTTATAACGCAGCTTCTTTCTCAGTAGCAGTTGGACTTGCCTCTCATAAAATCCTTTTGAATACTTCATAAGAAATGTAATTACTCACTGTGCTACTAAACTGTCCTGTAAAGTTCATTACTGATGCTCACAAAAAACAATGGCAGCATTCTACAAAAGAAATTGTGCTTCTTTATCCCTTTCTTAAAAAAGAAAAAGAACTGCTGAGTTCTTCACAAGCAATTTAGTCAACTACTTCATTAAGAAAATTTATTCTATTATGCATTACCGATGGTTACGCGAAACAATGGTCGTGGCCTATTTAAGATACGGAGTTCCAGTACATCTCTATACACGTGGAATTAATAGTGACGTGAAGTAAAACTGAGGCACTGAGATTGTTCGACAGACCGAAAAGAGTCATCGTTGGTAAATGTAAGCCACATTAGGAAGAATCCCTCGTCTTGCATAACGTGGCATACGTATCTGTGAACAGTGAGAAGCAGAGATGAATGTACTTACCCCTTTGACTGTTTCTACTGTTTTTGTGTTTTCACCGGATTCGCGACGTTTTCCTGGGCGTAGAGAGAAATGCGGCCTGCATCGTTTGGAGAGCAGTAAATCCGTCGGGTGTCGACGTTATCGGTTCGATCGCTTGAGCCATTCGTCTCAAAGGAAAACGTACGGCAAGCACTTCAGTCAGACGTAGGTGCTGTAAAAAACATACATCTGAAAAAATGGCTGTTGCAGTGATGATCTACAGTGCACAATATCAGTGACATACACTTAAACCTTTAGTATTTCCCCAGCGCGCGAACCAGGCAGTACAACTATCGTACGTTTAATTTTGAGTTCCAAAAGTGAGGGGGATGGTAATATTAAGAAAAAGATGTTTCATCAGGTTTAAAAATGAGATACAGAGAAGAAGACGAAGACATCACTGCGCCACCCGTATGGAGCACAAATTTATTTTACAAATTCAAGATTGAGATACGACACTGGATCTGGATCTGGATCTTTAGAGACACACAGAGTCTTTATCGATTCAGGGGAGGGAGTGAACAAAGATCTGTGATTTTACTTACATAGCTTAGCCCCGCTTTATTAGGGAGGGTAACAGGAAGGAAGGAGTATGTTACTGAAATATAAAAAATAAAGCGAAATATGACCTCTGTTAAAATAATTTCGGTGCATTCGTAATTTTACGCCAATGTTGAGTTGGAGCGAAATGCTGTTGGCATCCCTGCACACGCCTGTGTGTAATGTGTAACTACCGGAAGTTTCATGATTGTATATCGTTTAGTTTTTGTTCAAGGCTGTATTGAGAAGAATTCGAATTTCGAGATGCCAGCGTTAGACGAGCAACATACCTGCATTAAATTTTGCGTGAAACTACAGAAAACCTTGACGGAGACACACAAAATTATATAGGAAGCATACGGTGATGAGTGCTTAAGCCGTACTCGGCGTTACGAGTGGTTCACACTGTTTAAAAATGACCGAACGGAAGTTAAAGGTGACCTTCGTTCAGGAGGCTCTGCCGCGTCTACCGTCGACGATTTGTGCGTGCCAATCGAAGACCGACTTTCCGAGAGATTTGAGAAGAATGAAACATTTCACTCGAATCATGTCATAAAATTCTGTCCCCTTTGAATGCATCGCGTTGGCGCATAGTTCGTCTCACGGCTTATGACTCAAGAGCAGATAGACCTTCGGCGCGCAATATGTGAGGAGCTTTTAGATCACGCAGCTGAGAACGAGATGTTCCTTGAGAGAATCATAACTGGTGACGAAACGTGGGTCGATGGTTATGATGTTGACACCAAGGTTCAATCTTCACAATTGGTAGGAAAAGGTTCTCCAAGATGAAAAAAAGCTCTTCAGTTCAGGTCAAATGTCAAAGCTATAGTTTTCATCGCCTTTGAAGGGTTAGTTCGTCATGAATTCATGCCACGGGGACAAACTGTTAATCGATGGTACTATCGGGGCGTGTTGCGACGCCTGGGAGAAAATGTGGCGAGACAATTCATGACTCTTAAATCACGATAATGCACCCTCACATTCATCCGTGTCGGCGAGTGACTAACGCACAAAAAAATAAGTGTGCTACCTCATACTCCGTACTCTCCATACCCTCCATACCTGACCCTTGCGGACTTTTTTTTTTTATTTGCTGAGTTGAAATTCGGTTAAAGGAAGTAAAATTGCAACTATAGATGAGATAAAAGAAAATTCGCAGCCGTCGGTTCCTTTGATCCAGCAAAAGTCTTACCAAGACTGCATCCGAAGTGGAAACGGCTTTGAGAGCGTTGTATCACTTGTGGATAGGAATATTTCGAAGGAGGGCACAATAAGTAAAAAGTAAGCCAGAAAAGTTTTGTGGACAAAGTTTCGGAATTTATTGAAGAGACCCCATATGACAAAAAGGAGAAGCACGCGTAAGACATGGCGGGATGTCCATAAGACTTTCTACAAATAGGCACCACCAATGGGTACGTAAACGATAAGTTTCTTGTTTAGTGTTGTTATTAGGCCTGCTATGGTATGTAACGGGGAACAGCGTCATATGTAGAGTAATCGCAGTAAAGAAAAAGGAGATGACGTGTACACGAATGGACAGTTTTATCAGTAGATCAGTAGCTGAAGAAGTGTTAAAGAGGTCTCACTGAGTGTCTCCATATGTCTTGCTGGTCGAATGGTGAAATATACAGATTTTTTTAATGCATTTGGATGTGACAGTGCCCTGGTGTTGCACTGCCTGGGAACGTGAGAGCAGACATAACCATCGTCGTTCACTTTCCGATCGAACGCGTCTGACCCCCCCCCCCCCCCCCAGGGGGGTATCGTATTCTTCCGCTCATAGCATACCCTTCCCACCTGCTCCAGTCATCTATAAACAAGTAATAGACTCTATACATCGTTTTGTGCCATCCCGCACCATTGATCAGTGTATCCCATGTGCACGCTGCCGTTAACGTAGATGGCGTTTACAATTGTGCCACGACCGAAAAGCGGGAGATTTTGAAGAATGACGTCGCATTGTGTTCAGCATTACTGCAGATAACCGTCGTCATTTAGTATGGCGCAGATCTTGGGATAGGCCCGATTCTTGCAATGTTGCGATCAGGCACAGCGATGTTACTCTTGGCGTCATAATTTTAAGAGCCATCCAGTATGATGCCAATTTATGGCTGGTAGTGATTGAGGGGACTCTGAGGCAAAACAGAATGTCCGTGTGAGTTACCTCTCATGCGACGGTATAGAGGTGTCATTTTCAGAAGAACAATGCTTTTTGGGACATGGAAGTGTCCTTACGAAGTATCTACACGATGTTGAGGTGTCCAGAAAGAGCTACATACCTGGTTCTAGATGAACATCAACAGGTTAATGTCTTTGATAATGATCAGCATTTCACACATATATTAGGAATAGGTATTAGGCAAGAGGGGGGGGGGTATTAAATAAATCACAATATAGAGTTAATCATTGTTTAATGTCTATAGTAATGGGTTACATCACCAGTCATTTTAATATTAGAACAAACACCAAAACATTTAAACCATATAGCAACAGACTTCATCTCATTAATTTTACTATGGTTCATCGTACGTATAATAAAAGAAATGTTTGAAGACACATAACATTTTCCATAATCATTATTCGCCACAGCAAATACATTCCACGTTCGATAAGCAATAACATCACGGCTACTAACACTCTCCAATCCAGCAAGGGCTTTAACTGTTCCACCATTGCATCGAAGTACAGCAACTGTTAACCATCCATTTCCCGGTTGAGGATTGGCTTCCTTGGATGTGATAGAGAAGTTCACTACACAACCACTCGCGTGCAAGAAGCTCGTCCCTGCACATCAAGGATAAGTTAAAACTGCTGAAGGTCAGTTTGCATTAGGAGAGAATATAATGGTTTCAAGAAAGCCTTTACAGAAGAATGGAAAGACTTATAGGAGCTGACCTCTGGGAGCATCAGTTTAGATTCCGTAGAAATGTAGGAACATGCGAGGCGATGCTGACCCTACGACATCTCACAGAAGATACGGTAAGGGAAGGCAAACCTGCATTTATAGCATACGTAAATGAGAAAAAGCTTCGGACAATGTTGACTGGAATACTCTCTTTCAAATTCTAAAGGTGGCAGGGGTAGAACACAGAGATCGAAATGCTATTTATAATTTGTGCAGAAAGTAGATGGCAGTTACAAGAGTCGGGGGCCATGAAAGGGAGTGAAACAGGGTTGTAGCCTGTCCCCGATGTCATCAAATGCGTATATTGAACAAGCAGGAAAGGAAACAAAAGAAAAATTTGGAGTAGGAATTAAAATCCATGGAAAAGAAATAAAAACTTCGAGGTTTGCCGGTGACAGTGTAATTCTGTTAGAGGCAGTAGAGGACATGGACGGGCAGTTAAGCGGAGTGGACAGTGCCTTGAAAGGAGGATATAAGATGAATACCAACAAAAGCAAAACGAGGATAATGAAATATAGTCGAATTAAATCATGTGACGCTGTGGGAATTAGATTACGAAATGAGACACTTTAAGTAGTTGATGAGTTTTGTTATTTGCGAAGCAAGGTAGCGGATGATGGTCGAAGTAGGGAGGATACAAAACTTAGATGGGCAGTAGCCTGGAAAGTGTCTCTGAAAAAGAGAAATTTGTTAACATAGACTATAGATTTAAGTGCCGGGAAGTCATTTCTCAAAGTATTTGTAAGGAGAGTAGCCATATATGTAAGTGTAGCGTGGACGATAAACAGTTCAGACAAGAAGAGAATAGAAGCTTTCGAAACGTGGTGTTACAGAAGAATGCTGAAGATCAGATGGGTAGATCACGTAGCTAATGAGATACCGTGTAGGATTGGGAAGAAGAGGAATTTGTCGTACAACCTAACTAGAAGAAAGGATTGTTTGGTAGGACACATTCTGAAACATGAAGGGATGACCTATTCAGTAGTGGAGGGCAGCGTGGGGGATAAAAATAGTAAAGGGAGGAATACAGTAGTCAGATTTAGAGGGATGTAGGTTGCCGTAGTTATTCGGAGATGGAGTCAAAAATGTTCAAATGTGTGTGAAATCTTATGGGACTTAACTGCTAAGGTCATCAGTCCCTAAGCTTACACACTACGTAACCTAAATTATCCTAAGAACAAACACACACACATGCCCGAGGGAGGACTCGAATCTCCGCTGGGACCAGCCGCACGGTGAAGTGTCTTGCACAGGATAGAGTATCATGGAGAGCTGCATCAAACCAGTCTTTGGACTGAAGACCACAACAACAAGGCTGTCAAACACCCTTCCCAACCGAATTTGTGTATGAATCCTGCCGAGAAGCGGTGCAACGTCATACTCCTAGGTAGGCTCATACTGCCAAGTTCTTTGTAGATCTGACTCAATTTTATAATGACAGCAATAACGTGACATACCCTCTTAAATTTCTTTTTCTCCTCCCCTCTTTTTCATCTCCTGCCTCATTTATTTGTTAGGCAGTGTTTTTAACAAACAAACAAACAAACACACACACACACACACACACACACACACACACACACACACACACACACACACACTACGTCGATTATAAAGATTGGTGACTGCACACAGGTATCAGATAATGTCCGCTTCGTATGAAGGAAGACGTCATGCGATAGCTACGGAAATACTGTCGACAACAGTGCTGCTAAAGGAGAATTACTAAACACAGTCTTCCGAATGCCTTCACAAAAGAAGACAAAGTAAATATCCCAGCCCAGAATTCGAACCAAGAACAGATGCCAGCATGAGTAACGTAGAAGTAAATATCGTCGGAGTAGTGAAGCAACTTAAATCACATAATAAAAGCAAGTCGTCCGGTCCAGACTGTATACCAATTTAGGTTCATTCCAGAGTATGCTGATGCAATTCTTTCATGCTTAACAATCATATACAACAACTCGCTCGACGAAATATCCCTACTAAAAGACTTGAAAGTTGCGCAGGTCACACCAGTATTCAAGAAAGGTAGTAGGAGTAATCCACTAAATTACTGGCCTATATCATTAACGTCGATATGCAGCAGGATTTTAGAATATGTGTTCGAACATTATGAATTACCTCGAAGAGAACGGTCTATTGACCTACAGTCTTAACGAATTTAGCAAAAACCATTCTTGTGAAACGCAACTAGCTCTTTACATACACAAAGTGTTCAGTGCTTTTCACAAGGGGTTTCAAATTGATTCCGTATTTCTGGGTTTCCAGAATACTTTTTACACTCTACCACACAAGTGGCTTGTAGTAAAATTGCGTACTACTGGAATATCAGTAATGTGACTGGATTCGTGATTTCCTTTCAGATACGGTTCGTAGTAACTGATGGAAAGCCATCAAGTAAAATTGAAGTGACTTCTGGCTCTACCCAAGGTAGTTTTACAGGCCCTCTGATGTTTCCTATCAATGTAAACGTTTTAGGACACAGTCTGAGCAGCCGTCGGAGGTTGTTCGCAGATGATGCTGTCGTTTATCGTCTATAAAGTCATTAGAAGATCAAAGCAAATTACAAAACGATTTAGAAAAGGTAACTGTATGTCGTGAAAATTGGAACTTGAACCAAAATGTGTGAGCTCATCCACATGAGTGATAAAAATAATCCTTTAAATTCGGTTAGACAATAAATCAATTAAATGTAAAGGCTGTAGATTCTACTAAATGCCTAGGAATTACAATTACGAACAACTTAAATTTAATAGATCGTACAAAAATGTGGTGGGGAAGGCTAACCAAAGACTGCGTTTTGTTCATGGAACGCTTTGAATATGAAACCGATTTACTAAAGAGATTGTCTACAATTCTCTTGTCCGTCCTCTATTGGAGTGCTGCTGCACGGTCTGGGACCCTTAACAGTTAGGATTAACCGAGTACATCGAGAAAGTTCAAAGCCGAGCAGCATGTTTCGCATTATCGCGAAACAGGGGAGATAGTGTCACGGACATGATACAGGATTAGGGGTGGACATTAAAACAAAGGCCCTTTTCTGTGCGGTTCTCACGAAGTTTCAGTCACCAGTTATCTAAGGCGAAAATATTTTGTTGACGCCGACCTACACAGGGAGAGAAGATCATAATAACAAGGGAAATAAAAGCTCGCACGGAAAGACATAGGTTTTCGTTTTTCCGCGCGCTGTTAGAGATTGGAAAATGAATAGATTATTTTATTTATTTAGACGTCAAGTTCCATAGGACCAAATTGAGGAGCAAATCTCCAAGGTCATGGAACGTGTCAATACGTAAGATTTCAACATAAAAGTAATAACAGATAAAAATAAAATGTTTATGAACCCAGAAAAAGACAAGTCGTAAGTTTTAATAGACGCAGTCAACAATGTAACATAGGAATCAGCTTAATTTTTCAAGAAACTGCTCAACAGTTTAGATGGAGTGATCCGTGAGGAAACTCTTCAGTTTCTATTTGAAAGCGCGTGGATTACTGCTCTCTATCTTCGTGTTCTATAGTTTTGACTTGAGCGCGTATGACCCCAGTTGCTTTTGCGCCATAAAGCAAAAAAAAAAAAAAAAAATGCGAGTCCAGTGTGCTAACCACTGCACTACCCCGATACTGGTGATAAGATACAGTAGACATAGAAAATTACGGGGTATCGCTGGCTATGTTTCGTCCTTTGTTTCGAATGGTTGTTGACATTTTACATGCAGTTCTGATGAGGTCGTTTATCGGGAAATCTGAGGTGCGATAAGGTGACGGAGCATTCATAAAACCAGAAATGTAAAGCTGCAGCCCTATTGAAACGGTAGTTTGCGTATTGGAAGACGGAAGTGTCCACAGTGTACACATCATGAAAACGTAGCGGGATGTTATAACGAAAGTTCTGCTACTCACAGAGTCCCACTGTGGAGTGTAATTATTGTATAACAGCGAAATTTGGTAGATACTCTGATCCATTAATGCGGAACCGATTTACGCTGAGAAAAAAGTAGTTCCAATGTGGGCCACCTGGCGCAAATCTGGCACCGTGAATGCAAGATAGACGTATAGAAATTTTTCCTTACGTGCGGATTAGGAACACTACATGGGCAAAAATATCAGACAAGCGAGGAACCCATAATTTTGATACTGCTTATCTCCGCTTACACAGTTTCTTCAGTATCTGCACCAAAGACGTCGACGACGTGCTATACAGCACCAGATTCTCACCTGATGGCCAAATTGGGAAGTATTTTTACCAGCTAAATCAGTTTGCATTAATCATTAGAATAGCTGCAAAGTTTCGCTGACAGACGACAATTACAGCTCACACCGGACCTCAGTGAGTAGCTCCACTAACCATCACGTAGAAGAACCGGCAACTCTCGGTCTCCGGGAATGTAGAAATGAACAACCTGGTTTGCGTTCACGGTAACCTAAATGAACGTTTCCAAGTCAAGGTACAAAAGGCAGCTCCAAACCATCCCAGACTGATATCTGATCTCAAATACGTTCCTCCTCACATCACAAGTTAAACGCCTATTGGAACGTCCGTTCGCTCGATGCCGTGGATCATTTGGAAAGAGGAAAAATCGCGACTCCTTAGACCGCACAATATGCCTCCAATCAGCTACAGTCTATTCTCTGTGTTCTTTAGCCCACTTAAAAAGTGCAGCTTCGGGTGCCGGCACGAAGAATGGCGTTTTGCCAGGTACCCAAGATCAACTGCATGCAGTTCTCTGCCGGAATTTGCCTAAGGCGAATCTGCATTCACAGGCAGGAGCAATTCTGCGATGAAACAGACTGACACTGACGTGGCGTGGCAACTGTCTTCGGTCCCTGTCTGCTAGAGACTTTATACGACCACTATTCTTTCTGATACATGTTCGGCAGTCAGAGAGGATACGCATACGATAAACCAACAACACTCTGTACAATACAGTGACTGCATTGTGCTTCTGGGACGTAAAGATTTATCCTATATTTCGTCTCTAAATCGTGTGACAATTTGAACAAATTTTTCATTCCCGTGTTTGAGACGTCTCAGCAAAAATATTCCTGGAATCAACGAGTCAGTGGAAGAAGTAAGATTTTCTTGAAATAAGCGAAAGAAGCATAAGAAATTGGCAATCTGTCTCTGACACCATAGCAAGGAGAGAACCTGAACCAGAAAGAGAAGCCCCTCACACGACTCAAAGTACGTCATCGCAAAGGGGAAGGACGTTAACTCTAGAACAAAACAAGTCCTATACTGCACGAAATTGTGTCACATCCATGTGTATCTATGATGAAATGACCTAACGCAAGATACAGAAGTAGTTGTATTTTTGTAAGGTGGTAATGATTACTGCTGTTACTAACTCTCTATGTCGTTAACTAATTACACAATCTCAGAAGTCCGAATATATTCTCGCAGTTGGAATTTTAATATCATTTGAAATAAGGACTGACTACGAAAACAACGTTCTGTTAGCAAATGAAGCAATCTAACTGGTAAAAACTATGAAAATTGAGATTTGTTCGCGTCATTTTAGGTTCTTCGGTAACCAATATCGTTGATCGGTTGAGGACTGTTACATTTATGAACGGAATGAGTATTACCGCGAAATACTACGAAGTTAATTATTTCCCACACTTAAGGCAATCTAAAACGCGATGCCAAACAACGAATCCTGTTAAAATGCTTCAACCGTATTAGAGTGTTGCATATTCTGTGTAGTAGCAATGGACATTCTATATGTTGCATTAAAATTTTTACGCACGTTGGTTTCATAGTGATTTTCTGAGCAACGGCACTTCACTGAATGGACGGTCCATGTAGTTACTTCTAGTCCTGGAACACATGGCAGGTATGTGAAGTCGCAAGCATTATAGTAGATGATTTCACTACACCCGCAATTACGCATTTGACGACCTGTAGGACATTCGACAGCAGTATGTTTCTGGCAGTATTAAGAACGATGCTATATACAGTATATCAAGCGAACAGAAAATCGCGTAGCAAGTTCTACGCGGGTAGGGTAAATACGTTTGAGTGAAGCAGAAATCAGCAAAGAAGTGATGGTGTTTGAACTGATTAACATAAATTCAACTTACTGAGCATGTCGCAGGCAGAAGAAAATATTGTGTGGGTTATGTTTAAAGCCACATAAAGAGTTCGTGTACATAGTCTTACCGCAACTAGGTTCATACTATAAATTAACTGAAAACTTCCCGATGTAAAAATCTGCTACCAGCAGGAGGGTAGGTTCGGATAACTGTTACAGTGTATCAGCTCCGAACATTTTTCCCTGTATGCGATACGAAGATACACCACTGTATGTAGAATAGTTCGCTAGAATACTTTATTACGATTAGTCTTCATTAACGGTTGATGGTTTACGCATATCTTCCAAACTCTGCCTGACGTATTTTAAGGTTCCTATAAATAAGTAAGCCCTGGACTGCATAAAAAATGGTTCAAATGGCTCTGAGCACTATAGGACTTAACTTTTGAGGTCATCAGTCCCCTAGAACTTAGAACTACTAAAACCTAACTAACCTAAGGACATCACACACATCCATGCCCGAGGCAGGATTCGAACCTGCGACAGTAGCGGTCGTGCCATTCCAGACTGTAGCGCCTAGAACCGCTGGGCCACTCCGGCCGGCACACTGAATCTGCCACAACTGAAGTTCTTAAGCCAAACGCAGTGTAAACTTTGACTCTTGCTCCGAGTCAACCTGCGATATGAATACCATGCTAATTTTCGGACTTAATTTCGTCAGGTTGCATATGACTACTGTAGTAAAGGCTACTTGGTGATGGAGAACGTCACCAAACACTCATACAGGACTTAAAATAGGAAAAAATAAGGGTTTACCATAATGTATAGAATATATACGAAGTACTGAGACCCTGTACCACCGCGATGTCCCCCATAGAGAAAAGGAAGGATTGTGCTAAAAGTCCTTTTACCTGGATTTGTAAAATACGGCGTTTATCAATCTTTTTTTCAGTGTGCGGTGAGCGGATTAAAGATGTAACTTGCAGAGCAAGCAACAATTTTCTGTATAACGGTTAAAGAAGTGTTATACAACTAAAAACAATTTTTCTTCTTTTTAATGAGTCGCTGTTTTTAGTGACAATTGCTGTTAAATGAGCATAAGTGGAATGAAAGCCGAGTTAAACTTTCTACACTCTTCGGCAAAGGGAAAGCACGAAGAATCTAGGAAGCATTTTCTCACTGGCTACTACGCCTTCGTTGGTGATTGCTGTCTCCTGACACAAATTAAAGTGTCGTAAATCCCTAGCTCACTAGAAATATATCTTTTCGTTAACGCATCACGGAGGAGGTAGACGTGGTGTTTATAAAAAGTTAAACGTACGAAACATCCAGATTTTTCTTACTCAGTATTGTTTTTTGCGAGTAACTTCTCGTGATCAGTAATATTTATGTCCAAATTACTTTCTGGGAAACACTGTACGTTTTGTATGCTTAAGTTTCCCCGAGCTTCGCTGTTACGTTTCGCAACTCGCTGATGGACAGTCAGAAACGAGATTTCAAATGAGCTATAAGAAAATACGTAATGAGGGAAACTGGAAAATTTTGTTGAAGCCGTTAGGGACTGTACAAATTGCTACAGGTACTACTGACTGGTAAACACCAGATTCGTCCTTTCCGAACTACGTTTGATGACCATTAATTCAAATGCGTGAATATTATCGATCGCTACAACAGCAAGGAAAGTGTCAGCAGAACATGTGTCTGATAAAGACAGTGGATGAAATTGCATAGAGCTATAATAATACTAAATAGTGTCACTGAAGGACGGTTCGGAAACCGTAGGAGAGATACGAAACAACAGATTCCAAACGCAATGTTTCGACTTCCATTACTTCCACTGAAGCTTTTAACTTTTTTTTGGAGGGACTTTGGTTTGCTACAGTCCGGCAGTTTTGCAAAGGGTATTTTTTTGTCGAAAGAGGGTAGAGAGAAACGGGGTGCAGTGGAAATATGGGCAGAGTGAGCTTAATCGCGCGAAGGTGATTGGAGATGCTAAATGAAACGAAAAACGGACATTTGCACAAATAAATGAACCCACGTGTCAGCCGGCAAGCGGCGCCCATCACGCACGAACGCACGTGCTTTTGAAATCACTGCCGCGCCGGGCACACATTTGCGTCATTTGAAAGACATTAACATAACGCTGCTGTCGCTTTCGCTACACTCATCCTGTTACCCAATATACTGCGTGAAAATGGGTAACAGCGTTTAGATTATTTCATTTTTTAGGTAATACATACACACTTACATCGTTAGTTTCTAATAAAGCAAGCACTGTTAGGGAAAATAGACATGATGTACAACGCAATACGACATAGTAATTTGATATAAATGTCTCGTCCAAAACACATTTCGTATAAAGGTAACCATCGTTAAAGCTGAAATTTTAAAACAATAGTACTCTTTTGTGCTCTCTCTCTCTCTCTCTCTCTCTCTCTCCCTCTCTCTCTCTCTCTCCCTCTCTCGTCATTCAATGTTCAAGATTCGCATTTTCAAACATGGCTGCTAAACTTGGTTGCACTGTGTATTGGTGACAATGCCAGGCCGGAACTAGATCTGTTGAAGCTAGCGGTCGTTTTGATCATCTCGACCACCAGTGTCTGACACTCTCCTCCTTTTCTCTATCGTCAGACATCAGCAAAAACATCCTGTGAATGTTTTAGAGTCTATAGAGTAAATGATTGGGTTTAGGAGAGGACCCTTATTCTATGACAGAGCACAACGATTTTTAACTGTACACAAATTGTTTTTAATTCAAGATAATTGTCAAAGAAGTACACGAATTTACATAGGTTGTAACATGATAATTTTAGCACAGTTGTCAATATAATGCATTTAGTCCTGTTTAATCGAAATAACTCTGAACACAACAATATCAAATTTTAACCACATCGTTATCTACAAGCTTATTCTTACTACTTCATCTTGAAGATGACCAATATTACGACAAATCATTCGATTCCGATTCTAAGTTCGGTACTATTTAGGATGACAATCAAGTCTATGGAGGATTGTTAGTTTTTGTGAGAAGCAAAAGCTTACTCAAGTTAGCTCGAATTCACGGTGGATGCAAGCTGGTGAACCAACAAGTTTACACCTCTGCTAGCGGTATTTGCCTTAGCTGCTATGAGCTGTCAGCTGCATGGCTGCTCTCGTGTTCTGAAAGTCCTATAAAAGCTAATCAAAATTTTTGCTGATTTTATCAGCAGAAGTTGTCCTATATTTCTCATTGGGTGAGTAAACATGCACTCATCCCTAGTCTTTAAATATGGCGATATGCACGTGTATGGATGGAGCAGCGTGCATATTACAATGCATTCTAAGTTCTTGCAGGAACAATTAACTACGTGGCTGTAACGTTTCTCCACTGTTGGAGCTCAGCGACACTACAGCTGTTATCTAGCTGAACGTCAGCCAAAGTGAATACAGTGTTCACACAAAATTCCTCCTTTGCGTTGTACAGAGCATGATGTGACCTGTTCTGCCTTTGACGCTGGTTCAGAGGAGAGTCCTCGAAATTTTCGGGCTTGTGCCTCTCGTAGTAAAACTGTCCTCAAACTGCGTCCTTTTGTGCTCCAATAGGAACGTTCCTTTCATCTTGTGGCAACGTTCTCTGCCAATCGCAAAGGGTCCACCATCATACTGTGTCGAAATTTCGGCACTTTACTTCTTCCTAATTCATTTCAGACAATCTGACATTTTGTGCCCGCTCCAGACGCGAAGGTACACTCGTAAATCATGAGCGTACCACGCTGAGTTCACGTTCTGCTTCTGTTTGTATCCATGAGATTTCGACCTGTCCAAGATGCAGAGCTGTTAGGAAATACAAAGATGTCAGAAGGAAGGTATACAACACAGGTGACTTTCCTTCTGAAGAAGATACCCTTAGTGGTACTGAAATCTGGTCAAGGTTTTTAGAATGAACATGCATGCTTTATTTACCGAAAATGTATTTACGGTTGTTACTGTCAGTCATACACAAACGTGTGAGATTTATACCTGCTCAAGTATCCATGATTGTCGCCAAATACAAAGACGTCAGAAGAAAAATACCCAACAGGGATAACTATCCCTCTGAAGAAGATACCTTTTAGTGGTACTGAAAGTGAGTCTAGGTTTTTGCAATAAACTTACGCAATCGCTTGGCTGTATACTTTATTGATTGAAATAGGCATACAAAATTTAAATGGCTCTGAGCACTATGGGACTTAGCTTCTGAGGTCTTCAGTCCCCTAGAATTTAGAACTACTTAAACCTAACTAACTTAAGGACATCACACACATCCATGCCCCAGGCAGGATTCGAACCTGCGGTCGTAGCGGTCGCGCGGTTCCAGACTGTAGCGCCTAGAACCGCTCGGCCACCCCGGCCAGCATAGTCATACAGCTCTCTTATCAAAGCATTACCTGCAGCAAAACTGGAACAACTCTTTTTCTCTGATGAAAGAATTTACCGCAAAATGGGATGAATGGAAACTGGTTTCAGCTTTAAAAGAATTTTGGAAAGAAATATGAATATTAGTATTACATAGAATTATAGGCGTCATGTTTCATGTTAAACTCATAATCAGATTTGGGACTTCGCTCATGGTTTTATACCATAAGGAAAAAATACTGTAGTGCGTCTCGTCACCCCACAGTAAGGAATGAATAGAAACGGCAGTGTAAATATTGTTTTTTTTCCATATGTATTACTCTTTCTGGTGAATAGGGACATGCCAGAAGACGATTCATCTCAAGGGGAATAAGGAACAAATTTTCTCTGGCTCAGTACAAAAATACTGCATGAACTGTGGTTTTTATTCTGGTTTCCAAATAACGGTTGTTACACATCTAATTAATTTATTACATCAATAAATTAACTACCTTTAGAACGACCATTAATTCATTAAGTTAATAACGCCATGTTTAAAAATGGTACTGTCTTTGAATACAGAAACCCCGCCCTCAGAAATAAGGAACAGATTTCGTGTAACATCGCCGTAACTAAAACATGACACGTCATTTGTTAAATGAAACGTGTTTAACCGGCCTTGTTTAAAAAAGACAACAGCATATAATTTTACTTGTAAATATCAAATTCTACATGCGTACAATCTAAATGACTGCTTACTTTTTCCATATACTTTAATCACTTCAATCACAGCATGATCTTCTCGGTTGGGAGCAGTGCCCAGAGGCTTTTCATTTCCGTCAAAGTATTTGTCTTTTTTTAAGAAATACTCACCATTGCTGTTTCTATTCACGTCAGAAATTCCGAAAACATAACCTTGCATTTTCAATCAACCTAAACACAAACAGGTTGAAGAATACTTCAAATCTGAACTTCTGTTTAATGAAACGGAATTGCAAATCTGCTTACCATGTACTGAACTTATAATATCACAGTTTAAACTGGTACTTACAGCTTCGAAATTCACATTTTCGTAATAGGTTAGTTCACTACCAACCTAGACAAACAAATCTTTGAACTATATTCGACTAGTTCCACATATGACACAAGTGACACCCAATGACCTGACCGCGTTCGAAGTTCGTGAGTTCCGTGGAGCGCCCCATTCTGCTCTCTGACGATGTCTAATGACTACTGAGGTCGCTGATATGGAGTACCTGGCAGTAGGTGGCAGCAAAATGCATCAAATATGAGAAACGTATGTTTTGGGGGGTGTTCGGATACTGTTGGTCGCATAGTGTACATGCACAGGCCATTTCAGTTCTATAACAGTGACTACCACGTGCAAGTACCTGTCTTTCCTTTAACTCATATTTTAATTTTCTTTAGAGAGGTACTGATGTGTGAATAGAGTTCAGATCCTGACAATATCTTTCAGCACACCGTTAGCAATGTCAACTCATTTTCAACAACGTGTGCTACCAAGAGGGTATGGGTACATAATGGTTGGTTGGTTGGTTTCGGGAAGGGGAGACCAGACAGCGTGGTCATCGGTCTCATCGGATTAGGGAAGAATGGGGAAGGAAGTCGGCCGTGCCCTTTCAGAGGAACCATCCCGGCATTTGCCTGGAGTGATTTAGGGAAATCACGGAAAACCCAAATCAGGATGGCCGGATTCGGGATTCAACCGTCGTCCTCCCGAATGCGAGTCCAGTGTCTAACCACTGCGCCACCTCACTCGGTGAGTACATAATGGCAAAATAAAATAAAATAAGATAAAATAAAATAAAAAATTAGAAAATTCAAGTTTCGTTGATTGTTGTTGACTTCCACTTTCAGCATACGTTTTAAGGGGTACTGTTATGTAAGTAAAGGTCTGAAATTCAGAGTATTGACTATGACATTGATTTGGGAAAGGGATATCTAATATCTAGTTTTAAATTTTTGTGTTAAGTTCAATGGCAGAATTTAATACGTATATAGAATCTGGAAGAAGAATTCATTAAATACATACTTTTCAAAGTTTTTAAACATCAGGTAACTGACTAGATTGTAATATTTTCAAACGGTGAGCATGAAGTACACCCGCTACCCTTAATACTGCGATTATTAAGACAGCAGTCAGCTTCAGAAATTAATTCTGAGCCGTCTTTGTCATATTTACTCTGAAACATCAGTGTTCTTAGTTTCCCTAACCAGACAAATTGGATAACTTTTCTACCATTTCATCGTCAGTCTTCACTATTTATTTATTGGAATATTGATTACACATTAGTGTGGTAACACATTAATTAATTAATTAATTAATTAATCTTCAGGCGTACTATCAAACAAGCTCTGTTGAATTCTTCCGTTTTTTGCTGACGTTCTAGATCTGAATCAAACACAGAAATACTATCTTACTACGTCTTAAATATTATAATTTAAATCCCCAATTTGCCCGTTGACTAGACTGCAGGAATCGCTCGGACAAAACGCTAACATCGTTGCTCCCACGTGAAACCTTTCCTCTAGAAGTGGTAACCATTTCTCAGAAGTTACAGACGCTAGTTAATTCACGTTTTACGATCTTGTGCTGGGTGTAATTAACACGAGATTCCTTTAGATCTAACCGCAAGGGGCAGAGCTGTTGAAATATTGCGATGAACGTGCCCTCCCTTCTTAAACAGCAACTGCGCTCTCCTGGAATAACAACGCGTGTCGTAACGATGCTTTCCTGGCGTGGCGCCAGTGGCGACTAGGTGCTTTTCTGTCTTCTTATAGAGCTCCGGTACTTACACGTTGTGCTGCCGTAGGCGTACACAAAAAACTTTTCGAAAAAAATAGTAAAGAACTTCCATTTCGATTACGGAAATTAAATTGCTGGAGCAGACACTAAATCTGACCTTATGCTATAGCGTCTCTTGTTTTGCGAATACTAAATCCAGAGTCAACAAAAGTGATGAACACTTCTGGCCATTAAAGCCTGCAACACGGTGAATGAGGACCGATCAATATTTGAGTGTCACGAAGAGCTTCAAATGGCTCTGAGCACAATGGGGCTTAACATCTGGTCATCACTCCCCTAGAACTTAGAAGCACTTAAACCCAACAAGGACATCACACACACCCATGCCCGAGGCAGGATTCGAACCTGCGACCATAGCAGTCGCGCGGTTCCGGACTGTAGCACCTAGAACCGCTCGGTCATCTAGGCCGGCTTCACGAAGAGGAACCGTGTTCTTAGACGAAAGTCCTGTGAGAGAAGACAATCTACTTGCGTAATGGAATTGAGACAAGTTTAGACAAGCAGCATTTGCAAGCTACCGAACTACTCCAAAGTTCATGTCACGTAAATACCGTAAGGTCAAGAGAGGGGAGACATTATACCTTGTACAGGAGAATATAGGACATACACTGTCTGACAGAAAAAAAGGTAGACATACACAATGGGAGGAGAAAAGACATGAAACGTCATGGGCCGAGAGGATTGATGTTATTTCAGTGATTAAAAAAACGACCCAAAGTAATATGTGGTGTTGGTTTTTTCAGACATGTCCAACAGAACAAACACCATACATATACAATGAGGATGAGACAGTTTAGATGCACACTAGGCTCGGCGAACTAAAGCGAGTAATGAGGATAATGGGCCGGCCGCTGGTGGCCGAGTGGTTCTGGCGCTACAGTCTGGAACCGCGCGACCGTTACGGTCGCAGGTTCGAATCCTGCCTCGGGCATGGATGTGTGTGTTGTCCTTAGGTTAGTTAGGTTTAAGTAGTTCTAAGTTCTAGGGGACTTATGACCTCAGCAGTTGAGTCCCATAGTGCTTAGAGCCATTTGAACCATTTTGAGGATAATGGACAAGAGGCACTACATTAGTAGTGTGTGGATAAGTTGCGAATTTGGTTTTGACGTTAGGCGTGCTAAAGTAATCCGTGCAGTTGCGATCGCTGCTGTGCCCGAATGGCGGAATGGTCAGCACATCTGCCTAGTAAGCAGGAAACACAGGTTGGAATCCCAGTCCGGCACGAATTTTGAACATTCGCTATTGATTTCAATGAATGGCCGCTCGCAGCCAATGTATGTGATTCTCTTGTGCCCAAGCGAAAGTTACAAACTGCTTGGCAAGATGAGTTCCTTTACCAGTGTGATGGTGCACCTCGTCTCGTCTCGTCTCGTCTCGATACGGAAGGGTGTCATAAAGCTGTTGTAACCTCTTCTGGTGTAAGCTGACCCGCAGTTGCTGTAACTGATGCTGGATATACTGTACACTAACGTCAGAGTTACACCAACACACACTCTATTAGAGATAGATCTGAGGATCACGCAGACCACAGTATTACCTCGTCATCAAGCAGGCAGTTCATAGAAACAAGTACTACATTGTCGCGATGCAAAACGGCAACACGACATCGTCGCGTGGGAAATAACCCATGAGGCTGCAGGGTGTCGGTGACTTACCGTTGTATGGTCAGAATTCCCTCTCTCACTACCAGTAGTGAAGTGAAGTCATTGCCGATGGCTCCAAACGCCATGCATCTCCAGAACGTTGGATGATCGTGACCTCTGCCATTGTCACCGCCACACTCGCTGACAATGGTAACCTGGAGTAGTGTAGAACAGCGGTGCATCTCTGAACACAGTGGAGTTCCATTCATCGACAGTCCATACTTACAGAAAGCACCGTTTTTGTTGTTGCGGTAACGGCAGCCTTTGCATGTGACCTTAATTTCCTAGTCCAGATGCTGCTAGTCTTTGGCCATTGTTGCGGGATTACATAGAATGTTGCAGGAAGTACGTTGCTTTTTTCTCGGGTAACAGGCGCAGAACTAAAGGGATTACGACAACCCTGATACACAATAAGGCGATCCTCCATTTTGAGCACCATAAATGGCCGAGTGGAACCTTGATGACGGGTACACATGCTCTCATACCGAGCGAGGCGGCGCAGTGGTTAGCATATTGGACTCGCATTCGAGGGGAGGACTATTCAAACCAGCGTCCATCCTGATCACTCCAGGCAAATGCCAGGATGGTTCCTTTGAAATGACACGGCCGACTTCATTCCCCATCCTTCCCTAATCCGATGCGACCGATGACCTCGCTGTGCGGTTCCTTCCCCCAGAATCACCCAACCAACAAACTCATGCCTTGTCTTTCCCATGCAGTCCAACATCTGGCCAATGTCAAGTTCGAATGCCCCAGAAATCTGTATACTGCAGAATGTGACCAGCTCGCCAAATACAGACTCACAATGGGCTCCCTCTGGGTTGCCAGGTACTCATAACTATGTCTCAGATCACTTCACAGTGATCATTTAATATCAGGCGCTGTTCACCGCTTTTGTACAGGGTGTAAATTTTAAGTTGAGAAACCAGAATAACTTGAAAAATAAGCTCTGTTAGGAGAAAGTACGCTACTAGCCACACTGTAATTCGCAGGAAATTTTATACATTCACTTACGAAGTTCTAACATCAGAGCCCCATTCTCATTAATAATTAAACGTATACTTTTGTTCTCTTTATGCAGTGATACTAAGACAGTGACTACGGATACTAGAGATTCATGTATTTTAATCATCTTTCATATATGGAAGAAACAGAAAGTGTTTTCTGTCTTCTTATTTCGGGTGTTTTGAAATATTTTACTCTATGTTTACAATGTTACTTTTTAAAGAGAAACCGTACTGCTATTCTATTGTAGCCATACTCCTTTATTACGTAAGGAGTTTGTAGTTTCTCAGCATGTACCGCTACTGGTTCACTTCTTTAACTAATTATCACTAATGCTAGCAAAAAGCTTACTTTTCTTAGCACGTCACAGTTATGTTTTCTTTCTGTTTCTCTTCCAACCAATTTCTGAGTTCCAACAGGTGTCCATGCTTGTTGAACGTGTGACGTTATCGTACACATTGTTCTTGTCTCTGTTACCATACCCGCTACGTTACTTTGTTATTGGTCCAGTGGAACGCACTTCATACCGTTCGGCAGTACGTTTCCTCCTCGCCCTATACGTCCTCATAAAAATTCTGCAATATCTAAGTTTTCTGCTCTACTAACAATACACGAGGAACCCGTAATGGAGATATACAGGGTGATTCAAAAAGAATACCACAACTTTAAAAATGTGTATTTAATGAAAGAAACATAATATAACCTTCTGTTATACATCATTACAAGGAGTATTTAAAAAGGTTGTTTTTCACTCAAAAACAAGTTTAGAGATGTTCAATATGGCCCCCTCCAGACACTTGAGCAATATCAACCCGATACTCCAATTCGTCCCACACTCTCTGTAGCATATCAGGCGTAACAGTTTGGATAGCTGCTGTTATTTCTCGTTTCAAACCATCAATGGTGGCTGGGAGAGGTGGCCGAAACACCATATCCTTAACATACCCCGATAAGAAAAAAGGGAGTAAGATCAGGGTCAAATAAAGCTTACAGTACATAGAAATATTGGCGTCGTTTCTTTGGGTGTATCTGTCGTTTGTTGTGTGTACCGCCACCAGTAATAGTCCTCGTTGATGATACGTTGGAACGAATACAGGCTCCCATTCGGAGGTTGCGTCGAAATCGCGTCACTGGATACGCTGCCAAGTTTGCATTGATTGTGTAAACAGGCACGAGAAGCGAAAACAAACAATGTTTGCGTTTGGTACTACATGTTAGAGCTTTCGTCAAAAGTGACAGGAGGATTCACCAACTATATATATAAATGTACATATGTCCAAATGTTTTGACATTGCCAGCAGCCTCGTTTCCAGCAAAGGTGTTTGACTGACACAGCTCAAATACGTAAAACACAGAGAGTATTTTGTAATGAAACGTCATGTGTGAACACAAGACGCATGCATGAAATCAGGTTTCTTACCAAACGAGAGTCTCAGATTAAGTTACTTAAATGAATGGTGTTTGATACATAAGTGGCCTTTCACATCAATGAAAGGTCTTATAAAAATACACAGAAAATGGGAAAAGAGGAAACGAGCGCTTCAGTTACTTACGGGTTTTGGTAAAGGTTCACTTCGTTCCTCGTCTGCTCCCCAGATTAAATAGCGTTTGCTAGACTGACGGTTGATGCCGGTACACAGTGATCGATTTGATAGAAGTTTCCATGCCACAACAGCACTACTGACACAGTCATACTGAAATACTAATGAAGGAGAATTGTCGTACAGAAAATTAATGTTCATACAAAGCCAAGTCGTAAGTATGAAAAAAGGACATTTGTGTGTACATTTTCCTCCTTCATTGCCAGCGCTTTTATGGAAATTTTAATTTTTCTACATATTTAGGTACTTAATATTTCATCCCGAAATCAGGCCACTTTCGAAAACCCCGACGTCTCTGATTGAACAATTCTAATCACAATGCCACTTAACATTTTGTTGGTATAATGCAAAAAGTTTCACTCCTAAACTTATTGTTCAAAAATATTAGTCACGTCGTTATAAGGATATTTATACCATTTAATTAACTTGATAATCACCTGGATTCGATTGGAAAGTGAGTACACACGGTTGTGCAGGTACGTCGCATTCAGATTAAGGCAGTTTCACCAAACTGCGGGGATGTTAATGTCTGCGTTTCACCGGCAGTTCCAACATATGGCACAGATTTTCTACGAGGTTCAAGTCACTTGATTTTGCAGTCCAATCGAGATTTCATAGCGTGGGGGAATGGTCAGAGAAGCAGACACAGCCCAATGAACCTCTGTTGTCGTCCTTATGTGGCTGTGTGAGCAATGTTTTCTTGCGAGATGACCGGCCACTTGTGTTATACACTACTTGTAGACACGTTCAACAGCCCGCCGCAAAACTAGAACAAATCCACCTGTGTGGTCTTGGACACGGCCAAACACGGTTGCCCCTTTTTTGCCACTCTGTCACGTCCTTACATGTACCCAGTTTTACGTGCAATGTCCGTCTGAAACATAAATGTCTCACTGATGGCCACAGCGTCATGCTCACGTAGAGGCAGTGCACACAGGATTGAGCACGTGACTCGAACATTGTACCATCTGTAAAGGCTTAACGATTCATCAATGCGTGAGCGATGGGTTGACTAGTTTTTTGTCGGTGGGCTTATGAACTCTAATGGGAAACAAATCTAATGAAAATAAAACACGTGCACTGAAATTCTGTTCACTCGATCACTCTTTTAAACAATAAAAATTATCAATTTTACGGCTTCTTTCAACTTTCGTAATATCAGTCTGAAACTCTCTAACGTAGCTTTAAATTAGGTATCACAGTTAAGAAAATCTGTAGCAATAATCTTTTTCGGTGAAATGTAGACGTGTAATAAAGAGATTTTTAGCGAGTTACATTTTTACGTTTTCTAAACTTTAGGTAAATACAGTCGCTGAGAGCACCTGTTCTATAAGGAATCCAACCTGATAGGTATTGTGAAATTTTTATGGACCAAGTTTAAAGCAAGAACTGATGATGTCCTATTCTATGTGTTCGTAATTTGTCATCATACAGTTGAAAGACATTGGTTTCTTCGGATTATATTTTCATTTTCAGACCCGTTCTAGTGGCTACACAGTATGCATGAGAACGTATTTATTTATCTGGCCTTCGGTTTTGAACTATACAGTCGTCCAATAATACATATTCTCTCCACCACTGTAACATCGAAGTGATCGATTAATTGATCCAAACAGCAAATAAAGTAAGGTGTGATCTGGTTATAAACATTACATATTCAGTAGTGTTGGGCTCTCAACTTCACGAAGCCAGAATTGTATCCTGTAGTGTAGCCACCAGAGATAATATTATGAAACTGGTGTCTTAGGTGTTACACTGAAACACTCATGTCGTTAAGAAATTGTGCTATTGATTCGTAGTGTCTTGAATTTTCCATTGTTAATAGAGTGGCGATCAGTGAAGAGCCCTAGAAACCCATACGGTACAGTTGCGTAAGGGATTGTCCGTCTTTGGTTTCGTCAGTGAGCAAGCAATAATAACATGATTACTGTCTCCGCATTCATAAGTGCCATATGTTTCATAAAAAATTCTGTGCAAATGTTATCTGAAACAAACACGGTTAAACTTAATGCGAAAAGTAATTGCATGTAAGATTTTTGAAACTCTCCTCCAAAACAAATGTTTTGAAGATACTTCTTGCCTACAATTTCTGCCTCTTGAGGGCGATGACGTTTTCTATTCATCACTCCACTGTGTTCGTTGTCTTTTGAATGCAACGTGTAAACCGAAATACAGAATGCAGTTCTGTACGTCTTGTGACTGGTAAATATGCCTAGATAATTCTTAAACCAACTGATCGTTTTGACGTTCCATCGAATGGTTGATTAGATTCAACAAAGCCGAAGGCGAATCTGAGCACGCTACGATTTTCTTTTTCTCAGCACGCTGCAGTACGAGCTTCAGGTCTTGCGAAGTGGCTGTCAGTTCTGAAATCAAGATAGATGATTCTTCCGCCAACTTTAGCAACTCCATTAATATCGCTTCGGATCTACGTACGCACAACCTCTGCTGGTTGAGCTTTTGCAGGTGCCGTTTCTCTCAAGTAATTGTGCATACTATCTACATGTTCTTTGGAATTAATGCACGGCATAGTACCAGTCAACGACTGCAATGACCTCAGCACTACACTCAAAGCGTTTCCAGTAGCTAATTTATTTAGGTATGAGGACGTACCGTAGTCAGTACCCAATTAAGTGAACAAGATGAATGTTCCAACAACTTGCAATTGAAAGCTGTTATCAAAATGACTTTGTGGACACGTGAGTTGACATGATAAGAGATGACTTGTCACATGCCATTAAATGTCCTCGACACCCCTGTAAACATTTCGAATAGCAAACTTCTCTGAAGCAAAATTGTTTGAAAGTTCTGAAAAGGGAAAGACTTAAGCAGACCTCGTTGCGAAGTGGCTGTCAGTTCTGAAATCGAGATAGATGATTCTTCCGCCAACTTTAGCAACTCCATTAATGTCGCTTCGGATCTACGTACGCACAACCTCTGCTGGTTGAGCTTTTGCAGGTGCCGTTTCTCTCAAGTAATTGTGCATACTATCTACATGTTCTTTGGAATTAATGCACGGCATAGTACCAGTCAACGACTGCAATGACCTCAGCACTACACTCAAAGCGTTTCCAGTAGCTAATTTATTTAGGTATGAGGACGTACCGTAGTCAGTACCCAATTAAGTGAACAAGATGAATGTTCCAACAACTTGCAATTGAAAGCTGTTATCAAAATGACTTTGTGGACACGTGAGTTGACATGATAAGAGATGACTTGTCACATGCCATTAAATGTCCTCGACACCCCTGTAAACATTTCGAATAGCAAACTTCTCTGAAGCAAAATTGTTTGAAAGTTCTGAAAAGGGAAAGACTTAAGCAGACCTCGTGAAAAGTGTCACAGGCCAGCAGGGGGCAGACACATTTACTACTTACTCAACACAGACATTTTTTTCCCTTGAAAGCAGAATAGTGTGGTCACATGGTGACGCCTACGGGCCGAAAGTTTACAAATAACCAACCACGTCACTCAGTTGGTGTGGCGTGTGGGATCACAAAACGTCACCCCGCATAAATAAGCAGCTTGCTGTAATGCATTGCACAGATTCTACCACATAGGCTGAGAGGTTTTATGAGTAGGAATTTGTCAACTAATTCTATTGTTGCGAAGTGAACATTATAATGTTTCAGCATCATTAGTGAACAATGGTTTGTAATGTTTACTTCGGAACAATAGAATTCGTTGACAAATACTTCCTCTGGATCACGAGGTCCCGACCGGGTTGGGGATTTTCTCTGTCCGGGGACTGAATGTTTGTGTTATCCTTATCATTTCATCATTACCATCATCATTCGTGAGAGTGGATAGATTGGATTGAAAAGAAACTAGACTGTGTAAAAATTGGGACTTTGTACGGGCCTTGATGACTACACAGTTGAGAGACCCTTAATCCAGTCGAGTTCATTGTCATCGTTGACAAATATTCATGTTTGTTTGCACAAAATCAGATATCACAAACGCGCTGCTAAAATGTCATATGACCTTACCTGCAGCCATTGTGTTACTTCCACCAGAGTGGACAGATGGACAAGGACCAATATATCACTTAGGGACACAGAATCCTGGCCCGTAAGTGATAGAGTCGGAGGTTACGAAGGAGAATTCGTTGCGGGAATACCCCTGCCTGTGTAATAGGAAATTCTACAGCTTGCACGCTGTACTAAAGTAATTGATCTGCTGCCCAGGGGAAAATAAGCACTAATTGTCTGTAACAAAAATGTTGTTGTTGTGGTCTTCAGACCGGAGACTGGTTTGATGCAGCTCTCCATGTTACTCTATTCTGTGCAAGCTTCTTCATTTCCAAGTAACTACTGCACCCAATATCCTTCTGAATCTGCTTAGAGTATTCATCTCATGGTATCCCTCTACGATTTTAATCCTCCACGCTGCCCTCCAATACTAAACTGGTGATCCCATGATATCTCAGAACATGTCCTACCAACCGATTCCTTCTTCTTGTCAAGTTGTGCCACAAATTCCTCTCCTCTCTTATTCTATTCAGTACTTCCACATTAGTTGCGTGCTCTACCCATCTAATCTTCAGCATTCTTCTGTAGCACCACATTTCGAAAGCTTCTATTGTCTTCTTGCCTAAACTACTTATCGTCCATGTTTCACTTCCATAGATGGCTTCACTCCATACAAATAATTTCAGAAAAGACTTCCGGACCCCTAAATCTATACTCTATGTTACCAAAGTTTCTCTTCTTCGGAAACACTTTCCTTGCCATTGCCAGTCTGTATTTTATATCCTCCTCACTTTGACCATCGTCCGTTATTTTGATTCCCAAATCGCAAAACTCCTTTACTACTTTAAGTGTTTCATTTCCTAATCTAACTCCCTCAGCATCACTTCATTTAATTATGCTACATTCCATTATCCTCGTTTTGTTACTGTTGATGTTCATCTTATATCCCCCTTTCAAGACACTATCCATTCGCTGCAAATGCTCTTTGCTGCCTCTGACAGAATTACAATGTCATCGGAAAACCTCAATGTTTTATTCCTACTCCAAATTTTTCTTTTATTTCCTTCACAGCTTGCACAATGTATAGATAGAACAACATCGGTGAGAGGCTACAATTCTGTCTCACTTCCTTCTCAACCTCTGCATCGCGTTCGTGCCCCTCGACTCTTATTACTGCCATCTGGTTTCTGTACAAATTGTAAATATCCTTTCGCTCCCTGTATTTTACCCCTGCCACCTTCGGAATTTGAAAGAGGGTATTCCAGTAACCATTGTCTAAAGCGTTCTCCAAGTCTACAAATGCTAGAAACTTCGGTTGGCCTTTCCTTAACCTATATTCTAAGATGAGTTGTAGGATCAGTATTGCCTCACGTGTTATAACGTTTATGTGGAATCCAAACTGATCTTCCCCAAGGTCGGCTAATACCAGTTTTTCCATTCGTCTGTAAAGAATTCGTGTCAGGGTTTGCAGCCGTGACTCATCAAACATAGTTTGGTAATTTTTACACCTGTCAACACGTGCTCGTTTGGGATTGGAATTATTATACTCTTCTTGAAGTCTGAGGGTATTTCGCCTGTCTCATACATATTGCTCACCAGATGGTACAGATTTGTTAGGGCTGGCTCTCCGATGGCTATCAGTAGTTCTAATGGAATGTTGTCTAGTCCCGGGCATTGTTTTGACTTAGGTCTTTCAGCGCTTTGTCAAATTCTACACGCAATATTGTATCTCCCATTTCATCTTCACCTACGTCCTCTTCCATTTCCATAATATTGCCCTCAAGTACATAGCCCTTGTGTAGACGCTCTATATTCTCCTTCCACATTTCTGCTTTCCCTTCTTTGCATAGAACTGGGTTTCCATTTGAGCTCTTAATATTCATACAAGTGGTTCTCTTTTCTCCAGAGGTCACTTTAATTTTGCTATAGGCAGTATTTATCTTATGCCTAGTGATACATGTCCCTTTATCCTTACAATTGTCCTCTAGCCATCCCTGCTTAACCATTTTGTAGGTCTTGTCGATCTCATTTTTGAGACGTTTGTATTCGTTCCACCTTGATTCATTACCTACATATTTATATTTTCTCCTTTCATCAGTTAAATTCAATGTATCTTCTGTTACCCTAGGATTTCTACCAGCCTTCGTCTTTTTACATACCTGATCCTCTGCTGCCTTCACTATTTCAGCTCTCAAAGCTACTCGTTCATCTTCTACTGTACTTCCTTCCCCCGTTTTTGGCAATCTTCCCTAATGCTCTCTCCGAAATTTTCTGCAATTAAATTCCCACTTTTTTTGCAGTTTCTTCAATTTTAATCTACAGTTTATAACCAACAGATTGTGGTCAAAGTCCACATCTGCCCCTGGAAATATCTTACAATTTAAAATCTGGTTCCTAAATATGTGTCTTACCATTATAAAGTCCATCGAACCATCTGACACCTTCCACTGTCTCCAGGCCGCTTCCACGTATACAACCTTCTTTCAAGATTCTTAAACCAAGTGTTAGCTATGATTAAGTTATAGTCTTTGCAGAATTCTACCAGGCAGCTTCCTCTTCCATTCCTTACCCCCATTCCATATTCACCTTCAGCTTCTCCTTCTCTACCTTTTCCTGCTATCGAATTCCAGTCCCCCATGACTATTAAATTTTCGTCTCCCTTCACTATCTGAATAATTTCTTTTATCTCAACGTACATTTCTTCAATCTCTTCGACGTCTGCGGAGCTAGTTCGCATATAAACTTGCACTACTATTTTTGTATATCCATCCTTTTGGCAGGAGGTGTTTGGGACGACAGCCGTTTACAATTGTGACAAAATAAAACACCTACAGCAGTGTTTTTGGTTTTATTTTTTTGCAACCTGTTTCAACGCTTTAGTGCGCCATCTTCAGGCTGTTGTTCATGCGGTAAGGGTTGATATGATTCCTATATGTATCATATCAGTTGCCAGCATAACTGGATACGCAAATAAAGTATCAGTAGTCCAACAATCAACTGCCAACTACTGTGGTAGACGTGGGTTTCATCTCTGTTTTGGCTAGAATAATGCGGTCACCTTGGTCTTCGCAGAAGCTTACCAGCGATTCTATTTTTTATTCATTATTAAACCTACTCCTGCATTCCCCCTACCTATTTTTTTTATTTATTACCATGTATTCACCTGACCAGAAGCTTTGTTCCTCGTGCCATCACTAATACCCACTATATCTAACTTTAACCTATCCATTTCCCTTTTTTTAAATTTCCTAAGCCACCTGCCCGATTAAGGGATCCGATATTCCACCCTCCGATCCGTAGAACGTCAGTTTTTTTCTCCTGATAGCAACGTCCTCCTGTGTTTTCCGCGCTCGTAAATCGGAATGGGGGACTGTTTTACCTCCGGAATATGTTACCCAAGAGGACGCCATCATCATTTAACCAAACAGTAAAGCTGCATGCCCTCGGGAAAAATTAAGGCTGTAGTTTCCCCTTGCTTTCAGACGTTCACGGTACCAGCACATGAAGTCCGTTTTGGTTAATGTTTCAATGCCAATTAACTGCGGTAGAGTTGGAATATAAACGCAGTACTTGATCTAACCCCAGAAGGGGGAAAAAACTTAAGGGCAACCGACAATAGCAAAGAAAGGTCAACCGCCACAATACGGCCAATCTACCGATGTGGCAACGGCCCACTGAGGTAATCTCTTACACAATTGTGGAAATGTTTAGGAGCGCCTTATTGTAGAAAGATGAATTCCCTAGTATCTGTTTCAAGTAGTGGCATGAGCCACTATTACTGCTTGTGAACCGGCCGCTGTGGCCGTGAGGTTCTAGGCGCTGCAGTCCGGAACAGCGGGACTGCTACATTCGCAGGTTCGAATCCTGCCTCGGGCATGGATGTTTGTGATGTCCTTAGGTTAGTTAGATTTAATTAGTTCAAAGTTATAGGGGACTGATGACCTAAGATGTTAAGTCCCATAGTGCTCAGAGCCATTTGAACCATTTGAACTGCTTGTGGGGCTAAGTGACACGATAATTTTACTACAACGTTTAACAAATACTGTTACCACTCACAAAATTTGTTGACTATCTAAATTATTTAATAAGCGACATGTTTCAGATTAGGACCTCTTGATCACGCTATGGAGGTGGTACAAATACGAGGGCGTTCAGTAAGTAACACAGCACACTTTCTTCCTGAAAGCTGGTTGGTTATGTTCAGGATTCCAATAAATCGTATTATTTCCCACCCTTTTTGCTTCTAAACCCCGTTTTTCATCATAATCTCAGTTCGAAGCGACGGCATTACTCCAAGTTACTGGGGGGGGGGGGGGGGGGCTGAATGCTCGCATGGTATCACTCTACTGGTCGATGTCGGAGCCAAAGTCGATATCTTCCTCATAATTGATGCACTGTTTACCGCGGAGTACATTTATCACTGAACCAAACAGATGGCTTTCGGAAGGTGCGAGATTCGGGTTGTAGGGTAGAGGGAGAACAACATCCAATGAAGGTTTGTGAGTTCTTCTTAGGTGCATGGACTTGGGTGAAGCCTCGTCATACAGAAGGAGTAGTTCTGTAGCATTTTTGTGGAGTCTAACACGGTGAAGTCGTTTCTTCAAATTCTTGGGGGTATCACATTACCCTTCAGAGTTCCTCGTTGCACCGTGTATTGTAGTTTTGTTTTCTGTTCGAAGTGATTAACCTATGTTTCATCGCCTCTGAAGACGTTCGATAAAAAATTTTCACGATCAGCCTCGTGACGAGCAACCAACGCCGCACAAATGGTCCATCGTTGTTCTATAAGTTCTTCAGTTAAATGGCGAGGAACCCATTCGGCCCACACGAATTGAGACGTCCAGTTGCGAAGCGAGGTGTTTGTGATCCGTCAATCACTTCGAATAAGAGTGCCCGCAGTTTTCAACATTGTTGGAGTTCAACAATGTGCCGTCGGCTGACATGGGGGTGATCGGACAGGATTGCGCGACCTTCTTGGTTTATGACTGACGCCTCGCCCAATGACTCAGGTGCTTCTGTTCACTGCTACCCCTCCGTAGATTTCCTATGATATCTGCGGTGCTCTATTTTTTCGTCAACTGAAACCCAATGACAGTTCTCTGCCTGAAAAGCACCTCCCTTACATAAGCCATTTTGCACGTTGCGTATAGCGCAGCCAAGATTGGAACTTGATGGAATTATAGGGGCTGAAGCAGGAGCATTACACGATATCCCACAACAAATTCCACGTTTTCCGACTGAAACTGGCCGATAAAACATCCATTAAATTACTTACTGAGCGCCCCTCCTACATTTAACACGAGTACACGTAACTGTTAAACTTTCTTAGTATATTCCTCGTACGCTCTGTGGTAATCTTTGTTCTTGGGGCGTGGCATTCTGCTTGTTATGTGTTGTGGTATTTCAGTTTCTATTATAAGAAGACTGCCACGCCACAAGAACAAAGATGAAAACGTCGCTTACAAGTACTACACAAAGAACTTTTATTATTTGATTACATTTTTGTTTCACCTTTTTTTGTTCCATCACTGTGAGCCGTGCGTGGGTCGTGTTCGTGCTGTATCTCATTTGACATCCTGTTTTTACTGTACTACCACCTCGTTACGCTAAATTACTGGTGTCACTGAGTTGACGCCTTGCCTGCGCGTGAGTGGCATCAGCGGCGCTTATCCATATAAGCCCTGGCGTATTATCTTTGCTGACTGCTATGACTTCCCGGTTGTCGTGTGTTGGGAGGGAGTTCGTATCTGGCAGTGAGTTGCAACGCGCCAGCAGTGGAGTTCGGACCTGGCAATCGGACTGTTGGGACGCGGCAGGAGTCGGTGTCGTTGGAGCGTCAGTGAGGTTCGGCTGGTCGTCTTACTGGACGACGTGATTGCTCGCTGATCATTTATGGGTTGGCGATGTGCGTGTCTCGTCGTTCGTCCTAGCCACTCCATAGTCACTGCCTTTACCATTGGTCGCGTTCTTCGTCCACGTCTATGTGATACTGTGTGTAGCTTTTGATGTCGACTGCACAGTTATTTTAGTGCTGTTTGCGTGCTGGTGTGCAGCATTTGGTGGGTTGGCGCAGTCGTGACGTACCACCAGTTGGGCATGCAGCGTCAGGAAGATGCGGATAACCATCACTTGCCCGACGATTGCCGACACACACGTTTTGCGCGGGGCCGACTTTGGTTGACCGTCGGTCGGTCGTTTTGCTAGATGACGTGTATTTGACCGGCGATTGCTTATAGGTTGGCTGTGTGCGCCGACTCGTGGTTCGTCCTCGTTATTGCACAGTCACTGCCGTGAAGATCGTCTGGTCCTCGTGCAGATGTTCTTGGGGCTGTGTGTAGTTCATGTGATTTCCACTGACAAGTTTATTTAAGTGTTGACGGCGTACTGCCTCTGAGTTAGTCGGTCGTTTGATTAAACGACGTGGGTTTTCGGGTTGTCCACCCATTATGGGTTGTCTGGGATCCGTTCTTGTTTGGTTCCACAGTCTCTGGTGTCAGCATCGTTGGCACTTTTGTACAAGTGCTCAGCGGAACCTTGGTGCAAGAGTGAAGCATTGGTTTGTTGACGGTCTGTCGGTTGGGTTGCCGTCGGATTGAGCATGGTTGGGCAGACTGCCTGTCTCACCTAAGTGAACGTTAGTATTTCAAGTGCTGGCCTACTCCCGAAACTTCTGACCGCCGTTAGCTGCACTTCCTTTTCTTATTTTCTATTGTGTGTATGTGTATGGCCCATAGCCGATGGTTTTGAATTAAAGTTGAATTATTTTTACTTATGTTTCAAGTCACGGGCCCTCAGCCGTTTTAAAATTAAAATTCCTTGCTTGTCAAGTGTTAGATTGTTTGGGGCCTTCAACCTAATTTAAGATAATGCTTTGTGGTTTAAATTTATTTTATCTTGAGATCAGCCATGTTATAGAACTTACTTACGTGAGGCTTTTTGCCTCCTAAATATTCTGTTTTGGGTCTGACTCTTAAGTTAATGGTTTTTAGCCGTTTTTGAATTTAAGTCGTTGTGCCCTTAAGACATAAGGTATTGTGGCCTATTCAGCCGATAACTAAGTTTTAAAATTTCTGCAGTAATGTTTGGTCAAATAATAAAGTTATATATGTACGAGTGTAACTGACAGCCGCTCATTTCGGCCCCTTTCCAAAATTCCAAGTACCTGTCCTGTCCTGCGTGTTTAGCGGGGAGTTTCACACAGTAGTCTAGTGCGAGGTCCAACCTCGAAGCATGCTGCAAATTAAATAATTTAAGTAGGCCTATTTGTAAAATCTTTTCATGTTTATAGTTACAGCCACTGCCGGTAAACAGTTAATGTGGCTTTAAATTTTCCTACCAAAGAAGAATAGTCCATAGACGGTGAAATATGTCAACAGAAAATCAACCAGGCCAAAATATAAATAAATCAAAGTAATAAACTGATGAAAAATATTTATAAGTTAAGAAATATGTAAATAATTATGGTGTGTAAGAAAAATATTAAGAAAAAATTATTTAAATTCTTTGCATATCGATGGTGACAGTGAAGTATCCGCACCAAGCTCTTTGTTGGCGGGAGAGCCAGCGCATTGATACATAGGGAGCGCGGCGAGTAGCGCGCAGCATTGTCGATAGAACACTCTTGAGTCAATCTTTGTGCAGTGAAGTTGTATGTAGAGACAGAGCGGTCTCCCTGTTCGCCACGAGCTATATATTGGTTGAAGAATACCATAATTATAAAATTGGTAATTACTTATGAATTATTAAAAATCGACGTCATGAACACATCGAAGGTATTTAAGCGCTAACTGCATACTGTCAGTTGTTTGTTACATTTTTAATCTGTTTTATGTAACTGAGACCCAAACTAAAATCTTATAAATTCAATCATTATAAAGAGTAAAAAATTTATATTCATTCATTTTCAGAATATATCAGTTTATCTCAGTTAAAAAAATAGAAAAATAAAAATTAGGAAACTCAACAAAAGTTGAATCGCATGGTTACTGGGTTCAGTGAAAATTAATACGATTTCGACTGAGATAGACTGACCAGTTGTACCCTCGCCGTCCTTTGGCAGCGTTCATCGAGGAGTCCATCTATGCCCTGGACTAGTCCGTCCTCCAGTGGTATTTGTGTGGACCCCAGGACACGTCGGCATCCCAGGTAACGACGTTGCCGAAAGGCTGGCCAAACAGGCTACGCGGTAACCGCTTCTAGAGATGGGCATCTCTGAACCTTGCCTGCGTACTGACTTACGCAGTAGGGTTTATCGGCTTTCGTAGGACGAAATGGCATAACAGTACACACAACAAACTGCGTGACATTAAGGAGACTACGAATGTGTGGAAGACTTCCATGCAGGCCTTTCGCGGGGAATCAGTTGTCCTCTGCCGGCTCGGCATTGGCCACGCTTGGGCGATCCACGGTTACCTACCGCGCTGTGAAGCCTCGCCTAAGTGTCGCTGCGGCGCCTGGTCGACAGTGGCCCATATTCTGGTGCACTGTCCCACTTTGACTGCCCAGCGATGAAATCTTGGGTTACCGGATTCGTTGCCGCTAATTTTATCTGACAACGCCTCATCGGCTGATTTAGTTCTATATTTTATTCATCAGGGCGTGTTTTACCATTTAATCTAAGTAATAGCGTATGTCATTTGTCCCTCTGTGTCTTCCACCCTGGTGCTTCTAGGGTGGAGGTTTTAATGTGTTGCTGGCTGCTGTGGCGAGCGGCTCTAGGCGCTTAAGTTTGGAACCGCACTGCTGCTACGGTCACAGGTTCGAATCCTGCCTCGGGTATGGATGTGTGTGATGTCCTCAGGTTAGTTACGTGTAAGTAGTTCTGAGTCTAGCGGTCTGATGACCTAGATGTTAAGTCCCGTAGTGCTCAGAGCCATTTGAACCACTTTTTTTTGTGTGTTGCAGAGTGGCTGGCTTTCTTATTCTCATGGTCAGCCAGCCTTGGTAATATGCTTTGTTCTTTTACTCTCTTCATCCCATTTCTTGCGTTTCTGTAGTTTTCTTGTCCCCTTTGGTCCATTTACATGTTGTGGCCCTTCATCGCTCTTGTAATTTCTCCTTTCATTCCGTTTTGAGTTGTCAGTCTCGTTTGTTTTATTCTCACGCTTGTGGCACTGTTTGATTCGGAACAAGGGATTAATGACCTCGCAGTTTGGCCCCTTTCCCCCTCTTTTAATCCAACCAACCATCTTACCGCTTACAAAGGAATTTCCCCACTCTTTGGTTGGGGATAATGAATCCAGTACTAGCTCGACAGGTAGATTCTAAGAGACTGGGCAATACGACGTAGCTCACATGGTTCACATGGTTCACTTTTCTGACACACAAAGTCGTCTTGAACGTTTTACATCGCACAAACAACCATCTCTTCGAAATTCTCAGAGCACTTCACTGTGCTGTTGTTAACTCGTGGCGTCTTCTGAAACTTGCCACGGAAATCTCTTCGCACAGTCACGACTGGCTGGCATCGAGCAAATTCCAGCACACACAATACAGTGGTCAAAAGAAATGTTGCATGTTGGTTTTGTCCGTACTGGGCATCATAGGAAATAGAAGCGATTTTGTCCTGTCAGACAAATTCATCAGTAAACAAACAGGAAGAAGATGAACATTTCCAACTGACAAATATTCCACTGCAAACACTACAGTGTCGTCTCATTGTCATTTTGCGTAAGAAATTGTTTATGAATTAGTTGGCCCTCCTCCTGATTGGAGAATGCAGCGAGTCATAGTCATTAAGCTGTCCAGATAAGCCTGTGAGGACTTGCCTCATCTCACCACACTGGCCGCTATGTGTCCATGTAACGTCCCTGGTGGGACGCGACGATTACAAACCGCTCATTTTATCATGACGCATGCTACCTCAATGCAGTCGAGATCTGCAAAATATGACTGATTCTGTGCTCCATTAGGAAAGGTGTTCACAAGATTGTAACGAATGGGGTATAGTCATCCATCAGCGTTAGTCTCATTTAAGTATGTTCACCAAATGGAGCCACAATCCGTGCAAGGATATCTTACAGATATCTCACAGAGTCATCCTCCCATATTTCGGCACGTGAGTGCATGACTCCCCCTCCCCCAAAACATGACTCATCCAGTTGGGGTATAAACGTTGTCCTCGTTGCCTCCACACAGGACTATCAGTATTATTAATGTGGAACATGATACATGCCTCACCAGAAAAGAACGTTGTGTCCAAGTGCTGCCTAGTCTGTCAAGTGTAGCTTTGTGCCATGCGACACGAAGCCCTCTCTGAACCAGATTTAGAGGAGGAGTCTTGAGAGGTCTTCTGGCACACAGTCCCTGCTCACAGAGCCTGTATTGTATCGATTGTGTTGACACCTGCACTTCTGTAGCTGATTGCAATTGCATCTGTACACGTCCAACATTGTATTATAGGTTTATGCTTGCTCTTGTACGCAAGTTTCGGTCCTGGGCACCTGTATTTCTTCCGTTGTGACTTCTGTAATGATCTTCAACTGATCCTTTCTCTAGAAACTTGTTCCACATTTTAGACATTCACTGCAACGTCTGCCTGTCTCGTTCCCTATTCCAATAGAGTGACTGTGCTGAGCCCCTAAACGTACATTGTTGGTCGAACCATCCTGAAGCAACACAATTCTCGTAATGACGTACAGCAAAAGTACTATTACCGTAGATTGCCCATTACCCTCCCTCCCCCCCCCCCCCTCCACCTCAAGGTAGAATTGTTGACCGTTTCTGATAGAATTAAATTACTAACGAACGAATGTGTCTCCCGATCACAACATATTCATGAATCCCGTGCCGAGCCTAACGGCTGCGTAGTATCTATCACCTATTATGTTCTTCCGACACCGAAATAAAAGCTTGCGGCTCGTAATCTGTGTCATTGTTTCGTACTGACATTTTATTGCGGCCCATCAAGACTTTTAGTTCCAAAATTTACCTTCTTCCGTCTTCATATTGGCGTACTGTTAGATACGTTATTTCTGTTTTCCGTCTTAAGCGTATGGCAATTTCATAAAAGACGCGTTTCGATTTTTTTATGCAGCATCTTCCTTGGTTATTCTGCAAATTGAATTCAGAAATTTTTACATTATTTGTTGTTTTAGATTAAAAACTGCATTTTGTTTATAAAGCTTGAGTGCAAGTTATGGTTTTTCTTTAAATATTTTCGAAATCACAGCTTCTTCCTTCCCTGTTAACAGCGATTAACGTTGAAATACTTCGTTTCACATATGCACTTGGACGTTTTTGACATTCTGCAGTATTTCATGCCCTGGATTTGAGTTATTTACACTTCACCTTCGTAAACAGAACTGAAGTTATGTATGTTCCTCTCTCTGCACAGTATTACAGTGTTTATGTCTGTTCGTTTGTTTTCGTGCAGGTTGTGAGCGTTGCCAACCCGTGAATCTAGTCTGTGTCGCCTCTGTCGGCGGTTGTTCCACTTAGTGTATCAGTTCTTACGTTATGTTCAGCCATTTACCTATATCGTTTTTTTTCGTATGTTCCATGGATTTCATAATTACCCTGTAATGCTTCAATATACATCTACATCCATACTCCGCAAGTGTGGCGGAGGGTACCTTGAGTACCTCTATCGGTTCCCTCTTCTATTCCAGTCTCGTATTGTTCGTGGATAGAAGGATTGTCGGTATGCCTCTATGTGGGCTCTAATCTCTCTTATTTTACCCTCATGGTCTCTTCGCGAGCTATACGCAGGAGGGAGCAATATAGTGCTTGAGTCCTCGGTGAAGGTATGTTTCCGAAACTTCAACAAAAGCCCGTACCGAGCTACTGAGCATCTCTCCTGTAGTCTTCCACTGGAGTTTATCTATCATCTCCGTAACGCTTTCGCGATCACTAAATGATGTTGTAACGAAGCTCGCTGCTCTCTGTTGGATTTTCTCTATCTCTTCTATCAACCGTATCTGGTAAGGATCCCACACTGTTGAGCAGTATTCAAGCAGTGGGCGAACAATCGTACTGTAACCTACTTCCATTGTTTTCGGATTGCATTTCCTTAGGATTCTTCCAATGAATCTCAGTCTGGCATCTGCTTTACCGACGATCAACTTTATATGATAATTCCATTTTAAATCACTCCTAATGCGTACTCCCAGATAATTTATAGAATTAACTGCTTCCAGTTGCTGACCTGCTATTTTGTAGCTAAATGATGAGGGAACTATCTTTCTACGT
The DNA here is from genome assembly GCF_023897955.1 of Schistocerca gregaria. NCBI lineage: Eukaryota > Metazoa > Arthropoda > Insecta > Orthoptera > Acrididae > Schistocerca > Schistocerca gregaria. The sequence continues at coordinate 349,194,479 of NC_064922.1, read as the reverse complement.
ATTCGCAGCACCTTACACTTGTCTACATTGAGATTCGATTGCCATTCCCTGCACCATGCGTCAATTCGCTGCAGATCCTCCTGCATTTCAGTACAATTTTCCATTGTTACAACCTCTCGATATACCACAGCATCATACGCAAAAAGCCTCAGTGAAATTCCGATGTCATCCACAAGGCCATTTATGTAGATTGTGAATAGCAACGTTCCTACGACACTCCCCTGCGGCATACCTGAAATCATTCTTACTTCGGAAGACTTCTCTCCACTAAGAATGACATGCTGCGTTCTGTTATCCAGGAACTCTTCAATCCAATCACACAATTGCTCTGATAGTCAATATGCTCTTACTTTGTTCATTAAACGACTGTGGGGAACTGTATCGAACGCCTTGCGGAAGTCATGAAACACGGCATCTACCTGTGAACCCGTGTGTATGGCCCTCTGAGTCTCGTGGACGAATAGCGCCAGGTGGGTTTCACAAGATCGTCTTTTTCGAAACCCATGTTGATTCCTACAGAGTAGATTTCTAGTCTCCAGAAGAGTCATTGTATTCGAAAATAATACGTGTTCCAAAATTCTACAACTGATCGACGTTAGAGTTATAGATGTATAGTTCTGCACATCTCTTCGACGTCCCTTCTTGAAAACGGGGACGACCTGTGCCCTTTTCCAACCCTTTGGAACGCTACGGTCTTCTAGAGACCTACGGTACACCGCTGCAAGAAGGGGGTCAAGTTCCTTCCCATTCAATGGCGTATTTAGAAGAAGCTTAAACGTCCTTTCCGTTATAGTATGCGCCGGAATGTCGCGGTGTAACTCGGAGCACGGTGGATGAGCCGGCCGGCGCTGTCGCGCCGCTCCGTGACCGCGCGGCGCACGCAGCTACTGTGACGTCACGCGCGCCCGGTTTCAGGGCTGCGCCGGGCGCGAGCGGCGCTATTTTCGCCCGCGGTATCTCGGCGGCAGCGGTTCCAGCTGCAGGGCAGGGGCAGGGGGCAGGCGTCAGGCGTGGGAGACGCGGCGCAGCGCGGCGTGTCTTAACCCGGCGGCGGGGCTGCCCGAGAGACCGCTTCAGGCATCGACCGTGGAGGGTCCGCGGCCGCGGATAAGTGGCTAAAGCGGGCAGATCTCCTGGCTCGCTTCACAGAGGAGAAAGGACTCGCACTGTCACGTGGTGTCCTACATATTCATGAACCCCGTGCCGAGCCTGACGGCTGCACGGTAACCACAGTCACTATCAACTATTATGTTCTTCCGAAATCGATTTAAGAGCTTGCAGCTCGTAATCTGTGTCACTTTTTCATACTGACATTTTATTGCAGCACGTCTAGACTTTAGTTCTAGAATTGACCGTCTTTCGTTTTCATATTGGAACACCAAGTGTGTTTTATATCCACATTCCTTATCCTCTTGCGCAGGTGTTTTATCCTCATCTGCATACCTATATGTTAACCATGCAATATAGTAATTACGAGTGCTACCTACAAATATTATACTGCGAAACTGACTATTCCAACTATCAAGCTAACTGAAATCACTACTCCTGTTGTCGAAAGTTATATGTTGTTGCTATGAAATTATTGTTACTAATTCAATTAACCCTTTTATGGGTGCTGCAAGGAAATCAGCTAAAGTCATCACATAATCTTTGCCTTTCTGCTACTCTTCCTGGGACAAAATAGTGTCCGCAGTGGCAGCACTCTCTTTTGTGAAGATTGTTTGGATGTAACTTTTGGTTCTTTTCCCAGAATAAAGTTTTATTACCAACTTTCACGAGCTCTTCAACATGATCATGATCATCATTCTCATAAACCATGTATTTAATTACTTCTATATTCACCTCGTCCTCAAGCATCGCCGGTCGGAGTGGCCGAGCGGTTCTAGGCGCTTCAGTCTGGAACCGCTCGACCGCTATGGGCGCACGTTCGAATCCTGCCTCGGGCATGGATGTGTGTGATGTCCTAAGGTTAGTTACGTTTAAGTAGTTCTAGGGGACTGATGATCTCTGATGATAAGTCCCGTAGTGGCTTAAATGGCTCTCAGCACTAAGGGACTCAACACGTGAGTCCCCTAAGTCCCACAGTGCATAGAGTCATTTTCGTCCTCAAGCGTCACCTTCTTCTTCGCAGTAATCCTGATAATCTTCTCGTCCGATATTTATCACCAAATATGATAAAATTCCCAGTGTTGTTAAATGGAAAACAAAGAAAAGACAAAGTGCACATTCCTAATATGTATGAGAACTGTATATACATCCTAACCTTCTTCTACCCTCTGTCCACCTCTTCCTCCGTCTCTCTTTCTCTATATTCTCTCTTTCTCCATCACCTCCTTCACCTCTCTGTCTCTCATCCCTCCGCCCTCTCCGATCTCCGTCCATCACCGCTTCCTCCTTTTCTACATCCAACTTCTCTCCCCGCCCCCTCTATTCTCCTGCCTTCTCACCTCTCCCTCTCCACCTCCCTCTCTGAGCATCACAGTTCCCCATCTCTTCCTGAGCTTCATACTACATCTCATCCTTTCTGCTATGTCCATTTCGTCCCACCCCTCTGCCCAGATCTTCTTTCCGTATCATCTTCATTGATACAGACTTACTTTAGTGACTTTTGTATTGGCTTCATTAATGTCATTGATGATACAAACTGGTCGTTTACGTCTGTAAGTAGTTCATTTTATATTTTAATGTTTACATAAAGGTTGCAGTTACACAAACAAATACACAACATACCGCAGTGCTGAGGTGGAAGCTTGATACATTTTTATGCTTAACTGACAGAGTTTGGTGCGAACGTGACTCGGACATCCGCAAGTCTGCTTATCCGTTCCCTACGCTATTGTCTCGATGACCTGAAGGGTTGTCTCTGGTACAGCGCAGAATTCATTGTACCTGTTACTGACCTCGCTGTACGCAGCTACAGCGTTGCTAGAATCATATTCCTATTAAACCTTTTGGTAAGACTAGGTTTTATTGCATACACTCTTGTCTTTAAATGGGACGAGGAGTCGCATGCCGACCGTCAAGTGTGGCATCTTTTCTTCACTATCTACATGTTAATCATATACTATGTGGTCAAAAGTATCCGGACACCTGGCTGAAAACGACTTATAAGTTCGTTGCGCCCTCCGCCGGTAATGCTGGAATTTAGTATGGTGTTGGCTTATCCTTATCCTTGATGACAGCTTCCTCTCTCGCAGGCATGCGTTCAATCAGGTGCTTCACGGTTTCTGGGGAATTGACAGCCTCTTCTGCACGGAGTGCTGCACTAAGGAGAGGTATCAATGTCAGTCGGTGAATCCCGGCACGAAGTCGGCGTTCCAAAACATCCCAAAGGTGTTCTTTAGGATTCAAGTCAGGACTCTGCGCAGGCCAGTCCATAACAGGGATGTTATTGTCGTGTAACCACTCCGCCACAGGCCGTGCATTATGATCGTGTTGAAAGATGCAATCGCCATCCCCGAATTGCTCTTCAGCAGTGGTAATCAAGAAGGTGCTTAAAACATCAATGTAGGCCTGTGCTGTGATAGTGCCACGCAAAACAACAGAGGGTTCAAGCCCCCTCCATGAAAAACACGATCACATCATAACACCACCACCTCCGAATTTTGCTGTTGGTGCTACACACTCTGTCAGATGCCGTTTACTCGGCATTCGCCATACCCACACCCGGCCATCGGATAATCGGATTGTGTACCGTGATTCATCAATCCAACAATTTTTTTAAAATGTTCAATCGTCCAATGTTTATGCTCCTTGCACCAAGCAAGGCATCGTTCGGCATTTACCGGCGTGATTTGTGGCTTATGACCAGCCACTCGACCATGAAATCCATGTTTTCTCACCTCCCCCCTGTCATAATACTTGCAGTGGATACAGATAAAGTTTGGAATTCCTGTGTGCTGGTCTGTATAGATGCCTGCCTATTTCATATTACGACCCCCCTACAACCGTCGGCGGTCTCAGTCAGTTAACAGACGAGGTCGACCTGTACTCTTTTGTGCTGTACGGGTCCCTTCACGTTTGCACGTCACTGTCACATCGGAAGCAGTGGACCTAGGGATGTTTAGAAATGCGGAAATATCGCATATATACGTGTGACACAAGTGATACCCAGTGACCTGACCACGTTCGAAGACCGTGAGTTCGGTGGAGGGCCCCATTCTGCTCTCTCACGATGTCTAATGACTATAGAGGTCGCTGATACTGGCAGTACAATGCACCTAATATGAAAAACGTTTGTTTTCGGGGGTGACCGGATACTGTTGATCACATAGTTCATATGCCTATACGTCTCCATACGTTTATTACTGTAACACGTAAAACTCTTACTGGGGCAACATCACCATGGAGTGTAGCATGGAGCGCGCTAACCTGTGAGGCAAGGAGGTAAGACACACACAGATCGACTGTGGCTGGTCCACTGACGAGTCTGAATATGGTTTTTAGGCTGGTTCACACGCCCGTTCAGGCAAATGCGAGACTTGTCCGCACATTACGCCTCATAAAACATGAGTACGAGACACAAACATTTAACACACAATCTTTACACGATTCTCAGACACGTGGCGCACATGACTTCCGTCCCTTGGATAACTGACGACTGCGGTGCCAAGAAAGCGTCCAGCAGCAAAGTTTAATCTTCCGAATCTTGAGCACAGCAGACCCCGTACTAAGAAGGAAAACTAGCACAGTTTTACATCGCTTTAAAAAGCTTCATAAATACGGAGTTGTGGAAAATTCTTACTGTAGTACAGTACTGGGTAAGTGGTGTCTCAACAGTGCTGCTACTGAAGACTACGAATAATTCAATCAAGTTTTCACGTGTACTGAACAGGCCTGTACATGATCAAAGAATAACTAAAATACCGTATAATAACGTGCTACCACCTGTTAGAAAATTTTAAGGGAGAAATGAGTGGGGTGTCAGTAGCCCCCCATGGTGTCCTGGACTAAAATTTTGTTTAACTTTAATGTGTACAGCAAGCCGTAGCCCTTTCTAAATCCTTTTACGATTGGACTGAGATGCCTGATGATCTCCAGTGATGCCGTAACTATCTTTTGTTTGTTATTCTTCGTGTATACTATGCACGTTGTTCGTAGTATTAAAGTTGTCCTTCGTTAAAGAATCATAAACTCTATCGTTCGAGCTTCATTTGACGTCCGTTCACCTCTGATTTAATCTTCCTTCTACTAATATAGATGACAGACTAATCTGTTGGAAATGTTAAAATAAGATTTTTAAAAAATATTGTGCTGCTGGCGACTGAATTTTATTTTAGTGAGAGAATTTATCATCTCTCCTTCCATTTCCCCCTACAATCCCCTCCTTATTGCCCTTCAGTGCCTACCTGAAACAGTAACACGATGTTATACGAGTTTGTGTTGAAGAGCGTATAAATACGATGGTTGGCATCGAGAGCGAAGTTCTTATTATCGTTGTTGGCCTCACGAAATGGACGAGTCACTCTAAAATACAACCGTACGTTTCCTGCAGTATGATTCATCATCTTGCTGGGGAGTGAATTTTCAGTAAGCGTCAAGTTTATAAAATGATTCGGACAATTTTAAGTGGTATTTTTCACTTGGATCTCGCGTTGCAGATATACCGGAACTATTTAAGTATAATCATTGACGAGCTGAGAAATCACAGAAGATAATCATACTATATTAATTCAAGATTTCGGTTATTTTCTGTTCATGTTACACATTATATATAAGAATTTCTTGCCAAGTACTTGTTTCCGTTTTATTACTCCTAATTTCGTGTTACTATTTGAAGATTTGTATTGTGAGCTATATTTTCGCTACCTTCCCTTGTGATTTTTCAGTTTACTGTACGGACCATAGCATCTTATAAATTACGGAACATTTAGCAAGACTTCCGTAACTTTTTCGCTTTTGTGGTTTGTAAAGATCACGAAACGACATTTATTTCTATAAGAAATGATCGGAATGCCTGAGTAATTACCATGTTTTACAATTCACTACGTTAAAGTGTGCTGTTTGGATAGATTACTGGGAAACACCACAAGATAAAATTAAATGGCCTGGTCGAGCAGTTTTTGAGTTGGGGAGGTAGTCCTTCATGTTTCCTTCTCGGCATTACGCTAGAAGAACAAGTGCGCCTCGAGTTTCAGGAGCACTGTTTGTAACAAATGATAGCTGATACAGCCTCAACGACGAAAAATCTGGCAGTTACAACGTAGCTCCACTTTTAAAAATTCTAAGTACACCCTGTAATGTCCTGATTCTCGATATAGTGTGAGGTTACCGATGTGACACTCTGAAATATACCTAAGTCATATTTCGCAGTGACTTTATGTCTCAGTATTATACCTGGAGGGTCTAGTTGCATTTTATTGCTTATGGTTCTTCACTGATCAATAGAATTCCCTGTAGAACAATGATAACACATGTACTGCACTGAAGAACCTCACCTTAAGAATTCAGTTCTGACAATGTCTAACATTCTTAGACAATAATAACTAATTCTTTATGTAATTTCATCTAACTCTTTGTTAGTATTTGGTAGTTTCTGATTCATGTTCTTGTTAGTATTTCATTTATGTCTTTCAAATGTTACTGAGATATATGTTGAGTGCATAGGAGAGGGGGTGTAGGATTCAAAATGGCTCTGAGCATTATGCGACTTAACTTCTGCGGTCATCAGTCGCCTAGAACTTAGAACTAATTAAATCTAACTAACCTAAGGACATCACGCACATTCATGTCCGAGGCAGGATTCGAACCTGCGACCGTAGCGGTCACGCGGTTCCAGACTGAAGCGCATAGAGCCGCTCTGCCACACTGGCCGGCTGGGTGTAGGAGTGAACAACTTCTATACACTCGTCTTCGAATGCACAAGCTAAGAGTATTAGCTGTAAGGCTTTCAGCAAAGAACTACTCGTCATCAAAAGTTGAAAGCGAGAGATAATCAAAATTCCTTAAAAATTCTGCGGCATAAATTACGAAATTATCACTTTAGAGCTACAACTTTGAAATGCGGTTTGGACGGACAGGACAAAACTATGATTATTCTCTTCTATGTTCCTTCTATAACTATTGCCAAATATTTCAGTTGCATCACTGGTATCAGATTACTTTTTGTGGCAGTATTTTACAAAACGACCAATACTCTTCTCAGAATATAGCGTTTCTCGAAAAGACGCACTAACGCTATGAATGAATGAATTCTTCATAGTAGCTGACTAAGAGTAATTATACCACCTCTATGCCTCAGTTTCGTTCGTTGAGGAAGCCTAGAAGGGAATGAAAAAAGGGAATAAAAATGGAATGTGCGTAATCCTCCCACTGCCATTGAAGTAGGACGATGAAGCAGCGTGAGAGAACTGTACTACGAGCTTTCCGGGGTTCCCGCGCAGCCGTCTGCAGGAGAGTTATGGATCAGCAGTACTGGCAGATACAGCTTTAAAAAACTTTCCTGTCTGCCACCGGACACGCGCAATGAGATTAACTGGTTTAAAACAACACAGAAAGTTCATTTAGCTGCTTTCCATCCAGAAAGCCGGTGATGCATTTTATTCGGTGCGGGATGAACTGTTTCGGCGAATGTACTGTAACCCGCTGAGTACGATTACTATTCATTCCTATGTGTTAGGAAATTAATATAACTGCTGCTTAATAATTAAGAGATAAAAATTAGTTTTTACCTGTATTTTGGAATATTACGATTCGGAAGACACTGACTGTCGCAGTTTATACGAACTAGGGCCTCTTTTCTTAAATGTAATTTGGAGTTGCATGGGAGCATACATGGTAACTGCCTTCTGCGACATGCTGAAATAGCTGTCAGCATGCTCATCGGTGTTTATCTGCTGATGAGTTCTTCGCATTACCCGGTGGATATAGAGCTGTGCTACCACTGGCCTTGGCTGTGATTGTCCCGATCGATAAACCGGTGGTGGCTACGAATGAGCGCAGAATATGTGGGGCCGCGGGGAAACCTCAGCGACTTAACGAATTCCGGCCTCATCAGAAGAGCAGAATTTCTTCCCGTTGCAAGGCAAGCTACTTTGTCGCAGATGTCTCGTTCCAAGAAACCGTTCCCTTCCACTCGGAGACTCCCGTCGAGCTGCTCCCTTGCGACAAGGGCTGCAACTTAATACCAGAGCAGTGGAGGACAGTCAGATAGAAAATCATACTACTAACCCTGTCGTGAAATAATCTAATGATGCGTCGAGCTACTATTTGGCCCATTGTCCTACATCCATCTATAATGTAGCGGCCTTTTTATTGAGCTGTCGCTCTCAAAGTTCCGGTTTTAGGTTTCCGTAGAAATGGAAACCTTAAAGGATCATAGGGAAACTTTGTTGTCTGCTGTCTGTCCAAATGTTAGGAACCCCTTTTCTCAGGAATGGATAGACTTATGACGTCCAAATTTTTTTCCTCATCAGTCTTCTGAATGGTCCGATGAGGCTTACCAAGAATTCCTCTGCCACCGAACCTTCTCCATCTCAGAGTAGCAACAGCACCTACAACCTACATCCTCAATTATTTGCTGGGTTTGTTCCTCTGCAGTTTTTACACTCTGTAGCTCCTTCTATTAACACGGACGTTGTTCCTTGATGTAGTAACAGATATCGAACCGTACTATCCATTCTTCTTGTCAGTGTTTTTCATTATTCCTTTCCCCGACCATTCTTTGGAGAAACTACTAATTCCTTACCTTATCAGTCCACTTAATTTTCAACGTTCTTCTGTACCACTACATCTTAAATGCTTTGATTCTATTCTTTTCCGATTAGTTCACAGTCCATTTTTCGCAAGTATACAATGGTGTGCTCCAAACATAGATTCTCTGAAAATTCCTCCTCAAAGTAAGACCTGTGTTTGATACTAGTGGACTTCTCTTGCCCAGGAATGCCCCTTGTGCCATCTCTAGTGTCCTCCTTGCTCCGTCTGTCAAGTGTTATTTTGCTACCTACACAATTATAGAATTCCTTAACTTCATCTACTTTGTGACCATCAATCCTGATGTTAAGTTCCTCGCTGTTCTAGTTTCTGCTACTTCTGGTTACTCTAGTCTTTATACTCTCAGCCCATACTCTGTACTCATTAGACTGTTCATTCCTGTCAGCAAGATCATGTAATTCTAATTCTCCTTCACTTTCGGTCAGGATAGCAGTGTCATCAGCTAAACCTATGATTGAGATCCTTTCACGTTGCACTTGAATCCCATTCTTGAACTTTGTTTTATTTCAGTCATTGCTTCTTCGATATATACACTCCTGGAAATTGAAATAAGAACACCGTGAATTCATTGTCCCAGGAAGGGGAAACTTTATTGACACATTCCTGGCGTCAGATACATCCCATGATCACACTGACAGAACCACAGGCACATAGACACAGGCAACAGAGCATGCACAATGTCGGCACTAGTACAGTGTATATCCACCTTTCGCAGCAATGCAAGCTGCTATTCTCCCATGGAGACGATCGTAGAGATGCTGGATGTAGTCCTGTGGAACGGCTTGCCATGCCATTTCCAACTGGTGCCTCAGTTGGACCCAGCGCTCGTGCTGGACGTGCATACCGCGTGAGACGACGCTTCATCCAGTCCCAAACATGCTCAACGGGGGACAGATCCGGAGATCTTGCTGGCCAGGGTAGTTGACTTACACCTTCTAGAGCACGTTGGGTGGCACGGGATACATGCGGACGTGCATTGTCCTGTTGGAACAGCAAGTTCCCTTGCCGATCTAGGAATGGTAGAACGATGGGTTCGATGACGGTTTGGATGTACCGTGCACTATTCAGTGTCCCCTCGACGATCACCAGAGGTGTACGGCCAGTGTAGGAGATCGCTCCCCACACCATGATGCCGCGTGTTGGCCCTGTGTGCCTCGGTCGTATGCAGTCCTGATTGTGGCGCTCGCACCTGCACGGCGCCAAACACGCATAGAACCATCATTGGCACCAAGGCAGAAGCGACTCTCATCGCTGAAGACGACACGTCTCCATTCGTCCCTCCATTCACGCCTGTCGCGACACCACTGGAGGCGGGCTGCACGATGTTGGGGCGTGAGCGGAAGACGGCCTAACGGTGTGCGGGACCGTAGCCCAGCTTCATGGAGACGGTTGCGAATGGTCCTCGCCGATACCCCAGGAGCAACAGTGTCCCTAATTTGCTGGGAAGTGGCGGTGCGGTCCCCTACGGCACTGCGTAGGATCCTACGGTCTTGGCGTGAATCCGTGGGTCGCTCCGGTCCGGTCCCAGGTCGACGGGCACGTGCACCTTCCGCCGACCACTGGCGACAACATCAATGTACTGTGGAGACCTCACGCCCCACGTGATGAGCAATTCGGCGGTACGTCCACCCGGCCTCCCGCATGCCCACTATACGCCCTCGCTCAAAGTCCGTCAACTGCACATACGGTTCACGTCCACGCTGTCGCGGCATGCTACCAGTGTTAAAGACTGCGATGGAGCTCCGTATGCCACGGCCAACTGGCTGACACTGAGGGCGGCGGTGCACAAATGCTGCGCAGCTAGCGCCATTCGACGGCCAACAGCGCGGTTCCTGGTGTGTCCGCTGTGCCGTGCGTGTGATCATTGCTTGTACAGCCCTCTCGCAGTGTCCGGAGCAAGTATGGTGGGTCTGACACACCGGTGTCAATGTGTTCTTTTTTCCATTTCCAGGAGTGTAGATTGAACGATAGGGGCGAAGGACTACACCCCTGCCTTACAGTGTTCCTACTCTGAGCACTTCGTTATTGGTCTTCGACTCTTACTGTGCCCTCTTGAGTCTTGTACATATTGTATATTACCCGTGTTTGTCGGATACTAAGGCCTATATTCCCTTGGCGGTGTAACAACTGTAAGCTTCTAAGTCAGTGCATTTAAAAGATACGGCCATTTATGTCACATATTTTGGTAAAAACTCACTCATCAAAACCTGTAGGGTATTTCCCCGTAATCACGAAATTACGCAAGAAGCAAAAAACACAAATTTGTTAATTTATAATTACATCAAGCGAAAAATAATATTTCTTTTGTCTTTGTTAGCCGAATTCAAGATTTAAACTTAAACATGTTCGGAAATCTTGTATTTCCCAGGACCGATAGCAATGTCGATAATAGGCAAAGGTTGACAGGGTTCTCGATTCCAGCATGGATGAACTGTCTCTATACATAATCAAGTGTCTACAGACCCCTCACAGCGCGAGATCTACTCTCACCCAACCAATTTTTTCTTATTTAATTTCTTTGTTTTGTAAGTATTCCGACTGATCTCAAGCGTCTCGCAACGACTTGCTCACCTGAGCCTTTTTTTTTTTTTTTTAGCACTGATAACAACATCAGCAACTGTTTATTGTATTCAGGGTGAAGTAGAACTACGACGACATGATTTCGGAGGGTGGAGATATTCTCTAAGAATTTTCACAGATGGGACCCGTGGTCTACGGTAGCTCGTCAGAGAGTAAGTCCATTTGGTTTGATTTCTTACCCCCGTTATTTCAATATGTGTATTGTACCGTAAAAATTTCAGCAATACTGCAGACACCCACAGTACGTATTGTTTGCATAGAAACTTCATTACTTCTCCGCCGAACTTGCTGTCGACAACAGTTATGTCCACTTTACTCTTCGTCTTCGAGCATGCATTCAGTACTACTGCGTTCTGTCTCGGATTTTACGAGGACAGCTATACGCAGTGTTACGGATAAATTTACTGGTGAATACATGGTAGATATGCACGTCGCCTTTGGGTTCATTGAATGCAGTGGAAGGCGGAAAGAACGGTGCTACCCTCCTCCGGTGGCGCAGTGGTCAGACACTGGACTCGCATTCGGGAGGACGACGGTTCAATCCCGCGTCTGGCCATCCTGATTTAGGTTTCCCGTGATTTCCCTAAATTGCTCCAGGCAAATGCCGGGATGGTTCCTTTGAAAGGGCACGGTCGACATCCTTCCCTAATCCGATGAGACCGATGACCTCGCTGTCTGGTCTCCTTCCCCAAACAACACAACCCCTAAGCTTTTCCAGCAGTGATGGCAACAACGTCACGGTACTTCTCCTTCTATATGAAGATGGTATCTGCTCTTTGGGAGATGTCAAAAAGAACAGACACCATCGGTGATCAGGCAGCTCGTTAGAACGAACTGACAATGAAATGAATACCCATAGCTGCACACAGGCCTTTATATAAGTCGACGGGGACAGCTGAAAATGTGTACCCCGAAAGGGACTCGAAACAGGGATCTCCAACTTACATGGCAGACGCTCTATCCATCTTTTTTTTTATCTCGCTCTGTTCGGTTCCGTTCGTTGCTTCTGCGCGGGACGGACGTCGTATGACACATCGTTATGTTGGTCGTTGATCGGTTAACTCAATTTTTTTTTATTACAGAGGGCAGGTAACCCTCTGACCGAACACGGTGAGATACGGTGCCGGCAAATCCATCTGAGCCACCGAGGACACCGCGACAGCAGGGACTTATCTGTGTCCTTGGTGGCTCAGATGGATCGAGAGTGTGCCATGTAAGCAGGAGATCCTGGATTCGAGACCCGTTCGGGGCACACATTTTCAACTGTCCCCGTTGACTTACATGAACGCCTGTATGCAGCTAGGGGTATTCATTTCTTTGTAACTTTTTCATCTTTCTGAGGGCTACTGCATTTCACTGCGTTGTATGTTTTATCGACAACGGTTGCAATTTAAAGCGTTTACAGTGTTGCCAAAGAAAGTTGGATAGGTCATGGGGATGAGAAACTGAATAATTTATAAGAACAGCATTATTACTTCCGGGTCTATTATTCCATTGCAGAAAAAATCCTTAAATAGCCACCGAATTTACCGGTGGAGTTCGGGTCTGCACTCTATGAGCTCTAAGGGAGGGGGAACAGCCGCAACACGAAATAATTATCCGTATGCTATGGGAATCAATAGATCTATTGAATATGTACGAGTACATAACCAACAAATGACTACAGTTTATGAAAAATTAGATGAGTTATGCAAGAGAAAGAGCTTCACAAATTGGCCAAATCAGTAACACGTTGCCCCATCTCTGCTCCTTATACGTTGATGTCCTCCTGAGGGATATCATCTCAATTCTGTCCAATATCGTCGATGTACCGCTGTCCTGTGAGGTGCCACGGATGACAGTCAGAGGAGTCCCGCATATATATATATATATATATATATATATATATATATATATATATATATATATATATCCAAAAAAGGCATGCCAGGGTGACTCTCCTGGTGGTCTGGCCATAGAGCGGGTGACAGTCAGTTTCGTATATCACCGCTAATCGCGGCGTCTCCAGTGACGTCTTCAGCCTGGGATGTCATAGGTTTGGGTAGAACTGTCTCCAGTGACGAGTGTCGCTTCAAACTCAGCCCAGACGTTCATCGAAGATGTGCCTGGAAACATCCTGGTTTCCGGTGGAATACCAATCTGACTACATCCCGCCATCCGGTCCATCAAATAGGAGTTACGGTCTCGGGGGTGCCGCTTCATGTCATAGCAGGACCACTTTGACTCTCATCCGAGGCACCCTTACAGCAGAGTGGTAAGTCGACGAGTCTGCGCCCTGTCGTGTTACCTTCATGGCAAGCCATCCTGGTCTTACATTTCAGCAAATAATGCCCATCCTCAAACGACGAGTGTTTCTATTGCTTCTCTTCGTACTCGCCAAACCCTACATTGGCTAACAAGTTGGCCGTATCTACTCCCAATTGAGAACATTTTGAACGTATTGGGAGGCCCGTTCCAACCAACTCGTGAGCCTGACGATCTAACGCGCCAATCGGACAGAATTTCTCACGATGTGCCACATCCAGCTAATAAATCAATCCCAAGGCAAATAATTGCTTGCACGAATAATTGCTTTTATAAGGGCCAGAGGTGGACGAACGCATTACTGAATTTCTCAGTGTGTGAAGCTCTTTTGCTTATAGAAATCATCAATTTTCTCTGATATTTTAATTATCTGTTTCCATACGCGTACGATTCGTCTACCGATTTCGGTTCCGTTCGGATAATTACTTCCTGGGACAACGTTACTTTTTGTCTTAGGGTGTGGTACGATCTCCCTCCCTCCCCCCCCCCCCCCCCCTCTCTCTCTCTCTCTCTCTCTCTCTCTCTCTCTCTCTCTGTCTGTACAATTTTAGTCGTCTACCACTGCCTCTAATGGCACGGTAGGTACTGTCTCACGTATTCACACAGGTGGTATCAACGTGTTCGTTTTTATAGTTAGTGCGCACCGCATAATATTCTTTGCCGACTCTGTGGAGAAACTCTACATTTCTTACATTATAGATTACAGCAATTTTCAGCATATTTTCGTAAGACCATATGTGAAAATTTGCAATTCTATACTTTTCGATTTCCTTCAATCCGTTACTGACTTTTATAAATTGCTGTGCTCCAGAGGCAGATTCAGCGACATTTACTTCCAAAATTAATATACATGTTTATTACAAGCTGACTTGTTTCAGCGAGGAATGTTCCCTTTGTCTGTGTTGGTCAATACCGCCTGGACAATTTACATCTCAGCGCTGCAAAAGACGGAGTTCGCCATAAAAAGCAGTGCCACTTTGGTCTCTCAACTGTTTTCCTCGAGAGCAGAGGTTTTAAATAGCACCCAAGGCGAACATTGGCTCTCACTTACTGGGCCGCACTGGAGACGTCAACCGTCGCTTCTACGATACGTACACTCAGCTTGCGGTCCAAATTGACCGACACACTAAGTGCCATTTTGTGGCAGTCTTCCTGATGCTGAAACACTAGATATTTAGGGAAAGCTGTCCGTTATCCAAAGTGTAAATCGTTGAAGCCTCTTGTTACTCGTTCATCGCAACAAATCGATTAATAAATATTACGATGACAGCTCCGGAGTGAGGTCACATTCGAAGCACGTAGCCATGGAAACTTCACTTGACACACATATTTCTCACAGACTTTCGTTTTGAAGTGTAATTCATTCTTCCTAGCATGAATTTTTGCCTGCCAACCGAGCAGTGGCTGCTTGTCAAGTGACTTGTAAAAGCTGAACAATTCAAGCACGCCCTGCCACTCATTTCGGTGCCATAAGACTGAGATTTTTCTATCTGTAATAGCTTTACTCATTATATATGCTTATTTGACTGTTTGAGTTTTATTAAGGTAGTATTGTCATTTTCTCACCTGTTCTCAAGTATTGTTAGCAGCTGGATCACAACCACAGTGATTAAGATTGAATGAAGCTTAATTACATCTGTAAGTTGGGACACGGTTTGGACAGAAAGCTCTCAGGCAGGAGCCCATGGTATGGCAACAGACAAAATCAGGAAGCAATCTGCTACTGTAATTTCTTTTATAAACACAGTCTAGTTATTTATGTAGAATAAAAGGATGAGAATTGGAAAGCATTACCTTCTAGAAGACCCAATTGCGGAAGCTACGCAACATTACGACTAGAGGTGGAGTTGCACTCCCAGAGAATAAACACATATGTCAGAAATGACAAGAGAGAAACTACAGTTACGCAGCATATTTTTCTGTTACAAATAATCCAGGGAAATATTGTTTAAAAATGACGAAGCGTAGAATGTTTTCTGAACCGTTTCGTAGACGCCTTACAGGTGTATACTTAGTTACCAAAAGATTACAAGAAGTATTTGGAACTTTAGAGGAAAAAAAGTAACAATTACTGCACATAAATGAGTGACTAAGGCAGTGGGCCTGTTTTAGGTGGGATGACGTCCAATTTGAGGTGGCTATTGGCGTGCAAAAGTTCTGTTTCAACTTGGACTTTAAATATTACTTAGCTAAGTTACAGTGAGTTAGGCTGAGAGTCGACGAAATGACAATTCTTGAGAAATTTCGTTGCACGAAAAATACTTTGACGGGTTATCAGTCACTCCTAATTAAATATACGTCCATGGAAATTGCAACCTATATGATGCAAGTCCAATACTATTAGAGGATACACCGACAGACTAATCACGGTCGCAAAGGAGTTCTACGTAAAATAATTGTTACAGGTTGGTAGAATGTTTACTTGTATTTATAAGATATCGGAAACCAGTGTTGGCTTTTTATTATTATTTAGTAACTACGAGTGTGTTATTATTACGCACATTAGCGTAAAGCCGCAGATGTGAAACATGTAACGTATGAGATGTTACAACGTTCAGATCGTAAATATTAACAGACTTCATACGATGTCCAGTGATCAAGCATGAAAGTGAGACCTGAAAAATTTCCAACACTGGAACTGAAACAGTGATTGCTGAGGACCGAAAATTAACATGGCAAAATAAATCAGAATAATATATTTGGAGTGTGTCTTTTGTTATGTAGGTGGCCTTGGTGAAGAATTGGGTGCCTGCGGATCAGTGGATACCGCCCAGTAATTCATTTGGTTAGTATAAGCTGAAGCTTTCAGCATCACTATCAAGTTTAACTGTGTATAGTATAAACGCCTTTTTCCGTTGCAGTTATCATTTACTGAGCATGTGTCCAGTTCAATGAATCATAAAAAACAATAGTTTCTGACAACAGATAGTCGTAGAGTCAGTATAATGTGACTTAAGATACATTTGATGTCTAATGTTTCAAACGAGGTATAGTCAGAAGGGCATTATTGGAAACTTTTCGTAGAGCTAAACTGAAATCAGATTCTGACGTAGCCTGAGTCACAGAAGACATCCTACTTGATGTGAAAATAGTCTCGAGTGACAAATACAGGATTGGTAGCAGAAAGAAGTAACACTAGGCTGATTTGCGTAATATGATTCGTTACGGAGAATAGTTATGAGTGAACTGTAATTTGTTCTGATCCAGTAGCAGAAGTAGACATTAACGTCGTCTCAGCTTAGATCTAGAGTTTAACGTCTCCGTTAAGCGATGTCTGCACTTAATACTGTAAAATCAGTTGTGAACACTGATTTCTATGGCAATACGGTAACACAATAGTGTGGAAATTCTGGTCAGGCTTGGTAATGACGTCATAGAAGAAAAGAAATGTAAATACGATATTGCAGTGTCTCTGTTGTTACGAACAGTGATGCAGTGTTTCTTCGGACTTGTATACTGCATCGTTCTTCTTAATAACACAGGCGCTGCAGTACCATACTTATCCCCCGATACCGGGCAGTGACTTTAAATTTAAATGTCCGGCCGTGTACAGCAGTTACACAGTGTGTGTAGCAGGTAGTGACACATGAATTACGACATAAGAAAATATAAGTCTGACCATCGGTCCTGCACGGACAGTCAAAGCGGCTAAGGTGACAGCTCGCATAAAGCTGACATTCCAACTTCGAGTCCCGTCAGGCACAAATTGTCACTATTGTCATTCCCTTGCACAGCTGATTGTTGATCATATTCGCAACTGTTAATAGATTCCATATACAAATGTAAATTCTAGCACAGGTTCAAATTAGGGCTTTATGAAAATAGGGGGAATAGGAGTAATTTGTCGATGAAACTCATTCTACACTACTGGCCATTAAAATTGCTACACAACGAAGATGACGTGCTACAGACGCGAAATTTAACCGACAGGAATAAGATGCTGTGATATGCAAATGATTTGCTTTTCAGAGCATTCACACAAGGGTGGCGCCGGTGGCGACACATACAACGTGCTGACACGAGGAAAGTTTCCAACCGATTTCTCATACACAAACAGCAGTTGACCGGCGTTGCCTGGTGAAACCTTGTTGTGTTGCCTCGTGTAAGGATGAGAAATGCATACAATCGCGTTTCCGACTTTATAAAGGTCGGATTGTAGCCTATCGCGATTGCGTTTTATCGTATCGCGACATTGCTGCTCGCGTTAGTCGAGATCGAATGATTGTTATCAGAATATGGAATCGGTGGGTTCAGGAGTGTAATACGGAACGCCGTGCTGGATCCCAACGGCCTCGTATCACTAGCAGTCGAGATGACAGGCATCTTATCCGCGTTGCTGTAATGGTTCGTGCAGCCACGTCCTTGAGACAACAGATGGGGACGTTTGCAAGACAAACCCCATCTGCACGAACAGTTCGACGACGTTTGCAGCAGCATGGACTATCAGCTCGGAGACCATGGCTGCGCTTACCCTTGCCGCTGCATCACAGACAGGAGCGCCTGAGATGGTGTACTCAACGACGAACCAGGGTGCACGAAAGGCAAAACGTCATTTTTTCGGATAAATCCAGGTTCTATTTACAGTATCACGATGCTCGCATCCGTGTTTGGCGATATCGCGGTGAATGGACATTGGAATCGTGTCTTCGTCATCGCCATACTGGCGTATCACCCGACGTGATGGTATGGGATGCCATTGGTTACATGTCTCGGTCACCTGCTGTACGCATTGACGACACTTTGAACAGTGGACGTTAGATGTGTTACGACCCGTGGCTCTACCACTCATTTGATCCCTGCGAAACCCTACATTTCAACAGGATAATGCACTACCGCATGTTGCAGGTCTTTACCTGCCTTTCTGGATACAGAAAATTTTCGAATGCTGCCCTTGCCAGCCCATTCTCCAGATCTCTCACCAACTGAACACGTCTGGTCAGTGGTGGCCGAGCAACTGGCTCGTCACAATACGCCAGTCACTACTCTTGATGAAGTGTGGTATCGTGTTGAAGCTGCATGGGCAGCTGTACCTGTACAAGCCATTCAAGCTCTGTTTGACTTAACGCCCAGGTGTTTCAAGACCGTTATTACGGCCAGAGGTGGTTGTTCTGGGTACTGATTTTTCAGGATCTATGCACCCAAATTGCGTGAAAATGTAATCACACGTCAGTTCTAGTATGATATATTTCTGCAGTGAATACCCGTTTATCATCTGCATTTCTTCTTGGTGTAGCAATTTCAATGGGCAGTAGTGTATCAAGGTCGAAGCAGAACTTGCGTGATTCTTAGCTAGCAACGGTGATTCCAGTTTCAAGACGTGCAGCTGAGTACTGCACACGGAGCGTAAGTTGAACACGTTGCTGCCGTAGGGAGAGCGTTTGCCTTAGCACCCATGGGCACTATAGCCTAGCTGAGTGATTCTTCTACGCAAGCTCCTATCAGTGGCCACAAAACCTATCAACAGGACTTTCCTACAGCATTCGTTGTCACGAATTGCTAAGATATTGAAATAAACCCTGGCAGTAAAGTTAGTTCTAAGAATTTAATAAAAATTCCAGAGTATTCTAGTAGCATTTCAGAAGTCATCACGGGGCCGATAAGATTTTAAGTACCGAAATTTTCTTGATACATTTACTGCCATCTAAAACAGAAAATAAAATGCTACATTCCCCTCACACAGAGATGTGCCGTAACATTTACTACTCCGTGAAAGAGGAAATAAAACTTTGACGTCATGCTCGTATTACAGACCATTTCGGGTTAGTATTATGAGTGACTGTATCCCTTTCCGTCACGGCTGTCCACTAACGGCCTAGCACAACGTATAGACTATGGCCATAATGGATTTAAGACATCCCGTCTATTGTTGGGGGTGAGGGAGAGAAAGAATCATAACTAACACGGATTGGTTCCGATCAAAACTTTTACATACAATTGTATCTACCCACTGGTGTTAAGCAACTGGCAGCGCTTCATAATAGCACGTGCACAGTTTTCAAATTCTCTCTCTCGTTTCGACGAAATTATTAGTCTTACAGGAACGATGAACAGGAATTTTTTTGAAGGAAATTTAATGTAGTTAAATTTTGTACTGGGATACGTTTATACTGGAGGTCGTAGTTGCTGATTTATTCATAAATTCTATCAGTAGGGACAGCTTCATTCTATCTGTATAGTACGTATGGCTTACTACCTGGAAACTTATGCTTTTGAAGTAACATATTCCTTTGCACCGATGTGGGTGACATGTAAGATAACCAAAAACAAACTTGGTTAAGGTCGAATTTTGGTATTTGAGGTCGCTAGGCTTATTTAGGACAGTCCTGAAAACATATTCAATGTTAAACCAAATGAAAATTTATAGATGCTTCTAGAATCTCTCTCTCTCTCTCTCTCTCTCTCTCTCTCTCTCTCTCTCTCTCTCTCTCTCTCACACACACACACACACACACACACACACACACACACACACACACAATGTGGCATGACAGGGAACACGTGGAGTTTCAAAAAAAATTTATATAGTTATGTTCATGGTGCAAACACTAAAATAGTACTTTATAGCTATGTTTTGCCTTACGTGAAAGTCTTAGTGAATTTATAAATAAAGTTTGCTCAAGTATTTCAATCGTTTTTAAAACGTACTAATAAAGTAATTCTTGTTTTATTCATTTTCCTGTCTAGCTGGGATAATCTGGCAATTTTGGTTAGTTTTGTAGTAGCTTTGTAGGTAACTCCAAATATATTATGGGCTGCATATAAATAAGGTAAACTTTGTGGAAAGGAGACTCCACATGCGCCTCTCTTTTCGTTCCGAAGTCGCCATCCCGTAACACTAAAATCAAACAAAACCGCCTATTGGCACTGTTAAGCGCTTTATCTTTGGTGAAAGCATTCCTACAAATTGTGGTTCGATGAAAGCAAAATTTTTGTCCACTGTTCCTCGTTTGTTGTAAAACAGTTACAAGCTTGGTTATCTGTGATTTAACAATACTTCACCGAAGTTACCTGTACTCCCGAATTAGTTATTTCCTACGGTTCTAGATAGTGTTACGAATTTTCTAAACGTGTCATTGTCCGCCTGTCCTCGTAATTCTCTTCTATCTTGGGATTCTTGACGAATTTTTCTTCTTGATATCTCTTTACATAACAAATCAATTTAATCCTTGTTGTTTCTGTCTTTGCTACAGTGTTAAGAACGTTAAATAAGCCGTATAGTTGAACGTATTTATCGATTCGCCATTCATCACTGTGATTTCTGTGTTATTTTTCATTCGAATACCCCGAAGGCTATTATCTTTGTGTGTAAAAGTTATCAATTTTTTCCCTTTCTTCACATTTAATTTCAGACCAGTTCATTCTGGAGTTATTGTTAACTACTGGGTGAAAATTACGATTTCTGTTTCATTGCAGTATAAAAAGCCAGTTTTGGAATTTCATTTTTTAACTTTCTGTTCTGTTGTGAATGTCAAAATACTATTCTCGCTTGATATCGGAGTAGGTCCGAAAACTTTGTAATTAACTCTTCCACTTTAAAGGGATATTTATTCTACATACGAGGAGCGTTCAATAAGTGGTGCAACAGATTTTTTCTCTTCCAGTTTAGGGTCACAAAATGTACAGTTTTTTATGGGACATCGTAGAATAGTTCCTTTCCGTCCCCTATATTTTCATCAACTTCCAGTAGGTGGCGGAGCCATAGGTAACCTTGAAAATGGTGTCTATAATGGAGATGCGTTCCAAGCAGAGAGCTGTCATTGAATATTTTTTAAAGGAAAATCAGAGCATTGCAAATACTCAAACGCACTTGCAGAATGTTTACCGAGACTTGGCAGTCAACAAAACTGCTGTGAGTCCATCTTCGTCACAACAAAGTCGCGCAAACCTCTCCGACCTCCTAAACCCGGATCTCGTACCTTACGACTCCCATTTGTTTGGCCCATTGAAGGATGCACTCCGCGGGATGGTTATTTATGCGCGTAGGTTATTTATGCAACTAGATGTTTGCCCCGTCCTCGACCTGTAGAGTGGTACCATGCGGCCCTACAGGCCCTCCCTGTCGTCGCATTGAACGGAGAATTTGTAGACTAGGTTTCAATGCCCAGAAGAGTGGGAAATAATACGGTGTATTGGAATATTAAATAAAACCAACCTGCTTTCAGAACGCCCCTCCTATTTTGGTTTGATTTACCACTCTGAAGAATACCACGTTTCCGCTCACTTACTCGGTTGTGAGATGATCTCTCGTTTAAGGAGGAAAAACGATTAGCAGCGTGTGTTGGGATTCAGCGTCGGTACAATCTCTACCTAGTCTTTACTATGTCGACTATTGTTAATAGGCATCCTATGACGGTCATCCAAGTTTTGGAATCGATACGTTCAGTAGAATTGTACTCAATGCCGTTCAAACGCTCGTTGATCCCATGAGTCTAACACCCAAGAGGGCAGACCCTTTGTTCATTCAGCCGTACAACATCGTACAGCCACATAATAGTCATGAAATGGGTTTGTTTCTAACAATACAAGTAACCATGCGTACACTACGCCGTCTGGACTAGCGTTGTGGCTTACCTAGACGCGGCAACACAAATTGGACTCACCGAACGACAACGACTGACATAGCAAGTGGATCACGATATCGTTTCAGGTGAAGCTCCGTATGTGAGTACAAAATCATGATGGACGAATGCATGTGTCAAGGCTCCGAGGAGAACGGACGCTGCCAGACAGTATACCTCATCGGCATAGGGGCTCAGAACCTGGCTTGGCGTTCCACTATGTACTTTATGTGATACTTCTAGTTCGCACAACCAGTAACTAGGACCGCTGGATTTACATTTCCGACGTGGTAAGGCCTGTTTCTAGCCCATATCTCCGAGGTCTCCGTGACGTTGTCTTTCAGCATGATAACACATGACGGCAAGTGCTTATGCTTCAATGTGGGGGGTATTCGTCTGTTGCCTTGACGGCTAGGTTCTCCAGTTCTTCCACACACTGAAAATATCTGGTCATATCCTGTCGACAGACTGGCACGCCATCACTGGCCATTCATTACGACTGAACAGTGGCATAGGGTTAAAACACTGTGGAATGAAGCACCCTTATCTACAGTCCCTTATCTACAGTTCTAAGTGTGCATCTCTCTTGCTCTCAGAGGGAGAATGTCGAAGTTTTGCATCCTGTACAGCCTCAAATTCTTCCTACCGCACCGTACTGTTCATTTAAGTTTTTATTTTATGTGCTTAGAACTGACTTACCTCAGTAGTTAAAAGTCACACTTTTATAGTAGGAACTATGACTGACACACAACTTGGGCTGTAGTTAGTAGGAATTTTGTTTCATATGTCCGGCACAGCCTACTTGATTTCCTTTCTACCATAATGATTTGCTTTGTGAAGAATAGTATCATGCTGATCCAGGGAAAGTGCAAACTGTTGCTAAAGTGGACACTCATGCTATAGTACAAAACGGAGCCATACACACTTGCATTCGTTGTGATCGCCAGAAATCGCCATCACAATAGCTCCACCAAATTCTTATTCTAGATTTGTCAACCAGTTTTACAAACCACTATTTAAGTACCACACCTGGTGAATCTAATCTAGGAAGTTCTACAAGGATTTTTATTTACCTCAGTGAGGCGGTTATAAGGCGAAGAGACCTTACTTCGATTATTTTACTGTGCTTTGAGCATCAGTGTCCCGACGTCTGAGTACTTAATTAACATGATATTAGCTTACCTATAAGTATTGCGTCATATGATATATTTTTCTCTGATTAAAAAATGGAAATAGGGAAGCATTTCCCAGAACGCTAGAACAATTACAGTTCTTGGAAACTGTATTACTACTGGAGCAAGGCATTGGTATCTTTACTACGATTTCCACCTTTCTTGCAGTAGTACAACGTGTAAGTTGTCCATACCTACAGTTAGTAAACGTATAGTTATGTCAATGCCTTCTACTCATACCGATACCCTGAACCCTTCGGTAATGGGGATGTAACTGTTGCAATTAGGAGGTACGATCAAAAGGTATTGAGTGTCGGGATGTGGTCATTATGGAATGTTAATGGCTTGTGCTTCATTAACAGTAAAATCGTTTCCAACAGAGTGCAATCGTGTTGTAAGGTGTACCATCGAAATGTCGGGTATATGTCCTCCGTCTTGAATATGTGGGCCACTATTTATACACATTTTGTGGTCTCTAGAATACAGGATTCGTCGTCTCATGTACGTTAATGATCACCTGCTCCACAGCTGGTGTTTGGAGATTTTTATAGTTTAACACACTAGTGTTTCCGGAAGTATTTTAGTGCGGCCTGGCTACAAATGCTATTTTGTTTTTGCATATTCGTTCAATGTGAAGCTATGGCAACTGAAAATTTAACCAATGCGAGCAATCCCGTCGGATCGCGCGAAATGTATCGTCCATGTAGTCGTGTTGTGTCAATCTCACCTTTGTGACGGGCAGTATGTTTCGTGGGCTAACATTTACTCCTTATCTATTCGTAAAGCAGTCAACGTTTTCCCGGTGTATCCATCAGCCAGTGCTCTTCGAAGTTGTCCAGACGATCGTCAGGTTGTAGGTGATTCACAATAGACTCTTACGCGAGATACTTAAGTGCCAAACCTGCTTACATAGATCCATCCACACAGTATCAGAATTAAAGCACAGTAAACATTATCGAAAAGGGTCTCGAGACAGGAATGAGCGGTAGAATGTTGCAGTCTGAAGGCGAAGAGGTAGGACAGCATTAAATTGTGCCCTTAGTAAATACACTTGGTCAACAGAAAAGGTTTTTGGCACAGATATGACACACATTAAGTATTACACGCATTTTCACTGTTTCTTACGTTCTTAGTGTATAATATGGATGCAAACGTGAGTGAAATAGCAGTTTGTAATGGATGAATGGAGACGAAAGATTCTTTGTGTTTCAAACGTTTAGAATATAACCCATGCCATCCTCTAAATATATGAGGTAAATCAGAATTCTAGCCTGAAATTTTTCGTGTAATGCTGAAGTGTGAGGCTATGGCGAAAAATGATTTGTATGGGACTTGTTCTCACTTTAGTTATGCTATCGACTCGCGCACCTTCCACCATGCTAAATCCTTCGTAAGGCATCAGCATCCATTCTAGTTTCATTCTTTGATAGTCTATTAAATCATGGTAGTTGAATCTAGTAGCACCAACACTGCACACACTGCATAAATTACTGGAACGTATCCCTATATACGTAACATGTTTCGTCTGCTGGTAGTTCGTCTTATGAGCAGTATGGGAGAGAGGGCAGCGTATCGCCCGCCTTGTAAACGCCTCGCATGTGACATTCATTGCACATGCGGGCACAGACCATCACAGCCGCAGAAATAACACTCAGGCAACAGGAGAAACCGTCTCTGTTATGCATGTCGTGCCACATGATTAATTAGAGGTGACCATTTCAAACTGAGCTGACTATTCCAAGTCCCTTATTACACGCTAAATCGTAGTTAGTCGCCATCGTGATTAAATCGTCCGTCAGGTTGACTTCAGTGGCTCCCTAATCACTGCGTCCCAGAAGGACGTTACCCGCACGGTGTGAAATACGGCGGTCTACAGAATGCCTAGGCGATGTATAGAACGCCTAGAATCGAATGTCAAGGTATGAAAAGATTTATATTTTATTCATTGCCTCTTCATCATATACTTCGATGAATTGTCTACTGGCAAAGTATAAGATAACACGCCTAATCTAGATATTTTTCTCGCCACAAATGTTTACGGTGGCATTCGGGTCTTTGCTTAATGGTTGCGAAGACAGAATGTTGTTGAATGACGTTTAGTTATGAAGCCATGCGTATCGCTATAAAAGTTCTCGAGTGCATACCATCCGGCTGAAGTTCCACAGATGATCTCCCAGCAGTTATACCGGTTGTTCCTGTATCACCATGTCGGAAGGGAATATTGTGCTAAGAGAGGAATCACGCCGTGCTGACATGCACGACGGTTGTGCGATGAATTATCTCATGGTAGAGTCAATGCTGTTAAAATATAAGTTTTCCTGGCCGAAACCAGTTACGAGAAGTTTGTCAACGAAGTGAAAAAGGTTAAGAAGGCCATGAAGAAGGAACAACGGGACTACAGGCTGCTGAAACACTATTACGTAATGACGGTCGAGAATAACACTAAGTCAATCTGTCCAGTTAAGGAAACTACGAGTACTATTCAGTTTTACGTCGGGGACTCGGAGTTATTGACATACTCCACAACGTCCATTTTGCGATTGGTTACGGAGGATGGAACAGGATGTTGAAAGAGCTTCACCCAAGTATAAGAACATTACCCGCCATGGTATTAAGTGTACACTCACTCTTTGTCAGGCCGACCTCATCGATTTTCAGTCCCATCCTGATAGGCAGTACAAGTTTATAATGGTCTTCCAAGAGCATCTCACTATGGTCATAGTTCTCAGGGCTCTGAAATTAATGAGAGCGGAAGTAGCAGCATGCTACATCTTCGAAATATTGTTGTTGGCTGGTGCTCCAACGATTCTACAGTCCGATAAAAGCAGAGCATTTGCAAATAATGTGGTCAGCAGCCTAAAGGAGTATTAGCCTACCTTGATGCTCGTCCATGGTAAGCAGCGCCACTCACAATGTCACAGTAACGTCGAAAGAGCAGTTCAGGACACTGAAATTATGCTGTGCGCCTGTATGCAAGATGGAAAAACTAGATGCTCGAGTGACAACTGCGGTTTGTCCAACTTACGAAAACACTTTCCATTCCGAGATTAACATGCGAAGATCTGTTAGGCTGTAAGCTAGACTAGGTCGTTCGATGTCGTCCCTGCCTGACGACATTGTACAAAACGTATGGATGGAGAAAGAGCCGGAAAAAATAATAGAACGCCTGCAAACAACACAGCAGGAGAAAGGATGGCGAGGTGAGTCATTGCAAGGGGTATAGTTCCTTGGAAAAGGCGTAGATAAAAGAGGAAACAAAAATATTGATGAAGCTATGGATATCGAAGAGCCTTCCATTTCTGCGTTTACTGAATACCCTTCTTTCGCTAATATGTGTTGCGTCTACTTAAAAGTAACCAGCGGTGATCATACATGTCGAAAGTGTGGCCGAAAGGTTCATTCCGACTGTGGACATTCTCCTAAAGACCACAGCTATGAAGTGGAAGGTTGAGGGGTTAACATTTTGTTGAATGTTTGCTTCAGTATTGAGAGGGCTATCCAAAGTAAAACAGAATCAAAATTAAACTTTGAGAGTCAGGTCGAAACAATGAAAATGGATTCTGAAAAAAAAGAATCATCCTAGGCATTTGGGTGCCGCTGTGCGAGTCTCGATTCCCGATACCAACAAAGGGCGGGGTGACTCACGTAAGCTGTTGGCAGTTGTTACGAACATGACGGTAGATGGCTTTTATCGATTTGAAATTGCAGAAAGAATCTTGAAGCAGTTCTACGAGAGGTCAGAATTCTCCTATGAACTTAACTTGTTTCCTGAACACGAAATATCTCTCCGATCTGTAATTACTTATCAGTCCACAGTAAGGTGCCAAGGATTCTTGAGATGAATGTGCAACATGAAATGTCAACGTATGAGATGCCTTTCCATCAAAATGAAAATCGAGCGCATTTGAAAATGTCACTCTAACTTTTCTTGCACCAACAATGTGGGCATGCCAGTTGTGTTTCGTGTCTCACCGGTAACAGTATGCTGTTCGCATTCTTGTTTAAGTCATGAAATGTACGTACAAGATCAAATTGCCTAAATGTAATGTGCCTTTTTGTGAAGAAGAAAAGTGAGTTCTTACTGTAATAAAGACTTAAATCTGAGGTCTGCTTTCATTGTTTCCCGTGCATTATTTCGTAGTTTTGTTCTTAATTTTCAAACGACTATTAACTAATAAAGGCTCTTTATGTAAATGATACTGTTCGTTCTGCATTACGCGTAGGAATGGTATATAACGCCTAGGAAAAAAATATAACATTTTTACAAAAAACTTAATATTTCATAGTTTGCCTAAAATCATCAGGCATTCTATACAATCCCTAGGCATTCTGTTCAATACCGGGATTTCACACAACGCCGGAAACATGTACAATAGGCTGTAACGATAAGAATCTCAGTGTTGTCATAGGCCAATTGAATGGGTAGTATCATTGTCACCGATGACAGGTTAGAGCTTAACAGACAGATGCAGCACACATATTCCACGTGTGGCTTGCGCTGTCTAACGAGACTTGAAATATCAGTTCTGAAGGACAATGTTATGTTACCCCTGTCATTTACGCTTGGTGTCACACACCAAACGATGTCTTTTACAGAGGGCATGCCGCTGATATATTTCTGTGCCACCTGCCTGACATTTCTGCAGCTATGACGGCCTGTTCTGCACGCACCATAGTGACGTATTTATAAGGCGGGCGGCAAGCCGACAAGGTCCGTTTTATGGCTCCGAGGATGGCAGAACCGACTGCATCCGAAATACCATCATAGGAGACTTACTGGATGTGACTGCATTCCGTATAAACGAGCAGCATGTCGAGAATACATGAAGAAATCACCATATTTACATATTGCCAAAGGAAAGGTGTCTGAAGAGAAATAACAGGTTTATTTTTAATTAGCATGACATTTTATTCAAAATAGGTTCATTTTGAGTCAATAAACAATTATAAGAGTTGGGAAAGTTGGTTGATACAATTCTGATACTCGATCTTTGAAAGTGTTTTCAGTGCCATAGTAGTAGCCTTAGTTCCTTACATTGCAGTTTCCAGTTTTGGAAATGACCAGAAGTAGCACAGAGAGAAATCTGGCAAATAGGAAGGGTGTTCAAGCACCCGATGACATTTTTTAGCCAAGAAATCACATACAATCTCAAGTTTGTGCGCTGGTACATTGCCATGCAACAAACACCACGTTACTTGAGTCTAATACTCAGATAGAACATACTAATTCTCGTCGATAAGCAATTTAAAACAAATAGCAACTTGCATTCACCATTTGACGTCTTAGAGCGATTACTTTATTGACGATTATTTTTCAATTAAAGAAAACAGTGGGCAGTGTCTTGACACAGCTTTTCTGCACGCTCACTTTTTTCTGTCTCTGACATTCTCGTCACTTCCATTACGAGCATTGACACTTTGGAAGTCTGTCACACTGAAAACATAATGTTTCATCATCTGTTATGATGCAGCCTGAGTGCCTAGTGGTAGATCTTTTCATGTTTCTGCAGTGTTCCAGTTTGCAATATTTTTGATCTTCAGTGACTGAGTAGGGCACATAGCCACAACAGATCCAGTTTTTGGATAAATTTTCAGTTACAATGCGATGAATGAAGGTCTTCAGTTAACCTGGTAGATACATAAACGTTCGTTTCGAAGACCTTAAGCCACTTTTTGAACATTTTCTTCGACTCCAACTGTAAGTCATACTCCTGAACGTTGCTCGTCTTCAATGCTTTCTCCACCATCACGAAACCATACAAACCACGTAAAAATGGTTTCGCGCCTCATGTGAATAGCGTCTGCATATTTTTAACCCCTTGAAAACAAAATTTAATGTTCGCACTTTTCAAGGCCGAAGTTCAAATCATACTTAACGTTTCCTTTATCACGAGCAGTCCGTGATGCCAGACTGTTAAATTTTTAAACAGATGGTGGTCTGAATACTACGCTAGATAATTCTTACATTCGTTAGGAACTGTGCAAGTCAAAATGGTTCAAATGGCTCTGGACGCTATGGGACTTATCTGAGGACATTAGTCCCCTAGACAGAACTACTTAAACCTAACTAACCTAAGGACATCGCACATATCCATGCCTGAGGCAGGATTCGAACCTGCAACCATAGCAGCAGCGCGGTTCCGGACTGAAGCGCCTAGATCCACTTGGCCACAGCGGCCATCTGTGTAAGTCAAAAGCAGTGTTTTGCACACAGCTATACTCTACTTCAAAAGGGGAAGGATTCAATTGCTGAACGGCGATTGTGAATTGGGTTTGGTTTTTATTCACGAAAATACTGTAGGCAATTGACAGGACTGTTTCAGGTTGTGCTGTGCCTCTGATGTCCTAATTGTTACATCCCCCCCCCCCCCCCCCCCCCCCCCCCCGTCCACCACCACTGTTCATCGGCTACATTGCAATGCGTGCCAGTGCGATTGCTCTGGAGTTGGAGTTGAATGCCGATGGAGCAGGAAATTTTCACTGTGAGCTTCCGGCCGGCAAGAAATGATTTTGTGCCATCAAGATCCTGGCCATTAGAATGTGCACGTGAGAAATGAATGAGGCTGAAATTTTCTTCGTTTTGTGAAGGCTTGCGACGCCGTTGGCTGTTTTCATTCCGTCAGCGGAGTGTTAAATTCGACTACCCACTTGTGGCTATTTTGAGAGGAACAGTCTACGTGCCTGGAAGGGGCATGTCCATGTCCAGTACAGGGTGGCAGTCGGTAAAGGAATAACGTTAGGGAATTGTTTTAAAAAATGTATTTCAAAGACCCCGTCAAATCTTTACAACTTTTCTCTCAGAGCAATTTCGGTTGGGCCTACTTGACATAAGTTGCCTGCCTTTCAGAACTAACGCAGATCTGTCCAGTTAAAGCTGCAGACACGAGACGCCTTGAGCCCTCTACTGGAACTGCTAGCCAATTTACGCCACCGGTTGTAGCCAAGTGTGCGTGAGATTCTTGTAATCCATTTCTCGAGCAGAACAAACGTCTTTCATGGGAGGCAGTGCCTCCGGCTCTGCGTTCCATGATCGGCTACCAACATAAATTAACATTAACCGCCACCATTTCCTTTGATCTCTTCTTTACTTCAACATCCTCTTAGATTGGCCTCAAAGTGGTAGCTTCCTCCCGGGGAAAGCCCCTGGTATACCGTACATTTAAATATTTTTTTTTTATTTTAACTTATTTTCTGTACTGTCATTTAACGGCAGCCCTGGATGTTCACGCACAAGTGCTGAACGCTCGACCTCCTCTAGGTTGTCGTCGTAAGCCGGATGCAGCAACCTTCCTCCCTCTCCTGCACATTACACTCCTTCCTGTACATCATGGATTTAAAAGCCACATCGACAAGGAACTCTACCCGCTGATCACAGTTATCGATACGCTGCCGATACAATCACGATGAAACTTTGTCGCACACCGAAGGAAAGGTGGCCGACAGCACTACGAAAACCGTTCCCCTTAGGCATCTGAGCATACAAGTAGGGTTCCCCCGGTAGCAATAGTTTCCGACATTACAAATTTATAGTGTTTCACTTCATTTATCTGGCCTTGCACGACATTGCACGGTACCAGTATGTTCCAAAAGAGCCGCTGGCGGAAAAGCAGTTTTTCAGAGAGTAGTATGTGGGGTTTTATTGATCAGAGATAATAGTCAAGTGTTTTGAATAGCCATCGGACGAGCTACCATTTGTACACCTAACGGAAGAACGGGCATACTGTATCTGTCTTACAGTTCATGGTCAAAATTTAAAGATTACACGCGCCGGTCGGTGTGGCCGAGCGGTTCTAGGCGCTTCAGTCTGGAACCGCGCGACCGCTACGGTCGCACGTTCGAATCCTGCCTCGGGCATGGATGTGTGTGATGTCCTTGGGTTAGTTAGGTTTAAGTAGTTCTAAGTTCTAGGGCACTGATGACCTAAGATTTTAAGTCCCATAGTGCTCAGAGTCATTTGAACCATTTGAACAAAGATTACACACTTCCTCCAGCCCAGGCAAAGTGAGCAAATCGGTTGGCTCTTCTGCAGCAGGTGTAGTTCATGGATGCGAAGACCCTGAAGAGCCATGGTTTCTGGGTACGAAAAGTGATAATTGTGGCGATAGTCACTACTGTAATTTCTGTTCATAGCAGATCGTCGAAACTTTTAACATATGTTGATGATGATGATTTCGGGGTTTCAGAATTTTTTTTGTTTGTTACCATTATCCTTTACAGAGATCCAAACCTACAAATTTATTGTACTTACAAGTGTAAAATATGCGCATAATATCAGGTCACAAGCAGAAACGTCGCTTTAACTGACCTTGTGATCATAAAGCAAGGGTTCTAGGTCCATCGGAAGTTTTCTGAGGTCATTAAACTACGATTTTAGTCAGTTTTTTTTCACCAACAGAATTCTATGACGTGCTGCATCTGTATAACGGGCAACTCACACATATAAAATTATGACCATAGTGATACTACAGTGACAGTAAATCGGCTAAAACGGTCTTAACATGCCTGAAAAGAAAATGACTCCCGAGCGATATGTAAAACTAGAATGACTGGAAATTCAGTAAAATATTTCTAATATTATTTTTACTCTTTTGAGATTCAAATCATTAGTCGGAACTTTTTGCCTAATTATGATCGATGGGCAAAGTATCCATAAAAACATAAAGCAAACGATGAAAGCCTTACATTACGCATACTTACTTGTTGTTTGTATGTACAAATGTTCGAAGTATAGAAATAAACCGTCGAAACTTTTATGGGCTATAGAGAACGTTTTATTTACGCATCACACTTTGCTGTAGCAGGGAAAAGATGGAACTGATGAAAAATACTCCTGTCGGAGCACAAAAGATATGAATATGTTTCTCTTTAAAACACACTGAGATAAAAGTGGCGAACCAGCTACGTTAATCCTCATTCCGTCTTCCTCACCAAAATTATGGCATGCGAATTTATTCGCAGTTCTTTGTTCTGAAGGTAGCAGAGAGGTAGTGACTCTGGAAGAAATAGGAGACAAATCAGTCGGAGATAAATAGACAAACAGAGAGAGTGGTGGTGGGAGAGAAAAGGTGGTGGTGAAAGAGAAAGAAAGGTGAATGAAGACAATAGCAGTGGGAGAGAAAGTCCGAGGGGATGTTGATGGTGAATGAGAAAACGTGGCAGAAAGGAGGAAGGGATGCGAATGGAGGCAGATGAAGTAGTAGCAAAAGAGAGGGGAGACAATGAAAAAGAAAAATACAGATGAGTGGAGACCAAACGTACGCTTTGGGTATCTGAACCGTTCCATATCGGCGAACATTAACACACGCATTGTGAACGGAAATTTTAAACACAGGAGTATAGGGAAAAAAATAAGTTGGATCTCGCAGAATTTTTGAGTTCCTGAAGTACGGTGAAGTCAGAAATACAAGAGGAAACAGTATAAGTGAGAGGGCAGACAATGGCACTGGGAAATCAATGGGGCTGGCCGAAGTGGCCGATCGGTTCTAGGCGCAACAGTCTGGAGCCGCGCGACCGCTACGGTAGCAGGTTCGAATCCTGCCTCGGGCATGGATGGGTGCGATGTCCTTGGGTTAGCTATGTTTAAGTAATTCTAAGTTCTAGTGGACTGATGACCTCAGAAGTTAACTCCCATAGTGCTCAGAGCCATTTGAACCAAAAGGATTTAGTATGCCAAAATGTTTTGTAGGGAAGATGGAATGGGTATTCAGATAGCTGGTTTCCCAATTTCCCATCACAGTCTTTTAAAATGAAATGGCTTCTTTGTGCTCTAAGAGTGGCATTTTCTCGCTGGTTCATTTATGTACTCGCAGCAGACAAGAAATTAGTCACGCTAATGAGACATCTCTCTATACCTTGTTACGCCGCCTGCAGCCTTGATAATGACCTTTTTTGCCGAGGAAGAGAGGCTTCTTCAGGTATGCTACATCCAGCTAAAGCTACTCATTGACCATGAAATCCCATAGCGACATCAGGCTGTGACGGGATGACGATCGCTACGTTTCAGTAGGTGTTCCGTATATCCCCCGACATTTTTTATAGAATTAAAACAGGGTGCTTTAGCTAACGATATTGTGCATGAACGTTCGGTAAACTAGGAATGTTTGTGTGGAGCACTGTAAAATCGGCAGTCGTCATGGAAGACGTGAGTGGCCACACCATACTCACTGAGAAGTTACAGAGGAAAGAGCAGTACATGATCATCGTGGTTGCTTCAACAAACCACCTGGTTCGAGTTCACCGTAAGCTGAAAGCGTGTGTCTAGGTCAATGTACCATCAAACTACAGCAGAACTGCTTCCAACCTGAACTATGCCATCCGAAATAAATCTCCTTCCGCACAGATCTCGGAAACCCCAACTTCTCCGAGTGACCTCAGTGTATTCCTTAGTCGATATGCGTCACTGGATGCAGATATGGAGGGGCATGTGGTCAGCATACTTCTCTCCCGCCGTAATCACCTTTCGTGACCGGAACCGCTACTTCTCAATCAAACAGCTCCTCAACTGGCATCACATGTACAGAACGCACCCACTTGTCAGCAGCAGTTGGCAGACACTGAAGGACACCCAGTAAGTAGTAGCCAAGACCGACAACGCTTAACTTCGGCGATCTAAAGGGAAACGGTGTTACCGCTGGGCAAGGCCATTGGCACGCAGCCTCCCGAAACTACGGATTAAATTCCTCATTACGCTGTCAGTATAATCTAAGATAAACACGGGGCTGCCTTCTTCCAGTCACTAATTCTTCAGATTCGGTGCTATTTGGCCCACTGAAGTATTGCACCTTTGTGTGCTGCTTGCGGCAATGGCCTCTTGAGAGGTACATGTTTCGAATTTATCCACTGCATGAAGTCCCCTTCGCAATTTTCGCTCCGGAACTGCTTGAGGTAGTCCTGCATTCACTGAGAGCATCATTTCCTGTTGGGTAAGAAACCGGTTGCCGTTGAAAGTGTGTCACACTCCGGACCTTGTAGGTTAGGATCCTGTTACGTCACGGTATCTATTCCCTGTTCCACTGCTGCTATTAATATACTATTGTTCGTGGACCCGACCGACTGTGCCCTTCGATACACTAACAAATCGGGCAACTTCATTCACGGTATGGTAGTGAGCACGTGCCGACATTCTGTCGTGTTGAAACGTCCCCTTTGAAAAATTATACAGGACTGTGCTTAAACTGACACAAAATATTTTTAGCGCAACGCCATCTGACTTTAATAATCCCTACAAAAGAATGGCCCTGACTAACATTAACATATACCTTTCACAAATCGCTTACCTCACAAAAATCTTCGTTACCCGAACTACTGCTATACAGCGAGCGCCACTACTGCCAGCTAAATAAAAGATTCAAACTACTGAAGGCACTACCTACTGATAGGCACAGCTAACAAATGAAAGATTTTAATAGAGGACAAACAATGTATGTACCTCAATAGGGTTCAAAAGTCATAATGTATATAGCAGTTCATGACATCCAGTCTTACAAATTTCAAAATTCCGCCATCTCTCTCCCCACATCCACCACTGCTGGCGGCTCGCCTCCAATTGCGTAACGCTACGCGCTGTTAACATCCAGCTGCCCAACGCTACAATGGCTAGTATTACAACAATGCCAACCAGCCACAGACTGCACACAGCACAGCCAGTGATCTTCATACGGAGCGCTACGGGGCGTTACCAATAA
Source organism: Schistocerca gregaria (assembly GCF_023897955.1). Classification (NCBI taxonomy): domain Eukaryota; kingdom Metazoa; phylum Arthropoda; class Insecta; order Orthoptera; family Acrididae; genus Schistocerca; species Schistocerca gregaria. The sequence continues at coordinate 349,159,469 of NC_064922.1, read as the reverse complement.
AAAAAAAAAAAAACTAAACAGCCTACTTACAGTGTCTCCACCTCGGCTTAGCTTAATGCATTGGTTTTATACATTGCATCACTACCTTAACTTACGTCGACGGTCGAGTGTCACATGATCGTCCAGTATGAGTTAGACAGCATCTGCTGTGGCCTAAACTGGCTAGTGAGCAAATTGAACGGGATCACTACTGTTTTGTGCGGTAAGTTCACCTATTTCTGGAATATGGGTAAAATATATCCGGAGGTAAAATAGTCCCACATTCGAATCTCCGGGAGGGGACCACTTGGGAGGATGTTGTTATCAGGAGAAACAAAACTGTCGTTCTACGGATCGGAGTGTGGAATACCAGTTCCCTTAATCGGCCGGGTAGACTTGAAAGAGAAATGGATGGGTTAATGCTAGATATAGTGGGAACCAGTAAAGTTAGATGGCAGGAGGAAGAGACTTCTGGTCAGGTGAATATAGACTTGTAAATATAAAACCAAATAGGGGTAATGCAGTAGTAGGTTTAACAATGAATAACAAAATACGAACACGGGTAAGCTATTGTGAACAGCATAGTGAACGAATTATGGTAGCCAAGAGAGACACGAAGCCCACACCCACCACAGAATTACGTTCATATTCCGACTAGCTCTGCATATCATATGAGGAGGAGATAGAGGAAATGTGTGATGAGGTAAAATATTCAGATAGTTAAGGGAGACGAAAATTTAATGGTTTAATAGTCATGGGGCACTGAAATTCGATAATAGCAAAAGGAAGCGAGGAAAAAGTAGTAGACGAATGTGGGCTGAGAGAGGGGGTGGGGGCGGGGAGGAGCGAAAGAGAAAGTCATGTGATAGAATTTTGCGCAGAGGATAATTTAGTCATAGTTTAAGAATCATGAAATAATGTTTTATACGTGGAGGAGACCTGGAGACGCAAGAAGGATAAGACTGATTATGTAATGATAAGATGGAGATTTCGGAACAAGGTTTTAAATTGTAAGATATATCCAGGGACAGATGTGGACTCTGACTGTAATTTATTGGTTATGAACTGCAGATTAAAACTGAAGAAACTGCAAAAAGGCGTTAATTTAAGGAGATGGGACCTGGATAAACTGAAAGAACAAGAGGTTGTAGAGCGCTTCAGAGGGACCGTCAGGTAAAGATTGCAAGAAGAGGGGAAAGGAATATGAAGAAGAAGAATCGGTAGCTTTCCGAGACGAAACAGTGAAAGCAGTAGTGGACGAAATAGGTATAAACACGAGGGCTAACACAGGAGATATTGAATTTAATTGATAAAAGGAGAAAATATAAAAGTTAATTAATGAGTCAGGCGAAAGGGAATACAAACGTCTAAAAAACGAAATCGACAGGAAGTGCAAAATGTGTAATCAGGAATGGTTGCAGGACAAATCTAAGAATGTAGTAGCATATGTCACTAGGGGTAAGGTAGTTACTGCCTACAGCAAAATTAAAGAGACGTTTGGGGAAAAGAGAAGCAGCTGTATGAATATCAAAAACCCAGATGGTAAACCAGTCCTAAGCAAAGAAGGACAAGCAGAAAGGCGGAAGAAGTGTACAGAGCGTCTATACAAGGGAGGGCAATATTATGGAAATGAAAGAGAAGTTAGACGAATATGACAATGGAGATATGATAATGCGTGAAGAATTTGATAAAGCAGTGAAAGAATTAAGTCGAAACAAGGCCCTAAGAGTAGAGGCCCCGGGAGTAGGCCACATTCCGTTAGAGCTACTGATAGCCATGGGAGAGACAGCCTTGACAAAACTCTTCCACCTGGTGAGCAAGATGCATGAGATAAGTGAAATACCCGCAGACATAAAGAAGAATGTAGTAATTCTATTCCAAAGAAAGCAGGAGCTGATAGGTGTGAAAATTGCCGAATTATCAGTTTAATAAGTCACGGTTGCAAAATGCTAACACAAATCCCTTACAGGGGGTAGAAGAACTGGGAGACGCTGACCTAGGGGAAGATCGCTTAGGATTCCAGAGAAATTTAGGAACAGGCGAGGCCTCAAAAATGGTTCAATTGCTCTGAGCACTATGGGACTTAACATCTATGGTCATCAGTCCCCTAGAGCTTAGAACTACTGAAACCTAACTAACCTAAGGACATCACACAACACCCAGTCATCACGAGGCAGAGAAAATCCCTGACCCCGCCGGGAATCGAACCTGGGCGTAGGAAGCGAGAACGCTACCGTACGACCAGGAGCTGCGGACACAGACGAGGCAATACTAACTCTACGACTTCTCATGAAGCATTTGTATACTGAGAGAAAGGTCTTGACAATGTTGACTGAAATACTGTCTTTCTAATTCTGAAGGTGGCAGGGGTAAAATACAGGAAGCGAAAGGCTATTTACAATTTGTATATAAACGAGGTGGCAGTCATAAGAATCGAGGGGCATGAAAGAAAAGCAGTGGTTGGGAAGAGAGTGAGACAGGATTGTCGCCTATCCCCGATGTTATTCAATCTGTATTTTGAACAAGGAGTAAAGGAAACAAAAGAAAACTTTGGAGTAGGAATTAAAATCCATGGAGAAGAAATAGAAACATTGAGGTTTGCCGACGACATTGTAATTCTGTCAGACACAGAAAACGACCTGGAAGAGCAGTTGAAAGGAGGATACAAGATCAACATCAACCAAGTAAAACGAGCATAGTGGAATGAGTCGAATGGAATCAGGAAATGACGAGTGAAGTAGATTAGAAACGAGACACTTAAAGCAGCAGAGGAGTTTTGCTATTTGGGATTCAAGATAACTCATGATGGTTGAAGTAGGGAGGATATAAAATGTAGACTGTCAACAGCAAGAAAAGCATGTCTGAAGAAGAGTATAGATTTAGGTGTCAGAAAGCCCTTTCTGGAAGTATTTGCATGGAGTGTAGCCATGTATGGAAGTGAAACATGGACGATAAACAGTTTAGACAAGAAAAGAATAGAAGCTTTTGAGATGTGGTGCTACAGAATAATGCTGAAGATGAGATGGATAGATTACGTAACTAATAAGATACTGAATATAATTCGGGAGAAGAGAAATTTGTGATGCAACCTGACTAGAAGAAGGGATCAGTTGATAGCACAGTTTCTGAAGCATCAAGGGATCACCAATTTAGTACTGGAGGGAAGAGTGGGGGGGGGGGGGGGTGTAAAAATCATAGAGCGAGACCAAGAGATAAATACAGCAAACAGTTTCAGAAGAATGTAGGTTGCAGTAGTTACTCGGAGATGAAGAGGCTTGCACAGTCTCAGGACTGAAGACGACGACGACAACAACAACAACAACATATGGTACGACGATGAATTATTATTTCGTGTCACAGAAACGTAGAACTTTGTTCTAAGAAATACGTAATACAAATGCTGTCTTTTATTTTATTGATCAACAGGTTTCAGTTCAAGACAATGTCCACGGTTGTCAAAGAGCTATTAGAAATCGAACACTACATGTCACAGAGTTGGACTTGAAATAGCATTTTGACTACCGTGAGCATAGTCTTGGAGTGAAACTTGTTGGACAGTACAATACAAGTCAGCATTAGTTTTATGTATTTCTTAATATATATAAGTGCTGATAACCTCTTGGGAAAAATTTAGATATCTTTGCTTATCTTCCCTTACTGATTCAGAGCAAAAAGCCCGCAGTATTTATGACGTCATTCACCAAAAATCTGAGAATATTCATTACATTGCAGATTGACATAGATGATAAGAAAAATTATCTTAACACGGTTCTCAAGGCGAGGCGTATTGCATCCTGCTGTCTTCCATACCGCCCATTTTCTGGACGCAGGTGCCATACTCAGAGTGAGATGCCCCACTGGAGCTGGGCGTCGCACATGCATGCGCACAGAGGGCCGTCACCCGTGTGTGTGCAACACGTGGACTGCATGCGACCACAGCTCTGTCCTGCCACTTAAGCCCTATCGCGCCAGCCTTTGTGTCCACTAACTACGGCGCTTGTGTAACCCCAGTGGCCATTGCTGGGTGTTTATCCTGACACGGCCCTATCCCAGATCCGTTACGCAACGGCTAGTTAGGGAGATTTGCGTGCCGAGGGCTGATTATCTCAAGGGTAATTCTATCACAGCGGAGCGTTGCTTTTGCACGTAGTCTGCTGTTCAAATAATTTTAAAGAACATGTAATCCACAAGTTCGTTAGTTGGTGTGAGCACTACTGACGAGGCTGCAGCGAGTGCTCATTTTCAGGTACTGATTTTGATGTGTGTATGATGCCTAGAAGCGTAATAAGTAGCGTAGTCGCCAATGGACCTAGTCGCAGAATAAGAGTCCCCGAGTAGGATAAACACAAGCGTTTTCAGTCTAGCAACGTTGGACTTCACGTGAGATACATTGGGCCAAGACGATATTCTGTGATAGGGAAATTTTGCGAGTGCCCTGGTCCACAGAATGACCAGCTATGAAATATTGCCCTAAGGAAAAACTGAATTTATCTTCCATTCAACGTTGAGGTTATTAAACACGGATCAGTATCTTAGACCGTTCAGGAAACTATAGGGCGGGTGGTCAGGAGGCGTGAAGAGAATACATTATTTGAACGCCGTTCTTCTTTATTCCATTGCCGTAACGAACTGAGCCACCTCGACTCTTTAAAGACAATCTGCAAAATTTGTAGCTTGTAATCTTTTCCCTAATGTAAGATGGTAGCTGTAGTTAGTACACTGAGAGGCGCGAGGTTGATAGGAGTTTCTCACCCTGTAAGTGGAAGACCACGACCAATATGCCCTGAATCATAGCATACGTTAAGATTCTGTTCAGTATTATTCTATTATTGTTTATGTGCTAATTTCATTCCCCAATGTAGGGTCTGTGGCCGGTGGGCCGGGGGGGGGGGGGGGGGGGCGTTGGTGCAATGGCGCTAGGGATGGACGAAAGCTGGCAGCGTGCAACGTGTCGATTCGATCATCAGTATTTCATTCCAAGTTAAATTGGAGTTTTAAGATGGTGTGATGGAGTGATGATACATACTACGTGATCAAACGTATCTGTACCTATCTGTACCTATTGATGGACATTAGTATGGAATGTGACCACCCTTTGCCTTTACGACAGTTTAAATATGAGTAGACACTATCAACGAGGTATCGGAAGTCTATGTACGAATTCTTCCTTAGGAACCGAAATTAGATACCTAGTGGTGTTAGACGTTGGTGTCTGGAACGTAGTCGACTTTCTAAGTCGTCCCAAAGGTGTTACATTGGGTTTAGGTTGTGATTCTGGACAGGCTAATCCGTTTCAAGAATGTTCTTGTCTACAAACCGATGCCTCACTGATGCTGCCTTATGACAAGGTGAGTTGTCACGCTGATACAGTCAAACGGGGTCTACAAACTTTTTTTCTACTGTGTGCTGTATAGAGAGTGACAATTATTGAACTATACGAAGAAACCACTTAAATTAGTTACAAACTATGGCGTGCTCAGACTTCATTCAACATGTAAACCGCACTACGCGTACTCAGATTTAGGTTATGACATGTTAGATATGCCTGGCATTATTAGCAATGATGCGGCGCATGCGAAGAGCGAAATTCTGCATGGCCCGCTGAAGATGCTGTCGGTCTCCTGATTGGCTGTTTTCAGCTTAGCAATGTTTTTGGAACTACTTCTGTATACCATATCTTTAATATAGCCCCATAAAAAGAAGTCAATGTGTTCGGATCCGGAGAATATGGCGAGCACACGAGGCACAAGGCAGTGACCTCTGCGTACCCCAGAGCCAGGATGCGGTCTCCGGAGTGCTCCTCCAGGACATAAAACACTCTCCTCCTTCAGTAGGGTCGAGCTCCGACTTCAGTAAACCGCGTGTTGTAGAAACCAGAGTTAATTTGGGTGATGGGGATGAAATCACCCTCCAAAACATTCACGTAACGCTCGGTTGTCACCGTGCCATCAATTATTCCGTGACTGTACATTGCACACCACACAGTCACCCGTTGAAGAGAGTTCTCGATCTCAAAAATGCGGATTCACAATCACCCAAATGCGCCAATTTTGCTTATTGGCGAACCCAGCCAAATGAAAGTGCGCTTCGTCGCTAAACCGAACCATAGAATTACCGACATGCCCCACGGGCAACCCTGTAGTTTTGAACGTACTAAGTCATACCGTGCTGAAGTTATTACGATTTTATTTCATGTAGTTCAATAATTGTCACTCTGCTTGGTGCTGTACAAGTATTCTGTTGAGCGCAATAAGGAGACCAACCTTCACTACGCAAAACCACCTCCACCATACATCCTGGTCGCACTATACATGATGGCAGGTAACGTTCTCCAGCCACAGGGAAAACCCAGACCCTTCCACGAGATTGTCACAAGGTACACCGTCATGCTTCACTCCAAATCACTCGTTGCCAGTCATCCATTTCTACTGGCGTCGCTCTTTACACAACCAAAAGCCTCGTTTATCATTGACTACAGAAAAGTGTTGCTTTTGAAGTGCTGCTCGACCATTGCATCCTATTATTTTTAACTTCCTACGCACAGTCACTGTGTTAGCTCTACTGCTGTTAGCGTTTTGGAGCGCATGATTAATCTCTCCGCTGATTTAATGCAATATTTTACGAATACCTCCTTCAGTTCTCAATGGTCCTGTCTGTCATTACATGAGGCCTGCCCAGTATTTGTTTAGTTGTGGTTTTCTGATACGTTAATATGCAGGTAACGCCGGTAGGAGAGCACAAAGATCGCAGTAGACCCAGCGTCTTATCTTTGGCGACGAGAGCGTGTTGGCTCCATGTGACGACCAGTCCCGAATTGCGGGATGTGACGTCCTGCATAGCAGACTGGTAGCAGGTCTGCAAGCTTGCTCTTCCTGCTGATGATGATAATGATGCAGATGACGATGGTGACGACGATGTCCTGACTCGTGATCGCATTAAATGATAACATATATCTACCGGCATGTATGGCGAAAAAGTTTTTAGTTCGTGCCTGATGATTTCATATTTATTGTGTATGGTTTCTCGCAGCGTCAAATATTGTCAAGTCCCGACACTCACAAAACTCCTTCGAAGAGCTACTGGCAGTTGGTGCTCAATTTTGTTCTCAAATGACATTGTGGCCTGTAATGTACAATCCAATACGCCAACCCTATAAAAGCCAATCTATAAGCAAATTCGTGACTGACCATGTTTAACGCGTTATCACTGGTCACAATCTGACTCTACGGAAGTGGCCATAGGCGTAGGCGCGAAGGTATAATGGCATATCGTGTGTCAAGCTACGAGAATTATCCATGTCGACACTATAGAAATAAAGTTTCACGTCATCGAAAAATCTTACAGAAATTCCAGATACATTAAAATGTTCCCGTTAATGAAACAACCTCATTGTCTATATATTTGATATAATTAAAATTTCCTTAAGACATCATTATCGTGAATTCAGAGACCCTCAGCTGATAGTTAACCAAGTTGTGACAGTTCAGGTAATTCACTGCTTACAAAAATACGTTAAAAATTGACAGCACTTGGATGAGTGGTACGACACCCACTAACATTAGCTGAAGCTATCCGTTGTCACCCTTTATCACATTATATCACGATCTCAAGTTGTTGTTGTGTTGTTGTGGTCTTCAGTCCTGAGACTGGTTTGATGCAGCTCTCCATGCTACTTTCTCCTGTGCAAGCTTCTTCATCTCCCAGTACCTACTGCAACCAACATCCTTCTCAATCTGCTTAGTTTATTCATCTCTTGGTCTCCCTCTACAATTTTTACCCTCCACGCTGCCCTCCAATACTAAATTGGTGATCCCTTGATGCCTCAGAACATGTCCTACCAACCGATCCCTTCTTCCGGTCAAGTTGTGCCACAAACTTCTATTCTCCCCAATCCTATTCAATACTTCCTCATTAGTTATGTGATCTAATCTTCAGCATTCTTCTGTAGCACCACATTTCGAAAGCTTCTATTTTCTTCTTGTCCAAACTATTTATCGTCCATGTTTCACTTCCATAGATGGCTACACTCCATACAAATAATTTCAGAAATGATTTCCTGACACTTAAATCTATATTCGATGTTAACAAATATCTCTTCTTCAGAAACGCTTTCCTTCCCATTGCCAGTCTACATTTTATCATCAGTTATTTTGCTCCCCAAATAGCAAAACTCCTTTACTACCTTAAGTGTCTCATTTCCTAATCTAATATCCTCAACATCACCCGACTTAATTCGACTACATTCCATTATCCTCGTTTTGCTTTTGTTGATGTTCATCTTATATCCACCTTTCAAGACATTGTCCATTCCATTCAACTGCTCTTCCAAGTCCTTTGCTGTCTCTGCCAGAATTACAATGTCATCGGCGAACCTCAAAGTTTTTATTTCTTCTCCATGGATTTTAATACCTACTCCGAATTTTTCTTTTGTTTCCTTTAGTGCTTGCTCAATATACAGATTGAATAACATCGGGGATAGGTTACAACCCTGTCTCACTCCCTTCACAACCATAGCTTCCCTTTCATGGCCCTCGACTCTTATAACTGCCATCTGGTTTCTGTACAAATTGTAAATAGCCTTTCGCTCCCTGCATTTTACCCCTGCCACCTTTAGAATTTGAAAGAGAGTATTCCAGTCAACGTTGTCAAAAGCTTTCTCTAAGTCTACAAATGCTAGAAAAGTAGGTTTGCCTTTCCTTAATCTTTCTTCTAAGATAAGTCGTAAGGTCAGTATTGCCTCACATGTTCCAGTATTTCTACGGAATCCAACAATCGAAAATTACCACATGTTCGATCACGAAAATTAGCCGAAACTCTTAATCTTCCACATATACGTTTAATTTTAATATAGCATTGTATAGTTAGTTCTTTACATGCAATATAGCTAATCAGGTTGCTTGATTCTTCAGTTTCTCCCCATATATGAGTTGACTGAATTCTCCATGGGTGTTCTGCCCATTCATAGTGTCCAGCGGGCAGAATACTTCGGTAATCGGATGTGTTACTATCGTAAGTTTCGCTGACGAACTGACCTCATTTAGGCGTTTGTGCTGCAATCCATGAACATTCGGATTTCATCGGTGGTCAAAGAGCATTGCGTATCAGAGACTCTCAAGATACATACCAAACACCAGAAGGTCACGACGAATGTCAAAATACTGGCACAGAGTCGTTTAGAGGGGCAGTCAAAATGTGAAGAGACTAACGTATCAGCCGGAACTGAGACTATAGGCCCATCAATGCTTCACACCCAGAGTGGACTTAGTAGTGCTGTGCTCACTGCACTCTATGAACCAGAAGTACACACGAGGACTGTTCGATCAGTTGAGTTGTTATTTATTTTGGGAACTGATAAAAATTGCCGTCATTTGAATATCACAACAAGTTTGTTTTTGTTATAAGATGGAAAAGTTTTAGAACAATTAGGGAGTCTAACACAATGCGCGGTTGTTGTGCTTGGTTTTAAGGACAGACGTTAGCATGTCTTTCTTACTTCTACGTTTGTCAGTTGTAAGACATTGATAGGATACATTTAACTACAGTTTGGTGTTTTAGTAGTTGGATGTTAGTAGAGTTGAATGGCTTCGGGACTACGTACTTTATCGAGAGAGGTGGCGCAGTGGCTAGCACACAGAATTCAAATTCGAGAGGTCGACGGTTCAAACCCGCGTCCAGCCGTCCTGATTACGTTTTCCGTGATTACCCTAAATCGTTTCAGGAAAATTCAGGGATTGTTCCTTTGAAAGGAGACGGCCCATTTCTTTATCCATCCTTCCCTCATCCAACAGAGCCGATGACCTCACTATTTCGTCCCCTCCCCAATCAACCAACCAACCAAACGACTTCATATTTACGCGCCATTTAAGTACGCTGCCGCAGAAAAAATCTAGTACACCCCTTGGTTTCAAATTCAAGATTTATTTCTATAACAGTGCATAATGTCTACATTAAATGATTGCAAAAATGGTTCAAATGGCTCTGAGCACTATGGGAGAACATCTGAGGTCATCAGTAAACTAAGAACTACTTAAACCTAACTAACCTAAGGACATCACACAACACCCAGCCATCACGAGGCAGAGAAAATCTCTGACCCCGCCGGGAATCGATCCCGGGAACCAGGGCGTGGGAAGCGAGAACGCTAACGCACGACGACGAGATGTGGGCAAACTTTCCTCGTGTCAGCATGCTGTAGGTGTTGCCACCGGTGTCAATCTTGTGTGAATGCTCTGAAAAGCTAATCATTGGCATATCACAGCATCATCTTCTCGTCAGTTAAATTTCGTGTCTGTAGCACGTCATCTTCGTGATGTAGCAATTTTAATGGCCAGAAGTGTAAGTCCCATAGTGCTAAGAGCTATCGTGTTGCAATAACTGCAATAGAACGTGTCCAACAACGTTTTGCGCGTCCTGGGCAATTATTCGCATCAGAATCAACAAATGTGAAGAAGAATGTAGTTTATCGTTCCACAGACCATAATGCCCGAGTGACCGGGGGGGGGGGGGGGGGGGGGGCAGCGTGTCAGTGCGTCTTTGACAAATGCACTCTCTGACGTAGCGCTCACCAGCTCTGCGTTGCATGCGGTAATGACCATCACGTGCGTTTAGGAAGAATCTGCTTTCATTGCCAAAGGCCACGGCGTGTCATTCCATCTTTCAAGTGATCCTCTGACGCACCAGTAGAGCCGTGCACGTCGATGCTCTGACGTGAATGGAAGACGGGCTAGAGGTGTGCGTCCCCATTGTGGCACAGATAATAACCCGTCCGCAACAGTTCCTTTTCACACGTCTGAGCTCAAAAGCCCTCTTCCCTGCGCTGTCGTACCTGTACGGTTTGCCACTTCTCCCCTTACAATATGACGACTCTGGCGGGCGTCTGTGCTGCTCGGGCGTGCAGATCCTCGTCTACGGGTCTGAGAATGGTCACATTACCACTGACACGAGCATCTTCGCACAACTGTTGTTTGGTATTTATCCTAAAGGGCCGCACCGCTACTCGTAAGGCCACAGTTTGACCCTTTAAAACTCACTCAGTTGGCTGTAGGAAGCACGAGTGCGTCTCCATGGCAGGGTGGCTGCTTGCTTCACACGTCTTGCTGTGAGCATTCCCTATTAAAGGACGCATGGCGCTCTTAGTGTCACAACGCTGTCTGATGGCGGATAACTTTGAAACCATTATCAGTTCATCTACCACCACCGAGGTGACTGCCATCGCTTCAAAATCGACGTCGTTCCAGGTGTACCAATTCTTCATTCCGGAATTGTAAATATTACTTAGGGGAATATCCTAGCACTTGCTTGTATATACGTAAGACTTACTGTAGCTGTATGTTATGATAGCCTTACACGTATATCCTTATTTCTCACACTAATAAGAACATCATTCGAAAGTTCTATTGACATGATCGAATTTTCTCATTAATACTGAAGGGCGATCTGTTTTAACTGATAAAAACCATCCAAATGATCATGGAAATTGCACAATATTTCAACGAGGCACATGAAAATGACGGGCGGCTGCCTCGTAGATATATTGCGCAGTTGCTATAACGCCTTCAGCCACAACGCCAGAGCAGTTTTTACCTCGAACAGAACTCAAACAGCACATCCGACTTAATTTTATCCATACACTTCTGGTGTTGGTTAATATAATTGCCACTCCTGGACCACAATAATTTAATTATTCTGTGGCGATCCACGTTGAACTCGGGACCTTTGCCTTATCTGACAAGTGCTCTGCCAACTGAGCTATCCAAGCACCTTCGACGCGTCCTCACAGTGAAGTCTGGAAGGTAGGAGACGAGGTTCTGGCGGAATTGAAGCAGCGAGGATGAGTCGTGCTTGGGTAGCTCAGTTGGTAGAGCACTTGCCCGCGAAAGGCAAAGGTCCCGAGTTGGAGTCTCGATCCGGCGATCCGGCACATAGTTTTAATCTGCCAGAGAGTTTCATATCAGTGCACACTCCACTGCGGGGTGAAAATCTCATTCTGGAATTTAATTATTAATTCTCAAACTTCCCTGATTTAGGACATTTCAACCATACGACAGCGTGCATAATCTGTTGCACTTTTAGTTACAACAGTTTTATGACATGAATGTAAGACACAAGTTTTAGAACATTAGTGTAGACATGAATGTAAGACTCTACGGCAAAGTATACAAGCTACTATAATTCACGGTCGTACATTATCCCACCCTCTTTGATAACTAAATTCCACTTATAGACTTTGAAGACATGTAGTGGGGTCCAGGACGGTTACGTTTACAGCAAGAACTCTTGTCTGGGAACGTACCTTTTTCTCGCTACACGTAAAATACCACAACACAAATTCAGGTCATTCACCCATCACCTGATGCCTCATGCCCACTACAGATTTGAATACATGGTGTTCAGTTGAGTTTGTGACCTGCGCAGGGAGGCTGTTACCAGCCGTTGTGCTTGCACTCTTTGTTCATAATGTACTATCGCACAGTAGTAATTTCACAACAGTTCAGAACTAAAGCTGTGCGTGCATTACATTTTTAGTGTGTTGGAGTTGACCATTGTGGATTACACGTTAGGTGAACCCGTCACCATGATGTTATTGTATGCCGAAGCTCGGTGCAATGGAAAGGATGCTCGTCAGATGTGTCGAGCGTTTTCCACACCGCTGGACATCTTTCCACTCACTTTTTGCCACAGTGTATCGGCGGGCCTAGGGTACATTCACAACTAGATCCATCATGGTGCAGCACACCCGAGTTTGAAGAGTCTGTACTCAATGTAATGGAAGAGAGCACGATGACGAACTATGGAAACGTAGTGGATAGATTAAATACGGGTCACTAAACAGTCGGACGCGTTCTGCATGAGCAGCGGCTACGCCCGTGCCACTTTCAGTAGATTCAGACAACGCAGCTACAGGGTTCTGCGTAGCGAGACCACATCTGCAGGTAGTTCTTGTACCACTGTGTGGACGATATCCCAATCCACCAGGGTAGGTGTTCTCAGTTCCTACAACAGCAGTGTGTGGGTCGGCGAAACTCCGTAATCTGTATACGCCATGGGTTTCAGGAACGATACATACTGAACATTTGCTCAGGTCCCCTGGATGGATGTATGATTGGACCGTACCTTCCTCCACTACATCTCACGGGTGCTGTCTACTTGAGATTCTTTATGGCGTACCACATGGACCTTATGTGACACTGCATGTGTCTCAAAACACGTGGCTCCAGCACGATGGCACACCACCTTATTTTTCGCGTCCAGTGCGATATAATTTGCACCAACGATTTGGGCAATAATGGATAGATCGTGGTCACCGAATTTATTAGGCTGCATTTCCTCCAGACTTGAATCCGCAAGAGGCTGCCTGTGGGGTCACATGATATCTTGGACTTACGAGTCCCACGCGGCATCCAAAGGAGACCTACTGGTGCGTGTTATGGGTATGGTGGATCCTGGGCGACAAGGGGTTGGTTGTCGTGTGTACCGGAACATGGTACAGAGATGGCGTATCTATTTTTACGTCGGCGGTCATCATGTCCAGCCCTATTGGGATGTGGACCCAGACGTCAAGCAGCAGGAGTAAGAAAACAACAAGTGTACTGGTATTTTGCTTGTAGTGATAAAATAGTACGTTTCCGGATATGAGTCTTTATTTTATTTGGTTTCAGGCAGAACCCGTTTCACCACATACAAAGACATCTTTTGCTGTGCTAAACGTTACCGTCCCGACTCCACAACAATTCCTCAATGTCTATAAAGGGCTCTCAGTTACACCGTTTGTGTGTTACCATGCTACGTGCTGAACCTTTGTAAGACATAAAATCGTTCTGGAATGGTCTACATTAACGTTCTGCGATTATTATGGAGTTGCATACACAAGGCAGTTTTCTTTATGGTAGATTGTTTTGGATAATTCCGAGATGTTTGTGCCTGTACTTTGATGCAGACTTGTACTCGCTAATACACGTTTCACTTTAATTCTCGCCGTGATAAATTAGTCTACTTTATTCATATTGATGTGTTTATTGTAATTTTGAGGCGTTCTCTTTGTCGAACCTCAGATGTATACCGTCATATGGTGATCGCTGAGGTTTCCATAGGGATATCGCCCACAGAAAAACGTTTAGGGCCCAGTGCACTCAGAAATTTCAATGTGCGGACATCTGGCGTGACAATGGCGCTCTTTCGCGCCACCTACCAACCGTTCACACAAAGGTGGCGTGGAGGGGTGGCAGGCTGCTGTTTTCGTTAGTCTGAAGTCGGCTGATGTGCTAAAAGAAAAAGAAAGAAAAAACTTAGATGAAGCAAAACTACATTCATCTCTGTAGTTTCTCAGTAAAACTATTACTTTCTGCGTAAAAAATTAAAATCCACTTTTTTGGTGAAGCGCTTGTTCTCCGCTGCGCAGTCTCTCTCATTTGTTTTTGAGGAAAGTGTTTCGCATAAAAAATAGATTTTTCGACATCTTACCGTCCAACATCACAGCTTGACAGTGAACTGGTTTTATTTCTCTTATTGCACACAGTTAGCAAACCAAAAGCTACATTTGGTGGTTATGATATGGTTTACTGCCTAAGAAATGTAGCTTACATACCGAAATCTTTTTTAACGGTGGAAAGAACGCGGCACCTCTTCCCATTTTCGAGTAAGTAAATGATATATTTTTATGCCTGGGTATGACTAACTACGGCGCTCAACACCTGGACGTTAACGCCCATCGTCTCGCAGATTTCTCGTTCGTATTTCTCTTTCGTGTATGATTTATGGAGTCTGTTACAATCACATTGGAAGTTAATATTGCAACAAGAGTTAGTTCCATTATAAAACAAGAGACAGAGGATGACAAATCGAGTGGCATTGTTAGCTCTCTGCTCGATACGTATTGTTTCGTATCTTCACTAACAGTTGCGTTCACGAAACATTATTTTCGTTCACATATTTTCGAACGAATGGCGTGTGTCTCAGTGAGCAATGAATGAAGTAATGGGATTTCGTTACTAATACAACTTAAGTATTCTGTGTATTTTGTGCTTTGCTTTCCTGTTTAATGTTTACATATTTAGGCTTTTTTTATGCAGGGAGTGTATATGAGGTAAAATGGCATTTTGCATATTTTTGTAACAGTTATTACACAATTAATTACTTATGTTATCTCTGAAAAATAGTGCTATCTTCTTTTATTTTCCTAGGCGAACAACGTCCAAGCTTCTGAAACACTTCGGTTTTCCTGTGTTACTTATTGCAGAAATATAAAACCTTACTTTTCGGAACGTTCAACACAGGTCAAAACACGTAACTTTTACTACTGCACCCCACATCCGAACACCATTCTTGTTGCAATTACGCTAAACATCTACAGTTGGCATTACATTTTCTGTCCTCAGGCAATGGCTTTTGCCTGGCAGACGTGTAAATCCACTATTTGCTCATAGAAATTCAGTTTTTCGTGTGGGATATACTGTCACCTTTTATCGGCGAGTTGTATCACACAAGGCATTGAAAACTCTAATGTTATCTAGTGGTATAATTCTTTCCCCTGCACCTCTCGGTGTCTTTTCACGGCTTTCACAAATCGTCAGTTGCTGCATGTATTAAGCCAACCATATCCATTTATTTTGAGTGATCCGCTGTGCAAACCGTGGTCTAGTGAACTAAGATTCCTGAAATTCTTTGGTTCCCTGTCACACAGAAGGAATTCGTAGTTCCTCGTGTTAGCAATGATTATTGTTGCTCCTGTCTAGAGGTGCAATGTCTCTGTCACACGGAAGGAAACCAAGACCCGTAACGATGCATTTTTGATCTGCTGCAGCAACGATTTTGGTGTAAAATTTTTCACGTCTCCCACAAAATCAGCTATATTTAGGCTTACGTTCAATTTAAAATCATATTAACTATAGAAGTTACGATCAAAACATCTCAGTGTCATTGCTTTTCTCCGAATGATGTTCTTCACTTTGCCTAACGCAATGTAGAAACTGTCTTGAGAAATTCTGTAAAAGTGCTGGGAACTTCGGGATAAATGTTGAGTTGTTTCGTTGCGTCGAGTATGCCATATTTCTACCCTTTATTCAACCGTAATTGAAGTACCTACCCAACATCATCTTCGCAGCTCAACGTTTACGACGGCAGTATCGCTGATGAAGAATGTTTTTTTCTGATCCATTGGCAGCGCGACCGTTCGCGTCCCTCAGACAGCGCCACTTCAGTGTCAACTGCTCACGTTCTTCCCTTGCCACGTCCTTGACTCGAAGCCGCCAGGTCATTTCTGTGAGAACTGAGCCTAGCAGTTCTCTTTCACAACTTCTTACTAACCGTGGAGGTGCACAGTTGGAAGACATAAGACTCGCCTCTGGGAGAAGGGCGATGCAAATCACTATCCTGCTACGCATATATAAATTTTCAGTAGTTTCCCCAAATCGTTAAGGCAATTGCCGAGATCATTCTTCTGAAAAAGATGCAGTTTCTTTCTGTCCCCTGCATGAGTTTGTGATACCTATCGAACTCATCGTCGACGATACCTTTGAATTACATGTATTTTTGAGATGTCGTCTCTTGGTGCTAAGGGCTTTTAATGCTTTCTTTTCTTCAAGACGATGTTAGGTGCAACGTTACGTCAACTTTTATGGTTCACGTGCGTGACTTGCTTTTGAATTCTTGGCTAACGTCACCGACGTTACTTTTCTGGTAGTAACGAACATAGCAGTTCTCTTGAATGACAATACCGCTACTTTTGTTTACTAGAGCTAACTTATGTAACAATTCACGTACTTGCCAACCCTTCTCGAGGAAAAGAAGAAAGACTCGTATATTTTTCAATCACGTATCAGTTGTTTTACCAAACCGACTGCATTTGTTTAGCAAAATCCACAATACAGAAGCTGTACAAAGTGAAATTTCTGGGGACAACTCTGCTGCAGTTACCGAAAAAAAGCAACAGTTTTAAGGAAATGTGACGTACAGCAGCACGATAAGCAGTTCACAATGCTAACCCCAAATAGAAACGAGACACGTAACACAGTTTTATGAATAATAGACAGGATAATCAAGAAATGTTGATGCCACTAGATCGAACACAAAAAGATACATCTTACAGAATTTCTTATTTTTTATTTAACAGTTATTTGTATTCCACCTTGAAAGGGTAGGCTAGCAGCGGACAAATTGCCGCTCTTCAGCTAACAGATTACACAATTTTTAAACTTAATGAAAAGTAATTTCATAGTTTAAAATAGGTACTTTAGCCTAGATGGCTTTGACGTTATTTACAATCTTCTTGCTACGAAGATGAAGACACAAAGGAATTACAGACATTGGCTGCCAGCGGGCATTGATTGAATTCAACGAGGGAAGTTTAAAATTTGTGCCAGACCGGCATTCGAACCCAGGTCTTCTGCTTATTAAGCAACTTTCCCCATTGATTCCAATCGATTCCCTCTCGCAGGCAATGTCTGTAATTCCTATGTGTGTTTGTTCCATGCCAATCAGACTGTCGCCTTCCATACGCTTCGACAACCAGTAGTGATATCCGTCCCGGGTAGCTGAGCGGTGCCGGCACGGTAGCTCAGCGTGTTCAGTCAGAGAGCGGGTTGACCTCTGTAATAAAGAAAAACTGAGTGGGAGGATCGACAAACGAACTTGAACGAATGTCATGTGACTTCCGCAACAACCAAACACGAATAAATGCAAAGAATAAAAAAAAAAAGTGGTTAGCGCGACAGAATGTCAATCCTAAGGGCCCGGGTTAGATTCCCATCTGGTCGGAGATTTTCTCCGCTCAGGAACTCGGTGTTGTGATGTGTTGTTCTAATCATCATCATTTCGTCCTCATCGACTCGCAAGTCGCCGAAGTGGCGTCAGATCGAAAGACTTGCACGCGGCGAACGGTCTACCCGACGGGAGGCCATACTCACACGACATTTACATTTGACCAGTAGTGATGGTCTGGGGGCCATTTATTTTCACAGCATTACACCTTTGGTTGTCATCAGCTGCACTGTTACACTCCGTTTTATTTGCCTTCATAGCAAGCCGTCCTGGGCTTACATTTCAGGGAGACAACGACCCACCCACACACGGCGATAGTTTCCACTGCTTGTCTGCGTACTTTCCAAATCCTACCTTGACCACTAACACCGCCGACTTTCCCCCTGTTGACAACGTTTGCAGCATTTAGGCAGGGCCTTACAACCAGTTCTAAATTCTGACGATATAACGCTCCAGTTGGACAGAATTTGGCATGATATGCCTCAGGAGGTGCTACAGAAAAATGCTGAAGATTAGATGGGTAGATTACATAACTAATGAGGAAGTATTGAATAGGATTGGAGAGAAGAGAAGTTGGTGGCACAACTTGACCAGAAGAAGGGATCGGTTGGTAGGACATGCTCTGAGGCATCAAGGGATCACCGGTTTAGTACTGGATGGCAGCGCGGAGAGTAAAAATCGTAGAGGGAGACCAAGAGATGAATACACTAAGCAGATTCAGAAGGATGTAGGTTGCAGTAGGTACTGGGAGATGAAGAAGTTTGCACTGGAGAGAGTAGCATGGAGAGCTGCATCAAACGAGTCTCAGGACTGAAGACCACCACAACAACAATGCCTCAGGAGGATATCAAGTAAATAAATCAGTGAAGGACAGCATTCAGAGAATACCAACGATACTGGAATGTTTTGATCCTAACCTATTGTTCATATGATTTTCATTTGAACGTAAGCCTAAATATTGCTGACTTTGTGGGAGATTTTTAAAATTTTCCATAAGGGTCATTTGTGGAACAACACGATATTGACTTGCTCAATTTCTGTAGCTACTTATTTTCGATAAATCATCCTATTTCTCAGAAATAATAATAATTCGTTTCTCTCCACGCGCCCACCACATCTACCGATTTCCGACCCATTGGGGTAATTCCTACGCGATGTGTTATCTCTTCCCCTTAGGAGGTATTTTTGATGATGTGTAGCTTCGTAACGTTCGGAAGACTGGACTGTGGTAATTACAAATAGTTAAATAATGTATTAGTTTCAAAATAAAATTATATCGTATGTAGAAAATTTACTTATTTTACGAATGTTAAGATGGCGCAGTTATTCATAATCTACTGTCTGAAAAAATGCCAAATATACAAACAAGTATTGATAATGTTTCAAAGCGATAAAAATATTTATAGTTCCCTTTAAATTTTCAGACATTCAAAAGTATCCCAGATTCATTTAACTTACACAAATACCTTGGTGTAACGATTAAAGGGACATGAAATGCAGTTAAAGGAAGTGGCAAACTTTGATTGACTGGTAGGATACTGAGATAGTTCAGTCACTTCGCAAAGGAAATTGCTTACAAAATAATTGGGCGGCCAATCCGAGAATACTGCTCAAATGTGGGCTAGCTTTACCAAAAAGGACTGAGACGGGTGGAACGCATACAAAGAAAAGTAGCACAAATTATCTCCTGACCCGCCGGACAATGTCACGGCAATAATGAAAAACATGAGGAGGCGCTTTCGAATAGAAGCAAAGTACCCCGCGAAAGGCTGCATACAAAACATCACGAACTATTAGCGAACGTGAACACAACGTTACGATAATTACTATGAGTACAGAGGTATTTGAGCGGCGTTCATCCAGCAATCAGTACTACAGTGAAATTGGAAGAAACGCTAATATGTGGCACAGTTAGAAGAACCCCTTGCCAGGCACTTCACAATGGTTTGGAGAGTATGGATGCAGGTGAATAACACAGTAAAGCGATAAAGTAAAGAAACGCTGGTTTTAGACATTAGAGTAAAACACTGCAATTTAACATTAAATAAAAGCGAGACAGAAAGTGAGGTAAATTATACCCATCGTTTTTCTGCGATAGCATTATGTCGGCAGATTATAATCCTCTCTTTCGTACAGCACCGCACATCAGTTCATCATATGCCCTCCTTACACAATGATGGGAAACAATCGCAACGCCAGTAAATAAGTAATGTAGAGTAATGAAATTTCGGGAATACATTTGCCAACGTAACATATTTGAGTGATTAACATTGCAAAATCAGAGGTTAATTTAAGAGCGAGGTCAGCCATTCCAAACGTAAAATGTTGATACACTAATAACCAGTGTGAACGCCGTAATGTTGAATGTAAATATGTAGGCAATGGTTGTACAGGTCTCTGATGTCAGTTTGTGCGTTAGAGTTTTACACCTGTTGCACTTGGTTGGTAAATACAGTCTGCTGTCTTTGGATGACGCTCGAGATGGCGTCCTGACATCCCATTTGTGCCCGACTGGAGACAGGTCTCGTGATCGAGCAAGCCAAGACAAGAGGGCAATTCTCTGTAGACCACGTTGAGTTACAACAACGGTATATGGGCGAACGATATCCTGTTGGGGAAAAAAAGACCCGGAAATACTATTTACGAATCACAGCACAGCAGGTCGAGTCACCAGACTGACGTACAATTTTTCAGTCAGGGTATGTGCTCATGCTATCATACAAAAATGCACCTCAGACCAAAATTCCAGGAGTAGGTCCATTGTCTGTATGCCGCAGACAGGCTTATTGCAGGTTCTCGACTCTCCTCTTCCTATCAAACACTAACCATCAGTGCCACAGAGGTAGAACCAGCTTTCTTTAGAAAACACAACCAACCTCCGCCCTATCCTACAATGAGCTATCGCTTGGCACCACTGAAGTAGAAGAAGTGGCGATTTTGTGTCAGTAGAATGCTCGCAGCAGGGCGTCTGTGTAGGAGCTGTCCTCAAAGTAATAGATATGGAACAGTTTGTTGTGTTATTGTGCTGCCATCTGCTGCTTGAATTGCTGGTGCAGGTCCAGCAGGATGCGCCAGAGCTCCACGATGAACACGATGGTCGTCCTCGGTAGTGTCACGTGGCCGACCGGAGCCCGGGCTTCTTGCAGCCGTACGTTCTCGTCATCACCGCTGTACAGTGGCTTAATTTCTGCCGTCTTTCTGCAGTATCGCAGAAGAAACATCCAGCTTGTCGTAGACGTATTGTACGACATCGTTCAAACTCGGTGAGTTGTTGATAATGATGTCTTTGTCGCCGTAACAGCTTTATTGACTAACATTCACTCAGCATATCCACTCTCAAAGCTAACTAACGCTCACGCCCGTTACAGCGTGTATTTAAACCAAACCTGACTTGCGTCGTCATAGTGGCGTTACTAGCGCTACTATTACGCGACTGGCACGAAATTTGAATAGACGTCATCTTTCAGATGTAGAAACACGCTTACCAACTGCCGTTTATGTCGCACAAAAGTTTCTTGATGTTGCAGTTTCTCTTCTGTCAGTGTATTGTCTTTCATTGAGGATCTTTCAAATTCAGATTTAGGTCTACGATTAATAAGTATACATCCAAAAAACTATTTCAGTCTCTCAGTCTCGTTTGTCGTGGTTTCTTTGTCGTTACACCTCTGGAAAAACTACGTCGTATCGTGTGCACTCGTCAAAGCAGTAAGCCTTGACGTTTGTCTCGATCTGTACGGCAGCCCTTCATACGGTGTTTCCCCTTCATTGTATGTCAAATAATTTAGTGGTTAAGACACTGGACTCGTTGACTCATTCTGGGAAGGGGGGAAGGTGGGGGGAGAGAATTACGATCAAATCGATTTACGTTGATCATTCGAAGCACCACTGAGTGCAAGATTCTTTCCTCAAGCAGAATTCAATAATTTCCTCCTCTAACCTTTGTCCGCTTGAGGTTTATAGTAATATTGATTTGGCCGACGTATTAAACTCTAACCAAATTCGCTTCTTTCGCTCCTTACAAGAAATCACGTAACAGTCTGTCTTCTCGTGAAACAGTCCGGAGCCCTCGCTCCCGTCCAGTGTTTCCTTTGTGCTTCATCGATCTGCGAGTCCCACTTCCCCACCCCTTCCAGTCTGTTTCCGGGGCTGACAGTGTTATATAACTGAGACATCGCGGAAGTTGGTAATTATACCATCTATAAGGGGACGTTCGGGGACTGCGGCAGAAGAGGTGGTCAGATGAAAACTGCCACAGAGCTCGGGGTGGCAGCTTCCTCTTTCTGAAACACTGACATTCAGTGAACCCAACTCCTTAAGACCGTCTGAAATAGGATGGAGCCAGCCAATAATAATCATTTTTAGTCTTTTATTGTGATTCATATCGAGAGAGCCAAACTGAAGCAGCTGCATAACTGTCTAATTCATACAGGGAATAAAATCAGTAACATACTGAAAAAAAGAAAATAAGTCCATTAAAATAAATGGCACAGTTCAAACCAAATTAAAAACAGCAACAGGAGAATAATTACATTAATTCAGGAATACATATGAATTAAAATGTAATTGTGTTGTGCATACTGTAAGACCTTTGGTACATACACCATCAGATTATATAACTTGTCGCTCTAACTATGTAGGTGAGTGTCAGCAATATGTCTCGTGGTCTTATCGTGGCGTGTTTATCTTCTGCCATTAGGTCAGACGATTACCGACTTTAAACGGAACTTCATTAATTTTCACACACATTTATTAAAATAATAAAAATCATAAACCTTACTTAACTGGATTCTGGATCCTATTTACAATTGACAATCTGAAGTTCCTTTGGCCTTGGTAGGTTAATCTTATTCTCACATATCTCTGATACTTGACAAAGTGTCTATACATTTCTCTTCATGGCTATGTACAGGAATAAGACTAATGCATACTGGTTAATCGGAGATCTTTACACTCGTTATAATACCTCGAGCGTTGAGGTATCACTGCATGAGTGTGATCCGCGAGGAGAAAGGGTTCCAAGTTAGCAGCAATCTCCTTGGCTGCATTACATATTAATACGCGGATCGGCGGAAGCAGAATTTGGTCCGTCTCTAAGACAGTGCCATCTCTTAGAGCAGAGACGGACGAGCGCTGCGCCTACGCTGTTGTGCTTAGCGGGGCGGACTCTAGTGAGAAAGTTGTGTACGTGCTGACTACGCGGAACTGTGTGCACAACAGTAATAGATGCAACTAAACTATTCAAAATAAAAAAATTCACTTGTGCTTACAACCTCCCTCTCTAATGGTAAAAAATCATGGCACCATGCGTCGTCACCCTTAGGCTCTACGATGCTTGAACAGCAAGGTGCTGAAATATGTAAAAAATTATTCCAGGGTTCAGAATTCTATGTAGGTGTTGTTGTTGTTGTTGTCTTCAGTCCTGAGACTGGTTTGATGCAGCTCTCCATGCTCTCTGCCGCCGTTGGATAAGCAGCTGCCAGCAGAAAGTCGTATGCTCCTAGCTCACTTATTTGTTTCATAGTTTAATTCTTAATTTTTGGTACTTGCATTGTTTAATTCATAAATTTCTGGCGTATTATAGTATTTGAGAGTTGTAGCATCGCGTTTTAGTACCTGAATAGTGTAAAATCGCGTAGTCTCCTTACGCTGCCGAGCAGTGTGTCACCAGTGCGCAAGTAGCAGCATTACTGCATATACTAGGCAGTCTTGTATTTTAATAACCGTTTAAATTTTGTGTCGATTTGTTTGCGCTCTCTGTAAATTCGTTCAGACATTCTTTGCACTACATTTTTTAGCATGGATAGGGACTGCAACTGCTGTGTTCCGATGCAAGTTGAGTTGGCATCCCTTAGCTCCCAGCTTCAGGCAGTGTTGGCTTCGGTCACACAGCTTGAGGCTGTTGCCAATGGGCATCACTGTGGGGGTCCGGATGGGGGTTTGTTGGGGACGGCCAGCTCGTCCCATGCATCCCCCGATCGAGCTACGACTGTGGCTACTCGGGATACTGCCCACATTGAGGCTGATCCCTCACCTGTGGTAGAGTGGGAGGTCGTCTCGAGGTGTGACAGGGGCGAAAGACATTCCGGAGGGCTGAACGGAAGGCCTCTCCAGTTTGTCTGACGAACTGGTTTCAGGCGCTGTCTCAGGCTGATGCTAATCTTGGGCCGGACATGGCTGCTTGTCCTGTTCCAGAGGTTGCCCCTCAGTCTGCAAGATCTTAGCGGTTGCAGAGGGTGGGCTTGCTGCTAGTTGGGAGCTCAAAAGTCAGGCGCGTAATGGGGCCCCTTAGGGATACGGCAGCAAGAGAGGGGAAGAAAACCAATGTGCACTCCGTGTGCATACTGGGGGGAGTCATTCCAGATGTGCAAAGGGTCCTTCCGGATGTCATGAAGGGTACAGGGTGCACCCATCTGCAGGTGGTTGCTCATGTCGGCACTAATGATGTATGTCGCTATGGATCGGAGGAAATCCTCTGTGGCTTCCGGCGGCCATCTGATTTGGTGAAGACTGCCAGTCTCGCTGGCGGGATGAAAGCAGAGCTCACTATCTGCAGCATCGTCGACAGGACTAACTGCTGACCTTTGGTACAGAGCCGAGTGGAGGGTCTGAAACGGAGACTGACACGGTTCTGCGACCGTGTGGGCTGCAGATTCCTCGACTTACACCATAAGGTGGTGGGGTTTCGGGTTCCGCTGGATAGGTCAGAAGTAACTACACGCAGAAAGGGGCTACACGGGTAGTAGGCGTTGTGTGGCGTGGACTGGGCGGTTTTTTAGGTTAGATGGCCTCGGACAAGTACAGAAAGTGCAACAGCCTCAAAGGGTGCGGGGCAAAGTCAGGACATGCGGGGACCAAGCAGCAATCGGTATTGTAATTGTGCTGTCGAAGCTGCATTGGTAAAGTACCGGAACTTCAAGCGCTGATAGAAAGCACCGAAGCTGAAATCGTTATAGGTACAGAAAGCTGGCTGAGGCCAGAGATAAATTCTGCCGAAATTTTTACAAAGGCACAGGCGGTGTGAAGTAGAAGTGGATACTTCCTGTGAATTATTATGGGTGGAGGTTACACTCAACAACCGAGCTAGGTAAATAATTGGGTCCTTTTACCGACCTCCCGACTCAGCAGCATTAGTGGCAGAACAACTGAGAGAAAATTTGGAATACATATCACATAAATTTTCTCAGCATGTTATAGTCTTAGGTGGAGATTTCAATTTACCAGATATAGACTGGAATACTCAGATGTTTAGGACAGGTGGTAGGGACAGAGCATCGAGTGACATTATACTGAGTGCACATCCGAAAATTACCTCGAGCATTTAAACAGAGAACCGATTCATGGAGATAACATCTTGGACCTACTGATAACAAACAGACCCGAACTTTTCGACTCTGTATGTGCAGAACAGGGAATCAGTGATCATAAGGCCGTTGCAGCATCCCTGAATATGGAAGTTAAAAGGAATATAAAAAAAGGGAGGAATTTTTATCTGTTTGGCAAGAGTAATAAAAGACAGATTTCAGACTACCTAACAGATCAAAAGGAAAATTTCTGTTCCGACACTGACAATGTTGAGTGTTTATGGAAAAAGTTCAAGGCAATCGTAAAATGCTTTTTAGACAGGTACGTGCCGAGTAAAACAATGAGGGACGGGAAAAACCCACCGCGGTTCAACAACAAAGTTAGGAAACTACTGCGAAAGCAAAGAGAGCTTCACTCCAAGTTTAAACGCAGCCAAAACCTCTCAGACAAACAGAAGATAAACGATGTCAAAGTTAGCGTAAGGAGGACTATGCGTGAAGCGTTCATTTAGTTCGAAAGTAAAATTCTTTGTACCGACTTGACAGAAAATCCTAGGAAGTTCTGGTCTTAACGTTAAATCAGTAAGTGGCTCGAAACAGCATATCCAGACACTCCGGGATGATGATGGCATTGATACAGAGGATGACACGCGTAAAGCTGAAACACTAAACACCTTTTCCAAAGCTGTTTCACAGAGGAAGACCGCACTGCAGTTCCTTCACTAAATCCTCGCACAAAAGAAGAAATGGCTGACATCGAAATAAGTGTCCAAGGAATAGAAAAGCAACTGGCATCACTCAATAGAGGAAAGTCCACTGGACCTGACGGGATTCCAATTCGATTCTACATAGAGTACGCGAAAGAACTTGTCCCCCTTCTAACAGCCGTGTACCGCAAGTCTCTAGAGGAGCGGAAGGTTCCAAATGATTGGAAAAGAGCACCGGTAGTGCCAGTCTTGAAGAAGGGTCACCGAGCAGATGCGCAAAACTATAGATCTATATCTCTGACATCGATCTGTTGTAGAATTTTAGAACATGTTTTTTGCTCGAGTATCATGTCGTTTTTGGAAACCCAGAATCTACTCTGTAGTAATCGACATGGATTCCGAAAACAGCGATCGTATGAGACCCAACTCGCTTTATTTGTTCACGAGACCCAGAAAATATTAGATACAGGCTCCCAGGTAGATGCTATTTTCCTTGACTTCCAGACGGCGTTCGATACAGTTACGCACTGTCGCCTGATAAACAAAGTAAGAGCCTACGAAATATCAGACCAGCTGTGTGGCTGGATTGAAGAGTTTCTAGCAAACAGTAGACAGCATGTTGTTATCAATGGAGAGACGTCTACATACGTTAAAGTAACCTCTGGCGTGCCACAGGGGAGTGTTATGGGACCATTACCTTTCACAATATGTATAAAAATGACCTAGTAGATAGTGTCGGAAGTTCCATGCCGCTTTTCGCGGATGATGCTGTAGTATACAGAGAAGTTGCAGCATTAGAAAATTGTAGCAAAATGCAGGAAGATCTGCAGCGGAGAGGTACTTGGTGCAGGGAGTGGCAACTGACCCTTAACATAGACAAATGTAATGTATTGCGAATACATAGAAAGAAGGATCCTGTATTGTATGATTATATGATATCGGAACAAACACTGGCAGCAGTTACTTCTGTACAACATCTGCGAGTATGCGTGCGGAATGATATGTAGTGGAATGATCATATAAAACTAATTGTTGGTAAGGCGGGTACCAGAGTGAGATTCATTGGGAGAGTCCTTATAAAATGTAGTCCATCAACAAAGGAGGTGGCTTACAAAACACTCGTTCGACCTATACTTGAGTATTGCTCATCAGTGTGGGATCCGTACCAGATCGGGTTGACGGAGGAGATGGAGAAGATCCAAAGAAGAGCGGCGCGTTTCGTCCCATGGTTATTTGGTAACCGTGATAGCGTTACGGAGATGTTTAGCAAATTCAAGTGGCAGACTCTGCAAGAGAGGCGCTCTGCATCGCGGTGTAGCTTGTTCACCAGGTTTCGAGAGGGTGCGTTTCTGGATGAGGTATCGAATATATTGCTTCCCCCTACTTATACTTCCGGAGGGGATCACGAATGTAAAATTAGAGAGATTAGAGCGCGCAGTCGTTCTTCCCGCGAACCATACGCGACAGGGAGGTAATGACAGTGACATGTAAAGTGCTCTCCGCCACACATCGTTGGGTGAGTTGCGGAGTATAAATGTAGATGTAGCTCCTATGGAAGCTTCTTCATCTCCAAGTACTTACTGCAACCTACATCCTTCTGAATCTGCTTAGTGTATTCATCTCTTGGTCTCCCTCTACAATTTTTGCCTTCCACGCTGCCCTCCAATACTTTGTGGTTTCTTGATGCCTCAGAGCATGTCCCTACCAACCGATCCCTTCTTCTTGTCAAGTTGTGCCAAAACTTCTCCGCAATTCTATTCAATACCTCCTCATTAGTTATGTGATCTACCCATCTAATCTTCAGCATTCTTCTGTAGCACCACATTTCGAAAGCTTCAATTCTCTTCTTGTCCAAACTATTTATCGTCCACGTTTCACTTCCATACATGGTTACACTCCATACAAATACTTTCAGAAACAACTTCCTCACACTTAAGTCTATATTCGATGTTAACAAATTTCTCTTCTTCAGAAACTCTTTCCTTGCTATTGCCAATCTACATTTTATATCCTCTCTATTTCGATCATCATCAGTTATTTTGCTCCCCATATACCAAACTCCTTTACTACTTTAAGTGTCTCATTTCCTAATCTAATTCCCTCAGCATCACCCGACTTAATTCAACTACATTCCATTATCCTCGTTTTGCTTTTGTTGATGTTTATCTTATATCCTCCTTTCAAGACACTGTCCATTCCGTTCAACTGCTTTTCCAAGTCCTTTGCTGTCTCTGACAGAATTACAACGTCATCGGCGGACCTCAAAGTTTTTATTTCTTCTCCGTGGATTTTAATACCTATTCCGAACTTTTCTTTTGTTTCCTTTACTGCTTGCTCAATATACAGATTGAAAAGCATCGGAGAGAGGCTACAACCCTGTCTCACTCCCTTTCAAACCACTGCTTCCCTTACATGTCCCTCGACTCTTATAACTGCCATCTGGCTTCTGTACAAATTGTAAATAGCCTTTCGCTCCCTGTGAGGTGTAATGCGGTTAACCCGCGGTCACACTGGCACAGCATTTCACCACAATTCTGCCCCAACCAATCGTGGACGTGTCACACGTTTGAAAGGCCATCATACTCCCTGTTACACACATTTTGCCGCTCCTTTAGACGCCTGTGCTGTGGGTTCAGATCCGCTACATCCAGTACTGGAATCACTCCATTTTTTATGGATGACCGAGGAAATATTTCCTGCTCACCGTCGCTCAGAATAGACACGAAACTCCCTTAGGAGCTGGCATAAACGGCGTCAATGAAACCACTCCTACTCTTGGGGCGTTCATTCTCAAACATTCAGAGGTCACAGACGACAGTTCACAGTGCGATGAACAAAAGCATGACATCCTTCACAGCCTTCGACACTACCGACACCCTCTAGACGATTCAACACTACTCTAAGGACATCGTGGGGCTAGCCCCACTGAACGCGATCTGGCACCTTTGGTATTCAGTGCGAACACAGTTTTTGCTATGCTATACCCAGTGGAATAACTACGCATGATTCGAAAGCTCGTGACGAAATATGTGCAGTACCCAAAGCAGCATAGGTTATTTATGCTTTTTTAGACATCCTGATTGGCATTCTCCTGTAGCTTGATTACAAGTGGGTACAATATTGATGTATGCATGAATAAAACGTCAAAGGTTCACTCTGAGAACTCTCAGTTCAGCCACACACTCGGAGCCACCCAATCACACTTCTTAAACACGCCAAAAAATGTACCTGTTGGAGACATCAACACCCGTTCAGCTGAGTGATACGTACCTTGCTGCTGCACTAGCGCCTGAGGGCAGACGAGCCCTTCGACACGCCTTGGCTGGGGTTGCCTGCACTTTGCTGCTTTGGTTGACGATCATATTTCGTCGAGTGCTTTTAAATGGTCCGTAGTGGTTCCACACGGGGCACCAGAGCAAAAAGTTGTTTTCGCACTACACACCAAAGAGTTCAGATAGCATTCAACGGGCTTGCATCCCCACGACGTCCTTAGAGTAGGGTTGTATCCAGACGCAGCGCGGGATTAGCAGCGTGGTCAAAGGCGCTGCAGTCATGGACTGTGCGGCTGGTCCCGGCAGAGGTTCGAGTCCTCCCACGGGAATGGGTGGGTATGTTTGTCCTCAGGATAATTTAGGTTAAGTAGTGTGTAAGCTTAAGGACTGAGAACCTTAGCAGTTAAGTCCCATAAGATTTCACACATTTGAACATTTATCATCCAGACGATGTCAGCAGTGTCGAATTTTGTCAACAACGTCGGACTGTTGTTCATTTCACTACGAACTGTCGTTTTTCGATCTCTAAATGTGTGAGAATCAACGCTCCAAGGAAAGAGGTGGTTTCATTGACATCAGCCAGCCGGTGTGGCCGAGCGGTTCTAGGCGCTACAGTCTGGAACCGCGCGACCGCTACGGTCGCAGGTTCGAATCCTACCTCTGGCATGGATGTGTGTGCTGTCCTTGGGTTACTTAAGCTTACGTAGTTCTAAGTTCTAGGGGACTGATGACATCAGAAGTTAAGTCCCATAATTCTCAGAGCCATTTGAATCATTGACATCATTTATACCACCTCCTGAAGGCTTCTTGTGTCAATCCTGGGCGGCGGTGTGCCTGAAATGTTTTCCTCGGTCAACCATAAAAAAACAGAGTGATTCCAACGCTGGATATCGCGGTTGTGACCGAGATAGCAGGGGCATTAACATTTACCCACCTTGCAGTACTCATGAACTTCGGGGCTCTGGTGTTTTTTTTCCGCATATTTCGACAACTTGCTGTTTGAGGCGTCACCGTGCCCAAGGGTGACGTCGTAGGGTGACACGCTTTTCACCGTTACGGAGAAGTATTGAAGGCACCTTTGAGCTAGCTTTCAAAGTTAAGCTTAGCAGTTAGAGACAATTACAAGGTTCCGCGAAAGTAACAACTATTTTTTTGAGTAGTATATAAATACGAGGTGTGACTGTAAAATAAACGGGATTATTGCTGTAAAACATTTTATTTCATAAAATTACATATTTAGTTATTTCTTTCTCCTAGTTATTTCTTTCTCCTCTATCTTTACAACTTCCTTGCGACTTTTTCATTGATTGAAACAGCGCTGGAAGTCTTCCTTTGTGTGCTCCTTGATGATGCGTACCGCTCTCTCTCTTTCACTGCTTCAACTGACTTAAACCTTGTTCATTTTTAATGCAGATATGACGTTTCCGAATAGGTTAGTCACAAGGTGCTAGGTCGGAGCAATAAGGTGGGCAGTCTAAGACTGGGTGCTGTAGTTCACTAGACACTTCTTAACAGAGAATACGGTATGAGCCGGTGCCCTGTCTTGATGCAGAACCCATGACTTGTTCTTCCACCATTCCGGTCTTTTTTTTTTTTCTTATGTGCCTGCAGAGTTGAGTCAGGCGCTCCATACAGTATATTTAATTAAAGGTTATGCTTCAAGAAGCCACTGAAGATACATAATTCGATGAACACTGAAAAGAAAACGATCATCATCACTTTCAATCTTCATTTGCTCGTTCGAGATTTTTTCCGCTCTCGGTGAGAAAGGGTTATATCGGTGCATGGCCTAACGCTTACTTTCTGGATCATAAGTGCAAATCTAATATTCATAAAATTTTCTCCCTCTATCCAGGAAATTAGGGTTATTTTCAATGGTCTCCAAGATGTCAGTACATACATTTTCACCAGCTTCTTTTTCATGGGATTATGAGAATTTTCGCACCAGCTTGGCACTAAGTCTCTCATCTTAAACTGCTTATGTAAAAGTTGCCTTACGATTTATTTGTCACTTACTACATTTTCAGAAATCGACTGATTCTTCCAACCAACGGTAAGATCGATTAGGATTACCAATTTTTTCGATATTTTCATGCTGCTGAAAGATGTTCTGGACGTATCCTCAACGACTTCTCGGTCACATTGGAAAGGCTTGAAGCACAAAAAGACTCATGTACGTGATAAGTTGTCTTCGACATACACTTCTTTTAGTACAAGATAGGTTTCAAAAGCAGCTTTTCCAAGTTTCTTGTAAAACTTAATGAGGATTCGTTGCTCTGTTATTACATGTACCATTTTTTTTCTGGCAAAACAAAATAACTTGCCTTACACAAACAAAGGTCACAGCCATAGTGATATGTCTTCATCTACAAGTACATACATACTCCGCAATCCACCATACGGTGCGTGGCGGCGGGTACCTTGTACCACAACTAGCATCTTCTCTCCCTGTTACACTCCCAAACAGAAAGAGAGAAAAATGACTGCCTATATGCCTCTGTACGAGCCCTAATCTCTCTTATCTACAGGCAGTAGAGATACTGCATTCCACTAAGAAGGCTTCACGCTTCAAGTTACTGGTCGTTCATCTTTGGTACATGCGTACTTACTCCGTCACAGCATGAGGTTATTTTATAGCCACACCTGGTATTTAGGAGGTACGGCCAGAAACTTCAATATTAGGCAAGAAGAGCATACAAGAACAATCCAAAGATCAAATATAAATTATGCTCACGCATGACAACTTCTATGGGAAAATCAATACCACTTCAATGAAATAAGTACAGACATGAAAGCCTTTGCCAAAAGTAGGAAGATAAGGAGCATGCTCAGCCCCAACCCCCACCAACAAAGAGGATATCGTTCTTCAGAGTCACAAAGAAAGTAGAAAATGCACCGATGGTCAAATCAGAACCAATCTGAGAATAATATCCTCGCTGATACATAACTTTATCAAGAAATAAAATAAAATTTAGCAAATAAATACATGCACAAACACAGACCACCACCACAATATCTCCTTTTCCTCGTAACATCTCTCTACTGCCATCTTATCAGTTTATAGTGTCCCGTGATCCCTCGGTTAAATCCCTCAGATAATATAACAGCGAGTCCAAGTGTTCTAAACATCAGTGTTGTAAATGTCAGTTCAATGGAAATTTTTATTCAAAGACATTTCAGTCCAGAAGTACTTCTGAAAACACAAGACTGACAACTCATCCTATATCCTATAGTGACAAATAACTTGATTAAATAAACTGTACAGCGAAACTATAAAACACAGCATATTTCAATCCAAACAACTAAAACAAACTATTTACAGTTTACTACAGTTCTTATGAGTACAGACAAATTGTATCATCCAGCACTATATCTGAAGATGACGTTCCAGTCAGATCAAAACTTTTTGTCAGCATTAAAAATAAGTGTCGAAATGGTGATTTTCATGCATTACCCCGATTGATATCACGGTTTCTTGATAAGCTTCCCCAATTATGGAGGGACGTTACAGCGTCTCAAGTGACAAGTGCATTGCACTGTTACGTAAACAGTAACACCTTTATGCAATGTAATGAAACATATGAGGAAGTAAGAAGTATCGGTCAGGCTTCGGTTTCAGGCTTCTCAGATCGTAAAGAAGTAGATATTTGTGGTCTACACGCCACCGCCCCCAAAGCTCCAGTTCTTCGGAGCATTAAACGTACGGATAGAAACGGTCTAACAACAAACTGCTCAGTAAACCGATGGCCTCAGATAACCGGACAGCCGGCAATAGTTGCCACATTCATGAATTTACTGATAATCTGACGTTTCTCTAAAATAGACATGCTCCTATACGTACACTTCAAACGTCATTATCTCTCAAATCAAATTTGCAAACTGAACGCTACGAAGAAAGCAGAAAGCCGCGAAGAAGATTACAGAAATATGTCCGTAATACCAAACCTAAAGCTCATCTTTCGGCTCCGTGCAGCGATACATATCAACCAAGTATCCAGAAGAATTTCCGTAGATCGGGTGTAGGAAAGGCAAAATCTGAAACAGTTCAGCAGTGTCAGCTGACGAACTGTACGAACTGTGATCAGCACCAGTCAGGTCCCCCTAGCATCACTGAACCATCTTTTGCTAACCCACCTCCCACTCAGTCACCAATGAAAACGTTGCAGAAAGCACTGAAACACTGAAAGAAAAACAGTAACGTGAATCTCTCGTGAAGCGATAGGCCACGACGGCATCGGAATAACCACGATCAACAGTGTCCCTGGTAACTTAGTACCAGTCTTAACAGAGCCATCAGACATTTTCCTCATGAATCGGCTGTAAGCCATTTAATGGCAAAAAAGCATAGTCCAAACTTTCACTACAAATGAAAACCTAAGAACATTGCTCTTGCTGACTAATCAGCATCTTATCAGGAGTATCCAAAGACCTTGGAATAAACGGCTCACAATTAACTGAATGAATATATGCTTGAATTCAAGGTTTATGACAAATATCAGTCTAAAAACCACAGTACAAACACTACATTACTTTATGGTAATTGATAATCTGAAACTGCCAGATACAACAGCGACCCGAAATATCGACATTACTGGATTCACTATAGAATCAACACTGAAAATTAGAAAGCGCACCATTAATCGATGAATCCGGAGACGCCGAGTGGTTCTAGGCGCTACAGTCTGGAACCGCGCGACCGCTACGGTCGCAGGTTCGAATCCTGCCTCGGGCATGGATGTGTGTGATGTCCTTAGGTTAGTTAGGTTTAAGTAGTTCTACGTTTTAGGGGACTGATGACCTAACTCCCATAGTGCTCAGAGCCATTAGAACCAAAGCGGGGAAACCAAAGACCATAGGCGCTCTCATTTGCTTATTGTTCTTCTTAAGAGTATGCTATCACAGTGAAAGGATAACCGCTGATTTAACTACATTACATGATTAACTTGTAATTAACAATCTGCCTGGCAGAGGACTCATCGAATCACTTAACAGCTACTTCTCTACCGTTCCGTTATCGAACAGCACGCGTGAGAAACGAACGCTTAAATCTTTCGATAGGAGCTCTTATTTTCTTATGATGGCCACTTCTTCCTATGTAACCGGGCGTCAATAAAATATTTTCACCTTCTGAGACGAAAGCTGGTGATTTAAATTTCATGACAAGGTCGTGCCGCAGCGGAAAACGCCTTTATTTTAATGACGGCCACCCCAATTCGTGTACCATATCCATGGCACTCTCTCCTCTATATCGCGATAATAGCGAACGAGGTGTCCTTCTCTGAACCTTTTCGACATCGTCGATCAGTCCTTTCTGATTCGGACCGTGCAGCAGTACTTGAGAAGAGGACGGAAAAGTGTAATGTAGCACTCCGTCTTCAGCCACAAGTGGCCCATCGGGGCCATCCGACCGCCGTGTCATCCTCAGAGAAGGATGCCGATAGGAGGGGCGTGTGGTTAGCACACCACACTCCCGGTCGTTGTGATGGTTTTCTTTGATCGGAGCCGCTACTATTCGGTCGAGAAACTCCTCAGTTGGCATCACGAGGCTGAGTGCACCCCGAAAAAATGGCAACAGTGCATGGCGGCCAGGTGTTGCCTAAGTGTAATGTAGGCAGTCACTTTAATACACCTGTTGCATTTTCTGCCAATAAATCGCAGTCTTTGGTTTGCTTTCCCCGCAACACTATCCATGTGATCGTTCCAATTTAAGTTATTTTTAATTGTAATCCCTAAGTATGTAGCTGAATATAAGGTCTTTCGATTTGAATGATTTATCGGGTAACTTAAATACAGTGTATTCTTTTTCGTGCTCATGTCAATGACTTGAAATCTCTCATGATTTAGAGTCAGTTACTACTTTTTGCGCCATACAGATATCTTGTCTAAATTCTTTTGCAAATGGTTTTGATCATCTGTTGACATTATATCACGAAAAATAACACCGTTATCTGCAAGTAATGAAACAGGGGTGTTCAGATTGTCTCCAAAAGCGTTTATGAAGATCAGGAACAACAGAGTGCATACAACACTGCCTCGGGGAACGCCAGGCATTTCTCCTGTTTTACTCGTCATTTATTTCTGTCAGGAAATCACGAATCAAAAATTGGTTCAAATGGCTCTGAGCACTATGGGACTGAACTTCTGAGGTCATCAGTTCCCTAGAACGTAGATCTACTTAAGCCTAACTAACCTAAGGACATCACACACATCCATGCCCGAGGCAGGGTTCGAACCTGCGACCGTAGCGGTCGCGCGGTTCGAGCCTGTAGCACCTAGAACCGCTCTGCCACTCGGGCCGGCACGAATCCAATGAACTATTGTTTTGATAGTACGTAGTTCTTAATAAATACCAAATTCCGGTACTGTAATTAATGAGTTACGTACTAGACCATCAATGTGCCGCATAATAATTTCATTTTTTCCTTCATAGCTGAGTATTCTTTGGTCAAAATAAATTGCCGAAACCCTAACATCGACCCCTGTGGTATAGAAATACGTCCTGACGTCAACATGTTGGTTCCATTGATCAGTTTGTAATGTAATTCCAGCGGAAACAGCACATGTTTCTACCTTGAGTGTGCAATTTGTGCACTCTGAGAAGCCTTTTCACTTGTAAACATTGCAGTATATGCGCTGTGTATCATTACGTGGATTTTGTTGCTTCACGATGATACGGAGAACAATAACCGATCAGTGGCTCCATACAGTCAGTCTAATGCAGCAGAGAATGAGCTAGATGGACTTCGCAGAGAGTGTTGCTAAGGTCAAAGTTATGTCTCTGGAATCTGGAAGGTGTCTCTAGTAACAGGACCAGTTGAGGATCTTCACAGAAGTCGCCGCGGGTAACATTCAGCGTGAGTGCATGACCGATACCTGCATATAAGAGAAAGCAGAAACCATGAAGACGATGATACATGTCTACTATGGCAGTTGCAAACGGCTGCAGGAGTGCAGGTGTTAAAGCAAACGATACGAAATAGGTTCCATGAGCAGGGGCTACGTGCCAGAAGACCTCGTAGTACTTCTTCTCTAAACTGCATTCTGAGAGGGGCTCGTCTCGCAAGGGGGCGAAACAACTTTTGATGAACTAGGCACCAGTGGGCCACAACGCTCCTTTCTAATGACACCCAAATCAGTCTTCAACCTGACAATACTGAGGAAGGCCGGACGGGGTGGCCGAGCGGTTCTAGGCGCTACACTCTGGAACCGCGCAACCGCTACGGACGCAGGTTCGAATCCTGCCTCGGGCATGTGTGTGTATGGTGTTCTTAGTTAGGTTTAAGTAGTTCTAAGTTCTAGGGGACTGATGACCTGAGAAGTTAAGTCCCATAGTGCTCAGAGCCATTTGAACAATACTGAGATTCAAGTGTGGAGGCAACGAGGACAACATTTACACCCTAACTGTTACAGACCTTCTCCCAGCCCCCTTATGAACACGATTCAGTTATGTTTTCGGGTGGAATCATGTATGGCCACAGAACACTCGTTGTGCCAATACATGAAGGATGACCGGGGTGAAGTAGCGGGACGACATCCTTGAACGCATTGTGGCTCTATTTTGTGAACATATTGGAACGTGATTCACGCTAATGCCCGACAGTGAACGCCCCCATCGTCATAATTTTGTTACCACATTCCTAGGGGAGCATAGAATCAGTCGGGTGAAATGACCTCCATATTCTCCGCACTGGGGCGTGCTAAAACGAGCGGGTTACAATCATCCTGCCCCAGAAGAGACCTTACAGGACATCATAGAGGCCGCTGTGCAGGTAAGGGACAATACACCATGGCATTCAAAAGTGTCGCTAGTTACCAGAAAGGCCAGTTGGTTCATAAACAATGAGTCGCGCAAGCCGACACTGTGAAGGAACTGTAATGTTTGAAGT
Source organism: Schistocerca gregaria (assembly GCF_023897955.1). Lineage (NCBI taxonomy): Eukaryota > Metazoa > Arthropoda > Insecta > Orthoptera > Acrididae > Schistocerca > Schistocerca gregaria. Next base: position 349,122,570 of record NC_064922.1, on the reverse strand, counting down.
TGAATCTTTAGTAAGTGTTTTTGTATTTTTAAGTGAAATCTTTAGTAAGTGTTTTTGTATTTGGCAAGTAGGTAGCTGCTTTCTTATGAGTGTATCTGGCATAAGGCATGGTAGTGTGGTAGGTCCGCTGTTGTTTCCTATCTACATAAATGATCTTTTGGAAAGGGTGGATAGCAATGTGCGGCTGTTTGCTGATGATGCTGTGGTGTACGGGAAGGTGTCGTCGTTAAGTGACTGTAGGAGGATACAAGATGACGTGGATAGGATTTGTGATTGGTGTAAAGAATGGCAGCTAACTCTAAATATAGATAAATGCAAATTAATGCAGATGAATAAGAAAAAGAATCCCGTAATGTTTGAATACTCCATTAGTAGTGTAGCGCTTGACACAGTCAAGTCTATTAAATATTTGAGCGTAACATTGCAGAGCGGTATGAGGTGGGACAAGCATGTAAAGGCAGTTGTGGAAAAGGCGGATAGTCGTCTTTGGTTCATAGGTAGAATTTTGGGAAGATGTGGTTCATCTGTAAAGGAAACCGCTTATAAAGCACTAATACGACCTATTCTTGAGTACTGCTCGAGCGTTTGGGATCCCTATCAAGTCAGATTGAGGGAGGACACAGAAGCAATTCACAGGCGGGCTGCTAGATTTGTTACTGGTAGGTTTGATCATCACGCGAGTGTTTCTAAACATTCATGGTGGTGTCTGTTTGTTCTATATCGTGTCTCCCTACCACTTTAGCGCAACGACGCTCTGAGCGTGTTTTTTAGGGAATTGACTAGTTTGAACCTGGGACCTGTTGCTGGTAAGGAGACGCCAGACCACACATGACATGTAGAATTCAGAAGAGTTCAGTGAGACTAGCGATGATATAACCAAATACTAAATGATCCCAGCGTCAGCTCCACTGCACTCCCTGTAAAAGAATCTTAATACTAACTAAATTTAGTGGAAGGGGTTCAAGGCTTTCCTATTTTTAGTTAGCTGGTAAAATAACGTCGAAAAAGCAGTTAAGTTTACTATTGGAAATTTTATTCTACTCACAAAACATCGTTTATAAATTGCACTATTGATAAAAGGAAATTTTTAATACAGGATGGTAAAAACCAACTGCGTTCAACAAAAATGTGAACGAATATTCCCTGAATGGGTTTCCAAGTTCTACAATCGATCGAAGGATGACCTATGCCATATCACATCTATAATCTAGGTTTAATTTAAGTTTCACAAAAGAAAAAACTATCAAAATGGTCTACAGTGACCCTCAATTATCGTTAGTAACTTATCTAACTTGTCGTAAATTACAGAGGCTGATGTGGCTTCTCAATAACTATATAACAGAAAAATCATCGCGTTTGAGATTTTTACTTCAAGTGGCAAATGTAAACACCATGAACTTTAATTGACGATCGACACTGGTATTACGCAAAAAGGGGGTGTACCAGATGAGATTTCTGCAGTTCTGAGTGAAGCCTTATGCGCTCAAAAGTGCGGAATCGCGTGCATTCATTACCTTGTCGATGTTTGTCAGGGGGCGGCGGCCGGCGCAGCAGCCATCTAGCTCGCCGTCTCGGAACTAACTCTCTCCTAACTTCTCCTTACTACAATTTACCGAAGTTGGTTTAAAAAAAACTATCTGGCTGTGTTTTCATCTGACCAATCAGGGTCTCAATGTTAACCTTAAGCTCCGCCTACAAAAATTCTGTCTATCCAATGAGAAACGTTGTACTTTTCGTGGTGGGGCAATGTTTTAAAGTTTACAATGTAACCGAGACGCTAAAAAGTCTCACGCTAAAACCTGCAGCTGGTGTGGTCCCTTTAGCGTTGTCGTAAGGTCTATACTATTCTTCTGGAGGGCTCTATCTTTTAACATGGTCTGGCGTGTGGTCCTAATGTAACAGATACGCGAAGAAGTCTCACGCTAAAACGTGCGGGTGGTAGACTTAGCGGTAGGCTGCCGACGCGGTTGTCCAGTCCATCCCTTATCGTAGAGCCTTCTAGCTTAACACGGTTCTGCTCTCGGCTTCTGTTCTCGTTTCTCCCCTCGGAACTGCGTCTGCCTCACGATGGGAAGGTATGACATGCATTTAGGCATTCTTGTGTTAGTCTATGGTATTCCATTTGCTCACTCGTTATTCGTGTTACTTTGGTTAATTTAATATCACGATTTATTCGGAGCTATGTGACATACTACTGGATTTGCTTATCATGTCAGGGATTTCATGGAAGGTGTTGGATTTGCCTGACACCTTACATGTTACGGAAATGCTTCAGGAACTCGGGTAGGAGTCTCTAGAGGAAAAAGAGGCGTTCTTTTCGTGAATCGCCACTGAGGAAATTTAGAGTATCAGCATTTGAGACTGACTGCAGGACAGTTTTACTGCCGCCAACTTACATTTCGCGGAAAGACCACAAAGACAAGAGAGATTAGGGCTCGTACAGAGGCAGATAGGCAGTCATTTTTTCCCTCGTTCTGTTTGGGAGTGGAACTGGGAGAGAAAATGCTAGTTGTGGTACGAGGCACCCTCCACCACGCACCGTATGGTGGATTGCGAAGTATGTATGTAGATGTAGAAAATCAATTTTGATTCCTATTATGTCCACTGTCAACAATGAAGCGTTACGAAACATTTATTTTGATCGCTGCATTTCTAATTATGATGTAATTTCATCGTTGGTTTTAGATTCTTTACTCCATTGTACATCAAACGACAGTAAAAATCCCATCGAAACAGTTACACTAAAAAACTGGAATTTTTACAAAAAATGTAAAACGTAAAAAGTGAAAACATGTCTTAGGCAAATAATGCGTTTTGTATGAAAATTTGTCCGCAGCTCGTGGTCGTGCGGTAGCGTTCTCGCTTCCCGTGCCCGGTTTCCCGGGTTCGATTCCCGGCGGGGTCAGGGATTTTCTCTGCCTCGTGATGACTGGGTATTGAGTGATGTCCTTAGGTTTCTTAGGTTTAAGTAGTTCTAAGTTCTAGGGGACTGATGATCATAGATGTTAAGTCCCATAGTGCTCAGAGCCATTTGAACCATTTTTTGTATGAACATTTTGTTAAGGCTCTGGTAATAGTAAACAATGTAGTACACACACACACACAAACACACACCTGTATGAAGATCCTGCACCAACAGACACAAAATGTAGCCACTACATGATTGCATTAAAAACATGAAAGGGTTACAGAACTAGCTTCTGGAAACAAGCACTCCGCCACAGTAGCCATTCTCTCCAGCAGTTAAGTACTGAGAGATAAGAGAGTTAAAACGGCTGTATAACTTGCTTTTCATGTGACCCTTAGACAAGGCGTATGAGCCTTACGAAACGCATACAAAGGTGTCTGTTCGGGAAGGCCGTTTTATGCTTGCCAGAAAAAGGAGTGAAGAGCACAAAGGATGGCTGGCACAGCGGCGGGATGGCTTTAAAGGGAAGACCCCGTCAGAAGAGGACCGGCCGGGGTGGGTGGCAGAGAGACGGGGGTGGGTGTGAGCGGGGCGTGATGCGATTTAGCGATGAAGACGCCCCTCTCCCTTTGTTCCGCATAGCACGCTCTGCTGTCGGCTCGGTTTAGTCGGCCCTTAAGCTGTCTACAAACAAAACGCCGGGTGACCTGCGCAAGTCTCTCGGTTACTCAGCTGTGACGTGCCGCCAGAGACTCTAATGTCAGCTATTTTTAAGGGTAGAAAGTCTATGGCAGGGCCAGAGGGAATGCTTCAGAGAAATTTTCCCGCAAGAGTAACCCCGCCGTAGGGGAGTTAATACAATAGCTTCATACCTGAAACAAACTCTCTGCCCAATAGTTAAGGTATCTACGTGGTTCACGAGAGACACGAGGCACAGCCATAATACGGACACCATTTGAGGTACATGGATATACAGGGTGGTCCATTGATCTTGACCGGGCCAAATTTCTCAAGAAATAAGCGTCAAACGAAAAAAACTAAAAAAGAACGAAACTTGTCAAGCTTGAAGTGGGAAACCAGATGGCGCTATGGATGGCCCGCTATATGGCGTTGCCGTAGGTCAAACAGATATCAATTGCGATTTTTAAATAGGAACCCCCATTTTTAATTACATATTCTTGTACTACGTAATGGAATATCAATGTTTTAGTTGGACCACTTTCTCCGCTTTGTGATAGACGGTGCTGTAATAGTCAAAAACGTATGGCTCTAAATTTTAGACGAATAGTTGGTAACATGCAGGTTTTTTAAATTAAAATACAGAACGTAGGTACGTTCCAACATTTTATTTCGATTGTTCCAATGTGATACATGTACCTTTGTGAACATGTCATTTCCGAGAACGCATGCTGTTACAGCGTGATTACATGTAAATACCATATTAATGCAATAAATGCTCAAAATGATGCCGTCAACCTCAATGCATTCGGCAATACGTGTAACGGCATTCCTCTCAACAGCGAGTAGTTCGCTCACGTAATGTTCGCATATGCATTGACAATTGGCTGGCGCATGTTGTCAGGCGTTGTCGGTGGACACGATACCAAATATCCTTCAACTTTCCCCACAGCAAGAAATCCGGAGACGTCAGATCCGGTGAACGTACGGGCCATGGTGCTTCGACGACCAATCCACCTGTCATGAAATATGCTATTCAATATCGCTTCAACCACACGCGAGCTGCATGGCGGACATCCATCGTGTGGAAAATACATCGCCATTCTGTCATGCAGTGACACATCTTGTAGTGACATTGTAGAACATTACGTAGGAAATCAGCATACATTGCACCATTTAGATTGCCATCGATAAAACGAGGGCCAATTATCGTTCCTCCCAATATGCCGCACCATACATTAACCCGCCAACATCGCTGATGTTCCACTTGTCGCAGCCATCGTGGATTTTCCGTTGCCCAATAGTGCATATAATGCCAGTTTACGTTACCGCTGTTGTTGAATTACACTTCGCCGCTAAATAGAACGATTGCAAATAATCTGTCATCGTCCCGTAATTTCTCTTGTGCGCTATGAAAGAATTGTACACGACGTTCAAAGTTGTCGCCATATAATTTCTGGTGCATAGAAATGTGGCACGGGTGCAATTGATGATAATGCAGCATTTTCAACACCGACGTGTTTCAGATTCCCGATTCTCGCGCAATTTGCCTGCTACTGATGTGCAGATTAGCCTCGACAGCAGCTAAAACACATACTTGGGCATCATCATTTGTTGCAGATCGTGGTTGACGTTCCACATGTGGCTGAACACTTCCTGTTTTCTTAACTAACGTGACTATCTGGCGAACGGTCCGGACACTTGGATGATGTCGTCCAGGGTACCGAGCAGCGATCATAGCACACGCCTGTTGGGCATTTTGATCACAATAGCCATACATCAACACGATATCGACCTTTTCTGCAATTCGTAAACGGTCCATCTTAACACGGGTAATGTATCACGAAGCAAATACTGTCCGAACTGGGAGAATGTTACGTGATACCACGTACTTACACGCTTGTGACTATTACAGCGCCATCTATCACAAAGCGAAAAAAGTGGTCAAACTAAAACATTCATATTTCTGTACGTACTACACGAATATGTATTAAAAGTGGGGTTTCCTGTTTTAAAAAACGCAGTTGATATCCGTTTGACCAATGACAGCGCCATCTACTTGGCCAACCATTTACCACAGCGCCATCTGATATCCCCCTTCAAGCTAGACGAGTATCGTTCTTCGTAGTTCTTTCGTTTGATGCCTATTTCGTGAGATATTTGGCCCGGTCACTATCAATGGACCACCCTGTGTATGTAGTCAGATAGCAGGCCACGGGTGGTACGTATCATGTGACGTCAGTCTGCCAGTAGCATACTCGTCAATCAGTATGGAGTCTAATGCTTTGCATCCTCTACCATCATCTATTGACGACCCGGTATGGGAGAACATAGGTACCAGTGTAACATTTCATTCTTGGTCAGTAGGACAAACACAGCATCAATTACTGTGGAGTCTAAGGGTATGCAACCTCTACCATCGAACTAATGCAACTAGCTGTGGGAGAGCATAGCTGCTAGTAAAATTTTTCATTCCTGGTCAAGCATTGTGTGACTTTTGCAGTGGCCTCTGGTGGCGTTGTTGGGCGCTTTCGCAACAGAGGTGATGAACCCGATGCATTCAGGTGCCCCCTTAACTGTGATTCATTCATTGATTCACTTATACATTCATATTGTTTTTTATTTTTGATCTAGAAAAGAATTTTCAGGGATCTGGATCGAGCCAAGGTCTTAATCAACATAAGACGAAGACATAATAGAAACTCACTCACTACAGGGCACCTCCCCTTACAGTAGTCAGGCACATTTTCTCTGATATTTCTACAGACATTCACAATTTAATTTTTGCAGCTTATAGATGGAGCTTTTCTAGACAAATCCTTCTCATCAAGTCTTTCATGCTACGCCCCGGGTCGATGGAAAGCGTCGGATTGTTTCCTGTTGCAAACATAATGATAGGAAAATGGAAATTTGTGGTAAGGTATTATGGGACCAAACTGCTGAGGTCATCGGTCCTTAAGCTTACAAACTATTTAATCTAACTTAAACTAACATACGCTAAGGACCACACACACAGCCATTCCCGAGGGAGGACTTCAAATGGCTCTGAGCACTATGGGACTTAACTTCTAAGGTCATCAGTTCCCTAGAACTTAAAACTACTTAAACCTAACTAACCTAAGTACATCACACACATCTATGCCCGAGGCAGGATTCGAACCTGCGACCATAGCGGTCGCGCGGTTCCGGACTGAAGCGCCCAGAACCACTCGGCCACTCCGGCCGTCGAGGGAGGACTCGAACCTCCGATGGGGAAAACAGAGAATGTTAAAGAGGAATTTTATGTACATGTTCGGGAGAACGGTCCAAATGTATTCAAGTGTTTTATTAGTTTTATCGATATGTATTAACAGGGTCGGTAAAACACGAGGAATAACGAGTACTGCAGTGGCGAGAGCACCGTCCTGGCCTATGCTGACTGCTACATCGGGGCTGAAGCGCTGCTCAGTCGCTGATAGAGTACAGATTTTTTAGTCTTTTACTGTTCCTGTTAATGCATATCGATAAAACGAATAACACAGACTACATTGGGACCGCTATAGCTAATAAAACTTTAAAATTCCGCTTTAAAAATCATTATGTCAACGGTAAACAAACCACTGCTTTCCGTCGACGCTGGGCGTCGCATACAAGACTTTATGAGAAGGATTTCCTTGGACTAACTTCACCTACATGTTGCAAACACGTAAATGCAAATATGACGAAACATCCGAGAAAATGCGCCTCACTACCGGTAGGAGAGACATCCTGTATACTGTATTACACAATATACTATCATTGTGTTTCATAATGCTATTCACGCTTTGTAAAACTGACATAACGTCTTCGGCGAACAAACCCGCAATCATTGCTTTTCGAACGGACTTGTTACCCGTCTTAATTGCATACATTTTTTAAATCAGTAGTTTCCCTTCGACGCGAATCATCTTCAGATCTCAATGTATTGGTTACAAGAGTAACCTGACCAAGTATTAGCAAATTTACATGCCACATAATAACACAGAGGTATAGTAGAATCGAAGTTATTAATATAGCCCATACGGCTACTGCGAACATGTGTCGTCTGGTACATTTGTCACATCTGAATAAAACATAAACCCTGAGTTGGATTAAATAAAATTTTTGTTTGCTCGGCGGCAATACTGTTAACACAGTTACTGCTCTGTGAGAATACTCTTTCCGGAGGCCCTTAATTAAAATCCGTCGTTTGTCAAAGTTAAAAGACATTATAAAAAACATCATAAAATTTGTAACTTAAAACACGGGCAGCGTCAGTATTCGTAGCATTGCTGCAGACCTGTGTCCGTCGTGGCGTGCCTACTCCTGTGACCACAGTTTTTAAGTTGTGCTGCGAGACGTCCGCCGCCTGGGCTCACAACAAAAATGCGGGCCGCGCAAACGTAACGTTGGCGACATCCCCGGACGGTGCACAAGTCCCGTCCCCATTCACCTCCCTCCACATCAATTCATGTCCTAAGCTCCGCCCATGGTCTGCCGCATGTTCCAACATCAAAGTTGTTCGTATCACAGATATGCCAATCATAAGAAGGGAGAAAATCAGTTGTTGTTGTTGTTGTGGTCTTCAGTCCTGAGACTGGTTTGATGCAGCTCTCCATGCTACTCTATCCTGTGCAAGCTTCTTCATCTCCCAGTACTTACTGCAACCTACATCCTTCTGAATCTGCTTAGTGTATTCATCTCTTGGCCTCCCTCTACGATTTTTACCCTTCACGCTGCCCTCCAATGCTAAATTTGTGATCCCTTGATGCCTCAAAACATGTCATACCAACCGGTCCCTTCTTTTTGTCAAGTTGTGCCACAAACTCCTCTTCACCCCAATCCTGTTCAATACCTCCTAATTAGTTATGTGGCCTACCCATCTAATCTTCAGCATTCTTATGTAGCACCACATTTCAAAAGCTTCTATTCTCTTCTTGTCCAAACTATTTATTGTCCATGTTTCAATTCCATACATGGCTACAGTCCATACAAATACTTTCAGAAACGACTTCCTGACACTTAAATCTATACTCGATGTTAAATTTCTCTTCTTCAGAAACGCTTTCCTTCCCATTGCCAGTCTACATTTTATATCTTCTCTACTTATTTTACTTATTTTACTTCTCTACTTATTTTACTCCCTAAATAGCAAAACTCCTTTACTACTTTAAGTGTCTCATTTCCTAATCTAATTCCCTCAGCATCACCCGATTTAATTTGACTACATTCCATTATCCTCGTTTTGCTTTTGTTGATGTTCATGTTATATCCTCCTTTCAAGACACTTTCCATTCCGTTTTACTGCTCTTCCAAGTCCTTTGCTGTCTCTGCCAGAATTACAATGGCATTGGAGAACCTCAAAGTTTTTATTTCTTCTCCATGAATTTTAAAACCTACTCCGAATTTTTCTTGTGTTTTTTACTGCTTGTTCAATATACAGATTGAATAGCATCGGGGAGAGGCTACAACCTGTCTCACTCCCTTCCCAATCACTGCTTCCCTTTCATGCCCCTCGACTCATAACTGCCAACTGGTTTCTGTACAAATTGTAAATAGCCTTACGCTCCCTGTATTTTACCCCTGCCACCTTCAGAATTTGAAAGAGAGTATTCCAGTTAACATTGTCAAAAGCTTTCTCTAAGTCTACAAATCCTAGAAACGTAGGTTTGCCTTTTCTTAATCTTTCTTCTAAGATAAGTCGTAAGGTTAGTATTGCCTCACGTGTTCCAACATTTCTGCGGAATCCAAACTGATCTTCCCCAAGGTCCGCTTCTACCAGCTTTTCCATTCGTCTGTAAAGAAGTCGCGTTAGTATTTAGCAGCTGTGACTTATTAAACTGATAGTTCGGTAATTTTCAACACCTGCTTTCTTTGGGATTGGTATTATTATATTATTCTTGAAGTCTGAGGGTATTTCGCCTGTCTCATACATCTTGCTCACCAGATGGTAGAGTTTTGTCATGACTGGCTCTCCCAAGGCCGTCAGTAGTTGTAATAGAAAGTAGTCTACTTCCGGTGCCTTGTTTCGACTCAGGTCTTTCAGTGCTCTGTCAAACTCTTCACGCAGTATCGTATCTCCCATTTCATCTTCATTTACATCCTCTTCCATTTCTATGATATTGTCCTCAGGTACATCGCCCTTGTATAGACCCTCCATATACTCCTTCCACGTTTCTGCATTGCCCTCTTTGTTTAGAACTGGGTTTCCATCTTAGTTCTTGATATTCATACAAGTGGCTCTTTTTTTCCAAAGGTCTCTTTAATTTTCCTGTAGGCAGTATCTATCTTACCCCTAGTGAGATAAGCCTCTACATCCTTACATTTGTCCTCTAGACATCCCTGCTTAGCCATTTTGCACTTCCTGTCGATTTCATTTTTGAGACGTTTGTATTCCTTTTTGCCTGCTTCATTTACTGCATTTTTATATTTTCTCCAGAAATCAGTAGTTAGTACGAAACACAGTTTTTCCGGTACCATTGTGAAAAGAATTAGAAATATGTCTATTGAATATGCGAGTTGAAAATCAATAAGAAAGAAAAATAAAAATGGTATCCACACTGTCTTTATTTATTTCATGATCTTTCATCTGCACTATTTCAAAATATCTGATATTTGTTAACTGCAGTGAGCGCAAATGTCCGTCACCTCGCGTAATGTAAGAAATTCTGTTGGGAAATAGTAATTGGTAGTATCGCCAACGATGCTGTCCATTATCTCGATTGTCTAAAGTCAATGTTGTGCATAAACAAGGCAAAGCCGATGTCTTGGTTTGTTTCTGATCACCTCATTCAGAGTAAAGAATATGGGATAATGTAGAATAGCGTAGTGCAAGCAGTCAGATATTTATACAGTGACATTCTTCATTAATATTTGCCTGTGTAATGGGTGAATTTTTACTTGTGAACTCTTACGGCTGCTTGCTTATAGCAGACACGAGATTACTTTGAGTTCTTCTTCAGTGTCTGAGAGCTTTAGAGCTGCCTGTTGTTAAACATATGTACGTAATTTCGTCAGTGTCATTACAACACATCTAATCGTACTTTAATGTATGTTAGATATCAGTTTTGACAGCAGTTGGCCACAACAGTCAAGATTAGGTACCTTGTGTATGATAACTTTATTGAGAGTGCATATCTATGTTTCATTTTGAAAGTATTACACAAACTGCTCAGAAGTACTAACAGCACAATACTCCTAGTATCAACAACCGCGGTGAAACAAAAAACGACGAACAAAAACACGACAGCGACGAGGAATACCAAAGATCATACTGATGTGCTCTTGGTTGGTATGGTGGGGAGGGGGGGGGGGGGGTAGGTGTGGAGGGAGGTAAATGGGCGGGGTTTGTGCAAATGTCCGGGGCTGTCGCTAACGTTTCCTGCCGCGCAACAAACGTGATGTCACACTATGCTTCTTGTCCGTAATATTTCGCGAATGTTCGTTTCCGTGCACGGCCCACGGTAAGTGAACATGCCAACGAAAAGGTACCCACTAACGGTCTTGTTTGTTGTGTGCTATTGAGAGCTCACGTGCATTTAAAACGCGTAAGTCAGAGTTATTGAACCCGGCATAAACAGTTACTCGCTCCCCGCCGGAGACGGCTGCTGGCATTCGTAAGACTTGCAGTGTCACGTGCTGTGACGTACGCGTTGCGGCCTGTCTTTCCCGTGGGCCTGGACCGCAACCGTTGTCAGAAGCTTCGCAGGACGACCCCTTCACTGATCTCAGGCACAACACGCATGTTCCACTGTCACACTGCACACTTTCTCTCACCTGTCACTTTCGACGTCAATTTATGTGCTACTGTGTTGATCACTGTCAAGCAAATTTTCCACCTACATCGTGCCAAGATTTTTATCTTTTCTAAAATTTTCGCACTACATAACTGCTAATGTACATGGTAAAGTTCCGTACTGAATTTGCAGTCACTTAGCTTTCTTCTTTTTATTTAGCTGTTTATAATAAAATTTGTATTCGTTTGAAGTATTTACGTAGTACAATACTTTGCTCACTGTTCATGCATTTCTCACTGAAATAAAGGTCTCAGAAAGAACCTTGGTTCTCTCTATTTTCCTTTCTCCGTTTTGGTCCTATGCACTTTATTTCAATAGAGTAGCCTAAACTGGATTCCTGCATCTGAAAATCTGTTCTCTCTATTTCTCTTTTTCCATGTCACACGACACTTTTCCGCCTACCCTTCGTATAATTTATCCCTTTTCTTTTACCTTATGCTTAGTCTTTTCGTCTTGTTATCCACTTGATTCGGAATTTTGTAATGATGTATTTATCGTTTTTGCTTTATATCAGCGGTAACGGCCTTTCCACAGTGAATACACTGGTTCTCCTCAGATCACCAAAGTTCAGCTCTGTCGGGCGTGGCCGGGTGACTATCCAGGACGCCATGCGCTGTTATTTTTCGTGCTGCACTCGGGCTCCTGATGCCAATTGAGGAGCTACTCGACCGAATAGTAGCATCTCCGGTCAGCGAAAACCATCATGGCGACTAGGAGAACGGTATGCTAACCACACGACCCTCCTATACGCATCCTCAGCTGAGGATGACACGGCAGTCGGATGGTCCGGATGGGCCACTTGTGACCCGAAGACGGAGTCCTTTTCGTATCAACATCTACACTCCTGGAAATGGAAAAAAGAACACATTGACACCGGTGTGTCAGACCCACCATACTTGCTCCGGACACTGCGAGAGGGCTGTACAAGCAATGATCACACGCACGGCACAGCGGACACACCAGGAACCGCGGTGTTGGCCGTCGAATGGCGCTAGCTGCGCAGCATTTGTGCACCGCCGCCGCCAGTGTCAGCCAGTTTGCCGTGGCATACGGAGCTCCATCGCAGTCTTTAACACTGGTAGCATGCTGCGACAGCGTGGACGTGAACCGTATGTGCAGTTGACGGACTTTGAGCGAGGGCGTATAGTGGGCATGCGGGAGGCCGGGTGGACGTACCGCCGAATTGCTCAACACGTGGGGCGTGAGGTCTCCACAGTACATCGATGTTGTCGCCAGTGGTCGGTGAAAGGTGCACGTGCCCGTCGACCTGGGACCGGACCGCAGCGACGCACAGATGCACGCCAAGACCGTAGGATCCTACGCAGTGCCGTAGGGGACCGCACCGCCACTTCCCAGCAAATTAGGGACACTGTTGCTCCTGGGGTATCGGCGAGGACCATTCGCAACCGTCTCCATGAAGCTGGGCTACGGTCCCGCATACCGTTATTCCGTCTTTCGCTCACGCCCCAACATCGTGCAGACCGCCTCCAGTGGTGTCGCGACAGGCGTGAATGGAGGGACGAATGGAGACGTGTCGTCTTCAACGATGAGAGTCGCTTCTGCCTTGGTGCCAATGATGGTCGTATACGTGTTTGGCGCCGTGCAAGAGAGCGCCACAATCAGGACTGCATACGACCGAGGCACACAGGGCCACACCCGGCATCATGGTGTGGGGAGCGATCTCCTACACTGGCCGTACACCTCTGGTGATCGTCGAGGGGACACTGAATAGTGCACGGTACATCCAAACCGTCATAGAACCCATCGTTCTACCATTCCTAGACCGGCAAGGGAACTTGCTGTTCCAACAGGACAATGCACGTCCGCATGTATCCCGTGCCACCCAACGTGCTCTAGATGGTGTAAGTCAACTACCCTGCCCAGCAAGATCTCCGGATCTGTCCCCCATTGAGCATGTTTGGGACTGGATGAAGCGTCGTCTCACGCTGTCTGCACGTCCAGCACGAACGCTGGTCCAACTGAGGCGTCAGGTGGAAATGGCATGGCAAGCCGTTCCACAGGGCTACATCCAGCATCTCTACGATCGTCTCCATGGGAGAATAGCAGCCTGCATTGCTGCGAAAGGTGGATCTACACTGTACTAGTGCCGACATTGTGCATGCTCTGTTGCCTGTGTCTATATGCCTGTGGTTCTGTCAGTGTGATCATGTGATGTATCTGACCCCAGGAATGTGTCAATAAAGTTTCCCCTTCCTGGGACAATGAATTCACGGTGTTCTTATTTCAATTTCCAGGAGTGTACATGAATGCTACGCAAATCGCAATCATCTAGTATTCCAAACTCGCTCAGCACGCGGAAAAAACAACACAAATATCTTTCGCTTATTTTATAATAATGATCGTTCCACCCTATGCAGGTCGTTTTCAACAAAATGTTCTCGCATTCGGAGGAGAAAGCTGGTGGTTGAAATTTCGTGAGGAGACTCCGCCATAATGAAGAACGGTTTTGTTTTAATTGTGTCCGCCCCAAAACCTGTACCATGTCAGTGACACTCTATGCCCTATATCGCGATAATACAAAACCTGCTATCCCTCTGAAATTTCTCGATGTACTCCGTTAATCCGATGTGGTTAGGATTTCAGGGCGGGCAGCAGTATTCCAAAAGAGGACGGTCAAGCGTAGTGTAGGCAGTCTCTTTGGTAGTTCACTTACATTTTCTAAGTGTTCTGCCAATAAAACGAAGTCTTTGGTTTGCTTCCTCACAACATTTTCTGTTTTTTTTTTTTCAGTTTAAGTTGTTAGTAATTATAATTCGTACGAATTTAGTTGTCTTTACGTCCTTTGGATTTGACTGATTTATAGTGTAACCGAAGTTTAAAGGATTCCATATGGTTCAAATGGCTCTGAGCACTATGGGACTTAACATATATGGTCATCAGTCCCCTAGAACGTAGAACTACTTAAACCTAACTAACCTAAGGACAACACACAACACCCAGCCATCACGAGGTAGAGAAAATCCCTGACCCCGCCGGGAATCGAACACGGAAACCCGGGCGCGGGAAGCGAGAACGCTACCGCACGACCACGAGATGCCGTCTAAAAGATTACTTTTAGCACTGACGTGGATGACCTCTCACTTTTAATTATTTAGTGTCAATTGCCAATTTTTGCTTCACACAAACACCTTCTCTAAATATTTTTTGCGATTTGTTTTGATCTTTTGATGGCTTTACTACACGATAAACGACACCATCATCTGCAAAATGCCTAAGACGGCTACTCAGATAATCTCATAAATCATTTATGTAGGTGAAGAACAGCAAACGACCTATAACACGACCTTGGGGAACGCCAGAAACCACATCTGTTTTGCTCCATGACTTTCTCTCAATTACTAATAACTATGACCCCTCTGACAGGAAATTATGAACCAGTCATATAACTGAGACGATAGTCATCACCTTATTAAGTCACCCTGAATGTTAAAATAGCCATGATGATTGAATTCGCTCTGCAGCCTCGGAGCTTGTTTTTTGTGCCGGTAATTTTCAAGTTTGCCCAAGACGTCAACGAGCTGTGGTGCACCATGGGCCATGGATGATGGAGGGTGAAGGGTGAACAACTGCTGCCGAGATGCGTGTAACTTCTGAACTACTGACTGCACAGACGAAGCATGAGGTTACTAACTGTGTCCTCTCGACTATGGTTCAGCGGCTCGGTTGACGCACCCATGATCACCAGCGACTATGGTTGGAATGTGCATGCCATTACAGCAACTGGACGCAGAACGTCCAAGTTTTGCTCGTTGTTCATAAATGAGTGCTTTAAGGTTTCCATGTGTGCTACAAACGCTGTTTTGTTCTGAGAATGTGTGTGCTTGCTGAATCTAGGTCCGAAAACCCTTCCCGCTTGCTCAGTGTACTGTTCGCTGGAGTCTTTGCATTTGATCATTTACAAACTTGAATCCTGTGTAGTGTCACAAGTAAGGATGGCCTATTAGCCCCTGACAGCTACAACATGTACGCTCAGTGCCATTGACTTTCGGCTCTATGTCCCAATTAAACATTTTACCTGCATCTCATGGCATGCGGCAATAATTCTTTTATCAGAAACTATACCTTGGTTGAAGTGGGTGTGACACATATTTCTGAAACACACTACATTTACTGCAATTCCAGCATACAACAAACATTTATTAAGAAAGTTATTAAAAAGCTCAGTAACACTGTCTTTATTACAAGATTTCGAATGCCAAAATTTATCTAAATGTTACATACAGATCAGCTCACACGTAATTATTATAAACCAATACAAATGCCTTCCGGCACAATTGTAATAACGCAGAATACAAATGACTTCCCACACAATGACAATAAAATTCCAATTAACAGTCGGCTGTGATATAATGACTTGATCATCAAGGTAGAAGTAACATCGGCAGTCTTAGAGAATACGCCCCTTTCAACCATGAAATATTTTGACTGAACGGTAAATTGCAATATATTCAAACAACGAACAGCATGATCTTACGTATGCCCACCAACTAGTACGAATAGCGACACAAATCATTACTTGTCTGTATAATATATTTCAATATCGTTATTATTCTTCAAAACTGGTTAATCGCGATAAACTTCATGCCGGTACAGCCCAGTCACTGTGGTTTACACAAAGGTATCATCGGGAGCTGTTCATGTACAGTAAACAGCCACTGCAGCTACACTTGGCGCTTGAACAAACAGTATTTCCTGCTTCTTTTTGCTGAATTTGTCGCTTACCATCAGCCGACTCGCGCAGCGATGCTCGCATATTCTAGCGCGAAAGCTTTCTCCTGTATCGGCCCTGACTAGTACACAAAGTAACATTAATGTCTGATGATAACCCCCACAGTCACCGATGCGAACAAAGTAACCGCTGCGCTGTGTTACGGCTACTGCGTGGGGAGCGAGATACTTCTTGCTACCTCCAAGCCGAGGGCTGAATGCATGACGCTCTAACGATTACGGGGTAAGCCGCAGCTGTGTCTAGGCAGCGTCACAACCGCGCCGCTCCAGCGGCGCGATGCAGCGAGAGGCACGCTGAAGGATACCCTTAGAACTATTATGAATGACTGTGCTGGTAAACCTCTACGTTATTTGATTTCTAAACAGCTTGAAACGTCCCCGTAGAAAAATTATACAAGACTGCGCTTAAACTGACACACAATACTTTTAGCGCAACGCAGTCTGACTTTCAAAAATCCCTACAAAAGAATGGCCCTGACTAAGATTAACCTATACGTCTCACCAATCACTTACCTCACAAAAATCTTGGTTACTCGAACTACTGCAATACAGCGAGCGCCGCTACTGCCAGCTAAATAAAAGCTTCTAACTACTGAAGGCACTAACTGCTGATAGGCATAGTTAGCAAGTGAATGGTTTCGATGGAAAATAAACCAGTATTTACTTTAATAGCGTTGAAAAATATTGCAACCGCCTTGCCGCAGTGAATACGCCGGTTCTCATGATTTCACGGCAGTTAAGCGCTGTCGGCACTTGGATGGGTGACCATCCTGGCCGCCATGCGCTGTTGCCATTTTTTGGGGTGCACTCACCCTCGTGATTCCAGTTAAGGAGCTACTCGACCAAATAGTAGCGGCTTCGGTCAAGAATACCATCATAACGACCGCACACCCCTCCTATCAGCATCCTCCTCTAAGGATGACACGGCGGTCGGATGGTTCCGATGGGCCACTTGTGGCCGGTAGACGGAGTGGTTTTTATGTATGTATATATAAGTTCCTGGTATCCAGTGTTACAAATTTCCTTTTTCTGACGGTCACACGTCCAATTTGTCCGCTCTCAAAACTCTGCCATCTCTCTCCCCGCATCCACCACTGCCGGCGACTCACCTCCAAGTGCGACACGCTAAGCGCTGTTCACATCCAACTGCCCAACACTACGATAGCAAATATTCCAACCATGCAAACCAACCACAGACTGCACACAGCGCATTCAGTGATTTTCATACAGAGCGCTACGTGGCGCTACCAACATAAAAACCTAAACAGCCTACTTGCAACGCGCGGGAACTCAAGCCAGAGCGACTCGTGACGTCCTGCGGCCGGCACACTTCAACCACGATGGCTGTGCAATTACAAGTTTTGTTTATGCAGAATTTGTCGCTTACCATCACCATTAGCGGTAACAATAGGCAACAAATGGATTAAAAATTCCCTTAATAACTCACTAAAATCGCAGTTGCTGCGACATTCACAGCAGTGTGATCAGAACACTGCTGAACGTTCGTTATCTGTTGGCGAGTGCGTGACTTAGGTGCACAGAAGAAGACAAAACTCGACCCCGTAGGTACACGACTGCTCCTCTTGTGATACAGAAGCCCCTGCCTGCGGATTTTCTGGAGCCGCCGTCTTCTCCCAATGGAAAGACAGCAACCGCCTTCCTGGTCTATTGTGTCCACACTCGGCAGCCACGCCCCATGTCGACCGTCAGTGTATTTAAACTGTAGATCCTAGTCACGACAGCCCTGCAGTAGACTTCGTACTCGCTGGGTGTCCTCCTCCGCCCCAGCGGCGCCGCTTTCGTTACACAAGCAGCAAAATCAGCCAATACTTCTCTCTGGCTAGCGGCCAAACGAAAGTACATATTCGAATCTCGCCATTGTATTTGTTACTATAATTTAATAACAACTTTCGACAGGGTATGTATAGACCCTTAGTGACTTCTCAGTCCGTTTCCTTATGGTATTCAAGTTTTATTTATTTAATCGTGTCAGAAGCATCGTACTAAAATCAGAATAATTAACACATACATATCAGGTATATAACAAATATGAAAAGAGTATAAAAGAATACAGATATATAAGCAGGGTCAACTAGTTTTTTATTTTATGAAGTCTTGGACCAGAACCTGGCCACGTCCAGCACTTCTGGGGTGGCATTCATCAAATCCTTCATGGTGCAGGTGCTTGAGCACAGCACACACTGTGGGAGGTGGATGGTGGTTTCAGTGTGTCCACAGTCACACAGCGCCGGTTCGTTTGAGAGGCCGGATTTGAGCATATTGTCTTTGGATCGCATAACACGAGAATGCAGCCTATTAAGAGATTTCCATGTCGTCTATCCTTCCATATGGTTGGGAGGGAGTTCTTCGTTTGGGACTATCCATACCCCAACGTACGCGTTTTCTTCTCGCCACATTGCCAGCCTCACTTGGTGCGGTGTCCCGACGATGTTTTCTGCTGTGTGCAGGAAGAATTTTCCAGATTTTAGTCGAAGGCGGGCTGGCTGGTGTTTGTACAGCGGATGGGCAGGTGAGATCAACGCCTTTGTCTTTTCTTCCTGGCCACTATTTTCCTTCTAATACCTGGTGGGGCCACGCCTGCAGGCAGTACAATTTATCAATTGGGGTTGGTCTCAGACAGCCTGTGATGATGCGGCGGGATACATTAAGCGGTATGTCCACTTGCATGGCGTGGCTAGAACTGTACCACACTGGGCACGCGTATTCCGCTGTTGAATAGCACAAAGCAAGGGCTGTGGTTCTCCCTCGTCCAGGCTGTGCCCCCCATGTAGTGCCCGTTACTTTGCGCACAGTGTTGTTTCTCGCGGCTACTTTGTGTTTAGTGTCCATGCAGTGCTTTTAACAGGTGAGTGCTCCAGTCAAGGTGACGCCTAAGGATTTTGGTGTTTCGCAATGTTCCAGGGCACTCCTTTCCAGTTAAGTTGTAGTATTCTTGCAGATTGTATGTCTCTCGTCAAGCAGAACAACTGCACACGACACGCCCTCAACTAGTACTGCTATAGACATCCTCTCAACAAGCACTGCCCACGGCAACCTCTTAACTACTACTGCCCCAGTGGGGGCGGTGGAAAAATACTCTTTGGCGCAATCTCTGGCGCTGTGACTCAGTGTAGCCACCTTTCATATGCCCCTCCTCCACGGGCTAGAATTTGATGGTATTTTGTAAGTAGGCTGTTTAAGTTTTCTTATTGGCAACGCCACATAGCGCTCTGTATGAAAAATCACTGGCTGTGCTGTGCGCAGTCTGTGGCTAGTTTGCATTGTTGTCTGCCATTGTAGTGTTGGGCAGTTGGCTGTTAACAGTGCGTAGCGTAGCGTTTTGAAATGTGTAAGACTGAACGTCATGAACTGCTATATACATTACGACTTTTGAACACTATTGAGGTAAATACATTGTTTGTGCTCTATCAAAATCTTTCATTTGCTAACTATGCCTATCAGTAGTTAGTGCCTTCCGTAGTTTGAATCTTTTAGTTAGCTGGCAGTAGTGGCGCTCGCTGTATTGCAGTAGTTCGAGTAACAAAGATTTTTGTGAGGTAAGCGATTTGTGAAACGTATAGGTTAATGTTAGTCAGGGCCATTCTCTTGTAGGGATTACTGAAAGTCAGATTGCGTTGCGATAAAAAAAAAAAAAAAAAAAAAAAAAAAAAATGTGTGTGTCAGTTTAAGCACAATCGTGTATAATTTTTCTAAGAGGACGTTTCAATTTTTGCCAGCATTGGCCGTGAAAATACCACCAAATTCATCCAAAAAAATACAGACAAAAATAAGAAATATTAATAAGTAAATATCAAGTAACTAAATAAATTTTGCCTTTGCACTGACCCTTCAATAACCTAATATATAAAATACTGTCACTTTGCTGCATTAATTTGTTATGATGGCGGTGCTGATAGGCAATAAAAGCTGGTTAAAAGCTGTGAGCTGTCTAGGTTTAGTTAACCTTGCATTACTGCAGAACTGTTTCACCAGGTATCCAGTCTAGCTTACCAAATTCCCAACCAGACTAACATTAATTATAATCTTTTAATCGTCATACGATAACCGGTGATATATATATATATATATATATATATATATATATATATATATATATATATATATATATATATATATATATAAAGAGAATTTAAATAAAAAGGAATAAATCTGTTTGTATTTCGAAATTTATTTTAGCATTGATCGTTGAAATTCAGCATATTAAACCTGATTCATAACTGAACAGGTGCCTTATTTAGGATTGTGAAAAGGCGAGTTTGTAATCTTACAGAACACATTAAATATGGAGCCAAGATTGGAAGACTGCATACAACACTGCATTCATAAAATAACACACGAAGAAAGTTGAAACATATGCAAGAGGAAGTTAACCACAACCAACCGATTCAATTTTCACCCAAAGAAGCTACATTCGTAGCGCAATCCTGTCCATCATGTAATTACCACACATTGGTAAACTAAATTCATACTAACTCTCTGTGAAATCTTCCCAAAAAGAATAGCTGAGGGCTACTTTAATGATTATACCACATGCTTCACGTGGTCAACTTGGTTCACACAAAGAGTGTAACTCCACAATAATTTCAGTAATTAAAAGAAATTAGATCGAAAAGCAATTTACAAAAGAAGAACCTCGAACTGGTTACTATCGTCTTACTATTAACCTGATGGTTCAAACAATTTTATAAGCACAGGTACTGGTCTCATAAAGTACACCCCACATGGGTTGAACATAAAGAAAAGTTGCTATATTGAAAAATATTGTCAAGACGAGACGTTATAATGTCACTCACATTCGCATTTAAGATTGATGATCTTAGTTAGAGTTACTGATAAACACGTGGTTCCACTTTACTCACAAAGTAGTGACAAAGCAACTATTGGAAGATATTCTGAACTTCACACTCGAAATACACTGCGTTGCAATTTAAGATAACATTAGATATTTTAGAGCTAAACCTGAAATAAAGGTGATTGAATTTTCAGTTAGGCTGAACTTAAGAAATCCATTGTCCTAGGGACTTAGGAGACACACGCTTAGCCGGAGATCTTACCACTTCAGACGCTCGCGGCGGACAGACTGACCTGGGATCCTACCAAGCGTGCTACACCAGATACAAACGGAAGTGAACAGAGAGGGAGCTCCCTATACCAACATGGCAAGAGACAGACAGGACCAAACTAAGAATAGAAACATCTTTGCTTCTAGAAAGCGTAGCTACCTGTTCTGACGTTGGTCCTACCGTTCTCTAGCAGACAGGCTTGTCTGCTACCATGAGGCATGCCACTAGAAATACATTTGCTCATTCATTCTTTCACAGAAGGGGAAGGGGGATGACAGTATCTTATCGTATACTGTACATAAAGAAAGCGGATGTAGGTTCCTTATGAGACTGTGTGACATGAATTACATATAATCTGTGTTTTAATGTGTACTAGTGTGACAGATCGGTCTTGT
This sequence comes from Schistocerca gregaria, assembly GCF_023897955.1. Taxonomy (NCBI): domain Eukaryota; kingdom Metazoa; phylum Arthropoda; class Insecta; order Orthoptera; family Acrididae; genus Schistocerca; species Schistocerca gregaria. The sequence goes on along the minus strand of NC_064922.1, from coordinate 349,100,963 downwards.
TTATGTGTAAAAGTAACACGTTTCACTGCTCAGTCTCCTCCCTGATAGTCGGAAACGCCACAGTAAATTTAGAAGAGGAATTTATGCCGTAAATGACAACATATTTAAGAAATTAACATGAAAGGAATCGAACAGAGACCTTTCAATACAGTAAGGAATACAAATGCTTGCATACATGTGATGTTACATAATAGTTTACACAAGTATCATTCAATCAGTGGCACCAGCAAAGACGAATAGGTGTAGGTAAGAGTCTCGTAACATTTCATAAACAGTAAATACACAAAAAAATTTGTTTATACAAATATTCACATAAAATCTTTTCAATAGTTCAATAAACAAGTAGTACTCCTCATAGTAGTTGACAGTTCCAACAGTAGCACCCAGCAATGGTCAACAGGTGCAAATAGCAGTCTCATAACATTTCATCACCAGTTTTTAAACAGCTCCTACAATGGCACCCAGAAATGGCGAGCAGGCGCAGGCACCAACAAGTGACATTATATCAGCTGCAGCAGCTCCATCAGTGGCACCCAGCAATGTTGAACAAGTGCAAGCACGAACAACAGTTTGAATGCACACACAATTGGTTTTTACAAAATTATTATCAATGCTCTTATACTAAACATACAAATTATAATAAACACACAAATGATATCAGATAATTGTCTTATTACTATTACAAATACACAGATATCAGTAAACCTATAAAATTTATGGGTGTCAGAGCAAGTCACAACAGACAAAATAATATTTAGGGGGTAGGTCGGTACCTATTATTTGGGATTAGAAAAGGAAAACACACAAAACACACTCACTCGTCTCTCTAATTCAATAGTGTTAACTGTGTAAATGCAGTTCTGTCACAAATTTGATGTTCAACATGTGTATCAGGTGGTAGTGGAAGAGTGTATAACAGTCAATAATAGTTAGTCAACGTCATAGTCATCATGTCAAGAGCAATGTGTGCGGCTGGTCCCGGCGGAGGTTCGAGTCCTCCCTCGGGCATGGGTGTGTGTGTGTGTGTGTGTGTGTGTGTGTGTGTGTGTGTGTGTGTTTTTGTCCATAGGATAATTTAGGTTAAGTAGTGTGTAAGCTTAGGGACTGATGACCTTAGCAGTTAAGTCCTATTTCACACACATTTGAACATTTTGAACAAGATCAGTGTTTGCCAAGCCAAATCAAATGTACGGTTGCTGAACAACTGTCAGTGTGCCAAGATATGCAAATACTTCCTCTCTCCAAAAAAAAAAGTATATACTGCTTACTGATTTAAGAAAGTGTGAGTGTAGACAATCTTCCTTCCACTTGAGTGTTCTTGTCTGCCATCTTCAACCTCCTTGTTCCATATAAAGCAACAAAAAAATGTGCTCCTCACTTACTTTATCTCTTATCCACCAAAACTTCAGTAATCATCAGCATCACATAATCGTAATACTTCATTTATACCTCTTACGTCGATACATATAAACCTTACCACCAATATCATTTACCTTACCTCTTGCCCACCAAAACTCCAATAATCATCAACTTCACACAATCTCAATATCTCAATAATACCTCTTCTCTTTAATACGTCGATACATATAAACCTTATCGCCAATATCATTTCACTCCCATAACAACTCTTTCCTCTAGTCAGTCTCCTCGAACCAGTACAGATAAAATCCTGGTGCAAACTTTAATACATCATCCCATAGAATACGAAAACACAAACCTCTGTGTAATCCATCTGACCAAAATCCTCTAGTCACTATGAATTATAAAATACATTTTGGTTACCTTGTTCATCACTAAATAAAGGAAATGCATACATGACCTCTAACAGCCCTTAGTTTGAATAACTATCAGTAAGTAAGTATGAATACAGAGTGTGAATGATTGTAATATTTTACAGTGTGTCCACCACTTCAAGAATCATAAATTGATCTAACCATGAACATGGACGTATGTCATTATTAGAATTGCGAAAGATCTTAAATTTCCGAACAGTTAAAAAGTGTTTATAGTCAAAGTTTTCGCCTCGTGGCGACAAAGACCTACCGCGTCTGTCCCAGTCCGAATGTCGATTATTGTCAAGTTCGCGCGCCTGGCGCCCTCTTGTTGCATCTCGTAAGTGAAATAAATTATTCTCTTCAAAACCCGCTGCTATCTGTGACTCTAAATTTCTTCTACTGTCTTTTCCTACGATTTCGCTTTCAATTTGTTTGACTTGCTTTCGTAACGCCTCAAATTCCTTTTTAACACGTTCATTAAATTTTCCAAGATTTTCAACATGTTTATTTATATTCCGGTACTCTTCTGTTTCTGCAAATAGCAATGGAGCTGTATCATCCGAATCTCTGTTCCCATTTAAACTAAGACTTGTCAATTTATCTCAAATCTCAACTCTTTCCGATAAGCCACCTATTTGTTATTTCTGTTTATTTAGGTCTTCCGTAAGTGTCGCGACTCGGGTTACAGTATTGACATATTTAGTAGTTAACTGTTCATATTGTTGTGTTAGGTTATTTATTCTGTCATTTGGTACAGATTCCTGGATTCTTTCAAATATTACTTCCTCATCGTGCGCACGTTGTAAATTTAACTCTGAAATTTTTTGTACTATCACGCGATCTCTTTCTTCCTGTTCTCTGTCCTGTTCCTTTTGTCTGATTTCTATTCAAATTCTTCTTCTCTAATTTCGTTCATTAATTCATCTTTCATGGTTTTGAAACATATCCCTATTCGTGAGTCTAACAATGTTCCCATACCAGTTTTAATTGTTCCTACTCGTATTTGTGACCCCCAATTTAATATTGCACTCATCAACTGCCCCTAACATTTCCCGTAAAACTAACTTCCTTCGGCATAGCCGTAAAGCTATTTGTGTTCAATACTATTTCAGAATCTTCATTCGTTAATCTCGTATTCTGTGAATTTTTTGATTGTGAAAAATTTTGAACTGGTTCCCGACTATTTTCCCGGCTTATTAAATTGGTTTCTACTTCATTATTCATCCTACTGTTCCGTGTTCGCGAGTTCGCCATGTTAACAATTTCGTCATTCCGACTATCCATTTTTGCCTTTTTCATCGATCGCGTAATCATTTACAAAACATACAAAACTCGTCACTATACGAAAATTACACACAATATAGCACTTTATCACCAACAATACCATTCACACGAAATGCTTCCCGACAAACACGATTAACGAACAACTGAAATCTTTATAATTGTACAAAATTGTCAAACCCGTATACGAGACATCAAAAATTAAATTCTGCAAAAATAACATTAGAAGAATGACAAGACAACTACAAATGTTCAATTACCAAATCTATAGTGCAATATAGACTACAATTACTAAACTACAAATCACTACAACAATCCTACTGTCTGCTATTTTTACTATCAGAAGAATTCCAAGGGACGATTCGAAGCAGCGGTCGCCAAGTGCATGGGGGCTTAATTAAATAAAAATGCAAATAATTTTAGTAGCTGTTTGTGCGTTTACGAAGTCTCGTTACCGGTTGGCCCTGAGTAGTATTAGTACGCAATCTTACTGCATAGAATAACCACAAAGAATGAAAGAAATTTCCGTTAACAAGATTAATTAATAAGTCCCCTGCAGCTATAAAAACTACGAAACAACAAAACACAAGTGTAAATGTTCTGTGTGTGGAAGTGAGGTTCAACATACACATCTGGCACGGTTCTTTCACAATACAAGTTATTGTAAACACCATATACAATGAAGTGATTTTTTTTAAAAAAAAAAAGATATACTATAATTGCACATAGAAACCAGAATTGCGGTCCAATACATGAACACAAGCCAGATGCTTTGTTGACTGAACCTGTGACCAAGAGGCATTGTTATTTAGGAAATTTGAAATAAAATTTTTTTGTTACCTTCATATATATTCACGAAAAATACACTGATCATTGCAACATCCCCAATCACACAACATCTGCTGTCTCGTCCAACTCAACAACTGCACACGACATGCCCTCAACTCGTACTGCTGTCGACATCCTCACAGCAACCTCTGAACTACTACTGCCCCAGCGGAGGCAGCGGAAGATTTCTCTTTGGCTCAATTTCTGCCACTGTGACTCAGTGTAGCCACCTTTCACAAGATCATTCGGACGAGCGTAAGCGTAACCGACACGACGCGGGTGATTGTTGATAATGCGGAAGCCAAATGATCGCACGGAAGTCCTTGCGGTCGTCACGCATACGCAGACATTTGGTACCAGTCCTCCTTGACACTAGATGTTTTAACGCTGTTTACATGGTTAAATTTATAGTTCACAGTTCTCAGTTGTACGAGCGAGCGCTTAACCGTCGCGGCGCGGCTGATTGTTGGTAATGCGGAAACGCTATGATCGAACGCACGTCCTCACGCTCGCTACAAGACATTGGCACTTGTTTGTACTCTTTTGTGGTAACTAATTTTTGCTGATTCACATCAGTTCATTTAGAGAGGCCGAACACGGCGCGGATGGTCGATACTGTACGGTGCGACACGCAACGAGAGGATACACAAATACATTATTAGCACCACTGCTCATTTTTAAAATACTTCTTGACGCAATTTCCCCTGAACCAATTACTTATTTTATCACTTTACTGTAATAACACTCGTAGCAACACTTCAACTTTCATGCTAACAATGCCTCTCTCATACAGAGCTACACACTACACAACATAACAGTTCCGTGTCCCGCGCTCGACTTAATACAGACGCGGCTGCCCGCAAAGATATTCCACAACTAAGCCAGCGATATGACAATACGGCTTACACCCCGTATCTATGGCCCGGAGCACACCACAGTTGTCTCGGCGCCAGTTTTGGATACTATCATTTTGTCATACACTGAACAGTTTACAGACCTAGCCGTTTTGAAAGTGCTTCCACCCTTGGCAAAAACAAAGAAAAAAACAAACAAAAATTATCATGCCCTTTTTAAAGTGAGATAAATCGTTCTACCGCATTACAACGATGACTGCATTGCTTTCCGCTTCCCCCCCGACACGCTTTACCTACCTTCGCCTGCTTGTGCTGCCACCTGCCATCTGTTAGTGTTCAAGTGGAATATAGGCGCTGGGCCCGTTAGTGTGACTGGACCGTGTAAATATGCATAACAAATATTTTTCGGACGAAGACTGCCAACAAGAGTAGATCTGATCTGGGTAGACACCATCCAACATTCGATCAATCATCGATGACTAGGCTCGGCTTTCTTTCAGTTAACGAATGAATCATATTTGACCGTCTCTTCTTGAAGGTCGTGCCTGAGACAACTTCACACCACTCCAGAATCGTGAAGTGGTCTACGTTTTCTTGTCGGGGTGGCTCTGTGCTACCACTACGTAAGCTACTACAGCTGCTTTTTGGCGTACTGTACTAAGCTGTCCCTTGCAGATGCGATGTACAGCAAAAGTGTTCCATTTGATCGATGATAATGCCCAAAGTGTAGGGTTTCCTTCACTGGTGGAGGACTGTAAATGAAATATGGCAAAACTCATTTTAAAGTTACATAAGCGGGCAAGCGATAAATCTTATTATTAGCATAAACCATGCTGGATGATCTAATCGGCTCCCTCCAGAGCCTCAAGCAGTATTGAACATACATTGGATCATTTGTAGAGCAACTGGACTCCTAAGGGTCCTCTGACATGGGACGCCTTGCATTCGGATGCATTACAGCTTAGTACACGATGTACTATAAAAAATAACAAAGGGACTATGACATCTCCAACAGCGATTAAAAATAGTTCAGGTGTCATTTACGCCAAATTTTATTTGAAAAGAACACTGTAGAACCTTTTAGGACTGATCAAGCCTGGGGAAGGAATTTGTGGAATACCTTTATGTTCAACGAAAACATTCACTTCGCGATACATATAAATGCAAAAATTGGCAGTAATAAAAAGAGGGCGGAGAGGTCTAAGGTATAGAGAATTAATTGGGTATACTCTACGGCCGTCTGTGACAACTCGCTCTCTCAATTCTTGAACGACGTGCTTCATTATTATGAAAACACATTGTTGTTAATCGGCTATAAGTACAAGTGTAAAGATGATTACAGTGTTGTTCGTTAACCCTGTTTTAATATTACTGACGTAGTGGCAGTACAAACATCTGACTCAGATTCCCAGAATGAGATTTTCACTCTGCAGCGGAGCGTACGCTGATATGAAACTTCGTGGCACACTAAAACTGTGTGCCGGACCGAGACTCGAACTCGGGACCTTTGCCTTTCGTGGGCAAGTGCTCTACCAACTGAGTTACCCAAGCACGACTCACGCCCCGTCCTCACAGCTTTACTTATGCCAGTACCTCGTCTCCTACCTTTGTTCTGTCTGACATGGATGTCGTGCGGACAAATGAGGTACAACAAATTCTTCTTTGGTCTTTTTGTATCCCTCTGTTTTCCTTTCCATGTACACATTATTATCCACAGAGGCTTCCGAGCTCCACACACAGTTCTAGACATCGATCAGAGTAGTTAGCTGGGTGTTTTCACATTCACATAGAATGTGTAGTGATCGCCTGTTGCTTTTTAGCGAATATAGTTAACTACCCTTTCTCTTCTTTGATAGAATTCAGTTCGGGCAACGAAGTGACATTGCCGGAGCAAGGGAAATGTAAAATGAAAACTTAACAAACAAAAACGAATGCGACAATTCTGTTAATACAACATAGTAGAGAACGTCCGTCCCCTTTAGCTGAGTAGTCAGCGCGGCGGAATGCCACGCCAAGGGGCCCTGGTTCGATTTCCGGCTGGGGCAGGAGATTTTCTCCGCTCAGGGACTGGGCGTTGTGTTGTCATCATTATTTCATCCCCATCTCCGAGTCGCAAGTTGCCCAATGTGGCGTCGAATGCAATAACTACTGGCCCTCGGTGGCCCTACTTCCCCGAATGGTAACTCTCGGCCAACAATGCCGTACGCTCATTTCCATAGTAGAGAACAATACAAAGCTGTCCCTTTAAGAGTAATGTAAACGATTTCAATCAAGAAATGGAATGAGTTACTTCGCAATCAACTAATATCAAACAATTTACCCATTTTCCAGCAGATTTCCGAGTTGCTTTCAGAGCCTGCAGATTTTTGCTCCATTTTCTGTTCCATAGTTTTATTATGTGTTGTAGTTCGTTAAAGTTTAAACTGTTTCCAGATACTAATATTACTCTTCTTGAGTTCCTTTGTATGTCCAATTCTCTCTCTTCCAAGTTTAATTTCTACCATCTGATTTTTGCCTCTGTCTTCGTTATTGATATGCCACCATCCATTACACCTGGAACTGCGCCGTCTTGAAACATATTGTCTGTATCTGCGGCCTTTCAGTTCATTGTACAGAGTTCTGTGAATAATCTCCATAACCTTTTAACCTGCCTTATGTCCTCTTCCTTATACAAGTAATACCCCGTTCATTTAAAACAACTCACTTGCCTTTCTCTTTCATCTTCTGCTGCTTCTTGCATTAAAGACTACTTCTTCTAAATGCAGCCACTGTTTTCCGTCAAAATTTTAAACTAGTCTTCATAAACTGAAAGCGATAATCATTTATTGTTACCTGTACAGTCGTTAATATCCTAAGATCACACAGTACCATTTTTCTTCTGTTACAGAAAGTGCTGCACTGAGCTTTCTGTACCATGTAGCGAGAAGTTTCACATACGCCTCGGGCATGGATGTGTGTGATGTCCTTAGGTTAGTTAGGTTTAAGTAGTTCTAAGTTCTAGGGGACTGATGACCATAGCAGTTGAGTCCCATAGTGTTCAGAGGCATTTGAACCAAGTTTCACATAAAACAACACGTATGTTAACTAGTATTTTCCTTTTCTACACGTATGTAAATAGTTTGGTATTGATAGTACTGAATTGGAATCGGTAGCTGAAGACCACATTACAAGATGAGTAGGAAATAGTACCTGAACGATTTTTCTTTTTTTTTTTTTTTTTTTTTTTTTTTTTTTTTTTTTTTTTTTTTACGGAGGCGAGATTTACGTTCTTTAGATAGAAATCCTCTGGGAGCACTTTCGAAGATCCTGGAAAGAAGAAATCAGCTGAGTGGGGTGAAAAGAGATTGCGCTGAATGTAGGTCAAGACCTCCGAGGCCAAAGCGCACGAAGTCTGGCAGTAGGTGCTTAATGGACTGCAACAGCTTAACTCGCGGCTCACCCTGCAGCCAGTACGAAAATGCCTTTTTGGAGCGTTTAGGAACTCCTGCTTCAGCAAATGCAGTTAGTATGATTTCTATCAGGAAAAGTATGTGTGCTAAAAAGCGTTAACTAATTCCGAACACTCAAAATACGAAGTAATCTTCCGGAAAAGCAGAGTTAACAGCGCTGAAATGTTATGGAATGAAAAAATTTCTAATTATCACGGAAAACGTAGCTGCTCTTGCGTAGGAGACAACGTCAGTTCATTGTTTTGTTTTGGGAACTGATTTGTGATCATCGACGAACGGGGCTAAGCGCAACGTTCACTGAACGCTATATTAGCAACCAAAATCTGCAAAACTTTACTTAGATTAAGGAACGCTGTGTTGTGGGAGCGTAATGTCTAGCAAGACAATAATCAAAGGACCATCGCCGTAGGCCGTGGAATAAAAATGAGTACATACTAACAAACCAAGGTTTATTGCACAGGGTTGATCAGCTGACACAGGACATTTTTAATGCCGTGTTGGAAAACTGATGGATCTCATTCGTTTCAGATGGTCAAACAGATAGCTCAGACTGCTACAGGTTTGTAAACGGAAGACGGAAGTGTTCGTGCTATCAAGTGCAGTAACGCGTTGCATAGGACGCTGGAATGTGATAGCTAAGCTATCTGGTCACCTAGTTCAAGTAGCACAACTTCTAGCAGAAGTTAAGACACTGGATATTAACGCACTCCAAATACTCTTCCTTGTGAAACAGATAATCATAACAAGAACTCAAGGCATGTAATGCTAAAATAGTTCCACTAGAGATACTTTCGTCAAACAGGGCTTTGAGTACCAGAAAGCCAGAAACTGAGTAACCGTTGGTATTTCATGGTAAATTCCTGAGAAAATCTTTCCTCTCATGCGAGACACGGATGGCTGGAGAAAAGGAAACTCAGAAACAATGTGAATTCATGCTACCCTCAAACGTTGTCCGGAAGTCATAAATGGACAGGCAGCATTAGTGCAGTGTATATCCACCTTTCGCAGCAATGCAGAATGCTATTCTCCCATGGAGACGATCGTAGAGATGCTGGATGTAGTCCTGTGGAACGGCTTGCCATGCCATTTCCACCTGGCGCCTTAGTTGGACCAGTGTTCGTGCTGAACGTGCAGACCGCGTGAGACGACGCTTCATCCAGTCCCAAACATGCTCAATGGGGGACAGATCCGGAGATCTTGCTGGCCAGAGTAGTTGACTTACACCTTCTAGAGCACGTTGGGTGGCACGGGATACATGCGGACGTGCATTGTCCTGTTGGAACCTCAAGTTCCCTTGCCGGTCTAGGAATGGTAGAACGATGGGTTCGATGACGGTTTGGATGTACCGTGCACAATTCAGTGTCACCTCGACGATCACCAGAGGTGTACGGCCAGTATAGGAGGTCGCTCCCCCCACCATGATGCCGGGTGTTGGCCCTGTGTGCCTAGGTCGTATGCAGTCCTGATTGTGGCACTCATCTGCACGGCACCAAACACGCATACGACCATCATTGGCACCAAGGCAGAAGCGACTCTCATCGCTGAAGACGACAAGTCTCCATTCGTCCCTCCATTCACGCCTGTCGCGACACCACTGGAGGCGGGCTGCACGATGTTGGGGCGTGAGCGGAAGACGGCCTAACGGTGTGCGGGACCGTAGCCCAGCTTCATGAAGGCGGTTGCGAATGGTCCTCGCCGTTACCCCAGGAGCAACAGTGTCCCTAATTTGCTGGAAAGTGGCGGTGCGGTCCCCTACGGGACTGCGTAGGATCCTACGGTCTTGGCGTGCATCCGTGCGTCGCTGCGACCGGTCCCAGGTCGACGGGCACGTGCACCTTCCGCCGACCACTGGCGACAACATCGAAGTACTGTGGAGACCTCACGCCCCACGTGTTGAGCAATTCGGCGGTACGTGAACCCGGCCTCCCGCATGCCCACTATACGCCCTCGCTTAAAGTCCGTCAACTGCACATACGGTTCACGTCCACGCTGTCGCGGCATGCTACCAGTGTTAAAGACTGCGATGGAGCTCCGTATGCCACGGCAAACTGGCTGACACTGACGGCGGCGGTGCACAAATGCTGCGCAGCTAGCGCCATTCGACGGCCAACACCGCGGTTCCTGGTGTGTCCGCTGTGCCGTGCGTGTGATCATTGCTTGTACAGCCCTCTCGCAGTGTCCGGAGTAAGTATGGTGGGTCTGACACACCGGTGTCAATGTGTTCTTTTTTCCATTTCCAGGAGTGTACTTAAACCTAACTAACCTAAGGACGTCACACACAGCCATGCCCGAAGCATGATTCAAACCTACGACCGTAGCAGCTGCTCGCTTCCGAACTGAAGCGCCTAGAACCGCTTGGCCATTGCGGCCGGCCTGCGATGAGTGGCCTTAATCATAGAAAACCTACGACAGCTGTGGGTTGACTCGAACTGGATACAAACAGTGTAGTCACTGGAGCTGGATTATGAGATCGACACATAATTTTGTCTCCATAAATTCCTGAAAAATATGTAACTAACACAAAGATTACGACCATGTATACTACCTAATTTATTGAATAAAGGATCAGGATGCAAGACGCTTCGTTGGCTTCGTTTGGTGCAATCGTGAAATGGTACAATTTGGTTGAACTTCGATTTAAAGTCGCTCTATGATATTTACCGAACATTAAATTATGAAATTGATATTACTGTACATAACTTATTATTTATACGTTTTAGTTTTCTTTGTTACATGTAATGATAGTTGTACCTATCACAATTAGAAAGCCTCATCACAAATAAAAAAACCGAGTTTCCCAGGAAATTGCAAGTCCACAGCAGTGTAGAAGCAGCACCGGTATTGCGACAAGAGTTGTTGTAGCAGACGGACCAAGACTATCCCGCGTTGAATATGCATTGCGTTAGCGCTGTACGGACTGCTGACCTGCAACAGCTTTTGATTAACTGCTGCCCACTGCACACATCCCATACGACTCGTTATATGTGTTGACCAAACATACGCCTAATTTCTGCTGTCCAAACGTATGCTTGTGCTCTATGAAACACGTGCATCCTTCCGGTGGCGCACAACGATCCACTTGGCGGCGTATAACATCTGACAACGTAGATCATTTACAGCTATATATAGCGCGTATACTACGTACATGAAAAAGCTTGTCGATAAACCTTTTGAAAAAAGAAATGACGAGGTTAAGTGACAGCACGGCAGAGCAAGATGGATAAATTACCACCACAAGACAGAATTCTCCTCGGTTTCAGTACAAGTCTAGTACAGATAAGTATCGTGACCGTGACAAGAGCGAAAAAGCAGAGAAACCAAGCATTTCTGATAAGGTCTTAAACAACAGTAGGGTGCAGAAAATGACGTAATCCGCAGACGTATTCAGGAAGTGAGTCTGCAGGACTCTCCATCTAGAATAAGATAAAAGGAGATAGGACGTGATTTAAGACAACAAAAGGTAGTTTCCAGAGTACTAAATGGAGACGTAGTGGAGAAAAATTGAAAGGAAAGACAGATTTTAGTATATACACAACAAATAACTGAGGATGTTTGGTGTTGTAGCTACTCTTTGATAAAAGGTGCGGCGAACCAGTCATAAAACTGATATTCCAAGGAAAAAACTAAACTGCAAAATTACGCGACTCAAAATTAAGAAATAAAATACAATACTTCAAAGTTTATATGACGTAAGGGGCAAAAGTTAATTAGTTAAACAGAGAGCAACGAGCAAAAAGTGTCTGACAACATTCCTACTTGCTATTACGGAGTCGTACATCGTCTTGAGAAAAGGTTTTTTCTCTCAAAATATACGAGATGGAACCCACGCTCATAAGGTTCCTTGTTTTGCGCCATCTGGTGGTGGGTTTCCGGTTTCCGCTTAAGAAGTTAGGAGTCCACTACACACAGGAAGCGGCTACACGGGTAGCGGGGGCAATGTGGCAGGGACTGGGCGGTTTATTAGGTTAGAGGGCCTCAAAGAACCACAGAAAGAGCGTCCGTCTGAATGGGGGCAGGTAAAACACAGTACGTTAGTTGTAGAAACTATCGGTATTGTAGTTTTAGATTGTCGTAGCTGTGTTGGGAAGGGACAGAGCCAATAGAGAGCCCGAATAGAAAGCACTGAAGCTCAAATAGTTACAGGTACACAAAGCTGGCTAAAGCCGGAAATAGGCTCAGCAGAAACTTTTCTAACCATCTAACACTGTTCAGAGAGGATAGATTAAATACAACTGGTGGTGGAGTATGAATTGTTCTCAGAAGTAGTTTGCCTTGGAGTGAAATTTAAGTACTGGCCGGTGTGGCTGAGAGGTTCTAGGCGCGTCAGTCTGCAACCTCGCGGCCGCTACGGTCGCAGGTTCGAATCCTGCCTCAGGCATGGATCTGTGTGATGTCCTTAGGTTAGTTAAGTTTAAGAAGTTCTAAGTTCTAGGGGACTGATGACCTCACATGTTAAGTCCCATAGGGCTCCGAGCCATTTGAACCATTTGAAATAGAAGTAGATAGTTCCTGCGAAATAGTATGGGTAGAGGTTATACTTGACAAACGGACTAAACTGTTAATTGGGTCGTTTCACCGACCCCCCGACTCAGAAGATTCAGTTGCTAAACAGTTCAAAGAAAAGTTGAGTCTCATTTCAAATAGGTACCCCACTCATAGAATTATAGTCGGTAGTGACTTTAATCTACCCTAGATATGCTGGAAAAATTATACGTTTAAAGCCGGCGGCAGGCATAGAACATCATCCGAAATTGTACTGAATGCTTTCTCAGAAAATTATTTTGAACAGTTAGTTCTTGAGCCCACTTGAAGCGTAAATGGTTGCGAAAGCATACTTGACCACTTAGCAACAAATAATCCTGGAGAAATAGTGAGTATTCTGACAAATAGAGGGATTAGCGACCACAAGGCAGCAGCTGCTAGGTTAAATACCGTAACTCCTACAACCATCAAAAAGAAACGCGAAGTACATATATTTGAAAAAGCTGCTGAAAATGCCTTAACGCCTTTTTAAGAGAGTCTTCAGTCCTTCCGATCTGATCCCTAAGCGTAGAAAACATGTGGAATGATTTCAAAGAGATAGTATCAATGGAAATTGAGAGATATATACCACATAAATTAATAAGTGATGTTACTGATCCCCTCTGGTACACAAAGCGTGTCAGATCGCTGTTGCAGACGCAACGAAAAAAGCGTGCCAAATTTGAAAGAACTCAGAATCCCGAAGATTGGCAAAGTTTTGCAGAAGTTCGAAATGTAGCGCGTGCTTCAATGCGAGATGCTTTTAATAATATCCACAAAGAAACTCTGTCTCGGATTTTGGCAGAAAAGCCAAAAAGATTCTGGTCATACACAAAGAGCACCAGTGGCAAGACGCATTCAATACCTTCACTGCGCGATAACAAAAAAAAGAAGGTTCAAATGGCTCTGAGCACTATGGGGCTCAACTGCTGTGGTCATAAGTCCCCTAGAACTTAGAACTACTTAAACCTAACTAACCTAAGGACATCACACACATACATGGCCGAGGCAAGATTCGAACCTGCGACCGTAGCCGTCACGCCGTTCCGGACTGAGCGCCTTAACCGCGAGACCACCGCGGCCGGCATCCGCGATAACAACGGTGAAGTCACTGATGACAGTGCCACTAAAAGCAGAGTTATTAAACACGGTTTTCCGAAAGTCCTTCACCAAAGAAGAAGAAATAAATAATCCTGAATTCAAGTCAAGAAGAACTGCCGAGATGAGAAACATAGAAATACAGTCCAGGAAATGGAAAAAGAAAAACACATTGACACCGGTGTGTCAGACCCACCATACTTGCTCCGGACACTGCGAGAGGGCTGTACAAGCAATGATCACACGCACGGCACAGCGGACACACCAGACACGTGGTGTTGGCCGTCGAATGGCGCTAGCTGCGCAGCATTTGTGCACCGCCGCCGTCAGTATCAGCCAGTTTGTCGTGGCATACGGAGCTCCATCGCAGTCTTTAACACTGGTAGCATGCCGCGACAGCGTGGACGTGAACCGTATGTGCAGTTGACGGACTTTGAGCGAGGGCGTATAGTGGGCATGCGGGAGGCCGGGTGGACGTACCGCCGAATTGCTCAACACGTGGGGCGTGAGGTCTCCACAGTACATCGATGTTGTCGCCAGTGGTCGGCGGAAGGTGCACGTGCCCGTCGATCTGGGACCGGACCGCAGCGACGCACGGATGCACGCCAAGACCGTAGGATCCTACGCAGTGCCGTAGGGGATCGCACCGCCACTTCCCAGCAAATTAGGGACACTGTTGCTCCTGGGGTATCGGCGAGGACCATTCGCAACCGTCTCCATGAAGTTGGGCTACGGTACCGCACACCGTTGGGCCGTCTTCCGCTCGCGCCACAACATCGTGCAGCCCGCCTCCAGTGGTGTCGCGACAGGCGTGAATGGAGGGACGAATGGGGACGTGTCGTCTTCAGCGATGAGAGTCGCTTCTGCCTTGGTGCCAATGATGGTCGTATGCGTGTTTGGCGCCGTGCAGGTGAGCGCCACAATCAGGACTGCATACGACCGAGGCACACAGGGCCAACACCCGGCATCATGGTGTGGGGAGCGATCTCCTACACTGGCCGTACACCTCTGGTGATCGTCGAGGGGACACTGAATAGTGCACGGTACATCCAAACCTTCATCGAACCCATCGTTCTACCATTCCTAGACCGGCAAGGGAACTTGCTGTTCCAACGGGACAATGCACGTCCGCATGTATCCCGTGCCACCCAACGTGCTCTAGAAGGTGTAAGTCAACTACCCTGGCCAGCAAGATCTCCGGATCTGTCCTCCCCATTTAGCATGTTTGGGACTGTATGAAGCGTCGGCTCACGCGGTCTGCACGTCCAGCACGAATGCTGGTCCAACTGAGGCGCCAGGTGGAAATGGCATGGCAAGCCGTTCCACAGGACTACATCCAGCATCTCTACGATCGTCTCCATGGGAGAATAGCAGCCTGCATTGCTGCGAGAGGTGGATATACACTGCACTAGTGCCGACATTGTGCATGCTCTGTTGCTTGTGTCTATGTGCCTGTGGTTCTGTCAGTGTGATCACGTGATGTATCTGACCCCAGGAATGTGTCAATAAAGTTTCCCCTTCCTGGGACAATGAATTCACGGTGTTCTTATTTCAATTTCCAGGAGTGTAGATAGTGTTGGGGGTAGAGCCAACGAAAGACTACGATTCATTGGCAGATCACTTAGAAAGTGAAACAGGTCTATTAAAGAGACTGCTTACACCACGCTTGTCCCCCTATACTGGAGTATTGCTTTGCGGTGTGGGATCCGCATCAGATGGGACACACGGATGACATGAAAAAGTACAAAGAAGGACAGTTCGTTTTGTATTATCGCGAAATAGGGGAGATAGTGTCACAGACATGATACGTGAATTGGAGTGTCAATCATTGAAACAAAGGTGTTTTTCGTTGCGTTAGGATATTCTCATGAAATTTCAAACACCAGTTTTCTTCTCCGATCGCGAAAAGATACTGCTGGCACCCACCTACGTAGTAAGAAATAATCATCACGAAAATAAGAGAAATCAGTGCCCGCGCAGAAAAATTTAAGTGCTTGTCTTTCCCGCGAGCCGTTCGAGAGTGGAACGTTACAGAGACAAATTGAAGGTGGTTCATTGAACCGTCTGCCAGGCACTTTATTATGAATAGCAAAGTAATCACGTAGATGTAGATGAAGGGTTGGTTTTCTGAAGCAGCGCTTTTGGTACTGGCTTGTGCGTGTCCTTGCCACCTAACACCATAGTTACAAACAGATAGCTGATGTAAGAAAATGTAAAAGCCCACTTGTTTTTGTTAGTTATTTCCCTTTTCCCTGGGTTATTGTCGTCATATCTCTCTATGGTTTGGAAAGAATTTGTTAGATTATTTAATGTTCCAGTAAAAAGTACGGCAACATGCTCATAACTTAAATGATTCCCTCTGCGATTGATTTATTTCTTCTTCTTCGCCGCATTCTCTCGGCTTTTGTACCTCTTGCATTGTCACAGTTTCTCTTTCCATGCAATTTGTGACCTAGAGTTACTTTAAGAAGTAATTTTTCATCCACCCTTCGAGTAGTAGGAACGAGAGAAGGGAGCAAACTAAACTCTGAAATAAATTTCAGTAAGTAAAAGCGAATACAGAGTCCGAAAATTAAAAGAGAAGCAGAGGTACTTGGAATAGTCTTGGAGGCAACGGAAGACTCCAGCTGAATTACAGCATGGTCAGATAGAGATTGCAAAATTAGATAGTAGATTGTAAGGCGTAACTAGTAGCAGATATAGACACACATCGCAATTAGTGATGGTGAACAGTATTTGTAGGATGAAGAGACTGGTACAGTAAAATCACTAAGAAAAGAAGGGTGATACTGAAGTGCCCAGAAACGACGAGGTGCATTTTAAGCTGTCTAGGGATAAGATAGAAACAATGAAAACAACACCAGACGTTCCAGTAGGAAAGGAATGGGTGTCTCTAATAAGGGCAATCATTGACATTGAACAGAGAGAAAATCACTGCGAATAATCCTTGGGTAACGCAATAAATACTTCAATTGATCGACGAAAGAAGGAAGTATAAAATGCTCAGGAAAATTCAGGAACACGGAAATGTAAGATAAGACACTGACGAAAGTAGAAATACGAAGTGCAGGGAAGCCAACACAGAATGACTGCAGGAAGAATATAAGTAAATCGAGAAAGAAATGGTTGGTGGAAAGACTGATTTAGCATACAGAAAAGTCAAAACAGCTTTAGTTGAAAATAAAAGCAAGGGTGTAAAAAATAAGAGTGCAGTCGGAATCCCACAGGACAGTGCAGAGAGAGAGCGAATAGGTCGTCTGAGTAACACTAATGGCCTCTACGATGTGGAGGGCTTGTCTGATGGTGTGACAGACGAAATAAGGGTAGACATAGATCCAGTAACACCGAGTTGAATACAACTTTCGAACACTTGTCGTCCCGTAAGGCAGAAGGGGAGGGGGGTGTGGTAACGAAACATCTATCGAAGTATGTGTAGAATCTATGGGTCTCGAGACATACCATCCGGCTTTCGGAGAAACAGCCATACAATCCCATGGATAAAAAGGACAGATATGTGCGAAAGCTAACACATAATCACCTTAACTGCTGATGTTATTTGCGGACAAGAATAATGTACAGAAGAACGGAAAAATTGAGGTACTGTGAAACGACGATCAGCCTGGCTTAGCAAAGGTAAAGGCACGAGAGAGTCAATCCTGACGTGCTTAACAATGGAAGTAAATCTGAAGAATAATCAAGACACGTTCACATGGTCAACACTGAAAAATCGTTCGACAATCTAAAGTGTTACAAGATGAAAATTCTCAGAAAACCTACAAAGAAATCATAGTAATCCACGGATTACGATGTAAAGCCAAGTTGCCGTTTAACGTCGTTACCAAAAATGTCGAATAGTTATTGACCGATGTGCTTCAAAATTTTGTACGACACTAATAAACGTTCATACGGACACACAAAATAATTTTTTAAGAAATGTGGTATGTAAAAATAGCTTCATAAAGGAGGAAACTCTTTTACCAAAAAATCTTGAAACGTTCTAAACCTACTTACATCAATCTTTCAGACTTCAATAAAAGTTCGGACGACATAAACCATATATATTTTTAATATATACTATACAAGGGGGAAATTTTATTAGAAACAATAGTGGAAAACTTCCTAACCGATTTTTGCATAATACGCTAGTGATGTTCGGATGGGAATGGGCTACATCGTTTTAAAATGCGTAATATATAAATACGCAATTGGAAAAAAAACTTAGCACAAATACCTTGACAGACTTACGTCAAATCGATGTTCTTCAACGCTACATATTTTAAAAAAAAGTAATATATAAATACGTAATAGGGTAAAATTGTTGGCATAATTAACAATCCAACGGTCACAGAAAATATTTCTTTAAAAACTAATGTACTGATTTTCTTTTAAAACCAACTTCAAGAAGCAAACCTCTATTCCAAACTGTGATGTGAAAATGTGCATTTTCCTTCTCGCAGTCAATTTTTACTACGTTGACAGTATTTAAAACATTAGACAAATTTTCCGATTATTTTCTCTTATTAATATTTGATCTCTCCTGAATTATTTGATGCAACATTTATCGATTAATTCCAATTGGAAGTGTAATTTTTATCATTTCAGAGTTAATAACGCAACTGTAATAAAAATCCGGTCTTTGTGCATTGACTTGCTATCTCTGGAACTATTCAATCTACAATGCTGTGGTTTTCGGCTATTTATTCCTTGAATTCGAACTATGAGGTTGGATGCACTGTGTAAAGAAAAATGGCGGTATTGCACATGCATCTTGTGGGTTTACTTTGTGGGTGTAGTATTTTATAGGTGTTGTAACAGTAGTCTGAGATGAAGAGGTTAGCACAGGAAAAGAATTCGTGGAGGGCTGCATCAAACCAGTCAGTAGACAGACGACAAAAAAAAAAAAAAAAAAAAAACCAGTACTCCAAACCATTATGTTTACAGTTCAAGTTCTTATACCTCTTTCCAACATGACGAAATGAAAGAGTTCTTTCAAGAAGCGACGTTTCATGGAAGTCAACATACGACTGGATCTGAATCCAGAGCTGATTCTGAAATAAATGTTTCACAGACACACGATAAGGACAGACCTACTACTGCTTTGAGGAGGAAACTTGGAAAACATGAGGATTTATTTATTGACAAAGGAGATCATATAAATGGTTCAAATGGCTCTGAGCACTATGGGACTTAACATCTGAGGTCATCAGTCCCCTAGAACGTAGAACTACTTAAACCTAACTAACCTAAGGAGGCAGGATTCGAGCCTGCGAGCGTAGTGGTCGCGCGGTCCCCGACTGTAGCGCCAAGAACCGCTTGTCCACCCCGGCCGTCGTCATGTAAATACTTTGGGTTATTTTTAATTAGATCTGAGTATGTTAGGACAGATTTTACAAGATGCTGTATCATGTAAGGTTTGTGGTGTGTAAATTAGCATGTTTGAGGACACACCTGCAGTGACTCTACTAGCTAACAAACTTGTTGTTCAGTGCAAAGTTTGCACGCTCTCTACGTCACTTTGGACTTCTCAAAAGCGCATGACTGATTTGTTTGAGAGCAATGTTAGAGTCTTGTAGGTACAAAGGTAAATGATTGACTGTATCTCAAGTATTACGTGCGACGCTGAACTTGTTAAACCCACCAACCAGATGAAGTAAGTACACGGAAGTAATTGGTGACTCTGCCAAATCTGTTGCTGCTGCTTCTATGAAAGCCGCTGCTGAAGAAGCAGTGTAACTAAATAACACGACGGACTTATGTGTGGCAGTTGATGGTACATGGCAGAGGAGGGGCCACACATCTAAAAATGCCGTTGCAACTGTCACTAGTTTAGACACAGGTAAAATTTTAGACATGGAAGTGCTAACTAAATACTGCCATCAGTTTAAATCAGTTGAGAAAGAAACAAGTGAAAGCCATAAAAAAATTGTACCAAGAACTATGATTGAACTAGTGGGGGTATGGAGGCTGATGTAGTTGTCTCTAAGTTCAGACGCTCACAACAGGAGCCGGCCGCGGTGGTCTCGCGGTTCTAGGCGCGCAGTCCGGACCCGTGCGACTGCTGCGGTCGCAGGTTCGAATCCTGCCTCGGGCATGGATGTGTGTGATGTCCTTAGGTTAGTTAGGTTTAAGTAGTTCTAAGTTCTAGGGGACTAATGACCACAGCAGTTGAGTCCCATAGTGCTCAGAGCCATTTTTCACAACAGGAAAGAGGTGTGTGCTACACTGAGTACTTGAGGGATGGTGATTCGAAGGCCTTCAAAACAGTCGTGTAAAGCCAATCTTATGGAGAGAAGTATAATTTGAAGATTGAATGTGTGGGTCACGTTCAAAAACGGATAGGAACACGCCTTCGAAAATTGAAGCGGACAAATGGAAAACAGAAGTTACCGAACAGAAAGACTCTAAATGTTAAAGGAAGACTTACAGACAAAAACATTAATGAACTCCAGCAATATTATAGAATGGCAATAAGGAACAACACACATGACTAACAGGGAATGAAAGGAGCAGTGTGGGTCCATTGTTCCACAAATCATCCACTGATGATATAAATATACGTGGTTTTTGCCCAACTGGTAATGATTCATGGTGCAAGTACCGCAAAGCTCAGGTAGCGGTTACAGGGGAACAATTTTGGCACAAAAACAGCATACCATGTGCAGTGATGGAGGCAATTAAGCCAATATATTGAGAGATAGCTCATCCTGATCTCCTTTCCAAATATCTCCATGGTTGTACGCAAAACCCAAATGAGTCTGTCAATGTCATTTGGATCCGCATACCAAAAAAATTTCATTGTAGGCATGAACACTCTATGCTTGGGTGTTTTTGATGCTGTCACAACTTTTAATGATGACAATGTAGGAAGAATTAGGGTACTAGAGCAACGTGGTATCACTACAGAAGCCAACACAATGCAATCCTTGTGCGAATGGGTCGACTCAGGATCATGAAAGCGCAGCGTGCAGCAGAGGAAATGACTAAACAAGCAAGAGGCAAGGAAAGAAGGAAGTTTCTAGGTTTGCAGGATGATCAAGTACACGATTCAGATAATGCTGATTATGGGCCTGGTTGTTTCTAGGAGCTGGAATGGCTTCATATGAAAGTTAATATCAAATAAAGTGAAACTTCCTGGCAGATTGTGTGCCAGACCGAGACTCGAACTCGGGACCTTTGCCGTTCGCGGACAAGTACTCTACCAACGGAGCTACTCAGGCACGACTGACGCCCCGTCCTCACAGCTCTCCTTCTGCCAGTACCTTGTCTTCTACCTTCCAAACTTCACAGAAGCTCTCCTGCGAACCTTGCACAACTAGCACTCCTGAAAGAAAGGATACTGCGGAGACATGGCTTAGCCACAGCCTTGGTGATGTTTCCAGGACCAGATTTTCACTCTGCAGTGGATTAAAACTCAGTGCCGGACCGAGACTCGAACTCTGGAGGTCCCGAGTTCGAGTCTCGATCCGGCACACAGTTTTAACCTACCAGGAAGTTTCATATGAGAACGCACTCCGCTGTAGAGTGAAAATCTCATTCTGAATTCATCAAATAAAGTGTTTAAACTTGATTCCCCAGAAATGATATTTTTTAAAAAAATATTTGACTCGTTATCTCAAAAACTATTACAAATACGTATGTCTTATTTTACACTAGGTTTCCTCTTAGTATACTGCACCTGCTGGACAACCAAAACATCTTTACTTATAACGGTTTTATTTAGAGAAAGAACAAGGGAATATTCTTAAAACAATCAACATAATTTTTGAAAAATCGTAACTAATTATTTGTCTTTATATTCTAATCCTGGTTCAGTAATCAGAAAAAAGTGAAACTATTCTTCCTAAAAAATTTCAGATATCTATCTCGGAAAGGTTCTGAAAGAATGGGTCATTAATATTGCAAATTCAACACTGTAGGTATAGGACGTACGTACTCCCTTAACTTCGAGTACATGCTGACTCACGATAAGCTGGGGTTCCGGGTTCGATTCCCGGGCGAGTTGGGGATTTTCTCTGCCCGAGGACTGGGTGTTTTTTTGTTGTTATCATATCATCTTCTTCATCTTTCGTGACAGTGGCTAAATTGGACGGTGCAACATTGGACTGAGTAAGAATTGTGACTGTGTGTGGGCGCTGATGACCACGCAGTTGTTTCCCCACAAGCCAAACATCATCACTATAAGCTGACCAAAGCGTCCTCACTGCCAGGTGCAATAATATGTGGTCGACTGATAGTTTTAAACAACAATTGTATACAAAACTATGTGCTGTTTCCTCCCTTGCAGTCTTTTTTAACAGAATGTATTAATTACTTCTCAGCTTATGATCAGAATACTACCATGGGATCTGAATCGTCCGAAACTTTGAAATCCTACCAATTTGCAGATCGAAACTATGTGAAATATTGTCATTGAAGTAACTATCCTCACAAATCGAGCAGCAGGATAGGTCTCTCATATCCTATACATCTACATCTACATCTACATCTACATCTACATGACTACTCTGCAATTCACATTTAAGTGCTTGGCAGAGGGTTCATCGAACCACAATCATACTATCTCTCTACTATTCCACTCCCGAACAGCGAGCGGGAAAAACGAACACCTAAACCTTTCTGTTCGAGCTCTGATTTCTCTTATATTATTTTGATGATCATTCCTACCTATGTAGGTTGGGCTCAACAAAATATTTTCGCATTCGGAAGTGAAAGTTGGTGACTGAAATTTCGTAAGAAGGTCTCGCCGCGACGAAAAACGTCTATGCTGTAATGACTTCCATCCCAACTCGTGTATCATATCTGCCACACTCTCTCCCCTATAACGCGATAATACAAAACGAGCTGCCCTTCTTTGCACCCTTTCGATGTCCTCCGTCAATCCCACCTGGTAAGGATCCCACACCGCGCAGCAATATTCTAACAGAGGACGAACGAGTGTAGTGTAAGCTGTCTCTTTAGTGGACTTGTTGCATCTTCTAAGTGTCCTGCCAATGAAACGCAACCTTTGGCTCGCCTTCCCGACAATATTATCTATGTGGTCCTTCCAACTGAAGTTGTTTGTAATTTTAACACCCAGGTACTTAGTTGAATTGACAGCCTTGAGAATTGTACTATTTATCGAGTAATCGAATTCCAACGGATTTCTTTTGGAACTCATGTGGATCATCTCACACTTTTCGTTATTTAGCGTCAACTGCCACCTGACACACCATACAGCAATCTTTTCTAAATCGCTTTGCAGCTGATACTGGTCTTCGGATGACCTTACTAGACGGTAAATTACAGCATCATCTGCGAACAGTCTAAGAGAACTGCTCAGATTGTCACCCAGGTCATTTATATAGATCAGGAATAGTAGAGGTCCCAGGACGCTTCCCTGGGGAACACCTGATATCACTTCAGTTTTACTCGATGATTTGCCGTCTATTACTACGAACTGCGACCTTCCTGACAGGAAATCACGAATCCAGTCGCACAACTGAGACGATACCCCATAGCTCCGCAGCTTGATTAGAAGTCGCTTGTGAGGAACGGTGTCAAAAGCTTTCCGGTAATCTAGAAATACGGAATCAACTTGAGATCCCCTGTCGATAGCGGCCATTACTTCGTGCGAATAAAGAGCTAGCTGCGTTTCACAAGAGCGATGTTTTCTGAAGCCATGCTGATTACGTGTCAATAGATCGTTCCCTTCGAGGTGATTCATAATGTTTGAATACAGTATATGCTCCAAAACCCTACTGCAAACCGACGTCAATGATATAGGTCTGTAGTTAAATGGATTACTCCTACTACCCTTCTTGAACACTGGTGCGACCTGCGCAATTTTCCAATCTGTAGGTACAGATCTATCGGTGAGCGAGCGGTTGTATATGAGTGCTAAGTAGGGAGCTATAGTATCAGCGTAATCTGAAAGGAACCTAATCGGTATACAATCTGGACCTGAAGACTTGCCCGTATCAAGCGATTTGAGTTGCTTCGCAACCCCTAAGGTATCTACTTCTAAGAAACTCATGCTAGCAGATGTTCGTGTTTCAAATTCTGGAATGTTCTCAAAATGTTTACCCATTTGTTATTTATTTTAACCGAGGCGTAGCGTTGGCGAGAGCGGAGAGAAATGGAGATTATATATATATGAGAGAGAGAGAGAGAGGGGGGGGGGGGAAGTGGGCTAGGGTAAGCAAGATATAGAGAGGCAGGGGGGAGATGATAGATAGATATGGGAGAGAGTAGGAGATGAAAAAAAAATGGAGAGAGGTGAGGGAGAAGCAGGTTAGGTGAGATATTTAACTGCCATACGTATGTAGCAGTTGCCAAGTACTGCCAGGTTCACTAGTATACATAATGTACAACAACCAAGGGGGAATAACGCGATCGTTACACCAAGAACGACGTGCTGTGATTAAAGCAGCCCTTTACCCCTACTGTTCAGTATATACATAGAACAAGCAATGACGGAAATAAAAGGAAGGTTCAGGAGTGTGATTAACATTCACGATGAAAGGATTTCAATGATAACATTCATGACGACATTGCTATCCTCACTGAAAGTGGGGAAAATTTGTAGAACATACTGAACAGAATGAGAGCAAACCCCCTAGAAAAATGAAACCATTGAGAAGTGGCAGAAATGAAATCTGTGATAAACTTAACATCGAATTCTGCTTACTTGGTTGCAAAACTGCACATCACAAACGAAGCAAGAATAGATGCAGAAGATTATCACATGCAAAGATGGCATTCCTAGCAAAATAAATTTGAGGAAGAGAGTTCTGAGAATGTAAATTATGTGGAAGTGAATCATGGATTGTTCGAAAACCGTAAAGAATCAGAATCGAAGCGTTTGAATGTGTTGTTACGGAAGGACACTGAGCATAGTTGGATGGATAAGATAGGAAGCGAGGAAAGTCTCCACAGAATCGGCGATGGGACGAACATGCAGAAATCATTGACAACAACAAAGGACTGAACGTTCTGACATGTGTAAAGACAGCAAGTAATAAAGTATATATAGTACTTGAAAGAGCTGTAGATGGTAAAAGCTGTAGAGGAAGACCCTGGAATCTATCCAATAAATGGCACACGACGTTGGATTCATGTGCTATTTGAGATCAAGAGGTCAGCACAGGAGAGCAATTCACGCACGATGGGCCGCAGAAAACCAGCAAGAAGTCTGATTCCCCCCCAACCCCCCACCCCAAAAAAGAAAAATCTGTATATTCTTTATATCAATCTGTATGTGGTCAAAAATTAATATGCTTGTCTGTCTCACACTTTATTGTGCCACGCTACGAATAACAGGGAAAGTCACTTCCCCTCCTAGCATTGTATGTTTTAGTGTTACTGTTGGTCTAGGACTGCGACTCCCTGCTGACAGCAAACTTTTTAAGGAAGACAAGTACTTTGTGGCTGTTGTCAGTAACTACAACGGTTCACGGAGCCGTCTGACGAAGGTTCTACTACGCACACTTTCTTCGTCAAAGAATCAATGTAGCAGCCGTTATAATAAGCGAGTGAAAACAAGAAAAAGTAATCTACATTTCCGTCATTTACGTATCCAAAATCTGCTGTTATCCACAATATCATTTTGCTACCGCTTGTTCATATTCATCAATCGAGAAACAAAAATAAAACATCTCTCCGCTATCACTTACTAGATAGGTAGGTGGGGTGATGTGTTGGTGAAAGGTACCGTCCGTGATCGTCATTAAGAAAACATTCACGTTTTCAATTGTCCTAGCAGAAAACTGTATCGTGGTAGCCAAATGGGGAGATAAAGAACGATCCAACTAAGTTCAAGGTGAGTGACAGGAATGCGTCGCATCACACGCTGAATCAGTCCGATGCGTGCTCTAGAGGCCTGTAGACACGGTTAAAGCATGTCGCACGCCATCGGTCGAAAGTAAATCTCAGATGATGACAAACATGGAATTCGCACAATAGTAACAAAATGGGAAAATAAGGTAATTGCCTGAAAAGTAGAAGAATAGTGAGCTGATCGCAGACAGCCTCGAAATAACAATCAATTTTAATAGCTTCTACTATCGCAGCATACACTGGAGGAGTTAAAACTTTATAATTCCATGTCCCGCAGTTTCTAAGTAGTGCATGCAGTACGAACGTGATAAAATTAAACTGTATCCAACATCCTCAAAGAAGATTTCAGGGTTATTACCAGTTGATTTTGATGTTTTCTTCTAGTGGTTGTACCAAATTTGGTTCTTCCCCATGTATACTTAAGCAGTACATAAGTCATCATGGATCCCACGGGGAGTGGTGTTAGGCGTATGGAATGAATTCAACGATATGCGCTTAACTTATATGTAGTACAATAAAATGAAATGATTTATCATTGCAAAAGTCTCCTGTATTAGTGAATTCTGAAATAATCTAAATGTTATAGTTCTGTCATTATACAAAATAAACGAAAGTATAGAAAAGTGACCTATTCAATTTTGTTTGTAATTAATTATAAGCTGACGAAAACTGACAAAAAAAATTCGCAACACCAAAAAAAGTAATTAATGCAGAGTAAGGAAATTTCTGGAATGCATTTCTCTCGACAAAATATTTGTCATTAAAGTTGGAAGATCACAGGTTAATGTAAGCATGAGACACGCCATTGCAAATCTGAAATGCTCATACTTTAATGACTGGTGTAACCGCTACAATGTGGAATGCAAGCATGAAAACGTGCATGAATTGTGATGTACAGGTGCCGGATGTCAAATTGTGGGATGGAGTTCCATGCCTGTTGCACTTGGTTGCTCAATACAGAATCGGTTAATGCTGCTTCTGGATGACGCTGAAGTTGTCCGACGATTTTCCATATGTGCTCAATTGGAGACAGATCAGGTGATAGAGCAGGCCAAGGCAACAAGTCGACAGTCTGTAGAGCATGTTAGACTACAGCAGCGGTACGTGGGAGAGCGTTACCCTGTTGGAAAGTACCTCCGGGAAAGCTGTTCATAAATGGCAACACAACAGGTCGAATCAACAGAGTGACTTACATTTTTGCAGTAAGGGTGAGTGAGATAAGCATGGGAGTGCTCCTACTGTCACACGAAATCCCACTCCAGACCATAACCCCCGGATGGAGGTCCAGTGTGTCTAACACGCACAGAGGTTGGTTTCAGGCCCTCAGCTGGCCGCCTCGTAATCAACACAATGCCATCACTGTCACCGAAGCAATAGCAACTTTTATCACAAAACGCAACATACCCACAACCGACCCTCTAATGAGTTCTCACTTAACACTACTGAAGTCGCAAATAGCGATTGTTTTGGGTCACGCTACAGGGTCCCTGGCTCGGAGATGTCCTTGAAGTAACAGATCTGTAACAGTTCGTTGTGTCCATGTGGGGCCAACTGCTTCTCAGATCGCTGCTGCAGTTACAGGTCGATGCGCCGCCGACATACACGGAACACGATGTTCTTCCTTCTCGGTGATACCATCTCGGTAGTGCCACGTGGCCGTCTGGATACGTGTCTTCTTGCTATAGTACATTCTCGTGACCACCGCTGCTAGTAGTGATGTGTAGCGGCTACATTCCTACCAATTGTTCCTGCGGTAATGCAGAAGGAACATTCAGCTTTTCAGAGTGCTGTTACACGACCTCGTTAATACTCGGCGAGATGTTGCTAGTTGTTTCTTTATAGCCTTAAAGACATTCATGACTACCATCAACTCAGCACTTCCAAAGGTAACTGACGCTCACGAGCGTTACAGCGTGGATTTAAAGGAAGCCTGATCGGCATTGTCATAGTGGCACAACTGGCGTCACTATCATGCAACTGGCGGAAATTTGAGTCGACGTCCTCTTTCATATGTAGTAACATGTCTATCGTGTTTTGATTACGTTGCGATTTGTTTTTATTAGTGGATTTTGGGAGACGAAACTGCAATATAATTGTACAACAATATCAAATATTAACCAGTTGCCCCAGGAAGATAAAGGTCATGGGTTCAAGTCCTGGTCCGGCACGTAGTATTAATCTCTCATTACAGAAATCAGTTTCAAAAGATTACTTTCTCAAGACGCTGCTTTCACCTAGATAGATGCTTATAACAGTTTCCACAACGAAACTTTGTCACGAAACCTGGCAGAAAATCCAAAGGGATTCTGGTCGGATGTGAAGTATATTAGCGGCAAGAAACAATCAATGCCTTCTCTGCACGATAGCAATGGAGATACTATCGAAGACAGTGCTGCCAAAGCAGAGTTACTAAACACAGCCTTCCAGCCTTCCGAAATGCTTTCACAAAAGACGAAGAAGTAAATATTCCAGAATTCGAATCGAGAACAGCTTCCAATATGAGTAACGTAGAAGTAAATAACCTCGGAGTAGTGAAGCAACTTAAATCACTTAATAAAAGCAAGTCATCTGGTCCAGACTGTATATCAATTAGGTTCCTTTCAGAGTATGCTGATGCATTAGCTCCATACTTATATACTACCGGTTGCTCGACGAAAGATCCGTTCCCAAAGACTGGGAAGTTGCACAGGTCACACCTATATTCAAGAAAGGTAGTAGGAGTAACCCACTAAATTACTGACCCATATCATTAACGTCTATATGCAGCAGGATTTTAGAACATGTGTGTTCGAACATAATGAATTACCTCGAAGGAAACGACCTGTTGACACACAGTCAACATGGGTTTAGAAAACATCGTTCTTGTGAAACACAACTACCTCTATATTCACATGAAGTTTTCAGTGCTATTGACAAGGGATTTCAGATCGATTCCGTATTTCTGGATTTCCGGAAGGCTTTCGACACTGTACCTCACAAGCGGCACGTAGTGACATAGCCTACTTATGGAATATTGTCTCAGTCATGTGATTGGATCTGTGATGTCCCGTCAGAGAGGTCACAGTTCGTAGTAATTGACGGAAAGTCATCGAGTAAAACAGAAGTGATTTCTGGCGTTCCCCAAGGTAGTGTTATAGGCCCTTTGCTGTTCCTTACGTATATAAACGATTTGGGAGACAATCTGAGCAGTAGCCTTCGGTTGTTTGCAGAAGACGCTGTCGTTTATCGACTAATAAACTCATCAGAAGATTAAAACAAACTGCAAACGATTTAGAAGAAATATTGGAATGGTGCGAAAAGTGGCATTTGACCTTAAATAGCGAAAAGTGTGAGGTCATCCACATGAGTGCTAAAAGGAACTCGTTAAACTTCGGTTACACAATAAATCATTCTAATCTAAAATCCGTAAATTCAACTAAATTGCTAGGTATTACAACTGCGAACAAATTAAATTCGAAGGAACACAGATAAATTTGTGGCCAAGACAAACTAAAGACTGCGTTTTATTGGCAGGACACTTAGAAAATGTAACAGACCGACTAAAGAAACTTTACACTACGCTTGTCCGTCCTCTTTTAGATACTGTTGAGCGGTGTGAGATCTTTACCGGATAGGACTAACGAAGTACATCGAAAAAGTTCAATGAAAGGCAGCACGTTTCGTATTACCGCGAAATATGGGAGAGAGTGTCACAGAAATGATACAGTATTTGGGCTGGACATCATTAAAAGAAAGGCGTTTTTCGTTGCGACGGAATCTTCTCACGAAATTCCAATCGCCAACTTTCTCCTTCGAATGCGAAAATATTTTGTTGACACCGACCTACATAGGGAGGAACGATCACCAAGATAAAATAAGGGAAGTCAGAGCTCGTATGGAAAGGTATAGGTGTTCATTCTTTCCGCGCGCTTTATGAGACTGGAATAACAGAATTGTGAAGGTGGTTCGATGAACCCTCTGCTAGGCACTTAAATGTGATTTGCGGAGTGTCGATGTAGATGTAGATATACCAGAACCAAAAAATAAAAATTACGCGCACCGGTAGTATTTTGTGCTTTCATAACACATTGCGTCAGCCATGAGATCGGAGTTAAAATAATATTGTCAACAAAGCTCGTTCAGGGGCTTCGACGGCTACGTACCGAATTTTCATAGGACTATGAGGTGTTATTTATTCCAAAGAAAGTGTGTTCCCTTTCAGCTGTATTGTTTTATTTTATTTTGATATTTATCTCTGTGTTGTACTGATTTCAAAACTGTGTTGTCTCTTCTTCAGGTATACGTTGGGCGTGCTTCATGAATCTAACGCCGTAAGTACTGTAACTGTCTTTCCATAAAACGAGGCACCTACAATTCTTCTACCAGACAATTAGATAATTCTTTTCCAACACCCCCTACTCTGTTTCGAGCAGTTTTTTTTCTGTTGAACAGTATCTCCATATTTTATTATTGTTAAAATTCATGTTAGATCTGTAATAGAACATTATTTCAGATATATTAATTCTATTCCATGAAGCTTCGGGAATTCAGACGGATAACGTCGACTTCTTGCGACGATATTTTAGCTGGCAACCATTTAGCCATCTTTAGGTGAGTGTTTTGCACTAAAGATTTCTAATTGACACCTTTATGCAAAGAATTGGAGCGAAGACGCATACGCGAATACAGCCATTACATGAGCCACCTTTGTCGAGTTAAGCACCCTCTCCGAATATTGTTCCATCTATGGCCACAGGCGCATGTGTAATGTTGTGCAACATGAGCGCTCTTTGTCGAAATGCGCACTCGTGGAGTTAAAATTCAGATGTGAAAATTGATAAAATTAAATGTCGTTGGAAGCGTCATGGTCTTTTTGTGAACTAGTTGTCTCCAGTGTAAAACGCG
This sequence comes from Schistocerca gregaria, assembly GCF_023897955.1. Classification (NCBI taxonomy): domain Eukaryota; kingdom Metazoa; phylum Arthropoda; class Insecta; order Orthoptera; family Acrididae; genus Schistocerca; species Schistocerca gregaria. Next base: position 349,070,459 of record NC_064922.1, on the reverse strand, counting down.
CACTTGAAGATGGTTGAATGGTTGTCAGCAGATATATCGTAACAAGAAGTCGACGTTTTCCGGCTGCAATCCCGAAACGTGATGGAATATTCTTTACGAAAGGAAAATTTCACGTGTCACATATTCATTATAGTTAATGGCACTTAAATATAATGCATGTCATGGACTTCTTTCGACATCTCAGAGACTCCTACTCATGTCACCCAGTAAATGAGATGACAGGAAATTTCGAAATGCCCGGCAGTTAGTCGCTCTCCACGTGCCTTTCCCTGTCGCCCATCGTTTGTGTGTATAGTGAACATCACCCGTCAGCCTCTTCATCTTTAGGGAGCCTGACTCCTCCAATATTGGCTCAGATTTATTCTGTTTTCCCGCCAGCGCCACCCAGCCATTCCTCTCCGCGGAGATCCAGCGGCATCCCGGATAAATGGGCGCAGGAACCACCCCGCGTGTTTTGCTGGGGAGCCCATAAGCCCGGAGGCTGTCAATAAACAGCTTCTCAAAAACAAAGCCCGGCCGACAGCCTGGTGTGTGCGTGCGGCGCTGCCTTTCGACCGGACAGCCAGCCAGAGCATTAGGAGGCGCTTGCGTTAATGCGCCTTGCTCTCTAATTGACACCGATTAACTCTAACGCTGTTCGCCAATGAAACTGAATTTCCGATGAAAACTACATTAGCTCAGACTCGAAGCCTTAAATCTCCATTCAGCTAGCTACTGCCCCATTAAGCCACACAGTAAGCAGAAAACCTTGGTCTGTATGTACGGGGGTTGAAATTTTAATAGTGGCCACTATTTAATTTACAGGCGTACAAATTAGATACGTGTTTCAGAGTTTTAGTGGCATTCAAAGTAGTAACCAGCATTGTGTATAACCCGTTGCCAGCGATGTGGAAGTCGTAGGATACTCTTAGAAGTGCCAGTTGTGTTGACAGTTCGAGGAGGAGGATATTGATATTTAACGTCCCGACGACATCGAGTTCATTAGAGACGGAGCCCAAGCTCGGATTAGGGAAGGACGGGAAATCGGCCGTGCCCTTTCAAAGGAACCATCACGCCATTTGCCTGAAGTGAATTAGGGAAATTACGGAAAACCTAAATCAGGATGGCCGGACGCAGAAATGAACCGTGCAGTGGGCTAACCACTGCGCTACCTCACTTCGTTTCACAGTACGAGCGGAAAGGTCTATTGCTCGACGAATCTGTAGGAGTTCTGAAGCGAATGCCGTGTAGTGTGTCCTTCAGTTTAGAAATAGATTTGAACTCAAGAGGGCTTAAGGGAGTGCAGAAATGATGACACTTTCTGCTGGTCCTGGCCATCATTTTGCAGGACATTAATTACTTTTGAATACATTATGGGAGCGGCATTGATCAATGTGTTACAAATATTTGCTATTAAAAACAGTCTTGATCACGATTTATTTATCAAGGTGATCGGTTTCGACCACTGCTGTGGTCATCTTCAGACAATTGAGTAGGTACCTCTTTCTGTTGGAAGATTCTCCAACAGAAAGTGGTTCCTACTCAATGGTCTGAAGGTGACCACAGCAGTAGTCGAAACCGGTCACCTTGATATATAAATCGTGATCAAGACTGTTTTTTAATAGTAAATATTTGCAGGACATTGCTCAAGCACTTACAGTGCAAGCTGTTACTGATTTGTTTGACTGATGGGGCTGCTAAGTGCTATACCACCTACTTCACTCCCCTGACTGAAGCCCTCGTGAGTTCAGCTCGATTTCTAAACTGAAGGGAACACTTCACGGCATTCGTTTCGGAACTGCTGCAAACTCGTCAGACAATAGACGGCGCCGCTCGAACTGTCAACACAACTGGTTCTGCTAAGTGTATCCTACGACTTTCACATCGCCGGCGTCGGGTTATACACAATGCTGCTAACTACTGTGAAAATGTGTAAACCTTAGAAACACGTGTCTATTTTATACGAGCTGTAAATAAATAGTTGCCACTATTAAATGTCCAACCCTCATAATTACATCGGCACCACGTTAAACGTTTAACCAGCTTTTTTCGATTGTCGCGTACAACAGTTACATCATTGATAAGCAAATATCAACGATGTCGTGTACGTCCATGACGCATGGTACGTTGAAACACGGCTATGAGTATTTGATTATCAGTAAAGCTGCTGGTCGTTATTCCTGTGATAAAAAGCCTGTAAGATCTATGTGTGTACTTCGCAAGCCATCGCACGAGGTGTGACAGACGGTGCATAGCATATTAGGTTATACACCTCAGTATCACTGCTGTTCCAGTCTCGTAAGGTACATGACCATATGGAGTCCGTACCTCTCTGTGTTGCTCTGGTTTCCTTTAATACTGGCTTAGTGATTATTACGAGGACGTATTTGAGGATCTAATACCATTATTTATTAGTTCTGAAACGTGGACTCTCAGAATTTTACAAAGCATTCGGTAATTAATTATTGTGCTCAAAAGTGTTTGCCCGAACTAAATTACGATCCGCCTGATTTGCACGCAGCCAACTTCCTTGTGGGTAATCTACTCTCTTTTTTGGCGTTGTAGTATCGTCCAATTCATATTTTGAAGTTGGCGTACTTATGATTTCTTCCTATATAACTTACGAAGATGACCGTTTAAATTGTTGACACTGGTAACGTGAACGAAATAAACGTTTTCGTGTCCAGCTGACGACTGACTTTTAATCGCAGTTGACAGCCGTCCGATTACACAAAACGATCAGTTCGTGAGACCCCTAGGGAAAACATTAGTAAATGAGATGGTTTTGGTTGCATCACAACCCGTGAAGCAAGTAAACGCTTTTATTTTTTGCACTTTTATTTATTTGTAAAATGATGTGTACACAGCACAGTCACTCATCGCAGAATATCACCTCGTCCTTTAGTCTTAACACATAATATATTACCAAGACTTACATTATAACGATGTCTAGACGTAATACACAATGGTTAAGCAACAGATGCGCTTGCGGACGCAGAATAAGACCGGATGGTCTCGCACAGTATTAATGCCTTTCAAATAACGAAGGCTCGCGGAGGAAATTTTCTAAAGCTCTTATTGTATTCCTTATGTGTTAGTCTTATCGACAGTAACAGCTACGGCAAACCAATTCTGACCGCCATCAGTATCGTCTGACGTTAGGGCGACGTCAAACTTAAGCCACTGCAAGACCATGAAATACTTAGTTCTGAGTAGCGGCGAGCGCACAATTATTAGAAACTAGATGCCGTCATGACTTGTTCATGGTGTCTATAGGTAGTGTCCTAGCGCCTGTAAACAGCTTTGTAATGCAGGGATAGCTTCCTATATTGTTTAGACTACTGCTGCTTACCAGCAATTACACTGCCTGACAAAAAAAAAAAGGGAAGCAGTAAGAAGACATGGCCAAATGTCAATATAACATGGTACACTTACGCACCTTCGTCGGGTACGTAGACGACTGGAGTTTTAATTCTGTCATGTAGAACAACCACCAGAGTGTATTACTGTTGATCGTCCTTACCGCTGTTGTCAGACCTGATGGGACATAGGAGAGATGCGAACAGAACAGCGTCAGCTCTTGAGTGAAGAGCACGGAGATAAAACGTAGTGGTGTGAGACAGCGTTATCAGCACCAGAGAGAAAGTGGAAGGGGTCCCATTGTAAATCTCCATTTGGGTAGCTGGTCAAATCGTGCAGTAACCAGATCTGCGGAGAGGGTTCGGATGTGACAGTAGTCCGAAGCTGGACTGCTTGGGAACGTCAGGATAGGCATACGTGTCGTAAGATTCCGGTCAACCACACCTAACACCTCAAGGGACGAACGCCGTTTGCACAAGCCTTCAAGTGGAGAAGCAAGTACCCTCTCAACTTCATCGTGGTTGGTCTGTTAAACAAAATAAAATTTCGAATCTAAAAAAGTTTTCTGTTGTCAGACTTTCTACTTACTGCGACTTTCGCCTTTCTACTCCAGGAAAGCGACACGTTAAACGTGGATTACGAACCATACTGAAATACCATGACTTTCACTTGGCATTACCACCCACAACGAACTACCATTAATCCCGAAGATCATCCAACTCTTTTGGCTTGGCCTTCTTTTTGTCGTAACAAAGGATGCGCCACATTCGATAAAGTTCTGACTACCTGAAATTTGATTACAGCCTGGTCAATACATTCATTTCGTGTCTGACAAACACCATTGACTAGCATGCCGGGATTGTTCCTTTGGAAGCGCATGGCCGACTTCCTTCCCCGTCCTTCCCTAATCCGGTGAGACCGATGACCTTGCTGTCTGGTCTCCTTCCCCAACCAATCAAACCCAACTATTGACCAGCGGTCTCGGCTATACAACAAGTACTTTCGATATGATTTTGTAATCACTGGAACGAAGTATGACAACGGCCATCAACACACAGTGGCAACCTGTAGCAGGTGGAAATTTCTTCGGGAGGTGTCGTAATCCACCTGCGCTGACCTGGTGATGTATACGTTAGTAGTTTAGTGGCAAACCTAGCCCAATGTGAACGCAAAGCCCAAATATCTAGCGTACTTCTTTCATAATCTGAAATGTCCCTTTTGGAAATTTAAAATTACTGTGCTAGAAAATTTCTACGTTATTTGATTTACAAACAGCTGAGCAAAACTCATCGTACTGAAACAGTTTTCTCTTTACTTATTCTGATCATAACTAAACTGACAATTTTAGCGCAACGCAATCTGACTTCCAAAAATCCCTACAAAAGAATGGCCCTGACTGACAATAACCTATAGCTTTCATGAATCACTTACCTCACAAAAATCTTCGTTACTCGAACTACTGCAATACAGCGAGCGCCAATACTGCCAGCTAAATGAAAGATTCTAACTACTGAAGGCACTAACTACAGATAGGCATAGTTAGCAAATGATAGATTTTGATAGAGAACAAACAATGTATTTACCTTAATACCATATATGTGAGATCCATATTGACAAATTTTCTTTTTCTGGCGGACACGTCCAGAGCATCCGTTGTCATGACTCTGGCATCTCTCTCTCTCCTCATCCACCACTGCTGGTGTCTCACTTCCAATTGCACAACGCTATGCGCTGTTCACGTCCCACTGCCCAACACTGGACAAGCGAATATTCGAACAATGAGTCCAACTGGCCACAGACTGCACAATGCACAGTCAGTGATTTTCATACAAAGCACTACGTGGCGTTACCAACATAAAAACGTTAACAGCCTACTTACAAAGCGCCCATGCTCCCCACAACAAATTTTACTTATTGTTTTGCGCAGTGGCCAAGACTAAATTTCCTAATTTCTTTATATTAACGCTAATAAATATATCAGATGCACGCAATGACTGGTACATTGTTGGTCAAAAGCAAAAATTGTACTCAAAGGCAGTCCTGATCATTCATCACAGTAGTAATTGCAATTTTTTTCTCAAAGTCTGAGTAGTGGATTTCCATGCAATCTTGAAGAAGTAGTGTTGACCTAATTGAAAGAAAGTGTTGACTCTTGACATGCAGACAGGTAATGAGTCACAACAGAGCAAGCCCACAGCAGAGGCAGTTGAAGTTTTGATTGATATTGGTAGGTAGATCATCACAGACCAGACCCCACAATATTTCTTGTAGAGATTATGGTATTGGTGGGGCACCAGAAGTGCAGACCCACTGCAGTCCTTGTAGAAATAATGGTACTGGTGGTCCATCAAAGGTGCAGGCCAACAGTAGTCCTTACAGAGAGGGTCATCAGCCATCTGTTACGACTGTGCGACTTAATCACCATCGAAGTGTCTTGCGGACAATATAGCAAGTCCATGAACCACCAATTGTGCACTCACAATTTTTTTTGAAATGTCCTTAAAACCAGCAATGTTGTTAACTTGTCTTGCTGAATTATCAACACATGTGCGAGCACTAAAAGTCACTTTTTTTTCTTCTCACATTTTGTGCATATACTATGACCAACAGGAATGTGTGCACTGAAATGAATCCCTACAAGTTACTCTATTTAATAAACTGGTGTCAATTACAATTTTATAACACGAGAATACAATTACAAAGGTACAGAAAACATCATTAAAGAACATAATAATACTGATAACTTTTGCAGTAATATGGGTTTTACGAAAGAATAGAAATAATCATATACATCAGTGCTAGAGTAATTACGACGTAAGTAAACAAATAAAACAATGGGAATAGTTTTAGAAACATTAGCTTCACACACGGAAATTATATTTGAGGATAACAGTATTCCTGATCAAAGTGAATGTAGCTGAGTATTAGAAAGATTCTTTAATACAACTATCAGATAAACACAATGACAGCAAGAACACAAATACACAAGGGTACACTAACACATAGCGGAATAACACATAGCGGAATAACACAAAAGGAAAGGACAGGGTTTATTTTCAGTGTGACATTTGGTACTGCAGTATTTATAGTATTTGATTTGCAAAAAAAAATTTTCTTTACTTCTCAGAGATCTCCCTTCTTTCATCATTTGTTTCCAAGAAAATCCTACCTAAACCTGTTGTCCCTAAACCTTACATTTTGTTCATATACTCTTTCAAAATTATTATTTTTCATTATACACTACTTGTTTGGCCAAACATTTTTCTTACAGCTTATCAGTGCATTTCTTCCAATTCATCACAACTCATTCTCTTACATAGCCTACCCCTTCTTCAGCTAACTTAAATCTGCTGAGCTCAGATGTATAAACTAAGGGACAAGGCAATGCAACAGCACAGAATAATTAACACAAACAGCAAGAACAAAAAAATGCTAATTCGCAAAGAAAGCAGCAGTTCATCTAAATGAGCAGAGCAAGTGAAACATTACAAATAATATGAGCCAATGTGCAGCAACAAGAAAAACTGGCTTAATACAACGTAAAATTCAGTAGGACAGTACCTGACAAACAGCAGCAGAAAATGCAATAACTTATACCCAAACATGATAAAACTCAAGCAGAAAAAAATACTACAGTCAAGATAAGAAATGTCCAATACCCATGTCAGATCTTAAGACTGGAGTGATGCATCACAATAACTTACTCTACCAAACAAGTTACCAACTCATTGAAAAAAATTATGTATGCAATTCCTGTGAAGGGAAATGTCTATTTCTGCTCCCCCATTTTTTTTCGAGAAAGTAGGTTATAAAATTATTGTTTAATGCGTCTGTAGACAGGAAATAGTGACATTACTACATTTATTATATTTTATTTTAAACAATGCTGCAATGCAACTAGAAACTAGATATTAAACAAAATGAGCAAATATATACACTCCTGGAAATTGAAATAAGAACACCGTGAATTCATTGTCCCAGGAAGGGGAAACTTTATTGACACATTCCTGGGGTCAGATACATCACGTGATCACACTGACAGAACCACAGGCACATAGACACAAGCAACAGAGCATGCACAATGTCGGCACTAGTGCAGTGTATATCCACCTTTCGCAGCAATGCAGGCTGCTATTCTCCCATGGAGACGATCGTAGAGATGCTGGATGTAGTCCTGTGAAACGGCTTGCCATGCCATTTCCACCTGGCGCCTCAGTTGGACCAGCGTTCGTGCTGGACGTGCAGACCGCGTGAGACGACGCTTCATCCAGTCCCAAACATGCTCAATGGGGGACAGATACGGAGATCTTGCTGGCCAGGGTAGTTGACTTCTAGAGCACGTTGGGTGGCACGGGATACATGCGGACGTGCATTGTCCTGTTGGAACAGCAAGTTCCCTTGCCGGTCTAGGAATGGTAGAACGATGGGTTCGAAGACGGTTTGGATGTACCGTGCACTATTCAGTGTCCCCTCGACTATCACCAGAGGTGTACGGCCAGTGTAGGAGATCGCTCCCCACACCATGATGCCGGGTGTTGGCCCTGTGTGCCTCGGGCGTATGCAGTCCTGATTGTGGCGCTCACCTGCACGGCGCCAAACACGCATACGACCATCATTGGCACCAAGGCAGAAGCGACTCTCATCGCTGAAGACGACACGTCTCCATTCGTCCCTCCATTCACGCCTGTCGCGACACCACTGGAGGCGGGCTGCACGATGTTGGGGCGTGAGCGGAAGACGGCCTAACGGTGTGCGGGACCGTAGCCCAGCTTCATGGAGACGGTTGCGAATGGTCCTCGCCGATACCCCAGGAGCAACAGTGTCCCTAATTTGCTGGGAAGTGGCGGTGCGGTCCCCTACGGCACTGCGTATGATCCTACGGTCTTGGCGTGCATCCGTGCGTCGCTGCGGTCCGGTCCCAGGTCGACGGGCACGTGCACCTTCCGCCGATCACTGGCGACAACATCGATGTACTGTGGAGACCGCACGCCCCACGTGTTGAGCAATTCGGCGGTACGTCCACCCGGCCTCCCGCATGCCCACTATACGCCCTCGCTCAAAGTCCGTCAACTGCACATACGGTTCACGTCCACGCTGTCGCGGCATGCTACCAGTGTTAAAGACTGCGATGGAGCTCCGTATGCCACGGCAAACTGGCTGACACTGACGGCGGCGGTGCACAAATGCTGCGCAGCTAGCGCCATTCGACGGCCAACACCGCGGTTCCTAGTGTGTCCGCTGTGCCTTGCATGTGATCATTGCTTGTACAGCCCTCTCGCAGTGTCCGGAGCAAGTATGGTGGGTCTGACACACCGGTGTCAAAGTGTTCTTTTTCCATTTCCAGCAAAGCATGGAACGTCATTCAGTGACCATATGGCATCTCCTAAAGTAGTTAAATAATCTCTCAACTAGAAAAAAATAGACTTAAAATAATTCTCATCATTTCACTAGGCATTTCATAAATATCAGAAATTACTAGCTCCAAATTGTAACCATATATCTTCACGTATGGGCGTGTCGTATTTGCGATGCTTTCTACAAATAAATGTCAATAGTGAGGTTAATGGCCTATTATTTTCTCCACGTAATGGCTTTTTTCCAGGCGACTGTCGTGCAGCTGGACGCCCACAGCACATTACGTCAATGTCACTTACCTCACATACCGAAATATTTACGACAGCAGTTTCTGCTACAGTGACAGTCTCTTATATACAGGGTGGTCCATTGGCAGTGACCGGGCCAAATATCTCACGAAATAAACATCAAACGAGAAAACTAGAAAGAACGAAACTCGTCTAGCTTGAAGGGGGAAGCGAGTTGGCGCTATGTTTGGTCCACTAGATGGCATTACCATAGGTCAAACGGATATCAACAGCGTTTTTATTTAAAAATAGGAACCCCCTTTTTTATTATATATTCGTGTAGTATATAAAGAAATAGGAATATTTTAATTCGGCCACTTTTTGCCTTGTGATAGATGGCGCTGTAATAGTCAAAAATATGGCTCACAATTTTAGATGAACAGTCCCTCAATAGCTTCAATGCCGTTTTTGCAACGTCCTGCCACAATAACATGTCATAAATGTGCAGGCAATTTGATTAAGCAAATGCGGATGAGTTCAGAGGGGCTGTACATGTTGGACAGGTACTGATTTTTGTGCAACATGTCTTCAAAATATTTAACAAGACTGAAGAATCCGAATTCTCCAAAGTGTTTTATCATTATAATGCTATGTTTTACTCGGTCTTAAGTAGCTTTAGACCAATATGCTGAGAGGAAGGCATGATGAAATTCTCCTTCACTGTGACAATCGCGAATGGTCGAACGTATTCTTACAGCAGGTTCATTTTCTAAGTAGCCACATATAAATTCCAGTCTGTTCTCTTATGACCAGTTGGCAGGAAAAGAATGAGAGAATTGATGAAGCCACGCTTGTGGATGAATGTCGTTACCAGAATTCTTAAATGTTTTGAATTTACGTGTAGTAATGAGCAGCTTATAGTCAAAATCATCACGTCGCTGAGTCGCATATCGATCACTGTTACTTCGTGTCTGCGGTTCCATCTCAAAATTCGGCGCGCCTTGCCAATTTATTTCATTAATTCCGAAGTGTCCTGTGTTATTTTGTGGCTTTTCCGTATTTCTATGTCCCTCTTCCCGTGTTGGAGCGCCAGCCGCCTCTGAACTATGAGTTTATTGTGTTACCTGAGTCAACTGATATTGTACTTCCCGGATTTCTCTTTTGTACTGTGTATTGATGTGATTCTGATTTCGTCTGAATTTTGTAACTTGTTCATACACTTCTGTGTCAGTGAAGGCTACCGGTTTGTCTCATTCAGATCATCATCTACCTTTGTAGGTAAGTTAGTAAACTGATCCGAATGTTCGGGAACTTTCTCGAATAATGAACTGATTTCCTCATTGTGTTTTTCTGAACCACGTTTTAGAGCATCTACTCTGTCCTTTAAGTTTTCCATAGTTTTTGCAAGTTGTGTATCCGAATCGGTAGATGCAACTGAACCAGTTTTAGCTTGCAAGGTGTAGTGATTTTCATGAACAATAGTTTGCAGTTTTTTATAGCTGCTTCGTGATTCTGTAATGCATTTTCATGGCGCAAAAAAATAGGTTGAAAATTGTCATAAATTTGTGTTTTTACGTCATTACTAACTTTTTGACATTTCGATTCGATGTTAAATAACTCTGCAATTAAACTTTCACATTTTTGCTCAAGCGTGGTGTCTATCTTTTGAAGCTGATGATGTGTTTGTCTCTGATTTTATTTCATTTGTTGCATTAATTGCAATAATAATGTATTAGTGTCTGGAATCTGTTCCTCAATGCTTTTCGGCAGTGTATTTGCACCGGCAAAATTCGCTTTTTGAAAAGCAGAAAATGTGTCTTGGCTTAATTGAGTAAAGGGTGAGGACGCAAAACCTGCATCTATGCTATTTGCAAGATTGTGTCCTGTGATTTCGGGTTCCTGGGGAGAGCAGTTGCCGACAGATCGATCCACAATACTATCTTGTTCAATAGCTGTTTCACTGTCAACACGATTACTTATGCCTGGCCATTTCCCTGTGCACAATTACCAAATTGCTTGGTTGAACATTAGTTAATTCATTACACGGTGGTGCTAACACACTATTCTCGTCTTCACTGTCCTTTTTCAGTTTACTTTGGAGTCTAGTACTACGTTTTGCACAGGTCATAATTGTCACAATATTTCACACGATAACACAGGAAAGCATAATTTGAAGAGCAAAATAAAAAAAAACACATTAAAATAGCACTAAAAATAATATCCAGTTAATTGGAAGCGCTGCTACGAAATACTTCGTGCAAGTCTACATGCATGCCACAGATGTTTTACAGTACAACAATGAAAAACTACAATTACAAAGAAAATTCTCTGTACAATTACGTGCTACCAACAAACAGTAACTACACTAATTACTCAAACTACAAGAAGAAATCAGAAAATTCCAGTGAGGTATCCTCGGCTAAGGGTCGACATATGAAACGTCCCCTTTGGAAAATTATAATTACTGTGCTGGGAAACTTCTACGTTATTTGATTTAAAAACTGCTGAGCAAACTCAAGGTACTCCAACAGTTTTCCGTTACTCGAACTAGTGCAATACAGCGAGCGCCAATACTGCCAACTAAATAAAAGATTCTAACTACTGATGGCACTATCTACTGATAGGCATAGTCAGCAAATGAAAGTTTTTGATAGAGAACAAACAATGTATTTACCTTAATAGCATTCAAAAGGCATAATATATACCTCAGTTCATGACATCTATTTTAACAAGTTTCCTTTTTCTGGCGGACACACGTCCAGATCGTCCGCTCTCCAAACTGTGGCATCTCTCTCTCCACATCCACCACTGCTGGCGGGTCACCTACAACTGCGCAACGCTACGCGCTTTTCACATCTAACTGCCCAACACTGCACAAGGAAATATTCCAACAATGAGTCCAACCACCCACAGAATGCACACATCACAGTGAGTGATTTTCATATAGAGCGCTACGTGGCGTTACCAACGTAGAAAAAAAAAGGTTCAAATGGCTCTGAGCAGTATGCGACTTAACTCCTGATGTCAGTCGCCTATAACTTAGAACTAATTAAACTTAACTAACCTAACTACATCACACAAATACATGCTCCAGGTAGGATACGAACCTGCGACCGTAGCGGTCGCTCGGTTCCAGACTGTAGCGCCTAGAATCGCATGGCGACTCTGGCCGGCCGCCAACATAAAAACCTAACAGCCTACTTACAAATCTTTAAGCCACTTTTCTACTGAAATAATATCCGTCGTATGGGCGTGGAGTAATGGTTATGGTCTAACAGCTACCTCTTAATCCTGTAGTGGGAAATTACCACTAAAAGGAGGGAGAAGCAGCCGTGGTCAATGGCATGACGATGAAAAAGCTAATGGAATCCACTGCAGTAATGACATATGTGGTCCAGTCACATGAAAGTGACCACTGCCTATCTTCGACATAAGCGTGCACTAAACACTCACAGACGGCAGGTGGCAGCACTAGCGTGTCGGAGGGACGCGGAAAAGAGTACAGCCGTTGTCGTAATGCGGAAACTGAGTCACTTACCTGATATCCAAAAGGGCACGGTCTTTGGCTTTGGGGCTAAGCGTTGAACCATTCCCATACGGGTAAGTTTGTAAACTGTTCGATTGCCGTCGTCGTTAAAGCATACCGTGCATGGCAAAATGCTGCTATCCAAAACCAGCACCGAAGAAAATTGAGCAACTGACCAGCCAGATGAGCCAAGGGGCTAGAAATAGTGTCTACTCAACGACCATTCATAGCGTGCAGCTGCATAAGGGCCTCCGTAGCAGGCGTCTGGTTCATGCCCCATGGTGACTGATGTTCATCGGCGAAGAAGGCTGGAATTTGCACACCAATACCATAACTGGACGTTCGCTGAGTTGCGCCAACCGCCCTTTTCAGATGACAGACCATAATTTGCGTGTGTGGCGTGAAACGTCTGAAAGCAAACACACTGCAAACAATCGCCGGAAGTGTGCAGGCGGGAGGAGAGAGCTTTATGGTTTAAGGACTGTTTTAGCGGCGTTCCATAGGTGATGCCGTCATTCTGGAAGGCACGGGGGATCACTGCGTTTTTGGATGTACCGTTGTGGGCCATGTCCTCTCCTACATGCAGTTTGTATTTCCTCGACACGATGACATCTACTAGCGGGACGTCACGCAGCTCGCAGTGTACGTGCATAGTTCGAACAGCCCCGGGATGAGTTTAGTGTACTCCTCTGGCCACCAAACCCCCCTGATTTAAGAGGGGTATAACGTCAAACGGGCCGACTTGGAGCAGGAGAGGCACCACAGAACATTTTAATTTCCACTATCTATACTTTTACAAGTTAATTCATAAAATGTTGAAAGCATGACCAGGAAGCGTTCAGGATTCATACTCATAGCAGTGGAAGTTCAAACCGTAACAATTTTTTTACATGTGAAATTTCGTTATTTTTTTACTTACTATTAGCTTTATTTGTTGCTATAGGTACACTTATTCCTAAGTAAGAGAGATTCTTCGAGGAATTTTGCACAGCATACAAACCACAGTTACAGGTGTATGAAACTCTAGAATTTAATTTATTTATGAAAAAATGAATGAACTGTTACATTTTAAACTTCATGTTTAGGAAAAAAAAATCTAAAATTTATAGTTAATTATCTAAATTTTTATCACAATTTTTTAATAGATTTGGAAAATTCTAGAGTTTGATACACCTATAAGAACTGTCTGTAAGCTGGGCAAAATTCATCGAAGAGTCTCTCTTAGGAAGAAAATTTTACCTACAGCAAAAAATGCAGCCAGTAGTAAGTGAAAAAATGATGAAATTTCACTTGTAAAAAAAGGTATTTTGCTACGTTTTTGAACTCCCGCTGCTATGAGTGAGTCCTCAATCCCTCCTGGTCAATGAATTTATTTGTAAAAGTATAGACAGTGGAAATTAAAATGTCCCCTGAAGCCACTCCTGCTCCAGGTCGGCCCGTTTGCGTCCTCCCCCTTAAACTCAGTCTAGAGCATGTGGGACCACCTAGATCGGGCTGTTCGTAGAAAGATCGTAACGCAGGTGACCACTGCAGCACAGCTCCATATCCTTGTTAGTACTTCTCAGAACTTCACGGCTCGCAGTGCAAAAGATGGTTATTCAGGCTTTTGACAGGTGATCACATTAACGTAACTGTATAGTGTTACGATCTATTGACACGTAATAAGCATGGCTTCAGAAAACATCGCTCTTGTGCAACGCAGCTAGCTCTTTATTCGCACGAAGTAATGGCCGCTATCGACAGGGGATCTCAAGTTGATTCCGTATTTCTAGATTTCCGGAAAGCTTTTGACACCGTTGCTCACAAGCGACTTCTAATCAAGTTGCGGAGCTATGGGGTATCGTCTCAGTTGTGCGACTGGATTCGTGATTTCCTGTCAGGAAGGTCGCAGTTCGTAGTAATAGACGGCAAATCATCGAGTAAAACTGAAGTGATATCAGGTGTTCCGCAGGGAAGCGTCCTGGGACCTCTACTGTTCCTGATCTATATAAATGACCTGGGTGACAATCTGAGCAGTTCTCTTAGACTGTTCGCAGATGATGCTGTAATTTACCGTCTAGTAAGGTCATCCGAAGACCAGTATCAGCTGCAAAGCGATTTAGAAAAGATTGCTGTATGGTGTGTCAGGTGGCAGTTGACGCTAAATAACGAAAAGTGTGAGATGATCCACATGAGTTCCAAAAGAAATCCATTGGAATTCGATTACTCGATAAATAGTGCAATTCTCAAGGCTGTCAATTCAACTAAGTAGCTGCGTGTTAAAATTACGAACAACTTCAGTTGGAAGGACCACATAGATAATATTGTCGGGAAGGCGAGCCAAAGGTTGCGTTTCATTGGCAGGACACTTCGAAGATGCAACAAGTCCACTAAAGAGACAGCTTACACTACACTCGTTCGTCTTCTGTTAGAATATTGCTGCGCGGTGTGGGATCCTTACCAGGTGGGATTGACGGAGGACATCGAAAGGGTGCAAAAAAGGGGCAGCTCGTTTTGTATTATCGCGTTATAGGGGAGAGAGTGTGGCAGATATGATACACGAGTTGGGATGGAAGTCATTACAGCATAGACGTTTTTCGTCGCGGCGAGACCTTTTTACGAAATTTCAATCACCAACTTTCTCTTCCGAATGCGAAAATATTTTGTTGAGCCCAACCTACATAGGTAGGAATGATCATCAAAATAAAGTAAGAGAAATCAGAGCTCGAACAGAAAGGTTTAGGTGTTCGTTTTTCCCGCTCGCTGTTCGGGAGTGGAATGGTACAGAGATAGTATGATTGTGGTTCGATGAACCCTCTGCCAAGCACTTAAATGTGATTGCGGAGTAGTCATGTAGATGTAGATGTTTATTCACACGGCATGCGACTAAAAAAGTGTCATGATGGTTTCTTCATTGGCAGATGTTTCCTGATTAGTCCCCCAAATCAGATGTCTGAGACGGGGCTGTCAAGGAGGACGTAACAGCAAGAAAAACATTAAAAGATAGGATTATTCTCATCAGAATCGACAGCGAACCAGCGATATACATGCAGATGTCACAACATGAAGAGAAACAGTATACGACGACACTGAATGGGTAATTCAGTAATAGGGGACAATCTAATATTCATAGGGGATTGGAAAGCAGTACTAGGACTGAAGAAAACAACGGGGATAGAATGGGCTTAGTAGCAGGAATGAGAAAGGCAGATGACTAAGTTTTGCAGTTAATGTCAGCTAGTAAAAGCGCATACACCGTTAAAAATCACAATTGGAGGAGGCACACTTGGAAAAGGCAAGGCAAATACGCTAAGAATACAGCAGTGTTATATCATTGAGACCCAGATTCAGAAATCGAGTATTAGATTGTAAGACGCACACAAGAGCAAATAAAGAATTTCATCACAATTTAATATTGGCGAATAAGAGGATGAAGGTTAAAAACACTCATCCACAAGACTCAGTGCACACAGAAGTTGGACACTGAAGTACTGAAAAATGATGAAATGCGATTAAGGTTCTCCAGAGCCACATATTGGCCATAGTGAACACCAAAGTAAACATTTCAATTGAAGACGAATGGACATCTCTAGAAAGAGCAGTTGACAAATTTAACAGACAAATGTAGGTACAAAGAAGGTAACTGCAATGTAATTTTAGGTGACGGAAAATGTAATTCAAATGATCGATGGCAGAAGGAAGTGAAAACATGTTCAGAAAATTACGTAATATAAAAATGTAGTCGATTTAGGAGTGAAATAAATAGGAAATGCAGGGAAGCCTAAGAGAAATGTCGGCAGGAAAAGTCTAATGAAAGCAAAAAGTGAAATGAATCTTCGATGAGATTAAAAGCAATAGGGTCAGGGTTAAGAGAATTACACTGTTACACGCAGAGACGACTTCGTGTGGGTTGAAAGAGTACAATGAAAGCCTCATCAATGAGGGAATGGACTAGTCTGATGACGTGAGTAAATAAAAAATGAGAGTCGACATTGGTAGAATATTGAAGTCACTGTTTAAAAGACGTTTTGAAGACCTGAGCTCAAATAAGCCAAAAGGGATAACAAACATTCTTTCGGAATTTCTGAAATCGTTAGAGGAAGTTGCTACGAAACGACTTTTGAAGTTGTGTAAAATATACGAATCTGGAAACAAACCCACCAGACTTTCCATTGTGTCTCCCTGTTAAGAGGCACAAAAGGCGTGGGTGTTTTCAGCTCGTTACTAAATGCAAATAAGTAGGAGGCGGAGTTGATAGGAACTGAAGGAGTCCAGGTTGCAATAATATGAGGTACGGCACACTGTTAGAAGGTTTATTATTCCATAAACACGTAGTACAATAAAAATTACTTACCTTCAGTAGTTTGTAGGACTGCAGCAACGGCTAACTATTACAACATATTCTCAGGGACTAAGCCTGATGGTCCCTCCCCAGAGAATCCATGCAAACACAGCTGGCTGAGGGCTGATTATGAAAGTGCGTCTGCCTATGTTGAAATCTAGCTAAGAAATGGACGAGGCACACTCCAGTTCCGTCGAGCTGCACAGCCCGCTAGAGTGCGCTGTGTTCATCTACATCTACATCTACATCCATACTCCGCAAGCCACCTGACGGTGTGTGGCGGAGGCACGGGCTGCCAACGTTGCGTTGGAGCGGCGTTGTAGTAGTATCTGTGGCAATGATACTACACTTTTTAAAATATATCACACACACACACGATCCTGATGATAGTAAGATACCTGCGAGCACTATCCCTCATGGATCATGTTCCTGACTTGTATAGGCTAATATACTGACAATGGAAAATAACACTGAGGGAAGAAAACGACACCTGAAAGGCAACTGTGACGTTATGAATGATAATGGAAGCAAAGAGAATCAAGAGACGTTCATAGGATTTGTCGACCTGGAAAAAGACTTGGAAAACATAAAATGCTGGAAGATATTAAACCAGTCTGAAAGAAACAAAGTAAGCTATACAGGAAGGCCGATAATATGCTGTGTGTACGAGAATCAAGAGTTATTGTAAACAGCGGAAGCCCAAGAAAAAAAAAAGCCTCGGATTAAAAACCGGTAAGAGAGAGATGCAGTTTTTCACCACTACTGTACAATCTGTAGATCTAAGTTGCAATGGTGATAATAACAGAAATTTTTAAGAGTGGGATTAAATTTAGCTCCTACTGTGGCATCTGTAGACCAGAACCGACGAAACTATAACTGAATTAAAAGAATAGTTAGGAGTAGCATCAGATTCAAGATGGAAGGATATCAGTGATAAGATTCGATGAAGATATTGCTAACCTTGATGAAATAGTAGAGTAATTACAAGAAATATTGAATGGAATGAACATATTACGGACAAAGAGTATGGATAGAGAGTAAATCGAAGAAAGAAGAAAGCAGTGAGAACTAGCAGAAATGAAAACAGCGCAAAACTTAACATCAAAAATGGGGATCCCGAAGTAGATGAGGTTAAGGAATGCCGATACCTAGGCTGCAAAGTAAACAATGATGGATGGAGCAAGGAGGACGTAAAGAGCAGACCAGACTAGCACTGTCGAAAAAGGCATTCGTGGACAAAAGAAGTATAGTAGAATCGAACCCAGGTCATAATTTGAGGAAGAAATTTCTGAGAATGTACTTTGAATCGCAGTATTGTATAGTGGTGAGACACAGAACGTGGGTTAACGAGAACAGAAGAGAACCTAAACACTTCGAAAGTGCTGGTCGCAGTTGCCGAGCGGTTCTAGGTGCTTCAGTCCAGAACCGCGCTGCTGCAACTGCCGCAAGTTCGATTACTGCCTCCGGCATGGCTGTGTGTGATGTCCTTAGGTTAGTTAGGTTTAAGTAGTTCTACGTCTATGTGACTGATGACCTCAGACGTCAAGTCTCGTAGTGCTTAGAGACATTTGAACCATTAGAACTTCGGATGTGGTGCTACAGACGAATGTTGAAAGTTAGCTGGACTGACAAGGCAAGAATCGAAAAGGTTCTGCGCAGAATACAAGAGAAAAAGAATTTACAGAAAACGCCGAGGAGAAATGAGAGGATGACAGGACATCTTTTAAGACATACCTTTCATGGTACTGGAGGGAGCCGTACAGGATAAAAACAGTAGAGGGAGACAGAGATTGTAATTCACCCAGGAAATAATTGAGGACATATTTAACAATCGTTACTCTGAGATGAAAAGGTTGGCACAATAGACGCTAGCTACTTCAAACCAGACACGTCTTAAGTCTGGAATCTCGTTGAGTGGAGTAAAAATATCGTCAGTGATGGGTGTCAATCCGAACTGAGCCCCTGAGTGTCTGGAGACTTGTCTGCACAGTGGTGGGATACCACCGTTAGTGTTGCCTGCCATACGGTCCAATACCCTGCAATGCCATTCCGTTTCATAGCAAGTCCCGTTTGGTTTCGCGGGACCCTTACAGCACAGCAGTACGTCGAAGATATTCTACACACCATTTTGTAGCCCTTTGGGGGCAAACCATCCTGGGCTTATATTTCAGGAAGATAGTGCTCGCCCACAGACAGCATAATTTCTACTGATTTTCCTCATGCTTTTCAAACCATACCTTGGCCAGCAAGGTCGTATGATCTCTCCCCAGTTGAGAACGGTTGAGCAACGATATCGGGATTTTGACGATCTAGTACACCGGTCAGTGAGATTTGCGTAAGGAAACTCTCAGGACGGCATCATCCTACAACTATCAATGCCATGCTGAATAACGACTTGCGTAGGAATCACAGGTGGATCAAACATTATTAACTTTTTCAATTTGTGATCTGTTGAATAAATCATAGAATTTTTCTGAAATTATAATTTTGTATGTTCGTACACATGCATCACATTTACCGGTTTCCATTCTGTTCGGACAATCCACTCCTAGTACGTCGTGTTTCTGTTAGTCTTAGAGTATATAGTTATCTCTTTCAATGAAGAAGCAAAGAAACTAGTATCCGACTAATATCATGTAGGCCACAACACGACGTTGCATGGACTCGACTAATGTCTGAAATAGTATTTAGGGAAGCTGACACGATGCACTCTGCAGGGCAGTCCATAAATACGAATGAATACGACGGGGTGGAGATCTCTTCTGAACAGCATGTTTTAAGGCATCCCAAATATGCTCAATAATGTCTATGCATGGAGAGTCTGATGGCCAGCAGAAGTTTTTAAACTCAAGAGAGAGTTATGGAGTAACTCTGTACCAATTGTGGACGTGTGGGTGTCTAGTTGTCCTACTGCAGTTGCCCGAAGTCCGTCGGAATGGGCAATGTACATCAATGGATGCAGGTGATTAGACGCAATGGTTGCGTGCTATCGCCTGTCAGAGTCGTATCTAGATGTATCAGGGGTCGCGTATCACTCCGTCTGCACACGCCTCACACAATTACAGAACCTCCACCACCTTGAACAGTCCCCTGCTGATACGCATGGTCCATGGATTCATGAGGGTGTCTCCATACCTGTACACGTCTATCGTCTCGATACAAATTAGAACGAGATTCGTCCTACCAGGCAACATGTTTTCAGTAACGAACAGTCCAGTGTCGGCATTTACAGGCTAAGGCGACGCGCAAAGCTTTGTGTCGTGCAGTCATGAAGGGTACACGAGTGGGTCTTCGGCTCCGAAAGCCCATATCGATTATGTTTCGTTGAATGGTTGGCACGCTGACACTCGTTGATGGTCCCGCATTGAAATTTGAAGCAATTTACAGAAAGGTTGCACTTTTGTCATGTTGAAAGATTCTCATCCGTCGTCCTTTGACCCGTTCTTGTAGGACCTTTTTCTGGCCGCAGAGTTGCAGTAGATATGATGTTTTACCGGATTCCTGATTTTCACGGTACACTCGTGAAATGGTCGTACGAGAATATCTACGCTTCATCGCTACCTCAGAGATGCTGTGTCGTATCGCTCGTGCGCCGACTGTAATTCCACGTTCAAACACAGTTAAATCTTAATAACTTGCCATTGTGGCAGCAGCAACTGATCTGACAACTGCACCAGACACTTGTTGTTTTACATAGGCGTTACCGACCGCAGCGCCGTATTCTGCTTGCTTACATACACTCCTGGAAATGGAAAAAAGAACACATTGACACCGGTGTGTCAGACCCACCATACATGCTCCAGACACTGCGAGAGGGCTGTACAAGCAATGATCACACGCACGGCACAGCGGACACACCAGGAACCGCGGTGTTGGCCGTCGAATGGAGCAAGCTGCGCAGCATTTGTGCACCGCCGCCGTCAGTGTCAGCCAGTTTGCCGTGGCATACGGAGCTCCATCGCAGTCTTTAACACTGGTAGCAATTCGCGACAGCGTGGACGTGAACCGTATGTGCAGTTGACGGACTTTGAGCGAGGGCGTATAGTGGGCGTGCGGGAGGCCGGGTGGACGCACCGCCGAATTGCTCAACACGTGGGGCGTGAGGTCTCCACAGTACATCGATGTTGTCGCCAGTGGTCGGCGGAAGGTGCACGTGCCCGTCGACCTGGGACTGGACCGCAGCGATGCTCGGATGCACGCCAAGACCGTAGGATCCTACGCAGTGCCGTAGGGGACCGCACCGCCACTTCCCAGCAAATTAGGGACACCGTTGCTCCTGGGGTATCGCCGAGGACCATTCGCAACCGTCTCCATGAAGCTGGGCTACGGTCCCGCACACCGTTAGGCCGTCTTCCGCTCACGCCCCAACATCGTGCAGCCCGCCTCCAGTGGTGTCGCGACAGGCGTGAATGGAGGGACGAATGGAGACGTGTCGTCTTCAGCGATGAGAGTCGCTTCTGCCTTGGTGCCAATGATGGTCGTATGCGTGTTTGGCGCCGTGCAGGTGAGCGCCACAATCAGGACTGCATACGACCGAGGCACACAGGGCCAACACCCGGCATCATGGTGTGGGGAGCGACCTCCTACACTTGTCGTACACCTCTGGTGATCGTCGAGGGGACACTGAATAGTGCACGGTACATCCAAACCGTCATCGAACCCACCGTTCTACCATTCCTAGACCGGCAAGGGAACTTGCTGTTCCAACAGGACAATGCACGTCCGCATGTATCCCGTGCCACCCAACGTGCTCTATAAGGTGTAAGTCAACTACCCTGGCCAGCAAGATCTCCGGATCTGTCCCCCCATTGAGCATGTTTGGGACTGGATGAAGCGTCGTCTCACGCGGTCTGCACGTCCAGCACGAACGCTGGTCCAACTGAGGCGCCAGGTGGAAATGGAATGGCAAGCCGTTCCACAGGACTACATCCAGCATCTCTACGATCGTCTCCATGGGAGAATAGCAGCCTGCATTGCTGCGAAAGGTGGATATAGACTGTACTAGTGCCGACATTGTGCATTCTCTGTTGCCTGTGTCTATGTGCCTGTGGTTCTGTCAGTGTAATCATGTGATGTATCTGACCCCAGGAAAGTGTCAATAAAGTTTGCCCTTCCTGGGACAATGAATTCACGGTGTTCTTATTTCAATTTCCAGGAGTGTACCTCTGTATTTCAACACGCATGCCTATACCAGTTTCTTTGGCGTTTCAGCGTTTGATGTATCCCCTTGACATCGTTCATGTAAGATAGTACAAGGACAGGATAGGCAAGTTTGTAGTTCAGAGCTGTATAGTTTAAAGCTCCAAGATAGTAGCACATGAGAGGTCAAAATCTGACCAACAACCCTTCTGGAACGGTTGGAAGAAAGGTATATGTGATACGGAACAACATTCCTGAGGTTTAAGTACACAGTACCTGCGTAACACACCTATGTTTGAATACTATAGCTAATCGATGTTAATCTCTCTCAGGGAGGATAGGAGAAATTGGAAAGGATCGTGTAGTTAGGAGGAACGGTGTCATTACTTTCTCCCCAAGTGCAAGAGCGGTGCTTGGTGATTCCAGGGATCCTTAGTAATGCGAAACTGTAGTTCGTTACGTGCCTGGCAAGAACCTTGGAAAGAATGTCTAAGCAAAGTAAGGAAATAGGAACATTTACAGTATTCATGAAATTATGCTAAAACACCCTAGAGTAGAGGAATGAGAAGGTAGTGTAGATTGAAGCTACAAGCCCTACTTAATTCCATGCAGGTTAGTTCATTCATATGAACATTTGATAAGCTGTGTAGGGATGTGCTGTGAGAATAGCGGTTTCTACAAACATGAAAATAAACAATGGCATTAAATTATTCATATCTGTACCGGGTGGCTAATGCGAAGATGTAGTAAGTGCCGATATGAAATGAATTGAGAAAGCTAGTGTTACACTGCTTCTAAGAGTAACAATACGGAGCACTTACACCTTTGAGATATAAATAGGGAAGAAGAAAAGAGTTTGGTTTACTCTCATGGAAATGGAGCGTCATGAAAATAAGTCGTGTTTCCGAAAAGCCTGACTCTTCAGTAGACAGTATGTACTTCAGATGACAAATTCTCCTACAGCAGTGGTAGCCGCAGCAAGAAACAGCTGAAAGGGGAGGCTCGCTGATGTAAACTGCCGCAGGGGGATGGTAATAACAGAGCGGAACGAAGGCTACACTGTGGGGAGAGCTGTGGAGAGGCAGGGGGTTGTGTCAGCGACCGACGAAAGGCTTTGTGTCTCCAGCGAGGAAAGAGGGAAGTTGTCGTTAGTCTTAGGAACGCAGTCGGGGCAAAATATATGTTCTTAACTCCGCGTCTTACAAGTTCATAAATAAATAATTTATTTCCTTTGTCCGAATTTCCGTTGCTCTTCCGTTATTTCAGGTTTTGCTCCTCTCTGTGGTTCTCTGTAAGGTCTTCACAATAGTTTACTACGAGCAGTCAGCGAGCAATGAGTCTTATGTAGCGTGTTAGTGAAATACACATGCAGTATTTTGAAATATTCATCTTGGATTTGATTAAGTGTGTAACGTTGGGCATCAGTGTAAATGACCTCAATATTTCAAGAGACGATATCGAGATTCAATTAATCAACACCTTAAGCTGTTGACAGGTGCAAAATAAAAATAACATGTTAAATTTCTGAGTTTTAGGGACACCTGAAATTAACTAGACAGCAACAGTGAATAAACTGCGATAAATGGTATTTTTTGTAAACATTTACTGTAAGGGTTTCGCTAACGCGAATTTTACACCATTATTCATTCTCCATTACACATCATGACTTAACTTTTCATATACTCCTAACATCCTCCAACTGTTCTTCAGAACTATAATGGATTTCAGGTTTAGTTTTACAAATTAAACATAATTTTATTTTGTCTGTGAAAATATGTTCACACTATGACACCACCATCTTTAGTAGGCCTACCACATATAGTGAGCAACACGTCCTAACGTGTTCGGCTGGGCTTTGTGAGTGCCCTACTGTGTTAAGAACTGATTTACTAACTTTATAGATTTGGCCCTGATTTATTGAGGCTATACCTTGCTGTATGAGTATCTATAATGCTATGCTTTATAACACAGTTTGACCATAAATAGTATGAAACGTCGCAATCACAGCAGAACACACAGAAAATTGAATCGCTTGAGACTAGCAGGGTCAGCTCACATGACTGAGCACCGACCAATGCGAAACTCATTCGGAAGTACGTGTGCTGTAGCCAAACAAAGCTATTAGGGCGATTCCTCGTGATTGTAGTCACAGTACCTTAATTTGAAAATGGCGTGTCACTGAAAACGTCTCACAAAAGCAATTGAATGATGTTGTAGATCAAGGACAAAATCTGTACGTACTACATCAAAAACTGAATGCGTCGCTACGATTTGAAACGACGCTCCTTATTTTTTTTAAACTAACATGAAAATGTCCAATGTTGGACAAGACCTACATGATCATAACACTAACGTGACAATGGACTGCAGTAAAAACTTTAGACCGATGAAGTTTGTTTCATCGTTCTATGTATGTGACTCATATCTTGTTGTGATATGAGGTCACTGGAAAACAACTAATCCACATTCAGGTTGCTGACGAATAATTTATTACAAGAAAGGTCCATTACAATAGTATTTTCCAGGTTGGGGAAACATCGTTCTACGAGTAAATCGTTTTGTATCCTCTTGGCCTTAATTTTGTTTTTAATATTAAAATTTCGATTCCTAGACATGGTCGAAGCGTACAGATTAAACTCAAGCAAGTGTATTGCAGACCAGATAGGAGAAATATTCATAATGCGGCTGCGCAGTCACATTCGTTCATCATCTGTACCTACCTGTGAACTAGTTGTAGCAGATCGACGCAAGGAAAGCTGAGCAGAAACGTACCGTACTTCGTCTCGCACCAGACTGCATACAACGTAACCATTCCAATAATCGTGAAAACGTCTCAATTTTGAATGAAAGATGGAAATACTGTCAAAACGTCGGTATATTCTGAACCTTGATAATTTACACGTTCTCTGCCAAGCCCGTGCTAATCATCCACAAACCCTTTCATTCACGTTAGCTACTTTATGGTAATGTGTTTCCCGAAATCTGAACTGCTCGGATTGTTCATAAATGAAAATTCTCGCCATACTACTAAGTTTATCGCTGTCTAATGTACTCAAGGTTTTAGTCACCTATGAGTTCAATAAGCCACGTGGAATGAAACATCTAAAACCGGCAAAATACAACTTCCTTCGGTGCTCATACTACACACGACCGTACAATTGAAAGGCTTGGCTCCGACTTCTTGGACTGCTGTAAGCATTCTGTATCTCCAAGAGAAAACAATCGCGAACAATACTCCGTCCTGATTGGTCAGTTTTCTTTAAGGCCAATAGAAAAAAATTCTCCCGCTTTAGTCAGCGCTTTTCACGACTAACCAATCAACAAATAACACACTTTCGAACTGTACTTTTCCCGAAATAAATATTAAACATCCTCATTTTCTATACTTTACGTTATTAACTATTTTTATTTGCACACGAATTAGCTCTCCTTTTATCATGAACTTACTTAACATATTATGATACAAAATTCGCCGTTGTCTGCGTTCACACTGTCTTAAAAATTTCTCACGCTAGTTCGTACATCGTTTATCAGTAGAACAGTGGTCTACATATTTACTTTAGACCATATTCATGCATAATCCACACTACTAAAAGCATATATAAAACTTTGCAGGCATAAAAAACCAAAAAGCTCTCAAGAAATGGACAGAAAAATCCACAAAAACATTCTCTTGACCTGTTTCTTGAATGACACTTTGCACTACTGTCCTTTACCAGACGAAAACTACGTACTCGTGTGAACCCGCTTCAGACCATCTGTCACTATGCACGCATGAGTCATTCTCCCGATACACAGGCTCTAGACAGGAGCGATATAAGGTGCAACGCCTCAATGTACAGCACTGTTCTCTCAGAAGAAGACAATCTAGTTCGAAAATCAGCCTGTGAACAGGAAAAAGGAACAGTGACTTCTCTATTATAGTTCATTATCATGCAGGTGTGACACAGCCGACGTCATCAAACTTTATAATTAAAACAGGTGCGTAGAAGTTGATACAAGATACTGAATTAGCATCATCTTCCTAATCACTATTTCTCCCATTACTTGCAGCTGATTTGCAAGCAGGCATGTCAGTGGCGTGCACTACGAATATTCGATTTTGAACAGGAAGTCGCGCCTGTAAAACAAACTTATGGCATCATCTTGAGGCAGTTTGGAAAGACATGAGATCAAAACACCTCCCTCCCAGCTATCGTGAGCTTTCAGAATCTTTGAGAAGCTGCTTCTCCCTCAAGTTGCTGGTCAATTGGCTTCAAAAGGCTGCGTGATGTTCTCTAAAATTCTCCAGCCAAGGAAAAATCTCTGGTGGTACCTGGAATTTAAGCCGGACCATCTGTGTGGCTCTAGGACATCTGATGCTCAGAGGCGGAGGAGGATGGAACTCTCTTTACAGTTACCCAACATACATTTCTATAACGGAAAGATGGGTTTGGACAATCTCTAGAATTTTCTTTTCCTTTCAACATCATGTGGATTCTCAAGTAACTGAATATTACCAGTCAAGTTCACAAATTGCGTTAACTGAAGCAGTAGAACAATGACGAATTGTTACCGTTTGCTGGCGTGATGTGGTAGCTGTTGGTGCCAGCATTCTCGTTAACGCGCAAGCTTCCGCTCATTGAAATTATGCGGGCTCGCTTTTGTGTTGGTCTCGACATGTATCACATATCAGTGCGCCTCTTCGGTACGGTCATTGCACATTACAACCAATACTACTACATACACACGTCTCGACAGACAGCGGGTCTGCGATCTGATCAATGTATCGCACCACTCTACGCTCGTTCTTGAGGGGACGTTCTGAAATCCATGACGTGCCGCTCCAGGTTAGTGAACTGGAATCCCGGAAGGCATTGAAAAATTATTCACGGCTACTCTCCAGAACAAAATGACGCGGGAAAATTGTGCCTACTAATGATTACTCTTGTCGTGCGCGTACTAAAACAGACTCGCCGGTCCAATGGTACGTTCCTCGGTTTGCTACAAGACGAGACTGAGGGCAGCATTAGAGTATAAGATATTACTCCATTTGATGCAGTATAGATATGAAGATATACTTAAATTTGTATAACCCATTTCTGCTGAGTTGGTCTGAGCATTTACAACTGTGTCTGAATACTGAAGTATCACTTTATACTGAAACGTCCCCTTAGAAAAACTATACAAGACTGTGCTTAAACTGACACACAATATTTTTAGCGCAACGCAATCTGACTTTCAAAAATCCCTACGAAAGAATGGCCCTGACTAACATTAACCTATACGTTTCACAAATCACTTACCTCACAAAAATCTTCGTTACTCAAGCTACTGCAATACAGCGAGCGCCACTACTGCCAGCTAAATAAAAGATTCAAACTACGGAAGTCACTAACTACTGAGGCACAGTTAGCAAATGAAAGATTTTAATAGAGAACAAACAATGTATTTACCTTACTAGTCATAATATATATAGCAGTTCATGACATCCATTCTTACAAATTTCAAAACTCCGCCATCTCTCTCCCCACATCCACCACTGCTGGCGGCTCACCTCCAACTGCGCAACGCTACACGCTACACGCTGTTAGCATCCAGCTGCCGCTGCCCGACACTACAATGGCAGACAACAATGCAAACTAGCCACAGACTGCGCACAGCACAGCCAGTGATTTTTCATACAGATCGCTATGTGGCGTTACCAATAAGAAAACCTAAACAGCCTACTTACATAGCCCCCATGCTCCCCACAAAAAATTTTACAAATTGTTTTGGGCAGTGGCCAATACAGATTTGAAAATTTTTTTCATAATTACAATGACAAAGAAATGAAATGCACACACTTATCGATACAATGTTGGTCAAAAACACAACAATGCAAACTAGCCACAGACTGCGCACAGCACAGCCAGTGATTTTTCATACAGAGCGCTATGTGGCGTTACCAATAAGAAAACCTAAACAGCCTACTTACAATACACACACATTTACAAGACTTCACTTGAAAAGCAACTGCCGTCATACGGTACTGCAGTGCCTGTTTTGTTCACAATTACGATCCAATGTTCCCTCTCACGTGTAACCGCCGACATCGGGCAAACGACTTTCAATTAAAATGCCTCAACTGTACGGAACTGTACGGGTGCACCTTGTGTACACATGGATGACGACATACGGAAATCTGGGTATGGCCTTGACTCGTTCTTGGAGAGCTCGTGATAAGCGGGAAATCCGGGTTCGAGTCCCGGTCCCGTATAAATTTTTGTTGTCATCATCACATATATGTCTGATGGTTGTCCATATTCGTAACTGCGATTACATTTCATGGACAGCTGAAATAATATTCAAAGTAAGTTCTGCATGGCCCGCCCGGTTAGCCATGACGTCTAACGCACGGCTTTCCGTTCGGGAAGGAGCGCCGGTCCCCGGCACGAACCCACCCAACGGATCTGAGTGGAGGTGCGGTGAACCGGCCAGTCTGTGGATGGTTTTAGGCGGTTTTCCATCTGCCTCGGCATATGCGGGCTGGTTCCCCTTATTTCGCCTCAGCTACACTATGTCGGCGATTGCTGCGCAAACAAGTTCTCCACGTACGCGTACACCACCATTACTCTACCACGCAAACATATGGGTTAGAAAGAAGGATCCTTTATTGTATGATTATGTGTTAGCGGAACAAACAATGGTAGTAGTTACTTCTGTAAAATATCTGGGAGTATGCGTGCGTTACGATTTGAAGTGGAATGATCATATAAAATTAATTATTGGTAAGGCGGGTACCAGGTTGAGATTCATTGGGAGAGTCCTTAGTAAATGTAGTCCATCAACAAAGGATGTGGCTTACAAAACACTCGTTAGACCTATACTTGAGTATTGCCCATCAGTGTGGGATCCGTACAAGGTCGGGTTGACAGAGGAGATACAGAAGTTCCAAAGAAGAACGGCGCGTTTCGTCACAGGGTTGTATGATAACCGTGATAGCGTTACGCAGATGTTAAGCAAACTCAAGTGGCAGACTCTGCAAGAGAGGCGCTTTGCATCGCGGTGTGGCTTGCTGTCCAGGTTTCGAGAGGGTGCGTTTCTGGATGAGAAATCGAAAATATTGCTTCCTCCTACTTATACCTCCCGAGGAGATCAGGAATGTAAAATGAGAGAGATTCGAGCGCGCACGGAGGTTTTCCGGCAGTCGCTCCTCCCGCGAACCGTACGCGACTGGAATAGGAAAGGGAGGTAATGACAGTGACACGTAAAGTGTCCTCCGCCACACACTGTTGGGTGGCTTGCGGAGTATAAATGTAGATGTAGATGTAGATGTACACTCGTCTGGTGTGAGATGTTCCCTGGGGGGTCCATAGGGGGTCGAACCGCACAATAACCCTGTGTTCAGTGTGGGGCGGCGCAGTGGTGAAGTGGACTGGGTTTGTCGTCATGGGGTTGTGGACCACTGCGGCTGCCGCGGGGACGGAGCCTCTCCGTCGTTTCTAGGTCCCCGGTTAACATACATACATACAATGCAATACAATACAAGTTCTGCATAAGACATCTAATTTACTGGCGGCCTATCGAAGAAGTTGCTGTCATCTTGACTGTTCATTGCCAACTGGAGTGAGCGTTCCTCTTCCCAGCTGTAAAGAGACCATCGATTGCTGCGGCTTAGTGAAGCTCTAGTAGCTGTGGCTTCGCAGGCGGTTCTCATTCACCAGTGCGGCATACGGCGACTATACTTTTTGTGGTTTCTTTGCAAGGTGCTAACCCCTTCCGAATCCCACTCTGCGGATGACACACAACTTTAATTTATCCCAATAAATTGATTGATAAACAAATGGCAAACTGTGGCAATATTCATATAATAATACCTTGGCATAACTAACATAGTGGGATGGGGGGGGGGCGGGGGGGGGAGGAAGTTGCTAATAATAGTGCAGTGAATCAATTACACCTACTAAATGCCCAGTGATTGTAGTGACTACAGAACTACTGTAGAGTTGAGAAGAAACTGTTCATCGGCGTTAAAAAGGAAATCTTCAGAGAGAACCTTGAGGCAATTGAGTGACTATAAATGACCCTAATGTCCCTACACATAGCCTCTTGTTGAAATTTCAATCTCACCATAGTATTGTCGGTGGAGACTGAAGTAGCTGCAGACTCAACCATTGGCGGAACCAACGACCCTTGCTAGTGGCTAAGTGCAGATCAGCCTAAAAACATACATCAGCTCAGGCGCCACAGCAGGCTGGTGGTGGCTCCCACCTTAGAAGTCCGGTGGCGAAGGCTCCTAAGTTGCAGTTGCAGAAGTGATATCAGATCATAACTTAATTAAAAAGAAACCCTGCAATGCAGTGTTTTCTACCTCTCAATGAATTTTGATTGGCTGTGCTCTGGAGCTTCCCAGTGGCGAGAGTTAAAGCTGCTCCTTAAAAATCACCAGACCCCTTCTTCTAGCTGGTTAACCAACAACTTACGTCCTACCATTCTTTCTAGAGAAAAGTCATGTTACTCTGTCTCTGACTCCCTCTGTGACCAATGAGCTGCCCTTCGTCTCACCATCTGCAAAATAAAATGGCTCTGAGCACTATGGGACTTAACATCTGAGGTCTTCAGTCCCCTAGAACTTAGAGCTACTAAAACCTAACTAACCTAAGGACATCACACACATCCACGCTTGAGGCAGGATTCGACTGTAGCAGTCGCGCGATTCCGGACTGGGCGCCTAGAACCGCTAGACCACCGCGGCCGGCTCATCATCCGCAGATGGCTGCAAAAATGGCGGTGTCTACAGTTCAAATTGACTAAATCATCCAAAAATTGACTCAAATTTTGAAGAGTCTGCTCCAAAAAATATTTCAGGTTTATTTACATCGGATATCTTGTTGAACATCAATGTTAATGGGAACGACGAACACCCGCACTATGTTGTGTATGTGACTGATAGGGTCCTCATTTATTCAAATCCTCACTGCCCACAACGTCTGTATGACGCCGCCATGAATAGCAAAGCCAGTTCTCATTAATCAGGCTAATACCAAAATCCCCACAACTGTCACTTTTTTATAGCTACAGGTCATTCAATTGCGTCACTCCGTCTGCACGAGAGTCTAAATATACCTTCCACTTTGTAAGTAGGATGTTTAGGTTTTTTTTATTGGTAACGCCAACGCCACGTAGCGCTCTGTAAGAAAATCACTGGCTGTGCTGTTTGCAGTCTGTGGCTTGTTTGCATTGTTGTCTGCCATTGTAGTGTTGGGCAGCGGGAGCTGGATGTGAACAGCGCGTAGCGTTGCGCAGTTGGAGGTGAGCCGCCAGCAGTGGTGGACGTGGGGAGAGAGATGGCGGAGTTTTGAAATTTGTAAGAATGGATGTCATGAACTGATATATATGTTATGACTATTAAGGTAAATACATTGTTTGTTCTCTATTAAAATCTTTCATTCGCTAACTATGCCTTCCGTAGTTTGAATCTTTTATTTAGCTGGCAGTAGTGGCGCTCGCTGTATTGCAGTAGCTTGAGTAACGAAGATTTTTGTGAGGTAAGTGATTTGTGAAACGTATAGGTTATTGTTAGTCAGGGCCATTCTTTCGTAGGGATTTTTGAAAGTCGGATTCCGTTGCGCTAAAAATATTGTGTGTCAGTTTAAGCACAGTCGTGTATAAATTGTTCTAAGGGGACGTTTCAACTTTTCTGACCAAGAATTTTTTTTTGAGACTACACTCGCTGTTATAGTCTTCTTTCACATCTCCCACCCTGCAGTATTCGAACAAAGCCAAAATAGTTACTCAAATTCCTTCAAACTATATCTACGTCTACATTCATACTCCACAAGCCACCCAACGGTGTGTGGCGGACGAGGTTGCCTTGCACAATTACACAATTATTGATCTCTTCTCGTCTTCTTTCCTTGAACTCTTCTAAAATTGACGCAATTTCTTCCCCCAAATGTCGACGCTCCTCTCTTCTTTCTTGAAGCCGGCCTTTGTGGCCGAGCGGTTTTAGGCGATTCAGTCCGGAACCGCGCTGTTGCTACAGTCGCAGGTTCGAATCCTGCCTCGGGCATAGATGTGTGTGATGTCCTTAGGTTAGTTAGGTTTTAGTAGCTCTAAGTTGTAGGGGACTGAAGACCTCAGATGTTAAGTCCCATAGTGCTCAGAGCCATTTGAACAACTTTCTTTCCTGATCAGCTTTCACGGTCATGTAACAGTTTCTACATGCACCTTGTCTGAGCTTACACTTCATGGTCCTGTAATAATATGACCCCATCACCTTCATTTGCAACACTCTTCATTATGTCAGCAGTATTCTTTCAACATTTTCTCAGTACTCCATATCTTCTAACAGTTACACAAACTGCTCCTCCACTAACGTACTTCCATGTCTCACTCCACATTCCACTACCATTTGTCGACATTCTCACATGTCCAATTACAAAATACAAATCTTAACTTTGAACGAAAGGGCCTAGTATTATAGAAATCATAAAATTTATGTTGCATGATGATGATGATGATGATGATGATGATGATGAGTCCCATACTTCTTTACAGAGCGTAGGGGAGCGACACGGGAGACCCGCGCCGCCTTACTAGGCAATGCCCTAGTGAAGGTGGTTTGCCATTGCCTTCCTCCGACCGTAATGGGGATGAATGATGAGGATGAAAAAAGAACACCCAGTCATCTCGACGCAGGAAAAATCCCTGACCGTGCCGGGAATCGAACCCGGGACCCCTTGCTCGGGAAGCGATAACGCGAACTACATTCAGTGCAAAGGTATAATCTAGATATTGTATCAGTCAGTGAAGTGAAACGGAAAGAAGACAAGGTCAGACGAGCATGGGGGAATATCAACAGCAGCGGAAATAGATATAATGGGAGTAAGATTCGTTATGAATTGGAAGGTATGGCAGAAAGCGTGTTACTGTGAACAGTTCAGTGATGGGGTTGTTCTTATCAGAATCGACAGCAAACCAACACCGACAACTATAGTTCAGGAAACATGCCGACGTCGCAAGCTTGAGATGAAGAGATAGAGAAAGTATATAAGGATATTGAAAGGGTAATACAGTACGTAACAGAAGATGAAAGTCTAATAGTCATAAGGAACTGGAATGCAGTTGTAGGGGAAGGCGTAGAAGGAAAGGTTACAGGACAATGGGGGTTTGGGATAAGGAATGAGAGAGGAGAAAGAATAATCGACTTCTGTAATAAATTTCAGCTGGTAATAGCGAATATCCTGTTCAAGAATCGCTTGAGGAGGAGGCATACTTGGATAAGGCCGGTTGGTATTAGTAAAGTTCATTTTGTTTACACCTTGGTCCGACAGAGATTCCGAAATCAGATACTAGATTGTAAGACGCACCCAGGAGCAGATGTAGACTTAGATCACAATGTAGTAGTAATGAGGAGTAGGCTGAGGTTTTAGAGATTAGCAAGGAAGAATCAATACACAAAGAAGTGGTATGCGGAAGTACTTAGTAACGACGATATATGCCTGTGCTCCAAACTTACATTCTCAGAAATTTCTTCCTCAAATTAAATTAAATTTAATATTAGTAGACTTCTCTTTGATAGGAACGCCGATTTGCCAGTGCTGTCTCGGTAGTGGAATTTCATAACATCACCTACTTCGTAACCATCAATCCTGACGTAAAGTTTATTGCTGTCCTGATTTCTGTTTCTTCTTATTGCTTTCGTCTTTCTTTGATTTACTTTCCGTCCATATTATACACTCATTAGACTGTTAATTTCATTCAGCAGATCGTATAATTCTTCTTCACTTTCATTCAGTATAGCAATGCCATCAACTAATCGTATCAATGATATCCTTTCACTCTGAACTGTAATTCCATACCTGAACCTTTCTTTCATTTCCATCATTGCTTCTTCTATGTAAAGATTGAACAGTATAGGCTGTAGATACAACAATAAGGCATAGCCCAGTAGGTAGCAGAGTTGAAGATGGTTTCATCGCATTATCCTTCTTTATACATATTTTTTTCTTTCCAACTTCTGTGATTTCCCTTATTAGTGAAGTAAATCCATGTGTACCAGAAGCAATACTTCAGTTCATCGATGAAAGGAGGAAGTACAAAAATGCTCGCAGGTACTCAGGAATACAAAAATGCAAGTCGCTGAGGAATGAAATAAATTGGAAGTGCAGGGGAGCTAAGACGAAATGACTGCATGAAAAATGTGAAAAAATCGTAAAAGAAATGATTGTGAGAAGGACTGACCCAGCATATAGGAATCTCAAAGCAACCTTAGGTGAAATTTAAAACAGGGGTTGTAACACTAAGAGTGCAATTGGAATTTCACTGCTGAATACAGAGGATAGAGCGGATAGGTGGAAAGAGTACATTGAAGGCCTCTATGATGGAAAAGATTTGTCTGATGTGACAGAAGAGGAAACAGGAGCTGATTTAGAAAAGATAGGGTATTCAGTATTAGAATCAGAGTTTACGAGGCTTTTGAGGACTTAAGATCAAATAAGGGAGAAGGGACAGATAAAATTCCATCAGAATTCCTAAAACCATCGGGCGAAGTGGCAACAAAACGACTATTCATGTTGGTGTGTAGAATATATGAGTCGAGGGACACATCGCCTGACTTACGAAAAAATATCCATCCACGTAATTCCGAAGACTGCAAGAGCCGAGAAGTGCAAGAATTATCGCACGGTCAGCTTAACAGCTCATGCATCCAAACTGCTTACAACAAAGGTATACAGAAGAGTGGAAAAGAGAATTGAGGATGTGTTAGGCGATGATCAGCTTGGCTTGAGGAAAGGTAAAGGCATCAGAGAGACTATTCTGACGTTCCCGTTAATAATGGCAGTAAGATTAAAGAAAACTCGAGACACCTTCATAGGATCTGTCAACCTGGAAAAAGCGTTCGACAATGTAACATTGTGCAAGATGTTTGAAATTCTGAGAAGAAGAGGGGTGATCTATAGCGAGGGACGGCTAATATACAATATGTATAAGAGCCAAGAGGGAATAATGCGAGTAGACGACCGTGAACGAAGTTCTCGGATTAAAAGGTGTGTAAGTCAAGGATGTAGGCTTTCGCTTCTACTGTTCAATCTGTACATAGAAGAAGCAATGATGGAAATCAAAGAAAGGTTAAGGAGTGGAATTACAGTTCAAAGTGAAAAGATATCAGTGATACGATTCGTTGATGACATTGTTATATTGAATGAAAGTGAAGAAGAATTACACGATTTGCTGAATGAAATTAACAGTCTAATGAGTGTAGAATATGGACGGAAAGTAAATCGAAGAAAGACGAAAGCAATAAGAAGAAGCAAACATGAGGACATCAAGAAACTTGATATCAGGATTGATATCAGGAAGGAGGGCATCAAAAGCAGATTAGCACGGGCAAAAAGGTCATTCCTATCCAAGAGAAGTGTACTAGGATAAAATTTAATTTAATTTAAGGAAGAAATTTCTGAGAATGTACGTTTGGAGCACAGCATTGTATGGTATTGAAACATGGACTGTGGGAAAACTGAACAGAATGGAATCGAAGCATTTGAGATGTGTTCTATAGACGAATATTGGAAATAAGGTTGACTGATACGGTGAGGAATGAGGAGATTCTGTGGAGAATCGGAGAGGGAAGGAAAATGTGGGGAAACACTGATAAGAAGAAGGGACACAATTATCGGACATCTGTTAGGACATCAGGAAAGACTTCCATGCTACAAGAGGGAGCTGTAGAAGCCAGAAACTCTAGAGTATGGCAGAGATTAGAATACATCCAGCAAGTAATTGAGGACGTAGTGATGATCTGGGATGAAGATGTTAGCAGTGGAGGGAAATCAAACCAGTCAGCTGACTGATGACTATGAAGCAAACATTCGGTACATTAACATAACACATAAATACAATACAAGGAATAGATCTAATAATAAACTTTCCAGAATCCGATACAAAAACAACAGCCAACGTGAGTTATTGAGAAGTAGATATACTCGGTGTATCAATGCAGCTTCAATCACTTCATGGAGGCGAGGCAAAACTTCCGGTCCTGATGGTATACTAGATGGAGTCCTCTCAGAGTATGCTGATGCAATAGCTCCATATTTAGCAATCATATACAGTTGATCGCTCTTCGAATGTTCCGTGCCTAAAGACTGGAAAGTTGCACAAGTCACACAAATACGCATTAAAGGAAACAGGAGTAATCCGCTGAATTACACCCCATATCGCTAACAACGATTTGCAGTAGAATTTTGGAACGTATACTGTTTTCGAACATTATGAGGTATTGTTTGAAGAAAACGATTTGTTGACAAATAGCCTACACTGACTCAGAAAATGTTGTTCTTGTGGAACACAACTAAGTCTTTACTGTCACGAAGTAATGAGAGCTGTTGACAGGAGATGTCAAACTGATTCCATGTTTTTAGATTTACAGAAATCTTGACACTTCTAATTAAATTGCTTGCCTATGAACTATCGTCTTAGTTGCGCGAAGGGGTTCGTGATTTTCTTTTAGAAAGATCACACTTCTTAATAACTGGCGGTAAGTAGCCGAGTAAAACGGTAGCAATAACTGACGTTCTCCAAGGAAACGTTATAGGTCCTCTGCTTTCCCTGACCTACATAAATGATTTAGGAGACAGTCTGGGTAGCACTCTTAAATTTAACAGATGATGCTGTCATTTACCGTCTTGAAAAGTCATCAGATAACCAAGCCCCTATAGCAAAATGATTTAGACAAGGTACCTGCATGATTCAAAAAGTTTCAGTGGTTTCTAAATAATGAACGGTGCGAAGTCATCCACCTGAGTGCAAAAAAGAATCTGGTAAATTTTTTTTGCATGTTAAATCTCACAAATCTGAAGCTCTAAACTCCACCAAATATTTAGCTGTTACAACTACGAGTAACATATACTGGATCCATCGCATAGAAAATGTTGTGGGTACGGCAAACCAAAGACTAAGATATATTTGCAGAACACTGAGAAAACGCAACAGGACTGCTGTAGTGACTGCCTACACTACGCTTGTACGTCCTCCTCTGGAGTATTGCTGTGCGGTGTGGGATCCGCATCACACAGAGTAGTCGGAGAACGTCGAAAAGTTCAAAGAAGGGCAGCTCGTTTTGTACTATAGCGAAATCGGAAAGAGAGCACCGCGGGTATGGTACGTGAGAAGGAGTGGAAATCATTAAAAGAAAGACGTTTTCCGTTGCGGCAGGATCATTCCATAACACTGCAATCACAAACTATGTCCTCAGAGTGTGAAAATATTTAATAGGCTCCCACCTACTTAGGGGGCAATGATCATCATATAAAATAAGGGGAATCAGACGTCGCACGGAAAGATTTAAGAGTTCGTTCGTCCCACTCCCTGATCGAGAGTGAAGCGGTTGAGAAATAGCATGAAGGTGGTTCAAGGAATCCTGTGCCAGCACTTGAGTATGAATTGTATAGTATTCACGTAAATGTAGATACATTCATCAATATTTTACCTTTGTATTAAGCAAATCAGTAAATAATATGCACTATCTCTATATTGAAAAGAAAAACAATTAACAAAACGGAGACTACTGTAGAATTAACAGTAGCAGTTACATAAGACGAATTTCTTCATTGGAGTGGAGATTAGACGTTGCTCCAGCCATTGCAGAGGGCCGTCCACACAAACAGTTTTTTATAATCCTCGACTCTTTCCAGAAACAGACATCCGACTTCTATTTCGACGTATCTAAAAATTATTAATTTCCTTATTCCAGTTATAATAACGATCTCGGAGAAAGCATTTTCGTAGGAAGTTTCCGAGATTATATGGTTCATATCGCTCTGAGCAGTATAGGGCTTAACTTCTGAAGTCATCGGTCCTCTGGAACTTAGAACTACTTAAACCTAACTAACCTAAGGACATCACACACATCCATGTCCGAGGCAGGATTCGAACCTGCGATCGTAGCGGTGGCGCGGTTGCAGACTGTAGCGCCTAGAACCGCTCGGCCATACCGGCCGGCGTCCGAGATTATAGATCTTCAGTGAACATACTTGTTTGTATGAGACTTAGTGTACATTACCACACATTGTCAATCTCTGTCGTCTGTCTTTCTCCGAATTACCGTCTCAGCCATTTTCTTATCGCCTCCCATGACATCTACGTAGATTCCTGGAGGGAGCGCAGTGATGAAACCTATAAATTAACTGGATCCGTCCGTAAGCATTGGTTGACTGTCTTCGAACACAGTCATTTATCGTACACGATCCTTGACACAACGGCGGTCGAAAATCGCACAGCTCTGGCTCGAGACGGAAGTGTCATGCTTCGTACACCCACAATCTGGTCACAATCAAATTCACCGATTTTGCTTTGCAGTTTCGCCCAAGTTGCGATTCACATCCACGCTGATGGCTTGCCAAGTGACAAACCAAACAAGCCTATAAGCCGCGGCAGTAAGCGGTAGTAGCAATCTTGTCATTGGTTTGTTGGCTGGAGTTAAGAGAATGAACTGCAAGGTCATCATTTTCAACCTCTAATTGAGTTACTCTTCAGTTAGTTCACTTGGTTCCCGAAATTCTGCACTTCGCAATCCATCGAATATAATTCCTGGAGTGACGTTAGCTTTTACAGTTCATGAGCAACAATTACTGTTGACAATAACCCAATGATTTACTTTTTCCTTAAGCTTGCCGTATTGCTGCATCTTGCTTCTATGAACTAGAAATCAGACGTTTCTTCTGTTTACAGTCAAAGCCTCCCCCACCACCTCCTCTCCCAAAAAAATAAATATATGAAAGAAAATAAAAAATAAAAACTAGGGATATTATCCACATCCATATGTTCATCTGTACGTAGCTTCGTTAAGGTGCCACACTAAGGCATTTTCTCTAGTGCGATTTTTCTCTTATTCTTCAAATTAAAATGTAAATTGTTCCACGGATACTGTGTGAGAGAGAAGAAACATGAAGTTACTGTAATTTTTTTTAACATCATCTGATCTTTTGGTAGCATTCATCGGACAGACGTCAATTCTCGTTCAGCGTTTAACGACGCACACGTTACTTTGTTTATATCTGTTTATCATGTTTGGTCACCACAACGGGTGATTCAATCACGAAAATATAGCAACGAAACTAGTTTTGCTCTCTATTCCTCACATAAACGGAAATATAATTTTGCTTCATTTGTGGCTTCATTGCAGAAAGATGAGTAAGTAAGTCAATGCACGCATTGCTCTACAGTTTTAGAAAGTGTTTAAAAAGCGGAAATGAAAACCATTAGCTGTAACAGTAAATTAAGTGTACCTCCAATTCATTACCACTTTGATGGTTGGCTCGAATAGCAGCGTAGCTAAAGCAATTATCGTTTGTTTCATACATGAAACACAGCACCTAGAATGCAGCCGATAAAGTAAAACAGAATAAAAATGTAACTACATTAAGTAATTTAAAAAGCAGCAAAACCCCAAAGAGCGTTATTTGTCCAATTATCGTTTGAACACGTGAACTTCCCGCATTTCGTATTGCTCCATCGTACACGCCTGAGTGCCCCTGTGACGCAATCGTCATCATTTCTCCTGTATATAACAGAAGTAAAATCCATAAATATGTTCGTTTCCTCATAGACGCTACTCAACATTTAAAACTGAAAATATGTTATAAAAAAGGGTGTACAGTCTGTTAAGTAAAATCTTGGTTGGGTTAATCAGTGGAAAAATGTATTTGACAGTAAACTAAAATATATACATTGACCATATATGAACAAAAGAAAAATCCAACTACAACTGACAATACGTCCAGTCGCCCGCAGCGTCGATAGTTGCTTTGCATCTCCGAGGCATGCTTCAAGCCAATTTTTTTGGCATATTTACGTGGAAGAGACGTCCAAACGCGTCGAGTTCGCGTTGACAGCTGTTTCAATGTCAAGATATTTTTTTCTTGCAACTTCTTTTTCATGTGACACCATACGTTTGCAGTATGATTAGCGTCAGATGACTGTGGGGGTCAATCCAGAACCTGAAAACCTTCATCCTTTTTCCAGTCGCTGCAAAGCTTGCTGCGCTGCTTGCATCATCGTCCTCCTGCAGTTTCCAATCTTGAAATATGTCGAAAAACCAACGTTCGGTACTCTGCATGAATCATCTACCCTGTGCAGGTAAATTGTCGAAAAACCTGTGAAAATTGCCGAGCGTGGACAAAGGTTCCCTCTGTTGGGTTGTGAAAGAACTAAGGCTATATTTTTTCAAGGCTGTATTTTTTCCCATCTGTGTATATTGCCGGCCACGCTCTTAACAGACTATATATATACTTCTGGAAAAAAGAACACATGACACCGGTGTGTCAGACCCACCATACTTGCTCCGGAAACTGCGAGAGGGCTGTACAAGCAATGATCACACGCACGGCACAGCGGACACACCAGGAAACGCGGTGTTGGCCGTCGAATGGCGCTAGCTGCGCAGCATTTGTGCACCGCCGCCGTCAGTGTCAGCCAGTTTGCCGTGGCATACGGAGCTCCATCGCAGTCTTTAACACTGATAGCATCCGAGACAGCGTGGACGTGAACCGTATGTGCAGTTGACGGACTTTGAGCGAGGGCGTATAGTGGGCATGCGGGAGGCCGGGTGGACGTACCGCCGAATTGCTCAACACGTGGGGCGTGAGGTCTCCACAGTACATCGATGTTGTCGCCAGTGGTCGGCGGAAGGTGCACGAGCCCGTCGACCTGGGACCGGACCGCAGCGACGCACGGATGCACGCCAAGACCGTAGGATTCTACGCAGTGCCGTAGGGGACCGCACCGCCACTTCCCAGCAAATTAGGGACACTGTTGCTCCTGGGCTATCGGCGAGGACCATTCGCAACCGTCTCCATGAAGCTGGGCTACGGTCCCGCACACTGTTAGGCCGTCTTCCGCTCACGCCCCAACATCGTGCAGCCCGCCTCCAGTGGTGTCGCGACAGGCGTGAATGGAGGGACAAATGGAGACGTGTCGTCTTCAGCGATGAGAGTTGCTTCTGCCTTGGTGCCAACGATGGTCGTATGCGTGTTTGGCGCCGTGCAGGTGAGCGCCATAATCAGGATTGCATACGACCGATGCACACAGGGCCAACACCCGGCATTATGGTGTGGGGAGCGATCTCCAACACTGGCCGTACACCTCTGGTGATCGTCGAGGGGACACTGAATAGTGCACGGTACTTCCAAACCGTCATCGAACCCATCGTTCTACCATTCCTAGACCGACAAGGGAACTTGCTGTTCCAACAGGACAATGCACGTCCGCCTGTATCCCGTACCACCCAACGTGCTCTAGAAGGTGTAAGTCAACTACCCTGGCCAGCAAGATCTCCGGATCTGTCCCCCATTGAGCATGTTTGGGACTGGATGAAGCGTCGTCTCACCCGGTCTGCACGTCCAGCACGAACGCTGGTCCAACTGAGGCGCCAGGTGGAAATGGCATGGCAAGCCGTTCCACAGGACTATATCCAGCATTTCTACGATCGTCTCCATGGGAGAACAGCAGCCTGCATTGCTGCGTAAGGTGGATATACACTGTACTAGTGCCGACATTGTGCATGCTCTGTTGCCTGTGTCTACGTGCCTGTGTTCTGTCAGTGTGATCATGTGATGTATCTGACCCCAGGAATGTGTCAATAAAGTGTCCCCTTCCTGGGACAATGAATTCACGGTGTTCTTATTTCAATTTCCAGGATTATATATATATATATATATATATATATATATATATATATATATATATATGCGTGTGTGCAAAATCTCCTTCTAAACCACTGGACTGGCAAACATGTCCCTTACTCTCAGCCAACAATCGCTGTGTGGGTAAGAATCAGCTACTCATAGTAGTACAGAAGAAATGACGTCATAAACGCTGAGATACTTGAAAAACTGTTCCATTGTCATGACATTTATATGTATTGTTACTTCTTTGCTACTAACTCTCCTTTCAATACATTTTGCAGATAGTACCTAGAAAATTGTCCTCAGCTGGTGATCTTGGGGTAGCGTTCTCGCTTCCCGCTCACGGGGTCCCGGATTCGATTACCGGCGGGTTCGAGATGACTGGGTGTCGTTGTCGTATTCTTCATCATCATCATCATCATCATCATCATCATCATCATCATCATCATCATGCATCCCCATTACGGTCGGAGGAAGGCAATGGGAAACCACCTCCGCTGGGACCTTGCCTAGTCGGCAATGCGAGTCTCCCACATCGTCTCCCTACGCTCCTCTGAGTATGGGACCTCATCATCATCACCTACAAAATTATATTATTGTGTGAGACTTACATCAGGAATAATGTCGTCATAGACATTGAAATATGTAGAAAACTAACGCATCATGATTGAAGTAAATGTACCGACACAAATACATCAATGTATGATACATGCTTAAAGAAATACGTCATAAAAATTGATATACCTGCATCATGTATGAAATCTTAATCCACTTATCCTTCACCACTAGGACACT
This sequence comes from Schistocerca gregaria, assembly GCF_023897955.1. Taxonomy (NCBI): domain Eukaryota; kingdom Metazoa; phylum Arthropoda; class Insecta; order Orthoptera; family Acrididae; genus Schistocerca; species Schistocerca gregaria. The sequence goes on along the minus strand of NC_064922.1, from coordinate 349,028,108 downwards.
TCTGCAGTTCAGTCAAATTAAGTAAAGCCTTGACATCTGACAGGGCTTTTGACAACTATGAACTGCGACGCGCAAACGGCTGTAGGCGAAAACAGTAGCCATCGCTTGACTAAAAAGAGACGTAGCCGTAGAGACGTTTACAAACTCGCGTTGTAGACACGAGAAACATCTGCGCTCAGCGTACAGAAACAGTCCGGTATCGTGTTTCTTAATTTGGACACTCTACTTACACATCTATACATTATGCATACTTCTTTACACGGCTGTTGCGTTATTTCAAAAGGTGTTTCCACGAATACATAAAAATGAAATTTTTTGCATATCCCACTGCAAAGGCAGCTCATTTTTTGTTTCCGCTTATAATAGAAAAAGGGCAAAATGAGTACTGGAGAAATGTCGGATTCGTCAGATAGTAGAATATAAAACGGATTCGATAAATTAAAGAACGGTAATAGTAATGCTAGAAGAAACTTCATGTTTGACAACTTTATTTGAATAATTTAATCTCTCAGTGGGTACTAAGTGTTTTTGAAACATATTTTCGTAATATTCCCGTAAGGTGTCTTGATTACAGAAAAGAAACAAAACGGTGTGGGTTGTGGTTTGTGTGTGATATTCTGCATAATAGAGGAGGCACAGTACCTGTAACTACACAGACAGAAATAATATTTCTAATAGTAACATGTAGACAATATGCCCACTTACTGTGTCCCACGTTACGAATGCAGTTGTTATTGTTGTTGTGGTTTTCAGTCCTGAGACTGGTTTGATGCACCTCTCCACGCTACTCTATCCTGTGCAAGCTTCATCTCCCAGTACCTACTGCAACCTACATCCTTCTGAATCTGCTTAGTGTATTCATCTCTTGGTCTCCCTCTACGATTTTTACCCACCACTCTGCCCTCCAATACTAAATGGGTGATCCCTTGATGCCTCAGAACATGTTCTACCAACCGATCCCTTCTTCTAGTCAAGCTGTGCGACAAACTTCTCTTCTTCCCAATCCTATTCAGTACCTCCTCATTAGTTATATGATCTACCTATGTAATCTTCAGCATTATACTGTAGCGCCTTATTTCGAAAGCTTCTATTCTCTTCTTGTCCAAACTATATATCGTCCATGTTTCGCATCCATACATGGCTACACTCCATACAAATACTTTCAGAAACGACTTCCTCACACTTAAATCAATGCTCGATGTTAACAAATTTATCTTGTTAAGAAACACTTTCCTTGCCATTGCCAGTCTACATATTATATCCTCTCTACTTCGACCATCATCAGTTATTTTGCTCCCCAAATAGCAAAACTCCTTTACTACTTTAAGTGTCTCATTTCCTAATCTAATTCCCTCAGCATCACCCGACTTAATTATACTACATTCCATTATCCTCGTTTTGCTTTTGTTGATGTTCATCTTATATCCTCCCTTCAAGACACTGTCCATTCCATTCAACTGCTCTTCCAAGTCCTTTGCTGTCTCTGACAGAATTACAATGCCATCGGCAAACCTCAAAGTTTTTATTTCTTCTCCATGGATTTTAATACCTACTCCGAATTTTTCTTTTGTTTCCTTTACTGCTTGCTCAATATACAGATTGAATAACATCGGGGAGAGGCTACACCCCTGTCTCACTACCTTCCCAACCACTGCTTCCCTTTCATGTCCATCGACTCTTATGACTGCCATCTGGTTTCTGTACAAATTGTAATTAGCCTTTCGCTCCCTGTATTTTACCTCTGCCACCTTCAGAATTTGAAAGAGAGTATTCCAGTAAACATTTTCAAAAGCTTTTTCTAAGTTTACAAACGCTAGAAACATAGGTTTGCCTTTCCTTAATCTACCTTATAAGATAAGTCTTAGAGTCAGTATTGCCCCACGTGTTCCAATATTTCTACGGAATCCAAACTGATCTTCCCCGAGGTCGGCTTCTACCAGTTTTTCCATTCGTCTGTAAAGAATTCGTGTTAGTATCTTGCAGCTGTGGCTTATTAAACTGATAGTTCGGTAATTTTCATCTGTCAATGCCTGCTTTCTTTGGGATTGGAATTATTATATTCTCCTTGGAGTCTGAGGGAATTTCGCCTGACTCATACATCTTGCTCACCAGATGGTAGAGTTTTGTCAGGACTGGCTCTCCCAAGGCTATCAATATTTATACTGTAATGTTGTCTATTCCTGGGGCCTTGTTTCGACTCATGTCTTTCAGTGCTCTGTCAAACTCTTCACGTAGTATCATATCTCCCATTTCATCTTCATCTACATCCTCTCCTATTTCCATGATATTGTCCTCAAGTACATCGCCCTTGTATAGACCCTCTATATACTCTTTCCACATCTCTGCTTTTTCTTTTTTGCTTAGAACTGGGTTTCCATCTGAGCTCTTGATATTCATACAAGTGGTTCTCTTATCTCCAAAGGTCTCTTTAATCTTCCTGTAGGCAATATCTATCTTACCCATAGTGAGATAAGCCTCTACATCCTTACATTTGTCCCTTAGCCATCCCTGCTTAGCAGTTTTGCACTTCCTGTCGATCTCATTTTTGAGACGTTTGTATTCCTTTTTTGCCTGTTTCATTTACTGCATTTTTATATTTTCTCCTTTCATCAATTAAATTCAGTATCTTTTCTGTTACCCAATTTTTTCTACTAGCCCTCGTCTGTTTACCTACTTGATCCTCTGCTGCCTTCACTACTTCATCCCTCAAAGCTACCCAGTCTTCTTCTACTGTATTTCTTTCCCCCATTCTTGTCATTTGTTTCCTTATGCTCTCCCTGAAACTCTGTACAACTTCTGGTTTAGTCAGTTTATCCAGGTCCCATCTCCATAAATTCCTACTTTTTTGCGGTTTCTTCAGTTTTAGTTTACAGTTCATAACCAATAGATTGTGGTCAGAGTCCACATCTGCCCCTGGAAATGTCCTACAATTTAAAATCTGGTTCCTAAATTTCTGTCTTACCATTATATAATCTATCTGAAACCTGTCAGTATCTCCAGGCTTCTTCCATGTACACAGCCATCTTTTATGATTCTTGAACCAAGCTTTAGCTATGATTAAGTTGTGCACTGTGCAAAATTCTTCCAGGCGGTTTCCTCTTTCATTTCTTAGCCCCAGTCCATATTCACCTACTATGTTTCCTTCTCTCCCTTTTCCTACTACCTAATTCCAGTCACCCATGACTATTAAATTTTCGCCTCCCTTCACTATCTGAATAATTTCTTTGATTTCATCATACATTTCTTCAATTTCTTCGTCATCTGCAGAACTAGTTGGCATATAAACTTGCACTACTGTAGTAGGCGTGGGCTTCGTGTCTATCTTGGCCACAATAATGCGTTCACTATACTGTTTGTAGTAGCTTACCCGCACTCCTATTTTTTTATTCATTGTTAAACCTACACCTGCAATACCTCTATTTGATTTTGTATTTATAATCATGTATTCGCCTGACCAAACGTCTTGTTCCTCCTGTCACCGAACTTCACTAATTCACACTATATCTAACTTTAACCTATCCATTTCCCTTTTTAAATTTTCTAACCTACCCGCCCGATTAATGGATCTGACATTCCACTCTCCGATCCGCAGAACGCCAGTTTTCTTTCTCCTGATAACGACATTCTCTTGAGTGGTCCCCGCCCGGAGATCCGAATGGGGACTATTTTACCCCCGGAATATTTTACCCAAGAGGACACCATCATTATTTAACCATACAGTAAAGCTGCATGCCCTCGGGAAAAATTACGGCTGTAGTTTCCCCTTGCTTTCAGCCGTTCGCAGTACCAGCACAGCAAGGCTGTTTTGGTTAATGTTACAAGGCCAGATCAGTCAATCATCCAGACTGTTGCCCCTACAACTACTGAAAAGGCTGCTGCCCCTCTTCAGGAACCACACGTTTGTCTGGCCTCTCAACAGATACCCCTCCGTCGTGGTTGCACCTACGGTACGGCTATCTGTATCGCTGAGGCACGCAAGCCTGCCCACCAACGGCAAGACAGTGAGAATAAAACCTTGAAACGTATCGTACTGAGGATGAAAAAACACATAACTGGTGCAGTTTTCATGATAAAAACCAAGATGTAGAGCAATACGTGTATTACTTTGCCTTTTAAAACTGTCTTAAGTGTAATAATTTTTTCATAGTATGGGGCCACAGTGATGATGCATTTCTTTAAAGTCAGTACCGCCATTAGACTGTTTTGTATTTGTAGTGTTACATTACACGATCATGATTTCGGCTTTAAAGTGCCATTATCAAGAGCTTTAATATTACACAGTGCCTAAGATTGCATACTATCGTATTTAAAATACACTAGTAGACACATTGTCTAAGAGTCAATATTTCTGGTAAAAGCCTACTGGTTTGTTTTATCACTGAGTATATCATCTTGACTGAATGACTTAGCAAACTGTCATTCAGTCAAGATCGTTCCAGTACCTGTCTCACTCCACAGTTTTTACCCTATACAGCTCAGTCTAGGACCACTGAAGTTATCCCTAGATGCCTTAGCAGATGTCTTACCATCCTATCCCTTCTCCTTGTCAATGCTTTCCATGTATTCCATTCCTCTCCGAATCGTAGGACAATCTCCACAATCCCTACCTTGTCAGTCCACCTAATTTTCAACTTCCGTCTGTAGCACCACATCTCGAATGTTTTGATTCTCTTCTGTTCCGATTTTCCTACAGCCAATGTTTTACTATACTGGCTTCAAACGTACGTTCTCATAATGTTTTTCCTCGGGTTCAAGAATACGTTTGATATTAATAAACGCCTCTTGGCCAGGAATGCCCTTACCGCCAGTGCGTTCTTCTTTTCATGACCTCTTTGCTCTGTCCATCGTGTCTAACTTTTCTGCCTACGCCGCAGAATTCCTTAACTTCATCTACTTCGAGATCATCAGTCCTGATGTTAAGTTTCTCGCTGTTCTCATTTCCGCTGCCTCTCATTACTTTTGTCGTTCTTCGGTTTACTCTCGATCCAGGCTCACTAATTATCTGTCTATTCCATTCAACAAGTTCTATGATTCTTCTTCATTTTCACTGAGCATAGCAACGTCATCAGCGAATCATCGTGCCATTGATATCCTTTCACCCTGGGTCTTAATCCCACTCTTGAATCTCTCTTATTTCTGTCACTGCCTCTTCGACGTCCAAGGGAGACAGACCCTTTCCAATCCGAGCACTAAGTTCACCGTCTTCACGTCTTACTGCTCCCTCCTAGTTCGTCTGAACATTGTGTATTACATGTGTTTCCTTATAGCCTTTCCCTATATTTCTCAGAACTTTTTAACTGGTCACACCATTTTATATTGTCGATTACTTTGTTCAAGTCGACAAATCCCATGAAGTTGTCTTGATTTTTCTTCAGTTTTTAGTTATCAACCGCAAGGTCAGTAGTGCTTCTCTGATGCCCTTTGCCTTTTCCTAAGGCCAAACTGATCATCATGTAATAAATCCTCAGTTTTCTTTTCCATTATTCTCTATACTATTCTCGCCAGCGACTTGGACGGATGAGCTGTTAAGTTGACTGTGCGACAGTTCTAGCAATTGTTAGCTTTTTCTGTCTCGGGAATTGTGTAGATGATGATTTTCTGGTGATGGAATGTCATCAGTCTTATACAGCCTAAACACTATCGTGAATTTTCATTTCATTGCCACTTCGTGCTTGTTTTTAGTAACTTCGATGGACTGTTATCTTTTCATTTGCCTTATTCGACCTTAAGTCGTCCAGAGCTCCTTTAAATAACGATTCTAATAGTGGATCCCCTATGTCTTCCCTATTGACTACCATTTCTTCTTCCCACACTTTATCCGACAAGTCCTCCCACTCATAGATCAATGTACTGTTTCCATCTACCCACTCTCTGCTCTGAATTTGACAGCGGAATTCCCACAGCACTTGTAATGTTACCACCGGTGCATTTAATATACCAAAGATTTTTACTTTTCTGTGTGCTGTTTCCGTCTTTCCGACAGTCATTCCTTTCTCAATAGTTCACACTTCTCATGAAGCCATTCCGCCTTAGCGCCGTGATTTCCTATTTATTTCATTCCTAAGCAACTTGTATTTCTCTGTTCCTGAATTTCCTGATAATTTTTATACATCCTTGTTTCGTTGGTCTACTGAAACTTTTCTTCTGATACCCATGTTTTCTTCCCAGTTACCTTCTTTGTACATAGGTTTTTCTTTCCAACGTCTGTGATTTACCTTTTTAGAGAGGTCCATTATTTTTCAGCTGCACTGCCTACTGAGCTATTCACTGTTGCAGTACATATAACCGCAGAGAACTTCAAGCGTCTCTCTTCATTTCTTAGTACTTCCGTAATTTACATCCTTGCACATTTAATCTTCCGCACTTGACTCTTAAACTTCAGCCTAGTCTTCATCACTAGTAAATTGTGATCTGACTCTTTATGTGCTCCCGTTACGCCTTGCAACCCAATAATTGATTTCGGGATCTGTGCCTGTCTATAATGTAATCTAACTGGAACCTTCCCGTATCTCCTCCTCTTGTGTTTCTTGAACAGAATATTACTAGCTGAAATTCATTTTAGAACTCATTCTCCTCTCACATTTCTATTACCAAGTCCATATTTTCCCAGAACCCTCTCTTGTACTCGGCCACTGCAACCTCATTCCGATCCCCCATGACGATTATCATCTTCCTTTACCTACCGCATTCCCTATTCAGTACCCTCATATAGTTTCTGCCTTTCATCTACTGCTTGCCACGTTGGCATTTTTAGCTGAAATATTGTTGCCGGTGTTGATTTTCTGTCAATTCTGATGAGAATATATTTGTCCAATTTCAGCTTCCTTTGTGTTGTTTTGGCGATGACTAAGTCCGGGAGAGGGATACTCAGTTCTGCAGCAGTGACTTTGGCATCTGGCGTCATCATATTTTTCGTCACAATACTCATCAATGAAAATGTGTCACCATCGGTCAACACACTTTGACCTAGCGTATGACGTTTGTTCGCTTTCCCTGTATGTGGCATAAATCTTCTACACACATAACAGAAAGGTTTTTCATCACCCCAGTTCCCAGAACTCCTGAAGATAGACGTTAACTGTGGATATTGTATCACAGACACAGTCCCTTTGACTGTTCAGTGATGTCACTAAACCTGCCCAAAGATGTAAACAACCATGCATGAACAGCGCTTTTTAGGCGGAGGAGGTCCTACAACTGATCAGTTCCAATCATTCCACCAGGGTCCCGGGATAGTTAGCGTCCAGAATAATGCTACACCACATTGTTTTCTCTTCTCAGTCTCTAGGTAGAGCACGCTGTTGGGGTAATGACCTGTGTAGTGTGAGGAACTTTTCATTCTACAACCAGATTACCTTAATCAATATGAACCATTAATAATACAAATTTCATTGAAATGGTAAAAGAAGAGGCTTAAATGCTCATATACCTTAAAATGCGCTTCATTCTGTGCCTTTCACAATAAAGTGTGAATCTTATTTCCATTACTGTTACTATCAGAGGTATAGTATTGTAAATGAGTTGCACTAACCAATACATATAAATTATACAAACAGAATGCTCTAGTTGTTACTGATGGGAATATAAAACATTAATGTCATAGGAATTTTCATCATCTTGCCTTCTATGTGCGCGCAAAATCACGCAAAGATATAATTTCTTGTCACTATCTGATTTACATTTCTAATTCAGTAAACGGATTGATCATGCATTATCTACAGGACATTTCAAAAAGATTCATGAAATTTCACAAAACTAATTGTTCTTCATGGATAGGTATTCAGGGTAAATGTTCACATACGAAGTCAGCGTAACGGCCATTGTATAATCGAGTGGACACACCTAGAACAGTAGCAGAACAGTCTGTTCTATACACAACAATTTACTGTACTTTGTAGTCCCACGAACTTCTGTGAGGAAGTCAACGTGTATTTTAATTTGTACACTAGTATTAACTAGCTTACGACACGGACGGAAAGAAATCGCAACACCAAAAAAAGTTAGTGTAGAGTAATGAAAAGTCGGGAATACTTTTCTATAGGTAACGCCGCAAGATCACATGTTAATGAAACTACAAAATAAGCCACTATAAATGCGAAATGCCGGCACATTAATAACAGGTGTAACCGCTAGAATGCTGAGTACAACCACACAAACATGCATTCATGGCGTTGTAGAGGTGCCGGATGTCAGTTTATCGGATGGAATTCCATGCCTGTTGCACTTGGTCTGTCAATACAGGTACAGTTGTTTGCGGATAACGCTGGAATTGTTCTAAGATGATGTCGCGTATGTTCTTGATTCTATACAGATCTGGTGATCTAGCAGGCCAAGAGAGCATGTCGACGATCTGTAGATCATGTTGGGTTTCAACATCAGTATGTGGACAAGCGTTATCCTGTTGGAAAACTATCCCTGGGATACTGTACATGAATGGCAGTACAACAGATTGAATCGCCTGACTGACAATTTTGCAGTCAGGGTGCGTGAGACAGCCAAGAAAATGATCCTGCTGTCATACGAAATTGCACCCGAGACCATAACTCTAGGTGTAAATCCATTGTGTCTAACACACTGACGGGTTGTTTGCTGGCTCTCAAACCTACTCAACACAGCCATCACTGTCACCGTACGTTCTCCTGATCACCGCTGCCAGTAAGCTTGTGCCGTGACATTCTTCCGACTTGAACGAAATCAGAATAGGCATCATCTTTCAGATGTATAACACGCCTACCAACTTGAATTTACGTCGCACAACTCCTCCATGTGTTAAGATTTTCTCCGTCAGTGTACAAGGTTTCTTCCGTATTTCTATTGCATTAGCTTTGTGTGAGGCAGTTTTCTTTCGTAGTATAGACTAGAGGCAGTGTACAGCAGAACGTAGATTGTACGAAGCGACGTTTTGCGTTAGTGCTACTATACTTATGATACAGAGAAGAAATAATAACTAAAAGATGGCCAAAGACTGCGCCTATTGTGTACGTGTGCAAAGGGAATCAGCCACTGTCCATAAACAGCTGAAACAAGTATTGACTACTTTCGACAGGCTTCTGGCTGCTGCCCTGGGCTCCAGTGGCTTTGGGACACCTGAGACGAATGCTTTGGTACTCCTGGAGCCTACAGCACCGTATCGGATCCCTGAGGACGCCGCACGGAAGGTGTAACTGGACATGACTTCACGGAGGTCGCCTTGTGCCGCAAAGACATGTTTGAACTATTCCCTACTGCTGAAAGTAGAGGGTGTTAATACGTTAACTTTGACTACATGATATAGTATAGACTTTCGATAAAACATCACTCACACAGTTCCTAAGGTTGCAATAGCCGACAAGTGCGACAACTATCGTACAATCAGTTTAACAGTGATGCATACAAGTTGCTGACAAGAATATGTAGAAGAATTGAGAAGAAAATTGAAGATATGGTATATGACGCTCAGTTTGACTTGAGGAAAGATAAAGGCACCGAAAGGTAATTCTGATGTTTCGGCAGATAATGGAAATAAGACTGAAGAAAAATCAAGACACGTTGATAGGATTTGTTCACCTGGAGAAAGCGTTCGACAATATCAAAAGGTGCAATATGTTCCAAATTCTGAGAAAAACAGAGGTAAGCTACAGCGAAAGAGAGGTAATGTACAATATGTGAAAGAAACAAGAGGGAATAACGATAGTGGGAGACGAAGAATGAAGTGCCCGGATGAAGTCTCTCCCCCTTCTCTTCAATCTGTACATCGAAGAAGTAGTTTGCAGCTGCTCCTGTAAGATGGAGAGGTTTACACATGAGAGGAATTCATTGTTGGCTGCATCAAACCAGTCGGAAGACTGTTAACACAAAAGGGGAAAGTAAAGTCTGTCTCTAGCAACTGGTAGAATTTCTCTCCAATTAGAAGGGAACAGGAAAAGTCGGTGCACATTACGAGTTCGTGGAAAGGATGATAAGGAGGAAACAAAAAATTGAGTTCAAACGGAGCAGAATGTGTCGAACCGATAGAAGGGGGACGAGACGAAGTAAGGTCAGACTGGCGCCAGATTCTGGTTTAGCAGGCTGCACCGATGTGTAGGTAGGATATACTGTTCGACTGCGAGTTCTGGGAATGTGCTGCCCAGGGCGAGCTGCCAGGCACAGCGGCGTCAAAAAGCGCTTGATGTGGTGTGGCGTGGGCGTGAAAAGAGCCAGGCAAGGGCAGGCAGCCGCGCGGGCCAATAACCAATCAGCCGGCGGGAACTGGCGCGTGTCTAATTCCTGCCACCCCTCTCTGTCCTCTACACGCCGGGCTGTAGAACAGCGCCTCTCTTGATGACGCTGTACGCTGCATCGCTTCAACAGTGAGTGTCTTTCCCACTGCCGCTTCCTCATTGTCAGTTAGAGTTGACCAGTAGGGCAATTGAAGAGGCATAAATATATTTACATCTATAGACACGAGCCACATGTCACAATACGGTGCATGACGGAGTGTACTTTGTATCACTATCATATTCCGATTAAAATTACTTGATAGTTCACGTCTGTTACTTGCCCCTACAGTGTTGCCACATCGGCTGTCGGCTACCGCTCGGTTACGGGCGTCACACGAATACGGCGAATGACTTCACAAAATCAGTTAATCTGACCCATTGTGGAATACTGGAAGTGGCCGCTGCGACGTGTGACGGAAGTAGGAGATTGTCCCTCGACAGCTGATTTTAAGTGACCAATAGTTGAACTGTGACAGACGACACGTTCCGTAGCAATGAATGAACCGCATGTCCTAAACTATCCACAGACTCGTGATGCGCGTTATATCCGAGGAAACGGCAGTCAACAGTCTACCATAGAACTAAAATCACTATCGCTTCGTTCACGGCTTTAAGGCCAACAACCTCTACGAGGAAACTCAAGACGGAAAAATTGCAGTGTCAGTGGTAAAAATGGTTCAAATGGCTCTGAGCACTACGGGACTTAACTGCTCAGGTCATCAGTCCCCAAGTACTTAGAGCTACTTAAACCTAACTAACCAAAGGGCATCACACATATCCATGCCAGAGGCACAATTCGAATCTGAGTCCGTAGCGGTCGCGCGGTTCCAGACGGTAGGGCCTAGAACCGCTCGGCCACTCTGGCCGGCGTTAGTAGTAAAAGCAAACTGTAATTTCTCGCTGTCATTAGTTCCCTGGAACTATCCTCACTATGACAATATAGGCTATCACATCACTAACTAATGAGCATAGGAGTTTGGCACTTGGTTGCAGATTACAGGCGACAGAAGCACACACCAAACGCAAAAAATAGTGATAGAAGGGAAAATAAGAGCAAATAAAAGTCAGTAGAAGATGAAAATGACACGGCAGCGTATTACGGATATAAAGCACATTTAAAGCAATAAACTGAATAAATACAATAAGTCTCTTGATTAGATTTAGAAAACTGAATAGTTTCAGAGCATTTGACGAGATTAGAAACTACGACCTTTCAGATGGCAGGTTTGTACACTAACGACTGTGCTACGCCATTACGCTATAGAAGGTGGTTGCATTTATGACTCTGCTGCCCTGGTCACAACAACTGACTGCACCCTTCAAAAATTCGTCTTGCCGCAATGTCGTGCAATGTCTATCTGAAGGTGGCTGATCTCTGATTATAGCAACTGTATATGTGACGCTGAGTCGCACCTTGTGTGGAGGAGTCCAGTTGCGTCTGGTTAGTGCTGTGTACGAAAGGTCTGTATTTCGTTATACCATATAGCATCGTGTGTGTGTGTGTGTTTTGCTTCTAGTGTAGTTTCCATGTGAGATTAAGTGAGAAGTAAAAGGGCCAGACCCAGGAGTCGGATCTAAACACTTCAAGAAAGAAAGTTGGCAATGAATTCGAAGTGAAATAGTTGGTGTGGTGCAGTTTGGTAACGGCGAACCGTTCAGGTGTGACGTTGTGCACTCTGGTTGCACAAAACCCGCTACGACGCGTAAAGTGTCAACTTTCGAGCCATTTTAATCGGAGTATAGTCATTTCAATTGACGTTCCTCTCATAAATGGAGCGAGTAAGATACGGCTGTCTCTGTACCTCCCAACGAGCCCTAATTTCTCCTCCCTTCGCCGTCTTTACGTGAAATGTACGATGGCGGCAACAGAATCGTTCTTCAGCGGCAAGCACCAGTTTGATAAATTTTCTCAACTGCTTTCCCCGAAAAGAATGTCATTTTCCCTCTAGTAATTCTAATTTGAGCTCACGAAGCACCTCCCTTATACTCGCCTGGTGATTCAACGTGCCGGTAACAAATCTTGCGGCGCAGTTCTGAATTTCTTTGATTTCATCCTCTGATGCGACCTGGTGGTGATTCCAAATGCTCAAGCAGCGCTCAAAAAAGGGTTGTACAAAACTTCTATATGCGCCCTCCTACATAGGAGATGTATACTCTCCTAACAGTATCTCCTAGCTCCGGCTTTCATAAATATAAACGTTCAAAAACCTGGAGCATTCTATCGTGTTTACCGACACCTGTTCACGTGCTACATCAGTTGAAGGTATGACTGTTTGTTGTACAGAACCGAATATAGTGTGTTTTCCCAAAATTTAATGGTAGTCAATTTTCAGAGAATAAGTTAATATTCTTTGTAAAAAAACATTAACAGTCTCGTCTGTGGCTTTCTGTCTAATGGGATTTATTTTAACACAACTATCGTCTGCTAAAACCACCAGTTCTGCTTGTTGAGTGTTACGTGGAAGGGCATTCACGTACATGAGGAACACGCTTGGATCAGAAATTGTAACCTTTTATAATTTCTCTCCCGTCACTAAAATTTTCTAACCTTCAAACCTTCTTTTAATTCTTCATTATTACTTTCATCATTATATTTCTTATGATTCAGATCAGTTTTGTGTAGAGTTATCAGTTTTGTGTATCATGATGTACTCAGTCGAAAGCTTTCTAAAGATCACAAAGACTACTAACTACCTATATATTATTTGAGGTTTACAAGGCGTAAATAGCAGACTCAGTTGAGCAACCCTTACGGAATCCAACCTGTGATGTGCTAACTAAATTGTTTCTACTTGAATATGAGACTAGTCATTAGTACATGGAATGTTTTGGAATAAGGTGTCAATAGGGAAATAAGACGATAATTATTTTAGTTTTTCTTGTCACTTTAAGGCTTGACGACAGCATATTTCAAACTGCCTGGAACAATACACTGTGCCGGTGACGGGTTACGTATGTTACTTAGGAAGATACTAAGTTAGAACAACTTTCCAGATCTGTATTTAAAATAGCATCAGCACCATACCAAACTTGCGGTCTTTTTGCTTTTCTTTTTTTGGAATTTTTATAGCTCTATTAATTTCAAGGAAACATGGTGGTACTACATCCTGTTGCTTAAAATTTTGTGGAATGTCTTTCCTAACGATTTATCCTGCAGTTTAAACTACCATTTAATATCACTCTTGCTGCTACATTTACAAAGTACATTTTATAGCAAGAACTTCGTAAAAACTGTTTTTACTAATTTGTTGGTTCAAAATACAACTATTTGCGGAATTCCTGCTACAAAATATACTACCACAGCTGCGGATACCTCGACCAAACAGTCGTTTGTAATTTAGAGAGAGATTGTTAAAAGTACTTGCATTTTGTCAGTCATCAGTCACAACATTCTCAACCACTTTCTTTTGGTACCTTGTCCATAGGCTGGCGCTCTGTCTCCTGTTTAACAATATCCATCCAGTTTTAATCTTTCTATCTTCATTATTAATTTGTCAGGTCGTGCGGACTTTTGCATATTTTAATGATTTTTCTTAAAATGTAACGGTATTTTTTGGTCTGTGCAAGTAATTTCAGATATTTACTTATTCTGTCTTTTACACAAGCTTCCTTCTTCCTCTTATGAGGTTCTAATTCCCTTAGTTGTCCACTGCTTACTTGATTTATAATGGATTTCCTGGACAGCTATTTGGGAAAGCTGCTTTCAAATACTGACACAAATTTACTATAGAATAAATAGAATTTTTCCACTATCATCTATTTGTGTACATACGTCATCCTCTTGAAACCTACTCTTAAATCATTGTATCCTGTACTCTTTAAAAAGACTCACTGCGTAGTATGAACCTACCTCAGGTGTACAGTGTATTCCCATTAATTGTGCTTCAGGACCAGATAGTCCATTAAAAATTGGGCACGCCTTAGCTGTTTCAACCTGAGCACTACGCGTAAAAATTTTAGCAGTAAGAGTCCTACTACGTTGCTGCGCAGGAGGTGGAGAATTAACCACTGAAATCAGATTGAAGTATCCAGTTAATGACAACAGCACATTTTTCGATTCAATACGATATTGTAGCATCTGCGCTGTTCCGGAGTAAGACGTATAGTTCCTTCGGTCATGCAAGAATGCATCCATGTAGATACAGGGTTGACGATATATGGAAATATGGATGTATTCATAAGTCGTGCTCGGATAGCCTAATGGCGAAATCTGAGTTCGAATTCTGGTTTGGCACAGATAATGTGATTTCAGTACACAGTTGATGCCTGTCTATATTCGCAACTGTGAATGAAGTTCAGGAAGTTCATTTTCCTGTCCGTACCTTTTAAATAACCTACATTGAATTCTCCAGATACTAGTAACTGTTCCTTCTCATCTATAATTCTAATACGTGGGTGAACGTTTCCTTTAGGGGCTCTGTAGAGTGTTACAATTACGAGAGACGTATTCTACGGTAACAACTCACAAGCACACACTTCTAAGTTATGATCTACATGAAAACTGCTTCTACCAATATTTTTGACCATATCCAAGTTTGACTTATGTAGCAAGTCGTCCATTTGTGATAGCCACTCTCCATGAATATGATTGTTATAACCTATTACACTTAACTTTCCTGTCCTTGTGATATATGGTGTTCAGAGAGGCTCAGAACACATATCAAGCCAAAATTTTTCCCACGCTAAAGCAGTACAAGAAGCTTATCTACCTTCGTTTTCAGTCCCTTCATGTTCTGGAGAAGAAAACTGATTTTACTTTTCCCAACCCTTCAGTAGCAGCTTTTCTAGTTGCACTTTCTTTGATTCTTCCTAACGATCGTCGTGTTTTGCTCATGCCGTAAAAACTGAGCCTCTCCAACCATTCTTGTTCTGGAAGGACAGCAAACGTGCTGCCAAACACGTGACTGACACATCACAGTGGTCGGCTGTCTCTCTCGAAGGGCCTCATCATGACGATCGATACGCAGAGTATAAATAAAACATGTCTCTCCAGAGGTGAAGCGACGTACAGAGATTCGACGTGGAATACTAAATGTGTTGTTGCTGACGGCCGTTGACTATACGTACGTAGCACGATTGCGCAAACGAACTTCAGACATCACAGCTAAAAGCAAACACTCACCAGAAAAACATTCTGTTCTCTGTGATAACTTTGCATTGAGGCAATAGCTTGTTGAAATCTTTTACTGACAACTAGTGTTCAGGCTTTAACAAGGATAAAATCAGTTTCCACATCGTTACTTCATAAATCACTTAAAGGTGTATGGCAGGTAGGGTGTGGGGGGTGAAGGAGTATATTCGATACCACTATCAATTAGCCCCCGTCACTGTATAATTAGCGAATGGTGGGTAGGAATAAGATTGATTGTAGTCCTTCTTATGAGTTGCAGTTCCTCTGCTATTCTCCTCATGGTCACATTGCGAGGCGCAGGTGTGAAAAAGTATTTATGTTGCTGTTGTTGTAGAGTGAAACGTTTGAAAATTCCTTTTACAGGTAAATCTATAAATTAAATTTCTGAATCCTTAAAAAACATAACAGGAGAAGATGACTGTCTCTCAAGAATCCACTTACCTATTTTATATAGTAAGATTATGTAAGAATTAAAAAAAATATTGCGGAAAAACTACGTCAAACGAACCATATGGTTCAAAGCTCATAGAGCAATTATTTCCAGAGGAGACGCACATGCTGAGCCGAAAGGAGAATTGCCTGCGAAATGCAAAATCCCGGGTTCTGCTCCGGCACACAATTTTAATCTGCCAGGAATCTTCAAAACTCCACACACTTCGGTACAAAGTAAATGATTTATTCTGGCAATGACACCGTTTATCCTTCACAATGGCGTAATTCTGAAACTGAAACATCAAAATAAACCTCCTACACACACAAGCTATGTATCATGTCCTTTCAGTATTCCACATAGGCTGTTGACTCATTTTACAAGACGATAAACTTAAGGGTATACTCTACTATGGCATCTAAAATTACACTGTTTCTGTTTACATTTATTTTCTGCAAAAATTTATAAATCTGTGTAACGGTATCGTACCTTCACTGAGAAATGCAAAAGCGATATTTAATTCTCTCTCTGACATTATTCGATGGGTGCTTAGACATATTTTCTTGCGGTCTTCTTGACATTCCAGGAAGCTTGAAACAAGAAGGAAGGTGTCCACCATAACGCACATACCCATGTATTGCAACTTCGAGTAACGACCAATGACCACATTGTTAACAGCAGTCAAATAGAATGATGCTAAAGGAATTACCGCATCACTACACTCTTACAAAGATCCGGAGGTTGTTGTAATGAACATTATTCTTCTCTGTTAAAATGTATTGGCTAAAGTTCGTATGAAACCTATATGTCTGTTGTGCCTACGGGAGCAACGGAGGAAATCTGCTTCTATCTCAGCTATTCTGATTCGCTGCAGCTAAATTAAGCCATAAATACATAAATGCGAGAGACTGGCATCGAGCGCGCGTTTATTTATTCAGTAATCGTAATATACAACACGGCGCTCGCTCGAGAGGTTCAACTACCCTAGCTACTACACAGCCGCACTGCAACTGAAAGGAAGATTGATTGCAAGGGGAATTCGACCCACAGCATAGTAAGTAATGTTACAGCATGTGTTTAGTCAGTGCATCTTTCTAATACTTCCACCATTTCTGAATATGTCGTATCACGTACAACGTATTATGATGTTATCGGCTTTAAACAGTGTTCAGATGCAGCCTTTCATTTCACTTTTAATTCTGTTCTGTTTCGTATACTGGTATGAAACATTTATAAAGCTAAGAAATACGTGTAGTACCCAGCTTGGAATGGGAAACGGTAAAGGTCCAAGAAAGAAAATTTTTCGTGCACTGATATTAGTGAAGAAAGAATGGAATGAGAAAATTTGCTATAATTATTGACCCGGTGAAAAATCTTTAGCATGATAATCTGGCACAAAGAGATGTTAATCGTAAGAGAGAGCACGTGAAACCCATAACGGACATTATTCACCTCGACTGATACTCATTACTCAAGTAAAAACGAAGGATATACGTCACAGTTTAAAATACTGCAATATAGAAAAGCGGCAATCACCACTGCACATAAATTCGATGAGGAAAAAGTATTTTTTTGTTCTTTCACTCGTGTATGGAATATCAAATGAAGAGGCTTCGCAAATTAAGATAGCGTTCTGGCTAAGATCAAGCATGATATTTAACAAACAAATGAAATGGAATGGAAGCTTAATACAGAAATCACATTGATAACAATGAAAATTGTAAGAGACAGAAAGGGAAAAAACAACACACTCAGCAGGGGAAACACGTAGTAAAAGTGAAACAAAAGTCACATCTAGGAAACATCTGTTTCCGTCTGGTGTGTAATACGTATATTCGCTTACAAAGATATAAAAACAGGGCTATATCCAGAAATATCGTCTCTTAGTATAAAGACTATTGTTACTTTGTGGTGTGTACGAGCTATATTCGCACGACTTCAACCAAATTCTTCAATTCTTATCACCTTCTCTGTAAGTCAGTGATGGACTGTGTCTACTGAAATGTCCAGTAACCAGCTGCTTTGATTTAAAGCGGAAGATGATACTATGTATGAATCGACTTCAACTGTAGGGATTTCTGTGTCTTCTGCCGTAGTGTCTGTGAATACTATGAGGCGTGGTTCTGGAAACATTAAACTTCAACCGCGCGACTGCTACGGTCACAGGTTCGAATCCTGCCTGGGGCATGGATGTGTCTGGTGCCTTTAGGTTAGTTAGGTTGAAGTAGGTCTAAGTTCTTGGGGAATGATGACCTCAGATGTTTAGTCCCATAGTGCTCAGAGCCTTTTGAACCATTAAACTTCCATTCAGATTATTTGGTCATTAAATTATTATTAGTGTTTTCTTAAAAACAGCCCGTGAGAAGCTGCAAGTACTTTTATTCCTTATTAGTGGTAGAATTCGTTATCATCGGTATCTAGGCTCTTATCACAAACCAGGGCGGTCTAGACTCAGATAGGCAGTTTTTGATTACATGTTAATTATTAAATGCTAGTAAGGGAAACAAAAATGCGATACGTCACACATGTTCATGCACTACTGGCCATTAAAATTGCTACACCAAGAAGAAATGCAGATGATTGGAAAAATATATCACACTAGAACTGACATGTGATTTTATTTTCACGCAATTTTGGGTGCATAGTTCCTGAGAAATCAGTACCCAGAAAAACCAATTCTGGTCATAATAACGGCCTTGATACGCCTGGGCATTGAGTCAGAGCATGGATGGCGTACAGGTACAGCTGCCCATGCAGCGTCAACACACATCAAGAGTATTGACTGGCTTATTGTGACGAGCCAGTTGCTCGGCCACCATTGACCAGACGTTTTCAATTGGCGAGAGATCTGGAGAATATGCTGACCAGGGCAGAAGTGGAACATTTTCTGTATCTAGAAACGCCTGTACAGGACCTGCAACATGCGGTCGTGCATTATCCTGCTCAAATACAGGGTTTCGCAGGGATCCAATGAAGGGTAGAGCCACGGTTCATAACATCCGAAATGTAACGTCCACTGTTCAAAGTGCCGTCAATGCGAACAAGAGGTGACCGAGACGTGTAACCAATGGCATCCCATACCATTACGCCGGGTGATACGCCAGTATGACGATGATGATGACGAAAACATGCATCAAATGTGTGTTCACCGCGATGTCGCCAAACACGGATACGACCATCATGATGTTGTAAAGAGAATATGGATTCATCCGGAAAAATGACGGTTTGCCATTCGTGCACCCAGGTTCGTCGTTGAGTACACCATCACAGGCGCTCCTGTGTGTGATGCAGCGTCAAGGATAACCGCAGCCATGGTCTCCGAGCTGATAGTCAATGGTGCTGCAAACGTCGTCGAACTGTTCGTGCAGATGGGTTTTGTCTTGCAAACGTCCCCATCTGTTGACTCGGGGATCGAGACATGGCTGCACGACCCTTTACAGCCATGCGGGTAATATGGCTGTCATATAGGCTGCTAGTGATATGAGGCCGTTGGGATCCAGCACGGCGTTACGTATTACCCTCCTGAACCCACTGATTCCATATTCTGCTAACAGTCATTGGATCTCGATAAACGCGAGCAGTAATGACGCGATACGATAAACCGCAATCGCAATAGGTTACAATTCGTCCTTTATCAAAGTCGGAAACGTGATGGTACGCATTTCTCCTCCTTACACGAGGCATCACAACAACATTTCACCAGGCAACGCCGGTCAACTGCTGTTTGTGTATGAGAAATCGGTTGGAAACTTTCCTGATGTCAGCACGTTGTAGGTGTGGCCACCAGCGCCAATCTAGTGTGAATGCTCTGAAAAGCTAATCATTTGCATATCCCAGCATCTTCTTCCTGTCAGTTTCATTTCGCGTCTGTAGCACGTCACCTTCGTGGTGTAGCAATTTTAAGGGATAGTAGTGTAATTTTTATGACACAGCCATCGGTTTTCAGGGTAGTTGTCGACGAAACCATCCCATATGTAAACACTGGCTCGCAAACTCCTTGATACGCTTTCACACCCCATCCAGCACATATCCACCGAAAACTCGTTGAACTCTTGAAAGATTACATCAATCAGATGCTGTTCAGTTGTAATGACCTTAGCGGCCAATCCAGCGCTCACGGAACACTGCGTATGCGATCGCGCGATGAATGTTAGTGAAGTATGGCGGAGCACTACCTTACTGCCATCATTTTTAATGAAAGTTCGATCTTTTGTGAAGTTCTGATAGCATCCCTCAGTAACCAAAGCTAGGTTTCCGGCCGTGCCGCGACCTTCCACAAAGAACAGGCCAATCAACCATTCATAAATCACTTCCGCGGCTTGGAATCTTATTCGGGGGTGACATTAGAGTTGTCTCGCCGGCAAAACACACAGCCAGTCTGTTCACCGAACCTGAAGTGTGGAATTCGGTTTCATCAGTCCAGACAATATTTCGCATGAGGTCAGGGTCCTCCACAGGACTGATGATCCTCACCTCAGCATACACTAGTCGTCCGCCGAAGACGTCCTCGTTAAGCACATGAATAAGACGTGGATGCTAAAGCTTCAACATCATGCCACGCTGAACTCCCGGCAAACTTGTTCGATGTGGCCAGCACGAACGGCAAACGACGGGTAGACTTCGGTTTCTCAGGACAGGATGCCACTTCCATAGCAGCACTTGCTTGCTTGTCTGGGGTTCGGACAGTTCTTGGGTGGCGGGGGCGTTGGGGATTTAAAACACTGGCATCCAAATCTACATCTACATCCATATTCCGCAAGCCACCTGACAGTGTGTGTTGGACGGTACCTCGAGTACCTCTATCGGTTCTCCCTTCGATTCCAGTCTCGTATTGTTCGTGGAAAGAGAGATTGTCGGTATGCCTCTGTGTGGGCTCAAATCTCTCTGATTTTATCCTCATAGGCTCTTCGCGAGATATACGTAGGAGGGAGCAATATACTGCTTGACTCTTCGGTGAAGGAATGTTCTCGAAACATCAACAAAAGCCCGTACGGAGCTACTGAACGTCTCTCATGCAGAGTCTTCCACTGGAGTTTATTTATCATCTCCGTCGACGCTTTCGCGATTACTAAATGATCCTGTAACGAAGCGCGCTGCTCTCCGTTGGATCTTCTCTATCTCTTCTATCAACCCTATCTGGTACGGATCCACACTTCTGAGCAGTATTCAAGCAATGGGCGAACAAGAATGAAACTGCTCGTTTGCTCGATGATTGTGTCTCTGTGGACTGAATGTGGTACAAACTCTTCCGACAATCGGTCTTGGACTTAGGATTAATTGTTCTTAACCGATCAATGCGCACACACTTTACGCGCTTCTGATGACAACTATTTTCCGCCATTATACACGCTGAGGAAAGCAGTGTCCTTGGTGGAGATATCTACTGACAGCTCAAGGTGCCATTTTTTTACTGCCTAGTTGAGTTTGGCTTATCCCGTGTGTTGCCCGAATACATGTTCCAGCCGGCCGAAGTGGCCTTGCGGCTCTAGGCGCTGCAGTCTGGAACGGCGAGACCGCTACGGTTCGAATCCTGCCTCGGGCATGGATGTGTGTGATGTCCTTAGGTTAGTTAGGTTTAACTAGTTATAAGTTCTAGGGGACTAATGACCTCAGCAGTTGAGTCCGATAGTGCTCAGAGCCATTTGAACCATACATGTTCTAGACAACACGCAGCTTACATATATTTCATGAAATATGGATTAAAACTCCGTCATTGTAGCATTGTTTATTTCTGATGTAAATTCTAAATACATACATATTATAAAAATGGATGTATGTATGTGTGAATGAATAAAACGTTCTCGGTTTTCCGGCCGCGTCAATTCGAATAAAATCCGTGAGCTTTCGATGACCATCTCCCACCATCGTCGTCAGGAGTTCACTGACTGCCGGGGGCTGCTACGGTCTCTCGCTCGAGGATTTTATTCGAATTGACGCGGCTGGAAAACCGAGAACGTTTTATTTATGTATACCGTCACGAAAGACTCCGAGGACATATGTATTTGTGTATGTTTCACATCCCCACTTAAAGCAATCTTGGTACACATATCCTAACTAATGAGAAGCATATAAAACTGCCGCTTTATGCGTGACTTTTAAATTTTATATTTCTACGTTACTTGCTGTATTTGCAATAAATTTCGCACAAAGTATCCACATGCACAGCTAAAAGCACCTACAAAATTATATCCTGGTACCACACATACTTCAGGAGATGTGACGTAATAGAGACATGCGTAAGGCACTCTTATACTTTGCGTGACTTTTAAATTTACTATCTCCTTGCTACTAACGGCCGGCCGCGGTAGACGTGCGTTTCTAGGTGCTGCAGTCCGGAACCACGGGACTGCTACGGTCGCAGGTTCGAATCCTGCCTCGGGCATGGATGTGTGTGATGTCCTAAGGTTAGTTAGGTTGAAGTAGTTCTAAGTTCTAGGGGACTGATGACCTAAGATGTTAAGTCCCACAGTGCTCAGAGCCATCTTTTTTCTGCTAATAACGCTGTTCGCAACACATTTTGCAGACAGTGTACACATACGCCGCCGAATGTTCCTACAAAACGATGTCGTTGTATGACGCACGGATCAGGTGATAAGACGCCCAAAGAGTGACACGAGTTGAAACTGCCGTATCATGATTGACGTTTAAATTTATTACGCCTTTGCTGCTAACTCCATTTCGCAGTATATTTTGCAGGCAGTATCCCTCTATGCCGCTGGTACCTACACAAATATCCTATTGTACGGCAAATATTTCAACAGACATAACGGCATAAACATTGAGATGCGTGGAAAAATGGCGCGTCATACATGAAGTTTTGATGCATTTAATCTTTACTACTGAGACGCTCCTATAGTAGAGTCAGCGTAAGAAAATATCTGACACCTGACAGCGCTTTTGACAGCTTTCAACAGCGAAGCACAAACGACTGTAGGAGAAAACGATTTCCGTCTGTAGAGCTGTGAAGCGGCGTCGCCACAGAAACGTGTACAAAAAATTTTGATAACGTGCTTATATATTGGTACATGACGAATGTTTCTTTGTACGACTGCGTCAGAATTTCCGAGAGGATGAAGATAGGCCCAAACGACCTAATGGTCAGCCTGGACGTTGTGTCACTTTTAACGGGGGTGCCAATACCAGATACGTTGGATCTTTTGGCCCAACATTTTCCACCTGGAATCATTAAGTTGTTCCGTCACATCCTAACGACAACATACTTTTTGTACCGCCATGAATATTATGAGATGACGGACGGCACAGCCATGGGATCATCACTGTCTACAATGAAAATTTCTTAATGAAGCACTTTGAGGAGCAGGATCTGCAAACTGCGACATTACGGCCGTCCTCCTTTCTACGATACGTTGATGACACCTTCGTGATATGCCCTCACGGTGAAGGTACACTACAACAGTTCGTCGACCACATGAATGGTGTCCATCCCAACATTAAATTTACTGTCGAGATGGAGAAGCACGGCAAGCTACAATTCTTGGATGTTTTGGTTGAGCGGAAGGCAGTTTGGTCATTCAGAATACCGAAAAGCAACACACACTGATCGGTACTTGAAAGCCAATAGTTTCTACCACCCTGTACACAAGGCAGTCCAGAAAACGTTGATTCATAGAGGCAAGATTATCTCTTACGACGACCCACCTACAAGCTGAATTGCAAAACTTAAAACGTGCTTTTGGGGAAAATGGATACAGCAAGAGAGACATCGCAACCGCTTTCAAGGACCGCCAACGAAAGACACATGGTGAATCAGTAGAAGATGCCAGACGGACTGCATTGCTGGCGTACTGTGGAGGAACTAGCAGTAAGTTAGGACGTCTGCTGCGGAAACATGGGTTAAGACCAGTGTTCCGGCCCATCCCAAAGGTACGAGATATGTTGCGCCCTGCTAAAGATTATATTGCTCTTCTAGTGTCGGGCATGTATGGTGTACCCTGTGAATTTGGCAGTGTGTACATCGGACATACATTTCTCACGGTTGCGGAGCGTTGTGCTGAGTACAAGCGCCACATATAACAAAGGGATCTTGACAAGTCGGCCATAGCGGAGCATTGCCTAGAAAACGGACATAAAATACAGTTCGTAAAGAGAAAAATGTTGGCTCATGCATCTACATATTGAGACTCCTTTGTAAAGAAAGTGGCCGAGATTCGTTTAAACAACAATAATTTCTACAAAGAGCAGGAGTACACACTCGGCAGGGCATGGGGGCGGCCGTTGCACATCGAAAGAAAGCAAAGACAGATGCACGACGCGGGAACAGCAGCTTCAAACGTGGCGCCTGCCACTGGGGCCACCTTTGCTGCCGAGGGCAATAGCTTCGCTAGCTTCCCGGGTGGACTTACGCGCTCGCGACACGTTGGGTCTATCTGATTGGCTGCTGATGATGTCATCATGTCTTTATAAGCGAGAAACCGTAGCAGTCCCCGCAACACCTGCAATGGCTCCCGTCCCACCGACGCCCACAAGTGTAAAGCCAAACCCCCTCCAACCACCCCTGAGCTTACAGTCTCTGTCCGTCCTGTTGATCCCTCTGTCCGCCCCAAGAATTTCCTCCGTCCGCCCCCTATGGTAGAGGACATTATCCGGTTCCTTACCACTGTACTACAAAACATTCACACTTTTCAGCGCCCCGACACCTTCCAACAAATCTCCCTTGTCGCTCGCTCCGTTTTCCACCTGAACACCTTTGTCACTTACTCCCACAGCCAAGCCCACTTCACCTTCACCCGCCTCGACACCCTAGTTTAAGCCCCTTCCATTCCCTCTTTTCCCTCCCCCCCCCCTTCCCGCCATTGCGCGGCACAAGTATCGCATCCTCTTCCAGAATATTCGCTCCTTCCGCTCCAACAAATACCTTCTCAAGCACACCCTCTCCCACCACCAGGTCGACACCTTCCACTTGAAAGAAACATTTCTCCGGCCCCACCATTCTATTCGCACCTATGTCTATATCCTCCACCGTACTGATGCCCCACAGGTAGCAATCACCTCCCCATCCTTCTCACCATAACGTGTGCTCACCCCCCCACCCCCCCGCTCTCTGTCACCCAACCCTGCACCCCCTCCAAAGGTCTTCCATGACTACCACCGAGCCAACTGGGACGCCTACTAGGAATCCATCACCACCCATGTCGAAAGCCACCCTCTTACCTATCGCCATTCGCTTCCTGCGCCTGGGTTCCCGGGTTCGATTCCTGGTGGGGTCAGGGATTTTCTCTGCCTCGTGATGACTGGGTATTGTATGATGTCCTTAGGTTTAAGTAGTTCTAAGTTCTAGGGGACTAATGACCATAGATGTTAAGTCCCATAGTGCTCAGAGCCATTTGAACCATTTTCAACCTATCGCCATCCTGACGACATCATCCACACCTCATCCTTTCTTCAGAAGGTAATTACTGACGCCATGGAGGCCCATGATCCTACAAAACCATCCACCTCCACTGTCCCACTCTCCCTCCGCGAGCTGTCGTCCTCCTCCGTGAATCCTGTCATCTCAATTACTCCTTCCTGTGCATTTGTGACAGGGATACACTCCAAAGCCACCAGCAAATACAGCGACATGTATGGAACCTTATTACAATGAAGAAACGCCGGGACTGGCGCCAGAACCTGCACACGACTCAACGCCACCCTCCCTGTCAACTCCTCCAAGTACTGGTCCGCCTTCCATCGCCTTACTGGTTCCCATTCTGCTCCTCACTACCACCTTCTCCATAAGAACTGCTCTCTTCCTGACAACCTCAGCAAGGCCAACCACTTTGCTTCCCACCTTTCTGAGGTCTTCTCGATCCCAGATGATCTCCACTCTGATTATTCTCTTTTCCCCACTGTCATGGAACATGCCAATAACTTATCACTCCACTTGCTCCTACTCTCCAGTAATTGGTGCAGTGGCTCCCCTCCAACATCAAAATTCCAGTCACAGCACAAGACATTAAACTTATCCTCCAGTCCAAATGCAACATGGCACCTGGTCACAACTGTGTCACCTACCGCCACCTTAGAGAAAGTCCCTGTTCCTTCCTGGCTGTCCTCACTCATCTCTATAACATCATCTTCTCTACTGGCTTCTACCCTGACCTGTCGAAGACTTCCCATGTCCTCTTATTCCTAAAACCCAACAAATCCTCTTCTGTCACCTCTTCTTATCATCCCATTTTCCTCATCTCCATCTTCAGTAAGGTCTTCGAACCCATCCTCTCCCACCGTCTCCATCAGCACCTTAATCAAAAGCACCTCCTCCCCCTTACCCAGTGTGGCCTCCGACCTTCCTTCTCCACTAAAGACCAACTCCTTAACCCTTGTTCATCTTCTCTCCCTCCAGTTCAACTCCAGTGACTTCGTCATTTTTGTTTCCCTCGACATATGCCTATTACCGTGTATGGCATCCCGGTATACTCTTTAAACTCCAAACCTACGCCCTGGCTATCAATTTTGTCTGTCTGGTCGCTTCCTTCTTCTCGCATCCTCCTTCCTATGTTACCCTCCACAACACCAACTCCGGTATGTTTTATCCCACTGATGGCGTCCCCCAGGGCTCTGTGCTCTCCATCTCCTTTATCTCTTGTATACAGCTGATATGCCCAAGCCACACCCACCACCTTCTCCAATATGCTGATGACATCACCTTCCTGGCTCTCTATCTTACCCTTCAACAGTCCCAATGCACCTTTGAAGCCCACCTGAGCCAGTTCACCACTTGGTGTAACCAGTGGTTCCTCCATCTCAACCCCTCCAACACCCAGGCAATCATCATAGACTGCAGCACCTGCTCCTTCTGTCTCTATGATTTCTACCTCATCGTTTATGGTCATCCCATCCAGCTCACCCCCAGCCTGAGATACATTGGCCTCGCCCTCGACTGTCACCTCACTGGGGCCCCACATCTCCAGACTGTCCAGCAGAAAGCCCATTCCTGCCTCCGCCTCCAGAAACTCCTGTCTGGACAGACATGGGGATTCCACCATTCTCTACACCTGCATATCCCTCATCCGTCCTATCCTCTGTTCTGCCAGTGTAGTCTGGACCTCCGCACCCACCCACTTTTACAAGGCCCTCCAAATACTCGAGCGCTGTGCACTCTGTCTTGCTTTCTGTTCCCCCCTTCCTTCCCCCACACACTCCTGTATGAACTCATCCATTTCCCCCACCTCCTCCTGTTCCTCCAGCATCTCCAAATCCTTTACATTGTTTCAGGCTTGATCCCCCAACCCCCTGATTTTCTCCTTCACCCTCCACCCCCCACCTGTTGCCACGTCTCTGTTGCTGCATCTCTCCCTCTCTCCACCTTCACACCCTCCATCTCCTTCATCAGGTCAATTTCGAGCGCCTCCCCTCCTGGATGATGAACTTCGCCACGACATATATGCTTCCTTCGAACTATAATCTGGCCTTGTTCCCCCCCCCCCTCCCCAGGACCCCCTTTTTCCTCTCCCCTCCTTCTTCCAGAGCGGATTTTCCTCCTTCCCCTGAGACCTAGTACCCCATCCTTGCCTCTTTCCCTCCCACATCCCTTCTTACCTGGCGCTCTATGGCCTACCCCCTGCCAGTCTCCCCCCTCTCTTCCCCTCCCTCCCTTCTTCCCTTCTCCCTCATCTCCTTGCACCAGGCAGATCTTTCGGTTTGATCATCATCAATGTGCCACGTCAGTCTTGTGTCTAGTGTTGTTTCTCCTGTGCATCGAGAGGTGTGATTTTAATTATGTGCTGGCCTTGTACTTAGCGCTACTGTCAGTGTTTGTTATGTGCTACGCCATCCAGCGATACTTTTATGCTCCGGTCATACTGTGCCTTGTGTTCTTTTAATAGTCCCAGCGTGTGGTTTTTTGTGTGCACTACTTTTTACGGTTTTTATCTCCATTTTACAGTCCTCCATTTTTTGTCTATTGTCTTCCATGATGTTCAGGGGAATATTTTATATCTATGCTCACCATGTTTTCTCCTTTGTTATTTTTAAATGTCTTCTATTCTTTGTTCTATGTATTTTGGCAGAAGAGCAGAGCATATGCTGCTACCAGCCCGCCCTGATGGGGAACTGAAATACAATAAAGGAAAAAAAATGCAGTCCCCGCAGTCAGTGAACTCCTGACGACGATGGCGGAGATAGTCTTCGAAAGCTCGAGGATTTTATTCTAACTGACGCGGCTTGAAAACCGGGAACGGTTTATTCATGTATGCCGTCGCCAAAGACTCCGAGGACGCATGAAGTAACGTATTCAGAGGGTTCGCCGCCACAAAATTGCAAACGAACTTCCCTTTCTCCAAGACAACTTAAGGCCTCATACAAGACTGCACATTACACAGGACCTCACAAAATTACATTGGACTGTTCTTCCTCTTCCGTGCTACAGCCCGAATATGGCACCTTCCGCCTTCCGTGTCTTTGGCCCAATGAAGGATGCACTCCATGCAAAGCAGTACTTGTACGATTGGGAAATTGTTGATGCAAAAAGGCGCTGGCACCGACGCCCACCAGTTGGGTGGTAACATGCGGGCATACAGACCCCAACCGTTAGATGGCGTAAGACAGTTGCATGGAACGGACATTATGTCGAAAAACAGGATTTTGTAGACAAAAAAGTAAGGAATAATATGATATATTGGAATGCTGAAAAAAATGTGCTTGAAGAATAAAAATTATTGAACATCCTCTGTACATTTTTCAACTGTGTTACGTATCTCTTTGAAACAACAGTTTATTGATGGTCCAGTTGTTCAAATGGCTCTGAGCACTATGGAACTTAACAGCTGAGGCATCAGCCCTTAGAACTTAGAATTACTTAAACCTAACGAACTTAAGGGCATCACACACATCCATGCCCGAGGCAGGAGTCGAACCTGCGACCATAGCGGTTGCGCAGTTCCACACTGAAGAGCCTAGAACCAGTTCATTGATCCACATCTACAGTTATACTACGAATATTACATTATGTTGTATGGCGGAGAGGACTTTGTGTACCGTTGTCATTTACCCCTTTCCTGTCCCAATCACGAAGGTGGCGCGAGAACATCGACTGTTGGTATAAAAAATAAAAAAAAAAAGGTTCAAATGGCTCTGGGCACTATGGGACTTAACAGCGAAGGTCATCAGTCCCCTAGAACTTAGAACTACTTAAACCTAATTAACCTAAGGATATCACACACATCCATGCCCGAGGTAGGATTCGAACCTGCGACCGTAGCGGTCGTGCGGCTCCAGACTAAAGCGTCTAGAGCCGCTCAGCCACTTCGCACGCCAGTGTTGCTCAGCTCCTATGCGCGGTCGAATACCTCTCAACTTGTATTTGTTGTATTTCCGCCATTGACTCATCCTTCGATCCGATGTTACTGTGGCCTCCGAGGGACGGATGGATTGGGTCTGTTTATTGATTTAACGTAAGACGAAAACACTTTAGCAGTATCCTTCAGTTCGTTAGTTAGAGTTTTACTTTGGAATTTATTGGACTGATCACGTGCATTTCTCATTACACCAATTTTGACTTCGTTACGTTTCTGTAAGTCTATGATTCTTCAGTTACTTCTAAATAAGCGGAGAAAATGGCTCTGAGCACTATGGGACTTAACACCTATGGTCATCAGCCCCTAGAACTTATAACTACTTAAACCTAAGTAACCTAAGGACATCACACAACACTCAGTCATCAGGAGGCAGAGAAAATCCCTGACCCTGCCGTAAGCGGAGAAGTTCTGTTTGCTATTGGAGTGGTGTTCCAGCACTGTTGGTCTTTGCAATCCCTTACAACTTTTCTCGGTACATAACTGACTAGGACACAAGGCCGTAATCCGATTTTGTAATTTTTTTTAAAACTTCTGGTACGTGAAATTCAGAACTCAGAATAACAAACACGCAAAGCAGTCAAATGCAGCTCTTAAAAAATTCTCGAGAAAATCAACTGAAATCTTCCAAGTGTATTTAGTTCATAACTCTCGACCGCCATTTATCGAAGAGTTACATGGCTGTGTGTTAGAATGATTCTCTGAAATGTGGTCAGCCTGGGTTCGATTACCAGCTGAAGCAATTTTCTAACAATGGTGTATGTTCTATAAACGCTTCATTGAAGTGCAAAATACATGAAGATGAAAAATATTAATCCAATACGTTTTTGTTTAAACGGTCTTTGTTAATAATCTATTATAAAAGACAAGTAATTCATAATTTATATTTCGCTAGGATAGCTGCTGTAGCTATGCTCGCATAGACTATGGTCTGCACACTTTTTAAAAATTTTCTTTGTTTTTGTTTAATCGAATTTTGTTTTATTTTTTCAGATTGCAACTCCGTCTAATTTCTTCACTTAATTAATGTCATATAAGGAAGGCCTTTTCCGAATGCACTCCTGAGCATAAAACTCTTTCGGTAGCCGGAGGACTAGGTTTTTGCTAATCATGCCTTCTGCGTTCTTGTGGTGATATTTCCATAGAAAATTTCATTCCGTAACACATGATTCTTTATCTCTGACCCAGAAGTGAAATATCAGTTTTCATGGAAGCAGCATTAAAATTATTTAATACAATGAAATACTTAAAAGTTTTCATCCCATATGTCACCACCTTCAGTGTCGAATTTCCAAAAACAGTGAAACAATTTATTCTTTATTTTCAACAGAGCTACCAAAAACAAATTTTCATAGATTTTGCTTTGAAACTACTTTCAAAATGAAATAATTGCATAAAATTTTTCATCCCCTATTTCAGTCCCTTAGGGGCTTACATTTCAAAGAACAATGAATGACTTAATTTTTTTATTTCTAATTGTGAAGTCGAATGCCAGTTTTCATAGCTGTAGCTTTAAAAATACTTTAGAGCTTAGTAGTTCTTTGATGATGATTTATTTTCAAAACTTTCAGTATTTCACCCTCTCAGTGAGTGAATTTCCTAAAATGCTGAAACGCGCAAATTTTTATTTCTGACTGAGAGACTAAATAATAATTTTCCTGGTTCTACCTTCAAAATTGCCTTCATTGCGACATTTTTCAGAAAGTTTTTCATCCCCTATTTCCACACCGTTAGGAGTGGAATTTCGAACAAACCTTTCTTAAATAATTCCTAGTGTACAATGTCCATACCTTCTCCAAATTCCAATTTTCTATCCTAAGCAGTTTGAGGTGGGCGATGATGAGTCAGAGCCTCAGTCAGACGCTATTTCAACTCAGTATGTGCTGAATTTCCAAAAACATTGAAATGTATATTTTTTTCTTTTCTTAACAGAGAAGCCACATACATATTTTCATATATTTAGCTTGAAAAATCCTCGTATAATGAATTATTTCATTTTTATAGATTTATATTTAAAAATGCTTACACAGTGAAATATTTTGTACCCATACAGGTTGAATTTCAAAAGACAAAAAATGATTCAAATGGCTCTGAGCACTATGGGACTTAACTTCTGAGGTCATCAGTCCGATAAACTTAGAACTACTTAAACTGTAAGTAGGCTGTTTAGGTTTTTTTATTGGTAACGCCGCCGCCACGTAGCGCTCTATAGGAAAATCACTGGCTGTGCCGTGTGCAGTCTGTGGCTGGTTTGCATTGTTGTCTGCCATTGTAGTGTTGGACAGCGGCAGCTGGATGTGAACAGCGCGTAGCGTTGCGCAGTTGGAGGTGAGCCGCCAGCAGTGGTGGATGTGGGGTGAGAGATGGCGGAGTTTTGAAATTTGTAAGACTGGATGTCATGAACTGATACATATATTATGACTCTTAAGGTAAATACATTGTTTGTTCTGTATTAAAATCTTTCATTCGCTAAATATGCTTATCAGTAGTTAGTGCCTTCTGTAGTTTGAATCTTTTATTTAGCTGGCAGTAGTGGCTCTCGCTGTATTGCAGTAGTTTGAGTAACGAAGATTTTCGTGAGGTAAGTGATTTGTGAAACGTATGGGTTAATTTAGTCAGGGCCATTCTCTTGTAGCGATTATTGAAAGTCAGATTGCGTTGCGCCAAAAATACTGTGTGTCAGTTTAAGCACAGTCGTGAATAATTTTTCTAAGGGGACGTTTCATAAAACCTAAATGACCGAAGGACATCACACACATCCATGCCCGAGGTAGGATTCGAACCTGCGACCGTAGCGGTCACACGGTTCCAGACTGAAGCGCCTAGAACCGCACGGCCACACTGGTTTGCTTCAAAAGACACTGAACTCTATTTTTGTATTTGTAATCAAGAAGTGAAATACCAGGTAGCTTTAAAAATACATCAGTACACTTCAATAATGATTTTTTACAAAAAAAACTTTTCCCTATTATTTAACCTTTACAGGCACTAAGTTTCCGAAGTTCTGAAACACGTATTTCTTTATTTCTGACCCAGGAACCAACTACGAATTTTCGTAGGTCTAACTTAAAAACTGTTTTAAAAGTGACGTATTTTCAAAACATTTTTCATCCCCTGTTTCAGAGACTCAGGGGTGGCATTAAAAAAAGAAACCTTCTTAAACGATCCCTTCAGTACAAGATCAACACCCACTTCAAATATCAAGTTTCCATCCGTGGCGCTTTGGGCTTCGCAATGATGAGTAGTCAGTCAGGACATTGCCTTTTATGTTTATTGGTGTGTGATATGCAATTAGAAAGAAGATAAGTGGTGCGTTTTTCACAAAATGACAAATATGTGTTAATTAACATATATTCGATGAATTTTATATTTAAATTACGTATGGATTATATTTGGCCGCGCAGGATTAGACGAGCGGTGTAGGGCGCTGCAGACATGGACTAGGCGACTGGTCCCAGCGGAGGTTCGAGCCCGCCGTCGGGTATGGGTGTGTGTGTTTATCCTTAGGATAATTTAGGTTAAGTAGTGTGTAAGCTTATGGACTTATGACCTTAGCAGTTAAGTCCCATTAGATTTCAAATACATTTGAACATTTTTATTATATTTGAATGAAAACGCGAAAAAAAGACCTAAACAAGACGCAAACTTTTTTTTTCCTCTTTAGGTGTTTTACGATTCACGGAAATGCTTGTAGAATGTTCACTATAGTTAAAAAAGCTGTATCAGCCGTCAAGCGAACCCGGGCTCCCAAGATATAGACAAGTGTCCTACCACAGACACATGTGTTCCGTCGTCAAAAGTCGGCCGCGAATTACTGAATTAAAGACGCTTTAAAAATTAAAAGTCCATTTGATAGCTGCATTTAATGCTTTGTGGACTGGTATTTTAGTTCTGAACTTCAGGTACCATAAATATAAAAAAAAACACAAAAGTCAGATTGCCATGTGATCACTTTACAAGACGTATTCTTCCTCTTGCGTTACGGCCTCTTTAGGACCACGGGTAGCCCCTCCGTGGGCTGCATTTTCCTCTTCTTCTCCCAGAACCTGTTTCTTTTCTCTCCAGCACTTCTTCAGAGATCTTTAGTGTCCTTTTCTCCTGTCGGCTCTACTGGTGACTCTCTGCCGTTGATCTCCGCCATATTGGTCCGTGTATATTTCTTCCTCCAATTTCCCTAATTCCAACCAGTCCTTCCGAAGTTCAACAGCCCACTTGGTTCCTGTCCATCCCCTTGTCCTTTCTGTTTCCCACATTGTCTTCGTAATTCTGTCCATACTCATACCCTAATTACATGTGCAGCAAACCTTGACCTTTTGAGTTTATTATTTTCATGTTCCGGTACAGTTCTTCCCTAGGTCTTCGCATCCATCTCCCTCCACTTCTTTTTGTGACCTAGTATTTTTCTCTCTTCGTTCTCTAGTTCTGCCCCATTTCTTCGTAGTCGCATCGTCTCAGCAGCATATAATAGTGCATTCCTCAGCGTTGCCTTGTTGTGGCTTATCTTCGCCTCTGTGGATATATTCTTTTCATTGTATATCTCTCTCGTCGTACAGAAGGCTGACCTCATCTTCTTTATCCTCTCTGTTATTCCCTCCGTGCTCCTGTTCCTGTTATAAATTCTCCCAGGTTTTTAAATTTGTCCACTATTTTCATAGTGCGTTCCGGTGATTGTAACATTATGTGATTGCCTTATCACTTTAAATCATTCACTAATCGAGCAGTCGCTCGGCAACAGCTACAGTTAGCAAATAATGTTGCGAGATTGTAAAAGGTGAACGACCTGTGACGTAACTTGTTTATTGTCGAAGCGCCGTCAGAGATGCAGTGAGTTATTGACTTTGAAAACCGCGGCGCGAAAAACGGACAGAAGAAGAACACTTTTACACATTTTCTTTTTTTTATCTACGAGATACTCTCGATGAACAGTTACTTATTCTTCTCTTGTCTCTTGTAACTTGTGTCGGATGCGCATATCTTGGCGCCGTATTATTATTATCGTTAAAAATAATATTATTTTAGTGTAAAGTAAAAGTGCAATACTAAAAGTGCAATACTGCATAGCAGTAAATTTATTGTGCGACGTGTATGCGAAAACGTCACAGGAATTATTGTCATTACCAGAAGAGAAGTGCCAGTCAAAACGGCATATATGTTAAATCTTTCATTGCAGTGTAAGTTCTTCTATTAATTGACATAAATTCAGATTTAAATGGAATTGGTGTATGGACTATTTATTTAGTGTAGAATCTATGTCTCACTCCTTCATGAAGTTATTTAATTTTCTTTATGTTTCTGCCAAATAGAGAGTTCACAGTCACGAATTCTTTCGTGGAAATCGGACGGAAGTTGTATGCAGTGAAATATTTTCTCCGCGCCACATTCTACTGGTAAATGCATGATAAACTACGGTCCCTTAGGAAATTCATGTTGAGCTATCGAAAAGTAATTATATTTTGAATAGGCATTTACTCTCCTCTGCAATGCAACTTCCGACTGATCAGACGATCCAACAAGAGGCAGCCGCACACGGTCGGCGTCTGCAAATATATTTCCACCGCTGATTATAGCTATATGTTGCAGCATAAGAGAAACATATTGTTATAATTAGCGACTACGAACGGGGACATATATAACGTATGCTTATGTATACACATTACGTAAACATATCGTTATATGTTCCCCAGTCTGCAGTGGTATTTAATGTCTTTGTCTTGTTATAGGAGACGAAGTAAATATTCCAGAAATCGAATTGAGAACAGCTGCCAACATGAGTAACGTAACAGTAAATATCCTTGGAGTAGTGTAGCAACTTAAATCACTTAATAAAAGCAAGTCTCAGTCCCATCTTTCTGGCTACCTTACTTAAGTTGTCGAGTTGTGTCTTTGCGTCTTCTTCTGTCTCACTTACTATTGCTGTGACGTCTGGGAGGGCTAGACAGTCCACTTGAGACATGTTGTCCTTTTTGTCAAAAAATCAAAAACGGTTCAAATGGCTTTGAGCACTTAACATCTGAGTTCACTTCGAACTACTTAAACCTAACTAACCTAAGGACATCACACCGTCACACACATCGAACCTGCGACCGTGCAGACGCGCAGTACGAGACTGAAGCGGCTGTCCGTTTTGTCCCCCACATGCGTGTTCAGTATTCCCATTTCCTCTTTTATTGCTCTCCACTGCCTGATCACTTCGTCCAGTGCTATACTGAACAACAATGGTGAGAAATTGTAGAATACCCACGAACTTTTGTTTCGTTATACCCACCATAAAGGATTCATATTGTCTGCTTAGGTAATGTGAAATTTATTTCTTGTTGCATTTACTAAGTACGAATGTTTTAGCATGTTACAATGTTTCTGTTACGTTCGCTGTGAAATTTTTGCAAAAACCTCTTGGTTGATTTTCTAAATTTTACCTTGCATCAATAGTAACTGGGTGAGAAGTATCAATTGCTATTAGTTTACTTAAATGAAAACTTTTAATAATGACTTCATGTTACTGCTATTTTTTATTGGTCTTTGTCATGAGATCCTAAGAGGAATCAGATGAAGAATGACCAAGATCTTGCCAAAGAGACTACAGTATTGGCGTTTTTCTTTAGCTGACTTCTTTTGTCCTACAACTACGATACCTTTTATTTATTTATGCCGTTTGTCGTGCAGCAGACGGTCTGAAGCACACGTAAATGTGACTTTGTCATCACTTTACCTGCTGGGACCGACTGATGCTCCATTGATCATTACCTATGCCATGTTCATAGTACGCGGCAAGTTAGGCATGTGCTTTTCTCGTGAGGCATGACGCTGCGAGACATCCGACCACGAAGTAAAGTGAAGTGGGAGATGCTTGGAATCAGCCGAATTGGTACTTCACGCAGATAATAGAAGATTAGCATCTTATTTCAAGAAATTTCGGATTAGCTGCTCGTCATCGTTAACTCAAAAACCACGATATTACGACATCTACATTTACATCTACATGGATACTATGCAAATCACATTTAAGTGCCTGGCAGAGGGTTCATGGAATCACCTTCACAATTCTCGTGTAGCACGCGGAAATAATGAACACCTATATCTTTCCTTATGAGCTCTGATTTCCCTTATTTTATCGTGGTGATCGTTCCTCCCTATGTAAGTCGGTGTTAAAAAAATATTTTCGCATTCGGAGGAGAAAGTTGGTGATTGGAATTTCGTTAGAAGATTCCGTCGCAACGAAAAACGCCTTTCTTTTAATGTCCATCCCACATCCTGTATTATTTCTGTGACACTCTCTCCCATATTTCGCTATAATACA
The DNA here is from genome assembly GCF_023897955.1 of Schistocerca gregaria. Classification (NCBI taxonomy): domain Eukaryota; kingdom Metazoa; phylum Arthropoda; class Insecta; order Orthoptera; family Acrididae; genus Schistocerca; species Schistocerca gregaria. The sequence goes on along the minus strand of NC_064922.1, from coordinate 348,991,717 downwards.
AAACATGCTGCCTTTCTTTGAACTTTTTTCAATGTACTCAGTCAGTCCTATCTGGTAAGGATCCCACACCGCGCAACAGTATTCTAAAAGAGGACGGACAAGCATAGTGTAGCTAGTCTTCTTAGTAGGTCTGTTACATTTTGTAAGTGTCCTGCCAATGGAACGCAGTCTTTGGTTAGCTTTCCCCACAACATTTTATGTGTGTTCGTTCCAATTTAAATAGTTCTTAATTGTAATTCCTAGGAATTTAGTTGAATTTACGGCTTTTAGATTAGACTGATTTATCGTGTAACGGAAGTTTAACGCGTTCCTTTTAACACTCATGTGGATGACCTCACACTTTTCGTTATTTAAGGTCAACTGCCACTTTTCGCACCATTACGATATTTCTTCTAAATCGTCTTGCAGTTTGTTTTGATCTTCTGATGACTTTATTAATCGATAGATAGATTCATCTGCAAACAACCGAAGACGGCTGCTCCAATTGTCTCCCAAATCGTTCATATTGATAAGGAACAGCAAAGGGCCTATAACACTTTCTTGGGGAACGCCAGAAATCACTTCTGTTTTACACGATGACTTTCCATCAGCTACAACGAACCTTGACCTCTCTGACAGGAAATCACAGATTCAGTCACATGACAGAGACGATATTCCACAAGCACACAATTTCACACGAGCCGCTTGTGTGGTACAGTGTCGAAAGCCTTCCGTAAATCCAGAAATACGGTATCTATCTGAAATCCCTTATTAATAGCACTCAGCATTTCATGTGAAAAACAGGTAGTTGTGTTTCACGTGAACGATGTTTTCTAAACCCATGTTGACTATATGTCAATAGACCGTTTTCTTCTAGGTCATTCATTACGTTCGAACACAATATATGTTCTAAAATCGTGCTGCATATCGACGTTAACGATATGGGCCTATAATTTAGAGGATTACTCATACTACCTTTCTTGAATATTGGTGTGACCTGTGCAACTTTCCAGTCCTTGGGTACGGATCTTTCGTCGAGCGAACGGTTGTGTATGATTGTTACGTATGGAGCTTATGCATCAGCATTCTCCGAAAGGAACCTATTTGTTATACAGTCCGGAGCAGAAGACTTGCTTTTATTAAGTGATTTATGTTGCTTCTCTACTCCAAGAATATTTACTTTTACGTTACTCACGTTGGCAGCTGTTCTCAATTCGATTTCTGGAATATTTACTTCGTCTTCTTTTATGAAGGCATTTCGAATCTGTCAGTGAACTTAAGTTGAGCAATCCCTTGAATATTCAGTTCATAGGTAGAATTTTAATATTCATATTAACACATTCTTGAAGCGGATCATAGTGAACTCAGACGATCATTTACTAATTTAGGTTTGTTTTTATTTACTTTCAAAATGATGTCACTTCCTGGTAAGGGGCTTCTTTTAAGGTGATAAACGCTATTTCCTGCCATCTAACACGTTGATTATTTGCATAACTATAATTTCCCCTTAATGTATAATATTCAATTATCAGGCTCGAAGAATCAGTGCTAGAGCATTCAGGCCAAGTTATATTCCACTTATTGTCGGACAGGCTATTGTACGCTCATCGTCATTGGTTCCAAGGTGCTGTAACATTTTTATCCCTACACAGCAAAGTAAATTAGCCAAAGAAAACATTTCTTTCATGCAGCACTGGCGAAGTTCGTATGAAGATTCGTAACAGGAACTTATGAAAATGACTAATTAAAGCGTAGCCGTAACATGTTAGCAAATTTCAGCTTGTTAAAGACACTTTGCACTCCAGTTACGGAGATTACATTAAGGGACTGGCAGTGAAAGGCAAAGGAGGCTGATGGACGCGTTTCCGCGGCTGGACGTTTGAGGGAGAGTCCCTTGGGTCACGCAGAGAGCGTCCTCCCTGTGCCGGGTCCGCCGCCTCATGAAGAATTAATGCCTCCCCGAGTTAGTCGCCTCGTCCCGCGCGGGGGCTCTCTGCTGCTGCTGTGGCGCCGACTGTGGTTCTCCCGGGAACTGCAGCTGCCACGGACCAATGAAAACGGCGGGCAGCAGTCTCGCCAACCGGGATTGGCGATCGCACATTAGCCTGTAGACTGGCCAGAATTTCACGTGGAAGGATCAACGACAGTCTGGAAACAGTAGGCACATTATGTCGGTGGATAAATGTATGTAAACGAAGCTCATCCGTTTAAATATTGGGCAGCCCTTAAAAGAGCACCCCGGTCGTTGCAGAGTGCTGTAAATGGTCTATAACGTGTCAGACTGTGACCACCCACCACTGACCATTGTATGTTTTACACTTGCAGGTCTGTGGCTCCTGCATTCGTACATTTAAGTTGCGAGTGTGTGGCTTGAGAGGGATCACTGCTCTGCCCTTTCTTCCACTCAAATGATTAACCCGAAAACAAACTATTTGACACACAACCCACGTTAATTGTAACAAGTGACAATACACACATTGCATATCTCTGATCAAGGAACCTGCTGTGCTGACACAGGTGTACCCACTCCAATGTTCCCGAGCTACCTGGTCACAATGCATAAAAGGTAGGGACATACAAGCACATTTACTAAAATCGCAACAGGGAGCAGAGTTACCTGTCCAGTTGCGCAAGAGAATTAAGAATCACTTTTACGAAATATGACTCAAGGGTGCATACAGCATTGCTCTGTTTTGTTATGAGTGGCTGAGGAAAACGGTCCAGACGCAATGCCGCGCAGAGTCTGCCAGAATGCCGGCCGGAGTGGCCGAGCGGTTCTAGGCGTTACAGTGTGGAACCGCGCGACCGCTACGGTCGCAGGTTCGAATGCTGCCTCTGGCATGGATGTGTGTGATGTCCTTAGGTTAGTTAGTTTTAAGTAGTTCTAAGTTCTAGGGGACTGATGACCTCAGATGTTAAGCCCCGTAGTGCTCAGAGCTATTTGAACCAATCCGCCAGAAGAGGGCACAGGGGTGGCATAAAAGGCATCAGTGAAACCACCCCTTTCACTGCGAATTTGATGCTCACACATTTCGCGTTCGAAAAGGACAGTTTGCAGTGCGATAAGCAGTAGAAAGACGTTCTTCACAATCTTCAACACTGCTGACACTCTCGAACGTTCAACCTTTCTCAAATGATACTAGATGGCTGTATCCGCATTGAACGTGATGGCAAACATTAGAAGTGCAGCGCGACCACATGTCGCATACATGTTGTAGTCACAAGGGACCCTTAAATATCATTTGCCGAAGTTTGACCGTGATTCGAAGTAGCTAAGGATGTTAATGATTTAGCAGCGCCTTTATTTTGTGTCCTCATGTGACTTGATTACGTGTGGATGCAACATTGACATATCTGTGAGTAAATCGGGTAAAAGTTCCTCTAAGACACCACCGTTCGGCAAAACTCTCAGTCGTACGCGCCAACGTCTAGTGAAGATCTTAAAAATGCCCCTCTGCAAATAGAACCCGTCACGAGAGTGCCAGGCGCCTGCAGGCAGGCTAAGCTGCTGCTCTTTAGCCGCCACGATGCTGCTTTTGTACTTGATAGTAGCAGGCCATCCAGAATCTGAGAGTGTCAAAGGGGTTGCTGGCCTGAAAGCGCCTAGGACGTTGTCTCCGGTCCTCTCTGCACAGGTGCATTTTTAAATTTCTTAATAAAGGCGACCTGGGGGGATGAAGGGAAGGGGTGCGGGGTTGTTAAAGGGACCCTTACGTATTTCACTCACGCGTGTGTCAATGTCGCATCCCCCTGTGATCGCGCCACAGCAGGAGTACACAAAGTAGGAGCTCTTGAAAAGCGTAAGCACTTTTAGCTGCTTTGAATCATGACCAAAATTCGTCAAATGGATTTGAACGCAACCTAATGGTTCCAGCCTGTGCAAAAATTACCATCGCGATGCACTCCAGACGGTTGTTGTCACGTTCAATTGGGATGCAGCCCCACTGTGTTTTTAGAGAAGGCTTGAAACGCCCGAGATCGTCAGCAGGTTAAAGGTTGTGAATAACATCTTCCTGTTGCTCTTCGCTCTACGAACTGTCTTTTCCGACATTGCTTGTGTTGGAATCAGCTCTGCAGAGAAATGGATGGTATGAAGCGCGGTCCTTCAGTGCTGATTCGGAGTGGCGGTATGTCTGGTATATTTTTCCCGACCACTCACAAGAAAATTGCGTGGCTTTAACGCTGGGCGTCGAGTTACTAACGCTCATCGGCGATGCGTAATGTGGGAAACAGAGGCTGTGACGGCTACGATGGGATTTGGTAGAACTACGGTGAAATTTACCGCCACTGTGACATAGTTAACCCGCCTTGCACGTCGCATGAACTTTTGAGCTGAGGCCTTTTTCTTGCCAAGTGTCGACACCTTGCTCTTTGAAGCGTCATCGACCCCGAGAGTAACGTCGCAGAGCAACGCGCTTTTGCATGGCTGCAGAGGAAGTTGTGGGCACCTTTGAGCCAAATTTCACACTTAAGCTTCACAACGGGTAGGAATTATGGAGTTCCGAAAAAGTGATCTTTTAATGCTGTTGTGCAGTGCACAATAAAACCGTGAACAAGGATGTTAACAGTAACTTTGAGTTCATTCAACTAACAAAATAAACAGGCCAATACGTTGCCAGACTTTTAAATGGATATTTAAATTATAGTTACTTCATGTGACTTGAGGTGGCCAGTTCGTCGTTCGTGTGATATGTTTTAATGTAACCAACGTAACAACATGTATTTCTGAAGGAGAAAATAGTACCAGTCTTCTGTCTGATTTGATACAGCCCGCCACGAATTCCTCTCCTGTGTCAACCTCTTCATCTCGGGGTAGTATTTGCAACCTACGTCCTCTATTACGGACACACAGCACCGTGATTCCAATACAACATTAATTTATTTATCTCCAAGGAACGTAGATCATGGAATATAAAACATTAATTCAAGGATAATCAATATTTCCAGAGTGTCTATAATTACAAATACCAACCCGCAAAATCCTCAATTATTTGATGGATGTACTCCAATCTCTGTCTTTCTCTACAGTTTCCCCCTCTGCAGCTGCGTCTAGTACGATGGAAGTCATTCCCTGATGTCTTAAGAGTAGTAGAAGGAAATCAGCACTATAGCATAAGTCGAGGTGGAGATATCAGAAACCATAGAAAAAAAAACAGTCGTGTTTCGTCGCACTCATGACCACACTATGAATGACTTTATTTTATTTGGTGATGCATCTACAAGTAATGACGGCCGTCGCAGTCATGTGTCATGGCCTTAAGACAGTGGATGTAAAATGACTCTGACAGACTGGGAATGAATGTTACGCCGTTTCAAGTGCTACTTGAATTTCTGCTATCAGCGAAGGGAAGTCCATCACAGCCTGTTTCTGAATGAAAATCACGAAGGGAACTTCATTCACTGGACATTTGAATGATCATTGACACCCCTCCCCCTTTCCCCCGTCACGGGGAGCACTCATACTCCTACCTTTGATTACTCTCAGGGATCGTATCGCACATCAGTTAGCTTCATAAATCCTTCATCCCATAGTTAATCTGCAAGTATTAGAAACAGTGGAGTGAAGTGTGGCAGCCAATATCCCCACACCTTGTTAACTTTAAGGGATCTAATGATCAAAGAGTAGCCTTAGCCGGATATGTCATACCTGAAGAAACTTGTGGATTCGCTTCCTAGTTGAAGTCACGTTATATCAGGTTATATCAAAGCTAGAGCGGGTGTTAAGCGGTATTAACCTTCTTCCACATGTGGCTAATAATCGTACTTTGTCCCATGTACTTGTAAGCCGCCTGACCCTGGAAGTAATAGATATTTAGGTATTTCGTTGAATGAACGTTTATAGTAAAATTTATCTTGCATGTCACTCCATGGCGTACATTCAAGTAAGAAAGAGGCGCCTTTTAAGATCTGCACTGTGAAGCACTTCACCCAGCTGGATGGATGACATACGGAATGATTGATTCAGTATGAGTCTAACATTCTGCGTGGTGTCTGTTGTTCTATGTCGTGTCTCCCTACCACTTTCGTGTTTTTTAGAGAATTCACTAGTTTGAACCTGGGACCTGTTGCTGGTAAGGAGACACATGACATATAGAATTCAGAAGAGTTCAGTGAGACTAGCGATGATATAACCAAATACTTAATTATCTCAGCGTCAGCTCCACTGCACTCCCTGTAAAAGAATCTTAATACTAACTAAATTTAGTGGAAAGGGTTCAAGGCTTTCCTATTTTTAGTTAGCTAGTAAAATAACGTCGAAAAAGCAGTTAAGTTTACCATTGGAAATTTTATTCTACTCACAAAACATCGTTTATAAATTGCAATATTGATAAAAGGAAATTTTAATACAGGATGGTAAAAACCAACTGCGTTCAACAAAAATGTGAACGAATATTCCCTGACTGGGTTTCCAAGCTCTACAATCGATCGAAGGATGACCTATGCCATATCACATATATAATCTAGGTTAAATTTAAGTTTCACAAAAGAGAAAAGTATCAAAATGGTATACAGTGACCCACAATTACCGTTAATAACTTATCTAACTTGTCGTAAATTACAGTGGCTGATGTGGCTTCTCAATAACCATGAACACCATGAGCTTTAATTGACGATCGACACTAGTATTACGCAAAAAGGGGGTGTACCAGATGAGACTTCTGCAGTTCTGAGTGAACCTTTATGCGCTGAAAAATGCGGCATCGCGTGCGTTCATTACCTTGTCGGTGTTCAGGCAGCGTCAGGGCAGCGGCGGGCAGCACAGCTCCGCTCACCTCGCCGTCTCGGAAGCAACTCTCTCCTTACTACAATTTACCGAAGTTGGTTTAAAAAAACTATCTGGCTGTCTTTTCATCTGACCAATCAGGGTCTCAATGTTAACCTTAAGATCCACCTACAAAAATTCTGTCTATCCAATGAGAAACATTATACTTTTCGTGGTGGGGCAATGTTTTTAACGTTTGCAGCGTAACAGAGACGCGAAAAAGTCTCACGCTAAAACTTGTGGCTGGGGTGGCCCTTTTAGTGTTATCGTAAGATCTATACTGTTCTTCTGAAGGGCTCTAGCTGTTAACATGGGCTGGGGGGTGGTCATGGTGGATAGCTGGAGACATGGGTGTCCGTCCCTTAACGTAGGGCCTTCTAGCTTAACACGGTTCTGCTCTCGGCTTCTGTTCTCGTTTCTCCACTCGGAACTGCGTCTGTCTCACGGTGGGAAGGTATGACATGCATTTGGGCATTCTTGTGTTAGTCTGTGGTATTCCATTTGCTCACTCGTTACTCGTATTACTTTGGTTAATTTAATGTCACGCTTTATTTGGAGCTATGTGACATACTACTGGATTTGCTTATCATGTCAGGGTTTTCATGGAAGGTGTTGGATTTGCGTGACACCTTACATGAGAAGTCATAATAAATGCAAACGTCTCTGATCAGTAGCGATTGAGCATCTGAATCAAATGATGCAGACATTTTAAGTAGTTTTTGACTGAAAATACTTAGTAACCAAAACGTCGTCGATCCCTGGCTCGAAACCCACCACCGCTTAAATTTTATTTAATAATCAGCATTGGATTAATAATCAGCCGAAAGCTTCTGGCACAACAAGGCCCCCTTACTCTACCAACGGCCTTGTCGATGAGGGCGGAGGGGCGGATTCAGGGTACTCTCTTGTCCTTGTGTTGGGAACCTACTCCTAAAGATGGAAAAATCAGCAACGACTTGAGGATGCAGAAGGCAATGGTAACCACTGCATTAAAGACCCACAACGTGTATCAACAGGACATGTGGACTGTAACTGAAAAAGTGTTGTTATGACCTCTCCATGGGAAAAAGATTCCGGAATAGTCCCTCATTCAGATCTCTGGGAGGGGACTGCCAAGGGGAAGGTCACCATGAGAAAAAGATTGAATAGCCAACGAGAGGATAACGTTCTACGAGTCGGAGCGTCGAATGTCAGAAGCTTGAACGTGGTATGGAACACACAAAATATGGAATGGGAAACGCAAAGCCTCAGTCTAGATATACAGGAGTCAGTGAAGTGAAATGCAAAGAAGACAAGTCCATCTGGTCAGATGAGCATAGGCCAATATAGACAGCAGCAGAAAATGGAGTAGGAACGTTACAAATAGAAAGGTAGGGCAGACAGTGTGTTACTGCGAACAATTCAGTGATAGTGCTGTTCTTATTAGAATCGGCAGAAAACCAACATCACGAACGATGTTCAGGCATACATGCCGACGTCACAAGCTGAAGATGACGAGACAGAGAAATTACATGAGGATATTAAAAGGGTAATGCAGTACCCAAAGAAAGATAAAAATCTAATAACCATAAGGGACTGGAACGCAGTTGTAGGGGTAGGAGTAGAAGAAAACGTTACAGGAAAATGTGGGCTTGGGACAGGGAATGGGGGAGGAAGAAGACTAACTGAGTTCTGTAATAAATTTCAGCTAGTAGTAGCGAATACTCTCTTCAAGAATCACAAGATGTGGAGGTATACTAGGGAAATATTGGATGGTACGGGAAGATTTCAGCTCGGTTACATCATGATCACACGGAGATTCCGAAATCAGAAACTGGATTGTAAAGTGTACTCAGGAACAGATACAGCCTCGGATCACAATGTAGTAGTGATGAAGAGTAGACTCAAGTTGCATGGATTAGTCAGGAAGAATCAATACACAAAAAGTTGGATACGGAAGTTTTAAGGAATGACGAGATAGTGTTGAAGTTCTGTGAGGCTATAGATACAGCAATAACGAATAGGTCAGTAGGCAGTACAGTTGAAGAGGAATGGACTTCTCTAAAAAGGGCCGTCACAGAATCTGGGAAAAAATAGGCACAAAGAAGGTAAATGCGAAGAAACCATGGGTAACATAAGGAAAACTTCAATTGATCGATGAAAGGAGAAAGTACAAAATGTTCCTAGAAACTCAGGAATAGAAGAATGCAAGTGGCTGAGGAATGAAGTAAAGAGGAAGTGCAGGGAAGCTAAGACGAAATGGTTGCAGGAAAAATTTGAAGACATGGAAAAAGAAATGATTGTCGGAATGTCTGACTCAGCATACAGGAAAGTCAAAACAGTATTCGGTGACATTAAAAGCAATGGTGGTAACATTAAGAGTGCAACGGCAGTTCCACTGTTAAATGCAGAGGAATGATAGGACAGGTGGAAGAAGTACACTGAAGGCCGTTATGAGGGTGAAGATTTGTCTAACGTGAGAGACGAAGAAACAGGAGTCCATTTAGAAGAGATAGGGGATCCAGTATCAGAACCATAATTTAAGAGAGCTGCGGTGGACTTATGATCAAATAAGAGGAAGGGACAGATAAAATTCTGTCATAATTTCTAATAAAATTGTGTGAAGTGGCAACAAGACGACTACTCACGTTTTTATGTCGAATGTTTTTATCGGGCGATATACCTTCTGACTTTTGGAAAGATAACGTCCACATGTCTTGGAATATTGCATTAGCTGATAAGTGCGGGAATTATCGCACAATCAGCTTAACAGCTCATACTTCCAAGTTTCTGAAAGAATAATACACAGAAGAATGTGAAAGGAAACTGGGGATGTTTTAGATGACGGTAAATTCGGCTTTAGAAAAGGTGAACGCAACTGGGAGGTAATTCTGATGTTGAATTTGATAATGGAAGCAACACTAAAGGTTCATATGATTTGTCGATCTGGAAAAAAGCATTCGACAATGGAAAATGCTGCAAGACGTTCGTAATTCATTGAAAAATAGGGATAAGCTGCAGGGAGAGACGGGTAATATGTGCAAGAGCCAAGAGGGAATAATGAGAGTGGTCTACCAAGAACGAAGTGTTTGGGTTAAAAAGAGTGTAGGACAGGAATGTACTCTTTCGCCCTTACTATTTAATCTGTACATCCAAGAAGAAACGACGGAAATATTAAAAAAGGTACACGAGTGCAATTAAAGTTTAAGGTAAAAGGATATTAATGATACGATTAGCTAATAACAGAAATTTGAGCGAATGTACGTTTGGAGCACAGAATAGTGTTGTAGTGAAATATGGCCTGTGAGAAAATCCGAACAGAAGATAATAGAACCATTTGAGATGTGGTGCTATAGACGAATGTTGAAAATGAGGTGGACAATCGGAGACGAAAGGAAAATTTGGAAAACATTGATAAGGAGAAGTCACAGGATGATGGAACATCTCTTAAAACATCAGAGAATGACTTCCATGGTACTAGAGGGAGCTGCAGAGGCCAAAAGCTGTAGAGGAAGGCAGAGATTGGGATACGTCTAGCAAATAATTGAGGATGTAGGTTGCAAGTGCTGCTCTGAGATGGCACAGGACTTCGATTAAAATTTAATGTAAAGATTGTTAAATTTAAGACTTTTTTTTTTACTGGATCTACATCAACATCTACATTTATACTCCGCAAGCCACCCAACGGTGTGTGGCGGGGGGCACTTAACGTGCAACTGTCTTTACCTGCCTTTCGTGTTCCAGTCGTGTATGGTTCGCGGGAAGAACGACTGTCTGAAAGCCTCCGTGCGCGCTCTAATTTCTCTAATTTTACGTTCGTGATCTCCTCGGGAGGTATAAGTAGGGGGATGCAATATATTCGATACCTCATCCAGAAACGCACCCTCTCGAAACCTGGACAGCAAGCTACACCGCAATGCAGAGCGCCTCTCTTGCAGAGTCTGCCACTTGAGTTTCCTAAACATCTCCGTAACGCTATCACGCTTACTAAATAACCCTGTGACGAAACGCACCGCTCTTCTTTGGATCTTCTTCATCTCCTCTGTCAACTCGACCTGGTACGGATCCCATACTGATGAGCAATACTCAAGTATACGTCGAACGAGTGTTTGGTAAGCCAGCTCCTTTGTTGATGGACTAAATTTTCTAAGGCCTCTCCGAATGAATCTCAACCTGACACCCGCCTTAAAAACAATTAATTTTATATGATCATGCCATTTCAAATAGTTCCGTATGCATACTACCAGATATTTTACAGAAGTAACTGCTACCAGTGTTTGTTCCGCTATCATATAATCATAAAATAAAGGATCCTTCTTTCTATATATTCGCAATACATTACATTTGTCTATGTTAAGGGTCAGTTGCCACTCCCATCACCAAATGCCTATCCGCTGCAGGTCTTCCTGCATTTCGCTACAATTTTCTAATGCTGCAACTTCTCTGTATACTACAGCATCATCCGCGAAAAGCCCCATGGAACTTCCGACACTATAAACTAGGTCACTTATATATATTGTGAAAAGCAATGGTCCCATAACACTCCCCAGTAGCACGCCAGAGGTTACTTTAATGTCTGTAGACGTCTCTCCATTGATAAAAACATGCTGTGTTCTGTTTGCTAAAAGCTCTTCAATCCAGCCACACAGCTGGTCTGATATTCCGTAAGCTCTTACCTTGTTTATGAGGCGACAGTGCGGAACTGTATTGAACGCCTTCCGGAAGTCAAGGAAAATAGCACCTACCTGGGAGCCTGTATCTAATATTTTCTGGGTCTCATGAACAAATAAAGCGAGTTGGGTCTCACACGATCGCTGTTTCCGGTATCCATGTTGATTCCTACAGAGTAGATTCTGGGTTTCCAAAAACGACATGATACTCGAGCAAAAAACATGTTTTAAAATACTAAAACAGATCGACGGCAGAGATATAGATCTATAGTTTTGTGCATCTGCTCATAATCATTCTTGCAACATTTTATGATTCCTTGTTCTCCAAACGCCTACTTCTTTCCTTTTTCTCTTATTTTGTATTTTATATTTTGAATCTAACCAGATTCAAGACCTCATTCGTATCACTCTTGAAGGTGCACAAACTTTTGTTCAAGGTTTCAGCTGGACATGGTCAAAGCACATCGAACCACGAAACGAATATCCCATATGATCCAATGTCAAGAGAGGCAGACTCGCCAGTATAAGGAAGGCAGGAAGCACTAACAACAGGCTGGGTCGTTCAGGAGAAAGCAGTGCTATCATCACTGGAGTAGAGACAGCTTGTAAAAAATAGCCTTAAATTAGCGGTAGGGACCTCTCTTGAGTCCCAAAGTGCCCCCAGTAGTCCAGCTAGTCAAGGATTCTGCGTGCGGAGGTAAAATAACTGGGAAAGGGTAGCTGAGCATCACTTTATAAACCATGCGTTGCTATACTCAGTGCTAAGCGACGCTAAAGATCGTGTAAAGACCGACGCCAGTGGAGGGTTCAGGTTGGAAGCGAGTGAACTGACATGAGGAATCACACGATACCCTGTGGCAGTCAGGCTTAGGGTGTGGCGATTGCCTGAGGAACACTACCTGCGTTCGTACGCAGTGCCAACAGTGGAGTATGAAGGAAGTCGTGTCATTATATGGAGGCACTTTTCGTTATTAGGTGGTCATCTCCTTATTGAGCTTAAGAAAACGCTGTAATTGGAAGTAAATGAATACGTTTTACAGCATTGCATACTACATACAGCTGAGAGACAATTCGAAGAAGATTATTGTTTGCATCAGCATTACAAGTAGCATAAAAGAGATTTTTGCACAACAACATTCCTGAAATGAACTGGCATGCCCAGAGTCTCGACTTCAACTCAGTGGAAAACTTGTGGGATGAGTTAGAACATCGACCTTCCTCCAGACCCCAACGTACAACGTGAATACCTTTTCTGCGTGTCACTTTTGAGGAATAATTGACTGCCATTCATCCACGGACAGACACTGCGTTGAAAGTGTCTCCAGAAGATTTCAAGGCGTCATAGGGGAGGAGGGTGAGCGAACACCACATTAATGTCAGTTAACAGGAAATGAGACACTTTCGTTTAGAAAAACTATTTCCAGTTCATAACGGCTTAGGTACAGCAATCAGTATGTATGATATGAAGAAACAAGCAGTCTTGGTTGGTAGTGTAAAATTTGTTTTATTATTGCCCAATGACGCTTTTCACCTTTATCTCGGCATCTTCGGTTTGGCTGATATATGGTAACTATGGATACATGGAATAACGCACATAAAATATTCCAGCAAGTACATGCCCCTTGTCAAACGGAATCAGGCCTACTGTAAAGCTTTACATCGTAGACATTGCAACAAACACTGCTTCTTTATTCATACTTTTGATCAAGTGATGCATCATGTAATGAACATCAGAGTGAATTTGGCCAAATGGTTAGCCCAAAACTAGGTTTGTTGTATTTTAAGGTGACATATACAGTTCCAACAGCCCACTGTAGTTTCGTATCCAATTTCGTATAGCAGGACAAGAATTATACTCTCTTACTACCTCACTGTGCTTCTACCGGAAGAGAGGACGCAACTAATACGGCTATCATAATTCACGAATAATTGTAGCAGTGCTGAATGCGATTATGTTCGATAAGAGAATCTTGTTGCGTAACTGATGATTTTTTTGGAAAAGCAGTCAGTCTATCTGGGATAAGGGCAGGTACAACAAAGATTATAAAGATGTTGGATTTAACGGCTGAATGTGAGCAAATACTATTCCACTAGCTGAGGTATGAAATAATATTTGCCCGCAGCCAGTAGTTTCTTCAGCTAGTTGAAGTATTTTGCCCCTAGTCTAGTGGTAACATCTCTGACTAGTAATAAAAATGTCCAATGCCCCGTTTCGAACCTCGTCACTGTCTAAAATCTGAATAAAAGTCGTCAGCAATGTCAGGTGAAGATATACGTCATAAGAAGTCTGCGGTGGGGAACTTCCTCTAAAAAGCGGAAGAATCAACAACTACAAACGCCATGAGGATGCAGAAGACAATGAAAACTACTGAATCAAAGACGCAAAATGTATATCCTGTAACTGAGAAAGAATTACGATGACGCCTCCATTGGCAAAATAATCCAGACTAGGCCCTTTCGGATCTCCGGAACTGCTAAGGTTACCATGAAGTAAAGGTTGAATAACCAACGAAAGGGTAACGTTCTACGAGTTGGGGTATGGTATATCAGAAGTCAGAAAGTCGTAGGGAAGCTAGAAAATGTAAAGAAGGGAAATGCTAAGGCCCTATCACGTATAGTGCGGGTCAGTGATGTAAAATTGAACATGACAAGCGTTTCTGGTCGGACGAATATAGGAAAATACCGACAGCAGCAGAAATTGTTAATAGAAAGGTAGAGAACAGAGTGAGTTACTGCGAACACTTCAGTGCTAGCTTTGCCCTCATCAGAACCGACAGCAAAACAAAAACCGACAACAACAGTTAAGATATACATGCTGACCTGGAGAACAGAAGACCAGATAAAGACAGTATGCGACGAAACTGAATGTATAATTCAGTATGTAAAGGGAGATGAAAATCTAGGAGTCACGGGGGTTGGAATTTGATTTGAGAGAAAGGGGCATAAGAAACCGTGGCGGCAGAAGTTGGGCTTCGCACTAGGAACGAGAGAGGAGAAAGACTGAGTTCCTCAATCAATTTCAGCAAGTAATAGCGAATACTCTAAGAAGCACGAAAGTAGTAGGTATATTTGGAGAACCCAGGAGGTACGGGAAATTTCCAGTTAGATTACGTCATGGTCAGGCAGAGATTCCGAAATCAGATATTGGATCGTAAGGCGTACTCAGGAGCAGATACAGGTTCAGATCACAATGTAACGATGACAAAGAGTAGGGTAAAGTTTGAGAGCCTAGTCATGAAGAATCAATGAGTAAATAACTGGGGTACAAAGAAATGAAGAGAAACGCCCGAAGCTTCCCGAGGTTGCAGATACTGCGGTAACGGATAGCTCAGTAGGTAGTTCATTTGAAGAAGAGTAGGCATCTCTGAAAAGGGCAATCTTCGACAATGGGCAGAGAAACGGTTGCAGGGAACACAACTGCGAAGAAACCGTGGTAAGTAAAGAAATAATTAAGTCAATCGACGAAAGAAGAATATATAAAAATGTACAGAGACATTCGGGAAAACAAAAATACAAGACACTCAGGAAATAAACAAATAGAAAGTGCAGGAAAACTGAGGCGAAACGGCTTACACTCAAGAAATCGAATAATACATGGCTATCTGAAGGATCATCTCAGCTTATACTGTCATAAGTCAAAACAACCTTCGGCGCAAGTAAAGGAAAGGAAGGCATCATTAATAGTACAATGGGAATTCCACTATTCAATGTAGGGAGAGAGCACATTCAAGGTCTCAATGAAAGAATGACTTGTATAATGACGTGACAGAAGAAGAAACAGGTGTCGACAGGGAAGAGGCAGGAGGTCCAGTGTTAGATACGGAATTTAAAATATCTTTGGACGACTTACAATTAAATGAGGTAGAAGGTATATTTTACATTACGTCGGGACGGCCGGTGTGGCCGAGCGGTTCTAGGCGCTTCGGTCTGAAACCGCGCGACCGCTACGGTCGCAGGTTCCAATCCTGCCTCGGGCATGGATTGTATGATGTCCTTAGGTTAGTTAGGTTTAAGTAGTGCTAAGTTCTAGGTGACTGATGACTTCATATGTTAAGTCCCATAGTGCTCAGAGCCATTTGAACCATTTACATTACGCCGGAATTTCTAAAACCATTGCCAGAAGTATAATGTATGAAACTCTCGACTATTGGAAAAACATCATCCACTTATGCATCCAAGTTAATCACAAGAATAATATACAGAAGAATGGAAAAGGAAACAGTATTTGTTAGATTACGACAGTTTGGCTTTAGGGAAGGTAAAGGAACCCGAGAGGCAGTTCTGACGCTGCGGTTGAAAGTGGAAAAATGGCTGAAGAAAAATAAAGATACGTTGGTAAGAGTCGTTGACCTGCTAAAAGTGTTTGGCGTTGCGATGTGGTGGAAGATGTTTGAAATCCTGATAAAAACAGAGGTAAGCTGTTAGGTAAAGGTAGGTAATACAGGGTATCTACAGGAACCAAGAGGGGGAAAATGAGACTGGAAAACCAAGGATGAAGTGCTCGGATTAAAAAGGGTGTATAAAACCATGCAGTATTCCGCTCGTACTGTCCATTCTATACATCGAAGAAGCAATGACCGAAATAAAAGACAGGATTAAGAGTGGGATTAAAATTCTGCGTGAAAGGATATCGTTGTTAAGATTCACTGATGACACTTATCTTCAGTGAAAATGAAGAAGAGTTACAGGGACTTTTGAATGGAATGGAATGAACAGTTTAATGACTACGAAGCATGGGCGAGAGTAAATTGAAGAAAGACGAAAGCAATGACATGTAGCGGAAACTAGAACATCGGGAGACCTCACATCAGAACTGAGGATCACAGAGTAGACGGAGTTCTTTAATTCTTTTACCTGAGCAGCAAAATAACCCATCATGGACGAAGCAAGGAGAACATAAAAAGCAGACTAATACTAGCAGGGAACATATTCCTGGCCAAGATAAGTCGAATTGTGTAAAACTTAGGTTGTAGTTTCAGGAACAAATTTCTGATATATACTTTTCAGCACAGCATTGTGTGGTAGTGAAACATGGATTGAGAAACCAGGAAAAGAAAAGAGTCCAAGCATCTGAGATGAGGATGTGAAAAATTACGTGTACAGGTACGGTAAGGAATGAGGAGATTCTTCGCAGAATCAGCGAGGAAAGAAATATGTGGAAAACACCGACAAAGATCAAGCGTCTGGATGATCTGTTAAGACATCAGGGAACAGCTTGAATGGTACTAGAGGGAGATGTAAAGGGTAGAAACTGTAGAGGAAGACGGGGATTGGAATACATCCAGTAAATAACTGAGGACGTAAATTGCAAATGCTGCTTTGAACTGAAACGTTCGTTAGAGGAATTCGTGCCGTGATGCATGAAAACTGTCAGAAGACTGATGACTCAAAAAAACAAGTTGAGCTATATAACAAAGCACGTTGTTCGACGTTGTATCGTAAATATAAAATCCTTAATGATTTATATACTTAAACGTAGTAGTTTATTACTGTGAAGAACAATATTCCCTCTAAAAGCCACAGTAAGTGAACATGCAATAAAGAGCCAGCTTTCTTGCAATAACTGTATGTTCGTTTACCATAAAACTAACCACCGGAGGGTAAGCTGCTACTCCCATTCTCTGTTTGACGTCGGGAAAATAACCGCTATAAACCGCTCTGAAATAACGTCGTAACGCTCCCACGCAAACCACTGAATACTAACATAATGCTCCTTAAATCATATTTCTCCTAAATTCACGGATCAATTTTAGTCCTGTAATTGGGTTACTTGTAGGCTAAAGTGTAATTCAGTATACGAATGGATATGCTACTCACCGAGCGTGATCTCCTTAAGACTGCCTACCACGTGTGAATAAACATCGCTCACATTTCATGCTAACGCAATTTTAATTCAGTGGCAGCCTACACTTTCCAAACTGAGAGATATGTAAATCCTGCAGAGTTTCCCGGGGTCGTATTTATCCTCACCGTGCTTAAAGCAGGCCCACAGCAGTTTCGTGACTTCTTATGCTAATTAAAACAACCGTCTTTATCACTGAGAATAATGTGTTTCCGTCGGTATCTTGTTAAAGAAACTGCTTCCACTTCCTTCGTCGGCTCAACAGTTGATTAACAAAGCACGCTATAGCGATATATTGTGTTGTCAAATTATTAAGGAGATATTGCCACACTGTTTTTTTTTTCACAAAAGCGATACGAGAGCTAAGTAAAAATTCATCAACGAGGAAACAAATAACTCATATTGTACTTTTAGAGTCTAATTACTTAATTTGATTCCCTTATCGTCGCCTGATTTAATTCAGCTACGAACAGTATTATTGCCATTGACACATAAGAATCTCGTTTATATCCACTATCCATTCCGTTCAACTTATCTTCCAAGTCCTTTGGCACATCCGATATAATGACGTTATTGACAAATATTAAAGTTTTTATTTCTGCTCCCAGAAATTGAATTCCCTTTCCAAATAGAAGTTACATTACATCCGTCTACCTCCCCACTCAACTACCGGTCCCTCTGCATACGCATCGTCTCTGACAACTGTAGTCTGGTTTGTGCACGTACGAGGAGTGTTAGAAAAATAATGAGTATGACAAACTGAGAGGGATCTGGCTACGCTGTGTTGTTTTTTGTGTGTTTCCCAGTGTGTTCATCCCTTCCGTAGGTGCAGTCTGAGTTTCAGCTCTGTACAATTACCACGCCATAAGTGATGTGGTGTTTTTATTGTGTGTTACGAAAATGAAACATCGTAATTTAGAGCAACATTATGCAACCAAGTTTTGTGTTAAACTTGGGAAATTCCCGAAGGCTGACCTTCCGAAAGTTGGAACAGTCTTGCGAGAATTCCTTAGCAAGAGCACAATATTTACACTGGCAAACATAACTTAGAAACGCCGAGAACACGTTGGAGATGAAATTCTCTCACAGAGAGCTTCAAAAACAAAAGAAAACGTCGAACGTGTGCGTGCTCTTGTGGGATCAGACCGACATTCAACAAAAGGATGATGGATGACCTGTTAAACACATTCACGGTACATCAAAGTTTGACTGAAGATTTACACAAGCGAAAGGTTTGAGCCTAAATGGTGCCGAAAAACCTCACAACTGAGCAAAATGACGATGGAAGAAACGTTTGTGTTTATCTTCTTGAGAATATTGCCAATAGTCACGAATGGTTCAGTCGTGTGTGACCCGTGAATAGCTCGTGTTCATCCCATTAATTGCTTGCCATCTTCTATTACGGTAGTACCACCTCGTTTTCTTATTCCATTTACTGGCGTCACTAACTTCCTCCTTTACTCGCCCGTGGGTGCCAGCAGCAGAGCGCATCGATAAGCGCACTGTTGTACCATCCCTGGAGCGACCGATAGTATTTCCGGGTCGTCGTGTGTTGGGTAGTCAGTGAGTGGGAGAAGTGCCAGCAGTGCAGTCGCGACGGAGCAGCAGTCGCGCACGGACCAGCAGTCCAGTCGGTCGGCTGACATGGAGCAGCAAGCATGCACCCGTCGCGCGGAGTCGGGCTGGAGCCGCTGGCGTGGTTGGAGTGTGAGGTGCTGCCTGCGAGTGCTACGAGGTTCGTCGACCACCGATCATGGACGTGAAAGTTGAGTCCTCACTTAACTTACTATCGAGCATCAACTGTTTACATTTCTTCGTTTGATCCTGGTTGTCGATTTTGGAACATTCCCTCGAGCAAAAATTTTTGTGTATTTAAGGCAACTATGATTCATGCCATCTTCCTGTGAAATTTAACTTAATCTATTCCCTGTAACTGAAGTTCACCAGCGCCTTGTGGCCGTTGACGTTCCGGTTACCGGCCTTGGTCGTTGACGCAATTTTAGGCAGTTTATCTGCTAATAATGTTGTTGCTGTCCAGCGCGGCGAGTAGTTCGACAGCTGAGGGGTTGTTGGTCGTTGTGGGTGCCAATTTTCTGTGTGTTGTGTACTGAAATCTAGTGGTAGTTTTGCTGGTTGCGTGGAGTAGAACTGATTTTGTTGATTGGACGGTCGGCTGTCTGTATGTCGGTTGGGTTGCCTCCAGATTAAGAAGTCGTTGGACAAGTTGCCTGTCTCACCTAAACGGGAGCTAGTGTTACAATCCCAGGCCAACTCTTGGAAACTTCTGAGGGCCGTTCTTTGTGTTTCGATTCTAGTTATTTGGTTGACATGTGGCTTTCAGCCGAGTGTCAATATCTCTTAAATTAATGTCTTCTCTTGCCCTTAAGGCATAAGATTATTATGCTTTTGAATGGGGCCTTCAGCCCAATTTGCATGAAATGTTTTAAGATAAGTCCTTCTGCCTTTTGATTGAAACTCCTCTTATTGCTTAATACGCGACCTCCAGTCTAGTTCCATTGAAATTAAATTGCTAAAACTTTCAGCCCATTAGATTGAAGATTTAGAAAACATTCTTGGGTGAAACCTCCAGAACAACCACGTATTCCAATTTTGCTTAGGCCTTGTCTTGGATTTTGAACGTGGACTTTAGCCGATCTAAAGTTAATCAAAGGAGGTTGATTAAAGTTTTGAGTGTTCTGCATCCTTATTTTAATATTGTGTGCTGATAAATAAAGTTTCATTGTTGAGTGCCCCTTTCCACAACCTAATCCGCTCTGTCCTGCTACCCCAGGCATATAAGTGTGATCACATATGTTGAATCCTAGCTTTTTTGGGTAAGGTCCTGAGGTAAATCGACAAAGTGAGGAGTGGTACACTGAGACACCTTTTCAACCGAAAGAAGCTCAAATGAATAAATCAAAGATCAGAACAATGCTGATTTTCTTTTTTGATAGTAGGCGTATCGTTCCTAGATAATTTGTTCTTGGAGGACAAAGAGCTAAGTGGTTTACAAGGATGTCCTCGTAAGAGTCAGCAATAGTGTGAATCGAATGAGACCGGACCCTGCAGACACGTGGATGTTGCATCAAGACAACTCCCAACGTCACAAGGCAACGGCCATCATGGAATTTTTGGCCTCAAAAGGCATTTGTGTTGTTCCACAGTCACCCTATTTTTGTGATCTGTGTCCTTGTGACTTTTTCTTATCTCTAAATTGAAAAATGCCTTAAAGGGATGTTATTTTGGAGCCTGGAAAAAATCCAGAAGAGTGTGACCGACGTAGAGTTGAAGCCTTTCAGCGCTGCTACCTAGAGTAGGAACAACGACTTCACCGGTATACTGCTGCAGAAGGGAGCTAATTTGAAGGGTAAAATATTGTTGGTAGATAAAAAAATATTAACCTCATTACTTTTCTCTCACATCTGTTGTTATACATAACCTTTCGCTCCCAGCGATTTATCTATGCTACTTTTAGAATTTCAAAGATTTCATTCCAGTCGTCTTTGTCAAAAGCTTTCTCTAAAGCAACAGTAAGTACGAATGTAGGTTTTCATCATTTGTCCTCTAACATAGGCTGCATGGTGGGCATTGCTTCGCGTGTTCCTTCACTTAACAGAAGTTCATACTGATGTTTCCCAAAGCTAGTTCCTTCCTCCTTTCTATTCCTCTGTATGCTATTTGTGCCAGTATTTTACAACCATGACTTATTAAACTGATTGTTGTGCAATTCTATCAGCACCTACACTAGTCAGCCCCTGAGTTGTTTGGAACATACTTAGTATGTGTAGAGTTACTGATGAAAGTGTCCGCCAGGGTGGCTGAGTGGTCAGCGTGACAGACTGTCAATCCTAAGGACCTCGGTTTGATTCCCGGCTGGGTCGTAGATTTTCTCCGCTCAGGGACTGGGTGTTGTGTTGTCCTAATCATCATCATTTCATCCCCATCGACGCGCAAGTCACTGAAGTGGCGTCAAATCGAAAGACTTGCACCTACCGAACGATCTACTATACGGGAGGCCCTCGTCACATGACATTTTCATCTACTGATTAAAGTTAATTAATGCACACAACCATAAATAGACCTGCAAGACTGAACACTGAGGGATTCAAGAAATTTTATCCCGTTCGTACGAAGAATGACAAAATAATATAGGACACGATCCTGCTATACTTGCCTTTCCATAGATCAGACTTCTAACATTTCTAATAAAAGAGGCCACCTTACTGTTGAAGAACAGATTTACATGTTTATGATCTGAAGGGTGACGGGAAGTGTTTGACAGTGAGACGCGACCTCTGCATCAGCCTTGCGGCCACTTCAGCCAGGTGAATCGCTTTCACTCGTCTACAGATTGGTGGCACTCCATTTAATACTTATTTCTTGCCGGTTGACTTTCAGTTGTATTGTGAACACACAGAGATATTGTAAACAGAATAGTATTAGCGTGCTGCACCCTTGGAGTCCAGTTATCAGAATGTAACAGTCAATGTATTTTAGTGACATACAGCATATATGAACCATAAATTCTTAGCTATGAAATTCTTTTACTGAGAGCAAATACAAAACATATGAACAAAGTTTACAAACTACAGTAAAAGACCTCAGAAAAATAACCAACACGAACAGTTTTTCTCGTTGTATATACGCCGCAGATTTCAACCACACCATGTTAGGATATTTACCGATCAGCTGTGCACATAAAAAATAACCTTGATAATTACTGTACAAACAGGTTTTTCATAACCATGGAACAAGATCTTACATTTATCAAGGAAGAATGAACATAAAACTCAAAAAAGCATTTTCTGCCAACGAATTAAATGGTGCAACAAATTACGTAATTAGGCTAGAGGGACTACTAAAACGGAGCTAAGAGGTACCAGTTCAGCCAATACAATCTATGCAGTGAAGGATAACTTCGATAACACATAGTAGGGGATTTAATACTAGGTTCTTTTCTTATTTTTTACTTATATTTATTTTCTATTCTGGAAAACATTACTCTCAAAGCTATACAATGCATAGTGTTAACACCTTATCTTCTTTCTCAGTAGAGCTTCTCTAACGTTATAGATGGATGGCGACTCAGTTATTCAGTTTAGAAAATCGGAAGTTGCGGTACACAGAATAGAAACAACGGCACGGACTTGATGTTTGCTAGTAGTGTACGTAATATAACGTCAAGAAGTAATGTATGACAAGTGTGTGCAGTGATGGGGAGTGAGGAATGAGTGAACAGTGTAGCATTAGCCTTTTTCATTCCTGAATAACGTGTCTGAACAACCAATGTTGTGCACTATGTCGTTGTTGTTGTTGTCGTCGTCTTCAGTCCTGAGACTGGTTTGATGCAGCTCTTCATGCTAATCTATCTTGTGCAAGCTCCTTCACCTCCCAGTACCTACTGCAACCTACAACCTTC
The DNA here is from genome assembly GCF_023897955.1 of Schistocerca gregaria. Classification (NCBI taxonomy): domain Eukaryota; kingdom Metazoa; phylum Arthropoda; class Insecta; order Orthoptera; family Acrididae; genus Schistocerca; species Schistocerca gregaria. The sequence continues at coordinate 348,969,065 of NC_064922.1, read as the reverse complement.
TGAATCTGCTTAGTATATTCATCTCTTGGTCTCCCTCTACGATTTTTACCCTCCACGCTTCCCTCCAATGCCAAATTTGTGATACATTGATGCCTCAGGACATGTCATACCAACCGATCCCTTCTTCTAGTCAAGTTCTGCCACAAACTTCTCTTCTCCCCAATCATATTCAATACCTCCTCATTAGTTACGTGATCTACCTATCTAATCTTCAGCATTCTTCTCTAGCATCACATTCCGAATGCTTCTATTCTCTTCTTGTCCAAACTAGTTATCGTCCATGTTTCACTTCCATACATGGCTACACTCGATACAGATACTTTCAGAAAAGACTTCCTGACACTTAAATCTATACTCGATGTTAACAAATTTCTCTTCTTCAGAAACGCTTTCCTTGCCATTGCCAGTCTACATTTTATATCCTCTCTACTTCGACCATCATCAGTTATTTTGCTCCCCAAATAGCAAAACTCCTTTACTACCTTAAGTGTCTCATTTCCTAATCTAATTCCCTCAGAATCACCAGAATTAAGTCTACTACATTCCATTATCCTCGTTTTGCTTTTGTTGATGTTCATCTTATATCCTTCTTTCAAGACACTGTCCATTCCGTTTTACTGCTCTTCCAAGTCCTTTGCTGTCTCTGACGGAATTACACTGTCATCGGCGAACCTCAAAGTTTTTATTTCTTCTCCATGGATTTTAATACCTACTCCAAATTTTTCTTTTGTTTCCTTCACTGCTTGCTCAATATACAATTTCAATAACATCGGGGTGAGACTACAACTCTGTCTCACTCCCTTCCCAACAACTGCTTCCCTTTCATGTCCCTCGACTCTTATAACAGCTATCTGGTTTCTGTACAAATTGTAAATAGCCTTTCGCTTTCTGTATTTTACCCCTGCTACTTTCCGAATTTGAAAGAGACTATTCCAATCAACATTGTCAAATGATTTCTCTAAGTCTACAAATACTAGAAACGTAGGTTTGCCATTCCTTCGTCTAGATTCTAAGGTACGTGGCACGGACAGCATTGCCAACATTTCTACAGAATCCAAACTGATCTTCCCCGAGATCGGATTCTAGTAGTTTTTCCATTCGTCTGTAGAGAATTCGTGTTAGTATTTTGCAGCTGTGACTTAGTTCGGTAATTTTCACATCTGTCAACACCTGCTTTCTTTGGGATTAGAATTATTATATTCTTCTTGAAGTCTGAGGGAATTTCGCCTGTCTCATACATCTTGCTCACCAGATGGTAGAGTTTTGTCAGGACTGGCTCTCCCAAGGCCATCAGTAGTTCCAATGGAATGTTGTCTACTCTGGGGGGCCTTGTTTCGACTCAGGTCTTCAGTGCTCTGTCAAACTCTTCCCGTAGTATCGTATCTCCCATTTCATCTTCATCTACATCCTCTTCCATTTCCATAATATTGTCCTCAAGTATATCGCCCTCGTTATACCCTCTATATGCTTCTTCCACCTTTCTGCTTCCCTTCTTTGCTTAGAACTGGGTTACCATCTGAGCTCTTGATGTTCATACAAGTGGTTATCTCCAAAGGTCTCTTTAATTTTCCTGTAGGCTCTATCTACCTTACTCCTAGTGAGATAAGCCTCTACATCCTTACATTTGTCCTCTAGCCCTCCCTGCTTAGCCATTGCACTTCCTGTCGATCTCATTTTTGAGACGTCTGTATTCCTTTTTGCCTGCTTCATTTACTGCATTTTTATATTTTCTCCTTTCATCAATTAAATTCAATATTTCTTCTGTCACCCAAGGATTTCTACTAGCCCTCGTCTTCTTATCTACTTGATCCTCTGCTGCCTTCACTACTTCATCCCTCAGAACTACCCATTCTTCTTCTACTGTATTTCTTTCCCCCATTCCTGTCAATTGCTCCCTTCTGCTCTCCCTGAAACTCTGTACAACCTCTGGTTCTTTTGGTTTATCCATGTCCCATCTCCTTAAATTCCCACCTTTCTGCAGTTTCTTCAGTTTTAACCTACAGGTGATAACCAATAGATTGTGGTCAGAGACCACATCTGCCCCTGGAAATGTCCTACAATTTAAAAACTTACCATTATATAATATATCTGATACCTTTTAGTATCTCCATGATTCCTCCATGTATACAACCTTCTTCTATGATTCTTATGGTCTGTGCAAAATTCTACCAGACGGCTTCATTTCTTAGCCCCAATCCATAATCACCTACTATGTTTCCTTCTCTCCCTTTTCTTACTGACGAATTCCAGTCACCCATGACTATTAAATTTTCGTCTCCCTTCACTACCTGAATAATTTCTTTTATCTCATCATACATTTCCTCAATTTCTTCATCATCTGCAGATCTACTTGGCATATAAACTTGTACTACTGTAGTAGGTGTGGGCTTCGTATCTATCTTGGCCACAATAATGCGTTCACTATGCTGTTTGTAGTAGCTTAACCGCACTCCTATTTTTTTTATTCATTATTAAACCTACTCCTGCATTACCCCTATTTGATTTTGTATTTATAACCCTGTATTCACCTGACCAAAAGTCTTGTTCCTCCTGCCACCGAACTTCACTAATTCCCATTATATCTAACTGTAACCTATCCATTTCCCTTTTTAAATTTTCTAACCTACCTGCCCGATTAAGGGATCTGACATTCCACGCTCCGATCCGTAGAACGTCAGTTTACTTTCTCCTGATAACGACATTCTCTTGAGTAGTCTCCGCCCGGAGATCCGAATGGGGGACTATTTTACCTCCGGAATATTTTACCCAAGAGGACGTCATCATCATTTAATGATACAGTAAAGCTGCATGTCTTTGGGAAAAATTAGGTCTGTAGTTTCCCCTTGCTTTCAGCCGTTCGCAGTACCAGCACAGCAAGGCCGTTTTGGTTAATGTTGCAAGGCCAGATCAGTCAATCATCCAGACTGTTGCCCCTGCAACTACTGAAAAGGCTGCTGCCCCTCTTCAGGAACCACACGTTTGTTTGGCCTCTCAACATATACCCCTCCGTTGTGGTTGCACCTACGGTACGGCTATCTGTATCGCTGAGGCACGCAAGCCTCTCCACCAACGGCAAGGTCCATGGTTCATGGGGGGAGGCTGTTAGAGGTAAAGGTGGATAAATGGCCCTCCACCTCTTTTTTGTATAACATGTTTTATTTTTAGTATAATCATCAGAAATTAACATAAAACATATCTCTGGTATGTCCTCCAATAGTTACTACATGTTTTGGCCCAACTTTTTAATATTTAAAACAAAATTTTAATTTTTTCCTGATACTCTGCATTTTGTTCCTTCAAGAATTTGTGCTGGTAATATGGGCCCCAAGGTAGTTTGAAATAAAAAGAAACAAAAATTTGATAAATATAATTTTATTTAATTTTTCTGTGTAATGAAAGAAAGATTCGCTATGAATATTGTAAGTTAGTCTACTGGTGGGATAATTTTTACAGGCTACGCCTAGCCTATTTACAATAGTCACACACTTAAGCATTTTTTTCGCGTCCATCGCATTCGTTTTGAGCGCACATCTCACAGTCTATACACTGGAACCAAAGTTCACCTTTTGTGTCCTTTGAAAAATCCCTTCACAAAATAGACATACAGCGTCGTCAACATCAGGCACAAAAACACCAACTTTTTATTTCTTGTGCAAAGCTGGTAGGGCATGCGCCTGACCTCATTTCTGGTAAGGCATTAGAATTTGGATTCCATAATGAGAAGATATTTAACCAGTTCGTCCTCAAGTCCCTGTGGTAAAACCGGTGGAAAGCCTTTGGAGAGGAGAACGAGGGACAGAGTACACTTTAACCGCTTTTGTCAACCCCATTTTTTTCTCTTTTATAGCTACAATAGCATTTGCCATATTTCCTTTGTCCCATGATTGCCATTTCGATCTTTTTGGGGGTGCAAGATGTGTTCGAGGCATCTGAATCATAAAGAGTAACAATATTTGTAAATTGTCCTATAAAATCTGATTGATTTTACGGGGCCCTTAATACCAGCAGCAGAAGGGGCCCATATATCCAACCTCGCCATCTTGGGAAAAACGATTTTGCCTACGGCTAGTTTGGTTCGCAACCGACGTTAATTAACGTAAAACGGTATCCAAACAGCAAGCCAAATACGTACCTTACCTTATTTTAACTACTAACATGTTAGAAATTTGAGTTTTATTCATGTAAACACTAACCTTTCAAACTTTTGATGACAGTGAAAAATTCACAGCACAACTACTCACAAACCATGACAGCTACTACGTACAGTAGTACTGTACAGTGAAGTTTTGGCAACTAGTTTTAGTAGTTCATGTGCTCTCCGCTAGAATTCGTGGCCTGTACTTCCAAATATGTAGGGGGCCCATAATACCAGCACGGGCCCATTTTTCCACTTTTGCCTCTATTAGTCCTACGGTGATAGGAAGTCCATAGGCCTACTTACAATTTGTTACAGCTGTACTGGGTACAATAAAATTAAAACCATGCCAAATGATTATCAGTTGATGAGGCACAACTTCTCGTATGAAATGAGGACTGTTAGGCAGAAGAGACTAAATGCTATACACAATCCGTTATATCTTTTATATCGAGTATTTATCTTAAATTGTGTTGTACTACTGTTAATCAGTAAGACTCCACGATAGCAGACCCCAGTAGAAGATTCAATTCTCGTATTACGTACACGCACAGCTACGAGTTAACAGGTTTAGAAACGCATTTTGTCTGCTGAGCGGAGCGAGTGAGTGAGTTCAGGCCTGCGTTCGTCGCGTACGCGCCGCGGCCCGTCTAAAGACGTTCAGTGACAATTATCGACACGCAACGTAGACTCATTAGTGATGTCTCTCTGAGATACGTCAAGATAGCGTGCCTTATCTTCCAGACAATAGAAGAGATTGTGGTTCATTTGGGCAACGCTTTTGAATGCAGTGAAAGCATTTGTTCTTGGATGTCAAACGATGCATATGATATACGCATCGCACGGGTTATTTTGCACTCAGTTTGCGTATTTAACTTGTGATGAATTACGAAGGTAAACTGATATTTAGGTTAAATGGTTCAAATGGCTCTGAGCACTATGGGACTTAACATCTATGGTCATCAGTCCCCTAGAACTTAGAACAACTTAAACCAAACTTAGCTAAGGACAACACCCAACACCCAGTCATCACGAGGGAGAGAAAATCCCTGACCCCGCCGGGAATAGAACCCGGGAACCTGGGTGCTATTTAGGTGAGAAATGTTAAAAGGTTAAGGGTCTTCGCACTCTCTAATCGGAAGCTGGTTGCTGAATTGTATTTCTTCTAGTCCGAAGTATTATGTACTCAGTTCCGTCTTTCTCTCCTCCACTTTAGATAGTTCTATGCTTTGGTGAAAACCAGGTGTGCAAATCTTTGCTTTGTGATTGTTAGAATTTCCTGCGTGGCTTGGATCCGTTATTTGATTTGAAGAGAATATAGATAACTCATTTGATATTGATGTTGCTCATTTCTTCTATCCTGTATCATTTACAACATATTTATACGGGTTTATGGTGTATTCTTTTTCTGTTACCACCTTGTACACTCCTTTTACTATCATTACGCTCTTGCCTATTGAGTGATTATAGATAGTGCAGATAATTCAGTAACTCCGTTCGTATACAGTTTTGTCACATTAGCAGGGATAAATATGTCGTCTCCTCCACGTTTAAATTTCAGGTGTAAAGGTAAGTTTTGACAGTAGTTCCTGAAAGCAGAATCCCCGCGGCAAGTTCTTCGACAGTGTGTTTGGGTTCATGTCTCCACGAAATAATTTGCACAAAGCATAGTGCGGATCCCTTCAACATTTCGTAATAGTTGATAAAAATTTAATCTTTCGAATCCTATCATTAGACAAATGATATGGAGAGGCTTTGTTAACAATGAGTCACTTCCACCATAAAGCATGGCGATCACAGTCGACAGCCACGGTATCACTGCACCGCGTTCAGCTATTAGTTGATCGCTTGCGAACCGTACAGTTTTGATCAGATTTTACGAGTCATTTTCACAGTATCTTATGTTCAATTATACAAACTGGGCCTAGCAGATACTAGTTACGCGATTTATTGTAAGTTTGTGCTACTGTGACTATTCCTTTCCCTATTATCGAAGGCACATTTCGTTACAAGACTGATCATTAGATCATGAATTTACTGATAATAAGGCATAGCTTCAATAAATCAGATTCTAAAGATACGACTTACCGCAGTAATCCAGTTTCTGAAACAATAGCGACCTCTTGAACCCTGTTGTAAAGCTTCTTCTTCATAAACGATAAAAGTTGTAATCGGTGACCGTTATCTACACTCCTGGAAATGGAAAAAAGAACACATTGACACCGGTGTGTCAGACCCACCATACTTGCTCCAGACACTGCGAGAGGGCTGTACAAGCAATGATCACACGCACGGCACAGCGGACACACCAGGAACCGCGGTGTTGGCCGTCGAATGGCGCTAGCTGCGCAGCATTTGTGCACCGCTGCCGTCAGTGTCAGCCAGTTTGCCGTGGCATACGGAGCTCCATCGCAGTCTTTAACACTGGTAGCATGCCGCGACAGCGTGGACGTGAACCGTATGTGCGGTTGAGGGACTTTGAGCGAGGGCGTATAGTGGGCATGCCGGAGGCCGGGTGGACGTACCGCCGAATTGCTCAACACGTGGGGCGTGAGGTCTCCACAGTACATCGATGTTGTCGCCAGTGGTCGGCGGAAGGTGCACGTGCCCGTCGAACTGGGACCGGACCGCAGCGACGCGCGGATGCACACCAAAACCGTAGGATCCTACACAGTGCCGTAGGGGACCGCACCGCCACTTCCCAGCAAATTAGGGACACTGTTGCTCCTGGGGTATCGGCGAGGACCATTCGCAACCATCTCCATGAAGCTGGGCTACGGTCCCGCACACCGTTAGGCCGTCTTCCGCTCACGCCCCAACATCGTGCAGCCCGCCTCCAGTGGTGTCGCGACAGGCATGAATGGAGGGACGAATGGAGACGTGTCGTCTTCAGCGATGAGAGTCGCTTCTGCCTTGGTGCCAATGATGGTCGTATGCGTGTTTGGCGCCGTGCAGGTGAGCGCCACAATTAGGACTGCATGCGATCGAGGCACACAGGGCCAACACCCGGTATCATGGTGTGGGGAGCGATCTCCTACACTGGCCGTACACCTCTGGTGATCGTCGAGGGGACACTGAATAGTGCACGGTACATCCAAACCGTCATCGAACCCATCGTTCTACCATTCCTAGACCGGGAAGGGAACTTGCTGTTCCAACAGGACAATGCACGTCCGCATGTATCCCGTGCCACCCAACGTGCTCTAGAAGGTGTAAGTCAACTACCCTGGCCAGCAAGATCTCCGGATCTGTCCCCCATTGAGCATGTTTGGGACTGGATGAAGCGTCGTCTCACGCGGTCTGCACGTCCAGCACGAACGCTGGTATAACTGAGGCGCCAGGTGGAAATGGCATGGCAAGCTGTTCCACAGGACTACATCCAGCATCTCTACGATCGTCTCCATGGGAGAATAGCAGCCTGCTTTGCTGCGAAAGGTGGAGATACACTGTACTAGTGCCGACATTGTGCATGCTCTGTTGCCTGTGTCTATGTACCTGGGGTTCTTTCAGTGTGATCATGTGATGTATCTGACCCCAGGAATGTGTCAATAAAGTTTCCCCTTCCTGGGACAATGAATTCACGGTGTTCTTATTTCAATTTCCAGGAGTGTATTTGAAGATGTAAATGTTAAAACGAACGTTGCGAGCCAAGGTTGAGAATATATTTTGAGACGAACACAAAAAACTGATGTTATATTCATGCACTTTTGTGCGTGATAATCTTACACAAGTAAAACGTAGCACTTTTATTTTGTAGCGAGTAACCGGTAATATGCTAGCCTGGGAAAAGCAATTCTGGCAACGTTATGCCGTAGTGATCAATTTAACATAATTTACATCTGGCAATATTGTTCTTTTAATTTAAAATGTTTGAATCTGCGCAGATAGAAAAAGTGAAATTACTGTCCGCAGCATGCGTAGTGAATGATTCTGGGAACAACCGGCCGTATAAATAATGACCCTGGTCGTTCCTCTGGCATCGCCTTAGCATCGAGCGATATCATATCGTCTAATCTCAGCCTCCCTCTAAGCCACTGCCTTGTCTGAGCTGGAACAGTAGCCTCTGCGGAACTTCTGCCGAAACACCGTCTTGCGGATCAGCCCACAATCTGCCCATGGATTTACTGCTGTCCTCTTCATTGAGCTCCGTAATTTACCAGAGACTGAGCACTAGTTCTATGGCTTGAATTCCATTCTGTGTATGCCATGAATATACTCGTATCTCCAGTGGCTTTGTAACCGTGCGATTATGGGACTTCATACACATTTACGATTAGAACAACTTCTTTTGGACCCAGATCAGTAAAACTTCCTTACTGGTTGTAAAAGAGGAAAGTGACTTCAACTTCCGTATTGTCTATTACGATTAAAGGAACCATGACCTTATAAGATAAATGAATCTCTCAAGAAAGGGAAAATAACGCCATATAAAACTGGCCTGATTCTTACTTATATCATGCAGAAGAAAATATTGTTTGATAATGAATTAAACATAGTTATTTACTGCAATATAATAGGTCGGATTATACTATATTTGTCACTTTTCCGGTAATATTAAATAATATAATATTAAATACTGTAACATTAAAGACAGCGTGATTTTATTAAACTGGGAATTATATGTCGCAGTTAGAACACTAAATATTATATGTGTGTGTTAAATTCATACAATTGTCTAGGCCGTATTTCATTTCATCCAATTAACTGTGTTCTGCAACGTAATCCGTAAATATGTATCTGTTCTACATTTATTTCCATGGAGACAAGGGACTTCAGAACTATCAGCAGGTATTATCAAAATGAAGACCACAAAGTCACATATTTAATAAGGAATCGTTACTTGCAGGAACTAATAATCTTCATTTCAGTTAACTAAGTGAAACTGAAAGATGACATAGAATAACAGATATGAAGATCACATCCAGTTCGATGTAATTTGAGCCCTGCCTTGGATGAGGAGTGATGTATGAAGAAATTGACTATTGACTGTTAGCCTGTTGAATAAACTAGTCGGTAATGTTTTAGAGAAACTATATAAAATATAAACTTGGCAGTTGAGGAACTGAGTAGTTTTACTTTGTCTATATTGTAGCATGTTGTCTCATGTATTACCTTCAAATCCTTTGACATGTGGAATCTGCATATTTCCTAATTTGTCGAATTACTTTGTAAGACGGAGAGATCTGAGAAAGGTTATATGAAAAAGTTAAACTTGCCATACCCCAAAAAATGATTATCTAAAAATGCTATAGTGCTAAGAAAAAGGAATTTAAGTAATTGTTATTCGTCTTCGCTTCATGCACACAAAAGCGACTGTGTAAGATCGATGCCATTTAGACATTTTTGAAGCACTCGTGACTGTTCAAAGGAGGGGTGGTGGTTGCGAAATACAAGTAGCAGAGAGCATATCTGCGGATGAGGGTTCCCAGTACTTAGGCTACACTGTTCCACACTTTCGTGGCTATAGCTATAGTTTCCTCATGGTACTGGTAGTTGAATAACAGAGTAACTGGAAATTCTCTTCTAATCAAATTGCTTGCCAATTGCATATCGTCTCAGCTGTGCGATTGGATTCGTGACTCCATGTCAGAAAGCTCAGAGCTCATTCTGACGGAAAGTCATCGTGTAAAATAAAAGTAAAATGTTGCATTCCGCAAAGAATGGAACAGGCCCTTTACTGTTCCTAATCTACTGCATGTAGGAGACAATTTATGTGGCCTTCGTACATTGTTTGCATATGATACAGGGTCAGTAAAGACATGAAAACATCAAACACAATCGTAAAATGATTCGGAGAAGGTATCTACATGGTCCGAAAAGTGGTAGTTGACCCTATAAAAAAAAGTTTGCCTTTCACATGAGTACTAAAAGGAATCCGTTAAATTACGGTTTCTCTATAAGTCAGACTAATGTAAAGGCTCTCATTTGAAATACAATCCTAGTAATTACAATTACGAACAACTTAAAATACAAGGATAATGCAGATAATGTAGTGGAAAAGGCAAATGGAAGACTGTCTATTATTGGCATAACGCTTAAAACAGGTCAATTAAAGAGATTACCCGAACTTCATCTATCCGTCTTCGGCTGCAGTATTGGTGTGCAGTATGGAATCCGTACTAGATACAATTGACGGAGAACATCGTAAAAGTTCAAAGAAGGGCACTTTGTTTTGTGTTATCGCGAAACAATGGAGAGAATGTCATGGATATGATACGCGAGTTGAGGTGGCAGTCATTAATAAAAAGGGGTTTTTGTGTTGCGGCGAGATGTTTTCAAGAAATTTCGATGTCCAAATTTCTCCTGCGTTTCTCCTGCGAAAGCGAAAACATTTTGTTGACGCCCACCTGCATAGGAAGAAATGATCATTGTTACAAAATAAGAGAAATCAGAGCTCGCCTGCTAGTTTCCCCCCATCGCGCTGTGCGAGAGTGGAACGGTAGAGAAACAGAATGAAAGGGAATCTATGAACCCTCTGTTAGGTATTTCAGTGTGAATTGCAGAGTAACTACATAAATGTAGTTATAGATGTTTCTGTTCTCCTAAAGCTACCCAAAGCGAGTATTGATGATGAGATAGTGAAGTGTAAACGCGTAGGAACTACCACTGCTAAACTAAGTTTAGACCGACGCCGTGAGCCGACGGACAGGAAAGGTGCAGAAGGTGCTTGTAAAAGATAGCATGAAATCAGCAGAAGAAATCACTGGTGAGTTCCGAAGTGCTACCGGGGCTCCAGCAGGCACAAAAACCGTGCGTAAGGAGTTGAAAGAATTGGGTACTGTGGCCAACTCCGCATAAGCCACACATTTCTGTTGTCAGTTCTTGAGGTGGCATAAAGCCCTACGCAACTGGACAGCTGTAAACGAGTGATTTTCAGTGGTTAATCACGCTATGCCTTGTGGCAAAGGGTTTGGCGAATGCCTGAAGAACTTGACTAGTCATCATGTATAGTGAACCATGGCAGAAGTGGTCTTCCGGTATGAGTAAGTTCGTAGACGTTTATTTGCATCGGTGTGACATTGCACCCTATCGTATACCAGTATCTGTCAGGCAATAGTCTATAGACAATAATGAACTGACCTGCCCAGATCCTGGGCAGGAACCCAGTGGAACACCCTTGGTAAGAGTTGCAACGTTCACTTTGCTGCAGGGCCGAAAGTTCAACATCACCACATTCTCTGATTTTGGGTCTTGAGGCAGAATGTGCTGCAATTCCTCCACAGACAATCATACACCTCACGGAAAGTGTCAAGCCATCATAATGGTGGAAGGTAGTCACGCACCAAATTAATGCCCACTAATAGATCTGCAGATACTTTTGATGAGAGTGTCTCTTTCACAATTGCAGACTGAAGCCAAGAACGAAAATTTGTACGAAGTGCCGGGTTCTAACCCAGGTCTCCTGCTCACTAGACACATGCACTAACAACTACGAGGGGTGTGTGAAAAGTCCGTGTAAATTCCAAGAGATGGCACCACCGGCGCGTATCGAGGTCATGTTTGAGTCAGTAGCATCTTTGGAAAGAACGTACACCAAGTTTTAGCCATATTGGTCTATTTCTTTGTGTTTGGCATTCGTGTGAATCAATGAATTCGTGTGATCGTCAAAAAATTGACGAAAAAGAATTTTGTGTGCTGAATAAACATTACTTCATGAAACGTAAAACGCCTCAGGAGAGTAAAGAGGAGCTTGATAAACATTACAGTGACTCTGAACCTTCGATCAGAACAGTTTACAAGTGGTTTCAAATTTTCGGAGTGGCCGTATGGACACAAGTGACGCTGAACGTTCTGGACGCTCTGTGGAGGTTACGACTCCAGAAACCATTGATAAAAATCCATGATATGGTGATGGATTGTAGAAGAGTTAAAGTGTGTAAGATCGCTAGTCCTGTGGCCATCTCAAACGAACGGGTACATTATATTTTTCATAAACATTTGGAAATGAGAAAGGTATCCGCAAGATGGGTTCCGCGGTAGCTCACGCTTGACATAAAACAGAATAGTGTGATGTGTTGTAAGGATGGTTTGCAGCTCTTCAGGAAGAATCCGTAGGAATTTAAGCGTCGTTTCGTCACTGTGGATGAAACATGCATATATTACTATACCCCTGAGACAAAAGAACAATCTAAACAATGAGTTACCAAGGGAGAATGTGCACCAAAAAAGCCGAAGACCATTCCATCGGTCGGAAAGATTATGGCGACTGTCTTTTGGGATTCGCAAGAGATAATCCACAGCGACTATCTGGAAAAGGGCAAAAATATTATAGGTGATTGTTATTCATCGTTACTGAATCGTTTTAAAACCGAGCTGCAAGAAAAACGCCGGCGAGTGGACCGCAAAAATGTCCTTTTCCATCACGATAATGCACCAGCACACACCTCGGCAGTTGTGGTCGAAAAATTAATGGAAATAGGATTCCAACTCGTTTCACATCCCCCCTATTCTCCAGACTTGGATCCCTCGGACTACTATTTGTTCCCCAATTTGAAGAAATGGTTGGAGGGACAAATACTTTATTCAAACGAGGAGGTGATTGCAGAAACTAATAGCTGTTTTACAGACTTCGACAATTCCTTTTATACGGAAGGGATCAACAAATTATAACAGCGTTGGACAAAGTGTATAAGTCTAAAAGGAGACTATGCCGAAAAATAAAAAAGGTTTACCCCAAACAAGTAAGTAGTTTTTATTTTTGCACAGATTTTTCAAAAGACCGTCGTACACTGCCTTGGCACACTGACTTCGCACAACGGAACGACTAACCTAACATGCCTCCTTCCTTAGTTCAAATTCTCATTCACACCTGAGCCCAATTGGTATTTCCCTTAAACTCTAACAACTTTGCAGTGGCTGTACAACTTTATTGGAATAGTACGTTATCATCGAGCGACACGGGGGATTCCTGAATCTCAGGTACAGGTACTTCAATGAAATTGAACTATACGGATCAGGAGACATTTTCAAGTCTCAAAGATGAATAATCTACATATGTAGACTAAAGTGACGAATGGGGGCGTGAATGGTGAACCGTGGTTTATTTTCAAAGAACAGTTCTCAGAATTTATTTCATTTACTAGCGATTCATCAAGAACATTAAGCCATTTAATCACACTATGCAAGCATGGAAGTAGTTGGCAGGGAGTAACTGATAAAATAATAACCAAATTCCTTTTAACAAATGGAAATTTTATTTACTTTAATATTGCCTAAAAGCATTTTTTAAAAGAAACATTTAACATTATAATCAGAAAGCACACTCTAAATATCAAAGTTACAATTTATTCAGAGGCAGAAAGAAACAAGTTTTGACTGTATGAGCTTTCGGGCAGAGAACCTTGCCGCTCCCTTTTGACACAGCCGAAGTTACGACCGCTCACAGCAGGCTCTGAAAGACTACACTGGTGCAAATATGCAACGCACCAGACATATTTAAACTAAGACTTTTAACCATTTACAAAAGTACACAACTATGCTGCCCCTGTAGGAGGGATGGAAATGGTACAAAACACTAACAATTAAAATATTAACCTTGCTACCGAAAGTACATCTTGATTTTAACTTCCAAAAAAAGTCTTACGGTGAAAGGGTGGCAACTTTATAGGGTAAAATGACCATTTAAATAAAAGTGCATGAAATGCAAACTTATATTAAAATCTACAAGGTTGGCCAACATTAGTTAAGATGCTCTACAGTACACAGATACCGCCTCTTAAGATCATAGACAATAATATTAAAGTTTTCAAAGATCAAAACATATTTCAGGTATTAGGCCGTTACACTCCAAGGAATAAATTCGTTAACACACCAAATCCGACAAACATGACAGAGGCAGCTACTAACGTACGGTAGATTGATAGGGAGATAACCGAACAACCCGAACCGCAGGTTGCTCTAACCCGCCCCTACTCCACAGGGGAAAAGCGGACCACCCAATTTATAAACAACCACTTTCCCGCAGGTGGGCAAACGGAGAAGAATGGTGGGACGACCCCGAAGGAAAACGGCTGGTGACCTCACCAGGAAAACAAGTAGAATTTACAAGAGTAAATCAAACAAGATATTACCAATCACTTAACTTCTGATAAACTGCGATTTCTCGAGAAGATCTAACGCAGCACCCTCAAACAGCTCTCCCGAATCGTCCGCTGCCAGCGGCTTCAACGGTCGCAGGAAGGCGCGCCGAACTCCCATCTCACGACGTCACAGCTCGCACCGGCCAGACTGATGTCGTGGATTGACTCGTGTTTCTCTCGTCACTACCCCTCGCCAAACGCTGCGGCCCACAGGACTCACGTGTGGACCTCACATGCACTGACGCTCAAGACGGACAAGTCATCTTGTGTCTCAGTGCGCGACCGACCAACCGCCAATAACCACTGCCTGAGGAAACTCGAGCAGACTGGTGGCCTAACGCGCAGACTCAGGTGCAGGAACTAAGCCCCGACCGGGCGACCACTCGCTGAGTTCCCTTACTGGTGGAGCGGAAAGATTCTCATTTTGCCGGCTTTAAAGGAAGTTAATCCGAACGACAGACATACTAGCAGTCCAAACGACAGACACCCTAACTGCCTAACAAATGCGGACGAGAGACAGACTCGCAAGCTAGGGACGAAAGACTGACCCAGACTGACTGACCCCTTAAATGCGCTTGAACCGGCAAACTTTCCCCTTTCCCACGAGAGGGAGACACCAAAGCTGAGATTGCCACAGCGGCGTCACCGCCAGAAACGGAGAGCACTGCTTCACACTACGCGCTGCGGCGCGCTCGTCAAAATAGCAACTTTTACCACGTCTCAAATGGGAATTTGTATTGAGAGGGAGGCGTTTAATGCAGTCCGTGCAGTTATGCAAACCCACTGTGCCGAGGTGAGGTGGCGGTTAGGACATCTGTCCATTGAGCTAAAGATTTGGGTTCGAATCCCGGACTTGGCATAAATTTTCATTTGTCGCCTCTGTCACCTTCAATAGATGTTCGAGACTTGAAAACGTCTTCAGTGCCATATAGTTTCATTCGAGATGATGTCTATTGAACAGGAAAGAGTGAACGTACGTGGAAGAGGGGTAATGTGTGGTTGAGACCAGCAGGAGTGAGAAAACAAATTTCTTCTGCGGCATGCAAATACAAGCGTGAGACGAGAACGGCGCTTGAGCGTGTCACTGCCCTGTCAGCGCCCTGCCGCTGACTTGAGCTGCCTAAGCGCACGCCAATACGCGGCGTGCCGGCCGCGCCTGCGGCTGCTGCAGCCGCTGATAGGCCACGTCACAAGGCAGCAGTCAGCAGGGAGTCCTCATATTGGCAGGCGTCGCCGCTCAGAGCAGGCTGCTCGCTCCGCGACGCGCAACGCAAACCCCAGCCAAGGAGCGCCCCGAACACATGACGCAATTACACCGCAGACCTGTGCATTCCCTAAGACTTTACAGAAGCGCTTCGTTTCCATACAGTTTTTTTCCCTGAATCGGCATGTCTGTGGTACCTTCAGTAAGAGTAAACAGGTTTTAAGTGTTAGAAAAGGTGGTATGAGTTGAGGCGTATAAGGTGTCACAGCAGGAAAGGTTCAGGGATATGTCAGGGACGATCATTCGAAGCTAAGAAGTCCGGTAAACATGGGATTTGTCGGTACCGTGAAACAGATTTCTTCTACTCCAAGGTCTTTGCATTCCACATTTTGAGAGGAGGTCGTATGGACCAAAAGAAGAAAAAAAATTATCTAGCAAACATGGGCTCTAAAATGCATACAGTAGGAGTCGTGAACACTTATTAAGCAGAAAGACGTCTTTCACATTGCTGAAGATGAGCAGAAACTCAAAGCTCCTAAGGTGTGCACCTTACAAGGAAAACTCTCCATTGCACACCCGGAGATTTAGTGGTAAGATCGCATATTGCACAGCGCGTCAGAAACTGAACGCAGATCAAGCGTGAAAAGTGGAAGAAGAGTAGTGAACTGTGAAAAAAAGCAAAACAAGGACGTTGAATGGTCCAAAACAAGAAGTGCAGTAAAGAAACAGCAACAGCGTCGTGGGTAAGTGGCCATGTTGGACTGCCAAGTGGGCAACATGTCTTCAAAGCTCTCTCGTGGCAACTTTTTTTCCCCACAGCATTAGGAACTGCCCGTTCGATCATTGAAATGTTTTTTCTATTTCTGTAGTCTTGGCAGTTGTCAAACTACACATTTGTTATAGAATACGAGTCATGTGGTATTCCAGGGGAGATACTACATAGGCGTCCATGGAAATGAAAACAACGTATAAATGGACGTGAACTACGTGCAATAAAGGAATAAAAGTGAAATCTGGTTTCGCAGCACATAGCGGATCAGGTTACGGTTGTGGAGGGGCTGTAATCAGTTACTATTGGTTGCACAAACTTTTATTTTACTAAGAACCACTTAATTACAAATTGCCATAAAAGTATCTAATTAAAACAATATGGCTGAAGGCCTAGTTAAGGAAATTTGCGATACCTCCTGGGCTGAAGGCCCAAAACCACACCAGAAACAAGAATGACTGAAGGCCTGAACACAAGTTATAAAATTTGCATTAAGGTATACACGTGGCTGAAGGCCTTACTTACAAAATATTTCTTGTAAATACTCGGCTGAGGGCGACACACAAGACATTGAACAACTCAGGGCTTAGGGCCTGGATAACGAAAAGTTCAGATAGAACCAACTTACAGAATTTTAGTTATTAAACAAATCAAACATCAAACTATAATTTAAGTCAGCTAAAGGCCTTATCTTGAAATTAAAACAAACTAAGTTAATAGGGGATTGAAGGCAACACACCATACAGCAGACACAAATGAAAATCAGTCAAAACCAACAGAACAGTGGTGCTCAGAAGTGTTCCAAGGGTCTGCCTGAGGAGGTAACTCTAACGTAAGGTGAGGTGAGACAGGCAGCCAAGAATAAGATTAAATAATCGGATGGCGACCCGACCCAGGAATGACTGAAGCACCGACCAACAACCTAATCAATTCCCTCCCGCCCGACCAGTGATATGACAACGGAAAATATCAGATGAGGACGAAGATACCAGCCGCACTACCTCTTCAAACTGGCGTCTAAAAACAGCCAAGACACAATAACCAATCTCAAGAAAAAATATGAACAAACAACTAAAAGGCTGTCGAACGACACACCATGACAGACAGCATCAACATATCGAGGAAAAACACACTGCTGGAAAACTACACCAACAACCAGGGCAGGTAACTGAGGCGTTAACAGCCATAAGGCATAAAATACAACTGGTGGGCTTCACTCATAAGTAACCACCAGTTTAATAGTTAAAGACCATGCAGGATGAGAGCTGCAAAATTTCGCCGACTCCAACACACCATGCGTTGCTGCTAGCCGGAACGGCCCGGGAAGCAACAACTGACAATGAACGAAGAGATGCCACAGCAGTTGAAGTTTCGTAATAGGTTAACTGATCACTCAACTTCAGTGTCCAGCGCCTCACAATCCGACCGCGCGTGCACGCCACCAATTGTCCCGACCTGACCTCGCGCTGTGGAGACATCCGTGCTGCTCTGCCACACACCCCATCACACGGAAATATAGCGGTCACACGAAAGATGGTACAGCAGTACTAGTATCGATAAGCGCTGCTGCTGCCACTGATAGAGGGAAGTCAGCAACTCGTTGTGATAGTAACTCAGTAACCACTCGATTGGCGGCAAACTGCCAAAGAACAAACGGCATCAAAGTGAGCCAGCGAAGGCTCAGCAAGAGCGAAGACTTCCGAAACGGAACGCAACTTCAAAAACGTTAAAAAAGGTATGTTTTGACAGAGCACAGAAAAACTGTGTGATTGTGAAACTTTTGCGTTAATTTATGGCAGCTTATGTTACAAACTATTATGATTTTACAATCTCCTTCAGAATGGTAATATCCACATTTATACGAACACCTATTTTGGACATGGAGGCTTATCTCACAAATTTACCAGTCGTACAAATTGGGTGCGTCGATAAGAGATCCCTGTTATATGAAGCGTACTGTCATTAATGCCGAATATGATACACCAGATGTGTTTTCCGGTGGAGGATTCGGTTCACTTGTAGCCTTGTCATTACAAGTTTGCCGTTTCCATTCGAAAGTCATTTCGTTTCGTCGGATAACTGAGTAATTGTGCAGAATCAACTCTCATTATAGGTCTCTCTCTACCTTACACCTCGCCGTTGCAAACGGACGTTACACCACGACACAGACACAAATCTGAATAACGCGAACAGCCGAGGAAAAACAAAAGGCACGAGGTACATTTGAACATGGCTCGCCCGCTTGGCAGTCAAACACCGTTACTATTTTGATCATTATAGTTCGTTGTATTTGGTCGTAGCGGAAGTCACATGACATCCGTTGAAGTCCGTTGTTGATCCCTTCACTCAGTTTTTTTTATTGCAGAGACCAGCTAGCTCTCTGACCGAACACGATGAGCGACCCTGCCGGCGCCATTCAACCGCGATTCCATTTCTCTTCTCAACTGTTATATATTTCACTTCATCTTTGACCGTTCACTGTTTCGATTTTGCTTCTTTTTTTCACAGTCCATTATACCTTCTTCATGATTTCATACTTGATCGAGTTCACTTTTCGAAGGGCTGTCCATTGGGCCCTCATACTACAAAAACTGAGAGTGGTGTGATGGGCAGTTTCCCTTGTCAGAGTGCATGTTTACTGTACACTATTTTCGCCTTTTCGTCCAGACTGCAACCTCTCGAAAACTAGACACGAAAGAACTTAACAACAGATAAGATGTGTTATACACAGTATCCAAGACGAAGACGTCCTCATAACCATTAAGACAAATATTTTTGAGTCTATGTTTACTGGACTTTTAGATTCGAATGACCTTTCTTGTCATATCCCTGAATTATATTAAATTTCAGCCTCCAGTTGCATAAGCAAAGAAACTTTACCTAGGTTTCGGCTTTAATAATGTAGCCTTCTTCAGAAATGTCACAATATAAAATTAAATTAAAATATACCCCAAATTGGCGTGTCAAACTAATGTTAGTTCTACAGTACGTAGTCATAAGACTGCGTCACTTCTACTAACGTTTCGCCGACAGGTCACGCCATCGTGCCAGACAGGTGGGCCGCGGGCGCTGAGTCGTAACGGGGAGCCGAGGGCAGCGACGCAGCGAACTCAGCTGGCGGTCACGCGCATGTGTGTGCGGAGTAATACTGACTTAAAACTGGTAAATGTTAGCTGGGACTGTGATGGAAAATAGCTTATTGCAATAGTTCGGACTATTAATGGCATTTAAACCTTAAGTCACTGAAGTTGCTGTTCCATAAAAGGCAAATGACTTATAAAAACTGTACAGCACATTACTATGAACAAACATAAATTGATAACATTATTAGTTACAACAGATAGAATTGTTACTGGCAAATAAACCATAATAAGTGAAGTTACAGTTCTATGTGAGGCAAATGACATTATATGGTGTAAAGGAACCTTTTAATAAGAAAAGGCCATAAGTTAAGGTTAACAGTGTCTGAAATGTGTGGAACTTGGCTAAGAATTAACGCCTGTGAATGATACTAAGGACAATAGTCTCATACAGATTAGCCAAATTTAATTCATTCCACAGTTAATTATTCTCAATGTTGAAAGTAGTTTTCCTAAAAGCTAATCCACAAAATCCAAAAAACAGATAATCCATAAATTACCAAGAGAATAAAATCTCATTTAAAGTGAAGGACACTTATATAAAGGCTAGGATATGTCAAGACCCGAAAGTACTTGCATAGTATAAACATTATTGGCACGTTTTAAGGAAGGCCTTTCAAAAATGGTTCACTCTGGAACTTAACTTCTGAGGTCATCTGTCCCATAGAACTGTAAGGTGTCAGGCAAATCCAACACCTTCCATGAAAACCCTGACATGATAAGCAAATCCAGTAATATGTCACATAGCTCCGAATAAATCGTGACATTAAATTAACCAAAGTAATACGAGTAACGAGTGAGCAAATGGAATACCACAGACTAACACAAGAATGCCTAAATGCATGTCGTACCTTCCCACCGTGAGACCGACACAGTTCCGAGGGGAGAAACGAGAACAGAAGCCGAGAGCAGAACCGTGTTAAGCTAGAAGGCCCTACGATAAGGGACGGACTGGACACCCACGTCGCCAGCTAACCACTAGCGCCACACAACCCGCACGTTTTAGCGTGAGACTGTTTCGCGTCTCTGTTACGTCAAGGACCATCCCCCAGCCCATGTTAAAAGCTAGAGCCCTCCAGAAAAACAGTATAGATCTTACGATAACGCTGAAAGGACCACACCAGCTGCAGGTTTTAGCGTGAGACTTTTTAGCGTCCCTGTTACGTTGCAAACTTTAAAAACATTGCCCCACGACGAAAAGTATAACGTTTCTCATTGGATAGACAGAATTTTTGTAGGAGGAGCTTAAGGTTAACATTGAGACCCTGATTGCTCACATGAAAACACAGCCAGATAGTTTTTTTTTTTAAACCAACTTCGGTAAATTGTAGTAAGGAGAAGTTAGGAGAGAGTTAGTTCCGAGACGGCGAGCTAGGTGGCTGCTACGCCGGCCGCCGGCCCCCTGACAAACACCGACAAGGTAATGAACGAACGCGATGCCGCATTTTGGAGCGCATAACGCTTCACTCAGAACTGCAGAAGTCTCATCTGTTACACCCCCGTTTTTGCGTAATACTAGTGTCGATCGTCAATTGAAGCTCATGGTGTTCACATTTGCCACTTGAAGTAAAAATCTGAAACGCGATGATTTTTCTTTTATATAGTTATTGAGAAGCCACATCAGCCACTGTAATTTACGACGAGTTAAATAAGTAATTAAAGATAAATAAGGGTCACTGTAGACCATTTTGATAGTTTGCTCTTTTGTGAAACTTAATTTAAACCTAGATTATAGATGTGATATGGCATCGGTCATCCTTCGATCCATTGTAGAACTTGGAAACCCACTCAGGGAAATTCGTTCACATTTTTGTTGAACGCAATTGGTTTTTACCATCCTGTATTAAAACGTATCCTTTTATCAATATTGCAATTTATAAACGATGTTTTGAGAGTAGAATAGAATTTCCAATGGTAAACGTAACTGCTTTTCGACGTTATTTTACCAGTTAACTAAATATAGGAAAGCCTTAAACCCCTTCCACTAAATTTAGTTAGTATTAAGATTCATTTACTGGGAGTGCAGTGGAGCTGACGCTGAGATCTACATCTACATCTACATCTACATCTACATCTACATCTACATGACTACTCTGCAATTCACATTTAAGTGCTTGGCAGAGGGTTCATCGAACCACAATCATACTATCTCTCTACTATTCCACTCCCGAACAGCGAGCGGGAAAAACGAACACCTAAACCTTTCTGTTCGAGCTCTGATTTCTCTTATTTTATTTTGATGATCATTCCTACCTATGTAGGTTGGGCTCAACAAAATATTCGGAAGAGAAAGTTGGTGACTGAAATTTCGTAAAAAGGTCTCACCGCGACGAAAAACGTCTATGCTGTAATGACTTCCATCCCAACTCGTGTATCATATCTGCCACACTCTCTCCCCTATAACGCGATAATACAAAACGAGCTGCCCTTCTTTGCACCCTCTCGATGTCCTCCGTCAATCCCACCTGGTAAGGATCCCACACCGCGCAGCAATATTCTAACAGAGGACGAACGAGTGTAGTGTTAGCTGTCTCTTTAGTGGACTTGTTGCATCTTCTAAGTGTCCTGCCAATGAAACGCAACCTTTGGCTCGCCTTCCCGACAATATTATCTATGTGGTCCTTCCAACTGAAGTTGTTCGTAATTTTAACACCCAGGTACTTAGTTGAATTGACTGCCTTGAGAATTGACTATTTATCGAGTAATCGAATTCCAACGGATTTCTTTTGGAACTCATGTGGATCATCTCACACTTTTCGTTATTTAGAGCGTCAACTGCCACCTGACACACCATACAGCAATCTTTTCTAAATCGCTTTGCAGCTGATACTGGTCTTCGGATGACCTTACTAGACGGTAAATTACAGCATCATCTGCGAACAGTCTAAGAGAACTGCTCAGATTGTCACCCAGGTCATTTATATAGATCAGGAACAGTAGAGGTCCCAGGACGCTTCCCTGTGGAACACCTGATATCACTTCAGTTTTACTCGATGATTTGCCGTCTATTACTACGAACTGCGACCTTCCTGACAGGAAATCACGAATCCAGTCGCTCAACTGAGACGATACCCCATAGCTCCGCAGCTTGATTAGAAGTCACTTGTGAGGAACGGTGTCAAAAGCTTTCCGAAAATCTAGAAATACGGAATCAACTTGAGATCCCCTGTCGATAGCGGCCATTACTTCGTGCGAATATAGAGCTAGCTGCGTTGCACAAGAGCGATGTTTTCTGAAGCCATGCTGATTACGTGTCAATAGATCGTTCCCTTAGAGGTGATTCATAATGTTTGAATACAGTATATGCTCCAAAACCCTACTGCAAACCGACGTCAATGATATAGGTCTGTAGTTAAATGGATTACTCCTACTACCCCTCTTGAACACTGGTGCGACCTGCGCAATTTTCCAATCTGTAGGTACAGATCTATCGGTGAGCGAGTGGTTGTATATGAGTGCTAAGTAGGGGGCTATTGTATCAGCGTAATCTGAAAGGAACCTAATCGGTATACAATCTGGACCTGAAGACTTGCCCGTATCAAGCGATTTGAGTTGCTTCGCAACCCCTAAGGTATCTACTTCTAAGAAACTCATGCTAGCAGATGTTCGTGTTTCAAATTCTGGAATATTCCATTCGTCTTCCCTGGTGAAGGAATTTCGGAAAGCTTCGTTCAATAACTCCGTTTTAGCGGCACAGTCGTCGATAACAGTACCATCGGCACTGCGCAGCGAAGGTATTGACTGCGTCTTGCCGCTTGTGTACTTTACATACGTCCAGAATTTCTTCGGATTTTCTAACAAATTTCGAGACAATGTTTCGTTGTGGAACCTATTAAAGGCATCTCGCATCGAAGTACATGCCAAATTTCGCGCGTCTGTAAATTTTAGCCCATCTTCGGGATTTCGCGTTCTTCTGAGCTTCGCATGCTTTTTCCGTTGCCTCTGCAACAGCGTTCTGACCTTTTTTGTGTACCACGGGGGATCCGTTCCATCTCTTACCAATTTATGAGGTATGAATATCTCAATTGCTGTTACTACTATATCTTTGAGTTTGAGCCACATCTCGTCTACATTCGCATAGTCAGTTCGGAAGGAATGGAAATTGTCTTTTAGGAAGGCTTCTAGTGGCACTTTATCCGCTTTTTTAAATAAAATTATTTTGCGTTTGTTTCTGATGGATTTGGAAGAAATGGTATTGAGCCTAGCTACAATGACCTTGTGATCACTAATCCCTGTATCAGTCATGATGCTCTCTATCAGCTCTGGATTGTTTGTGGCCAAGAGGTCAAGTGTGTTTTCGCAGCCATTTACAATTCGCGTGGGTTCGTGGACTAACTGCTCGAAATAATTTTCGGAGAATGCATTTAGGACAGTCTCGAAAGACGTTTTCTGCCTACCACCGGTTTTGAACTAGTATTTTTGCCAACATACCGAGGGTAGGTTGAAGTCCCCACCAACTATGACCGTATGAGTGGGGTATTTATTTGTTAAGAGACTCAAACTTTCTCTGAACTGTTCCGCAACTGTATCATCGGAGTCTGGGGGTCGGTAGAAGGAGCCAATTATTAACTTAATTCGGCTGTTAAGTATAACCTCCACCCATACCAATTCGCACGGAGTATCTACTTCGACTTCACTACAAGATAAACCACTACTGACAGACACAAACACTCCACCACCAATTCTGCCTAATCTATCTTTCCTGAACAAGGCTTTAGCCAGCTTTCTGTAACTATAACGATATCAGCTTCTGTGCTTTCTATTAGCGCTTGAAGCTCAGGGACTTTTCCAGCGCAACTGCAACAATTTACAACTAAAATTCCGACTGTTCCTTGATCCAAGCTCGTCCTGTAATTGCCAAGCACCCTTTGACATTGCAGCTCATCCCGCACTTTCCCGAGGCCTTCTAACCTAAAAAACCGCCCAGTCCACGCCACACAGCCTCCGCTACCCGTGTAGCCGCCAGCTGAGTGTAGTGAACTCCTGACCTATTCAGCGGAACCCGAAACCCCACCACCCTATGGCGCAAGTCAAGGAATCTGCAGCCAACACTGTCGCAAAACCGTCTGAGCCTCTGATTCAGACCCTCCACCCGGCTCTGCACCATAGGTCCGCAGTCGGTTCTGTCAACGATGCTGCAGATGGTGAGCTCTGCCTTCATCTCATAAGCAAGACCGGCAGCCTTCACCAAATCAGATAGCCGCTGGAATCCAGAGAGAATTTCCTCAGATCCAAAGCGACACACGTCATTAGTGCCGACATGTGCCACCACCTGCAGCTGGCTGCACCCTGTGCTCTTCATGGCATCCGGAAGGACCCTTTCCACGTCAGGAATGACTCCTCCCGGAATGCACACGGAGTGCACACTGGATTTCTTCCCCTCCTTAGCCGCCGTATCCCTAAGGGGCCCCATTACGCGCCTAACATTGGAGCTCCCAACTACCAGTAAGCCCACCCTCTGCGATTGCCCGGACCTTGAAGGCTGAGAATGATCCTCTGAAACAGGGCAGGCGGCTGCATCTAGCTCAGCCAGAGACAGTGCCTGAAACCGGTTTGTCAGACGCACCGGGGAGGCTTTCTGATCAGCCTCTGGGGACGCCTTTCGCTGCCTGCCACGCCTTGGAACGACCTCCCAATCAACGACAGGCGAGGGCTCAGCCCCACTGCGGGCAGCAACCGGGGCAACCACAGCGGCGGACCGATCTGGGGACAGACGGGACGAGGTTGACATCCCCGTGATACCCGAGTCCGGCTCCCCACAGTGGTGCCCATTGGCAACAGCCTCAAGCTGCGCGACCGAAGTCAGCGCCGATTGCAGCTGTGAGCGAAGGGATGCCAAGTCAACCCTCATCCGAACACAGCAATCGCAGTCCCTGTCCATTCTAATCGATGTTTAACAACAGTTACCGAAACACGAGTCCGTGCCTAGATAACACAAGCGGAACACGCAAAGAATGTATCAACTAAGCTGTACAAATGCCTAACGACTGCGCTACAATCTGCTGAATTTACGATTACAGTAACTAAAACTCGAAATTGCACCTCCTATACGAAACTCACACGCAATTTAAATAAGAGTCTACGAAGTAAACACTAAAGCGCGATGCTACAACCCTCAAATACTATAATACGCCCGAAATATATGAATTAAACAATGCAAGTACCCAAAAACACGCAAAGAAATTAATTAAACTATGTAACAAATAAGTAAGCTAGGGTTATAGGACTTGCTGCTGCAGCTGCTTATCCAACGGCGGCAGGGAGCACACTGACTGGCCAACCGACACTGGCCGTTCACAACAAAAACAGAAGACAGACGACTACGCGAATTTGCACTATTTAGGTACTAAGGCGCGATGCTACAACCCTCAAATACTATAATACGCCCGAAATATATGAATTAAACAATGCAAGTACCCAAAAACACGCAAAGAAATTAATTAAACTCTGTAACAAATAAGTAAGCTAGGGTTATACGACTTGCTGCTGCAGCTGCTTATCCAACGGCGGCAGGGAGCACACTGACTGGCCAACCGACACTGGCCGTTCACAACAAAAACAGAAGACAGACGACTACGCGAATTTGCACTATTCAGGTACTAAGGCGCGATGCTACAACCCTCAAATACTATAATACGCCCGAAATATATGAATTAAACAATGCAAGTACCCAAAAACACGCAAAGAAATTAATTAAACTATGTAACAAATAAGTAAGCTAGGGTTATACGACTTGCTGCTGCAGCTGCTTATCCAACGGCGGCAGGGAGCACATTAAGTATTTAGTTATATCATCGCTAGTCTCACTGAACTCTTCTGAATTCTACATGTTATGTGTGGTCTGGCTTCTCCTTACCAGCAACAGGTCCCAGGTTAAAACTAGTCAATTCCCTAAAAAAAAAAAAAAAATCGCACTCAGAGCGTCGTTGCACGAAAGTGGTAAGGAGACACGATATATAACAAACAGACACCACCATGAATGTTTAGAGAACTTAGAACTACTTAAACCTAACTAACCTAAGTACATCACAAACATCTATGCCCGAGGCAGGATTCTAACCTACGACCGCAGTGATTGCCCGGTTCCAGAATGTAGCGCCTAGAACCGCTCGGCCACCCCGGCCGGCAAGGAAGGTCATTAAAACGTGTAGAAATATGCAAGTCCTGAAAGAAGCTAATAACGTAGACAGCAAGAATAAAAATATATGAGACACTGTGAAACGGGATACAAGAGTTATCATAACAAACTAAATGGCAATCTTGTGAATGTTATTCACAGTTCGCGAACACTCTTAACACTTGCTAAACGTCCTCAATTATTTGCTGGATTTATTCCAATCTCTGTATTCCCCTACAGTTTTTGCCCTCTACAGCTTCCTACAATACCATAGAAGTCATTCCTTGATGTCTTAACAGATGTCGCATCACCCTGTCCCTTCTCCTTATCAGTGTTTTTCACATATTCCTTTCCTCTTCGATTCTGCTCAGAACCTCCTCATTCCTTACCTTATAGTCCACCTAATTTTCAACATTCCTCTGTAGTACCACATCTCAAATGCTTCGATTCTCTTCTATTATTGTTTCCCCACAGTCAGTGTTTCAATACCATACGACGCTGTTCTTCAGACGTACATCCTCAGAAATGTCTTCCCCAAATTAAGGCCGATATTTGATATTAGTAGACTTCTCTTGGCCAGGAATGCCTCTTTGCCATTGCTAGTCTGCTTTTGATGTCCTGCTTGCTCCGTCCGTCGTTGGTTATTTTACTGCCTAAGTTGCAGAATTTCTTAACTTCATCTACTTCGTGACCATCAATCCTGAGACGTTTCTCGCTGTTCTCATTTCTCTACTTCTCATTGCCTTCGTCTTCCTTTGATTTACTCTCAGTCCATACCCAGTACTCATTAGACTGTTAATTCCGTTCAGTACATCTACATCGACATGACTAATCTGCAATTCACATTTAAGTGCTTGGCAGAGGGTTCATCGAACCACAATCATACTATCTCTCTACTATTCCACTCCCGAACAGCGAGCGGGAAAACCGAACACCTAAACCTTTCTGTTCGAGCTCTGATTTCTCTTATTTTATTTCGATGATCATTCCTACCTATGTAGGTTGGGCTCAACAAAATATTTTCACATTCGGAAGAGAAAGTTGGTGACTGAAATTTCGTAAAAAGGTCTCGCCGCCACGAAAAACGTCTTTGCTGTAATGATTTCCATCCCAACTCGTGTATCATATCTGCCACACTCTCTCCCCTATAACGTGATAACACAAAACGAGCTGCCCTTTTTTTGCACACTTTCGATGTCCTCCGTCAATCCCACCTGGTAAGGATCCCACACCGCGCAGCAATATTCTAACAGAGGACGAACGAGTGTAGTGTAAGCTGTCTCTTTAGTGGACTTGTTGCATCTTCTAAATGTCCTGCCAATGAAACGCAACCTTTGGCTCGCCTTCCCGACAATATTATCTATGTGGTCCTTCCAACTGAAGTTGTTCGTAATTTTAACACCCAGGTACTTAGTTGAATTGACAGCCTTGAGAATTGTACTATTTATCGAGTAATCGAATTCCAATGGATTTCTTTAGGAACTCATGTGGATCATCTCACACTTTTCGTTATTTAGCGTCAACTGCCACCTGACACACCATACAGCAATCTTTTCTAAATCGCTTTGCAACTGATACTGGTCTTCGGATGACCTTACTAGACGGTAAATTACAGCACCATCTGCGAACAATCTAAGAGACAACTGCTCAGATTGTCACCCAGGTCATTTATATAGATCAGGAACAGCAGAGGTCCCAGGACGCTTCCCTGGGGAACACCTGATATCACTTCAGTTTTACTCGATGATTTGCCGTCTATTACTACGAACTGCGACCTTCCTGACAGGGAATCACGAATCCAGTCGCACAACTGAGACGATACCCCATAGCTCCGCAGCTTGATTGGAAGTCGCTTGTGAGGAACGGTGTCAAAAGCTTTCCGAAAATCTAGAAATACGGAATCAACTTTAGATCCTCTGTCGATAGCGGCCATTACTTCGTGCGAATAAAGAGCTAGCTGCGTTGCACAAGAGCGATGTTTACTGAAGCCATGCTGATTACGTGTCAATAGATCGTTCCCTTAGAGGTGATTCATAATGTTTGAATACAGTATATGCTCCAAAACCCTACTGCAAACCGACGTCAATGATATAGGTCTGTAATTAAATGGATTACTCCTACTACCCTTCTTGAACACTGGTGCGACCTGCGCAATTTTCCAATCTGTAGGTACAGATCTATCGGTGAGCGAGTGGTTGTATATGAGTGCTAAGTAGGGGGCTATTGTATCAGCGTAATCTGAAAGGAACCTAATCGGTATACAATCTGGACCTGAAGACTTGCCCGTATCAAGCGATTTGAGTTGCTTCGCAACCCCTAAGGTATCTACTTCTAAGAAACTCATGCTAGCAGATGTTCGTGTTTCAAATTCTGGAATATTCCATTCGTCTTCCCTGGTGAAGGAATTTCGGAAAGCTGCGTTCAATAACTACGTTTTAGCGGCACAGTCGTTAGTAACAGTACCATCGGCACTGCGCAGCGAAGGTATTGACTGCGTCTTGCCGCTGGTGTACTTTACATACGACCAGAATTTCTTCGGATTTTCTACCAAATTTAGGGACAATGTTTCGTTGTGGAACCTATTAAAGGCATCTCGCATCGAAGTACGTGCCAAATTTCGCGCGTCTGTAAATTTTAGCCCATCTTCGGGATTTCGCGTTCTTCTTAACTTCGCATGATTTTTCCGTTGCCTCTGCAACAGCGTTCGGACCTTTTTTGTGTACCACGGGGGATCCGTTCCATCTCTTACCAATTTATGAGGTATGAATATCTCAATTGCTGTTGCTACAATATCTTTGAATTTGAGCCACATGTCGTCTACATTCGCATAGTCAGTTCGGAAGGAATGGAAATTGTCTTTTAGGAAGGCTTCTAGTGACACTTTATCCGCTTTTTTAAATAAAATTATTTTGCGTTTGTTTCTGATGGATTTGGAAGAAATGGTATTGAGCCTAGCTACAACGACCTTGTGATCACTAATCCCTGTATCAGTCATGATGCTCTATATCAGCTCTGGATTTTTTTTTGGTAGGCTAAGAGGTCAAGTGTGTTTTCGCAACCATTTACAATTCGCGTGGGTTTGTGGACTAAGTGCACGAAATAATTTTCGGAGAAAGCATTTAGGACAATCTCGGAAGACGTTTTCAACCTACGACCGGTTTTGAACAAGTATTTTTGCCAACATGCCGAGGGTAGGTTGAAGTCCCCACCAACTATAACCGTATGAGTGGGGTATTTATTTGTTACGAGACTCAAACTTTCTCTGAACTGTTCCGCAACTGTATTATCGGAGTCTGGGGGTCGGTAGAAGGAGCCAATTATTAACTTAATTCGGCTGTTAAGTATAACCTCCACCCATACCAATTCGCACGGAGTATCTACTTCGACTTCACTACAAGATAAACCACTACTGACAGACACAAACACTCCACCACCAATTCTGCCTAATCTATCTTTCCTGAACACCGTCTGAGACTTCGTAAAAATTTCTGCAGAACTTATTTCAGGCTTTAACCATCTTTCTGTACCTATAACTATATCAGCTTCTGTGCTTTCTATTAGCGCTTGAAGCTCAGGGACTTTTCCAGCGCAACTACAACAATTTACAACTATACTTCCGAATGTTCCTTGATCCAAGCACGCCCTGTAATTGCCATGCACCCTTTGACATTGCAGCCCACCCTGTACTTTCCCGAGGCCTTCTAACCTAAAAAACCGCCCATTCCACGTCACACAGCCTCCGTTACCCGTGTAGCCGCCAGCTGAGTGTAGTGAACTCCTGACCTATTCAGCGGAACCCGAAACCCCACCACCCTATGGCGCAAGTCAAGGAATCTGCAGCCAACACTGTCGCAAAACCGTCTGAGCCTCTGATTCAGACCCTCCACCCGGCTCTGCACCATAGGTCCGCAGTCGGTTCTGTCAACGATGCTGCAGATGGTGAGCTCTGCCTTCATCTCGTAAGCAAGACCGGCAGCCTTCACCAAATCAGATTGCCGCTGGAATCCAGAGAGAATTTCCTCAGATCCAAATCGACACACGTCATTAGTGCCGACATGTGCCACCACCTGCAGCTGGCTGCACCCTGTGCTCTTCATGGCATCCAGAAGGACCCTTTCCGCACACGGAGTGCACACTGGATTTCTTCCCTTCCTTAGCCGCCGTATCCCTAAGGGGCACTATTACACGCCTAACATTGGAGCTCCCAACTACCAGTAAGCCCACCCTCTGCGATTGCCCGGACCTTGAAGGCTGAGAATGATCCTCTGAAACAGGGCAGGCAGCTGCATCTGGCTCAGCCAGAGACAGTGCCTGAAACCGGTTTGTCAGACGCACCGGGGAGGCTTTCTGATCAGCCTCCGGGGACGCCTTTCGCTGCCTGCCACGCCTTGGAACGATCTCCCAATCAACGACAGGCGAGGGCTCAGCCCCACTGCGGGCAGCAACAGGGGCAACCACAGCGGCAGAACGATCTGGGGACAGACGGAACGAGGTTGACATCCCCGTGATACCCAAGTCCGGCTCCCCACAGTGGTGCCCATTAGCAACAGCCTCAAGCTGCGCGACCGAAGTCAGCGCCGATTGCAGCTGTGAGCGTAGGGATGCCAAGTCAACCCTCATCCGAACACAGTAGATCATGTAATTCTTCTCCACTTTCACTCAGGATAGCAATGTCATCAACGAATCATATCACTGATATCCTTTCACCTTGAATTTTAATCCCACTCCTGAACTTTCTTTTGTTCCCATCATTGTTTCCTCGATATACAGATTGAACAGTAGGGGCGAAAGGTTACATCCTTGTCTTACACCCTTTTTAATACGATCACTTCGTTCTTGGTCCTCCAGTCTTATTATTCCTTCTTGGCTGTTGTACATCTTGTGTATGATGCGTCTCTCCGTATAGCTTACCTCTACGTTTTTCAGAATTTCGGACATCTTGCACCATTTTAAGTTGTCGAACGCTTTTTCCAGGTCGACAAATCCTATGAATGTGTCTTGATTTTTCTTTAGTCTTGCTTCCATTATTAACCGCATTATCGTATGTAATTTTAAAAACCACCAAAGTAATGAAAAGGCTTAACAGCACTCACTCAAAGTTAATTATTGAAGAAATCGATGTACAGTCTGACAACACAGTGTGCCACTGGCAGTGTACAAACCCGAACACCATCGAAGTAATAAGCAAAGCTAATCAGTGGCGTACTTACCTAGAGAACTCGTCGTTTATTGGTTTGAGTTCTTCCTTATTTTCATACTATGTAAATAGACAATCAATACGGTGGAATCCAGCCAAATTAGCAAATGATATGTGGTGTACTTATTGTGCCTGTTGAGCTTTAAATAATCCAGGAAGCATATTCAGCAGTGCATGGAAAGCTGATAATCTCGGGGAAACAGTAGTTGGCTGCCAAGTACAGTACTTCCACGCCAGTGCCAGATCCAAGATCAAGACTTTACTTGAAACTCCACCATATTTTCAGGTGACGTTGCGGGCATAACTGATGCCACCGAGCTTCCGTCGAAGATAATACTGTGCCGATCACGTTGCACTAACTCCACTTGCGAATAGCTATCATGCTGCTAGGAACGGGCCACTCACAGTGCTTTATAACCTCATAGCTCAATTTCGATGCAGTCTTGGGAGAGGCCGACGGAAGCGTTAGCTAGAGGTGTAGCCTCAGTTTCTTCGGATATCAATAGTGGATCGGTTCATGAATAATTCGGACAATGTTAGAAGAGAATTAAATTTTAGTTACTGGGGGTAGATCACGGAGACCCACACGGTTTGTTTTTGGATCCACCCCCATTCTCTACAAATATGAACGATCTTCAACTTAACATTCAGCAAGCAGGAATGGTACATGTTGCAAAATATATTAGTCTTATAAAGAATCACATTAGAGAGAAATCCACAGAAGAAAGGTGTTAGTGACGTTTCTCAAAGAATTATTAAGTAGTTCTCTGAAACAGGATCTCCCCCAATTTAGGAAAAAAAGGAAAAAGATGCCACACACTATATTCAGTTCTGTGCAACAGAATCATGCCAACAACTGATGCAGCAAGTGCACAAGAGTCAGAAAACGGTAGCTGGTTCGAATCCTGCGTCGGGCATGAATGTGTGTGATGTCCTTAGGTTAGTTAGGTATAAGTAGTTCTAAGTTCTAGGGGACTGATGACCTCAGATGTGAAGTCCCCTAGTGCTCAGAGTCATTTGAACCATTCCTTGGACGAATTCCTGTTTAAAAACGTGTAACTTGTTATGAAAAATATAAAAATACCTTGTTTTGAAGTGTAGGTTCGTGAGCAGGAACGAGAAGTGTGTTCATTAATGTTAATACTAAATAAGACTCAGTCATTCGACTTCATTTCAATGAAAGAACCGTCCAAATGATTTGTGGAAAATGTAATTAACTAACTAGCTAACACCAGTCTGCAACTATATCTGTACAACGCAACCCGCCTTTCGACAGAAGATGTTCAGTGCACCACTATCATCTGTTCCTTTATAGCTTGCCAAGCGATATAGAGCCACAGATAGACTTTTCCCTAAGAATTCCACAAGATGTTGGTAACTGGACTGCAGGTATTGCAGTATACACAAAACAGAACAGGCCCACCATTGCAACTAAAAATAGTTACTGAACAAGAGTATGCGCATCCTTCCTAAGCCTGCTGGAGCAGCTAATTTCCTGCAGGCCGCTGTCACTTACGCTATATTTCTGGCACTCGTATCCATCTTTTCTTTCTTGACATTCAAAGCATCTTACGTGTTGCACCAGGCAGATAACACAAAAATGTATTCATTGGTGTTTTTTCGACCAAGCGAAGTTTCCACCTGTCGGCTTGCGCGTGGCGTCAAAATGGATAAAATCGTGGCACTTCAGTTCTGTGGGCTGCTACGTGTTGCTGACGTGAGACCAGGGGAGCATGCGGACCAGAACGTATACACGAAGTACTCGTTATTACTCGTAATTTAAAAAGACGTCAGATACTCATTCGCAAAAGGGTAATATAACCTTTCAGTAGTATTCAAGTAACCTGACAGTAACATTTGTAAAATAATAAAATATTTGAATAGCCATGATCTCATCGTGCCCCAGAAGTGATGCGCTCTGATTAGCGGTGAGGTGCTCGCCTTACCGGAAGCCGTGAGGCTGTTCCCGCAATTACTGCGAGAAAAACTGACCAATTACAAACCATTTATTATTAGAATATTTATTGCTTATTCTGTATAAAAATACTCCAGTAACATGCGAGGTTATTGTAAAACATACACATTCACGGCCGGAAGTGTCACAATTAATAAAATGTTCCGGGCTGTTATGCCGTGGTGGAACAGATTTTACCTTAGAACCCAACGTTTCGTTCCCATCTGTCGAGGACAGTTTCAAGGGGGATCGTAACTTCTTTGATTATCGGAGCCTCACCTTCGCTCACAACCGACTACAGCAAAATTTCACTTCCGCGCAGTAGCCTGACGTCACATGCTTTGAATGCGCTAGCGCAATTGGTCATCGTCGACTGCCGTCGTTTACTGCTGCTGTCACCCCATTTTGGAAGACTGGTACACATCATCTTCAGCACCGGAAGCCAGATTTCATTCAATTTCGCGCTCTTCTCCTTCCTGCTGAAATTCCTTGTGTGTTTTAAAATTTCTGTGACCTCTCTGAAGGATCTTTCATGATATTCGCTTGTGGCTGCCAGTACTTGAGTCCTATCAAAATGAATAAAGTGGTCTCCTGGCTGCAAAGTATGTTCCGGTACAGCTGATCTCAGTCGCTCCTCGTCTGTAATTGCCCTTGAGTCTTCTAGTTGTTTTTCGACCGTTCAGAGTAGCCCGTAACATTTTATTTAATGCGAGGTTGCCTTACGTGCAGATTATGGAGCGTTGTTACACTACCTCACCAAGACATGTGAAGCACGCAGAAGAGGAGGTGGAAACTGTATCAGACTTCAAGGATTGAGACGGTATGTGATGTTATTTCAGTGATTGCAAACTCGAGTCAAATTTTAAAAACACCTTGGCCCTTAGCAGTATGAGGTTGCATCCCATCTGCCCTAGATGCATACGGTGATACCGTTCGGAAGGTTGTACCCTGTACAACCCTCTCCTGAAGCAAACTGGCGCAGGCCTCTTCTAAATCGTCGTTGACAGCCGGGAATGGATGCTGACACTGAGACTGGATTCACGTCCGAGCTGAAACCACACATCCCCTTGGGATGGCCATATGGGTACTTAACCGTCACACTGGAAGTTCATAAGGACATGTGCCATATGTGGACGAGCATTGTCCTGTTGAAAAATGGAACCATGGCACTGTCGCTTGAGATGTAATACATGAGGCCGCAGGGCATACATCACGACATCAGCAGTAACAGCGTTGGGTACCTTCAAAACATTGGAAAAATGACATATCTCCTCAGACTGCTGCCATACCCGGCGACGAGGTCTATTCGAGGTTGTGCGGAACAGCGATTCAGTGCTGAGTACAATGAGAAGCCGTTCATCCACACTTCACGTCACGACATCACTCCAAACGCTGCCGTTTTGTTTTTAAAAGCAGCCTTCGAATTGGACTGATCCAGATGCAGCTAGCCTGCTGGCAGTGGAATGGTGCAGCACAGAACGTTGTAGAGAGTCCAAGACTTGTTCCTCGATGGAGGGGGCAGATGTGAAAGAATTACGATGTACTTGGAGCGCGGTCCTCCTTTGCGGTGGTCAGATGTGGTCAGCTGGGAAGATAGCAACAATTAAACCCGCCCTCGCGTTCCGAAGCTGTCAGACATTAGGCCACCGTCATATCGGATTGCACCACAAATCTGGAAAATACACAAGTCGCCCAGCCGCCAACTGGAGATCCTCCATGACCCTCCTAACTCTGTCTCACACGAATGTCACTCTATGTCCGTCAAAGAGATAACATCAGTCACTGTTCACATCCTTTACATACAATACCAGCGCTAGTAACAACAATGAACAGGAACAACACAAAAGCACTCTGGTACCGTTCTGCCTCTCACAGGGAAGTGCAGTTCTAATCATTTACGTACCCGCCACTGTGTGCTTGTCTACGTAGTTATTCTGACATCCGACCACATGTTCTGGGCTTTTCTCTTATTTGTAACGCAGTTTATTCTGAACTATTGCAGTGCCGTGAATAAATATATTGTAAAAATTGTCTCAGCATCAATATCAAAGTCATTTACAGTAGCAATGCATTTCACCTGAAGACGACCCGATGCCTGGCATATCATTATTCTGGAACAAATTTCCTGGAGAGAAGACACCACGTTAGTACAACTTACGGAGTTCTGTAATCTTTCTACATCTACATCTACATCTACAATGTTAGTCTGCAATTCACACTTAAAAGCCTGGCAGAGACTTCATCGAACCTTTTCATGCTACTTATCTATAATTCCACTCTCGAATGGCGGGTGAGAAAAAGGAATCTTTCCGTTCGAACTCTAATTTCTCTTATTTTATTATGATGATCATTTCTTCCTACGCAGGTGAATATCAACAAAATATTTTCACATTCGGAAATAGATCTCGCCTTTGTTTCAGTGACTGCCACCCCAAATAGCGTATCGTATCAGACACTGTCACCTCTATTGCGCGATAACACGAAACGAACTGAACTTCTTTGCACTTTTTCGATGTCCTCCGTCAATCTTACCTGATGTGGATCACACACTGCGCAGCAATATTCCAGCAGAAGTCGGACAAGTGTATTGTAGGCTGTATCTTTAGTGGGTTTGTCGCTTCTTCTGTTCTGCCAACAAAGAGCAGTCTTTGTTTCGCCTTCCCCACAATATTATCTATTATATTCCAGTTTGCTTGTAATTGTAATTCCTAAGTATTTAGCCTAATTGACAGCCCTTAGATTTGTGCGATTTACCGTATACGCATATTTTATCGGATTTTTTTAGTACCCATGTGGATGACTTCGCTCTTTCCTTTGTTTAGTGCCAATTGCCACTTTTTGCACCATACAGAAATTCTCTCTAGATCAATTTGTAATTGTAGTTGATCGTCTGATGATTTTAATAGATGGTAAATTACACCGTCATCTGTGAACAATGTAACGGGGCTACTCAGATTATCACCTAAATCATTTATGCAAATGCCGGCGGGAGTGGCCGAGCGGTTCTAGACGCTACAGCCTGGAACCGCGCGACCTCGACGGTCGCAGGCTCGAATCCTCCCTCGGGCATAGATGTGTGTGATGTCCTTAGGTTAGTTAGGCTTAAATATTTCTAAGTTCTAGGGGACTGATGGCCACAGCCGTTATGTCCCATAGTGCTCAGAGCCATTTATGTAAATCAGGAACAGCAAAGGTCCTATGACACTACCCTTCGGAACGCCAGATATCACTTCTTTCTACTCGATGATTTACCGTCACCGGACGGAGTGGCCGACCGGTTCTAGGCGCTACAGTCTCGAACCGCGTGACCGCTTCGGTGTTCAGAGCCATTTGAACCATTTTTTTTTTATTTACCGTCCATCACTACGAATTGTGGCCTCTCTGAGAGGAACTCACGAATCCAGTCGCAGAACTGAAGCCGTCTTGGTTTTGTATCAATAAGTCATTTTCTTCAAGGTGATTCATAATGTTAGAGTACAATATATGCTCAAAAATCCTACTGCAAATTGAGGTCAGTGATACGGGTCTGTAATTCACTGGGTTACTCCTATTTCCTTTCTTGAATATTGGTATGACTTGTGCTACTTTCCAGTCTTTAGGAACAGACCTTTCGTCAAGTGAGTGGTTGTATATGTTTGCTAAGAAAGGCGCTATTTTGTCTGCATACTCTGAATGGAACCTGATTGGTAGCAGATGATTTGCCTTTCTTAGGTGATTTGAGTTGGTTCGCAACACCTACGATATCTACTTTTATGACGTTATCCGTTTTCAGCACCGACCTCTAGAAGGACTCCAGTTTCAGTGCAAATGAGGCCAGTAGTATGGTCACAGTGAAAACATCTGTGGAGGGATGGTTTCCTACAAAATTTTATTAGGTGTAATCGTTGTAATAACTCGACAGACAGTAGCACACAATAAATTGACAGCAGCGTCCTAAAACACCCGTTTTAAATTCTCATCCGAATGAGTGACGGCCTACAAAAGAGACCACCGCAATCCTGGCGGTTAACTGTGTTGTAGTATTGGTTTCGGTCAGCAAAGACCATCTTCAAATCTGCCGCAAAATACGACTAGCGACAAGATTACGCCTTAAAACAATGAAATACGCCATAACGAAAAATTATTACTTTCATGGATACGAAAACATGCACTTCAAAAATAACGCGGCATATCTGTTTTATAACATGTGCTAACATAATAAAGCCATAATGACTTTGTCACCAAATATTTGCAATATCATCTCTGCATCGTCGTCCATATTTAAATTAAGGTGTAAACTAGGCCACTGTTCTAAAAATGGTTCAAATGGCACTGAGCACTATGGGACTTAACATATGAGGTCATCAGTCCACTAGAACTTAGAACTACTTAAACCTAACTAACCTAAGGACATCATACACATCCATGCCCAAGGCAGGATTCGAACCCGCGACCGTAGCAGTCGCGCGGTTCGAGACTGAAGCGCCTAGAACCGCATGGCCACCGCGGCCGGCTTAACTGGCCACTGTTCTGGCTGTAGTACTGTCTGTCGCTACTGTTCATAACAAACTGCAGTACAGTAGCCGCAACATATATCGGTGCCGTAAGCTGGTTATGTGTCACTACTGTCAGTCTACACATATTCATCAATTATAAAATTGTACTGCATGTACTAAATGAAGAATACAATAGGTGAAGTCTGCAGTGGGGTTGCTAAATATGTAAGTTATTACAGCGATAAAGCGTAAAAATTAAAAACACAAAGTTAAATTTAAAACTGTTAAAAGGAAACGGGTAAGTGATAATGTATGATTCGGAGACGTCATTTTAGATAAAAATAGTAACATAGACCAGATCAAGCTTGTAGATCTAATAAAATAACATAAAGTTGATAAAATAACAAGTGAAAGAAGCGAAAAGAATTTTAAAAATAGACTAAAATATGTTCCGTGACGATGCCAGTTTGGCTTTATTATATTGCGACATGTTGTAAAATAGGTATACTTCGTCATATTTTAAGGGCATGTTGGCACATCCATGAACGTAATAAGTTTTTGTTGTAGCATACTGAATTGTTGTATCATGTATTCTTTTCACTAGTTTGGTTTCATTTCGCATGTTTTCCTGCAGATCTGAAGATGTTCATTGCTGCCCGAAACCGGTACTCAAAGAAGTAGAAGTTTTGTATTAGTTGTTGGAAATAAAAGAAAATCATTCTATACTTCCTGGATCACAGGTTTAATCCACGGCCATGTCGAAATTTGCGTAACTGCGTTGCGGAAAACGAATTCGTCAAAACAGTGAAACATAAATTACTTGTTCCCCTACTCCACATCAACATCAACATGGAGTATGACACACTCTATCACAACGCTGAAAGACAGATCCCAGGTTCTCATAAGAAGTCAAGCCCAATAAGTATTAGAACGAGACGTACACACCATAATAGTTAAGACAGTATGCAAGACTTGGCTTGAAAGATTTAGTACGTTTCTCGTTTTGAAACGTGTTCTATGGTCAGTCAGTGTCTAAGGCTCTAGATAATGCTCGATGTCTTTCTTGTAAAATCCCTCAATTAGTTTGTTGAGAATTTCTGTATCGCCCTTTCGCTTATAGAAGTAAACCATTACGACGCTGATGTCAGATAAAACTTTCTTTACGAGGGCTGTTTTTTCTCAACCTCCGATTGTATGCATGATGGAAACTAAAGCGAAAATAAAAAGTTTCACTTCTAATGTTTATCTACACCTACCATCTACTTCTCTACATAACCGCCGTTTCGACTAGTACGTTTGTCTTAAGTGTGATACCCGCTTTCCAAGACTCTCGTCATAGAAGGCAGCCGCCTGTGAGTTTCGCTGATTCTCTACTCTGGTCTGCAGCTCGCTGTCTGTGACAAAATGCTGTCCTCAAGGCCAGCTGTTGATGTGAGCGTAGAGATGAAAATCAGAAGGGGCCAAGTCCGGGTTGTAAGGCGGGTGATCACTTTGCATCGAAAATGCTGCGGGAGCGCCGTTTTTTACCCCTGCATTGTGTGGTCGTAACAGTTATATTATGTGGGCTTAATGAAACCGGGCAGAACACCTCGGCATCTTTACTTGCTCACTGTTCAACTGCGGCACGACACGATCGACGGGAATATTAGAGACGATTGTAAGCATATCTGCGCAAAGATTCATCGGGTTTTCATTGTGGTTTAATTTCACCACCAATTGGTGGTTGGAAAGGTCTTGTGTTACACCGAAAAGACGTTATTTAAATGTTTACAAAATTTGTGGCACAAATTGCACGAAGTGAACTGAGCTGTGTTTTTCAGAATGCCTTTAGTCAAAGAGTTTCAATTGTACTGTTGGGAATTGTTTTCTAGACTGAACTGTAAATCCATCGTCAAGATACAGTCAAAATGCAGTTGGTTTTAAGACCGTCGAGCCGAGTGTATGCTCCTCAGAATCATCTATAAAGTTGTTAGGCACCAGGTGAGATAAAAGCTCTCCCCATCCCGACACGGTTAGGTTATTAAGAAAGCTCCTTAAATAAAAAGGATAGTGGTAAGTAAGTAGTGATTCTGGCCAAGGCTGTTTATACAGTTTGGTCTCTTGATTTGGATAGTATTAGAGATTTTCTTGATACCTTCAAGCTAACTTAAGAGGAAAATAGGGAGTTATAATGCTCTTATTGGAAAGTGTGTCATCCTTAAACTTAAACAACGGTTTAATCAAGACATTCTACATTATAATGATGAGATCATGGTCAACTTATTGTCAGGCAATGAAATGAGAATAAATTATATACTTTAAGATAACATGGAGGAGTACAAATACACTTTCCAGAACACAAGAGGTCATAAATCTACAATAGAGTAGTGTCACAAGCAGAAATATCCATCCCCAGTTAGCGCTAGATGTTAGAACTAAAATATGCCAATATAGGGAGAGCTCACAGCTTCAGAAGGAAGAAGAAGGCTACAGAACGTATCTTATGAAAGCACTTTCACGTAGCGTCACTACAGAATAAATCCCCAAAATATTTATATAAGAAACGATTTTCTATACTCCCGCAACCTCAGGAAATCCCTTGCAGTCGCCTTTCTTTCGGCACTCGCGGAGTCACAAACAGGGCTCGCAAAATCTCGGACACCCCTGTATTATGACACTTGGCGGAAACACCGGCCAGTGACCCTCGCGGCAGGTAGTGCCTAACAAAGGGACAAACCAGTCTGCCACCCTACTCCAGGCTGCTCAGCGGAACGCGTCAGAGCTTTTAGCAGCTCACTGCATCATTCAGTCTTTACCTGCGCATTATGAAGAGCTTAGCCTCCTCTTCAACCAACTAAACTACCACGTAATCCTCTTATCCGAAATGTGGTTGAAACCACACATATACTCTGCATCTATTCATCTCCCAGGGTACATCTTTCTTAGGGCAGACAGATCAAAAAAGCGAGGTGGCGGGGTCGGCGCGTATATACGAACAGATCTCAAAGCGAAAGTCTTATGTACGTCAAATCCTGCTGAAGAAAAAGAGGCTGAATTCATGTTCATTGAAATAAATATACAAAGTCGGAAATTCTTGACTGGCGTCGTGTACAAGCCGCCAAAAATAAGCTCAATGAGTTCCTTCCAGTCGGAATTACATTCACTTCAGTGTCAATACGAACATGTCATCGTAATGGGTGACTTGAACATAGACCAGCTAAGAGACACTCCCTCCGCAATAAAACTAAGAAGATTGTTTAGTTGCAGTGGCATGAACATTCTTCCATTACAACCTACACACCATACGGCGCACAGTCATACTCTTATAGACGTGATCGCAACGAAACAGACTGACAAAGTAAGAGATGTTGGTCAATCATCGGCCCCTGGCCTCTCAGCACATGATGTAATATTCCTGGCCTACTCTGTGCAGCCCCCAAGGATCAAATCGCGTTACATAACTTGTAGGAACATGAAACGTATTGACCTTGACGCTCTAACAACCGATTGCTCAGAAATCTCATGGCATCAAATAATCAGAGAACCTACAATCGACGGCAAAATTAATGAACTTGGTGATAAACTCACTGCCCTCTATGACAAACATGCACCTGTGCGCACAGTCCGTGTAAGAAAATCTCCTGCTCCATGGCTGACAGCTGAATTACGTCAAATGATGACTAATAGGGATGCTGCCCACAGGCGTTTCAAGGCAGATCCGAAAGCCGAGCGTTTCGAAGAATATAGAAAGCTACAGAACAGAGTGAAACAATGCATTCGCAATGCCAAAATCAGGAACGCTCGCTCCCTTGTATGCACCGATGACACCCACGACTTTATGGAAGAATCTCCGTAGTTTGGGGGTCGGAAAGACAAAATCGGAAACTACTTTTCATGTGTCAGCCAACGAATTAAATGAGTTCTCCTCTGCACCTCTGAATACCAACATGGCTGATAATTACCGTCCACAAGAATCCTCAAACAGGATAACTAACAACGATACCTTCCGTCTAAAACATGTAACAACAAATACGGCAAGAAAAGCAATAATGAGAATCTCTTCTGATGCAATAGGCAACGACAGTATCGGTATAACCATGATTAAGAATGTTGCCGGTATCTTAGTACCTGTCTTAACTGACATATTTAATTTTTCCCTCGTGAATGGAATATACCCCACTGCATGGAAAAGAAGCATGATTCGACCCATCCCTAAGATCGAAAACCCGCAACTGCCTAGTGATTACCGACCAATTATCATACTGCCTGCTGTTTCCAAAGCACTTGAATATATTGTTCATAACCAAATCACTGAACACTTGCATGAATTCAGTCTATATGACAAATCACAGCACAAACACTGCTCTAATTAAAGTAACTGATGACCTGAAATGTGCCATCGACAATCGAAAGGCAACAATATTGACGTTACTGGACTTCAGCAAAGCTTCTCACACTGTTAACTTTGACAGAAAAATGCAACAGCTTAATTTCTCTGATAGTGCAATTAGATGGTTTGAAAGCTACTTAAAAGACAGACAGCAATGTGTTGTCTGCGCAAATGAAAAATCTTCCTGGAAACATGTTTCTTCGGGAGTGCCACAAGAATCAGTCTTAGGACCACTTTTGTTTTCTTCATATGTCAACGATATTTCGTCGGTTTTGTCCTCCTGTAAACATCATTTCTATGCCGACGACCTCCAGCTCTACCTAAGCGTCAGACCTGAAGATGTAAACACTGCAATCGCTCTGATGAATGACGATCTGTCTTCAGTAGTGACATGGGCGAAAAACCTGGGGCTTAAATTAAATGCAAAAAAGACGCAAGTAATCTTAATAGCCCACCAGAAATTAATAAGTTCAGATTTCCGCGAACAGCTACCTCCTATTCTGCTCGACGGTACTCCAATACCATATCAGAAAACAGTGAAGAACTTGGGTGCAACTTTGGACGAGCATAACTGGACGGAGAATACAGTCGCAGTGTGCCGAAAGACGCCTGCTTGTCTCTATGCTCTCAAAAAGTTTCGGAACATATTTCCACAGGACTTGAAACGCCAGCTCGTGCAAGCACTCGTTCTACCGAACCTCCACTATTGTGATGTGATTCAACAAGGCATGAGTAGTGAAAACAAAAGACGGCTAGAACTAACCATAAATGCCTGTGTGCGTTAACCTGCGACATTCGCCGATATGGTCATGTTAGTGCTTCATACTCCGATCTAGGGTGGCTGCGGCCGGACAAACTGCGTGACTACCACACTCTATGTCTACTTTACCGACTCCTCGTCTTGCAAGCACCCCAGTACCTAGCTTTAGAGATTAAAAACCTGTCATGCCATCATAATCGAAACACGAGGTCACTCTTATCTGGTATCCTAAATGTGCCCACTCACAAAACAAAAACTTTTGCAAACTCGGTTGCCGCTGTCCGCCTCTTGAACAAACTGCCCTTTACCTTGAGGAAAATTCAACCTCCTGTTGCTTTTAAGAAGAAGTTGAAGCATTTCCTACTATCATCTGCATAAAATTCTCCACAAAATTAATGTGCAAGGCCAATCCTCTCATCTGTCAAATTGCAAAGCTACCGTCTCCTATCTTGCTCCTGAGATGCCTTCCTCTTCATCTATCTCTATTAGCCACACAGTCTTCTTTTCCTTTATATTTCCTTAATTATGTTACATTATGTCTCTCTATTCTTCTCCTCCCTTCACCATGAGTCTCCCTCATACTCCCTGCTGCCAGCACTCCTATCTAAAATCTTTCTCTTCAATAATGTATTTTTCCAGGTGTACCTTTCTAACTGTTTATCTCACTTTTTGTATTAGATGTAGTTTAACATGCCTACTAAAACATATGAATGTAAAATAAGTAGAATGCCTGGTTAGATGTAAGAGAGGGCCTGATGGTCCTAATCTTGCCAGGTTAAATAAATAAATAAATAAATAATAAATTAGCAGAAAAAATAAAGGAGAACGCCATTAACGCAGACGATAATTTAGGACATGAAGAATCATGGGTTAAATAATTAACAGAGATGTTAAAAGTAAAAACTATCAGAAAACGAAATGATATCAGAGATAAGTAGACAAGTAAACAATGGTGTAACTATTTCACGTACTATAAGACTGCTATAAAAAGAAAAGGAGCCTCAGTGACAGAAGAGATTCGCAGTGAACTACTGAAATACCGAGGACAGCCCCTAATTGAACAATCAACCACGTTAGTTAACAGTTGTAACTCATAACAAAATTCCAAGCGAATGGAGAACTAGTATTATTACCGTCATGTACAAAAACTGGAATTAGAAAGACACGTCCAGGTACAGAGGGATAAAAGTATTCAGTTCAGTTCTTTAACTAGTAACAAAAGTAATAGGAAATAAAAAAAATGTAGCCCTTGCAGAGAAGCAGTATGGTTTTAGATCTGATAGATCAGGCACATATCAGTATTCATTGTTTGTTAACTGAATATGACAAACAAGCTCATCTTCTAAGGCTTTCGCGGCCACTTTTTCACAAACTGTGGTCGGGCTCACACAGCGCGTGTTCTGCTGTGGCCGGTTTCTCCACCAATCCGAACATACAGTACCGCTTATGTTCTGACATCCTGGTGTTGACTGGTTATCCAGTCATTCCTACAAAGTTTTCCGCATGTCCATGGTATGCGGAATATTTCCTTTTCTCCCTTGCCGATATGAGGTACTCTTTTATCTTCCTTGTCGGGTTATAAAGAGTCTTTCCGCCGTGTTTGTGCAATATACGGCCGATTATGTGATCCACTCTAGGAATGTATGGCAGAAAAGCCGTACCCGAAATTTCTTTGCCCGATGTGTTTCTTCGCCGAGTGTTTGA
Source organism: Schistocerca gregaria (assembly GCF_023897955.1). Classification (NCBI taxonomy): domain Eukaryota; kingdom Metazoa; phylum Arthropoda; class Insecta; order Orthoptera; family Acrididae; genus Schistocerca; species Schistocerca gregaria. Next base: position 348,924,162 of record NC_064922.1, on the reverse strand, counting down.
CTCTTTTACACTTCTTCTATAACTGGTGGTGTACACATTGCTCAGAACACTTTACGGGTTTTGCATCTCACTTCTGAGGTGCTGAGGCTCACATATTCGCTCAGTTTATACGTCGGTGAGCCAGGAGCACCAACAGTTGGTCGGAATGGAACATTATTCTTATAGATCGTTGGTAATTCATACAGGCAAGGTTTTTGTGTCGCGCAGGTTCCTCTGTATGTCCACCGAGAGAGAAGACGTCTCGATTAACAAATTCGTACTCAGTGCGACCCACTGCGTCGGACCTGTGCTTCGTTTTCGGTACGTCTTCTATTCTAATAGGTCCCGGATCTTTTGTTCATAATCATCGGTCATCATTAAGACGGTTCCATTTCCCTTATTGTGAGACAGTACCAATATACTCTTGTCGGCTTTAAGACTCTTGAAAGCTTGTACCACTTCTTTCTTCAGGTTACAAACTGGTGGCTTTGTTCGACGCAGCATTTTGGCTGTTTAAATGCGTTTTTCTTCAGCTCTTTCACCAGGAAGGAGCTGTACGGCTGCTTGGGTGTTTGCAGTGATGTCCTCCATAGGTATAGTTCTCGGGGTGATGGCGAAATACAAACTTTCCTCTTTTTCTAAAGGACAGACAGTTCCTCTTTAGTCAGTTATCGTTTATCGAAGTTGAGCACTGTGCGTGACATGTCGCAAACCGTCTTGTCAATCTGCTTCCGGCATCTTACAAACTTTATCTTCTGTCGTTTAGTGCAGCGCTAGAGTTCCTTCTGCATGCTCCTGTGAGTGATAGTGTATATTTTGTCCCCGTAGTCTCGATGCATTCTTCTACTTATTTGATAGAAAATGTCCAAAATCTCTCATCCGTTCTTTCCAAGCATCTTCGTGTTGCATGAATCAGCTCTCGAAGAAAAAATTCGTTCTATTGTGTCGTAGACAGGTTCAAATGGCTCTGAGCACTATGGGACTTAACGTCTGAGGTCATCAGTCCCCTAGAACTACTTAAACCTAACTAACCTAAGGACATCACAAACATCCGTGCCCGAGGCACAATTCGAACCTGCGACCGTAGCGGTCGCGCGGTTCCACACTGTAGCGCCTAGAACCGCTCGTCCACCTCGGCCGGCTCGTAGACAGCATGTGTGAGACATTGAACAAAGAAATGTCGGGCACGGCCTTTCTGCCATACATTACGACAATGAAGGACAGAATCGGCTGTTTATTGCACAAACACGGAGTAAAGGCTATTTATAAACCTACAAAGAAAATCAAAGTGAGTATCAGATCTGCAGAGGAGGAAAGGGACCCATTTGCAATGTCGAGAATATACCGCATACGATGCACACGCGGAAAAGTTTATGCTGGAGTGACTGGCGGATCAATCGACACCAGGATTATAGAGCATAAGCGGAATTGCATGTCAGAGGTGGTGGGGAAATCGGCTTTGGCAGAGCACGCGCTGTTGAGGCGAATCACACAGTAAAATTCGCCGACACGGAAGTTCTGACTGTAGAGAAGAGGTATTACACTCTCTTGTTCAGGAAAGCTATAGAAATAATTAAAAAGGGGAATATTTTCAGCAAGAAAGAAGAAAGGATCCTGGATTCTCGTGCTGCAGTGAACGACCGTTGGAGGCAACAAGAGGAGAACTGTACCGGAATTGCGCACGGAAAAGCCTTTGTACGTTCGCGCGCCAGGTACATATATAATCTGCGGCCGCGAACTCAACTCCAGTCCATCACCAGCAATGGAGTACGAAGCTCTGACAATGCCTGTCACTCGTGCCGGCGAAACGTCAGAAAAATCAAACAAACGTCGGCCGAAGAACCCAAAACAGAAGCCAACAAACAGCCTGCCAGATTTATATTTGTTTTATCGACATACGGAAGTCTTTCGACAGAATTCAGTCAACCGGTGTGGTAAACCTGCTCTACAGTCGAGGTATTCCCTCCCACTTAAAAACGACAAATAGAACATGTTTATTCCGAGAACGACATCCAGGCGAAAACTGGTTTCAGGTTATCTAGCTATACAGTGATTAATAGTTTCAATAGAGGAGGTGCCTGTTTCAGCTCGCTACTTTCTAATATGGAGATAATCAAGGTGATAAAGAAGGTATTGGCTGGTAGTAATTATTGAACGGTGAACGAAGACATAGAAATCATTTGTTATACTGATGAACGCTAGCGAAATCGCATTAATAAATCCAAATTTATGACCATTTTTGTGGAACCAATCAGGTGCAGACTGGAAGTGGAGGAAAATTATTGAATAGATAATTATATTTAAATAATTTTCTTCGGAATTGTCGAGCAGTGTAAATGTCGAAATGGAGGTCAGAGAACAAGTAGCAAAACTAGATAAAATGGATGGGTGTTTAAATGATACATTTTGGAAATCCAAACACGTAAGTAAAGATGCAAAGGAAACAATATTCAAAACAGTATTGAGATCAGTTACGACATACACAGCCGAGACAAGACCTGAAACATCAAAAACTGGAAGACTTTGGGTAACCACGTAAACTAAATTTCGGCAGTGGATTGTAGGGAAGACAAAGAGAGAGAAGTGAAAGCACTAGAAAAAGATGTAAAGTGGACTCTATTAACTGGGTACATACAAAGCATGAATGCCCCGAACACAAATACTAGATGAATGAACGGAAGATTGTGAAAATTGTAAGAAAGAAATATCCAACTGGTAAAAGATATATATTCCGTCAACGGGAAAGGTTTACCGATAGTCTCATAGTAGACTGAGGGTACTGAAGAAGTGGAGCCTCCTCTTAGGAACGCAGGAGACGAAGAAGAAAATCGATCTGATGTAGACAGTGAGCTTCCTCTACGGAGGTGCTCGCGTAGACACAGTGGAGTACATCATGCATGTGTCGGCAGGTTCTTATTGCGGGATCGGCAGTGTTTATTCCCATCGCACACGTCGCTGCCAAGGCGTCACCTCGAATTCAGCCTGTGACAACTCTAGTCTGGCATTCAGTGGGGCACCATGTCCATTTACTCTCTTCCGTTACTAGCCGCAAGGAACCATGACGTATGAAAATGGAGTTCTGCCCAAATGTGCAAGCCCAAAGTGGAAGTAAATGTGTGCCACAAAAATTACTTAAGAATCTACTTAGAACCGAAGTGGTATTAGTGAGACAAACAATTGTATATCCAACAAAATAAGTTAAGCATCTTTACTGGCCTTCCTCAGATTGGTTGCATCATATTAATATTTTAAACAAAACTGTGTGAATCTCACCAATGCAATTGTATGTGTTTCTGGTATCAGCGTCTACTTCGTATCCCCCCCTACAAATCCAGATACAACACACACACATATAGGAGCAGAGTGTACGTTCGCCAGTACACGCCTGGAGATACCCAAAAGGCTCTGCACCGAAATATCTCGACAGGCAGTACTGACATCCGGCAGTTTCCCCGACAATTTATGGAATGTTCACACGTTCTTAGCAGAGGCCTTCGTGTAACCTATAGGTCACTTACGTCCTAGTTGAGGAAACAGATCATCTGTGAAAAATTAAATTGTTGCAGCTGTTATCGGAGATGTTTCGTACACGGCTTAGTTTTGTGATGGACCTGCGAACAATTAGCTACTTAATGCGCCGGTTGAAGGTAGCTAAGAAATAGCCTTTTTAGTTTCTGGGTGTTTCCTGCGTACACTGTGGTGGAGTTACCTGTTACATTTTCTGCGGAAGAACACCTCAAGAGAGCGCAAAATGCCGTATTTTTCTGCTTTGCTTATCAACATTTTGCTGTCATGAATGCTACAGAGATTTCAGATTTTCAGGTATGTGGGTTCAGATAAAAATGTGTCAACGTGGATTTAAAATATTTTTTTTCGTGTGAACTGTTTCCAAGACTATGTTGTAAAATATCTATTTTTCCATTATTTTCAGTGTTTTCCAACACAAATATCGTAAGTTAATCTGTTTTAGGAACAGATGTAGTCTGGTTGGCTCATTTTGTAAGGACGGAAAGAATTAACACAATTGGTTGTTTATTCGTGTGGTCTCTAAATCCTGTTTGTCCTTTCGCGTAACACAAGGAAAATGCTGTCGTTGGCTTAAAACTCCGTAACAAACTTTGGTCGCACTTGACGGTTACAAGTAACACGAAAACTAAAAATCAGCTACTACTTCAATGCAATGGAACTCATGTACAGAACGGCAAAAAGAATCTAACAGCCTACAATTGCTGTGCCACGGCATACACGAATGGTTACAAATCGTAACCAATAACATCGATGTTTGAAAACAAATGATAGTGGTACATTTGCCAGTCCCACCTCGCTTCGGATTATTTGTTAGATTTTATATGGGAACTCCCCCCCCCCCCCATGAACCATGGACCTTGCCGTCGGTGGGGAGGCTTGCGTGCCTCAGCGATACAGATAGCCGTACCGTAGGTGCAACCACAACGGAGGGGTATCTGTTGAGAGGCCAGACAAACGTGTGGTTCCTGAAGAGGGGCAGCAGCCTTTTCAGTAGATGCAGGGGCAACAGTCTGGATGATTGACTGATCTGGCCTTGCTGTGCTGGTACTGCGAGCGGCTGAGAGCAAGGGGAAACTATGGCCGTAATTTTTCCCGAGGACATGCAGCTTTACTGTATGATTAAATGATGATGGCGTACTCTTGGGTAAAATATTCCGGAGGTAAAATAGTTCCCCATTCGGATCTCCGGGCGGGGACTACTCAAGAGGATGTCGTTCTACGGATCGGAGCGTGGAATGTCAGATCCCTTAATCGGGCAGGTAGGTTAGAAAATTTAAAAAGGGAAATGGATAGGTTAAAGTTAGATATAGTGGGAATTAGTGAAGTTCGGTGGCAGGAGGAACAAGACTTCTGGTCAGGTGACTGCGTGGTTATAAACACAAAATCAAATAGGGGTAATGCAGGAGTAGGTTTAATAATGAAAAGGAAAATACGAACGCGGGTAAGCTACTACAAACAGCATAGTGAACGCATTATTGTGGCCAAGATAGATACGAAGCCAACGCCTATCACAGTAGCAGCAGTTTATATGCCAACTAGCTCTGCAGATGAGGAAGAAATTGAAGAAATGTATGATGAGATAAAAGAAATTATGCAGATAGTGAAGGGAGACGAAAATTAAATAGTCATGGGTAACTGGAATTCGGCAGTAGGAAAGGGAGAGAAGGAAATGTAGTAGGTGAATATGGATTGGGGGTAAGAAATGAAAGAGGAAGCCGTCTGGTAGAATTTTGCACAGAGCATAACTTAATCATAGGTAACACTTGGTTCAAGAATCATAAAAGAAGGCTGTATACATGGAAGAAGCCTGGAGATACTAAAAGGTATCAGATAGATCATATAATGGTAAGACAGAGATTTAGGAACCAGGTTTTAAATTGTAAGACATTTCCAGGGGCAGATGTTTACTCTGACCACAATCTATTGGTTATGACCTGTAGATTAAAACTGAAGAAACTGCAAAAAGGTGGGAATTTAAGGAGATGGCACATGGATAAACTAAAAGAACCAGAGGTTGTACAGAGTTTCAGGGAGAGCTTAAGGGAGCAATTGACAGGAATGGGGGAAAGAAATACAGTGGAAGAAGAATGGGTAGCTTTGAGGGATGAAGTAGTGAAGGCAGTAGAGGATCAAATAGGTAAAAAGACGAGGGCTAGTAGAAATCCTTGGGTAACGGAAGAAATATTGAATTTAATTGATGAAAGGAGAAAATATAAAAATGCAGTAAATGAAGCAGGCAAAAAGGAATACAGACGTCTCAAAAATGAGATCGACAGGAAGTGCAAAATGGCTAAGCAGGGATGGCTAGAAGACAAATGTAAGGATGTAGAGGCTTATCTCACTAGGGTTAAGATAGATACTGCCTACAGGCAAATTAGACACCTTTGGAGATAAGAGAACCACTTGTATGAACATCAAGAGCTCAGATGGAAACCCAGTTCTAAGCAAAGAAGGGAAAGCAGAAAGGTGGAAGGAGTATATAGAGGGTCTATACAAGGGTGATGTACTTGAGGACAATATTATGGAAAAGGAAGAGGATGTAGATGAAGACAAAATGGGAGATACGATACCTCGTGAAGAGTTTGACAGAGCACTGAAAGACCTGAGTCGAAACAAGGTACCCGGAGTAGACAACATTCCATTGGAACTACTGACGGCCTTGGGAGAGCCAGTCCTGACAAAACTCTACCATCTGGTGAGCAAGATGTATGAGACAGGCGAAATACCCTCAGACTTAAAGAAGAATATAATAATTCCAATCCCAAAGAAATCAGGTGTTGACAGATGTGAAAATTACACAGGATATAAAAGAAAAATTTGGAGTAGGTATTAAAATCCATGGAGAACAAATAAAAGCCTTGAGGTTCACCGATGACATCGTAATTCTTTCAGAGACAGCAAAGGACTTGGAAGAGCAGTTGAACGGAATGGATAGTGTCTTGAAAGGAGGATATAAGATGAACATCAACAAAAGCAAAACGAGGATAATGGAATGTAGTCGAATTACGTCAGGTGATGCTGAGGGAATTAGATTAGGAAATGAGACACTTAAAGTAGTAAAGGAGGTTTGTTATTTGGGGAGCAAAATAACTGATGATGGTCGAAGTTGAGAGGATATAAAATGTAGACTGGCAATCCCGAGGAAAGCGTTTCTGAAGAAGAGATATTTTTTAACATCGAGTATAGATTTAAGTGTCAGGAAGTCATTTCTGAAAGTATTTGTATGGAGTGTAGCCATGTATGGAAGTGATACATGGACGATAAATAGAAGCTTTCGAAATGTGGTGCTACAGAAGAATGCTGAAGATTAGATGGGTAGATCACATAACTAATGAGGAAGTATTGAATAGGATTGGGGAAAAGAGAAGTTTGTGGCACAACTTGACCAGAAGAAGGGATCGGTTGGTAGGACATGTTCTGAGGCATCAAGGGATCACCAATTTAGTATTGGAGGGCAGCGTAGAGGGTAAAAATCGTAGAGGGAGACCAAGAGATGACTATACTAAGCAGATTCAGAAGGATGTGGGTTGCAGTGGGTTCTGGGAGATGAAGAAGCTTTCACAGGATAGGGTAGCATGGAGAGCTGCATCAAACCAGTCTCAGGACTGAAGACCACAACAACAACAACATGGAACCTTCAAGTATATGATCTGCATACTTGACCACTACTGCTGTAGACCCTCTGCATGAACATTAGTTAGTTGTTGTAGGAGGTGAGACTAGACGAAGATAAACACTGCAATGAAAAACTCAGCCATGAAAATTTACATCTGCTTACATACTGTGCTATGCGTTGTGTTTTTGTCTTCACAGCTTCTGCGGAAGCGATACCTATTTGTTTAAATAATATGCTAGATGCTCATTTCACACCGTTTCTAGAAATTCTGTTAATAAGATTCCAAGGTGATATAGCACGAAAGATGTGTAGCACGTTTCCTTAGTACAATGACTGCATTTTCCTAGTACCCTGCGAATATACGGCCTGCAACCTGATGTAACTACAAATGAACCTATGCGATCATTACATAGCATGCCCCGGCAAAAAGATACACCCAGCTATTCTGTACAAATGATTCCATTTGTCACTGATTGATGCTGGGTAAATAGACACTATGCCTGTGCGTTTTGAGCGGTGCACATCTTTCTATTTCTCAACATTTAACGCAAGTCGCCAATATGCGCACTACTTCTAAAACTTATCTAGGTCTTCGGGCCGTGTGTGGCTCATTTTCGTTCCATATCTCATTTGACATCCTATTTTTACTATACTACCACCTCGTTATGTTAATTTCAATTACTGGCGTCACCGAGCTGCCGCCTTGCCTGCTCGTGAGCGGCAGCAGCGGTGCAAATCGATATATTATATTTGCTGACTGTTATTAATTCCTGGTTGTCGTGTGTTCGGATTTAGTTTGAATCTGCTAGTCAATTGGGAGGCGCTAGCATTGCAGTTAAGACCTGGCAGTGTTTGACTTAGGACGTGGCAGAAGTTCAGTCGGGGCGCGGCTGCAGTGAGGTCCTGACAGCCATGGCTCTCCCGACGATTTCCGATAGATATCACTTCAGTGCGGACCACCTTGGTTGGTCGTTGGTCGGTCGTCTTGTCGGACGATGTGTACGTTGGCCGACGATCGCTTACCGGTTGCCTGCGTGTGCCGACCGGTGATTCCTCCTTGTTACTGCACAGTCGCTACCGCTATTATTGTCTAGTCTTTCGCGCAAGTGTTCGTGAAAAACTGTGTGTTGCTTGTGGTATCGACTGCTCAGTTATTTTAGTCCTATCTCCTAGCTGATGTGCGGCAGTCAGTCGGTTAGCGTGGAGCAGCTGGGAAATTTCCGCGGGGTGTAGTTTGGCCAGGCCCACTGGCGGTTTCCACGCAGTGTCGTAGTGTGTTGGGCTATTCCCATTGCTACGAGGTCCGTGGCTCACCGACCGTGAACACGAAAGTTGAGTTTGGATTTAATTCACCAGCGAGTCAAGACTGTCCACACTGTGCCATTTGGTTCTCGTTGTTCGCTGTTGGGACATTCCCGCGAGCAACAACGTGTGTGTTGAAGTTGTCGAAGGTTTAGCCAGCGTCCAGTGGAGTCTAACTGTATTTCGTTATTTGCAATTGAAGCGCACCAGCGGAATTTTCTTCCTTGTGGCCGTTAACGTTCCGGTTACCTGCCATGGCTGTTTACGTAAATTCAGGCATTGTCCTTTTCTCACCGTGTTGTCGCTGTCTAGCAGGGTGTGTAGTTTGACAGCTTAATGTATGCTTGGTTGTGGGCGTCCATGCCTTTTTACGCTTTGAATCGAACTCCCGGTTGTGTGATGGTCCAGTGGAGCGCAAGTTACCTTGTCGGTGGGTCCGATGACAGGCAGTCGGCCCAACCATTCTCTATCCGACAACAACTCAACCAACAGTCAGTCTCACCTAAGTGATCGTTAGTATTTCAAGTGCTGGTCGAGCCCCGAGACTTGTGAGCGGCGTTAACTGCACTGCCTTTTCTTATTTTCTGTTGTTGAGTGGTTTTTAGTGGTGTTTTAAGTTATAGGCCTTCAGCCGCTTTAAAATTAAAATACCTTGCTTGTCAAGTGTTAGATTGTTCGGGTCTTCAGCCTGATTAATAAATTGTTTGAAGATAAAGCCTTGGGCCTTCTGCCTACTAAAAATTATTTTAGTTGTTCTTTAAGTCGTGGGCCTTCATCCGTTTTTGAATTGCCGGCCGCGGTGGCCGAGCAGTTCTAGGCGCTACAGTCTGGAACCGCGCGACCGCTACGGTCGCAGGTTCGAATCCTGCATCGGGCGTGGGTGTTTGTGTTGTGCTTAGGTTAGTTAGGTTTACGTAGTTCTAGAAGACTGATGACCTCAGATGTTAAGTCCCATAGTGCTCAGACCTTTTTTGAATTAAGATTATCGCTTTTCAAGAGTTACATTTTTTGGCTTTCTGCCAAATTATAGAACTTACTTAACGTAAGGGTCTCTGGCTCCTAAATATTCTCTTTGGCGTCTGAATTTTGAGTTGATGGGTTATAGTCATTTTTTTTAAATTAAAGTGATTGTGCCCTTAAGGCTTAAGATAGTGTGGATATTTAACCGATAACTAAGTTCAACAATTTGTACTGTAGTGTTTTGTCAAATAAATAATGTTATATGTGTTCGAGTGTAACTGACAGCCGCTCATTTCCACAATTCCAACTACCTGTCCTGTCCTGCGGGTTTAGCGGGGCGTTTCAGTCTTGTTTTGTTTTAGCGCGCAAAAACAACTAGGGCCATACACGGCCATGTCAAAACTGTAGAACACGAAGGCAAAGGGAGGAGTTAAAGACGACTAGACGTCAATCCCATTCGACAGAACAGTAGACAGCTAAAAACAGGGCCCTGGAGAAAGGTCTGTAAAGTAAGCCATAGAGAAACGGAGATCCAGAACTAAAAATTAAATCACGTTCGCCATATTGCTGCGACGGATAAAAAGTAAAACGCAGTCGGTATTCCGCGCGTCGTTTGTTAAAACGGCCGATAACTCAGACGGCAAACACAAACGAGCTTGTACCCATGAAGGGAGGACCTGTGGTGATGCCAAAGTGATAAAGTGACAGACGGCAACAAAAGGACAACCGGACGGAAGGTAACAACTAGCAGGCTGAGGAACGAGAACTGCAGCCTTAGCAGCACCGTCAGCGGCCTTGTTTCCTGTCAGACCGACATGACCAGAAGCTCACATAAACATCACGTGGCTCCATCAACAGTCAGCAAGTGACAGCTTTCCTGGACCCGTTCCACTAAGGAATGGATGATGTACAGCACCCAAAGGCTTTGAAGGGCACTGTGAGTCTGAGCAGATGACGCAATTGAAAAGCCTGTGTCGCCGGACGTACTGCGTTGCCTGATATAGGGCGAAGAGTTCTGCTGTAAATACTGAACAGTGTTCAGGAATCCGATGACGAAAGCGTCGCCCCGGTGACAAAGGTAAACCCGACACGACGGTTCGTCCCAGAAACATCGGTGTACACAAAAATACTATCGTGAAGTTCCATGCGAACGTCGTGAAAGTGAAGGCGATAGAGCGAGGCTGCAGTAGTGTTCTTGGGAAACGAATGAAGGCCAAGGGGAAAACGAGGCCACAACATGAAGCCAAGGCGGTGAAGGGTTCACTCCCACCAAGAAAGTGGCCGGTAGCGTGAAGTTAAGCCGCCGGAGCAAGAGCCGAAACCGAGCTCCAGCAGGTAACAGAGAAGAAAGACGTGTCCCACACTGGCGATCAAAGGAGTCATGGGAGAAGGAGGCATAGGATTGGTGGCCACGCAGGGCAGACAAACGGCATGCATATCTGCTGAGGAGAAAGTCACGACGGTGGGTCAACAGTAGTTCGCCAGATTCTGCATACAGACTCTCAGCAGGACTAGGGTAAAGGCGCCAGTCGCCAAACGGATGCTGCAAGGGTGGATAGTACTGAGGCGGCGCAAGAGGCCCGGGCGTGAAACGGAACGCTCACAGTCTAGCTCCGAACGAACAAGAGACTGGTACAAATGGCGGCCGGGCCGGTCGTTCGATCTGCTCCCCAGACACGTACTACATTGAGGGATAGCGTACAGCGGGCTCCCAGGTAAGACACGTGGGAGGACCAAGGAAGTTTCCTATCAAGCATGAGCGCCATGAATGTCGTAGTGCCAATGAATTGCGCCGCCAGATGTTCATACAAACAGTTTTGTCAGTGGAAAAAAGAGAGCCATTCTAGATGCTCCATGAGTTAAGACGAGCGAGACACTGCTGAAGACACTGCTCAATAAGCCACACCCGTGGAGAACTGCAATAGATAGCAAAATTGCCAATGAAAAGGGAGCCGGAGACACCCGGCGGGACGCAGGCCATTATAGGGTTAATAGCAAAGGCAAGGAGAACGACGCTCAGGACGGAACCCTAAGGCAGACCGATTTAATGGATAAAGGTGTCTGACAAGGCTGAACCCACACGCACCTTGTTAAACTCGGTACGTCAAAAATTCCTGAATTAACGGTGCAAGCGGCCTCGAATATCACACGTGTGAAGAGTATGAAGCGTACCAGTCCTGCAGCAGGGGTCGTAGGCTTTCTCCAAATCGAAAAACGCAAAAACACAGTCTGGGATTTCCGCAGAAAACCATTCGTGATATTGAAGGACAAAGTGAGATCAACTGCAGAACGGCGCGCTCCTAATCCACACTGTGCAGTGGTTATTACGAGACTCGATCCACCATACGAGCCAGGCATGAACCATACCTCCCATCGCCTCGCAATCATAGCAGGCGAGAGAAATGTGGCTGCACTTAGAAGGAAGGTGTTTGTCCTTACCAGGCTGACGTCTGGATATGGTAGTGGCTTCATGACAGTGTCTGGGAAACGTACTGTCCGCCCAGATACAGTTGTATGTATGAAGTGGAAAGTGCTTGCCCATAAAGGAAAGGTGCTAAGAAATCTGAATGTGAACATCGACTGGCCCTGCGGCGGAGGATCGGGGTGAAGTGAGAGCATGATCTAGCTCCCTCATAGTAAAGGGAGCAGTGTAGCACTCACGATTCTGAGAAGAGAAGGGTATCGCACTAGCCTCCTCGGAAGGAAGGCAGGGTGATTAGCGGTAGGAGCTCTAAATCTCAGCAAAATGGCGGCGCAAGGTGCTGGAGATAGCACTATTTCGATGACACAGTCTGCTACTATCAGGCCGGGAATTGGGAAATTGATCTTGGTCCCAGAAAGTCGTCGGGGCTTGGCCCACACGACGCAAGAAGGTGTGGAACTCTTAAAAGAACAAGTGAATCCCGAAGAAAGAGACTGTGCCGGCAACTTATTATAAAGAAAAAACGTTAAAAACGTGGAGAGTACGACTCGACTCGTGAATTACGTGGTAGCACGCATCAGTCCACCAAGAGGCCTGCACACACGATGGTAGAGAGAAAGTGAGAGGAATGGAAATTCCTGTGGCACTAAGGATAACGTTTGTAAGATTTTCTGCCTGGTCATCACAACTGGGGCAATGTTCGTTGTAGGTCGCCAGGGAGGAGTAAAGCCTCGAGAGGGCTTAGTCAGCTGCCATTTGAGTGTGCACGTAGGTGGCGTAGGTGTCAGCAAACGGATAGCACACAGGAAATGGTTGCTCAAGTATGTGTCAGAAAGAATGGACTACTCGAGACGATGATGAATCTGGGCAGTGCAGAAGAGTAGGTCCAGATTGGAATAGATGTGCATGGAGTCTGAAAGTGACGCGTGTGCTCCTGTTTTAAAGCAGAATGGTTTAACTCGACCGAGAAGGTCAGCTAAGAGGACACCTCTCGGGCAGGTTCTGGGAGCAACCAAAAGGGGATGGTGTGCATCAAAGTCACAGAGCTGCAGGAAGGGGTGAGGTAGCTGCCCAGTAAGCTGGAGGAAGTCTGCCTTGGTGACATCGAATGACAGAGTTGTTAACGATACAAAGGCAAAAAGTCACGTGTAGAAGGTGAAGGCGAACTGCCACAGCTTTTAGGTGGGTAGTCATGGAGATGGGTTGTCTATGAAGGTCATTCCTTATGAGCCGCTTAACTACCCCACGAGATGGAATGCCGTCCTTGGGGGGAAGTTAAAAATAGACCTGGAAGGACTGCGAGAGCTTAAAGCGGTCGTGAGAACCTATTTTTGTTTCCCGAAGGCAGTGAACAGGCGCTCACCGCGGTTCTTCCATCGAAGACCGCAAACGTTCCATTTGAGGAGAGGAAAAAAATGAAGGGGTGCCACCTCGGCGGCTGCCGAGCGCCAACCTTCAAAGACCCGCTAAAAAAAAAAAAAAAAAAAAAAAAAAAATTGGTGGTGAGCACCAGCAATACGGATGTCGGCCGGGTGAAGGTATCACATGGCGACACTGTCGAAGATGATCTCAGAGTTGGCCAAAGAGAAGACCACTTGCCTTTGTTTGACTTCTTGGAGCCTTTCCGGTTGCCAGCGGAAGGCTGAGAGGTCTTGAGATACGTAGGCAGTCTGCCGGCTGTGCAGCTGGTGACTAAGGCCAGAACAGTTGGCCTTACTCTCTGGCATGATGTACACGTAACTTCTTCAAATATTTTATCCTGTGACAGTTTTTGTTAACAAGAGACTGTACGATATATGTAACCTGGCAGCTGTCTAAAGCCATGGATTGGGATAATTCTTGTTATGTCAACTTAATATATGATATGAGCCGCTCGGATTCATGTCGTATAATGTACCATCATGTGATGTAGTAAGGCCCACTATCTCTCAAGAAGATATTTTTTACAAATATCGAAGCCGAGGTCAAAGGCTAATAAACATTTGTTTTCAACTGGTTGGCTGATTTTCCAACCTCTTCAGATTTACACAGTTGTTGTTTCGCAGCCGTGTTTAAGATTCACAAGCGAGAAGTGTCAAATCCACAAAATACCTAGGGATTACAATTATGAACAACTGAAAGTGGAACGAAGGCGTAAATGATTATGTGTGGGAAGCCGAACCAAAAACGACGTTTTATTGGTAGAACACTTAGATGTAAAAAAAATCTGCTAAAGAGACTACGCTTTTCCATCCTCCGCCAGAGTACTACCAAGCGGTATGTGATCCATACCAGACGGGATTGATGGAGGTACATCGAAAAAGGTCATACAACACGAAATAGCGGAGGGAGCATCACGATTATGTTACGCAGTTATAGGTGGCAATTATTAAAACGAAGTCGCTATTCGTTGCGGCGGGATCGTAGACTTTTTCCTACGAGTGAGGAAAAATGTTGTTCTTGCCCACCTGCCTGCAGCGAAAGGATCATCGTAATAAAATAAATCAGAGCTCGCACGCAAAGATTGAAGTGTTCATTTTTTTCCGCGCTGTTCTAATGTCGAAAGCTCTAGATATAGTGCTTAAGTTGTTCGGAGGATCGTCTGCCAAACATTTAAATGCAAATTGCGGAGTAGTCATGTAGATGTAGATGTACACATGAAGAATGTTTCACAAACATTCATCCCATTTCACAGGACTACTGCTGCGGTAGTGAGCTGGTTGGGGAGTGGAGAGGTACTGCGATCACAAAATGAAGTGATCCTCGACATTGATTTATTAATACAAAAATAAGCCTTAGGTATAACCCTTGAAATGATAATAAAAAAGGAGGATTCCTACCTTGAAAATGCCTAGTACTTTATTTGATAATTTAAGTAGTAGGCAGTTTGAAAGTTATTTGCTCAGACTCGATCGTTCGTCCGTCCGTTCGTAAGCATTAAAATGTTTGCCTTCTTTTTACTCAGAACTGATGTACTGTCCTCTTTTGCAAAAAGTTCGATCCTGAATTACTGTTGCGAGTATTGAGTCTCAGTGCACACATTTACATAAAGACAAAAGTAACTGACTTTCACTACGCAGAAAATTAAAGCAAAACTGTTAGTCAAAATTCACTACAAAAATCGAACTGTTCACTGCCCAAAAAATTTGAAACATTATCACGTAGAAACACAATGAAATACTTTTCATTGGCCCATTGAAAATCTAAATTATAAAGGAAATGCTTAGAATCTGGGCAAAGGAAACGTGAAATGAGAAATGAAGGAACTGACAAAAATATGAAAAGAAGACCACCTGAAAAATTACGGCATAATCAGCAGCAACAGCACAGCGTGAAAAAATTGCGCCGGCTAAAATATGCTAATGTAAACCCTAACTACTGGGTGAAAGATTGGGATGATCTGCTCATACTACCAAAAAAAAAAAAAAAATAAAAATCTTACTTGAAATGAAAATACTGATCTTTTCATCATAATGACTATGTTGTAATTTAAAGCCTTATTTTACAACAACATAAAACTCCCAGAAAACCAAAAAAAATTATTTTGTTTTCGAGAGTGTTACAGAGTAATGCTTTCACGATTATATGAACCAAAAAGTACTAAACTGAAATGGCCTAAACTGATGTAGGACTGTTCTGTTACAAGCATCGCTAATATTATCAGTATGCGTCAAAAAAAAAAAAAAATTATTACCTTCAAAACGTATTCGCAATGCAAATACATTCTCTCTGTTCCATAAATGCTGCATCTTTAAGTCCTTCCATCATATTAATACTTTCTAAAAATTGTCTTCTGCAAAATCCTCCTCCAGGATGTACAACGCTGAAACTTTTGCAAGCATACTCCATGTTATATATCGACTACTGTCCGCTCTACAATTGAGACAAAGGTACACAACTTCAGATATACCACTGTCACTGCAGTAAGCCAACTTCTTCACTGACGTCACACGCGACGTCTTCGCTCTCGTAACATGAAATTTCCTCTAGTTCTTAGCAACTGCACAAACGGCTCAAGGCCAAACGATACGTGTCTACCACAGCGAAGCCATTTCAGAGAACGCAATTTTCAATACAGTTTTCATTGAGGAACAAATTCTCTCCGTCATAAGCCCGTAAATCCAGTTTACTGGTAACACCGGCCAAACGTGTGGTCAAAATTACACTTCAACGAATTCTAATAGCATTTACGGAAATACTAGGTAACAGGATTAACGGCCATTGACCATGTAACAACTTTACAGTTGGTGATGGCGCTTCAAGATTTACAGAAATTAGTAACTACACTCCTGGAAATTGAAATAAGAAAACCGTGAATTCATTGTCCCAGGAAGGGGAAACTTTATTACACATTTCTGGGGTCAGATACATCACATGATCACACTGACAGAACCACAGGCAGATAGACACAGACAACAGAGCATGCACAATGTCGGCACTAGTACAGCGTATATCCACCTTTCGCAGCAATGCAGGCAGCTATTCTCCCATGGAGACGATCATAGAGATGCTGGATGTAGTCCTGTGGAACGGCTTGCCATGCCATTTCCACCTGGCGCCTTAGTTGGACCAGCGTTCATGCTGGATGTGCAGACCGCGTGAGACGACGCTTCATCCAGTTCCAAACATGCTCAATGGGGGACAGATCCGGAGATCTTGCTGGCCAGGGAAGTTGACTTACACCTTCTAGAGCACGTTGGGTAGCACGGGATACATGAGGACGTGCATTGTCCTGTTGGAACAGCAAGTTCCCTTGCCGGTCTAGGAATGGTAGAACGATGGGTTCGATGACGGTTTGGATGTACCGTGCACTATTCAGTATCCCCTCGACGATCACCAGAGGTGTACGGCCAGTGTAGGAGATCGCTCCCCACACCATGATGCCGGGTGTTGGCCCTGTGTGCCTCGGTCGTATGCAGTCCTGATTGTGGGGCTCACCTGCACGGCACCAAACACGCATACGACCATCATTGGCACCAAGGCAGAAGCGACTCTCATCGCTGAAGACGACACGTCTCCATTCGTCCCTTCATTCACGCCTGTCGCGACACCACTGGAGGCGGGTCTGCACGATGTTGGGGCGAGAGCGGAAGACGGCCTAACGGTGTGCGGGACCGTAGCCCAGCTTCATGGAGACGGTTGCGAATGGTCCTCGCCGATACCCCAGGAGCAACAGTGTCCCTAATTTGCTGGGAAGTGGCGGTGCGGTCCCCTACGGCACTGCGTAGGATCCTACGGTCTTGGCGTGCATTCGTGCGTCGCTGCGGTCCGGTCCCAGGTCGACGGGCACGTGCACCTTCCGCCGACCACTGGCGACAACATCGATGTACTGTGGAGACCTCACGCCCCACGTGTTGAGCAATTCGGCGGTACGTCCACCTGGCCTCCCGCATGCCCACTATACGCCCTCGCTCAAAGTCCGTCAACTGCACATACGGTTCACGTCCACGCTGTCGCGGCATGCTACCAGTGTTAAAGACTGCGATGGAGCTCCGTATGCCACGGCAAACTGGCTGACACTGACGGCGGCGGTGCACAAATGCTGCGCAGCTAGCGCCATTCGACGGCCAACACCGCGGTTCCTGGTGTGTCCGCTGTGCCGTGCGTGTGATCATTGCTTGTACAGCCCTCTCGCAGTGTCCGGAGCAAGTATGGTGGGTCTGACACACCGGTGTCAATGTGTTATTTTTTCCATTTCCAGGAGTGTACTTTGGAGATTTTTAAGCTTAAATAAAGAGAGCCTTTACAGCTCAATTGTCGAGCAAAACATCACGTCACCGTGCACGAAAGCCTGCCTATATACGGTGTCACTTACATTTATTCAAACGAGATTTGGAAGGAACCGGCTGTGTTAACCTGTTCACTGCATTCATATATAACACCAAAGCAAGCCCAGCAGCTAACTTCTGAGGTTACAGGAAAATAAACTGCGATAGTAGAAGACCAGATATGCACACGGAATCAACTAAGTCCGGTAGATGGTAACGCTAAATAATAAATGAAAAGATAATTATGACTCAGGATACCGCCGCGCTGGATTAGCCGAGCGGCCTGGAGGCGCTGCAGTCATGGACTGTGCGGCTGGTCCGGGCGGAGGTTCGAGTCCTCCCTCTGCATGTGTGTGTGTGGGTGTTTGTCCTTAGGATAATTTAGGTTAGGTAGTGTGTGAGCTTACGGACTGAGGATCTTAGCAGTTATATCTCATAAGATTTCACACACATTTGAACATTTGAGTCACTGCCGGCCGGAGTGGCCGTACGGTTCTAGGAGCTACAGTCTGGAGCAGAGCGACCGCTACGGTCGCAGGTTCGAATCCGGCCTCGCGCATGGATGTGTGTGATGTCCGTAGGTTAGTTTGATTTAATTAGTTCTAAGTTCTAGGCGACTGATGACCTCAGCAAGTAAGTCGCATAGTGCTCAGAGCCATTTGAACCATTTTTTTAATCACTCAGGGTACCAATTTGGAAAATAGTAAATGGCAAGTAATACGGACTTAATGTAATCAGCTGTTCAGCTGCCTCACCAAAATAAATTCCCTTTCCACAGATGTATGTCAAAATCGTTTGGCGAATGTCACCAGATCAACTAAAGCATATAGTGAGGTCTCTGAAAAGTAATACATTAAATAATGCATTAAATAATGGCTATCCGTCCTTATAGCCCAGAACATGGGCACGCAACAGCTCCCCGAGCAGGATCGCTTCCTTCAACCGTCGAGTTGCTTACAGTCAAGCCCCAACCGGACTAATGGCGCCAGTAACACTCCACATGCCAGGCCGCCTCCTTCCAATTACGTTGGGCCCAATTCAACGTTCCTCGGTGAACTCTAACCTCCAACTGCCCGCAACTGCCAGCAATTCAATCATCCACAGTCGAGCACATCCTTGTATCTGCGTCCTCCACTGCTTACGAACCCCCCTGTGCGACCAGACGTCCTCTGGTCTCCCAGCGAGGTGCCAGAGACGAAGACGGGCACACACAGTCAATATCGGAGCACCAATGATTTTGCGCTCGCACTGAACAGTCATAGTTTCTACAGGAATGAATACGCAAATACTTTAACGTACCTACCGTATCGCATATCGCGTTGTGTTGTATCGTATCACATCATATCGCTGTTGCTTGATGTGACTGTTGGCAGGGATCCCCTGGATGCAACCAGCGCGCTCGCTCGTTCGTTCGTTCATTACCTTGTATGTGTGCGATGGTGATAACAAAGCAACAGAAGGCGTATGTGTTCTCCGTTTCTACAGCTGCAATTCGGCTACAACTGTGTGGTGCGATTTTCGTACAGAGGGTGACCTCAGTGATACATTGGCAGTAAAGGCCATATGGTCTCCACTTTGACCATTGACGTCCCAGGTAATGGCCTCTTCTAAATGTAACTTTGTTGTAAGAGTTTGTGAAGGACTCAGTCTGCATGCCAACCGTCGCCATTTGAGACGCAACATAGGAACAGAAGTCGATACAACACTTCAGAGACGCTCGTAGAAGTATGTACTTAGGCAATGGTCTGGACGTTTGTCTTGCGCCTACTGCAGAAATTCTTGAGCATCTGTGAGAGATTCACGGAAAACTGATACTAAACATCATTGCAAAATGTATCTCACTTTTTCACTCTGCATTTGAGTGTGCGCTAATATGAAATTTCCTGGTAGATTAAAACTCTGTACGGAACCCAGGCTCAACTCAGGATCCTTGCTGTCGCGAGCAAATTCTCTATCAGCTGAGGTTCCCAAGCACGACTCAGGACTCCAACTCAAGGTGTATTTGCATATATGTAAAACATGTACCCTTCCAAAATCTGACACTTCTTTCGAATGTAAAAACTTGTAAAAACTTTGTAGTCCTGTGCGTAATGTAAAGTTTCCATCTTCACTGACGTAGAAGATGCAATCTTGTGAATTGGAATCTTTGTGAAACACACCGTACCCTCTTTGAATTGCATAATGCATTTGTAACGCAAGAGAGCATAAAAAACTGGAGAAGCCCTCCCTCTCATTTTTCACAGTGCTTTCACTCGAACAGTTTCTGACATCTCATGAGACATGCTTTCAAAGTAACTGATGTCTTTTTCTCTTTACGAGCTGAGCTGTTTGTAGTTGTAAAGCCGACCATCCTTTAAGAACGTTGTATATCAATGAAAATTGCAGAACTGGTTATAGTAACGTTAAATAATAGAACAGGAATGAAAAAGAATGTCAGAGAAGGTTGAAGAACGGTGGAAAATCTTAGATTAGTGCAGCTGGTAAGGATGTTCCTGAAAAAAACATCAAAATAGTGTGTTCAAGACGATTGTATACAATTATAAACTAAAAACTGTACAGCCGAATAACTTCTTTCGTCTGAACACTCTGTTACGCTAAACAACAACTGGACAATGATACTTTTCTACAATTACCTTGCTTAGACAGGATATTTTACAACAATAGAGAGAATTTTTGTGGTTTCTAGGCATAGTTCTCTGCCCTGTAACCTTACGTTTGCATCAGTTGTTCAAACAGAGGGGTAATGGAGCCATGGTTACCTTCGAATGGAAGTATGTAATATCTGAAGCTTGTTTTAAGTGTCCCTTTCGTTATAAAGGAAATTAACCACAATAACTTTGATGCTGTGAACTTTCTTGAAACAGCTATGAAGTGTGTCCCGAACTTGAAGATTACGGAAGTTACGTGGCTGTAGATAAATGCAGTGGATGTGTGGCTTCGTCATAATGTCATTCAACAATGGGTACTTTTTTCTCTTGCTAAAAAGAAAAGAGGAAATCAACCTCAACGTAACACTCCTGTACCAATTATGAGGTCTTTTTAGTTGTACAGAGATCTTTCTCCTCTAACGACAGATTAAAGAACGACCTGTTGGATACGTGCAAATAAAGGTAATTTTTGTATGAACATACTTTCTGAGTGAACAGTTAAATATATTTCTCTTTTGCTTTTTTAGTTTCCTGTGTGTCAGATAATAAATTCCATAAATACTTTCCATTATTTTTGCCAGTGTAATGCAAAATTAATATTCTTTTTAGATACTAATACGTTATTTTACAATGTACTTTTACAGGATATACAGCGTCCCTATATGCAAAACTACGCAGAAATTAAAATAAGTTTCTAAATATCGTAAAATAATCTGAACACAATGTGGTGTCCTATAATACCGGATCACTTGATCAAGCGTTAATTACTTTTACTTTCAGAAGAATTACGAAATTGTAGCGCACAACGTTCTCTGGGGGAGGTCTTTCTCTTGAGGATGACACCGACCAAGGTGAAAATGCTCCTGTTTTTCTGAGTGAAAACTATACAGAACTCATTACCAAAGAAATTCCTTGCACTAATTACCTACTTTATATGACCCTCAATGAATATCTTATTTCGCACAAAGCAACAGGTCAATTAATCGGGACGTTATTAAGTCAGAGCCTGGCAAAATTCCGCGCCGCCTCCTCTAAGATTCATAGAGAATTTGCAACCCCTGCGCCACTGGGTGGAGAGTAATTGTGCGGCTTATCTACAAAGGAGTGCAAAGCCGCGAGGCTCTTTAATAAGTCATGTGAGTGGGTGCAGCGCCGACGCTTAATTAGACTGACACCCTGATCGATAGGGCTGTGTGACGTCACGCGCACCTCGTGGCCCTCCCCCCCTCTCGTCTCGCGAAGTTGCTCTTTCCGTACTCACTTCGCCGAGAAAGTCATTCATCATCAGGTGATTGAGCGCCCTCTTCCTGCCGTTAAAAGCGAGGAGACTCTCCGCTTTGTGAGATTGAAAAGGCTGTAAAACCTTAGTTACATTCGTGCCTGCCGCGTTAGCACCCATGAATGACGTTTCTCCAAACAACTGATTGTGCGGTGATCGAGCAACAATAATCATCCATTCCTCGATACTGATTTACTATTGGCTACGCGATTTGGAGCATTCTTACCATTACACAAGAATAATTGAGATTTTTAGAAGCTATTAGCAACCTCAAAGCACTACCACTAATTATGATAACTTTTATGTACAGTCTGTTTTGCTGAGTTTTTCAATAGAATTTTGTTATGCAGCATTTGCTGTTGGTACGAACCTCCCTTCCGCACTCAGACCGAGTTCTTATACACCTAATTTAGGGGGCCAGAAACCAATATTGTTTGATAGTGATATTCTTGTAGTGTAATTCTGATTTGCTTAACAACTAACGAGGTTGGTTATTAGTTTAAATAGTCTTTCCTGAATTTTTTTTTAGAATACCAACATCAGAGATGCTACCATACACTTGAAACAGAATTTCCGGCATGTAGCCTACGTAAGACACCTTTCAAGAAACGGCGTCACAAAACCACCGAAAGCCACTGTAGCGAGAATTTATTTATGGAGACTGAGCTTTAAGCAAGTAACCGTATCCGGTTCACGGATTAACTTTACATCAAGTTAAGGGAAGTCTTTGGTGTCAAGTACAGAATTAATGTCCTTACTGAGTACATGTGGAACACAATACTGTGTATGTTTTACAGCATTAATTCATTTCTGGTAACCGGTTTTCAGTTCACGAGGCAAACATCTGACTTGAACTTACTAAATAGTCATTCCTTTCACCATGTGAGTCGCCATATTATTTTTACGACAACTGTTAGATCAATATTTGTCGTCTTGAGATCCAAGTAGATTATGATGTGTAGTTCCACGTGGATATGATGAGTTGCTTAACGGAACAATATAGATCTGAAGACAATCAAATACTGAGCGACACGATCACAAAAATAGATGTGCATCTGACACGATGAAAAAATGGAAAAATTTAATTACTTTAATCAGACTTAAATTTTATTTTCTTACAGTAATAATTCTGTCTTCTAGTATGGTGATTTATCTGACGCTGGCCTTTATCTACCTCCTAGTTACATCCAAATCGACTGTCACAATTGCTCTCTGAGCGCCCGTTATCTCTTGAATGTTTTTCACATAAACGCTCACTGCTCCTAGTCAAAACATGGATTACAAACTGATTTTAATCCTTCCTTTTGAGCCATAAATAGCACACTATACCAAATGAATTCTTTGCCGTTTTCCATCCTGCCATTGCCTTCAGTTTCCATTAAAACGAAAACTCACTTTGTGTGGATCCATTATTTATCCACACAGTTTTCTTCCCGTTGTGTTCGTTGACTTTATTGTATACCTATTACGAAGTGACATGACTTTCAGACCTACTTTTCAACTGGCTGTATGAAGTTTTTCCGTTTTTCGTTGTAGCTTATTTAACCAGAGATAAACAATACCTTAGATTGATCAGCATAACAAAGGAATTTCGGGAAGATTCATTAATCCGTATTTACCCGTTCCTCCACTTAATCGACCTGACATATTCGTCTAGTATAGCTGACATTAGTTTTGATGGTTTGTAACTTGCGTAACTGACTCTTATTTCGATTCCTGGTGTATGTTCTGTTGTGAAGTAACATAGGGATTGGGTTATTGTTGATATTGATTTTCTTTGATTGGTCTTGAGCATAATTTTCCAAATCATGCGTCGCGCTATATCCAGTTCTAAAGCTAGTTTCTTCCACGGCACTATTAACTCCAGTATCTCCTCTCTCTCTCTCTCTCTCTCTCTCTCTCTCTCTCTCTCTCTCTCTTCTCCCTCCCCCTCCCCCTCCCTCCCGCTCCCCCTCGCCCCCCCCCCTCTCTCTCTCTCTCTCTCTCTCTCTCTCTCTCTCTCTCTCTAGGTCTTTAGTTTCTTTCTTCTTTCTGTTTCACTCTTCGTGAAGTAGAACATTCACCATTCACATTACCGTTCCAGATTTCGGCGATCTTAGCCTTTGACAGATATTCAGCGAGTAGTTTTGGGACCTCCTCAGGCTCCTTTTTTCTTCAGATTTAGCTATATTTATAGAAATGCTGCCGTCTCCATATGTCTTTCATTTATTTACACCTCGAAACGGCTTCATACACAAATTCTGGTATTACATTTTGAACGACATTATGTGCGTATTAACCATCCATGTGTCAGATTCATATCTTGAATTGTACTAGAGAGATTGAATAGTTTTTTCTCTGTTGTTCCATAAAGTGACTTTCCTCATCTCAAGTGATGAAATTTGGTCTCTAACCAACGTTTTCTCTTTAGGATTTCCTAATTTCTTATTTACAATTGTTTCTCTTTTAATTCTATTGTCTCAATTCTTGAAGACAGGAACCAACAGTTTCATTTAATTCGGCAGTTTCGATAGTGTTTCTATTATGGTTTGTCTGAAATTTTTACCACGTCCCTTTCAGATTTTCTTTCTTTTAGGTCGCATGATATCTGCGACTTAATTTTTGTATAAGTGTCTTGTCGGATAAATGGCACACGTTATCATGTCCGTTTAGTCTACCTTTTATAAAGTGTTGAAATGTAAATGTGTTACATAAGTCCACTACTGAACAAATTTTGATGATTTACGTCTATGATCTAACGTCTAATGAAGCTGTTCCCATCTAGATTTGCATCTACTTCTTCATCATCTAACGAGTCTACTTTTACTTGAAATTTTGAAGTAATGAAGGACGATCACAGTCTGTGCTAATACATAGATTTAAAAAAAAAAACCATGATTTTTAACTTGGCCATTTTCGCCAGTTGGCGACTATGCTATCAGAAACACAGTGCAAACTCGGATTGGGAGAAGTTATTGGGCCTAGTCCTTTACAAAAGAACCATGAAGACTACTGCCTTAAGTGACTTAAGGAAACTACGAAAAACGTAAGTGAGGCTGGCTATGTACAAAGGTTGGATCTCAACACTAAAAGTATCACATCGGGATGTCTTATGCACCAGCAGAAATACCTTATAAGGGAAAAATATTTTACATGAAATCGAATCACTTTCCTATTGGTGGCGTATAAGCACGCTCAGAACTCTACAGCGAAGCGTGACATTTAACACAAAATAATGTTAAGTACACAAGAAACATTATTTTCTTAAGCCGTAAAATAGGTTACATTATTGTTGGGAAAGTAGATGAATGGTTTTGTTTATTACTATTGAAAAGAGAATGTATAAATTATGTGAAGTTCCAAAACATTTATGCTCTCAGATTAGGGGTCCTACCATAATTTATTGTTTGTGAATTGCAGATTAAAGCTGAAGGCATTGCAGAATGATAGAAAATTGAGGAGATGGGACCTGGATAAATTAATAGAACCAGAGCTTGTTTAAAAGGTAGCATTAATCAACGAATGACTGAAACATGGGAATGGAATACAACAGAAAACGAATGGATAGCTTCCAGACAAAATAGTGAAGGCAGAAGAGGATTAAATAGGCAGACCGACAGGGCTCAGTAAAAATCATTGCGTAACTAGGGAGATACTGCATTAATTCACAAGAGGAGAAAATATTTTTAAAAATGCAAAAAATGAAACAAGGAAAAGGAAATAATAAAGAAGCAGAGGTTGGTAGTGTGTGCAAAATGGCAAAGCAGCTATGGAAAAGTTTTAGAAGGCTGCATTACAGAGTAAAGATAGAAGATACTGTCTCTTGTTAAGTCAGAGAGAGCTTTGGCGAAAAGAGGAGGCACTGTATCATTATCAGAAGCTTCAAGCACAAGCCACTGACATGCAAGGAAGGGAAAGATGAAAGGAGTGTTCAGAAGGCCTGTACAAGGAAAATAAAAGACAATATATTAGAAAGATAAAAGGAGTAAATGAAGATTAGATGGGTAGTTCGATTCTACGAGAAGGATTTGACAAAGCACCGAAAGGCGTAAATCGAAACAAGGCCTGTGGAGTGGACAACATTCCCTCTGGACTATTAAGATCTTTGGGAGGACCAACAAAGTTACGAGTGTCCAATGTATAGAAACAGTAGTAGTAATAGTAGTTTTATTCACCTGCAGATCTCTTTTTACAAGGATATAAGACAAGTCAACGTATTTACAAGTTTAGACCAATTTAAAATAAGTAAATTCGTAAACACATACATTTACAGACCTCTAGTTAGAGTTTTATTCCTGGCATACAACACTTTTCTTACAAATAACTTATAAAATACACTGCTCACTCACATCTCAACACTTCACTCACTACACACACACACACACACACACACACACACACACACACACACACACTGGCTATCTCTGTGCCATTTTCCGTACTGCTATCTTAAAAAAACTGAGTCAGCATCCATCTATAATGAGTGAGATGTTGAGCACAGAAAGAGGAAGAGGTGTTAGTATTGTGTAATGCATAGCTTGGGAGTAAGTTTATCTAGAAACGGAAAAGATAAGAAAAGAAGTAGAGTGAAGGTGTTGTGTGTAATGATGGATGTTTTATAATCATTATTATTATTTATTTGTTTAACTTTCTTTTACCATGCCCCTACTCTGTTTTATCTAAGTAATCCTTCAATGTATAAAATGTATTGCATAATAGGTATATTTTATCTTCCTTTTTAAATAAGTGTATTTTTGCATTTTTTAAATATCTTTTGGTAATCTGTTGTACAGTTTTATTCCGTGGTAGAAAATGCTGGTTTAAGTTTTATGTTTATTTTTTCTTAGTAAATGTAAGTTTAGTCTGCCTCTTGTTCCATGGTCATGGACAGAATTGTTTGTGCAGTAATTACCAATGTCATTTTTTATGTGTTCAACTGAATGGTAAATGTATTCACATGGAGCAATTAAAATCCCCAGTGTTTGGAATATATCTTTACAATGAGCTCGATATCCAATTTTGATTATGATTCTTATGGCTTTTTTCTGCAGTTTGAAAACTATGTTCATATTTCGTGCGTTTGTTTCCCAAAAAGAAATGCCATAGCTAAGAACTGAGTGTACAAATGAATAGTATATAACTAAAAGACACTGCAATTTACACAATGATGATAAGATTCTAAGGACGTAGCATGCTGATGACATTCTGTTGGCAACTACCATTGTGTGTTCACACCACTTTAATTGAAAATCAATATTAGTTCATATAAATTTTGCATTTGTCACACAGTCGATAGAGGTGTCATCAACATTTAATTTAACGTTGTCATTTTCCCTCTTGAAATTGAAAATCATGGCATTATTTTTCTTCATGTTCAATGCTACTTTATTGCTTATTGAACAATCATAAACTTTCCTGAGAGCTTCATTTGCTTTCTCTGCATGGAGCTCTCTTCTTTTCTCAGTGACTATGATATTGTTGTCATTTAAAGAAGATCTTCCCCGTTAGAAGCGTTCTATCCATTCGAAGATCTTGCTGGAGATTAACAACTGCCACCATGCTGCACTTTCATTCGTCGAGTATTTCCGAAGGGTTTAACACCTTTCACAAACAAAAAGCGACCCTTTTGTGCAGATCGACATCGGCTGGTTGGTTGGTTTATTGGTTGGTGCGTTAAGGCGCAAAACTCCTAAAGTCATAAGCGCCCGTACTATAGCTTAAGAAAAAACAAGTACTACATAAAACAACCTGAGGTGAAGAAGGCAAAAACCCAATCAAGCAAATTTAAAAGAGGAGCAGCTAAGGACATGGTTGTCCCTAGCGAAAATCCCTCAAAAGTACGCTGAGATGCCGGAGGTCCTCGCCCCTGCAAATAAAACGTAAGAAACTATAGACAGAACGCGTGTCATCCGCTAAAACATATGACAAAGTAGATGGCAAACGCAGACGCAAACATAAACAGTTAAAAACTGGACACCGGATCAGAGACTGGCGCACCGTCAACGGATGAGAGCAGTAGGCAAAGAGTGAGGCAGGGCCGCCACTTAATAAATGGCGGTGACTAAACCAACAGTGCTTTATACACAGCCAGGTAAAATGACCTCCTGGCGACCTGAGGGCCGAGATGAAGTCTACCATACTATTGGGAGACGTTTAATATTCAGGAGGTTGTTTCTCTGGAACGAAGACCACTGTGAACACATGCGGACACACGACGACACGAAGGTCATCCGGTGGAACAGAATGACTAGCATGGCGTGGGAGGAGGGCTGTAGCCTCTGCAGCAGCAACAGCAGCAGCAGCCTCGTTCTCGGGCACGCCGACGTGCCCAGGAATCCACAGGAACACCACGTTGGCTCCCACCCACAGTAAGCGAGTGAAGGCAGTTAGCCGGCCGCGGTGATGTCGCGGTTCTAGGCGCTCAGTCCGGAACCGCACGACTGCTACGGTCGCAGGTTCGAATCCTGCCTCGGGCATGGATGTGTGTGATGTCCTTACTTTAGTTAGGTTTAAGTAGTTCTAAGTTCTAGGGGACTGATGACCTCAGAAGTTAAGTCCCATAGTGCTCAGAGCCATTGGAACCATTTTTGAAGGCAGTCATGGAACCGGTGTGCTAAAGGGGGGACTGAGTACAGCGCGCGATGGGTCTGAGAGCACCGAGAGAATCTGATCAGATAACACAATGTGGAAGTCCGGGTTGCCGGCTGTACCGGGTGGTCTGATGAAGGGCGCAGATTTCCCGGGAAAAAAATTGAGCACTGGTCAAGAAGCCGATATTAAAAAGGATCGTCGCCAAGTACAAAGGTACACCGAACACCATGGTCGTTCTTCGAACCGTCTGTGTATACGGAGACACTGTCTCCAAGCCGCGTGCGAGAGAAACTCGCTGCGATACACCTGGCCAAGAGTAGTGTTCCTAATAAGCGAATGGAGTCCGAAACGAAGACACCTCGGTACGAAGCAAGGGCGGTAAAGAGCTCGCAGCGAGCGTAAAGCAAAGCTAACGAAGCAGCCAAACGAAAGCGAACTGCGGTAGGCAACAGAGAAGACGAGCGCAGCCTATACTGGCGGTCAAGAGAATCGTCAAAAAAGGGAGTATAGGGGACAGACTTTGCAGCTACCATGGTTTCACGGCCTGCTACAATACAATCAATCTGAGCAGCCGTCTTTGGTCGTTTGCAGATAACGCTGTTGCTGATCGACTAATAAAATCATCAGAAGATCAAAACAAACTGCAAAACGATTTAGAAAAGATATCTGAACGGTTATAAAAGTGGCAGTTCACCCTAAATAGCGAAAAGTGTGACGTCATCCATATGAGTGCTAAAAGGAACTCTTTAAACTTCGATTACACGGCAAAACAGTCTAATAAAAAGCAGTAAATTCAGCTAAATACCTAGGTATTACAATTACGAACAACTTATATTGGAAGAAACACAGAAAATGTTGTGGGGAAGGCTAACCAAAGACAGCGTTTTATTGGCAGGACACTTAGAAAATGTAACAGACCTACTAAGGAGACTGCCTACACTCCGCTTTTCCGTTCTCTTTTAGATTGCTTCTGTGCGGTGTGGGATCATTACGAGATAGAACTGAAGGAGTGTATCGAAAAAGTTCAAAGAAAGGCAGCACGTTTCGTATTATCGCAAAATATGGTACAGGATATGAGCTGGACATCATTAAAAGAAAGTCGTTCTTCGTTGCGACGGATTCTTCTCACGAAACTCCAATCACCAGCTTTCTCCTCCGAATGCGAAAATATTTTGTTGACACCGACCTACATAGGGAGGAACGATCACCAAGATAAAATAAGGGAAGTCAGAGCTCGTATGGAAAGATATAGGTGTTCATAGTTTCCGCGCGCTTTATGAGATTGGAATAACAGAATTGTGAAGGTGGTTCGATGAACCCCCTGGCATGCACTTGATTGTGATTTGCGGAGTATCCACGTAGATATAGATGTACTAACACGGGAATAGGAGCGAGAAGTGGTACACACCTGTTGCAGAGAACAATACTTCAGCCCTGCATACTAACAGTGTTACCAAGTCCTTCGGCGAGAAATTGCGAAAGTCAATTTACATTTTACATCCCGTCTTACATCTTTGCAACCGCGTGCTCTGACTACCGTTTCCATTACTTTTGCTGTAAAAGCACACAGAAAGTACCGTTATAGATGTTTTGTTGAGTGCGCATCCATCGTTATTTTTTGCGGTATCACTAAGTAAACCGTACCAAATTCACCAGGGAACACACACACACACACACACACACACACACACACACACACAAAGATTCCTTCCACTCACACTCGAAGTACGAACGTTGCACGTTATATGCATATGACAGAATTACGTTCCGTTCGTTGACGCATAAGGCAAGTACACCACCAGCGTGACTCCGGACAACTGCTTTCCGCAGCGGTACCGTCCTGCACCAGCTAAATCTCCGGAGAACGCCTCGTCCACTGCCACAAAGTTTCAAAGGCAAGCCGACTGAACAGTAAAGCAATGAGCCGTGTCTCTAATATGTGAACGCTGTGCGGAATGCAATATATCGACTGCGCCAGAGCGCGGCAACATCCCATGCTGTACACCAGCAACGGTAATTCCTCATCGGCGAGGCCAAAGGCCGATACAGGCGCGCAGACATCAGCAGCGTGATGCGTCACGCGTCATCACACGTCAGCAGCCGGACGTCGCTTCAATAGCCACGAGCGCCATCAGTCACCTGATCCGTAGCGGGCATTATTACTCGCTAAAGCATTCCTGACGTTAATTTTGGACTGCCTCACTACTGTACGTGCAACGCAGGGGCCGAACCCAGCGTGCTGCGGGAAACTGTATAATGTCGCATTCTCTGCAGTCGTCCCCCTGATTTATCAGCTGGTCTACAGTTTCTGCTCGGGTGACCTTGCAAAGAGGTCGAAAGGTGGCTGACTTTTCTGCTGTCATAATTCTGTGTAAGTCATGGGTCACAAATATGAGTTAAATTGTATATTTCTTGACTTCTCTAGCTTTCTAATATCGGTTTCACATTACCTTTACAATTAGACACTTTACACACTTTGGAACTACGTTAGAGACATCGGTCAGAGAGGTTACCTTGGACATAATAGAGTAAGATTGTGGTAGTAGCAACAGGATCGTAATGTACACTACTGGCCATTAAAATTGCTACACCAAGAAGAAATGCAGATGATAAACGGTTATTCATTGGAAAAATATATTATACTAGACTGCCACGTGATTAAATTTTCACGCAATTTAGGTGCATAGAACCTAAGAAATCAGTACCCAGAACAACCTCCTCTGGCCGTAATAACAGCCTTGATACGCCTCGGCATTGAGTCAAACAGAGCTTGGATGGCATGTACAGGTACAGCTGCCCATGCAGCTTCATTACGATATCACAGTTCATAAAGAGTATTGTGACGAGCCAGTTCCTCGGCCACCATTGACCAGACGTGTTCAGCTGGTGAGAGATCTGGAGAATGTTCTGGCCAGGGCAGCAGTCGAACATTTTCTGTATCCAGAAAGGCCCGTAGAGGACCTGCAATATGAGGTCGTGCATTATCCTACTGAAATGTAGGTTCAAATGGTTCCGATGGCTCTGAGCACTATGGGACTTAACTTCTGAGGTCATCAGTCCCCTGGAACTTAGAACTACTTAAACCTAACTAACCTAAGGACATCACACACATCCATGTCTGAGGCAGGATTCGAACATGCGACCGTAGCTATCGCGCGGTTCCAGACTGTGGCGCCTGGAACCTCTCGGTCACCCCGGCCAGAATAGAATGAAGGGTAGAGCCACAGATCGTAATATATCTGTAATGAAACGTCCACTGTTCAAAGTGCCGTCAATGGGAACAAGAGGTGATCGAGACGTGTAACCAATGGCACCCCACACCATCACGCCTGGTGATACGCCAGTACGGCGATGACGAATACACGCTTCCAATGTGCGTGAACCGCGATGTCGCCAAACACGGATGCCACCATCATGATGCTGTAAACAGAGCCTGGATTCATCCGAAAAAATGACGTTTTGCCATTCGTGCACCCAGGTTCGTCGTTAAGTACACCATCGCAGGCGCTCCTGTCTCTGACGCAGCGTCAAAGGTAACCTCAGCCATGGTCTCCGAGCTCATGTTCCATGCTGCTGTGAACGTCGTCGAAATGTTCGTGCAGATGGTTGTTGTCTTGCAAACGTCCCCATCTGTTGCCTCAGGGATCGAGACGTGGCTGCACGATCCGTTACAACCATGCGGAAAACATGCCTGTCATGTCGACTGCTAGTGATATCAGGCCATTAGGATCCAGCACGGCGTTCCGTATTATCCTCCTGATCCCACAGATTCCATATTCTGCTGACAGTCAACGGATCTCGACCAACGCGAGCAGCAATGTCGCGATACGATAAGCCGCAATCGCGATATGCTACAATCAGACATTTATCAAAGTCGGAAACGTGATGGTACGCACTCCTCCTAGTTACTCGAGGCATCACAACAACGTTTCACCAGGCAACGCCGGTCAAATACTGTTTCTGTATGAGAAATCGATTGGAAAATTTCCTCATGTCAGCAAGTTGTAGGTGTTGCCGCCGGCGCCAACCTTGTGTTAATGATCTGAAAGGCTAATCATTTGTATATCACAGCATCTTCCTCCTGTCGGTTAAATTTTGCATCTGTAGCACGTCATCTTGTTTGTGTAGCAATTTTAATGGCCAGTAGTTTAATATATGTTAAAAGATACTTTCAAGGTCAGACGAACCGGCTTTGCACTCTGCTCTTCGCAATGGTGTATCAGCAGCAAATGCTTAGAGAACTGTGCTCAAAGCTCTGATTGATGATGGTGTATAAACTGGACCGGTCATATGCTCTGCAAGATGCTGAGGTGACTCAAGGTGTCTGTCGTCTGGGTTCCCAAAAAGGTGGAAATTGCATGGGGAGAGATGGGGATCGTATGGAGAATGTGTAAGGGGGGCGAGCCCACATGTTGAGGAGGTTGTTTCGAATAGGCCGCGGAAGTTTCCTGGCGACGCCCTTAACATCCTCTATACAGTTCCGATCTCTTCCCACGCGATTTCCCTATTTTTTGTGTCCATAGAGAAAGACATTCGTGGCTGTCGATTTGATCCGGACGAAGAGGCCTGGGCAACATCATGATCCCGTAGGCAACCGCAAACATATTCCCTTGGAGGTAATGATCATGTTGCCTCACGGTGGAATAAATGTATTAACAATTACGGCCATTATTTTTGAAATAATGTTTTACTTAGTTTTTATGGTTCCACATCTCACTCGGTGAAAATGGAACCATTAAAGGATTACTTGGCTGTCCTTCCGTCTGCCTGTCTGTTACAAACCATCTTTTTTCAGGAACAGGACACATATAACGTTAAAGTCTATGGTCCCTTGCCGAAGTGCAATCAAAAGATACGGCTGCTTATATAGCATTTCGCAAGCTCACTAATGAAAGCTTTGGGGTACTTCAAGTTGGCCTTGAATCATGAAATTCTGCGTGAAGCAGGAGCTCACAGTACAACCAGAGCAAAATTCCGATAACTGTAAATTTATAACTATATCACAACAAAAATTCCCATTTTTTATCTCATTCCTTGTCTGTTCTAGCGCCTGTTAACACCCATTTTTCTCAGGAACGGGTAGCTGTATCAAGTTAAACTTCATCACACAATCTGGGAATATCTGTTTCACACACAAACATTGCTACGAGTAGCAATCTACCCTAGATATCTGATGAGGATAAATTACGAAACGCGTCAAATGAGCAATAAAGTCGCTCCTTGCCTGGTATTTGACTTTTCTCGTTGCGACCCACTCAGCCTGAATGGAGAACTACTGATTATTATGACAATGGTAGCATATGTCCTGCATGACTGTTGCATTAATACAGGGTGACAATTATTGAGCTATAAGAAATAAAATGGTCATAACTTCTGAATGGTTTGCGTTAAGACGTTCAAACTGTACGGATGTTGGCGGGCATGATGGGAATTAGTATTTCGGCTTAGCGACGAAGACCACATTCATTTGGATGTGTTCTTCAGTAATCAAAATTGGTGCATTTGGGGGAATGAGATAGAGAAGTCTCTTCACCCTCAATGGTTTACTGTGTGGTGTGCAATGTCCAGTCACGGAATAATCGTTGCGATATTCCTGGATTGCACGGTGACTACCGAACGGTACCTGAAGGTTTCGGAAGGTGATTTCATTCCCATTATCAACAGCAACCCTGATTTCGACCAGATGTGGTTCGTGCAAGACGGTGCTCGACCCCATCAGAGCAGGAGAGTGATGTCCTGGAGGAACACTTTGAGGACCGCAAAAAATGGTTCAAATGGCTCTGAGCACTATGGGACTTAACATCTGAGGTCATCAGTCCTCTAGAACTTAGAACTACTTAAACCTAACTAACCTAAGGACATCACACACATCCATGACCTAGGCAGGATTCGAACCTGCGACCGTAGCGGTCGCACTGTTCCGGACTGAAGCGCCTACTACCGCTCGGCCACACCGGCCTGCCTGGGAACCCCATTCTGTGTCAGGGGTACACAGAGGCCACTGGCCATGGCCTGGATTGGCCGCCATATTCTCCGGATATGAACACATGCAATTCATTTTCATGGAACTATATTAAAGTCAAGGTGTACAGCAATAAACCCCAAACCATTGCTGAGCTGAAATCAGCCATTCAGGAGGTCATTGTCTGGATAGATGTTCCGACACTCCATTAGTTCTTGGAGAATTTCTCTACTCGTCTGAGCCGTATCATCGTCAGTGATGGCAAGCATATTGAATATGTCATAACCTAAATCCGTTTATCTGTTGTGACGTTTACATGTTGAATAAAGTGTGTGCACTTCGTAGATTGTAAATAATGGATTTATTTTTCATATAGTTCACTAATTGTCACTCTGCATGGTTGAAATGAAACCATTCTCAAAGATAATGGAATTCCTGAGATCGCTATCATGTAAATGGTGATAACGGCAGATGTTCTCGAGATTCTCGATTCT
Organism: Schistocerca gregaria; assembly: GCF_023897955.1. NCBI lineage: Eukaryota > Metazoa > Arthropoda > Insecta > Orthoptera > Acrididae > Schistocerca > Schistocerca gregaria. The sequence continues at coordinate 348,889,655 of NC_064922.1, read as the reverse complement.
CGGAACGGATGAATTGTTGATACACATAAGGAAGTTTGAATGAAACCTTCAGCGCGGTGTCCTACTCACACTTCGCCTATTTTGTTTTCCATTTGTCTCGTTTTCGTCTGTCTGTCTCTTATAATTAATATTTGCAATCGGGACAAATAAATTTCTAACTCTTTTTTAGAAATTTATAAAACTAAGTAAGATTACTTTTCTTCATCCCCCGGGTACCTTCCGGTGTAATTTACGTACCCGCCGCTGCTGTGTTTTGGGTGCTTCACTTTTCCCGGCAGGCAGCGCACTAGTATGTAAGTCAGGAGGGGAGTTGAAAACTTGTTTTTAACAGTTAGTGTAAATAATGTGATGTATAACTTCGGAAATTCGGTGAAGCACGGTACATTGGAGGCTCGTAAAGGCAGGAAATTGTAGCGAAATGCAGAAAAGCGCACAGAAGCTCGGCACATGGTGCAGTGATTGGAAAATTCATCCTAAAAATAATTTAATGTAGCGTATTTCCTGTAAATTGATACAACTAACTGTTTCCTTTTGATTACCTGATCTGTGGCCAGTCTCTGGGAACGACGGTAATACTGGTAATACTCCGTGTATCTAGGAGTGAACTAAACTGGACCAACCAAAAAAGTGTAGGAACCGGATGCCATGCTTAGCTCAGTCCGTGAATCATAGCGACAGCTGTTCACACGTGAAAAGGTGACACTGCAAAACACTCCGACGGATGTTTGGTAAACGCTTGCCAGTGCAGGACCATGATCAGGTGGGGTTACTTGAAGAGACCAAGAAAATTCGCAGAAGAGCGGCGTGTTTAAAAACAAGTTCTTGCATCAACGTCATAAATGTCACCGAGATCCACTTCCAACTACAGCGGATGTATGGAGTGTGTCACGGAGAGGTCCGTTCTTAAAATTCCGATATAGTTTGCTCCAAGAAAAAAAAGAGATGGCGTATCACTTAGCGGAACTTCCCGCGAAATGAAAAATGTGTGCCTAGACAGGACCCGAACCCGGAAGCTGGCCTCTCGCTGACCATGGTCCCCAGCTGAGCTATCCATTGATTAACGTCCACAGAAATTTATCCAGGGCGAGGCTGGTAAAATTCTAAAATTTGCATTCGTGATATAGGTGAGATAGGAAGTTTCAAGACGTGTCTTGCCACAAGAATCTTAGAGGTGACACAAATTGACTGAACGAGAGGTTTAGTGGAATCACGGGAAGTAACTTCTAGATCTCAAAAAGAAAACACTCTTTGTTGCAAAATAATGATCGTTCAGTAATGGGTTCCACCCTTTTTGGATATCAGATTATCTACAAAGGAGGGGAATGAAGAAAACTATTAACAGTTAAAGGGGCCATGTGTCTCTCAGACACTTCTACAGTGAGAAAATATCTAATTTAAAAATCGTCGTAAGGAAAAACGTACGTAGTGTTCTGCAAATAAACATTCATCAAATCGTGCGTGGCAGGGAACACCAACATCCACGAACGTAAAAAGGCAGAGAATGGAACAAGCTTACAAATCTATACGAATGCCATCTGCATAGACAGTGGCAGTTTCCTCACCACTGACATATAATCATACATGTCGAACTGGTGGAAAACTGTACGCCGCGTGAATTTAGTGAGAGACACTTCATCTAAATGTCTCGAGCAGGTGCAACATAAAAATTACAGTATTAAAGATATAATGAACAATTATAAATCACAACAATAATAGGTGCAACATAAAAATTGCAGTATTTAAGATATAATGAACAATTATAATGCACAATAACAATAAAAAATACAAACATTTGATGGAATTATAAATAAAAGCAGAAAAAATGAGTAAATGCGAAACACACTGATACACAGTTTGGATAAATGCCTTACAATTAGTAGCGGCCAGCGTATGTACTAATATGTGCAGTCAGATGAGATAAGAAACAATTTTCCGGTAAAAAATAATTTTAAGGAGGATAAAATGTAAATAAACGAATATGAAAAATCCAGAACAAAAATACATAGTCTCCAACAAGTGGGGAAGAGTATATATATATTCGCAGGCTTTGGCTTTGTATTTTTACTCTGAATTTTGCATATTTGTTTAATTTTAATCCTCCTTACAATTATTTTTCTACCATATAATTAAATCTTACCTCATCTGGACGTACTAGTCCACACGTTGCCCGCTACTAATTGTAAAGCAGCACTCTTTCCATTTATCCAAACAGCATAACAGTATGTTTCGCATTTACTCATCTTTTCTGCTTTCGTTTGTAATCCCTTTTATACCGTTGCAGATTATACAGGGTGTTTCAAAAAGATACGGCCAAACTTTCAGGAAACATTCCTCACACACATGTAAGCGTTTCCGGACACATGTCGACATAATATATTTTCTTTCTTTGTGTGTGAGGAATGTTTCCTGAAAGTTTGGCCGTACCTTTTTGCAACACCCTGTATATTTTTGTTCTACGTTGTGATCTTCATATGTTAAATGTAGCAGCCTCTACGTTTCCGCATGACCTACAGTGGGTGAAGTTTTCCCTCACTGAACTCCACACGGCGTACACTTTTCCTCCAGTACGACATCTGTCGTTTCATGTCTGTTGAGGAAAGTACTGCTTTGTATACAGATGATGCGACATTTGTATAGTAAGCGTGGTCCATTTTCTGCGCTGCTACGTCTGCGAATGCTGGTTTGTCTTATGTAAAGTTTGCAGTCTCTACTATATCTCCATTGTGTTTTCACAGGTCCACTATTTTGATACTGTTGTCACTAAGCTACGCTTCAGTTCTGTAAAAAGAATGAGGCTTGTCTCAGTAAGCCAGGAAACACCAGAAGAGTTTTAAAGTTATATCGTAAATAGAAGAAAGTTATTATAACAAGAACGGCTTCATATCCACCGCTATCAGAATTAATCTTGACAAATAAGTAAAAAAAAAAATTCGAAAGACGACAAAACTTTCACTCAAAGAAAATCTTCCCGAGCTACAAGGAACGTGTCGCCAGAAATTCACTAGCCAGAAATCAGCGTTAAATCTTCTTTTTAAAGAATCTATGATATTAGTATTTGGGTATCACCTCTTGTGCAGTTAATATGTTGAGACGATATGTCAGGTGGTGTGATTCCCTCAACTGAATAGCACTGTGACCTGATAGAAACTCTGACAATATTCAGTCAGATCTGAAGACAGCATTAAACTCAGACAATTTATCTACAGCAACCAGAAAGCCTTCATAGAAAATTCTCATACTCTGTTTTCCTCGTTGTAACTAGGAGTACTCTCTGTTTCTATAGGTGAAGATATCATAGAGATCAGAAACATAACATTTACTAAAAGCAACAACAAGCAGTAACTCATTCCACACTGCTTTAGCGATTAGAACTACAGTTTTTCTATCATGTTCCTATGGTTCAAGAATCACAGATATTAGACGCATATGTAACAAATTAGAATCGGAATTTAAAAGAGCTTTGGAGGACCTACGGTCAAATAAGGCAGAAGGGATCGATAACATTCCATCAGAATTTCTAAAATCATTAGGGGAAGTGGCAACAAAACGACTATTCACGTTGGTGTGTAGAATATATGAGTCTGGCGACATACCATCTGACTTTCGGAAAAGCATCATCCACACAATTCCGAAGACGGCAAGAGCTGACAAGTGCGAGAATTATCGCACAATCAGCTTAACAGCTCATGAATCGAAGCTGCTTACAAGAATAATATACAGAATAATGGAAAAGAAAATTGAGAATGCGCTAGGTGACGATCAGTTTGGCTTTAGGAAAAGTAAAGGCACGAGAGAGGCAATTACGACGTTACGGCTAATAATGGAAGCAAGGATAAAGAAAAATCAAGACACGGTCATAGGATTTATCGACCTGGAAAAAGCCTACGACAATATAAAATGGGGCAAGCTGTTCAAGATTCTGAAAAAAGTAGGGGTAAGCTATAGGGAGAGACGGGTAACATATAGTATGTACAACAACCAAGAGGGAATAATAAGAGTGGACGATCAAGAACGAAGTACCCGTATTAAGAAGGGAGCAAGACAAGGCTGTAGCCTTTCGCCCCTACTCTTCAATCTGTACATCGAGGAAGCAATGATGGAAATAAAAGTAAGATTCAGGAGTGGAATTAAAATACAAGGTGAAAGGATATCAATGTTAGGATTTGCTGATGACATTGCTATCCTGAGTGAAAGTGAAGAAGAATTAAATGATCTGCTGAACGGAATGAACAGTCTAATGAGTACACAGTATGGTTTGAGAGTAAATCGTAGAAAGACGAAGGTAATGAGAAGTAGTAGAAATGAGAACAGCGAGATACGTAACATCAAAATTGATGGTCACGAAGTCAATGAAGTTAAGGAATTCTGCTACCTAGGCAGTAAAATAACAAATGACGGCGGAGCAAGGAGGACATCAAAAGCAGACTCGCTATGGCAAAAAAGGCATTTCTGGCCAAGAGAAGTCTACTAATATCAAATACCGGCCTTAATTTGAGGAAGAAATTTCTGAGGATGTACGTCTGGAGTACAGCATTGTATGGTAGTGAAACATGGACTGTGGGAAAACCGGAACAGAAGAGAATAGAAGCATTTGAGATGTGGTGCTATAGACGAATGTTGAAAATTAGGTGGACTGATAAGGTAAGGAATGAGGAGGCTCTACGCAGAATCGGAGAGGAAAGGAATATGTGGAAAACACTGCTAAGGAGAAGGGACAGGATGATAGGACATTTGCTAAGACATGAGGGAATGACTTCCATGGTACTAGAGGGAGCTGTAGAGGGCAAAAACTGTAGAGGAAGACAGAGGTTGGAATACGCCAAGCAAATAATTGAGGACGTAGGTTGCAAGTGCTACTCTGAGATGAAGAGGTTAGCACAGGAAAGGAGTTCGTGGCGGGCCGCATCAAACCAGCCAGTAGACTGATGACAAAAAAAAGGTAACAAATGTGTTGTGGCATAAATAGTTGTTAATGAAGTTGGAGATGGGTGGTTAGTGGTACACGACGACTTTAATCACGTTTTGTCATGTTAACAGCACACTACCTTATCACCTCTCGGCAATATAACAATTATTGCCTAAAGTACGGCGCTGTACGCCGCCCGGTGTGGCCAAGCGGTTCTAGGCGCTACAGTCTAGAACCTGGCGCCCGCTACGGTCGCAGGTTCAAATCGTGCCTCGGGCATGGATGTGTGTGATGTCCTTAGGTTAGTTAGGTTTAAGTAATTCTAAGTTCTATGGGACTGATGACCTCAGATTTCTGCAAAATGGCAATACGCAGAAGAGTACTTTGCGCAAAAGTTTTTTCGTATAATTGAAATTTCATGTGGTATGTGTAGTCAAGAAATTCCGGCAGTGAGAATCTTTCTTGTCTTTCCAAGTCGTTCACGGGCCACTTGGTCGTCTACGGGCAGATGCAGGATTGATAGGGAAACATCCTGTGCCGGACCGGTACTCGAACCTCTGCCCTCTGACTTTCCTGGGCAAATGCTCTATCGGTTGAGCCACACAAGCACTATTGACGGCCCACCCTCAAGCTACAAAAAGTGAGACGTGCTTGGAAAGCTCAGTTGGTCGAGCCCTTGCCAGCCAAAGGTAAAGGTCCTAGGTTCGATTCCCGGTCCAGCTCACATTTTCAATCTGCCAGGCAGCATCATATAATCTTACACTCAGCCAAAGAGAGAAAATTCTTTCATGACTCATAATAATGTCACCAGTATAAGATCAATTTTTTGGTTTGGAGATAAGATAGAATATTTCCTGACGCGAGCGTAGTTGTTCGCAAAACAATTTTACATTGGGGCAAACTTAAATTAGAAGCATTTTGATGAACCATTTCCAGCGCAATAAAAGATAGCACACAGTTCCATTCACAAAAATTGTAGATGACCCAGTATAACCAGCGTACAAACCAGACCTAAACTGATTCTAACCACCGTCTTGCCTCCATCTTATAGTTCATTTCTCACTGTAATTGTGTTTCCAACACATTTATAATGTCACAAATAAATGTGTCATTTCGTTAAAAAAAAACACTGCCTCTGTACTAGCTTCGATACCTCGGTTTGTAAGAGAGGTACGAGAATTACCCATGTAACGCACATATGTTTTCCTCTACGTGCTGTCGTTTCACGACACCCTCGCTCCTATAGCGTGAACCGTTCACGAAATTAAAGGGCTGTTAGATCTCTACTCACCCCGTACTAACCTGTAAAATATTTACCAAAATGAAATAGGAAACAAAATTTTGTCTGATGGTTCGTTTTTAAACTGCATTAATTCTGTATAGAATTTGAGCCTCATTTATCAACATATTTCTTTACAACAGAATGATTTTACTCTCATGAACATGTGAGAAATCATGTACAGATGGTTGAGCCGTTCGTTGTTCGTGTTCATGCCGTTTACTACTTGTCATTTTGTTTTTACGGTACTACCGCCTCCTTTTTTATTTTATTTGAATTACTGGCGTCACTAAGTTGCTGGCTTGCCTGCCCGCGAGTGGCAGCAGCAGCGCTTCTCGATAACATCACTGTCATATTATCTTTGCTGCGACGGCTAGTGTTTCCGGGTCGTTGTATGTCCGGAGTTACGCCACGGCGCAGCAGCAGTGAGGTCCGGACAGCCATGATTCTCCCGACCGTTGCTGAAACACATGACTTGAGTTGCGACGGCCTTGCTTGCCCAATCGGTCGGTCGTCTGATCAGACGACATGTATTTGGTCACCGACCGCCTATCGTTTCTCTCTCTCTCTATGTGTGTGTGTGTGTGTGTGTGTGTGTGTGTGTGTGTGTGTGTGTGTGTGTATGTCGACTTCTGATTAGTCTGTGTTGTTGTTCAGTGATTGATTTTACTATTGTTCTTTTTCCTTGTGGAGGTCTTTTCGTGGAAGTGTCTGTAGTTTGTATCATGTCCGCTGGGCAGTGATTGAAATGCTGTCTGCGGCTTGTCTGCGTACAGCGGTCGGTCGGCTGGGGCAGAGTAGCGAGGAAGTCTCCATGGCGCATAGTGAGGCAGAAGCCCCTGGCGACGTGCATGTGCGGCTGTAGTTGCGAAGCGCCTCTTGCGAGGGTTGCGAAGTACGTCGCCGGCCGATCCTGGACACTTAAGTTCAGTGCTCACTTAGCCTACTATCAAGGCTCAACTGCTATCACATCTCTTCGTTTGATCCTAGTTGTCACTTTCTGGGACATTCCCGCGAGCAACAACGTGCGTGCATTGAAGTCGGCTGGAATTGCAGCCGTTTCCTGTGTGGTGTGTAACTTAATTTAATGCACTCCTTCATTAATGAAGTGTACCAGCGCTACCTACTGCCTTGTGGCCGTTGACGTTCCGGTTGCCTGCCTTCGTCGTTGACGCAGTTTTCGGCAGTGTATTTTCCTCGTCGTGTTGTGCTGTCAAGCATGACGTGTAGTTCGACAGCTGCGGTGTTGCTCGTAGTTTTGGGCGTTTATTCTGACTTGGCTGGATTGGGCACCAGTATCCAGAACGCTGTGCTATTGACATCTTGTTGTCTATTGTCTTGTTGTGCTATCGACATCTTTTGCTGGTCGGGTGGAACATAACTGATCTTCTTGGTTGGTTAGTCAGCTGGCTTTCGGTTGGGTTGCCTCCCGATTAAGAGGTTGTTGGTCTGGTTACCTGTCTCATGTAAACGTGCGTTATTGTTACCTTCCCAGGCCAACCCTTGGAACCTTCTGAGCGCCGCTCCTTGTGTTTTACATAGTGATCTCGTTTTTAGTCTGAAGTACTCAGTGTGGCCTTAAGCCACGTTTTAACCTTTCTTAAATTAAAAATTCAAAATCCTTGTCTTGCCCTTAAAGAGGAGGAGGAGATTAGTGTTTAACGTCCCGTCGACAACGAGGTCATTAGAGACGGAGCGCAAGCTCGGGTGAGGGAAGGATGGGGAAGGAAATCGGCCGTGCCCTTTCAAAGGAACCATCCCGGCATTTGCCTAAAGCGATTTAGGGAAATCACGGAAAACGTAAATCAGGATGGCCGGAGACGGGATTGAACCGTCGTCCTCCCGAATGCGAGTCCAGTGTGCTAACAACTGCGCCACCTCGCTCGGTTTGCCCTTAAGTCGTAAGACTTTTATTCTTTAGTACGAGAGCTTCAGCCGAATCTTACACGAAATATTTTAAGATAAGTCCTTCAGCCTTTTCAAATTGAAAATAGTCCTTCATAGGCCTCAAGTCGTTAAATTGTTTTGTTGATATGCGGCCTTCATCCGAGTTTTAGATTAATCATTGAAAATCTTTGTTTCGACCTTAATCTGTAACACTGTTCTTGATTAATGTGTGGGCTTCAGCCGAGTTCTAAGGGAAAAATTTAAGCTAAGGCTTTCAGCCTATTTATATTGAAAACATTTTTTTTTTCTAAAGAATTGAAACCTCCAGAAGAACTCCTGTACCTCAATTCCATGCATAGGCGTTGTGCCTTGGATTTTCGATGTGGCCTTCAGCCGTTCTAAATTAAATCAAAGGAGGTCTTTCGTTAAAACCTTGTGAGTTTTTGATTTTTGCTCGTGTGATTGTGTGTTTTAACAAAGTTTGTACGTTGAGTGCAACTGACAGTAACTTGTTTTGGCTCATTTCAAAGACTCAGAACGCAATTTGTCTCGCCCAGTAGCGAAAATCATCGTAAGTGAAGCCCACTGGTGCGCTAGTTCTGTTGAAATTCTACATCTCGCTAGCAAGATCTGCAACGCAGAGAGCCAGGTGTGTCCAGAACACGGGGTGGTCCAATTTCACTTTGCCCGCTGCGTGGAAACGTGTAATGCGGCTGATAACGTATCGCAGCTGCCTGCTCCTCCCTTCGTTGCTAGATGGGACCGCCCCCATTACATTACACGCTACCCTGCCTCTGACAAATTAACGTGACGCCACGCGGAAGCGTGTTTCTGGAGATGAAATGGAGAGATGGATTACGAAAAACAGAGGCGGAGCAAGAAAATTTCCCCGCTTCTCTCCTCTGTCGTGCTAGCAAGGTCTGCCACTTTCTTCGCTTGATTCTTTCCGTTAATAATTATAGAGAAACCGATGCTGAGTTGAAGCTAATTAGTTTTATAACTCCCATGATTCTCAAAAAACTGAACGTTACGGACACTAATTTAAAACATAATATTCAGCGGATAACGCCCGCGTGGAATGACTAATACACACACATGTAACATAAAATTAACCGTTCGTGGTGGTTACATTTTTGAAGACTGGAGAAGAAGCCACAAACACAAATTTCATACCAGAGTAGAATCATATAGCTTATTACAAGCAGTATATCAATAAATGAGGAAAACTAGAATTGACTTCTTTCTTTTAAGTATTACAGACAGAACTGACGGGTGATGGAGTTATAAGGCCCTTGTAGTTTGACATTTTTGTTTCCTAATAGGTCTAGGCCAAGAGTGGAAACTCTTTCGAAACGACTAAGTTTGTAAACTGTCTACGTGCCGCCGCGCTTGAAGTGTGCTGTATGGCGAAATGACGGCTCGCATCTCGTGGTCGTGCGGTAGCGTTCTCACTTCCCACGCCCGGGTTCCCGGGTTCGATTCCCGGCGGGGTCACGGATTGTCTCTGCCTCGTGATGGATGGTGTTGTGTGGTGTCCTTAGGTTAGTTAGGTTTAAATAGTTCTAAGTTCTAGGGGACTGATGACCATAGATGTTAAGTCCCATAGTGCTCAGAGCCATTTGAACGATTTTGAGCGAAATGACGCTGTTCAAAACAGCCGCCGAGGCAACTCTAGAGCCCCACTGGCCATAGATGACAGAGAGTGAACGTTGGCTGCGGAGACGTGTACGTGCGAGTAGACGAGCAACTATTGAACAAATGACCGCCCAGATGAACTAAGGGTTACCAACAGTGTCTTCTCAACGACCGAACACTGAACGTTGCAGTGTGTGTTGGCTTCCGCCAACAGGCTCCTGGTACATGCACTGTGCTGAGATCTTTTCATCGACGACGAAGGCTGGAATTTGAACGTCAGCGCCAGTACACCGCAGAGTGGCCTTTACAGAAGACATAAGGCCGTTCGCATGTACGGCGTGAAGCCTCTGAAAGTAGAGACCCTGGAACAATCGTCGTAACGGTCCAAGCCGGAGGAGGGAGCGTTGTGGTCTGGGGAATGTTTTCGTGGCGTTCGCCGGTTGATCTACTCAGTCTGGAAGACGCAGTGGATCCTCGGGGATCATGTTCGCCCCTAAATGTAGTTTGTTTTTCCTCGACAAGATTGTATCTACCAGCAAGACAATGCAACGTGTCACAGAGCCCATAGTGTACGAGCGTGGTTCGAAGAGTGCCAGGATGAGTTTAGCTAACCCCCTGGCCACCAAACTCCCCTCATTTCAACCCAAACGAGAATATGTGGGAGCACCTCGACCTGGCTATCCGTGCCATGGGTCTTCAGCCGAGAAACCTGGCGCAGCTGACCACGGCACTGGATTCGGAATGGCTTCAAATCCCAATCGGTACGTTCCAGAACATGACTGGCTCTTTGCATGCAGGTCTTGCGGCGGTCCGTGCTACAAAGTGTGGTTATTCAGGCTTTTGACAGGAAGTCACATTAATGTTTCTGGACGTCGCCTTATCAACAGCTGGATGTGAAAATGAGTAAAATTTACACTGCTTACACACGAACGTCCTGGTACAAGTATTTCCTAACTGTCACAGGACAAAGAACCTGAAACTTCGAAAAGTACTTCCCATCATACGCACACTCAGTAAATACATTTATTAACCCTCCCGTTACCAAGCTTTTCCACACCTCTATTTTGCCAAGCGCGGTATCTGGACTACCCCAAAAGAGTTTTGTGTTTTATTGTAATACTTGTTCTCAGATTTCGTTATTTCCATTGAGTGGGTTTAATTAGTATTGAAAAGCGCCTTTTCAGGTTATTAGAAGTATTTAATCAGATCACAGATACAAATTACAAAAAAAATTTTATATCTTTCACTAAATTCCGTACTCAACGAACAGAAAGTTAATAATCTATGTACCTCAACAGTCACTGCAGTAAAATAACGCAAGACTTTTTTCAACTTTTCAGTCAAGTACATTCTTGCTTTGCGTGCACTTCACGGTAACAGTTTCTTTTCCGTGTATATTACAAACAGGTTTCTTGCACGTTACACAACAGAATTCCGGTCTTCGTTTCTCTTGCAATCTAGACATCGTTGTGTCGTTGGTAACTTGGAACACTGGGTCTGGATCACTGCTGTAGTAATTGCAACAACACAAGCTTTCAGTGCATCTTGTAGATCTTTATGAAGACGGTTGATATTTTTGGCTCTTTCTTCCATGTTGCCCTTGCTGAGTCTGAATGCCAGTTCAGTCGTGAAGACTTCACGTCGGCCTCGGTTATTCTTCTGCCATTCAGTAAATCTATAAGTGTGCAGAATATATGCATTCAGTGCTGCAATATCTATCGTTTCCATGGAGATTCTTAGTGGCCACCGCCTCGTTGTTCTAACACAGCTGTATTCTCTTGTCATTTTGTCACCATTATCTACAGCACCTTTGGTTTTGTTGTAGTGCAGTACGATTTCGGGTTTGGGTTCACTTTCTTCACCACTCACCTGTCTCTCATTATGCTGAGTAGAGAGCAGTATTACTGCCTTTCCCTTCTGTGGAACATAGGAAAGTAGGGTCAAGTCATTTGTGAAACCAAACATTGAAGAGTGAACTTCTCTCTTTCTGTTTGGCAAGAATTCCTTCGGAATCTCTTTCTTATTGGAACGCGACGTAACAACCAATGTCCTGTTTCTTTGCAGTAATTCAGCAGCCAATGGAAAACTGGTGAAAAAATTATAAGTTGTTACTCCAGGACCGTAATTCAGGAATGGTTCCATCAGATCTAAAACAACTCTCTGTCCTTGATTCACGTTCCGAGTATTGTCCACCATTCCTGTATAAATTTGGATCCGTAATAAGTAAGATGTCTTCACATCAACAAAAACTCAAATTTTAATGCCATGCTTCCCAGGCTTGGTCGTCATATAAACCCTAAAAGGGCAATTTGCTCGGTACGTTGCTAATTGTTTATCAGTAGTCACATATTCGTAAGTATAGAACTTATTGCACAAGTTAGATTGAAATTTGTCGAACACTATCCTGATGCCTTGTAGCTTGTCCTTGGTTTCTTCAGTTCTCTGTGCTCTTGTGTCTCTGTTGTCAAATCGCAAGAATTTCAGTATAGACAAAAATCGGTTTCTTGACATGGCAGCAGAAAAGAATGGTTGCCGAAAGGCAACATTACCTCCCCACAGATCGGAAGCACTTGTGCGATGTCCATGACTTCGACTAACTACTCTTAGAATTGCTAATACAGCGTACACTTCAGTTGCATTTATATCTCTCCATGTCGTTTTGTTCGAAGAATGAGCTGCATTCCACAAAGAAATTACTCGTTTGGCTTCCCTGTTCGTTTCTTCTGCAATGATGCTCACTATTTCCGGTGAGATAAATAATGAAAATGACTCTGTTATTGTTTTGATTGTTTTTCCATCATACACTGGGCAAGGTGTTACGTTCAAAATGTTGCGACGTTGACGCCGTCCACCTTTTGGTGCTTCACTAGAAATTGTAGTTCACTTCTAGAAACAAACAAATCTCCATTGTGTTCGTCTTATATTAGATTATATCAGTTTTTCGTTCCATAGATCCGTGTTGAGGAAATCCTCGTGGATGTGGAACATGTCACCATTTTTTATTTTTTATTTTTATTTGTAAGCTGAAATAACAATACTAATAGTATAAATATATACAACACATCATTTGTTCCTATTAAAAAATTCGTCAATGGAGTAGGAGTTGGCCACTAGTAAGTCTTTCAGGCTCCTTTTAAACTGATCTTTATTTGTAACTAAATTTTTTTATGTTTGCTGGCAAATTATTGAAGACGAGTGTTCCTGAGTAGTGGACCCCTTTTTGGACTAAAGTAAGTGCTTTTAAATCCTTGTGCAGATCATTTTTGTTCCTAGTATTGTACGTATGAACTGAGCTGTTTGTTGGAAAAAGAGATATATTATTTAGGACAAATTTCATGAAGGAGTAAATATACTGAGAGGCAGTAGTTAGTATACACAGTTCTTTGAAGAGGTTTCTACAAGACGTCCGTGAGTTTACTCCACAAATAATACGTATTACACGCTTTTGGACTCTGAAAACTTTTGTTTGACTTGAAGAGTTACCCCAAAATATTATAACATATGACATTATGGAATGAAAGTAGGCAAAGTATGCAAGCTTTTTCACTTTCATGTCGCCTATGTCTGCTAACACTCGGATTGCAAATACAGATTTGTTAAGGCGTTTCTGCAGTTCTGTGGTGTGCTCCTCCCAACTGAATTTATTATCAAGTTATAATCCCAGGAACCTCTTCTATCTGCTCTTCGTCGTACTTAATGCATATGCTGGGTGGAAACCTCTTACAGGTTCTGAATTGCATATAGTGAGTCTTTTCGAAGTTTAATGTCAGTGAGTTGGCTTTAAACCATTTATTAATATCCATGAAAATATCATTAGCAGATCTTTCTAGAACTACACTCGACATACTATTTATTGCAATACTTGAGTATTCTTCATCATTATCATCATCTTCTTCTTCTACTTGTTGACGTTAATGTGTAGTGTCTTCTGATATTTCATCATCAGCTTCATCTGATGCTATGATATAGTCTTTGTCAAGAGTTTCCATATATTCTTTCATTTCATTATCGACGTCCCATTCATTTTCATCATCACTGACATCAGAATTGTATAGAATTTCCATGATCTCTTCGATAGAAAGTCCTTTGGACATCGTTACTTGCAGATGAAATATTGACTTGTGTAATGTCAACAGTGAATTTCAAATTCAACTCAACAGTAGTAACCAGCAACAATAACAAACATTGGATCTATGGCAAAACTCAACAGAGAAGATGAATGACAGATAGATTTCCCAAAATCTTCTTTTTCTACAAATAAGAAAATAAGACGTTTCATACCAAGCGGGGTAGTCTCACAATTCCACCAATAGATGACTTGAATAACAATGACAAAGCCAAAAAAATTACACACTCTTGATTGTGAATTCAACGTTAATCATTTTAGTACAGAGTCATGAAACCACTGGCATGTGGCCCTTCAGATAACATTATTACAGGGAAAAAAATCAAGCTGGGGTAGTCAGAATACCCTGCTTGGTAATGCGAGGGTTAACAGAAATGTGTTCAATTGTGTGTGAATTTATAACGGGCCAAATTGCTGAGGTCATTGGTCTCTAAACTTACACACTACTTAAACTAACTTAAGCTACCCTATACTAAAAACCACACACACACACACACACACACACACACACACACACACACACACACACACACCCATGCCCCTAGGAGGACTCGAACCTCCGACGGGAGGGGCCGCGCCAGTGACATGGCGCCTACAACCGCGCGGCCACTCCGCTCGGCTGTTAATAGAAGTAAACTGCAATCAAAGTTACTCATATTACTGATCAACACATTCATTGGGTAGGAATAACTGAACGTGGGAGTGATAACAAAAAAAAAACAGTAAATTTGCTTGGTTTATCACTGTACGACCGTTAAGAAATACCATTTCATTTCCGCGCGGGGTAACCGTGCGGTGTAACGCGCTTTGCCACGGTTCGCGAGGCTTCCCCCGTCGGAGGTTCGAGTCCTCCCTCGGGCATGGGTAAGTGTGTGTTGCCCTTAGCCCAATTTAGTGTCAGTTAGATTAAGTAGTGTGTATCCCTAGGTACCCATGACCTCAGCAGTTTAGTTCCATAGTACTTACCACAAATTTCCAGTTTTTTTACCCGTTGATGTATATGTAAGCACTGATAATTCAATACAGTGTCACGTCTGATCGTTGATAATAACTTCACTACGAAGTCATATGCACTTGTGGATCATACGTGGAGAGGGTCATTATGCTTATAGTCCTACTCAAGAAAGTTATTTTAGTAGATTCATTTACATTTTTTCATATATCAAAACACAAATTTTACGGCTAAGTATCGGAGAATAAAGCAGTATGGGAAACTGGTACGCAGTGCCAGCGTCAGGCTATCTGTGGTAGGAAGGACAGGACAAAGGGAGACTGAACATCATTCGTGTTGTGAGCTTCCTCTTTACTTTAAAAGAACACACTAAGTTACATTTAGTAAACATCTCAGTTGAAATGACTACTAGGAAACAGAATAATTTACGCTGATAAAACTGTACCAGATTGATTAATAGCAAACAGATTAAAAACAATAATAGAAACTGTAGCAGTACAATAAAAGCATCATACAAGAAAATTACTGTGTCTCCGGATAGCGGAGGTGCACAAGGCATGCAAGCCAAGCAAAATTGCTTTTAGATACTTCGTCCTGAATGGTACAAATAGTGAGTGAGAACCTTTATGAAATTAACAGGTCTTAAATCTCCTCGTGTTTGACCAGTTCAAAACCCAACAGTGTATACAAGGAGTAAGATCAATAACCATTCATTTGGCCTAGCCACATTAGCACAAAATGTTTAAGTAAATAAATAATGAGTGATCAAAAAAGTATAAATTTGAAAACTGAATAAATCACGCAATAATGTGGATAGAGATATACAAATTGACACACATGCTTGGAATGACATGGGGTTCTTTTACAAAACAAAAAAATACAAACGTTCAAAAAATGTCCGACAGATGGCGCTTCATCTGATCAGAATAGTAATAATTAGCATAACAAAGTAAGACAAGGCGAAGATGATGTTATTTACAGGAAATGATCAATATGTCCACCATCATTCCTCAACAATAGCTGTAGTCGAGGAATAATGTTGTGAACAGTACTTTAAAGCGTGTCCGGAGTTATGGTGAGGCACTGGCGTCGGATGTTGTCTTTGAGCATCCATAGAGATGTCGGTCGATCACGATACACTTGCGACTTCAGGTAAACCCAAACCCAATAATCGCACAGACTGAAGTCTGGGGACCTAGGAGGCCAAGCATGACGAAAGTGGCGGCTGAGCACACGATTATCACCAAACGACGCGCGAGAGATATTTCACGCGTCTAGCAATACTTTTTTTTCTAATAAAACCCCATGTCATTCCCAGCATCTGTGTCAATTTTTACCTCTCTATCTACGTTATTCCGTGGTTTATAAGATTTCAAATTTATACTGAGTTTTTGGTCACCAAGTATAATAATTACTCAAGTGGCAACTTAGTCGGTTAAGCTTAAACAATATAGCTGAGCCATAAAAAAAACTTAAAAGAAGTAGGCTCGCAGTGATTAACACATAAATAAATATATGGATGTGATACACAACTCCGTCGCGGCAAGACCTAGTTCGCTCGGAAAATTACCACCTGCACGCGGCCGGCCGTTCGGTAGGGAGAGGACTTATGTTTCGGACGCTGCGCTTGCTCTATCAGTCAGGCAGATTTCACCTACGTCCCACGCAAAGAAACACAAATGGTAGCCTAATTCATAGAGCAATACAGTATTTAGTAGAGGAATTGGGCCTGGCCTCTGCCATAGGTCAAACGCCGCCGCACGACAGTAAAAATAACAGCGAAAAGAAAAAAAGTAAAATGTGATGTGGTTAAAATATAAATGTTGTAACCAAGCAGGATGTTCGGCTGCTAACCACAGATTGTACCAAATTCGCCCCACGTGGGTGAGGGGTAACAAGTAACTGTTACGTGGAGCGGAGCACAGGACCGCAAGCTAAAGCCTTTAGTTGGCTAACGAACCCCTGACTAACGGCACATAGAACATAACCCTTTGAATAGCATTAAGCCACATATAAGCTAGTAGCAACAAACGCAAAATAAAATCCTCGATAAGAGAGAGAGAGAGAGATAGATAGATAGAGAGAGAGAGAGAGAGAGAGAGAGAGAGAGAGAGAGAGACTGACTTATTAAGATTAAGAAATACCAACATTACAAAAAAAGAAAAAAATCCAGTCAAATTTGGTAGATAAACATCCAAACAGGCAGATGAAATTGTGAGGTCCAGTAACAGTACATGCAGGACGTGGCATATGAAATAAACCCAATTAATACATGAATGCGCGCTGCCACAAATCTCACGCCTTACAGCAAATAACACTCAAATAGGAGCATTAGGTACCTAAACAAATTTAGTAGTTTTATAACAGTGCACAGACAGCTTTCCTGCCCAGAGATAGAAGTGAGATCAGTAGTCACAAGTCTAATATGGAACCGGACGGGAACCCCTAATAACTAGAAAACTACTGAACTAAACACTCACTGTACTGGTGCAGCAAATGGCGATCATCGCTATGGTTACTGCTGACCCTCGGCTCAATGAATAAGATAAACTAAATCGGAGACTCAGCAGACACATCCGTACAACATTCTAGGAAGGGCAGCGTGGAGCCGACACACAGCTTCAACACAGCGGTGGTCCGTCCTCTGTCTCCAGACTGGTCAGTCGCTGAAGCACCCAACACGCCTCGGTACACGCCCCTCACGTCCAAAGGCTTGCAGCCGACCACAACCGAGGTAATAATGGTTCGCAGTCAAGGAACCCTCCTGAGTGTCTCCTCCTCGTATCGCTGCTACGCTCAGGGCCTGCGACTATTAACTGGCGACCTTACTCGAGCTGTCAACTGCCGGCACACTGCTGGCCTCGCAGCCAGTTTCCAACTTGGCCGCCTCACCACGAGCGAGTTGCTTTCACCTTTCCAGTCTCACTGACACTGCCCTCGCACCTCCGATGTACGCGCGAACCACGCCCTCCGAAGGCAAGGAAGTTTTAATAGAGACTGTGGCACGATCCATCGATCGCTATTTAGAAAACAACAAGGAATTCTAGAAATTGTTATCTACATTTCGCATATGATAGTGATCAGATGCTAACCTCAGGGGTATGCCACATGGATGGGCTTGCAGCGAGAACGCCTCCAGAAAGCATTGCAGCCACGTAAAGGGGCCAGTTACCAGATGGACATACTTGCTGCAACCTGCCAACAACAAGTCTGACACCGTTTGTGAATCAACAGGTAGATCCGGTAAGACATGCAGGTTGAGCAAAGCAGGGCAGATAGAGTAACACACACACACACACACACACACACACACACACCTTCTCCGCCATCACACTAAGGCAAAAGAACCTAAGGGATGACATAACGAGCGTACACGGGATGAACTGAGGGAAACGGGATTCACATCATTTACATGCTCACATAGCCACCGTATACTGACCTGTGTTCACAATCTTAGTGCTAATATAATACAGATAATTAGAAGTGCACACTTTATTAAGTTCACATCATGACATTGCCAAAAATGTGAACCTCTGTTGCTCTTATAGTTCTTAAATTAATGTCAATATGTAAATCACAGAATTCTGGGCGTGGTGGTAAGTACTTCAAATTTTTTATTTCTCTGAATAGGAATTTGTTGGACGTCATGTTGCAGCAGCGCACTAAGCACTGATGTAAAAAAAAATATTATTTTCATATTACAGTTATTTTTATTGATATTAAAATATAGTGTATATTAAAAGGGGGAGCCATAGAAATAAAAACAGGCTATATATCTTTTCTTGACCATCATACAGAAACTCTTGATGCAGGTTCGTCAACTGTAGTCCTGTTTCTGAATAAAATGCCGACACCAGTTGCACTTTGTAACGTTCCCTGGCAGCACACACACTATTAATAAAATGAAATGACATTTAATTGTACTGTGTACGCCGCTGTGAAGCAATTCGTATGTACTGTAATTGTTTACCAAATTTAATTCTGTGTTAAGGATGTTGGTTATTATTGAAATATTTTCTGTAATAATATTCTCGATGTATTTACGATTGTAATATTTCTATACTCATAAAGTAAATACGAAATATGTTTATGTCACCGATGAAAAAATGTGAAATATAGCCACAGAGGAAAATAATGTTGTAAGATTACAAAGAGACATTCACAATCAGCAATAATATAAATAGCGCTACATAATGTGTATTCTTCTTCGTCTTCCTCGAGAGCTGAGAGAGAGAGGAACCTGTGACGTAGCATTATATGAATGAGTAGACTTCGTTTGTCTGTATCTATCTTTAGCCGCCATTAGAGGAGAAATTACAAAGGCGTGTTATTTCAATTATTGTTATGGTCTAAATACATTATAATTTATCAAAATTGTGTATTTCTAATGTAAATTAGCTTGCCCATATCATCTATAATATTTCTTTAAAGAATTTTCAGCACTTTTAGAGATTACCGTTGGTGTTGCTGGGCTGTGCTGCGACCGAAAGATTTGCAGCGGCGGCACATTTAAAAAATTGCACCGCTATAAAATTAACCAAACCCGTAAATCGGGAGCAGGTAAAATTAGCAGTGAATTACGAAATATTTTTCTTTTACAGCGATCTTGAGGCTGACTGAATTTATTACTGGTTTTACATTTGTGCAGTCATAGGCGGATAACTAACGTTGAAGTTGTTAATCTGTTGGTTCTTTCCATTTCTAAAGCAAATAACTTAAACGTATAGTGAAGTGTGATTTGTCAGTGATAATTAAACGTTCAGGTCGGCTTGGCAATATTTAACCATTTTATGCTAACAGAGACAGTCTTGTGTTCCATAGCTAACGCCGGGAAAGAATTCAGTTAATATTTAAAAACCCACTGCATCTAGAAAATGTGTGCCAAGGCCGAAATACGTAAAAAAATTAATTTAAATAAGTTTCAAATAAGTGTTATTAATCAGTTAGTTTGAATATATCAGCATGAAAGGGTTGCTAAGGTTCACGTAATTTTAAATGTGCTTAATTCTGTCTAAATGAATTTTTATTACCACACGTAAATAAGGGTTCTACAACAAAGTTCGTACTGAAAGAGTAAATAACATAAATATTTAAAGCCATTTCTTCTCCCCATTCTCATTTTTGCATAATAATAAATTTTTCTTTTTATTTCATCTAACTCGCTCATTTTTACATAATAAATATATTTTTTTCGTTAAAACTTTCTTTTTTATTTGGAAAAGAACGTCCGGTTTCAGGCGCCACGGTCGTTATTCAGGGGTACCTATATACTATCGAACTACGGTGCACAATATGATTAGTCAACTAGAGATGTAAAAACAGACATCCTCAACATAAAAGTAAAGTAAAAAAATAAAAAAAATAGTGTTGTGTGAATTAGTCTATCATTAAAAAAGTTGTACCTTACGCAAAGTAAGTAATTTTGAAAATTATCTTCCTAATAGGAATCACCAGAACAACATAGTAACATAAATATTACCTATAGTCGTATACAGCCTAAGGAATCGACAGAAAGATCATGATGAAGAAAATATGTAACAAGTATTATTATAAAAATAGTTCCCACTGTAGACGAAAATCTTTCAATTATCATATTGTTCTGCATTTTCTTTTATGTTCAATTATTTTGTCAACTTTTATCAGATCACTAGCATTTTCCCGCTTAAACGCTAGTCTTCGACTGGCGCTGCCTAGAGGCTGTCTCCTCCCTACTTCGTTGCCATCTCCCGGCACGTCTCAGCAGTCGTTCAGTGTCCTCTCAGGACGCCAAACGTGTAAGGTCGTGTGACATATGTCTGATTCTTGAGTTGTAAACGATTCAGAAAATATTTTTGTTATGTTGATTTCACGATGCTTGTTGAAAAATTGGTTTTCAACACTATTTATTTTATGTAATACATGGCGATCTCAGTGCAATATTTTTGAGCTAAAAGTTGACGTTCGTCTTTCAACAGCTTCTCCACTCACAACGTCCGACTGATATCATTGGTCTGAAGATAGTCTGCGAATATAATGGAACCGGTCACCATCGTAGTAAAAGTTCTTATGAGAATAAGACTTACTGTTTAACTTCATAATTTTGGAGAGCTTTCGTTTCGATACTATGTAGACACATCTCAATAATGGCCTTGGAAGCTGAAAGTTGTCGTGTTTTTTAAAACAAAAGATAATGGCGGAACTGGTTCTGGTCCTTTATTAATTATATATATACACTAAAGTGTCAAAGAAACTGGTATAGGCACGCGTGTTCAAATACAGTACAGGAAGAGTACGTCGCTGGGGCGGGCAATGCCTATATAGGAAAAGCGTCTTGCGGAGTTGTTAGATCGGTTTCTGCTGCTACAAAGGCAGGCTATGAAGATTTAAGTGAGTTTGAACGTAGTGTTACAGTCGAAGCGCGAGCAGTGGGATACAGAATCTCCGAGGTAGCGATGAAGCTGTTATTTTTCCGAACGACCATTTCACGGGTGTACCTTGAATATCAGGAATCCGATAAAACATCAAATCTCCGACGTCGCTGCGGCCGGAAAATGATCCTGAAAGAACGGAACCAACGAGGACTGAAGAGAAGCGTTCAGTGTGACAGAAGAGCAACCCTTCCGCGGTTTGCTGCGGATTTCACTGCTGGACTATCATCAAGTGTCAGCGTGCGAACCGTTCAACGAAACATCATCGGTATGAGCTTTTGGAACCGAAGGCTCGTGAATCCTCGATGACTGCACGACGCAAAGCTTCTCGCTTCGCCTCGGCCCGACAACACTTACACAGTGCTTTTGATGAATGGAAGCGTGTTGCCTAATCGGATGAGCCTCGGTACAAATTGTATCGAGCGCATGGACGTGTACGGGTGTGGAGACAACCTCATGAATCCATGAAACATGCATGTCAGCAGGGGACTGTTCAAGCTGGTGGAGGCTCTGTAATATGTGTGGGGCGTGTGCAGTTGCAGTGGTATGGGGCCTGTGATACGTATAGATACGAATTTGACAGGGGACTCGTACGTAAGCATCCTGCCATATCACCTGCATCCATTCATGTCCATTGTGCATTCCGACGGACTTGGACAATTCCAGCAGGACAATTCGACACACCACACGTCCAGAATTGCTACAGAGTCGCTCCATGAACACTCTTGTGAATTTCTACGCTTCCGCTGGCCACCAAATTCCTCAGACATGAATATTGTTGAGCACATCTAGGATTCTTTGCAACATGGTGTTCAGAAGAGATCTCCACCCCCTCGCACTCTTACAGATTTATGGACAGCCCTGCGGATTCACGGTGCCAGTTCCCTCCAGCACAATATGGTCATTAGTCTAGTCCATGCCACGTCGTGATAAGGAACTTCTGCATGCTCGCGGACTCGGATTCGGGAGGACGACGGTTCTATCTCGTCTCCGGGCATCCTGATTTAGGTTTTCCGTGATTTCCCTAAATCGCTTTAGGCAAATGCCGGGATGGATCCTTTGGAAGGGCACGGCCGATTTCCTTCCCCATCCTTCCCTAACCTGAGCTTGCGCTCCGTCTCTAATGACCTCGTTGTCGACGGGACGTTAAACACTAATCTGCTCCTCTCCATGCTCGCGGGGCCGTACATTATATTACGCAGGTGTACTGGTTTCTTTGGGAACGTTAAAGTGATACTAAAAAGCTTTGGCTCTTCAGTGTATGTATACAGGGTGTTACAAAAAGGTACGGCCAAACTTTCAGGAAACATTCCTCATACTCAAATAAAGAAAAGATGTTATGTGGACATGTGTCCGGAAACGCTTACTTTCCATGTTAGACCTCATTTTATTACTTCTCTTCAAATCACATTAATCATGGAATGGAAGCACATAGCAACAGAACGTACCAGCGTGACTTCAAACACTTTGTTACAGAAAATGTTCAAAATGTCCTCAGTTAGCGAGGATACATGCATCCACCCTCCGTCGCATGGAATCCCTGATGCGCTGATGCAGCCCTGGAGAATGGCGTATTGTATCGCAGCGGTCCACAATACGAGCACGAAGAGTCTCTACATTTGGTACATGGGTTGCGTATACAAGAGCTTTCAAATGCCCCCATAAATGAAAGTCTAGAGGGTTGAGGTCTGGAGAGCGTGGAGGCCACGGAATTGGTCCGCCTCTACCAATCCATCGGTCACCGAATCTGTTGTTGAGTAGCGTACGAACACTTCGACTGAAATGTGCACGAGCTCCATCGTGCATGAACCACATGTTGTGTCGTACTTGTAAAGGCACATGTTCTAGCAGCACAGGTAGAGTATCCCGTATGAAATCATGATAACGTGCTCCATTGAGCGTAGGTGGAAGAACATGGGGCCCAATCAAGACATCACCAACAATGCCTGCCCAAACGTTCACAGAAAATCTGTGTTGATGACGTGATTGCACAATTGCGTGCGGATTCTCGTCACTCCTCACATGTTGATTATGAATCGAGGAAGTACAGTACATACTGACGAAACTAAAATGAGCTCTAACATCGGAATTAAGCGTTTCCGGACACATGTCCACATAACATCTTTTCTTTATTTGTGTGTGAGGAATGTTTCCTGAAAGTTTGGCCGTAGGTTTTTGTAACACCCTGCATATCGCTGGCTGCGTAGGAGGTAGAGAAACAGAGAGAGAGAGAGAGAGAGAGAGAGTGAGAGAGAGAGAGAGAGAGAGATGTACCTGTTCAGTTATTGATGAAATGCTGGTACACGTATTGTCTTGAGGACGATATTATTCCAGAAATATTTGTTCGTTAAAGGCACGATGCTCAGAAGACAAATTACCGACAATCGTTCTTCCTGGGCATCGGTCTCGCGTGTAACAGAAACGAGGGAACTGTAATAAAATCTCAAGAATCTTCCACTACGTTGTAAGATAGTATACTGAGTATAATTTTACATTCATCTATTGTGGGTGCCAGATTGTTTTAGCTGCCAGCAGGTAAAGAAATATGCAGTACTTGAGAGAGATATAAAATGATCATCTTGAAGGGATTACCCTACGTCTCGGGGCTCGGTGCTTCCTTGCCGTCGGGTACGTTTCAGCCCTCTCGTGAGTGATGCTCTTCAGGTGTCCGTTCGTCGCAGCGACAGCCGCGCCGCCCGCGGCCACCGCCATGATTACGAGCGTTAAGTGCATTGCGCGCCGGGGATGAGAGCGGCGTCGCAGCCGTCCGGCGCCTCGGCCTGACCCGCGCCCCGGCGCAACCGCGCCTGCCGGCCCCAAACTAATGCGTTTCCTGGGCCCTCACTTTGTCACGAGGCATTAAACGACACGCTTCTGACTCACACTGCCAGCTCTCGTGGGAGCGCGCCGTTTACCACAGAGTGTACGGGGTTAGAGGTTAGACACGGACCTCCAAGTTTAGCAGCGTTTTATCATTTTTTAAAGTGCGGTTGTGAACAATGTAACAGATGACAGAAAAAACTATTCCAAACAACCAACAATGACTTTCCGTTTGACTGCGGTAACGAGTGAAATGTTGCAACCACGACAATGATTCTTAAGTTTCCATATTGTTAGTCGCCTAATAGGATCTGTCTGCCATTGCTGTCAAATACTGCATCCGACAAGCAAAACTGATAGAAGTTCTGCGCAAGTTAATTACAACGATCGCTGTGTCTCCCGGCAGTCCATGTTCGCATTCTTAACTAACAATGATAATAATGATAATAATTGCAACTGTATGTTTTATTTCTTTGGTGAAGATGGCAATATTTCTCCTTTGTCCTCATTTATTTAAACATCATCTTCGCTAAATATCTAGTTTCAGCTTTTATCAAGTGGTGTACATATATAAAAAGCCTATTCCCATACTATCTAATAGTGAGAGTGATAGAATTTACCCATGATGCGAATACTGAAGGACGATCTATTTTAATTGCTAGAAAACACTTGAAAGCCAACATTGCACATACCATTTTTTAAATCCAAGACAAGGTGTTTCAACAGTCTTAGCTGTCATCTTCAGGTCTACAGTTTTTATTTTTTAATCCAAGACAAGATGTTTCAACAGTCTTAGCTGTCATCTTCAGATCCACAGTTTTTATTTTTTTAGTAAAACATACCCATTTTATGCTGACCTAACGCACAAGATGTGAAATGTATAAATCTCAGCACATTATAAATAGCATAAACTGAGCATGTTTTCCTACATAGAAAAGTTTAAGACCTGAAGGTGACAGCTAAGACTGCTGAAACTGGTTGCCTTAAATAAAGAAATATTTTGGAGTGATGGTAGCTTCGCCCAGGTTTGTCACCATTTTCGAATCATCAGCTTCATGAGTGTTTGGATTTACAGGAAACAAAGCGACCCTCCTCCGCTTCATGTGGGTAACACTAATAAGGGGAAGGCCTCAGACACGCCCAATAGAATCGGCTCGCTTTGGCAGGTCGCTTGGTTAAAATGGAAGACTAAGGTATTAGGCTCAACAACCCCCCCCCCCCCCCCCAACCTCACCCCGTTTTTGAGAAAACCGCCCAGGGAGTTCAAGACGTTCAATCGAACCAAAAGGAGGGGATCGCTAGGTACTGAATCAATAACT
The DNA here is from genome assembly GCF_023897955.1 of Schistocerca gregaria. Taxonomy (NCBI): domain Eukaryota; kingdom Metazoa; phylum Arthropoda; class Insecta; order Orthoptera; family Acrididae; genus Schistocerca; species Schistocerca gregaria. Next base: position 348,864,324 of record NC_064922.1, on the reverse strand, counting down.
ATTTTTCATCATATATCTATGAGACAAGCAAATGCATATTTTTCTAAAAAAATAAAACCTGGCTACGGAGCAGAGAACGTGTGTCAGATTTCCAAATGCATATTACAATATTATTCGTTTATATTTCTTTCCGTTTCGAAATTGGCAGGAATAGGAGGGTTGCTAAGGTTAGTTAATCAGCAAGGACTAACAAGAAGGCAGTCGAATTAATTCCTCAGAAGGTTTTGATATGTACAGAATTAAAATTTTAAACTTTGTTGGATGAAAACAGTTGCTAGGAAGACTGCTGTGGAAACGACAATTCGACACACGTTATCGCATAAGCGAGAAAAACGAAAAGGAGAAAAATTAATCTCTTTCGCAGTTGCTAGCGTACATAAAACAACATATTCCTACACGGCGCATTGTTCCATCACAGCGTCTGAAGAACGATTGCGTAAGGTTTTCTTGCGCTTATAACTAAGTAATTATAATAGGGCCCTCGGGATGTAGAAGAGGTTAGTGGTTTAACCGCATCGTTAAAAAATGTTTATTACTGATTCCAAATAAAGGAAAGTGACAAGTTCAATTTACAAAACATATCTTAAGAGCATTCTAAAGCCATGGTATATGATGATAAAATTGGCTGTTGTGGTGAAGGTAATACTATCATGTATGTTAGCATGTTTATAGATGACGAGGGTCAACTGACTTGCACATCTTTTTTTTTTTTATCGGCAAGAAAAGAACATCATTTCGTGGCTTCGAAATTGTAGTCCTATTCTGTAAACCCAGCGGATGAAATAACGATTCACAGCATAATTCATGATCAACTTTCAGCACATATTTATCAGGCGATGTTATTGTATGCGCGGTAAGCATCAAAATTAATTCACAGGAAAGGAATATTATAAAATGTGAACGACGTCTGTTTGCCGCCGAGTATTCCGAGGGAACGATGTAGGTACACAGTGTTGCATTCATCAGAGCTTCTTGGCGCAGCGAGAATATTTGCTTCGAATGTTTACATGAGAGGTAGTAACCATCTAGTTCTTCGAAGGAAATTGAGGACATTTTACAAAGTCAGAAAGCCATATTAAAGCGACCAGGATTTAATTTTTACTTATTTTTTAATCCAAGTCGCTTGAGAAATTTATTTTCCTACCTTGTTATTACTCCTTATTGATTTACTTACATTACGGACCCTCTTACTCCTACTAATTTCTAAACGGAAAAAATACAAATTAAAAACTCCATAACGGATTTAGCAGTCGAACACAGTTCTCTACTCTCCAAACAGATGCCTTGGTCATTATGTCAGCAGCGCTTCCGTTGAAAGAGCTTTTACCTTGTGGGCACGTAAGTGGCAATCAGAAAAGTTTGTTTCCTCGATTTCTTGGAAAATAATGGTGGTTGGCCCCCACATGTGATAATGAAAATCAACCCCGTAAATTTTGATTCTATTGCGCTTAATGTACTTTGGGGTTGGTTTTCTTAGAATAGACGTGGAGGTAGAGGGGTGGTGTTGAGCCAGAGTATAATTTAGGCTTTGATTTTTGTTTTTCCACAAACGACCTGCCAAGTATGAGCCGAATAGGTTGGCCGTGTCTGAGGCCTTTGTCTTCTAAGAATCTTCGGCTGGATACATTCTGTGACGTAGCGGTAACGGATGATATACATAAAAGTTCGTCGTGAATCAATGTATGTACTAGTGAAAATTGTATCAAAAACTCTACAGTTTTTTTCCTGAAATTAGCCTTTACATATACACAAAAAAAACGCGGCAGGATACCTTATCTAACTGATATGGATATATTATGGTGGTCAGAATTCGTCGTAATGTTGGTAAAAATAAGAGTGGTGAAGCTGACAGAAGTAATTCAGATACTGGTGGTAGTCACCTCGGAAAAATCAAGCTGCGACCTTGAATCTAGATTATGGCGCAGGTCCTTCACGTATGTCAGGCGTTCCCAGACGGTGGTGCGTAAGGGCTTTCCATGTGGTGCCCGCACAAGTAAGCAAGGCATCACGAATTAAAGTACATAAAATTACTCTCTTTCGATACCTCACTTTTGAAGTAAAATGTTAGTGTGAAAACTGATCAACAAAGGTTTCATCAGAGTAATGTTACAGAAAATGTGTTTCTCGAGGGTCGTTCATTTCGCACTGAACGCTGGACACAGCAATATCGGATTGTACCCTTCTCACCCCTCCTTCTTTAAGTCGCTGCTATTCTGGCGTTGGCGATATTATGATCGGGTCTTAGCAGTTGTTATACGAAGTTTTCGTTCAGCTTTTCAATAGATGCCATCTTCACACGGCGTACCAATTTGAGGCGCTCCCGTAATCATTACGCAGGGAACGGTTAATTTCTATTGTCGTCAATTTTGCCGGGCATTACGTTAAATGGCACCGTGAAATGAAGGTAAATCACCTCTGAATTGGAGTGTGGTATTACAACAAGCCCATTGTTGACAATTATAGTTGTGGTGTGAGGGTTAGCTTGATTGTGCGACTCACATGTGATTGTCTTTTAAGTTAACCATGAAGACAGGAAGCACTCTCTACATCCAATGATGCAGTTAAAAGACCAGGACCTAACCACAAGTCTGATGAAAACTGTTGTGTAATTTAGTTTAACGGTGAAGGCAGTTTCGGAAACTAGTGATAAACAATTCAACAGCGTGTTGCATGCTTAGAAACGGTTCCAAACCAAATAATGAAGCCTTCTTTATTAAAATACCGCTTACGAGAATGATATTTTAACAGAAAACTTCATATTAAGAAAACAGTCTTAATCACGTTTTTTATTTATTTAGTGCCGATCGGTTTCAACCCATCGCAGGGGCCAACTTCAGAGCGAACATATGGTCGACTGCCACACCTTGGTAGACGTAACGCCACCCGCAGTCGACCATATGTTCGCTCTGAAGTTGGCCCCTGCGATGGGTTGAAACCGATCGGCACTAAATAAATAAAAAACGTGATTAAGACTGTTTTCTTAATACTAAGTTAAATTATATTAATCGCTGTTACTCCATAAGCATGTTGTCCAAACATATTTTAACAGAATGCGATAGCAGTCCCAAAAAGCACCCAACATTACCTTGAGCGATGATGATTGGGCCCACGCTAGTTTCAACGCTGGTGAATCCGCATGTTTCAGCTGTTTACCCTGAGAGGTGTGAGCAGACGTGGTTTTACCGTGTTCAAAACGTCGTACAAGAATTTGAAAACCAATCCGCGACTAATTTTTAATTCTTTCATAATCGTCTACATTGTAATAAGCCGGTCTTTGAGCACCAGAATCTCCATTTACCTTTAGATTCCTTCATCTCCACAGAGAGACGGTCTCTCACTTCGTTCTTTGTCATTCTGATCTCTCTGAAAAGTTTGGAAGCGTCTGCTCCAACTGACCACTCTCTTATGTGGTGGTGCATTCTTGCTGTAGTCTCCATGAACTCAGCATGGATTGTTACAACGCTGGTCCACAGTAAAAGCAAAAAAATGAATTACAGAGCGATACTCAATATTAGGGCATGGGTTACACCATTTCTGTTCGCCTCTTATAGCGACTTGATACGGAACTAGGTAACACCTGTTCGGAATGATGCCTGTCTCAAAAATGGAATGTGTTGATTTTTCTGCTCTACGCAGGAGATTTCAGGTAGTTTTTTCCTTCACATTCGTTGCCTTCTCCAACTCACAACTATGGTGCAATTTCCGAGTGGTGTGAAGTTTGGGCTGGGAGTTGTATAGGAGTGTGCTTAAGTTATGGAAGTATTTCTTAACTCCATAAGTATATTCACACATACCCAATGGCATCAATAGAATATTAGGCAGTTAACAGTAAATTAACCATTTTCTACCCAGTACAGGCCTTTTGTATAAATACTATAGTAAAGTAAAAAAATCTTCTTAATCAACACAGTACACATACACCAAAAATGATTTTTGGCCCATGTGATGCACATGTGGGCATCAATAAAAAAACAGTGAAAAAATAAGACTTTATTCACACTCTCCACCGGTAGCAAATTAAAATTTAGTAGTCATATAAGCACAGCAGCAGGCCGCTGTGACCGAGCGGCTCTAGGCGCTTCAGCCCGGAACCGCGCCACAGCTACGGTCGCAGGTTCGAATCCTTATTCGGACACAGATGTATGTGATATCCTTAGCTAGGTTTAACTAGTTCTGCGTCTAGGGGACTGATGACCTCAGATGTCAAGTCCTACAGTGCTTAGAGCCATTTGAACTATATAAGCACAGCACAATAAGCGAATAAAATCACAGCAGGACCTGCCACTATTACCAACGACCTCCACCAAGGACTTACTACTACAGCATACAACAGTTCTATCAAGACTCCGTAGTCCCCACAAAGCAACAGAAAGTTGGAAAATTACAACCTTGCACAATTCTTGTACATCCCTTCAGCTCAATTTCAGACTACGGAACTCTATCTTGTAGAATGTTAAAACACAAACCACCTCAATGTTGGGATCACACTCTTACGCCTCACGTGCACGCTATTGGGTCTTATAATGAACACTTCATATTCAGAACGAATACAGAAGTCACCGGCTGTCTTTCTCCGTACACAGTACTCGCTGTATAATAATTTCAACCCGTCAACTTGTCAATGGCGTGCCAAACACTAAGGGAGAGAAAAGCACACTGCTAGTGTGTATATTGCAGTAACAAAGACATCACTCTTATGTGTATCTGGTTGTGGTTGACATCCTGCGTTCACCGTTGACTCCAAAGCTGCCAACTCTCTTCGCACACCCCTTCCAGTACAACTTCCGTCTCGGTTTCTGGCGTCCAGTCAACTGAACTGCTCTCCACTCTGCCCCAGGGCCTCTCGCTCCGAAGCTTGCACATACAGGGCATCATCAAAGTTGGAAGTAAAAATGTGACGTTTGGAAGGGAACACAACCAAAATGTTACATTCCCACCTTACCTAGTCCCCGCTGTAAGTTATATGTAAGGTAAGTCTGTCACCACATCCAGGGTTTTCGCTTTCACACTTGCTAATTTCCACTCTCACAATCAGACTGTCACTTTTCAACCTAACCTAGGTCTCTAGCTGAGCAAAACATGAGGCTTTTCATCAAAATCAGGTGATTTTCTTCGACAGTTTGTTTGTGATATTGAAACGTCCGCTTTGAACAATTCTACATGACTGTGCTTAAACTGACACATAATATTTTTAGCGCAACGCAATCTGACTTTCAAAAATCCCTACAAAAGAATGGCCCTGACTAACATTAACCTATACGTTTCACAAATCACTTACCTCACACAAATCTTCGTTACTCAAGCTACTGCAATACCTCAGGTGTTACAGATTACAGCAATGGAATGAAATGTATCACGGAAAACCTTTGTATCATTGTACTTCAAATATCTTTAAAAATAAATGTTTTAAGTACAAAATCACTCAACTACACGTACTGTAGCGCTAAACTGTGCGTCGTGTTGTAAGATAATCTCTGTGGAAGTGTCGTAGTTATCGTCCTCCGAAAGCTAAGTTCTGCAGAAGTCAATGTACTTACCTCATGATAAACCAAAGTGAAATGCTATGCGTATAGATATTGTAGTTATTACGTACCTTATCGTGAAAAAGAAAGTACTATAATGTAACGCATTGTTGTGCTACGGAAAAGGCTGTCTCATTGTAGCTATACCACAAAAGTTACTAGTAAAACATGTTTTACTTTCCAGAAGAATTCAGAAAACTGTGCAGATATAAAACAGATACACCGCAAAAGCACAATGTAAATTGTGTCACACATTAGTAGCGTCGTGATATAATTGTGTAGCTATCAAAGAAACCAAGTGCTAAGTCATCTTTAATCTCACAGAAAGTACTTCAAATAAAGAATGTCTTTTCAACTAAACCAAAATGTTGCATTAAAATCTCATTACTAGTATATGTTCTAAGTATGTAAGCCTTATAGTCGTTACGTAATCGTGCAACTAACAAGCAAGAATGTACAAATAACAACACTGTGTCATCTGTTCACTATAACAATACATTCGTAATTTCTGTTTAAAAATGTTCCCTAGGTTCTAGACTGGATAGTTAACTTCAAAACATTGTTGCATGTTAACAGTTTCTCAGTGTGACAAAGCATACTAGAAATGTGAAGTGAAATGTTTTATGGCAAAGACAAAGTTAAAACACAGATTATCTTTCAATAAACGGTTTTACATGTGAAATGTGGTATAAACTTTTGCTCTTCCTAGTACGCAAAGTTTCAACTTGAACGCAATTATCATGCTGTATACGTCTGTAAAGAATACTGGAATTTTTCTCAAGGTTAGCGTCTATGTTATTTTTCTCTGAGCCAGCCGGCGCACGCGGCTGCCTGCGGTGCGAGTCATTGTCTGTCTCTTTGTTGGCGCGCGCCGTTATTGGGGTTAGACCTAACTTCTACAAATTCACCTTGACGAGAAGGCTCTGCCCTGTTTGAATCCCGCCAGTTCTGATGAAATTCCGGTCTGTCGTTATGATTATATCGTCTGTCGTCATGTCGGTAGTTCCTGTAGTTTCTTTCTTGTCGGTTAAGTGGTGGAGAATTTCTCCCTGAATCGTAACTGCGCGCTGGACCGTTGAGTCGGAAGTTATTCTGTCTCCCGTAATAATAATTGTTTTTATTCACATATTGTCTGTTTCTATAGTTATCTCTTTCATATTCATTACTACGGAAATGGGATCTTTCTCTGTAACTATTGTTACTCAGCCAGTGGTTGTCATATGGGTGGTGTCTGTTTTCGTCACGATTTGCGTTATAAGAATAGACTTGTCGTGTCCAGTTATTGTTTCTGTCGTCACGGAATTGTGACGGATGTGAACTGTAGTGATTGTTTTCCTGTTTTCGCATCCCACGACTGTCTGTGTCAATTTCTAATTCTTGTAAGAGTCCCTGAAAAGCTTCAATGTCGTCTTTGCAACGCCCTGCCAAAATAATATTCCTTAAATGTTCAGGCAATTTCATTATGCAAATGCGGATCAGTTCTGAAGGGCTATATGGGTTTGAAAGATATTGATTCATATGCAACATGTCTTCAAAATATTTGACGAGACTGGAAAATTCAGATTGTTCAAAGTGTTTCATCATCATGATGCTATGTTTTACTCGGTCTTGTGTAGCTTGAGACCAATACGATGAGAGGAAGGCATGATAAAATTCTCCTTCACTGTGACAATCGTGAATGACCGATCGCATTCTTACCGCTGGCTCATTCTCCAAGTAGCCACACATAAATTCTTATCTGTGCTCTAATGACAAGTTGGGAGGAAAACAATGAGAGAATTGATGGAGCCACGCTTGTGGATGAATGTCGTTGCCAGAATTCTTAAATGTTTTGAATTTACGTGCAGTAATGAACAGCTTATAGTCAAAATCATCGTGTCGGCGAGTAGCATATCGGTCATTGTTACGTCGTGTCGGCGGTTCCATCTCAAAATTCGGTGCACCTTGCCAATTTCTTTCATGATTTTCGAAATGCCCTGTGTTATTATTTTAAGGGTTTTCCGTATTTCTAAGTTCCTCTTCCAGTGTTGGAGCGCGATGACCTCTGAAATATGTAATTTTTGTATTACCTGCGTCAACTGATCTTGTACTTTCCGGATTTCTCTTTTGTATTGCGTATTAATTTGATTCTGATTTTGTTTGAATTTCTTAATTTGTTCATACTCTTCTGTGTCAGTGATGGCTACAGGTCTTGTGTCATTCAGATCATCATCTACCTTTGCAGATAAGTTAGTGAACTGATCCGAAAGTTCGGCTACTTTCTCCGATAGTGAACACATTTCTTCACAGTGTTTTTCTGAACCAAGTTTCGGAGTGTCCATTTGTGTTGAAATCGAATCTACTGTGTCCTTTAAGTTTTCCTGTGTTCTTGCAAGTTGCGTAACCGAATCGGTGGATGCAACTGAGTCCATTTTAGCTTGTAAGGTGTCGTGATTTTCACGAACAATAGTTTGCAATTCTTTTATGACTGCTTCGTGATTCTGTAATGCGTTTTCATGCCGCGAAAAAATAGGTTGGAAATGCTCACAAATTTGTGTTTTTACGTCATTACAGATTTTTTGACATTTCGATTCAATGTTATGTAACTGAGTAGTTAAATCTTCACGTGTTTGTTCCGAAGATTTTGTTCCATTGTGTCTAACTTTTGAAGATTTTGCTGTGTTTGTCTCTGATTTTGTTTCATTTGTTGCATTAATTGCAATAATAATGTGTTAGTGTTTGGAATCTGTTCCTCTATGCTTTCCGGCAGTGCATTTGCGCCGGCAACATTCACGTTTTGACAAGCAAAAAATGTGTCTTGACTTATTTGAGAAAACGGTGAGGACGCAAAACCTGAATGTACAGTATTTGCAAGATTGTGTCCTATCATTTCGGATTCCTGACGCGAGCTGTTGCCGACCGATTGATCGATAATGCTTCCCTGTTTACTAACTGTTTCACTGTCTACACCATAGTTTGCAGCCAGCTCCATTTCCCTATGTACAATTACCAAATTACTACTTTGAACATTAGTTAATTCATTACTCGGTGGCGCTAACACACTGCTTTCGTCTTCACTGTCATTTCTCAGTTTACTTTGGAGCCTAGTATTACGTTTTTCAAAGCCATTATTGTCACAATATTTCACACGACAACACAGAAAAGCACAATTTGAAGAGCAAAAATAAGAGAACATATTATCGTAGCACTGAAAATAATATCTAGTTAATTGCAAGCGCAGCTGCGAAATACACTCCTGGAAATGGAAAAAAGAACACATTGACACCGTTGTGTCAGACCCACCATACTTGCTCCGGACACTGCGAGAGGGCTGTACAAGCAATGATCACACGCACGGCACAGCGGACACACCAGGAACCGCAGTGTTGGCCGTCGAATGGCGCTAGCTGCGCAGCATTTGTGCACCGCCGCCGTCAGTGTCAGCCAGTTTGCCGTGGCATACGGAGCTCCATCCCAGTCTTTAACACTGGTAGCATGCCGCGACAGCGTGGACGTGAACCGTATGTGCAGTTGACGGACTTTGAGCGAGGGCGTATAGTGGGCATGCGGGAGGCCGGGTGGTCGTACCGCCGAATTGCTCAACACGTGGGGCGTGAGGTCTCCACAGTACATCGATGTTGTCGCCAGTGGTCGGCGGAAGGTGCGCGTGCCCGTCGACCTGGGACCGGACCGCAGCGACGCATGGATGCACGCCAAGACCGTAGGATCCTACGCAGTGCCGTAGTGGACCGCACCGCCACTTCCCAGCAAATTAGGGACACTGTTGCTCCTGGGGTATCGGCGAGGACCATTCGCAACCGTCTCCATGAAGCTGGGCTACGGTCCCGCACACCGTTAGGCCGTCTTCCGCTCACGCTCCAACATCGTGCAGCCCGCCTCCAGTGGTGTCGCGACAGGCGTGAATGGAGGGACGAATGGAGACGTGTCGTCTTCAGCGATGAGAGTCGCTTCTGCCTTGGTGCCAATGATGGTCGTATGCGTGTTTGGCGCCGTGCAGGTGAGCGCCACAATCAGGACTGCATACGACCGAGGCACACAGGGCCAACACCCGTCATCATGGTGTGGGGAGCGATCTCCTACACTGGCCGTACACCTCTGGTGGTCGTCGAGGGGACACTGAATAGTGCACGGTACAGCCAAACTGTCATCGAACCCATCGTTCTACCATTCCTAGACCGGCAAGGGAACTTGCTGTTCCAACAGGACAATGCACGTCCGCATGTATCCCATGCCACCCAACGTGCTCTAGAAGGTGTAAGTCAACTACCCTGGCCAGAAAGATCTCCGGATCTGTCCCCCATTGAGCATGTTTGGGACTGGATGAAGCGTCGTCTCACGCGGTCTGCACGTCCAGCACGAACGCTGGTCCAACTGAGGCGCCAGGTGGAAATGGCATGGCAAGCCGTTCCACAGGACTACATACAGCATCTCTACAATCGTCTCCATGGGAGAATAGCCGCCTGCATTGCTGCGAAAGGTGGATATACACTGTAATAGTGCCGACATTGTGCATGCTCTGTTGCCAGTGTCTATGTGCCAGTGGTTCTGTCAGTGTGATCATGTGATGTATCTGACCCAAGGAATGTGTCAATAAAGTTTCCCCTTCCTGGGACAATGAATTCACGGTGTTCTTATTTCAATTTCCGGGAGTGTACTTGGTGCAACCCTACATGCATGCCACAATTGTTGTACTGTACAACAATGAAAGACTACTACTACAAAGTAGATTCTCTCTACAATTACGAACTAGCAAGAAACAAAATCTACATTAATTACACAAACTACAAGAAAAATCAGAAGATTCCAGTGAGGTATCCTCGGCTAAGGATTGACATATGAAACGTCCCCTTAGAAAAATTTATACAAGACTGTGCTTAAACTGACACATAATATCTTTAGCGCAACGCAATCTGACTTTCAAAAATCCCTACAAAAGAATGGCCCTGACTAACATTAACCTATACGTTTCACAAATCACTTACCTCACAAAAATCTTCGTCACTCAAGCTACTGCAATACCACGAGCGCCACTACTGCCAGCTAAATAAAAGATTCAAACTACGGAAGGCACTAACTACTGATAGGTATAGTTAGCAAATGAAAGATTTTAATAGAGGACAAACAATGTATTTACCTTAGTAGTCATATTATATATATCACTTCATGACAGCAATTCTTACAAATTTCAAAACTCCGCCATCTCTCTACCCACGTCCACCACTGCTGGTGGCTCACCTCCAACTGCGCAACGCTACGCGCTGTTAGCATCCAGCTGCCGCTGCCCAACACTGCAATGGCAGACAAAATGCAAGCCAGCCACAGACTGCACACGGCACAGCCAGTGATTTTCATACAGAGCGCTACGTGGCGGCGGCGTTACTAATAAAAAAAAACCTAAACAGCCTACTTACAATATGGCAAAGCCATCAAATTTTAAAAACTCCGAACAAATAGAGACTCCGTCTGAAGATGGACAAACCAACCAGAAAGTGATAAAGGAAAAATAAATTATTATATTCATTAGTTCGTTCATTCATTCATTTATTTATTCATTCATTCATTCATAGCATTTTTGCCCTTATGGACAATTTTTGAACTCAAATCTCTCATGATGACACAATTTTCGCTTCTTTACTTTCTTCCTTTTCCCAAAATATCCTCATCCTTTGACTATGCTATTGTTTTCTTTGTTCCGTCCATAATGCTCTTGTCTTCCTCTTCTCATTTACCATAAATTTTGCGTTCCTAATTTTGTTCCTGAATTCCTTTCTGTCTTTTATCATTTGTTTGTTGATCTCCAGGTGCCTTATGCCTTCCTCTATTTCATGAGCCAAAAGTCAAACTTAACACCATTTTCAAATTTTAACAGTCCTATACTCAGATATAGTCTTGTAATTGTATTAACTTTTTAATTATTTGTACCTTCAACTAATTGTTTTTGTAACTTATTAACTTTTCAATTATTTGTACCTTCAACTAATTGTTTTTGTAACTGTATTAACTTTTTACAATTTTTGTGTCTTTAGCTGTAGCCATTGCTTAGTTTTAGTTACTGCTAATACTTTTTTCATTTTCTCAGTTTATTCTCTTCCATTCTGTAATAGTTCTATTGCAATTATTTGTCTCTCCTTTAGTTCATTAGTCAACCATCTCTTCGGTTTAAATTGTGCATAACAAAAATTACTATCAGTATCACTTTAGCAAATTTCAATTTAATTCTAGCTTCCTACGATACTCTATTAAATATTAAGCTTTCTTCTCTCTGCTGGCAGCATCGGCCTCTTAAATCACTCCTCTTTCCCTTATTTCCACCCTAAGCTGTTTCAAATACTCTAATTACACTTTTCCTCTTACGACATAGGATACTCAGTGACACACAGCTGTCACCATTTTGGTCATATTCTCCCTTCACCGAATACCACTAATCCATTTTCTATACTCCCGTAACCTCAGGAAATCTCTTGCAGTCGCTTTTCTTTCGGCTCTCGCGGAGTCACAAACAGGGCGCGCAAAATCTCGGACACCCCTGGAATATGTCACTTGGCGGAAACACCGGTCAGTGCCCCTCGCGGCAGGTAGTGCCTAACAAAGGGACAAACCAGTCTGCCACCCTACTCCAGGCTGCTCAGCGGAACGCGTCCGAGCTTTTAGCAGCTCACTGCAACATTCAGTCTTTACCTGCGCATTACGAAGAACTTAGCCTCCTCTTCCACCAACTAAACTACCACGTAATCCTCTTATCCGAAACGTGGTTGAAACCACACATATCCTCTGCATCTATTCATCTCCCAGGGTATACATTTCTTAGGGCAGACAGATCAAAAAAGCGAGGTGGCGGGGTCGGCGCATATATACGAACAGATCTCAAAGCGAAAGTCTTATGTACGTCAAATCCTGCTGAAGAAAAAGAGGCTGAATTCATGTTCATTGAAATAAATATACAAAGTCGGAAATTCTTGACTGGCGTCGTGTACAAGCCGCCAAAAATAAGCTCAATGAGTTCCTTCCAGTCGGAATTACATTCACTTCAGTGTCAATACGAACATGTCATCGTAATGGGTGACTTGAACATAGACCTGCTAAGAGACACTCCCTCCGCAATAAACCTAAGAAGATTGTTTAGTTGCAATAGCATGAACATTCTTCCATTACAACCTACACACCATACGGCGCACAGTCATACTCTTATAGACGTGATCGCAACGAAACAGACTGACAAAGTAAGAGATGTTGGTCAATCATCGGCCCCTGGCCTCTCAGCACATGATGTAATATTCCTGGCCTACTCTGTGCAGCCCCCAAGGATCAAATCGCGTTACATAACTTGTAGGAACATGAAACGTATTGACCTTGACGCTCTAACAGCCGATTGCTCAGAAATCTCATGGCATCAAATAATCAGAGAACCTACAATCGACGGCAAAATTAATGAACTTGGTGATAAACTCACTGCCCTCTATGACAAACATGCACCTGTGCGCACAGTCCGTGTAAGAAAATCTCCTGCTCCATGGCTGACAGCTGAATTACGTCAAATGATGACTAATAGGGATGCTGCCCACAGGCGTTTCAAGGCAGATCCGAAACCCGAACGTTTTGAAGAATATAGAAAGCTACGGAACAGAGTGAAACAATGCATTCGCAATGCCAAAATCAGGCACGCTCGCTCCCTCGTATGCAGCGATTTGACACCCACGACTCTATGGAAGAATCTCCGTAGCTTGGGGGTCGGAAAGGCAAAATCGGAAACTACTTTTCATGTGTCAGCTAACGAATTAAATGAATTCTTCTCTGCACCTCTGAATACCAGCACGGCTGATGATTTCCGTCCACAAGAATCCCCAAACAGGATAACTAACAACGATACCTTTCATCTAAAACATGTAACAACAAATACGGCAAGAAAAGCAATAATGAGAATCTCTTCTGATGCAATAGGCAACGACAGTATCGGTATAACCATGATTAAGAATGTTGCCGATATATTAGTACCTGTCTTAACTGACATATTTAATTTTTCCCTCGTGAACGGAATATACCCCACTGCATGGAAAAGAAGCATAATTCGACCCATCCCTAAGGTCGAAAACCCGCAACTGCCTAGTGATTACCGACCAATTAGCATACTGCCTGCTGTTTCCAAAGCACTGGAATATATTGTTCATGACCAAATCACTGAACACTTGCATGAATTCAGTCTATATGACAAATTTCAATCTGGTTTCCGTAAACATCACAGCACAAACACTGCTCTAATTAAAGTAACTGATGACCTGAAATATGCCATCGACAATCGAAAGGCAACAATATTGACGCTACTGGACTTCAGCAAAGCTTTTGACACTGTTAACTTTGACATATTACTCAGAAAAATGCAACAGCTTAATTTCTCTGATAGTGCAATGAGATGGTTTGAAAGCTACTTAAAAGACAGACAGCAATGTGTTGTCTGCGCAAATGAAAAATCTTCCTGGAAACATGTTTCTTCGGGAGTGCCACAAGGATCAGTCTTAGGACCACTTTTGTTTTCTTTATATGTCAACGATATTTCGTCGGTTTTGTCCTCCTGTAAACATCATTTCTATGCCGACGACCTCCAGCTCTATCTCAGCGTCAGACCTGAAGACGTAAACACTGCAATCGCTCTGATGAATGATGATCTGTCTTCAGTAGTGACATGGGCGAAAAACCTGGGGCTTAAATTAAATGCAAAAAAGACGCAAGTAATCTTAATAGCCCATCAGAAATTAATAAGTTCAGATTTCCGCGAACGGCTACCTCCTATTCTGCTCGAAGGTACTCCAATACCATATCAGAAAACAGTGAAGAACTTGGGTGTAACTTTGGACGAGCATCTCAACTGGGCGGAGAATACAGTCGCAGTGTGCCGAAAAACGTCTGCTTGTCTCTATGCTCTCAAAAAGTTTCGGAACATATTCCCACAGGACTTGAAACGCCAGCTCGTGCAAGCACTCGTTCTACCGAACCTCCACTATTGTGATGTGATTCAACAAGGCATGAGTAGTGAAAACAAAAGACGGCTAGAGCTAACCATGAATGCCTGTGTGCGTTACACCTGCAACATTCGCCGATATGATCATGTTAGTGCTTCATACTCCGAGCTAGGGTGGCTGCGGCCGGACAAACTGCGTGACTACCACACTCTATGTCTACTTCACCGACTCCTCATCGCGCAAGCACCCCAGTACCTAGCTTCAGAGATTAAAATCCTGTCATACCATCATAATCGAAACACGAGGTCACTCTTATCTGGTATCCTAACTGTGCCCACTCACAAAACAAAAACTTTTGCAAACTCCTTCTCAGTTGCCGCTGTCCGCCTCTGGAACAAACTGCCCCTTACCTTGAGGAAAATTCAATCTCCTGTTGCTTTTAAGAAGAAGTTGAAGCATTTCCTACTATCATCCGCATAAAATTCTCCACAAAATTAATGTGCAAGGCAAATCCTCTCATCTGTCAAATAGCAAAGCTAGTGTCTCCTATCTTGCTCCTGAGATGCCTTCCTCTTCATCTATCTCTATTAGACATGCAGTCTCCTTTTCCTTTATATTTTCCTTAATTATGTTTCATCATGTCTCTCTATTCTTCTCCTCGCTTCACCATGAGTCTCCCTCATACTCCCTGCTGCCAGCACTCCTATCTTAAATCTTTCTCTTCAATAATGTATTTTTCGAGGTGTACCTTTCTAATTGTTTATCTCACTTTTTGTATTAGATGTAGTTTAACATGCCTACTGAAACATATGACTGTAAAATAAGTAGAATGCCTGGTTAGATTTAAGAGAGGGCCTGATGGCCCTAATCTTGCCAGGTTAAATAAATAAATAAATAAATAAATAAATAAATAAATTTGTTTTAGAACTTGAATGTTCTACTACATAAAGATTCTCTTTGTAAGTCTTGTGTTGTCCATTCTGTGTATGTGTCGGTAGAAATTTAGTCTGCGTTTTCTGATCATGTCTATGAGTCTGTCAGTGTGCTGGTATAAGCCATTTGTAGTTCTTTTCATCCATATGCTATCTTTGTGTATTGGTCCGAATATTTTCCTGAGAATTTTGGGTTCTGTTTTTTCTGTCTCTATAATGCATAATGCTTCAATCGTGGTCGTTTCTGACGCATATAGTGCTTACAGTTATACAACTGTTTTGCAGTGTCTAATTTTGGCCTGCCTTGATATGCTTTTCTTATTGTAGTGTGACCGTGTGAGTTTCTTTGCTTTCTGGAGTCTTTCTGTTCGTTGTATGTTGGTTTCATTGTTTGATCCTCCTATTTGTATGTATTCCCCAAAATAGTTAAATTTTTTGATTCTTTTTACGGATCCATACATCGTTTGCATGATGTGTACATTGTTTGTTTGTCGTTCCACATATTGATTATTCTGATACGATATCTGTAGACCTGTTTTAGCAGCTATTTCCCGTAGGTGTTCCAGTACCACCTTTGCCTCTTGTGTGTTATTACTATGTATGGCTATGTCATCTGCAAATGCAAGACATTTTGTGATTGTTCTTCTTTCACGTGTTCTTTCTTTCGAGCTGTATTCCTTTAACTTGTTCTTCCCAATGTTTGACAATTTTGTCTAAGACTATGTTAAACAGGACTGGTGAAAGCCCATCTCCTTATGGGACACCTGTGTGCATCTGGAAGGGTTCCGAAATTTCTCCCATGAACTTAATCTTCGAGGCGGTGTCTGTGAGCGTCTGTTGCATAATTAACCTGGGTTTTTCTGTCGATGCCATATCCTTCCAGTACGTCAAAGAGCGTTTGTCGGTCTATGGAGTCGTATGTTTTTTTTGAAGTCAGCAAAGGTAACTATAGTGTATCTTGTCTGTCTGACTTTCAAAATGTTTTCAAGTTCCATATATGTTCTATGCTTGATTTTCCTCTTCTGAAGGCTGCCTGGTATTCCCCTATTTGCGGATCTGCTTGTGGTTCTAGTCTGTTTAACAACACCTTTGAGAGAATTTGGTTTGTGTCTGGAACTAGAGAAATACCTCTGTAATTATTTGGATCTGACTTATCACCCTTTTTTATGCGGGGGATGGATCAAAGCACATTTCCATTACTCTGGCAACTTATCTGTGGCCCAAATTTCTGAGATAATCTTACAAATTTGCTTGGTGATGTTTTCATCTTGGAGCTTCCAGATCTCGGCAATTATACCATCTTCTCCTACTGCTCTGTTATTTTTCATTTGTTTGATGATTCTCTCTGTCTCTTCTATTGTGGGTGGATTAGAATCACGGTTGGCTTTGGCCTTTCGGAAGGTTAATTTTTCTGTGGGTTTCTTGCAAATCAGAAGTCCATCCAAATATTGTTTGAGGATTTTGCAATTTTCTTTCGTGTTCGTTTCGATGGAGCCATCTGTTCTTTGGAAGCAGAGGCTGTGAGGTTGATAACCCTTCATATTGTCTTTGAATATTCTGTAAAAGCTTGTAATGTTATTTCTCTTGAAATCTTCGTCAATTTCTTTCAACCTGTTGTTGTCATATGCCCGTTTTTCTATTCTGATTCCCTTTGTTGATGGTTTCTGAATCTCGTGAAGTTCCTTCCATGTTTCTGATGTTCTGTTACTGCTCAATTTCTTCCATGCCTGTGTTCTTCTTTCAATGGGTAGATCACAATTCGCGTTCCACCATCTATGTTTTTGTTTCTTAGAAGGTTTCCCCCATCGCATTGCCTTCTGAACTGTTTTTAGAAAGTCTGTCCAAGTGTATTTTGAATGCCTATTAATCTCCTGAACAACTTTGTCCCTGTTTATCTTCAAGTATTCCGGATCAGTTTTGACTGTTTTGTTTCGTGCTGTTTTTTCTCTGTCTTGGGATTGTCCTAATCTTAACCTGTAGTAAATAATGATCAGACTCGAAAAAACCCTTACGTGTTCCGAAATTTAGAATTTCCCGCGTACATTTGGCCACATAATCAATCTGGAATTCTCCCAACACGGTGTTGGGTGCTTTCCATGTTGTAAGTTTTCAGCTTGGCTTTTGAAACTGCGTCGACATAACTGTGAGGTTGAAATTTTGACAATATTTTATGAGGTGTTCTGCATTTTTGTTTGTACGAACGTGTGCTGTGTGCAGACCTGTAATTTGATTGTACTTTCTTTCTTTACCTAATTGCGCATTAAAATCTCCCATCAAAATTTTCACGTGTCTTTCTGCATTGTTGTTGCTTACTTCTTCAATGTCTTCCCAGAAGTTTTCAACTTCTCGTGGCTTTTTTCTATTATGGTCATTTGTTGGTGCATGAGCATTGATAATTGTGTATGCTTTATTACCTGATTTGAAGGAGAGTGTGG
Organism: Schistocerca gregaria; assembly: GCF_023897955.1. Classification (NCBI taxonomy): domain Eukaryota; kingdom Metazoa; phylum Arthropoda; class Insecta; order Orthoptera; family Acrididae; genus Schistocerca; species Schistocerca gregaria. The sequence goes on along the minus strand of NC_064922.1, from coordinate 348,846,481 downwards.
AAATACGTTCTGATATGGAACTGAAATCTGTGATGTTATCCATGACTGATTTGTGTACAGCAAATCCTGTACCAAACAATGATGGTATGCTTCTTATGACAGCCTCTTTTGACAACAGGTTTCACTTCGTAGATTTTTCTGAATTGAAATGGTTTTCATCTCTGAAGCGCGTCTCTTGAATGACGAGAATTCTGATATGACACTTTTTCTAGTATGTCCTTGTGTAGTATTAGTTTTCCAAGAGTGTGTTTGTATTGAGAGTGCCAATGTAGTGCTTGAGAAGAGATTTTGAAAAGCTCTGATTCTTTTCCTAAAGATGTTCCTGGTCACCCAGAATCCGATGACCAGGAAAATCCAATGCGTTGACTGGGCCTGGGGTTGTGGATTCATTTCCTTTTCTTCCATCATGTTCACTTCAGGTTGAGTTTAGTTGCGGTGATCTTTGAAGAAGACCACAATGATTGCAGACTTGATTGTTGAGACGAAGCCACATTTCACATGCGCACCAACTAGGTGAACAGGCGCTGACCACTAGTCGCTGGATACAGAACAGACACTAGTGAATTTTGTGTGTTTGGTGCTGGCCAATGTGGACGAGCGGTTCTAGGCGCTTCAGTCTGGAACCGCGCGACCGCTACGGTCGAAGGTTCGAATCCTGACATGGGCATGGATGTGTGTAATGTTCTTAGGTTAGTTAGGTTTAAGTAGTTCTAAGTTATAGGGGACTGATGACCTCAGATGTTAAGTCTCATAGTGCTCAGAGCAATTTTTTGTGCGTTTTATTTCGCTCAAGTCCGCCGGCAAGCTGGTGAGGACCTCCATCCCCTCCTCATTCGCCACCTGGGACGCGCCACGTCGGAGTACCACATCTCCGCCTGCTACGACTATATATATAATCTGTTCTGTCGGGCATGCCTGACAGAACATACACCATTTTCGATACTGCATTCGTATGTAAGAGGAATAACAGATCTCAGGCCCATTTGTGCATTGAATTAAAATCAGTGGTGACAAGCGAAAATTTGTCAGACTACGTCTCGATTTCGGATTTTTACACGAGTGGTCGCCTTAACCTCTCCGACTATCTGGACACGCTTCCATTTCATCCCACATTCTCAACTTGTCGCGCACTACACCTGTTGCGTCCAGCGGTCATTATCCTCAATGCTCACAGCTCTACATGACTCTCCCAAGAGTTTGGAATTAGCAAGCATCTGCACTGAAGTTGTAGCTACCATCAAGGTGTTCGTATGTTACTGTCTGTGTGATGTGTTCTGTCCGCCAGAAATTTTCGCTTGTTGCCATTGAAATTAATTCAGTGCTAATTGGGGCTAAGCTCTGTATTTTTCATAAATCATGACGAATAAATTATTATAAAAATCTGACTAGGCAAAGTTTCCTTAGTGTTTCAAACTAAATCAAAAATTTCATACTAATCTGTGTCATGGATTACGGCACGGTGTGCTACAATGCTACATGGGGAACCACTTCTTACTGTGCATGTATGCTACATCCAGAAAGCCTCTTACCCCAGCTAGAGCCTGAGACCTGTATATAAGAAGGGTAGAAGGACGGATCCTCAAAATTACAGACCAATATCCTGAACATCGGTTTGTTGCAGGATTCTCGAACATATTCTCAGTTCGAATATAATCAATTTCCTTGAGACAGAGAAGTTGGTGTCCATACATCAGCACGGCTTTAGAGAGCATCGCTCCTGCGAAACGCAACTCGCCCTTTTTTTACATGATATCTTGCGATCCGTGGATGAAGGGTTTCAGACGGATGGCATATTCCTTGACTTCCGGAAAGCGTTTGACTCTGTGCCCAACTGCAGACTCCTAACTAAGGAACGAGCATATGGGATTGGTATCCAAGTATGTGAGCGGCTCGAAGACTTCTTAAGGAATAGAACCCAGTGGTGTACGGGAACGTGTCATCGTTGAGTGACTGTAGAAGGATACAAGATGACTTAGACACTATTTTTGATTGGTGGAAAGAATGGCAGCTAACTCTAAATATAGATAAATGTAAATTAATGCAGATGAATAGGAAAAAGAATCCTGTAATATATGAATACTCCATTAGTATGTAGCGCTTGACACAGTCACGTCGATTAAATATTTGATCGTAACATTGCAGAGCGATATGAAGTGGGACAAGCATGTAATGGCAGTTGTGGGGAAAGCGGATACCCGTCTTCGGTTCATTGGTAGAATTTTGTGAAGATGTGGTTCACCGCTTATAAAACACTAGTACGACCTGTTCTTGAGTACTCCTCTAGCGTTTGGGATCCATATCAGGTCGGATTGAGGGAGGACATAGAAGCAATTCAGAAGCGGGCTGCTAGATTTGTTACTGGTAGGTTTGATCATCACGCGAGTGTTACGGAAATGCTTCAGGAACTCGGGTGGCAGTCTCTAGAGGAAAGGAGGCGTTCTTTTCGTGAATCGCTACTGAGGAAATATAGAGAACCAGCATTTGAGGCTGACTGCAGTACAGTTTTACAGCCGCCAACTTACAATTCTCGGAACGACCACAAAGATAGGAGAGATTAGGGCTCGTACAGAGGCATACAGGCAGTCATTTTTCCCTCTTTGTGTTTGGGAGTGGAACAGGGAGAGAAGATGCTAGTTGTGATACGAGGTACCCTCCGCCACGCACCGTATGGTGCATTGCGGAGTATGTATGTAGATGTAGTAGAAATGCCTCTCTGGAGAAATCTCACTATCATGGCTCGTGGATTTAAGTGCTTACCCGTGTTTCAAACAAGACCCTCCAAAGAAAACAAAACATTCCGCATTTTTAACTTTTAGAGGTCATAATTAGTACTTCGTGACTACGCCTCATAATAATGGAGGTATGGGGACGCTGGAAGCGGCAGGTGGCCGGCGCTGGCCATTTATGTACGAGAATTGGTATTTGCCTCAGCCGACTCGCGCCGCCGTGTTTATCCGCAGCCTCTGGGGCCGCGTGCACAGTGGGTGGGGAGCGGTGACTGTCCCTGTCCTCCGCCGCAGACGGAGCGGCAGAGCCCCAGGCGGGCAGCCAGAAGGCGTCCGCCGGCCGGCGTGTTTGCGGCGGTGTTTGCGCTCGCGATGGGAACAGGATCCTGTGGGAAGGTCGCCATCCGCGCGCACCGTCAACACGCCGCCCTCAAACAAGGACCACGTCGCCATCGCCCGGGGCTATTGGATTCCTCCGCGCTACAGCTGCGCTTCCTTTGTCAGCCGCTAGGGAGCTGTGGTTTAGTCTCCTTGCGGAAGCGAAAGTCGCCTTCACTTTCACCTACCTGCTCGCCACTTGGGCGTCATGTTAGATTGAAGTGGTTTTCCCCGCATGTTTCGATGTCCAGTAAAGCTTATGAGAACCACACTGTCAGCTGGTTCTGATAGTGGGTGTAGATACCGAGTAACTCAACAGTCCCTTTGGATGGGAATTACACTACCTGCAGCATTTTCAAAAATCACTTGGGAGATTTTCATACACCCTCACTCGCTACGTGCGAATTATTTGTCCTACAGAACAAATGAACAGCAGTTTCTTACAGAAAATTTAATTTACTTAAATTTTGTACTGGGATACGTTTCCACTGGACGCTACACGTTTCGAGTTACTACAGATACACGCGTTGGAAGGTCACTTTTTAAAGCTTTTCTTGAATAATTTTAAAACTAGATCCTTTATAGAAAACAAATCTCATCATAAAGCTTGCCTACAGAAAGTTGAAGATCTTTTTTCTGTAGGACTTATAGTTTGCACATACCGAACGAGAGAATATAAATATTATTAGACTTGTATTTAAAGGTGCGGCAGTCTGCATAAAACCCCTTCGGTAGGGGCAGCTGACTCATGCTGTATAGTGTCTACGTTGGTTTACGTAGTGTAATTGTTGAAAGCCTTTAATGTGGACACTACACAGCTAATCTGCAGATAACTGATTTGATTCATCAGCGAGGGGAATCAAGAGCTTTCCACATTTTTACCTGCCAGGCAGTTAAAAGTGATTTGCAGAGTATCGATGTAGATGTACCATGATAATGTGCCCAGTAACAGCTTAAGCGTCGTTCAAGTTCAAAAGTTTTTTTTTTCTGATTACCTTTCCGTGCTCCTTCCCTCTTTTCATCCATTTCTAGTTTAATGACACCAGCGTCTTGCCCACCGGCGGTTGTTTTTATTTTCACAATTTGAGTCGGCTGGCAGTGCATTTCTTTGTGCCATGATTTGTTTAAAGTCAGATGAATTTAGCTCGTAGTATGAAAAAAAGCACCGACTTGTTGAGTAAAATAAAGAAAAGATTCATCAAAAACCTCTTTAGCAAAGACTCAAAATATATGTTTTAATGACAAACTAAAGTATGATTTCATACTTGAAGATGGAAAGCGAATAAAAGTTTCCAGGCAGAAAGAATTATCTAGCGATTATCGAATAATTCAAAACTACACTATGTGACCAAAAGTATCCGGACACCCCAAAAACACATTCCCCATATTGGGTGCATTGTGCTGCCACCTACTGCCAGGTACTTCGTATCAGCGACTTCAGTAGTCATTAAACATCGTGAGAGAGCAGAATGGGTTGCTCCACGGGAACTCACGGACTTCGGACGTGCTCACTTGATTGGGTGTCACTTGTGTCATACGTCTGTACCGAGATTTCCACATTCGTAAACATCCCTAGGTCCACTGTGTCCGATGTGATAGTGAAGTGCAAAATGTGAAGGGACACGTACAGCAGAAAAGCGTACAGACCGACCTCATATGTCGACTGACAGAGACCGCCGACCGTGGAAGAGAGTCGTAAAGTGTAACAGGTAGACATCTATCCAGACCATCATACAGGAATTCCAAACTGCATCAGGATCCACTGAAAGTACTGTGACAGATAGGCGAGAGTTCAGAAAACTTGGACTTCATGATCGACCGGCTGCTCATAAGCAACACATCACGCCGGTAAATGAGAAAGGCTGCCTCGCTTGGTGTAAGGAGCGTAATCATTGGACGATTGAACAGTGGAAAACGTTGTGTGGAGTGACGAATCACGGTACCCAATGTGGCGATCCGATGGCAGGTTGTGGGATGGCGAATGCCCGATGAACATCATCTGCCTGTGTCTCTAGTGTCAACAGTAAAATTCGGAGGCGGTGGTGCTATGGTGTGGTCGTGTTTTTCATGGAGGGGGCTTGGTCCCGTTGTTGTTTTGCGTGGCACTATGAAAGCACGGGTCTACATTGATGTTTTATGCACCTTTATGCTTCCCACTGTCGAAGAGGAATTTGGAGATGGCGCTTGCCTCTTTCAACACGACCGGACAACTGTTCATAATGTAAGGCCTCTGGCGGAGTGGTTACGCGACAGTAAAATCCCTGTCGTGCACTGGCCTGCGTGGAGTCCTGATATGAATCCTACAGAACAGCTTTGGGATGATTTAGAACACCGACTTCGTGCCAGGCCTCACCGACCGACATCAATACCTCTCCTCAGTGAAGCACTTCGTGAAGAATGGACTACCATTTCCCAAGCACCTGATTGAACGTATGCCTGCGGGAGTGGAAGCTGTCATCAAGGCTAAGGGTGGGCCAATACCATAATGAATTGCAGCATTACCGATGGAGTGCGCCACGAACTTGTAAGTCATTTTCAGCCAGGTGTCCGGACACTTTCGATCACGTAGTGTCTGATGTGTTGACTGAACAGTGCAGAGAAAAACTCATTGAGCTGTTGTCAGTTGTATTTGAAAGTGTGATAAATCTGTCCTTACCGAAGAAGTGTTTGACATATTGTATTCTATTCCTTTGGTTACTGGCACATTGGAAGAGACTGAATGATCGAGGGATTAAATAGACTTTAGGAAAAAAGTACAGAAGCCCAAATGAAAATGTTTTTGTTTTTATGCGAACATTGTTAACAGAAACAAAAAGGTGTGAAACAAGGGATTGTTGTAAACACGATTGTTTCATCGCATTTCAGTAGCAGATGCCAGATTGGTCTCATAGACTACCAATCTCAACCAGATGGAAAGTTTAAGTTTCCTGTCATGTACCATGACCATTTAACAACATTTTTTGTACTGATGCCGCTTAGGCCGAACTGGTATATGAAGTAGCCTGTAACTTTGTTCATATTTTTCTCCTTCTTGGCGCTCCAACAACTTTGCATTTCATTTGTAACATAGCTGTGGCCAAAAATCAAAATGGTTACTGACAAACGTAGATACAGCCAAAGTCACGGAAGCGCAGAACGAGAGGATCAGGACATTGAAAATGTGCCCACTACCTGGTTCGCTGGTAATCAAACTAACATGTGGAGAGACGGTGTATGATTGTAAAATTCATGAAGTATCGTGCTTATAATTCTGCAATTAAAAGGAGTTCATACGAAGCCAAATTCGGTTGTCTCGCAAAAGTGCGATTGGTTCCTACTATTATACCATGAATTGTTTTATATTCGCTAGAAGAAGACAACACAAAATCACGAGGTTCACAAGGTACTGTGATTATACGACCACTGTCAAATCTTGTTCAAGAGGACATTGCGTTATCCCCTGCTTCTAGAGAATCACATTTATAAATAAAATAATTTATCGACAGTAATCTTAAACTGCCTTCTACACCATTGACGGAGGACACAGTTATGAAGAATATTAATTTTTCCAGCGCCTCCAGGGAATCACCTCTCCATGTTGAAGCCAATCACTGAGTTATCATCAACTTCACCCTCATAGTTTCGTACAGTTTTCAAAGAAGACTATAGAAGACATTATCTGTACCGTTTGCTCAAAAGCATTATCAGGTGGTCACAATTGTAAATGGTGTGATACACTTGATCACGTAATTTGTGGTGAAATAGTTTCTACAGAGGAAAGAGCCTGTAAGGATGTATTGTTCAGCATGTGTGAAAATGATTTGAATCAGAAAATACATCGCGATGAAGGCAACTTTTAATGAAGTAAGCAAAGAAAACGTTAGTTTCACAGCAAATCCCCCAAATATCGAGGTATGTTTCACTGTGAGAATTAAAATACCCGCTATATACAGGTAAAAAGCTCATGACCACTCGAATTCAGCTATTGGTCTTAGTTCTAGTACGAAGTACTTAGTGCATTAACGGGTATTTAAAACAAATTCATTTAAACGAAATATGTTCCAAGTAGGATTTTTGACGTAATATTGATAGTTTTTCAAAATAATATCGATATTTTTGTCACTGATACATAGTTATATCGAAATCGAAATGGCAATATCAAGTGCAGATATATTTGTTTCAGAATATATTTTTTCGCAATTTTCGATAAATATTTGTAGTTATCTTGAAATGGCAGTAGAACAAAATTTTGCTTTCACTGTGTGGAGGAGTCTTACTACAATTTGAGCTTTGATTACGACTAGTTTTTTTCTTTGACTGTGTGGAGAAGTATAGATGGCACAAAGAAGTAGTCGAATTGCACTAGGGATTGGCGGTGTGAATGGAATAACAAGATATCCAATGTGAAGTTATAGCACACCAGTTGCGACAAAAAACAATTTCTAACTCAACTGTGTGCAATTTTTTTCACGTAGACATTCTTCAAAAACAGTTGCTGAAAGTGATGAACAAAAATCTAAACCACAAGATTGGTCTTTGCGTTGGTGGGTGAAGTGTGAAGGAAATGATGACCAAATCGTCGCTCGATGCTACCAACAGAAACCACAACGTTTAACTTCACCACCCAGTTTCGGCCCTACAGCTGCTAGGTCGCTGGTATTTACAGAAATGAAGAAAACAGGGAAGTCGACATGAAGTATTCCAGACAAACCTGATACATGACGAAACCGAACGACGGATTCATCGGACCCTTTTTATTGTCCATTGCCACAGTAGCAGTTGCGTGGTTCCGGACTGAAGCGCCTAGAACCGTTCGGCAACCAAGGCCGACTGAGGTCATCGGTTCCTAGACTTACACACTACTTAAACTAACTTGTGCTAAGAACAACAACGCACACACACACACACACACACACACACACACACACACACACACACAGACACACGCACACGCACACACACATGCCGAGGGAGGACTGGAACCTCCGGCGGGAGGGGCCGCGTAATCCGTGTCATGGAGCCTATAACAGCGCGGCTACTCGGAGCGGCGTTCCATCTTATTTTCAGTTTAATGAATTAATAGCAGATGATGTGCAGAGGATCTGGGTAATTTGCAAATAACCTAGTTAATTTGAGAAATTAAACTACACTCCTGGAAATGGAAAAAAGAACACATTGACACCGGTGTGTCAGACCCACCACACTTGCTCCGGACACTGCGAGAGGGCTGTACAAGCAATGATCACACGCACGGCACAGCGGACACACCAGGAACCGCGGTGTTGGCCGTCGAATGGCGCTAGCTGCGCAGCATTTGGGCACCGCCGCCGTCAGTGTCAGCCAGTTTGCCGTGGCATACGGAGCTCCATCGCAGTCTTTAACACTGGTAGCATGCCGCGACAGCGTGGACGTGAACCGTATGTGCAGTTGACGGACTTTGAGCGAGGGCGTATAGTGGGCATGCGGGAGGCGGGGTGGACGTACCGCCGAATTGCTCAACACGTGGGGCGTGAGGTCTCCACAGTACATCGATGTTGTCGCCAGTGGTCGGCGGAAGTTGCACGTGCCCGTCGACCTGGGACCGGACCGCAGCGACGCACGAATGCACGCCAAGACCGTAGGATCCTACGCAGTGCCGTAGGGGACCGCACCGCCACTTCCCAGCAAATTAGGGACACTGTTGCTCCTGGGGTCTCGGCGAGGACCACTCGCAACCGTCTCCATGAAGCTGGGCTACGGTCCCGCACACCGTTAGGCCGTCTTCCGCTCACGCCCCAACATCGTGCAGCCCGCCTCCAGTGGTGTCGCGACAGGCGTGAATGGAGGGACGAATGGAGACGTGTCGTCTTCAGCGATGAGAGTCGCTTCTGTCTTGGTGCCAATGATGGTCGTATGCGTGTTTGGCGCCGTGCAGGTGAGCGCCACAATCAGGACTGCATACGACCGAGGCACACAGGTCCAACACCCAGCATCATGGTGTGGGGAGCGATCTCCTACACTGGCCGTACACCTCTGGTGATCGTCGAGGGGACACTGAATAGTGCACAGTACATCCAAACCGTCATCGAACCCATCGTTCTACCATTCCTAGACCGGCAAGGGAACTTGCTGTTCCAACAGGACAATGCACGTCCGCATGTATCCCGTGCCACCCAACGTGCTCTAGAAGGTGTAAGTCAACTACCCTGGCCAACAAGATCTCCGGATCTGTCCCCCATTGAGCATGTTTGGGACTGGATGAAGCGTCGTCTCACGCGGTCTGCACGTCCAGCACGAATGCTGGTCCAACTGAGGCGCCAGGTGGAAATGGCATGGCAAGCCGTTCCACAGGACTACATCCAGCATCTCTACGATCGTCTCCATCGGAGAATAGCAGCCTGCATTGCTGCGATTGGTGGATATACACTGTACTAGTGCCGACATTGTGCATGCTCTGTTGCCTGTGTCTATGTGCCTGTGGTTCTGTCAGTGTGATCATGTTATGTATCTGACCCCAGGAATGCGTCAATAAAGTTTCCCCTTCCTGGGACAATGAATTCACTGTGTTCTTATTTCAATTTCCAGGAGTGTATTTTCTGCTCTTTAACGGATCACCCTAGTTAATGTACAATTTACCTAGATTATCTGAACAATAACTGGTTTCTACACTTTAGTAGTAACATATGGTATGAAACTGAGTTCGATCGACAAAATCTGGGAGGCATCCAGATTCCCTTTTCACTGTGCATCAGTGTGCACGGCCATTCAAAACTTCCTGGCAGTTTAAATTGTACAAGAAAGATGGAGTCCTTGTGAAGGTAGGACAGAGACGTTGATGGAAATAAAGGTGTGACAGTAGATCTTTACTTGTCTTGCATACCTCAGTTGTAGGACATTTGGCTGAAAAATTTCCGAGTTTCCAATCTGTCATCATCCAATCGGTTACCTTCAGGTTGAAAAATATTTTTAAAACACGTAGTGCAAATAGGTTCGATCAACAAGCACGTTATTACGGAGCTGCTTCGTAAAATGGGAACCCTTGCAGGGAAATAACGATTTTTTTTTCTTGCGAAATAGTGTTGAGTAAAGTTAGAGATTCTTCTTCCACCAACATACATTTAGCATATGGTTCACGAAGACTACTACCGAGGCATTCAGACAGTCGCTTAGCCCTCGCTCGATCTGCAATAAAGCGAGTGTAAGACCAGTAGTTGTACCAGATAACCTCCGCCAGCTACCATATGGTGGTTTGCAGACTCTTTGTAGACGTGGATGCAGATTTTCGGAGGTTCCCGTTGGTGATGCAACTGACGGACCTTAGAATCCCCTTCCATTTCATCTCTGCCTCTTTACCTACACGTCTCACAGTTCTTCTCAAGGAAAATCGCCAAACAGCTCTATGTTCTGAGAATTATTTTTTTTAAGCAACCGCTTCTGCATCTCAGACTCCTATGTACGTGGCAAGTCTTCGAAGTAAACACTTCTAAATAGTATTCACAGAATCCAGATACTAATGGCTCCCGTCATGTAAGTATAGATATATCTGACTGTGTATACATGGTACTGCATATGGGTCTGAAGATGCCATTAATGAGATAACGAAACTGGTTGTCTAAATAAAATAACTTCTCATAACATACGGCCGATTGGAGATTTCGGTTGGTAAACATTTGACTGGCAGCTGCCCCGTGTCCACGACGGATCAACAGAGCTCGTCTGGTAATTGGCCGAATAAAGAGCCTAGTACAACCCCTGGAGTAGAGAATGAGTAACAAAAATTATCGTTTGGCAAGTGGCTGTTAGGCAGCGTAAGTACAGACGCTGGATAAGGAACTGTTTTTGATTTTCACTGTTGGCAGACTAATCGCTTCACATTTAAGTATGTCTACGACTTTGAGATGTTGAGACTTCAACGCTCACAAACTGTTCACTTCTGATCGAGACAGGAAAGCACTGCAGGAAACAATAAATTTGCTCTGCCTGCCCAGCACAATGTGTGTCCTTGGACCTTTAAAATGTCTAGTGCGTTAACGACTTTTCCCATGAGACTCCTCACGTTTGCCAAGCATGCTAATTCACGTTGAGGAAAATAAGGCTGTGCTTGCAGTGCTTTCAATACACAGAGAAATCTACCCAGTAATTCCAGTTCTATTTCATGAGCGGGCTGATGTGTAGTGATATCACTGAAAGAACTTTAGCGCACTAAACACAGCCCTACATTCTTGAACTTGACGTATGTGGTACTTTATCGTACTTGGGATCAACATAAAACTCTTACATACATCACAAAAGCCACAACAGAAAACAGACCGCCAAAATCTTGTAAAGTTTTATAAATTTTATTTTATAATTTACTGCCATCTTTTGTGTTAAGACTCCAGATATTAAGCTTAAGTCCGAAGAGTTTGGTGGAATGTTTATACTACCAATAAAAACGTATGATTTAATAATATTATGCAACCTTGCTAGAGCTACAGAAAATTATCATTGCTTTAATAGAGCTAACTGTGAAAAGATTTTAATTACCATGATAGCTGTAAAGTGTAGGTATCTTACAAAAGTCGGAAGATGCTAGTTATTTCACCGTTCATATTCTTGCTCGACAAGAGTTTCGCATTTTTTGTGTATAATATTTCTCAGGTGCTACCTTGTACGCCTAGTGCTACAGAACTTCTCTTTTACCAAATAAACTTCATCAAGATTTTGTAATTAGCTGTCACTTAATTAACTTCATGAATTTTTCTCTTATCTAAACTTTGCAATGCTTGCATCAGAGATACTCGACATCCAAAAGAAATTGTAAAACGACTGCTTCGTAAATAGAGGACTGAAATCGTGCTGTATTACCTTATTTTTAACACCAACAGGCATCTACTTACAGATAAGCCAAAACTTTACTCGCATTGTTTACTGTATTTTGTAGCTCGCGGGAAACGACAGGGAGCAAATGAAACATGTGATTAATACTATTCAGCTCACTGTGCTTTTCTTAAATCCTTGATCTACTGCGACCGGTCAGTCTACTTAAAATCGATTTCTTCTGACGAAAACTACTTTTCTGTCGTGACCTAATTTCTATGTAAAATTAGTTAGCTTTTATATAAGATAATAGAGATTTTCGGGGACCACGTAAAATCGCTTGGAATTATTTGTCGCTGTCTATATTGACCTCTTTACTTAGATATTCCTTGTCAGTTTTCTTCGTGTGTTTCAGATTTTTATATTCGGTTTGTTTGTTTAGGATATATCCCCACATTTACAACCGCTTATTCGCAAGGGTGTAATAAACTATGTAAGGAATACCTCCTATCAATGATCCTGCAGCTCCTTACAAGGGAAGACTCCTCACCTTAATTTAGACATTTACTTAGAAGAGCTTTTTGAAGTAGTTGATGTACACTGAAGTGACAGATGTCGCGCTGTCCCCCCTAGAAGAGCTTTTTGGAGCAGATGTCATGAGGAACCTCCTAATATCGCGTCTTACGTCCTATCCCGAGCGGCAATTCGAATTGGCATGGGCTCAACAAGTCATTTAAAGTCCCCTGTAGAAATACTGAAGTATGCTGCCTGTATATCCGTCCATAACTGCGAAAGTGTTGCCGGTGCAGGACTTTGTGCCGATCTAACCTCTCGAGCACTTCCCATACAAATTCGAAGGGCTTCGAGTCGGGTGATCTGGATGGCCAAATCATTCGCTCTAATTGCTCAGAATATTCTTCAAATCAATCGCGAACAATTGTGGCCCGGTGACATGACATCTTTGTTTGGGAAAATGACGTATATGAATGGCTACAAATGGTATTCAGGTAGCTGAACATAATTATTTCCAGTCACTGATCATATCCGTTGGACTACAGGACCTATTCCGTTCCATCTAAACACAGTTCACACCGCTTTGGTACTACAACAATCTTGTACAGTACACTGTTGAAAACTTCGGTTCATGGCTTCGTGGGGTCTGTGCCACACTCGAACATTACGATCAGATCTTACCAGTTGAAACACGGACTCATATAATAAGGCCAGTTCTACAGTCGTCTAGGATCCAATCGATATGGTGACGAGTCCAGGAAAGGTGCTGCAAGAGATGCCGTGCTGTCAGGAAAGGCACTAGCGTTGTTCGTCTGCTGCCATACCCCATTAACGCCAAATTTCGCAACACTGTCCTACCAGATTTGTTCGTCGTACGCCTCACATTGATTTCTGCAGTAATGTCACACGGTGTTGTTGTTTGTTAGCACTGACAACTCTACATTGGTCTCTGTTATTGAATGAAGGCCGTGGGCCACTCTGTTGTCAGTGGTAAGGGATGATGACTGATATTTGGTATTCTCGGCACACCCTTGACAATGTCGCACTCGGAAAATTGAATTCCCTTATCATTTCCTAAATAGAGTGCCCCCATGCGTCTAGCTCCAACTACCATTCCTCGTTCGAAGTCTGTTAATACCCGTTGTGTGGCCGTAATTACGCCGGATATCTTTCACATGAACCACCTGAGTACATATAACAGCTCCGACAATACACTATTCTTTTGTACCTTGTGTACAGTTACTACCACCATCTGTAGGTGTGCATATCTGTGTCTCATCACTTTTCTGAACTCGTGGTGGTCACAATACGTCGATGCTGACACTTGATTCACTTAAAAGAAGATTTTTGATTACTATTAATTATTTAAAAATCGATAAATACATAACAGTAATATTCATGCTAAGAAATCAAGTTACAGTTACGTAACCCTCAGATCAAACCAAGTCGTTTGATGTACAGCATGATGCTCCGTTGATTTTTAGTTCTGTATTTCTCTAATGACTTTTTTGCGTTCTATGTCTTCAGTCTTTTCCATCCCTTTCACCACTTTCCAGTCGGCATGTTATAAACATGTTTCACTCGCGACCAAAATTAACAGTTGATAGAGAACTCCAAATTTTGGGATACATTTGCTAAACTGGACATCACAATGACTGAAATTTACACTTATTTAATTTGAATCGTTAGACACGTCAAGACTACGACGTAAGGCTTAATAGACGGCATGGGAATAATGTAACTAGCAACTAAAATATGACAGTAGACTCCAACATTGTTTTACAATAATAGTTAAATTTCGTAGCGGTTTTTCCTAAAATTTCCTCGGGAGAAATATGCAGCTAAAATTTCTCGTCCATGAGACGCACCAGACCGGATATCCTGCAAAAAGCGTTGATAGCCCTGGCGTTTTGGGTATGGGGAGGTTTCTAACCATCTGTGTGGCAGTCGATCCGCAGAACTGCTCCCCAGAGCTGACATGAATAAAACGTTCTCGGTTTTCCAGCCGCTTCAATTCAAATACGATTTGAATTGACGAGGCTGGAAAACCGAGAACGTTATATTCATGAATGCCGTCGCGAAAGACTCCGAGGACACAGAGCTGACATTGTTTCCTTTGTCGGTTTGGACGTTTGATATTACAGCATAGCGCCCTCATGTCTTCTGAGTATTGCTGCCGTGACAAATCTGCGCACGCTGCAGGTTAATAAAAACTCACCAAGCCGCCATTTTCCCATCTCCAGTGTGGGAAAATTTCTCAACCGTACGTTTTGGATGTTGTCAGCCAATCGGATGGGTCGGCACACGACTGTCTGAGTCAATGAATGGTGACGCAGCAATAATACAGAGTACCAACCTTTGGTTAATTATCTGATTTCCAGTAAGTTCTGGCGGAAAAGTTTTGTGGCAGGCTGCCGCTGCGTTTTTGTGTGTGCAACGAAATTCTTACTCATCATTACGGTCAAAGTCCTGTATCCTCCCCTGTATATATATATTTGGGTCATCAATCTTCTGATTGGTTTGATGCGGCCCGCCACGAATTCCTCTCCTGTGCTAACCTCTTCATCTGAGTAGTAAAGAATGGTTCAAATGGCTCTAAGCACTATGGGACTATACATCTGAGGTCATCAGTCCTCTAGGCTTAGAACTACTTAAACCTAACTAACCTAAGGACATTACACACATCCATTCCCGAGGCAGGATTCAAACCTGCTACCGTAGCAGCAGCTCGGTTCCAGACTGAAGCACCTAGAACCGCTCGAGCACAGCGGCCGGCTCAGAGTAGTATTAGCAACCCATTTCCTCTATTATATGCTGGATGTATTCCAATCTCTGTCTTCCTCTACAGTTTTTGCCTTCAGCAGCTGCCTCTAGTACCATGGAAATCGTTCCCTCATGTCCAAACAGATGTCCTATCATGATGTCCATTCTCCTTGTCAGTGTTTTCCACATATTCCTTTCCTTTCCGATTGCACACAGAACCTCCTCTTTCCTTACCTTATCAGTCCACCTAATTTTCTACATTCATCTGTAGCACCACATTTCAAATGCTTCGATTCTCTTCTGTTCCCGTTTACACACAGTCCATGTTTCACTGTAATACAATGTTGTACTGCAAGCGCACATTCTCAAAAATTTCTTCCTCAAATGAAGGCAGTTATTTGATATTAGTAGACTTCTCTTGACCAGGAATGCCCTTTTTGACATCTCTAGTCTGCTTTTGATGTCCTTGCTTTGTACGTGACTGGTCGCTTTACTGCATAGGTAGCAGAATTCTTAACTTCATCTGATTCGTGACCATCGATCCCGATATTAAGTTTCTCACCATTCTCATTTCTACTACCTCTCATTACGTTCCTCTTTCTTCGATTTACTTTCGTTTTTCTTCGGTTTACTCTCAATTCATGTTCTGCACTCATTAGACTGTTCATTCTATTCAGCAGATCATGTAGTTCTTCCTCACTTTCACTCAGGATACCAATGTCATCCGGTCGTATCATTGATATCCTTCACCTTGAATTTTTATTCCACTCCTGACTCTTTCTTTCATTCCCATCATTGCTTCCTAGATGTACAGATTGAACAGTAGGGGTGAAAGACAACATCCTTGTTTTACACTCTTTTTAATACGAGCACTTCGTTCTTGGTCGTCCACTCTTATTATTCCCTCTTGGCTGTTGTACATATTTTATATGACCAGTCTCTTCCTATAGCTTACCCCTACTTTTTTCAGAATTTCGAACATCTCGCATCATTTCACTCTTATTCTTGTCAGCAACTAGGATGTATGAGCTGTTAATCTGGCTGTGCTATAATTCTCACAGTTGTTAGCTCTTGCCGTCTTCGGAATTATGTGGATAATACTTTTCCTAAAGTCAGGTGGTTGTCGCCAGACTCATACATTCTACACACTAACGTGAATACTCATTTTGTTCCCCCTCCCCCAACGATTTTAGAAATTCTGATGGAATGTTATCCATCCCTTCTGCCTTATTTGATCTTAAGTCCTTCTAATTCTAACACTGGGTCCCCTTTGTCTTCCAATTCGACTCCTGTTCCTACTTCTATCACATCAGACAAATCTTCCCCCAGATAGAGGTTTTGAATGTAATTTTTTTCCATTTATCCGCTCTCTCCTCTGAAGTTAACAGTGAAATTCCCATTCCACTCTTAATGTTTTCATTTTTGCTCTTATTGTTACCGAAGGTTGTTTTGACTTATGTATGCGGAGGCAGTCCTACCGAAAATCATTTTTTCACACTTTTCATGCAGCCATTTTTGTCTCAACTTCCCTGCACTTCCTGTTTACTTCATTCTTCAACGACTTGTATTTCTGTATTCCTGAGTATCCCCAAACATTTTTGTACTTCCTCCTTTCACCATCAGTTACCCACGGTTTCTTCGCAGTTAACTTCTTTGTACGTATGTTTTCCTTCCCAACATCTGTGATGGCCCTGTTTATAGATGACCATTCCTCTTCAAGTGTACTGCCTACTGAGCTATTCCTTATTGCTGAATCTATAGCTTTAGAGAACTTCAAGCGTATCTCGTCATTCCTTAGAACTTCCGTATCCGACTTCTTTGCGTATTGATCGTTCCTGACTAATGTCTTGAACTTCAGCCTACTCTTCATCACTACTATATTGTGATCTGAGTCTATATCTGCTCCTGGGTACGCTTTACAATCCAGTATCTGATTTCGGAATCTCTATCTGACTATGATGTAATCTAACTGAAATCTTCCCGTATCACTCAGCCTTTTCCAAGTATAACTCCTCCTCTTGTGATTCTTGAACAGAGTATTCGCAATTACTAGCTGCAGTTTATTACAGAACTCAGTTAATCTTTCTCCTATCCCATTCCTTGCCCCAAGCCCATTTTCTCGTGTAACATTTTTTCTTCTAATCCTTCCACGACAACTGCATTCCAGTCTCTCATGTCTATTAGATTATCATCTACCTTTCCATAGTGTATTACCCTTCCAATATCCTCATACACTTCCTCTGTCTCCTCATCTTCAGCTTGCGATTTCGTCATGTGTACCTGTTGGTTTGCTGTCGATTCTGATAAGAACAATCATATCACTGAACTATTATTCACTGTGGCACATTCTCTGCCCTACCTTCCTATTCGTAACGAATCCTACACCCTTTGTTGATATTACCCTATGCTTACCTGATCAGAAATCCTTGTCTCGTTTCTAGTTCACTTCATTGACCCCTACTATACTTCGATTGAGCTTTTGCATTTCCGTTTTCAGATTTTATCGTTTGCCTACCACGTTCAAGTTTCTGACATTCCACGCCCCGACTCGTAGAACGTTATCCTTTCGTTGGTTATACAATCTTTTTCTCATGGTAACCTCCCCATTGGCAGCCGCTCCCGGAGATCCGAATGGGGGGCTATTCTGGAATCTTTTGCCAAAGGAGAGATCATCATGACACTTCTTATTATTACAGGCCACATTTCCTGTGGATACAAGTTACGTGTCTGTAATGCAGTGGTTTTGATTGCCTTCTGCATCCTCATGCCGTTGATCTTTGTTGATTTTTCCGCCTTCAGGGGCAGTTTCCCACCCATTAGACAAGAGAGTGCTCTGAACCTCTGTCCGCTCCTACTCCCTCTTTGACAAGGCCGTTGGCAGAATGAAGGTGACTTCTTATTCCGGACGACTTCGGCCGCTAGTGATGATTATTAATCAAAATTTAAAAACAGCGCTGGGATTCGAACCCTGGGCCGTAAACGTTTTAATCGTGAATCAAAGACGCTATCCCAAGCGACCACGGGTGCAATATACACTCCTGGAAATGGAAAAAAGAACACATTGACACCGGTGTGTCAGACCCACCATACTTGCTCCGGACACTGCGAGAGGGCTGTACAAGCAATGATCACACGCACGGCACAGACGACACACCAGGAATCGCAGTGTTGGCCGTCGAATGGCGCTAGCTGCGCAGCATTTGTGCACCGCCGCCGTCAGTGTCAGCCAGTTTGCCGTGGCATACGGAGCTCCATCGCGGTCTTTAACACTGGTAGCATGTCGCGACAGCGTGGACGTGAACCGTATGTGCAGTTGACGGACTTTGAGCGAGGGCGTATAGTGGGCATACGGGAGGCCGGGTGGACGTACCGCCGAATTGCTCAACACGTGGGGCGTGAGGTCTCCACAGTACATCGATGTTGTCGCCAGTGGTCGGCGGAAGGTGCACGTGCCCGTCGACCTGGGACCGGACCGCAGCGACGCACGGATGCACGCCAAGACCGTAGGATCCTACGCAGTGCCGTAGGGGACCGCACCGCCACTTCCCAGCAAATTAGGGACACTGTTGCTCCTGGGGTATCGGCGAGGACCATTCGCAACCGTCTCCATGAAGCTGGGCTACGGTCCCGCACACTGTTAGGCCGTCTTCCGCTCACGCCCCAACATCGTGCAGCCCGCCTCCAGTGGTGTCGCGACATTCGTGAATGGAGGGACGAATGGAGACGTGTCGTCTTCAGCAATGAGAGTCGCTTCTGCCTTGGTGCCAATGATGGTCGTATGCGTGTTTGGCACCGTGCAGGTGAGCGCCAAAATTAGCACTGCATACGACTGAGGCACACAGGGCCAACACTCGGCATCATGGTGTGGGGAGCGATCTCCTACACTGGCCGTACACCTCTGGTGATCGTCGAGGGGACACTGAATAGTGCACGGTACATCCAAACCGTCATGGAAGACATCCTTCTACCATTCCTAGACCGGCAAGGGAACTTGCTGTTCCAACAGGACAATGCACGTCCGCATGTATTCAGTGCCACCCAATGTGCTCTAGAAGGTGTAAGTCAACTACCCTGGCCAGCAAGATCTCCGGATCTGTCCCCCATTGAGCATGTTTGGGACTGGATGAAGCGTCGTCTCACGCGGTCTGCACGTCCAGCACGAACGCTGGTCCAACTGAGGCGCCAGGTGGAAATGGCATGGCAAGCCGTTCCACAGGACTACATCCAGCATCTCTACGATCGTCTCCATGGGAGAATAGCAGCCTGCATTGCTGCGAAAGGTGGATATACACTGTACTAGTGCCGACATTGTGCATGCTCTGTTGCCTGTGTCTATGTGCCTGTGGTTCTGTCAGTGTGATCATGTGATGTATCTGACCCTAGGAGTGTGTCAATAAAGTTTCCCCTTCCTGGGACAATGAATTCACGGTGTTCTTATTTCAATTTCCAGGAGTGTATAACAGCGCTCACAATTTGCACTTACTTGGAAATTTTGGACATTTGTGGTAAAGTCGTATGGGACCAAACTGCTGAGGTCATCGGTCCCTAAGCCTACAAGCTACTTAATCTAACTTAAAGTAACGTATTCTAAGGACAACAACACACACCCATGCTCGAGGGAGGACTCGAACCACCGACAGAGGGTGCCGCACCAACCGTGACAAGGCGCGTCACACCGCTTACTTGGATCATCGATCCGATGATACCTAGAGTTTTCGAGTTGCACGTAAACAGTACATTATGTGGAAATTGAGTTTCACTCAAACCGTCATCTGTTGTATTTTTGCAGACATAAAAGTGTATTCTGTTGCGGAACTTATTTTGTTAATCAGTCAACTATCCACTCGCAGATTCAAGAAAATGTGGAGTGTTTTTAATTAGGTTTTGAACTCTTTTGTATGAGGGGCTTTCAAGAATTAATGCGAGCCTTTATTTCTCGGCCAATTGAGATTGAAGACATACGGAATTCGCTTTGTGACATCATGTGATATTCCCGCTTACGGCCACGTAGTTTCATGAACTTCCAACAGTTGGCTCTTCTATATGTGGCCTTGAAAATGGCATCTGTGCTGAAGAGGCCTTCCAAGCAGAGAGCTGTCACTGGCTTTCTTTTGGTAGATAACTAGGGAATGCCTCCGAAAACCTGGCAGTGAACAAAAGCACGGAGAGTTGTTGTGTATGACTACTGTTTTCATCCTAATCAGATCGCACAATCCAGTCCTATCTGCCGCGTGCCGCTCGGCTGCATACAGTTGTAAAGCCTGCTACGTTGGAGCTTGCGGACACTAATACTCGAGCTGATCGACAGAATGTAACCATACACCTCGTCACAGAGCTGGACGTTTCTGTTAATAGTGCTGACACAGTTGCACTAGGTGGGGTGCTCAAAGGTGCCTGCTGGCTCCTCGGGCTCCTCGTCGCTTAATATAATATCATAAAGAGCGGCGACGGACCAGCTGTGCGAAATTGCTTGAGCGTTAAGAGGCTGATCGTGGCAATTTTTGTCGAACGTCGTCACAGGCGATGGACCACGGATTCGTAACTTCGAACCAGAGACAAACCCATCGCGTGGCACTGCATCATTTCTCCTCCGACGAAAAAGCTGCGCCCTCAGCCTGTGAAGTCATGTCAGCGGTCTTCCGGAACTCTTGAAGGGCTCATTGTGTTCGATGTCCTCGCTCATGGTGCAACGATCAACTCTCAAGTGAATTGTGCTACCCTCAGAAACCGGAGAAATGACATTAGCATGTTCGTCGCCACATAAGTGCAAATGAACTTCTCCTTCTCCATGACGACGTAAGGCTTCACAAAATTCTGCGCATCTGGGAACCGCTCACGAAACTTCATTGGATTTCGTGATCCACCCTACAGCCCATATTTGCACCTTCCAACTTCCATGCGTTTGGCCCAATGAAAGACGCACTCCTCGGGAAGCAGTACGTGGATGATGTAGGGGCTAATGATGCAGCGTAATACGCTGCTCTTCAGCCTTCTGAATTTTTAAAACATAAGAAGATAAGAAACATTAAAAGCAGACGATAAAACGGTGATGTAAATTGTAAAATAGCGAAAAATTGTGGAAAGTTAAAACATAAAACAAATGGTGGGAGATGATAATAAAATACATAGGAAGCAGACAGGGAAAGTAGTACACAGAAAATTAAAAAAAAAAATGCGTCGACAGTCTGATTTCTGTTCGCAATAGATATAAAAATCATACCCGGCGACAGTATGATGTCTGTTCACAACACTTTGGAAACACTGCACTAAAAAGTCGGCATGAAGATGACACACCATTGGCAAGAGCAGATGTGGGGGAGGGGTGAATGGGGGAGAAGAGGAAAAACGAAAGGGGGAACCGACGGAGGGAGAGGACTCAGAAGAGGGGAGCAGGGCAGGCGCAAGAGGGAATGGGGAAAGGCGGAGTAAGTAAATGCAAAAGGACTTGGGGAAGAGAAGGGAGGCAGAGAGATGGTAGGTGGGGAAAAACAGGATGGAAGGAGGGGGGAAGGAGGGGGGAAGGGAGCCTGGGGAAAGGACAGAGGAAAGGAGGGGGAGCTGAGGATCAGAGCTGATAGGAGGGATGAATGGAGGGAGAGAGGGCATCATCAGGGAGGGAGAGTTGACGGAAGCCACCTTGGGAAAGGAGATGATAAGTGTAGAGATGGAGGTTAGGGGGTAACAACAGTGAAGGTGCGGCAGAAGGTTGGGGTTGGAGAGGAGAGGAGCATCCAGGGGATTAGAGGAACAAGGCAGCAGGAGATGTAGAGTATGTGGAGATGTTCAAGGAATAGGAGCAGAAGCGGGAAAGGAATTAGGTTGTAGAGGATACACGGGTGAGACGGGAGGTGTATATAGTAGGTGAGGTGGAGTGCAAGGCACTCGAGGATCCGGAGGGACTTACAGAGTGTTTGGGGGGTGGGGGTGGATATCCAGGCGGGATTGGCATAACAGAGGATGGGACAGATTAAGGATTTGTAGGTGTGGAGGATGGTAGAGGGGTTCAACCCCCATATCTGACTAGAGAGGAGTTTGAGGAGTCAGAGATGGTTGTGGGCTTTGGATTGGATAGAGCAGAGTTGAGGGATCCAGGTGAGATGACGGTCAATGGTGAGGCCAAGGTAGGTGAGGGTGAGTGAGAGGTGGATGGGACGGGCACAGATGGTAAGGGAGAAATCAAGGAGCTGGAAGGAGCAAATGGTACGACCTATGATGATTGCCTGGGTCTTGGAAGGATTGATTTTCAGGAGCTACTGGTTACACCATGCGGCAAAAAGTTCAAGGTGATTCTGTAGGAGGCTTTGGGACCGTTGGAGGATAGGAGCGAGGACAAGGAATGCGGTGTCATCGGCATACTACAGGAGGTGTACTGGAGGGTGAGGGGGGCTGGGGCATATCTGCCATGTACAGGAGGTAGAGGAGAGGGGAGAGGACAGAGCCCTGGGGCACACCTGCACCCCTCATACTTTGAGCTTCAGGTAAGCAATGAACTGTCGTAACTTCATGACGTGGGATTCATTTTCGTTCAGAAAATTAAGTTTAAGTGGTTTAATGGTGGTTCAGTCTGAGGAACATAAAATTATTTGTTAAAGTTTAGGAGCGGTTTTGCTTTTGTAATTTTCCCAACAAATGTATTTCTTAGGCGAGCCGAACTTAAAAATTAAATATTACCTGCTTTTTTGTGTAGGTAAATTGTGCTCCCACTATGACAGCATTCCATTGCAAAACAGATGCCGTACTTGGTACATTTAATGCGTACTGCAGGAAATTTAAATCATTTATGTAACAAATCATTAATGAGGCTTGCTCTCATTTGTATTTACCTAAGTGATCAGATAATATAAAGGTACAATTGCTGTAATTAGTGGAATTTTCTGGTTTAATGTTGTACAACGAGACACTCGCATTTATAGCGTTTCCGTGTTGAGTACGTATGGTAGGCAGGTGCACACTCCACTGCGTGCCTCCAGAGAGTCAACAGCACACTGCACGTCAGCCAACAACTCGCATACATTTCGAGTAAAAGCAGAAACCTCAGATGGCGGGAGGCTCTAAGACCTTTCGTGGTTGCACTGTCATCTTATAAGAGTCATGGCACATGACGAATGACATCAGCATGTGTTTACATTATGGTGATGTATTTGTCTTGAGAGAAGATGGCCATACCGCCTCACTAAGGCACCAGAATACTTCAATAGTTGAGTAATCGACTATGGATTTTTTTACAGGATAATAAACATTATTCGATGGTTTTGTTCATCATTTATAAAGTTAAACCTCAAACATACTTACAGAGTCACAGACATGCAACACTAGACAACAAACAACTGCAAGCAAAGTATATCCACAGCAGTTTTAGATACGGGAATATACGTCGTACATGGGGGTTCAAATTACTGGCATTTACAATAAACGATTTGCAGAACTCAGCCTGATAATGTTTTCACCTTCGCCGGCCGCGGTGGCCGTGCGGTTCTGGCGCTGCAGTCCGGAACCGAGGGGCCGCTACGGTCGCAGGTTCGAATCCTGCCTCGGGCATGGGTGTGTGTGATGTCCTTAGGTTAGTTAGGTTTAAGTAGTTCTAAGTTCTAGGGGACTTATGACGTAAGATGTTGAGTCCCACAGTGCTCAGAGCCATTTTGTTTTCACCTTCGAATAAACAGTAACCAACGTGTATTGGCGGCCTCTGCAAATGCATAAAAGCTAAAGCTGACAAAGAAATTAAGAGCTTTCCGTGCAGCCCCTAGAGTCTCCAAATACAAAATAAATGTTAACAATAGTAGCTTATAAAGCATTGAGTGAGCTCTTTAGTGAACTGAAAACCGCTGGTACAGCCAAGCATAATTACACCGTAGTCTAATTTAAATAAGAGCGTCACCCTTCCGTGAAATTCGTTACCATTTGACAGATGGAATGGTATTAGAGCCTCAAGCGGCGAAAAAGGCTACCGTCAATTCATATAATTCACGCCACAAGAATAATATTTGTCTTCAATTCTGTTTCTGATTTTGCGATATAGTTTTGATTTTGCGTCTAAAGCGATCGTAAAAGGAATGTAAAGACAACAAAGACTCATTAATGAAATGAAATGACGCGAACTGTAATCGTATTTATGATGAAATATTTTAATCTTTGAGTCTTGTCTCAAGTTTCTCCTTCAAAGGCCTTCTGAGATAGCTTCGCAGTTGGTAACAGGCACTTTCGTTGTCACAGAGTCTAATGAGTTATATATTCCTACATTTCAATCTACAAATAATTTTTTTAATATAACTTTGTTTTCAAAAGACGAATATGCTGACGGCTGTGTGTTTGATTATTCTTACTCTGATATTATAATAGTTCTGGAACTGGTTTCTGAAGTTACCTACAAAAACCCCATGAAAATTCGTAGAGTAGTTTAGGACAGGTGTGTTTAAACAGACACATAGGCAGGCATGACAGTGTTACACTAACAAAAATTTGTAAGTGCTGTAGGGGGCACATGAATAGTAATGCGATGCTTAATAGCTCCCAGGATCCTTAAGAAACATGAAGAGAATCTAACGTGGTATCTTCTTCTTGTTATTTTTACCTTATTTTCCACCACATACGTTTCCTACTGTAATAAAGATATGTTACAAATCAGAACAAACGATGCTGTTCGTATTAGGGGTGTGATGTTTAATTATATAACTTCTATGTCACTTGCTGCGGTTCTGTCGCAGTGTATAACAAAAATGACTTCGTGTCTGACGCGTGTATGTTTCAGACTGTGATAATACTGAGAGGTCAGACAGTTTAGCATGCCAATTTAGACTTGCTGCAGTATATTATTTAGCAGGGGCTTGTGACTAAAAAATGTAGCTTCTTTAGTGGTATTTAAGACACAATGCTGTAATTTTCATATCATACAGATCATCAATAACATTGTATCCATTTCTGTTGTAGGGGGGTTCCTTGTTTTTTCTTTATTGTATTTAAATTCCCCACGAAGGGAAGGGCTGTCACGAGACAAAATTGTCCTTCAGCCAAATATTACCCAACTTGCAAAAATGTTTTAAAATGAAAGTGGATGATAAACTATTGTTACATACACGTTGATGGAAAATACTTACAATTTTTACTAAAACAGACGACAATAAAGGAATTTTAAAAAAAGAACGTGTTGGCGCACAATATTCATGATTATATGTAACTTAATACATGGTTTTGTGTTATATTTAAGTTATACAGGGTGTTTCAAAAATGACCAGTATATTTGAAACGGCAATAAAAACTAAACGAGCAGCGATAGAAATACACCGTTTGATGCAATATGCTTGGAACAACAGTACATTTTCAGGCGGACAAACTTTCGAAATTATAGTAGTTACAATTTTCAACAACAGATGGCGCTGCAAGTGATGTGAAAGATATAGAAGACAACGCAGTCTGTGGGTGCTGCATTCTGTACGTCGTCTTTCTGCTGTAAGCGTGTGCTGTTCACAACGTGCAAGTGTGCTGTGGACAACATGGTTTATTCCTTAGAACAGAGGATTTTTCTGGTGTTGGAATTCCACCGCCTAGAACACAGTGTTGTTGCAACAAGACGAAGTTTTCAACGGAGGTTTAATGTAACCAAAGGACCGAAAAGCGATACAATAAAGGATCTGTTTGAAAAATTTCAACGGACTGACGGATGAATGTGCTGGAAAGGTAGGGCGACCGCGTACAGCAACCACAGAGGGCAACGCGCAGCTAGTGCAGCAGGTGATCCAACAGCGGCCTCCGGTTTCCGTTCGCCATGTTGCAGCTGCGGTCCAAATGACGCCAACGTCCACGTATCGTCTCATGCGCCAGAGTTTACACCTCTATCGATACAAAATTCAAACGCGGCAACCCCTCAACGCCGCTACCATTGCTGCACGAGAGACATTCGCTAACGATATAGTGCACAGGATTGATGACGGCGATATGCATGTGGCCAGCATTTGGTTTACTGACGAAGCTTATTTTTACCTGGACGGCTTCGTCAATAAACAGAACTGGCGCATATGGGGAACCGAAAAGCCCCTTGTTGCAGTCCCATCGTCCCTGCATCCTCAAAGTACTGGTCTGGGCCGCCATTTCTTCCAAAGGAATCATTGGCCCATTTTTCAGATCCGAAACGATTACTGCATCACGCTATCTGGACATTCTTCGTGAATTTGTGGCGGTACAAACTGCCTTAGACGACACTGCGAACACCTCGTGGTTTATGCAAGATGGTGCCCGGCCACATCGCACTGCCGACGTCTTTAATTTCCTGAATGAATATTTCGATGATCGTGTGATTGCTTTGGGCTATGCGAAACATACAGGAGGCGGCGTGGATTAGCCTCCCTATTCACCAGACATGAACCCCTGTGACTTCTTTCTGTGGGGACACTTGAAAGACCAGGTGTACCGCCAGAATCCAGAAACAATTGAACAGCTGAAGCAGTACATCTCATCTGCATGTGAAGCCATTCCGCCAGACACGTTGTCAAAGGTTTCGGGTAATTTCAGTCAGAGACTACGCCATATTATTGCTACGCATGGTGGATATGTGGAAAATATCGTACTATAGAGTTTCCCAGACCGCAGCGCCATCTGTTGTTGACAATTGTAACTACTGTAATTTCGAATGTTTGTCTGCCTGAAAATGCATTGTTGTCCCAAGCATATTGCAACAAACGGTGTATTTCTATCGCTGCTCGTTTAGTTTGTATTGCCGTTTCAAATATACCGGTAATTTTTGAAACACCCTGTAATTACTAATTGTAACGTGAAAGAGGCTATTGTGTATTGGTGATTCTGGTAATGCATGATAATGGTGATGGTCGTGATGGAGATGGAATGATTAAGACCATGCACTGCGGAGCCTTGTGGAACTGTAGATTGCGACTTAAGGTCAGCAAGATGGAGGAAGGGCGAGGGATAAATGTGGAATGACGATATGAGTTGGGCCGTTGTGAGTATAGCTAGAAAGAATGGGATGTCTTGGGACGGATTTCATCACCGAGAAGTTGGAGTTGATTGAAATTCCTGCGGGACAGAATGGATAATGTGTGAGGGTACATTTAAGGTGAGCTGGTAGCGCAGCAGGTTACCTGTATTTGTGATTAGTGGGTTGGATGTCGGGTGCTGGGTTTGCGGTTAACGTATTCGATCCAAAGGTGTTCTAGGAAGAAAAATTGTGGGAAATGAATGTGCGGTATACACATAGGATGAGATTTGGGCAAGGTAGGCGGTTGTGGAACGCGTGGCGGAGTGCCTATCTTTTCCTGAATTTCAAGGAAGTGTCTAGAATTTAGGGGAGGCAGAGATCCAGGCAGTGCTGACGTGAGGATGAGAGAGATGAGGGATTTGTAGGTGAGGATAACGGGAGAAGGGTTGTAGACCCTGGGAGCGACTTTTAGTTGGCTCCGGTCTTCGTGTTGGATGGTAAGGGGGTGTGAATTCCATTTTAGTTTCCTGTTGAGGATCAGTACTAAATTACTGTGTTAGTCGGAAGATTGGATTGGTTTTAGATGGAAAGATGGAAATCTGGTCGATGTCAACGCCGAGTGGTGCGGCCAAAGATTGTACCTTGGCTTTTCTGTTGGTGTATTTGAAGTTTCCACGTATTCGACAAGTAGATTCAAGTGGCGTTGGCGGGAGGCATGGGAGGTAGGTGCGCGGTGACGATTGGGGAATGAAGGAGGAGTGACAGGGCAGAGCCTTGAGACACACTTGTAATGGAGATAAAATATGCAGCAGGTGCAGTTGATCGTGACAAAGCTAGGACAGTGGTAAATGGAAGGTGATATAAGGTGGACATAGTTAACTGGAATATCATAGACTTGTAGTCTGAATAGCAGTCCAGAAAGCAGTAAGTGGTCAGTGACATCGACATAACGCTAAAAAGTTGGTTTATCATAAGAGTCTGCATAGCTCCTGACATAATGGTATCCACGGCTCCTACGAAGTAATAAGATTCATCACATTTATTTGCGTGGAACCTTAACTCCTCATCGTTGAACGGGTGTAGGCGAAATACGGCTTCGAAAATACGTGCTGACCCGAGAAGTATAAAGTAGATTTTCATCCTCGCTACGAATGACCTCTGCTGCCGAAATCGATAAACATTACTAGCCTGGCCCAACTCTGCGCGCTTCAGAGGAAAAAGGTTCACTTTACGTTTCTTATGGTTTTGTGCATCGATAAACTGGGAATCAAACAAAGTTCTATAAATCTTAATTTTGTACAGAACATTATTTACAATTTAAGTTTTCAAAACGTCTTACAGGCACAACTTGTCGGAGTTACGGACTTAAAAGAGACAACATAGATGTTTTTACACAGTCCTACAGTACACTTTACTTTTCGTGACACTGTAATGTCAAACTGGGCAATATTTCATGAACACATATGAGCACTTTCGGTAGCAATTTTCAAGAAAGTGTTTTCTTAAATTGTGTCATCAACAAATTGTAATTTAATTAAAGCTACCGACAGTAAGAAAAGACGAAACACAGTAAGAAAACATAAAAATTCACTCAGTCTTTAGTGAGAGCCGAATCCAAGTATTCTAAGATTGTGGACATGTGGTCAGCGTCCCGTTCATGATTTTTCTTAAACTCAAGATCCGGATATATTCCTGAATGCAGGAAACTTATTTGAATGGCTGTTTAAGGATGCTTACACCCAGGATATTAAGCCTGTATTCTGAAAGTCATGGAAAAAGACAAACAGGTGGGGATGTAGTATTTTTTGACATCCGGAAAGCGTTTAACTCGGTGCAGCACCAACGTTTGTTAAGGAGTTTACCACACAACATGTTTTACTGGATTTCTTCATGTGGACAATGCAGCATTCTGTCTTGTATGAAGAATCATCGTCATAAGTAAAACGAACTACAGCCATTCCTGAGGGAAATATACTGAGAAACATCCTGTTCGTTTCGTGCACTAATCGCATGGCGGAAGGTAACAATAGCTTGTTCAGACTTTCTGAAAATTATGCAGTTATCCATAGTTAAGTATTTTCTGAAACAAGGTGCAGAGACATTCAGTCAGATCTTAATAGTATTTCAGTGTTGTGCAAAGACAGTCAGTTTGCTTTAAATGTATATAACCGATAAAATTATTCACTTCAAATCCTATGACTAAAAAATCAAAGAGTCACAAATGGAATCAGTCATCTCAGACAAGGTCCTGGTTATATAAAATGGTCACATACACTCAGTCTTAAGTAATAGAGGCGCAGACTTCTGTCTTTTAGTGGGATATCAGAACATCTTGGATGTCTGCAGAAGAGACTGCATACAAAACCCCTGTGCATCTCATGCTAGATTATCATTCAAATTTTTGGGACCATCCAACTGACAGGGAGTACTGTACATACTGAAAGAAGGGCAACAGAAGTAGTCACATGTGTCTTTAAGTAGTGGGAGAGCATCACGTAAATGCTGGAAAGCTTGAATTGGCAAACGTTTTCAGATACAATGCGTGACAAGAAAGTTTAGGCACACAGATGAAAAGGAGAACATGAAACTTCGTGGATTGGTAGGGTATGCGATGCTAGTTCAGTGACTACAAAATCGAGTCAAATTTGCAAAGAAATTGTCAGTACGAGACTACTTGCTGGTAATGCGTTCTACCCTCTATGGCTTGGTGGAAGTACTGATTTGGTTGAGTACGGTGACATAATGTTATGTCCTGTTATGAGGCAAAGTTGCCCACAACGGTCTTTAATATCTTCAATACTACCACTGGGACTGAACTGACATCCGAGCTGGTCTCACAAATGTTCATTTGCTAGCCACGGGCGTAACTCAACATCAAGCAGACAGTTCATAGATGCAAATGCAATGGGTAGTCGAGCATTGTCCTGTTGAAAAATGGCACAGTGACCTGTCGCTTGAGAGGGTGCGGGATGTCCGTGACGTACCGCTGTGACGTCAGACTTCCCTCAATCGCTACCAGGTGCTATCTGAAGTCATATTCGACGCCTCCCCACACTAAGCTTCCAGGAGTAACGCCACTGTAACTCTGCAAAATACTGCAAGCATGGGTCGTCTTCCCAGCTCGCCAGTCTACTCGCCGCCGTTGGTCACCCGTGGCAGTGCAGAAACATGATTCATCACCAAACACAATACGACGCTAGCCATCAGCAGTCCATATTTCGCGGTAGAGATACAAATCCAAATGCATCCAATTTTAACGTGGTGCCAACGGCAGCTCACGCAAGGGACGTAATTCTCTAGCCCAGTTGTTGCTAGTCTCTGTGATAACTTAGAATGATGTACGGAGTCCAGAACTTGTTCTCGGATGCCAGGAGCAAATGTGAAGCGCATACGATGTGCTTGGTCCATAATAAGGCGATCCTCGTTTGCGGTGCTGTGACGTGGTTGGCCAGAACCTAGACAACGCATCTGCCTGCGCTCATGCATCGGTGCACCGTCACATCCGAATACACCCAAAAATGCTGATAACACTCTTTCACACGAATGACGCTGTTCACCTGCCGTTTTTCACGTCGTTTAGACTCGGTGTTTTACAATTTACTTTACACATTTCTAATGTGTTTAGTGGGGAATTAGTAGACCCAGTTTTACATAGAAACCCATGTCCGGAAACATCATCCAACGACCCTACAGAGCATCAAAGCTATAGCCGCCGGCACCTGTAAATCAGGTTGATTCCGTGATGATTTTACAAACTTACTAAGATGATGCAGGAGATACATGTAAAAATTGGAGGTAAGGGTCCCTGTAACGAAAGCGGTCGAGTCGAAAGTTATAAGGGGAAACCGTTCTGATACTTCTGACAATGGAATACATGTACCCAGACTGTTGTTGCTAAGACTGTGGGGTAGGCCAGTTTCAGAGGTAGAACCATCGACAACAACAAGAAAAAATGTCTAGCAAACATGAGCTGAGAAATGAATACCTTAAGAGCTATGAGCATTTGCTCAATAGAGATGTGTATCTCCTGAGGTATGCATTTTAAAGCCAATGTTTACCGGATTTTTTCCTTGTTTCAGTGCATACTACCACCTCTGAAAGTTGCATACCCTACATTCTTAGCAACAGCAGCACCGGTACATGTATCCCACTGTCAGATGAATCAGAATGACATTCGCTTGTTGATTTCGACTCTTTCGTTTCCGAACCCGGCACCCTTACCGCAGATAGATACGTTTTATCCTTCTCCATCATTCCTGAAGGTTTGTAGCGTCCCCTGTAATCACCCTGAACACAGGCACTTACTGGTGCTGGTGTCTTTTCCTTTGACATTCTGTAGCGTCGTTGGATGAAGTTTCCATACATGGGTTCCTATGTAAAACTGGATCCACAAACTTCGCTCTACAACCTCTAAATGTGTATAACATGAGCTGTGAAACAACCTGTATACCTTAACTAGTCTAGCTACGACACTAAACACAAACAACACTAACATATTCTGGTGATCGTTTTCCCTGTCACACAGAATTTTAGTTCTAATCACTAACACATTGGCATGCTGTGTGTATGTGTACAAGGTTATATTAACATCTTATGTGTCTTCCACATATTATTATTATTATTATTATTATTATTTGTCAGGTAATGTCCCCATAGTGCTCAGACCATTTGAACCATTTTTAAATAACCTAGAAACATCTCTTGTGTAAATAATGTAAAGTTAGGACTAGAGTAATTATTACAGCGTTCACCGAGACATTAAAGCATTCTTCCTGAGCTCCATACGCGATTAGAAGGTGAAGAAACAGCTGATACAATGCTACGTATACTCTTCCATAACTTTCGCTATGATCTACAATTACTGGATGTAGATATTTTGGTATGTGCGGATACATACGGAGAATAACGCAAACTCTGAGTACTATGAAACAGACGGAACACACAGGGTTTGGATATAATATGGAAATACCACGAGAAATGTGTGCTTGAAGGCATATGCAGGTCCTAAACAAGCTTGCAAGATTCGATCTTGTATTTGACCACGAAAGGCATCTCTGAAATGTCCTCAATACAGTGCAGGTGTCCGTCATGGTCGGAACAGTGTTCTGCGTAGCTGTGAGTGCAGTACGTCGAAACTAAGTGAAATCGAACGTGGGCAACCAGTTTATGCTCGTATAGTGGGTACATTCGTAACCACGGTAGCTTCGAGAAGATTTATACAGCATTCAGGAAAAGTTGAAAGCATCATCTGCTAAATAACAACGCGGACAAAAGTGTATGCTAAATGATCGTGGCAAAGGGTCATTGAAGAGGATTCTGAGGACGAATAAATGCACGACAGCAGCAAAAGTCACCACGGAACAGTGTGTCTCACTCACTAACCCTATCAGTACCAAAACAACATCAATGGAGCTCTATCATCACGGTACCACAGGGAAAGATGGAATTTGAAAACCACTGATATGTGATGAAAAAGCCTCTAATACGAATACGTGGTGCCGAAGCCATAAAAGCTAGACCATGGAGTAATGAAAGAAAGCCATTTGGTCGGGCCAGTCTCGGTTGCCTCTGTTTCCAAATTCTGGCCAAGTTTATGTCCCAAGCGTTAAACGTGTCCAGGGTTCGGCAACATTTGGGCACCCACATCGTGGTGTTCCATGGGATCCATAGTTACTCTGCAAGGTCGCATTAATGTCAAGGTTTGTGTAACCGTTTTGAATGATGGGGTGTAGCCCACGGTATAGTGTTCGTACCTCAATCGCAATGCTCTGTACCTAGACTGAAGGACCCTTCTTCACACAGCTATCATCGTCGAGGACTGGTTTTGCACAATGAAGAATTCTCGCTTATGCCCTGGTTACCATTGTAACAAAATCTGAATATTATTGAGAAGGGAGAGTAGTGTGATTGCTTGCTACCCGTCTCTGTCATCATTATCTGAACTTGCCACTATTTTGAAGGAAGAATCAAGTGAAATTTACTTGATATTGACACAGGAACTGTACTGGAAGCAGTTTCGAATGTCAACAGATTTCCTGCATCGTATTAGGTATGGTAATGTAAAGTGTTTTTGGTGTGTGTGTGTGTGTGTGTGTGTGTGTGTGTGTGTGTGTGTGTGTGTGTGTGCGTGTGTATGTGTGAATTCTCAAGGGACCAAACTGCGGAGGCCATCGGTCCCTAGACTTCCACACTACTAACTTATACTAAGAACAACACACACACACACACACACACACACACACACACACACACAGACACACACACACACACACACACACACACTCACATGTCCGAAGGAGGACTCGAAACTCCGGCCGGAGGGGCCGCACAATCCGTGACTTGGGGCCTCAAACCGCGCAGCCACTCCGCGCGGCTGTGTCTTTCGTATTCCGCACTTTTGTCCAATCCTTGTATCATAGTCACGTAACTTACCTATTTACTCCCATTCAAATCATTCGTATGGAAATGCTAATTACCATCGCAAGTGGTTCACCTGTCCATGTTTGTCGGCAGTCATTTTACTGTCGCTACTGCCCAGCAGCCGGTGGTAATGAGCCGTGTGAAACCAGACGTTACTTTCTTACTACGGCCGTTCATTCGATAGGGTAC
Source organism: Schistocerca gregaria (assembly GCF_023897955.1). NCBI lineage: Eukaryota > Metazoa > Arthropoda > Insecta > Orthoptera > Acrididae > Schistocerca > Schistocerca gregaria. The sequence continues at coordinate 348,812,809 of NC_064922.1, read as the reverse complement.
CATTTTCTCCTGCTTTGTAAGAGATTCTCACGGTTGTGTTACAAAAACGTGTACCTTAGATTCATCTGCTTTAACGATTTTGCGATCCACGTACATAATTAGTTTTCTGTTGAATTTAAAATATCTCACTTACATGGTTAACGGTGCTGCGGTGTGTGATTGGTAACTTTATTATCACATTCTCTGTACTTTGAGTGCACACAGTCATGACTAAGGTTTAGGCCATAATAGATATGAATGCACGAAGTAAAGAACTCGTTATCAAAGTCACGACTATTTCAGCTGAATGCAATAATCATTGTTTCTGTTACAGTTTGCAATACGATTTGATAGTTATTGTTATAGAACGTCTAATTCACGTTCACTTCATTCAAATTTTTTCCGAAGTCTTATTAGCACTCTGAATGTACATGAAAGGTACTGAAGAAACCGCGTGCCCTTTGCTTGACCATGCTCTTGTAGAGAACTGCTGCGTGTCACGAGATCCTTATCAGACAGTATTGACGAAAGACATTGGAAACGTTCTATCAAGGCAAGCTTGTTGAGTAATCCTCTGAAATAGGGGAGAGAGTATGAAGTATATGATAAGCGAGTTGGGTTGTCAATCACAAAAACAAATGCGTATATTATTACGGCGAGAGCTTTCCACTAATTTACGGTCACCTAAATTCTTCTCCTCGTACCAAAGTATTTTGTTTATGCGCTTTTAAATACGGAAAAATGACCATCATGATATAATAGTCCGGTAAGATTTACGTGTTCGATCTTCTCATGTACTGTTCTAGAGAGAACGCTCGATAACTAGTCTGAATGTAGTTCAATGAACCGTCTGCCAAATTCTTAAGTGTGAATTGCAATGTAATCATGTAGATTTAAATGTAAACTTTATGTTTTGTTGACAAACTGCACTTTCTCAATATTGCTCCCGACAGTAGTAGCCTGACGTTTTCCTTACTAACGACAATGCCTACTTGGTCGTTCCACTGCAAATCTCAACGCATTGTTAAACACAAATGTGTCGTCAACTAAACATAGTTATACCAGGCTGATAGCAACATGAAAGGTGCGAATTAATGGAAGTTCGCAGAGAAAAATCTTGGCGAGCTGAGGCTGTCTACAGCATCGGGACTCGAATATGGATCTTGCCATTCACTGGGAATGCTCGCATGTCACTGAGCTAGCAATGCGTACACACGATTTCCCTTAACAACTAAAATGTTCGAAACACTACTCTCTTACATTCCAAACAGCAGAGAAGTTATTATGCATGTATCGTAAGTGAGATCTGGCGTGATGTGCAGAATTAAGCTGTCAAGAAATTTCATAACAGCGCTCACTTCACTGGAAAATGATATACTTGTACAGAATGTACCTGTTGCCAAAATGTTGAATCTTGGAAGGCATTGCATATTGATCATAAATTAAGTTAAATCTAACTGAAGCTACATTAATTTCACCGTACTTTACATTAGTACTCAACTATAAAAACAACGTTCATACTTTTGTATTTTGCGTTGCAAATTCCAAATGACTTACTTGTAAGGGCTAAGCGCATAGCCAATATTTTTCGTGTTTTTATGATTACATTCTTGCTTGAAGAATACAAAATTCTGATTCCATTTTTCAAATATGCCTAGTTTTAATTTAAAAAAATTCAGTTTAAAAACGATGTTAAGATGTATGCAGAAGGCTATGACCGGATTTCGTATATCTGTGTTGACAAACTTATTTCTAACCGAATGTCGAACATTAAACGATTTGAGTTTATTCATAAAGGAAACAAATTTCCTGAATAAGTCTGCAGTCGTTGTGGACTTTTGTGAAATCATCTACCTCGTTAAAAATATTTCAGTGTTTGTAATGCAGTTTTGTGCTACGTTGTTGACAACATCATGTGTGCGTGAATGGTGTACTGTTACACGTTTGTGAACAGCTCTTGAGGAGAGGAAATGGATTACCTAAAAAAAAAGGTTCCTGGGTAAAAGAGACATATGCTATTTATATCTTCCGAATGAGGAATGTAAACATGCAGTTTAGAGTCCTCGTGGTAACTAAACAATATTTGCTTGCAAAATTTTTTATTATGCTTTTGAGCAAAACGTTACTTTTGGTGCTCAAGAGAAATTCGACAACACGTAGTGCCGTTGGGTGGCATTATACTATGTCCGGTACGCTCTTTCACTTAAAGGTAGACAACCCACTATCCTTTGGCTAGGTATAACGCGACGAACGTTTAGCTCGCTTCAGAAGTATATTCCTGTGGTCGGTTTAAACTACTGGGTGTCTCAAAACCTTTTTGGCCAAATTGAAACAGCTGATAGTCGGTCCACGACCGATTACATTGACACAGGTAACCTAACATCAGAAACGCATATTTATTGTGTTATGAACATACACGGCGTTCACCGCATAACAACAGCATAGCTCGTAGTTTTTGTTGAAAGTGGCGACAGGCAGTCTCACGGCAATGGCGCATCAAGTTCTGCCGCACTCTTTTCAAAGATCCCTTGTGTCTGTTATACCAGGAGACAGGCAGCTTGTACACCAACATCTTTACGTAACCACAGGTGTGAGATCCGGCGATCGCGCTAGCCATGAGACAGGACCTCCCATTACAATCCAACGATGAGGGTACGTTTTATCCAGGTGCTCGTGGACATTAATGTCGAAGTGGACTGGTGCACCGTCGTATGGGAACCACATCTTTCACAGACAACCTGTGGTACAGTCTCCGAGTACTGTAGCAGACCATCAGGCCTTTGTAACGCATGCATTGAGATTGGCGGTCGTCACTTTCAGCGATTACTATGACCTAGGATGTTGTTAGGTGGTGTAAGCTTCGTATGTCCATAACGCAATAAATATGCATTTCCGATTATTAGTTTTCTATCTCAATATAATCTGTTGTGGCCCGACACTCACCTGTTTCAGTTTGACCCAAAACATTTGAGACACCGTGAATACTCACTTGCCTGCCGGAGTGGCCGTGCGGTTCTAGGCGCTGCAGTCTAGAACCGAGCGACCGCTACGGTCGCAGGTTCGAATCCTGCCTCCGGCATGAATGTGTGTGATGTCCTTAGGTTAGTTAGGTTTAATTAGTTCTAAGTTCTAGGCGACTGATGACCTCAGAAGTTAAGCCGCATACTGCTCAGAACCATTTGAACCATCTGAATACTCAATTCAAAATGGCTACAACACTGAAGCTTTTCGTTAACCGTATTTGGCGAAAAATGAATATTTTAATCCATCCAGCAGCAGTCTGTGGAACAGATCGTTATAATTCAGAAATAATAAATATATTGTGTTGATCAGGTTATTTCTTGTGCAGAAGACAAGGAAACTTGTCGTGTTCATTAAACAGGTTTTTGTGATGGTTAGAAGTTGCGGACACAAACTTTGTGACAAAGTACGTTATGGAGCTAAGTGCTTTGTGTTGAAAACGATGAAGGCAGATGTCACCAATCAACGAGAAATCTACTCGCCGAAAATGCAACAACAGCAATTTCTCAAGCCTTTTAATTCTATGTTTCCCACTTGCAGACTATGACGCACACATGCTGCATATGGTCACAACTTCTTCTATTAACGAGCGTGTTCTATGTCGCGACCAATATTGTGTTACCCCGCGTTAATTAAAAAGTATGAAAAGTGTTCCCAGAAGATGGAGTGCCTACCTTTAATAAAAGTGAATAGAGAATAATTAACGGAAGTCCTCATTATGATGTACGCCCAGTGGCCAAGTACGTTGAGGACTGAATGAACATTTTGAGGGGAGAGAGAGAGAGAGAGAGAGAGAGAGAGAGAGAGAGAGAGCTGGAGCTTGAAGGAAATGTGGACATTGTGGGGGGAAAGAGGCTGAGGTAGGGGTGGAGGGGGACTGGTGAAGGATGAAACACGTTCATCCGAGCAACTAAGCGCTTGAGAGAGCGAGGTGAAAATTGTGTGAGACGTTAAGAAAAGATGACAGGTGGAAGGGCGGCAAACGGTCTCGCCACCTCCTGAGGGTGTTTCGCCTCGCAGCTGCGCTTTATTGAGTTATCCCCAGGGGGTGGGCCTCACACATTTGCCAAACTCGGCGCAGAGGGGCTGCATACGACGTTTCCGCTGCGAAACCTGGCTGTGCCCTCCGCTATACATCCGGAAGTACCAGTAAAATTTAAGAACAGTAATGGAATACGTATTTACTGCAACTGTGTCTTATGAATACAGAATTACGCTGTATTGTTAAGAAGAGTCCACGTACATAAATTCTTTCCACAGACAGTAATCAGATGATATTCAGAGTGCGTATTTGTGTTCATAATCTGATACTGCCAGAAACCTTCACTGCGTCTTGTCATCAAGGACCAAATGTTGTACTTCTTTCGTAGCACTATAGACGTTACTGCACTCGCTTCCGTCGCGGTACACTGATTATATCGTCCAACTGCCACATGGTAGCATACTGTTTTGGGGTTATTTGAGTTGCTGCCTAAGTCATTAGAAACAGCAGTAGTTCCTATGCTTGCACCTAAAAGAAGTAGTCGTTTAATTGTAAAAGTAACGCTATCTCAAATATCACTCAACAGTTAAATGTGCCCTTTTTTGGAAATACGTTCGTATCTCATAAAGTATACGTGTCCGTATCCATTGACATATCTGTGTACATGTAATTTATGCATCATGCACTTGTATATATATACGTATGTCTGAGTGATTTGATAAGCCTTTTAAAAATGCAAGAAAAAATATTTGTTTCTATGGGACGAGGAATTTCGCCTTTTGGAAGACACCTTTTTTCTCTTTCTTTCCCAGATATATTTCAGCACTTTCTGTGCTATCTTCAGTGGGTTACTTATAATTTTCTAGCTTACATGATGCTGGTAGACATTTACTTTGGTAGCTATTCTGCTACACAATCTACAACTTCTCATGGTTTTGAAATTGTGATGCTTTCTCATATGTTGTTGGCGATGCGAATAGGCTGATTTCGTGACCTATGGTCACATGACACTGCACTTTCTCCAATTTTACAAAACATAGCAGAATTTTCGCCACTATTACAAAAATTCTGCCCATGTTTTGAAAAATAGGAGAAAGTGCATTGTCAAGTGACGATCGGTCACGAAATCAGCCTATTCGCTTCGCCAACAACATATGAGAAAGCACCACAATCTCAAAACCATGAGAAGTTGTAGACTGTATAGGTGTGTTCCAAGGAACCAACGTGGATCTCATGGCAGGCGAAAGCGTGGTGTGCGCGACACAGGGTGCGTTCATATACATACATTCACTTCCAGTTGTATCCACTCTTCGGGGTCACTTTTATTTGCCCCATCCTGTATTAATTCTCAGTTTTTTTCCGTGGCCACATCAAAACTATTGAGGCTGGATTGCTCGATGTTATAACTACCGGACACTTCTTGTTGTTTCATTACTTATTCATTATTAACAAGCAGAACCACAATGAGATTTAATTGTCGATCGTTCCCTCATTCTCACGTAAATTTTTCACGTAAGAATTTGATCAAACTGATCGGTCTCTTACCACCGATCAGTGATTTCGTCCGTTGCCTCACAGGCGTGCTCTCCTAACCCCACAGTTTAATTTTAGCGATTAACCATTTGATAAATCGATGCTAACTCATAACCATTCAGAATTTTACAGCACTTTGACACTGCGGCTTTCTCGTCTTGACATTCGGGTCATCCAAATTTCTTGATATTCACTGCATCTCCATATCGAGACTTACTGAGGAAATATTTATTGTAATATCTAAGATTACAGAGGCGAAGGCGAACACTTGACTGGGTTTATCGAACTTATTTTATTGCTCCGACGGATCTAAAATTATTTGACACTTTTGAATACTTTGAATACTACTTATAATATTAGCTTTGTCATTGCCTTAACGCAGTCCAGAGTCATTAAACCTGCGTTTACTACAAGAAATTCTGGTCGTATGTAAAGTACACAAGCGGCAAGACGCAGTCAATACCTTCGCTGCGCAGTGCCGATGGTACTGTTATCGACGACTGTGCCGCTAAAGCGGAGTTATTGAACACAGTTTTCCGAAATTCCTTCACCAGGGAAGACGAATGGAATATTCCAGAATTTGAAACACGAACATCTGCTAGCATGAGCTTCTTAGAAGTAGATACTTTAGGGGTTGCGAAGCAACTCAAATCGCTTGATACGGGCAAGTCTTCAGGTCCAGATTGTATACCGATTAGGTTCCTTTCAGATTACGCTGAAACTATAGCTCCCTACTTAGCACTCATATACAACCGCTCGCTCAACGATAGATCTGTACCTACAGATTGGAAAATTGCGCAGGTCGCACCAGTGTTCAAGAAGGGTAGTAGGAGTAATCCATTTAACTACAGACCTATATCATTGACGTCGGTTTGCAGTAGGGTTTTGGAGCATATACTGTATTCAAACATTATGAATCACCTCGAAGGGAACGATCTATTGACACGTAATCAGCATGGCTTCAGAAAACATCGCTCTTGTGCAACGCAGCTAGCTCTTTATTCGCACGAAGTAATGGCCGCTATCGACAGGGGATCTCAAGTTGATTCCGTATTTCTAGATTTCCGGAAAGCTTTTGACACCGTTCCTCACAAGCGACTTCTAATCAAGCTGCGGAGCTATGGGGTATCGTCTCAGTTGTGCGACTGGATTCGTGATTTCCTCTCAGGAAGGTCGCAGTTCGTAGTAATAGACGGCAAATCATGGAGTAAAACTGAAGTGATATCAGGTGTTCACCACGGAAGCGTCCTGGGACCTCTACTGTTCCTGATCTATATAAATGACCTGGGTGACAATCTGAGCAGTTCTCTTAGATTGTTCGCAGATGATGCTGTAATTTACCGTCTATTAAGGTCATCCGAAGACCAGTATCAGGTGCAAAGCGATTTAGAAAAGATTGCTGTATGGTGTGTCAGGTGGCAGTTGACGCTAAATAACGAAAAGTGTGAGATGATCCACATGAGTTCCAAAAGAAATCCGTTGGAATTCGATTACTCGATAAATAGTACAATTCTCAAGGCTGTCAATTCAGCTAAGTACCTGGGTGTTAAAATTACGAACAACTTCAGTTGGAAGGACCACATACATAATATTGTCGGGAAGGCGAGCCAAAGGTTGCGTTTCATTGGCAGGACACTTAGAAGATGCAACAAGTCCACTAAAGAGAGAGCTTACACTACACTCGTTCGTCCTCTGTTAGAATATTGCTGCGCGGTGTGGGATCCTTACCAGGTGGGATTGACGGAGGACATCGAAAGGGTGCAAAAAAGGGCAGCTCGTTTTGTATTATCGCGTTATATGGGAGAGAGTGTGGCAGATATGATACACGAGTTGGGATGGAAGTCATTACAGCATAGACGTTTTTCGTCGCAGCGAGACCTTCTTACGAAATTTCAGTCACCAACTTTCTCTTCCGAATGCGAAAATATTTTGTTGAGCCCAACCTACATAGGTAGGAATGATCATCAAAATAAAATAAGAGAAATCAGAGCTCGAACAGAAAGGTTTAGGTGTTCGTTTTTCCCGCTCGCTGTTCGGGAGTGGAATAGTAGAGAGATAGTATGATTGTGGTTCGATGAACCCTCTGCCAAGCACTTAGATGTGAATTGCAGAGTAGTCATGTAGATGTACTAAAATTAATCATATGAGCAAGTATTTGTAAGTCAGCCAACATTAATCAACTACAAAATTCGTTTTTGTTCGCTGTCCATAACATCATCGGTTCTTTCTCCTCTACCGATGAAAATAGCGTTTCCATTGACAACCGTTCTTAAAATGGAAAAAATGGCTCTGATCACTATAGGACTCAACATCTGAGATCATCACTCCCCTATAACTTAGAAACTTAGAACCATTTAAACCTAACTAGTCGAAGAACATCACACACATCCATGCCCGAGGCAAGATTGGAACCTGCGACCCTAGGAGCAGCGTGGTTCCAGACTGAAGCGCCTAGAACCTCTCGGCCACACCGGCCGTCCCCTTAAATCATCAGCCCAGTATTTAACATTACAGGACCATAATCCGTAGCCGTGGACCTAATGGCCAATGTCCATTTCCGTCGTGTTTCCATGTGTGTACTGTCAGTTACAGCAAGTAGACTAGTCAAGTTACCCTGCTTCCGTACACTGTGTGTTACTACGGGGCAGTGAAAGTCAGTTTCGTGTTTTTTTAATAAACTAATTGTTACGTGGACGGTGCACTACGATAGCCAGCCGCTATGTCCGAGCGGTTCTAGGCGCTTCTGTCCGGAACCGTGCTGATTCTACGGTCACAGGTTCGAATCCTACCTCGGGCACTCATGTGTGTGATGTCTTTAGGTTAGTTAGGTTTAAGTAGTTCTAAGTATAGGCGACTTATCAACTCAGATGTTAAGTCCCATAGTGCTTAGAGCCATTTGAACAATTTTTTTCACTGTGGTATGTTGTTGGACAGGCCTTTATGAGAGGAAGTGGATTAGGAAATACTAATTTTATTTGTTCTTTCAAATTGATGTACTGCTTTTCAGATGTTCGTAGCCAACAAAAATAAGAGAAAGTCAGTTATGTTTGTTAATGTCCCATAGGTAGCTGAACAAAATATGAATAATAAACTTTTTGTTGTGGTTCTGAAGAAGAAGTTATTTGGGCTGATGAACACTGTGTCTGTGGTGAAATTTATCATATCGGGAAAATCAAAGCTCAAATGGAGGCTTAGCAGCAGCTATTGTCGCTGCACACCAATCTAGAATGGAGCAGAACAGGCAGAAATTTCTCGTATACGAAGCAATCTTCGAAACAAAACCTAAGGTAGTTTCCATAGAATATGTTAGTTGTTAGTTTTAGTGCAAACAAGTACCGGGAGTTCAACTGTGTGACGACAAAATCAGTTGTGTGAGCTCATAAAGGGGAGTTCGGCATCTTCAGGAGAAGACCTGCAGTGCCGCGAGAGCTATGTCTGACAGGTTGGTGGGTGGACGTCTTACGCAAGGCGGCAGCTCTGTGCGGCTTCCGCAAAACGCCGTTGAAGGGGCGTAGGCCGGCTGCGGTCACACTTGCGGTGCCGCAGGACAGCCGCAGTTGGAAAATCTGAGCCACACAGTATCACAGAACACAACGTGTTGTTCTTGAGGCAAAAAAGTTGACAAAGCTAACTGAAGCCGTTAATCACAAAACAGCACAGGTCCATCTTTTGCCACTATACGAGTTATTGGTAATTAGCCTATTCACTCCGCGCTAGACAGATCATAGACACACAGAAAGCCACCCAAATGCTCATCTAACGGGTATTTTATAGAGACAAAGCAATTAGTAACAGGTCAGGTCCATAAGCTAGTATTTTTTTTTATTTAGTAAGGAGTTGCTCATGAACCTCCAACGGAAGACGATACAAAGAGACGTGTTGTGTAGCAACCTGAGATTTGCTATTGAAATTCCGAAAATGGTTCAAATGGCTCTGACCACTATGGGACTTAACGTCTGAGGTCATCAGTCCCCTAGAACTTAGAACTACTTATACCAAACTAACGTAAGGACATCACTCACATCCATGCCTGAGGCAGGATTCGAACCACCGACCGTAGCGGTCGCGCTGTTCCAGACTGATGCGCCTAGAACCGCTCGGCCACCGTAACTGGCTACTGGGAGACAGGTATGTCGTCAGGATGACTATGTCAAGAAATAAATAAGTAGATGTCAAGAATAAAGGTGTAAAATGTTAATAACGTTGGTTTTATCTAAAAAGAGCCGTAAGAGTTCTCACATAAAAAATTCGAAGGCATTACTTTTCAGCGTGTCGTCTTATGACCGGCTATCGTAATCGGCAGCGGGTAGGGCTATAGTGGTGACTGGCCTGGTTTCTTTACACGATATGCTGTGGCGCGAAAGAGATGTTGATCCACTCTGCACTTGGGTCTCTGACCGGTGCTGGCTGAAAATGTGGCTTGAGTACTAATGACAATATTTTAAGGTGAAAATTATGGTCATAAAATAAGGAGAAAATGGGTACTGAAAGACCATGCTAAAAGCTGAAAGAAATTGTGTAGATGAAATTACTTTATTTGAGTTCTAAGTAGCTACATAAACTTTTTCCTATACACAGGGTTCTATTATGCTGGATTACATACGTCATTTCAATGTTTTTGACAATAATATGCTGGGCCTTTGAGCTCGATAGCTTCTTACACACGCAGAAACTCTGCTCGACATTTACAGAAACCAGTGGCGCCTATCTTGTCTGCACATTTGAAGAAAATAGAGTTGCAAAGGTTACCACATCTGAATTGTTCTTCAAATTTAATTGGAATTGTCTCTAGCAAATCCATCAAAGATATACCTAACACTCATCAACTTTCTCACTGTTCGTCCTTCCACACACTTTCTTCTTCCAAACTGTGAGTCACATCAGGCAAATACCTGTAGCCATACATTGCTGAAAGATCCAACTCTAGGTCTTTGAGGTTGACCAATTTCTGGGTCTGCTTGATGGCTTCTGCGTTCTTTGAGTCTAAAGAACTTACGAAATATTTGATTTCATAAACGCTTTCCACCAGAAAACCGCACATCTTATCCACTTCTCCTACCTTGTGATGACAAGTAACTGTGGAAGACAGTGCTTTGTCATTTTCTGGTAAAAATACTTGACGCTTGGGAGCATTTACCAGAATCCTCTTTAGATCACCCTGCAGTGATTCTCCCTGGTACTTCCGCAAATTCAGTGCGCACCATCTGCAAACACACGGTGTCCCTGGTTGAGATTTGATTATATGCCCCTCAGTTGTGGGAAAACCGGAAACCTTACCGTGCTTGATCAGTTACAACAAACTTCATTTTTTCTTATTGTTTAGCTCCTGGCCACAAGTTCATATGTGAGTTTTTGAATGAAAGAATATGTTTTACCCGTTCTCCAGGTAATAGAAAAGCAACACATTCAAAATGTATATTTTCATTTAATCAGTAGTGTCACATAAAATGAATTCCACTTCATGTTTACCGACCGAATCTTATTTTCTCTAAAACGTTCCCATCAATTAGCTGTCTGTAACTTTTTCTCAGATTGCTCTCATCTCGTATTGACTTTTGTGTGTATTTATCAGGAAATAATTTGTATGCAGGGTTATTTACCTTGTGGAGTAGTATTCCTGACTGGATTAATACCATGGCAAGATCTTCACTAACCTCATTAAATGTAAATGTCGTGTGACTAGGGCTTCCCATCGGGTAGACCGTTCGCCGGGTGCAAGTCTTTCGATCTGACGCCACTTCGGCGACTTGTGCGTCGATGGAGATGAAATCATGATGATCAGGACAACACAACACCCAGCCCCTGAGCGGAGAAAATCTCCGACCCAGCCGGGAATCGAACCCGGGCCCTTAGGATTGACATTCTGTCACGCTGATCACTCAGCTACCGGGGACGGACACTTTTCATTGAATGCTGCTTTCAGATGCTGAAGCGAAGGCGTGTATCAGAGTAGCTTGCTTAGGTTCCGGCTTGCGAAGTTCAGTGTTCTTTAAATGTTTGTTGTCCTCGCTGTGTTGGTTCATTCTGTTTCTTTGATGGTTGTTATCGATTGCAATATTTACTTTGCACATGACAAGTCGCAGATGAATGCCGACAGTTTCTATAAACTGAGTACTGAAGTCTTCTGAACGTGCACACAACTCCTCCTTAACGTTCCGCAACATTTTGTTGTGAAACATTCATTCTAGTGAAAAACTAGGACGGAATAAAAGACAGTATACTGCCGGTAGATAGGTGCAGTTAAATTCACTCCAGCACTAACGGAATTTAGCATTCTACAGTTGTAGCATCATTGTTTAAATTTCAGTTTCAAAGCTGCAGGTTGACTATTGTTACAGACGCTGAGGATGTGCATAGTTCATGGGGTATGAATACTTACTCGTGCTTCCCATTAACAATATTTTAATACTAATTGCCCATTGTTGTGATTAAAAACATTAAAAATCTTAATGTAGGTTAATTCTTATAAAGAAGAAAACAGAAACCAGCCACTATTAATATTGCTATTTATTTAGGTAAATAGCGCCGTTACCGGTTTCGAACTGGCAAGTTCATCGTCAGACGGCTGTTCACATAATTTTCAAGATACGCTATACATTATCGTCCGTTTTCGATTTTTTTATTATTCCACTGTGGCGAAGTATTTTTGGTGTGTTCTTGCCCTAAGGTAGAAAACAGTGTTAGAAGCGCCCTATGTGAAAATAACTAACCTCCAAACGATGGAATACAGAGTAAATAAATATTTATTTACGGTAACGGCGCTATTTATCTAAATGGTTCAAATGGCTCTGACCCCTATGGGACTCAACATCTGAGGTCATCAGTCCCCTAGAACTAAGAAATACTTAAACCTAACTAACCTAAGGACGATACACACATCCATGCCCGAGGCAGGATCCGACCCTGTGACCGTAGCGGTCGCGCGGTTTCAGACTGAAGCGCCTAGAACCACTCGGCCACTCCGGCCGACTTTACTTAAATAAATAGCTATATTAATAGTGGCTGGTTGCTGTTTTCTTCTTTGTAAGAAGTAATCTACATTAATTGTACACAGCCACGGTCTCACCATCCCAGTTTTAGTCAAAATACGATTAAGATCTTGTTAAATAAGAGAAAAACAACTCTGTATCATCTATTAAGATCTCAGATAAATGTGGGGGAGATAGGTGCTTAAGCATGGTATAGAAGGGAAAATGTGGAAAAGGTAGTACTCTCACAAAAAAGGGTGTAACAGACACTGCTTATTTTGCTGCATATGATGCCGCCAAATGTGCATATTGACCTGTCTGTGTGGAAAGATGGTGTATCTTAAAATGCTGTCTTTACTCATTATCGTCCTAGTGCTCTGCCTCATAGTTCCATTATAACTTTTTCCCGTTACAATTTTCTGGGAAGTTGTAAATTTGCTGTCGTAAAAGGAAATGTCCTAAGTAACAAAAACATTAGGATTAAGTACAATGAAATGAAGTCGTGTAAGCCCATGACTACAAGCTGAAAGGATATTAAACTCCGTATATTTATTAGAGGCATGTACAATATTTTTTCTTTGCGTGTGAAAGGTTCCTTGACACTCTCTGAAGGATACCCAGTCATTCCAGTCCCTTTTCCTGTAAAGTTGTTACAATGCGCTCCTTAGAATTCCCACCTTTTGTTTCTCTCAAGACCGCGGAATGTTCCGAAACGATTTGGATTGTGAAGGTTTCAATATGAGAACACCATTCTTTAGGATCACGAATGCCGTTCCATTAATTCGTTTTACGCTCACTACCCATATAGATTCGCAATGAACAACAATTTACTGCACGCCATGAAGAGCCACCATAACCTTTCCCACTGAAATTATAGATCTTCTATTTGTACCAGGCTTTGAAGTGCAATTTAATTTTAGCAATCTGCTTCCATCATGGATCTGTTGTAACATTAATCGAACACTAAGGCCCATACGCTTGCATATTTTCTACGAATGCAGCACTCTGCAACTAGTCGCGGCACTGCCTCTCATTTTTGCTTCACACTGCAATTGCAGCTCGCTAAGAAGGCAAAAAGTTACACTGTTCAGTTCGGTGAGATCTTCTGAAAGCGAAATTTATATTCGCTTGTAGAATGGTTTTTACAAAAGGGAGTGTCTGCAGCGCAATAAATTGCAGAATCAAGAAGAAGAGGACACCACATTCGTCTTTTTTTTGTTTCCTGCTTTACAGAACAATTTATTTACGATTTTCTTGTAGCCTACCGATATTTACGGGACAATGTCGTAGTCTCTAAGAGCAAAAAAGCTGCTCGTAAATATCAGAGGCCCTAACCTTTTAAAGAAAAGCTCGTATATCTGCTCAGAAACTTGAAGTTTACTTCTCTAAACTTCCAGTCACATCAGTGAATGTGAAACGTCGGAAATATGTATAGAATCCAGTACCATTACCATTATTTAATGTAGCAGATGAGCTTCCGCAACTGTGGCTGAAGGAAAAACCACACAGACGTGATAATAAAAGAACAAAAGCAATAAAACTGTTTCCCAGCTCATAAGAAACCAGTTCTACAATTCGTTGTTGCTGCATCTGAGCCACAAATGGCAAGATTCTTCAACGCACTTTGAAGAAAAATTAATTAAACCTACAATATTTATCTACTAGAAAGTGGAGTGAAGTGTAACACTGTGTGAAACATAGGCCTTCCTACAAAGCTGTTAAACGTCAGGGAAAGTAACTCAGCCGGCCGGTGTGGCCAAGCGGTTCTAGGCGCTTCAGTAAGGGGCCGCGTGACCGTTACGGTCGCAGGTACGAATCCTGCCTCGGGCATGGATGTGTGTGCTGTCCTTGGGTTAGTTAGATTTAAGTAGTTCTAAGTTCTAGGGGACTGATGACCTCCGATGTTAAGTCCCATAGTGCTCAGAGTTATTTGAACCATTTTTTTGAAAGTAACTGTCATTTCATGCTTGAGTTGTTTTCAACTACATATTCAAAAGTATTTTGAATCATAAATTATAACTTATGTCACTAAATCAGTGAGATTCGGCTGATTTTACATGTATTTAATGATCCTGTCTTTTGATAATTTACTAATGCTTGGGACGCAAAAATGTAATAATTATCTCGCTAATTGTAAAATAGTTAAAACACAGTAATTTTTAGACTGCTTTCTCGCCGCTTGGCAACGGCCTTGCCGCAGTGGATACACCGGTTCCCGTGAGATCACCGAAGTTAAGCTCTGTCGGGCGTGGCCGGCACTTGGATGGGTGCCCATCCAGCCGCCATGCGCTCTTGCCATTTCTCGAGGTGCGCTCAGCCTCAGGATGCCAATTGAGGAGCTACTCGACCGAACAGTAGCGGCTCCGGTCAAAGAAAGCCATCATAACGACCGGTAGAGCGATGTGCTGACCACATGCCCCTCCTATCCGCATGCTCATCTGAGGATGACACGGCGGTCGGATGGTCGCAATGGGCCCCTTGTGGCCTGAAGACGGAGTGCTTTTTCTCGTCGCTTGGAGCGCTAGTGTTGCACCAACTGTCAGACGTTAACAATTTTCACAGCAGTGAGTGTCGCGATTGTAGGTGTTAGACTGTGTTTATACTTCTATCGCTTGCCGCCCCTTCCCCCATTACCTGGCCACAACCCGTTTCGTGTGGCGAGGAGATGCGATAGCGTAATGCTGTGTGCGAACTGTAGTCCCCCAGTGGTTCTGCCGCCTCCGTCGGGCGGGAAAGTTGCTCTCGACCGTCGTTGAGATTATAGTCGGCTGAATACTGAGTTCCCACGCTTTACTGAGAGCAGAGGCACTGCCTCTGTCGATCAGGACGTCTATCTCTATTATGTCAACAGCCTCCTTACTCAGTCTCAGCTTATCTGTTCGTTCCCTTCGCGTATATGTGTTCGCCAATTGTAAGCTCGTTCCCAATGCGCTTGAAAGGAAGCACGAGACAATATTATCGCGTAACCTCTTTTTCAAAAGAGAATGAAATAAATTATTCTGATAATTGGAAATGAATATGTTTTGTGAATAATTATCTTTTATGATGGTTAAAAGCCACGCCTAATTATTTTCTGAGCGCGCTATCGCCACAAATATCATACGTATTATAACGTGAAGAAATCCGCTTTACTCACGATGGATTTAAAAAAAATAAATCTTGATTTCAAGTTACGCGATAAACCAGTTAAGTAAACTGCTTAATTATTTCTTTTTCTGTGAGGCTTGATGCTCCAGTATCGCTGTCTATGTGCAATGGCAGCGTATACATTAACAAAAATTATTATTCATAAAACTGTACCTATGGCCTAAAAAATGAAGTTGAAAATATTACAAGACGCCCTTCTCAATTTATTAGCACTATTATCTTTAATACTTCTTGCAATAAATGACTATTAAAAGTTTTTATCATTTTATCAATGGCGTCACTACAGCAATTAACTTTCACAAAATGACCAGGGCCACATTCAATTATTATGTAAATGAATCGTGGATCACAGAAGGTACTTTTTTCTATCAACAAAATACACATTCTACCATAATTAAGAAGTTAATGAGATAAGACCTTGATAAACTGACTAAACCAGAGGTTGCAGAGAGTATCAGGGAGAGCAAAAGGGAACAATTGACAGGAATGGGGGAAAGAAATACAATAGAAGAAGAATGGGTAGCTCTGAGGGATGAAGTAGTGAAGGCAGCAGACGATCCAGTAGGTACAACGACGAGGGCTGGTAGAAATCCTTGGGTAACAGAAGAAATATTGAATTTAATTGATGAAAGGAGAAAATATAAAAGTGCAGTAAATGAAGCAGGAAAAAAGGAATACAAACGTCTCAAAAATGAGATCGACAGGAAGTGCAAAATGGCTAAGCAGGGATGGCTAGAGAACAAATGTAAGGACGTAGTGCCTTATCTCACTAGGTCTAAGATAGATACTGCCTACAGGAAAATTAAAGAGACCTTTGGAGAAAAGAGAACCACTTGTATGAATATCAAGAGGTCAGATGGAAACCCAGTTCTAAGCAAAGAAAGGAAAGCAGAAAGAGGGAAGGAGTATATGGAGGGTCTATACAAGGGCGATGTACTTGACATTATTATGAAAATGTAAGAGGATGTAGATGAAGATGAAATGGGAGATACGATACTGCGGGAAGAGCTTGATAGAGCACTGAAAGACCTGAGTCGAAATAAGGCCCCGGGAGTAGACAACATTCCATTAGAACTAATGACAGCCTTGGGAGAGAGAGCCAGTCCTGACAAAACTCTACCATCTGGTGAGCAAGATGTATGAAACAGGCGAAATACCCTCAGACTTCAAGAAGAATATAATAATTCCAATCTCAAAGAAAGCAGGTGTTGACAGATGTGAAAATTACCGAACTATCACTTTAATAAGCCACTGCTGGAAAATACTAACACGAATTCTTATAGACGAACGGAAAAACTGGAAGAAGCCGACCTTGGGAAAGATCAGTTTGGATACCGTAGAAATGTTGGAACATGTGAGGCAATACTGACCTTACGACTTATCCTAGAAAAAAGATTAAGGAAAGGCAAACCTATGTTTCTAGCATTTGTAGACTTAGAGAAAGCTTTTGACAATGTTGACTGGAATACTCTCTTTCAAATTCTGAAGGCAGGGATGAAATATACCGGGAGCGAAAGGCCATTTACAATTTGTACAGAAACCAGATGGCAGTTATAAAACCCCCCAGGGGCTCAGCATTCATTTGCTGAGTACGGGCTTGGCGACCCCGTTGTCCTGAGCTGGGGACTGGTCAGCGCCGGCAGCCTCCTGTCACCGTAACTCCCGGACATGCTTCAGCGACCACCGCATGGCGCGGCGGTGGAATGTTGTGTGCTGCGAGGAACGGTAATCTTGGCTTGACAGCCTGGATTGCGACGAAGGTAAACCTCAATCTTACAGTGTGCTGCGCGCCTATAAGATGCATGGCTGTTGGGGTGGAACAGTCGAATGCGGGCAAGCTCTGGGGCACTTGCCGCACCCCAGTTGTATAAGGCTTACTCAGGCACGAGGGGCTCTGTCTGAGTGGACCTTTAGTTCCATAGCTGCTCGTGGGACCGCAATGGACCCTTCGAGCTCTACATTTTCGCCTACCAGTGGATTGGGTGGGCCATTGGTAGGAAGACACACTCCATCGAAAAAGCGACTTCGTGCTGCGAGTCCTCCAGCGCCTTGTGTTACTAGAGATTTATCAGACTGTCGTAGCAAAGCACATGCTGATAACCAGACTATGTTTTTGATTGTCGAACGGAAGGAAGGAAGGTAGCTTTGAGAGGGTTTCTCTCTTTTACATCCACAAGGGTCTTGAGGGAATTGCAGGAAAACTGAAATCTGTGAAGCGAGTGCGCAATGGGACTCTGTTAGTTGAAACTTCTAGTTCCCGTCAAGTCACTTCTCTTCGGAAAGCAACCTGTCTCGGAGAGTACGCTATCGAGACGGAGCTCCACCCCACTTTGAAGTATAGTAAGGGTGTTGTGACATGTAGGGACTTGGTGAATATCCCCAGAGACGAGTTGAAATCTGAGTGGGCTGACAAAGTTATTGTCGACGTGTAGCATATTATGAAACGAGCCGATAGGGACCTAGTCAAATCCGACTCGTTTATTCTCACGTTCAATTTCCAGAGACTCCTAGAGCATGTTAAAGCGGGTTTCTTACGTTTGCCAGTACGACCATATTTCCACAACCCAATGCGCTGTTTTAAATGTCAGCGCTTTGGGCATACTAACTTGGGGTGCAATGGGATCGCCACTTGAGGTAAATGTGGTCAGCCTGCCCATGAAGGAGCCGATTGTTCATCGTCTGTGAATTGCGTGAATTGCTCTGGGAGTCACCCTGTCTAGAGCCGGGTCTGCCCCATCTATCTCGAGCAACGGAAGATACAGGAGATCAAAACATGTAAGCGCATCCCCTATGGTGACGCCAAGAAGCTCCCATGCAGCCTCCTGTGTTTACAACATTTTTCGCTTCCGCTCTGCAGAAACCGGTACAGTTGGCCACTGTTACTACACAAACGGAGGTTGCTAGTGTCAGCACTAATACCTGCGTTTTCCAGTGCACTTGTGCTGCTGCGGTTGTTTTGCAACATGCAGCTCTCCCCACAATGTCGGACAAGGCCCTGGTTGCTGACATTGGGGTACTTCCAGCCCCTCCCCATATGGCGCCTTCTGCCCAGGCGAGTAAAGCTCCAACTGTTGACAAGGCTCTGCATTCTAAGCCCCCCAAGACAAAGACGCCGAAGCTGAAGGTTTTGCCACCTGAGGAGACTAGTAAGGGTCAGTCCGATGACGATGCCATCGTACTGTCTGACATATCCATTGGGTCGCCATCGGAGCTGATGGACATTAATGTCGACTGGGGGCGATATTCTCGTCCCAGGAATAAATCTCTAGCCAATACGGGCTCTCCTCCCAAGCACAGAGGCAAGGTGAAAATTCAGCTACCCTGATCACTGGCTCCCATATTACAGTGGAACCTGAATGGGTTCAGGACGCATGTGACCGAATTACAACTCCTTGTACGAGAGCGGACCTTGCGCTTATGTCTACACGAGACACATTTTCGGGCCACTGATGCTCCTCCTTTACGGGGCTATACTGCGTATCGAAAAGATGATCTGATGGGGGAAAGGGCAAAGGGTGGTGTTGCAGTTTTTGTCGGTGACATGCACCACTCATCTGAGCTCCCTCTCGTTACGGATTTGCAACCACTTGCAGTTGACCTTCTTGTGGGGCGGAGGCCCACAATCTGTTCCATTTACTTACCGCCTCAGGATGCAATAGACTCTGAAGCTCTCACAGACCTTACTAGCCAATCCTCTGCCCATTTCTCATTCTGGGGGACTTCAATGCTCATAATGTCTTATGGGGCACTAAGACTGCTTGCCACAGAGGTCGCATTCTGGAAGGCCTCATAGCGTCCGAAGAACTGTGCATCCTCAACTCTGCTGCTCCCACTCATTTCTGTACTGTTTCTGGGTCGTCGTCAGCTATTGACCTTTTCTTTTGGTCTCCAGCACTCGTGGATTCTGCTCTGTGAGATGTTGCCGCTGACCTCCTTTCTAGTGACCACTTCCCCCCTTGGATTCGCCTCCTGGATGAGGCTGTCGCATTACCAGTGCTGCCCAGGTGGCACCTCTGGAGAGCTGACTGGACCCTTTTCAGCCATTTAGCTGTTTTGGAACACCGTGCCAGCGCCCACGAATGGGTCGACCATGTTACAGCCGTGATCTCCCATGCTGCTTAACTGACTATCCCACGGTCCTCAAGTCATCCCAAGAGGCGACCTGTCCCTTGGTGGAGTGCCGCTCAGCCATCCGAGCCCGCCGTGCAGCTCTGCGCCGCTTCAAGTGCCGTCCCTCCGCTGACAATCTTGCGGCCTTTCAGGTGGCAAGGGCGAGTGATTAAAGAGAGCAAACAACGGTCATGGCAATTGTTATTGAACTCCATCTCCCGCTCCACTAGTTCTACGAAAGTATGGGAAGCCATCAGGAGGATTTCCGGGAAACGCCCCCAACTACCTGTCACGGCATTGCTGCATCAGGGATGTCTGCTCGCGGCGCAGAGAGACATTGCCCAGACACTGGCCATGCATTTTGGGGCATCTAGTGCCACTATTAACTGTGATCCAGATTTCTGCCGCTACCGCACTGCCATCGAGAGGGATCACTTGGACTTCCGGTCTCCAAATTCTGAACCCTACAACTGCCCCTTCACAACGTGGGAACTGGATAAGGCGCTGTCTGTGGCTCATTATACTGCGCCAGGTGATGATCAAATCCTGTACAGCATGCTGCAGCACTTATTGCTGCCATCTAACGAAGTTCCCCTGAATTGTCTTAATATGATATTGCCATCCGGCACGGTCCCTGACTCGTGGAGGGGGCGATTTTGATTCCCCTCCTCAAACCGAACGCATCCCAGTAGTTATCGGAGTATTGCTTTGACGAGCTGTTTCGGGAAGACATTGGAACGCATGGTCGACCGTCACCTGGTTTGGCTGCTCGAGACCAGGCAGCTCCTTAGCCTCTCTCAGTATGGATTTCGGAGATGTCGTTCAACTATAGACAACTTGACCCTGCTTGAGGCGGCCATCCAGCAGGCTTCCTACGTAACCAGCATTGTCTAGGTATATTCTTTGACATTAATAAGGCGTATGGCACTACTTGGCGCCGCCTTATCCTCAATCAACTCCATCAGTGGGGCTTTCGTGGCCATCTCCCAATCTTCATTCGGTCCTTTCTTTCCCGCCGCCTCTTTCGATATTGGGTTAGTAATGTTCTATCTGATTCGTACGCGCAGGAGAATGGTGTTCCTCAGGGAAGCGTTTTAAGTGTCACCCTCTTTGCCATCGCCATGAACAGTATCACGTCCACTACTGGAGTCCTGCCCAGTGCTCCTTGTTTGGGGACGATTTCGCTGTTTTCTGTTCTTCCTCCAGTCTTGTCACTGCTAGTCGGCAGCTGCAGCTTACGATTAAGCGATTAGAGGCATGGACTGCGAAGACGGGTTTTACCTTCTCTGCAGACAAATGTGTGTGTGTTCATTTTAATCGTTCTTGACGTGCTTTTACCTGCCATGAATTGCGTCTGAGGGACACCATTCTTCCTTTTAGCGACAATGTGATGTTCCTGGGTTTCACTTTTGATTCCAAGTTGTCGTGGTTGCCGCACAATAAAGACCTCAAGGTGCGGACCCTGAAGGCACTGAATATTTTGAAGTGTCTGAGCCTTTGGTCCTGGGCAGCAGGTCGGGCGCGTCTTCTGCAGTTTTATAGGGCTTTCGTCCGATCGCGTCTTGACTTTGGATGCACCGTGTCTGCGTCAGCGAGGCCTTCGTATCTGAAGATTCTTGACGCAGTACACCATGAGGGTATCAGGCTGGCCACTGGTGCCTTCCGTACCAGTCCCATCCCCAGCCTGTGTGCTGAGGCAGGGGAACCGCTGCTCGCCATCCGGCGGAAACTCCTCATGGTGCGACGGGTGTGTCAATTCCTTGCCTGTCCTACCTCCCCTGCGTACCCTACCGTTGCCCGACCGCCTATGGAACGTCTCTTTTCCAGTCGTCCCAGGGCAACGAGACCATTTGGGATTCGTACCAAGCATTTGCTTGAGTCCCTTGTTGTGGAGCGTGTGGCACCCCAACTCGAGGGTTTTACCCGCCTGCCTCTCTGGTTGTTCCAGAGGCCCAGCGTCCTTCTAGACATGTCAGAGTACCGGAGGAGCTGCACTCCTGCGTTTGTTTTCGCCTCCTTATTTTACGATATTTTAAACCAGCATCCCAACCATGTGCCAGTATTTACGGATGGCTCTAACAGGGGGACTCTGTTGGTTGGGCTGTTGTTTTCCCTGATCGAGTCGTCAAGTTACGGCTTCCTGGGGCGTTTACCATCTTTGATGCCGAATTGTTTGCGATCTTGCGGGCATTGGAGCAGATGAGATGTGTTTCTCATCTGTTCTGACTCCCTGAATGCCCCTCAGACCATACAACACTTGTACCCAGTAGCTACGGTCGTCCAGAACATCCACGATACCCTACTCCACCTGCAACGGCAGGGGAAGGAGGTTTCTTTATGCTGGGTGCCGGGGCACGTGGGTATTAGGGGAAACGAACTGGCGGATGTGGCTGCCAAAGACGCATGTTCCCTCCCTCACGTTGTTGAATGTGCCGTCCTCCTCCATGCTGTTACCTCCCTTTCGTTTTCGTGTTATGCGTCAATGGGAAGAGGAGTGGCTGGCAGTTGGTGAAAATAAGCTGCGTCTGGTCAAGGTCACCACGCGGCCATGGCGTAAGTCCTACCAGTCATCCAGGCGGGATGAGGTTCTCCTGACTCGCCTCCGCATTGGGCACAGTCCCTTAACGCATGGTTTTTTACTCCGGCGGGAGGACCCTCCCAACCTGCAGTGCTTGTGGAGTCCAGATTACTGTCCGCCACATTTTACTTGACTGTCCTTTATTCTCTGACCAGAGGGTGGTGGTTTCCTTGCCAACGGATTTGCCCTCTATTTTGCAAGACGACGCAACGACTGTGGTTAAGGTCTTACGGTTTTGTGTCCTGTCCATTTTGTTGCCTCGGATTTTAGGGAGAGGATTTTAATGTGCTGCTGGGTGAGAGGTCCGCCAGTCATGATTACCTACTTGTTTCACTTCGATTTTTGTTCTCTTTTCCTTGTGTTTCCTTTCCTTTGTTAATGCGTTTCTTTTCCTCTTGTTTTGAATCTGTGTGTGAGGATTTGGAACTGCGTCAGGCCTGTGTCTTTTAGCAGTTCTCCTTGTTCGCTGTACGTCTTCGTCCCTTCACCGCAATTGTTCCTGTTTCTATGCGTTTGAGCGCTGATGACCACGCTGTTTAGCGCCCGAAAACCTCAAACCACACACACACACCACACGCAGTTGTAAGAGTCGAGGGGCATGAAAGGGAAGCAGTTGATGGGAAGGTAGTGAGACAGGGTTGTAGCCTCTCCCCGATGTTATTCAATCTGTATATTGAGCAAGCAGTAAAGGAAACAAAAGAAAAATTCGGAGTAGGTATTAAAATCCATAGAGAAGAAATAAAAACTTTGAGGTTAGCCGATGACATTATAATTCTGTCAGAGACAGCAAAGGACTGGGAAGAGCAGTGGAACGGAATGGACACTGTCTTGAAAGAAGAATGTAAGATAAACATCAACAAAAACAAAACGAGGATTATGGAATGTAGTCGAATTAAATCGGGTGATGCTGAGGGAATTAGGTTAGGAAATGAGACACTTGAAGTAGTAAAGGAGTTTTGCTATTTGGGGAGCAAAATAACTGATGATGGTCGAAGTAGAGAGGATATAAAATGTAAAATGGCAATGGCAAGGAAAGCGTTTCCGAAGATTAGGAATTTGTTAAATCGGGTATAGATTAAAGTGTCAGGAAGTCGTTTCTGAAAGTATTTGTATGGAGTGCAGCCATGTATGGAAGTGAAACATGGACGATAAATAGTTTGTACAGGAAGAGAATAGAAGCTTTCGAAATGTGGTGCTACAGAAGAATGCTGAAGATTAGATGGGTAGATCGCGTAACTAATGAGGAGGTATTGAATAGAATAGGGGAGAAGAGGCGCTTGTGGCACAACTTGACAAGAAGAAGCGACCGGTTGGTAGGACATCATTTGAGGCATCAAGGAATCAAAAATTTAGTATTGGAGGGCAGCGCGGAGAGTAAAAATCGTAGAGGGAGACCAAGAGATGAATACACTAAGCAGATTCAGAAGGTGGTAGGTTGCAGTAAGTACTGGGAGATGAAGAAGCTTACACAGGATAGAGTAGCATGGAGAGCTGCATCAAACCAGTCTCAGAACTGAAGAAAACAACAACAACAACATATTTACAAAATTTATAATAACATTACAGATAATTATATTAATTATTTACAGACTGTGATCTCTGTGGGACCGTCAGATAGGACATCAGAAACAACAAGACCAAGGAGACACTGAAGAAGACAAAGAAAGAAAATATCTTTTTTCATATACCACAATACAGAGATAGCAATTGTTGCACATCTAATAGAGGAGAGAGCGCTTCATTGTTGATTATTATCGATAAATTAGTTTACATTACTTTCTTGCGGAGGCTATGCTATAATATCCTCGGCGGAAATCGTTCAGCATAGAACGTGAGAACATGTGTGACGTTCCTTTCGTTTTCTCAACATATTAGAATCAGTTCATTTTGATCTTCTACATAATACTCTTACTCTCTACATGAAATGCAGATAGCAGTCAAAATAACTTGCTGAAAAACTGTCAAAGGACTAATGAGCGCCGTATGACGACGGGAAGAACACAATCACAGAACTACTATCTCAGAGCGCGGAACTCGTTAGCAGTTGCAGGTTACCTATTCAGTAATTCATCTCTATTCCTTCTTCACCATCAAATAGTGTAGATCGACAAAGATGCTGGACTTCCCATTCCTCCCCTCCTTAACATCTACTTACATTTACTTGCTGTCACAATGTACGTGAATAGTTTGACAATAATTTACCTTGCAATACTCGATGCTCTAGACTGAATGCATATAAGGTAGAAGAATGCTTTTTTTGCACATCTTTCTCTCGCAGTACGGCTCTCCCGCAACAAGCCAAGCGCTAGAGCTGCCGAGTGCCTCGTACAGAGAAGAGCATCATAACTCTTGAACATGGAGCAGAGAAAGCACTTCAGCACAGCCACAGCGCCGTTCTCTCTCATCAATCTCTCAACGTACCCTTCTACTCTTGCAGACACTGCTGTGGGAACTGGCTGACGATTGCGCTGTAGTGTCCATTTAATGATAAATACCTAATGCGTCGAGCTGTGACTGACAGTAAAACAGCTTATACATACTGAGGTGATAAAAGTAATGGGACAGCGATATATACATATACTGAAGAAGGTAGCATCGCGTACACATGGTGTGAAAGAGCAGTGTATTGGCGGAGCTGAATTCGTACTAAGGTGATTCTTGTGAAAAGGTTTCCGAAGTGGTTATGGTTACACGACGGGAATTAACATACTTTGAGGGTGAAATGGTGGTTGAAGCTAGACGCATAGGATACTCCATTTAGAAAATCTTTAGTGAATTCAATATTACAAGATCCACAGCGGTGTTTGCGCGGAGTTATAGTGCTAACAGACAAGCAACATTGTGTGAAATATGTAAGTCTGCTGGTTTTCGTGGGCATTGTCACTGAAGTTAAAATCTTCTGGGTTATTCGGCCGCGTCATGTTTCTTCTAAAATGATCGACGTTTCGACTCCTCTGCTGGGATCCTCCTCAGGATCTTCTGGTGTCCACTACTGCCAGAACACTCTCAGAGACGAGTGTCGCGTCCTCTTATAAAGGGGGATTTCTGACGCGTTCGTGCTGGAGAAGTGATAGTAATAGTTAAAATTCATATGGCTACCATTGGTGAACCATAGTCTTAGGCTGATATTCCCGCTCTGATGTAGAAGAATGGGCGTTGTTAGCCACTCTCCTGTAGATGCCATTGGCTGCCCATTGTCATTGGATAGAAAGGCAGTATTCCACACTTACGCTGGAGAAGGGTTATTGGTTGAAATTTCTGCTACCGCTATTGGTTGGTCGTTATCATTGGATAGATTCGAAACGGACAGATCATGAGAGGGAGAATGTTTACCCAAAATATTATTGTCCGCCGAGGTGACTTGAAGCGCGTTGTTTATGCCGCTCACACACCGCAGCCGCGTATTTACTTCCCTGATGGTGGGGAGCCATGATGCGGGAAGCCTAAAGCCATCCTGTCTACTGAAATTAGATACATTCTTAGAAATTTCAACAGCTTCTCAGACTCTCTTCTATAAATGTTTGTTTTCTTAGCCAGTACAGGTACGTTATTAAAATCGATGTCAGAGCCATAGTTCTCACGATGTTCCGCTACTGCCGATTTTGAAATTAGTTTTAGCTTCATGTGCCGTTCGTCTTCCTTAATGCGTTCTTTAACAACTCTTCCCGTTTCGACTATATGCACTTTTCCGCAGCTACAGGTCACTTGATAGACGCCTGGCACAGTAGATTAGCTAACAACGCCACTTCTTCTGCATCAGAGCGGGAATATCGGCCTATGACTATGGCCCGCCAACGGTAGCCATATGAATTTTAACCACTACTAAAACTTCTCCAGCACGAACGCGTGAAAATTACCCCTTTATAAGAGGACGCGACACTTGTCTCTGACAGTGCTCTAGCAGTAGTGGTGTAAGGTGTCAGGCAAATCCAACACCTTCCATGAAAACCCTGACATAATAAGCAAATCTAGTAGTATGTCACATAGCTCCGTATAAATCGTGACATTAAATTAACCAAAGTAATACGAGTAACGAGTGAGCAAATGGAATACCATAGACTAACACAAGAATGCCTAAATGCATGTTGTACCTTCCCACCGCGAGACCGACGCAGTTCCGAGGGGAGAAACGTGAACAGAAGCCGAGAGCAAAACCGTGTTAAGCTAGAAGGCCCTACCATAAGGGACGGTCTGGACACCCAGGCCGCCAGCCAACCTGAACGACTACCACCCGCACGTTTTAGCGTGAGACTTTTTTGCGTCCCTGTTACGTCAAGGACCACCCCCCTCCCCCCCCCCCCCCCCCCAGCCCATGTTAAAAGCTAGAGCCCTCCAGAAAAACAGTATAGATCTTACGATAACACAAAAAAGGCCACAACCACCCACACGTTTTAGCGTGAGACTTTTTAGCGTCTGTGTTACGTTGCAAACTTTAAAAACATTGCCCCACCACGAAAAGTATAACGTTTCTCATTGGATGGACAGAATTGTTGCAGGCGGAGCTTAAGGTTATCATTGAGACCCTGATTGGTCAGATGAAAACACAGCCAGATAGTTTTTTTTAAACCAACTTCGGTAAATTGTAGTAAGGAGAAGTTAGAAGAGTTAGTTCCGAGACGGCGAGCTGGGTGGCTGGTGCGCCGGCCGCTGTCGCCCTGACGCTGCCTAAACACCGACAAGGTAATGAACACACGCGATGCCGCATTTTTGAGCGCATAAGGCTTCACTCAGAACTGCAGAAGACGCATCTGTTACACCCCCTTTTTTTGCGTAATACTAGTGTCAATCGTTAGTTAAAACTCATGGCGTTCACATTTGCCACTTAACGAACAGATATGAAACGCGATGATTTTTCTTTTATATAGTTATTGAGAAGCCACATCAGCCAATGTAATTTACGACAAGTTAAATAAGTAATTAAAGATAATTGAGGGTCACTGTAGACCATTTTGATAGTTTTCTCTTTTGTGAAACTTAAATTTAACCTAGATTATAGATGTGATATGGCATAGGTCATCCTTCGATCGATTGTAGAGCTTGGAAACCCATTTAGGGAATATTCGTTCACATTTTTGTTGAACGCAGTTGGTTTTTACCATCCTGTATTAAAACATTTCCTTTTATCAATAGTGCAATTTATAAATGATGTTTTGTGAGTAGAATAAAATTTCCAATGGTAAACTTAACTGCTTTTTCGACGTTATTTTACCAGCTAACTAAAAATAGGAAAGCCTTGAACCCGTTCCACTATATTTAGTTAGTATTAAGATTCTTTTACAGGGAGTGCAGTGGAGCTGACGCTGAGATCATTTAGTATTTGGTTATATCATCGCTAGTCTCACTGAACTCTTCTGAATTCTACATGTCATGTGTGGTCTGGCGTCTCCTTACCAGCAACAGGTCCCAGGTTCAAACTAGTCAATTCCCTAAAACACACGCTCAAAGCGTCGTTGCGCGAAAGTGGTAGAGAGACACGATATAGAACAAACAGACACCACCATGAATGTTTAGAGTGGATATCAGAAGAGCCTGAGGAAGATCCGAGCAGAGGAGCCGAAACGTTGATAATTTTCGAAGAAGCATGACGCGGCCTGATAACCCAGAAGATTTTAACTTCATTGTGTCACATAATTGAAGAAAGCTATGTGGAGATGTACGAAAAACATATCCGTTAGGACACTGGGGCGAAATCTCTTGTTAATGGACTTTGGCAGCAGACGATCGACGCGATTGCCTTTCCTGACAGCACGACACGCCTGCAGCGCCTCTCTGGGACTCATGACATATCGGCCGGGCCCTAGACGAAAACCGTGCGCTGGTCAGATGAGTACCGATTTCAGTTGGTAAGAGCTGATGGTAGGGTTCGAGTGTAGCGCTGATCCCACGAAGCTCCTGACCCAAACTGTCAAGAAGGCACTCTGAAAGCTGATTTTGGCCCCGTAATGATGTGGGCTGTATTTCCACGGAATGTACTGGATTCTCTGGGCCAACTGAACCGGTCATTAACTGGAAATAATTATGTTCGGCTCTTGGAGATTATTTGCAGCCAAAAAAGGACGATATTTTTAAGTACGACAAAGCGCCATGTCACTAGGCCACTGTTGTTCACAACTGGTTTGAAGAGCATTCTGACAAGTGCGAAAAGAATGATTTGGCCACCCAGATTGCCCGACACGAACATAATCGTTTGGTCAGTTCGTGGACAACACCCTACAACGGCAAAAATTTCGCAGCTGACGGCTTCTATACAGATAGCATAGCTATTACAGCAGTGGACTTTCAACGACTTGTTTAGTTTATGCCACGTCGAGCGGCTGCATTGCGCAGAGGGAAAGGAGATCCGACGCGATGTATACCACGACTTTTATCACCTCATTGCAGAAGTGCAGTGACTCAAATTGTGTTCTGGCCGACCAGATGGTGGTATCTGAGTCTCGTGATAGCGTCCAGGTATGTATGACTTAATGTGAACGGGGTTTACCACATCTCCGTCAACAGCTTGTGGTCTTCTCATTTACATAGTGGTTCAATTGGTTCTAAGCACTATGGACTTAACATCTAAGGTCATAAGTCCCCTAGACTTAGAACTACTTAAACCTAGCTAATCTAAGGACATAACACACACATCCATGCCCGAGGCAGGATTCGAACCTGCGACCGTAATGGTCACGCGGCCCCTTACTGAAGCGCCTAGAACCGCTTGGCCACACCGGCCGGCTTCTCGTTTAAGTCACTGCATCTCGATGACGGGCTTCTGGGTTCATTTCACGGCGGGGTCGAGTATTTTCTCCGCTCCGCACTCTCCCTCTCAACTTCATATTCCTTAGTGAATCCAGGGCCGCATTCCAAAGGAGAAGAAGATTAACCTGTATCATAAGTTCCAAACATTATAACGGATGAAAAAAAATCCATTTTTGGGCGTTGCTGGTGCCTATATGAAATCCAGCGCGATTCCAAAGCGAGTAAATAATCACCTACATAGAGGCAAGATTTGGTCTTTGAACGGAAATTGAGACATTGGAAGTAGTGTCTGGTTGAAGTATGTTTTGAATGACAAATCTCGTGGCTAATCAGAGAGACATCGGTCAGACAATAACGAAACATTATACCAAAGTATTGCCTTTTCAGGTCTTGATCAAGTCTTTCGGCGTCACACAGCTGTGACTAAGAGATTTATTAGTACTGTGGTCCGAACAATGTAGACTTCTCTCTGTGAATGTTGGATAAGCAGCCGTTTATAACACGGCACCAGGTCACGATAAGGAACCGTCCTTTATGGTACGCTTCGCACAGAAAATCTAAGCAACTTCTTCTTCCCCCTGTCCGACAGATTCTACAGGTGGGGGCGATTTTCCAGTTGGTGAATGAGAACTCGCTTACTCGAAAGCTCTCTTCGAATTTCATAGATGATCTGTTATCGTTCAAGTTTCTCTACGAGGTGCATTCAAGTTCTAAGGCCTCCGATTTTTTTTTCTAATTAACTACTCACCCAAAATCGATGAAACTGGCGTTACTTCTCGACGTGATCGCCCTGCAGACGTACACATTTTTCACAACGCTGACGCCATGATTCCATGGCAGCGGCGAAGGCTTCTTTAGGAGTCTGTTTTGACCACTGTAAAATCGCTGAGGCAATAGCAGCACGGCTGGTGAATGTGGGACCACGGAGAGTGTCTTTTATTGTTGGAAAAAGCCAAAACTCACTAGGAGCCAGGTCCGGTGAGTAGGGAGCATGAGGAATCACCTCAAAGTTGTTATCACGAAGAAACTGTTGCGTAACATTAGCTAGATATACGGGTGCGTTGTCTTAGTGAAGCAGCACACGCGCAGCCCTTCCTGGACGTTTTTGTTGCAGTGCAGGAAGGAATTTGTTCTTCAAAACATTTTCGTAGGATGCACCTGTTACCGTAGTGCCCTTTGGAACGCAATGGGTAAAGATTACACCCTCGCTGTCACAGAACTTGGAAACCATCATTTTTTCAGCACTGGCGGTTACCCGAAATTTTTTTGGTATCAGTGAATCTGTGTGCTTCCATTGAGCTGACTGGCGCTTTGTTTCTGGATTGAAAAATGGCATCCACATCTCATCCATTGTCACAACCGACGAAAAGAAAGTTCCATTCATGCTGTCGTTGTGCGTCAACATTGCTTGGCAACATGCCACACGGGCAGCTATGTGGTCGTCCGTCAGCATTCTTGGCTCCCACCTGGATGACACTTTTCGCATTTTCAGGTCGTCATGCAGGATTGTGTGCACGGAACCCACAGAAATGCCAACTCTGGAGGCGATCTGTTCAACTGTCATTCGGCGATCCTCCAAAACAATTCTCTCCACTTTCTCGATCATGTCGTCAGACCGGCTTGTGCGAGCCCGAGATTGTTTTGGTTTGTTGTCACACGATGTTCTGCCTTCATTAAACTGTCGCACCCACGAACGCACTTTCGACACATCCATAACTCCATCACCACATGTCTCCTTCAACTGTCGATTAATTTCAATTTGTTTCACACCACGTAAATTCAGAAAACGAATGATTGCACGCTGTTCAAGTAAAGAAAACGTCGCCATTTTAAGTATTTAAAACAGTTCTCATTCTCGCCGCTGGCGGTAAAGTTACATCTGCCGTACGATGCTGCCCTCTCTGGGACGTATTGACAATGAACGTGGCCTCATTTTAAAACAATGCGCATGTTTCTATCTCTTTCCAGTTCGGAGAAAAAAAATCGGAGGCTATCTCTTTCCAGTCCGGAGAAAAAAAATCGGAAGCCTTAGAACTTGAATGCACCTCGTATTAGTGTAGCTATCCACTGTGTACGGCAATTACCTGGGAGTCGATGATGAGGATTCGTTTCAGTTCCCAGTTCGAGATTTTATTATTTCTTCCAACTGTAACTAATAATAGATCATACCTCGGTTGATGACTTGCAGTTCTAATCTCGGCGCGGGTAAGACACGGCATATTACATTAAGCGACTGGTGGAAGAGGTGACGGACACAACGACGCACTACGACATTTTTGTGTCGCCCTCCTGGACGTATCCCACGCTTTTGCCAGTGAGTGCCTCGAGGAACTCTTCATTACACTTCTCAATCAAGGGTTCCTATATTAAGCATCTGCTTCCCATATAGTATACTTACATGAAAAAGCTTATTATATGCTCGTAGAGTATGAAAACGTGTCAAACCGCAGCATCGTTACCGAGGGAGGAGACGCAGTAGCAGCTCATACTGGAGGACGACAGTTCAAATCTGCGTCTAGCGATCCAGTTTAATGTTTTACTAGATATCACTAAATAACTCCAGGCGAATACTGGGAAGATAGCTTAGAAAGCGCACGGTACATTTCCTTCCCCATCCCCGAAACGACTCGAGCTTGAGCTCGGTCCCTAATGACCCTCAAGTCGAGGGGACGTTAAAAAAATTATCTTACAATTCCTTTGAAACATCATAGCTTTTACTCTGGAGCTTCTACACAGATGGAATATGGGGGGTCAGCCAGTAGGTAAGATTTTCACACAGATAAATACACAGCTCAAGAGAATGAGGACGACATGACATTGGGCGTCTGCCAGTCTATAGCGAGCAATAATTGAGAACTGCTTATGTCACCAAATTATACCTTGATGTCTGATAAATTAAGTACACAACAAAACATCATTACACCCTCGAGCGTTCACTTAAAAAAACTGAAATGTCCGCCAGGTGTCGAAAACAAAGAGGAAACAATAGTTCATTCTGTCAGCCTGGATGCATTTCATTGGACTTTGAGCGCATCAATAACATTTGTGTCCTCCTTAGATACTCGCAACCCACTTCATAGAACTCTGCAGAATTTAGGAGTATGATGAAGAGAGCACCAAAACTGTCTCTCCCTCGAAGTAGTTTCCACAACACCGTGAAGATGGCGCGCACTGCCATCAAATTGACAGTACGTGTACTACATGCTTCGACATACAAATAAGCGTTTAGTGCTACCGAAGAAAACAGGCACGCCTAACACCATTTACATTTAAAATGAAAAGAAATACTTTGCAGCTGGTTTGTCATGCACATATCGCTTCGGGATCTTGTTTGTAAGGATACTGTGTTTTGTTTTATGCATTGTGTAAGAACGAGAAGCCTCTACCAGTACATGTCGCAGTTCTAAAGTTGGCGGACCGCGGCCCGTCGAGAAAGGATTACCGTCCCACGATATTGATGTTCGCGTTGGTAGGCATCAAATTGCTGTTCAACGAACGCGGAACCGACGTGCTGGAGAGGGCCACACTGAAAGCCACGTAAAATCACCAACTGACCCTTGCGATCAACGTCAGAGGACAGGTGCATTACCCACCTGCCCATGCAGGATGTTACAGTCACCCCATGTTCATTGTGTAACGAAACAGGCTTATCTGCCAGAGGTCAAGTAGCCGAACTGACACTGCAACGAAGTCGAGAGCAAGGCGACCATTACTGCGAATTCCCTTGACGTGGTAGAGGAGAGAGGTAGACCGAGGTCCTGGTTCTGCGTACAGTATCACGGTGGGCGCAGCCGTGATTGGAGGCTCCGAGTAGAAACAACGTTAAACGTAAGTTGAAGGGGATCACTGCAGTCATTTGCAGTGGGACATATTGATGTCAATATGGTATTGGCCCACCCTTAGGTTTGACGACAGCACACCATAACACCACCGCCCCCGAATTTTATTGTTGGCAAACACACGCTGGCAAACGACGTTCACCGGGCATTCGCCATATCCACACCCTAACGTCGGATCGCCGCATTATGTAGCGTGATTCGTCACTCCACACAACGTTTATCCACTGTTCAATCGACGAATGCATACACTCCTTACACCAAGCGAGACATCGTTTGGTATTTACTGGCGTGATGTATGGCTTATGAGCAGCCGCTTGACCATGAAATCCGAGTTTTCTCACCTCCCGCCTAACTATTATAGTACTTTGTCATAGTACTTGCAGTGGATCCTGATGTAGTTTGGAATTCTTGTGTGATGCTCTGGATAGATGTCTGCCTACAACACATTACGACCCTCTTCAACTGTCGGCGGTCTCTGTCAGTCAGTAGACGAGGTTGGCCTGTAGGTTTCTGTGTTGTAAGTGTCCCTTCACGTTACCACTTCACTATCACATCGGAAACAGTGAACATAGTGACATTTAGGTGTGTGGAAATCTCGCACGTAGAAGTATGGCACAAATGACAGCCATTCACCTGACCATTTGGAATTCCTTGAGTTCCGCGGAGCTCCCCATTCTGTTCTCTCAAGAAGTCTAATGACTACTGAGGTCGCTGGTATGGGTTACGTAACAGCAGGTGAACGCACAATGCACCTAATATGATAAACATATGTTTTTGAGGGTGTCCGCATACTTTTGATCACACAGTGTATTTGATACACATAGCTTAGCAATGGATCCACCTTCTTCAGTTCGGATGCACAAATACACCCGATCTTCTCTGGGAATCTCACAGTTGCGAGCGAGATTATGATGGACAGGGAGTGCGGATAGGTGGCAGTAAGTGGGAATGTGGATCGGCCGCAATTGGGGTAACGCTGTGTCCCGGATGCGTTAACGCGCCTGCCTAGTAAACAAGAGATCCCAGATGTGCTGTTTGAGGCTTTCCCTGCGCTGCATCTGCTTGATACGTTCCCGGATATTACGCCGGATAATATTGTAAAACCGCACAATATTTCAGTGAGACAATTGCCCGCTTGCTAGTGCCGTATCGCTGAGAAGCTCCGCAATTAATATGTTGGCATTCTAGAACAGCACAGGCGCCAGGGGGGGCATAACGTCATGGAAGACCAATGGACCAATGGTAGACGGCGTCGAACACCAGAGCCCTCTGCTGGAGAAACGGGTCGCGGTCTGAGGAAACGCGCCGCGGCACGGGAAATGCGGCCTGAAGCGACGGACCCCATTCGCGCGCCCGAGCAGGAGATCCTGTTGTTGTTAGCAAGAGAGCCAACACCGTTTTACTAAAGGAGGCCGAAATGCACGCGTTTTAGCTCACGCAGGCTGGCGTGAGGTCTGGAACATGACAAGCAAATTAGAAGTTAGAAAAACGGACGTAGCTGGTGGAATACTTAACTTTAATCCATTAACGATGAACGTCACTCTTGACGGTACATGATTCACAATATCAATAGTAACTGGCGCCTTGCTAGGTCGTAGCAAATGACGTAGCTGAAGGCTATGCTAAACTATCGTCTCGGCAAATGAGAACGTAAGTAGGCAGTGAACCATCGCTATCAAAGTCGGTTGTACAACTGGGGCGAGTGCTAGGAAGCCTCTCTAGCATGTCGTGTGGCGCCGCTCGGTCTGCAATCACTGATAGTGGAAACACGCGGGTCCGACATATACTAACGGACCGCGGCCGATTTAAAAGCTACCACCTAGCAAGTGTGGTATCTGGTTGTGACACCGCAGATCCTAATTTCGAACCCCGGTGTGATACACATTTTCACTCGTTACTGTTGATTCTGAGTAAAGTCCCACTGCAGCTGACAGAAGTGATCTACTTCAATTTACATTTAATGTTTCATAGCTGTGGACTCTGTGGGTGGTCTGTTCTTTCGGACATAAGAAATAACGCTGCCAGAGTTTTTTGGTAATCTGCGTATGAGCGTAGCACCTGGCGTAATGGTATGGGGGTGGCAACTGGTTGGAATAGACGTTCACTTCTGCTTTACATAGCCGCTGATTGGGACAGAACCCGAACGATATCTGTTGGGTTGAGCTCTGGAAGCTAAGCTGTTTCTTCTTGGTTTGCGTTATATTAACCTTTCACAGGATAAGGCAAAGCCACACTGAAAAAATCTGGCTGTAAGCTGACTACAGATTGGCGTGCCATCGATTGTCAGTTGCTGCAGTTAATGAACATTGGTATGGAGTTTAAGCAGCATGGACTGAGGTACGCTTATGTGTCATCCAACCTCAGTTTGGCATAATGCCCAACTGGATCAGAGGAATTGTTATAGGTCTGTTTACAAAATTTCACATCTTACATACTCGAAAAACCACCTACAAACCTAATCATGTAACTTCCATACAAAAAGCACACGGACAGGAACTAAAATTTTATTATGTACTGCCACTTTGGTAGCCAGTATCGCAAATTCAGTGGAGTAGCGATAAACAATGAACACAAATAACAGTAATGACAGCACATTCATAAACAGTAAGCACATTCAGAAGTAACAACAAGAAATAAACTTACTGGTCTTACATAGTTCTTGAATAGTATGCAACCAAGAAGATGGTGATAGGCATAGAACATCGTCTGAAAACGTGCTAAAGACTTTCTCCGAAAATTATTGGTTCAGGAGCCTACTCAAATAGTGAATGTCTATGAAAACACACTTGACTTCATGGCAAAAAACAATCCTGAGCAAATAGGGGTGTCATGGCGGATACAGAGATGGCCACAAGCTGTTTGTCACAAGACTGAATATCGTAACATCCAAATCTACCAAAAATAAACGCGAAATATACCTATTTAAAACAGCACATAAAAGTTGCTTGGCGCGTTTCTAAGAGACAGTCTTCACTCCTTCCAAACGGATTGTGTAAGCGTAGACCAGATATTTAAATTCGAAGAAATAATATTGACCGGAACTGAGACATTAATACCAGAAAATAAGGGATGGTACTGATCTTCAGTGGTACATAAAATCGGTCAGACCACTATTTCGAAAACAACGAAGAATACCAAATTCAAAAGAAAGAATAATCTCTAAGATTGGTGATGTTTTACTGACTATCGCAACATAGCGCGGACTTGAAAGCGAGATGAATTTAAGCGTTTCCACAACGAATCTCTGCCTCGAACTCTGACAGAGAATCCAAAGCGACTGTGATCGTGTGTAAAGCGCACCAGCAGCAGGGCACAATCAATACCTTCACCGTAATACCACCGATGATAGGTGCCATGCAATGTTACTAAGTGCGGATTCTGAGATTCCTTCACCAAAGAAGAAGAAGAATATAGTTTAGAATTCGAATCAAGAACAGCTGCAACGTGAGTGACTTCGAAGCGAATATTCTCGGTGTACCGAGGCAGCTTAAAACAAGAAAGCCAAGTTTCCCGGTGCAAACTGTATGCTCATTAAGTTCCTTTCACAGTAGGCTGAAGCAATAGCTCCATACTCAGCAATCATATACAGCTGCTTTCTCGCCGAAAGACACGTACCAAAAGACTGGAAAGCTGCACAGGTCACACCCATACTCAAGAAAGGAAGTAAGAGTAATCAGCTGAATTACAGACCTATACCGCTAAAGCCGATTTGCAGTAGGCTTTTGTGAAGTACAACTATCTCTTTCAATTCTGTTCTATTCTATTCTATTTATTTGACACCGTTCCTCACAAGAGACTTCTAACCAAATTGTGTGTGTATGGAGTGTCGTCTCGGTTCTGCGACTGGATTTGTGATTTCCTGTCAGAAAAGTAAAAGTATGCAGTAACCGAATAAGAATTATTTAATGACACAGAAGTTATATCTGGCATTCCCCAAGGAAGCGTTATAGGCTGCCTGCTGTTTATCAACTACGGGTATATAAACGATTTACGAGAAAATTTGTGCAGGCCTCTAAGACTGCTTGCAGATGATGCTGTTATTTACCATTTCGCAGAGTCAGCTCATGATGTAAGCCAGTCGCAACATGATTTTGACAAGATATCTTTATGGCGCGAAAAGTGACAATTGGCTCTAGATAAAAGTGTGAAGTCATACATGCGAGTACTAACAAGAATCCGCAAAATTTTAGTTCCACTATAAATCACATAAATATAAAGGCTATGAATTTAACTAAATATTTATGGGTTTCAGTTACGAGTAACTGCAATTGGAACGATAATATAGTTAATGTTGTAGGGAAAGTGAACCAAAGACTGCGATTTTTTGGCACAACACTCAGAAGATTTAACAGTTCTACTAAAGAGACTCAATCAATCGCCGTTGTACGTCCCCTTCTGGATATTGGAGTGTTGTGTGGGAACCACATCCGAAACGACTGACGGAGGACATCGAATAAGTGCAAAGTGGGGCACGTGGTTTTGCATTATCGCGAAATAGGTTAAAGAGTGCCAGGGACATAATACGCGAGTTGGGGTGGCAATCTTTGAAACAAAGGCGTTTTTCGTTGCGCTAGGGTCTTTTCACGAAATTTCAGTCAGGAAATATTCTTAGCGCCCACCTACATAGGAAAAACGATCATTGGTATAAAATAAGATAAATCGAAGCTGGCACGAGAAGATTTACGGGTATGCCTTTACCGCTCGCTCTCCTGGAGAGTAACGGTAGAGAAAGAGCTTGAAGATTGCTCGATGAATGCTCTGCTGGCACTACATGGTGAATGACTGACTAACCATGTAAATGTAAACGTTTCTACACATCCAATTAAATTGACAAATATAATCAGAGAAGCTGGAGATTGTAAATTTACAGAAGAAGGTGTTATTACACTGGGAAGACAGAAACTGACAACAGAAGAAATTTTTAAAAAGTGGCAATCCTTTATCCTCGCGAAGCAATACGTCGTTGTCACAAGCGAGACGCCAGAGCCCCAGTTACCAGCAACGGGCCGAAGACTTTACGCTAGAACAGCAGGTATCGATAAAAATGTCTCTCATGGCTCACTCAGCTCGCTCTGTTTATCCCAGCATCAAAGGCGGTCAGAGCGATATCGTCTTACTTTACTTTAGGAAGGCACTGCCCTTTGGTATCGGAAAAAGTTGGTATCAAATTCGAATATAATTAATATAAATAATTAATTGAAATAATTTAACATGTCTTACCAACTTGACAAAATCGACAGATTAAAAAGTAAATTCGAGAATACCTGAGTTGACTTGCGTTTACAGCATGTATAAATGATCTGCTAGTTAACGTTGAAAACTCCAAACGGCAGTTCGGAGACGATTATGTAGTCGATAGCATGGTTCGCAACCTGAATATAGTGAAGTGCAGGGAGACCACGTGGATGATTGATGCAATGACTGGCAGACAGTGAACATCGAGAAACGTAGCGCTTTCTGCATTAATAGGGAAGAGGTCCATTACTCTTTGAGTGAGCTAATGGCAACAAATCACTGAAAACAACAACTACTGTAAAATACCATGGCATAATGGCTTGGAACAAGTCTAATGAGCACATAAAACTAATTGTATTAAAGGAGATGCAAAATTGAAGAACCTGGAGCGTTTGTTTTAT
This sequence comes from Schistocerca gregaria, assembly GCF_023897955.1. Classification (NCBI taxonomy): domain Eukaryota; kingdom Metazoa; phylum Arthropoda; class Insecta; order Orthoptera; family Acrididae; genus Schistocerca; species Schistocerca gregaria. Next base: position 348,774,275 of record NC_064922.1, on the reverse strand, counting down.
TAGATTTAAATGTTAGTTGAAAATTATGTACTACTGTAGAATTTATGATCAATAAATTGGGAAAAAAGGGGGTAGCGTTGTTGATTCATAATCAAAACGTCTTCGATCCTGGGTTCCAATCCAGCCGCTGCTTCATTTTTGATTAATGATCAGCACTGGCGGCCGAAGTCCTCCGGGATAAGAAGTCACCCTTATTCTGCCAACTGCGTTGGTAAACAAAGCCGGAGGAGTGGACACAGGTTCAGGGCACTCTCTTTTATTATGGGTGGCAAGCTGCCCCTAAAGACGGATTAATTACCAGTGATCAACGGCGTGAGGATGCAGAAGACAATGGAAACCACTGCAATAAACATATGTAACGTGTATCCACAAGACATGTGGCCTAGAATTGAAGAAATGTCATGATGATCTCTCCTTTGGCAAAAGATTCCGGAATAGTCCCCCATTCGGATCTCCAGGAGGGGACTGCCAAGGGGGAGGTTACAATGAAAAAAGGATTGAATAATCAACGAAATACACTCCTGGAAATGGAAAAAAGAACACATTGACACCGGTGTGTCAGACCCACCATACTTGCTCCGGACACTGCGAGAGGGCTGTATAAGCAATGATCACACGCACGGCACAGCGGACACACCAGGAACCGCGGTGTTGGCCGTCGAATGGCGCTAGCTGCGCAGCATTTGTGCACCGCCGCCGTCAGTGTCAGCCAGTTTGCCGTGGCATACGGAGCTCCATCGCAGTCTTTAACACTGGTAGCATGCCGCGACAGCGTGGACGTGAACCGTATGTGCAGTTGACGGACTTTGAGCGAGGGCGTATAGTGGGCATGCGGGAGGCCGGGTGGACGTACCGCCGAATTGCTCAACACGTGGGGCGTGAGGTCTCCACAGTACATCGATGTTGTCGCCAGTGGTCGGCGGAAGGTGCACGTGCCCGTCGACCTGGGACCGGACCGCAGCGACGCACGGATGCACGCCAAGACCGTAGGATCCTACGCAGTGCCGTAGGGGACCGTACAGCCACTTCCCAGCAAATTAGGGACACTGTTGTTCCTGGGGTATCGGCGAGGACCATTCGCAACCGTCTCCATGAAGCTGGGCTACGGTCCCGCACACCGTTAGGCCGTCTTACGCTCACGCCTCAACATCGTGCAGCCCGCCTCCAGTGGTGTCGCGACAGGCGTGAATGGAGGGACGAATGGAGACGTGTCGTCTTCAGCGATGAGAGTCGCTTCTGCCTTGGTGCCAATGATGGCCGTATACGTGTTTGGCGCCGTGCAGGTGAGCGCCACAATCAGGACTGCATACGACCGAGGCACACAGGGCCAACACCCGGCATCATGGTGTGGGGAGCGATCTCCTACACTGGCCGTACACCTCTGGTGATCGTCGAGGGGACACTGAATAGTGCACGGTACATCCAAACCGTCATCGAACCCATCGTTCTACCATTCCTAGACCGGCAAGGGAACTTGCTGTTCCAACAGGACAGTGCACGTCCGCATGTATCCCGCCCTACCCAACGTGCTCTAGAAGGTGTAAGTCAACTACCCTGGCCAGCAAGATCTCCGGATCTGTCCCCCATTGAGCATGTTTGGGACTGGATGAAGCGTCGTCTCACGCGGTCTGCACGTCCAGCACGAACGCTGGTCCAACTGAGGCGCCAGGTGGAAATGGCATGGGAAGCCGTTCCACAGGACTACATCCAGCATCTCTACGATCGTCTCCATGGGAGAATAGCAGCCTGCATTCCTGCGAAAGGTGGATATACACTGTACTAGTGCCGACATTGTGCATGCTCTGTTGCCTGTGTCTATGTGCCTGTGGTTCTGTCAGTGTGATGATGTGATGTATCTGACCCCAGGAATGTGGGAATAAAGTTTCCCCTTCCTGGGACAATGAATTCACGGTGTTCTTATTTCAATTCCAGGAGTGTAATAACGCTCTACGAGCCGGGGCGTTGAATGTCAGAAGCTTGAAAGTGATAGGTATATTAGAAAATCTGAAAAGGGGAATGCAAAGGCTCAATCTGGATATAGTAGCGGTCAGTGGAGTGAAGTAGAAAGAAAACAAGGATCTCTTGTCAGATGAGTATAGGGTAATATCAACAGCAGCAGAAAATGGTATAACTGGAGTAGGATTTGTTATGAATAGGAAGATAGGGAAGAGAGAGTGTTACTGCGAACAGTTCAGTGACAGAGTTGTTCTTATCAGAATCGATAGCAAACCAACACCGACAACGATAGTTCAGCTATATATGCCGACGTCGCAAGCTGACGATGAAGACAGACAGAAAGTGTGTGAGGATGAAAATATAATAGTCATTGGGGGCTGGAATGCAGTTTCAGGGGAAGGAGTAGAAAAAACGTTACAGGAGGATATAGGCTTGGAACAAGGAACGAGAGAGGAAAAAGACTAATTGAGTTCCGTAGCAAGTTTCAGCTAGTAATAGCGAATACTCTGTTCAAGAATTAAAAGAGTATGACGTATACTTGGAAAATGCCAGGTGATACAAGGAGATTGCAGTTATATTACATCATGGTGAGACAGAGATACCGAAATCAGAAAGTGGATTGTAAGGCGTGCACAGAAGCAGATGTAGACTCAGGTCACAATACAGTAGTGATGAAGAGTAGGCTGAAGTTTAAGACATTATTCAGAAAGAACCAATACGCAAATAAGTGGCATATCGAAGAGCTAAGGAATGACGAGACATGGTTGAAGTTCTCTAAGGCTACAGATAGAGCAGTAACGAATAGCTCGGTAGGCAGTACAGTTGAAAAGGAATGGACATCTCTAAAAAGGGCCATCATAGAAGACGGGAAGGAAAACGTAGGTACGAAGAAGGTAACTGCAAAGAAACCATGGGTAACAGAAGAATACTTCAATTGATCAATGAAAGGAGGATGTAAAGTAATGTTCCGGTATACTCTGGAATAGAGAGGTACAAGTCGCTCAGGAATGAAATAAATAGTAAGGCAGGAAAGCTAAGACGAATTGGCTGCAGGAAAAGTGGAAGATATCAAAAAGAAATGATTGTCGCAAGGGCAGACTCAGCTCACAAGAAAGACAGAACAACCTTCGGTGATGTTAAAAGCAAGGGTGATAACATTAAGAGTGTAACGAGAATTCCACTGTTAAATGCAGAGGAGACAGCGGGTAGGAGAAAAAAATACATTGAAAGCCTCTATGAGGAGGAAGATTTGTCTGACGTGATAGATGAAGAAACAGTAGTCTATTTAGAAGAGATAGGGTATCCAGTATTTGTATTAGAAATTAAGAGAGCTTGAGAGGACTTAAGATAAAATACGGCAAAAGGGATAGATAACATCCCATCAGAATTTCTAAAATAATTGGGGGAAGTGGCAAGGGTATAAAACAAGGATGTAGTCTTTCCCATACTGTTCAATCTGTACATCGAGGAAGCAATAATGAATATAAAAGAAAGGTTCAGGAGTGGAATTAAAATTCAAGGTGAAAGGAGATCAATGATGCTATTCGCTGATGACATTGTTATCCAGAGTGAAAGCGAAGAAGAATTACATGAACGGAATGAACAGTCTAATGAGTACAGAGTATGGATTGAGAGTAAGCCGAAAAACACGAAGGTAATGAAGTTGTAGAAATGAGATCAGCGAGAAACTTAACATCAGGATTGATGGTTACGAAGTAGATGAGGTTAAGGAATTCTGCTATCTAGGCAGTAAAATAACGAATGATAGACGGAGCAAGGAGGACATCAAAAGCAGACTGGCAATGGGAAAAAGGCATTCCCCGCCAAGAGAAGTCTATTAATATCAAATATCGGCCTTAATTTGAGGAAGAAATTTCTGAGAACGTACGTCTGGAGTAGAGCATTGTATGGTGGTGAAACATGGACTGTGGGAAAATCGGAGCAGAAGAGGATCGAAGAATTTCAGATGTGGTGCTATAGACGAATTTTGTAAATTAGGTGGACTGATAAGATAAGTAATGAGGATGTCCTCCGCAGAAAAGAGAGGAAAGGAGTATGTAGAAACACTGACGAGGAGAAGGGACAGGATGATAGGACATCTATTAAGAGATGAGGGATTGACTTCCATGGTACTATAGGGAGCTGTAGAGGGTAAAAACTGTAGAGGAAGTCAGAGATTGGAATACATCCAGCAAATAATTGAGGATGTTGGTTGCGAGTGCTACTCTGAGACAGCGCAGGAGAGGAATTCGTGGCAGGCCGCATCAAACCAGTCAGAAGATTGATGATCCGAAAAAAAATTGCAGTCTGTGGCCCATATCAGGTGGCATCAATAGAAGAGACAGAGAAGATCCAATGAAAAGCGTCACGTTTCGTCACAGGACCGTTAAGTCAGCGTGAGAGCGTTACGGATATGCTCAACAAACTGCTGTGCCATACCCTACAATATAGGTGTTGTTTCTGTCCCTGAAAGGTTATATTTATAAAAGTTCAAGAGCTTAAGCTGGAAAACACATGACTCGTCCCATATAAATCACGAGAAATGACCACACGACGAGAAAGTCTATTACATTAGATGTCGAACTCAGGTTCATGGATAGTCTTTCTTCGTACGGACCATTCGTAAATGGAAGAAAAGTACCCTCTACAATGCGCCGTTTGGTTATTATGCGTCACAATGCGCCGTGAGGTAGCTTGCGGAGTATAGGTGTAGATGATACTTCAGTTCTGTCACTTGATTCTGACACTATCATTCTGTCGTAAATGACATATTACTTCTTAGCTACTATAAAATCCACCCAAGACTGAATTGAAATTGTATTGGAGAAGCTGTTATAGTTCCACTGTGTACTACAGTAGTAATTCCTAGGAGCTAAAAGTTGCACGAAAAGATGTTACTGTCTTTGGTTCAGTCGCTGGCAATTGATGAGTGTAAAATTCCGATACCTACCACGGCGGGAGAACACACAGTGCCAATGATACAACACTGCAGGCACTTTTGCAGTTTAAAAAAAAGCGGATTATTTCGCCCATACGTTTAACGTTAAGTTTTATTCACTGGTATAAGAGCGTTCTTCTTGTTTTAAGCCACAAACGGAATTGTAGGGTCATTTTCTATACTCTGAAACTCCACCCACCCTGTAAACTGTTGATAAGTAGTCTGCAGACGAACTACACACATCAAAAAAGTTTTGCATCACCCCGGTTCCCAGAGCTACTGGAGATAGACGCTCACTTTGAATATTGTATCACAGTCACAGTCCATTAGACTGTTCAGAGTAGTAGCAGTAGTAGAGGGGTTTTGGGCGCTCGACAGCAAGGTCTTCAGCGCCCGTTCAGTACATAGTGAGAAAAATCCCAGAACAGGAATATAAAACGGAACAGAAAACATGGGTAACAATCGTTGAAAAACATGTGCTCACCCACACCAAAGCGTGGGATGAAGCAGAGCGTCAGCAGTAAAACATGATCAGAGGTGTCACTAAACTCGCCCAGAGATGTAAACAACCATGCATGAGCAGCACCTATTAGACGGAGAGGGTACGACAGCCGATCAGTTCCAGTCATTCCACAAGGAAGGAGGTACACGGCTCGAGTTGTCTAGTTCAACCATGCCTAGACAGTCAATACTGCGGTTCGAAAGCTTCCGCATTGTTACTTTGTGCCAGGAAGGGCTCTCAACAAGAGAAGTGTCCAGGCGTCTCGGGCTGAACCAAAGCGATGTCGTTCGGACATGAAGAAGACACAGGGAGACAGGAACTGTAGATGACACGCCTCGCTCCAGCCGCCCAAGTGCTATTACGCAGTGGATGACCGCTACCTACGGATTATGGCTCGGAGGAACCCTGACAGCAATACCACCGTGTTGAATAATGCTTTTCCGAGCAGCCACCATGCGCAACAGGTTGCATGATGCGCAACTGTCGGCCGCGGTGGCTGAGCGGTTCTAGGCGCATAGTACGGAACCGCGTGACTGCTACGGTCGCAGGTTCGAATCCTGCCTCGGGCATGGATGTGTGTGTTGTCCTCAGGTTAGTTAGGTTTAAGTAGTCCTAAGTTCTAGGTGAATGATGACCACAGATGTTAAGTCCCATAGTGCTCAGAGCCATTTGAACCATTTTTGATGCGCGACCTGACGGCAATGGGGAGGTCCATCTTTGCAATCATAACACCATGCAGAGCGGTAAAGATGGGCCCAACAACATGCCGGCATCACGTTCTCTTCACCGATGAGTGCCGCATATGCCTTCAACCAGGCAATCGTCGGAGACGTGTTTGGAGGCAGCCCAGTCTGGCTGCACGCCTTAGACACACTGTCCAGAGAGTGCAGCAAGGTGGAGGTTCCCTGATGTTTTAGGGTGGCATTATGTAGGGGCCGACGTACGCCGCTGGTGTTTGTGAAAGACGCGGTAAGGGCCGCACAATACGTGAATGCCGTTCTCGGAACAATAGTGCAGCCATATCGGCAGCATTTTGTCGATGCATTCGTCTTCATGGACGAAAATTCACACCGCCATTGTACACACCTTGTGAATGACTTCCTTCGGGATAATGACATCGCTCGGCTAGTGGCCAGCATTTTCTTCAGGCATTAACGCTATCGAACATGCCTGGGTTGTTTATAGACGACGTGACCCACCAACCGAGGGAACTACGCACAATCGCCGTTGAGGTGTGGGAGAATCTGGACCAACAGTGTCTTGATGAGCTTGTGGATAGTATTTCGGGACGAATATAGGCATGCATCAGTACAAGAGTTGCTAGTGGGTATTCGAGGTACCGGTGTGTACAGAAAAGTGGAACACCACCTCTGAATGTCTCGATGTATAGTGGTAAAACATGCAGCATGTGGTTTTCATGAGCAATAAATACGCCAGAAAAGATATTTATGTTGATCTCTATTCCAGTTTTCTGTACAGGTTCCGGAACTTTCGGAACCGGGGTGATGGAAAACATTTTTTGATGTGCGTAGAAGCATGGTCAGTAAGTCGGCTCTCTCAGTGTATACCTGCAAGGTTTGATATTAAATTCTGACGGTATAGGATACAAGGGTTCAATAATGGCACAACTCATTTTCTTTTAATGCTTTATTTGTGTATTAATTTATTTTCATTAGTATTGCTTTGCGCTCTTATTCGCCTGAATTCCAGAAATATTATATCGATGTAGAAGTTTGAACACTGTGTAGCTTCTCAAATGACAGAACATTGATTTTCTTACCTCTCTAAGAAAGGAGAAGCTGATATTTTCATTTTCAGTGCGCATCATTCAGAAAGTACAGATTCTCTAACAGGAACAGCAGCAATTATTTCCTTTACGTAATTCCGAGCGTAAACGGAGTTGACTCACATGTTATGTAAACATGCTGCAAGAAGTGCATAGCCATTTCCCAATATTACTCCAACAAAACACTGGCAGCTTACTGAACACTACGTCAACGAGAGACTGATCAGTGACAGGTTACCAAAAGAACTAATAATGACAATGTCAGGGCTTTTGAAAAACTTCTCCCAAAATCACAAATACCCATTCTGGATTCAAAGAGGAAACGATGAGCTGTGTCTCTGCTTATCAACGAGAAAAAGCCCAAGCAAAGACTGTACCTGCTGCAGTCGTTTGGTTTATCAAATCTCTTATTGGATATGTGTAAAGAGTGTGGAGTGTAGAACATCGATGACGACTGAACATCCTGTGAAACTTTTTTAATCACTTCAAGTGTGAAGTTCATTACATGCTCCCTATATGTTCACTTTTAAACAGCCAATTACTGATCCGTATGCGACTGCTACGGTCGCAGGTTCGAATCCTGCCTCGGGCATGGATGTGTGTGATGTCCTTAGGTTAGTTAGGTTTAAGTAGTTCTAAGATCTAGGGGACTAATGACCACAGCAGTTGAGTCCCATAGTGCTCAGAGCCATATGAACCATTTTTGAACTGATCCGTATCTATTCTAATACAATTAACTAGTCAGAATTTTTATGTTTCACTTCACTTCCGTATTATCAAGGCTACATAAATATGATCTCTATATATATATATATATATATATATATATATATATATATATATATATATATATGTATATGTATATATATATTGTTTATGAAGAATGTTCTGATGAGAGTAAATAAACTACTTTTCATGGTGAAAACGAATTGTTATCCTTGTGGACTGTACATCACTATTTATAGTACAAAGAAGTAGTTTGAGGGTTAACATTTTAACCTAAACTCAAAGTGACATCCATTGAAACGCAACATTATAGCTTTGCCACTACTATCCTGTTTAGTAAACTGACTTTTCTGTTGTTGTATTTCCTCTTTGCTGCTCTCCGGTTACCACGAACAGAACAAGCGACGATTGTTGGTATGCGAATGCAGTGCAATACAACTGAAATTTTACAGGAATAGAGTTTGTTTACTTATTTATTCATTTTCAACGCGGTCTGGAAGGAAGCGTTAATCGTGTGTGTTCCCTCGCTGGAGTTCTTCCCTTGTGAAACCGTTCGGCGTTCTCCAGAAGTCGTTTGCGCACGGTCCAATTCCTAGTGGGCTGGGCTATCCTGAGCTCCCTCCTGCAGTCAACGTGACGTACGGCCCCAGTGGACGCTGGCTACCAGATAGCAGGGGTCATCCGCCTCCCCCCCCCCCCCCACTCCTCCACCCACCCCCACCCACCGCCCCTCACTCCGCTCCTCGCTGTATCGCCAAGAGGACTCCCGCCAATGAGGACTCACATTACAGACAGAGGAGCTGGAAACCCTCCGCTGCTTCTCCCGTGGCCAGATTAGATGGGACCCGCCGCGGCTATTGCTGGGATTCCCCGACTTGACGTCACAACAGCGACCGCTCCTTGATCATTCCATCCCGACGTGAAAAGCAGCTTGTTTGGTGACAAGTAGTGTACAGTGTTTCACCGTTTTCACGGAAAAGCTTGAATTGATAAATTTTATGAGTTACTATAATTAGTTAGCTTCAAAGTAAACGAATTCTGTGACCAAAATGGGTCTTTTGAGGAACAACTTGTTACCCCAATGATGTTAGCCTATATTATTTAGTGTAAAATGTCAAGGAACCATTTATACAGTGGTACATTTATTACGCTTACCATATTCTGGAGCTAATTCATTTAGCAACATTCATTGATTATGTATAAATTGTTTCAGTGCAGCAAATTTCAGCCACGAAATAAAAAGAAAAGTTCAAATGTGTGTGAAATCTTATGGGACTTAACTGCTAAGGTCATCAGTCCCTAAGCTTACACACTACTTAACATAAGTTATCCTAAGGACAAACACACACACCTATGTCCGAGGGAGGACTCGAACCTCCGCCGGGACCAGCCGCACAGTCCATAAATTAGCGTCCGAGACCGCTCGGCTAATCCTGCGCAGCAATGAAATCAAAATATTTTCTTGTTGCCTCAATAGTGATTATGGAAACTTATTCTTTCTCTTTCTTAATGCCAGTGGAGTATTTATTGTTTTACTCGTATATTCTATGCTCCAGCAGCGGAAGTGAAGAAAGTCATTTGGGACCCGAAGTTTGGTAAATTACCCTTCTTCCCTACCACTTTCAGCCATTATCCATGATATTTATTTTATTGTTCCAAACTATGAAAAAAAAGTGCGTTTAGACTTAAATAAAAACACAATGAACGAATGGATAACGGTGCTTTACAATACGTACGGTACAGAGAATAAGATGTACCCACAATAGTTGCCACATTAACTGGCGATCATGCAGTGTAATACACAGTAGCTTTGGTTTTATGCGCTACAAAGCAAAATAGTATTACAGTGAAATCTAACGTATAAATGAGGAACACAACGTATTACGCCCGCTCGAGATGAATATCAAATCGGAAAACTGACCTCTGTGCTGCTGGCGCTTCAAAATAATTTGTGTGGTACTCTAAAACACATAAATTAAGGTTTTAGGGACTCAGCAGCACAGAATGTAAGCTGCCAAATAAGAGATCTCTGTGTCACTGTTTACTACCATACTTTCACACATTGCCACCAATGTGTGAAATTGTGCCGACTGAATATTAAAAACTTGTGAATATCTCGACTAGAATTTAATCTTTGTTGCGATATGTCGATGAAATAAAATTGATCAAACTGGAATCACTAGCCAGTTGAATATTTATATACTTTCTAAAACATATACGAACAACAATACGAGTAGCTCTGGCCTAGACATAAAAAGTTTAAGAATACATGCACTGAAGATTTACTGGACCGCGTAAGACCAGTAGACATAAAAATACACTTTTTAGGCCGGGCGGAGTGACCGAGCTGTTATAGGCGCTACAGTCTGGAACCGCGCGACCGCTACGGTCGCAGGTTCGTATCCTGCCTCGGGCATGGACGAGTGTGATGTCCTTAGGTTACTTAGGTTTAAGTAGTTCTACGTTCTAGGGGACTGATGACCTCAGAAGTTAAGTCCCATAGTGCTCAGAGCCATTTGAACCATTTGAACACTTTGTAGGCTCTCATGCGTATGAGACAGTACGGTAACTGAAGAAAACTTTCCAAGCAAAGATGGCTAAAAAGCTTTTTAATGGGTGACCGATTTCAACAAAACTATTCTAGCCGGTCATCCAGTGAAAAGCCATTTAGTGTTTTGGCTTGTGTAGTAACCATACACGAATGTATGACAACACATGTATCAATTTTACTATCAAAACGTTGTGTATCATTATAAAAGATGACAGGCTGCCTGACATACAGCGATGATAGAAGTACGCAAAACGATAAAAAACAAGCGCTCAGAAAACATAATAGAAATCACGGTTTCGCATTAACGTATTCATTCAAGGCTATCACAGTTAAAATTATTGTGCCAGATACTGCCATCATGAATGAGATGTGGACATGAAACATGTAAAGTGGAAGTTATATTTTATTCAATTACGTGTTACAACCGCAACGTACTGAGTTATGGGCAATTTGAGCCAAAAAAAGAAATTTGATCTTTTAAACTGGAAAGTAAAAGCTGATATATTATACAATGTAGCACAATCATCAGCCGTAGCTGCTGTTAGTAGTGTCCAGAAATTCATTATTCAAGGGCACAATATACTTAACATATTGAAAATCCCATAATACAGCGCAGTAATACTGAGTTCAGTAGGACATAAATATTTCTCATCGCCTTTCATGTATGACTACAGAGTTTTTAGAGTAGTCATAAAATTACGGAAATGCTAGTATCAATTACTCGAACCTTGTTAGCATCAGTCTCCGCCTCTCGTTACTGTCCTTCATTGGTCGGACTGTCCTCCACAAAAATGAAATTGCAGCTAATTCTGCTCCACTCTACACATGATCCCCATTTAATAATGATTTCTGCTTCACACAAACAATTCGCATATGACGGTCCTTTAAACAAGTGCCATTTTTGTGTGCTTTGTGGGTGACTCTGTGGTTTTCGCTGAGCCGTGGACCTCCAAAATGAGACTGCCGAAAGCACCGAGCAAACAGTTTTGTTGTCCGACGTACCACTACACGCATCGATCCTGTTTGTACGCATAAATTAACGGTGGAAAAGTTGGCGCTCTTTACGCAAAGGCGATTGCGCAACAGGAACATCAGTTAAACGTAACAGATTTGAGAGTGCATAGGCAGAGTAATTACAAACCGCTTAGCATTTAATGTACGTGACGATTTAATGACATTGTGGAACAGGGGCACAATTTACGGAGAGAGTATAACGAGAGGTACAGTGCACTTTGTGGAAGCGAGGGCGCCTTCCCTGAATAATGTAATGCACTTTGTGATGCACGGGCTTTGACACTGCTTACCTATCATGAAGAAAAACAACCATTTTAATTATGACTGGACTGCAGACTACTGCAAAAGTTTTGAACTAACTGAACTATCGTGTTTGGATGTGGATTCGAAGGGAGCATGTAATAAAGAGGAACCCTGGTTTCTATGAGGCCTCTGACTGCAGACTACTGCAAAAGTTTTGAACTAACTGAACTATCGTGTTTGGATGTGGATTCGAAGGGAGCATGTAATAAAGAGGAACCCTGGTTTCTATGAGGCCTCTGACTGATGTGATGCGGGTCGCCACGACTTCCTCTTCATCTCAGAGCAGGACTTACACCGAACGCTCTCAGTTATTTGTTGAATCTATTGCAATGTTGGCCTTCCCGTACAGTGTTGACCCCCTACATCTTTTTCTAATACTACGAGACTTACCTCCTGAAGTCTTAAGGCTTTTGTGTCATCCTGTCCCGTCTTCTACATCTACATCTACATCCATACTGCGCAAGCCACCTGACGGTGTGTGGCGGAGGGGAGTACCTCTATCGGTTCTCCCTTCTATTCCAGTCTCGTATTGTACGTGGAAAGAAGGATTGTCGGTATGCTTCTGTGTGGGCTCTAATCTCTCTCATTTTATCCTCATGGTCTCTTCGCGAGATATAAGTGGGAGGGAGCAATATACTGCTTGACTCTTCGGTGAAGGCATGTTCTCGAAACTTTAAGAAAAGCCCGTACCGAGCTACTGAGCGTCTCTCCTGCAGAGTCTTCCACTGGAGTTTATCTATCATCTCCGTAACGCTTTCGCAATTACTAATTGACTTCTTGTCAATATTTCACACATATTTCTATGCTCATCGATTATGCGGAGAACTTCCTCGTTTTTGAGCTTATCAGTTTACCTAACTTTCAGCATTACCTTATAGCATCACATCTCAAACACTACGAGTCTCTTTTTCTCAGCTTCCCGCACAGCCCGTGAGCTACTTCCGAGCAATGTTTCCTCCATTCGTACATTCTCGGAATTTTCTTCCTCAGGTTAAGGCCAATGCTAGATACTAGTAAACGTTTTTGGGCCAGGAATACTCTCTTTGCCTGCACTAGTCTGCTTTTTACGTACCCCACGCTTCTTCAGACGTACATTGCTTCCAAGGCAGCAGAACTCGATCGCTCCTTCGTGGTCACCAATTCTGATGTAACTTATATCTCCATCATTTCTGCTTGTCCTCATCACATTCGTTTCTCATTGGTCCATTTCCATTGCTATGTCCTGCAATTCTATCTCGCTTCCATCGTTCATACGAATATCATCAGTGAATCATGTTATTCTTTTATCCTTAGTTTTGATCCTATTGATGAGCAAATCTTCTGTTTCTGACATCGCTCGTTCGAAGTACAAAGTGGACATTTGGAAGGAAAGGCTACATCCTTGTCTCATCCTCTTACATCGACCTATTTCTTATAATCCCATCTTATTTGTTATACATAATGATTTTAACAGTGAAATCTCTCAGTAAAGGGCACAGTACTTTCTGGAGCAAAGATTTATGGTCCTTATGTAAGCAAACACCATCAGTGACTTTAGAGGTCATCCCTTCCCCTCTCACAGTAGACCTCTTGCGGTCTTATTCTGTATGTACGTAAGACTAACTTTGACGCACTATCGTAACATGGGTGCCTCTATATTTATGCTACCCCATCTCAGTTACCATATTTATGACTCAGTATGTCCACCATATGTTTATTAGTATTCTAAGGCCTATATTTTATGGCCAAAGTAGGTCAGTTATAGTGAAACATAAATGTTTATTTGGTGAGGTATGTGTTAAATGTGAGAGCTCAACCTCGAAAATTTGCTATATTGCGCAGTGGGAAAAAAATATTTTAGGCATCGCTGGGTGCTTGTTGTAATTCAGCGTAAGGTGTTGGGCTGTTGGTTCTCTGATTTGCATCAAAATACCTTACAGGTACTGGGTGCACTGTCCGCTGTTGATAGCGTTTATCATCATTATACGTAGATGTTAAGCAATGTCACCACCTTAAACATAACGTTTCGGTTGGTGTCATTAACATTTACAGCAAATAACGGAAAATACGCGCATCAACAAAAGTTTTGCTCACCTCTGTATTTCGGTATTGACTAATTCATAATTTTAAGAATAATAATTACAATGGAAATTTGCTGGTGCCGCACGAGAGGTGCAACTATAGTGAGTTCGCTCGAGAGCGTGTATCTCAGCTAATTTAAGCAATGCAGCACACACTCCAGGAAGTCTGGCTTATCCAAACATATAATATAGGATTATTAGATGCTAGTTGTTCGAGCCTTGAAATTATTTACCTCCTATTCCTCTTCGAAGAAAATATTACGGCGTGCAGCTTGCTCTGCTTAAATTTCTTGCTCCTTCGAAGTATTACTGACACGTAGATTCATAGATCAGGCGAAATAAGATACTAGTAAGTGAAGTTGAGTTCGTAGCAGAAGAATTAATATAAATCACGTGATTAATGAACTAAACAGAAATCCACGTCCTCTCCGTATCATGGACGGGAAAAGACAGACAGTACATCCGATGGGATTTTTACAAGCCTAAGAAAATTAATGTTCATCTTTTCTCGCTAGCTCTACAGGCTTGACTGCCGTGAGCAGACGGCATTTTAATCTTTGCCGTAAACTACTAAGGCGAATGAATGGATAAAAACAGACAGAAAAGAAATGAAACATATACGTATATAAGTAAACCTTCGTAATTTCCAATAAACATAGCGAACAGAAATTGTCTCTGGGGAATGTGCACTTCTTCACTTGCAATGCATCGATATCATCAAACTGAAAAAATTATATCTGCTAAATCATCTGTTTCCCACATGGTTTTTTTTTTTTTTTTTCACAGCACTCCTGAATAATATGAATGCGCGTCTACTAGCTCGGATGCAGGCTTGAATCCTTCGTTGTATACCATCGATGAGATTCTCAACCCACCCCTGGGCCAAACTGTTCCACTGTTCTAAGGTGATTCTGCACCAGTCGCACGGAGGATGTGACTGTTGTAGTCGTCTAAAAAGGGCTCGTTTCATCAGTCCCACAAATGTTCGATTGGTGAGCAGGCAGACCACTTCACCCTAGTGATCCTAGCATGCTGAAGGAAGGCGGTCACGAGAATAGCACCATGAACACGCGAGCTATCATCCATCAAGATGAAATTGACACCAAAATGTTTATGCTACGGTTCCACTATTGCTGGAAGAATCTCGTCCCTGTGCCGTAGAACAGGAGACGTCCCTCAACAGAAACGGTAAGTGTACTGTGGCCTCATGTAATGCCGCACTATAGCATCACGCCCTACCACCACCTTGTTGCACATGTTGGACACATTGTTGGAGACATACGACATTACCGAATGTCTCCAAGCAAGTGCAAACAGATCCGAGTTTCTTTCCTAAACAACAACGTGCAGCAATCCTCTGCCACCCATTTTCCATAATTTCTTAACCACCTATAACGGAGTCCATGGTGTTTGGTATACGAAGTGGTGCTTTCCAAGGTCATCGGGAATGGACATTCGTAACTTGCAATCTTATCCCATCAATTTGATGCCAGGCTTGACCTCCTGTAGCCTTCGTTCTGGAGCAGTTATCCCACGGCTCCTCTGACTCAAAAGCCATTGGTGCTCATTATCCTGTTCACCTGTCGACGGTGGACTGACTGTGATTACGGTTCACTCGTTGAACAACTTCCATGGTTGACAAACCTTCTGCACGTAATGTGATGCTGCTGGTCCGACCACAGATCATGATTTTCCGTTGTGGCATGACGAATATTCACTTCGCTGTTGCCCAGACGTCTCTACTGCCACCCTACTGGTGCTTTTCTTTCAACTGGAGCGCTTCATCCATTAGGGTGCGCCGTTCTGTCAGTGGGTGCGCTCATGGTAACTGTGTGTGTACGTTTACACGTCAGGAGTGACCTTCCGATTGGCAGAGGAAGAGTGCTGGCCAGGACAACTACCGAACACCCTTCATATCGACGTATTTCAGGGCAACTGCGGCACCATGATGGCTTGCGTTATCTTACTGAAATATAACGTCACGGAGAGTGTGGCAGTGAATGAAGACGAGTCCAGCATCCAGCGTGCAGAAGACACTGAAGGAGATATTCCTGCTGACACAAATCTCCTTGCCATTGTGAATCAAATGAGCCACACTCAACGATCTTGTTCCTGATTTATATAGAGATTGAAGCAACAAGTTGAGCCTTAAATTTCCTTATTAAAAGCGTGAAACGTACTTCTTCGCGATGCGAAAGTGAGTGTTTATTGCAACCACCTATCTGAATATTTCTCCAGCGAGAGCAGTTTGTTTAATTTTTTATTTTTTGTAATGATGTCTAGTCCGTTGTGGAGAATCTTGGCAACGTAAATTAAATGAATGGCTCTAGCTCATAGCTGCCTGCAAAGTCAAGCTGAAAACAGCACTTCCACGATGGTCAGAGAGCAATCGAGATATTTACAAGAACTTTTGAGACTACACTACCTTATCGTATGTAAGATTTCACTTTAATTTTCTTGAATGATCACTTGAACTTCTTCCCAGATAACCTCGGTGGCATTATTGATGGACGAGGAGAACTATCCGACCAGAACATTTATCTTATGGAAAAGCATTATCAGGGTGGATGGAGTACATCAATGTTAACCGATTATGGCTCTGAGCACTATGGGACTTAACATCTTAGGTCATCAGTCCCTTAGAACTTAGAACTACTTAAACCTAACTAACCTAAGGACATCACACAACACCCAGCCGTCACTAGGCAGAGAAAATCCCTGACCCCGCCGGTAATGGAACCCAGGAACCGGGGCGTGGGAAGCGAGAACGCTACCGCACGACCACGAGTTGCGTTAACCGATTACCGCTCATCTTTGCGAAGCAACGTTCGTGAGCAAACGCAGGTGTGATTCATCGCTTTCCGTTATTTTCCTTTCTGGTCATCAGTCTTCTGACTGGTTTCATACGTCATTCTTTTCTTTGATTTATTTGTAAACTGACTATTTTTGTGTGCTGCAATTGGAACAGCAATGTAATATTTCTCAAAATGTTTTTTTATTACACACATCAGTAGGTGAGTGGGACAGCCACAGCTGTAGAAATCAGTCTGAATAATAAACAGCAGCAACAGTTGCCGTGAGAAGATTTATTGACGTCCTGTTAGTTCAAAATTAGTTTCTTGACTACAAAGTAGCATTCTCACTGTGAAGCTGTTGACGACTGTGTTTTTTGGCTGTAAGAGAGAACATGGTTTAATGAAAGTCTGCTTCCATGTCTAAAAAGACACCTGACGCTATAATTATGGTCACGAAACTAGTTGTGAACCAATCAGTAAATCTTCTCACGACAGGTGTTACAGCTTTTTATTATTTTAAAAAAAAATTCCTTATATTTTTCAGCCTGAGATCACTGAAGAGCTGTGACACTGTTTTCTTCTTAGAAAGTCATCATCAGATGATATCTGAATACATTACATAATCATTCGTAAAATACAACTTTGCAGTCCGAAGAAGCAATATGCATTAACTTTGTCACATTTATTGTCTGTTGAGGGACTTAAAAGAAGGTGATTTTTTTTCACTCTTATGAGTTTGGTGGGCTGTCTCTTTGAGGTCAACCCCATCCAGCCAGGCTGATAGTGTGGCAAATGGGGATCCCAGCTGCGAGTAAATTAATAAATGAGAGTGGCCTACCAGTTTCGGCATGCGCCGCACAACCAAGGAAAACCTCCTGAAAACCGTGGTCGGAACCTCGGGATTGGAACCATATTTCTGGGACAACAGCCTTCGATGAGAATCTTGTCCCGGGGGAAAATGAAATTGAAACTTCCTGGCAGATTAAAACTGTGTGCCGGACCGAGACTCGAACTCGGGACCTTTGCCTTTCGCGGGCAAGTGCTCTACCATCTGAGCTACCCAAGCACGACTCACGCCCCGTCCTCACAGTCTTACTTCTGCCAGTACCTCGTCTCCTACCTTCCAAACCTTACAGAATCTCTCCTGCGAACCTTGAATAACTAATGAAAATTTTGTGTATGTACTCGTACAAAGTGTGCATATCTTGTATGAGGGAGTACTTGTTAGTTATCTCAATGAAGTGTTGATAGAGGAGTAGTCATATACATTTTACTATCAGATCGGAAAAAAATAGTGTTAAGTCTTTCACAACGCATTATTTTATTTTACACTGGTGGTTTGTAAGAGACCTTGTTTTTAGAAGTCTCCAATTAGGCTGTTAACAAAACGTCCCAGAACGGAAATCACCTCGTCTTCGCTCGGGGAAGGGCTTCACCGCCCGAGGCAAGTGAAGAAGTTCTGCGTACCGTGTTAGGAGAATATGATGGGGTGAGACAAAATTTTGTATCCCCAAAGAAGCAGATGTACTGCACGAAAACGCCACAGCCCAATCTTCACAAGACACAGTCGCACGTGCTTCTTTCGGCTATCAAATTTTATCGCGCGCGCCGTATTTTCCTAACATGGCATCCAGAGTGCCTACTTAGTTTACGTGCGATGGAGAAGCCATCGCACGCTAGGCATTTTCAGAATGATTGCAGGGAAATTTTAGAATGAAATATTTCGTTAACAGCCAAAATGCAGACTTCTAAGCTATCCCAACGTAGGTAAAAAATATGTCCCAGTTCAGGGTGATGTGTAGAGAAAACTAACACTGTTATCAGCTTGATTCTTTCGAGCTGGTGACGAAAGATTTCTGACTATTCCTCGTATCGGCCGGCTCCGCCATTTCGTATTGGTTCCTGTAGTAGACAAATGCGGTACTGTGGCGTGGGGTTTTAGTTGTGTACCAGGACAACAACAAACAAACAAAAAGATAACTTCCGAACCTTATTTTAAGGGATCGAAAATGTATAGGATAGCTACTAGTGATCTATATTGCAGTTTGTGGAACACGCATTTAGAAATATTGGCTGATGACTACTGGTAAAAGTTTAACCGCTGAGCAACGTAGTTAGCTTTGCGGTTGCCCCCAATCTCGCAGACTGCCTACCGGAAATTGCTTGATGCAAGTGCGGTGGTGTCCAGCGCTCGTGGACTCAGATACGCTGGCGCGCTAAATGTGGCACGAATGTCGCTTGAAACGGACACGAAGCCACTCTGTGTTACCGGACGCAATCGTGAGCCCCGTTTACACTCGAGCTGAACGCATAAATACGTGAAAAGTGGGTAATAATAAACGGCAAAAAATTAAATAAGAAAGAAATGTCAAGAGACTGACATACTGTGTCGATTGATAGGAGAGACCCATTTGTCGTCCTGTAAGGCTTAAAGACGCATTTCCGTATTTAATAACATAAGTGAGAAACAATCACTACACAACTGCTAGGTACTAAATGTACAAAAATTTCTCATAACTATGATAAATATCTCTCATAAACATGGTTTCATATTTTTAATCTGAAATTCATTTACTTCGTCGTTGACGCATCTAAATTTTCATGTATATTCCGAGGGGCAATAAAACAGTACTTAACCAGGGGAACCTCGTACGTACGAGGTCCGTTCAATAAGTAATGGTACACATTTTTCTCTCTGCCAGTTTCTAGTAAAAAATGGAGAATTTGTTGTTGGACATCGTGGAATATTCCCGATTCAGCCCCTATGGTTTCATGAAGTTCCGACATGTGGCGGCGCTATACAAAGCGGTGTGTGTAACCGCGGTGTGCTCCAAACAAAGTTTCTTTTGGCGTAGAACCAGAGCACCACAGATTTTCATAGGGGCTTGTGGAATGTCTGCGGAGACCTGGCAGTGAACCAACGCACGGTGAGTAGCTGGGCAAAGCGCTTGTAATCATCGCATCAAGGACTCTCAAGCCTGTCCGATCTCCTGCGTACTCACCGACCGCACACAGCTGGAAGTCCTGCAATGTTGAAACGTGCGGACACTCTCATTTGAGGTGATGCAAACGACACTACAACGCCTCACACAAGTCTATGCGCCCGCATCTCGTGGTCGTGCGGTAGCGTTCTCGCTTCCCACACCCGGGTTCCCGGGTTCGATTCCCGGCGGAGTCAGGGATTTTCTCTGCCTCGTGATGGCTGGGTGTTGTGTGATGTCCTTAGGTTAGTTAGGTTTAAGTAGTACTAAGTTCTAGAGGACTGGTGACCATAGATGTTAAGTCTCATAGTGCTCAGAGCCATTTGAACCAAATCTATGCACACAGGAGGAGCTCACCAAACATCGATGGGCTGTTCATCCTCATCCACCCTCCAGTCGTATCTCGCACCTTCCGACTTCCATCTGTTTGGCCCGATGAAGGATGCACTTAGCAGGAAATGCATGTATGGTGGGGAGGTTATTGATTCGGCAAGACGTCGGCTCCGACATCGACCTGTAGACTTGTACGGTCTCTCCCAGTAAGGTTGCGTAAGGCCGTCACATTGAACAGGGACTATACTGAAATAAAGGATCTTGTAGACAAAAAAGTGGGAAATAATATCTTCTATTCGAATCGTTACAGGGAAGAAAATGTGTTACATTACTTACTGAACGCCCCTCGTACGAGTATATGAGTCCTTCCTGTCCCATTTCACTAACGAATGGAGCTAGGAGGAAAGAGAAACTCTGCATGTTTCTGTACAAACGACAATCTCTCTTATCCTAGTACCAAGGCTCTACGTGATCGTTCAAATGGTTCAAATGGCTCTGAGCACTATGGGACTTAACATGTGAGGTCATCAGTCCCCTACAACTTAGAACTACTTAAACCTAACTAACCTAAGGACATCACACATCCATGCCCGAGGCAGGATTCGAACCTGCGACCGTAGCGGTCTCGCGGTTCCAGTCTGTATCGCCTAGAACCGCTCGGTCACATCGGCTCGAGATATATGATGGATGCAAAGAAACCATTAATAGTCTTCAAAGAATACAAGTTCTCTTATTACACCCAGTAAGGTTTCATGAGAAAAATGTTACCTTTTTCTGAGCATTCAAAGTTCCATGAGCATCCCTCTTTCGTATAAGCTGTAGATAACAGCGACTACGATAGAATTAAGTTGTCCTTAGACGTCTGCTGACATTCTTACTTGATACGCAGTGAGACAGTACTCAAGCGTGGGTAGCAGTGGTGTCTTTTAGCAGCGGTGTCTCCCATGCGGTTCCCCCAATAGATGAAATGGAATTACCTTCAATCTCTCTAAAAAGTTTTACAAGGAGACACCAGACCTTGCGAAACGTAGATTTCGATGACATGTGGCTTACTAGTCGGGTGCCACTCGAGAGATCCTCATCTGGAAGGATATAAGTCACTATGTTTCTGCTTCCAAAAATAAACGCAATTGGTTATTGGTGCAGTTGACTTGTTGACCAGGTTAAACCGCCAGAATATCTAAAATGTCTGTGAGCTAATATTTTCCAAGTTTTGCAATAAGGCAAAAGATCTGACCCTAAGCAGATATAATTAAGGAGGAAGCACTGAAAAGGAGTGGTGGCCTGTGTCCAAATCACAGTCAATTTCCGTGCACATGGATTCACATCACACATTTGTGTGAATTCCTAAGGGACCAAACTGCTGAAGCCATCAGTCCCTAGACGTACACACTACTTAAACTAAAACTAACTTGTGCTAGGAGCAACACACGCACCCATGTCCGATGGAGGTCTCGAACCTCAAGCGGGAGGGACAGCGCAATTCCTGATATGGCCCCTCAAACCGCGTTGCCACTCCGCGCAGCGATCGCACATTTGAAATATTTTACACTGTCAGGCGGTCTAATGAAGGGTGCCGAAAAATTTATATACAAGGTTACTATTTTTTTAATGAATTTAAGTTTTATTTTCCAAAAGTAAAGTCAGTGATCAGCGTACGTGCCTATGAACTTAACACGTAATTGTAACCCTGTGCCTACTCTGATGTAGTTTTATCTCACAGACAAATGACTTTAATCAATTATTGTTATTTTGGGGAATATCAAGATGAAAAAGCGAAAAGCAGAGCAGATAGATACACTCCTGGAAGTTGAAATAAGAACACCGTGAATTCATTGTCACAAGAAGGGGAAACTTTATTGACACATTCCTGGGGTCAGATACATCACATGATCACACTGACAGAATCACAGGCACATAGACACAGGCAACAGAGCATGCACAAAGTCGGCACTAGTACAGTGTATAGCCACCTTTCGCAGCAATGCAGGCTGCTATTCTCCCATGGAGACGATCGTAGAGATGCTGGATGTAGTCCTGTGGAACGGCTTGCCATGCCATTTCCACCTGGCGCCTCAGATGGACCAGCGTTCGTGCTGGACGTGCAGACCGCGTGAGACGACGCTTCATCCAGTCCCAAACATGCTCAATGGGGGACAGATCCGGAGATCTTGCTGGCCAGGGTAGTTGACTTACACCTTCTAGAGCACGTTGGGTGGCATGGGATACATGCGAACGTGCATTATCCTGTTGGAACAGCAAGTTCCCTTGCCGGTCTAGGAATGGTAGAACGATGGGTTCGATGACGGTTTGGATGTACCGTGCACTATTCAGTGTCCCCTCGACGATCACCAGAGGTGTACGGCCAGTGTAGGAGATCGCTCCCCACACCATGATGCCGGGTGTTGGCCCTGTGTGCCTCGGTCGTATGCAGTCCTGATTGTGGCGCTCACCTGCACGGCGCCAAACACGCATACGACCATCATTGGCACCAAGGCAGAAGCGACTCTCATCGCTGAAGACGACACGTCTCCATTCGTCCCTCCATTCACGCCTGTCGCGACACCACTGGAGGCGGGCTGCACGATGTTGGGGCGTGAGCGGAAGACGGCCTAACGGTGTGCGGGACCATAGCCCAGCTTCATGGAGACGGTTGCGAATGGTCCTCGCCGATACCCCAGGAGCAACAGTGTCCCTAATTTGCTGGGAAGTGGCGGTGCGGTCCCCTACGGACTGCTAGGATCCTACGGTCTTGGCGTGCATCCGTGCGTCGCTGCGGTCCGGTCCCAGGTCGACGGGCACGTGCACCTTCCGCCGACCACTGGCGACAACATCGACGTACTGTGGAGACCTCACGCCCTACGTGTTGAGCAATTCGGCGGTGCGTGTGATCATTGCTTGTACAGCCCTCTCGCAGTGTCCGGAGCAAGTATGGTGGGTCTGACACACCGGTGTCAATGTGTTCTTTTTTCCATTTCCAGGAGTGTAGATAGATGGATAGATAGATAGAGATGTATGTAGATATATAGACAGACAGATAGATAAATAGATAGATACATAGATAGAGAGAGAGGGGGGACGGAGAAGATGAAAATATGTGCTATGTACAACGATGTTGTCTCCTATGAATGCGATGCTCTGATGCCTTGATAGATGACCGTTTCGGACGGTGTTTACATCCGCAGTTTATTTTTCTCCGGGAATCCTGTAAAATCTCCAACGCTTTTCAGCTTATGTCTTCTCCCCAGCCGGAGTGGCCGTGTGGTTCTAGGCGCTACAGTCTGGAGCCGGGCGACCGCTACGGTCGCAGGTTCGAATCCTCTCTCAGGCATGGATGTGTGTTATGTTCTTAGGTTAGTTAGGTTTAAGTAGTTCTAAGTTCTAGGCGATTGATGACCTCAGAAGTTAAGTCGCATAGTACTCAGAACCATTTGAACCATTTTTTTTTTTTTTTTTTGCATCTTCTCCAATGGTGATCATGGCAGTCAGTCAGTCGTGATCACTGAATCACAAACAACATTATGAGACGTTTCTCTTGGCATCTGGCAGTACACAACGTCACGTTTGCTCCTATAGGTTTCACGCTCTGCAGCGTCGTTGCACGACGTTTCCGGTCATGGGATCCCACCCTCGATGTTTTCCTCAAGACACCCTCCATAGACGCTCGAAATTTGTAGCTACGTTTGTGGAACATCTTATATACACACAAACTAAAGTACACAATAAGAAATACTAAAATATAGCTTACACTATGGAAAACATACAGATCACCCATGAAGAGAAATAAATATCGTTTGATATTACCAACCTCCACACAAACATACTTCTGACAGAAACACTTGCGAAAGTATGAAAAAACCTCTTAGGCAACGGAAAAGTATGTACTGTCGAAGCATAATAATTATTTGAATTACTGGAATTCACCCAATTTCGAATTTGAGAACAAATTGTACAAACAATTAGATGAAGTGGCGCTGGTCAACTGCATAACAGGCACAAGTGCTGATATATTTATTACCATATTAGAAGAAAAAGTTTTCAGTTCAAGTTCGCTCACCTTAGATGTCATTATATACTACCACAGGATGTAGGCTACACCGTATTACGTGCAAATGCTAGCGAAAATGACGTAGAAATTTAATAGCTTACACCGAAAAGTGCTACTCTGAGATGAAGAGGTTGGCGCAGTGGAGGAAGTCGTGGCGGGCCGCATGAAGCCATTGGGAGGATTGACGACCCAAAAAAGAGAAAAACCCAAAACAATAGTCACAAAAGTACAACAAAACAAGTAAGTCAAATTTATTGTCCAAACAATCAGGAATAATAAAAAACCACCACAGATTTGAGGCATATAGAAATCGTACCACGACAGACATTATTATTGACAGTCATTTCTGTAACCCAAAATTACATAAAGTTCCATTTTTTAAATCAATAGCTGATCGAATCACGTACTTACAACTTGACACATACGCAGCACAAAGAAACAGAAACATTACGATATGTAGAACAACAGACTGCGTTTAACAGGGCGTTAGTATTAAGACTACATAATCAATGCATACATGAAACCCACAAAACTTAAATGCTGAAATAAAGCTGATAGGGAAAGAAAAAACTCACAAAAGACATACTTATGCAACAACACAATACACTGGCCACAGTTCAGGAAAACACTGTACAATATTTTAGGTGCGTACGTGCAAATGACGTTCCGCGCCAGCAATGCTTTGCAATCGAAATGCGACCAGAAGAAACAAAAATACAAATTTTGTTGAATCCAGGAATTTATAAAATCCATCTTATTTTGGACAAACAGGTAGGGACTTCCCGGATAGATTTAAAGAACACACGTCAAATTGTGAAGGTATCCTTATTTTACATGCAGTTACTTGACCATAAGAACAAAGCGGAACAAATAGAAAACGCAGTGAAAATTCTACATCCTTTACCTAAAGGAACCATAATGACCAGTTTGTTGTAATTCGAAATTTATATCAGCTCATACGAACTTCCAGACAAAATTCTTAGTGAAAAAAAAACTAAAGTACAAGCAATATTAGGAAACTTTCAGTGACTTTCTAAAAGAGAGAGGGTACTTTTCAGTACTTCACGGTGCCAGAAATAAATAAAACCATTAGAACCCTCAAGACAAATTACATCTTCATACACAACACAAAAGCATTAAATATTGTCATCACTGTATGTAACAATTATAGCAGAAATTACACAAATATGAAATGTAAACTCACAGTAAATATAAATGTGTCAACGACGTGGACTATGCTGTCAAACTGACGTAGCCGGCCAGTGTGGCCGAGCGGTTCTAGGCGCTATAGTCTGGAACCGCGTGACTGCCACGGTTGCAGGTTCGAATCCTGCCTCGGGCATGGATGTGTATGATGTCCTCAGGTTAGTTTGGTTTAAGTAGTTCTAAGTTGTAGGGGACTGATGACCATAGAGGTTAAGTCCCATAGTGCTCGAAGACATTTGAAATTTTTTTATTAAACTGACGTAAGTGCAAATAAACAAGTCCACACAATCCATATTGTTATTCTTGTTGTTGCTGTGGTCTTCAGTCCAAAGACTGTTTGATGTAGCACTCCATGCTACTCTATACTACGCAACCCTCTTCATCTCCGAGTAACTACTGCAACGCTCATCCTTCTGAATCTGCTTACCGTTTCACCTATTGGTCTCCCTCTACGATTTTTACCTCCCGTGCTTTCTTCCGGACCAAATTGGTGACCCCTTGACCCTTCTAATCAGGTTGTACCACAAATTTCTCTTCGACCCAATTCTATCCTCATTAGATACGTGATCTACCTATCCAGTCTCCAGCATTCTCTCGTAGTCCCAAATCTCAAAAACGTCTATACCCTTCTTTTCTAAACTGTTAACCGTCCATGTTTCTCTTCAATACATGCTACACACCATACAAATACTTCCAGAATGGACTTCCCGACACTCCAAAACCTTGTTGTGACACATAGAAACGTAAATATCTACAAAAACAGACTCAAGTCGTCTGTCTCATATTTTATAGTTTCATCCACATTTGAACTTGGCCGGAAATGCGACCTCTTGTACACTGTACACTGTGGGATATAACTAGAAAATGGCAAACTGTGGAAAAAAGCATGTTTGTTTATGTAAATAACGAGTTAATAAAATCAATGTGCAGCAGAAAACGGTAAAACTTTTAAAATACCATTTCTGGGGAAAGGTTATCATGAGCTGAGCGCGGCGAGAAAAACCCTTGACCCAGATGTTAACGACAGACCTGGGCGATAAAATGGGCAGTCCGAAACTTACTCTCCACACTGATGAGCGGCGTCCGTCATTCGCATATGAAACTGGCCTAAAATGTGTCCTCTTGCATTGATGCTGACCAACTCGACTATCACAAGCGTCAAAAAGTAATGCACTCGGCCTTGAAGAGAATAATTGATCCAGATTAAATGTACACTCGTGAATCACGAAAGTGATCCTTTGCCCGCCATTATCGCACAGTACGTCGCAGAGATCTGCGCGCTTGTCGTAATAGGCTCCTACACTGAAGCGACAAAAACTGGTATAGGCATACGTATGCAAATACAGAGATACGCAAACAGGCAGAATATGGCTCTGCAGTCGGTAATGCCTATGTAAGACCTTACGCAACAGCAATGCTTTGCAAACGAAATACAACCAGGAGAAACAAAAACCCAAATTTTGTCGAACCCAGGAATTAATAAAATTTCTGGCGCTTAAATGGCAGCTTATCAAGATTTAAGTGAGTCTTAACCAGGTGTTCTAGTCGGCGCACGAGCGATGGGACACAGCATCTACAAGATAGCGATTAAGTGGGGTTTCCCCGTACGACCATTTCACGAGTGTACCGTAGATACCAGGAATCCGGTAAAACATCAAATCTCTGACACCGCTGCGGCCGGAAGAAGATCTTGTGAGAACGGAACCAAAGTCGACTGAAAAGAAACGTTCAACGTGGCAGAACTGCAACCTTTCCTCAAACTGATGCAGATTTCGATGATGGGCCGTCGACAAATGTCACCGTGCGAACCATTCTATGAAACATCATCGATATGGGCTCTCGGAGGTGAAGTCTCACTCGCGTACACTTGCTGACTACACGACTGGGCCCTTCAACTGGACTGTTTCTGACTGGAAAAATGTTACCTGGACGGGCGAGTCTCGTTTGAAATTGTATCGACCGAATGGACATGGATGGGTATGGAGACAACCGCATGCATGAAACATGCATGTCAGCAGGGGTCTGTTCAAGCCGGTGGAAGCTCTGTAATGGTGTGGGGAGTGTGCAGTCGGAGTGACATGGGACCCCTGATGTGTCTAGATACGACTCTCACAGGTGACACGTACGTACCTGCACCCATTCATGTTCATTGTGCATTCCGACAGACTTTGGGAATTCTAGGAGGACAATGTGTCATCCCACACACCTAGAATTGATACATAAGTGCTACACAGTGGCTCCAGGAACACTTTTATGAGTGTAAACGCTTCCGTTGGCAACCAGACTCCGTAATCAAGAACATTACTGAGCATGTCTGCGATGCTTTGCAACATGCTGTTCAGAAGCGATTTCCCACCCATTGTACGGATTTATAGACAGCCCTGCAGGATTTATGTGTTAAGTAAACTCCAGTACAAACTTCAGACGTTAGTCGAGTCAATGCCACGTCGTAATGCGGCATTTCTGCGTGCTCACGGGAGCCCCATACGATATTAAGCAGTTGTAGCAGTTTCTTTGTCTCTTCAGAATAGGCTTCAAACAGATCGTTGGAAACGGTGACGTATGTTATAGGTCAACACAGCCCTCGAAGCTGCGTCCAAAAAGGTGGCACAGTTCTTCTGTATCCTCCTAAGGTAAATAAGAGGTGTAATTATTTGATAACGCATATCAAATAATAGTACTGACTGTGGGTGTGAGACAGATTTGTGTTTTGTAACTCAGTGTCTGAATGGCATCTGTGTGGTATATATCAATTCAATGAGCGATTTGCGTTGCTTCTTAGCTACACATGACCCTTATGCCACACTGCAACAAAGGCTTTTCTGAACTGCGTCTGCTAGCCTAGCACACTTCCCTCCTCAGTCCAAATTCCGATTCACAACTCATCCCTTTAGATGTTTGAGACTTGAAAAGATCTCTGGAGCCTTGTAGTTTCAACTGATTAAAGCACCTATGCCCTGGTTTCAGGTATGATACCCCATTTCGTTCGATGCAGAGATGCTATTCCATTGCAGCTGTAGATACTCTGCGATACTATTAGAGTTTAGGGGTTATACCAAGTGGCGTGAGGCGTGAATGGGTATTTCATTGAAAAGGAAGATGTGCTAGGATAGTCCTTGCAGGTGTGCCACTTTTCTAGGTATTCACGGATGCAATATTGAAAGACCACTACTGGATATACAGCGTGCTCCAATGAATCACACTTTATAACAACACAGGTTAATTTTTACCTCCTTAACACAAGTGTCTGTATGTTACTCAGCAATTTGCTGAGATTTGAAAATAATTGAAATAGAGATTTTGAATAATAAATAAAGGCTGTGTAAATCCTAAGGATGATGTGAAATGTATTTGGGCAGTTCATTTGGGGGATGAGAGCGTCTCTTAAACTTCAGGAATAGTCTGTCTTTAATATATGGGGACTGAAGCGATGAATGAAAGTTTGTACTAAGGCTGGAATTCGAACCCAGTTCTCCTGCTCACTAGGAAGCTGAGCTTACCATTACGCAACCACAGAAAAGTGGTACAACTGCACGGACTACCCTAGCACACCTTCCTGTTCAATCCAGATTCCCATTCACGCTCAGGCTACTTGGTATACAACCTAAACTCTAATAGCATCGCAGAGGATCTCCAGCTGTAATGGTATAGCACCTCAGCTTCGAACGATATGGGATACCATGCCTAAAACCCAGGCATAAGTGCTATCAGTTGAAACCATAAGGTTCCAGAGACCTTTTCCAGCCTCAAGCGTCTCAAGGTCTGAGGCGTGAATGGGAATTTGGACTGACGAGGGAGGCGTTCATTTTTAAAAGTCACTGTTCCAGGGTGGCATACTGGTTAGAACATCTGGCTAGTCAGTAGGAGACGCAGGTTCGAATCCCAGCCTTTGTACGAATTTCCTTCATATTGTTCAGATGGCTCTGAGGACTAAGGAACTTAACATTTGAGGTCATCAGTCCCCTAGACTTAAACCTAACTAACCTAAGGACATCACTCACATCCATACCCGAGGCAGGATTCGAAACTCTGACCGTATCAGCAGCGCGGTTCAGGACTGAGCGCTTAGAACCGCTTGGCCACAACGGCCGGCACGAATTTCTTTCATTGTTTCAGTTTGGATGTAGACGTTTTAGATTTTTGTGACTTGAGAAGCGCTCTGTAATCATATAGCTTCATTTAACTAACCTTTCTATGATCGATAGAGAAGTGTCATGTCGTTGATTCCATTAAACAATGAAAGCAATGAACAAACATTTTATGCTGAACATCTACCCCACATGTGTCTAGATACATGCTGGTGGCGTACCAGACTGAGTCATTAGGATTAGTCAAGTAATTCTTAGATCTGAGAAGGAACATCAAGCATGGATCTATCATGGAACAACTATGTTTCGAAAATAGTTATTGGCGCCTTGTCTGGCTTAACGTAGCCACCTACAATAGGGCCAGAAACCGTCCATATTAACTAACTGTCCAAGGTTTAAGAACGCGGAATATATTGACAGAGTGATTACAAAGTATACAGACGATCGCATTACGAATGTGGAGCCGAGCAGATGACTCATGTAACTGTGAACCAGACTAGAAAAGGAGAAACCAACATACGGCCGTGAATTGGGCCAAGTCAGCAATGCAACACACCAGAGGGAGTACCATACGCTCCGTGTAGGCAGTGGTACGTGGAAATACGAGGGTGTTTATGTCCAGCGGCTGCAGGCCGCCCTCGTGTTTGTTGTCTAACATCTTCAGAACTACTGCTCTGTTTATTTCTACCGCCTCAGCTACTGGCGGAGTGTCCTTGTTAAAGCAACAGGTGGGTTCGACAAGAACGCTCCTTTCGGTTCCCTGCTAGGATACAACACCAATGAAGCCGGCTGGTGTTTCCTTGAGGGATTATGATGATTAGTGCTCCATGACTTTGATTTCATCCATCCTACATAGGCCTGTGTCGAGACTACTACTCGAGGCTTAAAGGCTAAAGGCAAAACGGATTCATTGATGTATGTCATCATGTACCAAGAATTATTATTTCAGGGCGATTTTTTTGTATGCATTCCAGGTTACGTATAATAATGCTGCTGCCTGTGCCGTATCTCTTTGCTTATCAGAAGAGAGGAAAGGTACCCATGTAACTCATAGCAACAAAACTGGACAGGGTAGTATGTTGCTATGATATTCATGTTGCTGACTCATGGCGCCTTCACACTGCCCTCATCAGTATGTCCCGACTCACAGGAGATGTTAAAATTGACACCTGTAAGATTTCGTAGACTGAGTTTGCAAATGAACCTTTAATCTGGACATGAACACGACTCAGCAATTGGACTTGTAGGGGCGGGGGGGTTAGATGAATAACTTTACTCACCAAATGAGAAAATTGATGGCAAGCATAAGTGGCAGAAGTCAGGTTAAGCGTAGATCAACATGCAGATCTCACATGGTGAGCGTGGGCATTGTTTGACAAATAGTAGCTTTCATTTCCATCTACTACTTTGGAGGTATAATGTCTTCCTCGTTCTGTACTTCCTGCCTTATCGCTCTCCAGGTACAGTGCCGTCCAGCGGTTGACACGGTTACTATTGTTCTCACCGGGTTCGTTACTCACTGGCTCCCAACACGGTCGTGGCGTCTGTTGACTACAGCAATTAGACGGAAGGGAAAGTACCAGTGTTATAATTGCAAGATGAGATAATACGTGGGGAACACAGTCATAGGCTTAAAATTTCAAACTATGGAGACAAGAACGGAAGCTGACATGGAATGAGAAATAAAAATGTCACCAAGTGACAATAAACGTCGGATCGAAAGTAAGCGTCCGACTCAGTCTCAGCACGCGGTACAAAATATGCTGCATTCCGCCAGACAGTCACGTCAGAAAGCTTTATGCATGTGATTCATTTAGTATGATGTGTGAGAATATCTCGAAATGATCTTCGTGCTTGACTCTCACACAATGGCCTCCCAGTCATCTCCGAATCAGTCCCACAGTGTGAACACCAAATGATCTCCAAAAGACTTCTGAATGAGAGGATCCTCTTTGAGCTGACAACGCCAGATCACACAATGTTTTTGACTGATCTTACCGCAAAGAGCCCCAGACTTCTGTCGAAGCACCCCTACTCGACAGGAGTGCTCATCCTCAGAGTTCAGACTTGAATTTCCCGTCTTATCTTCTTTGTCACTGGTCGGCTCAGTTAGCAAGGTCGCCCAGTGAGCGGGTAGCCGCACGTGCCATCTTTGCGCAGGGTGACAAACTTTCAGACTTTGCTTCGGAAGGTGCCTGGCCGAGGGATATCATATTTCACAGGAAATCCACCAGTTGTTGTCACGACGTCTTCCGTTGTAGCACCTGCCACTGTGCGTCGCCAGTTCCATAGTAGCTTAGGGGCCGCATTTTTCTTGAGAAAATCACTTGCTGTATTCCTGAGTTGTCGAGAAGGTTGCAACCTAACAACTTAACTTTTCGTAATGGGAACGCCTTTAAGTCCACACGCAAGTGTCTCGGGTCCTTGCCAGCGTCCCTCAGCTGTCAGCCAGTCCTAAAACAAGAGATTCCTTTTTGTTAACCAATGCCTGTCTTCTGTGGCTTTCAGGAAAATCTCACAATATCCAGATCCAAAGAAATGGAACTCTTTTGTTCTGAGCGTCAGGCTTCACAAGTATTACAGCAGGTATGTCATAGATCATCCATCTTGTCTGAGAGAGTCTTCACTTAGCTCTGAAGTTTGATGTTAAGTTTACCCGTAATGTCATTTTTGCAAATCATCATTGCTATCATTCTCCTGATTATTCTAATTTCATATCCTGTGCTCTTTGCACCATTTCTTCAACTACCTTGATATTAAGATTCAGTATCTGCTTCCTGATATCTATGTAAACTTTCCACACAAATATTTAGTGCAGCAGGAGATATAACATTATACAAATTCTCGGTTGACCTCTTTGTTTGCTTGTATTGAGCTTTCTCAGTCTCTGTTTCACGGCGTACGCTTCGTTCCTGTAGGTGCATAAACAACATATCGTTCCGTCAGTTCCTGTGAAGTCTTCGTCTGAAGGTCACAATGACCAAATCTCTAATCCCTAGAGCCGGCCGCGGTGGTCTCGCGGTTCTAGGCGCGCAGTCCGGAACCGTGCGATTGCTACGGTCGCAGGTTCGAATCCTGCCTCGGGCATGGATGTGTGTGATGTCCTTAGGTTAGTTAGGTTTAAGTAGTTCTAAGTTCTAGGGGACTAATGACCACAGAAGTTGAGTCCCATAGTGCTCAGAGCCATTTCAACCATTTTTTCTAATCCCTAGAACTTTGTAACGGTACCACCGACCACCATTAAATAGGCAATCGATGCTAGTGTTACACCTCTGCGAGGAATTTTTGAGACCTGACCGTGATATAAGCTAATGGAAACAAAACAATCAAACTGGGACTCCCTCTCGAAACACTGCAGCACAGTATAACTAAAAGTAAACAGATGGGTCAGGAACAGACGTTTTGCCAACACAAAAGTCAGTTGTAGCATTACATATTAAAATCGTTCGCGAGCCTAATTAGGTATTTTTGTGTCAAGCTAAATGATAAAGCAGAAGGCAATCCTAAGACTAACATAACCTTCTTTTACACACACACACACACACACACACACACACACACTCACACAGACGCGCGCGCACGCGCGAGCACACACACTAAACTCTTTCCTTGCATCTGTTTAACATTGCAGATAAAGGTGCAACTAACTAGTAATTCAGAAAACAAATGGTCAATAAGATGGTAAACAGCAACATATGCCTCTCAAATACACGTACATTAAATGAACTAGGTGCAGCAATTTATAAAACCATTTACCAACACACATGAAACTACTAGCAGTACTGAACCGGGAAAAGGTTGAAACGATTCCGAATTTAAATCAGGAGGGATGGGGGTTTGCTAATAATCATAATCTATAACTTTATTAGTTAGTACAGGGTTTCTATGTCTATGCATTAACTAAGTTGCATCGGAATAGATAAAACAGTAAATAGTTCATTCTTAAATACGGTTTGAAGCAGCTAAACAAAATGCAGATCTAACTACACTGACTCTGAAGGAACTTTTGCATTGCTTCATTAACTAACTAGCTTAGTACATGGGGATGCTTAAACTTTCATGGTTTGGAGAACTGTGGTCATAAACAAAACTACACCACTATGTAAGAGAAATGGTGAGTTTTCTTATCGTTAGTATTTAATTAAGTAAAGCACAGCAAACTATAACTCTTTAAATAATAATTGTGCTTTCATAAGCAGACTTTTGACCTACTCAAAAATATAACTGACTGTGCAAATGACAACACAACATTAAATTCAAGATCAATCACTTTCTCATAATAAATTAGGGCACTTGGAATTAAATACACTGGGATAGGATTCCTGTCCTGGTTTGTGATTTAGGGGTAATCGCCGGCCGCGGTGGTCTCGCGGTTCTAGGCGCGCAGTCCGGAACCGTGCGACTGCTACGGTCGCAGGTTCGAATCCTGCCTCGGGCATGGATGTGTGTGATGTCCTTAGGTTAGTTAGGTTTAAGTAGTTCTAAGTTCTAGGGGACTAGTGACCACAGCAGTTGAGTCCCATAGTGCTACGAGCCATTTTTTTTAGTGATAATCACATGTGTAAGATAGAGTTTTTAGCAACACAACAATTATTATTATTAAAATCAACCGAATTTCACAAATACCTGGTCGATTTACAGAGTTCCAAATATAAACAATGTAGTGGAATGCTGGTGACACTGGTGGCGCAATTTGCAGCGGCTGTTCAGCTGGCGGCGATGCAGTCATGGCAGTACTGCTGGTATCGCCCTGTGACATATCTTCTTGGCATCGGAATTATATTTATAGGGCTGAAAACAGTGCCATGATAATGGTATCACCAAATGCAGCATCCGCAGCCCATAAATACTGCCCTTAAGCTCTTCTGGCCTCAAAACTACAGCAATATGAGCCACAACGATCCGCTACTGCTAGCGAGTTGTTAACCACAGCCCTGCTCAGCCCAGACTCCTTACCTGTCACAAAGTATGAGTTGCCACTTGTGCACCAATCACACCTTTTCCACTACGCCAGGCTACTTCTGTAGCTGTGGCGATTCCCCACATCTTTTACATTTAACCCTACGTTCTCTACCTAAGGACCAAGTCATTTAGAGTAAATTACATAGCAATCATTCCATTAGTTATTTAAATCCACAAGCATAATTTTAGACAACATCGTTCAAAGGTTTCACGTAACTGAAACATGTATACAAAGTCAAAGAATTTCCATAACAGATACAACATTATACATAAGCAATACCACAATTGACATAGAAATATCGATATAGACACAAAACAGTTCAAAAATAGGTGTTACAACTTTTACTGCGGAACTGAGAGTTAAATACTGCATTTCTTTGTAGTATACTGTGCATGTTTTATGTTGAAAATCAGTGCTATGTTTTAAAGCACGAATTTTGTTCGTTTCTTCAAAGTCAAAATATGTTCTTGATGTACGTTGTAGATGTGGAATAAATAAGAGCGCTGTTCAAAAGATAGATTAATGTTCTTTTACTTGGCTAATGTTTATTTCGTAGATTTCTGTCGGTAGCTGATGACTTTTACCTTTTTTTTAAATTTGACAACTTCTGATTACAATAGTTATTATTAAAGTTATTTCATATAAAATTAATAATTTTTGATAATTAACTCATTACCTTCTGGTATCCCTTTAGTGATCGACTCCAGCGCATCGCAGTTGTTACATATTTCGGAAGAAGTAACGTGAAGATATGTTGTAATAATTTCGCTTAGATGAATACAGTAACTCATATTATTTCTTTGAAATTGTCTTTGACGGATAGTTTTGGTGAGTGATACACGTGCGTGGACACAATATTACACATCGACTTTAAAATGGTCATGAGCCACTCTTAACGAATGCTACTCCGTACCATTCTACTTTGGGTCCTAAGGAGAAAGTTTTGCGTTGTATTCCACTGAGGCGACAACACCCTACTCTCCGAAACTGAGTCATTCAAGTCATTTGATGAATAGCCGCTCTGTCACCGCCTGCTGGAATGGACAGACTATTTCTGGCGCTGCCGTGCGCTGTTTCGTCCTAAGCTCGTCCGCACTCATCCGCACTCGTCCCATGCCACAGCACGCAGAGTGCCGACCTCTTCACTGTGTACTTAGAGCGAAGCCTCCGAAGCGTGAAAAAGTCACTATGAAACAAATAAAGACATTAATTCAGTGCATGAGTCACTAACCATTTTTAATTGTGCTTAATCTGTAACTTTCTTCCTACGTCACACCGTGCCACGTATAGCTGTTAGCACTAACACTTTCAGCCTGAAACAGCGTCAGATGATGTTCAACACAGCGATGAGGAAACAATGTAACAGCACCTGAAAAGAACAATAAAACTGATAGTTATTACATATTGATCCTTTAGATTTCGCGTGTGCATCAACCTCCTCATCTGGTATTTTAGCCGTGTACCATCTTCGAGGGTGCAGACAGACCAATGCTATAGTGTCTTTATTTCAATTCCCTATTAAGGGATAGACTGGAGGCGGATAAACCCACTCTTGAGCCAAACGTTGTAGATATTTACTATTATACACTGCTGGTAATTAAAATTGCTACAGACGAGAAATTTAACCGACAGGAAGAAGATGCTATGATATGAAAATGGCCGGCCGGAGTAGCCGTGCGGTTCTAGGCGCTACAGTCTGGAACCCAGTGACCGCTATGGTCGCAGGTTCGAATCCTGCCTCGGGCATGGATGTGTTTGATGTCCTTAGGATAGTTAGGTTTAATTAGTTCTAGGTTCTAGGCGACTGATGACCTCACAAGTTAAGTCGCATAGTGCTCAGAGCCATTTGAACCATATGCAAATGATTAGCTTTTCAGAACATTCACACAAGGTTGGCGCCGGTGGCGACACCTACAACGTGCTGACATGACGCAATTTTCCAACCGATTTCTCATACACAAACAGCAGTTCACCGGCGTTGCCTGGTGAAACGTTGTTGTGATGTCTCGTATAAGAAAGAGAAATGAGTACCATCACATTTCCGACTTTGATAAAGGTCGGATTGTAGCCTATCGCGACATTGCTGCTCGCGTAGGTCGAGATCCAATGACTGTTAGCAAAATATGGAATAGGTGGGTTCAGGGGGTTAATACGGAACGCCGTGCTGGATCCCAACGGCCTCGTATCTCTAGCAGTCGAGATTAAGGTCATCTTACCCGCATTGCTATAGCAGATCGTGCAGACACGTCTCGATCCCTCAGTCAGCAGACGGGGACGTTTGCAAGAAAACAACCATCTGCACGAACAATTCGATGGCGTTTGCAGCAACATGGACTATCAGCTCGGAGACTATGGCTGCGGTTACCCTTGACGCTGCATCACAGACAGGAGCGCCTGCGGTGGTGTACTCAACGACGAACCTGGGTGCACGAATAACAAAACGTCATTTTTTTCCGGATGAATCGAGGTTCTGCTTACAGCACCATGATGGTCGCATCCGTGTTTGGCGACATCGCGGTGAACGAACATTGGAAGCGTGTATTCGTCATCGCCCTACTGGCGTTTCACCCGGCCTGATGGTATGGTTACACGTGTCGGTCACCTCTTGTTCGCATTGACGGCAATCTTTGAACAGAGGACGCTACATTTCAGATGTGTTACGACCCGTGGCTCTACCCTTCATTCGACTCCTGCGAAACCCTATATTTCAGCCGCATAATGCACGACCGCATGTTGCAGGTCCTGTACGGGCCTTTCTGGATACAGGAAATGTTCGACTACTGCCCTGGCCAGCACATTCCCCATATCTCTCACCAATTGAAAGGTCTGGTCAATGGTGGCCGATCAACTGGCTCGTCACAATACGTCAGTCACTACTCTTGATAAACTGTGGTATCGTGTTGAAGCTGCATGGGCAGCTGTACCTGTACACGTCATCCAAGCTCTGTTTCACTCAATCCCCAGGCGTATCAAGGCCGTTATTACGGCCAGAAGTGGTTGTTCTGGGTACTGATTTCTCAGTATATATGCACCCAAATTGCGTGAAAATGTAATCACATTTCAGTTCTAGTATAATACACTTGTCCAATGAATACACGTCTATCATCTGCATTTCTTCTTGGTGTAGCAGTTTTATTGGCCAGTAGTGTATTTTAACATATATGAAAGGAGATAAGAAATGTTTTTTTCAGTATATTGGACTATTTTAGACCTTTAGAACTTCTCAGTTGATTTTATATTACTGTTAAAATTTAAACACTGGTGCGATTATTAATACTACTACCGTATAATGGGGAAGCTGACGGTGCATGAAAATGATCAAGTTCGTGATAGAGGTGGAACATTAACATGGAGCCTTGTGGTACCGCAAGTGGGGACTAAAGGGGAGGAAGGAATATGGAAAGATGCTGTGAGTAGGAACAGCACTTATGTCTGTCCTTGTAAAGCAGTGGACGGAGATTCTGCGCATGTGGTCACGAATATACGCACAGGTATACCGTCGGGATCTTGTAGTTAGTAACATGTTAGTATGATGCAGGACTCAGCTGGAGGCACTCGCTGTTACGTCAGTACTTGTGTAGGAAGAGATCAGTCTTGAGTTATCGTGTCACCGAGATTGTATGCCGCCTGTGGGAGGAGTTATCTGGCGGCAAAAACTTCGCACGACATGACTCCTTAGCTCTCGCTTTACCCTGGAATAGTAATGGATCAGTAGAAACTGCATTGACCTGGCATCTGATCTGAGATTTAGTTCATTCAATTGCCTCTGTGGTCAAACAGTATCTCTGGCCGTTGTTTATTGACTGCTACGTCTGTAGTGGCAAGGCCATCAGGTTTAAAAGGACGATCACTTGGCAGACGGCAGAAAGGTGTGCGGCCGAATAACAGCTGAATGAATGGAGTTTCTGCACGCTCGAAATCTTTTGGATCAGTAAATGCACAACTCAACTGTGAAGATGGAGACCATCGCCAACTATTCTGGACTAGTTTTTCTATAGAAGCATGAACTTCCATGTCACTTTACACACAGGGTTCGTGAGTGAGGGGAAAAAATGTAGTTCATCTGATAATGACGACGAAACAGGAACGTTCTAAGACAGCTTGTACCAGAAATACTCGTGTTCTTATATAAAAAAGATGACTACAAATAATTTATTTTTGAAACTCAAACGGAATTTCACTAAAAAGTCATATTAAAAATTGGCCAGTTGCGAGAAGGACTCGGGTACTCATAGTTCCGTACAAACTGAACGACGGATACAGACAGTTAATCCATGGCAGTAATCAAGGATCTCGACAATTGCTGCCTGTTATCGACACATGTTGGCAAGATATCGGTTTCATTGATTCCGAGACCTTCGGTAGTGTTTCTGTTTCAAATCAGATAATGAATGAAAAAAGATTTTTTTTCGGAAGTATTTATCACTTAGCAACTTTCTAACTTTCTTCCTTTACGTATGCTGTGAAACTATTCTCCTTACCAAGCTTCGTAACCCTGCGTCAAGGGGAAGTACGCTATTGGTTTTAATGAATAACACATTTGTTTGTGTGGCCATCATCCTCAGAAAGCACAGAAATAATCGTGCAATAAATATAAACCGACTTTTTCTTGCTGAATTGTATCGTATTTGTGGCAGAACCGTTTTGTCTTTTACTTTGTGGCATCCTCAGGCGAATCTAGAATGATATAGTTTAGTATTACATTTTACGTAAATATGTGGTTACTTACCGTTATTCGAGTTCTTGGCTAGCATCTGCGTTTCCTCTCATCTGCACACGTGTTGGAGGGTACATATTAATTTCACTTACGAAATATACGCACATTTTCACGTTGTGAACTTTTTTCTTGACAGTTTTTATGCACTTTGCACTAAAGGCTGAGTAACACCGTTATTCTTCTTGCATTGGCTGTAGATAGTTTACCAAAATATTCGATTTAAAGTCGTGTCCTTTATGTGGTGTCCAGTTGGGTCTGTCTTTGTTCATATTGCCAACCTAACTTCTGTTCATTTCTGTTCTCTTCATCTCTCTCTCTCTCTCTCTCTCTCTCTCTCTCTCTCTCTCTCTCTCTCTCTCTCCCTCCCTCCCTCCCTCCCTCCCTCTTTCTCTCTCTCTCTCTCTATTTGTGTGTGTGTGTGTGTGTGTGTGTGTGTGTGTGTGTGTGTGTGTTTGTATTTTCTAGATTTCACTGAAGTGCCTTAAAGTAAAAAAGTGAAAGGAGAAACGAGTCGGTAACAAAGTACACTGCAGCAAGAAAAATATGGTTTTTATTTACAAAACGAATATTTAATGAGTGAGTTTACTTTTATCAAAAAATGTGACATAAAGAACCGTATCTTTTGATTTTATTGGCTTAGGAGTTTAATTTTTTTTACGTCGTGAAGGTACTGTGGACGTTAATATGGGAGATAAATTGCAACTTGATGTGTCTACACGATCATGAGCAATAGGAATAGTCGGAGAGATAGAGGGCAAAGTGAACCTATAAGCTTTCCATTTTTAGCGAATAGGGGACGAAAGTAAAAAAATGGAAGAAATCTTCTAACGACATGAACATAGGATCTCTAGTAAATAATCCTGGAAAAATTGAAAACATTGTTTTTGTACTGTCTCTTAATTCCCTCAATATTACTCACTCTGACTGAAACAATTACAAACAGCTACCAACTCAGTAAGCAAAGTCGCAATGGCTCTGGAATACGATAGTATGAGGAGTTGTAAGATGTAAGTGCCGGCCGGAGTTGCCGAGCGGTTCTAGACGCTACAGTCTGGAACCGCGCGACCACTACGGTCGCACGTTCGAATCCTGCCTCGCGCATGGATGTGTGTGATGTCCTTAAGTTAGTTAGGTTTAAGTGGTTCTAAGTTCTAGGGGACTGATGACCTCAGAAGGTACGTCCCATAGTGCTCAGAGCCATTTGAACCATTTGAGATGTAATTACACGCCAGCTAACACGCATCTGCCAAAGTTAAAAATTTAAAGATTTATGACTACTGTCTGAACATTGCAGTTTCCATATTTCGTTTTAGATATAAGTATACGGCGGGAAACACTTCGGTAGATTTATATTTCGCAGTAAGCGCTATGTATCGAAAATTCTTGGAGAACACGTTAGTCCACTGCCCATTTGTAGCCTTTAATTGCTTTGAGAAATATCAGTCCATGATAAGAAGTACATTCGTACCTCAGCTCCAAAGTCCTAACTGTGCACTGAAAACAGTCTGCTTGATAACCTGTCACTTCACTGTATGAATTTGTAGATTTCACGTTATTATTTTCTGATATAATAATATACAACGAGAATCACTTTGATCTGTATGCTTTTAAGTTCACAGTCCACGCTACACACCGAAGTAATTTACTCAGCAGACACGCCACACCACTGTCCGCAGTTCATAATTTTCAAGTTACTTTGTGAGACGATAGTGAACGACAGAAATCACTTAGCTCTATTTATATCTTAACTTCACAGTTCGTGATATGCAGGGAAAACAGTCCATGTCATACGGCAGAAACACAACCAAAGTTACTAAGATTTTGGAGCATGTACTGTATTCGAGCATTGTGAATCACCTTGAAGAAAATGACTTATTGATACATAACCAACACGGATTCAGAAAAAATTTATTCCCATGAAGCAATGAGTGCTGTTGGTAAGGGATCTCAGATCGATTCCATATTCCTAGATTTCCGGAATGCTTTTGATACCGTTCCTCATAAGCGACTATTAATCAAATTGTGTGCACATGGAGTATCGTCTTAGTTGTGTGACTGGATTCGTGATTTCCTCTGAGAGAGGTCACAGTACGTAGTGATAGACAATAAATAATCGAGTAGAACAGAAGTGATATCTGGCGTTCTGCAACGTAGTGTCATAGGCCCTCTGCTGTTCCTGATTCACATAAATGATCTAGGTGATAATTTGAGCAGATGACGCTGTAATTTACCGTCTAGTGCATTCATCAGACGATCAGATCCAATTACAAAATGATCTAGAGAGAATTTCTGTATGGTGCGAAAAGTGACAGTTGGCAATAAACAAAGAAAAGTGAGAGATCATCTACATGGGTACTAAAAGAAAGCCGGCCGCGGTGGTCTCGCAGTTCTAGGCGCTCAGTCCGGAACCGCGCGACTGCTACGGTCGCAGGTTCGAATCCTGCCTCGGGCATGGATGTGTGTGATGTCCTTAGGTTAGTTAGGTTTAAATAGTTCTAAGTTCTAGGCGACTGATGACCACAGATGTTAAGTCGCATAGTGCTCTGAGCCATTTTTGAACTAAAAGAAATCCGATAAATTTTGGTATACGATAAATCGCACAAATCTAAGGGCTGAAAATTCGAATAAATACCTAGGAATTACAATTACGAGCAACTTAAATTGGAAAGACCACGTAGACAATATTGTGGGGAAGGTGATACAAAGACTGCGCTTCGTTGGCGGAACACTAGAAGATGCGACAAACCCACTAAAGACACAGCATACATTACACTTGTCCGTCCCCTGCTGGAACATTGCCGCGCGGTGTGGGATCCTTTTCAGGTAGGATTGATGGAAGACATCGAAAAAGTGCAAGAAGGGCAGTTAGTTTCGTGTCATCGCGCAATAGGTGTGAGAGTGTAACTGTTACGATACGCGTGGGAGGCACTGAAACAAAGGCGGTTTTCTTTTCGGTGATATCTATTTAAGAAATTTCAATCACAAACTTTCTCTCACGAGTGCGTAAATACTTTGTTTACATCCACCTACCTAGGGAGAAATGATCATCATAACAAAATAAGAGAAATCACAGCTCGAACGGAAAGATTTAGGTCTTCCTTTTTCCCATTCTCCATTCTAGAGTGGAATAGTAGAGAAATAGTATGAAAATGGTTCGATGAACTCTCTTCCAGGCTCTTAAGTGCAAATTGCAGAGTAACAACGTAGATGTCGATGTAGACCACTCACTCAGCGACCTTTCGATTACATTTCAGAGATCGTCAATCTTTTAACATGTTACACTAGTTAAATTAATCTACATTTTACGCACGTAGAAATATTTAAACAACACATTAATAAATGTGTAAGCTGTAAGCACATAATAACGGAAAGTGGTACGCAAAAATACCATAGATGGCGGTTACAGAAATCATGTAGAAACAAACACGAAACCTTCATTACTGCTTTCTTTTTTATGTCAAAGGAAACGAAAACGAGGAAGGAGAGCGATACTAACGCAGTATAGTAGTAGTTTTACATGGTTACCCATCGAAACACTTTTTGGATAAAATAAATCTGAATAACACAGAATTATATTGTCATATCATTTTCATTAGTAGTAGACTGTAAAACATAGATCGCAATAGTAATTAATCATGAATAAATGCCAAAGTCATTCAGACAGAGTCAAACATGTTCTTCGCACAGATCCTGATGAGACTGGCTTTTTTTTTTTTTTTTTTTTGGGTACTGACTGGTTTGATGCGGCCCGCCATGAATTCCTTTCCTGTGCTAACCTCTTCATCTCAGAGTAGCACTTGCAACCTACGTCCTCAATTATTTGCTTGACGTATTCCAATCTCTGTCTTCCTCTACAGTTTTTGCCCTCTACAGCTCCCTCTAGTACCATGGAAGTCATTCCCTCCTGTCTTAGCAGATGTACTATCATCCTGTCCCTTCTCCTTATCAGTGTTTTCCACATATTCCTTTCCTCTCCGATTCTGCGTAGAACCTCCTCATTCCTTACCTTATCAGTCCACCTAATTTTCACCATTCGTCTATAGCACCACTTCTCAAATGCCTCGATTCTCTTCTGTTCCGGTTTTCCCACAGTCCATGTTTCACTACCATACAATGCTGTACTCCAGACGTACATCCTCAGAAACTTCTTCCTCAAATTAAGGCCGGTATTTGATATTAGTAGACTTCTCTTGGCCAGAAATGCCCTTTTTGCCATAGCGAGTCTGCTTTTGATGTCCTCCTTGCTCCGTCCGTCATTGGTTATTTTACTGCCTAGTAGCAGAATTCCTTAACTTCATTGCTTTCGTGACCATCAATCCTGATGTTAAGTTTCTCGCTGTTCTCATTTCTACTACTTCTCATTACCTTCGTCTTTCTCCGATTTACTCTCAAACCATACTGTGTACTCATTAGCTGTTCATTCCGTTCAGCAGGTCATTTAATTCTTCTTCACTTTCACTCAGGATAGCAATGTCATCAGCGAATCGTATCATGGATATTCTTTCACCTTGTATTTTAATTCCACTCCTGAACCATTCTTTTATTTCCATCATTGCTTTCTCGGTGTACAGATTGAAGAGTAGGCGCGAAAGGCTACAGCTTTGTCTTACTCCCTTCTTAATACGAGCACTTCGTTCTTGATCGTCCACTCTTATTATTCCCTCTTGGTTGTTGTACATTTTGTATATGACCCGTCTCTCCCTATAGCTTACCCCTACTTTTTTTAGAATCTTGAACAGCTTGCACCATTTAATATTGTCGAACGCTTTTTCCAGGTCGATAAATCCTATGAACGTGTCTTGATTTTTCTTTAGCCTTGCTTCCATTATTAGCCGTAA
This sequence comes from Schistocerca gregaria, assembly GCF_023897955.1. Lineage (NCBI taxonomy): Eukaryota > Metazoa > Arthropoda > Insecta > Orthoptera > Acrididae > Schistocerca > Schistocerca gregaria. The sequence goes on along the minus strand of NC_064922.1, from coordinate 348,730,470 downwards.
CGTCATAATTGCCTCTCTCGTGCCTTTACTTTTCCTAAAGCCAAACTGATCGTCACCTAGAGCATTCTCAATTTTCTTTTCCATTCTTCTGTATATTATTCTTGTAAGCAGCTTGGATGCATGAGCTGTTAAGCTGATTGTGCGATAATTCTCGCACTTGTTAGCTCTTGCCGTCTTCGGAATTGTGTGGATGATGCTATTCCGAAAGTCAGATGGTATGTCGCCAGACTCATATATTCTACACACCAACGTGAATAGTCGTTTTGTTGCCACTTCCCCTAATGATTTTAGAAATTCTGATGGAATGTTATCTATCCCTTCTGTCTTATTTAACCGTAAGTCCTCCAAAGCTCTTTTAAAATCCGATTCTAATACTGGATCCCCTATCTCTTCTAAATCTGTTTCTTCTTCTATCACATCAGACAAATCTTCACCCTCAAAGAGGCTTTCAATGTATTCTTTCCACCTATCTGCTCTCTCCTCTGCATTTAACAGTGGAATTCCCGTTGCACTCTTAATGTTACCACCGTTGCTTTTAATGTCACCAAAGGTTGTTTTGACTTTCCTGTATACCGAGTCTGTCCTTCCGACAATTATATCTTTTTCGATGTCTTCACATTTTTCCTGCAGCCATTTAGTCTTAGCTTCCCTGAACTTCCTATTTATTCCATTCCTCAGCGACTTGTATTTCTGTATTCCTGATTTTCCCGGAACATGTTTGTACTTCCTCCTTTCATCAATCAACTGGAGTATTTCTTCTGTTACCCATGGTTTCTTCGCAGCTACCTTCTTTGTACCTATGTTTTCCTTCCCAACGTCTATGATGGCCCTTTTTAGAGACGTCCATTCCTCTTCAACTGTACTGCCTACTGCGCTATTCCTTATTGCTGTATTTATAGCGTTAGAGAACTTCAAACGTATCTCGTCATTCCTTAGAACTTCCGTATCCCACTTCTTTGCGTATTGATTCTTCCTGACTAATGTCTTGAACTTCAGCCTACTCTTCATCACTACTATATTGTGGTCTGAGTCTATATCTGCTCCTGGGTACGCCTTACAATCCAGTATCTGATTTCGGAATCTCTGTCTGACCATGATGTAATCCAATTGAAATCTTCCCGTATCTCCCGCCCTTTTCCAAGTATACCTCCTCCTGTTGTGATTCTTGAACAGGGTATTCGCTATTACTAGCTGAAACTTGTTACAGAACTCAATTAGTCTTTCTCCTCTTTCATTCCTTGTCCCAAGCCCATTTTCTCCTGTAAGCTTTTCTTCTACTCCTTCTCCTACAACTGCATTCCAGTCGCCCATGACTATTAGATTTTCGTCCCCCTTTACATACTGTATTACCCTTTCAATATCATCATACACTTTCTCTATCTGTTCATCTTCAGCTTGCGACGTCGGCATGTATACCTGAACTATCGTTCTTAAAAACTATTGCGAAAATGTCAGCATAAATATAAATGTAAGGAAAATATTTAAGAGTAACCGGTGGCAATTTGAATTTTTGACATCATAAGTAGGACGACCTTCAGTAATTCAGTTGAGAGGCCAGAGTCTGTAAATTTTTGGTGCCTATGTTTAGATCCATGACTGGCAATCGCTTTCACTTTTACACACAACATGATTTGCACACTGAATGATCTCAATAATTCCGGATGTATTAAATATTTCCTAATGTGAATGTTCCACTGATATTCCACAGCGCTGAGAGTAATTCACATTCGTTACTTGTTTTATGTGCAGAGGAGAAAATGGATGGTGCCCGTATTCCAATATAAGGGATGTATTTAAGCACACAAATCCGCAGCTGTTTACCTCTTTGTCTGACTGAGTAAGTACGTCTGCAACTGTTTCCCTCGTTGGCTGATTATGTATCAAATTTGTACACCATCTACTGAAAATCCTCTTTAAGCGTTACGGGACTGTTTATCGCGCATTAGTCCGATATCATTTATGGCATCAATCCGCTTAACAGTTCAATGTATTCCGTTGCACATAAGCATGATTAAAATCTGCAAATTATTCGTCTTTGTCATGATAGCTCCTGCGCTTGTTTTTTTACAACTAATGTGATGGTAGCAGTTGAAATTTTCCAAAATATTCCTCGCTTCCAGATATTTGCATCATTATTTATACGGCAGGTGCTGACAAGTTCTTTTTATAGTTACAATACATGTAGATAGCTGTGTTTCTTCCATTACTCTTTGTTCGTTATATTATACATACAGTAATTGAGTAGCAGCAAGATTTATTTTCATGTCTCTCTGGGGATTTAAAGGTAACATACTGCAAGAATACAGAGAATTCAGAGTGAGAATACGGCAGAACAAAATTATGATGACATGTCTGGTACACTGAGTGTAAATGCCCTTCCTGTTCCAACATCAAGAATCGGGATGCTGCGTTTAAAATAGGGTATTTCAGCACTGAAAGTGAAGAGCGTCCTGGAAGACCAACCCAAGCTATAGTTGCGGCATCCACGGATGCTGTTCATCAGAGTGTGGCAAACGGTAGCAGACCCTGGGAATCTGCAGAGAGTGTCCAGGGAATTTTGGATATGAGTAAGCCCTTATCCAAACTGGGTCCCAAATGTCTGAATGCTCCACAGTCCATTACTTCCAATTTCGCCGGGATCGTGAGAGATTTTGGATCGTCTGGACACCATCTATGAAACGTGGATGTACACTTACAAGTAAGAGACGAAAGAACATTCCTAGGATTGGAGACAAGATGGTTCTGCAAGTCCAAAGAAGTTCAAAGCACAAAGATCAGCAGACAACTTCTTCACATACTTCTTTTGGAGTAAAGATGATATCTCACTTCCTGACTATTCACACAAGGTGAACTTATCATGGCAAAGCAGTATATTACTGAACTGAAGCAATGATAGGTCACCAAACGCCGAGGAAAGCTGGGAAATTGAATTTTGTTTCTGCACGAAAATATCCCTTCCGACGAGGCGATGATCACAGAGAATTTTTTTCCTATTTCATTTCATTTTTAATGGGCTATAGACGCTGGAACAAAGATGCCGTTAATCTGTCGAGCTGCAGGGGAAATATGTTGAATAAATAGTTTTTTTTTTTCAAATGCATGACAGTATTTTCCTTTGTAAAGCCAACGACTTGCCAATACACCCTCGTATATATTCTCGGTACACCAGTTCACGATATGGGGCGGTGGCCTCTTCCGATACTTATTGCCATTTACTTCCTTCTCCTGTTCCATTTGCCGAATGTTGCACCAGAAGATTGTCGGTGAGGATTCCGTATTAGCTCCGCCACACATCATTAGGTGGCTCGCGGAGTATGATGTGGATATAGATTTTCCCCATTATGATCATAGCACGAGATGTATGTCGGACAAAGTAATATGTTACCTGGCTCACCTACCTACTTCTCTGTGAACACCGCAGCTATTGCAGCGTCTACCAGGGTAGTTTGATTAGCGGCTTCTTAACGCTAACGTGTAAAAGAACGAAGCTTCGACGAAACAAGTATTTTTCTTATGGGTCTTCACTATCACCTCTACTAATGACATTTGGAAAGATTCAGAGACAGACAGGCGATACTAAGGGTCGGTCCAACGAATGTTTTGTGAGTAACTTCCTTCGTGAATGAATTACAGATCGTTAGGGTTGTACTACAGCATCTCAACCTCATATTTGCTTTTCCTGGAATTAGCTTTCTTTGTGGTCGTTCCACTTAAAACGCGTTGCAGTTATTACTGTTTCTCGTGATTTGTCGACAGTACAATTATTAAATCGTAATGGGACTTTCTGCATATTTATTCCAATATGTTATATCTAAGTGCCCACAAAACCTAAGGACGAAAGTAACTTTCGCATGATGTGTTACTGCCAATTAACATTGATCGATGAATCTTGGACGTACGTAGAAAGAAATCCTACAGTATAGTGTAGCGCAGCATAGTATAAAACGTAACTGAAAGAAATGAGACACTTTTATTCAAAGGCAATAATTAAACAAAACAGCGCAATTCATTACGGATCCCTGCGCTTTCGAAAGGCAAGACATGGTTTTTAATAATATGTGTGATAATCACGGACGGCACTTAATTCGTTGCAACGTGCTCCAACACGCTGACCAGAAGATTGCTAAAGATTTGTTGTGTTACGGTGCCTAGCTCCTCCACCAGCTGGATGGTCGCTGGTAGGTATGGACCTAACGAAACGTATGTCAACCCAACGCATCCTACACCTGCTACATGGGATTTAAGCTGGGGAAGTCGCCGAATATCCGCTAGTTCGAAGAGCTCCCTCCTCAATACTGTTCGATGAGGTCGCGCATCATCATTCATAAAAATGAAGACATAACAGAATGCACCCCTAAAAGTTGTACATCGAGAAGGATACAGTGTCACAATACCGCTGACCAGTGAGTGTACAACGTTTAAAGATTTTCGAGATCAGTACGCTCATGCAACATTATATCCCACCACACCGCAATACCTAGATCACCAAAACGATCATCTTCGACAGTGTTTCTGGAAGCATTCTTTGTTCCCCCACTGGCCACACAGGGGTACATCCAGAATTGTAGAACATGATCTTTTTTGGAGGTACGGGTTTATGGTGTGGGGTGGCGTGGTGTTGCATGGGCGTATTGACTGCCAAATCTCTGAAAACTGTACACGGTTCGGCCTACATTATTCTAACACTACACTGGTTCCCCACGTGTGTTCATTCAGCGCTGCATCCGGCCCTGATTTCATTTTTGTGGATGACACTGAACAGCGCAAGTGAAGCAGCTTTTGGAACTTGAGGGGAATTTGGTGACTAGACTGCCATGCCTGTTCCCCGACTTAAACTCCGTCCAGCCCTTTGGGAACCGTTGGGGAAATGCTCTGCAGCACGTCCTTATGGACCAACGACCATCCAGCAATTGTCAGCAGCACTGGTGGAGGAATGGAACACCCTACCACAACACCTCTTTCCCAACCTTATAGCCAGCATGGTACAACGTTGCAGAGCATGCATTAGCATCCGTGGCGATAACACTCCTTTTTAAAAGCCATGTCACGCCTTTTGAAAGTACAAGGGTCCATCACAAATTGCGGTCACTTCAGTGTAACTGTTCCCTTCCAATAAAAGTGTCATTTTTGTTCGTCTCATGCATACTTCATTCAACTATACTGTAGTAGTTCTAACTATGTAGGATCAGTTTCATCGAGGTAACTTACTTGGCAGTAACACATCATGCGAAAGTTACTTTCTTCCTTGCGTTTTGACGCTAGTGTATAACTACAGGTACCTGAATCAACTACCAAGTCTACGCAGGCCTTTGTTGTTTCTGTACAGTTTTTGGAGTTGCACTTCTAATATTAAAGGTGTCCTAGAAGTATTCCGACAAACTTTGAGGGGTTGTAGAGGCTTTTTTGAGGAACAAATCGACGATAGGGACCCATAGGCGAGTCTGTTCTCATCAGAATCGACAGCAATCCAGCAACGGTAATGATACTTCAGGTACAAATGTCGATGTCTCAAGCTGAAGGTGAAGAGATAGAGAAAGCATATGAGGATATTGAAATGGTAATACAGTACGTAAAGGGAGGCGAAAGAGAAAGGAGAAAAACTAATTGAGCTCTGCAATAAATTTCAGCTAGTAATAGCGAATACTACGTTCAAGAGTCACAAAAGGAGGGCGTATTCTAGGAAAAGGCCAAGAGATATTGAAAGATGTCACTTAGATTGCATCATGGTCAGACCGAGACTCCGAAATCAGGTACCATATTGCAAGGTGTACCCAGGAGCAGATTCAGGCTCAGATCACAAGTCCTTAGTAGTGAAGAGTAGGCTGACGTCTTAGAGATTAGTCTGGAAGGGTCAACACGCAATGAAGAGGGATACGGAGGTACTAAGGAATAAAGAAATACGCTTCAAGTTCTCTGACGCTATAAACACTGCGATAAGGAATAGCTCAACAGGCAGTACAGTTGAAGAGGAATGGACATCTATAAACAGCGCAGTCACAGAAGTCGGAAAGGAAACATAAGTACAAATAAGATAAATGCGTTGTTCAAATATGTGTGAAATCTTATGGGACTTAATTGCTAAGGTCATCAGTCCCTAAGCTTACACCTTACTTAACCTAAATTATCCTAAGGACAAACACACACACCCATGCCCGAGGGAGGACTCGAACCTCCGTCGGGACCAGCCGCACAGTCCATGACTGCTGCGCGCCAGACCGCTCGGCTAATCAAGCGCGGCAGATAAATGGGAATAAACTATGGTTAACTGAAGAAATACTTCAGTTGATCCATGAAAGAAGTACAAAAATTTGCAAGGAAATTCAGGAATACTTAAATACAATTAGCTGAGGAATTAAGTGAACAGGTAGGGCAGGGAAGGTAAGACGAAATGGCCCCTTGAAAAATGTGACGAAATCGGAAAAGAATGATCGTTCGAATGACTGACTCACCACATAGAAAAGTCAAAAAAACCTTCGGTAAATTAAAATCACGGCAATTTCACTGTTAAATGCAGAGGAGAGAACCCTAATTGGAAATAATACACTGAAGACCTCTATGACTGGGAAGATATATCTGATGTAATAGAAGAAGAAATATGGGCCGATATAGAAGAGATTGGGGAACCAGTATTAGCATCAAAATTTGAAAGAACATTAAAAGAAAATGAAATAACGCAGAAGGGATAGATAACATTCCTTCAATATTTCTAAAATTATTGGGAACAGTTGCAACGAAACGGCAATTCACGTTAGTGTGTAGAATGTAGGAATCTGGAGTTAACGCACAATCACCTTACACCTTATGAACTCAAGTTTCTTACAAGAATAATATACGGAGAAATGGGAAAGAAAATTGAACATGTGTTATATGACGATCAGTTTGGCTGTAGGAAAGCTAAAGGTGCCAGAGACTGTTACGACGTTGCCGTTGGTAACGGAAGCAAGAATGAAGAAAAAAGTAGAGACGTTCATAGGATTTGTCAGCTTGGAAATAGCGTTCGACAGTGTGAAATAGTGCAATATGTTCTAATTTCTGAGGGAAATAGAGGTAAGATGTAAGGAGAGACGGATCATGTACAACATGTACAAGAGCCAAAAGAGAATAATAATAGTGGAACACAAAGAAGGGAGTGCTCGGATTAAAAAGTGTGTAAGACGGGGATGTAGTCTTTCGCCCCCTACTGTTCAATCTATACATGGAGAAGGAATAACGGAAATAAATGGAAAATTTAAGAGTGGAATTAAAATTCAGGTTGAAAGATATGTGATCAGATTCACTGATGACATTGTATCCTCAGTGAAAGTGAAGAAAGGTTACAGGATCTACTTAATGGTAAGAGCAGTCTAATTGGGGCGTGGGACAAACGCTCAAGGGTACTTCAGCTCGATAAGACAAGGCCGTAATTACCAATCAAACACAAACTCTGGCTCGAAATTTCCAACATTTTATTTAATAATTACTTGACAACAGCGAACTGCTGTTAACCCCAAAATGATATAAATAAATGCCCCAGACTTTGATACATTACGAAACCGACAAGATATATACCGGCATCAAAGCCCACGCCAAACAATAATTTTAAAATCCTCTTTCCATAAATATTACGGACCATACAAACAATAAATGGCTAACTGAGGAAAACTTCCACAGAAGCAGGACACCTTTTAAAATATAACAGCAGAAACAACTCACAATATCTCTTTATGAATAAGATATTAAAAACCAGTACAATGAAAGGCATCTTTCAAACATTACAAAATTTCAGCGCGGAAACTACAACTCAGATCGAGACTGAATGAAAGCTGAAAGGAACGGTGAAGAAGGACAAGACAGACGCCTCCGCGTCACCAGGAACAAATAATAAAATACTCAACTTAATTTCGCCGGAGATCTGGAGCCAACTGACAAACACAGCGACCGCGCTATCGGTTACAGTTCAAACTGGTCGCCGCCAAGGCGTCGTCCCCCAGTTAAACGACCAGCTACAACGAAAGAAGCGCAGTGCTAATTATACCAAAGAAACAACAACATAACATCATACAGCAACTGGGCAGTATCCAGAGTAACACAATCCTTAAAACATTAGAAAAGTTTCAGAACAGGAATACGGCCACAAGGGACCCACAAGCCATTCAACCACTTTAAATATCTGCACTTCTTTGACGTTAATAATACCTGGAAATGAAATGATAGTATGGCGACAGTGGCCGTAAGTTCCCAGGCGGAAAGTTCGTCCGCCAAGTGCAGGTCTTACTGAGTGCGGCGCCATGTTGGGCGACTTGCGCGTCGACAGTGGGGATGAAGTGACGATGAGGACACCACAACACCCAGTCCCTGAGGGGAGAAAACATCCCACCCCAACCGGGAATCGAATTCGGGCCCACGTGCGTGGCATTCCAACGCGCTGACCGCTCAGCTAATGGAACGGTCTTAATAAGTGAAGACAAGCTTATTACTGCCAGAGCAGGAAGTGATAATATACTCAGATATATGAGAAGCTGGTCTTATGACTAAATCACGCGCTCGTAACATAGTCCCAGAGCCGATTAGTTGTGTTATATTTGTTCCATAATACACACTCAATAATTACGACAGGACTCTAGCACACAATAAATTTTGCATCATTAAGCCCCTGCTTGTTTACCTCATAACACATCACCTAAATACACTCCTGGAAATTGAAATAAGAACACCGTGAATTCATTGTCCCAGGAAGGGGAAACTTTATTGACACATTTCTGGGGTGAGATACATCATATGATCACACTGACAGAACCACAGGCAAATAGACACAGGCAACAGAGCATGCACAATGTCGGCACTACTACAGTGTATATCTACATTTCGCAGCAATGCAGGCTGCTATTCTCCCATAGAGACGATCGTAGAGATGCTGGATGTAGTCCTGTGGAACGGCTTGCCATGCCATTTCCACCTGGCGCCTCAGTTGGACCACCGTTCGTGCTGGACGTGCAGACCGCGTGCGACGACGCTTCATCCAGTCCCAAACATGCTCAATGGGGGACAGATCCGCAGATCTTGCTGGCCAGGGTAGTTGACTTACACCTTCTAGAGCACGTTGGGTGGAACGGGATACATGCGGACGTGAATTGTCCTGTTGGAACAGCAAGTTCCCTTGCCGGTCTAGGAATGGTAGAACGATGGGTTCGATGACGGTTTGGATGTACCGTGCACTATTCAGTGTCCCCTCGGCGATCACCAGAGGTGTACGGCCAGGGTAGGAGATCACTCCCCACACCACACTGCACTGCACGGCACTGCGTAGGATCCTACGGTCTTGGCGTGCATCCGTGCGTCGCTGCGGTCCGGTCCCAGGTCGACGGGCACGTGCACCTTCCGCCGACCACTGGCGACAACATCGATGTACTGTGGAGACCTCACGCCAGACGTGTTGAGCAATTCGGCGGTACGTCCACCCAGCCTCCCGCATGCCCACTATACGCCCTCGCTCAAAGTCCGTCAACTGCACATACGGTTCACGTCCACGCTGTCGCGGCATGCTACCAGTGTTAAAGACTGCGATGGAGCTCCGTATGCCACGGCAAACTGGCTGACACTGACGGCGGCGGTGCACAAATGCTGCGCAGCTAGCGCCATTCGATGGCCAACACCGCGGTTCCTGGTGTGTCCGCTGTGCCGTGCGTGTGATCATTGCTGGTACAGCCCTCTCGCAGTGTCCGGAGCAAGTATGGTGGGTCTGACACACCGGTGTCAATGTGTTCTTTTTTCCATTTCCAGGAGTGTAACAGCAGACCGCCAGAAAATCGAACCCATGGTTATTTCGCAGTACACAGACACTCGCTTAGATATGCCGCGGGATATAGAGTCGATCGCAGAGAATGAGTACAGAGAAGCGACTGGCGCCAACGGCGCCACGTATCGGTAATGAGTACAGAATATGGACTGAGTGTAAATGGAAGAAAGACTAAAGTAATGAAAAGTCGCATAAATTAGAAAAGAGAGGAACTTAACATCAGGATTGCCACGAATGAGATGTAGTTAACGAATTCTGTTACCGAGGCAGTGAAATAAACCAAGACGGACAAGCTAAGAGGACATCAAACGCAGACTAGCAAAAAGGGTACTTGTGGCCAAGGGAAGTCTATCAGTGTCAAACATATTGAGAAAGACATTTCTGAGAATTTACTACTGGAGCGCATCATGTGTGGTAGTGAAATATGGACTGTGCGAAAGTCGAAGCATTTGAGATGCGGTGGTACAGACGAATGTTGAAAGTTCGGAGGAGTGATGAGAAAGGAATGAGGTCCCATACTCCGAGGAGCGTAGGGAACGATGCGGGACACCCGCACCGCCGAATAGGCACGGTCCTAGTGGAGGTGGTTTGCCATTGCCTTCCTCTGACCGTAATGGGGATGGATGATGATTATGATGAAGACGAGACAACAACACTCAGTCATCTCGAGGCAGAGAACATCCATGACCCTTCCGGGAATCGAAACCGGGACCACGTGCGCGGGAAGCGAGAACGCTACCACAAGACCACGAGCTGCGGACTGACAAGAAGAAGGGATAGGTTGGTAGGACATCTGTCGAGACATCAGCGAGTAATCCCATGGTACTTGAGGGAGCTGTAGAAGGTAAAAACTGTAGAGAAAGGCAGAATGCTATATATCCAGCAAATAGCTGAGGACGTATGTTGCAAGCGCTACTTTGAGTAGAACAGGGTGGCACAGGAGAGAAATTGGTAGCGGGCCGCAAGAAACGAGTTACTGATTACTCAAGAAGATAAAGACTGATAGCTTTGTAGTGATCAAATAGCTCTGAACACAATGGGGCTTAACTTTTGAGGTCATCAGTCCCCTAGAATGTAGAACTACTTAAAACTAAACAACCTAAGGACATCACACATATCCATGCCCGAGGTAGGATTCGAACGCCTTTAACCGCTCTGCCACAGCTGCCGGCAGCTTTGTAGTGAATTTGTGTTTATACATAATGTACCCCCCATGAACCATGGACCTTGCCGTTGGTGGGGTGGCTTGCGTGCCTCAATGATAGAGATGGCCGTACCGTAGGTGCAACCACAACGGAGGGGTATCTGTTGAGAGGCCAGATAAACGTGTGGTTCCTCAAGTGGGGCAGCAGCCTTTTCAGTAGTTGCAGGGGCAACAGTCTGGATGATTGACTAACCTGGCCTTGTACCAATAACCAAAACGGCCTTCCTGTTGTGGTACTGCGAACGGCTGAAAGCAAGGGGAAACTACAGCCGTAATTTTTCCCGAGGGCATGCAGCTTTACTGTATGTTTAAATGATGATGGCGTCCTCTTGGGTAAAATATTCCGGAGGTAAAATAGTCCCCCATTCGGATCTCCGGACGGGGACTACTCAGGAGGATGTCGTTATCTGGAGAAAGGAAACTGGCCTTCTACGGATTGGAGGGTCGAATGTCAGATCCCTTAATCGGGCAGGTAGGTTAGAAAATTTAAAAAGGGAAATGGATAGGTTAAAGTTAGATATAGTGGGAATTTGTGAAGTTCGGTAGCAGGTGGAACAAGATTTTTGGTCAGGTGAATGCAGGGTTATAAATACAAAATCAAATAGGGGTAATGCTGGAGGAGGTTTCATAATGAATAAAAAAATAGGAGTGCGCGTAAGCTACTGCAAACAGCATAGTGAACGCATTATTGTCGCCAAGATAGACACGAAGCCCACACCTACTACAGTAGTACAAGTTTATATGCCAACTAGCTCTGCAGATGATGAAGAAATTGAAGAAATGTATGATGACATAAAAGAAATTATTCAGGTAGTGAAGGGAGACGAAAATGGGTGACTGTAATTCGACAATAGGAAAAGGAAGAGAAGGCAACGTAGTAGGTGAATATGGATTGCGGCTACGAAATGAATGAGGAAGCCGCCTGGTAGAATTTTGCACAGAGCATAACTTAACCATTGTTAACACTTGGTTCAAGAATCATGAAAGTAGGTTGTATACATGGAAGAACCCTGGAGATACTAAAAGGTTTCAGATAGATTATATAATGGTAAGACAGAGATTTAGGAACTAGGTTTTAAATTGTAAGACATTTCCAAGGGCAGATGTGGTCTCTGACCACAATCTATTGGTAATGAACTGTAGATTAAAACTGAAGAAACTGCATAAAGGTGGGAATTTAAGGAGATGGGACCTGGATAAACTTAAAGAACCAGAGATTGTACAGAGTTTCGTGGAGAGCATAAGGGAACAATTGACAGGAACAGGGGAAAGAAATACAGTAGAAGAAGAACGGTAGTTCTGAGGGATGAAGTAGTGAAGGCAGCAGAGCATCAAGTACGTAAAAAGACGAGGGCTAGTAGAAATCCTTGGGTAGCAGAAGAGATGCTGAATTTAACTGATGGAAGGAGAAAGTACAAAAATGCAGTAAGTGAAGCAGACAAAAAGGAATACAATCGTCTCAAAAATGTGATCGACAGGAAGTGCAAAATGGCTAAGCAGGGGTGCCTAGAGGACAAATGTAAGGATGTAGAGGCTTATCTCACGAGGGGTAAGATAGATACTGCTTACAGGAAAATTAAAGAGACCTTTGGAAAAAAGAGAACCACTTGCATGAACATCAAGGGCTCAGATGGAAACCCAGTTCTAAGCAAAGAAGGGAAAGCAGAAGGGTGGAAGGAGTATACAGAGGGTCTACACAGGGGCGACGTTCTTGCGGACAGTATTATAGAAATGGAAGAGGAGGTAAATGAAGATGAAATAGGAGATATGATACTGCGTGAAGAGTTTGACAGAGCACTTAAAGACCTAAGTCGAAACAAGGCCCCGGAGTAGACAACATTCCTTTAGAACTACTGACAGCCTTACGAGAGGCAGTCCTGACAAAACTCTACCATCTGGTGAGCAAGATGTATGAGACAGGCGAAATTCCCGCAGACCTCAGGAAGAATGTAAGAATTCCAATCCCAAAGAAAGCAGGTGTTGACAGATGCGAAAATTACCGAACTACCACTTTCATAAGTCACAGCTGCAAAATACTAAGCGAATTCTTTGCAGATGAATGGAAAAACTGGTAGAAGCCGACCTCGGGGAAGATCAGTTTGGATTCCGTAGAAATGCTGGAAAACATGAGGCAATACTGACCTTACGACATTTCTTAGAAGAAAGATTAAGGAAAGGCAAACCTACGTTTCTAGCATTTGTAGACCTAGAGAAAGATTTTGACAACGTTGACTGGCATACTCTCTTTCAAATTCCGAAGGTGGCCGGGGTAAGATACAGGGAGCGAAAGGCTATTTACAATTTGTACAGAAAGCAGATGGCAGTTATAAGAATCGAGGGGCATGAAAAGGAAGCAGTGGTTCGGAAGGAAGTGAGACAGGGTTGTAGCCTCTCCCCGTTGTTATTCAATCTGTATATTGAGCAAGCAGTAACAGAAACAAAAGAAAAATTCGGAATAGGTATTAAAATCCATGGAGAAGAAAGAAAAACATTGAGGTTCGCCAATGACATTGTAATTCTGTCAGAGACAGCAAAGGACTTAGAAGAGCAGTTGAACGGAATGTATAGTGTCTTGGAAGGATGGTATAAGATGAACATCAACAAAAGCAAAACAAGGATAATGGAATGTAGTCGAATTAAATCGGGTGATGCTGCGGAATTAGATTAGGAAATTAGACGCTTAATGTAGTAAAGGAGTTTTGCTATTTGGGGAGCAAAATAACTGATGATGGTCGAAGTAGAGTGGATATAAAATGTAGATTGGCAATGGCAAGGAAAGCGTTTCTGAAGAAGAGAAATTTGTTAACATCGAGTATAGATTTAACTGTCAGGAAGTCGTTTCTGAAAGTATTTGCATGGAGTGTAGCCATGTATGGAAGTGAAACATGGATGATAAACAGCTTAGACAAGAAGAGAATACAAGCTTTTGAAATGTGGTGCTACAGAAGACTGCTGAAGATTAGATGGATAGATCACATAACTAATGAGGAGATGTTGAATAGAATTGGGGAGAAGAGGAGTTTGTGGCACAACTTGACCAGAAGAAGGGATCGCTTGGTAGGACATCATTTGAGGCATCAAGGGATCACCAATTTAGTATTGGAGGGCAGTATGGAGGGTAAAAATCGTAGAGGGAGACAAAGACATGAATACACTAAGTAGATTCAGAAGGATGTAGGTTGCAGTAGGTACTGGGAGATGAAGAATCTTGCACAGGATAGAGTAGAATGGAGAGCTGCATCAAACCAGTCTCAGGACTGAAGATCCAACAAAAACAACATCATACATGTATACAGATAAGCTTTAGGAAGACTTATTAAGCTTATTTTAATATTTAATATCTATTCACAAAATTTTTAACAATTACATTGACATCCACACTCTTTCAAGGTGTTACCGAGTATGTAACGACAGTACCAGAAGATGTGACATGAGGACGAAGTGTAATCCGTAAATGGTGATAAAATAAATTAGAGAAATAATTGATAAGGCACTCTCTTGTGAAGGTATGTAACGGCGAAGTTGGTCTACGCCCAGTTTTCGTTTTACACATTACATACGTTTTTTCATAGTGCAAGTGGAATAAACACGAATACCACCATTTTTTTAGCATTGGGCGAAATTTGTATGTCTTTTGTCCTGATGCGTGAACGTAAGCTTGAAACCTCTTCCCCATATCGTCCTTCCTTTACTGGAATTCATTTGCAAGTGTATATTTGGCATCAATTAATTTTCGTCTTATGCCCTCCACAGTTTCACAAAGACCATCGGACAGTCGGTCATTTCGCCATGTCAGTGCTACCTTACAGCCACAAGATCGTGTACTCATTACCCGTGCTAACAATAAACCACGACTATCCTTACACTCCTGCGTGCCTCAGTAAGAAGGGACGAGTCGACGGTTATGAAGCGACTGCAGCGCCACGGTTCGCAGACTCGTAGTTCGCGGAACGACAGCCTGAACAAAGGAAGCCCGTGACGGGGCCCGCGGGAAATTCCGACCCCTCAACGAACTTGTGATGTCACACTAGTTGGCTTGTACGCCACAAATCGCGAACTCTCGGCTACGTCCAGGGCCAGGCGGGAAACCAGTATGATGAAAAGATATCCAATAAAGTCTCTGACTCTGCCGTATGTCATCAAGAGCGTGAGTCTACTTAAACGCGCAGTTACGAAGTATTAAAATGGTACCCGATATGAAAGTTCCTGGCAGATTAAAACTGTGTGTCGGACCGAGAGTCGAATTGGCGACCGTGCCTTTCGCGATCAAGTGCTTTATCGGCTGAGCTACCCAAGTAAGACTCACAACCTGTCCGCACAGTTTTAATTTTGCCAGTACATAGTCTCCTACCTTCCAAATTTCAGACAAGTTCGCCTGCATACCTTGCAGAAATACCACAACTGCAAGAAAGGATATTGCGCAGACATGGCTTAGCCGCAGAGTGGGGCATTTTTCCAGACTGAAATGTTCTATCTCAGCGGAGTGTGTGCTGATAAGAAACTACGTGGCAGATTAAAAAAGTGTGCCGGACCGAGACGCGAGCTCTGTTTTCCTTTCGCGGGAAAGTGCTCTACTGTGCTCTACCCGACCTCGAGTCTCGGTCTAGCACACGGTTTTAATCTGCAAGGAATTTTCATATCAGCGAACATTGCTAAGTGAAAATTTCATTCTAGACTCAGATAGTAACTTGAACGCCGTTGGAGACGGTCACTGCTACTCATTAGACCTGTAGTATCACGTGCTATGATGTACGCAGATGTGCCCATCTATCTGGTTGGCCCTGCTTGTTAGCACCGAGTAACGGTGGCGCCTAATTTATCAAGTATGCAACATCAGACTCGTTCTCGCCCTGTTTCCCCTAAGACTGACCCCACGCCCTTCCATAACGCATCAACATAACGCGGACGTAACAATCGAACTCCTCCTACAACTTCTGGATGGGGATGACAGGTAAGACGGAATTGTCGCCTACGCAGATGACCTGTTAGTTGTAGTCACTGCAAACAACAGAGTCCAGTTAGAAGAGAAAGCCAGTGGAATACTACAAACAATCACTCAGTGGTGTCACAACAACAAACTCAGCCAAAAACAAAACAACATACATCTTACTGAAAGGATCACTCCAAAGGAATCCTTCGGTTAAAATTGGGGACACCATCAAGCGAGCACACGTTACGCCCTATCTTAGGGTACACATAGATGAAAAATTGATTTGCCATGAAAACATTCTGGTAACAACAGACAAAGCAGAAAAAATACTACACAAACTGGTGGGGCTAAATTCAAAACAGTACAGACTACCTCTACCAGTCATACGGACATACCACTGGGCGCTCTTCGAATCAGTACTCAGCTTCGCAGCTAGCACGTGGGCACATAGACTGAACGTGGTCACCAACAAAGCATCGGTTAGACGAGGGCACATAAGTGTCGTATTAGGCTATCAGGAGCCTTCGGTACCACCTTAGCAGATGTACTGTGTGTGGTGCTCGGAATATGCCCCATAGACATCACGATCAAATACAGAGCTGCAAGGTACTGGTTGAAGGTGGGGAGACTAGATAAGGTACACTCAATAACCGGTGTGCCCATAGAGACGATACGTCACCTTAAAAGTTGGCATTTGGACACATAGCAAGGGGAGTGGGATGTAACTGATAAGGGACGTAGACTGCACGACTTCCTCCCTGACATAAGGGAGCGGTTGAGAATGAGACATATCGATCCCAGCCGCGGTATGGTACATTTCTTAACCGGACACGGAACTTATGCCACGCACTTAAACCGCATGGTAGGCAGACACCTATATGCACATGCGGGGAAGAAGGATTCCCAGAACACATTATCTCTTTCTGCGGGCAATACGCGAACAATAGACACCTAGACTACACAGATATAGACATAGATATACACACAGCAATAAGAGACGAAGAGCAATGGGCACAATTAAACGCACTGACAAACAGTATTTCAAAAACAACATATCAAGGGTACATTTGGACACGACATTACAGACATACCCATGTGCAGCGTAAGAACGACCTCCAGAGGGTGTACAGCGATACCCACAGTGACAGCGAATATAGTGACAATGAGGACGAACAGGAGGAGGAAGCTGAGATGTGACTAAATAAGCATAAGGTGCTGGCGATCTAGCCAAGAAATCGCCAAATGCTGTACATGGATGGGCAGATGGGCACCTAAAGTAGTTAGTACACACGATTAGTAATAAATAGGATAAGCAATATTAATTCTCTACTGATAACCATTTGTGTTTGTGTGTGTGTGTGTGTGTGTGTGTGAGACTGGCGGTCAACAGCTCGAAGAAACCATTCCGAGATATTCACCGTCAGTTACATTCGGTGATGGTTCTAACAAACCTCTCGTCTATCCTATCATATTTTTATATTCTTCTTAAAGAACAACAAAATTTTATTTATATTTCAACCTTAAATTATTGTTATTTTTAAAAGTATCATTCTTTGTAAATGTTATAGATAAAACAACAGAAAAGAAACTATGAAAAGAAAAACGAAAATTCTAAGATGTACGACCTGCTTTAAACATCAACTAACAGGTCTATAATTTGGCAATAAATAAATAAAATCCGCATGACGCCAGATTGCAAAGGATGGCACGGCAGCTGGACGACACGCGTGGACTTAAGGGCCTGATCGTTGAGTTTACTTAATGTAAATTTAAAGCCGTTCAACTTTTTCTCTGATACCTTAATGTTCCAACATTCAGAAACTCACAGTCAATCAAACTCTCTTTTTAATCAAAGGAAATACTTACAGTCATCACCTTATCGTTTAGCGCTTTCGCCGACAGAAGAGTGGATGTTTTTCTGTTGATACATCCTACCTGAAATCAAAATCCACGCGGGTAGTGTAGCTGTAAAGAAAAGTGTTACTCCTTCTTCAGTAGCGCTACAGCCCTTGGAGAGCCTTGGATTCTTCAAAAATCTTCCTCCACACTTCTCGGTTATTTGATGCTATTTTCTACCCCCGTATTCCCATATTGGTGATATCCATTATTACCTTGTCGATCCATCTTTTTCTAGGTCTCCCTTTTCGCCTAACTGAATGGATCATACCTTTCATCATTTTTCTTATTTAGTATTCTATTTTCTTCCATTCTCTCCAAGTGTCCTAGCCATCGTATTCGCTGTGATTTCACAAATGTCCCTGCCTTGTATTAACTCTTGTAATTCGGCATTTTAGCATATTCTCCAGCCTTCTCCCTCCCTTATTGGCCCATCGATTTTGCGTAGTATTTCCCGCTCACTGGTTCTTAGTGCATTTTTATCGTGTTCTGTCAACGTCCATTCCTCTGAGCCGTATGTGATAGCTGAGCAGACTAGGGAATTATACTTTAGCATTTTAATTTTTCTTGTAACAAGGCCATTTTTGAAAAGTTGTATATTTGCAAAGTAAGCTCTGTTTCCTGCTTGTTTTCTTTCCCTTGTAGGCTTTCCAATACTGGTATCATTTGTCATTAGGGCTCCCAAGTAGTTAAAAGAGGACACTCCATTGAAGAATTTCCCATCGATGTTTAGGTCTTTAGAGATTCTTCTGCCCTCCGGTTGTGACGTTGCCATATATTTTGTTTTGTTTTCATTTACTGTCAGACCAATTTTTAAGGCTTCTGCTTCCATTTCCCGGTATGTTTCTAGGAGTGTATTGGTATTTCTTCCTACTATAGCAATGTCATCAGCGTATGCACAAATACTGGCTAGTTTTCCAAAACATAGTGCCTCTTTTGTTGATTTTATTTACTACACTGTGCAGTGCTATATTGACTAGGACAGTGGATAGACTATCCCCTTTCTTCACACCTTTATTAAAGTCAAAGCTTTCACCTGTTCTTCTAAGGACCTTCAGTTTTGCTCTTGTCTCTGTCATTGTCGTTCTGACTAGTGTTATTAATTTAGCACATATACTAACTCATTTCAGTACTTTGTACGGCTCTTGCCGATTTATGCTGTCAAACGCTTGTTTGAAGACGATGAATAGGAAATGCAGATCTATATCATTTTTCTTACCACAAATATTTGATCAGTTGAAAAGTGTTGCTACTCTCTCATTTTTTTCTGTTGTAATAATGTTGAAAAGAACTGGAAGCAAAGATATTGGCCTTTAGTTGTGTGTATTAACGGTTTCTCTCTTTCTATAACTTGATTTCGCTAAATGCGTTGAAACATATGAAGTGAAGCTACGTGGTTACTTCACTCACAACCGAACAAAAAAAAGTTCGGCAGCAGTACTAGCAGAGAATGTGGCACGCATACCATTTGCACAGTGGCTACACTCCCAAAGCGAGCAAAACGGAGACGCTCACCTTTCCGAGCGATGTCAACTAAAGGTCACATCTCGTGAACCTAAGCACTGCAAGCGGCCAGAATTGGTCCGTATCGAACCGAACTGCACAGAACCGACTGGCGCACACGCCGAGCTGCCCGTGGAATTCATCCCGGCTGCCGGTCGCCGCATGCGGCCGATATCGCCTGCCTTGGCAGCGCTCTTGTCTCTCCAGGTGGTCGCGAGGCAGCGTCGCGCTGCGTCGCTAGGAATGCGCGTCGCCAGCTGGACACGCGGCACGTGCACCTCTGTGGGTGCACGCGGAACGCGCGCCCCGGCTCTCTCTGTCCCAGTGGCGCTGGTGTCGGCTTTGTTTGGGCGCCGACTGGCGGACGCGTCCGCAAATAAACACCAGCCGTCCGTCGCTGAATGGGGCCGCTGATTTGTTTCCTTTCGCTCTGCCCCGTCTGCACGCAGCACCTGACAGGCCGCCGAGGCGTCCGCGTTGTGCCACCAGGTGTCCACGATGCCCTGTGGCCCTTACGCTTTGACATCTCACAGCCGGCTGCATACAGGGTGAAAAGTATTTAAACCGACAAACACTGGTAGGTTTTAGGGGACATCAAAACAAATATTTTTCCCTAATGTCATTTTTTCCTATGAGGATTATTTAAACCAGTGGAGGTCATATTACGCTCTTCAGTTGTTAGAGGGTGTATTACGCTCTTCTACTGTAGGCAACTGCTGTCCACCAGTGTAGTAGTGCATTGTCTCTGTTTACTAGTGCATCGATACACCTGGAGTGAGTACACAGATATGGTTGGTGCTTACTACGTAGCAGAGTTGCGGAACACGATTCTTTTTCCCGATTCGATTCCTACGATTCAGTCTCACATTGCGAATCGATTCCTACGATTCGTTCACGATTCTTTCACGATTCATTCTAGTCTGCGATGGCACGATTCTTACGGAATGTAAAAAGTTCTACATCTTACTCACAGATGGCAGGACATGTCTGAAATCGTCAATGGGGTTAGAATCGAACTGTCACGATAAGATATGCCAGAAATAGTTCATTTATGAGTAAATATGCATATGACGTTACAAGTGTGATTCCCGATTTATACGTGTAATGCCTTAGTTTAGAAAAGGTCACGTTTGAGTTGATTGCATCTATTGTTTTATTTCATTATGCCAGGAAAGAGGAGTCGATTTCTGCGAAAGGTGGTGCAAAATTACGTGGTATACCAGTTTGGTTGTGTGTCTTGAACGTCACGAATCGGAAACACGCAATCGTTCTTACGATCGTTTGAACGACGATTCGTCCTTATCACGATTCGATTCTTACGATTTTTTATTTCGAGTCGTTCACACCACAACGGACGAGCTGTTCAGCGGGTTTATGAACAACAATATCCTTATCGCCGTATCCTACATCGTACGACCTTTGCTGCTGTGTACCAACGTCTGCGTGAGACCGGGTCATTTAGCAGATTACCTGGACAGGGACGCCGTCGCAGCTGCAATTTGAGGAAGTTGCTGGAAGACGTCCTGCTCGCTACAAGACAACACATGTGGTTCCAACATGACGGGGCGCCGGCACACTTCAGTTGTAGTGTGCCTCGATTCCTGGACCGACGGTTGCCAGAAACGTGGATTGGCAGAGGTGGTCCTGGTTACGCGATGAAGAAGTAAACAGTCTTGGTTGCAGGATCAGGCCTACATAGATCTGTCAACATGTCATCTATGCAGGCCTGATCCTGGTTTGCATTCACTGGTCTATTTTGCATGCCTCAGCAACGACACAGCGCAATGTTCCCGAATATTTAACGAGGGCAGTTACTCATATTTTTTGGAATCTGTTGTACAGACGGTACACCTTGTACCTAGCACCATCCAACATCAGCCAACTGAAGATGTCCGAATGAGGCCGAATGTGTCATTGGCAAATAAATAACAATAACAAACCCGCAACCGAGACTGTGTCTTTACGCATGCACAGCAGTCTCCTCGTAGTCAACATGACCTGCAGTCGTCTCTCTCGGAATATCGATACGTGGAGTTAAGTTCTGACCTGTAAATCATGCAAGGAAGTGGCAAAAGCGATCATTTAATTGCAGGTCTGACAAATGTGTAAACTGCTTTTAATAGTGGCTCAATTTGATTAATAAGGCAGAGAATGTGGAAGCATTCTAGCGGTAGCTCGATGCAAATTACAACCTGCACACAATAGTAGGAAAGTATTACAATTCTTAAACATGAATTTATCACTGTCATGCGATTGGGAATAATCCTTCATTCATCTGATTAATTTACCTAAAATACAGTTATTGCTGTGATAAGGTGTACTATCTATCACACGTGAAAAAAGTTCTATTATGGATCTCTGCAAGAGAAGTAAATGAACAACAATAAATCCTAATGCATTGGAAAATGGTGGAAATATTTTACTAAGCGAGAATGTGATGAATTCAACAGACTTATTATTCAGATGGACTAATGGAAACTAGATTTTGTACCATATGCCTCGGAAACAAATCACCTCAAGTAACAATAAACTTTAAATAGGAACAGAGGTAAATCCACATCTGGAAATGTTTCAGTGTGAACCGGAATCTCAGCATACATCTATTTGTAAACGTACTATTATCAACAAAAAGGAACTTGATAGCAACTTAATATATTACTCATCCATAGCAGACTCAGCACACGAAACCGACTACTAGATTTGACTGTCTTTGTGCCGTTCAAACCGCTTACACACAGTGAATTGAGAAGACAAAATCGTTTCCCATTGGTTGGCCTTACAACTCGCCAGAGTGTTTTACTTTACATATTACTTCTAAGTCCGTCAAAAGCTATGGTACATTAAGTGATCGATTGCTTGGTGCAAAACGTCTTCGCAGGAATCATGTGCTGTAGAATACGCAGAGAAAATAATATGGACGTGTCATTTTGATAAGCCATTTTTCATGTTGAAATATTGTATAGTAATGGAGACAGACTATTTTTTAATTTTATCTCTACGACTAAAACAAAGTGTATCAGTCCCATGGCGAACACATCTATCAACTGTAATCGGAAAGGAACAGACATGAGATACCACAGGGTTCTATTTTGCGTTCAGTGTTTCTTTTTCTTTTTTCTTTTTTTAACTGCGTAAATGATATTGCAGTTGCTTCAATGAAATATATATAATCTGTCCTTGTCGCTAGTGGTACAAATGCTGAAATAAAATTAGTACCCACTACTCTTAATAAAATGGCAGCTAACGAAATATTTAGAAAATCAGTGCATATTTCAATGCAAACTGCTTATCATTAAATTTTAACAAGGTTCAATATAAACTATTCTGTATTCTTTACAGCACTAAAAAAGCTATGTAAATGATGTACTTCTACAAGAATCAGAAACGAAGTTTTTGACAATTTTAGTAAATCATTCCCTCAACTGGGAGATCCACATCTTGGACATAATTTAGTTACTTGAGCAGTATCTATAACTATTAGTAAATGTGTTTTAAAAATGAAGAAACTGGATTATCGTGCATATATATATACTCGTCATGGAATTATGCGGTAATTTATTTTGCAGAACTCAACTTTTAAGTTGTTTCTATATAATTTACAGTTGCTCAGTCAAAAGATACCAATTTTTCACGTCTCGCGAGTGATACAGGTACAGGAAAAAGAGTAGCATCAGTCCCCTCACTGAAAAGCCATGAACGAAATAGGAAAAAAAGATCAACAATTGTTACGGGGCAAATGGATTATCATTAAATTTTGACAAGGCTCGGTACAACCAATTCAGTATCTCCGATAGGAGTACACTACAAAAATACACTCCGGGAAATTGAAATAAGAACACCGTGAATTCATTGTCCCAGGAAGGGGAAACTTTATTGACACATTCCTGGAGTCAGATACATCACATGATCACACTGACAGAACCACAGGCACATAGACACAGGGAACAGAGCATGCACAATGTCGGCACTAGTACAGTGTATATCCACCTTTCGCAGCAATGCAGGCTGTAATTCTCCCATGGAGACGATTGTAGAGATGCTGGATGTAGTCCTGTGGAACGGCTTGCCATGCCATTTCCACCTGGCGCCTCAGTTGGACCAGCGTTCGTGCTGGACGTGCAGACCGCGTGAGACGACGCTTCATCCAGTCCCAAACATGCTCAATGGGGGACAGATCCAGAGATCTTGCTGGCCAGGGTAGTTGACTTACACCTTCTAGAGAACGTTGGGTGGCACGGGATACATGCGGACGTGCATTGTCCTGTTGGAACAGCAAGTTCCCTTGCCGGTCTAGGAATGGTAGAGCGATGGGTTCGATGACGGTTTGGATGTACCGTGCACTATTCAGTGTCCCCTCGACGATCACCAGAGGTGTACGGCCAGTGTAGGAGATCACTCCCCACACCATGATGCCGGGTGTTGGCCCTATGTGCCTCGGTCGTATGCAGTCCTGATTGTGGCGCTCACCTGCACGGCGCCAAACACGCATACGACCATCATTGGCACCAAGGCAGAAGCGACTCTCATCGCTGAAGACGACACGTCCCCATTCGTCCCTCCTTTCACACCTGTCGTGACACTACTGGAGGCGGGCTGCACGATGTTTGGGCGTGAGCGGAAGACGGCCTAACGGTGTGCGGGACCGTAGCCCAGCTTCATGGAGACGGTTGCGAATGGTCCTCGCCGATACCCCAGGAGCAACAGTGTCCCTAATTTGCTGGGAAGTGGCGGTGCGATCCCCTACGGTACTGCGTAGGATCCTACGGTCTTGGCGTGCATCCGTGCGTCGCTGCGGTCCTGTCCCAGGTCGACGGGCACGTGCACCTTCCGCCGACCACTGGCGACAACATCGATGTACTGTGGAGACCTCACGCCCCACGTGTTGAGCAATTCGGCGGTACATCCACCGGGCCTCCCGCATGCCCACTATACGCCCTCGCTCAAAGTCCGTCAACTGCACATACGGTTCACGTCCACGCTGTCGCGGCATGCTACCAGTGTTAAAGACTGCGATGGAGCTCCGTATGCCACGGCAAACTGGCTGACACTGACGGCGGCGGTGCACAAATGCTGCGCAGCTAGCGCCATTCGACGGCCAACACCGCGGTTCCTTGTGTGTCCGCTGTGCCGTGCGTGTGATCATTGCTTGTACAGCCCTCTCGCAGTGTCCGGAGCAAGTATGGTGGGTCTGGTACACCGGTGTCAATGTGTTCTTTTTTCCATTTCCAGGAGTGTAGTATACACAAAGAACGAGGTACAAGAAGAGATATGGTACAGTTTATGATGGCACAAATAAATCTCAACCTTAATAGGGAAGCCTGCATCTCATAAGCAATGCAACTCGTACATTGGTAGTATCCATAGTTATTGGCATAGGTGATTAAAATCGAATAAATAAGTTTAATCATCATCTATCAATTCACTAATAAAATACGCAGAAATTTTTTCCAGATACTCATCTCTCTAGTTCATTTTTTTTTAATCCTAATTCTGACCAA
The DNA here is from genome assembly GCF_023897955.1 of Schistocerca gregaria. Taxonomy (NCBI): domain Eukaryota; kingdom Metazoa; phylum Arthropoda; class Insecta; order Orthoptera; family Acrididae; genus Schistocerca; species Schistocerca gregaria. The sequence continues at coordinate 348,705,664 of NC_064922.1, read as the reverse complement.
CAAGCCATGGCTGTTCAGTGTAGTAATCAACTTGTTGAGACAGTATTTTCATAATACTAAAGTACAATAATTATGTCTAGTGATAATTTTCGAATATTCTTCACAGTGGTCTTTAAAAAATTATAATTCAGAAACTATTTAAAATTACATATGTTCTTGAAATCATGTATCTTTAACAATATTTATCTTTTCTTTCAAAGTTCAGGAAGTCCCATAAAATTTCACATACACTTTCAAAATTCAGCAAAACGTGAATGTAATATGGAGTAAACTTAAAGGACATCACATTAGTTCAGGAAAGAGTATGATACATAAGTACGTAAATATTCATAACTTAAAAATAATATTAAATGTCTTATGGGTAATATGGTGGAGCCGATCACTAAGCTATTTACACACACTGATAAGCCAGAACTATCCATATAAACCTATCCAGGCGAGCAATGGATGCTAGTCAGACACGGCGCATGCTGTATCAGTGCTGTGAGTATGTAGAATGGGGAAGACGCGCGAACTATCTGAGTTTTACCGAGGGCAGATTGTGATACCCCAGAGACGTCACAAGCATTTCGGCAACTCCAACACTTTCCGGGTTTTCGAGGAGTGCTGAGTGTCTTCGACATGTGGCGAAACCAAAGTGAAATCACGTCTACATGTTGTAGGATTGGGCGGCCACCTCTCATTACACGCGACCGCTTCGGTCGCAGGTTCGAATCCTGCCTGGGGCATGGACGTGTGTGATGTCCTTAGCTTACTTAGGTTTAAGTAGTTCTAAGTTCTAAGGGACTGATGAACTCAGATGTTAAGTCTCATAGTGCTCAGAGCCATTTGAACCCTCATTACAGATGTCGGACGACGTAGGCTGAGCAGACCGGCAAAACAGGACAGATGGCGAACTGTGACAGAAATAACATCATATTTTAATGCTGGCCATAGTACGAGTCTGAACACAGAGTGCACCGAACACTCCTAAAGATGGGCCTGAAAATCTGATGACCTACGCATGTGCAAATGTTGATACCAACAACATCAGCAACTATGACTGAAGTAGCGAAGTGACCATCGCCACGCACTGCTTGGTGCTGACTCCCGATACCTTTCTCACCACGTCGGTGGGACGGAGCGAATCTGTCGTCTTCCAGAGAGCAGCTTCTTGACGCCTCTACTGCGGGATGGAGACAAGCTGTCGGCGGTTCCATTATGCTGCACGATGCACGTTCACGTGGGCGTCCACGCGTTCAGTGGAGCTCGTGCAAGGCACCATGACGGTCAAGGAGTATCGTACACTGGTTGCTGACGGCGTATACCCCTTCATGACGAACATATATCCCGACGGCAGTGGCATTTTTCAACAAGATCATGCGCCATGTCACAAGGCCAAAAGTGTGATGGAGCAGTTCGAGGAATACAGTGGCCAGTTCCAGTTGATGTGCTGACTCCACAACTCGCTAGATGTGAACCCGAACTATCACATCTGGGATGTGACTGAACGTGGCGTCAGAGCTCATCGTTCCCCCTCCCCGGAATCTACGGGAATTAGGAGACTTGTGTGTCAAGATGTGGTGCCAACCCCGTCTAGCGACCGGCCAGTGCCACCATGCTTCCATGCCTCGACGCGGCGCCGCTGTTACTCGTGCCAAAGGTTAACATGCTTGTTCTTAGGTAGGTGGTCTTTATGTTTTGGCCGATCTGTGTATCTAGCTCTTGGGTAAAATATGCATTCTTAATTTTTTCCCTATCCTACAGCACTCACTTTATTGTATCCAAGGAATTGGACTAAAATGAAACGGAATGCGATGTAATAAAGGAATTCTCCCATTAGTCAGACGCTGCGTTTACTACTTATTGCTCCTTACTTCAAAATCGCTATCACAATCAAAAAAGTAATTGAAGTTTTTTTTTTGTGTTGTTTTCCAGATACTAGTTGCTCTCCTTTCTACCACTCTTCATTGAGATGATTCTCATGGTAGGGAATGACTCGTTATGTCCTCGAGGTGGGTGGCACTGCGACAGTCATATGAAGCGTGTACGCACCTGTTTTTGTTGTTAAAAACGTGGTTTGAGTTGGGTTGTCCTACATGATTCATCGTATTTTTTGACCAAACAGTCACACACGTTCCGCTTAAGGAGTTACATTTCGTATTGTAAAATTATACTGCTGCTACTACTGGAATTATTGGAGTCAGTTATTCCTTTATTTTTAATTTATCAGTTCATGAATAGCTATGTAAATTGGGTGCGTGCGTATGTATGAGATGGAAATTTAGGTTTGATGTTTATGGACGGGAGTGTGGGGAGTTCGGCCTTGAGATGCAATTCTTTTTAGTTTAAATCTGGTGATTTGAGCGTCGATGATGATGACAACATACACATCCAGTCTCGAGAAAATGGCCGTCTCGGATGGGAATCGGTAGCGGCGCCCCGTGATCGAGAATCAGGAATGAGATGCTGATGTATGTACAGTAGTACATCTAGAAAGAATCGATATAACGAAGTGCCATACCTACTGAGCTATGGTGATCAGTTTGGAGAATGTTATGACGTCGGCGAATAACTTTTGTAACACTGGAAAGGGCATTCATAACATGTGTGGAACGCGAGGAAACAGTAACAAGATAAAAACGCCGCCTACACTCGTCCCTCCGTAAGAGTAAGAAAAATATCTGCTCTACTGTATCACAAGCAAGCAAACACTTTGAAAGACGTTCGCCATTTTTCATACGTTTCTATAATTTTGTCTTTCCATGGTTCTTATTTGATGTCATTGGGCTTTTATCAGTATTTTATCACATGCTTTTGCTGAGGGACGAATTCAGTGGGACATTTGATTTTACAGTTTTTTTTTTTGTTTTTATATCGCTTACTGAGATCAGCAGCGTTATTCCTTTCCAATACCAAGTGCTGCTTTTGGTGCGTGCCTGAGGTGGGATCACCGTAACGCAGTTTTGAAGTTAAAGCTGTTCCGTGTTTCTTTTCTTTGGGGTGGCATGAGAAAGCCCGTTTCTTTCAAAACAGATGGCGGGCTTGAGACGCTTCTTGCTGTTCTAAAAATTGTGTCGCTGGACTGACCACATGAAAGGCACCGCTTGATATATCGGAAAGTGCTGATATTTCTCTCTATTCGAAAGTGAGCAAGGGGCATTGACCGCCCGCACTTTTTCCGACGGCTCTGTTTGGATCGTCGTCGCTCACTTTTTGGTCACTCTAGGGCAGCGCGTAGCAACTCTCTGATTTTGAGCGAGACCACTTGCATCTGCTCAGGCTGTTGCCCGCGAGCAAACCAGTTGCGGAGTGGTGGGGAGTGAGGGAGGTGGGCGAGTACCATGTGGTCTCGGGAACACGGACGGACACCCCCCCCCCCTCCACCCCCTCCCCCTGCGAAACAGAGAAAGTTCTGTTTTGACAGTGGTGTCATCTAATAACTGCAGTGGCTAGTCGTCAATGTGTAATACCGACAACGTCTTTGCATTGTAATTGACATTGTTAAGGAATCTTAACTTTTTACGCAAACACATCGCTATGCGTAATATTTAGCGCATTATTAATCGTTAATATACCTTCAGGGATTTCAAGATAGGAGGACACTACGTGTCTCGTCCGAGAATATAGAAAAGAAAATGTGAAGGATCTGAGAATGTAGAAGAAGTTTCAAAGCATAAAGCAAACGCTCCGAATAGGAGGGAGAAGGGTAAGAAAAATAGAGTGAGTGTGTCGTTCGGATAAGCTACAAAATTGCACTTTTTTTTTTTTTACAAAATCCTTCTGCTCTTTCACGGAGGCTCATTTAGTGAAACAATATTAGGTAGTTGTAACTGAACATTTATATCCACTTCACGTAAAACGGTTCCATGTGATCCCTTTATAAAACACGACAATCGCGCTCCCACACAGGTTACGGAGGACGACGTTCAGGTCCAGCTTCCAAATTGTTCGGGAAGAATTTGTGGTATATTCTTTAGCGCTCTGTGGAAGTGCAGAGATCGCAAGCACAAACCTGAATGTAATGTTCTCAGCAACAATGTGGAAAGTGCAGGTTTGTTGCCAATTTATTAGTTTATATGTCCACAGACGGAGCGCCAGCGATGTTACAAATTAAATTAGGATTCCTAACGCAGCCGAAAGGAAGGTGAAAAAGCTTTCAGTACCCAGTTCGCGTCGATCTGCAGCTTGAAGTAAGTGTTTGTAGTGGGACATGGAACATAACGAGAGTCTAGATTTCTCCAAGAATTTCTCTCAGGATTGATTCCCTCCTGTGCACAGGTTTTTCACATGGCTCCCCATCCTGTTCCCTGTGACGATGGAGGGAGTACAGCGCTCGCTGTTTGCATGCCTGCGCTCACCGTCTGTTCGCAGAGCACGTCGGCTTGGCTATCAGCTGCCCGTCTCTAAGGATTTATTTACCTCTGGACGTAGAGTCCGGAGAAAGGATTGGCACGGCTTCGACCGGGCCCAAGAATTCGGCAGGTTTCATTTGGAAGGTGGAGTGGTAATCTTAAGATGGGTTGAGATTCTAAGTTAGGCTACAGTTGAAGGTGTCAGCACCGTCAGGAGGAGTAAGTGTTTGCAAGTATTGATTATTTCAAGTGAAGCTTAAGCTCTTGTGGTCAGGTTTTCCTTTGCCTTGTAACTACTCATGTGGTGGCAGCACGAGGTCAGTGGTTAGCTTGGCGTTCAGTCCGTCCCTACATTTTCACGTGCGACTTCTTTCACACAGAACGAAGAGACATATAGACTTGTAATCATTCTTACTATGATTCTGGCTACAGACAAGTGCTCTTTTTTCAGTAACCATCTTAACTAGGGAGGTCTGAAGCATACGAGCATAACTAACACTAGCACCCAAAGTATGAAATGAATGACTTATTCTTTCGCAGAATTTATAGACTGCCAACACCTGTTCCTGATCTTGTTTCTTAGCGTCTTCTTGTTTTGAAACCTGTATATATGATGTAAATTTGTGCAAAAGATGTTCAAGACCGTTTGTGTATGAGAAGGCTTTTGATCTCTACCTTCATCTGAATTTTGTCATCCAAGCCCTCTCACGTATATGTAAGGAACCACAGTTAGACAAGACTGGTCAAGATGTTTCTCTCGTGTTTTTCCTTTTGCTAAACTATGTAATAAACAACCAACTGTTAGTAATAATTACTGTCTGTTAGGATCAATACACCCCTTCCTTGGGAAATAACGGTATTTTCAAGAGTAAATCACAGAAATGTTAAATGAGCATAAATAAAATGTGGCCGTCACCGCATGTTTCTACCTGATTTCCTGCGTTAGCGTTGCGTTTTCATTTTCCACATAAATTCTAAATGTCGGGGCTCAAATAGTCTGCACCGGGTCAGGATTCACTACGACCCTTGCACTTGCGTCCTGCGACAATTCTGCCCACAAGGAAAACTACGACATGAATTTATCATGTGTGGTAGCTAAAATTGGACCCCCATCCCCCCAAGAATAATCTTTCCACAAATATCACCCAATCGACATAACCTCTTTTCAAAGTAACTCGGATTCAGTGTGTGTGTTTGTTGGTGCGCTTGAGTCACAACAGTATGTTCTCTTCCTTTGTAGCGATCAGACATGAAACTACTCATATTTCCAGAATACATACAACAATCGGCGAAGTGGATATTGTTTTTCCATATGGCGAACATCGGAATAGGGAATCGTGTCGGAGCTTTCGCTGTCACTGCAAACTTCACTAAAAATTGTAGAAACATGAATAATGAAAAGTAAAATACACCACCTGGAAAGAACAGCCATATATGAGAAAACTCTACTTTCATTTTTGCAATGGTAACGCACAATCCGCTGAGGCAACTCAGATGTCTGAGGCATTGTTCTGCGAGTATTACATTCCAATGCGTTTCAAACTTTCCACAGTTCACTTACGTTCCGACTAGATACATAAGAGAACAAATACAATTTCTGCTAAGTGCGACAACGTCTGAATAAGAATTTTCGGGCTCAACAATGAGTTTTATGTTGGCTTGTTTATGAACTCACATCAGTCCTACTGATGTTGCAGGCCACAAACATCCCGTCAGAGGAACCCAGTCACAGATGAGCAAAAGACTCAAGAACAGGACGCTTCCTGCAGGCTGTTAACTTATTTCTTGGAAAGACTGCCCCCCCCCCCCCCCCTGTAACAATAGCGAAGCAACAGATTATTTGTCACAGATGAAGAACCGAACGGTCAACAGCGGTGTGCTTTCAATCGATTTCGATGCGCGGGCATTGAATGGAAGTGGCTCTCAGCTAAGTAATAACAGTCTCTTGTAGTAAAACAGTGAAATAAGACATCCCATATAAATAAGATACATACGGATCTGCCCCTGACAGGTGGAGAAGATTGCCAGCACCCTCTAGCCTTCCCCATTACAGGCAATTGTAACCTGTTATCGCTAGCGTTTATTCTACTTCTTCAGGTAAATCTACGAATGTCGTCTGGTAAAGGTTTCAGACGCTCCGCTGTGCCGAATAACAGCTTTATCTGTTTATTCTGGAAGAACGAGATTTTTGCTGCATAGGTGGAAGAGGAATAGTCGTTGGAGGTATGTTACACAGATCACGTGCCCCTCATGGAGTAACACACTACATGTATGCCTAAACTGTTGCAGTTCCAACTGCTGTAATATTAGCTCTTTTTTTTTAAGTGAATGAATAAACAGGAACACTCATTTGATGCATTATTACCATCTCCAGGCGTGATTTTTATGCTAGCTATAACGAATGTTATACCAACAGGCTTCGTCTCACATCGTGTAAAAGATATATTCTTACGCTCTTGCATGTGAATACTGTGGCAGTACAAATAGCGTATATAGTAATAAAATCAGTGAAACCTCGAGCTAAATAAGAGTACATTCACTCTCCATTGGTGATTCTTATTGTTGGTACAACGAATATTTTATAGAGACACATCACACCCTGTATAGGGTGCAGTCTTCCGCCTTTAAAGCGAATACTGTGATGGCAACAGTGGAAACAGCGGTAATCGTAAGATCAATTAAATCTCCAGCTAAGTACTGTAAGTGTAAACTTACTCTCATGGTATTACCTTATTCTTGGCTACGGTGAATATTGAACAAAGAACATGGGATCTTGCCTTCAATGTACTACAAAATAAGCACTTAACAGCATCCAACAATATTTATACAAGTACATTCAGCTAGCAAGTTTCACACATTGTGATGAGCATAAGGTTTCAGAAATAACGTAATGATGCTAGGGCCAAACAATAACATTGTAACCAGTATTGAACAAACACTTCGGGATGGATATATGCGAATTTTTCGTGTTTCTTTTTCTTTTTGTGGGCAGTACCAGTGTGTCTTAGGAGGTGAGATACATAATACTCTTATAAGCCAGCAACTATTAAAAAAAACCAATAGCAACAACTATGTTACGCTATGAGTGCAACCCAGCCATGGTTCTGATCCATCTGCTAGCGATAGTTTGCTTTGGTTGGTGTTGAGATGACAATGAAACATACTTTCAGGTCTGCAGAAATCGAACGTATTTGTCGGACATACCGTTCCCTGGAACAACAACGAAGTACTTGACTTTTAGTCGCGGATGGGACCAAAACAACACTTCAGGAGAAGAGTAGCCGTCAGCATGCTACGGCCCTTGGCTACGCTTCGCAGTGGAAAGAGGCTACGCCTCTTGGGGGCTGCACTTGCCATAGAAGCAGCCGCTGTGACCAGCTGCCGTTGAGGTCGCTGTGAGCTGTCGGTGTTCAATATGATTGCGCCGATCACACCTGCTTCTGTCGGCTGGTTCCAGCAGGCTTCCTTAGCCCGAGTTCTCGTAGTCTCCATGAACTAAAATTAGTGTCTGTGGAAGTCTTCTAAACAAATTGCCGTGATGTGGGTATTATATACGTTTCAGATGCACTAATATCATTACAGAACAGAGGCTTTTAAATGTTGGAAAAAAAGGAACAACTGTTGATTCTACTCCTAACAGCAAGCTGCAATTGTCGTTACACCCCCGTCTTCGTTATTTCGTAACATCCGACGAAGTAAAACTACGAACTCGGGCTACGGCTCAATTTTCGATGATCGATGAGAAAACTACCGGCATTACTCTATAACAATAATTTTTGTCGTATTTGCCTCATTTTTACTTAGATTTTATCAATTTTCGCCATTTTATCAGGATTTCAGTAATTTAAAGACATTTTAACTAATTACTGGAGTTCGAAACCACTGCTATCGATGACTTGTTACGTCAACGAAATGTCTCATCATATCAATCGCAAGATGCTATTAGCCAATGATGTTTCAGCATAGCTGTCAATTTCTGTAACATTGCTAAACCACCCCCTCCATTACTTTGTGAGTGCTACACGCCTGTTGACATATCGTGAATCCTGTTACACTGCCCACATCTCATGACAAAAATTTTGTTTCCTAGTGTGGGAAATAGCCAGCAGCAGAGACGAGGTGCAAAAACTACTCTCCTTAGCCAAAACACGTCATAAATTCAGTAATGTTTTACTACGATTGGCCATCTCCCACAATGTGGATGGAAGTCACAAAAGTATTCTCGCATTACTGGGATAAAGTCGGAGAGTGAAAGATCTCACCAACACCTTTGATGATTATCGCAAAAGATGAATCATATCCTTAGCAGCATTCTACCCTCTATTTTGAAACGTGCTACTCCTTCTTTGAACCTATCAGCAAAGGATCCTGAGCAAAGCTCTGCATGGTCTCTGTATGCTTCTTGTAACTGTTCTGTCTTTAACAACCCCCCCCCCCCCCCCCCGAGCAAACTTCTCTTTGACTTAATTTGCAATGAGCAGAAGTTGGACGGAACTATAACCATTACATTCAACGTCTAGTGAAGGAAGTGAACAGCTGATTCAATGTACTTAATACACTTCTATATTTTGCTTTCAGAAAGAGCGTGACACGTGTCACAAACTTGCACAACCGACCGTTGCTAGTGATACAGACTGGTACTGTATTCCAATAACGTAAGTGCCATTGTGTGAAGACTTTTCCATACCACCTTATTCACGCCACCCATCCCAACACACCCATTCCCGAGGGAAAACTCGAACCTCCGACAGAGTGGTGGGGTGGGGGGGGGGGGGGGGGGCCAGAACCGTGACAAGGCGCTTAGACCACGCGGCTAAGAAGAAGAAACATGTGGATTATGCACAATGGAGATCTAGGCTGAAACAGTTTGGAATATTTAACATAAATCACTTGTGCTATCAGATTTTGGATTATTGTTCAAATGTTTGGAGTCCGTAGCTAGAAGGCATTAGAAAAAAAGAAATGATCGCATATTAGTATTGAACTACTACACTATTAATACTCCAGTACAAGAAATATATTTCCATACACCTGATGCACTTTCACACTGCAAGTTTTCTATCTTACTCACGATGGTGATAAACTTTCAGATGATGAAACTACTACCTTCTGCACAAAAAATAAGAAAACATAGATTCTCTGTAATATATGCAGTATATATATTTCCAAATGTGTATAGCGCCTACTGTTCAAATCCGATTACACTTTGAAAATTCTGCTGTGTTCGAATCAGTCTTAAACTTTATAGCCAGCAAAGGAATAAGCATGAAGCAACGACATCTTCTGAGGAAATAGACAAATACATAGCAGCTGTGTATGACATGAGAAATTACACGCCGTGCTGCACTAGCTCCATGAACAGGATACAATCTCTTCCACACACAACTGTCAAACAAATGTATACACAGTGACTGCAGTATCTCACAAAACCTCATCATTGACTTAGAATCACTGCAGTTATAAAACTGAAGACTCGATTTATGTCCAAGATGTGCCGGGGAAACAATGTACTTCGCCTGCATCTTCGTCTTTCTAGAGGAGGGTGCTGAAATAGGTTTTCCATCGGTTTCGTGGACATGATTCATTACATATGCATTGGAAATCCTCTGCTTGGTGTGGTATGGGGAGGTTTGCTGTTAACTATTGTAAGTAATAGCACTCTACGTCACTCCCAGCACATGCAATTATATTCCAGTCGAACGCAGGTTGTAGCATAGAAGTGATGGTGCCCTAGAGAACCGATTACTCCATCTATTTTCCAACATCCTTTAACGCAGATCCACGACAATTTCGAGCTAGAATGTTTTGATTTTAGAAAAGCATCCAAGACAACAGTCAACATGCATTTATTCCTTTTACGTCAATAGACATACTGCGTGTTGTTAAAACCCATGCAGCAACTGTTATGTGAGGACTTTTATAGCTGACAATGCAGGGTTGTGAGTGGTAGAGAGTACAGATTAGCGAATTGTAACTAGTGTTAGAGTTAAAACGCCTACATCTCGTGGTCGTGCGGTAGCGTTCTCGCTTCCCACGCCCGGGTTCCCCTGTTCGATTCCCGGCGGGGTCAGGGATTTTCTCTGCCTAGGGGACTGATGACCATAGGTGTTAAGTCCCATAGTGCACAGGTTCAAACACGCCACACATTCTATAGTAGTATATTCAGTCCCAAAGATGGAAATAAAATTCTCTGTAGCTAAGGAGGAAATAAGGCTTATCGTAATCACGTGTCTGGACACTTCATAAAAATCTGTGAGGTTGTCCCCCACAACTTCAGGTGAGACCTGAGCTTGTGATCCGACATACATAAAATTATTACTCTACCTCTGGTGGTTGTACACGTTAAACAGTCTGTTCCAAACTTCGCATTGCTTTCCACGATCAGTTACTGTTCCCTTGGTTCCTACTGCTTCCATGTCCACTTGGTGTCACACACTCGTTCCCATGTATAAGAATTTTTCCGCAAGAAGCATATATGTAAGAACTCTTTCATTCTCTCTCAATTTTCCTGCGTCACGTCGCGCACTGCCCCATTTATCATGCATTTTACGTCAATTTTCGAAATTTTACCATTTTAAGTCATTTTTCCACATTTTATCGACAACCATATGTGCTAATATTGCTAGCATATCCAGGTGTGGCTTGATTTTATAAGGATGCTATTCATCAACCTGCTAAAATACTAAGAATTTTCCTCTTTGCGAAGATCTACATGCATGCAATTCAGGTGGGACAATCAAGAAAGTAATCGAACTAGATAGTTGAAAGTATAGTGGCGCACGTTTCGCAGATATATTAGACACAACAAGCGCTGAATGTGGTGGATGTAGTGAAACTGAGTCTCTAAACAATTCAGTGTCTTACTCTAATGCGCCAGAGAGCGTGTCAGTTGATGGAAGCTCAAAGTCTGGAAACAGTTTAGTACGTTGATTTGATTCCCACTCCAACGTGTAGGGACCTACAAAAAGGATTTGACACAGGTACGGAGCAGATTTCCCCTGCTGGTGCCACCTAGATTTTCTATAAGTACATGGTCTTATTGCTTACCAGGTGTGGTCTGTTATTTTCGTGTATACCATTCAATAATGATGCATTCCCCCAACACAGCCAGGGTATCGACAACTGTTGATAAAACACCTGTGCATGGACCGCTGTTTGGAGTTAGAGCGCTGACGTTATTATGATGTAAACACAACGCTATTACTCTATTTCACGTGCTGGGTGCCCAGGTGGAGGGAGGCCCGACGCCCCTCTGCCTCACTCCACCGAGACCGCTTAAGATCCTAAGCCGATAAGGTCGACGAAGGAGGAAGTCGTTACGAAGTAGAGGGCGGAGTGCTGCTATGGATATGATTCGTTTGTCGTGGTGAGAACCATCAAATCTGTTCGTGCGAGAATACTTTGTGACTCCCATCCACATAGGGAAAGACGGCTAATAGTAATAAAATCTTACTCCCGCTGGAGGTTCAAGTCCTGCCTCGGGCATGGGTGTGTGTGTGTGTGTGTGTTGTCCTTAGCTTTAAGTTAGTTTAAGTAGTGTGTAAGTCTAGGGACTGATGACCTCAGCAGTTTGGTCCATTAGGGATTCACACACACACACAATAAAATCTTACCGAATTTGTAAATCGTTTCGGCTAACGAACATAGTTTTTGCACCTCCTCTCTTCTGCTGGCTATTTCCCACACTGCGAAAGTATTTGTATCATTTGATGTAGACATGTAGTGGGGTTCACGATACGTCCACCAGCTGAAAGCACCACGAGACTGACATTATGAGACGTTTTGTTGACGTGACAAATCGTCGGGAGAAGTGGTTATGAACTCGAGTAATTGAGAAAATGAGTTGAAATTACGGAAAATCTGGTATAAAAATACGCAAGACAAAGGAAAATACGACAGAAATAATTGTTATAAAGCTCTCACACCGGCAGTTTTGTTATTCGTCATCGACAACAGTATTGTAAACCTAGTTCGCAGTTGTACAAAGTTGGATGTTAGGAAATAGCGTGTTGGGAGGAGGCGTGAGAGGATGTGGATTGTCTTTGACCTGTAGCTCACTGTAGGGTATAAAATTGACAGCGTTTTTTTTCTCCGACATTTGAACAGATAGGATGGAAGCCGCTGTTCTGTATCGATATTTGTTGCGTCTGAAATGTATTTAGTACTCACAAGCATGACAATTTGTTAACAAGACTTTCACAAACACTAATTTTGAGTTCTTGGAGGATAGGACGGCGTGGGGGCAACGCATGGCTCATGGAAGGGGCTGACGGAAGCTGGCATATTGAATAGCGACCGCCCAGAGCAGTCTCAACAGCCGCTAGCCACGGCGCCCGCCCCTCAGACAAGCGCACTTTCCTGGAGCTGCCTCTCTCCACTGCGAAACATAGCCGAGGTACAGTTATCTTTGTTCTATCGGTGGCGAAGAGTCAAATAATATTGTTCCAGGGGTCGGCAATTCTTAGAAATACGTCTGCAGACCTGGAAGTGAAGATCATTATCGACCCACCACCGACCAAAGCCGAGCATCGCCAACAGATGGATCATGATCAAGTCTAGGATGCACTCGTAGCGTAACATAGTTGTTGCTAATTTGCTTTTTTAAATAGTTGCTCGCTTATATGGCGATTACGTCTCTTTCCTCTTAAGACACACTAGTACCACTCACAAGAGAAACATTTCTATCCATCCTGGAATCTTAGCTCAATATTGGTAATCGTCTTGTTGTTTGGTCCTACAATGATTCCGTTGTTGGTGAAGTCTTCTACACATAAATAAGTAAATAAATGTCGTGTGGCTAGAGCGTCCCATCGGGTAGACCGCTCGCCTGGTGCAGGTCTTTCGAGTTGACGCCACTTCGGCGACCTGCGCGTCGATGGGGATGAAATGATGATGATTAGGTCAACGCAACACCCAGTTCCCCGGGCCCTTAATATTGAAATTTTGTCACGCTGACCACTCAGCTACCGGGGGCGGACTTCAACACATTATTGCCTGAAAGTATATTTATGGACTGTTGGATTGTGTTGAGCACCTGTTTTGTGTTGAAATCTCCGTAGTCGTCAGCTATGGAGACTCTAGGAAACCTGCTTTCTCGGATCGCTAGACAACATTCAATCAAATCGTATTAATGAGTTTTTATTGAAATAAGAGAAATGACAATGGTTCAAATGGCTCTGAGCACTAGAACTACTTAAACCTAACCAACCTAAGGACATCACACGCATCCATGCCCGAGGCAGGATTCGAACCTGCGACCGTAGCGGTTGCGCGGTTTCAGACTCTAGCGCCTAGAACCGCTGGCCACGCCGGCTGGCCCAAATGATAATACTTAACTTTGTGAAGTATATAGATGTGTCGCAAGCAAAGGGCTACGTGAAAAATAAGTATTTTTTTCAGTACATACTATTCCTAATACAAGTGAAGTAATACAGTTGATAGTTGTATTTAGGTCGCTTGTCTAGAGGCTTCCGCGTAACTAGGCCACCACCAGTCGGCGCCGTGCTTATGTCCTCTTCGCATAGAGGCCACTGCGATCGCGTTGTCGTCCTGGAGAGGGGTCGGACAGCGTGCAAATGGCGGACGTCTTCTTCACAGCTCTCTCTGCTCTCTCGTTTCCAACCTCCCCTTCTACAATAACCTATGAAACCTTCCCTAAGGATTTCTATCTCTTGCTTAATAATAACAAATGAAAGCTTCCGTTTGAAATTATTTCTCTTTCTCAGTAATAATAAGTGCAATCTTCGATTATAAATTTAAATGCTGTTTATTAAAAGTGATTTGCTGATTATTTCGACGAAACGTAGAATGTGTCGTCAGGGCTCTCAGTCGTTACTTACCTTTTTTTACTGTTACTGGATCGCCATCTGACTGCTACATCGAACTACGACATGAATATACTTACAATGCTTGTCTATCGTGGTATGATTTTGAAGTACAAAAGGTCATGTGTCTGTAAACTCCCTCATGATATCGAGATAATCCCATGTCCAGCAACATCCCCAGATTTGTCCCTGATAGAACAAGCTTTGGAACATCTCGGTTGTCAACTCCAACGCATTGCCAGCAAAAAAGGTATCAAGAACCAGTTACAATTGCTGTGGGTCATCTTCCCAAGAGAGAGAATGCAACTGTTGAATGACACCCTTCCCAGCGGAATCAGTGCATGTACTCAGACAAGACGGTGTGCAACCTCAACTAATAACTGAGTTTATACTGGCAGGTTTTTAATTTTACTTCATTTTCTAATCACTTATCCAATTGTAAAGTTTAAATTCATTTCCTCCTCCCTTTTGGGTTTTCCTTTTCTGTCACGAATTGCGTACGTTAAAACCTGACAATTACCAGAAAGAAATACTTCTTACTTAGCCAGTACATGGATGGGAAACGACGGGAAATACGTATTGTATTTCGTCGCTTCCAGTATTGTGTAACACGTTCGTTCACTTAATTACTAGCTGAAAAAACCGTCACTGCCTGGTTATTGGTTTTTCAAATTTTCTGTTAGATACAAACTTTTTGTGTATTGCTGCAGTAGATGAGAGATGATCCCGTACAGTTTCCGTAAGCGGAGCGCATCTGCTTTGCATGTCTACAACGCGATTTTGTAAACGTCTGTATGGCAACGCTTCTTCGTGACTCTATAGATGGCTATTGTTTTCGCCTACAACCGTTTGCGCTTCGCAGTTGAAAGCTCTCAGAAGCTGCCTGCGAAGTTGATTGCGAGAAAGTTAGTAGCACAGAATGTATACATTTAAACGTCGTGCACGATACGGCAGTTTTTTTATACTTCTCATTGTTCATGACGCAACTGTGATACGTAGGTGGTCCTTAACCCCATAGTAATGGTTGCCTCACATAAGGGATTAAGGGATACGTATACGAGGTGTGGTAGAAATCGGTCCATTGGGTTATCAGCAGATATGGAACGCACACACACACACACACACACACACACACACACACACACACAGCCATTAATCCGTTTTAATAAGAAACTTCCTGGCAGATTAAAACTGTGTGCCCGACCGAGACTCGAACTCGGGACCTTTGCCTTTCGCGGGCAAGTGCTCTACCATCTGAGCTACCGAAGCACGACTCACATCCGGTGCTCACAGCTTTACTGCTGCCAGTATCTCGTCTCCTACCTTCCAAACTTTACAGGAGCTCTCCTGCGAACCTTGCATAACTAGCACTCCTGAAAGAAAGGATACTGCGGAGACATGGCTTAGCCCGCGAAAGGCAAAAGTCCCGAGTTCGAATCTCGGTCGGGCACACAGTTTTAATCTGCCAGGAAATTTCATATCAGCGCACACTCCGCTGCAGAGTGAAAATCTCATTCTGGAAACATCCCCCAGGCTGTGGCTAAATTATGAAATTAACTGCTTCCAGTTGCTGACCTGCTGTATTGTAGCTAAATGATAAAGGATCCTTCTTTTTACGACTTCGCAGTACATTACACTTGTCTACATTGAGATTCAGTTGCCATTCCCTGCACCATGCGTCAATTCGCTGCAGATTCTCCTGCATTTCAGCACAATTTTCCATTGTTACAAACTCTCGATATACT
This sequence comes from Schistocerca gregaria, assembly GCF_023897955.1. NCBI lineage: Eukaryota > Metazoa > Arthropoda > Insecta > Orthoptera > Acrididae > Schistocerca > Schistocerca gregaria. Next base: position 348,689,761 of record NC_064922.1, on the reverse strand, counting down.
ACAGCATCATCCGTAAAAAGCCTCAGTGAGCTTCCGATGTTATCCCCAAGGTCATTTATATATGTATTGTGAATAGCAACGGTCATACGACACTCAACTGCGGCACACCTAAAATCACTCTTACTTCGGAATACTTCTTTCCATTGAGAATGACATGCTGCGTTCTGTTATCTAGGATCTCTTCAATCTAATCACACAATTGGTCTGATAGTCCATATGCTCTTACTTTGTTCATTAAACGACTGTGGAGAACTGTATCGAACGCCTTGCGGAAGTCAAGAAACACGGCATTTATTTGGGAACCCGTATCTATGACCTTCTGAATCTCGTGGACGAATAGCGCGAGCTGGGTTTCATAGAATCGTCTTTTTCGAAACCCATGCTGATTCGCACACAGTAGATCTCTAGTCTCCATAAAAGTCATTATACTCGGACATAATACGTGTTCCAAAATTCTACAAATGATCGACGTTAGAGATATAGGTCTATAGTCGTGCACATCTGTTGGACGTCCCTTCTTGAAACTGGGGATGACCAGTGCCCTTTTCCAATGTTTTGGAACGCTACGCTCTTCACCCGCATCTCGTGGTCGTGCGGTAGCGTTCTCGCTTCCCACGCCCGGGTTCCCGGGTTCGATTCCCGGCGGGGTCAGGGATTTTCGCTGTCTCGTGATGGCTGGGTGTTGTGTGTTGTCCTTAGTTAGGTTCAAGTAGTTCTATGTTCTAGGGGACTGATGACCTTAGAAGGTCAGTCCCATTGTGCTCAGAGCCATTTTGAACCTCTTCAACTGTCGACGGTCTCCGTCAGTCAACAGACGAGGTCGGCCTGTACAATTTTGTGCTGTAGCTGTCCCTTCACGTTTCCACTTCACTATCAGATCGGAAACAGTGGATCTCGGGATGTTTAGGAGTGTGGAAATCTCGTGTACAGACGTGTGAGACAAGTGACACCAATCACCTTGCCATGTTCGAAGTCTGTGAGTTCCACGTAGGGCCCCGTTCTGTTCTCTCACGATGTCTGATGACTACTGAGGTCACTAATATGGAGTACCTGGCAGTAGGTGACAGGACAATGCATCTAATGTGAAAAAGTATCTTCTTGGTGGTGTCCGGATACTGTTGATCACGTAGCGTATGTATGGATCTCCCTGTACAGCGGAGCTGACACGCGCGCACTTCCGTACGTGACGCTTCGCCGTGAGGCTATCGCTGCCGTTAAGACGTTAAATCATTTGCGACGATTGAAATCTTTCCTCACTGTCTGATAGTGTAACGCTTCACCGGTAATGTTGGATAATTCGAAACACCGTAAGTTTCAGTCAAGCTAGTCACTGTATTTTACCTTAATGAAGTGATAAAAGTAGCAAATGTAATTTAGCGCCCTTGCTCGGTTCTCTTCCCCGATCGGCTCTCCATTGAGCAGTGATGCCAGTCTGTTCAGCGGGGCGCGCGATAGCAGCGCATTCCAGCCACTGGCTCGCACTGGGAGAGCTGCTGGCCGCCTTTCATGCGAGCCACGGCCAGCGCGAACGCCAACGCACGTGCCGCGCAATTCAATTCCCCTGCTTCGGTGCCGAGCAATTCGCGCACCGCGCCACCGCCGCCCCGACACCAATGTAAATAAATGAACGCCACCCTTTCTGCAGCGCCAGAGTGATTGTGTATTTAGCTTTACTTCGATGGTGGGCGCTTGGCCGCCTGCGGCAACTGTAAATGTATTCAAATAACTAGATAGCTTTGACTTGATCGGCTGCCGGACATTAAGTAACTGTGACAAAAAAGCATGGAGATGTAACTTTATTTTCTGAAGTACATCAACACTGTGTTGAGCACAGAAAGATTTAAAGCTAATATCATCACCACCACCACCATCACCATCACCCTCATTGTCATTGTCATCGTCATCGTCATCACCACCATCATCATAATTATCATCATCATTATCATCAACTTCAAATTTCATCATTATCATGTACTTTTTCACCTTAGACATTTTCGCCTTTTTTTTCAGTTTCAACGTTTTGTTGACAGGGAACCAGGAACTTCATTAAATTTCAAAAAGCTTTTATTAACGAATCTATCAGCAGTGGCAGTACTGATATTTGGCGAGTAGTTTCAAACATTACAGATTGATTTGCAATCCTGGCCTACTGAGGCTGCATTGAAAGTGCCTGAACCGTGAATTTACTTTCAAAACTTTTTCTTAAGAGTTGACTTTATTTACTAGCGATTCATCAAGAACATTAACACATATATTTACACTATGTGAGCATGGAAGTTGTTGCCAGGGAGTAACTGATGAAATTGCTTTCCACAAACGTGAATTTTATTCCTAAATGCATTTTTCTTTTTAGAAACAGATTTAAAATTATAAGCAGAAAGCACCCTCTAAATATGAAGTTACAATGAATTCAGAGGTAGAAAGAAACAAATTCTTGAGTGTATGAACTTTCGGGCTGAGAACCTTGCCGCTCCCTTTTGACACGGCCGTAGTCACGACAATTCACAACAACCTCTGAGAGACTGCTCAGGTGCAAATGTGCAACACAGATTACCTTAAAGTAAAAGTTTTAACAATTCACACAAGCACACAAACTATGCACCCAGTAGGAGGGATGGAAATGGTACAGAATACTAAAATTAAAAGATTAACTTGTCACCGAAGGTGCAACTTTATTTTAACTTCTCAAAAAAGTCTTATGGTGGAAGGGTGGCAACTTTATATACTAAAAGGACCATTTAAATAAAAGCCCATGAAACACAATCTTGTATAATATTATACAAGGTTGGCCAAACGAGTTATACCGCCTCTCAAGATGGTAGGCTAGATAAAAACGTATTCCAGGAATTAGGTCGTTACATTCCAAGCAATAAATTTGTTAACACACCGGATCCAACAAATATGACACAGGCAGCTATTAACGTACGGCAGATGGATAGGGAGATTACCGAACAACCTGAACCGCAGGTTTCTCTAACCCGCCCCTACTCCATAAGGGAAAAACGGCCCACGCAATTCATAAATAACCACCTTCCCGCGGGTGGGCAAACGGAGAAGAATGGTGGGACGACCCCAAAACAAAGCGGATGGTGACCTCACCAAGAAAACAAGCAGAATTTAACAAGTAAATGAAACAACATATCAGCACTCACTTAACTTCTAATAAACTGCGATTTCTGGCCAAGACCTGGCGCAGCACCCCCAAATGGCTCTCCCGAACCGTCCGCTGCCAGCCGCTTCAACGGACGCAGGAAGGCGCTCCGTCTCACGGCGTCGCAGCTCGCACCGGCCAGAGCGATGTCGTGGGTTGACTCCTGTTGCTCTCTTGTCGACCAAGAAGTCACTACCCCTCCCTACACGCCGCGACCCACTGGACTCACGTGCCGACCTCACATGGGGCGACGCTCAAGGCGGACAAGTCATCTTGTGTCTCAGTGCGCGAGCGTCCAACCGATCGATCCAACCACCAATGACCGTTGCCAGAGCAACTCGAGCAGACTGACGGCCTAACTCGCAGACTCAGATGCAGGAACTAAGCCCCCGACAGGACGACCATTCGTTGAGTTCTCTCACTGAGCCACAAATTCGGACAAGAGACAGACGGCAAGCTGGGGACGAGAGACTGACCCCAGACTGTCTCTATACTGACCCGACTGACCGACTGGCGAGCTCACAACGCCTCTCAAATGCACGTGAACAGGCAACCTTTCCACTTTCCCACCAGCGGGAGACACCAAAGCTGCCATTGCCATAGCGGCGCCACCGCCAGAAACGGAGGGCGACTGCTTCACACTACGCCCTGCGGCGCGCTGTTCAAAACAGCAATTTTTACCAAGGCTCAGTGCCCTATCTTAGTAATGAATATCGAAGTTCAACATTCATTCTGCGGACATTTTATAAAGCATGTGTTGCCACTTTGATGTTCAGTGTTAAAAACAGGCACTTTCTGTGCAGTTTTAGTAGACCAGGCTTGAAAGTGAACTTGTAAGGTTTGAAACTAGTCGCCAAATGTAAGTGCTGCCACGATCTACAGATTCGTTAGTAAATTCTGCATGATTTTTGCCTGTTACGAAAGCAAGAAATTGAAAACTTATCGTGTAGCTTCTTCATAGTCATCCAGTCCTTCATCTACCCTTCCGTTTATACATAAAGGTTTTCTTTGATACCCCTGTTTTGATCCATATATAGTCGATCGTCACTCCATTATTTCCATACTGTTGTATCCTTTATAATATTCCGAGAAGATACATCTCATATCTTACTGTCCTCTCATGATTTAATTTTTGTCCTGCCAGAGGTCTGGATTAACAGAAAATTATTGTGAAGGTGGTTCCATGAACCCTCTGTCAGGCACTTAAATGTGATTTGGAGAGTATTCATGTAGATGCAGATGTAGATCTTCAGAGGGATTAGCACTTTCGGATTATCACATTGTAAGAATCGTCAATAGAATGTTGCCTGATCTACTAATGCATAAGAATATTTCAGTGGTTCGCACCACTTCATATGCTGTATGGAGCGCTTCTGATAGAGATCCCCGCCACTCAGGCCTCTGAGCAAGAATATCTTTAATAGATAACCTTGACTTTACAGCACCGTCACTAATTAACATCTTAACAGATACCATAGACGAAAACGAACATAGGCCAAAGTCAACAGATATGTCATACGTTCTTTGACTAAGCCTTTTAGGCTTCGTATGGTAAGCTACAACTGTATTTACATAAACCTTGAATGGGAATAACTTGTTTGTATTGTCAGTCTTACTAAAATCTTTATTCTCGTAGTCATTGAATATGTCGTCACCTTGTGGATAACTTTATAGCTATCAGCCAACTACTGAATTCTCAAGATATTCCAGTAGCCTACACAGGGTGGTACATTGATCGTGACTGAGCCAAATATCTCACGAAATCCATCCTGTTGGAAGTGAATCGGTCATGCAGTGACACATCTTGTAGTAAAAAGTAACATCGGTAGAACATTACGTAGGAAATCACCATACATTACACCATTAGATTGCCATTGATAAAACGGGGGCCAATTATCCTTCCTCCCATAATGCCGCACGATACATTAGCCCGCCAAGGTCGCTGATGTTCCACTTGTAGCAGCCATCGTGCATTTTCCGTTTTTCAATAGTGCATATTATGCCGGTTTACGTTACCTCTGTTGGTGAATGACGCTTCGTCGCTAAATATAACGAGTGCAAAAGTTCTGTCATCGTCCCGTAATTTCTCTTGTGCCCAGTAGCAGAACTGTAGACGACGTTCGTAGTCGTCGCATTGCAATTCCTGGTGCATAGAAACATTGTACGGGTGCAATCGATGTTGATGTACCATTCTCAACACCGTCGTTTTTGAGATTCCCAATTCTCGCACAATTTATGTGCCACTGGTGTGCGGAATAGCCGCAACAGCAGCTGAAACTCCTACATGGGCATCACCATTGGTTGCAGGTCGTAGTTGAAGTTTCACATGTGGCTGAACACTTCATGTTTCCTTAAATAATGTAACTACCTGAGGAACGGTCCGGACACTTGGATGATGTCGAGGATACCGAGCAGCATTCATAGCACACGCCCGTTGGGCATTTCGATCACAAAAGCCATACACCAACACGATATCGACCTTCGCCGCAATTGGTAAACGGTCCATTTTAACACGGGTAATGTATCACGAAGCAAATACCGTCCGCACTGGCGGAATGTTACGTGATACCACGTACTTAGATGTTTGTGACTATCACAGCGGCATCTAACACAAAGCGAAAAAAGTAGTCCAACTAAAACATTCATATTTCTTTACACACTACACGAATATGTAAAAAAAAAAAAAAACACGGGAGTTCCTACTTTAAAAAAAAAAACGCAGTTGACATTCGCGTGACCTATGGCAGCGCCATCTAGCGGGCCAACCATAGCACCATCTTGTTTCCCCCTTCGAGCTAGACGACTTTTGTTCTTTGTTGCTTTTTCGTTTGATGCTTATTTCGTCAGATATTTGGCCTGGTCACTATCAATAGACCTACCTTTATAAAGATATTTCTTACTTATGGTACGCACAACGATGGTCCCATCATAATACATCAATCATCCACTATTAGTTACTACATTTTTCTAAAATAAAAGGATAAAGGAACTCGTTGATACAATTTGTCTTATAGCCCTTAGGTAAAGGGTTTATTCCAGTAATGTATTCTTAGCTATCCCTTTCAGACCCTCACCCACACTTGAAATGAAAATTTTGAAATAAATGCATTTTTGTAACTAAAAAATATAGAAACGTGGACCAATTGGTTAGAAAATTTTATTTTTAATTTTGATACAAATTTTGAACCAACACGATTCTGTGGGTCGGGATTATCTTACATGTTTATGTCATTTCTTGCAGTGATATTCACGAAAGCAATTACTGTCTTTTGAGAAACACAAATAAATACACTCCTGGAAATGGTAAACAGAACACGTTGACACCGGTGTGTCAGACACACCATATTTGCTCCGGACACTGCGAGAGGGGTGTACAAGCAATGATCACACGCACGGCACAGCGGACACACCAGGAACCGCAGTGTTGGCCGTCGAATGGCGCTATCTGCGCAGCATTTGTGCACCGCCGCCGACAGTGTCAGCCTGTTTGTCGTGGCATACGGAGCTCCATCGCAGTCTTTAACACTGGTAGCATGCCGCGACAGCGTCGACGTGAACCGTATGTGCAGTTGACGGACTTTGAGCGAGGGCGTATAGTGGGCATGCGGGAGGCCGGGTGGATGTACCGCCGAATTGTTCAACACGTGGGGCGTGAGGTCTCCACAGTACATCGATGTTATCGCCAGTGGTCGGCGGAAGGTGCACGTGCCCGTCGACCTGGGACCGGACCGCAGCGACGCACGGATGCACGCCAAGACCGTAGGATTCTACGCAGTGCCGTAGGGGACCGCACCGCCACTTCCCAGCAAATTAGGGACACTGTTGCTCCTGGGGTATCGGCGAGGGCCATTCGCAACCGTCTCCATGAAGCTGGGCTACGGTCCCGCACACCATTAGGCCGTCTTCCGCTCACGCCCCATCGTGCAGCCCGCCTCCAGTGGTGTCGCAACAGGCGTGAATGGAGGGACGAATGGAGACGTGTCGTCTTCAGCGATGAGAGTCGCTTCTGCCTTGGTACCAATGATGGTCGTATGCGTGTTTGGCGCCGTACAGGTGAGCGCCACAATCAGGACTGCATACAACCGAGGCACACAGGGTCAACACCCGGCATCATGGTGTGGGGAGCGATCTCCTACACTGGCCGTACACCTCTGGTGATCGTCGAGGGGATACTGAACAGTGCACGGTACATCCAAACCGTCATCGAACCCATCGTTCTACCTTTCCTAGACCGGCAAGGGAACTTGCTGTTCCAACAAGACAATGCACGTCCGCATGTATCCCGTGCCACCCAACGTGCTCTAGAAGGTGTAAGTCAACTACCCTGGCCAGCAAGATTTCCGGATCTGTCCCCAATTGAGCATGTTTGGGACTGGATGAAGCGTCGTCTCACGCGGTCTGCACGTCCAGCACGAACGCTGGTCCAACTGAGGCGCAAGGTGGAAATGGCATGGCAAGCCGTTCCACAGGACTACATCCAGCATCTCTACGATCGTCTCCATGGGAGAAAGCAGCCTGCATTGCTGCGAAAGGTGGATATACACTGTACTAGTGCCGACATTGTGCATGCTCTGTTGCCTGTGTCTATGTGCCTGTGGTTCTGTCAGTGTGATTATGTGATATATCTGACCCCAGGAATGTGTCAATAAAGTTTCCCCTTCCTGGGACAATGAATTCACGGTGTTCTTATTTCAATTTCCAGGAGTGTATTATACTTCAGACATCTTGTTCTCGTCCTCTTCTTGCAATTTTTTTACCCGCAGAAACGAGCTGAAAGCAAATCATCAACAGTTGGCCAGTGATGATATCCGTCTAGCCGCTTCTCATCACATGGTGTGTTCTCTCGTTTGTACATTTTATTTGGTGACTCTTCATCGGATCCACTTTCATGTTCCTGTCCTGAAGAAGAAGAAATTAGCGCTTCCCCAATCACTTGTCGGAATCCAAGAAGATCTAAAGTGTTTTTCTTTTGTACTTTATTGACTTCGCATTCAACTTTCTATTGTGACCAGGAATTGACGCAAGCCAAGTGGACAAACGACGATGTGTTTCCACTGTTTTTTTATTTTAGAATTCTTTCTGCTGTGTTGACTGGGAAAATTGTCCTGAACTTCTGGAGCAACTGGTAGTATTGTTGCAGAAGGATTGTTACAATTTTTCTCCTCGTTAGAAGATTCAGAGCTTTCTCCAAGTCTAGCTTTGATTGTTGGAAGAGTCCAAGTTGTATCTAACAATTCGTCATTACTACTAAAGACTTCCACTTCAGAGTCATCTAATATGCCTAGAATTTCGTCCTCAGTAAACCCTAAAACGAAAAAAACAAACGAACTGTGAAAATAAGGCGTAAATACAATAGTAAAATGACTTAACTATTGCGTTATCTGTTCCGAATCGTAACCGCAAATATCGACCGAAAACGACCATATGCCGGTAAAATAGTCCCAACACACACAATTGTGCGTTTGGATGTTACAGTCATTGTAGCTATGAACGTATTCAAATAATTGTGGCGGACATATTTTTATTTACTTCTGTACACCTTTCGGAATCTGAAACAAATTTTTCCAAATGTCAAATCGCAATAAATAAAGCACAATTAACATTCACCTCAACAGACATGCTTCCGACTCGCCATCATGAAAATTACCAAGGATTAAGACACAATATCTCGCGTCTGTAACGAGATATCTATATAAATCGAGGTGTATACGAAACAGAGATTCATTCACACTCGTGTGACTTCGGACTCAACTGCATAGCGGAATAATATGATGCTGCAACACAAATAAACCGCACCAACACAATTGTGAGTATCGGGTCTGAAAGGGCTATTAAACTTGTTGCATCTCCTACAAATACTCTAAGCTAAGCGTAAGATAACCGAGATCTTTTCCTGTCAGGACATAAACGATATCATTACTTGGTGGATAATCTGTGGTGTCACCGCCAGACACTACACTTGCTAGGTGGTAGCCTTTAAATCGGTCGCGGTCCGGTAGTATACGTCGGACCCGCGTGTCGCCACTATCAATGATTGCAGACCGAGCGCCGCCACACGGCAGGTCTAGAGAGACGTCCTAGCACTCGCCCCAGTTGTACAACCGACTTTGCTAGCTATGGTTCACTGACAAAATACGCTCTCATTTGCCCAGACGATAGTTAGCATAACCTTCAGCTACGTCATTTGCTACGACCTAGCAAGGCGCCATTATCAGTTACTATTGATATTCTGAATCATGTAATGTCAAGAGCGACATTCACCATTAATGGATTAAAGTTAAGTATTCCACCAACTACGTCCGTTGTTTCTAAATTATAATCTCCTTGTCCTGTTCCAGACCTCACGCCAGCCTGCGTGAGCTAAATCGCGTGCCTTTCGGCCTCCTCTAGTAACACGGTGTTAGCTCTCCTGCCATCACAACATAATCTTTGCTACTAACTAAAAATGGAAATGACAGAGTGTAGGGAAACGATGCGGGAGACTCGCACAGCCGTACTAGGCAAGGTCCTAATGGAAGTGGTTTTCCATTGCCTTCCTCCGACCGTAATGGGGATGAATGATGATGGTATGATGATGATGATGATGATGATGATGATGATGAAGACGACACAACTACACCCAGTCATCTGACTGGCCCCGCCGATAATCGAACTCGGGACCCCGTGCTCGGGTAGCGAGAACGCTACCGCGAGACCGCGAGTTGCGGACTAAACAAAATTATTAAATGGAATTTACAAGTATGAAGCTGCAACTATTTTGAATAATGTTGTGAAATATTCATGCGCCGCAGGTCACTGCTTTATATGTGCATCCTGTTTACATTTCCTCCAGAACTGCACAACGACCAAAACGAGATATACCACTGTTCACTAGAACAAACCTCAGTGCTCATAAAACAAACGTGAGGGCACACAACTGGTTCAATTTGTATGCTTTCGATGGCATGCATGTAGGCATATTTTTCTGTCATACAAGCCATCGTAGCCGGCCACTGTGGCCGAGCGACTCTAGGTGCTTCAGTCTGGAACCTCGCCAGTGCTACGGTCGCATGTTCGAATCCTGCCTCGGACATTTGAACCATTTTGAACAAGCCATCATATAGCACGTAACGTGGCACTTGTTTATGAGGCAGTAAAAGAGCACATGAAATGCAGTTGAACGTTCCGACAATTTATTGTAACTAATACAGCCAGCTGATGACGGAAAATAACCCGAAACCGGTCATGACTGAAAAAAAAAGCTTGTTAAATATGTCTGCCGCTGGCTGCGTCCTTCCACAGCAATTGTTTATTGAATAACAGACGCGATGATCTACACTGTCTTGCAGAGAGAACACGATAGGCAAAATTGTGTAATTTGATGATTATAATCGAACATAATGTGTCCAAAGATGTCCGAAATTGGTTAGCTCTAATAGTGCCTCACTTCGACACGACCTGCGAAACAAGTTTCCTCCGTTCATACCGCTTTCATTCCAACTCTTCAGCTGCTAGCACCCATACAACATAGGTGTAAAAAGATTTCTTGACGCTGGGAAGAAGCGTCGTACATTTTTCCGCTCTTCAAAGTAGAAATTAACGACATGATATTGTCACTGCAGAATTTCTCTGCCGAATGTTTGTTGCCTGTGGTGGGGACATTAACGATGATGACCGTTACCCAATAAGATGAAAACCCGTGACATTTCTCCCTGAGAACTATTCTTCTGTTGTTGTGTAAGGCAACAATTTTTTTTTGAGATTTGAGACATTTTGTAGCGTTCGACTGCTTTAACAAGCGGACAAGAAGACGACACTGTCAAGCTCTTAAAGGATTGCCGAAGCGTGAAAGCTGGGTGCAAGAAAGCAGAACTTCGGCTTTAGAAAACACAATAATACGTCCTTTGTTTTGCTTTGTTTACATGCAGAGAAGTGTCAGTCGCGCACTTGCTCTCTTACTCCAGTCCCAAGAAAATGTACACAACGAACCACAATGCGTTCAAACCTCGTTTACCAGCAAAAGTTTCACTCTTTCAAAAATTGAAAAGTGCTGTCTGTGGCTGCAGTTTGCTGTGTAACGTGTGTTTCAGACTAGTTTTATGCGTCCCCTTACGATTTCCTCCCCTTTGCAAACTCTTCACTTCTTACACGCAGTGTCCTCGTTTACTTGTTGGATATACACGGATGACCAGAACATCAGAGTAACCTTACCAATAGCGTATTCGTTCACCTGTGGATCGCGATACAGCAGTGGCTCTGCATGACAAGGATTCGACAAGTCCTTAATAGGTTTTCGGAGATATGTCACCAGCTCCCTACGAACAAGTTATTCCGATTTCTGTTATCTAAGGACCTTTTGTATGTGGTCACGAAATACAGGCCAGGTAGAGTACCAGAAATCTTCCATTGGTTTCAGATCAGGCAAAACTGGCGGTCAGCGTGATTCACCAGCTCCTCAAACCACCTCAAAACGAGTCTGATTTTGTGACACGATTAGTTATCCTGATGGTACATGTCATCAAGAAACATCAAGCAAGAATGGAGGCTGCTGATCCACAGCAATGTTCACGCTGTCTACAGTTATCGATTACTATCGCAGGCCCCATTGAAGCGCAAGTCAATTTGCCCCATACCATAATACTGCTCCCTATAGGTCTGCGTTCGTAACACACTACTTCTTTCTAGCAGTCATTCGCCTGGATGGTGGTGTCTCAGTACGCACCCGCTATTACAGGAAACGTTAATTATCGGAACAAGAGATACTTTACCACTGATTCACGGTCCAAACTCTATGATCCCGTACACACTGCAATTCTAACTGACGAATGTCCTTGGCTCAACGTGGGATAATATACGGGTCGCGCCATGAGCAATCCGGTGCTCAACAATGAGCGCTGAAAAGTGTCACCCGAAACAATGTTGCCTGCACTAGCATTGTATTCTCTGTCGTCGGATCTTACACAGCTTATCTTATTGAACGGGCAAGTATCCACCATTCACGTTCAGTCACAAGGTGCGGTCGTCCAACACCCTTTCGTCCATTCGTGGATTCACCGTCTTTCAGCCATTTTCCGTAGATGCTCGCCGACAGTAGCACTGTGACATTCGAGAAGTTTCTCCGTTTCCGAGATACTCATTCCAAGTCGACTAACCATGAGAATCTATCATTTGTCAGCCACTTAAGTTGATGGAATTCCCCATTTGTTGCCAATATCGATAGCCAGAAAATTTCCCAACCGCCTGGTCTGAGGCGACAAGCCACGAATTCCTCATCAGTGCCAACCTCTTCATCACGGAGTGATACTTCACTATACGTCCTGAGTTATTCGTTGGATGTATTACAGTCTCTGCCTTCCTCTACCGTTTTTGTCATGTACAACTCCCTCAAGCACCTATCTTAACACATGTCCTATAAACTTGTCCCTTTTTCTTGTCAGTGTTTTCCATATGACCATTCTTGTCGATCCTAAGGAGAACCTCCTCGTTCTTTACCTTATCAGTCAATCTGATTTTCAAAATCCTTCTGCAGCACCACATTCTCAGACGCTTCAATTCATCACACAACACCATTTGCCAAATGTAGATTCTCAGTTGTTTCTTCCTTAAATTAAGGCCTATGTTTGTTACTAGTAGACTCCTTTTGGCCAGGAATACCCTCTTTACCTGTGCTGGTCTGCTTTTGATGATCCCTTTCTTTCGTCGGTCATTGGTTATTTTATTTCCAAGGCAGCAGACCTTAACTTCGTCTACTTTGTGATCATTAATTTTGATTTTAACTTCCTCCCTATTATCATTTTTGTTACCGCTCATTATTTTCGTCTTTCTTCGCTTTACTCTCACTTTATATTCCGTCCTCTTTAGATTGTTTGTTCCTTTCAACCGATCTTACAATTCCTCTTCACCTACTTCGAGAATAGCAAGATCGTCAGCGAATATTATGATGGTTATCCGTTTACCCTGAATTTCAGACCGACACCTGAACATCGCTTTTATTTCCTTCACTGCTTTATCAATGTGTAGACTGAATGTTAGAAACGAAAGATAGGATCCTTGCCTTTTACCCATTTAAATCCGAACACTTCTTTATGGTTTCAAGTGTAACTGTTCCCTCTTGGTTCTAGTACATATTGTATATTACCCATCTTTCCCTGTTGGTTACCTCTGTTTTACTCATAATTTCGAATATCCTGGACCATTTTAAATAGCATTGTCGGACGCTTTCTCCAAGTTGACAAATACTATAAGCATGTGCTGATTTTTCATCAGTCCTTCTTCAACTATCAAGAACTCAGATGTACCTTTCCAAAGTAAACTAATCATCTAAAAGTTCGTCAGTTTGTTTTCCGTTCTTCTGTACATTATTCTTGTCAGCAACGTGGATGCATGAGCTGTTACGCTGACTGTATAGTTCTCACAAGTAACCGTTCTTACTGTATCGGAAATAAACGGATGATATTTTTTCCGAAAGTCTGATGGTACATCGCCTGAATAGACATCTGGTTCTCAGTTTCACCCGTCCCCCCAGCCTTACATGATCCAAGTCTTACTGGATCTTCTAACTGTTCAAAATGGACTCCAACTTTTTCTTCTTTTAAGGCCTCAGGTAAATACTCCCCCTCACGGACGCCTTCAATGCGCTTTTCACACTATTCGTTCTCTCCTCTGCGCTTAGCAGTGGAATTTCCATTTCACTATTGCCCAAACTTAAACTATTTTATTTGTTCATGGAATATAACTCAACGACGATCAGCTTTTTTTCCAAAGTAGTGGCACATCAGATTTAACACACGTAAGCTACCTTCACTAAGACGTATAGTTGTTAGTAGCATAATTATATTTGATTTTCAATTGAGTTTTCAAATGCAGCTTTATTTGGAAAAAGAGGAAGATCCAAATTTAAATTCTACGTATCAACGAAGAGCCGTAATGAATTTGAGCAGACAGTCGTGGAACATTCACCTCCCACTTAGCTACATTCCTCGTTTTAGTTGATACCATGTTTATTTTGCCAGATGTTGTTGAGCGAAAGATGCTGTAGTATTACGGATTTTCAAACGATATCGCGTAAAATATTGCATAATACAGGGAGAGTATGTATGAAACCTTTTACGCTTAGATTATGCAAAAGATCCCCTGTATCGAATAAAGTATTATGAATTCAAAAGATGTTGCCAATTAACGTATGGCGACTATCGACCTGCGTGGTCTTCGACCTCGTCTAGTGGGACACAGTTCGAAAATGAAAGATCTAGTGCCCGGAAACCATGTACTAAGTGTCAGTCCGCGTAGGAGGGACATCACTTAGTGAGATTTGTGATCACTTTATTCACGCTTCATCTTACAGAGTCACGGATACAACGAAATGTTCCCTGTGACTTGACCTTCACTCTGATTTGAGGTTTTTGTATGCAGAGGACATTTGAAATACTGCATTAACATTTATTTTTATTTATATCTTTACTTATTCAACCTGATCAGATTGCAGCCTTCTGCCCTCTTTTCCAGTTGATCAGGGTTTTGCACATTTAATACGTATTAAATCATAGTTACTGAAGAAATAACATTAAATTTAATATAATAAACAGCCGTAGAAGGCTATTGATAGAAGTAAAAATAATCAGAGTGAATGTAATGACAAAAAGGAAGAACGGTTTGACTGTATACTAGTAACATTAATATTCTGCTATTTACACTTAAGTTCATCTCTCGAACGTCACTGGAGAAGAACGAACACACAACACTTTTACGTGAGAGCTCTGATTTATCTTGTTTTATTATCATGGTCATTTCTCCCTATGAAGGTGAGTCTCAACAAAACATTTTTGCATTCGGAATATAAAGTTGAAGACTTCGTAAAAACATCTCGCCGCAACGTAAAACACCTTTGTTTTAATAACTGATACCCACACTAGCTGATCTTATCCGTAATCCGTGACACTCTCTCCCCTACTACGCGATAATAGAAAACGAGCCACCCTTCTATGGAGTTTTTCTATGTCCTCTGTCAATCTTACCTCGTAAGGCTCCCATACCGCACAGCAGTAGTCTAGCAGAGGACCGACAACCAAATTGTACGCAGTCTCTTTATTGCATTTGCTGCATCTTCTAAGTGTTCTACTAATAAAACTCAGTTTTTGGTTCACCTTCCCCACCAAATTATGTATCTGATCGTTCTAACTCAAGTTGCTCGTAATTTTTACTCTTCGGTGTTTAGTCGAATTGACAGTCTTCAGAGTCGTGTGATGTCTCTTGTGACCCAAATGTCACGGATTCCTTTCAGTACCCATGTGGACGACTTCACAATTTTCAGTATTTAGAATCAATTGCCGCACTTCGCACGATAAAGATATCTCGTTTAAAGTATTTAGCATTTGGTTTTGATCTTGTGGGTAAAACGCAACATCATCAGCAAACAATTTAAAATGGCTGCTCAGTTTGTCTACTAAATCATTTATACAAATTAACAACATACGAGGGCTTCTAACACATCCTTAAAGAACGCTGGATATCACCTCTGCTTTAATCGATGACTTTCCTTCAGTTACTCCGCATTGTGACCTTTCTGACAGCGCCCACACAGAAGCATACCGACAATCCTTCTTTCCACGTACAATACGAGACTGGAATAGAAGGGAGAACCGATAGAGGTACTCAGGCTACCCTCCGCCACACACCGTCAGGTGGCTTGCGGAGTATGGATGTAGATGTAGAAAACACCAATGTAGTCGCACAGCTCACACGATAATCCATAGACCCACAATTTTGTTAGAAGCCGCGTGTGAGGAACGGTATCAAAAGCCTTTTGGAATCAATCTGAATTCCGTTTAGATAGAAAAAATGAAGACCTAATTGTGTTGATTTTTTTTTCATCAATCTTCTGACTGGTTTGATGCGCCCCGCCTCGAATTCCTCTCCTGTGTAGCGCTTGCAACCTACGTCCTCAATTATTTGCTTGACGTATTCCAATCTCTGTCTTCCTCTACAGTTTTTACCCTCTACAGCTCCCTCTAGTACCATGGAAGTCATTCCCTCATGTCTTAACACATATTCTATCATTCTGTCCATTCTCCTTATCAGTGTTCTCCACATATTCCTTTTCTCTCCGATTCTGCGCAGAACCTCCTCATTCCTTATCTTATCAGTCCACATAATTTTCAACATTCGTCTGTAGCACCACATCTCAAATGCTTCGATTCTCTTCTATTCCGCTTTACCCACAGTCCATTTTTCACTACCATACAATGCTCTACTGAGACGTAGATTCTCAGAAATTTCTTCTCAAATTAAGGCCGATATTTGATATTAATATACTTCCCTTGGCCAGGAACGATATTTTCTGAAAACCTGCTGCCTACTACTATTCCTGCTGCCACTGTTGCTAATAGTAACAACAGTAATAGTGATAATAAAGACAGGTCTTTTTTTTTTTTTGAGCCAGCGAATTCTGAAAATTGGAGATTTAGGTGGACTGCACCTGGACTACCTGGTGAAGTTTATTTTTGGTCAGTGCCTGTTTACTTTTATATATAAACAGGAAGCAATGATGTGCAAAAAAGTGTGCTTTTTAAAACATAAGAAATACATGGTTCCTCAGAGAAACTAAGAATAAGACCACAAGAAGCAGTGTCTAATGTCGAAAAACAGCAAACATGTGCTAACAGATGGCATTCCTCGATATACGTAAGAAATCAACAAGAAATCATCACCACTGAAGATGCTTTACCTCAATGAAGCGAAAAGCCACTGGTGAAAATAACACACATCTTCTTGTAGTTGCAGCGACAGAAGGATAATACCCTCCGAAATTGTAAAGCAACTACGGACAATATAGCTACACTAATGAAGAATTTATTGAAATCTTATAATTCCCAGAACCGCCTAATAAGTCAGAGCAAAGGGCTACCAAAAGTTTTCATAACATCATCCGAACGTTGCGAGACAGTGTATTTTTTTTAAAGAACTAGTGTTAAACTAGTCATATGTACACACCTGAGGATGTGATTAAGTCATCGCGAAACTGAGTGTGTAAGATCCTCCAATGCAGACACTACTAACAGCTAAAGCGACTACCAAAAGTTTTTTAGTAACAGTTTAATAGATTTTAAAAAGTGAATAATATTTCTATTTGCAGTTGAAATACCAGAAAGGATGAAGTTGTGCTCAAAGCCAGAATTCGTGCTAAAAGACGAAGTGATAACCACTCCAGTGTCTAATTTTGGCGCACCACTGCCGAATCCCGTATTTCTGCTACAGAGACTTGGAATGCCGCTGCAGTGATCCCACCGCTGACAACCATACAGTTAGTGCTCTAGACATCGTCCCACTAGCATCGTCACTACTTGTCTTCTGATAACAGTCCCGTTTTCTAGCTCAAGATTTGTGAGCCTGCACGGCCGAGTGGAATATACATTATCTGATCAAACGTATCGGGACTATTAGTGGACGTTAGTTTCCAAGCTTTGCCTTTAAGATTGGGACACTTCCAATGTGTCCTAATGCCTATGAGGGAACGGAATTTTATTCGGCCCAAGAGCCGAAATCAGAGAAGAAGGTGATGGTGGACCCTGGGGCCTGCGGAAAATTCGACGTCCTAACTCAGCCCAGAGGTGTCCCATTGGGTAGGGGCCGGAACTCTGGATAGATCAGCCCATTTCAGAAAGGTCATTGTTCGGAAATCATTGCCTATGTACGGGTTTATCGCAGTATGCACTGCCATGCTGATACAACTGGTACGAGCAACCGTCGTCTCCGAACTGTTTCTCTACTGTAAGCAGTACATAGCAGTGTAAACTGTGTTCGTGTCTTTCCGCATCTAGCGCTCTCGTATGTTCAGAAAGTGTACGACAAACTAACCAGAAAAAACACTATCATGCTGTAACATCACCACCGCTATACATCACTGTTTTCACTGCATTCCTGGAATTCGCCAAACACAAAACACTTTTATCATATTGCCACAGGATATAGCTTTAGTCATCACTAAAAATCCAGTCACCCACTCTTTAGACCAGCCCAAGCGTATCTTTTTATATAAAGGTGGAGACCTCCCCCTCCCCACGTCCACACCAGCATGATGACCAACAAAAAAGTCTACTGCCATATCTGCATAACGGTTAGTCTTTACTAAAGGGAGGTCCAGCAGGATGTCGTTACTGCGAAGTTTGCGTACGTCTGGTTAAGGGTAACCATTCACAGGCACTAATCTGAACATAGAATGGGACGAAAGTTGAACGAAGTGTAGCTGTTTGAAGGACAGAGGGAAAAACGTGCCAAGGCAAGTGCCAAGGGGAAAAAAACTACTGCGATAGTTAAGTCGGGTGGTAAGAGCAAATAGCGGAATCTTTCTGATTGTCACAGGCCATGCAAGGTTCGTCATAAGAGATCAGTCCGTTACGGTGCTGCAGTTTAGGCAGCGAGAGCCCCTTGCCGTGCTGCGTCACACCTGACTTGGCGCGGGGGATGGTTCAAAAATGGTTCAAATGGCTCTGAGCACTATGGGGCTTAACATCTGTGGTCATGAGTCCCCTAGAACTTAGAACTAATTAAACCTAACTAACCTAAGGACATAACACACATCCATGCCCGAGGCAGGATTCGAACCTACGACCGTAGCGGTCTCGCGGTTCTAGACTGTAGCGCCTAGAACCGCTCGGCCACCACGGCCGGCTGCGGGGGCTGGCCCAGTCACACATCGGTGTCTGGTGGGCTAACGTCGAAGCCAAGCGCTCGGAGATGTGTGGTCGCGTAGCGGCACCAGTCCTGACTCGCTGGCTGCACTGGCAGTCTCAGTGAGGGCAGGAGTTGAGTCCTGTGCAGCGGACGACGTAGCCAATACCCCTGAGCCTTCTGATCGCTTTGGTAGCCCATTCACCGGAGCGGAGCTGCTGGGAACCGATGGCCTTCGGAGATGTTGCGGCGGCACCCGTGTTCTTCTTCGGCGTGACCGTGGCGCTGTGTTTTTTCCACCTGCTGATCCATAAAAGGAGCGGCGGCTGGTGTCTTTAGCCTCATTAGCACCGACTACAGAAACGTCTATCTCATGAGAAGCTAGTAGACTATTGTACCCGATTCTGTTTAAGTCATCGGGTTAGTTGGTTGGCTTGTAGCACTTTGGAATTCACGCATTACGCCTTTCACTGGCTTAATAAAATTTTTTACAGTCACCTCCACAATCTTCGACAGCTGTGTCTGTCAGGACGAGTTCTACTTGGGACTGGTTCAGTTGTCCCTTAGTCTGTGTCTGTCAGGATATAAGATTTACTTGGTATTCGTTCAGCTCTTCCTCCACGTTTCCACTTCACAGTCAGACCACCAACAGATAAGTTGGGAAGCTTTAGGAAAGTCGAAATGCTCCGGCTGGATGTGATACTCTGGCGACGTCCAGAAAGTAGTCTATATCCAAGTCAGTGAGATCTCCTGACTGACCCAGTCTGCTGACAACACAAAGTTCCCCATCTCCTTTTACCGTACAGGATCCACCTGTGGAGACATTCAATCGTATATTCATTTTTTTTTAATAGCAAGGGTGTGTCATACTTTTGACGATAAAGTGTGCCTGTTCCCAAAAGCCGGTGGCGCGTGACAGCTGTGATCCTGCACGGCGTTGAGTACGTCTCTCAATAACCCATTGATTCTTTATTCCCATGACGGTTCTGCAATGACGCCTAACACGAGCAATATTATAATTGAGCAATGGAAATGGAAGTGAGCCTTTGGCGTCATTGGCCGGGAAGCACCTTGCGGGGCAGGTCCGGCCGCCTTGGTGGAGGTCTTATTACATTGGACGCTAGACTGGCGACCTGCGCTCCGGATGGGGATGAAATGATGATGAAGACATCACAGCACCCAGTCCCTGAGCGGAGAAAATCCCCCACCCAGCGGGGAATCGATCCCGGGCCCCGGGAACAGCAATTCGTCAAGCTGACCATTCAGCTATCGCGGCGGACATCATTGAGCAATTTATGCGCCTTTTCCTTAGGCCAGGATGATCCCACCGCTGCAGAATTCCGCCACATCCTGGAAGACGTGTCTCGCTCTGACAGGAGACCATTGCTGAAAAAGAAACACACTGTGTAGTGTTAACCAGTATACAAAGCGTCAGCGCTTGTACTTTGTGAGCTCATGCCGAAATATTAATTATTTGTATGTCTAAGACTGTACATGTCATGCCAGTTTGACGTTTGTGGCATGTGGGTTTCGTGGTTTTGGAATTTTAATGGCCAGCCATGTGTATATGATCATTCTGCGACGTCAGTGACTTTTTTTTAGTTTTACTTTGATATATGACGGAATATCTCGCTTCGTTTGGCGCCTGTTGTTCAACGTTAGCAGCCCGTTGCGTGGTACGTTTCTTTCCGGAGCCACGCTTGGTTTCAAGACGAGTGCCGTGTTCCGCTGTTTAACGCAGCTGACGTTTATGACGCTGTTGTGTGCGACGACGCCCGTTCGGCGTGTCCGGAGTTATGACACCGTAACTCTTTCACAGGCTCTCGTGGCCGAGCTATGTATCCGGATATTTTCTCTCTACCCATACTCCCTTACCGTCAGAAAGACTCTCACAAAAGTGTATGACGTAGAGTTCACTTCGCAAGAAAGGGGCATTTGCCGACGGCATTAGCGATTGTGTAATGCATCACAGACTCGTCCTCAAAACTACGAGGGTTGCCCAGGAAGTATGCATGGCATTTTTTTCTTCAAGAAATCTTTATTGATCGTAAAGAGAATCACACAAATGGAAGAATGGTGTTTTATCCATGTAATCCTATCCCATTCCAAGGCCTTCCTGCAACACGAAATGTAAATGTGTATGATCCCACTTCTGGTCACCAATTGTAAATGTATACAGGGTTTGGGAAAGGGGAGAGACGGTTGCTACATATGCCTCGTGAGGTGGCAGGAGGTCGATCGGTCAGGAATAGAGAGTGGTCATCCAGGGCTGAAGTGACAAAACAGGAAATTAGGTACAATAAAGAGGATGTATTTCAATGTACGGTGTACAAGGGACGCGCCTAGGATCGGAAGTTACCAAGCTTAGGCCAGTCTAGGATGTCCAATAATTAACTGAAATATGCAACAGCAGGGGGAGCGGTTCATATTAACTTACGTTGGTGGCCGGGCGTGAAAAGCAGAGCCAGAGGCTCTGCCTTCCAAAACGACGTCTGTTCTGCTCCAGGTATGGATTACAAGAGATAGAAGCAACTGTGTTCGCCACTGTAGAACACTCCAGCATCCACACACGTGATCGTTATCCCTCGCACGCTATTGGCTAAAACCAATGGCGTGAATTTTTTTAAACTTATGGGGCTTAACTGCTAAGGTCATCAGTCCCTAAGATTACACACTACTCAAGCTAAATTATCCTAAGGACAAACACACACACACACATCCATGCCCGAAGGAGGACTCGAACCTCCGCCGGGACCAGCCGCACAGTCCATGACTGCAACGCCCCAAGACCGCTCGGCTAATCTCGTGCGGCAATGGCGTGAATTCGCTTGCAGAGTGCTCAAGGCGTTTCTTGTCAGCTGCTTTAACTGGACAGAACTGCCTCGCTTTTGAAAGTCAAGCAACTTGTGTCACGTAGGCACAGCGGAAGTGGCTCTGGGAGTAGACTTGTAAAGATTTGACTGCAACTTTGAAATAAATTTTTTAAATCAGTTCCCTAAAATATTCCTTGACTGGCAGCCACCATGTGTAGAAACAAGCGCGTGTATGCTCTGTCGGTACACACACTTTTTAATAGCCAAGAGTGCGAATAATTGCACGCACACTTCCTTTGCTTTTTGACAAATGCAGCGCCAACTGCCGTGTCGTAATGCGCCAGTCCTCGCGAATGACAACATCAGCTCGCTGAAACATGTCAGGTGTGACAGCCTTGGATGGTCTCCCCCACCGCTACAAATCGTGGAGCTCCGCCGAACCGCCTTCCTATCTCACCCTTCGTGCCCAGCGACTGACTGTACTTTTGTCGACAGCAGATGCTCCATAGACTTCGCACAAGCGTTTGTGGATAGTCCCCAGAATTTCTTTCTCTGCAGTGAGAAATTCAATGACGGCAAGTTGCTTTCAACGTACATTGAAACTGTCCTGCAGCTATGCTATCTGTCGGAAGTGACGGAAACTTTGCGCTCTCACTCAGGAGAGTTCAAATAATACATACGTAGCGTTTCGCATTCATAGCATTCTTTTCGGCTGAAAAAAAAGCATTGCATTGCTTTCAGGGCAACCCTCGCATAACTTTTAGAGTGCTTTGTGCACTAATGAGAGACAAACTTGAATCTGTATACTGTCCAAGAAATAATTGTGAGTCGCTGAGTTGAAGAGTCCCTCGAATAATGAGAAACACTTGCAGTGATGAAAATCAATAAACTTCAATTCACAAAATAAGAAGATTAAGCCAGAATAAGTTCAATAATTTTCCATTTTCTTCAAATTTTTTACAGAACTTATCAGACTTGTTAAAACAATCCAGTAATTAGTACCGAGTAAAGAATAAATAGTAAACACCGCTACAGTAAATAATATTCAGTTCTATAAACACTTCCACCATCCTCAACTTTCTGCCCCGATATTTTGAAGAATGTTCGACACAATTATAAATCGGCTCCACTTTTCCGATTAGCTTGTTGCTTATTAGTTGCATGTGGAGCATCCGTCACCATAGCCCACCAGCAGTCAGCCAGAACAGCAGGATGCCACTCCCCTGCATATCTCTTTACCACGACTATTATATCCAAATATATGGCTCGATATGATCTTCTGAAAGTGAAGCGCAATTTTTAGAGGAGAAGCCGAAATGGGCATAAGGGACGTGTTTCTCAAAGACGCGTTAGAGCCTAGCCTTCCACAAGATGAGAAAAGTTAGCCATCCGGATCCCTAAAATTTCAATGGGCGCCTCATATTAAGCAATAACTAAACCGGCATGGGAAGGTAAAGGCCATTTATCACAAGTCATTTGTTACTCCACAAAAGTTCAGTAATATTTTATTGCACCGATAAATGTAATTCATGGGTTGAAAAAACACATTCCCACTGAATCCTCTTACTCGATCTTATCACCATACATATACACCATTGTTCAAACATACATTAAAAATGGAAACTGCTCAGTTCAGCTTTACAGATAAACCAACAATAGATTCAGTGTAAATGAATGAAAAAAGATAAATTTCTTGTAATACTATCGAAAGTGAAACACGTAATTTGCAAACGTATATAATCTATCAGGGAAGGCTATTTACCATATTCAAGATACTGGAGTTGAAAAATAATAAAATACCATTTAACAACTGAACATTACATCAATATTAAAACTACTAAACTAAAAAGAAAAACAACTTCAGACACGGAAACAACGGAAGGGGCGGATGCGGCAGCCTAGGTCTGAATAAGACGGAAAGATAACAGGCACTACTGGGTAAATTGACGCCATATTGCTACGAGATAGAAATGCATCTTGTAAAGGATGCCGTAGCAAGCCAGGAGGCCGTAACGCCACAGAGGTTGCGATGATACGAGAAGCTGCGCGGCCTGGACAGGCTACACCAGATGCACCGACGGGTAACAAATAAGACCCCAGAGCAGCGCCTCCAACCGCTGCTAACAGCTAGCAAAGCCGAGAGAAAACAAGCAGACGTATAAATCATGCGTAGTAATCATGAGACATATGAAAATGCTCAGACCAAGACAAAAGCTCAACGTGAGCGTGGCTCCAAACGCCTCTACTAAAACTTACATGTAGCAACTAGAATTTTATAAAATGATTACTAATGATTAACCGGTTAATCTTATAATAAAATGTAACAATTAAATATAATAATCGCACACAACCCTCAGTCACATTACCTGAAGTGCCTTAGAAGCCAACAGACAAGAACTACAATCGTAATCATATTTGAAACAATGAATATAAATTTTCCTGAAAGGGAAAATTCACCAGAGTAATGGAACCCAATTACGCAAAAGAGCCAATTGGGCTCGGGCGTATGCTTTCCACAGATGTAGAACATTTTATAGTAGCTTCATCAGTCAGAGAAGCAACAACTTCCAATAGAAACAATACTCAATTTCGAACTCATTGCTCACTAACACACTTGACGAGCTACAACATATGACAATTTCAGACGCAGCTGACAAATAAGCAGACATTGAACAAATTGCAATTACAGGAAATTTTAAAACATACAGGTATGCCGTTCAAATACTGCCAGACAGAGGCACTAAAAGATAAATCTCAGTTTTTGAAACAGAGTGATGGAAAACGCAGACAATTCTCCTTAGCGGGAGCAACTTCAGCACTGGACCACATGAGACAATCAGGTAACGAGTACCGTACCCGCAAGGGCAGAACAGCACTCCAACACCCATATTAGCAAATACACCGCCTTACTGATGGGTAAATCTGCTGTGTCGTCACTAGGCCCATGTATTGCCAGCCAACACCACTTCAGCGACGACCGACCGCTTAGACAACCGTGCATCCGGAACCTCCGTTCACAGCCCACCGTACGTCACATGTGCCACAATCAGGTGTACCGGTATGAAATGAGTGTTAAGATACAATCGTGTCGATAAGGAACATTTGTTGTGAACGAGCCTTAATTTTTGTTTAGTTGGTTGGTATGACATCTGTCAAAGATATTTAGTATATATAAAATCATGGAACCACATCATATGTTGTAATCCTATTAACAATGTCGAATTTTGTACCAGAAAGTGATGATTTGTGGTAAACATTAATAGCATTAATTTTTTGTTTTCATTTGAAAAAAAAGTGCTGCAGAGTCACATCGAATGCTTTTCGTGGCATATGATGATCATGCTCTATCAGTAGCAACATGCAGAAGATGGTTTCAACGGTTCCGAAATAATGATTTTGATGTAAGAAATTAACAACGAGGAAGACCAAAAAAGTTCGAAGACGCCGAATTGCAAGCAATATTGGATGAAGATGATACTTTGAGTCAGAGGCAAATGTCAGCAATGCTAAATGTTGCACAACCAACAATTTCTGACCGTTTGAAGCTGTGGGAAAGATCCAAAAGTTTTGAAAATGGGTGTCACATTAATTGAACGAAAAAAAAGGTTCAAATGGCTTTGAGCACTATGCGACTTAACATATAAGGTCATCAGTCCCCCAGAACTTAACTACTTAAACCTAACCTAAGGACATCACACACATCCATGCCCGAGGCAGGATTCGAATCTGCGACCGTAGCGGTCGCGCGGTTCCAGAGTGTAGCGCCTAGAACCGCTCGGCCACTGCGGACGACAACTGAATGAAAGACAGATGGAAAACCGAAAAACCATTTGTCAAATTTTGCTTCAAAGACATGAAAGAAAATCAGTTTTGCATCGAATTGTTACTGGCGATGAAAAATGGATTTATTTTAAGAATCCTAAAAGGGAAAAATCATGGGTTAATCCGGGACAACCATCAACATCGGTTGAAACACCATATTGATTCGGCAAGAAGACAATGCTCTGTGTTTGGTGGGATCAGAAAGGTGCGGTGTAGCACGAGCTTCTAAAAACCGGTGAAATTGTGAATACTAATCGCTACAGACAACAAATGATCAATTTGAACAATGCTTTGGTCGAAAAAAGACTAGAATGGGCCAGAAGACATGGTAAAGTATTTTCTTTACACGACAATGCACCTGCACACAAAGCAAAACTGGTTCAGGATACAATCAAAACACTTGGCTGGGAGGCGCTACCCCACCCGACTTGGCCCCTTCCGACTACCATTTGTTTTCATCAATGGGACACGCATTGACTGAGGAACACTTCCATTCCTACGACGAAGTCGAAAATTGGGTGTCTGATTGGTTTGCTTCAAAAGACGAACATTTCTATTGTTGTGGTGTCCACAAACTGCCAGAAAGGTGGTCAAAATGTATAGAAAGCAATGGTTAGTACTGCGTATAAAATGTTTTTTACTTTTCAATTCAAAATTAGTGTTTCGTTTTCACAAAAAAGCCTTATTTTATACCGGTACAGCTCATTCAGACTAAGACCTATTCTCCCCATGTTGTCAACAAGATGCCCAAGGAATTACAACCAAGGGCCTAGCAAGGCGCCACATGGCGACTAGAAGAGCCTGATAGCGCCAGTAGGAAAGGAGGTAAAAACGTGCAACTTCCTAACATAGCTCAGTCCCAATAACTTTTTGATCTCTTATTTCCCAAGAAACTGATACATTCTTAAAACATTTCCGAGCAGTCATCTCATCGCTGTGTAATGTTGCATCAAATATTTCATCAAACTTGTTTCTACGAGAAGCTCTCGGATCTGTGGAGCAGCGAAGACACACTCCTCGACTTTTGATTTACTAAGTCGTGGGAGCCCTTGCATTCTTCATTCATTTTTTTTTTTTTTTTTTGGCGAGATGGTGCCAGAATTACATAAAAATCGCTTTATAACAAAACGTAAAAACAAATTACGTTCACTGTCACCTACAATACTAACATTAGATGTATGTGCAGGTTAGCAATTGAATCAGTGTGATCTGAACTAGGAATAAAATTTTTATTATATTGTTTGATTCTTGGCTTATGTAACAACTACTGCTACATTCGAAATAATTTTTTTCTACTTTCGTTTAAGGGTGGAACCCTTGCAAAGCAAAGACCATAGATATGTTTCAAGGTCCTTTTTTATACTCCTTGTCAGGGAAGTGGGACTGATACGGATTAGCTAGTGACATGTCGTTTACGTTGTCACTCTTTCATGGTGATATTTGTTTTCCAAAGTTATTCTCTCCAGGCTGAATTTCGTAGCATTGTGCTTCGAAAGCTTACTGAGTAATATTACATACTTCCAAGAGTTGAAATTAAGATCACCTGAGTTTTCCGGGGTGCTTTATATTAGTACGTTAGTCGTCCGAAGAACTCAGACGCACTATAAGGTCGAGCACAGCATCTTCAAGCCTGAAGGGGGAAATTTCTGACACTTCTCCTCCAGACACATCCTTCTTGCAATAAAATACTTGCTGGTAATTCACTCAATAAGTGATACTCGATGCGTTCCATAAATTTGATTGAGAGGGGTGATTTAAAAGTGCCTTTTATATCACAATGTTGCTCCAACAAAAATGGACGAAGGAGACACAGTGTTTTGTTTTAGTGATTGATTTGGGCCTTCTAAGGACCGTGTTAGTAGTATATCAGCTTCCTTGTTCTATTTTACAGCTCTTGTATACACACCTGTGCATTTCGTTATTTTTGTTATTCTGCCAGTTTTGTTAAAATCTTGCGAATTATCTCATGAGCTCACTATATCTCGTGCATATGTCCTCTGTGGTAAATTGTATTCTCGTATTATCATGGACGGTCTTGCATTTATTTCTGTCTGGGTCATTTTTACATCTATACTAAACGTTTTACTGACAATTCCGGAAGGCTCATTTGTATCGCTCTGTCTATTACTATCCCATAAAGCGTACTAGAATCGCAAGTAACTAATAATCACAGTAGTTCAACACCATTGCATCTGCCCCATATTGTAACATCATTCGCAGATTAGGTATTAGCCCTCTTCCGACTGGCCGATTGGCAGTACGAGAAACGGTCTATGAGGGTGGGTGATGTGCTCAGCGAGGCGCCAGTCCCTCCCGTCGTTATTACCAGTACATCAAGCCCGATGATGCCGCCGCTTCTACACTTCATCTGTTCCTCATTTGGTCTCACAATACTGAGGGAACGTGTAAGGTGTCAGGCAAATCCAACAATTTCCATGAAAACCCTGACATGATAAGGAAATCCAGCAGTATGTCACATAGCTCCGAATAAATCGTGACATTAAATTAACCAAAGTGATACGATTAACGAGTGAGCAAATGGAATATCACAGACTAACACATGAAAGCCTAAATGCATGTCATACCTTCCCACCATGAAACAGACGCAGTTTCGAGGGGAGAAACGAGAGCAGAAGCCGAGAGCCGAACAGTGTTAAGCTAGAAGGCCCTACGATAAGGGACGGACACCCACGTTCAAGCCAACCGCCAGGACCACCCCACAGCACATGTTAAAAGATAGAGCCTTCCAGAAGAACAGTATAGATCTTACGATAACACTAAAAGGGCCACACCAGCTGCAAGTTTTAGCGTGAGACTTTTTCGCGTCTCTGTTACGTTGCAAACGTTAAAAACATTGCCCCACCACGAAAAGTATAATGTTTCTCATTGGCTAGACAGAATTTTTGTAGGCGGAGCTTAAGGTTAACATTGAGACCCTGACTTTCAAATGAAAACACAGCCAGATAGTTTTTTTTTATAAACAAACT
The DNA here is from genome assembly GCF_023897955.1 of Schistocerca gregaria. Classification (NCBI taxonomy): domain Eukaryota; kingdom Metazoa; phylum Arthropoda; class Insecta; order Orthoptera; family Acrididae; genus Schistocerca; species Schistocerca gregaria. The sequence continues at coordinate 348,661,343 of NC_064922.1, read as the reverse complement.
TCGGTAAATTGTAGTAAGGAGAAGTTAGGAGCTGATTTGCATCCGAGACGGCGTGCTGTATGGAGCTGCGCCGCCTGCCGCCCCCTGACGCTGCCTAACCAACGACAAGGTAATGAATGCACGCGATGCTGCATAACAGCGCATAAAGCTTCACTCAGAACTGCAGAAGTCTCATCCGTTATACCCCCGATTTACGTGATACTAGTGTCGATCGTCAATTAAATCTCATGGTGTTCACATTTGCTACTTGAAGTAAAAATCTGAAACGCGATGATTTTTCTGTTATATAATTATTGAGAAGCAACATCAGCCACTGTAATTTACGACAAGTTAGGTAAGTAATTAAAGATAACTGAGGGTCACTGTAGACCATTTTGATCGTTTTCTCTTTCGTGAAACTTAATTTAAACCTAGATTATAGATGTGATATGGCATAGGTCACCCTCTGATCCATTGTAGAACTTGGAAACCCATTCAGGGAATATTCGTTCACATTTTTGTTGAACGCAGTTGGTTTTTAACATCCTGTATTAAAACATTTCCTTTTATCAATAGTGCAATTCATAAACAATGTTTTGTGAGTAGAATAAAATTTCCAATGGTAAACTTAACTGCTTTTTCGACGTTATTTTACCAGCTAACTAAAAATAGGAAAGCCTTGAACCACTTCCACTACATTTAGTATTAAGATTCTTTTACAGGGAGTGCAGTGGAGCTGACGCTGAAATCATTAAGTATTTGGTTATATCATGGCTAGTCTCACTGAACTCTTCTGAATTCTACATGTCATGTGTGGTCTGGTGTCTCCTTACCAGCAACAGGTCCCAGGTTCAAACCAGTCAATTCCCTAAAAAACACGCTCAGAGCGTCGTTGTGCGAAAGTGGCAGGGAGACACGACTTATAACAAACAGACACCACGCAGAATGTTAGAAACGCCGTTCCGGATGTCATACACCACAAGTATCCGAGGATGTACTGGGACTGCAAGCGAGTCTTTATGCACTGAAGGCAGCGATGCTGACGAGTCTGCTACGGAGGCAGTTCACACTTATTGTGTATGTATTACCTTATGCACGCTCCTTTTATTCAATTAAGAAATCACTTATCATTTTATCTGGACTCTACAGACCAGTGGAAAAATGTCTCTTTTAGTAAACGTACACTGTCTTTTCGCTAAAGATTTATATTTATCATCAGCTGTTGGCCCTTTAAGTAAAATATTAGTACAGGGTCGAAATTAAATTTACGATGAAAATACGACAGATAGAATTCAGTGCAAATTGCATTACGAATTCCTTTTTCTTAGTATTATCGGCTGATGGATACTTTCTAGCAGTGACCTTAATTTTTAATTTTTAAGTGGAAACAGCAGTAAATATATTTTTTAGGAAATACCGGATGTGTATGTGATGACGTCAGCGTAATATCTGTATAGAAGGATTTGGTTAGAGCAGCATTTGCGTTGTTACGCTATGGGCTAGCTAATGACAACAATAGAAATGACTGACAGTGAATAACTATTTCCCATGGAACACGTCTTTTGTAAAAATGGACGTCGCGCAATAATAAATAGCAAATAAAGAACTTAATCCAATATAAAGATCAAAAATCTGATTCAGCGCCTGTGACACATAGGACGGCATTGACCAAAAAAGACGTAATAGAAAAAAACAGTCTTTACAATTTCAGCCCGTAGTATTTTATAATCGGCCAACCATAATAACACAGAGCAATAAATGAACGAAACCATAATAGGATCTACCTTTAGTAACACGAGCCTACGGACAAGAAACACGAAAATTGAAACTAGAAGACTTGTAGCTATATACAGTAGTTGAACCCGTCTCAGTTTGATTACGAAATACAATACAGAACTTTCTCTTTTACATGGCTGAACATGCTCTCAGCTTCAACATAAAATAGGAAAAGACATAATCCTTCTTAACTTTTGTGACCGTGTAGGCTGTTCGGCACCACAGCACACCCCGTTGCAAACAGAAACCTCCATCTCAGTTGCTAGCCACTAACGAATTCTTTGGTTTGGGTCCTTAGTAGCCTTGCAGTGCAGGAACTTTAAATTTGGCTCAAAGGTACCTCCCTCATTCTTCTGTAATGGAACTAAAGCATGACGTCCCGCAACGTCACCCTCGGCTTCGGTAACGCTTCAAATGGTAAGATGTCGACAAACGTGAAAAAAAAATGTCACAGGTAAGAAGTTGATGTGAGGTATAAGGCTGTATAATGACGTTACATTGACATCAACTTTCACCACAATTCTGCCCAACGTCACTGTGGGTGTGTTACACAATGGGAAGCTCTGTCAACCACCCTTACCAACGTTTCGCACCTCCTTTTGACACGTGTGCGTTGGAAGTCACAACCGCACTACCAAGCGTTGACATCACGCAGTTTTCTTATGGCGGGCCAAGGAAAAGTATTTGAAACACACCCCTACTCCGAATCTACACGAAAAGGTGTTGGTTGGAGCCGTAAAAGGCGTCGATGGTAGTACCCCTTTCCTTGAGGCATTGATTTCCTCGCATTTCGAGGTCGAAATCATCAGTTGACAGTGGGATGAGAAACAGGTTGACGCTCTTGACGACCTTTGACACTGCTAACACCCTCCCTCCCTCCCTCCCTCCCTCCCTCCCTCGGACGATTCGCTATTCCGCTAAAGACATCGTGAGCCTCCAACCTCGTTGAGTTTGACCGCAGCGTTTCTTTTTTCTGGAGTGCAAGGTGGAATCACCAGGGAGTGTTCAAAAACATTCATCAAAATTTGAACGTGATCCGAAACAGCAAAAGTTGTTTATGCTTTTTCGCCACACAATTTGTGCCTCCTTGTGACGCCATCATTGCGGGGGGGTGAGGGGGGGGGGGGAGGGGTGAGGATGTGACATTGACACATGCGCGAATGTGGGAGTGCAAAGAGTCCCTCCAAGAAGATCCACCATTTCGGGAACATCCTCAATGCCAAACGGGCACCTTCGTTGGATGCTTTAAAAATGTACCTTTCATTGCTTCCTAGGCCTCAGTGTGACACGCAACCATTACGACACCCTTGCGCTGAGTACTGCTATGTCACTAGACTAACGCCTCGTGCCCACATGCGAAAACTGAAGGGTCTGTGTGGTGTGTGTACTGCAAGACCATCAGTACACACACCATTAGATTATTTGACTGGTCGCTCTAACGAAGTAGGCGAGTGTCAGCAATATGTCTCGTGACTGATCGTGGCGTGTTTATCTTCTGCCGTTAGGTCAGACGATAGAAATGCCACTTGCACACTTAGAGTAGCATATTGACGGTTACCAACTTTAAACAGAACGTGATTAATTTTCGCACACATTTATTAAAATAATAACAAGCATAAAAATTACTTAACTTGGTTCTGGATGCTATTTACAATTGGCAATCTGAAGTTCCTTTGGTATTGGTACGCTAATTTTATTCTCACATATCTCTGATACTTGACAAAAGTGTCTATACATTTATCTTCATGGCTATGTACAGGAATATGGTAATCTTATTAGGCGCACACTGAAACTTGACTATAGACTAGTACAGACAAATGTAGAACTCATGCAGACTGGAGGAGACAAATGCAGACTGACTAATCAGAGGTCTGTACACTTGTTATAATACCTCACACATTCATGTATCACTGCGCGAGTGTGATCTGCGAGGAGCAAAGGTTCTACGTTAGCAGCACTCTCATTGGCTACGTTACATATTAATACGTGGATCGGCGGAAGCAGAATTTGGTCCATCTCTAAGGCAGCGCCATCTCGTAGTGCGGAGACGGACGAGTGCTGCACCTACGCTGTTGTGCTTAGTGGAGCCCATTGTAGTGGGAAAGTTGTGTACGCTCTGACTACGCGGAACTATGTACACAACAGTCTCGATGGTGTCACACCAGCTCCTAGGTATCAGTAACTGGGCGCCTCTTTACAGGAACAAAGATTTGGTGGTGAGATGAGAGCGTTGACGGTTTGGAGAAGGGGGGCGGGGTTGGCTCTTAGACGGACCCTTTGCCGCTATAGTCATGCATGTCCCCGTATCGCAACTCCTGCGCTCTAGTCACAGGAGGGCGCGTAACATGAGGGTTGCAAAAGCATAAACGCCCTTTGCTGCTCCATTTCGCATTCAAATTTCGGCAAGTAGTTTCGTTCGGCCGCTAGTAGCTACACAGTGTACACCATGTGTAAAATCTCAGTCACGCTATTCTCCAACTGTGCGCGATAATGTTCGTCGGGGTCATCGTCATTAGAGAACGGTTGAATCGTCCGTATCAAGAATGCCGTCCTATTGCTCATCGTAATGCGAGCCGTCGCTTTCGACTGCGAAATGTGTGGGAGCAAACGCCCCAAGGGAAGGGGTTGTTTTATTGATACCCTTTACGATAGCCTAAGAATGTTTTCGTGTCAATACTGACCGGCGATGTGTCTGAAATATTTTTCTCGGTAACCTTTAAGAAAACTGCACTATTTCAACGCTGTAATTCCCAGTTCCGACCTGTATCACAGCGGCGTCGGCAGAAGGAGTGAGGCCGGCCGCTGTGGCCGTGCAGATCTAGGCGCTTCAGTCGGAAACCGCGTGACCGCTACGGCCACAGGTTCGATTCCTGCCTCGGGCATGGATGTGTGTGATGTCCTTAGGTTAGTTAGGTTTAAGTAGTTCTAAGTTCTAGGGGACTCATGACCTCAGATGTTAAGTCGCATTAGTGCTCAGAGGCATTTGAACCATTTTGAACAGAAGCAGTGAAACGTGTGTAAGAAGAGGTGTGACGACTTTCCCATCGTGTGACACTTCCACGGTAGTGTTGGGCACAACTGTGGTTTTAATCTGAACCAGGTGTCTGATGATGGCTAACGCCGAAACGCCTTAAATGGATTTCTAGTTTTCTTTGCGTCACAGTTTCTTCATCTGCGAACAATTCAGCAAACTGCAGACTACGTAAAGTATTCTCCGTCCTTGGTGCCTTTATGGCTCACCTATGTTATCATTAACATAAATCACATGAAATCGTACGCCCTGTCGTTTTTTCAGGTCTGTCGCCAGCTTGTTTGAAGGGTCGCCGGGCCTGAGGGTGTCGCCGCAGGGAGTCACGCTTTTGCACCATTACAGAAGAAGATGGTTGCCACCTTTGAGCCAAATATCAAATTTCTGCATCTCATTGATAGGCAATTATGGAGTTTTGAGTATGTGACCCTTCGACGGTGTTGCGCAGTGTAATTTTGAACAGTACTGTCTCGCGTAACAATTTGGCATGTTTCGTCTTAATTATCAGGTACTTGTATATAAGTTCGTTGGCCTCGCTGCTGGTGTTGGTCTCCATCGAAGGCCAGACGTAATCTGCTAACACATTCTAAAATTAGTACTGCAGGATTTACAGAACTACTTTCGGAGTGGTTGGCATACAAAGTTTCTGTCTTCATTTAGACAATATATTATTTAAAAGACGATCTTAAACAGATAACAGCCTTGCTAATATTTTAAAACAAATTTTTGTGAACGACGTAAATTTCCCACGGTTAAAAGGAAAAAAAATATTACAGCCATTAAGTCGGTGGTATCTTACTAATTATGGAACATAATAGGTTAACGCATTTTCACAAGCAAAAGTTAACGTGCACCCAAATACGACCTTTACTACGTAGATGGAAAAGTACCACCTAGACCTTACAAAAAGAAAATTAACAACAAATTTCGGTTTTCGAGTTTCAGGTAACATACACGCACAGATCTTATCAATCCCAATTCCTTCCGTCTACCACGGTGCAGAAGAGCCTTTTTCAAAATCAGTTATTCAACATCTCTTTCGTATACCGTTGGCTTACAGTGAACTGTGTAGACAAGGCAGTATTTTAAAGCAAACTGCCGTAGGTTAAAGAAAAAGTACATAAAAAGCATATTCACCCTCTTAATGGAGGTAATAAAGAAAGAACGAAAAGCGTTCCAGTGTAATGTCTCGGTAATTTGTCCGAGAAAGAAATATGTTTTGGAAAATTTAATATTAAATGTGGTTTCTAAGTTTACTGCACACTTAAGTTCCTGGTAAAACGGGTTGAGAACCGCACATGACAAATCTTATGGCCCTCAGGTGTATACTATTGACTGTACTAATGCCCTGCCCTGTGGCAGCATTTAGTAGAGACTGAGCATAATAAAGACCATTACGAACAGTATTCGTCTACTCCACTGAGTTCCAAAAGGCCAGCTCTCAATTTGTTGGAGGGGTTAGAAGTTTACAAGAGCACGAAGCAAGAGTCAGAAAGAGTGCTCAGTGGAGAAAGCGATTACGGCTGAGTGCCTACTTCACTTCGTTTGTCAATGCCCTACATTAATCATTTAACGCCGCTATTAAAATTACCTTCCAGAGTCGTCGCCCCTCGCATAGAACACTTCACGCATGTGCGTTATTTTGTTACGCTACTCATGTCATTCTCCTTACTGATTGTCTCCTCCTTTATAAAAGTATTTTATGGGCAGTTGAACATTAATTAACTGACACAAAGCTTTCTGATAATTTTCTAAACGCGACGTGGCGCGAGACGGAGAAGTCATTCTGCTGTTGTGTTCCATTGGACTTAGTTGCCTACGCCGCATTCAAAAGAGTACGGAAACACAAGTCACTGATTACATACTCCGTACTAGCTTTCGTTCGTTCGTTTGGTTGTTTTTGTCTTTAATTTATAATTTTATGTAATTTTGGTAGCTCCATACACCTTATAGATCGGTATGTTTTTGTTGTTGTCCGAAGTTACAGGTATAGCTTTCAGCATCACATGTAGTCACTCACCAATTTCCTTTTTAATAATTATAAAAACTGCATTTATATATCTTTAGATGCACGTCATTTTATTAATGTTACGTATTATAACATATTTTAGTTCCAGCATGCTTTTTTACATTAGTGTAAGATTTTTACTTAACTGTACACACTGAAATTGGTCAAGTATGTTTAACGTAATGACACCTGGGGAGTTACATTACAAACATGAATTTTGTGTCGCAGCTACATCCCAGTTTGGCGTGAACAATACGAACGTACATGTAATGTTTCTGTCGGCAATGTAGCCTGGTTGACACTATAGCATCCATAGGAAGATACCAAGCTGATTCTCTTTATATCTATTGAGATGCAACCCTGGCTTCATCATATTAGGCTAATATAAGACGTCGACTGTTTTAATCGAGTATGTTTCGTCACATTTTCCTGCTCATCTTTTCTATATACGGGGTGGTCCATTGATAGTGACCAGGCCAGATATCTCACGGAATAAGCATCAAACGAAAAAACTGCAAAGAACGAAACTCGTTTAGCTTGAAGGGGGAAAACAGATGGCGCTATGGTTGGCCCGCTAGATGGTGCTGCCGTAGGTCAAACAGATATCAACTGTGTTTTTTTTTTTTTTTTTAAACAGAACCCATATTTTATTACATATTCGTATAGTACGTAAAGAAATATGCATGTATTAGTTGGACCACTTTTTTCGTATTGTGATAAAAGGCGCTATAATAATCACAAACGTATAAGTACGTGGTATCACGTAACATTCCGCCAGTGCGGGCGGTATCTGCTTCGTAATACATTACCCGTGTTAAAATGGAGCGTTTGCAAATTGCGGAAAAGGTCGATATCGTGTTGATGTATGGCTGTTCTGATCGAAATGCCCAACGGGCAAGTGCTATGTAGGCTGCTCGGTATCTTGGACAACATCATCCAAGTGTTCGGATCGTTCACGGATAGTTACGTTATTTAAGGAAACAGGAAGTGGTCAGCCTCATGTGAAACGTCAACCACGACCTAAAACAAATGATGATGCCCAAGTAGGTGTTTTAGCTGCTGTCGTGTCTAATCCGCAAGTCACTAGCAGACAAATTGCCCGAGAATCTGGAAAAACAAGAAACATCGGTGTTGAGAAGGATCGATTGCACCCGTACCATATTTCTGTGCACCAGGAATTGCATGGCGACGACTTTGAACGTCGTGTACAGTTCTGCCATTGGAAACAAGGGAAATTACTGGACGATGACAAGTTTCTTGCATGCGTTTTATTTGGTGACGAAGCGTCATTCACGAATAGCGGTAACGTAAACGGGCATAATATGCACTACTGGGCAACGTAAAATCCACGATTGCAGCGACAAGTGGAACATCAGCGACATTGGCGGGTTAATGTATGGTGCGGCATTATGGGAGGAAGGATTATTGGCTCCCATTTTATCGATGGCAATCTAAATGTTCCAATGTATGCTGATTTCCTATGTAGTGTTCTACCGATGTCACTACAAGATGTTTCACTGCATGACAGAATGGCAATGTACTTCCAACATGAAGAATGTCCGGCAGATAGTTCGCGTGCCGTTCAAGCGGTATTGTATAGCATATTTCATGACAGGTGGATTGGTTGGCGAAGCACCATACAATGGCCCTCACATTCACCGAATCTGACGTCTCCGGATTTCTTTGTGTGGGGAAAGTTGAAGGATATTTGCTATCGTGTCCACCGACAACGTCTGACAACATGCGCCAGCCAATTGTCAATGCATATGCGAACACTACGTGAGCGAACTATTCGCTGTTGAGAGGAATGACGTTACACGTATTGCCAAATGCACTGAGGCTGACGGACATTATTTTGGGCATTTCTTGCATTAATGTGGTATTTACAGGCAATCACGCTGTAACAGCATGCTTTCTCAGAAATGTTAAGTTCACAAAGGAACCTGTATCACATTGGAACATCCGAAATAAAATGTTCAAATTTATTACGTTCTGTATTTTAGTTAAAAGACCTACCTGTTACCAACTGTTCGTCTAAAATTGTAAGTCAAATGATTGTGACTATTACAGCGCCATCTATCAGAAAGCAAATAAAGTGGTCCAACTAAAGCATTCATATATCTTTACGTACTACACGAATATGTAATTAAAATTGGGGTTCCTATTTTTCAAAAAACGCATTTGATATTCTTTTCACCTATGGCAGCGACATCTAGCGGGCCAACCCTAGCGCAACCTGGTTTCCCCCTTCAAGGTAGACAAGTTTCGTTCTTTGTAGTTTTTTCGTTTGACGCTTATTTCGTGCGATATTTGGCCCGGTCATGATCAATGGACACCCTGTGTGTAAGAAATTGTTCTTTCTTCATTGTTTCTTGATTTATTATTTACAAGAAGAAAATTCTCTAGGAGCTGTATTGGTTTCGCTCTTTCTTGATACATCTGAAGATGATCATTATAGATTGCTATCGATAGTTTCGCGACAGTTACTTGCGATCGTATGCTTGAACTAAGAAACTGACTCTTCTGTTTGCAGAATGTATTTGATCCAATTTTTAGAATGGTATGTATAACGCCATCTACAACCCTGGAAATTTTTAAGTAGTTGTTTGACGTATAAGTGACTCCCTTTGAGATGATACGTAAATTAGGTTGTTGCTTTTAGTATAACTGAAAATAGCTACGAATAACTTTTTTCTTGCGTAGAAGTAGGAAAAACATCAATAGAAAGAGTATACAATGAGAAAATGTTGAGGGAGGAGCGGAAAATGGAAATATTTGGTCCTAAGGCAATGCAATTAATAGTATGGATATGGGATGAGACTAAACATTGTAAGTAGGCTGTTTAGGTTTTTTTATATTGGTAACGCCACATAGCACTCTGTATGAAAATCACTGGCTGTGCTGTGTGCAGTCTGTGGCTGGTTGGCATTGTTGTAATACTCGCCATTGTAATGTTGGGCAGGTGGATGTTAAGAGCACGTAGCGTTGCGCAGTTGGAAGTGAGCAGCCAGCAGTGGTGGATGTTGGGAGAGAGATGGCGGAGTTTTGAAATTTGTAAGACTGGATGTCATGAACTGCTATATACATTATGACTTTTGAACACTATTGAGTTAAATACATTGTCTGTTCTCTATCAAAATCTTTCATTTGCTAAGTATGCCTATCAGTAGTTAGTGCCTCCCGTAGCTTGAATCTTTTAGTTAGATGGCAGTAGTGGCGCCCGCTGTATTGCAGTAGTTGGAGTAACGAAGATTTTTGTGAGGTAAGTGATTTGTGAAACGTATAGGTTAATGTTAGTCAGGGCGATTCTCTTGTAGGGATTACTGAAAGTCAGATTGCGTTGCACTAAAAAAAATATTGTGTGTCAGTTTAAGCACAGTCTTGTATAATTTTTCTAAGAGGACGTTTCATATGGCGACCCTGCCAGGATTCGAATCTGGAATGAGGTAAGTGATTTGTGAAACGTATTGGTTAAGGGCCATTCTTTTGTAGGGATTATTGAAAGTCAGATTGCGTTGCGCTAAAAAAATTGTGTGTCAGTTTAAGCACAGTCTTGTATAAATTTTTCTAAGGGGACGATTCAACATGACAACGACAAAAGCGATGAGAATTAACAGAAAACAGAATTACGAGAAAATTAACATCAAATTGGTGATTGGGAAGTAGATGATCTAAAGGAATTCTGCTACCTCGTTATAACCCGTGACAAACGAAGCCAGAGGATATAAAAAGCAGGCTGTCGCAGACAAACAGAGCGCTCCTCGCCAAGAGAAGTCTACTCGTGTCAAACACAGGCCTTAGTTTGAGGAAGAAATTTCTAAGTATGTACGTCTGGAGCATAGGATTGTATGGCAGTGATTATGGACAGTGGAAAAACTAGAACAGAAGATAATCGAAGCATTTGAGTTATGGTGCTACACAAGAATGTTAGAAATTTGTTGGACTGATAAGGTAAGGAATGAGGAGGCTCTACGCAGAATCGGCAAAGAAGGAAACATCCGGAAAACACTGAAATAAGGAGAGTATGACAGGACATTCTTTCGTTGATGGTGACAGGAGGTCATGGAAGGGCAGACCCCAGGTTCAACATCACTAGAATTTTCCTTTACAATGGATTGAAGCTAAAAGCCAGTTAACAACATCCAATAATCACAGGGCGCCAGAAGGGCTTAAGAATTTGCTTTGAAATTTATCCGCTTTTCTTAGAAAAAAAAGTAGAATATCAACATCAACAATGACGCAGTGTCAGAAAAAATTTACAAGAAGATTAAAATCAATAATCACCAAGCATCAGAAGTCTTAAAAGCTGCCTTGAAATTTTTAAGTATTATAACAAGTTGAAGCTCAATACAGAGCCCCAGAAGGCTTGGAAATATTCTCTTTAGTAAATTAAAAAAAAATCACTTCAACAGAAATAGATAAGACACATTACAATTTTTTCAAAACAATTTAAGAGACTAAATGCCCTGTTTCAAAACAACTGGGCCACGGTCGTGACTGCCAGGAATAGAATAAATGTAAAAACGGTTACAGAAAGCTTAAACGTTTGTTAAATTGACGACAATTCGAAACGATATACCTACGTATGTGGTGAAACAAACATGCAATAGAGTCTCAGTTCGTGGGATTTAGTAACGTCTGATGGTTTTAAACCTTCCTATTTGCACAACTTTGCGACTTGATTACGGGAGGGGAAGGCAGGCAAAGGAAATTAAGAAAATCCTCAGAACAGAGAGTCGCAGTAAGTATAATAACTTGAGTGACCGACGACCAGCAACTGAAAGTCGGCTCGGAAATGTTGTCACAATGAAGTCACAGTACCAGCCTCCACCTGGAACCGGGTCAGCTTCCTCTCCCGTCACACTGGAGCAGTTTGTTGGTCAGTTGAGCAACCAGGAGCTGGGTCAGTATAAAATATGGCTAACTCACCCAGCCTGCAAAACTGACAATCTGATATTAATGTTAGATTAGTTTAAACAGTTTTCTTTTTGTTTCCAGTTTTGTGACTGTTTTGATGCGGCCCGCCACGAATTCCTCTCCTGTGCCAACCTCTTCATCTCGGAGTAGCACTTGCAACCCACGTCCTCAATTATTTGCTGGATGTGTGGAACACGTGAATAATTCAGCACTTGAAACTTCTTTAAATTTGTTCCCTTTTTCTACTCCTTTTTTTTTAAAAAATAAAAGGCGAACACCAAAATAAGATTATAATCCTTCGCCCAAGAAATAATCGAAGATAACTGCAATAAAACTACTATCGGTCCCCAGAACACTCAACAAGTTGCCTTCACAAATTCAGTACTCAGACAGCGCTAGGACTGACTGATCATTCAAAAACATCATTAAATAAAAATACTGCACCTTACCAATATAGCGTATTCATCAACAGTCCATAGTGACCACTATATGCAGTCATCTCCTTGTGTGATAGGGCTAATAGACACCCCATTGAATGGCCACTGTGATTCAATTTTTAAAGAAATCGCTTAACAATTTGGAGCAATAATTACTCTCACTCTCCCACTAGGTCTCCTACTGGTTGGACCCCATCACTGATCAACCTAGAAACAGTATCACAAGCAACTCAAATAATACAAAAACCAGTCACTGTTCTGCAACTGGAACGAATTTCATGTTATCAGGGGGCACGCAGAATCTAGAATTGGCCAAAACACCCAGTACACATCCTGCTTAGACGACCCACCGACCAACCAATGGTCATTTCCTATGGAATCACAGGCAAAGGAAAAGAATGCAAGTGACTCGTCAACTGACAGCTTGCCACTATGAGGTCACTTTGGTAGACAGCAACACAATAGACGGCGGTGGCAACACACTTTCGATGAAGAACCAATAGCCATCAGTTTCTCACAGAACGGAGCCTTTGGTCACTTAATGCACAACTGACGTCCTGACTAATTTATCTCGGAGCTCCGGCGTCCTACCACCGCTGTCCAAAGGATACTCGCACGCCGTGAAGTGTCAGCCCACCAGCCGTGACGCAGCTCCAGCACCACAGGGCGACCAAAGGAGAAACCAAGCAGAGGAATTCGCCCATCAGACAAACTGATACGAGCCGACACTGGTCAACTTCCCCAACTGAAACAATAAATTCCCCCTCCCCCCACACACCTTATACCTGACAGGGGAGTGGGAGAACGGAGGGGCTCTACCTGGCTTGTTTAGTTGTGCCTGATGTGTACCAGAGAGGTCCGTTAGCTAGACTATAGATTAAAAGGTTAACAGGCCTCCAGCACACGGAGGACCTGATAATGTCCTAGAAAATTTAGTGTAAGCTTCCCAGAAATACCTGCATCGTTAACGCCCGCAGAGCCGAAATTACGGACAATTCTATACCCAACTTTCACATGAGTGAGCTGCCTCTCTGATTATATCGCTTGCCTTGTCCGTTTGAACCAATTGGATATTTTGCCTAGCCCTAGCCCAGTACATCTGAAAAACCTCTAGAGTGATCTTTTGTAGCCTAAGGTCTTTAATGTTCCACAAACTGGACAAGGGACAATTGAGTGGTTAAGCAAACATTAGTTAAGTGGGACTGGCATTCATAGCTTCATGTTGGGCAGTATTACAAGTCAGGTTGATCCATAGGAACGATGCATCCCACTTGGTACAGATCTTAGCATGATAGATGATGAGAGTGGCCTGAAGTTTTCTACTTACTCTCTCAGCAAACGAGGCCCGATAATAGTAGAGTGTTGTAATATGTCTAATGGCATTTTGAGACACATGCGCTTAAACTCCTGTGAAGTAAAAGCTGGGGCACTGTCGCTGACTAAGACCCAGGGCAGACGAAATGTAGAAAACGTCTTAGAAAGATAGTAGATTCAACTGCGGCTGTGATACCCCTATTACGAATAAGCCAGCTGAACCGGTAAAAGCCTTAGTATGGAGAAGGAGCATAAGTAATATATGAATAACTTGAGGTCTCTTCGTCTGTAGGACGCCCTTGGGTGAGTTGTGATTAGGCTTTTCCATTTTACGTAGACCGCAGTCCCCCACTAATCATAGCACATTCTTACTCAGCCCATTGTTTCGTCTTAGCAGTGATCTTGAGAAACCCTAAATGGCTCCCAAGCAAGGCGTCATAAAAATAACAAAACATGCACGGGACAAGTTCTACAGGCAAACAGAGTCTTGGCTCAGTTGGTTTTCTAATCTGACGACACAAAATTGCCTTAATCAACAAGTACCCCAGCACCTGCTTCCTAGTAGTGCCCAGCTGGAGGTCCCAGTCCTGCTTAACGTCATCATGAAAGAGCTCCGTCATCTCAGTTAAAATGGCACCAGCCGATTCGTTGTATGCTTTGTCACACTCGGTTATCACCCTGCCGTCCTCCTGAAACATGCGGCTAAGTGCATTGGCCACGTGGTTTGTCACCCCTCTCATACGCAGCATCTGGAAGTGGAATGCGGACTTGCGCACCTCCATCTAGCAGTTCTGACAGTTTCCTTGGGACATGCCCGAACTAGGCTTAACGCCTGAGTGTTTTGAGATCTATCTCTCCATGCTCCAGGTAGAATTTTAATTTTTATAGTGCAGAGCCTCACACTCGTAAATGGAGTGTTGTTATTTAGCCTGTGTCCGGCTTCTAGTAACGTAGGCGACAGCTCGCCTCTCTCGAGAACATTACTGCGGTCGAGCAGCGGCATTATCAGCATTGGAGTCATCGGTCTGGACTATAAACGCCTTTTGAAGGCCAAGACTGGAGGTTTACTCAAGGCAGTTTTAAAAGGCCTCAAAGGAAGACTGCTGACGTTCTCTCCAAACGAAAGCCTCTTCTTTTCGACGTAAGCTACTCGTATTAAGAGGGGCGGCTAGCTGGGCGAAATTTGGAGAACATTTACGGACATAATTGGCTATGACAATAAATGGAGCTATTCCCCTCTTATTTCTGCGAAGGGGGGGGGGGGGGGGGGGGGAGAGGTAGGTTGGAGGTGCGCTCTGTTCTGATCCCGTCCTCTGAAACATGATGCCCCAGGAAGGAGATCTGACGTCTATACATCCGCAAACAAATCAGGGAATGATATCTATGGCACCAGAGGGTAAAAACTGTAGGAGAGAAAGAGAGTTATCTGAGGATGCTGAGTGCAAGTGCTGCTCTGAGGTGAAGAGGTTATCGCAGGAGAGGAATTTGTGGCAGGCCGCATCAAACCAGACAGAAGAGTGATGAGAGATTTATACTTGCTGTTACGAGGGGCATGTGGCAGTGGCGAGGAAGAGAATTAGGCAAGTGGGAATGACGACCGCTCCTCGCAGTATCACCCCGCACGCAGCTGTCGGAGGATCCTCCGGCAGCAGTGGCAGACCGAACTAATGCTGCGATCCAGTTCATGCGGATGTCTCTCTTAGTGCTATACGCAAATAAAGTGATAGTGACCTTGAGGTACTACCAATAATACTGGTCTTTTCCGCAGACTTGAAGTAATTTTGGATAAAGTCTTATCGCTTCCTTATCTACCTGCATTAGACCTTTTATGTCGAGATTGCACAAGCTTCCATCCTCCCTTTCACATAAGTTAAAGCAATTACCGAGACATGACGATGGACGCTATGTACGGATGCCATGAACATTTGGATGAAATTCATACTGATGATAAAAGACCTCAGACTAGTTTCAGAGGACATTCTTTTCCTGATATAAATATTTAGTTTTATGTTTTCTTAAGAATCTTACATTTTATGAAGCAACAAATAAACACAACTGGTGTACTTGAAGACTGCCAATCTCAGAACATGCGTTAAGACCCTAGGATCAAAATGATTTGGTCAGCCGCGTGGGATTAGCCGAGCGGTCTCAAGCGTTGCAGTCATGGACTGTGCGGCTGGTCTCGGCGGAGGTTAGAGTCCTCCCTCGGGCATGGCTGTGTGTGTTTGTCCTTAGGATAATTTAGGTTAAGTAATGTGTAAGCTTAGGGACTGATGACCTTAGCAGTTAAGTCCCATAAGATTTCACACACATTTGGTCATTTGCTTGCACACGATGTTGATCAGAAGTGTGTGATTGCTCTTTTGCTAGTACTACATCTGACCATTTCACGGTTAAATTGACGGGCCCTTAAATGTAAACGTAGGCTTGACTGTGAGTGATCCTCATTGATAAATCATCGCCTTCCTTTGTATCTCAGTACGCATCTGACCGGCTTGGCGGCTGCTTGCCACGAATCCCCCTCTTGTGGCAACATGTGGGAGTAGCAGTTGCACACTACAGCCTCAGTTATTTGTTTTATATATTCCAATTTCGGTCTTCCCTACTGTTTTTACCCTATGCATTTTCCCTAAGAAGCATTGATGTTAGTCCTTTATGACCCATGTCCCTTCTTCCATATGACCTACACCTTGCCTATTCTGTGGAGAACGTCGTCTTTTCTCATCTCATCTCATCTATTCATCTAATTTTCAACATTTTCTGTATCGCCACGTATCAACGCTTCTGATCTCTCCTGTTCCAGTTTACTTACTCGTCGTGATTTACTTCCATACAGTGCTGTGCTCCAAACGCTTACATTCAGAAATTTCTTCCTTACCTTATGTCCTTCATTTGACCAGCAATTCTCTCTTGTACAGTAAAAGCCTGCTTTTTACGTCCCATTTTCTACACCTGTCAATATTCCATGGTACTCGAAATCCTTCACTTCACTATTTCTTGGTCCCCAATTTTGATGTTAAGTTCATCGCTGCTCTCTTTTCTGATACCCCTGATTACTTTTGTCTTTCATCAGTTTACTGTCAGTCCATACTGTATGCTCATATGATTGTCTTTCCATCCATCAGGTCTTGTAAATCTTCCTCATTGTCGATTATTTATTTATTTATTTATTTTGAGTCATCAGTCTTCTGACTGGAAGCAGCCCGCCTCGAATTCCTCTCATGCGCCAAACTCTTCATCTTTACTTGCAAACTACATCCTCAATTATTTGCTGGACGTATTCCTAACTCTGTCTTCCTCTACAGATTTTCACCTCTACAGCTTTCTCTAGTACCATGGAAGTTATTCCTTGATGTCTTAACAGATGTCCTATCATCCTCCCCCTTCTCCTTGTCAGTGTGCCTCATATGCTCCTTTCCTCTGCGATTCTGTACAGAACCTCCTCATTACTTACCTTATCAGTCCATTCGTATGTAGCTCATCACAACTGCTTCGATTCCCTTCTGTTACGGTTTTCCCACAGTCCATATTTCACTACCATACAATGCTGTGCTCCAAATGAGCATTCTGAGAAATTTCTTCCTCAAACTAAGGTATTTGTTTGATACTTGCAGACTAACATTGCCAGAAATACCCTTTTTGCTAGTTCTAGACCCCTTTTGACGTCTTACTTGTTCTGTCCGTCATATATTATTTTGCTGCCTAGGTAGTAAAATTCCTTAACTTCATCTGCTTAGTGTCCACCAACCATGATGTTAAGTTTCTCGCTGTTCTCATTTCTGCTGCTTCTCATTACTTTCTTCGATTTACTCTCAATCCACATTCTGTACTCATTACATTGTTCATTCCATTTAGCGTATCATGTAATTCATCTTCACTTTCACTCATGATAACATTGTCATCAGCGAATCGTACCATTGATACCCTTTCACCTTGAATTTTAATCCCACTCATTAATCATTCTTTTATTTCCATCATTACTTCTTCGATGCACGGATTGAAAAGTAGGAGCGAAAGACTAAGTTCCTGTGTTACGCTCTTTTTAATTCGAGCGCTTCGGTTGTGGTCGCCTGCTAATTATTTCGTCTTCGTTCTTGTACGTATTGTATATTACCCCAGTCTACCCATAGCTTATCCCTTTTTTCTCAGAACCTCGCACGTCTTGCGCCGTTTTACATTGTGAAACGCTTGTTCCAGGTTGACAAATCCTACGAACATGTCTTGATTTTCCTTTAGTCTTGCTTTCATTATCAATCGCAACACCAGAATTGGCTCTCTGGTGCCTAAACCTTTCGTTTAGTCGGACTGATTGTCATCTAACACATCCTCAGTTTTCTTTTATATTCATGTCAACAACTTAAATGAATGTGCGTTTCAGCTATTAGTGCGATAATTCTCGCACTTGTCAGCTCTTGCAGTCTTTGGAACTGTGTGGATGATATTTTATTCAAAGTCAGGTGGTCTGTTTCAAGACTCTATGTTCCAGCGTGAATAGTAGTTTTTTTACCACTTTCTCCAATAATTTTAGAAATTTTGGTGGAATGTTATCTATCAGTTCTGACTTATTAGACTTTCAGTCCTCCAAAGATCTCTTAAATTCACTCTAAATATCTTCTAAATCGACTCCTGTATTTTCTTCTAACACGTCACACAAATCTTCCCCCTCATTCCACCTGCGAACGGCTGAAAGCAAGGGGAAACTACAGCCGTAATTTTTCCCGAGGACATGCAGCTTTACTGTATGATTAAATGATGATGGCATCCTCTTGGGTAAAATATTCCGGAGGTAAAATAGTCCCCCATTCGGATCTCCGGGCGGGGACTACTCAGGAGGATGTTGTTATCAGGAGAAAGAAAACTGGCGTTCTACGGATCGGAGCGTGGAATGTCAGATCCCTTAATCGGGCAGGTAGGTTAGAAAATTTAAAAAGGGAAATGGATAGGTTAAAGTTAGATATAGTGGGAATTAGAGAAGTTCGGTGGCAGGAGGAACAAGACTTCTGGTCAGGTGATTACAGGGTTATAAACACAAAATCAAATAGGGGTAATGCAGGAGTAGGTTTAATAATGAATAGGAAAATAGGAATGCGGGTAAGCTACTACAAACAGCATAGTGAACGCATTATTGTGGCCAAGGTAGATACGAAGCCCACACCTACTACAGTAGTACAAGTTTATATGCCAACTAGCTCTGCAGATGATGAAGAAATTGAAGAAATGTACGATGAAATAAAAGAAATTATTCAGATAGTGAAGGGAGACGAAAATTTAATAGTAATGGGTGACTGGAATTCGAGTGTAGGAAAAGGGAGAGAAGGAAACATAGTAGGTGAATATGGATTGGGGCTATGAAATGAAAGAGGAAGCCGCCTAGTAGAATTTTGTACAGAGCACAACTTAATCATAGCTAACACTTGGTTTAAGAATCATGAAAGATGGTTGTATACGTGGAAGAACCCTGGAGATACTAAAAGGTATCAGATAGATTATATAATGGTAAGACAGAGATTTAGGAACCAGGTTTTAAGTTGTAAGACATTTCCAGGGGCAGATGTGGACTCTGACCACAATCTATTGGTTATGAACTGTAGATTAAAACTGAAGAAAATGCAAAAATGTGGGAAATTAAGGAGATGGGACCTGGATAAACTGAAAGAACCAGAGGTTGTACAGAGTTTCAGGGAGAGCATAAGGGAACAATTGACAGGAATAGGGGAAAGAAATACAGTAGAAGAAGAATGGGTAGCTCTGAGGGATGAAGTAGTGAAGGCAGCAGAGGATAAAGTAGGTAAAAAGACGAGGGCTGCTAGAAATCCTTGGGTAACAGAAGAAATATTGAATTTAATTGATGAAAGGAGAAAATATAAAAATGCAGTAAATGAAGCAGGCAAAAACGAATACAAACGTCTCAAAAATGTGATCGACAGGAAGTGCAAAATGGCTAAACAGGGATGGCTAGAGGACAAATGTAAGGATGTAGAGGCTTATCTCACTAGGGGTAAGATAGATACTGCCTACAGGAAAATTAAAGAGACCTTTGGAGAAAAGGGGACCACTTGTATGAATATTAAGAGCTCAGATGGAAACCCAGTTCTAACAAAAGAAGGGAAAGCAGAAAGGTGGAAGGAGTATATAGAGGGTCTATACAAGGGCGATGTACTTGAGGACAATATTATGGAGATGGAAGAGGATGTAGATGAAGACGAAATGGGAGATACGATACTGCGTGAAGAGTTTGACAGAGCACTGAAAGACCTGAGTCGAAACAAGGCCCCCGGAGTAGACAACATTCCATTAGAACTGCTGACGGCCTTGGGAGAGCCAGTCCTGACAAAACTCTACCAGCTGGTGAACAAGATGTATGAGACAGGCGAAATACCCTCAGACTTCAAGAAGAATATAATAATTCCAATCCCAAAGAAAGCAGGTGCTGACAGATGTGAAAATTACCGAACTATCAGTTTAATAAGTCACAGCTGCAAAATACTAACGCGAATTCTTTACAGACGAATGGAAAAACTGGTAGATGCAGACCTCGGGGAGGATCAGTTTGGATTCCGTCGAAATGTTGGAACACGTGAGGCAATACTGACCTTACGAGTTATCTTAGAAGCTAGATTAAGAAAAGGCAAACCTACGTTCCTAGCATTTGTAGACTTAGAGAAAGCTTTTGACAATGTTGACTGGAATACTCTTTTTCAAATTCTAAAGGTGGCAGGGGTAAAATACAGGGAGCGAAAGGCTATTTACAATTTGTACAGAAACCAGATGGCAGTCATAAGAGTCGAGGGGCATGAAAGGGAAGCAGTGGTTGGGAAAGGAGTGAGACAGTGTTGTAGCCTCTCCCCAATGTTATTCAATCTGTATATTGAGCAAGCAGTAAAGGAAACAAAAGAAAAATTTGGAGTAGGTATTAAAATTCATGGAGACGAAGTAAAAACTTTGAGGTTCGCCGATGACATTGTAATTCTGTCAGAGACGGCAAAGGACTTGGAAGAGCAGTTGAACGGAATGGACAGTGTCTTGAAAGGAGGATATAAGATGAACATCAACAAAAGCAAAACGAGGATAATGGAATGTAGTCCAATTAAATCGGGTGATGCTGAGGGAATTAGATTAGGAAATGAGACACTTAAAGTAGTAAAGGAGTTTTGCTATCTAGGAAGTAAAATAACTGATGATGGTCGAAGTAGAGAGGATATAAAAGGTAGACTGGCAATGGCAAGGAAAGCGTTTCTGAAGAAGAGAAATTTGTTAACATCGAATATAGATTTAAGTGTCAGGAAGTCATTTCTGAAAATATTTGTTTGGAGTGTAGCCATGTATGGAAGTGAAACATGGACGATAACTAGTTTGGACAAGAAGAGAATAGAAGCTTTCGAAATGTGGTGCTACAGAAGAATACTGAAGATAAGGTGGATAGATCACGTAACTAATGAGGAGGTATTGAATAGGATTGGGGAGAAGAGAAGTTTGTGGCAGAACTTGACTAGAAGAAGGGATCGGTTGGTAGGACATGTTTTGAGGCATCAAGGGATCACAAATTTAGCATTGGAGGGCAGTGTGGAGGGTAAAAATCGTAGAGGGAGACCGAGAGATGAGTACACTAAGCAGATTCAGAAGGATGTAGGTTGCAGTAGGTACTGGGAGATGAAGAAGCTTGCACAGGATAGAGTAGCATGGAGAGCTGCATCAAACCAGTCTCAGGACTGAAGACCACAACAACAACAACATTCCACCTGTCCTCTCTCTCTCTCCTCTGCAGTTTATTGTGGATTTACCGTTGTGCTCTTAATGTCTCCAGTCCTGCTTTTCCTTTCGCCGAAGGTTCTTATGACTTTCCTATGTGCTGCGTCAGTCCTTCCATCAATCATTCCTTTTTTCCATATCTTCAGGTTTTACTGCAACCACTTTCTTTCAACTTCATTGCATTTCCTATTTATTTCATTCCTCTGTTACTTGTCTTTCTGTATTCGTGAATTTCCCTAAACAGTTTTGTCCTTTCTTCTTTCATCGATCATCTGAAGTACTTCTTCCCTTACCTATGGTGATTGTCCTCTTTAGAAATGTCCATTACTCTTCAACTGTACCGCATACTGACCTATTCCTTATTGCTGAAGCTATACCCTTAGATTACTCCATGTACATCTTGTCATTCCTTAGCACTTCTGTATCCCTCTTCTTTACGTCTTGATTCATTGCGACTAATCTCTTAAGATTCAGCCTACTTTTCAGAATTACTACGTTGTGATCTGAGTCTATATCTGCTCCTGGGTACACCTTGTAATCCAGTAGCTGCTTTTGGAATCTTTGTGTGATGATGATGTAATCTAACTGAAATCTACCGTGTCACCTCTCTTTTCCAGGTAGACCTCGTCCTTCCGTGATTCTTGAACAAAGTATTGGTTATTACAAGCTGAAATTTATTACAGAACTGAAGTAATGTTTCGCCTCTCTCTCGTTACATCTCACAAGAGTATATTCTTCCATAACTGTTTTTCAACCCTTCCCCTGCAACTACATCCCAGTCCCCCATGACTGTTACATTTTCATCCCCCTTTTTTTGTGTTATATATATATCCTCATATACTTTTTCTATCTCTTCATTTTCTGCTTTCGACGTCGGTATGGATAACTATTGTTGTTGGTGTTGTTTGCTGTTTATTCTGATAAAAAACGGTTCAAACCGCTCTGAGCACTATGGGACTTAAGATCTGAGGTCATCAGTCCCCTAGAACTTAGAACTACTTAAACCTAATCTAAGGACATCACACACATCCATGTCCGAGGCAGGATTAGAATCTGCGACCGTAGCAGTCGCGCGGTTCCAGACTCAAGCGCCTAGAACAGCTCGGCCATACCGGCCGGCTATTCTGATGAAAACAACTCTATCACTGACCTGTTCACAGTAACACCCTCTGCGCTACCTTCCTATTCATAACGAATCCTACTCCCGTTATACCATTTTCTGCTGCTGTTGACGTTACGTATACTCATATGGCGAGAAATATTTTGTCTTCTTTCCACTTCACTTCACTGACCATTACTGTATACGGGGTGTTACAAAAAGGTGCGGCCAATTTTTTAGGAAACTTTCTCACACACATTCCATGATTAATTTGATTTGAAGAGAAGTAATAAAATGAGCTCTAACATGGAAATTAAGTGTTTCTGGACACATGTCGACATAACATCTTTTCTATATTTGTATGTGAGGAATGTTTCCTGAAAGTTTAGCTGTACCTTTTTGTAACACCCTGTATAAATTTAGCCTTTGAGTATCCCTTTTCAGATATTCCAACTTCGCTACCACCTTCAAGCTTCTTTCATTCCACACTCGGACTCGTAGAAGGTTTGTTATTCAATCATTTGCTCATGGTCACCTGCCCTCGGTAGTCATCTTGAAACGTCCCCTTAGAACAATTATACATGACTGTGCTTAAAATGACACACAATATTTTAACCGCAACGCAATCTGACTTTCAAAAATCCCTACAAAAAAATGGCCCTGACTAACATTAACCTATACGTTTCACAAATCGCTTACCTCACAAAAATCTTGGTTACTTAAACTACTGCAATAAAGCGAGCGCCACTACTGCCAGCTAAATAAAAGATTCAAACTACTGAAGGCACTAACTACTGAAAGGCATAGTTAGCAAATGAAAAACTTTAATAGAGAACAGACAATGTATTTTCCTTAATATCATCAAAATTCATAATATATATAGCAGTTCATGACATCCAGTCTTACAAATTTCAAAACTCCACCATTTCTCTCCCCACATCCACCACTGCTGGCGGCTCATCTCCAACTGCGCAACGCTACGCGCTGTTAACAGCCAACAGTCCAACACTACAATATCGAATATTACAACAATGCCACCCAGCCACAGACTGCATACACCACACACAGTGATTTTCATACAGAGCGCTACGTGGCGTTACCAATATAAAAACCCAAACAGCCTACGTACACCCTCCCAGAGATCCAAACGGGAGACTATTCGGCAATCTTTTACGTAAGGAAAAATCGTCATGACACTTTTCCAGTTACAAGTCACACGTCCTGTTGGTACATGTTATGTGTCTTTAATGCAGGGGTTTCCATTTTTTTCTGCTTTCTCGCGCCACTGATCATTGCTGGCTCTTCCGCCTTTCAGGGCAGTTTCTCACCCCAAGAACAAGAGATTGCACTTAACCTCTGTTTGCTCCTTCGCCCTCTTTGATAAGACTGTTGGAAGAATAAGTGTGACTTCTTATACTAAAAGTTTTCGGCCACCAACACTAATTTTTATGAAAATTTAAGTGATGGCGGATTCCTCACCTGTGACCAAGCGGGTTTAGATTATTAATCGAAGACGCTATCCCTAGACCATGGATGCACCGCATAGACCACAGGTGCATTCTCGCTAAGGATAGTAATGTCAACAGCAAATCTTATGTTTAAGTAGCCTCTTCGACACAGATTCATACACTTGTGTGTTCAACATTTATATTGCACACATCACCTCCTCCTCTCTCTCTCTGTCTGTCATCTGTGTTCCTCTCCCTCTGTTCACCTTAGCCTCCTCCACATTCCCTCTGTCCATCTCTTCCTCTCTTCATTCACAATCCTACTGCATATATCCACTCTCTCTGTTCATCTCTTCTGCCCTCTCTCTCTGTCCATCTCATCCTCCTCCACAATGCATCTGTAAATCTCTCTGATTGCCTACCCTCTCCTAACTGCTTTCTCTGTCCACCTCATCCTCCACCGTCTCTCACGAATCATCCACCTCTCTGTCCCTGCTTGGCTGTGTCCATTCTCACACCAAGGCAGTTCCTATTCTTGTGGGAGAAGCAGTACATTTACCTAATTTGATTGAAAACGATGCAGTGGTTTGGGAAGGAGTTGCTGGGCCGCCCATCTTCTCCTACCCTTCCACATCCTCCTATCTCTTCCTGCAACTCCTTCTCTCCGTTCATTCTTTCCTCTCTTTTCTACTCTCAGTTCACTCTCACCCTCTCCCTTTCTACATCTCCTCCTGCCCCTCCCTCTCTTCATCCCCTCCTTTGCACTCTCAACCATCCCCTAGCTTTTCCCTTCCGCATTAATATCACAATGTGGCACATACATTGCACGCATCTCCTCTTCGACTTCTTTGTACATACCCTCCAGCTGCTTCTCACTTTACATCTCTTTCTTCCCCCATCGATGTGCCCAACTTCTCATCCCCTTTTGGTTTTCCATTTATTCCTCGCCTCTTCCTCGGGCCTGCTTCTCCTCCACCTATATATGTACATCTCCTCCGCTCCTTTTTTTCTGACGATCTTCTCCCTCTATTATTAGATCTCCTCCTCTTCCTCTCTCTCTCAGTCCCATCTTCCCCATCTATGTACTCCTCCTCCCACCCATCTCTCTCTGTCCTCTCTTTGTTCATCTCCTCCTCTGTGCAGTGCAGTGTTCTCATTGCCATGCGCGTCTGTACCTGTATCTCCAGCAAAACAGTTTGATCTAGCAGGCCAACACCAATCCATTGTGCAGGACAGCTTGTTATGATGTATAGGTCAGTAGGCAGTTCAGTTAAAGAGGAATGGACATTTTGAAAAAGGTCAGTCACAGAAGTTAA
This sequence comes from Schistocerca gregaria, assembly GCF_023897955.1. NCBI lineage: Eukaryota > Metazoa > Arthropoda > Insecta > Orthoptera > Acrididae > Schistocerca > Schistocerca gregaria. Next base: position 348,636,272 of record NC_064922.1, on the reverse strand, counting down.
TTGCGAGGAGAAATACGCCGGGTGCTGTGGGCGAGTGGTTCTAGGCGCTTCAATCCGGAACAGCGCAGCTGCTACAGTCGCAGGTTCGAATCCTGCCTCGGGCATGGATGTGTGTCATGTCAGGTTAGTTAGGTGTAAGTAGCTCGACGTTCTAGGGGACTGATGGCCTCAGATGTTAACTCCCATAGTGCTCAGAGCCATTAGAAGAAATACTTTAGCTGATCGGCGAAAGAAGGATGTACAAAAATGTTCAGGAAAATTCAGGATACAGAAATACAAGTCACTTAGGAATGAAATAAGTAAGAAGTGCAGCGAAGCTAAGGAGAAACGGCTGCAGGAAAAGTATGAAGATACCGAAAAGAAAAGATTGTCAGAAAAACTGACTCACATATAGGAAAGTCAAAACAACCTTCGGTGAAGTTAAAAGAGTGCAGCGAGAATTCCACTGTTAAACGAAGAGGAGATGGCCTATATGTGGAAAGAGTACACTGAATGCCTCTGTGAGACATAGAACTTGTTTGATGACGTAATAGAAGAAGAAACAGGATTCGACAGAGAAGAGTCAGGAGTTGAAAGCGCTTTCCAGTAATTATGAAGAAATGAGACAGAAGGGTAGATAAAGGTTCATCGGGATTGCTAAACGCATGGGGGGAAATGGCAACGAAACGAGTATTCACGTTGGTGAAGATAATGTATTAGACAGGCGAGATAGCATCAGACATTCGGAAAAACGTCATTCACACAATTCCAAAGATAGAAAGAGACGATATTAACGAGAATTACTCCACAGTCAGCTTAACAGCTCACGTGTACAAGTTACTGACAAGGATTATACATAATAGAATAGGAAAGGAAATAGAGGATCTGTTAAAAGACGATCAATTTGTCTTACAGAAAGGTGAAAACGCCAGAGAGGAGGTTCTGATGCCGTTGATAAAGAGGCAAGACAGAGGAGGAAGAGTTTTACATTGTAAATGGTGCAAGTTGTTTAGATGCTGAGAAAATTAAGCGCTAGCTACAGTGAAAGACGGGTAATATATAATATGAACAAGAACCAAGGGCGACAGCAAGAATGGGAGACCAAGAAGGAGATGCTCGTATTAAAAAGGGTGCAAGACAGGGATGTAGTCTTTCGCCCGTAATATTCAATATATTCATTGAAGAAGTAATGATGGGAGTAAAAGAATGATTCAGTTGTAAAACTCCAGGTGAATAGATATCAGTGATAAGATTCTCTTATGAAATTGCTAACATTAGTGAAAGTGAAGTAGGACTGCAGAATGCTTTGAACAGAATGAACAGTCTAATCAGTCTAATGGATACAGAAGGTGGATTAAGATGAAATCGAACAAAGGCGAATGCAACGAGAAATAGCAGAAATGAAAACATCTAGAAAGTTAACATTAGAATGCGGCATCACAACGAAACCATGGAATTCTCCTATCTAGGCAGCTTAATAAACCATGAATGACGGAGCAAGGAGGACACCAAAAGTAGAATGGCACTTGGAAAAACGGCATTCCTGTCCAAGAGAAGTCTACTAGCATCAAACATTGGCCCTAATTTGAAGGAGAAATTTCTGAGAACTCTCATCTGGAGCAAAGAATTGTACGGGAGGGAATCGTGGACATTGGGCAAACAGAAAGAGAAGACAACTGAAGAGTTTCAAATGGCGTCTTAGAAGGGCGCTGAAACTTAAGGTGACAAATAAGATAGGAAATGAAAAGGCCTTTATAAAATCCTCAAGGGAAGGTGTGTGTGGAAAATACTGATTAGAAGAAGGCGTCATTTGTCAGGATATATGTTAAGACATGAGGGATTAACTTCCACATTACAAAAGGGAGCCGTAGAGTGCAAACAGCATACTGAGAGACAGAGATATGATCGCACGCACCAAACAATAGACAATATTATGTGTAATTGCTGCTCTTACTTATTAGGGAAAACGTGGCACGAAAGAGGAAATCATGAAGGTTCACATTAAACTAGTCAGTACCCTCAAGTTCCATATAAATAAATAGATAAATAAGTAAGAACGTAGTGATTCACAAAATTTCTTCCTCAACTGCAAGAATGTCAGGAGTAAATATGCTGATTTCCTGTATCACATTTTCTATCTTCGTCCTTCTCGTTTACATCCACCTTCTCATCTTTATTCTCAATTTGGACAAGGAATCTTTCAAGTGAATCCAATATTCCTCTACGGAATAGTGGACAGAATAGATTTTCAAATGCTACGTCTGATACCTGTCTGTTTTGATAGGCTACGGGCTGGAAGTAACTTCCTGTAGAATGTTTTTATACTGTTCCAGAGTTCAAAAAGAAGGCTTACGGGTACGTTCAGAATTACAGAAATGCTGGGATGAACGCCTAGTTGTTAGTAGCCATTTTTGATCTTTTTGTGTTAGGTACTCTTGAAAGTAAATCATTTCAGGCAAAAACCTCCTGGAAGAACATTAGATAGCTCGAAGATTATCATCATACTTAACTGTATTACTACAGGGGATCCATCTATGTTCGGTTTTTACTGCAAAACCTTATCTGGAGCTCTCAGGATTTTCGATTATTTCTACGAGTTACTTACGCGGTAGCAACCCATATTTCGAGGATAAATGGAACGTTTTTACCGCAAAACAATTCACCCGTATGAAAGCAGCCTCAAAATATTTGTCGTTCTGGAAAAAAATATCGCTACAACTTCAAAAGTCAGACGAAAATTTAGAGAGGACGTCAGAATACAGTAGTTGTTAATAATCGGAAACGCAATATAGATGCGGAGATCGACTTATCATTCGATGTCAGTGTCGACCGTTTGTCGCCCAGATCGTTGATACAATTACCCATAAAAGCTGGATCCGCGGTGTGTTATGTGAGACCGTGAAGATTTTATTACCACCATAAAGCGGAGAACATTATAGCGTCACGTCAGCGGTGGACGTAAATCTGCTTTGCGGCGGGACACCTCTGTCTGTGGCGAACACCGCAGACTGTCGCTGTGCACACAGTGAGCTGCAGGCAGCGGCCGTTGTAATGGCGCTGTTGTTGAACCCACTTAACACCGAACTGAAGGGCGTTGTGTTGCCATTGTAATCACTTGACGTGCAATTGAACATTAGCGTGGCCTTGGACCGTGTGTCTATTTCAGTAGCGCCGAGTGTTGCAGTCAACACCAGAGGAACGTGTTGTATGAGGTAAGGCCACTTCCCTGTCACTACAAGCCACGAAATGTAGAACTAACAGGTGTACTTTTCCCTCCTTTATATCTGAAGCAGAGGTTAGGTTAGGTTAGTGTTGTTTAACGTCCCGTCGACAACGAGGTCATTAGAGACGGAGCACAAGCTCGGGTTAGGGAAGGATGGGAAAGGAAATCGGCCGTGGCCTTTCAAAGGAACCATCCCGGCATTTGCCTGAAACGATTTAGGGAAATCACGGAAAACCTAAATCAGGATGGCCGGAGCCGGGATTGAACCGTCGTCCTCCCGAATGCGAGTCCAGTGTGCTAACCACTGCGCCACCTCGCTCGGTGAAGCAGAGGTTTTAAAAACTCTGACGCCTACTATATCTGGATTACACTGGCAGCGCTAAGATTTAGGCTGTATTCCCCGTTTTTTCATGATTAATGTTATTATTGTCGTTTGGTAGTTGGCCGTGAAAAAGTGTAAAACAAATGCTGAAACTTTGTGCTAGAACTAACATTTCTTCAATGAATTTCCATTTAACGCTTTTCTGTATCTCATCTGCTACATCGTTCACACAGGACTGGCCGGCTTCAGACATTCTGTCGAATCCACAACGTATGTGTAAAACACTATCTTATGCTCTCAAGAAATCACCTGCGCGTTTTCCGTCACATGCTTTCTTTTTTTGCAACAAAAGATTTTTCGTTTTTCTCCCGTTACTATATGAAGTAGGTTGTTTTAGGATTCTGTACCTCAGTCGCTAAAACTGGTACCCTTATAGGATAAAATTTGGGTCACTCTATCTCTCTGTCTGTCTGTCCGTCCGTCCGACAGTTTAAACCCCGTTTTCTCCGTAACAGGTAGACTTACGAAATTGAAATTTGTGTCAAATATTAAGGACTACGGTCCCTTGGCGGTGTAAAAATTTGAACTTCTGGTGGAATGCAGCCAAAAGACACGGCTATTTATGTAATATTTTGATACTTGCAAACTCATTCATCAAAACCTGTATGGCTCTTCTTTGACCTAGAATTACGGAGTTTGTCAAGAAGCAATGTTTTACAGTACAAGTAAAGAAAAAAGCCCGGAAAGTTTAATTTGTGATTATATCACACGAAAAAAAGTTCTTTTGTTGTTTGTTATCCTACATCTGACTTAAAAATGAAGCATTCTTAAAAGTCTTGGAATGCCAGGAGTCGATATCTTTACAGGCTCGTGTCCGTGAAGATTTATTTTTGTCATTAGCCTTTGGACTGAGTTGATTCTGACCACCATGAATTCCTCACCTATGCTGATATTTTCATCTCAGGTTACTACTTGCACGCAGCATTTGTTGGATACATTCAAATCTCTGCCTTTCTCTATAGTTCTTAACCACTGCAACTCCTTCGAGTACCGTGGAAGTTACTCCCTGTTGTCTGAATACACGTTTTACAATCGTGTCCCTTCTTTCGATAGTGTTTGCCACATATATTATCGCGGATGGTGCTTATAATATCCAATTCCATACATTACCTCTACGAAATTTTTAACATCCTTCTACTTCACCACGCTGTTATCCCCGTTCCCGGTTATGCGCACAGTCCACCATTTACTACCGTGCCACGCTACGCTCCAAGCGTATATTCTCAGAAATTTCTTAATCAGACTAAGGCCGATCTTCGATACCAGTAGACCTCGCCTAGCAAGGAGTGCTCACTTTGCCTTTGCTATTCTGATTTTTATGTCCTCCTCGAAGTACAATGAAGGGCCAAAGAAACTGGTGTAGGCGTACGTATTCAAATACAGATATATGTAAACAGGCAGAATACGGCTCCGCGGTCGACAACGCCTCTATATGACGAGTGTCTGGTGTAGTTGTTAGATTGGTTACTGCTGCTGCAATGGCAGGTTATCAGGATTTAAGTGAGTCTTAACGTGGTGTTATAGTCTTCACACGAGTGATGATGATATAGCCTTCACACGAGTAATGAAAAGCAGCATTTCCGAATTAGCGTTGAAGTGGGGATTTTCCCATAGGACTATTTCACGAGCGAATATCAGGAATCCAGTAAAACGTCAAATCTCCGACATCGCTGGGGCCGAAAATGATCCTGCAAGAACTTGACCAATTACGACTGAAGAAAATCGTTCAACGTGACAGAGGTACAACCCTTCAGCAAATTTCAATGCTGGGGTACCAACAATTTTTAGCATGTGAACCATTCTACGAAACATCATCGGTATCGGCTATCGGAACCGAATCCCCACACATGTACCCTTGATGATATCACGATACAAGGCTTTATGCCTCACCGATATGGGACTTTTGATGACTGGAAACACGTTGGTTGGTCGGATTAGTCTGGTATCAAATTCTGTCGACCGGATGGACGTGTACTGGTAAGGAGACAACCTCATGAATCGATGGACCATGCATGTCACCATGGGAGTTTTCAGGCTGGTGGAGGCTCTGTAATGGTGTGGGGCCTGTGCAGTTGGAGTGATATGGGGCCACTGTGCATTCCGAGGGACATGGACTATTCCAGCAGGACAATGCGACACCTCACCCGTCCAGGATTGCTACAGACGGGCTCCAGGAGCACTCTTCTGAGTTTAAACACTTCCGTAGGCCACCAAACTTCCCAGACATGAACAATATTGAGCTTATCTTGGATGACTTGCAACGTGCCGTTCAGATGAGATCTACATCTACATCTACATCTACATCTACATCCATACTCCGCAAGCCACCCGACGGTGTGTGGCGGAGGGTACCCTGAGTACCTCTATCGGTTCTCCCTTCTATTCCAGTCTCGTATTGTACGTGGAAAGAAGGATTGTCGGTATGCTTCTGTATGGGCTCTAATCTCTCTGGTTTTATCCTCATGGTCTCTTCGCGAGATATACGTAGGAGGGAGCAATATACTGCTTGACTCTTCGGTGAAGGTATGTTTTCGAAACTTTAACAAAAGCCCGTACCGAGCTACTGAGCGTCTCTCCTGCAGAGTCTTCCACTGGAGTATATCTATCATCTCCGTAACGCTTTCGCAATTACTAAATCATCCTGTAACGAAGCGCGCTGCTCTCCGTTGGATCTTCTCTATCTCTTCTATCAACCCTACCTGGTGCGGATCCCACACTGCTGAGCAGTATTCAAGCATTGGGCGAACAAGCGTACTGTAACCTACTTCCTTTGTTGTCGGATTGCATTTCCTTAGGATCCTTCCAATGAATCTCAGTCTGGCATCTGCTTTACCGACGATCAACTTTATATGATCATTCCATTTTAAATCACTCCTAATGAGTACTCCCAGATAATTTATGGAATTAACTGCTTCCAGTTGCTGACCTGCTATTTTGTAGCTAAATGATAAGGGACCTATCTTTCTATGTATTCGCATCACATTACACTTGTCTACATTGAGATTCAATTGCCATTCCGTGCACCATGCGTCAATTCGCTGCAGATCCTCCTGCATTTCAGTACAATTTTCCATTGTTGCAACCTCTCGATACACCACAGCATCATCTGCAAAAAGCCTCAGTGAACTTCCGATGTCATCCACCAGGTCATTTATGTATATTGTGAATAGCAACGGTCCTATGACACTCCCCTGCGGCACACCTGAAATCACTCTTACTTCGGAAGACTTCTCTCCATTGAGAATGACATGCTGCGTTCTGTTATCTAGGAACTCTTCAATCCAATCACACAATTGATCTGATAGTCCGTATGCTCTTACTTTGTTCATTAAACGACTGTGGGGAACTGTGTCAAACGCCTTGCGGAAGTCAAGAAACACGGCATCTGCCTGTGAACCCGTGTCTAAGGCCCTCTGAGTCTCGTGGACGAATAGCGCGAGCTGGGTTTCACACGACCGTCTTTTTCGAAACCCATGCTGATTCCTACAGAGTAGATTTCTAGTCTCCAGAAAAGACATTATACTCTAACATAATACGTGTTCCAAAATTCTACAACTGATCGACGTTAGAGATATAGGTCTATAGTTCTGCACATCTGTTCGACGTCCCTTCTTGAAAACGGGGATGACCTGTGCCCTTTTCCAATCCTTTGGAACGCTTCGCTCTTCTAGAGACCTACGGTACACCGCTGCAAGAAGGGGGGCAAGTTCCTTCGCGTACTCTGTGTAAAATCGAACTGGTATTCCATCAGGACCAGCGGCCTTTCCTCTTTTGAGCGATTTTAATTGTTTCTCTATCCCTCTGTCGTCTACTTCGATATCTACCATTTTGTCAACTGTGCGACAATCTAGAGAAGGAAGCACAGTGCAGTCTTCCTCTGTCAAACAGCTTTGGAAGAAGACATTTAGTAATTCGGCCTTTAGTCTGTCATCCTCTGTTTCAGTACCATTTTGGTCACAGAGTGTCTGGACATTTTGTTTTGATCCACCTACCGCTTTGACATAGGACCAAAATTTCTTAGGATTTTCGGCCAAGTCAGTACATAGAACTTTACTGTCGAATTCATTGAAAGCCTCTCGCATAGCCCTCCTCACACTGCATTTCACTTTGCATAATTTTTGTTTGTCTGCAAGGCTTTGGCTATGTTTATGTTTGCTGTGAAGTTCCCTTTGCTTCCGCAGCAGTTTTCTAACTAGGTTGTTGTACCACGGTGGCTCTTTCCCATCTCTTACGATCTTGCTTGGCACATACTCATCTAACGCATATTGTACCATGGTTTTGAACTTTGTCCACTGATCCTCAACACTGTCTGTACTTGAGACAAAACTTTTGTGTTGAGCCACCAAGTACTCTGAAATCTGCTTTTTGTCACTTTTGCTAAACAGAAAAATCTTCCTACCTTTTTTAATATTTCTATTTACGGCTGAAATCATCGATGCAGTAACCGCTTTATGATCGCTGATTCCCTGTTCTGCATTAACTGATTCAAATAGTTCAGGTCTGTTTGTCACCAGAAGGTCTAATATGTTATCGCCACGAGTCGGTTTTCTGTTTAACTGCTCAAGGTAGTTTTCAGATAAAGCACTTAAAAATATTTCACTGGATTCTTTGTCCCTGCCACCCGTTATGAACGTTTGAGTCTCACAGTCTATATCCGGCAAATTAAAATCTCCACCCAGAACTATAACATGGTGGGGAAATCTACTCGAAATATTTTCCAAATTATTCTTCAGGTGCTGAGCCACAACAGCTGCTGAGCCCGGGGGCCTATAGAGACATCCAATTACCATGTCTGAGCCTGCTTTAACCGTGACCTTCACCCAAATCATTTCACAATTCGAATCTCCGTCAATTTCCTTCGATACTATTGCACTATAAACACGCCTCCCCCTTCACTGTCCAGCCTATCTCTGAGGTATACATTCCAATCCGAGTTTAGGATTTCATTACTGTTTACGTCTGGTTTCAGCCAACTTTCTGTTTCTAGTACTATATGGGCGTTGTGACCGTTTATTAATGAGAGCAGTTCTGGGACCTTTCTATAGACGCTCCTGCAGTTTACTATAAGCACATTAATATTGTTATTCTTTGTTGCATTTTGCCTACTCCTGCCTTGCCGCGTCTCAGGAGGCGTCTTGTCGGGCCTAGGGAGGGAATTCTCTAACCTAAAAAAACCCCATGTGCACTCCACACGTACTCCGCTACCCTCGTAGCCGCTTCCGGCGTGTAGTGCACGCCTGACCTATTCAGGGGGACCCTACATTTCTCTACCCGATAGTGGAGGTCGAGAAATTTGCACCCCAGCTCTCCGCAGAATCGTCTGAGCCTCTGGTTTAAGCCTTCCACTCGGCTCCAAACCAGAGGACCGCGATCGGTTCTGGGAACGATACTACAAATAGTTAGCTCTGATTCCACCCCGCGAGTGAGGCTTTCCGCCTTCACCAACTCCGCCAACCACCTGTATGAACTGAGGATGACCTCTGAACCCAGACGGCAGGAGTCATTGGTGCCGACATGAGCAACATTTTGCAGTCGGGTGCACCCAGTGCTCTCTATCGCCGCCGGTAGGGCCTCCTCCACATCTCGGATGAGACCCCCCAGCAAGCAGACAGAGTGAACACTGGCCTTCTTCCCCGACCTTTCCGCTATTTCCCTAAGGGGCTCCATCACCCGCCTAACGTTGGAGCTCCCAATAACTAATAAACCCCTCCCCCCGTGTGCCTGCTCGGACCTTGCTGAAGGAGCAGCCACATGTCCACTCACAGGCAGAGCGGGCGATGCCACACGGCCAGCCTCCACATTGACCCTCCGCCTCGTGCGCCGCGAACGCCGCTGAACCCGCCACTCCCCTTGGGGAGAGGGTGGCCCAACCGCGCCCGGTACCCGCGAAGATGTCTCGACAGCAGGAACAGTGGGTGAAGCATGTAACACCTGGGGTGTACCTTGCGACGCACCAGACTCCCCACTGCCGCTACACTCCGAGGCAGCAGCCTGAAGACGGCTGACCGCGGCCATCAACACGCTCAGCTGTTCGCGAAGAGTGGCCAGCTCCTCCTGCGTCCGTACACAGCAGCCACACATCCTATCCGTCCTAAGAAATCAATTTACTATAGAGTGTTAATAAACTTTTAAATAGACTGCTAATTCACTAAAGGCGGTTGATTATTGACTAAACTGTGATTGCTAACCACTTCTTGTAGAAAACAATGAAAATAGCACTACCTGTCTCTGGACTGTACTCAAAACAAACACTAGCACTACTAGCACTATGGCTGACTAAAGGGACTCTCTGACTGTATTCAAAACAAACACGAGATCTATGGAACACTTAGTAGCACTCGACTATTAAAGCTTCCTAAAAGCAAAAACACGCAGAAGAAGAAGTGACAAGTAAGAAAAATACAGTTAATACTTAAATTAAGGTAGCTCGCTGCACAGCAGACGTGAAGCAGACGGCGGTTAGGGCGACACCCTCTCGTATTCTTACGGATTCATGGACAATCGTGCAAGATTCATGTTGTCATTTCTCTCCAGCACTGCTTCAGACATTATTCGAGTCCATGCCACGTCGTGGTGCGACACTTCTGCGTGCTCGCGGCGGCCCTACACGCTATTAGGCAGGTGTACCAGTTTAATTGCCTCTTCAGTGTATGGCATTCTACGAATCCCATGTTGTGATGGAGACAGAATTAAACCCTCATGGTGTGAGCGTATGGGCAATACTTTTTTGTGCACGAATTGGGCCTAATTGTTCCCTCGGTACTGTCAGTTGTGTAAAAACATATACATGTGGTGTCACCACCAGACACCACATTTGTAGGTGGTAGCCTTTAAATCGGCCGCGGTCCGTTCGTTTACGTCGGACCCACGCGTCGCCACTATCAGTGATTTAAGACCGAGCGCAGCCACACGGCAGGTCTAGTCTAGAGAGACTCCCTAGCGCCGGCCGGTGTGGCCGAGCGGTTGTAGGCGCTTCAGTCTGGAACCGCTCGACCGCTACGGTCGCAGGTTCGAATCCTGCCTCGGGGACGCTCTCATTTGCCGAGACAACAGTTTAGCATAGCCTTCAGCTACGTCATTTGCTACGACCTACCAAGGCACCATATTCAGTTACAATAATCTGAACAGATAATATTGTGAATCATGTACCATCAAGAGCGACGTTCATCATAAATGGATTAAAATTAAGTATCAACTACCTACGTCCACTTTCTGTATTCTAATTCCTTGTCATACACTCCTGGAAATTGGAATAAGAACACCGTGAATTCATTGTCCCAGAAAGGGGAAACTTTATTGACACATTCCTGGGGTCAGATACATCACATGATCACACTGACAGAACCACAGGCACATAGACACAGGCAACAGAGCATGCACAATGTCGGCACTAGTACAGTGTATATCCACCTTTCGCAGCAATGCAGGCTCCTATTCTCCCATGGAGACGATCGTAGAGATGCTGGATGTAGTCCTGTGGAACGGCTTGCCATGCCATTTCCACCTGGCGCCTCAGTTGGACCAGCGTTCGTGCTGGACGTGCAGACCGCGTGAGACGACGCTTCATCCAGTCCCAAACATGCTCGATGGGGGACAGATCCGCAGATCTTGCTGGCCAGGGTAGTTGACTTACACCTTCTAGAGCACGTTGGGTGGCACGGGATACATGATGATGTGCATTGTCCTGTTGGAACAGCAAGTTCCCTTGCCGGTCTAGGAATGGTAGAACGATGGGTTCGATGACGGTTTGGATGTACCATGCACTATTCAGTGTCCCCTCGACGATCACCAGAGGTGTACAGCCAGTGTAGGAGATCGCTCCCCACACCATGATGCCGGGTGTTGGCCCTGTGTGCCTCGGTCGTATGCAGTCCTGATTGTGGCGCTCACCTGCACGGCGCCAAACACGCATACGACCATCATTGGCACCAAGGCAGAAGCGACTCTCATCGCTGAAGACGACACGTCTCCATTCGTCCCTCCATTCACGCCTGTCGCGACACCACTGGAGGCGGGCTGCACGATGTTGGGGCGTGAGCGGAAGCAGTGTCCCTAATTTGCTGGGAAGTGGCGGTGCGGTCCTCTACGGCACTGCGTAGGATCCTACGGTCTTGGCGTGCATCCGTGCGTCGCTGCGGTCCGGTCCCAGGTCGACGGGCACGTGCACCTTCCGCCGACCACTGGCGTCAACATCGATGTACTGTGGAGACCTCACACCCCACGTGTTGAGCAATTCGGCGGTACGTCCACCCGGCCTCCCGCATGCCCACTATACGCCCTCGCTCAAAGTCCGTCAACTGCACATACGGTTCACGTTTACGCTATCGCTGCATGCTACCAGTGTTAAAGACTGCGATGGAGCTCCGTATGCCACGGCAAACTGGCTGACACTGATGGCGGCGGTGAACAAATGCTGTGCAGCTAGCGCCATTCGACGGCCAACACCGCGGTTCCTGGTGTGTCCGCTGTGCCGTGCGTGTGATCATTGCTTGTACAGCCCTCTCGCAGTGTCCGGAACAAGTATGGTGGGTCTGACACACCGGTGTCAATGTGTTCTTTTTTCCATTTCCAGGAGTGTATTCCAGACCTCACGTCAGTATAGTTCTTCCCTCCTCACGCCAGCCTGCGTGAGCTAAAACGCGTGCATTTCGGCCTCCTTTAGTAAAACGGTGTTGGCTCTTCAGCCAACACAACAATATATGCTTCAGAAGTGTAATTAGAGTTGGAAAGTATTCCACTTTTCCAACATATGCAGCCGGTTAAGGAAACGTTGATACAGCAAAAAAATGGAGTATTCCGATATTAGTTACTGTGAGACACTTTCCGGAAGAAATTTTTGATGTAAGAATTGTCAGACGTGATACTATTTAATGTCCTGCATGATTCTCAGATATCTCACCCGTGGATGTCTCACTTTAGGATGCACTAGAAAATGAGATTTATTCCTCCAACATTCGTGATATTGGGTATTTGAACGAATGAGTCTAATCAGAATTAGAAATCGTTCAGTACCAGTAGATTTGCGACAATATTTGTAAATCAGTGATAACAAGATGCAATGTTTGCTTACAACAGCATGGAAATCACCGTGGGCAGCCTTTGTAGGTTCGCCGAACTCTACATATGTTTCAGAGTTATTGAAAAATATGTATTTTCATTTGTTTATTATTATTGCTCAAAACTCTGTTTTTACAGCTGACGTATGACCCACCCAGCATATACCACACTGTCAACGAATTTCGTGACTATTTACGCTCTGATAACTATAGCTGTTAGTTTCTGCTAGTCATGGTAACCTTAGCCATGGGATGGAATGTAACTACAGTTTTAAGTGCTTGACACTAACGGCTGTCGTAACGAAATTTCCTGCTCCTAGGTTACCTAAACACCAGCTGTAAAGTCCGCATAACAGTGTTTTTTACACTAATTCGATAAAAGTACAGGCGAAATGCGTCTCACATCTCACTGTCCAATGCAGATGGCACCTCATTCTTATTTCTCTGCTACTGAGTCTCTCTCTCTCTCTCTCTCTCTCTCTCTCTCTCTCTCTCTCTCTCTCTCTCTCTCTCTTTCCCCCTTGGTTTCTAACGGTGAGTGGTGGTAAGTTGCTATGGGACCAAACTGTTGAGGTCATCGGTCCGTAGGCTTACGCACTACTTGATCTAACTTAAAGTAACTTACGCTAAGGAGAACACACACACACACCCGTGACCGAGGGAGGACTCGACCTCCGACGGAGGAAGGCGCGCGAACATTGGCAAGGCGCCTAAGACATCGCGGCTACTCCCCGCGGCTTCTAATGGTGAGGGAAATTAAAAGTTACTGGCACGTTATCTACCTTTACTCTTATTCCGGCACCATTAACATGAGTGGCAGAAATCGAACTAAAAATGTTTTAACAGTTGCTTTTATCTTAAAAATCCCTTCTTTCGCGTCAAATTTCGAATCGTTCCGTCGTACATCTTTGCCTAGAAAACGTATCACTAGTGTGGTAGCCAGAAGACGCTATTGTTGCAGGATGTCCGCGGGTGACTCCAAAGTGGAGTGTGTGGGAAGCTGTAGTGTGGTATCTCCAGTATCGCAGCGAGTGCGGAATCAATTCTATATTAATCGATGCTTCCAAACAGGAGGTCGATGGTGACGACCCATGTCCCAGGTGTAGCTAGCGGGCAGTGAGTAAGTAGTACGCTGCAGCACTGATATGTCGTGGTATCGTAATGGCTCCTGGCATCGGTGTCGCCCTTGCTAAAGTCAGTCAGGTGTCAGTCCGCAGGCCGATATCGCGGCTGGGCTAGCAGACGTTGCAAATGACCCAACGTCCCTGGTAGGAATGTGCAGAGTCCTCGATTCGAACCAAGGGCTCTCGGAGGCTGGCTGGAGTGTCAGGTGATGGTAGTCATTGAAAGGCCTCGAGTCGGCAGGTCCCGTTCGAGCGTGGAACCATCAGAGGAAGCCGATGGCTCGTAGACCAGCTGCTTCGCCCAGTTATGACTCTTCGCGGTGATGCTGTAGAAGCTTGGCCACTTATTCGGCCGGAGACTGGCACGGAGACGGCCGCAGTCGAATGGAATGCGCCGATGGAATGCTAGCAACAGCAGAGCTGGATGCATATATACTTACTACACCTACATGTGTGTGACAGGGGGTAGTTTCCTGTCATTTAATCGGTTGTTTTAAAAGATACCTATTTCGGCGATATAACACGTCAGCATCAGACCCTCTATACTATGTAGTACTCTAATTTCCACTGTGTAGTATGCTAATGCCGTGCGATGATAAGTTGGTACGAAGACTGGTATGAAATGAAATGAAACGTCGGTTGGCTAGTGCCTCCCGTCGGGTAAACAGGTCGCCTGGGGAGACTGGTAGGCGAGAAGACTGGTTATTTTCGCTTAATACATACATACTTTCGTCATTGAGAGTTCAGACTCTATCTAGGGTAAAGAGCATGATCATTGTATATTGTATCGCGGAAACAGGTGGCCTTTTTGTGAGTCGTCACTGTGCGTACTGCTTTGATGTGGTCCCCCACGAATTCTTCTCCTGTGCCCACCTTTTCATATTCGAGTAGCTATTGCGAGCAATGTCTTCGATTATTTGTTGGATGTGTTCCAATATCTGTCTTCCTTTACAATTTTTACCCTCAACAGCTCCCTGTGGCACCAAGGTAGTTATTCTCTAATGTATTGAGACTTCCTACCATGTCCCTTTACGGCAAGTTTATCACAAACACTTTCTCTCGAAAATATCTCTTCTTCATACTTTCTCTGTGTTATCACAGATGAATTGTCACTGACCTCATTTGTACTAAGACTAGATAGCACGCAAGGTTCCTATTTGCTTCCACCGCCCTGAGTGGAATTAATAAGTTCTAATAAATGTTCACCAACCTGGAGTCCTCTCCAGTTGTCGTCTCCTGCGCAGAAAACAGCATGAAGGTCGTGATTACGTTATCTTGAGAGTGCAAGAAGCTCTTAGCGAGGAGTTCATATTTCGCTAATAATTACATTTTCTATTGCTTCCTTTATATGGGATGCCACTCGCTTTTTTTAAATAGAACACGAGTAACTGCACCATTACATTCGACATTAGAGTCACAATAATTTCCTTTCTTCAATAAAATAATGGGCTGTGTAGTTTTGTAATTACTATAACACTGTATTGAGTTATTGTGGTGCCACCACCTTTAAATCGGCCGCGGTCCGTTAGTATACGTCGGACCCGCGTGTCGCAACTATCAGTGATTGCAGACCGAGCGCCGCCACACGGCAGGTCTAGACAGACTTCCTAGCACTCGCCCAGTTGTACAGCTGACTTTGCTAGCGATGGTTCACTGCCTACTTACGTTCTCATTTGCCGAGAAGATAGTTTAGCATATCCTTCAGCTACGTCATTTGCTACGACCTAGAAAGGCGCCATTATGTTACTATTGATATTGTGAAATATGTACCGTCAAGAGCGAAGTTCATCCTTAATGGATTAAAGTTAAGTATTCCACCAGCTACGTCCGTTGTTTCTAAATTCTAATTTCCTTGTCCTGTTCCAGACCTCACGCCAGCCTGCGTGAGCTAAATCGCGTGCCGTTCGGCCTCCTCTAGTAACACGGTGTCGGCTCTCCTGCCAACCACAACAGTTATAATCCCTTATAACCACAGATTCAATTTCTCACTACCAAACTATGTTTTCCTACACACGCAGCTTATAAAATAAATCTGAAATACCTACAGTAGACAATGTTTTGATATTTTTCACATCTTCCTTGGCTGGTTGCAACAGCCTGCCTGAGGACGATGCAGCACCGCCAGTATATGTGATCATGTAAAAAAGAAGTTAAACGTTTTCCACACAAAAAGAAAAAGAGTCTAGTATTTTATAAATTTACGCTTTTTTGAAAAACCCTGTACCCTAACTTAACGGTAAATGCGATTCAGCTATACAGAAAAATGTATTCATAAATAGAAATCTTTCGCATCTTCTCGGTTAACTCATCACTCCGTAACTTCAGCTCAAATCTTAACACAGTGATCTTCAAAACTTTTTGAATTAATTGTACCTATGGAATGAAATACTGCTTCTTTCCAGTCATCTTTTTTTCGTGTAATCATGCACTGTACTTGACTTCATTATTATAATAAAAGAACCTTCATTCAAAACACTACAGTAAGTAAAATCAATTCTCATACCACAAGTCACGTGCACTCTGTATCTACCTACCAATTCTCCGATGCGTTGATTTCAATGTAATGACGTCGTCCACTGTGACTTACCATGGCCGATAGCCGCAGCCATTGGCGTACTGAATAGCTGATATCAGTTACTCTGACACAAACAACTCGTTTAACACCTTGTTACTGATACTAGGTACTACAAATCCTAGTATGTAAAATTCAGAGTTAATAAACTTCTGGAAAAAGAAAAACAGGTACGTTTACATTGTTTCTTTGTGAAAAGTCCAACACGAATTTTCCTTAGGTACCGGAAATTTACTAACGTTTTATCAGTATTTTAAATGATGGGAATAATCAGATTCCACAAACAAGAGGAAGGAAACAGACAATTTGATGACATATATAAGAGTATCGCTGCGGCAGCAGTCACTATGTTCTCATACAGGAGTCATAACCCTGCCACCCCAAAATGTTTCAATACTGGTTTCATAAAAAAAAAAGTTAAGATGGTTCTTTTTAAAGCATCGGGTGTTCTACGTATTCTCCCCTACTTGAGTACAAAGCACAGAACAATCATACAATCTTGTGAAACTGTCCCAAATCCGTTCTTTGGGGTGTTGCGCATCACATTCCTTTGAATGTCGCTTGTATCACCAAAGCGTTGACCCTTTTTGCGAAATTCTTCACTTTGTCGCTTAGTGGTAAGTCTTATTGATAATACCAAGTCTCGTTACGCGTAAATACTTTCAGAAGAGAGTACTGTCCGCGTTTTGCATATCAATCCAATTGCCGTAGACATCCGTACGTCATTTTGTTATGGAGTCACGGTTTGGAGGAAAAACTTTGCACAGAATTTCTCTTTTCCTAAACATTCTGGAGAATATGTAGAATGTTTCACTTAGAGATGTTACTCCACCGCTATTTCTGACACACCGAATGGTGACACTTACACAGTACGTCCACAACTTAAGAGTGCCTGCTCACAACAGTCTTCGCTTACGCGTCAAGAACTCAATTAGTCACGCACCTTTTTGCACCGACGGTGTATGACTTACAACGAATTATGTTAGTCACACTATCAACTTGGCTTTAATAGATTCACAGAGAAACCTAAAATTTAGTCTCGTTGTAAAGTGGTTCTGATTAGGTAATATTTATTTGCAGTTCAAATTCTACAGCTATGACCAGAGAGAAAAGATGGCATACTGCTCCCTTCAGTAATTATGCAGAAAATATTTATTTTCCTCTCACAGACTGCAAGACACTGAATCAAAGTGAGTAGAAAATATTTAGAAATTTCCCAGTGGGGGTCTGTATACAGTTATAATTGTAGATGACATGTGTTTTTATTTTTTATTTTTGAATATCAGTTCAAAAGCACATTCTTCGCTGTCCTGACGTTTTGTAAAAATTTGTTTGTTTTAGAAACTGCCACGTCATCCTGCACAGCGCTGCTTCAGGCATCTTGTGACGTAATGTTGCGTGACATTGCTTCACTACTCATCATGAACAAGTAAGTCATAACATTTACTGTTGTCATGCCACTCCTTTCTAGAACATGGTACCGGAATGTAACTGTAGTTTAATTTATTAACATAGGACTGTGTGTCTGTACTTAAAAAAGGATTCAGTAGTTCATGTTCAGTAGGATACTGAAAAATTTTTACATTGCAAGTTTCATAAACCATTACATATAAAGAAACGACTTGGGACTGTGGTTGTTGTTTTATAGCCATGTTACAGTCTTTAATGGCGAAATGACGTTCGGGGATTTGAGGGAAACTAAGGGGACATTACTGCTGAATGACTACTTTCTCTAAACGTCGCATTTGTAGTAAACGGTAGTGAAATATTTTATTCTTAAAGAACTTTACTCAGGAATTAACGCTGTGTGTTGCATCTGGAACTAAACAGACACCCTAGACACTTGGTTACATGAAATGAAAAACTCGATGTTTATTGGAAAATACAGTTGTTATTTTGTTATGGTTTTAGGGCGCAAAAATGCTACGGTCATTACCGCAAATAGAGTTGTGTTGCACATGTGAAGCTTCCTTCACTTCTGTACATAACCGCCATCCACAATTTAAAATTTTGTCGTATCTGGTCATGAGCTTCAGAATTTCCATGTTATAATCTTCTGCAAACTCTTTAAGCTTAGGGGAAAGGTAGAAATTGCCAAGGGCAAGCTCCGGGCTATGCGTGGATGATAAATTTCCCATCCCCAATGCTCGAGCGATTTCTGAGTCTCAGCAACAGTGTGAGCGCGAACATTATCATGGAGAAACATTATTCCTCCAGGAAGCATTGCTCGCCTCCTTGTTTGTATAACTCACAGCTCACCGTACTTTTTTCAGCGTCACACAATAGCGATTTTCATTGACCGTAGTGCCTTTTTGTGTATCATCCAAGAAAAGAACACCTTTACGATCCCAAAGGCGATTGTCATGAATTTTCATGTTGAGAGTGTCTGCTTCAATTTCCTCCGTTTTTTGGCGACGAGTGGTGCTGAACCCAATTCCCATAAATTATGTTTTAGCCGAGATGTAGCGGAACAGATCCGCTAAGCAAAGAACAAGAAATGTCTGAAACCACAATGAGCAATTCTTCGAAAAATACGAGCCTGCGTTCCAGTTTATTCACTGCAGTCTTCATGTCTTCTGTGATGACTGATGGCCGCCCAGGTCGAGTTCCGTCGTGAATATTTGTCCGCCCATTGTTGAACATTTCACACAATTTTCTCCCGTATGTTTCGTTCATTGTATAATCTCCACGCATTGCTTTCACTTACCGTTAAACTTCTGCAGGTTTCACCTTTTGAGCACTCGTAATTCGAATAACAGCTCTTTGCTATCATTTTCACCAACTGCCCTCTGCACAAGTGCGACTTATCGCAGTCCCACCCCACAACATTACGAGCACAAGCCAGTTTACATTGAGAAGAGAAAGAGGAGTGAGCTGGGTGGCTGAAATGCGGGAGCGGTCTTTTATTTGGATGCAGCGACCACCTGGCTTAATGAACTGGCGTCAGAAGACTATAAAGTGGGAAGGCTGAAGTTTGTGACGAGATACGGCAAACGTTGAACTGTAGGAGGCGATTATGTAAGGAAGCGGAGAGAGCTTCATGTATGTCACAGAACTGTTTTTCCAGTAAATATTGTGTTTTCATTTTACATAACTAAAAATCTTTATTTTCAAGTTGTTCCTCCTTTCTACGAATAGGGGTTCGTTCTGTGGCATGCTTCACTACCATTCTGGATGTTGGACGTAAGAGGAAGGGAATTAATGGAAAGATGAAATGTTTATTCAGTCGGCGTGGCATGCTCAGATAGCTGAATTGGTTGTTTCCCTTTTCTGATTACAATTTTGATTTCTCGTAGGATTTTGGGTGACTCGAGAACGAAGAACTCGACCTGTTCACGGTCCCCGGTTTTCTCAAGTACTGATGTCCAGCGTTCCAATAACACCTCCGAGGAAACAGACCTCCCATCTTGTAGTGTGGAATTATTCATGTCGGCAGCATTCGGCACCAAAAGGAGACTAAGTCTGCAGTGGATTCCTTAGGTAAAAACTTCTCATTTACCTTACTGCGTCATATTTAGAAAAAATCCAACTTTCTATGACCGTTTCCATCATCGTCGTCGTAGGTCAAGTCTGAGTACCATCAAACATAGGATGCTCCCACTTATGTGCCCAGAGAACGGCATCTCGCTGGATTACATTACCAAGATGATGCATGCTAAAATGGACCCTCAACCTCCATACATTACGTTTGGGGTCGCTGTCCAGCGTCGCTTGCAACCAAACATAAGAAGTCTTCCTTTTCCTTCTTTCGTTATCAAGTGTACGCTTGCTTGCATTGCTTTGTGCATAGCCTCTGTCTCTGATGAAGTTAGCACAGAGTCAGGTTCCCACTGCTTTATTAACCACAAATTCCCAATAGTTCAATATGTGGGCAAGATTTCTCGTAGTTTCAAACGTAACCTTGTGCTTACGAAACAAGGTTTTTTCGGGCACCACTGACTTTTCAAAATTCCTTTATTTAAAGTTACGTTTGATGTTGAATACATCGACTGGCAATATTCTGTATGTGCTTCACCCGTAACTGATGTCAGCTCGCAAGGAATATTACAAGCGTAATATTCTCGGGCGAAACGTCGAAAGCCGTTGTCAGATTTCCATAGTATTTCGCCGGTGAAACTGACCGACGTTTTCAGGAGCGGGAAAAACACTGCTGAGGCTACGACCAAAGCCTCCTATTTATACAAATCTGAGACTAAACTACTCAAATTCTGTATTCAGTAGCGCAGATATCCTGATCTGTTGCAAAAGAGTTCTCTCAGTGTAGGAAACAGTGTGGAACAATAAAACACCGAAATTCTCTCGTCGTCGTCTTCTGATTGGGACAAAGCTATTAAAGAAGTAGTGGAAATCTGCAACTCGACTAATCTGCTGAACAGAGTCAGGACACCAACTTAGTGCAACATGGGACCACAGCGACCACAAAGAGGAATTTTTGATCACGCAAGGGAAGACGCTACGATGGCGACATAGGTACTCGAATAACAACGTCGAGGACGGGCACACGCCAACGCTGGCACGTACATTATGTGATCAAAAGTATCCGGTCACGCCCAAAAATAAACGTTTTTCATATTAGGTGCAGTGTGCTGCCACCTACTGCCAGGTACTGCATATCAGCGACCTACGTCGTCATTAGACATCGTGAGAGAGCAGATGGGGCGCTACGCGGAACTCGCGGCTTTCGAACGTGCTCAAGTGATTGGGTGTTACTTGTGTCATACGTGAGATATCCACACTCCTAAACGTCCCTAGGTCCACTGTTTCCGATGAGATAGTAAAGTGGAAACGTGAAGGGAGACGTACAGCACCAAAGCGTACAGGCCGACCTCTTCTGTTGACTGACAGAGACCACCAACAGCTGAACAGGGTCGTAATGCGAAATAGGCTGACATCTATCCAAACCATCACAAAGGAATTCCAAACTGCTTCAGGATCCACTGCAAGTACTATGACAGTTAGGCGGGAGGTGAGAAAACTTGGATCTCACGGTCGAGCGGTTGCTCATAAGCCACACATCACGACGGTAAATGACAAAGGACGCCTCGGTTCGTGTAAGGAGCGTAAACATGGGACGACTGATCACTGGCAAAAAGTTGTATGGAATGACGAATCACGGCACACAATGGGCGATCCGATGGCTGTGTGTGGGTATGGCGAATGCCATATTCTACCAGTTCGTGTAGTACCAAGAGTACAATTCGTAGGCAGTGGTGTTATGGTACCCCTCGTTGTTCTGCGTGGTACTATCACATCACAGGTCTACATTGATGTTTTAAGCACGTTCTTACTTCCCACTGTTGAAGAGCAATTCGGGGATGACGATTGCATCTTTCAACACGAACGAGCACCTGTTCGTAACCCACGGCTTGTGACGGAGTTGTTACACGACAATAACATCCCTGTAATGGATTGGCCTGCACAGAGTTCTGACCTGAACCCCATAGAACGCCTTTGGGATGTTTTGAAAAGCCGACTTCGTGTCAGGCCTCACCGGCCGACACCGATACCTGCCCTCAGTGCAGCACTCCGTGAAGAATGGGCTGCCATTCCCCCAAGAAACCTTCCACCGCCTGATTGAATGTATGCCTGTGAGAGTGCAAGCTGTCTTCAAGGCTAATGGGTTGGTCAAACCATACCGAATTCTAGCCGATGGAAGGCGCCACGAATTTGTAAGTCATTTTGAGCCAGGTGTCCAGATAATTTTGATCTCATAGTGTATGTGAGTCTGAGACGAAACTGCGCAGGCGTGTGGCCACCGAATTTCAACAGAACTGGTATCCTGACCAGTAGAGAAGGAGTTGTCTCAGTACATGAAACAGTGTGGAATAAAAATCATCAAAATTCTCACGTCGGCGCCTTGGTGCCGGGACAACGTTATCAAAGAAGCAGTAAAAATTCACAACTCGAATACTCTGATGGACAGGGCACAGGATATCAGATTAGCACAGCAGCATAGGATCACAGCGACCATAAAGAGAAACTGTCAGTCGCACAAGGGATGGCACTGTGGTAGTGACGCAGATATTCAAACGGCAATGGCGAGGACACGCCCCCGCCAGCGCGGGCACACACATGGCCAGGTGGCTTCCGACAGAGGGCGATGAGGCGGCCGACGGTATGATTGGGAGCTTCTGAGCGCGCCGAAGCTGTTGGTTCACCGTCCGACTGGTGACGTGGCTTAGTGTCTTGCTACCGGTTAGTATATCTGTATTATTGGTTACCGATTTTGGCACGTTCACGCCTGTGCAGATTCCTCTGGGACTGGCATAAACTGGAGGTTTGGATTGCATAGTCAGTGAAGCGGGCGATTTTACTACTGTCCAGTAGAAGAGCCACCACAGTAATTGTGCAGAAGAACTACACAACCCATATGAAAGACGCGTTGACAAGATAGAGATAATGAGCATGTAGCAAGCGATTGGACCATCGGAGGCACCGGCTACAGATGCCTAAGAAGTAGAAGAATCAGCAGCGACTAAACGACAAGGAACTAACCACCTCAAACTACCCATGTACTGCCAGTGACCGTTTACAACACACAGAGTTACCTTGAACTCAACAAGACGAACAGCTCGCTTCTCGACTGCGGTCTGAAGGCCATTTATCAACAGGACAGAATAAAACACCGCATCGATATGTTTGCAGACCAGCAACAAACGATATTCCTTTTTCGCCAACCACAACATCCATTCTCTTACTCACCAATCTCCGTAGAACAAGTTGCTCAAAGACCTCATTAAACGCCTATCACAAGAGGCTCCTGAGAAAGAGGAACTCAACACTCTGCAAGAAAAGGCTACAACGTCATCGATCTACTTCAGAACCACAAGAGCGCCTAGAAAACTAAGAAACTCATCGGAATCAGCGTATTGTGTACGGCTAATGAAGGGAAAACATAACCAAAAGTTCGACGATCTGAAGTATCTCCTCAGCAGGGGAGTGAGAGTAGAAACCCAAAACTCCAAGGATGGCCCATTCTAGTGCAAAGCATTTCAAAGGCGGAAGCACTGCCAGTTTCTGCTGCCTCCCACCGAAATGTGTCCGATTTGGCGACCGTCATAAATTAGCGAACTGTCACGTACAAAAACAGAGAAACCTATATTCGTCAGTTTCCGAAAGAACCATCCCGTGACCCTGGAGAGTCAGTGTAGTTGGCCCTGGACCCCATCACACCAGCCATAAAAAACTGAGTATCATTCTCTTACTCGTAGAGAATCTCTCAAAGCATTTGTTTCCCCAAAGAACCTGCCGCAGAGTCCCCTCAATGCACCTCACATGTGGAACGTGAAATGCGTCAAAACGATGATGACAGAACTAACAGATTTCCTGACACGCCACAAGATTGACGCTGCGCTCATTTCGGAGTCACTTTTAAGGGAGTCGTCAAGTTCCGCATATGGAACATGCGCGTGTGCTATACACATCGGGTCGCTAAAACAGGAGGCGGGCCTGTCATTCTAGCCAAAAAAGAAACTTGTCATCACGAGGAACAACGTCCAAGGCTGCGACAATTGGAAGTTACGGCGGCTACCGTCGCGACGGATGTACGAAACATCACGTGTGTTGCTGTATACCTCAGTACAAATAGGCACTGATTATCTGAAGACTGGGTACTGCTTTGAGACGACCTAAACGAGGAGCATACTGCTCTTAACTATTTAATCTGGACCTAAACATTACTGTGATCGGTCAGAGGGACCGTACGAGGGTACCACATTTTTCCCACCACCAAGCAGACGCCCTTGATATAGCTGTTCTTAAGAATGTCAACGTCAACGTCCAACTCCGGTTGAACACAAGACAGTAATAGGAATGCTGGAGAGGGCACACATCCCACACAGCATAAAGCAGACCGTCTGGTCACGGTTGCAGTGTTTTCTTAACAACAACTTTGTGCCAATACAAACGTCTCATCGAGAGGTGCCATCCACGCAACGGTACGGACTCAAGCGAAATATTTACATAATAATCTTTTCAGGTTACAGTATTGTACCTGTAATTTTTAAAGAGATTTCCCCAGTTTCAGTGATAATTGGTGGACAATGTTGAAGTCTTCTGTCAGAAGGATCGACCTTTGAGAGGATTTACCAAGTGAACACCAGCGTAGCCTTACACTGTGCTGCGAAATTGTAACAAGAGAAGCTGTACACAGTTGTTAACTTAGTGTCACCTAGTCGTGAGCACACAGTCCATCTAGAAGGAGACCATAGTGGTGACTTCAGAGTTTATGCGTAGCAAAGGCCGGGAAAAATTTAATTGCGGGTGTGTGGGAGGAAACCTGTATGTTCGGTGGCAGACGGTTGGGCACTGTCTGCTGTGCTGAGCTGCAGTAGAAAGGCTTTAATGGTCAGCAGCTCAGATAGGCTGGCACGGTCAATAGGAGGATAATAGTCCATTCAGGCATACAGCTTCCTATCTTGAAGGAATTTATCAAGTAGTTTTACCTAGAAATCGTTTATGGTGGTGCTTTGGTTCACTCCATACCTTAGCGTGAGCTTTCTCGAGGTCCAAGAGCACTCCGGAGGAGCTGTAGTTCGGCGGAGAGTTGACTTTGGAGTCCGAACAGTTCCGGTTGGATCACGTTGTACCGTATGGCATAGTGTCTTGAAGTCCCTTGAGTAATACCCGTTCGAGGAGCGTTGGTAGAAGAGGGATGGGGCGGTAATTGTTTGGAAGAGAGACGTCCATCCCGGTTTCTGGCAGCGGTACCACCCTCGTCCTCTTACAGGCCTGTTTGGTGAAGAAAACTGTTCACAATTATTGTGATTAGGATCAACGGCCTATTGAAAAGGTGTTGTAAGTCTTCATTGGTGACGAAGTCCCGGCCAGTTGTTGGCTGGTTTGCGTATGAGTAGTTTAATTTCCGCTAGAGTGACGAACTGTCTCGAACTGTGTTGGTTCATCCCGGAAAATCGTAGATGCGGTCCGGACATGTTCTTCCTAGTGTAGGACTTCGTCATCTTATGCCGCTGGAGGCGGAGTTGTCATCTATGACTCGGCGTACAGTTTCGCTTGTGTCAGTGGATCGTACATAACGCAATCTGCGCCACATACTGCTCATTTTGATGGTTTTTGGTGACGCAGGTTCTTCGCAATTGCCAATCGTCTCTCATTCGTAGCAAGAATTTGCACATCTGTTTTCCCAGACATTCTGACACCATCTGTTGAGTTGTCTGTTCAGCTGGTACATTTGTCTTCTATCCTCAGGATTCCTAAAGCGGATCCATCGTCTCCGGGAAAAATTCGTGAGGATAGAAGACAGATGTACAAGCTCAACAAACAGCTCTACAGATGGTGTCTAGAAGTAAGGGAAAAAATAATTCCGTTGCGTTTGGATGGCTTGAAGACGTGGGAGAAACGCCACAACGTTGATGTCTGGTTGAAAAATTCGTGTTCTTGACCGACGTTTCGAGGTTATTTTTAAAATTGAGTGACTATTACTCTGCCATGTGAACTCTTTGTCCCGCTGCAGCTGGAACCAGTTTGGTCACTTTCTGGCCTTGCAGTACTAACGTGAAAAGATATAATCCAAAATGACTGCGGAAAATACCTTGCGAAAGCTGCGGTAACTACCTATGAAGGTTATTAATTAATGAGAGAAGAGAAGGCATGATAGTCCGTCCGAAGAGATGCAAACGAAGCCAGGCACACATGAATTGAGTAAGTTCATGGAGAGCAAATTACAGAAAGGACATGATTTCAAGTGGAGCAGAATTCAAGTATTTGTCCTGGAGACGAATAAGTAAAACGCTCACAATAAATATTTCATTACTATAGACAAACGTGTTGTTATTTCTGCAGTGTGTGAACAATATGAGGAAATATAATCTCCGTAAAAAATTCATAGCTGAAGTCGCCCAGAACTGGACTTCCAGGCTAGTAGATATACTGTCCTGCCCATGCTATTTCCATTTGAAGAGTGCCGGAATGAACGAATGATAATGTGCGGACAAGAGAATGTACTCGCAAAAAGAGCGTACTATCTTCAATATTTTACGATTAAGTGAAGCATCAGAACAAAAGCCTCAAGTACTTTATTTTGACGAAACATGTAGTCATGCATATTTCATTGTGAATAAATGTTGAAAAATTGCGAGTGTTCGAAGAGCGTCTACAAACAAGGCTGTCAGATGATGTTTAATTGATGTGAATACAGAGTTTCGCTTCCTATTTGTGACGACATCGGGAAAATTTTGGAGTATTATTTAGAAATGGAACGAAAAATTACTCAATCAAAATCTGTTTAATGTATCACTTTTTAAATCGGCCTAAAATTTTACAGTAATTTCTCCAAGCCCCATACAGATTTCTAACCCAATTTAGATAGTCATAAAAATAATTATAAGCTCTAAACGAAAAATATGGGACGATACTGTACATATGTGATGCGTGAATAATTCCAATTTTCCCTTTTAAATATTGCTAGCAGTTTTATAGCGTGCATCCCAAGTTCTTCATTGGAAATCATACAATTCTTTCCATATCTATTAGAAATTCACTCACAACTGCAAAGTTTTTAGACCTTACACCTTGCGGCCAGGAATCTATTTCTACTCGCGCATCGTATATGTACTGCATGCGCCCCAAGTTTTTCGTGTTAAATACAGTTATTTATCCTAGCTATAAAATTCGAAAATTGCAGTTTTGTAGGAGTTACTTTATGAGTTTAGGAATCAGTTTGGGGCTGGGAGAAATGATTTAACATATGTTACGCTGATTTGGAAACGTGGCATTTGGGAACAGATTCTTTTAATAATTATTTCTTCCTTTTGCTATATGTATGAGAAATTTTGTCAGTTGATTACAAACATTTTGAGATTACAACACAGACATGTGGTAAATTTCAGGTTTATTTCATTTTATCTTCATCTGAAACAACCAACATATTGTTTCCCCCCACCTATACCTCGAGAAAAGACCGTGAAAGCAAAAATTAGAAAAATACGATCTTTCACAGAGACCGACCAACAACTGTGTTCTCAGGAACCATTCTCAACTGGAACAGAAATTGGGACAAAACAATAGTAGACAAACTATCCTCCGCCATAAATCAGACAATAAATTTAATTAATATTGCGTTGCCACCCAGTCCCAACTATGTACGAGGTGCATTCAAGTTCTAAGGCCTCCGATTTTTCTTCTCCAGACTGGAAAGAGATAGAAACATGCGAAGTATTTTAAAATGAGGCCGTGTTCATTCTCAATACATCCCAGAGATGGCAGCACAGTACGGCAGATGGAATTTTACCGCCAGCGGCGAGAATGAGAACTGTTTTCAATACTTAAAATGGCGACGTTTTCGTTACTTGAACAGCGTGCAATCATTCGTTTTCTGAATTTGCGTGGTGTGAAACCAATTGAATTTCATCGACAGTTGAAGGAGACATGTGGTGATGGAGTTATGGATGTGTCAAAAGTGCGTTCGTGGGTGCGACAGTTTAAGGCAGAACATCGTGTGACAACAAACCGAAACAACTTCGGGGTCGCACAAGCCGGTCTGACGACATGATCGAGAAAGTGGAGAGAATTCTTTTGGAGGATCGCCGAATGCCTGTTGAACAGATCGCCTCCAGAGTTGGCATTTCTGTGGTTTCTGTGCACACAATCCTGCATGATGATCTGAAAATGCGAAAAGTGTCATTCAGGTGGGTGCCACGAATGCTGATGAGCGACCACATGGCTGCCCGTGTGGCATGTTGCCAAGCAATGTTGACGTGCAAGGTCAGCATGAATGGGATTTTCTTTTCGTCGGTTGTGACAATGGATGAGACGTGGATGCCACTTTTCAGTCCAGAAACAAAGCGCCAGTCAGCTCAATAGAAGCACACAGATTCACCGCAACCAAAAAAATTTCGGGTAACCGCCAGTGCTGAAAAAAATGATGGTGTCCATGTTCTGAGACAGCGAGGGCGTAATCCTGACCCATTGCGTTCCAAAGGGCACTACGGTAACAGGTGCATCCTACGAAAATGTTTTGAAGTACAAATTCCTTCCTGCACTGCAACAAAAACGTCTGGGAAGGGCTGCGGGTGTGCTGTTTCACCAAGACAACGCACCCGCACATCGAGCTAAGGTTACGCAACAGTTTCTTCGTGATAACAACTTTGAACTGATTCATCATGCTCACTACTCACCTGACCTGGCTCCTAGTGACGTTTGGCTTTTTCCAACAATGAAAGACACTCTCCGTGGCCGCACATTCACGAGCCGTGCTGCTATTGCCTCAGCGATTTTCCAGTGGTCAAAACAGTCTCCTAAAGAAGCCTTCACCGCTGCCATGGAATCATGGCGTTAGCGTTGTGAAAAATGTGTACGTCTGCAGGGCGATTACATCGAGAAGTAACGCCAGTTTCATCGATTTCGGGTGAGTAGTTAATTAGAAAAAATATCGGAGGCCTTAGAACTTGAATGCACCTCGTAGCTCATCGAGAAACGATAATGGTAAATAAAGTATCCTCTGCTATGCGTCGCACAAGAATGCGCGATAATATTGCGTTGTCATCCACTTCTGAGCTATATTGCAAGTTTCAATACTCTAGCTCACTGGGAAATTTGTATACAATCAACTGCAAAATCTGTACCGAGCGGACAGGTACAGAAGAGAAGGAATTAATAAACACGTGTAACAAATTGGGTTGATATTAATCCAGGCATCCCTCATCCCCACCTACAGCCACAGGGGTACTAGGGGCTCTTACGTCCACAACAACTTGTTTTCTTTTATTTTCTTTCCGGTTTGCAAGTGGTAGGTGAGCCGACTCCTTCAGCGTCGTGTAATGAGCGCATTTTGCGCCTGTAAGGGCTGTGACGCAGTCCGCTAAGCACATCATCGTGCAGGAACTCCGTTTGACTGGACTATGCACCGTGTTATGCTTTTCTTTTTTTTTTTTTTTTTTTTTTTTTTACCGCGTCTTGATCTCCATTCCTCCCTTTGCCCCAAACCTAATGCATTGTTATCCACTTCTGAGCTACGTCCAAAATTTCAGGCCTATGGCTTATTGGGAAATTAGTTGAATATAAATTGCAAAAATTGTACGGAAGAGGTAGATAGACAGACAAGAAAGAAAGCTAATAAATCATGGTAAGAATATTAAAATAGATACAGATAAGGGAAGCCGAACTTCTTGTATTAATTAAGCAACACAAGCTTGTCCTATTTTGCAAGAAAGTGTTTCCCTTCTCACTGGCACCGTATCATGTAGACCTAAATCCTATAGGGCTGCTGTGGAGTCGTAACACTGAAGCATCTATAACCTGTAAAGATAACGACTGACGATTTTCAGTTTTAAACATTACGACAAGATGAAAAAGAGCGAAGAGGAGGGAGGGAGATAGTGATATGTATGTGCATCTGATAAATACCTTCCCTGAAAAATATTTCTCTTGTTCATACCTCCTCTGTGTTACCACAGACGGCGTGTCTCTGATCTCATTTGTACTAAGATTGCAGTACACACATGGTGCCTATTTGCTTCCAACACCCTGAGTGGAATGCGTAAGTTCTAATAGAATTTCACCTGCCTGCAGTCTTCTACAGCTGTTGTCTCCTGCGCACAAAACATCGCGATGTACTATTAGAGAGGGAGTATTATTTTAGAAATGATTAAATTTCCAATCAGTTTCTTCATTTGGGATGCTACTCGCTTTTCGTTATCAGAACACGAGAAACTGCACAACTTCATTCCACTTTAGGCTCACAAATAATTTCTATTCGTCAACAAATTAATGAACTGCGTTTCTCCGTAATTACTGTCACACTGATCTCAACTATATGTATCAAATAACCATACATTGCTAAGGAAGTCTTAACTAGCACCGACGGCGGCAGACAACACTTCCTTCTTTATTATTTTCTTAGGAGAAATATCCTAGTGAAATCCCAGTTCATAAAGTAGCTCAATTTTATGCTGGTTTCCTTTTATTTATTGATACATCACATCTTTTGCGAGTAGTTTGACGGTTGCACCCCTTTCAGAACAAAATAAATATACTACAAAGTGTAGTTGTGTAACTTGTATTTCCAAAGCACAGACTAATTACATGATTCGGTGTAATGGTGATGATAAATGATGATACGATAACAAATAAAGATCTTCTAATATATTTTTCTGTGTAAATACTAAACCAACATTGCATCTCAGTAAAATTTCTATTGTTAATGCTGAATTTTCTGGTCTACATAACATCTGCTGGGTGCTTCAAGATTTTGTTCTCACTCCAGCGACGGAGTAGATGGGCTAGCGCTCCGTGTGTTTCAGGTAATAAGCAGTTAGATCAGTGGTCCAAAGCTCCTAAAGCGTAGAAACAAATTTTCTTTATCGTGAAATCAAAAACGGTTCAACCATATTTCGATCAGGAAATTAAATTACTTTTAGAAGATCATTACTAATAACATTATTTGAAGTCTGTAATACTCATTGTGTAACTTACCAGTACTTACATTTTTTCCAAATGCTAGCACTGACGAATAACATAGTTAGGTGGAGGTTACAGTTTGTGAAATCAATGTGTAACATTTTTCGCACACATTCCTCCCACTATAAAAATTCTTCGTACTTTATACGACAATAAAATTGAGACATGTGTATCACATATGCTTAAATACTTCATGAAAACGCAGACTTCGCATTGTAGGTAGTTCCCACAATGGAACAGAAACAGCTCCGTAATTGACTTTACAACTGTAAGACGAGACTGTTGACAGAATAAACAACAGTAACTATGTAACTACATAACTGCAAGACACACTATTGTTAGTAATAGTAGGAGAAGAAGGAGCAGGAGCAGAAGTGCTCAGCCACAAAGCACTGGCAGGTTGAAGTCTTCCAATTTCTGCCACTTAAGAAATTCAGGAATCAAGAGATATACAAACAGTACGTGCAGTGCAGACATGGGAATTTATCTGATTTTAAGTGAAAAAAGTATCGCTAGGGTACAAAGTGGTGGAGAGGAAGCATGATTCGTATCAAGTGTCTGTCCTCAGTATGGATAATCAGCTTTCTTTTCTGAGGAGTTAAAAGTAGCACTCGCGATGCACTGAGAATTACTTTGTTCTATAAATAACACATCTACAAAAACTAAATATCTTTCTTTCGTATTCTAAACTTTGCTGATGATAGGGATGTAGGGGTAGCCGCTACTACTCAGAGATAATCTGATAGGTTGGGAACCACTGAGCAAGATTCCACTCTTAAACGTTTGCCGTTCCAGGCTGCGTATTCCATTTCCTTTGGATCTCGAGAACAGTATCATCGACTCCTTGACGCTCTCAGCTTGAGATGAAATGTATAGCTGTTCGGCCCTAGACCTGGATACGCAATGGCCGGTCAACCTGTAAGCCGGATAAGAGGGTATATGGTGGCAGGATATTCGGCAGAACGTTGTTTCGGGATGAAACAGAACGTGTAAGTCTGAGCGAGCCCGCGGATGTCAGGCGTGAACAGTCGGGCAGATTCGGAAAAATTTGTGCATCACCGGTAGAATGAAATATTGATTGACTTGACTGTTTGATGAGCTGTGAATTGCGTCCATTTTCACTTGTTATTTTAGGTTACTACTGGTAATAATTTGAAACTTGCAAAATAAGTTACGAAGAGTTGGGTTGTTTTGGGAAGGAGACCACACAGCGAGGTCAACGGTGTCATCGGGTTAGGGAAGGAAGCCGGCCGTACCTTTCCGAAGCAACCATCCAGGCATTTGCTTGAAGCGATTTAGGGAAATAACGGAAAATCTAAATCAGGATGTTCGGACACGGGATTGAACCTAAGTTACAAAGATCTCGTAGATAAAGAAACGATCGAATATTTTAAAATATTTTGATATTAACAGTAACAATAATAAGTTTGCCGTTCGTTTGTTGCGTCGAGTTCAGGTTTCTCGTGGCAGAGTAGAAGAAACAATAGGACACACCAAGGCCTTGGCTTGTCTTTCGTTCTTCCGTTTTGGATTTTTTATTGCACTGATAAGCAAGATGTTTGTCCGCAGATATGAAGATCAATATCGCTAAGAAGGTACATATTTATCTAGTCCATTAAATTTCGAGCATGCCGCCGCGCAAATAAAATATCCTCCACTGATATTTCTGCCTCGTATCGTCCGGAAATCCTCAGAGTCAGTCACTCTAAGGATGGCCGGACGATACGAGGCAGAAATGTCAGTGGAGGAAATTTTATTTGCGCGGCTGCATGAATGACATTTAATGGACTATTCGCTGCGCCTCGAGAAGTTGAAAATGCACACCTATTTACCTATTTTTAATTAAACTTGTTTGGGGTGTGCGGGCATTTTTATTGGACCTTAAAACTAAGGAAATTTATTTTGTCTGATGGGTACTTTAACTATGAAAAATTATTTGAACAAAATACGTAGACATGAATTCCAAGCAATTAGAAGTATATAGGCGCAGTCGTTCACACGTCATCTTCAACCATCTCTGGTAGAAAAGCAGCTGACAATGCCCGTATCGTTTGACAGCAATTTCCTGTGGAATACAAACGGCACAAAAGCCGAAGAATTTCATGATTCAGTTCAAACAAACAGTTCTGAGCACTTTGTGACTTAACATCTGAGGTCATCAGTCCCCTAGAACTACTTAAACCCAACTAGCCTAAGGCCATTACACACATCCATGCCCGAGACAGAATTCGAACCTGCGACCGTAACGGTCGTGCGGATCCAGAATGAAGCACGTAGAACCACTCGGTCACAGCGGCCTGCCATTATTCAGTGGCAGAAGTGATTGCACTACACAAAGAATCATTATCTATTGTAGAAATTTCATCCTAGTAGAAGTTCGATATTGAAGATAATTTCATTACGAAAATGGGCAGAAATAGGCGACAGCGAAGCACTTGTTGTGTCTATGCGCCACTACCACTCATTTATCCTAACCACCACAGCAACTGTCAGTGTGGAAATCTGCCTTGCTGCTTGCTACACTAGCCCTGCAGTACTGCTGAGTCCGCTGTTTCTGCAAGCTGACCTGTCTTGCAACATTGCATCGGCCTCGTTGAATTATTACAACGACAATCCCCACGCTCGCCTTTCATCAGTGCTGCTGCAATACCCCAATCAAGCTCACACTACTATGCCCATATATGGTCAGAAGGCAACTCCGCTATTAAATACCAAGCCGTAAGCACGTTTCCCCAAAACATGTTTAGGAAATTCCAACAGAAGGAATGAAAAGCTCAAAAAAAGCCATTCAACGTGCACTCACGGTTTATGTAACTTCTGCTATATTGATCTGTTTGCATAACAATACCAGCTTCCTAAGACTGACAGCTCAATGCTTGTCTCCTGAATTCCTGCTGCAACATGGAGCTCCTGATTTGAAACGTTTTCCGGTTTCTCAAATTGGAGAAAATATAGGACGAGAGCTTCATACATAAATGATTCATGTGGCTCTGACGACTACGGTACTTAACATCTGAGATCATTAGTCTCCTAGACGTAGAACTACTTGAACCTAACTAACCTCAGGACATCACACACATCCATGCCCTAGTCAGCATTCGAACCTGCGACCGTGGCAGCAGCGCAGTTCCGGACTGAAACGCCTAGAACCGCTCGGCCACAACGGCTGGCTGCTTCATACAGATTGCTGAGATACTCATGGCAGTGGCTGTAACATGGTGAAATATGTTCTAGAGGCTGAGTGTGATTCTGCTAGACGTTTCAGCCATTCGCTCCACAGCGCTGTAACTGAGCCATTGAGGTTCCAGCCTGAAATAACAGGCGTATCACTATTGGTAGACGTCTCTTAACGCAGTCCAACTATTTATTCTTAGCTCGGCGATAATCTAGATATAATGGAGAATCTTTTGGTGCAAAATATCAGCACAAGGTGTTATTTCACATTTTATACGGTAAAGTGAGTAAAATCATGTGGGATGACTCACTAGGAACCCCGGAGGTCAGTTGACCTCCACGGGTATTCTATCGTTTGCACCGTAAGCATCTTTCCTTTGCAAACTGTGAACTTGTGTGCTTCTTTAATTGTGACTCTTAAGTGTACTTAACTGTAATGTGTGTGTGTGTGTGTGTGTGTGTGTGTGTGTGTGTGTGTGTGTGTGTGTGTGTGTGTGTGTGTGTGTATGGGTGTGTGTGTAGTGTTTGTCAGGTAACGACGATGAGAGAAGCGAGAGGGCGAAATACGGTGGCGCGCACAGCCAACTCCTATTGAATAGCACAAAGGGGATCGCTGAGCTAAACATCCCCATCCG
The DNA here is from genome assembly GCF_023897955.1 of Schistocerca gregaria. Taxonomy (NCBI): domain Eukaryota; kingdom Metazoa; phylum Arthropoda; class Insecta; order Orthoptera; family Acrididae; genus Schistocerca; species Schistocerca gregaria. The sequence goes on along the minus strand of NC_064922.1, from coordinate 348,601,712 downwards.
ATAGAAGGATCAACAGTGTCGGATGCCCTCATTGCAAGACACACTGCGCGGAGGTTTGGAATATAATCCAGGAGACTGACACAAAGACAGGTGGTCAGGGCTTCACACCGACAAGCATCCTGTTCCCTCTGCCACGAAGCAAAGAGTAAATTGCTAAGTACGACGTAACGTGACGGTGATCTATCCAAGTACTTGCCACGCTCGAAGGTACTTAATTTCGGTGATCTGGGGGGAACCGATGTATGCACCGCGGAATGCCGTTGACAGAGTTACATGGTAGAGGTTTTGTTGGAAGAGACAGAGGCTGTATTGTAATGATACCGATATTAATGTGACTTTTCATCAGTAGTGTTTAAAGAAACAGTGAGTTAAGCTTTCAAAGCCTTCTGAAGAAACAAAAAAAGAAAGAGTTCTGGTCTCTCTTGCGTATGAGAAGTAATACCATAACTTGCTGTATTCAATAATGGCGATCAAAAGCTTCCGTCTGGGAGCGTTGCTGCAGGCGTATATGCAACGTAAGAGATTAGTGTGGCATTCATACATTTCCATGTGGGTGCGGTAAATGCGGAAGCGTGACCTGTGGTGACGTTGTTACCAAAAGCGTTCAAATAAGATCAAAGTGCTTTTATTCCTTCGCTGGTGCCAAAGTATAAAGACCGGTAGAAATCCACCACAGAACAAGAATGTATGTGGAGCAGGAGGTCTGTTGAAAACCGCCGTTGGGGAATGGTCCATCGTAGTCGCGATTCGACAAAATGTCCCAATCGATCTGAGAGGTCATCCTCAATCAAAGCCAACCCAAGTGGAAGACACGCGAACAACACCCGTAATGTCTTGATGTCTTTCATTGTGAGTGTTGAGCCGTCAGTCCCTTAGAAAAGACCGTGAATGGTAGACGTTTCCTGTCGAACATGGTTATGCGACATGCAGTTGCAGACTTCTCTGCACAGTAGCCCACCGAATTTTAGCAAACAGGTATCTTCAAATTGGTGCGTCGTTGGTATGATTTCCTCAACGCCAACGGCGATTTTGCCTAATTGGCATACCGATTCTTGTGTATATAGCCTTCGGGCGAAAGCTTTTTGATCGCACTGTCAGAACACCTGACTTCCCATAGATGAGATCCTCGTTGAAATCGGAAAAAGAAAGTTTTTTCAGCTCCTTAAATTAGGTTCCAAATTACTTGATTGTAATTAGTCTAGATCCAAGAGAAATGATATGAGGGGGTTCCTGAAGCTAAATCAACTCGATTGAATGTCCTGCTAGAAGCTTCCAACACCAACAATTTTCATCTGCAGTGACTACTAAAAGTACTAGAGAAAACGAGACTGAATCAAATGTGACTCACGAAGCTCATGGCAGGAGTTTCGGATTGTTGTAACGGGATGACAGTTGAAAATAATACTCAGTGTGACTCTCAAGAAACAAACGTGACTGCAAGTAAGATTAATTCCAAGCAAGATTCACTTTTATTTGAAGACAATTCGAACTGATCACATTCCAGCTAATACGAGAAAGTACTTTAATTTGACAAAGTATGGAAAATTTATCGTACAACGCCTAGCAGTAGTGCATACTATTCGTTTCAAAGTATTCGGTCGCTCCCGTGAATGGGTAATTAACCCCTAGATGTCACTAGGGGCCGATCCAGCAGTATATCACGAGGTGGGGAGCATTGTGTTGCAATAGCAGTATGTGTTGTTCAGGACGGCTCAGTGACTTCGAAAGTGAACAATCATTGGACGTCACCTAGGTGATAAATCCTTCAGTGACATTTCATCCTTCTAAAGCGACAATACTTAGAAGAAGCAATGATGGGGTGAAAGTTTGAAGGTTGGGATCAAAATTCAAGGTGAAATGATTTCAATGATAAGGTTCACTGAGGACATTGCTGTAGTCACTGAAAGTGAAGAAGAATTACAGGACGTGCTGAATGGAATGAACATTGCCATGCGTATAGATTATGGATTGAGAGTAAACCTAAGAAAGACGGAAGTAATGAGAAGTAGCAGAAATGAAAATAGCGACGAACTTAATATAAAAATTGGTTATCAGGAGAGGACAAAAGTTAGGGAATTCTGCTACCCTGGAAGCAAAATAACCCAGACGTACGAAGCAAGGAGGAGACGAAACGCAGACTAGCACAGGGATAGAGGGTGCTTATGACCAAAGGAAATGCATTAGTATGAAACATAGGTCTTAATTTGAGGAAGAAATTTCTGAAAATGAACGTTTGGAGTACGATATTCTATTGTAGTGGGTTATGAACTTCGGGAAAACTGGAACAGAAGAAAATCAAAGCGTTTGATAAGTGGTGCTTAGAAGAATGTTGCAAGTTAGATGGACTACACGGTAAGGAGGGATCATGTCTTCCGCAGAATCATCCAAGAAAGGAACATACGGAAAACAATGACATATACAAGGGATAGGATAAAAGGACAAGAAGTTGGCTAAGTCGACAATTGGTAATGTGACTGTGAAGAATAATCGTGATGGAACGACCAGAGTTAAAGCTAAACCAGGCAGACCACATTTACAGACGGAAATAGTTCGTCGACTGTTGCGGAGCGTATCTGTAAAACAGCAGAAATCAGTGGAAGGAATCATTCGTGAGTTCCAAGGTACTAGCACTCCAGCTAGGACAATGACTGTGTGTAGGGCCTTAAAAAGTATGGGGTACTACGGTCGAGCAGCTCGTTATAAAGTAAACATTTGTGTAGTCAGTGCTAAGCTATAAGGTGATGTAAAGAGCGACGACAGTGGACAGTGCATGACTGAAAAGGAGTGATTTAGAGTGATGAATGACGCGATACACCACGGTGGTAATACGTTTTGCTTGAAAAAAATGTAATTATCTTTTGGATGAGAAAGAACGTCGATTCGTTCCCAATCCCGGCGTCCAACTTCACTAGTTTCGTCTCTTAAGGAGCAATGAACTGTCATTCCTCCACAGATATTGAGGTTCCTGATTGTTTCCAGCACAATTCAAGCCACGTTAAAGGAGATGGATAGACACATCCCTTGTTAATCTTTACTAATAGGTGGCCAGACAATTTTGCTCAAAGAGTCTACATATCGAAGAACTTTTCTCTAAAGCTATCCTTGTTTAAGAAGACAAATGATATAGATTAACATCTTTTAATTCAGAGAAACTGCTATTCATTCACCATAATTTACTTCTACTTCACCATGAGTACTAAACGGCGTTTTGTTTTGAAGTTATTGTGGTTCTATTTGTATTAACAGCGTCTTCCAGGTGAATTAAGTAAAGTCGATTTCACAAAATTTTCATAATTTATTGAAAATTCAGTACGAGCAGGATGTGTACCTACTATGTGGTGTCTGGTTGCATAACTTGCAATGCTTTTTTCTGGCTGTATTTTTTTTCCAAGCTACATTATGGCTAGTACAGTCTGTCATCGTATTACTTAATGCAGGCTTTAGTGCTCCTAACAAACCCCTTAGCCAGGATCCACGGCTCCCACCGCGCAGCAGAATTATGCTGCAGAGTTGTGGATGCGTGGAGGTGTGGGTTGCGTGTAATTTTTTGGTCTGCTCAGATGGTTGAAATGGTTCTAAGCATTATGGCACTACCCTAGGCTTAGAACTACTTAAACCTAACTAACCCAAGGGCACCAAACACATCCATGCCCGAGGCAGGATTCGAACCTCCGACCGTAGCAGCAGCTCTGTTCCAGACTGAAGTACATAGAACAGCTCGGCCACAGCGGCCGGCCTTTGGTCTGCTCATTAGTATTATCTTTTAACTGCTTACAGCAGACAGACTTCTATATATATATATATATAAGTAAGAAATTGTAATGTTATGCCATAATTTAAGAATGAAAGCATAATAATGCAGATAAGAGTAGGTACAGATGTCCCATCACCAACACCGGCCAAGAAAGGGAACGTGATACTGCGTGCTGCTACCAATGTTGGTGTTGTGTCCCTTGGATATCACTCCTCTGGGAAACTCTATTTGTTCGGTCAATGTGTATTTGATCTAATACGTAGGGTAAGACTTTTATAGTGTTGTGGCCATTTTGCTCCGAAACAAAGGGGAAGATCTAAAATGTTTTGATAAAAAATTTGCTGTATTCATAAGGGGACATACGAGAGTGACCGTAACTCGTCCTAAAAAACGCAGTTCTCAGGTTCAAATTACCTTTTTATATAGGATGGTACCACTGGCAAAATTCGAAACGGTTCTCGAATCATCCTCATGAAGGACTAGATGTAGACTGTTGTGATATGGATGGAATTTATTTTTCTTAGGTTACTTAACAATCAATTATTAATCATGTAAGAGCATGTTTGTGTAACAAAATTAGTTTCTTTGAGTAGTGTAGGCCTACTTCTTCATTTTGTACATATTACGTAAATGCATGATCTGTCAGTGTTTGAATCACTGTGTACCATAAATTGCATTTATATTACATTATATTATCACATTTCGATTGATTGAAATCCTTGGACAAGCAGGACAGCGCAGGTGAGGTTACATTTGTGGAAAGGGGCCAAAATAAGATGTTGTCAGTTACACTCAACATATAAATTTTATTACTTTAAACACACAATAACATAAGCAAAAATTAAAAACTCTCGAGGTTTTAACGAAAGAGCTCCTTTGATTTGATTTAAATCGGCTGAAAGCCATATACGAAAATTCTGGGCCCAAAGCCTAACCAAGGAATTGAGGTGCAGGAGTTCTTCCGGAAGTTTCACTTCTTTAAAGAATTTTTTTTTTGCTTCAATAAAAATAGGCTGAAGGCGGCACATTAAGCAAGAAAAGTGTTATGGCTTAATGCCAAAACAAAGATTTTCAATGTTAATTCTAAATAGGCTGAAACCCAGCTGAAGGCTGCACATCAACCAAATAATTTAACAGGTTAAAGCCTAGGAAGAAGAGCTTTCAATTTGACAGGCTGCGGGCCTTAGCTTAAAACATTTCATGCAAACTCGACTGAAGGCCTCATATTAAAGAATACCAGTGTTATGACTTAAGGGAAGACCAAGAGTTTAAATTTTTAGTTTAAGAGAGATCGAAACTCGGCTGAAGGACACATACTAAAGAAGACCAATCTAATGACCTAAGGTCCAGACCAAAATTTTGAAATTTTAATTTAAAAGATATTAAAACTCGGCTGAAAGTCACAAACCAAGTAAAAACAATTTTAAGGCTTATGGCCTAGGAGGAAGAGCTTTCAGTTTGAAACGGCTGAGGGCCTTAGTTTAAAACATTTCTTGCAAACTCGGATGAAGACCTCATACCCAATAAAATAACAATGTTAAAGAGAGTTTAAAACGTGGGTAAAGGCCACACACCATGGAAGAAACAATTTCACGGATTAAGGCGTAAAGAGAAAAAACTTACAATTTTAGGCTAAAACTAGGTTGAAGGCTTCACACAGTACTTAGGACTAAAGGAAATCACGAGGAAAAACACAAGGAGAACCGCTCAGAAGGTTCCGAGGGTCAGCCTGGGAAGTAACACTAACGCACGTTAGTGGAGACAGGCAGACAGACCGACAACGTCTTAATTGGAAGGCAACCCAACCAAAGGCTAGCCGACAAGCCAACGAACCAAATCAGTTCTTGTCCACGCGATGAGCAAAACGACAACAAGATGTCAGTAGCTCAACGTTCTGTACACTGGCGCCCAAAACGGAATAAACGCCCAAAACTACCAACACACCTCAGCTGTCGAACTACACGCCATGCTGGACAGCAAGAACACAACGAGGAAAATACACTGCGAAAATCTACATGAACGCCCACGGCCGGTAACCGGAACATTAATGTCCACAAGACAGAAAATACTGCTGGTGCACTTCACTAATGAAGGAGTGAATTAAATTTAGTTAATCCCCATCTAAGAAAACGGGTGCAGTTCTAGGCAACTTCAATCCACACACGTTGTTGCTTGTGGGAATCTCACAGAAAGCAAGAATTCAGGATCAGCTGAGAGAAGTGATAACATTTGAGGCCTGATAGTACGCTAAGTGAGCACTCAACTTTAGTGTCCAAGGTCGGTGGGCGACGAACTTCGTAACCCTCGTAAGAAGAGCGTCACAACTGCAACCACGCGTGCACGGCTCCGGCCCGACTCCGCTCGCCGGATGCCTCTTCGCTGCTCTACGCCAACAGACTGACTGCCACACATTGCACGCCCGGAAAATACACTCCTGGAAATGGAAAAAAGAACACATTGACACCGGTGTGTCAGACCCACCATACTTGCTCCTGACACTGCGAGAGGGCTGCACAAGCAATGATCACACGCACGGCACAGCGGACACACCAGGAACCGCGGTGTTGGCCGTCGAATGGTGCTAGCTGCGCAGCATTTGTGCACCGCCGCCGTCAGTGTCAGCCAGTTTGCCGTGGCATACGGACCTCCATCTCAGTCTTGAACACTGGTAGCATGCCGCGACAGCGTGGACGTGAACCGTATGTGCAGTTGACGGACTTTGAGCGAGGGCGTATAGTGGGCATGCGGGAGGCCGGGTGGACGTACCGCCGAATTGCTCAACACGTGGGGCGTGAGGTCTCCACAGTACATCGATGTTGTCGCCAGCGGTCGGCGGGAGGTGCACGTGCCCGTCGACCTGGGACCAGACCGCTGCGACGCACGGATACACGCCAAGACCGTAGGATCCTACGCAGTGCAGTAGGGGACCGCAGCGCGCACTTCCCAGCAAATTAGGGACACTGTTGCTCCTGGGGTATCGGCGAGGACCATTCGCAACCGTCTCCATGAAGCTGGGCTACGGTCCCGCACATCGTTAGGCCGTCTTCCGCTCACGCCCCAACATCGTGCAGCTCGCCTCCAGTGGTGTCGCGACAGGCGTGAATGGAGGGACGAATGGAGACGTGTCGTCTTCAGCGATGAGAGTCGCTTCTGCCTTGGTGCCAATGATGGTCGTATGCGTGTTTGGCACCGTGCAGGTGAGCGCCACAATCAGGACTGCATACGACCGAGGCACACAGGGCCAACACCCGGCATCATGGTGTGGAGAGCGATCTCCTACACTGGCCGTACACCTCTGTTGATCGTCGAGGGCACACTGAATTGTGCACGGTACATCCAAACCGTCATCGAACCCATCGTTCTACCATTCCTAGACCGGCAAGGGAACTTGCTGTTCCAACAGGACAATGCACGTCCGCATGTATCCCGTGCCACCCAACGTGCTCTAGAAGGTGTAAGTCAACTACCCTGGCCAGCAAGATCTCCGGAGCTGTCCCCCATTGAGCATGTTTGGGACTGGATGAAGCGTCGTCTCACGCGGTCTGCACGTCCAGCACGAACGCTGGTCCAACTGAGGCGCCAGGTGGAAATGGCATTGCAAGCCTTTCCACAGGACTACATCCAGCACTCTCTACGATCGTCTCCATGGGAGAATAGCAGCCTGCATTGCTGCGAAAGGTGGATATAAACTGTACTAGTGCCGACATTGTGCATGCTCTGTTGCCTGTGTCTATGTGCCTGTGGTTCTGTCAGTGTGATCATGTGATGTATCTGACCCCAGGAATGTGTCAATAAAGTTTCCCCTTCCTGGGACAATGAATTCACGGTGTTCTTATTTCAATTTCCAGGAGTGTAAATCCGCCACCCCAAAGCTATTACAGCAGTAGTAGTATCGATACATGCTGCTGCTGCCACTCACAGAGAGAAGACAGCAAGGGTATGGTGGTAACTGAAGAGGAAATAAGATACAACAGGACTGCAGCCAATGATAATTAATTGACATGACGCAAGGCATCCATGGCTTAGTGATGTGTTCATTTATATTACCACTTAACTATGTTGTGTTCATGTTTAGCGTGGATTTTAGAACGCTATCTGGCGACAGACTATTCTAATTATTTCTACTTTTAATTAAATTCATGCTTAATGAGATATAACTTGCAGTTACTGACTGATGTTCATGTTACTTGTTGCGCATATTTAGTGTGTTTTATTTTGTTAACGTTATTTGTGTTATGTCAATGTTCTCACTGTCACTCGTTTCATCGTTAGAAGTGGAACTACTCTCGCTGTCTATGTCGGTCTGTCTTTGTCTTGTTCTCCTTCTACGTTGTTCAGTCTGCTTGTATAAATCATGTTCGTCTTTTGAGATGTTAGCAATTGGGTTCAGCTGCGCCTATTTATCAGGACTGCTCTGTGCTTCCTACAGTGTATTTTCCGTTATGTGTTACAGAAATGCCTGCTCTAAAGCATTTGAAAAGGAAGTGTACTGGGAAACCAATTTCGCTATATGATCACACATAGCTTTCTTAAAGAGCGTGGTACAAGAGCCGCATCCATTCGCAAAATTAACTATGCTCAGACCGGGGTCGACATGGCACTGTACCGGGTGATCCATTGATCGTGACTGGGCCAAATATCTCACGAAATAAGTGTCAAACAAAAAAACTATACAAAGAACGAAACTTGTCTAGCTTGAGGGGGAAAACAAGATAGCGCTATGGTTGGCTCGGTAGATGGCACTGCCGTAGGTCAAACGGATATCAACTGCGTCCTATTTAATAGGAACCCCCATTTTTTATTACATATTCGTGTAGTACGTAAAGAAATATGAATGTTTTAGTTGGACCAGTTTTTTCGCTTTGTGATAAATGGCAATGTAATACTCACAAGCATATGGCTCACAATTTTATACGAACAGTTGGTAACAGGTAGGTTTTTAAATTAAAATACAGAACGTAGGTACTTTTGAACATTTTATTTCGGTTGTTCCAATGTGATACATGTGTCTTTGTGAACTTATCACTTCTGAGACCGCATGCTGTTACAGGGTGATTAACTGTAAATACCACATTAATGCAATAAATCCTCTATATGATGTCCATCAGCCTCAATGCATTTGGCAATACGTGTAACGACATTCCTCTCAACAACGAGTAGTTCGCCTTCCGTAATGTTCGCACATGCATTGGCAATGCGCAGACGCATGTTGTCAGGCGTTGTCGGTGCATCGCGATACCAAATATCCTTCAACTTTCCCCACAGAAAGAAATCCAGGGACGTCATATCCGGTGAAGGTGCGGGCCATGGTATGGTGCTTCGACGACCAATCCATCTGTCATGAAATATGCTGTTGAATACCGCTTCAACGGAACGCGAGCTATGTGCCGGACATCCATCGTGTTGGAAGCACATCGCCATTCTGCCATGCAGTGAAACATCTTGTAGTAACATTGGTATAAAATTACGTAGTAAATGAGCATACATTGCACCATTTAGATTGCCGTCGATAAAATGGGGGCCAACTATCCTTCCTCCAATAAAGCCGACGCGCGGGATTAGCCGAGCGGTCTTAGGCGCTGCAGTCATGGACTGTTCGACTGGTCCCGGCGGAGGTTCGAGTCGTCCCTTGCTCATGGGCGTGTGTGTGTTTGTCCTTAGGATAATTTACGTTAAGTAGTGTGGTAAGCTTAGGGACTGATGACCTTAGCAGTTATGTCCCATAATATTTCACACACATTAGAACAACCATAATACCGCACCATACATTAACCCGCCAAGGTCGCTGATGTTTCACTTGTCGCAGTCATCGTAGATTTTACGTTGCCCGATAGTACATGTTATGGTGGTTTACGTTACTGCTGTTGGTGAACGACTCTTCGTCACTAAATAGAACGCGTGCAAAAAATCTGTCATAGTCCCGTAATTTCTCTTGTGCCCATTGGAAGAACTGTAATCGACGTTCAAAGTCGTCGCCAAAAAATTCCTGGTGCATAGAAGTAGGGTACGGGTGCAATCGATGTTGATGTAGCATTCTCACCACCGACGTTTTTGAGATTCCTGATTCTCGCAGAATTTGTCTGCTACTGACGTGCGCATTAGCCGCGACATCAGCTAAAACACCTACTTGGGCATCACCTTTGGTACAGGTCGTGGTTGGCGTTTCACATGTGGCTGAATACTTCCTGTTTCCTTAAATAACGTAACTATCCGGCGAACGGTCCGGACACTTGGATGATGTCGAGGTTACAGAGCAGCATACATAGCACATGCCCGCTGGGCATTTCGATCACAAAAGCCATACATCAACACGATATCGACCTTTTCCGAAATTAGTAAACGGTCCATTTTAACACGGGTAATGTATAACAAAGCAAATACCGTCCGCACTGGCGGAATGTTACGTGATACGACGTACTTACACGCTTGTGACTATTACAGCGCCGTCTATCACGAAGCGAAAAAAGTGGTCCAAGTAAGACATTCATATTTCTTTACATACTACACGAATATGTAGTAATAAAGGGGGGGGGATCCCTAGTTTAAAAGTCCGCAGCTCGTGGTCGTGCGGTAGTGTTCTCGCTTGCCGCGCTCGGGTTCCCGGGTTCCATTCCCGGCGGGGTCAGGGATGTTCTCTGCCTCGTGATGACTGGGTGTTGTGTGATGTCCTTAGGTTGGTTAGGTTTAAGTAGTTCTAAGTTCTAGGGGACTGATGACCATAGATGTTAAGTCCCATAGTGCTCAGAGCCATTTGAACCTAGTTTAAAAAACGCTGTTGATATCCGTTTGACCGATGGCAGCGCCATCTACGGGCCAACCATAGCACCATCTGGTTTCCCCCTTCAAGCTAGATGAGTTCCGTTCTTTGTAGCTTTTTCGTTTGATGCTTGTTTCGTGAGATATTTGGCCCGGTCGCTATCAATGGACCACCCTGTATAAGAGGCTCCCAGATATGAACAGACTCGACTGTCCGGTCGGACAGTAAAATAGGGCCGGAAATAAGTTGCCGGACATTCCTTTGAACTCTAGTCTCAACTACGTGCGCGCGTGTCCACCAACTGCGTACAGCCAAGGAGACAGGTTACGGTAAGCTTAGCGATGTCGCGAGCCTTGAGCGGTGGGCGGCGTGCGGCGCGCGGATCGCTAAGGAAGCCACTTGCCGCGATCCAATTTAGCGGCCGCCGCCGCCGCCGCCGTCGCCGTCGCGGCCCATTAGCGGCGCTTGGCCGGCACGCCGCCGGCGCCTCGCCTCACCTCCCAGGGCCTTTCAGGCGCCAACGAGGCCAGCAGCCAGAATTTCCATACCGCCCGGACATAAAGCTCTGTGGAGAAGCAGTCGGGGCCTGCTATAACGTTAACGTACGTCGCATTACATAGATATGGAGAACAGAATAGTTTATGGGGCACCTTCACTAAAAGCTTAAATAGACATGGAGAACAGAATAGTTCATGGGGCACCTTCACTAGAAGAAGAGGTACGTAGATGGGCCACGTCCTGAGGCACGGAGGAATCGTCTTTTTGGTACTTGAAGGAAGTATGGGCGGTAAAATTTTTAAACAAGATTCAAGTACAATAAGAAGATTCACGTACACTGCCTGAGAAGAAAGAGGAGGAGAATGGGCTGAGTAGGGATACGATCTTGGATAAAATAATTGTATTGGCCCGCGTCATTGTAAACTACTAATAAAACTGCCGACGTTCCGAACAACTTTTTGCTGTCCTTTTCAGGTCCTCTTCAGCATCCTCCCAATCAGCCACCAGGCTACCACAGGCGATAGCGTACCGTACATCCATCCCCTCCATAACAACGTCTTAAAATTGTCTAGTAACAAATGGTTCAAAAGGCTCTGAGCACTATGGGACTTTACATCTGAGGTCATCACTCCCCTAGAACTTAAAACTACTTGAACCTAACTAACCTAAGGACATAACACACATCCACGCCCGAGGCTGGATTCGAACCTGTGACAGTAGCAGTCTCGCGGTTCCGGACTGAAGCGCCTAGAACCGCTCAGCCACTCCGGCCGGCTATCAAATAACAGCTAACATTCGTGACGTCGGTAGCCACCAGATAACCACAAATGACAGTATATAGAACAACACATTCACCAGTGTACAGCAGTGAACCGCCCTGGCCGGCCTCTGTGACCGAGTGGTTCTAGGCGCTTCAGTCCGCAACCGCGCTGCTGCTACGGTCGCAGGTTGGAATCCTGCCCCAGGCATGGATGTGTGTGATGTCATTAGATTAGTTAAGTTTACGTAGTTTCTAAATGTAGGGCACTGATGACTTCAGATGTTAAGTTCCATAGTGCTTAGAGTCATTTGAACCAGTTTTGAACCGCCCTGAAGACGATCGCAGAAAAGTCGGTCGAAACGTCAGAAATTTATTACACACTACCATGCACGAGAGTCAACCGCAGCCACAAGTAGACACTTCGAATAGTAACCGCTTTGCTACTCTTATAAGCAGACCCGATTTTCGCCACCGACACGGCTTATCGCTCAGTACATAGTTGGCCACTTTTTCGTCTGCATCTCCATGCACTGTGGTCTCCTGTATTTAAGTCACCCTGGATGGTTCAAATGGCTCTAAGCGCTATGGGACAACATTGAGGTCATCAGTCCTCTAGAAGTATAACTACTTAGACGTAACTATACTAAGGACATCACACATATCCATGCCCGAGGCAGGATTCGAACCGGCGACCTGAGCAGCAGCGCGGTACCGGACTGAAGAGCCTAGAACCCCTCGACCACAGCGGCCGGCCACTCTGGTTGGAAGGTGTTCGTATGTCCAATGGTTAACCGGTTACTTTCGGCCTGTTCTGGTCCATTTACGGTTCATGGCACGCTTGTGGAACTGTGGACCCATAGTTTCCGCTTACCTGACAATCCGATAATTTTGTCATTTATTCACATACAAGAAATGTTCCGTACCATCCATGTTGGAACTTTGTCATCACTCTCCGTATTAAACCAAATGATGTGGCTACTAGCCTACGAACACGTCTTCAAATAAATTATTAACAAGAGCGGCCAAGCATTGTTGTTCAAGATATCGACAGTTTAATTTTTTTAGTAGTTTACAATGACGTGGCCCAATACCCAAAGTTATTTTATCCAAAATGAAACAGGCTGTGGAAGCATATGAACCTATATCAGGGTACATGATGTTTAAGCTGTTCCAAAATCGAGTGAAATTAATAGATAACTTGCCGTTATGAGCCGACTCATCCCTAAGACGCTATATCCGTAAATCATGCATGACCGAACTGGTTGGCTTGGTAAAGGCGGCATGAACCCGCTGTGCCTCTCTTGAGACTTGTAGCTCACAAATGTAAGTTTTGGTTCAAATGGCTCTGAGCACTAATGGACATAACATCTGAGGTCATCAGTCTCCTAGACTTAGAACCACTTAATCCTAACTAACCTAAGGACAGCACACACCTTTATGCCCGAGGCAGGATTCGAACCTGCGACCGCAGTGGTCGCGCGGTTCCAGACTGAAGCGCCTAGAACCGCTCGGTCACATTGGCTAGAAGTGCTCGGTCACAGCAGCAGGAAAATGTAAATCTCCTTAATATCCTGGATACGGCAGTGGACGGAGTTGGTCCCACACGTATCGGGGACAGATCTGGAGATCTTGCGGAGTATGACAACATCATGTAGATATTTCATAGAAATGCGTACCACATGTTGGCTGTCCTGTAAACAAATTGGAACGACGACACTGTCTATACTGTCACATAAGCAGTAACATCGGACAATGCATAATATTTGTGATACACCATTGTGGTGTCTGAGTTTCTTCAATCACTGCCAGCTGTAATCAGAAGTCATAATCAGTCGCTCCCCGCACTACCGCCGCGCCTCTTCAGAATATTGGATATATGGGACTTTTTTTTCAGGTCACCTCCGTACTTATCGAAGATGGTCGTCCGGGGTAGCGGAGAATTGTGATGCATCACTGACGACAATTCGATGCCATTTATCAGCAATCCATGCCTCCTTGGTACAGCACATCCCAAAAGGAACCGCTTGTGGTGTAAACGGCAGCATAAACGTGGGATGATAATCCACTAGTCTCTTGCCAATGGTGCGGGTGAAACAGAATGTTGCAGCGACTCCTTTTCTTCGATCTCAGGCCTCACATATGAAGCGGTTACGATGTACTTAGTGACCATTACGGCCGTCCTCTTATATGATTGTCAGATGTGGTTGAACAGAACTTTGATGATGGGCCTGCCCCCAGTGTTTTCATGCAGGCTAACTTCAATTTCGATTTTGGCCACAGTAACAAATTTTTGGGACTCCATTATTAAAGAATCCGTTGAAATACGCATTGCTGGAAATTTAATGAACCGGGACAGTGGTTACCAATTAAATAATGAATGGAGTCCCGTCATCACAGAAATTTTCTCGAGACGAAGACGCCAGAAGACATCGATACCTGCGGCCAGCGACAATACCGACGGCACCTGAGTTTCGCAGTTCCACCAGGGAGGGCCCTGTTGCTGGGCGGTGTGGTCCTTCTGTCTCCGCGACTGCAACGCATGCGCAGCAGTACTATCAGCGCACTATATAAGACGGAACGGAGAACGTCTTCGTCAGTCCTCGTTCGGCTCACCTGAAGGTGGCTGGCAGTTGTCCAGCCGAAATATCGTGCGAAGAAGTTTACGACGACCGGCTGCAAGCCCGAAATCTATTTGAACAACTTCAAGCCATTACTATATACGAATGTCTCACAAATCTGACATTGTACGATTCGAAAAGCTAGACAAAAGGAGATCCACTATGAGGCCGTTTAAGACTCTGTTACGTGTTGATAATGGGATATCACACAAGTACGCGATACCTAGGTGTCCTTCACTATGATCACTCCGTATATGATTTTGTTCACACTATTTACACACCTTAAAAGGCCTGGAAACATTATCTAAAACTTACAACACTTATGCATTTCGGATGCCGTCCTACCTGTCACATACACTACTGGCCATTGAAACTGCTACACCACGAAGATGACGTGCTGCAGACGCGAAATTTAACGACAGGAAGAAGATGCTGTGATATGCAAATGATTAGCTTTCAGGGCATTCACACAAGGGTGGCGCCGATGGCGACACCTACAACGTGCTGATATGAGGAAAGTTTCCAACCGATTTCTCATACACTAACAGCAGTTGACTGGCACTGCCTGGTGAAACGTTGTTGTGATGCCTCGTGTAAGGAGGAGAAATGCGTACCATCACGTTTCCGACTTTGATAAATATCGGATTGTAACCTATCGCGATTGCGGTTTATCGTATCGCGACATTGCTGCTCGCATTGGTCGACATCCAATGACTGTTAACAGCATATGGAATCAGTGGGTTGAGGAGGGTATACGGAACGCCGTGCTGGATCCTAACGGCCTCGTATCACTAGCAGTCGAGGTGACAGGCATCTTATCTGCATGGCTGTAACGGATCGTGCCGCCACGTCTCGATCCCTGAGTCAACAGTTGGGGACGTTTGCAAGACAACAACCATCTGCACAAACAGTTCGACGACGTTTGCAGCAGCATGGACTATCAGTTCGGAGACCATGGCTGCGGTTACCCTTGACGGTGCATCGCACACAGGAGCTCCTGCGATGGTGCACTCAACGACGAACCTGGCTGCACGAATGGCAAAACGTAATTTTTATCTGATGAATCCAGGTTCTGTTTACAGCATCATGATGGTCACATCCGTGTTTGGCGACATCGCAGTGGACGGATATTGGAAGCGTATCACCCGGCGTCATGGTATGGGGTGCCAATGGTGACACGTCTCGGTCACCTCTTGTTCGCATTGACGGCACTTTGAACAATGGACGTTACATTTCAGATGTGTTACGACCGTTCATTCGATCAACGCAAAACCCTACATTTCAGCAGGATAATGCACGACCGCAATTTGCAGGTCCTGTACGGGCCTTTCTGGATACAGAAAATGTTCGACTGCTGTCCTGGACAGCTCATTCTCCAGATCTCTCACCAATTGAA
Source organism: Schistocerca gregaria (assembly GCF_023897955.1). NCBI lineage: Eukaryota > Metazoa > Arthropoda > Insecta > Orthoptera > Acrididae > Schistocerca > Schistocerca gregaria. The sequence continues at coordinate 348,585,929 of NC_064922.1, read as the reverse complement.
AACGTCTGGTCAATGGTGGCCGAGCGACTGGCTCGTCACAGTATTCCAGTCACTGCTCTTGATGAACTGTGGTAGCGTGTTGGAGCTGCACCTGTACACGCCATCCAAGCTGTATTTGACTCAATGCCCAGGCATATCAAGGGCGTTATTACGCCCAGAGGTGGTTGTTCTGGGTACTGATTTCTCAGGATCTATGCACCCAAATTGCGTGAAAATGCAATCACATGTCAGTTGTAGTATAATATATGGTTGTCCAATAAATATCCGTTTATCATCTGCATTTCTTCTTGGTCTAGCTGTTTTAATGGCCAGTAGTGTAAATGATTTACGTAGCCGCTGAGTGTGCGTGTGTGTGTCACGTAGTATGCACTGAAACCACAACCCGAAGAAGGAGTTTTGTGACATAAACGAAGGATGGTAGGCGTGTTAACACATCTGATTGATGATGTATACTCAGATATCGCGCCTGCTGCATAAGAGTTTCACTAGTAGCGCTATTATAAGGACGCAAGTTATGTTTACTTCAAATACAGGTTTTAAAGGTCGTGGGCGTTAGTTACCTTCTAGATTGGGCGTGGAAAGTTGATATTAAACAAGAATGCCTTCAAGGTTTCAACGTCGCTATTGTCAACACCTCACTGAACTTGAAATAGGTCTTGTAATAGGGTTAAGAGATATTGGATGTTCCTTCTTCGATACTGCAGAAACACTTGGGAAGGAAGTAGTCGCTATGAGTAAATGCTGGCAGCGATGGTCACGCGAATGTACTGTCACGAGAAGAACGCACTCTCGATGGCCACATCTCACTACCGAGAGAGAAACCATCATGAGCGGCGTATGGCTCTGACACGTCATACTGCACCTGCAGCAGCAGTTTGACCGTCAGTTGGCGCCACAGTAACACAAGGAGCTGTTACAAATCGGTTACTTCAAGGACAGCTCAGAGTCAAATGATGTGAAGAAGCCATTCCACTGATGTCAAACCAGTGCCATTTGCGATTTCAAATGTTCAAATGTGTGTGATTTCCTAAGGGACCCAACTGCTTATGTCATCGGTTCATAGACTTACATACTACTTAAATTAATGTATGCTAAGAACAACACACACACCCATGCCCGAGGGAGTATTCGAACCTCCGGCGGGAGGGGATTAGCGATTTCAGTGGTGTGAAGTGAGAGCTCATTGGAGAACTCGGTGCTGCTATATTTTCTGATGAAAGCTGGTTCTGCCTCGGTGCCAAAGATGGCCGTGTTGGTTGGAAGGAGGCCAGGTGAGATCTTCCCAACAGCCTGTCAGCGGCCGATACAAATTGTACCTACCTGTAGAGTCATGGTTTGCGGTGCGATTTCCTGGGACAGCAGGACCACTCTCGTGGTTATCCCTCGCAAACTTACTGCAAATTTGTATGTCTCCATGATGACTGGACCTGTTATTCTGTCATTCATGAACAGCATCCCAAAGCGTGTTTTCCAACATGATGCTCGCCTCCACACTGCTGTTGTAACTCAATATACTGCACAGAATGTCGACACGACGCCTTGGTTTGCTCGAACACCAGATCTGTCTCCCATTGATCACATATTGTACATTATCGTACAACGACAGCGTCACCCACAACCAGCATTATCTGTCCCTGTATTGACCTACCAAGTGCACCAAGCATTGAATTCCATCCTACAAACTGGCATCCAGCACCTGTACCTTTGCGCGTTTACATGCTTGCATTCAACACTCTGACGGCTACACATGCTATTAATATTCTAATTCTTACAGTAACCTATAATCTTGCAATGTTAATCACTCAAATATATTACCTGCACAAATGATTTCACTAAATTTCATTATTAACCATTAATTATTATTTCGTGTTGCGAATATTTCTGTCACAGTACATGAAAGTGCAGTAGTGCATTGAGCTGCCACATACTATCAGGTACTCCACATCAGCGGCCTCAGTAATAATTACACATAGTGAGAGAGCAGAATGGGGCGCTCCATGCAACTCACGGATTTTGAACAGGGTCGGGTGATTGAGTGTCACTTGTGTCATACGTCTGTACGCGAGATTTCCGCACTAATAAACATCCCTAGATCCACTATTTCCGATGTGATAGTGAAGCGGAAACGTGAAGGGAGACGTGCGACACAGAATCTACAGGCCGACCTCGTCTATTCCCTGACAGAACCGCCTATAGTTGGAGATGGTCGTAATGTGTAATTGGCGGACATCTATCCAGACCATCACACAGGAATTCCAAATTGTATCAGGATCCTCTGAAAGTACTTTGAGGTGAGAAAACTTGGAATTCATGGTCGAGCAGCTGCTGATAAGCCACACATCACGCCGGTAAATGACTTTAACATTTGATGATTAAACTGTGGAAAATCGTTGTGTGTAGTGACGAATCACTCCACACAATGTGGCGATCCGATGTCTGGGTGTGGGTATGGCGAATGCCTGGTGAACGTCATCTGCCAGCTTGTGTAGTGCCAGCAGTATAATTTCAACTATGCTTTACCCGTTATTGAGAAGAAGGGGTCTTAACCGATGGACAGAAATACGGGCAACAAAGTGATCCTACAAGAGTTACGTTTTTACCGATCAGGGTACGGAACCATAAAAATGAATATAAAGATGTTGATGGTTAACTGGACGTATTTGGCGAAACTGTGGAACAACGCAGGACCCGAACCTAAATAGCTCGTTTCATGAGCACTTCGTTGCCAATTAGGCATCTGCATTAATTTCAGGAGCAATCTTAATGCGTGTGGCAGAGGGTACGTCTGGTACAACAATAAACTTTCCCTTCCACTTTTGCTGTTCGACATAACACATGTTTTGGACGACTGTCGTTTAACTTTCGTATGACCTCTAAGATTTGTGATTTTCTGCCCACTGACTTTCACAAGATGCATATGGCAGCAAGTAATATGTTGTCTGATTCTTCTTGCAAGGATACCATCAGAATTTTAGAACTATATCTATGAGAGGTGCATACACCTCTCCTCAAATTTCTTAAAAGCCGCATCAGAATCACTGAGGCGCTTGAGAGAAGACAAGTTACTCTCTCACCTATTTTCTACTTACGGAAAATTATCAAAGTTTTTATTACAATCTAATACACCTTGAGCATGACTCTAGGAAGTTAAAGACATGAACAGACGTTGATGGAGCCTGGTAGGGCACTAAAAGCTTAAGGTATTTTTATGGTTTCATAATTTGTAAAAACGGCATGTTGGGAGCTGAAAGCAATTGGCGACGTGCTCATCCCTCAGTAAATCTTTCTGGACAGGCCCACAGCCATACAGGGCACATAGAGAAGCCCCTTGTCGAGACACGTCTCCAGCAGAACATTGCCGGCCTACCTGCAGTGGCGCCAGCAGAAGGCTGAGTCATAAACTAGGCATTGTGTGCAGAGCCATGTGTAATAAAACTTCATCTGTTTTCGTGTTCGCCGATAGTGCAAGTAGGCCAGTGGAACACTTCCCAAGCCACCTCAGTTATATAAGAAAAATCCGGCATCTACCAGTGCAAGCAGCACGCCTCAAGCCAGCGCAGACAGCGTGATGCCACCACGTACCGACAGCAACCCCCTAGTGGCCAACGACTCGCCAGGCCGCTAAGTGAGGGACACGTGAGTCACATGGCACCACAGTTGACGTGCGCGCCGAGCCGAACTGACTCAGGGGGGTGCCGAAAGGGACGTGTACCATCAACAAAAGGCGATCTAAGCCAATGTAACATTCCAGAGAGGAATGGGAAGAGCAGGGCTGTCCCATATCCCACTAATGCTCAATGGATTAATATCCCCAGTGGCAGGTTGAACGTCAAATGCTATTCTGTCATGCCAGACACTCAATGCTGACTGCAGCCTGACCAGAATGACGGCAAGAGTCCAGCTGCGGTCCATAAGCTGCCCAAGATGCTGGTCGCTAGCCAAACACCAGATGCTGTGTGACAAGAGCAAACGCCAGAGATGTCTGCTGCCACTTGTGCCACGTCATGCACTGATTGAGAGGCCATTCCAATCTGGTGCAAATTTCCGTTCTTCAGTCCGATAAGTCACAGTTTCTTGTCCCTAGGGACCCTTGTGGAGGGAGCGATAGGATATCCTTCTGTAATATCATTGTGTAATATCTTTTTGTGTATATGAACTGTCTTGATTGTGACACATTTTTTCTGCACATTTATTAATGCTCTGATTATGCAAATTCATGTGAGTGAATGAACCCCTGGAATGAATGAGGTCAAGCTGGGATGTGTTTTAGCGATGGACAATTCTGATTGGAAAAGTTACCTTTTTCAAACATATATCGATTATACTATTTTCAATGATATCGTCTGGTTTGGGCCACACTAAACAATACTGAAGTAGACACTAACCATGCAGAAATCAATGGCAGGTAGAGGGCAGTGAGAGAGGACAAGTTTCTCTCTCACCTATTTTTCACACACAGAAAATTATTAAAGATTTTATTACAATTTGATGCACCTTGAGCGAGATCTAGAAAGTTAATAGCCTCAGCAGACACTGATGGAGCCTGGCAGTATGTTAAAAGCATGAGGTACTTTTATGGTTCTTAGCTCATACAAACGGCATGTTGGGAGTTGAAAGCAATTGGCGACGGGCCTATCCCTCAGTAAATCTTGCTGGACAGGCCCACAGCTATACAGGTCAGACAGGTCAGTACTTGATGAGACAGATCTCCAGCAGAACAATGCTTAGGCACCTGCTGAGGACCCAGTGGAAGGCTGGGCTGGGGGTGACGGACTGAAGGAACACATCTACACAGTGGAGTTGTAAGCTGGGTACTGTGTGCAGCGGCAAATGTTATTAAAATTCACCTGTTTTTGTGTTCACTGATAGGGCAAGTAGGCCAGGGAACCAGTTCCCTGCCCACCTTGGTTGTACAACAAATATCTGGCACCTGACATACGTTTGGAGATAGAATCTTTACAACACCTCATAGTTAGTACTAACAAGCTCCAAGGCATAGGCGACGTAGATATAGATCTTTAAGATTGTATCTGTTCGCTTGTTGGCGTGGGAAGCAACATGACTTTGGAGAAAATCATCTTCCACTTCCACGAAAACTTAAAAAAAGCCAGTAATTCGCGGTTTCCCATTTTTCCAGATATGCAGGTTTCTTAACTTTTGCTCTGGTTCGACATGAGTTTATGCTGTCGTGTGGTAGCGAAGAATTAGCGCCTCTAGAGCCCTGTGATTGGCAGTGTTGTTCGAGCATTTTGTTGGAAAGCGGATATTTCTTCTGAAGATGTGTGAAGTACTCCAGTACGGGACTTCGATCTGGAAAGCTCTTCAGGTCGATGCTCTGGCATGTATGGTTGGTGCTTGGGACTTGTCGTGAGACTGACTTCTTGTGAGTAGTTTGGACTGGAAAGCCGGTGGTGAAGTTCTTACTGCACCGCCAGTGTAACTTCAAATGTCTTGGACTACTCGTTTGCAGATGGCACACTTATTCGTTTTTGGTTTACCAGTAGTGCCACTTGGTATCCTTGTGCACTCTGTTATATAAATGAGCCAAATTAGTCCTTGATACGACCACACACTGAAATCTACTGTAACTTCAGGGCTCTAGTAGAGAGTAAATTGCGATCCGTCTGTCTCGTCTCTAGACTGTGAGAGTTTTGCATTTCTTTCGTGGCCCTGATCGATTCACAGGTGCCGCCTAACGTCTCACCTCCACCACACACCATGTGCAAGTTACATCGCCACATGAAGCAAACAGGGTAACGTAATGCCGCTCCGGCATTGTCATGGTGTACAGATCTCAATCGCCATTTGCTCTCCGGTGCAACTTTGTAGTGAAACTACAGTAGATTTTATTAATCAAAGTATGCTTAGCGTCAGATCAATTGAGATTGCTTTATCCACTTTTTTAGGGTCAGAGTACTTGATTCACTTCTGCCATCCAGGATCCTTGTCCATTGTAGTATTAAACCAACTGTTGGTTGTTATAAGTATTCACTCAACAAATTGTTTAGCATAATTTATGTCTCGTTTGATAAAATAAATGTTGTTAGTAAATTTTACTTCAGTATCAGTCATTTATATAGTCCCCACAGGGTTACCTTTCACGCTCTCACAGTAAATAAATGAAACTTTGACCTATTGTATTTTAATGTATTGTATGGAACTGGGGACCTAGAAATGATGGAGAGGCTTTGTCCACGCCGTGGCCTGCAGCGGTATACTACTCCACAACAAGTTACAGCATTCCACTCACCTCAACTGCTGCCCCAGACTGAACCCAGGCTTATTGTGCAGTTCAGCACCCAGTGGATCCCCCAGAAATGTCTCGCACCAGACGAGTGTAACCCCAATGTTTGCGTGGTAGTGTAATTATGGTGTACGCGTAAGTGGAGAAAATGTTTCACAGCAATCACCGACATACTGTAACTGAAACAGCATAAGGGGAACCAGCCCGCATTCGCCTAGGTAGATGGAAAACCACCTTAAAAACCATCCTCAGACTGGCCGGAACACCAGACCTCGACATTAATCCGCTGGGCGGATTCGTGCTGGGACTGGCACGCCTTCCCGCCCAGAAAGCAGTGCGTTCGACCGCATGGCTACAAGATACAATTCTGACTTAACTCGCTCCATGCATTGAACCTTATCTACCTCGTCCACTAATCCCACAAGCTAAGGTTATACTAACAACCAATACATAATGCAGGCTTGACGAAATAAATTATAAAATCTGATGACTTAGTGATCTGTCTTAACTTGCATTCTCTCCTGCCTGAGAAATGCAAACTATTCCGAAAGATACGACAGTTTGCTTACTTTTATACGTGTGTCGGAAGTGGTATTTCTTCTCCTGAACTGTGTTGGCAATCACAAAGTCTCTCCGGTATTCTCTGTGCATCCAAACTTAGCTCTGTCGTGTCCTGCCCTACGTATCTTATGGACAAACAGAGTAAAGTAAAGTTCTAAAGTACGAATTGATTCGATAAGCCGAAGGGCAGGTTCAGTCCCGTAACTGTAAAATTGTTAAGCGTTACTGTCAAGAGTGTAAGTCTAGTGTCGTGTTCATGTCGGAAATGATGGCAAAAGGGAGAGGGTGAAACCCGGTGCTTGCTTGCTGCCTACTCCTGTCTAAGGCCACTGTGATTAACGTCCCCATCTCTCACTTCGTGAAACACTGTGGTGAGGTTTGGAACAGAATCGAGGACACTGACGCAAAAACTGGCTGCCATGGATTTTTACTTAACCAGTCTTTCCTGTCTCTACTGCCATAAAGGCCAAGGGAAAATTGTCGACAAATGCGGCGTGCCCAGAACCCCCCCCCCCCCCCCCCCCCCCTTGACTTTCAATAATCTCTACAAAAGAATGGCCCTGACTAACAATAACCTATACCTTTCATGAATTCTTACCTCACAAAAATCTTCGTTACTCGAACTACTGCAACACAGCGAACGCCAATACTGCCAGCTAAATTAAAGATTCTAATTACTGATGGCTCTAACTACTGATAGGCGTAGTTAGCAAATGAAAGATTTTGATAGAGAACGAACAATGTGTTTACCTTAACAGTGTTCAAAACAAAATATATATAATCAGTTCATGATATCCAGTATTACAAATTTACTGTCTCTCTCCAGATCATCCGCTCTCAAAACTCTGCCATCTCACTCCCCACATCCACCACTGCTGGCGGCTCACCTCCAACTGCGCAACGCTACGCGCTGTTAACAGCCAACTGCCCAACACTACAATAGGCAACAACAATGCAAACCAGCCACAGACTGCACACAGCACAGCCGATGATTTTCATACAGATCGCTACGTGGCGTTACTATATAAAAACCTAAACAGCCTACTTACAAATGGAGTGTGGACTCCCTCTAAACCGTTCCCTTGGATGATCAATCATGTCCCGTGAGTCTTCTTTATGTGAGACTTCTCGTACTCGGAACGCCCCAATGTACAGGAGGAATCTTGAACAATGCTCCTAAATAGTTCGCTAATCATATCTGGTCAATGCATGCCTGTGGAACACCTCGTCAGTCATCGTCAGATGAAACCGCAAGTCGAGAGTGTTTTCGAGCGCGCCTTGCAAAATGTAAAACATCACCACGCCCTTCGGCCAGTTGAGGTGTTCGTTCTGGCGGCGGGAAAGTAAACAGTATCTGGACGTAGTTCGTCCAGTGTGATAGACTGCGGCTGTCGCCTCAACAGGAGCACCAACATAGGTTGTATAGTATCCCAGCAGCTATCCTTCAGAGTAAACGTCAATCAGTGTGCGTCGGAATTAACGACCGCGCAGTGTGGGCACAAAGGGTTGTTCGTAAGGTGGGTGGGATGGATGTGCTGTCGTGTTGCTAATTGGCCGTTCACCACCACGTAACTCCAGAAACGAGCGTTTGTGGTGAGGTGTAGGATGTGGACGGCTCACCACACTCTGGTCAGATTCTGCTGTCCGACCTTGTTTCAGGGTTATCGTCCTTGGTAGGGGCGGTAATAGTATCTCGTGCTCGGCGCTTTCGTAGCCGGTAGATCCTTTCTCATGTAGCTCAGTTCCATCAGAAAATCTCGGATGTTGGCGAGAGACGGAGCTTTGTGACCTATGGCGACCGGCAGTAGTAGGTTTCGGGGTGCGATGATTGAAACGGTGACTTGCTGGTGCCGCCACATAGCACACATGTCGTCTGTAGGTGTAGTAGCTCCCAAGCGGAACTGTGGACTTGAGTCAACCCTAGACCTCCCGCCAGCGGACATTGAATATCTGACCTGCACTCACGAAATGTCCATACGCCACCTGGAAACTATGGGCCACAGTGACCATTAAGGGTAGAATGTGCTTGAAATAATTAAGTTTGGACGCTAGGTAAGTGTTAGTGCAACACGTCTAGAGAAACCTATCCATGTGGCAGAATTTTCTGTCATGGCGCAGTGCACGGGTCCATTGTAATAGTCGGTGATACGCGGCCGCTGCAGTTCAAACTGTACCGGAGGACTGCCCTTTCAATGAGTTCAGTGTGGCAACATTCCGAAAGGGGATCGCTTTCCAACGGAGAAGGCCTGTTCCGACGTCCATGTACGTCATCTTGCGTATGTTGATGACGCTGCCTGATACCACGCCGTAGATACACAACCACTGAAGCGTCTCTTGGATTTCGTCGCCCGACCTCACGTCGTCAGGGAAGACAGCACATCGGAAGGTCACGTCTCGAACGCAGAAGCCTTCTTCCAGTCGTTAGCGAAGTCCGTGCAGTGCAGGTTCAAGGGCCGCCGCGAATAAGACTCCTGATAAACGACATTCCTGTCTCACCGACCGTCCAAGAGTGATGTGTTCAGTCTGGCGGCCGTGACCATAATCCAGGAGTGCGCGCCGTGGATTAAACGTAGGACCACCTAAGCTGACGCCAGCGAGAGGCTCATGCTTTGAAGCACCTCATGAAGGAAATCTGCTCTATACGATCAAAGGTGTGATCAAAATCAAGAACCCGTCGGAGGCGTCAGGGCGTTGCCAGCGACATGATGTCACGTTAGACGCCATGTGCCCTGTGGATTTTGTTGTCACCGCCTAAACATGTCTTGTCAGTATGGATCATGTGGCCGATTGTGGCCTGAAGACGATCGAAGAATCTGTAATCTGAGTTTAGGAGTGTAACACAACGATAGTAATTACAGGGGTGTAAATTGATCGGTTTTGGAACCAATATCATCATGCCTTTGAAGGAATTCATGGGGACGCTACAATCGTCGAGGAGGAGGTATTGAAAATCTGAATCACTGAGTGCCCATCAGGGCATAAAAGGTGTGGTAGAATTCGTTCAGTAAGCCGTCTGGTCCCGGTGACTTGTTTAGGGCGACAAGCGCCAAGGCCGCTATTCTTCAGCAGTTACGGGGGCCACGGGCAAATCACGCAGGATGGCTTCCTGTCACGGACGAGCCTTTGCATAAAATTTCCTCTAATGATGGACGAACACTGTGGCGATGGCATATTGCGTGTCGATGTGTGCCCCGCTGTTGTCTCTACTGATGTTTTAAGTATTCGCTTGTAGTGGAGCTTCTCTCGAACGACATGATATACAGAGGCCTGGACTCGGGCTGCGTCAGGCTGTTCCGAAGTGACACTGACTAGTCGAGCTTTGAGGAGATTAACCAGTGTCTATCTCGTGACGGCGGCTGTGTCATTAGTTGCCACAGCAATGTGTAATAAAATTCCGATTTCACCCGATACCAGTACACTGTTTCAGCCATATCCCATGAGCGTCAGTTGGAGAGCCAGCTTGGAGATGTCGACCCACCAATGTAACGCAGAAGCATGTAGATGCAGACTCCAGACGCAATGTTCACAAATAGCAATGATCTCCCACTGACATGCATCCTTGTACAGATAAGAAATATTCAGTATATATGGACCACAGCTTTGGCTTGTGGATTTTCGGGGGAGTGTGACCAAACAAATGTATACCAAAAGCTCAGAGAAGGCTGTTAGCCAAAGTTCTGTGTCCCTTGTCGTGGCTCCAAGTACAAGGGAGACGTGTATCTAGTTGAAGTGGCTGGCACAGTAGTCGGTGAGTATATCCACGACAGTCCCCATGAATGAGACGCCATATGTCCACACTCGATCCCACATGGGTGCTTGTAGTGCCACTCAGGTCGAGCAGCACACTTTTTGTTCTGTGGCATAGAGGACCCTATTAAAATCGCCGTCTAAGATGTATTGCTCTGTATTCCCATGCAGGAGTGGTGCAATTTCGTCGGAATAGAGGATGCAGTGAGATGTCAGAGAGGGTGTTTATACATTGACAGAATGGAATGTCCCCATCGTAATGGTCAGGCCTCGGGCAGATGGAATATATTGTCACGTCCACTGTCTTGATGCCATCATGCAAGAGGATGACGGTTCCTCCAGCACAATCACTAGATGGAGTGCTTACAATGTGTACCTGCAAACATCTAATCGCAGTTCTGGTTGGGCTTCTTGAAGGAGAATTTTATCCAGGTCTGCCGCCTGGATCATGTCATGAAACATATTTGTATCGATGACAGCGTATATGTTGTTGACATTGACCATACCGACATGGTAGGATTGGGATATCTTAAAAGGGAGTATGCACATGGCGGCCCCTTGGTGTTAATGAGGTGCTTGCCTTCCTAGCCTTGTGGTAGGCCACTCTGCAGATGTCAGACTCTCGCCGTGTGGGGCACCAGCCCAGTGTGGCGGAGGATCGTCAAGAGTGTCTGGTGCTTCTCCCACCTCCATTTCGTCAGCCCAGTTACCAAGCGCCGCATGGATCAGTGATGGCATGTGTCGCGGGTAGAGGGCTTCATCACCCGGTCCTCATCCCAGTAGCGTCGGTCAAAGGATAGTCTGGGGTGGGCCAGGCCCCTGTCCTGTCTGCAGCATCGGATGCCTGCCTTGGTGCGGTAATGGTGGAGTCCGTTGGATGGATGAGTCAGAGATGGTGTCGTCAGGTTGCTACCTGTCGTCATTCAAAGAGAGGAAGCGTTGCTTTTTAATCTACGGCGACCATTGTTACCATTGGACGAGCCGGATCCGTAGGCAGTCCGATCTGTCGTAAATAATGACAATTCGGCAGCCGCCGATGAACACATACGACAGCGGAGTTCAATGAGTACGTGTCGGACGCCGTTGAGAACGTGATACTTCTCAGATACACCTTTCTTCCATGTAGCTTAAGAACGTGCCATACGGCTGTAACGCCTCAATGACGAGCGAGGCCGAGACTTCGATTAGCAGTTCCATTAACCTCACCGTACGTACACCCATACCCGTGTGGTCCATGGTTACCGTGCTGACGTTACCGTCAGCATGGCGAAAGCGGTGGCCGTTGGTGGAACGCCGTACTATGTTTGCAAACACCTTCTCAATCTTCATCTTGAGTAAGACTGTACTAGAAATGACAGACTGATGGATGCCTGCAGGCTCGTGGGGCATGACACACATATTGACTCTAACAAACTGTTCGATTCCATAAGCCTTTGGACCCGTGTAGGATTCGGCGAACGTGAATTTCACCGTAGCCTGACGGTAATAGAACGCCATATCGCAGTACCTTCGCAAGCGAGTAACCAAACACACGGGTGGAGCGCTCCTCGGAGCGTCAAGCCTCCGAACCGTGTCGAGGCTGAAGACCAACTGTACCGCGACTTAGCAGCTGACGAGCTGCAGAAAGAAATACGTCCTATAAGGACGGTAATAGTGGAATCTACGTTCATTTTCGCAGTTTTCTGCCTTCAGCAAGGTCATAATGCAGGAGCATTAACTTTACTCTGCTTCGACGCTGTATTCGTGTGAGCGGTATGCAATTTATTTTCGAGACCCTTGTAAATGCGAATGTACTGCACCACAGTGCACTACCTTGCAACGCTTTTTCTCCTGCGACGAGCTGATGGTAAATGAAGACCTTCTTACAATCAACAGAGAATCATATATATGCTGTTGCCTTTACATTTGTGAGTTCTGTTATTGTACTGCGTTACTCAGACTTAACCTCAGTATGTACCATTCGGACGTTCGAACGGTTACTGTAAAGACAACCAGTATTACCAACGTACCCAATAAAATGACGTCGGAGGTAATTCGGTCTTCACTCTACGCTTCCGATGCTATTATGCTCATGTCAATCCGTTGAGATAATTTTGATCCATTCGTCTACTACCATTACATAATAAGTTATTTTGTAAGACTGATGTGCAAAATTATACATCAGAGTTTGTTCAACCCATCACCCACTGCTCGTCTTACTCTCACTTTTGCATCGGTCAGCTTTCGTTTGGGAGGAAAGCTTTCACTCACAGTTCCCACTCCTGCAGTAGAAAATTACTGATAACAGCTATTGAATGTCGTTATACGGGCACACCTTCGGGGATCAGTTCATAACTTCAGTTGATCACTAGTTAGGGCACTTTCCCCAACCTCATTGCGCCATCCAGTCGCTGCTAGTCTCCATCCCACCTTCTCTCCAAATATTTCCGCTCCACACCCACAAAAAAAAAGAAAAAAAATCAAAAAAAAATTGCGAGTTTTAGATATAGAACCACTGTGAGAAACGATATAGCGAAGTTTCTTCAGAACCATAGTGCTAAAGGAGTTACAGAAGGCCGTCCGTTGTGGCCGAGAGGTTCTCGGCGCTTCAGTTCGGAACCGCGCTGCTGCTACGGTAGCAGGTTCGAATCCTGCCTCGGGCATGGATGAGTGTGATGTCCTTAGGTTAGTTAGGTTTAAGTAGTTCTAAGTGTAGGGAACTGGTGACCTGAGAAGTTACGTGCCACAGTGCTTAGAGCCATTTGAACCATTGGAAGTTACAGAAGAATTGTTTCTGTCAGGGATGATAATACCGAAATGTCGTGGAGCTTGAGAGGAATAATGAACTACTGTGTGGTTAACTGTAGCTCTGAATCGGTCTTCAATCTATGAAGTGAATTCGGATGGTGCAGTCCATTGTGCACTGTCTTCTAAAGTCACGTATGCGCGTTGGAGTGACGTCAAACAACTACGACCTGGTCACAAGTACCAGTCGCAGTGGACGCAATGCTCAAGGGTTAAAATGTCACCAAGAAAGAAAACGAACTGGCAGGCATTGTGAAACAGTAAAAAGTCCAGGTACTATTCCATTTTATTTCTAAATACCCTTTGTATTCTTTAAAACACAGACTCGGTTGGAAAATCTTCTTTATTTACAGGGGCATCATCAGATTGCCGTAAAAATTATTGTGGGAAGGCGAACATTCCTCCATGAATGTCCACATGTGGCAGTAAGATAAAATTTATAAGAAACGGTCGTCCTATCGTCATGGGACGCGTTCCGGCGTACACAGCATGGAGCGATGCGTAAAGCTGATAAATAGGAGTTAATGCGGTCCAGAAATGGATACCTGCAACCGAGGCTGTTTCATTTCAAGAAATTCATAACCGTTTGCTGTACTTGGCTCCCAGCGTAGAATGGAACCATATCCATTTGTACTCCCCCATCAGTGGACGCAAATAGGGAGTAAACTTCGTGGTAGGTCTAAACTGTGTGCTGGTCAGAGATTACAAATTGGAACTTTGCACCTGTTAGGAAATACTCTTACCCAATCATCCAGGTACGATTCACGAAGCGCCATCAAATACTCAATATTTCACAGTACGTGTTGAAAGGGGTGTGCACTTTTACTTTTACTTTTAATAATTTCGCGTCATGGTTTAGAACCACCAGAGGCCATGCAAATTTCGCTCATGTGCATCATGTTCACAGCTTTGCCACTATATCTAAGGAATTTAAACTGCTTGACTCCACTGACTAACCATCTTTGACAGTAAAATTTTGCTTTTGTACAAGAATTCCGTTTCAGAAACTATATGCATTACCAGAATGAGAATTTCACTCTGCAGTGGAGTGTGCGCTGATATGAAACTTCCTGGCAGATTAAAACTGTGTACCGGACCTAGACTCGAACTCGGGACCTTTGCCTTTCGCGGGCAAGTGCTGCATCATCTGAGCTACCCAATCACAACTCGCGACCCGTCCTCACAGCCTCAATTCCGCCGGTGCACTTGCACACGAAAGGCAAAAGTCCCGAGTTCGAATCTCGATCCGGCACACAGTTTTAATATGCCAGGAAGTTTTATACGCATTGCACTTAGCTACAGTTTAGACTTAATTTGTTCTTTTAAAGCCACCTACTGATGTTACTGACTACTCCAGTACTGTAGCTACACCATTTATACATTTTGGGAACAAAATGCAACACCCTCAACGAGATGAAAATTTTTTCGACAAGTGAAGTGACACGTAGTTCATCACTGGGGGAGTATATGATCACAAATTCGGGCCAGATCAGACACACATGCCACACTTAAAGCTTCCCTAATAGCCGAATCAGTTACACCTACATCTGAAACTGTACTCTGAAAGCTTTGTTGCGGTGTGCCGTGGAGGGTATTTTGTTTACCACTACCATTTCCCCCCTCCTCTGTTCTAGTCCAGAATGGTTTGCGACACGAAAGATTATCAATAACCCTTGTTGTGAGCTCCAATCCCTCATACAACCTTTTCGCCACACATGCCTGGGACGAAGCAATAGAGCTGCTGACTCTTCTAGAAAGGTACGCTCTCGGAACTTGAAAAATGAATCACTCTGTGGCACAGTATCTGGCACTGGATTTGGTTTATTATCAGTGTGACGCTTTCATTCTTGCTAAATGAACCTGTGAAATGCGCCCTTCTTATTCGGATCTTCTCTGTTTTCTCCGTCAGTCCTATCTGCTACTGATACCATACTGACGAGCCATATTCAAGTATTGGCCAAACAAGTGTTTTGTAAGCTACCTTCATTGTTGATGAGCGGCATTGCTTGAGGATTCTTCCAACGAATTTCAGTGTAGCATCTGCCTTACTTGGGACTAATTTTATGTGGTCGTCCCATTTAAAACCGCTGTTTACCTATACTCCTAGGTGTTTTACGGAAATAATTGCTTTCAGTGATTTTTCTGTAATCAAGTAATCATGGTCTTTATGTATTCGCAATACCTCACATTTATGTTGATGGTCAAATGCCACTCTGCACCAAGCGTCAATCTGCTACAGGTCTTTCTGCATTTCGCTTCAGTTTCCTACCGTTGGGATTTCTCTGGATACAAAAGCGTCATCCACGAAAAACCTTATGAAGCTTCCGACGTTATATGCTAGGTCATTTACATATACCGTGAAAAGTAATGGCCCTATAAAACTCTCCTGGGAGACACCCGAAGTTTTACGTCTAAAAACTTCTCTCCGTTCAGGATTACATGCTGTGTTCTGCTTGCTGTAAACTCTTCAGTCCAATCACACATTTGGTTTGATATTCCGTACAATCGTATTTTGTTCATTAGGCATGCGGAACCGTACCCAGTGCCTTTAGGAAGTTAAGAAACACGATATCTACCTGGACGCCTGTTATCTAACGCTTTCTGGGTCTCGTGGGCCGTCAGGGTTTCACAGGATCGTTGTTTTTTGAACGTACGTTGTTTCCTACGCAGGAGATTTTCGGCCTCCTGAAATACTAGATCACAAAACATAAAACATGCAAAATTCTACAACTGACGGACGTCAGAGATGGACCTTTAATTCCGTACGTCAGTTCAACTAACCCTTTCTGAAAAAAAGGAATGACGTATGCTTCTTACCAGTCCTCAGGAACTTGCTCCTTCAACGACACTGCTGCTGAAAAGAGGAGGAATTTATTTCGCACGCACTGTGCAGCATCGTACTGGTCGGTTTCGGTTGCTTATTTCGAAATAACCTCACAGTGTACTTCCTCTGGCGTCAACCCAGGCGTGTATTCTCGCACGCAAACGACCATTAAGGTGCCGAGGGGCATAAAACTACAGATGGTTCCCAGCAGTTTGCGTCTTTTGTTGCAATTTGGCAATCGTTTTTGCAGGCCCTAGAGAACAACTACGTTACAACTTCATCTTGTCTCATGCGTGTTCAACTGGCAAGATATTTGGATATCTTGCTGACAAGAGCAGTTGTTGCACACTGCGAAGAGCGCGTTACATCTTAATCGCCATGTGTCGACGTGAATTGCCCTGTTGCAAAAGCAAATCACCTTTCTATCGATGAAATGAGAGTAATACGGGATAACACCCTGTATAAAGTATCGGGCACCGGTTCTTTTACCCTTCATAACGCAATAATGGGAATTCAAATTGCATCTGAGTCGTCCCATAGCATGAAATGTCGGGTGGTACCTGTGTGTCGTGGGCAAATGCACTCTGGAGTAAGCAGTGCTCCAGGTCTACGCCGTACACGTGTACCTTCATCGCTCGCATACGGATAGAAACTGCTGTTGTCAGTGTAAACAACAGAGCGCCATTCCGCTCTCTAGTCAGCTCTTTCACGATAACAGAGTAGCCATGCTTGGCACTGTTGTGGTATCATTGGTAGCGTGGTCAGAGGCACACGTAATCTTAATCCTTAAGCGAGCAGACATTTTCCAACAGTTACTACTGACACAGCAGGCGCTACGTGTGTCCTAACTTCCTCACTGCTCGAACAATGCGTCGATCTTGACATCCGATGTATTATGTGGACATCCAGAACCTGGTCTACAGGTGCGGGAAAGTTCGAAGACCTCTGTTGAAAGCGTCGGCACAACACCAGTTTATTATGCCAACATGTGCAGCAATCCGTCGATACATCCGGCCAGCTTCCCACAGGCCCACAATGGGACCCTCTTCAAATGGTTGATGTGCTCAATAGGCGTTGTTGCACTGTAGAATCAATGTTCCAAATATTGTTCGCCTCTAAACTCAGCACAGTAACTACTTCCCGAAATGGGAAGGTCTGAGATATTTAGCGAGTCGTGGAACGTATATCGGAAAGACAAATTACAAGTCAAGTTTCTTGAAATGAAACAGCCTCGGTTGCAGGTATCCATTTCTCGACCGCATTATCTGCTATTTATCAGCTTTACACATCGCTCCATGCTGTGTACGCCGGACGATAGGACGACAGTTTCTTACAAATTTTATCTTAATCCCATATGTGGACATTCATGGAATGTTCGGCTTCCCAATATAATTTTTATGTCAATTCAGATGGCAAAAATATTGTCTCTGTTGAGGTCGCAGTGGAGTGCGATCAGTGAAGTTGTCTGATCTCGTATAACATGTGTAGGTGTAACCACGTTAATTGCTGGATGCTTTTACCCACTACTCGATGTGACAGTTCTTGAGTCATTCGAAGAAAGTCTGCGGTCAGTAGCTCGTAAATACCCAGATATTGCAGTATTAGTTGGGGGCGAGTACAGGCCACCAAGTATGGGCTAGAATGATAATAGATTCGTTGGAAATACGTATCACACCAGACGAGTGTAACCCCAGTGTTTGCGTGGTAGTGTAATTATGGTGCACGCATACTTGGAGACAGTGTTTGAGCAATCGTCGACAGAGTGTAACTAAGGCAGAATAGGGGGAACCAGCCCGCATTCGCCAAGGCAGATGGAAAACCGCCTCGAAAACCATCCATTGACTGATCTGTACACCGGACCTCGACATAAATCCACCGGGCCGATTCGTGCCGGGGACCGGCACTCCTTCCCGCAAGGAAAGGAGTGTATTAGACCGCACGGCTAGCCGGGCTGGCTTTCTGCGTATGGTACCGCTTCGTTTTCTAATAAAGATTTTAAATCTTGCAACGATACCGAGGTTAACGTCGTCAATTCAACGAAGAGTGGTGAACGAGTCTAAATTCCAAACCGAAAAACATTTCACAAGGAGTGTATAAGGAGTGACGCACAGAAACATGTAACATTGTTAACATAAATAATCAAATGATGATGGAGATTATTAAGATAAATACTCGTACCCTCTGTACGAAATCATATGATACGTAGGACGTTATCACTGTTCACTATACATAAAACTATCTGTGTAACTGTTAGTTTCTATGTGTTTGCTGCTTTCAATATCTACTGTTCATACAAAATATGTGTGATGTTTAGTATGTGTGGGTTCTTGCACAAAAGGACCATAAAAAATCGTAAGGACAAGTTATCTCGAAATTTCGCCCTTAACTTTGTATTGACATCGATCACCAATTACACATTGCGGTTTTTTTTCGTGTATGACTGCACAGACAACAGAAAAACGGAGCATCACACACATCGAAAACATCACAAGTCAGTCGTACAATACACAGAAAACGTAGCTGAAAACCGGTATTATTTTCCAAAACGCATCGTGCTAAATATAAATAAAAAGAAAACTGAGACTGGTAGCAGAAAAAGTTATTTTTTAAACAACGCCTTATTATTACAGTCATATTTCACATCCCAATTCTTTGAGCTCGCTTATTTATTCATATTTATTTCCTAGTAATTGCTGACTTGCGATTCTAAGTAATGACTTCTCACAGCTGTGATAGAAATAACGTACAAAGATAGAGAAATTTTAGAATCGTCGCCAGATTAGGACAACGATATCGAGAGGAAGACACTAGCATAGATCGTCCTGAGTTCTATCATGGCCGCACCAGTGGCAAGATTCTCTGGTGGTGGTGGTGGTGGTGGTGGCGGTGTATTCAGTATGGGAGGAGCATCCGCGTGTCTCGGACAGTTGCGTTAATGCATCCAATGTTTCGGGTTGCCTACGTTGCTATTTGCACACAATGCCACCATTCTTTTTGGCTGTTTATCTCAGTTTGCAGTTCAGGTTTTGTTGCTACGCTGTTTACATTTCTTGGCTTCAAAAATTGAATACTTTTCGGTTTGTTCTTCAGATATGAATATACAGACTAAGTTATTGAACCATATGAAAGAAAAAAAAGGAAATTAGTTACAAACTACGATGTGCACACACTTTATTCAACATCAGATATTAGGATTTAGGTTATGACATGTTCGACATGCCTGACATCATTGGCGATGATGTGGCGCAGACGAATATCCAAATTCTGCATGATCCGCTGAAGTGTCGGAAAATCGATGCTGTCGATGGTCTCCTGCACGGCTGTTTTCAGCTCAGAAATGGTTTTGGGGGTTATTGCTGTATACCTTGTCTTTAATATAGCCCCACAAAAAGGAGTCACGTGTGCTCAAGTCCGGAGAATATGGCGGCCAACTGAGGCCCATCCCAGTGGCCTCTGGGTAACAGTGAGCCAGAGTGCGGTTCCCAGCGTGCTCCTCCATGACATCAAACACTCTATTACTTGGATGGGGTCGAGTTCCGTCTTGTATGGATCACACCTTGTCGAAATCAGGGTAAATTTGTATAATGGGGACGAAATCATTTTCCTAAACCATCACGGAACGCTCGGTAGTCATGGAGCGAACATAGCATGTCACTCCGTCTTGAGGCCCCGAGTGGCCTACCGGGACCATCCGACCGCCGTGTCATCCTCCGGATAGGAGGGGCGTGCGGTCAGCATGGTGGTTTTCTTGACTGAAGCCGCTAGTAATCGGTCGAGTAGCTCCTCAATTGGC
Source organism: Schistocerca gregaria (assembly GCF_023897955.1). Classification (NCBI taxonomy): domain Eukaryota; kingdom Metazoa; phylum Arthropoda; class Insecta; order Orthoptera; family Acrididae; genus Schistocerca; species Schistocerca gregaria. Next base: position 348,565,976 of record NC_064922.1, on the reverse strand, counting down.
CTCACGAGGCTGAGTGCACGCCGAAAAATGGCAACAGCGCATGGATGGACACCCATCCAAGTGCCGACCACGCCCGACAGCGCTTAACTTCGTTGATCTCACGGGACCGGTGTATCCACTGCGACAAGGCCGGTGCGCATCAAAGAATATCACACCAATTATTCCGAGACTAGATATTTAATACCACACAGTCACCAATTTGGACTGAAGAGATTTCTCCAACGCGAAATGCGGCTTCTCAGTCCCTCTAAAGCGCCAATTTTGCTTGCATGTCCCACCGCCAACCATGTAATTTGAACATTCTAACGCAAACCGTCCAGAATCGTGGGTTACGAGTGCGGGGTGTGGGCACACAGGCTCACGATGGTCATGCCTGCCATGGCTGTGAGGAGGGTGCAGCGCAACATGCTTTTACTCTTGATCAGATCTTACAGAACGTCTCCTGGGGAGGACACTATTAATTCTCATGGGGCTATGTCCCTTAGATATTGAAATCAGGGAACAAGCAGCCTGGTACTGGGTTAAAAGAGGAGAAATTGAAAATATCTGAACACATTCTGGGTGTGCGGGAAGGGGACATATTTGCAATTACAAGAAGAGGGGAAGAACTGTGGCACGAACGCTGGGACAGAGAAAGGACAGGAAGAAGGACATGCCAGCTGCTACCAAATGTCAAGGAACGGCTCCAACTTTCGCACTTACAACCAAGCAATAGGTTGCTGCTCTACCTTACAAGTCATGGGCCGTATCCTGCATATCTTTGCCGTTTCAGGAAGCCGGCCACCCCTCGTGTGACTGTGGTGCTTAAATTGGCTCTGCGGATCACGTGATCAAGGAGCGTCCCATTTTCAATGACGTAGAACCGATTTAAGACGCCAGATACCTAATAAAGACACATACTATATGATTAGTGATCAAACCACATTCAAGATCATCGAGATATCAGCAAAATTCCTGCAAGAATATCATAGGGAAAAGCGATAAACCGTTGATCATTATATGAAACACCCGCACCTATCCCATTCCACCGGGACGTGGACTCGCAGATCGCCGTGACGGTTTGAATCCGCTACGCCTTGGAGTAGGAGGAAGGTGCGACAATATGCCGGATTTGACATATAGCACACCAATAATGACCTATAGTAAGTAAGTACACTACTGGCCATTACCATTGCTCCACAACGAAGATGACGTGCTACAGACGCGAAATTTAACCGACAGGAAGAAGATGCTGTGATATGCAAATGATTAGTTTTTCAGAGCATTCACATGAGGTTGGCGCTGATGGCGACACCTACAACGTTCTGACATGAGGAAAGTTTCCAACCGATTTCTCATACACAAAACGCTGTTGACCGACGTTGCCTGGTGAAACGTTGTTGTGATGAGTCGTGTAAGGAGGTGAAATGCGTACCATCAGGTTTCCGACTTTGCTAAAGGTCGGATTGTAGCCTATCGCGAGTGCGTTTCGTCGTATTGCGACTTTGCTGCTCCGGTTGATCGAGATCAATGACTGTTAGCAGAATATGGATCGGTGGGTTCAGGAAGGTAATACGGAACGCTGTGCTGGATCCCAACGGCCTCGTATCACTAGCAGTCGAGATGACAGGCATCTTATCCTCATGGCTGTAACGGATCGTGCAGCCACGTCTCGATCCCTGAGTCGACAGATGGGGACGTTTGCAAGACAACAACCATCTACACTCAGCTCGGTGACCATGGCTGCCGTTACTCTTGACGCTGCGTCACAGACAGAAGCGCCTGCAATGGTGTACTCAACGACGAACCTGGGTGCACGAATAGCAAAACGTCATTTTTTTCGGATGAATCCACGTTCTGTTTACAGCACCATGATGGTCGCATCCGTGTTTGACGACGTCGCGGTGAACGCACATTCGAAGCGTGTATTCGTTATCGCCATACTGGCGTATCTGGCAACGGCCTTGCCGCAGTGGATACTCCAGTTCTCGTGAGATCGCTGAAGTTAAGCGCTGTCGGGCGTGGCTGGCACTTCGATGGGTGACCATCTAGCCGCCATGAGCTGTTGTCATTTTTCGGGGTGCACTCAGCCTCGTGATGCCAATTGAGGACCTACTACACCGAATAGTAGCGGCTCCGTTAAGAGAAAACCATCATAACGACCGGGAGAGCGGTGTGCTGACCACACGCCTCTCCTATCCGCATTCTCAACTAAGGATGACACGGCGGTCGGATCGCCTCGATGGGCCACTTGTGGCCTGAAGACGGAGTGCATGCATCATGTGTACTGGCGTATCACCCGGCGTGATGGTATGGGGTGCCTTGGTTACACATCTCGGCCACCTCTTGTTCGCATGGACAGCACTTTGAACAGTGGACGTTACGTTTGATATGTGCTAGACCCGTGGCTCTATCCTTAATTCGATCCCTGGGAAACCCTACATTTCAGCAGGATAATGCACGACCGCATGTTGTAGGGCCTGTAAGAGCCTTTCTGGATACAGAAAATGTTCGACTGCTGCCCTGGCCACCACCTTCTCCAGATCTCTCAACAACTGAAAACGTCTGGTCGATGGTTGTCGAGGAACTGGCTCGTCACAATACGCCAGTCACTACTCTTGATGAACTGTGGTATCGTCTTGAAGCTGCATGGGCAGCTGTACCTGTACACGCCATCCAAGCTCTTTTTTTACTCAATGCCTAGGCGTATCAAGGCCGTTATTACAGCCAGAGGTGTTTTTTCGGGGTACTGACTTCTCAGGATCTATGCACCCAAATTGCGTGAAAATGTAATCACATGTCAGTTCCTGTTTAATATATCTGTCCAATGAATACCCGTTTATCATCTGCGTTTCTTCTTGGTGTAGCAATTTTAATGGCCAGTAGTGTAGTTCTTAGTAGACTATAGATTTTTGGATATTCACCAACAGTACGTGCAGCGATTTCCAGTTTAAGGCCAGCCCAGTGCCAGAGGGTTAGCACGGTGGGCACGGCGAAAATGTTGTAAGTTTATAAATCAACTGGCACTCTGTAAAGCTGCAGGAGTAGCTTGCTAGCACAGTAGAATAGATTTAAGTAGGCTGTAGCACTTACCCATACCATAATAAACACTTTCACATCCTGTAACAAGGAAGAAGGTAGGAAATTTCTCATATTAACAATGCTGCTAAAATAAATAACAATATTTTAGACATTGAAGACCCATTAATGTATAAGGTGGTCGGCTATTATATATTGATATTATTGGTTGAATAAAGGATTTTTTTAAAAAGAGCCGTTCAGGAGTTATGATGATTTTACTTCACGTATTTCAGTAACTGACACCCTGTAGTTTGCCTCTGGCAAGTTATGTAGCTCATAACGAAGGATCATCAGTTACCGGAGCTTTGGCAGCTTCAAATAACGCTGTGGGAGCAACAGCAGGAACAGTGCAACGGCCGCTGGAGTTCATCATACAGAAGTCAGAGTTGATCCGGAAAGGTCGACATTCAGACGGGGGTTGAGCACCTGTGCGCCCAACCACGACATTTGCTGAGTTTGACGACCGTGTAGAGGGGTGGAAAAATGCGTACGTATGTTCATGCTGTATTGAAAGATAAGAAACATATCAGAGCCAGTAGCCCAGAGTGTTTCTGTTACTTAGCAGTAGTGGTAGTCTTTATCAAACTGTTCGGAAGCAGAGCCCACCCCCCGCCTCTAAAGCAAATGTATTTAGCAAAGTGTATAATATGCTGAGTTAGAATTTTTGCCATCAAACTTGTATTGCGCAGTGCGACTACAGCTTAACCACTAAGGAAGAGTAGTGATCAGTCTTGTGTATCCTGTATAACAGATTTGCAAGGGAACACCATTAAATGCCAGATAGAAGGTACGAACTGCACATTTTCTTCCACAGATTCTTTAATCAGAGACGTAGTTGTCAGATTACGACTCGACAACTATGTCCAGACTAGGGCTTTAGGATCGTTCACTCACGAGCTAAGCACAATCGCAAATAATGTCAAAATGTTTGATGTGTCTGGAGCACATATGATAGTTAACAAGTTTCTCAGTTTTCTGTCACGTGCTCACAAGTTAGTTCCCCGGAAGCAATTACATTGTGAGTCCTCAGTAAGCAAACGTTTCTTGCTCCCACGTATATTTCAGTGGGCTTACTAAACAGCCACAACCTATGTGGGCAGCTAAATGTTGATCACATTCCTTGAATAAAGAGAGGCTATGTACATCTAGACATATCTAACGTGTGACTTCTGGCCACTTAATTTCTGAAGAGACTCACTTCTGTCCAGTGAAATATGTACACTCCTGGAAATTGAAATAAGAACACCGTGAATTCATTGTCCCAGGAAGGGGAAACTTTATTGACACATTCCTGGGGTCAGATACATCACATGATCACACTGACAGAACCACAGGCACATAGACAAAGGCAACAGAGCATGCACAATGTCGGCACTAGTACAGTGTATATCCACCTTTCGCAGCAATGCAGGCTGCTATTCTCCCATGGAGACGATCGTAGAGATGCTGGATGTAGTCCTGTGGAACGGCTTGCCATGCCATTTCCACCTGGCGCCTCAGTTGGACCAGCGTTCGTGCTGGACGTGCAGACCGCGTGACACGACGCTTCATCCAGTCACAAACATGCTCAATGGGGGACAGATCCGGAGATCTTGCTGGCCAGGGTAGTTGACTTACACCTTCTAAAGCACGTTGGGTGGCACGGGATACATGCGGACGTGCATTGTCCTGTTGGAACAGCAAGTTCCCTTGCCGGTCTAGGAATGGTAGAACGATGGGTTCGATGACGGTTTGGATGTACCGTGCACTATTCAGTGTCCCCTCGACGATCACCAGAGGTGTACGGCCAGTGTAGGAGATCGCTCCCCACACCATGATGCCGGGTGTTGGCCCTGTGTGCCTCGGTCGTATGCAGTCCTGATTGTGGCACTCACCTGCACGGCGCCAAACACGCATACGACCATCATTGGCACCAAGGCAGAAGCGACTCTCATCGCTGAAGACGACACGTCTCCATTCGTCCCTCCATTCACGCCTGTCGCGACACCACTGTAGGCGGGCTTCACGATGTTGGGGCGTGAGCGGAAGACGGCCTAACGGTGTGCGGGACCGTAGCCCAGCTTCATGGAGACGGTTGCGAATGGTCCTTGCCGATACCCCAGGAGCAACAGTGTCCCTAATTTGCTGGGAAGTGGCGGTGCGGTCCCCTACGGCACTGCGTAGGATCCTACGGTCTTGGCGTGCATCCGTGCGTCGCTGCGGTCCGGTCCCAGGTCGACGGGCACGTGAACCTCCCGCCGACCACTGGCGACAACATCGATGTACTGTGGAGACCTCACGCCCCACGTGTTGAGCAATTCGGCGGTATGTCCACCCGGCCTCCCGCATGCCCACTATACGCCCTCGCTCAAAGTCCGTCAACTGCACATACGGTTCACGTCCACGCTGTCGCGGCATGCTACCAGTGTTAAAGACTGCGATGGAGCTCCGTATGCCACGGCAAACTGGCTGACACTGACGGCGGCGGTGAACAAATGCTGCGCAGCTAGCGCCATTCGACGGCCAACACCGCGGTTCCTGGTGTGTCCGCTGTGCCGTGCGTGTGATCATTGCTTGTACAGCCCTCTCGCAGTGTCCGGAGCAAGTATGGTGGGTCTGACACACCGGTGTCAATGTGTTCTTTTTTCCATTTCCAGGAGTGTATATAACAATACTGTCCAAGAATCTGAAGAAATTTATAGATCTGATTTCTAGTTTTTCCTTTAATAAGTTATATGCCCTAATTACTTACGAGTTGTGTGACTACGGATAAAATACTCAGTACTGATGATACAGAGTAAGGTAACAGCAACTGGACTCTGATACTCTGCTTCCTAGGGGACGCGACAGTGGCAGTTTGCATCTGTTACTAGGCACGACGGTGATTACGAGACTATCGCGGCTAGGAACTGATACTGACTACCAGAAAACAAGATAGCGCAGCAAGTTAGAGCCGTGGGCGCTACCAGCCATCGGACTACCTCCCTTTCCCTCCCCCCCCTCCCGCAGTTCGCCTCGCAGTACTAGTCTCCTGCCCAGCGGCCTAATCTCGTTTCCGCGGTAAATGAATTTCGATCCCTGCCCGCTCTGACTCGCTCTCTGAGGTTTCCAGCTAGCAATGCGAAACTGGCGGTTGTGTCCTCTGCCTCTGAACGCTGTACACGTGCTGGTAATTACTCACTTGCAGTATTTCTCATATATTCTTTTTTTTTGTATGAACTGTACACATCACAGACATAACGAGATGAGTTTTTTTTTCCTCATCAAATGAAGTGGTACGGCATTGAACACATAAAATCAACAATGTTAGTAGGAGAAAATTAAACTGTACAGACACAAAACTACCAATATCTGTTAAAGAAACATTATGTATGATTCATGATAATTAAATTACAGTTATTTTGCTGATTTCACTGAATAACTTAGCAGACGAAATATGACGTTGCATGTCGATGAAAATGCTATCATGTACCAGCGTTTACAGTGTGTATTACAGAAGTTTCTACATAAGTGCAGATGAAGTGCCACTTTTTAATAATAGACATATTCCCATAGCTCATCATTTGTACCATTCATTTAGGAGTCAAGACGTACCAATTTACAAAAGCAAAGCAAGGAAATGGAATGCTGTCGAATTAAATCAGCTGGTGGTAAAGAAATTAGATTACAAAAGGTGTTACTTAAAGAGTGGATGAGGCTTGATAGTTGGGTACAAAGTAAATGATGGCCTAAGCAGAGAGGGATTTAAATAAAGTCTGGCAGTGACAAGAAAAGCATTTCTGAAGAAGAGATATTTGTTAACATCGTCTACAGATTTAAGTGTAAGGAAGTTTTTTTTGAAGAAATTTATCTGTAGTGTACCATTTATGGAAGTGGAATGTGGACGATAACAGATCAGACAAAAAGAAAGTATAACCTTTCGAAAAGCAGTGCTATAGTAGAGTGTTGAAGATTAAATTACCTAACTAATGAGGAGGTACTGAATAAAACAATAACGTACACATTTCTCTCCTGGCCTTGCCCTTGAGCTTACAACCAATGCGGTTCTCTCACCATTAAAGTTATGTGACCTGTGATATAAATAAACGAAAAAGAAGTAGCCTCAAACAGCAATATGTCGCTTTACAATATTCTTTCAAGTACTTGGTACCACTGACCGTGTAGTCAAAGTTTTTCCTTACTCTTTACACAACCGTAATTAGTACTTTGCCTAGAAAAGCCAAGGAACGGCGTGTGGTGTTCGTCATTTTTTTTGCATAAATAGTCATAGTATTAATGGATTTCTGATGATGAGAAAGCAAAGCGCTGCAGACGACTGCCTTTATATAAAACACCAACATTCCAAGTCACATAGATATCAGTCGTTGCCTGGTATCCTAAAAGGAAAACAAAAATGCAAGATACTATTATTATTTATATCCTTTAGAAGTTGAAACTATATAAGCCAACTAATATTTAAAAGGCACACAGGCAAACCCAATCCCTCCTTTTCTTTTGCTATTTCGTCAGAGTAAATCTAAGCTATCTCAGTACTCATTTCGGCAGTGGAAAGTACCAAATGCACGTAACGAGAAATAAACACATACGACTTTTTATAACTTCTATTTTATGAAGTAACTCTAATAAAAACGACCAGATTAAAAACTGGCTAGACAACCGTAAAGACCACCAATGAGCACAGCTACATGTCTTTTAAAAAAGTCCACTTCAAACCTTAAGTTAGATACAATCCCTTTGAGGATTACAACATCTCACAACACCTTTAAAAGTAGCTTCGGGGTCCGGCGTTTCCATATGTTTTCACACAGATTAATTGTGATACACAGGCACCACACTCTTCAGTGATCTCATACACAGATAAATATGTTTTAAAATTAAATAAGCAACTGAATTCTTTTACTCTTAGAAAAGGTGGAGGAACACTTTCTTGCGTAATGTGACCTGAAAACAAAGTAACGGAGCCAGAACAGACCTTAAATCTGAGTCCCACTGAATGAAATTGTACTCTTAGCTACGACTTAAACAGCAAAGTTCTAGTAATACTTGGAAGAAACAACAGGCGTTGAAAGATTGAAACAACTTTCTCACAATATGATTTCAAAAGCAGCTTGCGTGACATGAATCCCATTTAACCAAATTTCTCTCTCTAAAGTAAGCAGATCACGAATCCTTACTAGGAGCAGAGGTATAAAACATATTAGCTCTTAAAACAATTATAAAAAAATTAGTTACGATAAAAGTGCCTGCTCATACATAATTTTAAAGAACGTTACACCATTAAGCACCAATATGACTACACAACACTTAACAGCATTCGACCAAAACAAAAAGTCGAGGAATTGTCTGATTCCGATATCTGATTCTGAATTCCGATTCAAATACTGGATCCTCAATCTCTTCAATCAGTGTGTGCCCCTCACAATATACATTTAGACACACTGCTCTCAAACGCCGTCAGACTATTAAACAAAATTAATCAAAAACGGTTCAAATGGCTCTGAGCACTATGGGACTTAACATATGAGGTTATCAGCCCCTAGAACGTAGAACTACTTAAACCTATCTAAACTAAGGACATCACACACATCCATGCCCAAGGCAGGATTCGAACCTGCAACCGTAGCAGTCCGAGATTCCGGACTGAAGCGCCTAGAATCGCTCGGCCACTGCGGCTGGCCAAAATTAATCGGTGTCGTACGTTGATACCAAGACCTGATAAGTGTTTGACACTGTACAGCTCACCGTTTATTGGTTTGCATTCCCCCCTTCTTTTGCTACGACGAAAATCCACGAACAGTACGGCGAAAACCAGCCAAATTACTAAATAACACGAGCCACACTTGTTGCGTCTGTTGACCTTTAGATAACGCATACAGCACACTCAACAACGCATACATAACTCCCAATCTGACCGGACAACAACTAGGACCAGCAAGCATAACACATTTCTGTCAATGGTCAGTTTAAATTCCAGACAGAACTGAAAATTCCACTTCACTTGCAGGTGACTACAAAAATCCATTACAAATGCTGCCACAGGTCTCCCATCCGAGGTATCACTGTGCCAGTGCCGCGGCATCATTTCCTCTCGGGGACAGCTGTTCCAGAAGACTCACTGGCTCTTTCATTCGCTGGAGTTGACAAGACCATCAACCGACCCAGGTTTTTTTTTTTTGGTCATCAGTCTACTGACTGTTTTGATGCGGCCCGCCACGAATTCCTTTCCTGTGCTAACCTCTTCGTCTCAGAGTAGCACTTGTAACCTACGTCCTCAATTATTTGCTTGACGTATTCCCATCTCTGTCTTCCTCTACAGTTTTTGCCCTCTACAGCTCCCTCTAGTAGCATGGAAGTCATTCCTTCATGTCTTAGCAGATGTCCTATCATCTTGCGCCTTCTCCTTATCAGTGTTTTCCACATATTCCTTTCCTCTACGATTCTGCGTAGAACCTCCTCATTCCTTACCTTATCAGTCCAGCTAATTTTCAACATTCGTCTATAGCACCACATCTCAAATGCTTCGATTCTCTTCCGTTCCGGTTTTCCCACAGTCCATGTTTGACTACCATACAATGCTGTACTCCAGACGTACATCCTCAGAAATTTCTTCCTCAAATTAAGGCCGTACACTTCTCTTCGCCAGAAATGCCTTTTTTGCCATAGCGAGTCTGCTTTTGATGTTCTCCTTGCTCCGTCCGTCGTTGGTTATTTTACTGCCTAGGTAGCAGAATTCCTTAACTTCGTTGACTTCGTGACCATCAATCCTGATGTTAAGTTTCTCGCTGTTCTCATTTCTACTACTTCTCATTACCTTCGTCATTCTCCGATTTACTCTCAAACCATACTGTGTACTCATTAGAACGTTCATTCCGTTCAGCAGATCATTTAATTCTTCTTCACTTTCACTCAGGATAGCAATGTCATCAGCGAATCGTATCATTGATATCCTTTCACCTTGTATTTTAATTCCACTCCTGAAACTTTCTTTTATTTCCTTCATTGCTTCCTCGATGCACAGATTGAAGAGTAGGGGCGAAAGGCTACAGCCTTGTCTTACTCCCTTCTTAATACAAGCACTTCGTTCTTGATCGTCCACTCTTATTATTCCTTCTTGGTTGTTGTACATACTGTATATGACCCGTCTCACCCTATAGCTTACCCCTACTTTTTTCAGAATCTTGAAGAGCTTGCACCATTTTATATTGTCGAACGCTTTTTCCAGGTCGACAAATCCTATGAACGTGTCTTGATTTTTCTTGAGCCTTGCTTCCATTATTAGCCGTAACGTCAGAAATGCCTCTCTCGTGCCTTTACTTTTCCTAAAGCCAAACTGATCGTCACCTAGCGCATTCTCAATTTTCTTTTCCATTCTTCTGTATATTATTCTTGTAAGCAGCTTCGATGCATTAGCGGTTAAGCTGATTGTGCGATAATTCTCGCACTTGTCAGCTCTTGCCGTCTTCGGAATTGTGTGGATGATGCTTTTCCGAAAGTCAGATGGTATGTCGCCAGATTCATATATTCCTCACACCAACGTGAATAGTCGTTTTGTTGCCACTTCCCCTAATGATTTTAGAAATTCTGGTGGAATGTTATCTATCGCTTCTGCCTTATTTGACCGTAAGTCCTCCAAAGCTCTTTTAAATTCCGATTCAAATACTGGATCCTCAATCTCTTCGAAATCGACTCCTGTTTCTTCTATCACATCAGACAAATTTCACCCGCAAACAGGCTTTCAATGTATTCTTTCCACCTATCTGCTCTCTCCCCAGCATTTAACAGTGGAATTCCCGTTGCACTCTTAATGTTACCACCGTTGCTTGTAATGTCACCAAAGGTTGTTTTGACTTTCCTGTATGCTGAGACTGTCCTTCCGACAATCATATCTTTTTCGATATCTTCACATTTTTTCTGCAGCCATTTCGTCTTAGCTTCCCTGCACTTCCTATTTATTTCATTCCTCAGCGACTTGTATTTCTGTATTCCTGATTTTCCCGGGACATGTTTGTACTTCCTCCTTTCGTCAATCAACTGAAGTTTTTCTTCTGTTACCCATGGTTTCTTCGCAGCTACCTTCTTTGTACCTATTTTTTCCTTCACAACTTCTGTGATGGCCCTTTTTAGAGATGTCCATTCCTCTTCAACTGTACTGCCTACTGCGCTATTCCTTATTGCTGTATCTATAGCGTTAGAGAACTTCAAACGTATCTCGTCATTCCTTAGAACTTCCGTATCCCACTTCTTTGCGTTTTGATTCTTCCTGACTAATGTCTTGAACTTCAGCCTACTCTTCATCACTACTATATTGTGATCGGAGTCTATATCTGCTCCTGGGTACGCCTTACAATCCAGTATCTGATTTCGGAATCTCTGTCTGACCATGATGTAATCTAATTGAAATCTTCCTGTATCTCCCGGCCTTTTCCAAGTATACCTCCTCCTTTTGTGATTCTTGATCAGGGTATTCGCTATTAGTAGCTGAAACTTATTACAGAAGTCAATTAGTCTTTCTCCTCTTTCATTCCTTGTCCCAAGCCCATATTCTCTTGTAACATTTTCTTCTACTCCTTCCCCTACAATTGTATTCCAGTCGCCCATGACTATTAGATTTTCGTCCCCCTTTACATACTGCATTACCCTTTCAATATCCTCATACACTTTCTCTAGCTGTTCATTTTCAGCTTGCGACGTCGGTATGTATACCTGAACTATCGTTGTCGGTGTTGGTCTGCTGTCGATTCTGATTAGAGCAACCTGGTCACTGAACTGTTCACAGTAACACACCCTCTGCCCTACCTTCCTATTCATAACGAATCCTACACCTGTTATTCCATTTTCTGCTGCTGTTGATATTACCCGATACTCATCTGACCAGAAATCCTTGTCTACCTTCCACTTCACTTCACTGACCCCTACTATATCTAGATTGAGCCTTTGCATTTCCCTTATCAGATTTTCTAATTTCCCTAACCTTGTTCAAGCTTCTGACATTCCACGGCCCGACTCGTTGATTATTCAGTCTTTTTCTCATGGTAACCTCCCCCATGGCAGTCCCCTCCCGGAGATCCGAATGGGGTACTATTCCGGAATCTTTTGCCAATGGAGAGATCATCATGACACTTCTTCAACTACAGGCCACATGTCCTGTGGATACACGTTACGTGTCTTTAATGCAGTGGTTTCCATTGCTTTCTGCATCCTCATGTCGTTGATCATTGCTGATTCTTCCGCCTTTAGGGGCAATTTACCATCCCTAGGACAAGAGAGTGCCCTGAACCTGTATCCGCTCCTCCACCCTCTTTGACAAGGCCGTTGGCAGAATGGGGCTGACGTCTTATGCCGGAAGTCTTCGGCCGCCAATGCTGATTATTTATCAAAATTTAGGCAGTGGCGGGGATCGAACCCGGGACCGAAGACGTTTTGATTATGAATCAAGGACGCTACCTCTTTTTTTTTTTTTTTTTTTTTTTGTCTCAGTTTGGTCGCTTTTGTTCGTTGCATCAGCTCGGGGCGGACGTCGTAAGACATCAATTTATCTTCGTTGTTGATCGATTGACTTAGTTTGTTTTATTACATAGGGCACGTAACCCTCTGATCGAACACGCTGAGCTACCGTGCCGGCACCCCTAGACCACGTACAACGCTTTAAAGCTATATCGCTCGAACTCGCTGCAGCCTAGTGGGACAGCGGGCAAGGCGTTGCCAAGAGTCGCAGCCTTGGTATCTTTGAATGTCGGTAGCGAAACGACTTATCCTGTCCCACGTAAACAAAACCAAGAAGGGCTAACCACTACTCGGCTTCCTCAACCTGATGACCACTATTGTGTAACTTAAACTGGCTAGGATGAACCCGAATAAGTTTCTAGGGTTTTCTGGACCAAGTAACTGACTGGTGTCATTTTTTGGAGAACTTTACGCAGTAACATCTTTTTAGTGAGTCCCTGTCCGGATTTTGTAAAGAGAAACTCAACTACGATCTTTGTTGTACAGTCTAGCCTGCCTCCGATGTACGAGAGAGATGATGTGATACGCCGCATTCCATTTGTCTTTAACACTATCTGAGTTGATCTTTCCAGTTGGAGATGGCCAGTCGTCCACAAAGTACTAAGCGGCGAATTATTAAGAAAGCCTGACACGAGAGTAACGGCAGTACTCTTACGCATTTCATGTAGGGCGGTGTTAAATTCGTAAGCGAACCTACTGACTGTACTACCACGCTGTGACTGATTATGGGAATGATAAATGATTAAAGCTCACAAAATTCCGACTGATTCACTTCCCAAAAGGATGGGCAGAATGGGGTATAGTGGTAAAAAGAGAAACGGCATGATCAAAGCAAAACGTCCTAAAAGTTCTAGAGAAATAGCAGCCGAATTATTGGACACCAAAACTCAGAGAGGTCCAAAATTAGGAAGAATGGTAGTCAACGTAATATGATAACATTCGCTGTAACTGACCAATGAACCAAACATATCTACTGACTTCGACCACAGCAAGCAATATGCAGCGATGTCCAATTTCAGTACGGAGAAGAGGCCATAAGTAATTAATAAAGATCTTATCCATTATGCTATTTTCACTGGAAGAGCACAACAGATCCTGACGTGTGTTGGTATTCGGCTAAGCTACCTTACACAACTAACACTGACCGACTGGCTTCATAGCGTCTTTGATAATTCCCTGCCGGCCGCCGTGGTCTCGCGGTTCTAGGCGCGCAGTCCGGAACCGTGCGACTGCTACGGTCGCAGGTTCGAATCCTGCCTCGGGATGTGGATGTGTGTGATGTCCTTAGGTTAGTTACGTTTACGTAGTTCTACGTTCTAGGGGACTGATGACTACAGCAGTTGAGTCCCATAGTGCTCAGAGCCATTTGTACCATTTTTTGTAAATTCTCTTCGAAGCGAAATGAACACCAGACAAATACAGATAGAAATAATTGAAAGTAGGCGGTGTCAGGTACTTTGGAAGCCAAATCTTCCGCTGATTGCTGTACTGAGTTCGGTAACACAATAAACCTATCCGTTATGTAACCTTGACAAATTTTTTTCAGAATTTTCCCAAGCTCTTGATCTTTTTTCTGCACCTCTCTCAGTCTGCTTAATGATATGTAAATGCCGTTGAAGACTGCTGCCACACCTTGATTGAAACATCCGACTCCGCTTATCAGCAGTCTGATTTTCCGTCCAACAAATGGGCTTAACATATAATTTAAAGGCCAACATTCGTACGGCCCGTCGGACAATGTAAAACCAAAGCTTTTTCAGAAAAAAGCAAACGGCTAAGTTATCCAACTAGTAGGCCGAGTGCTGTTGCTCAAGTTACAGCACGATCATTAAGCATACAACGAGGGCTGCGTTCACCTTCCCTTCCTCGCCGCTGTTCCACAGGGCTCACTGACACTAAAAAAACCTACATGTAATAAAAATAATCGATATAAAAACACTACACTTACACAAAACATAGCCAAAAGACAAACGAACTGGTGAAGCACAATTTGGGATGGAAGGAAGTATTTTTTTTGGTGGGGATTTATTTTATTGGAATGTACCACATAAAATTCGTATTTTTGTAATATAAAATAATAATTTCTCCAATGTTTACGTTCATTCATTTCAACACGACCATAGTTGGTTACGGAGGGACACGGATGCAATGCAGACGAAGATGGTTGTGCAACAAGGCAGAGATGAAAAGCTGATATCTTGAAATTAAGATCTTTCCTCCCAGATAAAATTATTTACCATTTCAGTTTATGGGTGTTCATTTTATTACATAGACTAGGGACCTAAGCTGAATATATATAAAGTACCGTCACAGCTGTATCTTCAGAAAGTCACATGAGTAGTTTCGGCGGCAGAATTCCGCCATCCTCGAGCCCACTGCCAAAAGAGTATTTGATTTCCTTGGTCACAGTACATGCGCTAAGGAAATCAATTACTCTTTTGGCAGTGGGCTCGAGGATGGCGGAATTCTGCCGCCGAAACTACTCATGTGGTAGAATAAACACTTTCTGAAGATACTTCTGAGACGGTACTTTCTGTCAAATATTTACCATTTACCGACAACGAAATTCAATGATGTTGCTTATTTTGACACCAAGAAAACTTTCAGATGTAACTTACCAGCAAAATAGCATTGTACTATTTACGTAAGTATGTAAGTTCTTAATCACAATACACACATCGTACTAGTGTCATAACTATTCTGTTAGATTAAATTCATTACTTGCTTATTTCGCTACTAATAAAACCCTTAGGTTAAACCGACTTCTTAACAACAAAGGCCAACATTCGTACGGCCCGTCGGACAATGTAAAACCAATGGACCTTCAAATTGCAGATTTTCACATCCAAATTGTCTGTAAAACTTTAAAGAAACACACACACACAGCTTGCTTATTGGCACTAATGGAATAAACTGTGTGTTAGTGAACGATGAAACTTCGATCTCAGTGTCTTGCAATCAATTCGTCTGAATACATAAAAATGATTCTTTAACGATGCAAAATATGCACCTACATGACTGCTGATATAACCTGCAACTTAAGGGCACTTGTTAACGATAATTAGCTAAGTGAAAACGTTATTTATTGACAACGTCGTTTTTTTTTTCCTTTTCTTTCTGACTCACCAGTCTTCTGACTGGCTTGACGTGGCCCCCCACACGAAAGTTAGTCCCTCATGTCTTAACAGAGATCCTATTATCCTGTCCCGTCTTCTTGTCAATGTTTCTCATATATTTCTTTCCTCACCTCAGTCCTCACCTTACAAATCCACTGCATTTTCGACATTCTTCTGTGGCACTATACGTCCAGTGCTTCGATTCCCTATTTCTCCAGCTTTCGCAAAGGTCATGTTTCACTACATTACGGTGGTGTGCTGCAAACATGCATTCACAGAAATTTTTTCCCCAAATCGAGGTCTCTGTTTGACACAGGTAGATTTCTGTTTGCCAGGAATGCCCTTTATGCTAGTGCTAGTGTGGTTTTATGTCCTCCTTGCTCCATGTCATGGGTTATTTTGCTGCCTAGAGAGCAGAATTCATCTGGTGCGTGACCATCAGTCCCGATGTTAAGTCTCTCGCTGTTTTCATTTCTTTACTTTCGACTTCCTTCGATTTACTCTCAGTCCATATTCTGCATTCGATAGATTATTCATTACACTCAGTACATCCTGTAACACTTCTACACTTTTAGTGAGGATAGCAGTGTTCTCAGCATATCTTATCACTGATATTCTTCCACCTTGAATTTTAATCCCACTCTTGGAACATTCCTTTTATTTATGTGACTGTTTCTTCGAAGTACAAATTGAAGAATAGGAGCGAAAGACTTACATGCCCATCTTATATACTTTTTAACACTAAAACTGTGCTCTTGGTCTTCCAATCTTACTGTTCCCTCATACTTCTTGTAGACATTGTATATTACTCGCTTTTCCCTGTAGATTACTCCTATTTCTATCAGAATTTCGGACGCTTTTCATCGTTTTACACTGTTGAATGCTTTTTCCAGATCGACAAATCCTATGTACATGTCTTAATTTTTTAAAAGTCTTGCATCCATTGTCATCTGAAACCTCAGAACCGCCTATCTGGTGCCTTTTACCTTCCCAAAAGCCAAACTGATTGTCAATAAACACATCATCAATTTTCTTTTTCATTCTTCTGCTTGTCAGAAACTTGGATAATAATAGTTTTCTTGCCACTTTCTGCAGTGACTTCATAAATTCCAATGGAATGTTACCCACCCCTTCTTCCTTATTCCATCTTAAGCTGTCCAAAGCTGTTTTTAATTTTAACACTGTATCCCCTATCTCTTCCCTGCTGACTCCCGTTTCTTCTTCTACCCCGTCATCAGAGGAGACCTCCCCTCATAGAGGCCTTCAGAGTATATTTTTACCTATCCGTTCTCTCCTCTGGATTTGCTCTTAATATTACCACCCTTGCTTTTTGCTTCGCCGAAAGTTGTTTCGACTTTTATAAATGCTGAGTCAGTCCTTACACTAAACGTTTCTTCTTGGATTTCGTCACATTTTTCATGGAGCCGTTTCGTCTTAGCTTATATTTATTTCATACCTCAGCGACTTGTGTTTCTGTATTCCTGAATTTCCCTGAACATTTTTGTACTTCCTTCTTTCTTCGATCACCTGATTTTGCTTGTGACGTCAACATGTGTACTTGAACTATTGTTATCGGTTTTGGTTTGCTGTCAGTTTTGATGAGAGCAACTCAATGAACTGTTCACGGTAATCACTGTCTGACCTACTTCCTATTTGTAATGAGTCCTCTTCCCAATATACCATTTTCTGGTGCAGTTGATATTATTCGTGCCTTCTCTCTATTTCATTTCACTGAAAAAGTCTTGTGCTCTAAAAAACTAATTTCAGCTACCTACTATTCAAGCCATATGTATTTTTATAAACTTACAAGACAGTTAATTTACGACACAAATTATGCTTTCAAAGTCTCACATGTTTTGCTCCAAGGTTAGAATTTCCGTTTGCCATCAGAGATCTGTAATAATTTTACTTGCATATTACAATAAGTAACCTGTACGTGCTTTGTAGTCGAACAATGTTAACGAATTTCGGTTATTTGACAGTGTCAGCAGAAGATAGATCGCTGAAATTGAATAATGTAATCTTCTCACAAGACAAGGCTATTTGCCCAGACCGTAATATATATCTATACAGAAAACTTGTTTTCCTCAAATTAAACTTCCATCTTCATTGCGAAAAGCATCACGAAAAATTTTACAGTCTGATAATCTTTATTTGTACTAAGGAAGAAATTTTTATATATATGTTGTATATCATCTACATACTTAAATTTGTGTGCCTCTCTCGGTAGTGCACGGTCATTTAGTCATGGACGTATTTGTCACATCTGTAATATAAGAAAAAGCGATTACTGAAAATCCAACGTCGAAAATATAGAAAGTGACATGTCCGAAGTGAACATACCTCATTGAAGAAAACACTCCAGACTAAAGTTAGACATTATACTGTAAAACTGTTACTGAAGCAAACACGCTTGTATAATGCTTCAGTGTTCTTCACGTTGTAAGTAGTTGGATATGAACTGCTTTATCACATACTTGTGAGCCCACGCATATACAGCCCCATTACTGTCGATTTCATAACCATTAACTAGTGTCAGTAGATGTATGTAGTGTATGGAAATACACTCCTAAACATGACGTAGGCCTTAGCCAATAAGTGTACCGTTAACAATGTCTTTTAACCTTGATCTGACCCTGGAATACAATTCACACAAGATCAGAATTGTAATACTTTCTGTGCTACATGAGATAATACATGCACTTACTAAGAACTCAACTTTCTTCCAGTTTGTTGTATATTAAGCACCAAGTAGAATGGAGTCAGAAAATGTTTTGATGTTAATATTCGGACGTAATTGTTGTATGGAGTGTGACCATAATATAAATGAACTGTTTATTTGACACTACAGAGTGGAGCCACAGTCACAGTCCATAATTTTTTTTCTTTGAAAAAAGGGGTTACGTTACCGGTTTCAACAAATTACGTCGTCATTTTCAAATGTAAAACACCAGTTGGAGAATACATAATGGAAATTATGACTATACATCTGATAACCATTACAAGAAATAATGAGACCAGGTAACGGAGGCAATTATGGCACAAGTTAGTGAATACAAGTGATGCCCATGCTTACCCAAACGTTCATTCCACGTCCTAATGTAAGATAGATAAAAACTATACCAGGGTAAAAACTGACAAGAATTCTTGCGATGGGTCCTGCTATGGCACAACAATCGTTGTCTGTATAAATCCGCAATCCTGAAAATTAAACTCTCATGAAATAAACGTATATAATAACCTCACTGTAAGAGTATCAAGCGCAGCAAACTTCCATATGGAATGCAGCACATAATTTTACTATGTTGAGAGAAAAGAATTTCAAAGCACACTGTAGTCTCATGTACAACTGACACACAACTAACTTGCTTACATAATATTGCTCCATTTGCCTGGTAACCCATTCTGTCACTAGAGGGCATGAACGTAGTATAGAAACACAAGGAACAAAACAGGATCTACATAACGTACAATAACAGGCGTAGTAACGCCACAGCGACATAACATCACCCTGATGTTAGATATACAAGGTAAACAATTTAAATACTTTTTCATATATTAGCCCAGTAACAAGGTGTACATATACTGACCGACAACTGACTAATGTTAAGGATATACAAGGTGGTAAACTAACCACTGTTCAGTTCATGCTATTTACCCTCTTTAATTTAGGAAATGGTTAATAAAATGCCATTCATTTTACTTAAGTACTAAACGTACTTTACGATTGTATAATAGCTTGGACTGTGAGTTGCTGCCAACACTTTTTATTTTTGTGGTGTTTATCCTGTTACATAAGATAAAGATTCTTACAGCTTGTATAGCCTACTGTGTTAGATGCTGCAACTGACTACCACATATAAATAGCAATGTGATAAATTACTTTTATATGTATCTGTTTTTTCGGTTCAACTTGCGTGACTGCTCATTTTAGAGGTGTCCATTCTTCTGCCTGCTCTTCGCAGTATCTGCATCTTTAGTGAACTTCAGACGCTTTTCATTTCTCTTCACTACTTCAGTATCCCACTTCCTTCCACACTAATTCTTCCGTACCCTTTCCTTAAACTTCAGTGTACTCTTAATAATTACTAAATTGTGATCTGAATCTGCGTCTACCGTGGGTAGTCCTTTCAGTCCAATATCTGATGTTGAGCTCTCTGCCTGCCCTGATGTTATGCAGCTGGAACCTTCCTGTCTCTCGTGGTCTTTTGCAGTTATGCTTCCACCTCCTGTGATTCTGGGGCTGATCATTCTCTATTGCCAGCTCAAACATTCTGCAGAACTCAATTAGGCTTTCTCCTTTTTTATGCCTGCAATGAAGCCGATATTCTCCGTTAACACTTTCTTCCTCTTTTTCTCTACATCCACATTCCAATTCCCCATGATTATTAGATTTTCGTCAGCTATTATCCTCATTTACTTTCTCTATCACATCATCTTTTGTCTGTGAGATCGGAATTTAAAGCTGAACTATTGTTGTCGGCGATGATTTGTTCTCGATCCTGATAAGACAAACCTTATCACTGAACTGTTCACAGTAGCTCATTCTCTGTCATACATTAGTATTCATAACGAATTCTACTCCCTTTATATTTTCTTGCTGCCCTTGATATGACCCTGTATTCATCACACCCTGAAATCCTTGTGTTCGTTCCATTTCACTTCACTGACCGCCACCATATCTAACTTGGACCTTATCATTTCTATTTCCAAATTTTTTAGTCTGCCTGCCACGTTCAAACGTCTTGCAATTCACTCTCCTGACTCGTAAGTTTCTACCATTTTCGTTCGTTATTGAATCTTTTCCTCATAGTCACCACCGCCATGGCAGGCCGTCCACAAGATCCGAACAGTGGCTTAATTCGGAACCTGTTGACAATGGGGATATCATCATGACGCTTTTTCAATTAACGGACTACATGTTCTGTTGATACACATTATGTGTTTTAACACTGTCGTTTCCATTACCTTCTGCATCCTCATGCCGTTGACCAATGCTGATTCTTCTGCCTCTTAGGGGCAGTCTCCCACCCCAGGGGCAATACATTGCCCTGAACCTTTGTCCGCTCCTCCGCCCCCTTTTAAAAGGCCGTTGGCAAACTGTGAGTGGCTGCTTATGTGGAGAGTCTACGGCCGGAGTTGCTACCGACTTGTGCTCAAAATTTAAGCAATGGCGAGGTTCGAACCCTGGACCAAGGACTTTTTGATTACTAATCGAAGACGCTAACCCTACACCTCGATTGTATGGCGTACATCTTTGTCATCTCTGGTAATATCGGCATCTCGTTGAGCAAATGGTACAAAGCTATTTAAGTACACTTGTACGTCCTGCCTGCGCGTCCACCATCAATATTTTTCTGCTACACGTCGCTCTAATTTTCTACGACCTGCATCCCCTTCTATTCCATGATCGTCCACCTTTTTTTAACACTTCATTCCGCAGCGTGGTTGGTTTCACAGTACGAGGTCCGAGTGTTTTTATTGAAAATAGCTTGCACTTCGCGTCTGCTGCTTGTTGCTTGTGCCACACTGCAAATGTGGAACCTGTATTGCATAGCTCTCATCCAGGCCATCATCATTTCTGTGCGACGCACGAGGTTGATGAATCAACTAAAAAACCAATTCGCTAAGTTTTACCAGGCTGTAGGTTGGGCTGTCATTTCCCTTTGCTGGTTGCCAAGACTGACCGAAAGTTCAGACCACAAGGCGCTGACAAATCAGGTAGCCGAGCAGGTCAAACGAGGATCCATATATTCCTTTAGGCTTTGTGTAGTGAACTAAAGTGACGTGTCTTATTCTGCCGGAATATGTCTTTCGGCATCCTGGTTAAGAAGAGTATGGCTATAAGGGTTATAATTCTTGCCACTTCCGGGTTATCATTTAGCCTGATTTCAGGAATTGGAAAATCACCTGTTGTGATATCCATTAGCTCTCCACAACAGGAACTGGTGAGGTACGAAGCTTCCTGTATCCTTTCCTGGATCGTCTATGGACACACTCGGGTCGATCCGACCACAGCAGATAGAAGACACACACCACACAACACCACGGGATGTCATTCAGTATCCCAGTCAACTCTCACACCATCCAAGTCGCTGTTGCTTGTGGTATGGTGTCAGTTGTAAACAACGCATGCAAACCTTAGGTAACAACCCAGATTGCAGTACTCTTTCCCAGCGGGTCGGAGCGACACTGTGCCTTTAACCGCTGTCCATGATACAGATGATGTCGTCAATACATTCGTGCCAGTCGAAAGCGCCTACGTACGAACTTTTCGTGTTGCAGTGTTTCTGGAATGACATGGGGGCCACACTTCTTGCTCCACCGTAGGCGTAGCTTTGGGAATGGCCCAGACCGTTTGTTGGGACTATAACTCTTCACGTTTTGGGTTAATGTTCATGCGATGGACATTAACAGTAACGTCAGACTTTTCGTATATGATATGTCACGCAACTCCTTCATGGTGTTGTGAATTTTTTTCAGGCATTGTCTCTCTTAAGGTAGTTTAAATGTTGTGGAGTGCAGGTGAAAAGAAAGAACGCAGATTGAAATTCATGTCTGTACGTTAGCTGTAAGTGTGACAGAGAAGAAGCGATGAAAATTCATGCTGAAAACAGCGTTATATATCCGGGCGCATCAGCTGATGGGCTTCGCTTTCGAGAAATTGCTGGAGAGCCTTCCCTGTCAGACATTAGGCGGAAGGCAGCCGCGAGTATTTCCTGCTGTCAGGCGTCCGAGCAGAATATATTATTAAAGGCGTACAGGGCCATATTGCATAGTCCCGCACGAACATTTACATTCTTTATGGAGACGCCATCTCCCGGCATATTTCCGCTACTTTCAGGCACGTTCACCTCCGCGTAGCAACTTTTCGTCCGAGATAAGAAAGCAGCTCTGAGCCCGGTTTCCTCCCCCCCCCCCCCCCCTCTTCT
Organism: Schistocerca gregaria; assembly: GCF_023897955.1. Taxonomy (NCBI): domain Eukaryota; kingdom Metazoa; phylum Arthropoda; class Insecta; order Orthoptera; family Acrididae; genus Schistocerca; species Schistocerca gregaria. Next base: position 348,543,385 of record NC_064922.1, on the reverse strand, counting down.
CGTTGTTGGCGAAAGCCACTTCGTCAAGGAGAAAACGGTTCAGGGGACGAGGTGGGCACTCGCAGAAGATATCTCTGCCTGTACTGTGGGTGCCACGGAAGAAAGGGATACAACTTACAGTGGTTGCTGCATTAACTAAAACGAAACACTCTTTTCCATTTTTTCACGAAACTTAATTACGATTATATTTTTTAGGTTTGAAGTGCATTTCCCATTACACAACTGAACCCCAGGATGGCAGCCAAGTAGAGATAAACACTTACCATCTTCATACTCTAACAATTCTCGATGTAAACTACAAAAGCAATTTCTTTTGACCACTTTGACGCAGTTATTTTTCTGTTATACAATCTTTTGACGTTCCTTTGGATAGTATTTACTCTATGAGTAGACATACACTCGAGTAGAGCTATGCGCTTACGAATGGTTATTTTTGCGAGTAATATGTTATGAATGAAGGCACAAAAGTCCCCCTCTGACACAGAAGTAGCAACATTAGCTAAACGCGCTGAGTAATGGAATTGAGTCTCCTCATCGGTAGTAAATAACGGAATCACACATCTGTCTATTCATTCTTGTACGGTAATTGAATGAAAGTTGTACCCTTTACCTTCAGATTTCTGTTACACATTTGAGATTCTGGTTCAAGAATAGTTCACTAAAGAACGAATCTGGCGTCTTTAACCTTCTGCCTCTGTGGTATTCTCTGACCCTAGTATAATTGACCGTACAGTCTGACCAGTAGAGCTGGACAGAGAGAGAGAGGTTGTGTACCCATTGCTTTGAACAAACATGTCCGTGTGGCGTAGATAACCACAAAAAAAAACCTTTTCATTTAAAGCATTGCTTACACTGTTACAAAATTTTACTTATAAAATGTTAACGGCGCCATTTCCTTTTTGATCCAGAAGCTATGGACGAAAGTAACTTTTACGTCATGTGTCAATGCGAAGTAACATAGCTTGATGAAACGTGGACCATACTTAGAAACAATAGCTACAGCATGATAACTATGGTAACTGTAGAAAACGCGAAATGAGACGAACAAAAATAACACTTTTATTCGAAGACAGTAATCACACTGAAGTTATCGCGATTCATGGTGCTGCTATACCAAGAAGAAATGCAGATGAAAAATGATTATTCATTCGACAAATATACTATACTAGAACTGACATGTGATTACATTTTCATGCAATTTGGGTGCATAGATCCTGAGAAATTACTACCCAGAACCACCACCTCTGTCCGTTATAACGGCCTAGATACGGCTGGGCATTGAGTCAAATAGAGCTTGGATGGCGTGTACAGGTATACAGCTTCAACACGATACCACAGTTCTTCAGGAGTAGTGACCGACGTTTTGTGACGAGCCAGTTGTTCGGCCACTATTGACCAGACGTTTTCAATTGGTGACAGATCTGGAGAACATGCTGACCATGGCAGCAGTCGAACATTTTCTGTATCCAGAATGACCCGTATAGGACCTGAAACATGCGGTCGTGCATTATCCTGCTGAAATGTAGGGTTTCGCAGGGTTCGAATTAAGGGGAGAGCGACGGGTCGTAACACATCTGAAATGTAACGTCCATTGTTCAAAGTGCCGTCAGTGCGAACGAGAGGTGATCGAGACGTGTAACCAATGGCACTCCATACCATCACACCGGGTGATACGCCAGTATGGCAATGACGAATACATGCTTCTAATGTGCGTTCACCGCGTTGTCGCCAAACACGGATGCTATCATCATGATGCTGTAAACAGAAACTGGATTCACCGGAAAAATGACGTTTTGCCATTCGTGCACCCAGGTTCGTCGTTGAGTACAACATCGCAGGCGCTCCTGTCTATGATGCAGCGTCAGGGGTAACCGTAGCCATGGTCTCCGAGCTGATAGTCCATGCTGCTGCAAGCGTCGTCGAACTGTTCGTGCAAATGGTTGTTGTCTTGCAAACGTTCCCATATGTCGACTCAGGGATCGAGACGTGGCTGCACGATCCGTTACAGCCATGAGGATAAGATGCCTGTCATCTTCACTGCTAGTGATACGAGGCCGTTGGGATCCAGGACGGCGTTCCGTGTTACCCTCCTGAACCCACCGATCCATATTCTGCTAACAGTCATTGATGTCGACCAACGCGAGCAGCAATGTCGCGATACGATAAAACGCACTCGCGATAGGGTACAATCCGACCTTTATCAAAGTCGGAAACGTGAAGATACGCATTTCTCCTCCTTACACGAGGCGTCTCAATAACGTTTCACCGGGCAACGTCGGTCAACAACTGTTTGTGTATGAGAAATCGGTTGGAAATTTTCCTCATGTCAGCACGTTGTAGGTGTCACTATCGGCGCCAACCTCATGTGAATGCTCTGAAAAGCTAATCATTTGCATATCACAGCGTCTTCTTCCTGTCGGTTAAATGTCGCGTCTGTAGCAACGTCATCTTCGTGGTGTAGCAATTTTAATGGTCAGTAGTGTATTTCTTAGTGGAGTGTATGATCACCACGGACACCATTTCGTTCTCTGCAATGTACTCCCACCCTTTCACTAGGTTTGTGAGGAGTTCTTGTGGTAAGGTGTTGTATTCCTCTACCAGCGTGATTGATAATTACTGAATCGTCGTTCGTGAACGTGGACGTACTGAAATACGACTCCTTGACACATCTCACACGTGCTCTATGGGATCAGAGTCGGGGGAATGGGCACGCCAGTACTTTCGACCAATATCGACTCGTTCTAAGAGCTCCTTCGCATGCGCAGTTCGATGACATAGCGGACTGTCATCTACAAAAACAAAGTCAGAGCCGAAAGCAGTGTCACAACAACATTGACTGTTGAGCTTACCGTGTTTAAGGATTTGGAAGTCAATACGCTCGTGTAACATTATGCCTCCTCACACCATAACACCTGTACCACCAAAACGATCATGTCTGACAACTTTTCTGGATGCGTGTTCCCACTCCTCGACATATTAGGAAACGTCCAGCATTGCCACGGTCAATCAGAGTGCTCCACAAATCTGGATATTGCCAAATAAAGATCCTCAATGAGGCCCCTCTTAGACTCTGTCAATCTGGTGCTGACAAGATTGTGTTACTTGGATACAGTTCACGCATCTCTGTGTCTTACCCAATAAACATCAGACGCTGTTCACGACCCTTACATATCGTATCACGCCTGGCAACATCACCAAACACGAATAAAAGTAATTCATTCAGGAGATCGCACTACCTGTCCCATACAGTTGTTACACCAACCACTTAAATATCCGCACATTATGTGCACGTGTACGAAGTTACATTGACATCTGACCATGTCTTCTGGGTCCTTCACTTTTTTGTCAGGCAGTGCAGCTGAATTATTTTTGTTCTGTATAGCCTGCTCCACTGGAGGTCGTCACATCATTGATGGAATAGAAGCTGACTTCGTCATTTCTCACAGCCTATAGAGGTGCAATGTTTAAACATCTAGAAAAGCGGAAGATTAGAATTCGAGGTCCCGTTGATGATGAAGTTATTAGAGACAGATCACAAGCTCCAAATGGATAAATATGGGGCTGTAGATCGGCTATTATTTTCGCACACAGCTACCGCCATTTTCGTAGGGAATCAACAAGGAAACTGAATCTGAATGGTCAGTAGTTTCATGCCTGTGGTGATTATATGTAATAACAAAAATAAACGTTTCGAAATGTTTTCAATTCAGTTCACTTAACAACAATAAAGACATATTCCTGAGTCGTATCATACGCGTCCCATCAGTGTTGCCATCACACACTTAGTTGAAGCGAGGGTTCATCCAACTCAACTGCTGTGCAACGTGTATTTATCTCACCTGTAGCTGACCGATGTTGTTGGGGACGTTTGATGAAATGTTAATCAGAAGTTAGGCAACCAACCACTGAAGCACAACAATGTTCATATAGTCAAACAAAATTAATTCTTCTAAGACAATGAAGGAAACCTGTGGCAACTTCGTAATCAACATTTTACAACGCTACCCTGTACAAACAGAACACTGGTGATTCTGACTCGAGAGTCTGGGTTGAATCGGAATATTAATAGAGTGAGTACCGAGTGACTGTCGTGAAATTGGTTAATGTAGAACGTAACTACTGTTGGTAATATAGTTTGTGTCAAAAAGGACTTTACAACTTTGGAACGATATACAAACTTATTGAGACAACTTATAGAATTGGTAGACGTGTCATTTTGGAGCAAAGAACCTCAAGTTTGAATCACCCAGTGCATCAGTACGCCATACGTCCACCAGGAGTGCCAGCTTAGTGCAGAGTAAAAATAGCTACTTTCGTTCGTGCAGATCGTGTTTTCTGTGTGTTTAGGTTTCGCGCCGAGTACGCTAAAGATCCTTTAAGAATACCTAAAATTTACTCTTCGCCTAATAACATTGTTGAGACTAGTTGTTTACTGCGGCACGATAAATTACTAGATCGCTCACGTGTTGATGGTCATATTGGACAGGCTAGAAAGAGTTTTGCTTGCAGTCCACAATAATCAACGAGACGTGCGTGTCGCGATATTGGTATTCCACAAAACACTGGCGAGTACTGTATAGACGTTTACACTTGAAACTGTACAGATTCATAATGGCACATTATATTAGTGATGGAGATGTGGTTGCTTGTGGGGAATTGTGTCGGAAATGTTGCATGGGATACAAGATGAATAGACATTCCTGAACACAATCATCTTCAGCGATGAGTCAATATTTCATATCAGCAGCGAGGTGAAGACACACAACTATAGAATATTGGAGAGCGAAAATCCACTTGCAACCCCGGCATAAAGTTGTGAGAGTCTCTGAGTTAATGTGTTTTGTGCCCTTCGCAAATTGAAAATGTACAGTCCTTTCTTCTTCATGGAGAAAACTGTAGCGTGTGTTCTATATCTCATTTTCATAGAAAGGGCTATTAAAGGTAATACGTGACACGTGTTCTGCATTTTGTAAGCATACTGTTCTTGGTTGGAAAATCTTCGGAGTGAGGCAAGAAGAGAATTGATTCCTGTGATAGTTGATTGACTGGGATCTGAATCATCTGCTCCAACCAATCAAAATACCCCTCGGAGGATGTGCACCCTACAATGTAGCCTCCCTATATTGTTATTATTTATGGAAGCAATATGTTGTTGTTATTTATGGAACGTGATTGTATTACATTAGTGGAGTATATCAGTAAAATCAGGTTTTGTCAAAGCAAAGAATTTCCAAAATTATCGAAACATTTTTATCATTGTTTTAATTAATTAATTTTAAATACAACGTCGTCTTTAATGCAAAACTACGAATTTTAACCTCATTTGTTACAAAATGCTTTATAAAATGCATGTTGACAGAAGTCTCTCTTACGTTAAATCAAACTGAAAGTGAATAGCAGCCCAGAACAAGGTTGTAACCCTCAAAAGTTGACCTTCACATGGAAAATGGTTGTTAATAGTACTTGGAACAAGTAGGGATAGTGGAACTCGTCTACACAACCTTGTGTTGGTGTCAGAATGACAACGAATTTGCGTTGCGCAGAACATCGCTGTATCCCTAAGTAAGATGGTGGATGCATAAAGGATACCTCTTACAGCCCCCCAGTTGAGGTACACAGAACAAAGTTGTAAACCAATTTTATGTATGGCTTTTTGTCATTGAAATATTATGACTCCATAGCCTTAAACAAGTGTTCTAGTTTGTGAGAAGCGAAGTTAATTTCTGTCTAGCATTTATTGTCAATTATCACAAAATAGTGCAAACCAGATATCCTCAGTGTCGCAAAGCAGCTTAAATCAATAAAGGCAAGGCTTCTGGTCCAGATTGTATACCAGTCAGGTTCCTCTGAGAGTATGCTGATACAATAGCTTCATACTTAGGAATTGCATACAACCTTTCGCTTACAGAAAGATCAGTACCTAAAGACTGGAAAATTGCTCAAGTCACACCAGAACCCAAAAGGGGAAGGAGGAGTAATTCGCTGAATTACAGGCCGAGATCACTAACGTCGATTTGCAGTAAGGTTTTGGAACATATATGTATTCGAACATCACGAAGTACCTCGAAGAAAACGGTTCATTGACACGAAGTCAGCTCGGATTCAGAAAATATCGTTCTTGTGAAACATAGCTATCTCATTATAATCATAAGTAATGGGTGCTATCGACAGAGAATGTCAAATTGATTCCATACTTTTACATATTCAGAAGGCGATCGACACCGTTATTCACAAGATCCTTCTAACCAAACTGCGTGCCTATGGAATATCGCCTCAGTTGTGCAGCTGGATTCGTGATTTCCTGTTAGAAAGGTTACAGTTCGTAATAATAGACGGAAAGTCATAGAGTAAAACAGAAGTTATATCCGGCGTTTCCCAAGAAAGTATTATGGACCTTCTAATGTTCCTGATCTATATTAACGATATAGGAGACAATCGTAGTAGCCGCCCTAGATTTTTCGCAGATGATGCTGTCATTTACCGTCTTTTAATGTCATCAGATGACCAAAACGAATTGCAAAATGATATAGATAAGATTCTGTATGGTGCGAAAAGTGGCAGTTGACCCTGCATAAAGAAGAGTGAGCAGTTATTAACATGAGTCCTAAAAGAAATCCACTAAATTTCGACTACCCGATAAGTCACACAAATCTAAAGGTTGTAAATTCAACTAAATACTTGGGGATTACAATTACAAATAACCTAAATTGGAACTGGTGGTGGTTAGTGTTTAACGTCCCGTCGACAACTAGATCATTAGAGACGGAGCGCAAGCCCGGGTTAGGGAAGGATTGGGAAGGAAATCGGCCGTGCCCTTTCAAAGGAACCATCCCGGCATTTGCCTGAAGCGATTTAGGGAAATCACGGAAAACCTAAATCAGTATGGCCGGAGACGGGATTGGACCGTCGTCCTCCCGAATGCGAGTCCAGTGTGATAACTAAATTGGAATGATCACATAGATAACGTTGTGGGTAGAGCAAACCAAAGGCTGCGATTCATTTGCAGAACACTTAGAAGGGGCAACTGGTCTTCTAATGAGACTGCTTACACCACGCTTTCCCGCCCTATTCTGGAGTATTGCTATGCGGTATGGGATCCGCATCAGTTGGGATTGACGGATTACATCGAAAAAGTATAAAGAAGGGCGACTCATTTTGTGTTATCGCGCAACAGGGGAGATAGTGCCACAGACATGATATGTCAATTGGAGTGGCAATCACTAAAACAAAGGCGTTTTTCGTTGCGACGGGATCTTGTCATGAAATTTCAATAACCAGTTTCCTCCTGCGATTACGAAAGCGTTCTGTTGGCACCCCCCGACGTAGGGAGAAGTGATGAGCACGATAAAATAATAGAAATCAGGGCTCGCACAGAAACATTTAAGTGCTTGTTTCTCCCACGCACCATTCTAGATTGGAACGGTAGAGAGACAGCTTGAAGATGTTTCATTGAACCCTCTGCCAGGCACTTTATTGTGAATAGCAGAGTAATCGTGTAGATGCAAATGTAGAAATCATATCGCAACATAATGAATGGTTATTCAGTGAAAAGGTTATGTAACACACAATTCCTAATAACGTAACATGGCACAGCACTTGATTACACATTCAACATTCAGAAAGCATTATTCTTTAATTATTGTCTTCGACTGGGTAAATAACAAAGAGGTACAGCGAGGTTAAAAACGTGCTATATATTTATTCAAACGGTGATTCAAACGTGATTATCGTTTTTTGTGATATTAGAAATTCACACACATTGGATACAAAACACAGATTGAACACCTCTGTATTTTGAATTAAGATCAACAGTCGGCATTGTCAGGACAAAACTGTGTAAAACTTGATAAGTTGAAGATGATGTTTCACATAGGCATAGCAATTTTTCTTATTTCTTAATAGTTTCGTCAGGTGGCACTTACCAGGTTTGGCAAAATATGATATGTCATATTTATAGCTCCTCGTAGAATACAGAAATTTCAAGAGGAAATAAAAAGTTCGTAGTCGTTCTGTAACAAGATGGGCAAACTTAAAAATCAACCTTATGCAATACCTGGTCATGCGAAGGAAGTTAGGCGAAATCATATACGATCATAGCCAAATTAGTAAAGTCATTAAAGTCGCTCCAAAATCGAGAAGAGTTGCTTGTCCGCTGATCTAAATTTAAAAAAGATATTTGATACGTTTAAAGAACAACATCCTGAATATACGTAAATGGAATGAACACACATATAGAGAGATTTTCGGCTGAGATTTCAGTCTGCGATTTGGTCTTCCTAAATCAGATTCCTACTCATACTGTGACAGGTTGTAATTGGGTTTTACGTCAGCAGAGACAGATGAACAAGGCAAGCTATTGAAGTTAAAAGTAGATAAAAGTAGATTACATCATGCCAAGGCTGAAGTAGCTTGTAAAGCAGTGATAAAAGTTGACAACAAAGCTGGACAATGTCCTAACTACATTGTACTATACACTGATTTACTGCAAGTGCTTTTATTTCCTGTATTGTCTCACTCTTCCGTACGTTATGAAAGGTAATAAATACTTTAAATCGAGCTAAACATAATGCTGGAACTAATTATGCAAAAATGTGCTTTCGGCATGAAATTGTGGCCAGGTGACTTGCCGAAATTTCTTCATGTGTGTTGAAGTACATCACCTCCAAATATCAGCGCCTTGCCTGGGGAAAAGAAAAGACTTTGGTTTGTCAGATGCATACGGCAAAACAATAATTGCGGTATGTTGTCACTTTGGTAATACTTAAGAACTCTGAAATCTTTTACGACAGTAAATCAAAAGTTCTTGGTATCAGGTCACTGTTTTCTGCAGTGTGACCGAGACATTCCGCTGACAGAGCATCAAAAGAAACACCACACTGTGCATGCTCCTAAACGCTGGGTGGAGTTTATCGCTTCGACAAGGCCGATGAAACCTATCCTTTTACATCGTGTACAGCCTGAGGAATTCCCATGTTGGAGTGATTTTGAACATTTGCTGAGAAGGGACCCGAACTTCAAATTAACGTCATCACATTGGATAAAAATGTCAGCAGATGATCCAGGAACATTTCATATGAGAACCAGCCACATTGTATTACAACCTTCCATCTTAAAGAAATCACTAGAGGTTCGCAACACATATTGAAAGCTCTATAATGTGCCACTAATTGAAATTCCTCTTCTCTATTTTCCACAGTTGCCAATAAGAGCAGAAAAGTTGAAAGACTTAATGGATATGTGCAAGTATATTCCAGTGGGGTTCAAACAGTTTTATGAAGAACTGAAAACTGAGTAACACTAGAGTGTACTGATTTCTTTGTAACTTAGGTGAGCATAATGCGTACTACAAGCAATAACTTCAGTGGCATTATTTCCTCTGCTATCCACATAAAATATTGATAGATATATAGAAATTTAGTGTTAACAATGTTTCATATGAACATTTTGTTGAATGCTGTGGTTAAATACAATCATTCATACATTGTTGTTGGTTAAAACCTTACAATTCTGTGTAAGGTTACCATCTTACACCTTCTCATTATTTCTTTTTTAATTTACATTCGACCTTTACCAGTACTTGTTAGCCAAACAATGAACTAAATACACCTGTTTCATTGTAGTTTTGGCTTTAGAAGTAGAAACATTTATGCAATATAATTTTTTCCATCTTCCTACAAAAATTACTTTTATCGGTTACAGCCTTGTTCTTGGCGGCCGTTCAACTGCGTTAGATGAAAAATTTTGCTGTGACATGTACATTCTATCTAATAGAAGTGATTAGATGTATATAAAGAACATTCATTCATCCTTCTAATGAGAAAAAGACTGGAGAATTTTACAGAATTGTATCACGAGAGGGTGGATGGCCCTAATCCATGAGAGATGTAAAAATTGTGCTGGATGTTGTGGGAAATCAAATTGGCAGGGTGCTCTCCATGGGAGCAGAAAGCAAGCTGAGTATTCACCGGTGCAGAGATGCGATTTTATAGTGTTACTATGTTATGACGATGGAACTCCTGGTCACGAACAGGTACGTATTTCTCCACCCAGATAATTGTTGTTGTTGTTGTTGTCTTCAGTCCTGAGACTGGTTTGATGCAGCTCTCCATGCTACTCTATCCTGTGCAAGCTTCTTCATCTCCCAGTACCTACTGCAACCTACATCCTTCTGAATCTGCTTAGTGTACTCATCTCTCGGTCTCCCTCTACGATATTTACCCTCCACGCTGCCCTCCAATGCTAAATTTGTGATCCCTTGATGCCTCAAAACATGTCCTACCAACCGATCCCTTCTTCTAGTCAAGTTGTGCCACAAACTTCTCTTCTCCCCAATCCTATTCAATACCTCCTCATTAGTTACGTGATCTATCCACCTTATCTTCAGTATGCTTCTGTAGCACCACATTTCGAAAGCTTGTATTCTCTTCTTGTCCAAACTACTTATCCTCCATGTTTCACTTCCATACATGGCTACACTCCAAACAAATACTTCCAGAAACGCCTTCCTGATACATAAATCTATATTCGATGTTAACAAATTTCTCTTCTTCAGAAACGCTTTCCTTGCCATTGCCAGTCTACATTTTATATCCTCTCTACTTCGACCATCATCAGTTATTTTACTTCCTAAATAGCAAAACTCCTTTACTACTTTAAGTGTCTCATTTCCTAATCTAATTAACTCAGCATCACCTGATTTAATTTGACTACATTCCATTATCCTCGTTTTGCTTTTGTTAATGTTCATCTTATATCCTCCTTTCAAGACACTGTCTCTGACAGGATTACAATGTCATCGGCGAACCTCAAAGTTTTTACTTCTTCTCCATGAATTTTAATACCTACTCCAAATTTTTCTTTTGTTTCCTTTACTGCTTGCTCAATATACAGATTGAATAACATCGGGGAGAGGCTACAAACCTGTCTCACTCCTTTCCCAACTACTGCTTCCCTTTCAAGCCCCTCGACTCTTATGACCGCCATCTGGTTTCTGTACAAATTGTAAATAGCCTTTCGCTCCCTGTATTTTACCCCTGCCACCTTTAGATTTTGAAAAAGAGTATTCCAGTCAACAGTCAAAAGCTTTCTCTAAGTCTACAAATGCTAGAAACGTAGGTTTGCCTTTTCTTAATCTTTCTTCTAAGATAAGTCGTAAGGTCAGTATTGCCTCACGTGTTCCAACATTTATACGGAATCCAAACTGATCCTTACCCGAGGTCCGCATCTACCAGTTTTTCCATTCGTCTGTAAAGAATTCGCGTTAGTATTTTGCAGCTGTGACTTATTAAACTGATAGTTCGGTAATTTTCACATTTGTCAGCACCTGCTTTCTTTGGGATTGGAATTATTATATTCTTCTTGAAGTCTGAGGGTATTTCGCCTGTCTCATACATCTTGCTCACCAGCTGGTAGAGTTTTGTCATGACTGGCTCTCCCAAGGCCATCAGTAGTTCTAATGGAATGTTGTCTACTCCGGGGGCCTTGTTTCGACTCAGGTCTTTCAGTGCTCTGTCAAACTCATCACGCAGTATCGTATCTCCGATTTTGTCTTCATCTACATCCTCTTCCATTTCCATAATATGGTTCTCAAGTACATCGCCCTTGTATAAACCTTCTATTTACTCCTTCCACCTTGGTGCCTTCCCTTCTTTGCTTAGAACTGGGTTGCCATCTGAGCTCTTGATATTCATATATGTGGTTCTCTTCTCTCTAAAGGTCTCTTTAATTTTCCTGTAGGCAGTATCTATCTTACCCCTAGTGAGATAAGCTTCTACATCCTTACATTTGTCCTCTAGCCATCCCTGCTTAGCCATTTTGCACTTCCTGTCGATCTCATTTTTGAGACGTTTGTATTCCTTTTTGCCTGCTTCATTTACTGCATTTTTATATTTTCTCCTTTCATCAATTAAATTCAATATTTCTTCTGTTACCCAAGGATTTCTAGCAGCTCTCGTCTTTTTACCTACTTTATCCTCTGCTGCCTTCACTACTTCATCCCTCAGAGCTACCCATTCTTCTTCTACTGTATTTCTTTCCCCTATTCCTGTCAATTGTTCCCTTATGCTCTCCCTGAAACTCTGTACAACCTCTGGTTCTTTCAGTTTATCCAGATCCCATCTCCTTAATTTCCCACATTTTTGCAGTTTCTTCAGATTTAATCTAAAAGTCATAACCAATAGATTGTGGTCTGAGTCCACATATGCCCCTGGAAATGTCTTACAATTTAAAACCTGGTTCCTAAATCTCTGTCTTACCATTATATAATGTATCTGATACCTTTTAGTATCTCCAGGGTTCTTCCATGTATACAACCTCCTTTCATGATTCTTAAACCAAGTGTTAGCTATGATTAAGTTGTGCTCTGTGCAAAATTCTACTAGGCGGCTTCCTCTTTCATTTCTTAGCCCCAATCCATATTCACCTACTATGTTTCCTTCTCTCCCTTTTCCTACACTTCCAGTCACCCATTACTATTAAATTTTCGTGTCCCTTCACTATCTGAATAATTTCTTTTATTTCATCGTACATTTCTTCAATTTCTTCGTCATCTGCAGAGCTAGTTGGCATATAAACTTGTACTACTGTAGTACGTGTGGGCTTCGTATCTATCTTGGCCACAATAATGCGTTCACTATGCTGTTTGCAGCAGCTTACCCGCATTCCTATTTTCCAATTCATTACGAAACCTACTCCTGCATTACCCCTATTTGATTTTGTGTTTATAACCCTGTAGTCACCTGACCAGAAGTCTTGTTCCTCCTGCCACCGAACTTCACTAATTCCCACTATATCTAACTTTAACCTAGCCATTTCCCTTTTTAAATTTTCTAACCTACCTGCCCGATTAAGGGATCTGACATTCCACGCTCCGATCCGTAGAACGCCAGTTTTCTTTCTCCTGATAACAACATCCTCTTGAGTAGTCCCCGCCCGGAGATCCGAATGGGAGACTATTTTACCTCCGTAATATTTTACTCAAGAAGACGCCATCATCATTTAATCAGACAGTAAAGCTGCATGTCCTCGGGAAAAATTACGGCTGTAGTTTCCCCTTGCTTTCAGCCGTTCGCAGTACCAGCACAGCAAGGCTGTTTTGGTTAATGTTGCAAGGCCAGATCAGTCAATCATCCAGACTGTTGCCCCTGCAACTACTGAAAAGGCTCTTGCCCCTCTTCAGGAACCACACGTTTGCCTGGCCTCTCAACAGATACCCCTCCGTTGTGGTTGCACCTACGGTACGGCCATCTGTATCGCTGAGGCACGCAAGCCTCCCCACCAACGGCAAGGTCCATGTTTCATGGGGGGGGGGGGGCGGGGGGGGGGGGGACCCAGATAATATTGAACAGAAAATCAGTAATCATAATGGCGTTACAAGACCACCGAATACTACCACCAACATGAACACAAAGATAGGTAGGAAGATATTTTTGATTCGTAAGAGCGACAGAAAGGAGATTTCAGGTTACCTGAGCGGTAATCATGAAAACTTTACCGCTAGGAGCGAAGACGTTGAGTAAAAATGGATAGAGTTTAAGAAAATCGTAAAAACTGCCTTGAACAGGCGTGTACCGAGCTAAGTTGTCAGGGATGGGAAACACTAGCCGTCGTTTGATGGCCGTGTTACAAAACTACTACGAAAGTTAAGAGTGCCTGACATGCAAATTTAAACCTAGCCAAACCCTCGCAGACAAAGACTGGGTATGACCAAACTTAGCGTAAGGGGTGCCATGTGTGAAGTGTTCAACTAATTCGAAACTAAAACTCTATCTTGAAAGAAAATCTTTTGCAGCTTTAAGTGTAATTTTAACTAAGCAAACGGAAGCCATATGTCTAGAGACTTGTGACCATAATGGAATCGAAACGGAAGATGACAGAAGGCAGAAATACCAGCTGCTTTCTTCCTAACTTTTTCGGTGAGGAAGATCTTCTCTAAATCATTGCAGAAAGATGACAGATATTGAAATAAGTGACGAAGAGGCAGCATACTAACTTAAACTGCTTACCAGAGGAACGGCCAGTGAAGCTTGGATACCAAAACGATGAGGAGCGTTCAGTAAGTAATACAACACTTTTTTTGTCGGTCCGTTTCGATTGAGAAAATGGAGAACTTGCTGTGAGACTTCGTCTACAGAACGTCTACCGAAATCTGGCTGTGAATAAAAGCACGACGAGTCTTTGGGCGAGGCGTATCATCGTTACGATAAGATAGCGCAAATCTGTCCGCTGTCCCGCGTACCGGCCGGCCGCACACAGCTGTTCTTCCTACAATGTTTGAACGTGCACACATTGCCATTCGAGGTGATCGACGGACCACGGTCAAACGCCTCGATGCTCAGCTGGATGTCTGCGGACCCGGGCAAAACTTTATTAAATTCTCCCTTTTCAAGTTGTTCTTCTTCATCCACCCTACAGGCTAGATCTCGCACCCTACGACTTCTATCTCTTTGGTCCAATGAAGGACGCACTCCACGGGAAGCAGTACGTGGATGACGGGGAGCTTTTAATGTGCAGCTCGGGATGAGCCGAGCCGTCAGAGGCGCTGCAGTCGTGGACTGTGCGGCTGGTACCGGCGGAGGTTGGAGTCCTTTCTCGGGCATGGGTGTGTGCATTTGTCCTTAGAATAATTTAGGTTAAGTAGTGTGTAAGCTTAGGGACTGATGATCTTTGCAGTTAACTCCCATAGGATTTCACACACATTTCAACATTTTTTGGTTATTAATGCAGCAAGACGTTGGCTCTGGAATCGACCGGTAGAATGGTACCAAGCGGGCGTACAGGCCCTTCCAGGAAGGCGGTGTAATCCAGTCGCTGAAGGGGGATTACGCCGAGAAATTGGGTTTTGCAGCCAACAGAAAGGAGAATAATATGGTGTATTCGAATCCTGAATAAAACCAGCCTGCTTTCAGAAAGAAGTGGTGTATTACTTATCGAACGATCCTGGTATTTACCGTATACACAAAAATTAGGCCAGCTAAATGTTTAAGGACTAGAATTAAATGATTTTTAATAATACATAAATCGATGGATATCATCACACTTTGTCAATAGAACGGAACTGAGTCGCTAAAATTTGGCTCTGTTCTTTTCTTCTTCATGTACGCTAAACAAACATTCATGCGCAACCTCAAAATATGTCACCTTCATTAATTACAAATTAATTGCATCTGTAACAACTTAATCCGCAGCATTGTACTGACAAGCTATAAATGGCAAGAAAAAAATTGGCCCAATTAATACATAATTAAATCAGTATATTCAACGCTTTCTGTAATTTCGGCGTGTCCCATGAGACGTTTTCACTTAGCCCCAGGTGTGGGCTACCCTCCTTCAGTACATATTGGTTCAAATGGCTCTGAGCGCTATGGAACGTAACTTCTGTGGTCATCAATCCCCTAGAACTTACAACTACTTAAACCTAAGTAACCTAAGGATGTCACACGCAGCCTTGCCCGATGCAGGATTCGGACCTGCGACTGTAGCAGCAGCGCGGTTCCGGACTGAAGCGCCACAACAACCGGCATCAGGAGAGTAATTGGCGTCTTTCCAAGGGGCGAGAAAGACCGGCGACTCCAGATAGGCAGGCTCCTGTTGCTAAAAGAGGAAGGATTGTTAGGACTGTGCTTTGGTGACCCGTAGCAATTTTCTATCATTAGGCCAAAGCCAGAGTCCAGTGAAGTTCAGTGTACAGTGAGTAGAGAAAGCACAGCACTTTGAGTGTAACTGTTCATGACGGACTTATCTCATATGACGTGTTTTTAAATATAACTTTTCTTGTTATTGTTGTTGTTGTTTTCAGCCCTGAGACTGGTTTAATGCAGCTCTCCATGCTACTCTATCCTGTGCAAGCTTCTACATCTCCCAGTACTTACTGCAACTTTCATCCTACAGAATCTGCTTAGTGTATTCATCTCTTGGTCTCCCTCTACGATTTTTACCCTCCACGCTGCCCTCCAATGCTAAATTTGAGAGCCCTTGATACCTCAGAACATGCCCTACCAACTGGTCCCTCCTTCTTGTCAAGTTTTGCCACAAACTCCTCTTCTCCCCAATTCTGTTCAATAACTCCTCATTAGTTATGTGATCTACCCATCTAATCTTCAGCATTCTTCTGTAGCTAGAGTAGGTAGAAAATTTACTACCCCCATGAACCATGGACATTGCCGTTGGTGGGGAGGCTTGCGTGCCTCAGCGATACAGATGGCGGTACCTTAGGTGCAACCACAACAGAGGGGTATCTGTTGAGAGAGCAGACAAACGTGTGGGTCCTGAAGAGGGGCAGCAGCCTTTTCTGTAGTTGCAGGGGAAACAATCTGGATGATTTATTGATCTGGCCTTGCAACGCTAACCAAAAGCGCCTTGCTGTGCTGGTACTGCGAATTTTTCCCGAGGGCATGCAGCTTTCATGTATGGTTAAATGATGATGGCGTCCTCATTCCGGATGTAAAATAGCCCCCCATTCGGATATCCGGGCGGGGACTACTCAGGAGGATGTCATTATCAGGAGAAATAAAACTGGCGTTCTACGGATCGGAGCGTGGAATGTCAGATCCCTTAATCGTCGAGGTAGGTTAGAAAATTTAAAAAGGGAAATGGATAGGTTGATGTTAGATATAGTGGGAATTAGTGAAGTTCGGTGGTCGGAGGAACAAGACTTTTGGTCAGGTGAATACAGGGTTATAAATAGAAAATCAAATAGGGGTAATGCAGGAGTAGGTTTAATAATGAATAAAAAAATAGGTGTGCGGGTAAGCTACTACCAACAGCATGGTGAACGCATTATTGTGACCAAGATAGACACTAAGCCCACGCCTACTACAGTAGTACCAGTTTATATGCCAACTAGCTCTGCAGATGATGAAGAAATTGATGAAATGTTTGAAGAGATAAAGGAAATTATTCAGATAGTGAAGGGAGACGAAAATTTAATAGTTATGTTTGACTGGAATTCGAGAGCAGGAAAGGGGAGAGATAGAAACTGAGTGGGTGAATACGGATTGGGGGAGAGAAATGAAAGAGAAAGCTGTCTGGTAGAATTTTGAATAGAGCATAATTTAATCATATCTAACACTTGGTTCAAGAATCATGAAAGAAGGATGTATTCATGGAAGAATCCTGGAGATACTAGAAGGTATCAGATAGATTATGTAAGAGATGGGAATTTAAGGAGATGGGACCTGGATAAACTGAATAAACCAGAGGTTTCCGCATAATCAAGGATTCGTCGTCCATCATCATTCTTCCCCACTTATCCATGTCCACGATGGACGTCATGATCTTCTTTTCTTTGTCTGAGGTGTCCATTCAGGTCACCAACTGGAATGAGGTAATCTTTCTCTGGCTTCAGTAGTATTCTCGTCAAACAGTGCCCAAAAAGGCATGTTTGGTTTCTGTGCTCCGGCCGGTTCGTGGGACATAGGCACTGAGGAAGTGGGCTTTTCGTCTGTCTGAAATTCAGACAATTTGCGTAAGGCGATCGTCGTAACGTTGCCCTTCAGAAGCATCGAATTTCGCAGATATCAGAATACTGATGCCATTAGCTGCACTGCGGTTTCCACTGTTTATGAGCCACAAGCAATGTCATACGACTTTTGCCCACTCCACCTTTTTTCTTGAAGTGCACATATATCGATACCCCTCTTTTTGAGTGTCTTAGCTATTTCTCTGAGTGTTGCGTGACAGAATCAGTGGACTTGCTTGTTTCGCACTTGCGACGGTAACCCTTGCATACTTGCTACGCTTACTGAGCCCTGCCAAACTCTGTCCCTTTCGTGGGACGCCCCAACCGTGGTAACGAACCCTTGGGGCTGTGTAAAATAAGGATATGACAGTGTTTACCGTTTAAAAAAATTAAATTAATTAAAACGCAACATAGAGGGTTTTTCACAATTTCTGTTGCTGGCTTCTAGGCTACAGACGGAATTCAGCAGGTAAAATGTTCATGAAGGGCACTTGTCCAGGAATGTACCGTCTGAAAGTAAAATGTCTGAAGATCAGACCACTTTCAAGTCTCCAGTTTCACAGTACGTACCCTTCGGAGACAAAGAGCCTCTGACTTACGTCCTCGACATGAGCTCATGGCATGGGCAGTCATTCAATTACTCGTCGTCGGTTGCCCTTCTGAAACGTGAAAAGCAACAAGAAGGTTATATCCTTTAATGTTGCAAGCGGACGCTTCAGTTCAAATGGTTCAAATGGCTCTAAGCACTATGGGACTTAACAGCTGTGGTCATCAGTCCCCTAGAACTTAGAACTACTTAAACGTAACTAACCTAAGGACATAACACACATCCATGCCCGAGACAGGATTCTAACCTGCGACCGTAGCAGTCGCGCGGCTCCGGACTGCGCGCCTAGAACCGCGAGACCACCGCGGCCGGCTAACCTAAGGATATCACACACATCCACGCCCGATTCAGGATTCGAACCTGCGACCGTAGCGGTCGCTCGGCTCCAGACTCTAGCGCCTAGAATCGCACGGCCACTCTGGTCGGCCAACACTGATGATTTTACTTTTAAGAACAGACATTCAGTAGAGTCCAGACTCCTACTACATTATGGTCCTACAAAAAGCTTTAAACGTACATAAAGTTAACTGGAACATATCATAGCCGTTAAATTATCTAATGTGACACAAAAGATCACAGGGTTCCCACTCAAAACAAATTACGACGTGTACTCAATATATACGTTTCTTACCTTTATTCTTAGATGCCCATAACTTAGATCTGATATGTGATCCAAAGGTCTCTACGAAAATGCAATCGCAACACTCTACTACAGTATATTCACCAGAGGCAGAAGGGTAGAGCCAATCCTTCTCGATCAGTGTCTCGAACCGTTCCCCTTTCTGCGTTCATCCTGCTCCCAATGTCACTTTTGTCACCACCGACATTCACCACGGTTATAAAACTTCAGTCAGTGATAGCTAGAGTTGCTCCCCACCATATAGCATCTCACCAATATGCAAATGCACCACCATCCCATTTTTATTTCCCTTATGATAATGCCTTCAGTCGTCAGACAGTCAATTGTGTTTTTTAAGAGATTGTTTTGATGTTTTAATGTCTTTAAATAAAGTTTACGTATTTGTTGTGCAACCGAGAGTAACTGATTACGGCCCCATCCACAATCATATCCTTATCCTGCCCCATCCTGAGAAACCAGCTCTGTTTCTAGGTCTCCCTTTACGATTTTTACCCCAACCGCTTCCCTCCGGTAGTAAATTGGTGACCCCTTGTTTTCTCAGAACGTTTCCTATCAACCGATCCCTACTTCTAGTCAGATTGTGCTGTAAGGTTCTTGTCTCCTCAATTCTTTTCAGTAGCTCTTTATTAGTTACGTGATATATTAATTTAATCTTCAACATTGTTGTGTGGTACCACATTTAAAAACTTCTATGCCCTTCTTGTCTTATCTTTTATGTTTCACTTCCATACATTGCTCTACTCTGGGCAAATACTTTCAGAAAAAGTTCCCGAACACTTAAACCTATATTCGATGTTCACAAGTTTTTCTTCCTCAAAAATGTTTTTCTTGTTGTCAGTCTACCGTTTATGCCCTCTACACTTCCGCCATCATCACTTATTTTGCTGCCAAAATAGCAAAACTCATCTTATCTCTTTAAGTGTCTCCATCACTAGATTTAATTCGACTTCATTCCATTATCCTTGTTTTGCTTTTGTTGATGTTCATCTTATAGTCTCCTTTCAAGAAAATGACCATTCCGTCCAAATGCTCCACTAAGTCCTTTGCTGTCTCCTGCAGAATTACGATGTCCTCGGCAAACCTCAAGGATTCTAGTTCTTCTTCCTGAACTCTAATTCCTACTCCAAATTTTTCATTGGTTTCCTTGTTCAATGCACGTACTGAATAACATCGGCGACCGGCTATAACCCTGTCTCGCTTCTCAGCAACTGCTTCCGTTTCATGCCCCTTGAAACTTGTAACTGCCATCTGGTTTCTGTACAAATCGTGAATAGCCTTTCGCTCCATATGTTTTGCCCCTGGCACCTTTAAAATTTGGTATAGAGTATTCCAATCAACATTGTCTACAAATGCTGTAAACGTAGGTTCGCCTTTTCATAACCTATCTTCTATGAGAATTCGCAGTGTCAGTATTGCTTCGCGTACTGCTACATTTCACTGGAATCCAAATTGAACTTCTCCGAGGTCGGCTTCTACAGTTTTTCCATTCTTCTGTGACGAATTTGTGTTAATTCTTTGCAAATGTGATTTTAAACTGATAGTACAATAATTTTGACACCTGTCAGCAAGTACTTTCTTTGGAATCAAGATTGTTATATTCCCCTTGAATTCTGTGTCTATTTTGCCTGTTCCATACATTTAGCTCATCAATTTCATGGCTGACTGTCCCAAGGCAGGTTCTAGCGGAATGTTGTCTACTCCTGGGACCTTCTTTCGACTTAGGTCTTCCAATGCTCTGTCCATTTTTTCATGCCGTATCATAAATCCCATCTCATCTTCATCTACGTCAGCCTCCTTTTCCATAATATTGCCCTCAAGTACATCTCCCTTGTACAGACTCTCTACATCCTCCTTGGAACTTTTTGCCTTCCCTTTTTTGTTTAGGACTGGTTTTCCACCTGAATTCTTGATATTCATACAGACAGTTCTCTTTTCTCCAAAGTTCTCTTTAATTTTCCTGTAGGCGGCATCTTTTTTTCCCCTAGAGATATGATCTTCTACCAATTCCTGCTTAGCCATTTTGCACTTAATCTCAGTCTCATGTTGCAGACGTTTCTATTCCCTTTCGCCTGCTTCTTTTACTGAATTTTTATATTTTCTCCGTTCATCAATTAAATTCAGTATCTCTTGTGTTACGTTTGCATTTCTAGTAGTCTTCGTTTTTGTATCTGTTTTAACCTCTGCTGCCGTCACTATTTAATCTCTAAAAGCTATCCATTAATCTTATACTGCATTCCTTTTCCCTGTTCTTGTCAATAGTTCCCTAACGATCCGTCTGAAACTCTCTACAAACTCTGGTTTTCTTAGTTTATAAGGTGTAATCCTATTAAATTCACACCTTTTTGCAGTTCCTTCCGTTTTAATCTACAGTTCACAACGAATAAATTGTGGTCAAGTCCACATCTGCCCCTGGAAATGTCTTAGAATTCAAAATATGGTTCCGGAACCTCTGTCTTACGATTATATAATTTATCTGAAACCTTGTGATGTCTCCAGGTCTCTTCCACGTATACATCCTCCTTTCATGATTCTTAAACCAAATTTTGGCTACGATTAAATTATGCTCTGTGCAAAATTATACCATGCCGCTTCCTTTTTCATTCATTTCCCCCAGTCTATATTCATCTACTATTTTTTACATTCCTTTTCCTACTATCGAATTCCAGTCCTCCACGACTGTTAAATTTACGTGTCCCTCAACTACCTGAATAAGTTCTTTTATCTCATCATAGAGTTCTTCAAACTCTTCATCTGTTGAGCTAGTTGGAATATAAAACTGTTCTACTG
Source organism: Schistocerca gregaria (assembly GCF_023897955.1). Lineage (NCBI taxonomy): Eukaryota > Metazoa > Arthropoda > Insecta > Orthoptera > Acrididae > Schistocerca > Schistocerca gregaria. The sequence goes on along the minus strand of NC_064922.1, from coordinate 348,521,893 downwards.
TGGTGGGTGTGGACTTCTTTGCTATCGTGCCTACAATAATGCGTTCACTACACTGTTCACAGTAACACATCAGCGTTTCTATCTTCTTATTCACTATTGAACCAACTGTTTCATTACCCCTGTTTGATTTTATAACCCTATATTCACTTTACCAGAAATCCTGTGATTCCTGCAACCGAACTTCACTAATTCCCACTATATCTAGCTTTAATCAATCCATTTCCATTTTTAAATTTTCTTACTTGCCCGATTAAGATATCTGATGTTCCACCCTCCGATCCATAGAACGCCAGCTTAGTTTCTCCCGATAACGTCTTCCTGAATATTCCCCGCCCTAAGAACCGAATGGCGGACTATTTTACCTCCGGAATATTTTACTCAAGAGGATGCCATCATCATTTACACATCCAGTTTAGGTGCAAACCCTCGGAAAAAATTACGGCTGTAGTTTCCCCTTGCTTTCAGCCTTCCGCAGTACCATCGCAGTAAGGCAGTTTTGGTTGATGTGACAAGGCCAGATCAGTCTCTCATCCAGACCGTTTCCCCTAAAACTTCTTGAAAGGCTGCTGCTCCTCTTCAGGAACCACACGTTTGTATGAACTCTCAACAGATACCCCTCCATTGTGGTTGCACCTACGCGCTGGCTGGTATCTGTAACGCAGGCCTCCCCACCAACAGTAAGGTCTATTATTAATTGGGGCTGGAGGGGGGGGGGGGGTTGGGAGGGTGTGAGAATTCTTATTTTTTAAAAGTAATTGTAATTAAAACACCAGTTCTTATAGTTTTTTGTTAGATGTCTTATGAACATTGACCTATGTGTGCTTCTAGCACACCCTCGATCATATTGTAATCAGTGCTGATCCTAGGTTAATAAATCGATTCACTAATAACTACACTCATGCTCATAACTTAACGATATTGCAGAATGTGGTGCCACACAAAGTGGCGCTACACAAAACTGGCGCTAATAGCATAGCCACATAGGGAACACGATCAACACAGATCTGTAAGTCCACAGTATTCTTGATAAATTGAGAAAACCATCCCGAAACACATGTCCTACAAAACGCCAGTGTTTCCTGCGCATGTACCCCAACATCAATATGGAATATGATCACCATGCACACATACACAGGCCGCACAACGGGTTGGAATACTCTGGATCGGTTGGTCGAGCAGCTGCTGTGGTATAGCTTCCCATTCTTGCACCACTGCCTGTCGGAGCTCCTAAAGTGTCCTAGGCGTTTGAAGACGTGCAGCGATACGTCGGCCGAGAGCAACTAAGACGTGCTCGATGAAGTTTAGGTCTGGAGAACTGAAAGATCACTCCATTCGCCTGATACTTTCTCTTTCAAGGTACTCCTCCACGATAACAGCTCGGTGGGGCCGTGCGTTATCATCCATCGCGAGGAAGGTGGGACCCACTGCACCCCTGAAAAAGCGGACATACTGGTGCAAAATGACGTCCCGAGACACCTGAACTGTTACATTTCCTGTGTCAAAGACATGCGGGGGTGTACGTGCACCAACCATGATCCCACCCCACACCATCAAACCACGACCTCCGTCCAGCTCCTGGTTCCTGGTTCAGGCTAGATGAACACCCGTAGAGAACCACTGTCCATACTATACCTGTACTCGTCCGTGAACATCACCTGGGACCACTGTTCCAATGACCATATACAATATTCTTGTCACTAGGTTTTTACGGGCTCTCCTGCGACCAGGGTGTCAGTGGAAAGCACGCTGAAGGTCTCCGGGCGAATAAACCATGTCTGTTCAGTCGTCTTTAGACTGTGTGTCTGGAGATAACTGTTCCAGTGGCTGCAGTAAGTTCCCGAGCAAGGCTACCTGCAATACTCTGTGGCCGTCTGCGGTCACTGATGGTGAGATGTCGATCTTCTTGGGGTGTTGTACACTGTGGACGTCCCGTACTGTAGCGCCTGGACATGTTTCCCGTCTGCTGGAATCGTTGCCATAATCTTGAGATCACACTTTGTGGCACACAGAAGGCCTCCAGTCGCCCTAGTATTCTACCCCTCATAGCGTCATCAATATGTGTTCTTTGACCTGTTTTCAACACACAGTCACCATTAGCATGTCTGAAAACGTCTGCACAGCTACTCGCTGCCGCGTACTCTGACATACACCAGCATACCCCTGCGTATGTGGACTGCTGCCAGCGCCACTGTGCGACTACCGCAGAAGAAATGCACCGCATGGTAATACCCCGAGGTGATTTAAACCCGCAAACAACCCACCAGAGATTTATTTCACCATGTATGGGCATTATCCTTAATTTATGAGCATGATTGTACATACCGCTTCATTTTATCAGTGTAATTACGGAGAACGATCTAGCTCGACACCCTTCGACATACACTTAATACTATGTAATATTTAAGAAGAAAAATGCAATATTCGTTGTCTGTCTCGATGATGGCTACTGTAAAATGCCATTTACGGCCACAAGGTTTATTGGGTGTCGTAAAATTATGTATCACTGAGTACTTGTAAACACTTGTGGTGGAATGAATGGTATAATTGTAAATATATTCATCACTGTAGTAGGCAGTGTTACACACTGTAGTGCAGTGTGTTGATCGGCATGATGTCCTCGTGTTTAATGTGCCAGTCTTCCCAGCCTCTCTTTTATACGTTCTAGTGTAGTCTGTTGATTGACATGATGTTCTTGTGTTTGTTGCACCAATATTCCTAGCCTAATTTCTTGTTATTAAAGTGTGTACCATGTCTGCCGTTAGCCAGCCGTGTACTTTAGTGTCCATCTACCTGAGGTCCATTGCGGCTGCCTTGCGGCCACCTGGTATTCGCCTGCCGCTGAAACTCAGTCGCTCACTCGCGCAAATCTTCTCATAGTCCGTAGGTCCTCCCCATACCTACTTAGCGGAAACCACTTCCAAGCCTTTAGCTTGCTCAAACTCAAAACCGATTTACTCTTAACACTCTGTTATGTTTCGCTGCAGTCTCTGGGTTCCTCCAAATCTCGTTAATTTACAGTCTTCTATTATATGCGCGTCCCCGACCATTCAACTAACGTTAACTTATTTCTATGTTCCATTCCACCAAGGCTTTCTCCCTAGACTCGTAACACGTTTTACAACCACTAGGAGCCTGTAACAGGCATTTCGAAACACCTTGTACTCATTTAGCGTTCCAGAGTTCATTGGATACATGTCATGCGCAATGTTAGAAACTGACCTTTCACAGATGAAATGCCGTACGGAGTGGCCGAGCGGTTCTAGGCGCTAGAGTCTGGATCCGTGCGACCGCTGCGGTGGCAGGTTCGAATTCTGCCTCGGGCATGGATGTGTGTAATGTCCTTAGGTTAGTTAGGTTTACGTACTAAGTTCTAGGAGACTGATGACCTCAGACGGTCCCATAGTGCTCAGAGCCATTTGAACCATTTTTAACGGATGAAGTATCACACTAAATTGAGCAATAATGGAATTTCCAGAAACAATCAAAATGTGGACATTAGATCAAATGAGAAATTGTTTGCTGGGACTTAATCGACACACTAGTTTTTGATGGCTTAAATAATGTAACTTCTGGTTTCTTGCAAAAGCTCCTCAGCTATACGCCAAAGCCACTGACCCTTTTCCAGTCTCTGGTATGTAATCGGCCTTCTGGCTCGCTGGCTCGACATGCTATAGTGTATAGCGTACTGGAGGCTGAAAGGGGTTATTTTTGTGGCAGAAAGTGGAGGATGTGAGAGTAAAAGCTGAGAACGCTCTCTTGACACATTTATGCGCTACTGCCGTAGTGTTGTGAAATCCCGTGTTTGACCGTCTGAATACAGGTCGTTATTAATGACCAAACATGGAAGAGCTCTGTAGAAGCCTGTTGTCCACAAAAGCAGTTTAAAACGACGAATCTAATTTTAGTGACCACCTGTTATCTATTAAGAATTACAGGAAAAGATGGAGCTCGCCAGACATTTGTCGGGAAATGAAGCTATACCATTTACAGCTGTCATAAGCATGTCTGTGCCAGAAACATAAGTTATTGGGAGTTACCATCCTTCGGAATATTCCCAGCGAAACTTTCACTCTACAGCTGAGAGAGTGCTGTTTTCAAACTTCCTGATAAATTAAAAGATTGTGCCACACAAGAACTCGAACCAACGAATTTATTTTTCGAGTGGAATCTTATCAGCTGAGTATTTCTCGAAGAAGTTCCCGACATCAAAGGAAGGAGAAAGGGAGAGCAGAGTTTAGCCTCTGAGGGCATTAGAGTTGGATCCGGGTTCGTGTACCGATCCTGCAAACACTTACAGCCTGTCAAGAACGCAAAAATCATACACAAAAGACAATTGAGAAAATAAAAATATATTTTTTTACAAACGATCAGCTGTTTTGTGAAATGATTTGTCTGAAAGTAAGAAATCGAATGGCTCAGAGAAACAGTTGTCGCACCTTTAAATGATGCTCCAAATCATGTATACTACTCTGATGCTGATACGTTAGTGACTTAAGGAGACCGGAGGGTGAAATTTCACTAGTCAAATATCCTGAAATTCCACCATCTGCTTTTCGGTCTTCCATGGTGTCTTTTTTCCCCTTTTGGACTGACGTTCTTTAACTGACTTAGTAGACTGATTCCACTCGCTGAATCCGTTTATTCCGTTTCTTTTTGTTTTCATCACATTCCCAATTATCAAATGCTTTCGAACATCTTCATTCCGTATTTTATCTTGTCTTTTGCATCTCTTCACTTCTCTGAGAAATTTCATTTCTACTCCTTTTGCCGGCCGCGGTGGTCCATCGGTTCTAGGAAACGCGCGACTGCTACGGTCGCAGGTTCGAATCCTGCCTCGGGCATGGATGTGTGTGGTGTCCTTAGGTTAGAACTACTTAAACCTAACTAAGTTCTTTGGGACTGATGACAACAGATGTTAAGTCCCATAGTGCTCAGAGCCATTTGAACCATTTGAAGTACTCCTTCTGTTTGTTTATCTTGTCTTCTGTTCCATACCTGTGATTAACTTGCATATAACAGAGTTAGCAATACGACTATTTTATAAAATTCCAGTCTTGTTTATTTTCGTGTTTTATGGTTTAAAGATCCATTAATTGTAACAAATCAACTGAACAACTAAATATGCACAGCCTTTTTTTTATTCATACGATATTTTACGTCCAAGGTAAAATATTTTACCTGTTCTATATTGTCTTCAACTGTTATCTTAGTTCTCACTGAATATTCCACACAAAAGTCCATTGACTTGAATTGAGCAGAAGATAGTTTCGTGTTATACACCTTAGACATCTCATTTAATTCATAAATTCCTTTTTTAACATCGTCTAATCTTGAAAAAATCGAAATGAGGTCGTCAGCAAATAGCAGAGATTTTAACTTCAGCAGTGTTTATCCATAAATTCCGTCTTCGAACTGCATTGTCACTGTAAATAGTAAACACTGTAGGGGATAAATTACATCCCCATCTCATCCCGTTGTATAAGTACTGTATATACACTAACGGAAAAAATCGCAACACCTAAAAACAGTTAATGAAGAGTAACGAAATTTCGGACGTATTTGCTCGATTGGAGACAGGTCTGGTGATCGAGCAGGCCAAGGCAACATGTAGACAATCGATGCCGGCCATAGTGGCCGAACGGTTCTATGCGCTTCAGTCTGGAACCACGCGACCACTACGGTCGCAGCTTCGAATCCTACCTCGGGCATAGATGTGTGTGATGTCTTTAGGTTAGTTTTGTTTAAGTAGTTCCAAGTTCTAGGCGACTGATGACCTCACATGTTAAGTTCCATAGTGCTCAGAGCCATTTGAATCATTTTTAGACAACCGGTAGAGCCCGTTGAGTTAAAAGAGCGGTATTTGGATGAGCGTTACCCCGTTGGAAAACATCCCCTGCAATGACGTACACGAATGGCAGCACAACGGGTCTAATCACCAGACTGACACACAAATCAGCAGTCAGGATGGGTTTGTGATAACAAGGAAAGAGCTTCTTCAGTCGTGCGAAGTCGCACCCTAGACCATTAGTCCAGATGAAAGTCCTGTGTGTCTAGCACGCAGCCAGGTTTGCTGCAGACCCTCCAGTGCGCTCCTTCAAACTCACATATGACAATAACTGGCACCGAGATAGGACCAGTTTTCGTCATAAAGCACCACAGACCTCCATGCTGTGCTTGAATGAGCTCTCTCTTGACGCCACTGTAATCACAAATGGCGGTAGAGTGGGATCAGTGGAATACACGCTACAGGCCGTCTGGCTTGGAACTATACTCAAAGTAACTGTTTGTAAAAGTTGTCGTATCACTGTGGTGCGAACTCCAATTCAAATTGCTGTTGCAACTGCAGTACGATGCTCCGGAGGCATACACCGAACACGAAGGTCTTCCCTCTCGTTAGTGCCATGTGGCCACCCTAAGCCAGATCACCTTGGGTCGGCACATTCTTGTAACCACTTCTGTTAGCAATCACGTACAGTGGCCATATTTCTGCCAAGTCTTTTGGCAATATTGCAGAAGGTAGGCCAGCTTCTCGTAGCCCTATTACGTGATATCGTTCAAACTCAGTGAGGTGTTGATAATGGCGCCTTTGTCCCCTAAGTAATTCACAAACGTTCAATCTCAAAAGGTGACTAACACTAATAACTATTACTGCCTTATTAGAAGCAAACCTGATTTACTTCCTCATAGTGACATTACCGGTGCACTGTTATGAGACGGGCGTGATATTTCAATACACATCACCCTTCAGATGTAGAAGCATGCCTGCCAACTTTCGTTTACGTCGCACAACTGATTATTGGTGCTGAGATTTTTTCCCGACAGTATATATGCCTTCTACATCCACGATTATTGAGGTTTCTTTACATACACTTTTGATAGCGGATATAAGCTCTAAAGTGAAAAATCGGTAATCTATTATTCTCCATATCTTTTTTCTAACCTAGTTACCAAGAGCTCTCTACAAATCAATAAGAGAACCATATGTTTCATTGTTAACCTTTTCAGTAAGCAGCAGTAGAATAAAAACTGCGCTAGTCGTTGAACGTCCCGTTCTACGTCCGACCTGTTCCAACAGATACAAATAATTTGCTACTGATTTTAGTCTTGCGTTTAAAATAGTTAAAAATAGTTTCTACACTGTGTCAAGTAACCATATGTGTCTGCAGTTTTCACTTAATTTTTTTCTCCTTTCTTATCTATGGTTGTGACTTTTGGTTTCTTCCAATTACGTGGTACTTGTTTTAGCTTACACCAAATGTTAGTGTGCTGTAGTGTCAACTCTTGGTGTACTCCTAGTGACATATCTTCTTATTTAATTAATTGAGAATTAGTCCCAATTAAACTATTCGAACTCTTGAAAATTTTGAGATTCTAAATTCAAAATTTAACTTTTAGTTAAGCGGGACATGATTTGGAACACCATTCAGTGGCATGTCTAATGTTTCTCTAAAGTAACTAATAAAAATAATTTTCAAATTTTTGGCCGGAAAACATCAAATGCAATATATTTAAATATTAATCGATATTAAATTGTTGTTATTCGTATATAGATCAAGACAAACCACAGGTTTGAGTCTCTGCTGCGATATATTATTCTTTGAAACTTCATTTAAATACCAAGCGACATTGGTTAGTAAAATAATTCAATTTGTTTCTCAAATCACTAATTACTCTGATTATTTTCTAACAATTAAACATCTTTTTGCACAACTAGACCGTACGCTGCTCAGTTTTATACCCGTTTTGTCCATAAACTCCACCGACACACTCTCCGTTTGTCTATGAAAACTCGAACCGAAGTTGGGTGGGTATTTACCTCGTATCACTAATTAAAATTTTGTTCATTATCATGATTACTTTCAACCAATTAATTTTTTTGCACAACAAGACCTCTCGCTCGTCAACTTGATTCCCTATTTGTCCATTTCCCGCTCATCGTTTGGCTATGACAAATTCGAACAAGAAATGTTCTTTTCTTAATTACCCAGTTTGTTTCAAGTATTTCAGTCGTTTGTACCTGAACCGTACCTCATGACGATAGTCAATATTATACGCTATTTATCCATTTATCATTCACATTCTGGCTATGAAATTTCGCACTAAAGTCCATTGCGTATTTTTGAATGGGTCTGTTTCTCGCTACCCTCAGTAAATTAACCTCGTAGAGCGACATGAAACGGATAGTAGCAGGCTAATTGATATGTATATTCCGTAACACGAAAATCTACACCGCTCACATAATTGGAAAGACGTCTGCACGTATGCTGATACATGACCTTGCGGATACAGGTTTGCGCTGATGCTGCTATCAGCGGTTGTATCACAATTATTATCCATTCAGGATAGTCTACCTGCTGCTGAGTGGGTTTGAATGCGCAGTGACGTACAGATGACAGATGCGTCGCTGAAAAGACGGCAACACAGCAATCTTCCCGGGTTTCTACACGACTGCACGTACATGCAGCATTTGTCTGCTGCCTTGTCCTGACGATATACATCTGATATACAAACTATGTGGCTAACATACACCAAAGAGCCAAAGCAACTGTTACACCTGATTAATGTCGTGCACGGCCCCCACGAGTAGAAGTACCACAACACGATGTGGTATGGACTAGACTAATATCTGAAGTAGTACTGGAGGGAACTGACACCAAGAATCCTTCAGGACTCTCCATAAATCCGTAAGAGTACGAGGGTAGGGAGACCTCTTCTGAACAGCACGTGGCAAAGCATTCCAGATATGCTCATTAATGTTCATGTAGCGGGGGGGGGGGGGGGGCGGTTAGTGCCCATCGGTAGTTGTCCTGAAGCCACTCTGTAACAATTCTGGACGTTTGGCGTGTCGAATTATCCTGCTGGAATTGCCGAAGTTAGTCGGAATGCACAATGGATATGAATGGATGCATGTGACCAGACAGGATGATTACGTACGTGTCACCTGTCAGAGTCGTATCTAGACGTATCAGGGTCCCGTATCACTGCAGCTGCACATGCCCCACACCATTACAAACCCTCCATCATCTTGAAAAGTCCCCTCCTGTCATGTAGGGTACATGGTTTCATGAGGCTGTCCTTGTACGCGTAGACATCCATCCACTCGATACAATTTGAAACGATACTCGTCCAACCAGGTAATATGTTTCCAGTCATCAACAGTCCAAAGTCGGTGTCGACGGGTCCAGGCGGAGCGGAAAGATTTGTGACGTGCAACCATCAAGGGTGCATGTTGGGCCTTCGGCTCAGAAAGCCCATACCGTTGAATGGTTCGCACGCTGACACTTGTTGCTGACCCAGCATTGAAATCTGCAGCAATTTGCGGAAGGGTTGCAATTCTGCCACGTTGATCGATTCTCTTTAGTCGTAGTTTGTCTCGTTCTTACAGGATCTTTTTTTTCCGGCCGCAGCAATGTCGGATAATTGTTTTACCGGATTCCTGATATTCAAGGTACACTCGTGAAATAGTCGTACTGGAAAATCGCTACTTCATAACTCACAGAAATCTTGATAACCTGTCATTGTAGCAGCAGTAACCGATCTAACAACTGCTTTAGACAGTTGTCTTTTGTAGGCGTTACCTACCGCAACGCCGTAATCTGCCTGCTTACATATCTCTGTATTTTAATGTGCATGCCTAAATCAGTTTCTTTAGCGCTTCAGTGTTCAACAGTAAGCACAGGACAATAGCTTGTAAAATGACTTTATTTGACAACCTGTGTTGAGAAAATATTCTGGAGAAAAACTCACGCATTAAACTGTAGCTCAAAGTAGTATGAAGACTGTGACGGACTGCGCAGTATTAATATGTGTTCATCATGTTCCGTATTCTAAGTATATGAAATGAAAATTACGAGATCCGACTTCAGCAGACAATAATTCATACAGTTCGTGAACTTTCCATCGCAACTCCAGTGTAAATTTCACCGATCGCGTTAAACTTGTTTATATTATGTTACAAAAGACGTTCATTAAGTGATGCAACATTTTTTTCTCAACAACTTTTGTTGTGGAACATCGTGTAGTACTCCCACGGCTCTATACGTACCCTCCGAAATGATTTATATAAGGAAGGCGCGATCGAAACGTGAAGATAGTAAAATAGTCTTACTCGAAAATCGCCACTTCGTAATTACCTCGGAGATGCCGTGTCCCACCGCTCATGGGCCGTCTACGATACCGCTTTCAAAACACTGCACTCAAAAGGCACGATTGATAAATAGTTTCTTTTGACGGGACACTAGAGCATCTCTGATATTTATACCCGCAATGAAGGATTCCATCTGCGGGAAGCGGTATGTGAATGATGGGGAGGTTAATGATGCACCAAGAGAGTGGTGGTGATGTTGAAAAATAGGGTTCAGATAGCTCTGAGCACTATGAGACTTAACATCTGAGGTCCCTTACAACTTAGAACTACTTAAACCTAGCTAACCTAACGACATCACACACATCCATGGCTGAGGCAGGATTCGAACCTGCGACCGTAGAGGTCGCGCGGTTCCAGACTTTAGTGCCAAGAACCGCTCGTCCATGAAAAATAGGGTATTGTAGCCAAAAGAATGGGGAATAAAGTGCTGTATTGGAATCCAAGTGAAACAAAATCGTGTTGCATTGCTTACTATAAACGCCCTTCGTATTACAGGGAACCCAGCAGAAGACCTGCGTATACGGATGTGGGGCTTGCGAATACGGTGCAGACGCAGATAACATTTTTCAATCCGTGCTAGACCTTACGAAAGGAGGAACAACTTACTTTGCACAGAAAATGATTGCTTTACTCTACCCCGAAGTAGTCTGTAATGCTCGCCGCATCTGTTAATTCATGGTTGCCTATATTGTGTCAAATGTGGAGCGTGTCTTTGTTTGGATACCAGTATTATCAACGAGAGGCTCTTAAGGTGGCGAACGGTGAGCCCTCAAACACTGCACCTATGTGGCGAAGCCAGGGGAGGGACACTCGTTCTCTATTACTCGCTAACCACGCTCGCTTTCACGCAGCTGAACATTCGTGACCCATTCAGCACAGCTAAACCAACAAGGTGATTAATTTATGTCACAAATCAGAGCTTGCGCACATCGCAACTTCTTTTCCTATGCACACCTACGGCTATGAAGCCGCGCTGGCACCTGCGTCATCGGACCACGTAATGTCGGACAGCATCGGCAAATTCCACCAGACGGTAAATTTACCAGTCCCTTCAAACCACAGCAGAGTTAAAACCACAAGGGTGACACGCGGGCAGTGCTCTAGTGACACACAAGGTTTCTGTTGCCCTCAGCTCTGGGCATGCTCCAGAACTAATGTGCCACCTGCCGGTGGAATATTGTGTGTCACAGAGAACAGGAATAGTGCTTACCCGCATACACCGCGAGGCTGCTACAGATGTCCCTTACCTTCCTCCCGAGCCCCGGCATATGGTAAGCGCTGATAGGATGTGCGCTGTAAACGCTAAACAGCTACACGCATGTACTCCTTGAGCTGCTTCCTGTATATTACGATTTCCCCGTTGTATTTAGGTGCGCCATAAAGTCGCTCAGGATGCCAGCGAACAAGAAATAAATTAGAGGGGATTTACGTCTTTGCTCATTAGGTCTATGAAACAGATAGTGGGGTGCGTTTAATGCATCATTAGCGCTTGTCATCTTAAAGTCAATCTGTACGCCAATAATTTAGTACACAGTTAACAGTAACTTGTGGTTAAAAATGTATGTAGTAAACTGCATGACGAAAACAATTCCAGGAATTACTTTTCCCTAAGCTCTATTAGATCACTGAGTAACTGATCCGCTCTTCTTTTCATATGGTTGTAGATTTCCATTTCATCCAAGATTAACCTGCCCATTAGTAGATATATGTAAATATAAAGATTCTGAGTCCTATATAGTATGATTATTTTCTACAAGGTACTTACTGAAGGTAGGTTTTTCTTTAACTGACCCTACAGTATGCTCTTTCGGCCCTGTGAAAATATTGCGCCGCTTTGCCCAATAATAAAAGCAATTGCACCCGTCATAAAAATTTTCAAAATAGCAGAATTTAAAACTGTTTCTATGGAATCAATGTCATTCGAATACACGTAATATTAGCTACTTTCTGACGAAATATTTTTCCGAGATTTTTCTCGTATAGCTCATGGTAATGAACCTTAATTTCAGTTTTACACCTAAATCGAGGTTAAACTTGATTTGATTTTTTAATGTAAGCGTTACATTTTCTTAATCCTATATCCATTGGCCGTTGCCAGCTGCCTTAAAATTACCACCTCATTCATTTTCTCCTTGTTAGTAAGAGGAAATTTCAACATACGCAAATACAATTATCTGTTTCTACGTGTAATTCCAACTTTCAGGAATAATTGCAGCTGTGGTATTTTCTTTCCTTTACTTTCAGAAACTATGCCTATTGTGTTCCATCATTAAGTGTAATCCTAAAATGATTATTGTTGCCCCTTATCCACCACCCGTTCCACGTGCGTATTCAGTAGTGAAATTTAGTTCACGACGCATATGTTGAAATTAGCTACAAGAGGTTCGTTTCTCCACGATCACTTATAAACAGCTTATCGTGTCTTCGGTATACCTACTATAATCAATAAATTCATCTGGGGAATAATTTAAAACATCTGCACTCCATCTATATCCCAAAAATGTTGGGCAACAGCCTCATGTAGAGGACATTCCATGGCAAACCCTTCCCTTTGATTGTATAACGCCTTAATGAACTTGAAGTAACTGATGCCAATACCAGTTCTGTCATGGTGTTAAGCTACATAACTTTGTCAGTTTCCAGCTTCTTATAGTTTATGAAGTCTGCCTTTAAATCGTCTATCGTCTCGTTAGTGGGAACATTAATGTATTGGATCTTTACGTCCAACAAGACAAATGCAGTACATTCGGATACTGTAATACTCTGTGCTGAAGACACAATTTCGTAGAGTGAGTCTTTGAGCATTACATTCATGTTCTTACACAAACTATAACAACGTCACCGTGTAGTGTCACGACAGATCCTATCAGTATATTCTTACTTGCAGCTTTAACTGAGCGTTCTGCGATTCCGTCTGTGGAGTCAAGATTTCTAATCTGCCTTTTTCATTGCTTGCTGTTATGAAACTGCTGTTATCGATCGGATGTCCCTCCTCCATTTGAAATTTCCTCGTGTATTCCTTTTTCACGTTATAGTTGGTAGAAAATTGTGGTTTTATTACTTATACAATCCTCCTTGTATATAAAAACTAAGATGTTCATTCTAACTTCGAATAAACAGTGTACCTGGCATCCAATTTCGCGTTAACCATTTTGACAACTCGCTCTCTCAGCTGCTTGTAATTTTGTATTTGGCTAGTCCTGTCTCGTTTTTTCCGTCTATTTGTACCCCTATTCTGTATTGTTCCACTTCGTGAAACTTGGTAATTTTCGTGGCTATCCTAACTTCAGCTCCTTGGATACAGGTAGCCTCTTTGTTGAGCTGTGAACCTAAGTTGTACTTTGAACCTGTTTGGCACATCATGTATTCCTGGTTGTTAAATTCATTGTGGGTGGGGCTTTGAATATCTGGCTTATAATTGCTTTTATGTACTAGTATCCTAAGTTTCCTTTGCTGTCCCCCCTCTAATTATATTTCAAAAGCCTTAAACATTTTATTTCTGATTGCGTATTAGTTTAGTTCAGTATGTAGAAAGCATAACGATTCATTTGTTAGGCTGAAAAATCATCGTCCATTAGTTTTTTCAGCCTTCCAGGAATCACACTGAAAACTTCTGGTGACACGTAGGAACCTAAATCAGTAGGCTGACAAATGCGCATTGCGTACTCTACTGATAAATTTGTTTGTGTCCGCTTTAATCGTTAGCATTTCAAGTAAATAATATTTCACATGTAGCACATTGTTATTTAAATATCTTCAAAATTTTGCGGCCCTGTCAGCAACTGTATAAATGAGATTTTCACTCTGCAGCGGAGTGTGCGCTGATATGAAACTTCCTGGCAGATTAAAACTGTGTGCCCGACCGAGACTCGAACTCGGGACCTCATTCTGGAAACATCCCCCAGGCTGTGGCTAAGCCATGTCTCCGCAATATCCTTTCTTTCAGGAGTGCTAGTTCTGCAAGTTTCGCAGAAGAGCTTCTGTAAAGTTTGGAAGATAGGAGACGGATACTGGCAGAAGTAAAGCTGTTAGTACCGGACGTGAGTCGTGCTTCGGTAGCTCAATTGGTAGAGCACTTGCCCGCGAAAGGCAAAGGTCCCGAGTTCGAGTCTCGGTCGGGCACACAGTTTTAATCTGACAGGAAGTTTCAACTGTTTAAATACTAATTTTAATAATCAGCGGTGGGCATGGATATGTGTGATGTCCTTAGGTTAGTTAGGTTTAAGTAGTTCTAAGTTCTAGGCGACTGATGACCTCAGAAGTTGAGTCCCATAGCGCTCAGAGCCAATACTCAACAGGCTCAGTTGCACCGTTTACCTTGAATTTACCTAGGTTTCAGTCGGGATAACCCATCCTTCTTCAGAATAACAGTAACTACCGTTTGTCCATAATGGACATCGTCAAGCTAAAACTACAAATCCATAAATTATCGTCAATCTATAAAACTTATGTGGAACTGCCTCGGCCCCCCTTCGCGACCGCGATGCGGCAGCCACGAGTGCTGTACTCGAACTGTCAGTTCAGCACTCGTAGCTGCCGCATGGCGGTCGCGAAGGGGGGCCAAGGCAGTTCCACATAAGTTTTGTAGTTTGACGATAATTTATGGATTTGTAGTTTTAGCTTGACGATAAATAATAATGATCGTACGGCATTGGTGGCCGGGAGACCCCTTGCGGGGCGGTTCGCCGCCGCTCTTTAACGCCACTACGGCGACTTGCGAGTGAATGAGGATGAAATGATGATGAAAGACACACAACACCCAGTCATCTCGAGGCAGAGACCACGCCGGGAATCGAACCCGGGACCCCGTGCGCGGGAAGCGAGAACGCTACCGCAAGACCACGAGCCGCGGACAGCTTGACGATGTCCACTATGGGCAAACGGTAGTTGCTGTTATTCTGAAGAAGGATGGGTTATCCCGACTGAAACCTAGGTAAATTCTAGGCAAAATGTGCAACTGAGGCTGTTGGTTATTAAAATTAAAATTAATTGTACATTGTTATTCACTGACATTGCTATCATTTTCGGAGGATCAGTTCTCTATCTTCACAAGCCTGTGAAACCTAATTACATGAGTAAAACAGTCCAACCATAGATTAAATGCAGGGAATAAGGTTAAAATTAATATTCAATAAAAATTTTCTCGGTTTGTGACTGCGTTGTCAGTATATATAAAACTGCCGTCTTTTTTCAGTCCCTGTTGCAAGTAACCTGAGGAAAGTCGCTTGCAACAGGGACCGAAACGGCGGCAGTTTTGTATATATTGACAATACGGTCACAAACCCCCAAGAATTTTTATTGAATGTGACAATGGCCGCGGAAGGGTACATTTGTAATTAAAATTAATGTGTCCTGCATAAACCCTGTTTCATTACTGAAGAGCTGATTTTAATCAAAAATATAGTATCTAGAATACATGGGATAATCTTTGTAAAATATTAAAATTTGTCTCAAAAGTATGAAGTTCGTTATGCGTTCACACGTTGTACAATGTGTTCCAAAACAGGTTCTTTCTTGTTCAAATACAACATACAAGATTCTTAAAGGAAAAAACAGTGTAACGACTAAAGTCTATGAAACAGCCGAAATAAACTATCCTCATCTCACTTTAAGCCATATTATGTTTCTGGCACCACTAAACCGAGATTACAGCTGCCTCATGTGAATCAAGACGGCTTCTGTAGCTGCCTAATCACCATGGTCGGGAGCTTATTGTATCACTGGGTCCCGCAGAGCAAAGGAGCGAAGCCAACTGTGGGAACGTGTTGACGCATGACATTCAAAAAAGGAGAAGGCTCCGCCATCTGGTAAGCGGATGCTGTGTCCATTTTGGAACAGCCTTGGTGTGGTCCTAACACATTACCCTCATAAGGGACAAACCGACACAGGATCATACTGTCGAAATCTCTTCACGAGTTTCCATGAAGCTGTGTAGACGATGCATAACAGGAAGCTCTCAAAGGTGAGGAGGGTGCTTTTTTTTTCCTTTTTTTCATCCCAACGTTCCAGCTCATTCTATGCAGGATACAACCACATACGCTGTTTCCTTACATTGTCAAATATTGCGTCACCTATGTGGTATCCAGTGACTTGTTTCTCCCTTGGATGAGGAAAACACTTCCATTTCCGAAATTAGGACGAGGTGATTTAAGATGTAGAATGTTTTCTGAACAGCCAAATTGCAGAATTCTACAAGCAAGATCTCTTCTAAGTGATGCGCACCGAACAGTAAATATGTAGAAGAGAATTAAAAGCATCATTAAATTTCATGGTCACAGCTTTATATTTTAGATGACATAAATGTAGTAAAGCATCAAGACAGATACATGGATTAGTGACCACAAGATCGTTGTAACAAGACTTAGTACGGTAAAATCCAAATACACCTAAAATAAATGCGAAACAAATCTCATAAACCTGACAAAACTTCTCTTGACGTCTAAGAGACAGTCTTGATTCCTCCTGAACTAAGTAAAGTGAGACGAAGATGTATCTTCAATTCAGTTTGTGCCCGATAAACTAATAAGAGGCGAAATTATCCCCCACGAGCCACAAAATACATCA
The DNA here is from genome assembly GCF_023897955.1 of Schistocerca gregaria. Taxonomy (NCBI): domain Eukaryota; kingdom Metazoa; phylum Arthropoda; class Insecta; order Orthoptera; family Acrididae; genus Schistocerca; species Schistocerca gregaria. Next base: position 348,505,182 of record NC_064922.1, on the reverse strand, counting down.
GAACATTATTGCCAAAGTAATTAAAACGGCATTCGAAATTTAAAAGCACTCGGAATCTCAAGTATTGGCAAAGTTTTCAAGAAGCTTAAAATTTGGATCGTATTTCAAAGCGAGATGCTTTTAATAGTTCTAACAACGAAAGTCTGTCTCGAAATCTGTCAGAAACTCCAAAAGCATTGTGCACGCAAGTTCAATACACCAGCAACAAGACACAGTCAATATCTTCACCGCACGACGAATTGCTACTAATGCGGATTTAATAAATAGCTTTCCGAAATTCCTTCACCAAAGAATATGAAGTATATATAAAGTATATATTCCAGTATCCGAAGGAAGAATAGCTTCCAACATGACTAATTTAGAAGTAGTTATACTCGGTGTCGCGAAGACAATAAAGGTAAGTCTTCTGGTCCATATTGTATACCAGTTGGATTGCTTTCAAAGTATGGTGTTATAATAACTCCATACACAGCAATCATATACAACCACTAACTCGACGAAAGATCCTTGCCTGAAAACTGGAAAGTTGCACAGGTCACACCAATACTCAAGAAAGGAAGAACGAGTAATCCGCTGAATTATACATCCATATCACTAATGTCGATTTTCAGTGGGATTATTGAACATATACAGTGTGCGAGCATTGTGTATTATCTCGAAGAAAATGATGTATGACATACAGTCAGTACTGATTCAGAGAATATCATTCTTTTTGAGCAGCACAACGAGTAACACTTTACTCTCATTACGTAAGGAGTGGTATCGCCTAGGGACCTCAAATGGCTTATGTATTGTTTGATTTAGAGATGCCTTTTGTAATCATACCTTGTAAGCGGATTCTAATTAAACTTCGAGCCTAAGGAATGATGTCTTAGTTTTGTGACTGGGTATCCGGTTTCCTGTCGGAAAGGTCTCAGTTGGTATTAACTGACCGAAAGTCATTGACTAAAGCAGATGTGATGCCCAGCGTTCCCCAAGGCTCTCTGCTGTTCCTCGTCTATATGATAGATTCGAGGGCAGTTAGAGGCAAACTTCTACTTAAGTAATTAGGAGATCAAAAACGAGGTATGGTGCAAAATGTGCCTACTGACCTCAAATAATGAGGACAGTAAGGTTAACCACATGAGTTCTGAAAAGAATCGGTTAAATTTCGCTCACAATATAAATCGTACAAATCCGAAGGCTCTAACTTCAAGTAATTTCCAATGGATAGCAATTATGAACAAAAACTGGAACGATCACATAGATAATGTTGTAGGGAAGGTGAACCAAACAGTGCGTTTTATAGACGGAACACATAGAATATGCAACAGCTCTACTAAAGACTTCCAACACTACGATAATTCTACCTCTTCTGGAGTACTAGCGCGTGGTGTAGGGTCCTTAGCAGATAGTATTGACAGAGGACATTGAAAAAGTTCAAAGAAGGGCTTTTCGCCAAGTAGAGGAGAAAATGCCACGGATATGATGCGCGAGCTAGGGCGGCAGTCACCTTTCTTTAAGACGAGATGTTTCCAAATTTTAAGTTCAGACTTTCTCCTCCGAATGAAACAGTATTCTCCTCACGCCCACGTACACATAGAGAAATGATTATCCTCATAAAATAAGAGAAATCACAGCTCGCCCGGGAAGATTGAATTGTTCGTTTGTCCAGCGCGCTGTTCGAAATCGGAATGTTAGAGAAATAAAATGAAAGTGTTTCGATGAACGCTCAGCCAAGCATTTACATTTGAATTGAAGAGTAGTCATGTAAATGTAGATCTATAAACATTGCCCCTCTTTCGGTTTTGCAGTTATTACTGTAGACGCATTTGCAGAAAAAATTACTAGATGGCAGGTACACCTATTGTCCACATCAGTGTCTTTTAAATAACTTACGGGAATGCAGCCGAGTGCCTTTGTGCCATTTTCAGAAAGTCGGTGGATGTTCTTTAATCTGTTCTATAAAATTTAAGCGCTTTAATTAATATTCGAATGAGATTATGCGAAAAATTGTTTTTGTCTGTTGTCACCACGTCATTTGTCGTACATTATTTGGGAATGTAGGATCCTCTGTACGTTATTAGACATTGATAGTTGTGATCCTCTGTTAAATGATGGTATTGTGAGTGTGGTTAGCGGCTTGACGTATCACTTATATCTCTAAAGGTAATTTTGCTATACTTATGCATTACCTCCAATAACGCACTGAATTGGTGCATACGTTCGTGGCGTTTTTCTATAAGTGTAATAATAAATACAACAGATACACGTAACAGAGACATTAGTCATAAAAAATATATTCTCCTTGACTTCTTACAACAATCTCTAACTGTACAAATCGGATAGTTCCAAGGCGAAGAACTTTTCGAGCTATGTTCAGAGCGCATTTGATCCGGAAAGTAGGCTGCTTCAAGTTTGTGAGACAGAGAGCGGAAAAGATGGAAGTCTGAAGGCGCAAGATCAAGTGAATAAGGTGGGTGCGGAATGACTTCGCAAACCAACACCTGGACAGTGTTTTTATCAGTCTAGCAGAATGCGGGAGAGTACTAGTGTGAAGTAACATTCCTTCGCCACGCGGGATTAGCCGAGCGGTGTAAGGCGCTGCCGTCATGGACTGTGCGGCTGGTCCCGGCGGAGGTTCGAGACCTCCCTCGGGCATGGGTGTGTGTGTTTGTCCTTAGGATAATTTAGGTTAAGTAGTGTGTAAGCTTAGGGACTGATGACCTTAGCATTTAAGTCCCCCCCATGAACCATGGACCTTGCCATTGGTGGGGAGGCTTGCGTGCCTCAGCGATACAGATGGCCGTACCGTAGGTGCAACCTCAACGGAGGGGTATCTGTTGAGAGGCCAGACTAACGTGTGGTTCCTGAAGAGGGGCAGCAGCCTTTTCAGTAGTTGCAGGGGCAACAGTCTGGATGATTGACTGATCTGGCCTTGCAACATTAACCAAAACGGCCTTGCTGTGCTGGTACTGCGAACGGCTGAAAGCAAGGGGAAACTACAGCCGTAATTTTTCCCGAGGACATGCAGCTTTATTGTATGATTAAATGATGATGGCATCCTCTTGGGTAAAATATTCCGGAGGTAAAATAGTCCCCCATTCGGATCTCCGGGCGGGGACTACTCAGGAGGATGTCGTTATCAGGAGAAAGAAAACTGGCATTCTACGGATCGGAGCGTGGAATGTCAGATCCCTTAATCGGGCAGGTAGGTTAGAAAATTTAAAAAGGGAAATGGATAGGTTAAAGTTAGATATAGTGGGAATTAGTGAGGTTCGGTGGCAGGAGGAACAAGACTTCTGGTCAGGTGACTACAGGGTTATAAACACAAAATCAAATAGGGGTAATGCAGGAGTAGGTTTAATAATGAATAGGAAAATAGGAATGCGGGTAAGCTACTACAAACAGCATAGTGAACGCATTATTGTGGCCAAGATAGATACGAAGCCCACACCTACTACAGTAGTACAAGTTTATATGCCAACTAGCTCTGCAGATGATGAAGAAATTGAAGAAATGTACGATGAAATAAAAGAAATTATTCAGATAGTGAAGGGAGACGAAAATTTAATAGTAATGGGTGACTGGAATTCGAGTGTAGGAAAAGGGAGAGAAGGAAACATAGTAGGTGAATATGGATTGGGGCGAAGAAATGAAAGAGGAAGCCGCCTAGTAGAATTTTGCACAGAGCACAACTTAATCATAGCTAACACTTGGTTTAAGAATCATGAAAGAAGGTTGTATACGTGGAAGAACCCTGGAGATACTAAAAGGTATCAGATAGATTATATAATGGTAAGACAGAGATTTAGGAACCAGGTTTTAAGTTGTAAGACATTTCCAGGGGCAGATGTGGACTCTGACCACAATCTATTGGTTATGACCTGTAGATTAAAACTGAAGAAACAGCAAAAATGTGAGAAATTAAGGAGATGGGACCTGGATAAACTGAAAGAACCAGAGGTTGTACAGAGTTTCAGAGAGAGCATAAGGGAGCAATTGACAGGAATAGGGGAAAGAAATACAGTAGAAGAAGAATGGGTAGCTCTGAGGGATGTAGTAGTGAAGGCAGCAGAGGATAAAGTAGGTAAAAAGACGAGGGCTGCTAGAAATCCTTGGGTAACAGAAGAAATATTGAATTTAATTGATGAAAGGAGAAAATATAAAAATGCAGTAAATGAAGCAGGCAAAAAAGAATACAAACGTCTCAAAAATGAGATCGACAGGAAGTGCAAAATGGCTAAGCAGGGATGGCTAGAGGACAAATGTAAGGATGTAGAAGCTTATCTCACTAGGGGTAAGATAGATATGGCCTACAGGAAAATTAAAGAGACCTTTGGAGAGAAGAGAACCACGTGTATGAATATCAAGAGCTCAGATGGCAGCCCAGTTCTAAGCAAAGAAGGGAAGGCAGAAAGGTGGAAGGAGTATATAGAAGGCTTATACAAGGGCGATGTACTTGAGGACAATATTATGGAAATGGAAGAGGATGTAGATGAAGACGAAATGGGAGATACGATACTGCGTGAAGAGTTTGACAGAGCACTGAAAGACCTGAGTCGAAACAAGGCCCCCGGAGTAGACCACATTCCATTAGAACTACTGACGGCCTTGGGAGAGCCAGTCATGACAAAACTCTACCAGCTGGTGAGCAAGATGTATGAGACAGGCGAAATACCCTCAGACTTCAAGAGGAATATAATAATTCCAATCCCAAAGAAAGCAGGTGCTGACAGATGTGAAAATTACCGAACTATCAGTTTAATAAGCCACGGCTGCAAAATACTAACGCGAATTCTTTACAGACGAATGGAAAAACTGGTAGATGCAGACCTCGGGGAGGATCAGTTTGGATTCCGTCGAAATGTTGGAACACGGGAGGCAATACTGACCTTACGACTTATCTTAGAAGAAACATTAAGAAAAGGCAAACCTACATTTCTAGCATTTGTAGACTTAGAGAAAGCTTTTGACAATGTTGACTGGAATACTCTTTTTCAAATTCTAAAGGTGGCAGGGGTAAAATACAATGAGCGAAAGGCTATTTATAATTTGTACAGAAACCAGATGGCAGTAATAAGAGTCGAGGGGCATGAAAGGGAAGCAGTGGTTGGGAAAGGAGTGAGACAGGGTTGTAGCCTCTCCCCGATGTTATTCAATCTGTATATTGAGCAAGCAGTAAAGGAAACAAAAGAAAAATTTGGAGTAGGTATTAAAATTCATGGAGACGAAGTAAAAACTTTGAGGTTCGCCGATGACATTGTAATTCTGTCAGAGACGGCAAAGGACTTGGAAGAGCAGTTGAACGGAATGGACAGTGTCTTGAAAGGAGGATATAAGACGAACATTAACAAAAGCAAAACGAGGATAATGGAATGTAGTCAAATTAAATCGGGTGATGCTGAGGGAATTAGATTAGGAAATGAGACACTTAAAGTAGTAAAGGAGTTTTGCTATTTAGGAAGTAAAATAACTGATGATGGTCGAAGTAGAGAGGATATAAAATGTAGACTGGCAATGGCAAGGAAAGCGTTTCTGAAGAAGAGAAATTTGTTAACATCGAATATAGATTTATGTATCAGGAAGTCGTTTCTGAAAGTATTTGTTTGGAGTGTAGCCATGTATGGAAGTGAAACATGGACGATAACTATTTTGGACAAGAAGAGAATAGAAGCTTTCGAAATGTGGTGCTATAGAAGAATACTGAAGATAAGGTGGATAGATCACGTAACTAATGTGGAGGTATTGAATAGGATTGGGGAGAAGAGAAGTTTGTGGCACAACTTGACTAGAAGAAGGGATCGGTTGGTAGGACATGTTTTGAGGCATCAAGGGATCACAAATTTAGCATTGGAGGGCAGCGTGGAGGGTAAAAATCGTAGAGGGAGACCGAGAGATGAGTACACTAAGCAGATTCAGAAGGATGTAGGTTGCAGTAGGTACTGGGAGATGAAGCAGCTTGCACAGGATAGAGTAGCATGGAGAGCTGCATCAAACCAGTCTCAGGACTGAAGACAACAACAACAACAACAACAAGCTTTCACACACATTTGAACATTCCTTCACGCTGTCTTTCTGGTCTTTGTTGTTGGACTGCGTCTGCGAGATGTCTCACTTGTTGACAGTACATGTCAACAGTGATAGTTACACATCGAGGAAGCAAATTCGTAGTATACAACACCGTCGCTTTTTCACCAGATGCGTAACGTTGTATTTTGTGGATGAATGCAGGTCTTTGGACAGGGAGCTTCTGCTTTGTATGGGCTTAGCTTTTATTGTCTTTTCCTCATATTATCATAAATACACGATTTCTCGTCGCCAGTAACGATACAGAATCAGACTGCTCGGTGTTGTTCGCGAGCCAATTGACGACGAGTATGCAGTGATGCGCATATGGCCACCTGCTGATTTTTGTGATTTTGGGTTTGAGCATTTGCCAGTTCTTGAGTACCCTGATGTGGATCATTGCGGACGTTCATCAAACGCTGAAGGTCTTCATGAACATCGATAGTCATTAATGTCAAAACGATCCTTCTTAAAACGAGAAAACCATTTTCCTCTCGTTCTCTGAATAGTGTTGTTAACCCGATACAAATCGCAAAATGTTTCTGGCTGTCTCCGCTGCTGTCATCCGTCTATTGAACTCAAACGGAAGAATATGTCACAAATGTTCCCATATTTCCACTTATTCCATTTTCTAGCGTGCGCCACTCCTCTTATTATCTCTAAATGACAGTATTAAAAAAATATAAAAAAGATGAACAGTAGACTAGAAACAAAAAATATCAATCGATAAACAAACCCCTACATTAAAAAATACCGACAGATGAATAGGAAAAAGAATCGCATAATGTTTGAATACTCCATTAGTAGTGTAGCGCTTGACACATTCACGTCGACTAAATATTTGCTCGTAACATTGCAGAGCGATGTGAAGTGGGACAAGCATATAATGGCAGTTGTGGGGAAGGCGTATAGTCGTCTTCGGTTCATTGGTAGAATTTTGGGAAGATGTGGTTCATCTGTAAAGGAGACCGCTTATAATACGACCTATTGTAATACGACGTGTTCTTGAGTACTGCTCGAGCGTTTGGGATTCCTATCAGGCCGGATTGGGGGAGGACATAGAAGCAATTCAGAGGCGGGCTGCTAGATTTGTTACTGGTACGTTTGATGATCACGCGATAGTTTCGGAAATGCTTCAGCACCTCGGGTGGTAGTCTCTGGAGGAAAGGAGGCGTTCTTTTCATGAATCGCAACTGAGGAAATTTAGAGAACCAGCATTTGAGTCTGACTGCAGCACAATTTTACTGCCACCAACTTCTATTTCGCGGAAAGACCACAAAGATAAGAGAGATTAGGGCTCGTACAGAGGCATATAGCCAGTCATTTTTGTTTCGTTCTGTTTGGAACAGGGAGAGAAGATGCTAGTAGCGGTAAGAGGTACCCTCCGCCACGCACCGTATGGTGGCTTGCGGAGTAAGTATGTAGATGTAGATGTAGATGCTTCAAACCTCTCTCACGACAGGCCAGCAAACAAACTGAGGCGCCTCGCTACATGGCGGTGAAGGAGTGTCGCGCGAAGCAACTGCTCAGACTCTCATCTGGCGTCGAGTGTGGCACATGCACATGACGGCACACGCCATCCCTACCCGCACATCTCGTTCGTGCCACCTCAGTACGCTCCGCACTTCACCGGGGATGATGCAGCTTCATCTATAGCGAGGGTACGGGTGGTGGGGGGGTGAGGGGGGGGGGGAGGGTGGATCTCGGTCGTCCGTACCGCCTCTGACAAATTATGTTGCCAGCGGGCCAGAGTGCCGGCAGCCCTGACGCCGCAGCTGCGTCTGACACCGCCGTCTCGACGCGTCACGGGCTGTGGCTCTCCTGCACCAACCTCCGGCCATACGTACGGAAGACAGTTGCGACAACGTCGAGATTAACATCAAAGCTATTTCCACCGTCAAAATTAACACCCAAGTTACTACCAACGTCGTCAGTCTTTCAAGGGTTTGATGCTGGCATCCATATTACACTATTGTTTCCATTCGTAGTATAAGGCTATGGACTGTGCAGGTGTGGTCTTACTTTATCAATCAATAACGTTCGTTAAACATAACTATTTCGTCACAAATTATCAAAATAAAATAAAGAGACAGTTCAAGTACTTTACCCAGCTTTAGCTCTTGACAGACTTCAAGAAGAGTATAACAATTCCAATCCCAAAGAAAGCAGGTGTTAACAGATGTGAAAATTACCGGACTATCAGTTTAATAAGCCATGGTTGCAAAATACTAACATGAATTCTTTACAGACAAATGGAAAAATTAGTAGAAGCCGTCCTCATGGAAGATCAGTTTGGATTCCGCAGAAATGTTGGCAATGCTGACACTACGACTTCTCTTAGAAAATAGATTAAGGAAAGGCAAACCTACGTTTCTACCATCTGTAGACATAGAGAAAGCTTTTGGCAATGTTGAATGGAATACTCTCTTTCAAATTCTGGATGTGGCAGGGGTAAAACACAGGGAGCGAAAGGCTATTTACAATTTGTACAGAAACCGGACGGCAAACCAGTGGTTCATGGAATGGGCTCCTGTACTCATGTCCTAGTTCATGAACCACGGGCAACGTATGAGTGGCCAAGTAAGTGGTCCCGACAGTCGGGATACCAGTTACTTTGGAATAAGGCTGGGCATCTCGGACATATTCCGAGTCGTGGTCACCTTTGTGCTCGTACGGCAAAGACTACCAAATCCACCGGTTAGTCCCTCAGCCGTTAGGGATGGAACCCAATGGGACTCGGGGCAAGTAAGGCTAGCACCCTGCTTCCATGGTACTTTAAATTTGATGCTGGCAACAATCAGAGCAAAGTGCCTTGGACCTTTGGAGGTGACGGAGTCCCACCTCTAACTGAAATACCACGGACTCCTAAGATACGACTCGGCAAACAAATGGTAATGAGATGGGGACCTATTAATATCAATGGGGGCTACTCTGGGAAGAAGGTAGAGCTGGCAGAGACAGCAAGTAAGATGGGGCTGAACGTTTTAGCTGTTAGTGACATTCGGGTAAGGGGTGAGAAAGAAGAGGAAGTGGGAGAATACAAGGTCTACCTGTCAGGAGTCAAAACAGGAATAGCACAATGGGGTGTAGGGCTTTACATCAGGAAAGAAATTAACCCAGCGTAACTGCAGTAAGGTATGTAAATGAACGACTGATGTGGATAGATTTGACAGTGTCTAGCAAGAAAATTAGGATTGTGTCAGTATATTCGCATTGCGAAGCTACAGATCGAGATAAGATGGATAGTTTTTATGACGCACTCAGTGATGTAGTTGTGAGAGTAAAGGACAAGGACAGTGTTCTGCTCATGGGTGATTTTGATACCAGGATTGGAAATCGAACAGAAGGGTATGAAACGGTTATGGGTATATTTGGAGAGGATATGGAGGCCAACAAGAACGGGAAACAACTGTTGGAGTTTTGTGCCAGTATGGGCTTAGTAATCATAAACTCCTTTTTTAAACATAAGAACATCCACCGGTATACTTGGGAAGGCAGGGAAACCAGATCTGTCATTGACTATATAATAACAGACCAGGAATTCAGGAAGGCTGTGAGGGACACACATGTATTCAGGGGATTCTTTGATGACACTGATTATTATTTAATCTGCAGTGAAATTGGTATTGTGAGGCCGAAAGTGCAGGAGGTCAGGGCCATGTGTAGGAGGATAAGAGTGGAGAAACTTCAGGATAAGGAAATCAGGCACAAGTACATAGCAGTGATCTCGGAAAGGTACCAGTCAGTTGAATGTAGTCAATTACAGTGGCTAAAGAATGTCTTGGAACAGTAGTGTGTAAAGGTAGGATGAAGCAAACAGATTGGTGGAATGACAGTCAAGGCAGCCTGTAAAAGGAAAAAGAAGGCGTATCAGAAATGGCTACATACTTGAACTCAGGTAAACAGAGAAAGTTATGTTGAAGAAAGAAACAAAGCCAAACAGATAATTGCAGCATCCAAGAAGAAATCTTGGGAAGACTTTGGAAACAGGTTGGAGACTTTGGGTCAAGCTGCTGGAAAACCATTCTGGAGTGTAATTAGCAGTCTTCGAAAGGGAGGTAAGAAGGAAATGACAAGTATTTTGGACAGGTCAGGAAAACTGCTGGTGAATCCTGTGGATGCCTTGGGCAGATGGAGGGAATATTTTGAAGAGTGGCACAATGTAGGTGAAAGTACGATCAGCAATGTTTCAGATTTCGAGGTAGAATGGGATAGCAAAGATGATGGAAATAGGATCACATTTGAGGAAGTGGAGAAAATGATCAGTAGATTGCAGTGCAATAAAGCAGCTGGAGTGGATGAAATTAAGTCGGAACTCATAAAATACAGTGGAATGTCAGGTCTTAAATGGCTACACAGGATAACTGAAATGACCTGGGAGTCGGGACAGGTTCCAACAGACTGGACAAAAGCAGTAATCTCACCAATCTTTAAACATGGATACAGAATAGATTGTAACAACTACAGAGGTATCTCTTTAATCAGCGTTGTGGGTAAAATCTTCTCAGGTATTGTTGAAAGGAAAGTGCGAGTATTAGTTGAGGACCAATTGGATGAAAATGTGTGGGTTTAGGCCTCTTAGAGGTTGTCAGGACCAGATCTTTAGCTCACGGCAAATAATGGAGAAGTGTTATGTGTGGAACAGGGAATTGTATCTCTGCTTTATAGATCTAGAAAAGGCTTGAGATCGGGTTGCTAGCAGGAAGTTATTGTCTGTTCTACGAGATTATGGAATAGGAGGCAAACTTTTGCAAGCAATTAAAGGTCTTTACATGGATAGTCAGGCAGCAGTTAGAGTTGACAGTAAATTGAGTTCATGTTTCAGAGTAGTTTCAGGGGTAAGACAAGGCTGCAATCTGTCTCCACTGTTGTTCATATTATTTATGGATCATATGTTGAAAACAATAGACTGGATGGGTGAAATTAAGATATGTGAACACAAAAAAAAAACAGTCTCGCATATGCAGATGACTTAGTTGTGATGACAGATTCGGTTGAAAGTTTGCAAAGTAATATTTTAGAGCTAGTTCAGAAATGTAAGGACTATGGTATGAAGATTAGCATCTCCAAAACGATAGTGATGTCAGTGGGAAGGAAATATAAACGGATTGAGTGCCAAATAGGAGGAACAAAGTTGGATCAGGTGGACGGTTTCAAGTACTTAGGATGCATATTCTCACAGGATGGCAACATAGTGAAAGAACTGGAAGCGGGGTGTAGCAAAGCTAATGTAGTGAGGGCTCAGCTAAGATCTACTCTCTTCTGCAAGAAGGAAGTCAGTACCAAGACTAAGTTATCTGTGCACAGTTCAATCTTTTGACCAAATTTGTTGCATGGGAGCGAAAGTTGGGTGGATTCAGGTTACCTTATCAACAAGATTGAGGTTACAGATATGAAAGTAGCTAGGATGATTGCAGGTACTAGTAGATGGGAACAATGGCAGGAGGGTGTCCACAATGAGGAAATCAAAGAAAAACTGGGAATGAACTCTATATATGTAACAGTCAGGGCGAACAGTCTTAGATGGAGGGGTCATGTTACACGCATGGGAGAAGCAAGGTTACCCAAGAGACTCATGGGTTCAGCAGTAGAGGGTAGGAGGAGTCGGGGCAGACCAAGGAGAAGGTACCTGGATTCGGTTAAGAATGATTTTGAAGTAATAGGTTTAACATCAGAAGAGGCACCAATGTTAGCACTGAATGGGGGATAATGGAGGAATTTTATAAGGGGGACTATGCTCCATACTGAAGGCTGAAAGGCATAATCAGTCGTAAATGTTGATGATGATGATTATGATGATGGCAGTCATGAGAGTGTCGAGAGGCACGAAAGGGAAGCAGTGGTTGGGAAGGGAGTAAGACAGAGTTGTAGCCTATCCGCGAAGTTATACAATCTGTATATTGAGCAAGCAGTAAAGGAGTGTAGCCATGTATGGGAGTGAAACATGGTTCAAATGGTTCAAATGGCTCTGAGCACTACGGGACTTAACATCTAAGTTCATCAGTCCCCTAGAACCTAGAACTACTTAAACCTAACTAACCTAAGAACAACACACAACACCAAGCCATCACGAGGCAGAGAAAATCCCTGATCCCGCCGGGAATCGAACCCGGGAACCCGGGCGCGGGAAGCGAGAACGCTACCTCACGACCACGAGATGCGGGCTTTGAAACATGGACGATAAATAGTTTAGACAAGAAGAGAATGGAAGCTTTCGAAATGAGGTGGTACAGAAGAATGCTGAAGATTAGATGTGTAGATCACATAACTAATGAGGAGGTATTGAATAGAATTGGGGAGAGGAGGAGTTTGTGGCACAACTTGACCAGAAGAAGGGATCGGTTGGTAGGACATGTTCTGAGGTATCAAGGGATCAGCAATTTAATGTTGGAGGGCAGCGTGGAGGGTAAAAATCGTAGAGGGAGACCGAGAGAGGAATACACTAAACAGATTCAGAAGTATGTAGATTGCAGTAGGTACTGGGAGATGAAGAACCGTGCACAGGATAGAGTAGCATGGAGAGCTGCATCAAACCAGTCTCTGGACTGTAGACCACTCACTTTCCGCCAGCAGCTCACTGCGACAACGTAGGCTAGCCACGCCCCATCCGAACGAGCCGGCCAGCTCACAGTATGAGGCCTGGCACCGTTTCGGAACTCGTTTGCCGCTAGCACCGCGGCTCGCAGCCCGCTGTCCACTCCTCCATGGCCACCCCACTTCCACCATTAGGCTCGGGTTCTCACCTTGCTCGACCACGCGCACGCCGCAGACATCTCAGTCGCATTACCGCGGCATAGGTAATGTCCTCCGGAGGCGCTGCTTGTTCAAAGCGCAGCTAGTGATTGATTTCCTCCGACTCGTACCGCTCCACCTCACCTCAGAGAATCGCTAATTGCGGTACAAATGCCGTCGACTGCGTCCTATAGCCAAATATTTGCGTTAACGCGGCCGGCCACTTGGGACCAGATGAACTATTTGTCACCAATTTCAGATTCACGCCACACATCTACACATAGCTACAGATCAGGTTGACTCTAAGAAACCATTGTAATTTCATCTCTTGTTTTTGAGAGCTCTCATTGCTAAGACACGCATATCTTGTATGTTCCCATGCCCACAACACATACAGTATCTCAGAAAAGTATCTGGACATTTGATTGTGGACGTATATCAAGTTCGTTCACGTTTAGCTTTTATGACGGCTTGAACCCTGTTGGGACACCATCAATGACGAGTCTGAGTGCCTGTGGAGGAATGGCAGTCTAAGCTAGACAAGGTAGCACGTTAAACTATAGGGCCCGGAGAGAAATCAAAAATGTTCCATTACGTTCAGGTCGGTACTCTGGGCAGGCCAGTCCATTTCTGGGGTGTTATTGTCCATAAATGATTCCCTCACAGAGGCTGTTTTATGGCACGGTACATTCTCATGGTGGTATAACCATCGTTTCCGAACTGTTGCTATAGTGTATGCAGCGCATAATGTTGTAAAATGTGTTCGTATTCTTCGGTAGTTACCTTTCCTTAAGTGCAATAAAGGGAATATACCTCAACCACTAAAAACGCACCTTTATCTTAACATCACGTCTTCCGCTCTACACTTTTGGTACTACGCACGACTGCAGGCAACGTTATCCACGCAGTTGGCAAACCTAAACCCTTCCGCAGGGTATCACTCGTTTATGGTCATCCACCGCCCATTGGTTTCGCTCTTAACACCACCTCTAGCATCGCTTAGCAATGATTTCAGAAATTTGTGCGTTTCAGGAGTTACTCAGGCAGTGTACCCCATTCTTTTTATTTCCCTAGTCATACTGCACTTTGCTACTCACGAGTGAGTCCCTCCGCCAATTTCATAGTGTTTGTTACAGTGATTCTCCCCAGTGCACGGGGGTGTTTTGTCCTAGTTTAGATGTAGTTCTCCCTTCACATTTCCATTTCAGAGTCACATTCACCAAGAGTCTGCTTGGATAGACTTACAAGCGTTGAAATTTCCTTGACGCATTTTTTACTCAAGTGACACCCAATAAAGCTACTGAGATCTCCTAATCGATCCAGTCTATTCTCACAGCCTCTCTACCAACAACGCAATACCCCTGCCTTCTTTTATACTGAACGGTCTTTCTCTCGTGGTCAGGTCTACTTATAGGTTGACAAAGTTCTGAATGGTATGCATTAGGGCGTTAAGACTGCACGGTTGGCCTCGGGGCATGATGCAAATTAGTACATGCTGTGTGCTTTGGTTTAGCCACGAAGCCCTCCTTCATTTGGATGAGTCACGCTTGGCCGCCAATTTCTCGGGATTTGATCACATGCGATTCCATTTTGTGGGGCTATGTAAGAGACAAGCTGTATAGCAATAACCCCAAAACCATTGCTGATCTGAAAGCAGCAATTCAGGAGGTCATCGACAGAAACGATTTTCCCACACTTCAGCGGGTCAAGCAGAATTTTGCTATTCGTCTGCACCACACCGTCGACAATGATGGTAGGGATATAAACACGTCATAATCTAATTCCGAATATCTATGTTGACGTTTACATGTTGAATAAAGTGTGTGCACGCCCTAGTGCATAGAGTGCCCGAATAATTTAGATCTGATAGTGCATTTTCCCCATCCGTGTTCGAGGAATGTGTCTTCCGTTGATTAATAATATCACGGATCGCATCGGAAAAGTGTTTACTATGTATGGCGCTGAAACATCTTTAGACCTACCAAGATAATAAAAGAATGCCTAAGAATGGCAGTAGATGTACAATATCCGCTAGTGACACCTTGGGCTATAGAAAATTCCCTGTAATGGAAAGTATATACTGGAACCACAAAAAGTGGTGTTAGCAATATCCAAAAGGAGCTACAACCTGGGAAAAACTGACATATCGACCTGAGCCGAACTTCCTCTCCCAGACAGAAGCCACTAAATAAAACTCAGACTAGCATTTTAGTATAGATAACGTATTCTCATGCACTCCCCTACCGATATGCCATAGACATTAATAAACACGATAATAACTTCAAGTAGGGGGTCGAGCTAAATGCGATATTGATGTCATCTTTGTGCCAACCGAATGACGGTGGATCACTTTTAATCGGAAATAGAGAAGCCAGAGATAATCATACATTCTGTATCACGTGAGGAATGGTTATTCCCCTTATATGTCTCATATATTCGAGTGTTTCTGTAACCGGGAGTCGCAGACGTAACGTCAGAGAAGTTTTATACATCGACCAAGAGTTCTCAGCCAGTACGCTCTAACTGAGGTCCAGTGGTGGAAAGCAGTATAAAGGCACGCTCATGCATTGTTAGTGTGTATGTACGTGGCTTTACTACAGACATGAAACAGACGCCATTAATGACAAAGTGTGTTGTGTACATAATCTACAAAAGTGACGGTGCCATGCAGGAAACGGATCATGTGATGAAAAAGAAAAAAACAAAAGTATGTATAAGGAAATGGAAGCCTTAATCGTCGAATTGCTAAATTGCTAAATTATTGTGACTAGACGAACTCTCACTACAGACTTCCAAAATACATCGATGTTACAGACGCCAGTTGTTGACAGCATTGACGGTTATTGACGACTGAGACGTGCTACGGCTCGCGTTGGTGCCGTTGCTAGGTCGTCATCGTTTAGTTGGTATAGTTACGGTTGTCGCCTTCTTATTGTGTTCATCGGCGCCGCTCCATTTGCAGGCGTTGCCTGTTCGCTAGTGGCAGCAACGGCGGTTATCAATGTCTAGTAACGGTTGTGCTACCTTTTGGGGCGACGTTGTGGCTTTTCCGTGAGGTGTGAGTCGGCAGTCAAATTGGGGACGGACGAGCAGCCAGGTTCCCACAGCGCGACAACACAGTGGAACCACTGGCGGCATGCATGCTATAGTCACGAGTGGTACAACCGCGTTGTCAACCGGTCCCAAGAAGTTTAAGTTGAGTGGACCTTAATTCAAGTATTGAAACCTCCACCATTGTGGGATCTCGCCGTTTGCTTGCGTGTTGCTGCTCGCAGTGTCGGCGAGATGAAGAGCAGCGAGCGGAGCGTTTGGGGAAGGTGGACCTAATCCTTCCTCCACTCCTTTCATTAATTGTTGCATTCTATATGTTATTATTTGTGAAGTTCAACCAGCGGTATGTTTCCTGCCTAGTGGCCGCTAACGCCCCAGTTACCTGCCCTACAGCTTTGTGTATGTTACGGCAGTGTACTTTTCCTCGCCTTGCTGCTGCTGCCCTGTAAGGCGTGTAGTTCGACAGCTTCCTTGACCAGGTGGTGTGTTTGTTTTTTTTTCCTACTTTGGTAGTAGTGGTTCCCTTTCTGCTTCCGGATGCACTAAACACCAGAGTCTGAAGACGTAGTGCTGACCGCCGGTTCCGGCTTGGGTGTGTTATTTCATCGTTGCATGTGTCACCGTACGTTAGATTCGGCAACTTGTCTGAGTTACCATCTCGTGAAGTGAATGCAACTCTTGGCTGCCTGTCTGATCGCTTATTGCTCGCGAAGTTTTGAGTGACTTTCCCAGGTCGATCCTTGGAGCAACGTCTGCGCCACCCTCCCCTCTCCTTGGTTTGGTCAGTTTTGATGATTGTTTAAAAAAAATAATAACTGTAATTTCAAGTTTGAAGATGTTTAACTGGTTCTTAAAAGGTTGCTATTCAGGCCTTCAGCCGTGAAACAGTTTTTAAATTATTGCTATTGGGGCCTTCAGCCGAGAAATAGTTTTGAATTTGTTGTCATTAAGGCCTTCAGCCGTGGGTGTTATTTGTCTTAAAAAATTTTAAGTAAGCAATTGTATTCTAGCAGTGAGACTTCGATGATCGTTCTTTTAAAAATATTTTAATAACTGTAATTGCAGGTTGAAGTACTTTAAATGGTTCATAAGATTGTTATTCAGGCCTTCAGCTGTGAAACAGTTTTAAATTATCACTGTTGGGGCCTTCAGCCGAGTAATAGTTTTGAATTATTTCTCATTATGGACTTCAACCTTGGAACACTTCTTAATTTATTGTCACCTTTTATTTGTTGTTGTTTCCAAATAAAGTGTACGTGGTTGAAAAATAAACTAAGCAACATCAATTGATTACGATCCCGTCCACAATCGTAACCCAATTCCGCCTTCCGTGATACCAGGTCTCAATAACCTTGACAGAAACATAAAAATGTTCCTATAATCTCTGACAGTATTGTCTTTGACAGTTCGTATGTAATACTCGTACGTACTTCTTTCAAACCTAATCTTACTAGTTATTAACAGCTAAGAGTTGTCTAATAATACTATTGTATTTCTACAGTACGTAGTGTCTTGAAGGTTATTTATCTTACGCATGTTGTCGTGGAGCAAACGTGTATTGCACATGCACCTGTATCCTGCTTGAATTTCATGTATTTTTGATCCACCGATGTACAGCTCTATAAGTACTTTCCAGATTGTTGTTCGCCACATACGTGTTTCCCTATTTTAAGAGTTTGTCTATATGTACTACGAATGTTTATTCCCGTTCTATGTTGTATAATTCTCCATAACGAATGTTGCTAAAACTGAAACCTGTTGAGGGTTGAGGTGTATGTGTACAGGACTGCCGGCTCAAGATTCTTTTCTTCAAATACGAGTACTTGACAGCCGTAAACAGTAACCTTCTAGAAACTTTAACTATCATTATGTGTGAAAAAAGCGACGACTGCAATGACAAGACTTAAATGTTTTTGACAGATCTACAACTGACATTCTTCTTCCATTTCATTTCCAATCATGGAATTCTACGCATCTTACTTCTGACTTCAGATGTTCTGCAATTCCATTGTCCCCTGCGGTACTAAACACAGCTAAAACATCCGGCTAACGCTAACACAGCATTGCCTTTTATTTTGTGTTCGTAGTTACGGTTCAGACAGTATTGACCTCAGATGGATCACACGCTAGAAATGAAATGGCCGAACCTAACGAGAAGTTTCTTGTTCAATGTGGGAAGTTTTCCTGTCGTAGAAAGCATGTCTTACGTAGCTCCCGCTATTAGGAAATTGCTCCGACTTTTTTGGCGCACTGTGGAGAATGCCTTCCGATTTATCGAGACCGGCTTTCGTCTTCCGACTTCTGGGGACCGGCTTTGAGAAAACCAATGTCGACTTTGGCCCAGCTGCACGGATTAAATCGCAACAGACTTTTCTCTGTAATAACCTTAATCCACATCCGCTGCTCTCAATAGTTCCATCTGTCTTAGACGTCAAAATAGTCTAATTAAGACCTGTCGCATTACTTGGTATCTTGGGACTATAGAGAGAGTTTCACTCACTATATGCTAGTTCGGTGATACAGCTATTTTCGTATTCATTGTGGGTATCCCTCTTCAGTTGGTATCATATTTATATCAGTTTTAATGAACACACACACACACACACACACACACACACACACACACACACACACACAGAAAGAGAGAGAATGGATACAAAAAGAGATTTTGCTAATTTGACTGTTTCATCGTTTACATTGTTATCAGTTAGAGCTCGGTTTTCATTTACGTGCGGCAGTAATGAAACAATACTTATTTTCGATGTTCTATAGTTGCTACAATGAGGAACAAAGTATTAAAAGTAGTTGCATGATGCAAAACGTTTCATAAAATGAACTACAGGGGTGGCCGAAATCCTCCAGCAGACGATGTGCTGAACTTACGTTGACACAGAAATGAAAACATGCTACACCAGAACTCTATAGCCTAGTTGAATTTCATTACCTGACTGTCATGCTGAGAAGCTTCATTACAATATTCACAGTTACTGCTATCTTCAAGAGAAATATTTTGTATCCAATGTAGCACAATTCCTTAAGTTTGTCTAGTTCGTGCTTCCGAGGAAGATTATCTCATTTCTGCTACTGCTACTTCGGTTCCCTTCGGTTGCTCTAAATCCATATACTTTATTTATTTATTTAACCGTATGGTGATATTATACAATATACAGTTGATATAAGACAAGTGGTTTTACACAATATACATATGATATAAGACAAGATGAAACCTTAAAGTCCGTGTTTTTCAACCAATTAATGAAGCTGGGTGTGAGGGTGAAAAGGTCGTCGGGAATTCCAGGGTGTGAATGAAGTGGACAGCGTTAGACTAGATGTTAAGTTGTCTGCTCTTCTTGATTAGATTCACACATCGGTGTGCTTGATTCAGTACACGTCGAAACAAATTTGTTAACTCGACACCGAACTTAACCTCAAGTAGCTGCAACGCATCAGAGAGAGGAACGCGAGTGAAAATAGAAACCATATCAAAACTGACTGAAGTGTCAGAGTCATTCAGACGCAATCCCTGCAGTAAACGTAAGATATCTGCAGAGGTCTTAATGTGGTGTTCACACCTACCTACTAGTGGGTTCAAAAACTAGCAAGATGTTCAGCTCCACGATATGTCGGAGCACCAATATTAGAAACAATAGGCGTTGGCGTAAGGCTGGTGTCTATCCTATTGCTTGCAGTTGTGGCATGTCATATACTGGTTGACAATAAGGACTGTGGAAGACCGATGTATTGAACATTAGCGTCACACACGCTTACAAACGCGGAGCAAATCCGCTGTTGTAGAACATTGCCATGACACCGGTCATCCTATGGAATACGACAGCACGTAGATTCTGGCTTGCACGTCCAGCTATTGGGATAGCGTCATCAAGGAAGCTGTTGAAATCAAACTATCAAGCAACCTTATTAACGGAGATGGTGGATTTTGTCTAAATGCTGCTTGGAATCCGGATTCCTCTCATCAAAAAACAGAGGGACAGAATTAGTGCTACCTTACCTGTTGATTAATAGTCACTATCGATATTTATGATGTTGGTTATCTTTGGTTGTGTGTTGACTCTGCGATTACTTGTTCTGTGTGTGGTATCTTCCTTGTTTCTTCTCTGTGAACCGAGATACTAAATTCCCTTGCACATTACTTCCTGCTTGCAGTTGTGCTTTGAGAATGGCAGGGTGTGCTCCTGCCGATATATCGGCGGTGGTTGACGACGTCACCCGGCAGCAAACCCGTAAATTATCTTAACATTCAATTCGCCGCGAAAAGTTAAGGTCTCAATTTTCAGGTTGAGTTTTCCAACAGGATAATGCTCGAACGCTCTCCTTCATACGCTGTTTTAACCCAACGTGCTCTTCGGAGTATCGACATGTTACTTTGGCCTGCTCGATAATCAGACCTGTCTCCAATGAAGCGCATGCTCCTTATCGACAACCAGTGTTTGCCATCCCCGTGTTGGCCAACCAACTACAGCAATACATGCACGCTTGCACCCTTGCATTCAATCTTCTGTCGTGTACACCAGTTACTGTACCAGCATTTCACATTTTCAATGGCTTACATCGCGCTTACGTTAACTTGTGATGTTGCGATGTTAACCACTTACATACATTACCTAGGCCTTCCTTATTTTTTGTTGTTGCGTTTTTTTCGCCCATGTGCATATAAAACATTATAGAAAACTCTACAGTCGGCTGCTACTATCAGATTTTTCTTTATGAGGTGTACTGTAACGTCGTACAATTTCAGTCTTAGAGATTTATCAAGTACAATGCAAAGCGTAAACAAGGTAGGTTATTGTATTTGCAATTCGTCAAAAGTTGAAGATAAAAAGAAGTCAGATCTTAAGATGTGCTACGATTAATACAACATACTTCACAAAAAATTCAATGATGATATGTTTTGTCATACCAGTATGTAGGCTGTGTGCGTTAAATATTGACCATCGTAATTGCGCTTATAGTGCGGCTGTCGCAGTTGTCTTTAAATTAAAATCACTAGCACCGTTAGTATGGATGCACGTCAGAGTTTTTAAAATTACGCATGTTTCACAATCCATTGCAGGAAACGTGCACGTTATGGCCACACAACTTTTAATGTGGCCTTGGGACACGGAACTACTGTTGAAATACAATAAACTGTACTCTTACAGGCGCAAAATAGTCAATAAATGTCGCATTTTGCAGGTCATTTGGTTCATTTAGAACTATCAGATTGGTCCCTTCCATGAGTATAAATTTTTATCTCCTTCTTTACGTCCATTACTTTACCTTTTTGTACCTTAAGCAAAACCTGTTACAGTTCATTAATAGTAACTACTTTGTTCTTTGAGCCTTGTAAGGGTGCAGCAGTGATGGAGGGGCTACGGTCCCTTAACATTGTGTCCTCTTTAAACCGGATGGAGAACTTCCTTCCGCTTCATCAATATAAAACTTAAAGATATCTCCACAGTTAATTATATTTATCTTTGATTGCGGGAAAGGTTTCGATTCACTTGGCGTAAGGCCCAACTGGCGTTGTACACCCTTATTGTTTCTGTAACTCTTTCTCACTTTTGTACTCTCAAAGCAGCGATAGTTACGTTCCGAAAAATATTTAGATCGTGTTCAATTTTTTGTGTTTGTGTGTGTGTTTACATAATATATCGAATTAATGTTCAGACCTCCCGTTTGAAATTATTGCATAAAAAATTTAAGCATTTCGGTTTTCACCACTTTCAATGTGAATTTCATCCTGTAATGCAAGCGGTTGAATTGTGACTGCATAACTTCAACGTTGTGTCGTCAACTGGTATTAAAATGTCGATGACATGATAGTAATTTAGTTTCTCGGCTTTCCGAGTGCAACTACTAAAAAATGTCAGCTGAAGTGCCCGCAAGGCACGAATCCATTGTCAACCGATCGTCTTGAAGATAATTCTCGTTCTGTAACGAAAAGTAGTTGCACTCATCGATCAACGGTAGATGTTCTATTTCGCTGCCTAACAGTGACGTATCCAGAAAGGGAGGTGGAGACGAAATATCTTCACGGGTTGAGAGGATATACAAAATTTCTGTAGTGATTCCAAAAAGATTATAATTTCTAAATAACTTGGTTGTGTGGGCCCACATATCAGTATTAGGTAGCACCTACTCTGGCCCAGTGGCGGATACAGAAAAACCTCAAGGAGGGGGTGCTAAAGATATCTTGAGCTACCATTACTTTTACCGTAAAAAAGAATAATCAAGTCACATGCAAAGTTTAAGAAAGTTTTGTTTAAAATGATTGCACACATATACAAGACAATGCCATCACATGATATAAAGAAGTTATAGTTGTGGTTCTCTTCCTTAAATGATGAATTCTATCCGTCTGTTGTTCCTGGCAAATTGGTTAATTACATCAGAAATTGGACTATAAATGTCTTAATTTTTACTTATTCATTCTTCAGTCTTAATATTTCTGCTTCTGAAGGTACACTAGCTTCCTATTCGGCGGATAGTCCATATTTATAACGCTATGTATCGAAGGGTCTCTGTACAAGGAAAAAGTAGAATATTCGCGACAGAATAACGTATCGACATCACTAGAATGGCCGCAACATTTCTCATAGGTATGTGTTAGCTATCTATGTGCCAGACAGAAAGGTATAAAATACGATGACGAGGACGCACGTGCTACATAACAAAGTACAACTGCTTGATAACTCGATTCAGTCGAGTCGACTGACGAAAGAAGTAAATGAATAGTGTGCGGGGACTGACGGGATGGCGCAGGTGACAATGCGGGTTGCCCCCTCAAGGTGGGGTGGGGGTGGGGGGGAGGTCGCCCCCCCATATGTATCCGGCACTGCCCTGGCCTGGATGCGCGCAATGGTTCGGTCAAGTAGGATGTCATTAAACCGTTGAATCCTGTTCTGAACCAAACTGGCCCACAACTGAAGTATGTGGTCCTTGTTATCCTGGACGCTGCCCCTGGGATGGAGTTGACGTCTGATCTGGTCCCACACAGGTTTTATCGGGCGGTGATCTGGGGATTTCACTGGTTACAGGAGTACCCCAGCGACTTTCAGAAATTTCAAAGAGACACGTGCCATATATGAACGAGCATTGTCCTGTTGAAAAATGGCACCACAACCTGTCGCATAAGAGATAAAACGTGAGTTCGCAGGCCGACCACGACGTACCTTCGTACCGCCAGAGTTCCTCAGTCACTACTAACCGCGCTTGGAGGCAGATGGCTTCCTGCACCGTCGCACCAGGTGTAATACCACGGTGTCTTTCCAACACATTGGAAGAATGGATCGTGTCCCGTGTGTAGAACTGAGATTCAGTGCTGAACACAAGGCAATTATATTCACCACAATTCCATGCTTCCCCTACACGGCACCTGTCCTATCGTATCCGTTCCTGTTGTCGCGATAATTTCAGCTCACACCTGGTTCGGTAATTCCCCTTTAATTGCTGCTGCTAGTCCCCGACATATGGCACAGGATGCGACAGACGTTTCAGGGAATCCATCAGGGCGGTGTCAAGAGGAGGGGGGGGGCCATATGGGGGCTATAGCCCCCTCTCACTAATGGAGTATCATATTACACTCGATAAAATGACTTCAGAAATCAGCGAATACATTACTCCAATGGATTCAATCTTTTTTTGTATAATTATGTAGCAATATAGATTGTAATGTATTTCAAACATATTTTAACAAAAGAGTAAGTGCGGCAAATAGCTTACTGTCCAAACCAGTTAGTATCATTTGACTTAAAATGGGCGCCTTATTATTTATTAATACACACTTTTACCCTGAACTACAAAACAGTTACCAAAAATACTTTAAGCAACACCAAATTTTAGGGAACGATGACCTTTGTAGTCTGGTCCCTTCGATCCCCACAAACCAAACCAACCCAACACCAAATTTTACCAATTTGTCATGCATAGAAATTAACCAGTTACAAAGGGAATAAACATTGCATTTAAAGTAAGATCAAGGTCTTTCAGAGAACAGAAAATATGACTAACTTTAGGTTCATCACCACAAAAACGATTAGTCCAAGTAAAGACCTCCATTGTAACATGGAATCCCCAGCAGGAGACACTTTAATTAAAACCTTCATGGTAAAACTTATGTTCAATTTGGACCAGTTGCTACACCATGAGCAAAGTAACATTACCTCGAACAAAATATGTACACAAATGGAACAGGAAAGTAGGGCCAGTGTACGAATAAAAACAAATTCTTGTGTCATACATCATATCAGTAACTGATTTGAGAAACATAAAGCAATCACTGTTAAACGAGGTAAAGGGAGTAAAATGATGTTAATGTAGAAGAAGTGTTTGAATTTCTTGAAGTAAATGGTATTGACAGAGTTGACTGCGAAACAAATAACAAATTTAATGTCCTTTTATTAAACGATATTCCATTCCCCCAAACCTCAAACTCCCACTAGCCTCCCTCAGCCCTTGACCGACTTCTAGAATCGCCCATTGAGTCCGTTACTTATTCTCTGGCCGGCCGCGGTGGCCGTGCGGTTCTAGGCGCTCCAGTCCGGAGCCGCACTGTTGCTACGGTGGCAGATTCGAATCCTGCCTCGGGAATGGGTGTGTGTGATGTCCTTAGGTTAGTTAGGTTCAAGTAGTTATAAGTTCTAGGGGACGGATGACCACAGCAGTTGAGTCCCACAGTACTCGGAGCCATTTGAACCATTTGAACTTATTCTCTGATGGCAGGGAAGATATGAAGGTGTTAAGGTGTGCCTGGTGCACAATACGGCAATCCTCACTTACGGTGCACTCGGATCCTCGACAACGAATATTCCTGCCCTCATTTTGCCATTCTGTCTAACATCTGACTGCTGTCTCATCCGAATGTCTGAAAAATCTGGATATTGCATCATCTGAACAACCAGCGAAAGGCTTTGAGCAATATGGGACTTAACATCTGAGGTCATCAGTCCCCTAGAACTTAGAACTACATAAACCTAACTAACTTAAGGACATCACACACATAAGTGCCCGAGGCAGGATTCGAACCTGCAACCGTAGCTGTCGCGCAACAACCAGCGGAATGGAGACCCACAGTGAAGCTCCTTTGAGACTCTGGTAGACGCTGTCTCACACAAGTAAGCAGCATCTCCATATCCTTCACGGTTATCAATCAACATCCGACGCTGTCCAAAACCATACATACCCTATTAATGCCGGGAACAGCACTAAACATAAGCAACGCCAACGCACTATGGTGACCATTCTACCTTTCACAGAGAGCTACAATGTTATTCATTTAGTCTACTCATCCACTGAGCGTGTGTAAATGTCACAAGTCTAAGTAGTTCTAAATTCTGTTAAGTCCCATAGTGGTCAGAGCCATTTGAACCACATGAATTAAACGGATACATTCAAACTGTCGTAGAACGGTATGTTTCCGGAGATGCGTTTGTGTTCAAAATATTCTGTACTCAATTCTCTATACAAGTCCGAGAAGTATGTAAGTGGAATTTCCTAACACCGTATAGAAACAAACGTGCACGCAATGCGAGTACATATCCTCCCCGCAAAGCTGTTGTCCGACATTTCAGGAATCGAATCTTACTATACAGTAGACTGATAAGATAAATTAAGCACATACTATATTCCCACGAATTTCTGCTTAACACTGAATTTAGCCGGACTCAAATCGTCCACAGGCAAAAAGGTAAGCATGCTAAATTCTTCCGTCAGAACATAGTACTGTAATAAAGCAATACGTAGATTATATATGACGGTAGTATCTGTTCCTGACAGAACAGTTGCCGTTGATAGCCTTGCAGCTTTGCTAGAAACAAATGATAATTAATTGGACACCCTAGCTACAAACAAGCGTTGATATACTCCATGATGACATGTTAAAAATGAGTATCATGGGCAAACATCTATTAGGCGCGCTACGAATGTAGTGGTGTGGACATGTTGGGAACGTGGGCCTCACGGGGGGCGTGGCAGGGATAAGTCCCTGCAGTCGCACTATCCTCTGTGCCCTCGGTGGCTCAGATGGATAGAGCGTCTGCCATGTAAGCAGGAGATACCGGGTTCGTGTCCCGGTCGGGGCACACATTTTTCAACATGTCCCCAGTGGAGTATATCAACGCCTGTTTGCATCTAGAGTGTCCAATTAATTAAGAATATGTAGATTAATTTTTCACCAAACCGTAACGCGCACGTTAGCGTCTTGCTGCGTTGAACACATCCATAGTAAACATACGATGCGCATCCGCAGAGGCAGCGAGCGGCATGATTCGGTCAACTAACTGAGTACCGTCCAATGAATTGCACGAGCGCGCTGGTCCGCCTTCACGGCGTCTCGGTATAACGGAGGAACAATTAGGTTTGACGTGGCGCGCGCCTCTCCACGGCTGCAGCGTTTATTTTAGATTAGGGCGGCGCGTGGCTGGGCCGATTACGGGCCGGATGGGGATTTGCATGTGAATGGCGGGAGCCGGCGCGGCGCGGCGCCAGAGCGGCTGCCGGCTACCGGCTGTCCCCCCTAACAGCCTGCCTGAGACTCGCACCTGCTACCCGCTCTGCGTTCCCTGTGACGACAACGAAGCGTGCCAGTAGGACTCTCCCAAGACACAGCGCAGAAGTAACAGCCCGCGGAACGGAAGTCCCAATAGGTACTACGTTACAGGCAGTAAGACAAGGTTGGACACAACCTCTGAGCGACCATATATTAATTCTGTATTCAGTCGCCTGTGCAATATCTTTTAAGTGTGGGCAGTTTCCTAACAAATTAATATACTCGTTGGTGAAACTACTGCACATTAATTATATAAACGAAGACAGCCGTGTACCGCAAGTCTCTAGAGGAACGGAAGGTTCCAAATGATTGGAAAAGAGCACAAGTATTCCCAGTCTTCAAGAAGGGTCGTCGAGCAGATGCGAAAAACTATAGACCTATATCTCTCACGTCGATCTGTTGTAGAATTTTAGAATATGTTTTTTGCTCGAGTATCATGTCGTTTTTGGAAACACAGAATCTACTCTGTAGGAATCAACATGGATTCCGGAAACAGCGATAGTGTGAGAACCAATTCGCTTCATTTGTTCATGAGACCCAAAAAATGTTAGATACAGGCTCCCAGGTAGATTCTATTTTCCTTGACTTCCGGAAGGTGTTCGATATAGTTCCGCACTGTCGCCTGATAAACAAAGTAAGAGCCTACGAAATATCAGACCAGCTGTGTGGCTGGATTGAAGAGTTTTTAGCAAACAGAACATAGCATTATCAATGGACAGACGTCTACAGACGTTAATGTAACCTCTGGCGTGCCACTGGGGAGTGTTATGGGAGCATTGCTTTTCACGATATACAGGGTGTTTCAAAAATGACCGGTATATTTGAAACGGCAATACAAAATAAACGAGCAGCGATAGAAATACACCGTTTGTTGCAATATGCTTGGGACAACAGTACATTTTCAGGCAGACAAACTTTCGAAATTACAGTAGTTACAATCGTCAACAACAGATGGCGCTGCGGTCTGGGAAACTCTATAGTACGATACTTTCCATATATCCACCATGCGTAGCAATAATATGGCGTAGTCTCTGAATGAAATTACCCGAAACCTTTGACAACGTGTCTGGCGGAATGGCTTCACATGCAGATGAGATGTACTGCTTCAGCTGTTCAATTGTTTCTGGATTCTGGCGGTACACCTGGTCTTTCAAGTGTCCCCACAGAAAGAAGTCACAGGGGTTCATGTCTGGCGAATAGGGAGGCCAATCCACGCCGCCTCCTATATGTTTCGGATAGCCCAAAGCAATCACACGATCATCGAAATGTTCATTCAGGAAATTAAAGACGTCGGCCGTGCGATGTGGCCGGGCACCATCTTGCATAAACCACGAGGTGTTCGCAGTGTCGTCTAAGGCAGTTTGTACCGCCACAAATTCACGAAGAATGTCCAGATAGCGTGATGCAGTAATCGTTTCGGATCTGGAAAATGGGCCAATGATTACTTTGGAAGAAATGGCGGCCCAGACCAGTACTTTTTGAGGATGCAGGGACGATGGGACTGCTACATGGGGCTTTACGGTTTCCCATATGGGCCAGTTCTGTTTATTGACGAAGCCGTCCAAGTAAAAATAACCTTCGTCAGTAAACCAAATGCTGCCCATATGCATATCGCCGTCATCAATCCTGTGCACTATATCGTTAGCGAATGTCTCTCGTGCAGCAGTGGTAGCAGCGCTGAGGGGTTGCCGCGTTTGAATTTTGTATGGATAGAGGTGTAAACTCTGGCGCATAAGACGATACGTGGACGTTGGCGTCATTTGGACCGCAGCTGCAACACGGCGAACGGAAACCCGAGGCCGCTGTTGGATCACCTGCTGCACTAGCTGCGCGTAGGCCTCTGTGGTTGCCGTACGCGGTCGCCCTACCTTTTCAGCACGTTCATCCGTCACGTTCCCAGTCCGTTGAAATTTTTCAAACAGATCCTTTATTGTATCGCTTTTCGGTCCTTTGGTTACATTAAACCTCCGTTGAAAACTTCGTCTTGTTGCAACAACACTGTGTTCTAGGCGGTGGAATTCCAACACCAGAAAAATCCTCTGTTCTAAGGAATAAACCATGTTGTCCACAGCACACTTGCACGTTGTGAACAGCACACGCTTACAGCAGAAAGACGACGTACAGAATGGCGCACCCACAGACTGCGTTGTCTTCACATCACTTGCAGCGCCATCTGTTGTTGAAAATTGTAACTACTGTAATTTCGAAAGTTTATCCGCTTGAAAACGTACTGTTGTACTAAGCATATTGCAACAAACGGTGTATTTCTATCGCTGCTCGTTTAGTTTTTATTGCCGTTTCAAATATACCGGTCATTTTTGAAACACCCTGTATATAAATGACCTAGTAGTTAGTGTCGGAAGTTCCATGCAGGCTTTTCGCGGATGATGCTGTAGTCTACAGTGAAGTTGCAGCATTAGAAAATTGTAGCGAAATGCAGGAAGAGCTACAGCGGATAGGCACTTAGTGCAGGGAGTGGCAACTGACCCTTAACATAGACAAATGTAATGTATAGTGAAAACATTGAAAGAAGGATCCTTTATTGTATGATTATATGATAGTGGAACACACACTGGTAGCAGTTACTTCTGTAAAATATCTGGGAGTATGCGTGCGGACCGATTTGAAGTGGAATGATAATATAAAATTAATTGTTGGTAAGGTGAGTACCAGGTTGAGATTCATTGGGAGAGTTCTTAAAAATGTAGTCCATCAACAAAGGAGCTGGCTTACCAAACACTCGTTCGACCTATACTTGAGTATTGCTCCTCAGTGTGGGATCCGTACCAGATCGGGTTGACGGAGGAGATAGAGAAGATCCAAAGAAGAGCGGCGCGTTTCGTCGCAGGGTTATTTGGTAACCGTGATAGAATTACGGAGATGTTTAGCAAACTCAAGTGGCAGACTCCGCAAGAGAGGCGCTCTGCATCGCGGTGTAGCTTGTTCGCCAGGTTTAGAGAGGGTGCGTTTCTGGATGAGTTATCGAATATATTGCTTCCCCTTACTTACACCTCCAGTGGAGATCACGAATGTAAAATTAGAGAGATTCGAGCGCGCACGGAGGCTTTCAGACAGTCGTTCTTCCCGCGAACCATACGCGACTGGAACAGAAAAGGGAGGTAATGACAGTGGCACGTAAAGTGCCCTCCGCCACACACAGTTGGGTGGCTTGTGGAGTTTAAATGTAAATGTAGATGCAGATGAACCAATTTTTAAAATACGAATTTCTGAAAGCTCTGTAAAAAGGCGGATGGAATTTGAGGAGATGGTATCTGGAGAAACTGAAAGAACCACATGTTGTACAGAGTTTCAGAGAGAGCATTAAATAACAAAAATGTTCAAATGTGTGTGAAATCTTATAGGACTTAAATGCTAAAGTCGTCAGTGCCTAAGCTTACACACTACTTAACCTAAATTATCCTAAGGACAAATACAAACACACCCATGCCCGAGGGGGTACTCGAACCTCCGCCGGGACCAGCCGCACGGTCCATGACTGCATCGCTCGGCAAATCACGCGCGGCTCATTAGAGAACGATTGACAAGAACGGGGGAAAGAAACACGGTAGAAGAAGGAAGAACGGGTAGCTTTGAGAGATGAAATAGTACAGGAAGCAGAGGGTTAAGTAGGTAAAAAGATGAGGGCTAGTAGAAATCCTTGGGTAAAAGAAGAGATAATGAAGTTAACTCATGAAAGGTGAAAATATAAAAATTAGGTAGGCAAAAAGGAATACAAACGTCTCAAAAATGAGGTCGACAGGAAGTGCAAAATGACTGAGCAGGAATGGTTAGAGGACAAATGGCTAGAGGACAAACGTCAATACCGCCAACTTATGTTTCGCGGGAAGACCACAAAGATAAGAGAGATTAGGGCTCGTAAGGAGGCATATAGGCAGTCATTTTTCCCTCGTTCTGTTTGGGAATGGAACAGGGAGAGAAGATGCTAGTTGTGGTACGAGGTACCCTCCGCCACGCACCGTATGGTGGATTGCGGAGTATGTATGTAGATGTAGATGGTGATACTGCCTACAGGAAAATTGAAGAGCTCTTTGGAGAAAAGAGAACCACTTGTATGAATACCAAGAGCTAAGATGGAAAACCAGTTGTAAGCAAAGAGCCGGCCGCGGTGGTCTCGCGGTTCTAGGCGCGCAGTCCGGAACCGTGCGACTGCTACAGTCGCAGGTTTGAATCCTGCCTCGGGCATGGATGTGTGTGATGTCCTTAGGTTAGTTAGGTTTACTTAGTTCTAAGTTCTAGGCGACTGATGACCTCAGAAGTTAAGTCGCATAGTGCTCAGAGCCATTTGAGCCATTTGTAAGCAAAGAAGGGAAGGCAAAAAGGTAGAAGGAGTATACAGGGAGTCTATACGAGGGCGATGTGCTTGATGTCTATGTTATGGAAATGGAAGAGGACGTAGATGAAGATGAAATGGGATACATGTTACTGCGCGAAGAATTTGACAGATCACTGAAAGACCTAAGATGAAAGAGGGCCCCAGGTGTAGATAGTACTCCATTAGAACTACTGATAGCCTTGGGAGAGCCAGCTCTGACAAAACTCTACCATCTAGTGAGCAAGACGTATGAGCCACCTGAAATAGCCTACAATTCAAGAAGAATACAATAATTCCAGTCCCAAATAAAGCAGGTGTGAAAATTATCGAACTATCAGTTTAATAAGTCACGACTGCAAAATACAAACGCGAATTCTTTACAGACGAATGGAGAAATTGGTAGAAGCCGATCTCGGGGAAGATCAGTTTGGATTCCGTAGAAATGTTGGAACACGGAGGCCTCTGCGACTTGTCTTAGAAAATAGATTAAGAAAAGGCAAACCTAAATTTGCAGACTTAAGAGAATTCTTTTGGCAATGTTGACTGGAATACTACCTTCAAACTCTGAAGTAGATATATTGTATTGAACTTAGGACCTAGAAACGACAGAGAGGCTTCGTCCCTGCCGTAGCCCTCAGTGGTTCACAACCCAACAACAGCAGTCCACTCACCCCACCGCCGCTCCACACCGAACCCTTGGTTATTGTGCGGTTGCCCCCCCCCCCCTCCCCACCCCTCTCCACTCCCCTGGAATGTCTCACACCAGTGTAACCCCAATGTTTGCGTGGTAGAGTGATTATGGTGTACTCGTACGTGAGGACAGTGTTTGCGCAGTAACCGTCGACATAGTGTAACTGAGGCGTAATAAGGGGAACAAGCCCGCATACGCCGAGGCAGATGGAAAACCGTCTTAAAAACCATCCACAGGCTGGCCGGCACACCGGACCTCGACACTAATCCGCAGGACGGATTCGTGCCGGGGTCCAGCTCGCCTTCCCGCCCGGAAAGCAGTGCGTTAGATCGCGCGGCTAACCGGGCGGTCCTGAAGTATTTACTTGGAGGTGAAGAAGCTTGCGCAGGACAGAGGAGCATCGAGGGCTGTATCAAACCAGTCCACAACAGCATGATCGTACTTGTACGATGTAAAACGATAGACGTGGGGTCCATGCAATAGATATTGCTAAGGAGGTTAACTGTTCGTGTATTAATTATCTCCTCCCCCCCCCCCTCTCTCTCTCTCTCTCTCTCTCTCTCTCTCTCTCTCTCTCTCTCTCTCTCTCTGCCTCTTCCTCCCCCCCCCCCTCTCTCTCTCTCTCTCTCTCTCTCTCTCTCTCTCTCTCTCTCTCTCTCTTGCTCCCTGTACCTCTCTCTTGACGGCCGTCAAGCAACTGCCTCGCTCCGGCACGCCTGCACCACTTTCAGCATCTTCCACGTACATAGTGGTTATAATTAAAACATTGCTACTTGAGCCAGTGTAGACGGAAAATTACGCTGCTTGACAGCAGCTAACGAACGAGACATTGTTGGACATGTTCAAATGTTCAGATGTGTGTGAAATCTTATGGGACTTAACTGCTAAGGCCGTCAGTCCCTAAGCTTACACACTACTTAACCTAAATTATCCTAAGGACAAACACACACACACCCATGCCCGAGGGAGGACTCGAACCTCCGTCGGGACCAACTGTGATTAACGCCATGAAACACAGTACGTACACATTAGAGATGGAGTGTCGTATTTATACGAAAAACTGTACAAATTTGACCACATGGCAGGGTAGGATAACAGAATAACTGAAAGCCTAAAGGTCGGTATTGGACACTCAGTATTGAATACGCCCTCCTCCGGCGCTAATGCACATTTTGCTCCTCTTACTCATGCTGGCTACCAAACTGTTGAGGAGTCCCTCCAACACATTGTCCCGCTACTCTCTCAATGCATTTTTCAGATCTTTCGCTTTTCGGAGAAGGGGTGTTCGTTGAGATACACGTCTGATAAAAGCATCCCATGGATGCTTTATAGGTTGTAACGTTCTTTTAAAGATACTTTTTTAGATTACATCGAATGAATTTCTGAACTGTGGAATGGGTACTGAACTCGAATTATCGTCCAGCGTGTTGTAAGTGCAAGTGGTGTGCTTACTCTGTGTTATTGTTAGCGAAAACTTTATACGAACTGTTTGGGTAATGCACTCAGTACCAATAAAGAGATATAGTCACTGCAAAATACATTCAGCCCCTTACGCACTGAATCCTCTGGCCCTGTGGACGTAACAAATAAATTAAGTTGTCTTACCTCTGAAGTAGCAACTGTGGAACTTGATATATTCTGGTCTATCACAAAAAATATAATTATGCCTTCTCCAGGCTCAGCAGTGTGCAATGTTGGCTGTAATACGCCGAACTGCAGATGAAATTGTTTTGGCTCGTAAGTGAAAATGTTTGTGAAAAATCCAACTTCTTTGAAAAAATTATGACCTTGACCGGGAGGTGGCTCTGGTTATAGTGACTTACTAACACAGAGATTTTAGCAAAAAGTATATTCCAGTTTAAGTTTGTATTTTCAAAAACATCTAATAATTCAAGTTACATTACTCACAACCGATTCACAAACAATAAGATTTAAACAGCAAGTATTATCTAACACCACTAATCAAAAAAAAAAAAAAAAAAAAAAAAATGCAAATCATAAAATGACATATAGCTCTGTTAACAAATCTGAGATGCATTACAAAAGTGAAATAACTTACCAGCCTTTTCTTGAGATCAGTTTACGTACATTCTGTGCTTATTCAGCAATTCAAATGATCAGCCAACTCATCTATAATAACGCGTTGGCAAAAGAAAAATCATTATTATTTAATATCTTCATCTTGTTTGCATGAAGCCTTCTGCTTCCGTGTTCAACGATATTGACATACCTACATTAATGTAACACTTGGTGACTTCACAGGACACACCACAAAAACTGCCTACTCCAACCTCTCTCATTCACAGACAGCGCTCTCTTACTCCAACATTACAATCTCAGGCCAGAAGAAATATCTTTGGCTCTGCGGTCGTACGCAGTCAGCGATCCGCATTATAAAGCCTATCAGAGACATACACCGTTTAAAATACAATAGTTCCATTTATATTTACATTAATAGTATTGTCATATTCGGGTGCCACATACAAGTGTGCCCCATTAAACTCCTTTCAAGGTTTAGGTCTGTGAAACACGTACGCCATTCAATACGATTAATGGCTTCATCTGTTAGTATGTTCGGCACCTCAGCAGTCCTGTGAGGGAGTGCACTGCCGTCCGTTAACAGACTGTCGGTTCCTAGCGCAGCCCTAAACAGACTAGTATGGTCCACAATAATCACCCTGCGATAACTTTGTGCTGAAACGTTACTTCGCGCAAAGGAATGAGGCGGTGTTCGGCCATTGTGCATAATGCCTGCCCATACCTAAGGCTTACGCCATACTGATGATGTTCATGAACATTCTGTGGTGAGTAACGTGTTCCCATCTCTCTCTCTCTCTCTCTCTCTCTCTCTCTGTATGTGTGTGTGTGTGTGTGTGTGTGTGTGTGTGTGTGTGTGTGTGTGTGTGTGTGTCTGTTCTCTCTGTCTGTCTCTGTCTCTCTCCATACTGAATGCTGGCTAGAATCGTTTGCTACCTTGAAGCGGGGTTCGTCGGAATACATCTGAAACACTGTTACTGACCACAACCGATACGATGCCTACAAAAACTCTCCCTCGACGATGGCGCGGTTGAGGTGCATGCACTTAATAGGCTTCCAAGCAAACAAACGAGTCTAATTTGAAAGCTGCGGAATGGTTTTGGTACAGACAGATGTACCGCCTGCGGCTGCAACGTCTGCAACGACCTACCTAGGGGTGAGACGTCTTCTTTTTCGCCATCAGAGCTACAGTAAGATCCTCTTGCTGCGTGTATATCCGTCAACGACAACCAGCATGCTTTCGCATAATATGCCAGCTGATTTTTTTAATCGCGAGATGACATTTTTGGACACACCTATTCCTAAGGCCACAAGAGTGACACTTTGTCCACCATCGCGCCATCGAACTGTTCGTCTATAGGCGTAAGTACTCAAAATAATGTCTTGCAAAAATGTTGCCATATGGAATGTTGCACTAATCTGTTCCACAATAACCTTCGTCAAACACCCCACTGGATGAACTATTGAATGCCTTAAGAGCGTTTAAGGACACGTTTCACTGCAGTTCACATGTCCCACCCTCTGCATTTCCTGTTCCTTTGCCCCGTTGTTTGTAGCGGCTGAATGTTATAATTACGTAGGCTTCCACGACCACAGTCAGACGACATAAAGGTTTTCTGCGTATGGTGTACCTGGTCATATTGTATAAAACTACTGCTGGAGAAAACCAACGTTTCGGCCACGGTGGCATCGGCCTTCTTCTGGGTCTGCTGATCGTAGACCCAGAAGAAGGCGGCTGCAACCCAGGCAAAAACATTGGTTTTCTCCAGGAGTAGATTTATACAATATGACGAGGTACCATACGCAAACAACTTTTATGTCAGTTGACTGTTGTTCGTTTACAGGTGTCAGTTGTTTCTGAGCACTGTCAAGCAGTGTACTTACCGCATTAATACGGAGTTTTATGGGAATGATGTTCAGGCTGAGCGCTGCAGGATTTGCGTCGTTGGTGGTGCTAGTGCCATGGCTCGCCGTTAGGCGCCGGTGACGTAGGACCGAAACACAAACGTCTGTGTGCGGTGCAGTTGCAGACTGTCAGAATGAGTCTGGACAGGACGGGCATGGCTATTACTCGTAAAGCTGTTGTATCGAATCAGCAGGAATAGTGCTGCTGCTCTTCACGAATATCAACACATGAAAGGAATACAAAAGTCCTCTTTCCGCACTGGAGTTGAAGAACATGATTCGGAAGTTCGAATTAACTGGCGACATGTGACCTGCTGTTGGGATCGCTTGCGGCACAAATTGTTGAAGGAGTTACTGTTGCCATAGTTGAGAACACTGGACGCAACGTTCGATCTTCAAGCAGTGTAGGAGGTGTGTCAAGGCAGCTGAACATTCCGTGATCCACCGTTGTTTCGGGCAGCAGCAGAGCAAGCTCTAGCGCGGTTCCAGACTGTCGTGGATGCATGTGGCCGTCACATTGAGGAACGTTTCTAGCCTGGAAAGTAAATATAGTTCGCAAGTAACAAATGTCATTCTCTCATGTAGAAATGAAAATGTATTTTTTCATTGGTTTATTTGTCATTTCTCTTTCGCATGTCACAAATGTTTGCACAAAATTCCACTGTTGTACTGTCACTCGTTTGCTCTGAACCCTCTCAAGTAGAAAATCACCCTGTTTATATGCGGCCAACGCCCTACCCACTGGCCAGCTGCGCCAATAGAAGACAGGTGCCACTGATGCCACGCAGCGATTTTGTTTCCTTCCATGACAGTGACCACGAGGGCTGGCACAAGAGGATGTGCTATGTGCTGCCGGCCGGTGTGGACGAGCGGTTCTAGGCGCTTCAGTTTGGAACCGCGGGACCGCTGCGGTCGCAGGTTCGAATCCTATGTTGGGCACGGGTGTGTGTGATGTCCTTAGGTTAGTTAGGTTTAAGTAGTTCTAATTTCTAAGCGACTGGTGACCTCAGATGTTTAGTTCCATAGTGCTCAGAGCCATTTAACCATTTTGCTCCTTGCTGCCGCATTCATCCCGTGGTGACTCTTTGGCTTGCCACGTCGACACAAAAATGGTGCAAAAACAGAAGTATAGCTCCAAAGAGCCAAGATGGCTGATGAGTAATGTTTATCGTAATGCCAGGTTTCAGCAAACTCTGTTGCCGTCATCATATATGAAAAACATAGATCAATATCGTAAAGCACACGTCTGCAGTACTTTTCAAAGCAGAAGTGTACTTGAAGATTTGACCTATGTGTTGTGGTTGGCAGGAGAGCCAACACCGTGTTACTAAAGGAGGCCGAAATGCACGCGTTTTAGCTCACGCAGGCTGGCGTGAGGTCTGGAACATGACAAGGGAATTAGAATTGAGAAAAACGGTCGTAGCTGGTAGAATACTTAACTTTAATCCATTAATGGAGAACGTCGCTCATTGTGGTACATGATTCACAATATCAATAGTACGGATACTGGCGCCTTGCTAGGTCGTAGCAAATAACGTAGCTAAAGGCTATGCTATCGTCTCGGCAAATGAGAGCGTAGAAGTCAGTGAAACATCGCTAGCAAAGTCGGCTGTACAACTAGGGCGAGTGCTAGGAATTCTCTCTAGACCTCCGTGTGGCGGCGCTCGGTCTGCAATCACTGATAGTGGCGACACGCGGGTCCGACGTATACTACCGGACCGCGGCCGATTTAAAGGCTACCACCTAGTAAGTGTGGTGTCTGGCGGTGACACCACACTATGCTTTACAGATCTGATTATGGCTATGGAGTAAGCTAATACAGCGATCTTGGCTGGATTAAGTTGTACTTCTGTTTATGCGTTAATCTAGATCGCCTCCTAACTTCACAGTGTCTAGCTTATACGAAAAGGGTGATCAGCGAACAATCAAGTCCTTGTGCTGTCCAAGAACTTGACAGAAGACGCCACAGGCAGAAATAGCACTGGCCCAAGTCGTTGCCGCTTATGCGGCCCGCTCCAGCAGACTGATATCTGGTGTGTCACACCGCCTGAGGAAAGTTCAGACCAGCGCTGCTGTAGCTTACTCGCTACCAGTCACACCATCTGGCTAGTCAGAGCAAAGCTGGCGCGGCCATCCAATCGGCAACGACGACAAACACTCCGCGAAATTCAATTTCCTGGCGCACGATGGACTACCCCACAAAAGGGTAACTTTCTGCCGAGTCGTGGAATGTTAGAAGTTTGAATGTTGTAGGGAGGCTAAGTAATCTGAAAAAGGAGATGGAAAGTGTGGGGTCTTGCCCACTCGTCACTAACAGGATGCCTACGGGATGCAGCGTTCTCGGAATGCTGTACAACAATTTCAGACAAATAACATTAATAGTTTTATTTCTAGAAACTTAACTTGACTATAGCAAATATCGCTGGCAACGGTATACAGTTCTTGTTGTACAGAGAGTCCAAAGAAACATTATATGCTGACAGCGTAGCACTAATCACGTTGCAAACTCGAACCGATCTTGTGCGGCCCAGGCTAGCAGCAGCTGCGTTTATATGCAGGTGTTGCAAAGGGCTGGCGTGGCAAGGCGCGGTCCGATTTCGCGAGGCATTCTCTGGTCTTTCGTTTTGCGTCTTCGTTCCGATGTTTGTGGTTATGCCAGAACCAGCGATCTCTAAGCTACCTGGATGTTGAACTTCAGCTGTCTGATCGTGCCAGCCATAGATGTTAATATTTCGTTTCTTGCCAAACTACAACATGGCTGCTTAGATGTGTCACTAGAACACGAAAAGAAAATACTTTTCGATTTCGCCCCACATGAGCCTATTACATCACATGTTGGCGTAAAGTTCAAGACAAGAAATAAGTCTCCAATTCTTCGTCATGTACAGGCCGATGCAAATTTGTTTGCCGAACTACAACATGGCTGACGATGCAGAGCACACGAATCTACAGCCACGCTGCAGCAGTTCTATACTCAGAGACCAGACTTCTGCATCCAGGTAGTAAAGAGATCATTGGACAGAACAGAGGGGTTCAATTTAGATTTTTTTTTTTTTTATTCAACAGTGTTCTGACTGGTGTGATGCTACCCGCCACGATTTCCCCTCCTGTGCCATCTGAGAGTGACAATTGCAACCTAAGCATCAATTAGTTGCTGGATATATTCCAATCTCTGTCTTCCCTTTCAGTTTTTATCCTCTTATATCATGGAAGTAAGTTGCTGATGTCTTGAGAGACGCCTTGTATCTTCTTGTCAGTATTTTCCAC
The DNA here is from genome assembly GCF_023897955.1 of Schistocerca gregaria. Taxonomy (NCBI): domain Eukaryota; kingdom Metazoa; phylum Arthropoda; class Insecta; order Orthoptera; family Acrididae; genus Schistocerca; species Schistocerca gregaria. The sequence goes on along the minus strand of NC_064922.1, from coordinate 348,466,572 downwards.
GTATTCCTTTACTTACCTATCCTACAGAGAACATCCCTATTCCTTCACTTAAAACATTCCTTCTAATTTTCAAATTTCCTTTGTAGCACCACATCTCAAATGTTTCGCTTGTCTTCTGTTCCACTTTCCCCTCAGCCCACCTTTCACTTCTGTACAAAGCTATCCTCCAAACCTACATTCTCGGAAATTTCATCTTCAAATTAAGGCCTATGTTTGACACTAGAAGACCTTTCTTGGCCAGGAATGCTCTTTTTGTTAATGCTAGTCTGACTTTTATTTCCTCCTAACTCCGTCTATCATGAGTTATTTTACTCCCTAGGCAGCAGAATTCCTTAACTTCATCTACTTCGTGACCATCGATCCTGATATTAAGTGTTTAGCTGTTCTCAATTCTACTACAGCTTATTACCTTCGTCTTTCTTCGATTTACTCTCACTCCATGCTCTTTACTCATCCGACCGTTCATTCCATTAAAGCAGATCATGTAATTCTTCTTCACTTTCATTCAGGATAGCAATATCATCAGCGAATCGTATCATTGATATCCTTTCACCTTGAGTTCTATTTCCACTCTTAAAACTTTCTTTTATTTCCATCATTGCTTCCTCTCTTCTACAGACTGAACAGTAGGGGCGAAAGTCTACCTCCTTCAAGCACTTCGTTCTTGGTCGTCCACTATTATTATTCCCTCTTGGTGGTTATACATATTGCATATGACTCGTCTCTCCCTATACCTTACTACCATTTCTTTCAGAATTTCGAACATCTTGCACCATTTTCCGTTGTCGAACGCTTTTTCCACGTCGACAAAAGTGTCCTGATTTTTCTTTAGTGTGCCTTCCATTGTTAACCGCAACTTCAGAATTGCCTCTCTCGTGCCTTTACCTTTCCTAAAGCCAAACTGATCTTCATCAAGCGCATCCCCAATTTTGTTGTCCATTGTTGTGTATATTATTCTTATCAGCAGTTTGGATGAATAACCTGTTAAGCTGATAGTGCGATAATTCTCGCGTTTGTCAGTTCTTGCTGTCTTCGGAATTGTCTGGGTGATGTTATTCCGAAACTCAGATTGTATGTCGCCAGACTCATACATTCTACACACTAACGTGAATAGTCGTTTTGTTGCCACTTCCCCTAATGAGTTTAGATATTCTTATGGAATGTTATCTATCCCTTCTGCCTTATTTGGTCTTTTTTGTCCTCTATAGCTCTTTTAAATTCAGATTTTAATACCTGGTCCCCTATATCTTCTAAATCGTCTGCTGTTTCTTTTTCTATCACACCAGACAAATATTCCTCCTCGTAGAGGCTTTCAGTATATTCTTTCCAACTATCCGCTCTTTCGTCTTCATTTAACAGTGGAATTCCCGTTGAACTCTTAATGTTATCACCCTTGTTTTTAATGTCACCGAAGGTTGTTTTGACATTCCTTATGCTGAATCAGTCCTGCCGATAATCATTTCTTTTTCGATTTCTTCGCATCAGAGACAATAATAAACGTACTCAGTCGGGTGCAGTTTGCGTCTGAGTTTTATGGTGAATTATGCGTGCCTATTACCGCACCCTTTCTGCTTGTCTGAATGTACGTGCACCACATGGCAGTGAGCTGGATTACTCTTCTCCTGCGTCCTCGGAATAACATTCGATAGTCATTTGCGACAGAATCAATGACACATTTTCGGTCTGGGGACATTACGACCCAGCTTTGTCGAGTCATATTAATGTCACCGCGTTCCAAATGTGGCGTAGCCCTGTACAACAACGAACTTATGTCGTACGTCACATTAAATTCACAGGCGCTGGAGGTTTAAAAGGGGATTGGCAGACTGTCTGAATCCATTAAACTCACTGCTGTCGTGAATAAAGCAAGCAGATTCATGCGAACGCAAAAAGCGGAAGATTTTCGGCGTCCTGACGTCGAATGGGCTACTAGTCGGGGAAGAGTGAATTATCTCTGATTCGCCGAAGTCCGTGAATTCGTATCGGGGCACTGAGAACCGCAGCCTAAGGTGATTGCACTACGTACACCATACCCTATAGTAGATCACTTGGAATGAAAGCAATTCTTTCTGGCCTGGCAAGAGAATGAGACCTACCTGTATACATAAAAGAAACAGAAAAGCTAGAGAGAATTTTCGACTTACGCAAGACAAAATTAATATCATTTCCCTCTCACAAATTACAGCTGAACATGATACATTTACAATAATTCGTGAGCAGGAGGCATTAATTTAGTGTTTGCTTCATGAAATGCAGTACTATCCAGGTGCAATAGCAATAGCGATAGTAATATATGTCTTACCACTAACAATAATATTAAAGGAAAGAAAACGACACTACCATAAACTGTACAAAACTAAATTATACATGAATTTTTAGACTTCTGATTGATTCAATCCTGCCCGTCAAGAGTTACTCTCTCGAACCATTCCCTTCACCACAGAGTAGCACTTCCACCCTACTTCCTTGCTTATTTGTTGACTGTCCCTCCCCCCTCCCCCTCCCCAAACGGTTTTTATCCTCTGCAGCTCACACTAGAGCCATGGAAGCTACTCAATGAGTGTTGTCTCAAGCTTTATCACCATGTTCCTTCTTCATTGTCAATGTTTTTCGTATGTTCCTTTCTTCGTCGATTCTGCGGAGAACATCTCCATTACATATAAGTGCACTTAATTTTCAACATCTTTCTATAGCTCCACATCTCTAAAGGTTCGATTCTCTTCTTTTGCAGCTTTCGCACAATCCTTGATTCACTACCATAAAATGCTGTGCTCCGAACGTGCATTCCCAGAAATTGCTTCCTCAGATTGTGGCCGATGTTGCTTATTAGTAATTTAATTATGGCCAGATATGTGCTCTTTGCCCTTGCTTCGTCCATATGTTATTTTGCTTCTGATGTAGCAGAATTCTTTTTCGACGTTCGTCAGGGCCAGCAGTTTTTTTATTATCTTTGTCTTTCTTCACATTACTCACAATCTATTTTCTTACTCATTAGACTTTTCCATCCATTGAATATATCCTGTAATTCATATTCATTTTCACTGAGGGTAGAAGTGTCTTTAGCGTATCTTGTGACTGATATTCTGTCATCCCCAATTTTACTCATATTCTTGAACTTTTCTTTTATTTCCTTCACTGCTTCTTTGATGTACTGATTAACGCCAGAATCTAAAGGGTACTTCGCCGTTTTAATCCGAGTTCTTGGTTTCTATTGTTTCCTATTGGTTTTTGTACATACATGCTCCACATTATCCGTCATTCCATACAACTTTCATATTTTTCAGAATTTCTAATATCTTGCACCATTTTACTAAGCCTACGACTGCTATGAACGTTTCTGATTTCTTAAGTCTTGCGTCACTTCTAAATGCCAACGTCAGAATTCGCCCTCTAGCGTCGTTACATTTCGGAAAGCTGAACCAATCGTCATCCAACGTATCTTCAGTTTCCTTCTAGATTCCTCTGTGTTTTAATCTTGTTAGCAACTTCGATGTCTGGGCCCTTACACTGATGTCCGATAGTTCTTGCAGTTATCAAGCCTTGCGATCTTCATGGTTGTGTGGCTAATATTTTCCGAAAGTCGGATAGTATTTCACCAGACTTAAAGATACTTCAAACAAACTTGAGTAGCTACTGGTTTGTCACGTCCCTCTATGATTCTAGAATTCTGAAGGAATTTTATCTATGCCTTCTGCCGTATTTGACCCCAAGTGTTCCAGAGTATTATGTAACTCTGACTCTAATATTGGATCTGCTGTCTATCCCGTATCGACTCATGTTTCTTACACATCACAACATCAGCCAAGTTCTGTCACCGTTAAAAGCCTTCAGTTTACTTTTTCCAGTTATCCGCCGTCTCCTCTACGATTAACAGTGGACTTCCCATTACACTGTTAATATTGACGCCTATGTCTTTAATGGTTGTTTTGATTTTTCTGTATCGAGAATCAGTCCTTTCGACGATTAGTTCTTTCTTGCAATCTTTATGTTTTCGTACAACTATTTCGCTTTAGCTTTCCTGAACTTCCAACATATTTCATTCCTCAGTGACTTGTATTGCTGAGTCTTGCGCCACTGACTTAGGTGTAGTGTCGACTATCCCTGTCGCGGTCCCATTGCCAATATCTGTGAGGATGAGTTGGTAGCTGTGGGTTGTGTCGATAGAAGGTCTTTGTTTGCCGATGTAGGGTGGTCCATTGATCGTCACCTGGCCAAATATCTCACGACTTTAGCGTCAAAGGAAAAAAAACAAACTACAAAGAACGAAACTTGTCTAGCTTGAAGGGGGAAACGAGATGCGCTATCGTTGGCCCGCCAAGATGGCGCTGTCATAGGTCAAACTGATATCAACTGAGTTTTTTTTTTTTTAAATAGGAACCCCCATTCTTCGTTACATATTCGTGTAATACGTAAAGATACATGAATGTTGGACCACGTTTTTCGCTTTGTGGTAAATGGCGCTGTAATAGTCACAAACGTATAAGTACTTGGTATCACGTAACATTCCGCCAGTGCGGACGGTATTTGCTTCGTGATACATTACCCATGTTAAAATGGACCGTTTACCAATTGCGGAAAAGGTCGATATCATGCTGATGTATGGCCGTTGTGATCAAAACGCCCAACGAGCTTGTGCTATGTATGGTGCTCGGTATAGTGGACAATATCATCCACGTGTCCGGACTGTTCGCCGGATAGTTACGTTATTTAAGGAAACAGGAAATCTCCACGGTCTCAGGTTCGACTCCTGCCTCGGGCGTGGATGTGTGCGATGTCTTTAATTAGTTACGTTTATGTAGTTCTAAGTTCTAGGGGACTGATAACCTCATCAGATATATCCCATAGTGCTCAGAGCCATTTGAACCGTTTGAAACAGGAAATGTTCAGCAACATGCAAAACGTCAGCCACGACCTGCGACAATGCCCAAGGTGTTTTAGCTGCTACCGCGGCTAATCCGCACATCAGTAGCAGACAAATTGCTCGAGAATCGGGAATCTCAAAAACTTCGGTGTTGAGAATGCTACATCAACATCGATTGCACACGTACCATATTTCTATGCGCAAGTAATTGCATGGCAACGATTTCGAACGTCATGTACAGTTCTGACCCTGGGCACAAGAGAAATTACGGGTCAATGACAGGTTTTTTTTGCATGCGTGCTATTTAGCGACGAAGCGTCGTTCACCAACAGCGGTAACGTAAACTGGCATAATATGCACTATTGTGAAACGGAAAATCCACGGTGGCTGCGACAAGTGGAACATCAGCGACCTTGGCGGGTTAATGTATGGTGCGGCATTATGGGAGGAAGGATAATTGGCCCCCATTTTATCGATGGCAATCTAAATGGTGCAATGTATTCTGTTTTCCTAAGTAATGTTCTGTCGATGTTGCTAAAAGATGTTTCACTGGATGACAGAATGGCGATGTACTTCGAACATGCTGGATGTCCGACACATAGCTAGCGTGCGGTTAAGCGATATTGAATAGCATATTTCATGACAGGGGGATGGGTCGTCGAAGCACGTTCACCGGATCTGACGTCCCCGGAAGTCTTTCTGTAGGGAAAGATGAAGGATATTTGCTATCATTATCCACCGACAACGTCTGACAACATGCGTCAGCGCATTGTTAATGCATGAGCGAACATTACGGAAGGCGAACTACTCGCTCTTGAGAGGAATGTCGTTACACGTATTGCTAAATGCATTGGGGTTGACTGACATCATTTTCAGCATTTATTGCGTAAATCTGGTATGTACAGGCAATCACGCTATAACAGCATGCGTTCTCAGAAATGATAAGTTCAGAAAGGTACATGTATCACATTGGAACAACCGAAATAAAATGTTCAAACGTACCTACGAGTTGTATTTCAGTTTAAAAAATCTACCTGTTATCAAATGTTCGTCTGAAATTGTGACCATATGTTTGTGACTATTACAGCGCCATCTATCAAAAGAGGAAAAAAGTGGTCCAACTGAATCATTCATATTTCTTTACGAACTACACAAATATGTAATAAAAAAAGGGGGTTCCTATTAAAAAAAAAACGCTGGTGATATCCGTTTGACCTATGGCAGCACCAACTAGCGGGCCAACTATAGCGCCATCAGGTTTCCCCCTTCAAGATAAACAAGTTTCGTTCTTTGTAGTTTTTTTGTTCGACCCTTATTTCGTGACATGTGTGGCCCGCGCGCGACCAGTGGACTACCCTGTAATATATATAGGGTGGTCCATCTGCAGTTTCGGATGAGATTATCTTATTTTATGTGTTTTACAAAAAAACGATTGTTAATCTTTAGTTGCAGTACTCAAAGAAGGCATACATTTCGATATAAAATCTTTGTGATACATCAAAATTTACTTTCAGCTATTCACGTATCTGCACCATAGAGAATGTCCAGATAAAGTCACATCATCTGCCTGATGATCCCGAGTGAGTGGCTGTCATTCCCTTTCACTCGTTATCCAGTGTATTATCAGTCGTTCTCACAGGAGCGAACACTCGCCTGCTGCGATTCAAGGGGCAAGTGGCCTATTTTCCGCGTGGTTAAGGAAACGTTGTAGGTAGCTATGTCACGACGCAGCGCGAGGCGTAGAGGAAGAGCGTCAGGCTAGCACATACTATTACTTCGCGGCCTAAGCAAATCTGCGTGAAGTTCTACATGGCTGCGCAAACACAGCTGGTGGTGGGGTCAGGCGACATAATTTCGGTCGTCTCCGGCAGCTTCCGTCGAGCTGTCTGTGCCCCTCTTTCAGCCGAGTGAAAACCATGTCTGCAGTGCTCTACAAAAACATCTTGCACGCTGACGTACAAGAGGCGTACTCTCGTCCTCTCTCATTGAAGGGACCGGGAAGGTGTCTTAGAAAGTGGTACTAAGATCAGCCATCAGGGGCATCTGCTGTTTAAGACATCAGTCATCAAATATAATGTTCCTCAGACCACTGCAGCACAATTATGACCTTGTGTCGCGGATGGATATCCTGCTCGAAGGAGTCATAGCCGTCAGAGAAGACTTCAAACATGAGGGATGCAGATGGTACGCAATAATGTTCACGTACTCGTTTCATCAGCTGCGACATAGACGCATAAACGAAGAGTAATCAAATACTGTCAAATGTTTTTTACTCCAGACTTTGATCACAATATCAGTTCTGTTGACGATGACCGCTTTCAGTCCGTGATCACCATCCTCAGATCTTTTCTACACCATGTCGTAAAGTGGTATGTTTTGACGATGCCATTACAGCCTTATCACCTTAGGACATGGTGTAGTAAAGATCTGAGGATGGTAATCAAGGACAGAAACCGGTCATCGTCAAAATAATTGATATTGAGATCAAAGACTGTATGGTGTGCGTACGGTAAGACCTTCGGTACACACACCATGAGTTTATTTGACTTGTCGCTCTAAAGAAGTAGGCGAATGTCAGCAATATGTCTCGTTGTCTTATCGTGGCGTGTTTATCTTCTGTCTTTAGGTTAGACGATAGAAATGCCACTTGCACGCTTAGAGTAGCAGATTGACGGTGACCAACTTTAAACAGAACTTGATTAATTTTCACACACATTAATTAAAATAATAACAAGCATAAAAATTACTTAACTTGGCTCTGGATGCTATTTAAAATTGACAATCTGAAGTTCCTTTGGTATTGGTACGTCAATCTTATTCTCATATATATCTCTGATTCTTGACAAAAGTGTCTACATTTATCTTCCTGGCTATGTACAGGAATATGATAATCTTGTTAGGTGCAGACTGAAACTTGACTATAGACTGGTACAGACAAATGTAGAACTCGTACAGAGTGGTACAGACTAAGGCAGACTGGTACAGACAAATGCAGACTGACTAATCGAAGGTCCGTACACTCGTTATAATACCTCGCGCGTTCATGTATCACTGCGCGAGTGTGATCCGTGAGGAGAAAAGGGTCTACGTTAGCAGCAATCTCATTGCCTGCGTTACATATTAATACGCCGACCGGCGGAAGCAGAATTTGGTCCGTCTCTATGGCAGCGGCATGTTGTAGTGCAGAGACGGACGAGCGCTGCGCCTGTGCTGTTGTGCTTAGCGGGGCGCGCTCTAATGTGAAAGTTGTGTACGCGCTGACTACGCGGAACTATGTACACAACAGAAAGGAATAAAAAACATTTGAATGTTCACGTAGTTAAATGCTGTCTTGGTGTCTTCGAGTACTACCACAGGTCCCTTTTACGCTACCTTAGTGTACTCAATGGCATTATTCTGCTCTCACCAGCCAGCACCTATGGCTTAGTGCACGGTTCAGCGGGCGTGTAAGGACCCAACCACTCGCCAGGTGTAACAAGAAATGCGATTCATTGCATAAGCGACACGTCGCTATTGATCCATGGTGAAAACTCAGTGATGCTGTTCCCACTGCAATCGTAGCTGACGATGTCGTTGGATCAACACAAGAACATTTAGGGGTCACGTGATATGGAGCGCCATGTACAACAGTGGCCTTTGAATGATGTGCTCCCAAAATCTTATGCCTCCACCACGATTTCATTCTGTCGTCAGATCTGCCACAGATCGTTGCCTATCGAGGATTATACAGCGGTGATCCACCAAAAGCTACGTTTTGTAATGGGACGTGGACATCCAGTACGATAGGGCCTATTCCTTATTTCACAATGCTGCAACAAATATCCTTAGGTGCCCACGATAGCAGTGTGCCAAGAGGGGACCAGATATCCGTTTCAGAGATTCTCGTTTACAGCCGCAGCGCCACAACAAAATCAGAGGATTTTCGAATTTGATGCCCATAACTTCGCTATAATGACAGCCCGTTAGTCTCTCTTCCGCTTACATTCTTTCCTTGCTGCATCACGTGGCCGCAGCACCATCAGAAGGCATTCAATCTCGCGTTGGCCAGTGGTCATAATGTTTTGGCTCGTCAAGTCTTTGTCACATGTGTGAAAGATTATCACATGAGAGCGGCTCGCCGCACGTGTTTAGCCGAGAGGTCTGAGGCGCTGCAGTCATGGTCTGTGCGGCTGGTCCCGGCGGAGGTTCGAGTCCTCCCTCGGGAATGGGTGTGTGTGTTCGTCCTTAGGATAATTTAGATTAAGAAGTGTGTAAGCTTAGGGACTGATGACCTTACCAGTTAAGTCCCATATGATTTCACACTCATTTGAACATTTGAGAGCGTCTCGACTAATATGGCTGATGTTTTTCCTTTCTTTGTGTTCGTGTAATTGTCAGGACAATTTTTGTATGAAAGGAATTTTTTCGAAAATTGACCGGAAAAGTTGGAAATCTGGATGGTATTTTTGAATGAAACGCTCAGTGAAAGAAATGTGGCTGCCGGTTTGACAATTCTGCTGTCACACGTTTTCATGACAAAACCTAATTTTTGTAACTTCACAAGATCGAAAGAGTTGATCACGAAAATTTTCACGAATATTGGTGCAGATTACAAAAACCATGCTTGTGTTGAGTGAACGAGTCATTTGGGCAGCGACAAATACGTACGTAGATGATTTGACAAAATTCGAAGTCAAATCCCTGGCCAGTTGCATTAATTTAATCCGATCGATTCCATTCCGATCCGAATGAAGATTTCAGTTATCCAATTGAATTCCTGAATTCATTGGATTTGCCAGGAATACCACCACGTAATTTGCAACTCAAGGTCGGCTCAGTGAATATCATGCTAAGCAATCCGAACCAATTGAAATAATGCAATGGCACAAGAGTCGTTGTTTAGAAGCTGACATGATTGAAGCAACGGTATTCATAGGAAAGTTCAGAGGCAAGGACGTTCTGATTCCAAGAATATCTCGAATTGCATCCGACTTGGAGCTTCAATTTAACGGTGTGCTGTTTCCGGTTCGCCTTGCGTTTGCAATGACGTTTAATAAATCGCAAAGGAAGTGCGTGGAATAAACCTTGAATTGCTGTGTTTCTCCCGTGGGCAGTTGTACGTGGCGTGCTCCAGGGTCAGTAAACCATCGACGGTATTCGTTTTCTTTCCGGTCGGAAAGAGAAAAGATACCATTCATCTCGAAGTGTTGGGATGAACGCAATAAAACACCGACAAGTTATTATCAAACTAACGAATTGAGATTCATTTGATTTCAACAAATTCACTATCTTACTAAAATAGTTTTGTTGTAATTCAGATCAATGCAAAGAGAGATTCAATTGGAGGCATTTCTTCTCGATGAACCGATTGATAGACAACGCACAGACGTCACTACTGGAGATACAGACGTGTTGTATAGTTAATATTGTCCCTTAAAGCGGCTGCGAGAAAGAAAATGCTAAGCTGTGCTGTGAAAATTTTATTTTGTTTTCCTTTCCGTCGTCATTTTTAATAGAAAGAAGGAAAATTGTGTTCATTGCTAGCTTAATAATCCTACCCGATCGTAGATTAACAACATGTGAAATACCGTCATTAAAGCTACTGTGCTCACAGCTCCAGCAGCTGGAAAGGTCTCTCCCATTCCCTGTGTACGAATGATTCCAACCGATCTATCCATTCATTTTGAATTTTATTCCCGATCAAGGTTCTCTTTGCAATAGCAATAAATACGCTGGGGGGGGGGGGGGAGGAGGAGATGGACAGAGATGTGAGGAGGAAATACATTTAAAGAAGGGAATGGAGGATATGTGCTGAGAGAGATGAGTGTGGCTGAGACGAATAGGGAGAGTGTGGGATAAGAGATGAAAAGGGAGCGGTTGGAGGTGATGGACAGACATATGAGGAAGGAGTTGGACAAAGAGAGGGGAAGGAGCAGAGAGGTAGAGAGAAGGGGGCAGGGGGAAAGGTGATTACATAGACACATAGTCAGCAGTTGCAAAGCATTGCTGGGTTTCTAGTCTCTACATACATGAAAATAAATTTCCTGGCTGACTTGCTGACTGATTCATCATCGGCCAGTGCAAACTCGTAAGGATAGAAACTGGGCATTTCGAGAGGGTGTTAATTGTATGCTATAGGCATCGTTTGGAAAGCGATTTTTCGAAATTTGACCTACCCCTAATGTGATGCAATAGGGGATAAATGTTTTTTTGAAAATATGTCGGTATTAAGGCAGTTTTGAAGCCAGAACTGCGAAAACTTCTATTTGTTTTCTCGGTTGTAAATAAAGAAATGCTTTTGGCAATTTAGTCCCTTGAGTACGAAATAGTGGGTCGAAGGTTTTTCTTAAAAGTAAATCATTATTAAAGAACTACTAAGACTTTTTAAATCTACGCCAAAGAAAATCGATACTTCTCTGATAGGAACAGAAAAATACGTGTTTCAGTCTCTAAGAGGGTGCCATAGGGGATGAAATGTTATATGAAAATATTTCATAATTACAGCGTTTTTAAAGCTAAATTTTCGAAATTTTGAATTGGGCTTCTTTTTTGGAAATAAAGAATTACAAGTTTAATGTTTTTTTGGTTTCAGCACCTGAAAGGGTGAAACAGGATGAGAGGATGAAATGTTTTATGAAAATATTTCATAATCAAAGCTTTTCAAAGACGGACCTATGAAATTTGGTATTTGTCTTCTGAAGCAAAACGTGTTAGGTTATGAAAGTTTCTACGAAATCTCACCTGAAGAACTCGAAATGCAGGTTTAGAAAGCTCTGTCCTAAAGCCTTCGGCTCCAGCTACCAGAATCACCTTTTTGGTCTGGAAAGACCGTCCTTCGACGGCCTTAATTAGCATGAAAAACTTACATGTTGCAATTTGTGAACAACATACACTCGTGCTCATAAATTAAGGATAATGCTGATATATGGTGAAACAACGCTCTGGTGGGCGGTTAGCGGGTTTAAATCATCTGGAGATATGGCCATGCGGTGCATTTGACCTGTGGTTGTCGCACGGTAGCCTTGGGAGCAGTCCACATACGCAGAGGTGTGTTGATGCATGTCAGAGTACGGTGCAGCGAGTAAGTGTGCGGACGTTTTCAAACGTCCTAATATTGACTTGAAAATGGCTGAAAGAACACACATTGATGACGTTATGAGGGATAGAATACTGGGGTGACTGTAGGCTGGTCAAACACAGCAGGTCATAGAACGGGCACTCCGTGTGCGACAAAGTGTGATCTCAAGATTATGGCAACTACTCCAGCAGACAGGAAACTTGTCCAGGCGCTACAGTACGGGCCGTCCGCAGTTTACAGCACCACAAGAAGACAGTTATCTCATCATCAGTGCACGCAGACGGCCACAGAGTACTGCAGGTAGCCTTGCTTTGGAGCTTACTGCAGACACTGGAACACACAGTCTACAGACAACTGAACAGACATGATTTATTCGCCTGGAGACCTGCAAGGTGCATTCCACTGACCCCTGGCCATAGGAGAGTCCGTAAAACCTGGTGTCAAGAACACGGTACATGGTCATTGGAACAGTGGTCCCAGGTTATGTTCACAGACGAGTCCAGGTATAGTCTGAACAGTCATTCTCCCCGGGTTTTCATCTGGCGTGAACCAGATGTCCTTGAAAGGGGCCTGTGTGGAGGTCGTGGTTTGACGGTTTGGGGTGGTATTATGATTGGTGCACGTACACCCCTGCATGTCTTTGGCAGACGAACTGTAACAGGTCAGGTGTACCGGGACGTCATTTTGCACTAGCATATCCGCCTTTTCAGGGGTGCAGTGGGTCCCACCTTCCTTCTGATGGATGATAACGCACGGCCCCACCGAGCTGCCATCGTGGAGGAGTACACTGAAATAGAAGATATCAGTTGAATGGAATGGCCTGCCTGTTTCCACTCCCAAACCCCATAGAGCACGTCTGGGGTGCTCTCGATCGACGTAACGCTGCACGTCTTCGAACCCCTAGGGCACTTCAGGAGCTCCCACAGACACTGGTGCCAGAATGGGAGGCTATACCCTATCAGCTCTTCGATGAGCTGATCCAGTAAGACAACCCGTTGTGCTGCCCGTTTACGTGTGCATGGCGATCATATCCCATATTGATGCCGGGGTGCATGCGCAGAAAACAGTGGCGATTTGTAGCACATGTGTTTCGGGACTGTTTTCTCAACCTATCACCAATACCGTGGACTTACAGATCTGCGTCGTGTGTGGCCCTATGTGCCTGTGCTATTTGCGCCAGTTTTGTGTAGTGCCACGTTGTGTGGCACCACATTCTGCAATTATCCTTAATTTAAGAGCATGAGTGCAGATATTCATTTAAAGAATCTGTGCAAACAAATAGTCTATGCGAGCGAAGCATAGGTGCTAAGCTAGTGCAGAATATGATGGTCGTTGGAGCATCACCTAACGTGATACTGTGGAACCAATCACTAGCGAAATACGCAAGACAGAAACTGTCCAGTGTGTGAGGCTGGAAGCCAGAACCGAATAATAATGATTTTAAAATACAATGATGCGTCTGTTCTATCTGCATGATTCATCAGAGTCATCTATCTGCAACCCTCTACGTTTGTGTATTATCAATGATCTGAAGGTTAACAAATCTACACCTCTGAGTCAAAACATTATGATCGGCACCCACCTCAAGACTAAATGCTGCTTAGTGGCATTATGGGCAGGTGATGACACAAGGAACGTACACAGGCAGGGCAGAGGCGAATGGGAATGAGTTCAGCAATGGTACGGTAAGAAAATGGGGAAATCCAATGACATAAGTCACTCTGAAAAATGGCAGATCACTATGACCTACAGCCTGCGAACCAACAGAGAAGGTTTTAGATTATATTCTTCCTATTGCGGTGGCCATATATGGCAAAGGTCTTAAGGAAACCACGAGTAGGCAACATGATGTCGGACGTGCTTGCCACATCACAGATCACAGAGCATAGAGGTCGGAGACTTGCTCACTCCGTAATCCAGGACAGGCAGCGAACTACATTAGACAGGACGACACAGTACATCACTGTTGAAGGTACAGGTGTTTGGGAGCACTCTGTTTAGCGCACAGTGTAAAACATGGCGCTCCGCAACAGGCGACCCATACAAGTCAACTTGTTGACCCAACGATATCATGAGTTACCGTTTGCGGCTAGCACTGATCGTCTAGATGAAAACGTAAACTGTTGGAAATATGTCGCCTGGCCAGATGCATCTCGTCTTTTGTTGACGACAGCTGTGGACAACGTCAGCATTATCGAGGACAACCAGAATCGCTTTTTGTCTTCCTCTATGACTATGACATATTCCAGTAGGATCACTACCCGTGTCGAAAGACCATAATCGTGCAACTTTTGATTCCGAGAATGAAAGCGAACTCACTTTGATGTCATGGTGGTCATATCTGCCTAATCTGAACCCAATGGGACATGTCTGAGGCGCAATCGAGCGCCATCTCCATGCCTACAAAACATCGGCCAGTAATTTACCAAAACTTTGTCACCTGTTGCTAGATATCAGCTACGAAATACCTTTGTATGGCACACCACACAGAATCGCTGTTGTACTGCGTTTCAAAGGTGGGCTGAAAGGTTATTAAGCATCTAGACTGTTTATGTGTGAATTTCTGAGGGACCAAACTGCTTAGGTCATCGGTCCCTAGACTTACAAACTACGTAAACTAACTTACGCCAATAACAACACACACACCCATGCCGGAGGGAGGACTCGAACCTCCGGCGGGATGGGCCGCGCTAAGCGTCTGGTATTAATGATTAGGCTCACTAGTGTATATAGCAGACAGTAGTGACTTAAGGATTCACAAGAATCATAGTTGACGTATTACACTCAAAAGAAAAAGAAAGAAAGAGAAAAAGAAAAGACGCACCATTAGGAATTATCCGCATGGAACGGTAATAGGTTGATGTGATGTACATGTACAGACAAAGAAATGATTACAATTTCTGAAATATTGGATGATTTATTCTAAAGAAAGAGATTCATCAATTGAACTCTGTCAATAACACGTTCGTCCACCGCTGACCCTTATGCAGGCGGTGATTCGGCTTGGCATTGATTGATAGAGTCGTTTGAAATCCTCCTGGGCGCGATTCCGTCATGTTGTTACAAAATTTCAGGGGTGATGGAGAAGGGAAAATGTATCAATTGCAGGTAAGTGACCCTCGACGGGAAACAACCGAGTCAATAGCCATAAGCGAGAATCCGCTCAAGTTCAGCCACAACCTCACGCAGCGCTCAAATTGAGGGCACCAACATCCGAATCCTGAGCATGACGTTTAGGATTCCCAATGTATATTCTCCAATGTTCGCAGATAATTTCCCCAGGCTGATGGACTAGTAATGTCGGGCGTAACTTGCTGTCAGAGAGACCGAAAATCCTGCGTATCCGGCACAATAATGATGAATCCCATTTTTCTTCTTAGCGCCAATGCAAGCATGGAATCGTTGCACGAAGTTGTGTAGTAGCCGTTCTAATATCCCCGGTGTCGCTCGAACACTGTCACAGAGGATCCTCTACAGTTTCTGCTGGCGTCTCGTGTACAACACTTTGCATATGGCCCAACAGGAAGAACTCAAGAGGGGGCAGACCAGGCGAAGGTGCTGGTAACGGAACAGTACTTCCTCTACCCATTCACTTTTCAGGAAATGTCTGGTCTAGATGCTCACGAACCCACAGTCCAAAGTGGGGCTTTATCGTGTTAGAACCATAGCCTTTGACGAATAAATCGTGGTATATGTTCCAGGAAACACTAGGTAGTGTGTCCCTGATAAACACTGTGACCACTTGTATTCATTTAGGCAGTGGGGGGGGGGGGGGGGTGGAGGGGTGCTGTAGGACGGGCCTAATACTTAATTATTGACTGTGTTGATGGCCTTTCGCAACTGTAGCGGGAGGATTCTCATCAACCCGGACATGACTACTGTGACTACTTAGCATTCCGTTTCTGCTGGAACAGTCTGCAGCCGTGAAAAGTACTTACCGGAAAGTGAGGATCGCCTACAAAGCGCTACAAGAACCATTGGCTGAACACGTCACGTTGTCTGAAGCAAGCAAGAGTGTCTGTGGACGGTGGGGGTGTAGCTGCGTTTCCGTAACACTCTCCCAATAGAAATTTGCTAAAGATCCATTTCACGTGCAACTGATCTTTTGTTGCTTGCAGGTGCCTCATCCACTCGAGCAAGCACCGCATCTACAGTCGTTCTCCAGGGTCTCCAGGGTCGTTGTGCTGTTTTATTTAATCGTCGGAACAGGCTTGGAAACATGGTGTGAGTCCGATATTTTCCATGCGATGCGTATGTATGGTCTACTGCAACCTTTCCACTTCTCTGTTCTCCCTATTTCGTTGTCCATGTACGAAAACCAAGCCTACATGTTCTATCACCGGGCAAAAATCCAAGGTTTAGAGCTGATCGACATAGATACTTCAACTTGCAAACATAGGCTACAGCCTGATGCAATACAGATTTTGTACACAAGAGTTGCTCATGTCAGTATACAGTACACTATCTCTTTGCCTAAGTGCTCGTCGAGATTCCCTAACCGCAGATTTACGCATATAATTTCCGAGTCAGTCGTTTCCGGACCAGGGTCTCTTACATTAAATTGATACATTCACCCTCAACCATCATTCCTGAAAGGGTGCCCCATCATCACGATGTAACGCTGTGTGTTCACACTGGCATTAACTGATTAATTACATTCCCAAGACAGAATTTGCTGTGTAGTCGTGTGCGTAATCGTCCTTCTTTTCTAATTCGTCTTCAGATGTGGACTTCGGTTGAAGTGACTAAAACACGACGGAATGTATGATATCGTTTCACAATCGATACCAGGCAGGGAGTCATGATAGCTGAAGTCTCCAAAGTTGGCAGCACAAGGGCTAAGGCCGTCCACCAGGGGTCACTACTGCAACGGGCGCCTTGCAGCCCACACCCCCAGTGTGGCAGCGCCACGAGGGCACAGAGTCGGCAGTATATAGAGACGCCATCTGCAGCGGTACTTCCAGTTACGCTCTAGTTACTCACCAGTTACTCTCCGCGGGAAGGGGAAGCGGGGGGGGAGGGGGGGGGGGGGGCGGGCACCCAGCCTAATAATCCACGACAACGCCAGCAGAGCCACTTAGCAGTTCAGTGGCGTACGTCGATATTTAGTGTTTACCTCGAGTGAGAGACGTCAACTCACAGGTATGACAGGTAGCTTCTTGGGACTTTAACTTCAGTCAGACGCAACAGAACTACACTACTGGCCATTAAAATTGCTACAGCACGAAGATGACGTGCTACAGACGCGAAATTTAACCGACAGGAGGAAGATGCTGTGATATGCAAATGATTAGCTTTTCAGAGCATTCACACAATGTTCCGGCAGGTGGCGATACCTACAACGTGCTGACAATGAGGAAAGTTTCCAACCGATTTCTCATGCACAAACAGCAGTTGACCGGCATTGTCTGGTGAAATGTTGTTCTGATTCCTCGTGTACGGAGGAGAAATGCGTACCATCACGTTTCCGACTTTGATAAAGATCGGATTGTAGCCTGTCGCTATTGCCGTTTATCGTATCGCGACATTGCTGACCGCGTTGATCGAGATCCAATGACTGTTAGCAGAATATGGAATCGGTGGCTTCAGGAGGGTAATACGGAACGCCGTGCTCGATTCCAACGCCCTCGTATCACTAGCAGTCGAGGTGACAGCCATCTTATCCGCATTTCTGTAACGGATCGTGCAGCCAAGTCTCGATCCCTGAGCCAACAGATGGGGACGTTTGCAAGACAATAACCATCTGCACGAACAGTTCGACGACGTTTGCATCAGCATGGACTATCAGCTCAGAGACCATGGCTGCGGTTACCCTTGACGCTGCATCACAGACAGGAGCGCCTGTGATGGTGTACTCAACGACGAAACTGGGTGCACGAACGGCAAAACGTCATTTCTTCGGATGAATCCAGGTTCTGTTTGCAGCATCATGATGGCCGCATCCGTGTTTGACGACGTCGCGGTGAACGCACTTACGAAGCGTGTATTCGTTATCGCCATACTGGCGTATCTGGCAACGGCCTTGCCGCAGTGGATACTCCAGTTCCCGTGAGATCGCCGAAGTTAAGCGCTGTCGGGCGTGGCTGGCAGTTCGATGGGTGACCATCCAGCTGCCATGTGCTGTTGCCTTTTTAGGGGTGCACTCAGCCTCGTGATGCCAATTGAGGACCTACTCGACCGAATAGTAGCGGCTCCGGTCAAAGAAAACCATCATAACGACCGGGAGAGTGGTGTGCTGACCACACGCCCTCCTATCAGCATTCTCAACTAAGGATGACACGGCGGTCGGATTGTCTCGATGGACCACTTGTGGCCAGAAGACGGAGTGCATGCTTCTTGCATACTGGCGTATCACCTGGCGTGATGGTATGGGGTACCATTGATTACACGTCTCGGTCACCTGTTGTGCGCATTGACGGTACTTTGAACAGCGGACGTTACATTTAAGATGTGTTACGGTCCGTGGCTCTACCCTTCATTTGATCCTTGTGAAACCCTACATTTCAGCACGATAATTCACCTCCACATGTTGCAGGTCCTGTACTGGCCTTTCTGGGCACAGAAAATGTTCGACTGCAGCCCTGGCCAGCACATTCTCCATATCTCGCACCAACTGAAAACGTCTGGTCAATGGTGGCTGAGCAATTGGCTCGTTACAATACGCCAGTCACTACTCTTGATGAACTGTAGTATCGTGTTGAGGCTGCATGGGCAGCTGTACCTACACACCATCCAAGCTCTGTTTGACTCAATGCCCAGGCGTATCAAGGCCGTTATGACGGCCAGAGGTGGTTGTTGTGGGTACTGATTTCTCAGGACCTGTGCACCCAATCTGCGTGAAAATATAATTACATGCCAGATATAGTGTAATATATTTGTCCAATGGACATCCGTTTATCATCTGCATTTATTCTTGTTGTAGCAATTTTAATGGCAAGTGGTGTATTATACATAGACTTAACATTATGCATGTCAACCTCCATCAATAAGCAAAGGACGTTGTGTTGCACCACCTGCAGATGTTCAATATACAAGCTAAGTATTCACAATACCTTTACTTTAGAGTCATGTCTTTTTTTATGCTTCAGTTGCCGTGCACCTTTCTGAACAGAACGTATTTCGTACGTGTGCCTACCATTCTAAACATCGTTTGGCTTCGACGCTAAGTGCCATGACAGGAAGAGTATCAACACTTCACGTAAGCGGTACACCATTTCTATGTAACCGCACTACTGTAGCCCAGTATCATAACCTATAGCGCTCACGTTATACAGATTTTCGCTTCAAGCTGTTCCATTCCGCTGTTCAGGCACTTGCGTGTGAACCATCCTTTATAACAATAAATGTCTTTAGTTGTGGTGTGGATAGCAAAAGTAACCAAAGACACTACCATTCCTTTGTCTTCCTTCCTTCTAGCGTTACTACCGTCGGTAATTTATTTTGCAATTAAAAGTTGGATTTTGCCACCTCCACACTGCGACAAATGAATTATAAATATTTATTTTTCTGCACAGATATTTTATCCAACCTCTGCAGACACTTTCTTCCCACCTACCGTAATAGTTAGGTATTATCGTAGCCATGGGTTCTCTCTCCCTCCACTCTCTCTAAAAATACTGTTTCATACGTCAAGCACACTTAGACGACGTTCTTTTTTACCTTTCGCGTGGTTAGACCATTTATCGTCCAGGATTTATCGTTGACCTCTTTGTTGAAGACACGTGATTCTCTGTTTCTGTATCAGCATACGATGTCGATAAAGCAAGCGTTTTGATATCGCGAAGAAGCGTGCACTCTCACTGACGAATCGCACTTTTGAAGGCAATCGATCACCCGCTATGGCTGATCGGCTGAGATGATGTAGCTCTTTCGCCTCTTGCATCTATCACTGTTCCACCGGCGAGAAGTGCAAGGACTGTGAGATACTCAAGGAATTTCAGTTTTCAGTCGTGCAGTCGGTCACGGGTGTACTCCGATTACACATCCACGAAGCTACACCGAAACATTACATCAGTGGCCATGCTTGTTACGCTGTACGTAACCACAAACTTACAAATATAGAAACTCATCGTAACGAAGTGAAGATCGAAACAATTCCCTTCGATTTGTGACGCTACGGTCGGATAACGTGGATTTGATATGCATGTAGCGTCTTGTCATCAAAACGAAAAGATGGAGAAAACCACCTATTTCCGCAAGTCAGAATTTTCTGCATATTGCTTCATGGAATTCGGTACATATTTCCTTATACGGCGGTACAAAGAAAGAGTGACGTTCGCGCAATGAACTAAACACTTGTAACAAACCGAATGTGGCGAGAGCAGTCATTGTCCACTCCCATCCGTGCTCTTCATATACATTCATTTCCACCACTGTGTTACCTCAGATAACGTGCAACTGTTTCCATTTGTACTGAAAATACAGGACATGAGGGAGGCCTTTTTTATTTTGCTTCGTTAAGGCAGAGCACTGATAGTCATATGCTGTTTGTAGTGAATTTCACGCTGAGGAAGAGTTGTTAATGCCACAGTAATTTCATAAAACAGCAGTAATGGAAAGTAGTAAGGATGTTGTTATTGAATCAGCATTAGAAGATTTGTTGCGACGTTTAAAAGCAGATGCAGGGTAACGTTAACTTGAACTCAACTAGAAAGTAGCAAATGATGCACCTTGTTTTGAGTCATTATACACTGAAGTTAGTATTGTTCTAAATATAATGTCGCTCAAGCCTGCGCACCAGTCCCCAATATCTATATGCCTCTGAGGACTACGGGACTTAACATCTGAGGTCATCAGTCCCCTAGAACTTAGAACTATTAACCTAACTAATCTAAGGACATCTCACTCATCCATGCCCGAGGCAGGATTCGAACCTGTGACCGAAGCAGTCGCACGGTTCTGGACTGAAGGGCCTAGAACCGCTCGGCCACCACGGCCTGCCTCATTCGGAAGAGCGGTCCCAGATCAAATTAGCTTGTGCGATATTCGTTTTATCGGTGTGTATTAACAGGAACAGTAAAACATTAAGAATGAACAGCACTCTAGTAGCGATTGAGCAGCATTGCGTACTTGGTGGTAACAGTGGTTAGATTTATACTGTCCCTGTTAATAAATATCGATAAAAATAGTAATATAGTAGACTTATTTTGGAATGAGCACGTAAATTTCCACTTTAAAAACCTTTTTGTTTGTAACGGGAAACAAGCCGACGCTTTCCGCTGACGGTGGACGTAAAGTGAAAGACGTGATGAGCAGCATTTGTTTGGGCTGTCTCCAGCTACACGTTGCAAAAACGAAATTGCAAATGTCTACATCGGAGATTTTAACTTCACAAAATGTATTCGTCTGATAACACTTTGCTGCCTGTGAAATGGAAAACTAAGTCTATATTCTCTTATTCCTTTATTTTTAATATTTCACTAACGCAGTTTCACAGAGTTCACCGTAAAGCACCTCTGGAGAATGGAGCATCTGTTGTCGTTCAGGCGCACAGTTGGCAACGATGTGTAATGTGCTAGATCCATATAATTCTGTTACACTACTTCACTTCTTTATTAGATACACTTGTCTTTCCCTGACTGTAGGTGTAGAACGTTAATAACATTTGCTTTATTTGATAATCCTTAAGAGTTTTCACATAAAAAATTCGAAGGCACTACTCTTTATCATGCCCTCGTAAAACCATGACGACAGTCCAGCCTGTTCTAAATACAGCACTTTCTATTCTTTCGAAATGTGGGAGTATAGAAACGAGTCAGATATTGAGGGGCAGTGTGTTTATGTTCAACAATGGACAAACACTGATGATCTCGTTTTTCACGTACACTTGGGACTCTACAGGGATGTACAGAATGTCTGTGGAACAAGAATACTGGGTGGAACGCACTTCGAGCGGCAGTGGCCAATGAAACTTCCAGTAAGGTATCGCGTATCCTGTGGTTTGAAAATAAATCCACTGCAGAGGGAAATCGATGTACTGATAAACTTGCTGAAATTTGTAGTAATTGGATGAATCGGACAGAAATTCTTCCTAAACCCTATAATCCACGAGAAAATATTGCCTTCTACGAGCAGATAGTAGCATTTAGAGGTTAGTGTCCATTCAAACAGTATATTCTGAAATGGACTTTGTCTGTCAACAAAGTTCCATACGTACAGAAAGACCAGCCCTTAACAGGAAGAAAGTCAGGAGTGAGGGTAGCTGCTGAGCTCTTTTCTGAACTGCAAGGATAGAATGTCAGATGTGTCTCTTTTGCTTCTTACAGTTAGGGACTGCTTCACTCCCGAACAGGAAATTGTTTTGAGAACTAAATGGGAAAACACGGAAAAATAAGCTAGAGGTTCCACAAAATGTGACCAATAAGGAGATTCGTAACTCTTTCTTTTACTCCACAAATGACACTGCTGTGATCACTATGTTTGTTGTACTAAACAGCACACTTCACCATGATGACCAAATCAGTTCAAAAATGGCTCTGAGCACTATGGGACTTAATTTCTGAGGCCATCAGTCTCATAGAACTTAGAACTACTTAAATCTAACTAACCTAAGTACATCACACACATCCATGCCTGAGGCAGGATTCGAACCTGCGATCGTAGCGGTCGCGCGGTTCCAGACTGTAGCGCCTAGAACCGCTTGGCCACTCCGGGCGGCACGAAGTCAGTGGCAGGGATAATAAGAAGCCAAAAATTAATGTGGATTATGATTCAACGAAAGGGGCAGTGGTCAGTTAACACGTACATGTACAGACGTTGAACAATTATATGGAGACACTGCGAGAAATGCATGTTTGAACAAAAATGCAAAGGATCTCCAAGACAGCAGCTTCCGCTATTGTATTTGGCTACGAACAGCACCCGTGCAATGACCTAAATACATTATAAGTGTCAGTCGTGGTCAGAAAAGCGTCTTGCAAAGTTGTGAGTGCATTGTGTCACAGCTAGATAAATTCCGACGTGGACAAATTGTTGCTGCTCGTAAGATAGGTGCATCCGTAACCAAGATAACCGAATTATCGGGTGTTTCAAGATATTCCGGGTCGAAGATTTATTCCGCATACAAAAAGAGCTAAGCCACAACACGGACGAAAGCGTTCTATATCTACATCTACATCCATACTCCGCAAGCCACCTGACGGTGTGTGGCGGAGGGTACCCTGAGTACCTCTATCCGTTCTCCCTTCTATTCCAGTCTCGTATTGTTCGTGGAAAGAAGGATTGTCGGTATGCTTCTGTGTGGGCTCTAATCTCTCTGATTTTATCCTCATGGTCTCTTCGCGAGATATACGTAGGAGGGAGCAATATACTGCTTGACTCTTCGGTGAAGGTATGTTCTCGAAACTTTAAGAAAAGCCCGAACCGAGCTACTGAGCGTCTCTCCACTGGAGTTTATCTAT
This sequence comes from Schistocerca gregaria, assembly GCF_023897955.1. Taxonomy (NCBI): domain Eukaryota; kingdom Metazoa; phylum Arthropoda; class Insecta; order Orthoptera; family Acrididae; genus Schistocerca; species Schistocerca gregaria. The sequence goes on along the minus strand of NC_064922.1, from coordinate 348,443,255 downwards.
CATCTCTGTAACGCTTTCGCGATTACTAAATGATCCTGTATCGAAGCGCGCTGCTCTCCGGTGGATCTTCTCTTATCTCTTCTATCAACCCTATCCGGTAAGGATCCCACACTGTTGAGCAGTATTCAAGCAGTGCGCGAACAAGCGTACTGTAACCTACTTCCATTGTTTTCGGATTGCATTTCCTTAGAATTCTTTATATGATCATTCCATTTTAAATCACTCCTAATTCGTACTCCCAGATAATTTATGGAATTAACTGCTTCCAGTTGCTAACCTGCTATTTTGTAGCTAAATGATAAGAGATCTATCTTTCTATGTATTCGCAGTACATTACACTTGTCTTCATTGAGATTCAATTGACATTCCCTGCACCATGCGTCAATTCGCTGCAGATCCTCCTGCATTTCAGTACAATTTTTCATTGTTGTAACCTCTCGATACACCACAGCATCATCTGCAAAAAGCCTCAGTAAACTTCCGATGTCATCCACCAGGTCATTTATGTATATTGTGAATAGCAACGGTCCTATGACACTCCCCTGCGGCACACCTGAAATCACTCTTACTTCGGAAGACTTCTCTCCATTGAGAATGACATGCTGCGTTCTGTTATCTAGGAACTCCTCAATCCAGTCACACAATTGGTCTGATAGTCCGTATGCTCTTACTTTGTTCATTAAACGACTGTGGGGAACTGTGTCAAACGCCTTGCGGAAGTCAAGAAACACAGCATCTACCTGTGAACCCGTGTCTATGGCCCTCTGAGTCTCGTGGACGAATAGCGCAAGCTGGGTTTCACACGACCGTCTTTTTCGAAAGCCATGCTGATTCCTACAGAGTAGTTTTCCAGTCTCCAGAAAAGTCATTATACTCTAACATAATACGTGTTGGTTGAGTGACCGTACCAGGCTGTTGTTGAAGAAGACGAGGACAAAAAATAAGAATTTCGAAAGTCACTTGAGAACTGGGTGTCGCACTCGCGAACCCTCTTAGCACCGAAGCAAGCAAGGAGTTTCAGGGTGAGCTGAAATTCCTAAACCACCCATGTGTAATAAATGCTCCTAACGGGAAAAGATGTTGCATAATCCATAAATCCTGGACTAAGGAACTATGGGAAAGGTTCATTTGATCAGATGTTTCTTGTTTCTCTTGTTGCCAAGTTGTGCCCCACGTTACGCCGCAACACTGAAACATGGCGACGTTTGGGGATTATGTTGGCAGCCATTTCGTGGTATTCCATGGGTCCAATGGTTACTTCCAAGGTCCCTTTACTACCAAAGGTTATATGACCGTTTTTGACTGGTCAGGCCCGTACCGTGGTACAGTGTTTGTACCCCAGAGGTGATTCTGTATTCACACGATAGGGACCCTGTTAGCACACTTTGTGTCGTCCAGGACTGCTTTTGTCAGTAAGATGATGAGCTGTCACACCTCCGCTGGCTACCACGGTCTCCAAATCTCAGTATTAATGAGTTGTTATGGTCTACTTTGAGGAAAAGATGGTGTAATTGTTATTCACCTCCATCATCGTTACCTGAAATTGTCACTGTTTTGTGCAAATAATGACACAAAGTTCCCTTGAATATCATATAGGAACTTTATTTATCCATTCCGAGGCACCTGGAAACTATCTTGAATGCCAACTGATTTCCTTCATTGTACTGTACATGGTAGTGTGTTGTGTGTTTGGTATTTCCATATTTTGTATATCCCCCAGAACAGCTAACATGCACCTATCAGATCAGTCAGTCACTGAAGGTGACCTCTCTATGACGGCTGGAAAAGAACGCCCAGAATCCATGTTTATGGCACTTAAGTCTCTACTCTTAGAAAACTCTACGTTGGAGGGTGGAATCCATGGCGCTGCCAACGTGACGAGAACTGTTGCTAAATCCATGAAAAGTGGGGAAAAGCACACACATCTTACCTCCTGTTGCAACTGGCGAGCATTGTTGCCAAATACATGGAAAGCAGGGAAAAGCAAACGTAAATTCCCTCCTTTTACATACAAGTAATGTATATTTAAACACAAAGTTAGTACTGGGTCGAAATGGTGTCTCCATGACCCGTCAACCTTATGCGCCAAAAATACTGTGCAGAAAGACGTATTACTATTGATTAAACCAAATTTTTAGAACAAATACAACGGACTCTCTCACACTAGATCGGTTGGGCCAAGGCGTCTGGCTCTTTGAAGCAAAAATCTAGGGTTTAATAATTTTCTGGAGCCGTGGGATGTTCGTAACGTTCTCTAATCACAAGGGGCGCGGGTGCCTACTTGGCATTCAATAGCTGTGGAACAGGTCACTTTCTTACTTACATGAAACTGCCCCTATTTCAGAGGAGGCTCTCTTGACCTTATGAGATTCACAGATTGCCCTCTGCCTCCAAAATATGGCACAGAAATGAAGCAAGCCCAAATCTACCATTCCGAACACACCAGAACAGTATCCTAACTACGATAAATTTATACTGCATAGCGATTTGTGATAGTAACATAACACTGTGACAATATCATCAAATTTTCTCCGTATGAGAAAAGAAAAAGAAATGGTTGGAAGTCTCGACAAGAGAATATGGAATGCGAGGTAAAATTTGACAGCCCAAATAAGCACCGTGTGTGAGAGTGTCCTGCTCGAATTGAACAAGGACGTTTTGAGGAAAAAATATTCGTGCAGACAGATATCCACAATCCTGTTTCGACAGCCGTCAGTAACATCAGGAGGTTTCGGTAGTATACACTCTTACGGACATAACCTGTTAATAGTGACATATCCAGCTCAAGCATACGGTGAATGGTAACTTGCTAGTGAAGGATATTGCGTGCAACATAGGCACTCTAGCAAACAGAGTAGTTCAAGACATACCTTCATGGCTTGTAAGAAAGAAGTCCCAGTAAGATAGAGTTGTTTCGGTTTCTAAGCCACAAGTCACTTAAAACTAACTTTAAGAGTACACAGACGTATCATATGGTTAGTGACCCTGAACAGTCCAATTTTTCTCGACATGCAGATAGAAGGTAATCTGGCATGGAAAACCCATGTTCTAGATATTGTGCGAAAACTGAATGTTGCTACATTTACCAGAGTACTAGCAGATCCATCTGGAGTAAGTGATAGTCCAACATGAAAATTTCGCCACTTCGCTCATTTTTAGCCGCTATTATATTCTGGGTTAACTCTTTCCTTTGGAGAAGAGTATATTTGCCTCAGAAAGCACTGCGTGGTATAAGTTTGCGAAACTCCTGTCGAGCCTCTTATTGTTAAGAATATGGCCTTGTATGGAAAAATTAGCAGCTCACAATCAGTGAACATCACACAGAAATCCACGCTGCATTTGGATCAGACCTCCTTGACTCTTGGCAGAAAGGCAAATAGTATTCCACAGCATATAACTTCAATAAGCTACCGCAAGATCTGAAAACTCTCAGCAGTAATCCTCACCCTTTTAGGCCTAATCTGAAGACTTTCCTCATGGCTCACTCCTGTTTCATACACAAAATTTAAGCAAATTTCTTTGTTAGTTATTAGATTATCTACACTATTATAAAGTGAATGTTTGACGTGGTTACCAAAAACATCGAATAGTTCCTGACCCAGTTTTCCACAATGCTGTAATAAACGTACGGACGGATTTGGTGTTCATTTAAGTGAAGACAATGAAACTCTGAGATATTCGAAAACTACACATTGGACTGAAAATAGTAAGAATTGTAATTTGTTTGTCTCTGTTCTGCGTCTGTATGATAGGTGAGCTTCGATTGCAATGTGCTGTCTGTTCTGATACGTCGTAGTTCGCTACATAGCCACGGTGGCGCATCGAATAGTGCCACGTTCAGTATGTCGGAGGAATACAACGTTGCGAACGGGGTTTCCAATTAGAAGTTGCGCAATACTTGCCTGTCTTACCCCCGTAGCATGGAGGTAAGGTCCCACGTGCTGTTGGATATTCAAGGGCCGTTGAGTGGCACGTCGAGAACAAGGTTTGTGTACTCATTTTTATTCCTCCGGTTACAGCACCATCTGTGGCAAAACGAAGAAAATGCTTCAGACAAAACGTGTGTAGATTTTGCCGTAGAATCGTAACCTGCAATAAAATACGGGGGTTCCTATCGAATATCTTAAAGTTGCCCATCACCACACGCGCACGTGGTGGTGGTGGTGGTGGTGGTGGTGGTGGTGGCGGCGGCGGAGAATAAGGAATTATAGCTTTTTTTTAGCCGATGTGTAGTTTTCGAGATATATTATTGTCTTCAGTTAAAACTATACACCATGTATATAATAGTGGAAAGTAGATAAAGAGACGGTACCTTGGAAAGTAATATTCAATATCTGCAGTATACATTTAACGACTTAACTATGAAAGTGCATACATTATGAAGGTATACGTAAGACAGTAAGACAGAAACAGCCATAACGGAATTACACAGTTTATTTCATAACAGGAGTAACAAAATATCAAAATATGACGGTGTATTTCTTGGATGAAAATTGGTATTAAAACGCTCACTGTCCTGTTATATTATTCCATTGTAAGTACCTTGCACAATCTCCGTTCTTTCCAGTTAAATCAAAACTTGATTTTGTCAGGGTTTTTAGTTCTTGCAGTAAAATTGTCGCCCACTTCTCTCGTAACGCTGTTTTCAGCTCACATATAGCCCCAAACTGCCTTCCATTGCGATAAACATGCCTTGCAGGTATTACCCTCGCTGACTAGGACAAGAGAGGGATGTCTTTATCTTCAAACCCTATTTTTCTGGGTACAGGCTTACCTTATTGAAACTTTAGAATGTAATTCCGTATACATTATTATCGATTCAGTCTCTAGCGTCTCAGTGTATATACCTGAGTTCATTCTAGTGTTCAGCCAAGGTGTGGTTTACCTTTACTACAGAATACTGCCCAAATAATGACACTTCCACCAAAATTCCTCCTCATTCTTACCTGCTGCTCTGTTCTCAAATCATGCCAACAATTCTAAAACGAATACGGCCTATCTAAAATTTCTTCTTATCACTGATCTCGTTATGAAGGCCAAGACATTTAATTTTTCACCAAACTCAAATCTAGCCTGTTCATGTTTGAGTGTTAGAGCACGTTACTGCAGTCGTTTCTTCAATGCAAGAGGTTTTCATTTAATAGAATTTGTCGTACACATCTGGCTGTTTCTGGCAACTGTAAACCAGCGACTAGTTGAGAAGAATAACGGTTTGTGGCCCTTCGCTTTGCGCTGAAGTAACCGTTTAGATGCCTCAGATAATTTTCTACCTTTCCCTTATATTCCGTTCTGTCCATATAGTGCGCCGAATCTAACGAAATTATAAATCACTATAGCTGAACGGCTCAACTTCTTGGCGAATTGACGAACAGAGAGTCCTTTTCTCCTACGCACCATTTTTTCTTTTTCGTCAGATGATAATTGTATCCCGCACGGCTATGTCGCAATCGTCGTTTTATGTACACAAAACGTCATGTCACCAATGGTGTCTGTTTACTGTAAACAGGAAACGCAGACACACACACAATAACGCCGCACAGAGCTGAATGCCTTCATACCGAGTTCTATCCTCTACCACCTGGATCAATGTCTTGCTATATTCTGTATTGATGACGTCAAACGCGATACCATTTGACTGCATTTGTCAGTACACATAGCATGTACACTGAGAGCAACTATTCCAAGCGATCAACATTAATCTTCCTACAAATATTTATGTCTTTATAATGATTTCCCCTTCTGGGTGTTAAATAAAGGAAAAACGTTGTTAGGAAAAAACTTCGAAAAATGCTTGACCGATTTACTTAACGTTTTTACACAATAGTCTAATAAACATTCAGAGAGCTACATATTTTTTCAATGATAGTGTACAGATTTTCCGTTTAAACCATCTGTGAGAAATAAAATGTTGTCCTATGCTGTGTTGCGAAAATATGCGGTTTTATTCTCTTAGTCGCAGTTAGATTTCACTACAACAGTGCATTTGATTATTAGGTAAAAATATTTTTCTCCTGAACAAAAAATGTGTGCAAAACTACATACTGTTTAGTTTTATTCCTCGCAATCTGTGTTAACAGGGAAGTTATTTTTGTGGATTGTCGGATTATGATTACAATACTACTCTGGAATCTTAATCGTCCGAAACTTTGTAATTCAAACCGTTTGAGGATTAAAACTATGTGAAAAGCTGTCATTGAAATTATTATTCTCACAGAACCAGCTGCAGAAGAGCTCTATCATATTCCGTATCCCAGTGATCCCAACCAGTTTACCCATTTTCAGCGACTTTAATTCCCGATCAAGGTCTTGTTGGTTTAGTAATAAATAATACTCAAAGAGGGCAGGAATTGGAGAGGAGAAGAAGGAGATAGAATCAGGGGGCGCAGGAGGTGAAATAAAGTTAGGGGCAGGAGGAGATGGACTGTGATAGAGGCCAGAAGAAGAAGGGCAGAAAGAGAGTGAGGAGAAGGACGTTACGACGTACACCCAACTCCTATACATTTTAGGAATTGCGAAGTACTGCCGGGTTCACTGGTTCACTAGTGCTAATATAGAGGGTGATTGTTATCAACGTTTAAGAAACCTCGGAGCGATGTAGATGATACTGAGGAAAGTAATTTAGAAGAAGGCACACGGGGCCGAAATTGTCGGGGAATACTACAAAAGTGGATGACAAATGCTGAACGTGTAACGTCACCAAATGACGCACGTGAGCCCGTGGTCCCAACCCAAATATTCACGTCGGTTTGGCTATCGGCCAAGCCCGCGACTTGAGCGCGTGGGGCTCAGGGTTTGAATCTTGCGTATGGCAGACAGCATTTCTCAGCATTGCCTTAGACACTTATGTGTTTACGTTGAGGTAAGATTCACACTGTCTCACTGCAAAGTACAATACAACTAAATCTTAGTGTATTGCCTCACAAGTAAATGATCATACACTTCTAAACTGCATCGCTGCAAATGAGGAACAGACAAGAAGAAAGAAACAAAAAATAAGAACAGCTTGTGCAAGGACAATTCTCTTTTAACTTCTATATTTACAACAGAAAGCGTTTACAAAGGTTCAGAAAAAGGGTATCGGAGCAGCCCCCTACCGGCGAGGGTGCTGGCCGGAGTGGCTGAGCGGTTCTAGGCGCTACAGTCTGGAACCGCGCGACCGCTACGGTCGCAGGTTCGCATCCTGCCATGGCATGGATGTGTGTGATGTCCTTAGGTTAGTTAGATTTAAGTAGTTCTACATTCTAGGGGACTGATGACCTCAGAATATGAGTCTCATAGTGCTCAGAGCCTTTAGAACCATTAAAGCCGGCAAGGGAAGAATCGACGAGCGCAAGCGCTGCACATATGGCGAGGTACGTCACGTGGAGACGCCACATGCTCAACATTTGTTACCCACTTTTAGGGTATTTTCCGGCGTTTGCGGCCCCATGTGTCTTACATTAAGTTATATGTCTCAGCGTCATCTATGTCACTTCGAGGGTTTTTAAACGTTAATAATGATCGCCCCCGGATATGTAACAGCATGTCGTCCATATAGTATTAGGGTGAAATTTATTTTATTTATTATTAACTTTCTGGTGTCAGTTTCATGTAGAGACTCGTTCCCTGACCATGGTGATTCGATCCCAAAATTCGTCCTCCGTCAGTAGTCGTTTAAAAGAAAAGTAACTACATTTTCGTTGGTTAATAGATATGGAATTTTATAATAAAAGTAACGAATGCTAGAAGCGAGATTCGAAATGGCGACATTACGGTTACGAAAGTCGTACGTTATATACTCAGCTATCGACGAATGCAATAAGGGAGGTTTACTACCTTTGCCCGAAAAAAGCATGTTCTTTGAGATATCAATGTCAAATTTGGTCAAAATGCTTGTTGATATTTCCTCTACAAACTGGAATTTTTTCGACCTCAAATGTTGAAGAGCAAAGGCGAAATTGTCGTCGGAACGAAACAAAATTTCGATGTAGACCTCCACGCGCGATATGTCACAGATCAGCCGGGTCGTCTGAAATCAAAATTTAGTTTGATCTTAGCAAAATGTATAAGATTCTTTAAGAGTTGTACCTCGCTTAAGTTATTTGGAGCATTTGAAACAAAATGGCAAAAATTTTTTTTTAAAAAAATAGGATTATCCATCTATTTTTCTACTTCGTCGACCAAGTAGAAATATTTATAGTTGATGGATTGAAATAAAAGTGGCACAACTCCTAGAAAATTTAATTAGCGTCGTCAGAAACAAAGAATCATGGAAATCGGTTCAGTAGATTTGAAGTTACCATACCGCACGATAAAAAAAGGTCATTTCGAGAAAAACGCGTTTGAAGATTTGACTACATGTAAATACAGTATTATGTAACTTCAGTTCAATCTGCTATTCAGCATCCATAAACAAGTTGTTCCTCTTCCTCATAGAGGGCATTCTGCTCGATCTGGGACATCCTGCGCTGCTCCAGAGCATCTTGTACGGCTGGTGACAAGCGGTTTTCGGCCGTTTAAATCAGCTGGTCGTCAGATTGCCTGGCGAATGCGTCTAATAGAGTCCGAGGGTGACGTCCATCGTTGGTCTTCAGAATTGCTGAATACCCTTCGTTGAAGCTGTTCACTGCCAGGAGAATCGCAGTCTCCACAGTCTTCGCACCAGAATGTAAATGCTTGGGGGCTAACTTCCTAACACACGCGTTCAAACTTTCATTTGAAATTTGTGTGTTTTCTCCCAAACACCGGTATAATAACTCGTCCTCTGAAGGAAAAAAAAACTGATGCGTGAAAAAGGCCGATTTCAGGTAGGTGCATATTTTGTTCAACCGCGAATAACAAACATTTCCGTTCCGTATTCGGAAAATCCGTTTCAGAGGTTGTAGCAGCCCTTTTCCTGTTTTCGCTTTTTCGTCTAATAGGTGAAAGTTTGATTTTATTTTTTTACACGTTGACTGTCATTGAAGGGTTTTACTTTTATTTGATATTGTCCCGGCTAAGCATCAGTTCGATTACTTTTCAAACCCATTGTTAAACGTGGGTCACTACACGTATAGTCTTCCCAACTGTGAGAGAAAAAATCTTTAGTAGCTTTACTACCAATGTTTACAGACGACGATACTTCAAACTTTCGTTCAATTGTTTTAGTTACGAATCGCTAGTTTGTTCTTGGCATAGATCACGTAACCTTAACGCTTATTAATCTAAGTTAAATTAATGTTCAAGACTTGTATTATGTTTTAAATTAACAACGTCAGTTTATTGACAAGAATTATTAATAAATAGGTTCACTCACATGATCTCATTCAAAGACGTTCTTTAATTAGATGTCTAAGTAGGATTCCCGCAAGCATCAGAGATGTTATATAATATCCTGTCACTTTCGCTACATAAATTATTCCTATTTAATATCCACAAAGTATCGTTAACTATGGTCACTAGTGGCGTGAAGTTAATGTTTCCCACTATCATAATTCAAAGACCGATTCCGGTTAAAATTCTCAATTCAGTAAAACGTTTAAATATTCAAACGAATTGACATTAAAGCCAAAGAGATTAATATTCACCTTCCCGTTTACCTAATGTGATAAGTGTCCAAATTAAAGTCTTGATTTGACAATCTTCAAAACCAATCTCGTCACCATCTATTCTTGATTTAATAAAGTCCCATTTGTTGTTCTCTAAAGCTGTACGTCCTAAATAACTTCCGAACTAGGACAGACTACAGACTTGAATACCGTAATTACAACGTATGCCTATTTATACTGTAATAAACACTATCTTTGGTGTCCCAGACCTACGTTCTATGACAATAATATTGATTTTCTTACGTATTGGATAACTAATATTTTGATATTTTCTACTGTTTATCCCGCTTCCCATGTTTCCAAAAATTTATAATTAAATTTTCCTTTTCTTAGCTTTTGCTTTATGTTCTAGATATTTCCCTCTATTTGTTTTTTATTTATTTTTCGTAATTACTATTTGTGGAGGGACTTTGGCCATTTGGTAAATTGACATTTTAAGGACATGGGAGCTAATTTCGGGGCTATTTCTGTTTTTTCAACACCGAGAGGCGCTGTAGGTATAACAGGGTGGACTCTAAACACTTTTATGGATCCAAAAATTCAGTTTAAAAAATCGATTTTTCGAACCAAAAATAGTAAATCTTCCATCTTAATATTACAAGATTGTTTCGTATTTATGAGAGCTAGGATTGTTTTTTTTTTTTCTTTTTTAAAGCGTCATACTGCTTTAGCAGATCGATGTCCGGGCACTCGGGCACTGACCTCCCAGTCGTATAATATATGAAGACAGTCGAGTGGTGGACCAGCCTGCTAGGTCCCCATGTTACCGTAGCAACGACCTGGCAACCGTGCTTTGCCGGTCTTGGCAGGACGTGAGGGTGGGAGCCCACTGTTTCTCTGCTGCCAAATGCCGCACTGCTTGGCCGTCTGCGGCCGTCGGCTGCAGGCTGCCGGCCGCTGTTTTGCGAGTTCTCTACTCGACGACTGCAATCTGTCCGCGAGGACAGCTGCACAAAGCAGACCGCGGCCACGACCAGAACCCAGCCCGCCAGAGTTATACACAGTTTTGCGACAGCCCATGCCACGGCCGTACGCTAGACTTGACGGAGATCTACATTTCTATCTACACTACTGGCCATTAAAATTGCTACATCACGCAGATGACGCGAAATTTAACCGACAGGAAGAAGATGCTGTGATATGCAAATGATTAGCTACTCGGAGCATTCACGCAAGGTTGGCGCCGGTGGCGACACGTACAACGTGCTGACATGAGGAAAGTTTCCAACGGAAGAAGATGCTGTGATATGCAAATGATTAGCTTTTCAGAGCATTCATACAGGGTTGGCGTCGGTGGGGACACCTGAAACGTGCTGACATCAGGAAAGTTTCCAACCGATTTCTCATACACGAACACCAGTTGACCGGCGTTACCTGGTGAAACGTTGTTCTGATTCCTCGAGTAAGGAGGAGAAATGCGTACCATCACGTTTCCGACTTTGATAAATGTCAGATTGTAGCCTATCGCCACTGCAGTTTATCGTATCGCGACATTGCTGCTCGCTTTGGTTGAGATCCAATGGCTGTTAGCAGAATATGGAATGGATGGGTTCAGGAGGACAATACGGAACGCCGTGCTGGATCCCAACGGCCTCGTATCACTAGCAGTCGAGACGACAGGCATCTTATCGGCATGCCTGTAATGGATCGTGCAGCCACGCTACTGTAGTCGTCGGAAGGGTCCAGGCCCGAGGGAATTCCATGGATGATCTCGTCATTCTGGAAACAAAATGGATCAAATTAAGTATGCGTCTACTCTTGATCATGTCAGTACATACATGCAGTTCTTTCTTCGTGGGCGTGATTGCGTCTCCAAATAGGGCGATGCAAAATATTGGACAGCTCGCAGTGAGTGTGCGTGGTTTGAAGAGTACCAGGATGAGTTTTGAATAAAACGTTCTCGGTTTTCAGGCCGCGTCAGTTCGAAGAAAATCCTCGAGCTTTAGATAACCATCTCCGCCACCGTCGTCAGGAGTTCACTGACTGACTGCCGGGGCAGTTACGGTTTCTCGTTTATATAGGCATGATGACATCATCAGAAGCCAATCAGATCGATCCAATGTGGCGCACGCGTAAGTCGACCCGGGCAGCTAGCGGAGCTGTTGCCCGTGTCAGCACTGGTGACGTCAGGTGGCGCCAGGGGCAGGCGGCACATTTGAAACTGCCGCTCCCGCGTCGCGCATCTGTGTCTGCGTTCTTTCGATTTCCAACGCCAGTTACCATGCCCTACTGAGTGTGTATCCCTGGTATCTGTTGGAATTGTTGTTGTTTAAACGAATCTCGGCCGCTTCCTTTATAACGGAGTCCCAATACGCAGTTGCATAAGCCTACACTTTTGTACTTACGAACTGTATTTTATGTCCATTTTTGAGGTAATGTTCCGCTATGGCCGACTTGACAAGCTCCCTTTGTTTTATATGGCGCTTTTTCTCGGTACAAAGCTCCCCAACCGTGCGAAATGTATGTCCGATATACATGCTGCCACATCCACAGGGTACAACCATACACGCCGGACACTCGAAGAGCAATCGCAACAGGGCGCAACATATCTCGAATCTTGGGTGCGGGCCGGAGTACGGGTCTTAGCCCATATTTCTGCAGCAGACGTCCTAACTTGCTGCTAGTTGCTCCACGCTATGGCAGGAATACAGTCCGTTTGGCCTCTTCCACTGATTCACCATGTGTCTTTCGTCGGCGGGCCCTGAAAGCGTTTGCGATGTCTCTTGTGCTGTATCCTGCAGGGCATGGTGGCGGGCGTTGGACATCGAAAGACAGCAGAGACAGATGCGCGACGCGGGAGCGGCAGTTTCAAACGTGGCGCCTGCCCCAGGCGTCACCTGTGCTGCCACGGGCAACAGCTCCTCTAGCTGCCTGGGCCGCCCTACGCGCGCGCGACACATTGGGTCTATCTGATTGGCTGATGATGATGTCATCATGCCTATATAAGCGAGAAACCGTAGCAGACCCGGTGACCGCCGCCTTGATCCCCATCACCCCCTGGTGTCGCTCTTCCTCTCCACCCCCAAATGTCAACGAATAATGGGGAACTACTACGTATACTAGAACCTGTTTGTAAATTAATTCAATAAATTTTACTCCTCTGCTCAAAAAGAATACTAACTCCACCTATACACAATTACGGCAGTCACACCACTACTTCTATGTGTGCCCATGTAGCCACTAAAATCCAAATCACTCACTCTTGGAATGTGCCAACCGCCGATTTGCACATATATACATGTATCACGAACACACTAATCACTTGGAGTGCACAAACAAAATCACTAGTTAATATGCGCAGAAACAAGCAGTGTTTTGACTGACTGTAGAGCAACATATGTACCAGTTATCAATGTCTGGTCTAGGTACAGAAATTAGTACACATCGTAGTTAAGTTTAAATCAATTCTTAAAGCCCAAGAAACCCACAGTCGTCAAGGCCCGGTATTCCACTGACTGTTACCTCATTGTTATAACCGTATGGGCCCCATTTAGCAAACTTACAACTCTGCCGTTAATTTTAACAGTTAGTTCACAATACTCCGCTGCCGTCGGCTATTGTTTCTGCGGCCCGCTCCTGCTGGTTGTGGTCTTTGCCACAGGCTCCTACTAATGTTCATGACCCCAATTCACACTATCTATGGTCTCTGGCTCTGCTAATACTGGCGGTCATTGTCACAATACATATACTAAAACGCTGTTTTTAAACAAGCACTTATAAAGAAAACCTCATGCTGTGTTGTGTATAAGTTATAAAAAGTTGTGTTAGGATGTTTGAGATGATGGAAGTGCAGGGCCGGTGCCGTAGGTGTTGTTCGTATGAGTGTCGCCTGCAAGTGATGAAAATGTACAATAATGTCAAGCTAAGAATTTCGCAGACCATGTGGTTCAGGTTTGTTGTCATATATATATATATATATATATATATATATATATATATATATATATATATATATATATATATATATATATATATATCATGAAACACACCTACTTATGACACAATAAAATGATTTCCAAGAAATGTAAAATGGCTCACTCCTCACTATCAGTACAATTGGAAATTGTATGTCAATTACTTACAGTACGCAGTTTCACACAGTCACCTTTTTCTAGTTACGACAGGTTGTAGTATTTAAACTGACTTTCCTGAGTTTAAATATTCTACAGGACCACTTATCCCATATTTTAAGCGCTTGTTGCGCCTTAGAGCGCGTTGTTTCTTTTAAAGATACTGAAATTTTAGAAGCCCACGAAATGGCGGATCAAATGACGGTCAGCAATTATCCTTTTCGCCTTCGCAGCAGGTATGCTAAATTGCTGGCAAATCTCAAATAGGCGGCAAACAGAGGTCATTATCTGATAAATGAATGAATACATGTACATGTTGCTTTACAGTGTATTAAGGAACTTAACCATGATAAATTTACCACAATACAGACTTTTAAGTCCAGATACGAACAATCGCTGTTATAAGAAATGAAACAAAATAAGCTCCATGCCACATACGAGCAACAAGTTGAAAACCATACGAGCAATAAAGATCAACAGATATTCTAATGGAGAGTGCTATTTATTTATATACACTGTTTACCATGTCAGCGATTCTTATATGTCTGCTTGCATGTACATTTCACTGATTGTCTTTAATATAATTAACATCTGACATAGTTACAAAAAAATACCACTACCTCAGAGTTGTTCATTTTTATTGTTTTAAAACATTTTTTGTTAATATGTAATGTAATTTTTTCTACACTTTAGGTACGATTTATTGAATTCACTGGCCAAGGGACGCAACGACGCCCCCTGGTATGTGGACATACCATTTGCGTGGCTATCACACAGTGCACAAGTTTATTTATTACAGTTCGTGAATGTCACACAATCACTACATGGTTCAGTTCGTTATAGCTTTCATACATTGGGATTCTGCAATTCACTTACAGTTAATGAGTTCATTGCACTCATTTTTTCCGTTTAATTATTGATTAAAGTTTCTGTAGTTTTAATTACCCTTCAGTTCATAGAGACAGGGTCCAATAACTTGAGCCATTAGTCGATGGATTCATCCATTCAGGAGCGGTGCACGGGAATGAATGGCTCAACACAAAAGCCCTGCATTGATCGACCCCACCTCCCCTTTCGCACTCCATATCCGTAAAATTGCAGGTCGACACTAGACTCCTAATGCTGATGCTACCTGATGTAAATGAGTATGCTTTAGTCCATGTGCAACTTGCACTGGAGTAAAATGCCCTTGGATATGGGGAAAATATTACAAACTTCTTTGTTTAAAATTTTCTGTCATCATCATCATCATCATCATAATTTAAGACTGATTATGACTTTCGGTGTTCAGTCTGGAGCATAGTCCCCCTTATAAAATTCCCCCATGATTCCCTGTTCAGTGCTAACATTGGTGCATCTTCTGATGTTAAACCTATTACTTCAAAATCATTCTTAACCGAATCCAGGTACCTTCTCCTTGGTCTGACCCGACTCCTCCTACCCTCTACTGCTGAACCCATGAGTCTCTAGGGTAACCTTGCTTCTCCAATGAGTGTAACATGACCCCACCATCTAAGCCTGTTCGTCCTGACTGCTACACCTATAGAGTTCATTCCCAGTTTTTCTTTGATTTCCTCATTGTGGACACCCTCCTGCCATTGTTCCCATCTTCTAGTGCCTGCAATCATACTAGCTACTTTCATATCTGTAACCTCAATCTTGTTGATAAGCTAACCTGAATCCACCCAACTTTCGCTCCCATGCAACAAATTTGGTCAAAAGATTGAACGGTGCACAGATAACTTAGTCTTGGTACTGACTTCCTTCTTGCAGAAGAGCGTAGATCTTAGCTGAGCCCTCACTGCATTAGCTTTGCTACACCTCGCTTCAAGTTCTTTCACTATGTTGCCATCCTGTGAGAATATGCATCCTAAGTACTTGAAACCGTCCACCTGATCCAACTTTGTTCCTCCTATTTGGTACTCAATCCGTTTATATCTCTTTCCCACTGACATTACTTTCGTTTTGCAGATGCTAATCTTCATACCATAGTCCTTACATTTCTGATCTAGCTCTGAAATATTACTTTCCAAACTTTCAATCGAATCTGCCATTACAACTAAGTCATCCGCATATCCAAGACTGCTTATTTTGTGTTCACATATCTTAATTTCACCCATCCAGTCTATTGTTTTCAACATATGATCCATAAATAATATGAACAACAGTGGAGACAGGTTGCAGTCTTGTCTTACCCCTGAAACTACTCTGAACCATGAACTCAATTTACCGTCAACTCTAACTGCTACCTGACTATCCATGTAAAGACCTTTAATTGCTTGCAAAAGTTTGCCTCCTATTCCATAATCTCGTAGAACAGACAAAAACTTCCTCCTAGGAACCCGGTCTCAAGCCTTTTCTAGATCTATAAAGCATAGATACCATTCCCTCTTCCACTCATAACACTTCTCCATTATTTGCCGTAAGCTAAAGATCAGATCCTGACAACCTCTAAGAGGCCTAAACCCACACTGATTTTCATCCAGTTGGTCCTCAACTAATACTCGCACTTTCCTTTCAACAATACCTGAGAAGATTTTACCCACAACACTGATTAAAGAGATACCTCTGTAGTTGTTGCAATCTTTTCTGTTTCCATGTTTAAAGATTGGTGTGATTACTGCTTTTGTCCAGTCTGATGGAACCTGTCTCGACTCCCAGGCCATTTCAATTATCCTGTGTAGCCATTTTAGACCTGACATTCCACTGTATTTGATGAGTTCCGACTTAATTTCATCCACCCCAGCTGCTTTATTGCACTGGAATCTATTGACCATTTTCTCCACTTCCTCAACTGTGATCCTATTTCCATCCTCATTCCTATCCCATTGTACATCGAAATCTGAAACATTACTGATCGTATTTTCACCTACATTGAGCAACTCTTCAAAATATTTCCTAGATCTGCCCAAGGCACCCACAGGATTCACCAGCAGTTTTCCTGACCTGTCCTAAATACTTGTCATTTCCTTCTTACCTCCCTTTCGAAGACTGCTAATTACGCTCCAGAATGGTTTTCCAGCAGCTTGACCTATAGTCTGCAACCTGTTTCCAAAGTCTTCCCAAGATTTCTTCTTGGATGCTGCAATTATCTGTTTGCCTTTGTTTCTTTCTTCAACATAACTTTCTCTGTTTACCTGAGTTCTAGTATGTAGCCATTTTTGATACGCCTTCTTTTTCCTTTTACAGGCTGCCTTGACTGTGTCATTCCACCAAGCTGTTTGCTTCATCCTACCTTTACACACTACTGTTCCAAGACATTCTTTAGCCACTTCTAGTACAGTGTCCCTGTACCTTGTTCATTCCTTTTGCAATGACTGTAATTGGCTACATTCAACTGACTGGTACCTTTCTGAGCTCACTGCTATGTACTTGTGCCTGATTTCCTTATCCTGAAGTTTCTCCACTCTTATCCTCCTACACATGGCCCTGACCTCCTGCACTTTCGGCCTCACAATACCAATTTCACTGCAGATTAAATAATTATCAGTGTCATCAAGAAATCCCCTCAATACACATGTGTCCCTCACAGCCTTCCTAAATTCCTGATCTGTTATTATATAGTCAATGATAGATCTGGTTCCCCTGCCTTCCCAAGTATACCGGTGGATGTCCTTATGTTTAAAAAAGGAGTTTATGATTACTAAGCCCATACTGGCACAAAAATCCAACAGTTGTTTCCCGTTCCTGTTGGCCTCCATATCCTCTCCAAATATACCCAAAACCTTTTCATACCCTTGTGTTCGATTCCAATCCTGGCATTAAAATCACCCATGAGCAGAACACTGTCCTTGTCCTCCTACTCTCACAATTACATCACTGAGTGCATCATAAAAACTATCCATCTTATCTTGATCTGTCCCTTCACAATGCGAATATACTGACACAATCCTAATTTTCTTGCTAGACACTGTCAAATCTATCCACATCAGTCGTTCGTTTACATACCTTATTGCAACTACACTTGGTTCCATTTCTTTCCTGATGTAAAAGCCCTACATCCCATTGTGCTATTCCTGCTTTGACTCCTGACAGGTATACCTTGTATTCTCCCACTTTCTCTTCTTTCTCTCCCCTTACCCGAATGTCGCTAACAGCTAAAACATCCAGCCCCATCGTACTTGCAGCCTCTGCCAGCTCTACCTTCTTCCCAGAGTAGCCTCCATTGATATTAATAGCTCCCCATCTCATTACCATTTGTTTGACTAGTCGTATCTTAGGAGTCCGTGGTTTGTTAGTTAGAGGTGGGACTCCGTCACCTCCAAAGGCCTTAGGCATTTTGCTCTGATTGTTGCTAGCATCATATTTAAAGTACAAAGGAAGCAGGTCGCTAGCCCTACCTACCCCGAGTGCCAATGAGTTTTACCCCTAACGGTTGAGGGACTAACCGGTGGATTTGGTAGTCTTTGCCGTATGAGCACAAAGGTGACCACGACTCAGAATATGTCCGAGATGCCCAGCCTTATTCCAAAGTAACTGGTATCCCGACTGTCAGGACCACTTACTTGGCCACTCATATTTTGCCTGTGGTTCATGAACTAGGACATGACAACAGGAACCCACACGATGAACCATAAATTTTATGTCATTATGCAAAATCAACTAAAGGCTGATCCGACGGCTGCGATGCTGACGCCGTGGCCGAAGTCTGGAAAACGATGCCTTGATTCTCGGCGTGTGTGGTGGACGACATAGCCGACAGGAACAGTAGTCAAAGCCTCGACCCCGTTGGCTGCGGTTGGCTGGTCTGCATATGATGCTGACACGTGTGATATCGTTCAGCTGGACTGTAACCACCGAGGCTGCACATCTCCAGCACCCAGGATCATGAAAACTACCAGTTACCTATTAGACGCTGTCTAAACTTGTTGTTGTTTGCTAGGAAAAGCTTGTCGCTAGTCACATTCCATATCATGTTTACTATCTATCAGTTCACTGCGTTACAAAGTTGATGTGTTTCACGTACACGCAGCTTACTCGCATTAGATAATTTTCTTGTCTGGCGGCTGCCCCTTGTTACAAAGCCTTCCGTACACTGTTTTTGACAGTCCGGCTGACCGTTTAAGTGAATATGCTTGATAGTCATCTGTAGATAACTGTCAGCAGTTCCACGCAAATTCTTTCTACTTCCGGGCGACGTCACCACTAATCACAGTGTTCTGACTGTTTTTGAGTAAGAGGCTTGTACACAAGCAAAACATAACACGGTTGGGTTTTACGAGTCTTCGGATTGTATTGACATATTAAAAAAAATTTAACACTGTCCGATCTCCACCACAAACTGTCAACATTTCAAGCTATATTCTTTCAGATAGTATAGATAGTGCCATAAACATGATTTATGGTGTAAGTCTTAGTTTCATGACACACATGAATACTGTAACATGACATCTTGTCACCATATGTTATTAACGCTGAACTCAGGAGGTCTGGTCCCTCAGACCTCGCGAAATGTTCGAACTAATACTCCAAGGCCAGTTCTGGATTAATACTACTATACTCCACAATGTTTTGTTGTTGGTTGCGTTATCGCCTTCTTTGTTCGTTACAAACACATGTTACTGACATGTGTCTCGAATGAAAAAACAGCCCACTGTTGCACTAATTATTTTTATTTTAAACCTTGACTTTGGTTTTTGCTATAATAATATAGCCTTCTTCATAAGTCATAAACTTTTAAAAATGTAAAATATCTCAGCCCAGCGGCTGCGTCAATATCAATACAGATGTAATGGCGGAGAACATATGGTGCAATATATAATTTTACTTATGATCGAAACAGGCTTAAGTCTGTTGAAGTTATTTTATTTTATTCATCTTGACGCAGCCGCAGGGCTAAGACATTTTTCATTTTTAAAGGTTTGTGACTTCTGAAGATGGCTATATTATTATAGCAGAAACCATGGTCAAGCTTTAAAATAAATATAATTAGCGCAGCTAGTGTTGTAGCCATGATGAAAATACTCGTAATTACTGATGTGTGTTGAGGTCTCCTAGACAGGGCCTCGTAAATCAAGTACCTGGTTCTTTCAGCAGAGTACAAAATGTGTTAATTGGAACGTGTCAGTTTTAACGGTCCTAAGTTTGTTTAAGTTATTAGTCGGTGGATGCAGGAAGATGTCAATGATGCGGCTGAAACAAAAAAAAAAAACAAAAAAAAAAAGATGAAAAATACGATGGCTTTACAGTAAAGAATGATCACAGTTGTGCTAGTAGAGTATCATTCAGAGGAAGAACTTCAGGACAGCTGTGATTTGGACCTTTCTGCTTCCCCAATAAAATACTTAAAGTGTTAGTTAAAATCAAATGTGATATGAGTGGTGACAAAGAAAATATACATCTCAGAATTGAATGTAAATTTTGCAGACTGTCTTTTTTACCTATCGAGAGCAATTTTTATGTGTATGTTTAAGACCTGGAACTAAGTTTTATGTGGAAGTTTACTTACTACTACATACATTACAATTTTTCAAAATGTAAAATTTAGTTCTCTAACAGTTCGTTTATGTGTTTTAATTTTATAAATAAGACACAAAAGTATACAATTTGTTGTGATGTAAAGTAAATTACTGCACGATTTATTTAGTGCAATAAAACCAACAACGAGTATATAAGCAACACTTCAATATAGTAAAAATTTATGTTATATAACTTAAAATTTTCAAATGATTTTTGCCTTAATCTCGGTTTGAAAAACATGGCTCTGAGACACCCCACCTCGTAGTAAACATTATAGAAAACTCACCTCGTGATTTAAGGATTGAATCTTACTAATCTGAACTATTTGTATTGGAAAAACGTGTAGTACATTAGTCACAGACTTTTACGTTGCGTAATGCATACATGTATGGCATCTCTATTTATCAGCCAATTCCTTAAGTACAGATTTTCAAGACGCTGACTGCTAATACTGGTTTGACTTTACAATTCGGAGTACAGAAATACATATTTACATTTAAATACATTCATTGACCTTCAGAACGTCAGTA
The DNA here is from genome assembly GCF_023897955.1 of Schistocerca gregaria. Taxonomy (NCBI): domain Eukaryota; kingdom Metazoa; phylum Arthropoda; class Insecta; order Orthoptera; family Acrididae; genus Schistocerca; species Schistocerca gregaria. Next base: position 348,422,630 of record NC_064922.1, on the reverse strand, counting down.
TACGTTCTATTAACACGTACCTATATATCCCGGAACTAAGTTTCAATAAAGGAAATTAAATAACAAGATAAGTTTGTGTATTCTGAAGGCACACACCATGCCTATACAAATATAGATTCTGCAATGCGTACCGGGCAATATTTACACACTTACACTAAGCTTATCTTTAATCAGTTTACACCAATCTCAAATATTCATATCTCTATGAAAAATTGTAAAATGGAATAAAACTCTTACGGGAACTTCACGTTAGAGCAACAACTCTTTCCTGTTCATCGCATTGCTAATCACAGTAGCTTTAAACTTAACTTCATTCTTGAAATATGGCTTTAAAGTCTGCGAATCTTTTACAAACTCACATACGAAATACACAGAAAGTAATCAGGTATTCACTTTACAAGCACCAACTTACATACTACACTAAGTAGAAAAATATAATGAACCTTGGTTTAAAAAAATGATCTAACTACTACGTACAAATTTTTTGTTAGTACTGCCCTTTGGTTTTGTTGGTCTTTCCGTCTGCTGGTAAGAAGCTACATCCATATGGTGTGGCTACGCTCTTGTATAGGCCCTCATTCAACAATTGTCATTTCCTCAGCTTGACAGACTCTGATAAATTAGCCAGCCGCGGTGGCCGAGCGGTTCTAGGCGCTACAGCCTGAAACCGCGCGACCGCTACGGTCGCAGATTCGAATCCTGCCTCGGCCATGGATGTTTGTGATGTCCTTAGGTTGGTTAGGTTTAAGTAGTTCTAAGTTATAGGGGACTGATGACCTCAGAAGTTAAGTCTCATAGTGCTCAGAGCCATTTGAACCTGATAAGTTAGCCAAAACTTGCTTTACGATTTGTTCTCTTGTCCGACTACCATTGGGTGACTGCAGTAATGACAATCCACTCCTCATTCTCTCCTTTGCACCAACAGTAGTTAGACTCGTGTGAATCCAGTCGCAATATGCAGCACTTTATTATGTAACTTCTCAAAAGAAGTTACATAGTGTCCCAGCAGGTATGTTGACTCTGTGTGTAATTCCCTCTGAATCCATTTGCGTTCTTAAATATCCATTCCATGGGTCTTGCCTCTGGATGTAAACGAGATATTAATACATGTTTGATATCAAGCTATATCAACGTTTGTCTCCACTTGTAACCAGTTAAGTGTGAATTGTCAGAAACTACTGTCCTCGGTTTGCCTACCTTGTCTTGTATTACCTTTCATCATATAAACGTGGCTGTAGAGGCCTTCAATGCAGTGCCATATATACTGCTAGTATGTGCTTAACTCAACCTCTTGATGTGGCCAAGCACCCTACTTCGTCAACTGATATAAGTTGTAGTGGTTGTTTAGGTACCACTGTGTGCAACGGGTTCCTACCTGACACTTAACGTGGTTTTGTCTTCTGGTATATCCCACATGAGTGGATTATCTTTAGCACTTTCTTTTAAGTTAACAACGTAAATGTATCTCTCTATTATATTCATACATTTGTTAATAACATCGTGTCCCCGTGTTAGATGTGTGTATCAGATGAAGCCAACAAAATTAGACTCTGGTATACATACACACCAGTTTTGTGATTCTACACTCTTTTGGTGAGAGAAGATAGAACTTTCTGTCTTGTAGACCTAAGAGGGCACGTCTGATTGTGTTTTTGTCTTATTTTATTCCAGGTGTCGTCTGCATCCTGTAGAGCAACCATATTTTCGTAAACTTGTTGGAAATGGAACTTGTTCTTTAGTCTTGAGCACCTTAACCTCAGTACACTGCTATATGAGCTCGGTTAGCTCGTCCACTCCTTGTGGTAATTGCGAAAGCGCATCGGCCACGGCATTCTCACTACCTTCCACATACATGATTTTAATCTGATACGATTACAGTGTCAAAGCACATCGCAGTAATCTGTTGTGAAGCAACTTGCATGTCAGCAAGAAGCTTAACACCTGATGAGCACGGTAGATTTTATCAGGCGTGCTATATAAGTAGAACTGAAAATTCTCGACTGCCACCACTACGGCTGGGCTCGTTGCTCCGTAACCAATCATGAAAGCTCGCAGCTAGTCATTACTCTCCTATCATATCTTTTTATCTCAAGTCCGTCTTGATCACATAGATTTCTCCACACATTATGACCCGTTTCGGCTTTTCTCCGTCTTCAGATCGTTAAAATACTCTGATATAAATAATCGTCAAGTTAAACGTTTGACGCACATGTTTAACTTGACGATGATTTATATCAGAATATTTTAACGATCTGAAGATGGAGAAAAGCCGAAACGGGTAATAAAGTGTAGGGAAATCTATGTGATCAAGACGGACTTGTGAAAGTAAAAGTGCTACAAATAAAATGACCGCGGACTCATATGCAGACGTTATGTCTTCCATTGATATTGCCAGTTATGCCAGGGAGTCAGCATCAACTCGTTACGGCTCTGGTCTTCAGCATACTCATCATGAAGACGTAGAAAGAAAGTAAATACTTGTACCGAAGAATATTGAAGTAAATAACCTCCTTCTCGTCGAAATTTGAATGATCGAATCTATGTTACGATACTAGAAATACACCACTCCACGGACTACAAATGGGGCATTGGCGGAGTAGACGTCTTCCGTCATTTGAGAAGCTAACAAATCTGAAAACCGAACGCTCAGTGTAGATACAGCGGCGGTCAGTGAAGGGAAAGCGAAAGAATATAACAATTTCTTGTCAGGCGAATTTCAACAGCAGCAGAAAATTATATAAAGTTAGCAATGGCAAGGTAGGGAGGCGACTAAATTGATTGCTCTCATCAGAATTGAAAGCAAACAACGTCAAAACAATATTATAGTTATGCAGGCCAACGACACAAAAATTAAGATATAGACAAAGTATGTCAAGATATTGAATGGGTGCTTGAGAATGTAAAGAGAGATGGTTAATAATCATAATAGACTGGAATGCAGTTGTATCGGAAGGAAAACACCACACACTTATGGGAGAATATGAGCTTAGTAGTAGAGATGACAGAGAAGAATCTGAATTCTGCATTGCGCTTCGCTATCATTTCACGTAGCTGGATACACCGTTCACAAATCGTAAGATGAGGAGGTATACGTGGAGAGCTCCCAGGGACACGAGAAGATTCCAGATAGATTATGTTTTGGTCAGCAGTTTCCGAAATCGGATAGCAGAATTTAAGTGAGCTTCTATTAAGTCGTCACGAGTTGCGGCGACTGGAGTTCTCGCGCCGCCTCGCCGGGAATCGGTGTGACGAGACGCCGAGAGCGGTCTGTTGGCAGCCGGTCCTTGCAGGCCATTTCGCGACCTCTTTGTCATCCAGCAGTCCACCTGCAAGCGTCGATGAATCGGCTCACCTTCCTGCAGCACGCCGATCGCCAACTGCCGCGTTAACTGTTCGGCCAGTATCGGTTTCAGTGCCGCTGCCATTTGTAATGTTTTGATAAAATTTAAGAAAAACTTCCTGCTGCTACTGAAACCTGTCGAATGTTGCTGAAAGACATAGCCGATGTGTTTTAGCGGTAACTGGGTCTGGTTATTGTATCGGTGCTATTTCATGCAGCAATGACAAACAACATGAAGATGCAGAAGGCAATGCAAACCATTACATTAAACACACATAACTTCTATCCTCAGGACATGTGGCCTGTAACTAAAAAAAGTGCCATGATGACCTCTCCTGCCAATTGGGTAGGGGAGGGGGTGGGGGGGGGGGGTGATTACGCGAGAAGGATTAACTAACGAAAAGATAACGTTCTAGAAGTCGTGGCGTGGAATTCTGAAGCTTGAACCTGGTAGGGAAGCTAGGAAAACGTGAAAAGGGAAACGCAAAGGCTCAGTCTAGGTAGGGGACAATGAAGTGAAATTGAAAGAAGATAAGGATTTCAGGTCAATGATTATAGAGTAATATCAACAGCAGCAGAAAATCCTATAATAGGAGTAGCATTCTTTATGAATAGGATGATAGGATAGAGAATGTACTACTGCGAACAATTCAGTTACAGGGTAATGCTAATCAGAATGGATAACTAACCAACACCGACAACGACAGTTCACGTATACATGCCGACGTCGCAAGCTGAAGACGAAGAGAGAGAGAAATTATATGGGGTTATTGAAAGGTCGCAAGCAAATTTGTTACAAAATTGACTCTGAGCATTATGGGACTTAACATATGAGGTCATCAGTCCCCTAGAACTTAGAACTACTTAAACCTAACTAACCTAAGGACATCACATACATCCATGCCCGAGGCAGGATTCGAACCTGCTACCTTAGCGGTCACGCGGTTCCAGACTGAAGCGCCTAGAACCGCTCGGCCACACCGGCCGGCCGCAAATTTGTTCTTTTGGTAAACACACACATAGTGTGAACTGCCTATGGAGTGCTAAATATTTCGTGATTTAAGGATGTGCACTCTCAAAATAATTTATCGTTGTACTTGTTGGGGCGTTCAACTCGTACATCTATACGATCAACTGATCTAAGTGAATGAAAATCAGCCTTTCGAAATTGTGTTTCATTATTAGTAGCAATATCAATTATTGTGTCAAGGATTATATTAACTATTTCTCTTACGGATGATCTTGGGATTTTAAAATGTTTGCTGTGTTTAAAGCTATAATAAATAGTTGTTCGAAACCTTGTCACACCCACGTAACCATAGCCCTTCCATTTACTAGTTTTGCTACAGTAAGGCGTACCCTAAATCAGATATAGATTCTGGTCACTATTTAATAATGATGAAGAGTAGATTGAGTAAAAAAACCAATTGGAAGAGTCAGTGTCGACAGATATGAGACAGTGACTTAAGGTGGAATGATAATATCCGTTTTGAAGTCCTCTAAGGCTGTAGATACTGCAATACTGAATAACATGGAGGCATTTCAGTTGAAGAGGAATGAATATCTCTAAGAGAGGCATTCACCGAAGTTGTACAACAAAGGTAACTGTGAAGAAACCCTAAATATCGGAAGAAGTGCTGAAATTGATCGTCGAAAGGAGGAAGTATAAGAATATTCAAAGAAAGAGAGTATTGTAGCAATAAAAATTAATTAGGAATGAAATATACAGTAAGTGTGGAAAATCTGAACAATGGTTCCACGAAAATTGTAAAGAAATCAAAAGGATTGATGCAGAATATAGAAAAGTCTAAACAATCTTCGATAAAATTAAATGAATTTACGTCAACATTAAGAACCCAAAGGTAATTTCACTGATTTCGAGCGCAGGCAAGCTATACGTAATTGTGGCAACGTCATTTTTAATTCCGTTAATGTTTTGCACGGAATTAATGTGGCCTGAAAGGTATCTTACTGTGTGATTTTATAATTCATAATACAGAGAGTGTCTCTGCAGAGTATCTATTCTAAATTTATCCTGATAATGTTTACAAGAGCTCGATAGCCTCAAGTATCGCCAAACTAAACATTTGGTGTAACGTTATAGTTATGTACCTTAAACGAGAAAATTTAAACTAGGATATATATGAAGTTCGGAATAAATATTATGGTGTAGCGTGTATAAAAAGTTATTCATTATTTTTTGCTGCTGTTGTACTGTAGTGGTATTAATAAATATCTTCTTACGTGGGAAACAAGTTGGTTCAGTCGGAGTAATTTTCATCTCTTTGATTGCTGAGTTGCTGCGAAAGCCTGTTTCTAAAATGAGTCAACAGTCATGTTGAATGAGGAATTGGTGTAATTAGCTAATGAAAGGCATCAATGACAAAAACTATTCCTTCAGATCCCATAAAAACATGATTCAGGTATCCGTAAATCTAAGTATCAAATTTTAGGGTCAATTTCTAATAAGGAAACCAAAAGGGAAATTGGAATCAGAAGGTGACTTATTTGATGAGTACATGTAATATGACTGTTGTGAAAAGAACCGGGAATATTTTGAAAACAATATATTGCAGTCAAATGGTATGTTACAATACTCCACGAATATTGTTTAATATGTGAATCTTTAAGACTCAAAGAGCCATTATTCGTAAGCAGCTGATAAGACAACGGCCAAATGCCTGTTTCCGATCTTTGCGCATAGAAAATGGCAGATACATGAGAATTCTATCATATTTTCTCCCTCCTTCCACAATTTTACACATTTTGGTACAACAGCAAAATACCTTTAATCCATAGGCCTATTTTCGCATGTACTATCCACAATGGGCACTGCTCCCCTAATGATGCTCAGATTCACAGTAAAAGGAGCTATGGAAATGAACGAAAATTATTCGTTTTTACTGGTCATGTTCACATAACGCCCATTGTTTAATGACTTAACAAAACGTCAAAATATTGTTGTCAGTTCTTTGGTTGAAAAATTTCCGCCCTACAACTTGGATTTCACATAGTATTAGCCTTTCTGTTGACAAAATACATTCTCTGCCTTCCCTTATTTCCAAGTCGTCTGAAGTCCTAGAAACAATAAGTGAGATTAACCCTAGTTTCCACCAAAAGAAAAAGCGCGCAACGTAACTCTAACTCATGTGTAGATAAAATCCTGCATCAACAAGGCAACTTTTTTTACTGAATACCGGTTTCGGATCGTTACCGATCCATCTTAAAACCAAAGTTTTGAAGTGCGTGACACTCATTACACATCGTCGTATTTTTTAGAGCTAAGTCGCCCTAGTTAAATAAAAAATCTGAAAGTGGATATCTTAGCTGTTATGTAAACTGAAACGTGAATCACTACTCAAATGTTGAATGAACCGAAACCTGTAATCAGTAAAGAAAATTTGCGATCTGGATGTGTTTTAAATTGACGTATCTGATACCTCTCCCAATTTGAACGTTAATCTAACTACCGGACATGAGACTCATCGAGGAAGGGTTGAAATTCACTGTTTCCTAGTGACTTTCTGCTACAGAGTGCTTCGAATTAATGGATGTCATGTAGTATAGTCTTCGACACGCTCAGGAAGTGTGGCCACTTAACGTTTCGCTGTTAAAACACCCGACTCTCTGTGTACCGACGACAGTACGTGTCACGGATGATGGGCTACTCAAATACTGGTCTGGCGAGTAAATACCTTGGAAGAGCACATCATGATGTGCTGCAAGATGTTCTTTACTAAAAGGCACTACGTCTGAGAGCGACGTCTAGAAATGGGACCCGTGGTAGCGTGGATGATTGTGTACCAAAGAAGAGGATTAGAAACGATTCCTGACAGAGTTATGTAACTGGCTACTTATTTTTATACAAAAGTTGTTCCCTTTCTCGCAGGAGAGTACTTCATTTATCTCGGTCTGAAAGTCATTTGAGCTTCAAGAGCATTTCCGTGAATCCTGTATTTCTTCCCTTGATGCAATATCAACAGCTGGCTCCAGAAATTAGTTCTTGAGCCATCGTATACAATACTTAGCTTATCCCATTACGTGAGGGATTTACTCTCGCCGTTCCATATTTTCAGTAATCCCTTTCGTCTTTAGCTGGTGTCTCGGCCGGGCAATTTCCCTAAGCCACTGAATACCGATAGCCACAACGGGTTGTTGAGCGCATCCGCGATAAACAGCAGTTCTTTTTTTCGTAAACTTCACTGTTAGTGCGTCATCAGCATACAGTGAATCATCTTTTGAATTTCGTAAGTATTGTTTCACTGTGGACTGATCAGTCGAAGCTAGTGTGGTAAAGTAAAAACCTTTTATTCGAAATAACGTTTATAATTTTATTGCATTTTCGTGTACCTACGGTGCCAGCATTATATTACGTCTCTAGTACATCTCTTTGTTATTATTTTGTAAAGACGAAAATAATACTGAATGCAAAAGATTAAATAGTGTGCTTCCTTTAGTATTTCACCTTAATACGCTGGCACCGTGAAATAAGTTACTCGTATGGTTAATGGACACGGAAATTTCATTATGAATGGCACTTGAACTCGATAACAGGGCAGCGCGGGAAACAGTGAGGTCTCGGGCGTCTTGAAACGGTTCGCGCGGTTCCCCCCGTCGGAGGTTCGAGTCCTCCCTCGGGCATGCGAGTGTATGTTGTCCTTAGCGCAAGTTAGTTAAAGTTAAATTAAGTAGTGTGTAAGCTTAGGGACCGCTGACATCAGCAGTTTGGTTCCATAAGACTTTACCATGAATTCCGATAGTATTAAATGGAAGAGAATGAAATTTAACAGGAGAAGAAGAGGGGAAAGGAGTGAATCATAAAACCGGTAGGTAGAATCTTCCACAGAGAACAAATTGGTCATTACAAACTCTTGGTTCAGTAATCAGTAAGAAGGTTATAAATGTCGAAGAGACCTGGAGACACCAGGATCTTTCACACAGATTATGTATAATGGTAATACAGAGATATGGAAACCTGGTTATGAGCTTGGAAACAAGACGTTTAAAGGGGACATTATGAGAGAAAAATAATTCTGACATAAAGTAGGAAGTAAAGAAGTGCTAAGAAAGACAGGGAAAGATTAAAGTATGTAGGAAACAACTGTCGGAAAATGGGGCAAGTTAATGGGACATCTGTTGAGGCATGCAGGACTAATTACCCAGGTGCAGGAAGGAATATTAGAGGGGAAACTGTAAAGAAAGATAAGTTATAGAGGAATCTGAGTATAATAGTTGCTTAGAGATGAAATTGTTGATACAAAATGTGAAATGAAAATCAATCGAAAGATTGATCAGATAATGCCAAAGAAATAAAATGAAAACCCGATTGACTGGTACTGGGGCTGTACCGTAGGAATTTTTATATTTTTTATTCGGATTACTACCATTCTTGCAATACTCTGTCAAGCTAAAATACTGTATCCTTTCTTGCCTCCATATGGTTACGCATGTCTTCCTCTATTGTGTTAGTAGAGTATTTGTCTCAACAAACAGAGGCACTTTATGCCCTATTTCCCTTTGGCAACAACTACCTGTACAGGAAAGAGCAATAATTATGATTTAACCCTGTAAGGACTCGAGCTCTGGCGAAAACAGCGGTAACGAAATTCAAATGCAGAACAGCAACGGACAGCCGTGAAAAGAGCCAATCAAACAAAATGAAAGCCAGCTAATCAGGAAATGCAAACTGCCCAAACACGCTGCTGCGTGAAAATGTAAATATACACTGGGGTGTAGATTAACGGATGAATCATTGATGGAAAATATTTGGAAATGACAGTGACGCAAGTCGGCACATTGCTGGGAAGATCGCCAATACGATCTACAACTAGAAGTACTCGGTAGTGAAACCGCGTTATAGAAAAGGAGATAGTTTTACACCTACTCCTATACGACCGGTGTTTACAAGACTGAAGGATATATATGTCATTCTCACCTTGCACGTATCTCGACCGCCTCTTTGTTTAGAAGCCAATAAGTGTAGCGCTCCGGCAACAGAACAAGAAACTCCATCCACATTAAATTACAAAACTGTTGTGGTCTACAGTCCTGAGGCTGGTTTGATGCAGCTCTCCATGCTACTCTATCCTGTGCAAGTTTCTTTATCTCCCAGTACTTACTGCAACCTACATCCTTCTGAATCTGTTTAGTGTATTCATCCCTTGGTCTCCCTCTACGATTCTTACCCTCCACGCTGCCCTCCAATGCTAAATTTCTGATCCCTTGATGCCTCAGAACATGTCGTACCAACTAGCCCCTTCCTCTTGTCAAGTTGTGCCATAAACTCCTCTTCACCCCAATTCTATTCAACACCTCCTTATTATTTATGTGATCTACCCATCTAACCTTCAGCATTCTTCTGCAGCACCACATTTCAAAAGCTTCTATTCTCTTCATGTCCAAATTATTTATCGTCCATGTTTCACTTCCATACATGGCCACATTCAATACAAATACTTTCAGAAACGACTTCCTGACACTTAAATCTGTACTCGATGTTAACAAATTTCTCTTCTTCAGAAACGCTTTCCTTGCCATTGCCAGTCTACATTTTATATCCTCTATACTTTGACCATCCTCAGTAATTTGGCTCCCCAAGCAGGACAACTGTCCGTGTTCCATGGCAAAATCGCGCTACAGCATTTTGAGGGGCATGGTAGTGAACTCATACTGACGCCTTGCCCAGTAAATGTGCCTTATATATACCTAACGGAACACTTACTAGGAGCAAACCACCATCATATAATTTGCCGGAATTTCTTGGCCGCTGCGTAGACATACAGCTCCACAAACTTCTGGAAACCTGTCAAGCTGTAGAATCAATGCCAAACAGAATTAGGCATCTATGGTCGAGGGATAGCGCCTTTTATTAGTAATCAAAAGTCCTCGGTCCCGGCTTCTATCCCCGCCACCACTTAAATTTTGATTAGTAATCAGCATTGACGGCCAAAGATACGGCATAAGAATTCACCTGCATTCTGCCAACGGTGTTGTTACAGAGGTTGGAGGAGCGGACAGAGGTTCAGTGCACTCTCTTGTCCAAGAAGTAGGAAACTGCTCCTAAAGACGAGAGAACCAGCCATTATAAACGACATGTGGATGTAGAAGGTAATGCCAACCATTACATAACATCTTGCCATAGTACATGTGACCTCTAATAGAAAAAGCGTCATGATGATACGACAAAAGATTCCGCAATAGTTCTCCATTCAGATCTCCGGGAGGGCACTGCCAAGTGAGACGTGACTGTGCGAAAAAGATTCAATAACCAACGAAAGGATAACGTTCCACGAGTCGAGGCATGGAATGTCAGGATCTTGACCCTGATAAGTGAAATGCGAAGGCTCAGTCTAGATGTTGTAGGGGTTAGTGAAGTATAATAGAGGGAAGACATTGTTTTCTGGTCAGATGAGTATAGGGTAATATCAACAGCAGCAGAAAATGGTATACCAGGAGTAGGATTCGTAATGGCTGGGTAAGTAGGACAGAGGATGTGTTACTGTAAATAGTTCAGTGAAACGGTTGTTCTGATCAGAATCGACAACAAACCAACACCGACATCGATATTTCAGGTAAACATGCCGACCTTGCAAGCTGGAGATTGACTGATAAAGAAAATCTATGAGGATATTGAAAGGGTAATACAATACCTAAAGGAAGATGAAATTCTAACAGTTCTAGAGGGCTGGAATGCAGTTGTAGGGGATGAAGAAGAAGAATGGCTTCAGGAGAATATGGGGTTGAGACAAGGTGAGAGAGGAGAAAGACTGTAATAAATTTCAGCTAGTAATAGCGAATACTCTGTTCAAGAATCATAAGAGTTATAGGTATACTTGGGAAGGGCCCCGTGAAACTGGACGATTTCAGTTAGAATACATTATGGACAGACACAGATTCCGAAATCACATACTGGATGGAAAGGCATACCCAGGAGCAGATATACACTCAGATCACAGTGTAGTAATGATGACGAATAGGGTGAAGCTTAGTAGATTAGTCAGGAAGAATCAATAGGAAAGAAGTGGGATACAGAAGTTCTAAGAAATGACAAGATACACTTGACGATCTCTGAGGATACAAATACGGCAATAAGGAACAAATGGTTCAAATGGCTCTGAGCACTATGCGACTTAACTTCTGAGGTCATCAATCGCCTAGAACGAAGAACTAATTAAACCTAACTAACATAAGGACATCACACACAGCCATACCCGAGGCATGGTCGCTCGGTTCCATATTGTAGCGCCTAGAACCGCACGGCCAATTTGGCCGACAATAAGAAACAGATCAGTAGGAAGTAAAGTTGAAGAGTAACGTACATCTCTAAAAAAAGCAGTCACAGAAGTTGGAAAGGAAAACCTACTTACAAAGAAGGTACCTGCGAAGAAATCATGGGTATGGTTCAAATGGCTCTGAGCACTATGGGACTTAACATCTGAGGTCGTCTACATCTACATACACACTCCGCAATCCACCATACTGTGCGTGGCGGTGGGTACTTCGTACCACAACTAGCATCTTCTCTCCCTGTTCCACTCCCAAACAGAACGAGGGAAAAATGACTGCCTATATGCCTCTGTACGAACCCTAATCTCTCTTACCTTATTTTTGTGGTATTTCCGCAAAATGTAAGTTGCCGGCAGTAAAATTGTACTGCAGTCAGCCTCAAATGCTGGTTCTCTAAATTTCATCAACAGCGATTCACTAAAAGAACGCCTCCTTTCCTCTACAGACTCCCACCCCAGTTTCTGAAGCATTTCCGTAACACTCGCGTGATGATCAAACCTACCAGTAACAAATCTAGCAAAAAAATGGTTCAAATGGCTCTGAGCACTATGCGACTTAACATCTGTGGTCATCAGTCGCCTAGAACTTAGAACTAATTAAACCTAACTAACCTAAGGACATCACACACATCCATGCCCGACTGTAGCAGTTTCGCGGTTCCGGACTGAGCGCCTAGAATCGCGAGACCACCGCGGCCGGCAAATCTAGCAGCCCGCCTATTAATTGCTTCTATGTCCTCCCTCAATCCGACCCAATAGGGATCCCAAACGCTCGAGCAGTACTCAAGAATAGGTTGTATTAGTGTTCTATAAGCGGTCTCCTTTACAGATGAACCACATCTTCCCAAAATTCTATCAATGAACCGAAGACGGCTATCCGCCTTCCCCACAACTGTCATTACATGCTTGTCTCACTTCATATCGTTCTGCAATGCTACGCTCAAATATTTAACCGACGTGACTGTGTCAAGCGCTACACTACTAATGGAGCATTCAAACATTAGAGGATTCATCTGCATTAATTTACATTTATCTATATTTAGAGTTAGCTGCTATTCCTCACACCAATCACAAATCCTGTCCAAGTCATCTTGTATCCTCCTACAGTCACTCAACGACGACACCTTCCCGTACACCACAGCATCATCAGCAGACAGCCGCACATTACTATCCACACTGTCCAAAAGATCATTTATGTAGATAGAAAACAACAGCGGACCTACCACACATCCCTGGGGCACTCCAGATGATACCCTCACCTCCGATGAACACTCACCATCGAGGACAACGTACTGGATTCTAATACTTAAGAAGTCTTCGAGCCACTCACACACTTGGGAACCAGTCCCATATGCTCGTACCTTAGTTAGGAGTCTGCAGTGGGGCACCGAATCAAACGCCTTGTGGAAGTCAAGGAATATGGCATCAGTCTGATACCCTTCATCCATGTTTCGCAAGATATCACGTGAAAAAAGGGCGAGTTGCGTTTCGCAGAAGCGATGCTTTCTAAAGCCGTGCTGATGCATGGACAGCAACTTCTCTGTCTCAACTAAATTCATTATATTCGAACTGAGAATATATTCGAGAATCCTGCAACTAACCGATGTTAACGACATTGGTCTGCAATTTTGAGGATCCGTTCTTCTACCCTTCTTATATACTGGCGTCACCTGCGCTTTCTTCCAGTCGCTCGGGACTTTACGTTGGGTAGGAGATTCGCGATAAATGCAAGCTGAGTAAGGAGCCATTGCAGTAGAGTACTCTCTGTAAAACCGAATTGGAATCCCATGAGGACCTGACGATTTATTTATTTTCAACCCATTCACTTGCTTCACAACCCCAGGGATGTCTATCACTATGTCCTCCATACGGGAATCTGTACGAGACTCAAACGGCGGTATGTTTGTACGATCCTCCTACGTGAAAGATTTCTCAAATGCTAAATTTAAAGTTTCAGCTTTCGTTTTCCTGTCTTCAGTTGCCAGTCCAGACTGATCAGTGAGTGACTGGATGGAAGCCTTCGACCCAGTTACCGATTTTACGCAAGAGCATAACTTTCTTGTGTTTTCATCAAGATTTTTTGCTAAGGTATGACGTTGGTAGTGGTTGAATGCTTCGCGCATCTCCCTTTTTACAGCAGCACGAATCTCTACTAACTTTTGCCTGTCCTGATTCTCCCGATCTTTCTTGTACCGCGAGTGCAACTGCCTTTGCTTCCTGAGCATTCTCCGAATTTCGCTGTTAAACCACGTTGGCTCTTTTCCGTCCGTAACCCACTTTTTCGGTACATACTTGTCCAATGCGTGATATACAATGTGTTTAAAATTAGCCCATAATCCTTCCACGTCCATCGTACCGGAAGTAAATGAAGTCGATTCATTTACTAAGTGGGATGGTAACAACTGCTAATCTGCTCTTTCTAGTAAGAATACTCTCCTAGCCTTCTTGACCGACTTTTTAACTTTCGTAACCATAGTCGTCATGACATCATCATGATCACTAATCCCTGTCTCAACACTGACACCGTCGATGAGGTCTGGTCTGTACGTGGTTAACCGATCTAAAATATTTCCATTACGCGTTAGCTGTCAATTTAGGTGCTCAAGACAGTTTTCGGATAATGTGTTCAAAAGTAATTCACACAATGGTTTGTCTGTAACACCTTTAATGAATCCATACACATCCCAGTCTATACTAGGTAGGTTGAAGTCGCCTCCGACTAATATAGCATGATGCGGGTACTTCTGCGATACATAATGTAGACTCCCTTTGAATGATTCTAGAACTGTCACGGTGATACCTGGTAGCCGGTAATAACACCCTACAATTAACTTTATTTCTCCTAGCCCTGTTAAACGTGTCCAGATAACTTAACAATCACACTCTACTTCGACCTCAGTAGAAACAATATTTTTGTCAACTGCAATGAGGACAGCACCTCCTACGGTATCTAATCTGTCATTACGATACACGTTCCAACCCTCACTAAATATTTCAGAAGTTCCTATCTCAGGGTTCAGCCAGGTCTTAGTCCCGAGAATAATTTGCGCGCCACACGCTTCCTGGAGTGCAGTAAATTCAGGAACTTTATTCCGAACACTCTGAAAATTTACTGCTAATATCTTGATAGCTGAAGTGTCAATACACTGAGCGCCCCCTGATTTCCCTGCTTTCACGTCGATTGGTGAGTGTTCATTAGGACACCTCGCACTACTGCCTAGCCTAAAAAAAACCCATGTGCACGCCACAAGTACTCTGCTACCCGAGTAGCCACTTTCTTTCTGTAGTGCACCCCTGACCTATCTAGCGGCGTCCTACAATTCCTCACCCAATAGCACAATTCTAGAAATCTGCAGCCATGACCTTCACAGAATCGACGAAGCCTCTGGTTGAGACCCTCCACTCGGCTCCAAACCAAAGGACCCCGATCCACTCTGGAACGATGCTGAAAATAGAGAGCTCTGCTTGCACCCTGCGTGCGAGACCAGCGGTCTTCACCAAATCCGCCAGCCTCCTGTACGAACTGAGGTTCGCCTCAGAACCCAAGCGACAGGCATCATTGGTGCCGACGTGAGCAACTACTTGCAGACGACTGCACCCCGTACGCTCGATAGCCTCAGGCAAGGCTGCCTCAACATCTTGGATGAGGCCCCCCGACAGACAAACCTAATGCACGTTGGATTTCTTTCCAGCCCTGTACGCTATTTCCCTAAGGGGCTCCAACACCCGCCTAACGTTGGAGCTCCCAATAACCAGCAAGCCTTTTCCCCCGTGTGCCTGCTTGGGCCCTACTGAAGGAGCGGCAACCTGCCCACGGACAGGATGAACGGGAGAGGTCAGGCGGCCACCCTCCACATCGGCCCTCCGCCTCGAGCGACGCGAACACGTTGCAGTCCACCACTCACCCTGAGGGCGGCCCCATCGCGCCGGATACACTAGAAGGTGCCTCGGCGGCTGAGTCAGCAGGCGCAGCAAGCGACACCTGGGTTGTCTCAAACAACGCGCCAGACCCTCCGCCGTCGCTGCAACTCGAGACAGCAGCCTGAAGGCGGCTGACCGTAGACAGCAGCACGCTCAGCTGCTCGCGAACCGCTCCCAGTTCCTCCTGCGCCCGCACACAGCGTGCACACACCCTATCCATCCTACTGTTAATATCTAACGGCTCCGCGAATTTATACTCTATGGCTATCAATAAGCAATATTACTCCTCTCAAATACGAGAATACGCAAGGATTTTATGTAATTAAATATGCAAGCGCACAAACACTCGGAAAGAAATTAAGAGTCAAACTACAAAACAAATATGAAAGCTAAATATGCGACTCGCTACTGCACTGCTGCGGCACTAATACTTCACCAGCGACTCCTCAAGGCTCCGTGCCCTAGAACTTAGAACTACTTAAACCTAACCAACCTAAGGACATCACATACATCCATACCGAGGCGGGATTCGAACCTGCGACCGTAGCAGTCGCAAGGTTCCGGACTGAAGAGCTTAGAACCGCTCGGCCACCGCGTCCGGTAATCATGGGTGAAAGAAGAAATATTTCAGTTGATCCATGAAAGAACGAAGTAAAAACATGGTCAGGGAAATTCAAGAACACAGAAATACAAGTCACTTAGAAATGACACGAATACGCAGGGAAGCTAACACGAAAAGGCTGCATGAAATACGTGATGAAATTGAAACAGAAATGTTTGTCGGAAGGACTGACTCGGCATATAGGAAAGTCAAAAAAACCTTCAGTGAAATTAAAAGCAAGGGTGGTAACATTAAAAGTGTAACAGAAATTTCACTGTGACGGGCAGAGGAGAGAGCGCGTAGGTGGAAAGAGTACATTGAAGGCCTCTGTGAGGGGGAAAATCTGTTTGACGTGCCAGAAGTAGAAACAGGAGTCGATTTAGAAGAGCTAGAAGATTCAGTATGAGAATCTAAATTTAGTAGAGCTTCGGATACTTAAGATGAAATAAGGCAGAAGGGATACATAATATTTTATAAGAATTTCTAAAATCATTAATTGAACTGGAAACAACACGAATGTTCACGTTGGAGTGTAGTCTGGCGACACGACATCTCACTTTCGGAAAAATATCATCCACGTAATTTCGAAGACTGCAAAAGCTGAGTAGTGGGAGAATAATCGCACTATCAGCTTAATATCTCATGCATTCAAGTTGACGAGGTGAATAATATACAAAAGAATGGAAAAGAAAATTCAAGATGTGCTACATGATGATCAGTTTGTGTTTAGTGAAGGTACCAGAGACGTAATACTGACGTTGCAGTTGATAATGGAAGCAAGACTAAAGAAAAATGAAGACACGTTTATAGAATCTGTCAACCTGGAAAAATAATGAAAGATGTTCGGAATTCTGAGGAAAATAAGGGTCCGCTATAGGGATAGAGTGGTAATGTACATTATGTACAAGAGCCAACAGGGAGTGGCAAGAGTGGACGACCAAGAATGAAGTGCTCGGATTGAAAAGAGTGTAGGACATGGATGTAGTCTTCCGCCCCTACTCTTCAATCTGTACATCGAAGAAGCAATGATGGAAATAAAGAAAGGTTCAGGAGTGTAATTACGATTCAAGGTGAAACATCAACGATATGATTCGCTGATGACATTGCTATCCTGAGTGAAAAAAAAGAAGAATTACATGATCTGCTGAACGGCATGAGCAGTCCGTTGAGTACAAAATATGAGTTAGTAAATTGAAGATAGAAGAAAATAACATGATATAGAAGAAATGAGAACAGTGAGGAACTTAACATCAGGATTGATGGTCACGAAGCATTTTAAGTTATGTAATCCTTCTACTTAGACAGCAAAATAATCATTCACGGGCCGACCAAGAACACCAAAACCAGACTAGCACTAGCAAAAAACGGCATTTCCTGTAAAGAGGAATACACACATCAGAAAACGTTTTGCATCACCTCGATTCCAAGAGTTCCGGAACCTCTACAGAAAATTGGTTTAGAGATCAAAATAAACACCATTTACGCCCTTTCTATTGCTCATAAAGACCACACATTGCATGTTCTACCACCATATAGCGAGAGCTTCAGAGTTGGTAGTCCATATTGGCAGGACACACCGGTACTTCTAATACCCAGTAGCAAAAGCACGTCCTCTAGCATTGATGCATGCCTGTATTTGTCGTGGTGTACTATACACAAGTTCACCCTGTTACTGTTGGTCAAGATTGTCCCACTCTCATCGGCGATTCGGCGTAGATCCCTCAGACAGGTTGGTCGGTCACGTTGTCCATAAACAGCTTTTTTCTATCTATCCCAGGCATGTTCGTTTGGGTTCGTGTCTGGAGAACATGATGGACACTCTAGTCGAGCGATGTAGCTATCCTGAAGGTAGTCACTCGCAAGATGTGCACAATAGGAGTGCGAACTGTCGTCCATGAAGACGAATGCCTCGCCGATATGGAAGCACTATCGGTCGGAGGATGGAATTCACGTATCGTACAGCCGTTGCGCCACCTTCCATGACCACATTTGGCGTATGTCGCCCCCACACAATGCCACCCCAAAACAGCAGGAACCTCCACCTTGTTTCACCCCCTGGACAGTGTGTCTAAGGCGTTCAGCCTGACCGGGTCGCCTCCAAACACGTCTCTGACGATTCTCTGGTTGAAGGCAGACGCGACACTCATCGATGAAGAGAACTTGATGCCAGCTCTGAGCGGTACATTCTGCATGTTGTTGGGCCCCATCTGTAACGCGCTGCATTGTGTCGTGATTGAAAAGACGGACCTCGCCATGGTCGTCGGGAGTGAAGTTATGCATCATTCAGCCTTTTGCGAACAGTTTGAGTTGTAACACGACGTCATGTGGCTACACGAAAACTATTATTCAACATGGTGACGTTGCTGTCAGGGTTCCTCCGAGCCATCCACTGCAGTAGTACCCCTTGAGCGGCCTGAGCGATGCATGTCATCAACAGTTCCTATCTCTCTATATCTCCTCCATGTTCGAACAGCATCGCTTTGTTTCACTCCGAGACACCTGGACACTTGTCTTGTTGAGAGTACTTCCTGGCACAAAGTGACAATGTAGATGCGATCGAACGGCGGTACTGACAGTCTAGGCATGGTTGAACTACAGACAACACGAGCCGTGTACTTCCTTCCTGGTGGAAGGATTGGAACTGATCGGTTGTCGGACACCCTCCGTGTAATAGACGCTGTTCGTGCTTGGGTGTTTACATTATTGGGCGGGTTTAGTGACATCTCTGAGCAGTCAAAGGGACTGTGTCTGTGATACAATATCCACAGTCAAAGTCTATTTTCTAGAGCTCTGGGAACCGGGGTGATGCAAAACTTATTTTTCAGAAAGTACGTGCAGAACTCAGCATTCTATGGTAGTGATATATGCACTGTGGAAAAATCGGAACGGAAGGAAACCGAAGCGTTTGAGATGTGGTGCTATACATGAATGTTGAAAACGGGTGGACTGATAAGGTAAGGACTGTGGAGCTTCTGCGCAGAATCGAAAAGGAAGGGGTTTCGAAAATATTGAGAAGGGGAAGGGACAGGAGGATAGGATATTTGTCAAGACATCAGGGAATGATTTTCATGGTAACAAAGGGAGGCTTAGATTGCGAAAACTGTAGATGGAGTCAGAGATTGGAGGACGTAGGTGTAAGTGCTACTCTGACATGAAGAGGTTGGCGTAGGAAAGGAATTCGTGGTGGGCAGCATTAGATGAGTCAGAAGACTGATGACTCGAAAACGTACACACTGAAGAGCCAAAGAAATTGGTACACCTGCGTAATATCGCGTGGAGACCCCGCAACCACACAGAAGTGCCGCAAAAAGACGTGTCATTAACTCCACAAATGTCTGAAGTACTGTTGAAGGGAATTGACACCATAAATCTTGCAGGGCTCTCCATAAATCCGTAAGAGTTCGAATGGATGGAGGTCTCTTCTGAGCAGCACGTTGCAAGGCATCCCAGATATGCACACTAATGTTCATGTATGGGGAGTTTGGAGGCCGGTGGAAGTGTTTAATCTCAGAAGAGTATTCCTGGAGCCATTTTGCAGCAATTCTGGGCCTGTGGGATGTCGCATTGTCCTGCTGGAATTGCTCAAGTCCGTCAGAATAAACAATAGATGCGAATGGATGCAGGTGATAAGACAGGATGCTTATGTATGTGCCACCTGTCAAAGACGTATCTAGATGTATCAGGGGCCACGTATCACTCCAACAGCACACGGCCCACACCATTAAGGCCCTCTACCAGCTCGAACAGTCCTCTGCTGACATGGATTCATAAGGCTGACTCCATACGCGCACACGTCCATCTGCTCGATACAATTTGAAACGAGACACTTCCGACCAGGCAACATGTTTCTAGTCATCAACACATAAATGTTGCTGTTGATTGCCAAGGGCGAGGCATAAAGCTTTGTGTCGTGCAGTCATCAAGGGTAACCGAGAAGGTCTTTATTTCAGGAAGCCCATGTTTATGATGTTTCGTTGAATGGTTGGCACGCTGACAGGCATTGGTGGCCGAGGACTAAAATCTGCTGCAATTTGCGGAATGGTTGCACTTTTGTCACGTTGAACGACTCTTTTCAGTCGTCTTTGGTCCCGTTCTTGCAGGATATTTTCCCGGCCGCAGTGATGTCGGAGATTTGATGTTTTACCGGATTCCTGATATTCACAGTACACTCGTGGAATGGTCGTGCGGGAAAATCCCCACACATCACTAACTCGGAGATGCTGTGTCCCATCGCTCGTGCGCCGACTATACCAGCACGTTCAAACCTGCCATTGTAGCAGCAGTAAGCGATTTAACAACTGCGCCAGACTCCCGCCTTATATAGGCGTTGCCGGCCGCAGTGTCGTATTCTTCCTATTTACATATCTCTGTATTTGAAAACGTATCCCTATACCATTTTCTTTCGTGCTTCAGCGTGTTTACCGTTATAATAGTATCTGTAGTAAGTGATGGTTCAAAAAGGTAATTTTTCTGCTTCACCTATTTCCATTCGTTTATGAAACATTGCATTATATTGTGGGTAGCTCTTCCGAATCACAAAGAGATTTTTTTGGTTCGTAATGAGCAGTTCGCGAAATATATGGTGTAATTTCTCGAATATTTTGTCGACCCCTACTCAGTAGTCTGGGAATTCTGACAGTATGTATATTCTTTCACTTCGTTTATTGTTAACAATGTAAGCATACTCCCACGAATCGGGGGTTTTTACTCAATTAATACGAGGAAGAAGTCCAATCTTCATTTTAAGGGCACCTCCTTGACCCTGTACAGTATTCTGCTGCATCGTTTTCCGTGAGCTGGATCGAGACTCACTCCCACCTGCACCTTGCAGGATCAGCCTTGTTTCTTTGTTGGGAATGTTTTGTTCTCAGTCCTTTCACTGCCGCATATATCCAGTCCGTGTAGAGTTTCGTTTGTGTTTGTACGGTCTCCTTTACGATTCGTTTAGTGGTGTTGTTTCATGTGCAGTTTTGCATTACAGTGAAGGATGTTGTGGTCTTTTAACTCAATCAGTGAATAAGAAGAAGGACCACAAATTTATGTAACTTCTGAGCAACATAATATTCTGCTAAGTGAAGTGAAAAATGCAAAACCCGTCGTCAATAAAAATAAATCTATTCGCCACAGACGTTTGGAGTGATATTGTGTTATCCGTATTGCAGCAAATGTGCCTTCTGGAAAAGAATAAATTCGCTGTTACGTTCATTTCGATGAACTGTTTAACGTAATACGGGAGACCCGCATTGCTACAAAGCACCGCGGTCGAACTCGGCTGATCATGGAACTGAATCATAAGTACAAGAACGTCGTTATTGAATCAATCTTCATTTATTTGAGGTTATGTGTACCATCTCAGAAAAAACACACCAAGAGAAACATCCAAAAGGAGAGTTTTAGTGTAACCTACTACACACAGTAAAATGATTTCATTACCCTAAATTGACTTAACCTAGAAAGTTCAGATTTGTATACTACAAACAAAATTCGTTATTCTCTATGCACTAATCTCGAAAAGGGCTGACGAAGTAGCATTTCATCTTTTGGATATTTTCACCAACTTCAGTGCCGCAATTTTTCTTCATTCTGGTATTGGTAGAGAGTTTTGTAAATCAGTCATCCAAAGTTTACTTGGTTTGTGGAATGATATGTAGTCCAGGGGTAGCCAAGGTACAGTCAGCCTCAGTCGAAAGAGCAAACCAAGATATTGAAAATTTGTCGTCAACACGGATGGTAACGACAAAAGCTTCGAAATAGTCTGAAGGGTTAAGGTTTGTGCATGCAAAAGAAGAGCTTATTATGAAGGGATCCCATAGTCACCTTATGAAGCCAAGTTTGGTGCTCCAATGAAAATGGGCGTTCCAGACACATTCATTCCAGGCCGTTTAGTA
Source organism: Schistocerca gregaria (assembly GCF_023897955.1). Lineage (NCBI taxonomy): Eukaryota > Metazoa > Arthropoda > Insecta > Orthoptera > Acrididae > Schistocerca > Schistocerca gregaria. Next base: position 348,400,595 of record NC_064922.1, on the reverse strand, counting down.
AAAAATGTAAACATCGAAGGGTATTTGGAAACAATGTTAAACACTACAATGGCTGACACACGAGAAAGGGAAGATGACGGTCAAGGAATTGAGTCCACGAACCAGATACTGGGACAGAAGGAATTCAGGTATAAAGTGCCATAGTTGCAGGTTAAGGAGCACGAGAGACCCAGGATTAAACGACAATTAACAGTGAGACACCGTCATTAACCGATGCTTGTGATGAGTCGCTAACAACATCCAACAGTGTTAATAAAATGAAGCTGTTCCAACACGCTCACAAAGGAGGTCTTTAGGTGCAACAAAAGAAAATGAAAGCAGCCTGATGTAAGAAAATTCGAAAACCTTCAATTGGACAGAATGTGAGGAGGATTAAAGTACCAGGCACACACTGATGGAAAATTAGTAACAGCAGTGATGGTAAATATTCAGAATGACGAATTTTATCATGCTAGTACCGAAGCTGCCAAATTGAAGTCATAGTACACTAGGAATCAATTTACACAAAGAAGTTTTATCAGCTTCGAAGAAGTAGGAAGAGAAGATATTAGTGTACAGGACGTGGCTACCAAACAATCTTTCATTGGAGGAAAGGGGTTCAAAAACTGCTATTGTTCAAAACAGTCATCAACTCAAAATGCTTGTGCAAATCGTCTTCCGTGTTATGTAATTAACTTCTATGATGACAGAGGGAGCTGCAGAATTTAAAAATTGCAGGGGAAGGTAGAGATTTGAAAATAATTGAGGACGTTAAGTATTTCTTTGAGATGAAGAGATTTACTCGGAAGAGAAATTCGTGGCGGGGATGCATCGAAGAGGTCAGGAGACTAATGGTAAGAATTTTTCTAATTTGATTGGTTGATGCAAAAAAAATCATTATTTCCACATTACGTCTTTTGTTCCAAAGTAGCCTGTTTGTATGAAAGAAAGGAGTAGCTATACATAAAAAGCAACCAATATCTAGCGATGCTGTCGCTAATAATCCTTCTGTTCCAATGTTATTTCGTTATTGATGATGTTTCAGTTCTTGTTATCGACACAAAATACCGTAAGAAATCGGGTTCTTCGTAGCCAAAGAATGTCGGAAATGGTTGGGGAAAAGAGATAAACTAAACCCATAAGGTAGTTTACCGGCTGTCGTTTATCCCACACTTTGTTTACAATAGATCAAGAAAGAGGGAGAATGATAGCAGCGCGATATGGAGATATCGTGAATAACACAGTTACCTATTACAGATATAGAAACGAATAATGATTCTACTGGTTCATTTTCATCAGTTAAGGATTCAATGGCCAGATGAAAACGTTGCAGCCATTCTGTTAAACATGATCTAAGTGGTAGATATCCCGAAACGCGTCAAATTCTGAGAAAGCACACACTACACCATCGGACACCCGACGATCGAAAATGTACGATATAGCTGACAGCGTCACGGTGCCCACTCTTCCCTCTCCCCCTCCCCCAACCACTCCTTGATTTTCGACTTCGACGTTTTTAGTTTTCATAGATTTTTTTGTTACGCAGCCTCATTACATATCACAAAAACTAAATATTACTGAAATTATACTATTTAAAAAAAACCTATTGTGGACTCCACATTCGGAAGTTAACTTTCTGATTACATTTATATTTCTGTTGACAGCTATATTTATGATACGGAAAGGAAAAACGGTTTGCGAGCGGTAGAATACAGTTTTGGTAAGTGGGGAATGCGTTGTAAATGTAGTCATTTTTACTTGACACAATCACAATCTACATTAGCCAAGCTCCGTGAAGAGCAATAAACTCTAGAATAGCGTTGTTAATAAATAACCAGGTCACCGTGTCATTGAATGTTACTGACGTTGTTCACTTATTTGACAAAGTTTCAGAAAAACACCCACATTTCGTCTTTCATCCATATGCGTCATTATTTTTTTTTCTTTTCACGTTGTTAACGACTTTGTCACTGGCTCTGTCTTCCTGTGTTACATCATCTGCGGGTGTTGGAAGCTCCATGCTACCGTAACAGGCATCCGTCGTTGATGCCTCTTCAGCATCAGTGCCAAAGTCAATTCCGCTACAGGTATTAACATCAACATCATTATCGTCACGTATTTTGACATCAGCCCTCTCATTTCCTTCTAACTGTTCATGTTCCTCGTACCTATCAGGGTATTCAGATTTGCATTTCCACGCAACGAAAAATGTTTCCCACATTTTTTAGCATAAAGGATGTCTTTTCTTCATTGATTAAGTTGTTTGTTTGCAACTTGTTGCACAACTTAGCTCCATCACGCCACCTATCGCGCAGAGTACTTTCTAAAATAGAAAAACAGCAAACACGGGCAGTAATGACAACTAACAACTGAAGTATTGTCAAATTGTTCTTCAATTACTGCGTAACACATTTATACACTAGCAGCTACCAAAATCTTTAGCAATCGTCCTGTAATTGAACTTACGGCTGAATGGAACGTTACACCAGAAACACTGCTGCGGACTTGCCTTTCATGTTTCCAAATTACATCAATAGTGGTACCACAGCTGTTCTGCGTTAGACGAACACCATAGTGAAAACGAATTTCTCAGCAATATTTCGACGAAGCTATTCAGAATTTCGTCAGGTTGTTTGGTTTCTATCATTAACATAGTGACTGCTATATGTTAATAACTGCTACGTGCAGCTGCGCTCGCATATCATAATTTTGTTATGATGAGTGATGGTGAGTAAGCTACTACATGTGCAATAATGTTAGCTGTCCTCAAGTGCCTGCGTGTTTGGGTAAGCATAGCCCTCTATTTATTTTCTCTGTTGGTTCATATATCGAACAGATTATATCTACTAAAACAGTTAAAATAATCACATCCCAAAATCAAATTCAAAAGGAATTTCACTCACAAAAGATACCCTTCCAATGGGATCGCCCTATCAGTAACACTGCCAAACATTCATTAGTCGTATAGAAAACACATCTTCGAAAAACCATCACAAAAAAGGATACAAAATTGTTTACTGCTACAAATATGCGGATCATACCATCCATATGTTAGATGAACCAAAGAGAGAACAGATAAAATTCATATAGGCATCAACAGTATACAAAAAAGCATTGATTTCACCCTGGAAAAAGATACACGAATTGAAATACATCTCTTGGATACATGAATAATGAGGGCAGCAATAAGCACACATTTGACATATTCAGAAAGTCAACAACCAGACCCACAATAATTGTACATACCGAGTCCAACTACCCAAAAACTCAAAAATTAATGATCCCACGACCCATGTTACACAAACACTAAGTGATATCACACTCAGCAAATAACTCTATGAAAAAGAATTACAAACAATACGACTCAAAGCAACAAACAATGATTGTAACATGCATATAGTACAAAGACTCAACAACAAAATCAAAAACCAACTACAGAAAAGTGAAAAACATAGCTGAGAACACAAGCACCATAGAACTCACAAACAATACAGACCCTTCAGTGCATTCAGAAACACAAAATAGTAGCACCCATGACAGGACCAACAGAACGAAATGGTACACCTTAACAATACAAACACAAATTAACACACAGAGTAGCAGATAGGGTAAATAAACAAGGATTAAGCATTGCTTATAGAACGGGAATCATACTCCAGTCACTTTCACAAACAATAACAGACACACCATATAAATACCAAGCAGCAGGTATATATGATTTAGAATGTCAAGAATACAAATCAGTGTATCTAGAAACGATGAGTAGGAATTTCATGTCTAGGCATTAAGAACATATAAGGAGCTGTAAGTATGAAAACAGTCATTCTATCCTGAACTTCTGATAGAACATGAGAATGAACCATCCAGCATGGAACACGACATTAAAATTATTAGATTGAATAAATGCAGCAAAAAGCTCCTGACATTACAGAAAAACTTCCATATACAAAGAGCCCTTGCACTGACAGGAAAGCAATTCATGACCAAATCAATACTGATCATGTTAGTCACTAAAATAACAAATAAAAAATGTAAGAGACAGCCAAACAAAATAATTACTTACCCAAACTTTTTCCCTCCTACCGAACCCCCCCTCCTCTCTCTCTCTCTCTCTCTCTCTCTCTCTCTCTCTCTCTCTCCCTCTCCCTCTCTCCCCCCCCCCCCCTCTTTTTCACACAGACACACATACACGTTGACAACACCACGCACTGTAAACACCCACACTTCCAACACACAAAGAAAAGAATAAGTAACGTGTAATAAATCTGGGAGAGAAAACGTTGAAATGCGCTCATCTAGAGTATGGACGCAGAGAAAACACATATGAACTAATAATATCGGAAATATTAAGTAACAAAAGGATTATTTAACCTTTCGAAACTTGTGCTGAAGATATTTTAAACAGTGATAGTGTAAGTAATACTGAACAAAAAATCTTATATGAACATAGGTCCGCAAATACTTCGTTAGGGAGGTATGGGTATTGAAAGACACTTTAATTCTGAAAAGTCGATGTGGACAACGTGATCGTATACGCCATACAGCTATACTGTAACATGGTTTTCTTGCAAACAATGCACGGGTACATGTCATGTCTACGCTTTGTAACATACCACGTATTATGGTCATGTGACGTACGTAGTACAATCACCCGTTGTTAGCGCAGTTGTGCCGTGTAAGCTGCATCGTATGTGTACTGGCGACGCATCGGTTCGCTGTGTAGCGTATGGTGTTAACTATGTTCGTACATGCGCTACTAACAATGCCACACGCCTACAGTAACGAGGAATGCGTAGGTACGGTGTATGTTTATGGCTTCTGCGACGGTAGTCCTACAGCTGCCCTACCATCTTTTATCTTCCTCTCCACTCACCCTCCCCCCTTCCCCCCCTCCCCCCGCCCATCTGCGGGGAACTTCCTTATTTTCCATCTTTTCAGTCGACTTAACTTTCAGTGTCCTACTACAGCAAAATATCTGAATCGCTTAAATTCTATTTTCCGGCTTTTCCGCAGTCCATGCTACACATCCACACAGTGCTGTGCTCCAAACGTAAATTCTCAGAAATTTCTTCTTTACGTTAAGCCATGTTTGATTATGGTAGACTTCTGTAGGCCAGGAAGATCGATTTTACTTGTGTTTATCAGTTTTTATGTCTTCCTCGTGACATCCGTTATGCATTATCTTGCGTCCCAGATCGGATGATTGCTTCACTTTCTCCGTGACCCCCAATTCAGATGTAATGTATAGAGCTAACCTCATTTCTGCTATTCCTTTGTCTGTCCTCGGTTTTCTCTCAGTCTATAGTATGTGGTAGAAGAGTTCGTTCCCTTCAGCAGATCGTGTGATTCCTTAATTGAGGATAGCAGTATCATCATTGGTTTTTTTCGTTGATATCCTTTCACCCTGAGTTTTAATCCCTCTACAGAACTTCTATTGTGTCTTTGCTTCTTCACTGTGTAGGTTGAATAGCATGGGCAAAAGATGACAATATGCACTGTCGAATGTTGTTTGTCTGTCGACAAATCGAATGCACGTGTCTTGATTTATCTCATGTCCATCGTTGCGCACAACGTCAGAACAGCCTCTCTTAATCAGTTACTTTGCCGAAACCTAATCTGATCATCATCTTCAGTTTTCTTTTCAATTCACCTGTGTATTATTCTTATTAGTAATTTCTTGAATTTCTTGCTAACTGTGCAATAGTTCTCATACTTATCAACCCTATCTATTTTCAGGACGGTGTGGAACAGTAAAGATGAAATATAACATACTACTAATTCAAAAACAAAAAAAGTATTAGCCTTGACGTTCAGTTCATTTTACTATCACATGACATTGCAAACAACAAAATTTAGTCATAAGCCTAAAACCATCCTACAATCCTTTATGGAAACTCGAATGTACTGGGATATGGAATCTTTTGTTGTTTTACTGACGTGCAATAAAACAGACTTAGTATTGATAGAATTAAAAATGTTTGGAATGTAGCTTATGGTACTGTGAATGAAATACTCATTAAGAACTAGTAATCTCAATATTGCTGCTGTTGTTATTAATATTATTATTAATAATGAGAGGTACCCACATGCCTTGCTCATACTGTGGCATCAAGCAGTCAGACCTGCAAGATGAGTGGTCTGACAAGCGAGTGGACTCATTCTTAATCATCGAGTAACATGAACTCTAGTACTAACAATTAAGTTACAAGCTATTCTCCTATTTGAATATTACGCAACGGAAACGCACATCTGACTATTAGTAGTTTACACAACTCTGACTGTTCACAACGCACTGGCAATACCACATTTTTCTTTCTTATTTAATGGCTTTGATCAACACGTAGCCATCGCTCTGAATATGAATGGCGCACACATCATAAATTCTGGATATCATGACAACATACAATTCGAAGGAAAAGGCCACCAATCTTTTTCTCTTCACTATCTTATCTATTTCTATATATACTATAACCTAAACATCATCAAGAAACTTTCCTCCAGACCGAGCGGTACAAAAGGAACATGCTACTCTCCCACGCAAACCACACATACTTAAATTACATGACATACACCACACTGCAATATGGAATACAACACAAGGAATAGTCACAACATTATAATCAAATCACTTTCAGCTTTCCCACTTCAATTAGCATTCATCCCAGTTTCACTCGACACTGCCCCACATCGCAACTTTTCTTTCCTACTATGAACTCTGGAGGATGTATGCACGTCTTCCTGTGCAATGCAAGCCAAGTGCCGCTGCTGGATAGACGGTTGACTCACCTTGCTTCTCTCTCAGAGTATTATAGTTTTGAATCAAGCGTCACACAGAAACATAACACGCAAAGTAATATTAAGAACATATTCATCACACACGCGAGTCCTCAACTGATACCATGGACGAGTACTTCTCTTTATATTTTGTCTCATACACAGATTGGGACTCACACCTTACTCACCACGTGAAAGTACTCGTCTCTAATTTCAAGTCCTGCACACGCCATTTCTTAAATATTTCCAACTTATAGTACACACACTTGTAATTCAGTTTAACTTAAGCAGTCGGAAGTATTTCATCTTATTGCTACACATGGTTTCATTGTGACCATTGGTCACTTCCGAAGATTACTATGATCCCCTTAATATTACCTGCCTGACATTTAATTCTCCCCACAAAAGTACCTGATATAGAGAAATTATTTGTCTGATTTGATCCATTATAAATGGTTTTTGAAATCCTGCGACTGTAGATACAATAGGTTTGTTTATAAATAAATAAGTCTTCTGCTAAGTATTTCAACTTGACTGGTAGCGGAAGACTTATTTATTTATAAACAAACCTAGAGAAATTATTATTCCAAACTACTCTTAAGTATTTCACATGCATACAATGTCTCTACTCTTTTGTCTTTACAGAGCACACCTAAGACAGGACTTACCAACACTAAATCCAGCGGCAGAGTGCTGAAAACATGGCCGTTCTTCAGGTCCTCTTGCACCTCTGCCGAATTGGGGAAGCACCTTGCTACCATATTGGTCGGCGACATTTCAGGCGCTCAAAGCTCCGGTTAATTTCATCTCTTTGGTTCTACCAAAGGTGACCAAAGGATCGTCTCAAAGATGATCATATATTCACATTCACTATCTGCGGTTAGCAGACGACCATACATTTATTAATTTCACAGATCTCACCAAACTGGATGTAGGGATTTGTTTTGTGGGAGTGCACATGTGGTCAATTAAATAAATAAATTTACATTGTTTCCCACACTGGTATCTGGCTTCGCTGTTTAATTGCAATTGAGTTATTATTAGAAAAAATATGTTCTACTGACAAGAATAACGAGGAATGTTGTACCTATTTTCAATGTCGGACAGTACTGTACCCTTTCAATAATAATACTTATAATACCAGATAGCCGGCCAGAGTGGCCGAGCGGTTGTAGGCGCTTCTGTCTGGAACCGCGTGACCGCTACAGTCACAGGTTCGAATCCTGCCTTGGGCATGGATGTGTGTGATGTCCTTAGGTTAGTTAGGTTTAAGTAGTTCTAAGTTCTAGGGGACTGATGACCTCAGCTGTTAAGTCCCATAGTGCTCAGAGCCATTTGAACCATTTTTGAAATACCACATACATAATGTCTTTACAGCTGTATAAACAGTAATATTTCCTGGTATTTTCCGAGATAAAGATTTCTGAGGGTGAGGGATTTGAATATACTGCAGGGGCTAAGAGTTTTGGGATGTGAGGAAGGCGTGGTAAGAGAGAAAGACACTAGGCTGAAATGGGGCAATGCGCACGTACTACGACAAAAACAAAATTACTGTTGCATTAGTGGATATGTCATTACCTGTATTGTGAAGCTGGAGTTGTTATTCATTTGTCTGATGTAAGGAGTTAGGTCAATTCCGAGTCTGATTCCTGCTACTAAAGTTATGGAGAAACCGTTTGTGTGATGGCATTTCATTCTGATAGGAACGAGTGTTTCAGCTGTGTTGTTCAGAAGAGAGTATTAAGGTCGAGGACAAATATAAGTAGCTGTCTAGGTTGATTAGAGTTCAGAGGAGACATAATACACTACTGGCCATTAAAATTGCTACACCACGAAGATGACGTCCTACAGACGCGAAATTTAACCGACAGGAAGAAGATGCTGTCATATGCAAATGATTAGCTTTTCACACAAGGTGGGTCAGGTGGCGACACCTACAAAGTCCTGACATGAGGAAAGTTTCCAACCGATTTCTCATACACAAACAGCATTTGACCGGCGTCGCCTTGTGAAACGTTGTTGGTACGCATTTCTCCAACTTAAACGAGACATCCCATCACTTTTCCGACTTTGATAAAGGTCGGATTGTAGCTTATCGCGATTGCAGTTTATCGTATCGCGACATTGCTGCTCACGTTGCTCGAAATCCAGTGACTGTTAGCAGAACATGGAATCGGTGGGTTCAAGAGGGTAATACGGAACGCCGTGCTGGACCCAACGGCATCGTATCACTAGCAGTCAAGATGACAGGCATCTTATCCGCATGGTTGTAACGGATCGTGCAGCCACGTCTCGATTCCTGAGTCACCAGATGGGGACGTTTACAAGACAACAACCATCTGAACGAACAGTTCGACGACGTTTGCAGCAGCTTGGACTATGAGCTCGAAGACCATGGCTGCGGTTACCCTTGACGCTGCATCACAGACAGGAGCGCCCGCGATGCTTTACTCAACAACAAACTTTAGTGCACGAATGGCAAAACGTCATTTTTCGGATGAATCCAGATCCTGTTTACAGCATCATGATGGTCGCATCCGTATTTGGCGACATCGCGGTGAACGCACATTGGAAGCGTGTATTCGTCATCGCCCTACTGTCGTATCACCCGGCGTGATGGTATGGGGTGCCATTGGTTACACGTCTCGGTCACTTCTTGTTCGCATTGACGTTACTTTGAACAGTGGACGTTTCATTTCAGATGTTTTACGACCCGTTGCTCTACCCTTCATGCGATCCCTGCGAAACCCTACATTTCAGCAGGATAATGCACGACCGCATGTTGCAGGTCTTGTAGTGGCCTTTTTGGATACAGAAGATGTTCGACTGCTGCTCTGGCTAGCACATTCTCCAGATCTCTCACCAATTGAAAACATCTGGTCAATGGTGGCCGAGCAACTGGCTCGTCACAATACGCCAGTCATTACTCTTGTTGAACTGTGGTATCGTGTTGAAGCTGCATGGGCAGCTGTGCCTGTACACGCCATCCAAGCTTTGTTTGACTCAATGCCCAGGCGTATCAAGGCTGTTATTATGGCCAGAGGTGGTTGTTCTGGGTACTGATTTCTCTGGATCTATGCACCCAAATTGCGTCAAAATGTAATCACCTGTCAGTTGTAGTATAATATATTTGTCCAAGTAATACCCGTTTGTTGTTTCTTCTTGGTGTAGCAATTTTAATGCCAAGTAGTGTATGTGGAAATCTCTACACTTGTCTGCGAGTGGCCAGGATATCAGGCCGCAAGATAGTGGAATATGGATAAAAAGTCGTATCTGACAGATATAGCGCACTTTGGTGAACCTATCGGCTCCCAAGCGCTGTGAACGTTCCTAAGCAGGACCTTGCAGGATAACTTTGCCTTAATCAATCACTGGAAGTTCAAGCATTTGTACAACTTTCGTTTAGAGGTCAACAGTGAATAGCTTTTCATACTTCTTTAGGACATATTTCAGGTAAGTGCTGAGCCCACGTTCAGGTTGTCATCTATTACTTCACTTAGACTTTTTGGTTATAGAGATAGATTGATATTGGTCCCATTTAGGATTAGAAAGTATGGATTTACGCTATATCGGGATAATAAACTTTCAACAACCTATTTGGATAGCTTTAACCCTATGTGGGATGTTTCAAGGCAAAAATGTTTCTTTCTTTTAGAAGTACTCTACTAGTGTCTTACGACATGGAAAGCTATTCATGAAGCGGTATGTCTGGAGTAAGGCACTTAACGGTACTGAAATGTGGAGCACTGGAAATTAATAGGAAGGACAGGAAACATTTGAATTGTGATAGTACAGAGAGGAAGGAAAAAAGACTGCAGTCTGAAAACCAGTGGACGACGAGACCTTTAGAAATGGAGCACACACTTGCACTACGGAATGAAGTTCTGTGCAACATTTGCGATGTCCAGTCTGAGCTGGTAGCCGTAATTTAACAACGAAATGTAATGCGGGTTCCGAAAGTTGCCCACAGCCTAGAAAAATAACCAAATTTCTTTAAATGTGTTTAACTTTTGTCAACAACATAATTTTTAAATAGTTTCTGATGTACAGGTAGGCTACAAAACCTGAAAATATCTTTCAACATAATCTTAGCAACGCCAGTGCATTACATCGAGTGCTGCCCTGCTTTGTAAGGCCCATATTTTTTTAACGAAAACACAAACTTCGTACATTGTTGTTATTTTTAATTCACAACATGTTTTTTGAAGTTATATTGATCTGTAAGAATGATCACGAAACTGAAAATATGAATGTGAACTTTGCGTGAAAATCACATTCACTGCTAAAACTTAAATTTTGGGGTTAACTTTTACTGAAACATTTTAAACAGTTAGAGTACCTCAAATACGAAATCACCAGAAACAATAAATGCTTTTGTTAGAATTTTTAAAATATTAAATACAAGAGTGGATTACTGTATTTTCAGAATGTGTGCAAGAAGTAACCCTCCCCCTCCCCTCTTGGTATTGCGAGGGTTAACATGTACGCATGTCTTTGGAGCTAAGGATGTGTAGCTTAATTTATCACTTCATGGTAACAGTCTGCTGTGAATAATAAAGTAAATTTTTCATTTATACACCAGCTCGGCTTAAGAACGGCTCCATTTTATAAATTACTATAAATAATCCGAAAGCACTGCAATCATACCAAATTAAGTTCGTGTGCGTCTGGGAAATACGCTCGGGTAGCTTAATATTATTTCTTCTCTGTTTTGAGATACGAAAAAACTTCCTCCGTGGTATAATATCTAAGCTGCTAACAAAATGTCAGGGATTTGTAGCTCAAAGAGAAGCCGCCAGTCTAATTACAGTATATGTAACTAATGATAGCCTGTCGCTAATTATTGGGCAACGCCACAGCGGAAGCCTTTTGGTGTACTCAACTGTCTAGCGGACAGGGCGACAGCGCTACTGGTGGCCGCCGATGGAACCACACGAGGCACGGACCTAGCCTAGCCGCTCCTGCCCTCTGGCGGAAATACGGGCACCACAGCTGACGCGTCGATTCGATGGCGCGCAAGAACGAGCACCGCAAACGAAATAACGGTGCATTTTCTATATCTTTTGCTATGATCTTTTAAAATTACAAATTAATAAAGTATTGCGTCAACCAGCTCCTCCGTAAATATAATGATCCCTCAGTGTCTAAGACTAACTTCGAAATTAATATCTGTGTAGCCTGTTCTCAAGCGTTGCAAATCAGATGTCTGTTTACTGCGATAAACTACTTGTAAAATTGGATTTGTTTGCATTATTATACTTTTTTGTTTACATACCACTGTGTTATAACTGAAAAGAACAGTACTTCTGATTAATTCGCAAAGCGCTAATGGGATGGGTTCAGTTTCGTTTTCTGTCTACTTGAGAAAAGACAATCACTCGTTTACTTCTTTTCCTCCTGTTTCTCCTGTACCATGAGTTATACTTGTTACCATGAACAGGGTGTAATGGAAAAGTTCGGCCACTCATTCAGGACCACCGAGGAACATAACATAGTAATGGTGCACGATGAGTCGACTTTTACATTGTTCCATACAGAATTGGTAGTTATCGTGTGAACATCACCACTATATCTTATATAATGGGGTGTCAATTAGTTGTCGTTTGAGGGCGTTGCTGCAGCGAATACACAGAGTAGTGCGACTCCTATAAGCGTACCGCACCGAAACGTAGGCAAGGGGTTCTTGTCGGACGAGGATATGCAGCAGGCAATTATGGACTTCTTCACACAGCAGGACACGGTGTTTTACTAAATGGCATCTTCAACCTGGTGCTTGGGTGCGATGTTTGTCTCAATACTCACGGCGATTTCGCCTGATTGACATACTGATTCTGGACTGTACAGCATTCGAAAGTAAACATTTCGATTGCCCCCTTACAACTTACATCCGTTCCGTGGCAAGGTACCAATTATTTGTAGTTGACAATGGGGTAATGTCTAAGGTGCGCTATCAAAACAGAAGTTTCTACAGCGATAAGCGAAATACAACGTTCTCTCACCAATTCATGCATGCTAAAGGCCTAAGTTACAAGAAGATAATTAGTAACAATTGTCATAAACGGCTTACATGTTCCTGTGAAGATGACGTTCCTGCGAAAATTGTTCCATTTTGCAACGTTTCTATCTTCGTATTTTCCTGTCATCGTGCCCTGTGTCCTTGGCAGGAGTCCATCCTACACTTTTCACAACCGGAACGCAATTCACGTGTTTCGTATCACACATATTTCGAACATGTAGATCGCAATATTAGTAAACTTCATTCGATATACAATCTTAATCGGCTTCAGAACATTTAAAATCCTTCATAACTGTGGTGTGTGTACTGTTAGACCTTCAGTACACACACCATCAGATTATTTGACTTGTCGCTCTAACGAAGTAGACGAGTGTCAGTAATATATCTATTGGTCTTATCGTGGCATGTTTATCTTCTGCCATTAGGTCAGACGAAAGAAATGCCAATTGCACGCTTAGAGTAGTAGATTGACGACGACCAAAATTGACAATCTGAAGTTCCTTTGGTATTGGTACGTTAATCTTATTCTCACATGTATCTCTGATACCTGACACAAGTGTCTATACATTTATCTTCAAGGCTATGTACAGGAATATGGTAATCTTATTACGTGCAGATTGAAACTTCACTATAGACTGGTACAGACAAATGTAGAACTCGTACAGAGTGGTACAGACTAAGGCAGACTGGTACAGACGAATGCAGACTGACTAATCGGAGGTGCGTACACTTGTTATAATACCTCGCGCGTTCATGTATCACTGCACGAGTGTGATCCGTGAGGAGAAAAGGGTCTACATTAGCAGCAATCTCATTGGCTACGTTATATATTAATACGCTCATCGGCGGAAGCAGAATTTTGTCCGTGTCTATGGCAGAGCCATCTCGTAGTGCGGAGACGAACGAGCGCTGCGCCTGTGCTGTTGTGCTTAGCGGGGCGCGGTCTAGTGGGAAAGTTGTGTATGCGCTGACTACGCGGAACTATGTACACAACAATAACTATGATTGCGTAACTGCTTTTAATGTCTCTGAGCAATTAAACTTTCCTTTTTGCCTTCTCTAGTAGCTTTATCAAACTTAGCAATGAGTGTGACTTGCATGCGATTCGCTGACATGTTTTCAGTTCTGTCCATTGAATAATTTGTTAACAAAGCTATTACGGTGTCCAGCAGCACTCCAGTCTTTTCCACTAAACACTCGCCTCTAAAAATGTCCTATTATGAAATTCTATTTCACTAAAATGTCCCCCCCCCCCAAATCATTATACTTTGATATTCTCTCAGGTATTGGAGCCATAAAATCTTCAGCTGGGCCATAAGTCAGAAGGCGGTGAACATGAGGCTGGTGTACCGTATTTCATTTCTCCAGAAAAGGAAGGTCAGACACGTGATCAGGTTTCATCATGTGTCAAATTCCGCCCTTTCATGGCGATCCTGCACTTGTACGATCATATTACACGTTTGAACCCCGTGTTCGCACGTCGTTTGTTCAGTCAGGCAGTGGTATGCGACGTTGCAATTTTGTGAATAAAACGAAAAATCCAGAGTGAAACTCGAAGGAAAAATTGTGTATTTGGAATAAGACTGTGCAGACTTATCTCCCAGTGGCCAAAACAAGCTATTTACGCTCTTGAGTAGCCCGACGCAAAGCGAAGACTCCAAATTCACTAAATGGCTCATGTTAAGAACGTGGGTAGCCTAGTAAATAATATTTAAATCTCCAAATTGTGGCTGAGATATTGTTTTTATTTTATTTTAGTGTATATCTTGGTACATAGAAACTGTTATATGTTGTGGTTGTAATTTATCACTTTCATAGTCTATTTTTTCTGTCCCTGTGCATGCGAAAGAGTATCTCCAGTACCAATAAAGGGTAGTAACGGTAGAAAATTCGATAACTTGTTGCAAATTCGACTGAAATAAATGGGATTCCAAAGTTCTAAAGTTACGAGACTCTCAAGGTTCTACAATGCACCGTAGAACAAGAATAAGTAATGCGTACTTACAAAAAAGGATACTCAAGTATATCTTCCACAAATTGTAGGCCAAATGATCATAACAGGTATCGAAAAAGTAAAAAAAATCTTAAACATATTTCATCTATAAGATAATACCGAACTTGTCACAAAGAGATAAATGTATATAACGAAAGTGCATAATTTTTTTCAATACCCAGTAATCATAAAACAGGAACAATTAACTACAATTATTTACTTTTATCACATTTCTGCTTGGCAGCTGTGTAGATTTCAGATTTTATGTAACGTGTTATTTGATATTACTGGTAATATGTACACGAGTTGCTTCCACAAAGAAAATCGTCAATGGAGTAGAGGTAGCTGGCCACTAATAATATATTCAGACTCTTCTTAAGCTCAATTTTATTAGTTACTACACTTTTAAGCATTTCTGGCAACTGGTTCACAGAGTGTGCCAATGGCCTTGCCACAATGATAACACTAGCTCCCAGCAGGCGATTGAAGTTAAGCGCTTTCAGTATTGACCTTTCGGGTCTACCGGGAGTTGTTGGCAAGCAGGATGCATTCGCACCGTGTGAGGTCAACTTAGGGGCTACTTGGTTGAGAAGTTGCGGCTCCAGTAACAAAAACTGACAGCTGCCGGGAGAGTGTTGTGCTGATCACGTGCCCGATATATCCGCATCAATTTACGCCTTTCAGCTGAGAATGACTCGGCGGTCGATAGATACAGTTGGGCCTTCCGAGGCCCCTACTGACGAAGTTTAGGTTAGTTTTTCATTGACAAAATGTTGTCTCATTTAATAAATACCTTTCTATATTCTTATGTGGGTACATCTGTTCTGATACTCATGTGTGAAAACGATCTGTAAATATTAATATGATACCCCCTGCACTTGATCCATGTAACTGTTTGTTTAAGATAAAAGAAGTATTTGAAATGGGGTACTGGCAGTACTTTAAGATCCTTTGTATTTTCACTATCTGACTGACAGTTAAAACTTCAATGTACACAGTCGTATACATGTGTTACTTCGATGAACAAATATCAATTACCAGTTGATATTTGTATCTATGGATTAAAAGTTTCATGATACTGGTTGCGTGTGGCGCTTCAATAGTGTGCTAATGCTGTTGTTTTAGCAACTACTATCATGTCGTATGTATCCCTATTTGTTGCTATAGCCAATTACTGTGTTCGCATAACGTTGCAGCCAGTGTAAGTGATTGGATGTTATGAGTGTAATATAGCTCTCTTTTCATTTTAGTGTGGTTGTTATGATTTGGATGCAATAGTAAACATGTCACGTCTGTAACTAATAGTGCGGAGTAAAGTACACTACGGGACGTTAAAATTGCTACACCACGAAGATGACGTGCTACAGACGCGTAATTTAACCGACAGGAAGAAGATGCTGTTATATGCAAATTACCAGCTTTTCAGAGCATTCAAACAAGGTTGGAGGCGGTGGCGACACCTACAACGTGCTGACATGAGGAAAGTTTCCAACCGATTTCTCATACACAAACAAGAGTTGACCGGCGTTGCCTGGTAAAACGTTGTTGTGATGCCTCGTGTAAGGAGGAGAAATGTGTACCTTCACGTTTCCGACTTTGATAAAGGTCGGATTGTAGCCTATCGCGATTGCAGTTTATCGTATCGCGACATTGCTGGTAGCGTTGGTCGAGATCCAATTACTGTTAGCAGAATATGGAATCGGTGGGCTCAGGAGGGTAATACGGAACGCCGTGCTGGATCGCAACGGTCTCGAATCACTAGCAGTCGAGATGACAGGCATCTTATCGGCATGGTTGTAACAGATCGTGCAGCCTCGTCTCGATCACTGAGTCAACGGATGGGGGCGTTTGCAAGACAACAACCATCTGCACGAACAGCTCGACGACGTTTGCAGCAGCATGGACTATCAGCTCGGAGACCATGGCTGCGTTTACCCTTGACGCTGCGTCATAGACAGGAGCGCCTGCGATGGTGTACTCTACGACGAACCTGGGTGCACGAATGGCAAAACGTCATTTCTTCGGATGAATCCAGGCTCTGTTTACAGCATCATGATGGTCACATCCGTGTTTCGCTACATCGCGGTGAATGCACATTGGAAGCGTTTATTAGTCATCGCCGTACTGGCGTATCACCCGGCGTGCTGGTATGGGGAGCCATTTGTTTCATGTCTCGGTTACCTCTTGTTCGCATTGACGGCACTTTGAACAGTGGAAGTTACATTTCAGATGTGTTACGACCCGTGGCGCTACCCTTCATTCGATCCCTGTGAAACCCTACATTTTAGCAGGATGTTGCAGGTCCTGTACGGGCCTTTCTGGATACAGAAAATGTTCGACTGTTGCCCCGGCCAGCACATTCTCCATATCTCCCACCAATTGGAAACGTCTGGTCAATGGTGGCCGAGCAACTGGCACGTCACAATACGTTAGTCGCTACTCTTGATCAACTGTGGTATCATGTTAAGCTCCATGGACAGCTGTACCTGTACACGCCTTCCGTGCTTTGTTTGAGTCAATGCCTAGGCGTATCAAGGCCGTTATTACGGCCAGAGGTGGTTGTTCTGGGTACTGAGTTCTCAGGATCTATGCACCCAAATTGCTTGAAAATGTAATCACATGTCAGTTCTAGTATAATATATTTGTCCAATGAATACCCGTGTATCATCTTCATTTCTTCTTTGTGTAGCAATTTTAATGGCCAGTAGTGTATTTTAAAATACAGCTCAGTGGGATAATGTCTTTAATCACATTGCAGAATAAATCACGACGACTTGGAGAAGTAAGTAACATCCCAGAATAATTAGTTCAGTTAAACTAAATATGTGAAACACGTTTTATGGACAATATTGCAAAACATACATTTGTAGAATACTTCCTCTCTTCTCGCAACGAATAGTGTATACTCTAAGAAGAAAGGCAAGAGAATTGCAGTTTGTGTTTCATAAACAAATGTTCAGCGGATGTAGGATTGTTCGAAAGAAAGACATGCCTGCGATGTGTTAATAAAATAATTTCCTTTCAATGTCCCGCGCCAATCTTATTACTATTAATTGTCAGATTTTGACTCAATACAAGATAATTATGATTCCAAAACCTTGGACTTGAGGTTTTATCATGCACTGATTAGGATCGAGAGAGTTGGCAGTATGATTCAGACACTGGGCTAGCATTCTGGTGGATAGAGGTTCTAGTGTTCGGTATACCATTTACTTTTTCGTTGTTTTCCTAGACAACTTGACAAAATTAAGATTGTTCCTGCGATAAGAATAGGGCTGGTTTCCTCGTCAATCCGTTCCAAACATGAGCTTTTGCTGCGTCTCTCATGACCACGTCGTCGACGGATTTTCTAAAATAATATTTCTTGTTTCCTTTTCATATACTGCGAATATAAAATACGCCGACTCGAGAATTAGCGTTTACGTTCACAAAATAGTTGTAAACAATGGATTTATGGTATTTAATTAATTGTACGTTACGTGTTAAAGCATTTACGTCTTTTTCTTTCATTTAATGACCCGTCGACTTGTGCTGGGGCTACAGTGGCACCGACAACGGTTGTCCAATAACATCAGCCGATCTTGGACGTTATGCGTCCGATCTCCTTTGTCACTTTTTGGTGGGATGTAAGACAAGTTTCTTCTCTACTTAGGTAAGAGTCCTGCAGTGCGACTTTTGCTTCAGAACTGTACTGACTGTAGCTGAATGAGCTGTATCTCTCTAAAGAAGAACGTGACGAATAACATGCAATCGTTTCTCCGTTAATA
Source organism: Schistocerca gregaria (assembly GCF_023897955.1). Lineage (NCBI taxonomy): Eukaryota > Metazoa > Arthropoda > Insecta > Orthoptera > Acrididae > Schistocerca > Schistocerca gregaria. Next base: position 348,382,066 of record NC_064922.1, on the reverse strand, counting down.
GAGTGACGAGACGAGTTAAACGACTGTGTGGGAATGAAGAGATAATTGTTGTATAACCTATTCTACATGACTGGTTGCGCCACTGGAAAGTAATCAAGCGGTAGAAAATGCATTTCAGTGGAAAAGGACTTAGTCGTAATCATAGTTCATTCGTAAACATGAAGTAACTAATTTTATTTATTTTCGTTCCATTTTTACAATCAGTCAGTTGCTACCAATAAATATAATTTATCTATGGTTAACACAAGTTGAATTCTTAATATTGTTGCAGATCTTAAATGGCAATGGAATGAAAACAATTTTATTACAAAAACATCAAATTAGTTTTTACATAATACTAGTAGCATTCTTGCTCATGGATACCGAAATTGGTTTCTCTTATGGCGTTTCTTTCTCGGAATGCCACAAACTCCTTCTTTTCTAAACTTAACGTACACGTTTCTCGCAATAGATGTTTTGTATGGTAGAATGTTACGTAGTTCGACCGAAGTAGACAAACTGATTTCAATTCGTCTGACCATCTGCAACTGGCGGAACTGAAGTTTTCTTTAGCCAGTAACTTCCATTCCGAATCGACTTACCACGCAAAGGTAACAGCAGTGGAACAAATTTCAGATCTGATCAGAACACATTGGGTCCGAGAGCACAATTTACAAGAAAGTAGAGCAAATAAATCGTAAAACTCTGTGTTCGCATACGTGCTTTGCAGAGCCGTAGGGACAGAAACATTTACATTTTAGTTGGCCGCCGTGACGGTGCTTATCTGTGGCTAGGATCGCCACCAGAAGTTTCCGCTCCGGCGGTCCCAGCAGGCGTTTCGCATTACCGCCGGAAGCCGCCACGTCCACCCACGCACGCACGCTAGTGCCGCGGCCTGCACGCCTGTGGTGTAGGCCGCACCGCGGAGCATTACCTCAACCGCCCTGTTTCCCCTGTCGGGTAGGCCAGCCGGACAACTGCACTGCGGGCTGCTGCTTTAGGCAGGTGGTCACCTGTTTCATTCTTTTGCATTCCTTCACAGCGACCACAGTTCTGTTCTTCATATTTTAGTCCGAGTCGGCTCCTAGTTCTTATTGCCTCTTTTTCTCCTTCCAGCGCCAAATTAGCTAGCTGTCTGAAGTACCTATCTCATCTCATTACGATCATCCATATAATTCTTTTTTCAGTCATTCTCCTTGGTAACTCTTCATTCCGTTGTGGGAAGTGCATAAGTTAACGAGTGGAGCAATTTGATTAATCACTTGGTTTATTTCCAGATAGGCTCTACAGCCATCATACTGTGAGGTGAGAGAACTCATGGGATAATTCTTAATATGTTGTCGGACTTCCTTCCACTTGGCATAGTTCAGTAACTCGATGTGACGTGGACTCAACCAGTCTTTCTAAGTGAAACTTCATAGCAGATAAAAACTGTGTGCCAGACGGAGACTCGAACTCGGGAGTTGTCTCCATAACCGTCCACAACTGACAAAGTGCTGCTGACGCAGGATCTTGTGCACGAGCTGACCTCTCGATTTTGTTGGGCGACCTGGGTGGCCACATCATTTGCTCGAATATTGTAGAATGTTCATCAACTGAACTGTGAACACAGCATCCAAAAAAATTCCATAGTTGATTACGAACTTTGAATGGCTGAAAATGGTGTCCAAGTAGGCGAACGTAACGATTTCTAGGCAATGAGCCATTTAAACACAGCCCACACCTTTATGGAACCACCACAAGCTTGTGCAGTGCCTTGCTGACAACCTGAGTCCATAGCTTTGTGCGGCCTGCGCCACATTCAAACCCTATCATAATCTCTTGCTGCCGGCCGGTGTGTCCGAGCGGTTATAGGCGCTTCAGTCTGGAACCGCGTGACCGCTACGGTCGCAGGTTCGAATCCTGCCTCGGGCATGGATGTTTGTGATGTCCTTAGGTTAGTTAGGTTTAAATAGTTATAAGTTCTAGGGGACTGATGACCTCAGATGTTAAGTCCCATAGTGCTCAGAGCCATTTGAACCATTTGTACCATAATCTCTTGGTAACTGAAATTGGGACTCATCTGACAAAACCACGACTATCCACCCGTCTAAGGTCCAACCGATATGGTTACGAAACCAGGAGATCATGTGTCGTCTGCTGCCATAGCTCATTCTCCGAATTTCGCCACTGTTCTAACGGATAGGTTCGTCGTACGTCCCACGTTGATTTCTGCGGTCATTTCACGCAGTGTTGCTTCTCTGTTAACACAGACAACTCTACTTAAAGGCCGCTGTTCTCGATCGTTAAGTGAAGGACGTCGGTCAAAGCTTTGTCCGTGGTGAGAGGTAATGCCTAAAATTCGGTATTCTCGGCACACTCCTGACACTTTGAAACTCCGAATACTGAATTCCCCAGTGATTCCCGAAACAGAATATTCTATGGGACTATTTGCAACTACCATTCGACATTCAGTGTCTGTTAATTCCCGTCTTACGGCCATAATCACGTCGGAAAACTTTTCACATGAATCACTTGAGTACAAACGACAACTTCGCTAATGCACTGTCTTTTTATATCTTGTGTACGCGATACTACAGCCATCAGTATATGTGTATATTGCTGTTCCATGCCTTTTGTCACCAAACCTTCACAGATTAAGACACTAAAACCTCTTACAGCGCTGCTGTCATTTGATTGTGTCTTATATAATTGTAATTTACGTTGCCTGAGATATTACAGTTTTCGTGGAACTCAACAAATGGAATAACGTGGTAGATGTTTGACTATTCTGTGCTGTACATAAGTACCCAAAGTGTCCGTTTTACAGCCATTATCGATTCACATCCAATTCCAATTATTCCTTTCCCAAAAAATCAAAGACATCTAGCTTGGCCGAATGGGGCAGGTTTAGGATCTCGTCATCCGTTGAGGCCTGTTGAGTACTGGTTGTTGCAAAGCAGCTACAGTTGGTTATACAGTTAATCATCTCAAAGATATGGAACCGATCACCCTGAGTTTAATGAGAATGATTTTTCTGTGGCGAAAAACACAGATTACGTTTGAGGAAAGACATCATCCCACCGAGTCGTACCTCAGAATCGTGCTATACTCAGTGCTAATAGTCTGACATATGGTCAACCTTCAAAGGAATAATATTCGTACCTGGAAATAGGCTATTCCCAAAAATTTAGTGCTGATTAAAGTACGACTTTAAAATATATGTATCGTTGGAATGATGTCTTTCCTCAAATTTATGGTGGGTGTGCTGCCCACCCCGAAGAGAACAATACGTTGTGTTCTTGTTACGCACGATGCCGAAACTGAACATGTTCCTCCTGAAGCTACAGCATCTAATCGTCAATCCAAAGAAACTCCTAATAAAGCTCCTAATAAACATCACGTAGATCAATGTGAACCAATACCTTCATCAAACGGAACTGCTATCACATCTAAAAAGCGTGACAAATTTTAGATTTCGAAGTACACCCTAAAGAAAGCCCAACTATGAAGAAACTGCAAGTATTTTAACGAGCTCACCTACGAAAGCGATAACGAAGCACACTAGTAGCGCCAAGAATGTTTCAAGTTTAACAGGAAATCCTCCAAGGAAACTGTAATGCCTTGTGTTATTCTGCATATGACGAGGCCTACATTGAGCCCCTACCACAAGACCGTATCTACTAATGGTGGTGTTATAACTGCTCGAGTTCTGAAGGAGCAAAATTGTGTGTCATTTTTGGAAATGAAGCACACTGCAATGGATGTATTTTCACCACAAAAATCCTTCCATTATATACTATTTAATAAGAAATATGTAACACTGCGTATATCTAATAAGAATCAAAATGTTTTGAACATGTATCAAAGCTGGGGCATGCTGATGCTTTTATATTAGTTTGTAATTTATTACAATATATTAATTTTAAAACTGAAAAAATCTAATTAGAGCAGAATGAAGGGCCATTGTATGAACACATGTGACGAACGCATCTCAATATGGAAAAATGAATTGATTAAAAATGTTTAGCCGTTAACTTCGCCAGCTTTCCCCAGTTTCCCATCCACTGAATCCTGGATATTCTTCAACAGCTTGACGTTCCTAATTCTTCCAATGTTTACTCCTCTGAATGTTCGAAGTTCCATGTTTCACCTTACATACAATATTTTGTCCCACAAGTACACTCTTAGGAACTTCTTCACGTGTCCATGTCAATAAACGATACCAGATGAGATCTTTTCTGAAAGAAAGACTTCTTCTTGGTGTCGGTCCACTTCTTGAATCTTGTTTGTTTCTACAGTCCTGTGTAACGTTGTTTCCTAGATAGCACAATCCTTCTTCCACAGCCGCTTGGCTCCGAAATTCAGAAGTTAAAAAGTCCCTGTTCTCCTCTACACTAGTCTACTACTCCTCTTGTATCTTTATAGGTAAGCAATTCTGTCTGTATCTTAAAACAGGCTTATTTCTGCCTTACATCCAGTTCGTAGGGCCACCTCGTGCCCAGACCTACCGTTGTTATGTGTTTCCCTTGAAGTGCACTTCCTTTTGTGATGTGTTATTAAACCTCCTTCCCGTAAAACTTTAGCAAATTTTATGATAAACTGACACCTTGCCCTTCATTAGGCGAACTTGTTGTTCAACGCTATCAACTTATGTTGTTCCCACTTAGAAGCCACCAGAAATTGCAAAATCTTTCCTAGATCGAGTATGTGAGACACAATGAAAGTTATATTAGTAAAGCCGTTTCGAGGGAAAACATGTATACACGAAATTCACACATGAAATAAAACCAGTATGAGAATCAGATGCCTTGGAGATCAAAACTCAAGGAGTTAAACCATAAGATAATTTAAGTACTTTGGGAACTACTTTTGGATGATTGCGTAAATTAAAATGTATATTAATGTATTTACAGGGCTACTTTAGCGTTTTAATATTTTCTTAGTGGAGATGACATCCTTCGGGTAATGTAACGTAACCTTTGTTGGAACCTGTGGCGTAAATTCAAATGTCCATTGTAATATTTTCAGCGCTTTGATAATATCTGAGAACAGCCGAGAAATTTCGGGAAATATAACATCCCTTGATCCTGCGATGTATATGTAGGTAAACATTTACGTAACTATATGAAGGAAAGTTAAACGTTGTACAAGGTATCGCGATGTAGCCGATCAATTTATTAACGCACCTAAACCAAATTGTATATTGTTGTTGTTGTTGTCTTCAGTCCTGAGACTGGTTTGATGCAGCTCTCCATGCTACTCTATCCTGTGCAAGCTGCTTCATCTCCCAGTACCTACTGCAACCTACATCCTTCTGAATCTGCTTAGTGTACTGATCTCTCGGTCTCCCTCTACGATTTTTACCCTCCACGCTGCCCTCCAACGCTAAATTTGTGATCCCTTAATGCCTCAAAACATGTCCTACCAACCGATCCCTTCTTCTAGTCAAGTTGTGCCACAAACTTCTCTTCTCCCCAATCCTATTCAATACCTCCTCATTAGTTACGTGATCTATCCACCTTATCTTAAGTATTCTTCTGTAGCACCACATTTCGAAAGCTTCTATTCTCTTCTTGTCCAAACTAGTTATCGTCCATGTTTCACTTCCATACATGGCTACACTCCAAAGAAATACTTTCAGAAACGACTTCCTGATACATAAATCTATATTCGATGTTAACAAATTTCTCTTCTTCAGAAACGCTTTCCTTGCCATTGCCAGTCTACATTTTATATCCTCTCTACTTCGACCATCATCAGTCATTTTACTTCCTAAATAGCAAAACTCCTTTACTACTTGAAGTGTCTCATTTCCTAATCTAATTCCCTCAGCATCACCCGATTTAATTTGATTACATTCCATTATCCTCGTTTTGCTTTTGTTGATGTTCATCTTATATCCTCCTTTCAAGACACTGTCCATTCCGTTCAACTGCTCTTCCAAGTCCTTTGCCGTCTCTGACAGAATTACAATGTCATCGGCGAACCTCAAAGTTTTTACTTCGTCTCCATGAATTTTAATATCTACTCCAAATTTTTCTTTTGTTTCCTTTACTGCTTGCTCAATATACAGATTGAATAACATCGGGGAGAGGCTACAACCCTGTCTCACTCCTTTCCCAACCACTGCTTCCCTTTCATGCCGCTCGACTTTTATGACTGCCATCTGGTTTCTGTACAAATTGTGAATAGCCTTTCGCTCCCTGTATTTTACCCCTGCCACCTTTATGGTGGCAGTTGTATATTAAGAATATTAAATTTTTTACAGAAGAGGTAAAGCAGGTGATAATGACACATTGATACAAAAAGGTAGTGTTATCATTCTTCCGCATTTCGTGAATATGGGTTTGCTGCTGAATTACGACCTATAACTGTTTCCATACACGGTAATACGATTCTTAACAATCTATATAGTCAATGGCAGTGACGAGCTGTTTCATCAGAATCGATCAGCTCGGTGGTAGACCGTAATACTTCGGTACAACAATCAATGGAGAACTTCGGGTGCCAGTGATATTCTAAGATAATGAGGTTGGAACAGGAGAGGAGCGCGTGCAGGGCCGCATCGATGCGTCAAACCCGCCAGAAGAATGATGGAAATAAAGACTGGTTCTTGTTCTTTGCCAAAAGGCAAAAATGCTAGATCTTCCGTTCAACCTCAGGGAAGGCATGTGGAAATGTGATGAAAAGTGAAAATAATGAAATAAGACACGTATAAACTCAGAAGAACGCTGCCACTAATTACAGAAAATTTATGACTACGCGATTCGGTAGCATTAGTCTTCTTTCCCTTACGACAGACCCTGTACAGGACATTTTTTGTCACATCACGGGAAGGAATCCGTACTAATCTATTAACTTGTTCACTCTGCTTGTCGAATTTCATGAAACTTGATGTGGTTTAAGAATAACGTTCATTGAAGGAAAGCAGATGTCATCACAACGATATCATTAGGAATGTGTTTCGTCAAGGTCATATTCACTTTGAAACCCTGTGGAAACACGGAGTAACATACACAAATGTAATTCTGGAATTAGGAACACAGCAGGAGTAAGTTCAAGATGGAATCTGAGTTCGATTGTCCAGAGTGTCTCTTTGGCAATGTGTGTTTATCACCGATCTCTAGCCCACAGCGTAGGTAACTGAGCTATAAACGAAGTGTAAGAAAATAATTAAAAAACGAACCAGCAAAATTACAAACTAATATCCTTAACGTCGGTTTGTTTCATTACTCTTGAGCATATTCTAAGGTGGAATATAATGAATATCATTGAGACAGAATAGTTACTGGCAGCATATTACCATGGATTTAGAAACCATCGTTCCTGGGAAACTGAGGTTGCCCTTTTCTCGCACCATTACTTGCGAGCAAACAAATTTTATATGTCGTGCTGTCCAGGAAGCAGTTGACACAGTTCCGTAGTGCATACTGTTGGAGAAGGTCCGTGCATACGCCGAACAGTTTCTCGCAGTGGATTTAGAAACCATCCCTCTTGCGAAACTCATATTGCCCATTTCTCGCACCATTTCTTGAGAACAAACAAATTTTATATTTCATTTTGTCCGCACAACAGTTGACATAGTTCCGCAGTGCAGACTGCTAGTGAAGGCCCGCGCATACAACGAACAGTTTCTCGCGGTCTTTTCAGTAACTGAACTTAGTACATTGTCCTGGACGGCGACTTTTCATCCGAGATAAAGGTACGTACACCAGGGAAACATGTTATCAAAATTCCTAAGCGATCTGAGGGTTAGAGTAAGGAGTATAATACTGCTTGGTGATGACAATCTGCGGGAATGTCGTTTTCGAGTGGCTGTGTGAAGATACAGAATGGTTCAGATGGCTTTGAGCACTATGGGACGTAATATCTGAGGTCATCAGTCCCCTAGAACTTAGAACTACTGAAACCTAACCAACCTAAGGACATCACACACATCCATGTCGGAGGCAGGATTCAAACCTGCAACCGTAGCGGTCGCTTGGTTCCAGACTGAAGTGTCTAGAACCGTTCGGGCACAAGGGCCGGTTGATACAGAAAGGTTTACATAAAATTTATATTTAGGACCTGTTTGTTTTACAAGAGTGAAAACGTTGGTTATTACTGATGATGAATAGGAGAAACAATCTTATTATGTTCGAATACAGTATTACTGGTGTGCTCCTTAGCAAAATAATGTGGTTTAAATATCAATGCGTGACGTTGAGAAGTGACATTAAAGGTAACGAGCTCGCAAGATCAGTTGTACGGAAGGCGAATGGTCGATTTCGGTTTGTAGGAAGAAGCCTAGGAAAGTATAGCTAACAATGTAAAGGAGCCCACGTAAGAACGCTTATGCGGTCCGACCTAGAGTACAGCTCGAGTGTTTGGATCCTTGCCAGATCTGATTAAAGGTAGACATCGAAGTAATTCAGAAGCTCTGTAACTAGTAGGTGGGTGTAATACTTGAATACTACGGAAACGCTCCACGAACTCGAACAGGAAACTCTTGAGGGAATAAGGTGCTTTTTGCGAAATAGTATTCAGAAAACTTAGAGCACCGAGGAGCTATAACGCCGGCGTTGAGCGCCCGTAAGCTCCATACAAGTACACAGAACCTACACTTACGATAGACTGCAGAACGACCCTACTGCCACCAAGACACATCTTGCCTTAGGATGATGAAGACAAGAGAAATTAGGACTCTTACCGTAGCGCATACAGTTTTTTCGTCACCCCATTTGCGAATGGAATAGGTGGTTACAAGGCAGCGCGCGCCATGGACTGCATGGTGACCTGGTGAATATGTATGAAGATGCAGACGCAGATGGAGGTCAGTGAGATGAAGGCAATTCGCACGAAAACAGAGACACGGGAATTCCGAAGGAAAAACCTTGCAATTAGTATCTGAATGTTTCTTTTTCTGTTGTAGTAATAGAAATTGCCGGTCGCAACGTCTACGTAAAATATCATCTGCACAGAGAACTAAGATGTGCTTTTTTCGTATGTGAACACATCAACCTGTGTTTTTGTGAATTAGGCTGTACAGAAAATTAGGTTTTGGTTCTAGTATCGTGTGCTTATACATTCCTCAAAAGAATTTGGTAACGGGTGCATCAACGTCCGATATGTTACAATTATTTAGATAGGAAGTACGGAAGTACCTGAGGTCTTATTGCGTAGCCTGAGATCTTTGCTTGTTGCACACATTGAGAGTAAAGTCATTTGGCATCTCTCGGCTGTGTTATCCACTACAGTATTAGGCAACCTATCAGAAGCAGTGATTTCTAATAAGGTACTCAGACAGCAGTTGTGATTTGTGGACGTTGTAGCCAACCAAGCACTAGCAGTGGGACATATTAATGTCTCTGAGCACTATGCGACTTAACTTCTGAGGTCTTCAGTCGCCTAGAACTTAGAACTAGATAAACCTACCTAACTTAAGGACATCACACACATCCATGCCCGAGGCAGGATTCGAACCTGCGACCGGACATATTAATACATTGTAAGTTGCAAGGTCAGTGTGTAGAGTCCAGGGAGGATAGGCTGACCGTTGTGTTACTGCAGATGCCAAAGTCAACCGTCATCCATAGGTTGTGGGCAAACTACAGGGAGATATGTCAGTAAACATGGTGAGTTGGACAAGATCGTTGACACCACGTGAAGCCCGTTAGCTGGCCAGCTATCGCCATAACACTGCAAGACAATATCAGTAAGGTCACAGGACCAGCTGCGTCCAATCTGATTGTAAGGAACAGGTTGCGAGACATGACCCACACGTTCCATTCGAGCTTTCGGCTAAACACGATAACATTCTACAGTTCGCCTTCAGTTCTGCCGTTCCCAAGTCAACTGGCAACTACTTCAGCGACGAAATGCGTTATTCACAAAAGACTCCAGAAGTCCTGTGAAACAAGCTGATGGCCCTGTTTGTGGAGACCTGTACCTGCCAAACTCTGTTTAGGAAATCGTTAGATTCGGCCAACATTCTGTGATACTGTGAGGAGACATCAGTGTTGACAACCTTATGGATCTTGTAGAAATTTATCGCCCGCATCTCGTGGTCGTGCGGTATCGTTCTCACTTCCCACACTCGGGTTTTCGGGTTCGATTCCCGGCGGGGTCAGGGATTTTCTTTGCCTCGTGATGGCTGGGTGTTGTGTGATGTCCTTAGATTAGTTAGGTTTAAGTAGTTCTAAGTTCTAGGGGAGTGATGACCGTAGATGTTAAGTCCCATAGTGCTCAGAGCCATTTGAACCATTTTGAAATTTATCCTTTTGTTGGTTGTTCAATCTTTTTATCGTGGTCACCTCCACCTTGGCATTCCCCTCCAATTGATCCAAATAAGGGACTATTCCGGAATCTTTTACCAATGGAGAAATCACCATGACACTTTTTCAGTTACAGGCCACATGTCCTGAAGACATACGTTATGTGTCTGTAATGCGGTAGTTTCCACTGCCTTCTGCATCCTCATGCCGTTGATCATTGCTGATTCACCTTTAGGAGCAGTTTCCCACTCCAAGGACAAGAGAGTGCTATTAACCTCTGTCCTCTCCTCCGCCCTCTTTGATAATGCTGTTGGCAGAATGAGTGTGACTTCTTATGCTAGAAGTGTTCAGCATTCAGTGCTGTTTAAGAATCAAAATTAAAACGGTGACGGGTTTCGAATCCAGGAACGAGAACCTTTAGTTTATTAATTACAAACATCAACTCTACACCATCGTGGCGTGGAATGTCAGAACTTTGAATGTGGTAAGGAAGCTAGAAAATCTGAAAAGGGCAATGTAAAGGCTCATTCTAGACATACTTGGGATCAGTGAAGTGAAATGGAAAGAAGAAAAGTATTTATGGTCAATGAGTATAGGGTAATATTAACAACATGTACATTACAATTGTCTGGGCTGTTATGCCATGGTCTGTTGATGAATTCTGTGTCAATTCCCAACGTTTCGTCCCCGTCTGCAGAACACATCTTCAAGGGGGTCTGTAGCTCGATGGATGGTCCAACACACCCACTAGCTCTGTACCCCACTTGCCAACAGCGCTCTGCAGACTGGATGGAGCGCAACTGCTGCAGTCGCAGGTTCGAATTCTGCCTCGGGCATGGATGTGTGTGATATCAGACTAGTTCTAAGGTCTAGGGGACTTACGACCACAGATGTTGAGTCCCATAGTGCTCAGAGCCATTTGAACCATTTGAACCAGACTGGATGGTCATCCATCCAAGTGCTAGCCCAGTCTGCTACCGCGCGCTCGGAATTTTAATCCGCGCCAGACGTCATGGACGTCGAAGACCCATAGAAGTCTCTACATCATCGCACTGCAAGCTGTGATGGCGCTCTCCTCCTGACCCGCTTTTAGTGTGGGGGAGCCACAGTGGAACACGTGATACCAACGGCCATTAGCGGCGCCCCCGAGAGCGTACTTAAGCGCCGGCCACTCGCTCAGCCAGCACAACACCTTCTCCAATCCCATCTTGACCGGTTCACCACTTGGTGCAACCAGTGGTTGCTTAAGGTGAATCCTTCCAAAACCCAGGCGATCATTGTAGGCAAAACCACCCTTTCCTTCCGACTCCTCGATTTCTATATCACCATCTATGGCCGTCCTATCGCCCTCACCCACACTCTTAAGTACCTTGGCATCACCCTCGACCGTCGACTCTCTTGGGGATCTCCACCCCACCTACCTTTTACCAATCCCTTCAAATCCTAGAACGCCATGCTCTCCGCCTCGCCTATAGTATTCGTCTCCCTCCACCACGCAGATCCTGTACAATCTTATTCTGTTCCCCCACCTCATCTTCTTCCTCGAACGGATACAGATCCTATACACCTCCCGTAAACTAGATCCCCTTCACACGCTTGTCTCTCACATCCTCTCCCACCCCTGTCTGCTGCCATGCCTGTATTTCCATGTCCCATATGCTCTCCATCTCTCCACTCTCCTACCAAGGTGGCTTCCGCCAGCTCCCTCTCCCTGATGATGCGTTCCTCCCCTCCATCTACCCCTCCTACCAACTTTGATCCTCCCTCCTTTTTCCTGTGTTTTGTTCCTATGGGCACCCTCTCTCCCTTCTCTCCCCCTTCCCTCCCTCCTCCCTTTCTCCCCACTCCTCCCCCGGGCTTCCCCTACCCCCATACTTCCATTCCTCTCCCACCCCCACCCCCACCCCCGTTTTCCCCTCTTGGAAGGTCCCCAGACTCGCACACGTTAATTGGACATTCGCGCGGCTGAGATCATCGCCTAGTGTATTCGTTCTCAAGTGTTCCAGTGTTTATTCGTTCGTGCTCCAACGTTCGCGGGTGCCATCTATCATCTCTGTGCGTGTCCATGTGCCTGAACATTTTTATCTTGGACTCTGCGCCCGTGAACGGCTGCGTGTGTTTTAATTTTATATATCTACGTCTGTATATCCACCCTGTCTGTCCTGCGATTGTCTTCTTTTGTATCTTTAGTCTTTAGTTTTATATTTGGCCGAAGAGCGGCGTTATATGCCGCTGCTGGCGTACCTGTATCAGGTGTGAAATTAACAATAAAGCAAAAAAAAAAAAAAAGCTCATCCAGCCACCTTCTTCCCAATCTTCCCACCGGACTCGCACACGTAAAGTGGACATTCGCGCTCCGGAGATCATTAGCATCGTCTTAGTGTGTGTGCCGTCGTGTTTGTGCCTCAGTGTTGTTCGCCGACCACGCTCCATCGTTCACGTGTCGTCTCCGTCATCAGCGTCCGTGTGTAGTGCCAACAGTTTTTTAGGTGTCTTCGCGTGCGAACGGCTACGTGTTATTTGTTTCTACGTCTACTGTTTTTTTGCCCCTCACTTTGTTTTCTGTGTCTCCATTGTATTTTTCTCTTTGACTTGTGGCTAAAGAGCAGCGTAGTGTGCTGCTGCCAGCCCCCCTTACAGTAAGGTGTCAAATATCAACAAAGAAAAAGAAGCTCAGCCAGTCAGTCTAATATCGCTTTCGTCGGTTTCCACCTCGCTTGCGCTAGACTGCTTTCTTCCTGGTTCGTGTACGAGATTGTTCCCTTGTGACTCTGTTGCTCGGTCTTGTCGTATTCGTTCTGTCCTACGTTGGTCGTGTCCGTCCTTTTCCGTTGTGTTGTTGTTCGCGGGTCCCGCCACACCTTCCGTCAGTGCTACCCCGTGACCGTCCTGGTCGCAGTTTCAACACCCAGCCCGACAGCGCTTACTTTCGGTGACCTGACGGGAACCGGTGTTACAATTGCGGCAAGGCCGTTGGCAGAAGTACTTAAAGCGAACTTAAAAGAAAGACATCCAAAGTACCCAAATAAGATTAGGACGAAATTGGGAGGTAGAGGGGACTCACTACCATAATAAGTGTGACTAGTGCGGCTAGACATCAAAAGCCACTAGAAGCTATTTATCACTGACCGTGATACGTATCGTTATCAGCAAGCATTTTTCCGGAAAGACTGAGTAATTCCTTACTAATTCCATCAATGTTTAAGTGACACTCTAAGATTATTAGATACAAAATCGAGCAATGTCGCACTTCTATACCATAAAATGGACTCTCTCCTGAGGTGATAGTGCAATATCTAGGTAATGTTTGATATTTACTTTTCAGAAGTCAGCGGGAAACCAGAACATAAGATCGTAGTATCATTCCTCAACATACTGGTGTTTTTGTCCTATCATTCATTTTCTCTTCTCTGTATTCTAACGGAAATAATTAGGATGGTGCATAATTTCTTAGCTTTATTTGTTTCGCATGATGGTATTCCGTTTCACATGGGTTTATTTACCGATTGTCAGTTTTTATTTGTAATTCGCCGCTACTGTTTGAGTTTATATTTAGACATTTCATCGTTTGGACAGAGTGAGGGGAGTTGTGGACATCAAAGACTAGAGTGCACGGTAGAGAAGTAGGAATATTTCCGACATATTCTTATTTTCGAGTTTAGTAGAGGGGTCAAAGCGGCGCAGATAGCCAGAAACATTTGTGCCGTGTATGGGGACGATGCCATTCGACAGAGCACAGCAACCAAATGGTTCTCTCGTTTTAAGGATGATAGCTTTGACATTAGTGAGTCTCCACGTTCAGGAAGACTTTCGGGGTTTAATGAAGATCGTTTAAACACATTTCTTCCACAATGATCTACTGAAATCTACTCAACTCCCATGCCATTCGAACGTCGTGCGTCATTTGCACGAAGTGAAGGCTCACAAACCGCGTATATGGGTACCGCATGCTCTAAGCCAAAATCACAAAAGTATGCGAGTGGCCACATGTGCATCTGTATTTGTTCATCAATTGGCTGGTGAACAACATCGACCATTCCTTTCCTGTTCGATACTGGTGACTAGAAATTGTGTCTGCTTACACAAGGGAAAGAAAGGAAAGGTTGAGTCCCAGAAAACAGCAACTCTCTGTGCAAATATCTGCGAGCATCCACAAAATAATATGTTATACATCTTGTCGATAGCAAAGGAAGTGGGTCAATACGAATTGCTTCCCAGATATATAACTATCACTGCTGTCATTTACTACCAACAACCGAGACGTCTTGCTGACACAATCCAAGATCAACGACCAGGGAGACTGCGTGAAGTGACGCCTGAGCTAGATAATGCCCGCCCGCATTCAGTTAAACTGAGTCCGCAGCTTGTGGTCGTGCGGTACCGTTCTCGCTTCCCACGCCCGGGTTCCCGGGTTCGATTCCCGGCGGGGTCAGGGATTTTCTCTGCCTCGTAATGACTGGGTGTTGTGTGCTGTCCTTAGGTTAGTTAGGTTTAAGTAGTTCTAAGTTCTAGGGGACTGATGACCATAGATGTTAAGTCCCATAGTGCTCAGAGCCATTTGAAACATTTCAGCTAAACTGACAAAAGAAACACTATATAGACATTGGGTTGGGAAGTCATTCCGCACCCAACTAACTCACCTGATTTCGTGCACTCAGATTTTCGCCTTTTCCACTTGCTGTCGAACAAACGTCAAGGAACTTTCTTTCCCAGTGAAAACGCCCTCCACACATCTCCCTACGAGTTCTTCACCTCTAAACCAGTTGATTTCTACAGTTGCACAATGTAAAAGTTACCCAAAATTCATAGACTGTTGTAAATATTGAGGGAGAATATACTATTGATGCGAAAGACTCTGTTAAGTGTATCTGCTGCATTTGTTCAGCTTATGGAAAAACGCTACGAACTTAAGGACCAACCTAATACGTGTGTTGTCCATATAATTTTTTGTTAATGTAATTCGTGTTAGGATCTATGTTCGTGTATTGCTATAAAAGACATTGTTCTCATCAGATGTAGCGCGTATTTAATACGGTACGCTGTGTCGTGCGTGCACCAAATGCTTATAAAATGAAATGTAAAAGTATCGAATGCAGCAACGGATCCATTCACGGAGCATCACCTTTAGGAATATGAACCATACGTGCCGTTACTGTTCCGGGCATCTATCTTCGAATGAAATATTTTTCAAAAAGTTCCGACACAATTACACGGAAGTGGAGATCTTGTGTGCAGTGAAAAGTAAATCATGAGGAAAATGATTTCGATACTACAGGATTTGGGAGAAACTTTCGTTTCTTCCGTTCACATTAATTACATATATTTATTTTCGATGTTAGTCATTAGTGACCTTGCAAATTCCTTCCGATGACTCAGCCACGATTACTGATGGTTCTTCGTATTGATAAGTATCATCTGTTCTGAGCTATGAAACAGTTATTGTATATTTTGATTACATGATATTCCGTTTTGCAGCAACAAAATTTTTAACAACACGTGTTATGGAGATAGTTAAGTAATGCCGACAAAAGACATGTACAAGACTCCGATTTAAATCGGTATTAGTGTTATAGTTGACAGCTTGAGAGTGATACAACTTTCAAGATGCAGAGTATTGTGCACTGAAAAAACAGGAAGAGGAAATCAAACACCGAGGCAGCTCCTCATAGCTTAACATTTTGTAGGTACATTATATTACCCATACTATCAGCACTCTCATTTCTCATCAGCTGTTCTGCAGTTACTTAATTAACGTTAGCAACCAAACCGTCAAAGATATGTATGAATAGTATTTCAGTTTTATACATCGTTAGGTGACTAATCGTATTTTTTGCCGTGGACAGGTTCGCAACTGCGAAATAATATATGCGTCAGAGCTATTACCATATTGGCTTCTTCCACGCTCCATGATATTCAACATGTTATGAGACTAGACTTAATTACTGGTCTCAATACTTACATTACTCCTCTGGTGTTGAACACTATTGTAGTCTTTGCTTTATGATAGTCGCCAATTTACTAATGTATCATCTAAGCATCAGTTTTATACATTTCATTCAGTATCTCTGAGATTCAGTCGGTGACATAGTGCCGTATTTACTCACTGAGTCGATTTCATACACTGGCACTGGTGTCGAAAATTAAAGCAACGAACCGAAATTTTGCAATATTGCATTTACATTGGCGCAAAACACTATAAACAAGCGATAGTAAAGTAGCACAAATGTGCACAATACAGAAAGTTAACAGTTGCAACAAGCATAGAGGTAGTCAAAAAGAGGCTTTGTTGGAACTTCCTGGACCTTTGCCTTTCGCGGGCAAGTGCTCTACCAACTGAGCTACCCAAGCACCACTCAGGACCCGTCCTCACAGCTACAATTCTGCCAGTACCTCGTCTCCTACCTTCCAAACTTCACAGAAGCTCTTCTGCGCACCTTGCAGAACTAGCACTCCTGAAAGAAAGGATATTGCGGAGACATGGCTTAGCCACAGCCTGGGGGATGTTTCCAGAATGAGATTTTCACTCTGCAGCGGAGTCTGCACTGATATGAAAGTTCATGGCAGATTAAAACTGTGTGCCGTCTCCGCAATATCCTTTCTTCCAGGAGTGCTAGTTTTGCAAGGCTCGCAGAAGAGCTTCTGTGATGTTCGGAAGGTAGAATACGAGGTACTGCCAGAACTGAAGCTGTGAAGACGGGTCGTGCGTGAGTCGTGCTTGAGTAGCTCAGTTGGTAGAGCACTTGCCCGCCAAAGGCAAAGGTTCCGAGTCTCGGTCCGGCATAAGGTTTTAATCTGCCAGGAAGTCTCATATCAGCGCATACTCCGCTGCAGAGTGAAAATCTCATTCTAGAGTCTTTTTTTTTTTTCAACTTAACGAGATTGTGCACACATCCCGACAACTGATTAATGTGTTCAGTATCGGGTGTGACCAGCAATATAGGCTTCACAACGACAGGACATGCTGGAATGATGTCATCAATACATTTTGAGGCAATATGGCCCTTTCTTCTTGCAGAGATGCTCAGAAGTGTTGGAGAGTAGTTGGTGGATGCTGACGTGATGTAAACCATCTGCCTAGTGCATCACAGACATGCTCCGGATTCAAATCGGGAGAGCGAGCAGACCACAATAGTCATGGAATATCTTCCGTTTACTAGAAAACATCAATTGCCCATGTTCCATGAGGTCGAGAATTATCGTGCTTCAATAAGAATTCCCCACAGCACTACGCATCAACCATACATGAGGTCCCAAGATCTCGTTACAATACCTGACAGCAGATGAACGTTGCCGATTCACTTGTACAATTTCATAAAGAGATGTTAGAGTGGTCAACATAATTCCTGCCCAGACCATTAGGGATCCTTCTCGATATCGGTCATTCTCCATAATGTCTGGGTCACGAAATAGTATTCCCCGTGCCCAGAATCCGTCGACAATCACTCTCCTGGCAAAATCGGCACTCATCTGTAAAAAAAAAAAAAATCATTGGCCTTCTGTTCGACCATCCAGGTGGCATCTTGACGACTCCGGACGTTCTCGTGTGTGAAGAAGCGTAAGAAATAAACATACAGTAGGTCTCCGACGGTAAAGGCCACTCTTCAGAAGCCTTCTGTGCACCATTTGCCTCGGTACAACAGGTCCAGTGTGTGCTGCAAGGTCAGAACTGCACGTTCTAAAGTGGTACGTTGCGCCCTTAGAGCCCAATAACGGGCCTCTCTTTCTGATGTAACACATTGTCGGCTCTGCCTTGGTCTTCAGGATACAGTTTCGATCTCTATAAACTGTCGCAACATCCGAGTAACAACAGAACGATTCACGTTAAGCCATCCGGCCGTATCAGTTTGCGACTGTCCCGCTTCCATTCTTGCTACGGCCCTTCACTGCAGAGTGACTGGTAGATGCCTCCTCTGTGCCATATTGCACCGTCTGTGACACTGCACACAGCGATTGTGGCTGTGGGACTACTGGGCAAACACTGCCCCATTTGATAGGTACCCTTACATCATTGGCGTGGTTGTCCTTGATTGGAATGCCATCTTCCGGCAGAACACGTTCCTACTGACATCTGCTGACAGTTTGTATGAGTGTATCGTGAATTAGAGACAGGACGGGGAAATAGTAGTTTGTTTCTTTAATTTTAGACACTAGTGTATCTATTCTATATTAATATATGCTACACTGATGGACAAAAAATCGAAGCACCAAGAAACAAATATACCAGAGTAATGAAATTTCGGAAACAGGTTTGCCTAGGTAACAAAAAATGGTTCAAATGGCTCTGAGCGCTATGGGACTTGACTTCTGAGGTCAGCAGTCCCCTATAACTCAGAACTACTTAAACATATGGACGTCACACACGTCCATGCCCAGGTAGGATTCGAACCTGCGACCGTAGAGGTCGCGCAGCTGTAGACTGTAGCGCCTAGAACCGCTCCGCCACTCTGGCCGGCGCCTAGGTAACATATTTAAGTGATTAACAATGCAAGATCGCAGATTAGTAAAAGTGCAACATAAACCATTTAAAAATGAAACTGTTGAAACATTAATAATCGGTGTAACCCCCAGAATGTTGACTGCAAGCATGCAAATGGGCATGCATGGTGTCGTACAGGTGCCGGATGTCAGTTCGTGGGATGGAGTTCTGTCTCTGTTGCACTTCATCGGTTAGTAAAGGCACGGTTAATGCTGGTTGGGGATGACGCTGGAGTTGAGGTCCAATGATGTAGTACCTTTGTGTGTCAGCTGGATTTGAGACAGCCGGCCGCGGTGGTCTCGCGGTTCTAGGCGCTCAGTTCGGAGCCGCGCGGCTGCTACGGTCGCAGGTTTTCTAATCCTGCCTCGGGCATGGATGTGTGTGATGTCCTTAGGTTAGTTAGGTTTAAGTAGTTCTAAGTTCTAGGGGACTAATGACCACAGCAGTTGAGTCCCATAGTGCTCAGATCCATTTGAACCATTTTTTTGGATTTGAGACAGATCTGGTGATCGAGAGGCCAAGGCAACATATTGACTCTCTGGCAGGCATGCTGCGGTCCAAAAGCTGTATATGGGCTAGCGTTATCCTATTGAACAACACCCCCGTGGAATACTGTTAATGAATGGCGGTACAACACCAGATTGACGTACAAATTTGCAATCTAGTTGCGTGAAGTAGCCACGAGAGTGTTCCTGCTGTCATGTCATCGCACCGGAAACCGTAACTCCGGGTATACGTCCAATGTGTCTAGCACGCAGACATACTGTTTGTTGGCCCACACCTGGCGTCCTTGTCATAAAAAACCGAGGCAGACCCAGCTTCCCTCAGAATTGTTGCGTACGTTGGTCCCGGCGGAGGTTCGAGTCCTCCCTCGGGCATGTGTGTGTGTGTGTGTGTGTGTGTGTGTGTGTGTGTGTGTGTGTGTGTGTGTCCTTAGGATAATTTAGGTTAAGTAGAGTGTAAGCTTAGGGACTGATGACCTTAGCAGTTAAGTCCCATAAGATTTCACGCACATTTGAACTTTTTTGTGTAAATATAGTACGATGCACCTGAGCCATACGCAGAACAAGATAGTGTTCCCTCACGGTACTGCCACTGGCGGTCCGGAGCCCGATGTTCTTTTGAGCGTACATTCTTGTGATCACCGCTGACAGCTATCATGTACAGTAGCTACATGTAGGGTGGCTACATGCCTTAAAGACATTCTTCACTAACTACAGCTCACTACGTCCGTCCTCAAAGGTAACAAATTCCAGTGACCTTTATAGGGCGTATTTAAAGTCAACGTGATTTGAATACTCATAGTGACGTTACTAACGCCATTCTTATCCGACTTTCGGTAGGCTTAATAAACTTTCAATTCTATCGCACAACTCCTCCTTCCGTCAGTGTGTAATACAACACAAAGTGATGTTTCAATTTGCACTATTATTTTTTATTTTCATACGTATCAGAGCAGCGTCCACGTCATTCACAGCTCGGCAGTGCGCATATAGAGAGATTCTTAGTACACGGTATCCTCTGCCCCTGAGACACGAAAACAAAAATGTGTAAATGAAAGTTTACTGCAATAAGTAGATGTCATCCACACATCTCCTTAGTATAGTACACCTCACACACTAATAATGTACCAGTATACTGTTAACACTTACGCGATGAATGGGTGTGTTATTTTCATAAACGGATGTAATGGATCGTCGTTTCTCCTTGGATTTCTCACATATCATTGTGAGTAGGAATTATTTACAAGAGCTTTATTGACAGCGTAATCTGTAAATTAGGAAGTGCTTAGTGCCATTGACCGTAAGGAAGTGTTTAAAATACATTAAAACACCTGAAAAATAACTAAAATCGCCTTACGCCAGGAAATATGTATATCATCGTAGCGCTGGGTTATCTTAACAAAGGTAAGGAATCAACACGAATTTATAAAGTAGACACGTGCTCACCTATGTAACAAAATCAAGAAATGGCAGGTTAGAGAAAACAGAACCGAAAATAGTAACACGCCTGGAACATACTTTTGGTTTCAAGAAGTATGAAACGACTGTTCGTCTGTTATTTGTGTCCTGACGGGCATCAGTCTCCTTCTGGGGCAGCTACACAGAGCGTGTGTCTGATTTCCTATCTTGAAGTGCCGTGGATGGCTCCCAACAGCCTTAAGCGTAACAACAGAAAAGTATTTAACTCGTCAGTATATGACAACTTTCTGCAAACCAGGTGCTGAAAGAGGACCTCTCCGCATTCCTTTAATGCCTCAATACTCGTGAAGATCAGCAGCACTGTTGCTATCGTTTTGATTTAACAGTTTTATGAGTACAGCCCTGCTCCCCTTATCCAGGTCTACGTCAACTGCAACTGAAATACGCACCGATACTTGTTTCCAGCCCCACATCGCTGTACCTGCACCAGCACCTAACGGTGAATCGTGACACTAACGTTACGAACGACACAAGCCCTGCAGAGCACCATCTGAATGTCGTTCTTAAAAAATTTGGTACTCACACGGTAAATAATTTTCCGTGCACACTACCCCAAGAAGCAATAGTTTAATTATAACCCCATTGTACTTTTTTTCGTGTAATGTTGTGATGTAATGCTTTTAAATTTTGCACGCTTTTAGTGAACCTAAAATTGACTGCAAGCACACGATTTACCTCAGACCGATTCCTTCACACGGTTAAGTCTTTGTACATTTATGTTAATTTTTTCACATACTAAAGTTCGTTTCTGATGTAACGTAGCACTTTAGAATAAAGCGTAACGTTGCTCTTGTATTGGTTTTTCTTCTTTCATTTACTGCTAGTAATTGTACTTATGCGACGGCCTTACGCTACTTCCGTTTTGTCATATTTTGTATATATTTCTTCTGTGCACCTTGTCGATGTAGGACGTCAAAATACCACGATTCCAATAACCAGCTTCACCTAAAAGATACTATTTTACGAGGTCTGTTCAAAAAATTCCTGAGCATTCGTAATTTCGCGCCATTTCTGAGTTGTAACTTAACGCGGTTGACATCCCTGCACACTCCTGTGTTTGATGAGTAACTGCAAAAAGTTTTATTATTGTATGTCTGTTGTTTATTGTTCAGTGCTGTTCTGAGTTGAATGTTGTGTCGCACAGTTTGCGAATTTCCAGACAGCAGAGGAGCTACTCGTCTCCATTAAATTATGCATGAAAGTCAAGAAAACCTTTACAGAGACACGCCAGATGATACAGGAAGCCTGCGGTGATGGGAGCTTAAGTCATGCTTGGTGTTACGATTGGTTCCATTGGTTTAAAAATAGCCGGACGGATGTTAAAGATGACCATCGTTCAGGACGCCCTTCGACGTCTACCGACGACGCTCATGTCAGGAATGTCAGCGAAATTGTGCGTGACAAACGAAGACTGACTGCCAGAGAGATTGCGGAGGAATGTAACATTTCAGTTTTATCATGTCGTAAAATGCTGCCACAACATCTTGGAATGCATCATGTGGCCGCCAAGTTCGTCATAAGGCTCATGAGTCAAGACCAGAAAGGCCTCACAATCTGTAAATAGCTTTTTGGATTTCGCAAATGAGAAAGAGATGTTGCTTAAGAGAGTCATAACTGTTGATGGGACTTGGTCTATGGTTATGGTGATGAGAACGAGGTTCAGTCTTCACAGTGGGCCGGGAAACGTTCACCGACACTAAAAACAGCTCGAAAGTTCAGGTCAAATGTCAAAGTCAAGGTTTTCTTCGACTTTGAAGGATTAGTTCAATACATGAATTCGTGCCACAGAGACAAATTGTTAATCGATGAAACTCTCGGGACGTGTTGCGACGCCTGCGAGGAAATATGGAAAGGAAACGGTCTGAAATATGGAGAGACAATTCAAGGCTCTTGCATCACGATAACTCACCCGCATGTTTACACCTGTTGGTGAGTGACTGTTGCACAGAAAACGAAGTCATCGTACTGGCTCATTATCTGTATTCCCCGTACCTCGCCTCTGGGGACTTTTTGTTAGTTCCAAAGTTGATAACCCTATTGAAAGGACGAAGATTTGCAACGGCAGACGAGGTACCGCTAAAAGAAAATTTTCAAGTGGCGCTTCGCGCTATTCAGCAAGAGGCATACCAAGACTACTTCTGGAAGTGGAAACGTTATGGAGAGCGGTGTATAAATGCACGTAAGTGAAAATGGTGAACTCCGAATTATCTTTACCTGGACAAAGTGATATTTTAGATTTCTGCCGCCAAAATCGTATGCAGTCGTTTTGTACACCGTGCATAACGGCAACACTCTGTTCAATTTCGTTTTGTTATTTTTTGTAGTGATTTTTGTTGTTACATGGTGTTCGCTCTTCTGTTCTCATGCAGCCCCATTCCGTTGACAACAGGAACAAAAACAGCATTTTGTGAGGGGTTTCCTTTCTTGTTATGACGCACTTAGTCCAACAATAAATTGTAAGATGCTTCATAAACTCATATGGATATCCCTGGAAGGAAGACGGCGCTCTTTCCGCGAAATAGTGTTGAGAAAATTTAGAGACCTGCCTTTTGCGGTTGGCCTCAGAACGAATCTCTTACCGACGACGTTTAGTTCTCGTGAGGACCTTAAAGACAAGTTAAGATAAATTGGGACTCGTACGCAGCTGTGCAGGAAGTACAAATTTGAAATGAGCTCTATGTACTTGCTTTAAACTCGCCAGCATTTCCTACGACATCGTCATTGCAAACTGTTCTCTTGAGTCCTTTCGGATACAATTGAACCCTAGCGTCGTTCAAAGGAGAGCGATTACGCGATTTTGCAAGTACAAGCGAGACCTCGAGACCGCTAAATTATCAGCTAGCCATTGAGTTTGACTATCACAATATATTAATACAACGACTGGTCAGCAGCATAACCTGTTCTGTATATATGTTTGAGTTTAAAGCAATTATATTCCAATACTTGGAGTATCTAAGCGTTTTTCACGACTTCTCTCTCTCTCTCTCTCTCTCTCTCTCTCTCTCTCTCTCTCTCTCTCTCTCTCTCTCTTCATCTCACACTGACTTCATTCCCTCCCTGGTAGGACTTCCCATTTTACAATTTTTTTCTTTTTGTCTGCATGAGTTCCGATTGAAATTGTCTGATGGATTGACGTGAGACTTTTCTAAATCGTTTTAACCATGTATGTATGCACACATACACACACAAACATTATTTATATAAAGAAAGCAGTACGATCAGGCTTTGAAGGCCCAACGGTATAGACCAGCCGCCGTGTCATCCTCAGCCCTTAGGCGTCACCAAATTCGGATACGGATGGGCGTGTGATCAGCACACCACTCCGCTCTCCCGGTCGTTGTCAGTTTTCGTGGCAGGTGTCGCTACATCTCAGTCAAGTGGATCCTCAATTGGCCTCACAAGGGCAGAGTGCACCCTGCTTGCCAATAGCACCCAGCGGACCCGGATGGTGACCCATCCAAATGCTAGCCAAGCCTGACAGCGCTCAACCTGGGGACCCGTTCAATGAATTCGAAAGTAAAGTTCTATGTACTGACTTGGCAGAAAATCCTAAGAAATTGTGGTCCTATGTCAAAGCGGTAGGTGGATCAAAACAAAATGTCCAGGAACTCTGTGACCTAAATGGTACTGAAACAGAGGATGACAGACTAAAGGCTTGCGGAGTGTGGATGTAGATGTAGATCTGTTGGGAACCAGTGTTACCACTGCGAGAATGCCGTTTGCCATTTCGTATATAAAGTTACAGAATGACATTATTGTGCACACACATTTGACACGCTACCAAATTTGCGATGACAGTGTATGGTGGTTAACTACTAACATAAATTATCAGCAGTCTTCGACAAGTTTCAGAAATAAAGAGATATAACTCGCTATTATTCTGTAAATGCAAGTTGCCATGATTAAAAGAGTACACAACTAGCTAGATTTTTGGGTGCAGGGATTGAAACCTGGTAGTCAAGGAAAGACAGGATTCGGTTACGATTGTGGACGGGGCCGTAAACAGTTACTGTGGGTTGCCTTTTACAGTTACACACAATTTATTTTAAATCAGTAGTTCCACACCCAAAAATAAATAAAAATACTACACGTCAACTGTGTAAATAACAGTGTTTTCAATGATTCAGTGAGTTACAATTTAGCAAATCACCATTAAATAAAGATACAGCAGATAATGTTTTAAAAGTAAGCCACTGTGTTCTGAGCAGGAATCGCCATAAATTAAGATTTTTTTTTTTAAAACTCACTGCAACTTACAAATTGCAGGTATTGAAATATTAAAGGCAAGTAACCACAAACACAGCAGAACTCACCAGACGCCAGGAATGGCAGTAAATAAGGTTCTGAATGCTTACTGCGTAAATACAAATACCAAATTGGAATTTTAAGGCAAGTGATCTCAATCACGGCTGAAGGCCTTACACGTCAGGAACGGCAATAAAATAAAAGCTTATAAATCAGATGTAAACCACCAAATACAATAGCAAAGGTTAATTACAAAACAAGCAACTGATCACCAAAAGGGCGAAATAAGATAATGGTAAACTTTGCCACAAAACCTTTAACATCCACTGAACATTACAATGCTAGATACATTCCAGAAGGCGACCAGAAGTATTAAATGTATATAACCTTTAATGTGGGCATCACAAGATATTGCAATAAATAATACAATAGTAAAACACAATGCCCAGTACGTAAGTTCCTTAAAGGGTACTGAGGCAGTTTATACCCGTAGAATACGTGGGCTGAAGGAACGTTCCACTGAACTACTGGTCATCAGACCTCCTTTTAGATCACACATGTCTTACAAGAACCAGGGGGCCACAGACGGTGCTCCAGGAATCGACCTCTGAGAAGGTCCGGCAAGAAACACTATCACGAGCGATGAGATAGGCAAATAAGGGTTGCATTCACTTTACAAGATGGTAACTCAGACTAGTGGCAGTCTAACGAATGACTAATAATAATCTTGCTAAAGCTATCTGACGTCCGATAAACCAAACGCAACGATGGAACAATAGGCCAAAGCCGGAACCGGCGATCTGCATTACGTCCCCAGAATACTGTGCTTAGAGCGCCCGGAACGAGAAAGGAATCACTACCACCAGTGTAGAAGAATCACCAACCGCCCTATAATCAATAAAGCTGGCAAAATTACAGCAGCGGCAAGGCGAGGAAACGTACACTGCCGTTACATAGACTAACCCCACGGCAGGTAACTGGGGCGTTAGCGGCCACCAGGCAAGAAAAAATTACCGCTGGTTGAACGTAACAAATTCTAACAATTTGAACGCAGTGAATAGTAATAAGAAATCGAGGAAAGTTAATCAGATCCACCTTCCCCAAGCAGTCCAACCGCTGCTTTTCGGCTCGGCTACACTATGAGCAGCAACACGAACCCCAGTCACTGGAGAATTGCGAGATATCACAGTGGTGGAGGTTTCTCTACTGGAATTGCACTCATCTTAAAGCTTTCTGGGCCCGGTTTACGACGAGGTCGTGCACCCTCGTCACCACAGCCCTTCCATCCTGCAGTCCATGCGTGCCGGCAGCAGTCCCGGCGTGTTCTGGCACTGCGCGGCCCTGGCTCCTCCTGAGTCCCCAACCGGACTGGCACACTCACACGATCCAGAAAATCAACGACGTCGCCCCAAATATAGGGCAACAGTTATTACATATCGATAACCGCCGCTACTCCCACTAGCGGACAGGCAGCTTTTGGGAAACCGAATGACCCCAGTCAACACGAGAAGAAGACAAACAAACGCAAACTTGCCAACTAAACGATACCGTCTGGCCTCCAACAGAGAGTGGAAACCTACAACAGCACCCACGCAAGCCGCAGTACGGCTCAGGGATATAATAGTGACGTTGCTCCGTACCCGGATTTCATTTGACATGGCACAAACGTTTCCTCATTATGGATGTGGAAAAAAAGAATACAGTCATTTTTTCCGTTGTTAAAACTTCTACATTTTTCATGTAGAGGTTGGAATGCAGCATCTAACTTTCTTCAGACATCATTCTTTTTATAATGGAGCACATTTTCAATTGTGTACACTTTATAAATTAATGTTTGTCTTGCATCCTCCACAGTTTCACGAAACAGCTTCATTAGAAGCTACCTGATCCTGACAACCGGTCATTTCACCCTGTCAGTCCTCCATGACAACGGCAAGGTTGTGTACTCAACTTCCGTATTAAGTTTTGCTTACACTCCCTATACGCTTGGGCAATACACAACCAGCCGACAAACAAGAAGCCATCGTTCATAGACTCGTCACACTTCAGCAACTGTAGTTGGAAGGAAGGAAGCCAATAAAGTAATGACGTAACAGTGGCGCATTGATTTCTAAGTTATGTATCCTCGATCATTTGATTAATGACGCACAGTTTCTAATGGGTAGAGAAGCAGATCTCATATGTAGCATAAAATCATTTCCTCGTCACCGCTATTTCTATTTCGTAGACGAATCTCTTTTACAAACCGATAGCATGTGGTGCTTCAGACAACCAAGTTTTACTTCGTCACTAGTTACATCATTAGCATTAAGGACTAACATGCTCGTTCTCATCAAATTCGATTCCGTGTTCTATTTATAAATGTACAAGTAGTCGGCATGTAGCCATACTCAAGACAATTACAAGTTGCTGTAGCTCGTAAACTGACTCGCTCCGTATCATTCGATAATAACTGAGGCTAATGATTTCCGGAACATGTAAGTAACTATCCTCCTCGCCACACACGCATCAGATGTGTGCATTAAGCGGTAAAAATTGCTCCCGTTTTTCAGGTAAAGTTTTCAGTAATTAGAAAGTTAATTTTAAATATAAAAAATATTTTAAAAATGTTCTTATGATAAACGGAAATTTTTGTAGCTTGCTTCTTTTAAGGGGAATAATTCGATTATTATCTAGCTTTACCACAATATGAAATAATGAAGTTTCTCGTACGTTTGACACTTGCTTGTCAAGGACGGTGACTTCTCTACAACTCCCATAGAGTCGGAATTGGCAAGGACTTGATTTTTGTAAGTTCTGAGTGTCATATGAGGTATGGACAGATAATAAGAAGAGAAGATGGTTTAAAACACGTCAAAAAGTGGTCTTTTCAGACCTTGAAGCCAGAACTGGACTGAGGTGGTGCAGAAAGTCAGCCATGTGTTGGGTCAGGCAACCATCCCACTGGTCGTCTTGAGACGTTTAGGAAAAACGATGATGGTTGTAAGATAATTCAACACAGTTTTTCCTGAATTCAGGTCCACTACCTTCGTCAGAGCACCAACTCACTCGGTTTACTCTGTGCTAGTTTCGCGTAGATTTTTATCTGAAATCTGTATAGGACAAATTAGGCGCAGGGTGTTTGCGAAGGCTACCCAAACATTTATTTTTAAACTAGAAGAGAAGGAACAGGTGGAAGGAAGTGACTCAGAGTTTCGCCAAAATAAGCTGTGAAGCGGTTGAAAGTTGCGGAGATGAGCTGGCGTAAGTCTAGCAGAGAATTAGGATTGGAAGAGGGAACAGAAGAGAGTGAAGTTTATATATATATTCTACGGATTCATGATAATTGTCTATAACCTCATTAAAAGGTCTCGAATTTGCGTCTTCAACATTTTATTGGTGCTAGCAACCTCTTTCCCAGCAGGTTAGCCGCACGGTCTCAGGCAGGCTTCTTGTCACGGCCCGCGCGGCTCTCCCTGTCGGAGGTTCGAGTCCTCCTTCAAGCATGGGTGTGTGTGTCGTCCTTAGCGTAAGTTAGTTTAAGTTAGATTAAGTAGCGTGTAAGCTTAAGGACGGATGACTTCAGCAGTTTGGTCCCATAAGACCTTACCACCAATTTCCAAATTTTCTCTTTCCCAGGGTCTTCCTGACGATTCAACAAGCGATTCTTCTCTGCTTTTACATGATTTCTATGTACTTCTGCACAATGTAGCATAGTCTGCTCACACCACTGATGTCTGATATCCAGTCCCAGGTTGGAATAAGTGTACCTGTTGCGTCTTCTTCTAGTTACTTATTTTTGATATCTATATTTTAAATTATTAGATCTTCCCATTGATCTCCAAAATATAAGCTGCTTTGCGCCTGAGGCTTCAGGTGATGAAATTCAGGGAGGTCCATCATTTTTCCTGCGTGGAGCTGATGTTAGCACAAACGGATTGGAGTGAAGGTGCTTTCAGAAAAATCTTCAACGTTTCTACGTACTTGCACCTCTGCGTCATCCTGAGTTTCTCTCACACAGGTAAGAGGTGCAATCCAGTTCACCCTTACTTCTTATTTCGATGAGAAACGAGGCAGTATGCGTCACACTCTGCAAGGCCGGAGTTTTGGGGCAGTAAAGACCAGTCACAGGATAGGCGGAAAATTTGTAAGCTTGTACGTCGTGCAAAGGTATTTCTGTCTGGAAGGAATCATGGACTTGTTGGAGAAAAGCGACCCAGGCGTTATCTCCATATGTAAAGGGTCGGACAAAAATATGAGAAACACCAAAACCACACCACACTACAATGCTTAATACGATATGGAAAACGGTTGGCGCACAAAACAGCTTCCAATCTCGGAATGGATTAATACAGATTCCGAATTGTGTTCAAAGGAATCTTATATCATATTTCCCGCAAAATAGAGGAGAATTCAAGTAATGACGATGGAGGTGGACAGCGATAATCCAAACTGGATGACAAAGGCTTAATTATACTGAGATCCGGTGATTCTGCTGGCCAGGGGAGATGAAACAACTCATCCTCGGGCTCACAGAACTAGTGCTCTTGTTACGAGCCGTATGAAGAGTGGCCCTTTCGTCTTCGAACACAGCATCTGAATTGGGGAACAATGAATGTACCACAGCATGGACCTGAGCAGCCGTAATGGCCAAATAATCCTTGGCAGTAATCTGAACTCGCAGAGTAACCATAGAGCTCACGATACCACGATATGGCTGTTCGAATCATCATCTAAGCCCACCATGTTTCACTTTTGGGACAAAAACTCTGTCAGAAATTGGAAACAGTGTGGAACAAGACCCATCCGATCAAATGACTTTCTTCCAGAGCCCCTCTCTCACTGACTCTTATCTAATACTTTCCCCACTTTGGGGAAGTGTATATGGGAGTTTGTGTCCTTTCGGCTTTTGCTCCTATGTGTACTTGTGTGTGTGTGTGTGTGTGTGTGTGTGATTATTTCTGTGATTTTTGGGTGTCTGTGTAATGTAATGAACGTTCTGTATGTGTCTGGTACTTGCTTGAGGTTGGCGACATTAGTGGTATTATGGGGGAGGGAACAGGATTAGGGATTCGATATAGGGATTTTCCCTTCGACTTAGTCGTCGGAGATCGTCATTGGGTGTTTGTCATGGGACGTGTTATATCGACCTAGGGAGTGGATGAGGACGTTTCCTGACCTGGAAGAGCCTTCATAGAATGCCCTTGCCAGATCTTGGAAACTCTCTTTCAGGAGTGGGATTTCTGCTGCGACATGCAGATCGTCTGTGAGGAATTCCAGGGGTAGATGCAGTGCTCCCCTGAAGACTTGGTTCTGCAGCCTCTGGAGC
This sequence comes from Schistocerca gregaria, assembly GCF_023897955.1. Taxonomy (NCBI): domain Eukaryota; kingdom Metazoa; phylum Arthropoda; class Insecta; order Orthoptera; family Acrididae; genus Schistocerca; species Schistocerca gregaria. Next base: position 348,351,841 of record NC_064922.1, on the reverse strand, counting down.
CTGTCCACGTGCTGCTTCGCCACGTATCCCCAGACAGGGCATGCATACTCCATTAATGGCCGTATTAGGGCCCCATAAAAATCTGCAGAACAGGGAAGGGGGCTGGTTGTTTGGAGGACTGGGCATAGGATGGACATTCTGGCACAGACCTTCCTTCGTACCTCGTCTATGTTGGGTTTCCACGTAAGAGGAGAGTCCAAGGTTACGCCAAGGTACTTGGCGGTTCTGCGCCAGGGGCGTTTCGTTTCGTTTAGGTGATGGTTGCGAGGGTTGGGAGGGGGGGGGGGGGTTCGTTGAGTAGGTCGGCGTCTTCCTAGCCTCAGGGTTATCAGCATAGCCTGCGGCTTTTCAGAGTTGATGGTGATGTGCCAGCGATGGGCCCAAGTTTCTGTGTCATCTAAGACACTTTGTAGCCTACGGATGACTAGGTCCCTGTTCGTATTACATTTGTAGAAGGCTGTCTCATCTGCGTACTGTGCGGTGTGCGCCAGGTGGGTCATTGGTGTGATCGCAGAAACGGGCCTCAGGAGATGAGATAGGTTTTGCTCTGCGTAACTATGCTCCCGGGGAACTCTTGTGTGTACCACTTGTAGAATATCACTCTGTGCCATACTGAGTTGAAGGCTTTGGCTACATCTAGCAGCACTATCCCGCAGTAGCTTCTGTGGTTGAATCCTTCTGTGGCTGCTTCAACCGCTCTCTTGACCTGTTGTGAGGTAGAATGGTTCTGTCGGAATCAGAATTGGAAATCTGGCAGACGTTGCTATCTGGTAATATGTTCGTGTATGGATATTAGCAGGAGCCGCTCATAGATCTTGCTGAGAGTTGGCAAGAGGCAAATCGGCCTGAGTGCTGCGGGTATAGAGGGTCTTTCCCTGGTTTGTGTATCGCGACAACTTCCATGTGTTTCCAGCAAGCTGGGAACTTGCGGGAACGAGTGATCTCTTAGAAGACGTTCGTGAGGTTTGTGATCGCCGAGATTGGGAGGTTGTTAACTAGCTGATGGATGACACTGTCATGTCTTGGCGCCTTTTTTGTCGGGAGGGACCTAATTACTTGCAACGTCTGCTTACTTATCAGCCTACGGTTTACAGGAAAATGACTTAAAAGAAATGAAAGGAGAAAAGGAGAGATGTGAACTCGAGGTACACTGACCATGACATCGGGGTGAAAGTGGGCATTACAGCAGCTTTAACCAGATAGTTCAAAATGAGGAGAAGTCCAGGCATCTAAACACTGGTCACCGAAGGACATGCCGACTAGGATCATCACGGCAAGTACAAATATAATTAGGTGAAGAGCGAAAATGGGGCGAGAAAATGCAGACTGTACCCACTATACAGTTAATTGGTTTAAACGGTTAGATAAATATTATTTTCTGTTTTATCACCCAAACACGTTTCCAACAGTTGTGGCATTCACAGTGTTTTTTTCTGAAATACACTCCTGGAAATTGAAATAAGAACACCGTGAATTCATTGTCCCAGGAAGGGGAAACTTTATTGACACATTCCTGGGGTCAGATACATCACTTGATCACACTGACAGAACCACAGGCACATAGACACAGGCAACAGAGCATGCACAATGTCGGCACTAGTACAGTGTATATCCACCTTTCGCAGCAATGGAGGCTGCTATTCTCCCATGGAGACGATCGTAGAGATGCTGGATGTAGTCCTGTGGAACGGCTTGCCATGCCATTTCCACCTGGCGCCTCAGTTGGACCAGCGTTCGTGCTGGACGTGCAGATCGCGTGAGACGACGCTTCATCCAGTCCCAAACAAGCTCAATGGAGGACAGATCCGGAGATCTTGCTGGCCAGGGTAGTTGACTTACACCTTCTAGAGCACGTTGGGTGGCACGGGATACATGCGGACGTGCATTGTCCTGTTGGAACAGCAAGTTCCCTTGCCGGTCTAGGAATGGTAGAACGATGGGTTCGATGACGGTTTGGATGTACCGTGCACTATTCAGTGTCCCCTCGACGATCACCAGAGGTGTAGGGCCAGTGTAGGAGATAGCTCCCCACACCATGATGCCGGGTGTTGGCCCTGTGTGCCTCGGTCGTATGCAGTCCTGATTGTGGCGCTCACCTGCACGGCGCCAAACACGCATACGACCATCATTGGCACCAAGGCAGAAGCGACTCTCATCGCTGAAGACGACACGTCTCCATTCGTCCCTCCATTCACGCCTGTCGCGACACCACTGGAGGCGGGCTGCACGATGTTGGGGCGTGAGCGGAAGACGGCCTAACGGTGTGCGGGACCGTAGCCCAGCTTCATGGAGACGGTTGCGAATGGTCCTCGCCGATACCCCAGGAGCAACAGTGTCCCTAATTTGCTGGTAAGTGGCGGTGCGGTCCCCTACGGCACTGCGTAGGATCCTACGGTCTGGGCGTGCATCCGTGCGTCGCTGCGGTCCGGTTCCAGGCCGACGGGCACGTGCACCTTCCACCGACCACTGGCGACAACATCGATGTACTGTGGAGACCTCACTCCCCACGTGTTGAGCAATTCGGCGGTACGTCCACCCGGCCTCCCGCATGCCCACTATACGCCCTCGCTCAAAGTCCGTCAACTGCACATACGGTTCACGTCCACGCTGTCGCGGCATGCTACCAGTGTTAAAGACTGCGATGGAGCTCCGTATGCCACGGCAAACTGGCTGACACTGACGGCGGCGGTGCACAAATGGTGCGCAGCTAGCGCCATTCGACGACCAACACCGCGGTTCCTGGTGTGTCCGCTGTGCCGTGCGTGTGATCATTGCTTGTACAGCCCTCTCGTAGTGTCCGGAGCAAGTATGGTGGGTCTGACACACCGGTGTCAATGTGTTCTTTTTTCCATTTCCAGGAGTGTATATACATAGACCTACAGGTTAGTTTGAGGTTAAGGAATGCGATACATCAGAATTTGTTCTCATTTAAATTGTATTTGCACTTTACCTTTCATCCTACATTGTGTGTGTTCTGCGGCAGCCAACCAAAATGTCACAAGTCTAAAGTAGCACTCTATGTCGTCCTTCAAACATGAGGGATGTTACAAAACCGTCTGAACTGCATTTTTTGTTTATTGTCTCTAAAATGTGTATTCTGGAATAATTCGTGCCAAATGCCCGATTTTGGCCTTTCTACTGTGCTAGTTTGCTAGTCTTTATCTATGACAAGTTTGTGTTTTTATGTACCAGATGGGTTTTGTGTAGCTGAGTTGACCTTGTCAAAATCGATAAAAGTTTTGTCAAGATTAGGAATGGCGAAGTATCGTGTAGTTTCTCACTCACAGATTATGTTTACTATTCACGTTTTCTCCAATAGCGACTAAACAGGACGCTGTGTTTACAAACGTTACTATTTACAATTTACTTCTATTTACTACTTTACTAATTTGTTACTATTTAAGTGACAAAATCTGGAGGTCAAATTGTTGCAATTTTTGCGTTTCGTGGGTGGCTCCTCCAGAGGGCAGAGAGGAGGTTCTCAAAGGCGCCAGCGGCAGATGCACGCAAGCCTCGCCGGCCGGAGACGCCGGGCGCCCGTCGTTCCGCGCCCGCCCGCTGTGAGGCGCTGCCTGCGCCACGCGCTACCCGCTATCTGCTCTCTGGCGGCGCTCTCCTTTCTCCCATTCTTACGATAACGGCGCCGGGTTTTTTTGTGCCGCTGCTCCGAAGGCTTTTGATGCCGGAGCGGTCAAAGAGAAATTTTATTTCGCGTGGAAATACCACAGGAGGGAGTCCTCGAGATAACTCCTGGCGAGGCGCCTCTCCATACATAACCGCCGGTACGCACTCAAACGGAAACTGGTGAATAAATCACCCTTGTCAGTCCGGAATAGTTTCTGAAGTCTGTAGCTTGTCTTTGAGGGGAATTGAGGAATGCAAAACTGGATACAAATCCCTCTGGACTGTATAGAGGGTGGCGGTGATCTCAGGAAGTATCACCACATACGCCTCTCCTTTGTACAGAACAGTCTATAGATCCTACCACCACTTTTCAGATTAAGCAGTCCACATCCCACTTCATATGTCAATGTGACTGTACATTTCTGCGTTATCTCCTTTGGCGGTTTGTATAGATCTGTCAATGAAGGTCACTTAAAATTAGATGAGAATGATGTGAGACGGATCTAGGCGAGGCACAAAACAGCACTCGGTGTCCAGTCATTTACTATTAGAATGGTACAGAATGCCCTTTTCATTGGTTTTCGGAAGAATATCGGTGCTGTTACGCACTAATGAACTAAATACGATCTTGTGGATCGCCAGTGATTGTATTCAAGTGTTCCTAACGAATAGAGCACAGCTAGACGTCTTTATCCGACAGATATCTGGGCCGCGCGGGATTAGCCGAGCGGTTTAAGACGCTGCAATCCAGGACAGTGCGGCTGGTCCTGGTGGAGGTTCGAGTCCTCCCTCGGGCATGGGTATGTGTGTTTGTCCTTAGGATAATTTAGGTTAAGGAGTGTGTAAGCTGATGGACTGATGACCTTAGCAGTTAAGTCCCATAAGATTTCACACACATTTGAACATCCGACAGATATCTGGGCGTAAAAGTAGCTTCCGGAATACCCCAAGGGCGTGTTATAGAACCACTGCTGTTCACAAAGAGTGTTAAATAAAAAGAATCTCATGTTTTGAAAGGTAATTGTATAGATCAAAGACGAAAATTTCCAGTAATCATGGGTAATAAGATCCGTACCTCAGGAGCTATGAGCACTTGTGAATATTCACTAATGTGAAGCACATCCGGTCTATTGAGCAAGGGCTCATAGCTCTTCAGCTATGCATCTGAAATATTTACCGGGCATTTTTTCTTGTTTCGGTCCATTCTACCATCTGCCAAAACTAGTAAACTAAAGTGCTTGCAACAGAAGAGATGTGTTACACAACAGCGAAAATGGACAGGTGTTCATAGCTCTTGACGAATGGACTTTAGAGTCCATATTTACTTAACTTGTAGTTTTGGTCCATACCACCACGACTCAAAACCAAGAAACCAAAAATCTTTCTACAGGAAGCATTTGTTTCACAGTAGCGGGGATAACCAAGTGCTCAGATCCCATGACCGCTTGAAACCAGAAATTCGTTATTAATGTTTGCTTTTGACGTATGAGTGCGTTTCGTATGAAACCACTGATGCTGTTGCAAGACAGATGCTTCTGACGGTACACGAGGTACTTATACAAATGTAGTGCATTTTGGCATTCACGTATGGGTCTCAAAGCAACAGTCGGCGCGGAGGTTGTGGTACGTTATTGTAAGGGAATCTGACGTGTTTATACACTGGGGAGACTGTGAAAGAAAGCATATCTGCGTTATTGTAACGTAAATTTGGGTTTGCGCTACGGCTTTTATGAGTATTATCGAAATGAAACCCCTGGGGCAGTATAAAGTTGTGACGCAAAAATTATTAAATTTTAGGCCCGGTTTTGCTTGTTATTTAGGACTATAATTTGTTTTAAGCCTTATTAGTTCATGGGAGTATTGAGATTTGGGGTTTTCTATAGGAAAAATACAAATTTACTTTCTAATGTATCATATGAAATGACATCTGGATGAAAACTGTATGTCCCAGTGGTTCCAAAGTGCTACCACCTACTGGACGCAAGTTATTCTTTATCTTTTCCTAGTTTCGTCTTATATTCGTTGCTTACTATGATAATAACGGTTAATTAATTGAAAAAAATTAAGATTATCATACTGTATGGGCTCAAAGGTTTTAAGGTATTCAATTTAGAGTCAATTTTTTTGTGATGCCTTTTTTCTGAGAGTATGTGTACTGAGCAATTTAAATGCACCGAGTGCATTAAAGTAATTGCAGACAAGACACGTGGCAGATTGCAATTCATTGGAAGGATCTTCAGTAAGTGCAGTCTAACCACGAAAGGCGTAGGGGGCAAGACCTTCACTCTACTGATATTTGAACATTAGTCTTTAGTCTGAGACCGATACCAGACATTGTTGACAGAGACACAGAGAAGATAGGAAGAACAGCAGTGTGTTTCACTTATGAAGCACGAGAAAGTCACGGATAAGTTCATCAGAGAAAGGTGTCTAACGCCACGACAAAATCGTTGTGCCTCACAGACTGGTTTAGTGCTAAACTTGGCCACGCGGAGTGGCCAAGCGGTTTAGGGCGCCACGTACGGGCTATACGACTCCTCCGCCGGAGATTAGAGTCCTCCCTCTGGCGTGGGTATGTGTGTTGTCCTTAGCGTAAGTTAGTCTAAGTGACGAGTAACACTAGGGACCTAAGTTTGTTTGTTTGTGTAAACTTCCGTATCGGCACGTTCTTAGATCCGCAAGTCACTGCTACCCTCTGCTCACATCTCGCAAGACGGTTAGAATGGCTCTGAGCACTATGGGACTTAACATCTTAGGTCATCATTCCCCTAGAACTCAGAACTACTTAAACCTAACTAACCTAAGGACATCACACACTTCCATGCCCAAGGCAGGATTCGAACCTGCGATCGTAACAGTCACGCGGTTCCTCACTGAAGCGCCTAGAACCGCTCGGCCACCATGGCCGTCTTTCGCAAGATAACCAAGAAAATGAAATTACAGATATTGGAGCTCACATGGAGGCTCACAAACAATCGTTCTTTTCGCGCAGGGTTCCCGATTAGAAATTCGTGTGAGTGTGAAGGAGGGTAAGAAGTGATAGTCGCAGTCAAAGTACTGACCACAACAGACCATATGGTGACTTGGCTACGTGTATAGCTGAAGTGTACATCTTTCACTAGCACATACCACTCCGTGGGAATTTACATACTGTATTTCCACTTCCCGAATGATGGTTGTGGAGTAAGGAATTTTATGATAATATCTTTTCCTCTATGTCAGATGTGTTTGTCTCAATAAAAGGTAACAATAACGTTGCTTGTCGTACAATAATCTGCTTGTTTCACGTTTCAATAACGGTGTCGGTGGTCGAAGAACATGACGATTCTTTTATAGTAACTAAACGAAGCAAAAAAAGGAGAAGATCTATCACCTGAGTAATTGTTCGTCATTAACATTGATGAAATTACCCACAAAAAGAGGAGAGAGAATCGCGAGAGAAAATAACGAACAGGAGAAAGAAGACTATAATTTCAAGTGTTGGGCGTCATGAAAAGAATTAATTAAGCATTATCTATAGAGACGCCCGCAAGTTTCAGGGGAAACTTTCCGCTTCATCATCCTTCTCGTCCCTCCTATCCCCTCACCGAAGTAAAAGATTGGCATTGCTATTAAGGGGAGAGTTTATATCTCTTGAAACTTTCTCTCCAAACATTTCTTTCTGAGTAACCATTCATAAAATCTTTGCTTGATAAAGGAAGCGCGTTGATAGGCTCTCCCATGATGTATACGTACCTATGCAATTTTCGACGAAACTCTGTTACAGTGAATTTTGTAAGGACGAAACGATTCAGGATAACTGAAGTCCGTTAAAATCTTAATAAACCATCAATTCAGAGAATTCTAGACCCCAATAAATGATCTTATCCCCATATATTGATGTACTGCACGTATGTGAATATAATTATAGAGCTACACAGAGCGTCTGAGGATCGACCGTTATCCGATGGCTCCTCCTTTACCAAACACAGCAATGAATAACGTGACAAATCAGTGAGAGGCTCCTTGTGCTCTTAAACTTTCTCGTAAGACGTGATTTACATGCAGGTCCACACGACGTTTGCCATTGTTGCCAGAAGAAGCTGTCGAATAAGTTATCCACAAATTGCGACTTTCAAGAGAAACTAGTATTATTGTGTCACTTAGTAAGTGACACAATAACGCCCTTGTTTTATGACCATCGTTCAGTTACGCTGAACACGAATTTGAATAGCTATTTTTGATTATATTATGTACGGATGTTGTGATTTTAAGAAAGATTTTAATGATGTGTGAAGCCGTAATGGCACTAACACTAATTAAGGACATTATCTGAAGGTTTATAGATTGTTAGTCGCAACTACTAATCAATCCAAAAAAAGAGATGATTTCATATGTGATCATGACTTCATGGGTTTTCATTCCCTAACATCAATGAAAAAGAAACAGGATCTAGACGCCTGGGAGGCAGCGACATGTATAACTCTGCAAAGAATGCATGAACATGTTATTGTGACTGCTTATGTTCCCAGATATTTTATACTAACAATATGTATGTCTGCATTTCTCTGTGTTTATGTATCAGTCCCCATATGTAACACCTAATTATTATCTAGTAGTCTTCCCATGTACTAAGTGCATTTTATTTGAACTGTTAATTTAGTTCAAATCGTTATTAAGGAACCGGTTTTGGAATCTGGTGTTAGTTTTGCCTGGTTTTCCTCATTCTCTATTTATTTACCGTTCAGTTTTTTGCTATTTTGGTTGCATTACCACTACAGTTTCAAAGATGGCATTTACTGTGTGTTCGTACCTGTAGGTAGATGAGTAACATCTTTCCAATTTTGTTTACGATTACTGTTTATAACTTATTTGACGAAGTAAGTTAAAGGTTGATAATGGCCTCGTAACCCAAAAAACCGATTAAGTAAATAAATAAATCCTGTAGAACAAACAAAACATTGTACTTTTCATTTATAATTATGTTGTCCTGTCAGGAACCTACGGAAGAATTAACACGATTCAGCCTTTGATGTGTAGTTTGTCCCTATCACTCATGAGTCTATATTGTATGTTGTAACCAGTGGCATCTCCAAACAACACAACAGTATTTAGAGAATTAACATTAATACGTTCTGCAGCACAACAAGAGTTGTTATCAAATATCGTTGGATGTGCGTAAGCCGCTTCTCTGGAGTAACAGTTCTTATAGAAGTGCTGTTTCAGAAAATTACGAAGGTCGCCATCAAGCTTTTAGAAAAGCTGCGAAAGAAAAACGTGACTAGCACAAATTGTTTGATTGTCTATCAAAATATGTGGGTTTAAAACTGATACACTTTTTAGTGCGTTCTAACCAATTCTGTAATTTTTTGGGGGTGTGCACCGTTATCTTTTTACAGAAAATACCAGGATTTGCAAAGATTCAATCTTATTGTGGTGACGAAAATCTCAGTCCATGCGTTACTACATTGACATAAGGGGACAAAAAGAAATCATCAAGCTATGAATCAGTCATATAATACTGATAATTCGATAGCTTGCGCAATCGAATAGTCAAATAACTAGCAGTTCTTCTCCCAGCACTGATTCTTTAATGAATGCATAAAACTATTTCAGACGTCTGATTTCTTTACAAAAGAGTTGATATATTAAACTTATGAAGTTAAGCATAAGATCAAGAAAAAGTTTAGAAACTGTCTGAAATTGCGTTTAATAATTTTTGTAATTCACGAAGTCCTCATATTATCAAACACTGGATTACTTTAGTCTGGGTAATTTACGGTCCATTTTTTAGCAAAAGCTATTGTTTCACGCATCAAAATATTTATGATGATATATCACTTGAACTGTGTTTCGTAAAAAAATATAAATTTGCAGGCACATTCACTACTATGTGTGGATACTCTTCGCAAACCACTTCGCGAATAGATTTAGTACTAAGTAAGTAATAAAAACGTAACGCCTGACGTAGAACAGCGAAAATGTATTAAGCGATTAACTTCTTCCTTTTATTGTGTTTTGAGGCGTGTCCATAAGAGGTAGTTTCACACATGTTTGAAATTATCAGTAAAGTTTGTAGGAAGTCACTAAGCGATCTCATTCTCAAATACTACATGAATAAACACTGATGGGAAAAATCGCAACACCAAAAAAATAGTTAATATGGAGTAATGAAATTTGAGGAATACATTCGGCTGGGTAACACATGAACGTGATTAAAGTTGCAAGATCGCTGGTTAATGAAAGCGCGAGGTAAAACGTTGTAAATATGAAATGCTAGTACATTAATTACCCATGAAACCACCAGAAAGTTGTATGCAAACATACTAATGCGCATGCACTGTGTTGTACAGGTTAGTGTGGTGGAGTTCCATGTCTGTTGCACTTGGCAGGTCAATATAGTGACGGTTAAAACTGGTTGAGGATGACGCTGAAGTTCTCATCTGATGATGCCCCGTATCTCCTCGATGAAGATACATCTGGTGATGGAGCCGCCAAGGCAACATATAGACACTCACCACAGCATCTTGGGTTACGACAGCGGTATGTGGGCGAGAATTATCAAATGTTTCAAATCGCTCTAAGCACTACGGCCCGCACCTCGTGGTCGTGCGGTAGCGTTCTCGCTTCTCGCGCCCGGTTTCCCGGGTTCGATTCCCGGCGGGTCAGTGATTTTCTCTGCCTCGTGATGGCTGGTTGTTGTGTGTTGTCCTTAGGTTAGTTAGGTTTAAGTAGTTCTAAGTTCTAGGCGACTGATGACCATAGATGTTAAGTCCCATAGTGCTCAGAGCCATTTGAACCACAATGGGACTTAAAATCTGAGGTTTTCAGTCGCCTAGACCTAGAACTACTTAAACCTAACTAAACTATGGACGCCACACACATCCATGCCCAAGGCAGGACTCGAACCTGCGACCGTAACAGCCGCTTGGTTCCGGACTGAAGCGCCTAGAACCGCTGGGCCACAACGGCAGGCGCGAGAGCTATCCTGTTGGGATACACCATACTGAATGTTGTTCATGAACAGCAGCAGAACAGATTGAATCACCAGATTCACGTACCGTTTTGCAGTCCGCGTACATGGGATAACGACGAGAGTGTTCCTGCTGACGTATGAATCGCATCCCAAACTATAATTCCAGGTATGAGTGCACTATGTTTATCTCGCAGACAAGCTTTTTGGAAGCCCTCAACTGGCCTTCTCCTAACCAACACATGGCCATCACTGGCATGGAGGCAGAACTAGCTTTCCTCAAAAGACACACAGACCTTCACCCTGCCCGCTAATGAGATCTCGCTTGACACCACTGAAATCAGACGTGGCGGTGATTTGGTGTCATTAGAATGCACGCTACACGGCGTCTGACTCGGAGCTGTCATTTAAGTAATCGATTTGTAGCAGTTCTTTGTATCACTGTTGTGCCAACAACAGCTCATATTGCTGCTGTAGATGCAGTACGCAACGTCAGAGCCATACTGCGAACACGATGGTCTTTCTTCTCGATAGTGACACTTGGCCATCAGGAGACCGGTCTTTCTGCGACCAGCACTGTCGGCAATTGTGTACTGTGGCTGTAGTCCTATCAAGTGTTACTGCAGTATCGCGGAAGCAACATCCAGCCTCTCGTAGCCCTATTGCTCGACCTCGTTCAGTGTCAGAGAGCTGTTGATAGTGGTGTCTTTGTCGCCTTAAGGGGGGTAGGACGTCAAATGGGTCGACTTGGAGCAGGACAGGCATCACATGACATTTTAATTTCCACTGTCTATACTTTTACAAATAAATTCATAAAACTTTGGTAGCATCACCAGCAAGGATTCAGGATTCACACTCATTGCAGTGGAAGTTCGAAAAAGTAACAAAATAAAGTTTTTTTACGTGCGAAGTTTATCATTTTTTCACTTACTAATGGATGCATTGTTTGCTATAGGTACACTTTTCTTCATAAGTTAGAGAGAATCTTCCATGAATTTTGCACAGCATACATACCATACTTACAGGTGTATGAAACTCTGGAATTTAGTTAATTTATGAAAACAACGATTGAGCTGTTGTATTTTAAACTTCATGTTTAGAAAAAATACAAAATTTTAGTTAATTACCTGTTTTTACCACAGTTTTTAATAGATTTGGGCCGGCCGCGGTGGTCTCGCGGTTCTAGGTGCGCAGTCCCGGAACCGTGAGACTGCTACGGTCGCAGGTTCGAATCCTGCCTCGGGCATGGATGTGTGTGATGTCCTTAGGTTAGTTAGGTTTAAGTAGTTCTAAGTTCTAGGGGACTGATGACCACAGCTGTTAAGTCTTAGTGCTCAGAGCAATTTTTTTAATAGATTTGGAAAATTCTAGAGTTTCATACACCTTTAAGTATGGTTCGTATGCTGTGCAAAATTCATCGAAGAATCCCTCTTACTTATAAAGAAAAGTGTACCTGTAGCAACAAATAGTGACATTAGTAAGGGAAAAGAATGATGAAATTTCACATGTAACAAAAATCATTTCGTTATGTTTTCGAACTTCCACTCCTATGAGTGTGAATTCTGAATCCTTCCTGGTCATGCTGACAAAATTTTATGAATTTATTTGTAAACGTATAGACAGTGGAAATTAAAATGTCCTGTGGTGCCTCTCCTGCTCCAAGTCGCCCCGTTTGACGTCCTGCCCCCCTTAAAGGCATTCTTGGCTAAGATCAACATAACATGTCCTATCTCAAAGGTAACTAACGCTCACAACCATTATATTGTATGTTTACATCCATACAGCGGCGCAAGTAACTCCACTCCTATGAGACTGGCGCGAAATTTTAATAATCACCATCTTTCAGATGTAGAAACACTTCTACCAACTTTCGTTTGTGTAGCACAACTCCTTCTGAGTGTTCCGTTCTTCTCCCATCAGTGTAATTTTGGTGTCTTGTGCACCGTGACTTATTCTGCCTGTTTGCTAATTGTAATATTGTCTCACTATGACAAACCTGTAACGTTATGCCTCTCAATGAGTAGATAACGCCAGGATATTAAATTTAAATTTAAATACTGAAAATCAAATTTTCTTTCCTACTGGAAGCCATTAGATAGGAATCGTGCAACTCTATGCACCGTAATCTGGATTAACTGTTCAGTAATAGGTTTGCCATACTATGCACAGCTAACGTTGCCATGACGAAGAATGATTTGGCGTTTTTATTTTCACTTCGGCCGGCTGGGTGGCCGAGCGGTTCTAGGCGCTTCAGTCTGGACCCGCGCGACCGCTACGGTCGCAGGCTCGAATCCTGCCTCGGGCATGTGTGTGTGTGTGTGTGTGTGTGTGTGTGTGTGTTGTCCTTAGGTTAGTTAGGTTTAAGTAGTTCTAAGTTCTAGGGGACTGATTACCTCAGATGTTAAGTTCTATAGTGCTCAGAGCTATTTGAACCATTATTTTCACTTCCTCATTTCATCGACGAGTTGTGGTAAATAAAGTGCTGTACGACAGTCGCCATTAACTCTTCTTCGTTCCTCTAAAGCAGTAGACGCAACGAATTCAGTGAAAACGAAGAAATAAGCCATCATTTTCTCGGAAGTGTCACCGAAACGCGTTATTGCGGTTTAATGTCTGACCAGTACGACTACCATACAATGTAGTGTTTCACGGCCAGTATTGTCTTCACTTAAAACTTCCGGGCTGATAGTCCGTTGTCGATGCGCGTAAACTCTCCCCTGACGTTTCGTCTCCGACTGCGGCAGACATCCTCCGAGGTATAGCGGCAAACTGCGAAGAGAACTCGACGAAGCGCTGATTATATAGGCAGTACAGAGGGCGCCACTGTCCACCGCGTGGCGTCGGCTATGAGACAGTCTCTGGCAATGCCAACATTGTCGAGTGAATTTAATCGATCCTCACGCATGCGGTGCAACGCTGACATCCAAATTTTATCCGGTTTAACACCTTCGTCCTTCCTTTTAAAATTATTAGTGTGTTTATCAATCTCAATAGACTCCCTATATATGCGTGCATAATAATGCGAGGTTTTAGTTCTGACGCTCGTCCCGCTGAATTTTATTTCATGATCACCTTCCTGGTAAACACGTTTTGATACGACCGATTTATCCGTGTGACCCAGGCGGCAATCCTCTTAAGTTCAACGAGACGGATGTTCACACTTCTCTTTGTGGTACCGATATAAACCTGTCCACAACTACAACGAATTTTTTTATACCCACGGCGTAGCCAAAAGGTGTCGTGCATCTTTTGCCGATTTTAAATATTCTTTCATTTTCCTGGTAGGTCTGAAAATAGCTTTCACCTCATACTTGCTTAACACTTTCCCAATCCGATCTGTGACCTTACTAATGAACGGAAAAAAAACCTTGTCTTTGGGCGACTGTTGTTCGTCTTTGCTCCTGATTCTCTGCTTAGAGCAAAATGCTCGGTCTGAATCCTTGCTACAATAGCCTTTCTTCAGGAAAGTTGACCGTAGATGTTCAATCCCATGTTTTAAATAAACAGGTTCAGAAATTTTATATTTCCTGTCTACCAAAATTTTCATTACACCTCTTTTTTGTCTAAGGTGGCGGTTTGAATCTTTATGCAGATAACGATCATTATGTGTGGCCTTTCTATACACCTTATGGCCCAACATTACGTCGCGTCGTTTAATCAAAGACACGTCCAGGAAATTCAATTGCCCACAACTTTCCATCTCCATAGTAAGTTGCATTGTCGGATTAGTGCTGTTTAAATGTGTCAGGAAGGCATCCATTTCCTCTGTTCCGTGTGTCCATACTACAAACGTGTTATCTACATAGCGATACCATCTGGCTAGTCTCTTACTGGCAGTCTGCAACGCCCATTGTCCAAAACTCTCCAAATACAAGTTAGCCACAGCACGACTAAGAGGACTGTTCTTAAAAGTCACTGTTGTACTGAAAGTAGGTTGTGGTGAGGCAGTGTCGGAATAATGCCACAATCTACATCTGCATCTACATAGTTACTCTGCAATTCGCACTTAGTTGCCTGGCAGAGGGTTCTTCGAACAATTTTCATACTACTTCTCTACCACTCCACTTTCGAATGGCGCTTGGGAAAAAGGAACACCTAAATATTTCCACTCGAGCTCTGATTTCTTTTATTTTATTGTCATTGTTTGTTGTGGTCTTCAGTCCTGAAACTGGTTTGATGCAGCTCTCCATGCTACTCTATCCTGTGCAAACTTCTTCATCTCCCAGTACCTACTGCAACCTACATCCTTCTGAATCTGCTTAGTGTAGTCATCTCTTGGTCTCCCTCTACGATTTTTACCCTCCACGCTGCCCTCCAATACTAAATTGGTGATCCCTTGATGCCTCAGAACATGTCCTACCAACCGATCCCTTCTTCTGGTCAAGTTGTGCCACAAACTTCTGTTCTCCCCAATCCTATTCAATACTTCCTCATTAGTTATGTGATCCACCCATCTAATCTTCAGCATTCTTCTGTAGCACCACATTTCGAAAGCTTCTACTCTCTTCTTGTCCAAACTATTTATCGTCCATGATTCACTTCCATACATGGCTACACTTCATACAAATACTTTCAGAAATGACTGACACTTAAATCTATACTCGATGTTAACAAACTTCTCTTCTTCAGAAACGCTTTCCTTGCCATTTCCAGTCTACATTTTATATCCTCTCTACTTCGACCATCATCAGTTATTTTGCTCCCCAAATAGCAAAACTCCTTTAGTACTTCAAGTGTCTCACTTCCTAATCTAATTCCCTCAGCATCACCCGACTTAATTCGACTACATTCCGATCATTTCTCCCTACGTAAGTGGGTGTCAACAAAATATTATCGCATTCGGAAGAGAAAGTTGGTGATCGAAATTTCGTAAATAGATATCACCGCAAAGAAAACCGCCTTTGTTTGAGTTACTGCCACCCCAGTTCGAGTATCATATCAATGACACCCTCACCCCTATTGCGCAATAACACGAAACGAGCTGCCCTTCTTTGCACTTTTTCGATGTCCTCCGTCAGCCCTACCTGGGAAGGATCCCACACCGCGCAGCTATATTCCAGCAGAGGACTACAAGTGTAATGTAGGATGCCGCTTTACTGGGTTTAAGAAATGTTCAAATGTGTGCGAAATCCAATGGGACTTAAGTGTTAAGGTCATCAGTCCCTAAGCTTACACACTACTTAACCTAAATTATCCTAAGGACAAACACACACACCCATGCCCGAGGGAGGACTCGATCCTCCGCCGTGACCAGCCGCACAGACCGCTCGGCTAATCCTGCGCGGCTTTAGTGGGTTTGTTGCATCTTCTAAGTGTTCTGCCAACAAAGCGCAGTCTTTATTTCGCCTTCCCCAGAATATTACCTGTGTGGTCTTTCCAATTTAAGTTGCTGGTAATTATAATTACTAGGTATTTCGTCGAATTAACAGCCCTTAGATTTGTAGGTGAACCCTAAATTTACCGGATTTCTTTTAGTACCCTTGTGGATGACCTCGCACTTTTCTTTGTTTAGTACTAATTACCACTTTTCGCACTTTACAGAAATTATCTCTAGATCATTTTGTAATTGGAATTGACCATCTGATGATTTTACTAGATGGTAAATTACTGCGTCATCTGCAGACAATCTAAGGGGGCTGCTCAGATTATCACCTAGATCATTTATGTAAATCAGGAACAGCAGAGGGCCTATGACACTACCTTGCGAGACGCCAGATATCACTGCTGTTCTACTCGATGATTTACCGCCTATCGCAGCTCGTGGTCTTGCGGTAGCGTTCTCGCTTCCGGCGCACGGGGCCTCGGGTTCGATTCCCGGCGGGGTCAGGGACTTTCTCTGCCTCGTGATGACTGGGTGTTGTGTGTTCTTCATTATCATTGACTTACAAGTCGCCGAAGTGGCGTCAACTAAAAAGGATATGCAATACGGCGGCCGAACTTCCCCGCATGGGGCCTCCCGGCCACAAATGCCATACGAACACTTCAATTCACTACGAACAGTATCGGTAGCAAAAATACCCGCTATGCCTAAGATAGCTTCGTTTACCGAAATCATGATAAATAACGACACAATATTAAAACTGACGAGGATATCATCTGGGCCGACACTCATTTCCTTTAACTTGTCAATAAGATGAGCTGAATTTTTAAAATGACTGTCCGTCCTACCAACATGTGGTTGCAGCAATGAGGCAAGATGTGTAGCTAACTCGTGTGTTGGTTCGCCTATAGCGCTGACAATTGGCCTCAACGGAACCTCACGTTTGAGCACTTTGGGTAATCCATAAAGTCTAGGTGGGTACTCTTCTATTTTACAAAGCAGCTTCTTATCGTCAGAGGAGAGTGAAGAAGCGTACACCAGTCGATTGGTCATACTTAAAATCTTCACATTCGGATCCTTCTGATTTTTTGTTGTTGTTGGAGGTAACCGTAATATCATTGATCTTTTCATCACAGTCCTCATTGTTCAATATGATGGTGGCATTATCCTTATCTGCATTAAGAACAGTAATGTTTTTATCTGCGTGTATATACCTCAGCGCCTTCCTTTGTGCCTGCGACAAATTACTGTTAGATGGGTTACACGTACGTAAATTCCTAGCTGTTTCCACCCTGCTTACGTCAGAGGTTTGCTATGGAAGCTGGCGAATACCTGCTTCAACATTTGCTACAACATGCTCTGGGTACGTTTTGGGGCGTCACAGCAAAATTGCCTCCTTCGGGTACTACAGAAATTTCTGTAGCTTCCATTATTATGCACGTATGAATAGAGAGGCTCTATATATTGATAAAAACCATAATAATTTTAACAACAAGCGTGGCGATCGATTAACTTCAGTCGAGAATGTTGGCATTACCAGAGAGAGTCTCATAGCCGACGCAACCGAGCGAGATGGCACAGTGGTAGCACACTGGCTTTGCATTCGGTAGAAGGACGGTTCAAACCGAAGTCCGGCTATCCAGATTTAGGTTTTCCGAGATTTTCCTAAATAGGTTCAGGTAAATTCCAGGAGGCTTCCTTTCAAAGGACACGGCCGATTTCCTTCTCCATCCTTCCCTAACCCGAGCTTGTGCTCCATCTCTAATGACATCGTCGTCGACGGGACGTTAAACACTAATCTCCTCCTCCATACCCGACGCCCCTTAATCAAGAGTGGCGCCCTCTGTACTGCCTTTAGAATCAACGCTTCCTCGAGTTCTATTCGCAGTTCACTGTTTACCTCGGCGGATGTCTACCGCAGTCGGAGACGAAACGGCAGCGGAGAGTTTTATACGCAGACGACGCCTATTAGCCCGAAAGTTTTAAGTACGACTATATCCAAGTTTCGTCTCATGTTACGGTGAAATATTCCATCTGTGAATTACTTCTATTCGTTTGTCTGAGTACTTCCTCATACCAATCTACGCCAGTATGCTTTTCAGCTTTGGTCTAATTTTGCAAGCTCGATTGGCCACAGGTCTATCAAGCTAAATGTTCATGGAAAATCGAATGTAGTGCAGTATTCCAAACTCCTTTGGATAAAGGTTTACATGTTGGCCATTGCATCGGTATTCTCAGCCGACGATTTTTCCATCGTTTCGTCACCATGAGTGGCTAGTACTGTCAAACGTTCAGCCTCCATCGACAGCCACTACGCTCTTAACGAAGATAGTGACATCAGAGGGAGGGGGAGAGGGAGAGAGAGAGAGAGAGAGAGAGAGAGAGAGAGAGAGAGAGAGAGAGAGGGAGATAGGGGAGGGGGAAGAGAATTTTCGCTGTATCCGATTTCAGAACAAGCTAATGTGGCACATGAAGTTTCAGTAACGATATGGTACCAATATTTTAATTTACTGGAATTCCATGTTCCAAGAATTTTTTATGGTATGAAGTCTCATAGGGGAGAACAACGTGGCCATGACAAAGAGCCCAGAGTTTCCATTATCTGAAACGATATGCGCTGCCTTCTCCAGTTTTGAACTACTTTAGGTTGTGGGGAATGTGTACTTACTCTCTACCAACGACTGATCTGCACCTATTACAAAGTGCCTTATTTTAAGGTTCACAGTATTGGGATATTGCGATAAACCGACGCCAGTTTCTACAAAATGCAAGTGTAGAAGTCTAACTGGTCATTTACTTGACACTGAGATGTTGGGAATGACGTGACACATACTCGGTTTTATAAGTCTCGGAACTCGGACACATGCTGATGACAAATGCAACCTTCAATTATCGGAAACCTGATGATGATGATGGTGGTGGTGATGGTGAATAACTCTCGCACGTCATCTGCTTCATGACTACTTGCGCGATTTTATTAAAAGTATTACCTCATCAAAATAAGCTTGATAATTCATAGCAAGAGTCTGTTACGTCACGACGCCAATCATATTACATATATGTTGTAAAACGCTATGACTTTTCTCACTAACGAAGTACAATATGAAAATTTACTATTCATTTTTCAACAGAAATAAGTTTCAGTGGAGAATCAGTTAAATCCATGCAATGAGAGATGTTTAAATACCTGTATCAAACCTGAACCAGATCACAAATAAAAAGCGAAATAACAATTAGAACGTCCTCTACTACAACCGCGATATTCGATCTTTCATCTTATGTTGGCGAACATACAAGATGCAAAATGACGGAAGTGTACTTTCATAGATAAGTGAGTCATCTACTTACGAGAGTTTTAGGCCGCATGGCGGTGGCAATAAATCATGGTAAAGTTTCCATTAGACACAGCTGTGAAGACATCCTGATTTACGACTCCTCGCCAAGACTGTGCGACATCTCTGAGGTTGTCAACCATTCTACTGAACGTCGTTAAGCTTCTATAATGTGTACTATCGCTGGTAATCCCTGTCATTGACGTGTAGTCCATCACTTAATTCAGTTAGAGGTGAGAAGTTTAGCTATGCATGACGTCAATGTTGGGCTGTTCCAATCACCATCAAGCTAATATCGTATGGCTTGCATATCCTTCTGTCGACTGTGACACAGACGGCCTGTGCAATGTCACAGGCTTGATTCGGTGAAATATTTCATTCTCAACAGTGAAAAGAGTGCATTGTTTAAAACAAATCATCTGCGTCTCACTCAATTGTTCGTATACCAAATCGTTTTGAGGAAACGTTGTTCTTCCAACAAACACTTGCCTAACATGTGATATACGTAATTCAAGCGCACAGTACGCTTTCGTTTCAGAATTTCTCGGAACAGTTCAGCCGATAACATTTTTAAGGTCTTTGTAGGCCACGTAAAAGCTTACAAGTATATAGGTCAGTTGCTGTGTCGTAGGTCGTGTGAGTATATGTGCTATCATACTGTGTAATGGTGCGCACCGAATGCAACTGACAAGAAGTAGATATACTGATATACCTTCACATAATACTGTATTGTGTCCACGCGGGCAACAGCGGAAGCGATTTGTGATGGCGACAAACAAGCCATTAAGTCGGAGCATTGTGGAGTTCGTACATTAGCGCTCGATTGTTTCGTTGTTTACTATTGCGCCACTGCCGACAGCGATCATCATTTGCACAGAGGATTAAGTGATAAAGTAGAGGCAATAAGTTTCGTGTCTTGCTTTCATTTTCTATTTGTTCACCGTTCACGACATGCAATGCAGCTGTGTTCAAAGGTAGATACCACAAAGGGAAGGAGAAAGGGAGGAGAGAGACAGAGAGGGAGAGATGAGGAATGCATTGTAAAGATATAGACACTAGTATTCAGATTGACTTCTTCTGGGTGGGTACCACACTCTATATATTTCAAGAGCGGCATCGTTTCCACCAGGCAGTCGTTTTAGAGCAATACTTTATTAAGCTCTCGTTGCTACTTTCTTGCATTGCTCATTCTCAGACCCGTAGGAAATGTAGATACTTTACCTTTTTTTATATTACTGATTGGTGACATTTTCCCAGTGTCCTACCCAAAGAAAATTTGCAGTTAGCTTGATCTATGGTAGAAGGACAGAAGGAAGATTAGGGCTTAACTTTCCAACAACGAAATCATTACATTAGGAGCACAAACTCAGTTTTTTTTCTTTTTCCGACTCATGGAGAAGGAGATCGGATGTGCTCTTTCAAAGGAACCATCGCGGCTTTTGCCTCGGGTGATTTAGGGGAATCACGAAACGACTAAATCAGGATAGACAGAAGCCGATTTGAACCGTCGTCCTCCCGAATGCGAGTTCAGTGTGTTGACCACTGAGCCACCTGGCTCGTTATGTACAGCAGAGCCTATTAGATCATTCCATTTCATTTCTCTACGAACTGATACAACCAGATATTTGTATGAGCTGACTGATTCCAAACATGACTCACTGATACTGTGATCATAGGACACCACGTTTTTTTTCGGTTTTTCAGATTCAT
The DNA here is from genome assembly GCF_023897955.1 of Schistocerca gregaria. NCBI lineage: Eukaryota > Metazoa > Arthropoda > Insecta > Orthoptera > Acrididae > Schistocerca > Schistocerca gregaria. Next base: position 348,330,903 of record NC_064922.1, on the reverse strand, counting down.
TGTTTTGCGTTTCTCAATATTTAAAGGAAGTTGCCAATCTTCATACGACTTTTAAATCTTATCAAGATGTTGTTGTTGTTGTGGTCTTCAGTCCTGAGACTGGTTTGATGCAGCTCTCCATGCTACTCTAGCCTGTGCAAGCTTCTTCATCTCCTAGTACCTACTGCAACCTACATCCTTCTGAATCTGATTGAATCTGATTAGTGTATTCATATATTGGTCTCCCTCTACGACTTTTACCCTCCACGCTGCCCTCCAATACTAAATTGGTGATCCCGTGTTGCCTCAGAACATGCCCTACCAACCGATCCCTTCTTCTAGTCAAGTTGTGCCACAAACTTCCCTCTTTCCGCCGGCCGGAGTGGCTGTGTGGTTCTAGGCGCTACAGTCTGGAACCGAACGACCGCTACGGCCGCAATTTAGAATCCTTCCTCGGGCTTGGATGTGTGTGATGTCCTTAGGTTAGTTACTTTTAATTAGTTCTATGTTCTAGACGACTGATGACCTCAGAAGTTAAGTCGCATATTGCTCAGAGACATTTGAACCAAACTTCTCTTCTCCCCAATCCTATTCAATACTGCCTTATTAGTTATGTGATCTACCCATCTAACCTTCAGCATTCTTCTGTATCACCACATTTCGAAAGCTCCTATTCTCTTCTTGTCCAAACTATTTATCGTCCATGTTTCACTTCCATACATGGCTACACTCCATACAAATACCTTCAGAAACAACTTCCTGACACGTAAATCTATACTCGATGATAACAAATTTCTGTTCTTTAGAAACGCTTTCCTTACCATTGCCAGTCTACATTTTACATCTTCTCTACTTCGACCATCATCAGTTATTTTGCTCCTCAAATAGCAAAACTCCTTTACTACTTTAAGTGTCTTATTTCCTAATCTAATTCCCTCAGCATCACCCGACTTAATTCGACTACATTCCATTATCCTCGTTTTGCTTTTGTTGATGTTCCTCTTATTTCCTCCTTTCAAGACACTGTCTATTCCGTTCAACTGCTCTTCCAAGTCATTTGCTGCCTCTGACAGAATTGCAATGTCATCAGCGAATCTCAAGGTTCTTACTTCTTCTCCATGGATTTTAATACCTAATCCGAATTTTTCTTTTGTTTCCTTCACTGCTTGCTCTATATGCAGATTGAATAACATCGGGGAGAGGCTACAAGCCTGTCTCACTCCCTTCCGAACCACTGCTTCCCTTTCATGTCCGTCGACTCTTATAACTGCCATCTGGATTCTGTGCAAATTGTAAATAGCCTTTCGCTCCCTGTATTTTACCCCTGCCACCTTCAGAAATTGAAAGAGAGAATTGCAGTCAACATTTTCAAAAGCTTTCTCTAAGTCTACAAATGCTAGAAACGTAGGTTTGCCTTTCCTTAATCTAGCTTCTAAGATAAGTCGTATGGTCAATATTGTCTCACGTGTTCCGATATTTCTACGGAATTTAAAGTGATCTCCCGGGGTCGGCTTCTACTAGTTTCTCGATTCGTCTGTAAAGAATGCGTTTAGTATTTCGCACCTGTGACTAATTAAACTGATATTTCGGTAATTTTCACGTTTTGGGATTGGTTTTATTATATTCTTCTTGAAGTCTGAGGGTATTTCGCCTGTCTCATACATCTTGCTCACCAGATGGTAGGGTTCTCTCCCAAGGCCGTCAGTAGTTCTACTGGAATGTTGTCTACTCCCGGGGCCTTGTTTCGATTGGATCACGCAGTGTCATATCTTCCATTTCATCATCATCAACATCCTGTTACATTTCCATTATATTGTCCTCAAGTACATAGCCCTTGTATAGGCACATACGCCTTCCACCTTTCTGCTTTCCCTTCTTTGCTTAGAACTGAGTTTCCATCTAAGCTCTTGATATTCATACAAGTGGTTCTCTTTTCTCCAAAGGTCTCTTTAATTTTCCTGTAGGCAGTATCTATCTCATCCCTAGTGAGATAATCCTCTACATCGTTACATTTATCCTCTATCCATCCCTGCCTAGCCATTTTGGACTTCTTGTCGATCTCATCTTTGAGACGTTTGTATTCGTTTCTGCCTGCTTCATTTACTGCATTTTTGATATTTTCTCGTTTCGACAATTAAATTCAATATTTCTTCTGTTACCCAAGGATTTCTACTAGCCCTTGCCTTTTTACCTACTTGATCCTCTGGCGCCTTCACTACTTCATCCCTCAAATCTACCAATTTTTCTTCTGCTACATTTTTGCCCCCATTCCTGTCAATTGTTCCCATATTCTCTCCCTGAAACTCTGTAAAACGTCTAGTTTAGTCAGTTTATCCAGGTCCCATCTCCTTTTTGCAGTTTCTTCAGTTTTAAACTACCAATAGACTGTGGTCAGAGTCCACATCTGCCCCTGGAACTGTCTTACAATTTAAAACCCGATTCCTAAATCTCTGTCTTACCATTATATAATCTATCTGAAACCTGTCAGTATCTCCAGGCTTCTTCAATGCATACAACCTTCTTTTATTATTCTTGAACCAAGTGTTAGCTATGATGAAGTTATGCTCTGTGCAAAATTCTACCAGGCGGCTTCCTCTTTCATTTCTTACCTCCAATCCATATTCACCTACTACATTTCCTTCTCTCCCTTTCCTACTGCCGAATTCCAGTTACCCATGACTATTTAATTTTAGTCTCCTTTCACTATCTGCATAATTTCTTTTATGTCATCATACATTTCTTCAATTTCTTCGTCATCTGCAGAGCTAGTTGGCTTATAAACTGCTGCTACTGTGATAGGCGTGGGCTTCGTATCTATCTTGGCCACAATAATGCGTTCACTATGTTGTTTGTAGTAGCTTACCAGCATTCCTGTTTTCCTGTCCATTATTGAACCTAATCCTGCATTACGCATATTTGATTTTGTTTTTATAGCCCTGTAGTCACCTGACCAGAAGTCTTGTTCCTCTCGCCACCGAACTTCACTAATTCCCTCTATATCTAACTTAACCTATCCATATCCGTTTTTAAGTTTTCTAAGCTACCTGCCCGATTAAGGGATCTGACATTCCACGCTCCGATCCGTAGAACGCCAGTTTTCTTTCTCCTGATAACGACATCCTCTTGAGTAGTCCGCGCCCGGATATCCGAATGGGGGACTATTTTACCTCCGGAATATTTTACCCAAGAGGGCGCCATCATTAGTTAACCATACAGTAATGCTGCATGTCCTCGGGAAGAATTACGGTTGTAGTTTCCCCTAGCTTTCAGCTGTTCGCAGTACCAGCACAGCAAGGCCGTTTTGGATCGAAGGCCATATCAGTCAGTCATCCAGACTGTTGCCTCTGCAACTACTGAACCCTCTTCAGGGACCACACGTTTGTCTGGCCCCTCAACATAAAACCCTCCGTTGTGGTTGCACCTACGGTACGACTATCTGTATCGCTGAGGCACGCAAACCTCTCCACCAACGGCAAGGTCCATTGTCATGGGGGGGGGGGGGGGCTTATCAAGATATGACTGAACATTTTCAGGCAGTATTTCGTTATTGATAACTGCATCATCTGTTGTTAATATTAACACTGTCCGCAACGCCAACAATACGCGACAGAATAGGAAGGATCCCAGCACACTTTCCTAGGGCGTACCGTAAGTTATTTCTATACGAGCTGTCGAAGACTCTCCGTTCGAGAGAGTGCTCATTTCTTTCTACCTAGAAATCCTCAACATAGTCAGAAACCTCGCCTGAAATCCTAAAGATAGTAAGCGCCAATGAACGAGTAATTCTGTGACAAATGCTTTCCGAAAGTCAAGAAACACTGCATCTACATGATTGTTTTGATACATGACTGTCATGTGGGGTTAGACATGTATCTCGTGGGTGATGTTTGCGGATACATTGCTTCTTTTTCTTCGGATATATCACTTACAGAATTTTCAGACAAATATCTCAGAACTATTATCCAAACACAGAAATTTGTGGATAAACGTTTGTCTTTTCTTTCTCTTTAATAATCTTCTGAGATGAGGATTTCTTTCGTATCCTATTTGTCTCAATCTACCACGAACTGTAAATAATCTCTTTTTTCTGAAGAAAACCGTCTAAATCGCTTAATACATATCTTTATTAATTTCACTGTTTCGGCTACTGCCTTCATCAGATCAAAATATAGAAATCCTAATGAAAGGTTCAGTGTCAGTATCAATAAAACCTATGTGTAATCGGGTTGTCAGCAGCTGACACCTGGCACCCCAATCAGGCACAGGCTATAGTGATTCTGACACTGAACCTTGTTTCACAAGTGTCAGCTGTTGACGCTTGACATCCCGAATTTCTTAAATTTACACAAAGTTTAAACTTATTTGTAGTTTTTTCCCACTGGGTAACACTGGAGTCCATAAGACCCCATTCCAAATGTCTTTTTGTTAGTTGAATGTGACATATGTGAATGCAGAATGATCACCATTACGTTGAACAGCTGTAATGTTAGTTAATTATAACACTGCTAATTGTCCCATGTAAAATATGTGGGGTAATTATGAGCCCATTGGTACTCCTGCTTAGTGGTAGGCTTAAGATGCCTGCAGGAGGGATTAATTTCGGCATGAACTGCTGCTAGGAGAGACGAAAAGAGCCATTGTTTATATGAAACCTTGTGCTTTCGTTGTCGTAAATATAAGGAATTGTGTTGTAAAAACTTAAATTTCACAATAATATTTTGGATAGAAGAGGGAAACAGATTCTGTATATGATATGCACATCTGTAATATTACAACGCTGCAATACTAAGTCATGGGTTGTCATTATTTGTGTTCTTAAGATGGATTTCGAATATATCAAGAGCTGTTTGGCTTTATTCGGTATACATAATCAGCAACTGATGTAACAAGTTTAGTTACATCTCCTGAGGATGAAAATTTTGAGATTGTCAGAACCAAGGTCAAGCGTTCCAATAAACCCTTATTTGCAACTGGTCAGAGTGTTCTAAAAATGATTTCTTATTCTAAGTGTTATCACGTGCTTTTAAAAATCGAAACGTTATTTTAATGGGTAAGAGGGAAGGGGAGGTGTGGGTTGTATGGTTGAAGAGGTGCGTTCTGACACCTAACATTAAGCTCTGGCTTCCGGGAGAAAGCCGTCGTTCGTTCGCCTTGCACGGCTGTTCATGCCATTGCGGTGTGCACGGGGCTCGGGCTTGCTTCCTTTGCTCCCCGTGACCCTTTTCGGCACTCAGCTAAATTACAGTTCACACTCTGTAGGTCTCTATTTGCGAAGGAATAAACATGTATGCATGGACGTGCACGGACAAAGAGAAAACTTCGCTCAACCTACACTCCTGGAAATTGAAATAAGAACACCGTGAATTCATTGCCCCAGGAAGGGGAAACTTTATTGACACATTCCTGGGGTCAGATACATCACATGATCACACTGACAGAACCACAGGCACATAGACACAGGCAACAGAGCATGCACAATGTCGGCACTAGTACAGTGTATATCCACCTTTCGCAGCAATGCAGACTGCTATTCTCCCATGGAGACGATCGTAGAGATGCTGGATGTAGTCCTGTGGAACGGCTTGCCATGCCATTTCCACCTGGCGCCTCAGTTGGACCAGCGTTCGTGCTGGACGTGCAGACCGCGTGAGACGACGCTTCATCCAGTCCCAAAAATGCTCAATGGGGGACAGATCCGGAGATCTTGCTGGCCACGGTAGTTGACTTACACCTTCTAGAGCACGTTGGGTGGCACGGGATACATGCGGACGTGCATTGTCCTGTTGGAACAGCAAGTTCCCTTGCCGGTCTAGGAATGGTAGAACGATGGGTTCGATGACGGTTTGGATGTACCGTGCACTATTCATCGTCCCCTCGACAATCACCAGAGGTGTACGACCAGTGTAGGAGATCGCTCCCCACACCATGATGCCGGGTGTTGGCCCTGTGTGCCTCGGTCGTATGCAGTCCTGATTGTGGCGCTCACCTGCACGGCGCCAAACACGCATACGACCATCATTGGCACCAAGGCAGAAGCGACTCTCATCGCTGAAGACGACACGTCTCCATTCGTCCCTCCATTCACGCCTGTCGCGACACCACTGGAGGCGGGCTGCACGATGTTGGGGCGTGAGCGGAAGACGGCCTAACGGTGTGCGGGACCGTAGCCCAGCTTCATGGAGACGGTTGCGAATGGTCCTCGCCGATACCCCAGGAGCAACAGTGTCCCTAACTTGCTAGGAAGTGGCGGTGCGGTCCCCTACGGCACTGCGTAGGATCCTACGGTCTTGGCGTGCATCCGTGCGTCGCTGCGGTCCAGTCCCAGGTCGACGGGCACGTGCACCTTCCGCCGACCACTGGCGACAGCATCGATGTACTGTGGAGACCTCACGCCCCACGTGTTGAGCAATTCGGCGGTACGTCCACCCGGCCTCCCGCATGCCCACTATACGCCCTCGCTCAAAGTCCGTCAACTGCACATACGGTTCACGTCCACGCTGTCGCGGCATGCTACCAGTGTTAAAGACTGCGATGGAGCTCCGTATGCCACGGCAAACTGGCTGACACTGACGGCAGCGGTGCACAAATGCTGCGCAGCTAGCGCCATTCGACGGCCAACACCGCGGTTCCTGGTGTGTCCGCTGTGCCGTGCGTGTGATCATTGCTTGTACAGCTCTCTGGCAGTGTCTGGAGCAAGTATGGTGGGTCTGACACACCGGTGTCAATGTGTTCTCTTTTCCATTTCCAGGAGTGTATAAAACCTCGACCTCTCCCTGCAAGTTAACAATTAAAAGTGCAGTAATTAACGGAATAATGTAGCTAGGTAAAAATTCACGCACATGCCTGAAATGACAGGGTGTTTTATTGAATACTAAAGTGAGTGCAGAAATTAACCAACAGATGGTACTGGACAGTAACATTTCAGCGAGACCACATGAGAGCCGTGCTGTAGTGAGAGATGGGGTTAACTACACATGTGAAAGATCGTTTGGTGAGAACCATGTGCTGAACCGCCACGTCCGTCATGCTTGATCTGCCAGGTCCTCAGACGTCAGTATTGGTTGTGTGGTTACCTGAGGTCGCATCTCTACCGCGATCATCCGACTCACTTCGGTGTGCTAAAAAGCAACATCCGTCAGCAGTTTTTCGCCACACCTGTACAGTACTGTTCACTACATTGGACCTCGACTTCAGGTATAGTTGGTGAATGACGACGGACATCCTGAGTTTTTCTTATAAAGTACATTGTCATCAATTGCTATGATAACTATTGCCTCTGTGTCATACACTCTTTTGGGTTCAATAGAACCCAGTACCATGAGTGTAAATTTTTGCCTCTCTACCTTCACTATACCTTGAAGTACTGAATTTTCAACTTACACCCTGTACTACTGCATTTAGGGTACTATTGACAATCAACAGGAACGCTGCGTCATAGGTTGTAGCATATCCATAAAGATATTATTTTTTTTATTCTTTTACAATAAGTATTATCCTTACAGATTTTATAGGCTCTGAAATAGTTGAATCTCGTTACAGCACTGCGGAATGCTCGGATGATTGTGTCTTCCAAAATACAAAAAAGAAAGAAAGAACAAAATCAATGACTTAATATCCGTGGGCAATTTGTCGTTTTTTCCATTGGCAACTGGTTGCAATAGTTACACTCATGTCTAAATCTTACTCATAGGAGAGCGGGCACGTCACATGTACGTAAGGGGTTTTTGAAAATCTATATAAACAAAAACATTCGTATTCGTTTGTTCAAAATCCTATATCTCCAAAAGTTCTTCATTGGTTGCTTTGAAATTTTATAACAGCGTTGCATTCGAATACGCGCGAGTATACGTATATTCAGTGTATCAAAAAGAATCGTCCGATAGAAAAAAATAGTAACTATTATGTTATTTGAGGTATGAGCGTGAACAACATACTTTTGGAAAGAGCAAACTCTTGAGTTTTACATGGTTCCCGCTACGTAGCAGCAGTGTGCGCCCACTTCAGTTCTATTAAAAACGATGTCGGGACAACAGAAAGCGTTTCGTGTTCTACGTTTTGTGGAGTACGGGTCAGTAGTAACTGTTCAGCGTTCAGCGGGACTTTCGTACTAGGTCTTGTGTACATCCTCGTAGAGCACAGCGCATTAGACGATGGCATGAACAATTCCGAGAAACAGGTTGTTTGTGTAAAGCAAATATCCAGGTCGTCCCCGAGTGTCTGACGCAGACATCAAACGCATCCGCCATAGCTTCACAAGGAGTTCGCAGAAATCCGTTCGCCGTGCAGCTCGACAGCTCAACGTGACCCCAATATCCGTCTAGCGTGTGTGCGTCGACGTTTACAGATGAAACCATACAAAATTCATCTACTGCAAGCTCTTCCTACAGATGACAAAGAAACAACGTGTGGGGGATTCTGTAATTTGATTCTTGGCAAGATGGAGGACGAGAGTTGTCTTCCACGCTTAGTGTTTAGTGACGAGGCGATATTCCCTTCAAATGGAAAGGTGAACCGTCATAATGTGAGAATATGGGGTACAGAACAACCACATGAAGTTGTACAGCGTGAGAGGGACTCTCCAAAATGTAATGTTTTGTGCAGCTTTGTGGGGAAAGCTCTATGGTTCATTTTTCTTTCCCAATAACACTGTTACAGGGACGACATATCTCGATATGCTTGAGAACTTTTTTTTCCCCAGTTGGCAACTGATTCGAACGACTTCATTTACCAACAGTATGGGACAACGCCACATTGGCATCTGGAAGTGCGGGAATTTTTAAATCAAAAGCTTACTCAACGATGGATCGAGGGCACTGGACTAAATGATTTAGCCACGCGGGGTGGCCGCGCGGTTTGGGGCGCCGTGTCTCGGTCCATGCGGCTGCACCCCCCCTCCCCCACACGTCCTCCCTCGGGCATGTGAGTGTGTGTGTGTGTTGTCCATAGCGTAAGTTAGTTTAAGTTCCATTAAGTAGTGTATAGGCTTAGGGACCGATGACCTAAGTAGTTTGGTCCCATAAGTCCTTAACACAAATTTTCATAATTTTAAATGTTTCAGCCCTACATTACTGGCCTCGGACGTCACCGGTCGTGACTCCAGGTGATTACTTCTGGTGGATGTCGAAAAAGACTCAGTTCATGTGCCTCCGTTACCAACAACAATGAATGAACTGCGACATCGTCTAACAGCACCCTTGGAAGCTGCTACTCAAAAAATGCTTGCTACAGTGTGAGAACAATTTGAATACCGCATTTCGCATGCTGTGCATCTCATGGAGGTCATATTGAACACCAATGAAATATATGAAGAAAAGCTTCTTGAGTTTCCCATTCATGTTGTTGTTGTTGTGGTCTTCAGTCCTGAGACTGGTTTGATGCAGCTCTCCATGCTACCCTATCCTGTGTAACATTCTTCATCTCCCAGTACCTACTGCAACTTACATCCTTCTGAATCTGTTTAGTGTATTCATCTCATGGTCTCCCTCTACGATTATTACCCTCCACGCTGCCCTCCAATGCTAAATTAGTGATCCCTTGATGACTGAGAACATGTCCTACCAACCGGTCCCTTCTTCTCGTCAAAATGTGCCACAAATTCCTCTTCTCCCCAATTCTGTTCGATACCTCCTCATCAGTTATGTAATCTACCCATATGTTCTTCAGTATTCTTCTGTAGCACTACATTTCGAAAGCTTCTATTCTCTTCTTGTCCAAACTATTTATCGTCCATGTTTCACTTCCATACATGGCTACACTCCAGTTTCAGAAACGACTTCCTGACACTTAAATCTATACTCGATGTTAATAAATTTCTCTTCTTTAGAAACGCTTTCCTTGCCATTGCCAGTCTACCTTTTATATCTTCTCTACTTCGACCATCGTCAGTTATTTTGCTCCCGAAATAGCAAATCTCCTTTACTACTTTAAGTGTCTCATTTCCTAATCTAATTCCCTCAGCATCACCCGATTTAATTCGACTTCATTCCATTATCCTCGTTTTGCTTTTGTTGATGTTCATATTATATCGTCCTTTCAAGACTGTCCATTCTATTCAACTGCTCTTACAAGTCCTTTACTGTCTCTGACAGACTTACAATGTCATTGGCGAATCTCAAAGTTTTTATTTCTTCCCCATGGATTTTAATACCTACTCCGAATTTTTCTTTTGTTTCCTTTACTGCTTGCTCAATCTACAGATTGAATAACTTTGGGGAGAGGCTACAACCCTGTCTCACTCCATTCCCATTCACTGCTTCACTTTCATGCCCCTCGACTCTTATGCCATCTGGTTTCGGTACAAATTGTAAATAGCCTTTCGTTCCCTGTATTTTTACTCTGCACCTTTAGAATTTGGAAGAGAGTATTCCAGTCAACATTGTCAAAAGCTTTCTCTAAGTTTACAAATGCTAGAAACGTAGGTTTGCCTTTTCTTAATCTTTCTTCTAAGATAAGTCGTAAGGTCCGTATTGCCTCAGGTGTTCCAATATTTCTACGGAATCCAAACTGATCTTCTCCGATGTCGGCTTCTAAGACGTTTGTCCATTCGTCTGTAAGGAATTCGTGTTAGTATTTTGCAGCTGTGACTTATTCAACTGATAGTTTGGTAATTTTCACATCTGTCAACACCTGCTTTCTTTGGAATTGGAATTATTATATTCTTCTCTAAGTCTGAGGGTATTTCGCCTGTCTCATACATTTTGCTCACCAGATGGTAGAGTTTTGTCACGACTGGCTCTCCCAATACCGTCAGTAGTTCCAATGGAATGTTGTCTACTCCCGAGGCCTTGTTTCGACTCAGGTCTTTCAGTGCTCTGTCAAACTCTTCACGCAGTATCTTCATCTACATCCTCTTCCATTTCCTTAATATTGTCCTCAAGTACATCGCCCTTGTATAGACCCTCTATATACTCCTTCCATCTTTCTGCTTTCCCTTCTTTGCCTAGAACTGGGTTTCCATCTGAGCTCTTGATATTCATACAAGTGTTTCTCTTTTCTCCAAAGGTCTCTTTAACTGTCCTGTAGACAGTATCTATCTTACCCCTAGTGAGACAAGCCTCTTCATTATTACATTTGTCCTCTAGCCATCCCTGCTTAGCCTTTTGCACTTCCTGTCAATCTCATTTTTGAGACTTTTGTATTACTTTTTGCCTGCTTCATTTACTGCATTTTTATATTTTCTCCTTTCGTCAATTAAATTCAATATATCTTCTGTTACCCAAGGATTTCTACTAGCCCTCGTCTTTTTACCTACTTGATCCTCTGCTGCCTTGACTACTTCATCCCTCAGAGCTACACATTCTTCTTCTACTGTATTTCTTTCCCCTATTCCTGTCAATTGTTCCCTTATGCTCTCCCTGAAACACTGTACAACCTCTGGTTTAGTCAGTTTATCCAGGTCCCATCTCCTTAAATTCTCCCATTTTTGCAGTTTCCTCAATTTTAATCTGCAGTTCATAACCAATAGATTGTGGTGAGAGTCCACATCTCCCCCTGGAAATGTCTTACAATTTAAAACCTGATACCTAAATCTCTGCCTTATCATAATATTATCTATCTGATACCTTTTAGTATCTCCGGGATTCTTCCATGTATACAACCATCTTTTATGATTCTTGAACAAAGTGGTAGCTATGATTAACTTATGCTTTGTGCAAAATTTTACCAGACGGCTTCCTCTTTCATTTCTTCCCCCCCCCCCCCTCCAATCCATATTCAACTACTATGTTTCCTTCAACATCTACATCCATACTCCGCAAGCCACCTGATGGTGTGTGGCGGAGGGTACCCTGAGTACCCCTATCGGTTCTCCCTTCCATTCCAGTCTCGTATTGTACGTGGAAAGAAGGATTGTCGGTATGCTTCTGTGTGGGCTCTAATCTCTCTGATTTTATCCTCATGGTCTCTCCGCGAGATATACGTAGAAGGGAGCTGCTTGACTCTTTGGTGAAGGTATGTTCTCGAAACTTTAACAAAAGCCCGTACCGAGCTACTGAGCGTCTCTCCTGCAGAGTCTTCCACTGGAGTTTATCTATCATCTCCGTAACGCTTTCGCGATTACTAAATGATCCTGTAACGAAGCGCGCTGCTCTCCGTTGGATCTTCTCTATCTCTTCTATCAACCCTATCTGGTGCGGATCCCACACTGCTGAGCAGTATTCAAGCAGTGGGCGAACAAGCATTTCAGTACATTTCAGTACAATTTTCTATTGCTGCAACCTCTCGATGCACCACAGCATCATCTGCAAAAAGCCTCAGTGAACTTCCGATGTCATCCACCAGGTCATTTATGTATATTGTGAATAGCAACGGTCCTATGATACTCCCCTGCGGCACACCTGAAATCACTCTTACTTCGGAAGACTTCTCTCCATTGAGAATGACATGCTGCGTTCTGTTATCTAGGAACTCCTAAATCCAATCACACAATTGGTCTGATAGTCCGTATGCTCTTACTTTGTTCACTAAACGACTGTGGGGAACTGTGTCAAACGCCTTGCGGAAGTCAAGAAACACAGCATCTACCTGTGAACCCGTGTCTAAGGCCCTCTGAGTCTCGTGGACGAATAGCGCGAGCTGGGTTTCACACGACCGTCTTTTTCGAAACCCATGCTGATTCCTACAGAGTAGATTTCTAGTCTCCAGAAAAGATATTATACTCGAACATAATACGTGTTCCAAAATTCTACAACTGATCGACGTTAGAGATATAGGTCTATAGTTCTGCACATCTGTTCGACGTCCCTTCTTGAAAACGGGGATGACCTGTGCCCTTTTCCAATCCTTTGGAACGCTTCGCTCTTCTAGAGACCTACAGTACACCGCTGCAAGAAGGGGGGCAAGTTCCTTCGCGTACTCTGTGTAAAATCGAACTGGTATCCCATCATCAGCCGGCCGCGGTGGTCTCGCGGTTCTAGGCGCGCAGTCCGGAACCGTGCGAATGCTACGGTCGCAGTTTCGAATCCTGCCTCGGGCATGGATGTGTGTGATGTCCTTAGGTTAGTTAGGTTTAAGTAGTTCTAAGTTCTAGGGGACTGATGACCACAGCAGTTGAGTCCCATAGTGCTCAGAGCCATTTTTGGTATCCCATCAGGACCAGCGGCCTTTCCTCTTTTGAGCGATTTTAATTGTTTCTCTATCCCTCTGTCGTCTATTTCGATATCTACCATTTTGTCAACTGTGTGACAATCTAGAGAAGGAAGCACAGTGCAGTCATCCTCTTTGAAACAGCTTTGGAAGAAGACATTTAGTATTTCGGCCTTTAGTCTGTGATCCTCTGTTTCAGTACCATTTTGGTCACAGAGTGTCTGGACATTTTGTTTTGATCCACCTACCGCTTTGACATAGGACCAAAATTTCTTAGGATTTTCTGCCAAGGCAGTACATAGAACGTTACTTTCGAAATCATTGAAAGCCTCTCGCATAGCCCTCCTCACACTACATTTCGCTTCGCATAATTTTTGTTTGTCTGCAAGGCTTTGGCTATGTTTATGTTTGCTGTGAAGTTCCCTTTGCTTCCGCAGCAGTTTTCTAACTAGGTTGTTGTACCACGGTGGCTCTTTCCCATCTCTTACGATCTTGCTTGGCACATACTCATCTAACGCATATTGTACGATGGTTTTGAACTTTGTCCACTGATCCTCAACACTATCTGTACTTGAGCCAAAACTTTTGTGTTGAGCCGTCAGGTACTCTGTAATCTGCTTTTTGTCACTTTTGCTAAACAGAAAAATCTTCCTACCTTTTTTAATATTTCTATTTACGGCTGAAATCATCGATGCAGTAACCGCTTTATGATCGCTGACTCCCTGTTCTGCATTAACTGATTCAAATAGTTCGAGTCTGTTTGTCACCAGAAGGTCTAATATGTTATCGCCACGAGTCGGTTCTCTGTTTAACTGCTCAAGGTAGTTTTCAGATAAAGCACTTAAAAATATTTCACTGGATTCTTTGTCCCTGCCACCCGTAATGAACGTTTGAGTCTCCCAGTCTATATCCGGCAAATTAAAATCTCCACCCAGAACTATATGATGGTGGGGAAATCTACTCGAAATATTTTCCAAATTATTCTTCAGGTGCTGAGCCACAACAGCTGCTGAGCCCGGGGGCCTATAGAGACATCCAATTACCATGTCTGAGCCTGCGTTAACCGTGACCTTCACCCAAATCATTTCACAATTCGAATCTCCGTCAATTTCCTTCGATACTATTGCACTTCTTACCGCTATAAACATTCCTCCCCCTTCACTGTCCAGCCTGTCTCTGTGGTATACATTCCAATCTGAGTTTAGGATTTCATTACTGGTTTCCTACACTCGATTTCCAGTCACCCATGACTATTAAATTTTCGTCTCTCTTCACTATTTGAATAATTTCTTTTATCTCATCATGTATTTCATCAATTTCTTCGTCATCTGCAGAGCTAGTTGGCATATAAACTTGTACTACTGTTGTAGGCGTGGGCTTTGTGTCTATCTTGGTCACAATAATGCGTTCACTATGCTGTTCGTAGTAGCTTACCCGCACGCCTATGTTTTTATTCATTATTAAACCTACTCCTGCATTACCTCTATTTGATTTTGTATTTATAACCGTGTATGCACCTGACCAAAAGTCTTGTTGCTCCTGCCACTGAACTTTACTAATTCCCACTATATCTAATTTTAGCCTATCCATTTCCCTTTTTAAATTTTCTAACCTACCTGCTCAATTAAGGGATCTGACATTCCACGCTCCGATCCGTAGAACGGCAGTTTTCCTTCTCCAGATAACAACGTCCTCTTGAGTAGTCCCCGCCCAGAGATCCGAATGGGGTATTTTTTAAATTATGTAATATATAAATAAATATGTAATACATAAATAAATATGTAATACATAAATGGGAAACGTTCTTGACGGATTTACTTTAAATTTTTACACAGTAATACCGGGTGATCAAAAACTCAGTATAAATTTGAAAACTGAATAAATCACGGAATAATGTAGATAGAGAGGTAAAAATTGATACACATGCTTGGAACGACATGGGGTTTTATTAGACCCAAAAAAATACAAAAGTTCAAAAAATTGTCCGACATATGGCGCTGGACAGCAAAACGTCAGTGATTGCGCAAGACATTCATGTATAAAAGGAGCTGTAATGAG
Organism: Schistocerca gregaria; assembly: GCF_023897955.1. Lineage (NCBI taxonomy): Eukaryota > Metazoa > Arthropoda > Insecta > Orthoptera > Acrididae > Schistocerca > Schistocerca gregaria. The sequence continues at coordinate 348,315,783 of NC_064922.1, read as the reverse complement.
AGAGATAATCAGATGCGCCAGCAGTCGCAGCATGTTGACCTTACCTGAAAAGGCGCGTTTAGTGAAGCTGTATTATCAGAATGGGGAATGTGCTAGTTTAGCGTTACGACGCTATCGCCATAGGAAGGGGATTCGAACGGGTAAAGATCCGTTGACAAATGCAGCTGTGGCGAGAATGATTTCAGAGTTCGAAGCCACGGGTTGTTTAAACGACAGAGCCCGTAGTGGCCGACCGAGCGCAAGGCGTAATGCTGCTGAGACAGTTCAGGAAGAAATGGAGACTGTAGCTGGTTCGTCTAAGCACGTCGCACCGGCATTCCATACACTACTGTTTGGTTGGCACTTAGGCGTACCCTCCGATGCTATCCGTGCAAAATCCATCGGCATCATGAACTGATACCTGGCGATTTAGTGAAGCGGAGTGCATTTGCGGTGTGGGCGTTTCAAAAGATGGCGGAAGATGACGATTGGATGAGTAACGTGTTGTGAACCGACGAAGCTCATTTCATGCTGCGAGGGTCTGTCAACGACCACAACTGCAGAATTTGGGCTACCGATAATCCTAGAACTGTCGCGGAAACTCCATTGCACGGCGAGAAAGTCACAGTATGAGTTGGATTTGCCACGTCTACCGTTATCGGGCCTTTTTTCTTCGAGGAAATGCGTGATTTTGGTTTTGTAACCACTACCGTGAAGGGTGAGAGGTACGCCGATAGGTTACAGAATCGCATCATCCCCAGCCTGGCCGATAAACAACTGCTGGAATGTTCGATGTTTATGTGGGATGGCGCTCCAGCCCATATTGCTAGACGCGTGAAAGATCTCTTGAGCGCGTCGTTTGGTGATGATCGTGTGTTCATCCGCCACTTCGTTCATGCTTGGCCTCCCAGGTCCCCAGACCTCAGTCCGTGCGATTATTGGCTTTGGGGTTACCTGAAGTCGCAAGTGTATCGCGATCGACCGAGATCTCTAGGGATGCTGAAAGACAACATCCGACGCCAATGCCTCACCATAAGTCTGGACATGATTTACAGTGCTGTTCACAGCATTATTCCTCGATTACAGCTATTGTTGAGGAATGATGGTGAACATATTGAGCATTTCCTGTAAAGAACACCATCTCAGCTTTGTCTTACTTTGATATGCTAATTATTGCTATACCGGCCAGATGAAGACCCATCTGTCGGACATTTTTTGAAGTTTCGCATTTTTTTTTTTTTTTTTGGTTCTAATAAAACCCCATGTCATTCCAATCACGTGTGTCAATTTGTAACTCTCTATCTACATTATTCCCTGATTTATTGAGTTTTCAAATTTAAACTGACTTTTTGATTACCTGGTATAATGAACATTGTGACAGGCATCCTATGATTATAATGCTACTGTGGTATCTGAACCTGCAGTAACAATCAAAAGGCTCAAAGTCAGAGATATGGAGAAAAGGGGATGGACAAAGGGATGGGAAAAAATGGAGATATAAAGCAGAAAGGACGATGTGGGTAAACGAAGTGAAAAGGAAGAGATGGACAGAAAGAGGGGAGGAGAAAATGGAGAAAGAGGCGGAGGAGAAATTAAAATGGGGCTGGAGATGAAGGAAGGGGAGTAGGAGGGGCAGGAGGATATCGAGAGAGGGGAGGAAAGAGGTCACGGTCAGAGAAAGGGGACAGAGGGAGGGGGCCCGGAGAAGATGGACAAATAGGGGGAGAAGAAGGACAGAGAGGAGGGAGTAGGAGCAGAGTGACCAGAGGAGGATATTAAGAAGTATTTCAAATTCCGTTTGATATTAGAAACGAGTGCCGTGTCTTTTCATTCTTCCCCATCTAATCAGATTGATCCACAGCAGCGTGGGGCTGGTAACTGGCTCTCAGCACTATAGGACTCAACATCTTAGGTCATAAGTCCCCTAGAACTTAGAACTACTTAAACCTAACTAACCTAGGGACATCACACACACCCATGGCCGCGGTTCCGGACTGCAGCGCCAGAACCGCACGGCCACCGCGGCCGTCTGGCTGGGAACTGCTAGTGTCTTTAATACGAGTAGAATGACTGAAATCGTAGTGTTTAATATTGGCTGGTATCAACCATATGGTAATGTCACTATCCAGAAACCACGGTTGGTGTAATGGGAAGCAAACGGTAACTAGATAGCAAGTGCTATAAAAACTTCTGAAAATGAGAGCAGAGTTGTCTGCCGGGCTCTTGAAAACAAGAAAGGAAGAAGGTGGGCGGCGCGGTAGGCCCAGTAAAGCAGGAGAGACGGCCGGCAGCGAGACATATACGAGCGTTTTAGGTGCGAAGTACTTCGCCGTCGGCCGGAGGCGCCGCGCCTCGCGTTACGGTCGGCCAATAAATTGTTGCTCTTGCTTGTAACAATCTGTCTTCGCCCCCAGGGGCCCGGGATACAAAGGGCTTAAGTTGAGGCACGCGGTTTAGATCAAGAATGGGTGGAGGAGGAGAAAGGAAGGCACAGAAGACTGTGAGAGGTGGGAGGAGGGAGTGGAGGGAGGGGAGGGGAGTATTAAGGGCAGCGCCGCCGTGCCGCCGGGATGCCGCTCGAATTCCGCGGGCCGGAATCAATATCTGGAATTTGATGAAATAGTGCGGTGACGAGCGCTGATGCGGCGCGCACGGGCGTGAGCGCTGGCGGCGGCCGGCCGGCGGGCTGCTGTATAATGCATGAGCGCCAAGTTCGGCAGTGGGCGAGCGGCCGGGCATTAGCATAGAGACGCCGACGTAGCGGCCGCGCGCTTTTACGGCCCATTGTACGGCGGCCCGGGAGGCGCCGCGTCTCCTCGCGCCGCAGACACGTGCACCGGACGCGACGGCACTCACTGATAGCCGTGCGGGCAGTGCAAGTCAGCAGGGGCTGCGGTGACGTCACGGGAGTCAGGTACCGCCCCGCCACACCTGTCCCTGGAGACACTTGGGCGCTGCGTGGGAGAGGGAAGGAAGGGGCGACGGGCGCGTCCCACAGGCACCCTTTCCCTGGCGGTGCAGCACCCTCAAAGGCGAAGAATGGGAAGGTCAAGAGATACCGCGACGAAGGAAGGCAGGCTAGGAGGACCATGACGAACAATATGTAGAAGAACTTTAATTTACCCATGTTACTAAAGTGCGCGTCATTTATGACGACGGTCGAGTTTAGGTTCGTTCTGCGCATCTGACGTCACAAAACACAGTCAGCCAATGAACAGACAACGTTGCCAGAGCTCAACTGCAGTGCAGAGCACGGACGAGTGTCTTCCGTTTTAGAAACGTTCAGTCATAAATAAAGTAATTGAACAAAAGCAATGTATTGATAGCAGACTATCTTTCATAGAAAGTTTGGAAAAAGCATTCTTTATACCAATTTCTTCATATTCTATTAATTAAACCTAACAAGCAATACGCCTCCTAATTCAGGCGATAGCAAGTAAAAGTGTTTGTATCATTCTCACTAACCGCTTTTTCGCAATAAAAAACAGCGGTAATTGTTTATTTCCTATTGTACTTCGACGAAATGTGAGTAATCCATAATCACACCAACAGTGTTTGTTGGTATTTTGCGTGACCTTTGTAAGTCCTCCAGGTGATATATTGAATGACAAGCTGCGTTAGCGTAATGGTTAAAGTGTATGGCTGTTATGCGAAAGGTGCCGAGTTAAGTCGGCTCTCAGCCGTGGCAGCGTGCGGACGGCCCCGCGCGCCGGCCAGTGCTCCACTGCCGGGGTTTGTTTACTTCCGCGTCGTAGCTCTAAGGCTTGTGTCCGTCCATCGTGAACAACATGTCGAGTGCTTACCGCCGTGCCACCCTTAAAGTTTCCTTCCCAGCGGAACATGCGCGACCACGTGCACATGAACATGAAACGTTCATACGTGAAGAAACTCGTTTAGATCCTACGAGGGTCAGTCAAAAAGTAATGCCTCCTATTTTTTTTTCTACGTTTAATTGTCAGGAAATTTAAATGCAATTACATAGGTTGAAAACCACAACATTGAGGATCATTTTGTCATTTTTCAATGTAATCTCCGCCCATCTCTACAGTTTTGGTCCATCTTTGAACAAGGGCATGTATCCCAGCACGGTAAAAATCACAGCTCTGCTTCCTAAGCCATTGACGCACGTATGTTTTGACGGCCTCCTCATCTTCAAAATGAATCCCACGATGAGCTTCTTTTAGTGGCCCGAACAGATGGAAGTCTGATGGTGCCAGGTCGGGGCTGTATGGGGGATGAGGCAAAACTTCCCATCCAATTTTGACAATCTCGTCAGAGGTGTGACGACTGGTGTGTGGTCTTGCATTGTCATGCAAAAGAAGAACATCTGCCATTGATTTTGTTGGGCGAACTCGCTGAAGACGTGCTTTAAGTTTTTTGAGGGTTGTGACGTATTGAACAGAATTTATTGTGCATCCCTGCTCCAAAAAATCAACCAGAATCACACCCTCTGTATCCCAGAAAACTGTTGCCATAACTTTCCCTGCCGATCGCACAGTTTTGAATTTTTTCTTCCTCGGCGAGCTTGTGTGACGCCACTCCATTGACTGCCTCTTTGATTCGGGTTCAAAAAAATGCACCCATGTTTCGTCCCCGGTCACAATTTTTTTCAGAAACTCATCTCCCTCCAAACGGAAGCGCTGCAAGTGTTGGGAGGCTATTGTTTTCCTTGCCTCTTTATTCTGATCGGTTAACATTCTTGGAACCCACCGTGCACAAACTTTTGAGTACCCCAATTGTTTAATAATCGTGATCACACTGCCTTTACTAAGATAAATAATGCGACACACTTCATCTGCAGTCACCCGACGGTCACCACGAATGATGTCATCAACTTGCTGAATGTTGTGTGGAGTCACTGCACTCACCGGCCTGCCGCTCCGCTTTTCGTCAGTCAACGGTATTTGCCCTTCAGCTTCCTTACAACGACGAACCCATCGTCTAACAGTGCTGACATCCACTGTCACAACACCATACACCTTCTTCAGTCTTTCATGAATGCGTATTGGCGTTTCACCTTCTGCATTCAAGAATTCAATCACACAACGCTGTCTCAAACGAACATCGATGTCGGCCATCTTACAAACTTCTGCTGTGCTGCCACCTGTTGACACAGAAAGTTACTACTGCCGTGGATTGCAGAAGAAGGTTTGAGGAATGGCGCCAAATTCAAATTTTTCACTTAACTTAATTTTTTTAAGTAGAAAAAAAATGGGAGGCATTACTTTTTGACCGACCCTCGTAATCACGTTATCGGAATCCATTTTTCGATCACGAGTAGTGTCGTTTATATTAAAATGACAAACACCGAGGCGTGTGAAGGTGTTACTCTCTGCCATGCCAATGGACTTGAGTTCAAATACTCTGATGCTCACGTCGGAGCTGTAACACTTCGCAGAGTACGGTCAACGCACGATTAGGGTGTTTGAACTACCTTTTGAAGTGCCGAAAAACGAAGTTGGCTCTGCGTTACAACCATACGGTAACGTCATCGGTTACGCAGAGGAAAAATTGCAAACTTTCACGACCTACCATGTCCTTAATGGTGTGCGTCAGGTCAAAATTGAACTGAAAAAACATATACCATCGTACCTGACAATTGGCGGGGTGCGAGCCATTGTCATGTACGACGGCCAACCCCGAACATGTGCCAGTTGAGGACAAGGATACCACGTCAGATCCGCCTGCATGCAACGCCACCTGGTCCAGACACCGGTCGGCGAGGAAGCGTCCCCAGCGGTGATTACTTAGATCCCTGTCACAACTGCCAAGGTTGCCCAGGAAGGTAGCACCTCTACACACGGTCTTCCTGCTCCGTTGACGTCGTCTGATCAGGTAGGTGCAACCGCTACTGAGATTCCTTCTGAGGTGCCACAGACGCCAGATCCTGACCTGCCGAATCTTCGCAGCACTGTGACTGAAAATGCTACTGAGATGGACGTTGATTCGGGAGTGGTGCCTACTTCTGTTTTCCTTCAGACCGGTCTGGAGTCAGACGAAAGCCACCCGCAATCAGACTCTGAACGACATGTTCGAAAACAATGGTCGACAAGAAAGAGAAAGAAACGTAGCCGTACACCCCCCTGATGAATCCATTCTACGGATGGATACCACGGATGCAGACCCGAAGATGGACGACATACCGCTCTTTGATGACCAAAAGTCCGATGCGAACGACCACTGGCAGCGAACACCCCTCCTTACTGGCGCCGTCGCCCCCACAGGTCGACGTTGAAGAGAGTCTATCCGCTGAGCCGAAAACTACGTCTCCTCTCCACGTGCATGATGTGCACAGCCGATGCCCTACCGCAGTGTCAGTCTCCTGGGCAGACGACGTGGAGATCGAAGGAACTGGGGTGGACGGTGCTGATGATGGGGCCCCCCCGTTGGTTGCGCCCGTGCCCGAAAACTCTCCACAATAGCAACCTCTTCGGTGGACCGGCAAGATCGACGACCTCTCGCTCCTGAAGGAGGAGCCCCATCTGTGCCTGTGGGATTCCAACAACAACATTTTCGTGTCGCAACGATTAACCTCGCGACCATTCGTGTGCCCCACAAACTAGCGCTGCTCCGTGATATGATTTATGATGCGGGCATAGATGTTGCGCTTTATCAGGAAGTGCATGTCTCCGATTTTTCACCACCACATGGCTTCAGGCTCATCTTTCTCCCGCTTCGGACACCGGTGGTGCTGTTGACATCATCTTACGATAAGGTCTTCCTGCCGGAGATGTCCTATACCTCCCCAACGGCAGAGGTATGGCCCTTACTCTCTTCGGTGTACGCATCGTCAACATTTATGCGCCGTCGGCTCCAGCTACGGTCGTGAACGCAATGCCTTCTTCGCGAATGAAGTTACACCCCTTTTTATGGGACCACACGATGACTGGGTCATGGGTGGAGCCTTCAACTGCACCCAGCGACCTCAGGATCAATTGCCGCGTCACTCACCATGCGCAGGTCTGGAAACAGTCGTCACGCGGCTATAGTTTTCGACACGTGGAGACATGTTCACGGTGATCTTATGGGCTTTACGTACTACACTGCGCACTCCTCTAGCCGACTGGATCGCATCTACATCTCGCGATCCCTAATTCAACACACTCGACAGGCTGAAATCTGGCCTGATCCTTTCTCAGATCATGAGGCTTACTTCTGTGATGTTGTTCTCACAAGACAGGCAGTATGGCACGGACATGATTTATGGAAACTGAACACGGCACTTCTTAATTCACCTGACTGTCGACTTTTAATAGAAGACACTTGGATCACATGTAATAGACGCCGTCCCATGTATCCGTCTACCATATCCTGGTGGATCCATTGTGCAAAACCTGCTCTTCGAAAAACTTTGATCCGGTATGGCAAAGATGTTGTCGCCTGGAGGAAGAGCACTATGGACATTTACTACAGGTTCCTACGAGAATACTCCACGATGCCCGCCATACAAGGATGAACCATGCTAAGGCCCAAATCTCCAACCTCATGCGAAGTCATTTGGAAGGAGCGATAGTACGATCTCGCACTGCTGATCGCATGCCTTATGAACATCCGTCGATGTACCATATCATCCAAGAACGCCAAAATCGACGCCGAAAAATGATTCACGTCCTAACAGACCAAGAACGGCGTCGCTACATAACCCAATCTGCAATAGGGAATGTGCTTCACACCCACTACCAGCAGCTCTACGCCTCAATTCCACATTCCCCAGAGTTGATCGAGAAAGTGTCACAGCTCAATTTCGGTGGTATCCCAGGAGATGCGCTGATTAACTTGATGTCAGAGGTGACTGATGATGAAGTGCGCGGTGCGTTCCGGGCAGGAACCATCAATCGCTCCCCAGGATCCGACGGTCTTCCCCTCGAATTTTATCGCACCTTCCGTGATTTGTTACAGTCCACCTTCACCTCCATCTGTCGGGAACTTATGTCTCTGGAAGTATCTGTGCCGGACGCTTTCATGGAAGGAATTATTATTCCTGTACATAAACCGCATGGTGGCAACAATATCAGTGATTATCGGCCCATCACCCTCCTTAACAGTGATATGAAAATCTTCACTCGCCTTTTAGCGGCACGACTTCAAAACGTTGCCGAATATATTTTGTCGCCAGATGAAGCATCTTTGGGAGGGGATAATAATATCCGCACGGCTTTATGCCGCTACAGGGATATGATTGTCGTTACCCAGGCACAACGCCTCTCTGGGGCACTTGCGTCTTTGGACTTTAGTCAAGATTTTGATAGAGTTGACCATCTGTTCCTTACGGCGGTTCTCCACCATATGGGTTTCCCAGTCCCCGTTATCACGGTAGTGATGCGCCTTCTGCGGGGTGCCTCTTCCAGGATTATGTACAATGGCAGACTCGCTCCTCCGATAAAAATAGGTCGATCCGTACGTCAAGGTTGCCCTTCTATCAGCGATTTTGTACGCCTTTTCCTTGGAATCCTTGCTATGTGGACTAAGACGACGTTTGGTAGGGTTGTCCATAGATCGTTACCGATTCTGTTGCACGCCCTATGCTGACGATGTAGTCATCTGTTTACAAAAGCCGACGAGGTTCGAGCTGTTTTGACGTGGGTAGCGACTTATGGTGAGGCAACGGGTAGCTCTTTAAACGTACGTAAGTAAGAAGTTATGTTCATTGGCACGGGACGTCCCGTGGAGTGTGTTACACCTCTCACCACCGTTGATACCATTCGCTGTTTGGGAATAGATTTTTTATCTGATCTCAGGCGTTCAGCCACCATCAAATGCCGACGCCTCCTTTTAATGATTAGAGCAGGTCTTATGGACCTTCGCCTACGATCCCTAGATATTCTCCAACGAGCTCGATATGTAAATACACTCCTGGAAAAGGAAAAAAGAACACATTGACACCGGTGTGTCAGACCCACCATACTTGCTCCGGACACTGCGAGAGGGCTGTACAAGAAATGATCACACGCACGGCACAGCGGACACACCAGGAACCGCGGTGTTGGCCGTCGAATGGCGCTAGCTGCGCAGCATTTGTGCGCCGCCGCCGTCAGTGTCAGCCAGTTTGCCGTGGCATACGGAACTCCATCGCAGTCTTTAACACTGGTAGCATGCCGCGACAGCGTGGACGTGAACCGTATGTGCAGTTGACGGACTTTGAGCGAGGGCGTATAGTGGGCATGCGGGAGGCCGGTTGGACGTACCGCCGAATTGCTCAACACGTGGGGCGTGAGGTCTCCACAGTACATCGATGTTGTCGCCAGTGGTCGGCGGAAGGTGCACGTGCCCGTCGACCTGGGACCGGACCGCAGCGACGCACGGATGCACGCCAAGACCGTAGGATCCTACGCAGTGCCGTAGGGGACCGCACCGCCACTTCCCAGCAAATTAGGGACACTGTTGCTCCTGGGGTATCGGCGAGGACCATTCGCAACCGTCTCCATGAAGCTGGGCTACGGTCCCGCACACCGTTAGGCCGTCTTCCGCTCACGCCCCAACATCGTGCAGCCCGCCTCCAGTGGTGTCGCGACAGGCGTGAATGGAGGGACGAATGGAGACGAGTCGTCTTCAGCGATGAGAGTCGCTTCTGCCTTGGTGCCAATGATGGTCGTATGCGTGTTTGGCGCCGTGCAGGTGAACGCCACAATCAGGACTGCATACGACCGAGGTACACACGGCCAACACCCGGCATCATGGTGTGGGGAGCGATCTCCTACACTGGCCGTACACCTCTGGTAATCGTCGAGGGGACACTGAATAGTGCACGGTACATCCAAGCCGTCATCGAACCCATCGTTCTACCATTCCTAGACCGGCAAGGGAACTTGCTGTTCCAACAGGACAATGCATGTCCGCATGTATCCCGTGCCACCCAACGTGCTCTAGAAGGTGTAAGTCAACTACCCTGGCCAGCAAGATCTCCAGATCTGTCCCCCATTGAGCATGTTTGCGACTGGATGAAGCGTCGTCTCACGCGGTCTGCACGTCCAGCTCGAACGCTGGTCCAACTGAGGCGCCAGGTGGAAATGGCATGGCAAGCCGTTCCACAGTACTACATCTAGCGTCTCTACGATCGTCTCCATGGGAAAATAGCAGCCTGCATTGCTGCGAAAGGTGGATATACACTGTACTAGTGCCGACATTGTGCATGCTCTGTTGCCTGTGTCTATGTGCCTGTGGTTCTGTCAGTGTGATCATGTGATGTGTCTGACCCCAGGAATGTGTCAATAAAGTTTCCCCTTCCTGGGACAATGAATTCACGGTGTTCTTATTTCAATTTCCAGGAGTGTATATATATCGCATCCCGAGTTTCCCATGTAGCACAAGTTCTACCTTTCCCGCTTACTGTGGCACATCGCATGTTGGCAGAGATGGCATCTTTCGTCAGCTCTGGGCTGTTGTTCAAATTTAACTATGCAAGCCTTACACTTCCCCGTGAACGAGGTGGGATAGATCTGTTTCACGTGCCGGATAGAGTTCGCACCCTATTTATCAGCTCCCAGATGACGGTATGGACATGTTGCCTGACGAGCCTCACTGGTCTCCTCCTGTCGGTATATTCGCCGATCTCACTGTCAGCCCCAGTGATGATCTCGGATGTTCCGGCCCGGTTCCATTATATACGATACTTCTTTCTTGAACTCAGTTATCTACGCCTCACGTTACCAAGACAACTTTTACTCAAGACAAAGGCAGTATACAATGTACTCCAATTTGGTCGTCCACCTATCCCGATTGAACAAAAGTTCCCCCAGGTTGACTGGCATCATGTATGGCGCGCGGTGTTCGCCTGTTACCTTGACACGAATGTTCAATCTGTCTGGTACCTAACTGTCAATGGTAAGCAAATCAACCAATTTCTCCTTCATCGTACCCACCTCGCCTAATCACCTCTATGTTCCATATGTGGAGTGCCAGACAATGATGAACACCGGGTTGTTTGCGGACCGGCGGCGGAGGTTTGGCACTTGGTTCGTCATATTGTGGCTTTTCTAACGCGGGACATTCCGGATCGCCTTACTCCCCTTTCATTATTATTTCCAGAACGTGACTATTTTCCTCGGACAAAGACCAATGCTGTGAATTGGATTCGTAGACATGCCATTCACTACCTATTTGGACAAACTGTAGACTCTGTACTCGATTTTTGGACATACCTCAATGACCGTCATTATGTCGTTGTCCGTCACCCAAAATACAGACAATTTTTCTCAAACTTCCTTGGGAGTGCTTTCCACGACCTGCCTCGCAGCTGGAATGTGTTAAGCCAAGAGAGGAGAAGGTTTCCTGTTTGAACCAATGAACATTTCTGAACAATTTAACGGAACACATCATTTTCGAGAAGACGTGACTCAACATATTACCAGCGGGTTGCAGAAGGCCTCTGATCAATTATACAACAATAAAAAAAAGAAAGAAAGAAAAAAAGGAAAAAACAATAAAAACAATAAAAATAAAAATAACTTTCAGAAAAAGGAAGATTTTGTTTTGTTTGTAAGGATAGCCCTAACCTTGATTTCCCATATTTCCCCTGGTATGTAGATTTCTGGAGTAGGTTTAGTCATTAGCCAACGCCTGAAGTGGACCAGATATATATATATATATATATATATATATATATATATATATATTTTGTAGGATGTAAAGTGACGGTGGCACTTAGGTTTTTTTGTACTTCCAAAAGAAAGAAAAAGAAAGAAAAAAATAAATAGACTAAAAACTAGAAAATGCAAAAAAATTAAAGAATATGGATAAGAAACCAAAAAATAAAAAAAATAAAAAAGGGGAAAAAAGTTCAAACCTTGTCGATGTTTAATATTTGTTTAATTTAAAAACAATATCGACGTGTCTTACTTCATGAATTTTATTCGTTTTAATGTATTTTTTTGAAATTTCTATTGTCAACTAAAATCAACCATATGGAAAGTTTACGCTATGGACTTTTAACTCTGCAAACTCTTCAAAATTTCGTGCAATGATTTACTACATCTAATGCTGCACAGCAACTTCGTTGAACATCGAAACAAAATTAAGTCATTTATGGGGAAAGGTATCAGTCAAGAAGACGTGTAAAAATCAAACTTTTGGGCCACATAGTTTTTGTGAAATCGAATGATAAAGTGTGTCAAAGCAGGCGAAACACCATGAGTCTGCACAGGCGAGCAGTGCAATGGTGACAAAATTGCGCGCATCGCGGAATGTGGGGAGCACGTCTCTGTAGCAGCGAAAGGGTTAATGCAGACGTGGTGTCTTTACTTCATAAACTGCGCACTCCCCCCTAAACGTAAGTTTGCGAACTATACTATGGCGCTGGTTGTCTTGTCGTGTACAACTGGCAACGCAGCAATCTCCCGTGTCTGGGCGGGCATGCGCGAGCCGCCAAGACAAAAGAATTGAACTATAGTGCTCGTCTAACCCGACACGTTAGCCGAGAGCAGTAATGCGCTGCTTTGTGGACTCGGGTAGGCGCGCCGGCCCCGGATCGAATCCGCCCGGCTGATTAACAACGACGGTAGGTGTGCCGGCCAACCTGGATGTGGTTTTTAGGCGGTTTTTCACATCCCCCTAGGTGAATACCGGGCTGATCCCTATGTCTCACCTCAGTTCCACAGCTCGCAGACACCTGAACACTTTCGCATTATCCCGTGGATTACACTAGTCACAGACAGTTGAGACACACTAATTCCGTCCCCAGTGGTACGGGGTGGTGGCAGGAAGGGCATCTGGTTTCCCCTTAATCTAACATTGCGAAATCCGATTAACCACGCCGACCCTGAGTCCCTACGGGGAAAAGGCCCAATCGAAAGAAAGAAAGACTAGTGTTTGTCTGTTTACAGCATTTGTGAATTTCCCGAAAGCCTTTGACAAGGTTGACTGCAATTAACCATGGCAATTCTCAGGATATCAGGATAAGATGTAGGGAGCCAAAGGTTATGTAGAATTCGTGTAGCATCCAGACTGAAGTTGCAAGAGTGAAAGGGTGGGAAAGAGAAGCAGTAACTAAGAAGGGTGTGACACAGAAATTTATCCAATCCACGATGATTTCAGTATGTAAATTGAGCAAGCAGAAACGGAATCCAAGGAGAAATAAGGAAAGGAGGTTAACGTTCGGTGAGAAGAAAATAAATCTTAGCAGGTTTCTGCTGAAATTGTAATTCTGTCAGAGACTGCATTAACAACGTTTCTACTGTTGTTTGTGGTTTTCTGGCCTTACAATAAGCTCGGCTACCTTCCTTTACCACGGCTAGCTTCCTTTCCTTCTTGCAAATGACTGATATTGATATTGATTTTGATGCAGATGGAGATGTAGACAAGTACCGACAGAGTGATGAGCTTTGGTTGTTTTTTTATTATTATTATTTTATTCCAGGAACCAACGACAATAATTCACGTCTTTATGTAACAGACAGGAATATGTGGTGACAAACGTCGTTTCAAATTACAGGGAAACATAGCAGCATTACTGACCTCTTCACCACACACAACCCACTCGGACGTTGGGCATGATTTGTTACAACACAAAAAACCTTAGGATAATTAATCAGTGCTATATTGCCTTTGTGCTACTTTCCGTTCCATTCTTTGTACTCGATAGTTTCACTGCCAAATAGTGTAATAACACTGTAACGGAAAATAGCAGTGTAGGAATCACGATATTCGCACTTCTGCAGCGCACAGCTCTGATAAAACTGAAGTACCGAATCAGTAGAAAGAACAGGATGGAACAACGGTAACGCTGTAGGACTAAAATATTGTACTGCTGTCTAACAATGTCTGGGTCCTTTGACGGTCAATGAAATGAGAATGTAAGTTTAAGCAGCGGCAATAAACTGGAATAGATATCAAAACAAGGCAATAAAATAATAAGAGAAGGACGTTTTTGCTACTCCCCGGCATGTTATGGAAAAACACTTGCCGTACACAAAACATGCGGTGTTACAAAGTATTCTGACCCTTGAGGCATAGCCAGTGCAGTGTTACAGGCGAGAGTACAATTATCTTTAGCAAAGTACAACAACAACAAAATTAAGTTTAATTTCTATAAAAATATAACTGTTATCAGCATGTACTATATAGCTACAGAATAAATAAGTACTTTCTTACTTGCAATCGAAAGAAGTAAATTGCATCTATTTTTTTAGGAATATAAAAGTTGATGGTATGTCTAAATTTGAAATCCCTTACTTTCTTACAGTATATGTAAATGTTCACCTCACGCCCTTCGCTTTGTTGAGGCACACCAGTGCGCCGTGGCACACCGCCAATAGCAGTGCCTCATATAGAAGTGAAGCGTGGACGATAAACAATTCAGACAAGAAGAGAATAAATGCTTTTGAAATGGGGTGCTGCAGGAGAATGCTAAGATTAGACAGGTAGATCGAATAACTAATGTGAAGGTACTGAATCGAATTGAGGAAAGAAAATATTGTGGCACAAGTTGACTAAAAGAAGGGTTCAGCTGCTGGGAAACATCCTGAGGATCACGGAATTGACAACTTGCTAACGGAGGAAATTGTGAGGATAATGTAAAAGGCGGCGAAGGCTCGAATACAGTAACCAATTTCAAATGCATTAATATTACTGTAGTTCTGCAGGATGGACTAGCGTGGAGAAGTGCATTGTAGTCCTCGGACTGAGGACCTAGCACACCACTGTAATGGTGGGTGATCTCTGAAGCAAATACAAAGACATAAAGAAATAAAGTCACAAGCCAAGTTTTGTATAGATTTTTTTTATACATCAGTGAACCTCACAGAGCTGTACTAAGCGTGCTAGGACATAAAAACGTCCTACGTATTACAGAAACAACGGCACTTGCACGAGTCAAAATGATGTCTACAATTAAAGAACATTGACAGAGTAGTGGATTGCTTTGTGATGTATCTTTTAATGGTGCTCGAAATCATGTGTAGTGTCTGAGATCCTAATGCTTTAGTAAGGAGTCCACTGACTGAAATTCAACCTCGCATATATCTTATAGTACTCTTATTCTCTAGTACTCTTCAAAATTCTAATTTAATTAAACTCTGAACGTTAAGTTCTCCATCGGCATCACATTTATTGTACAGGATTTACAGCATCATTCAAAACGCATCAAATGTTTCTCTAATTTATTCTGTTTCTTATTTGAGACAAATAAGTTCAAAAAAATTTTTCTCAATTTTGTCTTTATTTTCAAGCTTTGTTAACAAGAACTTTAAATAACTGTGTTCTGTTTCTTGTTAATAGTGCGCATGGTGTTAGGAAATTCCCATTACAGACTTCCAGGACTTTTAGACGGGAATGAATACATAATATTTAGAATAGAAACCCACGTCCGGAAACGTCATACAAAGACGCTACAAAACGTCAAAGATATAGGCGCCGGCTCGTGTAAATGTATGTACAAACAAGGTGATTCTTTCGTAATATTACAGACTTTCAAGGGTGATGGAGAAGGAAAAATGTATCAATTTGAGGTAAAGGTCCCGGTACCGGGACGAACGAGTTGAAATTAAGCGAAAACCGTTTTTACATCTGACACTCTAATACGTGTAACTGTAGAATTGTTGCTAAGATAGTACGGCAGGCAACGTTTAGAGACGGTAGTATGAAACAAAACTAGAAAAAAGTATAGTAAGCGAGGGCTCTAACGTGTATGCCTGACCGAGCTACGAGTTCTTGTTCAATAGAGGATATGTGTTTCGCACTATCGAAGATGAACAAGTGCCCATACCTCGTACTCTGCCTTTCTTACCCTGCAATCTTTACCAACAACCGAACCGGTACATACCCTGTATACATAAAAAGAAAGCAAGGGATTCCAGTTTGTGCTGTGATTTGACAATTTGTGCCACTTTATTTACGTAATTAGCAACAGCTGTTCGTGAAATATTTTAATTTTACCTCAAATCATTACTTAAGTTTTTCTTTATTACCTTGGTTAATGGCAAGCAATTAAATCTTTCCCTGCAAAGTTAGACTTCACCCTGCACAATCTGATGCCTCGTGTTTCTCGTGTTTCTATTTTCCTGTCTACGTATAGCTATGAGTATTTGAACAGAAATACATGGTAATTTCTGGAGCGTGTTGTTTTCGCTTTGCTTTTGACCAAAGAAATTATACTGATTAAGATCTAAATGTATCATGCCTGTGAAAGACGGGTGTAAGCTGAAAGTGCATCTTGCCATAAAATGAAGCTATACAGAAAATTTATGACTGGTGTGTATCTTCAAGCGCAGAAGAAGAAAATGACCGATGTGCAGTCAAATGAGACGTCGTGTTTTCAGCTATAAGGTGGAAGACATCTCGTTACATCAAGTGAATCAATGTAACGAGTATGTAATTTATTTTACTGTTTTTGTTTGTTAAGGCTCCTTTCCACCTTCAGTTTAACTGTACCGTTAACTGTCCGTTCCAGAATCTGTACAATTATCTGAACTAATTCGGTATTTTCCCATTTATTCTCAAACCAGGCATTCCGAGCAGTGATGGTGATATTAGTGGGTGGAGCCTCAGTTTGTATTGTGGTTGCAGCTGTGTTCCTTTGTTTTCCTCTGAATCCTCACTACAGTATCACAAGTCGCATCTGATTTTAGAAATATCAGTTTTTCTATTAAAGTATCGTACGCAACATACCTCCCCTGCTCCAGTCCCTTTTTTTACGGTAGTCTTTAACAATAGATAAAAGCGTCTGTGGCTCAGGTAAGGCAATACTACTATTCAATGATCTGTGGGTGAAACCCGGTCAACAGGCACTTACATGCTTTGAGCGAAAATAATAGTGCACTGAGAATGGGTAGCTTCCAGCTGAAATCTAAATCTCCATAATAAATTCTAAGCAAGGACAACTAAATGCTGCAATCTATAATTTAAAAGTTATACCAGTGCTCTACAAGGGGGTGAACTATAATCCTTTGACTTACAATGGTAGTAATCGTAACTAAATTTGGTTTATTAACACTATGTATACTATTTTGTGCTGTTTCAGTGTATTTGAACTTAGTAATTAATAGTTTATCCTTGTGAGGAACAAAATAAAATGAAAAAGAAAATATCAGTATCAGCAGAAATCGAACCCGAGTCCACAAATTACCACTCCGTGGTAAGAACCAAATGGCTTGGTTCAAATGGCTCTGAGCAGTATGGGACTTAACATCTGTGGTCATCAGTCCCCGAGAACTTAGAACCACTTAAACCTAACTAACCTAAGGACATTACACACATCCATGCCCGAGGCAGGATTCGAACCTGCGACCGTAGCGGTCACGCGGTTACAAACTAAAGCGCCTAGAACCGCACGGCCATAGCGGCCGGCGGTAAGAACGACACTGGCCACTTGACACCACGGTACAGTTATGACTAGGCTTGCAAAGTACTCTGCACGCAGTTTCAAAGAAAAATACTGACCTGGTGCTGTGAGTAACGTATCGCTCATAGCGACGGAAGGGATGACGTCACCGGGGGCCGAACCACACAATAACCCTCGGTTCAGTGTGGGGCGGCGGTGGGGTGGGTGGGCCGCTGTAGGCTGTTGTGGTATTGTGTACCACTGCGGTCTACGGCAGGGACCAAGCCTCTCCGTCGTTTCTAGGTCCCCAGTTGCATACAATACAATACACTATGTTTAGTATAAATTACTGCATATCCTGTCTAACCTACATAGCTCTTCGTTACCGTCATTAAACAATACAAATATCTGACCCGTATATCTACAACACTACATCACCTCTTGAAGACAGCTCTGTACTGAAAATAATTCCTCCTCCTGAAAATTTACAAAGTCTGCCAATATGATGAAAACGACTTCCCCATAACCGAACATCTGTTTTCTTCGTAATGCTTTTGTCGAATTTACCACCTGACTGTAAGCGTTCCAAGAAATTCACAAATTTGAAATTTTTGACGTTTTATCTCTGTATGAAGCAGAATTTAATATTTTAACATTCATTTCACAGAGATGTCTGTGCAAACATTGGTCATGCGTGATATTCTTATTCAGCTCTATTTTGAGTTTAGCATAAATACGTTAGCGAAATTCGTCGCAGACTATAAATCTCATACCATTTTGAAACTGTGATAAATGAATCAACTTCCTTAAAGAAGTGTAGGTATTCGGTCTTTGGTGTAGAATCAGCTGAACTGTTCAGAATGATAGGCTGCTAGTTTTAACTCTCGTTAACATGCTTCATATTGACTGTCTTACGGCCCGCATCTCGTGGTCGTGTGGTAGCGTTCTCGCTTCCCGCGCCCGGGTTCCCGGGTTCGATTCTCGGCGAGGTTAGTGATTTTCTCTACCTCGTGATGGCTGGGTGTTGTGTGATGTCCTTAGGTTAGTTAGGTTTAAGTAGTTCTAAGTTCTAGGGGAGTGATGACCTAAGATGTTAAGTCCCATAGTGCTCAGAGCCATTTGAACCATTTTGACGGTCTTACGACGCTACCCGCCTTCTTCCATCTTGGTACGAGGGTGCAATAAATAAGTAAATAAATAAATAAAATAAAAAATAAATAATAAAAAAATAAAAATAAAAAATTAAAATGTTCAAACGTGTGTGAAATCCTATGGGACTTAATTGCTAAGGTCATCAGTCCCTAAGCTTACACACTACTTAACACACACACCCATGCCCGAGGGAGGACTCGAACCTCCGCCTGGACCAGCCCACAGTCCATGACTGCAGCACCCCTGACCGCTCGGCTAATCCCGCGCTACGACGGTACAAGCCAAGTTGATTCGTATTACGTCTGCTTACTGTTGCAGCTAACAACGTGGCCTATGTTGCAATAATACGGCTCATAATCTCAGAAAAACTGTATGTGCGGGCTTTTTCATGTATTATCCCAAGTACTGAGTTCCTTTTGGAGACATTGTCCACAAACATAGTCCACTTGCTAAGAACTCGAAGAAAGAATTGTTGGCGCATAAGGAATCATTTAGTATATACAAAATATACCCTCCAGGTTAGCCGTGCGGTCTAGCGCACGGCTTTCCCTCTTTCCGGGGCGGTCAGGAGCGCCTGGTGCCCGGCACCAATCCGTCCGGCGGACTTGTGTCGAGATCCGGTGAGCCGGCCAGTCTTTGACGGCTTTTAGGCAGTTTTCCATCTGCCTCTGCGATTGCGGGCTGGTTCCCCTTATTCCGCCTCTGCTACACTATGTCGGCGATTGCTGCGCAAACAAGTTCTCCACATACACGTACACCACCACTACTCTACCACGCAAACATAGGGGTTACATTTGTCTTGTGTGAGACGTTACCTGGGATGTCAACGGGCACCTAACCGCACAATAACCCTGAAAGAGTGGTTCGGTGTGGGGCGGCGGAAGGGTGAAGTGGACTGCGTTAGTTAAATGGTTCAAATGGCTCTCAGCACTATGGGACTTAACTTCTTAGGTCATCAGTCACCTAGAACTTAGAACTGCTTAAACCTAACTAACCTAAGGACATCACACACATCCATGCCCGAGGCAGGACTCGAACGTGCGACCGTAGCGGTCGCGCGGTTCCAGACTGTAGCGCCTAGAACCGCTCGGCCACTTCGGCCGGCGACTGCGGTAGTCGTCGTGGAGATGTGGACCACTGCGGCAGCGGTAGGGACGGAGACCATCCGTCGTTTTATGGCCCACGGTTAACATACAATACGGTACAATATACGAAATATTGTAAGCTCTTGGAAATACAGGAAATCACACAAAGACCCTTGTTAGAACGAAAGACGATGCTGTTTTTAGTATTCCATATGCTTCAGTGTGGTCATTGCTGTAATCAGTACTGAATGTGAGCACTAAAATAATACTAATTGTGACCCGCGATGGCTCCGCAAGGGTAGCTCTCAGTAACTACGTCCGAGCGACTTGTCTGGTGTAGCAGATTAGTTTTCCCACAACGTTTGAAAATCGCGAAGGACATTAATTTATTGATCTGAATAAATAATTTAAAATTCCCTTATTTTTCAATTAATTTTAAGCTTTTAGTCGGTTTAATGACGTCTCTTTCTTCCTTCCACGTGAACGTTGACTTCTTGAAAAGCGATATTAAATAAATATTTTCGTTTCCGGAAATTTTGCCATTATTGCTGCCATGTGCTGAAGACACAGGCCGTGACAGTTTTAGATGGAATGTAAGCATTCTCCATGCAAGGAACTAACTTTGTGTAAACGCTGTGTTTTTGTTCTCACGCTGCATGCATCGTCCGCTTCATGCAGAGAGAGAGAGAGAGAGAGAGAGAGAGAGAGAGAGAGAGAGAGAGAGAGAGGAGAACATTCACGTTGATTGCCTCCTCCGTTTGTCCCCCGAGCAGTGCTTGAATGCATTTGTATAGCCGTTGGGAAGTCGTGTAACGACTTTAACGGCTGCAATTGTTGTTGCAGTTCAGAGCTTCGTCGTTATTGTTGAGTGTTATGTGGTGACGATTGTATGTACTGCGCGGTATTCACACCAGCCTCCATAAAGTCCTTGGGCATGCTTGGAAAACAGACAAAGTACCGTTAGCAGAAGTGTTTCAAAGCTTTTTTCAATACGGGCATAAACCTTTCGGCGCTCGTCTCATTAAAACGATTGCAAATTTGTAACTAAGAATGGGGAAATAGATAATTAACTTCATGTCCATTGTATAAATACAGGGTGTTTCAAAAATGACTGTTATATTTGAAACGGGAATAAAAACTAAACGAGCAGCGATATAAATACACCGTTTGTTGCAATATGATTGGGACAACAGTACATTTTCAGGTTGACAAACTTTCGAAATTACAGTAGTTACAATTTTCAACAACAGATGGCGCTGCAAGTGATGTGAAAGATATAGAAGACAACGCAGTCTGTGGGTGCGCCATTCTGTACGTCGTCTTTCTGCTGTAAGCGTGTGCTGTTCACAACGTGCAAGTGTACTGTGGACAACATGGTTTATTCCTTAGAATAAAGGATTTTTCTGGTGTTGGAATTCCACCGCCTAGAACACAGTGTTGTTGCAACAAGACGAAGTTTTCAACGGAGGTTTAATGTAACCAAAGGACCGAAAAGCGATACAATAACGGATCTGTTTGACAAATTTCAACAGACTGGGAACGTGACGGATGAACGTGCTGGAAAGGTAGGGCGACCGCGTACGGCAACAACAGAGGGCAACGCGCAGCTAGTGCAGCAAGTGATCCAACAGCGGCCTCGGGTTTCCGTTCTCCGTGTTGCAGCTGCGGTCCAAATGACGCCAACGTCCACGTATCGTCTCATGCGCCAGAGTTTACACCTCTATCCATACAAAATTGAAATGCGGCAACCCCTCAGCGCCGCTACAATTTCTGCACGAGAGACATTCGCTAACGATATAGTGCACAGGATTGATGATGGCGATATGCATGTGGGCAGCATTTGGTTTACTGACGAAGCTTATTTTTACCTGGACGGCTTCGTCAATAAACAGAACTGGCGCATATGGGGAACCGAAAAGCCCCATGTTGCAGTCCCATCGTCCCTGCATCCTCAAAAAGTACTGGTCTGAGCCGCCATTTCTTCCAAAGGAATCATTGGCCCATTTTTCAGATCCGAAACGATTACTGCGTCACGCTATCTGGACATTCTTCGTGAATTTGTGGCTGTACAAACTGCCTTAGACGACACTGCGAACACCTCGTGGTTTATGCAAGATGGTTCCCGGCCACATCGCACGGCCGACGTCTTTAATTTCCTGAATGAATATTTTGATGATCGTGTGATTGCTTTGGGCTATCCGAAACACACAGGAGGCGGCGTGGATTGGCCTCCCTATTCGCCAGACATGAACCCCTGTGACTTCTTTCCGTGGGGACACTTGGAAGACCAGGTGTACCGCCAGAATTGAGAAACAATTGAACAGCTGAAGCAGTACATCTCATCTGCGTGTGAAGCCATTCCGCCAGACACGATGTCAAAGATTTCGGGTAATTTCATACAGAGACTACGCCATATTATTGCTACACATGGTGGATATGTGGAAAATATCGTACTGTAGAGTTTCCCAGACCGCAGCCCCATCTGTTGTTGACAATTGCAACTACTGTAATTTCGAAAGTTTGTCTGCCTGAAAATGTACTGTTGTCCCAAGCATATTGCAACAAACGGTGTATTTCTATCGCTGCTCGTTTAGTTCGTATTGCCGTTTCAAATATACCGGTCATTTTTGAAACAGCCTGTATGTTCCCACAAATATTATCCCTATCACGCTCAACATCGATAACTTTCAGCAACATTTCAGTATAGCTGCAGAAATACTCGACACATGCTACGCAGAACACATTATGTGACGTCGGCAGTCAGTCTTACCGTTCAGTACACCTCGACTCCATTTGGACAAAACAGGTTCTACATTTCAGTCATTTATGTAACGAATAGTACATGTTTCATTGACAAATTAAACAATATAAACTTCACAATATTCTGAAATCCACTCATTTATCAAACACAGAGTGTATGTGATACAATAATTAGACATCCGTCCAACAACTAGATTATCTCGTTTTTATACAGGGCATTATGAACACAAAACATGTGGCTGTGTGTATGTGTGTGTGTGTGTGTGTCTTAAGTTCCACTACACACTTTTTAAAACTGCATCATGGGCGAAATAGGCATCATTATGAAAAGAAATGACTGGACAAGTAGCAGCCATTAACATACTATAGAAAGAAACATCCAAAACATGGTTTTCTACTCTCTCACATCTGTTTGGGAAGATGGCGATAGTAATTTGTTGTTATTCTGGTAATTATCACATTTTAAACTCTCTAATATTCTAACAATATTCTGTCGTAATTGGAAATCCTACCCCACTTTTAAAAACTTGAAGACAAAGTATTTATTTAACAGTCTGTGATGAACCGTTGTTCTGATTACTATGCCATAATCTTTGAATATACTGTAGTATAATATTTATTTGTCCAGAGTACCTTTGGTTATCACATCCCACGAATGTTTTGTATCGATATAGTCGCAAACTGTCAAATAGCTGTGTGTAAATGAATTCTCGCTGACGTTAGCTACATAGTATTATCTGACGATGACCTAGGATGCCTATACCCAGTTTGTAACGAACAGTTAAATAAATATTATTGTTTAACCTATGAGCTGTGTATTCTAGTCATATAATGTAGGCTTTCACTGCCGGCGTTGTCTTCAGTTGAGACTTCTGGGGCGCCATATTGGCATTCATTTACAACCTATATGTATATATAACGTTTCTGAGCACCAGCAAATTGAGAATCACTGGATAACCCGTTGTTAACTGCGTGATTCATTCCAATACAATAATGAGAAACCTTATATTCGTGGCAAAAGAATTATTGTAACTTGCATATTATGAGAGTGGGCTATTTGAAGGCAGCGACACACTAAAGATCAACCCAAAACGCATTGTTCTTGGTACAATTTGTTAAAATTATATTTCAATTAGTAACAAATCTACGATTAAGGTTTTCAGCAAGGAGTACCAAACTACGATTAGACACAAGGAATGTGTTGTTGTTTCAGCGTAATGCGTAACGTCACCGGTCTGTATTTAGTTGTTTGTTGGGGCGGTGGTTCGCGTATTGACACTTCCAAATTTTTTTCCCTAACATTCTCGTTTTATTAGGTTTTGATACTTTATTATTAATTTAATATGTATAAAATTGCCACCTAACGTTTCGTCTCCATCTGCGGGAGACATCTGAGGTCGTCCGGCTACTGCCACTGTGGCTGCAGGTACTCTCATATTTATAGAGCGCATAGACGGCACCATCATTCGTCACGTGACGCCGACGGTATGCCTATCTTTGGAAGGCGTCATCATTCTCGATTAAGAGTAATCGACTGTCAATCTGATGGTGCAACATCGATATCCTTATTTTGTCTAACTTTAAAATTTCCTCTTTTCTCTTAAAATTGTTATGATGTTCGTGAATTTCTATTGCTTCTCTATACATGTGCGCATGATAATGGGTTGTTCGTGTTAGAACGATTGTCTCATTAAATTTAATTTCGTGATAACCATCACGAAAAACATGCTCAGCTACGGCCGATTTTTCGATGTGTACTAAGCGACAGTTTCTTTTAGTTTGGCTAAGCGGGTGTTTGCACTTCTTTTCGTTGTCCCAGTATATACTTGTCCACAACAACATGGAATTTTGTAAACCCCATTTGTTGCTAGGGGATGTCGGGCGTCTTTTGCAGTTCCTAAACATTCCTTAATCTTCTTGGCGGGTCTTAAGATTGTTTCGAGCCCATGTTTGGCCACCACTTTCCCTATACAGCCCGTGACCTTATTAATGAAAGGTAGGAAAACTTTTCCAGTAGGTGACCGTTGTTGCTCTAGACTTCTGGCTTCTTTTCTTCTTTGATGGAGGGCTCGATCAATTTCCTTGCTGGTATATCCGTTTTTCATGAACGCTGAGTGTATGTGATTCAGTTCTTCTTGTAAGTAAGGCGGCTCGCAGATTTTGTTGGTTCTGTCCACCAAGGTTTTCATGACACCTCTTTTTTGCATAGGATGATGGTTAGATTCCTTGTGGAGGTATCGATCCGTGTGAGTGTTCTTTCTATATACCTTGTGGCCCAGCGTCCCATCCACCCGTTTAATTACCGACACATCCAGGTAATTGAGTCAACCGTTGCTCACTTTCTCCGTCGTAAACTGTATCTTCGGGTTAATGCCGTTCAGGTGCACAAAGAAGACATCCACCTCTTCTTCACCACGAGTCCACACTACAAACGTGTCATCAACATAGCGGTACCATTTAGCAGGCTTTTTACTGGCAGTCTGCAGCGCTCGCTATATTCTAGTTTTTAATATGTCCATGTTCCTCCAACAATACTATTTAGTAATGCCTATGTTGTTAAGAAGAACGATACAAAGGAATATTGAATCGTTCTTCTTAACAACACAGGCACTGCAATAATGTATTTATCCCCTGATACCGTGCAGCACTTCCCATTAAAATGTCCTCTACTGTATGGGAGCCACATAATGTGTATACAAGTAAAGGTTGTGTTGCAGGAACGGTGGCATGTGTAAGTTTGGGTATGGCCATGCGTCGGGCAGGAATAGCCAAAACGGCAAATCCGACTGCTCGTGTAAATCAGGGTTCGAGACCCGGTTCGCCACAAAATTTCATTGCCGTCATTCCCTTATACACTCATGGAAACTGAAATAAGAACACCGTGAACTCATTGTCCCAGGAAGGGGAAATTTTATTGACACATTCCTGGGGTCAGATACATCACATGATCATACTGACAGAACCACAGGCACATAGACACAGGCAACAGAGCATGCACAATGTCGGCACTAGTACAGTGTATATCCAAATTTCGCAGCAATGCAGGCTGCTATTCTCCCATGGAGACAATCGTAGAGATGCTGGATGTAGTCCTGTGAAACGGCTTGCCATACCATTTCCACTTGGCGCCTCAGTTGGACCAGCGTTCGTGCTGGACGTGCAGACCGCGTGAGACGACGCTTCATCCAGTCCCAAACATGCTCAATGGGGGACAGATCCGGAGATCTTGCTGGTCAGGGTAGTTGACTTACACCTTCCAGAGCACGTTGGGTGGCATGGGATACATGCGGACGTGCATTGTCCTGTTGGAACAGCAAGTTCCCTAGCCGGTCTAGGAATG
Source organism: Schistocerca gregaria (assembly GCF_023897955.1). Classification (NCBI taxonomy): domain Eukaryota; kingdom Metazoa; phylum Arthropoda; class Insecta; order Orthoptera; family Acrididae; genus Schistocerca; species Schistocerca gregaria. The sequence goes on along the minus strand of NC_064922.1, from coordinate 348,290,216 downwards.
GTAGAACGATGGGTTCGATGACGGTTTGGATGTACCGTGCACTATTCAGTGTCTTCTCGACGATCACCAGAGGTGTACGGCCAGTGTAGGAGATCGCTCCCCACACCATGATGCCGGGTGTTGGCCCTGTGTGCCTCGGTCGTATGCAGTCCTGATTGTGGCGCTCACGTGCACGGCGCCAAACACGCATACGACCATCATTGGCACCAAGGCAGAAGCGACTCTCATCGCTGAAGACGACACGTCTCCATTCGTCCCTCCATTCACGCCTGTCGCGACACCACTGGAGGCGGGCTGCACGATGTTGGGGCGTGAGCGGAAGACGGCCTAACGGTGTGCGGGACCATAGCCCAGCTTCATGGAGACGGTTGCGAATGGTCCTCGCCGATACCCCAGGAGCAACAGTGTCCCTAATTTGCTGGGAAGTGGCGGTGCGGTCCCCTACGACACTGCGTAGGATCCTACGGTCTTGGCGTGCATCCGTGCGTCGCTGCGGTCCGGTCCCAGGTCGACGGGCACGTGCACCTTCCGCCGACCACTGGCGACAACATCGATGTACTGTGGAGACCTCACGCCCCACGTGTTGAGCAATTCGGCGGTACGTCCACCCGGCCTCCCGCATGCCCACTATACACCCTCGCTCAAAGTCCGTCAACTACACATACGGTTCACGTCCACGCTGTCGCGGCATGCTACCAGTGTTAAAGACTGCGATGGAGCTCCGTATGCCACGGCAAACTGGCTGACACTGACGGCGGCGGTGCACAAATGCTGCGCAGCTAGCGCCATTCGACGGCCAACACCGCGGTTCCTGGTGTGTCCGCTGTGCCGTGCGTGTGATCATTGCTTGTACAGCCCTCTCGCAGTGTCCGGAGCAAGTATGGTGGGTCTGACACACCGGTGTCAATGTGTTCTTTTTTCCATTTCCAGGAGTGTACAACTGATGGTTGTTTGTGTTTGAAACTGTGAATAAATTTCATACATTACTCCAAAAGTAGACGGACATTCCATAAATCCAATTATCCTGTATTTGGTTTCACATTATACTAAATACTTTGTCTCACTGATGGTGTCACTGTTCTTGAAATGTTACAGCAATATTTAGCACATAATGCATTGGCACCAAGTTAGGTAGAACACTACAAATTTAACAGTTACCATAATTACAGGAAATTACTCAGTACAGACAGTAATATTCAGCACATTGTCCCGGATATTTGTTCCTGCAACAAGTTTAAAGAGAAATGTAATTGCTTCAAAACAATGTTGCACACAGACAAAGTAAGTAAGATGAGTCTGTGAACAGAAAGTTAGATCCGTGACGTTAACAGACAGATGTTACTGGCTACTGGCTTACCTACAGCATTCATCTCCTGTTTACTTACTTATACAGCCCTTCGTATACTAGCCTTCGCAGGCCGAGATAGATGGTAACGTTACTAAGAGACTGAGTTCATGTTCGTAGGAGTGTAAAGAAATCGGCACACGGACCGTGCATCCGAACTTTGAGCGTTGAACGTGCCGAGTTTCTGACGTGATAGCGTGGAATAGCACGTTCGGGAGTCTTTCCGAACGTGCAGAGCAATATCTGGCATGTCAGATATTCTGGGCGTGCGTCTGAGCGTTGACCAATGAGATGTCACAACGCGACCTACGTCAGACGCACGCCGTCTCCCTTCAGAACAGAGTTGTGAGGCGCCATATTGGCATTCATTTACAGCGTATATGTATATATAACGTTTCTGAGCACCAGCAAATTGAGAATCACTAGATAACCCGTTGTTAACTGTGTGATTCATTCCAATACAATAATGAAAACCATATATTCGTGGCAAAAGAATTATTGTAACCTGCATATTATGAGAGTGGGCTATTTGAAGGCAGCGACACACTAAAGATGCACCCAAAACGCATTGTTCTTGGTACAATTTGTTAAATTATATTTCAATCAGTAACAAATCTACGATTAAGGTTTTCAGCAAGGAGTACAAAACTACGATTAGACACAAGGAATGTGTTGTTGTTTCACCGTAATGCGTAACGTCACCGATCTGTATTTAGTTGTTTGTTGGGGCGGTGGTTCGCGTATTGACACTTCCGAATTGTTTTCCCTAACATTCCCGTTTTATTAGGTTTTGATACTTTATTATTAATTTAATATAAGTATATACTATAATATTTGATGTTACGTAAATTTAAGTTCACCTCTTTTTGAAGGGTGACTTTGTTCGATAGCCTTAATCTAGTGGACAGCTTGCGCTACTTGTAGAAAGATATTTTCTTCCTTTTTCTTTTACGCTTCGTAATTCACATGTTGCAAAGATACTGCTACTGTGCAGGAACAGTGATCAAGTAAGACTGCCTTTAGGGTTCTACTAAAACGTAGGAATGATGAAATAATGTTTATTCTATACGGAGAAGTATTCCAAATTTGTACCGCACTATTTGTAATGGCACTTTTATAAGCCTGTGCCCTTATTGATCGGACATGGTACTTTGTTTTTCGTGGACTATGGAGGAAATGTGCGTTTTAATAGAGCTAAAGTGGGAATTTTACGCGTCCCCGTTTAGTAAATAGTGTGATTTACGAACTAGAAACATCCCTCAAGTGCCGCTGTAGAGCGTTGCGATCGCGTATACCACGTTGGGTCCCACGTACCGTATGCACGTTGAACTTGGCACACCGTCAGGTGGCTTGCGGAGTATGGATGTAGATGTAGATGTTCGAGAGCACGGTCTGTGTGCGACGGCTTAAGTCTTATAAGTCTATCTGGCCTGGGTATCTCTCTTCCAATACCATACTTCATTGTATATTTCGTCGTAACCATAATAACATCGAGGTTAAGGTTTCATTATGATGGTCATTGTTAGCTTGATGTGCTATATTACGCACTCGATTTCCGCTTTCTTTAGTACGATAAGCTGAAGTTCGTCTTAGGCAGGATCTACATAGGGCGTCACAAAATCAGATAAGCACTAAATCTGTGCGTTTTGCAGGTTTATTTACTACCATAAATATAAGCCGACTTGCAATTTATTCTTTGAATACGAAAGACGCCTCCTGACTGGCTTGACGCAGCTCACCACGAATTCCTCTCCTGTGCATATCCCTTCAGCTCAGAGTAGCACTTGCAGCCAACATCCTCAGTTATCTATTAGATATATCCCAGCTTCTGTCTACCTCTACAGTTTTCACCTTCCACAGCTCCATTAGATACTATGGAATATAAACTTGGTGTATTAACACATGCCTATCTTCCAGTCCTATCGTCTCGTTAATGTTACCCAAACGTTACTCTGTTCACCGACTCCCCCGAGAACTCGCCCATTCCTTATCAGTCCAACTACTTTTCCACATCCTTCTATAGCATCACATCTCAAACGTTTTAATCTTCTTCTTCTTCTGCAATTTTTACAGAGCCAATGATTCATTGCCATACCGTGCTGTGCTCCACATGCATAATCTCAGAAATTTCTTCCTAAAATTATGGCCGATGTGTGATACTATTAGACTACAACTGAACACGAATGCCCTTTTCCCACGATAGTCTGCTTTTATGTCCTCCTACTTTGTTCGCCATCCATTTAGCATCCAAAGAAGCAGAGTTCTTTCACTTCGTCTGATTCCTGTTCCCCTTTGTTAAGGCTAAGTTTATCACTAATCTCATTTCTGCTGCTACTTCATTACTTCAGTCTTTCTTTCGATTACTCTCAAACAACGTTCTGTCCTTATTAGACTATTCATTCCAGTTAATAGATTTGCAATTCTTCCTCACTGACACCTAGGATAGCAATGAGTTCAGCGAATCGTATCGTTTTTTCGTCCTGAATGTTAATCGCAGTCTTAAATATTTGAACTTTTTTTTGTTTACATTACGGTTTTTCAATTTGTGGTTTGAACAGTTGGAGTGAAAGACTACTTTCCTGTCTCATTTCTTTCTTTCTTGGCCTTCCATTATTATTTTTGTCACCTGGTTACTGTACATATTGTGCATTATCCTTCATTCCCTATGATTTACACCCATTTTCTCAAATATTTCTAACGTCTTGCGCCACATTACATAATCGAGCGCTTTCCTTAGAGCCTTTGCTAGACAAGAGGGCCTTGCGTGGTAACTAGTGACCCGTACACCTACTCACCTGACAGTTGCTAGCGTCAGAGTACATCGGTCTGACAAAGAGGTAAAAATAACTCAACAGTCATCTTACTCCAAGACGAAATTATCGTGTAAGAACTATTATGAATAATGGTGTACGAATAATCATATATTGCCAATATTACACTCTGCAGCGCAGTGTGCGCACTTTTATAACCTCCTCGTGTATTGATACTGTAAGCGACACGAGAGTGAAAACTGCACCTTTCCTTTCCTGAGCAACGGTATTACCGAGTATGCTAAATGGTTCAAATGGCTCTGAGCACTATGGGACTCAACGTCTGAGGTCATTAGTCCCCTAGGACATAGAACTAGCTAAACCTAACTAACCTAAGGACATCACACACATCCATGCCCGAGGCAGGATTCGAACCTGCCGCCGTAGCGGTTTCGCGGTTCCAGACAGCACCGCCTAGAACAGCACGGCCATTTCGGCCGGTCGAGTAAGCTACGTGGGCGTATCTCACTAACCACCCTCACAGTTCCAGTCTTACAGGTATCAATTTCCCCTGTTCTACACCTCACAGAAGCTCCCCAGTTTACCGTTCTAGTTTACCAATACTGAAAGATATAATACCTTATCGCTTAAAGTCTCTCTGTGGACATACTACGAACTTTGGTGGTATACTGCACTTGATCATCAATATTTTATCACATTACGATGCCTTTCGGAATAATACCTCCCTGAGATTTGTTAAAATGAATAAAAAACCAAATCCTTCTTATTAAGGAATGTGAGGGTGGAGCAGATACTATGTCCGGTCCGGCACACAGTTTTAATCAGCGAGGAAGATTCATATCAGCGCACACTCCGGTGCAGAGTGAATATTTCATTCTCGAAGCACCCCCCAGGATGTGGAAAAGCCAGTCTCCGCAATATTCTTTCTTCCAGTAGTTCTAGTCCTGCAAGTTTCGCAGGAGAGCTTCTGTGAAGTTTGGAAGATAGGAGACGAGGTACTGGATGATGGGGCGTAAGTCGTTTTTGGGTAGGTCAGATAATGCCGGCACCGTAGTTCAGTGTGTTCGGTCAGAGGGTTAGCTGCCCTCTGTTAAGAACTGTGTCAACGGTTCAACGGGTGTCCAGGGACATCCGCACCAAATTAATGCAACGAACAACATCGAAGAAAACAAAAATTTAGAGCAATTGCCTGCGAACGGCAAAGATCCCTAGTTCAAGTCTCGGTCCGACACACATTTTTGATATGCCAAAAAGAATACCCTGATGAGGGTGTGACCCTGAAAGGCGTTATGAGGAGATAAATAAAAATTTATGTCGGCGTCCAAGACAAGTATGTTTGTATTTGGAAAGGGTGTCACTGCACACTTCTCTACACAGTGAAATATTCATTCTGGAATCCGTGTCGTCGGTAAAGCCTGGGTTACCCACTCGAATTTACTCCCGAATTACAGGTTCCGGGTTCGACTCTAGGTCAGCTGCTCACTTATAATCTGTCAGGGAGATCGTAACATTTCGTTGGTTTGTACTTAGTGGTGCCCAACTCAGCAGTTGAATGCTAACTAGAGTTGATTGTCTGTTCTTGGGTCGAGTTCAAAGTTAAATTAAACTTTTTAAAATACATCATTTTGAACTTCATTTGTTGAAACTGCGTATTTATAAAGCATCGAGTGCAAATTCGACCTGTGGCCATTTTCAAACACTATACTGACAAAAATGCATACTAGATCTAAAACTCTGCTTCCGTCGCTTTTTCTCGAAGTCGAGGACTTATTATGAAAATCTTGCGATTGAAAGTGTTGGCCATCACTGGCCACAACTTTCTCTCATCTTCTGAGCAACATACGAATCTCCTGGCGGGAGGACTGGGAATCTTTTGAGCAGATCCATGATTGGATAGAACTTTGCACTGGTTTATCTCACAGAAAGTGGCATTGATCGCAAAAGGTAGGAGTCATAGAGAGCAATGTACGCTTACGGCCTACCACTTGCCGTTACTGGCATCTAGAGCAACACGGTTGAACCGAATTAATAGACCTAACACTTTCTGTTTTTAAATTTTGACTTTGGCTAAACCACGAGATTTTGAGTGACTCACTAATGCCAAAATGGCAATCGTGTACTTTAATATTAACTATTTTGAACAGTCGAAGGTCACAATGATGTCTTTTAAAAGGCGACTAGAGCTTCTCAGATTCGCCGTAATATTTGCGATTATAATAGTTCCAACTTGCAAGTCGGCAGTAATTTTTTCGTTAAGCTGCACAGCTGCTTTACATCCTAGATGATTTGTATTTTGGTGTATTAGAATTGTTTGGCTTACATGAAGTAGTTATCTTGATTACAAGGAGAGGAATGTTGTTCTCGCTTACCTGTTTGAAAGCAGCAATTGACGAAATGTGTCTATAGTATTCTGTTACGTGTAGTTCGTTGCTGTGCCCTTGAAAGATGAAATGTTCAGCAAAATTTTAACGATGACTCCTGTGGAAAGTGGCATTATTTTGAAACACACAGTAAAATTTTCCGCTGCACGAAGAACAACTGGAACAAAGAAGTGAATGTAAATACTAACAGAAGAAGTGTTAGAGGAAACTTAACTAAGTCAGGTAAATGTGCATCATTTAAATATGTGCCATGTGCGACCTTCGAATGTTGCTACTTGATATGTCTGTATTCTGCATGGCGGTTATTGTGTTTTACAGTCATTCTGATCACGGCTTTTCTACTGCAGCCCAATATTATTCACTGGACGCTGAAAATCATGTGTGTAATCCATATTTCTTCTAATTAGACACCGAAATGTACCACGAGGTCAAAGAAATAGGATTGGCACAACAGAGCTACGGCTGGTATGTTTTCGAACATATACTGCGAAAGTATGTTTCATGTTTGCAAAAGAATCGCTTAAACTAACAACCGTGTATTTCACACACAAATGCGGCGCGGTGGCTTCTGGGAATGCTTGTAGCGGTGTCACGTAGAACTAGTGCTGTGCTGCCGCGGTTATCGGACATCGCGCCGTACCATTTCAACACTATTTGTGATATCTGCAATTTTTTTTTTTTTTTTTTTTTTTTTTTTTTTTTTTTTTTTTTTTTTTTTTGCAAAAGGGGAGCACGGTAGAGGTAATACTGCAGAGCGCGTATTCAATGCGCCATAGAGTTGAATGGGTAAACATCGAGGACTATACCGTCCTGTGGTCTGTCGAAACGAAGTTAAAACCACCAAAACAACACCATTAATATAGGCAAATCTATGCATATCTCACACTGCGTATGACAACTGTGGAATATTCGTAAAGTCCTCTTTGCCATATTACAGATAGTGTAATGATGAATACTATCTGAAAATTAAATGGTATCAACAATCCATTTAGTCTATACTCATAGTTCTGAATATTCTGTGATAATCGTCTAAATTTACGAGCGATGCGTCATATCGACCAATCCTTTTATTGGGATAGGTTCAGTATCTCTCGTCATATGGCTGTTACAAATCAAAGTACCTCTAACTTGCGTTCAGCCGCACTTCATATTGTAGTGCTATTAGACGTGAGCCTACATCTCGTGGGCGTGCGGTAGCGTTCTCGCTTCCCACGCCCGGGTTCCCCGGTTCGATTCCCGGCGGGGTCAGGGATTTTCTCTGCCTCGTGATGGGTGGGTGTTGTGTGATGTCCTTAGGTTAGTTAGGTTTAAGTAGTTCTAAGTTCTAGGGGACTGATGACCATAGCTGTTAAGTCCCATAGTGCTCAGAGCCATTTTTTTTATTAGAGGTGTAAAAGGTAATTCATTAAGTTTTTGTTGTTTTTGTTGTGCTCTTCAGTTCGAAGACTCGTTTGATATTGCATTCCGTGGCATACTATCCCGTGCAAGCCTCTTCATGTCCGAATAACTACTGCAACTTACATCCATCTGAATCAGCTTACTGTATCCATCTCTCTATATATGATTGTTTTTAGTCAAGATGACTTAGAGGAACATCAGTTTCGATTCCGTAGGAACTTAGGAACGCGCAAGGCAATTCTGAGCCTACGACGTATGTTAGAAGATGGGTTAAGGAAAGGCAAACTTATATTTCTAGCGTTGGTAGACTTTTAGAAAGCTTTTGACAATATTGACTGGAATGCTCTCTTTCAAATTCTGAAGGTGGCAATGTTAAAATACAGGGAGCGAAAGGCTACTTACAATTTGTACAGAAACCAGACGGCAGTTGTAAGAGTCGAGGCAATGAAATGGAAGACAGGATTGTAGCCTATCCCCGATGTTATTCAATACGTGCATTGAACAAGCAGTAAAGCAGGAAACCAAATAATAGTTTGTAGTAGGAACTGAAGTTCAGGGAGAAGAAATAAAAACTTTCAAGTTGACCGACGACGTTGTAATTCTGTCGGAGACAGCAAAGGACTTGGAAGAGCAGTTGAACGGAATGGGTAGTGTCTTAATAGGAGGATATTAGATCAACATCAACAAAAAGATAACAGGGACAGTGAATTGAAGCCCGACCCACAGGCATTGAGCGAAAGTAATAGTGTATTGAAAATGGCTAGCTTCTAGCCGAAATCTAGATCTGCACAATAAAATTTAAATAAAAAGAACGACAAATCGCTGCAACCTATAATTTACAAGTTAATGTAATAGTCACTGAGTGCAACAGCTTTCTGAATGGAAGATAACTTTAGGAATTAAGCAGAATAAGTCAATTGCTGTTCACGGAACTAGATTAGGAAACGAGACACTTAAAGTAGTTGATGAGTTTTGTTATTTGGGCAGCAAAATAACTGACGATGGCCAAATTAGAGAGGATATAAAATGTAGACGGCGATGGCAAGAAAATCATTTGTGAAGAAGAGAAAATCGTTAACATCGAATATAGATCTAAGTGCCTCGAAGTCTTTTCTGAAGGTGTTTGTCTGGAGTGTAACCATATATGGAAGTGAAACATGAACGACAAACAGTTTGGATGGAAAGAGAATAGAAGCTTTCGAAATTTGGTACTACAGAACAATGCTGAAGATTAGATGGATCGATCAGATAACTAATGAAGGGGTACTGAATATAACTGGGGAAAGAATGAATTTGTGGAATAATTTGACCAATAGATGGGATCGGTTGATAACACACATTCTGAGACATCAAGGGATCGCCAATTTAGTACTGGAGGGAAGTGTGGGTGGTAAAAATCGTAGATGGAGACCAAGAGATGAATACAGTACGCATATTCAGGAAGATGTAGGTTGCAGTAGTTATTTGGAGATGAAGAGACTAGTAGAAGATACAGTAACATGGAGAGCTGCATCAAACCAGTGTTCGGACTGAAGACCACAACCAAGACGATTTTTAGTTTATCGTTATCGAATCTAATTCTTTCAGCATCACATGATTTAATTCGATCACATTCATTTATTCTTGTTGTGTTCAGCCCGCTTTCAAGACTCTGTCTATTCCGTTCAGTTGCTCTTCCAAGTCCTCTGCTGCCTGTGACAGAATTACTATGGCATCAGCAAACCTCAAAGATTTTATTCTTTCTGCCTGGCCTTTAATTCGTACTCCAAATTTTTCTTTGTTTTCCTTTACTGCTTGCTCATTGTACAGACTAAATAAAATCGGGAAAAGCTTATAACCACGTCTCAACCACTTCTTCCCTTTAGTGCTCATCGACTCTTATAACTTCCGTCTGGTTTCTGCAAAAGTTTACACAGCCTTTAACTCCCTGTATTTTAGCCGTGCAACCTTCAGAATTCCTAATGAGTATTTCACCCAACATTGTCCACAACTGTCTCTAAGTCTATAAAAATTGTAAACGTAGATTTGTCTTTCCTTAATCTTCTAAGACGAGTGCTAGTGTCAGTAACGCCAGGTGTGTTCCGGCATTTCGTGACTGAGCTTCCCCGAGGTAGGTTTCTAACAGTCTTCCCATTTTTCCGTAAAGAATTCATTTTAGTATTTTGGAAGAAAGACTTATCATACTGATAGTTCTGTAATATGCACACCTGTCAGCAACTGCCATATTTGAAATTGTAATTCTTACATTCTGATTGAAATCTGGGGGTATTTGGTCTGTCTTGTGCATCTTGCACACCAGATGGAAGAGTTTTGTCATTGCTGGCTTCCCAAAGCTGTCAGTAGTTCTGACAGAAAGTCGCTAATCCCCGAGACCTTGTTTCGGCTTAGGTCTTTCAGTGATCTATCAAATTATTTCCGCAGTGTCATATCTCCCGTCTTATCTTCATCTATGTCCTCTTACATATCCATAATACTGCCTTCAAATCCATCTCTCTTGTATAGGCCCAGTGCACACACCTTCCACCTTTAAGTTTCCTCTGCTACGGTCGCAGGTTCGAATCCTGCCTCGGGCATGGATGTGTGTGATGTCCTTAGGTTAGTTAGGTTTAAGTAGTTCCAAGTTCTAGGGGACTGATGACCACAGCAGTTGAGTCCCATAGTGCTCAGAGCCTTTTGAACCATTTTTTTTTTTGAGTTTCCTCTTCTTTGCATAGGACTGGTTTTCTGATGAGCTCTTCATATTCATACAGCTACTTTCCTTTTTCCTCCAAAGGCGTCTTTAGACATAATCTATCTCTCCCTTAGATAAACATGTTTCTAAATCTTTAAATTTTTCAAGCCATTACTGCTTATCCATTTTGCTCTTCCTGTCATTATACTGGTCCATATTTAGTAAAGAGTGAAATTTGCTTTGTTACGATTTTTGTATTCCTTGGCAAGGCCGGTTTAAGGGCGAAGCGATACAAGCAGCCGTATGGTGGGCGAAGCAGAGTGGTGCACTAAGGTGCCTGGAAAGACGACTGGATAGCCGAGCGCTGTAAAGCATCTGCTTCCGAGAGACGAGGCAGCACGCTGCCCTCTGACTAAATCCACTCGGCGAGTTAACGACGACGATCGGTGTGCCGGCCAGGCTGGATGTGGTCTTTAGGTAGTTTCCCTCATCCGACTACGTGAAGACAGACTGGTACCCACGTGGCGTCTCAGTTACACTATTCGAAAACATTTCGGAAACGTTCTCGCACTTGATCGTACCATAACACTCGACGAAGACTGATGGGGTATACAAATTCCGCACCAGAGGGAAGCGTTAGTGTCAGAAAGAGCATCTGAATTAACATGCCAAACCCAAACACAAAAGTTGGTATTTAATGTCAGAAGTACAAAATTCGTATTTATGTAAATAAATTTAGACTCTGAAAGCATTTCATTTAAAGAAATGTACTTTTTATTCCCATTATTTGTCTCTAAAAGATAGACAACCCTCGTTATGGCTCATATACAACCGAAAATGCCGACGAGTATGTAGATTATTTATGTTGGAATTCGTAAGACTCTCACTTGTCGACGCTTGCAATCTTCGGACTTGTGTAGATGATGTTTCTTCGAAAGTTTGTTGGTATACCGCCAGTCTCATACATTGTAAACACCAACGGGAATAGTTCTTTTGTTGCCACGTCCCCCAATAATTTCAAAAATTCTGACGCAATGTTGTACTGCCTTACTCGATTTTACGACTTCCAAATCTCTTTTAATATAACGTTAATAAATTGTCTTTATCGACTCCTGTTTCTTTTTCTAGCATACCAGACAAGTCTTCACCTTTACGGAGCCCTTCAGTGCACTCTTTTCACATATTCGCTCTATCCTCTACATTTGAGAGTGGAATTCCCATTACACCCTTAATTTTACCACCCTGGATTTTAATTACACCAAAGATTGTTCCTACTTTTCTCTATGCTCAGTCAGTCCTTCCGACAATCATTTATTGTTCAGTATCTTAAAATTTTGCATACAGCTATTTCTCTTATCTTCCCTGCACTTCCAATTGATTTCATTACTAAATGATTGTAATTATGCCCATGGTTTCTTCGCAGTTACCTTGTTTGTTTGTTTTTGTCTTTAACTTCGATGTTTGGCCTTTTAAGAGATTTCCATTCTTCCTCAACGGAACTGCCTATTGAGCTGTTGTTTACAGCAATGTTATAGCATCAAAGAACTTCAAGCCTATCTCCTCAATCCTTATTATTTCCTTTCCGTATCCCAATCTTTGAACACAGATTGTTCGTGACTAGTCTCTTTAACTTCAGGTACTCCCCGTCACCACTTAACTGTGATCTAAATCTATATATGCTTCTGGGTACGCTTTGCAATCCAACATCTGATTTCGAAATCTCTGCCTGACCGTGATGTAATCTGATATCTGTGCGTATCTCCCAGGTATACCTCGAAGTATACCTCCAAGTATACCTCCTCCTCTTGTGATTCTGTATTCCAATCTCCTACAACTATTTGATTTTCATTTCCCTTTACGTACTGAATTACCTGTTCAATATCCCCATATATTTTCTTCATCTCCTGCTTCCGTCGGCATGTAGTCTACACCTGAACTATTGTTGTTTGTGTTGTTTTGCTGTCGATTCTGAGGAGAATAACATTACCACTGAACTGAACCTTCGAATGAAAATTTTGTATCTTTTATAGTTAATATTTAGATGAAACTGACGGAAGCATAGAGAATTATGCTCTGTATAGAGGTCTATTCTTTCCCAACCTTCGCCGGCCGCGGTGGTCTCGCGGTTCTAGGCGCGCAGTCCGGAACCGTGCGACTGCTACGGTCGCAGGTTCGAATCCTGCCTCGGGCATGGATGTGTGTGATGTCCTTAGGTTAGTTAGGTTTAAGTAGTTCTAAGTTCTAGGGGACTGATAACCACAGCAGTTGAGTTCCATAGTGCTCAGAGCCATTTGAACCATTTCCCAACCTTCCTCCTGCTATTGTATGAAGGTAAATTTTTCCAATAATGTTGCGCCATGCCACTTTAAAACGGCTTGAGTCACGTCCTATCATTAGATTCTTTGACATTTGGAGGATGATTGCCATGTAATTTGTCAAATTGGTATTTCAATAGATTTTGCGTTTCAGGATTGCTAAATTAAAAATTGAACAATGGTAAAGACACTCTTTGCCTCGTTCTGTATTCCCCCTTCAGAAGAGCAACTTTCAGTTTTGCTACATCCACTTCTAGTGCTATCTCCCTGCTTTGCCTACCTAACTTCCAACGTATCTTTCCATGTGGTTCATACATTTAGTTAAATATGGAAACAAAATACATACACCTTTATCTGCCTACTTCTATGTTTTCGAAGTTTCCATAAGATTTACTCGGAAGGGAAACACTGTTTCCAGTTAGTAGCAGACAAAGTAAAAAGAGTAGCGGGAGGAGGATAAACGCCACTCCCAATCCCTTTTCTGGGCCTTCATTCCTGCTTTTCATTTTCGTTTGTTCCTTGAAATCAACACAATTCAACTGTACTATGAAATAAAAGATAGCCGCTAGAGATTAGCCGAGCGGTCTTCGGCGCTGCAGTCATGGACTGTGTGGCTGGTCCCGGCGGAGGTTCGAGTCCTCCCTCGTGCATGGGTGTGTGTGTTTGTCCTTAGGATAATTTAGGTCAGGTAGTGTGTAAGCTTAGGGACTGATGACCTTAGCAGTTAAGTCCCACAAGATTTCGTACACATTTGAAGAAATAAAAGGTAACCACTTCGACAGTTCTTCTTTTATACGACAATTCAAAACACTTAATACATTAATATAAAGTCCAATGCCGAATTGCTTGCAAAAATATTGCGAATGTTACAACATCATTCTTTCAGAAACAGTGCAAAGCAATAGCGAACAAAACAACAAACTCAAAACAGCTTCCAGCTGCGAAGAGCTAAAAGCTGCAAGTGCAAACGATAGTCGTCTATATAGCTGCGACAATGCTGATGCGTCGCGACATACACTATGTGATCAAAAGTATACGGAATCCTGGCTGTAAATAACTTACAAGTTTGTGGGGCCCTCCATCGGTAACGCTGGAGTTCAATACGGTGTTGGCCCACCCTTAGCCGTGATGACCGTTTCCACTCTAGCAGGCATATGTTGAATCAGGTGCTGGAAGGTTTCTTTTGCGATGGCAGCCCTTTCTTCACGGAGTGCTGCACAGAGGTGAGGTATCAATGTCGTTCGAAGAGCCTGGCACGAAGTCTGCCTTCTAACATCCCAAAGTTGTTCTATAGGTCTGAGTTCAGTCCATTACTGCAATGTTATTGTCGTGTAACCATTCCGCCATATACCGTGCTTTATGTATAGGTGCTCGATCGCGTTGAAAAATCCAATTGCCATCCTGGAATTTCTCGTCAACTGTGGGAACAAAGAAGGTACTTGACACATCAGTGCAGGCCTGTGTTGTGACAGAGTCAAACGAAAACAACAGGTGGTGCAAACCTCCTGTATGAAAAACACGACCACACCATAAAACCAAAGCCTCCGAATTTTACTGTTGGCACTACACTGGCCATATCCACAGCTTGCCATCGGACCACCACATTTTCTACCGCGATTCGTCACTCCACACAACGTTTCTCCAGTGTTCAATCATCCCCCAAGCGAGGCGTCGTTTGACATTTACCGGCGTGATGTGTGGCTTATGAGCAGCCGCTCGACCATGAAATCCAAGTTTTCACACCTCCCGCCTAACTGTCATAGTACCTGCAGTGTATCCTGATGCACTTCGGATTTCCTGTGTGATGGTCTGGACAGATGTCTGCCTATTACACATTACGACCCCCTTCAATCGTCGGCGATCTCTGCCAGTCAACAGACGAGGTCGTCCTGTACGTATCCACGTTTCCACTTCACTATCACGTTGGAAATAGTGGACCTATGGATCTTTAGGAGTGTGGAAATCTCTCTTACAGACGAATGACACAAATGAGACCCAAACATGTGACCACTTTCGAAACCCGTGAGGTCCACGAAGCGCCCCATTCTGCTCTCTCACGATGTCTAATGGCTGGTATGGAGTACCTGGCAGTAGATGGCGACACAATGCACCTAATACGAAAGACGTATGTTTTTGGAAGTGTCAGGATGCTTTTGATCCCTTAATGTATTTACAAAATCGCTTTACATGACGGGTTGTGGCAGGCGATCGAAGCTGCCTCACCCAGCCCACTGCAGCTGTCAGAAATTCTCTTACGCTGTATCTACTATAGTAATGAATAATTTGAAACAAGCGTCTCCATACCTAGGAGATCTAGATCTTACGAAACTGCGAGTCAACACAGTACTATCCAAATCTCCACGCGGTTTCCTTTCATGCGCGGTACTCCATTCCTATTTTAGTGCCCCCCAGTCCTTCCTCATCTCACTCTAGTTGTTCTATTCCCTCCCATTTAGTCCATCATCTTTCACCTTTCTTTCGATCTTCTTCATGTTTTTTTGGCCTACCACAAAACTGTGCTGTCAGTGAAGCGTTGCTCCGGGCACGTGGTCTGGCTGCCATACCCTGGTTACGCCACTGTGTCACGGACAGGACACACTCTCAGATGATGTAATCTTATGCTGAAGGAATTTATCAGCACGCTAACAGTTGTGATAAATGCTTTCCTCTAAATATTGACTATATAGAGAAGTAATAAAAATTTATTAGGGATGTAAAATTTATCCATGATGGTTTGGGAACGCTGTGAATGTTTCCGTAAATATCAGTGAAGGAGAAACGCCTATCAGCCACACTTTTTGAATAGGTGATAACCTTAACCGGAACTGGTTTCGTGTCCAAGCCCAGAAGGCAGCGACAATTTTTAAAGTGATTTCACATTTTCATCTTAATGAAAGGTTTTACTTTATATATTACAGGTAGTGGTCTCCTTCTTTGATACGTACTAGTTCATGTATGAGTGTGTCACATGGCAATGAATCTTGCTGCAATGTATCAGGTAAAACTTTTTGTCGAGTAATATGTAAAGATCTTGAATAGGTATAGTATAAAATTTTTTGTAAAGCAGACATTCAGGAGTATCTTGTTGCTGATCAAAGATGTGAATTTCGTACGACAAATTCTAGCCGCCCTATGACGATGGGCTTACGTCCGAAATTAGCTACAGTGAAATATTGTATGCAAAATGTGTGTCTGCTTTCAGTGCGATCTGAACCAAAACTACAGTGCTTATTCAAAAGTATTCGGACACCAGATAATAATGTGGAAGTGACATTAAACGTCACGAGAGGCGTATCTGTAAGTACAAAGGGAGAAGTGGAGCATTGTGTTGTCAGCACAGTAATAGTTATAGCAGAATGGGTCAGTCGAGAGAGCACAGTTACTTCGAAAGAGGACTAGTTACTGGATGTTGCCTGAGTAAATAAATCAAAACACAACCAGGCAAAATGCATATAGTAACGCACAGGCATTGTGAAGAGTGGCTGTAAATAACGGAAGGAAACATAGGAAAGGGTTACTCTTAAGCTCAAAATGTTACTACCTATACAGGTAGCTCAATCACTGTGCTTATGGAGTTAAAGAAGTGGGGTGAGTGCTCGAGCTGCTCCTCATAAGTGACACATTTCTGTACTAAATGCTGAGAGACGCACGAGGTGCCGTACAGAGCGATAGTACTGGACAGTTGATGATTGGAACGAGCTATTTCGACTGATGAATCACCATACCCGGAGGTAATCAGATGGAATGGGTATCGACTGGCGAACGATTGCCATGATGTGTGCCGTAGGAGAACAGCTCGCAGAATTAAGAGGATGAGAATATGGCCCGTCACAAGGCAGCATCTGTAACTCAACGATATGTGGACAATCATTCCTTAAGTGGCCTGACCTGCTCAGGTGCAGATTTGAACCCAATGAAGCACCTTTGAGATGAGTTACAACGTCGACTTTTGCACCAGACCCCAGCGTTCAACATGATTCTCCGGTTTCCTTTCTGAGACCGCTACCCTTGAGTGGAGTTGGATATTAGCTAATGCCTTCTTCCATCTCTCCAACTATTACCAACAATGTCATAAATTTTCTATCTCCTTCTATCAACATTAGTGGTCAACTCAACTTTAAAATTCAAAAGAATTCTCTTGGAAAACTTTTGGTTCTAAAATGACGAAATATAAATTATACCTAATCTAATAAAATAGTAGGACACACAGTGAGACAGACAGTTGTTACTGCTTGTTGTTGACAAACATTTTTTACAGAATGGCAAAGCAATTCTCAATGCATTGTGAGTGCTAGCTACAACTCCTCATCAGAAAAGAAAGCTACCTACCCATATTCAGAGTAGACACATGTTTCATAACATGCTACCTCTGCACCACCCTTCGTCGTAGCGACACTTGCTTCACCCACTCCCTGTATCACCATTTAAAGTCAACCCATTTAAAGTGCGTGTAGCATTTAGCTGTTGATCGTAAATCACTTCACTGCTGCTTCTGAACTGGCAGAAATTGGAAGTCGTCAGGCTGCCAATACTTTGTGCTGGCCACTGCCACTAATACTAATGCTAATAATAATAATAATAATAAAATTAATACTATATAGGCTCCACAGCAACGTAGTGACCGTTACATAGCTGCTGTTGCCTTGTACTGCCAATTAGCTAATTTATATGTTGAGAACTGTTTAATGAAACAATTTCTGATTTTTTAACACCTATTATGGAGAACAAAACAGCGATATTAATGGAATATTTTAAAATTAAAATTAAGGCAATCTTTATCGCAATACAATTCAGAATTCAATAAATGTTCTGTTGCGATCAAGACAATTTTCATATTAATTTTAAAATTTGTCGTTAGTCTCACGAACTAGCTACGATCTGGAGACGCCGGTTCCATGCCATACTTAAGAATATGTGACGTATAAGTCTCAGCTCTATTCTCGTAGATGCATCGCGCAAAGTTCAAAATGTATGTGTCTATGTGTGTTGAGTGGTTGGATTAAATGAGGAAAATGATGTTCAAACATTCGATTCAGTAGGTGTAGCGCCCAGCACATCCGGTGTTTGAAAAAAAATAGTAATTAATTATATGCAGTCATCATCACAGGCATATGAAATAGTGATAATAGTAACGATCGTTTAAAAATAATTTAGTTTTAATACCGAAACACAAACAAGTGCCGGCCGCGGTGGTCTCGCGGTTCTAGGCGCGCAGTCCGGAACCGTGCGACTGCTACGGTCGCAGGTTCGAATCCTGCCTTGGGCATGGATGTGTGTGATGTCCTTAGGTTAGTTAGGTTTAAGTACTTCTAAGTTCTAGGGGACTGATGACCCCAGCAGTTGAGTCCCATAGTGCTCAGAGCCATTTGAACCACAAACAAGTACTTTAGTTTTCACTCGTCAGGGTTTAATTACCCTCCAGGCTGGGAACCACTGCATTAACTGGTGTCTAGACACTTTTGATCGGAGAATGTACTTCAAACATACCTCTGTATTCCCATGTACCTGAAGATACTATTTCCACTTAAGTAATCGTGTCCCGAAATACCTCGCAAGAGCTGAGAACGGGAATTCCCTTTATTCGTCCTACTAAACGTGAGAGCGGAATCGGCTTTCGGGTGCTGAACGCAGTAGAATAAATTTACCAATTCTGAATGTTTACGCTGCTCCAGACGTCAAAGTGTGCCCTGGGGGTTGGTGGCGGGTTTTTAACGAGTCGATGCCGCCACCTGCCGCGGCTTCCCCCTGGCCTCACGAAGCAGACGCCCCTCACCGCCTTCCCCACGCCCCCAGCCGCCTCCGGGCCACAGACACTCGACAGCAATTTGCTAGCGCCCCGCGTGCTCCAACTAATGAGTTTCGAGGCCGCTTTATTGGAACAGATGAGCCCTCAGCGCGCTTCTGCAGGCGACCTTCTTTCGCCCTTTATGTCCGGACGCGTTTCCCTTCCTCCCTAAAGCTTTCACTTACGTGCGTGCGCCCAGCAGCACTCAACAGGCATCTCGCTGTTGCGTAAGGCATTTTATTTAACTGTATTTCTCTTGATCAACCAGTGTGTCTCCCTTTACATGCCAAGTGTTTCTAAAGCGTTCAGAAATAAGAAAGTATACTGAGGTGACATAAAATCATGAGATAGCAATATACGTACTGTTTCTTTTTCTTTTTTTCCCAAGGACTTCTGCGAAAGTTTCTTAGGTAGAGGTATTTTCCATGACTCATTCGAGGTTCTTGGGAACGAGTCTTCCAGAACATTCTAGAAGGTTCTCGAACTTTCTGGCTGTATTCCAGCATCTGTTAGTCGCGTTGGTGCGTGAGGCTGTTGTTATAGCAAGAACAGGGTTACGGTGGCTGTGGACGCTGCTGGGTGGAGAGGAGAATACATGCCGAAACATCTTCATTTATTTTCTTTTCACAACCTTGCCTACCAGGAAGGCTTAAGAGACAGATAGAAGACGCTACTACTAGGATCAACTTTGAAATAGTCGCAATAACTTAAAAGTAAGAAATACAATCCATATTGGCAATGAACATCCAGGTCAGCAATCAAATATCAGTCACTTGTTTTCCTTCTTAAAACATCAAATTTGAGAAGCTGAAATAATCTATAAATAAGAAATAAAATACGTAATATCATTGAATATCCAAAATGCCGATGAAATATTAGTCACCTTTTTTTCCTTCTCAGAAACCAACAGGCACTAGAATTTAGCAACATCAGGTATGAATTACAAAAACATTGCAATACAAGTCAAACAGTTAGAGTTCAACTACTGTACCACACTACTTGTTACCTTACAGCTTTCCTTAGACAATTTCAAAAATTTGAAAACTTAACACTAAACACTCATCTGAAGACTGGTACAAAAGGCTACTACTTCCAAAACAAACAAACAAAACAACAAAAAAAGGTCATTACAAATACACATTCGACTGTTCAGATTTTCAACTCTTACGCAAGTACCAAAACTAGCACGAAGAAGGTTACAAATGACAGTCCGACAACAGTGAATTGGACTGAATTGCATTCGTCGCCAACTCAACGATTTGAGCCCATGTTTCTAATTGCACCCAAATTGCTGATCGGCCGAACAACAATTACATCAAATAAGCCCTAACCGCCCAGGACAAGTGATGTGCTGGGAGCACGCAAAATCACCATTGCCTTGATCAGACCTCCCACTAGGGAAATTTTACAGTAGTAGTAATCCAGGTCAACGTGTTTAACTTCACCTAACCACCTAACTTTTTATGTATAACACGCCAAGGATGAACAGCTACAAGTAGTCATTACCTGACAAATGAAAGCCGGCCGGAGTGGCCGAGCGGTTCTAGGCGCTACAGTGTGGAGCCGCGTGACGCTACGGTCGCAGGTTCGAATCCTGCCTCGGGCAGGGATGTTTGTGATGTCCTTAGGATAGTTAGGTTAAAGTAGTTCCAAGTTCTAGGGGACTGATGACCTCAGAGCCATTTGAACCATTTTTCTTTTTTGACAAATGAAAAGATCACAATAGCTCGATGACTTAATTAGAGAGCTCAGTTACAATAACAAACTAACCAGTTAAGACATTTGTGGACAATTTCCGTCCATCAAGTCACTACTTCGACTCAACTGACAATTATCATAAAGTTTTCCCTCTTACTTTCAATGCAATGCAAGGTTCCCTTTTCCACGCACTTCAAAACAGAGATATCGTGCAACACCGGCACCAAGAAAGATCTATGAGCTCAGAACACTTGAACTACTGTAGCAGACAAGTTCGTCAATATAGACTACGTTAGCAATATCCTCAGCGCTAATTTAGTACCCAAAGCAGAGTGCTTACAGCAGACACACTGTTTCACCCCAAGCGAGCAGAACACTGTTTGTAGCAAGTGATACTTTTCACTCCAACTCCAATGTCATTCTGCTCAACCCTCTGTATCGACCATCTGCCATCACATGGCCACGATCCGGGCCGCCACAGCAGATGTCCGCACACGTCGCCCTTTCGCCTCACGTCAGTGTGGAGGTACCGTTTATCCCTTCTTGGATGACGACCGGAATCCCTATCAGCTCATCCTTCCCGAGTGCCGAATCGCCTGGCGTGTTGCTCCGCGGCGCCCTCTTTCGCTGTTGGCAGACAACGGCGGCGCGCTCTTCTCAACTGCCCACCGCAGCCGTAAGTTGAAACATCGGCGTGCGGTGTGACGCCGTAACGTCACAGTTGTCCTACAGTGATATTAGAGCACCGCTGCTTTGTCAACAAGTATGGCTTTATACGGAGTTGTGCACCAGTTTCTATTGTCCACATGACACTACACCTTATACACTGAAGAGCCAAAGAAACTGGTACACAGGCCTAATATCGTATAGTGCCCCCTCGAGAATGTAGAAGTGCCACAATACGACGTGGCATGGACTCCACTAGTGTCTTCCCCAGGGAAGCGTCCTGGGACCTCTACTGTTCCTGATCTATATAAATGACCTGGGTGACAATCTGAGCAGTTCTCTTAGGTTGTTCGCAGATGATGCTGTAATTTACCGTCTAGTAAGGTCATCCAAAGACCAGTATCAGCTGCAAAGCGATTTAGAAAAGATTGCTGTATGGTGTGTCAGGTGGCAGTTGACGCTAAATAACGAAAAGTGTGAGATGATCCACATGAGTTCCAAAAGAAATCCGTTGGAATTCGATTACTCGATAAATAGTACAATTCTCAAGGCTGTCAATTCAACTAAGTACCTGGGTGTTAAAATTACAAACAACTTCAGTTGGAAGGACCACATAGATAATATTGTCGGGAAGGCGAGCCAAAGGTTGCGTTTCATTGGCAGGACACTTAGAAGATGCAACAAGTCCACTAAAGAGACAGCTTACACTACACTCGTTCGTCCTCTGTTAGAATATTGCTGCGCGGTGTGGGATCCTTACTAGGTGGGATTGACGGAGGACATCGAGAGGGTGCAAAGAAGGGCAGCTCGTTTTGTATTATCGCGTTATAGGGGAGAGAGTGTGGCAGATATGATACACGAGTTGGGATGGAAGTCATTACAGCATAGACGTTTTTCGTCGCGGCGAGACCTTTTTACGAAATTTCAGTCACCAACTTTCTCTTCCGAATGCGAAAATATTTTGTTGAGCCCAACCTACATAGGTAGGAATGATCATCAAAATAAAATAAGAGAAATCAGAGCTCGAACAGAAAGGTTTAGGTGTTCGTTTTTCTCGCGCGCTGTTCGGGAGTGGAATAGTAGAGAGATAGTATGATTGTGGTTCGATGAACCCTCTGCCAAGCACTTAAATGTGAATTGCAGAGTAGTCATGTAGATGTAGATGAAGTGGTGCTGGAGAGACCTGATACCATGAATCATGCAGGGCAGTGCGTAAATCCATAAGAGTTCGAGGGGGTATGAGATCTCTTCTGAACATCACGTTGCAAGGCATCCCAGATTCGCTCAATAATGTTCATGTCTGGGGAGTTGGATGTCGAGCGAAAGTGTTCAAACTTAGAAGAGTGTTCCTGCAGCCACTCTGTAGCAATTCTGGACGTTTGGGGTGTCGCATTGTCCGGCTGGAATTGCCGAAGCCCGTCGGAATGCACAATTGACATGAATGGATGCAAGTGATGGGACAGGATGCTGAAGTATCGTGTCGCCTGTCAAGAGTCGTATCAGGGGTCGCATATCACTCCAACTGCACACGCCTTACACCATTACAGAGCCTTCACCAGCTTGAACAATATCCTGCTGACATGCGGTGTCCATGGTTTCATGAAGTTGTCTCCATACTCGTACACGTACATCCACTCGATACGATTTGAAACGAGACTCATCCGACCAGGCAACATCTTTTGAGTCGTCAACAGTCTAATGTCGGTACTGATGGGCCTAGGTGAGGCGTAAAGCTTTGTGTCGTGCAGTCGTAAAGGGTACACGAGTGGGCCTTCGGTAAGTTTTACCGGATTCCTGATATTCATGGTACACTCTTGAAATGGTAGTACGGGAAAATTCCCACTTCATCGCTGCCTCGGAGATGCTGTTTCCATCGATCGTGCGCCGATAATAACACTACGTTCAGACGCACTTAAATCTGGCAAACACCACATTCAATAATGACATTCAGGCTGACAATTATGAAACTATATGAAACAAATCACAAGTTTGTTGCGAATTACGGCGTGCACACACTTTATTGAACTTTTAAACGTCACAACAGATACTCGGCTTTAGGTTATGATATGTTCGATATGCCTGCCATCATTGGCGATGATGTGGCGCAGACGAATAGCGAAATTCTGAATGACCCGATGAAGTGTCGGAACGGTGCTATCGACGAGCTCCTGAATGACTGTTTCCAGCTCAGCACTGGCTTTGGAGTTAGTACTGTACACCATAATATAGTCCCAGACAAAGGAGTCGCTTGTGTTCAGATCCGGAGAATATGGTGGCCAATGGATGCCCATGCCAGTGTCCTCTGGGTACTCCAGAGCCAGAATGCGATACCCAGAGTGCACACCACACAATCACCCGTTGAGGGTGGAAAGACTTCTCGATCGCAAAATGCGGTTTCACGGTACCCCAAAAGAGCCAATTTTCTTTATTGACAAACCCATCCAAATTAAAATGGGCTTGTCGCTAAACTATACTGCACATGCTAATTCCCGTCATGCCTCGCGGAAAACCGTGCAGTTAGAACGTCCTAATGCTAACCGCTCAGAAGTTATGATACTTTCATTTCCTGTAGTTCAGTAATTGTTACTATATAACGCCTGCATGGAAAATTCGGTTCACTCTACCAACTAAACCAGGCATCGCACGAATCTCATCATTCGATGCAATTCTCCTGGCGGCTAGAGTTTCTTCATCGAGAGTTGATAAGACGTACAAGAGGCTTTTGATGTACCTCCCCTCCCCCATCCCTCCCCACACACACACAAAAAAACAATCAAGAAGCGTCAGATCAGCGGAATGGGGTGATCATGCAGTCGGATCTATCCTTCCGAGTTAGCGCCAGGGATATGATTTCATTTGGTTGTATCTAAACTATAATAAAGTGGCTAATGAGTTGTAGGTTCTTTTCGTAATACAACAACCAATCAGTGCAAGACAATTGGGTAATCTTTTGTCATCCTAAAATTAACAAGAAGAATCACCCAGCAGAGAGGAATTCGTATGAGACTCTAGCTCCACGCGCCTGTTCTGTGTGAGGTGGTTCTGTTTAAATACAGATCTGCCTAACTCATTAGGCAGAAAGCATTTTGATTAACGTTGTTTTTCGCTGAAGACTAAACGTACGTGAACAGATTGTACAAGGGAAGATCAGAAAGTCTGCGTTTGAGGACGTTGCTGCAAGTATACGAGGTCTATGTGTAACTGCGGGAAGTTTCATTGTTGCACGTCTAATAGTAATAGTTCAGTGCTGTAATGAGCACACAATCGTGTAGCACGGTTTGCGAATTTCGAGATGGCAGAGTTAGAGGAGCAACACGCCTGCATTAAATTCTGATGAACCTCGAGGAACCCTTCACAGAGACACACCAAATGATGCATGAAGGCTACAGTGATGATTACTTAAGCCGTACTCGGTGTTACGAATGGTTCACACGGTTCAAAAACAGCTAGATGGAAATTAATCATGACCCTCGTTCAGGACGCCCTTCGACATCCACCGACGACGCTCATGTCAGAAAAGCCAACAAAACCGTACCTGCCAATCTAAGACTGACTGTTCGAGAGACTGCAGAAGAATATAATATTTCAGTTGGACCATGTCATGAAATCCTGACACCGCAATTTGGAATGCATCTTGTTGCCGCCAAGTTCGTCCTACGGCTCATGAGTCAAGACCAGAAATCAGTGAAGAGATTTTGGAACGCGCAAATCAGAACGAGATGTCCCTTAGAAGAAGGTTCGCCAAGACCAAAAAAAGACCGTAAGGTCAGGTAAAATGCCGAAGCCATGCTGATAGTTTACTTGGCTTTGAAGGATTAGTTCATCAAGAGTTCGTGGCACAGGGACAAACTGCTAATCCGTGGTATTATCGGGAAGTGTTGCGACGTCTGTCAGAAAATATGAGTAGAAAACGGCCTGAAACGTGGCGAGGCAATACGTGGCTCTTCCATCACCGTAACGCACCTGCACATTCATCCCTGTTGGTGTGCTACAATTGCACAAAAAACGAAATCACTGTGCTGCCTCATTATCCATACTCACCAGACCTGGCCCCCGTAGACTTAATTTATTCCAAAGTTGCAAACCCCGTTGAAAGGATGAAGATTTGCAGCGAAATACGAGATGGAGGAAAATTCCCAGACGGCGCTACGCGGGATCCAGCAAGAGGCGTACCGAGATTCCTTCTGGAAGTGAAAACGGCGCTGGAAGCGGTACATCAGTAGTGGAGGAGAGTATTTCGAAGGAGACCGTGCAAATAAGTTAAGGGTAAGAGTAGAAAACTATTGCGGATAAAATTCCGAAATTTTTTGAACAGACCTCCTCTGCAACCAAACACTGAAGGATGGGAAAACTGGGACGTCTTCATATCGCAAATTTCATAACTCAGAAGACAAGTCAAGTGGGAGATACTCAGCACCCGTCCCATAGTCCTTGCCGTCCCCCCCCCCCTCCCCCCTCCCCCCCCCCCCCCCCCGCCCGCAATGTAATTATCAAGCCTTCGGTCCCTTACAAAAAGGCCTTGAAGGGTCTACGATTCGTGTCGGATGAGGATGTGCAGCAACGAGTTGCGGACTTCTTCACGTAGCAGGACGCAATGTTTTGCCAAACGACTATCTTCAATCTTGTGCGTCGGCGGGATGGTTACCTCAATGTTCACGACGATTTTGGCATTCCGATTCTGGAGCGTACGGCCTTCCAAAAGAAACTTTTTGGTTGTCCATTATAGTTCCTTCGGATATAAATCATTATTTAGAATTAATTGAGTGAAGTGTGTTTGCAAGAAGGTAGTGTACAAATATGTAGTACTAAAATAATATCTCTACTACAATACTGCCTTTTTTCGGTCTTCCATCATCGTAATGGTGCAATCTGACGCGATATAAGATTCAATTCACTACGTCTGAAGCCTGATCGGTCACTTTAATGAAGCAATCCGCTGCGAAGTCCATTATGCCGTTATGGACTGTGTCTCACCTAGGTTTCCTATAAATATTAGAATATCTTTGTTGTGTTCACAAAACTATGAACTGGATGTGTATATTGGACTCGCTGTTATACCGGTATTTCGCGATTACAGAATTATAACAAAGAGGGGCAGAACATTACAATCAATAGTAGGACGTTCTCAGTGGAAACATATCTGTAGCTGAAAATTAACTTCAGTATTACGAAATATGTTTTATGGTCCAAGTGCATACAATTCATCCTAAGTCGGTTAGTTATTGACATTTTGCATACGGTGTACGTGTTATGCATGAACGTTAGCAGGTACTGAACCTATATCACAGACCTTTGGCCCTCTGTGTAATCACTGCTGCTGAATTTCCATCTACAGCCTGTCGTGACTTCCTAATTAAACTCCACTTTTAAAGACGCCAGTTTTTAGAGTAATCGGTGAAATAATTCGTGAATGTTCCAACAGTTTCCCTATTTGCTCTATGCCATTTCAGATATGCTAACAAAAGCACTGCCTTGATGACAGAAGAGTTGCTTTCTTTTGTAACCCAGAATCCACTAACGTATCTTTTCGGATGGTTCACAAACCCTGCGCAGTAGCCACCGGCTTCAGTTTGCCACATGCACGATAATCTCGTTTCCTTATGATAAACAAGCAGACTATAATAGTTCAGCAACGCGAACAACGTCTATTTCAGCCATTAATAACACTCAATGGGCGTAGTCACCTTCCATGTAATTGAAGTGTTATCAGGTTTCGTATTGCTTACGCCATACGAAAAATACTGAATTTTAGGCCAGTATTGAGGTTTTCATTTCACTGGAATTAGTATTGCTTGAAAATTCTTGATGGTAATGGAAGTCTTCATATTCCAGAAATGGGATGAATTGATTCATTTGGTTTATTTCTACAGTAATATCTTGTTAATGTAATTTTGAAATCTGGATTAAAGGCTGAAAGGCGCTTTTCGCTGTGACGCATTCTTTTATAATCTGTGCACTGTCTCTTCACAATACACTGCGCAATGAATTTTGACCTATAACAAAAGTTTCTCTCCGCTTTATATCGTTCGTAACTGCGTGACCTGACCACTGCGAACTTCTGACCTTTGTCCACGTGTTGATTCAGACCACATGGCACTGCGTATTTCTCCCAGGAACTGCTATAGTACGCTTTTGCTCGGGGTCGCAGACTTCGAAGACCTACGTCGTACTCCACACTTTAAGTAACTTCTACATCCGTGTGTTGCATGGCTGAAGGTACTTCAGAACAATATCAGTGATTATCTGTCCTGTTTCAAACAGATATTGAGCGAGGAAAAAGTGACTGTATCCCTCTATAAGCGCCTTTACCTGGAAATGTGTAGAATGTTCATAAATTATTTGTACTGTAGACCGTAATACCTTAAAATGTATACTTTATAGTAACGATTTTCAACATGTTAACAATATAACTGTTGATGTATTGTTTCCTCATTCATACAAGTCAATCAGTGCACAGCTAGTGGCACAGAAAACTAACACCGGTATTCACTTTGTGTTCATCTGCTCTCTAGGACCACCATGTTAACATATTCAAAAGCACTGCGAACGCGTGTTTTGAATTTCTGTTGTCTTGTAACAATGATTCGGTACACCCGAGCCCTTAACGGTGTGAAGTCAGGTGTTCGTGATACCCAACGAATTGGACACTCTCGTCCAGCCCACCTTTCCGGAAACCTTTCACCCAGAAGCTGACGGACATTGAGAGACCAGTGAGTTGGTGGCCAGTCCTAGCCGTTTACGACATTCGATTGCAGGCGTACTAATTGTGGTACAGCAAGCACTTCTAACATGTGCAGATAAACGTCACTGTTTGTAGTAGATCCGCTGAAAAAGAAGGGACCTTATCTGCACCAGACACTTTACGTTTAATATGAGGACACTCTGTTTGTCATATAGGAACATTATGCTGGATATGTCACAAGTTCACTCACTGTAGAAACGAAATTTTTCCTAATCTTCATTAGCATATTCACTGAACTGATCGTGTTGGGCGTTTTCCAGTTTTAATGCCTGAAACAGCTGCTCTTTGTAGGCTTTACTCTTGATAGTGGTCGCTGTAGCAATGATTATTGCGTGCATTTCATACAAAAAAAAGTTCATTATTCCACCTGTTAATATTAAATTTCTGATGAAGTAACACTTGCAAAATGAATTTTCACTCTGCAGCGAAGTATGCACTGATGTGGAACATCCTGCCATATTAGAACTGTGTGTTAGTCCATGGCTGGAACATGGGACCACTGTCTTTCGCCGGCGAATGCATTACCGACTAGCCCGCGGGGTAACCGCACGGTCACGGCGCCTTGTCACGGTCCGTGCGGCTCCCTCCGTCGGAGGTTGGAGCCCTCCCTAGGGCATGGCTGTGTGTGTGTTGTCCATAGTGTAAGTTAGCTTAAGTTAAATTAAGTAGTGTGTAAGCTTAGGGACGGATGACCTCAGCAGTTTGGTCCTGTAAGACCTTACCGCAAATGTCCAAATTTTTTCCTTACCGACTGGAGGGTGGAGATGAGCTACTGGTGGATGTCAGGCAGCTAGGGCGATTCGTGTGTCGTGTTTGGATAGCTCATTCGGTAGAAAGGGGAAAGATCCCCTTCGGCACACAGTTTTAATCTGCCAGGACGTTTCACACCAGCGCGTTCTCCTCTGCAGGGTAAGAGAGTCATTTTGTAAACAATCTTCCTTGCTGTGAGTAAGCCATATCAGCGTAATAAACTTTCTTCTAGCAGTGCTGTTAATGTAGTAATACAAGTTTCGTAGGTTTGGAAGGTATTCGATGAGATACTGGCGGAAGTAAGGCTTTGAAGGTGGGCCGTGCGGCGTATTTTGATAGCTCACTAGCTACAGCGCTTGCGCGAGAAGTGCAAAGTACACAGTTTCGAATCCCAGTCTGGCACAAAGTTTTAATCTACCTGGAGGTTTGAAGCAACTCTTCGTTCCTTTCAAAATTGTAATCCGATGTAGTGTCGTAAAATAATGAAACAAACTACTGCAAATTGAAGACGCTAAGGAAAGTAAATATCGTTACAATACTTTTGCTGTCGTTTGTAATGATATTCACGTGACCGCAACGCTGTTGATTTGTTATAGAAAAGCCACAACGCCAACATTAGGTATGCTCTCATATGGTGCATCACAACAGCCGGGAAGCCGACTGTGTGTTTTAAACCTGAATACGCATATAAATGTCTACAGGTGCTGTAGTATACAGAGAAGTTGCAGCATTAGAAAATTGTAGCGAAATGCAGGAAGATCTGCAGCGGATAGGCACTTGATGCAGGGAGTGGCAACTGACCCTTAACATAGACAAATGTAATGTACTGCGAATACATAGAAAGAAGGGTCCTTTATTGTATGATTATATGATAGCGGAACAAACACTGGTAGCAGTTACTTCTGTAAAATATCTGGGAGTATGCGTACAGAACGATTTGAAGTGGAATGATCATATAAAATTAATTGTTGGTAAGGCGGGTACCAGGTGGAGATTCATTGGGAGAGTCCTTATAAAATGTAGTCCATCAGCAAAGGAGGTGGCTTACAAAACACTCGTTCGACCTATTCTTGAGTATTGCTCATCAGTGTGGGGTCCGTACCAGATCGCGTTGACGGAGGAGACAGAGAAGATCCAAAGAAGAGCGGCGCGTTTTGTCACAGGGTTATTTGGTAACCGTGATAGCGTTACGGAGATGTTTAGCAAACTCAAGTGGCAGACTCTGCAAGAGAGGCGCTCTGCATCGCGGTGTAGCTTGCTGTCCAGGTTTCGAGAGGGTGCATTTCTGGATGAGGTATCGAATATATTGCTTCCCCCTACTTATACCTCCCGACGAGATCACGAATGTAAAATTAGAGAGATTCGAGCGCGCACGGAGGCTTCCAGACAGTCGTTCTTCCCGCGAACCATACGCGACTGGATCAGAAAAGAGAGATAATGACAGTGGCACGTAAAGTGCCCTCCGCCACACACCGTTGGATGGCTTGCGGAGTATAAATGTAGATGTAGATGTAGAAAGTTTTTCTGATTATATTGCTCCCTTGTACCTAAGACTTTTGATCCAGGAGTGTGTTATTGTAATACTATCCGACTTCATATCGTGTACAAGTTGACACAGGAACTACTTATTTAGCTCAACGTTTAAATAGAGCGTAAAGATTATTTAAATTCCTTTTCGTGATCAAGTTTTATACAAAAATGTGTGTGAATTCCAAAGGGACCGAACTGCTGAGGTCATCTGTCCCTAGACTCACACACTACTTAGATTAACTTACGCTAAGGACAACACACACACTCATGCCCGAGGGAGGACTCGAACTTCCGGCGGGGGGACCGCGCAGATCGTGACATGGCGCCTGAAAGCACACGGCCACTGCTCAAAGCTAAAGTTGCCTACAAGCAGTACTGTTATTTGACCTCTGAAATGCTTCATATGTTCTATCTTGTATGGCAAACATGCTTAACGAGCTTGCTTCGCTTATAATTGTAGTTTAGACACTTTCCTGCAAGGAATCTGAAAATACTGAAAAATAGAAAACAGTATCAGGAACAGGACATGAAGGTTGCGTCTCCGAAGTATTCTACGGAAACTTACCTTTCAAAACCTGTAAAGCCGCGCGGGATTAGCCAAGCGTTCTTAGCCATGGACTGTGCGGCTGATCCCAGCGGAGGTTCGAGTCCTCCCTCGGGCATGGGTGTGTGTGTGTTTGTCCTTAGGACAATTTAGGTGAAGTAGTGTGTAAGCTTAGGGACTGATGACCTTAGCAGTTAAGTCCCATAAAATTTCACACAGATTTGGACATTCTGAAAGCTGTAAAAATCGTATCAGAAACACCACTACCGATCGCTTGGTGATTAAATGAGTAACCACTCTTGTTGATGGCAGGCCTCAGTAGGGTCCCCTTCACTGAATAATTCAGAAGTACATGACAACAAGTCTAGGACAGGGAGGAATGTCCTAAACAACATGGGTAACTTGGGTAAGTACATCCTGCATAGGATGTCTCCAAAGACCTGGCTGTCTTGCAACTTGGCCACACAACTGGTGCCGTTCTGTTTTTGCACTGCTTTTCAAGAGAGGTTCTTCACTTGACTGTGCCAACTATGCCGGTAAAATCAGGCATTTTTCGGAGGCCTTCACCTCGCTAACTATCGTATCGTATAGTGTCTTATACTAATAAAATCAAGAATTAATGTTACATCAAAATAATGTATCAGACACACGCTCATAAGTGCCAACTATTTACAAGGAGATTGCAGACGTCATGGGATACCTCCGAATATCGTGTCAGCAAGTCGTGGGAAGTCCGCTGCAGAAAATACTGAACCATGCTGCCTCTATAGCCGTCCATTATTGCGAAAGTGTTGATGGTGCAGGATACTGTGCGCGAGCGGACCTCTTGCTCTTGTTTATGTTCCATAAATGATCGATTGGATTCATATCGGGTGATCTGGATGGCCAAATTATTCGTTCGATTTGTCAGGAATGTTCTTTAAACCACTCCCGAAAGAATATGGTCCAGTAACATGGAGCACTGTCATCGATAAAAATTCCATCGTTGCTTGGGAACATGAAGTTCATGTTAGTTGGTTCCGTTGGACCAGATGACCCAGTCCATTTAATGTAAACAACCCCACACCATAATGGAGCCATCACCAGATTTCTCAGCGCCTTGTTGACAACTTCCTCCATTGCTTCGTTGGACTCGCATCCGGGAGGACGATGGTTCAATCCCGCGTCCGGCCACCCTGATTTAGGTTTTCCATGATTTCTCTAAATCGCTCCAGGCAAATGCGGGGATGTTTCCTTTCAAAGGGCACGGCCGATTTCCCCCCGTTCTTCCCTAATCCAAGAAGACCGATGACCTCGCTGTCTGGTCTCCTTCCCCAAAACAACACAAGCCATTGCTTCGTGGGGTCTACACCACACTCGAACTCTACCGTCTAAAATCGGGGCTCATCTGACCAGGCCACGCAGTTTTAGTTATGTACGGACCAACTGATATGGTCACGAACCCAGAAGAGGCTGGCTCAAATGGCTCTGAGCACTATGGGACTCAACATCTGAGGTCATCAGTCCCCTAGAACTTAGAACTACTTAAACCTAACTAACCTAAGGACATCACACACACCCATGCCCGAGGCAAGATTCGAACCTGCGACCATAGCAGTCGCGCGGTTTAGAACTGAAGCGCCTAGAACCGTTCGACCACCGCGGCCGGCCCCAGGAGAGGCGCTGCGGACTAGGTCGTGCTGTTAGTAAAGGCTCTCGCGTCGGTCGTCTGCTGCCACAGCCCATAATCGTTTCACTGTTCTAACGGATACGTTCGTCTCACGTGCCTCATTGATTTCTGCGCTTATATCACGCAGTGATGCTCGGCTGTTAGCAGTCACAACTCTACGCAATCCGAAGGCCGTCGGCGACTGCTTTGTCCGTGATGACAGGTAGTGCCTGAAATTAGATGTTCTCGACACACGCTTGACACTAGGCATCTCAGAAAATAGAACTTCTTAACGATTTTCGAAATGGACTGTCCCATGCGTCTAGCTGTAACTACCACCCTGTATTCAAAGCCTGTTATTTCCCGTCGTGCGACCCATAATCACGTTGGAAAACTTTTCACATGTATCACCTGAGTACAAATGACAGTTCCGCTAATGCACTCCCTGTTCCTACCTTGTGTATGAGATACTACCGCCATCTGTATAAGTGCGTTTTGCTGTCCGACGACTTTTGTCACCCCAATGTAATAAAAATAATTTAAATGAAACAAGCTGTAAAACTAATGTAATACACCGTAACTAATTCCCACTATATAAGGACTGTTAAAATATCATATCGAATAAGTCGTAACCAATATTATCAAGAAATAGGAAACCTGTTGGTGGGTGTGTGGCTAGGTGATATAGAGAACTGTCTACAGTACTGGACTTACAAGACTGCTCACTGTGGTCAAGCCTTTGTCATACTTTATAGTTTTAGTCACCAGAATAACCATAACTGAAGATTCATTTATGTTTCAGAGTGTGTCCAATCAACCGCTTCTTTCTTGTAGTCATCGTATGCCATACATTTATGTTCTCCGCAGCTCGATTCATTACCTAGTCAGTAGTTATCCGATCTACCTATCTAATTTTTATCTTCTTTGGCAGCATCTCGTTTCAAATGTTTAAATTCTCTGTATTTGTTTCCCGCTTTTCACTTCCGTCAAAGGCAACACTTCAGACAAAAATTGTTAGCTAGATATCTTGACACTTAAATTTATATTCGATGTTAACAATTCTTCTATTAAGTCTACAACTTTGCTTCCACCATTTTGCAGTAGACGGCAGTAGCAGCAAGTGGGCTTCAGATGGTTGGTGATAGGTGTATTACAATAAGTTTAGGCATCTGTAAACATAATGCCAAAAAAATTTTCGTCGATTTGTGACTGCATCATAAGATTATTCTCGATTAAGTACGTCAACTTACGTACTCATTTCACGCCATTTGCGGAAAGTTTTAATTTTCTGCTTTAACATGAAGAAATCTGCGGCTGTGGCTCTTAAAATGGTGGGTAAGACAAATGGTGAGGGAACTATTAGTGGAAGAACTTGCAGGGAATGTTTTCAACGCCTTAAGAACGGTGATTTTGATGTCGAACACCGGCATGGCGGGGGAAGACAGAACGTTTTCGTATTTACTGAAACAGACGAAGGCACTCACAGGACATCACTATAGAAAGCAATTGATGCGTTCGAGCACAGCACTGAAACACCGACGGCTACAATACAGCGATAGACACGTAAAGGTAATTTTGCAGCACGTCAGTGCTCGACCCCATGTCGCAAAACCCGTCAAAATATACATGGAAACGATGAAATGAGAAGTCCTATCCCTCCCGCCGTATTCCCCATACGTTGCTCTCTCTGGCTACCACCTTTTTCGATCAGTGGCATAGAGTCTGGCTTCCGATCATATGAACAAGTGCATAACTGAATCGATTCATGGATCCCCACAAAAGACGCCCAGTTGTTCCGCCACGGGGTTCGTATGCTATCCGAAAGATGGGAAAATAAGTGGCCAGCGATGGGCAATACTATGAATCATAATTTGTTTGTAAATTTTTCACAGTAAAGCCCCGAACTTCGAGAAAAAACGGTGAAAGCAGAGTTGTAGACCTAGTATTTCAGTAACAATTCCCTAATTATTGCTAGGTTGCATATTTCATCCTGTGTACATTATGGTCGTAAAATACTTCACTGCCCAAGTGGCAAAACCAGTCTCCAGCTCTAGTGTCTTATTTCCTAATCTGATTTTCTTAAAATCTCCTGATTTCATTAAACTATATTTACCTTTTTTTAAATATTCATCTTGTAACTCTCTAGTGCTACAGATGAGAGTTGTAGAAGATATTGTGGACATAACTGAAAATAAACAGCTAACATGACACGGACATCATAGAAGAATCTCAGAGGAAACATGGCACTGGAGACCTCCACGACACAGAAAAGGAGGAAGGCGCCGGCTACATTTGAACGATGTAGTGATGCTTGTAATGCAGGACAGAACCATGCAAGAATATAACTGTCAGGACAGGAGGAGGAGGAACGTTGGACGCGAGAGACGTCGCATTGTGTAGGAAACTTGCGGAAAGAAGAAGAAGAAGATGTTATAACTTCTCTTCAAGACACTACACACCTGGTCAGTTGGTCTTCAAAGACCTTAGTAGTCTCTAGCAGATTTACAATGGGACTCTCTGGCAGATTAAAACTGCACACAGCTTTAATCTATCAGAAAGTTTTATATCAGCGCACTTTCCGCTGCAGAGTGAAAATCTCATTCCAGATTTACAATGTCATCATCAAACCTCATAGTATTTATCTATTTTCCTTCAAGTTGAACACTCTTTCAGAATTTCTGCTTTGTTCCCTTCGAGATATTTTACTCAATAAAGATGTCTTCAGTTTAGCACAGCGACTGTCTGATCAAAAGCAACTGGACACCTGCAAATGGACATTAATATGGGCTCTGCCCACTCTTCGCCTTTGTGACACTTCTAGGGACACTTACAGTGACGTGTCTAAATACACTACTAGCCATTGAAATTGCTACACCAAGAAGAAAAGCAGATGATAAATGGATATTCTTTGGACAAATATATTGTACTAGAACTGACATGTGATTTCATTTTCACACAATTTGGGTGCATAGATCCTGAGAAATCGGTACCCAGAACAACCACCTCTGGCCGTAATAACTGCCTTGATACGCATGGGCATTGAGTGAAACAATTGCCCATTCCACTTCAACACAATACCACAGTTCACCAAGAGTAGTGTCTGGCGTATTGTGACGAGGCAGTTGCTCGGCCACTATTGACCAGACGTTTTCAATGGGTGAGCGATCTGGAGAATGTGCTGGCCAGGGCAGCAGTCGAACATTTTCTGTATCCAGAAAGGCCCGCACAGAACCTGTAACATGCGGTCGTGCATTACCCTGCTGAAATGTAGGGTTCCGAAGGGATCGAATGAATGGTAGAGCCACGGGTCGTAACTCATCTGAAATGTAACGTCCACTGTTCAATGTGTCGTCAGTGCCAACAAGAGGTGACCGCGACGTTTAACCAATGGCACCCCATACCATCACGCTGGGTGATACGCCAGTATGGCGATGACGTATACACTTTTCCATTGAGCGTTCACCGCGATGTCGCCAAGTACGGATGCCACCATCATGATGCTGTAAACAGAACCTGGATTCATCCGAAAAATGACGTTTTGTCATTCGTGACCCAGGTTCGTCGTTGAGTACACCATCGCAGGCGCTCCTGTCTGTGGTGGAGCGTGAAGGGTAATCGCAGCCATGGTCTCCGAGCTGATAGTCCATGCTGCTGCAAACGTCGTTTAGCTGGTTCGTGCAGATGGTTGTCGTCTTGCTAATGTCCCCGTCTGTTGACTCAGGGATCGAGACTTGGCTGCACGATCCGTTACAGCCATGCGGATAAGATGCATGTCGTCTCGACTGCTAGTGATACGAGACCGCTGGGATCCAGAATGGCGTTCCGTATTACCCTCCTGAACCCACCGATTCCATATTCTGCTAACAGTCATTGGATCTCGACCAACGCGAGCAGCAATGTCGCGATACGATAAACCGCAATCGCGATAGGCTACAATCCGACCACTATCAAAGTCGGAAACGTGTTGGTATGCATTTCTCCTCCTAATACGAGGCATCACAACAACGTTTCACCAGGCAACGCCGGTCAACTGCTGTTTGTGTAAGAGAAATCGGTTGGAAACTTTCCTCATGTCAGCAAGTTGTAGGTGTCGCTACTGGTGCCAACCTTCTGTGAATGCTGTGAAAAGCTAATCATTTGCATATCACAGCATCTTCTTCCTGTCGGTTAAATTTCGCATGTGTAGCACGTCATCTTCGTGGTGTAGCAATTTTATTGGCTATGGAGGAATGGTAGCCCATTCTTTTTCAGGGGCTGAAACGATTGAGGGTGGTGATTTTGGAGTTTGGAGTCAAGTTGACGTTCCAGCTTTTCCCAAAGACATTCCATAGGGTTCAGTTACGGATTCTGGTTAGGACATTCCGTCTCAGAAATACTGTTGTCCACAGACCAGACCATTGCCTCAATGACGGTGCTTTACACCAGAGTACACTGCCATGCTGATACAATCGTCCTCGCCGAATTGTTCCCCTACTATATGCAATACACAATGTTGTAAAATTTGTGCCTAGCCCCCCGCAATTAACTTTGTCTTAAGGGCAATGAATCGTGGGGGTGGTACGCCGAAACCACGGAAAAAACATCAATATAGAAACATCTCCTCCTCTGTTCTCCTCAGTTTCGCTCCCCGACCGGATTGAGGATTCTCTCTGCCCGGGGACTAGGTGTTTGTATTGTACTCCCCATCATCAGCATTCGTGACACTCGCTAGACTGGACTGTGAAAAATTGGAGTGTGTGAAAATGGAGACATTGTACGGGTGTGCTGATGACCATAAACCAAACATCATCATCCTCTGTACTTCATTGCTCACTCTCCACATAATGACACGTAACGTTATCCATGCAGTCGACAAACCCAAACCCTTACATAAGTTCGCCACAGGGTATAGTGTGATTCATCATCTCAAATCACCCGTTTGAACTCATCAGCAGACCAGTGATGTCGATCTCTAGTGGCTTATAAGAAGCTGCTCCACCGTTGTACCCCATTATTCATCTCCTTAACCACAATCATTGCGTAGCTGTACTACCTGTAGCACTTGGAATTGACGGGATGCATTGTCATCGACTCTGAACTGATCCTGTACTACACGTAGCACACCAAAGGATGAAACTATCATGTAAGCTTGTTGTATGCAAATGAAAGAAAAAGTAACTCTCTACTACACTATATACTCCAGAAAACTATATTATCATGACAAAATTAAATGAATTTAATTGGGGTAGGACGTCAAACGGGCCGACTTGGAGCAGGAGAGGCGCCACATGACATTTTAATTTTCACTGTCTATATTTTCACAAGCAAATTCATTAAATTTTGTCACCATGACCAGGAAGGATTCACACTCGTAGCAGGGGAAGTTCAAAAACATAACAAAATAATTTTTTAGATGTGAAATTTCATCATTTTTTCACCTACTATTGGATGCATTTGTTGCTATAGGTACAGTTTTCTTCAAATAAATTCATAAGACTCTGTCAGCATGACCAGGAAGGATTCAGGATTCACACTCGTAGCAGGGGAAGTTCAAAAACATAACAAAATAATTTTTTAGATGTGAAATTTCATCATTTTTTCACCTACTATGGGCTGCATTTGTTGCTATAGGTACAGTTTTCTTCATAAGTAAGAGAGACTGTCGATGAATTTTGCACAGCATACAAACCATACGTACAGGTGTCTGAAACTCTAGAATCTATTTAATTTATAACAAAATTAATGAGCTGTAATATTTTAAACTTTATGTTTAGAAAAAAATCAGATTTTGTAGTTAATTAACTCTGTTTTTACCACAGTTTTTAATAGATTTGGAAAATTCTTGAGTTTCATACACCTGTAAGTATGGTTTGTATGTGTGCAAAATTCGTCGAACATTCTCTCTCTTACTTATGAAGAAAACTGTACCTATAGCAACAAATGCAGCCAATAGTAGGTGAAAAAATGATGAAATTTCACATTAAAAAAAATTGTTTTGTTATGTTTTTGTACTTCCACTGCTATGAGTGTGAATCCTGAATCCTTCCTGGTCATGCTGATAGAGTCTTATGAATTTATTTGTAAGAGTAGAAAATAAAGTGTCCTGTGGGGCTCTCCTGCTCCAAGTCGGCCCGTTTGATGTCCTACCCCCCCTTAAGGGATTCCTGAAATGAACACATGATCTTCACCAGGAGAAAAACTTCTGCCGTAACTATAAGAACCTGCTGGCTCTTTCCTCAATTATTTATGGAAGTGTACTGAAATTACATGTTTCCTAGCATATCACAAATTTTGGACATTGGCTATGCTGTTAACACGGGCACAGTTTTGGAATGGATAGTACTGTTACTTTTAAAGAAGTTAATGTTCCTAATTGCTATATACAATGAAGCGCTAAGAAACTGGTATAGGCATGCGCATTCAAGTACGGAAACATGTAAATAGGCCGAATACGACGCAACGTTCGGCAACGCCTATATAGGACAACAAGTGTCTGGCGCAGTTGTCAGATCAATTTCTGCTGCTACAATGGCAAGTTTTTAAATTTTAAGTGAGTTTGCACTTGGTGTTACAGTCCGCGCAGGAGCGATGGGCCATACACTCCTGGAAATTGAAATAAGAACACCGTGAATTCATTGTCCCAGGAAGGGGAAACTTTATTGACACATTCCTGGGGTCAGATACATCACATGATCACACTGACAGAACCACAGGCACATAGACACAGGCAACAGAGCATGCACAATGTCGGCACTAGTACAGTGTATATCCACCTTTCGCAGCAATGCAGGCTGCTATTCTCCCATGGAGACGATCGTAGAGATGCTGGATGTAGTCCTGTGGAACGGCTTGCCATGCCATTTACACTTGGCGCCTCAGTTGGACCAGCGTTCGTGCTGGACGTGCAGACCGCGTGAGACGACGCTTCATCCAGTCCCAAACATGCTCAATGGGGGACAGATCCGGAGATCTTGCTGGCCAGGGTAGTTGACTTACACCTTCTAGAGCACGTTGGGTGGCACGGGATACATGCGGACGTGCATTGTCCTGTTGGAACAGCAAGTTCCCTTGCCGGTCTAGGAATGCTAGAACGATGGGTTCGATGACGGTTTGGATGTACCCTGCACTATTCAGTATCCCCTCGACGATCGCCAGAGGTGTACGGCCAGTGTAGGAGATCGCTCCCCACACCATGATGCCGGGTGTTGGCCCTGTGTGCCTCGGTCGTATGCAGTCCTGATTGTGGCGCTCACCTGCACAGCGCCAAACACGCATACGACCATCATTGGCACCAAGGCAGAAGCGACTCTCATCGCTGAAGACGACACGTCTCCATTCGTCCCTCCATTCACGCCTGTCGCGATACCACTGGAGGCGGGCTGCACGATGTTGGGGCGTGAGCGGAAGACGGCCTAACGGTGTGCGGGACCGTAGCCCAGCTTCATGGAGACGGTTGCGAATGGTCCTCGCCGATACCCCAGGAGCAACAGTGTCCCTAATTTGCTGGGAAGTGGCGGCGCGGCCCCGTACGGCACTGCGTAGGATCCTACGGTCTTGGCGTGCATCCGTGCGTCGCTGCGGTCCGGTCCCAGGTCGACGGGCACGTGCACTTTCCGCCGACCACTGGCGACAACATCGATGTACTGTGGAGACCTCACGCCCCACGTGTTGAGCAATTCGGCGGTACGTCCAACCGGCCTCCCGCATGCCCACTATATGCCCTCGCTCGAAGTCCGCCAACTACGCATACGGTTCACGTCCATGCTGTCGCGGCATGCTACCAGTGTTATAGACTGCGATGGAGCTCCGTATGCCACGGCAAACTGGCTGACACTGACGGCGGCGGTGCACAAATGCTGCGCAGCTAGCGCCATTCGACGGCCAACACCGCGGTACCTGGTGTGTCCGCTGTGCCGTGCGTGTGATCATTGCTTATACAGCCCTCTCGCAGTGTCCGGAGCAAGTATGGTGGGTCTGACACACCGGTGTCAATGTGTTCTTTTTTCCATTTCCAGGAGTGTAGAATCCCAGAGTTAGCGGTGAAGTGGGGAGTTTCCGGTACGGCCATTTCACGAGAGTACCTTGAATATCAGGAATCCGGTAAAACAAGTCTCCGACATCGTTGTGGCCGGAAAAAGATCCTACAAGAAAGGTACCAACGACAGCGAAAGAGAACAGTTCAACGTGACAGAAGTGCAACCCTTCAGGACATTGCAGCAGATTTCAATGCTGAGCCGTCAACAACTGTCAGCGTGCGAACCGTCCAGCGAAACATCATCGATATGGACTGTCGGAGCCGAAGGCCCACTCGTGAACTTGACGCGCTGCCTGGGCTCGTCAGCACAGACATTGGATTGTCGATGACTGGAAACATGTTACCTGGTCGGACGAGACAAGTTTCAAAATGTATCAAGCGGATGGGTGTGTACGGTTATGGAGACAACCTCATTGACCCATGGATCCTACATGTCACCAGGGTTTGGAGGCTCTATTATGGTGTGGGTCGTGTGACATTGGAGTGATATGGGACCCCTGATACGTCTAGATACGGCTCGACAGGGGACACGTAGATAAGCATCCTGTCTGATGACCTGCATCCATTCATGTCCATTGTGCATTCCGACAGACTTGGGCAATTCCAGCCAGAC
Source organism: Schistocerca gregaria (assembly GCF_023897955.1). NCBI lineage: Eukaryota > Metazoa > Arthropoda > Insecta > Orthoptera > Acrididae > Schistocerca > Schistocerca gregaria. The sequence continues at coordinate 348,249,345 of NC_064922.1, read as the reverse complement.
AGTGTGACACTCCACACGTCAAGAATTACTACAGCGTGACTCCAGGAACACTTTTCTGAGTTTAAGCACATCCGCTGTCCACCGAACTTCCCAGACATGAAAATTATTGAGTATATATGGGATGCCTTGCAACGTGCTGTTCAGAAGAGATCTCCACCCCCTCGTACTCTTATGGGTTTATGGACAGCCCTACAGGATTAATGGTGTCAGTTCCCTCCAGCACAACTTCAGACATTAGTCGAGTCCATGCCAAGTCATTGTTGCGGCACAACTGCGAGCTCGTTTAGAAAGGTGTACCAGTTTCTGCTGATCTTCAGTGTATCATCGTTAAATGTACACTTCACGACTGAATGGTGTGTTCACACTTTTCGTCGGAGTCTCTGTCGCTGATGAATTATGTTCGACATGTTCCACATATTCAACTGAGAAGTCATTAAATTACCTTCTCATGTGTTCCTATCCTTCCGTATTTAACGCTTTCTGGAGTCCATCCTTTCATCACTTATAGCGTCGCATACGCAAGAGAAATGTTCTGATATGAGAAGCAACGCGACCATTGCAGCCCATTCGTTTTAACACCCTAGGTACGGTTATTTTGATAGATGGACTCCTGGTAGCACTGTTGAACACACTAGTGACTCCTTCCGTTGTTTTCATGTTTTGTTTTACAACCATCCTGCATAGTGCTCGATGGTCTCTGTCCGTCAAGATATTAGGGCTTGCTTGTATTGATTTACTTGTGGCAGATTCTTCGTGCTTCCCCTTCGCTATCACGACTGCTGACTTAGGCAGCTTTAGAAGGGTTGAAATGTCCCAGGTGGATTTGGCACCCAGATAACCTTCAATGACTAGTCCGCAATCGAAGGCACTAAGCTCTCTGGAATGGTCCATTCGGCTGTTATTACCTCTCGATTGACAAGTTACACCCCCACCTCCTTTTATGCTGGCCGTCCCACTACTCGTTGTTTAACAGGAAATGTTCGTAGGAGAAATTGTAATGGCAATTTTCTGAAGAAATGGAATATAGCGGTATTCTTGGAATAAAGGAGATGCATTGTATTAAATGTACAAAGATAATAAAAGTTGCACCGTTGCTTAGTAACATTTTTGGCGGTAAATGGAGGTAACCGTCTGCTAGGAATCTCATTTGCTGTTCACGAGAAATTCTGTCCATTTCGAAGATTACGATTCCAATTAGTCTTGCAAATGGCATTCCAAATAACCCCATTACGTGTAGAGCGCTCGCCGATAACCGTTAGCTCTCACAAGAGCTCTTGACTGCAATTGGCAAGCTTCCGCCCACTATAGGACCCGTATAGACGCAAGCTGAACACCTGTATTAGCACCCACTTGGCAAATAATGCCGGCAGCATCGAAATTTATCCCGTCTGTTGCTTTGCATAACACTGCATTGTTCAGTGGATACAGATCGCTGCATGAGATGGTAATTTAATTACCTGTGAATTGAGTATGTGGAACATTTCGAACACTGTTCATCTCCAGTAGACGCTCCAACCGAAAGTGTGAACGCACCATTCAGTTGTGAAGTGTACATTTAATGATCATATACAGGAATTATGAATTTTAACTTACAAAAAATCAATACTACTATCCATTCAGAAAATGTCACCGCATTACCAGCACATAACCAATGTCCAAAAAGTGTGATTCACTAGGAAACATATAATTTCCACAACTACGGCGGATATTGTACTCCAGGCAAATGCCATTTGTTCATTTCACGATTCCTTAAATTCGTTTAATTTTGTCATTAGATATACATAATTTTCAGAAATCTAGAATGGAGCGGACAATTCTTTCTTATTTACATAAATCAAGTTTACGTAGTTGTTTTACTTCCTTGTAATTTGCCAAAATTAATTTTTCCTTTTATAAAGAGGGCTCATCGCAATGTGGGTTGACACGGTTTTCGCAAATCATTCCTGCGAATAGCAGAACGGTTTCTACCGATGCACTTTAACCTTCACCGCATCTGACGTCCCCGTTCATCTGTGTTTATAAATTGGCGAAAATTCTTACACAATTTATTAATTTCAACTGTCTGTTATTTTCCAACTGTAATTTCTTGCTTCTGTATTTCCCCTTGAGTAAAGGTGATTATTCTGTGTTCATAAGTTTTGGCTGTGTTCTATACATACAAAGAGACTGTGCCTACAGTGGAGATTTTGGGTCTCCAGAACTGTCATAATACGCAACCATAAAATAGGCTTCTGCAGGTCTTAAGGAGACAGTTTAATTATGTTATACGGCCGTTCCTGTTGGCTAATGACCGTTATGTACAAAAGAATTCAAAACACACATGGGACTCCAAGACTACTCTCTTCATCTAAGAGACGTAGAAGACAGTAGATACTGGTATTCGGGCTCATGTTTTCGATGCAAAATTTATCCTCTATCAGTCAACTTGTACATTAAAGATGCAACGATGGAAATAAAGCTTCAGAAAAAGGGCTTGAAACTCAGGGTGAAAGAATAAGATGTGGCGATGACATGGCCATCTTCAATTAAACTGAGGAATATTTACAAAACAAAGTTGTATAGAATAAACAGTTTACAAAACACAGAATATGGATTGAGATTAAAGAAATAAAGAGGAAAGTTAAGAATAGTAACAGGAATGGAATTAGTGATAAACTATATCACAACCGACGTAAGACACCTTCTTTTGTAGTATGACGATGAGATGCGTGCCAATTTAGAGCGGAGAGGTGTCCATTTCGTCCGTTGCATCCACTGGGGTGCGAGGGATCATCAGGTTGCCACCTGTGCCTTCATCTTGGCCTTCGAGGGCGACACATAAAGCCATATATCTCTCCCCCCGATGCGGTGCTTTAAGTGGTGGGAATTCGGCCATATGTCTTCCCGCTCTACTTCCAGCGTCACCTGTCGAGATTGTGGATGTCCTTCACATCCCTATACTCCCTGTGCCCCGCATCCCATCTTCCTCAACTCCCGAGAGCACCATTCGCCTTGCTCGCTAGACTGCAGGATTCGCCAGAAAGAAGAAAAAATAATTGATTACAAGACCTTGGACCGACTGACCTACACTGATGCTAAGAGAAAATGCGAGAAGCTACACCCTGTGCATATCACGTCAACATGCCGTCGCTACAACCGTCCCACCATTTTCTGTTCCACCAGGTACAGTTGGCTCTCATAGGTGTCAGACTCGACCTGCTTCCTTGATGGTGGTGGCACTTCCCTCCCTGCTGCTCCTGCACAACTTAATTCAGGATCAAAACCGTCCCAGCCATCGGGGACGTTAGTCCCCACTTTTCAGCCGGAGAAGCGTGTCTTCGCTCCTCTCGGCAGGAAGGGATCCCTTGGGCCACTCCCTTCCCAGGTTTCTACCAGTGGCAAAGCTGACACCCACCAGTGGCTGAAGCAACCACAGATAGCTGTTCATAGGGCTTCACTGTCCTCCTCAGCCCCCTGAGACTGAATCAGTGAATCCCTCCCAGCCAGACAAACCTAAGGAGCAGCGAGAGAAACCCTAAAAGAAAGACCCCCAAGAACTAAGGCACTGTGGCGGCACCCACACCACCACTGCCTAGAAGCTCTGTGACTGAGGATGACGTGGAGATTCTGGCGTCAACTGAGGACCCAGATCTAGCAGGGCCCTCAGACATAATGGATGTCGATCGCACAGCTACTAATCTTGTGGCAGCAGGTGACCCTGAGCCATACACTGCCTCATTGAGTGTTTCATGCCTTCCCAGGCTCACAATCACGTAATCATCCAGTGTAATTGAGGCGGTTTTTTCCACCACTTGGCTGAGCTACAGCAACTATTAAGCTTTACACCTGCTTTCTGAATTGCCCTCCAGGAAACCTGGTTCCTGGCAATGCAGATCCCTGCCCTTAACGGCTATAATTAATATTACTGGAACCATAGCGACTGTAATAGAGTGTCAGGTGGAGTTTGTGTCTATGTTCTGAACTCAGTATGTAGTGAACCTGTGCCCCTTCAAACCTCTCTTGAAGCTATGGCGTTCAGGATAAAGACAATGCAGGAAATAACTGTCTGCAATGTATATTTTCCTTCAGATGGTGCAGTAACCCTGCACATATTGGCTGCAATGATTGATCAACTGCCTAAACCTTTCCAACATTTGGGTGATTGTAACGTGCATAACCCTGTGTGGGATGGCACCATGCTTACTGGCCGTGGTAGGGAGATCGAAAATTTACTGTCACAACTCGACCTCTGCATCTTAAATACAGATGCCACCACACATTTCAGTGTGGCACATGGCACATATTCGGCCTTTGATCTCTCTTTTTGCAGTCCTGGCCTTCTCCTATCTATCCACTGAAGAGCATGAGACGACCTGTGTTAGTGACCACTTCCCCATCTAACCTCTTACTACCTTGGCGTCATGCCCACGGACGACTACGCAGATGGGCTTTAAACAAAGCAGATGGGGAAGACTTCACCTCTGCTGTCACCGCTGAATCTCCCCCATGTGGTGCCATCGATGTTGTCGTTGAGCAGGTCACTACAACGATTGTTTCTGCGGCGGAAAACGCGATCCCTCATTCTTTAGGGTGCTCCCGGCGAAAGACAGTCCCTTGGATGTCACCGGAAGTCGCTGAGGCCATTTAAGAGCCTCGTCAAGCTCTGCGGTGACTTAGGCGGCACCCTTCCCTAGAACACCTAACAGCCTTGAAACGGCTCCTTGCCCGCTTTCACCAGCTTATAAAACGACGGAAACAGGAGTGTTTGGTGAGGTATGTGTCGACCATTGGGTGCCATACGTCACTTCCCCAAGTCTGGAAGAAGGTCAGACGTCTTTTTAGGTACCAGACCCCAACAAGTGTCCTGGTAATAATATCAATGGCGTCTTATCTACCGACTCAAACGCGATTGCCGAGCACTTTGCTGAGCACTAACCTCAAGCCTCTGCATAGGAGAACTACCACCCAGCCTTTCGCACCCTGAAATGGCGTTCACTACACGCCACAGTGAACCCTATAATGCCCCATTCAAAGAGTGAGAGCTCCTCAACGCCCTTGCACATTTCCTCGACACAGCTCTTGGGCCGGATCGGTTCCACAGTCAGATGATTAGACCTCTCTCGTCTGACTACAAGCGACATCTCCTCGTCATATTCAACTGTATCTGGTGTGATGGCGTCTTTCCATCGCAGTGGCAGGAGAGCACCATCATTCCGATCCTCAAACACGATCAAAACCCACTTGATATGGATAACTACTGGCCCATCAACCTCACCAACATTATTTTAAGCTGCTGGAACATATGGTGTGTCGACGGTTTGGTTGGGTCCTGGAGTCACGTGGCCTACTGGCTCCATGTCAGGGCGGCTTCCGCCAGGGTCGATCTACCAGTGATAATCATGTGTCCCTCCAGTCTGCCATCCAGCCTTTTCCAGACGAAAACATCTGGTTGCTTACATAAAGCATATGACACGACCTGGCGACATCATATCATTGCCACATTGTATGAGTGGGGTCTCCGGGGCCCTCTCCCGATTATTATCCACAACTTCCTGCGCTCCATACCTTCCGTGTCCAGGTCGGTGCCTCCCATAGTTCCCCATATTCAGGAGAATTGCATTCCGCAGGGCTCTGTATTCAGTGTCCTTCTATTTTCAGTGGCTGTTACCGGTCTAGCAGCAACTTTATGGCCTTCCGTCTCACTTTCTCTGTATGCAGATGAGTTCTGCATTTCGTACTGTTCCACGAGTACTGTTGTTGCTCAGTGGCGCCTACAGGGAGCCATTCACAAGGCGCAATCATGGGCTCTAGCCCATGGATCCAGTTTTCAGCTGCGAAGTCACACCGTTCATCCAGAACCAGAACTTTACCTTCATGACGATCCAATCACTGTAGTGGAGACATATCGATTATTAGGACTGGTTTTCGACACCCGATTGACTTGGCTACCTCACCTTGGGCAGCTTAAGCGGAAATGCTATCAGCACCTCAATGCCTTCCGCTGATTGAGCAACACCAACTGGGAACTGGGGGGGGGGGGGGAGAGGGGGGGGTTGCAACTCTACAGAGTCCTTGTTCAATACCGCCTTGACTATGGGATTCTGGTTTATCCGGAAGTGGCTTATTCGTTCCAGTATTAGCTTATTACAATTTTACATTCTACAGGTGATTGTCCTTTCAATGCCATAACTTTTGGTTTATTAATGGAGATGTGCAAGTTACATTTGGAAACCCTGAGACTGATTCAGTCTCAGGGACTGACGAGGGTAGTGAAACCCTATGACCAGCTACCTGTGGTGCCTTCAGCCATTGGTGGGTGTCATCTTTGCCACGAATTAGAAAAACGAAATAATTCTACTCTTTTCTTCTTCTTCCTCTTCTTTTTCTTGTACTACTTCTCCAGTCACGAGTTAGGTGACGTAATGTGTTCTGCTCAACTATGTTTAGCCAGCCCTTCCGTAGTCATCCCTTTGTTTTGCCTCTCGTGGTTTGCAGTCAAGAATTAATTTTAGTAGTTTGCTTTTAGGCATTCTATCTTAATATTCACACTGTTTGTTTCTGTTAAGGTCCGTGTTCTTGTGCATCGAATCAACTTGTAATTCATTACTAATCATTTCTGAAGCGATTTTCTCCGTGCAGCCTTTAACACTGCAGAGAAATCTCATTTCCTCAGCCTAGATCCTGCTCATATGACTTTGCGTAAAAATCCAGATCTAAGATCAATAGAGAATAATAGGTACTGCCATAGATTTCTAAAACGTTAACTGTCTCTCTTACGTGGCTTTCTTTTGCGGCATTTTTTCTAATTGTTGCACAGATTGCGTTAAATTTTAGTTTGTTCTTATTAATTTTACTTTCGAAATTACGTCCTGTGTCACAGTTGAGATAATGAATGTGGGTCACCTGTTCCAATATTACACTGTTTATTACAATTTACATATAATTGGTAGTTTCCCTCGAACGCTATAACTTTTGTTTTACTGGTGGATATTTTACGTTACATTTGGAAATCAACGCCCATAAAATGGTAGACGACTTTTTGAAGATTAACTTCATTCTCTTGGATTTTTATTTCAACATCTGTATATAGTAGCGCATTAAAATATTTCTCTCTATTCATCTTTATGCTTTGTTTCCAAGCTCTGACTAGGTCCAAAAATGGTTCAAATGGCTCTGAGCACTATGGGACTTAACTGCTGAGGTCATCGGTCCCCTAGAACTTAGAACTACTAAAACCTAACTAACCTAAGTACATCACACACATCGATGCCCAAGGCAGGGTTAGAACCTGCGACTGTAGTGGTCGCGCTGTTCCAGATTGTAGCGCCTAGAAACGCTCGGTCACTCTGACTTGGTCTTCTACGTAGATACTTAAAAGAACTGGAGATAGGCCATATCCTCGTTTATCTCTGTGAGTTGTTAGATGTTTAGACAAGTTATCTAGATGCCCGAATTTTAGTTTATTCTTAAAGCGTTTTAACGAAGCTCGTTATATGCCTTGGGAAGCCTCTTTTTTCCGTCACCTGCCACAGTAGCTGTCTGTTGTCTTCCTCGAAAACTTTTTCGTAATCCACGAACGCTATTACCTTGTTTAAGATAAATCTTTTCTTTCCTCTACAAGTTGCTTTATACTAAAAATAACGTCAGTGCAGGATCGGTCTTGTTCTAAAGCCCATTTGTTTTCTAATGAAGTTTTATCAGAGATGGGTGTGTAATGTATTAAATACAATAGTGGTTTACATTTTATAGCTCGTTTTAACGAGTGTAACTCCTCTGCAACCGTTTGGGTCGCTTCTGTTACCATTCTTGAATATGGAGAAAATTTTGGCCCTATTGCTGTCCTTAGGTACCTTAATCGCAGTCCAGCATAGGATAATACGATGTAGGATGCGTTCCTTCAGTGAAAGATGTTCGTATTATAACAATTTGTCAACGTTGCGTATGGATCAAATTCTTCTCTCTTGAAAGCAAATTTACGCATTGGGGGACGAAACAAGAAGGAAACAAACAACGAAGCAGTGTAACTCAGGCAAAGAAACGATTCGTCGTTGAAAGAAGCATACATCAAGCGTTAAATGAAAGTGGGTCATGGACTGTGGGTAAACAGGAAAAGAAGAGTATCGAAGCAGTTGAGATGGGGCGTCTTAGAAGGAAGCGGAAAAATGAGGGGACTGATAAGATTGACGAGGGGATCGTTCAGAACCGGTCAGGAAACTACAGCATGGTAGGATATGAGACAACAGGAAATAACTTCCATTTTGCTAGAAGAAGCCATAATACGATAAACAGTAGGGCAGTGGTTCCCAACCGGGGGGTAATTACCACTTGAGGGGTAACATGAAATTTCTGAGGGGTGAAAACTAAACTCATCGATGCTGTTTCAATCACGAATCTAAACTGTTTTCAGAAGATCATTACTATTATCACAATTTCGTAAGACCATAGTATTGATTATGTAAGTTATCATTTACTACTTTTTCTCAATTACTATCATTACTGTAGTGGAGGTTACAGGTTCCTCAAGTACATCACCCACTACACTCGTAAGTTGTGCTTTGTCACGTACATCGCTGATGATAAAAGTATCTATAGAAAATATATTCTACAAGTCGTGAATAGTACCTACAGTAGTTCATCAATTACTTCGTTGCTCAATTCGAAACAGCACGACACAACAGGAACTACGTAAGGGCTACCATAGTGCTTACGCAGTATTATCATTATTATTATTATTATGAGAGTGGTTAGACAGAAAGCATTAACATCCTGAAGTATTCTGTCTTCTCCCCATTAAGAAGTTAGGCTTGCAGCAGTCAAGTCATTTATGTACAAAAATACCTGGACTCGAATGGTTCAAATGGCTTTGAGCACTATGGGACTCAACTGCTGTGATCATCAGTCCCCTAGAACTTAGAACTACTTAAACTAACTAACCTAGGAACATCACACACATCCATGCCCGAGCCAGGATTCGAACCTGCGACAGCAGCGGCCGCGAGGCTCCAGACTGTAGCGCCTAGAACCGCTCGGCCACTCCGGCCGGCTCATTTATTTACAATTAAGTATAGTTCACGCATCTGAACTCCTTTGATTTTAAATTTGGTTGAAGTGCGCGGGTCAAGCAGAGCCGCAATGGAGGGGAGTAATGGAGGGGAACTATATTACGTAACAAGTGCCTACCCTCGCTGTGGATAGTCACCTTTGTTACCTGAGATGGAGTTGTGGATAGCACTTGTGATTCACCTTGAATGCCTTCGTCATTCATTCATGATACCCTCCACCCCCACCCCCCCATACTCACACACACAAACTAAATATAATTCATTTCATCATTTTACAAATAAAAGTGTTCCTAGAAAAGTCCTTTATTCCATCATTCTATCGTTTTGTTAGGTGCCGAAATTCGTGGTAATGTGAGGGACGGGGGGCAACAGACGTAAGGGAGGGGGAGGGCGGGAGTGTGGATACTAGCTATTGTCTGATTGCACTTAAGGGTAATGGTCTAAGAACATTCGGGAACCGCTGTAGTAGTGGAGGGCACGGGTTCAGATACTTTCAGTTGAAAATGCTGGCACGAATGACTCAGAAGTCTGATTAAAAAATTAAAAAAGAACTTCCTTATCGATAATTACATCGTGTGCAGAAATATTCTGAGCTTACTGTTAACATTGTCTACCAAGATGTTAACGTATAACATGATTAGGACACGTACCAACACACTTTCCTGGGCACATCTACAGTTACTTCTACATTTGTCGATGCCTCTTTACCCACGATTGAATTCTTCGTCCTCCCTACCACGAAAACTATACCCAGTGGTTAATTTCATTTTATTTTCAAAAATAAAAAACTTTTAGTTTTCTTACTCAGCTGATTTATTACTCCCAAGTGAAACATTTTGCTTTAAAAAGTAAACTGTGGAAAGGAAGTAGAAATTAGATGAAGAGTTAGTGTTTTGACAAGCCCAGGCAAAGAACCAGGCTACAGATTATACCATTCAGCACAGAACATTTGCGTGTCAGTGGAATTTTCCGAGCGATAATTTAAAAACAGTATCTCTAGTCTGTTTTTGCCTGCTGAGCTGGGAACTGAAATTACAGCAGAAGCTGTAGAGTTGTTACCTTGTCCAAGTATTTGTGTTTGACAACAAATTAGCTGAAAGGCTGATGTAAGACTGTAAGTAACTTGATTTGAAGCACTGAAATTCGTTAATATTTCCTTTGCATTTTGCTGAAAAATTAAAAATTGCAGCGGAGTGAGGTGGAACAGGTTACAATATTGAGTCAACACTTGGAATGTCTGACATCCACAGATCACAACACCTGGTAGTCCTGCTGTTGACTCTCTAAGGTTTTCATGAAGCGCTTGAAGTGAATGCCGAAACAGTTCTGTGGTTAGATTCTCTTGTGATCTTCTGGCTGAACTGGTACGCAGTCTATAATTACCTTGCTGTTAACGAGATGACGAGTTTCCAGCTTTCTTATTGCGGTATTGGGGTGAAAATGTTCGTAAAGGACCTGAGAGATAAGAAAGAGTGTTTGAAATAGAAACATAGGGCAGAGGTGCTGGTACACTGAAGGTATTTGGTACACTGAAGCTATGTGGTACACTACGAACTTACATAGATAGTTCAGTTCTTAAAGGCATTATATGGGTAAGACCCATGTTACAAGCCTGATGCGGTGTACATTTCTAATTTACAAGGAAATTTAAACTCTCATGGTGTCAAGAAGGAATATGACAAAGATGAGGTGATGAGATACTGACAGACCATGTCACTAACACATAGAGACTGACTCTTTTCTCAGTACACTGACGTATGTACAGCTGGCAGCTACCACTTGGCTCTTTACATGTTCACAAATATGAATGGTTCCAGTCGTAAGGCAACTGAGTAGTGTCGATAAGCATATATGTTTGAAACGAAATGCTTTTCACATCAATGTGAAGGGAATAGTTCTTTATTCTTGCATGGCTAGAGCAGTACCGTGTATATGATCTGTAGCTTTAGACATAACATAAACTGATAGAGAACAGGATTACCCGAACCCAGCATGATATTGCATGTTTTGTACTGTGAACATATAGCTTCATAGTACACTCAGAAAGAAGAGAAAATCCGTGAAATAGTCTTTTTTTCTGTTGCAGATAAAACCACTCACTTCAAGTTTGTGAGCCAGAAGCAGCCAGGTCTCAACAAGACTGAAATGTGACATACTGCTTCAGGAACGAAAGCCAGCTCGTACCAACTGTTCAGAGACATTCCCTGCATGGGACGCACCTTGTATAGATTTTACTGAGTTTCAGTGATGGGACAAAAGCATGTCAATGAGGAAGTCTGTATTGCCTGACATTTGCATCTGAAAATAGTTCAGAGCACACTTGTAAGTTTTATACTGATCTGTGTTGTTTATATAGTGGTCGTGAAATCAGTGGTATTACTTTCTCCGTGATGGCCCTTTAAGAAACCACGATGCTTACTCAGTGTTCCAAAATTTTACAGTAAAGTTGTACAGGAAACATTAGGATTAGGATATAGAAACTCTGGTGAACACCTCTCCATCCAGTGGAGGACAACAGGTGTCTGGACGGTGTGTTTTCGTGTCCAGTTAACGTGTCTCCTGCTGAGGTCATGTAAACAAAGGGCAGTGCTGTGAAAGACAGGAGTGTTCGTTGTAGGGCTGGGAAGTGATGTACCAGATGGCGCGATGCCACGGCCCTTGAGGGCCACGGCAAAGCCCCCGACCCTGGCGTACCTCAGCAAGATGGCGGCCGCTGGCGCGTGCTCCCCCAGTGCCGGCAGCAGATGACGTCGGAGTCTCCCTCGCCCGGGGACTCCCCGTCTTTGCTGCAGCGCCCGCTGCTCCTGCGGGGAAAACCCTCGCCAGCCACCAGGAAGTCGCCTGTGAACGCCCCCGGTACCAACGGTACCACCAGCAACAACAACAACAACAACAATAACAATAACAACGGCAGTAAAGACAGCAAAAGGAAGGGCAGTATGAGTTCCTCCGGCGTTCGCTTCGAACTCAGCGCCCTGGGTGGAGCGGCAGCCGACTTCCATGGGTGAGTCGAAATGTTTTTCGTAGAACCGTAGTTCTATATATCACTTTTGCCTCAGTTAGAGGAACTGGAGAATGGTGACACACTTAAACTGTACAGTGTTGGTACTGACATGGATCAAGTTAAGCGTTGTTCTATTTTGCAGCGAGTTTCTCTTTCGTTGGTACCCAAAATTCGTCATTGGCTTTGAGTGGCTCTGCTCTGTTTGGAGAAAACTACTTCTTATTTCATGTTGTTTCTCTCGATTTATCACGATTGCGAAAGTGTAGAAGGCGTTTTCTGGCTTGATATACATCGTGTAGATCCTTGTTCGTTGTAAACAGGAATATTTTGGTTTTAGGTTAAGAGTCGAAAAGGTCAAATACACTTTCAATCGTTTAATAGTCCTTTTCGTCATTTATGGATTTTTGGTTGCAGATGGTTGTTGAGGTTTGACACACTATCTCAAGTTTACTTTTTCATTAACGAATTGCTCATTTATTCAAATCAATTCTTAATAATCTCGTACAGCAAGTACTAATCCGTTTTACAATATGTGGCTGGTGTCAGAACAATTAAACATTCCTTATCGCATCTTCAGGCAACACTCGGTTTCAACAGGAAGCATCGGTTTCTTTCCATTACAAACCAAACGTTTATTTGCACGCAATTTTACGGAAAATATGGAAATTTGTGGAATGGCTTTATGGGACCAAACTGCTGAGGTCATCGGTCCCTAAGCCTACACACTACTTAAACTAACTTACGCTATGGACAACACACACACACACACACACACACACACACACACACACACACACCTGCCGGAGGGAGGACTCGAACCTCTGACGGGGTCTGTGACAAGGTGTCCTAGACTGCGCGGCTACCCCGTGTGACGAAATTTTACACCCCAAAACTAGTCTAGTGTGATATTTGTTCTATCCATCTGTATTAACAGGGACAGTAAAACATTAACCTGAACTCCAGCACCACTGCATGTGCTCTCCCGGCCTGTGCTGTTTCATACCACCATGCAGCAGTGCTGCTTAGTCGCTGTTGGAGTACTGCTTGTTTTTATGATTTAATGCCCCTGTTAAGACATAACGATGAAACGAACATCGCACAAGGTGTCCTAGACCGCACGGCTACCCTGTGTGACGAAATTTTGCATCCTCAAAACTAGTCTAGTGCGATATTTGTTTTATCCATCTGTATTAACAGGGACAGTAAAACATTAACCTGAACTCCAGCACCACTTCGTGTGCTCTCCTGGCCTGTGCTGTTTGATACCACCATGCAGCAGCGCTGCTCAGTCGCTGTTAGAGTACTGCTTGTTTTTATGATTCAATGCCCCTGTTAAGACATAACGATAAAACGAACACCGCACTAGACTAATTTTGGACTTCTGCATCGAATGGACACATGATATTCACCTTTAAAAATTATTTTGTTTGCAGTGGGAAACAAATCGATACTCTCCATCCGCACTGGAAGTCGTACGGAAGATGTTGTGAGAAGTATTTCTTTGAGCTGATTTGAGATACACATTGCGAAACCGGTATTGCATTATCTGTCGAAACACCACACAAAATATGTCAGAAAAATGTTAGGCTTAAACTACGTTTTACCTAAGAAATCTCATGCCAACATGATTAATAGAACCAATAAAATACAGTTAACTTAGCTGGGACTGATATTAAACTTACAAGGCTCGCAGTACAATGCTGTTCCTGGCGACACACACTTTTCGTCAAATGGCGCAGAAACAATTCGATTTTTTAGCGTGTATTTAGTAGCAGTACAAGACTGAAGGTAGAGCGGTGTATGACAAATTGTTACGTAAAATGGGGCCCATACAAACACGTTATACAGTAAAGGACACTTTATACTTTCCGGTATCCTCGTATGTGTCAGGTGTACATGCAAAGATTTACAGCATAAAGGCGGTATGAACACACTAAACAGTTGTAAGCACTCTTTAAGTGAAGGACACTGTTGGTTGAAGCAGGTGTGTCATTTCTGTGTTCGCCAAATTTATGTAAGCTGTTTCTCGTTTTCCTGGAGTGTGATATTACTGCTTCTTACTTTCGATTTATGACTTCCAGTGATTCCTTTAGTGTGTCTTTTTTCAGGAACTATTAAACTGGCAAATTAACAAGCTTATTCTAAATCTAAGGATACTATCAAAAGCACCACAAATTAACAAAAGGAAAACAACTGCAGAATACACTTTCGTTCTTTCACAAAATGACGATAAGACGTAATGCGGACCCATAGTTCTGGACATGAAATCTGCGCAGGCAGATGACACACGTAATCAGGTCTGGACACCAGTACTGGCTGAAATAATTCAATCTGGATTCTTCGCTTGCTGCGTTTACAGTTGTGTTCACCTAGACAGATTGAATGGCACACATGTTCCAGGAACTATACAGGTCGTCGGTACAGTCAGACCTGACTGCTGTAGTGGAACGCGTGTAGTGGCCTTGAACCCAGACCTACTCTGTAAATACAACACATCTCATTTACATTGGAAATAATGGCGGAGAAGAGGAATCCGACATTCGATAGAGAAGCATGATGAAATAAGCGGGTATATGTAAGTAAGAGAATTTAAAATTACAGCAAATATGTATGGTTCGGAGAACCATAACATTTCATTTGTAACACGACAGTCAATAGCTTACTTGGCCTGACGCCAATTGCTTATGTCACGCCGGTGAGACCATAGGGCAGTACCTAATACTAATATCATCATCTGTACATAACAGTTGCGCTAAGTGGTAGTGATTGTAAATTCCCGTGGATATCTATAGTCGAGTTACACGTCGTCTTAGTTGTACAGTCAATAGCAAATGATTCATACAGCGAATGATGATGATGGAGGTGGTGCCACAAATTTTGAGGCAGTTTGATGTCGAGGTAAATATTATGAAACATTGATGAGTTGTTTCTGACATTACTAGCAGTGAAGCAATGTACATAACCTTCTGATCCCCCGATCTTCTCTGAGGTGGTGATATTTTGTACATGAGGGTATGATCTCCAAGTATGGGATTCTTAACCTAATTCGTGAAAATTACTTTCCAAATGAAGTACAGATTGTAGAAAATCAGACGGTACATGATCATTAACATGACGTTTCTCTCCGCGACATAGAACTTCTACAGTAATGGTAGCCGCGAGTTTTACTTTCCGACGTCGTGGACCATATACACCTGTCTTTGTTTTACCTGTGAATATCATAAGCACGAAGTTCCAATAAACTTCCCTGGCTGATATGAATTTTGTTATCTGTGGTTTATTTGAATAGCCCGTAAACTGCATCAATGGCACCTGTAGTTTCTTTCGAATTGATTCCTCAGAATTGCACACGTAATCCGTTCACAGCACCTTTTCATCTCACAGGTATGAGAACAGTTGAAATAATTCACAGGTTCGGAAAAGTTATGTGTAACTTCTGAAAAACTAAGCTCACATGACTTTTTCTAAAACTCACTATGAATGTGAGCATTGTGTGGAAATGATCGTCGACAACCCATCCACAAATGTGTTTGCAAAGGGCACGTAATTTGGCTTATGTTGCATACTAAGCGCTAAACACTAGTATGTCGTTGGTAATGTTATGTCTTCATAGTGTATATTCAACACGCAGTAATAGGGCAGTGAACTAAACAGTAGATGTGAGAGGATCCTAGTAAACGTACTGAGCAGTCTATTAGTGATATTATCCTATATTACTATAAAACCGTTCATACATACTTAAAGGTTAGTAGCTGTACACGATTTTAATACACTCCTGGAAATTGAAATAAGAACACCGTGAATTCATTGTCCCAGGAAGGGGAAACTTTATTGACACATTCCTGGGGTCAGATACATCACATGATCACACTGACAGAACCACAGGCACATAGACACAGGCAACAGAGCATGCACAATGTCGGCACTAGTACAGTGTATATCCACCTTTCGCAGCAATGCAGGCTGCTGGACGTGCAGAGACGACGCTTCATCCAGTCCCAAAGATGCTCAATGGGGGACAGATCCGGAGATCTTGCTGGCCAGGGTAGTTGACTTACACCTTCTAGAGCACGTTGGGTGGCACGGGATACATGCGGACGTGCATTTTCCTGTTGGAACAGCAAGTTCCCTTGCCGGTCTAGGAATGGTAGGACGATGGTTCCGATGACGGTTTGGATGTACCGTGCACTATTCAGAGTCCCCTCGACGATCACCAGAGGTGTACGGCCAGTGCAGGAGATCGCTCCCCACACCATGATGCCGGGTGTTGGCCCTGTGTGCCTCGGTCGTATGCAGTCCTGATTGTGGCGCTCACCTGCACGGCGCCAAACACGCATACGACCATCATTGGCACCAAGGCAGAAGCGACTCTCATCGCTGAAGACGACACGTCTCCATTCGTCCCTCCATTCACGCCTGTCGCGACACCACTGGAGGCGGGCTGCACGATGTTGGGGCGTGAGCGGAAGACGGCCTAACGGCGTGCGGGACCGTAGCCCAGCTTCATGGAGACGGTTGCGAATGGTCCTCACCGATACCCCAGGAGCAACAGTGTCCCTAATTTGCTGGTAAGTGGCGGTGCGGTCCCCTACGGCACTGCGTAGGATCCTACGGTCTTGGCGTGCATCCGTGCGCCGCTGCTGTCCGGTTCCAGGTCGACGGGCACATGCACCTTCCGCCGACCACTGCGACAACATCGATGTACTGTGGAGACCTTACGCCCCACGTGTTGAGCAATTCGGCGGTACGTCCACCCGGCCTCCCACATGCCCACTATACGCCCTCGCTCAAAGTCCGTCAACTGCACATACGGTTCACGTTCGCGCTGTCGCGGCATGCTACCAGTGTTAAAGACTGCGATGGAGCTCCGTATGCCACGGCAAACTGGCTGACACTGACGGCGGCGGTGCACAAATGCTGCGCAGCTAGCGCCATTCGACGGCCAACAGCGCGGTTCCTGGTGTGTCCGCTGTGCCGTGCGTGTGATCATTGCTTGTACAGCTCTCTCGCAGCGTCCGGAGCAAGTATGGTGGGTCTGACACACGGGTGTCAATGTGTTCTTTTTTCCATTTCCAGGAGTGTAAATGCATCACACAGGTTTACGTCCAATATCAGTAGCTTCTGCGTGGAACATTACCCTTACTGAATATACTATAAATGTATTAGAAAACTAACATACATCTCACAGTATTTTCCAAACACCTTAACCTCTGCTATAAATACCTTGTGATCCTGACTCGTGTAATGCTTTAAGATTTGGATGATTTTTAAAATTACACATGACTCTATATATATATATATATATATATATATATATATATATATATATATATATATATATATATAAAATCAATTGTCAAGCAGTGCCAAATGTGAACAAGTTGGGAGGAAATTATGTATTAGTCATTACTTAGTTCTAAACATGTATACATCAGCAATGTAACTTATTTGGATAGAAATTTATAAATGATTTGCTTTAACATTGAGTCACACTTAATTTGCAATCATTTTTTAATATTACTGTAGTTAAGAGGTAAGTCGTATATTTTCCATGGATTATTTATGATAAATATGGAGTAGGCAAACTATGTATGCCTATCACTGTAAAATAGTTACATTACTCCTATACATATATTCATATATTCGATATTGCCTTAGACAACGCATTTTAATTCTTTTGAATATATTGCACAAGAAGGGTGTATAGTTTCTAGTTTATTTTAGTGATTCAAGAAAATTGATGTAAACTCCATTTTCATTTGATGTGTTTTATATCAAATGTGTATACTAGATATTTACACTGTCTTGGCAGGGTCGACAAGTGTAACTTTTCTAGTTGTTAATTTTTTGTGAACTGAAACTGGAGTAAACTGTGCTTCCCTTTCTTATACTAATGGCTGTCTGTGTTGTAATGTTAAACAATACAAGATGTATAAATACAGAAACACTACCTAACAGAAAATAAGTCTCCAAAACTTAAAGTGTATAACTGTGCCTGAAATTAACACAGTAATTAGCACAACAAAACTATAATCTAAATAAGCTATCCCATTAAACTGTATTCTGTGTCACAGTGAGCAGTGCTACAATGCTTGACATCACAATGTGTGGCTTGGAATTCTGACACACAAAGTTAACAAAATGAAAGTTACGTAAAATTACTAATTGAATGTTGAAAGGATGAATCACCAAAGAGGTTTTCCAAAAGTGCCCAGTGTATTTATATTTGCAATCTGATTGACTTATTTCAAAACAAAAATTAATGCACATGCAGATATAACACTCCACAGTGAGAACAACTGTCTAGATATCTGAAATAAACTTTACCCAAACTGAGCTGATAATGAATTATGAAAAGCAAAGGTAGTGGAATGATCTAAATGTGACGTAACTATACTGTAAAACTGGCCGTAGCATATTTGATATGGCTTAACTGTAGCAACGGAAACTCGGCACTGCTCGAAGTGATGAACATAAAACATGCAGCACCAGCAACAACCAACCTAAATGGAAAAGAAAAAGCCTTGCATACGTGCAGTGCAAGCACTTGAAACAATTCTAACCGTTCTTTGCTTTTACGTCAAGCAGCTGTTCAATGCGGCTACACACTTAGACAAAAAATAGAATGCTTTTGTGAGCAGGCGGTGCTGAAATTTGAAGTTGTTAAATGATTGAAGGAGAATTGAGTTTTGAAAAGACTTTATTGCAATAGCAAACTCATTGTGTGACTATAACAATCGTCTCTACAAGATTTGTCCTGTACAACAAAATTTAAACTGCCATAATTATTTACTGAAATGATAACGGAGTGGTAAAACTCCAACACCTGAGTACAAGCCACATAAATATAAAACTTGACTTACTCTCGTATGAACAGAGAAACCAACTAACGCAAGCCAATAAAGAGAGGTTCAACTAAAACCTTCCATTATTCATACACATCATTATTACGAGCAAACAACACTTTACCTCAAAAATATTCATGTATCCAATTAAAGGCTTTGTGTTCTGCCTTACGGCAGGTCTTGTCATGGGAGAAGCCTCGTCAGAGAGGTCCACCGGATGAGCGTCTGGTGAAGTGATTCCATTGGTGGTTTCCCGTTGCCTTCACTGAGATGAAGAAATGTTAATGACAACAACACAACACCCACTCCCTAAGCGGAGAAAATCTGAGACGCAGCCGGGAATCGAACTCGGGCCCCTTTCCCCGTGACCGACCACCGCGCTGACCACTCAGCTAACGGGGCGAACCGTATCCAATTAATCTTTACAGAATCGTAGTTTACAATTCATTCCACTTCGTATCCTTACCTCCGTACTCACCACCCACTCAGCAGCGTAGCCAACAACCGATTCTGGCACTAGTTGCTTTTAGAAAGCCTACTGCAACAACAATTCTACTAGAAACCAAAGACCACACTGCTTGCACTCAGAAACTCTGTGGCGTAGCATTTCGACTATTGAAAACTACTTTTTGAAAAATATTTAGTACACCAATGTCAGATGTGACACATCGAATGAAAATGGAGCTTACATCAATTTTCTCGAATTCCAAAAGTAAACTAGGAAACTTACAAGTGTTAAATAGTGTATGAACCATTGAACGACCAGAAATGCTGCTGATCTTCGTCATTTCTGAGACTGCTTGTGAGTTTATCTCATAACTGTGCTCTAAAGTGCACATCAAATTCTAAGGAACTTAAATACTAGAGTAAAGAAAGTAAATTAAACTATTTCCATTTAACCAAGTACTTTGCGCACTGAGGCTGGTACTGCAGGAGTCGACGCATTTTTTTCAGCCGGATATTCAACCGTCGCTAATCAAGAACAGTTGCGCTTTTGGTGGCGTAAATCTGCACTTTGGAACTCCAGGCAATAGCCCGTACGTCTCTTAAGTGTTCGCGAATAAATGTATAAGGCTGCGATAGTGGGTACGAGCGAAAGCTAACAAATAACAGATTTTATCTAAGTGTCTTGTCGTGTGAATGCAGCCACAGCAATTAAAGTTTTAATGTTCTGTGTCAAAAGCAGTCATCTGATAAAGAGAGTGATTTGTGATAGAATATAATTATTAATCCCCAATATTTGCTGTCAGTCAGATTGAAAGTGATTAGGCCTGGAAGAGCGAATCGCTAGACTGAATGCGTATATGCATGTAATATTACAAGTTCGGGTTATATCACCGAATGTAATTGTTGATCATGAACATTAAACACTCGTCCATGATTAGCAAGTCTTGTAGCCACGAATTCATTTAAAGCTTGACAGATGAGTAGATCCGTGTCACCATATCATCATCGTGGGCAGAAATGTTCCACGGGAAAGACCATAAAATGTAACTGGTTGTCACACTCTGTGGAACTACATCAGATATCCTCCACACCATCGAGATCCCTAGAGTACCTAACCGCAGAGTATTGTGGACGACAGTGTCAGTCGCTGCTCAGACACCTAATAATGATGTTGTTGCAACTGAAGTTGGATGTTATTAACATATTGTATCTTCTGAAAAGTGTTTAACTTTTGTCTGTTGAGTTATATTGTGTAGGTAACGCTATTACGCTGTGCAGTATGAGATGGATCATCATGTACAGTATATGACGTTAGCACATCACTGTCACTCCTGGAGAAATTTTAACTAAATTATAAACATATATATTTACTCTCAGGAAGAAATATACTGTGGGTCCTGGACAACTCTATCACGCGTAGAAACGGATTACACAAAAGTTTTATTTCTCTCGCATGCAATTTAACTTACTAAAGTTTGTGATCATCAAAGAATTTATTTTTCGCTGCATCTAAACTGCAGTCTTGAAATATTGTCTTTAATCAACTTTTGTGTTAATTTAATGTCACATTCTCTCAGTAAAATATATAACTTCGTAATCTGTGTACTGTATGCATAATACTGAAGCAAAAAACCTCTCTCTCCATGTTTCAAGGACGTTGCACCTTTGAATAAAGGAGTCGAATACACGAGTCCATGTGTACGATTAAGCAGCCACCTGCCAGAACGTATTACAATTCTCTCAGAATCCACTGAAATATCTATCAATTTTTTTAAAAATAAAGTTTCAACTTCCTCGACATGTAATTTTACCATAAGAAATCAATAGTGTTTCACAACACTAAGTCATTTCATTGCACTGAACATAATTCAAGTTCAATGCTCAACTCTGACTAACTTCCATATCCTATAAGCCCCTCGCCGCTGAATACATGGGATACCACTCATGTAATTTTTTAAAAAAATATAATAATTATCTAAATGTAGTTAGTTTCCAAATTGTAAAAGGCAGGAGAATTTTTGATACCTTTCCTTGGAAAGAGATTATCAAACGAACTGCATTCTCTCTGTAGGAAGACCAAAGATCCGTAGGAATACCGAAGATCGACCTCGAAACAATTCATCAACAATCCAATAGAGGCGTAAATAATTTTATACCTCAGCGTCTTGAGCAAATCAGTTCCATTAGACACAAAACACACACACCAAAAGGAAAATTAATTAAACAGAAAAAAACATTCCTATAACCACCTGAAGTGACATACAAATGCCACACCACCAATAAATCAAAATGATGATGAGGGTAACAACGGTGTGATACTATTATTCGGTTACAGTCGTTTGTATATTATGTATCCAAAAACTATTTCAGTACTTTGGAAACTACACCGAATTCAATTTCGAATTTTATTAATAAAGAGGCAGGTAATATGATAATTGTTAGAGAAAAGTAGAGAAGAGGAGATGACATGTATGTTCGGGATTATTCTGGAGTTTTTAGCCATTTTTTGTAGGGTACTTGGAAAAATACTAATGTTACCAACCAATATCATTTCGCTTTAATACGATTTTACAAATAACATAATCAGTAGCCTAACTAAAAGAGCTGAGAGTGAAATGAGCAAAACGTCGAGATGTGGCGACATCTGTCTCAGTAAAACATACTGCCAAATTCAATGATTTAAAAAAAATAAACCATAGAGTTTATCAGCCTTTAAACTCATTGTATTCTCATGCATATGTGAAACTGTTTAGTTTGTCAACAGTCACCAAAATCAGCATATATGGTAGTCGGAACGCCAACAGAAGTTAGCAAATACGTCTGTCACGTGCAATCTACTGGGTATAGACTTCATACCCATCACACACGCTAATTATAGGCGTACGCTTTTGCCTACGTAGAATTGCAGTCAGTGAACATCCAGCATTCTAGAGTGGTATGAAGCCATGAAATTTAAAAAGGCAATGTAAACTCATAGGCTGGGTACTCTGTGTCTAACCCTCATAGTGCCTTCCATTTAGACTTTTCTTGTGTTGTATAAATAATGATAGCGTTAGAACAAAACACACAAAGAGACGACATACTGCAGTTGCGAACGGGTGACAGGGAAGAAAGGGAAATTTTCACGATACTGTAGCCTATCTCCGATGTTATCCAGTCTGTACAGTGAGTTGGCAGTGAAAGAAACACAAGGACAAAACTGCAGGAAGCATTAAAGTTCAGAGAGATGAAATTTAAGCTTCGAGGTTCGTCGATGACGTTTATCAGAGATGGCAAAGTACTTGGAAGAACTGTTCACTGGAAACGACACTGTCTTGAAAAGATGTTATAAAATTAGCAACAAAAAGGTAAACGACAACAATGTAATGTAGTCGAATTAAATCAGACGATGATGAAGATGGGTGAAGTAGAGAGGACATAAAACGCAGACTGGATATAACACGAAAAACATTTTAAAAAATAAGAAATCTGCTGACATCTAATATTAGTTAGCGCGTTTGGAAGTCTTTTCTGAAGGTATTTATCCGGAAAGTATCCTGGAATGGAAGTAAAACGTGGATGACAAGCAGCTCAGCCAAGAACAGAATAGAGGATTTTGAAAGAGGTTACTGCAGAAGAGTGGTGAAGATTATATGTATGGAGCGAGTAACTAATGTGACGGTACTAAATTGAATTGGGCAAAAAAAAGAAACTTACGGCACAATTTGAGTAGAAGAAGAGATCGGTTAACAGGAAGCATCCTGAGACATGAAGAAATCGTCAGTTTCGTAACGGAAGGAAGCGTGGATGGCAAAAATTGTAGAGGGAGACTAACGAATCGATATTCTGTAAGAAGATTAAAATAGCTTTAGGTTTGAGTAGTTAATCGGAAATGAAGATGCTGATACTGGATAGAGTAACGTGACAAGCTGCATCCACCCAGTCTTCGTAATGAAGACCACGACAGTAATAATATTACAACTTGTTTAGTATGAAAGTATGTCGCCTCAAAGCATCGACGCACTGAAGATCTGAAAAAGTTTTTGTTATAGTCTGTTATAATTAGACATCAGTTAATAAATTAACGAAGAACATGGTATTGAAGACACGTTAGTATAAAATAAATATTCTCAATATCATCTTTTCATGTAGCGTAGCTAATAAAGGAGAAAACTATGATGTAAAGTGTCGTACGTTTGTGTCCTATTTCCAGGTATATTTTATATTCGCCATCATAATTTCTATACGTGAGATTGCTGCATTCCTAAACATCCCTAGGTCGATTGTTCCCATTGTGATAATGAAGTGGAAACGTGAATGGATGCGTACTGCACTAAAGTGTTCAGGCCGACCTGGTCTATTGATTGACAGAGACCGCCGACGGTTGAAGAGTGTCGTAATGTGTAATAGACAGACATCTATCCAGACCGTAACACAGGAGTTCCAAACTGCATCAGGATTCACTGTAACTGCTATAACAGTTTAGAGGGATGTGAGAAAACTTGGATTTCATGGTCAAGCGACTGCCCATAAGCCACACATCACGCCGGTAAATGCCAAACAACGCATCGCTTGGTGTGAGGAGGGTTAACGTTGGACGGTTGAGCAGAGAAAAAACGTTGTGTGGAGTGACAAATTACGGTACAAAATGTGGTCATCCGATGGCAGGATGCGGATATGGCGAATGCCCGGTGAACATCACCTGCCAGCGTGAATAGTGCCAACAGTAAAATTCCGAGGCGATGGTGTTATAGTATGGTCGTGTTTTTCATGGAGGGGACTTGCACCTCTTGTTGTTTTGCGTGGCACTATCGAAGCACGGGCTCTCACATTGATGTTTTAAGCACCATCCTACTTACCACTTTTGAAGAGAAATTCGGGGATGCCGATCGCATCTTTCAACACGATCGAGCACCTGTTCGTAATTCACAACCTGTGGCGGAGTGGTTACACGGCAGTAACATCCCTGTAATGGACTAGTCTGCAGAGATTCCTGACCTGAATCCCATAGAACACCTTTGGGGTGTTCAGGAACGCCAACTTCGTGCCAGGCCTCACCGACTGACATCGATACCTCTACCTCTCCTCAGTGCATCACTCTATGAAGAATGGGCTGCCATTCCCCAAGAAACCTTCCAGCACCTGACTGAACGTATGACTGCGAGAGTGAAAACTCTCATGAAGGCTAAGGGTGGGCCAGCGTTACCAATGGAGGGAGCCACGAACTTGTAAGTCATTTTCAGCCAGGTGTTCGGATACTTTTGATCACATTGTGTAGTCACCCATTGAGGGAGAAAAAACTCCTCGATCGTGAAATGCGGATTCTGTCTCCAAGCGCGCCCATTTTGCATATTGACGAACCCATACAAATGAAATGGCCGACAACAACAAGGCGAGTGCGCATGCGCATACTAATTCCCATGATGCTTCGCGGCCAACCGTGCAGTGTGAACTTCCTAACGCAAACCGTTCAGACGTTACGGCGATTTTATTTCATATAGCTCAGTAATTCTCACCCTGTGTATACACTTCAGTTTACTTAAATATTTCAGCGTAAATATCGCTGGAACAGTAATAGATATTGAAAAAGACTTTCACAGGTATGGAAGTAGGGTAGGGGCTCAAGAAAGTAAATACTATAACACATAGTACACCGTAATCAATTAATAAAAAATGGCTCTGAGCACGATGGGACTTAACTTCTGAGGTCATCAGTTCCCTAGAACTTAGAACTACTTAAACCTAACTAACCTAAGGACATCACACACATCCATGCCCGAGGCAGGATTCGAACCTGCGACCGTAGAGGTCACACGGTTCCAGATTGTAGCGCCTAGAACCGCACGGCCACCCCGGGCTGGCTAATCAAATAATATTTTAAAGACAAACTCATGCATTTTTAATGGACAAGCTGTATTGTTTCTTACGGAATCGGTAATATGAAAAATAATAAAAAGCATGACGTCGGTTTCATGGCAAACGTTAATTAGATCCGGAGAAATTGTAAAGTGAAGTTGACGCTTGAAATATACAAAACGCGCCGCTATTGCACATCCCAAGATGCAAGTGCTGTCTTCGATTCAGCAGACACCTGGGAAATGGTACGACAGTCCTACTGGCACTCAGATGAGGAAATCTTTCACATGCCCAACACGATCACGCTAAGTGGCCAACATACTTAGAGGTAACGAAAATTGCCCATTTTTTCTCTGCACTTTCAACTCCTCGGCCTCATTGTGAAGTATTTGGCGCTGCCCTGTGGAATTCGGAGCTAGGTAGCGCAGTGGACACTCGACTCGCATTCTGGAGAACGGCGTTTCAAACCAGTGTCCGCCCATCCAGACTTAGGTTTTCCGTGATTTCTCTAAATCGCTTCAAGTAAATTCCGGGATGGTTCCTTTGAAAGGGCACGACCGATTTCCTTCCCCATCCTTCCCTAATCCGAGCTTGTGCTCTGTCTGTGAACATAAGCGCTCAAGTGATGACTAGTTGAGTATTTAGATTTGGTCACATGGACAGTGATTTAAAATATCATTTAGCTCGTTGCAAAGAAGTGTTAATATTAGATCACAGAACACGTTAGGTTTTCCACCTGTGAAGACAATTATATTACATGCTTCTACATGTCATTTAGCTCTGTATTTAGTCTTCAATAAACGAAAATAAAATAATTTTGTTATTACAAAATTAAGGAATTTTATAACATTTTAGTGAATATAAACTACTTAGCCAGTCACAAAAACTGATCAGTCGTACCGTAAAACGGTAAATCAGTTTTTGGAATTTGCGGTATTTTATTACTTTTAATTCATAATAGTAAACATACCAGTTACACAGTACCAAACATTATTTGGAGCTGCTATCTTGTCACTATTACTAACGTCAGATTTGGTGTCATATATAGCAATGTCCTTCTTTGTTTTCTTAGTTGTAACGAAGATAACCACGTGAGACCAGAGGTAGCAGCAGTCGTCTTTTAGGTACGCTGGTACATTTACTAACACAAGGTGTATCATAATTAATGTCGTAAGGGCATACAGTTGAAAGTACATGATACTAGAAGCAAAAAAGTCTCAGTAAACGTAGGGTCAAAAGTGCATACTTTAAGAGCTGCGACCAATTTTTCATCTTTGATACTCTGAAACAAATCTCTTCTGCTGCAGGTTCTTTGCTTTCCATATTTTGGGATCTGGTATTACGGTCCAAAAAAAGAAAACGAAGTCCAGTAAATATGTGCTCTAAAATGCATTCTTTAAGAGCTATGAGCACTTGTTCATCTTCGTTGCTTTGAAACTCTTCTAATGATCAAGTGCT
Source organism: Schistocerca gregaria (assembly GCF_023897955.1). Taxonomy (NCBI): domain Eukaryota; kingdom Metazoa; phylum Arthropoda; class Insecta; order Orthoptera; family Acrididae; genus Schistocerca; species Schistocerca gregaria. The sequence continues at coordinate 348,222,715 of NC_064922.1, read as the reverse complement.
CGTAACTTTTAAGGTATGCGTTATAAAGCAAATATTTCCTGGACATTTTTTTCTTATTTTGGTCCATACTACCACTTCCTAAAATATGGAAACCAAAGACGTGCAGCAGAAGACATTTGTATCACAGTGTCGAAGACGAAAAATTGCTCGTAGCTCTTAACGTGTGCACTTTTTACCATACGTTTACTGAGACTTTTTAGCTTCTAGTATCGTGTACTTTCAGCTGTATGCATTTACGCCATTAATTATGATACACTGTGTATATGCATTTCACGTATTGCTGGAAATGGCTTACATGTCAGACAATTACTAGTGAGCTTTTTCTAACATGTTTGATGTAGTTTTGGATCTGAAAATATCGTAATGTGGCAGAGACCAGTAATAACGGCTTAGTTAAAACGTAATTTACAATACTTTGTTCATATAATAATAAAACAAGATCACTGCTCTATCACGTGACGCAATGTCACAATTTTGTTTATAAATTCCATTTATTTAAAGTCTTCAGTTAATTGTAAAGACTAGGTCATTAGGAAACAAGACTTTAACTGCGGGCACATATGGTTGTGTGCACACACTTAAGTTCAGCTATCGCATAGGAATCCACTGGGCTATCATTTAACCTGCAGTAACCAACAGCCTTTACGTTAAAGTTCCTTCTGAATCTTTGATACAGCGCAAAAGAACGAAGTATTACACCTAGTACGTAATATTTATGTTGTTTTCTTATTGCTTTTGTTCCAGCGATTCATATTACAATTTCCTGTTATTCTTAGTTGTTTTCTTTTAATACATTCTGATTGTACTGTTATGCGTTCTATAACATTTTTCTGCAGAGAAAGATATTCAACGAAAAAAAATTAATTCAGTGTCATTACACGGAAGTAGGATAAAATTGTCATAGGTGGAAAAGGTATGGTGATGACCTCAATGAAATTATTGGTACACGTTGTACGTAAACCTAGTAATTGCCTGACTTGCGGAATAGTTTTCTCCGGTAATTCGTCTTATACGTGTCCGTCGGTTATTTCTGAAGATGAGCGTGAACATCTTCCAACATAAAATTATCCGTTTGGAATTACCTGTCACCAAAGAAAACTCATCTAGTTCTTCACATTCAAAAGTCGAAGAATGTGTGGTTCAACTGACACAACAGTGGGCTGTGAATCAGTAAAAAGTGAGTAGGTGAGTAGCAGAGGGTTCTTTCTGTTGTATTACGTACTGCAAGTTTTTACCGATCATTCATGGATGTCTTGTGGGTCGTATTACATTCGCTGTGGAGGTTCGTTGGTTGGTTTGGGGAGGGCATCAAACAGCAAGGTCATCGGTCCCATGGGATCAGGAAAGGAAGTCGGCTGTGCCCTTTGAAGGAAACCATCCCGACATTCGCCTGAAGCAAGGAAAATCACGGAAAACCGGAAAGCATTATGGCCGGACGCGGGTTTGAAACACCGTTCTGCCGAACGTGAGTCCAGCGCGCTAACCACTGAGCCACCTCGCTCGGTTCGCTGCAATTAAACACACTCTTTAGTACATAGGAAATACAGAAATGCTGTAATCACTGGATAGTTCACAATTCCAGACTATGTCATGTCGTAACACCAATTATTATCCTGATAGTCTTGGGTCAAGTTAATCCGTCAATAATCTGTTTAACTGCAATTCAAAATGTAGAGAAGTTGAAATCCGTTAGGCAACCAGATCAGGAAACTACAGTATAAGTAATGTAGAGATTTTAGCACAGCTTGATTTGAAGTGTCTTTCAGTTCCCAAGCAGTCGAGTCTCACCTCCAGCTTAACATCAGCAGCCAGGCCTATTTGACGGTTCTGACGCCACTTACCAGACTGGCGGAGGAGTCGTTGTGATAGCGGACGTCACATCGCATCGACTTTGCTATCAAACGAAAAAAAAAAAAATGTTGTCCGTTTCGGTAGCTACGTGGTCAGCGCGGCGAATTGCTAACCAAAGGGGCCCACGTTCGATTCACAGCTGGGCCGCAGATTTTCTCAACTCCGAGAATGGGTGTTATGTTGTTCTTACGCTCGTATCGTCATTATTGATGTTCCACTATTGAAATGGCTGAATGGGCATCTCCCAAAAGCAGACAAAAAAAAGATGATGTAGATGTATCAGGAAGAGTAACTGCATTAACACCATCTTGCACTTCGTGCACTGTCTCTACAAGATTCAACAGTAGTTCCTGGTGGAAACTTCTAGCTTCTACTTTGGTAGCACATTTTTAGTCTTTCCTAAGCACCGACTGGGAGATGTAACGTACCTTTATTCGAGAATTGGTCTGTTAATTATTACATACCTTTTACTTCCTCTTTCCGCTTAAACAAGTTTGTGCCCTTCTCTGAGCATATATTTCAGCAGTGTTGGAGAAAGGAATCGACTGTTTCCGTGAAACCCCATTTTTTGCGAAAAAACTGAGATTTTCCAGTGTGTCACTAATGAGCCAAAGACTGCCATTTGCCTTAGTTGCAACTGTGCGTATCTTGTCAATTCGCATCACTTTCCACTTTGTAACCCTAAAGTCCCTCAAATATTTGCATCACCTAATTAACTGTGGCTGTGACTTATTCATCCTGTAGTCAAAAGTTGCCAAGTAATTAAAGTTTTGTGAGACTTATAGTTTTGCATTTCTTTGCAGTTAGAGCCAGTTGTCAGTCTTTGCACAGAGGCCGATGTTTTATTGAGATCTAACCGGACATTATTCCATTTTTGCCCAGATAGAATTTTCTGAAATTACTGTCCACTTAACAATTAACGGGTAACATCAACAGGAATTGTGCTATTACATTTGAGTGTACAGGGAGCTGTGTTGTGTAATTCCTTTTTAAGAAATTTGCGATCCAGTCCAAAACTTTGTTAGATATCCCGTAAGGACCTCTTTTGTTTCGTACGTGTCGATCTTTTACTGGCCTTACCCTTGGCGTCACAGTGTAGGGTTGTTAATCTGCATCCCTCCCCCCCCCCCCTCTACCCACATATTGGGAAGAAATTTGTGTACCCCATCGATCTGCGTTTAGCATTATCTCATATTGAACGTTTTCGAAATGATTACGAATCTTTTCAGTGACATAAGCACCAGCCCGGTATTCACTTAGTCAGATATGGAAAACCGCCTAAGAACTACATCCCTGCCGGCTGGTACTCAGGCACTAGTCGTTGATCCGCCTGGCGGGCTTAATCTGGGATCGGCACATCTCCCCGAAACCAGGTAGCTACGCACTTCTTACTTTAGAATCTATCCGCACTGATTATTAGATTTTGATATGAGACTAAAATAAAATTTTCCAATGTCTAGGTACAGAAAATCGGCTTTCCTCTATGAGTGGCAATGCGAAGGTTCAAATGGCTCTGAGAACTATGGAACTCAACATTTAGGTCATCAGTCCCCTAGAGCCTAGAACTACTTAAACCTAACTAACCTAAGGACATCACACACATCCAAGCCCGAGGCAAGATTCGAACCTGTGACCAAGCTGTCGCGCGGTTCCAGACTGAAGCGCCTAGAACCACTAGGCTACACCGTCCGGCGGCTATGCGAAGATCACGAATTGACATCCACCTACTTGACGTTTCTGGTTCCTTGTTGATTCCCACAGAGAACGGAGATCGTGATTTTTTCAAGAAGGTTCAAATGGCCCTGAGCTCTATGCGACTTAACTTCTGAGGTCATCAGTCCCCTAGAACTTAGAACTACTTAAATCTAACTAACCTAAGGACATCACACACATCCAAGCTCGAGGCAAGATTCGAACCTGTGACCAAGCTGTCGCGCGGTTCCAGACTGAAGCGCCTAGAACCACTAGGCTACACCGTCCGGCGGCTATGCGAAGATCACGAATTGACTTCCACCTACTTGACGTTTCTGGTTCCTTATTGATTCCCACAGAGAACGGAGATCGTGATTTTTTCAAGAAGGTTCAAATGACCCTGAGCACTATGCGACTAAACTTCTGAGGTCATCAGTCCCCTAGAACTTAGAACTACTTAAACCTAACTAACCTAAGGACATCACACACATCCATGCCCGAGGCAGGATTCGAACCTGCGACCGTAGCAGGCGCGTGGTTCTGGACTGAGCGCCTATAACCGCGAGACCACCGCGGCCGGCCTGATTTTTTCATTCGGGATATTGAGTGTTGAAAGGCTGCTAAAGGTGTACGAAATAGCTGGTGCCATGTAACATATGGTTAATTGTTGGATGCTAAGTAGTAGCAAACATGAAAGTTTGGTACGCAGAGCTGTTACCATGGATCAGATATACACTGTTGGCCACTAAAATTTCTCACCAGGAAAGCAGCATGTAACAGCCATCATCATGAAGTGCAGTACATCATTGGATACGCAAATGAGGAGCACAGAAAACAGAAGTAACGCCATCTACATTACGCAGTACTAATTTATTCAAAAATTGCATTTGAACAGTGATTTTTTTTGTGAAAAGTTCGTATAATCCCTCATGAATTGAAAAACATCTACCAACACTTGTCACAATTCGGCAGCTAATCGTTAGTGCGGTTTTTCAGTACGCGTACTGGTGCTCGCATTGGTCAGGATTCCATAGCTGTCTTGCTGATATGGAAACGAAGAGTTAGACTGGGCGTACGTTGTGCTAGATCTAAACAGCTGCACGAACATAGCGCTCGAGAGGTCATGTTCACATGACTGTGCGGCAACACACAACAACGTCACCTACCTCCGATGCTACAGATGGGCCTGTTTGCAAAAAGAAAAATACCTGGATGGACAGAGCGAGGAAGGTCGTTTGGATCACCACAGACTGTCAGAACCGCAACCATTCTTTTGGCTTCACTTGACTCGGTGACAGAAAGAGCGCGCCAAAGGTGGTGGCCCCCGTAACAGAACTGGACGTGGCTGTTTCTGAACGCCTGTTTCTGAACAGGTTGCTTTTGAGATGAGCCTCGATTGTACGTGTGGCATTGCGATGATCATTTACGTTTGTGAAGGCTCCGACGAGAAGGAACAATATTTAAATTGCATTCGTCAGACAGATTCACCCTCTGACGTGATTACCTTAGGGTGCCATTGCATATAAACAACACACGTCACCAGTTCACGCAGATGGTAATTTGGAAAGGAGTCGTTAAATTTCAACATGTGAAGCCTGGTAGCTGTGCCCTATCTTCGAGGTCTCCATGATCTCACCTTTCAATAAAGTAACACAAGAATGCAAGACGCTCAAGCTACCCTGAGCTCTCACAATAGAGATGATTTCGGAGCATGTTCTCTAGATCTTTTGCTCGTTGTAGATAACGTGTTTTGGGTCTTCTAGCCCCTCTCATACAACAACTCGCCAGCCACCACGAGTCCACATCTATAGGGTGATTCAAAGCAACGGGAAATCTTGAACGTTACGTAATATCATGGAATAATTTTTTAAATATTTATTTATATCATTTCGCAGTAAACTTAATACTTTTAGAATATATACAGTACAATTTATTTTTTGAAGGTGACATGTTGTAGGTGACCCCTTCTCTGAGCAAATATTCCTGCAGTCTCATGATTTGATGTAACATTTCAACTGAATTTTAGTAACCGCTTTCCGGAGCTTGGCTTTCACTTCTTGCTTTTGGTGTGATACCTCAAAAGGAAGTCACAATCTCAAGGGCTAGGTGATCTTGGAGGAAATTGGATGTCACCATTTCTTGAAATTACACGTTGCCCGGTCAACTGGCGTACAGTAGCCGTCGATAGTCACGCTGTGTGTGCCGTTGATGCGTCTTGTTGAAACCGGCCTGTTTCAGTAATGTGTGGAAATCTCCTCATTGCTGCATGGTGACGCAACAATTGTATGTAACTGTAATCGCATGGCAATTCTCGTCCTGAAACAAAAAAAGGCCTATCACAACGTATGATGATATGGCACAGCATACGGTAACTTCGTTGCTGTTGACTGGACGCTGGTGTAACTCTGTAGGGTTTTATTGTGCCCAAAACCTAAAATCTTATTTCTTAACAAATCCACTGAGGTAGAAATGGACCTCGTCTGATGTAGTTTCTTAATAAAAGCTCGCTCTCGTTAACTTCTGAAACATTATTTACAGAAGTGTCGTCGCGTAACACGATCGTTGGGTTTCCCTATGTGGGAGATACGCTACTTGTATTGATGGCACTGCAAGTCCTATGTTAATATTCTTTTCACACTTGAGCTATGCAACTGTAACGATGCTGAGTGACGACTGATTGACCGAAGTTTGCTTCTTATGATACCTCGACCAGCTTGGTCATTGTCTGGTGTACGCCCGCATCTCGTGGTCGTGCGGTAGCGTTCTCGCTTCCCACGCCCGGGTTCCCGGGTTCGATTCCCGGCGGGGTCAGGGGTTTTCTCTGCCTCGTGATGGCTGGGTGTTGTGTGATGTCCTTAGTTAGGTTTAAGTAGTTCTAAGTTCGAGGGGACTGATAACCAAAGATGTTCAGTCCAATAGTGCTCAGAGCCATTTGAACCATTTTTTGCCTGGTGTACGAGCCGTTTGCACACGGCCCGGAGGTATCTCTTTCATTGCCGAACCAGTTTCCTCGAAATTACTTATCTGTATTTCAATTGTATCTGCTGATGGAACAATCGTGGCGGTCTAAATTAAAATGACGGCGGGATTCTCTACATAACGACTCTATACTGTCATTGTAGCTAGAAATACTTTGATCGCAAATGCTCATTACACACCACTGCAAAAATCCATGTTAACTAAAGGGGAATGTGTCGTTGACAAGTTGGTCTCTGTTATTTAGTGCTACCAATCACCCATGGCTACCAACACAACTGAACCGTGATTTATTTTTAAAGAATATTCTTAAGAATTTATTTTATTTACTAGATATTCATCAAGAACATTAACACATTTAATCACACTATATAAGCATGGAAGCACTTGCCAGGGACTAACTGATGAAATCATAACCAAATTCCTTTTAACACATGGGGATTTTATTCACTCTAATAGTGCCTAAAAGCATTTTTTAAAAGAAACAGATTGATAATTATAATCAGGAAGCACCCTCTAAATATCAAAGTTACAATTTACTCAGAGGCAGAAAGAAACAAGTTTTGACTGTATGAGCTTTCGAGCAGAGAAACTTGCCGCTCCCTTTTGACACGGCCGTAGTTACGACCGCTCACAACAGCCTCTGAAAGACTACACTAGCGTAAATCTGCAACACACCAGATAACTTTAAAATAAGAGTTTTAACAATTTACACAAGCACACAAACTATGCACACTCTTAGGAGGGATGGAAATGGTACAAAACACTAACAATTAAAATACTAACCTTGCCACCGAGGGTGCAGCTTGATTTTAACTTCTAAGAAAAGTCTTACGGTGAAAAGGTGGCAACTTTTTATACTAAAATGATCATTTAAATAAAAGCCCATGAAATGCAATCTTATATAAAATTCTACAAGGTTGGCCAGACAATAGTTAAGATGATCTACAGTACACAGATACCGCCTCGCAAGATCATAGGCAAAAATATCAGAGTTTCCAAATATCTAAACATATTTCAGGTATTAGGCCGTTACACTCCAAGCAATAAATTCGTTAACACACCAAATCCGGCAAACATGACAGAGGCAGCTACTAACGTACGGTAGATTGAGAGGGAGATTACCGAACAACCCGAACCGCAGGTTTCTCTAACCCGGCCCTACTCTACAAGGGAAAAACGGACCACTCAATTTTTAAACAACCTCATTCCCGCGGGTGGGCAAACGGAGAAGAATGGTGGGACGACCCGAAAGCAAAACGGCTGGTGACCTCACCAAGAAAACTAGTAGAATTTAACAAGAGTAAATCGAACAACATATCACCAATCACTTAACTTCTAATAAACTGCGATTTCTCGAGAAGACCTGGCGCAGAAGCCCTAAATCTCTCTCCCGAACCGTCCGCTGCCAGCCGCCTGAACGGACGCATGGAGGCGCGCGTATCTCCCGTCTCACGGCGTCGCAGCTCGCGCCGGCCAGACCGATGTCGTGGGTTGACTCCTGTTGCTCTCGTGTCGACCGCGAAGCCACTACCCCTCGCTATACGGCGCGGCCCACTGGTCTCACGTGGCGACCTCACATGCGCCGACGCTCAAGACGGACAAGTCATCTTGAGTCTGAGTGCGACCAACCGCTCGATCCAACCACCAATGACCGTTGCCTGAGCAAATTCGAGCAGACTGGCGGCCTATTGCTCAGACTCAGATGCAGGAACTAAGCCCCGACTGGACGACCACTCGCTGAGTTCTCTTACTGGCGGAGTGGAAAGACTCTCATTTTGCCGGCTTTAAAGGTTGATCCGAACGACAGACATACTAGCGCCCCTTAAATGCGCATGAGCAGGCAACTTTTGCCCTTTCGCACCAGAGGGGCACACCAAAGCTGCGGTTGCCAAAGCGGCGCCACCGCAAGAAACGGAGGGCGATGCTTCACACTAGCCGCTCCTCAAAACAGCAGTTTTTACCACGGCGCTACAACGTTCAAAATTTCCCATTTGTTAGAATCACCTTGTACATTTACATCTACGAGGTGCATTCAAGTTCTAAGGTCTCCGATTTTTTTCTCCATACAGGAAAGAGATAGAAACATGCACATTGTTTTAAAATGAGGCCGCGTTCATTGTCAATACGTCCCAGAGGTGGCAGCACCGTACGGCAGATGGAAATTTTACCGCCAGCGGCGAGAATGAGAACTGTTTTAAATACTTAAAATAGCGACGTTTTCCTTACTTGAACAGCGTGCAATCATTCGTTTTCTGAATTTGCGTGGTGTGAAACCAATTGAAATTCATCGACAGTTGAAGGAGACATGTGGTGATGGAGTTATAGATGTGTCGAAAGTGCGTTCGTGGGTGCAACAGTTTAATGACGACAGAAAATCGTGTGACAACAAACCGAAACAACCTCGGGGTCGCACTAGACGGTCTGACGACATGATCGAGAAAGTGGAGAGAATTGTTTTGGAGGATCGCCGAATGACTGTTGAACAGATCGCCTCCAGAGTTGGCATTTCTGTGGGTTCTGTGCACACAATCCTGCATGACGACCTGAAAATGCGAAAAGTGTCATCCAGGTGGGTGCCACGATTGCTGACGGACGACCACATTGCTGCAAGCAATGTTGACGCGCAATGACAGCATGAATGGGACTTTCTTTTCATCGGTTGTGACAATGGATGAGACATGGATGCCATATTTCAATCCAGAAACAAAGCGCCAGTCAGCTCAATGGAAGCACACAGATTTACTGCCACCAAAACAATTTCGGGTAACCGCCAGTGCTGAAACAATTATGGTGTCCATGTTCTGGGACAGCGAGGGCGTAATCCTTACCCATTGTGTTCCAAAGGGCACTACGGTAACAGGTGCATCCTACGAAAATGTTTTGAAGAACAAATTCCTTCCTGCACTGCAACAAAAACGTCCGGGAAGGGCTGCGCGTGTGCTGCTTCACCAAGACAACACACCCGCACATCGAGCTAACGTTACACAACAGTTTCTTCGTGATAACAACCTGGCTCCTAGTGACTTTTGGCTTTTTCCAACAATGAAAGACACTCTCCGTGGCCGCACATTCAACAGCCGTGCTGCTATTGCCTCAACGATTTTCCAGTGGTCAAAACAGACTCCTAAAGAAGCCTTCGCCGCTGCCATGGAGTCAAGGCGTCAGCGTTGTGAAAAATGTGTACGTCTGCAGGGCGATTACGTCGAGAAGTAACGCCAGTTTCATCGATTTCGGGTGAGTAGTTAATAAGAAAAAAAATCGGAGGCCTTAGAACTTGAATGCACCTCGTACATCTATACTTAGCAAGCCACCTTACGGTGAGTGGCGAATTACGAAGTCTGAAGTAGCACGAAATGACGAACCCGCGAAAGTCACCAAAGCTCATTTTAAATCGATGCCCTGCCAGCTCAGGGCCATTTTTGCAGTGATTGGTGACAGATCTGAGTAGTGCAACATCCTTGAATCACCTACAAATTTAATCGTGTATTCTCTCTACACAGTCCGCAGCTCTTAGTCTAATGGCTAGCGTTGCTGCCTCTGGATCATGTGGTTCCAGGTTCTATTTTGGGGATTTTCTCTGCCCAGCGACTGGGTGCTTGTGTTTACTTCATCATTTCATCGTCATCCTCATCATTGATTGAACTGTGAAAACATCGGGACTTCGTACGCGCAATGATGACCGGGCGGTTCATCGTCCCACAAACCAAATATCTTTCTCCCTACTGCACTGTACACGCACGATAAGCATTTTTTACCATTCTACACTCCTGGAAATGGAAAAAAGAACACATTGACACCAGTGTGTCAGACCCACCATACTTGCTCCGGACACTGCGAGAGGGCTGTACAAGCAATGATCACACGCACGGCACAGCGGACACACCAAGAACCGCGGTGTTGGCCGTCGAATGGCGCTAGCTGCGCAGCATTTGTGCACCGCCGCCGTCAGAGTCAGCTAGTTTGCCGTGGCATACGGAGCTCCATCGCAGTCTTTAACACTGGTAGCATGCGGCGACAGCGTGGACGTGAACCATATGTGCAGTTGACGGACTTTGAGCGAGGGCGTATAGTGGGCATGCGGGAGGCCGGGTGGACGTACCGCCGAATTGCTCAACACGTGGGGCGTGAGGTCTCCACAGTACATCGATGTTGTCGCCAGTGGTCGGCGGAAGGTGCACGTGCCCGTCGACCTCGGACCGTACCGCAGCGACGCACGGATGCACGCCAAGACCGTAGGATCCTACGCAGTGCCGTAGGGGACCGCACCGCCACTTCCAAGCAAATTAGGGTGGTCGTATGCTTGTTTGGCGCCGTGCAGGTGAGCGCCACAATCAGGACTGCATACGACCGAGGCACACAGGGCCAACACCCGGCATCATGGTGTGGGGAGCGATCTCCTACACTGTCCGTACACCTCTGGTGATCGTCGAGGGGACACTGAATAGTGCACGGTACATCCAAACCGTCATCGAACCCATCGTTCTACAATTCCTAGACCGGCAAGGGAACTTGCTGTTCCAACAGGACAATGCACATCCGCATGTATACCGTGCCACCCAACGTGCTCTAGAAGGTGTAAGTCAACTACCCTGGCCAGCAAGATCTCCGGATCTGTCCCCCATTGAGCATGTTTGGGACTGGATGAAGCGTCGTCTCACGCGGTCTGCACGTCCAGCACGAACGCTGGTCCAACTGAGGCGCCAGGTGGAAATGGCATGGCAAGCCGTTCCACAGGACTACATCCAGCATCTCTACGATCGTGTCCATGGGAGAATAGCAGCCTGCATTGCTGCGAAAGGTGGATATACACTGTACTAGTGCCGACATTGTGCATGCTCTGTTGTCTGTGTCTATGTGCCTGTGGTTCTGTCAGTGTGATCATGTGATGTATCTGACCCCAGGAATGTGTCAATAATGTTTCCCCTTCCTGGGACAATGAATTCACGGTGTTCTTATTTCAATTTCCAGGAGTGTAGATCTTACAGTTTTATTAGTCTGCAATGCAGATCACCGTTTCACGTTAGGTAACAAGCCTGAAACACAGCAGACAGTCCAACTGAGGAAAAGAGCGTGCCATCACGTATCGGTAGCTTCCTATAGCGTATTAAGTTTGCAAACGGAATTCCAAGTTCCCTCCAGTGCTGATAGCATTCGTGCGGGATAAGATGGACCCAATGGATCATGCCCGCTGAGCCACGCGCCAGTGGTTCCGTACATCGAGAGCCTTCTGCTGCCGCAATATGGGACAGCCAGTAGCAGCTGCTTGGTCCACTTGGTTTGTGCTCACTTCACAGAGCCTCATCACTGTTGGCGTTGTAGTAGCTGGATTCTGTTCTTATTGAATCATTTGTAAGAAGTTTTCGCACATTTGGAAAAAATAATTCGTCTATTGGCTGTGTTAGTTGTTCACTAACTATTTTCTGTTCAGCCTTCCTAAGGCGACAGTTGCCGCACGACTCCGTAGTTCACCTCTCCTTACAACACCCTCTGTGGCATTGTAACGAGAAGGAAGTGCTTCTCTGGGCTGTATCACTAACCTGGTGTCTTTCTGCTTAGGTAAGTCCGTCGTAGCACAGAAGTAGCTCTGAGTTGCCAGGTTCCATGTAGGTGGTGATTTTGCTGAAGTGGAGTGTTTAGGGATGACAGTTGTTAATTCTCAATAACATTTGTACCATACTTGTTTTAATACGTAAATTCCTTCGTCACACACTTAACAGAATCAGCATTTGCAATATGGCGGCTCTAGACTACGCCGTTATATTCTACCCTTTACACACGTTAACACCGTTCTCTGTCTTTACATAATGATAGACACTTATAACTAATAACTTCACTTTATATCTTGTTTAACATTTGAAATATGTGCCGGCCCTGTGGCCGAGCGGTTCTAGGCACTACAGTCTGGAACTGCGCTACCGCTACGGTCGCAGGTTCGAATCCTGCCTCGGGCATGGATGTGTGTGATGTCCTTAGGTTAGTTAGGTTTAAGAAGTTCCAAATTCTAGGTGATTGATGACCTCAGACGTTAGGTTCCATAGTGCTTAGAAAAATTTGAACCATTTTGAAATACGCTCTAGCGACCGTTCTTTTCAGCCGCCTCGGTTACTCGACCGTGGCTCCTCGCGACCGACTCGCCCTGTCTTCCCGAAGGACAAGAGAGTCAAGCCACCTTTCTCTCTCAGCCAATAAGGACACTTCTCTAGTTTCCCACACACACACACACACACACACACACACACACACTGGATATATTTCGTAAACCACATCAAATACTGACGAATCGATTCCACAGACCGAACCTGAGAAGAGGGGCTAGTGTAATTGGTTAATACAAACCATAAAATAATGCACGGAATTTAACACCAACCACAAACCTACGTTTTTTTTAAATGGAACCCCGTTAGTTTTGTTAGAACATCTTAACATATAAAAAACACGTAATCAGTGCCGTTTGTTGCATTGTAAAATGTTAATTACATCCGGAGATATTGTGACCAAAAGTTGACGCTTGAGTACCACTCCTCCACTGTTCGATCGCGTGTATCGGATGTACCTAAGGTACAGAAGAGACTGGAACAGCACATTACGTCCACATGCTAACACCTTTTTATTGGTCTTTTTCAGTGACGCACATGTAAATTACCATGAGGGGTGAGGTACACGTACACACGTGGTTTCCGTTTTCAATTACGGAGTGGAATAGAGTGTGTCCCGACATGTCAGGCCAATAGATGTTCAATGTGGTGGCCATTATTTGCCGCACACAATTGCAATCTCTGGCGTAATGAATGTCGTACACGCCGCAGTACATCTGGTGTAATGTCGCCGCAGGCTACCACAATACGTTGTTTCATATCCTCTGGGGTTGTAGACACATCACGGTACACATTCTCCTTTAACGTACCCCACAGAAAGAAGTCCACAGGTGTAAGATCAGGAGAACGGGCTGGCCAATTTATGCGTCCTCCACGTCCACGTCCTATGAAACGCCCGAAGAACATCCTGTCAAGCCTCAGCCTAGTGCTAATTGCGGAATGTGCAGGTGCACCATCATGCTGATACTACATACGTCGACGCGTTTCCAGTGTGACATTTTCGAGCATCGTTGGCAGATCATTCTGTAGAAACGCGATGTATGATGCAGCTGTTTGGGCCCCTGCAATGAAGTGAGGACCAATGGGGTGGTCGCCAATGATTCCGCACCATACATTTACAGTCCACGGTCGCTGTCTTTCTACCTGTCTGAGCCAGCGAGGATTGTCCACGGACCAGTAATGCATGTTCCGTAGATACACTGCCCGGTGGTTTGTGAAATCCGCTTCATCGGTAAACAGGTAGAACTGCAATGCATTCTCTGTTAATGCCCACTGACAGAATTGCACTCGATGATTAAAGTCATCACCATGTAATTGCTGGTGTAGCGACACATGAAACGGGTGAAAGCGGTGACGATGCAGTGTGCGCATGACACTACTTTGACTCAGTCCACCGGCTCTCGCAATGTCCCGTGTACGCATGTGTGGGTTCATGGCAACAGCAGCTAACACACCAACTGCACCCGCTTCTCCTCTGACTGGCCTGTTACGGACCCGTTTGTGTGCTACGACCATACCAGTTGCATCCAGTTGGCGGTAGATGTTTTGCAATGTGCGTCACGTTGGATGCTCTCAGTCCGGGTACCGTTCTGCATACACCCTGCAGGCTTCAGCTGCATTTCGTCGATACACGCCATAGATGAGTATCATCTCCGCCTCTTCAGAGTTCGAATACACCATGGTCTCAGTTCCTACAACACTACACTGTCACAGACGTCTGGTAGCACGGTGCACTACAGTTGGTCTGCGTGCGGAGACGAATGCAGAATAACAATAGCAGCAAGCGCTACATGCGGACACTGCGACAGCTAGACTAAACCAGAACAGTGCACTACAGCCACACTAGTAAACACGGTCGTCATCATAAACATGTCCCTGCAGATGCTGCTCGCCAACCTTGGCCCGTGTTTGTTACAACACGCACTGAACGTCGGAGGTTTCAGGCGTCAAATTTAGGTTACAATATCTCCGGATGTAATCAACATATTATAATGCAACAAATGGCACTGATTACGTATTTGTTTATATGTTCAGATGTGGTAACAAAACTAACGTGGTTCCATTTTTTAAAAAAATGTAGGTTTCTGTTAAAAAACATACTTCCGTGCATTTTTGTATGGTTTGTATTAAACATTTACACTAGCCCCTCTCCTCACGTTCGGTCTGTGGAATCGGTTCGTCAGTATTTGATATGGTTTACGAAATATATCCAGCGGTAATGTTAGGTTACTCACCCTGTATATATATCCAAACATTCGCCGATGGGCGTTCAGATTGCTGTTACTAGGCGGATCTGACGTCACGTTTGCGGATATTGTGAAGGAAGTTTGTCTCGGAACACTGTCTCAGATTGTAAGATCCTACTGCCAGATAGTCGGATCTTGTCGCTACTAAGGTTGCACAACATTGCCTCCTATGATTTCATCAGTAATGCTCTTGCTGACGCTTAATTCATAAATGAACATGTAGCCTGACTGCTACTGAGCACTCCCAATCGGATAAATGCGTGTAATACTTGGGGGAATGCTTATTTGCAATGCATCCTTACGTTTGTGTACGAAGTCGTTCACGACGAAATGAAATAAAATGAATGTTAATTAGGAGACCTGCAACCCTGCTACGGATTTCTACGCACAAGAAAACAACGATCCGCAGAGTCTTCAGGAACTACGGTTGCGAAATGTTTTCCAGAGTTCCCCATTTAAGTTTTGGGAGTGCCCTCGTAAGTCTGCAACGATAGCGTTGCAGCCAGAGGCTGTGCTAGTGCCTAGGGATGCGTAAGCAATACGGCGCCGGCAGAGACCGCAGAAAGGGGCCTAATGGGACGCGGCCCAGCTGAAGAGCCTCATTAGGGCAGCCATCAGGCTGACCGGAGCGGCGCGGAGGGCTGCGTGCTCGCGCCGGGGCATCGGCCACAGTCGCGCGCATCCATCTCCGCGGTTGGCGTGCCGACTCTGGAACACTGAATGCCGCCGCCGCCGCCGCCACCGCTGCCGTCTCCGCAGCCGGAGCACCCTCTGGCCTACAGAGCGGCACCGTCCCTGGTGCCGCCTGCCTCAGCGCAATGTTATTAACCGCGGAGAGTAATTTGCAGGCCGAGGGTGGCGGGCTTCAGATGTTGCCGCGAAATCAGAGCCTGCTTCAGCGCAAGTGCAGGAAACATGTTTTGTTTCATGGATAGTGCAGTAGGGACAGCCCTGCCTAATTGTTATGCATATCGCAGGAGTACAATATTTTGGCGAGAGTGCATTCGAGAAAATGGAAGCAACATCGAACACAAATAGACGCACATTCATTACGGTTGTCGATATGGATAAAGCGTTCGACAGTGTCAAACGGTGCCAGATGTTACAAATTCTGAGGAAACTAGGCGTAAGCTATGGGGAAAGACAAGTAATTTACTGACCCATAAAATTTCGGGCGTGCAGTCGCATAAATTTGATTTCTTCTTGTAATATTTCGGCTGAATACCGTCCAGCCGGCTCACTCTGAAGATGGCAGGACCGTATTCAGCCGAAATATTACAAGAAGAAGTCAGATTTATGAGGCTGCTCGCCCGAAATTTTATGGGTCAGTATTTGCCCTGTGAAAACATGAACGAGCGCAACAAGTAAATTACTATGTGTAGAAGAACCAAGAGGGAACGACAGCACTGGAAGAAGAAGGTTGAAAAATCAGCCAACCAGTTGCAAACAAACTTTTACTAGCCCTTCATCTAGGTTTCGATATTTGTAACAATATCTTCTTCAGAAGTAGTGGGCATTCTTACATCATAGTGGGTCTCGTGGCATCACATGAGGATACATTGAGATTAAACGAAGGCGAGCGGCTCTGACAAGCCGGTCGGCTTCGTCTAATCTAATGTACCATCATCTGATGTAAAGAGCCCCACTACTTCTGAAGATGATATTTTTACATAAATCGAAACCTAGGTCAAGAGGTAATAAACCTTTGTTTGCAACCGATTGGCTGATTTTTCAGCCTTCTTCTGATTTACACAGTTACTGGTCTGCAGCCGCGTTTGAGATTTTGAAACACTCGAAAGCCAAGAACGAAGTGCTCAGATTAGAGACGGTGCAGGTCGGTGATGTAGCCATTCGCCCCTACTGTTCAATCTATCCATCAAAGAACAATGAGGGAAGGCGAGGGAAGGCGAGCCAAAGGTTGCGTTTCATTGGCAGGACACTTAGAAGATGCAACAAGTCCACTAAAGAGACAGCTTACACTACACTCGTTCGTCCTCTGTTAGAATATTGCTGCGCGGTGTGGGATCCTTACCAGGTGGGATTAACGGAGGACATCGAGAGGGTGCAAAGAAGGGCAGCTCGTTTTGTATTATCGCGTTATAGGGGAGAGAGTGTGGCAGATATGATACACGAGTTGGGATGGAAGTCATTACAGCATAGACGTTTTTCGTCGCGGCGAGACCTTTTTACGAAATTTCAGTCACCAACTTTCTCTTCCGAATGCGAAAATATTTTGTTGAGCCCAACCTACATAGGTAGGAATGATCATCAAAATAAAATAAGAGAAATCAGAGCTCGAACAGAAAGGTTTAGGTGTTCGTTTTTCCCGCTCGCTGTTCGGGAGTGGAATAGTAGAGAGATAGTATGATTGTGGTTCGATGAACCCTCTGCCAAGCACTTAAATGTGAATTGCAGAGTAGTCATGTAGATGTAGATGTAGATGTAAAAGGAAGGTTGAAGAGTAGGATTAAAATTCAGGGTGAAAGGATATTAGTGATGAGATTCGCTGGTGAGAATGCTATCCGTAGTGAAAGTGAACAAGAATTACAGGATGTGATCAGTCCGGAAACGCGCTGCTGCTACAGTCGCAGGTTCGAATTCTGCCTCGGGCATGGATGCGTGTGATGTCCTTAGTTTAGTTAGATTTAATTTGTTCTAAGTCTAGGGAACTGATGACCTCAGATGTTAAGTTCCATAGTGCTTACAGCTATTTGAACCATTTTACAGGATGTGATGAATGGAACAAAGAATCTACTGAGCACATCGTATGGGTTAAGAGCAAATCGAAGAAAGACAAAAGTAATGAGAAGCAGCTGAAATGTGAACAGCGAGAAACTTAACATCAGAGTTGGTGATCACAAAATAGTTGAAGTTAAGGAATTCTGCTACCTAGGGAGCAAAATAATCAACGATGAGCGGAGCTAGGAGGACATCAAAAGCAGACTAGTACTGGCGAAAAGGGCATTCCTGTCCAAGAGATGTCTACTGGTATCAAACGCAGGTCTTAATTTGAGGGACGAACTTCTGAGAATCCACGTTTGGAGGAAAGCATTGTATGGTAGTGACGCTTGGGCTGTGGGAAAATTGGAACAGAAGTGTTTGAGATCTGGAGCCACAGAAGAATGTTGAAAATTAGAAGGACTGATGTGTCAAGGATTGAGGAGGTTCTCCGCTGAATCAGCGTGGAAAGGAATACATGGAAGTGACAGGATGATAAGATATGTGTGATGACATCATAGAATAACTTGCTTGGTACTAGACGGAGCTGTAGATGGTAAAAACTGTAGTGGAAGACAGGGATTAGAATACGTCCAGAAAATAATTGAGGGCATAGTTTGGAATTGTTATTCTAAGATGAAAAGGCGGGCGCAGGTGGGTGGGTCAAACCGCTCAGAAGACTTATAGAAAAAGATATTATTACGATTTATTGTGGAAGACCCAATGACCGAAGAGAAACAATATTAACTGCATTATGCTTTCTGTAATCCTGGACAATGGTAATAAATTACAGAAATATTTGCAAATATTTTGCATCTTTCGTAATGAATGCCACGACTGACTTAATGTGAATAAGTGTCAGAAAATCAACTAAGGGAAAGCAACGGTGATGGACTGTAGTCGAAATAAATCAGGTGACGCTGATGAATTTCACTGGGCAGACAAGGTATGAAATCACCAAATACACAACATATCATCATGCCTAATACGGTGTAGGAAAACCGTACCCATTAAAATCGACTTCCACACCTCACTAAATGACTAAATACAGGTTATGTACGGTTCAATAGGAACCTCATACCGTCTATCCAACAAATAGTAGGAAGTTCATGTAACAACGATGAAGGTGGATAGCTATCATGCACGCTTCTCTCCAAAGTAGGTCAGCCAGGCTGAAATATATAGAGATCATGTGACTCTAGAGACGAGGACATGTGCGACACTTCATACTCGTGCTAACGAAGCCAGTCCTGGACGTTGAGAGCTGCGTAAATAGGGTCGCTGTCTTCTTCAAACACATCATTATTGGGGAATAAACATTGTACCATGGGATGGACTTGATCATCCAAAATGGTCACATAATATGTGGCGATATTGCGACCGTGGCTGCCCAAATCATCACTGAACCCTCCACCATGTTTCATTCCTGTGATGTAAACTCGGCCAGAAGATGGAAACAATGTGAACCAAGACCCATCCGACCAAGTTACTTTCTTCTGTTGCTCAATAGGCCAGGTTTTCTGGCTTCGGCACCACGTTTTCCTGTTTTGGGCATTTGCGCCCCCGTCACTGGCGAGTGGTTTTCAAATTCCGTCTCACCCTGTAATTCCTCTTCCTGGAGCCCCTTTTTGTTGTTTTAAAGTTGACCGGATTCGCAAGGATGACATTTATTTGTGCAAGTACAATGGCAGCGGTTGTCCACTACTTTTGGTTACAGGTCTCTTCAATGACCTTCCACCATTAATACTTCACACTCGCTTTCGTCCACTTTGTGACTTAATGGATACAGTTATTCCAATCTTGCTGTACGCCGTGTTAGTCTCCAATACGGTGCCTCCTGAAACGCTAGACACTTAGGCTACCTTGGTTATGAAAGCAGCCACCATAGAAGCACTAACAGTTTGCCCACGTTCGAATTCTCATAACTTCGAGACAATGCTCTCCCAACTACACAGAATACTTTTCTGACCGCGAATGACTGTTGCAACGTGTCCAGAACACCGCAAATGTGCCGTTCATAGTCAAATAAAACAGCACAGCCCACAGGCTGGGCTAGATTCTGCATTTATGTTCAAGAATGCATTTCTCGTGGTGTTCCCATATTTTTGGCCAATTCCTTTTCCAACACATGTGAGACTGGCTCTAATCTATCTTCCAACCACAGTTACACAACGACGCCTTGTGAGTGTTTTAGGAATTTGGTGTTGAACCTACAGCCTTCAAGATGGGAAGATACCATCTTACGTTTGCAGAGTTCAGAAGAGTGCAGCACTAACAGAAATTAGTGTAGGGGTTCAGGAGTAACTGTATGTTTGAAACAATGAAAATCTTAACTTTTCATTGTTTGGCTTTATTTTTATTCTAAGTACGACTTCATAACAAAGCAATGTTAGCAAAATTATGAAGAGTATGGTAATATATTGGAACTGGGTGCTAACAACTGTGAAGCGAAATTCCTATCTATAATAAGGTTCTTTAACGGTAAATTGATTGATGACCATATCTTGGGATCGATAAAATACAAAACCAAATTAAATACAGTTGCAGCCAGAGAAATCAGTTACGCTGAAAATTCAAATTAAAAATACCAAAAATAGAATACGGGTTGGTAAAGAGCAACCAAAAAGAAGTACACAGTTAAAACAATTCATAGCTCTACAGTGGCTCATCAATCCTTTTCGTTAGATGGGACGTTTCGCATTTCTGCTTCAATTAAGCCCAGCGATCATCAATATGTTTAACTACAGGTCATGGTTGAATGCACGAAAATTAGGAGAGATGGAGACGACCACAGTTCCGAGTGTCAATTGACTATCACTTGCTGATGTGGTGCTAGCATGTGTGATTACCTAACGTCGGCGGCGGCGATGCGGCGGTCAGCGCGAGTTGTGAATCTGAGAATCTATTCTAAATCTATCTCGACTGTTAAATACCAGTCTGAAACATTTTATAAGTCTTCGGTGAAGCCGAGACTCCGATCTATTGCCTAGCTAACTGGCTGGAATAACGCGTACGTCGTTGTGCTCATATTGTCCGCAAGCGCTGTCAGTGCTCACAAGGGAACCTCCCCATCGCACCCCCCTCAGATTTAGTTATAAGTTGGCACAGTGGATAGGCCTTGAAAAACTGAACACAGATTAACTGACAAAACAGGAAGAAGTTGTGTGGCACTATGAAAAAATTAAGCAAAATATACAAACTGAGTAGTCCATGCGCAAGATAGGCAACATCAAGGATGGTGTGAGTTCAGGAGCGCCGTGATCCTGTGGTTAGCGTGAGCCGCTGCGGCACGAGAGGTCCTTCGTTCAAGTGTTCCCTCGAGTGATGAGTTTACTTTCTTTATTTTCGCAAAGTTATGATCTGTCCGTTCGTTCATTGACGTCTGTGTTCACTATAATAAGTTTAGTGTCTGTGTTTTGCGATCGCACCGCAAAACCGTGCGATTAGTAGACGAAAGGACGCGCCTCTCCAATGGGAACCGAAAACATTTGATCGCAAGGTCATAGGTCAACCGATTCCTCCACAGGAAAACACGTCTTATATATTCTATACGACACCGGTGATGGCATGTGCGTCATATGACAGGAATATGTTGTCGACCCGCCTAACTTGTACACTTGACGAATGGGTAAAAAGATTCTTCTACACCCAAAAAAGTGATGAAAACATAAGAGTTTGTGACATAAACTGAAAATAATAAATTAAACTTTTCAGTCGACGGAAGTCTTGAACCAAGGACCTCACGCTAACCAAGGGACCACGGCGCTCCTAACCTCTTAGTATCCTTCATGTTGCCTATGTTGCGCATAGACTACTTAGTTTGTATATTTTGCACAAGATAAAACTATTTGGTATATGACTGCTGCTCGACTGACATCGGTTGGCATCACACCCAGAGTGTACGAAATTGTTTTATCTTGTGACTTCGATTTTACATATCTTATGAAAAAGAAGTACCAGGAGAGCAGTTGTTTCTTAATTATTCTGACAATGATTTTATATCAAATGGTCTGCATCATGTATCGCTATATTCAAATAGTTTATAAGGGTTAATCTACATTCAGATCCGATGATGGCACCTTTAGTGTGTTGAAACCGGTTATCCAATAAGCAGTATTTAAGCGATTTTGGCTTTTATATTATTTCTACTCAATCTTCATTGATGATCGTAGTCAAGACAAGCCAGGACATAGACGCGCAAGGCAAATACTCTGGGAAAATCGAAAAAATAACACATAAAACTAGTAAAGCAGTTAGTGTCCTGGCGGCAAAATCCATCTTACTTTATGGCAAAATGAACTAGTAACACGTAGAAGAACCAAATTACAAATGAAGAGCAAAATTTTGTATCGTAACCGTTGTACGATGTCAGAGTGACTGCTAGACGGGCCTGAATTAAAATACTTGTTTACGAGGCGTCGGCTTTTGGCAGAAATCCAGAACGTTTGGCCGCGGTGTGAGATTCGTATAACGAGGTAAATACAGTGTCACCGGGGTTGCAACGCTGTTATATAAGCAAGATAATTGCGGGGGCGTTCGCTAGGGGCGCTGTTCCCTTTCTGCTGATGCTCCGCGACCGCGGGTTTACGGTCAGCAGACCATTGTCAGCGCTTTCTGGCGCCAGCCGTTCGCACGCAGGACACACGGGACACTGGCAATAAGCCTGCAGAGGAGAGGGCGTCATTAAAAGTTGCTGTTCCGTGCTCCGGCCGAGATTTCCCGTCCGCTGGAGCAGACACACTGCTTACACAAAGCACATACTGTGTGACAGATCTAAGAGACATCCAGGGCGTAAAAAACTTGGGGGATTTATTTTTGAAGTGAAAACATTACAGAACGTCCACACGAAGGGGGAACCGAAAATCCTTCGTTAGGAAGGTATAAAATGATTTATTTTTCATGGCGTAAAAATGATTATCCACACACTTGTATGAATGAAATAATTTATTATTTGCGCAAAAACGATACAGTTACCAAACACAATTACATTTACAAAAACTGCTCCATGCAGCCACTCCCTGCTTCCAGGCATCTCCTGAGCTAATTTTCCATACTTGCCGTACGTTGTGGAAAATTGCTGGTGTTTTCCGTATTTGGGCAAATCCATTTTGGACAACCTTCTTCTAAATATTAATAATAGTACGGGTGTTGCATACATCGTCCTCAACGGAAAAACTCATTGGGTTCAAATCTAGCGATCGGGTCGGCCATCCAACGGATTCCTTCTTGAGCAACACACCTGATCGGAAACTGGTCTTCGAGATATTGGCAAACTATTTGTTTAAGGTGGGGTGGAGCAGCATCGTCCAGAAACCAAATCCGTTGGATACGTCTAGAGGTGCGCCATCAAGTAAATGAGTCAACTCTTGTTTGAGAAACTGTAGATAGTTTTTTCCAGTAAGAGTTTACGGAAAGAAGAGCTGACCAATGAGAATCATGAATCAGTCTGACCCACACGTTGAGGTTGAACCTATGTTGACATCTGTCTTGCCACGCATCTCGTGGGTGGTCATAAGACCCGTGATCATGATGACTGAACATCCAGCACATGGAAAACCAGCTCATAAGTCAATAAGGTACATGAAAGGAGTTGGAGAAACACAGCACGCTGTCCTAAAATGCATTGCCAGAAGCTTCGCTGGATGTCTGTCTCATTTCCTCCTTGCACCCGCTGAAGTACAGAAGAGTGTCATGCTGAATGTTGCATTTCGTCTGATACCTTGCCTTCTCGCAATCCTCCATGGAGGAATTCATCCACAGTATGAATAACCCATGGTCTCCCTCGGTCTGCAACTCTATTCTCAAACGAGCCTCTCTCAAGCGTCAACGGTGTCATTCAAATGTTCTTGCACATGGTAATTGCCTCCCAGGATAGAGTACAGCGTACAGTTCAGGTGATGCGTCCGCATTCCCGTCTGCTAGGCCCTACATGCAGTTGTAGCACACATCCACTATTTCAGACAGTGAATACATCGTTGTAATGTGTTGTAATGGAAGTTCTTCTGAAACAGAACAAAACAAAAACAATGCGATGAGCAACTGTATTCAAGAATGTGTACATTATTAGACGACAATATTATCGCCCCCGTTGTGTGGGTGTTTTGATCGGCTAATCTGTGTCAGCTGGTGATCGGGAATGTGAGGTGATAAGAGGACGGTACAGATAGAGTTATGGAATGAATACTGTACTAATCTTGGGTGATTATAACTCTGAAGTTTATGGTCCCTCAAACCATGTCAGTTTAGATATCACTGAAATCGTCGTGTGCTGCGTATTCATGTGCACTTTCCAGACCAAGACTGATTATTATGTTTTTTGTGTGTTCAACCTTCTGATTGAAGGTTTGAGGGACTTCGACTGTTAACTTAAGTAATAAAATGGAACACCCCCAGCCGGCCTTTATTACATGGCTACCAGTTTCGGCGACTTAATCCACCATCTTCAGGCTCTTCTCAACATTCATGGTGGTGTGTGATTGTTCTATATCGTGTCTCCCTACCACTTTCGCTCAACGACGCTCTGAGCGTGTTTTTTAGGGAATTAACTAGTTTGAACCTGGGACCTGTTGCTGGTAAGGAGACGCCAGACCACACATGACATGTAGAATTCAGAAGAGTTCAGTGAGACTAGCGATGATATAACCAAATACTAAATGATCTCAGCGTCAGCTCCACTGCACTCCCTGTAAAAGAATCTTAATTCTAACTAAATATAGTGGAAAGGGTTCAAGGCTTTCCTATTTTTAGTTAGCTGGTAAAATAACGTCGAAAAAGCAGTTAAGTTTACCATTGGAAATTTATTCTAATCACAAAACATCGTTTATAAATTGCACTATTGATAAAAGGAAATGTTTTAATACAGGATGGTAAAAACCAACTGCGTTCAACAAAAATGTGAACGAATATTCCCTGAATGGGTTTCCAAGTTCTACAATCGATCGAAGGATGACCTATGCCATATCACATCTATAATCTAGGTTTAAATTAAGTTTCACAAAAGAGAAAACTATCAAAATGGTCTACAGTGACCCTCAATTATCTTTAATTACTTATCTAACCTGTCGTAAATTACAGTGGCTGATGTGGCTTCTCAATAACTATAAAATAGAAAAATCATCGCGTTACAGATCTTTACTTCAAGTGGCAAATGTGAACACCATGAGTTTTAATTAACGATCGACACTAGTATTAAGCAAAAAGGGGGTGTAACAGATGAGACTTCTGCAGTTCTGAGTGAAGCCTTATGCGCTCAAAAATGCGGCATCGCGTGCGTTCATTACCTTGTCGGTGTTTAAGCGGCGTCAGGACGGCAGCGGCCGGCGCAGCAGCCATCCAGCTCGCCGTCTCGGAACCAACTCTCCTAACTTCTCCTTACTACAATTTACCGAAGTTACTTTAAAAAAACTATCTGGCTATGTTTTCATCTGACCAATCAGGGTCTCAATGTTAACCTTAAGCTCCGCCTACAAAAATTCTGTCTATCCAATGAGAAACGTTATACTTTTCGTGGTGGGGCAATGTTTTTTAAAGTTTGCAACGTAACAGAGACGCTAAAAAGTCTCACGCTAAAACCTGCAGCTGGTGTGGTCCTTTTAGCGTTATCGTGAGATCTATACTGGAGGGCTCTATCTTTTAACATGGGCTAGAGGATTGTCCTAATGTAACAGACACGCGAAAAAGTCTCACGCTAAAACTTGCGGGTGGTAGTGGCCCTTTTTGTGTTATCGTAAGACCTATACTGCTTTTCTGGAGGGCTCTAGCTTTTAACATGGGCTGGGGGTTGTCCTTGACGTACCTGAGACGCGAAACAGTCTAACGCTAAAACGTGCGCGTTGTGTAGTCGTACAGGTAGGCTCGCGGCGTGGGTGCCCAGCCCCTCCCTTATCGTAGGGCCTTCTAGCTTAACACGGTTCTGCTCTCGGCTTCTGTCCTCGTTTCTCCCCTCGGAACTGCGTCTGCCTCACGGTGGGAAGGTAGGGAAGGTACGACATGCATTTAGGCATTCTTGTGTTAGTCTGTGGTATTCCATTTGCTCACTCGTTACTCGTATTACTTTGGTTAATTTAATGTCACGATTTATTCGGAGCTATGTGACATACTAGTAGATTTGCTTATTATGTCAGGGTTTTCATGGAAGGTGTTGGATTTTCCTGACACCTTACACTCTAACTGACGATGAGGGGGTTAACGCCAATCGTATACACGATTCCATCAGTGGACAACATCTATGGACTGGTTTCTGCAGACTATAACAACCGCATTTGAGTCTCCTACCAACAAGTACCAATCACAGTTGGTAGTTGATGGTTAGGGACACAACGTCATTGCTACACTCGACGGAAACCAATTCATAGATGTTGGGCACTAATGGAATCCTGTATACGGTTGGCGTTAAGCCCCTCAGACTCAACTAAGGCGTGAAGATGGAGGTCTGAATCGCCGATACTGGTTGCCATATAATAAATAACATTGGAAGTTTGACTTTTATTTTCTCTGTTGATTCTTCCATTAACCCATATCTACTCCAATATTCGTTTTTGGATTATTTTACACGTTTAAAAACTTTAAATCAATCGTAGAGGTAATCTTGGATAAAGAATGGTTGGTTATCTCTTTTACCTAAGTTAAATTAATGTAAAAACTTTCTTTTCGGCAATTTTTGCTTCACTGTAGTCCTGATTAGCTATTATAAGTTTCAAATCATTTTTTAGTGGTGGGAGCCTCAGAACAGTACAGGGTTTTTCAGAAGTGAAAAGATATTCAGCGACATGACAGGAACGATCATTCGAAACAAAAAAGTAAAATAAACTTGGGCTGTAAAATGCATACTTTAAGAGCTATGAGCAGTTCTTGATCTTCAATATTGTGTAACAACTCTTTTCTGCTGTAAGCTGCTGGCTTTCCATATTTTGGGAAGTGATGGTATGGCCAAAAACCAGAAAAAATGTCCAGTAAATATGTGCTCTAAAATGCATACCTTAGGAACTTTGAGCATTTGTTCATCTTCGCTATTTTCAAATACAACTTTTCTAATCAACAAGTTATTTTGAAAGTCAACTCTTCTAATGAACAAGTGCTCGTAACTTTTAAGATACGCATTTTGGACCACATGTTTACTGGCCATTTTTTCTTGTTTTGGTCTATTCTACCATTTCCCAAAATATGTAAAGTAAAGAGCTTACAGTAGAAGAGATTTGTTTCAATGTAACGAAGATCAAGAATTGCTCTTAAGGTTACCGCGTAATTCCGGCAACTGCCACGAAATGCCAAGTGCAATAATATTGTGGTTCGGCAGGAAACATGCAGATCTGAGGTTAATTACACAACCAGGAGTCGCTAAGAAAGATTTTCGCACGCATGTTCGTATGAAAGTTTTGCAATGTTTGGATGTGAAGAATAAATCTCTAAAGATTCTGTAACATGTTTTATACACCCTGTGTTCTTGTAATTAGGAATCCTTAATTTACTTGAATTTCGTAAAACTATCACTACTCCTAATGAAAGTGAAACAAGTATCCACATCAAAGGATACACTGATGAGCCAATATATTATGACCACTTGCTTAATGGCTTGTTTGTCCGTTTTTAGAAAGAAATACATAACTGATTCTGCGTATCAGAGAATTATTATTTGAATTTCATAGAACTATCACTATTCGTAACGAAAGTAAACAAGTATCTACGCTACGTATACACCGCTGAGCCAAAATATTGTGACGACCTTGTTAACAGATTGTTTGTCCGTCTTTGGAAAGGAATAAATCACTGATTCTGTCTATCAGGGATCGGAAAGTTTCTCCGTAGCTTTGTGGAGATATGTGGCTAAGCAAAGGTCATGCTGATTGCCGTACGCGGTGATGGCGCCCGATAGCGACATAGATGGGTTCCAAAGGACTTACGTCAGACGATACTGGTCGCCGAGAAATCAACGTGAGTCCGTTACAATGCTGTTCAAACCACTGTAGCACGGTTCTGACAATTATGCCGCTGAAAGACGGCATCGCCGTTGGGAAAGACATCAAGCATGAAGGGATGCAGGTGGTTCGAAGCCGTCAGCGTGTTCCATGAAAGCGTTATGTCTCCCGCAGGATAATACTGCTCACACCAGCCTTTGTCAGCGGCGTGCCGCACGTTCCGAGCGGCCATTCATTTCGATGATGACATTTGTGGAGACGACCATCTATCTAGTGTAGCAGAAATGTGATTCACTCTAAGAGCCGACACTTTTCAATTGACCGACGGCCGAATCCTGATGGTTCCATGACGCCCTATAAACGTAATTGACGATGTCTTTGGGTCAACACGTGAACATGTAAGGGTGGTCTGCTGCGGATCTCCATGTTCACCAATGTACGATGAACGGAGTGCTCCGAAACACTCCTGTGTGCACCAGTACTGTGCTCTTTCGGCATAGATGCCCCATATCACCATGTATGCTACTTTACAGAGCGGACAAGCCTCTCCGAACCCACGCTCTAAGAAGAGCAGTGGACGTCCTAGTGGTACTTTCACTGTCCTTCCACCTCTTTCCGTAATTCTCACGACAGTAGCACGTTGTTTTCGAGAAACTCGTTCACAGGTTCTGCATAATAACAATCCGCCGTTTTTGAAAATCGCTTATCGCAATGGATTTCCCCATTTGCAGTCCATATCTTCACTGGTATGACCCTGCGTCCGTGCCTGTTTCGCTTACATAGTTTTGATACTGCTTCAATTGCCGGTAACGCCACCAGGCGGCATCCAGCGTCGTGGTGGGCAGTGGTCATAATGTTCTGGCTTATCGTATGTACTCCACAGGTTAACATACTGCGCGCGTAGGAGTGTATCGTCAATAACGATTGTCTGCCCCACTCCAGTCCCGTATGATGAACGTATGGCTATCCATACACCACTATGATCGTCCTCATCATTTCCTCACGATCCTAACGTCTTATACTGATGGTGACAACAGCGTTGTCGAATAATCTTCTTCGAATGCTGGTTATTTAAGAACTGTCCATGAACCATGTACAGAACATGAAATATACACGCGTCTGCGGCAACGGTCAAAATCGGCAGTAGCAGAGCACTGTATTTCATTGGGACATTCAATGGAATACAATGGAACAAAAATTTTAGCTCCGGTTTCCGGATTTTGGGATTCCGTAATCAAGGAATCAGTGGAAATACGTCTTGCCGATAATCTTATAAATCGTGACAACTGGATAAAAATTGGAATCCTGTTATTAAAATTATACAATCACAGCGGAATAGACAGCGTCATTCAATACTCAATGACTAAATGATCTTTTACTTTCACCACCGAGGGCAGCACGTACAACTCGGCTATGCCGCGCATGTCAACACGTGACGCATGCGCTGTAGGATGCCAGTACATTTCGCATGCGCGAGATTCGGCATAAATACCGCAACTGCACCTTGGCTCGTCAGTAGTTGTGTACTCACCTGATGATGGCCGGACGTCTCTGGGCCGAAATATCGTGGCAGAATGTCGATGGGATCCGGCTGAATACCCGAAATTATTAGAAGAACAAATACGCCGGGAAAATTTCAGAAGTTACATGCAGGAAAACTTCCAAGAAGAAATAACATCTACATCCACACACTTCGAGAGAGTTCTTTTATCAAACATATGTTTATGATTCTTTCCATTCCAGTCATGAATGGCGTGTTGGAAGAGTGACTGCTTGTAAATTTCAGTGAGGTGAAATATTTGCTTAGTTTTATATCAACCATATCTACACGATTGGAGGGTTCTGAAGATATTTTCATTTTATTTTATTTATTTATTTATTTATTTTTGCTTTTCGTCCTGAAACATGGTTCTTGACGTATATAAGCAGGGTCTCCAAAGACGTATGTCACCTTTCTGCTTATTGTCTAGAAGGTGCTTTTCAGCTACTTCTTTGTGCTACTACGAATCCCATTATTTATTTCTCTTTAATTTACACCTCTGAAAAACATCTCAAGTGTTCTTGCCTTGTCATCAGGTGTTTCTGGTATAGAAATGGCAACGAAAGTGCTGTATCCTGGGACTCAGGCCTACTGCAGTACGTTTGTCGGTTGAATTAACTGGCAGACGCCAGAAGTATGAAAATAAAATACTTGTAGTCGCATTTGAGGAAGACTCCATACAGACAGTTGGCCGCAACTGGCGGCATTATTTTTCATACGGCAATCGTATCCACGAGTGAACAGGACACATATTCTTCCACTCTGCAAGTCGTTAAGACGCCGAACTACTCTAAGCCAACAGGTCCAATTACAGAGCCAGTGCAATATTAGTCGCAGGCTACCCACAGTGAAGTCAGACTGCAGAGCCAATGCAGGGCCAACTGTGGAGTTACAAAGCGCATCAGCCAGTATCACCAATTTCAGTGAGTGGCCAAGCCCTGGTTAACAGGAAAACATTCAACATCCACCTCGTCATCCACAAGTGGTTTATTTTGGGCTTTGTGTCAAGTGGTTGTTTAACTACCTTAATTTTGAACTTCACTGCTCTTTGACTCTTTTGGACTTGTGCAATTCACTAATTGATCGGTATGCACTATGAGTTTAATAGATAAGCCAAGCCGGGTAGCCGCGTGGTCTACGGCGCCGTGCCACTGTTCGTATTGCTTCCTCCGTCGGAGGTTCGAGTCCTCCATCGGGCACGGGTGTGTGTGTGGTCCTTAGCGTAAGTGAGTTTAAGTCAGTTTAAGTAGTGTGTAAGCCTAGGGGCCGATAACTTCAGCAGTTTGGGCCTATAGGAACTTAGCACAAATTTCGAAAATTTTTTAAATAAATGTTTTGATTCTAGTGAAACAGATTGGCTGTTACGTAGCCAGCTTTGGAGAAGATGACAAATTACAGCATGCACTACAGCACTCAGAGACTGCTGTCACAACCAAATACTTACGAAGATGTTTATCCTTAAACAACAAAATGGTATTGATCCAGAACTAATAAGGTTATAATTTATTAACTATATCCACAATCACGCCGATGCACTCGCTTCTTTTGCGCAGACAGGGATGGAAGATTGCGGGACGGGGAGCGGGTAAGAAAGTGACGTCCAGTCGCGTTACTTGCTGTTATTGTTGAGATGCAGTTGTCAGAGTACTGCATCTTGTTGGGTCTGGAGTTGCGTTGTGTAGACTGTGTTGACCACATGTAGATGTTGTAGCATCAGTTTCGGAGTTGCACTAACTGTGTGCAGCTGGTTTACCTATCATTGATACAGCTTAGTTTGGGAGACATTATGTAACCTCATCGCTGTAATGAGACAAACATTTCATTTAGCTTCTGTAAATATCTGTGTAGGTGTACATACTGCGTAACTGAGGGTGTTTCAACCATGTCCTAAATTCTGGATTATACAGAGTGTTTCCAATGTGTCCAAATTCCTAGATTATATGAGGGCAGACATAATGCCTATGCATACATTCAGGAACATTTGGAAAGCTACGATTCTTTATTTTCGTTACAGTTGCGATTTAACGTAGGCGACCATCTGTATCAACCATCTTCCGATCTTAGAGCTTTGCTACATTCTAGATGTTGAGGCAAACGTGCATACCGAAGAAGTTGAAGTGTTACGGCCGAAGCAGGTAATTATCGTTATTAAATCGCCACTGGGACTGAAATGTGTAATTTTCTGGAGCCTGCGCTATTCTTAGTAAGAAACCCATACACATAGTCTCATTTTGTGCAAGGACAAATTGTGTAAAAGAATTTAACATCGAACACAGTATTCGCGTGAATCCTCATTTCCCTGATCGACCTCAAAATCATGTAGAAAATGGTGGGTTCCTTCGTAATACGAGCCACCGACACACAGTTGAAATGTACAGTATCGTGTCTCAGATTGATATCCCGATGTTTCAAATTCATTTGATCGCCTAGTTTTTAAGTAAATGACAAGTCGTCCCAAAACGAAAAGCCATAACAAAAATGTTCCAACTAGCACTGTTGAAAGAACCACTGAGTTAAGGATTAGAAAAATTAAAGAGTACGAAAGCTGTATGAAAACCATAAGGCTATCACAGTCCTAAAGAAGAAGAGTTAGAAAGGTGATTTCAAAAAGTAGGTTGCACATTATTATGGCAGGGTGTGAACTGTTATTGAATGCTGTGTTACACTTCAGAGTGACACGGACACATGACACTCTTTTTCAGCGCATTCAACTCTCTAGAAACAACGCTCTACCGCTTGCTCAATTTCGCAACGATAGAAACCAACTCCTTGGTCACGGAACCGTTTCAATACCGATTTGTGAAAGTTCTCATCGTTGAAAAAACAGCGATTTTAGCGAATCAATTCCTTTTCGTCTGTAGTCAACGTCGAGCGAGCCCTTTAGACGAGCATCATCCACATCTTTGGGTCCTTTGACGAACACTTAGCACCATTTCATTAGGTGGTACACGACATTGCATTTAGCCCACAATAAAAAATATCTAAAACCGATATTGCATAAATATTTCTTCACTTTCAACCGGTTTCGACAGACTTTGCTATCATCTTCAGGTCTTCAAGAATTTTTGTTGCAAAAAATTGTCAAATGGCTCTGAGTACTATGGGACTTAACTTCTGAGGTCATCAGTCCCTTAGAACTTAGAACTACTTCAACCTAACTAACCTAAAGACATCACACATCCATGCCCGAGGCAGGATTCGAACCTGTGACCGTAGCGGTCGCGCGGTTCCATACTATAGCGCCTAGAACTGCTCGGTCACCCAGGCCGGCTTTTGTTACAAAACGTGTTCATTGTGAGTTGGAACGTAGTGCCAAGTTGCCATAATAGTGGATAATATGAAGCACATTGCACAAAGGCTCGTGAAAAATGAAATGTTTTATTTTGAACAAAACTTTCTGTAATGTGCCTAATTTTATCCACTAGTATGTCAACTTGGCATGAGGTTCCAACTCACAATGAACAAATTGATAAGGTTAAGTAAAACAGACCACACCTTCCCATTCCTCAGCATGAGAAAATTTAATCCATATACCGCGGGAATGTCACCGTTAACCAGATGTACGATTTAGACGTTCCGCCCACAAGGATCGTGCTGGCCTGAGTGGTTCAACTTTAGAGTACGTTTCCAGTTTCCGCGCCATTTCACTCTCACACCGCACTGCATGTGTTATCCGTCTCCCAGCAAAACCGTGTATGCAGCAGACCCGCAATATGTACTGTCTTCTGACAGTGGGCAGTTGACTCTCTCCTGACAGTGCACCATTCTTGTAGCACATGGTTCTCAACGTGCGACGGTATGGGTAACCACTAGTTACTAACAGTGACAGCTCGAATTACTAGAAAATATATGTATGACATCAGTGACGAATTATATAAAAGGACACAGAGACGTGGTATTTACGGACATTAAGAAAAACGTGGAAGGGAGAACCCACCAATGTATCTTACTTTTCACACAACCTGTTTATTTAACAATATATAATTATAGATTTGTTTTCTTTACTGATTAACAAAATTTGTGAAATTAATAAAATTTTACAAGAGAAATCAAAACAAGAACAAAATGACAATAATCACAAGGGCCCGAACCTGCAGCCTGCCCGTTATCGGGTGAAACAGCGCTGGACACAGTTTCTCTTATTAAATGCCCTTCTGCAACACATGGAAACCTATAAGTAATATTGACGACAAGAGAATTTCAATTATTCAGACAAATGACTTAATTTTTTTATTTGGAAACTGTATTTCGAAAGGATCGGAGTTAATATGCGCACCTATGCTTCAAGGTTAAACAAAATAGGAAACATTTATGATAACGAGAAGGCTTGCTTCAAATCAAGCAACCCTTTCATTTCAATCAGCAACAAGATGCGACTGGATGCCAACCCGCCCGTTTTGACAATATTATTCTGACTATAGCCCTGGTAACAGTTGGCTGTTAATATATAAAAAGTTAAACTGCTTCTCAGTTATTAACGCCACACTGAAGGAGCATTTTAGAACATTGCGTATGAGCGCTTATTACAAGAGAATTCACTCGGCGGAACCACAAGATCCAGTTAAAAATACATCAATAATGACTTGGTCTTCCAAAGACGGAACGTACAGCTTTGTACAACAGGTAGTTCAGATTATCTCAAATACAGTTACAATCAAGGAATGAATCGGTTAACATCTAAATACAACCACAAGACCCCTGTTTGTTTAACGGCAACCTGTGCCTTGGTACAATTGCTCCGACTGTATTTCCGAAAAGGAGCTGATTCATTAAAACATTAATGATCGGGTATGTACTAGAAAGGAAGGGCAATATAATATCAGAACAAATTTTCAAAAAAATGGTTCAAATGGCTCTAAGCACTATGGGACTTAACATCTGAGGTCATCAGACCCCCTAGAACTTAAACCTAACTAACCTAAGGACATCACACACATCCATGCCCGAGGCAGGATTCGTACCTGCAACCGTAGCAGCAGCGTGGTTCCGGACTGAAGCGCCTAGCACCGCTCGGCCATAGCGACCGGCAACAAATTTTCAAACGACAACTAGAGTCTAGTACAATGCTACGGTCTATATTTATGACCAATGAGCCCACCGAGTAAAACTCCTGGAGTCGGGTACAAACCAGAAAATACTAAAGAAAGGCAAATTTTTAAACGACCGCCAGTGTCTTACTACAATACTACGGCCTATATTTACGACCAAAAAGCCGACTGAGTAAAACTCTGCCCGCATCTCGTGGTCGTACGGTAGCGTTCTCGCTTCCCACGCCCGGGTTCGATTCCCGGCGGGGTCAGGGATTTTCTCTGCCTCGTGATGGCTGGGTGTTGTGTGATGTCCTTAGGTTAGTTAGGTTTAAGTAGTTTTAAGTTCTAGGGGACTGGTGACCTAAGATGTTAAGTCCCATAGTGCTCAGAGCCATTTGAACCATTTTTTGAGTAAAACTCTGAGGCTCGGGTAAAAACCAGCAAATAATTAGGGGGTAGGGCAGACAGTGACACCAATCACCACAAGGATTACAGAAAGTTACTCCCCTATATCAGCAAGCAGCTCCATGGATCCACTGTGCGTCGCGGTGTTTGCTGAGTGGTGCCGATGCGACCCAGGTAGAAGGGGACAGCCAACCTACGAGCGGTCGTCCGACACGGATGTTGCCAACCAACCACCGGGATGTCGGCCTACTGCTTTTAGTCAACGCTGACCCTCCTTGCTCTCACCTTTTACTTTCCCCTCCTTGGGGAAGGGTATGGAGGAGTTTGTAGCTTGTTGGCTTTTTCTCCACATTATATGCTTGTGTGTGTGTGATTATCTTGAGTAGTTTTGGCTGTCTGTGTATTGTGATGGTGTCCTGGTTGTGTCTTGTATTTGACTGAGATTGACGAGATGTTGGGTATTTTTAGAATTGGGGATTGGTATTAGGAGACTTTGGGATTTTCTCGTCGACGTAGTCGTCAAAGATCGTCATAGGGCGTTTGTGCTTATCGCGGGATATGTCATACCGACCTAGGGGGTGGATGAGGTTATTTCCAGTTCTCGAAGAGCTCTCGTAGAAAGCTCTAGGCAGATCTTGAAATCTTTCTTTGAGGCGAGGGATTTCAGCAGCGCCATGCAAGTCGTCTGTTGAAAACCAATGAGGTAGATGCAGAGCCCTCCTCAGGGTAGCCTGTAGAATGTCCAGGTTCTGCTTCGCCACATATCCCCAGGCAAGATAGGCATATTCCAATATTGGACGTATTCACCCCTATCGAGCAGTAGAGGGAGCTGTTTATGCAGCGGACTGGATTTAGGATGGATATTCTGGCACAAAACTTCCAATTGCCCTCGTCTATGTGGGGCTTCCACGTTAGTCTCGAGTCCAAGGTTACGCCGAGATAATTGGCGGATCTGCGCCATATGAGTCGGGATCCATGTAGGTGTTGGTGAAGGGGTAGGGGGGGGAGGGGGGGGCGTTGAAGTTATCCGCATCTACCGAGCCTCCGGGTGATCAGCATAGCCTGTGTCTTTTCAGGGTTGATGGTGACTTGCCAACGATGGGCCCAGGTTTCTGTGTCATCTGTTGGTCTGGCTTCGTACACAGTTCATTGAATACAATGAACTGTGTACAAAGCTAAACGAAGAGGCATTACATGCATTGATCAAAGAAGGATAGTGCATTGAGAATGGCTAGTTGCTAGCTGAAATCTAGATCTGCCAATAAAAATTCCAAATGACGATTGATAGCTGAAATTTGTTATTTACAAATCAAGTAACCTCTGTGGTTGAAACCAGCTGTGGGTGCTGCCACCAGTCTCATGATATATTGTGGAGCAGACTGCTTCTGTCGGAATCCGTATTGGAAATCCGGCAGAAGTCGCTCGTTGGTGATGTGATCCCGTATGGGTATTAGCAGGAGGCGCTTATAGATTTTGCTGAGAGTTGGCAAGAGGCCAACCGGCCTGTAATGCTGCGGGAATAAAGGCTCTTTCCCTGGATTGTGTATCGCAACCACTTCCGCGTGTTTCCAGTAAGCTAGGAACTCGCGGGTGCGAGTAATCTCGAAGACCATCGCGGGGTGTTCGACAGCCGAGAGCGGAAGATTTTTAACTAGCTGGTTGGTGACACTTTCGTGTCCTGGAGCCTTTACTGCAAGGAGCGACCTAATTACTTTTGACTCGTCTTCGGGGGTGAAAAATGGGGGTTCGTCCTCTGGGTCCTCCCTAGCATTGAGGAAGACAGCCATTTGACGACGGACTACCTCTTCATATTCATCATACTGGGCTTCTGCCGCTTGAAACTGCTTCTCTGAGGTGCCGGCGAGGCCGTTGGCCTCTTCAGAATGGCTGTAGGCAAGACCCACTGTTCGTGAAGTGGCGTCATCCTAACGCGTATTTGGTGAATTGCTTGGTTGCTTGCCACAGTGTGTGATCGTCTACTTTGAGAGCTGTCAGGCGGTTTCGCCGTTGCTTGTTTCTGTGCTCACTGAGCGCACTTCAGCTCTCTCTGTAGACGATTCAGCTGCGTGCTAGTGGCCTGATTTCTGGTGATCTTCCACTCTTTTGCCACTATATTCTTGCGTCGGGCGATTTGGGCTACCAAATGTGCCGGGAGTTGTACCTACGGGGGCAGGCCGTATCTTTGTGGGGGAGTGGCATCTTGCGCTGCTTGTTCCTGTTAAGTCTTGTAGCGCTTGTTCTACTGTTTCGGCAGTAGGTGGCGGAGCGCGAGCGATATCAGAGATGACAGTTTCTCGGTATCGCTACCAGTCTATACGTTTGTAAGACGTCTGGTACCATCGGAGTGCTACCCATTCTCCAACATTGACCAACATTGACCTCACTAGGCTATGGCTAACACGTGAGGCCTACCTCCATTTTTGAGAAATGTGTGGGCTCGACCTGACGCATGTTTCGAAGTGGTGGTCGCGCGCTAGTTGTTGCAGTTTGGCACCTGCTCTGGAGGTTATTCTAGAGTTCCAGTCCGCGCGTTTGGCATTGCAGTCGCCTCCTATTAGGAGATTGCCTTCAATTTGCCCTAGGGCAGCTACGTCTTCCTCATCTATCTTGTCTTGTGGGGGGTCGGTAGATTGCAACAATTGTTAGGGGTCCAGTGGAAGTAGTTACTTCCACCGCCACTGCTTCGATTTCATTGGTAGCTGTACCTGTATACGGCCAGTCGTCCGACTTGGTTTGGCCTGTCATTACGGCAACTAATAATACCAGTGGAGTACTCCCGTAACCTTCCTCTGCATAGGCCTTCCTTGCGAAACTCGTGGCCTTGGCCGCTCGGACCTCATGACCGCCTCTTGTCGCGACGCTACCGCCAAACCCCAAACTTGGTGCCTCTTTTCTTGCACCAGCGAACCCCTATATGTATCGTCAAGCAAAGAGCTTATGAGGACACAACCCACAGATACCAGCTTTTCCTTATACACTCCTGGAAATGGAAAAAAGAACACATTGACACCGGTGTGTCAGACCCACCATACTTGCTCCGGACACTGCGAGAGGGCTGTACAAGCAATGATCACAGGCACGCCACAGCGGACACACCAGGAACCGCGGTGTTGGCCGTCGAATGGCGCTAGCTGCGCAGCATTTGTGCACCGCCACCGTCAGTGTCAGCCAGTTTGCCGTGGCATACGGAACTCCATCGCAGTCTTTAACACTGGTAGCATGCCGCGACAGCGTGGACGTGAACCGTATGTGCAGTTGACGGACTTTGAGCGAGGGCGTATAGTGGGCATGCGGGGAGGCCGGGTGGACGTGCCGCCAAATTGCTCAACACGTGGGGCGTGAGGTCTCCACAGTACATCGATGTTGTCGCCAGTGGTCGGCGGAAGGTGCACGTGCCTGTCGACCTGGGACCGGACCGCAGCGACGCACGGATGCACGCCAAGACCGTAGGATCCTACGCAGTGCCGTAGGGGACCGCACCGCCACTTCCCAGCAAATTAGGGACACTGTTGCTCCTGGGGTATCGGCGACGACAATTCGCAACCGTCTCCATGAAGCTAGGCTACGGTCCCGCACACTGTTAGGCCGTCTTCCGCTCACGCCCGAACATCGTGCAGCCCGCCTCCAGTGGTGTTGCGACAGGCGTGAATGGAGGGACGAATGGAGACATGTCGTCTTCAGCGATGTGAGTCGCTTCTGCCTTGGTGCCAATGATGGTCATATGCGTGTTTGGCGCCGTGCAGGTGAGCGCCACAATCAGGACTGCATACGACCGAGGCACACAGGGCCACCATCTGGCATCATGGTGTGGGGAGCGATCTCCTACACTGGCCGTACACCTCTGGTGATCGTCGAGGGGACACTGAATAGTGCACGGTACATCCAAACCGTCATCGAATCCATCGTTGTACCATTCCTAGACCGGCAAGGGAACTTGCTGTTCCAACAGGACAATGCACGTCCGCATGTATCCCGTGCCACCCAACGTGCTCTAGAAGGTGTAAGTCAACTACCTTGGCCAGCAAGATCTCCGGATCTGTCCCCCATTGAGCATGTTTGGGACTGGATGAAGCGTCGTCTCACGCGGTCTGCACGTCCAGCACGAACGCTGGTCCAACTGAGGCGCCAGGTGGAAATGGCATGGCAAGCCGTTCCACAGGACTACATCCAGCATCCCTACGATAGTCTCCATGGGATATTAGCAGCGTGCATTGCTGCGAAAGGTGGATATACACTGTACTAGTGCCGACATTGTGCATGCTCTGTTGCCTGTGTCTATGTGCCAGTGGTTCTGTCAGTGTGATCATGTGATGTATCTGACCCCAGGAATGTGTCAATAAAGTTTCCTCTTCCTGGGACCATGAATTCACGGTGTTCTTATTTCAATTTCCAGGAGTGTAGATATTGGCAACGGAGCTGCAAGAGGACTATTCAATACTACCCTTGAGCTAGTGGCACCAGACAGCCCAGTGTACTAATTTAATGGCACCACGGCTCAGGTATAACAAACAGATGGGAATTCTCCACAATTTTCTTTGTACTCTAAAGTGCAGCCTGGTTCAAATGGCTCTGAGCACTATGGGACTCAACATCTTAGGTCATAAGTCCCCTAGAACTTACAACTACTTAAACCTAACTAACCTAAGGCCATCACATACATCCATGCTCGATGCAGGATTCGAACCTGCGACCGTAGCAGTCCCGCGATTCCGGACTGCAGCGCCAGAACCGCACGGCCACCGCGGCCGGCAAAGTGCAGCCTGCCTGGAGGAAGTCTACAAAATAGTCTGCGCCAATAAATGGT
This sequence comes from Schistocerca gregaria, assembly GCF_023897955.1. NCBI lineage: Eukaryota > Metazoa > Arthropoda > Insecta > Orthoptera > Acrididae > Schistocerca > Schistocerca gregaria. The sequence continues at coordinate 348,183,441 of NC_064922.1, read as the reverse complement.
CATGTAAGAAAGGGAATGATACACATAATTGTGTGTAAGGCATTTTGACGAGTATAGATGTGAGATTATGTCTTGTTATATTTCAAAAAACACTTATATGATTCCCATGGAATGATTTCTCTTCGTCATTATAAGCTACTTTATATTTGTTAAGACCAGTCTGAAGTAGTAGGTAGCTCTAGAAAATCAAAAAGCTCGTACTTCCACGAGCTCTTTCAGTCGCGAGGTGCTCAGAAGTCAAGTTACTCAGGAAACGTTCTTTAATGCAGTCCCATCTCCTAGCAGCCGACGACCGTGTTAGGAACCGATCTTTCGATTGTGAAAGAGAACGAGGTCCTCGTTTAGCATAAGGCAGCTCTCCTGTGCTAAGTGCATTGAGGCTGCAGTCTGCAGTCCATCAATCTTGTAGCCAGCGTAAACCGTAATCCTCAAGCGCTATTCCGGCTCATTTCGGGCTACTGGCTTCGTCGGATACATATCATGCGCTACTTACGGCTGTGCTTTCGCGAGCTGATAAACGGCACGCACTCATTTTTCTTTATGTGCCTTGTTTCTGTCGTAAGTACCACCCGCCCCTGGCTTTACGTGGATTTACACTGCACCGTTTCTCTTCCAACTCCGTATCTCGTTCCTACTCTGTTGTCGTAATATTTTTCACCTCCCCCCTGCAATTTTTACCTGTCTTCATGCATTGTTTTACACGTATCTGCATAATCTCTTCTTTCTTTTCTGTTTTCACTGGAAAAGTTTATATAACTTTTACAGCTTTCTATGTGGTATAATATCGTGCTGCTTTATTCCATCAAAACTTAAGAAAATCAAATGTTAGGGGTCAGTTGTATAAATACATAAGGAAAGTGGGAATCGTCTGATATCATTAATTGAGTCTCATCTACACGACTTACTTGTTTGTTGAATAAGTGTTTCACTTTACAGAGAATGTATACTGCTTTATTACTTCCTGCTGACAAATACTTTGTGCCGTACCGGGACATGAAGCAGGGTGCAAGCCTCTGGCACATAATGCTCTTCCGAATTTTTTGTCTTCCTTCTTTTTTAATTTTTTGTTCTTCCTTTTCTACCAGACCACTACTCATATCAGTTAACAAACCTTCTAAGAAAACTTTGCCTTCGTGGAGACGTGATGATTATTTAAACAGTAAAACACGCAACTTAAATAAACGAAGAACCTAACGGTGTCGAGGTTAATGTAAACAGGGATAAAACAGAAACTAAAACTTAATTTCACCAATGTTTACCGTAGTACACTGCGTGAAATGTGTATGCGTTGTTGCATCGAGCCTTGGAAGTTTTCACGCGGCGTGTAGGCCCTTTTTGTAGCCGCTTGAGGACCGAAAAACTAGAGTGGGTCCGGGAAGTGCGGACGAATATCAAAGTGCTAGATACAAAAATTTATTAAAACTGTAATGTTTTTTTAGAGACAAGTTATATCCTTAATGTGATCACCCAAGGTCGTGCGACAACGAGTAATGCGTCCACTGAACTTCCCGATGACGCGTTCACAGGTATCTGGTGGGATTCCATTGATAACCCTTTAACCCTTTAATTGGTGTAGTGTTTTGTGGTTTGTTCACGTATACTTTCGATTTCATAAATCCCCACAAAAAAAAAATTCACAAGGCTAAGATCGCATGATCTGGCAGGACATCCCTAGATGCCACACAAAGAGAGAATTTTTTGAGGAAACTTTTCGTTCAACAGAGCAATCGTTTCAAGCGATGTGTGACACGTGAAACCATCTTGTTGAAACCAGAAAACGTCATTTTCACCAATAAGAGGCGAAAACCAATGAGAAAGCATGTTTCGTTAACTTATACGGATATGGGGTCCGTTATTTCGAACATGTCCGAAAGAACAGACACCATGTCCATAGAAGTATATAGTTCTGGCAACACCAGCCATGACCTCCTTCTTCTGTGCGGATGCACACATATTCCGCGAACTCTTACGGGACTTGGTAAGAATGTCTTCCACGATTAATGAGTGTACTGGTGTGGGACACTACGAATGTAGTGTGTGGACATACAAGGTGAGAATGTGGGTCTCGCGGGAGGCGTGCGCGAGGTAGTTCCTGCAGTCGCGCTATCCTCTGTGCCCTCGGTGGCTCAGGTGGATAGAGCGTGTGCCATGTAAGCAGGAGATCCCGGGTCCCGGTCGGGGCACACATTTTCACCTGTCCACCTCGATACATATCAACGCCCGTTAGCAGCTGAAGGTATTAATACAATTCTTATTTTGTTTCGTTAACGGTCACCGTTCACAGTGACGGCCGCTCTGCCATCGTTTTCAAAAAAGTATGGGCCGATCACTTCTGCCAGAACCCATACCGTACAGTCGTGCGTTGGGGATGCACATCTTCCACCGTCACTCGTGGAATCTCGTTGCCCCAGGTTCTGCAGTTCTACTTATTGGTGTACCCAGTGAGGTGGGGGTGAACCTCACCTCTTAAAATTATTCTTTTCGTGAAATCCTCGTTCTCCGCTACTCGAGCCAAGACCCATTGAGCAAATCGATTTCTCTTTCCGTGATCTCCAGACTTCAGTTCTTGTGTAGGATGAATCTTGTACGCATACGCTTTCAGATCTTTTGAAAGAATATCATGCAGTGAACTTCGCGGTAAATCCAGTCAGCGAACCGGTTTTCCGGGGCTTACAGTCACATTGTCACGCGCGACAGCAATGGTTTTCTTGTGTTGGAACAGAACGCGGTCGTCCTGTTTTCTTAACTTTTGAAACAGAAGCCGTCCTCTCAAAGTTCCAGATCAACTTCCGAACCGAACATTCGGTTGGAGCAACATTACGCCCAAGTGTCGCACGCGATTCACGAACGGTTGCTGTGGAACTTTCACTGTTTTTGTAATAACCTTTTGTCACTTGGATACGTTGCTCAGGTGTCATCTGCTCCACGATGAAAATAAACGTGACACCACACAAAAGCTATCAGGCTACTAATGGGAAGAATCACAGGTAAGAAACATGAAAAAGCCACGGCAGCCAACCGTCACATGACAAAATGGCGCGAAATTCAAATTCGTCCTTACTTATCGGACACTCGTTAGTACAATCTTTACGAGATGAAGAAGGTAATGCGTAATAACGTGTTGAAGGTTTAGGTAATTCTGCTGTTTGGATTTTCCAGAGTTAGGTTTACAGGTACAATGAACGATATTGTACGTTGGGTTTGTCGTTGAGAGTCGGAGATAAATCAGATGACCGGCTATCGTTGAGTAGCTATTTTGTTAGAAACACTCGTCAACGATGTTTTATAAGGCGCAGCTCTATTTATTAAAATTACCTTTTTTTACTAATAGTTCCATCTGTATAATTACAGAACTGCACTCATTCATTTTCCTGAAATCTTTAGCGCATAAACTAGTTCCGAACATTTTCAGACTTGTCTCCTGATGGTGTACAGGAGGTAACAAAACTATTTCATAACGTAATGCTGGGTGGTGGCTTTCGACAATATGGGTGGCTTTTTTTTTTTATAAGTATCCATTTATAAGCAAAGGTTCAAATGTGTGTCAAATCTTATGGGACAAACTGCTAAGGTCATCAGTCCCTAAGCTTACACATTACTTAACCTAAATTATCCTAAGGACAAACACACACACCCATGCCCCAGGGAGGACTTGAACCTCCGTCGGGACCAGCCGTACAGTCCACGGCTGCCGCGCCCGAGACCGCTCGGCTAATCCCGCGCGGCTCATTTATGAGCTTCCATGGTAGTTGACACTTGATCACACAACATTAGCTTTCCACGTGAACATTTGTACAGCAGGTGGTAAATGCTGGCTAAGTTTCTTAACTATCGGTATTTATATTCGCATCCTGTCAAAAGCGAGTAACGTTTTACCAACAGTCAGTTACCATGGAGGCTAATAGATGGATACTAAAAAAAAAAGCCATTGATACTGTCGTGTAACAGCACCCAGCATTACGCTTTGAAATAGTAATGTAACCTCCTGTGCTCCGTCTGAAGACGAGTCTGAAAAGATTCGAAAACCGGTTTATGGAAGAAAACAAGTATTTCAAGAAAGAGACTGGTCGAATTTTCTGTATTTATGTTTAGGAAGTGTAATTAAACATAGGTAATGCATAAGTTAAATCAGTATAGTCTTTTTTGCCGGCGGGTGTGGCCGAGCCGTTCTAGGTGCTACAGTCTGGAACCGCGCGACCGCTACGGTCGCAGGTTCGAATCCTGCCTCAGGCATGGATGTGTGTGATGTACTTAGGTTAGTTAGCTTTGAGTAGTTCCAAGTTCTAGGGGACTGATGACCTTAGAAGTTAAGTCCCATAGTGCTCAGAGCCATTTATAATCTTTGTGTGTGTTTCATGGCTGAAAAAATTGTGCTGCAAGCTACAACGTGTCACTAGTCGCAGCACAAACCTCAAGCTACGCTAATTCTGTGTCGCTTTCTAGGCACTGGAATTGTTTCAGCGATGGAATCGTATCTTGCTGCAGGTACAGATGTTGGCAGCGTTTAATTTTGTTTGATGTACCAATTATTTACCAGTGACTTCCAGGATAGTTGATTTGCACTGAATACAGGCGGAAGAGTAGATTTCTAAAGGGAAGTTAGTACACGTGCCGTTGTTTTCCTTCTAAATATAGCATAAGGAGCTTGTGGGGGGTTTAAATTTATTAAGAAAGATATACTTTGTGGCTGCGATATCTGAGTAAGGTATATGATGATATTGTCGGCTTTGCCATCAACAATTTAATGCTTTCTCTTGAAACATACTGTTGTGGATTCGAGGGTTGTTCACCTCAAAACCTCATTTGTTAAAGGGGCTAAGGGTGTTTATGAAGATACTGTAAACAGTTTGTGAGTGCATAAGGCATTATGCAGCTATCAGGATGTTATGTGCGACCGTATTTGCCACTGAGAGTGTTGCTACAATACGATGAATATAATGCACCTCTCTTAACTCTTATTTATGAAAAAGCTTTCAAGGTCGCTTTTAGAACTTTTTAAATCTATTTTTAATCTCATCTTCCTCGTTATTGTCAGTTGCATTTGATCGGGGCAGACGTCCCATGACAACAGTTCGAGTTCGGCGTTGATCCATTCACTCAGTTCTTTTTTATTATAGAGGGCAGCTAACCCTCTGACCTAACATGCTGAGCTAACGTGCCGGCTACAAGTTGTCTGTCTTAGAGCTCCGTCTTTAGTTACTGTCTTCATTTCGTCATTCGCCAAGGGGTTTGTTATTACCTGGTTTTGCTCTCTGATTACTTTATTCGCGTCAGAGGTGCGTTGAGCAAACATTCGACCCGTTCGTTTCTCATGTCGTCACGTATATACTACAGTCCATTAAAAATGCTACACCAAGAGGAAATGCAGATGATAAAATGATATTCATTGGGCATTGAGTCAAACAGAGCTTGGATGGCGTGTACAGGTACAGCTGCCCATGCAGCTTCAACACGATACCACAGTTCATAAAGAGTAGTGACTGGCGTATTGTGAGAAGACAGTTACTCAGCCACCATTGACCAGACGTTTTCAATTGCTGAGAGATTGGGAGAACGTGCTGTCCAGGGCAGCAGTCGAACATTTTCTGTATCCAGAAAGGCCCGTACAGGACCTGCATCTTTCGGTCGTGCATTATCCTGCTGAAAAGTAGGGTTTCGCTGGGATCGAATGAAGGGTAGAGCCACGGGTCGTAACACATCTGAAATGTAATGTCCACTGTTCGAAGTGCCGTCAGTGCGAAAAAGAGGTGACCGAGACGTGTAACCAATGGCACCCCATACCATCACGCCGGGGGTACGCGAGTATAACGATGACGAATACGCGCTTCCAATGTGCGTTCACCGCGATGCGACCATCATGATGCTGCAAACAGAACCTGGATTCCGAAATAATGCGATTTGCCACTCGCGCACCCAGGTTCGTTGATGAGTACACCATTGTAGGCTCTCCTGTCTGTGATGCAGCGTCAAGGGTAACCATGGTCTCCGAGCTGATAGTCCATGCTGCTGCAAACGTCGTCGAAAGGTTCGTGCAGATGGTTGTTGTCTTGCAAACGTCCCCATATGTTGACTCAGAGATCGAGACGTGGCTGCACCATCCGTTACAGCCATGCGGATAAGATGCCTGTCATCTCGACCGCTAGTGATATGAGGCCGTTGGTATCCAGCACGGCGTTTAGTATTACCATGCTGAACCCACCGATTCCATATTCTGCTTACAGTCATTGGATCTCGACCAACGCGAGCAGCAATATCGCGATACGATAAACCGCAATCGCGGTAGGCTACAATCCGACCTTTATCAAAGTCGGAAACGTGACGATACGCATTTCTCCTCCTTCCACAAGGCATCACAACAACGTTTCACCAGACAACGCCGGTCAACTGCTGTTTGTGTATGAGAAATCGGTTGGAAACTTTCCTCATGTCAGCACGTTGTAGGTGTCGCCACCGGCGCCAACCTTGTGTGAATACTCTGAAAAGCTAATCATTTGCATATCAGTAGCATCTTCTTCCTGTCGGTTAAATTTCGCGTCTGTGGCACGTCATCCTCGTGGTGTAGCAACTTTAGTGTATAATGTGGTAAGGAAATCACTGCTATGATTTTTCATCGCAGACAGACACACTACCTGCTCAAATGTATCCATACATCTGTGTGTAATGCGTAATTGGCCACTAGATGTCACAAGACGCGGACCCGACTATATAAAAACAGGTGGGGATCATTGTGTCGTCGGCGGGGGTCATTACCTTCATCGCCGTCTACAGGCCGCCGAGAGGCCATCTCCTGGAGGCCGACTTTGATGCCCTGCTGACGCTGCGTGGGAAGCTGTTCATTGCGGGCGACCTGAACGCCAAGAGCCCGCAATGGAACTCTCGCGTCACCAACGTCAGTGGGCGGCGCCTTCTCCGCATCACTCAACGTCATGGCGCTGTCGTCCTCGGTCCGTTTGACCACACCTTCTTCCCCAACAGAGGCCAGTCCGACGTGCTCGACGTCGCGGTCCTGCAGGGCGTTGGGCACTTTACGTCGGCTACCGTCCGCTGTGCCCTGTCGTCCGACCACCTTCCGGTTGTCTACGACATGGACATCGTCGGCGCCTCCCTTCCGCCTGACCGCCGCACCTTCCGCGGCATTGACGAGGCCCGTTTTCGAGATGAACTGCTCGGTCGCTTCGTCGGTGCCCCAGATCCTGCCCTGGATGGGGCCGATGCTGCGCTGGCCTTTTTTACGCGGCACACTCTCAGCGCTGCTGCTGCAGCGTCTCCTCGTCAGCTGTGGCGGCCTCGCGAGATGTCTCGGCAGCTTCCGCCGCACATCTTGGAGGCTATTACCGCCAAAAACCGTCTCTTCCGTGAGTGGCAGCTGACTCGCCAGCCTGCGACCAAGCGTCGCCTCAATCGGGCACGGCGTGAAATCCGGGCCGCTATCGACCAACACCGGAACCGTGACTGGGCTGGCCTTGTGGCCACCCTCACCACGACTGATGGGAGTGCCTGGTGGACCGACAAGCGCTTCCTCCGCCGCCGCCGTCAGCCTGTTCCTCCGCTCCACGTCGGCGGCGAGGTTGTCTGTGCACCGGACGCCAAGGCCAACGCCCTCGCCGACGTGTTCGCCGACAACTTCCGCCCGATCGCGGACGTCCTGGATGCCGACCATGTCCGTCTCGTGGAAGACCACCTCCCGGTTTTCCTCGCCGCCAGGGCTGCTGACGATGTGATCCCACCCATCACCGCCGCTGAGGTTGGACTCCAGTGCCGCCGCCTCAACCCCAAGAAGGCGGGTGGCTCCGATGGTGTCACGAACCGCCTCCTGCAGCTATTGCCGCCGGCGATCCATCACTCACTGGAAGAACACTTTCAACTGTGTTCTCCGCTCCGGGATCTTCCCTGCCGCGTGGAAGCACGCACAAGTGGTGGCTGTCCCCAAGGCTGGCAAGGATCCGCGTCGGGTGGAACACTACCGGCCGATCAGCCAGCTCCCGTCTCTCTCCAAGATCTTTGAGAGGCTGTACGTGGAGCGGCTGTGGCGCCACGTCGCTGCCGAAGGGCTCCTTCCAGCGGAGCAGCTCGGATTTCGGCGGGGCCACTCGACCGCGCAGCAACTATTACGCCTGGTGGAACAGGCGATGCGGGCGCTGGAGACGAGGGAGTACCTTGGGGCGGTACTCTTCGACGTCTCCAAGGCATTCGACTGCGTGTGGCACGAGGGCCTCGTGTACAAGCTCCTTGTACATGGGGTCCCGACGTCGCACGCCCTTCTGCTGCGGTCCTATCTCGCGGGCCGCACCTTCCACGTCCGGGCCGCCGGCGGCACCTCCACCGACCGGCCGATTCGTGCGGGGGTACCGCAGGGGTCGGTTCTCGGCCCCCTGCTGTACACCTTGTACACCGCTGACGCTCCGCGGGTGGCGCGAGTGGAGTTGGCTCTTTATGCCGACGACACTGCGCTGTTCACCCGCAGTATGAACGTGGTCGCGATGTGCCGCCGGCTCCAACTGGCGTGCGATGTCCTGGGGGCGTGGTCCACCAAGTGGCGACTCAAGTTTAACGCCGCCAAGAGCCAGGCGGTCGTTTTCACTCGGAGACGGCTGCCTCCAGACCTGCCGCCTGTCTCGATCTCGGGAGGCCCCATCCCGTGGTCACCGACCGGCAACTACCTCGGTGTGACGCTTGACAGGCATCTCACCTGGCTGCCGCACATCCGCGACATCAGTGGGCGGGCGATTGGGCGTCTCCGGGCGCTCTACCCGCTGCTGAACCCCTCATCCACGCTCCCCCCTCGGCATGGCCTGACCGTGTACTTGGCCCTCATCCGGCCGGTACTCGAGTACGCCGCTGTTGTGTGGGGGAATGCCGCCCCATCGCACGTTGCGATGCTCCAGCGTGTTCGGAATCGGGCGCTGCGGCTCGCTCTCCACAAGCCGCCTCGTTACTCAACAAGGCTCCTTCATGAGGAAGCTGGCGTCCCGTTGCTGCGGGATCGCTTCAGGCAGTCCGCCAGGGTGTTCTATGCCTCTGCAGAACACTCTGGCAGTCGTCTTATCCGCGGACTGGGTCACCAAGTCCACCGCAGGCCAACCACGCGTTGGCCTGATCTGCTGCGGGAGTAGTTTCTCCCGCAGCCTCTATGACGCTTTTGACGCAGCGTCCGCCCCCACGCGGCCGCTCCCATAGGCCAATCCTAAGCGTGAGGCCCCACTATAGCTCTAGAGGTCCACACAGGAACAGCAGCTTCGCTGCTTAGCCTGTCTCCCTCCTGGTAGATGTATCCAGAGAATTGCAGTGCAATTGTGTCGTCGGCAGACAAGCAGTTACAGCAGAATGGCTCGGTCTGGATAGCTTAGTAGCTACGAACGTGAACCAGTCATATGATGTCACCTGAGCAGCAATTAAATGAGGGAAATTTCAGTCGTCACTCGTGGATTCCAAAGTGCTGGTAACAGTCCGGCTGGCGTAGTCGCTGTATGTAGTGAGATACGAAAGCTGGGTACAGTGGTTAAGCAGCTCGTCACAAAGCATACATGACTGTAGTAGGGGTAAGATACGATGGAAGTGATGTAAAGGCCGACGTCACTGGACGGTGTGTGTCTGTAAATGAGTGATTTGGAGTGATGACTCGCGCAGTACTCGGTGACAGTCCGTTGGAAGGGTTTAAGTTGGACGAATGCCTGGAGAACGCTACCTGCTGTCAAGTGTAGTGGCAGCAGTGTAATACAGTGGATGTGGTATTAGAGAATGAGTGTATTATTCACGGTTAGTTTTTGATCCCCCTTTCATTACCTAAGAGAATGCTAAATGCTGAAGTATATCAAAATATTTTAGAGCGCTATGTTGTATACAGTAGAGGAACTGTTGGGGGCCGATGGTTGTTCGTATCAGTACGACGTGCACCCTGGTATAAAGCAGCATCTGTGAGGCAATACTTTGTTGACAATTATTTTTATTCCTGGAACGGACTGGCCTGGACAGACTCCCAACTTAGACCCAATAGAACACTTTTTAAATGAGCTTCAGACCCCAGCTTAAAACGATTAATCTGACTGTAATGATGATTATACTTTTATTCTCAACGCGGAGAACTAATATTCTGTGGTTTTCTTTTTTCAGTGGGCGTACAGTTTTGTTTAATGTGTTATCAGCAAGCGATGTCACGTATTTTAGCGGAATACCGCATACGAGAAATTCTTCCTCAGTTAATTCGCGATTGACTTGCTATACTACGTGTCCTAGGTAATCTTTCGAAGCCTATGATTGAATAAAATATGGTAAGCAGTACTGTTCGACAATCGACCGGTCAACATTCACAGCCGATTGCGCTGGTTTGTAAATCTCATTAAATACTCATTATATTCTGTCGACCCCACTCGCTGTTGTTGCTGTCACGTTAGAGAGAAAGTGTGTTCCTGTGTAAAAGAGGTTTACTTTGTGGGCCAAGAAATGGAGTTCCTCGATGCAGATGTCTGTGTCTGGTCTCTTTTACGCAGCGCGCGGTAAAAGTCGCCTCCAAGACGATGGGCGTACGTAGAATATTAATTAGTTCAATTATTTCTCCTCTGCGAAAATCTCCTATTGCTATTCCCCCGTTAGATTTTGATATGGGCATAAAATTTGTTAAAATTAATACCATGGAACAATAACTCCCTAGTAAGCAGTAAATTACCTCTTTATACAGTATCTGAAACGTGTGAGACACCTACATTAATTATAGCTTCATGTTCGTTGAGCTTTGCTATTTTGACAGTCGCTGTATCCTGGCGCATGATTATGTCTACGACCGTTGCTGGCAGACACTGTTTGAGATTAAACATTTCTAAGTCTGTCGTTATCATGTTTAAACTGAAGCCGGATGCCCCATACGTTTGTGCCTTGTAAGTTGCTGGATCCGAGTGTCTTCACACGAGTCCATACTCGGTTCATATTGGAGGGAGTTGTAGATGTTAATCGTTTGACGGTTTTGTCTCTGACGGTTGTCACTGACCAGTTTCTTGCAAGGACGTATATCTCTGGAAGTAACTCTGCTTCGTAGTTTATGCTGAGAGTTTGTGTAGTACGATGGTGTTTCGTGTTGTTTTCTGTTGTGTCGAATTATAGCCCATTTTTAAGGAAAGATTTCCTTTTACTCTTCTTTTCGTGGTTTTTGCATTACCACTCTAATTTTCCCGACGTCAGGTTGTCGTAAGCTAAGTTTGACGGAGTACTTTTTATACGATTTGCTCCGTCTGTCGTCTGTTTCATCACGAGACTTTGTCTCAAGAAGACATATGAGGCCGAGTGTGTAGATGGTTGACCGGTTACAGCTGTAGTTCGTTGACGTCGTTGCTCCAGGACAGTCTCATTAAAACGTATTTCTTCATTTACTTTACCTCACGGTTTTATTGACATCAGTATCTGGTTCTGCGGATATTTGCGATCTTTCGGAATGCAGATGCACCTCCCCTTCGTACGTGGATCTGACATATCTACACAGTTTACACAGCTGCATTTCTAGCAGCATCTACTTCCTATTTTTCAACTTCATATCAGCTCTAATTTATATTTCACTAAACAAGCTCTTCTGGAAAGTAGAATTTTCCATGAAATGGCTCAAGCACCATCTAGGGAAGGTCTATAAAATAAATCAATCTCTTTACAGCAGATTGTGCACCGTTGTGAATCTTCTTGGCACAACAAAACTCTGAACCGAATCGAGAGTCGAAACGTGAACTTTTTCAAACGTAGACACTGCTCTATAGACTCAGATATCGAGGCATAGTTCGCGACCTTTCCTCACAACTTCAGTTCGCCAACGGCTTTCATACAACTGTTATATTTACAGTAAGTTCTGTGTAATAGTATTGTTAACTAGTCACGCGTTGCTATGGTTCATTCTGGTTGAATGAAAAAAAAAAAAAAAAGAAATGGAAAGCGTTCGTTTCTAATACGAGTACGCACGAGAATTGGATATATTTCCTAATCTCTCCCCCCCCCCCCCCCCGCCCCCTGTTTCTTTCAATGTCGTCCTTCCCCTCTCTTTGTCCACATATCCTCCTCCTTTCTTGTCCCTTTGTCCACCACCTCCTCCCTCCCTCTCTCACCATCTCCTCCTCCTTCCTTTGTTTGTCTTTCTTCACCTTTCCGCTTTCTATGTCCGTTTCCCCCTGTCCCTCTGTCAATTTCCCTTTGCTCTCTCTCTCTCTCTCTCTCTCTCTCTCTCACACACACACACACCTTACGCCTTAGTTGTTGAATTCTGAGGTTGTAGCAGCTTTCTAATCAAAAGTCGATAAGCCATAAGTACTACTTCCCTGTTTGCTAACAACGTTTCACTACACAAACACACAAACACAATCATCTGTATCTATCTGGATTCCATTAAAATATTGTGTAAAAATTTTAAGTAAATCGATTTTTGGATACTTTTGTGAAATACATATGTATTTGTCTATTATATATATTAAAATAGGTATAAGAAAAGAGGCGCATTTTCGAATACAACGTTGTTTCAAGATTTCGAAGCAATCGGTGAAGAACTTCCTTAGATTTATGATTTTGAACAATTGAACATTCACATTTTTATGTAGATCTCTTCTATAATTATTACATGTATATTTATAAGTTGTACGAGTATGTGGGGCTCCAGTAGGCACATGACAACACACACGTATTTGATGCAATGTCGTGTCACAATTTAGAAGCAATCAATGAAGAAGTTTCTAAGTTTTGAACAAAAGAACATTTACATTTTAGTTATATAAAAATATTGTACTACAGAAACAAAACCGAAGCTTCCGGAAAATCACCGATGATGGGTATGTTCTAGTTGAAATCTAAACGTACAATAAATTACCGATTCTGTGATTGATTGCTGTCCTCATTTACATTTGAGTAACATATACACACCACAGGGTGTTACGATAGATATATAGAAAGACAAGCGTTTTATAACGCAACATTGTGTCAAAATTTCAAACTAATCGGCGAAGAACTTTCGCAGATATACGACTTTGAACCAAAGAAGTTTTATATTTTTATTAATATATATTTCCGTTACTCTTATGAAGCTGGCTATATGAGCCTGTGAACCTGCTAAAGATAAGTAAAGTAAACTGAAAAAAGTAAATAAATAAATAAAAATAAAATAAAATGCGAGTAGTTGATCTAACGCTTTCAAAAAGATGCAATAAGGGAAATTAAGAATTATAATATGGTGCAGAATTTTCGCCGTTCGTAGGTGTAGGAAACATGGTTTTATTTTGCGATGTACTTGTGGCTCTTATGTACCAAAGCGCATCTCCCTTAGACGCAAAAACTACTTGCGTATTAACTCCTGTTGTTTCTTTGTTTTTCTCAGTCCATTAAACAACTTTCCTCAGCGTGCCACTTCTTTTCATCACTAGTTTCGTCCTCTCACTTCTGCTGCAGCCATAATGCGCATCCGACAGCTCTTCATCAATATCCACCTCAGGGCAGCTCTTTTCTCTCCAACAAATGACTGCAGTTAGGAAAAACAGACTGTACTTAGTTGGAGTTACCTGGCTTTCTGTAACTCCCTTGAGTGATGTTAAATGTCTTATATATATCTTCTTCTCGGTTACGCCATTTGCACATACTTCTGGTACCGAAATGAAGCACAATAGTGAAACTTGTGAAAGAAATTTGAGTTCGTTCAATGTCATTTTACTTGCCGTCAGACTATCCTATTTTTTCAGAATGAAATTTCACTCTGCAGCATGGTGAAGTACTTTTGTCTTTTGAAAAGCAAACGTCCCAAGATCGAATCCAGATCCGGCAAACAGTTTTAATCTGCCAGGAGGTTTCATATCCTATCACTTAGTCATGCAACTTCCATATACCCCTGGACTAAATAAGTAAAATGATTCAAACTGGCCGTCCAAAATTGTTTGAGACCGGTATAAACATTTTTGTTATTCTATTTTAGAGTTACAAACAAAGGAAAAGAGGAGGTTTTACTCCAAACGCGCAAATTTGTTCTAGCAAACAAATACCACAATTTCATTTCTTTATTTATTGTCTCATAGTTATTCATCGTTATCGTAATATCGTTCTGTTCTACCATTTCTCAGTATTTTCTAATCCTTGAAATCCTAAAAAGAACTTACTTCGTCCAACGACTATATATACTTCCATCATCATTTAATTGTCATTACAGCACTAATTGCCGCGCGGGATTAGCCGAGCGGTCCAGGGCGCTGCAGTCATGGACTGTGTGGCTGGTCCCGGCGGAGGTTCGGGTCCTCCCTCGGGCATGGGTGTGTGTGTTCGTCCTTAGGATAATTTAAGGTTAAGTAATGTGTAAGCTTGGGGACTGATGACCTTAGCAGTTAAGTCCCATAAGATTTCACAGATATTTGAACATTTTAACACAGCTGTAATTACGACTTCTGTTTCAGGTTTTCCTTCTGACCTATTTATTACTTTTTCTGTTTCTCCAGTTACTTTTTTCTGTAGGCTCGTAAAAGTCACATTAAAATACTTTTTAACTCTGTGGTTATATTTTCCTGAACTAACAAAACCTTCCTCGTTTTACCTGTAACTTTTCATTTTAGTCATATTTTACACTTCCAATAATGGTTGGTTTGTGCGAATAGTAGTGACTAATGTATTTTCGAATACAGAACCCCTCTAATCCGGGACTAGGACTATGGTCGGATTATCCGAAAAATCTAATATTCATCGCACAAAATATAAAAAGACATTTAGTACAAGAAAATGAAACGATTTAAGAACTAAAAGATGTCTACAGTAACATAAAAATATGTTTTTTTGCAGTATATTAACTAAAAAACGTCTACACACACTATAATATGTATTGGTTTTAAAAGGAAAAACGACAAACAAATTACAGTACTGTACTGTACATAATAACGTATAAACGATATATACTGTAAACTAAAAAATGTTTATAGCACTGTATACAAAAAAGTAATTTTTTTAGAAAGAAATAAACTACTGTATGTAAAAACTAATAAATGATTATACTGTATACATTGTTTTTACAGTAAAAACCAAAACAAATTACTTGGAAAAAAGTCGGGGATAAATTTCTGACGAGTTTTCCAAGGATCAATCCACCCTACACTAGCAGCAAATTTACTTTTGGCTTCCAGATTTTTGTGCAAAACTATCGCTTTTCCTATAAGAATTGTCCCGGATATTGGAGTTCCTTTCCTTCTTTCTTGACAAAACCACATCCACAATGCGTTATCAAGCAGTTCAAGTTTAGGCTTTTTTTATGTTTTGCGATTCTTCAGAGTGTTTTCACCATCAATCGTAACTGTATAGGAGTCAATGTCTTTCCGATTCTTCCTCCAATCCTTAACTGTAATAACACCTACATTCAGTTTCTTTGCAATTTTTTGGGGCGAATCTCCTTCTTCCAGACTTTATAGCACTGCTAATTTTTCATTTAGTGAAAGATGTACGTGTTTACGTTCGAATCCAGACATGTTCGAAAACACAAAACTGTACACACAGTGAATCTACAGTGCTAAGTACGGTAGAGAACACGGAATAAAGCAAACAACGAAGTTTTTTAAACCCAAAAAAGGATAAAACTGCACAAGAACATGCAGTATAACAATATGCACAGCGATAGACCCCGCAACAATGGGCCGACAGGCGTCCAGTCAGTGACAAGTCGGCACAGGCTCGCGAGCTTCAGCATGGTCGGACCAGAGTGACGGACCATCCAAGGCCGGATTAGAGGGGTTCTACTGTAGCTGATTCATTGTGGCATCTATTGCCACTGATACCCTTACTCGGTTCCGTCAGATCTGACAAACCTATCCGGAACCAACAACTTCTTATTATGACTTACCTGTTGTCATATTGTGTAAGGGATGCGGAGAAGTTTGTGAGGAAAGGCAAGCAGTAATTCCTAGACGCGTCGGCCCTACTTGAGATTTCAAAAGAATAGAGATTCGAGAATGGTGTATTTTAATTATCTAACAAATGCAATGTTTCTGAATGTCCTCCTCCGATGTTAGAACATTAAATACTGTGATTGCACATAACGAAAGTTTCCTAAACTATTTCAGACGTATTTTTAAACATAAGATGGACATTTAAATTGATGCTCATCGATGTTCCGTCTTCTGTGTTTGGGATAATCTTTCGTCATGTCTATACTAAAGAAATCTACATTTATAATGCTTCAAAAGTACAAATATCTTATCTGCTAGCCAGCGGAAGAACAGAAAAAATTATTTCAGGAACATAAATAACATAATACTAAGAAACACAGAAAACTCTGCTTGTGAGACTATCATAATGAAATTTCTAAGGCATTAATGTATTTTTAATAAAATACCCCAAATAACTGAACCAACTGCCGGATACGTTGCCAGTGCGGTATTTAATGATTGAGAAAACCGACATTGGTCAAACAAGTTATGCCAAACCCCAAAAACGACATTTGCGCACAGCGATATTTTACGTCTTTTTTGACTTTGTGTATAGATCAGTTTGTAAGAATATATTTCCTTTTCCTTTTATTTTCTTATGAGTCTTCTGACTCTTAATCTGAGGTAGAACTTACACCTAATACAATCACGTAGTTGTTGGATGTATTCCAGTTATTGTCTTCATCCACATTTTTGAAAAATGACTCTGAGCACTATGCGACTTAACTTCGGAGGTCATCAGTCGCCTAGAACTTAGAACTAATTAAACCTAACTAACTTAAGGACACCACAAACATCCATGCATGAGGCAGGATTCGAACCTGCGACCGTAGCTGTCACTCAGCTCCAGACTGTACCGCCTACAACGGCACGACCACTCCGGCCGGCGTACATTTTTGAATCTCTACAGCTCTCTATAGTACCATGCAACCTAATCCCCGACGTTTATTAACATGCACTATCATCCTTCCCCTATTTGCAAATGTTTTCTACATATTTTACTCCTTACCGATTCTGTGCACAACCTCCACGTTTCTTGGGTCTTCAGTCCACCCAATTCTCAACGCCCTGTAGCGCAACGACTCACACGCTTCAGTTCTCTTCTTTTTCGTTTTTCGTACAGTCCATGAATCCCTTTCATATAATGCTGTGCTCCAGATCTACACTCCTGGAAATTGAAATAAGAACACCGCGAATTCATTGTCCCAGGAAGGGGAAACTTTATTGACACATTCCTGAGGTCAGATACATCACATGATCACACTGACAGAACCACAGGCACATAGACACAGGCAACAGAGCATGCACAATGTCGGCACTAGTACAGTGTATATCCACCTTTCGCAGCAATGCAGGCTGCTATTCTCCCATGGAGACGATCGTAGAGACGCTAGATGTAGTACTGTGGAACGGCTTGCCATGCCATTTCCAACTGGCGCCTCAGTTGGGCCAGCGTTCGTGCTGGACGTGCAGACCGCGTGAGACGACGCTTCATCCAGTCCCAAACATGCTCAATGGGGGACAGATCCAGAGATCTTGCTGGCCAGGGTAGTTGACTTACACCTTCTAGAGCACGTTGGGTGGCATGGGATACATGCGGACGTGCATTGTCCTGTTGGAACAGCAAGTTCCCTTGCCGGTCTAGGAATGGTAGAACGATGGGTTCGATGACGGTTTGGATGTACCGTGCACTATTCAGAGTCCCCTCGACGATCACCTGAGGTGTACGGCCAGTGTAGGAGATCGCTCCCCACACCATGATGCCGGGTGTTGGCCCTGTGTGCCTCGGTCGTATGCAGTCCTGATTGTGGCGCTCACCTGCACGGCGCCAAACACGCATACGACCATCATTGGCACCAAGGCAGAAGCGACTCTCATCGCTGAAGACGACACGTCTCCATTCGTCCCTCCATTCACGCCTGTCGCGACACCACTGGAGGCGAGCTGCACGATGTTGGGGCGTGAGCGGAAGACGGCCTAACGGTGTGCGGGACCGTAGCCCAGCTTCATGGAGACGGTTGCGAATGGTCCTCGCCGATACCCCAGGAGCAACAGTGTCCCTAATTTGCTGGGAAGTGGCGGTGCGGTCCCCTACGGCACTGCGTAGGATGCTACGTTCTTGGCGTGCATCCGTACGTCGCTGCGGTCCGGTCCCAGGTCGACGGGCACGTGCGCCTTCCGCCGACCACTGGCGACAACATCGATGTGCTGTGGAGACCTCACGCCCCACGTGTTGAGCAATTCGGCGGTACGTCCACCCGGCCTCCCGCATGCCCACTATACGCCCTCGCTCAAAGTCCGTCAACTGCACATACGGTTCACGTCCACGCTGTCGCGGCATGCTACCAGTGTTAAAGACTGCAATGGAGCTCCGTATGCCACGGGAAACTGGCTGACACTGACGGCGGCGGTGCACAAATGCTGCGCAGCTAGCGCCATTCGACGGCCAACACCGTGGTTCCTGGTGTGTCCGCTGTGCCGTGCGTGTGATCATTGCTTGTACAGCCCTCTCGCAGTGTCCGGAGCAAGTATGGAGGGTCTGACACACCGGTGTCAATGTGTTCTGTTTACCATTTCCAGGAGTGTACATTATCAGACAGTTCTTCCTCAAATACGGGCCAGTGTTTGATACTAGAAGACTTCCTCTCTCCAGGAATGCCCTTTTTGCTAGTGGTAGTCTGCTTTTATGTCCCCGTTCCGTATGTCTCACGTTATTTGGCTTCCAAGTTGGCAGAATCCCTTATATCATCGTGATCTGAAATTCTGTTGTTTATCGGTAATCTCATTTCTGTTGCTGTCCATTACCGTCGTGTTTCCTTGGTTCACACTCAATGTAAAGTGTGTGCTCATTAGACTCTGTATTCTATTCAATAGGTCTTGCAAACCGTTCATCACTTTCACTCAGAACACCAACACCTTCAGCGAATCTTATCATTGGTACCCTTTCACGCTGAAATTTATTCCCGCTCCTAAAACCTTTATTTTCGTCATTACCTTTCGAACCGGAGCTCTTCGTTCTCAGCTTCCATCTATTATCATCCCCTTGTGGTTTTAAACGTATTGTACATTACCCGTCTTCACCAATAGCTTAGCTGAGGCGCCTTGCCACAGTTCGCGCATGATATACTTTTTTGAAATGAGTATCAATCGAATTCTCTGACACTGGCATTTTCTTGCAGTTCTTAGTTGTGGTCTTCACTCTGAAGATCGGTATGGTGCTGCCTTCCACGTTTATTACGTGCAAGCCTCTTCATCTTCAAATAAACACTACAACTACATCCTTTTGTACGTGCTTACTGCATTCGTTACTTGGTCCCACAGTGCATTTTTCGCAGTCGTTAGGACACTGGACTGGCATTAGGGAGGACAACGGTTCAAATTCGTGTCCGGCCAACCTGATTTAGTTTTTCTCTAGTTTCCTTAAATCACTCCAGGCAATTGCCGGGCGTTTCCTTTCAAAGGATACGTCCTATTTCGCTCCTCACACCTGAAACATTTCGAGACGGTGCTTCGTGTCTAATGACCTCGACGTTAATGGGATGAACTCTAAACACTAACATTGCTTCCTTCCTTCCAAAATTTTTAGGGCACCAGCAGTTACTTTACGAATCAAATAGCCTTACTCATCTACTGCTTTTAGTTGACTCGTTTTCTAATCTACAGGAGTTGGACAAACATATGGAAACACCGCAAGAAACACATACTTGAACGTAAACTCAGATGCTAGCCAGGCCTAATGGCTGTCCTGGTTTGTTTGACCAGGAACGGCGCCCCCTTAGTGTTCTCAACACGTTGCAGCTGTCAGTCGTAGTCAGAAAAGTGTTCTGTGTAACTGTGAGAGCATTGTGTGCAGATTTGCGAATTCCAACGTGGCTAAACAGTGGTGCACGTATGGTGGGTACTTCTGTAACCAAGGTAGTCTAAGTGTCTGGTGATTGAAGAGAAACCGTATCAAAGACATATACTGCATACAGCGAAAGCGGAAAAACTTCATCTTTTAAGTCCAGAGCGGACGAAACAGTGCGTTGGTTGACCATGACACGTCATTGAAGAGGATTGTGATGGAAAAACAAGAGGATGACAGGTGCAAAAGTCGTTACACAATTGTAAGTAACCTTCGGAAACCCTGCCAGCATCAAAACAACATGAAGGGAGCTCCAGAAGCTGGGGACTAGAGGGCAAGCTGGAATTTCAAAACCAATCAACAGTGATTTAAATGCCCGTCACAGGAAAACATGGTCCCGAAATCATAAAACCTAGACTATTGAGAAATGGAAGAATGTAATCTGGTCGAGTGAGCCTTGTTTCATATTGTTCCCAACTTCTGGCCGAGTTTTCGTCACAACAGTGAAACATATTTGGGGTTGGTGATGTCTGGGCAGCCAGCTCGTGGTATTCCATGGGCTGATATTCCATGGACCCCATTGCTGCCCAGGATTATGTGAACATTTTGGCTGATCTGCCCATCCCATAGTACAATGGTTGTTCCTCAATGGTGGTGATGTTTTTGAAGACGACGGCAACCCTGTTTTCAAACCTCGCAACGTCTGGGACTGACTTCGTGAGCACGGGTATGAAGTGTCGCACCAAACCTGGCCACTAGAAGCACTTGATCTCTATATTTTTGAGCCTTGGTGACATACTTTGAAGAGGAGCGTCCGTGATAGCTATCCACTTTCATCATCTTTACCGGAACTCGCTTCTTTTTTGCATGAAAAATGGTATGAGGTTCCCTTGAATCGTACGGGATCGGTATTTACTCATTTCGAGATGAGTGAAAGTCGTTTTGAATGGGTACGGTTTTCCTACACCATTTTAGGCATGATAATGTCTTGTGAATTTGGTGATTCAATATTTTTGTCCGCCCCTGAAATTCGTCAGGATCACCTGATTTATTTCGACTATATTGCCTTATCCTTATTTTGATTTAGTTGATTTTTTGATATATATTCACATTCAAGGAGGCGTGGCATTCATTACCAAAGGTGCAAAATATTTTCAAATCATTCTGCAACTTTTTAAGATTGTCCAGGTTTACACATAGTATAATGCAACCAATAGTGTGACAATGTTTCTCTTCGTTCATTCCGTCTTCTACGGAAAATCGTATTATTTTCTTTTTTTATCAGTCTTCTGACTGGTTTGACACCACCCACCACAAATTCATCTCCCGTGTCAACGTTTTCATCTTAGAGTGACAATTAAAATATAGGCCCTCAGTATTTTCTGGACTTGTTCTAATGTCTGTCTTCAACTGCAGTTTTTACCCTCTACAGCTACGTGCCGCATGGTGGTAGCTGCGCGGTCCGAAGCATCTAGCTCGGTACGCGTGGCTTCCCCCGTCGGAGGTTCGAGTGTGTGTGTTGGCCTTAGCGTGTGGTACTTTAAGTAAGATTAAGTAGTTTGTAAGCCTAGGGACCGATGACCTCAGCAGTTTGATCCGATAGGAAATTAGCACAAATTTCCAGTAGCTTACTACCACTTTCTTGAGGTTTTTCGAGCACATTCTATCATTTTACAATGTCGAAAGCTTTTTCTAGGTCGAAAGATTCTCGATTATTTCCGTCCTGCTTCCAACATCAAGTGCAATGTCAGAACTGTTCCTCTGCTACCTTCTCCTATCATAAGCCCAAAGCGATATTTACATAAGAGATGCTTAATTTTCTTTCCCAAAGTATACTATTCTTGTCAACAACTTGGATGCATGAACTGTTGTGTTGACTGTGCGGTAATTCTCCCAATTGTATGTAATTTTATGCAGGATGTGTCAATAAAATGTTTTCCCAAAATCTAATGGGTTGTCTCCATTCTGATAGCTTCTATATAACAGCTTGAATCGGCGTTTATTTCCCATCCCCGACGATTTTAGAAATTCTGACGGCATGTTATCCATGATTAAATCCGAAGAGCTTCCCACCCAACACCTTTCAAACTATTTGAAGCACTGGATGCCCTAAGTCTTTCTACACTCCTGGAAATGGAAAAAAGAACACATTGACACCGGTGTGTCAGACCCACCATACTTGCTCGGGACACTGCGAGAGGGCTGTACAAGCAATGATCACACGCACGGCACAGCGGACACACCAGGAACCGCGGTGTTGGCCGCCGAATGGCGCTAGCTGCGCAGCATTTGTGCACCGCCGCCGTCAGTGTCAGCCAGTTTGCCGTGGCATACGGAGCTCCATTGCAGTCCTTAACACTGGTAGCATGCCGCGACAGAGTGGACGTGAACCGTATGTGCAGTTGACGGACTTTGAGCGAGGGCGTATAGTGGGCATGCGGGAGGCCTGGTGGACGTACCGCCGAATTGCTCAACACGTGGGGCGTGAGGTCTCCATAGCACATCGATGTTGTCGCCAGTGGTCGGCGGAAGGTGCAAGTGCCCGTCGACCTGGCACCGGACCGCAGCGACGCACGGATGCACGCCAAGACCGTAGCATCCTACGCAGTGCCGTAGGGGACCGCACCGCCACTTCCCAGCAAATTAGGGACACTGTTGCTCCTGGGGTATCGGCGAGGACCATTCGCAACCGTCTCCATGAAGCTGGGCTACGGTCCCACACACCGTTAGGCCGTCTTCCGCTCACGCCCCAACATCGTGCAGCTCGCCTCCAGTGGTGTCGCGACAGGAGTGAATGGAGGGACGAATGGAGACGTGTCGTCTTCAGCGATGAGAGTCGCTTCTGCCTCGGTGCCAATGATGGTCGTATGGGTGTTTGGCGCCGTGCAGGTGAGCGCCACAATCAGGACTGCATACGACCGAGGCACACAGGGCCAACACCCGGCATCATGGTGTGGGAAGCGATCTCCTACACTGGCCGTACACCTCTGGTGATCGTCGAGGGGACACTGAATAGTGCACAGTACATCCGAAAGGTGGATATACACTGTACTAGTGCCGACATTGTGCATGCTCTGTTGCATATGTCTATGTGCCTGTGGTTCTGTCAGTGTGATCATGTGATGTATCTGACCCCAGGAATGTGTCAATAAAGTTTCCCCTTCCTGGGACAATGAATTCACAGTGTTTTTATTTCAATTTCCAGGAGTGTAGATTGGAAGCACTGCGAGAAGCAAATATTCGGACCACAGATTAATGATGATGATGTCAAGACTTAAGTTGAAGAGAATCGTCACAAGGAAGTTATTGGAGAAAGAAGTGATGAAAACGTGCGTTAGAAGTTTTCCAAGGCTGCAGATTCTGTGATAATGGATACGAACAGTAAGCAGTTAGGTTGAAGAGAAACTGATATTCTAAAATGACTGTGGAATGACAGACCTGGGGAGAAAGAAAGTGACTGTAAACGGAAGAAATATTTTAACTGATCGGCAAAGGAAGAAAGTACAATAATGCTCAGCGGTAAGCAAGAACACAGAATTGTAGGTCATTTTCGAATGAAATAAGTGGGAAGAGCAGGTAATCCAAGGTGAAATGGCTGCAGGAAAAATTTAAAGAAATCGAAAAAAAGAAATTGCCTTCGTAAGGACAGATTCACCATTTAGAAAAGTTTAAACAATTTCTCTTCGGTGAAATAAAAAATAAGGGATTCTACATTGAGAGTGTAAGAGTGCACTGGGAATTCCATTGTTAAGCCCAGAACAAAGAGCAGATAGGTAGAAGCACACACTGAAGGTATCAGCCGGGTGGAAGAGCTATCTCCTGATGTGATCTCTGAAAAAAATCGATGTCGATATACACTCCTGGAAATTGAAATAAGAACACCGTGAATTCATTGTCCCAGGAAGGGGAAACTTTATTGACACATTCCTGGGATCAGATACATCACATGATCACATTGACAGAACCACAGGCACATAGACATATGCAACAGAGCATGCACAATGTCGGCACTAGTACAGTGTATATCCACTTTTCGCAGCAATGGAGGCTGCTATTCTCCCATGGAGACGGTCGTAGAGATGCTGGATGTAGTCCTGTGGAACGGTTGCCATGCCATTTCCATCTGGCGCCTCAGTTGGACCAGCGTTCGTGCTGGACGTGCAGACCGCGTGAGACGACGCTTCATCCAGTCCCAAACATGCTCAATGGGGGACAGATCCGGAGATCTTGCTGGCCAGGGTAGTTGACTTACACCTTCTAGAGCACCTTGGGTGGCACAGGATACATGCCGACGTGCATTGTCCTGTTGGAACAGCAAGTTCCCTTGCCGGTCTAGGAATGGTAGAACGATAGGTTCGATGACGGTTTGGATGTACCGTGCACTATTCAGAGTCCCCTCGACGATCACCAGAGGTGTACGGCCAGTGTAGGAGATCGCTCCCCACACCATGATGCCGGGTGTTGGCTCTGTGTGCCTCGGTTTGTTGCAGTCCTGATTGTGGCGCTCACCTGCACGGCGCCAAACACGCATACGACCATCATTGGCACCAAGGCAGAAGTGACTCTCATCGCTGAAGACGACACGTCTCCATTCGTCCCTCCATTCACTCCTGTCGCGACACCACTGGAGGCGGGCTGCACGATGTTGGGGCGTGAGCGGAAGACCGCCTAACGGTGTGCGGGACCGTAGCCCAGCTTCATGGAGACGGTTGCGAATGGTCTTCGCCGATACCCCAGGAGCAACAGTGTCCCTAATTTGCTGGGAAGTGGCGGTGCGGTCCCCTACGGCACTGCGTAGGATCCTACGGTCTTGGCGTGCATCTGTGCGTCTCTGCGGTCCGGTCCCAGGTCGACGGCCACGTGCACCTTCCGCCGACCACTGGTGACAACATCGATGTACTGTGGAGACCTCACGCCCCACGTGTTGAGCAATTCGGCGGTACGTCCACCCGGCCTCCCGCATGCCCACTATACGCCCTCGCTCAAAGTCCGTCAACTACACATACGGTTCACGTCCACGCTGTCGCGGCATGCTACCAGTGTTAAGGACTGCGATGGAGCTCCGTATGCCACGGCAAACTGGCTGACACTGACGGCGGCGGTGCAAAAATGCTGTGCAGGTAGCCCCATTCGACGGCCAACACCGCGGTTCCTGGTGTGTCCGCTGTGCCGTGCGTGTGATCATTGCTTGTACAGCCCTCTCGCAGTGTCCGGAGCAAGTATGGTGGGTCTGACACACCGGTGTCAATGTGTTCTTTTTTCCATTTCCAGGAGTGTATATCTGAATTATTGTTGTAGTCGTTGATATAATATCGAATATGTTGAGAAAAATTTAACCACTCAAGAGTTCAAAGTAGATTCAAAGTAATTACAAAATAGACGTTAATTTATTATGGATCATTCCTATTTATGACGAATCCTAGTCCCAGTATACCATTTTCGGTTGGTGTCGATATTATCCTCTATGTCTGACTAAGATTTTGCTTTTTATTTCACTTCAGTGAATTAACTATATCTTGATTGAGCCTTTGCATTGGCCTTCAGAGATTTTCTAGCTTCCCTATCGCATTCAACTAACGACATTTCACGCACAGGCTCGTAGAATTTTATCCTTCCCTAGGTATGGAATCTTTTCTTCTTGGTTACGTCCCATTTGGCATTCCTCTCCCGGAGATCCCAATTGGGGAGAGGAGGGGCTAATCTGAAATCTTTTCACAGTAGACACCATCATTATGCTTTTTCAGTTACTGGCCACATGTCCCTTGGATACAGATTAAGTTCTTTAATGCAGTGGTTCCCATTACTTTCTGCTTCCTTATCCCGTCGATCACTGCTGGTTCTTCCAGCGCCTGACAAGGCCGTTGGCAGAAGGAGAATAATACCTTATTCCGAAATCCTCCGCTCGCCATTAATGATATTCTTTATGCAAATGTTAACGGCGGATATCGAGCCAGTGACAATTAACGTTTTAATTATAAAAATAATACAAAATATTAATTAGTGTATAGGCTTGTACTTTCAGTTCAGTAACCCTTTCAGAAGGCCAATTTTTTTTCTGATGACGTGGAAAGATCACAGAAAGTGATTCGTTTATTTTTGTATCCTTTTTGTCACTGGAAAGGGTAGTGTTGATTTTCAGTTTGTATTAATATATTTTTCTTTCCAAATTATATGACAGAAATTCATCGTTACTTGCCGCGTGTAATAATTGAACACCTATAATTGCAATGTTTTATTGAATTACGTGTTATATCATTGTTTAATTATATGTTACTTATTAATTATTGATTTAGTTTCAAGTCACACTGGTGAATAACATAACGGACAGAGGTGCATTCAGTTACCGTGAAGAGGTGTCCAATGTCGCAGGCTGTGTCTAAGCAAATTTGTTAGTGTTGGCTTTACTGTCACTAACTTGGCAGCTTCTTTGAGCGGTCGGCTGTACGGTCGCCAAAGCACACAGTGAACAAATGTGTTTTTGCAGTAAAGACTCATTTCCATTAAAGCTTTTCATACCGGCAAGACTGACGTTCCGAGTACTTAGATAACAATGCTGAATAACTTTGCAGCATTTGGTGTCGACCAGTTAGGACTAACATTTGAGTAAGATGACGCGCCTAAACTAAGCGAGAATGCTACTGGTTAGTAAAAATGGCAGCTGCTAGGAAAACAACTTGTATTTTTTACTGGAAACATTTGCTCAATGATTTCAACTTGGTAACTTCAACCAGCTGTAACCACATCTTAATTCCCCTGCTAAAATTGTCAGCATCTGTGAAAGATATTTCTTCAGTCCATCGAAATGATATTCCGCATATCTAAATACTTCTATGAACCCAACAATTTCAACAACGAAGTTACAGGCTTACAATCGGCGGTCAAAAATTACTCTTAATACCGCAGAAATATGTCACCCCAGTGATATTCGTTGTTCCGCAGCAGTGTGAAAACACTGTTTCAGCTTCCGGGTACGGATAAGCGGAGGCTCTTTGTTAATTGCATTTTGTGTCGTAATAAATCGTCAGTAATAGAACACAGGAAAGAAATCGATAAATGCATAGCTTTCCACAACACGAGATTAAAGTTGAAGCAACTGAACTGGTTAAGTGATATACATCGCAGATTAGTTACCGACTGTACCGCATCTCAGTTCCGCACACGGCCCTAATTTGAAGGGCTGGAACCTGAAGCTGACGTCTGCGAGCTTGGAGTAATCACTGGTACTGAGTGTAATTATGCAAGAAAACCTTATTGTTATAGTCCAGATGTACCTAAACCGCGGGCTGTTTACAGCCCCGTAGGAGATGTAACAGGCACGTTCGAAATTAATAGTTTCTTGTTGACAAACGAAACGTTATTACAGAAATTTGTACCCTTCCTTTCTCCCGCCATAATCCATTGTAATAGGAACGTGATAGAGCGCAACGTTCGAGAGAGGAGTAGAAAAATTGATTCTGTAATAAGAAAGTACCGGTATTGGTTTAACTTACACACACAGTAAATCATTACAGCTTTCATACTCCGAACATTGACACATCGAAATGTTTCTATTTTCCTTTACAATCGGGCAAAACATGACCTAACTCCTAGTAACTAACGAACAAATCAAAAAACTAAAAACTTGCGATATAAATGAATAGAACAAGTTACAAAAAGAGTCTTATTTACAGTACTTCGCTACAGACTGCGTATGTGTATTGTTTTGATATCACTTTTCACGAGGAGAAGCCGCTATTGAATGTGTCGTAGTGGACATCAAAAGAATATTTTAGAGCTTACTCCAGAGAAAGAATATATTCGTGCCAAAAGGAGAAGGCCGGGAAAAGTTTGCCGAAGGTATCGGTCACTTACGGTGTTTTCCAACTGTATTGGCGCATTTAAATTTAAGCATATCAGAAATGAAAAACTGGCAGTTATTTATTCAACACACATTCAAAAATCAAATAACTTACTGCGTTAATGTACTATGAGAATGATTACGTTTTCCTACATTATTTTGAAGGATATGACACTTTTCCTTTATTACGTTAGTAAAATTATTTATGCAAAAGAACACTGAGGATTCATTAGATTACAGTCAGTTTGGTTTTAGGAAAAGTAGAGAGGAAGTCTAACACTGACCTTCATCCTGGAAGCAGGGATTAAGAGCAAAATAAAATATCCTCAACGGGTTTGCTTGCATCAACGTGCCATGCTATTATGACAAAAAGTTTTATTATAAAAGTATGGGTGGTTGCAAGTTTATCTTCATACATATTTACGAAAACACCCGCACGTGTGGTGGTCAAGTGGGGAGGGGTCCCATTTCCCACTGTTTTGGAGACATGCAGTGGTGTTACTCCAGGCATCATGGAGGGAGAGACGTCGGGTATGAGTTCTGATTACGGTATTTAGGGACTGGGAAGATTCTGTACGTCATGAACATCCTGTGACATCATGTATTATCTTTAAGGCTACAGAATCGTGGTGCCACTTTCCAACAGGACAATGCTCGTCCACACAGGACACGTATCCTATTAACTGTCTGCGTGATGAGTATTCCCAGATTTGACCACGATAGGATATGTATGGCACCAGCTCTGACATAATTCCCATTACAGTGGCAGTATACGAGACATCAAGGACCAGTTAAAACAATTGCGGGATAGCTTACCTCAGGAAAAAGTACATCAGCTGTATGTCCTCCTTTCCAGCTGAATGAGTGCATGTGTCCATGCCAGAGAGGGAGCAACGTCATACTGATAAGTCGGCTCATCCTGTTAGGTTCTTTGTATATTTGAGACAAGTTTGTAAACGCTGAAATTAAATTACATACCTTTCCAAACAATTTCATTGAGTTTCTAATTCCCTTTCTGATTGCGTCACTTTTTCTGTCACACTGTGTAATATTATGCAGTTTTGGTATAATTTTACTGAACTCGCGGATCTTGTTACTGAAGCGCCAACGAAACTGGTATAGGCATGCGTATTTAAGTGCTGAGAGATGTAAACAGACAAAATACTGCGCTGCGGTCGGCAGTGCCTGTACAAAAAGGGTCTGGTGCCGTCGTTAGATCGATTATCAAGATTTAAGTGAGTTTGAACGTGGTGTTATAGTCTGCGACACAGTATCTCCGACGTAGCGATGAAGTAGAGATTTTTCCGTACTACCATTTCATGAGAATACCGTGAAGATCAGGAATCCGATAAAACAACAAATCTCGGACATCGCTGCAACTGCAAAAGAGTCCTGCAAGAATGGGACCATCGGCGATTGAAGAGAATCGTTCATTGTGACAGAAGTGTAACACTTCCGTACACTGCTGCAGATTTCAGGGCTGGTCCATCGACAAGTGTCAGAGTGCGAACCATTCAACGAAACATCATTGATCTGCGCTTTCGGAGCCAAAGGCCTACACGTGCGCCCTTGGTGACGGCACGACACAAAGCTTTACGCCTCTCCTTGACCTGTAAACACCGACATTGGACTGCTCATGACGAAACATGTTGCCTGGTCGGGCGAGTCTCATTTCAAGTTGTATCGAGCGGATGGACTTTTACGGGTATGGGCCGGCTGGTATGGCCGAGCGGTTCTAGGCGCTTCAGTCTGTAACCGCGCGACCGCTACGGTCGCAGGTTCGAATCCTGCCTCGGGCATGGATGTGTGTGATGTCCTTAGGTTAGTTAGGTTTAAGTAGTTCCAAGTTCCTTGGGACTGATGATCTCAGATGTTAAGTCCCATAGTGCTCAGAGCCATTTGAACCATTTCTTTGAATTATCCGAATGGGGCGAAAATCAGTAGATGTGATGTCCATCTAGAGAAAAACAGATGATAACAATTCCAGAACAGTTGGATGGTATATCCAAGAGAAGGAGCTTCACATATTGAGCAAGTCAATAACGCATTGATCTACCAATGGCCTATATGCTGTAACCTTCTTTATAAATACACCATGTGATCAAAAGCTTCCGGACGTTCAAAAAAACATACGTTTTTCATATTAGGTGCATTGTGCTGCCACCTGCTGCCACGTACCCCACATCAGCAACCTGAGTAGTCGTTAGACATCGTGAGAGGGAGGAATGGGGCACTCACCGGAACTCAAGGACTTCGAACATGGTCAGGTGATTTGGTGTCACTTGTGTCATATGTCTGTAACCGAGATTTCCACACTCCTAAACATCGCTAGGTCCACTGTTTCCAATGTGATAGTAAAGTGGAAACGTGAAGGGACACGTACAGCACAAAAGCGTACAAGCCGACCTCGTCTGTTGTCTGACCGCCGTCAGTTCAAGAGGGTCGTAATGTGTAATAGGCGGACGTCTATCCAGACCATCACACAGGAATTCCAAACTGCATCAGGATCCACGGCAAGTACTATGACAGTTAGACGGGAGGTGAGAAAACTTTGATTTCATGGTCGAGCGGCTGCTCATAAGAGACACATCACCCCGATAAATGCCAAACGACGCCTCACTTGATATAAGGAGAATAAACATTGGACGATTGAGCAGTGGGAAGATATTGTGTGCAGTGACGAATCACGGTACACAATGCGGCGATCCGATGGCAGGGTGTGGGTGTGGTGAATGCACCGTGAACATCTCCCTGAGTGTGTAGTGCCAACAGTAAAATTCAGAGGCGGTGGTGTTATGGTGTGTTCGTGTTTTTCGTGCAAGGGGCTTGCAACCCTCGTTGTTCTCCGTGGCACTATCACAGCACAGGCCTACATTGATGTTGTAAGCACCTTCTTGCTTCCCACTGCTGAAGAGGATGGCGATTGCATCTTTCAACACGATTGTGCACCTGTTCGTGATACGGGAACTATGGCGGTGTGGTTACACGACAATAACATACCTGTAATGGAGGGGCCTGCACAGAGTCCTGACTTGAATTCTATAGAACACCTCTGAGATGTTTTGAAACGCCGACCTCGTGCCAGGCTTCACCGACCGACGTCGATACCTCTCCTCAATGCAGCACTCCGTGAAGAATGGGCTGCCGTTCCCCTAAGAAATGTTCCAGCACCTGATTGAATGTATGACTGCGGGAGTGGAAGCTACCATCTAGGCTAAGGCTGGGCCGACATCATACTGAATTCCAGCATTACCTATGGAAGGCGCCACGAACTTGTAAGTCTTTTTCAGCTAGGTGTCCGGATATTTTTGATCACATAGTGTATATAAGTGTAATGTTCTTTAAAAAAAAATTGTCTTACCCAAACTTACTGTGTGATGAGTTGTTGAGCAAATGTGCTTAATGAGTTTTACTGTAAACAAAAAATAATAATTAAAAAACTTAATCTGGAAAACCAGTTTCTGATACCTATAATGAAATCAATCCCTCCCGAAATTTACTCAGATTTACTGTCTCGTGAGCACCGAATTCTATGTACCTGTGAAAAAACTGATAAAATTCCCCATTCAAATAAACAATGAAAAACATTTTTTTATCTCTTATGTGGCAACGAATGTTATCTTGGTATTCTATTCTCTCCATAGTAGGCATACAGAGTATTCAGTCTTGGCTCAGCGCAGTGCAATGCCGGCCGTTAAATAGCTTCATACAAATAACGTCGGTAGATTAGTTGATAAACGAATAACCTCGCAGATGTTCAGTGATAATTTTGGATATTTGCTCAGCGCTGTTAATGCTGCCCGCATTGAAACTGTTAACAGACGTTAATACTTTTCTGATTCTGGCACATTAACATTTGATGTGACTCTGATTGAAAAATAATTTCTTTAAAAAAATACTCATTGGATTTACACATACACTACATGGAAGAGCATGATGTACTGATAAATGGACATGATAAGACCGAATTCCTTAGATCAAGAATTGTATTCAAAATAAAGTTTTTCCCTAACAAAATATGCTATGAACCATTTAACGTCAACTTCTAAATCAGTGAACTTCTCAACTGTTCTACAATTCTCACTTACTGACGTAATTAACAATACTTGGATTGTTACATGACGAAAGGTCTTACATCGTTTGACAAAATAGATTCCAAAATTAACTTGTCTGTTTCAGGATTACAAAATACACAAAATATTACAAATAGGGTATACATAATCACCTATACATTAAACATGATAGCAAATACTTGGTTCCTACATTGAAGGGTCGGTACTTTTAGAATTAGCTAAATCCACATTGCGTGGCTGCATACTTAATACTAAATATACAAAGTTTCATTACCTTACAAAACTGTATTATGCTGCGTCCATAGGCAAACAGCTAAATTCTCATAGCTAGCCACTAGCTCAAAGTCGTACATTCTACCTTTAACAGAGTGCAACGGCAACTGCTACTGCGCTCCGTGCGCTCCTACTTACTATCGATTCTGCCACTCAGGAAACATCTTTTGTTCAGCGGTGTCAAAGATACAATCTCTTCTACATGTGATAACCATTTCATGTCATTTTTCATGAAATATGTTAGGAAATCGGGCTCCACGTACAAGTGGATCCCTCACAACGCAAGCAGTTTTTTTGCATGTCATTTATCAGTAGACTTGTTGGATGTCCAATTGAGGGATATCGAGCCGAATTCCGTTGAACTGGCGCGTTAGATTTTTCCAAATCCAGAGCTGCGTGGAGGGGCCTATCAATAATATTTCAAAGTTGTCATCTGGATAGAGATCCGGCGATCTTCCTTGCCGAAGTAGGGTTTGGCTAGTTGAAAGACATGTTTTAGAAATTCTCGACATGTGCGAGCGGGCATTACCTTGCTGAAATGGAAGTCCAGAATGGCTTGCCATGAAGGCCAACAAAACAGGGCACAGAATATCGTCCACGTACCGCTGTGCTGTTAGGGTGCCGTGCATTACAACAAATAGGGATCCTGCTTTGAAATGAAATGGCACCTCAGACCGTCACTGCTGGTTGTTGGGCAGTATGGCGAGTGACCCTCAGGTTGGTATCCCACAGCTATCAGGGGCATCTCCAGATACTTCTCGTTGGTCATCGGGGTCGAATTCGAAGTGGGACCAGTTCAGTGAAGACAATTCTACTCCAGTCAGTGAGGTTCCCGACACCACTGCAAACGGGATTGTTGGTGTACAGAGGTCAGTGGAAGGGGCGTTGAGAGCTCAGTCCCCTATCTGTGAGCCACCTATTAACGGCGCTTATGGTCACTGAAGTACCAGCTGTCCCAGTTGAGCGTCGGATCGATGATAATGATGGATCCGGGGCTGTCAGTGTCTCTCCCACGATTGCTCGGTCCCACATTCTGTCGTCTTTCTAGATCGACCATTTCTGTCTTGACGCTGAGTTCGGCCATGGTTCATCCGTCGAATAACGGCATCGCTGCTATTGAAACGTCGAGTGATTTGCGTACTACTTCACCGAGCTTCTTTCAACCCACCTACAACTTCTCTCTCAAATACCGACATCTGGATGTACAGCTCACGTGTCTGTCTGCGAGGCACTGTACTCTCAAACTGAGTGCACAGAGTAAATTTCGGAAAGATTATGTGCTCTGGATTACTCCCAAACTGAGTGCACAGAGTAAAATTGGCAAAGATCATATGCTCTGGAATTGACATGTCCCCTGTATACTGTCATTGCCAGGTGTGTGGAGAAATAGCGCTGTAGCGTCACACAGTCTTCCGTCGGCCGCCAAAGTTCACAATTTTACATTTTACATCGATACCTGTATGACCATCAATTTCTGAGCGATTTTCCTAAATCTTGTGTGTTTTTCAAAACGAAGTACGAGGTCGAGATTCCTCTATTCCGATAATGGTTTTAAAAGACAAAGTTTTAATTATTTTTAATTAAATAAATGCCTGCCGCGGTGGCCGAGCGGTTCTAGGCTCTCCAGTCCGGAACCGCGCTGCTGCTACGGTCGCATGTTCGAATCCTGCCTCTGACATATATGTGTGTCATGTCCGTAGGTTAGTTAGGTTTAGGTAGTTCTAAGCCTCAGATGTTAAGTCCCATAGTTCTTACAGTCATTTGAACCACTTTAATTAAATAAACATTGATAAACGTACAGCGATAGCTCTTCTAATACCGTGGATAGACGAAATTATATTTCCATTTTAAAGTTCCCTGATGGAACGCAATTGTTTGATGTACACCACGTTAACAATGTATGAAGATGGTATATGTACTTTCGGACATGACCGAAACGGCAGATACTATCGGTGATTATGCAGCTCTCTTAGAATGAAATGATAATTAAATCAAGACTCTAACCTGTCGACAGGCGTTGATATACATCAACAGGGACAGTTGGAAATGTGTTTCCCGATCAGGACTCGAAACCGTGATCTCCTGCTTACGTGACAGAAGCTCTATCCATCTGAGCCACCAAGGACACAGAGGATAGTGCGACTGCAGGGATTTATCCCTTGCTCGTTCCCCGTGAGACCCACATTCCCAACCTGATCTGCACACACTACATTCGTAGTGCCCCTGCCCATTACACTCATTACTCGTGGCAGACAATCTTACCGAGCCCAATAAGAGTTCGGGCAAGTAGAAGAACGTCAATAGCCAGTTAACCTTAACTATATGCCCGAACTCTTATGGGACTCGGTAAGAGTAATGAGTATAATAGGCATGGGAACTACGAATGTAGTGTGTGGACATTAAGTTGTGAATGTGGGTCTCATGGGCTAAATCCCTGCAATCCCTGCAATCGCCCTGTCCTCTGTGCCCTCGGTGGCTCAGATGGAAGCCGGCACGGTAGCTCAGCGTGTTCGGTCAGAGAGCTGCTTGGCCTCTGTAATAAAAAAACTGAGTCGAAAGATCAACGAACGAACTTTAACGGATGTCATGCGACGTCCGCAACGAACAAACACCACGATAAAAAAAGGAAGGATAAAGCGTTAGCCATATATGCAGGAGGTTCTGGGTTCGAGTCTCGGTCGGGGCACACATTTTCAACTGTCCCTCTTGATGTATGTCAACGGCTGTCGACAGCTTAGTGTCTTGATTTAATTATCATTTCACGATAGCAATGGCATTTTTGTTCTGTATTCTTGTCATCACCGGCCACCAGACACCCCGGACTTACACCCAGTCGGGAATATGTAGGATCACTCAGACTGGGCTCCTCGTGCAATGGATCCTCAACCGAGCAACCCGGTGCAGCTGTCCACGGCACTGGAGTCGGATGTTTCTACATTCCTTTCACTATTTTCCAGAACCTCATCGACTCTCTCCCTGCACGTCTCGCATGGTTTCGCACTGCAAGAGGTCGTTATGCAGGCTTTTGACGGGAGGTTACATAAATGTGACTGGATAGTGAATAATCGAACCATGGACTTGAAACCCTGTTAATCAAGGACCCCAAGATACACTACTGGTCATTAAAATTGCTACACCACGATGATGACGTGCTACAGACGCGAAATTTAACCGACAGGAAGAACATGCTGCTGATATGCAAATGATTAGCTTTACAGGGCATTCACACAAGGTTGGCGCCGGTGGCGACACCTACAACGTGCTGACATGAGGAAAGGTTCCAACCGATTTCTCATACACAAACAGCAATTGACCGGTGTTGTCTGGTGAAACGTTGTTGTGATGCCTCGTGCAAGGAGCAGAAATGCGTATCGTCACGTTTCCAACTCTGATAAAGGTGGGATTGTAGCCTATGGAGATTGCGGTTTATCGTATCGCGACATTGCTGCTCGCGTTGGTCGAGATCCAATGACTGTTAGCAGAATATGGAATCGGTGGGTTCAGGAGGCTAATACGGAACGCCGTGCTGGAGCCCAACGGCCTCGTATCACTAGCAGTCGAGACGCCAGGCATCTTATCCGCATGGCTGTAACGGATCGCACAGCCACGTCTCGATCCCTGAGTCAACAGATGGGGACGTTTGCAAGACAACAATCATCTGCACGAACCTTTCGACGACGTTTGCAGCAGCATGGACTATCAGCTCGTAGACCATGGTTGCCCTTGACGCTGCATCACAGACAGGAGCGCCTGCGATGGTGTACTCAACGACGAAACTGGGTGCACGAATGGCAAAACGTCATTATTTCGGATGAATCTAGGTTCTATTTACAGCATCACGGTGGTCGCATCCATGTTTGGCGACATCGCGGTGAACGCACATCGGAAGAATGTATACATCATCGCCATACTGGCGTATCACCAGGCGTGATGGTACAGGATGCCATTGGTTACACGTCTGGGTCACCTCTTGTTCGCACTGTCGGCAAGTTGAACAGTGGACATTACATTTCACATGTGTTACGACCCATGGCTCTACCCTTCATTTGATCCCTGCGGAACCCTACATTTCAGCAGGATAATGCGCGACCGCATGTTGCAGGCCCTGTATGAGCCTTTCTGGATACAGAAAATGTTCCACTGCTGCCCTGGCCAGCGCATTCACCAGATCTCTCACCAATTGAAAACGTCTGGTCAATGGTGGCCGAGCAACTGCCTCTTCGCAATACTCCAGGCACCACTCTTGATGAACTGTGGTGTCGTGTTGAAGCTGCATGGGCAACTGTACATGTACACGCCATCCAAGCTCTGTTTCACTCAATGCCCAGGCGTATCAAGGCCGTTATTACGGTCAGAGGTGATTGTTCTGGATACTGATTTCTCAGGACCTATGCACCTAAATGGCGTGCAAATGTAATCAGTTGTCGGTTCTAGTATAATATATTTGTCCAATGAATACCCGTTTATCATCTGCATTTCTTCTTGGTGTTGAAATTTTAATGGCCAGTAGTGTAATTACCGGTATATCCTTAGAAGTTGTGCATGTGGAGCCTACTTTATTATTGGGTTCACGTATTAATGCAGTTTCAAATAATCTGTAGGTAGATCTCTCAGTACAGGACGGGCCATACTGTTGCAGATTGCTGCAGGGTACTACATCATACGTAGCCATCTGAAAATGAGCACAAAGGTTTAAACCGCCACGGTAACTAAAAAAAAATATCCCATGCTGAAAGTATATAAGGTCTGTTGCGGTCTCACTCAGCAATCTTTACTGGATAACAGCCACGGAGATTAACAAGTTGATATTAACAGGTACAGTGTATGATACAGCAAAAGGGCTAGGTTAATTGTAACTGGCATGTGGGTTTCTCACTAAACGCAAGTGACAGAGACGTGTGCAATTCTGAAATTATCTCGCACTGCTGTTGTCTGTTATTTCGTATTACGACACATACCTTCTGCCTTCGTAATTTAGCATCATATCCGTAAAAATCAGTGAATAATCTGAGTTACTGGAGGGTTATCCTCTTCGTCTGAAATGGAATCTTTCTTCGAACAACAAAAACTACATTCGAAGGGGCACAAAGACAACTTCGTATAATGTGAAATTGAAGATGATCAATATCTGTAACAAGCTTATCACAGGCACTAACACACAGCATGTACCTACATTTTCGGCACGGAACCGTTAATGAGTCTGGGCGCTTCAGTCCGGAACCGCGAGTCTGCTACGGTCGCAAGTTCGAATCCTGCCTCGGGCATGGATGTGTGTGATGTCCTTAGGTTAGTTGGGTTTAAGTAGCGCAAAGTCTGGGGGACTGATGACCTCAGATGTTAAGTCCCATAGTGCTTAGAGCCATTTGAACCATTTTTCAAAGTCTATTTGTTGGGGGGTGGGGGGGGGGGGGGCGCCTACACTATAGGAAGGTGAGGTTCATATTTTGGTGGAAGAGGCTATACAATTTCGACATTGCATTGACATTCACCGTATGATAGTAGAACAGAAGCAAAGTAACAAACAGTGCAGTGAGAAGTTCTTTCTTTGAGACACATTCTGCAGTCGCCTATCGCCAAAAACACGTAAATGTACAAAGAATATTCTGAAAAGTCACTAATTAAGATAATGTAAATCACATACATAACATGGCAGAAAACTGTTCTGTCTTTGATTACCCGTTTATCATGGATGTCTTTCAGTACGGCGTCGTCAATAGGCCATTAAACTCCAGATTTACTCCTCCTCTGAGTACGACAAGTGTTGTGTACGGTCACTTGTCTCCTGCACATTCAGCGCCTTCTAAACCAAATTATCAACCACCTGTGGGCTAGCACTGCGTTCCTGATACGGATGAGACACCTGTTTGATTCTGTTTTTTGACGTAACAGACTTCCAGTTTTCTCTCATATCGACGTCATAAGGTACGTAAATTACTTTTAAACGGGATTTAGAATTGTAAATATTTTTTTCGTGTCCAGCTAAAACTTTCTCTATGTTTTTGCAGCTCTTTTACCTAGTTTTAGGGCTTCTTGTGCATTTATTACTCATCCCAATGTGCTGCTACAGAACGTGTCTAAATATTCATGTGTTGCTGTTTGTCGAAAATGAAAGTGTAAGCAGTCGGTTTCACTTTATGTATTCCAAATAAATTTATCCCTCTTTGTGTAAAGAATAAGAGATAACTATGAAAGAGATTCTAATTTGTCCACAAGTGGTTGTCTTGTTCTCTAGGAGGTACAGCAGCAGAACTGTTTTTTGGTGATGGAGAAACATCTGCTACGATTTTGATTCGAGAGTTCGTAATGGGCACTGTTCACGAATACTGTCGATTGATACAGTGTTTAGAGTTTTATTAACTATCATTTGTGCGGTTCAAATGTTACTATCGGCATTAATGACAAATTGAGGTTCTGCTATTACGACCATGAAATTCTAGTTAAATAGTTGTTTCAGTAGATGTTCCGTGGATTATTTGTACAGTTCCAGTTGGGACAATGTACAGAGCATTACGCTAGGTACATATAATGTAATGAATAAATTGCATATGGGCTTCAAATAAATAAAAAAATTTAAAAATGTTTTGCTATTTTCCACTACTCTTGTACCATGAAATGAAATTTACTGGTACCAGCGCTTAAATATACAGTGTGTTTCGGCGATAAGTACAGATAATTGTTTATGTGGTACCATAATATATACACTCCTAGAAATTGAAATAAGAACACCGTGAATTCATTTTCCCAGGAAGGGGAAACTTTATTGACACATTCCTGGGGTCAGATACATCACATGATCACACTGACAGAACCACAGGCACATAGACACAGGCAACAGAGCATGCACAATGTCGGCACTAGTACAGTGTATATCCACCTTTCGAAGCAATGCTGGCTGCTATTCTCCCATGGAGACGATCGTAGAGATGCTGGATGTAGTCCTGTGGAACGGCTTGCCATGCCATTTCCACCTGGCGCCTCAGTTGGAACAGCGTTCGTGCTGGACGTGCAGACCGCCTGAGACGACGCTTCATCCAGTCCCAAACATGCTCAATGGGGGACAGATCCGGAGATCTTGCTGGCCAGGGTAGTTGACTTACACCTTCTAGAGCACGTTGGGTGGCACGGGATACATGCGGACGTGCATTGTCCTGTTGGAACAGCAAGTTCCCTTGCCGGTCTAGGAATGGTAGAGCGATGGGTTCGATGACGGTTTGGATGTACCGTGCACTATTCAGTGTCCCCTCGACGATCACCAGAGGTGTACGGCCAGTGTAGGAGATCGCTCCCCACACCATGATGCCGGGTGTTGGCCCTGTGTGCCTCGGTCGTATGCAGTCCTGATTGTGGCGCTCACCTGCACGGCGCCAGACACGCATACGACCATCATTGGCACCAAGGCAGAAGCGACTCTCATCGCTGAAGACGACACGTCTCCATTCACGCCTGTCGCGACACCACTGGAGGCGGGCTGCACGATGTTGGGGCGTGAGCGGAAGACGGCCTAACGGTGTGCGGGACCGTAGCCCAGCTTCATGGAGACGGTTGCGAATGGTCCTCGCCGATACCCCAGAAGCAACAGTGTCCCTAATTTGCTGGGAAGTGGCGGTGCGGTCCCCTACGGCACTGCGTAGGATCCTACGGTCTTGGCGTGCATCCGTGCGCCGCTGCGGTCCGGTCCCAGGTCGACGGGCACGTGCACCTTCCGCCGACCACTGGCGACAACATCGATGTACTGTGGAGACCTTACGCCCCACGTGTTGAGCAATTCGGCGGTACGTACACCCGTCCTCCCGCATGCCCACTATACGCCCTCGCTCAAAGTCCGTCAACTGCACATACGGTTCACGTCCACGCTGTCGAGGCATGCTACCAGTGTTAGAGACTGCGATGGAGCTCCGTATGCCACGGCAAACTGGCTGACACTGACGGCGGCGGTGCACAAATGCTGCGCAGCTAGCGCCATTCGACGGCCAACACCGTGGTTCCTGGTGTGTCCGCTGTGCCGTGCGTGTGATCATTGCTTGTACAGCCCTCTCGCAGTGTCCGGAGCAAGTATGGTGCGTCTGACACACCGGTGTCAATGTGCTCATTTTCCATTTCCAGGATTGTACAAACATCAGTTTGGTGATTGTTTTTTCTCTGCATCCAACAGTCTCCTCACAAATGTATCACGAACTTTGCTGCCAGAAGTTTTCTGTGAGGTCCTAAATGCACCACAACGTGGATTAATCCTGTCAGTATAGAGAAAACGTTTTGTGTCCAAGCATCCACACCGCAAAACCTGACGTGTTATCCACGAGAAAATAAGCATTACTGGTTTGATCTTGCCGCATGTCCTTGGGCGCTCTACCCAGACTAGAAATATACGACTTTTAATAGCTGTAACTGTCAGTGTGCAGAATACGTGAATACTGATGTAATGTTGTTCAGTACACCGACCTCAGTCACCAATAGAAATATTAGGACTTACACCCCTAGCACCCTGTATTTTCGAGTAGAGAATAGGATGTTATCTACAGAATTGATTATTGTATGTTGGGTTTGTAATTTGTTTTGATATCCGTCCAAGATTTTATTTCACTGTGTAAACAATCAAAGATTTTAGTGGACGGATAC
The DNA here is from genome assembly GCF_023897955.1 of Schistocerca gregaria. NCBI lineage: Eukaryota > Metazoa > Arthropoda > Insecta > Orthoptera > Acrididae > Schistocerca > Schistocerca gregaria. Next base: position 348,142,893 of record NC_064922.1, on the reverse strand, counting down.
TGTTCTCTTTTGTAAATCACCGAGAGCTTTACTAATGAAAAATGAAATCTACTGACTTCTCTAGTTTTATAGCAGTGGTCATTGTTATTCTTTTGTTTTCAGAATGTTTTATATAAGACGAATTATACAATCAGTGCTCAGGCATTAAGTCATTCAAAGGAAATATGAAATATTTGTTAATAGACTGAATAAGTTTTTGTAAAAACGTGCAAGCGTAATAAGAGCAAAAGTTTTGAAATTTGGCTGTTTCTTCCACGGTAAATTTACATTTGTACGAAGTCTCAAATATATATAGTAGAGTACATTATTCAGTAAGTCCACTTCGTGTGCAACATTTTTGGTGATATTACGTTTGTTGAGAAAACTCAATATATTCTTTTTTTGTTTTCTGCTAGTATATTATTAATTCTATTGAAAACATTGTCACGAATTTCTTCAATTGCTGTATGTCTAACTGGAGTATTAAAAACACTTGTCATCTTAAAAAGCGTCACCTTTGCTTAATCTGTATTAAGTGGAATGTTTTGCACATCAATAAGGAATAGACGTGGATCCAAACCTGACGCTGTGAGACTCCACGCGTGATTTCGCGCCCTTTTATACATCTTTAACCCTGTTCAAAATTGTTTGATCATCAACATAACATTATACATAATTTTTGTTAAATATAATTAGAGTAGGAGTGGCTCCAAAACTAACCCAGTGGTCTCGAATAGTTATTTCACCCCAGTGATTACATTTTCCCCTAAACCTAGAATCGTTCGAGTTATTCGGCACCACAACAAAATGGTTCTGAGCACTAGGGGAGTTAACTGCTGTGGTCATCAGTCCCCTAGAAAGTAGAACTACTTAAACCTAACTAACCTAAGGACGTCACACACATCCATGTCCGAGGCAGGATTCGAACCGGCGACCGTAGCGGTCACGCGGTTCCATACTGTAGCTCCTAGAACCGCACGGCCACGGCACCACAACATTCTACATGTTAAATCGATGTAAACTAGTTTTGTTGTAACACCATTAACTCCATAACATTTAAGGTCTTCTCATAACGGGTCATGTTCTGCAGAATGCATTAGCGAATACAGATATTTCGTTACAAGGGATTATTCCCTAAGGAGCTGTCACTGACTTGGGCTTGTCTAGGCAGACAATAAGAATCAACTGTGGCGAGTCTGCCTAAACACGCAGGCAAACTCGCTCACACAGTCGGCCACCTGCCGTTGGCGGGTCAGATCGCGCCAGGCAGCGGCGTGTGATTAACAGTTTACCGCGTAATTCGCCATATACAATTAGGGTAGCGGCCACGCTGCGACCCGGTGAGGGTGCGCGCCGCGTATCGACGGAGGGTGGCGCGCACGGCGCACGCTCGGCTGCGCTCGGCAGCGCTCGGGCGCCGTCGGATGTCGGCGCGCGCGCCCTCTCCTGGTGGCGCCGTTGCTAGGGACGCCGGCTCAGTCAGCGTCCGGCGCTGCTCGACGCCAGGCGTCCCGCGCTGTCCGCGACGTCGCAGCACCGCAGTAGGCGCCGCTGCGCCCGACCCTAGCGTCGTGTTTTCAGTTCGGATCCGCATCTCTTCGGCCTCGCGCGTTCCGGCGCACATCACAGGTAAACGAATGACCCTGGACTGGACGTTTGATGCCGAGGCAAAGGAGCGCAGCGTTAAGAATCGGTTACAGCCAATCGTCGCTTAGCCAAAATTATGTTTCCAGTAGCGAGCGAAGGGTTTATGTTTGAAGAGTAGTGCACTGCTACTATTCGCGACTTGGAGCCACGTTATTGTTTCTAAAGCGGCACGATTCGACTAGCTCTGTGTTGTGACTATTAAGGTTACAGATTTCGGACTTAAAGTATTTCCGGACTCATCATTCTGAGATCGCTATACACTGTAAGGTTCTGCTGGCTGTAGCTACAGTGAGTCATAGTCAATGTGGCCAAGTGTTTCCTACCTTTGTTTCCCAATCACGCTGTAGTTTGCAGGTGACGTCAAAAACATCCAAGATGCGAGAAATGTTTGATTACTGGGAGATATCAACGGATTTTATGTATTAGTTGTTATATCAGAAAGTCGTATGACAAATTTATTTACTAAATCTTACGGGAAAGAATTTGCATGGAGATACTTCGCAGTTCTGCGCCGGTTTCGATACTGAAAATGGTACACCACCTCCCTGAATAGAATCTCTTTTTGCCTCAAGTTTTATACAAGCGACGTTAGTTGTGATTTCGACAAACATTATGAATGTAAAAACTAAAGAATTGCCTGCGTGAATATTATTAATTTATAAATGAAGAACACAAAAACGTAGATTTTCTGTATTGTAGAACACCCTCACTTTTGTGCTTTCCAAGAATGCAGTGGGAGAGTCAGAGTTTAATCAATTGTAGCTTCCCCTTTTCTTTCGATGCCAGTGAATGTTGTGATATCTTTTTTATATATGAAATGTTGCCGTACTTTGAAACTACAGACTATTTGCTCTTTTACGAGTGAAAAGGAGCTAATAATATTTTAATGTGTGTCATGATTACCGTAGTCGTAACTTCGCTATGGTATTCACCACCAGTCCTGATTCGTAGGCTCTCAGAACATTAAGTAGTAATTAATTCGAACTCAAAGGCTCACGTGAGCATTTAGCGTCACAAATCAATTGTCATAATTTTCCTCTTTCCCCCTCCCTTAAGTACAGATAGAAGTTACTATTTAAAAAATCGCCAGATGTCGTAATCACGTATTGTAACGCATGTCGTTGTTGTCCCAGTGAGAAGTATAAGAGAGATTTCTTTCTTCGCTATATTACCTTCCAAGGGGCATAGTAGACTGTAAACATGTGCTGTACACATTGTATAGCAAATGTGTTGAAATAAAATGTGATCTATAAGGAACGAAGAAAGGAACTCCACGATATAACATCTAGTAGACCACTAGCCCAAGTGTGCATTGTGGAGAAACGGAGAAGGAAATCGCCCATCCCGTTTCAAAGGAACCAGCCCTACATTAACCCTGAGTGATTTAGGGGAGTCACGGGAAATCTAAGCTTGAACCGCCCTCTGCCCGAATAAAAGATAATTGTCTTAGCATTGGGCCACTTCACTCGGCAATTCGATCTGTATTGCAAGGCCACACACACACACACACACACACACACACACACACACACACACAGAGAGAGAGAGAGAGAGAGAGAGAGAGAGAGAGAGAGAGATAATAAATGGAGAAAACTTAGAATACGTTACTTGGTCACCTTTGTTTGATCTCTCACTGCCCGACATTTGTAATGATGGAGATAAAATACGTGTTCAATCACTTCGACGCGAAAACCATGGTAATGACAATGGAAGAGTATCGTTTTAAATCATATTAAATGCACAGATCACAATTTTACAGAAAGGGAAAAAAACGTTTTGTATCCTAACCAAAAGAAAGGTCAGAATTCTCGACAGCAGGACCAAGTATTTCGATCATGTTCCAGAATTATTCATTACTGAAATCATTTCCCAATGCATAAAGGCCTTTAATTTTTTAATTATACTTTATACGTTTTGAACGAAATCGAATTTTGGTCTCATCAAGTTCCAATTTTCTATTTTCGTATAACTGACTCTGTGACGTTTTTTCACTTCATTCGGTATGCTCTAATCTTTATTTTTTGATTTCTCCGGATAGGATATTGCGTTGCTTTCGGACTTAAATCTGCCTTCTTCGTCATTACAAGGCAGCTCAAAATTACTTAAACGCGGATGTCGGTTGAAATACCTAAAACGAAATAGGTCTCCTCACGTCACAACTACAGATAGCAAAACCCAATCAATGTATAAATAGATGCATCTATGCAATATTCTCGACACGAATAACACATCACTGGACCGACTTAAAAAATTTCACTGAAAATAATCATTCGTAAAATACATCAGGTGTTATTACTTACCGAGCTACCTTTTCGCCCTATCTTTAGTTTTCGCAACTTTAATTCTCATTCTACTCGCTTTAGATCGCTCTCCCACAGGTAGAAAGTCCTCCATGGTGATCGAAAGTGCACAGTCATGCAGACGACACCACACTGCGAACTGGGAGATGAAAATAGTGAAAACATCCAACAAAAGAGCTGTCTATCAACCTCGGACTGGGAAACTAGTTTTGAACATTCGGCCGTAGTGCACTTAATACTCATAAGATTCGATCTGATTCGTGTTCTTCAGCTCTAAATTACTATGGGAAGGAATACGAAATGACTAAACAGCGTTAAAGATCATACCACATATGGGGTTAAAACGCATCAAACTTTATTGTGAAACGATTCTCTTCAATTTTTTTTTACCGTTCTCCTTACTATGTATGAGGCTGTTGCATTACCCAGCCGTTTCAGAGAACGGAAATGCCACGACACAACACTTTCATCAGCAGAAGAAGCACCATCGACAAGAAGCAAGTGCGAAGCGAAGCAGGCCAGTACGAAATCACTCAACACCGGGGCACAGTTCTTCTCTCATCACGACTCAGGCACGCAGAAGAAGCCGCAACGTGTGGCCGACAGCTGATTAAAGACCGCGTGACGCTGGAATATTTGTAATATCTTTAGGTATGGCCCCTTAGCAGATCTTTATTATTATTGAGGATACAAAATACAAATAACAGCAGGTCTTTGTGTCGTATGCTAATTGGCGATAACAATTATCTTCACAACCGCTCCCTGAAATCCTTAAGATGGATAATATTGGGGCGCATAGCAGATATTTGGTGGCGAGATCGTGTGTCTACAATATTTTCCACAGAAGCTTTTCTCATAATGCAAAAATAAGACGTAGAACCAATCACGTAAACAAATTAATTTGCCCATAAGGATGGGAAACACAATGTCACCGTTCTTCTCCACTGGTGATTTGACACCACATTCCGTCTAATCTTCACCTGTAGATAGATTTTAATACTCAGAGCAGTGAATGATCAGCAATTCAGTAAGTAGAAGTAAAACCCTGTGACTGAACATTTTTGTCTTTCTGGCCGAAACTGATGCTAAAGTTCAGTCGGTGTGTCTGCGGAGCAGGTGCAGATTTCTCGCGTTATTAAGCGCTCTGTCACTTTCCGTGACCTAATGCCTATGCGGCACTCACTCGCAGCAAGTAATACATTTTGAATTCTCATAACTCACACTTATAATTTCTCTATGTATAAGACTTATTATTCAGTGGAACAAAATTCTCCAACGACAAAACTAGTATTGCAGTGATGACGTATAGCGTGGTTTAGAAGACACTCAAAACAGGTTTTAGATGTGATTTTTTTTTTTTTACGAGATCAGATCATTCATGTGGAAGGTTTTTTGAAATTATTTTCCACGAAGTATTCAATATATCAAGCTATTTAGTGATTTAACCACTATGCTATGTTCGTTAAAACATAGTAATTAAGTGTTCCGAATACAATGGAATCCACCTTGCAAATTTTACAGTAAGAAATATGATTGTGGCCCATATGTGTTACGAAATTAATGATGGCACATTAGATGATATACTACAGTTGATTAACGGTTCAGAGAGACGTTTTGCATATTTAAAGTGACTATTCTGTCTGATAATTCAATACAATTTCCTTTATTTTTGATCGTCAGTTAAATAAATATGTCATATAGACGTTTCGTAGGGTCATCAGAAAATTAACCGTTTATTACGTTGACACATTTTATAATGCCCTCATACAGAGGTGCCGGTTCTTACCAGACTACCAAACCCGAGATGAATTATTCGCCGCAGAGACTGCGCCTATAAATTAATGGGGATCTTTAATACTCGGAAAAAGAGGAATTGAAAAGTGATTTACTTTCGTTTGTAGGGGGGAAAACTATAATGAGTGAGTATTTTATGAAAGCAGAAGTCGAAATCCTTGAAGTCGCCTGTTTCACCACTCGCGCATGGAATACCACAATATTTCATTTTCATGAGTAATCTGCCAAAATTAATGCTAGTAATTCCAACGCAACCGGGGCTGAGCTACGTTAATAAGAATTTCAGCTCTAGAAAAACGTCTCATTTCAATTGCCGAAAGTTGATGATTCACAACCGATTTCGTTCTTCGGATCATATTCAGGCTTCTCAATGTTATTTGCAGCAGCTTACATGGCAATGTTAATTCGTAGCGTCTAACAACATAAAAGTGTTCGGTCAGCTGTCAGTCTTCGTCTGCGCATTATATAGTAAGTTTCTACTTTCTCAGGTGGAGGCACTCTACACACTGCTGTTATGTGGCCACTCATTAAATATTAACTTGCCCGGAGAGTGTAGGTGACGTCACTGACAACAATGTTTAGAAAAACAAACTGATGGAGAAAAGTTTTGTACACCCTTAATAACTTACATAGTTAATGATTTTTGTCATTTGGTCGTAAACCTCAATCTCAATGTCCTAGAGCAGCGCAGTGTCTCAAAAATAGTCAACGCGGCAGTGTGGCCTGTGTCTTCTGTTTAGTCCGCCTACTTGCCTCGAAGGGTTACTTTGAGTGTAGATAGTGCTCACATTGTCATTCAGAGCAAGATGGCTTCTCATTAACGAAGGTAGTTGCAGAGTTATGACGCACCACAGCGACGTTCTTCGAACATCCACCACGCTTGCTCAACAATATAATAAGATACCCGGAGAAGACTGCAAACGACTGCAGAGTGCATTTCTTGGGCAGCTGGTAGGGCTGTCTATCCTCACACCGATGAGTGTGACCTCAAGGCATCCTATAATAACAATAACACAAACCCCTAGCACGTGTTGCGGGAAGAAGGTTTCGAAGAGAACACGTAGAATCCAACCGTTGTGTATCCTCACCACAATCGCAGGATACACTATCTGATCAAAAGCATTCGCAAAACCCTATTTAAATCGGAAATGACCACCAGATGTCATGAGAGACTGAACCGACAGCATTAAAGGAGGCGGAGAGTATAGTGTTGGCCGTTAGAGAAGACTAGCAGAACGGTTCGTTCAGGAAAGTTCAATGGTCCCGGATGTGTGCTAGTCATTGGAATTCACTGACTGACAGATCCATCATGGACATTGCACCCCTTCTAAAGCAGTCCAAGTCGATTGCTGGTGATATTATTATGAAGTGGAAATGAGAAGGAACAAATGCAGCTAAGCCAAGAAATCATGTATCCACGGATGGGAAGCATCGAGCATTGCTGACGGTGGTTGTAAAAGACTGTATGAAGTCGGTGGAAGCAATCGCTCGTTGGATTCCAAGTGTAGCCAGCAGTCCGGCTAGCACAGTGCCTGTGCGTAGGGAGTTAAAAAGAATTTGGGTGCAACGGCCGAGCAGCCCGTCAGTAAGCCACACACATCTGAAGTCAAAGCTAAGCGACTTTTGATGCCGCTGGACAATGGATGACTATAAATGAGATGATTTCGAGTGATGATGCACGCTATATCCTGTGGCGACCCGAAAGACGAGTTTGGGATTTGGCGAATGCCAGCATAACATTACCTCTCATCATGCGTGACATCAACAGTGAAGTATGGAAGTGGTGGTATTGACAGTATGGGTATAATTTTTATAGTTGCGGTATGGTTACCTTAATGCACTTACGGAAACGCTAAATGCGCAAGTGTTTGAACATTTCACAGCAGGTTGTGCTGCGTACACTAGAGGAACAATTGGAACATTTTGACTGTTTGTTTCAGCATGACAATGCGCCCTGTCATAAATCTGCGTATCTGCCTAAATGATTTTCTGGAAGGACTGGCCTGTCCAGTCTCTGGGATCTAACTCAATGAAACACTTTTAGGGTAAATTAGAACGTCCCCTTGGTGCCAGACCCGTGCGTCCTTCGTCACTACCTACTTTGGTTTCTGCTGTTGAGGAAAAATGGACTGACATATCTCCACAGATATTCAAACAGCTCACTGAAAGTGTCCCGAACAGAGTTGAAGACGTCATAAAGGCGAAGGGAGGATACAGCCCATATTAATGCCCACTAATAGGTGACGGGATACTTTTGATCAGATTATGCATAGAACTGGGCTGATGATTTCATACTTGCGTAAAATATCTTGTCGTTTTCGCAGGAAACCGAGGTTGAAATTTTATGTCTCTGATTAGCGTTGCAGACGTCTCAGACAGGCAGTCGCACTAATATAGGGTTGGGTTGTTTGGGGGAAGACACCAAACAGCGAGGCCATCGGTCTCATCGGATTAGGGAAGGACGGGGAAGGACGTCGGCCGTGTCCTTTCAAAGGAACCATCCCGACATTTGCCTGGAGCGATTTAGGGAAATCACGGAAAACCTAAATCAGGATGGCCGGACGCGGGATTGAACCGTCGTCCTCCCGAATGCGAGTCCAGTGTGCTAACCACTGCGCCACCTCGCTCGGTGCACTGATTTAGCAGGATATGAAAGAGTCATATTTTGTGCTGGTACTCCTGCTTCTTCAAGTCTAACGCCACTCATCGTTGTCGAAGGCACTTTGAGGGCTCTGCGTTATCGGTACAGATCCTCCTGTTTACTTTGCAGTCCTACAGTAACAAAATTTCCGTGCTGACTTCATCTTTCAAGCCGACAATGCACAACCACACTGAGCCTACCTCGTGAACATTTTCTACTAGAGGCGTGAATCAATCGAATACAATGGTGTGCGGTGGCTGCTGATATAAATCCGTTCGAACATCCTTGAAACCAGTTGAAATTCTAATTGCCTGCTCGAAGGACCTCTCCTGACACGTCGGATGACGTAAGGGAATCTGCTGTCAAAGGCTTGAGTAGCAGCATTTTGTAGACTGCATATCAAAGCGGATCCAAACGTGTTACAATTTACAGGAGGGAGCAGCACGCTACTGAATGTTACCTAGCAACAGACATGGTTTCTCGTATGTGAGGACTAACTTTATTTCGGTTACTAGGTTTGGTTCACAGGATAATTATTTTTGCAGTTAAATAAATCTCTATCTTTGATTCTCCGCTGTCTTTGAATCTAAGAACCCCCGTGTTCGCAGATATGCTGGTTACCAAATCTTTATTTGAACAGTTTTGGTGGAACGTCAATCCAATTTCGACGAAAATAGTCATGATATTTCCTGTGACGAGGGTTTCATGAAACATTGCATATTCGTTCGTATAGTCTGAACAAAAATATCGTTTTGCTCCTGCTTCCTACGCATCTCGTAATAAATGGCATGTTATATGTCCTACCGTTTATCCTAATGTATATAAAATATTTGGGAGGCAATCCAAGCAGGCATTTTAAACCGATTGTAGATGATGCTGTCCTTTGCCGGAGGTTAAAGTCATCAGAAGATCAACAAACTGACAAATTAATTCAGCACGATATCTGTATGGTACGTAAAGGGGCAACTGGTTCTAAACAATAAAAGGCGTGAGGTCATCCACATAAGTACTAAAAGCTATGGGTTAAATTTCGGTTCAACCATAAATCACACAAATTTAAATGCTGTCAGTTCAACTAAATACCTATGGAATACAACTACGAGAAATTTAAGATTATACCACCACACAGAAAATGTTTTGGGATGCTAAACCAAACCCTGCGTTATATTGACAAAACACTTATAAAATGTAACACATCTGCTAAAGAGACAGGCTATATTACCCGTGCCCGTTTTATGGAGTACGGATGTTTGGTGAGGGATCGCTACCAGAGGACGGAGACATCGAAAAAGTTCAAAGAAAGGCAGCTCGTTTTGTATTGTCGCAAAAAAGGGGAGAGAGTGTCACGAATATGATACGCTAGTTTTGGTGGCAACAGTTAAAACAAAGGCATTTTTCTCTGCGTCGAGACCTTTTCACGAAATTTGAATCACCAGTGTTCTCCTCTGAGCGTGAAAATGTTTTGTTGACTCCCACCTACATACGGAGAAAAGGAGATCGTAATAACATAAGAGAAATCGGAGTTCGCACCGAAAGTTTTAACTGTTTGCTTTTCGAACATGCTGTTCGAGAAGGGAACGGTAGAAAATTATTATCAAAGTGATTCGATGAAACTGAGCCAAGAACTTAAAGGTGAATTGCGGTATAGTTACGATGTTTCCAGTACTCAAATTCAACGACGTGTAAATTACTTAAAGCATTATACCCAACTCAAAATGGGATCCGCTCTGTTTACAAATGACGGGAAAGATCGTTGTTGTTAGCTTCCTGTCAAAAATTAATTTTTATTCAGCAAGGTCAGTAGCCTTAGAATGCGTTATTACATAATTCACAGGCAAGTGATGAGAAAATTGAAAAACTAAAAAGGAAGACGATAATAGTCCAGAAACATAAAATATTTGCATTGTAAACACAATGAATATTTCCTTACTGAGTGCGCTTCCGAGCTGCTGCGAAAAATTCATCTACTGACTAAAAGGGGCGTAGCTCAGGGAAGGCTCTCAACTGGTAATTTAAACTCTGTGTTTTATAATTAAATTTTTTATTTCTGCTGGACATTTAATGAAAATGTCATTAAATTTTTTATTTCTGCTGGACATTTAATGAAAATGAAAGCTGTACAATAGTATATACCTTTGTGCAGCCGTGTACATACTCTGAAAGCCACTGTGAAGTGCATGGCGCTTGGTACTTGCCACTCTACGATCCGTTCCAATCGAGTATGGAGCGTGGGAAGAATGACTAGTTCAATAACGATGTGAGCGCTGTAGTTACTCTACGGGTCAAGCAGCTGGGAGGATGAAGTAAATTCCACGATTCTTCATTTAATACTGGTTCTTTAAACTATGTAAGTAGACTTCCGAGAGTTAACGTGCCTCAATGTTCAAGGCCCTACCAATTTAGTCCTTACAACATTTCCGTGAAACTTCCCGGCCCTTACTTACTGCCCTCTGTGTGAACGTTGTGTCCCCCTGTAGTCCCAGTTTCTCGGATTCCACACATTTAAGTACTATTTGTGTACCGTGACTAAAGAGTTATTATCAACGGCCTAATTTTTTCTCAGTCTAATGTTTGCTAAGTGAATATGGCAGTCTATATTATTAACCAAGAATTGCTTGAGGGAGTATGTGGACAAGGCTGACTCAGTTAAAACTGCCAGAAGGTGATGAACTGACCGCTCTTCATTAGACGAAGAATGTACTTTGTAAAACCACAAAATCCGTGAGTGAAATATGTAGGTACGGGATGTAATAGATTAAAAATATTCAAAGAAACAAGCTTTCGTGAAATAGAATCACAGACACTGATGAATATATCTATCACCTGTATTTATAGTACAGAGAGTAGCATTTAGTTTGTGTTTTATAATTTCAAATTAATAGACACTGCAGAATTCCTTTGTTTTCGTCGCTAATAAGAGCGGTTATGCCTAGACCACTACACACACTCACACTTGATACAAATGTTTGTCGCTGACAAACAGACAACAGCCACTTTGTAATTTTTCGCAGCAGACAGTACAGCTCTACATCATCCTCAAAATCTGTAATACTTGCTGTAGAGAATTGTGTTTCATAGTGCTTAAACACAGAGAGCTGACAGACGTTGTACATAATCCTCCACCAACTACAGATTTTTTAGTCATTGACAATTTTTTTTTTTTTTTTTTTTTTTTTTTTGCTGCATTTTGGCGTGTAAGACGTAGGTGTGAGTGGAAGTGAGTGAGTTAAATCACGCAGTCGCTTCGGCGAATTCGTTCATATTTTCCAGGCGGACTGAGATTTTATTCATCTCCAAACACCTTTTTCACGTAACAGCAAACTGTATTAAGACAACCAACGTTCCACGAAGTTTGTAACATGTTTTAAGCGATATCAGGGGTTTACGGGGAACTGCATTTGCTCGATCGTTTTTTTAGTGAGTAGTGTGGCGATATAGAATTCGAAAAGTGGAAGTAGGACAAAGTTTGTGTAATCCAATCTTCCAAAATTCTTTTACGATAGCCGCCATCTCTAATAACTGCCGCCGTTACTGGAGTTGCTTTTCACCGACAAACAGGCCCTAGCCCCGGTCTCTCACTTGTACACAAGCGCACTGGCTATCCACTTGGCGCTAGCCTGTCGGCTCGTAAAGCGTGTTATTTTGTGGGAGCCCCACTCCCATACACCAACTCCGAGTTATTCGCCTTTATCTTCCAGGGCGGCCGCCGCGGTCTGTGTGCGGTCGGCCATAAATCTGTTGGCGGAACTTAGTCCCGTCACTTCTCTCATGCATCAAACTCAAAAACTGCGGAGGAACTGAGTTCCCAGTGAGGTCTTAGACCAGGAAAGTGCCGGAGAGCCCGCGATCTGTCTCGACGCCATTAGCAGAGGACGACTTTCACTTGAAATTTGCATAAGTCGAATATAATACCCCTTATGAGAAGAAATTTAGAAGGAATTCAGAGAACTACAGGCGCGCGGAAAGGACGGAAGCAAAAAATTCATATTAAAAACGACGAAGAGCTGCAAACTGAAATAAACATGTACTCGCACCAGCATCGATCAAAGCCTGCATTGTATCGTTTTTACACTGGAGTCCAGAAATAAATTTATAAACCATCCTGCGTCACTAAAACTACCATTAATATTAAAATCGAATAATAACGCCAACTTTAAAACGTAGTAATATAACCGAGCGAGGTGGCGCAGTGGTTAGACACTGGACTCGCATCCGGGAGGACGACGGTTCAATCCCGCGTCCGGCCATCCTGATTTAGGTTTTCTGTGATTTCCCGAAATCGCTCCAGGCAAATGCCGGGATGGTTCCTCTGAAAGGGCACGGCCGACTTCCTTCCCCATCCTTCCCTAATCCGATGACACCGATGACCTCGCTGTTTGGTCTCCTTCCCCAAACAACCCAACTCAACCCATAGTAATATACTTAGATAATCATAGCACCGTCTCTTCCGTAGCCGAGAGGTCAGCGTGCCTGACTGATATGCGGAGGAGCGGGTTCGATCACGGGAGTGCCAGCGATTTTCCATTGCTGGGATGAAAGACCGAGGTGCGTGCAGCCGTGTCATCCTAGTTGAGTCACGTGACCTAGCTGGTTTGCCACCCAACAACGGCCGGGAGTGCGGTGTACTGACTGCAGCCCTCCGCATCGTATCAACACGACGCAGTTGAGTGATGGATGACACGGCGGTGGGGCGGGCGCGACCGGCACGTCTGTAGCCAAAACGGTAGTGATTACCTTAATTTTCGAACATTGACATCGTACTCTTCTGTGGACTGCACGCTGCTCACTATAGAGACAGTATACTGACACTATCTGATTGTGTTAATGCATTTTTCCACTAACGTTACATTAGCTGGAGTTTGGTACATTATGTACACGCTGATGAAAAGTGGCCTTTGCCTTATTATATACTGCAGTGATTTACATAACATCATACACTGATCACGAACATACAAGGGAATAATCCTATGAAATTATTAAATGAAATTGTAATAAAAATTGAAATGAAGATGAAATTTGTTCCATTAGAGGATTCTGGTGTAATATTTAAGCTTGTGCTGAACAATAATTGTGTATTTGTTATAGAGGCTTATTTGTTGCATCGTCCGCCTCTGTAGCGCAGCGATAGCGTTACCGGCCCGGGTTCGATTCCCGAAATGGGACTGGGTGTTGTGTGTCCTTCATCATCATTTTTATCATCATTGACACGCAAGTCGCCGAAGTAGCGTCAACTAAAATGACTCGCAATACGGCAGCCGAACCTCGAAGAGGATATTTCGGCCAATAAATGCCGTACGATCATTTCATTTCATTGTTACATTGGAGTAGTTTACTTGAAAATCAATTCTCTTCAATCGCGACAGTACGAACATTACATTTTCGCAGAGAACTGTTGTTTGAGACTGACTGTTGCAGACAAAATTATTACAAAAGCTACATCTTACTGTTGTGAAGCTGTTTATTGCCATTCCCCAAATTCAATATCTGTTTTTATTTTCGCTGGTTTCTCTTGTTTATGGATCTCTTGAACTTTCTAACCACACGCATACATGCTAACATCAAACGGTAAACTTGGTGTCGGGGAATTTCGATGCGATGTGGTTTCATGAGTTGTAAATAAATGTTCTTTAGGAATACAGGACGTGTTTGCTTCGCGTACTTTTCATTTGAGTGAAATAACACCTGTGCATTGATACTAGCCACGTTCAACAAGGCGTACCATACAACCATTGCTCCTACAAATTTGTTACGTCAAAGTGCATAGAATTCCACAACAGAATTTCCCTAGTATCCATAAACTGCCGCCCCGACTTCAATGGTATTGTTTGATCCAACACTCGGTTTGCATACAATGAATTTTGTTTTCCAAGAGAGAGAGAGCCAGTGGATAGCTGGAATATCAGTTACCTGTTATCACCTTTTCTATTTGCGCCATTTATCGCTCGGTTAATGTAGACGCACTACCAAATAGCTCATTAGAGAGACAAAACGGTTATTCTGGTTGTTTTCCATAGTAAATTTGCAACTCACCAGTGTAGAATATCTTTGCATAGCACAGAGAAAATATCTTGACTTCATATTTAGCTGGTTTGTTGGGAATGTATTGTACGGAGCTGCAATGACCTTAATGCTTCTAGTTTCTCGACAATAGTAACAAATATTCCAAGATTGTAAGTATTCACGCAATTTTTCACAAAAGCACCCAAAAGGCTCCTAGTAGCTGCTAAGCTATCGGTTTCACGTTTCATATATCTAGTTTCTTTATCATCAAATCTAATACAACTGAGAAGCAATAAAAATCTCTTGTAATCAAAACAATCATTTCTGTTCCGTCATTAGATCAAAGTCGCAATAGGTTTCGCACAGAATGCCTAATACTGCACAAATTTCATTACGATGTGTCAACTTTGCATCCACATCTTTTGAGTAATTTTCACCTTGCCTGTTTCTAAAAGCCGGCCGCGGCGACCGAGCGGTTCTTGGTGCTTCAGTCCGGAACCGCGCGACTGCTACGGTCGCAGGTTCGAATCCTGCGTCAAGCATGGATTGAGTGATGTCCTTAGGTTAGTTAGGTTTAAGTAGTTCTAATTTCTAGAGGACTGATGACCTCAGATGTCAAGTCCCATAGTGCTCAGAGCCATTTTTGTGTTTCTAAAAATGTATACGTTTGTAAAACGCACAGTTTTACAACCGTACCAGTACTGATGATCGTATGGAATGACTCATATCATTTTTTGTTTGCCCCTACCAATAAATAGTCATCTTCACTATGAAAGGAAGCGCCACTGTCGTGATCATTAAGTAACATCATTTCATCCTCTCCATCAAAAAACGATGCATCAGTATATACCGCGTCGTCTTCTTCCGCAATCACCTCTAAAAACGTCCGCTCTAGTTTCTCCTCTGTCACATTTTTTGGCCCTACAATCAGAAACATGAACTTTTTTTAGCAGTTAATAAAGCGTAATAATGGACGTATCTAAAATACAACACTTTTTAGCATACCGCTTCTTGTAAACGTAAAGGCGATGACGCTGTCAATTTGAAAGAGTACTTACATGATTAGGCGCGTTGTGTATACAGTATATCGCTGCATACAGTTGCAGGAATAATTTATAGTTGCGTTAGAATTGTTGATGCCGCAATCGCTCTGGCACAACAAAACAAAAGCTATACAATGATTAGAAAAAAAAGCAATTATATGGTTGTAAGACTTGATCATTTTTCGGTGGAAGGCAAAAGGTGAGTCTAGTGTCACGCAGAACATTAAAACCATCTACCTAGTAGCCAGAATGTTCACCTTTTGGACGGATAACAGCGGGGACGAGTTGTGGCGTGGAAGCAATGAGACCTTGGTATGTCGCTGGAAGGGTTTGATAATGATGTTTGGTTTGTAGGGCTGTCAACTGCGCCTGCAAAAAGTCTGTTTTTACACAGTCCAATTTTTTTCACAGTCCAGTCTAGCCACTGTCACGAATGATGATGATGATGATGAAATGATGAGGTTAACACAAACACCCAGTTCTCGGTCAGAGAAAATCCCCGACCCGGCCAGAAATCGAACCCGGGGCCCTGTGATCCAGAGGTCGCCTCACTACCGACATGACCACGAGCTGCGGACGCGTTGGAGGTGGCTGGCACTACATATGCACACAAGTCGCCTAATTTGAGAAACACCGGGGAGGAGAGAGATGAGCTCTGACACCACGTTCAGTCACGTCCTAGATGTGTTCGACTGGTTTCAATCTTGGAGGGTGTGGGGGGGGGGGGGGGGGGGGACACATCAATTTGAACTCACCACAGTCTCTGTGGCCCATTTTTTGTACGTGGGAGAAATCACACGGGGGGACCCACAGGGTTCAGTTTTAGATCCACTACTGTTCCTTATAGACGTGTTCTATCTCGGAAACCATTAGAAAGGAGTATATGTCCATATGATGTTTTCTGGTTCTAATGAGCGTTCCTGAAGTATCCGTGAACAGTCCTGGGACCATATATTATTATTAATGTTATTGTCATCATTATTATTATTAACATTTAGGCCATATGGACCACAAGACGTACAGCATGGGACATTTTCATTGCTTTGCTTTCCTTTTCCTATGTGCCGGTAGTTTTTTCATTCTGTAAGAATAGTTTCTCTTTGTCTGGGCAGGCCAAGTTGTTTCCGTTAACATGGATTTTTCTGGCACGCCAGAAGAGCAGTCGTGAATTTTCTGCCTAAATATGCCGCTGTCTTGTACGTCAACTTCTATTACTCCTTTGTCTTCCGTGTATTCTTGTATTATACCAATCCATTTTGTTGTTCCAGCCAATACTTTAATGTGTGGTCCGTAGAATTCCATTGCTGTCTAGTTAATCTGTTTGGTTCCATTATTTCACTAGGTATACGTTATAATTTCCTTATTTATTCTTAGTCTGTGCATTCCTTTTTCGTTATAACCCAAATTTCCTTGATTACTCTTCATTCTCACGATGTCTAATGACTACTGAGGTCGCTGATACTGAGTACCTGGCAGGAGGTGGCAGCACAATGTACCTAATATGAAAAACGTATGTTTTTGGAGGTCTTGGCCTGGTACTTTTGAATATGGATTGGTTTTTTTGAGAATTTCTGGCGGTACTCATCCGTGGGCTCAAAAAAATTTAAAATATCTTTTTTTTAAAAAAATCTGTAGTTTGCTGCGCTTTCTTTTGGTTTTTAAGTGCCAGTTGCTCATTTTCCTTCTGGAGATGGAGGGTTCTGGGACTGGCACGCGTCTTTTGAAATTTCCAATTTCACAGAGTTAAGTGTTCTCTTATTGTCTTTTTGTTAGTCTAATTAATTTTGTATATTGTTATCTAGTTGACAGGAACACGTCATTTGCATTTTCTCGGTTGATACTACTTTCCTTTCTTGAACCTCTTGTGTTTATTGCTTCTTTATATGCTTCATTCCATCAAGGATGTTTTTCCGCCTTTGCAAAGGAATTTGGATTTGGGTATCTGTAACGAGTTTGTGTTTCTGTTCAACTAATTTTGTGGTTGCCTTTTGTCGAGTTCATTCGAAATGGCAGTTGTTGGATTTTGTTGGTATTAAATTTGGAAATAAGTCACAAACTTTCTACTGGATTTTTACGACTGCTTATCATAAGTAAACTTTTAAAATCTCCTTGTGATGTGGATTCGCGATTTCGATATGATAAGTTTGAAATTCACCTATGTTCTTGTTGAGTGATCCATATGTTTATTTTTACTTTTTATATTTTGGGGCTTTTTATAAAAATTGCTTGATTTGATTTTGAGACAAATTCCTACACATTTCCACCGGTCTCTTTTTATTTTGATGGTCCCTTTATGCGCAGAGAAAACACCTGTCGGTTTGCTGAATTCTCACCCTTTCCCTTATTTTGCATTAGAATCGGCCAGTAGAACTTTCATATGATTTTTTGCAGTTTTAGGTATTCTATTTTCTACCACCTCCCACAGATTATTTACGTTTTCTGTGTTTGTTTTATTTTCTTTGTTGGGAATCATATGCGCATTAATTACTGTCTACATTTCATTTGCACACTTTAAGTAAATTGTCATTAGTCCGTTGAAAGAAGGCCTTACTTTGACTACAGAACTAGGAATATTTTTTGAAGCTGCGAATGCAACCTCCAGATGGGTTTTATTTTGATTCTTTTGTCTGTTTTGCTTTTTAACAGGCTGTAGTTCCCAAAACCCATAGAATTCTCGTCTGAAAATCTTATTCGTGCATAGCTGAAATTTTATTTTTTGTTCTTTTTCTGTTTTATCCTAAATTTTAGACGTTAAGGCTGATTCTGACAAAGAAACATTTTTGAGGAATCCGATTTCCTCTGATTTGGCATGTAACGTCCCACTGTACTCTCTTCAGAATCCGATAGAGTAGCAGCGCCATTGGTCGCTGAGAATTTGTTAACTCCCGGGGTATTTTGTAAGTAGAGAAACACCCCGTTGCGATACTTGGAATTATAGGGCTGAGTTTTTAGAATGGTTTAGCTGTTAAGACTGGACAGGTTAGCTCCAGGATTTTAAGGTCCAGCTGCTCCTTTGGTAAACAGACGCCGAGCACATTGTGCACTGACCGTAGTCAGATATAAAAGTTTCTAAGCTTTTTTTTTAAAAAAAAAGAAAAAGATAGATTACGGTTCTGTTTGTTTCGCCGTACCGATATCTACACTCCTGGAAATTGAAATAAGAACACCGTGAATTCATTGTCCCAGGAAGGGGAAACTTTATTGACACATTCCTGGGGTCAGATACATCACATGATCACACTGACAGAACCACAGGCACATAGACACAGGCAAGAGAGCATGCACAATGTCGGCACTAGTACAGTGTATATCCACCTTTCGCAGCAATGCAGGATGCTATTCTCCCATGGAGACGATCGTAGAGATGCTGGATGTAGTCCTGTGGAACGGCTTGCCATGCCATTTCCACCTGGCGCCTCAGTTGGACCAGCGTTCGTGCTGGACGTGCAGACCGCGTGAGACGACGCTTCATCCAGTCCCAAACATGCTCAATGGGGGACAGATCCGGAGATCTTGCTGGCTAGGGTAGTTGACTTACACCTTCTAGAGCACGTTGGGTGGCACGGGATACACGCGGACGTGCATTGTCCTGTTGGAACAGCAAGTTCCCTTGCCTGTCTAGGAATGGTAGAACGATAGGTTCGATGACGGTTTGGATGTTCCGTGCACTATTCACTGTCCCCTCGACGATCACCAGTGGTGTACGGCCAGTGTAGGAGATCGCTCCCCACACCAGGATGCCGGGTGATGGCCCTGTGTGCCTCGGTCGTATGCAGTCCTGATTGGGGCGCTCACCTGCACGGCGCCAAACACACATGCGACCATCATTGGCACCAAGGCAGAAGCGACTCTCATCGCTGAAGACGACAAGTCTCCATTCGTCCCTCCATTCACACCTGTCGCGACACCACTGGAGGCGGGCTGCACGATGTTGGGGCGTGAGCGGAAGACGGCCTAACGGTGTGCGGGACAGTAGCCCAGCTTCATGGAGACGGTTGCGAATGGTCCTCGCCGATACCCCAGGAGCAACAGTGTCCCTAATTTGCTGGGAAGTGGCGGTGCGGTCCCCTACGGCACTGCGTAGGATCCTACGGTCTTGGCGTGCATCCGTGCGTCGCTGCGGTCCGGTCCCAGGTCGACGGGCACGTGCACCTTCCGCCGACCACTGGCGACAACATCGATGTACTGTGGAGACCTCACGCCCCACGTGTTGAGCAAGTCGGCGGTACGTCCACCCGGCCTCCCGCATGCCCACTATACGCCCTCGCTCAAAGTCCGTCAACTGCACATACGGTTTACGTCCACGCTGTCGCGGCATGCTACCAGTGTTAAAGACTGCGATGGAGCTCCGTATGCCATGGCAAACTGGCTGACACTGACGGCGGCGGTGCACAAATGCTGCGCAGCTAGCGCCATTCGACGGCCAACACCGCGGTTCCTGGTGTGTCCGCTGTGCCGTGCGTGTGATCATTGCTTGTAGAGCCCTCTCGCAGTGTCCGGAGCAAGTATGGTTGGTCTGACACACCGGTGTCAATGTGTTCTTTTTTCCATTTCCAGGAGTGTATTCACTCAGCCTTCACTGCCGTTAAAGTCTTCGCTGTCACTCTAATAAGGGGGCCTCTAAATGTGTATCTACATGGATACCTGCAAATCACATTTAAGTATCTGACCGAGGGTTCATCGAACCACTTTCATAATTCTCTATTATTCCAATCTCGTATAGCGCGCGGGAAGAACGAACACCTATATCTTTCCGTAAGAGCTCTGATTTCCCTTATTTTATCATGGTGATTGTTTCTCCCTATGTAGGTCAGTGTCGACAAAATATTTTCGCATTTGGAGGGGAAAGTTGGTGATTGGAATTTCGGGAGAAGATTCCTCCACAACGAAGAACACCTTTGCTTTAATAATGTCAACCCCAAATCCTGTAACATTTCAGTGACTCTCTCTCCCCTATATCGCGATAATATAAAACGTGCTGCCCTTCTTTGAACTTCTTCGATGGATTGCGTCAATGCCATCTGTTGAGACTCCTATACCGCGTAGCTGTGTTCTAAAAGAGGAGCGTAGTTCTTTTGCATTTTTTAAGTATCCTGCCAATAAAAGCAGTCTTTGGTTAGCCTTCCGCACAACACTTTTGTGTTTTTCTTCCAGTTTACATGATTCGTAATTGTAATTCCTAGGTAATTAGTTGAACTTAGAGCTTTTAGACTCGACTGATTTATCGCCTAACTAAAGTTTAACGGATTCCTTTTAGCACTCATGTGGATGACCTCACACTTTTTGTTTTTTAGGGTCAACTGCCAACTTTCGCACCATACAGATACCTTTTCTAAATCGTTTTGCAATTTGTTTTGGATTCCTGATGACTTCAATAGTTGATAAACGACAGCATAATCTCCAAACAACCCAAGACTGCTGTTCAGATTGTCTCCCAAATCGTTTATATACGTAAGGAACAGGAAAGGGCCAATAGCACCACCTTGGGGAACGCCAGAAATCATTTCTGTTTTATTCGATGACTTTCCGTCAATTACTACTCTGACTGGAAATTGCGAATCCAGTCAGATAACTGAGACGATATTCCTTAAGCACGCAATTTCACAACTTGCAGCTTGTGTGTTACAGTGTCGAAAGCCTTCCGGAAATACAGAAATAGCAATCAACACTTTATGTGAGTAAAGAGCTAGTTGTGTTTCACAAGAACGATGTTTTCTAAATACATGTTGACTGTGTGTCAATAGATCGTTTACTTCGAGGTAATTCATCATGTTCGGACACAATATATGTTCCAAAATCCTGCTGCATATCGACGATAATATGGGTCTGTAATTTAGTGGATTAGCTCTACTACTTTTCTTGGATATTGGTATGACCTGTGCAGCTTTCCAGTATTTGGATACGAATCTTTCGTCGAGCGAACTATTGTATATGGTTATTAACTATGGATCTATTGCGACAGTATACTTTGAAAAGAACCTAATTGGTATACAGTCTGGCCAGAAGACTTGCGTTTATTAAGTGATTTAAGTTGATTCACTACTCGGAGGATGTATACTTCTACGTTACTCATGTAGGCAGCTGTTATTCATTCGAATTCAGGAATATTTACTTCGTCTTCTTTTGTGATGGCATTTCGGAAGGCTGTTTTTAGTCACTCTGCTTTGGCAGCACTGTCTTCGATAGTATCTCCGTTGCTATCCGGCAGAGAAGGCTTTCATTCTTTCTTGCCGCTTACATATTTCACATATGACCAGAATCTCTTTGGATTTGCTGCCAGGTTTCGAGACAACGTTTCATTGTGGAAACTGTTATAGGCATCTCGCATTGAAGTCCACGCTAAATTTCGAATTTGTGTAAAAGATCGCCAAACTTTGGGATTTTTCGTATGTTAAAATTTATCATGTTTGTTTCGTTGTTTCTGCAACAGTGTTCTGACCCGTTTTGTGTACCGAGGAAGATCAGCCCTGTCGTTTGTTAATTTATTTGGTATGAATCTCTCAATTGCCGCTGGTACTATTTCTTATAAATCAAGCCATATCTGGTCTACACTTATATTGGTAATTTTTAAGGTGTCGAGATTGTCTCTCACGAAGGCGTCAAGTGAATTTTTATCTCCTTTTCTGAACAGTTATGTATTTCGTTTATTTTTGGAGGACCTGGGGTTACAATATTCAGTCTTGCTACGACAATCCTTTGTTCACTAACCCCTGTATCCGTCTTGATGTTCGTTATTACCTCAGGATTATTTGTTGCTAAGAGGTCAAGTGTGATTTCGCAACCGTGGGCTCATGAACTAACTGTTCGAAATAATTTTCAGGAAATGCGTTTAGAACAATTTCGGGTGATGTTCCATGCGTACCTCCGGAATTAAACATGTATTTTCACCAACTTATCGAGTATGAATGAAAGTCACCACTAACTGTAATCATATGAGTTGTTTGAAATCAAACTCAAGTTTTATTAGAACCTTTCAGCAATTTTTTCATCAGAATTGGGACGTCGGTAAAAGTTACCACTTATTTAAAAAGCCGTGCAGCAGAAACAGTGTAGTGTCTTCTAAGAAGCAGCAATTTGAGCACATTTAAGAAGCACTACTGAGAAAACCCTGTCTGTTAACAACATCTGAAATACTCTAAAATTTTCATAACAGACATTGTACGAAGATAAGAAATCCAAATGAGTACACCTAGAAGAGGTAATTCGAGCAAACGATTTAGTCGAATCTGTGTTCAGTGGAGCGATTCGTAACATGAAAAGATAATATAATTTAACGGTGTATTTACTCTTACAGTTGAAGACTACGAACAGCAAATTAACATTTCATAACACTGATTCAAAAGTATCTATAAGCAACGCTCGTCATTCAGTTTTGAACTGGACAGAAGAATTGTGGGAGAAATTTCATTTCCAATAAGAATCACAAACTCAGTAGTTCTGAGAAAGCAAGACTAATTTATTAAACTTCAAAATATATATGAATAGGTAAATTAATGTTTTGAAAATTTGTGCCAAGTGGGTGTCAATAGTTGAACAAACAAACAAAATATATATTTAAATGTAGTTGAAAAGCTAAGTAACAACAAGTTCGAATGAAAAAATTAAAGAAGAAATAGAAATACACACAGTTAAATGAACACTGCTAGTAGAAATGAAACTTCGTAGTCGATTAAAACTGTGTGCCGAATCGGAATTAGTATTCGGACCCTTGCATTTAGAGGCCAATGATCTTAATAGTTTATGCATGATAGACTCGTATAGTCAACTCAAATTCAAATCGATTTGTACCGCTTTCGGTAACCGCACAGACCATGCTGGACAGCACTCCCTTGAGTTTGTTCCAGAAAGGGTCTTTCACTGTCAGTTGCCAGCACGGGGCTATGTTTACAGAAAGCTCATTTGCTTTCTCGTGAAAGTAAAAGTACGATTTCGCCTCTATGCTTTACATGCAGTTTCAATATCAGGATGGCCGATAGCGTAGGACTCTTCGGTGAGAGCGGAAGATTGGTTCTGTGTGCCGAGAGAAATTTTTCCACATGTTAGTGTTACAACTAGGACTGCTAATCAGAAACAGAAGAGATAGAAAAAATGTGATAGAATACTGGAATACGCAACAATACAGTAGAAAAGCCTGAAATTTGAACTTAGTACACTGACAAGATGGCTGTAACTAAATAACATTTTACTGAAAGCAAGCGCTGTCGCTGTCAATTACAATGTAGTTGTTTTACTCCAATTATTCAATTACTACACGTAACAACAAAGCATGACGTCAGATTTCGTACCTCCTGTTCTTCGACCATGTGCCATCATCATAATCAATTTGCCCTCTGCATAACCAATTGACATGGATGAGAATGATTCGTAATTGAATCTGTTTTAATAATCACGTAATCAGCAGCTACGACCGAGCGAGGCTGTGGAGTGGTTACCACACTGGACTCGCATTCGAGAGGACGACGGATCAAACCCAAGTCCGACCATCCTGGTACATTTTCCTACATCGCTTCAAGCAAATGGCTGGATGGTTCATTTGAAAGGGTACGGCCGGCTTCCCTCTCTTTCCCCCCTAATGTAATGGGACCGATGATCTAGTTGTTTGGTCCCCTCTGCCCAAACCAATCAACCAACCAACAGTTACGAAAGAGCGTAAGAGATTCTGCGCTTTGAAGAATAACACCTCAATCATTCTTTCATGAGCTAGGTAGTGAAAGAACGTTGTTTCGTTTTCAAATTGATGTTGCACTTTCCTAATTCTACGATTTTTTCATTCGCGTGCACAAGAATACCTGCGACTGAGATATAACTCTGTTAAAAAGTACTTAAGATCAGCAAGCGATGATTCGGACATCGACCGTACAAAACCAACTTCAGCGTTCCTTGTATGAAATCTCAAAAGCTATGGAGCAAGGGAACCAGACAGACGGCTTATTACCTGACTTCTGAAAAGCATTTCAACTTTTATCGCACTTACCTCTCTTAACAAAAGTACAATCACATAGGTTAAGAAACAAAATTTGTGACAGTGTTCAGGATTTCTTGGTAGATGAAAGGCAGCGTATTAATTTGGATGGAGGGTGATCGATAGAAGTAGAAATAAGTTCTAGTGTGTCCTTGGAAGTGTGCACATAGGTTAAGAAACAAAATTTGTGACAGTGTTAAGGATTTCTTGGTAGGTGAAAGGCAGCGTATTAATTTGGATGGAGGGTGATCGACAGAAGTAGAAGTAAGTTCGAGTGTGTCCCTTGGAAGTGTGTTGCGACCCTTCTTGTTCATGTTGCGTATTTACGGCATGAAAGCAACTATTAATAGCAAATCTTGCAGTTACCTGTAATAAAGCTCTGTCACAACAAAGCTGCAGACATATTATCGGAATTTGGTAAGATTTCAAAGTGGTTCAAAGACTAACAATCTCCTTTAGCTGTAAACAAGTGTAAATTTATACACCCCTCGTTTCCTCACAGTGGAAAATGCAGTAAGCCTAACACAGGAGAGCACTTAAAACTAACTTGTGCTGTACTAATTAGAATGTTGCTCCAGTGTATGGGACTCATATCAGGTATGACTAATGGAGTATATAAAACGAATGCAAAGAAGAAAGGCACGAATGATCACATATTTGTTTGAGTCACGGGAGTACGTAAGAGAGATACTGGAAAAGAATTGCCAGGCTTTTGCAGATAGATGCACATTTTGGGGGCACAGCATACTCACAAAATTTCAAGAACCATTGTGGTGGTGAAGTTAAAAGTATTCCTCAGTCACATACCCTTCTCTCTCTCTCTTGTAGGAAACGTGACGCCAAAATAAATTAGACAAATTACAGCACGTCCAGAGAGATTTCAGGAGTCATGAAGAACCCGCAACATGTATTGCCATGCTAAGCACTCCCTGTCACGCACTTTATGCAGGTGTACAGAGTACTCATGAACATAATTAAGATCACGAATAAAATAAACTCATGCCATGAAATTCAGCATTTTTGCTGCCAGTTTAGCAATTTGGCTGCCATATTTCAACATATCATAATAAAAGGTATTTTTTTATTATGCCAAGTACATATCAGACATTTCAAATGTTACTGCCGTCTTACATTCGTTTCTGAATTCTAGTGCTAATCCCGAACCTTAAGGAGCAGTCTTCAGAGGGCGCGAAATTTAGGTAGCACAATAGCGGGAAGCGTGACGTCAGGCAAATAAGAAGATATTGTGGAACAGTTGTTGGTGATGTCTTCAGCAGCTTTGAAAATAATTTGACAGAATAAAGAATTTGAAATGAAACAAGACGTCAATGAAACAGCAAATTGAGGCGTATATTTTACGGTTTCATTTTAGTGAGAGAGCCGCAAAAGTCACTGTGGTGTCACCTTGGTGCGGCCGGGAGACACAGTGGATGGAGGTTCGCCACGAAGACACCCGGCTGTTACGGTTGCGTTTGGAGCTCTGCGCACGGTCGTAATTAGCAAGCGATTGTTGTGCGGGCCATAACAAACATTCCCGGTGCGCTGGCCGGCCACACTTAATTAGTGTCCCTACAGACCGGCTGTAGGCCCCCTCCCCCCATCATCCGCTCCCCCCCCCCCCCCCCCCCCCCCCTGCCCCACCTCCACCTCCGGCTACATCCCTCGAACAGCCCTGTTACGGCTACTGCGTCCTCCTGCTTTGACGGCATCATTTTTGCTGCGCTCTGCGGCAACTGCAGACACCACTGCTCGCTCGCTGTTTGTGTAACCAAGCAATACTCCGGTCGATGCTTAAAGCAGACACAACTGTCGGAAATGCTGCATTTCTCACTTTATGTGTATCGCGAATACTAGAATGCACGCTAAGGGTCACGCGCAGGTGGGCTGTAAGTTGTGACGTCACCGTGAACCCTCTCGCCTCACCGCATTCTATTGAAACTTAACACTGACGAGCCAAAATATTATGACCATCTGCGTAATAGCTTATTGGGTCATCTTTGTAAAGCAATATATCACCGCTTGTGCGTATCATTGATTCTACGGTTCGTTGGTAAGTTGGTGGAGCTATGTGGCACAACGTGTCTACGAATAAGTCATGTACGAAGGTCGTTCAGTATTGCCCCACGTTTTTTGTATCTCAACATATTTATTGTTAAGAGTTAGAATTTGGTGACAATGTACGTCAACATGTCTTGTCCATATCCTATTTTCCCACGTAGTCTCCATATCGTTACTTGGCTGTACGCTAACGTTGTAGAAGAATATGTATTCCCTGCTGGTCCTGTAGACGTAGCCATGTTTTCACTGCATGACAAACACTCTCGTCATCTTCAAAGTTTATTCCCCATAGAGAATCTCTAAGTAGCCCAAAGAGAGATAAGTCCGAGGGTGCCAGGTCTGGACTGCAGGGTGGATGAGGCAACGAAGTACAACCCAATTTGGCGATGTGTTCCCGGGTTCTCAGACTTGTGTTTGGTCGTGCATTATCGTGTGGGAGCAACATTTCTGCTGGACTCTTGTCCGATCGTATACGTCGGAAACTGTTCTTGAGTTTATTCAGAGTCTTCGTGTATGCCTGTTAATTGATGGTTGACTTTCTTGGCATCACATCCACAAGAATGACGCCATCACGATTCCAGAACGCTGTTACTGTGTCTTTTACGGCAGAGGGGGTTGTCTTGAATTTCTTCTTTTGTGGTAAATGAGAGTTATGGCGCTCCATGGATTGCCTTTTTTTCTGGCGCAAAGTGGTGCTCCCAGCTTTCGTCCACAGTAACGATGCGTGACGGAAAGGCCTCTCTGTTGGTCTCAAAACGCTCCAACAATTCAAATGAAATGGCCTTTCTTTGATCTTGTGGTCCGCTGTGAGCATTCGTAGAACCCATCGTGAGCACCTCTTTGAATACCCGAGATTCTCGATCATTTCAGACCCACTCCCAATGCTGATGGTCAACTTAAGAGCCAATTGTCGAGTTGTGATGCGCCGGTCGGCGAATAATGACATCTGTACGATTCAACATGTCTGGAGCAGTGGCTGTAACAGGATATCCCGAGTGTGACTGATTTTGGAGCTCTGTTTCTGCATTTCCTGAGGCTCTAAATTTCCTTACCCATCGCCCAACAGTACGCGTATCAGCTGCTGCATCGCCAGACACTGCACACAAACCTTGATGGAGGTTCACCACGGTTTCTTTTTCTGTACACAAGAATTCAATAATAGCACGCTGCTTGTGACGTAAGTCGTATGTGGACGCCATTTTGACGCTGTACTACACCTCTGCCATCTTCCAGAAAGATTCGAAACTGGACTAGATTCACTGGACTAGATAACAAACATCAAATGGGAAGTACGTACAAGGACGTTTTTATATGGATATTAATGGCTTTTTTTTTTTAAGTGGGGCATTACTTACTGAAAGATCCTCGTTATTTCTGTAAGTAAGTAGCCGCTGAATCGTGTACGCGGTATGGCGCTCGATAGCGACCCAGATGGGAACCATTTGATTCACATCAGACGCCGGCTGTTGTGACCGAGCCATTCTAGGCGCTCCAGTCTGGAACCGCGCGACCGCTACGGTCGCAGGTTCGAATCCTGCTTCAGGCACGGATGTGTGTGATGTCCTTAGGTTAGTTAGGTTTAAGTAGTTCTAAGTTCTAGGGGACTGATGACCTGAGATGTTAAGTCCCATAGTGCTCACAGCCATTTGAACCATTTGAACATCGGACGAATTTGGCGGCCCAGCCATTAACGTAATTTCACTATTAAGCTCCTCGAACCACTGTAGCATGGTTCTGGCTCCAAGAAAAAGACAGCTATTATGCTGAAAGATGACATCTCTGTCGGGGAAGACATCAAGTCTGAAGGGATGCAGGTGGTTCGCAGCAGTCAGTGTGTCTTAGATAATTATCACAGGTCTCACGCAGAGCGCAGGAGAATGTCTCCCATGCCATAATACTGTTCCCACCAACCTAGGTTCATGGCGCGGTGCACGTTTCCAGCTGCAGTTCGCCTGGATGGCGGTGTAGTAGAAACGTGATTCATCCCGTGAGCTGACACTCTTCCAGTGGTACACGGCCCAGTCTCGGTGATTCCGAGCCCACGACAACAGTAACTGACGATGTCGTTGGCTCAACATATAAATACCCAGGGGTCATCTGTTGCGGAGCTGCTTGTTCAACAATGTGTGCTGAACGGTGTGCTACGAAACGCTTGTGCGTCCACCGGCACTGTGCTGAGATGCCATAGGTGACCATGTATCCTACTTCACAGCTCACACAAGCCTCCAAACCCCATGATCTGTGAAGAGAAGTTGACGTCCAACCACTAAGTGCCTAGTGGTGGTTTCGCTGCCTTTCTATTACTTCTCGTAGATGCTCATTAAAGTACAGGTGAACATTCGACCAGCTTCGCCGTTTTCGAGTTACTCGTTCACAGGCTCTGCGTAATAATGATATATCCTTTGGCAAAGGCGATTAGCCCAGTAAATTTCTCCATTTGCTGCACATATCTTCGCTAGGGTAATCCCACATTTGTATCTGCTCGGCTTACATACTTTTCTTAATGCGTCACGTGCCACCAGGAGGCATCCGACCTGGCAGCGGGCAAAGGTCATCATGCTTGGCTGATCAGTGTATAGACACAAATTTTTAATTCATACGTAGTTGTGAATATAATCGAAGTTTTCCTTTTTCAGTATTGTTATTAAGCTCTGCATTAGTAATTTTTTCTTGTTTATTCCTTTCTTTTATCCCATTTCCTCTTGTTACAAGACATAACCCCTCGTCATTTTCTTCTCGTTCTGTTTTCTCTGTGCGTCGACTAAATACTCGTATGACTCTCTGTTATTTTCATTTCTTGAAAGCTAAGAACTACGTCTTTTTTCAAATGTTGTTAATAATTTGTAGTTTTCAAAACACTGAGGTTTAAACCAGGAACACAAGGCGGAGAGTTGAACTGCTCTTCTCTTATTAGGGCCTTCAGTAGGAAGAGGATGTTTCAATAGGGTCCTGGAAAAAAAATAACGCTTCATAAGACATGCAACATAAAGTCGAAGCATTTGCAATACCTTCAGATGACCTGTTCTTTTCGTAACCACTTATACATTTACATCTACATAGATACTCTGCAAATCACATTTAAGTGGCTGACAGAGGGTTCATCGAACCACCGTCCCAATTCCCTATTATTTCAATCTCGTATAGCGCGCCGAAAGAATAAACACCTATATCTTTCCGTACGAGCTCTGATTTCACTTATTTTATCGTGGTGATAGTTCCTCCCTATGTGGTCGGTGTCAACACTTGCCAACAGTCAGAAAAAGAGCGTTGAATGACTTTTTGAAAGTGTTTTGGTTTCAGTAACTCAGAGCTACATCGAGAGATACGCTCATTTAAATCTGCATTACTTTGCCTAACGTCTTTTACTTCTGGTTTCATAGTTTCTAATTGTTGGCCTAGGTACACACTGTCGCATTGACAGCAGTGTTTGTTTTCAATGTTAACGTTTTGTCTAGTAGTAATTTCTTTATCAGCCGGTAATGAACTTTCATCTAAACTATCTCCTACTTCATTACAGCAGCTTCGTTTTCGTGACCGAATATTTTTCTCTTTATTTGGTTCATTACTGCGCCTTAAGTCCGCACTGGGGATGTTACATTTAGAGCTGGAATAGCATCACTCTTCTACTTACATTTGGAAGGAATATTCGATATTTCACTTTTCAAATCCCTTTTGTAAACCGAATTATTGAAACATATAGAGCATACCCGAATATTCTCAACCGGAAACTAGTATGCTCGTTTAAAAACGTTTATCCATTTTCGTTCCGTCTCATAGTTTGTAGGAAATATGTGAAATTCCTGACTTACTAACCTGACGTCTGCCCATCGCACAGCAAAACATTATTTCTCATTTTTATGCTTACTCTAAAACATCCATCAACATAATAATTACGGCATAACTGAGGTAACCTGTAGCCAGTCACTACAAGGTTCAAACTGTCGTAACCAACTTTGTTTTCACTCGTAAACGCAATTAAAACATGATACAGTATGGCCTTGCGGGCTAGTAAGTGCTGGTTCGGTTAACTCTGAGGTCAGCAATCGCGCTTTGCTACTGCGCGTACAACTTCTTATCCCTTCCACGTAATTTACTATCCGTGGAATGTACGTTTGGAAGTCCATCTTCCGCAGTAGCTATTATGTAGGACATCCAACTTCTCGTGTCTACACCAAATAACTTTTTGTCCAGAATCGGAATAAAAAGATTATCAAGAATTTTTTTAGCTACCATGGTGACATTAATCAGCATGACTGTCTTTTATTGTAAGTTTGTTGGTTAAAAATAAAAACATCAGTTTCTCATCCTTAAATAGCACCCCATACTTTTTATTTGATAATCCACTTCCGTCCCTGAAGACCTGTTCAAAAATATGATCTGTGCACATTCACGTAAACATGAGGTTATTAAAAAGGTAACCATGTAACTGACTTTCAGTCTTCTGTACTAAGTGCAGGAATCTGGGGTAAAGTAACTCGCCGAGTTACTGGAGTTGACAGTAAATTGGCAGAACACAAGGGAAATGTACACAGCTCATTCTAGCAACCGCTTTCATTTGTAGGTTTGTGTGCGTAAAACGGACATAACGAAGAGTGGGTAGAAATGTTATTCATCTA
The DNA here is from genome assembly GCF_023897955.1 of Schistocerca gregaria. NCBI lineage: Eukaryota > Metazoa > Arthropoda > Insecta > Orthoptera > Acrididae > Schistocerca > Schistocerca gregaria. Next base: position 348,111,853 of record NC_064922.1, on the reverse strand, counting down.
CGTACAACGTAATTTAGCAGAACAATAATTGCTACAGGACTGTTGACTAAATGACCATTATGTAGCTTCCTTTTGTTTCCATTTGTTTTCCGTCAACTGCCTCAAGTGGAAGAGTTAAAAGTTACAACGGCGGTTCTTTCCGTTCTAGCAAGGTATCTTCAACACGTCAACCAGCACAGAAAGTGTGGTACTCTTTTATTATCAGTGATAGTCCAGATACATCTTAGACTGTACTGTAAGTATCTTTTGAGAACCAATTTATTTGCCAAGATAGTTATGTTTACTCAATTTCTGGATTACTAGTGTCAAAAATATATATTGCAATCCTCCGAGCTATAAAACCGAACAATGGTAGTTACATCGTACAATGCTTACACCACTCTGTCACATGATCACTATACAATAGGCTTGTATGATGTAACTACCACTGCCCGTTTTATGGATCTGAGGATATCAATACATATTAGCGATGTTGGCAAACAAATTTGTTTTCATAAGAAGACTTTAGTACAAAGTTACAGGTCACCTCCTGCACTGAATGATGATATCAGGAGACCATAACTTGATAATTTATTCACGAGGCAATGTTACCGTTCATTCGTCCAACATCATCGTACTACAACCGAAAAAGCTTACAACGTGAGGGTCTCAGCGTCTATCGGTCGCGTATTATTACGAATCAGAACATTACACCATTATATATTTTATTGGAACTAATTTTTATACGTTACAGAAATTTTACTAAATTTTTATAATTAGAAATGACTCAACTTTTCCATGTAAATTCAATAACATTACACTGTTTTATGAAAATAACGTTTATCGCAATGTATTTTCATTCTTTGATATTGGTGTGGTTCTTAATTTCTTACGAACATTTTTCCGCTGGTATTTGGCTTCAGCAATTGAACATAATTCCAAAGGATATATTTTTGAAATTACTTGCAGTTATCTTAATATTTTCCGTTCAAACATAAAAGCGTGCAGTACTTATGTAATTAATTATTGATCCTCACATTATCAGTGTAGCATTATTCGCTTCGTATAATACGTAAAGCAGACTTGTACACATTACAAAATAGCAGTGCATTTGTTATTAAGAAGTGCGATGTAATGTTCTTGCGGAAAATTCAGGTTTGAGTCCTGGTCCGGCACAAATTTTCATTGTCGCCATTCCATTATAGAGCCGTAGGTGGTTCATATTCGCAACTGAAAATTGATTTTCTGATACACATTAATTGCCTCGGATTATTATTCTTTCACACATTATTATTACCTTGGTTCGCACAAAGAGCCAGAAAATACATCGTTGAAAATACTTGCGACCAGATATTGTTCGGGTGATAACGTATATAAATATAGATTTCATTACTCCCTATTACAGCATTTACAGCTCGCGTAGGACTTGTATTAAATAAAACGGGAGTTGAAATATCCATCTGGCCATCCATAATCAGATTTTCCATGATGTCCCAAAATCACTTAAGCAAATTCCAGGACGGTCACTTTGAAAGGGCACGCCATGTTTCCTTCCACAATCCGAGCTAAAGCTCCGTCTGTCTTATTTCGTGGGCGACTGGACGTTACATCCTTGTGTTCCTCTCATTTGGAGACGGACGGGGTACAGAATCGTGTTCATATTCTCTTTAAATGAGCTGTTTCGTTGTTTTCTGTTTTCGTGTCGCTTGATACGTTTCCAGTATCTGGCGCTGAAGATGACCGTCTAATATTTTTTTCCTTGCGTGATTATACAAAACGACCCAGTACCTACAGAAATGTAAAATTTTGCAATTGGGGATTTGCCACTAATACAGTTCCTGTCACTAATTTTGAAGATAAGTCTGTATTTATGGCTCAACGAACTTATGTAAATGCCGGCCGCGGTGGTCTAACGGTTCTAGGCGCGCAGTCTGGAACCGCGCGACTGCTACGGTCGCAGGTTCGAATCCTGCCTTGGGCATGGATGTGTGTGATGTCCTTAGGTTAGTTAGGTTTAATTAGTTCTACGTTCTAGGCTACTAGTGACCTGAGAAGTTAAGTCGCATAGTGCTCAGAGCCATTTGAACCATTTGAACCTTATGTAAATCTTTCAGTTAGACACAACTTCAGCTTGGATATCCCAGTAATCCTAATGGGGAAAGAGTTTAACATGGAATCCGAACCTTACATCATTCCAGATGAGTATTTAGATCGTTGTGAGGTGAAGGCTAAGTTAAACGCAGACTGAGATATTACGTGGTCCTACCTGGGTTTGACACCTTGAATTTTCTACTTCCATCCACGTGCTTTATCACTACGTCATTAGTCACGATATTTATAAAGATTAGAACAGACTACATTGCGAAACTGAAACTAATGACAATGCGGTAACTTCATGCAATTGAATGAGTCACAAAAGTATCATGGGCATTTAGGTCATGATGCAGTTATGAATAAGTTATTGTCTAGGCTACAAATTTAATAAAGCCATTCGCTTTATTGTTTTTCCTACGTCCTGACTCGAAGTAAGGCTGGAAGCTGATTTCAAGTTTACCCCTATTTCCAGACTCTAAAGACGTATTTTATGGAATGTCATTCCTGTTGCGATTACCTTATTGGATCTCTCCGATCGCAGTAAATATAAAACACTGCTCCGATGTGTTTACTGGCTCGTTCCGTTAAGAAACGCGAGCGAGGCGGCCATATTTTTCCTAGCTTCCTATGTAGGCCGGCCGTCACAGGGCGCGGTGACTTTGCTGATTTATCAGGGGTCGTGATATATGAATCCGTATTTATAACATCCGTGCGTGCTTGGAACGGATTTAAGCTGTAATTACTTTGTGTGCGGCGGATATAAGAAACTTCTTCTACATCACCCAATCGATTATGTGCTCGGTTTAAAAAATATTAGACCAATTCCGATAGTGTCGGCATGACAGCCCCATATTTGACTCAAATCTGCGACATTTCGTTGTGTGCTGTTTTTTGAAGGAAAAGACGTAGCAGGGAAACGACTTCCATAACCTGCCATGTTTACTAAAAACAATGGTACTGGATGACAGCTCTGTCAGAAATGATATATACCGTCGTATGGTCGCATAGAAGGATAAGTCCACTTCAAATGCTTTTAAGGAATCATCTGATACGGTCAGGAGAGAAAAAAGTGTGCCATTCCGTAACTGGTGCGGTAATCGAAAAATGTTAGTCTCCTGAGGAATCGCTTACTACATTTGCATAATACAGAATATCTTTCACTGGGAATCGCAGATAGTTCCGTACGAAAAGTTCACGATCTTTTGTCTGAGGCAAATAAGAGTAAAAAATTCAATATACGACGATAACTGCCATCAGACTGCCACAGTTGCTCCTGTAGTGGCCATTTGTAACCAATAATTGGCCTGTTATTTGTCGACCTACATTACCATGATATCAGTCTACCAGAGACCGTGCTCCTGCGCTGTATGGACGTCAGTGGCGCAACGACTGCCGTCGAAATGTAAATAAGGTGGAAGATTTTTCTTTAGTCTCGCAACGTCAATAGCCCGTTACCGCGCTTCAAGAAGATGATATCCTCAGTCCCAGCTAAAATTGCTGATTCTCATCTCTACAGCCAGAGTGGTGACAGTCTTAGAAAAATGGTGCGCCTAGCTACATACACTCCTGGAAATTGAAATAAGAACACCGTGAATTCATCGTCCTAGGAAGGGAAAACTTTATTGACACATTCCTGGGGTCAGATACATCACATGATCACACTGACAGAACCACAGGCACATAGACACAGGCAACAGAGCATGCACAATGTCGGCACTAGTACAGTGTATATCCACCTTTCGCAGCAATGCAGGCTGCTATTCTCCCATGGAGACGATCGTAGAGATGCTGGATGTAGTCCTGCGGAATGGCTTGCCATGCCATTTCCACCTGGCGCCTCAGTTGGACCAGCGTTCGTGCTGGACGTGCAGACCGCGTGAGACGACGCTTCATCCAGTCCCAAACATGCTCAATGAGGGACAGATCCGGAGATTTTGATGGCCAGGGTAGTTGACTTACACCTTCTAGAGCACGTTGGGTGGCACGGGATACATGCGGACGTGCATTGTCCTGTTGGAACAGCAAGTTCCCTTGCCGGTCTAGGAATGGTAGAGCGATGGGTCCGATGACGGTTTGGATGTACCGTGCACTATTCAGTGTGCCCTCGACGATCACCAGAGGTGTACGGCCAGTGTAGGAGATCGCTCCCCACACCATAATGCCGGGTGTTGGCCCTGTGTGCCTCGGTCGTATGCAGTCCTGATTGTGGCGCTCACCTGCACGGCGCCAAACACGCATACGACCATCATTGGCACCAAGGCAGAAGCGACTCTCACGACACGTCTCCATTCGTCCCTCCATTGACGCCTGTCGCGTCACCACTGGAGGCGGGCTGCACGATGTTGGGGCGTGAGCGGAAGATGGCGTAACGGTGTGCGGGATCGTAGCCCAGCTTCATGGAGACGGTTGCGAATGGTCCTCGCCGATACCCCAGGAGCAACAGTGTCCCTAATTTGCTGGGAAGTGGCGGTGCGGTCCCCTACGGCACTGCGTAGCATCCTACGGTCTTGGCGTGCATCCGTGCGGCGCTGCGGTCCGGTCCCAGGTCGACGGGCACGTGCACCTTCCGCCGACCACTGGCGACAACATCGATGTACTGTGGAGACCTCACGCCCCACGTGTTGAGGAGCAATTCGGCGGTACGTCCACCCGGCCTCCCGCATGCCCACTATACGCCCTCGCTCAAAGTCAGTCAACTGCATATACGGATACGGTTCACGTCCACGCAGTCGCGGCATGCTACCAGTGTTAAAGACTGCGATGGAGCTCCGTATGCCACGGCAAACTGGCTGACACTGACGGCGGCGGTGCACAAATGCTGCGCAGCTAGCGCCATTCGACGGCCAACACCGCGGTTCCTGGTGTGTCCGCTGTGCCGTGCGTGTGATCATTGCTTGTACAGCCCTCTCGCAGTGTCCGGAGCAAGTATGGTGGGTCTGACACACCGGTGTCAATGTGTTCTTTTTTCCATTTCCAGGAGAGTATTACGAGTTTTCATTAAAAAATGGAGGCGATGTTCGGTTATCGCAGATTGTTTTCTTCGTGTCTACATTTGTAACGTTCCTTTAGCGGTCTCTAAAGCGTTACAAAGAGGTAGACTTGGAGTGCCTGGCACGAAAAGTCAAGTATTAAAAGCTGGTGCTAGGAATGAAGGGGAACTTAACAAACTGAGAGGGTATTTGATGTTATTTCGTTGAGTACAAAATCGAGTGAATTTTGCAAAGAACTTAGCAGTATGAGGCCGCTTACCAATATGACACTGCACCCTCTCTGGCCTGGATGCATGTACTTTTGGGGTTGGGAACGTTACCATAAAGCCGTTGTATTCTCCCCTAAGATAAACCGGGCCACAACTGATACACCTGGTACTTGATATACTGGATACTGGTATTAGTACGTAGTTGACGTCCAAGCTAGTCCCGCACATGTTTTTACCAGGGACAGATCTGGTGATGTTACTTGCTACAGAAGTAGCATCAGCCAAGCAGCTCAGAGAAATACTTGTCACGCCTGGAGAAGCATTGCCGTCTTGAAAAATGGCACCATTGTACTGTCACAAGGGAGGAAACATAAGAACACAGGACGTCCGTGACCGAGCGAAGTGGCGCAGTGGCTGGCACACTGGACTCGCATTCGGGAGGACGACGGTTCAATCCCATGTCCGGCCATCCTGATTTAGGTTTTCCGTGATTTTCCTAAATCGCTACAGGCAAATGCCGGTATGGTTCCTTCGAAAGGGCACTTCCTTTCCTAATCCGATGAGACCGATGACCTCGCTGTCGGGTCCCCTCCCCAAAACAATTCAACCCAACCAATCCAGGACGTCCGTGACGTACCGTGCTAACGTTGTCTCATCCGAGTAAGTGATGTATCCGCGTCCATCACAGTGATCATTCAACATCTTAGGCTGGTCTCGTCCTTATATACCCTACCAGCGCTAGTAACAACAGTCAACAAGAATAGCATTAACACGCTCTGACGTCTGGCTTTCATTTAATGGTCATTCTTGGATACCAGGCGCTGGTGTAGATGCAGTTTCCTTCACGACCTGTTATTTGCTGCAGACATAAGAATAATAAATATGAGGACAAAAGTAAACAAGAGTACTGTGAAAGTTTGCAGAACAGTAAATAACTCAGTTCACGAGTTATTTGCACTCAGTGCTGACAGTAAAATAAACGGATAAATTCAACAGCAGAAGTAAAGAAAATATTTTTGTGGAGCACTCAAAGTACCTTCTAAATGAAATGAAACGTATCTTGATTGCAATATAAATTGTTTTTTCCTTTATTGCACAAATGGTACCTCTCATGCCAGTAGAGTTGTCAGCACTTAGTCATTTCACAGACCGAGAGAGGTGGCACAGCGTTACGACGATGATTCAAGCCAGCGTCCTGCCATTCTGATTCAGGTTTTCAGTGATTTCCCTAAATAGCTTCAGGCGAATGCCGGGATGGGTCCTTTGAAAGAGCACGGCCGATTTCCTCCTCCCCCCCCCCTCCAATACGGGCATGTGCTCCGTCTCTAATGATCTCTTTGCGACGGGACGTTAAACAATAATCTCCTCCTCCTCCCCCACATTTCACAGAGAACTGCATCTCTAATCATTTGGTGTACGTATACGAATTTACTTTGACATGCGACCATGTCTTCTACGTGCTTCACTTCTTTGTCAGACCGTGTAGTTGCTTCCCCAATCTCAAAGAATATTATATATTGCAGGAACTTACATGCCAATGCCGTTCGTAAGCTGGTTTACCATCCTTTTAATCTCTTTGGATGGTTAGTAAATAGATCTTATGCCACGTGTCCTGGGACCTCGTAATTATTCTACTGTAGGCAATTCCACGGAAGTAAGATAGTGAGCGGATCTTCTCGTGATTGTTGAATATCTTTGCCCTTTGATCCTTGGAGAGCATTAACTGGACGTCACTATATTCACGGTCACTCCTTCGGAACACGGGCTTCGCGTGATTTAAATTGGAATCCGAAAGGACCTCGTCATTAGCAGCACTCTATATCAGCGTATTTAGAACCGCTCTTATCTGGGTTTGGCGGTGGAATATCAGAATTCTTAGAAGTAAGTGTGCTCTCCATATACAGAATATAGCACATGTGAATTACTCCCTTCTAAAAATATTGGTTTTCCTTGCCTTTTCGTCTCGAAAATAGACTGAATGTTAGAGTGTATGTGATTTATATAGAGGAACTGGTGAAGAACTTCTACATGATGTGTCTAGTTCATAAACATGTTGACCACTTAACAGAAGAATGATGAAACCAGTTTGAAGCCCGTCCCTTTAAATATTCCTGAAAAAGGTTTGAGCACTACTGGAGGTAGTAGAGAACTCACAGCCGTCAGTCACTTCAAAAACTTTTCCGTCATACAAAGAGCAGGCGGTCTCAACGAAAGTAAGGAAAACCTATAATCTCAGAAAAAAGTGGGTTGTAATAGGTTGTAATATTTCCAGCGTTTCTTCCTGAAGGACTTTTGTAAACAGTGATAAAATGTGCATGCTCATCAATATATTGTTCAGGGCAACTCTGAATTGCTTTATTGGGTCAACTAACACGCATTAGTTTTTAAAGCAACCTTTACAGCGGTAAACAATGCCAGACATTAATATTTGAATGTTGGTCTTCGTAAGGTCCCCTTTCTGTGCAGCGACCGTGGAATATAAAATTATAAAGAATGTAGCAACCAGTCGCGGAAACATAATTTATTTATCTTGTTGCAAATCGATAGAACTCTATCATGACAGAAATCTGCCAAGGATAGTACTTCTGCTTATGGCATGCATCGGCTAGAAAAATTCACCAATGATGACTGGTATCAGTCGAAATCTATTAGCAACAAGATAAATAAATTATGTTTCCACGACTGGTTGCTACATTCTTTATAATTTCAGACATTAATTTGGTTAGACATTTGACTGACATCTAAATGAGACAACCAGCTGCCAACGCTAACCCCTTATTTATGGGTGTGAGGCAAGTCGTACACTTCGGCAGTCCCATGAGCCGGGCTGTAAGATATTTCGCATAGTAATCAAGGCGTTTTAAGATAGCGCTGTTAATCCTCCACCTCAATTTCCTCTCCAGACCCAAAATCTCCTGAACAGCTAGCAGAAGACTATGGCAGAATGACACAACTATACCAGACATGAAAATATTGGCTGCCTACTTCACTTCGATCCAGATCACTCAGCTTTACTGATAAGATGACGTACGTACTGCGGTCAGATAGGATGCGCTACCATCGCTCGCTCCTTTGCCTCGCAGACACAAGGAACAGACAATACGACCGAACTGTGGTGTGATGATTACATAGCCAAGTATGCTCAAGCTCTCCGGCACGCTATGCTGCGATGTACACACGTTCTCCGAAAAGAACGTCATGTGAGGTTTAAACAGCTGCTGCTACACTGCTCTAACTGTCAGGTCAACCAGAAATGTCCAAAAACGTTCTCGCCATACGAACTGCAATATATTGATATCATACAGACAGGGCGGAGAATAAAGATCACCTTCCACAGTTCTGAAAAACACATTGTCACTGAAAATTACAGAGATGGTTGTAATATCCTGAAAATCATGACATGAAACAAGTACTCGTTTGTGACACCGTATGGTCAGCGTAAGTGTCTGGGGTCTTATACGTACCAGTTTGTAGTGTGATCTCTCTCTCTCTCTCTCTCTCTCTCTCTCTCTCTCTCTCTCTCTCTCTCTCTCTCTGTGTGTGTGTGTGTGTGTGTGTGTGTGTGTGTGTGTATGTGTGTGTGTGTGTGTGTGTGTGTGTGTGTGCATGCGCGCGCGCGCGCCCAGTGTCATGTTATAGTTGTTGATGTGTAACAGATAGATAGTGTGACGAGACGATTAAATGAGGTAGCGGCACATAGTAAGGAATCCAATCTCAGCGGTCTCAGAGGTTGAAACCCCGCTATACTTGTAAGGTTCTTTTATTATCACACGACCGATTTCTGACTCTGTGTGTGTGTGTGTGTGTGTGTGTGTGTGTGTGTGTGTGTGTGTGTGTGTGTGTGACGTTATAATTGTAGATGTGTAACAGACGAAAGGGTTAAATTAAGAAGTGGCACATAATAAGAAATCCAACCTTAACGGTCTCAGAGGTTGAAAATACCGCTATAGTTGTAATGTTCTTTTATTATTTATCACACGACCGGTTTCAGGCTCTTACACGCCCATCTTCAGGTGACGTAACTTGGTGCTGCTACCCCAAAGCGCCGCGGTGGATGTGCACAAGACGCAGTGTGTACCGTGATTTGTCATTCCATAGAACGTCTTTCCACTCTTCAATCGTCCAATGTTTACGCTCCTTACGACAATCGAGGCGTCATATGGCAATACCGGCGTGATGTGTGGCTTATGAGCAGCCGCTCGACCGTGAAATTCAAGTTTTCTCATCTCCCGCCTAACTGTCGTAGTACTTTCAGTGGATTCGAATGCAGTTTGGAATTCCTGTGTGATTATCTGGATAGATGTCTGCCTATTACACATTACGACGCTCTTCAACTACTGATAGGCAGCTGAGGTCGGCCTGTACGCTTTTGAGCTGTCCCTTCACGTGTCCTCTTCACTATCACATTGGAAACAGCGGACCTAGGGATTTTTAGGAGTGTGGAATTCTCGCGTATATACGTTTGACAAAAGTGAGACCCAATCAGCTGTCCACGTTCGAAGTCCGTGATTTCCGCGAAGCGCCTTATTCTGCCCTCTCACGATGTCTAATGGCTACTGTGGTCGCTGATGCGGGGTACCTGGCAGCTGGTGGCAGCACAATGCACCTAATATGAAAAAGGTATGTTTTTGATGGGTTTACGGATACTTTTGATCACATTGTGTACGTTTTCAGTTAATGTGCGGGTGGAATGTAAACTCGTGCACGAGATATTCCGCTACGAACATTTTTGACTTGTGAAATGGGCGTATTTTGAAACTGAAAAATGGCAGAGAGACCTCCCGTGCAGGTATGAAGCACCTGTCATCAGATGTTGCGCAGATCAATAAGCAGATACTTGTTCTCGCAGCTACTTGTCCTCCATTCGTACGTGCTCGCATCATGCTGACACATCCGAGGAATGGATAAAACGTTTATCCGGCGTCGGAACCTCTCAGGAGTAGGCGTGCAGATTGGGAACTACGTGCGACAAAGGGCGAGACTCAATTGGCAAGCGCGGAGCATTCATCGGCGCTGACAATGGCAGATGAGCGTGCGTCTCGTATCGACCTGTACTCTAGTCGATTCGAGGCAGATCGTCGCTCGCGGCCGTCCGCCCGTGGACAAAACTGTGACGCAATCGACGTATCTTTCAGCTGCCCGCATGTTGCTAGTTTCACAGCAGTTTGGGCCGAAAGTGATATTTCAGCAAATGTAGCATGCAAAGCGAGCGTAAATTCTGTTACACTGAAACGTTCCTTTCGCACCGTGGGGTCGCGGAAAGTCACTCTCGCTGCACCGGCGAAAATACATATGATCAACAGTTTCCTAACACCTGTTGGTGGGCATTAATATGAGGTGTGTCCACACTTCGCCTTTATGACGGCTTAAACTGTGCTGGGAACACTGTCAATGAGGTGTCTGAAAGGCTCGAGGAATGGCGGCCAATTCTTCCTCAAGAGCCGAAATCAGAAGGGTTAGTGATATTGAACACTATGGTCTGTAGCATAGTCGACGTTCTAGCTCATCCCAAAGGTGTTCCATTACGTTCAGGGGACTATGGGCAGGACACAGTATTTCACGTTTGTTGTTGTCTACGAAACCTGGCCTCGCATATGCTGTTCTATCACAGGATGTACTGTCTACTGATACTTACAGTTACCGTCTTCGAACTGTTTTCTCCACTGTTAGGAGAATCAAGGCTGCAAAATATGTTCATATAATTCTACATTTAGCGTTTTCTTAAGCGCCATAACCACGAAAAACAATCCCATATCGCATACCATAACACCACTTCCTTGGTACTTCACTTTTAGCACTACACGTGACAGCAGGTAACTTTCTCTAGCTATGCGACAACTCCAAAACATTCCATCGAAATGCGTGATTCATCACTCCAAATCACACACTGGCATTCACACACTGTCCACTGGCGTTGCTTTTTGCCCCACCTCAAGGGCCACTGAGCACTAGCTATAGAAATGTCACATTATGAGCTTGACCTTTCTACGTCATTCCTATTAGCTGCGTACACAGAGTCATCCAGGAGGATTCCTTGTCATGAGATTTTTGACCCCAATATCCGTAGCGCTTGACGATTCATCTACGTCTGTATATTAGGTAGTGGTCTAGCTATGATAGTTGCTTCGCATTCCTACTTCAGAGTCACATCACCACAAACCGACTTGGACAGCTTTAGTGGTCTCGAAATGTCCTGATGGCTTAGTTACTTAGGTGACATCCAGCGTCTGGTTCACGTTGCAAGTCAGCGAGCTCTTCTGGTCCACCCATTCTGCTGTCAATTCTTCTTTATTGTAGCACAGTATTGAGGTGGAGTGGGGTTTGGGCTGGATTTTGTGTAAGCGTCTACGATGGCATTCATTGAACACTGTAGATACCAGCACACAAACAGAATGACATCAGCAGAATTACTAGTAGTTAATAAGAAATCAACAGAGACAGTTTCTATGTAAAGTTGGTTCTAGTACAATAACAAATAAGAAACTGGTACAAGCAAACGTAATATGTACAGCTCAAGTCTGATTCACCCCCTGTGACACACGAACCAAGAACAACAGAACAGAAATCACAGTCTTCACAGTTTCAGTCTGCAGCACTTTCTAAACTGTCATCGATCATAGTAGAGTGTAATAAATGTATAAGAGGACAACATGAGCTACCTCTACTGCCAAGAGCCTCTACCAATTACTCCCTGCTGCTACAGACAATAGAACTATATCAGGCTCCTAGTCTACAAAAGACAAACATCAACATAAAATTCAGAAAATTCGCAGCTATGTACAATCACTGAACATGTCTTCAACTTTATTACAAAACGTAATACGTAACTGTTTCTCGTGTTTGGTTTAATACATGCGCAGCGACAAAATTAGAACACATTACAGGAACAGAGTCTTGCAATCTCATGGTCACGCTGTACAATTTCACAGCTCCTATCGAATACTTCATATTGAACTGCATACACCAGCCATTGACAGCCATCACTGTGATCAGTATTGACGTACAGTAACGTGAGCCTTACGTAATGACAGCTGCCCACCGATTACTGTGTAAAAATGCAGACCTGATCGTTCTCTGCGCAGTACAACGACAACAAATCTCCATTGTTCCCCTTCTTTGGCTACGGTTTCAGAGTTCTCTGACCGCCGGGAAAAGGTAAAGTCTCCCCTCCAAGGAGGCAATGTCCACCACAGTTTGACCATGTCCCGTGCAGACCTTTAGGCCTGTCTCGTGGCGCCACATATTGCAGACCAGAACTTCCATCCCAGTTGCTTTCTATTTTTCAGATCACGAGAGCAAAGCGGGCTGTATAGAACTTTGCTTATTTCCGCCTAATATCCGTGTTGGATAGGGTTTGTGCGAGGCGATTCTCAACCGCGAATAACAGGGAGGATGTTTCCATTTCCAATATTCGCCTAGCAACAAAGGGAAACCTCTCGAATACTTTCTGTCGGAATCGGGGAATAGGTTCCATTAAACTCTTAATGCTTTCTAAAATTAACAAACTTTATTAACATTCTGCGGCTTCATTCCTCATGTCTGTATACTTATTTCTTAACATAATCGACCTAGCGACGAACACATTTCTCCAAAGAGATACCAGTTCGTTGATACAGTCATTGTAGACTGACTTTGTTGACAGAGCCATAGCCCCACCTCTGCTTGCCCCACTTCATCACTATCAAAGCGATATTCCTCAAAGGTATTCTCTACGATTTGGAAACAGATGCAAATCACGTGGGGCCAAATCGCGACTATATCGTGGATGATTGATAACAGTAAACCCGAGGAGAGGATTGTTGCAGATGTCGCAGTGCTCTTGTGTGGTCTGGCATCATCATGCAGACGCAGAAGATGGTCCATATGTAGACGAACGCTTCGATTTCGAAACTCGATTATAGTACACTGCTTCTCACGTAACGACATAGTTAGATTACACACCGCCGTGTTACGCGCGACAATTCAGAGCCCTCCAACGGCAGAGGGCTGCAACTTGCGTCACCGAAGCGTGAAAGTCGACCGAGTTATATGCATGAAGTGTAATATCTCATCTGATTTTCAGACCAGAATACAAAATTCGGAGCCATCGAATTTCAGCACACTTTCGTATTAATGGGAAAATTTAGCTTAGCCTGCCAGTCAACAATGAGTGTGAATGTGTGTTGTATGTGTGCGGGTGAGTGTCAGTGTGCAAGTTTCGTATTTTGGTTGCTAGTTGCTGTAATTTTCTTTCCTTTTTTTATAGCTTCTGTTTTATACCCGTAATAATCGTGTTTGTTACTATAGAACAAACGATATCTGATTCCCATCTCATAAGAGCGGTTTGAATTGTTGTAGAATTTCTTTTGGGCCAAATACGATTGGAATGGGGCAGAGAGAATTTCAAGTGGAAGATGTGGGACGTGCTTTTCAGTCCAGCATTCACCTGAAAAACTCCGTCAAAAACCAAGGACAAACTCATGGAAACTACAGTGATTGGTCCTATTTTATTACTGTTTAAATTTCTACCATCCGTAACTGAAAGATTGGAAGCATCAATAGAATCATGTCATGCATTGTTTGTGCCGGTCACAGCTCGTATTGTGCGGTCATAATAGCCACTTGTGGAAAAGACTTCCAGATTCTCTGCCACATTGTGTGTCCCCCGATACTCCTTCACTTTGTGTTACGCGAGGGCCACAGCAGGGACGGTACAAGTTCGCTTAGATATCCTCGTCCAAATGTGGCTTGCTGACATCAGCGTCTCGTTTAGTGCTGAGAAAGACCGCACTCGCCTTGTAGTCCGTGAAAACACTATTTCAGACAAGCAGCTCATGTCAAATATGCCACAGTTCTTCATGCTAGAGGAGAGGTGGCGTTTGTGGGTGATACATTGCCTTCATTTTTGAGATCACACATATATAAAACGACAGTCTCTAATTTCGTCTATAACTCACGTTAAATAGTGAACCTCGATTTAAAATGGTACCTTGGCTGGAGTCGTCTCCGCAACTGAAATTAACGAAGCTTCATTTTCATGGAAAAACAATGATGTCCTTCCCTAATCGTTGACTATTGCCAAAAGACTACAAGCTGAGCAGTTCGTCGCTGGCAGATATTCCAGTCAGGCAGTGAAGGATCCACTGCATTTAGAAAAAAAAAAATAGTGAGCTTAGAAAGTATGTGTCAGTATGTCGTCCGCGAGTGGGGATTGCGAATCGTAATAGCTTCGGAGGGAAACGCGTGCCGGCGGGCTTGAGCCTTGGGTCTGCGGCTACTGACGGCCCGGTGCTCGCAGCTCGGCGTCAGCGGCTCACCAGTATGCGGCGGCGCTCGCCCCCGGACCAGAAGCGCCGCCCCCGCGACCGCCCCCGCCGCCGCCACCTCTGCCCCCGACACCGCCCCCGCCTTCTTCAGCTCCAGCGGCCGTCCCTGAGCCGCTGCTGACACTCTTCCGCGGCCACGGTGAGTACTCCGTCTACCCGCTGCTGCAGCCGCTCTCGCACGAGGCATTTAGCGTGTCGCAAGATCTTGTGGCGTTTGTGCCTTATTGAAAGTCACCATTTTGTTTAATGCAGGGTTACGCGCGTGGCTATTGCAGTGCTGCTAAATCAATAGGCTTGTTTGCATAATGTACACCGACAGGTGGCCAGTACACTTCGTAACGGACCGGAACACATACACTATCTGATCATAATTACCAGAGACTCGTGTGCAATACATAATTGACCACTAGATCACGCGCAAGGTGGACCTCCGAGTATAAAAGGTGACGGTGAGTAATGTGTTGACAGTTGACATCACGGGGGCGAAACTCGAATAGGGCTCCTAGTTAGCGCGCCCTTAGTTCGCTGCCACACCACTAGGAGCCCCATTAGTTTATCAGTCCATCATCTCGTTTTCTTATTGGTTGAGTTCTAGTATTCCATGTTTGTTTGTCCCATAGATAACAGAAGTTGGTTTCATCAGTGTGTTCCTCTGATTACGACTTCTCGTGTGTACAGAACTCTCTGAACTGCGTTGTGAATATGTTACTCGTATCCTGAATCGTTCTTTTCGAATATGTAATATTAAGTGGTGTAAATAAGCCCAAATTTATTTTCGTTTCGTATGAAACAGAAGCAGATTTCGTTGCATGGTGTCCTGCTTACTTATGTGTGTGTGTTACTACGACGAATCTGAGTGTGAGCTTCTCAGTGCATGGAAAGTATATGTCTCGTACTCTACGTCTTTTGTCAGGGATTTTTTCTGCCTCGTGATGGCTGGGCGTTGTGTGTTGTCCTTAGGTTAGTTACGTTTAAGTATTTCTAGGGGACTGATGACCATAGATGTTAAGTCCCATAGTGCTCAGAGCCATTTGAAGCCACCTACGTCTTTTTTTTTGCCCGCTTTGCGTACTTTTTCACGTTTAAAGGAAAACTCCAAGTTAGCAGGTTTTGACAGTAGTGGTATTCAACTTAATTATGTCTTGCCACGAAATGAGTATTTTATTCTGCTTTGAATGGTGTTGCTTCTTGCCACTGAGTGTCATTCATTTCACAATAGTTTGTAGTGTATGGATGTAGATGAGTAGATCTTATGCTTTGTAGTCTTGGTGACTAGAGAATTCTTCCTTGCAAATGCTAAAATTGCGGCGGTAGTTACTCAAATGTTTTCACGTGTTATTAAAAGATACTACAAACAGTACATTTTAGAAGAAGTCAATGAAAATTTCGATACCATCCATTAAATTCCAGAGTACGAAAAACGGATAGTAACACAACGTAGAATACGAGCAATAAGCTTACAGTACATTTTAATCGAGCAGTTCACATGCGGATTCGTAAGCAGTTACAAATAGACTTGGGTCCAAAGAATACTATATGATGAAACCAGTTTCTATTTAACATAAAATAAAAACAAGTATGGAATCATTCCACCCCCCCCCCTCCCCTCCCCACCCGATATTACCGATGAGAGCAGAAATTAAGAGCAACATATTTACATTGCAATTCAAAAAGTGCAATACGCATAAGTGATACCCGCTTCCCTGCCGCACTCGCGACTGGTGCGTGGGAAGAATGATTGTCGGTAAGCCCCTATATCAGCTCCAAATTCTCTAATTTTCTCTTAGTGTTCATTTCGCGAGACGTACGTGGAAGGAAGTAATACGTTGTCTGACTCCTCCGGGGAAGTGCTCACTCGATATTTCAGTAGCAAACTTCTCCATGATACACAACGCCTCTCTTGTAACGTATGCTACTGGAGTTCGTTGACCATCTCTGTAACGATGTGGCGTGGACTAAACGATCCCTTAGCTAAATGCGCCGTTCCTGGTTGGATATTCTCTATGTCTTCTACCTCATTAAGATCCCGGATAGATGAACAATACTAAAGAATCTTTGAAACAAGCGCCTTGTATTCTACTTCCTTTTGGATGAGTAACATTTCCTTAAGATTCTTGCTCTGAATCTCAGTCTGGCGTCTACTTTTTCTACTATTCGCTTTATGTAGTCATTCTGCTTAAGGTCACTCAAGATGATTCATGATGACAAAAGATTTGGAGTGTAAACAGCTCTTTGTACGAAGCCCGTTGTAATGCTGCCCAAGCAAAAATATTTAACGACCTAGGGTGGGAGAACAGCTAGCCATGCTTGCCTAAAAGTAGCAGAGTCTGACACAATGTGAGCCGAAGTGCTCAGCTCCGCTTTCAATTTTGTATCTACTGTTTAATATGAAACTGCTTTCCAAACGAAATACATACAGGCAAAAGTTAGCGTCCCACAATCTCATCTGGAAAGATTAATCACTTTTCAAACTCGCAGTTGATAAAATTACATTAAAATACAAAGTAGTGTCGGAGGACCTTCCGGCACCCGTTAGTCCGAATTAGTCTGAGAACAATACCACTCACGAAATAACTTGGTCCTCGGTATTCGAAAGCAGCAGATGTGCAAGTCTCGAAGTAGTAGATGTAGATGTCACTATACCGGTAGTACTGCATGACATTGCTCAGACGTTGCATATCAGAGGCTTATGGTAGGGATGGCGAATGGTCTACTTCAGTTTATATGATGAATTTTAGGAAAGCATAGTCCATTTGTAAAGGTGACCGCATGTAGGACGCGAGTGCAACGTATTCTGGAGTGCTTCTAGAATGTTTGGGATCCGTACCAGGTCGGACTGAGTTCTAGGCGCGCAGTCCGGAACCGTGCGACTGCTACGGTCGCAGGTTCGAATCCTGCCTCGGGCATGGATGTGTGTGATGTCCTTAGGTTAGTTAGGTTTAAGTAGTTCTAAGTTCTAGGGGACTGATGACCACAGCAGTTGAGTCCCATAGTGCTCAGAGCCATTTGAACCAGGTCGGACTGAAAGAAGACATCGAAGCAATTAGATGCAAGCTGCTAGATTTGTTACCGGTTGGTTCCATCCGCCAGCTAGTGTTATTGATACGCTTAGGGAGCTGAAGTGGAAATCCCTCCAGGGATTCATTTCGAATAACACTGCTGAGAAAGTTTAGAGAACCGTCATTTGAAGCTGACTGCAGAACGATCCTACTGCCGCCATCACAAATCTCCCGCAGGGACCACGAAGATAAGATACAAGAAATTTTTTATCGTAGGGAGGCATGTAGACTGTCGTTTTTCCCTCGCTGTATCTGCGAGAGGAGCAGGAAAGGAAATGACTAGTTGTGGTACAGGGTACCCTCCGCCACGCACCGTACGGTGGCTTGCGGAGTATTTACGTAGATGTAGATCAGTTGCCAGGCTGCACTGGCGTTGAATTTCCTGTCAACGAACAATCCGAGACATAGCTTTTTAAAGCAAATAATGATAACGTAAGATATTGAACATGCAGAGTGAAGCAAAATGCCTCGTACTTGTGGTGTGACAATCTCAGCAAGTTAAGGGATAGGCACGTAAAAGCACAGTACAACAGCAGCATTGTAGAACGATAACGCACACACCTTACACCATCGCTACGTGTAACCTGAAAGAGGGAGAGCTTGATTTGGTGGGAAAATACGTTAGATAGGGGAGATTTTCGCACAGAGAGAAGTAATATGGATAACTTTAAACATTAATTATTAATAAAATAAATCATTAGAAAAATATGTCAACTACACTGAAAGCTTTATTCAAATTAATGTTCGAATCGCCAATATATTTTTAATAACAATGCCTTTCAGGAACTAAACAACAGAAAACTGTTAATATTAAGGGAGGTGTATCCGCTTCGCTGCCACATGAGGACCTATCTGTCGTCAGCTGGATGCTCTCTGACGTAAGGAAGTATACTGTAGTAACGTGCATCTCTTAGAAGTGTAAAAGTTTGCTCGCGAAACTTTTGATATTGTACAAAGTGACTGAAAGATGATACTAGCCGTGATAGTAGTAGTGCTCGGAAATGCAGTTAAACATTGTGAATGTTCAATTATAGATCTTGCTGACCCTTATGCGACACTAACTTTACTACATCTTTATCTAATTTGTAATTCCCTTATTTAAAACTGATTGTCAACAAAATAGACTGGCAGCCTTCATTAAATTAGCTGACGCGTTCGAATTCTTCTCGGAACAGCCGGCCTAAGTGGCCGAGCGGTTCTAGGCGCTACAGTCTGGAACCGCGCGACCGCTACGGTCGCAGATTCGAATCGTGCCTCGTGCATGGATGTGTATGATGTGCTTGGGTTAGTTAGGTTTACGTAGTTCTACGTTCTAGAGGACTGATGACCTCTGAAGTTACGTCCCATAATACTCAGAGCCATTTGAACCACTTTTCTCGGATTACTAGTGACAATCTCACTCGCCATACTTACTGCAAGTGTTCAGTTTTTAAAGACCGGTGACTGCGAGTTATGAATGTAGTAAATATAAAAGACAATGCCTCTGAACTGAAGCTATTCCACTGATCCTGCCTTATACCTGTAAGACGTTTCTTCGAACCTCTTTCTTGTTACGAAATATTTCAGTGGTAATTAGTCTGCGTGACAGGTGTTACGTCATCCCGTAGGAGAAGTATACAGTTCCAAACAAGGAAGTCATATTGATTATGTATCTCGGTACTGAAAAGAAAATGTCATGGACACAGTGAAGTACCGGTCTCTTAACATAGCCTTAGATTCATTGGTAGCTATTGGTAATTTGAAATAAACATATAGGTCAGTTGTTTCGCATTATGTATTAAAATACTGCGTTAAAAATGCTGTAAACCGTATCGTTATCATGTTATAGGTATAAATGTCAGACACAGTGTAAGAAAATCCTCTGGTTGTACGTGAAGCAATTTCCTTATACTGCATCTTCCGCGCCAGAGCGACGTCTGTAACACGCGCTCGTTTGCCGCGGGGATCAGCTCTCGGTCCTTTCTCAGACACCCTTTGTGTTTCTTCCCTCTACGCCGCCATAAGTTCGCCCGCGACCGGAGTCGCGCCACCCTTTCTGCTGCTTCGCCTTCTGCGCTGGCTGAAGCTGAGGGGTTGGCACAGGGGCACGCCTTTGTCATGTCGTGGTTTCCCATCCAGCACCCTCCAAAGATCACTACCAACTTCCACTAACGATACACATGCTTCAGCGCTGGCCCACAGTCAGTTCTAAAATTGAGTAAGGCTACATCTGTGTCATACTGGTTATACACTTCGGGTACACAGAAAAAGTTATCAGTACTCTTTCGATATCAAGTGTCATTAGTGGTAACGCTGTATATATCAAGATTGGTGCTACCTCTCTCAAAGTATCGCTGTTTGTGCTGAAACCAGTGTTGGTAATAAACTATTCAGCTTATTGTTATGCTTGCTTCGTATGTCTCGTGTAGAAGTTACGACAATAAGTTTAGACACATTAGGGTGCGTACACAGGCATAGTCGTTTGTTCCTCGCTCCATTGGCGAGTAAACAGGATACTTGTAAACAGGTCTGTGCACTGCACAGTGGGCATGGAGTGTATGCGCAGCTGTAGACATGGATTGACATCTTGGGTTGTCGGGTGTTCTGCCGGATATCGGCGCCGTACTTGCACGATATTTCGGTCACGAGCTACGTGACCGAAATATCGTGCAAACACGACGCTGATATCCGGCAGAACACCCGACAACCCAAGATGTCATTTGCTCGCCAGGAAAGCCTGAAGTGTAAACATAGATTACGTGCACAAAAAAACAACAAAAAGTAACCTGCTGTCCTTGTGTCACCTCCAGATGTGTTTCCCAAGTACACACTCAGCCGCTGTTTTCGATATTAATGTGATCAGAAAATAACCCTAGTTCTTGTTAGGTTACTTGTGCGACTGGGGCATTTGATATATCATTTACGTCTCCAGATGTAGGGTAATACCAGTCCCCCCTCTCCCTCTCTCTCCATTTCTTTCTCTCTCTGTCTTTAACTATTGTCGTAACTAGGAATTTCAGGCTACGTTTGTTTTTTCACAATATTTTTCGTGTGAGATTTTTGGAACATATTGGTTGCACAGGTACTTTGCAGGTCTTGAAAGAAAGTAACACTGCACAACACTACTACCGAGGAGCGCCGGCCTCTGTTGCCGAGTGGTTCTAGGCGCTTCAGCCCGGAACCGCGCGGCTGCTATGGTCGCAGGTACGAATCCTGCCTCGGGCATGGATGTATGTGATTTCCTTAGGTTAGTTAGGTTTAAGTAGTTCTAAGTTCTATGGGACATGACCATAGCTGTTTGAACCATTTACTACCGAGGACATTAGATTGCAACTGGCTGTAACGGATGACGTGAGGTGACGCTGATGGACATATGCACTTTAGGCACACGTTGACAAATTCAACTTGCATTCATCTCCAATCTTCATAAGATGCCCATTCTCACAGCAGGCAGCGCAAGGTGGCCGGTTCATTTTTGACTCACAGTACGTTCATGGCTCATGGCTTAGATAGCAACTGACAATGATCTTTTAACTAACGGTTGAAGATGTCAAGACAGACTGTATTGCGCGGGACAAAGGTTCATACATCCAATAAAACTAATAAAAACTTCTACAGCTATCGTGACGATAAATTTCACACGTATAACTGACAAGTTCACAGAAAATTTTAGAGTACTGTTACATAGAGTATGAATATACGTGTCTATAGTAATTTCCATTGTTGTTTGTAGATGTACGATTGCACCTTACACGTTGGCATCCTGTGAGCACCACAACTGCGCTTTGTGTATCTTCAGTTTGACAGGGACCTCTGTTCTCTCTTACGCAACAAAATGGAAGTCAGTAAGACTCAATACGAGCTTAGAAAGTGATTCAATGCGAGTTTTATTCCCCTGTGGTCTCAGTTCCACTATTAGGAGATAGTCTGACTTGTTGTTAGCTTACAATGTAATATATGCCTGACCACGCTTCAAGTGCGTTGCTATGAGGACAGGCCATCGACCACAAAATTGTGCCTTTGAGAAGATTATCTCTGAAACAACCATGAACGTTACAATATGTCCTGGAGCATGTGAGCCAGTTTGTAAATCAACACGTTGCTTGTAATTGTTTTGATGTGATTATTAAAGAACTGATACAGTGTTTAAATGGACAGTAGAGAGTCAGGCTTATGGTAGTGATCTTGAAGGAAACAAATAAAATAAGGTTTTTATCATAAGAGACGGGTCAAAAGGTAGTGCAAGGTGGGGAAGGAAAAATGACCAGAGTCCTTTTCACAGGGCCCATTCTAGCATACGCCTGAAACCGTTTAGTGAAACCATGGGACACGTAAACGGGAATGGCCGCACAGGTATTCGAACCCAGTTCCTTTCGAATACGCGTCCAGTGCCTCAGCTGATGCGCCGTCTTCCCCAGCACAGCTGCTGAGTCACATGAAGCAAGAATAAGAGTCTCTCTAACATTTTTCCCAATCGATCCATCATTCCTGCTCGCTGTTTCTTCCATCAATTTTTAAACTGGAGTTGGACCGGTCGGACAGAACTGTCGATATATTTGACAGTTTTATAGCTTCGCAATGCGGACCTACAATTCCTCTCCCACAACATGATGGTGTCTACGTGGGAATTCTGATGTGAAAAATTAATGGGCGATATTGTGCAACTCAGAAACTGCGGGTGCTGCGGTGATAAGTACGTATATTGCTACAAGATTTTAAGACAGTTCACTGTTTCGTTTGGAAGGTCATAGAAGAAACACCTGAGACAGAGAAAGCTATGCAACAGTAACCATTGCAACTACCTCCTCGAAGCAACAAGAACACTTCGGAAAGCAAACAAGTAACTGTGTAATACCAACATAGCGAGTTTACATAAAGGTCCAGCTACTAAATTTTATTATTTACATGGTTTCCTGTCACAGTTACATACATATTCCTTCATCGTGACTGGTTTCGAAAGCGTCCGTTCATTTTTGACCCATTGTCTGCAGCATTGTCATATGATCGGAATATAATTCCAGTGCAATATATTAAATACATGAAATGTATTTGCAGTCGCGACTACGAACAACCGGTAGCTCTATAAGGGTTTGACGGCAAGGAAAGTATTTAATGGGCCACAACCTGTGCTCGTACACAAATTATGTAATTCCCCTATAACGGAGGACATTTTAATTGAAAGTTGGTGGCAGGTATCGGTGGATCTCCATACATATCCGAATGAACGTTGCATCGTTCTTAACAAGACAGGCACTGCAGTATCACAAATATCATTGATTGAAGTTTTGGTGTGTTCTCACAGTATACATTCGAACTGTCTATCCTTGGAGCACTCCACTACCATAGGAAACACGAGGTCAACAACATTTGCTAGCTTAACTTAGTGTATGGAAGTCAGTAGTGCCAATAAAGACAGTTCGAATTTATACTGTAAGAACAAAATAGAACTTACATAAATTACATTGACGTTATTTAAGAGTTACATGATTAAGACTCGGTTAGTGCTTCGAAAATTATCAGACTCGGTCAAAACTAGTCAGCAGGTATGTGACGTTATTGGAATGGAAATGAAGCCCCCTGCTTCTTAACAGATCGTATGGGAATGGTGCGGGAGACACACACCACCCTGCTAGGCAAGGTCCTAATGGAGGTGCTGGCCGGTGTGGCCAAGCGGTTCTAGGCGCTTCGCCTGGAACCGCGGGACCGCTACGGTCGCAGGTTTGAATCCTGTCTCGGGCATGGACGTGTGTGATGTCCTTAGGTTAGTTAGCTTTAAGTAGTTCTAAGTTCTAGGGGACTGATGACGTTAGATGTTAAGTCCCATAGTACTCAGAGTCATTTGAACCTAATGGAGGTGGTTTGCCGTTGCCTTCCTTCCACCGTGATGGGGTGAATCATGATGATGAAGACGACACATCACCACCCAGTCATCTAGGGGCAGGTGAAAATCCCTGGCCCCGCCGAGAATCAAACCAGGAACCACGTGCTCAGGAAGCGAGAACGCTACCGCGAGACCACGAGCTGCGGACGCGAAGTTATTAGAAGTAATATAACTCCCCGCTGATGAGCATAGAATACTGTTAACCCAAATTACAAGCACCTGTCGGTAAGGACTGAAGGAGGCTCGTTCTATGTATATTGTCTGTTACCCTTGAAAACACTATGAACATTAGATTTCGTAAGAGACATTAATCAATATGATATGGTAATAGGTTGAATAATGTAATCTTTTTAAAAAAGAAGTTTATTAGCCAAGATCGTTATACCATTAGTTTCTGCAAGTTAAACTGCAATTTTCAGATCATTTGTATCGATACTATTTGTCTGTATATGTGTTTTTAGCGACCTGGATAAATTAAATTCTCTAGTACGAAGATAACATAATTCAAATTCAGAGATCGTTCGCCTGCTAACAGCATCAGGTAACCATGTTCATATGCTCCTTTTAATTTTTTTTTTTGGCCTACGGTGTTGTTGCGTTACACAATCATCACTTTTATCCGTCTTTTAGATAAGGCGCTTAAGTGAAGTAGTTACAGATATTACTCGAAACTGGGTGTATCAATTTGTTATTCGAAAACATAACATGGTGCAAATTATACGTTAAATTGTTCCAGGCAATAAGGCAACAAAAGGTGAATTATTTACACTAATACTTGAACTTCAGTTTACACCCTTTTTGTTCTTTCATCACATTTACAGTTCTCGTAGTTTTATTTCTTATATCCATATCAATATTCGATTTTACAGCGTGTCAGTTTTGCGTTATACACACTAGAATTTGCATTTTGTCCTCGAAACTCATAGTCTGCTTTTAAGTATTTACGAAAGAGACTGCGGAAGAATCAAAATTATAAAATATTCTGTCCACTTTCATTAAAGCGGACAAAATGTAAAAGTTCATTAGGGTTAACCACTTTAAAATCACTCTTTGACACTAAACACAATCTTTTTGTGAGCTATTTCGTTCAAAATGGTTCAAATGGCTCTGAGAACTATGGGACTTTACATCTGAGGTCATCAGTCCCAGCTATTTCGTATTGCTAATAGAAACCTGAGTTACAATCCCAGCACGCGAGGGTTTCATTTCTTCTCTTTATCAGCAATTACGTGTCTCACTTGCAGTTCGCTAAAGCACCTTTATGTGTAGTGTGAAATGTTGTTCTCTACAGTTAAAATATAAATAATCTCATCCAAAGACGTAAAGGATGCCGCAGTTTCATTAAAATTATCTTCCAGAATTAAATTACCATGACTTACCGATCAATTCCGTATTCTACATTTAAAAAGTATCGAAATAGTTTTAATGGTGTTTTTGGAAATATTAATGCGTACCACCATTTCTGTTGGTACTGAAAGTCAGGACTGCACTAGAGAGCGCAGGAATGCTATGCGAAACTTAGTAATAGGTTGAGATCAGCGTCTACAAACTCATCCAATTTAGTGCCGGAGAGTATTTGTGATATGAATACGATTTTATCACTTAATTGTCCCATTGGTGAATGATTCAAGGGAAAGAGGACAGACCTAAGGCATCTGTATGAACTCACCATTCGCAGTCTCATTAACATCCTTCTAGGAGTACTGACCATCCTATACAGAAAACCGAAGCTTCGACTGTGTTCCAGCAGCTATCCTCAGAACCTTAGAAAAGCCAGTGCAGTTCGCTAGAAATGTGCCTTTCATTTGGTAGGTTACAAAGTAACGCGGTAATACGCAACAGGTGTTTTAATGAGATTCAAAAAGGCCGCGGAATCCTACTTATTTATATCTAGATTAGCTGATTTTTTCCAGCCTCGGTCTTTTAGCGGGACGTATGTTGAGCGAAGATATATTAATAATACGTTGCTGGACGTTCTTAAGATGTGCACTCTTAGAATTTTACAAACAAACCTCTCCTCGATGTGTAGTGGCTATCCTGTAGCTTTTGTCACTGAAGTTTGTTGAGCATTTCCATAACGATGTCGTGCTTAATAAACGACCCTTGACGAAACGCACCGCTCTTCTTCGGAGCTTCTATATCTTATCTACTGATCCTACCGAGTAACGGTAGCATGTGAACGAGAAATATTAAAAAAATGGGACTAACTAAAGGGTTGCACACCACTTGATTCATGAATGAATTGGATTGCCTTATTCTTCTTCCAATGAATTTCAGCCTTCATCCGCTCCTCTACTTCTGTGGCCATTCTACTGTAGAAAACTCCACTCGGATACCTCCAGGTATTTTTCAGTTTATGCTGTTTCTAGTGATTGATGAAAGTAGTGAAATCGGCAAATGATGGATCATTGCACACATTTATATTTATTGCGTTATACCTCTTTACGTTGAAGGGCAACTGAACGTTTCTGTACGAAGTGTCAAATCTCTGCAACTCTTTCTTCCAGTTCAGGGCAGCGTCCTGACGCTGTAAATTTCCCATACTCAGGAACACGATCCGCGAACAGCCCGGCGAAAGCTCTGACAGTTTACCTGCGACATGAAGACAGTTTTGAAGTTCATGCTTCTGATGTAAAATACATAGCTTATCCCAAAAACATGTATAATTACTAGCTCTGATTATAAAACTGGTATAACACGATCATTAATGAGATTTAAAGTTTTATCTGACACCTGGGGCAATTGAAACATTTTTTTCATAGTATTTGATTGTTTCGCTCAGACACTGGCAGATTTGTGACCAACGGTTAACATAATTTGTGTGTATGGTATCACCGGATTACACACAGTGGTGTTTTAGAGATAAGACCGTTTAGTACTAAATACTTATTCGAATGGCTCTGAGCACTATGGGACTTAACATCTATGGTCATCAGTCCCCTAGAACTTAGAACTACTTAAACCCAACTAACCTAAGGACATCACGCAACACCCAGCCATCACGAGGCAAAGAAAATCCCTGACCCCGCCGGGAATCGAACCCGGGCGCGGGAAGCGAGAACGCTACCGCACGACCACGAGATGCGGGCACTTATTCGAAAGTGATAATATTTTAAGACGTGTAATTTAATTAAAATTGATACAATATTTTGGGATTTATGCCCTGGCTGAATCGATTTCACATTAAAACCCAACGTTTCGTCCCCATTTGCTGAGGGCAGTTTCAAGGGGGATCGCATCTTTTTTCAGTGTGCGATTCACACCCTGGCCTGTTACTGATAACAGAAAAAATTCGATTTTCTCGTGCTTTCAAGAGATAAACATTCTTGGCTGAGTAAAAGTCTTTATTATTGTATTGTTTTTGCAGTAATGCATTTCACCTTGTTTAAGCCATCTTCAGATTGCCTGCTAAGGCATTTTGCATGGACGGCAACCTAGCTGTTCAAACCTGTTATGCCAGACAGTTTGAAGATGCCATAAAAGAGGCAAAAAGTGTTACTGCCAAACTATAAAACAATGGAGACTGTATCAATTGTTTCTGCATCGTGCAGTCATGAACTGAAAAATTTAGTTTACTCACATCCCCGTTCAGTGACGTGACGTGACATGCTTTGAATACCAGAGCCCAATTGGCCGTTGTCGATTGTCGTCGTCCGCTGTTGATATCATCCCATGGTGGAAGAGAAGTACATATTTCCTTCAGCAACGGGAACCAGATGCATTCAGTCTCATGTCCTCCCCCATTCCTACTGAAATTTCTGGGGTGTTTAACAGTCTCTAGGGCCTCTCTCTACAGCTTTTCATGGTATCCGCTTGTGGCTGCCAGTACTTGAGTCCTATCAGAGAGAATTTGGTGATCTCCTCGCTGCAAAGCATGGTCCGCAACAGCTGATCTGTTGATCTCCTTTTCCCCACTCCCCTTTCTATAGTTGCCTTGTGCTCTTCTAGTTTTTCTTTTTTTTGTGTTCACGTACACCATCGTACAACTAACTATACGGAATCCTATAAATTCCTGATTTTTCCAGGAGTTTTCGAGTATTCTTGGCTAACTTTAGGTAATGCTGCATCTTTCAGATTGGTCTGTAGATAACCACGACATTCTGTGTTCTGGAATTTTTTCCTATACGGTCAGTACCGTCCTCAATGAATGACAGAAAAACTTACGATTTCGCAGGCGCTTGACAATCACTATGATTTTTGCGCGGTGGTCTTACCGGTCTTTTTATCTCAGGGCATGAATAATCATTCTTGAGAAATACATTGACGGGGTGTCTTAATTCCGTGTCAAACACAATTGGTTCGCATATGTTAGTTGCTCTGTTCGCCAACGCTTTTATAATGCCTCGCTTTGTTATGGATGGTGGTTTGAAACACCGTGTAGGTAACGGTCTGTGTGGCCTAAGCTACCTTCTTCTTTCTTGGAAATTAGCACATCAAGAAAATTTAATCTTCCGCCTGCCTCTTCCTCCTCATCCTCCTCCTTCATCTTCTCCTCTTCATGCGTGATAAAATTAATCTTCGTATTAATGTCATAGAGACGCTTGTGAAAACGGCCTAGCTCCTCTCTGTCATGCCTCCACAAAACAAAGTATCAACTACGTAGCGGAACCTGATATTCGGCTTTTTGTTGGCAGTTTCCAATGGCGGCTCCTCTAATTTCTTTCCATAAAGGAATGGCTCCACATAGCCATGCCATCCGTCTGTTCATAGAAATCGTCGCTCATTTGAAATACGTGGCGGTGAGGCTCTGTTTAAACAGTTCTACAACATCAGGAGGAAAAACCTGATACAGCTGTTGCAATAGCTCATTGAGCCGAACCATATTAGACAGCACTACCAAATCAAAACTAACTATATGTCCTCCAGCCGTTTAATTTTCTGTTAAAATCTGCCTAATTCTTGATAAAGGAGTGCCGCGCGGGATTAGCCGAGCGGTCTATGGCGCAGCAGTCATAAACTGTGCTGCTGGTCCCGGCGTTGGTTCGAGTCCTCCCTCGGGCATGGGTGTGTGTGTTTGTCCTTAGGATAATTTAGGTTAAATAGTGTGTAAGCTTAGGGACTGATGACTTTGGCAGTTAGCTCCCATAAGATTTCACAAACATTTGAACGTTTTTGATAGAGGAGTTCAGCAGGTCCATATACGGTTCGTAATATTGTTTTCAAAAACTTTGTGCTGAATAACTGGGCGAACCAATGACACTCACTAAGAGGAACATGTTCTTTATGAAACTTTGGCTACCCATAATGTCTTGGTGACTGCGCAACTGAACTGACTGAAGAGTAAATTAAACGGCATGTCAGTTTTGATGTGGTACCGCTGTTCACTTGCTTCGGTGCCGCAAGGAGTGGGCACGCGTTTTGAGGCGCCACGTCACGGACTGCGCGGCCCTCCTGCCGGAGGTATGAGTCCTCCCTCGGGCAGGGATGTGTGTGTTGTTTTTAGCATAAGTTAGTTTAAGCAGTGTGTAAGTCTAGGGGCCGATGACCTCATCAATTTGGTCCCTTAGATATTCACACACAGCTGAACATTTTTGCTTCCGCCCAATAAGTTGCTGCGACAGCTGAACAGCATTTTTCCTTCGAATATTACAGAAATATTTAAATATTGCCTCACGACCTCGTATTTCAAATGGATCGATGAGCTCTATTAACAGACCGATGGCATGACGATGGGTAGTTCCGTAGTTCAGTTTCTTTATGGAAAAAATTCTAGGAGCGAGCACTGGAAACTGCCAACCAAAAAGCTATTTGGTTCTATTACATAGATGATATGTTAGCTTTGTGGAGGCGGAGAGCAACTAGGTTGTTTTCATTATCATGTCAACGACATTAGTCTGAAGAGTCATTTCACCTTGGAGGAGAAGACGGGTGGAAGATTAGTTTTCAATAATAATTATGGTAGCTTCGGCCTGACAGTTCACTGAAACCCCACGCACACAGACCGTTACCTACACCGGGTTTCCAACCACTACCCACAGCAAAAGCGAGAAATCATAAAATAGTTGACAAGGAAATTCTGCAATCCAGAGGTGCCTGACGTGGAATTATAGCACATCACCATTGTAGTGCTCAAGAGTGGTATTTGTCAGCTGAAAGAAAAAGAGCTCTTAGTCCACTGTGAGCAGAAGTCGTATCGATGCTCAAGTGTTTGTGAAATCGGAAGTTTTCCTGCATTTCCTGAAGGACCTCAGTGACCACGTATGAATAATTTTGACAAAACGTAACATCGCGGTAACCTACAAACAGACCCAGAAGGTACAACATTACATAAAATTGGCCGGCTGGTGTGGCCGAGCGTTTCTAGGCGCTACAATCTGGAACCGCTCGACCGCTACGGTCGCAGGGCCGGCCGGAGTGGCCGTGCGGTTCTAGGAGCTACAATTTGGAAACGCGTGACCGCTACGGTCGCATGTTCGAATCCTGCCTCGGGCATGGATATGTCTGATGTCCTTAGGTTAGTTAGTTTTAAGTAGTTCTAAGTTCTAGGTGACTGATGACCTGAGAAGTTAAGTCCCATAGTGCTCAGAGCCATTTGAACCATTTGAACATAAAGTTGGTCAAGAATATTCGCAGTCCGTTTAAAAAGTCAGGAATTTATAGGATTCTGTATAGTGTGGTGAAAGTGGGTACTACAGCAAGAACAGTCAAAAAAAAAAAATTACGGGAAGAACACAAGAGCGGCTGTAGAAGTGAAGATATTGACATATAAGCTGTTACTGGACATTCTTCGGAGCACATTCATTTTGATAGGACTGGAGAAGTAAACGGAATTTAGCAGCAGTCGGTAGGGAGCCAGGGTGTGAATCAGAAACTCTAGGAATCTTTGATTCCCTTTGAAAATGGCCTCCGCAGTGGGAACTAAACGTTGGGTTTTGCATTGAAATTCATTCAACCATAGCATAATAGCTCGGAATATTTTATTAATTGTGTTATTTCCGGCCATGAAAGCTTACATCTCACGATTTAATTACAGTCAATAAAATTTTCGTAACTAATTCATAAATAGCTACCTATAATCATTGCAT
Source organism: Schistocerca gregaria (assembly GCF_023897955.1). Classification (NCBI taxonomy): domain Eukaryota; kingdom Metazoa; phylum Arthropoda; class Insecta; order Orthoptera; family Acrididae; genus Schistocerca; species Schistocerca gregaria. Next base: position 348,081,332 of record NC_064922.1, on the reverse strand, counting down.
AAGATTACAAACACGAGATAAACATCGCTTGGCCTGAAAATGAAAGACTTTCCGTTTAAATCAGAAGTATACTTAGTTTGCAAAGTGTTCCAGTTTTAAGTCAAAGCACCTTTCAAACGTTCTACCATTTAGAAAAATCCATTTCGGAAGTGCGAGCCTGGAACATTACCAAACCCCCATTACGACTGCCTTAACGCCTCCTTTGGACTGAAAGTAACTTATAGTGAGAAATTTTTTAGATATAGAGTAAATGAAAACAAAATGCACGGAATGAACTTCGCAAAGTCTCATATTTCAAATCAGTCATTATTGTCATTGCCGAGACTCATTTTTGTTAACGCGAACAATCCAGATGTGAGGTCATTCTGTTTCTTTGCGTGAGACGAGTCTTGTGTAGTAAATGGATTACTGGTTTTTAGCACAACATTTTAGTACAAGTCGGTTGCAATACCGAATGGAGAATAAAAAAATCGCCACAATATAGACGTCCAATTTGGAAAATACTCAGAAGATTTAGAAGTTTTTAAATAAGTTATTAATAAACGAAAAGTGTATTCTTGTAAATATTAATAGAGGACGCATTAAATAAAACACATTATGATCCGACCAGTCTCCCCCGCCGATATCACAGGGAAACATGGACGTTTTTTTAAGCTTATACCATACGTCATCCGCTAAACTAGCAGCAGACTGTTTCCGTCAAAAAGAGACTTTACTGTCGTTTAAATTTAAATGCCCTAAGGCCGTATAGTCGTAAAACATGTTCCTTATGGATGAGGGAACCGTCGCATGCCAACTTGCGTGCACGCCGCGGTACGGCGCGTGGTTACGCGGTGGGGATAAGGAATTCTGGGACAGTGCTGGGCAAAGTGAATAACGAGCGTGGTCGCTTCGCTAAGGCTGTAATCTCTCAATGGCAGCGGGATGAGAACGGCAATTGGTTGTCGGAAGCGGGCGCCGCGCAACTTTATGGTAATGCAGGTGCAGCACTTTGCATATCGGGCTGCGGACAAAGAGCCGAAGCGCACCAGTACCTTGGCGCGAGAATCTGTCAAACCAACCTCTCCAGCCAGCGCTACAGTCCATATCGCAGAGGATTCCGTATACAGCGGAGCCTGAATGACATTACCTTTGTGATCCATAACGTAAAGGTTTAGATCTATGCGAGGAATACGTACACCACAAAAATATTTTCCACTCGGTTGTGAAGCATAATTTGTCAAATCCTCGCTTTGATTCCCAATACAAGCTCACAGTGGAAATTTCAACGCCTAGGACGATACAAAAGTACGAAACTTTATTTATCGTACTTGTACAGACTAGTAAGAAGAATGGTTTAACTTGTAGGTGATTTTCTGGCAAATGTACGGTGGAAAATAACTCAGAATAGTAACGACCGGTCTCCACTGTCCCATTACATTAATATGAACAGAAACCTGAACAACTGCGTTTTGAGTCGTGGACCGCGGCAGGATGTGCAGGAAGAGAGTCAGTGAATTTTTGACAGCTACCGATACGGATGTGGATCCATTCCGACTCCTGTACCTTGGCCAGCTGCGCTAGGATTCTCGGTTTAGGTTCCACTCTGCGAACAACTCGACACAGGTGGTCTCACAAATTCTCGATTGGGTTTAATTCTGGGCAGTTTGCCAGCCGAAGTGGCCGAGCAGTTCTGGGCGCTACAGTCCGGAACCGCGCGACTGCTACGGTCGCAGGTTCGAATCCTGCCTCGAGCATGGGTGTGTGTGTTGTCCTTAGGTTTTTAGTAGTTCTAAATTCCAAGGGACTGATGACCTCAGATGTTAAGTCACATAGTGCTCAGAGCCATTTGAACCATTTTTCTGGGCATTTTCGTGGCCAAGGGAGTAGGGTACAAGCATTCTGGTGTTCTTCGAACGACGCACTTACATCAAGCTGTGTGACACACTCCATTATACTGTTGGTTGATGCCATAGTACAGAGGAAGAAATTAACTGCATGAAGGGATTGACATGGTCCCCGAGGATAGATGCGTACTTGTGTTGATCCATTGTGCCTTCCAGAGTGACTGCATCACCTAGGGAATGCCATGAAAATATTCCCCACTCCATAATGCACCCTCATCCTGCTTTTGTGTTTGTTTTCAGACATTTTACGTCGTACACGCTAACGGTCATGTATCTCATGGAGTATATAACGTGATTCATTGTATGTGTGTGGGTGTTATGTTGACGAGTTGCGCAACGGATTGATCTGAGAAGTACCCTTCGGCTCCTGCAAGAAGCAATTTCCACCCCACACTACTACAGAAGTCAGACAGACGCTCTTTAACGTACCAAAAATGCCTAAAAAACTTTGAGCAATAAATATCTTCTGGAGTCGTCCACTGTAAGGAAAGAGACAGAAATATTGTATTTTCTTACGTAACTAGTGGGATACTTGGGTACTGTGGTATTGCTAGTTAGTGTGAGAAAAACCTTAAACGAACGGAAAATATTATTTATTGCATAATCTGAGAAAATCAACTGGAATTTTCATTTATAAACTGATACACAAATTTCCGGTTCTTTTGAGAATAGGAGGTTACCTCTTATGGATAGGAACCCTGTTAGTGAAATTTAGATAAAAAGTGTGGGAAAGATATTTTATCCCTTTTCTTTAAGAATGTTATTTACTCGGCAGAATGGCTGACAGCCGCGCCTACTCAACTTGAATAATTATCCGATTGAATTTTTCTAAGTACAGTCAAGGCTGTTGCGTGAGAAATGTAGTGGAGTGAAATAAATGAAGTATGTTCTTTCTAATGTAGGAAAGATGGGGCTCGCCTATGCTGTAGTGCACAATACCGTGAGCTGCGACGACTGCTGCCTGCATCGTTCGCCGCTGAAAAATAACAAAACTGTCTTCTCCTATCTGGATTGACCTATGCCAATCGCACTCTCACCCCACCTTGATGAAGTCAATGACTCCTACATGCCGCTAGTCTTACTATTGGCGTGGTACGCCAGTCAGAGAACCAGTCCACCGCGATGCCGCTCAATGTTCGCTCACAGGCTCTAACTAATACTCTGTCTGTGTTCACATCTCACATTAAGTGTCGCGGCCAGCACAGTGAACAAACGCTTAATAGCGACCGACTCAATATAGATTTTCACTCTAATTCGATAGGAATCCTGTTAATGAAATTTATATAAAAAGTTTGGGAAAGCCATTTTATCCCTTTTCTTTAATAATGTTATTTACTTGGCAGAATGGCTGAGAGCTGCGCCTACTCAACTTGGATAATTATCTCAGTGCAGTAATGAGTAGAGACTTAGTTTCTCCCTCTGCGTACACGAACGAGCGCACTCGCTCCCGCTATGTGTTCCCACATCAAGAGCGTCACCGGAACGAGCCCTCACCACGCAAAAAGCCGAAGGGTATATCATCCGCTGTCTTTCCCTCACTCCTCTGGCTCATTGCGCCAGCAATAGTTAGCCAATCAGAGTTACAAACAGGAGAATGGATCTCCGTTTAAGCCGACCAACACAGAAATATATATCATCTGCGTTAGGCATTTACTGTCCACCTGTAAGAACTCTGAAACTGCGCAAATGGTCCGTCAAATAAATGCATATACCGGGGCTCTCCCAAACAATACAGCTGGTTTTGCTTTTAAGGTGAACATGCAGTCCATTATCCCTTTTCTCTGGCAATAACTGTTTTGGTCCCTGGGTGGTCAGCCAGCCAGCGCAGCTGCGTGCTAACTCACCCTCCTACGAACTTTCCAGAGGGCTGGTTGCCTCCGCTGAACAAAACCTCCTGTGGCTGTCATGTCTTGAATGTTTGTGCATGCCAGCCTCAACTTTTTAATCTCGGTCCACACTTGCGATTTATTTATTAGATTTGCTTATCGATTAGATGGAAATATGTAAAATTGTCTCTACCCTATTGAGTTTGGGCTCGAATGAAATGTCTTAATACGCAGAATACGGTGGTAAAGTCGGAATATGTAAGACATGAAGGTCAGGAGAGCACACCACCTTACATTTTGTGAAAAGGCCACCTTTTCTGCAGAGAACTTCCAGTTGTGGTAATGGCGTGAAACTTCCAGCCTTCGTCACCGATAAATAGAAATCAGCATGGGTGCATGAACAGGCGTCTTCTGTGGAGGCCCATACTCAACAAAATTCCGCTGAACAGCCGTTCAGGAGACACTGTTGGTTCATCTGGACGGTCAGTTGCTCAAAAGCTGCATGTCTATTCGCCCTCACACATCTGTGCAGCAGTCGTTCATCTGTGATATCTGTGGCCCGTGGCGCACCACAATTCCCTTGTTACCAGCCATTTTGCCACGAACAGTATGCTTTAACCATGGCGGCAAGCGGACAGTTTGCAGACTTAGCCGTTTCGGAAACACTTCCATCCTTGGCAAAAAAGCCATACTTCATGCCATTTTCCACATCAGATAAATCACGCTGTTTCCACAATGCGGCAATGACTGCACTATTTCCTGCGTTCCCCAGACACACTTTATATACCCTCCACTGTTAGTGCTGACACCTGCCATCTGAGTGTGGTTATTCCATGTTGACGTCGAACGCAGGCGGTGGTCTCACTAACGTAAGTGGGCCATGTAATTCGGCTGGGCAAAGAAAACGATTGTACTTTGACGACAAACGGAACCGTCATTCCACGCTGTTTTAATTATGTGCCAGTGTTCATAGATCATAATAGTTGGCGAGCGGCGACGTGCGTGTTTGTTGGCTATCCTTGACAGTATCCTTCTAGCTGATGAATGATTTGGACAACATGCTGGTCAGAGCAACAGCTGAACACTCTCTTTCTTAAGGTAGGGCACGACGGAACGGGCAATGTAAGTTTTGCTTCATCTTGTTGAAATATAGATTCACAGAGACCTCGAGAACAGAGCACAGCAAACAGGCCCTAACACAAGAGAAGAGCAACGCCTGCAGTCCAAGTTTTCGGCTATGCGAACAAGGGGTGAAGTCGTCAGCGTTGCCAGTGGAACCACACACCATCACCCTAGGTGCTGGAGGCTTACGAAAATCACGAAAACAATCTGACAGCGTTGATTCTACTGGGAGCATTTACATAACATACATCGGGACGCTGTACGCAGAATACGGATTCGTCGTAAGGCAGTAGTTCTCAACCTTCTGAAATGTAAAACGGTATTTTCCAGTGGGTGAAAAAAACCGTGTTTCGTTCACGAAACTAAATTATTTCTTCAAAAAATTGTTATTATCGCTATTTAATAGATGTTTGAAAGCTCCAACATACGATTAAGCAGCCAACCGATTGCTTATAAACGGTAGGTACATTGACCTATGTTTCGACAATTACTAAGGGCGTCTTGATCAGAGTGAGATGTTGTTAAATCGTGTGTTTAACAATTTTCTTCTTACGTGTTTGTATTTTGGCACAGCCTTAGACACGTGGGCATTAAAAAACCATGCTCAGAATTGTAAGATTTTTTACCCAGGGTCTAAGGCTCTATCATAGTGCAAAAACATAAGAAGAAAATTGTTGAACACAGGATTTACCATCATCTGATTCTGATGAAGACACCCGTAGTAGGTGTCGAAAACTAGGTCATTGCATGTACAGTTTATGTAGAACCGGTTGTTTAATTCTATGTTGAAACTAGTATACGTTTGCTGAATAACAGCCATGTTAAGAACTGTAAGTTTAATAACATTATTTTCAAATACTACCATTAACACGTGACAATGACGTGGATGTTACAGCTTGTGATACGAATGTATGAGGAAGAGCTTCCTCATTTACTTCACCCACTACATACATATTTTGTACACATGCACAACAGTAAAATTGAAATATATAGGTCACATACGCTTAAATATTCATTAAAATGCCTCCGCTGAGTTGTAGGTACTACCTGTGATGGACCAAAAATTTCTTCATTATTAGGTGTTGAATAATAACCGCTAAAAGTTACCTTTATTTTCTGAGCAGGAGTTAGAAGTAGCACTCGCGAGGCACTGAGAATTGCTCCATCGTCCTACAAAAATTGTTGTTAGAAATAAGCAGTGCCAATGGTGAAATGAAATGAGCGTTTGGCATCATTGGCCGGGAGGCCCCTTGTGGGGCAGGTCCGACCGCCTCGGTGCAGGTCTTATTACCTTCGACGCCAGATTGGGCGACCTGGGCGCCGGATGGGGATGAAATGATGATGAAGACAACACAACACCCAGTCCCTGAGCGGAGGAAATCTCCGACTCAGTCGGGAATCGAACCCGGGCCCGTAGTATGGCAATCCTTCACGGTGCCCACTTGTTTTTTTTTCTTTTTAGTTTATTGGTCATAACATTCCACAGTGGTACATAATTTTCTACTAACATTTAAAAGTAATAAAACAAACTAAAATTAATTACAGGTTCCTTGACATTTTAGAAGAAATCCAGGCCTAAACCAGATACTGATGATCGTCACTTGATCGTATTTGTTTTTCAGAGATCAAACTGTCTCTCGTTTCTTCATTTTCTGAATCGCATCATCGAAAATGGAGTTCACATGACGGTTCTTCTGAGGAAGTTGGCGTATGTATCTTAGTAATTATTCATGCGTAGTAGCTTGTGATGCTGGTAGGAGATGTACGTCCAAAAATCTCCTTCGCTTCTCTCTCTACTAGACAGCAGGTAAAATACCGCGTGTCCCTTCAAGCAGTTAACGGCGTATTTCTTCGAGGGGGGGTATAATTCTTCTTCCGGGTGTAAAAGGCACGTTGGCGTTATCAAATACGGCGGTTTTCTCTGCATAGTTGCTAATTTATTTCTGATTGACAACCACATATTATTTACATTTCCACAGACAAATTCATGTTCATTTGTGTCCATCAGGTTGCAAGTGCTACACAAATGGGAATCATCCAGATGAATGGAATGTAGTCTGGAGTTCGTTGGAAATTTCCTATTTACGAAATAATACCTCAATGACGGCACTTTAGTTGGTAAATGCGGGTGGTGTATATTCCGCCAGATGTCATGCCAAGAGTGACGACGTATTTTTGTTCTATGATGATCCTAGTCTGAAAGTTGATGAATTTTTGGTATATTTTCTTCACTTTGATGACACCTTTCTCGGGTATACCCAGTCTAATGTAACTATATTCTGCGAAGAAATATTTGAGATGGTTAAGTTCATTTGAGATGTGGTGAACGTTTGTCTATTGGGCCGTCTTGGCTGGCCAGCGCTATTTCATTTAACAGAAATGCTGCAACACTATTGACTGACCGCTTCCACAGTTTATATGTTTTACAGACGTACAATGCTTGTGCTTTATTGTACACGTCTGAGAGCTTCAATCCACAGTTGTCAGTCGCTAGAGTCAACGTTTGGTTCTTGACTTCGAAGATGTGGCCGCGGTTGACGAAGTGGCCAAAAGCAGCCAAAATCCTGTTCGCCACTTCCCTCGGCATTTGCAGGGCTTGCGCCACGTAATTTAATTTAGACGATAAATAGATGTTCACGAGAGCCAGTTTTTGTATCTCATCAAGAAGAGTACGGAGATTGTGCTGACGTATACAGGCACGGTTGGTGGTGAAGGTTCTTCTGTAATTAACTGCGATGGTCTGCCGAATATTCCTTGTATACTCCACTCCAAGGCATGTCATGGTGACAGTTTCATTTATTGGTCCATGAATGGTAACTCCTAATCTGCTTCCAATATTCATTATGCTAGAATTATTTCTATTCAGTTTCTTTCACAATAAATGCAACGTCATTGGCATATACTCTGCAGACAATCCTACGGCCGCGTGTAGTGAATCCTTGTAGGTTGTGGCTCAGGCGAAAAAGTAATAGCTCGATTGATAGTGCAAAGAGTGACATAGACATCGGGCACCCTTGTCACACCGAAATTTCCATTACAATGGGTCTACTGGACTGACCGTTTACCATTACTGTCGATGTTGATTTCTGCAGAAGACCTGTAATAATGTTGATAAAACCTTGCGGAAAGTTCGTGGCACGCATGGTGTGAAAAAGGTCAGCATGATGGGCTCTATCGAACCCTTTCTCAAAGTCCAATGATACGATGGCGCACTTTATTTTACGGGCTGCGGCAATGGAAATAATATCTCTGTAGTCGCTCAGTGTGTGCAGCTATCGAGGCGAACAGTGCCAATGGACTCACTGACTCATTAGTTTGCGGTTTAATAAAACTTCTGTTAAAACTAAATATTATTTATCTCTCATCGTTTAGAAAACAAAAATGTTGAATGAAGATTATTTTTCATCCTGAAGTTTAATTAGGCGCTAATGTAGATGGTGGAGGGTTTAGGAGTGTGGGCACTAGGTAATATTGGGTTACACTCGGGGTAATGCTCTAAGAAAGGTTGGGAACGATTGCCTTCAGGCATATCACTATCGGCCTGCCTTTCCCTGCGGTCACGTCAAGGGAAGCCGCACTTAAACAGTCCGTGCCTCTCCAGAAGCCGTTACGCTTTCCATGTGGATACTTGTCTTGTTCCAAACAAGATCAGTCCTTGAATTAAGATACGTGACGAGGCTTTACCGTCCTACACATCCGAGCGAACAATACGCCTGCCTTCTCGGGTGCTGGTCGCGTGAGGTACCTGACAAGGAAAGTATCTTGTACGAACGAAAATATCTGTGTGAAATTTTGGTTATATCTCTCAATGTACCACTGGGTGTCGTTTTTCTGCAAGACTCTGCAAACGTGCTGTACATGTCTCTCCAGATGTCATTGTAGATGCGAAACTCAATGAGGAGGCATGTTAACTACAAATGAAAGTGAGAACTTTCAATTAAATGATCAAAGCAATATGAAAGACTGCAAAACTCACAGTGAAGAAAAGCAGACTGATCAAATGTCATAACTACACATTCTGTCATATCAGTGTTAAACGACAACTCAGTGAAACTTTTTAAGTTGTTCACAGGTTCATCAATATCCTAGGCAGAGCACCGTCACGAAACGTTGGACTATATAGTTCCGCATATAATGCATTGTTAATGACTGAGTGCGTTTTCATGACAAAGAATCTGTCGTGAAGTATCGGCAGCATGTTCCTGGATCGTAGTTTAAGAAGGTCTTTTATGCCCTTGGTATTTAATTTATACTGTCTTACGAAATACCCATCCAGAGGTCGTGCTCATTCTGTAGTTCTAGGAGGAATGAATTTTAAAACTACATTTTCTCCTCCAGCGGCTTCCACTAGCACTTGTTCATCCTTATGTCCAGACCAGGAGTCACAAAATACGAATGACTGTTGGCAAATGTAGATTATAAACTGACAAAGGAAAGTCTTCAGGTTTCTGTTTCCGTAGACACACAGGGCCCAAACGTTCCATATGGTTCTTAGAAGCATACATATAGTTTCTCTGCCAACCGTCCGTCGATATAGCAACATCGATCGTGTATTGCAATGCTAAATGAATGCAATATCAAGCAACGTTTCTCTCCTCTTTCATGGATTCCGTTGTTCAAATTATCTGACCATAGTCCCATACAGAGCCGATTTAGATGTTTTCTGCCGTGATATGCACATTGGTTTCGCAACAAATATTTGAGGCCAGCCGCTGTGACCGAATGGTTCTAGGCACTTCAGTCCGGAACCGCGCGACCGCTACAGTCGCAGGTTCGAATCCTGCCTCGGGCATAGATGCGTGTGATGCCCTTAGATTAATTAGGTTTAAGTAGTTCTACGTTGTAGGGGACTGATAGCTACAGATGTTAAGTCCCATAGTGCTGAGAGTCATTTGAACAAATATTTGAGCTCTCTTACTCAATCTTTTCGTCGTCGACCTGACCTTTTTGTACTTCGACCATACTTACAACAGTCTCCGCGGGAAGCCACGCCATTCCCCCTTTCCTCCCCCCTCCCCCCTCCAAAGAAAAGAAAAAAGAAACGGATGAAAGAATCGCCACGAGCACAGCTTCAAATTTTTTGTATTTTGACGATATCGTTATTACCTCTCTCAATTTTGCTCTGCGTTAAAATCAGGTCTTATGTTTTCTCTTCTCTCCCCCCCCCTCTCTCTCTCTCTCTCTCTCTCTCCCTCTCTCGTTTTCGTGGAAGTACGGGACGTCAATATTTTTTATGACTTTCTGAAATATAATGGAATTGTTTATAAAAGAAATGAGAATTTCAAATCGTACTAAAGGTATATTTTGTCATCATAAAACTTATAATCTTATAAAAATTAACGGTAGTTGAAAGTTAAAAACACGTAAATTCTAGTATTTTATTTTTTGTTTTGTTTATACCTTTTATGCTTGCAGAGAGCCGGTGCGACCTCAGGGCGATTTATATTTTAAAAAAAAATTCAAAGCATAAAATTTCAGACTACCACATACAACGTGCTGAGTCACATACTCCAGTATATTTTTTTTGTGTAAATACGATTAAGAAAACACCCTCTTTCACGTAACTAAACTCTCACTATCTGGCTAAACATCGCAGTAAACTACGCATATGGCAATATTTTCTGGGTGGTCGGCGAATGGCAGTGCTCAATTGTCATTAAAAGTATACCTCGCAGGCCTAACATAAAGGCCATACACTTCGGTGGTATTACCTTAACCAAAACGTTGGTATTCCGATTTCATCGGCCAATGATCCACCATACAAGGAATGGGCTCTTTTCCCACTCCAATAAATAAATGACATAGAGAAACTGTTCCATTTTCGCGTAACGTCTCGACTTTTTGTCCAAAAACCGTTGATAGGTATCTTTGTAAGCTTTCCCAATTTTGCTACTGTTGCGCACACACTCAGTTGTCGTTAGATTAGTTAATTTAAGTCTTGTTGTATTCGAGGACTGAATGTTGCACTGAGTTGTTAGGACAAGCAAGTACTATCTATAACAGTTTTCTGGAAAATGTTAATCCATTTCAGTTCTGATGATACAAGTTATTTTTTATAGTATTTGAAATGCTTGTCCCTTTTGTCGATAATTTCACTGTACCTCACCATGACGTACAAGACATTGATGTCATGTAAACTGCATGTCATTAATAAGAAAGATTAGTTGATAGCGTAACTTCTTCGCTTTTATATAACCAAAGTAATTAATTTAGGTGCAAGTACAGTTTATATGTACAATAAAAGACGTATTATTTTTGTTACTTTTGATTCCATTTCCATGCAACGATATTCGTCACGATCAAAGGCAAGAGTTTCCTGTTAGTACTGATAAATTCGGAAGTTGTTTCTGAGTAACAGATATATGTTTTATGTAAGCTCGACGAAATATTCAAGCAATGTCTGACATATTTTTGAGGAAATTGCGTTTTCTACCGCTAATGATAAATCTGTATTCCTTTTCTTTATTTTTACAACATCCCTCGGTTTCAAGGTACAAATGAATGATTTTCGAATAATACCTGAGTTAACCATTGAAAATTACTGTTTTGCTTTTAATACCGTTTATTTTTAAGTAACATACAGGAGAATAACTACGTAGAGCAAAAATGTTCCATAGATTTCGCTGCCCTTTATGTATCCTCACTCAGCTTCTAGCCGTTCCTCCGCTTCCCGTTTCTAGTGGAATCTAGTTAGACACTGATGGCATACAAAGACAAAAGAGATGGAAATGAGTTAACGCCCGGTTGGTATGCAACACACGTAAGGTACAGGTCACGCGGTTAGGATTTAACTGACTAAAGCTACTTCACTGTAGCGCCAAAGAAATAGGCATGCGTATCCAACTATAGAAATATATAAACATGGAGAATAACGGTCCTGCGGTCGGAAACTCCTAGATAAGACAACAAGTGTCTGGCGAAGTTGTTATAACGCTTACTGCTGCTGTAATGGCAGGTTATCAAGATTTAAGTGAGTTTGAACATGGTGTTATAGTCCGTGAACGAGTGATGGGACAAAGTATCTCGAAGACGGCGATGAAGTGGAGACTCTCTGGTTCGACCATTTCACGTGTGTACCGTGAATATGAGGATCAGATCTCCAACATCGCTGCGACTGGAAAAAGGTCTTGTAAGAACGGGATCAACGACGACTGAAGAGAATTGTTAAACGTGACAGAAGTGCAACCCTTCCGCAGGTTGTTGCAGATTTCAATGCTGGGCCATCAGCAAGTGTCAGCGGGCGAACCGTTCAACGAAACATCGTTTCCGGCTTCCGGTGCCGAAGGCCCACTCGTGTACCCTTGATGGCTACACGACATTTATAGCTTTACGCCCCTGCCTGGGCCGTTGATGACTGGGAATATGTGGCCCGGTTGGACGAGTCTCGTTTCAAATTGTATCGAGCGGATGGACGTGAACGTGTATGGAGCCAACCTCATGAATCCAAGGATCTTGCTTGTGTCCAGGTGACGTTGAAGGAGGCTCTGTAATGGTGCGGAGCGTGTGCAGTTGGAGTGATATGGGACCCGTGATACGCCTAGATACGACTCTGACAGGTGACACATACGTATTCATCCTGTGATCAGTTGTATCCATTCACGCCCGTTGTGCATTCCGACGGACTCGGGCAAATCCAGCAGGACAGTGCGACCCCCCCCCCCCCTCCCCCGCGTCCAGAATTGCTACAGAGTGGCTCCAGTAACTCTCTTCTGAGTTTAAACAGTTCCACTGGCCACCAAGCTCCCCCGACATGAACATTATTGAACATATCTGGGATGCCTTGCAACGTGCAGTTCAGAAGAGATCTCCAACCCGTCGTACCCTTAGGGAATTTTTGGACAGCCCTGCAGGATTAATGGTGTCAATTAATCATTAGAATGATGTGTCAAGCCACTGCAGCGTCGTGTTGCGGCACTTATTGGTGCTCGCTGGGCCCTACACGATTTTAGGCAGGTGTACCAGTATTTTTGGCTCTTCAATGTAGGAAAACTACGGTAGTCTGCACTTACTTATGTCAGTCTACCGAAGCCTGTGACAGGTTTACAAGAAATGACATGACACTGCATCTCAGCATCACTCCGGCCAGTACCGACCACTCGATAAGTGCATCAAGTACTATCCGGGAAAAGTGGTGTTCAGAGTGCTGCAACCAGCACGCTGCATAATTATAACTCTTCAAGCGGTTCACTCTCTTGGTAGTTCAACCAATCGTGCACTGAAGCAGACGAGATACTGCAGAAGAATAATACAGGGAGCGTAGTTGGAGGTTATATCGATATTAATTGCGTGCATTGGGATGTTGAGCCGAGTTATTGATTACTTTTATTTGAAAAATATTTCGGCAACTTACGCACACGCCTCCTTCAGGCGCTGTAAAGCTGTGCTATTGTGTGCTCTCGCTGCGTGAACTCCAACTTGACAATGAAGGATTGTTGTTGCCGCCCCTCCTATTTACAGCGACACTGTCACTCTGTACGCGCTAAGCCGCAAAATATCGTGCATCAGAATGGGATCAACATCTCGGTTAATGCTCGAATGCGGACCATTAATCAATCAATCAATCAAAGGACACCATTAATCAGTCAGGTTGAGGGAATCTGAGAGTGTTAATAACGATGCTGTCGAAATATAACGGTGCGTGGCGGCTTTCTCATTCGTCAGTGCGACGATGTGCTACGCAGGCGTGAGGTGCCATGAAGGAAATTAGTCTTAGTGTCCGTCACAGAGAAGATTTTTTCCTACAGTCTCGTGATCTGTTATTTGTCCTTAACTGCGACCATCACTGTAATTCTGTCAGAGACGGAAAAAGATTTGGAAAAGCAGTTGAACAAATTAATATCTTGAAAGAACAACAACAAAAGTAAAAAAGGGTAACGTTACAGAGTGAAGTAAAATCAGGTGATGGTAGGTATTCAGATTAGGAAACTAGCCACGAGAAGGAGCAGGTTATTATTGCCATTTAGGCAGTAAAATTATATGTTGTTGTTGTGAGCTTCAGTCCTGAGACTGGTTTGATGAAGATCTCAATGCTACTCTATCCTGTGCAAGCTTCTTTATCTCCCAGTACCTACTGCAGCCTACATCCTTCTGAATCTGCTTAGTGTATTCATCTCTTGGTCTCCCTCTACCATTTTTACCCTCCAAGCTGCCCTCCAACACTAAATTGGTGACCCCCGATGTCTCAGAACATGTCCTACCAACCGATCCCTACTTCTAGTCAAGTTGTGCCACAAGCTCCTCTTTTCCACAGTTCTATTCAATACCTCCTCATTAGTTATTTGATCTACCAATCTAATATTCTATACTTAAAGTAAATCTATAAACGTCGTGTCTGCCCATTTGCCTGATCGAATACGCTTCTCGAAAACTACTAGACGAATTTTCACGATGTTTTCACAGGTAACTTGAGCATAGGACTTTATTTCATCAAAAGCTGTGCTGTGCTCCTTATGAGAAATCTAATGATACACGAGTGCAGCCATGGATGGCAGTCAGTTATTCAATGTGGCCAAAGTGGGGAGGATATAAACGGAGAAAGCCAACTACAAGGACGTAATTTATGGAATACAGAAATTTATTAACATTGCATGATTATTTAGTTATTACGACGTCGTTTCTGAAGATGTCTGTCTGGAGTGCAGCCTTGTACAGAAGTGCAACAGGGATGATGAACTGTATAGACAAGAAGTGAATAGAAGCGTTTGATATGTGAGTCTACAGAGCGGTACTGAAGAGCAGATATTGTACAGGAAGTCGAGCGGTCAGGACATATAAGTGGGCATCCTGGGCTGCCGCTAAGTGACGGAACAGGAAATTAGTTAAAATGAAGAGAATATAGAGGGTTGTAACTTAAATAGTGGTAACTATTTATTCACAACCGATACAAAAGAGTTACATGTTTTCACCTGATACTGTCCTTCAAAGTAGTCACCATCGTTGTGTAGAGCCCGCTGCCATCGATGTGGAGGGGTTAGTATACCGTTAGCACAGCCTATTCTGTTGATGGTGCGAATTGAGCGGTCTGCTGCCTGTCGAATCTCTGGAATAGTTCTGAAGCGAATGCCACGAAGTGGTTCCTTCATCATCGGAATCAAGTCAAATTCACAAAGACTTCAGTTGGGGAGTATGATAGATGGTGCAGTACTTCCCAGTCCCATCGACCGAACCGAGCAGTCACAGTTTGCGGTATGTGCGCCTGCGCATTGTCACAAATGGCTCTGAGCACTATGGGGCTTAAAATCTGAGACCATCAGTCCCCTAGAACTTAGAACTACTTACACCTAACTAACCTAAGGACATCACACATATCCATCCCAAGGCGGGATTCGAACCTGCGACCTTAGCAGTCGCGCGGTGAAGCACCTAGAACCACTCGGCTACCGCAGCCGGCTCCGCGCTTTGTCATGCAAAATGATGGGTGGGTTGCACAAAAGAGTCGCCGCTTCTTTCGCAAAGCTACTCGCAGGTGATGCTCCAAAGCCGAACAGTAATATTGTGCATTGACGGTCTTCTGTGGAGGAACGTGATGTGTTAGCATAACACCATCACATTCGTACACGAGAATCACCACTACTTTAGACTGCTCCAATCGCACCATCAACAGAACATGCTGTGCTAACGGTATACTACGACTTTCACATTGCTCGCAACGGGTTCTACACAACGCTTGTGACTACTTTGAAGGACAGTAATAGGTGCAAACATGTAACTCTTTTGCGTCGATTGTGAATAAATAGTTGCCACTATTTAAGTTCCAACCCTCGTATTTCAATGTATGGAATACACGGGCGCGCCTAGGGTCGGAAATTACTAGGTTTAGGCCAATCTAGGGGGTCGAACGACTAATTGAAATGGTCAACGAAAGGGGAGGCGGTTCATGTTAATTGGTGTTGATGGTCGGTCATGGAGGCTCTGCCTCCCAAAAAAGACGTCTGTTCTGCTCGAGGTCTGGATGACGAGAGAGAGAGAGAGAGAGAGAGAGAGAGAGAGAGAGGGGGGGGGGGGGCAGCTGTGTTCTGCACTGCAGCGTCCGTACACGTGACCTGTATCTCACGCACGCTATTGGCTAAAATCGATGGCTTGAATTCGCTAGCAGTTTCAACGTAAGGCTCAAGACGTCTCTTGTCAGTAGCTTTAACTGGACAGAACTGCCTCGGTTCTGAAAGACAGGCAACTTGTGTCACGTAGGCACAGCCGAAGTTGCTCTGGGAGGAAACTTGTAAAAATGCGACTGGGCTCTTGAAATAAAATTTTTAAAGCAATTCCCTAAAATATTCCGTTACTGGTCGTCACCATGAAAAACATGTAGAATGTATTACTGATGAAGAGGTAATGAACGGGGAGAAAACAAATTTATGGCGCAATGTGACTAACAGAAAGGATCAGTGGAAAGACACACTCAGAGGCGTCGAGCTACGGTCAGTTTAGTAATGGAGGTGTGGAGAGGAGTGTACATTGTAGAGGGAGACCACGGTACGGTTATAGTAAGCAGATTCAAGTAGCTGTAGGTTGCAGCAGTCATGCAGGGATGGAAAAAATGTTCAAATGTGTGTGAAATCTTAAGGGACTTAATAGCTAAGGTCATCAGTCCCTAAACTTAGAAACTACTTAACCTAAGCCGGATGCGGTGGCCGTGCGGTTCTAGGCGCTGCAGTCCGGAATTGCGGGACTGCTGCGATCGCAGGTTCGAATCCTGCCTCGGGCATGGATGTGTGTGATGTCCATAGGTTAGTTAGGTTTAAGTAGTTCTAAGTTCTAGGGGACTGATGACCTAAGATGTTAAGTCCCATAGTGCTCAGAGCCATTTTGAACTTAACCTAAATTATCCTAAGGACAAACACACACACCAATGCCCGAGGGAGGACTTGAACCCCCGCTGGGACCAGCCGCACAGTCTATGACTGCAGCGCCTAAGACCGCTCGGCTAATCCCGCGGAACAGCAGGAATAGAGAATCTTGCACAGCACAGACTAGTTTGGAGAGTTCCGTCAAGCCAGTCTCGAGAGACCACATATCTACTGATTTCTTGTTAGAATGGTGTGTGATATTAGCAATTTTGCGTACTGCAAACTCACTAGACACTAGATTTGTGTCGCTACAGGAAGAGTATCCATCTCCAAGAGCACGTTTTCCGAAAATAGGACGGCAGTCTTCAGTAGCTCACAGACTACTGGAACCTCATGTGATGATATCGCAGCTGTGTTCCCGAGAGCAGCACTGTAAACCATTGCTATCCTTGATTTAACAGATCCACGGAAATGTACTCCGTAGTAAGCATACAATCGTGGTCAAAGTGATATGAAATCTATGTGATATGCGTTAACATAAAGACTCACACCACAGTCGCTGTCGGTCCCATTCTCACCGACCGACCGCCATGCCATCCTCCTCCAATGACGTCATTGGATCCTGTACTTAGGGGCGTGCGGTCAACACATTCCTTGGCTGTTCTTAGTTCTCATAATTTGCAGCCGCTACTATTTGGTCACACAGCTCCTCATTTGATATCACGAAGCTGAATCTACCCCCTATAGTTTTCCCACCGAGTAAAATTACCTTGCAGTACCAGGAATCGAACCAGGTCCAAGCCATGCAACCAACAGCGATGAACGCTCAGCGGCAGAGGCGACGATGTGTACTAAGACACAGACCGTCCATTATCTCCATTTTCCTACCTCCACCAACAACTTGTATTGTTCCGTATATCAAGCGATGCGGCCTTAAAGATAAGTATAGATCAGCACAACCTGAATGCAAGTCAGTATTATTCAGACAACAAGCAGTATTTTCTAAAGAGACCTGTAGTTCGTTGTTTAGCCGCTCGCCACGATCTTGCAGCTAAGTAACACAGGGAGAGCGCGGGACTGATATGAATATCAGAGAACATAATGTTACATTTTTAGCGTTACTGACAAACTGCTCATTACAGAACTTTATCTGAAGGTGATCTACTAGCCGGATCGAAACAGATCATAAAATTAAAATAACAGTGATCCAGACCATGACGTCATTAATTCTGAAAAAATGCTAGACGATGGTGTCAGGTCTCATACTAATGCCTTGTATCCTGCTTTTTTTTTTTTTTTTTTTTTTTTTTTTAAGGAGATATAAGCCTTGGAAATCAGGACAGATTAATTTATCTCCTATTAAAATGACAATAATTTCCGTGGCGGTGATATTGTGGATCGTGTGACGATAAAATGGCGAGCTTGGGGTCTTAGGCTCGACATATAATGTAATATTTTAATTTTTGTCCACGTCGGCATGTGCTGGCGTACATGACTAAAAATAAGGTTGAATACATTTGACTTTCGATTATAGCTGGTTATTGGCTGCAAAACTAGTGTTTCAGAATGCAAATGAAGTAGGTTTCCTCTGAAATTTACTGAAAACTAAATGTCACTGTGACAAGGCGGCCCTTATTCAAAGTTCATGGTGAAATAACAATTTGTTACCAACGTTTTTTTGATGACTGAAATTTAAAAATTTTTAAATCTCTCATAAATAAATTAGTTTGTTATCAAAAATTAAAGTAGAGTAAGAGTAAGGAAAAAGAGAGAGGGAACATGAAACTCGCTTTGGGCAGGGTCGAACCCACCTCCCTCCCCCCAGAGTACTATCTGTAGACGCTGTGACTGCAACAACCACACAGCTTCGAAAACCAATGCCATTTTGATGCGTGGTGAATTAATGTTGTCAGATTTCCAAGGACGATATTTCCTGAACGGAAGCCCACAAGTGTGAACGGCTTTAGGGTGAGATATCTAGCACCTTGAATTATATCACTATGACATCCTCTAATACTCATAACCATTCCAAACCATCCGTTGTACAAAGATTACAGTTTGAAATACAAGACGAAATACCACCAAACATGGTATGTATGACATGTTAAGGTACTCATTTCTGTAGCGTCACATTCTTACTGATTGACCGCATTGCTAACTTAAATACAAAGTGCATCAGCAGCATAATTTTGTTGTTGTTGTACACAGCGGTAAGGAGAGGTGAGGTACCACAACGTAGTTTCAACATGGCGTTTGCAAGACTGAAATGAAAAGGCAGTTTTGAAGGACGCCAAACCGTCTGGACTCTGCCGGAGATAATAGGTAAATAAGGATGCACGCTGAGTGCTCTTGGGTACACTGTTTACTAAGCGAACGAGGAGCAAGCTTTCAGAGCGTAGGAGGACAGTAAGGATCTGCAAGCGCGATTAGCTCTCTGGCGTCATGCCTAAGCCCTTGGTCACTATCGGCGTCTGGAGCCCATCGAGGATGTGACGACGTTTCGCTTCAGTCCCAGACGGCACCTCTCCTCAGCAATCAGCCGTGTACGTGCCTGAAATCTCGAAAGCAGCTGGTCACCGATCAGCTTTCGCCTGCATACATCTGCGCAGAGTAGTTCACAGAAAGCTTCGATGTTCATCGGTGACAGAGCCTCGTTGAATTACTAGGCAGGTTAATGCTTTCTTATCAAGTGGGGCGCAGACAGCTGTTGATTTGGTGTTTTCATACTAGGCTACCTGTAAATCGGAATGGCCAATGACGGATACCAGTACACGCTGAGCGTGAGCATAAGACAACCGCCCTGCAGTGGCGCAGCAGAAGGCGTATGTTAACACATATAAAACTGGACTAGTCATTAGTATTGCCGACTCTACACAACAGTGAACCCTTTCACCAAGGAATATGTTGTAAAGAATCCAGATATTGCGAGCTGTACACGATTGTTTGCTCAATAGGAATGTAGTATTGGTTGCTTTGATCACGCCTATTCTGCCAATATTCAGTACAGGTGGATGTGACCGGTTAGGCGATGTCATTTTCACATTCCTAGTTTTCTTCATCAGCTTCATACATTTGAGGAAACTGCTTAACAGAATATTAATAAGATTGACAATACTGTTAAACGCTTATTCGTTTCTAAATCTATTTTTATTATTGATATTATTATTATTTCATTACTTTCATTTTATTGTCTTTTTACATAGCTCTCGTGCTGTGCCCATTGCAGTGTTCCATTAGATTTAACGGAGGACATGTTGCCAGATGAAATGAAGGCATGAATAAATAAGCAAATGAAATAGTTCGGTGTCACTTATGGCACCCAAACGAACCTGAACGTCTAGGAGCTGAGCAGATATGCTGGTAAGGAAAGTGTACCAATTCTAGTTAATGAACAAAGTGCATCATGAGCATAATTTTGTTGTACACAATAGTAAGGAGAAGTGGGCTGCAGAGTGGTGTGGTAACTATGATCAGAAAGCTCAAAAGCAGAAATGATCAGCGAACGTATAAGACAGCTAACAGAAGATTTGTTTGACTTCTGTTTATCCAAACATGCAAAGACTCATTACAAATGACGCAACAAGAAATAGGAAACACGAACGAAGGTGTTGTAGCTTAGTGGCTCCAGGCACGTATGGGCTGAGTGGCTGTCCCCTGTCCTCCCATATTTGGAAGGCAGAGGGCTTTCGTGGTACGGAGCTGCTGGAGTTGTGTCTCAGTGGACGTTTATCATTGGGTCCACCAGATAACAATGCAACAACTATTGGTGTCTTACAGAAACTTGCAATTTCTTTGCTATGGCACCTGTGTGGTGGTGTCAATACGTCATACCACACATACAGACAAAAGGTGTAAAAACCACACAGATTCACTCATAGGTCAGTGAGTGAATGAAAATATTCCGTTATATATAGTAACAACAAAGTTAAACAAACCAAGTCGATCTTCCAAGAATCTTATTACTGTTCATTTTTTTAATTATTTATTTAGTTACTACATGTCTAAACTACAAAAAATATTACACATATAAGCCAAAGAAAGTATATATAAGAAAATATTAAGAAACTAATGTAACATTTTACCAAGAGAATATATGGAGATATTAATTTCGCATTTGCTTTATAACTCTACGTCCATGTAGTAGCTTTTGGAGGGTCCATTAGAGAGTCGTTCCAGTCTGCTCAAATGTGTATGAAATCTTATGGGACTCAACTGATAAGGTCATCAGTCCCCTAAGCTTATACACTACTTAACCTAAATTATCCTAAGGAAAAACACACACACCCATGCCCGAGGGAGGACTTCAACATCCGCCGGGATCAGCCGCACAGTCCATGACAGCAGCGCATGAGACCGCGCGGCGTTCCAGTCTCCCTTGAAATCTTATTATTAGATGTTCACGAATACTGTTGTCTGCTGTTTGCTCCACTGTGCCACAATCGTATTGGGGGCTTTATACGATCCTCCATTCAAAAATTATGACGCTGTAAGTAGTAATAGTCTGGTCATTTACAGTACATAACCTCATTCCGCTGTCTTTATGTGTGAACTGGTCTGAAGGGATCATCTTTGCATGTTGTTTATGGAATAATTTCTATGTAACAAAATGTTTGGTTGATGATGAATAAGTAATAGACTTCACGATTTGGTACACACAAACTAATATATAAAGCGCATGTATGAAAGATCCCCTGAGACAGCTTAGAACATTCGATTCTTTGTCATTAACTAAGGTGTGCTACATGATAACAGGTCCATTGTAAAGCACCGGTTCTTCGCTCTAATTTCAGTAAACTGGAAGTGAGGCTAAATGGTTCCCATTTGGGGATATAAAGGGAGTTACCAGTTGCAACTATTGCCTTACAAGCGAGGAGAAGCCTCCCAAAATGCTTGGTTCAAGTACCACGCGATGCCTCACGAAAGCCGTAGTCAGTCCCGAGCCATCCTAAGTAATTTTGTTTCTGGGGCTATATTGTCAGTTGTGAAATGCAAAAATATAAAAAGTAGTCTTGTGTACCAGGTGAATCATAAATAACAAAATTTTTAAAATATCTAAGAAGAAAGGTAGAGTTTTTTTATGTGCCGTACAATGTCATGTGTGAGATAACTGTTGCAAAGTACAACTGAGCGTGAAGCGCGTTGCAAGCTAGCAATTTAACAGAAATGACCTCCAGATCGAGTGAGTATAAGTGTGAAGTCGCACTCCAAGTGGCTAATGGACTTGAGAAGAAACACATGTGATCATAGCTAAAATATGATACAAAAGGATAAACAGCGCTACAAAAAATGTAAAAGATCACTAAACAATGTCAAAAATGTCGTGTACATGAAATATAGTCCTCTT
This sequence comes from Schistocerca gregaria, assembly GCF_023897955.1. NCBI lineage: Eukaryota > Metazoa > Arthropoda > Insecta > Orthoptera > Acrididae > Schistocerca > Schistocerca gregaria. The sequence continues at coordinate 348,059,368 of NC_064922.1, read as the reverse complement.
TGAAAACCAAAAAAGGCAAATTGATTGTCATAAGCAGCGGTAAAAACAATATACTGTAGAAATGGGAAATGGGTGTTTGACGAGGGAAAAAAAAGAAAATATATTTATTATGCAAAAATGTGAATGGATGAAAATGGATGAAAATGGGGAAGAAATGGCTTCAAATATTTATGTTATTTACACTTTCAGTACGAACTTTGTAGTAGAACCCCTTATTTACGTGTGGTAATAAAAATTCATTTAGACATAATTAAGCACATTTAAATTTACGTGAACCTTAGCAAACCTCTCATGCTGAAAAATCCAAACAAACTAATTAATAACATTTATTTGAAACTTATTTAAATTAATTTTTTTTACGTTTTTCGGCCTTGGCACTCATTTTCTAGATGCAGTGGGTTTTTAACTATTTACTAAATTCTTTCCCGGCGTTAGCTATGGAACACAAGACTGTCTCTGTTAGCATAAAATGGTTAAATATTGCCAAGCCGACCTGAACGTTTAATTATCATTGACAAAACACACTTCACTATACGTTTAAGTTATTTGCTTTAGAAATGGAAAGAACCAACAGATCAACAACTTCAACGTTAATTATCCGCCTATGAATGCACAAATGTAAAACCAGTAATAAATTCAGTCAGCCTCAAGATCACTGTAAAAAAAAAAAAAAATTCGTAATTCACTGCTAATTTTACCTGCTCCCTATTTACGGCTTTGGTTAATTTTATAGCGGAACAATTTTTTAAATGTGCCGCCGGTGCAAATCGTTCGGTCGCGGCACAGCCCAGCAACACCAACGGTAATCTCTAAAAGTGCTGAAAATTCTTTAAAGAAATATTATAGATGACATGGGCAAGCTAATTTACATTAGTAATGCACAATTTTGATAAATTATAATGTATTTAGACCATAACAATAATTTAAATTACACACCTGTATAATTTCTCCTCTAATGGTGGCTAAAGGCGCATACAGACAAACGAAGTCTACTCATTCATATAATGCTACGTCACAGGTTCCTCTGTCTCTCAGCTCTCGAGGAAGACGACAAAAAATACACATTATGTAGCGCTATTTACATTATTGCTGATTGTGAATGTCTCTTTGTAATCTTACAACATTATTTTCCTCTGTGGCTATATTTTACATTTTTTCATCGCAGTTATGAACATATTTCGTAATTACATTATGAGTATAGAAATATTACAATCATAAATACATCGAGAATATTATTACCGAAAATATTACAATAATTACCAACGTCCTTTACACAAAATTAAATAAGATTTTTTGTTAAACAATTACAGTACATACGAATTGCTTCATAGGGGCGTACATAGTACAATTAAATGTCGTTTCATTTTATTAATAGTGTGTGTGCTGCCAGGGAACGTTACAGGTGGTAAAAGTGCATAAAGATTAGAGCTGAAATGAATAGACATCATAGAGAGACATGGTAAAAGAAAAACAGAAAGTGCGACAGAGAGACAAAAGAAATTAGACCGTTTTTATTGATTATACACTACTGCACACAAATATATCAACGCAACGCTGGACGCATTAAGAAACAACGTTGCCTTAGAGCAGAATACCAAATATCATAGTTTAATTTTTTTAAATTTATTTTGTTGTATTAAATGTAAGAGAAGGGAAGCGGACAAAACGATGATCAGTTAGAAGGGGTGACAACATGTCAATCATAAGGATATCGGAATGTGTGAAATTTATATTCTCCGTGCTGCTAAAATTTATACAGTGATTAATGAACTGAGAGGTTCTGCTCGCCAACGGTTCTTTACCATTTTATTAATGACGTGATCATTATTTATTCAGAATGGTGCGATGACTACATAAGCATTTCTATTGATCGTTTCATTTAGGTCCCTGGTTGTATTTTTAAGCGTTCGCTTGCCCTTTCATTCGGGTATTGCGATTTCCTGACGCGTGACGTGTTGTCATCATAAAATCTTTATTGTTCTGTTGCTTATGACATTTGAATTTTTTTTTATATGTCTGATGGCGAGTTAATCTCAAACACGTCAATCCGCGTAAATATGAATTACTGAACACCAAGTGAAAAAAAATTCTAGCGACCTTATCAGCAGAGCTGAACTCTTTTTCTTTTTATTTTAATTTTAATCGGCAGTAGTCGCAGTCCTCCTACGCGACTTGGGAACATCACCTAAAAAATTGAGAGTTGAGCCAGATAAAAGTATTAAAATCGTTTTATGTGTGCGTTTATATTCTTGTGTGTGTCAACAGCTAGAATTTCTGCAGTTATGTATTTCTAAAACACACCTCTAGCTGTGAGATGCGCAGTAGTTCTCGTTTGTCGCATCTGTTGTGCTATCCTTCAAAATTTCCTACGTGGTTTCTAAAAGTATCACCATAATTTATGCAAAATTTAAAACGTAATTCACGATGGCTACATTCCTTAATATTTTCCTCGTAGTCAAATGATTAAGCATCTGGTTTTCATCTCATTCGCATGTATCGTAACGACATATTTAACTCACGTCTACCAATTCAACAACAGCGCACTTCACATTCCTGGACTGTCAGAGAACATCAGCTCCAGTTCTCATCTCACAATGTTGAGTAAGGCTAGTGACAATGGCTTCTGTAACTGCTGGTTCAGTTTTAGATTTTAGACAAGTTCAACCAACAAACAAACGTCAGCCTGGTAGATAAAACAAAACAAATAAATTTTTGCTTCTTATGATCACTTATTTATTTATTTATTTCGCGAATAGTATAGGGTAACCCACCGCCTTGGAATGTAAGGTGGTCCGGAAGCTTCTAAATCCAACAACAAACACTTCTCATTACTACAGTGTTATCGGTATACTGTTGTTACTGCTTTTTTAAATAATATATTGAACATAATATATCAAAATTTCTCTAAGGTTGTAAGAGGTCCATGATTAAAGAATTTGTTGCTAGCGCACTCGAGCTGATGTAATTTCGATGGACTGCTCACGTGCTGCCTGCGATATGTAAGCTGTAAGAGAATCTGAGCCCAAAGAGCAGTGTTGACTGCAGTAGGAACTGTGTGGCAGTAGGAGTAAGTTGTTGCTAGCGAGCAATCGTGTCTGGTGTATCGTGTTGGCTGGGCCGGTCGTGTGCAGCGATGGCGGAGCCTGAGCGTTGTAGGATAAGGTAAAAGCAGCCTCGCGCATATATAGTATTGTTATATCAAGTCCCATGTAAATGTTTTTAAAAAAATCGCTTAGTAAGAATCTTTCCATAAAAAGTAACTTTTGACAATCATTCATTTCAATTTAAAGAATTTACTAATTTCTCCGATCCTTGGTCATCACGATTATTGAAGAGAAAAATCAGTTCTTTCCTTTTATATAAGACAAATCTATCGGCCAGCATTGCACTTGACTGCGCCAGAACAATTTCTTATAGGAGCAGATATATACACGTTATCCGGCGACTAATTAAGGTAAGATTTTTCGGTTTATTGAGAATGATGTATCAGGGCCATGACGCAGCACTGCTGACGTCCAAATTTTACCAGGTTAAATTGACAGTCAGTTATTGAAAGGATATAAGTGAGTCGCAATTTTTTATTGAGAGATTAGTCTCATTGTATTATTGGTAGGTTACGGAATTTATCTGTGGGAGGTTACGCTGAATGCTATAAATAATTATATTTCTTACTGTTGGGAGGTTACGGAAATTATTTTGTGGGGAGGTTACAAGGTTACAGAAAATTGAGTGCTTAATAGTTGTTAAAATGGTTCTATATAATTTGTTTCTGACTAGTTGATGAGAATATAATTTATACAATACAAATGTCAAAGAAAATAAAAATAGAAATGTATTAGAATGAGTGTGTTGAAAATAATTTGCCATATGTAGAGGGAAGTGATTCTATTTACCATTACGAAGGCTATACCGATACCATATTTATTGGGTGACGGTCTGCCTTTTATAGTGAATCATTTATAATGTCGTGCCTGTTAGACAAAATTAACTCTGAGAATCGTTGCCTCTCGTACGCACGACTCCATGCGACCAAACGTCACTGATTTCCGCCTATCTGATGTTTGGAAAATCTCTTTTCCTCCTACACATTCCAAACTTCCGAGGAAAAAAATAATATCTGCATTACACATTTAAGATCAGCGAAGGACGACTGGAGAAGGAAAGAAAGGAAAATTAGGACGTATCGTCCCACTGAAAAGCACAGGATTTGGACAAAATACACAAACACTGCGAGAAATGCATGCTTGAAACAAAAATTGTGATGCTGGCCAAGCCTGCAGGTTGCGCTATTGTATTTGACAGCGAACGGCACCAGTGCGGTTTGCAAGTGTCAATCGAACAGCGTTCTGTATAGTTGCGAGTGCATTACGTAATAGCTTAGTGCATTCGACTGTGGGTGGACGTTTCCGTAACCAAGGGAGCCGAAATGTTTTGTTTTGATGTTTCACGAGGCACTGCATCGAAGATCTATACCGCGTACAGATAAAGCGGAAAAACATCATCCGCCAAGTCACAGCCTAGACGAAACTGCGTGGTGAGTGATCGTGACAGACGGTAATTTAAGAGGATTGTGACGAAAAATAAGAGGACGAGAGCTGCAAAAGTCACCGCAGATCTTAACGTCGCACTGTTGAGTCCTGTCAGCACCACTACAACACGAAGTGAGCTCCAGAAGCAGAGATTTGCAGGGCCAAGCTGGAATTCCAAAATCACTCATCAGTGATGAAAATGCCTGTAACACGAAAGCGTGGTGCCGAAGCCAGGAGACCAGGACTAATGAGCAACGGAAGAAAGGCATTTGGTCCAATGGGTCATGTTGTACACTGTTGGCAACTTCTGGTCGAATGTACGCCCCAAAGGTGAAACATGACAGCAGATCTGTGAGCTTTGGACAGCCATATCGTGGTAATCCGTGGGTCTCATGCTTGCTCTGCAAGTCTGCAAGATTGCATTAATGTCAAGAGTTATGTAGCCATTTTGGATGATCAGTTCCATCCCATGGTATAATGCTTGTTCCCCCAATGGTGAAGCTGTGTTCCAATACGACAGGACTATTGTTCACCCAGTCGCATCGCCCAGACAGGTTTTGCGAGCTCGTGGATGGTTGCATCTCTCTTGCCACCACTGTTAGCAGATCTCAATACTACTTTAAGGTCTATTTTAGAGGGAAGAGATTATGATTGCTGTTCCCTTCCACCATAGTTACGTACCAATATTCTGCAGGTATAATAGTATTACATTCCTTTGGAGACCATACAGGACCCGTATTTATCCACTGCAAGACGACTGGAAACTTTCTAAGCTCGTTTTCTAGACGTTGCTCTCTGTGGATCACGGCGTCCTGGGTTCGATTCCCGACCGGATCGGGGATTTTCTCCGCCCGGGGACTGAGTGTTCGTGTTGTCCTCATCATTTCATCATCATTCGGGAAGATGTCGAGACTGGACTATGAAAGGATAGGAATTTGTACGGACGCTGATAAACGTGTTTTTGAGAGACCCGCAAACCAATAATCATCACGACTGGAGAGCGTTTCGAATGATAATAGGTTTCCTCCATTATAATAGACACGGTAACGTCTTGTATTTTTCGTGCTTCCGTATTTTTGTCCAACCTTTGTGGGTCCACGAGGAAAGAATCCAAGCTGAATTTGTACATGGATACACAAGGGTGTCGTCTCACCTGGCCTCTCGTGACATGCAACTGTGAATGCCGTATTACAAAGGGCTTTCCTGATACTTCCTACCACATGGTGTATCATATCTTTTCATTACTTCTCGCATTCGCATTTCCTCAAGTCGCTCCAGGAAAATGCCGGCATGGTTCCTTTGAAAGGGCACGGTCAATTTCCTTCCCCATTGACGGGATATTGAACTCACTCTTCCTTTCTTCCCTCCTTCTTTTCATGAGATATGAAAGATAGGTTTGGCTTTCAATCCAGTATATCTGAGACTGCATCTATTACCCACTGACTATACACCAACATTTCTCGTACTCTTTCAGTGAAATATTAGTTATAAACCTTCTTTCCAGAACTAAGATTCCGACAACATAGATATGGTAGCGGAGCTCCAGCACTTAGTAGCATCTCACCATTACAAATTGTCTGACGATGGAGAATGCTTAGTATAGAATATCTGAACAACATAAGGACAAATTCAGTGTACCTTGAACACATGTATGAACTTTGAGCCCGTGTGAATATGTGTTACTTGCTATTATCGTCGATACGTTGAGGAATCTTCACATTTTCCTCGCGCAAGAGGAAAGATGAAAATAATCCTTCCCTTTAAACGATAAACGATAAAACAAATATTTTGAGAACAGCTAAACGTCTATTCTCAATCCATTCCTTTCGACGTGCAGTAAGTAACCGAATCACGTAATCCGAAAAGAGTCACGAGAAAGTACACGACATTTCGTTAGGAGGGTTGAGACCTGTGCAACCAGAGGTCTAAGGCGCGGGATAATAAAATCCCTTAACGGATCGTTACGTCGCCGTGCCTGGCTTCTTTATTCACCAGAGCGCCGAGCACTGGACGTGTGAAATTCGCTCGTCGTTCCCTACAGCTGCTTGGCGTGGAATAAAAAGCAGGGTGTGCTGCACCGAATCGGTGTACAGCCTACGACTGCAGAGTAAACCGAATACTCGGGCACATTAGATTCAACAAAGTGTCTGTCGTGCTTTTTGTTTTTCCTGCTCAGTTTGACAACACAGCACTTCCCAGATATCTCAGAAGTCCTATCACGATCTCTGGAGATTCAGAAATTTTTTGGAAATTTGTGGTAAGGTCTTATGAAAGCAAACTGCTAAGGCCATCGGTCCCTAAGCTCACACACTATTTAATCTAGCTTAAACTAACTTACGCTAAGGACGACACACACACACACACACACACACACACACACACACACACACACACACACACACACACACACACATGCCTGAGGGAGAACTCGAACCTCCGACGGGGGGAGGCCCGCGGACCGTGACAAGACCCTCTGGACCGCTCGGCTGCCCCGCGCGGCTAATTTGGATATGGACCGATCTCTGTCGTGCTCCCTCACAGCAACAGGCAAACGTAATGAGGTATATCGAACAGAATGATCTCCTCCATGCCAATCAGTATGGATTCCGGAAACCTTGACCATGCGAAATCAGCCTCGCACTTCTTTTTTCATGGCCTACGAAGGACATGGGTCAATGCAGTCATGTAAATGCTGTATCTCTCGATTCCCGAAAAGAATTTAACTCAATACCACATCAACTCTTATAACGGAAAGCACAATCCTATGGAGCATCAAGCTATATTTGAGACTGGGCTGAGGATGCGTTGGTAAGGAGGACGCAGAAAGTTATCTTCGATGGAGAGTTGTCGACAGGTGCAGAAGTAACTTCCGGTGTGTCTCCAGGAAGTGTGTTGACATCGTTGCTGTTAATGTTGTATATTAACCACCTTGCGGGCGATATTAACATAATCTCAGACTTTTCGCAGATCATGCAGTTATATGCAGTGAAATACTGCCAGAAGAAAGCTGCATAAATATTCAGTCTCATCGTGATAAGATTTCGAAGTGGTGCAAAGATTGGAAACCTGCTCAAAATGTCCAGAAATATATATTTGTGCATTCCACAAACAAAGTAACGTAATGTCCTAAGACTATAGCCAGCCGCGGTGGCCTAGCGGTTCTAGGCGCTTCAGACCGGAACCGCGCGACTGATATGGTCGCAGTTTCGAATCCTGCCTCGGGCATGGATGTGTATGATGCCCTTCGGTTAGTTAGGTTTAAATAGTTCTAAGTTCTAGGGGACTGACGACCTCAGATGTTAAGTCTCATAGTGCCCAGAGCAATTTGAACCGTTTTTCCAAAGACTATAAAATAAATGAGATATCGTTGGAATCGACCAGCTCATAGAAATGGCTGGGTGTAACAATCTGTAGGGATATGGATTGGTCAGACATTCTCAATCGCATGTGAAACAGTTGCCAGACTGCGGATCACTGGCAGAATACTAGGGAAATGCAATCGATGTATGTACTGAACACTCTTGCGACCCATCCTGGAAAAATACTGAAGTGTGCGATACCCATACCAAATAGGACTAGCAGCGAATAGTGAACGAACTGGTAAAAGGGCAGCATGAATGTTCTCAGGTTTGGTCGATCCATGGGAAAACGTCGCGAAGATGCTGAAAGAACATAAATGGCACACCATGAAGACAGGTGCTAAATATTTTGTGAAAAACAATTAGGAGACCTCTGGAATCTAGAAATATGTTACAACCACCTACCTAACGTCCCCGTAGAGACTCCCGCAGAGACCGCATACTCAGGATTAGCCTAGTTACAGCTCGCACAGAGATCTTTAAACAATCGTTCTTCTCTCGCTCCTTACGTGACTGGAAAGGGAAGAAGCATTAACAACTGGTAGACTATCCTCTCCAATACGAATCCACGCTCTTGACAATGCGTCATTTTGCTCTTTTCCGTGTGAAGGAATGACAAGTAAAGCGTCACTTTGTTATATTTGGGTAAATTTCAACTACGTTTGGTACACTCAAGACTATATTGAAATCTGGATACTATTGGACTAGGAAACCCCTACACGGGTGGTAGGTGAGGAGGAGGAGGGAGGGGGGGGGGGGGCGGATACCTATTGAACTCTGTAACGTGTGGAGAATTTCAGTGACACTTAGAACATGTGTTGCCTCCCATCTAGGCCCGAAAAACAAAAAGTGTGAGGTTAACGCACCCATAAAATTACCTGTCAATGGTGATGACGCTAGGTTTGGAACTGGATCACACGTAAATGAAATCAGAAACAATCTGTATTATTATGTAATATATTCTTTCAAGTCTTGATAGACTTCCAGATGAGACCCTCAAAAACAAATACATTGTAAATAACAAATTTTTCTCTGAAATTAATTTTGCAATGTATTTTTAAAAGATTCAACTTCATAGTTCGTACACGGTATTTATGATTATTTTTCCTGCCTTTTATAAGTTTGGTTAAGTAAGCGATTGGGCAACGCCGCTTAACGAGTTAGGAAATAAATAGAAGAGCCTTCAATATGAGCTGCACAGGATCACTTCAGGACTAATAAAATTTTGTTGCACCTTATCATGTGTCATATGTACGCCATTGACAACGTACCAGACCAGTACTTCCATATGATTGAAGATTCTACGACAAACTGATGTCAGAGACATTGGACAGCAGTCTCTTGGATGACTTCTGCTTCCCTTCCTGCAGACGGGTTCGATATGTGCTTCCTTATAACTACTTGCCACGATCTTTTGTTCGAGGGATGTACGGCAGACTATAGTTAAAAGAGGGACTAACCCATCCGCAAATTCAGTATAGAACTTGATAAGGATACCTTCGGGTCCTGGAGCTTTGTTTTATTTTAACGATTTCAATTGTTTTTCAAAGCCACTGACACTAATATCTATTTCATTCATCTTTTCAGTGGAACTAGAATTAAATTGTCTCAGTACTCCCGGCTTTCCTGCCCCCCCCCCCCCACCCCAGTTATAGTTCGTGTGTCATTCATGTGTGGTTGGACACTAACTCTGATACCACTAACGGTCATTACATACGATGAGACACCGATAAAATGCTAATAACTCGAAGTATTGCTCACAAGAGCCATAGTTGGGCCTGTGACATATTTAGACATCCTGAACACGGAATAAAATAAAGGATCATCATAGAATGCAATTTTAATATTTATAATTGTAATATTTTTAACAACAGTGTGGTCACGAGTAACTGCTCCGTGTTCGGGTGCGGCGGCCGGACAGTTGGTGCGAAGGCCTTTATGGCGCATATATCCACAAGCTGACTGCCAACAGTGCCTTTGGCCCTTTATATTAGAAAGTTGTAAATCAGTCTACAGTTCCTCTAAATTGCTATCGATCGTCTTCTAAATGCCGTCTAATAGTTTCTTACCATCACCAAATCTCACTGGAATTTTTCCTCCTTGGTAATGGCAAATCCATATTATTTCTTCTAAATAAATATTTAACAAGGTTGGTGACAGGCAGCACACTTGCCTCTCACATCGACCGGTTTCACTATATAACATTTTTATTTGGCTGTTAAATTAATATTCACGTAGCTTACATATTAGTGTGTTAAGGTTTCTTGTACTTTTTCTCACCGAAAATTTTCCTTCGTTCGTTTCACGCATGCTACATACATCATTGCATTACGTTCATTTTTCAGCATAACTAACTACAAACATTCCCACGAAGTTTTCGAACATCGTCATTGTTGAATACTATGACAGACTATGGCGCAAAGACAAATTGACATGGCTCAGGTTACAGTACAGTTCGTCTCGAAATTCATGATGAGTGTTCCCTGATTTTAGCACATATGGCAGGTCCGAAATGCAAGTCGTGCTGAGACAAGATACAGCTTATACACCGTGAAGTAGTGACAGGTTCTTTTGTTGAAGTTCAAAGTTCATTCAAAAAGCAGTGTAACACATTTCTTCTTTCAGACAGTTTCGGTTGAAAAAATGCGGAATTTCTTGTGGGACACCTTGACATTTGTGCCTCAGCTTCTATAGTTTCATGACGTTTCGATGGGAGACATCGCTATATGTACAGTAGCCTTCAAAATGGGATCTGTGACGGAGGTGTGTTTTGGTTAAAAGAGCGACTAACCCATCCGCAAATTCAGTATAGAACTTGATAAGGATACCTTCGGGTCCTGGAGCTTTGTTTCATTTTAACGATTTCAGTTGTTTTTCAAAGCCACTGACACTAATATCTATTTCATTCATCTTTTCAGTGGTACTAGAATTAAATTGTGGCAGTACTCCCGGCTTTCCTGCCCCCCGCCCCCCCCCCCCCCCCCCCCAGCTATTTATAGGCGCTTGTAGAATTTCTACGGAGACCTGGCAGTGAAAAAGAAAGCCCGGTGAGTCGTTTTATGAATCATCTGTCACCATAGCAACAAGATGGCACAAACCTATCCGATCCCCGCATGCCAGCCCGCTGCACACAGCTCTGATTCCTGCAATGGTGGAACGTGCGGACACTCTCATTCGAGGTGACCGACAGTTCACAGTCAAACACCTCGCTGCTCAGCTGCTAGTCTCTGTTGGTAGTGCTGAAAAGCTCTTCCACGAGTTTTGGTACTCAAAGGTGTGCGCCTGCTGGGTTCCTTGCAACCTAACTGAATACTATAGGGAGCAATGCCCAATAGCAGATGCACTCCGCAGAAGGCAGCACGTGAAGGATGGCGAGGTTATTGATGCACCAAGACATTAGCTCAGATGTCGACGAGTAGACTGATACCATGCGGACATACAGGCCCTCCCCGTAAAGTGGCGTAAATCATCGCATTGAACGGAGATTATGGTGAAATATAGGGTTTTGTACCATAAGAGTGGATAATATATGGTGTACTGCAATCCTGAGTAACACCAACCTGCTTCCATAAAAAATTGTGTTGCATTACTTATTAAAAAACCTTCGTACATCCAGCTGTGTTACTGCTGTCTTTTTGCTAATAACGTCCCTCCACCTGAAGATGGCGGTCCCACGTGAGTGGTGGCAGAACTACGTGGACAGTGGCAGAACTACTGTGCAATGCGGACGGCGGGGATTGTGGCAGGGACGTGTCTCAACACTAAAACGGATTGGCGCACGTGCTCATATCCATCGGTGGGAATATCAGCGCAGTTCAATGTCCCGGACAGTACATACCTCGAACCAACTTTAAAATTTAACTTAAGTTGAAATCTAACAATATATAAGGCACTTCATTTCTGACTTCCATTAGTGAAGCCAGAAACTGTTTATTACAGGATGATTCAAAATCAGTATAATGCTGTTGAGACTTTGTAACATATAATACATTCAACTTACAATTATGAATGTGCATGATTTGAAAGAGCAACTGAAACAGTTTAGTTTGTTACCTGTGCGCAAAAGGAAGGGTATGGGACGACCAAAATCGTCTAAAGAAAGTTTTATGAGAGACTGAGTGCTTCACGCGTAGGCCCAAGAAATCTGTTTCGAAGGCTAGTCGCGATTTAACAGTTCTAGTAATGTCTATTGTGGCTTTTAAGGAGCCACAACTACGTCCTTATCGTTGGGAGCTGTTACAAGCTCTAAAGCGTACAGATTACAGTTTCCTCGCTAACTTTGCAAACGAAATATTGGTAAAGATTTTCTGGATCGTGCCGTCTTCAGTGATGAATCAGCAATTCAGCTGCGTTGGAATGTCAACACACACCGTGTACGCATCTGGGGGTCAGTAAAGCCCCATGAGGTGGTGCAGTTGCAATGAGACTCCCCTAAATTGAATGTAACCTTTTCCGTATCCTGACGGAAAGTTTATGGTCCTCTCTTTTACAGTGAAGCAACTCTAGCTGGTGCTTTTTATCTTGATGTGCTAGAACTACGGCTTTTTTCATCAATAGGAAACCGCTGCACCACGGAACTTTATTTGGCATCAAGATGGGACGCCGTCTCCTTGGTACGAGATTGGTTAAGCGACATTATACCCGACCGCTAGATTGAACGGAAGAGCCCAAATGACAGGGAGTATTTGGCTTAATCTCCACGTTCACACACGATCTGATGCCATGCGAGTTTTATTTTGGGGGTTCGTAAAATATCATGTTTATGTGCCTCGGCTAATAGCTGATTTACCCGCCTTTACAAACAGCATTGTTACAAGAGTTACTCCATACACACCGATCACGGTTCGGGAAGAACTCGCCTATCAGCCCTGTATATTGCGAATGATGCTCACGTTGCATATTTGTAACAAAAACTGAGTTGCGCTTTCATTTCAAGAAATGGTTCAAATGGCTCTGGGCACTATGGGACATAACATCGGAGGTCATCAGTCCCCTAGAACTAGAACTACTTAAACCTAAGTAGCCTCAAGACATCACACACGTCCATACCCGAGGCAGGATTCGAACCTGTGACCGTAGCGGTCGCGCGGTTCCAAACTGAAGCGCCTAGAACCGCTCGGCTACTCCAGCCGGCTGCGCTTTCTTTGATGCATTATAATTGTAAGTTGAATGTATTAAATGCTACAAAGCCTTAAAGCCCGTATACTGTTTTGAAGCGCCCTTCATTTGATTGTCTCACGAGCTATTGCCAATATGCAATCAAAATTTTTTGAATAAAATCTTTATTCTGGTAGCCCGGCCCGGCGACTCTGAAAGCCCGACGGAGAGCGTGGAACAGGGCCTTGGTCGCCAGACGGAGCTTCTAAATGTGCGAGCGCTAGCGTAACCAGTCACGGCGACGCAAACCATTCTGTCGACCAATTGGAGATAGCCGTCGCCCTGTAAATTCTGCTTCGCAACGACATAGAAGTCAGTCTTGTATTCGCTTTGCTATGGTCTCGTTGTAACGCACCATTCGTTCTTGGTTTGTGCCGTTCGCTACGTCTCAGGATCTCTCCCCCTCCACCCCCCACCCCCCCCCCCCCCGCGCCATTTCACGCTCTCTCTCTCTCTCTCTCTCTCTCTTTCTCTCCCTCTCTCCCCCCCTCTCTCTACTGACCACTCGTTGAATTTTGCTTATCTGTATTGTCGTTGCCACTAGTCTGTTGATCGTTGTAGTCTTTTCTGTTCTCAATCGGCGATCGTCCGTGAACGTCTTCCGACCAGTCGGTTCAGCCTCATCAGATTCCTTTCTAGTCTTTCCTGATATTCGGTCGAATCTCGGTAGCAGTATTTAGAGTTGCAAGAAATAAGGGTTTCTGTTCAACAACACGAAGAGTTAAAACTGGACCACAACGTATATACACAACCTAATCGAAAGCATCTGGACAACAATTAGTGGAAATTAATATCGAGTGTGTCCTCCATTCACCTTTATAACGTTTTGAAATTTTCTGGGGACACTTTCAGTGAGGTGTCTGAATGTCTGTGGAGGAATAACAGAACTTTATTCTACAAAACTCGAAATTGTAGAAGGTGGCGATGTGAACCTTGGGCTCTCGAGCAAACGCGACGCCTAACTTGTCCCAAAGGTGTTCCACGGGGTACAGATCGGGCCCTTGGGCAGGCCAGTCCATTTGAGGAATATTATTGTCCACAAAAGATTGTCTCACAGTCAATGTATATTGATGTGCGTTGTCATGCTGATACAGTCACCGTCTCCGAACTGTTTCTGTATTTTACGCAGCACACATTGACACCTCCCCTATGAAATGCGCCCGCATACCGTAACACAATTTCCTCCGTAGTTCACTGTTGACACTTCGAACGTTTTATGGGTATTCTCCAACGCCTAAACATTCCAAACCTTTACAGCCGCCCTCTGGAATGCTCAACTATCCCTGTCCGTCAGTACATGAGGTCTGTTTGGTATTTTTTTTTTTTTTTTTTTTTTAGTTTTTGTGGATCCTTCTCGTTCCCAGTTCCCAGTCACATCACCAAGAGTCGACTTTGGCTTTAGAACGGGTAAAATTTGACTGATAAATTTGTTATTCAGGTTAGATTCAACGGGTAGTTCACATTCGAAGTCGGTGAGCTCTCCTGATCGACCCATTCTTGTGCTATTTTCTTCGTTATTGGTAATACTCATCGCCTTCTTTTAGCTTGCGTATTCAGTCCTTTTGAAATCCTGTGGAAAATTCTGCGTTACATGTAGGTGCCCCGAAACTTATGAGAAATAGTATATTCATACATACAGCACCTTTATTTTGATTCCGTCTGTTACACATTTCTCGTGATGACGACTCTCTCTTGTTCTTGTACACAAAATGGGAAACATCCAATGTTTTTTAATGAAGAGTAGAAAGGTAGGTCTGCTATTTTCTTTCGTAAATATAATCGTACTGTTTTTGCGATAGTGAGATTGGAACGGATGTTGCTTGAAGTAAGATAATGTTAAGGCACACGTTCCCTCCTAAATTCTTAGACAGTCGTGTAGAGGCTGAGTGTCGTGTCACTCTCCTAGATATTAGACGGTTGTTACCATCCCAGTGATTTATCACCAGTAATATAACCTAAAACTAATGCTTCTTTCCTGTTACTTGTGGACAATAAGATACGGTTACTATTTTCAGTGAGGATCAAAAGCCAGTCCCCACAAAGAACGTCAATCCTCTTCAGGACTACTTACGTTTCGTTGTAGTATTCTGGTGTCTCATCTATTCTATTCACAGCAGTATCGCCCACAACTAGGTTCGAAATGGCTCATGGGACTTAATCAGAGGTCATCAGTCCCCTGTGCTTAGAACTAAATAAACCTAACTAACCTAAGGACATCATACACATCGAGGTCCGAGGCAGGATTGGAAACTGCGACCGTAGCAGCCGCGTGGTTCCGGACTGAAGCGCCTAGAACCGCTCGTACACCGCGGCCGGTCCTCACAACTAGGCAAATGGACCTTCTCACGATAACCATATGGACATTTATACATACAGAGAGAGAACAATAGCGGTCCTATAACGCTCCTTTTGGATACTTACGATGTTGCTTGTTCATGAAACGGTCTTGTCTTGTTCAGCACGGATTCTTGAGTTCTGTCTGCTTGGAAGTTACATTGCAAGACAAAGAATGCCTAATCTAATAATAAATTTGTAGTTGTAGCTGATGACCTCCGCAGTTGTGCAGAATTGAATCTACTGCGGTGGATAATCGACGATAATTAAAAACTACCGACTGGAACGACTTACATGCTGATGTTAAAATACCAATGATGATGAGAACAGGCTTCTCCGTGAATGTTGTGGAGAAAGGCACGAAGCGTCATTGCCCTTACAAATATCTTCTTAGCTACTTTTCACTACATTTTTGTAAGGATGAGGTGACACGCCCCAGGGACTGAAAATTCCCCACGACGTTATCGTGAAGCATCTGCCGCGAAATTCCGGTTCTGAATACCGTCATTACGAATTGTGGCAAATTCATTTCTGTATTATCTGAGAAATTACGACAATATTGCTTTAGACACATTGTTAAACCAACTAAGAATTAGTTTAGGGATTTCCTTTTGACCTAGTGATAAACTTTAATTACCTTAAATACATTAAAAATTTAAAAGTATTCAGAGAGTTAAGGTTTCTCCTTTTACCTTGAAAAACCTACTGAGATAAGCATCATTATAATTTGCGCAGTAATTAGTCCAACTCGCAATTTTGTGATTTATTATCACAGTTATTATTCGTGAAGTATTTTGAAATAATCTAAATGTTTTCCTTTTTTACTTCATCTTCGTAGTGTGTATGTGTGAGGAAGAGAGAGAGAGAGAGAGAGAGAGAGAGAGAGAGAGAGAGAGAGAGAGCCGTGAGTTCATTCGGTCTTTCGGTTTTACGTCGCCAGTGTTGATAAATTTCATTATGTTTCTTGTCTAATAGACAACTAGGATGTGGACATATAGAGCCAATTCAACCAAACTTGAATGACATAAGACTTTATCAAAGTGAGAAAACTCCATAGAGTAAGACAGTCATAACAGCTGCAATGGTCGCAAGGACATGATCTGCTAAAATAATTGAGAACGGCTGACATTAGAATTGAATCTATAGTTTTCGATGCATCTAGACCTGTAAGTGGACCTGATGAGTAAAGATGGCTGTGTGGTACGTGTGGGAATCATAATGTGGAACGCATGCAGCAAGGTGAAGCAGACTTCATACGAGTACAAACATCAACTACTTTCTAGAAATGTAGGCATACCGTAAACAGCTTAAAGTACGGAAGCAGGTGAGACTCTCAAAATTGTATTTTCTAAAACGTACTTCCTGACTACTCCCTTTACGAATGGTAAAGTTGGAGGTATCACCTCGGAAGAAAAGTTACGTTATGAATTCTTGTTTGAAGGTGCATTTATGCAGTCCTTGTAGATTGTAAAATCTCGGGGCAGATTACCGTAGCACGACACTAGAGCAGATGTAATGAAATGGCTGAGCAACACATATATACACTTTGTCAGTAGACTGCACCATTTTGTTATGGAGCCTCTTGCGGTATGCTGCTGTAATTCGAAGCAAGAGTTCCATGGCTACACACTTGCACACGCCACCAAAAACAAAACGTTGAGCATTGTTGACAGCATTGCCGCAGTGGCTGTATTATTTCGTAAATTATCTCCGCAAATAACATACTTAGTCACCCCTTACTTCGCACGGTAAACATAAACAATAACTTTGTAGAATATATAAATTACAGAGGAACAGTTTCTTGTGTTCTACTCACAGAAAACAGAAAAAAACTTGCCACACATGCTACGATGACGACAACGTAATGCTTTCATGCTCAGCTACTATGAAAAATCCATGATATGTACCTCAAAACACACACACACACACACACACATGCACACGCACGCGCACGCGCGGCTTGACTGTATTTAACACACAGAAGATAAGAGAAGAACTTATGTTTGAGCGACAGAGAAAAATTTTCTGAAAACAAGTTAAAGGACAAACTGAGTTTAGTAACCGCAATTTTATCAGGAAATTTATAAGTTTGCTTCCATAAATGAGTAATTATTTAACAGTTACAACCATTTTACAACGTACAGTCACGTTCGATATCTGCAGAAAATTTCGTTTTGCGAGTAACATCAGCGTGTGAATAAGAATGTTATGTCGTTATATCACCTTAGAAATAACAGAATCTGTGTATGTATTTAAAAATGTAGCATCTTCACATTCTTGTAGTCTTTTACTTGTTTAAATATTTTGCAAATTCGCTGTGAAACTAAAAACGATTGTACGTTTGTATATTCACACACGTTGCACATAAAAACTATACAACCACTGATGGTAACAGTAATTGCCATGTTCATCTTAGTTTTGTAAAAGTTTTAGCTCCATTGCAGTACCGTATATCAACTTCTAGTAAAACCTGGAAGAAAACGAACTCACTTCGAACGAATTAACTCAATAGGACGGAAACTGGTGGATGTGATGTACGTGTACAGAGAAAAAAAATGATTCGATGATTAATTCTAGAGAATGAGCGTCACAAATTGAAGAAGTCAAAAACGCGTTAATCCATCTTTAGCCCTTACTCACGCAGTTATTCGGATTCGCACTGACTGACAGATTGGTTAGGTGGACGTCTGAGGGATATAGTGTCACGTATCCTAATACTGCGTTAGATCGCCAAAATACCTATCTGGTTGGAGGGCCCCGCCCGCAATGCTCTAAAACGTACTCAGTTGGGGTGAGATCCGGCGACCTAGCTGGCCAAAGTAGGGTTTCGCAAGTATGAAGACAAGCAGGGAAATCTGTCGCCGTGTGCGAGCGGGCATTATCTTACTGAAATGTAAGCCCCGAATGGCTTGCCATGAAGGAATACAAAAGCAGGTGTAGAATGTCGTCGACGAACCGCTGTGCCGTAAGGGCCAACCAAACGGATCCTGCTGTGAAAAGAAATGGAACCCTAGACCATCACTTCCGGTTGCCAGGCCGTATGGCCGAAGAGACAGTCGTATTGGTATCCACTGCTGCACTGGAGTCTCCAGGCACGTCTTCGGCCTCGAATCTCATTGACTGAAGTAGAATTGTCTTTACTGATCAGTCCCACTTAGAAGTGAGTCCGGTCACCTACCATGGCCAGCAAGGTCACTGGAACTCTCCCCGATTGAGAACGTTTGGAAAATTGTGGGCAGGGCACTCCAATCAACTTGGTGTTTTGACGTTGTAACGTGCCAGTTGGTCAGAATGTGGCAATTCATGATCTCTCAAAACGATATCCAATAACTCTGTCAATCAATGCGCAGCCGAATAAGTGCGTGCTTAGGAGCCAAAGAAGTACGCCCCCGGTAGCTGAGTGGTCAGCGCGACAGAATGTCATTCTAAGGGCCCTGGATCAATTCCCGGCTGCGTGGGAGATTTTCTCCGCTCAGGGACTGGGTGTTGTGTTGTCGTAATTGTCATCATCATATCTCCATCGACGCGCAAGTCGCCACAGTGACGTCAAATCGAAAGACTTGCACCCGGCGAACGGTCTACCCGACGGGAGGCCCTAGTCACACGACATTTACATTTAGGGCCAAAGATAGATCGACGTGTTGCTGACTTGCTCAATTTATGTAGCTCTTTCTCTTGAACAAATTGTTCACTTTTTCCGATATTCTAATTATTTGTTGGTCTACACATCTGCGTCACATCTTCTACATCCATCTCATTCGGATAACTCCTTCGTGGTGAGTACTTTTGTCGTAGAGGGTTCTATTAACAGGACCATTAGTAAACTGATTTAAAAAAATCCAGACCTCTGCAGGTACGACTGGCGCACTGATGGTTATTATTATTGTTATTATTATTATTTTACATTACGTTGCGTCCGGAGCATAGTATACCTTACTATAAAACTCAGTGAAAATGAAGTCTTCAAAACTAGTTGCAATAAGAATATATATGTAATATTTCACCCGATAGAGCTGTTTCGGCTTAGTTTCCGTTATCAAGTGACATGAGAAAACAACATTGCTAAGAGTATCTATACGTAAATCGCGGCTTTATTATGTTCCCGTTTCCATTGGTACTTACTTTTAGTTGGAAGTGACAGCCATACTGCATCCATATATAGACTCTTGATATCGTCGAAAGGCGACAAGCAAGATTATGCGAATGTCGAAAAAATTCATGATCCGATCGAGAGTCGAAGCCGGCCGCGGTGGTCTAGCGGTTAAGGCGCTCAGTCCGGAACCGCGCGACTTCTGCGGTCGCAGGTTCGAATCCTGCCTCGGGCATGGATGTGTGTGATGTCCTTAGGTTAGTTAGGTTTAAGTAGTTCTAAGTTCTAGGGGACTGATGACCACAGCAGTTAAGTCCCACAGTGCTCAGAGCCATTTGAACCATTTTTTCGAGAGTCGATCTGTCATCCCCCAAACACGAGGTTTTCTTCTTCATTTTTTGAACCTGTCTCCTTATCTAACAAATTTTATCCTAAAAAACTTATTATCAAATCTACCCCAACTTGGCAACGCCTACTATGAAAAAAATGAACCACCGTATCCATGCTCAGGCGTTATATCTTATTATTCTTTTTATTTTTGTGTTTTTACTTATTTAATTGGTCATTTTTCTGCTCCTTGATTGTAAGTACTGAATGGTTACAGAAGAAAACCATATAAAACGTGGTGTTACAAGAAATGTTATTCGATAGATAAACTAAAATAACTTTGAATTTTAGTTGTGATGCTTCGTCTAACAATATCTTGTTTGAAGAAATGGTGCAACTGCCGTTTTCTTGTCCACTGCCACTCTTAGACCACCTGACCCGACGTGCATATAGATGGTTCATCTTTATTTTTTCATTGGTGTGTTGAGTCTCGAAATATGACACACGTCAGCCAACGTTAGTTGCCGCTGCCAACCGACCGCGTGGTGAAAAGATACCGGGGCTTATTCGACATGGTAGCACGGTACTATAGGTTTCAGTTTTAATGTTGACTGTGCCTTACTCTGGCATATTATAGTAATTTTATGCTTCTGAAGAAGGCGAGATTAAAACTTCCTGGCAGATCAAAACTGGGTGCCCGACCAAGACTCGAATTTTTTTTTAATCTCATTTTGTTCGTTTTCGTTCGTTTCATCTGCTCGGCGCGGACGTCGCAAGACACCAGTTTCAGCTCGTTGTTGATCCATTGACTCAGTTTTTTTTATTACAGAGGGCAGCTAACACTCTGACCGAACACGCTGAGTTACCGTGCCGGCTAACCATCTGAGCTACCGAAGCACGACTCACGCCCGTCCCTCACAGCCTTACTTCTGCCAGTATCTCGTCTCCTACCTTCCAGTCGTGCTTGGGTAGCTCAGTTGGTAGAGCACTTGCCCGCGAAAGGCAAAGGTCCCGAGTTCGAGTCTCGGTCGGGCACATCGTTTTAAACTGCCAGGAAGTTTCATATCACCGCACACTCCGCTGCAGAGTGAAAATCTCATTCTGGAAAAATCCCCCAGGCTGTGGCTAAGCCATGTCTCCGCTGTATCCTTTCTTTCAGGAGTGCTAGTTCTGCAAGTTTCGCAGGAGAGCTTCTGTAAAGTTGGAAGGTAGGAGACGAAATACTGGCAGAAGTAAGGCTGTGAGGAGCGGGCGTGAGTCGTGCTTCGGTAGCTCAGATAGTAGAGCGCTTGCCCGCGAAAGGCTAAGGTCCCGACTTCGAGTCTCATTCGGGCACACAGTTTTAATCTGCCAGGATGTTTCATATCAGCGTACACTCCGCTGCAGATTGAAAATCTCGTTCTGGAAGGCGAGATTAATTTAGCTGAAACCTGTTAAAGCCCAGAAAATTTGTGCAACTGAGGCTGATTCCTCAAAATATCAGTCTATCACTGTTGCTGACGGGGCCGCAATATGCTAAAAATTCTTAGTAAGCTGATCAACCACCCAAAGATCTAAATGCATCGTGTTCTGAAATAAAAATCACGATTAGTGAATGAATGCCGTTTGTTTTCTTTTTTAATAAATAAAAAATTAATTACGTTACTTTATTGCTTCGTGGTGATACTTTCAACTTTATAGCTATAGCTAGTACTTGTCTTCCACGACGTGTACCGTTGTCACCTATAACCTTATGGTGTTACTGCATGTGAGTCAGGATTCCGCAACACAGAATTCCGTCCGGTCATGCAACGTTCTTGTACAAAGTCTGAACGTCATACGGTTACGTGCCGGACTGGATAACACCACGCGATGACCGTGTCCAGTGGGCCGTTGTAAAATTTGCCCGGCCAGCGCGCCGTGCGGCGGCAGCGGCTGCGGCGGCAGTGACCCAGATCCCGATGGGGTGTTCCAGGTCAAACTGCCGACCGGCGAGCAGCGGCCAGCCCGTGACCCGGCGTCGCGTGAGCGGGCCGGCCGTCGCTTCGCGGCGCGGTCAGTCGCGCGGCGTGGCCCCGGGGCGTCCAGCGGTAATCAAGGCGAACCATCGATTCCCCGTAACCTTCTGGTAGGCGAGAGCGACCATTAGCGGTGGCTCTGCGACGCCTCTAATGTGCCGCACTAAAGCGAGCAGCAGGCGCGGCTCAGCGGCGGCGGCGGGCGCTCCTTGTAAATGTCACGCCACCAATCGATTGGACGGCGTGGCGGGCACATGCTCGCTCGCTTCGCACCTGAACACCTGCTCCTGCATTGCCGCGGGCCGCGGACGCTGTATTTCAACGCCGCGAGCGTTACCGCTGCGGGCAGCAGGTGCTGCTCCGGGGACGTCCGCCACGAGTCGCGCGTGTTTGTCGCTGGTCTGCGTCCCGCTTCGGCTCCACTTGTCCCGCACTGCCAAGCACATTACGACGACTAGCATCCATACGGTGGCGCAAGGAGTGGCGGTACATCTTCATTTGATTATTATTATGTTCAGCGTGTATTTAGATCATTATGACGTATACAGGATGGTCCATTGATAATGACCGGGCCAAATATCTCACGAAATGGGCAACAAACGAAAAAAAAAAAAAAAAACTACAAAGACCGCAACTCGTCTTGAAGGGGAAAACCAGATGGCTCTATGGTTGGCCTGCTAGATGGTGCTGCGATAGGTCAAACGGATATCAACTGAGTTTTTAAAATAGAAACCCCTATTTTTTATTACATATTCATGTAGTACGTAATGAAATATGAATGTTTTAGTTGAACCATTTTCTTCACTTTGTCAAAGATGGCGCTCTAATAGTTACAAGCATATGGTTCAAATGGCTCTGAGCACTATGGGACTCAACATCTGAGGTCATCAGTCCCCTAGAACTTAGAACTACTTAAACCTAACTAACCTAAAGACATCACACACATCCATGCCCGAGGCAGGATTCGAACCTGCGACCGCAGCAGTCACGCGGTTCCGGACTGGAGTGCTTAGAACCGCACGGCCACCGCGACCGGCTTACAAGCATATGGCTCACAAGTTTAGACGAACAGTTGATAATAGGTAGGTTTTTGTAAATTAAAATACAGAACGTAGGTACGTTTGAACATTTTATTTCGGTTGTTCAAATGTGATCCATGTACCTTTGTGAACTTATCCTTTCTAAGAACGCATGCTGCTACAGCGTGATTACCTGTATATACCACATTAACGCAGTAAATGCACAAAATGATGTCCGTGATCCTTAATACATTTGGCACTACGTGTAACGACATTCCTCTCAACAGCGAGTAGTTCGCCTTCCGTAATGTTCGCAAATATATTGACAATGCGCTGACGCATGTTGTCAGGTATTGCCGGTGGATCACGATGGCAAATATCCTTCATATTTGCCCACAGAAAGAAATTCGGGGACTTCAGAAGCGGTTAACGTGCAGGCCATGGTATTGTGCTTCGACGACCAATTCACCTGTCATAAAATATGCTATTTAATACCGCTTCAACCGCACCCGAACTATGTGCGAACATCCATGGTGTTGGAAGTACATCGCCATTCTGTCATGCAGTGAAACATCTTGTAGTAACATCGGTAAAACATTACGTAGGAAATTAGCATACATTGCGCGATTTAGGTTGCCATCGATAAAATCGGGGCCAATTATCCTTCCTCCCATAATGCCGCACCATACATTTACAAGCCAAGGTCGCTGATGTTCCACTTGTCGCAACCATCGTTGATTTCCCGTTGCCCAATAGTGCATATTATGCCGTTTTGCGTTACCGCTGATAGTGAATGACGTTTCGTCGCTAAATAGAACGCGTGTAAAAAATCTGACATCGTCCAGTAATTCCTCTTGTGGCCAGTGGCAGAACTGTACATCACGTTCAAAGCCGTCGCCATGCAATTCTTCGTGCACAGAAATATGGTACGGGTGCAATTGATGTTGATGTAGCATTCTCAACAACAACGATTTTGAGATTCCTGATTCTCGCGCAGTTTTTCTGCTACTGATATGCGGATTAGCCGCGACAGCAGCTAAAACACCTACTTGGCCATCATCATTTGTTGCAGGTCGTGGTTGACGTCACACATGTGGCTGAACACTTCCTGTTTCCTTAAATAACGTAACTATCCGGCGAACGGTCCGGACACTTGGATGATATCGCCCAGGATACCGAGCAGCATACACAGCACACGCCCATTGGGCATTTTGATCACAATAGCCATACATCAAGACGATATCGACCTTTTCCGCAATTGCTAAACGGTCCATTGTAACATGGGTAATGTATCACGAAGCAAATACCGTCCGCACTGGCGGAATGTTACGTGATACCACGTACTTATACCTTTGTGACTATACAGCGCCATCTATCGGAAAACGAAAAAAGTGGTCCAACTAAAACATTCACATTTCTTTACTTACTACACGAATATGTAATAAAAATGGGGGTTCCTATTTAAAAAAAAAAAAAAAAAACGTAGTTGATATCGGTGTGACCTATGCCAGCACCATCTACCGGGCCAACCATAACGCCATCTGGTTTTCCTCTTCATGCTAGACAAGTTTCATTCTTTTCAGTTTTTTTCGTGAGAAATTTTGCCCGGTCACGATCAATGGACCACCCTGTATAGGGCGATTTTTTCCACCGTGTACGAACTCTAGGGGTTCATCGATGAGAGGACACGAAACAGAAAAAGGTCTAATGAGCTTATGCCCGAAAATGCATGTTTTTCGTGCTAGAGACAATTCATTCAATCATACTTTGCTACAGAGACCAAGGTCTAATACGCTATGTACCGTGCAGCCACAGTTACAGTATGCATGCTTTCCTCCTAGAGAGTGGTACCGCTTCCCATGCGTCCTGCCATAGCGCCCCCTCCAGCCATAGTAATTGATAATGTAGTATCCGATTCACTTCTATAGCTGACTCATCTCACAGTGGATGTGATACTGCAATGTACAAAGTGGTTCTGCGTTCGAATCAAGGGCTTACTTACATGTTCTTCACTTACGTAAAGGCAGATGGCAACGGGCGACAGTGTTGTATCAGGAGACCTATCCCCGCCGACAACAACCACAGCATTCAATGTTCGCAACAGAGTTTCGCCCTATGTTTGAGAAAGGGTCACTTCTGGAAGCAGGAAATCATGAAGGACGTAGCCGAAATGTTTGGACACCAGACGTGGAAGAAAATGTGATCAACGTGTAACGTTCTCTAAAAATTGTTCACTTTTGTAGTACACTGGGTGAAGGCGAGTGTGAACAAATACATATAACGAAAGTTATCTTAATAAGAATAATATTATTTTCGGTTACTGGCAGTGCAACCTTCTATTCTGGTCTCGCATGAAAAAATTAAAATATGGTGGCTACAGGCTCAGCGGTGTGCAATGTTTCCCGTAATAGTTTCAAATGTACATGAAATTCCTTTCGCTCCTAAATGAAAACATTTAAGAAAAGTCCAAAGTCTTTGAAAAACACATGACCCTGACAGGGAGATGGTAGTGATTACAGTGAATTACTAACCCTGACTTGTTAGCGTAATTGTATTTCAAGTTAAGTTTGGCTTTTTATAACATCTGACAGTTGAAATTACACTACTCAGAAAAATTACATCCCTTTTTACTAACTGATTCACAAACAATGAGATTTATACAGCAAGTATTATCTAACCTCATTAAAAATCATGAATACATATCATCAAATCATATACATCTGTGTTAACAAATCTTAGAAGCATTTACAAAAGCTAAATATCTAACTAGCCTTTAAATCAAATCAGTTAATGTCAATTCTGGGATTACTCGACAATTGCAGTTATCAGCCAACTTATATGCACTAACGCGCTAGCAAAACGAAAGCCATAATTATTTAACATCTCTGCTTTGCTTGCGTGATGACTTCTGCTTCCTCGTTTCTGTTTCCAGTAATACATGTACTCATAATTTGTACATTATAATCTAACACTTGGTGACTTTACAGAGCACACCACAAAAACTGCGTACTCCATTCTCTTTCGCCCACAGACGGATACCCACTGCTGTACACCGAGCACTCTCTCACTCCAACACTACAATCTCAAACCAGAAACAGTACCTTTGACTTTGTGGTTGTGCACATTGAGCGATCCTCATTATAAAAACTATCAGAGACAAACATCTTTTATAATATAAATGTTTCACATTAGTTTACATTAATATTATCATATTCGGGTGTAACATACAAGGGTATCCAAGTAGACTCCTTCCAAACACTGTGGAACGCGATCGTAGTGTCAATACCAGGCTGTTGACCCAGCAGTACAGGGTAACCCAGACGACCGTGTGGAACATTCTCCATGACAACTGTTAATACCCTTGTCACTTACGGCTCGTGCATGGCTTACTGGCGACAAACTCTCCACTTCTGAAGCAGGTTTGTCACAGGTTTCTTCATCAGGCAACTACGATTCCGGGATTTGTATCACTCAACCTATTCATAGATGGGGCTACCTTCACACGGAGTGGTATCTTCAACTTTCATAACAGGTATCTGTGGGATAGTATGCTGAACCCCCATGGTATGGTGACAGCGAATCATCAAGCATCATACCGAGCCAGGTGGCGCAGTGGTTAGCACACTGGACTCGCATTCTGGAGGACGACGGTTCAATCCCGTGTCCGGCCATCCTGGTTTAGGTTTTACGTGATTTCCCTAAATCGTTTCAGGCAAAAGCCGGGATGGTTGCTTTGAAAGGGCACGGCCGATTTCCTTCCCAATCCTTCCCTAACCCGAGCTTGCGCTCCGTCTCTAATGACCTCGTTGTCGACGGGACGTTAAACACTAACCACCACCACCATCAAGCATCGGCGCAGTCGGAATGTGTGGGCCGCAGTAATTAGCGACCGTATTTTGGGCCCGGTCTTCCTTCACCATCGCCTAACCGGCCGGAACTAATGGCGTTTCCTTGTGGGTGATTTTACCTCCCCTGCTGGCAGAAGTGCCACTGATGATTCGAAGGGTTATGTGGCTACTACATTAAGGTTCTTCAGGCCACTTTACCGTTAACGTGCGGACGTATCTTCATCGTGGCGTCCCTGGTCGAAGGATCGGACGCGGGAGTCCAGTTGGATGGCCTGCTGGTTCACCGGATTTCAACCTGTGCGATTTCTGGTTATACTCAAAAGTATCGTGTGTGCAGAGTGGAGACTCTGCAGCAGCGTATTTATGAACATGGAAACCAATTTCAGCACATATTGTAACTGTGGTTGCATGGTACAGCGCTTATCAGGCCGCAGTCGCTGTACTAGTGTGTGATTCAATACAGGGTCTCTTGGCTTTGATAGCATGCATTGCCGGACGTAAGTCCAAGAGAACTTTTTTGTTCCGTCTTCTCCCAACAATCATTCCCTAGAGTCAGTACACGGTGGGTAAAAATCAGCCTGCAGGCCGCTATCCTACACTTATGGCCATTACTGAAAAGCCAAACACAACTTCATTTTACAGAGAGCCGAGAGGAGACACCGCTGCGTAACATCATTATAGTTGTGAAGCCTCTTCGACACTAATAAAACACTATTAGAGTTCAGTTGTTTATTCACGATGCTCACAAGTCGTAGTCTTCCGCTTCAGCCTCGGCTGGGGCACATTCAGGTCCGTATTGGAGTCTAGATTACGTCCGTCTGTTATGTGCCCAGGAGAAGACGACAGCGAACTGCCGCCGAGAGTGCGCGGTCGTTTCGGGCTGGCTGCTGGAGTGTACCTCGTCCATTTCAGAATTCTACGGTGGCCCTGGATGACCCATCCGCGACACACCTCATGTCGGTAGTCGTGGCGTCGGTTGATCTCCTACCTGTCCATGCGATGTGTCAGCGCCC
Source organism: Schistocerca gregaria (assembly GCF_023897955.1). Taxonomy (NCBI): domain Eukaryota; kingdom Metazoa; phylum Arthropoda; class Insecta; order Orthoptera; family Acrididae; genus Schistocerca; species Schistocerca gregaria. The sequence continues at coordinate 348,031,695 of NC_064922.1, read as the reverse complement.
GAAGGCGCCTGAGTATTAAATAGGAATTTAGACCACAAGAGGCCCTGTTGCTCCGGCGTTGTCAACACTCTGCAATGTGGTGTTGTCGGAAGCCAGTTCCTCTCTCAGTACATGGTAGGCGGCCAGTGCCACGAAGTCCACCAGGTGAAGGCCATCATCCTGAGTACATCTCCGGCTAGTTCATAGCCTGTGCTGGAGCATCTAGGACAAAACTTTGCTACAGTATAGTAATTAGGGAATTGAGTGTTATTGCTGTGAATGGCCGGCCGCGGTGGACGAGCGGTTCTAGGCGCTTCAGTCCGGAACCGCGCGAGCGCTGCGGTCGCAGGTTCGAATCCTGCCTCGGGCATGGATGTGTGTGATGTCCTTAGGTTAGTTAGGTTTAAGTAGTTCTAGGGGACTGATGACCTCAGATGTTAAGTCCCATAGTGCTCAGAGCCATTTGAACCATTTTTTGTCCTCCGTAGTCTGCTATTTTCTGCTAACAGGCTTTGTCAGTCCCTCGCTATGTGCTCTTGTGAAAGAGATAGTCTCTTGCAGCATGTCTCGTGAGTTAAAGAGTGTCCTTGTTTCGCTTCGTTTGGTTTTCTGTCGCAGTGTAATTTCCGCCTGAAAGCGTATCCTTACTCAGCAGACAGTGTCTTCGACGTGACCCACTTGCGACATACTCGCTCAGCCCCTGCGTCCGCCTCTGTCTCTAGCATTACTTGAATTTTCCTGTACCAGTGTGAGTGTGTTTTAATAAAATTTTTCCACTTTCTAGCCCTCATTTTTCGGTGCCTTAACAATTTCTTAAAAAGTACAACGCACAAATGGCTTCCTTCATTGGCGGTGCATTCACGGAAGCTCCTCATTACGTTCTCAGACATTTCTTAATGAAGAGACTGTGTCTCCTCCCGGACTGTGGCTTACTATTGTTATTAGTATTCTGTATCCAACGTGAAAACATTTTGTTTCTGGCGTGGCTTCACAGGAAAAAATCCGGTAAGTGCAAATTGTACACGCGCCCTACGGTTCCGTATAAACTTAATTATGTACGAGTATATGACAATGATAATAGTAATAATAATAATAATAATAATAATAATAATAAACAATTTCGTATGCTTCGATGATCTGGTGCAAGTCTTTTTATTGGACGCCACTTCGATGAGTTGTGTGTATCTGAACTACCCCTGTCATCCAATTGGCGAAAGGGGGCCTACAGTTTCACGTGGAATCCGAATTACGTGTTGTTTTTGGTGACACCTCACATAGTTAAGACAGGTTGAATCGAAGACTGAAAAATTCGTGGTACTCCAGAGATTCATTCCCGCGACGTCTCGCTTTGTTTCGTATATTTTGACTGCGGTGACTTAAACTGCCAAAGGACCATAGAGCTTCGCTTTTGCCATAAATTTAATCTTAATACCTTTACTCGTCCCCGAGAAAAAGTTGTGTTCACAGACGGACGCCTAGACAGTCAGAGGACAAAACCTGGCATTTTTTGTGTGATATGATAACAAATTAACCATATTCAGATTTTTTCCTCTCCTTGTGCTGTGAAACCTTTCTTCGTGTCAAATTTCATGACTCTACGTGAACGGTAAGCATCCCATAGATTTTGATGAGTGAGCTTGCTAGTATGAAAATACGTGACAGAAATGGTCTTATCTTGTGACCGCATTGACTTTCAAGCTCAAATTTTTCACACTAGCAAGGAGCCATAGATCTTTGTATGTGAAATAAATTTCAACTTGATGTCTCTACCCGTCCTGAGAAAATTGGACTTCATAGACGGACAGACAGATAGTCAGCGGACAACAAAGTGATCCTATGATGGATTCGCATTTAGCGACTGAGGTACCCGAAAAGTAAAAATAACCAACCATGCGATAAGTCGTACAGTAGTCGATGTTAAGTCATCGATATATGAGCTATATGGAATGTAGCCACATCCTGCTGAAACCATATCTCGTTTAGATGACAATATCCGTGCAACTCTGGAATGAAAAAATTACTGTCCAAGGCCGCACACTTCTCGGAATTGACACTCACTGGACGGCCATTGTTGCCTTAAAAAATGTGACTGAACGATTCCAATAAACTATTAAATAGCACACCAGACTACGACCGTTGGGCTGCATGAGTCTTTTCATAAACGAGCTGCGAGTTTGTGTCCAGGCTGCAAGTTTTGCTTGTTCACAAACGTATTTAGATTAAATTTGGCCTCGTCAAACACATAAGATTTGTTGCTGAAGTCCTGGTGGCTGCCTCGAAATTCCCTAATGTTTCGATGAGTGTCACTGTCATTACCTACTGAAGAAGTCTTTTCTTTGGTATCTTATTTGGTTAGTGCTGACGCGTGAGGCAAAGCTGTTCTTTTTTTGTCATCTTAGGTGCTGGGTCCATCCTCAGTTTCCTGTAGGCCGAGTCCTCTGGTAGGGAACTTATTTTCTGGATGTAGTCATCAATATACAATAGAACTGTCGCATTTCCTTTGGCTGCGGGTAGGACTACTGTGTTCTCATTTTCTCTTAGTACTCTTAGTTCTGCTGTTGTTATATTTGGTTTCTGAAGTCGGAATTCGTCGATGATCATGCACGTTTCCCGTCTTATTTCCTCCGCCCTTTACGCTGGCTGGCTACGGATTGCTGCTTCAACGCCGCTAATAATGTTCTGTTGCAGTATTGTGCAAGGAACAGGAGCGGAGTTCAATCATTCGGAGAGGGCAGAGTTTGTAGTGACAACCTTTTCTTCCTTCATCAGGTTGACAATTGTTCACAGAATCTGTGTGAAATGGATCATCCGGGTCAGTTGTATTCCAGAAATGGAGTGCATAAATTTCGACCACTCACCCACTGATGAACAACTTGCCACTGACGAAGATGATCCTTTAAATTCTGTTTCAAACTACTCTGGAAAGACGTGGAACCGATCTGTAATGTTGTGGAATGGCCTTGGACAGCCGCAAGCGCGTCCATACGATAGATCCTCTCCATTGTTGCAGTATGTACCTACACTGGCCAACGTTCAATACCGAATGGCGTACTATGTCCGTCCGATTAAACACGGTACATGCCGCAAATACATCTTCATTAAGCGCGATGGACACTTGTAAATTTGCTATTTTCCTTGGGCCACCTGCTGAACATGTCACCTCTACTGTTGCCAAACCATTAAAAAAGAGAATCGGAGAGCTTAACGTGACTGCTACAGAATGATGTTTAAAAGATATAGTGGGAGAGGGGTTCCCGATGAATCGAAAAGTATAGTACTATGTTGACGTCACGTACTTCAAGAATGGACAGGACAACAGACTATGGTCTGCAAGAAAAAACTCGGCTGTAGATACTTTCCTTTAACATGCAATCAGTCTTAGATTTCCCGGTTCAAACATCCGAAAACTTCCTTTACAACTACTATGAAGAGTTTTGAGGATACGAAGTTCCCCAACCTGACTCATGTTTCAACTCTGTCGTTTTACTATCTGAAGAGCCTAATGACAGCGTTACTTGTGACGTATTGCAACATAGAGTGAATCGATGGCTTGTTGAACACAGTGTTTTAAAACAGATCTTGATGGAACTGAATCGAAAGCCGTCTCAAAATACATGAATGCCTGCTACAGCAGTAAGTCATAATCGTTGCTGTGTTCTATAGTTTCGTTGACGATTTGGAAATGATTCTTTGAACGCTGATTATCTATTTTTCGATACAGCTTCTTACTTTTGATGAACTCAGATGCCTTTATTATGCGGTTGGTCATAATTTTAGTGAATACACTATAGAGGGAGGTTGATGATAAGTATGTAGTTCTTTACTCATTTGTGTCTCCTTTTTTGCGAAATAGAGGAGCAATTGCTGCATTATTTCAGGCTTGGAGAAATGTCTTAGAGCCCATAAATAAAATTTCATATTATTAATTTACTTAATCATCCTGTTTTCGGCTTACAAATCCATCATCAGACTGTAACTGTCTTTTGCCATAAAAGAACTTACAACACTGGTAAACAAATTTATAAAATGATTCAAATGGCTCTCAGCACTATGGGACTTAACGATTGAGGTCATCAGTCCCCTAGAACTTACAACTACTTAAACCTAACTAGCCTAAGGACACCACACACATCCATGCCCGAGGCAGGATTTGAACCTGCGATCATAGCGGTCGCGCGGTTCCAGACTGAAGCGCGTAGAACTGCTCGGTCACAATGGCCGGCTAAACAAATTTGTAAAACAAATTGTACGTGTAGACTGAAATGGTATACCAGAGCAAATGTTCTCTTTAGCAGTAGTATAGTAATACAATTAAAATGCTACAGAAAGCAAATATAAAGGGAACATACCACAATACATTAAGGTTTAACTGGAAAATTCTCTCTCTCTCTCTCTCTCTCTCTCTCTCTCTCTCTCTCTCTCTCTCTCTCTCTCTCTGTGTGTGTGTGTGTGTGTGTGTGTGTGTGTGTGTGTGTGTGTGTGTGTGTGTGAGAGAGAGAGAGAGAGAGAGAGAGAGAGAGAGAGAGAGAGAATGTGTTCATGCGTGCTTGTCAGGTGTAATATTAAATGGAAGAAGACAAGATGCGCATGTGGTAAAACAACAGAATAGCCTACATAACATTATCAAAATCATATCTATACTCTAAATATTTAAAACAAACACAACATATTTTGAGACCAAATTGAATGGTATTACATGCATAAGGTGATGCAGAAACATTAGATACAGTGGATAAAATTGGAACAATATTTCTTTCATACTACTATTCCTAATTAAGGTATTTCCATTGAAATACAATAAAAATAAATCTCTGACAGTGTATATTTCGAGCCCAGCATTTTATGAAAGTCAGTCAGGAAAAGAAGAGGATCGAAGCGTTTGAGATGGGATGACAGAGAGTAGTAAATGCGGAAAACGTTGACAAGAAGAAGGGACATGATGACTAGATACGTCTAAACACATCAATGTATTACTTCCGTAGTAATAGAGAACACTGTACAGAAAGACAAATACTGCAATAGACCCAACAAATAGATGCGGCAGTTGAGGGCAGTTGTTTCTCTGACACGAATAGGTTGGTGCAGGAGGGGAATTCATAACGGTCCGCACCCGACCGGTCGGGAGACTAATGACCATAAAAAAGAGAATACTATTCAGAATGTAATTTCACTCTGCAGTGGAGTGTGCGCTAATATGATACTTCCTGGTAGATTAAAACTGTTTACCAGGCGGAGGGCTGAACTCGGCAGAGCATTTATCCACAAAGGGCAAAGGCAAAGGTCCCGAATTCGAGGCTCGTTCTAGCACACATCCTTAACCTGCTAGGAAAGGAAAAGGCCACGAGTTAGAGTCTCGGTTCTCGACTACGGTTTTAACCTGATAGAAAGCGTCAAGAACTACCCTCTCCGTGCCTCTATCTAGTCTACATGCGCCAAGAAACTTTGTTACTCAGTTGCATACTACAGATATTACTTGCGAGTTGTAATTGTTTTCATTACTAACAATTTGAATTTTTGATTCATATTTTGAGCTATCTAACAATTAGAAAGCGATATTCCCACAATTTACTTTCTTTTGTTAGTTACTATGTCATCTGCAATCTTAAATGATGCTGCGTGGTGTTCACCCAACAATGTTTGGTTTGGATGCCATTAAATCAGGCGCCAGTTACTTAATGGTGTGCTTGCTGACCCACGATGATCAAACCGTTGTCTTGTGTCTTTTCCATCCTGTCATCCATTTTAGTGTTTCTTGGGATCAAGAATGAAAGAAAAAAAGCTGTATCCGAACAGACCTCGGAAGGCCCAACATTACGGACCGGTCGCTGTGTCATCTTCATTCGTTAGCAGTAACGGGATGCGGATATGAAAGGGCTTTGGTCAGCACTCCGCTCTCTCGACCGTTTTGTCTTCGTGACCGGAGCCACTACTTCTCAGTCAAGTAGCCGCTCAGTTGGCTGCAGAAGCTTTGAATGCACCCCGATTGCCATCAGTTATTGGCGATCTCGGACGTGGCCCATCCAAGCGCCAGCCTAGCCCGAAAGCGTTTAATTTCTGTGATTTGATGGGAACTGTGTTACCACTGAGGAAAGGTCGTTGTCACTGGAAGCAAAGACTGCTGTGATTAAATTAACATCGATTAAATTTGTAGGGTTGCGGACACGTTGCAGGAGGGAACTACATACGTTTAAGAACAAAATGTAAATATTAATTTATATTTCATGAAATATATAGAACTGAAAAGTGGCGTGGTACAACGTATAGATCACATTTAGAGGAGGAGGAGGAGGAGGAGGAGGAGGAGGAGGATATTGGTGTTTAACGTCCCGTCGACAACGAGGTCATTTGAGACGGAGCACAAGCTCGGATTAGGGAAGGATGGGGAAGGAAATCGGCCGTGCCCTTTCAAAGAAACCATCCCTCCTTTGCCTGGAGTGATCATTAAGAGTTAACAAATTCGCTTACCCGAAGTAGGAGACGAAGTGTACATTAATTATTCCATGGGGACGTCGGACTGCTGTTGTGGATGGCAGTAATAATAATTTACATAAGTTTGGGTTCGTCGGCCTTGGTGCAAATGGAGAGTTCTCTCCCGCAGGCTGTCAACATTCTCCTACTGCCTAAGGTCATGAAGCTCTTACGTAGAGAGAAAGTACTTACGTTAGGACATAAAGCCGCACAAGAGGCAAGTCGCCACTGCAGGTGGGCGAATAATGTCTTTTTTCACCTCTGTATTTGGTCACAAGTAACAAAAGCTCACTTGTTAACATTAAATTTTGAACTCCTACCGGACAGTGCACATTCACAGAAAATCTTACAAAGGGATTGTCATGAATGTATAGATACCATTAAGAATGAACATATTTTGACTAAATTCATGTGACACAATACTATGTATTAAGTTCTTTTACACGGTACTTAAGCTTGTTTGTCAATATATTTGAATATTACTAAAAGAGGGATTATGCCGCCGTGCAGACACCACAGTGAACTGTACATTCAAACTGTCTGAATAATTCAGTCAAAGTCACAAATCGGATTTATTTTGATGACCAGTTTCTCCCAGAATAGGCCGTCTTCAGATCTAAGACCCGTCGCAGCAACTGTAGCATGACGTCAACTGAAAATAAATTATCATCTGCTCTGCGTTATTCAGAATATTTGCTGTGCTTGTAGTTTCATGACAATTGTGATGTTTTTGACAGACGTTCTGCTGATAGTCTATGTCCGAGTACAGTTCGTAACAGCGAGTGAACTGTTATTGCTAGTGAGCAGATAAAGCGATTGAAAGAAAAAAGCGCTAACTATAGTGGGGAAACTGTCCCAAAGAGGCGACAGGGACAGCGGGCGATTAGCCAACAGTGCAGCTCATAGTTCAGTGTTGAGCGACAGCAGATAATGAGAAAACTTCTTGTGTTTGCTACCGCTGTTAACAGTTCTCCTCAGCCCTGTACCTTCTGTGACAGCAAGTTTCGCTGTTTCGTGCTAGTAGTCAGATGTAATCTGTTATTACGAGATTGATGAATGTTGTTGCTCACTGTAGAGGCTTTTCCTTTCCTCACAGTTTATCAGGAATTATCTACGACCCATGTTGATAATTGTTTTTCACGAAACTACTTTCCATTGGTTCACACAAAATTATATATCATTTTAGGTAAATAAGTCCGCCAGAGCGTATATTGCAGATTAAACACAATCTTCAAATGTGTGTGAAAAATCTTATGGGACTTAACTGCTAAGGTCATCAGTCTCTAAGCTTAGACACTACTTAATCTAAATTATCCTGAGGACAAACACATACACCGATGCGCGAGGGAGTACTCGAACTTCCACCGGGACCAACCGCACAGTCCATGATTGCAGCGCCCCTGACCACTCGGCTAATCCCGCGCGATTAAAAACAGATCTGGGCTTAAATTGCACGTCACAGAAACGATGCGCTCTACTGAGACTTCTTGGAAGTCGACATGCGTCTACTACTGTTGAACATTCACCACCAAATATATGACGTATTGAGTCATGTACTGAAATGCTGAACATTAAGCAGGCAAAAGTCCGGTAAGTCTATAGTGCCAGACAAATTGGTAAAAGTTAGCTCTCGCAATCACTAGGCAGGAACTCTCGATTTTCCTCGATTCCTCCATGTCCCTCGGACCACGGACGACAGTGTGTAGCTCTCCTATTCCTGTTCTGTTTTTTATGACGTGGTTGGTATTTAACCAAGACTTTACCTAAGGACAAGACTTAATCAGTGCTATAGCCAAGCATACAAATCCAAAGCAGCAGTCAAGCATAAGCAATATGTAAACTCTGTAAAGTATTTTTTTAAATGTGTGTGATATCGGGTCATCTGTGCCAAATAAGGATATTTATAAAGCGTAGCTGTTCTGTAGTTACCGTTATTGAAATTCGCTGTAAACGAAAGATATATACAGGGTGAAAAGTATTTAAATCGACAAATTCTAGGAGGTTGTAGGGGACATCAAAACAAATATTTTTGCCTAATGTCATTTTTACCTATGAGGAGTATTTAAACCGGTAGAGGAAGATTTCTCTGGCGGCAAATTAATTAAACCAACAAACACGTTTCCATTTTTTATGACCAAGAGACAACACATTAACACAACCCAATTTCAATTACAGTAGATTTTCAAAAATGCCTCCATTCATTTACATCGACATTTATACTCCGCAAGCCACCCAATGGTGTGTGGCGGAGTGTACTTTACGTGCCACTGTCGCTACCTCCCTTTTCTGTTCCAGTCGCGTATGGTTCGCGGGAAGAACGACTGCCAGAAAGCCTCCGTGCGCCCTCGAATCTCTCTAATTTTACATTCGTGATCTTCTCGGGAGGTATAAGTAGGGAGCAGCAATATATTCGATACCTCATCGAGAAACGCACCCTCTCGAAACCTGGCGAGCAAGCTACACCGCGATGCAGAGCGCCTCTCTTGCAGAGTCCGCCACTTGAGTTTGCTAAACATCTCCGTAACGCTATCACGGTTACCAAATAACCCTGTGCCGAAACGCGCCGCTCTTCTTTGGATCTTCTCTGTCTCCTCCGTCAACGCGATCTGGTACGGATCCCACACTGATGAGCAATACTCAAGTGTAGGTCGAACGAGTGTTTTGTAAGCCACCTCCTTTGTTGATGAACTACATTTTCTAAGGAGTCTCCCAATGAATCTCAACCTGGTACCCGCCTTACCAACAATTAATTTTATATGATCGTTCCACTTCAAATCGTTCCGTACGCATACTCCCAGATATTTTACAGAAGTAACTGCTACCAGTGTTTGTTCCGCTATCATATAATCATACAATAAAGGATCCTTCTTTCTATGTATTCGCAATACATTACATTTGTCTATGTTAAGGGTCAGTTGCCACACCCTGCACCAAGTGCCTATTCGCTGCAGATCTTCTTGCATTTCACTACAATTTTCTAATGCTGCAACTTGTCTGTATACTACAGCATCACCCGTGAAAAGCCGAATGGAACTTCCGACACTATGTACTAGGTCATATATATATATATATATATATATATATATATATATATATATATATATATATATATATATTGTGAAAAGCAGTGGTCCCATAACACTCCCCAGTGGCACGCCAGAGGTTACTTTAACGTCTGTAGACGTTTCTGTATTGAGAACAACATGATGTGTTCTGCCTGCTAAAAACTCTTCAATCCAGCCACACAGCTTGACATGTAAACAAAGAAACAAATGTTACACTGTCGGATCATGTACTGTCTGACACGGGCAAAAACCCCAGGAGTATCCTGAATTGTTCCTGCTGCTGCTACTGTCCGGGCAACCAGATCCTGTTCTGGTGCAAAAGGCTTTGCAGTAACAAGGTTGCGCATCTCTCCCCACACCAAGTCCAGAGGGGACATATCTGGGGACAGCTGGACAGCTACAAGACAGCTCCTCAAACTGCAGCGTTCTTACCATGCGACGGCGTCCCTGTCCAGGTAATCTGCTAAATGACCCGGTCTCACGCAGACGTTGGTACACAGCAGCGAAGGTCGTATCATGCAGGATGTGGCGATTTGGATATTGTTGTTGATAAACCCGCTGAGCAGCCCGTCCGTTGTGGTGCGCTACGTAGTACGCACAAGTCATAACAGTGTAGCCGGCCGCGGTGGTCTCGCGGTTCTAGGCGCGCAGTCCGGAACCGTGCGACTGCTACGGTCGCAGGTCCGAATCCTGCCTCGGGCATGGATGTGTGTGATGTCCTTAGGTTAGTTAGGTTTAAGCAGTGCTAAGTTCTAGGAGACTGATGACCACAGCAGTTGAGTCCCATAGTGCTCAGAGCCATTTGAACCATAACAGTGTACTCATTCCAGGTGTATCGCTCCATTAGTAAACAGAGACAATGCTCTGCTACACTGGTGGAGAGCAGTTTCCTTCAACTGAAGAAGGTAATAAGCCCTCTAACAACAGAATATCGTAATACGGCCTCTAACAACTGAAGAGCGTAATACGGCCCCCACCGGTTTAAATAATCCTCATAGGAAAAAATGATGTTAGGGAAAAATATTTGTTTTGACGTCCACTACAGCTTCCCAGAGTTTGTCGGTTTAAATACTTTTCACCATGTATAAAGCCAATATTGAAATGTTAATTCCCGTTAACGAAACAGTACAACAAACTTACTGCTAAGAAAAATTTCAGAGAAACAAATTTTTCTTTCATGCATCTGAAGGGGGAATAAAATTTTATATTTGCACCGTTACTATGAAACAGAACTTCCTAATCACCTCACAGTAACGTACACTGAGGTGACAAAAGTCATGGAATAGCGATATGCACGTACACAGATAAGCGGTAATAACGCTTACACAAGGTGTAAAAGGCGAATGCATTGGCGGAGCTGTCATTTGTACACAGATGTTTCATGTGAAAAGGTTTCTTACGTGATAGTGGCCGTGCGACGGGAACTAACAGACTTCGAACGCGAAATGGTAGTTAGCGCTAGACGCAAGAGAAATCCCAGCGACTTGTTGAGTCCATATCACGTCGATTTGCTGCACTACGCCGGACAAAAGGAGATTCGACACGACATTAGGAGGTCTCCCATCACTTTTTTTTTTTTTACCTCGGTACTGATTGTAATAGCTTACACACACTTTTCCGGGAAGCATACCACAATGATAACAAGTTTTGCTGAAGGACAAATGGCGCTCACACAACGTTTTTTCATTCCAGACGAGGAAAGCAATACGTACATACATTTACGTGCAGTTGTAACTCGTTGCCTTCTTCAGGTGCTACCTTAGACTGCCGTATTGGAGGATCTTGTCCAGTATTTATGCCCAGAATGCCCTGGGTGCTCTCTCTCCCGTCCGCGCCCGCCTGGGAATTCCTGTAATGTGTTGTGTCTTCTCCAGTGCTCCCCCGGACGTCCGCGCCCAACTTGGTCGCCATCTGTGGCAGCTGTCTGAGGCCTGTCCTGTGTCAGGCAGTCTCAGGTAGCACCTGATTAAGGCAACGAGTTACGTGGCCTGGGTATTTTGCCAGAGCGACACAAAAATCCGGCAGTAGACCCAATTGTTCCACATGTCAATTTGTTTGTAATTCAATATTTCACATTGCTGTTGTACTGAATTACACAAACACCCTTATTACTATGACCAAACTGGTTGAAATATTTACATTTCATCATAAACAATCATCTTGGTGGTTTATGAGTTGATGTAATTACCAGGAAAGGAACCTCATACAGGTAACACGACTCGAATTGAGGACTAATTTGCAAAAATTTCAGTTAATTAGTAACGTAACACTATATTTGACCCAGTTGTCCTGTCCTTTTACAAAATTACACGAGACACAGTACTGTCGGCTGCACTGATTACCTGCATTTGTCGCATTTGGCACAGGCTCGCTCATAGCTACAGTTCGCGTTGATATATTCATAGTGGAAAGATCCTTCCAACTACTGTGCATGTGTGGAGCATTGATTCTGAGCTGTTGCTTCAGAGTTTCATGAAAGATGCCTTGCAGGGCGTGGCCGCACCTTACGAGTTCGTCAGTTTCAGTGCTCGCTTCTAACTCCTGTGTACCGTTGGCTCACCGCGCGTTTCCAACTTCCCTGACGTTCGTGCTTCCCGTAACTGTTTGCTCTCGAAGAGAAGACTCAAATAATGTTAATATCTATTTATCTAAGCTGAAAAAGGTACCAGAGGCAGAAGCATAATCACAGTTACGTATTTGAAATTGTATTTTTACAGTACGAAACTTGTTACATAAAATTTTAAAATCATGAAGAAACTACTTTGAGTGTAACAAGAATACTGCTTTGCGTATCTGTGTTACCTCACTCATTTATTCATTGAACATCTGTAACGTATCAAACGACCTTTTGCGAATAAGGAATTAATCTTCAAATGGTTTTCAAAAATGGTTCAAATGACTCTGAGCACTATGGGACTTAACATCTGAGATCATCAGTCCCCCAGAACCCAGAACTACTTAAACCTAACTAACCTAAGGACATCACACACATCCATGCCCGAGGCAGGATTCGAACCTGTGACCGTAGTGGTCAGGCGTTTCCGGACTGAAGCGCCTAGAACCGCTCGGCCATATTGGCCGGCTCAAATACTTTTCTACACAGGTCAAGCACTGTAAGATATATTGGGCAACTGTTTGATACCTTGGCTCATTGGAAACACGAAGGAATAATACATTTGTTTTAATGTATATGATTCCCCATATGCTCTCATTTCGTTTGTAGTGATTTTTGTTTGTGCATTGTCAATGGTCTGGCCCCAGTTGGCCAATTAAAATATATAAGAAGAAACAGAGCGCGGTGCCAGCAAAGCATGTCGGAACTATAAATGTCGTCCAATATGAAGCCCACAAAAGAAGCCTCCGTGGTAGTCTCGTTGTTCTTATCCAGTTTTTCTTGTCTCTCTTTATATCCTAGTCTCGCAACCCAGTATTATGTGTGCGACTGCAGTCTTTCTCGGTGTGTTACACTGATGAATCTAGGGCTAGGCTGTTTTGGAATGACAGCTAATAGTTCTATTATTTCCGAAATACCTCTGCAACAATCACTTACACTAGGTGTTCAATCTGTGGAGAGACGCCATCCTGCATAAAAATGATCCTATCTACATATCAACGCTGTTGAAGGGTTGTAGCGACGTCGGTGTGCAGAAGACTCTCATACCATTTACCAGTTCCGATATAGAGAACAGGACCCGCAGGACTCATCTCGAAAAAATGCGGCCCTACGATAAACTATGTCGTCAGCCAGCACCACACAGTCACGTTTGAAGAACGTAGTGGTACCGGTTGACGTGCGTGCGGATCCTCCGTTTCCTGTATTCTACAATTCTACGTATTGACATGTCCTTGGAGATCGAAATGAGTTTCACATGTCCACTGATTGTCCATTTCCACGTGAAGAAGAAATTTGAGAGAGATAGAGTCTCTCGCTGGCAGATCAGCTGAAAGCAACTCTTGAATATCGAAGATTTTGTATGGATAGCAATGCAGCATGATTCATAGGATTTTATGCACCGTGCTCGTATCCTAAGTTCGTGCAATTGCCCGTGCGCTGCTTGTTTCCTCACCACCCCTTGGCCCCTTCCGCAGTGCAGTGGCCACATCCTTGACAGACATCGGGGAAACACCTTTCCCCTCTCTGTCACATTGCACTCCAAAAAAAACCTATCTTTTCAAATTTTGAAATCATTTTCTCCAGACCCTTAGCAGACATTTGGCAAATGCCTTTTCTCCTAGCCCTGAGTGTCCTGAACAGCTGCTGGGGTACTGGCGAGCAGTCACTATTCTATAAGAGCTTTACCAGCAGCTCATGTTCCTTCATGGAGACCCTCACTTTCAACACCGCGTCTCGGGGGTAAGCTGAGGAACATTCGTGTGCCGCACGTCTATTCGTGTGCATATTCTGACACTTAAATGGCCACCATTATGCCCGCCAGTTGTGTATATAGAGGCAATGCCACGAGTTTTCTGTGATACGTCCTTGCTGGGGTACTCGCTCCCCTTTCCATTCTGGTTATAGCCCACTTGTACCCGGCAAACTACACATACGCGTTTTCAGTTAAATGGTCAGTGACGGAGACTGGAGACTGGGCGAGTTGAATCTCCGAGCGACCGGAGACGGCGCAATCTGAGATGACGTGATAGGACCCGCTGGCGAGTTTAAAGCGAGTATACAGACCTCATTTCTAATCCCTTTTCACGACCCGCCCTCACACTTTTATTTTCACCAGTACGCCTCCGCAACTTTCTAAGCTTTACGAAGTTCTTTAACAGCGCAAACTCGACAGCAGAGGGAATTATTATTTCCAGAAACATCCCTATAAGCAGTTGTTTAGCCATTTCACCGCAGTCTCATTTCGTCCAGGAGAACTACTGCCGCAAGGCATGCCAAAAATTTTTGTGAAGTCTGGAGTGTTGAGGAGAGGTACTGACAGAAGTACGGCAGTGAGGGTGTTTATGTTTGGATAGCTCTGACGGTAAGAGCACTGCCTATGAAAGGCGAGGGTCTGGCTTCGAGTCCCTGTCTGGAACGCAGCTTCAAGTAAAATTCATTCTATTTATGTTTAGTTAATCATATTCTTTTGTCATTAATTTTAATTTATTGCCTTCTGTCTAACAGTTGTTCTTCGCATTTTACATTTTTTTATGTTCTTATTTCATACGTGTAACTCCTTAACATGTTTCCGTAACTACGTTTATTAAGTAATTGCCTATATAGTTTATGACGGCATAATTTTTAGTGTTTATAATGCGGAAATTGTTGTTTATCTACTGTACCTTCCTGTTCTCAGTAATATCTTACACAGTTCTCTATAATTAAGATATCCTGCCTTACGGTTTTGTTTCTGATTAGTTTTGTGCCTATGTTACCTTTGGATCTCAATTGTTTCGATCACTGCTGGAAGTACTGCTTAATTTTATCTGTTATACCTTTTTATCCATTATAGCTTCTCATAAAGTAGTACATATTTCACATATCTTACCTGAGGAATTTGTTTTCGTATAGCATTGCTTCTACGTTACCTTCGGATCTCTTTTGTTTACGATCGCTAGAAACTATAATATGGTTTAAGACTGTGAATATATGCATAATTTTCTCACAGTCTGAAAGTGGCTTTTAATGTTTCTGAGCAACAGGCATACAATAATTTTTGAATGAACGCACCGCCATTTGACAATGAAGTCAAACTGTATTGTACAGTCAAACTGTATTGTGAAATAGCGGTGTGTTCTTTTAAAAATTTCGTTTGAGTTCCTTTTGGTTCCTGCAAAGTTCATTATCTGATTATGGAATAATTTTTTATACATACTACTTTTGCGTGATTTACCAGAGGCTTCCCCTTTTACATAACCTTCCCACAGTACACATACATTGAACTAAAATAAGTAAATAACACATTTTCTCTCCCTGCTGGTAAAAGCAATGTCCTTGTACAGTTATTCTAACATAGTAAAAGAGATAATGCAAAGAACACTACAGTACTTCTCACAGATGTAAAATGTTGTAACTATGCTTGCCAATAAATTAATCAGCGACACTTAAATTTTTCCCAACAAATGTGCTGTTAACAGACGAGTGACTGTGCGGGAACCAAGCTCTCTGCATCAGGCTCACCACAACAAAAGCCGCTTCTCCGTGATGCAACAAGTGTCTGCTATTTTTACTCGTAGCGACGAATTAGCTTCCACAAATAAACGACGAAGAAGGAACACGACGCCGGATGAAGCAACATTTGACGAAACAATTTAGAAGACACATTTGTAAGCTGCTAGTTTGATTATTTAAACAACCGTACATATAAATAGTCGTGGTTTGGCAACTAAATCCCTATACGATTATAATTCTTTAAGTCGGAATTTCAGTAGTTAGAGTATAGGACATAATCTGTTACTCATCGATCCTTTTACTATCGTCAATAATCTCTTAATGTGGAAAATACTAAGTTTCACCTTTGTTCTGAGCTCAGGTCAAACGGTAGCCCCCGTGCAGTTGGCTAGGCATGTCATTCGACGGTGGGGGAAAGGCAATGGAAACTCGCCAAGTAAGTTATTGTGTCGTCCAAATAAGTTGTACATCATGAACCTCGAGTCCGATACTTACCAAAGTTGGAGGAGATGTTCATCAAATAATAGGTACTAAATTATTAATCTTTCATTCCACTCGAGAATGACGTCCATTATCAAAATAACTGTGAGGTTTGACCACCACGGGCACGAATATACTATTTTGCACATTTTGGTAAATACCACCGAATGCCATCCTGAGGAATTTCTTACTGTTAATGGAACACAGTCTGTGTCATTTCAGGAAAACTGCATGTTGGAGATCAGTATGAAAGTATATGTTTTCCCATTGCATCCCAAACATATTGCATGAGAGAAAAATCGGCTGGCCGGGCAAGCCAGACAGGGATGGCAAAACATTATTCAAGGCTTGTGTTGGTTCATGTCTTGTCTTGCTGAAATATGCTATTTGGTACCATGCTTACAAAGGGTTCAATAAACAGTTTCGTCATTCTTCCCACATACCGACCAGGATTCAGTCTCTCTTCATCAACCACCAAATCGTTCCCACTGGCATATTCAATAGATCCGCACACAATGATTCCAAAAGTTAGAGAAACATGAGTCTTTAGAATAGATGCTTCCGGTGATCATCCACCAGGTCTTAAACGGCCGAGTTGGTGTTAGTCTGACCACCACAAATACAAGGATGATAACGCTGAACACCACAGAATGCCAGTCAGTACCCTAGGTTAGTATCTTTTTTTTTTTTTGGTCATCAGTCAACTGACTGGTTTGATGCGGCCCGCCACGAATTCCTTTCCTGTGCCACCCTCTTCATCTCAGAGTGGCACTTGCAACCTACGTCCTCAATTATTTGCTTGACGTATTCCAATCTCTGTCTTCCTCTACAGTTTTTGCCCTCTACAGCTCCCTCTAGTGCCATGGAAGTCATTCCCTCATGTCTTAAAGATGTCCTATCATCCTGTTCTTTCTCATTATCAGTGTTTTCCACATACTCCTTTCCTCTCCGATTCTGCGTACAACCTCCTCATTCCTTACCTTATCAGTCCACCTAATTTTCAACATTCGTCTATAGGACCACATCTCAAATGCTTCGATTCTCTTCTGTTCTGGTTTTCCCACAGTCCATGTTTCACTACCATACAATGCTGTACTCCAGACGTACACCCTCAGAAATTTCTTCCTCAAATTAAGGCTGGTATTTGATATTAGTAGACTTCTCTTGGCCAGAAATGCCTTTTTTGCCATAGCGAGTCTGCTTTCGATGTCCTCCTTGCTCCGTCCGTCATTGGTTATTTTACTGCCTAGGTAGCAGATTTCCTTAACTTCATTGACTTCGTGACCATCAATCCTGATGTTAAGTTTCTCGCTATTCTCATTTCTACTACTTCTCATTACCTTCGTCTTTCTCCGATTTACTCTCAAACCATACTGTGTACTCATTAGACTTCATTCCGTTCAGCAGATCATTTAATTCTTCTTCACTTTCACTCAGGATAGCAATGTCATCAGCGAATCGTATCATTGATATCCTTTCACCTTGTATTTTAATTCCACTCCTGAACCTTTCTTTTATTCCCATCATTGCTTCCTCGATGTACAGATTGAAGAGTAGGGGCGAAAGGCTACAGCCTTGTCTTACACCCTTCTTAATACGAGCACTTCGTTCTTGATTGTCCACTCTTAATATTCTCTCTTGGTTGTTGTACATATTGTATATGACCCGTCTCTCCCTACAGCTTACCCATACTTTTTTCAGTATCTCGAACAACTTGCACCATTTTATATTGTCGAACGCTTTTTCCAGGTCCACAAATCCTATGAACGTGTCTTAATTTTTCTTTAGCCTTGCTTCCATTATTAGCCGTAACGTCAGAATTGCCTCTCTCGTGCCTTTACTTTTCCTAAAGCCAAACTGATCGTCACCTAGCGCATTCTCAATTTTCTTTTCCATTCTGCTGTATATTATTCTTGTAAGCAGCTTCGATGCATGAGCTGTTAAACTCATTGTGCGATAATTCTCGCACTTGTCAGCTCTTGCCGTCTTCGGAATTGTGTGGATGATGCTTTTCCGGAAGTCAGATGGTACGTCACCAGACTCATATATTCTACAAACCAATGTGAATAGTCGTTTTGTTGCCACTTCCCCTAACGTTATAGAAATTCTGAAGGAATGTTATATATCCCTTCTGCCTTATTTGACCGTAAGTCCTCCAAAGCTCTTTTAAATTCCGATTCTAATACTGGATCCCCTATCTCTTCTAAATCGACTCCTGTTTCTTCTTCTATCACATCAGACAAATCTTCACCCTCGTAGAGGCTTTCAAAGTATTCTTTCCACTTATCTGCTCTCTCCTCTGCATTTAACAGTGGAATTCCCGTTGCACTCTTAATGTTACCACCGTTGCTTTTAATGTCACCAAAGGTTGTTTTGACTTTCCTGTATGCTGAGTCTGTCCTTCCGACAATCATATCTTTTTCAATGTCTTCACATTTTTCCTGCAGCCATTTCGTCTTAGCTTCCCTGCACTTCCTATTTATTTCTTTCCTCAGCGACTTGTATTTCTGTATTCCAGATTTTCCCGGAACATGTTTGTACTTCCTCCTTTCATCAAGTATTTCTTCTGTTACCGATGGTTTCTTCGCAGCTACCTTCTTTGTACCTATGTTTTCCTTCCCAACTTCTGTAATGGCCCTTTTTAGAGATGTCCATACCTTTTCAACTGTACTGTCTACTGCGCTATTACTTATTGCTGTATCTATAGCGTTAGAGAACTTCAAACGTATCTCGTCATTCCTTAGAACATCCGTATCCCACTTTTTAGCGTATTGATTCTTCCTGACTAATGTCTTGAACTTCAGCCTACTCTTCATCACTACTATATTGTGATCTGAGTCTATATCTGCTCCTGGGTACGCCTTACAATCCAGTATCTGATTTCGGAATCTGTGTCTGACCATGATGTAATCTAATTGAAATCTTCCCGTATCTCCCGGCCTTTTCCAAGTATACCACCTCCTCTTGTGATTCTTGAACAGGGTATTCGCTATTACTAGCTGAAACTTGTTACAGAACTCAATTAGTCTTTCTCCTCTTTCATTCCTAGTCCCAAGCCCATATTCCCTTGTAACCTTTTCTTCTACTCCTTCCCCTACAACTGCATTCCAGTCGCCCATGACTATTAGATTTTCGTCCCCCTTTACATACTGCATTACCCTTTCAATATCCTCATACAGTTTCTCTATCTGTTCATCTTCAGCTTGTGACATCGGCATGTATGCCTGAACTATCGTTGTCGGTGTTGGTCTGCTGTCGATTCTGATTAGAACAGCCCGGTCACTGAACTGTTCACAGTAACAGACCCTCTGCCCTACCTTCCTATTCATAACGAATCCTACACCTGTTATACCATTTTCTGCTGCTGTTGATATTACCCGATACTCATCTGACCAGAAATCCTTGTCTTCCTTCCACTTCACTTCACTGACCCCTACTATATCTAGATTGAGCCTTTGCATTTCCCTTTTCAGATTTTCTAGTTTCCCTACCACGTTCAAGCTTCGGACATTCCACGTCCCGACTCGTAGAACGTTATCCTTTCGTTGATTATTCAATCTTTTTCTCATGGTAACCTCCCCCTTGACAGTCCCCTCCAGGAGATCCGAATGGGGGACTATTCCGGAATCTTTTGCCAATGGAGAGATCATCATGACACTTCTTCAACTACAGGCCACATGTCCTGTGGATACACGTTACGTGTATCTATGGCCTGTTACATCGTGTCAGCGGTGAACGGTGCATGGGATCTGAACCAGCTTTCGGTATCACTAGCCAACAAAATTCCGCTTTCTTCTGTAACTGGCATGAAAACAACTAATACTTGTATATTCGGTGGTGTTGACAACGAAAATGTTAATGAAAATGCAAGATTAGCTCTTGTTTTGAAATTATCATATTTGTACGTTTTTGCCTGTTAATCTTATGCACATATTTACTTTGGTGTTACCCCTCGTGGGAAGGTCTCTGAAGGCAAAAATGCGCTTCCTGTCGTTTGTAGTTTTATACTGGTGATTCCCTGATTAGTGTCCAGCAGTAATCGACTAATACTGATTCACCCCATTTTACCTGATATCTCATTTCAATGTCCAAAATTAGCTGGTGGAAGCGTTCTCCACGCTTGTTGATTACAGCAACATCGTGATCAGAAAATAACTATACGTTTAAATCTCGGAAATGTAACTTTAAGGATGTGTTGCACCCTAGTCAATTGTAGCATTGCAGAAGTTTTGCACTGGAACCTTATAGTTTTCTTTCCTCTCATTTCTTACCAAGTTTGTTGACACTTGAACAGAGATAACACTGGCTAACTTTTCATCACCTATCAGGATTGTGTTAAAATGCTGATCTTCGTACAGTTCTCGTATCTGAGGACCCATGAAAGTCCCCTCTTTTATTTTGGCTTCATTAAGATGTGGAAATTTCTGACAAAATTAGATAGATGCTTCCCCGGTTTTGTCCATGGCCTTATCGAAATTTTTCACTAGCCCCAGTTTTGTACGATGAGCATTTTGTCCTTATTTTGTTCTTTTTATAATGAAATGCTTTGGCACGGCTATCACAGAGGCACAGGAAGGAACAGAGTTTGGTGTGGCATTTTTGGAGCCAATGTAATATGACTATGACTTCCAAACCTCCGGAAATGTATCATTTAAACATGTTATAGTACAATGGCAATTAGAGTTGTTTCATGATATCATATGTTTCTCTCGTGTAGGACGCACACCCATTCTGAATCGGTAATAATACGTTGCCATTTCGCAGTAGTACACACTTGAGTCTTACTTTGGAGAAGTGCATGAGAAGCTTCTAATGATCACTTTTATAGTCATTTCCCATAGCTGCCATCAGGTCCTGTACATCATTATAAAATACCGACAGAGTTATTTTCACTTTCGAAAAATAGGAGTAACAGCATATGGCGATTACGAAACGCACTCTCACTTACCGTCTTACCTACACAATTCCACTGTTGTTGTCTTGACGCTAGCAACCCACTAGGGTAGCCGAGCGCGCTAACGCGCTGCTTCCTGGACGCGGGTAGGCGCACCGACCCCGGATCGAATGAACCTGGCGGATTAACGACGAGGGCCTGTGTGCCGGCCAGCCAGGATATGCTTTTTAGGTGGTTTTCCACATCCTGCTAGGTGAATACCGGGCTGTTCCCCATGTTACGCCTCAGTTACACTAAGTTTGCAATGTGTTATTTTGTGAATCTCTGTACACTTATCGTTACACACAAAATCAGTACCTTCCAAGAAGTGGGTATTGAAGGGGATAGAGCAGTACTAGTTTCGCTACCGCCATCGTGCTATCAGAATCAGGTGGAACAGGAACATGCTGTCAGTCTCCGTGAGACTTTGGTCGCATGGCCGACGGCATGTTATGATACGTCAAGGAAGATTTGTTGTTCTTGGAAATAACGTGTTACTGGAGTTTTCGTACAAAAATAACAATCATTCACATACTTTGGTGATTTTCGCCAGATCATCGGTATAGCAATGCTCATAGAAGCTCTCTTACGATTGAACAGCTAATGAAGGCTCGACACACAAAATATGCAACTTACATACAGAGCCCAGGGCTTCTCCTGGTCCTCGATTTCGCTGCCATAGTAGAGTCTGTACATCTTCCTAATATATGGGGTTATTGGCCTCCTTTGCAATGTGAATGTTAACTCTGCAAATGTAGCCAAAATTTTTACTACTGTTTAGGCATTTGCGAGGCATATTGAATCACAGGGATTATAATGACAACACGCACTAACTACACTTCAGTAACATCTTCTTCCAGCACACGAACAGAAATGAAAATAGAATCATCGTATGGCATTTATTGACCGGGTTATCCCCTTCGGATTTCGGCCGCCATATTGCAATTCTTTTTCGTTGACGCCACTTCGACGACTTGCATGTGAATGATAATGAAAATGATGATGATGATGGTCACACAACACACAGTCCCCTGGCGGGAATCGAACCCGGACCCCCTTGCGTGGTAATAAGTAAATCTACAGCTGCGCTACGGAGGCGGGCACACGAACAGAAGATAGATTGTGACAAATTGAACGTATGCTCAAGTGAAACAGTCTACACTTCTTCCTTCCTCTTCCCCTTGTTACTACAAGCAGGGACTAAAAATAGCGACAAACTACACACAGCTATTGTTACGTGAAACTTCATCACTCAGTCTAACATCCGTAGGATTTCGAAACATATATGGTAATGAATTGTCAATGAATGCTAATAAAATAGAATAATTATAATTGAATGCAACTCCCTCACCCGCCCCCTTTAACTTGGAAACGAAAACTAATAAGAATTTTTCATTGTCGCTTCCCTTATCAGCGCGGTCGATATATTTAACAAATATTTAATTATCCCAGTTACATTTTCACTGTTGGTTAGTGTAATACGTGTCAGTGACTGGTGGTGACGTTTTGTCCCTAACCTCTGCCCGGATTTCAGATGTGGTTCAGAAATGGTTGAAATGGCTCTGAGCACTACGCGCCTTAACATCTGAGGTCATCAGTCCCCTAGAACTTAGAACTACTTAAACCTAACTAACCTGAGGACACCACTCACATCGATGCCCGAGGCAGGATTCGAACCTGCGGTCGTAGCAGTCGTGCGGTTCGGGACTGAAGGGCCTAGAACCGCTCGGCCACCGCGCTCGGCTTCAGAGGCGGTCATCCGTTTATATCTCGGAGCCCGTCCAACAATCCTGCGATCTTCTCGTTGGGTTTTCATTCTGAAAAGACCATTGGCTGCTGTTCTATCGAGACTGTTGTCCTGAGTCCATCTAATCATCATTCGTTTTGCAGCTACTGCACTATAACCAGCTGCCTGTGCTATCTGTCGGTTCGACGCTCCCTTATCCTCACTCAAGTGACTCGAATTTCTTGAGTCCTATACTTTGCGATAACCTGGATGTGTACGCCCTCTGGGCAAGGTAAGTTGTTACGTATACCTGAGAAGTCTGTGTAACATTAAAAACACCAAAAGCTGTTATGCCCTCACGCCATTCTTTATCTGAAGAACGGGCTTTATTGTATACTGGAAATAAGTTACCATAAGAATGAAATTTCAATCAACATATCTCATAGGCATGGAAATATTGGAGCATAAAACTTTATTGCAGATGAAAAGTATGTGCCGTACCGGGACTCTAAATTGGATTTTAACATCGTTTTAATCGACCACGAGGTTTCATTTCAGCACACACTTCAGTACAGTGTGAAAAATTCATTCTCGAAACATCTCCCAGGCTGTTGCTAACCCAAGTCTTCGCAATATCCTTTCTTTCAGTAGTGCTTATCCTGCAGTTTTCGCAGGAGAACTTCCTTGAAAGTTTGACAGGTGGGAGACCAGTACTGTAGCAACTGAAGCTGCGAAGGAGAGTCATAATTCGTGGTTGGGTAGCTCAGTCGGCACTTGTCCACGTGAAGCGAAGGTCCCAGGTTCGAGTTCCGTTATGACACACTGTTTTAATCTGCCAGAAAGTTGCAAAGCAGCGACACTCCGATGCAAAGCGAAAAATTGAAAATGGTGGATCTGCTTGGAAGCATTTGGTCAAGGTTCAAGGTGTTCAGGGTGCAACAATTTTGGTTACATCAGGGTAGTCGGTCACATTATCAAACATCATAGCTACGTTTAATGAAAAGCATGCGAATTGAAAAAGTGCTGTGAACGTATCAACAAAGATGGTCAGTACTTCCCGTAGAGCCTTCGTAGAATTTAAAATGTTTATTGTCATCAGAAAAGCTGATGTTTGCAAAAAGAAGTTGTGTAACAAGTCTTATTACTCCTCCTAATGACGCGATGGTGTCATCAATACCCAACACAATTCAAGAGAAATTCTAGTTTATGAAGTATTTTGAATTTCACCGCCTTACAGTATTTACACAGGTTACGCCATTGTATGTAATACACGATTGGAAAAACTTGACTGCCATTAGCAAATTCTGAAGTTCACAGTAAAGACGTTACACTCGTAATCGATGAAAAGAGAATTTATTTTTAGAGTGAGAGATGGAAGGGGAGGAAATTCAATGCCATAAAGTACCAGTGCAACCGCTTGCTTCTCCTGTATTCGGTTACGTACGTGGGAAAGAAGAAGGGATTAAACGTCTCGTTGATGATGACGTCATTAAAAACTTGGCGAAGAAATGTGACGTTAATAGGCCGTGCCCTTTTAGAAGAAACCACTTAGAAATTGCAAATTTAAGAAACCACGGAACTCTAGATATGGATGAACAAATGGAGAAGAGAACCCCGTCACAACACATATGGGTACAGTACCTCAACTATTGTTCCATTTCACTGGTGACTGCAAATGAGAGCAAGGTGAAAATTCCTGATCTCGAAATGAAAGATCTCGAACTGCACTTTGCGGTATATTCCCGTCGTTTTCCAGGAGCTGATTGCGACCTTAAAACGTAATGCTGGAGGGCGCACATTATAGGCGCCAAAGGTTGTCACATTATCTCCATTTTACTCCACGTACTTCAAAGACAGGTTTTTCTTTATATTAAAGAACAGGTAAAAGCCGCAGGTGGTCACGTCTCGTGAATAGGTTGCTTGCTGCAACATTTCTTTCTTCAGATCCTCAGCTTTCTCTTTAGTGCACCGTAGTACGTTTTGTGGACAGAGGATTCTTTGCCGACTATATATTTCTCCCATGTCATTCCTCATATTATTCTTGTTTTTCAAGCTTTGACCCAGAAGATTACTGTTGTGTCCCTGATATGTTATTTTACTCTTTCCAAGGACATTCATAAGGGAAACTCCTTTGGAAACCCCATAAACTCTGGCCTCGATCGTTCCACAGATTACTCTGGTTTCCCCAGTTTTTGTGTAAGGTCACTTGCATATATACCCATTGCTTAGATAGATGTTACAATTCCCACATGAAGAGTTATCCTCAACATCTCGTTTCGCAGTAATAAAAGTAACTTAAAACCAGTTACGCCACCTAAACAATGTGTATTCACGTTTCCTTTTGGTTGTTGGCAAAGTGATGCCCATCTGACACAACGCATTCTGGTGTGTGATGTACCGTAGTTTTTTCTTACGTTATGCCTACGATGCCAACTGTTCCATATATCTCACTCTTCACTGTCATACAGTTCATTTACCGTCAGCAAATGCAACAAACCAAATGCTCCAGCAGTCGCCAGCTGCGTAAGGTAGCCGATTAGCAATTAAGGTGGAAGTATTCTTTGTTCTATGAAAACTATTGTTTGTGGTTTTGGGAAAGGAATGGATACCTGATGCAGGGTCCCAAACGCGAATGTCCTGACCTAAACTGCACGGTACCACAACTGGACCAATTATCTCAGTTTCCTCATTGTATTGCTCTGTATTAACAGTAACTTTCATTGTTCGGAGCGAAATGTGTAAATATTACAAGTACCCAGAACTGTTTAAATAAAACTTTATTGTAATATTTAGCTGTCCAGTTGTCGAAAATATTGAGAAGTTACTCTTCAAAACAAGTAGAATGCCATAGAACAACGTTTGTCTTCCAAACTCTGCAGGTAAAACGCGACTCGTTTTTCAAGTCGTTCAGCGTGGCACAGCGTAAAGCGCTAAATCTAGTGTGTAAAGGTCAGCGGGAACAACTCATTTGAGGCCGCTCGTGATTGAGAACGCACGTTATCTCCAGCGGTGAAAGTGCAGAAAGTCTTCCAGGCCATGTGGCTACAAAGGAAACAGGTCCGTTCATCATAAATGTCGTAGCTGGGGTAGTCAAATTCAATTTATTTGCAAATGAAAAAGTTTTTTTTTCACAAACGATTTTCATCCTACATGTCAAAACAAAAAAGAAACAAAAGTTTTTAGAGGGACTCGTACGTTGGAGACTAGAACTGGTATCATTGAAGCAAAAAAATTTATAGCGACGTGTAATGAAATGAGGATTCCACATTTCCTTAATTCCACAATCGAGAAACAGTTAAGGTCTTTCAAGTTCACTAGTAACTTAATTTACTTAGCATATCGAGTGACGCAGAAAAAGGCAAAACTAAACTTTCGGTATCAAACTTTCTTCCTAGATAAGCATTAT
Source organism: Schistocerca gregaria (assembly GCF_023897955.1). Taxonomy (NCBI): domain Eukaryota; kingdom Metazoa; phylum Arthropoda; class Insecta; order Orthoptera; family Acrididae; genus Schistocerca; species Schistocerca gregaria. Next base: position 348,005,532 of record NC_064922.1, on the reverse strand, counting down.
ACTCAATAAATTTATACTGCGGTACCTACTACTGCTGGTCCAGAAGGTTTTCAAATTATTGTGCATTGGTCAAGAAAACCGTATTATCATTGTGGGGGGCGGGGGGTTGTCAATAATCATAGCAAATTTGCTAGTTAATGTAATAAGCCTGCTGCCATAACATTTATGTTTTCACTGTACTTATTTGTATTTCGTTTGAGATCAACTTATTCCATCATTGGAATTGTATTTATAAATCTCTCTTCACTTTTGGGGAACTTACCACAAAAAGAGTGGAATAATACTGAGGAGGTATGCAGAAAATAAGGAATGAATTCAAATGCCGTGTTCCTGGCAGTATGCGAAGGCTGTACGATGGCAGTTAAGCTTCTGAGGGCTAAAGGTTACAGACACAAAACGAAAGCCAATTTTTCAGTCACAGAACAAATTTTCATCGGCCCATCGGAGATTTAATTAAACGTGTGCTTTGTTGCTGCATGAAAGCTCGTAAACACAGTCGCTCAGTTCTTTGAGCGGAGTTCGCTGGTTTGTTGTTCTCTTGCATCTGATATCAGAGAGATTTTACAATTTCTGACACGAACGAATGGAAGTACAATCACATTGATTAAAAAAAAGAGACAGAATACCTTGAACGACTAGAGACATAACGTTCATATTCATAGGACATGTGCGTTAGTATTTCGTGCAGAAATGATCAGCGTTTCAGTCACCCCAGTTCAACAAGGCCATGATCCCTGATAACTTGTTCCATGTGTGATCCCATCGACGCGCATAAGGAGCGAATGGCGTCCTGTGGTATAGCCATACACGCTTCATTCACCTGGTTCTAAAGTTCATCAGTGGTGTTTGGCATTGGGTCACAGCGCTGCACCTATAGTCTCACCATATCTTACAACTTCACGATTGGCGACAAGTCTGGTGATCTGGCCGGCAAGGACAAAAGACTGACATACTTTGACATCAAGAAGGCACTTGTTCACGCAGCAATATTTGGCCGTGCATTGTCATGCTGAAAAATGTTGTCTGAGGTGTTGTGTAGAAAGGGTATGATTACGGGTTGCAGGACGTCACTCACATACCTCACATAGGTCACAGTGCCCTGGACACGCACCAAGTGTTCAAATGGTTCAAATCGCTCTGAACACTATGGGACTTAACATCTGAGGCCGTCAGTCCCCTAGAACTTAGAACTACTTAAGCCTTACTAACCTAAGGACATCACACACACTCATGACCGATTCGAACCTGTGACCGTAACGGTCGCGCGGTTCCAGACTGAAGCGCCTAGAACTGTTCGGCCACACCGGCCGGGCGCACCAAGTGTGATTTGCGGTTGTACTCAATAGCACCCCACACCATAAGGCCTTAAGCTTGCACTGTGTCTTTTAGGATGTCATTACGTACACCATTGCCTTCTAGCATGTTTACTCACTTTCGTCATAGGTAGGTGGAGAAGTCGACGACGAGCACATAAACCATGTCGTACTAAACGGCGACGGACTGTCACCCCTGATAGTGTACGATGTGTTACACTGTTACGAGCAGAGGAGGACACAGATCCCTACAGTGGTATTCCGATGAGGTGTTGATCTTCTCAGCGGATGGTCTGGGTGGTGCGACCTGACCCATCTAATCTTGTTCTACGTCCTTCCGTAAACTACTCGCACAAACCAGTTGCAGTACCACACGAGCAGCAATTCCCTGAATGGATGCGTCACTTTCTCTCATGCCAATAATGTACTCTTTTTCAAACTCATTGAATTGATTGTTCGGTTCGCACATTCGTCTGCGAGACATCCTGCAGGTCTGCTCAAGTCACACTGATCCATTACCTTCGATTTACAGCGACAACGAGAGCCCCAGGCACGTTTTACCGGTAGGTGGTGTTGCAATAAGCTATTGCTGCTGATCTTGAACCCGCGGGCCGATATGGTTCAAACGCTAATCATTTCTGCAGAACATGTTAGTGTACAGATCCTGTGAATATGAACGTGCTATCTCTAATCGTTCAGGGTGGTCTATTTCTTTTGAACACGAGTGTATTTCAAGGAGAGCAACAAACGGTTCCATATTATTAGTTCAGCCGATTGTATTTTAATATCTCCGACGTTACACGTTGCATTTAGAGGTAACTGTCTGGTATGTTCATGTAAGTAATGTCTACCTCATCATCTAGTTCTGTATTATGTTGTTGAACTAGTTATAAAGCCGAGCGGTTCTAGGCGCTACATTCTGGAGCCGAGCGACCTCTCCGGTCGCAGGTTTGAATCTTACCTCGGACATGGATGTGTGTCATGTCCTTAGATTAGTTAGGTTTAATTAGTTCTAAGTTCTAGGCGACTGATGACCTCAGAAGTTAAGTAGCATAGTGCTCAAAGCCTTTTGAACCTAATTATAAAGTCACTCCTCTTATTTTTATGATATTTGTCTCCAGATTTAGGAAAAAATCATGAAAACCGTGTTTTTGCAATACACCGTACACAGTAAGTAAAATCTGACACAAAAAAACGCGATTTTGAAGAAATCTGTCCCTCAAGACATTTTTAACGATAAAAATTGACGCGAATTTCGCACTTTTAGCAAAAATTTATCGCATTTCTTGGAGGCAAGTGTGGGGAAGTGGAGCCTGCCTCCTGCGTAGAAGAGACTCGGCTTCTGAAGAGTTTTGAGCCATGTGATAGTTGTCTTCCTGTGTGGATACGCTGCAGCCAAGACGTTTGGCAATGGATTAGGAGAGCAAACATTTATTTATCGTTACTTGAACGTATTTTTTCTGCTTCAGTTGCTGCCTGGCGACATTTAGGAAACTCATAATTCTGTCCGAAAGAATAATAGCTGTTTTGTAAGAGGCTAAACCTGGGACGTGTCACAACCTTTGGCTCGGTTTTTCGGGGACAAACAATAGGACCAGCCTTTCTTTGTTTGAAAATTTATTTCGGCTTTATCTCGTATTCTTCTTATTTATGGGTTCCTAGCGCACACATTAGTAATCTGTCAAACTCGATTAATTCTGTACTCTATATTGGTTCCCGTGAAGTCTGTAAAACCACAAAAACCGTAATAACTCGCAAAACATAGGACGAAAGTGGAGGCTGATTTTATCACATTAGTGCTGCATGAAAATATATTAATTCATCAGTCTACTTTAAAATTTTCGCTCTCTATCGAACTACTCTACTTGTTCCATTACTAGTTCTTCATACTATGCTCTTTTCTTGGTCGTACTACATTTCCTCTCAACTGTTCCTTCCAGCGTGAACTCTACAATCCTGGATGTCATAACAGGTTTCTCGCTAACGTATTCGTTTCTCCTGTACCCGAGATCTATTGATTTATTACTTCATATGCACTTTTTAGACCTACCATATCTTTACAAGTCCACAAAATTCCTAATATCCTTCAGGCACATACAAAATTCTTTTAGTGTCTTAAGCAATGTTTCACGTAACGCCCTGTGATTCATTTATGAGACTGAAGTCTTAGCATACTATGTCCGGTATACCTGTTTGGCGTCCCAATGTAATGCATGACACGAGTCATGACTTACGCCTCCCAGCAACTCTATGCAGGGGAAAACACGGTAGATTAGTCAGGACACACTGATGATAGATGATCTGCCACTTTCCTTGTTGGCTGCAATTCCCAATTGTTGTGTTTCCCCTCTTTTGTACCTTATAGGGTACCAGTTTTGATGATTTATGCTACTGGTCGGAAGCGATAAATTATTCTGCCCGTGATGTTGACCGTCACTGGCCGCTCAAATTTCTTACTTGGTAACAGTATATCAGTAATTCTCTCCGAGTCTACAGTTTATCAGATTCCACTAGTGCGATCGAAAAGAAATCCTTTGACAGTTTTAATTGATTCTCTGGCGTCGCATATCTTCTCGTGCAAAAAAGGAAACCCCGCGATCAGGCCCTGAAGATCACGCGAGAGTATACCGACTACCGTGTCATCCTCAGCTATTCATCATCTAATACGGTGTAGGTGCGTATAGGGGTCAGCCAACCACACTCCCGGCCGTTGTCGACGTTCCGACTTTGGAGCCACTGCCTCTCAAAAATGGCTCTGAGCACTATGGGACTTAACATCTGAGGTCATCAGTCCCCTAGAACCTAGAACTACTTAAACCTAACTAACCTAAGGATATCACACATATCCATGCCCGAAGCAGGATTCGAACTTGCAACCGTAGCAGTCGCGCGGTTCCAAACTGAAGCGCTAGAACCGCTGCCACAGCGGCCGGCCCGCTGCCTTTCAATCAGGTAGCTTCACAGTTGGCTTCGCGAGGCTAAGTGCACCCTGATCCAGTCTTCCCACCAAGGAAAAAGCTGGTGCAGCACCGGGAATCGAAACGGGTCTCCCATATGTAGATATAACTCGTTGACAACTGGGATTCGGACTGGACATCTTATTATAGAGGAAACATGAAATATGAATACTGTTATCTCAAATATACGAACGCTGCAGAAGATATACACTGAGTGGCCAGAACGTTAAGACCACCTACGTACTATCGATGTAAACCCGTCTATGCCATAGTAGTGTCAACTGGTGAGGAACAACTGCAAGCCAGACACACGCACACTTTGTCGGCCGCGGTGGTCTCGCGGTTCTAGGCGCGCAGTCCGGAACCGTGCGACTGCTGCGGTCGCAAGTTCGAATCCTGCCTCGGGCATGGATGTGTGTGATGTCCTTAGGTTAGTTAGGTTTAAGTAGTTCTAAGTTCTAGGAGACTGATGACCACAGCAGTTGATTCCCATAGTGCTCAGAGCCATTTGAACCATTTGAACACACGCACAGCACATGTAGTATCAGTGAGCGTGCTGTCCGTGTGTAGAATGGGGCAGGCGCGCCATCTGTCTGACCTTGACCTTGGGCAGCCTATGATGGCGCAAAGGCTCGGCACGAGTATTTCAGAAACTGCACGACTTGCCAGACGTTCTACGAGTGTTGTGGTGAGTGTCTTCAACATGTGGCGAAACGAAGGTTTAACAACAACCAGAGTGCGCGGGGTTGGGTTTCCATCCTTTATTACAGATCTCGGTCGTCGTAGGAAGGGCAGACTGGTAAAACAGGACAGGCGGCGAACTGCGGCGGAATTTATATCAGACTTCAATGCTGGGCAGAGTTCAAGTCTGTGTGAAGGCACACAGTGCAACAAATACTATTAAGACGCCTCATGCAGGTACGTATGTAAACGTCACGACATCAGCAACTGCGACTGAAATGGGTGAGTGACCATCGGCACTCGATGTTGGCGCAGTGGGAGGGCACGAACTCGTCATCATCCATGGGAACAGCTCATTGACAACTGTACTGTGGAACGGAGACAAGCTGGCTCGACTACGCTCTGGGAAACATTCACGTGGGCATCCAAGGCTCCATTGGACCTCGTACAAGGTACCTTTACGGCCAAAGAGTATTGTACACTGGTTACAGACCACGTACACCTCGTCATGACGATCATGTTTCCCGAGAACAAAGGCATTTTTCAAGAAAATACTGCGACATCTCACAAGGCCAGAAATGCGGTGGAGTGGTTCGAGGAACACTGTAACGAGTTCCAATTGGTGTTGCCCCCAACTCGCCAGATCTGAACCTGGTCGAACATGTCCTAGATGTGAATGAATGTGACGTCAGAGCTCTTCACCCCTCTCCCCGGGATTTACGGGAATCAGGTGATTTGTGTGTGCATATGTGGTTCAAAAAATGGTTCAAATGGCTCTGAGCACTATTGGACTCAACTGCTGTTGTTATCAGTCCCCTAGAACTTAGAACTACTTAAACCTAACTAACCTAAGGACATCACACACATCCATGCCCGAGGCAGGATTCGAACCTGCGACCGTAGCAGTCGCACGGTTCCGGACTGCGCGCCTAGAACCGCGAGACCACCGCGGCCGGCAGCATATGTGGTGCTAACTCCCTAGACCGACCTACCAACGCCTCACTGTTTCGATACCATGAGGCGTCGCCGCTTTTAACCGTGCCAAAGTAGGACATACCAGCTATTAGATGGGTGGTCATAATGTCCTGGCTGACCAGTGTATAGCAGACAATGCAGCTAATTAGGCTTCAGTCTCACCTAACATAAAATGTTGTCCTAATGTCTGCTCACATTAAAAAGCAATTGTTATAGTGTAAAGAGTGCAGAAGGTGTTGTGGTTTTGGTTCCACTAGTCTTAGCAGCAGGAAATTTCCCTTAGTTCTTCAGAAAATATGGACTATGTCTGGTATCATTAGAGGCAACATATCACTGTAGGAAGTACATTGTAGACGATACAATGGACTATGTGTTACTGTCACCCACAGCCTCCACTATCCCCAGTTCAGCACATAGTGAGAGCAGTTGTAAGAGCAAAAGAAATTCTCCAGGTTTGCCACTTCGATTGGCTGCAGAGAGCCAAGGGATTCTGCAGATATAGGAGTATAGGTAAGCGACGAATTTATGGCTCCTGTTGGATTTATGATTGCATTGTTTAAGGGGGACGTCAGGCAAAGATTTCCGTCGACTATTTTTATTGTCGCCTTGTTCAAAGCAACAATCAAAGAATTACTCACTGAAAAACTGTAGTAAATAATATATGATGCTTCGAAAAGACTCATCCAATTTCACTTGAATGAAGGTGAAAATTTGAGACTAGCTTCAACTTACGCACCTTAAGTACACGATTACCCTGCCACCAGTTTCCATGTGGTTACCGGTACGATTTTGCCTGGTGCAGCCAATTCTTGTACTGGCTTGCTCATTACAAAATGTGTGTCCGTTCGAGATGGCTATGACAGCAACAAAAGACATTTTGTGTTCTCCATGTCAACCGGTATAATTTGGTTTCAGCGATGAGGTGTGATTGTTGCCCAGAATACGGCACTGCACATCCTACAGCGGATGAAGCGTACAGATCTCGCTTTACATCCTTGACCTTCCAGGTCGCCTGATGTAATGCAACTGACAATCGGATTAACACTCCTACTTATTTCCTAAAATAATCATTATCACTGTCCACGCAGTTCGTCTCACGTTGTCTGTTCTTTAGGATAATGATTCTATCGTTACGTGGTACAGGGTGTTTCAAAACTGACCGGTATATTTGAAACGGCAATACAAAATAAACGAGCAGCGATAGAAATACACCGTTTGTTGCAATATGCTTGGGACAACAGTACATTTTCAGGCAGACAAACTTTAGAAATTACAGTAGTTACAATTGTCAACAACAGATGGCGCTGCGGTCTGGGAAACTCTATAGTACGATATTTTCCACATATCCACCATGCGTAGCAATAATATGGCGTAGTCTCTGAATGAAATTACCCGAAACCTTTGACAACGTGTCTGGCGGAATGGCTTCACATGCAGATGAGATGTACTGCTTCAGCTGTTCAATTGTTTCTGGATTCTGGCGGTACACCTGGTCTTTCAAGTGTCCCCACAGAAAGAAGTCACAGGGGTTCATGTCTGGCGAATAGGGAGGCCAATCCACGCCGCCTCCTGTATGTTTCGGATAGCCCAAAGAAATCACACTATCATTGAAATATTCATTCAGGAAATTAAAGACGTCGGCCGTGCGATGTGGCCGGGCACCATCTTGCATAAACCACGAGGTGTTCGTAGTGTCGTCTAAGGCAGTTTGTACCACCACAAATTCACGAAGAATGTCCAGATAGCGTGATGCAGTAATCGTTTCAGATCTGAAAAATGGGCCAATGATTCCTTTGGAAGAAATGGCGGCCCAGACCAGTACTTTTTGAGGATGCAGGGACGATGGGACTGCAACATGGGGCTTTTCGGTTCCCCATATGCACCAGTTCTGTTTATTGACGAAGCCGTCCAGGTAAAAATAAGCTTCGTCAGTAAACCAAATGCTGCCCACATGCATATCGCCGTCATCAACCCTGTGCACTATATCGTTAGCGAATGTCTATCGTGCAGCAATGGTAGCGGCGCTGAGGGGTTGCCGCATTTGAATTTTGTATGGATAGAGGTGTAAACTCTGGCGCATGAGACGATACGTGGACGTTGGCATCATTTGGACCGCAGCTGCAACACGGCGAACGGAAACCCGAGGCCGCTGTTGGATCACTTGCTGCACTAGCTGCACGTTGCCCTCTGTGGTTGCCATACGCGGTCGCCCTACCTTTCCAGCACGTTCATCCGTCACGTTCCCAGTCCGTTGAAATTTTTCAAACAGATCCTTTATTGTATCGCTTTTCGGTCCTTTGGTTACATTAAACCTCCGTTGAAAACTTAGTCTTGTTGCAACAACACTGTGTTCTAGGCGGTGGAATTCCAACACCAGAAAAATCCTCTGTTCTAAGGAATAAACCATGTTGTCCACAGCACACTTGCACGTTGTGAACAGCACACGCTTACAGCAGAAAGACGACGTACAGAATGGCGCACCCACACACTGCGTTGTCTTCACATCACTTGCAGCGCCATCTGTTGTTGAAAATTGTAACTACTGTAATTTCGAAAGTTTGTCCGCCTGAAAATGTACTGTTGTCCCAAGCATATTGCAACAAACTGTGTATTTCTATCGCTGTTCGTTTAGTTTTTATTGCCGTTTCAAATATACCGGTCATTTTTGAAACACCCTGTATGAACGAAGATGAGAGTCGGGTTTGCAGATAGAGATGTATTCACTTGCCTAACCTATGTCTCCGCTGCCGGGGAGGATGTGTTCTGGATCCGATGTTCTTCTATTCTCGAAGATCGCTAATAAGCTGCAAGATGGCAGTGACATCATGATAATTAATAAAATAATGACTGAATCAAAGTAAAAATTTGCGGCAGCCTCGCCACGTCCATTATCTGTAGAGTTCACAAAAGAAACTTTAACTGTTATTGAGACTGGATATGGAGCTGGATTTTATCGTCTTAGAAACTGATACAGAGATATTGCACTTTAACATTGTCTGAAGCTTAGTTTATCTAACGGTCGAATTATTATTTCACTGAAGACCAATGGCCGGAAGCTTGGCCCGCACATTTCTAATTTTATAGAAGTAAATGACAATACGGTGTTCAGAATGAGTTCAGTAAAATTTTCACTCGTTAGTAATGCGAAACAATAAAGATGACAGTCGCCAGGTCGCATTTTATATCACGAAAACGAAGTTTTGTTGGCTGCTCAGCGTAGATCACGGTGAAATAGTATACTCCATACTGTTTCTCATTACCGTTCGTCATCCTTTTAAACAGACATTTTTTCTATGGGCTATAAAATTCCAGAAATACATACACAAAAGACACAGGCACATTGTGAATATGGCATCAACTTACATAACATTTTCTCATTACACTTAAAGATATCCAGATGGGGGTCCGTACAGATTTAATTATGTATGTAAAAAGTTCATCTATCCCATGAATCGAGAATCTGGTCGATTTTTGCCTGTTATCGACACTGATACTGGAAAGATATCCGTCCCGAGAGCTCCAGTCTTCAGAGCAGATTTTAAGTTCGAAGTCGAAAACAAATGTTAAAGTAAATTATTTTCGTGTGATATAATTGCAAATTAATAATTTTCTAATCTTGTTCTCATACTTGTACTGTGAAAACTTCCTTTTTGCCAAATTACATGATCGTAGGCCAATGGGAACTGCCTTGTAGGCTTTGATAATTTAGTTTGCGACTGTAAAATATGTGACATAAATGCCCGTATCTTCTGATTGCGTTGACTTAGCAGCTAATGTTTATTACACCACCAAAAGGCCATACATCTTTTTATATGACCTAAATATCAACATTATGCGTCTACCCGTTCCTGAGAAAAAGGAGTCTCAACAAACGGACGGACAGACACTAAGTCAGGTATCAAATGTGAAAAAAATATGTAAATCTTTTCTTGGGATGCAATTTCAATTTCAAGATTTTCGGACTTTTTTCTTTAGTTTTACTGTGAAACCTTGCTTCTTCTCAAGTTGCTTGATTCTAAGTGAAGGGGAAGTACACTATAGTTTTTAATGAGTGAGTTTGCGAGTATCAAAATGTGTGACATAAGTGGCCGTATCTTTTGACAGCATTGACGTAGAAGCCTAAATTTGTTACAAAGCCAAGCTACTACAGGTCTTTGTAGTAGACTCATATCGGGTGGCTATAATTAAACTTTCCCTGTTTAACATGCTATAAAATGGAAACTAATTACCGTACGAGGACCAAATTTAGTAGCATTAATGTCAAGGACACGGATAAGAGAAATAATACAGAATCAATTCCGTTAAAGCACTTTTAATGTTCTGCTACGGTACGACATACCATAACGTACCGGTACCATTACCGCTACAGAAGGGACTCAATATGGCACCCATCAGTGTCCAGAAGAGTTTGAAAGCGCTGGGTTGCATTCTGCACAGCAGAACGAAGCATGTGAATAGGTATGCTGTTGATATGCTGCGCTTCAGATCAGCACAAGTGTGAATGTTCCCCCGGTAAACTCTCTCCTTCAGGTAGCTCCACAGCCAGAAATCGCAGGGATTGAGATCAGGGGATCGTGCTGACCAAGCATTTGGAAACGATCGGCTGATAATTCGATCATTTACAAGTATGTTTCGGAGAAGCAAGTGAGCTTCACGAGCGATGTGCGGTGGGGCCCCATCTTGCATGAAAACTGTTGGCTTCATGCCGGCGAAACACATCGCAGTAACGCTGACCAGTCACACTGCACGTCTTTGATCCTTGAGCGCCATCATGTTCGGAAAAGAATGGGCCAATGATGAACGTAGACGTGAAGCCACACCATACATTGACACGTTCACCATATACAGGAACTCCATGCACAGTGACTAGAAATGAAGATGTCTCGAATGAAAAACAGCCCAAAGTCGTACTGCATTATGTTTATTGTAATCCTTGAACATGGTTTATATATGTGTATGACTTCTGAAGAAGGCTGTATTATTATAGAAGAAACCATGGTCGAGGTTTAAAATAAATATATTTTAGTGCAACTGAGGGCTGGTTGTCATTCGAGACAATTTCGTAGCCGTTGCTGTTGTCGCTGCCATGATGAAAATAATTTGAAGTGAAGATCCCCATAATCGGCAATTATTTGTGTGAACGTCATCCGTCAAAGGAAAGTGAGCTTCATCTGTCCATAGGATGGTTTAGGGCCAGCCCTCGTCAACTTCAGTCCTTGCGAGAAAGTGGAGAGCGAAGTCAACACGTCGTTGTACGTCCTGTCGCGCACGCTGCTGTTCCATATGGATCTTGTACGGATACCATTTCAGACTGGTTAGAAGCACCTCCATCATAGTGGACCACGGGATGTTCAACTCACATAACACAGCACACGCACTGCCCGACGGTCGGGAATTGCGTACATCATTGTCTGTCACAGCAACGGAGATTTCATCAACCACCTGACGTGCAACCGGTCGTTGGCTTCTTTCCGGTGGGATGCCCACTTCTACAGCTGACTCTAACTGCTTCATCAGAGCTCCGCACAGCGGGTGGAGAAAGAGGACCCTTCCTTAATCCTTACAGCCGGTGATATTCTAGAAGTGCAGCTGCAGACCTACTGCTATTTTGATAATAGAGCTTCACCAATAACACCCTGCTCCATTTGTCCAAGCTCAAGTTTACACGTAAACTAGCGCACTGCGATTGGTCAAGTGTGTGAGACTGTGGATCACGGTGGCTGATCACGGCAAGTGGTGGTAATCGTTGAAACTAGACGGTGGAGCTGTGACGCACGGAAATCATTCATCCCGTACTCCGGACATTAGTGCTACGAAGTTCGGTTCTCCTGCGGTAATTAGTTTCCAACAAACAACGTGTTAAATATGGAAAGTTTAATTATAACCATTCGGTATTTCAACTTTGTACGTCTACTCATTCCTGGCTAAAAGGAGTCACAACAAATGGACGGACAGACACAGTCAGAAGACAAATGACAAAATTATTGCAAATCCACAATTTTCCCATTTCTTCTTTATTTGTACTGTGAAACCTTGCATCTTGCCTAGTATCTTGATCGTAGGCCAGCGGCAAGTATCCTATAGATTTTGATGAGTAAGTTTACGACTATCGGTATGTGTGGCATAAATGGTCGTTATTTACATTGCATTAGCTTAGAAGCTAACGTTGATCGCAACACCAAGGCTTTGTAGACATTGTATATGACATAAATTTCATCTACCCGCCCCTGAGAAAAAGGGGTCTTAACAGACGGATGGAGAAACAGACAAACGGATAACATATACAATTTTTTGTGATCATCATCATCAGTGTTCAGCCTAAAGGCAGGTTTTCACATGGTAGTTCTCCAGGCTGTCCGGTCTTCTGCCATCTTCTTCAGGTCTGCATAATTTCCTCTTCCCTTTATGTCGTCTATCACCTTGTATCTCCTTCTTCCTCTCAGTATTCTCCCACAGACCAATCCTTCCAAAGCATCTACTAGCAAGCACTCCCTTCTCAATGAATGTCCCTACCAGATCCTTTTCCTTTCTCTTAGAAGCTTTAGCAGACATCTTTCCTCACTAACCCTTTCCAATACTCTGTCATTACTCACTCTTTCCATCCAGCTTATTCTCTCCATTCTCCTCGACATCCTCATCTCAAATGCTTCTACCCTTTTCCCATCCTCTCGTCTCAGTGTCCGTGTTTCTGCCCCATATAGTGCCACACTCCAGACAAAACATTTGCCAAGCCTTTTCCTTAGTCCTTTATCTAATTTGCCACATAAGAGTCTCCTCTTTCTGTTGAATGCCTCCTTCGATATGGCAATTCGAGTTTTCACCTCCTGGTGACATCTAAAGTCTTCAGTTATTGTCCTTCCGAGATATTTAAATGCACTTACTTGGCTATTGGTAGATTGTCTTATTAGTATTGGACAGTCTGCGTCTTGCACTGACGACCATACTCTTTGTTTTTGCTGTGTTTATTTGCATCCCATATTCCACACAAGCTTCATTCAGATCTTTCAGCATGTTATTCACTGTCCGCTCACTTTCTGCCACTAATACCATGTCATCAGCAAATCTTATACATTCTGTTCTCTTTCCACCAATATATATAAACTTCTCCCAATAATTTCTTCAAGGTATACGTTAAACAACAGTGGGGAAAGGCAACAATCTTGTCTAACACGTCGTCCAATGCTCCTTCCTTCTGACATTTCATTTCCAGTCCTTATCCTTACTTTCTGGTGAAAATATAGATTCTGTATCAGTCGTCTCTTTCCAATCCAGTCCTTTCCTCTTAAAGATATCCATCAGCTTGTTCCACTGAACTCTGTGAAAAGCCTTTTCTAAATCTATAAAACAGCAAAGATTTCTCTACCCTTTTCCACATCTCTTTCCCCTATAGTTCTTAGCAGGCCAATAGCATCTTTTGTTCCTTTTCCTCTTCTAAATACGGATTGCTCCTCTGCAATCCCTCTGTCCAGCTTGCCACATAACCTTCTATTCGGCACTCTCAGCAAGATTTTAGCTGCATGAGAAATTAGACTGATGGTCCGGTGCTCTTCACATTTTTTAGTATTTCTCTTTTTCTCTATTGGTATCATAACTGTTGCAGCAAAGTCCCCAGGCCATTCCCCTTTGTCATATATCTCGTTACAGAGGTAGACTATTTCTTTTCTTGCCTTGTTTCACAGGCTCTTCAACAGTTCTGTTGGCAAATCATCTATTCCACATGCCTTCCTATTCTTCATCTCCTTCAGCGCCTTTTCTACTTCTGCTTCCAAGATGGTAAGTCCTTTCCATCTTCCGGCACATATTGCTCCTCTTCAACCTTAATTTCGCTTTGCATTTCATCCCCCTTATACAGACATTCAACATACTCTTGTCATCTGTTCAAAACCTCCTGTGGTTCTTCTGCTAGAGTACCATCCGCTCTTTCTATTTCCACGTTATTCCTCTTTCTTTTGCGTTCAAAAACTATCTCCCCTGCCAGTCTATACATTTCATACTTTCCGTCTCTCTCCATTTTCTCTATTTCGTCGCATTTCTGTTTCATCCATTTTTCTCTTGCTTCTTCAGTTTCTCTTCTTAATTCATTATTCAGTTTTCTATACCTCTTTTTGCCTTCTTCAGTTTCTACCCTTTTCCACTTTTTGTGATACAATTACAAATTAGCCCTTCTCGGTTGTTTCTTCACTTTTACTGTGAAATCTTCCTTCGTTTCAAACTGCTTGATTCTACGTCAACGGAAAGTTCCGTATATGTTTTGATGATTGAGTTAGTGAATATCAAAATATTTGAGATAAATGGCTATATGTACATATTGCCTTGACATTGAAGCTTCTGTTTTTTTACATCGCCAAATGACCGTTGACTTTAGTGCATGACATAAATTCTAGCTTGATACAGGAAAGGTATTCTCAGTTGCGAATATGAACCACCATCGACTGTATATTGGATTGATGACAACGAAAATTTGTGCACGAGACTCGAACGCGCATTTCCCGCTTTCCACCTTAACCGATTCGGCTATCCGAGCACGAATCACGGCAGCTCATAACTCCCACATGTCGTCATCGATGTGTCACAACCTGCACTTGTACATTACACATATTCCCGTGCAGGAAGGACATATGTATTGAGAGTTGAGAGCGTGGTACTGGTGAATAAATAAGAAATAATAGTATCGGCGTGAAATAGCAGTGCCTAAGTGAGGCAATACTGACTTACGACTTATCTTAGAAGAATGATTAATGAAAGAAAATCCTACGTTTCTAGCATTTGTAGACTTAGAAAAAGCTTTTGACAATGTTGACTGGAATACTGTCTTTCAAATTCTGAAGGTGGCAGAGGTAAAATACAGGGAGCGAATGGCTATTTACAATTCATAAAGAAACTAGATGGCAGTTATAAGAGTTGAGGAGCATGAAAGGGAAGCAGTGGTTGGGAAGGGAGTAAGACAGGGTTGCAGCCTCTCCCCGATGTTATTCAATCTGTATATTGAGCAAGCAGTAACGGAAACAAAAGAAAAATTCGGAGTAGGTATTAAAATCCAAGGAGAGGAAATAAAAACATTGAGGTTCGCCGATGACATTTTAATTCTGTCAGACACGGCAAAGGACTTGGAAGAGAAGTTGAACGGAATGGACAGTGTCTTCAAAGGAGGATATAAGATGAACACCAACAAAACCAAAACGAGGATAATGGAATGTAGTCGAATTGGGTGATGCTGAGGGATTTAGATTAGGAAATGAGAGACTTAAAGCAGTAAAGGAGTTTTGCTATTTGGGGAGCAAAGTAGCTAATGATGGTCAAAGTAGAGAGGCAGTGGCAAGGAAAGCGTTCCTGAAGAAGAGAAATTTGTTAACATCGAGTATAGATTTAAGTGTCAGGAACTCATTACTGAAACTATTTGTATGGAGTGTAGCCATTTATGGAAGTGAAACATGGACGATAAATAGTTTGGACAAGAAGAGAATAGAAGCTTTCGAAATGTGGTGTTACAGAAGAATGCTGAAGATTATATGGGTAGATCACATAACTGATGAGGAGGTATTGAATAGAATTAGGGAGGAGTTTGTGGCACAACTTGACAAGAAGAAGGGATCGGTTGGTAGGACATGTTCTGAGGCATCAAGGGATCACCAGTTTAGTATTGGAGGGCAGCGTGGAGGGTACAAATCCTGGAGAGAGACCAAGAGATGAATACACTAAGCAGATTCAGAAGGATGTAGGTTGTAGTAAGTACTGGGAGATGAAGAAGCCTGCACTGGATAGAGTAGCATGGAGAGCTGCATCAAACCAATCTCAGGACTGAAGACAACAACAACAACAACAACAACAGCAACAACAACCTTAAGTGATATAGTAGCGCATGCATGCCCGAAGGAACATTACGTCGTACTTGTTAATAACACAGATACTGGTATTTAAAATCAGCATGACGATCAACCAAGTCTTGAGAAGAAGAGTTTTTAAGAGTCGAACAGACAGACAGCAAAAAAGTGGTTTTGTAAGGCTCCCGTTTTTACCGATTGAGGTACGTAATACTAAAGGGAAAATAAAGTAGATACAGTTCTGTGATGCTTCCTATGAGAAATCGACTTTGTGTAGCACTGTCACGAGAAAACCAAAATAAGGTCGTCTCCGATTCTCGCTCTCGAGTTCATATGAGGCACACAGCGCGTGGCCGCTGGCTCGTGCTCCGCCCTTGGCCGACTGCACCTGCAGCGAGCGGCTGACGGCTCGGGCAGCCCCGCGTGTTTTCGCAGACGCTGAGCCGGCGTTTCCAGCAGCGGTCATTACCAGAGTGCGCCCGCCGCCACTGTTATGACAGCTCGCGCTTGTTTACGGCCGGCCGGTGCTCTGGTCAGCCTCTGACAGGCCGCCAAGTAACGAGCCGCACTTGTTACCAAATGACGTCACACAACCTGTCCGAAACTCGACCCTGGCGAGCGGGCTTTCAGGCGAACACTGGGGGGACCGGCTGACGCAGTCGCACCTGGAATGTAAGTGACGTCTCTGGCCCGCAGACGTCTGCAAAAGTGGTTCTATATTCTGAGAGACAAACGGGTCGTCCAAATATACACTTGCAGCTGCCTCCAGGGAAAGACCGTCAAGCAGCATTTCATATTGTGAAACTGATAAAGCCAAGAAAATTGGACTGCGGCTTATCGTTGCAACACGGTATTTTTCGAATCATAGAAACGTCAACTGGCGGCCGCTGTGGCCGAGCGGTTCCAGACGCTTCAGTGCGTAACCACACTGCTGCTACGGTCGCAGGTGCGAATCCTGCCTCGGCCATGGGTGTGTGTGATATCATTAGGTTAGTTACGTTTAAGTAGCTCCAAGTCTAGGGGACTGATGACCTCAGATGTTAAGTTTCATAGTTCTTAGAACCATTTTGAAATGTCAACTACAGACCTTGAGCCTTAACTCGCTATGTAGTGACAATACCGCTAGTGCTTATCAATTATAAATGTAGCTACTAAATAAAAGTGTGAGCTCATCGCACTGCATCCATGACGCGAAAGAAATATTATACAGGATGAGAACAAAGTCTTGCCCTGATTATAAAAATTTATAGCAGAATAACCATCTGACATAATAAGTTACATTTGATGACGAATGGTTCAAATGGCTCTGAGCACTATGAGACTCAACTTCTGTGGTCCTCAGTCTCCTAGAACATAGAACTACTTAAACCTAACTAACCTACGGACATCACACATATCCATGCCCGAGGCATGATTCGAACCTGCGACTGTAGCGGTGGCACAGTTCCGGACTGTAGCGCCTAGAACATCTCGGTCACCCCGGCCGGCCAACACTAATGCACTCTGGTGACATTTACACTTTTGACTGCCAATACCAACTCTAATCATTTACATAGGAGCCGATGGTTTGTAAGTATGTAGGTGTTCGATCTTAAGTTAACAACCTACCATGTATTCTGAGTGCTTCACTTTGTTTTAGAAGATTGTGAAAAAGCTATTGGCAGTCACCAAGAAAAATTGTTTAACATAAAAAGTCTTTGTTACGGAAATTGGTTTGTTCATTTAACAAATGTAGAGGGAGTCGCTTATTTTCATGTTGCTGAAAATTTCAAATTCGTCAGATGTTTCAAAACGAAAGAACGTAATGACACATAGGGTGATTCAGCCGCTCATACCCATAGGTTTTGTGCATAGCGCAATGCATTCAAATACCAAGCAAAGATGTTCATATTCTCTCGATCACTATGCACAAACTATTAGTCCCACAGAAAAAATTTGCGGGTCACTGTTGTAGGAAATTTCATTTACTTAAATTTTGTACTGAGATACATTATCGCTAGTTTTCAAATTATACAACAAAAACGTATGAAAGTGACCGTAAAACGTGTTCTTGCGATATAACTCGAAAACGGTGGCCTCCAGCAAAAATGTATCACGGTACAAAATTCAATTACATTAAATATTCTACGAAAAGGGCGTGTTTATTTTTTTCTGTACGACTAATAGTTTTCACACAGCAAGCAAGAGAATATGAACATTTTACTCGTCGTTTTTGAAGACGTTGCGGGTAGCATAAAACACATCAAAAGGGGCACCAGCACGCTTTGTATATCAAAGTATTGATTTCTGCGTCCTTTATCTCTGCGTTTCATTAATTTGCGTCTGTATGCCTAGTCTGTATATGAATATATGAGCTGACGATATTTTGTGAAATTTCGTGCAGTGTTCTCCCCACAACAGCCATTTTAGCTGAACGTTAGTTTCGAAGTGACATTAGCAGAAAGGTAGGATCGAGCTTATGAACTGTGGCAAGCAGAGTAGCCACTAGGCGTTGCGGGTTGCATGAAACCTGTTGGTAGGGGCAGCTGAATCACCCAGAAATCGCACTGTTGATTTACGCGCCATTTATCTCCGCACTCCATTGTATGCCTAGTCTATACGCGAATTCATGAGCTGACATTACTTTTTCAAATTTTGCGCAGCAGCTCTCCCTGCCACAACTGTTCAGGGGAAAGTCAGTTTCGAAGCGACATTAGCAGAAAAGTAGAAAGGAGCTTACGAACTGGGTCAAAGTAAAGCAGGCAGCAGAAGGGCCGAGTCGTATACTGGTGCGGCCATTTCGTGCAGCGATGCCGTCCCGCTGTTTGTTCACAAATGACACGCCACGCCACGCCGTGCCGTGCCGTTTGGCTCCTGTTGACGGGCGCTCTGCCGTGGGTCGCTAATGTGCGGCTATTTATCCGCGTCAGCATAAAGCGAGGCAGGCGGGCCAATGAAAGTCGCATCTGCGGTGACGGCCGCCTATTGTGCGCGCTGGTTTTGTCGCTGCCGGAGACACAGCCGGCCGCGCTGGCATTCAGGCGCAGACCGAGCGGCCAGCCGGAGGTACAAAAGGCGGCCACGTGCTGGCGCTCAAGACGCGCCTTCCATTAGCTCGGCCAATTACGCCCGCACCGGCGCAAATGGTCGATATAATGAGAAACGGACGGTTTCGCGCGCCGTCTGACACCTGACTCGCTTTTGTGGCTCGAGGAAATAAAAAAAAAGTCCTGATCCCTCGCTAGCTGTTACCAAATGACCAACCACACCCTTCATTGTATTTCCTCTCGCTTTCTTAACCCGATTAGTACAGGCCTCTTTTTTGGCATAGGAACGACCTTAACATAAACGAGCGTAAAATTGCAGTAGAATCTCGATTAACCTTCACTTTTGGCACCAGGGTGTGGTCGGAAGCCTAAGATAGTTGGGTAATGAGAGGACAATGAAATAAGTAATTTCAAGAACTCAAAACGATCCAGTAAATCAAAAATAAGTAAAAGTATTAAATTTTCAATAAAGAGGAAGCATAATAGACAAATTTAGACACTGAAAATCTATTTATGAAGTGTATAATGTGTTTCTGTTTCCATTTTTTAAATCTTAACTTAACGGCTCCATTACGTAACTTCCTCGCCCACACTGAGTCCATAGCTGTACAGATGGCTGTCGTTCCAATCATTTGAGGGCAGTCTCGAAAGCGTATACTGAGAGTGGCTGATCTTTCTTCCCTTTCTTCATTATGTGACTCCTCTTGCTCAACATTATACTGTCGAAACAGAAAAAAAAAGAAAAAAGAAAAGAAATAGAAGAACCGACGGTATGATCCATCTCCAAGTTCTTTGTTGGTAACTGCAACACCACCTTCTGCTAGCCATTCCTCTGTATCATCAGTCTGAATATCAGTCTGACGAGCTTGCAAATCCTGACTCATTATTTTCAGGAGTTCTTGGTCTTGGTTGAGGCTTGGACAACTCTTCTTCCACGATTTTTGTAGAGTGCTTTTCTGAAGTTCTTCCTATGTTTGAGCAGCTGTATACATGGCATTTATGTTGAGGCCATTCATTGCTTGAAGAAGATCACAAACTTCCGTTAGTGCTGACGGATGGTCGGGCACGTCGTCGGTAATGACCCGAGGAATCGGTTAATCGAACTTCTAGTGCATCGGCGTTATCATCTTCCTTTCAAGGATTAGGCTATTACCTGTTCCCAACTTATGAACAAAATCATTCCCATTTTTTCCTATGTCTTCCAACATCCCTTTCTTCCATTCGGTTTGTACTTCAGCATCTCCTTGCGAATTCTTATAAAGTGTTGAACCCAACTTTCACCACAGCTTTAAAGTTTTTCATTCATTGTGAAAGTATTTAATTCAGTTCTAACGTTTTTATTTCTAATTATATCTTTTCCTGTGCATATTTCTCCCAGTTTTTTCCATTGGGTAACATAGTAACTGCCATCACCTTATAGCAGAATTTTGTGACGGCGTCATTCTGTCTTTATGGCCAAACTAACGGTACCAGAGACAGCTTGGAATTTGTGTATTTTGTTTTCAATATCAGTGTCAAAATGAAAATTTATAGCACAGTTTAAATAAAGGATTTGAGACACTTGATCTGAAATTGAATTACCTAAACAATTTTTTGATCAGACTATATTTTGCTCGGAACGCCACTACTTTCGTTTTACCGTTAGGAAGTTTAACCCCAGTAGCTTACACCCCTGAAACTGTCACACGATCTGTACACCAGGGTCACAGTGACTTGCTAGATAAATTGTCTGAATAGAGAATATATTATAATGAAATTAGGCTCTCATGTAATAAAAACATTTTATTTCACCTCTGTGATGTATTATCTTCATTACTGTCTAAACATTCGGCAGACTGATTAGCTTCAGCATTGTCCATAATTGCTGCAGAAGCATCAGCTCCAGAATAACTTCTTTCATTAATGTCTCTTACGTCACTGTCACGTTTGAGTTCTTTTAACAATGTTTCCCGTATGGCATCTTCCGTCAGCAAAACGTCACTAATACGTGCCGTTTTCACGCAAATGTACTTCACGCTCAGCAACAGAGCAGCTACACAATGTATACTTCAGGGTCACAGTATCCTTCTATACAATATTTCTGCCAAATTAATCAAACAATAGTGTCTCACAACTTCGAACATCCGTCCTCTACAATGCTGAATTTACATTGGTGGTAGCGAACACTGCATGTGCGGTAGCGCATACATAGTAACAAACAAAAAAACTCCAGTGTCAGACTAGCCTGGTGTAAACTTCTAGGGTTAAATTTGTGTGTAAACTTCTAGATTTAAAGTTTTACATCTTCCACATTTCGTTCAATTGATCTACTGGTCTTTTTAGGTATTCTTCATTCTTTTAAATAATAACGATGTCATCTACAAAGAAACATACACTCCTGGAAATGGAAAAAAGAACACATTGACACCGGTGTGTCAGACCCATCATACTTGCTCCGGACACTGCGAGAGGGCTGTACAAGCAATGATCACAGGCACGGCACAGCGGACACACCAGGAACCGCGGTGTTGGCCGTCGAATGGCGCTAGCTGCGCAGCATTTGTGCACCGCCGCCGTCAGTGTCAGCCAGTTTGCCGTGGCATACGGACCTCCATCGCAGTCTTTAACACTGGTAGCACGCCGCGACAGCGTGGACGTGAACCGTATGTGCAGTTGACTGACTTTGAGCGAGGGCGTATAGTGGGCATGCGGGAGGCCGGGTGGACGTACCGCCGAATTGCTCAACACGTGGGGCGTGAGGTCTCCACAGTACATCGATGTTGTCGCCAGTGGTCGGCGGAAGGTGCACGTGCCCGTCGACCTGGGACCGGACCGCAGCGACGCACGGATGCACTCCAAGACCGTAGGATCCTACGCAGTGCCGTAGGGGACCGCACCGCCACTTCCCAGCAAATTAGGGACACTGTTGCTCCTGGGGTATCGGCGAGGACCATTCGCAACCGTCTCCATGAAGCTGGGCTACGGTCCTGCATACCGTTAGGCCGTCTTGCGCTCACGCCCCAACATCGTGCAGCCCAAATACAGTGGTGTCGCGATAGGCGTGAATGGAAGGACGAATGGAGACGTGTCGTCTTCAGCGATGAGAGTCGCTTCTGCCTTGGTGCCAACGATGGTCGTATGCGTGTTTGGCGCCGTGCAGGTGAGCGCCACAATCAGGACCGAATACGACCGAGGCACACAGGGCCAACGCCCGGCATCATGGTGTGGGGAGCGATCTCCTACACTGGCCGTACACCTCTGGTGATCGGCGAGGGGACACTGAATAGTGCACGGTACATCCAAACCGTCATCGAACCCATCGTTCTACCATTCCTAGACCGGCAAGGAAACTTGCTGTTCCAACAGGACAATGCACGTCCGCATGTATCCCGTGCCACCCAATGTGCTCTAGAAGGTGTAAGTCAACTACCCTGGCCAGCAAGATCTCCGGATCTGTCGCCCATTGAGCATGTTTGGGACTGGATGAAGCGTCGTCTCACGCGGTCTGCACGTCCAGCACGAACGCTGGTCCAATTGAGGAGCCAGGTGGAAATGGCATGGCAAGCCGTTCCACAGGACTACATCCAGCATCTCTACGATCGTCTCCATGGGAGAATAGCAGCCTGCATTGCTGCGAAAGGTGGATATACACTGTACTAGTGCCGACATTGTGCATGCTCTGTTGCCTGTGTCTATGTGCCTGTGGTTCTGTCAGTGTGATCATGTGATGTATCTGACCCCAGGAATGTGTCAATAAAGTTTCCCCTTCCTGGGACAATGAATTCACGGTGTTCTTATTTCAATTTCCAGGAGTGTATTTAAGAATTCATGATTCGCCGAACCTTGTGGCCGAACGGTTCTAGGCGCTTCAGTCCGGACCCGCGCTGCTGCTACGGTCATAGGTTCGTATCCTGCCTCGGGCATGGATGTTTGTGATGCCCTTAGATTGGTTAGGTTTCAATAGTTCTAAGTCACGGGGACTTATGACCTCAAATGTTAAGTCCCATAGTGCTTAGAGCCATATGAATTCCTGATTCTTTACCTTGAATTCCTTTGTTTACTTCAAGTTTTCACTGACCAAGTATGAATTTAATGTACGTATTCAAAAGGATACCAGACAGTCCACACCCTTGTCGTACACCTTTCTCAAAAGTTATTTCTTCTGATTGATTCCTGCGTGTGTTTATTGTAATGCGTGTATTTTTGTGAAGACTTTTCGCTACATCGTTAACAATTTCTTTTCATTAACTCCATTAAGTATTAAATGTATCCACGTTCTGTCACAGTCTTCCATAGGCTAACACAACTTCTACAGTCCAAAGCCTTTCGAAACTCGCTGAAGGCCGTCTGTGTTTCAGTATTAAATTCTCTTTCTTTTTCTATTGCCTTCTTAATTTCAAACAAGTTTTCTGTACATGAACGACCTGTTCTAAATCCCTTTGGTTCCTTTATTATTTAATATTATAGCAAATAAATATTTTACCAAATCATTTAACATTTGTTTTATGGAAGCGCATTAAAGAAACTGAAAGGGATGGTATCTGAAGCCAGGACAATATGCTTGCGTTAATGGGACTACCCTGCATTATTCAAGAGAAGAAGTAAATCTGGATAGTTTTTTAATTTAAATATGGCATTTAAGGCTCTATATTTTGCAAAACACAACTTTTCTTTTCTTATTTTTTCTTTAGTCACACTTATCGACTACTATGTGCCATTGTTTTCAGTGGGTCTACTTTTATTTCTGATACCAGTTATTTTAAAGAAGTGGCATCGTCCCCCTTAATGTCGCTTCTGTGCATTAAAACTTGTGATACCCTGTCGATAAACATAATATATAATTACAACACAGAAAGAAACACTCGAAGAATGTACAATATGACGGCAAACACGGCATGCTGTCAAGCAGAAAACGCG
Organism: Schistocerca gregaria; assembly: GCF_023897955.1. Lineage (NCBI taxonomy): Eukaryota > Metazoa > Arthropoda > Insecta > Orthoptera > Acrididae > Schistocerca > Schistocerca gregaria. The sequence continues at coordinate 347,981,863 of NC_064922.1, read as the reverse complement.
TAAAATGAGACCTACCTGCCCAAGTCCATATTTAAAACTAGTACTTTCCAGAAATAAAATGAGACCTCACATGGAAACACGTATCTGCCTAAACATCTTTGGATGAAGAAAAAAATAATTTAAAACAATGTGTTTTGCAGAAATTGGGACGTTTAAAATTCTTCTTGATTCAACAGCAGGAGATTACAACACCAGAAAAATATTTTGACGTCAGTCGTAAAGTTTTGAGTTCCTCTTGGGCATACGTCGGAAAGTCTACCATTAGCCACTTGTTTGGGGTATCTCTCAAGCTGGAATGAAACATTTCTTTCTGTTTCAACACTACTTTGTTTACATGTTATTTCCACTGTCGACAATGTATCTCGAGTCCATTAGCAGTTCTCTAAGTTTATTCACAATGAAATTTGCAGTCCATGATATTTATGTAATTGCAAGCTAGCCACTGACTGCTTGGTGTAAAATGAATTTTGCCCATCTTTTTCTCTCTGTTGCTTTCCTCACTGAGTACCACATAAGAAGAAACCTCCACCCCACTGCTGACAAATGTTATGCGTAGGTGTTTCCAAATTTTGGTTGTAGTTAAGGCTTACATATTTTTCTTGCATTTTGTTTGAAGTTTTTGTTGCATTCATACTGACTGAATAATAATACAAGTGTCATTCCGATACATGTTAGAGTTCGGGTACGTGGGTGTTTGAAGTAGTCGGGTGCTGCATTTCACTGGAGTAGTTAGTCTGCATTAGCACTGAAAGTTGAAGTGCTATTTGCTTTTGTTGATTACAAGGAAGATTTTTACAGAATTAATCAGGACAAGCGCTTGTAAACACTAGTATAAGATCACATGCTATAATAATCCTGAAAAATTTCCAATATGCGTCCGAAACTGCTAACCATAGTCATAATTGATGACAAATTTCCAAGTTGGAAACTAATTTGTGAGTTGGACAATCCTTTAACTTAATGTGTGATTAGGCAAGAAATTCGATCATGTTTCTTTCAGATGTACAATTCCAAAAGTTTCCTTAAGCAACTAAGAAAAAATTTAGGAAAAATCTAATTCAGAATTCCCACTGTTGTGTACATAGTTCCGCGTAGTCAACGCATACACAACTTTCCCACTAGAGCGCACCCCGCTAAGCACAACAGCGCAGGCACAGCGCTCGTCCGTCTCCGCTCTGTAATAGAGACGGGCCAAATTCTGCTTCCGCCGATCCACGAATTAATATGTAACACAGCCAATGAGATTGTTGCTAACGTAGAACCTTTTCTCCTCGCGGATCACACTCGCGCAGTGATAATTGAACCCGCGTGGTATTATAACGAGTGTCCAGACCTCCGATTATCCAGTCTGCATTTGTCTGCACCAGTCTGTACGATTTCTACATTGGTCTGTACCAGTCTATAGTCAAGTTTCACTCTGCGCCCAATAAGATTACCATATTCCTGTACATAGCCATGAAGATAAATGTATAGACACTTTTGTCAAGTATCAGAGATATATGTGAGAATAAGATTTTTGTATTTTTAGATCAAAATAAGTGTTCCCAATAAAGCTATTGGTGGAATCTTGTATTCAAATGGTTCAAATGGCTCTGAGCACTAAGGGACTTAACATCTCTGGTCATCAGTCCCCTATAACTTAGAACTACTTAAACCTAACCAACCTAAGGACATCACACAACACCCAGTCATCACGAGGCAGAGAAAATCCCTGACCTCGCCGGGAATCGAACCCGGGAACCCGGGCGTGGGACCGAGCGAGGTGGCGCAGTGGTTAGCACACTGGACTCGCATTCGGGAGGACGACGGTTCAATCCCGCGTCCGACCATCCTGATTTAGGTTTTCCGTGATTTCCCTAAATCGCTCCAGGCAAATGCCGGGATGGTTCCTTTAAAAGGGCACGGCCGACGTCCTTCCCCATCCGCCCCTAATCCGATGAGACCGATGACCTCGCTGTTTGGTCTCCTGCCCCAAAAACCAACCAACCAACCAACCAACCAACCAATACCAAAGGAACTTCACATTGTCAATTGTAAATAGCATCCAGAACCAAGTTAAGTAATTTTGATACTTATTATTTTAATAAATGTGTGTGAAAATTAATCACGTTCTGTTTAAAGTTGGTCACCGTCAATCTGCTACTCTAAGTGTGCAAGTGGCATTTCTGTCGACTGACCTAATGGCAGAAGATAAACACGCCACGATAAAACCACGAGACATATTGCTGACACTCGCCTACTTCGTTAGAGCGACAAGTCAAATAACATGATGGTGTGTGTACCGAAGGTCTTACAGTACGCACACCACACCCACTGGAATATGTAATCCGTCATCCTGTAGCTTAGGAGTACAGTAACCAATATCCACATCATTCTATTAGAAAAACAACAGCATCCAGTAGTCTGTGTAGTTCTACGTGGCTGCTTTCCATTGTTTAAAGTTTCTGAGTGGCAGTTGATGATGGAGTTCAAATGGGTGGTTCAAATGGCTCTGAGCACTATGGGACTCAACTGCTGTGGTCATCAGTCTCCTACAACTTAGAACTACTTAAACCTATCTAACCTAAGGACGTCACACACATCCATGCCCGAGGCAGGATTCGAACCTGCGATCGTAGCAGTCGCACGGTTCCGGACTGCGCGCCTAGAACCGCGAGACCACCGCGGCCGGCGATGATGGAGTATTCGCCAGTTACACGAGCTGCTGAATGTGTACTTAAGGTGTGATGTTCATTCGGTATGTGCTGCTGGACAATTGTTTGTAACTGTACGTTTTGTTGCCTGTAAGACAATGTGATATCCTCTCGACTGTGCACCATTTTCCCTCAGTGCTACTCTCAGTAATCACCAGAACAACCCATGTCCTACCTTTTCAGCTCAAAGGCTAGGTCCTGTCCACTGGCCAACGCGATCGCCGCATCTCACTTCATGGCTATTTTCCTACGGCAGTACATGAAGTTGTTCTATGAAATCCGAGTAGAAACTCGAGAGAAATTTGTTAGCTGACTGGTATCTGTGTGTCTCATAGGTAAATTTGAGAGAGAGTGTGAAAAAATACCGTTGTAATGCGTACATGCGACTGGCAATTATTGCTTTGAACAGCTGCTAGTTGCTCAAGTTATGGAATTAAGGCAGAAGGTTTCTAAATAAATTTCTTATGTCATAGACAGTCGCCTGTAAAATTTTTCGACCCTATGGGTTTCGATATTTGAATAGCAAAATATCTGACAATGGCCGAATTACAGATGATAAAAAGTGTAAATTGACAATAGCAACAACAATATTTCTAGAAAAGTGTAATTTGTTAACATGAAATGTCAGTTGTCGCTCGGGATTACCCGAGCGGTCTTAGGCGCTGTAGTCACGGACTGTGCGCCTGGTCCCGTCGGAGGTTCGAGTCCTTGTGTGTGTTTGTCCTTAGGATAATTTAGGTTAAGTAGTGTGTAAGCTTACGGACTAATGACCTTAGCAGTTAAGTCCCATAATATTTCACACACATTTGAACGATGTTTTGAATATTAGTTTATATTTTAGTATATGTTTTCTGAAAGTACTTGTTCTATGGTTGTAAAACGTGGACGACGGACAATTCAGAAAGTAACAGAACGGAACCTTTTGAAAGGTTGTGCTACGGTTGAACGCTGAAGATTCAACTGGTAGATCGGATAATTGATGCAGTTGTACTGGGTGGGAGAGGAAACATTTAAAGGCTCATCTTTGTTGGAAAGAAGGAATTAGTTAATAGGACAGATCATGAGGGATCAAGGAATCGTCAGTTTAGTTACTAAGAGCAGTGAGGAGAGAAGGGTATTTGTAGATCAAGGCTTGATTACTTTTAGTTTCCCTTTTTCCTAATATTAACGGAGGAACATACGTTTCGAACTCATTGCTACTGCCATAAGGCAAATTCAACTTATTTTCGATCGAATTATGCCTGTTATTCCAGAGGAAAGATTTGTACGATTTCTTGAAGTCGATTACGAAAAAATTACAGACCATTCGCGTTTTCATTACGTTTCAGAGTGTCTTAGAGGCCATATAGCAGCCACACAGCAGTACGTCGGCACATTTTAAAAGACTCTGCATAATCCTATTAGAGATGTTAAGTGCCGGTGTGTAGCTAGATATGGCCATGCCGTAAAGCTCAAGTGCAGACTTCCTACACCAGCGGTCAATATTTCAGACAGTATTTTAGGTGGCGCACAGACTGTCGGATGCATGTAGCCCCGCGCTGCCAGTGCTGGGAACTGCCGACAACAAAAACTTGATGTTTTCATTTTACGTTCTCCCACTCGCCGTAAATTCTTCTTAATTTCAGTCATAAAGACCGGCGTCGGCCTGGGAATATGGTTTATTTACTCTGCCCAGAAAACCCGTTTTTATTCCTCTCGCGTCCAACGTACGGTTCCTTTATGGACTGTGGCAGCACCAGTTTCTGCGAGGTATGTCTTTGGAGTGCTGTTTCATTCACGTCATTTAGTATCCCGCGCGCTTATCATTTTGTATTCAATGGCGCGCACTTTTTATCTTCTCGAAATGTACTGTGCCTTTCGGAAAAGGAAATTCTGTGTAACTTGTTTCAAAAACATTTTTATACTGCCAAGAGTTTCATACACAACCATATAGGTGAAAAGGACAGATAAAATAACACAAATGGAGAAGGCTAGGTCGTAATTATGCTGAAACATCCATCCAAATAACAAGATAGAGTGATTTAGGGAAGCAAAATAAAGAACGACGAAATGTGGTTTCAGTCAGTTATTAGTCCTATGCAGCATTTTCAGCTCAGTGTGTTGCACCTAAAAACTCTAATTCACCCTCTACTTTACCTGGTTTTAAGAGATAAGATCGTTGATCTGAGTGAAGTATAGTTTTTTACAACATTCAACGGTATTACGGTCTAATACCTGCAAAGTGAATGCAAGCATAACACACTGGAGTTTATTCACTTTAATGGTTCGCAGTTCTGCCTAGCTTGATGCACGCAATGCCTGGCGAACAACCTACCTTTATACTCGTAGGATAAAAAAAATACGTTAATTATATGATGGCGCGAAATTTTCCTCCGAGTCCTAGAGGTAACTGGTGGCTATCCTAATAATTGGAGGCAAGAATTTTCTATGGGAACGGTAACTGATGTATATGGGAGAAACATCTGGATCTTGGGGTATATGAACGAGAATCTGACAAGGATTTTAGTCAGACAAGAATTAGAAAATATGGAACCTGCATTTTATATGGAGCAAGTGTGTTAGGTAATAACTGCAAGGTGGACATATCTTAGAAGGTACCTCATTGTCTTTGAGAAGGGGTGATTAAAATTCCGTTTGGAAAGGTTGTAAAGCATTTGAACAGAATACGATTTTGCTTGAATGTGTTGACAAACGTGTGTCATTATGGGAGCGTTCTCAAGCATGTGGAATACAATGAGATGTTCATGGGAGACGTAGGACAGGAGAAGGTGTACGAGGTATTTTAGGGTGTGTGAGGAATTTATAACCACCCGTCATCCCTGTTACAGTGCTCCTTCATTAACGTTATATATACCATTAGTTTAGATGCGCTGGTTATTTTGAAGTGTTCTGTCTATATATCAGGCGCTTGCTAAAGCCCGACTAAACTAATTGTTATTTAACACTTTCACACGTTGGAGCTGGTTTCTTACAATCAGAACAAGTTCGAATCCTGTTAAGTAGTGTCCATTTTTCTTAATTTCTAAATCTAATCAATAGACTTCAAGCAGTTGATTGGTTTAAGTGTATTTTTTTATTTCTAGTACTTTGAAACGTCATTTTCATCATTGTACTGACTTTTTTATTTGTTCTTGTTTTCTTGCTATCATTACTTTTTTATTTGTAATCCGTCAATGTCGCCTGTAATCTACAACCAAGTGCCAAAGAGGACTCTCATCGATTGGTAAAGTGTCAGTTTGTGTAGACAGTGTGAGGATAGTTCCAGGTAAGCAATGATAGGGGGACATTACAGTTTGATTTTAGCGGTGACACTGAATTTTTCCTGTCTCGAGTCTGCTCGTAAAGATTGTCTTTAATCGCAGTGAACAACGCGATAGGGATTTTAGTTCTGCCGCACATTTTTTATTGGTTGCATTGCTCATCATGAGATCGTGGTTAAGCTATGACATATGTCTAAATTCTTGTCTACAAAACGTGTCGTTTGTCGCAGTTCAGTCATTGTCACTTAATATCAGTTGTCGACGGAGCATCTGGCATTTCCGTCATACCACGCGGTTGGCGCTTCCAACATAACTCCGCGTTACACATTAACATCATTTATGAAGAGATCGTCTGTGTTTGTGTCAGCTGTAACAGAGCGGTAGCCGGCAGTCGATGTGGCAGCACTGTAGTGGCAAGTGACAAACGCCAACTGTCAAGTAATTTTAATCGGACTATTCAGTCACTGTTCGTTCATTGTCCGTAATACAACTTCACAACATCACACATTGTAGTTTTTGGGAAGTGACACGATATAAAAACATGAACATACATAATTTTGTAATTGTTTTGTATTATCTACCGTGAGTCGTTAGCTTCTCTGTACTGCCGACTGGTCAGGCTATTTTCTGATGTATGCTTGCTGTTTCCGTGAAGCCAAATTTTTCCATGCTAAATTATCTCTGTCAGCGAATGGCTGCAGTCCTACATAGTATGCAGCAGATCCTCATATAAAGTCAATTTTTAACTAATTACTTTCTTCACTGACTTCAAAAACAAAGTTGAAATAACCTCTTCAAAATAAATAAGTAGTTATTTGCTGATGAGCAGGTGCTGCTTCTAAGTTAGCCTCAACTGTCTTCATAGTCCTGAACGCCGGGTAGTAGCGCCATCTGCGCTGGAGTCTAACAAGAGCCATAGCCGAGATCAGTTGGAATCTTAAATTCTCCTTGAGTACATTCAAGCGATTAAATTTAAAGAAGACTGCTTGCGTAATCACCTCATCTGCAAGTATAATTATGTTCACATTAAAGCCAGACCAGTGGCGGCATGGATTTAAAAAGTTACGGCGATTAAACTGTGTAACGAAGACATGACGGGATTTGTTCAAAACGAAATCGCTGTTAAATAAGGGAATGTTACAAACAGGACCGACTGTTAGAAAGTTAAAAAATTTGTGTGTCTGGACGCCATTACACAGATAACGGCATTGCGGAACATAATGCTTCCGTTTTCTCCATGTGCAGAATATAGATTTCCATGACGGTCGCTTTTCAAATATGTTAAACGACATAAATAGTATCTCTCAAAGGAAATAAGGTGCACGCCTGACAACTGTTATTGTATTTTCCCCCCACACATAAGATTCACAGTGCTTATGACGAGAAAAAATGATATCTATCTATAGTGAAACAGCACAGGAATGCAGTGATCGTCTGTGCACAAGCTTTATTATCGATGTGTCTTGGTAGTAGTTACCTCTCTAGGGCAATGTTTCTAATGTGTAGTGTACCGCTCTCCTCGAGCAACTGTATGTTTCACACCTAGGCAGCTCCACCCACCAAGGTCTTATACTGAGAAATCTTAACTGTGTAGGCCATCACCTGGTGCAACCAATGGCTTCCCAAGATAAAGCCATCCATAATCCAGGCAATAATCAGTGGACAAACCGTCAACAGCTTCCGTATCCATGATGTTCCCTACCCATTAATGACCTGTCCAATAAAGTAAGAGACCTCAGATTAACCATCGTCTGTAAATTAACATAGAACCCCACCTACTAGACATACAATAGAAAATCCGCATTAGGATAAAATTGCTATGCAGCCGAACATGGGATATTCCTTCATCCTCCCCTCCCCACTCACACCACCACCACCACCACCACCACCACAACAACAAAAAGCACTGATCTCTCCAACCTCTGTTATGCGAAAGCAGCCAAAATACCAAAGTCGCATCTCTTTCCAGAAGTGTTATTCTGCCTATCTGGATTCTTTTATCCTGGCCTACATGAATGATTCACCAGCACATTTATTTCCCCCCTTTCTGCACACACACACACACACACACACACACACACACACACACACACAAAACTTCGACGACATTGTTTCCTGTTTACTCTATCCATAACCTCTCCACGCGCAATTTAACAGACTGACACTGGCCGACAGCAAAATCCGTCCTGTTTACTCTTCCTGTCAGATGTAACCCACTCCACATCCTTCTCCACACTATACGGCTCTTTCTTTCCTTTCCATCGTCTCATATTGTTTTCTCCTCATAACATTGGTCTGCCTATCAGTTAAAGCTGTCTCAAATCTCCTGTTCACATACTACCACCAATCCATTTTGCTCGTCGCCAAGTGTCTACCCTCACGCACGAGACCTACCCCATCTACCCCAGTTGTCGCTTCCCAGTACAGATCTTTCCTGATTTAATGCAGTGAAGTTATCCTTCAGTTCCATCTGTATTTTATTTTAATGACAATGTTTTTTATACCATAAACCTGTAATCACCAGATTGCTCATTTTGGAGCGTATGTAATAATCTCCATTTCTCAAAACTTTAAAAGTACGTGGATTAGTATAAACGCTATTCGCTGTAGAGCGGCGTCTTTTAATTTAACCCGTGATGGACTAGTGAATGAATGAACAGCAAATAAAGGGTTTTGTCGATTTCTAATGCTTTTAGCCATATAGCATTCCTCTTTCCAGTTATCTACCCACATCAGTTCTATCCTCTTCCCTATCAATCCTCCTCATGTCCATGGCCTTACATCCCACGTGTCTGTATATTTCAATCCCCCACACAGCATTTATCCGATAAAACCAACTCTCTGCTCTGTTGGCTAAATCAACTAACAACATCAGAGCCACATAAGGTTTTCTTGTCCTTTTGCCTTTTCCCATCTCTGTACAAAGTCAGCATTGTTTTACATTGGTTTTGACAGTGGCAGTGGCGCTTGGTGACCAGTTGCCCTTCCAGACGCACCACAACCCCTTCGCATGCCCTGTGGGAAAGATTGTGTCTTAACCCCACTGTCTGTGTCTAATGTGGATCTGGCTCAATCGTGATAACGTCTTCTAAATTTCAACGTAACAACATCACACGCAGAAGATGAAGGGATAAGGTAAAGAATATGAGGATATAGAACGGGCAACTGAATACGTAAGGAAGATGAAAATTTCTAAGAAACATTCAACAGCTTAGATAACATAAAACATTTCTTTATTCAAGACAACAGGTATCGACAGACCTTGCTGTCATTTTCAGGTTTGTAGCAAAGTGCATATACATTTAATGTGTCTCAAAACGCAAGTTAAGAAGTAATATTTGAGATAAAATTTTAGCTTGGCATTACAAAAAGCGTAAGTGGAATTATACATCTACATATCTTAAAACCTTTCTGTTGTGAATCGTGTTTAATTTAAGTTGAACATCATGCAAAGTTGTCAAGTGGATAAAAAGCACATTGCAAAAAGTTTCTCATAACTAATAGGCTTTCCTTCGCAGGTTCTTGTAACATTATCATAGCAGCACATCTGTTTACATAAACTTGACATACTCTAAACAGCGAAATCCACTGTAATGGCATATAATGTAAAACTGGTAGATAGTATCGCAAAGATAATATTTCTATAGTGTGTTACTGCCACTAGAGAGCTCCTACATCGGAACCATGTAACAGACCGTAAATAATAATACTTTAGTAAGGGGCCTTTAAAAATAGTAACGATCACAAAACAGTAGTTACAAGTGAAACAGCTTTTTAATCCTCATAATCGCCTTTACACATTATTGTTACTGTATGGATCATAGGAAGATTAAGATATTTACTTTGGACTTGTTTCTTTCCTTGTGTTGTAGCGTGTACGTACCTCAAACGCGACAGGCGTACAAGGGCACAGGTCTGTTGCAGTAGTGGGGAGGGTGGGGGGGAAGGATTGGGGGCATGTACTCCGGACAACGACAAAGCAAAACTCGAAGTGTGCAGGTTCACAAGAGGCCACCAAACTAAGAGGTATGTACACTGGTGTCCAAAAAGTAAGCAACAAACCGCTTCTTCCACGTCCTGTGTTTAATTCATAATATAATCATGCAAACAGTGCACAGAAGTCCGTACGATCATGTACTGCAAGGATGATGGCATTTCGGTCGACGGAAACCCACTCCATCGATGACATCGGGTCATATATCAAACATCCACAATAACTATGTACACAGTCACAGACGGTGCAGTGTGGCACAGCAAAGACGCCTACTAGACTCTTTGCGGTGGGGGAATGGAAGCGAGACACTCGCAAACCGATGTGGCCCGGTGGTTTAACGTGAATCGTTCTGTTCTTTCTCGGCTGTGTGCAGGAGACCACGATAGGTCCGACCCATGTGTGATACCAGAAAGGGAGGACTGTTATTTGGTTATAAAGGCACGACGATACGGCCTTAGTGTAGCGTAGCAACAGGCATCGAAACTCGAGAATCCACTTGACGTGTTGTATCGACATTTCAATACTATTTTGAGGCAAAATAAACGCAACCTTGCACAATTTCTTTTGAATACCATGAGCGTACAATTTCTATTTTCATGACCATACAAATACTTGTTCTTTTTTTTAATATATCAAACTGCTAGTATCGCCTGGGGTCGAAATTCTATTAGGTTGTGTTTGTTAAGTAACTCAACTCAGTTTTTGATATATTTAATTCGTTTGCCAATTCTTAATTCTTACTTAAACCCTAAGCACATTTTTGGTTCTTACCTGATAGCTTTGAGGAAAAGACTAAGAAAAAATTGTTTCTGAAATTTTAGCCTCAGAACTGAGCATAGCAAATTCTGCATTGAAGCTACGATTATTATCAAAAAAATTATTTAATTCCTATTTAACTGTGTGATTATTTGAAGCGCCTCCTTGATACAGTGCGTTGAAAGTTAAATTTTGTGTTAACGGTGTAAATTAACTTCCCCATTAATGTCATTGTATCACTTAAAGGATGGCGTCCTCTTGGGTAAAATATTCCGGAGGTAAAATAGTCCCCCATTTGGATCTCCGGGCGGGAACTACTCAGGAGTACGTTGTTATCAGGAGAATGGTCGAAGTAGATACGATATAAAATGTAGACTGGCAATGGGAAGGAAAGCGTTTCCGAAGAAGAAAAATTTGTTAACATCGAGTATAGATTTAAATGTCAGGAAGTCGTTTCTGAAAGTATTTGTATGGAGTGTAGCCATGTATGGAAGTGAAACTTGGACGACAAATAGCTTAGACAAGAAGAGAGTAGAAGCTTTTGAAATGTGGTGCTACAGAAGAATGCTGTAGATTAGATGGGTTGATCACATAACTAATGAGGAGGTATTAAATAGAATTGGGGAGAAGAGTAGCTTGTGGCACAACTTGACCAGAAGGATCGGTTGGTAGGACATGTTCTGAGACATCGAGGGATCACCAATTTAGTATTGGAAGGCAGCGTGGAGGGTAAAAATCGTAGAGAGAGACCAAGAGATGAATACACTAAGCAGATTCAGAAGGATGTAGTCTGCAGTATGTACTGGGAGATGAAGAAGCTTGCACAGGATAGAGTAGCATGGAGAGCTGCATCAAACCAGTCTCAGGACTGAAGACCACAACAACAACATCACTTAAAGAAGCTCTGACACCAAATTGAATCTGCACTATAAGTTCGTGAAAACGCAGTTATTATGTTCAAAATTATTTAGAATTATGAGCACTGTCCATTTAAATATATCTTTGAAAAGAACAGAAGAATTATCATGACCATTGTCCGCGTATGTCCTGTCTGTCTAGCTCTCCCTCTTTTAGACTGACCCGTCAGTATTCTTCTTCGGGGCGTAGCCTGAAAGAAGTATACTTCTGTATAATAATGGGAGTCGTAGCTATTTAAAATGTAGAAATTGAAAATTAGGGTTTTACTTCAGATTTTGTGGTAACGGCGGCAAAGGAACATAAAGTTAGTTCGTTTATTCTTAGACAAAAGTAAGCTATCGACACCTGTGAAATTTAGTGTCAGTGCTGATGTTCCCAAGTATGTCTATACCTGCCATTTTAGTAAGGGTACTGAAGCCCTTTAGCATTCCAGTACTTTTATCATTTGTATCCGTTATGAATTTTATCAAGCAGTTGCTATTAATTCAGGTGTAGAGAAGCTTTTGTTATACAGGCGAAGGGGCGTTCTACTACCGCTACGTTTCGTCGTAATTCGAGATGTATGTGTGCAATGCAACGATTAACGACCGGTACTGCTATACTGCATCTGCTTGTGACATTACTTATCCACGTACCCCGTAGGTTCAGCCTTGAATAACCATGGTACACAACCTTTTTTTTTATACATACGATGGTCGTTCAATAAGCATTTTCCTGAAGGCATACTGGCTTTAGTCAGGATTCTAATACTCCAAATTATTACCCACTGTTTTGGCAACAAAGCCTTGTTTTTCACCATAATCTGCGTTCAATGTGACGGTCTTAATGTACCTCACTGGTAGGGACTGTGTGTCCACATAACAACACTCTACTGGTCGACGCGGGGGCCAGCGTCTTGCTGCGCCGAAAACCTACCCTTTATACACGTCCTGCTTCCGCGGAGTTAGTCTTTTGTTGGGACAAACAGGTGGAAGGAGGAAGGTGCGAAATTCGCGCTGTAGGATGGAGGAGGAAGACCAGTCCAATGAAGTTTTTTGAGCTCATCCTGGGTGCGCAGACTTATGCGAGACTTCGCGTTGTCGTGGACAAGGAGAAGATCGTTTGCACTTGTGTGGCGAAGAACACGCTGGTATCATATGACCACGGCAGATCGAAAAAGTTTGTGCGATCTTGTTGCGATGACGACAGTCACCTCTCCCAACGACTAACTGTGCTTCAGTTCACTGCCAGGTCTCCGTAAACTTCCTGCAAGCTCCTATGAATATCCACGATGCTCTGATTTTTCGCCAGAAGGAACTCAGTGACACCTCTCTGCTTGGAACCCACTCCCATTATAGATGACAATTTGAGGGCTGCGTATAGAGCCGCCACCTACCGCAACTTCATGGAACTGTATAAAGTTGGAATATTCCAGCATGTTCGACAGCAAATTCTGCATTTTTTTCAACCACAATCGCCTGAGAAAAAAAAGGTATTGCATTACTTATTGAACGCCCCTCGTATATGATGCCCTGTTTATGAGGAATCCTCGACGGAACAATAACTGGGTATAGCGTTGGACTAAATTTACTTACGTCATGAGCTGGAGTGAGCATATTTAATTTAGTCTGCCGGCCGCTGTGGCTGAGCGGTTCTAGCCACTTCAGTCCGGAACAGCGCTGCTGCTACGGAGCCAGGTTCGAATTCTGCCTCGGGCATGGGTGTGTGAGATGTCTGTAGTTTAAGTAGTACTAAGTCTAGGAGACTGGTGATCTGAACCATTTAATTTAGTCTAGCGCATTATTTCTTTGATCCCCCTCATCCCCTGGTTGCTCCTTCCCTCTCCAACTCTCTCCCTCTACCGTCGCTTCACGATTGTTTTCGCCTCACCCTTCACCTCTACACCCTTCACCTCATTTCCCAGGGTGGCTTCTGTCAACTCTTCCTCCTGCATGATGCCCTGTCTCCCTCCATTTGTCCCTCCTATCAGCTCTGATCCTCACCCCACCTCCTTTTCCCAGTCTCCCTCTTCCCCCCCCCCCCCTCCCATCCTGTTTTTGACCGCCTACCCTCTCTCTGCCTCCCTTCTCTTCGCCGAGTATCTTTGGCGCTCCCCTCCACTGCCTTTGCCACTCATTCTCGCATCTGCTCACCCCCCCCCCCCTCTTTTCTATGTCCCCTCCTTCCATCAGCTCGCCCTTTTTTCTATGTCCCCTCCTCCTCCCCCCCTTCATCGGGCTGGGTCCTCTGTCACGTCACCCCCCCCCCCCCCATTTGCCGCCATGTCACCTGTATAGTGCTGTTTTAAAATAGTGTTTAATGTTGTGTGTCCCCTGTCAGCGTTGCAAACAGCCACCATACTGTTGCTAAGTGTTTTTTATCTTGTGCTAACTGAAACCAGACTTGTCTTTTTTTTTAATTGTGCCTGTCTACTCATTGTGTGTCTTCATGCTCATCGTCACCACAGTCTTTTTGTATTTTAAATTACTCAACTTTCCGCCATTTTACAGTTTCTTTTATAATGTCACCATTTTATGGCCTTTTTCTTGTTTGCTTATATTCTCATTAAGTTTCTTAACTTTTCTGTAGGCTGTAGGGCAGTATATTACGCTGCTGCCAGCCCGTTCCCCTCTGATTCAAGTGGTTCAAATAGCTATGAGCACTATGGGACTTAGCATCTGAGGTCATCAGTCCCCTAGCACATAGAACTACTTAAACCTAACTAACCTAAAGACAACACACACATCCATGCCCGAGGCAGTATTCGAACCTGCACTGTAGCGGTCGCGCGGTTCCACACTGAAGCGCCTAGAACCGCTCAGCCACAACGGCTGGACATCTCTGGTGGACTGGGGAGGGGGGAGGGGGGGGGGAATCGAAATGCAATAAAGAAAAAAGTATTTCTTGGAATGATTATCACTGTAGCGACTGTCTACATGAAAAAATAGAAATGATGAAAGCTCATGTAAGATAATACGAACCCGATTTGGTGAAAAAGAGATATATACCAGGTGATCAAAAAGTCAGTATACATTTGAAAACTGAATAAATCACGGAAAAATGTAGATAGAGAGGTACAAATTGACACACATGCTTGGGTTGACATTTGGTTTTATTAGAACCAAAAATATACCAACATTCAAAAAATGTCTGACAGATGGCGCTTTATCTGATCAGAATAGGAATAATTACCATAACAAAGTAAGACAAAGCAAAGATGATGTTCTTTACAGGAAATGCTCAATATGTCCACCATCATTCCTCAACAATAGCTGTAGTCGAGGAATAATGTTGTGACCAGCACTGTAAAGCATGTCCAGAGTTATGGTGAGGTTTTGGCGTCGAATGTTGTCTTTCAGCATCCCTAGAGATGTCGGTCGATCACAACACACTTGCGATTTCAGGTAACCCCAAAGCCAATAATCGCACGGACTGAGGTCTGCGGACCTGGGAGGCCAAGCATGACGAAAGTGGTCGCTGAGCACACGATCATCACCAAACGACATGCGCAAGAGATCTTTCACGCGTGTGGCTGTATGGGGTGGAGCGCCATCCTGTATGAACATCGTAAGTCCCAGCAGGTGTTTATCAGCCAGGCTGGGGTTGATGCGATTCTGTAACATATCGGCGTACCTCTCACCCGTCACGGTAGCAGTTTTGCTGTCCAGCGCCATCTGTCGGACATTTTGTGAACATTGTTTTTTATTTATTCTAATAAACCCCCATGTCATTCCAAGCATCTGTGTCAATTTTTACCTCTCTATCTACATTATTCCGTGGTTTATTAAATTTTCAAATTTATACTGACTTTTTGATCATCCGGTATTTCAGCACACCCAGAAGTTTATTTCTCTATACATTCCTTTGCAGCGAACGACTGACACAGAAAGTTACCGAAGTTTTGCAGACAGTGATTACTAGCGGTGCCGTGAATGTCTGAAAGTAAACAAAATTAACGGAAAATCGAACCGTAATATAAGCCATAAAAAAGTTTGGACAAATTGTGTGCGTGCCTGCGTGTGTGGGTGTGTCCCCTTTGAGAAACAGAACCTGACACTGCCCTGCGCTTCCATCTCGTCCTCCTATCCCCCATCCCCCACCCCCTTTCTCCCGAACAGGAAACTTCTTCCCCTGCCCTGCCACATAATGGCACACAAGCGACGAAAGGAGAGAGAATGTGGAGAGAGCGAGAGAGATAGAAAAAGAGAGAGAGAGAGAGAGAGAGAGAGAGAGAGAGAATATGTGCGGACGGCGAGCGCAGAGCGACCCGGATGCGGAGGGAACTGGAGTGTACGTTTCGGCTTTAACGGCCCGCCGACATCGAGTTGCTTATAGCCACAGTTATTTCTGTTCATAGAGCAAAAGTCCCTGTAGCTCTTATAAAGGAGTGCAATGGGCGGTGCTGGGCAGGCGGAGCAGTGCTGACAATTTCAAACCCGCACGTCCGACCGGCGCCCTGGGTCGATCTGGCAATGCGTTCGCCACATGCGTGTCGGTCAGATAGCAGACCGCCGGCGCTGTTACCTGACCTGTAACTCCTGCTGATAACTAATTTAGACGGCGGCGAGGGGAGCCGGGGCTCGCGAATTTCACGCATGGCGAGCCGAGCTGTGAGAAACAGAAACAAGTCACGAGAGGCGTATCGCGGAATGCAGCAGTCAGCTTAACGGGGCGCTAACCTTCGCACGCACCTGGCTGTTAGACGAGTTGTCTGATCCACGCCTTGAGAAGTTTTACATATGACAAATGCTACTGTACTGTTTCGAATAACCTTCGGGAATGCGGTCGGGTAAATTCGTCAGAAACCACAAATATTTCGACACATACCTGAAAGTATTTGTATGGAGTGTAGCCATGTATGGAAGTGAAACATGGACGATAAATAGTTTGGACAAGAAGAGAATAGAAGCTTTCGAAATGTGGTGCTACAGAAGAATGCTGAAGATAAGATGGGTAGACACATAACTAATGAGGAGGTATTGAATAGAATTGGGGAGAAGAAAAGTTTGTGGCACAACTTGACAAGAAGGAGGGACCGGTTGGTAGGACATGTTCTGAGGCATCAAGGGATCACAAATTTAGCACTGGAGGGCAGCGTGGAGGGTAAAAATCGTACAGGGAGACCAAGTACTGGGAGATGAAGAAGCTTGCACAGGATAGGGTAGCATGGAGAGCTGCATCAAACCAGTCTCAGGACTGAAGACCACAACAACAACAACAACAACAACTTTCCTGCAGTTTTCAATGCCTGATCTGAATACTATAATTTTTTGTTTTTACTTCATTCCTTATGGACCATGAAAGGGGGCACATGAGGGAGACAGACCTTCACTCGAAGAGGTACAACATACAACTCTTCAGCCTTACTTCTACATCTACGTGATTGTCCTGCTATTCACAATATAGTGCCTTGAAGAGGGTTCAATGAACCACCTTTAAGCTCTCTCTGCCGGCCGGTGTGGCCGAGAGGTTCTAGGCGCTTCAGTGTGAAACTACGCGACTGCTACGGTCGCAGGTTCGAATCCTCCCTATGGCATGACTGTGTGTGGAGTCCTTACGTTAGTTAGATTTAAGTATTTCTAAGTTCTAGGGAAGTGATGACCTCAGATGTCAAGTCCCATAGTTCTCAGAGCCATTTGAACCATAAGCTGTCTCTCTACCGTTCCACCCTCGAACGGCACGCGGGAAAAACAAGCACTTACATTTTTCTGTGTGAGCCGTGATTTCTCTTATTTTCTCTTATTTCTCTCCCTATGTAGGTGGTTGCCGACATGATGTCTTCGCAATCTGAGGAGAAAACTGGTGATTGAAATTTCATGAAACGTTCCCGTCGCAACGAAAAACGCCTTTGTTTGAATGATTGACACTCCAATTCCCGTATAATGTCTGTGACACTATCTCCCCTATTTCGCGATAATACAAAACTAGCTGCCCTTCTTTGTTCTTTTTCGATGTCATCCGCCAGTCCGATGTGATGCGGATCCCACACCCCGCAGCAGTACTCCAGAACAGGCTGGACAAGTGGGGTGTAAGCAGTCTCTTTAGTAGGCCTGTTGCACCTTCTAAGTGTTCTGCAAATTAATCGCAGTCTTTGGTTTGCTAGACCCACAATATTATTTATATGATCGTTCCAATTTATTTGTAATTGTAATCGATAAGTGTTTAGTTGAATTTACAGCCTTATGATTTGTGTGACTTATCGCGTAATCGAAATTTATCTGATTTCTTTTAGTACTCATATGAATAACTTCACATTTTTCCTTATTCATGGTCAATTGCCACTTTTCGCACCAGACAGATACCTTATCTAATTTTTCAAGTCGTTCTGATCATCTGATGACTTTACAAGACGGTAAATGACAGCATCATCTGCAAACAATCTAAGACGGCTACTCAGATTGTCTCCTAAGTCGTTAATATAGATTAGGAACAATAGAGGGCCTATAACACTTCCATGGGGAACGCCGGATACGAAAGTACCGATTTTTAATATTAAGTGCTCTAGAGGCCAATGAAACGTATATAATTCAAAAGATACTTTTCCATAGACGTGCACAAAAAAATCATGTACATACATAGCCATTCATAGAGGTAAAAATAAACAGCAGGGCTGGGCAAACAATACTCGAGTTCGAACGGTCTCGAGCTCTCTCGATAAGCCGCGTTCCATATGGTATCGAGCTTGTTCGAGCGATCACGTGACGTTTGACTTGCGCGACGCAAGTTCAATGGATATGCAAGAAACTACAAACTAGTTATGGCTCCGCTTAAACACTGACAATTTCGTGAAATACTGGAGAGAATAGCAGTAAATCCAAACAATGCAGAAACACCTATTGAGTTGGAACACATTTACAATACGAGTTCTCATATAGTAGCGGTGTGCCTGGATATACGGTACAAATATTTATGCCCATTATTAAGTCCTGGTAACAGGCAAAGACGAAGATATTGGTCGTAAATAATATCACTTGGCGTGTTTTATTTGTGAGAGACAGTAATATTTTACGAAGAACGTTGCAAATGAGCAATTCAATCACTGTTCATACAATAAAAAAACAGATTAAAACGTTACCAGATTTTAAACTTTTTGAAAACAAGACTGCTACATTCAGATCAACAATCAAGACAAGTAATTAAGAATTAAACGCCGAACAAACGAAGTAGATTGGAAAAAGAAGTGACAAATCCTTATAGCGAGAGTGGCGAGACCCGTCTCGGAGGCAGTACTATCACAGGTAACTAGATCGCAGGAAGAACTAAACTTAAGAATTGGACAAAATCATGCTTGTAATCTTCTTCAATTTATTAGTTGCTGTTGTTACGCATGACCTGCACCCTAGGAGATACTTCAGACCGTATTTCACAGCTATTTATATTATTGAAATCCTCAAGCCAGAAAATTATTTTGAAACACCAATATTCAGGAAGCAGCTAGTTTTCAATTTTTGAGTAAGTCGGTGGAGCACATGCCCGCTAAAGGCGGAGGTCCCATGTTCGACCCCCGAACCGGCGCACAGATTTAATCATCCAGGAACTTTCAGCTTTTGAGAATAGTCGCATCGTTAATACGACCGCCTCATAAATGACGAAATGTCTGATATTTCAAGTGCACATGATTAAAAATGGTTCAAATGGCTCTGAGCACTATGTGACTTAACTGCTGAAGTCATCAGTCCCCTAGACGTTTGAACTAATTAAACCTAACTAACCTAAGGACATCACATACATCCATGTCCGAGGCAGGATTCGAACCTGCGACCGTAGCGGTCCCGTAGTTCCAGACTATAGCGCCTAGAACCGCCCGGCCACTCCGGCCGGCACACATGATTACAACATGTGGCAATATTTTCAGGATGTACAAGTATTTTTTAAGAATCACATATGCTGCTAGTTATATATGTACAGTACATTCTGGTTTCACACTCAATGTAATGATTAATGTGCCACGTAGTTGCTTCCATTTCTCCTCAAAAAAACAATTACAAGCATAAATATAATGCTAGGATGACAAAAGGCCTCTAAAAATTTCAGGAGTTAACCATGAACCTTTTTTTCCAATACAGAGTATCTTCGATGAAACTGACTGGATCAATGTAAATAGTTGCAATATAGTTGATGTTTGCAGTATAATAATATAATTATTGAAAAATTAATGTCATTTTATTCCATTACAATCTTCATGGATCTTATCTTATCCCAGAGACAAATCTCGGAGGGTATAATACACGTAATGTTATAAAAATTCGACATTTATTCTACCATGACTTAACTTTGAGAACATTTCAGTATTTTCATTCAGAGTAAATGATGCAGCGACGTTTTAATTTGGGAACAAGTTACCTAGCGACCAACGACAGAATATGGCTTGTCCCTCTCGGAATGATAACATCGAACAGACACAGAAAACTGATTTTTTTAAACATGAAGTGATTGCTCAACGTGGTTCGGTTTAGTGTGTTCATTGTGTTAAAGACGTTGTTGATAAACGGCATCTAACAGGAGCGAGAAACCCTTAGAAGGCCCGAACGTGCTTTGCGCCGATAGAAACTTTACTGCTCCAGTGGTGATGGACCGAAGTGGCAAGATAGACGTCTAAATACAATGTGACCCAGAAACATTGTGGCAAACTTCGAGGAGTTTCATACGGGGTGTCTCGAGGAGCAAACTGAGGATACGCACTGGTGTTCGGAAACGTTATCGAACGAAATGCAGAGTGAGGACGGTAAGGCACAGGCACTTGCCAATAGGCCACCCCTTCAGCAGCAAAAGTGACTTTGTACGCCCTCGGACCGTAAGCGTAAAGTCTCGCAATGTTGTTTGTCATTCAGTGATCTTGAAAGATTGCCACCATCGCAAGTGAAGAAGATGGACCTAGCTGCTGCCTAGAAAGGTCTTGTCTCCTATGAATGTGATACTCTGTCGTCATGTAAGCGTAAAGTCTCGCAATGTTGTTTGTCATTCAGTGATCTTGAAAGATTGCCACCATCGCAAGTGAAGAAGATGGACCTAGCTGCTGCCTAGAAAGGTCTTGTCTCCTATGAATGTGATACTCTGTCGTCTTGTTAGATTACTGTTTCGGAAACGTATTTCCATTGACAGTTTATATTTCTCCTGAAACTCTCTCAAATCTCCGGAGCTTTTAAGTACATAGGAGAAAAATAAACTGCGAGTGGAAACCCGTGTCCATAACCTACATCCACCGAAACCGTCATCCACTGAGGCAACAAAGCATCACATTGATAGGAGCCAAGACATTTCTATGCAGTAGGTAGCTCTATCTTCTCCACTGGCGATCGTGACAATCAATCGTGATCTTTGAATAACAAACAACATTGCGAGACTTTCCGCTTATGAAGTTATAATGAAATCTAGACCTTCCACTGTTTACAGGCGTTGATAAATATCAATGGGGACAGTTGAAAAATGTGTGGGCGTACAAAGTCACTTTTGCTGCTGAATGAGTGCCTATTGGCAGGCGCCGGCAGCTATAACTTCGACGCACTGTAGCGCAGTTGAATGACATTTCCAAACACAGGTTCTTATCCTTGATATGTTCTTCACGACACCCTCCTCTGCCCCTCGAAGTTTGTCGCAACATTTCTGGGACACCATGTATATGCGTCAGATTCTAATGTCGGAAGCACGGGAACGTGCGATATGTTGTTAACAATATCGAAGAAGTAATACGATAAGAAGAAGATAGTTTCTACTGGCGAAACGCGTTATGAAGTGCAGTAGTTGTAATTAATCTGTATGAATAATTAGTTCTAAAATAGAGTCAAACCAATCTAGACTTCTCCATTGCAGCACTACGTCACGCTTTACAAAAGTCTACTTTCCCATTGCAAATAATTTTGAGACGAAGGATCCTCTGGACTGACTTCATCAGTCGTGCCGCTTCCTGATGGCGCGCCTTCGGACACTCGGTACAGGCTAGTTGGACAGACGGATAAACTCAGGCCTTACAGCAGCTGCTGCTTAGGACAGCTGAGTGGTGTATGGTACTGCTTTTATTATTGAAGTCGTGAAGGACGCTATTGCTTCCTTCGGTCTAGCTAACCTCCGTTGTTGGACGAGAAAATCCTATTAAAAGGAAAGACACGGGAACGAGCGGTGGCTGCAGCAGGGTGCGGAAATTGGGCCACTAGCGGGCACGTGGCGTAGCCGCCATGCCCCGCCGTTAGGCGATATTGACGGCTGTCACACGCACGTATCGCTACCGGGATGACGGCATCAATCGCTGCGGCTGCCCCAAATTATCGCGTCATGGCTGCTTTTCCTGGCTGGTTGCGCTCCCTCGATCCCACCTGCCTGCCGCACCTGCCTCCCAGGTTTATTTACACCTCTGATGTGTGCATATTTTTTGTGATGTGTCTAAAGCCTGTGACTGCAGACCCCAAAAACTTTTTAGAGAAAAATTAATTGTATCGCTTTCTTGGTACAGTGAGCAAGTGGTTCACTTAAGACTTCACTGACAGTACAAACTCGTGTTAGACAGTTCACTCACTTTTCGAATTTTCTTCTGAGTGGTGAGAAATTACTGCTTGCCTTACACAGGGTTTATTTCTGTGATCACTAAACTAAACTCCGTCCGAACAGGCCTTGGAAGGCCCGACGGTGCCGACCGACCGCCGTGTCGTCTTCTGACCGCAGGTGTACGGACGGGGAGAAGCACGTGGTCAGCACACTGCTCTCCCTGCCGTACCTCAGTTTACGATACATCTGATATTCATACGAGAAAAAATGTCGCTTTACATTGTAGCCTGGAATACACATTTATCTGTAGGTTAATATAACTGGACACGTCCCTTCACAGGCGGAGGAAGGCAGATGGGCCATGCTTAATGAAAGGTTGAGTTGCTGACTCTGAACTTAGGACTGAGGATATCTCTAGTTTAATTGTATACAAAGTAAATCACGATAAATGCCAATAGCAGTTAGTATAATCTGGTCATTTATCAGTAGGACACACCTGTCAGAAAATGAACAGAAGGGCATCGAAATTTGAGAACGGTGGTTGTTGATATTCTTGGGCCGGTGTTTGGTGTTCTATTTGGCGCGAAGGAAGGTGCCTCAATACTAAGACACTAGATTCGCATACGGGAGGACGGTGGTTAAAATATCGACCCGGACGCTCACGTTTACGTATTCCGCTTAAGGAAAGTGTTGGGATGGTTGCATTGAAACAGCACGGCCAAGATCCTTCCACAATGCGAGCTTGTGTTCCATCTCTAATGACCTAGTCGTGAACGGTAGGTTAAATCTGAATCTTCCTCGTTTCTTTCATAATTACGGGAGGCATTCGATAAGCGATGAAAAATATTTTTCTCTGCCAATTTCAGCTGAAAAAATGCGGAATTTGATGTAGGTCATCGGGATATATCCCCGCATCAGCCCCTACAGTTTCATAAAGTTAATATAGTCTTGGCTCTGTACGTAGCCCTCAAAATGGCGTCCGTAACGGAGGTGCCTTCCAAGCAGAGAGCTGTCACCGAGGTTTTCTTTTATCGGGAAAACCAGAACATCGCAGATATCCATAGGCGCATGCAGAATGTCTGCGGAAACCGGGCAGTGAACAAAAGCACGGCGAGTCGCTGTGCGACGCGTCTGTCGTCGTCACAACAAGGTCGCTCAAGCTTGTCTGATCTCTCGCGGCGAAATGACTTCAGCGTATTCCTCGCCACAAAAATGCAAACATCTTCTCCTTGTTCATGACAACGCAAGGTCTCGCACTAGCGCCGTTCGGCCGCACCTAGCTGTGACTTCCTCGCTGCCACACTGTGCGGACACATTCACTCCAGGTGGTCGACGGATCGGCAGTCAAGTATTTCATTACTCAACTAGACGTCTGCGCATCCGAGAAGACCTCAGAAAACTTCACTAGACTGCTCTTCCTCGCCCACCCTACGGCCCGAATCTCACACCTTTCAACTTCCCATCTGTTTGGCCCAATGAGGGGTGCACTCTGCGGGAAACAGTTAGTGCATGACGCGGTAGTTATTGATGCAGCAAGACGTTGGCGTCGACATCGTACAGTACTGTGGTACCATGCTGGCCTACAGGCCCTTCCACTAAGGTGGCGTAAGGCCATCGTATTCAATGATTATGTTGAAAAATAGCATTTTGTAGACAAAGAGTGAGGAATTATAAGGTGTACTGAAATCAATAAAACTAACTTGCTTTCAGAAAAGAAGTATATTGCATTACTTGTTGAACGTTCCTTGTAGTTGTACAGCCCATTAGCCGTTACAGTCGAGTAGATACGCTGCCTGACAAAAAAGTCAAGCAACTTAAAGGCATGGTCGTATTTACAATGTAATTTCGTAAACTTATACACCATCGGCGGGTGTGTGAATCATTAGAATTGCATTTCTCTGTCAAAAGTAGAATGGCATCGACAGTGCATTAGTTTTGCCCGAACTTGTGTTTGGTGTTGTTACCAGGCCTGGTTGAGATATATCAGGAGAGTGACCAGCGTCAAATGTTGAGTGTACACTGTGAAGGATACAGAGATGCCACGTACTCGTGTGGCACACTGTTACCATCACATGTCCGAGTTTGAAACGGGCCGCATAGTGGATCTCCTGTTGGCCTGCAGTATTCATGGGGGAATGCATGGGAACGTTAAGGCTGCTGACATACTCGTCTTCAAGGCTCCAGTCACCAGTCTGACCACCAGGCGGGAGGATCGCTACATTATGCGCGAAGCACATCGTAAACCCTTAATTCTGGGTGACAATTATTGAACGATAAGGAAAAAAAAACGTAAATTAGTTACAAACTACGGAGTGCACACACTTTATTCAACATGTCACTACAGAGATTCGGATTTAGGTTATGACATGTTCGAGATGCCTGCCATCATTGGAGGTGATGTGGCGCAGACGAACATCGAAATTTTACATGATCCACTGAAGTGTAGCAACAGTGATGCTGTCGATCACCTCCTGAATGAATGGCTGTTGTCAGCACATCTAGGGTTTTTGGGTTGGTGCTGTACACCCTTAATATAGCCCACAAAGATGAGTCACATGTATCCCGATCCGGACATTAGACGGCCAATCGAACCATTCCAGTGGCCTATTGGTACCCCAGAGCCAGGATGCCGTCCCCTAAGTGGTCGTCGAGGACATCGAACACACTCTTGCTTCGATGGGGCCAAGGTTCGTCTTGCATGAATCACATCTTGTCGAAATGAGCGTCTGTTTGGTTAATGGGGATGAAATCATCTTCTAAAAATTTTAAGCACTGTTCGGTAGTCACCGTGCCATCGACGAACATCGCACCGATTATACCGTGACTGCATATTGCACGATACACAATAACCCGTTGGGGCTGAATATATTTCTCGATCGCGAAATGCGGATTCGCAGTCCCCCAAAAATGCCAATTTTCTTTTTTACTGAACCTGTTGAAATGAAAGTGCTCTTCGTCGCAAAACTGAACCATAATGCGCATGGCAGTTCCCACCATGCCCCATGGCCAACCGTGTAATGTGAAACACCTAATGCAAACCCTTCAAAGGGTTATGATGATTTTATTTCATATACTTCAATAATTGTCGCCCAGTATCTGCACCTACTTTTCGAGAACAAGTATTGGACTCACTGCAGCATTCTGTGTGATCCCGCACTGTTGGTCACGGACTAGAAGCAGCCGGACTAGGAATTTACCGTCCCATCCATAGGCTGCCGTTAACACCACAACATAAGCGGCTGCATTTGGACTGGTGCCATGACCACGAAGCACGGACGGCTGATGAAAGCGTCGGGTAGTGCTCGGTTTTAAGCCTCGGTTCTTCAGTACCACAGACGACAACCTTCGGCCATTATGACAATGGCCCGCGAAAAGACCCCATTCTTTCAATATTTTAGAGATGAACAGCGATGTCCCTCCTTGTGTCATTGTTTTGGAAGCCATTGCATACGGCTTTAGGTCGTGTCTGCTACTGTTTGACGGAATTGTAACAGCACAACGGTATGTAGCGTTCTTGGTCCTCATAGGTTAGCTCTCATTGGATCGTGGTGCCACTTTTCAATAGGATAATGCTCGTCCATAAGAGGCACAAATCTATGCGTGCGTGTTTCTGCAATACACTTGGCTTCAGGAAGATTCCCAGATTTGTCCCCGATAGAACATTTGTGGGAGCAGCTCGGACGTGAACTCCGTCCCAATGCCAAATCAAGGATATCAAGGATCACTTAAAACAGTAATCGAACCACCTGCCTCAGGAGAGGATACAACGGCTTTGACCCCCTTCCCCTACCGAACAGGTGGAGGCATTCAGACTAGAGGGGGGAATGATAAATGGACTCATGGTACCAAAATCTTTGTAGATGTGTCTTGATTTTGTAACCACTGATATACCATCACATACGTTCTCAATTCGTGAAGTTTCGGTTTGTTTCCTCTTTCCCTTCTGGGTGCTCCACTTTTATTCGGCAGTGCGTATTGCACAGGACGGTAAACTGATCGTTTTTCCAAGACGGAACTGATATCCAGAAACTTGTGACTTCTGCGCTGGGAGGCATCAAAGTTACAACGCTCGCGAAAATGGTGATACGCCTGTGTTCTAAATTAGCTGACAGACAACAAGGGCATCAAACCGTGCTACACGACAAAAATTCAAATTTCTGACTTCCGGGGGACTGTAAGAACACGCTATCGTTGTAAGGGTGATGCATAGTTTTCAAACCAGCCTTCGCGTTAGAAACAAGTTTGTCTTTCTTGGGGAAACGGATGACACGATGAACACACCTGAACAACTTAACACGATACCGGATCTCTTGTACACCATTGGCTACAAACACCCAGCGTGCGTGTGTCGCCCATAACATCGCGACTAGCCAGTGCTGAAGACTTTAGGCTGCAGGAAACCCTGAATAATTAAATGACCAATATTAACCTGAGACGTAATCCACTGCTACCAACGTTAAGTATTGCCTAATTTATATTGGTCGGCATCTGAATTGTAAGCTCTGAAGTTACGATGTTGTCTCAAACAACTACTGTCTTCTGGCAAGCCATTCAAAGCGCTCCACTCTCTGAGGCGGCAGAGAATCACTTTACACTACTTCTCCCTTACACGGATTGCTTAAAAATATCACGTAGGACGTGAAAAATCTGTTCCTAATTATTAGGACCGTATTTACATTAAATTCTTTTTCCGACGGATGAAATTTTCCCCTCCGGGAAACACTTTCAAACTTCTCACATCATATCTCGAGAACTATTGAGATACTCATCACTAAAGTACTTAGTTTGATAATGAATATCTCAAAATTCTATGTATAAGCTTCGGAATTCACCAGTTCTTTGCGTTTTGCGAATATGTTACTCGCAAGCGATATGAAGCTCGATGACGGTATCTCCCACAAAACACGAATAAAACTTCGGAACTTCACGTATAGTTAGTTAGGTACTTACGTGTTCCATATATCATTTGCACGGTCCTTTTGTCGAAATGATGTGCAACGAGACATTCTGCAGGATATGTATACATGATTAGTGTTCAGGTTAATAAATGCACTATTTTTAGTCGTATTCACGCAACTACACTTTTCTTAACTATCTACCACTTTTTAAGTAGAAATTCGCCGGTGGAGTATAAGAAGTTGGCCAGGATAAATGATTTAAAACTAGATTGAAAATTGCGTCTCTATCTGCCGGAAATTTTATATTTGTGGGGAAAAGATCAAAAAATTTGTTTGCTGCATTTCGAACTCCTTCCTGAGCTACTGACAGCTTCAACAAAGGATAATAAATGCTATTATTCCCTGTAGTGTTGTAGATATGGACATTGCTGTTCTTCTCAAATTGTGATGGATTATTAATACGAATTTCATTAGTGAATATATGTATTGCGACGGCGCACTTTAAACAGATAGTTTCACGAAAAGAAATCTACATGACGTCCGTGGGCGAATGGTTCGAATGGCTCTGAGCACTATGGGACTTAACTTCTGAGGTCATCAGTCCCCTAGAACTTAGAAGTACTTAAACCTAACTAATGTAAGGACATCAAACCACATCCATGCCCGAGGCAGGATTCGAACCTGCGACCGTAGCGGGCGCGCGGTTTCAGACTGTAGCGCCTAGAACCGCTCGGCCACCAAAGACCGGCGTCCGTGGGCGAACAACACATATTCTTACTGCACGCTTTTGTGAAATCAATATTAAGTGATGAGTAACCCCAGAAAATTATTCCGTACGACATTATTGCGTGGAAATATGCAGAAAATCTTATGAGGTTCTTACGTTTATTTCCAAGACTGGCACTTATACGAAGAGGAAAGCACATGAACTTTATTGTTTGACAAGGTCAGTAATACGCTTCTTCTATTTCGAGTTTTCTTCAATACGTATGCTCATAATTTTGAGTATTAAACTCTATTTACCGAGCCGGCCAGTGTGGCCGTGCGTTTCTAGGCGCATCAGTCTGCAACCGCGTGACCGCTACGGTCGCATGTTCGAATCCTGCTTCGGGCATGGATGTCTGTGATGTACTTAGGTTAGTTAGATTTAAGTAGTTCTAAGTTCCAGCTGACTGGTAACCACAGATGTTAAGTCCCATAGTGCTCAGAGCCATTTGAACCATTTTTTCTATTTACCGATTCCTAGTCATGTGCTACATCATTTGTTTGTTTGAGTCTATTTGTTGTACAGAACAGAACAGAGTGGTTTTTTTTCTTTTTAATTACGAGAACAAAAGGAAAATTGCAGACAGTTTACAGAGAACCACTAAATAATTCGTTGGAAAGGATCATTTACCAACTCTTCTGTTGCTTTCTCTCTAATGTGGTTTATCACAACACTAGCATAGTCTGCAAAAAGTGAAAAATCTTGCCGATTACACGTTAAGTTGGAGGTCATTCACATAGGTAAGGAATAACAGTGGACTAAAAATTGAACCCTGTCAGACTCCATTTGTGATTTCGTGTTCCCTTTTCACTGAAATTTTGCACCTTTCCGATGTTGTCTGAATTATTCGGCACAACCTTTTACATTCTATTTGTTAAGTATGATTCAGTGCAGCTGTGCGTAAATCCGTCAGTTCCATAAATCTTGAGTTTTTCCGACAGAGTAAAATGATCTACAAAGTCAAACGCCTTGGAACGATTACAGAAATTGAAACCGGCGATATATTGTTATTTAAGGCTTGGTTATTTTATGAATGAAAGTATAAATAGAATTCCGAGTCAAGGAACCTTTCTGGAATCCAAACTGTGATGTCCTAAGTAAATTGTGCGACTACTCTTGAGTAAGTCCCTTTTTCGAATATTTTATAAAATGATGTCAGTAAGGAAATTGGATGGTAATTGTTTAAGACCTCCATACTGTCTCTGAGCATGTGAAATATTTTCTCCTGATTTCCATTTGGACAACAGTGAAATTTGTTATGAAGCAGCCCACATTTTTTTTTCTTCAGAACTCGATATCACAATGCTGCGAACAGAGGAAGTGGCAACAGAATGGCCGCAGACAGTGTCGAGTCACAATACAAATGCAATGGGAACAGTCCAGTTACATTTACAATAAATTTGTGAAATGGGCGGAAGCGATAAAGTAGACAATTACGTGCCAGTTTCTTTGCTAACAGCGTTTCAATAAATTTTTAACATATAAGTTTTTATCATAGGAGAGCAATTATACTTAAGAGTAAAAATAGTTTTCTGTCAGAGTCATGGTTACGCTTCAGTAAAGGAGAATCCACAGTAAATGCAATGTGTTCTTTTGTTTGTGAGCCACTAACACGGTTGAATACTTGGTGGACCACTGTAGGTATTTTCTTTGGTTCTACAAAAGAATATGATTCTTTGGACGACGCACTACTTTTACGAATGAGAAACATTGTAGGATCATGGGGAAAGTTCAGTAATGGTTCACGTTACATCTGGAAAGTAAGGAACAGAAGTTTGTCCAACACCAACAGGGTTCAAATGGCTTTGAGCACTATGGCACTTAACATCTGAGGTCATCAGTCCCCTAGGACTGAGAACTACGTAAACCTAACTAACCTAAGGACATCACACACATCCAAGCCCGAAGCAGGATTCGAACCTGCGACCGTAGCAGTCGCGTGGTTCCAGACTGAAGCGCCTAGAACCGATCGGTCACTGCGGCCGGCTTCCAATGAGTGTGTCCGCACGTTTCGATATTGAAGGAGTCACCGCTTTGTGAGGCTGGGCGATACGCGGGAGATCGTACATATCTGCGTGATCTTGTAGTGATGATGACAGACGCCTCTCCCAACGAGTCGCCTAGTTTTTGTTCATGCCAGGTCTCCGTGACTTTCTGCAAGTCCCTCTGGATATCTGATCTGCGGTGCTCCAATTTTCTGCCCAAAGAAATTTTGCTTGAAACGCACCATCGTTACAGACGCCTCTTTGAAGACTATGTATAGGACCACAACTTCATGAATCTATATGGACTGAAGCGAGATTATTCCACGATGTTGCAACAACTGAAATTGGCCGAGAAAAAATGTATTTCCCTACTTATTGAACGCCCCTCGTGTAAATGATACTCCACCAAACTTACAGATACCTCAACAAGTATTCCTGTTTGGAGCTGATGAAAGCATCATTGTGGAAGCCTTACAACGTAATAGAAATTATGTCGTTTGTATGGTAGCCAGTAACGTCAGCACATGGTTTACAGAGATTGATGCTTACTGTACCAAACGCAATGCACAAAGTTTCGGACGTGTAACCCTTCTAAAAGAGAAATTTTACTGTCACGAACTGATCAAACAGTCAGTGAAGTCGACCACTTTAAATTCTTAGAATTAAGGGTAGACGGAATGCTTTCTTAAAAGTGTAAAGTTTGAAATTTCGTGCAAAAACTGAATGCCACTGTTTTCACTGTAAGTACATTTTCCACTGTCTTTCACACTGACAAGCATAGGCATGTTTATTTTTCTTACTTTCACTGTGTTATCTCGTGTGGCGGCTTTTATGGAGACATGCACAGTGTGACGCGGAATTCGAATCACGTGTTGTCTGTGACAGCTCTTCACTTCGTTGAGAGGTTAAGACCGCGTTAAAACGAATAGAGAAAAAAATCGGTGGTCCGACAGCGATTCGACCTCGCTACCTCCGGGTTTTCATGCACGGGCCTCACCGCTCACTTGTGCGTAGGCTGTTCATGTATAGGTTTTACAGAATGAGTTTGCGAGTATCAAGCTATGTGGCACGTTTGGACGTATCTTTTGATTGCATTAACTTAGAAACGTAGATTTTTTACACCGTCAAGAGACCGTAGACACAAATTTCTGCGTGACACTTCTCCCCGTTCCATGAGAAAAAGGGTTCTTAACAGTTGTATAGACAGACAAGCAGGCAGACGGACAGCAGTAAATCCTAAAGGCGTTCCGCTTTCACCGATTCAGGCAGGGAACCATAAAGAGAACGGTCAGACTGATACGCGGTATCAGTTGGCGAAATACGTGCAGCTCTTTCTCAAGGTGTCTCAGAAATCTAACGGCCCGCCGTTCCGTCAGAAGTGACAAAAATCATATGATGATGCCCAAGCATTCAACTCGAAGCTGTAAAGTTTCCTTGTTCCATACTCTTTCCATTGTGTACAAACGTTCGTCACAGTAGTTCAAAACTCCCTGTTGTTGTTGTTGTGGTCTTCAGTCCTGAGACTGGTTTGATGCAGCTCTCCAAGCTACTTCATCTCCCAGTACCTACTGCAACCTACATCCTTCTGAATCTGCTTAGTGTATTCATCTCTTGGTCTCCTTCTACGATTTTTACCCTCTACGCTGCCCTCCAATACCAAACTGGTGATCCCTCGATGTCTCAGAACATGTCCTACCAACCGATCCCTTCTTCTAGTCAAGTTGTGCCACAAACTCCTCTTCTCCCCAATCCTCTTCAGTACCTCCTCATTAGTTATGTGATCTACCCATTTAATCTTCAGCATGCTTCTCTAGCACCACATTTCGAAGGCTTCTATCCTCTTCTTGTCCAAACTATTTATCGTCCATGTTTCACTTCCATACATGGATACATTCCATACATATACTTTCAGAAACGCCTTCCTGACACTTAAATCTATACTCGATGTTAACAAATTTCTCTTCTCCAGAAACGCTTTCCCTGCCATTGCCAGTCTACATTTTATATCCTCTCTACTTCGACCTTCATCAGTTATTTTGCTCCCCAAATAGCAAAACTCCTTTACTACTTTAAGTGTGTCATTTCGTAATCTAATTCTTTCAGCATCACCCAATTTAATTTGACTACATTCCATTATCCTCGTTTTGCTTTTGTTGATGTTCATCTTATATCCTTCGCTGTCTCTGATAGAATTACAATGTCATCGGCGAACCTTAAAGTTTTAATTTCTTCTCCATGGATTTTAATACCTAATCCGAATTTTTCTTTTGTTTCCTTTACTGCTTGCTCAATATACAGATTGAAAAACATCGGGGACAGGCTACAACCCTGTCTCACTCCCTTCCCAACCACTGCTTCCCTTTCATGCCTCTCGACTCTTATAACTGCCATCTGGTTTCTGTAGAAATTGTAAACAGTCTTTCGCTCCCTGTATTTTACTCCTGCCACCTTCAGAATTTGAAAGAGCGTATTCCAGTCAACATTGGCAAAAGCTTTCTCTAACTCTACAAATATTGGAAACGTAGGTTTGCTTTTTCTTAATCTACCTTCTGAAATATGTCGTAGGGTCAATATTGCCTCACGTGTTCCCATACTTCTACGGAATCCAAACTGATCTTCCCCAAGGTCGGCATCTACCAGTTTTTCCATTCGTCTGTAACGAATTCGCGTTAGTATTTTGCAACCGTGACTTATTAAACTGATAGTTCGGTAATTTTCACATCCGTCAACGCCTGCTTTCTTTGGGATTGGAAGTGTGAGGGTATTTCGCCTACCATCACCAGATGGTAGAGTTTACTCAAGAATGGCTCTCCCAAGGCTGTCAGTAGTTCTAATGGAATGTTGTCTACTACCAGGGCCTTGTTTCGACTCAGTCTTTCAGTGCTCTGTCAAACTCTTCACGCAGTATCATATCTCCCATTTCATCTTCATTTACATCCTCTTCCATTTCCATAAATTTGTCCTCAAGTACATTGCCCTAGTATAGACTCTCAATATACTCCTTTCACATTTCTGCTTTCCCTTATTCGCTTAGAACTGGGTTTCCATCTGAGCTCTTGATATTGATACAAGTGAGTCTCTTTTCTCCAAAAGTCTCCTTAATTTTGCTGTAGGCAGTATCTATATTACCTCTAAAGAGATAAGCCTCTATATCCTTACATTTGTCCTCTAGCCGTGCCTGCTTAGACATTTTGCATTTCCTGTCGATCTCATTTTTGAGACATTTATATTCCTTTTGCCTGCTTCATTTACTGCATTTTTATATTTTCTCCTTCCGTCAATTAAATTCAATATTTCTTCTGTCACCCAAGGATTTCTATTAGCCCTCGTCTTTTTACCTACTTGATCCATCAAAGCTACCCATTTTCTTCTACTGTATTTCTTTCCCCCATTCTTGTCAGTTGTTCCCTTATGCTCTCCCTGAAACTCTGTACAACCTCTGGTTTAGTCAGTTTATCCAGGTCCCATTTCCTTAAATTCCCACCTTTTTGCGGTTTCTTCAGTTTTAATCTTCAGCTCATAACCAATAGATTGTGGTCAGAGTCCACATCTGCCCCTGCAAATATCTTACAGTTTAAAATCTGGTTCTTAAATATCTGTCTTACCATTATATAATCTATCTGAAACCTGTCAGTATCTCCAGGATTCTTCCATGTATACAAACTTCTTTAACCAAGCGTTCTACGTCTACATCTACATAACTACTCTGCAATTCACATTTAAGTGCTTGGCAGAGGGTTCATCGAACCACAATAATACTATCTCTCTACTATTCCACTCCCGAACAGCGCGCGGGAAAAACGAACACCTAAACTTTTCTGTTCGAGCTCTGATTTCTCTTTTTTATTTCTTTAGTGTTAGCTATGATTAAGTTGTGCTCGGTGCAAAATTGCGCCAGGCGGTTTCCTCTTTCATTTCATACCCCCAATCCATATTCACCTACTACGTTTCCTTCTCTCCCTTTTCCTACATTCGAATTCCAGTCACCCATGACTATTAAATTTTCGTCTCCGTTCACTACCTGAATAATTTCTTTTATTTCATCATACATTTCTTCAATTTCTTCGTTATCTGCAGAGCTAGTTGGCATATAAACTTGCACTACTGTAGTAGGTGTGGGCATCGTATCTACCTTGGCCACAATAATGCGTTCACTATGCTGTTTGTAGTAGCTTACCCGCATTCCTATTTTCCTATTCATTATTAAACCTACTCCTGCATTACCCCTATTTGATTTTGTATTTATAACCCTGTATTCACCAGACGAAAAGTCTTGTTCCTCCTGCCACCAAACTTCACCAATTCCCACTATATCTAACTTTAACATATCCATTTCCCTTTTTAAATTTTCTAACCTACCTGCCCGATTAAGGGATCTGACATTCGACGCTCCGATCCGTAGAACGCCAGGTTTCTTTATCCTGATAACGACGTCCTCCTGAGTAGTCCCCGCCCGGAGATCCGAATGGGGGACAATTTTACCTCCGGAATATAATACCCAAGTGGACGCCATCATCATTTATCCATACAGTAAAGCTGCATGCCCTCGGCAAAAATTGCGGCCGTAGTTTCCCCTTGCTTTCAGCCGTTCGCAGTATCAGACTGATCTGGCCTTGTAATACTAACCAAACCCTGTAATTTAATATTTCTTCGTATATACGCGCATAATTTTTTCGTGTTTTGTTAGTTCTATGATTGCTTGGTTTATAAATTTTGCAACCAGTATTCTGTAAACTCACATGGTCCCATGGATCCTTATAAATAGGTGAATGAAAAGATGACTTCAGCCTCGTGAGCCGAGAAACGTACAGCCAGCACACCTCCAGGTCTGGCAAGGAACCTCGCGTTGGCCTTCGCCTAACGCATCTCTCGTCACCGACTTCGAGGCGCTGCCCCACATTCCCGGCCACGCGCCAGATGGTTTCCCCTCACACAAAGGCACCGACCTGCTCCTAGAGTGGGGTTTCTTGGCCGTCGCCACTGCGTACACTAACTGTCGAGTAAAGTTCTGTTTATGGAGTTGCTGACTAATCTGGTGATTTCTCCTCGCGGTTACTCACAGGGCTCTTGCGTGGCACTCTTTGTAACCGTGCCACTATTGTGGAAAAGAACTGATACGGCGGTGACAGTATTCTTCCCAGGGTAGGCTTCATTTTGCGCACACGTATGCTATTGCAGGTCTTTCCTTAAGGATACTGTGGTGACTACTGTGTTTAGCAATGACATTCAGCTACAATACGTACACCTTTTTTGTGATTCATACAGACACTTCATATCTCATTGATAATAATGCGGAATTCATTGTGATGGAAAAATGGATGAGATGTCTTAGAACGTCGGTAGCTTTACAAGACTCATTTTCAATCTAAGGAAGAGACACTAGACTTGCAGCAGAGTCCACTAACGACCATTTCCTACCTTTGCTGATTATACGTTTACGTAGATCCAACACCTAGGGTCATATTCAGTCTCCTACCCATTCTCCCACCCTCCTCCATCCCCCCCCCCTTCCCAGCGCCAAGATAGAATCTGTGTACTTTTTCTTTCTGCATCTGTAGTATATTCTACATGCACGTGTGAAAAAGTATTTTCACCATTTGCGGAGCGTCTGTCTGAGGCCGGGTGTTGTTATCAGACCAGTATTCACCTGCTAGGATGTACAAAACTGCGTCATGAAAACATTTCATCATTAAGGAATGATTCTCAATAATAATTATATGTTATGGACTACTGAGACTCAAGAATAAAAAATTCTTGAAAGACATTCCTTAACAAGAAATACTCATACTTAATTGTTCTCTGATTCCAGTATCCACCTGGTAATGAGTCGGTCACGCTAATGGGGTGTCAGAGTTCTGACCCGGATTATCAAATCCGCGTCAACTAAATATGAAGTTCACCTTTTTCCGTAGGCAATCAACCTTGCAGCAAAATAGAAATGTAAACTTACTACCAGTTCATCCGCCGGATTTATTCTACTTCTTGTGTCCTACGTCCATAATGTCTCCATAACTTTACAGAGACAACTACTTGCCGACCCTTTGTTACTTTGAGGTATTGTGCCCTAAACTGCAAGACACTGCATCCCACTGACTTCTCATGTTGTTTATGGAAACTGTAAAGGAGGATACTATGGAACGAAAAGATTCGTATCGTAAATGTTTTTACAAGAAAAACTAACTCTGACTTATGTTTGTGATGGTTCTCTCTTACTACCAGGTGAACGCCACACTATTTACTCAAATCTACGCTAAAATAATATCAAATCATAATTATAAAATTCCTGAAGAATAAATTATTTCTTGTTGATTTTGTGCTTTTCAGTCCGGAAACTGGTCTGATGTAGCTCTCGAAGCTTAACTGTCTTGTAGAAGTCTCTTCATGTCCGCCTAACTACTTCAGTCTACATCCAAAAGTAACAGTTTACTGTAGACAAATCTGAGCCTCCCTCTACAGTTTTTATCCCCACTCTTCCCTCCAGTACCAAATTAATTATTCCTTGTTGCTCCATAGGTGTGCTCGATCCCTTGTTTTAGTACCGGCCGGAGTGGTCGTGCGGTTCTAGGCGCTACAGTCTGGAGCCGAGCGACCGCTCCAGTCGCAGGTTCGAATCCTGCCTCGTGCCTGGATGTGTGTGATGTCCTTAGGTTAGTTAGGTTTAATTAGGTTTACGTTCTAGGCGGATGACCTCAGAAGTTAAGTCGCATAGTGCTCAGAGCCATTTTGAACCTTCTTTTATTCACTTTGTGTAATTTAAATATGTCCTTTCCGAATGGATACACTACCTTTTCAAGCTACGTACTGAACCTTCAGAAGTCCAGAATTTGGGGGCATTTACAGTTTATCACTCTCAGAAGCAAGACCTGCCCCCTGCGACCCGCCCCCCCCCCCCCCTCCCCCAAATCTCCTCCATGCCCATGCCCGCTCTCCGAGCCAACTTCCATAGTTTGTGAGGAAAAATTAGTAGCCCTGGGTACAGTGCGAAAGACGTCAGGACGAGGCCATATTGTAGATTCAGCTACCTCCTACTGCTTTTCCTATCAGCAGGGCCTTCCGGTGCCAAATTTATTATCCCTGGATGCCTTTACACATATTCCACAAGTCTGAAAATGCCTGCGATGATTGACCTCCTAATTAACCTCTATTAAGTTCGTACCTCTTCCATTCAAATTTTATCTGATTACTTATTTTTTCAGTATTCTTTGTCAGAGAAACACTGAAACTATCTTTATAGTCTTCTTTTACGGATGTGCTGTTTACCTCACTCGAGTACAGTATACTGCAGCTCCGCACTTGCAGATATATTTTTGTCAGCATAGTCACTGAAGTTTACACCAGTTGTGAATCCCTCCTCTTATTTATTCTTCTAGGTTTGGTCACTCTGTAATACAATTACCTCTACATTTGATGACCTTTACGCCTCTGTTTTGGCGTTCATTTTGTTCAAATGGCTCTGAGCACTATGCGACTTAACATCTGAGGTCATCAGTCGCCTAGAACTTAGAACTAATTAAACCTAACTAACATAAGGACATCACACACATCCATGCCAGACCAAGGATTCGAACCTGCGACCTCATCGGTCACTCGGTTCCAGACTGCAGCGCTTAGAACCGCACGGCCACTCCGACCGGCGTTCATTTTGTTGGGAACCATGAAGGGTTAGATATTTTTCTTAATTTTATTTTCTGATTGTTATGAAAGCTGCAGGGAACTAAATGTTAGTGAAAATATATACGAGAGAATGGCGTATTATTTTCAATCAGAAACAAACTGCGAAAGTTTTGTTTTTCTGTGTGTAAAAGCAACCACATACCATCCAACAAACATGACATGAAGTTCGCTTGGTAAAAAACGGCAACAGAAAAAAAGAGCACAGAAAATACGCCGCAAACAGCGCCAATAATTGCTTAAAACATGCTGGATCATACAATAAATAAGATTAAAAAGAACCACTGATTATGGTGATATTTGTCGCCGAAACTAGTTTGGGATAATAAAGAAATAAACGAGTAACAAGGTGTTTTGCATTAAGGCGGACTCAATTTTTGCTATTACTGTTTTTATATGAAAACAAGGAACAAATGGAAGGGTTCCAAGATAAAATCATTGTTTCTAAGTCGTTCGCAATTCTCATGTCTGCATTATTGAAACATTTATTCCGTTTATTACCGCGTGTAATTCATAGATATGGATCCAGCTGGACATGGGAGCATGCACTAGAATTGGGAAAGACTCCTTGCTGGATATGATTCTTTTACATGGAGTACGAAAGCGGTATAGTGGCATCCACGCGACGGTCAGTGAAGATTACATTGGCCTCTAGCCGGCCGTGGTGGGCGAGCGATTCTAGGCGCTACAGTCTGGAACCGCGCGATTGCTACGGTCACAGGTTCGAATCCTGCCTCGGGCATGGATGTGTGTGATGTCAGTAGGTTAGTCAGGTTTACGTAGTTCTAAGTTCTAGGGGACTGATGACCTCAGATGGTAAGTCCCATAGTTCTCAGAGGCATTTTTTATATTGACCTCTACGTTAATTGTTCAAAATATTGTGTGAATCCGTTGATCCAGAGTTGCCGAGACTGATCTGATACGGAGATGTGCAGGTGGCTGATTCGCCAAGAGCACATTCAAAGGACTGCACTGAAACCACGTATGTTATACGAACATAAATATCCTTGCCCAGTAATTAAAAGTACAGTTCGTTTCGAAATTGTTTCGTTTCCTTCCTATATATTTAAAACTTAATACGTTCTTATGATGTTCTTATTTCATTTGGATATACCTAGAAAGGTTATACTCGAACAGGGAAGCGCTTTCCATTTGTCATTAGTGCGATATTTTGACATTTTCGCTGTGCTTTTGAACACTATGAACAAGCGTCACAACACATCGGCTTTTCAACGGCTGTTATATCCATTGCTTTCATGGAAGCGATAGTTTGTTATTCAATGCCTTGGAGTTGCGAAACGAAGAATTTTGGCACGTCCATTCAGCGTGCTCAGTAATGTGAATGACAGACGTGTTTCCAAAGCATGCGTCGACGCCCAGATGCTTGTTTGCTTATCTTCCTGCTATTAACTGTTTGCAGACTTTCGTCTTAATCGACATAGTACTTGAGGGAATGTAGCAGGCTTGATCTTTCTCAGTACTGTATACAGATTTCATTGACATAAATATAAATAATGAATTAAAATCTTAGTACTTACCATGATTACATTGGTTTATACTAGAACAGACATTTAAGGAACCATCGTAAGAACGAACAAACTCCGTTTTCGAATAAAAATCCGTTAATTGTAAATATTTGTAGGGTACATCTTCATCTACATCCATACTCCGCAAGCCACCTGACGGTGTGTGGCGGAGGGTACCCTGAGTACCTCTATCGGTTCTCCCTTCTATTCCAGTCTCGTATTGTACGTGGAAAGAAGGATTGTCGGTATGCTTCTGTGTGGGCTCTAATCTCTCTGATTTTATCCTCATGGTCTCTTCGCGAGATATACGTAGGAGGGAGCAATATACTGCTTGACTCTTCGGTGAAGGTATGTTCTCGAAACTTTAACAAAAGCCCGTACCGAGCTACTGAGCGTCTCTCCTGAAGATTCTTCCACTGGAGTTTATCTATCATCTCCGTAACGCTTTCGCAATTACTAAATGATCCTGTAACGAAGCGCGCTGCTCTCCGTTGGATCTTCTCTATCTCTTCTATCAACCCTACCTCGTGCGGATCCCACACTGCTGAGCAGTATTCAAGCATTGGGCGAACAAGCGTACTGTAACCTATTTCCTTTGTTGTCGGATTGCATTTCCTTAGGATTCTTCCAATGAATCTCAGTCTGGCATCTGCTTTACCGACGATCATCTTTATATGATCATTCCATTTTAAATCACTCCTAATGAGTACTCCCAGATAATTTATGGAATTAACTGCTTCCAGTTGCTGACCTGCTATTTTGTAGCTAAATGATAAGGGACCTATCTTTCTATGTATTCGCATCACATTACACTTGTCTACATTGAGATTCAATTGCCATTCCGTGCACCATGCGTCAATTCGCTGCAGATCCTCCTGCATTTCAGTACAATTTTCCATTGTTGCAACCTCTCGATACACCACAGCATCATCTGCAAAAAGCCTCAGTGAACTTCCGATGTCATCCACCAGGTCATTTATGTATATTGTGAATAGCAACGGTCCTATGACACTCCCATGCGGCACACCGGAAATCACTCTTACTTCGGAAGACTTCTCTCCTTTGAGAATGACGTGCTGCGTTCTGTGATCTAGGAACTCCTCAATCCAATCACACAATTGATCTGATAGTCCGTATGCTCTTACTTTGTTCATTAAACGACTGTGGGGAACTGTGTCAAACGCCTTGCGGAAGTCAAGAAACACGGCATCTACCTGTGAACCCGTGTCTAAGGCCCTCTGAGTCTCGTGGACGAATAGCGCGAGCTGGGTTTCACACGACCGTCTTTTTCGAAACCCATGCTGATTCCTACAGAGTAGATTTCTAGTCTCCAGAAAAGACATTATACTCGAACATAATACGTGTTCCAAAATTCTACAACTGATCGACGTTAGAGATATAGGTCTATAGTTCTGCACATCTGTTCGACGTCCCTTCTTGAAAACGGGGATGACCTGTGCCCTTTTCCAATCCTTTGGAACGCTTCGCTCTTCTAGAGACCTACGGTACACCGCTGCAAGAAGGGGGGCAAGTTCCTTCGCGTACCTTTACGGAAAAAGGTATTCAGATGATAGTGGATTTAAATTGAATACTTTGAAACAAGCAACTAATAATCCGTAGTGGCTATAATGCTTTACTAACGTAAGCAATGTATATCAAATAAAAGCCACATGTGTTCAAGTACCAGACTCAAGGAATCCACAATGACATGAGCCATTGAGTGAACAGAATTCTGTTCGGAAACATTTGTCCCAACTTCTGCTTCGTCGAGCGCCGTGGCCAACTCTCTGTGGTATGAGTTGTCCATTTTCTCACCAATTTCCGTTCACAGTGTTAGATGTCTTTCAGTTTTGCGAAGCTATTCACTGTCCAATGATTTGGTTTTCCGGTCATTACATACCGTTTCAACGGTAAAACAAACGTATATTCACCGTCTGATACATTGTCAAGCATCCAGAAGAGGAAGAGGAAACAAATAAAAATATCACTGGCTGAAATGGTACATGATATTATTTCTGTGATTACAAATTCGAGTCGGATTTGCAGAGACCTTTGCACTATTAGCCCACTTACCAACTTGACGTTGCACCGCCTTTAGTCTGGTTGCAAGTACTGATTCTCTTGGCAAGCGTGTCATGAAGCCATTATATCCTCTCCTGACGCAAGCTGGACTACAATTGTTGTAACTGATTCTTCATATTCTGAGAACGGACACTGGGGCGGTGGTGACATCCGTGCTCTCACACATGTTCTATCGATGACAGATGTGGGGATCGTGCTGGTTACGAGAGTGTTTCAACATTATACAGACAACCCATAGGGATATATTCCATGTGTGGACAAGCATTGGTCTGCTATAAAATGGCACCACGATACTGAGGCATGAGAGGTGGCACATGAGAATGGAGGATGTCCATGACACACCATAGTACCGTGAGAGTTCCCTCAATCACTACCAGGCGTGAACTAAAGTCATACCCGGTGGCTTCACACTCCATGACGCCAAGAGTAACACCGCAGTATAACTCCTAAAGTTTGGAAGACTGGGACCTCTCTCAAGGTCACCCCCTTACACGCCGACAATTGGCGTACGGGATACCATGATACGTCACCATGCGACGCCATTAATCAGCTATCCTTGATATCTGGTCACGGTACCATAGTAAACGCAGAAGTCTGTGTTGTTGCGTTTGAGACAGTAATTCCCTAGTGTGGCTACTGCTAGCCTCCGACAAGTGATATGCGATGACACGGAATGTTGCTGGGAGTTCATTATTTGTTCTGGATGGCAAGTGAAAGTGTGAAGGAGTTATGATGTGCTGGGTGCACAACGTGGCGATCTCTCATTGTGCCTGCCCTCACGTTTTCATGTAGTGTCACAGCCCAATTCCCCCAAACCTGGCTATTGCACAATCGAACTCCACAGTGGGGCCCCTTTCAAACTGAGGTGCCCATAACGCTGTCACGCACGCACGCACGCACGCTACATCACGATGATTACTCAAATCCTCACAGTCCACATACATTGTATGTCCTACCGCGTCTGGTAACAACATTAAACACCAAAGCTCTTTAGTGGCCATTATACGTCACAGAGAATTGCTTCTCTAATCGTTTACACACTCGCCAGTGGTGCGTATGAGTACGAAGTTACAGTGACATCGGGCCATGTCTTCACAGTGCTTCATTTGTTTTGTTGGACAGAGTAGGTACTGGATAAGTTATAAAATTAAAACTACTAGCATGACACACCGAAAAATACAAAACTGGATGATATTTAACCACCTGCTATGATAAGAAACGACACGAATTGTTTTTATTTATAAGAAACATGTAGCTTGAAAATGAAAGTTTCTACGTCTTGAAATTAAATTCTGTGTAGACCAGTGTTATTTAAAAGTGTACAGTTGTAGTTATCCAAAAATAACGAGCTTATGTGTTCAAATAATCTCTTTATAGGCTCTTAAAGTTTACCTTCGGTTACCGTTAGGAATATTTCTCTCTCTCCGCAGCTACGGTTTTAATTCTTCCTGCTGCACTATGTGAAGCTTATTGCACTGCATTTGACCATTTTCGATATGACCATAGGACTTGTTCTGTTATGTACGCTATTTTTTCTATTTTTAGCCCTCGCTGCTCATACGGGCTTCATTCCGCAGGTCAACCGTTAAAATTCCGAGTGCACTGGTGCGATCGTGCATCCACTTTTCACGGTACGTAGTCTGAAGCACGCATTTATTCCTAATTACAAACTTCCGAGAATATTCTCGCTTTAAACTACGGTTAACAGAACTGGCCAGATGCGTTATTTGTAAAGTACGGTATCTGACTCAGCTCCAACCCATAAAGACTTTCGTTTTTCCGTGTGAATTTGAAATTTCGTGTTAGGCTGTTGCTTTCCATATGGAACACTTGCCAGGTTTACGATCGGTTTACCAATCTAAAAGGTAATGAAATTCTGAAGACGGGCAATTGTGTGACTTGTTAGATTCCCTCAGTAACTTACTGTATTGTACATAAAATGTGAGGTATGTTTCTCTGAGAGATACATTTTAGCAGATATTTATCAATGTCCCTCATAGATTTTCAGATTAAATTCAACAGTCCTGCTGAATTAAATTTAAAACCTCAAGTAAAGGTCTTGTTGAAAATGTATATAAGGTCTTTGTAATGACTATGATTCTCTCTCTCTCTCTCTCGCACACACACACACACACACACACACACACACACACACACACACACACAGCAAATGAAAAACATCAAACCATGCATACAATACAAACCAAAGACGACAGATAAACACACAATGAAATTTGGCAATACTACACACGGATGAAACACGTATGTTGATCACAAAATCGAAAGTACAAGTGATATATGCGCTGTGTTGAATCACATGTGGGTGACACAACGCCAGACTGGCGCCAACTGGAGCACGGAAAGTAACAAATACACCTCCAGGACCACACGCATGGGATAACAGCGCTGGAAATCGTAAGTAACACCAAACAGTAGTTTCATATGACGACATTTATACTACTAAAGTCGATTCTAAACTAAAAAGACAAGAGAAAAAACACGACAAAGTGTAACGTAGCAACATATTGTAACTAGCATATAATACGTTTATTATATGTATAAAAAGAAACATGTATTGCAGGCCCCTGCATTACATGTGAAGCGAATATGACAATAAAAAAAATGCCTTCTATTAGTTGCATAGACGGAACATACCTCCTCGAAGTTGCAATAATTATTAACCGAATTTAAATACACTACTGGCCTTTAAAATTGCTACACCACGAAGTTAACGTGCTACAGAATCGGAATTTAACTGACAGCAAGAAGACGCTGTGATATGCAAATGATTAGCTTTTCAGAGCCCTTCACACAAGGTTGGCGTCGGTGGCGACACCTACAACGTACTGACATGAGGAAAGTTTCCAACCGATTTCTCATACACAAACAGCAGTTGACCAGCGTTGCCTGGTCAAACGTTGTTGTGATGCCTCGTGTAAGGAGGAAAACTGCGTACCATCACGTGTCTGACTTTGATAAAGGTCGGATTGTAGCTTATAGCGACTGCGGTTTATCGTATCGCGACATTGCTGCTCACGTTGGTCGAGATACAACGACTGTTAGCAGAATATGGAATCGGTGGGTTCGGGATGGTAGTACGGAATGCCGTGCTGAATCCCAACGGCCTCGTATCACTAGCAGTCGAGATGACAGGCATCTTATCCGCATGGCTGCAACGGATCTTGCAGCCACATCTCTATCCCTGAGTCAACAGATGAGGACGTTTGGAAGACAACAAGCATCTGCACGAACAATTCGACGACGTTTGCAGCAGCTTGCACTATCAGCTCGGAGACCATGGCTGCGGTTACCCTTGACGCTGCATCACAGACAGGAGCGCCTGCGATGGTGTACTCAACGACGAACCTGGGTGCACGAATGGCAAAACGTCATTTTTCGGATGAATCCAGGCTCTGTTTACAGCATCATGATGGTCGAATCCGTGTTTGGTCACATCGCGGTGAACGCACATTAGAAGCGTGTAT
Organism: Schistocerca gregaria; assembly: GCF_023897955.1. Classification (NCBI taxonomy): domain Eukaryota; kingdom Metazoa; phylum Arthropoda; class Insecta; order Orthoptera; family Acrididae; genus Schistocerca; species Schistocerca gregaria. The sequence goes on along the minus strand of NC_064922.1, from coordinate 347,937,371 downwards.
TCGTCATCACTGTACTGCCGTATCACCGGGCCTGATGTTATGGGGTGCCATGTGACACGTCTCTGTCACCTCTTGTTCGCTTTGACGGCACTTAGAACAGTGGACTTACGTTTCATATGTGTTACGACCTGTGGCTCTACCCTTCATTCGATCCGTGCGAAACCCTACATTTTAGCAGGATAATGCACGACCGCATGTTGCAGGTCCTGTACGGCCGTTTCTGGATATAGAAAATGTTCGACTGCTGCCCTGGCCAGCACATTCTCCAGATCTCTCACCAATTGAAAACGTCTGGTCAATGGTGGCCGAGCAACTGGCTGGTCACTATACGCCAGTCACTACTCTTGCTGAACTGTGGTATCCTATTGAAGCTGCGTGGGCAGCTGTAGCTGTACACGCCATCCAAGCTCTGTTAGACTCAATGCCCAGTCCCATCAAGATTTTTATTACGGCTAGAGGTGGTTGTTCTGGGTACTGATTTCTCAGGATCTATGCACCCAAATTACGTGAAAATGTAATCACATATCAGTTCTAGTATAATATATTTGTCCAATGAATACCCGTTTATCATCTGCATTTCTTCTTGGTGTAGCAATTTTAATGGCCAGTAGTGTATTTAAAGCGCTGTCATGATCTACCCATTGAAGAGTATAATCTTATATTGACATTGTGACACAGTAAGACAAGTGTTCCAGTTAAGCACTGTCACATGTTTTGAGGCATCGTATCAAACTACGCTCAGAATTCTCCTGCTATATTAATCCAGTACTTCAGAATAAGAGCACTTAGCGATATTCAACAAACTTTAATCATTATTTTAAACCTTTTCTACACTACTACTCGCCTACTTGCTTAGCTTCATATATTTAACACATTAACTCATTTGTAAGGTAACTGTTTTGAACATGAAAGTTCGAGTCTTTAGAATTGGAGGATTTGTTGGAATAACGCAAAGTGCCATTTGGACGACGCCGCAAGCCCTTGTTTGTACACTGAGGTTATAAGAATTATGAAGACCTCCTAAACCGTGTCGGATCTCCTTTTGCCGGCGTTCTGCAGAAACTGTACGTGGCATGGATTCAAAAAGTCTTTGGAAGTCCCCTGCATAAATATTGAGACATGCCTCTACAGCCGTCCATTCCATAATTGCGAAAGTGTTGCCGGTGCAGGATTTTGTGCACGAAATGACTTCTCGATTATGTCCCATACATGTTCGACAGTATTCCTGTTGGGCAATCGGGATGGCGAAATCATTCGCTCGAATTGTCCAGAATGTTCTGCAGACCAACCTCAAACAGTTGTGGCCAGGTGACATGGCGCATTGCAGTCGTTAAAAATGCCATCGTTGTTCGGGACAATGAAGTCCATGAACGGCTGTCAATGGTCTCCAGGTATCCGAACTAACCATTTCCAGTGAGCGACCGTTTCATTTGGACCAGTGGACCCAGTCCATACTATTTTAAACACTTCCCATAACATTACGGAGCCACCACCGACTTGCACAATGCTTTGTTGACAATTTGGATCGATGGCTTCGTGAGGTCTGCGTCACATTCCAATCGTTCCATCAGCTCTTAGCAACTGAAATCGGTACTCTTCTGACCACGCCACGGTTTTGCAGTCGTCTAGAGTCCAGTCGACCTGGTCACGAGCCCAGGAGAGGCGCTGCAGGCGATGTCGTGCTGTTAGCTCAGGTATTCGCGTCGGTCGTCTGCCACCATAGCCCAGCAACGTCAATTTTCGCCGCACTTCATCGTACTGTTCATCGTTCGTCCCACATTGATTTCTTCAGCTATTTCACGCAGTGTCACTTGTCTGTTAGAAGTGATAACTCTACGCAAACGCTGCTGGTCTTGGTCGTTAAGTGAAGGCCGTTGGCCAATGCATTATCCGCGGTGCGAGGTATTGACTGAAATTTAGTATCGTCGACGCACTGTTGACACTTTGGCCCTCGGAATACTGAATTCCTTAACGATTTCCGAAATGGAATGTCTCGTACGGGAGTCTTTCTCCGGTGGTGCCATCACCCCTGTGATGCCCAACCTAAACGCCAGGATCTCTTCCCGCTCTGCTGGTGTCGACGCTGAATTCCCTCCCCCTTCCCTCCCTCCTCCCCCCTTCCCCCACTCCGACACCTTCTTCCTAGGTCGTCCTCCTCGGTTGTTGTAGTTCCAAGTCTGCACAGCATACTCGTTCATAGAATGAGCATTTCGGCGCAACTTACGAATGTGTTTCCGGTAGCTGAACAGAACAATACTGACATAAAAGACGTGTCCACCCAAATCGCACTGAATGGTTGTAGGAGGGCATAGTTGTAACATACGGAGCTTTCTTGCTTCTTCTTGGCCTCTTTGCCTTTGCGGATTTCTTCTTCAAACAAGTTGATGTTGTTGGATGTAGAATTCCTCCTCAGTAAGCTGTACACAGCGCATTCTTCTTATATTTGTGTGTTTATTCCAGTCATCTTCATGATGTGCCTTAGCTGGTCCTTAAAGCGCTTGAGAGTGGTTGCATGAAGTCTACTACCAGACCTGACTGCACCATAAAGGAGTTGGTTGGGTAGCCTTGTATCACTCATACGATGAACGTGGCAGGTACCATTTCAGCTGATAAGTGAAGATGGTTGGCACAGTGCTGTTTACATGCGCTTTCTTAAGAACAACTGTGTGGCTCATTTGATCCTCCCACTTAATGTTCAAGATGTATCTCATTTTTCTGTTAGTGGAAGCGCTCAAGCTTTTAGATATCATGGAGATAGTGTGTCCAACTTTCACAGCCATGTAGTAACATTAACAGCACTGTAAACAACGAGTTTGACGTGCAGCTTTAGTTTTTTGTTTATGGAGACTTTGTATTAAACGACTCAATGCTACGTGGATAACCTGCATTTCTTTATCAACATCTTGTTCGCATAGAACTTTGGTAATGCGGGCAGCTACAGCTGTTAAACTTCATAATGAATGGAAGTAAAATGAACGGCAAGACTGCTTAATTGACGATTTCTTTATTGTAGCAATCGCCTGACCACCTTCCATGCTGTGCCCTTGCAACCGCTACAGATGCGTCATTGCGCAAACGCCACGATATCCTGTTTCACTAAGTTTAACGAATTCCCCTTAAAAAAATTATTTAAAAAACTGTTGTTATTAGTTCTACTGGTAGTTTATATTTATTGGTTTTTCTTTGGCAGTTGCTTTGCTTGAACTGTTTGAAAGGTTCGAAAAGAAGTTAATCTGACTCTGTGATTTCCAGGGAACTGTTCTGAGTTCCCTAATAAAGAACACCAGCTTCTACCTGCGTTCCCTTCAAAAATCGTAACACACTGTTTCATCCTTCGTTATTTCTCTGATATGAAGTTTGACAAAACTTTAACTGATTTCTGGTCGTATGAAAGGAAGTCCCTTGAAATTTGAAAGGCAGTTTTTTCTTTTTCTCTTTTGGCATACTTGTGGCCCTGAATAACGCTCTGGCAACTGCTCTCTGGAAACAGCTGCTGCTGCTGCTATTGAAATCTACTAAAAAGGCGCGTCTCATTTACCGGGCGGCGAACTAACTACTGATGAACCCTGTGTGCAGTAAGTCCACGTAATGCACCTACATTTTAAATTGCAGTAATGAAACTTTATCTAATGAATGACAATGTTTGGGAAACGGGTAATGACGTGGTACGTTACGTTAATGCTGATTCCTTTAAAAGGGTGTTGGCAAATTTAAAAAAAGTCGCTTTACAAAAATATTCCTCATTATGATCAAGAATTTGTACAAAAACGACTAACTCTTAAAATACTTTAAAATGGTTTGTTCAACAGTATCGCGTTCAAAGATTTATTACAAACTGAATATGATCATTGTAGGTTACAAAAGATTGCATTAACTGAGTTAACCTTTCCTAACTTGTCGCTGGTGTTAAATGATTAATAAGAAAGGGGAAGTTCTGTTTTGGCTACTGAATTGGTATGATGGTGTGCAGGCAGCAGCTTAAGCGTAACTAAAGCAAAGAACTGCAATTATTGCCTTAATGTGAAATCTTATTTTCTTCAAATCAATCAAGAAATCTTTCTCTCTCGCAGTGAAGATATTAAAAACCGTATTATAAAAACAGTTTCCTCGAGTCAATGATGAATGATGGTCACGGTTATTAGTGTTGACGCGCTCTCTGAAGAAAGAAGTGAGCGCTGCTGTCGCCCGTGTATGTAAGATAGTGAAGTAATAAGAACACCCGATGAATGCTCCAGGTGGAGTTTGAATTTTGATTAAGACCGTTGGGGGCGCCTCGTTGCGTTAATTTGACATAGTTTTCACTTGTGGATGCTGTTGCAGAGAAGTGAAGCCGGATTTGACAGTTGTCTTGCGCTTTATTTTACTTCCATTCATCTCGTTCGCAGGTACACCACCTAGATGAGATGCTTCCAAGATATGAAAAATATTCAACCTGCTCCAGTGCTGTGTCTAGGATGGGGATACTGAATGAATTGAGAGTTAATCGTGGGGCGGATTGTGCGAGTACCTTCGTTTTTTCCGCATTGATGGTAAGAACAAAGTGATCACATGAAATTTAAAAGCAATTGACTGATTGCATCTCCTGCTCTAACACCGGCACAATTGAAACAATGTCATCAGCATGCTGTAGTTTTGTCTCCCTTGTAACCTGGACAAATCTTTGTGAACCAAATCTTGCAAGGCTAAAATGGCCTCCGTCCAAAAGAAATTTAATCTTCATGCCTTGGTTGTTTACAGATGATTCACACAGCATGGCAGCCATGTGTAGAGCAAAGTCGGCTGCAATTTTAAGCAAACAGCCTTCTTTCAAACCCTTAGTGATTGGGAACGAATCCGATGCAGAGTTACCGTGATGAATCTGTCCAGGTATGCCATCATGAAGAGTTTCACCCAGTTGCACACAGTGTTCAGAACATCCAAAGTTTCTTAGTACCATCCACATGGCAGATCTAGGTACTGAATCAAGGCTTTCTCCAGGCCATAAATGTAGAGTATACTGCTGCACTCTGATTTTTCCTGGAGTTATCTAGCGCACAAACCGTATCTATTGTGCATCTGAAGACTCGGAATCCGCATTCAGATTCAGGAAAAATCCTATCTGAAATAATTTGGAGCCAATTTAATTCTTCTGGGAATTTTACCTGCAGCTGACAGTAGCGATATACCAAGGTTGTTTCCATATACACTACGGTTGCCTTTCCTGAAGATGATGGTAGCATTCTTCAAGTCGCCAGGTACTTCTTGAGTGTCCCGAATGTAGAGCATCAGTGCAAAAAGTCTAGTTTTCAATTGTTTATCTCCATTTTGTATCAATTCGAGAGGATTGTCATCAGGACCACGAGCCTTTCTCGGTCTTAGTTGATAAAGTCTTTGTATGTGGCTGGAAGTGCATCCATAGATGTTAGGGTTGCTGAGTGATATCAAAAGACAGTCCTCAGCAACAACGGAGGCACGGTTTAGCAGCACACACAAATTTCTTTTCGAAGCTCTAAGATTTTTACGTTCTCAGTTAAATTGATAGAACTGTCAGAGTCTTCAGTGTTCCTGATGAGGACCGAATTGGAACATGTATCTCATTTACGCCTGCATAGAATTTTCGCATGTCTTCAGCTTTTTGATGCCCTCAGCTGTTCTTGATTTGCATAATTTGTGCATGACATTTCCCCTTAAGTTCAATGAAATGTGATTTCTACACAATGGAAGATGAATCTTCAAGAAAGAATAGATGGGCTTCCCATTTGTCGGCGATCAGATCCAAAAGTCTACATTATTTTATCAGTCCAGTCCTGTATTTTTTCTTCACAAAACTGATTGTTTCTCTTCCTGACTCATTAATGACTTTCTGAAATGTGATGCACTCTTGCCGGCCGGAGTGGCCGTGCGGTTCTAGGCGCTACAGTCTGGAGCCGGGCGACCGCTACGGTCGCAGGTTCGAATCCTGCCCCGGGCATGGATGTGCGTGATGTCCTTAGGTTAGTTAGATTTAAGTAGTTCTAAGTTCTAGGAGACTGATGACCTCAGAAGTTGAGTCGCATAGTGCTCAGAGCCATTTGAACCATTTTGATGCACTCTTGATTTGCACTATGAATACTGACTGGATAACTAGCGATCTTATTTGAGATTGCGTTTCTGTAGTCTTCAGCAGTGGATTTAATTTGGAGTTTACAAATGTTTAATTTCCGTCTATGCAGGTTGTGAATGTATCTTTTTGGTTTGCGACAGGCTGAGTGTGTCTACCGGCAGAATTGGAGCTTATAATCCGTCCAGCAGTCATCGACGTTTCTTGCGTTCCTGGTGCCAAAGGGCAGCCTTTTTATCAAATTACTTTGAGATGATGCAGCCCAGCTTCGAGCGAGGATGCATCCATGTGATGATGTCGCGATTAGGCAGGCCTAACTGAGTGTTGGTGCCAAGGAGTCATGTCCAGCACATAAACCAGGATGCAGTAGACCATTAGTGTTTCAGTTGTCAAGCCCTGCTTTCCTCATCACTATGTTCCGTAGTTGATGGTATTTACCAATTCTCCGTTGAAACGGCCAAGTAATAAGAGTTTGTGTCGAGGTGGTATATTGGCGATGCTTGTGCTCAGAAGGTTATAACAGTGATCTTTAGTGTCTACATCACAGTGTGGAAGCATATGTAGAGATGAGAGATGTAAATTTACCTCCAGAGAGCGGTATTCGGAGAGATCTAATTCGTTCGCTGGCAGCAGTTGGAGTTAGTTGATGATCGTTCAGAAATAATGTATTTATTCGCCGACACCGGGCAAGCGACTTTCAATTAAAATGTTTTCCCTGTATGAGAATATACGTAATGGATGTATGACTGCAGGTTCTAGACACATGGTTGACGACATGTGGGAGTTTCGATCGGTCAGTAGGTCGTGCTCGGATAGCCTAATTGTAAGGCTACAGCTTGAAATAAGCGGGAAATTCCGAATCTAGTCTTGGACTGGCATAAATGTTCATTGTCTTCATTCCAATATAAAGCTAATGGTTATCCATTATCGAAACTGCAAATACATTTCATCTAATCTTACCAGCTCTCAGCGGTATTCTTCTTAACGTCATGCCACCATTCAGTTGTAGATATCAGAAGGTGTTCATTCGTTCAAAATGGCTCTGAGCACTAGGGGACATAACTTCTGAGGTCATCAGTCCCCTAAAACGTAGGACTACTGAAACCTCACTAACCTAATGACATCACACACATCCATGCCCGAGGCACGATTCGAACCTGCGCCCATAGCAGCAGCGCGGTTCCGGACTAAAGCGCCTAGAACCGCTCGGACAGGTGTTCATTCGTACGCAGGTTCACAACAGTATTGCTGAACAGGCAGTACCGAAGTTGCTCTCGTGCTATTCAACATGAATTGGTTTGCATTACTTTGGGACCAGTCTTTTATACAGTCACGTCGGTGGAGTAGGCACGTGTGTACATCGCCCTCCGTAAGTACGCCTGTACAATGCATTCGCCGATGTTACTTGCGTAAATACTGTCGCAGTTGCCGCTCACTGCCTTTGCTTTTCATTTCCCTCATGGCCAACCACAACTCTCTAGCTCTTTACTCCTGTCAGTTCATCAAATTTCATTTCGTAAGGCTCTGTAGGGACTGGGCGTGCTACAATTTTAAGTTAGTTGTTTTACTTGCGTTATTTGTATTTTCTCCGGAAGACTGGCTTTCCGTCAAGTAATCCAAATTTTTGAGATGATGTCGTCCCCATGCTGTGACAAGGCTACATCGCAGTTTATTCCCCTGATTTGCTGCTTGCCTATTAAATTTTCGTAGTGTTCCGCCTGTTCTTTACTCTAGCATTTATTTTGGAAACTGAAACGCCTGTAGTAGGGAAGAATTCTGATCCATCCACAAACAAGAGAAAGAACATCTGCTGGTATTTGTTCTCCACAGCGCCATATCCGTCAGTGCCCCACGCACCAACACAGTTGCGCCCGATGCGGACATTATGCTCTGAAGGTTGCTGTCCAGTAGACTTTACGTGGAAGAATCCTCACGGACGGCGCGTATCCGTCCAATACGGCCAAGACGATGACAACAGCTCCATCTATATCGCCCTGTGGCCTCGTTCGACAACACTGCAGGAAAATTGATGTGGAATAAATTCAACGTTGCCGTTCCCACAATTTTAATGATTTTACAATATATTTCTGCAAGACGTCCTCCATCAAATGGCCTTTAACCCAGCCGCTCTAATGTCAGGTCTCGTCCGACATAATGACTTTCCGCTTGCGCTCCGATGTCGGACGTGATCAGACACGCGCTTCGTCATTTTTTAATTTTTTTTTTCATTTTTTTCCCGCCTGTTCTGCTCTCTTCAGGCAATCCCACACCCTTCGTCACGTAGTACCAACTCTGGCCAACTGGTAACAGAAACTGTTCGCTTTATTGCACAGCAGGCAGAGAGCTTAGACGTGCGTGAGAAAGTTTATGCTTTGCTCGCGTTTTTTGCTTGTGCGAAAATGGGGGGCACAAGGCGTGGAAGTATCAGTGACATCGTGAGGTGATATTTGAAAGATACTGAAGATGAATCTGTGATGAGATTGAACAAGACGAATCTATTCCTGTCCGTATCACTAGTGAATTTCAAAGCAGCGACGAAGAATTGAAAGAAAAATTTCCCTAAATCGCTCCAGACAAATGCAAATGTCGGAGTGGTCCCTCAGAAAGAGAACGGTCGATTCCGGCCCCAACCTTGAAACATTCCAAGGTAATGACCACGATGTCGACGGAACGTTCAATCCTGTTCTTTCTTCCTCTGTTCTTACGAAGAAGAAAGTGACAATGTGCAAAGTACCACATATGACCTGCAGGTTTATCGTGAAGGTAACGGTAATATTATTCAGTTCCCATGCTCCGTTAGGCAACAGGGATTCACTCTATCTCGAAATACGCACCCAACCACGAAGATCATTTTCACTATTTTATTAGCCAAATTATGACTACATCAAACGTCAAATACAGGGTGACGCACGAAATGCATTACCAATTGTTTCTTTCACAATTTACGACGCACATTAGATATCGCGCTGGGATCTCTACAGCTGTACCAGCAGAACTAGGAAAAACGAATGAGCTACGAAATGACGTGTAATTCACAATACTGCCGCTAGGAGACTAGTAAGCAGCAATGGCTGACAATGGAAGACTGACGAAGGAGCAACGATCGGCAATTGTGTTACTTTTTCATGAAACGAAATGCCTTATTGTGACTCAGTCATTTTCGACAACAGTTTAACACACGATGGGTCTCTAGGAAGAAGATCATCCACAGGTTTTACGATAAATTTGTACAGGAAGGAACAGTATTGGAAGCGAAGCGACCTCGGCCTAAGCCTGTTTGTTCGCCGGAGAATAATGAAGCGGTACGAGTTGCTGTACAGAGAAATCCCGGAAATCGTTTAGAAAAGCAGCAGTTCAACTGGGAATATCCAGACGCTCCGTTCAACGCATTCTAAAAAGTGATCTCCATACGTACACATACAAGATTACCTGTGCACAGAAGCTCACTGAAGAACACAAGCAGCAGAGACTACCGTTTTCTCAGTGAGCGGAGGATAGGGAAGAAACTCTCAGCAACGTTTGGTTTTCAGACGAGGCGCATTTTCATTTAGACGGTGTGCTCAACAAACAAAATGTACGCTTTTACGCTTTTGGGCCACTGAAAACCCACAAGTGCTTTATGAACGACAACGTTATGCTCCGAGGATTACAGTGTGGGCAGCAATTTCCAATCAAGGGCTTATTGGACGGTTTTTCTTTGAAGAAACTGTGAACAGCGAGTGTTATTTGAGCATGCTTCGCAATAGCTTCATTCCACAGCTTCTTGCTACTGTCTTTCCCTTCAACACGCAGTGGTTCATGCAAGATGGAGCAAGCTCACATACTGCAAACACTGTGTTGGAGTTTTTACACGAGCATTTCGACATGCCGATCATTTCACTCAGGTTTCCAGGTCGCCTCAATGACGGACAAAATTGCCCCCCGCCCCCCCCCCCCCCCCGCCACCCAATACTTCAGACCTCAATACGAGTGACTTTTTTCTTTGGGGGTACCTAAAAGAAAAATTTTGCGAAACGTCTCAGAAGACTTATTCTTCAAGCTTGCAGTGAAATTACGGAAGATGTGTGCCGTAGGGTAATCACTAACTTCAGTGTTCATTTGAAGGAAGTTAGGAAACGAAATGGTGGACATATTGAGCATGTGCTGAGTTAGAACAAATCTCCATGGACAGCTCTTCATTGTAGTATGTTCCTTTCAGGTTGTATTCACAATAAAGTTTATATTCAAAAACAAAATGGTAACACATTTCGTGCGCCACCCTGTAAGTGGAAAACTGCAAATACTTCACGTGGAGCTCGTGGAAAAATTTTTCGTCAGTAGAAATGTAGGCATTCCTTGGTCTTATGTTGACCGTGGCTCTTAATTTAAAGGGAGAACTAGACAACTATTTTACTAAACATTAGATAGACCTTACTGAGATTTTCAGATATGTTTCCCCTTGCCTCAGATTTATCCAGATATTTTGTATGATTCATTTAGTTACTCCTGTCGCAGCACATGAGACTATGCGCACTAGAAAATAAAAAACTAGCGAGCGAATATGTAGGTAATATATGTGGATATACAGGGTGAACAGTATTTAAACCGACAAACTCTGGGAGGTTGTAGGGGACATCAAAACAAATATTTTCCCTAATGTCATTTTTTCCTATGAGGGTTATTTAAACCAGTTGTTAGAGGCCGTATTAGGATCTTCAGTTGTTAGAGGGCGTATTGCGCTCTTCAGTTGTAGGCAACTGCTGTCAACCATTGTAGTAGTGCATTCTTCCTGTTTACTAATGGATCGATACACCTAGAGTGAGTACACTGATATGGTTGGTGTGTACTACATAGCACACCACAACGGACGAGCTGCACAGCGGTTTATCAAAAACAATATCCTAATCGCCGTATCCCGCATCATACGACCTTTGCTGCTGTGTTCCAACGTCTGCGTGAGACCGGGTCATTTAGCAGATTACGTGGACAGGGACACCGTCGCACGGTAAGAACGCTGCAATTTGAGGAAGCTGTCCTGCAGCATGTGGAGCGGGATCCTGCAATCAGCACTTGTGCAATTGCACGTAACGTGGGGACGAATCAGACGAATTTATGAACAGTCCTTCAAGAGCAGTTGTTACGTTCATTTCACTTACAGCGTGTCCACAACCTGGAACCAGTTGATTATCCGCTCAGAGCACAGTTTTCGCAGTGTTACCTGGAACAGTGTGAAATGCATCCTACATTTCCATACTCTGTGTTGTTTACCGATGAAGCAACGTTCGGGTGTGATGGAGTCTTCAACATGCACAATTCGCATGTTTGGAGCGAGGAAAACCCACATGCCACAGTTACTAGCGCTCATCAAGTGCGGTTCTTCGTTAATGTGTGGGTCAGTGTTATTGGGGACTGTTTAATTTGGCCGTATCTGCTACCTAGGCCATTAAATGGCAGGCACTGTTACAATTTTCTCGCCAGAGCATTCCCATAATTGCTGGAAGACGTCCCGCTCCCTACAAAATGGTTCAAATGGCTCTGAGCACTATGCGACTTAACTTCTGAGGTGATCAGTCGCCTAGAACTTAGAACTAATTAAACCTAACTATCCCAAGGACATCACACACATCCATGCCCGAGGCAGGATTCGAGCCTGCGACCGTAGCGCTCGCTCGGTTCCAGACTGTGATGCCTAGAACCGCACAGCCACTTGGGGAGGCCTGCTCCCTACAAGACACCATATGTGTTTCCAACATGACGGGCGCCGGCACATTTCAGTCGTCGTGTGCGTAGATTCCTGGACCGACGGTTCCCAGAAACGTGGATTGGCAGAGGTGGTCCTGTACCATGGCCTGCTCGATCCCCAGATGTGTCCCCACTAGACTTTTTTGTGTGGGGAAGAGATGCGCAACCTTGTTTACGCTTCTCCTGTTCCATCAGAAGCGGATCTGGTTGCCCGGATAGTAGCAGCAGCAGGAACAATTCAGGATACTCCTGGGGTTTTTGCCGGTGTCAGACAGAACATGATCCGACGGTGTAACCTTTGTTTACGTGTAAATGCAGGCATTTTTGAAAATCTGCTGTAATTGAAATTGGGTTGTGTTAATATCTTGTCTCTATGTCATAAAGAAATGGAAAAATATTTGTTGGTTTAATTAATTTGCAGCCAGATAAATCTTCCTCTACCGGTTTAAATACTCCACATAGGAAAAAATGACATTAGGAAAAAATTTTTGTGTTGACGTCCCCTACAACCTCCCAAAATTTGTCGGTTTAAATACTTCTCACCATGTTAACGAGAGCAAAGTTGGTTTCAAGGGCGAGCTTTAGTTCACGTGCTTTAGTCCAAAGCTGCCTACAAAGCCGGGCAGAGATTTTTGTTCCTGGATTCACTACGTGTTCTAACCTCTTTCCACATACGGGTACGCCCAGCAATGTCCAACATTTTTTATTTTGGTGGTCCAGGTGTTACTGCGTGGGGAGGCATGTTGTTGCATGGATGTATTGACCACTAAATCTCTTAACAAGTTCACTCACCGATCAACATTAATGTGACGCCTCACTCCTTTCTCTGTGCATCTTTCAAGGGATGCATTCGGCCGCGACTTCCTTTTTATTGATGAAAATGCGCAACCGCATCGAACAGGACAGGCGGAAGAGATCTTGGAACGAGGGGATACTCGGCCGAAAGGAATGGCATGCCCGTTCTCACGATTTAATCCCATTATACATGTGTAGAATGCGCTGTGGAGACGTTTCGCAGCACTTCCACGGTTGTTGGGGAAGTAGGCGCAATGTTGATATCGACTGGAAAAATCCTAAGCAAATGTTATTTTGTGAAAACAGACATTTTGAGCCCGTGGCTGTGTACAAAGTATAGGTTGTCTCTTACCTTACAACAACCAGTCCCTTTTTACAATGCTATTTATTTATTTAAACAGCGCTGTTACCGCTTTCGAACCGACAGGTTGATCTTCAGACGGCTAGTTCACGTTTTGCATTAGATTTCGCCTTTTGTTTCCCCAACTGACGAAATTTTCTTGGACTGGTGGTGCCCTGCAAACCAAAACAAGATGTGAGACAATGACTTTTTAAGTATAATTGTGCCTCTCGACGATCTAAGTGATGGAAACAAATAATTAAAGTGAAGATGTTTCGGTTACTTACGACGAAGAATCCGTGTCATTATGTTCCACTGTAGACTGCTTATTATCTCGCAGCAGTGAAAACAGTATAATGCAGTTATATACTGTGCGTGTGCAAAATCGTTGTGCGGCACAATTAATGCTAGAATGACATTGTCTCACATTTTGTTTTGGTTGTAGGGTACCACCACCCTAAGGAAAGTTCGTCAGTTGGGGAAACAAAAGATTAATGCTAAAAAGACATCGTCTCACATTTTGTTTTGGTTGTAGGGCACCACCACCCTAAGGAAAGTTCGTCAGTTGGGGAAACAAAAGATTGATGCTAAAAAGACATTGTCTCACATTTTGGTTTGGTTGTAGGGCACCACCACCCTAAGGAAAGTTCGTCAGTTGGGGAAACAAAAGATTAATGCTAAAAAGACATTGTCTCACATTTTGTTTTGGTTGTAGGGCACCACCACTCTAAGGAAAGTTCGTCAGTTGGGGAAACAAAAGATTAATGCTAAAAAGACATCGTCTCACATTTTGTTTTGGTTGTAGGGCACCACCACCCTAAGGAAAGTTCGTCAGTTGGGGAAACAAAAGATTGATGCTAAAAAGACATTGTCTCACATTTTGGTTTGGTTGTAGGGCACCACCACCCTAAGGAAAGTTCGTCAGTTGGGGAAACAAAAGATTAATGCTAAAAAGACATTGTCTCACATTTTGTTTTGGTTGTAGCGCACCACCACTCTAAGGAAAGTTCGTCAGTTGGGGAAACAAAAGATTAATGCTAAAAAGACATCGTCTCACATTTTGTTTTGGTTGTAGGGCACCACCACCCTAAGGAAAGTTCGTCAGTTGGGGAAACAAAAGATTGATGCTAAAAAGACATTGTCTCACATTTTGTTTTGGTTGTAGGGCACCACCACCCTAAGGAAAGTTCGTCAGTTGGGGAAACAAAAGGTGAAATCTAACGTAAAGCGAGAACTAGTCGTCTGCAAATGAACCTGTCGGTTCGAAACCGGGAACGGTGCTCTTTAAATAAATAAATAGCATTGTAAAAAGTGGCTAGTTGCTGTAATCTTCTGTGTAAGAGTCAACCTATCCTAAAGCAATATAATTAATCCACGTTAGAAGTAGTTTACAAAGCACTCGCTGTTCATATTCTTGAGTATTGTTGCGCGTCTGGGATTGTTACCAGCTAGGATTTATATGGGAGGCGGGTGTAGAGCAGTGCTTTTCGTCGCGGATTCATATAGTAAACGACGCTATTCCAGTGGCATACTCTACAACAGAGGTCTTGTGCATCATTGAGAGGCTTACTGTTCAAAATACCCGGACGTTAACTCCGTTAGCTTCGTAGAAGAATCGGTTGGCGTTTACTGTCTCCCACACCCAAAAAGGAACGACCATGACTGGATACTCTGAGAAATTGGAGATCATACGACGGCCGTAGCGACAGTGGTTCCATTCCCGAATGAACTAGAGTGTGCAGTGATAGTATTACTAGACGTACCCACCCCCACGCAGTACAATGTGGCTTACATGCTACAGACTTAGATGTGGAACGTAGTTGTCTCTCGGCAGAAGACAGTGTTTGCGGCATCCACGCGTGCATGGAAACTGAAGGATTATTTGCATAAGGGCTTAAAAGTATTTTACATGCGTCTTTCAGTGAATCCGTCCCAACTAATTTACCTAATACATCAAAACAAAGTTTTTGTATTGATATGCAGAGTAGCTTGCCACTGTTCAGTAAGGTGGTCGTTCAGAATTATTCAGTGTTTACAACTAAAAGTTTTGGAGAATAACGGCGATAACAATTTTAAGTTCAGGATCGGTATCCCAATCGTGCTAAATCGCCGTGGGCAGTGAGCCAGTCATCCCACCGACGCACTAGGCCGAAGTACTAATTTGGTACAAAACCGTGTCCTGATGCATGAAGAAGTTCGCAAGTGGTTGCTGCACACCCTCGTCCGACAGAAATTGTCGATCCATTAGGGCCTTTTATAAAGGACCGAAAGCGGGAGACCTGCATTGGGAGAGAATAGTACTACAGGATGGGTGCTCTATTGTCTCCCACTTGAGTATGGGTGACTTCTGCATTACGACATTTGCGATATGGGGACGTACACTATCATGAAGCAGTTTTCCACAACGGCGTTTTTCGACAGACATACTGCTCCATACACATTACTCATTCTCCAGTGGATATCTACCAGTGTTTTCTCTTCGAAAGCTAACAAAAGAGTAACAGCCCGTTCGTCCTGTTTTGACACATTTACTAATGTCGCTGTAGTTCACGTTTCCGCAGTTCCCGCACGTACGTCGAGAAGACACGACTGTGCTACTAATCCGTTGTGTATATCTCGGTGTTTGCATAGCAGCATTGGAGTCGCGCTACGCTGCGTAACACTGCAGCAGTGTCCTCACACTGGAAATTTTTGGTTTTGCCTTGTATTTTGAGCTTACTGGTATGAGATCGAACAAGGATGGGCTCCTTCATAAGGTGTCCTCTTTAAGGAAATCGCTCGAGACTAGCGTGAGACTAACGAGGGTGAAATACGGGTATGAAATGAATAGCAATTACCATTCTATATGAAGATGACAGATGGGCAGAGCGCCATTCAATTGCTGAATAGCGTGACTGAAAGACGCTCGTATTTGCTTGCAGCCGAAGTAACAAAGGACAGGCACTGACAATGGCCAGCCCCTACTCAATTTTCACGGCACATGCTCCCAGACGCATAGCATCGCTGCGGTGAAGTCGGAGAGAAAGGAGAGCGCACTCGAAGACAATATATATATAAGCGTTTCTTACAGTGTGTTTGTTAACTGCAACTTCTTATCAAATACAAAAAAGGTGACATCGAAAAACGATTTGGAATCGACAGAGTACTGGCCTCTGCACTACCGTTCGTATTACCGTGAAACTAATACTACATCGCCCTTCTGTGCTCTTCCTCTGACATTTTTGTATTTTTAGCTCAAAATAAGTGTTCCCAATTAAGCTATTGTTGGAATCTTCTATTCAAATGGTTCAAATGGCTCTGAGCACTAAGGGACTTAACATCTCTGGTCATCAGTCCCCTAGAACTTAGAACTACTTAAACCTAACCAACCTAAGGACATCACACAACACCCAGTCATCACGAGGCAGAGAAAATCCCTGACCTCGCCGGGAATCGAACACGGGAACCCGGGAACCCGGGCGTGGGACCGAGCGAGGTGACGCAGTGGTTAGCACACTGGACTCGCATTCGTGAGGACGACGCTTCAATCCCGTCTCCGGCCATCCTGATTTAGGTTTTCAGTGATTTCCCTAAATCGTTTCAGGCAAATGCCGGGATGGTTCCTTTGAAAGGGCACGGCCAGTTTCCTTCCCAGTCCTTCCCTAACCCGAGCTTGCGCTCCGTCTCTAATGACCTCGTTGTCGACGGGACGTTAAACACTAACCACCAACACCACCACCGGTCGTGGGAAGCAAGAACGCTACCGCACGGCCACGAGCTGCGGACAATCTTCTATTCCTGTTCCTACTAACGACATATGTTTTATTGTGTTGTTGTGCTTGGTAGTTTCTAGCCAGGATGGTTATTAATATTGGGTTCTCATTATGTACGCCCAATGGAATGTGTGGTATTCGTGCTGTCAGAATTATGGTCATGTTCCAACAGTTTCGACCGAGACATAACAAGCATTCTGATAACTGTTAGAAAGACTAAGAAAAACTGTGCTTGTATACATCGACTTAGACGATTTCTTTTTACGTTTTGCCTTGTTACTTACTGCATTTTTATACCGCATAGTGGCAGCTGACCTTCCCTCGTTGAATACACAGGCTCCCGTCAGATCACCGAAGTTCAGCAACGTCGAGCGTGGCCATCACTTAGATGCATAACAGTACGGGTACGCCATGGACTACTGCAGCTTTTACTTTGCCTTTCCGGCAAAGCGGAGGTAAAGTTCCTCATCACTAGACATCGCGCCAGTGACCTCGATTATATTCCAAATCTCTTCGCATTGTTGCATGGATTTTGTGCTAAGTTCCTATGAGACCAAACTGTTGAGGTCATCGGGCCCTAGGCTTATTCACTACTTAACTTAGTCTAAGGACAACACACACCTGCCCGAAGGAGACTCGAACCTACGACGAGGGCAGCTGAGCGAACCCTGGCAAGTCGCTTGAGACCGCGCGGCTACAACGCGCGGTATGTCACATGGAATGAGGGTGCTTGCCACTTTTGAAGGTGATCCGCTCGTCAGATGAGGACATTCAGCTCGCCGGACCCCTTGCTGCTATTCGGGAAGATTAGGTTATGCGCCGGTACCTGGTTTCATCCTATCCCTTCTGTTACTATACAACACAAACATGAAATCACATACCCATTACTGTCATCTATGAACAAAACACGACTCTCACATTTCGCGAAGGAAAGGTCCCCTGGCCGAGCGCTTCTAGGCGCTTCAGTCTGGAACCACGCGACCGCTACGGTCGCAGGTTCGAACCCTATCTCGGGCATGGATGTGTGTCATGTCCTTAGGTTTGATAGATTTAAGTAGTTCTAAGTTCTAGGGGACTGATGACCTTAGATGTTAAGTCCCATAGTGCTCAAGACCATTTTGAAAGGTGCTCAAGTGCGCGAAGGAGAGCGGAAAGCTTTCAAATTAGTCGGCTGAACGTTACTGGTTTGGTGTGGCCCGCAACTAATGTCTTTCCTGTACCGACCTCTTCGTCTCAGAATACCACTTGCAACCCCAGTTCTCAATTAATTGTTGGATATCTTCTTTCTCCGCAGTTTCTACCCTCTACAGCTCCTTCAGATACCATAGAGGTTATTTCTTATTGCCTTAACACATGTCCTGTCATCCTGCCCACCTAATTTCCAATATTTCTCTCTAGCAACGCATCTCTAATGATTCGATTCTCTTATGTTCCTGTTTTGGCACAGTCACTACTCACTAACATACAGTGCCGTGCTCCAAACGTACATTCTGAAAAATAACTTCCCCAGAAAAAAGCGTAAGTTTGATACTAACGGACTTCTCTTGGCCACGAATGCCCCCTTTATCTGCACTAATGTACTATCTATGTACTGTTCGCTTCCGCCGTCATATACCATTTTGCTTCCAAAGTAACAGGAGTCGTTAACTTCGTCTACTTCGTAATCAGATTCTCTCTATTCTTACCTCTGATACTTATCATTTCTTTGCTTCTTTTGGGTTTACTCTCAATTCATATACTGTCCTCATTAGAATGCAACTCCTATTTACCTCATTCATAGGTGGTTAATATTGCTGATTCCTTTCCCTAAACATTTTTGTGCCTTTCGTCAGTCAACTGAAGTATTTCTTTCGTTACCCAAGGCTTCTTCCTTGTACCCATGTGTAACTGTCTGTCATCTTTGGTTGCTTTTTATTTTTTTTTTTTTTAACGATGCCCACTCCTATTCGCTTGAACTGCCACTGCTTATCGCAGTGTCCACGTCCTTAGAAGAAAGGCATCGCACTCCCTTGTTCACGGATTCTTCCGGATGAATCTCTTCATACTTCCGTTTACCCTTTGTCATTACCAAATAATGATCTGAGTCTATATCTGCTCCTGGGGACACCTTAAAATCCAATATCTGATTTAGGAATCTTTGTCCTATCATGATGTAATCGAGCTGAAATCATTCCGTGCCTGCGGACATTTTTCAGATATATCTCATCCACTACTATAAGCTGAAGTATACTACAGAACTGCATTAGTCTTTTTTCTCTCTAATTCCCACTGCCGAGTTCAAATTCTTTCGTAATCCTTTCACCTATTCCTTCCTCTACAGCCACTTTCCAATCCAACATGATTATTAGATTTTCATCTCCACTTGCACAGTGAATTACCCGTCAAATAACCTCAAATACCTTATTTAATTTTTTATAGAAGTTTTTATAGAAGCTTTCGAAATGTGGTGCTACAGAAGAATACTGAAGATTAGATGGGTAGATCACATAACTAATGAGGAAGTATTGAATAGGATTGGGGAGAAGAGAAGTTTGTGGCACAACTTGACCAGAAGAAGGGATCGTTTGGTAGGACATGTTCTGAGGCATCAAGGGATCACCAATTTAGTATTGGAGGGCAGCGTGGAGGGTAAAAATCGTAGAGGGAGACCAAGAGATGAATACACTAAGCAGATTCAAAAGGATGTAGGTTGCAGTGGGTACTGGGAGATGAAGAGGATTGCAGAGGATAGAGTAGCATGGAGAGCTGCATTAAACCAGTCTCGGGCTGAAGACAACAACAACAACAACAACATAGCTGCTTGGCGACGTTGGCATGTATACCCGCACTATTATTGTTGGTGTTCGTTTGCTGTTGAATCTGATGAGAACAATGCTGTCACTGAACTATTCACATTAGCTCAGTCTCTGCCTGCCTTTCCATTCATAACGTATAATTCTCCCTTTATATTATTTTCTGCTACGTCTGATCTTACCCTACTTCTGTCTGACCAGGAATCCTTTATCTTATTTCAATTTTACTTCACTGGCAGCCGCTGTATCTAAACGGGGCCTTTGCATTTCCCTTATCAGTTTTTCTAGCTTCCCTATCACGTTCAAAAATCTGAAATTCCACGCGCAGTCTCATGTAATGTTACCATTCCGTAGATTATTTAATTCGCAGTCCCCTCTTAGAGATCCGAATGGGGAATCTGTCCGGAAACTTTCATAGATGGAGAAATCATCATGACGAATTGAAGGTTACAAGTCCTGAGGAAACGCATTATGTGATTTTTATGCAGCGATTTGTACTGTCTTCTGCATCCTCATGCCGTTGATCATCGCTCATTCTTGCTCCTTTCCGGGGCAGTTTCCCGCCCTAAGGGTAAGAGAGTTCACACCTCCACCTTCTTTGGCAAGAACGTTGACAGAATGAGGTAGCTTCTTATCCTGGAAGTATTCGGCCGCCGCTGGTGATGTTTTTTATTGAAAATTTAAGCTGCGCCCTGGTTCAAAACCGGGACCAACGATGTTTTGATTTCTAGTCAAAGACGCCATTGGTAGACCGTGGGTCCATGTCATACGACTTTAGTTATTTATTGGATAGGTGTGCCAACACAGATTAAAATTGCTCCAAAAGTATCAGAGATACGTATTATCTTACTACCACCATCTGCGTGCAGATTACACCTTGCACTGTGCAGTGCCTCTTTCTGCACCGACGGCGACCATGGACCACATGTTACCGAACATCCAGCATGGTAGCCAGTCCGTTGTGGTGGGGCCGTCATGTACCCTGTTGGTTGTAGCCCCCTGACAACACAGGGGTCGCTCTACTGATGCGTGCTCCGTTAACTCCCCACGTATGCCAAGGAATAGATGCCTATCCTCCTGGGGTATCGGGACTCCCGGCAACGGCCATCCTGCCAGGTGGCTCTTGCCGTGGCTGGGTGGCGCCCGTGGGGAGGGCCCGCGGTCGGAGTAGGTGGCATCAGGGCGAATGACCCGCAATGAAGCGTGGTACATCGTCTCTCACTGGTGGCCAGCCGCCAGCAGTCTCTAAGCGTTCTCGGGCTCAGTTTAACGCTCAGAAGTACGATCCGAAAACGTTCCCCTCCCTGGCCACACCGTGGGAGGAATGAAAGTCTCAGGATGGCAGTAGCAGTTATTCGCCCCGCTTCTTAGTTTGTACGAGGGCTGATGGGGAGTCTTTTCTCTCCACAAAGCCTCAGTTCTTCGTCGAGCATTTAGAGGACAATTTGGGGAGGTGGAGGGCTTGTCAAAAATGCGCTCTGGGTCAGTCTTGATACAAACGGCATCCTCTGCCCAGTCACGATGTTTACTCGCTTGTGACAAGTTGGGAGATGCTGCCGTTACGATCACACCCCATAAGAGTTTAAATATGTTCCAGGGAGTTATTTACCATAGGGATCTTCTTTTGCAGTCCGATGAAGAGTTGCGCGCCAATTTAGAGCGCCGAGGTGTACATTTAGTCCGGCGCGTTCATCGGGGTCCGAAGGAAAATCAGGTTGCTACCGGTGCCTTCCTCTTGGCCTTTGAAGGGGATATATTACCGGAAAAGGTGAAGGTGATGGTCAACCGATGTGACTTTAAGCCCTATATCGTTCCCGCGATGCGGTGCTTTAAGTGCTGGAAGTTCGGCCATATGTCTACTCTCACATGTCGAGATTATGGATGCCCATCACATCCCAATACTCCATGTGCCCCGCCTCCCATCTGTGTCAACTGCGGGGAGCACCATTCACCTTGCTCGCCAGACTGCCGAATTTTCCAGAAAGAGCGTAAAATCATGGAATACAAGACCCTGGACCGACTGACCTATACTGAGTCCAAAAGGAAATACGACCGACTCCATCCTGTGAGAATGACATCTTCCTACACTGCTGCTACAACACCTGTGCTAGCCCTGTCTGTTTCTCCAATTGTGGCCGCATCGACAAGTAGTACAACTCCTCCTGCCCCCTCGCCAGTGGTGGACTCTACCCACCGGGTTGCTCTTGCGCCACCTACCTCAGGAGCAACACCATCCCACCCATCGGCGACGTCCGTCCCCACTTATAAGCCGGAGAACTGTCCAACTTCGGCTTCTCACGCTCGCAAGGGGTCCCTTGGGTCCCTCCCTTCCCAGGTTTCCGCCAGCGAGAAGGCTGACGACCGACAGTGGCGTAAGTGCCCACAATCAGCTGGTCGTAGGGCTTCACGATCCTCCTCCGTCCCGGAGACTGAATCAGTGAAGCCCTCCCAGCCAGTGCGACCCAAGAAACGGCGTGAGAAACCCAAGAAGAAGAGCTCTCAGCCCAAGGAACTCGCGGTGGCAGCCATCCCACCACAACCTTCCAGCTCTGCGTCTGAGGATGAGGTGGAGATTCTGGCTTCCGCTGAGGACCTCGATCTCACCGGTCCCTCAGACGCCATGGAAAGCACTATCACAGGTGCTCAATCAGAGGCAGGAGGTGATCCAGCGGCGTAACCTTCCTTCCCAGTCCCATCACGCCTTTCTCAGCCATGGACAACACCATCCTCCTGTGGAACTGCAGCGGTTTCTTCCACCATCTAGCTGAGCTCCGCCAACTTATCAGCCTCGACCCTTTCCTCTCCATTGCTCTGCAGGAAACTTGGTTTCCGGCAATGCGAACCCCCACCCTCCGTGGCTATCGGGGTTATCTTAAATACCGGGCAGCTTTTGAAAGGGTGTCTGGTGGCGTCTGCATATATGTCCTGAACACTCTTCACAACGAGTCTGTTCCTCTCCAAACACCTTTAGAGGCTGTCGCTGTTCGGGTGTGGACGCCACAGGCTGTTACCGTCTGCTGTCTTTACCTTCCACTGGATGGTGATGTCGCACAGCATGTCCTGGCTGCTCTGATAGCCCAGTTGCCGCCACCTTTCTTGTTACTGGGTGACTTTAACGCCCATAACCATCTGTGGGGTGGGTCAGTGGCAACAGGTCGAGGCGCCATCGTTGAGCGTTTATTGGCGCAGCTCGATCTCTCGATATTAAATGATGTTGCCTTCACACACTTCAGTGCGGCGCATGGCACATACTCCGCCATTGACCTTTACATCTGTAGCCCTAGCCTCTTACCGTCTGTCCAATGGAGAGTGCATGACGACATGTGTGGTAGTGACCACTTTCCGATCTTTCTGTCACTGCCACAGCGTCAATCTTCTAGGCGCCCTAGCAGATGGGCTCTGAATAAGGCTGACTGGGTCTTGTTCTCCTCCACTGCCGCTATTGAGCCTCTCTCTAACGATGACATTGATGCAGTGGTTCAATCGGTCACCACCGGCATCGTTACTGCCGCCGAATCTGCCATTCCTCGTTCTTCTGGGTCCCCTCGGCGGTGGACTGTGCATTGGTTGTCCCCATTCTGAAACCGGGGAAGAACCCTTTGGAGGTGGACAGCTACCGTCCCATTAGCCTCACCAACGTTCTTTGCAAGTTGCTTGAACGGATGGTGAGCCGGCGCTTGAATTGGGTACTGGAGTCTCAGGGTGGGTTCCGTAAAGGCCGCTCCCCCGCCGACAATCTGGTGAGCCTGGAGACGGCCATCCGTACTGCCTTTGCCCGCCGTCAGCATCTGGTCGCTGTCTTTTTCGACATGTGGAAGGCATACGATACGACATGGCGTCATCACATACTTTCTACGCTTCATGGATGGGGTCTTCGGAGCCCTCTGGCGATCTATATCCGCAATTGTCTGTCGTATCGTACCTTCCGCGTGCACGTCGCGGCCTCATATAGTTCCTCCCAAGTCCAGGAGAACGGTGTGCCACAGGGTTGTGTTCTAAGTGTCTGTCTGTTTTTAATAGCCATTAACGGGCTCGCTGCGGCCTTGGGAAATTGTGTCTCCGCTTCCCTGTTTGCTGACGACTTGTGCCTTTACTACAGCTCTATTGGCATTGCAGCTGCTGATCGTCAGCTACAGGGCGCAATCCGCAAGGCGCAGTCTTGGACTGTAGCGCACGGTTTTCAGTTTTCGGCAGCCAAGACCTGCGTTATGCATTTCTGCCGGCGACGCACTGTTCACCCGGAGCCGCGGCTTTATCTTGACGGCGAGCTTCTTACAATGGTGGAGTTACATAGGTTTTTGGGGGGTGGTTTTTGATGCCCGGTTGACTTGGCTGCCTCATATTCGGCAGCTTAAACAGGCGTGTTGGCGGCATCTAAATGCTCTGCGATGCCTGAGCCACACCGGGTGGGGCGCCGACCGATCTACTCTCCTACAGCTTTACCAGGAGTTAATCCAGTCCCGTCTGGACTACGGGGGTCCGGCTTATGGCTCAGCATCCCCATCTGCGTTGCGGCTGCTGGACCCAGTCCTCCACAGCGGGATACGCCTTGCCACTGGTGCCTTCCGGACCAGCCCTGTGGACAGCATACTTCTGGAGGCAGGTGTCCCTCCACTGCGGTTACGACGCCAACAATTACTGGCTGCTTATTCTGCCTATGTTTTTAGCTCGCCCGGGCATCCAAATTATCGTGTCCTGTTCCCGCAGTCAGTCGTCCGTCTGCCAGAACGTCTGCCCCGGTCGGGTTGTCCGATCGCCGTACGCGTCAAACAGCTTCTCTACGGGCTTGGGTGTTTCCCTGTACCACCTCCTTTCCGGGCCCCTCTGGGTACACCCCAATGGTGTGTGCCTCGCCCTTGCCTTCGGCTCGACTTGGCACAGGGCCCGAAGGACTCAGTCCCTCCGGTGGCCTTCCGACGCCGCTTTTATTCCATCCTGGCCACGTATCAGGGCTCTGACGTTGTCTACACCGACGGTTCGATGGTTGCTGGTCGTGTCGGTTATGCACTAACTCTAGGGGACCATTCTGAACAACGTTCGTTGCCGGCTGGCTGCAGTGTTTCGTGCCCTAGATTATATACGCTCCTGCTCAGGTGAGTCCTTCGTTATCTGTAGCGATTCCCTGAGCGGTTTACGAGCTCTCGACCAGTGTTTCCCTCTTTCTCGTCTGGTGATGGCTATCCAGGAGTCGCTGCATACTCTTGCCCGTTGCGGCAGATCTGTGGTCTTCGTTTGGACACCGGGCCATGTTGGGATACCCGGAAATGAAACTGTTGACCGCCTGGAGAAAGCGGCCACTAGTGCACCATCTCTGGAGATTGGCCTCCCGGCGACTAATTTGCGGGCACTATTACGCCGCAAAGTTTTCGATTTATGGGACACTGATAGGCGCAACCTGCCCGTGCCAAACAAACTCCGCCGTATCAAGGAGACGACTACTGTGTGGTGGTCATCCATGCGAGCCAACCGCAGGGAATCAGTCGTCCTTTGTCGGCTCCGCATTGGCCACACCCGACCCGCGCACAGTTATTTACTGTGTCGTGGGGATCCCCCTCTTTGTCGTTGTGGGGCGTCCTTGACGGTGGTCCATATTCTGTTGGAGTGCGCCCTTTTAACTGTGCTCAGGCAGACTTTTGCGCTGACTGATACGCTCTCTGCGCTTTTATCTGACGACTCTTCCATAGCGGACATAGTTCTGCGTTTTATTCGGGCAGGGGGATTTTATCGCTTACTGTAAGTGTGTGTGTTTTTGTGTTGATTCTGCCCTATGGCCTACGATTTGTCTGATATTTTTTCATGTGTTTCTCGGTGGTTGGCTTTTCCCTTTTTGTCTTTATGGTCGGCCCACCACCGTCACACTCTGTGTGATTTTACTTCGTCTTGTCTGGTCTTTGTCTACGTTTCTCTTGTTCTGTGTCGTCTATCTTATCGTCTGTTGATCGTTTTTATTCTCTGTGGGTGTTTTTAGTATTTGGAAAAAGGGACCGATGACCGTAGCAGTCTGGTCCCTTTAATCCTCACAAACCAACCAACCAACGATTGTGACAGAATGCTGTTGTTCAGTTTTTCTTCATTGGATTTGTTATTCACTACAGAATCATACAATTTTGCAACGGTGTATTTTTCACATGCGTGCCCACACAACCTGTTGGTGCCTTCTTCAATTACGTTTACGTCTCACAAATGTTCAATTTGCTCAAAACTGAACGCCCGAAAAACATCCACACTATAATCAAACCATCTTATACTTTTGCAAGAGTGTGTGTAGCTACTACATTCACTGCTATTATTATGTGGAGGTGCAGTTCACCTTCAGTTGTTGGAAGGAGATGCGCCTCCAGAAATAGAAAGTTACACACTGTGGATCAAGTGATGTTGCCGGTCAGTGGTGCAATACGCGGTCCGTTCTTCTGTTACGAGCGATTCTTAAGCACTAAGAAACGCACTTGCAGCTGCCAGTGCGTTCTGTCGAAAAAGTTTTGTTGCTGTGTAATCGTAAACTTGACTCATATTGGGGAATTAATCGAGAATGCTACCTGCTCATACCAGCTACCACATGTATTGGCACTTTACAATTGCAGCCAAGATAAACTTTTAGTTTCGATATGGAAGTTATAATTACCTCACGTTTCTTTCTTCGTTCATATACAAAACATAGTCTTCTGAAATCGTTTGAATCTTTAGGAAACACGCTATAACTGAAATCTCCTCTCCATCGAAAAGAGAAGCAAACGACAATGTTAGGCGACTTACAGTCAATACGTTTTCCGAGTCACTACATATTTTCAGTGTCTCCAAGAACACAAAACTAGATTTGGAAAATAAATGAAGATTTTCCGGATCTCTCGTGCCCTTGGGATATGACATCGTAGAACCACAAAACAGAAGCAAATGGAGGGAATGCTATGCAATAATGTCACAACAGGGCTTGAAGAAAAAAATTACATAATATAAAATCGCAAAAGAGGAGAGAACACAATATGTTGTCCGTTTGAAAAAGGTGGTCCTTTTCCGAAAAAGTCGAATTGCTTTGATTACCAGCTTTTCCAGGAAAGCTGATGACGTTTTACTAAAAAAATAATGTTCAAATGTATGTTATCTTATGGGACTTAACTGCTAATGTAATCAGTCCCTAAGCTTACACACTACTTAACCTAAATTATCCTAAGGACAAACACACGCACCTATGCCCGAGGGAGGACTCGAACCTCCACCGGGATCAGCCGCACAGCCCATGACTACAGCGCCCTAGACCGCTCGGCTAACCCCACGCTGCAGATTTTACTAAAATTAAAGATAGGATATTATGGAAGGATGGTGAATTCAAATGCGTGAGTACGACACCACTCAAAGTAATATGACCTCCAATCGATTCCTCGGCATCAGCATGTTAAGCGCAAACAACAATCAGTCATTCTCGTCTCACACTTCTTTTCTTCGTAAATCGCAACATTGTGAAGCTACGGTTAAAACCTCAGAAACCACGCATAACCAAACTGTATATTGTTTAAACTCTCGCCAAAAATTCATAGACTACCCATAGCAAAACTGGACCAGTTTTGATAATCAAATTTAAGCAGTAAGCATTGACGTAGCCGGTAATCTTCTCTTCATTAACACGTTTCAATGCCATGTGCCCACTGGTGGACATTTTGAAACTTCTGTCAGCCCGTGTGCTCAACCGTAGTCGTTCGGCGTGTCCTACTTCAACTTTGTGGTTATACCTGTGGGGATGTTTTCTATGTTATAAATGTACATCAGATGACTTCGTGGTCCCGGTGAACAACAAAATCATACGCGGAATGGGCAGAACGTATCTACTGATACTTAGTTTTGAGTATCGATAATATTAACCGTATTCTGACATGTTACGTAATTATTCTGGAGTGCACGATTCCTTGAATTGCTACCCCAGAAGTATCCAAAATTTGCTAGAGTTTGAAGAGCCTTTCTTTTAGATCTCTTTCGTCTCATTATTTGATAAATGCAGCATCGAAAGTAACAACTCATATCTGTTACGGCTCATTATTTTCGGAATCCCATTTACCTACATTCATTTTGCGGACCAGTAGTAGCTCGATTTTGGACACTGCTTAAATATCATCCATAGAATGATCCACAAAAACTGGCGCGTTTCGTTAGTGTTGGTGTCAAATCATTTTGATAGTCTTTGATTTGGGGTTCCAGTTGCAGCAAAGTTTTTCGCAGCAAACCTATTTGTCTCTTCAGCGAGTACCAGTATAATATTATCGCGTATGTAGCGTTCAAAATTAGAGGTGGGCGGTAGTCCCTGAAGCTTTCCGATTACATCTGGATCAACACTAATGTTTGGAGAGAAGAAAATAAATTTAATTCTCTCCCCTGCTACAGGTTTCCGTTTGTTCCAATTTGAAACATACAGCAGAGGAACATTATTAGGCTCAGAATCTTTTGATCCTGCATTACTTTCATTATCATCATCATCATCATCATCATCCTCTGAATTAGAACTGGAACCATCATCAGACGAAACATTCGGGTTTTCGACAGAGTCGTCAGAAAACCCTGTGGAACCACGTTCACAAAGGTTAGGCAATATTTGAACGATTTCTGCTTCTGAGAGACCTCTGCTAGCCATTTTAGTTCAAAATCTGAAATGAAATAAATTTGTCAAACTAAAAAAAAACAATGTCAATATGTGATCTTTTGGTTCCACGTGGACCAGCTGACTACAGATGGACTTTTAAACAAGTATATAAAAATGAAAGAAGGTCAAAATAACAAAGGATATCACATATGATAAAAAATAATCGATTCAAATGAAAAAAACGTATTTATGTGTTTGATCCCACATATCCAATTACGAAATACAGTAAGGTGTTCAACGTGTTAAAAATCATTATCCAAATGAAATATTCTGTCAGTAAAAATAGTGTTAATTATCACCTTTACAAAGCCTTTTAGCGACGTAATTACGGCTCACAGATTTCTGGGATGATACACGAGACCGTATGTTTTGAAATTATAAACGTATACGTCAAGCTGTTGAATGATTTGCCACTGCAAGGAACTGGACAGTGACGGCTTGCACTACCGAAGCTGAATGATTTCCCTAGATACATTAGAATATTTCTAAATCTTTTCTACATTCATCCGCAGAAGGATTTCGAGATTGCAGGGTTCACTCTAAAAAATTCTTGAATGCCATATAATCTTCTATTTTACATTTTTTCGAGAAGATTCATAGCAACAGTGTCCCGAAAACAGACTGTCCTGCATCAGCGATTACGATTTACTTTGTCTTTTTTTAGTAACACTAAATTAGTTAAGCTCAAATTTAACGTACAGAGAGCAATTTCTTGCGATATCGCGTTCCAGTATCTGTAGTGCAACTGACTCCGAAGGTGTGGATGCGCGAATTTGTTTAGCGACTGTAGCGAGAGTTCGTGCCGCAACCGTTCCGCATTCGATGTAGTACGACTTCGTCGCAAGGTGTGTACTTGGTTTTACAAATGTGTGCTAGTGAAGAAACGTTTTGCGTTGTGTTACGCAGATATCTTGTGATCTTCATATTTCCTGCTTCAGTTCCTTGGTATTTGCTACAGTAGAAAAACCCCATTTTAAATGTTCTCTCAAAGCAGCTTTCAGGCCTATGTTGATTAAAACCACATAGTCCTTTAGTAAATATGGCTTCATAGGAGGTAGCATGGCGTTTCATACCGTTAACATTTGAACTCACTCCCAGCCAGTTACATCGGGAACCTTTAGTTACCGTGGAACCGATAATGGTAAAGCTAGACGCTTTTCTCGTTAACAAATATTTCAAGAGGTGCAGAGTTGATAAGCCACAGATAAAATCCTTCGAATTACTGAATATCTTAACCGAGACTTCCGGACCCATAGTGTGTTACTTCACTTACGAACCACCGCGCCACATATCTAGTCAATCACTACATCCATATTAGTGACTCGAATAAAGATACACAACACACAGTTCTCGAATCCAGTATAACACATATCGACAGAGGCGTATAGACTATCAGAAATGAACGGTTTTTTTTTTTTTTTGCAAAACTTTCTCCTTCTCTACAAATGCCGTTGGCAAACACCTAAATTTCCGCTGCGTCTCAAAGTAAACGCACGTCGTATTATTTACCGCAGCGAGAACCCGAATGTTATCACGTAATGCTTAATGCGTATTCATCCACAGCAGAAGTCTCCGTTTGTCTTTGCCTACAGCAGGGCTTGTGTTCTGAATTCTTTGTACTAACAGATCGACCAGGCATCCCAACGTAAACTTCATGGGAAGCGCCAAACATCAGACGCGTCGAATGGGACGTGTTTCTTTAGGGCGACCTCAAAACACTAACTAGTTTCTTTTGGTTTCTGTGATGTTTTTGTGATGTGCGACAAAATCAGCCCAGCCACTTTCAGGGAAGGAGCGGAAACGAATCAGTGGCCTCAGGTCTCTTTCAGAGCACCGGTGGACAGACTGAGCTCTTTCTGCGAATTGAGTCTCCGTCTCTAAGGACGGCTCGCCCTATCAACAGATCTCAGATAGCGGCTCTCCGCCTTATAGAGGTAGTCGATCCGATGTGCGTCAGAAAAGGTAGCTGCCAATTGCAGTTACAGTTGAGAGGTTTTCAGATCTTGTCCATATTATTTAACTTGTGGTGTACCGTTGTTCCGGCGTAACGTGATGAGCGGGCACGCTAGTCGGGACCGATAGAGCTGAGAGGGCTGCGAAGAACACGTCAGCCAATAACACACTGACCGACCCATCTCTAGGACGACAACGCGACAGCAGCCGCCTCTAGATGAAGAGAACATAAGCGCCGTTCCCGACTGGTAGTGGCCCAGTTCTACAGAAGCGTCAAGACAGCGACCTCGATAGATGCATCCAATGTATTATTTCACTTCTATTGGAATTGTTACACTGAAGGTCATTCATTATATTGCTTGCATCCTTCGCTTATGACACATCTGTGTATTTCTCAAAGTTAAACATTGTCACTCACTCAATTCGCAATAAAATTCATTAAAACGGTTTGCTAGAACTGTTGTCTAGCGATCCGAGAAGCACGTTTTCTGGAATCTCCACCTTCAACAACTAGGGAGGATACAACAAGTGTTACCTACATTAGCTGTGAATACGTCACCTTATGTAGCTTGGTGGTGTGTTTCCCTTCGCCCTCCACTTCATTCGCGGATGGTATCTTAATGGTATTTTTATAAGTGCCTCAGCGATACAGATAGCCGTACCGCAAGTATAACCACGACGGAGAGGTATCTGTTGAGAGGCCTGACCAACGTGTGGTTCCTGAAGAGAGGCAGCAGCCGTTTCAATAACTGAAGAGGCAACAGTCTGGATGATTGACTGATATGGCCTTGTAACACTAACCAAAACGGACTTGCTGTCCTGGTACTGCGAAAGGCTGAAAGCAAGAGGAAGCTACAGCCGTAATTTTCCCCGAGGGCATGCAGCTTTACTGTATGGTTAAATGATGATGGCGTTCTCTTGGGTAAAATATTCCGGAGGTAAAATAGTCCCCCATTCGGATCTCCGGGCGGGGACTACTGAGCAGGACGTCGCTATCAGGAGAAAGAAAATTGGCGTTCTGCTGACCGGAGGGTGGAATGTCAGATTCCTTAATCCTGGCAGGTACGTAAGAGAATTTTAAAAGGGAAATGGATAAGTTAAAATTAGATACAGTGAGAAATAGTGAAAATCGGTGGCAGAATGAATACAAAATCAGATGTGGGCAATGCAGGACAAGGTTTAATAATGACTAAAAAATAGGAGCGCGGTTAATCTACCACAAACAGCACAGTGAAAGCATTATAGTGGCCAAGATAAACACGAATCCCACACCTACCACAGTAATACAAGTTAATAAGCCAATTAGCTCCTCAGATAACGAAGAGAGTGATGAACTATATGATGATATAAAAAAAATCATTCAGATAGCGAAGGGAGACGAAAATTTAATACTCATGGGCGATTGGAATTCGATAGCGAAAACGAAGAGAAGGAAACATAGTAGGTCAATATGGAATGGGGGTAAGGAATGAAAGAGGAATCCGCCTGGTGGAATTTTGCACAGAGCATAACTTAATCATAGCTAAAACTTGGTTCAAGAATCATGAAAGGAGGTTTTATACATGGAAGAGGCCTGGAGATCTGGAGGGTTTCAGATAGATTATGTAGTGGTACGACAGAGATTTAGGGACCAGGTTTTAAACTGTAAGACTTTTCCAGAGGCAGTTGTGGACTCTGACCATATTCCATTGTTCATGAACTGTAAGTGAAAACTGAAGAAATTGTAAAAAGTTTGGAATTTAAGAAGATGGGTCCTGGATAAACTAACAGAACCAGAGGTTGTAGTGAGTTTCAGGGAGAGCATTAGGGAACGATTGACAAGAATACGAGAAAGAAATACAGTGGAAGAAGAATGGGTGGCTTTGAGGGGTGAAACAGTGATGGTGACAGAGGATCAAGTAAGTAAAAGGACGAGGGCTAGTAGAAATCCTTGGGTAACAGAAGATACATTGAATTTAACTTATGAAAGGAGAAAATTTAAAAACCTAGTGAATGAAGCACGAAAAAATGAATACCAACGTCTGATAATGAGACAGACAAGAAATGCAAAATGGCTAAGCAGGGATGGCTAGAGAATAAATGTAAGGATGTAGAGGCATATCTCACTAGGGGTAAGAGAGATACTGCCTACAGTAAAATTAAATAGACCTTTGGAGAAAAGAGAACCACTTGTATGAATATCAAGAGCTCAGACGGATACCCAGTTCTAAGCAAAGAAGGGAAAGCGGGAAGATGGAAGGAGTATATAGAGGGTCTACACAAAGGCGATGTACTTGAGGACAATATTAAGAAAATGGAAAAGGATGTAGATAAAGATGAAATGGGAGATGTGATACAATGTGAAGAATTTGTTCAAAAATATTCAAATGTGTTTGAAATCTTATGGGACTTAACTGCCAAGGTCATCAGTCCCTAAGAATACACACTACGTAACCTAAATTATCCTAAGGACAAACAAACACACTCTCGACCGAGGGAGTAGTTGAACTTACGCCGGGACCAGCCGCACAGTCCATGACTGTAGCGCCTTAGACCGCTCGGCTGATCCCGTGCGGCTGAAGAATTTGACAGAGCACTAAAAGACCTAAGTCGAAACAAGGCCCCGAGAGTAGACAAACTCCATTAGAACTACTGACAGACTTGAGAGAACCAGCCCTAACAAAACTCTTCATTTTGTGAGCAAGATGTATGAGACAGGCGAAATACCCTCAGACATCGAGTAGAATATAATAATTACAGTCCCAAAGAAAGGTGTTGACAGATGCGAAAATTACCGAACTATAACTTTGATAAGTCACGGCTGCAAAATACTAACACGAATTCTTTACAGACGAATAGAAAAACTGGTAGAAGCCGACCTCGGGAAAATTCATTTTGGATTCCGTAGAAATATTACAACACGTCAGGCAATACTGACCCTACATTTTATGTTAGAAGATAGATTAAGGAAAGGCAAACCCACATTTATAGCATTTGTAGACTTAGAGAAAGATTTTGACAATATTGACTGGAATACTCTCTTTCAAATTCTGAAAAAGGCAGGGGTCAAATAGAGGTAGCAAAAGGCTATTTACAATTTGTACAGAAACTACATGGCAGTTGTAAGAGTCGAGGGGTATGAAAGGGAAGCAGTGTTTGGGAGGGAAGTGAGACAGGGTTGCACCCTATCCCCGATGTTGTTCAATCTGTATATCGAGCAAGCAGTAAAGGAAACAAAAGAAAATTTCGGAGTAGGGATTAAAATCCATGGTGAAGAAATAAAAATTTTGAGGTTCGCCGATGACACTGTAATTCTGTCAGAGACAGAAGAACAGTTGAACGGAATTGACGGTGTCTTAAAAGGAGGATATAAGATGAACATAAGGAAAAGCAAAACGAGGATAATGGAAACTAGTCGAATTAAATTGCGTCACCCTGAGGGAATTAGATTAGAAAATAAGAGACTTAAAGTAGTAGATAAGTTTTGCTATTTAAGGGGGAAAATAACTGATTATGGTCGAAGTAGAAAGGAAACAAAATGTAGACTAGCGATGGCAAGGAAAGCTTTTCTGAAGAACAGAAATTTGTTAACATCGAGTATAGATTTAAATGCAGGAGGTCGTTTCTAAATGTATGGAGTGTAACCATGTATTGAAGTGGAACATGGACGATAAATAGTTTAGACAAGAAGAGAATAGGAGCTTTCGAAATGTGGTGCTACAGAAGAATGCTGAAGATTAGATGGGTAGATCACGTAACTAATGAGTGGGTATTGAATAGAATTGGGGAGAAGAGAAATTTGTGGCACAACTTGAGTAGAAGATCGGATCAGCTGGAGGCATCAAGGTATCAACAATTTAGTATTGGAGGGCAGCATGGAGGTTAAAAATCTTAGAGAGAGATCAAGAGATGAATTCACTAAGCAGTTCCAGAAGGATGTCGGTTGCAGTAGGTACTGGGAGATGAAGAAGCTTGCACAGGTTAAAGTAACAAACCAGTCTCTGCACTGAAGACTATAACAACAAACCTATGAGAAAACAATACACTGGCTCAGTCTTGTAGAAAGGTACGCTGTCGTAAATCTAACGATAAAGTTGGCCGTGAAGTACTGAGCCACTTGTATCGCCTGCCGCTGGAGTTGGATTAGCATCTCCGTCAAGCTTCCACGTTTACTTATGAAACCTGTGACGAACCACCTAGTCCTTCTTTAGATTTCCTCTGTTTCATCTATCTAGTGACGATCCCAGGAAGAGGAGTAATACTCTGTTTCTGGTGATTGGATGCCTACAGACTGGGGCGCTCCGCGGAACTCACGGACTTCGAATGTGGTCGGGTGATTGGGTGTCACTTATGTCATACGTCTGTACGCCAGATTTATACACGCCTAAAATCCCTAGGTCCATTGTTTCCGATGTGATATTGAACTGGAAACGTGAAGGGACACGTATAGCAGAAAAGCGTACAGGCCAACCTCGTGTGTTGAATGGCAGAGACTACCGACAGAGTCTGCAAAACATCAGAGTGGAATCTCCTTAGAAATTGTGTACCAAAAATTCACTGCTAATCGGATATTGTTCTCCTGTGCTTATAAAGCTGACACGATGTATACATACTTTTATATTAGCAGGGAGGGCAGCAGAAATAACCTCTAAGGGCCGCGTGCCTCGAGTTTGACGCCATTGCTACAGAGTCGAAAATATATAGACCACACCTGCCGCTACGCCACTCCTTCGACAGCAAACTTCAATTTGTACGCTGGCGACTGCAAACAGGGTGGTTCCAAAATGAAACGATGCGTTCGAGGGCCTGTAACGTCCTGAACACTGCCTGGACGTTTGCGAAACTTCGAATTGCGGTCCGCCAGCATACAAACTCACGTTAGTAGCTAGAAGGGTGGCCTACACGCAGGCGTTGGGCCTTATAATTTCGACACTCCATAGTGCCTGTGGATACCATTTCCAGTTATGGGTTCCTTTCTTCGATTTACACTTAAAGACTACGTCTACAACCCATACTGCTTTGTCAGTAACGTATTCGTATACCCTTTATAGCTGAAAACATAACATATGTATACTACATTAACTCTTGTATCAGAGGATTTACCAAAGTATGTTGTTCGTAATGGAATAACGTCCTTCTTAACGTCAATCGAAAACATTTGAAAAGACATGTACAGTGAAACAACACTCGATAATAGTGACGTTGAAAAGTTTCGAAAAACTACCCGAAAAAGTGTTGAAGTTGAAAGGCAAGGCGGCAGGAGGCGGCTCTCCGATGTAGAATACACCTCGTTACTTTTTTATTCGAGTCATCGTCATTATACACAGGAAGAAGAGAGACCTAAGTTTAAAGGCATATCCTCTTGGCTCTACTTCCTACAGGGTACAGGAGCACCGTCAGATGGTATAAGTGAAACTATAAGCTAAATTCTGTTGCATCAGAAGGGTCTTGTGAAAACTGTTTTCCACATTTACATCCTCACTGCTTAAGTTAAAAGCTTTCGTAGATTCATCCAAACAGTTAAAAGATTTTAAATGGCTTAGCTTTAAGAGCCCCGCCTAGAAGTGTTTACTCGTACATCCTAATAGCAAAAATTCTACCGACTTTCAGTTCTACCGCATCCTTCGGAAACTTCTAGAAAAATTTTCGACACTAATGCTAACTAGGGTAATTTCTCAGTTCTCGGGTTTTCTAAAGCCTAAGAATACCTTTAAGAAGTGCATCGTTCCATTTTCAAAAAAATAAAACATTGTTTCAGTAGCTCGATTGAAACAAGAGTTAAGAGTATTTGAGAGAGAGAGAGAGAGAGAGAGAGAGAGAGAGAGAGAGAGAGAGACGATTTATTATGCACGAAAGGAGCACAAAAAGTAAGCTACACATGTCGTTCAACGTTACCACCATTGGGGAACAACGGTAGAGCAATGTCAGAGGAGAGTGGCTGTTCTGTGTTCCCCGCAGAGAATGTTCTTCTGCAGTTAAAGGTGCATCATAATGTGTGAATGAAATCGCACCCCAACTAGGAACTCATTCGAAACCTGAAGTATGCGGAACAGTATGATGCTTGTGCGCTAAAAGTCTAAATTGCATACTGATTGACGGTGAAGTTGCGTTCAGTCCGATGAGGTTGTGGCAACAATTTGACCAAGACCGCACAGACGTCTGCGATGCTGATATGTAATGAAGACCGTCCACATCGACCACAGACGACAATATCCAAACAATCGAGAAAATGAGTTGCAGAAGTCGCGAACTTATCCGACAGTGAAAACGTTCATATGTTTCTTATGAGCACTATGGGACTTAAAATCTGAGGTCATCAGTCCCCTAGAACTTATTGTTGTTGTGGTCTTCAGTTCAGAGACTGGTTTGATGCAGCTGTCCATTATACTCAATCCTGGGCAAGGTACTTCATCTCCCAGTACCTACTGCAACCTACATCCTCCTGAATGTGTTTAGTGTATTCATCTCTTGGTCTCCCTCTACAATTTTTACCCTCTGCGCTGCCCTCCAATAATAAATTGGTATTCCCTTGATGTTTCAGAACATATCCTACCAACCGATCCCTTCTTCTAATCAAATTGTGCCAGAAATTTCTTTTCTCCCCAATTCTATTCCATACCTCCTCATTAGCTATGTGATCTTCCCATCTAACCTTCAGCATTCTTCTGTAGCATCACATTTCGAAAGCTTCTATTCTCTTCTTGTCCAAACTATTTATCGTCCATGTTTCACTTCCATACATAGCTACACTCCATACAAATACTTTCAGAAACGACTTCTTGACAGTTAAATTTGTACTAAATGTTAACAAATTTCTCTTTTTCAGAAACGCTTTCGTTGCCATCGCCAGTCTATATTTTTTATCCTCTCTACTTCGACCATCATCAGTTATTTTGCTCCCCAAATAGCAAAACTCCTTCACTGCTTTAAGTGTTTCATCACTCAGCATCACCCGACTTAATTCGACTACATTCCATTATCCTCGTTTTGCTTTTGTTGATGTTCATCTTATATCCTCCTGTCAAGACACTATCCATTCCGTTGAACTGCTCTTCCAAGTCCTTTGCTGTCTCTGACAGACTTACAATGTCATTGGCGAACCTCAAAGTTTTTATTTCTTCTCCATGGATTTTAATACCTACTCCGAATTTTTCTTTTGTTTCCTTTACTGCTTGCTCAATATACAGATTGAATAACATCAAGGAGAGGCTAAAACCCTGTCTCACTCCCTTCCCAACCAGTGCTTCCCTTTCATGCCTCTCGACTCGTATAACTGCCATCTGGTTTCTGTAGAAATTATAAATAACCTTTCGATCCCTGTATTTTGCCTTGCCTCCTTTAGAATTTGAAAGAGAGTATTCCAATCAACATTGTTAAAAGCTTTCTCTAAGTCTACAAATGCTAGAAAATAGGTTTGCCTTTCCTTATACTTTCTTCTAAGATAAGTCGTAAGGTCAGTATTGACTCACGTGTTCTCATATTTCTACGGAATCCTAACTGATCTTCCCCGAGGTCGGCTTCTACCAGTTTTTCCATTCGACTGTAAAATTTCTCTTCTTCAGAAACACTTTCCTTGCCATTGTCAGTCTACATTTTATATCTTCTCTACTTCGACAATCATCAGTTATTTTGCTCCCCAAATACCTGTGACTTATTGCAGGTGTGACTTATTAAACTGATAGTTCGGTAATTTTCGCATCTGTCAACACCTGCTTTCTTTGGGATTGGAATTATTATATTCTTCTTGAAGTCTGAGGGTTTTTCTACTGTCTCATATATCTTGCTCACCAGATGGTACAATTTTACTAAACTACCCTTAAGTAAGCCGGGTGCCACATTCCCTCCGAGCGCGCGCCAGCACTAAGAATGACACACTGTGTCCTGTTTCCGTCATTTTTCGCGCAGCGTATTCTGCAGCCGTTTACTCGCATAAGACTCTCCCCCTGCCCCGCCCCCCCTCTTCCCTCTCCCCCTTGTGAGTTGCGAACCGCTGGTGGCGAGGCTTTCCGCCGGATTAAAAGCTCCCCCTCACACTTGGACGGTCGCCTCCCGCCGCTCACAGTTCTCGGCCGGCACGCGTCACGCGACTCGGAGACGGCGCAGCTCGGCGCGTTGTCCATTGTTACGCAACTTGTCACATTTAGCCGTAGCGCGGAGCCCGCTCGCTCGCCGCTGCCAAATTATGTTGACGCCGTTCCAAAACATTAAGGCAACTCGGCGGCAATGAACTGCAACCGCGAAGCGACCACAAAACACTCTTGCACCCTGCTTTCCCCTACTCTCACCACTCGTAGTAATAACACAAATAGTAGTATAATTCTCGGTTCTTGAGAATACGATCTACTGGCGTATCTTCCTTCCGATTTTGGACCCACTGGAAAGAGAGCAAATAAACAAAGAGGATGAATCTTAAAATCTTCTCCGCGTCAAATCTGGGAAAGAATTAAATAGTCCTGTTTTCGAAGAAAATAATTTTCTTCGCTAATTTCTTCGTGGGAGTACCAAATATTTTAATATCGTCCGATTAAAATTATTTCACGGTGCA
The DNA here is from genome assembly GCF_023897955.1 of Schistocerca gregaria. Classification (NCBI taxonomy): domain Eukaryota; kingdom Metazoa; phylum Arthropoda; class Insecta; order Orthoptera; family Acrididae; genus Schistocerca; species Schistocerca gregaria. The sequence continues at coordinate 347,898,789 of NC_064922.1, read as the reverse complement.
AATGCGGAGAGTCGCTTCATTGATGCTGTTAACGTGGAACGCGGAGCAATGTTGGAAGCGGTTGCTGCGAAGGGTATGATATAAATGCCAGATGCTCTGTCTACAGATGATTTTAAGCGGTTAATGAGGGGACTGCGCCAGAACACACGTTTTGCGACTCTGAATTGAAACTCAGGTCCTAACGCAGTCGCAACCTCGTGATATGCAATGTAGTCAAGTAGACGGCGTTCGACAATCTACAGTAGAATTTAAGTCACCGTCGCTTTGTTAACTGCGACTTAAGATAACCTCTGCCAGCAAACTCAAGGCAGCAAAAATTCTGGTTCAGCGCTAAAAGCAAATTGTAATTTCTCGCTATCATTGGTTACCTGGAACATACCTCACACTCGCTACATCATTTTCCGTGTTACCCTCGCCAAGGAACAATCCTGTTTGGCATTTGATGGCAGATTACAGGAAAGTTAGGCAGATTCCAAGCGAAAAGAAAATGATGGGAAGAAAAATAAAGCCACATAAAAAAGTCAGTACGACGCTGGAAATAACGCAGCACTGTATTAGAAATAGAAAAAAAAATACGCTGGAACTAATTGAGTAAAAAAAATACTCAGTTCATTAAAATTAGAAAAAAAAACGTTATTATATTTGAGGAGATCCGAATCTACGACCTTCTACTGGTATCGTTTATGCGCTAACCATTACGCAAGGTTGCTACGTTAGATGGCGTTGTTATATTTATGACTCACGATCAAATCGGAACGATGAACTCCAGCCTTCTAAAATTCAAGCTTTGTCATGCGAAGTTTTCTAATGTAAGCCGACCTCCGTGATTATAGTAATTTCATATGTTCCGCTGAATCGCACCTTGTGCGGAAGGATCGGAAAGATCCAGAAGTGTTTGATTAGCGTTGCGTGTGTAATCTCGTTAGCATCGTTGTGTGTGTGTGTGTGTGTGTGTGTGTGTGTGTGTTTGGTGTGGTCATGTGTGATGAAATAGGAAATAAATCTGAAATTTCCCCTTCAAAAATTAAGAATGACTGTGCTGGTAAACTTCTACATTATTTGATTTTCAAACAGCTGAACAAAACTGAACGTACTCAGACAGTTCTCTCTTTACTTATTCTAATCATCACTAAACTGACACAATATTTTTTAGTGCAACGCAATCTGAATTTCAACAATCACTACAAAAGAATGGCCCTGACTAACAATAACCTACACCTTTCATGAATCGCTTATTTGACAAATATCTTCGTTGCTCGAACTACTACAATAAAGCGAGCGCCAATACTGCCAGCTAAATAAAAGATTCAAACTACTGAAGGCACTAACTATTGATAGGTGTAGTTAGCAAATGAAAGATTTTTATAGGGACAAACAATGTATTTACCTTAATAGTGTTAAAAAAGCATTATGACATCCAGTTTTACAAATTTCCTTTTTCTGACGGACGCACGTCCAAATCGCCCCGTCTTATAACTCTCGCATCTTTCTCCCCACATCCACCACTGCTGACGGCTCACTTCCAAGTGCCCAACGCTACGCGCTGTTCACATCCAACTGCCCAACACTATAAAGCGAACATTCCAACAATGAGTTCAACCAGCACAGACTGCACTTAGGGCAGTCAGCGATTTTCATACAGAGCACTACGTGGCGTTACCAATATAAAAACCTAAACAACCTACGTGCAAAACGGCCAAACCCATAATTCTCGGCATCCGGACACATCAAGAAAGCAAGCCTGACAAGGAATTATGAGAGAACTGACCAATTGTTGTGGCACTGTGGTATCGGCGAATGGTTTGGGCGTGACCGTGAGAGCTCTGGTTGGAGGAAACCAGCTCCCACGAGTTTAACGTCAGCTTTCAAGGAGCTTTAATCTGACTATAAAGTCTTTGGGCGAAGTTCGTATTCTCCACCCATCACATCTGGAACTAGAAATCATTCATTGGCTTAAGTAAAAGCGTACTGTTAGACCTGAGTGACATTACGGTGAACAGCGTTGTGTCTCTTATTAACGAAGACACCAATAATAGATGTGCTGGAGCTTTAGCCTACCATTTGCTACTTTTCCATCACTAGTATTTTTCAACACTTCTTACTTTCTGTACGTTGATAAATATTACGAAATGACTGATGGTACAGCTACGGGCTCTCCATTCACACCAGCTACTGTTAATTTTTTGTGGGAAGTTTGGAAGAATGTTCTTTACATTCTGCTCTTCGGCGCCCTACTAGTTCTTCACTTCTCTACATATGTAAGTTGAAAACCGTAGCTCGCTACCGTTTCTGTGTTCCGGCTAATTCTGAAACTACTATATGAATTTTCACACGGTTTTTACTAACAGATGGACAGATTGACGAGGAAAGTATGTGTCTATAATTTATACGTATTTCGTGCAGAGTGGATAAATTTCGATGAATTAAAGGCAACCATCGTTGCCATCTAGCGATGAATAGCAGAACTGGTAGCGCCGGCTGTCTTTGCGCCGTCAGCACAGTTTGTTTCCTCTTCACCGCTGCCTACAATTGATATGGTTGTGCGCTTGCTCCGAGACACTATTGTCGTGCTTCTATGAACTTAGCGTTGTTTTCCGTTCTGCCGTTTTTACATGTTCTGCTGCTCTCGTATCTTCAAAGACTCCGTCCCATTTTTGTGTCTGTATAGGATTTCGGAAATTCCGTTGCAACTTATAAAACCTGTTGGTGGGAGTGATTACTTAATATTCTGAATAGCAACTCTTTGCCGGAAACGTACCCTTTCCGTGAGACAACCGTTTGAAAACATGTTTCCAAGTTAGTTTTCTAGTATGATAGCTTGAAGGCTGCCTATGTCAGATCAGCTGATGTTATTTGAGTCTATGCTACCTCTATCACGTCGATCAATCCTCATTCAAATGTCTGTGAGTGTTGGAGTTGGTATAGATTGTTGGAGGTGGTACGGATGTAGTTGTTGGTTGCCCAGAACATACCATACGGCTGTAGGGAGAAACATCTCGTGAACTCGTTGAGGTTTGTCTGCAACGTGACGCAGTACAGCCTCTTCAAATTCAGGTGTGAGGCATCTCCAACGAGCACCACAGTGACGTCTGCTGATGGTAAAAGTAGCCCTCTCTCGAAGCCGTAGCGTAATTGTGGAGAAAGGGGTGCACCTTTAAGTCGTACATTGTGCGGAACATCTGGATAAAGGTGACTAGCAGCTCTTCCGTTACAGTCAGCTTTGCCGTACAGAAAAATCATATCAGTGAATTCTACAAATGTGGTAGTACGGAAGTATAAACGGAAGGAAAGTTGCCGATTGGACTGTTGGTCCAACAGAAACTGGGTGGGCGATTGGGTGATTCCGTGAACAGAAAGTCAACTCATAAGTTCTCTATTTACATGAGTGCAGTTTCGCAGTTTTTATCACCCATTTCAAAAGCATTCTGTCCAGAGCACAAAAAATTTCAGAGCGCATTCACCCTGGGATCTGAATTAAAACATCTTAAGAGTGTGTTCAAGTGAAACCGATGCAAGCCACATCAAATTAGAGCCGCATTTCTTCGATTCTGCGTAGCAGCCTCTGGCAAGGTTGAACACGTGTTAGGTATTCCGACCACAGTGGAAAATTAATCCATTGCTGTGCCCAGTGAAAGACAGCCTTTATTGAGAGTACACTGTTGATAGTTAAATAAATACGATTTTGCAGTGTATTAGTCTTTGTATTATATATCTCTGATTAGTAACGTAAATAGAGCTGTAATAAAGATATGTTGTACTTTCAGTTATTGTGCGATACATAAAATAACTGGTGTCTACAATGTGCCAAGTGAATCTGACGAAAATTACGTAACACCGCCACAAAATTGTTTCTTTTTTAACAAACCCTTTAATACATACTTTAAATTTACTTCACTGGCGGTTTCACGCTCAGTTACCAATATGGCCAAACCATTAAGATGATTTTCGTGTGTTAGTACAACATAAAATGTTCTTAATTGATTTTAACTTAAAGAAATTCCTTCGAAACATGGTAATGTTACTGGTATCGTTAGTAACATTCTTAAAACAATAATACAATTTAGAGCAAAATTTAACTTTGTAATTAAGCTCAGTACATTGCTTAAGTTTTAATTTTTGAACAAAACCCCTGATACTGTTGCAATTTCCTTTGCTAATTCGATCCCATTTATGTCAAGAGAATCACCAACAGTCAAAATACATTCCAAGTTCGTACAGCGTATTAGCATCATTTCTTCGGACATGGTATCGAAATTGTACACATTGTATTGTATAGCAAATAGCTTCTATCATTATTAAGTTATTCAAATCCAGCATTAAGTGCATTTTGTGCTTCAGCTATTGTAAAACAAAAAAGTCTATTTCTATTGTTCTTTTGGGTCTTTGATAGATTCACCTTGTGCTTCGTATGCAAAGTTCCTCTATTTTGTCTTCTAACGCGGTATCCTGATATCGTTGATCAAAATTTAGCCTCCACATCTGTTCCGTCAGCGTCCATGGTAGTTTCATCGAAGGACGAATCATAGAAGATTTGTAAAAAGTAATTCGCAATTTCGTAAAAGATAAAGTGCAGAGGATAGATCTTACTGGATTAAAAAAATGAAGACAAAAACGTATTGTTTAATACAAATCAGTGAACCCACGGGCTCTTATTTTAGTAAATTATCAATATCTTGGTTTTCTTACATGCTTAGTAAGGCATCGTATACGTCACCCAATTGGAATCTTAAAAGCTTTAAGACGTGTATCTTAGTCTTCCATCTAGTGTCATAGTTTAACAATGAACGTGTTTTAAAAATTTAACCCATTTGAAAGAAGGTGGTGAAAAAATTTATTTGTTGGACAACCTTTAAGAAACTAGCGGCTCCTGAGTTTGCTTTGGCGTATCATCAGCAACAAGACAGAGTGGTTACTGCATGGAACACAGAATCCTCGATAATTTTATTGTTTAATTCTGTACTGAATTTGTGCTTTTCCGCCCCTCATTCAGCACCAGTTGGCCACTTATATTCTGCAAAATGAAACACAAGTCATTAAGGTCTCTCATTATAATGGGAAACATTTGTTTTCTCGTGCATCTTACGACTGGAAAGAAAATTAAAAAGCTTTCATTAATTTCAATTTCAACACAAATTTATCGATTGAAACATCTTATTACATGATTCATATCCTGGAAATATATCTGGATTCTTTTTGTTTCATCAACAGTATGAGATTTCAGACTTTTATGAAGCAGATCTCAGTTTGTTTATTTATCCAGAGATAGTGAGCTTTATAATATTCTCTTTTTAGCATTCTGCGGACGTACTCATCCATAATGGGATCAAACTCAGATAGCAATTCAACTGTTTTTAAGGAATTACCGTTATTATACTCTAATAACTTGGCTCTCGTAGCTCGAAAAGCCATATCACATTTACCAATCATTGTAATAATTGCTTAGAATCTTAGAAGCACCTAGTTGCAACAATTTTTTTCGGCATTAATAATTCTTTCATTGGCCGGTTTTCTAGTTTTTGAACACATTAACCTTTCGTTAATTTATAGTCCCCCTATAGTATGGAAATTTCATGCTTTAAGTTTCGCCGAGGTGTTTCGCACTTTTGAAACCGTCCTTTGAAAGAGAACCAACTATACAGCCGAAAATTTTGCACCAGAAACAATAAACGTAGTTTTGTGAAAGCGAGTACATTAGCCAATCTCGTAAAATTTATTGTCCTAAATTTTCGCTAAAACGTCGACCATTACCTTTGGAAGGAAATTTATAGTTATGCAATGGCATAGGTGGATCGTATGTTACTGAAAAAAATGTAAAAAAATGTTTCGGCGTCTCTTATAATTCTTGGTCACAATACTGGATCTGTACTCAAGATCTATTGAGCGCGTTCTGAGGGTGTCACGCAGCTGTCAATGTTTTGAAAGATTTCTTCTGGTGATGACGGAACCCCAATGTCGTCCGTTCCAATTGATTTAGAAACTTCCAAAATCTTTTTGTTATTATAATCCTTTACCGCTTCGATATTTTCTTTTACAATCGTAATTGACTTTGGATTGCCAGAAAGGTAAATTACTTTGGTACAACTCTGGATGTAGATTTTTTTATGCTCCAGCTTGTTTTTGCCTTTCGTCTTCCTTTACCAGCCTTTTTTGTTAGTACTGGCAACCAGAAAGTTTTCTTTGACTGCTAGACAATCTAGAAAAGGCACACACAACTCATGTTAAACAATGTAAACTGTAAAGATATAGAGATTAACATTTATTCTAAATAAGCTAAAACCGTATTAATATGACTTCGAAATTGTTTTTATCAACGTTTTTATAATAACAAATAATTTATAAAATCATAAACTATCTTTGAAAACAATTTTGTAACACTTGATACTGAAATTACATCCGGTTCAATTACTCAAATACATTATTACAAAACGCTTTTTATCGGAGAAGAGAATTAATAAATATCTTATATTAATTGTTCAAAAATTTTTTTCATAATGCAGAAATATATTTGTACAACTCATTCAAATTCGATGCAATATCCTGCTGATTCGGTAAAAGAATTTTTGGATAAATTAAAAATGTTTATTTTATTTTCAAACTCTATCACTGTTTTGATTCGATAAGCAGCTCAAAATGATGCTCTCGATCAAGCAACAAAAGGCTACTCACAGAGAGACTTCATAATAATAATGTAAATGTAGAAAACAGCGAGACAGAAATCAATCAGACGGCTATAGCTTACGTTCCGTGTTTACAGTCAATAATATTTTTGTGTTATTTTAACACACCAATATTTTTCTCACGCGTACAGCCAAAATGGCACCCCTAAATTTCGGCGCCCTGGAGTAACATGCGGGATGTCCGCCTCTAGATTGGGCCCTGAATGTACATATCGCACATTGTTTTCATCTATCAAGATATTTTTTAATCACTTTTTCGACAACGGCTGTGAGAAGAAAGTTTGTATTCGAGGACTGGTTTCAATACTTTTTAGCAAAGACCTTTCGTATACGAAAACATTGTCGTAAGCTACAGTGGCATCGTGAGTACAAGGTATCCTACAGTCGACGATAGTAGATCCCTGACAGTTTCTTTGGGTGCGGTGCAGCTGCTTTACACGCTTACCTGAGACAATCGCGTTACGCTGCTGCTGTGGCTACACCTCTGTTTTGGTGCAGCTCTATAGACTACTGTTTTCGCTAGTAGCCATTTGTAATTCGGTGCTGAAAGCTGGCAACTATTTGAGGTCATCTCTCGTGACTTTACTATAATAAATATGTAATGGCCATTAAACAAGTTAGCTTCATCTGATGATCCTCCTTGCTGGAGCTCTGGATTCCTATTCTGCATGGATTGAAAATAGGACTTCGGTGGCAGTCAATGAAGCTTTGCCTGTCATTTCACTGATATAGGATTTTCCGTAGATTTGTTCTGTGATCCTAACACAAAAACACTAAAACATTAAAGATAATTAGAAAAATTCGTTAAGCAAAGTCATTTATATTTCTCATTACAAACGATAAAACTTTTGGTGTATCACCTGATACATTAAGAGGTAGTCCACAACCTTTGCACAATGTTGATATACAGCATAGTGTGACAAGAATAAATAACTTCTGATCGCCACCATAACACAGAGGCAACAAAGAAACATACTACAGGTCCAGTCTCTGTACTAGTGCCCAAATAAGTTAATTCAAATTTTTATAAACATCTATGGAAAAGTATTAATATGGCAACTGAAAGCTGCTCCACTTACGTATTGAACCAATATTCACTAATTGAAAGTAATGAATTAGGGCCTTCTCGTCCGTCATCAGTAACAAATCTCCACATGAATTCGTCAGTTCGACGCTCAAGTTTGTGCGCCACATCACCAACAAACTTAAACGCAAGACCAATGTATTTATTCACAAGTATATCACCTCTGATCGGACAAATGCCGAGCTATGAAGAGGAACTCTTCGGATATAACCGACCTGTTGAAAATGCGCTGAAGAGGGAATGAAATTTTGGAACTATGTTTGTCTAGGTAACATATTTAAGTGTTTAAAATTGCAAGATCGCGGAATAATGTAAGCGCGACCTAAGCCATTGCAAATGTTAAGTGGTGGTACATTAATAATAGATGTAACCGCCAGAATGTTGCAACTCGCATTCGCGAGGACGACGGTTCAATCCCACGTCTGGCCATCCTGATTTATGTTTACCGCGATTTCCCTAAATAGTTTCATGCAAATGCCGGGATGGTTCCTTTGAAAGGGTACGGCTGACTTCCTTCTCCATCCTTCCCTAATCCGATGAGACCGATGACCTCACAGTCTGGCTTCTTCCCCCAAACCCAACCAACCAGAATGTTGCATGCAAGAAAGCAAAGGTGCATAAATTGTGTTGTACAGCTGTCTGCTATCAGTTTTTTGGATGGAGTTCCATGCCTGCTGCACATGGTCCGTCAATTAAGGCATGGTTAACGCTGTTTGTGGATGACGCTGAAGTTTTAGTCCGATGATATCCCATATGTGCTCTATTGGTGACAGATTTAGTGATGGAGCAAGCCAAGGCAACATGTTGACACTTGTAGAGCACGTTGGTTTAAATGGCTCTGAGCACTATGGGACATAACAGCTGTGGTCATCAGACCCCCAGAACTTAGAACTACTTAAACCTAACTAACCTTAGGACGTTACACACATTTATGCCCAAGGCAGGATTCGAACCTGGGACCGTAGCAGTCGCGCAGTTCCGGACTGAGCGCCTAGAAGCGCTCGGCCACCATGGCTGGTAGAGTACGTTGGGTTACAGCTGCGGTATGTGGACGAGCTTTACCCCCTGGAATGCTATTCATGAATGGCAGCACAAAAGGTCATTATGACGTACAAATTTGCAGTCAGGATGCGTGGGTTACCATGAGCGTGGGCTTGCCGTCATACGAAATCGCATCCCAGACCATAACTTAGGTTTAACTCCTGTGTGCCAAGCACACAGGCAGGTTGGTAGCAAGCCCTCAGTTGGCCTCTTTCCGATCAAGGGATGGTCTTGACTTGCACCAAGGCAGAACGAGCCTCCATCATAAAACACAAAAGACATCCACACTGTCGTCCAGTGAGCTTTCGGTTGATAACAATGAAATCGTAAACGGCTGTGATTTGCGATTAGTGGAATTCACTCCACGGATCATCTGACTCGGAGTTGTCCCTGATGTAACTGATATGTAATAGTTGGTTGCGTCAATGTGGTGCCAACTGCTCCTCGAAGTCCTACTGCATACGTAGTACGATACGCCAGAGCCGCCTGCAGAACAAGATTGTCTCGACAGTCTTCTCTTTTGGTAGTGCCGTCTTCTTGCGACCGTACATTCTCGTGAACACCGCTGACAGCAATCCATACATGTATTTTCTCATCATTAGAAACTTTACGACAGGAACGGGCATATAGAGTAAAAGGCATTTACTATAAACAAAACTAGGACTACTTTGCGTCTTCGGGTCGATTCCACAGTGCCATGTCTTGTAGGCGATGACATCTCTGTCGGCAAAAGATTCTAATCATTGTAGCGATGCATTCTCATAGCGCACAATTGCGAGTGTAAACCACCCACTGCCAGCTGCTCCACTTGCAACATCGAGTGAAAAATTAACTCGACATCCACGAAAAAAAGGGTCCATTAAGAATAACAGACTGTGCAGTCCCATTTGTTCCAAGTTTATTTTCCAAGCTAATTATGTGTTTGTAAACTGGCATGCGGTGGCTACGATGATAATAGACACGTCGACGAGGCATAGTGCTTCAGTGCTTTTGCAGATAGAGCTCACAGTGGAATGGCTCCGCTGGCGTGCACTGCCCGCTTATATAGGGAGCGAACGACCTTGGTTACGTAACGCCGCTGATAAGGGAACACCGCTGACAGCACTCATGTATTCGTAAAGAGTCTTTCTGTAATATAGCAGTCGAACATCCAGCTTCTCATAGCTGTTCACAACCTCGTTCACACCTGATGAGATGTCGACAACGGCGTCTTGACTAACATCAATTTACCCCGTCTAATCTCAAAGGTAACTAACTCTCACTGCCGTTACAGCGTGTATTTAAAGCAAACCCGATTTGCTCTCTCTCATGCGTCTGGTGCGAAATTTGAATAGACATCTTTCATATGTTGAAACCGCCGTGCAAACTACCATATATATCGTACAACTCCATCATGGTGTTACAAATTTTTTTTCCGTCAGTGTATAATAATCTCCAGGGACTCTCACTTCTATAATCAGCAGATGTGTAGATGCTATTACCGATCTCTCGCTACGGATTGAGACTGCGAATCTGTTGCGGTTCTAAGATTCGTACTTACTTTTGTGCTAATCACCTCATTTTTCAACGATCGCAGATTTTCTGGCTGTTCACTGTTGCGCATTGGCCCAGATGCTTTGTGTCTGACTGTTGGAGAACGAAGTTGTTTCCAGCGTAAACAAGGAGAGAATGAATATTGGCGAGGGGCGTTAATGAGACAGCGCAGGCAACCGCAGACAATGCGTCTCGTCTGTGCGGCGTCTTTTCAGTTTGCTACCAGGCATTGTGAGCGGCGGCATCGTAATTATTATTATCCACCACGGCAATGGAAAACTCTTCCACTAAGGAACAAGTGTCTGCAACGCATGAATTTTGTGGCACACGTCACCGATAAAAAGGTACAAACAGGCGATTAATATTTAAGACGAAGACTGTTGCGTCCACTGACTCCATCTCCTTCAGCAGACTTGCAGCTTTCTTGAGGCACAGTCAACCTCGAGGTATGTTTTGATACGAGTGACTGATCTTCTACGCGCTGCACTAGTGATGCTGTAGGAGCAAATATGGGGCAGACTAGCTGTACCCCTGATGCGACATGATTGCCTCTTGTACTACGGAAATGAGTTTTCTACTCGTGATGTACAATCTCAAAGTAGGTAGAAATGTATAACGTTTTTGTTAGGCGAAAGTGACTGTTAGGAGACGAGGGACAAAAGTAACGGTATGAAAGTAACATACCTACCCTACCTTCGCATGTAGTCCCGAAAATCACTTGATTCTAACAATGTGTTCCCTTCATGTTTCCCAACTGCCTACCAATTGTTGGCCAGTATTGGAAAGTCTCCGTTGAGTGTCTCGGAGTAAAACGTTTTTTCAGTGTCTCACGTAAGTTTTCTCAATTTGCTTGGTTCTGTGATAGCAGTGTCATTACGCTTAAGTCTACTGTAACAATTTAACTATGTCAAACTTTCAGTTTTATGCCACCATTATCAGCTTTTTCGTTACTTGTATAGATTGTGTCTAAAATATCAATTAAACAGAAAAGCGTTATCGGGGACAAAAGAAACATTACTGCAGGGGCGGAAGTAACAGTGTTTCTTTAGTCCCCTTTACTGAAAAAGTATTGTTAGCTACAGGTCCACTGCTTTTTGGTTGTTGTTAGCGAACAGTAAATTAGGTGTGATACGGTTAGGAGTAGCAGTGTCTTCCTGAACGAACTCGTTATTACTGAACAGACTGGTTATTTACTTCGTTATTTCGTTATAGCGAGCTATGCCACGAACACGGGTTACGACCACTGCAAGAGGACTAACTCCTACTACTGTATATCAAACTGCGGCAGACGATGTTGCAAATTATAGCAGCAGCAACACAATGTATGCCGTGTGACATTGCATCGGTACATTAAAAAGAAAGAGAAGCATATGAGTGATAATAGTACACCAATGCCTCGTGTTGGATATAGAAGTGTAAAACGAGTGTTCTCTGATGAACAAGAAACAATAATAACTGAATATGTGATTAAAGCGTCGGAGATATTGTACGGACTTTGGGCTAAGGATATCCGTAAATTAGCTCACGAACTGGCAACGACAAACAATATACCAATTTCATCAACCCAGGTGGACAATCAAACTGCTGGTCCAGACCGGTTTTCAGCATTCATGAAGAGGAATCCTCAGTTGTTCTGTAGCCTCAACCCACAAGTCTTGCTCGAGCAACGAGCTTTAATCCAACAAATGTGAACGCCTTTTTCAACAACCTGACTAGCGTCATGGAGAGATATAGGTTAGAGCCCATGGACATCTGGTATATGGACGAGACATGTGCAACCACTGTTCAGAAAGCAAACAGGATTGTTGCTAAACGGGGAATAAAGCAGTAAGGAGCTATCACGTCGGCTGAAAGAGGCACTCTATACACTTTTGCTATTGTCATTAACGCTCACCCTCCCTCGCTTATGGTATCATGACCATTTTATTCGAGACGGTCCTATTGGTTGCACTGGAGCAGGAAATGAGAGTGGCTGGATGCAAGAGGAAGAATTTTTGTTATTTTTGCACCATTTCGTAAAATTGGCTAAACCAACTCCTGAGCACAAATGTTTACTGCTTCTCGACAGTCATGAATTTCATATATCCATCGGAAGCCTACATTTTTGCAAAAGCAAGGGGATTGTTATGCTGTCATTACCACCGCACTGTGCACACGGGATGCAGGCTCTAGTCCGTTCAGTTTATGGTCCATTTAAAGAGATTGTGAATGCTTTCCTTGACAACTGGATCAAGAATCATCCGGGAAAGACCATGCCAATTTATGACATCTCTTCAGTTGTAAGGGAAGCACTTCTACTAGCTGTAACTCCCAGAAACATTGCAGCAGAGGTTCACTGCACAGGCACAGTACCATTTAACAGGAATGCGTTCAGCGAAATCGATTTTGCACCATCTCCTGTCACTGATCGCCCATAACAAGCTTCCAGTTATTGAAAGCAAACTATGTCCTTAGCAGAATCATTAGCGATTTGTAGTGACCCATCTGAAGCTGGGAGGGCATCTAATTCTGATCCAATAGCAATATGCGAGAAAACACTTTCAAATGTCACAGTCGTTGATGCAGGACCTAGTGGTTTACAGTAATTTCCTTCACTTCGTGTAGCCTTTTCACCTGAAGGTGTTCATCCGTTACCAGAAGCAGGACCAAGGCAAGAAACAAGAAAATGAAGAAAAAGGAGAAACTCTGCAATTTTGACAGACAGTCCAGAGAAACTGGTTGTAGAAGAAGAGCTAAAGACCCAAAAAGCGGAAAACAAGCTAAATTTAAAAATCAGCCGGCCAAGAGTGCGAAAACAGAAAAAAATATGAAGAATCTTCATCGGAAGACAATGATAGCTACTGCCTTGTATTTTAGAGCCTTTCCCCAAAGAGAAATGGAATCAATGTTGGGAATGTAAGAGTTGGTCTCATGTTGCTTGTGCCAAAGGGGAGGAGGATATTTACGTGTGCCACAACTGTGAATCTGAATAGGACTAAGATATGCATTATTTTTCTCTTTCATTGACTCACTGAACATCTACTCATAGTGCCTGAATTCTTTCAGTGCTATTAATTGCTATTTCAATTAATATAATAATTGTAAAGGAATGAGAATTGAAGTTTATTGATGTTTAATTAATGTTCTGTAATGGTAATGTACTTTAAGTTACTGTATGAGTCCTTTAGGTAGTAAAATGTAGATTAAATTATTATGTTTCTTTCATAGCCTACCTGTGTTAACTGTCGTCCCTGGTAACGGGGACAAAAGTAACAGATACACTAATGCCTTAAAATTAGCTTTACAAATATCAAATATATGTAATTTTGTGGAAACTAAATTCATTTGTGTTAGGAAAGCTACAGAGAAAACACACATTAGTGCTTTTTGTTTCAAAAGTTTATAGGGAATCAATAAAAAATGCAATATGCAAAATGTTGCTTTTGTCCCCGGTCTCCCCTAAAGGGTATAAAATTTGCGGTTTCTCCTACGTCTTGTATGACAATGAGAAAAAGGGGAGGGTGAAGACCGATGTCTTACGAATGGCACGATGGGTGATGCCGGGCTTAACGTCACATTCGATAGGTGGGTTACCATTAACAGTATTACATGCTCACAAACTGTGAAACATTGCGAAGAAGAAAGGGATTTAACACAAGATATAGACATCAAGGGTGGTGGTTAGGAATTTGACATCATATTTTCTCTCCTTTCACTGGGGAAATACTGGTGGTGAAAATATTTTCCATAACAGAATTCTTTTCTCTGCCTGGGGACTGGGTGTGTGTGTTGGCCTCATCATACATCATTATCATCATCATCATTCGCGACAGTGGCTTGATTGGATTGTGTAAAAAAAGTTGACTGTGTTAAAATTGGGACTTTGTACTGTCGCTGATAACGGTGCAGTTGAGCGCCCCACAAATCAGACATCATCACAACAGAATTCGATCCAGTTACCTGTAAGTTGTGTGCCACTGCACTGCGTCAGTTACCAACGTTGCGTATTGAGGCTGCTAGCATTCACGTGTCCTCCGGTTTGGCATCTTCAGGATGGAAACCTGAAATGTGGGACAGATGTTTTGATAGTTTGAACTACTGAAGCAGTCCATAGAGAGTGCTGAAGTAACCCATTCTGTTCAACGCTGACCGCGAAATACAGGTCCGATGCCCAAATTGTATTGATTTCGTGGAAGAGACCAAACACCGAGGTCATCGGTCTCATTGGATTAGGGAAGAATGGGGATGGAAGTCGGCCTTGCCCTTTCAAAGGAACCATCCCGGCATTTGCCTGAAGCCAATTAGGGAAATCACGGAAAAGCTAAATGAGGATGTCCGGACGTCGGATTGAACCGTCATCCTCCCGAGTGAAAGTCCAATGTGCTAACCACTGTGCAACCTCGCTCGGACCCGATGCCCGATATTAATCTCATACCGGTATTCTACAAATCACTATTTCACATTGAACGTAAGATAGCTAAATATGAAAACTGGTGATTTAGTTTGAATTCCGGCAGTCTGAACGAAGTATTGGCGATTTAGTTATCTAATGGAATTTGAATGATCTGGTACCGCCTACAACTGTCTTCTTTTTTCTTTTTCTCTCTCGTACAATTTCGGTCTTATACCATTTTCAAGTACCCTCATGAAGGGAAGCAACGGGAATTCAGTGCATTAAGAGTCGCTTAATATTATTGTTATAGATTGCGTTAGCTTTTAACCGATTACTAACGTACTAAACCCCTATTACTTCAGTTCTTCAGGACACTTGAAAATAGTCTTAAATCGGAAGTGAACAACAGTACGTAAATAAAGAAATGACAGCAGCAGGAGAAATGGAAGCATTCAAAGATGATGTCGCAACTGTGGACATAATCTCGATGAATCATAGTTAATGGGGCCCTGTATCCAATGCTGAACTCACACATCAGTATGCACTTCACCATATCTCTCTTCATCTTGAAAACCTACCTTGATTCCCATGGACAGCGCTCCTATATTGTTTAGAATATTTGCCGCACACTCAATGCGTCACTACATTCCAGCTTTCACTGCGTTATTTCCGGTAGAGTCTCGTTAACAGCCAACTTCGGTTTGCAACTGAGTTCGCCTGTACCCTGCGTTGGTCTTATTGCGACTTCATTCTCGTGGTTCCTCGAGCTTCTTGCCGTACCGCACTTTAGCTCTCTCACGTAATTAAGAAAGTTTTATTCTCAACAGGAGCTCTTACATTTCATATTATAGACTGTGGTAACGAAGGAACTAGTTTAGTTTGTGTCGTCGAAGAAACTGATAAGAGTGAGGTTCGTCAGGAAAAGAAAGTTTACTGCGTTACTTAATGGCTAGGACTCGTATATCAGCTGTCTCTTGAATAGTAACGTACAATGTTGCACACGCACCAAGTCGATAAAATGGTTGTTGGAGCACATTAAAATAAAGATACAGAATGGGGAATGGAAGTTCGGCGTTGCAAAGATAGTAAGAACAGGACTGCGTCTTCTCCAGGCGGGTGCTGGATTTTCATAGCTTTGTTGACGAAAAATCGTGCCACACTCACATTTGTATTCATCTACAGTACTTTAAAGATACGAGGAAACCACGACCCAAAATGACGAGACTGTGATGACAACGAAAAACTCCAGAATCGCGAAACTAGTTTTTCAACAAATCGGACGTCTCGCTCAGTGTACATTTTTTTGCAGTTTCTTTTAATTACATTTCTCCTGGACGCCTTTTCGTATTCCGCATTGTGACATATTTATTAATCTTTTAGTGGAAGCTATCTATTTGGATTTCAAATATTTGAGGAATTCTAGCGTCGGTATGTTCGAATGTCCATCACATACAAAACGACTTAGAAATAATAATATAAATTTCTACTGTCATTATGTACAGAAATATTCTTAACTTTTACTCGGTATTTAGCCTTAGATTTCAGTGAATTACTAGAATTGAGAACGCTATTTCAGTCACTACGATGTATGAAACTAAGTGTCATTGGTATACCGACCACGGTTACTGTGAGTAATGCCTATTGTTTTGGAGTTGTGCCAACTAATTTTTGTTGCTGTTATCCGTATAAAACTGCTCTTTCACAGATTCTAGAAGTTCTATATTTACACAGAAATATTTGTTTATTCCATTTATAGGCCAACACTGCACATAAAGCATAAAATCCTGTAATTAGTTGTTACAGAGTGACTTACCTGCTTTGAAAATTATAATTAAGTTACTTTAACAGAACTCTAACTCTCATGTTGATAGTAGAGTTACATCCATTTCAAGAATATACGGATATCATCGGTGTTACTTCATTTTCATCTTGTATCAGCTATGAAACACGCCTCATCTACTGGTATTTATTTATGTCTACATACACTTTGTAACATCTCCCTAAGCCCTGGCACGCCTTTTCATCGATAAAGTTAACTTCAATTTCCTTGTGTGATAGCAGATTCTATCTTCATATTTACAGTTCCCCGCGCTGAAAAGTAATGTAAAAATTTTCTAGTCAACTATCTTACGTGAAGACACAGGTCATCCGCAACTGTAGACTATAATTTTGACAAAATTTCAACGCCATCTGGACTCTTACTCTGTGTACGACTGGTTTCGGGCCCCCAAGGCTTTTATCAAATATGTCAGTGAATATGTTAAATGTCGTGTACAAAATGAGGGCGGAGAAGCAGACATAAATTCAGCGTAAGGTCTTCCCCTTGGAGTGGAAAAGTATCGCTAATAGGCGGAGTAATCAGTAGTCATTAACGGCATAACGATGTATAAAGTTATGAAAACCACTGCAGTAGAGACACTTTATGTGTAGCCACAGGAAATGTGGCCCGTAATTCGAAATCTGTCATGATCGTCTCTCCATTGGCAAAATATTTATGATAAGTCCTCGATTGGTATCTCTAGCTGAAGACTGCCAGAGGGGAAGTGACCGTAAGGAAAACACGGTGAGGGTCAGATGCTACGAGTATGAATGTCAAATGTCGGAAGTTTAAAGTTGTAGAGAAGCTAGAAAGTCTGATAAGGGAAATGCAGGGCTCAATCTAGATATAATTGCGGCCATTGAAGTTAAATGGTATGAAATACTGATTTCTGACCAGAATAAATTAGAATAATGCTGATAGTAGCACAAAATGGTGTGAGGGGAGTAGAAATAGTTACGAATGGAAAGGCAGGACATAGTTAATAACTGCGAACAGATCAGTGACAGGATTATTATGACAACGGGTAATCGGTATGTAAAGCGATATGATAATCTGGTAATCGCAAGGGAATGGATTGACATAGTAGGGGAAACAATAGAAGACACACTTATGACATAATATGGACATACTAGCAGGAATGAGAGAGAAGGAAGACTTATTGAGTTCTGCAGTAAATTTCAGCCAGTAATACCTGTCCGTAACTCACAAGAGGAGGAGTTATATTTCGCAAAGGCCCGAAGACACGGGAGTATTCTAACAGAATAACACATGATCAGAGATTTTGAAATCGGATAATGAATCGTAAGGAGTAGCTAGAAGTAAATACAGACTCGGGTCACAATTTAGTAATTATGAGAAACTAACAAGTTTATGATAGTCTTCCGGAATAATCAATGGGACACTGAAGCATTATTAGTATGATTAGACGCAGTGGGATGCAATGGAAAGAGCACACTGGTGTCCGCTACGGGGGAGAGGAATCATCTGGTGACGTGATAGAAGAAATGGGAATCGATACGGAAGGCGCAGGGCAAGAGTGAGAGCTTAACACAGATTTAGACTACTTCCGACGGAATAACGCCAGGATACTTATATAACGTATGATTGATATTTATAAAATCATCGGACAAGTGGCAACCAAACGACTTTTCTAGTTTTGTGTAGAATCTATGAGCTATCGCACAACCAGTTTCATAGCTCGTTAATACCAGTCACTGACAAGTATTATATACAGAAGAATGTAGAAGAAAACTGAGGCTCTACATGTACTTCTATGTGTGCATACAGTACATACTCCGCTAACCATCTTACGGTGCGTAGCGGAGGGTACATGGACCGCTACTAGTAATTTCCTTTCTGTTCCACTCACAAATAGAGCGATGGAAGAAAAGACTATCTATATGCCTCCGCATGAGTCTTGACTTTTCTCTTCGTAATCGTTACCTGAAACGTGCGTTGATGGCAGTAGAAACATTCTACAGTCAGCTTCAAATGCCGCATCTCCAAATTTTTTCACTGTTCCTCAATACGAACATTTCCTGTCCTCCAGGGACTTTTATTTGAGTCCCTCATGCACCTTTGATCTGCTAGATGATGTTAGGAGAGGCACCATAAAGCCAGATCTGATGTTGCTCTTGATAATGGAAGCAAGACGAAAGAAAAATCAAGACAAGTTCATAGAGTTTGTCGACTCAGAGAAAACTTTCGGCACTATAAAATGGTGCAGGATTTTCGAAATTTCAAGAAAAATCAGAGTCAGCTACAGGGCAAAACGGGTAATATACAGTATCCAAAGAACCAAGAGGAAACAACAATGCAATGCCGAAAATGAAGTATTCGGATTAAAAAGTGTGTAACAAAGATGCAGCATTTTGTACCCATTAAACATAGAGGACGCAATGACGGCTATAAAAGAAATGTTCAAAAGTGGGATTAAAAGACGGGGTGAAAGGCTATCACGATGACATTCGTTGGTGATATTGGTATCCTCAGTGAAACCGAAGCAAAAGTGAAGATGTGTTGAAAGGAATGAACGGTATAACGAGTACAGAATATGAATGGAGCGTAAAAGTGACACAGACCAAAGTAATGAGAAGTAGCAGAAATGTGGTTAGCAATTGACTCAGCATCAAAACTGATGATAACGAAGTACACAAAGTTATGGAATAGAAAATACCGTATGAAGGATGTAGCAAGGAGAACATAAAAATCTGAAGAAACAGCCAAAGAGCTTTCCTAGCCAAACAACTCTACTAGTATCAAAGAGAGGCCTTAATTTGAGGAAGAAATTCCTGAGAATGTATGTTCTGGAGAAAAGCGTTGTGTAGTGAATCAGGGACTGTGGGAAACCGGAAGAGAATCGAAGCGTTGGAGACATGGTGCTATGGGAAGATGTTGAAAAAGAGATGCCCAGCTAATTAATAAAATGCTTCTCCGCAGAAACAGCGAAGAAATTAAGTTACGAAAACACTGTCAAGAAGAAGGGCCAGGAATACTGCACATATGTTACGATATCAGGGAATAACTTCCGTGGTACTAAACGAACAGTAGAAGGTAAGAACTGTAGGGAAACACAGAGGTTGAAATTCCTGCAACAAATATTCGTTGACATAGGGTGCAAGTGCTGTTTCGAGGTGATGAGGAATTCGTGGTGGACCGCGTGGACCCAGACATATGGCTGACAACTCAAAAAGAGCGCAAATGGTTCAGAAATTCAGTTCAAGTATCATACGCATTCTTAAACAATTAATTTAGTATTAAGATGATGCGATGCTATTTAGTAGGGGAAGAAGAACCACTGATCAGCTACAGTGTTTCTGTAATGTTTGTTCGCAAACCAGTTTCGTGTACTTATATTTACCATTGTAAATGTTGCAGTTTGGAATGGCATGTTTCTCCAATGGTGCACAATGGTAGCGCACACCTCCACGGCAGGCGTTCATCCGGTGTAATTATACAGGGTGTTAAAAAAGGTACGGCCAAACTTTCAGGAAACATTCTTCACACACAGAGAAAGAAAATATGTTATGTGGCCATTGTCCGGAAACGCTTAATTTCCATGTTACAGGTCATTTCATTACTTCTCTTCAAATCACATTAATCATGGAATGGAAACACACAGCAACAGAACGTACGAACGTCACTTCAAACACTTTGTTACAGGAAATGTTCAAAATGTCCTCCGTTAGCGAGGATACATGCATACACCCTCCGTTGCATGGAATCCCTGATGCGCTGATGCAGCCCTGGAGAATGGCGTATTGTATCACAGACGTCTACAATACGAGCACGAAGAGTCTCTACATTTGGTACCGGGGTTGCGTAGACAAAAGCTTTCAAATGAAAGTCAAGAGGGTTGAGGTCAGGAGAGCGTGGAGGCCATGGAATTGGTTCGCCTCTACCAATCCATCGGTCACGGAATCTGTTGTTGAGAAGCGTATGAACACTTTGACTGAAATGTGCAGGAGCTCCATCGTGTATGCAACACATGTTGTGTCGTATTTGTAAAGGCACATGTTCTAGCAGCACAGAGTATCCCATATGAAATCATGATAACGTGCTCTATTGAGCGTAGGTGGAAGAACATGGGGCCCAATCAAGACATCTCCAACAAT
Source organism: Schistocerca gregaria (assembly GCF_023897955.1). Classification (NCBI taxonomy): domain Eukaryota; kingdom Metazoa; phylum Arthropoda; class Insecta; order Orthoptera; family Acrididae; genus Schistocerca; species Schistocerca gregaria. Next base: position 347,878,148 of record NC_064922.1, on the reverse strand, counting down.
GCCTGCCCAAGCGTTCACAGAAAATCTGCACAATTGCGTGCGGATTCTTGTCAGCCCACACATGTTGATTGTGAAAATTTACAATTTGATCACGTTGGGATGAAGCCTCATCCGTAAAGAGAACATTTGCACTGAAATGAGGATTGACACATTGTTGGATGAACCATTCGCAGAAGTTTACCCGTGGAGGCCAATCAGCTGCTGATAGTGCCTACACACGCTGTACATGGTACGGAAACAACTGGTTCTCCCGTAGCACTCTCCATACAGTGACGTGGTCAACGTTACCTTGTACATCAGCAACTTCTCTGACACTGACATTAGGGTTATCGTCAACTGCACGAAGAATTGCCTCGTCCAGTGCAGGTGTCCTCGTCGTTCTAGGTCTTCCCCAGTCGCGAGTCATAGGCTGGAATGTTCCGTGCTCCCGAAGACGATCGTCAATTGCTTCGAATGTCTTCCTATCGGGACACCTTCTTTCTGGAAATCTGTCTCGATACAAACGTACCGCGCCACGGCTATTGCCCCGTGCTAATCCATACATCAAATAGGCATCTGCCAACTCCGCATTTTTAAACCTTGCACTGACCGCAAAACCACGTTCGTGGTGAACACTAACATGTTGATGCTACATACTGATGTGCTTGATGCTAGTACTGTAGAGCAATGAGTCGCATGTCAAAATAAGCATCGAAGTCAACTACCTTCCTTCAATTGGCCCTACTGGCGGTGAATCGAGGAAGTGCAGTACATACTGACGAAGGTAAAATGAGCTCTAACATGGAAAGTAAGCGTTTCCGGACAGATGTGCACATAACATCTTTTCTTTATTTGTGTGTGAGGAATGTTTTCTGAAAGTTTGGCCGTACCTTTTTGTAACACCCTGTATATGGAGCGCTTTGGTGTTGTGCGCTGTTGAACATGATACAGTGAGCATGATACAACGGCTTAAACCGATGGAAGAAGTAGTCTAATAAGTAAAGTGGTAGTAGTGCTACACTGTGTGATCAAAAGTATCCGGAAACCTGGCTGATAATTGCTTACAATTTCGTGGCGCCCTCCATCGGTAATTCTGGTATTCAGTATATTGTGGGGCCACCCTTAGCCTAGATGACAGCTTCTACTCGCGCAGGAATACTTTCAGTCAGGTGCTGGAAGGTTTCATGGGGAATGGCAGCACATACTTCACGGAGTGCTGCACTGAGGAGAGGTATCGACGTCGGTCGGTGATGCCTGGCACCTAGTCGTCGTTCCAAAACATCCCAAAGGTGCTCTATAGGATTCACGTCACGACTCGGTGCAGGCCTGCCCATTGTAGGGATGTTATTGTCGTGTAACGACCCCGTCACAGGCCATGCATTATGAACTGGTGCTCGGTGGTGTTGAAAAATGCATTCGCCATCCCCGATTTGCTGTTCAACAGTGGGAAACAAGAAAGTGCTTAAAGCAACAATGTAGGCCTATGCTGTGATGGTGCTAGTGAAACAAAAAAGGGTGAAAGCTCTCTCCATGAAAAACATGACCACACCATAACAGCACCCCCCTGACTTTTATTGATAGCACTGCACACGCTGGCAGATGATGTTCATCGGGCATTCGTCATACCCACACCGTGCCATCGAATCGCCAGATTATCTACCGTGATTCGTCACTCTACACAACGTTTTTTTCCACTGCTCAGTCGTCCAGTGTTTACGCTCCTTACACCACGCCAGGCGTCGCTTGGCATCTACCGACGTGATGTGTGGCTTATCAGTAGCCGCTCGACCATGAAATCCAAGTTTTCTCGCCTCCCGCCTAACTCTCCTAGTACTTGAAGTGGATTTTGATGCAGTTTGAAATTCCTATGTGATGGTCTGGATAGAACCCCTTCAACTGTCGGCAGTCTCTGTCAGTCAACCGACGAGTTCGGCCTGTACGCTTGTGTGCTGTGTCCTTTCACGTTCTCACTTCACTATCACATCGGGAACACGACCTAGGGATGTTTAGGAGTGTGGAAATCTCACGTACAGACGTATGACACAAGTGACCACCCGACCACGTTCGAAGTTCGTGAGTTTCGCGGTGCGCCCCATGCTGCTCTCTCACGATTTCTAATGACTACTGAGGTAGCAGATATGGAGTACCTGGTAGTTGGTGGCAGCACAATACACCTAATATGAATTGGGGTGTCCGGATACTTTTGATCACATAGTGTATGATATTCAAAGATTGCAAGAGATGTGTTGCAGTACGACAGTTATCAGCGTGTTTTGAATGGCAAAACTCAGTCAGTTGAAATGTGCGCAGCATATGCCAAGTATTGCGGGGGCGTTGCATGTACCTGGTCTATAGTACATACACGTTTAAGTGATTGTGGCTGACAGTACAATCAATGTGTAACTGTACAAATTTTTTAACTTTTTCCACGTACTTGATGGCCGTCTCACTTATGGTCTGTGAAAATAACATTAGCATACCAATACCAGTAAATATGTAAGTATGTTTATGTTTCTCTGACATGTTACACATCCTCGACGATCTCCTCACTCTGTGTTTATGGAACCAACACTGTACTGATTTTAACTCAATCTAATCCAGTCCAATAGACGTTGCGTGAATCCGCGTCAGATACACCACAGTCAGGCGTCTTAAGATAAACACTCGTCAACGTGACAACGATCAGCACGGCAACCAGTCATCATTTTCTAACGGACAGTTCGGATGCTGTCCTTTTAATGTCGGTAACAATTGGAGGTGTGTTTGTGTTATATGACAAAATCTATGTGGCTTTTCCTCATTAGCTGACTTTAGTAGACAACTTACATTAATACTTTATCCATCCTCAGCAATTGTAGTTGTTTATAACGAAATAATAAGCCACCATTTGTATAAAAGAAATTTAATTTTTGTACCTGTATCCGGCACTTAGCGCCCTTCTTCAGAAGGTTATACCTCTGGCATTATTTACGAGAGTCAGTATAAAATGTATTCAGCAAAATGCCGTGGTTCGTGAGATATTTTAGTTTTCCTTCATGCCACTAAGTTTTTATTAATTACTCTGATTAATTTAAAACAATTAGATTTTCTTTTCGCAGAACTGGACCTCACGTAGGTCAGTTTGATACTCAATTTCATACCCCATTTCTTCATTTCACCCTCTTCGTTTGGCTATGAAAAACTCGTTCAATAATCCATACTGTAATTTCTAAGGAGCCTTCCTTTCGCTTTCTCTCAAACATTTGATCAAAAGCAATGAGAACACCAATGCGAAGTTGCGCACCTTGCAGGGACCTTACCCTTTTACATCACATCTGTATGATACCTCTGTAGGCCACACTTCAGTGTGTGACATAAGGTTCGTGGAAACACTTACGCTATTTCTCTGCAGTTACACCCTAGAATAGCACGTGGGAAAAATGCGAGCTGGACATATCTTACAATGATGGCGATTTCTCCTTCTGTTGATGCGAGTCTACAAAATACTTTCGCATTCGCGGGAAAAAGCATGTGCTTGAAATTTCATCAGCGGATCACGCCGCAACGAAAAACTTATTTTTTGATTTCCACCCCGACACGTCTATCATACCCGTGAAACTCTCTCCTCTGTTTCGCAATTGTATCTTTTTCGGTACCCTTCGTGAGTCACATCTAGTAAGGACTCCATACCGCGCAGCAGTAGTACAGAAGAAGACAAATAATCATAGTGTAGGACACCTCGTCAGTAGATTTGTCATGTCTGCTGTTGTCCTAGAAAGAGGCAGTGTTTGGTTCTAATTGTCCGTAACTGTAGTCTTTAGACGAAACGTAACTGACTTAACAATCGATGAATTTGTGTGCTTTATCATTTAACCGAACTTCAGCGGATATTTCATTTATTAATGCCTCACACTTTTGTTGTTTAGTATAAAGTGGCGCTTTGCACCAAACCGATATCTTATCTAACTCACATTGCAATTCGTTTTGATATTCTGATGTCTTTACTGGACAGCAGACAGCATCATCATCTCGCAAACAAGCTAAGAGGACTATTCAGATTTTCACCTAAATCACCTGCATTGGAGAGGAAGAGCAGATAGCCTATAATATTTTTCCCTGACATCACTTCTGTGTGATGACGTGCCCATCAATTGCTATGGACTGTCACCTTTCTAACGGGATATCAGAAATTCAATCGCACAGCTGAGACTGTACTCCACAACTACACAATTTCATTAGAATCTGCTTGTGTAGAAGAGGTAGCCTTCTGGAAATCCAGAAATACGAAATCAGCTTGAGATCCCCTGTCGATAGTACTCATTATTTTCCATTGAATAAAGAGCCGGTTGCGTTTCACAAAGACGATAGTACCTGAATATGAACTGGTTACATGTAAATATATTTTTTTAGTCTCACAAATCTTTTCAGTCTATTGGTGTAAACAACTTTGAGAAAGCCTTGATCACAAGAGAGAGCCCGGTTGTGACGTCAGAGGACTGCCGCGCAGGTAACACCCCGAGTAGCGATTGCTTCCAACTTCGTTTGCCAACTCTACGCTTTCCGCGTCGCCAACTATGCACAATAGCCTCTCGTTCTAACTTAGTTACTCCCTGGTCTGGTAGCAACTGCCATCCGGACCGATTATGGAGTCGTAACGACCGCACTAACCGCCAAAACCGGGCGCCTGATTCATTAATCATGCAAAATAGAAACGACAATGCGTTCCTATTAACCACTACTCCTACTCTCATTCCGTGTAATCCCGCGGCCAAATGCGTGTGTTACCTAGTAGTCCGGTTCCTGTGATTTTCGGAAACTGTCGGTTAAAACAGTAAGGGCCGAAAAGCTAAGAGACTACGTATTAGTATAAAACCCATAAACGCGCAATTCTTAGAAGAATGGAATTCTCACGGACAAAACAGCTTTAAACGACATGCAAGCGAGGGACAGTTAAACGTCGTTAAGAACTTTCATTATGAAAAACTGGATGATTATAAACTGGGTAAACTGCTCTCAATTTCAAGCAAAAGCTAGTTTTTGACTGTTGCCGATGTTCATGACGTCATACCTAATGAAATGTATGTAGTATCTCCAAATACATTCAGTGGTATATGTGAATACTGTCTGCAAGATATGTTGCGTATAGATTCGGTAGCAATTAAGTAATAAATTAAAATGTCATGCCCGACGCTAACGTGGTACCGGGTTTACAACGAAAATGAAGTAAGCGCTACACATTTTCCGTTCCATCGTTTTGTTGCGGGTGTCAGGGAGAAAAGGTTTCTGAAGGATTTGAAATTATGTGTTAAGCTTGTTGGAAGTCGCTAGTGTTCTCGTTCTTAAGTACCGGATGAACGAAGTGCTAATATTTTCGCGCCGTCAGTTACGGTGGCCAACGACGGCCTTGCTGCAGTGGTAACACCGGTTCCTGTCAGATCACCGAAGTTAATCGCGGTCGGGGTGGACTAGTACTTGGATGGGTGACCATCCTGTCTGCCCAGATGTTAGCAAGCGAGGTTCACTCAGTCCTTGTGAGGCAAACTGAGGAGTTACTTGATTGAGAAGTAGCGGCTCCGGTCTCGTAAACTGGCATACGGCCGTGAAAGAGGTGTGCTGACCACATGCCACTCCATATTCATATCCAATAACGCCTATGGGCTGAGGATGACACGGCGGCCGGTCGGTACCGTTGGGCCGTCCAAGACCTGTGTCAGTTCAGTTCAGTTCAGTTCAGTCAGTTACAGTGACTCAAGACAAATATTTCTACCACTCTAATGTAACAAGTGCTCAAGAACTTTCCGTTCGAAGGCCATACTGCCCAAAATCGATATGCCAGTCAGTTGGGTTCCTATCTCCGTCACAGAACTTCACATCATGCGCTTCTTTATTACGTCTGAATTGAGGTATAGAATCACCGCGAGCATTGGGGCAATCATCTTATAGACGCACAAGTTAGAAGAAACCCGTTTGGTAAAACACATGTTCTGCTACGTGAAGAAATCCGTAACTGCCTGATACGCATCATCGTCTGACAGGGATCCTCGACCCATCAGGGCTTTCAGTACAAAACGATTTCTCACGGCACTACGATGAATGTCTCCTGCAGCTCAAAGAATTACAAAAAAATTTAGACATTGATCCTTCTAGTTAGTAATTAACAATAGTTTAGCAAAAAGATTTTTCTATTGAAACAGTATTCAAGCAAATGAGAAACAATTTAAAAACATCGAGATATCAGTGACACAATTACGGTAGGTACGTAATGGTGATATTTAATTAATTTCTGTCTTCGTTGCCTCCCCCCCCCCCCCTGGTTTCAGAAAATATTTCTAAAACAGATTTTTTTTTACGTTAGACATACTGATTAGAAACAGCAATCAAGAAGCGGTCCAGATTCACCACTGAGGCTTCATTACCAAGGACTATAAAACAACGCATCTTATAATGAAGACTGAGAACTGGGGCCCCAGCTATTGCACGGACTACTGTGCTCAAAATACTTGACTTCAAACAGAGCCCACGCTATACGTTTAAGAATATCTTTATATCTCTTCAGTAATCATAATCTTCAAGCAAATGTCCACATTACACACACACACACACACACACACACACACACACACACACACACACACACACACACACACACACAGAGGTGATTTTGGCAAATTTGCACTAAAAAATAATTTTTCAGGTTAATCAACATTTGTACAAATGAAAAACAGATTTAAAAAAAGGTACCAATGACTCATGGCTCATGCTCAGCAAAACCATTTCACGTCGTTCAACACACGTAAATACTCCCAGCAGAGACCAATTCAGTGGGTCGAAAAAAAAACTAGAAAATCTGAGCTTTCCTGTGCACTATACACTAGTTACACATACCCCAAAGGCAGGTGCTGCTGTTTCCTGTCGGCAAAAGAACCAACGACGCTGCTACGTGTACACCTCCCTTGGGAGGTGAAATACGGAAGCACGCTATACGCTATAGGACCAAACAAGACGCTCACCAACTAACCTCTGTGCGTCCACTGCTCCATTTCCTGCCGAAAAATGCTCGTCGGTTTAGAGCAGCACGGAACGGCCACTTGTGGCTGGTCCGGAACTTACTTCTTCCGCTAATGGCCTTCGCGGAACTGAGCGGGAGCCAAAGCAGCTCGGTGATAAGTCACCGCGGTCGGTCGGCCGCGCGCGCTCTCACAAGATACCGGGAACGAGGTTGCTTAACGACCGCCCAAGATGTAGCCTCGCGCTATCTGTTAGGAATCGATAGTGTCCACGGCTCAATATCCTTGTTAGTGTCGCAGTTTTAACGGCTGTTAATGAACGAACTAAAGAATGCACCATACGTGTTACTTTATATAATTTTGTATCAACACATATTTTGAAAATGAATGCCAAAGAGTAAGGTGCAAAGACATTCTAGCCGTAGTAAACATCGAAATACAGGGTGGTTAAAATTAAACTTTCTCTATTTGAGAGGGCACCTGTTCGAAACGAGTGATTCTTGGACAATGAACTTGGTGGAAAAATATGTAAGGGGGTGAAGAGGAGTAATAACGTATAAACACATTTTAATTCGGAAATGAGACTGTAATTGAGTACCGTGCTTATGTCCCAGGTTAGGAACGTTACTAGTGTGACTACCTCTGTATCCACGACAGCCTTTAACCACGCTAAAGACTGCTGTATAGTTGCCAGAAACAATGGTGGACCGTGGATTGTTCAGCTGTCGTGACGTAGCTCGTGCCCTGCTTGAAAATCGCTCTTTGCGACCAGCACACTCAGCCATAACAACAGCAACTTCTTCAAAATTTTGTGGAACTATCTGTCGTGTCACCCTATCTACGTCTTCATCTACATGGCTTCTCTGCAAATCACACTTAAGTGCCTGACAGAGGGTTCATCGAACCACCTTCACAATAATTCTCTATTATTCCAATCTCGAACAGCACGCGGAGAAAACGAACACCCATACCTTTCAGTGTGAGTTCTGACTTCCCTTACTTCATTATGATGATCATTTCTCCCTATGTAGATCGGCGATAACGAAATATTTTCGGATTCTGAGGAGAAAGTTGGTGATTGAAACTTCGTGAGAAGGTTCTGCTGCAGCGAAAAACTCTGTTTTAATGATGTTCACACCAAGTACTGTATCATCTCAGTGACACTCTCTCACTTATTTCGCGATAATGCAAAAGGTGCTGCTCTTCTTCGAACTCTCCTGATGTACCCCGTTAATCCTATCTGGTATTGATGTCAGACCGCACATCAGTACTTCAAAAGAGGACGAACAGGCGGATGCCGGCAATCTGTTTAGTAGATCTGCCACATTTTCTAAGTTCTCTGACAACAAAACTCAGTCTCTAATTCTCCTTCCCCACTACATTTTCGATCTGTTCTTTCCAATTTAAGTCGTTCCTAACTGTAATTCCTAGGTATTTAGTTGTATTTAGGCCTTTATATTTGACGGATTTATTGTGTAATCGAAGTTGAATGGATTCCTCTAAACACTCATGAGGATGACCTCACACTATTCTTTACTTAGGGTCATTTGCCAATTTTCGCACGGTAGAGATATTTTTTCTAGATCGTTTTCAATTTGTTTTTATCTTCTCATGACTGATAGACGATAAACGAAACCATCATCTTCAAAAAATCCAAGACGGTTGCTCAGATCATGTCCTAATTCTTTTATATACATAAGGAACAGCAGAGGTGCTGTAACACTACCTAGGAGAACGCCAGAAATAACTTCCGTTTTACTTGATGACTTTCCGTCAGTTACTACGAAATGCGACCTCTCTGACAGGAAATCACGAATCCAGTCCCATAACTGAGACGATATTCCACAAGCACGCAGTTTCACTACAAGCCGCTTGTGTGGTACAGCGCCAGAAGCCTTCTGGAAATCTAGAAGCCGCGCGGGATTAGCCGAGCGGTCTGGGAGCTGCAGTTACGGACTGTGCGGCTCGTCCCGGCGGAGGTTCGAGTCCTCCCTCGGGCATGGGTGTGTGTGTTTGTTCTTAGGATAATTTAGGTTAAGTAGTGTGTAAGCTTAGGGCCTGATGACCTTAGCAGTCAGTCCCATAAAATTTCACACACATTTTTGAATTCTAGAAATACGGAATCAGTCAGAAACTCCTTGTAAATAGCTCTCAACACTTCGTCAGAGTAAAGAGCTAGTTGTGTTTCACAAGAACGCTCTTTTCTAAAGCCTTGTTGGGTATGTGTCAATAAACTGTGCTCTTCGAGGTAATTCACAATATTCGAACACAATATATGTTCCAAAATACTGCTGGATATCAACATTAATGAAATGGGTGTGTAATTTGGTGAATTACTCGTCCTACCTTTCTCAAATATTGTTACGACCTGTGCAGCTTTCCAGTCTTTGGGTACGGATCTTCCTTGAAGCGAGCCGTTGTACATGATTGTCCAGTATGGAGCTATTGCATCATCATAGTCTGAAAGAAACCTATTGTTATACAATCTGGATCGGAAGACTTGCTTTTATTAACTGATTTAAGCTGCTTCCCTACATCGGGGATATCTACTTCTAAGTTACGTTGGCAGCTGTTTTGGTTCAAATTCTGGAATATTTAATTCGTCTTCTTTGGTGAAGGAATTTCGGAAGGCTGTGTTTAGTAACTCAGCTTTGGCAACACTGTCATCAATAGTGTTTCCATATCAACCGCACAGAAGAGGAGCTGACTGTATTTGCAGCTAGCATATTTTACATACAATCGGAATCTCTTTCCATTTTCTGCCAGGTTTTGAGACTAGCTTTCGTCGTGGATACTGTTATAAGGCTCTCGCATTGTTGTCCGTGGTAAATTTCGAGCTTCTGTAAAAGATCGCCAGTCTTGCGTTCGTTTCAATTTGGCATGCTTTCTGCGTTGTTTCTGCAACTGTTTTCTGACCCGTTTTGAGTAGTAAGGGGGATCAGCTCGGTCGATTGTTAATTTATTTGGTGTAAATCTGTCCACTGGTGTCGACACTCAAGCCACATCTGGGGTACACTTCCATTGTTAATTTGGAAGGAGTGGAGATCTTCTATTAGGAAGGCATCAAGTGAATTTCCCAAGAGCAGTTCCCAAAATGCCAGTTCATTCCAACTTCTGCATATGTTCTTCAATCCCTGTGCGGAGGACCTCTCAGTATTCCTTTAATGCGTCTATATTCGCGAAAAGCAGCTGCGCTGTTACTGATACTTTGATAAAATACCTTTACGAGTAAAAGCTCTGCCCAGCTTGTCGGGACCCATGATGAGTGTCTGCAACTGTAGTGCACAGTTGCTTCTGTTTCTGATCTATGTCTCTGTACAAGTTACGCCACTAGGACTGCTAACAACGCAAATCCTTCAGCACACAGTCTGAACATCATTCCTATAAAGTTGGCTACCCATACGGTAAATAGTTTTTCGTTTACACTGGCTCTAGTACCGAATGTTTAATTATAGCCTCCTTGTAGTTCCAAAACGCACAGTGCAATCTTTCAAGGCACCCATTCAGATTGGTAGGCTGTAATGTCGACTAATGTCACTGACTGCAGAAACTAAAGACTGTGTCAAAGTAAGAATGATCAGTTTTACCACTGCGGAACATACATCTTGTCCACATTGTCGATAAATGTCTCCCGACACCATGCATGTATGAACTTTGCTCCAAAGCTGAATAGATATCAAGCAGAAGAGGATAATGTTTGTGTAGGCACCGTTGCAGTAAATAGCGGCCACGCTGCTACGATTTGCGCGCTGCAAGTGCAGGCCGCGCTTGGCCTCTGGTCTACGCGTAATTCCGGCACGACCGCTACCCGCCTTTACGCAACACTGGGGCGCGTGAGATTAACGCCCTCAGGACAACGGAAGGCCATTAGCCTGAAGAAAATAAACCGCCGGGTCTATGGCAGATTGCGAATGTAAATTCTGATTCTCGCCAGTAATCCAATGAATCGGGCATATATCCCAAAAATATCTCGCCTGCTGTGTCGCAGCCAGTATTTCGCTGCTGCCGATTACCGTCCTTCAGATATATTGCGCTAGCTAAGGCCAGCCGTCGTTAAAAAACGGTAAAGGAGAACGAAAGTATTGGAATATAGTGCATCATTCGGCATTTTTCTCTCTCATATTTTGTGCAGTCATTCAGTAGACCTAATTCGAAATATGGGACTACGTTTCCTCTCTAGGTAAAAAATATACATTCCACTAATTCTTATGGAAATTTCTGGAAGTAAAATATCCAATTAAAGATCTGTTTCTGGCCACTAAATTGAAGAATTTATCACTGATATTGATGAGCTTCTAAGACTATGCACTTACTCGCCTCACACACTTTATGTATAGTCTACAGATAACTAGCAAAAAGAATCGTTCTTCGAAGTATACAGGGTGTTACAAAAAGGTACGGCCAAACTTTCAGGAAACATTCCTCAGCCACAAATAAAGAAAAGATGTTATGTGGACATGTGACCGGAAACGCTTAATTTCCATGTTAGAGCTCATTTTAGTCTCGTCAGTATGTACTATACGTACTGGATTCACCGCCAGTTGGCCCAATTGAAGGAAGGTAATGTTGACTTCGGTGCTTGTGTTGACATGCGACTCATTGCTCTACAGTACTAGCATCAAGCACATCAGTACGTAGCATCAACAGGTTAGTGTTCATCACGAACGTGGTTTTGCATTCAGTGCAATGTTTACAAATGGGGAGTTGGCAGGTGCCCATTTGATGTATGGATTAGCACGGGGCAATAGCCGTGGCGCGGTACGTTTGTATCGAGACAGATTTCCAGAACGAAGGTGTCCCGACAGGAAGACGTTCGAAGCAATTGATCGGTGTCTTAGGGAGCACGGAACATTCCAGCCTATGACTCGCCCCTGGGGAAGACCTAGAACGACGAGGACACCTGCACTGGACGAGGCAATTCTTCGTGCAGTTGACGATAACCCTAATGTCAGCGTCAGAGAAGTCGCTGCTGTGCAAGGTAACGTTGACCACGTCACTGTATGGAGAGTGCTACGGGAGAACCAGTTGTTTACGTATCTTGTACAGCGTGTGCAGGCACTATCAGCAGGTTACTGGCCTCCACGGGTACACTTCTGCGAATTGTTCATCCAACAATGTGTCAATCCTCATATCAGTGCAAATGTTCTCTTTACGGATGAGGCTTCATTCCAACGAGATCAAATTGTAAATTTTCACAATCAACATGTGTGGGCTGACGAGAATCCGCACGCAATTGTGCAATCACGTCATCAACACAGATTTTCTGTGAACGTTTGGACAGTCATTGTTGGTGATGTCTTGATTGGGCCCCATGTTCTTCCACCTCAATGGAGCATGTTATCATAATTTCATACGGGATATTCTACCTGTGATGCTATAACATGTGCCTTTACAAGTACGACACAACATGTGGTTCATTCACGATGGAGCTGCTGCACATTTCAGTCGAAGTGTTCGAACGCTTCTCAACAACAGATTCGGTGACCGATGGATTGGTAGAGGCGGACCAATTCCATGGCCTCCACGCTCTCCTGACCTCAATCCTCTTGACTTTCATTTATGGGGGCATTTGAAAGCTCTTGTCTACGCAACCCCGGTACCAAATGTAGAGACTCTTCGTGCTCGTATTGTGAACGGCTGAGATACAATACGCCATTCTCTAGGGCTGCATCAGCGCATCAGGGATTCCATACGATGGAGGGTGGATGCATGTATCCTCGCTAACGGAGGACATTTTGAACATTTCCTGTAACAATGTGTTTGACGTCACGCTGGTACGTTCTGTTGCTGTGTGTTTCCATTCCATGATTAATGTGGTTTGAAGAGAAGTAATAAAATGAGCTCTAACATGGAAAGTAAGCGTTTTCGGACACATGTCCACATAACATATTTTCTTCCTTTGTGTGTGAGGAATGTTTCCTGGAAGTTTGACCGTACCCTTTTGTAACACCCTGTGTACACTGCCGGAAAAAATCTCAGGATCAAAGTGTTGTGCGTCATTTACGAATGTCGGTGGACCTGTCTCTACATCTGAAAGATGATTTCTGCTCCAATTTCAAGCCACTCACACAAGAGTTGCGCTAGGAGCGTCACTATGAGGATACGTATCAGGGTTGCTTTGAATACAGGCTGCAGTGGTCATGGGCCTTAGTTACCTTTGATGTTGGACATGGTGAGCGGATGTTCTTCAAGAATGCCTTTAAGACAACAAAGACGCCATTATTAACACCTCATTGAGTTTGAAGAAGGTGGCGCAGATTCCACGAAACCATGGTCCTGACTTGTCAACAAGTCACTGTGCAAGCTGGTGCTGGCCCCGTTATGGTGTGGACTGTGTTTAGACAGAATGGACTGAGTCACTGACTGTAAACGGTTCTGTTCGGCTACCTGGAGATCATTTGCAACCATTCATGCACTTTATGTACTCAGATAACGATGGATACTTTTTATGGCCATGCGCCATGTCACCGCGCCCCAATTTTTCGCAATTGTTTTGATGAACATTCTGGACAATTCGAGGGAATCATTTAGTCATCCTGATCGCCCGACATGAATCCCATCGAACATTTATGGGACATAATCGAATGGTCAGTTCGTCCTCAAAATGCTGTACCGGTAATTCTTTCCAAATTATGTTGGCTATACGGACAGCATTGCTCAATACTTGTGCAAGAGCATCTAAAGACTTTCTGCCTCCATGCTACGTCGAGTTGCTGCATTAGGTCGGTCTCCCATGACTTTGCCGTCGAGGTATTAGTGTGCCAAGAGTAATGTCAAAAAAATTTTGGCCGGTGTTTATTACATAATATCTACATAAATGATCTTTTGGATAGGGTGGATAGCAATGTGCGGCTGGTTGCTGATGATGCAGGGGTGTACAGGAAGGTGTCGTCGTTGAGTGACTGCAGGAGGATACCAGATGACTTGGACAGGATTTGTGATTGGTGTAAACAATGGCAGATAACTCGAAATGTAGATAAATTTAAATTAATGCGGATCAATAGGAAAAAAAATCCTGTAATGTTTGAATACTCCATTAGTAGTGTAGCGCTTGACACAGTCACGTCGATTAAATATTTGGGCTTGAAATATGAAGTGGGACAAGCATGTAATGGCAGTTGTGGGGAAGGCGGAAAGTCGTCTTAGGTTCACTGGTATAATTTTGGGAAGATGTGGTTCATCTGTAAAGGAGACCGGTTATAAAACAGTAATACGACCTATTCTTGAGTACTGCTCGAGCTTTTGGGATCCCTATCAGGTCGGATTGAGGAAGGACGTAGAAGCAGTTCAGAGGTTGGCTGCTACATTTGTTACTGGTAGGTTTGATCATCACGGAAATGCTTCAGGAACTCGGGTGGAAGTTCCGAAAAATGGTTCAAATGGCTTTGAGCACTATGGGACCCAAAGTCTGAGGTCATCAGTCCCCTAGAACTTAGAACTACGTAAACCTAACTAACCTAAGGACATCACACACATCGATCCCCGAGGCAGGATTTAAACCTGCGACCGTAGCGGTCGCGCGGTTCCAGACTGAAGCGCCTAGAACCGCTCGGCCACTCCGGCCGGCTTCAGGTGGAAGGCTCTGGAGGAAATGAGGCGTTCTTTTCCTGAATCGCTACTGACGAAATTTAGAGAACCAGCATTTGAGGGTGACTGCCGGAAAATTACTGTCGCCAGCTTATATTTCACGGAAAGACCAAAAAGATAATATAAGAGAGATTAGGGCTCGTACAGAGGCATACAGGCAGTGATTTTTCCCTCGTTCTGTTTGGGAGTGGAACAGGGAGAGATGATGCTAGTTGTGGTACGAGGTACCCTCCGCCACGCACCATATGGTGGATTGCGGAGTATGTATGTAGATGTAAATGTAATTGTTGTGCTATGCTAGGTATTTGTCCGCCTCCGTAGCTGAGCAGTGAGTGTAACTGGCTGCTATGCGGGGACTCCGGGTACGATTACAGGCACCACCAGGTATTTTTTTCTTAGGGACAGTGGTGGAACGGCGTGCCGTCAGCATTTTGGTGCCAGATGAAGCGCTGCTTGACCGAGTAGTGGCCGCACCAGGTCTGCTAAACAGACAACGGTTATCAGCGCGGAGTTCTGTCCTGCACTCCTTTATACTGCATGCAAATAACGTTACTGCAGAGGATGACATTGCGGTCGGTCGGTATCGATTTGCTCTTATGTGGCCAGAACGGCGGCGCTTATGCGAGGATATTAGTTATAGACCTAGAGTCGAGAGAGAATTTCCCTTGTAAGATTGGATTGTTTGGGAGAAGAGACCAAACAGCGAGGTCATCGGTCTCATCGGATTAGGGAAGGACTGGGAAGGACGTCTGCCGTGCCCTTTGTAAAGGAATCATCCCAGCATTTGACTAGAGCGATTTAGGGCTATCACGGAAAATATAAATCAGGATGGCCGGACGCGGGACTGAACCGTCGTCCTCCCGAATGCGAGTCCAGGGTGCTAACCACTGCACCACCTCGCTCGGTCCCTTGTAAGATTAGTGAATTGTACGCCGTAACCACCCCTCCTCCTTATTTCTCTGGTGTGAACACTGGCCAGGTCTTCAGTTCGCCTTGCGGCATTGCATCGTTAATGTAACGAAGTGTAAACCGTGGTCGGAGGCTCATGCGCGGGCGGTGCCACAGCTCCAACAGCAGGAAACACAGTCCCTGGGAAATGTTTCCCCCGGGCCTGATACATTTACAATGATACCAGTCCCGCTAACACGCAGATGCGGTTCCTTCTTGCCATCTTCAGAGATTTATCACGGCCGTTACTGCAACAGGCGGCTTGCGCGTCAGCACAACACAACGCGAGATAAGCAACCGCCCCCTCTGTTTTCCTTAAAAGCCTTTTTGTTTGTACGTGGGGGCGCTGTTTTGTGGGAAGGACTATTTGTTATTCACCGCCCAACCGCCGCATCTCATTAGAACTAAGAAAGACTCTGTAGATGAGTAAACTTTTCTAACTTTCTTCCCTACGAACAAACTAACACTGTATGAAACCTGTTTCATAAATCTGACACTTAGCGCCTTGGGAAAAAAACTTACAAATTTGTCGCAAATTATGCATTCAAAATTCAGAAATATTTCAAAATATCTCATTTGGGGCACTTTCCTGTTCCCCGTACTGTTTAGCGCAAGTATACAGTTAGTACCCCCTTATTTCGGTTAAGTTCAGTTACAAACAATTTTAGTAAAATCGCTCGTTTGTGAAGAATTTGTACAGATATGGCAACCATGCCATGTTGCAGCTGTACCGGTATGCCTACCTTACTTGCTTACTAATATTCTCTTGCTACCTACTTTTCCTTGGTGGCAAAATAGTGTTCACAATGGACATATAAGATTTATGCATATACACAACACAGGACACATGTACACTTCACAAAACATGGATACCTTTGTACCTAATTTGTAATATTCTATTTTCTTAATTATTTTAGTATTAATTCAAAAACATACAGCTAGCTGCAAGATACCATGTAGTTCATCTACCTTCTTCTGTTCTATGAATACACTGCCATCCTAAGTTTGGAAACATCATGCTGCGTGTTACAACGGAGCAAGATGGAAGTGATCTATGTGAGTTATCGGTTAGAATACGGAATAGCAAGCTGAAATAACAGTTAATAATGATTCGTACAGTATTGTACACTTAATTATTGTACATTGTAACATACTGGTATTGCTCCGTTTTATGAAAGCCGATGTTACCTGTCCAAGCAGTTCTACTAAACACGCTAGGTGGGGTTCTGTGATGGTATGGGGACTCTTTGGAGGGAATAAAGTCGGAAATTTGTTGAAAATAGATGGAAAAATGGATCAAAAAGATTATCATGCCATTCCCCAGCGACATGCTAAGACAACTGGTTTGCGTCTGATTGGGAAAGGGTTTGTCTTGCAGCAAGACAACGACACGAAACATACGTCTCGCTTGTGTCAGAAGTATGTAAAGTCTCTAGAGGTTCGTAAAATACTGAAAAACATGGAATGACCGCCCCAGTCACCTGATTATAGCCCAATCGGGGTGCTGTGGGATGAATTGGACAGGAGGATCCGAAAACGGGAAATCATGAGTGGGTCACAATTTTGGGAGATCCTGCAGCGAGAATGGAGATTAATTCCAACTGAAACCTTGGCAAAACTGACGCAGCGTATGACGAGAGTGTGCAAGGCAGTGATGAAAGCAAAGGGTGGCTATTTTGAGGAATCGAAAATTTAATTGTTGCATCTTCCTGTGTATTATTTGAGCTTAATAAACATTTGGAAAACAACAAAATGCATTTTTATACTGTATTTCTTTTCCATTGCCTTTAATTACTAGGTGTTTCTAAACTTATGGAGGGCAGTGAATATAAATTGAAGCCCCCACCCCAGCTTATGTCTGCGTGTTCACTTTACTCTCAAGAAATGTTGTAGGGATTTTGATGCCTCTTTTACATTTCACTTCAAGAGAAAGCTTTGTGTGTTGGCCTACATTGTATTAATATTTCGTGAGAGTTCGTTAAGTGTCTAATTATAGTCCTTGTAATTTTAAAAACGATGCCGTTGCCATCTAAATGGGAGTGGTGGAATTGCTTGGAATGAACCACACATATCCTGACGGAAGACAGATTGCAACAGCAAGGAGTTTTGCGATATAACGGCAGTTGGTGGGGGTGCTTCTACAACTGAAAGATAATGTCCATCCAAATTTCGTAATACACGGGTAAGTGTAGCTCTAGAAGCGCCTCTATGATTCTCTTTAAATCAGAAGTGGACATATAAGCAGATTTACCAAAGTCTTTATTAGCAAGTTTGGCCATATGGTACGTGCGAAATGCAATAATATCTCTGTCAACGAAACTTTAGAGTCCAGGAACATTTGGTACTCCAGAACCTCCTCGGACAATGGCTACAGTAAACCATCCGTTACCATGACCAAATGAATCATTAATATCTAAACTAAAATTAAGTCGGCACCCACAGAAAACAGAAGGTCCGTCCAGCAAGGCTTGAGCAGCGACAGACTTGACTGGTATACGATTCTTCTTGTCTCCAGATGTTGTAGCAAACTCGATGTTCTCGTTACTTTTGTACACTGTCTGTTTAGAACGGCGACGGTATCTTCTGTACGGCATTTTCTTTAAGATTTTCTTTAAGTTCGTGAGCGTTAGCTTCCTTCAGACATGAGTTATTGAGCTGATGTTAGTCAAGAATTCATTTAAGGTGATAAAGACGCCATTATCAGCTCCTCGCGGAGTTTGAACGAGGTCGTATATTAGGGATACGAGAAACTGCAGGCTCCTTCTGCAAAAAAGCAGAAAGACTTGGCAGGAATGTAGCCATTGTACATAATTGCTGACAGCGGTGCTTACGAGAATGTACAGTCGCAAGAATAGCGTGCTCCGGACGACCACGTGGCCTTACTGAGGAAGAAGACTGTCGTGTTTGTTGTATGGCTATGGCGAATCCTACTGCATTTGTAGCACGTATTTGAACAGCAGTTGGCACCGCAGTGACACTCCGAACTTCCACAAATCGGTTAGTTCAAGGACTCCAAACCAGACGCCGTGCACCGTGGAATCTACTGACTTCCGTGGTGTCATGCGAGAGTTCATTGGGGCGCAGACTAGGGGTCTGTCGTGCTGTTCAGGAGGAGGCCTGCAACCAACCTCTCAGTATGTTAGACACACTGGACTTACACCTGAAGTTATGGTGTGGGTGTGATTTTTTTATGACAACTGGAGCACTCTCGTGGTTGTCCCATGAACCTTCACCGCAAATCTGTAGGTCAGTCTGGTGACGCAACCTGTTGTGTTGCTATTCCTGAAAAGCATTCCAGGGGCCGTTTTCAAACAGGAATACGCTCGCCCACTTATCGCTATTGTAACCCAACGTGCCCTACAGTTGTCGACATGTTGCCTGGGCCTGCTCGCTCATCAGATCTATTTCCGATCGAGCACATATAGGGCATCATTAGACGACAACTGCAGCGTCAGCCACAAATAGCATTAACCGGTCCTGTATTGACCGACTAATTTGAAGACGCTTGGTACTCCATCCACCAACCGACATCCGGCACCTGTGCAACACAATGAATGCACGTTAGTATGCTTGTATTCAACATTCCGGTTATTAAAGTACTAGCATTTCACGTTCACAGTGACTTAACCCGCGCTTTCATTAACTTGTGATCTTGCAATGTTAATCACTTAACTGTGTTATCTAGGCAAGAGTATTACCGAACTTTCATTACTCTGCATCAATTGCAATTTGGTGTTGCTACATTTTTTTCGTCAGGGTACAAAATGAAACCCCCACAGCAATCTCTCTGTGTGTGTGTAATCTCAGGAACTACTGTAGGGATTTTGATACGCCTATCACTAATAGGTAGAAAGAATTACTGGGAAGGTTTGTGTACATAACTTACAAATATTTTGTGACTATTGGTTTAAATATCGAATTAAAGTTTCTTTCCACTTTTAAAACGATAACATTGCCATCTAAAGGAGAATTGTGGAATTTTTTGGAATCAAATGTACATATGATAAGGCCCCCCATCACGTTTCTCCGCTTGTATATGAAGGCTAATCTCAGGGACATACATTTTTCATTAATGTAATCAGTCACGTGGTAGGTTTGTGACCACAACTGCTAAGTGTAAGGAAACTCAGTTGCAGAGACAAACGCCGGCCGCCGTGGTCTCGCGGTTCTAGGCGCGCAGTCCGGAACCGTGCGACTGCTACGGTCACAGGTTAGAATCGTGCCTCGGGCATGGATGTGTGTGATGTCCTTAGGTTAGTTAGGTTTAAGTAGTTCTAAGTTCTAGGGGACTGATGACCACAGCAATTGAGTCCCATAGTGCTCAGAGCCATTTGAACCATTTTTGAGCAGAGACAAACCGGCAAGAACTATTATTACTAGGAGGGCGGCGTGAGCTACTGCCAACTTCCTTACTAACCTGTAATGCTATTAATTTGTTGTTCGGTATATTTCTTCATTATTTCAAAATTGGCTCTCAGGTTTGCACTATGTTACAGGCATGTGAGACGTGTTTTTGGTATCTTAAGTCCACCACTCAAATAGAAACCAAATTTCAGACGTATTGCCAAGAGACAGTTTGGTAAAATTCGTTCACATTTCTGAAAATGCAATCGGTTCAGTCATAACACAAAAAGTTTCAGAAATTCGTGGTTTCTGATAATGGGTTATCGAATCTTGCTGAGACTGAAATCTCGAGCCGAGAAATAATTTTGTTTACAAATGCTGCTGAGCTGGGCCACCGATTGACTTCCCACTGTGGTGAACTGGGCATTATTTCGGGTTGTCATTCCCTATGCAGAGCGCCTTCCCAGGTCTTCGAGTTCTGTCCACAAAACAAAGAAAGGAAACTTTATTGTGTAGGAAGGACGGGATGTTGTGAGATACTTTTCGTCCGGTTCCTCTGCAGTGGCGTGGCAGTCTTTGGAGATCCTGCCAGCAGCTATACTGCCGACAGAATGGCCCTCTTCTTCAATAAACACGGGGAGTTCTACGATAAGTTGTACGTGCAGAAGTCGCTGGATCTATAATGTAGAAAGTGCATGGGCACCGCAATTGAAGTACGGAGCTGGTGTATGTACAAATGATTCAAATGGCTCTGAACACTATACGAATTAACTTCTAAAGTCATTGTCCCCTAGAACTTAGAACTACTTAAACCTAACTGCCCGAGGCAGGAAGTGTGACCGTAGCGGTCGCGCGGTTCCAGACTATAGGGGCTAGAACCGCTCGGCCACCCTGGCCGGTTGTGTTAGTACGCACTTTTATATGTTGATGATAAGGTTGCTGCAGCAACAATGAAGAGGATATGCTTAGGAAGTTGTTGGAAGTGTATAAAAAGTGGAATTTGAAATTTAATTATAGCAAATCGGATAATCTACGTTGCGGAGAAATGGGAAGTAGCAGGGACAAAGACGGACATCTTATTAAATTGTGTAAGGAGTTTGAGTATCTGGGTAGTATCTGTCACGTGCTACTGTGATGTGATAGAGATATTCAATAATGGATCACGCTGGGAAGGGTGGCTCTCCAAAGATTAATGAGTTTAAAGGTTAAAACTCTTTCTTACAAATCCATCGCTGAACCAATAACAAGCTATGGGAGTTAATTCTGGAGCTAACACAAAAAAATAAAAATAAACTTAGAGCTTTAGAAATGGGCCGTTTTAGAAGAGGTTTGACCATGTAAGAAATGAAGAAATAACAGAAACGACACATACTCATTATAGTACTACAGATAAAATGAAAGAAAGAGAGCATGGTTTGAGCAAGTCAATGGGCGAGGACAGATGGCCGAAGAGAGTACTTTCATGGAAAATCCTGCTGAGGAAGAATGACGAAATCGAGGCTTTTGGCAACAGAAATGTGGTATGTGGTGACGGTTGTACGACCTCCAGTACAAGGAAGGAAGGATGGAAGGACAGTTATCAAACCTATCGATTTTATATGGTTTTGGCTGTATTTCCATAAGTCAAAAATTTTGGTCGTGGGCTCTCGCACTATGAGGTAATATACTGTCTCTCTAGTAGCACTGACAGGTTTCATTCCTATTAATTCCCTGATACCGCAGAAACAATTGTAGACTCTATTTTCTTTGTACTTGACCTTCCATTTCCTTTTACCAAGTGTTCATACAACGTTGTTTTGACTGTCATTTACCCTTAATTAGTGCTCTCATTATTTCTGTAACTTTTTTGGTCTACATGTCTTTAGTCAGCAGAATACTGTTAGGTCTGTATTTGAAATACTACGCACAGTGATTCCGCCGGTGTTGTTGAGAACGGTCCTGATGATCGTACTAGAACTCTGCTTTGCCCTCATCGTTCAACAGACCTATTGTAGACAAAGTTACTCTCTAAAACCATTTCACAATTCTAGCTTGCGTCTA
Source organism: Schistocerca gregaria (assembly GCF_023897955.1). NCBI lineage: Eukaryota > Metazoa > Arthropoda > Insecta > Orthoptera > Acrididae > Schistocerca > Schistocerca gregaria. Next base: position 347,856,264 of record NC_064922.1, on the reverse strand, counting down.
ACTGTACAGGGAGTGTGCGCTGTAATGGAATTTCGCACTAGATTAAAACTGAGTGTTGGACAGGTGTTCGAACCCAGAGATTCGTAACGTTCTAGGTTTGAGCCACTGTCTGGCACACATGTCTAATATCTCGCGTGTTTTCATTCACACCTTTCTTTCAATTTATGATTTTTACATTTTCCTCAGCCATTACTTTACAGTTGAAGTTATCGCTTTACTGTCTTCTAATTAGTTTCCATACATTACTGGGGTTAATACGTATTTTCCAAAATTTTCTCTTTCCTGGTTTCTCCTTCCCGTCTTCCTCTAAAATTGCTACACGGACTAATTCTTCACCAGCCTTTTGAGTTGTGAGATTAGTAAAATTCGGTATCTTCTTTACATCACTGCATATTAACTTTATTAACAGTACCTCACTTCATTTTGAATTGGCAACTTGTTTCTCAAACAGTAAAGGTTCAGATGGCTCTGAGCACTATTGGACTCAACTGCTGTGGTCATCAGTCCCCTAGAACTTAGAACTAGTTAAACCTAACTAACCTATGGACATCACACACATCCATGTCCGAGGCAGGATTCGAACCTGCGACCGTAGCAATCACACGGTTCCGGACTGCGCGCCTAGAACCGCGAGACCACCACGGCCGGCCAAACAGTAAAGCCTGATTACACTGTTCCATTTTTTACTTCCTTGCTTTTGCATCATTCACTTTAAATAACTGTGTGTTTAAAACATTAGCCTCCTTTTGGTAGTTCATTTCTACTTTATCCTTGTAAAAGACGATGTAATTCTTACCAAAGAAGAAGTACAAACACTTTTTCTTTCTTTCAAGGTTCTTTATCAAAAATTAAGCTAAAAGTCACAAATGCTAAGAAATTGTATTGGGCACAACAGATGACTTCAGTAAATCTATACGATTATCAGTGGAATGATTAATTAATTCTCTCACTGTATTTAGTGTTTTTAAATAACATACAAGAATACCGATCGAGAAAACGCTCGAAAACCCTCGTCTCCTGAATATAATACTTGGGAAGCGTGCCATCAGCGTGCCAGAGGACGGTCTGACGGTGATAGTTTCTACCGAAACCGATAGCCACTGATGAAACCAAAAAAAATTGCTACTAGCGTCGAAAATATGTATTGTACTAAAGCATGCTCTCACGGCGGTATCCATTAAAAAAAATCTCGTGTTTCAAGCTGTCCACAAGCTTTCGGTAGGGATCTCCTCTGTCATGGTCGGGTGGTTGACCGTCGTGTGGTTGCTGCTGCTGTGCTTGTATAGCCGCGTCGTCGCCAGCGACGTCACTCTGACCTGTACCATATGTGGTAAAGCGACAGTAGTGCCCGCTCCAAATTACCAACCACAGGATCCCACAGTACTCAGCTGCAATCTACCGTCTTTCTTGAGGATACTGTCCGATATTTTCACCTCCATTGCTTCGTTTATTACGCTATCCCGGAAGCCGTTGGTCCGCATAATAACAAAAGTCTTATCGAATGCACTTCAGCTAAATTTTCATGCTCTACGCAACACTCTTCAATGGTGCAGACAGTCTGACCGACATAAAACTGCCCACACCCACACAATACTTCGTGTATCACAGGCTTCATAAGCTGCAGGTCTGAAGACTGTGTCGATTTTATGTATCTTCAGGAGCTGGCTAATATTCCCTGTTATTGATCCACAAGACGGTAAAACGCAATCTTCTTCGTATCTTCTTTGTGTCTTATTCGGAGGTCTTCTACTTTTGAGGCTTAGATGAAACTGCCTGCCAAATTTCTCTGTTGTAATCGTTTTCCTTTGAAGTTCTACTCTTCAATGGTGCGGACAGTCTGACCGACATAAAACTGCCCACACCCACATGGTACTTTGTATATTCCAGGTCTTGTGATGCCTACATCGTCTTTCACTGGCTTCATCAGTTGGGGGTTAGAAGACTGTGTAGATTTTATGTATCTTCAAGAGCTGGCTAATATTCCCTATTATTGAAACACAAAACGGTAAAACTCAATCTTCTTCGCATCTTCTTTGTGTCTTATTCGGAGGTCTTCTGCTTTTGTGGCCTAGATGGAACTTCTTGCCGAATTTCTCTGTTGTTGTAACCGTTTTCCTTGAAAATTTTAAGTAAGTGGCTCAGTTTCCTCGTCAGATTTTTGGCGTCTGAGACGGTTTAAGTCGATGTACTAAGATTTTCAGGATAGACCGTTTCTGCGCTGGTAGGCCGGAGCTGGTGGCGTGGAGATACCGCTCCATGCGGGAGGGCGTGCGGTAAACGTTGTGACCGAGACACCCGTTGGGTTTATGGCCGACAGGGACGAACAGGAACCGTCCTTCTGTATCACCATCGTAAAATTTATGTGGTCTAGGAGTTATTGATGTGTTCCAGGGCCTCTTCCAGCTTTTCATGACCATGAGGCCATATGGCGATGGTATCGTCGACTTAACGATAAAAACTACTAGACTGTGCGGGAACTGTGTCCAAGGCGATGTTCTCAAAACGGTTCATAAAGAGGTTAGCTACAAATACAGCTAATGTGCTACCCATGGCGACGCCGTCCGTTAGGTTGAAATATTCTCCACCAAGCAAAAAATACGATGACGTCAGGGAACGTTTAAATAAATCCACGATAGGGTCGCCAAAAATCCAGGACAGGAAGTCTATAGAGTCTTTGATATGCCCAAACATGAATAGAGAATCTACCATAAATCTTCTTCACTAAGGAAGCTAACGAGTGTCGAAAGGAGGCTGATCAAAAGCATTGCAAGTCTATCCGAGAGGGTTCACTATAGGCCTTAAAAGTGTACATTTGGCAGACCGTAGAACGTGGGTGGTCTGCTTACATGAGAGAGGAGGTTCTTAATAACACCCCTTTCCAGCAATGACCGTTTGAAGATCTCCGAAGTCTTCCTTAGTATTCTGGATGTTGGGTGCCAAGGCAGTTTTCGGTGCGTATCTTCCTGGAGAATCCATCAGAGTTTCGCTTCATAGTGGGCTCGTTCCATAAGGGCGATAGCATTGCCCATGTCAGCAGGCAGGATGCCGAAGAGACGATCGTTGCACAGAGCACGAAGGCCATCACATTCGACTGTACTCGTATTTTGTGCTGGCAGCTTGGATTTCAAAAGAATGTGGTTCGTTTCTTTACGATTTTCTTATGCTTGAGAGCTGCGTGTTCAGCACCAGTTAATATGCTAGAAAAAGCAGTACTACATGATCAAGGAGCAAATTTAAGTTCCTCCACCAGTGCTGAGATGTAACACGCGTCGAATTTGCGTGCTGTCATGTTGATCACAGTACGTTCCACAGTTTTCCATTCTGTCCCATGTTGTTGTTGTTCTACATCTACAAGATTATTCTGCAATTCACATTTAAGTGCTTGGCAGAGGGTTCATCAAACCACAATCATACTATCTCTCTACCATTCCACTCCCGAACAGCGTGCGGGAAAAACTAACACCTAAATCTTTCTGTTCGAGCTCTAATTTCTTTTATTTTGTTTTGATGATCGTCCCTACCTATTTTGGTTGGGCTCAACACAATATTTTCGCAGTCGGAAGAGAAAGTTGGTGACTGAAATTTCGTAAATAGATCTCGCCGCGACGAAAAACATCTTTGCTTTAATGACTTCCATCCCAACTCGCGTATCAGCTGCCACACTCTCTCCCCTATTACGTGATAATACAAAACGAGCTGCCCTTTTTTGCACCCTTTCGATGTCCTCCGTCAATCCCACCTCGTAAGGATCCCACACCACGCAGTAATATTCTAACAGAGGACGAACAAGTGTAGTGTAAGCTGTCTCTTTAGTGGACTTGTTGCATCTTCTAAGTGTCCTGCCAATTAACGCAACCTTTGGCTCGCCTTCCCCACATTATTATCTATGTGGTCTTTCCAACTGAAGTTGTTCGTAATTTTAACACCCAGGTACTTAGTTGAATTGACAGCATTGAGAGTTGTACTATTTATCGAGTAATCGAATTTCAACGGATTTCTTTTGGAACTCATGTGGATCACCTCACACTTTTCGTTATTTAGCGTCAACTGCCACCTGCCACACCATACAGCAATATTTTCTAAATCGCTTTGCAACTGATACTGGTCTTCGGATGACCTTTCTAGACGGTAAATTACAGCATCATCTGCGAACAACTTAAGAGAACTGCTCAAATTGTCACACAGGTCATTTATATAGATCAGGAACAGCAGAGGTCCCAGAACGCTTCCCTGGGGAACACCTGATATTTCCTCAGTTTTACTCGATGATTTGCCTTCTATTACTACGAACTGCGACGTTCCTGACAGGAAATCACGAATCCAGTCGCACAACTGAGACGAAACCCCATAGACCCGCAGATGGAATTAGAAGTCGCTTGTGAGGAACGGTGTCAAATGCTTTCCGGAAATCTGAATATACGGAATCAACTTGAGATCCCCTGTCGAAAGCGGCCATTACTTCGTGCGAATAAATAGCTATCTGCGTTGCACAAGAACGAGGTTTTCTGAAACCATGGTGATTACGTATCATTAGATCACTCCCTTCGAGGTGATTCATGTTTGAATACAGAATATGCTCCAAAACCCTACTGCAAACCGACGTCGATGATATAGGTCTGTAGTTACTGTTGTGAAAGCTAACTCCATTTCCCATTCCTCTCCTCCGTTGTACTCTGCCTTGATGATGTCAGTTGTGCCACCGATGCTGCGTTGATCCAGTTTCACTCCATAGCCGAAAGTGAACGTCTCAGTAGCAGCTGAACGGCCAAAATTTGTTCACGGCTTGTTGTGGCCTGCTGTTTTCTGCTGAAATGTATCCTCTCACGCTGCAGGGTGTAAAAAGGCACTTCTAAATATTCTTCGGGTTAATGCAATGTCGATGTGAGTGTTAGTGGTGGCAAATCGAGGGAAGTCTGCTCATCATGGCAGCATAGTAGGAAAGCCAGCGAGCTTAATAAATTGGCCTTTTCTGCACGTAGCTTCCACAGGCGTTTGATGCTGCACGTCTCCTCCTCGTAGAGGTATGTTATGTGCGAATGCATGCTCTCGAGGCAAAATCCCTTAGTAAAATATTCTTGGGTTCGGGCAGCGTCAAGTAATTAACTGCTCACAAGCTTTTGTTAGAGATCTCTTCTGCCATTGTTCAGTGGTTGACTGTCGTGAGGATGTATTATTTCTAAACTTCGTTTGTCGCTGTTCCAAGCGACAGTATGTCAAGAATATGGAATCTGTAAATGTCTTTAGAACGCTGTCTCCTCGTTTAGGCCGTGGAGGGCCAATGCATTCCTACCTGCCGTCGTGTCTCCCCCGCCTTGCGACGTCATTCGGATGCAGTATGGAGGGGCATGTGGCGAGCACAGCTCTCCTGGCCTTTTTGCATACTTTCCAGTCTGTGGAACCGCTTCTACTCAGTTAAGAAGCGTAAATTTCATTAGTAAGGGAAACTACATTATTTAGGGGAATAAATTACGTACATGAATATCGTAAGTGTACACTTATTTCCCACTACATTCTACCATTCCTCAGCTTGTAATTTTCGAATTATCTCTTTGTTTTCTCGGGTTGCCACCAGATTATATTTTCTATTTGAATGTTGTGCATCAGTCCCCTTCATTGAAATTAGTTTGTTTTCGAATTCGTATCATAAATTAAGAAGAAGAACTAACGTCTTTTCCTGGAAATCTGTAAGTTGGAGATGTCATTTTAACTGTAAATGGCAGTCCTAATATTTTATTGCTTTATACACCTTTCGTGCTAGTATTTTGTTTTAATAGATGGGTTAAGTCGCATAGTGCTCAGAGCCATTTTAATAGATGGAGATCTGAAAGTGTAGAGCGAATTTGTGTGCCATTGTGGTTCCGAACAGCGCACATTTTCTGTGTGAGAGTGTACCATTAATTACGAGTATTTTATTTGCTGATTCTGCGACGAGGTCTGCAGAACAAATACTTGCTGACGTATGTACATTGGCGGCCAGCTGACAAATCCGTGATTCACGGCTGCCCGCTGCGCAGCGCTGGTGATGTCCATACATAGCATTCACTTGTTTACCGGTGAACGTAAATCTGACTACAGCGTGCAATTGAAGTACAACTGCAATAGCAGCTAATTTGCGGGACTAAGTGTAGCTCTATTGTTTCCTATATAAATACAGCTACTTCAGTAGCATTATTATATAGTTGCGAGTAAAGAACGGGGTGTTAATTGCTGATTAGCCATAGTCTCCGTCAAGAATAACTCACCATGCTGTCGTGGTTGCGAAGTGTTTCCCCTGTTGTCACTGCATGTGGCACTGCGTACAGATGATCTTCGATTATACTCTTTTTTACAGCCATATCGTTTACCTGCAAGCTAAGATAAATATTTCAACTGGAAAAAGGTCCTGTCTCTCAAAAATATTACGAGAATACCCGAGTTCCGCATTCCCATTTGTCCTGTATTGGGCCACAAGTGCTGCTTTTAAAATGCGTAGCAAACGGAATTTTTGAACGAATAGATGCCATGTATCCACACTAATTGCGTATCAAATTGTGCCTTTTCTTGCCTTTCCGGCACCTATCCCTTTTCTACGTAAATTTCGGGCGAAATCCACATGTTCGTGATCTGACCATGACATAACATAGCTTAACTGGTGCGCAGATCTTAAGGACAACAGTAACTTCCTCGTGATGTACTACTGCCAAGTAACATAGATCGTAGGAGCCAGAACCATACATAGAGTGAAGAACTAAAGTATAGTAAAGGAATGAAACGAACAGAAATGACACGTTTATTCAAAGACTACAATTGCGCTGACGTCACCGTGATTTATGGTGTTACCAAAAATGGTTCAAATGGCTCTAAGCACTATGGGACTTAACATCTGTGGTCATTAGTCTCCTAGAACTTAGAACTACTTAAACCTAACTAACCTAAAGACATCACACACATCCATGTCCGAGGCAGGAGTCGAACCTGCGACCGTAACGGTCACGCGGTTCCAGACTGAAGCGCCTAGAACCGCACGGCCACACCGGCCGGCTATGATGTTACCGTGAACACTACAAAGGCGGGACATGGTTCTTAATGGGGTTTGTGGTGACCAATCACAGAGTTGTAACGTGCTCCCATGGCGGACTCCAGGTTGGTAAGGCCGTCTTGCGCTAAGGCACTGTAGTCTTCCATCTGCAAGATAGAAAACTGCTGTATGGTCGCTGGTGCATGTGACTGTGCTGCAGAACGTCTCACCAACACATCCAACGAGCACCTGTGAGATAAGAACCATGTCCCGCCTTTGTAGTGTTCACGGTAACATCATAGCCGGCCGGTGTGGCCGTGCGGTTCTAGGCGCTTCAGTCTGGAACCGCGTGACCGTTACGGTCGCAGGTTCGACTCCTGCCTCGGACATGGATGTGTGTGATGTCCTTAGGTTAGTTAGGTTTAAGTAGTTCTAAGTTCTAGGAGACTAATGACCACAGATGTTAAGTCCCATAGTGCTCAGAGCCATTTGAACCATTTCTGAACTCTTCACTGGTTCCCAACAACAATCCCGAGTTCACGCAGGGATGTCACCGCTCGGTCCTCTGTAATACTGTAACCATAGTGAGATCCTGGTCGGTACACTAGGGTCACAACTTTTCACCGACACTCGGTACCAAGCACGACAGAAGCTGCAGCTGTCAATAAATGCAGCTTCATCTCAACAGTTTCCGAGAGAACTATACGAAGAGAACTGCATTTAATTGGCATTTGGAGTAGGGTACCTTGCGAAAGGACATTGCTCAAAGCTACATATGAAGATGCATCTCTTCAACGGACCAGACAGAGCTTAAACTACACATTGTTTGCCTGGAAACGCGCACTATAGATTTTGGTTTTTTTTTTTTTCAGACGAAGCATGGCGCCTAGTGAACCGATAGATTTAACGAGCACTGTAATGGAGGCCGTGCTTCAACCCAGAGGTTGTTCTGTGATGCTTTGCATGGCCTTTTCGCACAATGACATGGGACCATATACGCAAGTTCCTATGAATCTGAAACATGATATTTATTGCAATATTATCAGTGATCAATTGTCTAAATATCAGCCGGCCTGAGTGACCGTGCGGTTCTAGGCGCTAGACTCTGGAACCGCGGACCGCTACGGTCTCAGGTTCGAATCCTGCCTCGGGCATGGTTGTGTGTGATGTCCTCACGTGAGTTAGGTTTAAGCAGTTCTAGGTCTGTGGGACTGATGACCTCAGAAGTTAAGTGCCATAGTGCTCAGAGCCATTTGAACCATGACAAGAGTAATGTACACATGGCTGCACGTGTTCTAGGGATGCAAAAAACTGAGCACACTAAACCGATACCGGTATTTTAGTTCTGAATAACGGGTACTTTCTGGCATTTGTTTCGTCTTCGTTCTAAAGGGTTTTTTATCTTTTACTAATAACTGAGTAACTAAATCTAAGTACCAATTAGCAATAGCAGCAGAGCTCAAAATTTTTCGTCTTAAGATAAATCTTTTTTTTAAAAAAAAGGAATAAGCTGTACCGATAAAATTTGCACTGGTTTGAAATACTGCTTTATTGTAGAAAATGGGGAAAACGATTACTACAATGTTAATAACAATGCCGATAGAACCGAGCAATAAACAAATGGCGCAAGAGTTGGTATAGCACCGCTGAAACAATTATATCTCTCTTTCATTCTGTCGTGCCCTACGGTACGAGCGTATGAGTAGTGGTGGCGGTGGTGGTTAGTGTTTAAGGTCCCGTCGACATCGAGGTCATTAGAGACGGAGCGCAAGCTCGTGTTGGGGAAGGATTGGGAAGGAAATCGGCCGTGCCCTTTCAGAGGAACCATCCCGGTATTTGCCTGAAACGATTTAGGAAAATCACGGAAAACCTAAATCAGGATGGCCGGAGACGGGATTGAACCGTCGTCCTCCCGAATGCGAGTCCAGTGTCGTATGAGTAGTGTGCAAGACTTGTCCCCGCCTGGGTTTCTCGGTGTTGTCGCGGACATCCGCTGTTTTGCAGAATGTCACCAATAATTTTGCAAAGTGGCATAGGAGAGAAGTGCAATGCTTCATTTGGTCTAAGACGCTGGAGATTTGTCCCCCATTTCTATGAAATAATGAAAGAGGAAGGAAATTATTATAACAGTAATAAATTAACAACTTACTGAAACTTCATTCCCAGTGTGCAATAAAAATAGAAAGTAGCTGATCTGCTTACTGTGTCTGCATAAAACGCCTTAATCTGCTTGTACACCTTGAAAACGGACAAGTTAACATCAAAAACAGAGTTCTTCAACCTCAATTTTCAATATTTAGCACTAATTATTCGTAATACCCAAATAGTGGTACGATCGGCGATTACAATATTATTTTAGTGCAGAGATTCCAGAAATAAGTCTATAGGAAAATACAGTTTTTTTGTAGTGTTCAACCATTGATCACTTTTCGAGAAAAGCAACGAATGGTGGACGGATTAAAGTGTTTTTTTCATTTGTCTGTTTAATTTAAAAATTCAATACTATGCATCTTGAAACTGAGTGAGGTAAAATTTTTCAATCTTTGTTCGATTTCCTCGTGTATAACTCGAAATAAGAGGAATAAAAAACCGAAAATCGGTTATTTCAGAAACAGGTTATTTTGAGCGTTTTTAACACTCAGGTTAAACTACCATGGAAAAATGTTCTCAATAGATCAAGGTTCATCTCAACAGTTTCCGAGCGAACCTTGCACTGGGGCATATCGCTAAAGTACACTTCTCACAGTGATTTGTAATTCTGGATGTCTTCAGTGAGCAAAGCAACATATAAATGGAATTTAGTTCAGGCCAGAGCTCGTGCTATGATGTTTTGGCGGTGTCTTTCGTACCTTGGCGCAATATATGCAGGTTATCGTGTACCTGAAGAAGGATGCTTAATGCAACGTTCTCAGTGATGGACTTTCTACATCTTCGCGAAGAGTATTCTGGGGATTCTCCAGTTTTCCAAGATGACAACGGTCGACCAAACAGTGCTGCATGCATACGTTGTATTGTATTGTATTGTATTGTTGGGGACTAGAGACCTAGAAACGATGGAGAGGCTTCGTTCCCGCCGCTCTCAGTGATTCACAACCCCACAACAGGCTACAGCAGACTACCCACCCCACCGCCTCCCCGCCCCGAATCCGTGGTTAGTGTGCGGTTCTAACCCCCAGTGGATCCCACCGGGAACGTCTCACACCAGACGAGTGTAGCCCCGAATGTTTGCGTGGTAGAGTAATTATGATGTACGCGTATGTGGAGATAGTGTAACTGAGGCAGAATAAGGGAAACGAGCCCGCATTCACCGAGACAGATGGAAAACCGCCTAAAAACCATCCACAGACTGGCCGGCACACGGGATATCGTCACTAATACGTCGGGCGGATTCGTGCCGGGCACCGGCTCGCCTTCCCTACCGGAAAGCAGTGCGTTAGACCCCACAGCCAACGGGGCGGGCTAAGCATACGTTACTGGTTTAAAAATCCTCACACCTGACATAGTACCTCGATTAGCCCGCTGAATCTTAATCGAACAGAAAAAGTGTGGGTCTATTTGGCGGAGCAGCAGCAACGAAGCAATCGACATCAGAGTGCGGAAGGTCTAAGGTATCTGATCATCAGTGAGTGCCTTAGCTACGTGTGATATTCCTGGAGAAACTTATGGACTCTCTTTCCTGATAGATCCCGTTGCTAAGGCTAAAGGCAATATCACACGTTGTTAGAGTTAGGGTAATATCTCTTGCACTACTATGAAGCCCTTCATGACTGGATGTCATAGTTTCTGGTGAGTCTTCCGGGTTGAATGGCCGTCGATCAGGAAATTCGGTTCTACACTTCTACACGTTTCGTCGCTGGACAACTTCCAAGGTGCTCCTGGCGACGCTTAGTCTTGCTGACTAAGGAGTCGGAGATCGGATCGCGACTGTGTAAGATGGGCATGGTGTACTCTACACGTGATCAGCAGAGATAATCTTGGTCAGAGATAAGACTATCTACTGTTACAGTTCCAGTTATTCCACCAGGAGGTACACGGCTCGTGTTGTCTGTAGTTCAACCATGCCTAGACGGTTCGAGCGCGTCCGCATTGTTACTTTATTCCAGGAAAGGCTCTCAACAAGGGTAGTGTCCAGGTGTCTCGGAGTGAATCAAAGCGATGTTGTTAGGACGTGGTTGAGATACAGAAAGACAGGAACTGTCAATGACATGCCTGGCCCGCCGGCCGCTGTGGCAGAGCGGTTCTAGGCGCTTCAGTCTGGAACGGCGCGACCGCTACGGTCGCAGGTTCGAATCCTGCCTCGGGCATGGCTGTATGTGATGTCCTTAGGTTAGTTAGGTTTAAGTAGTTCTAAGTTCTAGGGGACTGATGACCTCAGATGTTAAGTCCCACAGTGCTCAGAGCCAGTTGAACCAATTTTAGTCTCGCTCAGGCCGCCCAAGGGCTGCTAGTACTGTGGATGACCGCTACCTATAGGTTATGGCTCGGAGGAGCCCTGACAGGTGACTAATGCTGTTCGTGCAGCCACAGGACGTCGTGTTACGACTAAAACTGTGCGCAATAGCCTCCATCATGTGCAACTTCACTCCCGACATCCATGGCGAGGTCCATCTTTGCAACCACGACACCATGCAGCTCGGTACTGATGGCTCCAACAACATCCCGAATGGACCGCTAAGGATTGGCATCTTGCTCTCTTCACAGATGAGTGTCGCATATGCCTCCAACCAGACAGCCGTCGAGGACGTGTTTGGAGAGAACCCGATCAGGCTGAATGCCTCAGATACATTGTCCAGCGAGTGCAGGAAGGGGGGGGGGGGGGGGGGGGCAGGGGTTCCATGCTCTTTTGGGGTGAGATTATGTGGGGCCGACGTACGCTGCTGGTGGTGGTGGAAGACCCCGTAACGGCTATACGATACGTGAATGGCATCCTCCGACCGATAGTGCAATCATATCGGCAGCATATTGGCGAGGTACTCGTCATCATGGACGATAATTCGCGCCCCCATGGTATTCATCTTGTGAATGGCTTCCTTCAGGATAACGAAATGGACGAAATGATTCACCAACCACTCTGAGGGATCTACGGCGAAACGCCGTTGAGGAATTGGACACTATAAACCAGCAGTGCCTTGATGATCTTGTGGATAGTACGCCACGACTACTACAGGCAATCCTCAATGCAAGAGGACGTGCGACTGGGTATTAGAGGTACCGGTGTGTCAGCATCTGGACCACCACCTCTGAAGGTCTCGCTATATGTTGGTACAATATGAAGTGTGTGGTTTTCATGAACAATAAAAATGGCGGAAATTATGTTTATGTTGATCTCTATTGAAATTTTCTATACAGGTTCCGGAACTCTCGGAACCGAGGTGATGCAAATCTATTTTTAATGTGTGTATAAGTACCGTGTTCGTGCCATATTTCATTTGACGTCTTGTTTTTACTGTACTATCACATCGTTATGTTAATTTCAATTACTGGCGTCACTGAGTTGCCGCCTTGCCTGTCTGTGAGCAGAAGTAGCAGCGGCGCCAGGTCTTAACGATATAAGCCGTGGCGTTTTATCTTTGCCTACTGCAATTACTTCCCGGTGTTCGTGTGTTCGGATCTGCCAGCGTTGGGAGGCACTAGCAGCGCGGTTCAGACCTGCCAGTGTTTGACTTCGACCCCGGAGAAGCTTAGCCGAGGCGCGGCTGCAGTAAGGTCCGGACAGCAATGACTCGCCTGACGGTTGAATATACTTATCACTTGAATGCCAACCTTGGTTGGTCTTCGGTCGGTCGTCTGGTCGGATGAGGTGTATGTTGGCTGGCGATCAGTTATGGGTTGCCTGCGTGTGCCGACTCTTGATTCGTCCTTGTTATTGCACAGTCGATGCCATACGTATGGTCTAGTCCTTTGTGTAAGTGTTCGTGATACTGTGTGTAGCTTGTGATGTCGACTGCTCAGTTATTTTAGTGCTGTCTCTGTGTTGATGTGTGGCAGTCAGTCGGTTGGTGTGGATCAGCCAGGAAATCTCCGCGCAGTGCAGTGGGCCAGGCCCGCTGGCGGTCTCTACGCAGTGTCGGAGTGTGGGGGAGCTGTTCCTATTACTACGGGGTTCGTGGATCACCGACATCAAGATAGAGTGGTGATTTAATTACCGAAGCCAGTCTGTTCACACTGTGCCATTGGTTTTCATGGTAGGCTGTTGGGGGTATCCCATGAGCATCAGCGAGTGTTCCTTTTGGCGAAAGTTTGGCCACCATCTGATGGAGTTCCAGTGTAATTTGGTTATTTGAAGTCCAAGTGCACCAGTGGAATTTTCTGCCTTGTGGCCGTAAGCTGTCCGGTTACCTGCCCTGGCCGCTGACCTAAAATTCAGTCAGTTTCCTTTCCTCACCGTGTTGTCACTGTCCAACACGTGTGTGTAGTTTTGACAGCTTTGTGCACACTTGGTTGTGGGTGGCTACACGTTTTACGTTTGGCTTTGGAGTTCCATGTGTACTGGTCGGGTGGAAAGCAAGTTCCTTACTTGTCAAGTGTTGCATTGTTTGGCCCTACAGCCTCATTAAAAAAAAAAATTTTTTTGGTAAAGGTTTGGGCCTTCTGCCTTTTGAAAATTCATTGTAATTGTGTTTTCCAATCGTGAGCCTTCAGCCGTCTTAAAATTAAAATTTCTCACTTGCTAAGACTTAGATTGTTTGGGCCTTCAGCCTCGTTTGAAATATTATTTAAGGATAAAACCTTGTGCTTTCTGACTTAAAAAAATTATTGTAGTTGTGTCTTAAATCATGCCCCTTCAGTCGTTTTAAAAATTAGAGATGTGACCTGAAGCCATAAGATTGTGTGACATATTCAGTCGATAGTTAAGGTCAGAAAATTGCGCTGTAATGTTTGGGCAACTAAATAAAGTTTTGTGTGTCCGAGTGTAACTGTCAGCCGCTCATTTTAGGCTCCTTTCCACAGTTCCAACTAACTGTTGTGTCTTGCGGATTTAACCAGGCGTTTCAGTACCTGCACCTGGGTTTCAGGATCGATACCTCATTTACGTTTGGTTCTGAGATGCTCTTCCAGAACATTCTCTGCTAGAGTTGATTTTTCTGTTTTCACTAGTCGGCAAAGGCTTTTACGTTCTTTCAGTCTTCGATTCATACTTCTATTGATAGTTCCCATGCAGGTCTTTCAACAAGTACACAGAATCTTACAAACGCCACACGCTGAGAGAGGTGTGCGTTTGTCCTCTAGAGATCAGAGTGCTTGAACTATTTTCAATTGGTCTAAAACTGGTCTGACATCATGATTGTGTGAAATTTTACCGATCTGATTAGTTCCTTTTTTCATAAACGAGAGAGAAACTATGTTCTATCATCGCTGTGTTTTATGGTTGTCCTTTGGCGCACTGTTACTTGATCGCAGAACTTGATTTGCTTCTTTCCCCGAATAGCCGTTTTGTCGAAAGCCTGTTTCACAAGTCTCGATTCGGCGTCCAAGTTTCCTGTCTGATAAGGAACGATCTGTTATGATGACCAGTAACAAAAAGTCAAGATCGCATTTTCTGGTTTAGTAAAATAACCGGTTTTGGAACCTTTAAACGACCATCTTCAGATTATGAGCACCATTTGGTTGTGACCACAAGCAGCTGTTCACCACGCCGCGCCGCCACCTCCAGCCAAATTGTGCTCATAATCTGAAGATGACCAATTAAACGAACCGAAACTGGTCAAATATTCTGCGACCATGACTTTCTTTTCAAAAATTTGAACGTCAGGAATTGAGAAGTTTCTTCGACGACGGCCATATAGGAGTCTCCACCATCTATCGGCCAGGGCTATTTTTGGCCAGTGTGCTTACGTCCCGTATGTTTCCTGTCCCGTGTATTTCCTGTTCAGTGTAAGTCTTATTCTGCTGCGACACCTCAGCCATCTTCGTTAGATGTAAATTATTCTGTCTCGTGTTCAGATACATTTGTAGATTTTCCATATACAGTTAAAATTCCAGTGGCTGTTGAACTGATCTCCGAAGGAGAACTATCGTTATTTCTCTCCAGTTCGTCTTTCCATTCAAACTTACTGATGATTGAAGCTACACTTGACTGAGACGCAGATTAATAAGGTTCATTGATTTTGCTGTCAGTCAATGGAATTGGAAAATTTCGAAAGCTATTGTGAAATTTAGCAGGATCGATGGAACTGGCTGTTCTCTCGTGTAGTATTTCACTTTAATGAGGCCAGTAGTAGTTCTGCGGATGGAAGCAGAGAGCCGAGACGGCGGTCGCGCGCAGTGGGGATCGTAAAGGGCGAGCTTTTATCTTTACGGCAGAACAGTGCCTCGGGTGAATCTAATCACGGCGCGGCTGCTGCCGGTCAGTGCGCTTGCAGATGTGCGACGTCAACGCAGCGACGGCCGGAGGAGGGATCGGAGGAGGAGGAGGAGGAGGTGGAGGCTGCGAGGCACGTGGTTCAGTGAATCTGTCCACGCTGGGGGAGCTAGTCATGCCCGCCCTAGGCCGCGGACCTGCAAGGTAATAGCGAGATCAATGTGCAAGCACCTCATCATGTCGTTCACATCCTATCGCTAAGTTCTGACAAGTCTTATGATGCGAGGAATACTTCGACATCCAACCTCCTCTCTCTCTCTCTCTCTCTCTCTCTCTCTCTCTCTCTCTCTCTCTCTCTCTCTCTCTCTCTCTCTCTTCCCTCCCCCTATCTCACCGCGCGCACACACACACACACACACACACACACACACCTCACTCTATTTCTTCTTCGTGTCATTCTACAGCTACCTGTTAAGACCTCTACATTCAGTATGTACCAGCAAATCTTTGATTATTTAAAGGATCGAGTACCCAAGTATAGAGATGCCTCAGATCTTTATTCTGCAAAATGAAAATACGCTAAATTCTTGCCGTTAAGCTTACCAGCGAAAGGAAGTTTAGCTGAGGTTTCAGGATACGTTCAGTGCTTGTTGGAAGTCGCCAAGTGCTGTCATTATGAAACACTTGATGATTGTAGTCTAGATAAACTTAGCTCCGTTTTAAGGAGAAGCTAGTTTTTCACGCATCTATTTACTTATCACGTCATATCTCCTGAATCCTATGTCACAAAATAATTTTGCAGATACCCGTGGATATTGTGTGCAAAGTCTATTGCGAGTGGAGTTAGCAATAGAGAGGTAATCAACTAAAACTACATGCCTAATGCGGCAGTTTTACTGCATTAACACTTTTGTGGAGTGCTGTAAAAGAGTAGTAGTTTCGTAAATGCTTTAACTGTCGTGTTAAGTTTTTTGCAAGTCACTAAGGGCTCTCATTCTGAAATACTGGATGTATAATTTGGATATTTGTACACAGTGAGTTTCGCTGCCTCGAGGTAGGTATGCACTTTGCAACAGTAATACTTTTCTTAGTATATTAAACCTTTAACGTAACATCATACCCCTTAATGGGTAAACCAGCGTTTTAAATTTTTTAATTTGATCAGTAACCGCATGAAACACACAAGGGCATCGGACAACTAATGAAAAAAAAGTCTTTCTCGGCCAGTTTCGGTTGAAAAACTGCTGAATCTGTTGTTGATCATAATGGAATATTCCCGCGTCAGCCCCTATTGTTTTATGGAGTTCCAATAGAGTTTGCCACTATATGTAGGCTTCGGAATAGAACCTGTCACGAGTGTCCGTTCGAAGCAGAGGGCTGTCATTGACCTTCTTTTGGCGAAAAACCAGAGATTCTTGGATATTCACAGGTGCTTTTAGAACGTCTAAGGAGTCCAGGCAGTGAACAAAAGCACGATGAATCGTTGGGCGAGGCGTCTGTCATAAACGCAACAAGAACGCACGATCCTATCCTTTCTAGCTGCCGGCCTGCCTCACACAGCTGTGACTCCTACAATGTTGGAACATGCGGGCACTCTCATTTGAGACGATGGAAACAAACTTCTCCTTTTCAATGACAACACTAAGTTTGCGCACCCGATAGAAGCTGCGACCAGTGGAGTGGTACCACACAGGCCCTCCCAGTAAGGTGGCGTAAGGCCGTCGCAGTGAACGGAGATTCTGTTGCGAAATACGTATTTATGCCAAAAATGTAAGAATAATGTGGTGTATTGTAATCCTGAATAAAACCAAACTTATTTCAGAAGAAAGTGTGTTGTGTTGTATCGCTGTTCGCGGTTTCCACCGTATTCGGGTGCAGAGCAAGGGAAAGTTTGTATCTTTCTGAACTCTATTTCCACCCTAAATATATGTCCGAGTTCATAGCCAAGTGATCACGTATAACCGACGTAGGGTGTACTAATGGCCAACATCCGGAAAAAAAAGACAGTGAAGTTCTCAGTGAAGTAATTTGGGAGATATCTTGCGACATCCGCAAAAACGTGTCTACTCAACCTCGTGATCCTTACTGAGGAATTACTTGAATGACAAGTAGCAGTTTCAAGGTGTGCAAAGGTGACAACGGCCTGGAGGGCGATGTGCTGACTCCATGCAGTTCCACACCGCAAACAAATAATGTCGTGGGATGACACAGCGGCCGGACCCGTTTCTCCCGTTCGAGGCCGGAACGGTGGAGCTTATCTTACGCGAGATATACGAGGGGGACAGCAGAATGGGCGTACAGGCTTATTCGAAAATAAGTTTTTCGCGAGGCAGCAACCTTGGCGGTCTCCCGAAGATTCCCATCTAAGTTGGCAGAGCGTCAATTACACTTCCATATTTGATTTACCAATCTGCTACTATTTTAGTTGTTAATCTTTCAATTGGCTTGATATTCCCTGTCTTCCCAACTAGATAAAGGCTAGAAATCCTACATCAGTAGAATGAGTCTTGTAGTTTCCTTTAGAGGTCCATTGCTTTTTTTAGGGACCCTTGTTCCAATTGTAAGTTTTCCATTGACATTCACAATTATTGTTTTCACACAGCTATCTCAGTTACATCGTTTGTTAACATTGCCCTGTGTGCTTAACCGATGTGACATGTTAAATGTGGAATTACACACCTAGTGATTTGTTCTTTGCCTTTTTCCTGGTTATTCTTTTGCATTTATCCAAGTTAAAACAACACTAAAATTCCTGCTACCAAAGAGAAAAATTGTTCCTTCAGTCGTTTCCTTATCATCATCTAATAACCATACTTTTCCATAGGAAAATGGTTCAAATGGCTCTGAGCACTATGGGACTCAACTGCTGTCGTCATCAGTCCCCTAGAACTTAGAACTACTTAAACCTAACTAACCTAAGGACATCACACACATCCATGCCCGAGGCAGGATTCGAACCTGCGACCGTGGCAGGCGCACGATTCCGGACTGCGCGCCTGGAACCGCGAGACCACCGCGGCCGGCTTCCCATAGGAAATAACGTACTCAGGGGAGAGTGTTAAGCAATGTTGAACTTGTTTGATAAATAGTTAGTGCACATTTGAAATTTTTGTAGCCCTGTTATGCTTCTTTGGCACACAACGAATGCGACTTAGGTATCTGTCGAATATTGAACGTTCAGTATAACTTACTGGATTCTGTTTGTCAAACGTTTATCAACTGCGAAGATTGTCTCTCAATATGATTATATCTTGATTATTAGTCGAAAGTGTATACCTGTGTCCTACCCGTATCGTAAATCAGTTTTTCTGACAACGCACAAGTGAGCTAACGGCAAGTCAGCTGTTTTTTTAGCCGATTGCGGCATTCACGTTGCGCTAGATGCGAATACTCGCGCTTCGCGATTAGAACGACTTCCCTTCTGATGCAGCCGTACTTCTGCGAACAAACAACGGAACCTTGCGCCTTAGCCGCAACAGTAAGTGGACGTATTAAGCTCTCAACACGCACGTGCCTCCAGCCACGTGGCACGGACTATGAATACACTGCGACAGTGTTTAATCCTGCTGGCCATTTTGCTTCTTGAAGTATCTTCGTAAACTATGAGACGGGTCGGTTTGCTTAAGCAGCGTCGATGTCAATTTTGTGTGTGGTGCACTGACTGCTAACTCAGGAGGTGATCGTCGATGTTGTGCACAGCTGCGTGCTTTCCCACCCACAGCCTTGTCACAGCCCACTGCAGTTCTGACAGAAATGTTGCAGTTTGAAGTCCACAAAGATACTCTATCCCGTTTTATGATTCGTCTTTTCATTTATTCTGATTCTGTTTGAGTATGTACCAGTGCGCACGTCATTTGCGATCTACAAATATAACACGAACCAAGGATGGAAGGACAATTATTAGTGTATGCCATAGCACAGTGCGCTTTTTTTTTTGTTTATCATTCACATTCCTCCAACTGTGCCTGGTGTGCTGGTTGATACTCTTCAGCCATTGATTGCATACAATTTGTAAGTTATTATAAAGCGATGAGGGACAGTTAAAAACAAATGTTTTTAATTGTGAGGTGCTAAAGCAATGTGTGTGTACACTCCCTTCATTATGAAGTTGATGCGTTGAGTATCCGTGTTAACTGTGGACAGTAATAATGATGTGGGAAGTACCGGCGGGGATGCTCTAAGACAAATAATATTGAATATTGTAGTGTTTCGTGCTTTTGGTTTACCATGCTGTATTGGAAATGAATGGCAAAACGTCGTCGTGGATTCGCTACATCCCTTCAGAACGGTCAATGTTTGGAGTTATTGTTTTATGTGAGCGTTGGTCATAATTGTGTTCAAAAATGACTCTAAGCACTATGGGACTTACCATCTGAGGTCATCAGTCTCCTAGAACTTAGAACTACTTAAACCTAACTAACCGAAGGACATCACTCGCTGCCATGCCCGAGGGAGGATTCGAACCTGCGACCGTAGCAGCAGCACGGTTCTCGACTGAAGCACCTAGAAGCGCTCGGCCACAACGTCTGGCCATAATTATGTTTGTGACCTATTTTCCTCACCCATTATCAAAGATTATACATAAGATAACGCAGAATGAAGCTACGGGGAGTAGAAAGTTTCTTGTTGAAAAAATTATTTTCGTCGTGTTATGTCTACTGTCGCTATGCTACAATACAATGATTCTTTGTCATCGCTACTCCAAAGATATTATTTAGAGTATGCACTGAAGCCATGGAAGTATGTCTAGAGCTCGCGTCTTACTAACGTGGTCGTGTAATAATTTTAATGAATTTAGAGTAATACGAGTTTTATTATTGATTTTAGGCTTCTTTAATACTTTCTTAAAGAGAAGAGCTATGAATTTTTAATTTGGATTATTTTGCGGACTCTGGATGAAATTACTTTCAACGTTGCAGAATTATTTCAGTGCTCGTTTCACTTTACAGAAAATCACTTCTCCAGAGGTATACATTAATAATTTGACTATGCTGTTGTAATAAAATTTTAAAGTTTTCCATCACGATTTCTGTCACCGTATTTACCAAAGAATACGTCTTTATATTCTGCTTTATTGCATTTTTACATTACATCACACATAGTAAATAAGGAAAAGTTCTGCCGTAATCAAAGATAAAAATGTAAAACTTTTTGGATACCTTGGAAAATAGACATAGATTGACACATTTAGAGTCTCCCAACATACGGTACAGTTAATGTAAAATATTTCTTTTTTGTGTAGCACTTTACAATAATTTCCGTGTTCTCCTTTGCCATGGCCGTTAGCTGGTATGTTTTCTGTGTTGTTATCACTTCCGTTAAAAGGAAGTAAGCGGTGCTGGTCTGCTCAAGTCTCACTCGATGACATGAAACAGAAAACATTTACATAATTTGCTCAAATAACTTGCGGGTTTGCTGCCGGGTGACGTCGTCAACCACCGCCGATATTTCGACAGGAGCACACCCTGCCATTCTCAAGGCACAAATGCCTTGAGAATGCATTTGTGCCTTAAGAATGGCAGGGTGTGCTCCTGTCGAAATATCGGCGGTGGTCGACGACGTCACCCGGCAGCAAACCCGCAAGTTATTTGAACATTCAATTCACCGGGAAAAGTTAAGGTCTCACATTTACATAATTATATACTTTAATTTTGAAACTTGTATATTAAAGACATCACTTAAAAAATTAACTCGAACTCTCCTAACGCTAGTTAGCTTTCCAGGTAGGTAGTGCACAGAAACGATTTAGGATACTACATGTGGAAAAGAAATGACAGGTTGGATGCAGAAGTTAGGTGAGTAAGATGTCAGATGGGCAAGTGAAAAGTAAGTTGGAGCTTTCAAGGTTCGACTATTAGCCCACTACTTTTCCTTCATTATATTCACGTTCTTCAAAAAAATGGTTCAAATGGCTCTGAGCACTATGGGACTTAACTTCTAAGGTCATCAGTCCCCTAGAACTTAGAACTACCTAAACCTAACTAACCTATGGACATAAAACACGCCGGGCGGGGTGGGCGAGTGGTTCTAGGCGCTACAGTCTGGAACCGTGCGACCACTACGATCGCAGGTTCAAATCCTGCCTCGGGCATGGATTTGTGTGATATCCTTAGGGTAGTTAGGTTTAAGTAGTTCTAAATTCTAGGGAACTGATGACCTCAGAAGTTAAGTCCCATTCGCCCTAACTAACCTAAGGACATCACACACATCCATGCCCGAGGCAGGATTCGAACCTGCGACCGTAGCGGTCGCGCGGTTCCAGACTCCGGACGGCCTCGTGAATATGGTCTGTCGAACAAATAACAAACGAACTAAGTAACTAGCTACATTAGCTAAGAATATTACCAGGAGAATTACCTGCAGAGCGAGTAAGTAAATCGTTTTGAGCCGTCTGACTGACTGAAAATGCCTGGAATAGCAATTCACTTTCTCGATTTTATTATTGCCATTAACTGAACAAATGGTGTTGCTGAAATGAAGCAGAAAGTGAAACTAAACAGCATGTTCTAAGCGTTTACGTACATTTCGATAACAATGTCACAATTTAGTACGATGCAGATACAGATTTTGGCGGCGCTAGCAGAATCAGTCACAAGGATGTACGAAAACAACGTCTAGCAGCGCCCGTTGTTCATGCAGAATACATAGTCGGAACAGCAGCAGTAGCCGTAGCAGCAGCAGCTCTGCACAGTATACAGGCCGCCGCAGACTACAGAGCCAAGCGTGTGGCGTTCCTCTTAAGGCCACAAGGTCACGAGGGCGCACGTGTGGAAAACGTGACGACACCTTTGGCGTTTGAGTCAGTGATGCGGCAACCTACTTAAAGCTGAACGGTTTCCATATACTCCTCTTCCCTACGTTTATTTCCGAAAGTGTAAAAGTTCTCCTTCATAAGTACACTAATGGCCGTTAAAATTGCTACACCAAGAAGAAATGGAGATGATAAACGGGTATTCATTGGACAAATATATTATACTAGAACTGACATGTGATAACATTTTCATTACATTTGGGTGCATAGATCCTGAGAAATCAATACACATAACAACCACCTCCGGCCGTAATAACGGCCTTCATACGCCTGGGCATTGAGTCAAGCAAAGCTTGGATGACGTATACATGTACAGCAGCCCATGCAACTTCAACACGATATCACAGTTCAGCAAGAGTAGTGACTGGCCTATTGTGACGAGCCAGTTGCTCGGCCACCATTGACCAGACGTTTTCAGTTGGTGAGTGATCTTGAGAATGTGCTGGCCATGGCATCAGTCGAACATTTTCTGTATCCAGAAAGGCCCGTACAGGACCCGCAATATGCAGTCGTGCATTATCTTGCTGAAATATAGGGTTTCGCAGGGATCGATGAAAGGTAGAGCCACGGGTCGTAACACACCTGAAATGTAACGTCCACTGTTCAAAGTGCCGTCATTGTGAAGAAGAGGTGACCGAGACGTGTTACCAATGGCACCCCATACCATCACGCCGGATGATAAGCCAGTATTGCGATGACGAATACACGCTTCCAAAGTGCTTTCACCGCGATGTCGCCAAACACGGATGCGACCATCATGATGCTGTAAACAGAACTTGGATTCATCCGAAAAAATGACGTTTTGCCATTCGTGCACCCAGGTTCGTCGTTGGGTACACCAACGCAGGCACTCCTGTCTGTGATACAGCGTTAAGAGTAACCGTAGCCATGGTCTCTGAGCTGATAGTCCATGCTGCTGCAAACGTCTACGAACTGTTCGTGCAGATGGTTCTTATCTCGCAAATGTCCCCATTTGTTGACTGAGGGATCGAGACGTGGCTGCACGATCCGTTACAGCCATGCGGATAAGATGACTGTCATCTCGACTGCTAGTGATACGAGGCCGTTGGGATCCAGCACGGCGTCCCGTATTACGCTCCTGAAGCCACCGATTCCATATTCTGCTAACAGTCATTAGATCTCGACCAACGCGAGCAGCAATGTCGCGATACGATAAACCGCAATCGCGATAGGCTATAATCCGACCTTTATCGAATTCGTACTTGATGATGCGCATTTCTCCTCCTTACACGAGGCATCACAACAACGTTTCACCAGGCAACGCCGGTCAACTGCTGTTTTGGAATGACAAATCGGTTGGAAACTTTCCTCATGTCAGCACGTTGTAGGTGTCGCCACCAGCGCCAACCTTGTGTGAATGCTCCGAAAAGCTTATCATTTGCATATGACGGCATCTTCTTCCTGTCGGTTAAATTTCGCGTCTGTAGCACGTCATATTCGTGGTGTAGCAATTTTAATGGCCAGTTGTGTATTAACCGACAAAGGCAACTGAAGACCCAGCTAGCGTGACAGCATGACTGTGCTGTTGCTCCAGAAACTAATGGCCAAAACAGCGCACACAGCAGTATTCGTAACAGTGTAGCGCTGTCACATACTTGACGTCTATATGCCAGTAAACCTTCATAGCGCAAAAACTGGAGTTACACTCAACCATTCTGACACATACGTTATACAAGTACTGACATCATCTTGTTATTTTTAGCCTGCCGCGGTGGTCTCGCGGTTCTAGGCGCGCAGTCCGGAACCGTGAGACTGCTACGGTCGCAGGTTCGAATCCTTCCTCTGGCATGGATGTGTGTGATGTCCTTAGGTTAGTTAGGTTTAAGTAGTTCTAAGTTCTAGGGGACTGATGACCACAGCAGTTGAGTCCCATAGTGCTCAGAGCCATTTGAACCATTTTTTTTTATTTATTTTCCCTTGGGTGTGGATACGGTGGGGGGAATGAAGAGATCGGCTATGATTTCATAATCTTCAGTAGAGGCAGAAATCAACCTATATCCAAATTGCAAAAACCCAGTCTGGTTTTGCAGGACTTACCTAGGAGATGTGTGTTCCGTGGCGACAAATGCATCTTAGATGAAAACTGTAAATATATCCAATAGTGTCAGATGGAAAACACTCCATTAAAATTTTTTTGTCCAACGGAATTCTATGATAGACCGTCCACTTATTGAGACACTCGAAAGTTTATCTTACAGGCATGTACACAGAATGTAGCAAACCGAAAAATCGAAATTGCGTACCAGCTTCATGGTTTCAAAGGAAGTCGCTCCTATTCTCCAAAGAACTACTACATATATTTATTCAGCATACTAAAAAACTGAACTGCGTCCGAACAGGCCTAGGTAGGCCCAAACGGTACTGGCCGGCCGCCGTGTCATCCTCAGCCCACAGGCGTCGACGCATGGGGATATGGAGGGTCACGTGTTCAGCACACCGCTCTCCCGGCCGTATGTCAGTGTACGAGACCAGAGCCGCTACTTCTCAGTCAAGTAGCTCCTCAGTTTGCCTCACAAGGGCTGAGTGGACCCTGCTTGCCAACAGCGCTCGGCAGCTGTTTGGTCATCCAACTAAGTGCTAGCCCAGCCCGACAGCGCTTAACTTCGGTGATCTAACGGGAACCGGTGTTACCGCTGCGGCAAGGCCGTTGGCTTATTTAGCATATTAATATAAGGAAAAAACTTCACCAACTTAACGCTTTATATCCTTCAACATAAATATTCATGGCATCAGCACAAATATAGTTACATAAAAAGGAGTTAAAAGTTACTCTGAGAAAACTGGCAATTCTTATAGAAAGAAGTGACACTATACATACAGCAAATGGTAGTCAAATTGCTGTACCTCGGAAACAGTGACCACAAGGAAAACTGCAAACTTTCAGCCAGTTTCCCACCTGAGAGAAAGCTATTTGGCTTCAAAATAATGAATTAGAATGCTAATCTGTGAGTACTTTCCTAAAAGCGTCAACGAGCTGTTTAAAAATCTGTATATAACTTGTAAATGCAAAATTCGAAATGTTTCAGGACACTCCCCGAAGATGCCTTGCAACTAAGGCGAAACGCGTCTGTGCGTGGAAGATAAATAAAAAAATTAATGTGGAGCATGCAAAAGGCGGTTTTCCTGAAAACTACTGTAATTTAAATACTGCGTTGCTGATAATTTCGATGACGATTTTGAGATTACCACACACGGTTCCCGAATCACAGACAGTGATTGTCACATCCCAGTTTTGATTGCGAAGTAATGATTTCGCTCCTTACTGAGAGTTTTTATTTTCCTTCAGAAATCACAGCTGTACTTGCAGCTTAGCTGCACAGTAAAAAATATTCATGAACAGTAACAGACCGCACCGCAGAAGAATCTCTCCAAGAAAGGCAGACCAAATACGTATCCCGAAATGTAATCCATTGATAATACACTGAATGCAATCATAAGTAAAGGAATGTGAGGAAGAAGAAAATTTCTGCGAAACATGGGCTACCTCAAAAGTAAACTTACTTACATAGTCGTGAAAGGGTACACGAAGCGCAATAGAGGAAAGTATTGGGGACAATATCGAATGATTTATTCGTGTAATTTCCATAATAAGCGTTAAATCTACTCATTTATCGTTTATCTCTTCCGAGTACAGGTACGAAATCCTCCTAACTTAATACCGGTAGGTATAATTCTTATCCGCCTTGCATTTAGGTTATACGCAAAACAACAAATGCTGTTCTGACAACAGCTAACTAGCTGTTAGAAAATATATCAGTGTACAAAAGGCAAAAGCAGACGAGCAAGTACCTGCTATCGTCTTCACACCATGGACAAGAACCGTGAAACTAATGAGTGTCCGTCCGGCTACAGACCTAGTGAGGTGGCAAAACATTTATTGGGTATCATATGCAGCACATAGCTTTTAAGAAAATGTGCTTTTCCATTGCTTTTTAGGGCCTTCTCTCCTAAGTATAGCGTAATTACACAGTTACCGATGTTGCTGGAACGCTCCTTCGCAACCCACTGTCTCTGACGTTCAGCCTGCCTCTGGTAATAGAGAGTGTCAGCGGCCTGTTTCGTACTCACACATCTTCGTGACTTGTTTAAGCTGTTTCATCAGGTAAGAGGTTCACTTAAAGCCGGAACGTATAATGCCAATATCACTTCAGATCTGAGGCACAGAGTTCCAGTTAATGTAACTTGTATCCAAGCAAAGTAATAATAACGCTAAGGCACTTATACCTTTTCTGAATTAATATGTAGAACTTCAGAATCAGCTACAACGTGCTATGTGATGGTGGTAATAACTTTGGATTCGCACTGAAGAGCAGCAGTGCTCAAATCAAGGTCAAGGCGTCTAGATTCATATCTTAGCTGTCCCAATCGACTATGGCGAATGGCTGGATAGTTTGTTTGAAAATGATACAGCCATGTTACTACCTATCTTTGTGGAATTCAAGCTAATTCTGTATTTTTAACCTACGTTAAACCGGAATTTTCATTCACTTTTTAATCAAGGGTTGCAGGTATATAAGGCTAAAACACGTCTATTCCATCGCCTCAGTGTTGTGATGTCCATTCGAGAAATTTTCGTCATAACAAGACGCGGCAGACATGGATTACGAATAACAGTCGCCTGTCTTGGTCTCACTTTATTGTTTCTCATTAGAAGTTTCTGTGCCCTGCCATTCTCAGATCTCTCTTAAGACAACAAGCACAGACGTGTGATGTACATTGGTTGGTTGGTTTGGTGAAGGAGACCAGACAGCGAGGTCATCGGTCTCATCGGATTAGGGAAGGACGGGGAAGGAAGTCGGCCGTGCCCTTTTGAAAGGAACCAACCCAGCATTTGCCTGGAGCGATTTAGGGAAATCACGGGAAACCTAAATCAGGATGGCCGGACGCGGGATTGAACCGTCGTCCTCCCGAATGCGAGTCCAGTGTCTAACCACTGCGCCACCTCGCTCGGTGATGTACATTGTATCACATATTAGAAGAAAGATTTGTTGCAAGAGAAAGCATTGCTTATGCTTTATTTTTCTCCCACTAATCTGTAATATGTAATACGTTGAAATTAAATCTACGCCATGTTTCCTCTTACGACAAATCGTCATTCTAATACGTATCCAACGTTTTTTTTTTGTCTTACTGCAGATCTGATGATGGCTGAGTAACGAAAACCGTAATCAGAGTTAGTAAAGTGCGACCAAGTGGGAAAATCTTTTGTGTAACAGTGCATAAATATAATTTCAGAACTTTACAAAGATATCATGTCTTCAAGAAACTTATTACGGAGTTACATTACATCTGTGTCTTATAGCAACATTATGTTTGCGTGTACTGTAATTCCATGACACATATTTTCATTTGAGATACGATGTCATGAACTTCCGATTGATACATGTAGGCGTATCATATCTATGGAGTTAAAGTTATTTACAGCCAGACGGGCATTCGTTAGACACTGTAGTGTTGAGAAAACAGGGTTATTCATTTCTAGCTCGCGTGTGTTTCCGTATAGTCAGTGAATCGTCTGAATCAAATGGAGACAGAATCTTGAGGAACGGTATCTGGTGAACATTAACGAATACAAAACGTGAAATTACTGTTGTCTACACAATGAACAAGCAGAGGAAATATGGTGAGAGGGAAAATATTTTATTAATTCTGTGGGTGAAGAGGTTTGGGATAAGAAGTAACTAAAGAAGCAGTATATTTTTTAAGAGTAGTGAAAATGAAATGAAATGTCGTGTCCCTATGGCCTCCCGTCGGGTAGACCGTTCGCCTGGTGCAAGTCATTCGAGTTGACGCCACTTCGGCGACTTGTGCGTCGATGGGGATGAAATGATGATGATTAGGACAACACAACAACCAGTCCCTGAGCGGAGAAAATCTCCGATCCAGCCGGGAATCGAACCCGGGCCCTTAGGATTGACACTCTGTCACGCTGACCACTTTTTTTTTTGTTTGTTTGTTTTAATAGACCGAGACTCGAACTCGGGACCTTTGCCTTTCGCGGGCAAGTGCTCTACCAACGTTTCTTTTTTTTTTTCTTTTTTTTATTGAACACACGGATAGTACATATGTATAT
Organism: Schistocerca gregaria; assembly: GCF_023897955.1. Taxonomy (NCBI): domain Eukaryota; kingdom Metazoa; phylum Arthropoda; class Insecta; order Orthoptera; family Acrididae; genus Schistocerca; species Schistocerca gregaria. Next base: position 347,828,060 of record NC_064922.1, on the reverse strand, counting down.
ATACACAAAGCAATAGTTCTTCAAGGTACCAGTTAAACATATACAAATGAGTGTCAGGTAAACAAATTATTCGAATAACATTAAATACAACAAAAGATAACATCCTTTTCTTGTTTCTTTTTTTTTGTAATAATTTGTATTGAAGAAACTAAAAGTACATATGTATTCACTATGCAAGAGTTCTTCAAGGTACCATTCCATTTAAACATATACAAATGACTGTTAGTTAAGCAAAAAAATAAATAAATACAATAAAAAGAAAAACATTAAATACAACAAACATATTCTTTTTTTTTGTCGATGCATGGGAACGTGGATAAGGGTGTTGCATAATGTGACAGGTATGCACGGTTTCGTTTATAGCCATTACAGTTTCTTATTATTCAGATGCAATTGTTAAGTTAACCGCTAGCACCACTCTTAAAGTACGCCCCCGGTAGCTGAGTGGTACACAACACAGGCGGCGGTGGTGTCTGCCTTTGCTGAACATTATCGCCAATTTTAGGATGATGAACAGATGGCGCCGCCCATTCCTGATGATCTCCGTCCTTCCCCTGACCGGACCCTCACCGTAGCTGAGTCAACGTCCATGATGTCTGCAATCATCGCAGAAGAGGTAGTAGATGCGATGAACAGAGGGGCCAAGAACAAATCACCAGGACCAGATGGTCTCCCAGTGGAGTTTTACCGGGCGTTCACCACGTTGATGCTTCCTCGCTGGACGGAAATGATTCAGGAACTCTTTACTCCATCCTTCCCAATTCCACCTGAATTCGTCACTGGCATTCTTCTACCTGTGCCTAAACCAAAGGGAGGGCCTCATGTCTCTGCATATCGCCCCCTTACACTACTGTATGCAGACTATAAAATCTGTGCACGCCTCTTAACAGCGCGCATGCGCACCGTCTTACCTACGGTCCTTTCGCCTGAGCAGACTGCACGTGGTTGTGGGACCACCTTACAAATAGCCCTAGGAGAATGCCGTGACCTCATTGCACTGGCGTCGGTTTGTCGCCTTCGTGCAGCACTGGTATCCGTCGATTTCACGAGTGCCTTTGATCGCGTTCGACACCCATTCCTCCTCATGGTGGCGACATGTATGGGGTTCCCATTACTTTTTGTCGATGCCATTCGCCGCTTACTACTTCCCGCCGTCTCGATGGTACAAGTCAATGGGAGGCTTGTAGGACCGATTCCTATACGCCGCTCCGTACGTCCTAGAGGATACAATCCTGATGGCGTTAACCGTAGCGATAACGATAATGAGCAATATAGATATAAATGTTTGTGAAATTTACGCTAATTAACATGGCTATTTGAGAATTATTGAATATTAACCTTCTGAATTAAAATGGATGATAATGAAGCTGTATTAAATGGGTACGCTGGATTGGTACTATGCAAAGCTCCGCAATTATCCCTTATTTACCTGTATGTTTGCTCCATCCTCCAAGTAAAGTGATTGCGTTTGCTTTAAACAATTTTGGTACCGCAGATATGTATGAAACGTTGAATGGAAAGAGGGGAGGCGTTATCGCTGAAAGCTTCACAACGGCATAATAGTCAAACCAGGGAAACCCTCAGTTATATGTACAATAATTTTTCCTGAAACTACATACATTATTTCTAAAACTAACTAGAGTTTGGCTTTGTCTGATTCTGTTCAACGATACTAGCAGCAGAAGAAATCATATCTGCATTCAAAACTAGAAACAACTGCATCGCTGTCTTATTGATAGAGATAAGAACTGACTTTCCTCTTTGTGAGAACTATGTTCTGTGTTACAAATTACCTGCTTGAAAACAGGCCATTTCTAAACTGCTAGAGTCAGGGCTCGGTCGACTTTAAGTTGGGGATACTTGATCGGAGCTAGATGGAAAGACTGGCGACTGACGCTCAACACAAATGACTGCAATGTCGGCACGGAAATAGGCACCAATCGTCGATATCATCAGACTGCCCGATCGGCGATTACTCGCTGTAATAAGTCACGACCGTCAAGTTTCCGACTGTGCGTGTTCAGAGAGATTTAAGGAGGTCCAACCATATAAATCTAATACTGGAAATGTCAGTTGAAGGACTGAGATATATTGCAAGAATATTAAGCACGAATAAAACGCCCTCAAGGGAGGTTGCAAATAAAAGCAATGTTCGACATCTCCCTCAGTACTGCTCTTCGGTCTGAGTCTCTTGTTCACTAGGAAACTACTCAATAACCGTCGACCTTGGAAGTCAGCCTTACTCTCAGAATACAAGAAGACATTTTCCTATAAGAGTCTTTAAAAATTCCACATATCTTCAGAAACGTGTCTCTGAGCACTATGGGACTTAACATCTGAGGTCATCAGTTCCCTAGAACTTAGAACTAAGGACATCGCAGACATCCATGCCCGAGACAGGATTCGAACCTGCGACCGTAGTAGCAGCGTGGTTCCGGACTGAAGCGCCTAGAACCACATATCTTCAGAAATTAGAAGAATCAAAGTAAAATTAGAAAAAGTCTGCCACGTATAGAACAGTCTGTCAGTAGTATATCTCACGTCTCTCCCGCTAATAGAACAGAAGAATGGTATAATTATTCTTGTACAAATGTTCTCTGTTCGCAAATTGTACGTTTGGTTGCGGTACTTAGGTGATTTATGACCAAATAGTATATATTACTCCCAGCACCTCCAAGGGTGAGGAGATCTTGTACATTACTTGGAAAGAAAACGAAACGGAGCGAATATGTACTCATCTGTTACCATGGCGAGAACGACGCAATAGGGATCCGAATCATAACAGAGACGGAAAACTTCCATAACAGTAGATTCTGACGTAATAGCCGATGGGCAACTACAGCCATGCCTTTGCCACTGAGAAGGATCTCAAACGACCAAGAAATATATTATGGCTCATTGGGTAGAGCTATAGCTGTTATAATACTTATACTAACGCTGTTATCGTCAAGCGACATATGAACTAAAGCTCGATAAAGATGACAAAACCAAAATATGCGTTTGGAAACTGATGATTCTTGGCAACGTATTTGACACATAATCGATGTTTCCTTATTGACTTGTTAAATAATTGAACTTACTTAAAATATCGTCTTTTGTCACGAATTCGATATTCCGAAACGAGGTATCTTGTTCGCCTACTTCGCTAGAGATAGCCCAACTACTTCTGTAGACTGCTTCAGAAAAGTTTTTAATACTGGGTGACACAGTACTTTCACATAAATTTTGATAGCGGTAAGCTTCTACAAGGTATATCTCAGAAAGCAAATGACTTCACTGCGATAAAGGTGGTGGTTTTCACTCAGAAAAAATGTTAGCAACTTTAGATACCTTAGATACAACTCTTAAAGAAGAAAGAAATAATGAAATTTGAATGACATGGTGTAAACTTGAAAAATTTCAAGCAGCTTTACGTTGGACCTGAAAGTGTTTAAGTTCTTTAGATAGAAAAACTTATAAAATGGATGAAATTAGGTTAGCGAACCAAAGATGTTTTCATCAAAAGCAGAGGCTCTCGAATAGGTCCAATGTTTGCTGTACGTCTATGAATACGGACTGCGCTGGATACATGAGCAATGTATCACGACCCGAAGGGCCATTTAGTCCTTTCATGTGAATATTGTAATAGAACAGTAGAATGTAACCAAGCTATCACTATAGCAATGTCATTTTGCGCCATCAGTCTACTGACTGCTTTAATACAGACCGCCAAAACTTCCTCCCCTGTGCCGAGCTTTGCGTCTCACAGCAGTACTTGTTCACAAAATCCTCAGTTAATTGTTGAAAAAAGGCAAAAAATGTCTTCCCTGACAGTTGTTATACTCTACAGCATCGTAAGTTCCAATGGAAGTTATTCCTTGATATCTTCACACTTCACCTAACATCCTGTTTCTACCTGACAATGTTGTTCACATTTTATTCTCTTCGTCCATTCTGCAGAGAACCTCCTCGTTCCTTACCTTATCAATCCACCAAATTTTCAACATCCTTCTGCAGTACTACACTCAAACACTTGGTTTCTCTTCTTCCCTACTTTTCCTACATTACATGATTCACTTCCATTCAATTTTGTGCTCCATTCGTACATTCTCAGAAATTTCTTTCCTCAAATTAAGGCATATGTTCGGCACTAAGAGTCTTCTTTTGGCAGAAATGTCATCTATCCTTTTGCTGATCTGCTTTTGATGTCTTTCTTGCTTTGTCCAGACGCGGAATTTTGCTTTCAAGGTAGCGGAGTTCCTTCACTTTATCATCTTCGTGTTCCTCAATCTTACTTCTGCTACATCACATCACCTTTGTCTTCAGTGACGCCTGACACCGTCAGGAAGGAGACACTGTTCGTAACGTAATTTCTGTATCCAAGTACCTTTTAATGCCTAGACCACAATTTTCATTGTACAGTTGCAGCATGGTGAGTAGCTTCGGTTGCTTTCTGCAACCATCTTTTGACTGTTCTAACCGTAAAAAAAAGAAAAAAAAGTTGAATATGCATTGAAAAAGATTATCGTTAGCGACAGTTATGCAGTGACTTGTATTCTTATTGAGGACCAACAGCTATGACAGAACACAGTTAAATGTTTCATCTCGAGCGAGCCAGGTTGTAAACCATAATCTTGCAGGATGCAGGTAATAAAGAACGGTTTAGTAATGCAACGGAATTTTCCTTCATTATTACCTGCATCTTGCGACACTGCGGTTTGTAACCTGGCTCACTCACGATTAAGCTTTTAGCTACATAGTGTCATAATCTTGCTTTGTTGCTCAACAGTAAGAATGGGAAAAATGGAAATGTGACTAATTATGAACTTTTTTCCATGATATTCAGCTCTTTCTTTTTACGATTTGAACTATCTGATGATGGGAGAACTGTTCATCACGCTTTAATTGTATATTGAAAGTTACGGTCCACGCAATCAAAGATTTTTACATTAAAACATATTTTAATAAACTTTTCTTTCTTCTGTTCACTCTCAATCCATAACATTGGTGTGTTTACGTTTCCTAAAGCAAAACTGATCATCGCCAAGCAGTTCCACAGTTTCCCGTCCTTTGGTATATTTATTACTATTAGGTGTGCGGTGACTCTTTTTTCGGGCATGTGCAAGACAACAGGCACATACATTCATTATTCCGTGTCCGTATGTATACGTCATGAAACATAAATACCGACATAAGCCGCACAATGTCACTGAAAAACACTTGAGCGTCAAAGAAACTGGTATAAGCATGCGTATTCAAAAACAGAGGTGAGTAAACACGCAGAATACGGCGCTGCAGTCGGCAACGCATATATAAGACGACAAGTGTCTGGCGCAGTTGTTAGATCGGCAACTGCTGCTTCAATAGCAGGTTATCAAGATTTAAGTTAGTTTGAAGGTGTTATAATCCGTTCACGAGCGATGGGACACAGAATCTCCGAGGTTGCAATGAAGTGGGGATTTTGCGGTACGACTATTTCACGAGGGTACCTTAAATATCAGGAATCCGGAAAAAATCAAATTTCCGACAGCGCTGCGTCCACAAAATGATCCTGCTAGAACGGCACCAACAAAGTGACAGAAGTGCAACCGTTCCGCAAAATGCTGCAGATTTCAATGCTGGGCCGTCCACAAGTGTCAGCGTTCGAACCATTCACGAATCATCATCGTGTAACCTTGATGACTGCATAACACAAAGCTTTACGCCTCGCCTTTACATGTCAATACTGACACTGGATTGTTGATGACTGGAAGCATGTGTCTGGTCGGACTAGTGTCTTTCAAATTTCGTCGAACGGATGGACGTGTACGGGTATGTAGACAGTCTCATGAATCCATGGACCCTGCATATCAGCAGTGGACTGTTCAAGCTAGTGGAGGCTCTGTCATGCTGTGGTGCGTATGCAGTTGGAGTGATTTGGGACCTTTGATGCGTCTAGATACGACTTTGACAGGTGACACGTACGTAAGCATCCTGTTTCATCTGATGCTTCCATTCATGCCCATCGTGTATTCCGACGGATTTGGTCAATTCCAGCAGGATAATGTGGAACCCCACACGTCCGGAATTGCTACAGAGTGACTTCAGAAATACTCGTTTCACTTAAAACACTTCCGGTGGCCACCAAACTCCCCAGACATGAACATTATTGATCATATCTGGGATGCCTTGCAACGTGCTATTCAGAGGAGATATCCACCCTCTCGAACTCTAACGGATTTTGGACAGCCCTCCAGCATCCATGGTGTCAGTTCCCTCAAACACTACTTCAAACACTAGTTGAGTCCTTGCCACGTCGTGTTGCGGTACTTCTGCGTGCTCGAGGAAGCCCTACGCGGTATTAGACAGTTGTAGTACCAGGTTCTTTGATTCTTGAGTGTAATTCAGTGCCGAAGGATAGTGGATAACAACTATGTGCCTTCATGTTATTTTATGATGTATTTTCAGTGTGGATGCCCTTTAGGTAGGTCCTCTTGCGGAAATAATGCTACATGCTGCGAGCAGTGAGAGTGGTTGGCTCTATGAAAGTAGAGTATGGCAGGCTGGGAATTTGGGCAGGCCGGGATGTGTGCCTGGATAGCCGAAATAATTAAGGTAACCGATCGTTTAAAGCAGGGAAACACTTTTTCGAATCTAGGTTAGCTTCAAATTTCAAATTTTTGCCCGAATTATTTCAAAGCCCTCATGCAGCTGACGTCGGTATTTATCTTTCATCATGTATGTTATTCTTGTTAGCTTGTTAGATACATGAAATTTCAAGCTGATTGTGCAGTAGTACTCGCACAAATGTGATCTTGGACAACAATATCTTCTGCTTACAGTCGCAGGGAAACGATTAAAATTTAAAACACATCTGACATTGTACTCATTGAAAACCGTGCTCTAATTCAGTTTGACGATGATCTGGGAGGAATACGCTGTTATGTTGTAACCGTTGCATGGTAAATGCACACACTGCCACCATATAAGACTAGAGATGGAGTGCATCATTTCCAAAGTAGGCGTATCTGCGTCAGGGTGACACAGCGTTCTCGCAGTGATTTACACCACAGTTCGTTTCGTACAGAACGTTGCGGTTCGCCCAGGGACCGCCTGACGTCATAAAGAGGCAATCCACGTCTCGTAGGGTGGCTTTCGGAGTGTAGATGCAGATCTAGATGTACTGAGTCCACCTTCTTCGCATTCTGATGTAGTTCCTCGTACATTTTATGCGATGTTAGTTTACTGTCTGCATGTAGCGTACCTGATCATTCATCATCTTATTCACAGCAGTTCTGACTACATGCGGAGAAGCGTAGGAATCTCCGTACAGTCTGTCTCCTCTACCGCCTTATCAACGTTACGGTCACGGACATCTAACCTCTGTCCAAACATTCTTATTTGAACAACACAACACCAAACGTTGTCCCTATCGGTGTAAAACTCTTTTATGTGTCATCGGTTACAGAACAGCAAACTGAGGTAGAGTTTTTCTCCCCTAGAATTCACTACACCACAATATTTCACCTTTGTATACCCATTAAAAAAATTTTATCCTCTATTGTCGATATTACAGCAGTTATTGTTTTACTTAGTCAGAACAACAGTCTTAGCATAGTGAAATCATGTTTCATATCACTGCTCACCATATTCTATTAGTACCATTATTATTACTGTTTATAATAATTACACTGTTATCATTATTTAAATAAAATGTAATTTGCATCAAATTCTGGCACATGTAAAAGAAGATCGTAAACGTATCAATTTAAATAAATGAATGAAATAACACCCATAGCTTCTGTTTGCTACTTTCATCGATCACATTGCTCCTCTGTAAAACGAACTACTGATGAAACTTGACTCTTGTCTCGGCCTATTTGCTACAGCTGTTAAAATTAAAAATGACACCACATTCGTAGCACTTATGTATCTATCCTGCCGACTCACTGTGTGAGGACTATTCCCGTCTCGAATAAGGGTTCACTACAGTAACCAACTAACCTCACTACTCGAATTATTGAAATTCATCGGCTTATCCGTTTGAAACTTCAGGGGAATCCAAGCCCTGACATCATCATGAAGTTCTTCGTCGGAGTCAAAGTCCTGATATCCGAGCAGAGCGCTGTAAATCAGAGCCAAACATAGGTTTCGGACGGATTGTCAGAAAGTCCTGACGCAATAATTCGTGCGTTTGACGGGCGTAGTGTGACGGAGCATTGTCGTGTAGACAAGCAGCAGTAGTTCTGAGAACGTGCTCCTGTTTTCTCTCAGTTCTTCTAAATTTTGTCAATGACGCCTCCTACATCACTTATATATTACTTTAGTTATAATGTAGTTTGGGCAACTGCTATCGTCAGATTTGTAATTATGGTTAAAGAAAAATAAAGGTACTTGGTACACATTATCAGGAAACATAAGACGAAAAATTAAAAGGTTAAAACTTTTAAAAACTTCACTCACAAAAAGTTTACAATTTGTAAAATATCGTTTAGCCTCATCACTGAAACCTATGCCCTAACGGGCGGTTAGCAGTCAACTCATCTCACACTATTTACACAGATACAACGTACACTTATTAAAATATTCTGGAGTATTATGACGTGTTCAGAAGAACGTCTTGTTGAAACCCAACGTTTCGTACCCATCTGCTGCTGACGTCTTCAAGGGGGGCTGCAGCACTCTCGAAGATCCGATGCAGCGAACCAAGAATATTTTAGTAAGCACCACATTTTCGTCCGCGAAGTAAAAACTGAGTAATATTTGAAAAATATAATCATTCAAAGAAGAATTATAAAGTATTATTCCAATGAGTACAGTTGCACATTCATAAAATTAGCTTTTCAGGTGCCAGCAGTAAGGAAACATAGATTTCAATTGTTTTCGTTGTTGTTGTTGTTGTGGTCTTCAGTCCTGAAATTGGTTTGATGCAGCTCTCCATGCTACTCTATCCTGTGCAAGCTTCTTCATCTCCCAGTACCTACTGCAACCTACATCCTTCTGAATCTGCTTAGTTTAGTCATCTCTTGGTCTCCCTCTACGATGTTTACCCTCCACGCTGCCCTCCAGTACTAAATTGGTGATCCCTTGATGCCTCAGAACATGTCCTACCAACCGATCCCTTCTTCTGGTCAAGTTGTGCCACAAACTTCTCTTTTCCCCAATCCGATTCAATACTTCCTCATTAGTTATGTGATCTACCCATCTAATCTTCAGCATTCTTCTGTAGCACCACATTTCGAAAGCTTCTATTCTCTTCTTGTCCAAACTATTTATCGTCCATGATTCATTTCCATACATGGCTACACTCCATACAAATACTTTCAGAAATGATTTCCCCCGCCCCCCCCCCCCCCCCATATGAACCACGGACCTTGCCGTTGGTGGGGAGGCTTGCGTGCCTCAGCGATACAGATAGCCGTATCGTAGGTGCAACCACAACGGAGGGGTATCTGTTGAGAGGCCAGACAAACGTGTGGTTCCTGAAGAGGGGCGGCAGCCTTTTCAGTAGTTGCAGGGGCAACAGTCTGGATGATTGACTGATCTGGCCTTGTAACAATAACCATATCAGCCTTGCTGTGCTGGTACTGCGAACGGCTGAAAGCAATGGGAAACTACAGCCGTAATTTTTCCCGAGGGCATGAATCTTTACTGTATGATTAAATGATGATGGCACCATCTTGGGTAAAATATTCCGGAGGTAAAATAGTCCCCCATTCGGATCTCCGGGCGGGGACTACTCAAGAGGATGTCGTTATCAGGAGAAAGATTTCAATTAATATCACAAATTTTTTCATTACATCGGCATTAATATTATATTTATACAATATCCACATAAAACTTTAGTATTAAGTGTATTCTTATTAACATTCTCTTGTGATTAAAATAGTTTTGGCCGGCCGCGGTGGTCTCGCGGTTCTAGGCGCTCAGTCCGGAACCGCGCGACTGCTTCGGTCGCAAGTTCGAATCCTGCCTCGGGCATGGATGTGTGTGATGTCCTTAGGTTAGTTAGGTTTAACTGGTTCTAAGTTGTAGGCGACTGATGACTACAGATGTTTAGTCGCATAGTGCTCAGAGCCATTTGAACCATTTGAAAATAGTTTTGTTTTTTCTTCTACGATTAGTTAGTCGCGTCCGATACGTAAAAGCTCCGTCCAATTTGATGAAATTTGACTAAACACAGTACGAAAATGTGTAGTTTTAATAAAACGTGATCATTGGTGTAGTTCGGATGCCGGCTGCGTCTTGCGATAGACCCAGTAACTTGCTGCCACAGGCGGTCCGTTATGCTTGCAGCCGGTGCGAAGTCCGCCTGTCCAGCAGGTGCGAGGTGAGGTGTGGCCAAGCCAACTGCCGAAGAACACGCAAGAGTCAGCACACAACGTCAAGCAATTTAGAAAGACCGCTTCGTACTGAACGCGCGGTCGTTCAACATTGCTTAGGGATACCTGTTTTTATGGGTAAAAAGTTCACGATCCTCTGACATGTTTAAGACATGTCCTTTTAGTTCCGTGTGAGAAAGGAAAAACTAAATTGCATAACGTCTCCGAACTGTTCAGTTATTAATAGTGACTGGATGCACAAATCCTTCACGGTCGTTTCGCGATGTGTTCACTGCTGGATAAAAAAGCAGGCCGCTCGAGGAGGCAATTTTATTGACAAGTGAGGTGACAGTTCGTGACTGTGGGAGTATGTGATAACAGATCCAGACCAACTAAAACATGCACGTCACAGCAAAGGGTGCCCGGACAGTCGCGTCATTACAAAGCGTACCCCACTCTGGGAGCACGTGTATTCTCGCTTGCAAACGATAGCGAAGACGTGAAATGGCATGCTGCGACAGATTTTCTCAAGAATTTTGCAACTTTTATTGTAATTTTGCAGTGACTCTTGTGGGCCTTGGAGAGGCAGTAAGCTGCCGCTTCATCATGTCCCATAGACGTTTGAAGGGCAAGAAAAGTGGTACCCTTGTGGCTGCTCGTGTGGGCAGTTGTTCACCGTGAAGAGAACTAGAGATGGGCAAAGTAGTTCATCCTTGGGAACTAGTTCACTGGCGATCGCTGTTTTTTAGGAACCGTTCATTTTTACTCATCCACCGTTCACTGTCCTTAGTATATGATTCTTATGAAAAACTGAATATTAGTAGCATCGGTGACAGAAGGAGGAAGGTGGAAAAGGGGGCATTTGCCTCCCCCATGGAGTACAGAATTTTTATTCATAACACAATTCTCACGCAGCTGTAATTTTCGTGATTCTGTAAAACATCTCGTTTAGCCAACTGCAGCCTTATGTGGCTGATGGCAGTGAAGTAACATAAGGTGGCGCACGAAAAACGGGCCCCGAGTACAGACTAATCACTAATTACGCACGATTTGTAGACCTCTACGAGCAGAATAGATAAACATATAACAATTAGGCAGTGAAGAAATAAAAAAATAAGCTATTGCAAACAACTTCTAAACAATAGATGACGATTGGTAAGCGACAATGAGCAGTCTAGTACTTGGGGCCGATTTTTCGATTACGAAGCGCGGGCTTCATTCGGTTGTAAGGCGGTCTGCCTTCCATAACAATGAACATGCTCTTTTTACCTTGGATAAAAAGAAAGAAGGAAAATGGCCACTCGTGTGTGCCGCACCGATGTCCTTTAAATGTGTAATAACAAATAATCTTTCCTTTTTACAAATATTTCTTCTGCTGTTTATCGAAACAGTGAGGGAAGCTGATACGCCTTTTTGTTGCCTGAAAAGATGTATATATCACGTACAGATCAAGAGTCCAGAAAATGGAGACGAAGTTTCATTTAACAAGAAACGTTTACAACAAAATGAGTCTCTCGTGGAACTAGAATATACGACATTACACTACAGTAATTAAAGCCGAAGCTCTCAACGCATATGAGCCAATAAACCTTGAACACAGAACACTAAAAGGGGAATTAGGAGTGAAAAAATGTAAAATAATGAGCAAAGTCCTAGGACCAAGAACTAAAGATGGTGTCCATTATCCAAAACCCAATGCAGAAATATATAAAAATATCTCCAAAATAACAGACACAAAGCGCACGAGAAGAATCCAATTCATGGAGCATTTAGAAAGAATGGACTCAACCAGGTTAACGCACAAAATCCATACATTTTTAAAGAACAAACTTGTACAAACAGATGGAAAAAGACCTGAGAGAATTAGGGTCTCCAAATCTACATGTCAGAAATGACATAAGAAAAATCACAAAAACACGGGGTTTTGAGGAAGAAGAGAGAAAAATTAACCGACATACTTGGTCTACACAACGAAAACTAGCCCATTCGTTGCTTATGAAGGAATACCGGGCGAAAAGGAAGGCCAACAAATGTTGATTAGTCGTGGTCCTAAATGATCCATTCGCGAAGAAGAAGAAGAAAAAAATACAATTTAATTACCGGTGGTGGACGCTAAATAGAATACGAAAAGAACCAGAAGTTTAGAGTTCAAAAAAGGTTAGAAACAGATCTAGAATAGGCGTGCGAAGCGAACGAAACGAACAGCAACAACTCGATACTGAACTAACTATGAGCAGTCGGCAGTGGAATTGCGACGAGGGGCCACTCGAAGGAGGACGAGACCGAGACAGAGAGTGAGACAGACGGGAACGGGACCGAGACCGACAGTGTCCCGTTCCCGGGAACGATAAGTAGAAAGCTGCGAACGAACTTTGAAAGACCGTTCCTTAGAATTCGTTCCTCGCTCGTTCCGTTCATGTTGGTGAACCCTTCCTCTCTGCCCGTTAATTCGTGAACGACCCATCTCCAAAGAGAACATTACGACGCTTTATCCGTGTATGGATGTCCATTGTTGTACTGAAAAAAGTACATTACTTCCTGTGGAAGAAATGACACTAGTATTGGAGTAACAGTCCTGCACATTGTAACGGACACTGGTTACTTTACCGTGCAGAAAAACGGATCCCTTATATGGCCGCTTTGTTGTCTGTCTGTCCTATTGCTAAGGACCTTTCTTCTCAAGAATGGGTAGACGTATCTAGTTAAAATTAATGTCACATACAATGGTCAATAGCCCATTGGCGGTGTAAAACATTTAAGTGTCAAGATCAATGAAATTAAAAGATAATGCCATTAACGTAACTTATTTTGACACTCGCAAACTCTTCTGTAGTATGCTTCCCGTAGACCTAGAATCATGAAATTTCGTTAGAGGCAACACCTCACAGCAAAAGTGAAGGAAAAATATCAGAACCTCATTAATTTGTAATTATAAGACACAAAAATATATTTTGCCGTTATTTTATCTATCTGTCTTTTAAGACACCCTTTTTAGCAGGAACGGGTAGGCCTATCTGTTCAAATTTGTATCAGATACTAACCTCTATGGTACCTTCGAGGAGAAAAACGTTTCAGCATCTGAGTCAATGCCGTCAAACGGTACGGTCATTCATGTCACATGTTTTGTTGCTCGCAAAATCTCTCTTTACCGTTGACATAGGCTCATGAAATTTGGCAAGTAAAGGAAAAAAAATTGGAAATTGTTAGGTTGCATTTATATAACATAAAAAGTACATTCTGAACAAAATATATTATTTCCATTATGTATGTCAGGAACTGCTGTAAAGATTTCGATAGGGTCCTTGAATTCCAGGACCGATGTCTTACCAGTATCGACATCGATAACAGATACAAATTGTAGAGATTCTCTATTTCTGGGACGGATTCACTGTCTGTATGCACAACTAAATTTGTACAGAGCCATCAGTGCGCGAGTCCTACTCGCCCTTAGCCAATTTTTTCTTCTGATCTTGTAATGTTGTAAGTTACTATTCCTTTTGAACTACAGTGGACAATTTTCAACAAATGAAATAGTCAAAATACCTAAGCGCTAAAACAGATATCTATAATTTGATCGTGGGCGAGGACCGTATATTATTCTCACAGCACGTTTCTGAGCAATGAAGACTGTCCTCCTTTATGAACGACTTGCCGTAGAACGTTATTCCACATGACATTATTGAATGAAAAATGTGAAAAAGGGGTCAGCTTACTGATTTGCCCCTAGAAAAGGTCTAGAATGATTCTAAATGCAAATGTGGATGAAGTAATTTTTCTAGCAGTTCCAAAACCTGCTTTTCCAGTTTAAATTCTCATCAAATTTCCTAACCATATGTTACGCTTATCATTGGTAAAATACCTCTAGATATACAGAACTTGATATATTTTAACTTTTTAAAACGGTACTATTCGCAGAAAACCTGTCAATAACACTGTTAAGAACAGTGTTCGTCATTTCTTCTTTTTTTGTGTGTTTGCCTTGCCTGTTTACAATAGCAATGTCATGTGCAAAAAGAACTAATCCCGCTTGTTGTATATTATACGTAAGATCGTTTACGTATATGAAGAATAATGGTGGAACAAAGAGTGAGCCTTGGGGAACACCATATATGCCCATGAGTACACTGGTTGATTACTAAGATCAATTTCTGCATTCTTTTGGCTCGATGTCACATTGTTAATTGGTTTTCACAGACACTTCGCTCAGTGGAACAGGAGTCACAATAACAGAACACGTCTCAGCTTATCTATAGATACTCAAGCGTTTCTGAAAAAAAGATACAGTTTTCGACCGATTTTTCAGGTAATTCATGTGCCTTTCATTCCGCGATATCTTTAGACAAACTGATGGAATACTGATTAGCGTCTCGGCGTTTTAAATTCGCGCCCCATATTCGAAACTAAATTGTAACTTTTATTTTTGTTTTTCATTTATATACCCATGGCTGAAGAGGATTACTGCACGAATGTTTTCCAGTGTATCTTGATATAAAGTTGCCCTCATTCTTCTGCTAATTGTGCCACATGAATGAATTAAAAAATAAAAAATAGAAACTGCTTCAGAATTGTAGTCAGTGAAATTCCTGTAGTATATCTTGATTCTTAACCAGCTGCAAGCGTCAGTTTCCGGATAATGATCCGTTATGCATGGTTTGCCGCGCGAAATTATTGTCAACACACGAAGTCATCACCAATGTTAATGACGCCTCTTCCCGAGCAAGATTCATACGAAGAAATGTGATTGTGGCAAACGTGCCTTCGCATGATGTTCGTAATGTTCGGAATATCTGTCTTTCGAATGTTTCCATGATTGGTATCATCCAAAGAAAATCGCCAAAGATTTCTTAAGAACAAACATATGAATAAAAAATAAGAATTATTGTATGAACTAATATGAAAGTGAAATGTCACAATATGAAAAATTAAAAAGTTACGGATAGTTTCAGAACTACACCAAGAAACTTCCAGGGGATGTAGAACGTTTGTTGACGAAAAAAACGAGGATAGGTTAATTTCGATTTCGATTGAAAAAAAAATAATATGGCCAGCAGGTATTGCCGTGCGGTTCTAGGCGCTTCAGTCTGGAACCGCGTGACCGCTACGGTCGCAGGTTAGAATCCTGCCTCGGGCATGGATATGTGTGATGTCATTAGGTTAGTTAGGCTTAAGTAGTTCTAAGTTCTAGGGGACTGATGATCACAGGAGTCAAGTTCCATAGTGCTCAGAACCTTTTTTGAAAAAATGTGTAATTTCTTGTGGGATGTCGTGGAGTATTCTCCCTTCATCCTCTGTTGTTTGATGAAGTTCCGAAAGGTACCGATGCTAAATACGTAGCCTTCGAAATGGTGTACGTAACGGGTGTGCGTTGCAAGTAGAGGGCTGTCATTGAGTTTAGACCTGACCGTGAACAGAAGCATGTTGAGTCGTTGGGTGAGGTGTCTGTTATCATCGCAACAATGTCGCACAGAACAGTCCGATGTCCCAAGTGACGGGCGGTTGCTCACACCTGTGACTCCGCCCATTTGGAACGTGTGGACACTCATTCGAGTTGATCGACGCATCACGATCAAAGACTTCGATGCTCTACTGGACGTTTCTGTTGGTAGCACTCGATCACCAGTTGCGGTACTCGAAGTTTTGTGCTCATTGGGTTCGTTGTCGCGTAATAGAATGTAGACAGCAACAAAGGACTATCTGTGCGGAAATACTAGATCGTTACGAGGCTGATCATGACATCGTCACAGGCGATGAAACAAGAGTTCATCAATTCGAACAGGAAAGAAAATGACAATACATGTAGTCACCCCACACTATCTCCCCTCCGAAGGAAAAAATCAAACTCGCACCCTCAGCCTGTTCGTCCCAACAAAGACACAAACGATCTGCTCTTTCTCCATGGAAACGCAAGGCCTCACGCAAGTGTGAGGCCGCGCGGAGTGGCTGTGCGGTTTGAGGCGACATGTCACGGACTGTGCGGCCACTCCTGCTGCAGGTTCGAGTCCTCATCGGGCATGGGTGTGTGTATGTGTGTTGTCCTTAGCGTAAGTTAGTTTAAATAGTGTGTGTGTGTGTGTGTGTGTGTGTAGGGATCGATGACCTAAGCAGTTTGGTCCCTTAGGAATTCGCACACATATGAACATCTGAACAAGTGTGTGCATCCGAGAGGAGCCGATAAAACTTCATTATACCGTTCTTCCTTATCCACCCTACAGCCTGGGTCTCGCACCTTCCTACTTCTATCTCTCTGTCCCAATGAAGGATGCACTCCGCGGGAAGCAGTAAGTGGATGTTGGGGAGGTTACTCATGCAACAAGTCGTTGGCTCCGACGTCTACCAGTAGACTCTGGAAGGGTTATTCTGTTTACTAGTTTGGCATACAGGCCCCCCAGTAAGATGGCGTAAAGCAGACTCAATAAACGGATGTTCAAAAATTGTGTTTTGTTGGCGACGAAGCGGTGTTAATATGGAGTACTGGAGTCCTGAATAAAAACGACTGCTTGCAGAACAAAAAATTTTTTGCATCGTGTAGGTCTTCTTCTTCATGTTGGTTGGCTCTACAGTCCTTGAAGAACCTTGGCCTCCTGTATCACCTGCCTCCATTCTTCTCTATCCATCGCTTTCCCTCTCCAATTTCTTATTCCCATCGCCTTTAGATCTTCTTCCATATCGTCCAGGCACTTTTTCGTGGGTCTACCTCTTCTCCTTCTCCCGTCATGTTTTCCGATGAAAACTTTCTTGACACTCCTAGATTCGGGCATTTCCAAAAGAACAGACACCATACCCATATAAGCATATAGTTCTGGTAATACCGGACATGACCTTCCTAAGTGTGCGGATGCACACACATTACCCAAACTCTTATGGGACTTAGTAAGAATATCTTCCACAAGTAACGAGTATGTAGGGTAGGGACACTACGAATGTAGTGTGTGGACATATTAGGTGAGAATGTGGGGCCGGCCGTTGTGGCCGAGTTGTTCTACGCACTACAGTCTGGATCATCTCGACCGCTACGGTCGCAGGTTCGAATCCTGATTCGGGCATGGATGTGTGTGATGTCGTTAGGTTGGTTAGGTTTACGTAGTTCTAAGTTCTAGGGGACTAATGACCTGAGAAGTTAAGTCTCTCAGTGCTGAGAGCGGGAGGCGTGCGCGAGATATTCCCTGCAGTGGCAATATCCTCTGTGCCCTTGGTGGCTCAGATGAATAGAGCGTCTGCCACGTAAGTAGGAGATCCCTCGTTCAAATCCCAGTCGGGGCACACATTTTCACCTGTTCCCGTTGATATATATCAACGCCCGTCAGCAGATAAAGGTATTAATACACACTCCTGGAAATTGAAATAAGAACACCGTGAATTCATTGTCCCAGGAAGGGGAAACTTTATTGACACATTCCTGGGGTCAGATACATCACATGATCACACTGACAGAACCACAGGCACATAGACACAGGCAACAGAGCATGCACAATGTCGGCACTAGTACAGTGTATATCCACCTTTCGCAGCAATGCAGGCTGCTATTCTCCCATGGAGACGATCGTAGAGATGCTGGATGTAGTCCTGTGGAACGGCTTGCCATGCCATTTCCACCTGGCGCCTCAGTTGGACCAGCGTTCGTGCTGGACGTGCAGACCGCGTGAGACGACGCTTCATCCAGTCCCAAACATGCTCAATGGGGGACAGATCCGGAGATCTTGCTGGCCAGGGTAGTTGACTTACACCTTCTAGAGCACGTTGGGTTGTACGGGATACATGCGGACGTGCATTGTCCTGTTGGAACAGCAAGTTCCCTTGCCGGTCTAGGAATGGTAGAACGATGGGTTCGATGACGGTTTGGATGTACTGTGCACTATTCAGTGTCCCCTCGACGGTCACCAGAGGTGTACGGCCAGTGTAGGAGATCGCTCCCCACACCATGATGCCGCGTGTTGGCCCTGTGTGCCTCGGTCGTATGCAGTCCTGATTGTGGCGCTCACCTGCACGGCGCCAAACACGCATACGACCATCATTGGCACCAAGGCAGAAGCGACTCTCATCGCTGAAGACGACACGTCTCCATTCGTCCCTCCATTCACGCCTGTCGCGACGCCACTGGAGGCGGGCTGCACGATGTTGGGGCGTGAGCGGAAGACGGCCTAACGGTGTGCGGGACCGTAGCCCAGCTTCATGGAGACGGTTGCGAATGGTCCTCGCCGATACCCCAGGAGCAACAGTGTCCCTAATTTGCTGGGAAGTGGCGGTGCGGTCCCCTACGGCACTGCGTAGGATCCTACGGTCTTGGCGTGCATCAGTGCATCGCTGCGATCCGGTCCCAGGTCGACGGGCACGTGCACCTTCCGCCGACCACTGGCGACAACATCGATGTACTGTGGAGACCTCACGCCCCACGTGTTGAGCAATTCGGCGGTACGTCCACCCGGCCTCCCGCATGCCCACTATACGCCCTCGCTCAAAGTCCGTCAACTGCACATACGGTTCACGTCCACGCTGTCACGGCATGCTACCAGTGTTAAAGACTGCGATGGAGCTCTGTATGCCACGGCAAACTGGCTGACACTGACGGCGGCGGTGCACAAATGCTGCGCAGCTAGCGCCATTCGACGGCCAGCACCGCGGTTCCTGGTGTGTCCGCTGTGCCGTGCGTGTGATCATTGCTTGTACAGCCCTCTCGCAGTGTCCGCAGCAAGTATGGTGGGTCTGACACACCGATGTCAAGGTGTTCTTTTTTCCATTTCCAGGAGTGTATAATTCTAATTTAATTCTCTGTAGATGTCGTGCCATTCTTATTCTTCTCTGCTTAGTTTTAACAACAGTATCCATTTGTCCAAAACGTGTTTGTAGTTCTATATTTGTTCTTTCTCTCCAGCCATTTTCTTCTCTCACTGCTCCAAAAATCCTCCTCAGTATCTTTCTTTCCCATCTTAATAACCAATTCTTCTCCTTTAATGTCAGTACTCAGCCTTCTGATCCATATATTACAATACATCTTAGTATGGTTGTGTATATTTAGATTTTTGAGTTCCTCTGCAAGGAAAAACAGCAACGATTTTCACTCCTTATCCTTTCTTGAATTTCTACTGCTACTTTATTGTCCTCCGTTATTACAGAACCTAAATATTTAAATGTTTTCTCTCTTTCATATTCTTTGCCATTCATTAGTATTGAATTATTTTGTCCGTTTATATTGGGCTCCCCCATCACCATATAAATTGTTTTGTTTATGTTTACTTCTAAACCCACTTCTCCTAGAGAACTGAATATTCTAGAAAATAAGAGCTATAATACCGCTTCATGACGGCACGAAGTGATGTAACATGTTTCAGCATTAAAGTTAAATCTGCATACAAAAACTGCTTAATAGGTGGTACTGAAATCTCAGAATTAAGTTAGAAAATACAGTTTCTTGTAATCCGTCTTGATTGCAATTTCTTTTTATTCAAACGATCGGTTTCGGTTCATTCAGAACCATCTTCAGGTCTGATATTTCAGTTACAGGAGTAACCCGTCCAATTCCAGCAACTTTCACATGCTGATGTGACGCAGCATGTGAAAGTTGCTGGTTTTGGACGGATTACTCCTGTAACTGAAATATAAGATCTGACGATGGTTCTGAATGAACCGAAACCGATCGTTTGAATAAAAAAAATTGCAATTAAGACGGATTATAAGTAACATGATATAATCACTGATTGCTGCTATCCCATCAGACATTACGTCCGTTTTTGCAAATACAGTTTCAGTTAGACTGTCGAAAAGAACGGTGAGTGTAAGCGACTGAAGTCGAGGACATTTCATCATGATATCGTGTACGTGCCTTTTGCTGGCCACAGGCGGAAGGCGGCGCTCCGCCAGCAGCTACCTGTCACAGCGGACAGACAGGCGGTCGCCGGCTGGCGCGGCTGGCGCCGCGTGGGTGTCGGCGTTGCGTCGCGCTGCGCAGAGAATCGGCCGCTGGCCGCCGCCCAGGGAACGGCGTCGCGAGAGCGGCTGCCGCTGCACGCCGCTATTTGCGGTCCGCGGACCTCATTCTCCCTCCACCAGGGACGCCGGCCTCGCAATCCCCTCTGTTTCTACAGATGCCGCTCCTCGGCCGGTATTATAGTCGCCGTCGCCAAAATTTCACGAGACCCAGGAGGCAGGAGGTACCGGCGCCGAAGTTGAAGCGGAAAGGCGTTCCATCCAGCACTGTACCATACAAGTCATTACTGTACTCAACAAATTTTACAAGCATTACGAAACAATAGATTGGGCTGTCTAAGGCATTTGACTGTGTAAATCACAGTACTCTCTTACGAGGAGAGACCGATGAGCCGCGCGGGATTAGCCGAGCGGTCAAAAGCGCTGCAGTAATGGACTGTGCGGCTGATCCCGGCGGAGGTTCGAGTCCTCCCTCAGGCATGGGTGTTTGTGTTTGTCCGTAGGATAATTTAGTTTAATTAGTGTGTAAGCTTAGGGACTGATGACCTTAGCAGTTAAGTCCCAAAAGATTTGCCACACATTTGATGATTTTTTTTTAGAGACCAATGACCTTCGCAATTCAGAAACACATATCCTCACCCAAAATGCACAGTGGTTAACGTCGCGCCTACTTTGCTTTGCGCCCCGTGTTCGACACCCGATTACAGTTTTCATTTACTTTATTTCATTTTCATCATTTATCTACCCATGTCCGTAGAAGGTTGATAAACGAATGTTTCTTATCGATTAATTGTAAAATGACAACCGAATAGCACAAGAAGTGTCACACACTTATTATACAAGGAACTATCCGGTTTGGCACATCTGTATTTCGGAAACCAATAAAGCTATAGAATGAATTTTGTTTTTTAATGAATGGGAAACTCAAAAACGTTTTTTTCATACCTTTTCATATGTGTTCAATATGAACCCTTTAGACGCACGGGATATATCAATGCCGTATTCAAATTGATCCCACACTGCAGCGAGCATGTATTGAGCTACAGCTTCCACAGCTGCTGTTATACGATGTCTCAGTTTGTTTATAGTTGTTGGTAATGAAGGCACGAAATGGCTGAGCGGTTCTAGGCACGTCAGTCTGGAACCGCGCTACCGCTACGGTCGCAGGATCGAATCCTGCCTCGGGCATGGATGTGTGTGATGTCCTTAGGTTAGTTAGGTTTAAGTAGTTCTAAGTTCTAGGGGACTGATGACCTCAGATGTTAAGTCTCATAGTGCTCAGAGCCATTTGAACCATTTTTTTTGAAGGCCCGTAATCAGAGTCTTCTATGAAACCCTCAAGAAATAGCCACATACTATCAGGTCCGGTGACGTTGGACGCCAGTAATGTAAGGCAAATCATTTGGTCCAGTACGACCGATCCACCTTTAAGTAATCCTTTGATTTAAAAATTCCCGCACTTCAAGTTTCCGGTGTGGTGGCGCCACATCCTGTTGATAAACGATGTCGTTCGAATCACCCTCCAACTGTGGAAAAAGAAAGTTCTGAAACATATCGAGATATGTCGCTCCGGTAACAGTGTTCTTGGGAAAAACGGATGGGAAAAGGAAGTTCTCAAGCATATCAAAATATGTGCTTCCTGTAACTGTTCTCGGCAAATAAAAATGGATCATACACCTATTCCTATGAAACTGAACAAAACTCATTAAATTTTGGATAGTCTCCTCTCATGTTGAACAACTTCATCTGATTGTTCCATACCCCATGGTCGTACATTATGACAGCTTACCTTTCAATTTGAATGGAATGTTGCCTCATCACTAAACAGTAAGCGTGGAAGAAAACTGTCATCCTCTATCTTGCCATGAACGGAATTACAAAACTCCATTCGTTTTTGTATGTCATCTTAACGAAGAGCTTGCAGTAGGTGAATTTTGTACGCTTTCATGTGTAAACGTCGACGCAATACACGAGAGACGGACATCGGAGCATGTTGAGCTGTCGAGCTTCACAGCGAACAGATATCTGCGGATTCACTGTGTAGCTGTGGCGGATGCGTTCGACATCTGTGTCAGACACTCGGCTAGGGCCCGTCGATTTGCCTTTACACAAACAACCTGTTTCTCTAGATTGTTCGTGCCATCATCTACTGCTCTATGCTGTAGGAGGATCCACACCATACTTAGTACGAAAGTCACGCTGTCAGTTATTACTGACCCGCGCTGCGCAAAATGTATAACAAAAACTTTTTCTGTTGTCCCAACACCACTTTTGCTAGAACTCAAATGGGCACACACTGCTGCTTCACAGCCGGAACCATGTAAAACTTGAGAGTTTGCTCTTTTCAACAGTACGTTGTTCACGCGCATATTTCAAATACCATAATAGTTCTATTTTTTTAAAAATTGGATGATTCTTTTTGATGCATCTTGTATTACACAGGGTGTTTCAAAATTGCAGCGACAACTTCAAGTTGATGTACAGTAGAAGGTGTCTACATTAACAAAATGGGGGACAGAAACCCGTGTCCGGAAATATCATCCAACGACACTACAGTGTGTGAAAGCTATAGATGCCAGCGCCTCTATATGCACATACAGTATGATTTCATAATAATGTTAAAAACGTTCTGGGTTGGTGGACAAGAATAAATGTATCAATTTCATTTGAGGGCTCCTGTACGGGAAACGGACGAGTCAAAACTTACTAGCGAAAACGTTTGTGATATCTCTCTCAGTGAGATACATGTACTGATAGTATCGTTGCCAAGATTTAAGTTAGTCATCTTTCGAAGGTGGTAGTATGCGACAAAACAAGAAAAAAATCCTATAAACGTGTCAGAGTTTCTTCTGGATTGTATCTAAGAAATGTGCAAAACTTATTTTGATATCAAAGTATGTAAATCTCAGTGAAGAGCAACCGAACTGTGTGAAAATTTAAGTTTGAACGGAAATGTATGGAACTCGCGCTACACGATGCGAAATCCAGACTATTAGGTGCACCAAACAATTCCTCTCTGCGAAAGCAATCCGCTTTCAATTAAATCTATGTACGCCGTCTGAATGCTAAACAAATGACTCAGATTAAAATGTTGGGCCTGAATCAACTAATCTTGATCTTTACTCTTGCAAGGAGTCACTGTACCAAAACTATTGTTCTAATTGCACCGAAAAAGAACCAACGAATCTGATTCTCTGTAGAAACTGCTTGAAAATTCACAAGTTAACATTTTACTGAAATCTTCTACTGGTATTAAGCCTCTGAACTGATATATTATGATATTATTCTAAAAAAATACACTCTGACAATCACTGTATCTTATAGTGGACATTAACTTTGATAGTAATTAAATTTAATGGTTTACCAGCGAACACAGTCTGCTTTGCAACTTGCTACTATTAGGAATAGTGGTGTGACTGTCAAGACTCAGATTTCATAGATCGATAAAGCAGGCTGGTTGTACTACCAAAACAAACTTGTCATGCAGGGCAGTCTACACATCAGGGATGTCGAAAACAGGTTTTTGCCCCTGAATTGTAGTAGAATGCTCTAAAAAGCATGTCAGTAATGCAGGCCAATACTATTCTCACACAACATGCCTGACATTCAGAGAAGCCTGTATGGTAGGGGTCTAGAAAAATTTGTGATTACGATTTCTCCACTTCTATTAGAGTTATGAGATTTTAAATCCCACAATTCGGGATACATGTGAAGATTTGGTTCAACTGGTTTTGGAAGGAATCCCGGTCATAAAAACAAACATGCACAAACACATATTCTATACACATAAAGCAGCATGTATGTTTTTATGTATGTATGCCCATGATCTCCCCCTAAACACCTGGATCAATTTCAACAAAATTTGGCACACAAATCTCAAACTTCGTGAGTAAAAGCATTGTGGAGTTTATAAGCTCCTACTTCCAACAGGAGTGCAGATACAACTAAATATGTGTAACTTTTTTCAGATCCTGTCATATAAGCTGCCAAGCGTGACAGGTTTGTTCTGAGGTAGAAGTACTGGAATTGTTTATCGACGTGTTTTAAGGGAGTTATTGGAATTTTTTATCGACGTGTTTTAAGGGAGTTATATGAGATTGGCTGGGGAAAGTTAGAGATGGATAGAAGAAGTGATGGTGAGAGATAGGTATCAGGAGTAGATGGACAGAGAGAGAGGGAGAAAGGAGGGAGAATTGGAGAGAGAGAGAGAGAGAGAGAGAGAGAGAGAGAGAGAGAGAGAGAGAGCATGGAAGAGGATGAGATAGACAGAGAGATAAAGGAACAGGAGATGAACAGAGAGTGAGGTGAGAAGGGAACAGAAAGAGGGGATGAAGAATTGTCGATTTAGGGGGTTAGAACGAGTGGCAAGAGAGGGGGAGGAGGAGACTTATTGCATTCGACGGCACACTGAGCGACTTGAGCGTCGGAGATGGGGATGAAATGATGATGACAACACAACATCCAGTCCCTGAGCGGAGAAAATCTCCGACCCCAGCTGGGAATCGAACATGGGCCTCTTGGCATGGCATTCCGCCGCGCTCACCACTCAGCTAACGGGGACTGTCATGGAAGAGGAGGTAGTTGATGCGGACAAAGAGAGTGGGGAGAATATGATGAACAGAAGGAATGTGGAGGAGGAGGAAATTGACATAGAGAAGGGGGTGGACGAGATGGACAGAGAGATGGGGAAAGGAAGAATTAAGAGAAGGGTGAGGAGGAGGAGGAGGAGGAGGAGACGTGTCCAATATATGTGTCGAATACATACGTGGGCAAAACCATGGTGAAGAGGCAAGCCATTATATTAATGGCACTTGAGGAAAGAAGAAACCTTTTTACTAGCACTTAGGAGCTTGTTTTGCACTTGCAATTTTTTCTACTTTTGTGCGATTACTGTACGCGGTGATGAAGTAGGCAGCATAATTCTGTAGTTTTAGACATCTTACCACTTTTAGGATAAAAATAAGTGATGTACAAGAAGGGATAAATAGTTTTTGATTCTCTTAAGAAGTGTGAGATTTGGCATTTACGACGCCTTCTTCTTCCACTCTTCAAATGCTACTATGCAAAAATTTCTATTATGTTACGAAGAGAAACCCACTGTGCGAAAACATCAGAGCTATAATCGTGCAAATGGACTGCAAGGAAACTCAGGAAAAGCTGCACAGGATTAGCCGAGCGGTCTAGGCGCTGGAGTCATGGACTGTGCGGCTGGTCCCGGTAGAGGTTCGAGTTCTCTCACGGGCATGGGTGTATGTGTTTGTCTTTAGGATTATTTAGGTTAAGAAGTGTGTAAGATTAGGGACTGATGACCTTAGCAGTTGAGTCACATAAGATTTCACACACATTGTGAAACTCGGCAAAAAATTTAAGTCTATGGAATTTGCCGTAAAAGGTAACCGAATAAATAAATCATCATGTATGATCGAGATAACAGTGTCAGTTAACGCACACAACGTTAAATTTTCATGATAAAACTCAAGCATCAGGATTAAATCAACAAATGGGTTTCCATGATTTTTCTAAATAGCTTCAGGTTAGTACTAGTGTGGTTCCTCCGAAATGACACTGCCGATATCCTTCCCTAATCCTAGTTTGTTCTTCCTCTTTAATGACCTTACCGTCGAGGTGAGATTAAAACCTAATCTTTCTTCTTTCCGAACTGAAGTTCACTGCCTTATTTACTTTGTTGCTACGACCGGTTGTGATAAAATGAGCTGCCAATGAAAAATCAGAGTGACATACACTCCTGGAAATGGAAAAAAGAACACATTAACACCGGTGTGTCAGACCCACCATACTTGCTCCGGACACTGCGAGAGGGCTGTACAAGCAATGATCACACGCACGGCACAGCGGACACACCAGGAACCGCGGTGTTGGCCGTCGAATGGCGCTAGCTGCGCAGCATTTGTGCACCGCCGCCGTCAGTGTCAGCCAGTTTGCCGTGGCATACGGAGCTCCATCGCAGTCTTTAACACTGGTAGGATGCCGCGACAGCGTGGACGTGAACCGTATGTGCAGTTGACGGACTTTGAGCGAGGGCGTATAGTGGGCATGCGGGAGGCCGGGTGGACGTACCGCCGAATTGCTCAACACGTGGGGCGTGAGGTCTCCACAGTACATCGATGTTGTCGCCAGTGGTCGGCAGAAGGTGCACGTGCCCGTCGACCTGGGACCGGACCGCAGCGACGCACGGATGCACGCCAAGACCGTAGGATCCTACGCAGTGCCGTAGGGGACCGCACCGCCACTTCCCAGCAAATTAGGGACACTATTGCTCCTGGGGTATCGGCGAGGACCATTCGCAACCGTCTCCATGAAGCTGGGCTACGGTCCCGCACACCGTTAGGCCGTCTTCCGCTCACGCCCCAACATCGTGCAGCCCGCCTCCAGTGGTGTCGCGACAGGCGTGAATGGAGGGACGAATGGAGACGTGTCGTCTTCAGCGATGAGAGTCGCTTCTGCCTTGGTGCCAATGATGGTCGTATGCGTGTTTGGCGCCGTGCAGGTGAGCGCCACAATCAGGACTGCATACGACCGAGGCACACAGGGCCAACACCCGGCATCATGGTGTGGGGAGCGATCTCCTACACTGGCCGTACACCTCTGGTGATCGTCGAGGGGACACTGAATAGTGCACAGTACATCCAAACCGTCATCGAACCCATCGTTCTACCATTCCTAGACCGGCAAGGGAACTTGCTGTTCCAACAGGACAATGCACGTCCGCATGTATCCCGTGCCACCCAACGTGCCTTAAAAGGTGTAAGTCAACTACCCTGGCCAGCAAGATCTCCGGATCTGTCCCCCATTGAGCATGTTTGGGACTGGATGAAGCGTCGTCTCACGCGGTCTGCACGTCCAGCATGAACGCTGGTCCATCTGAGGCGCCAGGTGGAAATGGCATGGCAAGCCGTTCCACAGGACTACATCCAGCATCTCTACGATCGTCTCCATGGGAAAATAGCAGCCTGCATTGCTGCGAAAGGTGGATATACACTGTACTAGTGCCGACATTGTGCATGCTCTGTTGCCTGTGTCTATGTGCCTGTGGTTCTGTCAGTGTGATCATGTGATGTATCTGACCCCAGGAATGTGTCAATAAAGTTTCCCCTTTCTGGGACAATGAATTCACGGTGTTCTTATTTCAATTTCCAGGAGTGTATTTAGGCTTAACTCATCTAAAGTTTAATTGTTCAAGCAACTTGCGGTCGCATGACAAAGTATGTTTAACATTACAGCAGTTGATAAAATTTTTGTAAAAGATTTCTAGTTTTTGACAGTCTTTTTGTTTCTTTTCAGGTAAGTAACCGCGCCGTCGTCGTTAGCTGAACCACATCACAAAGCAAGTTGGTCACTCTATGCTACTTGCGTGAGTACAACTACCATGTAACAGAGTACGGTTACTTACACCTAATTCCGTGGGCTAACGTGCCATAATACAGAATTAGTGCAGATACTTAATTCTCCTTTCAAGAAACTACGCCGCGCGGTCTAGGGAGTGCTGACATAAAATCTGTTTGATAAAGAAATTCATTGGTTTTTGGTATGAAGTAACCAATTATTATTCTCAATAAATTTCAAGAATTATTGCCAATAGCACAGTGTGTTTTCCACAGAAATTGACAGAGGGACGTTCTAGTAACAAGAAATAAATATCACCATAGTAATTAAATTTTTCACTGTCCTGACTGGGTTTCAATTCAGTTAGCGGCGTGATAATATTTACAGTTATATACATCCATTCACTGAACGATTGAACGCAAAGTGCATCAGTTTTATCCACCACAACCTCCGTGCATTAATTCGTGTCCGTACTAGGCGCCACTATTTTTCAGTAAATACTGGATCCATATTAGATTTCGCTGAAGCGTCGATTTTTGGACGAAAAATAGTAATCGCAGAAATAAATTCTTCTTCTTTCACAAATACAACTCTTACAGCCAAGATAAGTTAAATGGCGCCTTTATAAGCCCCTCAAGGACCACCGCAGAGCACATGAATTGTAAAAAGAACCATCGATTTGCTCCATTTACATGAGCAGGAGTGCAATATACTTTGCCCATATACTAGAGGATATTGAAATTAAAACTATCCTTCTGCTGGATAAACAAATAGTCCCCACTACAAATCAGTTGACCCAACTTTTCTTTCACCAATAGAACCCGAGACATGAACCAGGAAGAAGGCCGTTTCTATGTGTGGTGTTGTGGATTATATTAGGAACGGCTCGTTGTCGCATGCGTTCTGATTCAGGTGAAAATGGTTCAAATGGCTCTGAGCACTATGGGACTTAACATCTATGGTCATCAGTCCCCTAGAACTTAGAACTACTTAAACCTAACTAACCTAATGACAGCACACAGCACCCAGTCATCACGAGGGAGAGAAAATCGCTGACCCCGCCGGAATCGAACCCGGGAACCCGGGGGTGGGAAGCGAGAACGCTACCGCACGACCACGATCTGCGGACTACAGGTGATTAAGCCAAGTAGCACAGCATACAACCTTGTCGTCGAATAGTGGCGTTTTATTTACACGAAGAACACATACTACTTCAGTGTCCGGTTTATATTGAAGAAACTCTGCCAAAAGTGAAGCACGCAAATGCTGAATGAAAGGATGTTACACCAACCATCATCCCTATCTAGCTTCATGAACAGACACGAAAAATTTTGTTTTAAAATTAGTTATATCTAGCTTCATGAATAGACACGAAAAATTTTGTTTTAAAATTAGTTAACAGGATATAAACCAACGCTTCCCGTCGTCACTGAGCGTCACAAGAAATATGTCAAGAGCAGTATTTGTTTGGGGTGATTCCATCTACACATTGGCAAAATGAAGTAGCAGATATCTGCAGCAGACGGCTCCTGTCAAGGGACACATGTATATAGTAAACTCACATTGTTATGAAATTTTTGATAGGCAAGAAGACGTGAACGATGCTATGACTGGCAGCTGACCATCGGCATACTGTCAGTTTTACTACACGATGGGTGCCACGTCCCTGAAATACACATATCGAAAAAATATTTGCATCTCCCCGGTTCCCAGAACTCCTGAAGATAGACGTTAACTGTGTATATTGCATCACAGATACAGTCTCTTTGACGGTTCAGAGATGTCACGAAACCCACCTAAAGATGTAAACAGCCATGCATGAGCATCGCCTATTAGACGGAAGGGGTCCGACAGCCCATCAGTTCGAGTCATTCCACAAGGAAAGAGGTACACGGCTCATGATGCCTGTAGTTCAACCATGCCTAGACCGTGAATACCGCGGTTAGATCGCGTCCGCATTGTTACTTTGTGTCAGGAAGGCCCCTCAACAAGGGAAGTGTACTTGTGTCTCGGAGTGAACCAAAGTAATGTTGTTCGGACACGGAGGAGATACAGAGAGACAGGAACTGTCGATGATACACCTCGTTCAGGCCGCCCAAGGGATACTACTGCAGTGGATGACTGCTGCCTACGGATTATGGCTCGGGGGAACCCTGAGAGCAACGCTACCATGTTGAATAATGTTTTTCGTGCAGCCACAGGACGTCGTTTTAGGAATCAAAATGTGCGGAATAGGCTGCATGATGCGCATCTTGACTCTCGACGTCCATTGCGATGTCCATCTTTGCAACCATGACACCATGTATCGCATTACAGATGGGCTCAACAACATGCCGAAGTGACCGCTCAGGCTTGGCATGACGTTGTCTTCACCGATGAATGTCGCATATGCCTACAACCAGACAATCGTCGGCGACGTGTTTCGAGGCAACCCGATCAGGACGAACGCCGTAGACATCCTGTCCAACGAGTGCAGCAAGGTGGAGGTTCCCTGCCGTTTTGGAGTGGCATTATGTGGGGCCGTCGTACGCCGCTGGTGGTCATGGAAGGCGCCGTAACGGCTGTACGATACGTGGATGCCATCCTCCGTCCGACAGTGCAACAATGTCGGCAGCATATTGGGAGGCATTCGTCTTCATGGACGACAATTCGCTCCCCCATGGTGCTCATCTTGTGAATGACATCCTTCAGGTTAACGAAATCGCTCGATAAGAGTGGCCAGCATGAACCTTTTCGAACATGCCTGGGATAGATTGAAAAGGGCTGTTTATGGACAAAATGATCCACCAACCACTCTGAGGGATCTACGCCGTATCACCGTTGTGGAGTGGGAGAATGTGCCTTGATGAACGTGTGGATAGTATGCCACGACGAATACAGGCATGCCTCAATTCAAGTGAACGTGCAACTGGGTATTAGAGGTACCCGTGTGTATAGCAATCTGGACAACCACCTCTGAAGGTCGCGCTGTATGGTGGTACAACATACAATGTGTCGTTTTCATGAGCAATAAAAAGGGCGGAAATGATGTTTACGTTGATCTCTATTCCAATTTTCTGTATAGTATACGGAACTCTCAGAACCGACGTGATGCAAAACTTTTTTTGATGTGTGTGAATCATAACCGTCAAGTATGTGATACTATTAAAGTTGGATCACACACAGATATGTTGCAAAGGTACGTCAAGACAGCAGTATTGGGTTCGTTAGGAGAAAATTATGGAATCTAAACCTCCTACAAAGGAGTTCACTTACAAATACCTTCGTATGACTGGTTCTTGAGCATTATTCGTCGTTCTATGACCGAAGACAAAACAATGTGTATTAATTTTGAAAGAATAGCTGCACGCTTTCTCACAGGTTTCCTTGTGCTTTATGAGACTGTTTCATAGAATTACTCAACAAACTACAGTAGCCATACGTGGAATTAAAAGATGAGCTGCGTGCTTTGTCATATGTTGTTTAATTTTAATTGGTACGAGAGAGTATCAAAAAAATTTCTCAGAAAACTCAAATGGGAGGCGCTACATAATTATTGATTTGGAGAGCCACTTATATGTTACGTCACATAGGTAATATACAGGGTATTGCGAATCTATTCAATACAGGAGCTAGAGAACATGACAATAAACATATTTAGTTAAGGTACATGTGGTCGGTGACGGAAATTTCTTATGCTATGGACGATTTACACAGAAGGTAGTTTAGCATACTAATTACAGCAGTGATTTGCTCGAATGGGCGACCATTGGCCTGTACACATTGTCAGACCATTGATTTTTGTATCCGTTCGAAGATTCCGGGGTAAGTCCGTAATGGTACCAGCAGCGAAAATAATTCTAGCGACGAGGTCTTCTTCGGTTTCCACAACGGTTTCATACACCAGCTGCTTCATATGCCTTCCAGAGGAAGAAATCCAGACACGTGGTATCTGATGACATCGGTGGCCACGTCGTAGGGCAACCTTGGGCGATCCATCGATTCCCGAAGATGGCTCCCAGAGTATTCCTTACATCAATGCTGAAATGATCTGGCGCCTCATCATGCTGGGAGTGCATGCTTTGTCTAACATTCAGAGGTACATTCAACCAGCACAGCCACCAATCCGTACATAGAGCAGTTCTGAATGTCAGTACAGATGCCTTGTCAGCGACACTGACGCAACAGATTACGTGAGCCCCACTACCCAAATGCTTCGTAGCAATGAAAGTTGACTCCAGAGACCATATTTTGCGTATCGAAATTTGTTTGTTTTTATAATCTGTACCTCCTGAAGTACTTGGAACGAATAGTTCCAGAACACCCTACAAAGTCTCATCATGTTCTTCACGGTGTCATGGCCTCTACAAATGTAGGCTGATAACGAACCCTATGTAATGTGGCTATCATTTTTAAATTCAATGTCCGAAGATGGAGAATTCCGAAAGTAGAAGCCTTTACTAATGGACTTATTGCCAGAGGTGAGAGTGTAAGTTGTAGCACCTCTTTTGTTTCCTGAAAGTTCAAAATCTTAAAACGAGGTTTTACGTAAATGACAGCGCAGGAGTGTACGTAATTTCGTTGCATAGTTAATACTCTTAAGTCTTACATCAACCGAAATACTAAAGTAAATGCGCTTTTTTTAAAAACAATATGGAACAATACAATTTCTTCAATGGTATTAGAAAATTCTTGTAAAATTGAGTACAGTGATATAACGCTCGTTGATATTGGCGCTGAAACTGCTAAGGTGTGTGTCAGATCTGTCCATTACATTGAGTATCGAAAACAATATAACCAACTTACAGCTCAGATATCGATATTAACAATCTGACGGCGAAACATGGGAGCGCGATTCTAAGCATTCTTGTGAGACAAGGTCTGTTTGCGAGAGTATAATTTCAGTAGTGTTGGTCGAGAGCTCGGAGACAGAAAATGTGTCATGCCAGCCTCACATCGGTGATGGCAGATCTTACCACACTCAAGGCCTGATTTCATTTCTATAGCTAGGAGAGACTTAGATGGCTTAAAACACTGGAAAATGGAATTAAAGGTAAAATTTGCAAGCATAGCGTAAAGCGCGACTGCAGGGCTAGGCTCGCGATTGTTAGTCAGAATTTGCAATAATCCCACATTTTGTTTAGGAGTTAAAAAAGGCTCCTTATCCTTCAGATAATAATTATTGCTCTCCACATCTAATTCATAAATATGCTGTGGTTATTAAATGTTAATGTAACTTTGAAATAATTTGTTAATCCGACACACAGTCATTATTGATACTTACAAGGTCATTGTCAGACATTTCGCCATTATTAATACTTGTCAAACTATTATTGGTTCAAATGGCTCTGAGCGCTATGGGACTCAATTGCTGTGGTCATTAGTCCCCTAGAACTTAGAACTACTTAAACCTAACTAACCTAAGGACATCACACACATCCATGCCCGAGGCAGGATTCGAACCTGCGACCGTAGCACTCGCACGGTTCCGGACTGCGCGCCTAGAACCGCGAGACCACCGCGGCCGGCAAACTATTATTGATCATGATGATGATTTCTGAAGTTTTTAAGCAGAATTAATTTATGAAATCCCTTCTTACAAGTTACGTAGTAGTTAACAGGACCCAAGCAAACTCCTTTTTATTAAATTCATCCTTAGTAACAATAAGCTTTAGCCGCTGCTGCTGCTGCGTGCTGCTGCGAATTGCTGTAAACTTCTAGGAAAAAGCAGCCATCTAAAGAGGTGAGTGCAAAATTTAGGGCCAAAACACAGACACTGACACACAACAACATGTCATGTACTCTAATTCAGTAAACTCCGCTGCACAAGTCAGATCCTGTATCACCTATAAATTCATTTTCAAATGCGCAGTCAGATAGCTTATCCAAATGTTAGTTTTAAGTTTTTCGTGTAACGATATGTTGAAGGCTTAAATCACAGTGAAACTGACACTCATACAACGTGCACACTGTGCTATGCAGTTTAGACTCCGATTGCTGTTAGCTCAGGTTGCTTATCGAGTCGATTCTCACAGACGAACATAGGCTTTATTTATTGTAGGTACGTTACAAACTTTGGTCATAAATAACCGGTAAATTCGCTAAACCTGAACGGCATGGTGGCCGTAATTCGCTATTATTTTGTTAACATCGTCTAGTTAAGATGATGTGCCAGGTTCCATCGTAATATGCAGCAAAAAGATACGCTTATGCTACTAACATAAAACGAAGCCTATTTTCTCTTGGCCCTTCTTTTATGTCACACAGCTACGTTTCATGTAAATCATGTAAACTGAAACTCTTGACTTCTCACCTTTCTGAAGGCACTGATGAAAACTATTTCAAATGTGTAGATGTAGTCATGTAGAGACTAAACAGCGTTTGTGGAAACTAATAAACAATCGGAAGGATTCTTAGAACGACATAGCCAGGCATGAAACTTGCACGCCATTGATAATATTGAAAAAATAGCGTCCCCAGCTGCCTTGCCATTCCATTTTAGCCCAATTCTCGAATATTTTTACACAACATATCGCTATCAACATTAAGAAGTAAAGTATCACTATAAGTGTTTTTTCAACGGTTTTCCGTCAAAAAAGC
This sequence comes from Schistocerca gregaria, assembly GCF_023897955.1. Taxonomy (NCBI): domain Eukaryota; kingdom Metazoa; phylum Arthropoda; class Insecta; order Orthoptera; family Acrididae; genus Schistocerca; species Schistocerca gregaria. The sequence goes on along the minus strand of NC_064922.1, from coordinate 347,793,936 downwards.
ATACCATTAAAAATAGTTGTTGGTTGATACAAGATTTAGGAAGAGTGGCTACGCAACAAAACGATGTAATCCCCTGCGTCCTATCTTTTAACGAAAACTTCTTTTCCACATTTCGTGGTATAAGATAGGTGTTACTTCTTTCCTGACTCAAACTTTGTAGTATAATATTAATACCTGTTGCAGATGGGCGATTAATGAACTAACCTCTTTTCAATCCTAGCAGCTCTACTTTAAATTCTTTCGGTACTTACTGTCATATCAGCTTGATAAGGATACAAAATTTTTTCCATCAACACACAAACATGATTTTGTTAGCTGATGATTACCTACAAGCCGAACGTCTGTTCGTGACGAAATAAAAATAGTTTTGCAGAATATTAGGAAGTGTTTATAATTAGCAGTGTTATACTATACTGCCAAGCGCCGATGCAAAGTTCAGTTACCGACTTGGCCTTTTATAGAAGATATCATTCCTCTAGTTAGGCCATATCTGAAACGGCCAAGATATAGCAACGAGTCTAGGAAGGCAGACGATTTTCGGATCGCAATTTTCTACTGACATATGCGCTTTACAATTCTGTTCCACTTCCAGGAAATGGTGAACATCGTTCTCCTTCAATTACATCTGTCAGATGAATTAGTTTCATTTAAAAGTAACTAATCTAACGTTATGTGTACTAAAATTCTTACAGAAACTAAACTGCAATTCGTCGTAAGTGAAAGGCCATTGTCTTGTAAGGAAGGATTTTGCAAAAACTACCCTTAAATCGAGTGAAGGGTTTTTTCTTAAAGGCATATTAATCATGTTGTTTTTCTTAGAAACAGAACGCTTCTCACAAAAGATCACAAGCGATAAATAAATCCAACCCACAACCTTCCAGCAGCGGTGCTCGGAAGCGTGAAATCGCCTCCGGACCTCTGGGAAGAAAGAAAATACATCTGCTAGCAACGTTATCTTTCATCGTTTTCTTTCTAACGCAAAGGGTAACAACTTTATCTTTTCCATTTATCAGAAACATTAACCATTCATTTTTAGCCTTTACTACTTAAGAACTATGAATATGTTTATAAGCGATGGTACTTCCAACTTAACTTTTTTATATGAAATGATACTATACAGTTGGTTTTAAGTTCCATTTGAATTATAAACTCCTGAGATAGAATTATTTTCATCGCCTTTTCTATCTTTAAGAGAATAGAATTAACCGAAGCCATCTACTCGTTTGTCGAGAAACACACGTCTTCCCCTGCTGTTGTTACATTGAAAGTTGGCTCCATGATCACATTTTTTCTCGATCTGATTCTGTGTTTCACTTATGCAAGATGGTTCAGCTTCGTGTTTCGTAAACGTGTACGCTCCTTTGTGCGAATTTGGCTACTTTCAAAACCGCGCAAATGCCGAAAGCAAAATTAAACATGGTTTCCTGACACAGCAATATTAAACCCAGCCGTGGTTTTACGTTTCAAACCGCAGTGTAATTCTCGCATTTCTCGTTCTTCCCTCTCTGACTATAATAACCCCTTTTGGCTCTCCACAAATGCCGTCTACGTGGTGCAAGGGCTTTCCATGCAAGACTGTTTCTTCTTACGCTCGCAAATGTAATTTGATGAATACATGCAGTCACGTAAGACTGACTTTCTTTCCTAAATCCGAAGTTCCCGTTGCGCTAAATGTTGTAACTGCGACAGAAAACTGAGGATTTTTGTAAAATAAACACTACCTAGCCGAAGGTTTTTGCAACAACAACAAAAAAGTAGCCACCCTTGCAGCGTCAGCAGATAGTGGTATTTGTAGTGCACTGCCTGGCAGAGTGGCGGAGCGGTTCTAGGCGCTACAGTCTGGAACCGTGCGTCTGCTACGGTCGCAGGTTCGAATGCTGCCTCGGGCATGAATGTGCGTGACGTCCTTGGGTTAGTTAGGTTTAAGTAGTTCTAAGTTCTAGGTCACTGATGACCTCAAACGTTAAGTCCCATAGTGCTCAGAGCCATTTTGTAGTGCACTAACGAACTTGGCAGTGATGCGCTGTTACTAAATACGCACCTCCTCTCCCCTCTTACTCCATCTTCACTTCCCCGCTGTCTCTGTCCAACTCTTCTTTCACCCTTAAGATATCCATTTCGTCTTCCCTCATCCCCGCCATTCTGTTCCCCTTCTTTCCACCCATCCCACTCACATTGAATATTGTCTATTGGCAATGCAACCGAAACCTCAGTTAGGATTTGAGGTCATTGATAATGAATGTGTCAATTGATTGGGGCCATTGGCATATGAGGTAAGAGAGAGCCCTCTCTCTCCAGCTGGTGGATCTCTTAATAAAAGAAGCAGCTGCAATAATATAATTTCGCAAATTTTTTTTATTTGCTAAAGGGTGGTTGTACAAAGTATCGGACGGTTGACATTCCGTAACAGTATTGTGATGATAAGCCGATAAACCACAAGGACAGCTTTACGGATTTGTGTTAAAAACGAATGCGAGGAAGAAAACACAACGTCCTGTTGTTGTGTACAGAATTTTTGTTTGAAATTGTTTAGGAGAAGGAATTTTTGTGGCAGAATTAATCTGTCTGATGGTAAGCGCCCTGCTATCCTAGTTCATCTAAAACATATTCCGAAAGCCACCCAATGGTGTATGGCGGAGGGTACTTTTCGCACCACTAACTAATCCCTCCATACCAGCTCCATTAACTAATAGCGAATGGAAAGAGTGCTTGTCGGTAAGCTTCTGTATTGGCTCAAATTTCTCGAATTTTCTCCACGTGGTCATTACGCGCGACCTACGTAGGAGAAAGAAATACATTGTCCGACTCTTTACGGAAAATTATAGTAGTAAATACTTACGTGATGCACAACGACTCTCTTGTAACGTCTGCCAGTGGAGTTTCTTGAGCATCTCCGTAACGCTCTCGCGTCGGCTAAACTATCCTGTGACGAAAAGAGCCACTCTTCGTTGGATCTTCTCTATCTCTTCTATCTTTCCTACGTGGAAGGAATCGCAGACACATGAATAATACTGAAAATTGGGTCGAACATATGTCTTATGAGTCACATCCTTCGTGGATGAGTTACATTTCCTTAAGATTATTTCTGTGAATCTGTGCTATATCCACAAGTGGCCCGATATGGGTGCTCACTCTAGGAAACCTGGAAGAAATGGTGGCGGCTCGAAGCGGGTAGACCGCCTGCAGACAGTATGCAAGCCCACGCCGGCGTCGAGCGCCCGGGCTGGCCGAACGACGGATCCGTCACGTAAAGAGCAAGTCAATAGCAACCTCTGCAACAACAAAATACAACGAACCTTCGACAAAACGCTGTCAATAGGTCAAATATGAGCCACAATACAAATTGACACAAAAGAGGAAAATCCAAGTCGTCGGAGGGTAGTCAGTAGTACGATCAAGATAGTGACGAACGCTGTCAGACGAAGTAAACGACTGACTGAGGGGTCGGGGTGCGGCGGTATTTATGCTAGCTGCGCGGGACACTATTGGCCAGTGTACGTGTCCTCACCTGGCGAGATGTTGACGCACTCACTAGGCGAGTGCCGCGCTGCAGCGATACTGCCCTCTATCATCCATCGAGGTCCATTTGCTCTGGTGGGCATTCAACTTCCACGCAGCCCAATATCAGATCCCTACCCTCCGAAACTGCTGCATTAGGGTGGAAACGCCCCAGATGGTGCAATGGAAGGTGGAAATAAGGTTCGACAAAGGTGAAGTCCCGTCAGCTATAGGCCATAGGGAGGAAGTGGTGTCGACAGTGTCCACGACGACAGCGCTGGAGATGGGCGTGCCAAGGGGAACCACTGATCCTTAGGGAGCCAGAGGAAAGGGCCGGGAAACAACGGGATGTCCGCCGTAGCTGCCTAGGGTCCTGGCCTTTGTGTCACATTGGCGGTGGAAGAGGAGTCTGTGGAGGCGATGCTTGTGTCAGAGGCCAAAGCTGGTTGCAGTGACGGCACTCGAGCCCCTTCGGTATTTGGAGTGACATGACTGTCGTCCGCAGGTGGTCACTATCGTTAATGGCGTCGAAGTCTCAGCACTCTCGTAGGAGTGTGCCCACAAAGCTGTTCCAGGGATGCAACATGGGGAGGGATGCGAGTGAGGGATGAGATGTCAACAGATGAAGCAAAGTCTGATGCTGGTGACCATGGAGGAGCTTTGTTGGGCTATGACTATTAATTTGTGTGGAGCGATAACTGCTCAAAAACGAAGTAAGGGCCAACATAGTGGTGTAGATTTCGATAGCCTTCTTCATCTCCTGCTTAGTAGTTCAGACCGGATGCGGAGCTGCACCAATTGAAGAAGGGTGGAACAGAGGGGTACAGATGTATTTCATGCCATTGGCATCTGAGAAGTTCTAAAGGGCAGGGGCTGTGAGTTGTGGGTCATTGTCAGACACCAATGTACAAGGCAAACCTTCGATGGCCAAAACATGGCTACGGTGGCAAAAGTGGCTTTGGCTGTGATAGATGCCATTTGTATGAGATAGGGTTACTATGAAAAAGCGCCCACAATGAGCAACCACCCAGAACCCAAGAGCTGTGCGGGGTAGCAGTGCAGTCTGAGGCGCCTTGTCATGGCTTCCCCCGTCGGAGGTTCAAGTCATCCCTCGGGCATGGGTGTGTGTGTTGTCCATAGTGTAAGTTAGTTTAAGTTAGATGAAGTAGTGTGTGAACGCTTAGGGACCAATGTCTTCTGCCGTTTGGTCCTGTAAGACTTTACCACAAATTTCCAAAATTTCACAGAACCCAAGAATGGGCCTGCGAAGTCGGAATGGTGGCTGTCGCAACGGAGGCGAGGAGCAGGCCAGGAGGTAAGGGTGTGAAGGGTGCCGCCACGTGCCATTAATTTTGGACCAGTATGCATGACAGTGTGCCAGCGTCTTGGCGCAGGACATACCACAATTATCCCAGTGGGGCAAACGCAATACGCAACGACGTGATTCCATCAGTATAATCATTCAATGTGAATCTGTCTCAGTATCCAAAAGGATGATACTATCCACAACCGAGAGCCGGCGAGAAAGCTGTTTCCAAGGATGGAGCTCTGTCGCCAATCAACGAGTGAGATAATGAGGACAGCAATGGACTTCACAGCGAAGGACCAATTGCAGTGTGGAGTCCTGGCGCATTGCAGTGGCATCACACCTTGTTGTAAGGGGAAAAACCGTCCAACATACGTTAACATTCAGCATTGATGTGGAAGCTAAGGGCCTCCTGTTGGTCAGAATCAAGGTCCAGGCCAATAGGTAGATGAGACAATGCATCAGCATTGCAATGCTGGACTGTCAGCTTGAACCGGATAGTAAACATGTAGGCACAGGGAACAATGCCGAGCACTGTTCGTTCTTGCAGATTAGAACATGGTGCAAATAATGCCACCAATCGTTTGTGATTCATAATTCGACAGAATTGTGTGCTTAAAAGGCAGACAAGAAATTTCTTGACTGTCAACATTATTGCTGAAGGCCCCCTTTTCAATCTGGTGCTGGGGCCAGGGTCTTCGATGCATGCACTATAGGCTGGTCAGAACCATCGCTATTCCTGTGTTGAGCGTTTTAGTACTGTACGCGGATGCATTGCCTGCCAAAATTAATCATGATCGGCAGAAAAATGTGTGGATGTCAGCATCGTTTTCAGTTTGACATAACCAAGGCCCCAGGCAGGGGTCCTTGTTTAAGGAACCCCTTTTCATGTAACGTCGAGAAGTTGTGCGTAATAGCATAATAGCGCTATAGTTGAGTTCGGCCAGAAACGTTTGTAATTCAGGAAAGTTTGCCGAGCAAGGTAATGATGGCGAAAACGTTGCCGAATTCTCTCTTTAGAGATCTAATTCTCCAAGTAGTTCACTCCTCGCCGAAAAAAATGTGCACCTCTCCAAAACTACAACAGTGGGCTGCGTCCTGCAGGATCGTGGACAGGGTGTAGAGGTTTCCCAAATGCTACTAGCAGGAGGATCCTGTGGCAGTCTGGTCATCCGAGTAATTGACGCAAGCCATAATATGCTGTATCAGCTGCTCCCGAAACCACAGGAATATTTCAGGGGCTGATGAAATGCCAAAGGTGAGTCGTTGTACTTACACAACCCAAACAGCGTGTTAAGTACGACAATGTTCTGAGATGCCTCATGGAAGGGCAGCTGGAGGTACGCATCAGTGATATCGGTCTTGAAAAAATACTGTATTACCCTTCAGGCAGTTTGGCGTGAAGATCTTCTTGCTGGAGAATACGATGGGTTTGTACTTGCGACGGAACATAGATGATCGTCTGAAATCCCCAAACAAGCAAAGAAACCAATTTGGTTTCTATATTATGGCTAAAGAGTGGCCTGTACACTGTATTTGACAGGCTCAACATCATCTGCCTGTAGACGATCGATTTCCTGCTACACATCAGTTCGCAAGTTCACCAGAATTGATCTTACGCGGTAAAAACGAGGCGTGGCATCTGGCCGAATGGTTGTGTGCGCCTGAAAGTCTGAATCACTCCCCAAATCCTGTTGAAACAGACCCGAAAACTTCGTGTAGAGGTCGTCCAGTTCCTGGAAAGAGACGGCAGTGGAAATCACCTTGACTACATCCGAGACAGAAAATCCAAATGCCATGAAGGCGTCAAGACCAAAAATGTTGGTAGCTGATTTATGGTCGACGACAAAGAAATTCAGAAGCTGTGTAAGATACTTGAAAGTTGCCGCAGTCGAGAACTGCCCGCGAAGAGGAATTGCACCGTCTCCTCGCGAGAGGGCGGTAACTAGTCAGGTGAACCCAGTAGGACATAAGTCGCCTGATTGATCAAAGAGATGGTGGCTCCAATGTCCACGTGAAAACCGATGCCCTGGTGAGACATGCGACGCGTGAGAAACTATCTCATTACTAAGGGGTCACCCTGGGGCCAACTGTCTCCAGCACGTGTCCCGTGTCGAGATACAGTTGTGGGGCTAGGTCGTGCGACGGCGACATGCTGAGTGGCGGTGCCTCTCCTTGCCACAGTGTGTACAGGAGCTCCAGCGATATGCACACACTGCTCGGGAGTGAAAGACACTACAGACAAGAAGAGAGTGGTCCATGTAGCCTTCGACGACGGCTCACCGGAGGCTCATAAGTCACAAATACATCGGACAAAGACGAATCCCGACATTGCTTCAACCTAGCGGTAGTCCTACGTTTACGGCGCTGGAGTGGCGCACGTGTTGACGCGTGAACTTAACGCCACTTGCGGCCTTGTTATGTGTCCTTCTTTAGCCGCCTGTGTAGTTTCGAATGAATGAGCGATGCGCAAGGTGTCCTCTAAGGACGGGTTATCCAGTTTCAACGCCGCCGTGCGAATCTCCGAGTTAAGCGCAAGTTGAACCACCACATCACGAATCAAATAGTCGGCATAGGAAGCTGTACAGTCTTGATTAGAGGAATAAAATCACACTTCCGGTGAGTCCTTGTGAGTCAGACAGCCACGAGACCCTGGCTGTTTATGGTATTGATGAAGTTCTAGCCTGGAAGAAACCACATTGCATCGCTGGGAATAGTAATTGTTCAGGAGAGCGCGTATCTCCAGAAATGAGAGGGCGCGGGGACAGACCGAGGCGCGAATTTTCTGGTGGAGAAACTCGTGTGGCGACGCCCAAGTCAGAGTGACTGCTGCAGTGAGTCGTCCGCGGCTTGAAACGCCGTGAAATGTCGCCTCAGTCTATGCAAATGTGTGTCCTGCTCCACCGTAGCGTCATTGGAAGGAGGAAACGACGGAGGACGGAATGTGGTGTCGAGTCTGCTGCGGTCGCCGGTCCATGAGGCACGGCGGCCTCCAGCATACGAAGTACGTTTCGTGAGAGCAGAAGCGACTTTTGTAACAAGTCCGTCAGTATCTGCTGCTGGTTTATCGGCTGCTGCTGTTGACAGAGCAGGCTAACCAGTAGAGCTCCCGTGCAAACAGCTTCCTTTTTCCTCGTCAGCAGTTACCATATCCGCGAGTGGCCACTTCAGGAAACCGTAAAGAAACAGTGACGACGCTGGGTGGGAAGAGCTCCTGTGGACAGGGCTCAAACCCACGCTGGAGTCGAAGCCTGGGCTGGACGAAGGCGGACACGACACTGCAGGAGTAAATCAGTATCAACGTATGCAACAGCGAAGTGCAACGAACCTTCGACAGAACGCTGTCGGCAGGTCAAGTACGAGCCACAGTGCAAATCTAGACCAAAGAGGAAAACCAATGAAGTCGTTGACAAGTACTCAGTAGTACGGTGAAGGTAATGGCGAACGCTATCAGAGGAAATATACGACTGACTGAGGGGCCGTAGTGCGGCGGTATTTATGCCGGCCATGCGAGACACTAATGGCCGATGTATTCACGTGACGAGATGGTGGTGCACTCACCAGGCGAGCGCTGCACTGTGGCCACACTACCCTCTATCATCCATTCACGTCTATTTGCTCTGGCGGCCATTCAGCTTCTCCGCAGCCCGATACAAGAATCTGAGTCCGGCATCTGCTTTTGGCATTGTTTGTCTTATGCGATCATTTCGCTGAACTTTCCTCTGGAAAGTTACTCCTAGATATTTTATGTGGATACTCTTTCCAGTGGTTTGTCATCAGTAGTGTAGCTGTACAGTTGTGGGTTCCTTTTGCTACGTATGCGAAATCCTATACATTCTGGGTCAATTACCAGAGCCTGCACCATTCATCAATTCTCTGATGGCGTTGCTACTTTGTTACAGACAACCGTATCATCTGCGAAGAGCCTTAGAAGCATCCGACCTTTTCTACTAGATCACTTACATATATTGTAAATGGCAACCATCTCATAATACGTATTTTGGTTACAAATCTGTTGATTTCGTTCCGTTAAGAGCGGCGTGCTGAGTTCTATCTGCAAGGAAATCGTGAATTCAGTTGTCAGCTCCGATACTCTATCAGTTCGTATTTTTGTTTCACCAGACGACAGTGCGGGACGGAGTCAAATACTTTCCTGAGGTCAAGGAACACGGCATCAACTTAAGCGCCGCTCTCTATGGTGCTGTGGATCTCGTGGAGGAATAGAGAGAGACGAACTTCACAGGATCTCTGTTTGCGAAATAAATGTTGATTTTTATAAAGGTGATTTTGACTCTCCAAAGAGTCATAATTCTTGAGCGTAAACGTATTTCATAATTCTACACCAGATTGACGTCCACGATATAGGTCTACAATTGTGTGTATCAGACCTGTATCCATTCTTAATAACGGGAATAATCTGCGCTTTCTTCAAGTCACTAGGTACCCTTCGTTGCTCAAGCGAACTAAGATAAATTACTCCTGGAAGGGGAGTAAGTTATGTCGAATAATCTTTATAGAATCTCACCAGATATCCCATCTGGTCCTGATATCCTTCCACTGTTAACCATTGTAGTTGTTATTATATTATCGATTATCTTAATACCTGCAATCGATTATCTTAATATCTGCAATTTGGACGTCTTACGACGATTGAAGGAAGGGACCGTGTTACGAACTTATGCAGTGAAATAATTTCGGATGACCGAATTCAGTATTTCCGCCTTATCTCTGTTACCTTCCACTTCGGTGGAGCATGCACAGTGAATGAATGAATAGATGATTTTGACCCACTTACTGATCTTACGTATGACCAAACCCTCTAAGAATTTTTACTCAGAGTCGTTGACAAAGTTTTAGTTTCAAAGACATTGAACAGTTCTCTCATTGTTTTCCTTACTCTCATTTCGCTTTGCTTAGCTCTTGTTTGTCAGCTACGTTTTTACTTCTCGTGAATACGATATGAAGTTCTTTTCCTTACTCAGCAGTTTTCTAACACTACTATTAAACCGTGGTGGCTCTTTTCCATCTCTGAAGACCTTACTCAGAACGTACTTGCCTAGTCATACTGTACTATGCCTTTGAACTTTTCATTTGTTGTCCACATCTTCGTCCTCATCACCGTATATTTGATGCTGATTATTAAGATAACCTGAAATTTGTATCCTGTCACTCTTGTAGGGCAAAAATGTATTTATATCCATCTTAACATTCTTTGTCATACCCGTTGTCAGAGGTGGTATCACAGCATTATGATAACTGGTACCTTCCACTACGTTAACTGCTTCGATAATTTCACGTCGGTTAGTTGCTAGGAGGTCTAAGATGTTATCCTCACGATTTAGTTTCCTATCTATCTGTTCCATGTAATTTTCGGACGTCACGTCCAGAACAATGAAATATGAATCCCTATTCCTGGAACCAGTTTTGACGGCATCACACTCCCAATCTATACCTGGCAAGTTGAAATTACCCCTATTACAATGGCAAGATCAGGAAAGTTACTAACAATACTCTGCAAATTCTGTTTGAAGATCTCCACCACTAGAGCTCCTGACCCAGGCGGTCTATAGAAGCCCCCGATTACCGACTGATCTTACGTCCTTAACTTCATCCAAATTAATTCACAATCGGAACTGGTGACGATCTGGCTGGATTTTATCAAATTCTGTACTGCAATAAATACCTAGCCACCATTCGCGACTAACATATCCTTACGATAAATATTCCAATCTGAACTTAGCATTTCGTTGTCATCAACGACCGCTTTCAACGAACTTCCTGTTCCTAATACTGCCTGTGCATCATAACATTGAGTAAGCGATACTAATTCTGGGATCTTTCCTCGATGCTCCTGGAGTTTACTAAAACTGCTCCTGCAGTTTCTCTATCTGATCTGCGTCGACGAACGTTCTCTAAGGAGATTGTGGCTAATTTATCAGGCAAAGCCTCTTTGGTCCCAAGGGAGCGTTTTTGTAAGCTAAAAGAGCCCCATTGCACGACACACATACTCTGCTACCGTAGTAGCCGCTTGCTGGGTGCAGCGCACGCGTGACCTATTAAGGGGAACCCTGCAGTTCTGCACCCGATAGCGATGGCCGAGAAATTCGGTTTTTTGGGCGGTTCTGCATCTGCCTCGGCGAAGGCGGTCTGGTTCAACTTCTTCCGCCTCTGTTACACTATGTCGGCTATTGCTGCGCAAACCACGTCTCCACGTACATGTTCACCATAACTATACCACGCTACATTCGTCTGGTATGGACGTTCCCCGGGGGGGGGGGTTCCACTGTAGGCCGAACAGCACAGTAGCCCTGTCTTCAGTGTGGAGCGACGATGGGGTCGGTGGACTGCTGTGGCCTGTTGGGTGGTTGTGAATCACTGAGGGCTACAGCGGAATGAAGCCTCTCCGTCGTTTCTAGGTCCCGGTTCAATACACATGCATTAGGTTTATTTATATCCCATATACATTAAAATGTGTAGCCTCAATCCGCCAGAACGTGTATTAGAATGTCGTGTAAAATTGTAAATCGGTCAAGAACTTCTCGAGATTGTTGCAAACAATTGTAAACAACGTCTCATTTTTATACACGATGTCTCTCTTAAGAGGTGTCAGGCGCTTTTTCTCTGATGTTATGGTAGATTTTTCATTTGATCTTTTTCCTGTGCAGCTGGAGTCAGCCAAAAACATAAGAAAGAGGTGCTCATCAAATCTTTCATGCGACGCCTACTGTCGTCGAAAGTCGTCGGTTTGTTCACCGTTACCAGTAAAATTAATTTTGAAGCGGAATTTTACGTGCCCATTCGGTAGAGCTGTCACAGATTAGCATAGTGTAGTATTTGCTTTTGCTACGGGGCTTAGCGCCAGTGCTGGACCATGCGTGTCCGAGTGGTAGACACGCGTACAAACTACATTTCCGTTCAGGAAGGCGCACGGAAACTTAAGCGTACATCAAACGTGGAATGAGTAAACAAACACCAGTATAGACTAGATACGCCGTAAATACTCAAATTATACACTGAAGATCTGCAGGTGGTGCACTACAATGACCTCCGCCTGCTGATTGCGTTGACATGCACAGACGTAAGACTCTGTACAGTAGTTCTGTCGCACGTGACTGAAGTCAAAGTTCTACAAAGGTAGCTGTCGTAGCCGTGAGCTGACGTCTCTGAGGAGACGTAAACACTGAACAGCGATGTTCGTCACTTTACTGCGAAGTGACTCTGCTGGTGTTGTCGTGACGTAGGACCATGATTCGATGAGTGACGACTACTGGCACTACACCTGCTGGTCCCCAAACGGTAATTGGGCGTGCCGCCGCAGACGGCGCCTCTCTAATACCCAGTAGAGTCTTGCGCTCCGACAGCGCTGCAGGAACGGAGTGTGAAACCGGCGCTGCTCGGGATTCGGCGGCATCCGTTTCCTGATGGACGGCCACAGCACTTGTGCTGGCAACGTCGGAGACTTTGGTGATAACGCTCACTGTTTTGTGTTTATAGTGCCACGATACCACGATCCTCTTCCTCCCCCTACCCCTCCACCAAACTTCCTCATCGTCGCCTGTCCCCGATGAGGCACGGTCTAAGGCGTCGGCCGATGCAGCATCCCTGCCCGCGTCCCGGCTCCCGCCTTCCGGATGCCCGCAAACGTCGCTCATAAAACTGGGAATAAGACTCACACCTTGGGCCAGATGCGAACTTTCCGTGGTTGACAACTCTGCATTCTGTGAGTTGCTGGCGTCGTAATGGCTGGCGAGTAGGTGCTCCTTGCCTGACATTGCCAATGCCGTGCGGGCGCCTTGAAGACATCATCGGCGCTGCATCTCTCTCCATCGGCTGCATGTCCAGCAGTCCCGCGTCTGTAACTGAAAAATATGCTACAGGTTCACGCAGCCGACATGGGCGAATATGATTGTAGTGTCATTTGTGCATTCCGTCCGGGCCCGAGAAACCATAAACGACCCAGCAATGTGGCGGGTTCCGAAAATTCTATAAACTGCAAGACCTTCAATGTTATACTGTTTATTACAAGAATATCTTGTCGTCCGCTATGATAGATATAGCAGATGCAGTAGAGTCTGATGGTGACGGCCATTTAGTAACTCTACTGGTGATTTTCCTTCACGTGGCTGTAGCGATAGGATGACAGAAATGTCTGAAGAGCTTGCTCCCGAGCATGGGGAGCACAAAGTCTAGCCATTTGCTGTTAGAATGTTTGGACGAGGTGCTTGGCCTCGCCATTGGATGAGATATGAAACGCTGCACTTGTTGCATATTGATCGCTGTTGCATTCACAAAACCACTGAAAATCTCTTAAAGCAATCTGTAGTTTATTATCTGAGACAATGACTGCAGAGAGTCCCTTGATGTAATATAATTATGTCAGTGCTTTGACTGAGTCGCAGTTGTAGACAGCATTGGAACAACGAACGGGAATATACGATGGTATCGACCACCATCACTCATATGATATCCCAAAATAGTCCTGCAAAATTAATATGCAGTGTCTATCATGGGGCAGTTGCATGAGGCCATTCGTAAAACCATTGTGGAAGACCAACTTGGTGCTTCCCACAAGCCTGGAAACTTGTAGTCATTTTTTCATTTTACTGGCCCATTCTGACCAATGTACAATGGAGTTGGGCCAACTGTTGGTTTTGACTATTTCCCAGTGACTACAGTGCAATACCCGAATCCTTTCCTGTTGCAATTACTTGGGAATAACTACTCGAGACTAGCCTGATTCCTTGTGGAGGGTAATTACCCTTTTTGCATAGATAGCGTGTCGAAGTTTGAGGTAACGATGAACGAAAGTACTTGGTGTTCTGTTGACAGGCTGGGGCTTTGTACTATAGTAAAACTTGTGAATTTGGATCTACTGCTATTACCTGGGCGACCATTCAAGGCATAATGAGGAATTTCCTAAGCATTGCTGCTCCCTAAGGATCCATAAAGAAACACGGTCCTTCTGACTGGTGAAATACAGGTCAGTCCCAGCAGTGTGCCAGTGTTTGATTGGTTGGTCGATTTGGGAAAGGGAACCAAACAGCGAGGTCATCGGTCTCATCGGATTAGGGAAGCATGGGGAAGGAAATCGGCCGTGTCCTTTCAAAGGGAATAACCCGACATTTGCCTGAAGCGATTTAGGGAAACCTAAATCAGGATGGCTGGATGAGGGTTTGAAACGTCGTCCTCCCAAATGCGAGTCCAGTGTGCTACCAGTGCTTTAGTGCATGCTTGTTGGATGTTACAAAATCTCGTATTGAAAATTTGACAAAATGAGCAACCAGTGGTGAATTTCTGCGCGGTGCTTGGTGGGACAGGCTGAGCAAAGCTCCTTGAAATGTGATACACATTCTTTTGACAACGGTTGGCTCTGAGCACTATGCGACTTAAATTTTGAGGTCATCAGTCGCCTAGAACGTAGAACTAACTAACCTAAGGACATCACACACATCCATGCCCGAGGCAGGATTCGAATCTGCGACCGTAGCGGTCACTCGGATCCAGACTGTAGCGCCTAGAACCGCACGGCCACTCCGGCCGGCATTTTGAAAACGCAAGCAGAACGTTCTTTCTCATGGAGGGGATGCAGAGGAGCTATAGTGCTTAGAGCCATTTGAACCATTTGAGCAGTTAGCTGGCCCATGGACTGTTGAAAATTGGCTGGCGCTGAAGCACTGTTGAAAGGTAAACACAAAAATGTGCATACAACTATGAGCGTATTTATGACAGAAAACTGCTGTGACTGCTTGTTTAAGGGAATCTAGAGATAGGTATCTTTCAAATCTATCTTTGAAAAATACCTGCCAGCACCGAATCTGTCCATGAGTCCCTTTGGCACGGGTAATGGGTAGGATACAACCATACTCTGAGGATTAACAGTGGACTTAAAATCTGCACAGATGCGGAAACTGCTGTTGGCTTCGTTATCGCGGCTACAATCGAAGCCAATTGGCTTGCTGTGACTAGTTCCACGGTACCTTGCTCTTGTCGCTATTGCAGTTTTGTTGCTACTTTGTCCCTAATGGCATCTGGGACTAATTGTGCCTGGAAGAATTTCGGCTGAGCATTTGCTTTCATAGGAAAATTAGCTTCAAAATTATTGGCCTTGCCTGACGGGGCGTTGAAAGATATTCTGAAATTCATTGCACAGTGTACCTACACTTTCGTTAGGCATGAATGTGTTGACAGACAAAAATTTTTCCTGAATTTGCAAACCAAACAAGTCATTGGCGGCCATGCTTAACACCTATGGATTTTATTTTGCGCATAGCAACACAAACGAAACTAAAATGGCTCTAAGCACTATGGGACTTAACCTCTGAGGTCATCAATCCCCTTGACTTAGAACTACTTAAACCTAACTAACCTAAGAATACCACACACATCCATGGCCGAGGCAGAATTCTGACCTGCGACCGTAGCGGTCGCACTGTTACAAACTGAAGCGCCTAGAATCACTCTGTCAAAGCGGCCGACCGCACCTGAAACTGTTTTCGTTTCTTTCTTGATAGTAGCAGGGAAACTGCAAACGCCAAGAATCGTAACATCACCTTAACTAAAGGCGATAGCACAGTTTGTGACTCGGAAAGTTTTACTGATCTAGTCCTTCGTATGAATGGTGTATCTGCATACTTACACCTTGATGAGAAATATTAAAGACACGAATAACGTTTTGCTTTTCTACGGATTGAAAACAATTTTTTTGACTTTGTGGCTGACTTCACTACTGGAAAATGATTTAGACTTAACACTGTTCGCCTAAGAAATTGGTTTTGACACAATTACATTCACACTACTATCTTGCTTTTTGAATGAACGAACACTTGAATTGTTCTGAGATTGCTATTGCACGTAAACTGTATGGTGCATGTCCCCATTTGCCACATTTAAAGCACAGTGTCTCCCTACAAGGATAGGCTTGTCGTTTATGTGCCGCGAAGCATTGAGGACATGACTTCACTTTTACTCACTGTTTGCTTAGCGCTAGGCAAGTGTTTACTACTGCCGCCGCTTTGCACGGGCTGAGCCGGATCGCGATAGGTCATGGCGTGGAACCTGCGCGTACGGGCAGTTTACTGCTTTCACTGTCCTGAACGACGGGACTCAAATTCCATCACTACAATATTAAGGTGTGTCTTAGTGAACCAGCAAATCGAGAAGGTACTTGACAGTGGGATCTGGGTATAAGGGAACTTGATCTCTGAGAAGACTGTCAGATACATTTTGGGTAATGTCATCGTGCAACATCTCTTCGCTATAATATTTGCCACGTTCACATTTAAACGTGCAGTGTCTGGGTAAGCCTCTTAAATCTTCTTTGTTAGTTGGCAGTGACTTCTTATGCAATTTTAAAAATAAAGACCTCGCAGCTGCTACAAGTATTGATCATCAAAATCTTCTCTAAATTTCTACCAATTTGTCGTGGACAAACCTCTCAGGGCGAGTTGTAGGGGAAAGTTAGCTGCAAACCCGATAAGTTTCAACACCAATACTTCAAAGAAAATAGGTAAGCCGCTGCGTACTTTACGTGTAATATGCTGAATATGTGCAGATTGGCAAAATACTCAGTCTATTCCTCTTGCTGTGTTTTAATTCCCAGAAATAGGCGTACAGGCAGATTTAGATTACTGCGGCGCATCCTGGGTAGCTGGATCTGTTGTGCCTGAAACTGGACAACTTGTGGAAGATACACGTCTGTCGTAGCCTTGTCGAACAGGAACACAACTAAAGGCCTGCGTGGTAACTATTTTTGACAAGGGAAACCCACCGTCTTAGCCCCCTCAGATTTAGTTGTAAAATGGCCCAGTAGATAGCCTGTCAAAAACTGAACACAGGTCAAGCGTGAAAACAGGAAAAAGATGTACTGAACTGCAAAAACAGAAGCATAATAGAAGCAGTGAACGGTCCAAGCTCTAGATGTGTAGCTTCGAGCGACTTTGAATAAGCACGGTGTTGTGGTTATGTGATCACGGTGTTGGACTCTGAAGTGGGAGGTCCTTGTTCCGTGTTGAAATCTCGCTCTTGCACGTTTATTACAAAATTATGAACTGTCTCCGTCTGTTTACTGTATTCAGATTTATGTTTGTGTCGTTTGCAACAGCGACTTATAAGGAAAGGTCCTCCGCACCTATTTACCTCCTAGTTGTTCTACACAAGTACCGCATGTTATGACTGTTGCGTTCGGTTCCGTTTTGAAAGTTTTTACTCTTGAATTCATTTGTTGTAACAAAGTTTACACCCGTTTGTTTGTTGTTTTCATTTCTGTGAGAGGTGTGTGTGACACCTCACATGGTTTCACTATTCATATCATTTACTTGCGACGGTATTGTATTCTTACGCGCATAACTCACATTCTGTAGCCAATGTATAGTATGACAGTTGCTAAGACTACAGAAGGAGAATAGACACGTCAATAACCGGATGGATATTTAATAATTTAGGCTCTTTGCTTTTAAATTCTCCAGTGATTCGTTCAAATGGCTCTGAGCACTATGATACTTAACATCTGAGGTCATCAGTCCCCTAAACTTAGAACTACTTAAACCTAACTAACCTAATGTCAGCACACACATCCATTCCCGAGGCAGGATTCGAACCTGCGCCCGTAGCAGGAGCGCGGTTCCGCACTGAAGCGCCTAGAACCGTTCGGCCACAACTGCCGGCATCTCCACTAATTATTTCAATTTTTTTGTATTCTGAGTCCATCCTTTTGGCGATCATTTCTCTATCGATTTCTTCACATATCATGTAGAAAGTCAGCCTTCACTTCCTTGAGTGAAGGTTGATCCCAGTAAACATGTATGTTTTAACTTCAGTGCGTCCCATAACTCGATTCTAAAATACGTAAAACTACATAAACAACATTTTCAAGTTCTGTTACTACCCCACCTTCAGATCGCCTGATGTATATGAGTAGTTTTAAATTATAAAGAAATTGAGAAGTACATAAGGCAATGATCAGGGCTCTGAGCACTATGGGACTTAACATCTATGGTCATCAGTCCCCTAGAACTTAGAACTACTTAAACCTAACTAACCTAAGGACATCACACAACACCCAGTCATCACGAGGCAGAGAAAATCCATGACACCGCCGGGAATCGAACCCGGGAACCCGGGCGTGGGAAGCGAGAACTCTACCGCACGACCACGAACTGCGGACGGCAATGATCAGGACCACCCGAAATTAGGTCCATCCTTTCTTCACATCGCTTCTCTTCTGCGTATTTCTCTTTGATTTTAATGTCCTGATATTCTAATTCAGTGCTTATAACTAGAAGAACTGTAGACGGTAAAGGTAGTTATTTATTCTGTAAGATCGAATTTTTATGAGAGCATCCCGGCTGTGTGTGTGTGTGTGTGTGTGTGTGTGTGTGTGTGTGTGTGCGCGTGCTTGCTTGCTTGCTTGCTTGCTTGCTTGCTTGCGCGCGCGACCGTTGTGTCAGTGCAGCCGGTAACGCTTTGGTAATGTTCCTGTGTGCGAGTTGCCAGTACATGAAAAAACACGCTGTTGTGAACCGCTTGATTATCTGCGTATAGGTTATTATTCACCTTAACAATAATCTTGGGCAACCGTAGCCCATCCTGTACACAAATTGCACGACTTCTCGCCTGTCGATGATTACAATTAATGTACGTAAAAAGTCGATAATATTAGTTAGAAAACCATGGTACTGTTGTTTACGAGAGTTAATCATCATAATGTCTACTACTGTGATTTAGAATAAGCTTTCTCATACTAACGTTTACGAGCACTTTATTGTTTTCTAATCAGAACCGAGCACACTTTTTCAAGAACTGTGGCTTTTAACAAACTAGTACTATCTTACTTCGCTAAGTACTAAGCAATTCTGGCACATCGTCGTTTAGAGTCGCACTTGTTTTTTCTTTTGACTCAATATTGGGAAACAACTAACCTGTCAAGCAATTTCGTTCTGGATCACTATTTTTTTTATATTACTTCTGCGTTCACCATCGTCTAATTTCAACACTATGCACGTTATACAGGGTGATTCCGTCGTAATGTTACAAAATGACTGAAGAGAGAAAATGTATCAGTTTGAAGAAGAGGAATGATAATTCAATCGAAAACCTTAGCTGCTGACAGGTGTTGTTGATATACCTCGATGTGGACAACTGAAAATGTGTGCCCCGACAGGGACTCGAACCCGGGATCTCCTGCTTACATGGCAGATGCTCTATTCACCTTTTTTCATTTTTTTCCCTCTCTTGTTCTTTTTTTTTAAAAAAAATAAAAAATAAAATACGGTTCCTCCGCTTTATGGTCCAACAACGCGACCACATTTTTTTGTTTTTGTTTTGGGAACAGGAAGGCAGGGTAAACAAACGATCTTCATTCCTACAATTGTGCTGTTCTAGGGATAAGAAAAGTATCGAGACATCAAAAACAATTTGGAAAGCATAAAATTAACGCAAAGGCCGCCCTCTTTTTTTTGTAACAGGAATAAAGTAAATGACAATCCTAGTCACGGGCGGGAATGAAAATGAAGTTATCATCTGCATCACAATCCCTGCAGCACGCGGTGTCGCATCATAAACCTGGCAGAAAGCCATATAATCTTGACCATTTCTGCCAGTGTGGGCGGTATGTATTTCTCCTGCGTCGACCATTCGAAGGACCATTATCTGAGGTGGTTTCGGTGTTTGCCATCGTTGTGTGTGTTTTTTTTTCCACGTTGATATGATCCAGGCATAACTGGCGCCAACAGGTAGGGGCCAGTATTCGACGCGTCAGCATCCAGACGTCCCTCGCTGCGCCACACACTAAACCATATGAATCGTATGTAATCGACTCCTGGTCACAAGTTTACAGTTTATAGGAATATATCAGATCGATCTCGCTGCTGTTGACAGTAATGGAGTATGCACAGCACACCAAATGTGTTTCCACGTTCTCGACGGGTATTTGAATCCCATTATGTTGCGGCCATGGTGATCCATCAAGCATCTATAGATCTCCCGAGTCGTGGGTATTCTCGTCGAAGGTACTTTCAGACGAACATAACTGTAATCAACAAGAAATGAGGCAATGTGTGCAAGAAAAGGCGAAATATTGTCCACCTCAATAGGGGACTCGTACGAAGGCGGAACAAGTTCAAATGGTTCAAATGGCTCTGAGCACTATGGGACTTAACATCTATGGTCATCAGTCCCCTAGAACTTAGAACTACTTAAACCTAACTAACCTAAGGACATCACATACATCCATGCTCGAGGCAGGATTCGAACCTGCGACCGTAGCAGCCGCGCGGTTCCGGACTGAGCGCCTAGAACCGCGAGAGCACCGCGGCCGGCGCTGACGTTATGGTATGCTTTCTTTGTTGCCAGTTTCGTATCATCGATCGCATATAAAGCGTCAGAGCTTTGTTTCGCACGTTTGTGAGGTTGAGACCACCGTTCCGAAACTGTAGCTTTAACGTATCATTTTTGATCTTAAATAACATCCCAGTACTAACATAGTAACCAAAGGCAGCCATGAGGCGGTCTGCAATACCCTACGGTATTGGTAGGATCTGCGCTGAACGGGTCAGTCGTGACGCTGTGTGAACGTTGGTGTATACCACACGCTGGATCATGTGAAAGGCTCTCAGTGAGTTATTGCGTATCGTCAGACGAACATTCTGCAGAAGCCGCCGACAACTCGCCGCCGGTGACCGCCGTAGTGGTCGGGTAAATGTAATCCCCAGACACCGCAGCGATTCCACCGTCTGAAACGGTCCCTGTACGTCTTCCAGACCCCGTCCAATGTGCATAATTTTGGATTTCGTATGTTAAAGACACTGGCTGCCGCCGTCCCGTAAGAGTCTAGATGCTCAACAGCCTGACGCACTTCATGTCCTGATCTGACAAGAAGGATCAGGTCGTCCGCATATGCGCGACAAACGAAAGAGTTCTCATTTAGCGCTATCCCAGTAAGTGAGCGCCTCATATCACACATCAGCGGCTCAAGCGCTATCGCAAACAGCATCATTGAGAGTGGGCACCCTTGTCGTACTGAGCTGTTAATAGGAATCGAGCCCGCTTCCCGGCCGTTTACAATCATCTTCGATGTAGCCCCTCGTATTAGCCTCATAACGATGGAGATGAAAACAGGCGGAATCCCCATTCGGCTCATGACTGACGCCAAGAAGTCATGGTTTATCCTGTCGAACGCACGATCGAAGTCCACAGATATCATCGCTGCTCGCATTTTACACGTTTCCGCAAGGGCGATAACGTCACGGTATTCACTTAACGCCGAGGAGATGCTGCTTTGCACCCCTAGGCAGGGGATATTCTCCTGGATATCGCCAGCTTGAGACGAGACGCTAGTAGTCGTGCAAAGATTTTATAATCATTGTGGACAGTTGTGAATGTGGGTCTCACGGGAGCCGTGCAAGGGATAAGTCCCCGCAGTCGTACTGTCCTCTATGCCCTCGGTGGCTCAGATGGATATAGCGTCTGCCATGTAAGCAGTAGATCCCGGATTCGAATTCCGGTTGGGGCACACAGTTTCAGCTGTCCCCACTGATGTATATCAACAACACCTGTCAGTGCTGAGGGTTTCGATTTAACTATCTTTTCATTCTAGAGAAGCTGCACGGTCATAAATGGCATCTGTTCTTTCGGAAACAGATACCATCTTCATATGAAGAAGAGAACTCTGGTCGGAAGATGCCCTTCAAAAATGGAAGGTAAAATGCATACCTTAATAACTATAGTCAGTTGTTCAGTAGAAGAGATATGTTACACAGCATCAAAAGTGAACAAGTGCTCATAGGTCTTAAGGTATACAATTTGAAGCCCATGAGTACGAGATTCTTTTCTTTTGTTTGGTCCATACTACCGCCTCTGTAAGGTACCTAACCTACAATTTTATCAATAGTAAATGTATTACACTGTGGGAGGATTAAGAACGATTCTCGCTTTTAATTTCGATCCCGTCGTTTCCGGAAAAGGGTCCGTTATCTCGAATTGACACATTTACCTTTCTCAGTCATACTCGAAAGTTTGTAACATCCTCACTGAATCACTTTGCATAAAATTATTAATAACTATTCACATCAAACATACTGTAGTAGATCAGACTTTAATAGTACTCGGAACACTATCAGTTTAACGTATGACTGTGTATACACCGCCGGCCAGTGTGGCCGTGCGGTTCAAGGCGCTTCAGTCTGGAACTGCATGACCGCTACGGTCGCAGGTTCGAATCCTGCCTCGGGCATGGATGTGTGTGATGTCCATAGGTTAGTTAGGTTTAAGTAGTTCTAAGTTCTAGGGGACTGATAACCACAGGTGTTAAGTCCCATAGTGCTCAGAGCCATTTGAACCATTTTTTATTTCTCTCTCTCTCTCTCTCTCTCTCTCTCTGTGTGTGTGTGTGTGTGTGTGTGTGTGTGTGTGTGTGTGTGTGAACCAGGGTACCAAAAGTCCAGCACAGAGTGACCGTTTAACTAATATATCAATACTAAAATGTAAATTCATTAGCCTTGTTTTTTTATGTAGTTAAGGAACCGTACAAATTACCATTATTTGCTGTTTCTAGGGTTGTTATAATTTAGCTAACGACTTACGCATTTTCTGTTTTACTTTAACACTCAAACTGACTCGAAATAGTGTTGTAGAATCTATTTATCAACTGTATTAAGATACTACACTGCTATTTCAACAGCGTCGTGTTCTTATATTGTTTCTTGAGAAGGAAATAAATAGTAACGAGCACTTACTGACAGCATTTGCTTAGCTTTATTGCCAGAGACTTGTCTTCTCCTAAAATCTGATTGTTGAGAACACGTACATAGCCTTTTATAATGCAGTCGAGTAAAATCACCAAAGCACAGGAATTTTGTGATAATAAATATTTAATTTCAACATGTATGTATGTCCATAACTGCAGATTGGTAATTACAGTCTTACCTGGGGCCAATTATGGTGCCCTCAGGGCATGAGCATACGTCATTCAACTGCGTTATTTGGAGACAGGTGGTAAACTCATTAAATTTCATGATGTGTGTTTGACGACCGATTTATTTAGACAATCCTGTCCGATATTACGGAGCCAATTATACAGTGTTCAATTCTGTGGTTGGATGTGTCAACTTGGGATGCACAAATTAGATATTAATTAATTAATACATAATCAAATGCAGGAAATTGAGTGAGGCAATTGCAATTAAATATATAAAAAGGGGGAAGTGCGTCGGCTGGACGAATGGAATGCTGATACGCTGTAATTACTTTTATTTCCCACGAATTATTGACTTTAGGGAGCAGATTCAGTTATTCATCTCTTTCTCCCTTGAAGAGAATAAGTGTGTCTTCCGCGCAAGAGCCTCTACACTAGGCCATATTTTTGTCACTAACCGGTAACAGAAGGACTAGGAACTGAGTGCTTACATTCACATTTCATTTGTAGATTTCAGACCGACCTGTATCTGCGTCTACTGCCAGAAAATGATAAATATAGTGAGAGAATTTGAAATGTCCTTAACATTAACTCATTAAGTGCAAATGTGCGTAGAAGAAACATTCGACAGGGATTTACAACGCCTTTTGCATACACTGGTCAGTTTGGAGTAAACCCTCAACAACGATAAGACAAAGGTATCTGGTATCCGCTTCATTAACATCACCTTGGACAAAATTAATGTACTATTTTTGAAAGGAGTTCTCATAAGGATTCACGCTGGAGCAATCAACATAATTAGGCTTTCGTATGCAGGTGATACGACCTAACAAGAAACTAAAGGGAAATCCTCTAGAAATGATGCTAAATTACTTATGAAGTTCTTACGAATGTGTCTTCACGTCAGGCAATAAAAAATGCAGTATCTTCTCACGAATAAAATAGGTTGGTGACTTCGTGACCGTAGGCTATTCAGCATCAAGAGAGTTATATGTCTTAAATATCTAGCAAGCCTTTTTAGAAAAGAGGAACGGAACGAAACGAAACTGAAATTAATCCAAGCTTGTCGGCTGTTAACAGGGCAGTGTACAGCTTTTCGGATAGTCTGAGAAAAAGACCTCCTCTTAATTCATTGAAACTTGTGTCTGTCAGTCTATCAATGTGTTGCCTATAGATGCAAGACTCTTGCTTTCACAAATAAAGATGAAGAAAAACTGCATGTTTTTGAATGAATAACAGGGACGCCATTACGGATTAGTGTTCTCAATAGGGAAAGACAAGGAAAGATAACAAACCATTGAGGTTGTACAAACACCGCAATGCTCTGGCTACTGGGGCGATCAGAAGAGCTAAAATGCAGCACAACGTAATACCATTTGTATCACTGTGAAACAATGGATTTAAAAGAAGAGGAAGATCAGGAACAAGTTGGAAACACATCTTTCGATACGACATGTATGGTCTAGGCAGGAGACAGAATACGAAGGTGGGTCCGAGAAGGGGGGTATTGGCCAGGAGTGCGGTCGCTTGAGCACAAAACGTATCTATTTTAAATACTCATCTCATCTCATCTCACTTCACTTCGGCACTGTACTAGGTGCACTAGTTTTAGGACACGTAAGAAATTATCGTACGGAGTTTCTTTTTAGTAAAATTATTGCCCATTCAGTTTACCATGTGAGGGATACATTCTGTGGTGTTAAATGTGTGGGGTTGCCCTATGAGCTAGGAATGTACAATATGTACAAGATGCAAAAGAGAACAATAAGAATGGAAGATAAAGAAATAAGTGCTCGGATTAAAAAGGGTATAACACACGTGTGTAGTCTTTAGCCCTTACTGTTCAGTCTATACATCGAAGAACCAATGACAAAAATGAAAGAAAGATTCAAGAATGGGACTAAAATAAATGGTGAAAGTACGTCAGTGATAAGATTCGGTGATGAAATTGCTGTCCTCAGTGAAACTGAAGAATAATTGCAGAGTCTGTTGAATCGAAAGAACAGAAAACTGATTGAGAGTAAATAGAAGACAGAGGTAAGTATCGAGAAGTGGCACAAATGAAGCAGCGAGAAACTTAACAACAGAACAACAGAATTGGTGATCACGAAGTTAAGAATTCTGCTTTCTAGGCAAGAAAATAACCCATGATGGACGGAGCATACAGGACATGAAAAACAGACTAGCTTGGCAAAAAGGGCATTCCTGAACAAGAGAAACATACTAGTAGGCCTTAATTTGAGGAAGAAATTTTTTAGTATATACGGTTGGAGGGTATCTTTGTATGGTAGTGAAACATGGACTGTGTGAAAATTGGAGCACAACAGAATTTAAGGCTCTGGGATGTAATGCTACATGAGAATGCTGAAAATTAGGTGGACTGGTAAGATGAGGAATGAGGTCGCTCTCCGCAGAATCAGCGAGCTAAGGAATATATGGAAAACAGTGAAAATAAGGGGCAGGATGATGGGATGTCTGTTAAGACATCGAGGAATAGCGTCCATGGTATTAGAGAGAGAACTGTAAAGGGGAAGACAGACATTGGAGTACATCCATAAAATAATTGACGACGTAAGTTGCACTTTCCTCTATGAGACAAAAAGTTTGCCACAGGAGAGAAATTCGTGGCGGGTGGTATCACACCAATCAGAATACTGATGACTCACCAAGTATGGGGTACGGGGCTACGACAGCACCGTCACGACGGGAAGCGGTTTGTGCGTTTTGTCTCAAAAGGCGTGTAAGACCCCTCGTTGCGCACGGTGCTTATCAACTTTCTAACTAACAGACATTTCGTTGAGGCCTGTCCTTATTCTCACTTATAGCTTATGAATGTTTCTATTAATAGTGCGACACTTTCGGCCACAGTATTATACCTTTATCTTGTAATTCAACTCGTTTCTCAGGTGCAAATCCATGCTCGAGTACGACATTGGCTTTATTTTTTAGCTCTTCTTAAGCTGTATTTTTATTCTAAGCTCCAAATGTTACTAAATTATTTATAACAAATTGTTTCCTCTTGTGAACTGTGATGTACTGCAGATTATCGACAGTAACATAATGTGGCTAAACTGGCGCCACTTCTGTGAACAATGCCCTTTTTATGCTCAAGTACAACATTGGCCTTATTTGGGTGTTACATCTGCTTCAGTTTTTCACCGATGCAGAAAATGAAAATTTGGTCACCATATGAAGACACTGTTAATAATGACACAGGCCTACACGTTTAAAAAATTTTCCAGATGATTCTTCAAAAAATAGTTGTTCCAGAATCAATTTATCGTGCCGATTCTGGAAGTGTACCGTCATCTACAAAACTCTCTGCGTTTCGTCACAATTTTGTAACGACGTCAGCTCCCATAACACAACAGTGTTATCTGTGAATAGCGTTACAAGCGAAAGGCTTTATATGACAAGCCAGTTAGATGTATCGTGAACAACAACGTGGTTCAGTCATAACACACAGAGTTAAGCCGCAAGCTGCGTTTGCTTTTAACGATACCTCTCCCGATTAAGGACGAGATACGTCCTGTGCCCTGCATGTTTAAACCAATCACGGATCTGTTTGCATATTCCGCTTGAATATTTGTTTTGTTCTAGGCGAAGGAAACGAACTGTATCGAAGGATTTCTGCACGTAAAACAAACTGACATCAACCTGAAGTCGGCTGCCTATTGCCTTCTGGATTACGTGAACGGAGATATCAAACTTTGTTTCACACGATGGGTACTTGGGGGTATCTTCTTGAGTCATACACTGACGTTCTTCGTCCTCGAGAAAAGTTTTTATTCACTAGCGTAATATATGTTCCTTTTTGTTGAAAAAAACTAAGATCACTGATGCAAGTCTGTAGGTCTGAACATCGGTCTTGTGACTTTCCTTATGGATGAGGAATGACATGTGAGTTTTTGTTTTTTAGTTACGTGGCACGTTTCGTTGATATAGCAACCTGCTGTAAATTGATTCCAGTAGAGCATCCAGTTCCTCCAGGTTTTGAATATAGAATATAACGGACGCCCAATCAGTTGCTTTGCCCTTTCATCTTTCGAAGGATGTGAGCTGATATTCAATTCCGCGTTCTCTTATTTCCGCATCTATCATTTTTGCATCCGTGCCACAATCGAATGTAGGAAATGCACAGCAGTCATCTCCAGCGAAGCAGTTTGGGTGATGAAGTTTAGTATTTCGGTCTTTATTTTATCATGATGCATCTCAGTGCCATCATTGTCTACAAGCACTTCGATAAATGACCTTTTCCAAGAGCGATATCAGGATGTGTGAGATGGCGGTTGGGGAGGGGGTGTGTACGAAGGCTCAGATTAGTTTCTCGTTGAATGACGAAATAGTTGTGAGATTTTAAATTGAATCTTCCAAGTTGGCTGCTGATAGTTTTATTACATGTCATATAATAGGCCTGTTTCGATGGTATTTCCATTGTATAAAACACTTGTGAGAATTTCAGTTGGTAAATTTTATTTACTTTTACGATATTCGTTTTAGGGTTTACCTGTGCATGTATGTCATGCGGATAAATTTTCATGTTCATATACGTTTCCAGTTCTTCTAGTATTTTTGTGGCCAGGCCTTTTGACATAACGTGTAAGATTTGAAGTGCAGTTTCGATTTTGTCGACTTCATTGTTTTCGTTTTTTAAAGGCGTGAAGGGACTCGACTGACTGCTATCTCTAGTATGTTCTTTAAATCTATAAAATCTAAAAGGACTTATTGTTGTGAGGTTTCAAGACATAGCCGGCCGCAGTGGCCGAGTGGTTCTAGGCGCTTCAGTTCGGAATTGCGCCACTGCTACGGTCACAGGTTCGAAACCTGCCTCGAGTATGGATGTGTGATGTCCTTAGGTTATTTAGGTTTAAGTATTTCTCAGTTCTAGGGAACTGATGACCTGAGATATTAAGTCCCAAAGAGCTCAGAGCCATTTGAACCATTTTCTCAACACATATTGCTCTACAGGGAGTAAGAAACTTGGAGCAAATATCCCTCACATGCAGAGGAAGAAGGTATGTTGAATGGACATGAGCCCACGAACGGTTCATTTAGCTGTCACAGTTAATTTCTATGTTAGAGTTCAGTTTCTACACTTCTGTAAGACATTAATCATCTACTTTGAAACGAAATCTTATCCGTGAACGGAACATGTGTACTAACGTGAGGGTTGACTTATCGCTGAAGGAACCATTCACAGAACTTTAACAATGCAGTAAAATCAGCTGCCGATAATGCCTGCACACGTTGACGTGGTACGGACATAGCAGGTTCTCATACAGCACTTCTACAGAAGGTCATGTGGCTAACATTACTCGTTGCAGCCAGTCTTACACTGACATTAGGGGTGTTGTCAACTGAACGGAGAGGTTCCTTCTCCATTTGAGGTGTCCTCCTCCTTCCAGGCCTCCACCCGCCGCGAGCACTAGACTCTAGCGTCCCGTGTTCCATAAGGCGACGAGTAATTGCTTCATACGTCCTCCTGCCGGCTCACCGTCGTTTTGAAAATCTCTCCCGAACAAACGTTGAGCGCCACGGCTCTTTCCATCTGCTAATCCGTACAGCAAATGTGTTATTACCAAGTTGGCAGTTGAGTACGCTTACATTTCACTGGACCAAAAACCAAATCCGTGATGGACACTGAACAGTTGATGGTAGTGCAGCAATGCAGTTAGTCGCACGTCAGTACAAGCAGTGACATGTCAACATTACCTTCGGTCAATTGGAACAACGAGCACTGGCGGTGAACCAAAGAATAACTACCCAGTCACGATATTATTGCCCTTGACCACCCGTGGCCGTTATCGGAAATGTGCGGGGACATTACTGTAAACATGAAGTATAACCATTTTTTCAACTGTTGTATACACCGTGGAAGTCTGAATAGCTTCCCGCGCATATTGTCTGGACGTTAGAATAACAGAGTACATTGTGATCGGCTCAGAATGCACAGGTACACACACGAGTCGACCAAAGCGCCCTCACTCCCACGTGAAATAATATTGTGGTCTATCATTAGAATACAAAATACAGTATAACCAAACGTACTAAGATGGTACTTTGAACATTCCATGCAAGAAAACGTTGCGTCTGATACTGGTAAGTGTGTTTCCCACGATTAATGTGATTATGAAGAGAAGTAAAAAAATGAGAGCAAACATGGAAATAAAGCGATTTCAGACCCATGTCTGTACAACAATTACAAGGTGTTATAAAAAGGTACGGCCAAACTTTCAGGAAACATTCCTCACACACAAAGAAAGAAAATATGTTATGTGGACATGGGTCCCGAAAGAGCTTACTTTCCATGTTAGAGCTCATTTTATTACTTCTCTTCAAATTACATTAATCACGGAATGGAAACACACAGCAACAGAACATACCAGCGTGACTTCAAACATTTTGTTACAGGAAATGTTCAAAATGTCCTCCGTTAGCGAAGATACATGCATCCACCCACCATCGTATGGAATCCCTGAAGCGCTGATGTAGCCCTGGAGAATGGCGTATTGTATCACAGCCGTCCACAATACGAGCACGAAGAGTCTCTACATTTAGTACCGGGTTTGCGTAGACAAGAGCTTTCAAGTGCCCCCATAATTGAATGTCATGAGGGATGAGGTCAGGAGAGCGTGGAGGCCATAGAATTGGTCCGCTTCTACCAATCCATCGGTCACCGAATCTGTTGTTGAGAAGCGAACGAACACTTTGACTGAAATGTGCACGAGCTCCATCGTGCATGAGACACATGTGGTGTATTACTTGTAAAAGCACATGTTCTAGCAGCACAGGTAGAGTATCCCGCATGAAATAATGATAACGTGCTCCATTGAGCGTAGGTGGAAGAACATGGGGTCCAATCAAGACATCACCAACAATGCCTGCCCAAACTTTCAGAGAAAATCTGTGTTAATGACGTGATTGCACTATTGCGTGCGGATTCTAGTCAGCCCACACATGTTGATTGTGAAAATTTACAATTTGATCACGTTGGAATGAAGCCTCATCCATAAAGAGAACATTTGCACTGAAATGAGGATTGACACATTATTGTATGAACCATTCGCAGAAGTGTACCCGTGGAGGCCAATCAGCTGCTAATAGTACCTGCACACGGTGTACATGGTACGGAAACAACTCGTTCTCTCGTAGCACTCTCCATACAGTGACGTGGTTAACGTACCCTTGTACAGCAGCAACTTCTCTGACGCTGACATTGCACTAACTGCAATACCACGTTCGTGATGAACACCAACCTGTTGATGCTACGTACTCAACACAAGCACATCACCTTCCTTCAATTGGGCCAACTGGTGGTGAATCGAGGACTTATAGTACATACTGACGAAACGAAAATGAGCTCGAACATGGAAATTAAGCGTTTCCGGACACATGTCCGCATAACATCTTTTATTTATTTGTGTGTGAAGAATGTCTCCTGAAAGTTAGGCCGTACCTTTTTTAACACCCTGTATATTCTTCAGTATGTGAATAATGTTATCTGAACGTATAACCACATTGTCCTGTTGCACCCTGTACATAAACGTACTACTACTCAGAATCTATATATTCTCGCTTCTTTACAAACCGATGCTGAATTGATACATTGGTGTGTTTGAAGGGGCAGTTTGTTAATTTCGTTTGAATGAATTTGTTTCTAGGGTGGGGATTAAGGCGGCGGGGATATAAAATGTCTTACCCTACCCATGAAGGGTAGGCCTTTCGACCATTTTCAGTTGATGGTTTTTCTTTGGAACAAAACATGTTAGAATTGTTTCACAAGTCAGTAGAGCTATAGTTCGAATCCAGTCAAATATTCTCTACTAACATTTCTTACGCTTGTTGTGACTAGATTCATGTTTTGGGTTCAAATGGCTCTGAGCACTGTGGGACTCAACATCTGTGGTCATCAGTCCCCTAGAACTTAGAACTAATTAAATCTAACTAACCTAAGGACATCACACACATCCACGCCCGAGGCAGGATTCGAACCTGCGACATTAGCAGAGACTCACGTTTTGTTTGCAAGGTTACGACCTTAGTTTGTTATGTAGCTTGCACAGTGAGTTCTTTCCATCACTTATACCATTCAATGTTCCAATACACCTAGGTGGGACTTTTAGCAGTACTCTTGTATTTACAAGCTCGCTCTAGCGTCCTTTACTTTTCGGGTGGCACACTTTGGCTGCAAAGGCAAACTGGCATTGCCCAGTGAGATGTAATGAGCCGCCCTTTGAACAGACAAGACACATCTGAGACTCACACACGAACACAGTGCTGCAGCATCAGAGAAAGAGGGTCGTTACACTATTTGGCCATGATGATATAGCTGAAAAATATTTGGAGAGCCACTAACCTTACAGAAAGATTACCAATGTAGCAGTATCATAGGACGTGACAGTTCATCTCGTTAAACACTGAACTAGAAATGTAGGCCAATCCTATTCTTTACATCGATTTCATGAAAGAGTTCGCGTTATTTGCACATGAAATACAGAGCCTAGTAGTTAATTGTATCTACATTGGTTGACCACTTCCTTATTTCCAAAACAGTTATATATTGTTCTTTAACAAATGAAACACAATCTTACTGAATACAGAACCAGGAATGTGCTGCACGTCGCCCATTGCGTAAGATGTAAACATAATTTCGGGACTACCCAGTGGGAGCGCTCTATGGCCGTCAGTGTCTACAGTATGTGAGAAAGAGCCAGACAACGTCGGGAACTCTTAGGATAAGCTCATGGATTATAATGTTGTACATAAGAGAGTTGTAACCCGAGAAAGGTGTAAATGAAAATCACAGTACTGTGTTTGTTCTACCGAATTCATTTATTTTGTTAACCGGTTTCCAGCTTACAAGAAATATATCAGACTTAAAGTGACTATCATGGTACAATATTCACGAAGAACACTGAAAAAGATGTTGCCTATGTAGCGTGAGGCACGAACACACGGTAATTATCATCTTCAGTATTGCGGTATAATGCAATTAAAAAGGTAAAGAAATGAGCAGTAAATAAATACAGAGAGTCCGAACCAAGGCAAAACACACTAGATTAAAGCAGTCCACATATAAGAATTAAATTAAATTATCCATACCATCAAAATAAAATTAGTAGATGAAAAGAATATTTAAGAATAGCTTTAAGAAGTATTAACCCTCCGGCTCTCATATAGGGTTATGTGTCCCACGATAGGTTATCAGAGAACCGTTGGGAATTTTCTGCATGTTATTGCTATGTATGAATGTCCCACCGCTATAGCGAATCCTGCTAAGGTTTTGCAGAAATAATTACAGAGTGCATCAAGAGATTGTGTGCTCTTCTCAGGATCCGTTGTTAACCCTCGTCTTCGTACTGCCGCATCGAGTTAGTTCGCACCCGCAGATAGGCAAAATAATTATCAGATTTCCAAGGCGAGCTGCCGTCGCGCGTTCCCAGAAACATTGTGTCAACGAACTGCACACCACATCACAATCGAAACCAAATTGTGCACCTGTAGTATGAGCTACAAACTTGAAGAGATGCTGTATGCATTGATGTGTGTCATTTTTCTGTATGTTGTTTTGGTTTTGTACGTCGTCTTCTGAAACCACGGAGGTACTTACGAATTACCCTGCATTTACAACATCTCCCCGTGGTGTCATATTCTTACGTCAGTAACCATACATGAACGTCTTTGAAAAAAAATTAGTAGTCAAAGGGTTAAATATGGAAAGTGATACAGAAACAAAGTAAAAGGTAGAATTGATAATTGTAACAGGATATCTTCAGTGTACAGAAAAAAAACAATAAAATAAACAAATACAGGAAAATGGAGAAATAAGGATGTCTCTGCTGGGAAGCACTGGAACACTGTGTGGATCAAGGGAACTATGGAAGAGGAATAGTATTGTGCTGCCTTCCGACACTTAATATTGTATCAGGGCTGTGAGCCATATGTCTGTTTATTTCTAGGGGTTCCGACAGGTTTCCTCTTTGGCCTTTGTTAGTTTAGTGGAGGACATGCGATGGTGGCACATGACATTGGCCGTCACTCAGTACATGCTCAGCATAAGTTGACTCATAATTCTTCAACCTACAGCTGTGTTCATGATCGGGCAACCTAGTTATTACACCTGTGCCTGATTAATTCATCTCCGCTTTCTAGTCCTGATGGGCCAGTCAGGACTAACCAAATTATCGTCGCGCCATCCTCTACCAATAGCGTCATTTGATGCGGTATGCGGGGGTGTTGGATGAGCACACCACTCTCTCGGCCGTTTTCAGCTTTCTTGACATTGGAACCACTAAACCTTAACTAAGGTAGCTTTTCAGTTACCATCACAAGGCTGAGTGCTTCCCGTACCAGTCCCCCCCCCCCCCCCCCCCCAAGGGAAAGTACCTGGCAGTACCAGGAATGGAACCGTTATAGTAGCCAGACACGCTGATCAGATAGTTATAAAGGATGACTTCTGCCTGATTGACCAGTACAAAACTTTGACAGTCAGGACAAGTAATTTCGATACCCCGTCTTTGGCTAGTATTGTTATCTGTGGTATTGAAAACATACTGAGCTGTGCTGTTGTGTACACGGCAGAAATGCTGTTGTGGCAAAACTCAAGTATTTTTGTCACATGCCGTGCGTAGTAATACCTGTCCTACTTACGGGGTCGTACATCACTTCCTGCAGACGTTGGAAGAAGCAGCAGACTAGCTTAGACGAAGCGTATAATTTTTCAAGTATGTGTCTTCTGTGGGGCCAAGAGGTACCAGACTCAACACACTACAATGCGCGAGTCCCGGAAGCGACGCTGAAACGGTCCGTAGCAGCCACGCAGGATGCTCCCTAGACCGCCATTAGGTGCAAGAAAAGATACGAACCACCAGCTGCTTCGCCAGGCAACAAAAAGAGGTAGCTGGCTGCATCGCAAGGCCACGCCTACATCCGGTTACGGGTGACTAGGGGGCAGCATGTCTCTTCCTGGAGATCAGCTGCCTAGGGAAACCTAGAGACCAATACGGACAGTTCCCTTCGACAAGATCTCGCCGATTCATTCTCCGACAGCCTGCAGTCCATCAGTCAAGCTATCGTCAACGTACCATCGATGAGGACAAAGTAACGCCGAGACGTAGGCTTCAGCTTTGGAAATAGCTCTCAGAGTGTTGTTCATTTCAGTGTGTGGTTCAGGTTCCATGGACTTGGAGCCAAATCCGCAGAATTATGTCTTGGTTGGAACGGCAGAAGATGCGAGGTTAATTTGTAATTGTAAATTTGGACGAACAGTTTTTTTGGTAAGAGAGTAAGCAAGCTATTGTACTCCTACTGGGACTCTCTTTCAGTTAGGAATAATGAGCAGCTTTTGCAGTTTCGTATGCAGCATATGGTCGATCGGGACTACTCCCACAGCACAATAACTCGTTCTCGTTCATAATACCCAGTGACATCCAAACATACTGCTTTCTGCTCATTCGTGCACCATCTACTACCCAAAGAAAATTTTGAAGCAGGTTTAGATATAACAAAATTTATTGCCCTAGCAAGTAATTACAACGCTGTCCTGACTGATCACTTCTTACATGGGAAGCAAATTTGAAAAAATCGTTCAAATGGCTCTGAGCACTATGGGACATAAGATCTATGGTCATCAGTCCCCTAGAACTTAGAACTAGTTAAACCTAACTAACCTAAGGACATTACACAACACCCAGTCATTACGAGGCAGAGAAAATCCCTGTCCCCGCCGGGAATCGAACCCGGGAACCCGGGCGTGGGAAGCGAGAACACTACCACTCGACCACGAGCTGTGGACAACAAATTTGAAAACTATATCCCTCTTCTATGGTCTCTCAGCTGCTCCTACCACTGTCTGTAGGAAGTGGTGTACAGGACCGTATCTAGAACAGGTATTACAGAGAAACTTAAGTCCTGCAACTATAAAATTACCTACAACATGAAGAACACCACATCCCAGTGTCTGTTAGGAAGCGAAAATTAAGATCCAGTTACTTGCCAATAATGGGGTGCATAAAATTACTCGTCCTAATGGTGAGAATTTATATGTTGGTCAATCTGGCAGACACATAGAGACTAGATTTGCTGAACACGAACGCAGCTGCAGATCGCAGAACTGTGTCTAGAAATTTTCGTAGCGTGTAATTCGAGGGGAGGTTCATTCTTTTTCCTTTGTTGGCTAAGTGGAGAACTTGTAGCTTATGGGATATGTCTGTTACTTGATGTTCTTCTTCTGCTACATGTTGGGCGAATGTGGATTTATTTAAGTTTTTTAAACGAAGAGCATCCATGTGTTCTCGAAATTTATTCACATAAACATGCATCCCCTTCTGACATACTTAACGACCAAACAGAGCTGCCAAACCAAATATTTCTAAAAAAATTCCACACTCTACTTATAAAACCACTTACTAAGCACAATCAAGAAATAACATAATCTATTATAAACCCAACAAATGCATGTAATAATATAAAACATAAAAATCTAGATTCTAACATCTTAATTCTATCTTTGTCATATTGTAAATGTATGAATTAATGCTTTGTATACATGTGTTATTTTAGTTTATTATCTTCAATACTACAAAAAAAATTGTATACATCGTACTTAGAATACTTCTATCAGCCAAGTCAACATTTAGAAAACAGTAGCTTATCTTAGAACCTCAAAACTTTCGTAAAAATATAACTCTGACCATAGATAAACCATTTGTATGTGAACAAAAACTGTCAGTCGACAACATGGTGGATAACGCAGTGCGCCTGTATAAAATACGCAATAAAAAGTGTTTGTGTTGTTGCAAAAAAGAAGAAAAGCCAAGAAAAAGTAAGCAGAGGAGAATGTAATTAAAATGAACAACTGATAGTATGTGACTTTAAACTCGCGAAATTGAGGTAAATGATTGGAATCTTTGCTTTTGCACAGGCCTGCTGCAGCATCCAAACTGCTGTCGAGATTGTACTACTGTAGTAACTGAAGATCCATGTAATTTGCCAGCTGAAGATGGGTGCAAACCCGAAATGCATATTGGCGTAAATAAAAACGCATTAAAAAGTGGCTGGTTGCCGTATTTTTTCAGTGAAATATCATTATCCACGGCCACGGAGCTCAACAGTCCAAATAAAATGGACAAATTGTTATGTTGCTAGAGGTCTTCCAGTCACGCACAGAAAGCGGAACGTCACATGGCGTGACGGTATAGTGACTAAAACGCCATTTGGGCTGTGCTCCTAAAACAAGGCAGTTGACGGTCTAGGAAAATATCGTGTGTGCAGGTCAGTGAGCACTGTGTTGGTTTTCATTACGATATGGCCTCAGAGAATCGGATAACTTTACATGGGTAAGAATAATCGGGAAACTGGAAAAAGAACGAAGTGTGACGAGTGTAGCTTAGGAGTTTGGTACTGCTCACAGCACTGTTTCACGTCCATGGGGAGTATTCCAGACCACAGGCACTGCTGTTCGAAGGAGTTGAACAGCAGATGACCGCCACATTGCAACAGAAAAGAAGGGACCCACGACCAACAGCGTGTGCTCTAGTAACCACATTTAACATGACTGCAAGGTACAGAAGCACACGCTCCACAGCTGAAAGATGACTACATGCAGGTGGTCTCTTTTCCCGACGACTAGCACGTCCTATTCTGTTGGCATCCGCACATCCGTGGTAGCGTTGACAGTGCTCCCAACAACATAGGGACTGGGCAAAGGAGGAGTCGGACGCCTGCTCTTCACTGATGACAGTAGATTCAGCCCGATTAGTAGATCTGCAAGTACCCTCGTTTGGCGAGAGACTAAGCTCGTAATGTATTCAGGAACATCGTGGGACACGCTAGGTTTGGTGGTCCAGGTGTTAAGGTGCAGGCAGGCATAATATTGGCATGGGTATACTGACCTCCAAATCGTTGAACACGGTGCACCCACGGGTCATCCTTATTGTGACACTGTGCTCCATGTGCGTTTGTCCAGGAGTGCATTCGATCATGATTTCATTTTTATGGACTGCAGTGCGCGAATGCATCGAACAACGCTAGTGGAGGGTCTCTTGGAGCGGGAGGACATTCGGCGATTGGACAGGCCTGCACGTTTCCCCAACTTATATCCCATCGAACACGTATAGGTTGCGTTGGTGACACGTGTTGTATCACATCCACATGCACCAACGACCATCCAGCAGCTCTCACAAGTGCTGCTGGAGGAACGGGACGCCACACCGCAAACACGCCTTGTCAACCTTGCCGTCAGCGTGATACTTTGTTGTAAAACATGTCCGTGATGATCACACACAGTATTAAGAATCATGTATCGCCTTTTGCAAAGATCAGGGAACCGTCATAAATAGTGGAGACTTCAATGTAATAATTGTTTTTGAATCAAAGAGTCATTTATGTTCGTCTCGTAGCGTATTTCTTTCACTTGACTATTCTACTCTACTGTACTACACTATACTGTAGCAGTTCTTCCCATATGGTTCATATTTCTTCGATCTGTGTTATACGGCAGCGACACATCGTGGGGGCACCGAGCGAGGTGGCGCAGTGGTAGCTCACTGGACTCGCATTCGGGAGGATGACGGTTCAATCCCGCGTCCGGCCATCCTGATTTAGGTTTTCCGTGATTTCCCTACATCTCTCCAGGCAAATGCCGGGATGGTTCCTTCGAAAGGGCACGGCCGACTTCCTTCCCCGTCCTTCCGTAATCCACTGAGACCGATGACCTCGCAGTTTGTCTCTTCCCCCAAACAACCAACCAACCAACATTGTGGGAAAGTTACTTTCGTCCTCAAGTTTCGCACACCAGTGTACCTTTTAGTCCGATTACAGAAACTTATTTTAAAAGTGTACTTTTATTTAAATAATTATTTTCTTAATTTCTGATTATCTGAACATTTCCATTTTTACATGCATTTTGTGTTGGTTGAAAATTTGTCCTCATCTTTCCTGTTGCGTGATAAAGTTTTCTAGTTTCAATCTGTTCATTTAGATATTCTGTAACCTGTAGTTTTGCTTTCAACAATTTTCTTTTCTTTTCCTTGTATGTCTCTGCATTAGACCTTAATTCTTTTGTGTACCTTAATATTTATTCTTGTATGTCTCTGCGGCATTTTCAGTCGTTTCACAGTTTTATGACTTGTTACTGACTACAGTCGTCATTAAACCATTCTTTTCTTTCCTTTCTTCTCTTTCTTCTTGCTCTGTTGTATCTTCTGCTGCATCTTTCTCCGCTTTATGGATTCTGTACTATCCATTTTGATTTCGTGTCGTTTCCTCGTCTGCTGTCACATAATCTTGATGTTTATTTGTTATATTTGTACAGTTTTGGGATTGTTCAGCTATTGTACGTTCCAATTTGCTCTTTTTGTAATTAAAACCTTTTGTATTACAACTAATGTTTCCCTCACTATTTCATTTACCGCATAATGATCTGAATCACAGCTTGGACTGCTGGAGCTCCGTACGTCTATGGCTGACGCGGCATATCATACTTTTATTAACACATGTTCAATTTGGTTAACTACTCCACTTACACTCGATTTCCTGTTCCGACATATATTATTCTGTGTGGAAAAGAGGTACTCTTGATGAGTAAATTATTTCTATCAGGAAACTGACATAGCGTAACTTCACTGTCATTACTTTTTTATGTACAGTGGACCACCTTGATACACTTCCTTGTTATTTTCACCCAAACTCTACATTAAAATAACCCAAAACTAGTGATAGGTAGACGTTTTGCACTGGTCTTCACGAAACTGTTCTTTTATTCGATCCTCTGCTTGCTGTGTTGGTGCGTATGCGTTATTAACGTTGTATTGCTAAATTTTATTTTTATTCAGTGTCTGCTTAGTCTTTAGTTATAGGTTCAAATTCCGAAAATCTTCTCGTAATCGATTTTGTAATTATAAATCTTGTTGCAGATTGACCTATTCGTCTTTCTGCTCTATTATAAAGCAGAGAATAGTATGCCATATCTTTCTCTCCTTGTCCTTGTGATGTAATTTTCTGTAGCGTCAATACACTGCTCTTAATCGTTATGACCTCCTCAGCCATGTCTTCTATTATTTCCAGGTCTCAGTATGCATGTTACCAGTTCCAAATGGTTTGCCCTTTTCCTATGGAAATTGATATTCTCTGTGTCCCACCGACTAACGAAGGGTCTAGTGGTTGTGTAATACGACATTTCTATGGTGTGAGGTTACTGGTCCTATGGCCTACTCCCATCCTGAATAATTTTTTAAGGGTTTACTTCTACAGCAAGCGCCTGCAGATTACCGGAGGTGACACAATGTTCTATTCCTTTCTGTGCTGCGGCGGAATTGTATGCAATTGTGGGAGGAGGAATGGTTGGCGGTGAGAGACAATAAGCTGTGATTGGTGAAACCCACCAACCAGCCGTGGTGTTCCTCCTGCCGGTCACCTAGGCGTGACGAAGTGACCCTTACACGTCTTCGCATAGGACACTGTCCTCTTACGCATGCCTTCTTACTACGGCGAGAGGAACCCCCACTGTGTGATGCCTGTGGCGTACGAATCACTGTACACCACATTTTAGTTGAGTGTGATTTATATCGTTCTATCAGGGCGGAAGTTAATATTAGTGGGGATCTGCCCTCGATTCTAGCCGATGACGAGGCGATTGTCAAGAAAGTTTTAAGGTACTGTGATGTTTCTGGGCTTCAGCCAAAAATCTTAGGTTGGAATTTTTAGTGTGTTGCCGAGTGGCTTACCACTCCTTTTTATACTTGTAATAGGCCAGTTCCAAACATGTGCTATGTGCTTCATTTTAACAATTTCACCTACGTTCTCTTGCAGTTATCCTCTTTATGTGCTGCATTCCACTTTGCAACTGTTGACGTGCAAACTGCCTATGTAACCTTTCACTTTTAATTTTAGCTCTATTTTAGCACTTGCTGCATTTTCGTGACACTCGTCCGTTGTTGTTTCCGTTCGGGTGCTAAAGACTACACTGTTGATCGTCCATATCCACCATATCCGTCCTTCCGTCCTCCAGCAAGGTTGGCTCCTCTAGGCCTTTAGAGCCCTCTCTGCCCAATAACGTAGGTCACACTTAGTCTGATTCCTCTGACGAGGCTTATCCGGTTCGGGTGGCCACGTAGTAGATTCGCTACCGCAGTAGTAGCCCTCAGTATCCTTGAAGTACACAAACGCTCCTGCCCAGAGGTGAAGATTTCTTCGGTTGGACGGCGTCCCATGGGAGAGCGATATCCTGTAATGGTAATAGTGCTGAGAAAGAGGTTTCAGATTTAAAAAACTACATCTAAAGACTTATGAGTGTAGTGCAAACATCTTAAATTTTTAAATGCAGTATAATTTGTTTCTATATCCAATCTTAAGTTGAATATCCTAAACGAAAAACAGCTCTACAGGTGCGACGCGGAGATCAGCGATGTACCTATCTGGGTTCCGACTGTTGTTTATAGCAGCAGAAGCTCGTATTCCTTGTTCTAAGTAACAGTACGCGTCCGTCACTTACACGATAGCTGAGTTATACAGTAAGCGTTTTATGTTGTGTCGTTGTTTGGCTATCTTCTAAAAAGCTGAATACATGTTCATATGAGGACATAACACTTGCCGAAGGTAGTATCTTCACTCTGGTATCCAGTTGTCGTCCGAAAATCACTGAATACTCTTTTAGTTACCTCATGGTATCACTGTGGGCAGACGAAAGTTACACAATAAGTGTTCCGCTTCGCGCCTCCGTCACACATGTTGTACTAACCATTGAAGACAATGGAGGTGCTGTTTTATCCTTCCGTAGTTAGTGGAAATACTCAGTCTCACTAGGAATTCTCTACATAAGGTCACATTATGATTGTGCAAGGATGTTGGGTGCACTATACAGATAATGCCTTCCTTTGTATTGGCACGATAAATGCTTCTTTTATTCTAAAAGGCTCTGATCCCCAGACGGTCATGTTAGAGAAGATACCTGCATTGTATACGGCTATAAACTCAACCGTCTTCGCGAAAGAGTAGAAAGTTTCGTTGCCTCCGACCGCAACATGATAACCCTCTTGTCCCACTAGTCTTTTTCCGAGAGGTTACTCGTGCGTCCCCCATCTCGATTAACTTGTCTCGTCATTGACGGCACTTCCCTCATACTGCGCTTTGTTCCATGGTCTATTCCCGTCAATTCTTTTCTTCTTCTCATGGATTAAATTCTTTGAGCAAATCCTGTGCGTTTCATATTTTCAGTCGCATTCGTGTATTTCATTGGACATGCTGCTTGTTTTACTAATTTACTGTTTCATGGAAGCAGTGAAGTTGATTATTCCGCAACAACACCTGGAATTGGAATGAGAAACTGATAATTTAGGGAAACTGGAAGGTTTAACCCTAATTTGTTCTTTTCGGTTTTCAGCACAATAAAAGTTACTTCTCTGGAACTTTCCGGAATCTAACAGCTTCTCTGTTAGGCAAACGTACAATATTAAAGTAAAACAGAAAACGGCGAGGGAAGAGGCCAGCGGTAGCAGTACAAGGAAATCAGGGCCAGAAAGTGCGCCATGATTATTTAACGACGTTAAACTACCTCGTTTGGGAGCATTTTTTTGCGTGCATTAAATTACCGGTGCTCTTAAATTAATAACCGCGGAAGTAACGAGCGAAATGAACATATTTGCCTCTGGAAGGTTGACTTCACTTCAACTTCACGTTAAATTTGTAGCTCATCCGAGAGGGACTTTGTTTAAGCAAACTGACATGCATAGTGACTTTAAACACGGGAAAGTGTTTATAGCTCCTGACAGTCTGATGTCATGACATGGAAACCTTCTGGACGGACTATATATGAAGAACGATTGTGCCATTATGCTTTGTGCACTGTCTTAAGGTAGCGGTAACCATAGTAAATAGCCTCTGAAATACGTACTTGCTGTTCAATAAGAAACTATCTCCGATGTCTCTTTCTCATCAGCCGTACAACGAATCTTATTACGTCCGTGAAAAGTTTGTATCCTGGTGGAGCAAAATTTGACAAAGAGCGCCTCACGTATTGACTGTGGACTTTAAATGTTCGTTGTTGACGTATTTCGGAATGTGGAGCATAGCAATTTAAACTCGGGAAGCATAGATTCGAAGCGACTTCTTAGTTATACATCCCTGAGAGATAAATCTAACGACGTTACTTAACTTCAGATGAATGCCGGTACTGAAAATTCGTTTCCAATTAGGGACCCCTCAAGTCCACTTCCAGCTTTCTGGCATTTGGTTGAAAAGAACTAAGTTCGGCAAGAGCCCGCCTTGATCTCATGAGTAGGGTATGAAAAAAAGAAATCGCGCTGTGAGCGCTGGCAACGGAAAGGACTTGGTGCCGATTTTCGTTTCACATACATCTCGCTATAGAGGCAAAGTCCTTGCATAGAAACTCCAATCGGCTGTAAACATTTTACTGAGGCCTCGTCTGCCTTTGACCACACAACACGAGTGAGAAAACTTTAAGCTACCTCGTCATCTCTTGTACAGCGAGAAAGGTCAGTCTTTTCCATTATTGAAGCAAGCTCTAGTCAACACACCATCAGTC
This sequence comes from Schistocerca gregaria, assembly GCF_023897955.1. Lineage (NCBI taxonomy): Eukaryota > Metazoa > Arthropoda > Insecta > Orthoptera > Acrididae > Schistocerca > Schistocerca gregaria. Next base: position 347,751,684 of record NC_064922.1, on the reverse strand, counting down.
ACGCAATTAGATGATTGGGCTGCGTATCGATTTCAGACACAAAGGGAACAGTCACCTCGTCACAGTTTCCTTCTTTTTATGTAATTTGAAGGGGGGAGGGGGGAGGGGAGAAACGAATGGAAAGGGGAGTAACTAATAATATCAGCTGCATCGGGACATGGAGCGGAATCAGTGAAAATTTGTGCTCGACAGGGAGTCAAATCCAGCACCTCCTGCTTCCTAAGCATTTGCGTTAAACACTGCGCCACCCGCATAGAGTGTGTCCTCGTTCCCCGCCAATTCCCGCTGGAGGTTAAACCTAAATGTGTATCAGCACTAAAAGCCTCGAATTCATTGTCCATCGAGGAAAATCAATTATATGCATACGCAGTGTCTATTATTTCGGAGACATTCCAGGGAACAGACACCAAGCACGCAAAAATTCCTTCTTTTTTGTTTCCAGTTGAAGAAAAATTGCTCCTCTAGGTGCTTAGAAAGCATATTAAGCCGACATGGTGCTTCAAGGCTCATATTTACACATTTAATTTTTTTAAATAATCGGAGAACCATGTGTGGAAAGTACAGACTATAGTAGTAATGTTCTCTATTGCATCCGTTCTCGTGTGATGATATAAATTTAATTTTCAGGCATTCTTTTGAAATGGTATGTTATGGGTACTTACTACAGGGAATTCCAGAAGTGGACCATTTATGAGAGTGATTTCCGATTACTGATTACGTGATTCAGTCGCCGTGCGCATTTGACATTTGTTTATTTTTCCTCCACTTCGTCTTTTTCATTTTTGAACCTGAAAGCATATTTTTATGCTGTATCAACAGAAACGGAAAACCGAACAAAATGAATCACAAAATCGTAAGAGACTGTACAAACCAATATAATGCACAAGACACAAAAAAAGTACTGGCAATTAAAATTGCTACACCACGAATATGTCCCCCTGCGGGTTCGGGGGTTAGAATAGTCCCGCGGTATTCCGGCCTGTCGTAAGAGGCGACTAAAAGGAGTCTCAAACTTTTCGGCCTTATATGATGGTCCCCTGTTGGGTTTGACCTCCATCTCTCAAAATTTTCCGAAGAGCGAGCCGATTGGGGAAGGGCGCCTTACTTGGTGCATTGTGTCCATCTTGCGATCAGACCTTTCGCCAGCTTATACACCGTTGAACTGCACTCCTGACCGCTCTCCATCCCTTGGGCATGACTCTTTTTCTGCATGCAGATAACACCTTGCACTATGCAGTGCCTCTTTCTACACCGACAGCGACCATGGACCACATGTTACCTAACATCCAGCACGGTAGCCAGTCCGTTGTGGTGGGGCCGCCATGTACCCTGTTGGTTGTAGCCCCCTGACAACACAGGGATCGCTCTACTGATGCCTGCGCCGTTAACTCCCCACGTATGCCAAGGAGTAGATGCCTATCCTCTTGGGGTATCGGGACTCCAGGCAACGGCCATCCTGCCAGGTGGCTCTTGCCGTGGCTGGGTGGCGCCCGTGGGGAGGGCCCTTCGTCGGAGTAGGTGGCATCAGGGCGGATGACCCGCTATGAAACGTGGTACATCGTCTCTCGCTGGTGGCCAGCCACCAGCAGTCTCTAAGCGATCTCGCTGCACTTCCAGCCTCACATGTCGAGATTGCGGACGCCCATCACATCCCAATACTCCATGTTCCCCGCCTCCCATCTGTGTCAACTGCGGGGAGCACCATTCACCTTGCTCGCCAGACTGCCGAATTTTCCAGAAAGAGCGTAAAATCATGGAATACAAGACCCTGGACCGACTGACCTAAACTGAGGCCAAAAGGAAATACGACCGACTCCATCCTGTGAAAATGACATCTTCCTACACTGCTGCAACAACACCTGTGCTAGCCCCGTCTGTTTCTCAAATTGTGGCCGGATCGACGAGTAGTACAACTCCTCCTGCCCCCTCGCCAGTGGGGGGCTCTACCCACCGGGTTGCTCCTGCGCCACCTACCTCAGGAGCAACACCATCCCACCCATCGGGGACGTCCGTCCCCACTTCTAAGCCGAAGAAGTGTCCAACTTCTTCGGCTTCTCACGCTCGCAAGGGGTCCCTTGGGTCCCTCCCTTCACAGGTTTCCGCCAGCGAGAAGGCTGACAACCGACAGTGGCGTAAGTGCTCGCAATCAGCTGGTCGTAGGGCTTCACGATCATCCTCCGTCCCGGAGACTGAATCGTGAAGCCCTCCCAGTAGGTGCGACCCAAGGAACGGCGTGAGAAACCCAAGAAGAGCTCTCAGCCCAAGGAACTCGCGGTGGCAGCCATCCCACCGCAACCTTCCAGCTCTGCGCCTGAGGATGCCGTGGAGATTCTGGCGTCCGCTGAGGACCTCGATCTCGCTGGTCCATCAGACGCCATGGAACTCACAGATGCTAAATCGGAGGCAGCAGGTGACCCAGCGTCGTAATCTCCCTTCCCAGTCCCATCACGCCTTTCTCAGCCATGGACAACACCATCCTCCAGTGGAACTGCAGCAGTTTCTTCCACCATCTAGCTGAGCTCCGCCAACTTATCAGCCTTCACCCTTTCCTCTGCATTGCTCTGCAGGAAACTTGGTTTCCGGCAATGCGAACCCCCGCCCTCCGTGGCTACCGGGGTTATTATAAGAACCGGGCAGCTTATGAAAGGGTGTGTGGTGGCGTCTGCATATATGTCCTGAACTCTCTTCACAGCGAGTCTGTACCTCTCCAAACACCTTTAGAGGCTGTCGCTGTTCGGGTGTGGACGCCACAGGCTGTTACCGTCTGCTGTCTTTACCTTCCACTGGATGGTGATGTCGCACAGCATGTCCTGGCTGCTCTGATAGCCCAGTTGCCGCCACCTTTCTTGTTACTGGGCGACTTTAACGCCCATAACCATATGTGGGGTGGGTCAGTGGCAACAGGTCGAGGCGCCATCGTCGAGCATTTATTGGCGCAGCTCGATCTCTCGATATTAAATGATGGTGCCTTCACACACTTCAGTGTGGCACACGGCACATACTCCGCCATTGACCTTTACATCTGTAGCCCTAGCCTCTTACCGTCTGTCCAATGGAGAGTGCATGACGACATGTGTGGTAGTGACCACTTTCCGATCTTTCTGTCACTGCCACAGCGTCAATCTTCTGGGCGCCCTAGCAGATGGGCTCTGAAGAAGGCTGACTGGGTCTTGTTCTCCTCCACTGCCGCTATTGAGCCTCTCTCTAACGATGACATTGATGCAGTGGTTCAATCGGTCACCACCGGCATCGTTACTGCCGCCGAATCTGCCATTCCCCGTTCTTCTGGGTCCCCTCGGCGGCGGACTGTGCCTTGGTGGTCACCTGAGATCGCTGAAGCAATTAAAGCTCGCCGGCGGGCGCTCCAGCGTCACAAGCGACATCCCTCAATCGAAAACCTTATTGCCTTCAAACGGCTGCGTGCGCGAGCCTGCCGCATTATCCGCCAACGCATGCAGAAGTGCTGGGAGCGGTATGAGTGCACCATTGGCCTGCATGTCACTCCATCGCAGGTCTGGGTCAAGATTCGCCGCCTCTATGGCTATCGGACCCCTGTCAGCGTCCCTGCGAGCTCACTGAATGGAGCAGTTTGTACTGACTCCGACGTCATTGCAAACCGCTTGGCAGAGCACTTTGCTCTGAATTCCGCTTCTGCCAACTACCCCTTGGGCTTCCGCTCCATTAAAGAGCGGATAGAACGTCGGAATCTTTCTTTTCGCACCCACCATCCTGAATTGTACAATGTTCCATTCAGTGAGTGGGAATTCCGCAGTGCCCTCGCCGCTTGTCCTGATACCGCTCCTGGCCCAGATAGCATCCACTCTCAGATGCTGAAACACCTTTCAGTGGACTGCCAGCGACGCCTCCTCGAGCTTTACAACCGCATTTGGGTCTAGGGTGAGTTTCCGTCGCAATGGCGGGAAAGTCTTGTTGTCCCCATTCTGAAACCGGGGAAGAACCCTTTGGAGGTGGACAGCTACCGTCCCATTAGCCTCACCAAAGTTCTTTGCAAGTTGCTTGAACGGATGGTGAGCCGGCGCTTGAATTGGGTACTGGAGTCTCGAGGCCTTCTGGCTCCGTCTCAGGGTGGGTTCCGTAAAGGCCGCTCCGCCGCCGACAATCTGGTAAGCCTGGAGTCGGCCATCCGTACTGCCTTTGCCCGCCGTCAGCATCTGGTCGCTGTCTTTTTCACCATGCGGAAGGCGTATGATACGACATGGCGTCATCTCATCCTTTCTACGCTTCATGGATGGGGCCTTCGGGGCCCTCTGCCGATCCTTATCCGCAATTTTCTGTCGTATCGTACCTTCCGCGTGCACGTCACGGCCTCATATAATTCCTCCCAAGTCCAGGAGAACGGTGTGCCACAGGGTTCTGTTCTGTCTGTCTGTTTTAATAGCCATTAACGGGCTCGCTGCGGCTGTGGGAAATTTTGTCTCCGCTTCCCTGTATGCTGACGACTTCTGCCTTTACTACAGCTCTATTGGCATTGCAGTTGCTGAACGTCAGCTACATAGCGCAATCCGCAAGGCGCAGTCTTGGGCTGTAGCGTATGGTTTTCAGTTTTCGGCAGCCCAGACCTGCGTTATTCATTTCTGCCGGCGACGCACTGTTCACCCGGAGCCGCGGCTTTATCTTGACGGCGAGCTTCTTTCTGTGGTGGAATCACATAAGTTTTTGGGGGTTGTTTTTGATGCCCGGTTGACTTGGCTGCCTCATATTCGGCAGCTTAAACAGGCGTGTTGGCGGCATCTAAACGCTATGCGATGCCTGAGCCACACCGGGTGGGGCGCCGACCGATCTACTCTCCTACGGCTTTACCAGGCGTTGATCCAGTTCCGTCTGGACTATGGGAGTCTGGCTTATGGCTCAGCATCCCCATCTGCGTTGCGGCTGCTGGATCCCATCCTCCACAGCGGGATACGCCTTACCACTGGTGCCTTCCGGACCAGCCCTGTGGACAGCATACTTGTGGAGCCAGGTGTCCACTGCGGTTACGACGCCAACAATTACTGGCTGCTTATTCTGCCCATGTTTTTAGCAAGCCCGGGCATCCAAATTATCGTGTCCTGTTCCCGCAGTCAGTCGTCCGTCTGCCAGAACGTCGGCCCCGGTCGGGTTGTCCGATCGCCGTACGCGTCAAACAGCTTCTCTACGGGCTTGAGTGTTTCCCTGTACCACCTACTTTCCGGGCCCCTCTGCGTACACCCCCATGGTGTGTGCCTCGCCCTTGCCTTCGGCTCGACTTGGCACAGGGCCCGAAGGACTCAGTCCTTCCGGTGGCCTTCCGACGTCGCTTTTATTCCATCCTGGCCACGTATCAGGGCTCTGGCGTTGTCTATACCGACGATTCGATGGTTGCTGGTCGTGTCGGTTATGCACTAACTCTAGGGGACCATTCTGAACAACGTTCGTTGCCGGCTGGCTGCAGTGTTTACACTGCTGAGCTGGTCGCCATCTTTCGTGCCCTAGAGTATATACGCTCCTGCTCAGGTGAGTCCTTCGTTATCTGTAGCGATTCCCTGAGCGGTTTACGAGCTCTCGACCAGTGTTTCCCTCGTTCTCGTCTGGTGATGGCTATCCAGGAGTCCCTGCATACTCTTGCCCGTTCCGACAGATCTGTGGTCTTCGTTTGGACACCGGGCCATGTTGGGATACCCGGAAATGAAACTGTTGACCGCCTGGAGAAAGCGGCCACTAGTGCACCATCTCTGGAGATTGGCCTCCCGGGGACTAATTTGCGGGCACTATTACGCCGCAAAATTTTCGATTTATGGGACACTGATAGGCGCAAACTGCCCGTGCCAAACAAACTCCGCCGTATCAAGGAGACGACTACTGTGTGGCGGTCATCCATGCGAGCCAACCGCAGGGAATCAGTCGTCCTTTGTCGGCTCCGCATTGGCCACACCCGACTCACGCACAGTTATTTACTGTATCGTGAGGATCCCCCTCTTTGTCGTTGTGGGGCGTCTTTGACGGTGGTCCATATTCTGTTGGAGTGCGCCCTTTTAACTGTGTTCAGGCAGACTTTTGCGCTGCCTGATACGCTCTCTGCGCTTTTATCTGAAGACTCTTCCATAGCGGACATAGTTCTGCATTTTATTCGGGCAGGGGGATTTTATCGCTTAATGTAAGTGTTTGTTTTTGTGTTGATTCTGGCCTATGGCCTACGATTTGTCTGGTTTTTTTTTCATGTGTTTCTCGGTGGTTGGCTTTTTCCCTTTTGTTTGTATGGTCGGCCAACCACCGTCACACTCTGTGTGATTTTAGTTCGTCTTGTCTGGTCTTTGTCTACGTTTCTCTTGTTCTGTGTCGTCTGTCTTATCGTCTGTTGATCGTTTTTATCCTCTGTGGGTGTTTTTAGTATTTGGAAAAAGGGACCGATGACCGTAGCAGTCTGGTCCCTTTAACCCTCACAAACCAACCAACCCCGAATATGACGTGCTACGGACGCGAAATTTAACCGAGTGGAAGAAGATGCTGTAGTTTGCAAATGATTAGCTTTTCAGAGCATTCACACAAGGTGGGCGCCGGTGGCTGACGTGAGGGAAGCTTCCATTCGATTACTCATACACGAACAGCAGTTGACTGGCGTTGCCTGGTGAAAAGTTGTTGTGATACCTCGTGTAAGGAGGACAAATGCGTACCATCACGTTTCCGACTTTGATAAAGTTCGGAGTGTAGCATATCGAGTTGCAGTTTATCGTATCGCGATATTGCTGCTCGCGTTGGTCGAGATCCATTGACTGTTAGCAGAATATGGAATCGGTGGCTTCAGGAGAGTAATACGGAGTGCCGTGCTGGATCCCAACGTCCTCGTATCACTAGCAGTCGAGATGACAGACATCCGCATGGCTGTAACGGATGGTGCAGCCATGTCTCGATCCCTGAGTCAACAGATGAGGAGGTTTGCAAGACAACAGCCATCTGCACGAACAGTTCGAAGACATTTGCAGCAGCATGGACTATCAGCTCGGAGACCATGGCTGCGGTTACCCTTGACGCTGCATCACAGATACGAGCGCCTGCGATAGTGTACTCAACGACGAACCTGGGTGCACGAATGGCAAAACGTCATTTTTTCGGATGAATCCAGGTTCAGTTTACAGCATCATGATGGTCGCATCCGTGTTTGGTGACATCGCGGTGAACGCACATTGTAGGCGTGTATTTGTCATCGCCATACTGGCGTATCACCCGGCGTGATGCTATGGGGTGCCATTGGTTATACGTCTCGGTTACCTCTTGTTCGCATTGACGGCACTTTGAACAGTGGACGTTACATTTCAGAGGTGTTACGACCCATGGCTCTACCGTTCATTCGATCCCTGCGAAACCCTACATTTCAGCAGGGGAATGCACGACCGCATGTTGCAGGTCCTGTAAGGGCCTTTCTGGATACAAAAATGTTCGACTGCTGCCCTGGCAAGCACATTCTCTACATCTCCTACCAACTGAAAACGTCTGTTCAGTGGTGGCCGAGCAACTGGCTCGTCACAATGCGCCAGTCACTACTCTTGATGAACTGTGGTGTCGTGTTGAAGCTGCATGGGCAGCTGTATCTGTACACGCCATCCAAGCTCTGTTTGACTCAATGCCCAGGCGTATCAAGGCCGTTATTACGGCCAGAGATGGTTGTTCTAGGTACTGTTCTCAGTATCTATACACCAAAATTGTGTGAAAATGTAATCACATGTCAGTTCTAGTGTAATATATTTGTCCAATGAATACCAGTTTATACCGGCCGCGGTGGTCTCGCGGTTCTAGGCACGCAGTCCGGAACCGTGCGACTGCTACGGTCGCAGGTTCGAATCCTGCCTCGGGCATGGATGTGTGTGATGTTCTTAGGTTAGTTAGGTTTAAGTAGTTCTAAGTTCTAGGGGACTGATGACTACAGCAGTTGAGTCCCATAGTGCTCAGAGACATTTGAAGCAATACGAGTTTATCATCTGCATTTCTTCTTGATGTAGCAATTTTCATGGCCAGTAGTGGAGTAGACGTCTGAGCACAGCTTGAATAGAGAATCACATTTGCCTGAAAAAACTGTGACGTTCTCTGAATTAATGTAGCATCTGTAACTTATAAAAAGAAAAATCCCTACCTCGTTAAAAAATCTGCGTCGGATTTTTGCAGATGCAGCGCTCCTACGTGGTCTGGCGTTGCCATACTGAAGACGGTGCTCGATGTGTGGCCGAACTCTTCGAATTCGAAACTCGATTAAAGCACCCTGATACTCACTTATCGACGGGGGTCAATGAGATATATGGGCCCTGCAACGAACATGTGACGTCACAGTAGACGGCCCGAGGCCTACGAGAAAGACAGGCGACAGAGCGTACGTCGCGAAGGTAGTCGTGCACTCGGTGGCTCGCTCAAATCAGCAGTCAAACTACATTTCTACACCTGTTAACTCGTAACTAGGCGTGTCCTTGCAAACGAAAAGTCAATCTTCAACTGGAATCCGCTATTATGGTATCTTAGTGTTATTAGTCATATAATGATGGAAATTATATGGGCCTGCTTGTAATTTGTTACGGCTGTACTGGCATAGAATAAAATGAAATCATGCTAAAATGACTATTGTAAGAGGTCCATGACTAAGGAATTTATTGCTAGAGCACTCGAGCAGATGTTGTTTCGATGGATTGCTCACGCGTTGGCTGCGATATGTAATTTCTAAGAGAATCTCAAACCAGAGAGCAGTGTTGGCGGTAGTAGGAAGTGTGTGGCAGTAGGAGTATGTTGTAGCTAGCAGTCTGGTGTGTCGAGTTGGCTGGGTCGGTCGTGGGGAGCGATGGCGGTGCCTGAGCGATGTAGTATAAGGTAAAAGCAGCCTCGCGCATATGTACTATTGTTATATCGAGTCCCATGTAAATGTTTTTAAAAAAATTTCTTAATAATAATCTTTCTTATAAAAATTAACTTCTGACAATCATTCATCTCAATTTAAAGACTTTACTAATTTCTCCAATCCATGGTCATCCCGATTATTGTAAAGAAAAATCAGTTGTTTCTTTTTATACATGACAAATCTATCGGCCAGCATTGCACTGGGCTATGCCAGAAAAAATTCTTATAAGAGCAGATATATATGCATTATCCGGCGACCTTATTGAGGTAAGAATTTTCGATTTATTCTGTATGATCTTCCAGGGCCATGACGCAGCGCTGCTGACGTCCAAAATTTACCAGTTTAAATTCACTGTCAATTATTGAAAGATTATAAGTGAGCCACAATTTTATTGAGAGATTAGTCATATTTTTATTATGATAGGTTACGGAATTTATCTGTTGGTAGGTTATACTGAATGTGAATTAATGCTATAATTATTTATTTTCTTTTACTGTTGGGAGGTTACACTATCAGTTGCACCACTTCCAGTATGTAAGGAGTACTGTTAAGCAGAACAGACTAAATGCTATAAATAAGTCGCTATACCATTTATATCGAGTATTGATCTTAAATTAAATTTTTCTGTAGTACTGTTAATTAGTAAGACTTCATAATAGCAGATTCCATTGGATGATGCAGTTCTCGTTAGTACTTACACGCCCAGCTGCGAGTTAACTGGTGTAGAAACGCATTTTGTTTGCTGAGCTGAGCGAGCTAGAGGGTTCAGGACTACCTTCGTGACGTAAGCGCCATGGCCTGTCCTTCTCGTGGGCCTCGAGATGGCCAGTCCTCCACATTTCGCGAATGATTGGCTCCGTGAAGGGCCCACGAGGGCTCTCGAGAGCTTGCATGCATCATTTAAATTCGCAGTCAAGAATTGTTAACCTTGTCTCCGATAGTTACTCGTCAACCCCCCTCCCTCCCCCCACCCCCACCCCCAACCGCCAGAGGCGGCTGCAGGCACTCGTAAGACCTGAAGGGTCACGTGCTTTGACGTAGGAGCCACAGACTGTCTTTTTCGTGGGCCACGCGCATCGACGTACACTCCTGCTGGAAATGGAAAAAAGAACACATTGACACCGGTGTGTCAGACCCACCATACTTGCTCCGGACACTGCGAGAGGGCTGCACAAGCAATGATCACACGCACGGCACAGCGGACACACCAGAAACCGTGGTGTTGGCCGTCGAATGGCGCTAGCTGCGCAGCATTTGTGCACCGCCGCCGTCAGTTTCAGCCAGTTTGCCGTGGCATACGGAGCTCCATCGCAGTCTTTAACACTGGTAGCATGCCGCGACAGCGTGGACGTGAACCGTATGTGCAGTTGACGGACTTTGAGCGAGGGCGTATAGTGGGCATGTGGGAGGCCGGGTGGACGTACCGCCGAATTGCTCAACACGTGGGGCGTGAGGTCTCCACAGTACATCGATGTTGTCGCCAGTGGTCGGCGGAAGGTGCACGTGCCCGTCGACCTGGGACCGGACTGCGGCGACGCACGGATGCACGCCAAGACCGTAGGATCCTACGCAGTGCCGTAGGGGACCGCACGGCCACTTCCCACCAAATTAGGGACACTGTTGCTCCTGGGGTATCGTCGAGGACCATTTGCAACCGTCTCCATGAAGCTGGGCTACGGTCCCGCACACCGTTACGCCGTCTTCCGCTCACGCCCCAACATCGTGCAGCCCGCCTCCATTGGTGTCGTGACAGGCGTGAATGGAGGGACGAATGGAGACGTGTCGTCTTCAGCGATGAGAATCGCTTCTGCCTTGGTGCCAATGATGGTCGTATGCGTGTTTGGCGCCGTGCAGGTGAGCGCCACAATCAGGACTGCATACGACCGAGGCACACAGGGCCAACACCCGGCATCATGGTGTGGGGAGCGATCTCCTACACTGGCCGTACACCTCTGGTGATCGTCGAGGTGACACTGAATAGTGCACGGTACATCCAAACCGTCATCGAACCCATCGTTCTACCATTCCTAGACCGGCAAGGGAACTTGCTGTTCCAACAGGACAATGCACGTCCGCACGTATCGCGTGCCACCCAACGTGCTCTAGAAGGTGTAAGTCAACTACCCTGGCCAGCAAGATCTCCGGATCTGTCCCCCATTGAGCAAGTTTGGGACTGGATGAAGCGTCGTCTCACGCGGTTTGCACGTCCAGCACGAACGCTGGTCCAACTGAGGCGCCAGGTGGAAATGGCATGGCAAGCCGTTCCACAGGACTACATCCAGTGTCTCTACGATCGTCTCCATGGGAGAATAGCAGCCTGCATTGCTGCGAAAGGTGGATATACACTGTACTAGTGCCGACATTGTGCATGCTCTGTTGCCTGTGTCTATGTGCCTGTGGTTCTGTCAGTGTGATCATGTGATGTATCTGGCCCCAGGAATGTGTCAATAAAGTGTCCCCTTCCTGGGACAATGAATTCACGGTGTTCTTATTTCAATTTCCAGGAGCGTAGTTAGGTTAAAGGCCGTCATGTTACATGCTGCAGTTCGGTGCCCTCTGGCAGCAGAGGGCTGCAAATATCTAGGTATGATGAATAAAGATGTAGAATGCTAATAAAGTCGACATTATTTAAAAATCCTTAAGAGTTTTCACATAAAAAATACGGAGGGATTACTTTTCAGTAAGGCCTCGTAGGAAACGGAAGCCCAGTCGACGCAAGTTGTTCATGAAATATGCAAAGTGGAGAGAAGCCACATGCGTACAGAAAGACGCGACGCAGCAACCAGATATTTGGGACTGCCGCTTTTGGGACGCATTTGCTAGTAACAAGATTCTGCCCGTAACCATTACACCCACTGCTGTTAGCTAGAAGAAGCAAAAATATTTTCGTTTTCCTTTTATTTTCTTTTAGGGCAGTTTCACGGAATAAAAGCACTGCGGAGCACATTTCTTTGGAAATAAGTATTTTGTTTTGCCCAACGGCTCGCCATCTTCGTGCTGCACGCACAGCGCATAGCGCGTGGTGGAACGGCGGGTCCATGGCGAAGAGGGGGAGGATGACGAAGGGGGTGGGCGACAAAGTGGAGGAGGGGGAGAGAAAGTAGTAGAGCCAAGTCCGCAGTTGGGGGGTGGGGCAGGGAGGGTGGGGAGGGAGAGGGGAAAGGGGCGCCTTATCGCGCTGTCCCCGTAACATTTTTCATATCAATCCATTGTTCGCCCTTTTGTGAAGCGCGCCCCTCCGATGTAAGGGATGCTCGCTGGCCCCCTTCCAAAGGGTGATTTCTTTCAAAGTTAATGTAAATGAAGCTGCGCAAAATTGAAAGTCGTTCTCAGCGCCGCGTAGAGCCAGAGAGCGTAATGCACGAGCAAAGAGTCACGAAACTGCACTAGTCTTTCCATCCTCGTTGCTGACGATAAGACTCCAGCCCGTAACGGTGTATAATAGCAGCTGTCTTTGAGCAATACCGTGCCCTGCTCGGCGGTTTCACGCAGTTGAGAGATGTATGAGTTGGAAGGGTAAATGTGAACACACCGCGATTAATGGTTGTTTGAACGTAACTGCAGAGGCTACCCAAGTAGTGATCGCAATCGGAGTTCGGAGTTCACAAAAAAAGGGACCGCTGATACGTCATTGCTAACAGACATCTTTCGTTTCCGCTGTACTTTCGCGAGTACGGTGAGTCTTAAAAGTGTGGTGCTGCGGTCACTTCACAATCGTTGACTACTCCTTTCTTATTCAGGCATGCAAGAGTGTAAGGCTAGTCGTGACCTGTTGCTAGTACGGGAGATTAGTAGACGATCTTGTTGCTATAAAGAGGCACTGACAAGGCGAAATTACCAACTCCCCGGATCAGATGGCGTTTAATGAACGTTTTGTGAGACTGTGGTGGGTGTAAGATGAAAATTAAGGGATGGAAAGTACGCAGCTTCAATTGTGGTTCATTAGAGAAGGTGTGGTATCCGGAATAAGTCTCACGCTATTGTCCACACCTCAGAAGAAAGAGAGAAAAATTTCGTCAAACGTAGTTATAATGGTCGTATTCTTATTTATTCCACCTCTATTATGAGAAAATACACTGTATCGTCAAACGACAATGGGCACAAAGTAACGTCATTGTTATAACCTTGAGACGAAAAAGCGCGGCATTTATGTATTGATGTGCCCACCTCAATTTGCGTTTATGGGTTAACAGCGAGTTGTGTAACTTACCGTTCATTTCTGTAATTTAGTTTATGATTATCACAATTTAGAGAATGCACTTCATCCTCATGTTATGTCTGGTAGTGTCGTTGTTCATACCTTCGAGGGGTTACCAAGTTCAGCACTAAACCGCATTGTTAGACAAACACTGAATTAATTCTTAAAACAGTTCTGGATTAAGTATTGTCTTTATAAGTTTGTGTTCACTGCTAACCGATCAGTCATTACGAATGTGACTAATTACTTTTTGTTGTACGGTAATGTACAGTCATTTTTACTAGTATTGTGTCTGTGTGATAATGTGAAGTTGAACACTTGATTAGAGAACAGTTAAGCTCATATTAACTTCAAAAGTAATCTCGTAATTCTTGAAAAGTCACCAGCAACGCTAAAGTTAATCAGCAATGCAACATTAAACTGTGTACGGTAACACTTGGTGCGGAAGTACAGTATGCCCCGCTAAATTTAAGAAAACTGTCCTGTCATCAATGATACAAGCAATCTGACTACGAGACAAATATGAAATATAAATAACTATCAAAATGCCCTGTCTGAAAAGTATGTCACTGTTGAAATGTTGATTGTATCACAGGTGAATTATGAATGGCCTACCTGTTTGTGCAATGAATAAATGCTGTACTGCTGCTATCTTCAAACTGCTGTGGTTGCTGCTGCTATCTAGTCAAAAATTCAAACTACAGCAACGCGTTGTGCAATGTATGCATTAAACTATAGAGACATCCACAAAACTTCTATGCTAATAAATTTCGTTACTGTAATGATCATTGTCAATTATAGTTATGTTACTTGGAAACTCGGGAAAACAAAATTATATATGTGCAACTTGAAATAAAGAGACCAATGCTGAGTGACGGAAAAACAATAAAGTAACTGCATTAACAAAACTTTACGTCACAAAGATAAAATATTTCAACAGTTTAAATATTAAAAATTCACTTTGCATTAATAGTGGAGAAACCTGAACAATTTCTCTTTACTTTCATATAAACATATAAGCTATCCATCTTTGAAGAAAATTACTAAAGCATAAACTGTCACGTTATCATAAAAATCTCCAGTTCTTAAGCCCTGACCAAATTAATTACTGCTCTTGGATATTTCGACTAAAGCGCTATTACAGTACCTTTTGAAGTCTTCTGAATGAATTTACAAAACATCGCGCCACAAACGAGAATTAGCATTAAAAATTATTGCCGCCATGCAGTATGCCCTAAACACATCTCATTCCATCACAAGAATGGCTCTAAGCACTATGGGACTCAACTGCTGTGGTCGTCAGTCCCCTAGAACTTAGAACTACTTAAACCTAACTAACCTAAGGGCATGACACACATCCATGCCCGAGGCAGGATTCGAACTTGCGACCGTAGCAGTCGCACGGTTCCGGACTGCGCGCCTAGAACCGCGAGACCACCGCGGCCGGCCCATCACAATATATAACTCGGCACCTCCTCTCTCTCTCTCTCCCTCTCTCTCTCTCCCTCTCTCTCTCTCCCTCTCTCTCTCTCTCCCTCCCTCTCTCTCTCTCTCCCTCCCTCCCTCCCTCCCTCCCTCCAAGACTGCACTCCATTCACAAGCAAAGATAAGATTTTACTAACAGTCTCTCGCAGCGCAACCTGTTTGACAGAGATGTTGCCCGCTATTACTGAGATACTATGGAAGCTTTACTTTACCGCGTAACATCGAAAGTATTACCAAAATTACAATTTTCTGTATAAAGCAAAACCGTTACAATTACAGTGGTGTAGGACTTGCTTCTAAACAGTTTTTGATGCTGTTGAGTAACGGCCATACAATAATTATTAAATGAACACACCGCCATTTGACTCTATTGTGCTTTATTTAATTATGACCCACGTTTTGGCCTTTTATACCATTTTCAAATGACTAATTTTATGTCATTTAACACATATTGCAAGACATCAAGCTCAAAATTGGCAATAAATTTAAAAAAATATTATTGATCTTTTTACAAGATGATGATTTTACATCTGGCATTTTGTGGGGAGCGAATATTTCTTTTAATTTACGGCCAATTTTGATCTTGATGACCTGCAATGTGTGTTAATGACATAAAGTCAGTCCTTGAAGATGGCATAAAAGGCCGAAACATGAGTCGTAATTAAATTCATTTTAAAATAACATGCATCTGTCTGTCGGATATATTGTGACATACCAGTTCACGCTTGAGTATGTTTTTAAAGCCGAAATCATGGTTGTGTGAAATAAATGAATAGTAAATTACAGTTTAATAGCGTAAATTCCTTTCGGAACGTTTGCCTGTGTGGCACGAATGCCGCGAGTCCCCGGTTATACCTGCGAATTCGTATACACGCTCACCTTTCTGAGCGGGTTAAGTCCACTTGTACCGAACAACAGACGCAGGTGACGAGTGGGCTGCGACGGAGATGGCAGAGTCTACGGGCACACGGAGACGGTGAGATCTTAGATGACGTCACAGGAATCGCTGGCGAGTTTAGAGCGAGTATATGGAACTTATTTCCTACGTTTGTAGCCTTACCTGCAAGTTGGACTGTTGCATTTGATCGCGAACGGCGCCTGTGCAATGTCCTCAATACGTTGCAAGTGTCAGTCGTGCAGAGATCAGTTTTGCTATGGGTGTAGCTCAGTGTATTGTAACGTAGGCAAATTGTTGGAGTTCGTATCATCAGTGCTTCTGTAATCAAATAGACGTATACCGCACACAGGGGAAGTGGAGAAACATCATCCGCTAAGTTGCTTTTCAGCACGGCCTCTTCATCAGACACAGGAGGTTTGTTCTTGAATTCTTTCCGATTTACGCATCAGCATCTCTCTTGCACGCTTCCTGTGTCGTTGCGTCTGTCTCCAGTCGTCAGTCGGCAGAAATGTGCAGTAATCGGCGGCCTTCAGTCAAATAATATATTTGCTTCAGCCCTTTGAAATCGTACAGTACCGTAGCGAAGTATTATTAGTGAAAATTAGCGAGGTGTGTAGGTGGCGTCTGTGGAAATGGTGCGCTGTGTTCCCACATTAAGCTTGTTAGCGACGGTTACGAATCCCATGGTAGGGAGGGCAATTGAAGGGCTTGTTTCAATACTGGTACAACTTCATTACCTCCACTTTTCTGTCTGTAATGCTTCTGAAATTAATGATCCAAACAAACAGAAAGAAAGGTTCATCTCTAGCTAGAAGCCATATGCTTGAATCTTGCTGGTATCTCAACTGCAGATTTTTCAGCGCTCATTTAACTGTAGTACTCTCTATCTCAAAATGAATAAACATTATTGAAATAAGCCCTTCAATTATCGGCGAAAGAATTGGTTTTCGGTTTCACCAGTTCTTTTCGTCTTCATTTTAATCTGACTCTTAAAACCGCTCTAAATAACAGGTTTCTGAAAAAACTGATTTTCATTTTTTTATTGCTATTGGAAATGACGTCCCATGCTTCTTTACAGAGATTAGGGGAACGATGTGGGAGACCAGCACCGACGTACTAGGCAAGGTGCTAATGGAGGTTGTTTGCCGTTTCCTTCGTCCGACCGTAATGGGGATGAATGATGATGATGAAAACGACACAACAACACCAAGTCCTCTCGGGGCAGGTGATAATCTCTGAGCCCTGCCGGGAATCGAACCCGGACCCCGTGCTAGGGAATCGAGAACGCTACCACGAGAACACGAGCTGCGGACTGTATTGCTATTACGTCCAGTAACAAATGTAGACATCGAACACAATCTAAATAATTCTAATAAAGGTGAAAGAACAGGAGCTCACAATCGAAATGGGGTTGAGGCTGTAGCAGAAATCTGTCTCATTGTCTCCAACAATTATTGTGAAAAAGATGTTGGCGGCGGTGGGGGGTGGCCGATGAGTGGTGGGGAGGGTGGAGGTGGGAAGGGGGGAGGGGGGGCCGACAGCAGGAGTGACAGGTCAGAACTTGTTGACTTCCCTACGTCGTCATTTTTGGATGGTATCGATTTTTGACCGTGAACAATAAAATTAAGAGCTTAGTTATTATTCCAAGTTTATAGCAAGTCAATAAAATAATAGCTGCATCAGTTAAATTTACCTACTCTTCTAAGGAAGAATGTGGATGTTTTCTCCTAATTATGACGTCACAGGTTTGTTATGCTTCCTCGCGATCTGAATCTTTAAAGGCAAATGGAGCGTTTTACTACATTCTTATCGCACTTCGTAAAATACTTCCACACTAAGGCAGTTACAATCTTGAACTGTAACTGACGTCTGAGGACAACAGCGAGAAATGCGCTATTTATAGACCAGGTCGAAATTAGTCTTACACACTGCAGGTGCAGGCATTCCGTCTAACGGGCCACGCCGCACGGCAACGGGTGTATTATTGTCTTTGTAATGTTGTACGGATTCCTATGTCACGTATTCCCCGCTATTTTATAACATTAGTCGTTGTTATTAAAATCAGACCACTCAGAAGACTAACTAAAAAAGTTAATAGTGGTTCATTTTCATTTGCAATTCTTATCTAAGTCATATACGTAAAATCTTCGTTTACAGGTTTCAGGGTGTTGCAGAGGGACTGTGTCTACTGCAGTATTTTTACCGGTCTCTCCATGTCCTTATTTGGTGTGCCTGAAATACCGACGTGGTATTGGTTCTAGTGTGTGTGTGTGTGTGTGTGTGTGTGTGTGAGAGAGAGAGAGAGAGAGAGAGAGAGGGGGGGGGGGTTTGTAGTTCATGTATATATGTTATATTTAATTTCTTCAAAACGGCTGTGACTGAGCGGTTCTCGGCAATTCAGTCCAGAACCGTGCTGCTGCTACGGTAGCAGGTTCGAATCCTGCCTCGGGCATGGATGAGTGTGATGTCCTTAGGTTAGTTAGGTTTAAGCATTTCTAAGACTAGGGGACTGATGTCCTCAGATGTTAAGTTCCATAGTGCTTATAACCAACTGAACCGAGACGAACGTGTCCGACCGCCAGAAGTCGAATAATCTCATCATCCTCACTCATTTGTCGGTAACCCTCGTTGTGAAATCGTGGCTGCCGGATGAAATTAGAAGACATGCGCTTCATATTCGGGAAAACATTCAGCGAATGTTTCATTGATACAAAGTCGCTCGCTGTACCTAATGCGTGTGACTCGGACTAAACTCGGGAAGTTCGAAATGGAAACCTTCACACCATTGAATGCAACCTGCCTCCTTTCAGTTAAAAAGAAAGAAAAAAAATTTAAACTAATACTCCTTAAGCAGGCTCATTTGTAGTGAGCAGTGTGGTCGATGCAATGAAACCATCAATCAAGGAAATAGCCACTGAAATCCATCGCCGTCATAAATGCGTAGCTATAAATGGCAGCGACATGCAAAATTAATTCGTGCACCTGGTGCTGATGTATCAAGCCGTAAAAAGTTCTCCGATTTATTTTAATCGCGCTCGTCGTGTGCGATCGACGCATGAGTCACCATTGTCCTCAGTTGTCACTCCGCGCTACATGGGGAAAAAATCATAAAACCTCAACTATACTAGGTTAAAGGAGAGTTTTTCAGCGCCTGTAAGCGTTGGTATGGGGGGGGGGGGGGGTCTGGGGGGTTGGAGGGGAGACGGAAGCGTTAAAATAGACTTGTTGCTTCCATGGCGATAGGTAATGTGAAATTATTTTGTTTTGGGGCCCGAGGGCTTTGCGCACTAATTCTCCATTCAACTGTGGTTACTGCTTACTTCATTTGCAGTCGATTTCGAACCTTATTATGATTTTTTCTTCAAACACTTACCGAACCTTCAGACAGTTACCGAAGAGAAATATAGCACGCAAGTTTGTCTTTTTGCAGTACCTCAGTATGCTCTCATGTGTAAATGTAAGTCTATATCTCTCTTGAGCTGCACTGTGCTGTAGTGACGGGAATTTTCTCTGTCACACCATTAATTTTTTATATAAATGTAAACAAATTCAATGTATTTTACAAATAAATTTAACGGGTAGGAAGCTGGTAAGTGATAAAAGTGTCAGGAACAATTACTGGCCAGGATATTGGAACAAAGTTTTATTAGGTAAGCCTTCTGCCGAGTTAACAAATAAACTCCCTTAAAAGGCATTATATCCACATACAGTCACAGAAGAACATTTATTTCGTTAGACTGAAACATTATCTCCTAGATTAACAAACAATAAAAGACGTTTACTAATCGGTTTAACTCAACAACTACAAAAAATTAACGAGATTCTTCCGTTCACTGGCGTTTACATAACTAGTCCCCTGGACCCTTGGCATAACAATGACTGTTAGTACGATAAGAGATAAGGCAGAACTGTAACAGAGAGAAAAAAAAACTATATAAATGATCATTGAGAACCCTATAACGCTAGTTAAAACATGTGATAAAGTCTGGTTACCAAAGCAAGGGAGATGCCAATTATATTGTATACCTTGAAACATTTAAAGACTGCAGAAAATGTACAAAGAATCGTTATGAATAGGCGCTGTAGGAAGAATGTTCTACGTAGGCACTATCGAAAATATCGAGTAGCTTGAAAATAAATTCGTTATAAGAGATCCGCAGCTCAGGCAATAATTCAAATGATTTAATGCAGTTTTCAAATAAGAGAGAGACATAACGAAAATGTTATCACTCATAACAGGTGAATCTGATGAACATACACACGAAATATTAACCTCGGACAGCAGCAGTAAGTGCATGTTGAGTTCTAATTTTCCATTGAGATCCTCACAGACAGATTTAGCGTAAAGTTGTTACCAAATAATTTCTTCCTCTGTCATCGTCGTGGAATAATCGTTTCATAGTCCACGATGTCATGTCCCCAGAATTGATCATCTCAGCCTAACTTCCTTCTTAAGGCGTCTCTCGAAATTAACAGCCTTGCTCGAACTCTAAGAACCTCACCACAAGTAAAAGTCGCCGAGCAGACTTAACCTACTCAGCTGCAGCATGGACTCATGTGGCAACGTTGAGCCTGTAGCCCAGGGGCAGTCAAAATTTCGACTCGCGGGCCATGCTATTGTCCTAGTGCCAAAACGTTCAGTCTCGCTTCTCGTTCTCTCCACCGTCACGCTTCCCTGTCTGAGCGTGAGGAAGGGGAAAGCTGCGAACACGGCGCTTTTAAATGACAGACGTCTCGCACGGCGCATAACACGGTTTTCCATTTCACATTTCTCAACATCACAGATAACAAAAAAAACACATTTTCTGTGTTATTTAATTATTTTTGGCGAAGACATAATATAATTTGTATCTTGTACAAACTGACGGAATACAGACAGACGCAGACGGTTTCAAAGCGTTTCACACTCAAGGTGGCACATAATCGCGACTTATTTAGTTTCGTAATCGACAATAGAACTTTCACACAAACACGTCGATCGAAAAATTGCAGCAATTTTGCAACCTCATTATGGAAACTTGGAAACTATATGAGGAAGCAATGTAGATGTTCCGGACAGTTTTAATGTAAAAATATTTCTCATTAAAACTGAAATTAGCTTGCACAGAGGCCCTTTCAACTGAAAACGCAAACGCTCTCGAAATCTGATGTAACACTGATAGTGCCCTCAAGAGCCAAAGGGAGTGGTACACCTGCTTAATATCGTGTAGGGCCCCCAGCGACCACGCAGAAGTGCCGAAACACGACGTGGCATGAACTCGACTAAGTCTGAAGTAGTGCTGGAGGAATCTGACACCGTGAATTCAGCAGAGCTGTCCATAAATCCGTAAGAGTACGAGAGGGTCGAGATCGCTTCAGAACAGCACGGTGTAAATATGCTCAATAATGTTCCAGTCTGGAGAGTTTGGTGGGCAGCGGAAGTGTCTTGACTCAGAAGAGCGTTCCTGGAGCCACTCTGTAGCAATTCTGGAGGTGTGACGTGTCGCATTGTCATGCTGGAATTGCCCAAATCCATTGGTATGCACAATGGACGTGACCGGATGCAGGTGGTCACACAGGATGCTTACCTACGTGTCACCTGTCACAGTCGTTTCTAGACGTATCAGGGGTCCCATACAACTCCAACTGCACACGCCCCACGCCATTTCAGAGCCTCCATCAGCTTAATAAGTCCCCTGCTGACATGCACGGTCCATGGCTTCATGACATTTTCTGCATACCAGTACACATCCATCCGATCGATGCAATTTGAAAAGAAACTCGCCCGACCTGGCAACATGTTTCCTGTTATCACCAATCCAATGTCGGTGTTGACGGGCCCAGGTGAAGCGTAAAGCTTTGTTTCGTGCAGTCATGAAGTGTACGCGAGTGGTCCTTCGGCTCAGAAAGCCAATGTCAATCATGTTTCGTTTAATGGTTCTCACGCTGACACTTGTTGACGGCTCAGTATTGATATCTGTATCAATTTGCGTAAGGGTTGCACTTCTGTCACGTTGAACAATTCTCTTCAGTCGTCGCTGGTCCCGCTCTTGCAAGATCTTCTTCTGGCCGCAGCGATGTTGGAGATTTGATGTTTTACCTGATTTATGATATTCACGGTACACTCATGAAGTGATCGTACGGATAAATCCTCACTTCATGACTGCCTCGGAGATAATGTGTCCCATAGCTCGTGCGTCGACTGTAACACCACGTTCAAACTCACACAAATCTTGATAAACTGCCATTGCATCAGCAGTAACCGATATAACAACTGCGCCAGATACTTGTTGTCTTACATAGGCGTTGCCGACCGCAACGTCGTATTCTACCTGATTACATGTTCCTGTATTTGAATACGCATGCCTATACCAGTTTTGTTAGCGCTTCAGTGTGTGAAGTCTCCATTATTCTTCGTTCAGTTTCAGTGCAGACTGTTCCAGCTGACAATGGAATAATGTATGTGACATCAGAAATTTTACTATCGGTACCACCTCTATCTGGATGTGGTCTATGATTGCAAATTTAGTACCAAGTGTAACTTGAGGTACAGAACAATGAATTCTCTCTGTCGATCATTGCAAATTTCTGCACTTTCATTCGCAACTAAACCTTTAAGTTCTTTCTGCGCAGTATTGCAATGTCGCTTTATATCAAATATGCAGTACCCTTCGCTTATGTGAATTCAGAATTCTCAGCTCCCTCTTCTGTCATTCCCATTCATTTTAAAGGATTGCCACTACAGATCAGAAGACTGACTCTTTTTGTGCAAACAGGCACTAGACTAGCAGACGTCCTTCATACTGTCGGCCAGTGTGGCAGAGTGGTTCTAGGTGCTTCAGTCTGGAACCGCGCGACCGCTACGGTCGCAGGTTTGAATCCTGCCTCGGGCATGGATGTGTGTGATGTCCTTAGGTTAGTTAGGTTTAGGTAGTTCTAAGTCTAGGGGACTGATGACCTTGAACAATTTTGAACCTTCATACGACGAGCAAATAGCGAAGGGTAGACAGCGCTGACTCCCTAACTCTGCCGAACTTCCAGTTGCTCCGACTGAAAAATGCCGCACCGCAGTGTGAAATGAAACGTCGCTTGCACGGGTACTTCGGAAAAGTATTGAGCAAAGCAGATTGACGGGCCGAGCCTCGGCTCGCTCACGCTGCAAGCGTGAAGTTTGGCACGCTAGCCTCTCACCGGATCAAATGGCTCTCAGCACTATGGGACTTAACTCCTTAGGTCATCAGTCCCCTAGAACTTAGAACTACTTAAACCTAACTAACCTAAGGACATCACACGCATCCGTGCCCGAGACTGGATTCGAACCTGCAACCGTAGCGGCCTCGCAGTCCCAAACTGTAGCGCCTAGAACGGCTCGGCCAGACAGGCTGGCCCTCTCACGGGTGGAAATGTGCCAACTAACACCAGCACACGACTGTCTCAGTGAGTCCGACCGACCCGCTAAAGGGGAGGTTTACTAGCTTTGGCCCGAAAAAATCGTGTTCTTTAAGAATATTTTCCTCGGTGTGCTATAGATATCAATGTCAAATTTGGTCAAAATGTTTATTGATATTTCCTCTATAAACTACACTTCTTTAGGCCGGAAATGTCTAAGAGCAAAGCGGAAGTGCCGTCGGAACGAAACAAAATTTTGATGTAGACCTACACGCGCAGTATCTCACAGGTCAGCCGGCTCGTCTAAAATCAAAATTGAGTTGACGTTAGCGAAATATATAAGATTCTTTAGGAGTCGTACTTCGCTTAAGTTATTTGGAACATAGGAAACAAAATGGCGGAAATTTGAAAAAAACAGTAGTTTTTCATCAATTTTTCGACTTCTTCAGCCAAGTAAAAATATTTGTAGTTGATAGAGAGGAATAAAATTCGTACAACTCCTAAAAAATTTAGTTAAGCTTCGTCGGAAACACAGAATCATGCCAATCGGTTCAGTAGATTTGAAGTTATCATACCGCGCGATAAAAAAGATTATTTTCGAGAAAAACGCGTTTGAAGGTTTGACTACATATAAATGCAATATTATGCAACTTACGTTCAATCTGTTATTCCGGGTCCATAAACTAGTCCTTCCTTTTCCTCCTAGAGGGCGTTCTGCTCGATCTGGACCAGACTGCTCTGCTCTAGAGCCGCTCGTACGGCCGGTGACAAGCGGTTTTCGGCTGCTTGCATCCGGTGGTCGTCTGAATGCTTGGCGAACTGTGTCGACTAGAGTACCAGGGTGACGTCCATCGTTGTCATGGTCTTCAGAATTGCTGAATACCCTTCGTTGAAGCTCCTGACTGCCAGTAAAGTCGCAATGTCCACAGTCTTCGCACCAGAATGCAAATGTTTGGGGGCTAACTTCCTAACACACGCGTTCAAACTTTCATTTGAGTTTTCTGTGTTTCCTCCCAAGCACCGATACAATAACTCGTCCTCCGAAACAAAACAAAAAAACAAGTGCGTGAAAAAGACCGATTTCAGGCAGATGGGTTTTTTGTTTAACCGCGAACAACTAGCATTTCCGTTCCGTGGTCGGAAAAACCGTTTCAGGGGAAGATTCTAAACACTTTCATGGACCAAAAAATGCAATTTAAAAAATCGATTTTTTGAATCAAGAGATAGTAAACCTCTCCTTAACTCGGTAAAGCGCTGTCTGGTCGCAGTGGGTGCAGAAGGTAAACACTATTCCACGAGTTATACGAGGATGGTATAAGAGACTCTATCGATCCCACACCTTACACGAGTCCGTGTTGTGATGTTCTGTGTATCTTCCACTGTACGTATTTAATATGTAAAAGGGAATACTTTGGTCAAATAATAAAGAGATAATCTGTGCAAATTTTTATGAAGAGGGAAGTGGCAAATAATAAACACAGTTGAAGCTTGGACGTTGATATGTTTTGAACACAGATGGAAGAAAAGCGCCGTTTTAAGAGTGAAAAATAGTAATAATTATGAGGAAAAGACACAGTTTTCTTTGCAGTGATAGATGGAAGGTTTCACTTGGAGAAGAGTGTGAAGACAGTAGAAGCAGAGCGGGCAGAGACGGACGAAACGAATATGTAGCGATCTACGTATAATAGCAGCACTGATGCAGTGAAATACTAAAATATAAGAGGAGACCATTATGTTTACGATGTTATCAACAGAGAGGAGAAGAGAAGACAGATTATAAAAAAAGGTGCAAGAGACAAGACACGTGGGCCAAAGAGGAAGAAGACTATGAAGGATCAAGGTATCTAAACCACGGGAAGAGGCCAGTCGAAATCGCACAACGCCGAAATATGCTGTACCACTAGAGATGCTGTCAGAAATAGGTAAAGGCATCATTTCAACCAAGAAAAGAGGAGGTTGGCCGTGAACTACAGCGGAGGTTAAAAAAGTCGTATAGATCATTCGTGTTTGAGATGTGGACTGTGAAATGAGGAACTCTTTGTTTGAAGCTTTTACTGTGAGTACCAAAGCACACGTTAAATTTGAGAGTAAGTATGAATAAATAGATGTCGTGTGTGTGTGTGTGTGTTTGAGGTTTACGGGCGCTAAACAGCGTGGTCATCAGCGCCCAAGCGCATAGAAACAGGAACACAGGCGGTGAAGGGACGAAGACGGACGCCGAACAAGGAGAACGGCTAAAAGACACAGGCCTGACGCAGTTCCAAATGCGCACGATGTCACTGATATACATCGTTACACGGGAATACATTGTTGTGCTTGAAGCAGTGTCTGTATATGACCTTAGCACACTTATTTCAATTTATAAAGTTTTAAAAGGTTTTATTGGTGAAGTTTACTCCGCAAGACAGCACCAGGATGACAGTGGAAGTCAGTAGCATTTCTTTAACAACTTTTTTTTAATTTTCGAGACGACTCAGTACCATCTTAGCAGCTTTTGCAGCGCAGAATATCTGACAGATTACAGCTCCTATGATGGTCAATTGCTGCAGAAGGGACATGTCAGATGAGATGTTGTACTCCTCCGTTGACAGCTGTTATTTCCGACTTGTCAGTGACTATTTACTTCGGACCCAAACATTACGTAGCCGACTGCACATAAATTCGGTTGACAGCAAAGAACTAAAGCTTTCATTTCAGAGTAATAACAACAGACCCAAATATATTCCAGTTTAGACTCATAGGCAGAACTTCTTGAGAGTGAAATGTTTCTCCACACTATTTAGTTCGAGCTGTGAAGTCCTACTTACAGAGCAGAAAAGCGTTAAATGTAATATTATTATTTACTTCAGACTGAATTAGTAGCTTCTCGATGTAATTTTGTTTTATAAGAATTTTTTCATTGTATCTTTTAGGTAAAATTATATTAACGGAGCTGAACTTGACCGACACGATTTCATACACTGCAGCCATAATCTTTTACATACATCGCTAGAGACATTTTCTGTGGGGTTTTCACTTTTTCGTGGACACAACTCAGTAAATGCGACATATTAATAACAATTCAAATATATATACTTCTACACAAGAAAATCCATTACAGCTGCATTTTTTCACAACTATTCGCTCAAAACAGAAGAGTAACCTATCTGTCCAAATGGTTATATAAATAAAACTTTGATTTTATGGTTACACTTCTTTCGCGTGTTTTATGTATATGTTGCCAAGTACCGAATTATATTGGCGAAAGAAGTGGCGGTTTTGGTGGTAACAGTTCATGTGTGTTAGTGGAGAGTCTGTGTCCAACGGCAGTCGTGCACTTCAATAGTAGGGCCTACTACTGCAGAATTGCAGAGATATTCCAGCAGATTGTCAGGCATATTAACATTTAATAAGTTAAGACCGTTTTGTAATGTACCTATGATATAGGATGTACCTTTCATATAGGAGAAACTACAGCGCCACTGATAATACAGGTTGTAATGGGTGTAAGTGCAGATATTTCTACTGATGACTGAGGACAGCACAAGAACAACATTACAATTCGTATTTACGCCATTTTCAAACTAATAATTAAAGCTAATACAAGTCGTATGTTTTTAGGTTCCGTAGTACCTCCAAGCAATAGCGAGTTATCAGTACTTATTTCCCGCTGGACAACAAGTCAGGTGTTTAAGTGTGCAGGTATGGATGGAAAAGGAACCGTCTATAGTGCGTAGCATCCTTCATTTTGCGGCCTAAGAAAGGCCATGCAGAAAACATCAGGTCGTAAAGTTTCTGACGTGTTAGCGTAAAGACTGTTTGACACAGTAAAAAACCAGCCATCACACTGATGTGTGTATATAGTGTGGTGCCAAATATACAAATATCTGCACTTATACCCTGTATATAATCTTAAATCTACAACTCCTGTAGATAAGCTAACACTGTTGAGTTGATTGCCCAGGGGTCCAGGTTTATGAATCCACATCTTGTTTCAGCTGTTTAGTTTACAATTAACAAACAAAAACTTTGTGCCGTGTATGCTTATTTTACTTCCATTCATAAACAACAGACTATCTTCCGACACCTGAGGCTGCTTCGTTTATTTTGTTTGTTTCTGACATCAGTCACACACAGCCAGATAATCTGTAAATACTTTTAAATTACGCTGATAGCAATTATTCACATAATTAAGTGCGTCTAATTGACATTCACTCATATATTCAGGGTTCTGTTCCCATGAAAATCGCGTCTGTAATACATTGATTGAACCATGTTGACAGCGAGCTGTAAGCGTTAAAACACACAAAAACGAAAACAACTACAAAAATTCCAAAATCAAACAGAATGTTCTGATGTATATCAACCTATTCCGCCTAGTCAGACGGTTACAAAACTGCATATTGCGTTGGCAAAGTATTACGAGAGCTGCCGATGTTTTAATTATTAAGTCATGATAGAAACAACCTTTTAAGTAAAACTAGTTATCAGAAGTAAGATATTTGACCCGTTGCAGGACTGGTTCATGAATAATATCCCCCACAAAACCTATTATGCTATTGTGAATAAGAGTCGATTCTTACTTTCATTACTTGTTAGTAAAGTTACGGATTATTTCTAAAATGGAAACCAGACACGAAATCTGGAAGGAACCAAAGAAAGCTAACAAAGTAGCTACAAGCAAAAAGGCCAGTACTGAAAACAACGGATAGTTTCAAGTAATTGTATGTATGGCTAAAAGTGTGTATTAAGATACATCAGAACAGACTTTTCAAAAAATGGTTCAAATGACTCAGAGCACTATAGATCTTAACATCTGAGGTCATCAGTCCCCTAGAACGTAGAACTACTTAAACCTAACTAACCTAGGGATATCACACACATCCATGCCAGAGGCAGGAATTGAACCTGCGACCGTAGCAGTCGCGCGGTTCCGGACTGAAGCGCCTAGAACCGCTCGGACACAGTGGCCGGCCCTACTGTTACTACATAAAATTTTAGGCTATATTTTTTTGCACTAAACTGAACGTGCTACATAACTGACGTAACCCAGTGAAAATATCCCGAAAATATTCCAATTTGTAAACAAAATTTAGGCCCAACAGTGAATATTAAGGCGATCTGGTTTCGATTTTCTTGGTATATTCAGAAGCTGGATGTGCCATCACGGTGCAACGAAAACTTTAACATGTATGTAACTAAACACGACATTATAATCACACCTTATAATTTCCTGACAACATCTGTGGCTTCCTGAGCTCCGTTATATGGAAGAACAGTGCTAAGAATGTGTAACAGTTCACTTTGTATAGTTCAGTTGCCTTGTATAGTATTCACAAATGACCCTAAATTTCCAAAATCGCTCTGAACGTACTCACTACCAGTGTGAGGACTCGAAGTTCAGAGAAGCTCTGACTTACCTTATACTTGCTGTATAATGCAATCAAAAAATGGAAAAATATTTCTGCTGATGGCAGCTTGTCTCAATAACGATTCTCCTGAAGGCAAAACGCATTTTGTAGCCCATGCCCATATCAGCTAAGGATTTCAATAAGAATAGCAGAGCCTACGGGAACATTCTAGAAATATTTTACAAATTTAATGAAGTACTGTCGTATGGAAAGTAAAACAAGAAGAATATCAACTTCGTGTTATAATTCAGTAATAAGTTACATTCGAGTTCCAATGGATCACGTGGAATAATATACCTCATAGAATCCGAACAACAGGAAAACACATGCAGTGCAAAATTCCCGTAGTAGTTTTAGATGGCCGAGTCATACACTACTGGCCATTAAATTGCTACACCACGAAGATGACGTGCTACAGACGCGAAATTTAGCTGACAGGACGAAGTTGCTGTGATATGCAAATGATTAGCTTATCAGAGCATTCACACAAGGTTGGCGCCCGTGGCAACACCTACAAAGTGCTGATATGAGAAAAGTTTCCAACCGATTTCTCATGCACAAACGGCAGTTGGCCGGCGTTGCCTGGTGAAACTTCGTTGTGATGCCTCCTGTAAGGAGGAGAAATGCGTTCCATCACGTTTCCGACTTTGATAAAAGTCGGATCATAGCCTATCGCGATTGCGGTTTATCGTATCGCGACATTGCTGCTCGCGTTGGTCGAGAGCCAATGACTGTTGGCAGAATATGGAATCGGTGGGTTCAGGAGGGTAATACGGAACGCCGTGCTGGATCCTAACGGGCTCGTATCAGTAGCAGTCGAGATGACAGGCATCTTATCCGCATCGCAGTTACGGATCGTACAGCCAGGTCTCGATGCCTGAGTCAACAGATGAGGACGTTTGCGAGACAACAACCATCTGCACGAACAGTTCGACGACGCTTGCAGCAGCATGGACTACCAGCTCGGAGACCATGGCTTCGGTTACCCTTGACGCTGCATCCCAGACAGGAGCGCCTGCGATGGTGTACTCAACGACGAACCTGGGTGCTCGAATGGCAAAACGTCATTTTTTCGGATGAATCCAGCTTCTGTTTACAGCACCGTGATGGTCGCATCCGTGTTTGGCGACATCGCGGTAAAGGCACATTGGAAGCGTGTATTCGTCATCGCCATACTGGCGTATCACCCGGCGTGATGCTATGGGGTGCCATTGGTTACACGTCTCGGTTACCTCTTGTTCGCATTGACGGCACTTTGAACAGTGGACGTTACATTTCAGATGTGTTACGACCCGTGGCTTTACCCTTCATTCGATCCCTGCGAAACCCTACATTTCAGCAGGATAATGCACGTCAGCATGTTGCAGGTCATGTACGGGCCTTTCTGGATACAGAAAATGTTCGACTGCTGCCCTGGCCCTCACATTCCCCAGATCTCTCACCAATTGAAAACGTGTGAGCAATGGTGGCCGAGCAACTAGCTCGTCACAATACGCCAGTCACTACTCTTGATGAACTGTGGTATCGTGTTGAAGCTGCATGGGCAGCTGTACCTGTACAGGCCATTCAAGCTCTGTTTGACTCAGTGCCCAGGCATATCAAGGCCGTTATTACGGCCAGTGGTGGTTGTTCTGGGTACTGATTTCTCAGTATCTATGCACCCAAATTGCACATTTGATAGCGTCATTTTGCCATGTGCAGTACTCTTTAACCAATGCGGCAGGCGAATAGTATAGAAACTCCACCGTTTCGGAAATGTATCCACCCAGGCCCGGAAACTAATGATGTCAGACAAATTGCAGCGTAATCACATGTCAGTTCTAGTATAATATATTTGTCCAATGAATACTCGTATATCATCTGCATTTCTTCTTGGTGTAGGAATTTTAATGGCTAGTGGTGTATATTACCCAGCTTTTGAAGTACTTTGTCGTCGACCATCCATCAGCTACCAACATTTTTGTCTTGACGCATTCATGGCATTTGGATTTTCTATCTCTGATGTAGTTATAAGCGACGTCCAAGTATAATAATCACTTACAAACGGCAGCACAGCAGTGGAGCGCATTAAAAGTTGTCGGGCGACGCGAAAACAGTGTAGTCGTGTTCTCATGCGGAAACGCTGCGATTTATCTGACATCATTAGTTTCCGGGCCTGGGTGGATACATTTCCGAAACGGTGAAGTTTCTATACTATCCGGCTGCGGCACTGGTTAAAGAGTACTGCACATGGCAAAATGGCGCTATCAAAACCCGGCACTGAGGCAACTGTGGTACCTCGTGGGCCTTAGGTGACAGGGATGAACGACGGCTTTCTAAGCTGTGTACGGACTAATAGACGTGCAACGTTGGTCAGCCAGTTACCCATATGAACCAGGAGGCTGCCAACAGTGTCTCCTAAACGACCGTTCACGAACGCTGCTCCGTTTTGGTCTCCGCAGCTGGAGTCTGGCTCATGCACCAGCGCTACCTGCTGTTCGCCGGCGACGAAGGCTGGAGTTTTGCACACCAATACAACAACTGGACGTCCACTGAGTGGCGGCAGGTGACCTTTCCAGGCGAACCACGTTTTATGTTCCATAGGACAGATGGTCGCTGGCGTGTATGGCGTGGAATGTCTAAAAGCAAACAACCCGCGAAAGCATGGTCTGGAGAAGATTTTCGTGACATTCCCTGGGTGATCACGTAATTGTGGAGAGCAGAATGGAGCAACACAAGAGTACATCCATCCTTGGGGAACATGTCAGTTTCTCCTCGTCATGATGGCATCTACCATCAGGACAAAGCAACGTGTCACACGGTTCGCAATGTATTTGTTTGATTCAGAGAGCACCAGAAAGAGTTTACGGTACTCAGCTGGCGACCAAACTCCTCCGATTTTAGCTCGGTCGAGAATTCGTATGACTATGCCGATTGACGTGTCTTCGCCTTCGATCCTCAACCGAGAAACGTGCGGCAGATGGCCAAGACAATGAACTCTGCATGGTTATCGGTACCTCCTGAAACCTCATTCTATCTACATCTACATTTATACTCCACAAGCCATCTAACGGTGTGTGGCGGGGGGCACTTTACGTGCCACTGTCATTACCTCCCTTTCCTGTTCCAATCGCGTATGGCTCGGGGGAATAACGACTGCCGGAAAGCCTCCGTGAGAGCTCGAAATTCTCTGATTTTACATGCGTGATCTCCTCGGGAGGTATAAGTAGGGGGAAGCAGTATATTTGAAACCTCTTCCAGAAACGAACCCTTTCGAAACCTCGACAGCAAGCTACACCGCGATGCAGAGCGCCTCTCTTGCAGAGTCTGCCACTTGAGTTTGCTACACATTTCCGCAACGCTATCACACTTACCAAATAACCCTGTGACGACACGCGCGTCTCTTCTTTGGATCTTCTCTATCTCTTCTGTCAACCCGACCTGGTACGGATCCCACACTCAGATGGCTCAAATTGGTCTGAGCACTATGTACTTAACTTCTGAGGTCATCAGTCCCTAGAACTTACAACTACTTAAACCTAACTATGGACATCACACACATTCATGCCCGAGGCAGGATTCGAACCTGCGACCGTAACGGTCACGCGGTTCCAGACTGTAACACCTAGAACCGCTCGGCAACTCCGGCCGGCTGGATCCCACACTGATGAGCAGTACTCATGTATAGGTCGAACGAGTGTTTTGTAAGCCACCTCCTTTGTTGATGGACTACATTTTCTAAGGACTCTCCCAATGAATCTCAACCTGGCACCTGCCTTACCAACAATTTATTTTGTGTGTTCATTCCACTTAAAATCGTTCCGTACGCATGTTCCCACATATTTTACAGAAGTAACTGCTACCAGTGTTTGTTCCACTATCGTATAATCATACAATAAAGGATCCTTCTTTCTATATATTCACAATACATTACATTTGTCTATGTTAAGGGACAGTTGCCACTCCCTGCACCAAGTGCCTAGCCGCTGCAGATCTTTCTGCATTTCGCTGCAATTTTCTAATGCTGCAGTTTTTCTCAATAGTAACGCATCATCCGCGAAAGCCGCATGGAACTTCCGACACTATCTACTAGGTCATTTATATGTACTGTTTACAACAATGGTCCCATAACACTCCCCTATGGCACGCTGTCATCATTGACTCTCTTCCTGCGCGTCTCGCAGTGGCCCGCGCTGAAAAATGCTGTTATTCAGGCTTTTGACAGGTAGTTAGATTAATGTGACTGGGGAACGTAAGTAAATGTGATGGTAACAAATGCCATGCCCTGCACTCACCGATGAATGTATGAAATATTAATATTGGTCCTTGAACATGTAACAAAGTCTCTCTTCTGAATACTATAACTTAATTTGGAATACAAAGGAAGGTACATCTATTAATGTGAATGCCCTTCTCCGAAATATTACACGAAGGTACATTTGTAATGTATCCTTCATTGGGCAACAGTACAGAAATCTGAAAATTGTTAAGATAGATGAATCTGCTCAAGAGTTCACAGAGTCAAGGGTTTTCCGTCGGAAGAACATATCACAGAAGAGATAGCATGACGCATTGGGATTGCATGAAATCATCTGAAAATATTACCTCAATGAGTATTAACGTGGATGCCTGTAATAAAAATGAAATCACTGTAGTTTACTGGTTGGTGAGTGTATCTGGCCTTAGGTGCTTATAAATGTACCATTCTTCCAAAAGCAGACTGACCGTGATAGATTTCTCTCCAATTTCCTCTTTAAACAGAGCTAGGAAAACTGTAACGATATTCGTACCGAGCGGTTCTAGGCGCTACAGTCTGGAACCGCGCGACCGCTACGGTCGCAGGTTTGAATCCTGCCTCGGGCATGGATGTGTGTGATGTCCTTAGGTTAGTTAGGTTTAAGTAGTTCTATGTTCTAGGGGACTGATGACCACAGAAGTTGAGTCCCACTCCAGTTGCAATATATCGACCCTATTACAATCAGTTACTTCAGACTGGAAGCCGTATATTAAATAACGTCTTTTAATATAGTATAGATATACTTTCGCTAGGCGGATAAAGGTCGTAGGATGGTTTACCGGACGAGAATCCAAACATTGTGTGTTCTTGCACCTCGCCATTAATTTATATCGTATATAAAAAATTAAGAGACGTTACTTAATGTACTGCTTCCAGTCTGAAGTAACTGATCATAATCGGGTCGATATATTGCAACTGCAGTGGACTAGAAAAGACGCGGATAATTCAGGTGCTATATATATATCACAATTATTAGCTGTTCAAGTCAAACTTAGTTTCCTGATGCTGTCCCTCATTAAGGATTCTACTTTTCGAACTATACTTACGAACCTGAACGTCATGACCAACGCCCTGTTATCGATATAAACCCGTCCAGGCGACAGCAGCATCATCTGGCGGGTAATGACGGCTAGTCAGACACACACACGGTGCGTGTAGTATCAATGAGCCTTCTGTCCGCGTATAGAATGAGAGAGACGGGCGATGTATCTAATTTTGACGGACGGCAGATCGTGATCGACCGGCGGCTGACTTCGTAAACTGCACGACTTGGCGGGTGTTCGAAGAGTGCTGTGGAAACCTAGTCCTGATGTCGTGAGGTTGGGCGGTCACCCCTCATTCCAGATGTTGGACGCCGTAGGCTGCGAAGACTGGTAAAACAGTATAGGCGGCGAACTATGGTGCAACTAACATCATTATTGAATTCTGGGCAGAGTCCAAATTGTCTGAACACAGAGTGCACCAAACATTCCCAAGAATGGGCCTCCACAGTCTACGACTCGTGTGTGTCAATGTTGACACCACGACATCGACAACTATAACTGAAATGGGCATGTGATCATCAATACTGGGCGTTGACACAGTGACAGATCGTTGCATGGTCTGCTGAATCCCGATCCCTACTTCGTCAGGCCGATGGGAGGTCGCGAATCCACCGTCTTCCAGTGGAATAGCTCCTTGATGCACGTACTGCGGGACAGGGACAAGCTGGGGCGGCTGCATTACGTTCTGGGGAACATTCGCGTGGTCATCAATGAGTCAAGTGGAGCTCCTGCAAGGCACCATGACGGACAAGGAGTATCGTACCACGGTTCCAGACCAAGTGCACCCTTTCAGGACGATTATGGTTCCGACGGCTGTGGTATTTTTCAACACGGTAACGCGGCATGTCATGAGGGTAGGAGTGTGATGAAATGATTCGAGAAACACAGAGGCGAGTTCTAGTTGATGTGCTGCCCCTCCCCCCCCCCCCCCCCCACCTCGCAAGATGCGAGTCCGATCGAATGCATCATGGATGTGACTGAGAGCGTGACGTCAAAGCTCACTGCCACTCACCGGAATTCACGGCAATTAGATGACTTGTGTGTGTGTGTGTGTGTGTGTGTGTGTGTGTGTGTGTGTGTGTGTGTGTGTGTGTGTGTTCGGTGACAACTCCCTCCAGCGACCCACCAAGGCCTCATTGCTTCATGCCACGACGCGTCTCCACTGTTACCCTTGCCGAAGATGGACATGCCAGCTATTAGGTAGCTGTTTAGTGTTTTCTAGCAGATCAGCATATATATTCCAACTATATCTGAACCTTGTACATCGAATAAATTATAATGAACTGTCAACTTTCGCCAAAGTTGATTCCATCTTGTTATAGAGATGTTGCGGCTCAGGGCTTCAGCAGGATGTTTTCAGCGACAGCTCAGTAAGGATGTAAGGAGACAGCAGATCAGTTGTGTCGTTTCAGAAGAAATTGTGATGACAATGGCCGAAAGGGATTCAAGAAAATAACAAAAATTGTAATACCTGATTCACGTTGATCTCTGAAACTCTCCATTGACCATCACAGTGAAAGCGGAGTGCTGTACTAGCAAATTGCTTCATGCACTGTATCAATAACAACTTGATCGTAATAGATAATGCGGAACAGCTAGCAGATGTAGGTATTAAATAAAAGAAAACTATTCATATTTAACTTTACGTAATGATTATTGAGTATAACCTTTCCTCTGATTTCTAAAAATCGGTACTGATTTCACCTGTTGTGAGTGAAATGAATAAGAAAATAAATTCCAACATTCTTGGTAGTGCGGTAAGCAACTTCCCAAGTCGTGGTAGCACCTTCCCAAGTAAGCAAACAACAGGGGAACCATTTTAAAAAATCTGTTTGATAATACGTAGGGCGATAACCAAGATATTTGAAGTACAAAGGATTATAACAAATAATTTCCGATAGCGTAGAAGGCCACACTAAACTCTATCTTCTTACAAGGCATTCCTACAGCTCTTCTGGGTAAAGTATTGGATCGAAGTCTAGCCAACACACTGTAGTACCATCTATTAATGTAGTCTCTTAAAAGCGCAGCAACACTCGTCGGTCTCCAGTTATCCCCAAGAGGCTTAGTAAG
This sequence comes from Schistocerca gregaria, assembly GCF_023897955.1. Classification (NCBI taxonomy): domain Eukaryota; kingdom Metazoa; phylum Arthropoda; class Insecta; order Orthoptera; family Acrididae; genus Schistocerca; species Schistocerca gregaria. The sequence continues at coordinate 347,716,099 of NC_064922.1, read as the reverse complement.
TCCACATCCTAGTCCTCGCACCAAGAAAACTTCAGACTGTCCACTGAAGCCTGGCGAACTCACTCAACACAAAGCTGTTTGTTCAGAGTCTTACAGTTGGACGTAGGTGTGTACTGAGTCTCAGGCTATCACCTTGGGCAATCCAGAACGTGGGGTAGATTTGCACAGTGCATAGCAGTCCACTGAACTCCCCCCCCCCCCCCCCCCCCCTCTCAACAGCGCTTTGCTCAGTCCACAACATTCGACTACCAGATCTGCAGAGGTGCTAAAGTTGGCGTATACATTGCGTTGGGCAGACATGAGCGATAGTCTATTGAAATTACATAAGCTGTACCTGAGTGGATCTCGAGTCCTATAATTCGTGTTGGTTGAACTTTTGCCCTGACACTTGCCACCGGTTGTCAATCAGCCGAATTGGTTCGATCACCACCACTTTCCTCAAGGGGGTGATGATTCTATTCTGATCGGGATAGCTTTGATCACTGTATGACCAGGACGCTACGTTGTCCTTTTGAATTTCAGAAGTCCGTTGGAAGTTTACAGCGTGAGCTCCGTTGGATCCAAGGACCGTTGAACATTATACCATAATAGGCCCAACAGATTTGCGTCGCTGCTTCTCTAGACCCATTCCGTCATGTTGGGTAGAATAATTCAGAGAACAGTAGGTCAGCAAAGCTCTACCAGATGTGTTCGGATGCATCCATAGAGCAGACATGCTTTGTACACAGTGGTAGATTGAAAGGATGCCACTCCATTTTTTCTCAAAAGTAATCAATAAAGTGCATATTCTGACAGAAATAAAAATGTAGTGATTTGTAATTATTATTGTGATACTTAGGCCCATTATTGTCGTCGATTATGCTGTAATCGAGTTATAGAGTTCATCTTATGAGAACTGTGGATGGCTGAAAGAATCATTTTTTATATTAAAGTAGAAAAAAAAAAGATTCAGCACTAGGAAAGAGAGGTGTTTTTAAAATAACATCTAAAATGAGGCGAGAAATTTTACTTGGCAGTGCACAGAATGGCACTCCATCGAAAAATAAAGCTCCTTACGACACAGTAATATTACAATATTATGATATTGTGTCATCAAACGAAGCACAAGGTCATGTTACATAATGATGAGGCTAGAACTCGGTCATGGCTCATTCAGATGAATCATCCATGCATTCAAATTGTTTGACTTGCAAATACTTTGTGTAATACATCTTCGATAGCTGGGCAAGTCCGATATTGAAGGTAATGTTCCACCTCTTTCGATAAGACTAAAACAAGTTTATACTCACGAGTGATCATGGACGAATTGCAGTTTTCTAATATAAGATTTTAACGACTTAACTAAGGTGAAAGTAATGTTCACGTATTACGTAAATTTTCCGACCAAAATATCCACTGTTGGGAAATACAAATAACCTTCCAATTAATAAAGAAAAAATAGTAAATCAGATAGATTTATCGAAGTGTGTTTGTCTCACCAATAATACAGCTACCCATGTAAAACTTTTTATTGACATTTCGTAGTAGTGCTTTCGAATATAAATTAGGTGGTGCCGTTGTGGTACACACTGAATAAATTATTACAACTGGGCTGTTGAAATACGCAATTAATTACCCCCAAGAGGAGCCAATTATGTTTGGCATAGTACCAACCAAACAGTGCTACTATTTTCGAGTGCTTTACGTGCACGCACGTGCTTTTTTCTCGACTCTTCTAGTTATTTATTTCTTTATTGCTGTACCTTTGGTATAAATCCGTCATACGTTAGTGTTAAGTTTGTGCGTGAACTGAGATAGATACGTAGCACTGAATGTCTCTTAGATAAGCGATTTTTTGATATGACGGTAAGATGAGGGACAATTCACGTTGTAAGTTGTACAACGTTCTTTCGATTGTGGATGCATCCGTTTGAAGGAACATTGTATCACGTGAATTGTGAAAACAGAAGTTGTGCAATAATGTACTAGGTATTGCGTAATTTCTGCGATCCAACAAGAAGAGGTCTATTGAACGAGGTAACGCCATTGGCCAGTGAAGTTGTGCACTGATGATTGATGAGTAATTTTGTTGGAAACATCACTTTCAGCACTTTGTGGGGAGTTTTGGAGCAGTCCGAATTATCTCCGGCGGTGGTTTACGAAATATCACTGCTCTTAGTAAGTTGTAGAATCGTCGGGCCTATTGTCCAATGGTAAAGATCGTGCTTAGAAACCAAGAGGTCACTATATCGAATCCCAGTCGGACCAAGGATGTTTTCAGTCGGCCGACAAACTTGTCTTTACCTTTCAATTCTGATTCGACGTTAATTTGCAGGTCTCCTTTCCCCAGTTTTATGACTGGAGGGGATGAGGGACACGCAACTCACCGACGTGCCATCCAATTGGAAGAATGCTACCGGTCACTGAGCAACACGAAATTATCATTATTGTAGTAGAATCTGTTGTTAGGCATTTAACGGTCACATACACATCTGGGAAACGGATATCTCAGCTCCTGGAACTGGCATGCATTTTCAAAAGTACGATTGTGTGGAATTCAACTGTTCTGTTCGTCCACGAGCCCTAATGGTAGTAGATACCGGCACCAACACTCATTCCATTTTCCTTGACTGTAGGAAAGTGTTGGTACCGTTACGCACCGTCACCTAGGTGAACAGTGCATGAAGTTACTGGTTAGCGGAGCGAGATTATGAATGAATCTACGAGTTTCTATCAGACAGAACACTTTTCGTTTTGGAGAGAAATCTGTACACATGAAAAGTTATAGACGTACCTAAAGAAAGTGTTACAGAACCATTACTGTTCACAATACGCGGATAGATTAGTGACGTAAAATCTGACATCGTAAGCTGAGTCAGACGGTGTGCGCAAGGAAATTGAAACGGAATCGAGGGAAACCTACGGACAATTGTTGTTTTATGCAGGGACTGGCTCTTCACTCGCAGAAAATGTAACGCTTCAGTATTCGGCATGAATGCGCAGGAAGACCAGTTATTGTACGATTACACGATTGCGAAACAGTCGTAGAAAATAGTCACTGCCATTAAATGTCTATGTGTATGTGGAACGACCGCTAAAAGCGAGTCGCTGAAACTGAGTAGAAAACGATGTCAGGCTTTCATTAGAAGATTTCTCAGGAAGTCCAATTTATCGACGACGGAAACAGCTTACGAGGCCATTGTTCGAGCGCTATTAAAGTATTACTTCTCTGATTACCTCATCAGAGAAATTTTAAAGGGGAGACAGAAGATAGCTGTGGCAATACTGGACAATAGAATCGAAATTCTAGGACCTACTTCCTGAGTTGGGTTACAAATTACAATTGTCGATTTCTTTATTTAAGCAACAATCTTTGCAATGAAAAGAAACTTCATTCTCGAAATCTAATCAAGTGATTAACAAATTAAACAAAGACAAAATCAAACGCAGCAACAGTTGTAAGTGGCGCGGGATTAGCCGAGCGGTCTCAGGGGCTGCAGTCACGGACGCACAGTCCCCGGCAGAGGTTCGAGTCCCCTCTCGGTCATGGGTGTGTGTGTTTGTCCTTAGGATAATTTAGGTTAAGTAGTGTGTAAGCTTAGGGACTGATGACCTTAGCAGCTAAGTCCCATACGATTTCACACACAAACAGTTGTAAAAACAAGTTTCATAATCAACATAACTCAGTCTCTTAAGGAATTGAAAGCATCCTCACAACGGTTAACAGAACATGCTTAACAACCGGAGCATTTCTAAAAATACTGCTTAATGGTAGTAAAGATAATATTTAAAACAAAACTTCAAAATGATTCAGGAGTCTCGAAAATTTTTCGAAAGACAAAATTTTAAGAAGAAAATTCTCCTCTTGATCAAAGAACTTCGGTGGTTCTAGAATTGGATCCCAGATACTATTGCTGATGCGTGACTTGAATTGAACGACCAACTTAGTTCTATTACACACTCGGTCTGGTAACATAATTTCTGGTCAAAACATCCATCATTGCTCACACCCATAGTATACGAAAAACTTACACGCTCTTGAAAGATTTATCTGAGACGGTTGAATATTAGACACGACACACGACAACATGTTAAGAACGTTAATTTACACGAATTTAAACAATCTTTCCTTGCAGTATGTAGCCTGATCACTAACTGCCTGTTAAACCAGGTATAAAAGTTTTCAGCGAACTAGACGATTCAGTCATTGTGACTAAACGAGGGCAGAATTAGGAAAACAACTGCTTACAGGATCTGATCGAAGCGCACCCTATCTTACTGGGCACACACCAATCACATTTACTAGCGGGTCAGTAACATCCGTGTCCAACATGTGATATATCACGGCTGCAACTGCGCACTCAGCACCAGCGAGGCACACATTCGAAAATCCAAGTATGTAGGACAGGGGGCTGCTTCCCTGCTGTCGGTGCTGTCGCACGCTCCGCCATCATCCAGCCGGCCTGAGTGGCCGAGCGGTTCCAGGCGCTTCGGTCTGGAATCGAGCGACTGCTGCGGTCGCAGGTTCGAATCCTGCCCTGGGCATGGATGTGCGTGATGTCCTTAGGTTAGTTAGGTTTAAGTAGTTGTAAGTTCTAGGGGACTGATGACCTATGTCCCATAGTGCTCAGACCCATTTGAACAAATCATCGTCCAGTCAGCATTCCCACTCACACCGAATCCCACACCACAGATCGTAGCCGCGAGGTGTCATCGTTTCCGCCGTAGGGCTCATACGCCATTTCCGCCCAGCGACTTAACCAATCAGAGTCACGCTAACATGTTTACAAAACAAAAATTGTGCCACAAAGAGCGGCACGATTCGACACGGATTTGTGTAGGAAGACGGAGAGCCAAAGTGGAGGTATTCAAAAAACTCCAGCGGCAGGCGCTACAATAAAACTGCAATGCATCACGATCTTGTTTACTATTGTTGTTGTTGTGGTCTTCAGTCCTGAGACTGGTTTGATGCAGCTCTCTATGCTACTCTATCCTGTGCAAGATTCTTCATCTCCCAGTACCTACTGCAACCTACATACTTCTGAATCTGCTTAGTGTATACACCTCTTGGTCTCCCTCTACGATTTTTACCCTCCATGCAGCACTCCAATACAAAATTGGTGATCCCTTGATGCCTTAGAACATGTCCTACCAACCGGTCCCTTCGTCTTGTCAAGTTGCGCCACAAACTCCTCTTCTCCCCAACTATATTCAGTACCTCCTCATTAATTATGAAATCTACCCATGTAATCTTCAAAATTCTTCTGTAGCACCACATTTCGAAAACTTCTATTCTCTTCTTGTCCAAAGTATTTATCGTCCATGTTTCACTTCCATACATGGCTACACTCCATACAAATACTTTCAGAAACGACTTCCTGTCACTTAAACCTATACTCGACGTCAACAAATTTCTCATCTTCAGAAGCTATATCTTACCATTGCCAGTCTATATTTCATATCCTCTCTACTTTGACCATCATCAGTTATTTTGCTCCCCAAATAGCAAAACTCCTTTACTACTTTAAGTGTCTCATTTCCTAATCTAAATCCCTCCGCATCACCCGACTTAATTCGACTACATTCCATTATCCTCGTTTTGCTTTTGTTGATGTTCATCTTATATCCTCCTTTCAGTACACTGTCCATTCCGTTCAACTACTCTGTCTCTGACAGAATTACAATGTTATTGGAGAACCTCAAAGTTTTTATTTCTTCTCCATGGATTTTAATACCTATTCCGAATGTTTCTTTTGTTTCCTTCACTGCTTGCTCAATATACAGATTGAATATCATCGGGGAGAGGCTACAACCCTGTCTCACACCCTTCCCAACCACTGCTTCCCTTTCATGTCCCTCGACTCTTATAACTGCCATCTGGTTTCTGCACAAATTGTAAATAGCCTTTCGCTCCCTGCATTTTACCCCTGCCACCTTCAGAATTTGAAAGAGATTATTCCAGTCAACATTGTCAAAAGCTTACTCTGTCTAAAAATGCTAGAAACGTAGGTTTGCCTTTCCTTAATCTTTCTTCGAAGATAAGTGGTAGGGTCAGTATTGCCTCACGTGTTCCAACATTTCTACGGAATCCAAACTGATCTTTTCCCGAGGGTCAGCTTCTACCAGTTTTTCCATTCTTCTGTAAAGATTTCGCGTTAGCATGTTGCAGCTGTGACTTTTTAAACTGATAGCGGTAATTTTCAAATCTGTCAACACATGCTTTCTCTGGGATTTGAATTGTTAAGATTCCTGTATTGTGCGTTTCTAGATTCGTCAAACAATAATCTTGAGCCTAGTATATACACTCTGGTTTAGCCGCCCCTAGCTATGGACTACATGAAACCTCCAACACCTCCAGACGCCACATGCACGACGTTTACATTCTTTAGCTCACTATGCGCCAATTATTAGTTCTACAGAAAAAATGAACAGAACCGTTTTATAGGCTGTAGTTATCAAATTATTCAAGAAGTACGAAAGTGGCTTTCAAGCGCTTTCTTTCTTGAATACCTCGAAAATCGTGGTCTTCAGCGGAACCATGTCATTCCACAGAACTTAACTATATTAAATTTCCTACTAAAAGAGCCCGTTCATTTTTTCTGTAGGACTAATAGTCTGCACCTAGCAAGCAAGGAAATATGAAAATCTCCCACGTTGTTTCATCGTTTTTGTAGGTATTGCAAGTTTCATAAATCCTATATGTAGGGGCAACTGAATCGCCCTGTATACGAGGGCTGTAGACAAACTAGTGGCAACACCGATAGAGCGCATTATTTAATGAATTAAAAAGTACAGTTGCATTACAATCTTTCGAGGTAGTCTGTTACCTTCTGCCGAACATCGGGAAGCCTTGGGGGACCTTTAGCCCGGGGTTCTATGTTCATAACAGCGACGGCGCTCTCTACTGTGGCGAACAGACATCCTACATCAGGAAATCAGCGATCTCGGTGCGTTCCTTCAGTCTCGGAAACAGCTGAGTAAAATGAATATAAAAAAAAATTTAAAAATGTTTCAAATGGCTCTAAGCACTATGGGACTTAACAAATGAGATCATCAGTCACCTAAACTTAGAACTACTCATACCTAACTAACTTAAGGACATCACACACATCCATGCCCGTGGCGACCGTAGCAGCCGCGTGGTTCTGGACTGAAGCGCCTAGAACAGCTCAGGCACCACGGCCTGCCAGAGTACATTTGTCACCCCCACTGCCACCGTTGCATTAAGAACTTGACACTGTTTGCTTCATGAAAACAAGTGTTATCATTCCACATGATAGAGCGATCGTCTCACAGAAAACGTGACGTTTGCATCACACAGCTGGACGCAAATATCGCTCCAGAAGTCGGCAATAATAGCCGAAGAGAGCTCAGATTGCAAAGCGGGTAAGACAGGAGTGTAGATTTCGCTCCTACTGTTCAATCTACAGATCGATGAGACAGTTGCGGAAGTAAAATTAAGGTTTATGAGTGGAATTAAAATTTAAGATGAAACGATGTGAATGATAGGATTCGTTGTTGTCCTCAGTAAAAGAGATGAGCCGGCCGTGGTAGCCGAGCGGTTCTAGGCGCTTCAGTCCGGATCTGCGCGACTGCTATGGTCGCAGGTTCGAATCTTACCTCGGGCATGGATGTATGTGATGTCCTTAGATTAGTTCGGTTTCAGTGGTTCTAAGTTCTAGGGGACTGATGACCTCAGATGTTAAGTCCCATAGTGCTCAGAGCCATTTGAACCATTTTTAAAAGAGATGAATAGTTACAGAATATGCTGAATGAAATGATCGGTCTTATGAGTACAGAATATGGATTGAGAGTAAACCGAAGAAAGACGAAAGCAGTGAGAAGTAGCGGAAATGATAACTGCGAGAAAACATCAGAGCTGGCTATCACAAAGTAGATGAAATTAAAAAATTCTGTTACCTGTGTACCAAAGTAACCCATCATGGACGGAGCAAGGAGAAGACAAAAAGCAGGCTTGAGCTGGAGAAAAGGGCAGTCCTGCCCAAGAGAGGTCTACCAGTATCAAATACAGGCCTTAATTTGGGGAAGAAATTTCTGAGAATGTATGTTTGGAGCACAGCATTGTATGGCAGTATGACACGGACTATGGGAAAACCGTAACGGAAGAGAATAAGGCACTTGAGATGTGGTGCTACAGACGAATGCTGAAAGTTAGGTGGACCGTGAAATTAAGGACTAAGGAGGTTCTCTACAGAACTAGCGAGGATACAAATATATGGAAAACAATGACAAGTCGAAGGGATAGCATGGTAGGACATACGTTAAAGCATCAAGGAAAAACTTCCGTGGTAGTAGAGGAAGCTGTAGAGAGGGTGAAAACTGAAGACGAACGCCGAGACTGGAATACATCCAGCGAATAATTCAGAACGTTGGTTGCAACTACTGCTGTGAGATGGAAAATTTGGCGCAGACGGGTGACACAAAGAAACAGTAAGTCAGTTATGACAGTTTGTCCCTTAGCCACTACACACGTAAGACTAACTCACTCGTAGTGGTGGCGTGGCGAATCTGGACGACGTGATTCATTCCACAGACCCTTTAAATCAGGCTGTTATTCTCGTGCTCGTGGGTCGTCAGTGCTGACAATACATTCGTTACGGTGTCTGTTCATGTGGATGTTAGCCAGTGTACACCAGAGCCGTTTCTGTCTGTCGGTGAGTTGATGAGGAGCCCAAGAAGACGCAATTTCCTGAAGTGAAGAGATTTTGTCAGTATATGTCAGACCATTTCATGGTTGAGACCAACCTCTACGGATAATTTCCGGACAGTTCATGGATGGTCTACAGAAACGAAACCACTCACAACGGCAGTCTAATGTTCAGGAGTGGACGACCGATCTATGCAGTGCGAATCGACATACCGACCCACACTAAAATCCTTGTTCCATCTTGCAAACTCCTACACGGCTATGCATTCTCGCCACAGGCTTCACGGAATCCTCGATAACATCTTGCTTTATTTTTCCGGCGGACCTCTTCGAATTTAATCCACGTACTTTGACCACTTTTTGAAAACATAATTTAAAGCTGTGAATTGGACACTTAATTACAACGCCGTACAGCAATAGTACTCTCAACTGGATGCACCTTATATGCACACTACATATCGATAACAATGTGTAAAGGTCGCTTCCTTATCCTATGTGAACATGCCCCTTCTTTGATAGTGTCTCGACTACGTTGTCATACTTTATTTACATCTGTCGTATCTTGAAAAATGAGATATATTCGATCTGGCACAGTCGGTTCCCAACGATTGTCCATCCTGTGCGACTGGAACTGGGAAGTAGAGAGGTGACTGGTACACGAAACACCTTCCGCCACAGAGCGTAAGGTGATTTTTGGAGTATCGATGTAGATTCGTTCGGTATACCAAACCGCGCAAAACGTTACTTCTGCCCATATACCAGAGACGCTTTGTATTGGAGGAAACTTTTTATCTGTAACCGGCAGATAAATGTCTATGCTATCTGTACTCCGCGCGGGAAGCGGATAGCAGCTCTAGGTGGTCTGGGACGGGGCGGAAGGTTAGGAGGGTGGAGAGGGGGGAGTGCCCGCCGGATATTATGTCGCCGAGGCCATCCAGGGGCAGGCCGTATTATTTTCTGTTCGCTCTCCTGCACGCATTCTTGGGAAACTGCATTCAGGGCCCTCTTCCGCATATACAGCGTCTCCGCGTACCTTGCGAGGCTAGTGGGCTGCTGCGCTCGATACGGTTGCCGTAAAGGCGGGTTATTGGTCCGCCTGGAGATGTACACATCGTGCAGGCAGAGGAGAGGCAACACGCAAAACTTTGCTTTGCCCTGACAAATAGTTGCTTTCAGTTTGTCACAAATATACGACCATAGCGCATAGCACCCACGATTCATAGCTGACTTATTCTTTTTGCTATCATCCTTTTGACTTCCCTTTGTTAACGATGTTAGCACGATCTCAGATGAGGCAAAGTTATTGTTTATGTTGTAATCTTCAGTCTGAAGACTGGGATGACGTGTTCAGATTCCACACTAGCTTAGCCTGCGTAAGTCTTTTCATCTCTGAGAAAGTGCTGGAGTCTTGATACATCTGAACCGACTTACAGTATTTATACTATGGCGCAACAACACATGTTAATTTTAATTCCCCCCCCCCCCTCCCACCCACGGTCTCTCCGCCATCACAGCCCCTGGTGGTATTGTCCAGAGGTCGCAGTTCCACACCAAAGTCGGCAACGCGAATCGATACCACAGATATTATCGAGGTCTCTCTGTAGTCTTAAAAAAAAAAAAAAAAAATCAATGGGAGACTCCAGAAAACACGCTCTCCCTCTCATCACAGTATTGCCCTCACGCTGAGGTCAATATAGCGTCGAGCATTCAAGAGCTCATCCTCACTCAAAGACCTCAGCTACCGCAATCAACATCATCGATTAGGACAGTGAAAGTTCAAGATTCTGATGAAATGTACTTTTGTATAAGTGAAAAGGCTTCGAAATTAGAAGTTGTATTCCACAGACGGCAGCTGAAACATATCCTGATTACTAATTTCGACGAAGTTATAATGTCGTCGTCAGCTGACTACTTTCGTAAAGATTGCATTTTGTACAGCAAGAGAAAAGTTAGTTGAAAAGTGCACCCAGTGATACTTTCATAGTCAATGACGGTTTTAAATTATAAAGCAATCCTTTGGCAAATAACTGTGTCAAAATTAAGTAATTCACTTATTAATTTATGTAATAAAGTGAAATAATATTTAGTATGTTCTAGGTCGAAAGGCGACCTTTCAGAGCAATCAAAGACGCCAAAGTTATGGCCGGACGGAAGTAGTTCCGTTAGGTCCGAACACTTAGCTGTTTCTTGATGTCCCAGGAACTGTCCTATCACTTCTTCTAGTCAAGTTGTGTTATAAACCCCTTTTTTCCGATTCTGTCCGGTGCCGTCCATCTCGCCGTCATTTAGGTTTTATTTGTAGGCTACTAGCTTTGACAATACATTATGTCATCTTCAGGCCTGCTTAAATCGAGTAACCACCGTGCTACAAAATATAGCAGCACTTTCAACTAATCTTGTGAAGATTGTTACTGGCATGTGTGCTCCTTGGACAGCTGTCCAAGTTGCTGAGACATGTCCAAGGAGCACGCATGTCCATAATAATCTTTCCAAGACCAGTTGAAAGTGCTGCTATATTGTGTGACACGAAGGTTACTCGATTTAATCAGGCCTGAAGATGACGTAATGTCTTGTCGAAACTGGTAGCCTAAAAATAAAACGTAAACGACAGCGATTGGTACTGGATTATTGGAAATTGACCATCCGTAGACAGAGGATAGAATTACAATCATTTGTCACGCCATATGGCCCGACAGACAGCAGTGATGATCTAGGGTGACATTTCATTTCATAGCAGGTTCCCTTTGGCTGTTATCCGCAGCACTTTTACACACAGCGATACGTCGACGGTATTCTACGCCCGTTTGGTTGCCATCTTGGGCTTACATTTCAGCATGATAATGCCTGCCAGCAAACGGCGACAGTTTCTACTGTTTGTTTGAGTGCATGCCAACACTTCCTTTAACCAGCAAGGTCGCCAGATCCCTCAGAAATCGTGAACGCTCTGGAGTTCGACAGTCTAGTGCTCCAGTTGGTAGAATTTGGCACGATAAAGCTCAGAGAGACATCTAACAACTCTGTCAATGAGGGCTGATCCGAATTACTGCCTGGATAAGGACAGAGGTGGACCAACGCGTTATTGACTTGTTCAGTTCTTGAAGCTCTTTCTCTTGAATAAATCATCCGACTTTTCTGAAATTGTAATAATTAATTTTTTCGTATAGGTACGTCACATTTACGTATTTTAGTCCATTCGGATAATTCCTTCGTGGAGAGTCCTTTTTTTAAAGGGCGTATTAGCCAGGAGGAACGATGTGGCTTACCCTTTTTATTTGAGAACGATCTCTTGGATGACTTACCTGCCAATAAAGAAAAAGCCACTGTCTTTCTAATCACTAAAGACTATCAACGCTACATTTATTAGGAGATTACATGTATCGGAAACTTAATGGCAGCCCGACACATGCCATCGTAACCAAGACAAGGGCGTCATTGAAAGATTGTTGTTAGCCAGACAAAGAGATGAAGAAATTAGGGCCTGGTGTCGGCAGAAGTCTCATGGTTTATTATTTTTCTGAATATATGCATGGAAGATATCCGTCTTAGGCTCAAAGTTAGTGCAAACGGTTCGCCAACTTAGAGATTGGCAAAACATCTGCCAGGGTTAGTAGCACCCCAACTGGGACATTGTTAACGCCTTACCTTTATCTCGCACACATTTACCGAACACTCAAGACAACGAAAACAAACTGAAATGACATATTGTTTAATTTGGACGTAATTTTACTTTTTACACAGTGCGAATATAAGACACGCTGGGTCTTTCAGCCCAACAGCTTCCATCTGGCATAGGCAAATTGCTCTGACATACCCTAACGAAAGCATACTTCTTGTACCGCGACGAATATTATGAGATGGCTGATGGCGCAGCGATGGGATTTCCACTGTCACTGAATTTCTTCTAGGAGCGTCTTGAGCAATATGCTCTGAATTCGGCGACGTAGCGCTTCCTACGGTATGTTGGTGGTAATTTCCTTACATGCTCTCAGATTGAAATTGTCGCTCCCGGTAGCTGGGTGGTCAGCGCGACAGAATGCCAATCCTAAGCGTCCGGCTTCGATTCCCTGCTGGGTCGAAGATTTTCTCCGCTCACAAACTGGGTGTTGTGTTGTCCTAATCATCACCATTTTATCCCCATCGACGCGCAAGTCGCTGAAGTGGCTTCAAATCGAAAGACTTGCACCCGGCGAAAGGTCTACCTGACGGGAGACCCTAGTCACACGACAGTTTCATTTAGGGTGAGAATGCACTGCAGCAGCGCCGTTCACACGAACGATGTCACCCCCAACATTAAATTTACTGTGGAGTTGGAGAAGAATGGCAAGATTCTGTTTCGGGCTGTTATAGTTGAGCGGAAGGTAAAAGGCCGGCAACGTCATTCACTGTACACGAAATGCGCAACAACACTGAACACAGTAAGCGGAGGAGAGCTCGGAACGATAGGATATGCGGCGAATGGACTGGTGCCCATTCCCCCGATTTAAATCCATTCGAGGACGTGTGGGATGTCTTGGGTGGGACGGGGTGGGGGCACGTCTTGCAGCACATAGACGAGCGGCCATCCAGGCGTTATCAGCCGTGCTGGCGGGGTAATGGAACGCGCTATCAAGAAAATTCCTTATCAACCTTGTGGTTAACATGGGGCACGTTGCAGAGCATCGATTGGTGTTACCCGTGGTGTTCACGGTTCCTATTAAGATCCAAGTGCCTTCTTTCGCAATGTTCACGGGACCATTATGAGTCGCGGTGAGTTCAGTATAATTATTGTTCTTGAGTAAAAGTATCATTTCTGTTTATGTCATTGCATATTCGTTCCGTTATCTTCCATACGGTGCAGTGAGGTGGCAAAAGTAATGGGTTAGCGATATGCACTTACACAGGAGCGGTCGGTAGTAACGCATACACAAGGTTTGGGCAATGCATTGGCGGAGCTGTCACTTTTACTGAAGTGATTCATATGCAAATGTTTCCCACGTGGTTCTGTCCGCATCGAAGGAGTTAATAGATTTTGAACGTGATATGCAAATGGAAGAGGAGGTAGATGAAGATGAAATGGGAGATATGATACCGCGTGAAGAGTTTGACAGAGCACTGAAAGACCTAAGTCGAAACAAGGCCCCGGGAGTAGACAACATTCCATTAGAACTACTGACAGCTTTGGGAGAGCCAGTCCTGACCAAACTCTACCATCTGATGAGCAAGATGTATGAGACAAGCGAAATTCCCTCAGACTTCATGAAGAATATAATAATTCCAAACCCACAGAAAGCAGGTGTTGACAGATGCGAAAATTACCGAACTATCACTTTCATAAGTCACAGCTGCAAAATACTAACGCGAATTCTTTGCAGACGAATGGGAAAACTGGTAGAAGCCGATCTCGGGGAAGATCAGTTTGGATTCCGTAGAAATGTTGAAACACGCGAGGCAATACTGACCCTACTACTTATCTTAGAAGAAAGATTAAGGAAAGGCAAAGCTACGTTTCTAGCATTTGTAGACTTAGAGGAAGCCTTTGACAATGTTGACTGGAATACTCTCTTTCAAATTCTAAAGGTGGCAGAGGTAAAATATAGCGAGCGAAAGGCTATTTACTATTTGTTCAGAAATCAGATGGCAGTTATAAGAGTCTAGGGAAATGAAAGGGAAGCAGTGGTTGGGAAAGGAGTGAGACAGGGTTGTAGCATCTCCCCGATGATATTCAATCTATATATTGAGCAAGCAGTAAAGGAAACAAAAGAAAAGTTCGGAGTAGGTATTAAAATCCATGGAGAAGAAATAAAAACTTTGAGGTTCGCCGATGACATTGTAGTTGTCAGAGACAGCAAAGGACTTGGAAGAGCAGTTGAACGGAATGGACAGTGTCCTGAAAGGAGGGTATAAGATGAACGTAAACAAAATCAAAACGAGGATAATGGAATGTAGCCGAATTAAGTCGGATGATGCTGAGGGAATTAGATTAGGAAATGAGACACTTACAGTAGTAAAGGAGTTTTACTGTTTGGAGAGCGAAATAACTGATGATGGTCGAAGTAGAGAGGATATAAAGTGTAGACTGGCAATGGCAAGAAAGGCGTTTCTGAAGAAGACAGATTTTTTAACATCGAGTATAAAGTGTCATGATGTCGTTTCTGAAAGTATTTGTATGGAATGTAGCCATGTATGGAAGTGAAACGTGGACGATAAATAGTTTAGACAAGAAGAGAATTGAAGCTTTCGAAATGTGGTGCTACAGAAGAATGCGAAGATTAGATGGGTAGATCACATAACTAAGGAGGTGGTATTGAATAGAATTGGAGAGAAGAGGAGTTTGTGGCACAACTTGACTGGTAGAAGGCCTCGATTGGTAGGACATGTTCTGAGGCATCAAGGGATCAACAATTTAGTACTGTAGGGCAGCGTGGAGGGTAAAACTCAGAGGGAGACCATGAGATGAAAACACTTAGCAGATTCAGAAGGATGTATGTTGCAGTAGGTACTGGGAGATGAAGAAGCTTGCACAGGACAGAGTAGCATGGAGCGCTGCATCAAACCAGTCTCAGGACTGAAGAAAACAACAACAACAACAATGGAAGTTGGAATCAGAAGCATAGGACATTCCGTTTCGGAAATCGTTAGGGAATTGAATATTACGGGATCCAGAGAGTCAAGAGTGTGCCGTGAATCCCAAATTTGAGGCGTTACCTCTCACTACGTACATTGCTGTGGCCGACGGCTTTCACTTAACGATCGAGAACAGCAGCATTTGTTTATTGTTGTCAGTTCTAACAGACAAGCAACCCTGAGTGAAAGAACAGCAGAAATCAATGTGGGACGTACGACGAATGTATCCGTTAGAACAGTGCGGCGTGTGCCACCGCTAACATCACGACATCGCCTGCAGCGTTTCTCGGGGGCTCGTGACCATATCGGTAGGCCCTTTACGACCTAATAACCTGGGCCTAGTCATATGAGCCCTAATTTCGATTGGTAAGAGGTGATGGTAGAGTTGACGTGTGATGCAGCCCCAACAAATCCATGGTTCTAGGTAGTCATCAAGCATCTGTGCAGGCTGGTGGTGGTTCCATAATGGTGTGGGCTGTGTTTACATAGAATGGACTGGGTCACTGAATGGAAAAGGTAAAGTGCGGCTACTTGGAAAACATCTGCAGAAATTCATAGATATTATGTTCCGAAACGTCTATGGAATTTTTATGGATGACTGAGCGCCGTTTCACAGGGCTACAGTTGGTTTTAAGATCATTTCAGACAATCCAAGCAAAAGATTTGGCCAACCAGATTGTCCGAGATGCGGCTTATCTAAAATTTATGGGACACAATCAAGAGCTCAGTTCATGCAGAAGATCACTGGTGACTACTTCGCGATTATGGACGGCTATAGACGTAGCTTGGCTCAGTGTTTGTGCTGGATACTTTCAAGGTTCAAATGGTTCAAATGGCTCTAAGTACTATGGGCCTAACTCTGAGGTCATCAGTCTCCTAGACTTAGAACTACTTAAATCTAACTAACCTAAGGACATCACTCACATCAATGCCCGAGGCAGCATTCGAACATGCGACCGAAGCAGAAACGCGGTTCCGGACTGAAGCGCCTAGAACCGCTGGGCCACAGCGGCCGGCGACTTTCAAGGACTTGCTGAGTCCATGCCGCATCGAGATGCTGCGCTACGCTGGGCAAAAGAAAGTATACTACGATATCACAATACTTTTGTCGCCTCAGTGCATTGTAGCAGTAGCAATTCTTTCTGTGTACGGCGTAAGTTTCATCGAGCAGTGTTACTTGGCGGTGAACCACATGCAAAAGTTACTGTCGTCTTAAATTTTGCACACTAATGTATTATTTCTTGCATTAGGGTAAGCCATGTTCCTCAACGGAATTCCAACCCCTCAGACCTACCCTCTCCACACTGGTGCTATATTCACATGACCCACGGCAGTACCTTTGACAGTAGTGTTCAAACTTTGTAGGAGGAAATAGCGGCAATGTAAAATTCATCCAGACCAGGAGGCCTCCTTACGTAGCCTACCGATGAAGGCTGCTTTTGAGGGAAAGCAAGAAATACGCTTTCGACTTCCAGTCTGTCAGAAATTTTCATTTTCCGCGAAATACTCACGTCATTACAGAATCAACCCAAGCAAAACAGAATCATAGCTTTTATCATCATTAGTTACTTCTGATCACCTTTACAATGCTTGTTTATACCTATTCGTGATGGAACATTTTCCTTTCTCGTCAGCTCCATCAAGGAAGCTAACAACAAAACGAGAATAATACACAATTTCCGACAGCTAGGTACAGCTTACTACTTCAAGATTGCTTTCTCTATTAGTATTTCCCTGTCGCACTAAAACGTGAGAATACGCGCCACGTCTAGGAATTCCATCATCCACGTCAACCTCCGGCCGTCAGCTACTAAACTGTGTCAAATATTGACTGAGACACGACAGGGAATTTCGCGGTCCATTACGCGGGAGAACGGGACTTCTCGTGACGTTATTATTGCACTCGTCTGGGGCCTGTTTTTCTGCCCTACTAGTTGCGATGATGAAAGAGCGACGCCTAAACAACGCAGCGGGAGCCCTCGGACTGAAAACATGAAAAAGCCGAGGCGAGTGTTTAGCTTTCCACTTCCTTTGCTTGCGCAGGTAAATTCTGAGGGCGAGTATTCTGAGGGGCCAGTGTTTTTCTTTCTCCATTTTCTTCCCGGCGGCGCTAATGCGCCCGATTATTCTTTGCAAACTCCTTTGTCTTTGAAGCGTTCTGCCTCACCTAAATGACTCCAGAGCTTATTTAAACATTACTGAATATTCAGATATCGGATATTTACATGTCAAAAGAACAGAATTTTCATCGAATACTTTATGAACACTTCATGACGTAACGGTTCTTGAAAAATAAAGAGTAAGGATAAACACTAGAGGATGACACAGCTCCTAGTTTTTGCATAGTGAAGTGGACAGAGACAAAACTATCCGCAACTGTTGCTTTATTCCTTTACGATTTCAGTCTAGTAGTAAACCTGAACGTAGAATTCAGACGAGTTTTCAAGTTGTTCGAAACAGTTAGAATAGAACAGTGATATGTAGTGTGCCACGGAATATAATTTCCAATAATTCTTGTTAAACAAAGATTTTTCTTTCAAGCTCTCATCATGATAATTGCTTTGTTCATTGTTGGTCACCCTGAACTACAAAAAGTTAAAAGTCTCATACAGCACTTAGCCATACTTACAAAATTAAAACTCATCGTCGAATGTTAAACATTTCTGCTTGCCAAGTGAGATAAATGTAAGCCCCATGTAAGCTGTCTATTTAGAGAAGTCTGTGATGTACTGCGTAATTTTCATTAATTACTTTTACGGAAATTTAAAACAAGTGAGCCGAGCGTGGCTCGTGTTAGCGAGATGTCTCATTTGATATCCTGTTTTTACTCTACCACCACCTCGTTATGTTAATTTCAATTACTGGTGTTGCCGCCTTGCCTGCCAGTGAGCGGCAGCAGCGGCGCTTATCGGTAGAAGCCCTGGCGTATTATCTTTGCTGACTGCTATTACTTCCCGGTTGTCGTGTGTTCGGAGTTAGTTCGGATCTGCCAGTGAGTTGGGAGCGCCAGGAGATGCAGTTCGGACCTGGCAATGTTTGACTTAGGACGCTGCAGAAGTTCAGTCGGGGCGCTGCTACAGTGAGGTCCGGACAGCCATGACTCGCCCGACAGTTGCGGATACTTGCGGATATCACTTGAGTGCGGACCACCTTGGTTAATCGTCGGTCGGTCGTCTTGTCGGACGACGTGTATGTTGACCGGCGATCACTTATGGGTTGCCTGCGTGTACATACTCGTGATTCGTCCTTGTTATTGCACAGTCGTTGCCGTTAGTATTGTGTAGATCTTCGTGCAAGTGTTTGTGAAACTGTGTGTAGCTTGTCATGTCGACTGCTCAGTAATTTTAGTGCTCTCTCCGTGCTGATGCGTGGCAGTCGGTCGGTTGCTGTGGATCAACCAGGAAATCTCCGCGCGGCGCAATGGGTCGGGCCCGCTGGCGGTCTCTACGCTGTGTCGCAGTGTGTGTGAGCTGTTCAGGTTGCTACAGGGTTCGTAGCTCACCGACCCAGGACATCAAACTTAACTGGTGATTTAATTACCAAAGCCAGAGTGTTCACATTTCGCTGTTGGTTTTCATGGTTGGCTGTCAGGGATATTCCCGCGAGCAACATCGAGTGTTGGAGTTGGCGAAAGTTTGGCCACCATCCGGTGGAGTTTAACCGTATTTTGGTTATTTGAAGTTCAAGTGCACCAGCGGAATTTTCTGCCTTGTGGCCGTTAGCGCCGGCCGCGGTGGTCTCGCGGTTCTAGGCGCGCAGTCCGGAACCGTGCGACTGCTACGGTCGCAGGTTCGAATCCTGCCTCGGGCATGGATGTGTGTGATGTCCTTAGGTTAGGTAGTTCTAAGTTCTAGGGGACTGATGACCACAGCAGTTGAGTCCCATAGTGCTCAGAGCCATTTGAACCATTTTATTGCCCGTTAGCGTTCCGGTTACCTGCCGCGGCCGCTGACGTAAAATTCAGGCAGTGTTCTTTCCTCGCCATGTTGTCACTGTCCAACACGTGTGTGTAGTTTCAACACCTTATCCATACTTGGTTGTGGGAGGCTACGCATTTTAAGTTTTAGCTTTGGAGTTCCTTGTGCATTGTTCGGGAGGAGCGAAGTCGTCTTGTCGGTGGGTCCGCTGACTGTCTCTTGGTTGGGTAGCCGGCGGATCGGATATAGTTGGGCCGACTACCTGTCTCCCCTAAGCGAATGTTAATATTTCAAGTGCAGAACGACTCCGGGAACTTCTGAAGGCCTCTGGCTATACTGCCTTTTCTTATTTGTATATGAATGTGTATTTTAATTGCTTGTAGCCTATGGTTTCAATTTTTATGGTTTTAGTCGGGTTTTAAATAATGAGCCTTCAGCCACTTTAAAACTGTAGGTTCCTTACTTGTCAAGTTTTGCATTGTTTGGGTCTTCAGCCTATTTAAAAATTTTTTTGGATAAAACTTTGGGCCCTCTGCCTTTTGAAAACTTATTGTGGTTGTGTTTTTCGATAATGGGCCTGTAGCCGCTTTAAAATTTAAATTCCTTGCTTGTTAAATCTGATTGATTGGGTCTTCAGCCTGTGTAAGATATTGTTTAAAGATAAAGCTTTGGGCCTTCTGCCTACTAAAAATTATTTTATTTGTTTTATGTAATCGGCCTTCAGCCGTTTTTTAAACTAAATTCTTATCTTCCTAGTATCAGATTGTGTGAGGCCTTCAGGCTAATTGAATATAAGGCATTCTACCTTTTTATTTTTTTATTTTACCTGCAGTCTTAAATCATGGGCCTTCAGCCGTCTTTAAATTTTGACTTTCAAGTGTTAGATTTGTTTCACCTTCAGCCAAGTTAAAGAACTTACTTATGTGAGGCCTTCTACCTTCTAAATATTCTGTTTTGAGTCTGAATTTTAATTTAATAGCTTTCAGCCGTTTTCAAATTTAAGTGGTTGTGCCCTTAAGGCATAACATAGTGTGGCCTTTGAAGTCGATAATAAGTTCAAAAATTTTTGCTGTATTGTTTGGATAACTACATAAGATTATTTGTGTTTGAGTGTAACTGACTGCCCCATTCTGGCCCCTTTCCAGAATTCCAACTACCTGTTCTGTCCTGCGGACCTCAACATGGCGTTTCATCAAGGAAAGTGATTTTTAGCAGACAGTGCTTTGGTCTACAGGCTGGTCGAGGAACCCAGTACCATTTATTCACATTTATTTGATGTGAGTTTCAAGTACTTTACCTGCATCGGTATCGATAATAACTCAATATCTTACGAGGATTGAGTCGTTTTGTCGTGTCAGAGCTTACACAGGCTAGAAAGCAGAACCACAGGAACAACATTCGAAGCACGCTGAACAGAAAGAGGAATTTAGGGTGATAGTACTTTTTTTGTGTGTCACTTGCCCTAGAAACATATGCAGAAAACGAAGTATATTCATTACACCGCATTTGATAGTGAATATATTCAAGAAGAGATGCTTAA
Source organism: Schistocerca gregaria (assembly GCF_023897955.1). Classification (NCBI taxonomy): domain Eukaryota; kingdom Metazoa; phylum Arthropoda; class Insecta; order Orthoptera; family Acrididae; genus Schistocerca; species Schistocerca gregaria. The sequence continues at coordinate 347,695,392 of NC_064922.1, read as the reverse complement.
CATTTAATCCTCCACTTGCTTTGTTTCTTTAAAGAAATTTGAAATCCAGACGAACAGTCACCAGGACCTCAAGAACCATAAGGCAACGCATGTTCACAACTTCCTGAACAACAAAGACAACAATTTAGTTTACAATGTAATACTGCTGGTTTTTTCCGCCATAATAGTTGATCTCGATGAGACATACCTACTGATACAGCTCCTTTTCAGGTTTAACAAGATAAGAATAGAGAATCATTTATGCTGTTTTTATACCCGCTGAATGCCCCGCGACACCGAAGTATACGCCTTCCTCCAAAGAAACTTGCGACGCCGGGTTTTGAAGCGATGTCACGCTTGTGCGCTCAACTTCACAATGTTCTAAACTTATTCTGAACCAAAGAAAATACTGTATCACTGGAAAGTAATTCAAACTATTTTAACATGAGGCAATTAACATTTTTACCTTCCCGAGTGTTCAGTAAATCGTCATATATCCACGTGAACACTTGATAGTAGCAAAAAACTATTTGTTACTAACAAAATTATTGGAATGTTCAGGATAAAATTTGTTATTTGCAATGAAAATCAAATTTCTCTTTTCTTTTACGTGTGTTAAGGTATTTATAAATCCTTTAGAAGTCATACATGAAGTAAATGACCCCAAATATTGTAAACAAAAGCAATGAAGGTATTACATGTGCCATCACAATGCAGTTTGTGAATGTTTTTCAGAGAATGTGAACTATCTACATCACAACACTTTCGTACATACTGCGTCAGTGATGAACGTACCTCAGTTTATCGCTTATGCACATATGTGATCAGCTCTCCCATGTCTACCACAATCGCTGGACCCAGCTTCTCGATCAAGTGCTTTACATAGCCCCAGAAAAAGAATCCTAGAGGCGTCACGCGAGGTAACCGTGCTGGATACCTCTGAATAGCACGGCCTCTTCTCACCCATCGCTTTGGATGTAAGCTGTCTAAAGCATCTTTTGCTTCCTGACGGTTACGAGCAGGATATCCATCATGTCATTTTACGAGTTCTCGAGGGCACATTTTCTAATAGAATATGTAAAATATTTATAGAAGAATGTGTGTTGTCCGATTATACGATACCTGAAAAAGACAATTTATGTTTTTCTTTGACTGTAATGCTGGACTCTCAGATTTACAATTTACAATTTGTGAGCGTGGCCTCATCTGTAAACAATACTATCCCCATAAAATTATCTTGCTGGAGAAGTGGCAGTATTCGAAACGACACTGAAAACCACTGTGATGTAGCATTTGACGTTTATTTCTATGAAGAATACGTAGAGGGCTTAGTTGGCTGGTACTAACCGCTGCATTTGACGAGACGTATATTGCACCTGTCCATACGGGGTAACTTGTGCTACCTTGCGGGACACGGAGATGGGTCAGATTGACGACTGTGGCGTGCCACGTCGGCCAGCCTGTAATATTCAGGCGGATTCCCCTGCTCGTTTAGACGAATGCTGGGCTGGTCTCCAACATCCGCCCCAAAGACTATGTCATGGACTTCAGAATGGAATAAAACGATCTTCTTTGTTAAGAAGAAGTTTATTTTAAATGGGCCAGATAGATTTCAATATTATTGACATGATCAGAGAACAGAGCGTCATGTAACAATGAGCAGAAATTTTGACGGTGGAAGTTTTATGATTCGGGCATCCTTCTACGCTAAAGTTAATTAATCGTTACCTGGCTGAACACAACAATGAACTCTAACATGTAGCCTGAGATGCTACAGAAACAAATGATCAGAATATACGAAGATCCAGGGAACGAAAGTCAAATGCTTCAACACGCTAACGCAACTGCGGTTGTTTCTGCTACGACTAAAAGTTCTTTGAAGATAAATATGTCGATGCATACCAGCCAATTAAAATACGATAACACACAGAACAGAGTTCACACGATACACAGAAAGATAGCGTACACTACTTACCTTCATTAAGTGATCTTGACGGCTGTTGCATCACAAATTGCACACTGCCACAGAGTTAAATATTGGGGTGAGTCAAATGAAAACCTTAATTTTTTAATAAAATATTATTTATTGAGCCGAAGTGGTACAAAGCTGTATCACTTTTCAACATAATCTCCCCCACGCTCAATGAAAGTCCTTCAGCGCTTACAAACTCCATAAATTCCTTTAGAAAAAAATTCTTTTTGTAGGCCGTGCAACTACTCATGCACCGTGTGGGCGTACCTCTTCGACAGAACGGAACTTCTTTCCGTCCATTGCGTCTTTCCGTGGTCCAAACATGTGGGAATCACTTGGGGCAAGATCTGGTAAGTATGGTGGATGAGAAAGACACTCAAAATGCAGGTCTGTGATTGTTGCAACTGTTGTACGGGCAGTGTGGAACCTTGCAGTGTCATGTTGCTAAAGGACATCTGCAGGCAGCAATCCACATCGCTTCGATTTGATTGCAGGACACAGATGAATTTTTAGGAGATCTGACTATGATGCACTGTTGACAGTGGTCCCTCTAGGCATGTAATGCTTCGAAATGATGCCTTTTTCATCCCAAAAGAGAGTCAGCATAACCTTCCCTGCTGATAGTTCTGTTCGAAACTTCTTTTGTTTTGGTGATGAGGATTCCTTACTCGCTCTCTTCGTTCCCGGTTGGTGGACATGAACCCTGCAAGGAAGCCATTACCTTCTCGATCAAAGCGCCGAAGTTCTTCACAAGCATCAACACGTCGTTCTCTCATTTCAGGAGTCAGCTGCCTTGGCACCCATCTTGCAGACGCTTTGTGAAACTGGATCACATCATGCACAATGTAGTGTGCTGACCCATGACTAATCTGTAAACGTGCTGCAATGTCATTCAGTATCACTCCTTCCCTATGGCTTCAACTGCTGCAATGTGCTGCGGAGTCACAACTCGTTGTGCCTGGCGTTGACGAAGTGTATCTTCCACCGAAGTCGCGTCATTTGCGAACTTCCTACTCAATTTGTAGACTTGCTGCTGTGACAAACATGCATCATCGTACTGAACCTTCATTCTTCAATGAATTTCAATAGGTTTCATGCCTTCACTATGCAAAAACCGAATAACAGAACGCTGTTCTTCCCTGGTGCAAGTCGCAAGTGCGGCGGCCATCTTTATACTGATACTGCGACAGTACGTGTGCATGTGCACTATGCTGCCACCTACAGACCAGTCTGCACGCTGTTTGTAGCACACTTACCAACCTGCAGGATAACGGCGCGAAATTTCGATTTGTTATTAGAAATTTTAGGTTTTCATTTGACTCGCCCTCGTAATAAAATAAAATCTGCCAAAACTTGAAAAAGCTGACCCTGTAGTAGACGAGATAAACATAATCGGAAAGGAAGAATTTGGCCAGAATTAGTCAGAAGATTTATTGTTGCAGTCACAGGAACCACCATTTCTGCATCCTCTTTGGGATAGTTCTTCCTTCCTACACGTTATGTTGGGGCCAAACTTCCGGTCTAGCGAAGTCTTTTGATGATATTAATGAATGTAGGACGAGTTTCACAGCGTCAGCCTAGATGCCGTTCACCTTACAGTCCTGCTACACGTTAAGAATTTGAGCATATTTGCCGTAAATTAAATTTTGATTGATTCCCTAATTGTGACTGGTATTGTCCTCCGGAAAATGATTTATTCATTACTGAAGATTCGACTATTTGGATGTCTTTCAACCAACACACTGTAAATGAATTGCAGTATTCTTCATAACGAATCTGATCTACGTAGAAAGTTTTCCGTTTCATTTCAGTTAACTGCTCCGAAACGCAAGAGGGCTCCAAGTTGTAACATATAACATTTCTCTCTCTCTCTCTCTCTCTCTCTCTCTCTCTCTCTCTCTCTCTCTGTGTGTGTGTGTGTGTGTGTGTGTGTGTGTAACGTAACTATTATTGTGCGTGAGAACTGACGAGCTACAGTAAAGGTTCGAATTCGAAAAGTTCGTCCACACATGAAGCACATTCTCCTTCAGCAAGACAACAAAAGGCTGCTACGGCTTCAGCAAAAATCCGACACCTTGGGTTCACTGTCATCGATTACTCTCCATACAGTCTTGAATCGACCCCATCCGATTTTGTCGGTTTCCAAAACTTAAAGAACCCCTTGCAGTAGTTCACTTTGATTGTGATGAAACGGTGGAAGCGGAAGTGGGGTTTGGCTCCGTTAACAGAGTCAAACATTTTGCATTGTGGGTATTAAGGGAATGGTGTCTAGCTGGAAGAAATTTGTTCGTCTTGTCGTCGACAGAGTGACTATGTTGAGAAATGTGTAGACATTAGGAAACAATGTGTAGAATGTTAATGAAGTTGGTTTTATTTGAAAAGCTTTAAGAGTTTTCACGGAGACTTTATTTAACAGCACTCAGTTAATGAAATAAAGTGAATCTGCACTAGTATGTAAAGATGAAACTTAATCAAATATCTCGGAAACTTCTAGACAGATTTAGGTTGTGTATGTTTTGGAACTAGGATGTACATACTTTCTTATACAAAGGAAGGGGAGAAAGAAGACCTGTGGTGTGCTATGAAATTGTGTGGTTTTGTTTTCCATTCTCGCAGTCAGTTCTAACTACGATAAAATGTTATTTGAACCATTAGACAAATTGTTTTTCATTTTCAGTAGTGGAAATCAGTATAAAAGAAGGGTTCCCACGAAAGTAATAGTACAATGTCTCCAACATAGTGTACCGAATTTGTCATGATAATAGTAGATACATATTGACATAAACAATCATGATGCGATTACATAGTTTTTTTCATAACGCGGGTGACAAAATAAGACGTTTATATTTAAAGGGTAGAAACAGGTAGAAACACACTCAGTGGCTTACTGTGTTATTGCACAGTTAGTACTTCCTCCAACCGCCGCTCCTACTAATTATATCTAAGATTCTCATCCACATGGATTTTGCATGGGTTTGTAGTCCTTGCAGTGAAATTGTCGCCCACACTTCTCGTATCACACTTTCCAGCACAAATACGGCTTCAAATTACCTTCCATTGCGATAAACACGCCTTGCAAGTATTCCAAAAACGTTTTCCAATGGAGTTACGAGTACATCTGGGCTACGTACAGGCCAGGGCAAGGCATCGACATATTTATCTTCAAACAACATTTAGTCGTAGCAGAAACATGTGCAGTTGCGTTAGCGTGTTGAAGCATTAGACTTTCGTTCCCTGGATCCTCGTATATTCTAATCATTTGTTTCTGTAGCATCTCAGGCTACATGTTCGAGTTCATTGTTGTGTTCAACCAGGTAACGATTAATTAACTTAAGCGTAGAAGAATGCCCGAATCATAAAACTTCCACCGTCAAAATTTCTGCTCATTGTTACATGACGCTCTGTTCTCTGATCATGTCAATAATATTGAAATCTATCTGGCTCATTTAAAATAAACTTCTTCTTAACAAAGAAGATCGCTTTATTCCATTCTTAAGTCCATGACATATGTTTTTCACCAAAATCAAATCCAGCCTGTTTATGTTTGGGTGTTTGAGACGGTTTCTGCAGTCGTTTCTTGAATGCCAGCGTTTTGTCATTTGAAAAATCTGTCGTACGTCTCTGGCAGTTACTGACAACTATAAATCAGCAACTAGTTGAGAAGGATACGGTTGATTTGCTGCACCAATTTTTGCTTTTTCATCTCATGATAACGGTTTTTGTATGGCGTTGTCACAATCGTGGTTTATGTACCCCAGACGCATTGTTGTTTAAGGTGTGTGTTTACCATCTGAAGTAAAGGCACACTACACCAGCTCGACTGCCTCTACTACCTGAATCGTTGATGTCATATAATGAACTACTGATATAAAATGCCATACAAGTTGACAGAATTTGTCTGTATACTGGTCTCATACTACTGCGTATACACTCTGCAAACTCTTCCAGCCGACAATGTTAATTTTCCTACTTATATCCATGTGAGAACGAAGCTTTTCGTGACGTCACTCTTGCATAAAACATTGTCGAGTTCTTTGGTACGATCAGCCTAGAACTTCGAGCTTTCGACGACTACCTCCATTTAATTCATCGGAAGCAACTGAGTGTCAAACATGCACTGCACTGCATTGCACTGCATTGCATTACATAACACTGTAGAATCAGGGCTAGCAAAATTAGAGCTCGCATCTTGACTGGTTAAGCGAAGTCACTATTCCGGCGGTTCCTAGGGTGTAGGAAGTAGGAAAGGTTGTGCGATATGTTCGAGGATGACACAACTAATCGGAAGTGAAGGCGGGTAAGAGAAGAGAAGGAGGGGGGGGGGGGGGGGGGGACCGCCGATAACCGCATTGTGTCACCACTGCTGGTGTAGTGGCCTTATATAGCCCAAAGCTTCTGAATGGTCGGTAATGACGTCATGCTGAAGCAGATGTTCAACGTCTGCGTTGGTGGCGTCACTGTTCCCGCCGTAGCGTAAACAATGCGACGAAGAAGTCTGGCTCTACTCACTTCCATACACAGCAAATATTATATCCGCTGTCACGGTTGGAGATGTCTCACGCATTGTTGTTTCTATAGACTATTTATTTACAGAATCCCTGTGCGTAGGAGTTTGGGATAAGAGATTGTTTCGTCAAACATTACGTTCGGTTTGTTTGTGAGGCTGTACTCAGCAACTGCAGATTTCTCCAGTTCTCTATTTTTACTGTGCCATTTATGTTCTGTACAATGGAGGACAAGGGTGCGGATTGACTGAACGATGTAATTTCGTCCACATTCAGAATTACTGTTGTATATCTCAGGGATCCTGAAGCCGAGACGGTCCTTAACAGGGCGTAGCTCCTTAGGAGGCTGAAAAACAGATCTGATACCTCGTCTTCTCAGGACTCTGGCTATTGTTCTGGATGTAGGGCCGCAGAAGGGAGGGAATAATATCGGTGGCTCATCGCGTAAATGTTCAACATTTTCACGATTCCTTTTCTTGGAGAACGCTGACTTCCGTGACCCATAGGGTGGTTGTTTTTTTTTCGGAGTACATACATCAGATGATTAATATCGTGAAAGTTGCGCTCTTCTGGACTGGATGGTGTAAACTGTGCGATAAGATATAAATCAGTGTTCGTCGGCTTCCGATGCGCTGAGTGGCCGAAACGTCCAACCGATTTTCGTTCTACTGAAACATCTAAAAATGACAGCCGTGTCTATTTCTCTTTCTCAACAGTGAACAGGATGTTTGGGTGCATACTGTTCATACGATTATGGAAGTGCACAAGAGCTTCTACCCTTTGTGGCCACGCGCTAAATGCGTAGTCAGCATAACGATAAAATGAATATGGAAGAAGGGGAGCCAGATTTAATGCACGTTCTTCAAAATGTTCCATAAAAAGGTGGCCGTTACTGGAGACAATGGAGAATCCATAGCCATTCCGTTCGTCATTTCATAAACTTTATCGGCGTACTAGAAGTAGGTGGTCGTCATAACATGTGAGAAGAACTTCATCCTTTCAGGAGGAAAATGTTTTGCCAATTAATGAAGGACACATCGAAACTGTTAGTTAAGCATTTCAGTCCTGTAACGAATGTGTGTATGTATGTACATGTGTGTGTTTTTGTTTGTTTTTGTTTGGGGTTTAAGGGCGCTCAACTACTGAGGTCATTAGCGCCCAGTCACAATTGTAAGAGCACATAGAATCTAGTAAAACTCAAGGGGGGGAGGGGGGAACACCAGATAGTTCTTACAAAGATGCAGATAAAATACGTGAAAGAGTTAGATGTCTTTGGACAAGCCAGTCAAAGTAATAAAACGAAGAACACGGGCAGCTGCTCGAGCGTTATCAGCTAAAATATTCTGTAAAGTAGATGGCAGAGACAGGATAACACGAGATTGACTAAAACGGGGACCCAACAATAAAACATGGCGCACTGTCAATGCATGACCACAAGGGCACTGCGGGGCTGGGTCACCGGAGAGCAGGTAGAAGTGGCTAAACCGGCAATGCCCAATCCGCAACCTGGTCAGAAGGACCTCTTCTCGCCGAGATGGTCGGGAGGAGGTTGTCCAAGCAGTTGGGAACGGTTTTACAGCCCGGAGCTTGTTTCCTTGAAGTGATGACCAAGTATCCCACCACAATGACACAAGCCTCTTACAAACAACCCCACTAATGTCAGATAACGGGTCACAATGGGAGGCTGGCCGAGGCAGGAGGATTGCAGCCTTGGCTGCAGCATCAGCAGCCTAATTCCGAGGCACTCCTACATGGCTGGGAACCCACAGAAAGCTGATAGGAGAGCCATCATCAGCAAAAGAATTGAGGGACTGCTGGATCCGTTGCACCAAGGGATGGACCGGATATGGAGCTCCAAGGCTCTGAAGAGCACTGAGTGAATCAGATCAGAGTACATACGACGGTGGCGGTGGCGGCGGGCATACTGAACGGCCTGATGAAGAGCAAAAAGCTCGGCCGTAAAGCTGGAACACTGGTCGAGGAGCCGGTATTTAAAGGTGACGGCCCCGACGACAAAGGCACAGCCGACACCATCCTCAGTTTTGGAGCCATCAGTGTAAATAAAGGTGTGACTGACAAGTCGCGCATGAAGTTCGACAAACCGCGAGCAATACACTGCAGCCGGAGTACCGTCCTTTGGGAGCGAGCTGAGGTCGAGATGAAGCCTGGAGCCAAGGTGGTGTCGGACTCTCACCCTCTCTGAAGGTGGTAGGGAGGGCAAAATCCAATTGTCGAAGCAGGCGACGAAAGCGGACTCCAGGGGGCAGACACATACAACCCATACTGACGGTCGAGATTCAAGAATCCAAACTAACCGAGCGTTAACCATGCGCTCCATCACCTTACAGACACAGCTTGTAAGAGAAATGGGGCGGTAACTAGAAGGAAGGTGTCATCCTTCCCGGGTTTGGGTATAGGAACAACGACGGCGTCACGCCAACGCATTGGGGATTAGACCTTCGGTTCAGACGCGATTGTAGGTACGAAGAAGAAAGCTTTGCCTGCCGGAGAAAGATGTGTCAGCATCTGAACGTGAATGGCATCTGGCCCCGGAGCAGAGGACCGGGACAGCAAGTGCACGTTCAAGTTCCCGCATAGTAAAGGGGGCATTATAATTTTCCAGATTCAGCGAGTGGAAGGAAGGTCGACGAGCCTCTTCTGCCTCTTTCCTGGGAAGGAAGGCAGGGTGGTAATGGGCGGAGCTTGAAACCTCAGCGAAAAAGCGGCCGAAGGCGTTGGAGACATCCACAGCATCAACAAGTACCTCATTACCTGAAGACAGGCCAGGTACCGAGGAGTGATCCTTAACGCCCGACAGCCGGCGCAGGCCACCCCAGACGACAGAAGAGGGAGTAAAACTGTTAAAGGAGCTGGTGAAAGAGACCCAACAAGCTTTTTTGCTGTCTTTGATGACTCTATGGCATTGCGCTCGGAGTCGTTTGTATCCAATACAATTCGCCAAAGTAGGATGGCGGCGAAAGGTGCGTACAGCACGTCGTCGAGCACGGATAGCGTCTCTACAAGCCTCATTCCACCAGGGAACAGAAACGCGACGTGAGGAAGAGGTAGTACGAGGATTGGAACGTTCAGCAGCATTGATGATAACAGCCGTGAGGTTTTCGATCAGACTGTGACAACTGAGAAAAGCGTGGTCCGAAAAGGTCGCCAGGGAGGAGTAAAGTTCCCAGTCAGCTTTCGGTATGTTCCAGCTCGAAGGACGTGGGGATGGGGTGTGGTGCAGGAGACGAACGACACAGGGGAAATGGTAGCTCGAATAGGTGTCAGAAAGGACATACCACTCTAACCGACGGGCAAGAGTGGTAGAACAGATCCAGAGGTCCAAGTGGGAGTAGGTATGAGTAGAGTCCGAGAGGAAAGTCGGGGCGCCAATATTGAGGCAGACAAGATTGAGATGGTTGAAGACATCCGCCAAGAGGGAGCCTCTCTGACCGGATGCAGGAGAGCCCCAAAGGGGATGATGGGCATTGAAGTCGCCAAACAATAAAAACGGAGGAGGAAGCTGAACAGTCAGGTGCATCACGTCAGCCCGACTAACTGCAGATGACGAAGGAGTGTAGACCGTACAAACAGAAAAAGTAAAAGCAGAAAGAGTAATATAGACAGCTATTGCTTAGAGCGCGGTGGTCAATGGGATAGGATGGTAATAGACATCGTCCCAAACGAGCAACATGACCCCACCATAAGCTGGAATACCGTCCACAGGGTGAGGTCAGACCAGTCCGAGCTATAGTGGGTAAAAGCAATATGGTCAGTTGGGCGCAACTTGATTTCCTGGAGACCAAGGACGAGTGGACAGTGCAGGCGGAGGAGCAGTTGTAATTCCTCCCGATTAGATCGAATACCTCTTATGTTCCAATGCAACAAAGCCATCGCTAGGGGGAACGAAACGGGTGAAGAGCTGGTCACCTCGATGGCCCCGGAGGGCCAGGTTTCGAGGGAACAACGCTACGACCGGCGGGAGGCGGATCCTGTTCCAACGAGTCGTCGCCAACTGCGACCACATTCCTGGGTTGCGTAGGAGGGGCAGCATCATTCGCCGACGACAGGCCAGCTGAGCGACTGGCAGCAGAGCGTCCCGGCGAAACTGAGGACGGCCAGGAGCAGCGACTCACGGATGGAGCGTCAGACGAAACGCGCCGGGATGGAGAGGGGGATAAAGACTTCTTCTTGGAGGCCTTCTTTGAACTCCGATGAGGCACGGGGATGGAGGGCTGGACCCAAAGAAGTTACTCACTCTTGGGGTCTGTTATGGAACGCCGGACCTTGGAAGCCGGGGTCTGGAACGTTTCGCCAATGGACGCCTGACAAGAGGATTGCTTCTCAGGCGGTGGAGGGGGAGGAGGAAGAAGGGTGGCCCCTGGGGCAGAGGGGGCAGGGGCCGCGAGGCAGGAGGATTTGGGAGGGAGGGATTTGAGAGGCGGAGGCATAGACCCCGGATGGGGTGAGGAGGTGAAGGGAGGACATGATAGGGGTGAGGATACTATGGAAGGAGTGGACACGACTAAGGGAAACGATGTTCTCAACATAGCGGGATGGAGGCGTCGATACTTCATCCTTGCCTCAGATTAAGAGAGACGGTCCAAAGATTTTAATTCCTGAATCTTCTTGTGCTTCTGATACGCGGGGCAGCCTAAAGATCTAGGCACGTGTAGGCCAGGACAATTGACGCACCAAGGTGGTGGGGTGCATGTATGTTCCTCACGAAGAGCACGTCCACAATCGCCACAAAGGGGCTCAGCCTCACACCGTGACGACATGTGCCTGATGTGAAACACTGAAAGCAGCACATAGTAGGCGGGACGTAAGGTCGCAAGTCGCACCCGTAGCACATCACCTTTACCATCTCCGGGAGAACGTCCCCCTCGAAGGCGAGGATAAAGGCCCCGGTGTCGATGCGACGGTCTTTGGGGCCGCGCTGGAGTCGCCGGACGAAATGCACACCGCGGCGCTCCAGGTTGGCCCTGAGCTCCTTATCAGATTGCAGCAGGAGGTCCTGATGAGAAATAACCCCCTGCGTCTTATTCCTCGATGTGCTGGACAAAGAACATGGGCTTGGAGGTGGCGAACATCCCCCCATCGGTCCAGACTAAATAGCGGGGGAAGTACTTCGCCCCAAGCCGGCGGGCCTGTCCTTCCTCCCAGGGAGTGGCTAAGGGGGAAAGGGCAGGAGAGCCAGAACCAGAGACAGTACCTTTCTTTTTAAAAGACTCGGCCGCAGATCGACCTGATACATGTTGACGTTTCATCTGCAAAACGTCCGCCCCTGTACCACCCACTCCGACCAGGGGCTCTCCCCATGGCGCTACCCAGCCTCAGCAAGGGCCACCTGGCAGGATGACCGTTGATGGGAGTCCTGATGCCCCAAGGAGACGGGTATCTATTCCTTGGCCGACGTGGGGAGGGTGCAGCTCAGGTATCGGCAGTACGATCCCTGTGTTGTCAGGGGGCTACAACCTAGAGGGTACATGACGACCCCACCACAACGGGCTGGCTACCGTGCTGGATTTCGGGTGCCATGGAAAGTCCATCATGATCGTAGGTGCAGATGGGGTCGCACAATGGGCGTAACTTGTGCAACACATCAGGCGTTTAGGCCCAAATTGAGGAATAGTGGGTGCGGTTACAACGCCATTACAATGCTGAGTGCCAAGGTCCTAGTGCACTGAGGACCAGTGATACCCCACGTAAGGCGTCCTTCCCCAAAAGGCTCGTACTTGTGTAGAATTTTGAAAAATGGGGGTCAAACCCCAAGGGGGGCCATCACATGGAAGGCCGAAACGGTTGAACCTCCTTTTAGTCGCCTCTTACGACAGGCAGGAATACCTCGGGCCTATTCCTACCCCAGACCTGCAGGCTGCAGGTGTGTGTGTGTGTGTGTGTGTGTGTGAAAATGTGCTGTCTTATTTTCTTCCTCGCGGTCAGGTTAAATTTTAAACTACGGTAGCAGGGCGTTTAAACAATGAGACAAACTTTTAGCATGATCAGTTCACGCTCTTACTGCACAGTATCTGAAACAATAGAAACATTGCGAATTCTGTAGTTTTGCAGTTGTAGTGTATTAGAAAAATTAAAAATGTTAAAAACAATAAACCCGAAAACAAAGGAGTCTTTTTCATTCATTGGGGTATGTGATCTGCTATAATTTCGAGTTCGATACCTTATAAGTGGGCAAAGTTAACAGTGAGGAGCCGAAATTTGGGTACTGCCAATTTCCATGGATACCCCAATATTACAGTATGTATCCAATTCCCACACACATTTAGTAATTGCGAATCGTTGCCTTTTTCTATAGTTATTAATCTTTTGGTTACAGTGTGCTAGTGCTACGTCCCACACATTTGGCGTTTGATGATCGTGATAATGTTTGGTTTGTAATGCGCTAAACTACGGAGTCATCAGAGCCCGTACAAATTCCCAATTTTTACACAGTTCAGTGTAGTCGCTGTCACGAATGATGATGACGATGATGATGAAAAGATAACAACATAAGCACCCAGTACCTGGGAAGAGAGAAATTCCCAACGCGGCCAGGAATCGAACCCGGGACCCCGTGATCCAGAGGCAGCAACGCTAGCCACTACAGCGCGAGCTGCGGACCAGACGCTGCGTGACCCTCGCTGGCTCCCATGTATAGAATTAGTACAAAGCGACTTTTTTCAGCTAATCTGCCACACTGTGCTCGGATTTTTTTCCCATTAATGAGTAACATGCAACTAAATCTTCAACTAAAATTAATCGTTTTCAGTTTGTATTTAATTACCAGATTTGTTAGCCGAGAGAAAAAAAAACTGGAAAAATATTATTTCGTAAAATTTGTGATTTTTTTTATAAAGGTCGAAGATACTGTAGATTCCTGCAGTTGGCTTCGATTTTAGTATTTCAGATGCATATTTCTGTCTTCAGTAAATTCACAACTTGTACAGACAGCGTCTCGTGGTATTTTGGGCTGCGTTGCTGACTCTCGATCACAGAGGCCTGGGTTCGAGTTCCAGCCTCGTGGAGTGTTTTCTCCGGTGTTTGTGTGTGGTCATCATCATTTCATCATCATACACGCACAAGTCGCCGAAGTGGCTTCAATTAAAGCACCGGGAGGCCGAAGCCCCTAGAAGGGTCTCCAGACCAAAAATTTCATTCCACAACATTGTACAAAAGTTTCCTCCTAACGTTGAAAAAGAAAAATACATATTTCCTCAGGAAAACTGCTTTTTAACGCCTTGCATACACATGAAACAATCTCTTTATGCTCCTTACTACACCAGGTAGAGAACTAAATTTCACTTCGTAACACTTTTACTTGCCTCGCATAATACCCAGTTAGTAAATAGACATCAGAATACAGATGTTTCACACTATCATTACATGTACTGTTGGTATTAAGTTTCATCATTCGTTGTTTATTAATAAGGAATTATTTTATCAATTTTATTGTTAATTTCATAGAGAAACAACAATCGACTGCCAGTGACACTACCATGGAGGTAAAGAAAAGGAGGGGGGGGGGGGGAGGTGGCATTACGTCATAAACGTGGAGCCGCTGTCTGCCATCTTAACTTGCACAAAACATTATGTTCAGCGCATACACACACCCATAGTTCACCGCGGTGCCACTTCCCTGTGACCTTACTCGGATTGTGTCGTATTACTGTACGCCTTCAAGAATAGAAAAATATTCAAAATTGCCTTCCTGACACTATATTATTCATGTAAGCTCTATAATTTTTAGTGTTTGAAACAGTTGTTGCGCTCACACAACAAATAAAAGCAAGAAACACTCGAAACAGTAGTCTGCTAATGTTTTATCCCGGATGTATATCTCTGATCTCAGAGCATGGAATTTCCGCGCACCTGCAGATTCTTGTCATCAGCATATCCTCATTGTTGTGATCAGGCAAAAAAATTTTCACCGGCCTTTGCGTGATAAAGAATTCCACATTTATTTATAGGATTGGATTGGATTCGATTGTTTGGGGGAAGAGACCAGACACTGAGGTCATCGGTCTCATCGGTTTAGGGAAGAACAGGACGTCGGCCGTGCCCTTTCAAAGGAACCATCCCGGCATTTGCCTGGAGCGATTTAGGGAAATCACGGAAAACATAAATCAGAATGGCCGGACGCGGGATTGAACCGTCGTCCCCCCGAATGCGAGTCTAGTGTGCCAACCACTGCGCCACCTCGCTCGGTATTTATTTATAATTTTGTACTTTATATAAATACGCGACGAAATAGGCTGGCATGGGAGCAGAGTAGAAACGTATTTTCATTTTGTTTTCTCTTCGTATTTCATGGCAGCCATGTTGAAGTTAGACAGAAAACAAAATACGAGCAGGTGGGCTAGGATGTTACAGTTGGAATTCGACATCTAGATAGTATACGGGTAACGCTCGTTTCACAGTAATTGCCCATAACGTGACGTCATGCGCAATATCGACGACCGCATTATCGGCTATCAACTTTCATTAGCATTCTATACGGGCCTCTCACAAGATTTCGTGGGCGCGTACCACAGATTTACAAAAGCAAATCGTTCTTGGAAAGAGTTATTACAATTATTGCTGTAATAAAATGTTACGTAATGGTTTATCGACGGTTAATGCCTTCATATAAGAGTCCTCTTTAAGGAGCGAGTTATAATCTCCAGTAATTTACCAATTAAGGATGAAACATACGTACTATTTTGTAATTTGCAGTACGCCGTTTCAGTGTGACGGAGCACTGAAATTTGTCACAGAACATCACCATTATCATTAAATGTTACTTAATAACGCATCAAAGATGCAAGCCCGTAAGATGGAATATGATAACCAAGACTGCAGTTAAACATTGAATGGTTGAGTGCTAGCTTAATAAATGACGTCATGGTTAGATGAGTCGAAAGTGGTTGGTTCGTGTCCTGTTGCACACAACTTTTTCTCATGTTAACACATTATGTTAATTTCTTACGAATGTAATACAAGCATGTTCTGAAATATTGGATGGTATTTACATTCTGTCTGATCTGAGAACGAGGGATGAAATAAATAATTAGCTGTTTCCGAATATGTGATTAGGTAGGAATCTAAAAGCACAGCTTAAATTGCGCTATTCATTTTCTAATATGTGTAGCCTTTCGAGTGCGTTATTAGGCAGGGCAGTTTAAATTGCTGCGATTGAAAAGAGGAGCAGTAACATTCATGTTCTTCCTTGGATCGAATATTTCGCTGTTGGTTTGCTAATGTTTGGCGTCCTCCGAGGGCGTGGTTGGGTAGGAACCTAAGAATACTGCTTTATTTGCTGCCCCTAAAACGAGCAGCAATAAAATAGGCATTCTATCTTTTCACTTGTATTTGGCTCTTTATCTGCGAATATATGGCGACTTCCGAGTGGGTGGTTACGCTGGAACCTAAGAGTACAGTTTTAAATGCTGCGACTAAAACGAGCTGCAGTAAAATTTGCATTTTTTCTTCTCACAAATATTTGTGTCTCTAATTCCGATTGTGTAGCGACTTCCTTGTGTGTCGCTAGGCAGGAACTAAAGAGGACAGCTTAAATTGATGCGAGTGTATCGAGGAGAAATAATATTCATATTCTTTCTTGTCACAAAGTCGATAGCCGATCATACGATCACTGCGAGTGACGTCAAAATCAAGAGCATTGTGTAACGAGCATTACACTAGTGTATTGGTGGAGACTTGGACGTAAATAGAAGGAAGTTGACACTACAGACTTACACGCTGTATGTTGTTTTGAAGCCAGAGTAGGCTGGGCCTGTCTTTATTTTAAGTAGCCCAAAACATTAGCAGACTATTGTTTACGATTGCTTCTTGTCCACTGTTCTTGCGTGTGCCCTCAGTAACTGTTTTAAATACGAAAAAATTATAGAGCTTGAATAAATAACATAGTGCCATTAAGGCAATTTCGAACGTTTTGCTGTTCTTGAATGCGTGTTTACTCTAGTAATGCGACACATTAGGCTTCGTTAAGGAAACTTGTTTTTGCTGCTGTATTTCGGAAGGTAGTGATGTGAAAAGCATACTTTCGTAAGCCATTTAATTCCACTTTTACTGTATTTGCATCTATGTCAAATGAAACGGAAACTCCGAAACCAATGCGTGTTTGCATACTGGTATCGGCACTGCTCCTTGTTCGTTACCTTTTCGGCTTTCATCTCGTGTGCAAAAAACTTTTAGTGTTCACGTTTGCAAAAAATTGACCTATGTGTTTTTTGCTACCTGATAAACTTACGCAGTCAGGAAAGAAACAAGGCATGCTTTCGTATGTTCTGCATGCCAGTAAAGCGAACTATTATTGAAATGTCAAAGAAACATAACTGCGTAGAGGTATATCTACATGCAAAAGAGAGTCGTTGATTTATTTGATTGCCATTTCATTAGTTTCACTGTAGTTTACGTATTTTTTCAATCTAAAGTCTTTCCTTAGATGTGACATTCAGTGTGCGTTCAATAATAGCAATTTACAGAGTAAAAAAAAGTGATTAAATTTTAAACGACTTCCCGCACTGTGGAATGCTATAAATGTGACCACGAGAATGGTCTAAAACGCTTAAAATGGATATTTTTTTAAACATGTATGGGAGCAACATTTTACTAATGATAGTTGTCTAACCTGCGTAGGATGTAGGCCTATCTTTCCCACAGTAGCCTATTTGCTTCTTTTCACGGAATATTTCTCGCCAGTAACTCTGCCAGATTTTCAGGAGTGACCACCAGACACAGTACAATTGGATTGTACGTCTAATTTTATCATTTGCTTAATTTTGCTTTTGAATTTCATTTTGAGGTTTTCAACGTATATTAGTCTATAGCATGCATTGTGATATAACTATAGTTATTTGCTTAGTTTTATGCTCCATGTATCATTTGGACGATAAATCGTACTGATATGGAGCGAGCCATAGCATATTGACTTCAGTTTTTTGCAAATATGCTTGCATGCTGATTATTTAATAGTTCTTAAGTTTTTTTTAATGAAAGACGGATGTAAGTAATTCCTACTCATCACCATTTACACATTACATTAATAGATAATCTTCCGCGTAATAGGAGTCGTTTTCAACGAGAAACGTTTTCTGCTTAGTATAAAATTTTACTTTTCTGTGTGTCAGTCATTTTATATAAATGCGTAAGTGATCAAAACTTTTGGTTGCAACATTGTGAACACCTGTTTGTGGTACAGACAGCCTTAACGTGGCGTAATGAAAGCTATTTTTCTCTTCTGGTATTGTAATTATGTACATAATTTTTACTGTTGAAGTGCAGTGACTTATTTACAACAAACTTCATAGGGGGAATAGCTATATAACGGATATATTGGTACTCACATGCAAAGCACCAAGCAGGCATGACGAAGCGTGCTCACATGAGCTTTCAGCCAAGGCCTTCTCAGAAAGGAAGCAAAGCACACGTAACATTCATACAGTCATATGCATAAAACTCACACACATATGACCGCTGTCTCCGGCTGTTCTAGCTAGAGTCTTTTTGAAAGAGAGAGGAAATGTAAACAATGAATAATTATCGGCGGGAGGAATTTAGGGCATGAGATATTTCCCCAACAATTAGCGCGGCTACGTACCCGTGTGTTGTGCGGGGACGAGACAGTGTGGTTTGGATGTCTGAGCGTTTGCGATTTGCAGAGATATGAAAAGGACAGGGAAGAAGAGAGCGAACGGACAGTGAGTAAAGTAAGGCAAATCTGAAGTCAAAACACAGGATGAAAACCACTACGATGAAAGTAAATAGTGAAACCAGAATTCATGTATACAAAAGAAAATATTGCTTGGACGGCTCCACTTAGGAATGAAGTGTCATTTCTTTAAACTTTACATTACGATGGAATCGAATGGTATACCCGTAACTAGCGCGAGCTGGTGTTTTTGATGAAACAGCTTCATCTACCCACAGTCATAGCACCGAACAGTGTCGAATCTGAGAACAGACACGTCAGAGTGACGTCACGGGGAAGTATCGCCGCAGTGAACTATGGAAGTATGAATGTGGTGAACCTAATGTTTTGGGCTAGTCAAGATGGCGGATATCATTTTCAAGTTCGTGGCGTAATGACAACTTCCTTCTTTTTATACTTCCATGGGTAGAGATCATTGTCTGCGGCAGTACCTTCTTCTCGTCTCTGACTCGCTGCGTCTGCAGTAGCGGTCAGCACAGCATGTCTAGAGATGCTGCCGTTGACGTATTTCGCAGAGCTCTAGTTGTCACCATGTAGCATAAGGGAAGACATACCTCTTTAGGAGACAACCGCAATAGAATAAAAAATTTCAAACACATGTTAAATTCAATAACTTAATGTATCTCTAAGTATATCATAAAGCTTGCTCACCTGTATACGCTGGGGTGGTCAAAATACCTGTGTAACATCTCCTAATTGTTCTGTTACACAACACAGAGCACCTAACCATGTTTCGTTTTCCCAAAATTATGAAAGTAAGAGAAGGTAGGAACGAAGTCTGGTAAACGATGCGCCATACATTTGCATTCCGCGTCATCTCTATCTTCAATGAATATATGGGAGTTTGTGAGCATATCATGCGAAATTAGCTGATGGTCAACACTGTTTTCGGAAGTTCATCAGCTTCCTGCCGTGTGGCCTACAGCACACGGGATTCCATAAAAAAACTGGTAAAATCATGTACATAGCCAGTATCTGTAAATTGTGCCAGCAAGTGCTTGTCGTTGAAATTTCGGTAGCAAATATCATTCCAGTAAATGTTCCCCATCTAGAACGTCCATACCTTGACTGACACCTGCTAATGAAGGGAATCATTCACGTTTGTGTGTGTGTGTGTGTGTGTGTGTGTTTTCCTCTTTCAGATGCACGTCGAATGTGAACAATTTTTGATTCCAACACTCCCTCACTTTGCCTTGATATACAAATAACATGGCGGTAAATCATTCAGTACTAAGTAGACGCGTTCATCAATTTCAGGCGGTCATCGTTGGTGAGTGCTCGAACACCCTGTTGGTTACAAGAATATTCCACAGTATTGAAATTCTTCCAGCCGGAAGTGTCATTCACTGTTTTGTCCGTCTGTTACCAGTTAGATCTCAAACATTTTCTTCAGCAACGTGTGGAAGTCTCTGTAAAAGACACCAGACCTACCATCGGGAAAACCGTGTTGCGAAACAGATGAGGCCAGAGCCTAGCCCTTCCAAAATATATTTATTCCATTGCTTGCACTGCCGAAATCATTTCTGCAAACGGCTATTCAAATGGTCTGCATAGCCTCCGTTGCAGTTTACGTTCCCTCTCTCTCTCTCTCTCTCTCTCTCTCTCTCTCTTTCAAGACAGCGACCCTCCATTGGTAAAGAATGAGGTGGTCCAGTAGAATGACGCTGGATTTGCATTCCAGACGATGGTGGTTCAGTCTCCTCCCGGGGACCAAAATTTAGTTTTTATGTGGTTTCGTTTAGTTCCTTTGAAATTTCCACGGCTTATTTCTTTACTTATCTTTTCTTATTATGACGTCACGCGCTGCTTCCATTGACCTCTACGTCGATGCGGCGTTACGCCATAAACTTCCTTTATTTACTGTTCGGAGCCATAAGGAGGTACGTCTGTAAACTAGATGTTGTTGTTGTTGTTGTCTTCAGTCCTGAGACTGGTTTGATGCAGCTCTCCATGCTACTCTATCCTGTGCAAGCTGCTTCATCTCCCAATACCTACTGCAACCTACATCCTTCTGAATCTGCTTAGTGTACTCATCTCTCGGTCTCCCTCTACGATTTTTACCCTCCACGCTGCCCTCCAGTGCTAAATTGGTGATCCCTTGATGCCTCAAAACATGTCCTACCAACCGATCCCTTCTTCTAGTCAAGTTGTGCCACAAACTTCTCTTCTCCCCAATTCTATTCAATACCTCCTCATTAGTTACGTGATCTATCCACCTTATCTTCAGTATTCTTCTGTAGCACCACATTTCGAAAGCTTCTATTCTCTTCTTGTCCAAACTAGTTATCGTCCATGTTTCACTTCCATACATGGCTACACTCCAAACAAATACTTTCAGAAACGACTTCCTGATACATAAATCTATATTCGATGTTAACAAATTTCTCTTCTTCAGAAACGCTTTCCTTACCATTGCCAGTCTACATTTTATATCCTCTCTACTTCGACCATCATCAGTTATTTTGCTCCCCAAATAGCAAAACTCCTTTACTACTTTAAGCGTCTCATTTCCTAATCTAATTCCCTCAGCATCACCCGATTTAATTTGACTACATTCCATTATCCTCGTTTTGCTTTTGTTGATGTCCATCTTATATCCTCCTTTCAAGACACTGTCCATTCCGTTCAACTGCTCTTCCAAGTCGTTTGCCGTCTCTGAAAGAATTACAATGTCATCGGCAAACCTCAAAGTTTTTACTTCTTCTCCATGAATTTTAATACCTACTCCAAATTTTTCTTTTGTTTCCTTTACAGCTTGCTCAATATACAGATTGAATAACATCGGGGAGAGGCTACAACCCTGTCTCACTCCTTTCCCAACCACTGCTTCCCTTTCATGCCCCTCGACTCTTATGACTGTCATCTGGTTTCTGTACAAATTGTAAATAGTCTTTCGCTCCCTGTATTTTACCCCTGCCACCTTTAGAATTTGAAAGAGAGTATTCCAGTCAACATTGTCAAAAGCTTTCTCTAAGTCTACAAATGCTAGAAACGTAGGTTTGCCTTTTCTTAATCTTTCTTCTAAGATAAGTCTTAAGGTCAGTATTGCCTCACGTGTTCCTACATTTCTACGAAATCCAAACTGATCCTCCCCAAGGTCCGTATCTACCAGTTTTTCCATTGGTCTGTAAAGAATTCGCGTTAGTATTTTGCAGCTGTGACTTATTAAACTAATAGTTCGGTAATTTTCACATCTGTCAACACCTGCTTTCTTTGGGATGGGAATTATTATATTCTTCTTGAAGTCTGAGGGTATTTCGCCTGTCTCATACATCTTGCTCACCAGCTGGTAGAGTTTTGTCATGACTGGCTCTCCCAAGGCCGTCAGTAGTTCTAATGCGATGTTGTCTACACCGGGGGCCTTGTTTCGACTCAGGTCTTTCAGTGCTCTGTCAAACTCTTCACGCAGTATCGTATCTCCCATTTCGTCTTCATCTACATCCTCTTCCATTTCTATAATAATGTCCTCAAGTACATCGCCCTTGTATAAACCTTCTATATACTCCTTCCACCTTTCTGCCTTCCCTTCTTTGCTTAGAACTGGGTTGCCATCTGAGCTCTTGATATTCATACACGTGGTTCTCTTCTCTCCAAAGGTCTCTTTAATTTTCCTGTAGGCAGTATCTATCTTACCCCTAGTGAGATAAGCTTCTACATCCTTACATTTGTCCTCTATCCATCCTTGTTTAGCCATTTTGCACTTCCTGTCGATCTTATTTTTGAGACGTTTGTATTCCTTTTTGCCTGCTTCATTTATTGCATTTTTATATTTTAAAAACTAGATAGATCGCCGTAATCTGGAATTCAGTTTTTGGTCATGTAAGTCTGGCTCTGGTGCGGTGAAGGAGCCGGATCGTAGTCGCGATGTAGATACTGGATTTTCTCCTTCCAGAAGGCCAGTTTTTAAACTGGAAAGTCTCATGGACATGGTGCAGAACTTCTCGGATTGTTTAAGTCTCTCTGCTTTCTGACTAGGAGACTACGAGGAGTAGGTTTAGGTGCCTCATTCAATTATTTTTCTTCTTCTTCTTCGCGCAGATTTCTATATTCTCTCTGAGTGTCTGGCTGTTGTGTCGACGGAATGTATTTTAACTGTATGTGACTTCAGTGAGTGTTTTCTGTTGTAGATATCCCACTATTATTAATTCATAAACGATGATACCGTTCGTAGCAACTCCAAGCCTGATGTTATCAGTTGTTTGCAACCCAGCCTCCTAGGTAACAAAGAAGCTGAATCTTTTAGTTAATACTTAGTCAATTTTCTCACAAAAATTTCATTGACACCCTACATTGAATACTTGATTAATATTTAAAATCATCATAATCCCGTCTCATAAAATTTAACATAAAGTGTATAAAAATATACATAAAAAAGTTTTATTTACTCATTTATTTCATGTCACTAAAACACACAATAACATTACGTATGCTAAAACAGTTAGCTAATTAAGGTATAAGCAAGTTTTGCAAACAACAAGCAGAATACAAATTTATTGGTAATGAAGGAACAGGTTTAGTTTTCTAAATTGGAAAAATTGAAAAAAGAGTGACAGTTTCAAATGTTTGGGTTCTGCTATATTCTGTGACAGAGCCTGCGAGAAGGGAATCGAGACCAAAGCAAGCACTCACTGAAACCATATAAAATTAAAATATACGCTGACGACACAACAGTCTGACTTGGCAGAGAGCATGTGCAAATCTACAAGAAGAAGAACAAGAAGAAAAATAGTTAAAACTTCCAGGCTGAGAGGCCGTGGTCGAACAGTAGAACTTCTTCTCCCTGACGTTTCGTTGCCAGCTGCGGACAACATCTTCCGAGGCGAGTATACGACTGGCTACCAAGCCGCGGAGGTCCTGTATATATAGAGCGGGTAGAGGGCACCACCACTTGCATCAAAGATGTGACAATCGATTACCTTCGATCGAGAGTAATGACGCCAGTCAGAGATAGTTTTACTGTTGACATCACGTGACGAGTGGTGGTGCCCTCTACCCGCTCTATATATACAGGACCTACGCGGCTTGGTAGCCAGTCGTAGACTCGCCTCGGAAGATGTTGTCCGCAGCTGGCAACGAAACGTCAGGGAGAAGAAGTTCTACTGTTCGACCACGGCCTCTCAGCCCGGAAGTTTTAACTACTGACGATGCCGGCCGTGAAAGCCTACACGCTATGATAAGAAGAAAAATAATTCAAATGAGCGATTAACCCGTACATGGAGTGATTTTGACCAACAGTAGTAGTCAATTGACTAAAGAAAAGGATATTCCATAGCAGCATTGAGAACGTACTTACTTATGGTGCAGAAATGTGGCCACTTTCAAATTAAGTAAAGGAAAAGATGAGAACGATATAACTATATTCTGTGAGGAGATACCTGGAGATTAAATGAAAATCAAAACATTCAAAGTATGGAAAAAGTGAAGTTGCAGATCGTAGCATGCTGATTGGAGATTAAAAGTCGGCAGTGGTTAGGGCGTTTTAAGAGAATGAAGTGTGACAGGTGGCGTAAGAACCTGTTAATGTGGTTCCCGAAAAGAACTAAAGGGGGCAGCCGCCTTTGTCGCCTTAGTTATATATTGATCGAGCAGTGGATGAGAAGCTTGGAGTAACTGAAACTACTGGAAGGAGAAAGCGAACTGCCTCTGGAGAGAAAAGGCATAGAAGAAGAATAAGAAGAAGAAGACATTCAAACTAAACAACCTTATGAAACACAAAAAGTTATGCCTATAACTGCGCCATGGTACGCTCACGGTTCCCGCTGTTAGTTCGCTTGATGAGCATGTTGGGCATTGTAGGATATGCGACGGCGTTTGCATTTCACCAAAATCAAGGTCGTTGCCTTTGGGTGGAATTTGCTACTTCCTATCCGATTCTGTTTAGATTTTCGTGGGTTCAGTTCATCATCATCACCTGCACAAAAAAAAGGCTCTAAGCACTATGCGACTTAACTTCTGAGGTCATCAGTCGCCTAGAACTTAGAACTAATTAAACCTAACTAACCTAAGGACATCACACACATCCATGCCCCAGGCAGGATTCGAACCTGCGACCGTAGCGGTCGCTCGGCTCCAGACTGTAGCGCCTAGAAACGCACGGCCCTTGGGCCACCGGTTGCACATCCGTGCTCTAAACCAGGCCTGTTCTAGAAGCAGGCGAGCAGGAGCGCGTAAAAAGCGAGCGCTCACGGTAAAATGGGATGGCCAGATATTATATAGTACAAAGGAAGCGCTAACTGTGCACTGTCTTCAGAAGGATAACCATGTGGTAAGTTATTCGTAGTTTTTAACGCAGGTAGTTATACTTAATGGAGCACAGTTTAAAAAGGAAAAGAAGTTCTTATAAAATCAGTGAAAAACAGCATAATGGCCACGTTAGGAGCTTCAAAGCGATGTTTAGACGTATCAGTTCATAGCACGTCATTGCAGGATGCCCAACTGAAACGCTACAGTCAATTGGGTAATAAGTTCCATTATAAGATGAGTTTTGTAAAATGGTATAAAAATTTTCTTTAAAATAAATTGTCCCAACTTTACAAGTATGTCGCTGCAGTTTTGTCGATATTTGTGAGAGCAACTTTTTCCTGCTACAAAGATAACTTTTATGGCACCCACTAGTAAGAGGTATGAAATCAGAAATATTTATTAAACCCATTTGCATTGCCATATGTAGTATAAAGATGAGCCAGAGCAAAGGCTGAATCAGAAAGTGTACTGGAATGTCAAAAGTGGGTGAGGCCTGCAACACACCTAAAGACATGGTGCAAGAATCTCTATCTCTTACACAAGAGTACCGAGCGAGGTGGCTCAGTGGACTCGCATTCGGGAGGACGACGGTTCAATCCCGTCTCCGGCCATCCTGATTTAGGTTTTCCGAGGTTTCCCTAAATCGCTTCAGGCAACTGCCGGGATGGTTCCTTTGAAAGGGCACGGCCGATTTCCTTCCCCAACCTCCCCTCACCCGAGCTTGCGCTCCGTCTCTAATGACCTCGTTGTCGACGGGACGTTAAACACTAATCTCCTCCTCCTCCTCTTACACAAGAACACGTAGTGATGATCAAATACAGTAGTTATCAGACGGTTACACACTACTGGCCATTAAAATTGCTGCGCTAAGAAGAAATACATATGATAAACGGGTATTCATTGGACAAATATATTATACTTTAACTGACATGTGATAACATTTTCACGCAGTTTGGGTGCATACATCTTGAGTATCCAGAACAACCACCTCTGGCCGTAATAACGGCCTTGATACGCATGGGCATTGAGTCAAACAGAGCTTGGATGGCGTGTACATGTACTCCCACGCAGCTTCAACACGATACCACAGTTCATCAAGAGCAGTGACTGGCGTACTGTGACGAGCCAGTTGTTCGGCCACCATTGACCAGACGTTTTCAATTTGTGAGAGATCTGGAGAATGTGCTGGCCAGGGCAGCGGTCGAACGTTTTCTGTAACCAGAAAGGCCTGTGCAGGACCTGCAACATGCAGTCATGCATTATCCTGCTGAACTGTAGGGTTTCGCAGGGAGCGAATGAAGGGTAGAGCCAAGGGGCCGTAGCAAATCTAAAATGTAACGACCAATGTTCAAAGTCTCGTCAGTGCGAACAGGAGGTTCACGCCCGATGATACGCCAGTATGGCGATGACAAATACACGCTTACAATGTGCGTTCACCGCGATGTCGCCAAACACGGATGCCACCATCATGATGCTGTAAACAGAACTTGGATTGATCCGAAAAATTTCGTTTTGCCATTTGTGCACCCAGGTTCGTCGTTGAATACACCATCGCTGGCGGTCCTGTCTGTGATGCAGCGTCGAGGGTAACCGCAGCCATGGTCTCCGAGGTGACAGTCCATGCTGCTGCAAACGTCGGCGAACTGTTCGTGCAGATGGTTGTTGTCTTGCAAACGTCTCCATCTGTTGACTCAGGGACATCCGTTACAGGCATGCGGATAAGATTCCTTTTCATCTCGACTGCTAGTGATACGAGGCCGTTGGGATCCAGCACGGCGTTCCATATTACCCTCCTGAACCCACCGATTCGATATTTTACTAACAGTCATTGGCTCTCGCTCAACGCGAGCAGAAATGTCGCGATACGATAAACCGCAAACGCAATCGCGATAGGCTACAATCTGACCTTTATCAAAGTCGGAAACGTGATTGGACGCATGTCTCCTCCTTACACGACTTATCACAACAACGTTTCAGCAGGCAACGCCGGTCAACTGCTGTTTGTGCAAGAGAAATCGGTTGGAAGCTTTCCTCATGTCAGCACGTTGTAGGTGTCGTCATCGGCGCCAACCTTGTGTGAATGCTCTGAAAAGCTAGTCATTTGCGTATCAGAGCATCTTCTTCCTGTCGGTTAAATTTCGCGTCTGTAGCACGTCATCGTCGTGGTGTATCAATTTTAACGGCCAGTAGTGTATGAATATAGCAGAATATGGAAGACACATGAGTCATTATGAACTGAGCTCCACATGACAACATCGCACTAGACCTTTTTAAGAAATCCAGCTTTCCAGCTCTCATCAGCTGATCATTGGGTTCTGTGGCATTCACAGTAATACCAGCTGATTCTATAGCGACAATACTATAGCAAATCTATGTCCTAGATGCTCGATCACAGTCTCTGAACTAGCTGAAGATGTACTTCAGTCAGCAGTCTTCATCTGATGACCTTAATATTGCTTACTTCCTCTGCCTACTCTCTACTGTCTTCCAGAAACACCAAATCAAATTGCACTCCTAGCACTGAACTTCAACACGGAAGCCAGCATTTGGGCCGGTTAGGATCCATATTCCTGTTTAACTCTCAGGTGCTTCTGGGTATTAAAACCTACCACACCTGTAGGGAGGAGATCAACTGCGACAAGTCGACCAACACCAGGTGGATCGCTGATGGGGCATCAAGGGTTATCATAGAATTATCCGCCCCCGATAGCTGAATGTTCAGCGTGATGGATTGTCAATCCTCTGGGCCCGGGTTCGATTCCTGGCTGGCGCGGGAAATTTTCTCCTCCCAGGGACTGGGTGTTGTGCTGTCCTCATCATCATTCTATCATCCTCATCGACTGCAGGTAGCCGAAGTGGCGCCTAATTGAAAGACCGGCACCCGGCGAACGGCCTCTCCGACGGGGGACCCTAGCCATACGTTTAAATAAATCATAGAAGTCAGATTGGGGCCAAGGCCACTCCAACAGCCAGCATGACACTAAAGTTCCACGCTGTGCACAATCGCCGTCTACCACCATTATAAATAGTTTACAACTGATAAGAAAATCAAGAAATTTTATTTTTGTATACTTTCTGCCATGATGTGACACACAATTACCAAAAAGAACACATTGACACCGGTGTGTCAGACCCACCATACTTGCTCCGGACACTGCGAGAGAGCTGTACAAGCAATGATCACAAGCACGGCACAGCGGACACACCAGGAACCGCGGTGTTGGCCGTCGAATGGCGCTAGCTGCGCAGCATTTGTGAACCGCCGCCGCCAGTGTCAGCCAGTTTGCCGTGGCATACGGAGCTCCATCGCAGTCTTTAACACTGGTAGCATGCCGCGACAGCGTGGACGTGAATCGTATGTGCAGTTGACGGACTTTGAGCGAGGGCGTATAGTGGGCATGCGGGAGGCCGGGTGGACGTACCGCGGAATTGCTTAACACGTGGGGCGTGAGGTCTCCACAGTACATCGATGTTGTCGCCAGTGGTCGGCGGATGGTGCACGTGCCCGTCGACCTGGGACCGGACCGCAGCGACGCACGGATGCACGCCAAGACCGTAGGATCCTACGCAGTGCCGTAGGGGACCGCACCGCCACTTCCCAGCAAATTAGGGACACTGTTGCTCCTGGGGTATCGGCGAGGACCATTCGCAACCGTCTCCATGATGCTGGGCTACCGTCCCGCACACCGTTAGGCCGTATTCCGCTCACGCCCCAACATCGTGCAGCCCGCCTCCAGTGGTGTCGCGACAGGCGTGAATGGAGGGACGAATGGAGATGTGTCGTCTTCAGCGATGAGAGTCGCTTCTGCCTTGGTGCCAATGATCTTCGTATGCGTGTTTGGCGCCGTGCAGGTGAGCGCCACAATCAGGACTGCATACGACCGAGGCACACAGGGCCAACACCGGGCATCATGGTGTGGGAAGCGATCTCCTACACTGGCCGTACACCTCTGGTGATCGTCGAGGGGATACTGAATAGTGCACGGTACATCCAAACCGTCATCCAACCCATCGTTCTACCATTCCTAGACCGGCAAGGGAACTTGCTGTTCCAACAGGACA
Organism: Schistocerca gregaria; assembly: GCF_023897955.1. NCBI lineage: Eukaryota > Metazoa > Arthropoda > Insecta > Orthoptera > Acrididae > Schistocerca > Schistocerca gregaria. Next base: position 347,666,927 of record NC_064922.1, on the reverse strand, counting down.
ATGCACGTCCGCATGTATCCCGTGCCACCCAACGTGCTCTAGAAGGTGTAAGTCAACTACTCTGGCCTGCAAGATCTCCGGATCTGTCCCCCATTGAGCATGTTTGGGACTGGATGAAGCGTCGTCTCACGCGGTCTGCACATCCAGCACGAACGCTGGTCCAACTGAGGCGCCAGGTGGAAATGGCACGGCAAGCTGTTCCACAGGACTACATCCAGCATCTCTACGATCGTCTCCATGGGAGAATAGCAGCCTGCATTGCTGCGAAAGGTGGATATACACTGTACTAGTGGCGACATTGTGCATACTCTGTTGCCTTTGTCTATGTGCCTGTGGTTCTGTCAGTGTGATCATGTGATGTATGTGATCCCAGGAATGTGTCAATAAAGCTTCCTCTTCCTGGGAAAATTAATTCACGGTGTTCTTATTTCAATTTCCAGGAGTTTAATTGCATTAAATGATAAGAATACTAAAGTTTATAGATATCGCCATGTAACTCCTAAGCAATGGCCTCTAATGTGTGCTCGGAATGATGCTGCTGTCAAGGTAATACAAAGTTCAAGATGGCAGCTAAGTTATCTAGAAATACACACAGGGGTGCCAACTGTAATGATGGTAACGACAGACTGTTGATACGGTCGTATCAGATATCACACAGACGTCAATGTTGATAACGGAATAGCATGTTTCCATCAGAAACCGACAGCGGGCGCAAGGGATCCAGTGTAGCCTATAGTGCATGTCTACTGAGTGAAGCCTCAAGCGGCTCTGCACTATGAACGTCCTCAGTCGTCGGAATATGAAACGGCCAGTGCCAGTCACTCACCCAGGTTCTACTTGGAACTTCTTCGCTATGAGACGCTATGCGTACACCGTCTTATCACAACTCTGACGCCATTGATCGAGATTTAGTTGAGAAAGCCTCATCCTTGTTGAGTTTGTGGTAGCTGGATATATTTCTTGCTGCATTATGAGTAATGAGTTTTCCTAAGCTTGGAGTCGGCCGCTGTTTCCGAGCGATTCTAGGCGCTTCATTCCGGAACCACGCTGCTCCTACGGTCGCAGGTTCGAATCCTGCCTCGGGCATGGAGGTCTGTGATGTCCTTTGGTTAGTTAGGTTTAAGTAGTTCTAAGTTCTAGGGGACTGATGACCTCAGATGTTAAGTCCCATAGTGCTTGGAGCCATCTGAACCTAAGCTTGGAGAAATACAAGTTACGCAAACCTCATGTTTACTACGTTAACATGTTCGTTAATCATTTTTGCTCCTGTCCAGCCTTCGTATGTCGCCAGTTGATGCACTACTCTATAGTCCACATTTCCTTACCGTTGTGTTCGGAGTCGTATACAACAGCAATCTTCAAAGAATTTCGAATGAAGCTGATGACTTATAACAAGGGAGGGGGGTTTCTCACTGCTGAGGCCTGACTGCGAGCCATCTCACAGGAGCAGACCGGTGAACAAGTCTGTTCTAAACAAAGGCTCCACAAGACTGACCGTGAAATAGACAATCACTGCTCCAGTTTCAGGACAGCTAGCGATGGTAGGTACGTTAGGCCGGCAAGACACTATCAAATTTCTTTTTCAAATATCTTTGTCAAAGATATTTGACGGTGTCATAGGGAACTTTGTCAAGTGTTGTCCAATATTTGATCAAATCTAGGGCCTCGCTGTACATTTGATCAAAGAAGTCGCTTGTCTTCTGTTCACTGCAATGTGACATGTTACCACATGGAGCGCTAGCATCGCTGCAGCGTTCTGTCATCTGTAGTGCTTTTATAAACATTGCCGGTAATTACAATTGGTGTGTACCTACAACTACAAAATTAATAGAGATGTATGAAGCTGATGAGGCGCTTTACAACATGAGGCACCATGAATACAAAAATAGATTAAGAAGATTGGAGACCTGAGCTGACCTAACCTAACCTAACCTAACCTAACCTAACCTAACCTAACCTAACCGAACCTAACCCAACCCAACTCTCTCCTGTAGCAAGGAAACGGAGTGTTGCAGTGAGCCTGTCTTCTGCAGATGTAGCAGTTCTTAAGTGAGTATTGTGCTTTGTGATATGAGGATACACTTCTCTGAGCACATATTGAAATGTATGCTCATCCATTTTTAAGTAATTGATGTACGACTTGACGCCCTTCACTATAAGTTTTGTTGAATAGTTTTATCGTGTCGTTGTAAAACCCACGGCTTCACCCAGGTATGTTTCCTTTTTTCTCCCCGCTTCTCTTCCGCATTTGCACACAGTGCAATTGTGGTACATGCAACTGTTGCGGTTAATAACAAGTTGTTGTTGTCAGCCATCTTGAATATGATCACATTGTAACACCCTTCCTAGCAATACGTCAAAGATCTTTGTCAAATATATTTGACGGAATATTTGATCACATCTTAGATCAAATCTTTGACAAAGAAATTTGATAGTGTAATACCGGCCTTAGCTTACTTTTAACCATTGCGTGAACTCTACAGACAATAAGAATTGTTGGTCTGTGTAGACCAGTAGCTGATTGGAATATTTAGCAATGAATAAAGCTTGTTTGATACTGCAGACTGTGGAGGATAGTACGAGTGGCGCGGCCAGTAGCCGCTTGTTTCGTCATCACAGGGTGATGAGAGCGATGTTCGAGCACAGAGGCTGCAGAATGAACGTACTGCTATTGCTGTCGGAGGTTTGTACATTTATAATTACACTCTGGTGATAAGTGTTGAAACAGTAATACGCACCTGTGGAGATGGCGTATACAACATATAAAAGGGCAGTGCATTGGCGGATCCGTCTTTTGTACTCAAGCGCTTCGTGTGAAGTGGTTTTCGACGTAATTGTGGCAGCATGACGGAAGTTAACGGACTCTGAACGTGGATTTGTAGTTGAAGATAGACGCATGGGACATAACATTCTAGAATTCGTTAGTTAATTCAATGTTCTTAGGTCCATAGTCAAGAGTGTGCCGAGAGCACCAAATTTCAGGCATTACCTCTCACCACAGATGACGCAGTAGGCGAAGTCCTTCGTTTTACGACCGAGAGAAGCTCTGTGTGCGTACAGTTGTCAGTGCTAACAGAAAAGTAACACAGTGTGAAATAACCGCAGAAATCTAAGTTGGACATAAGACGAACGTACTCGTTAGGGCAGTGCGGTGAAATATGGCGTTAACGGGCTATGGCGGCAGGCGACCGACGTGATTCGTCTCGCTAAAACCATGATATCGCCTGCAGCACGTTTCACGAGCTCACGACGATATGGTTGCACTCTAGACGACTGGAAAATCGTGCCCTGGACAGGGTTCGAGTTTGGCGCAGACTCCACGAAGCCATGAGCCGGCCGGTGTGGCCAAGCGGTTCTAGGCGCTTCAGTCTGGAACTGCGCGACCGCTACAGTCGCAGGTTCGAATCCTGCCTCGGGCATGGATGTGTGTGATGTCCTTAGGTTAGTGAGGCTTAATTAGTTCTAGGTTCTAGGGGACTGATGACCTCAGATGTTAAGTTCCATAGTGCTCAGAGCCATTTTAACCATTTTCCACGACGCCACGGACTCAAATTGTCAACAAGTCACTGTGCAAGCTGTGTGGCTCCATAATGAAGTGGGTTGTGTTTACATGGAATGGAATAAGTTCTTTGGTCCAGCTCACCTGGTCTTTGACTGGAAATTGTTATGTTCGGCCACTTGGGGACCATTCACAGCCATGCATGAGCTTAATGTCCCCCCCCCCCCCTCCCACCCAAAAAAATGTGCCATGTTACTGGACAGTTCGAGGGAATGGTTTGGCCATCCAGATCACGCGACATAAATCCCATTGAAACTTTATGGATTTATGGGACACAGTGGAAAGTTGAGTTCGCCACTAAATCCTGCACCGATGCCACGCGAGATTAGCCGAGCGGTCTGGGGCGCTGCAGTCATCGACTGGGCGGCTGGTCCCTGGCGGTAGTTCAAGTCTTCCCTCGTGCATTTGTCCATAGGATAATTTAGGTTAAGTAGGTTGTAAGCTTAGGGACTGATGACCTAAGCAGTTAAGTCCCATAAGATTTTACACACATTTGAACCCGCGCCGACATCACGTTTGTAGTTAGTAACGGCTATGGAGCCAGCATGGCTCAAAATTTTTTGCAAGGGACTTCCAAAGACTTCTTGACTCCACGTCACGTTCAGCTATTACACTACGCCAGGGAAAAGGAGCTGCGACACGATATTAGGTGGTACCCACGATTTTTGTCACCGCAGTGTACACAGTAGAGCAGGACTACGGTAGCCGACAGCTCATAGCTGCTCGTCCTTAAATCGATGCTGGTCCACAGAGTGAGACGTAGCTGACGTTTCCAGCTCAGGGAGCAGCGGCGCGTCCTTCCGGACGCAGGGCAGCGTTGTGGAGGGGACCCGGTGCACTCCAGTGGCGGCTGTCCGGTCGGTGCGAGCGCGCCCGACCGATCGTCGCCGGCGGCTGTTGGCTGGCGGCTGCAGCGTTCGTTAGCGCCTTGTTAGCCGGCACGGCTGCGGCCGCAGATAAGCACGCGGCCCCCTACCTGCTCTGGTCGTTAACGCCGACCCGGATGCGCTCCTGCAAAAGCGCCGGGCCCTCGTTGTTAGCCGATTCTGAATAATGCAGCACGCGTAACAATGAAGGATTTCGCTCCGACTTAGTGCGGACCTCTCAGATGTAGCGCGTTATCAGCAATGACGACTGGCGCATTCGGTTTTAGCTAACAACGCCAACTGTCGTGGTTGTCCATTCTGACCTCTTTTGTAGTAATAGCTTGCGTCGTAGTTCCTAATTAGGAAGAACAGCGAAAAGTGAAGCTTTTGATGCTGTTGGTGACATTTCTTGTGGTGTGCTGGCATTCTTCTCGAGATTTTCGCCCGACTGTTGGTTTGCGGTTTTTATGAGCTTTGGCTAACAGCAGTGGAGAGTGAAACATTGGCAGCCGCCAGCTAATCGTCATAAAGCACACCAAAGGACCGCCGGGTGAAGATTCCGAGACAAATTCGAAACCGCAAACAGTGAAGAGTAACTAGTATCTACACTCCTGGAAATGGAAAAAAGAACACATTGACACCGGTGTGTCAGACCCACCATACTTGCTCCGGACACTGCGAGAGGGCTCTACAAGCAATGACCACACGCACGGCACAGCGGACACACCAGGAACCGCGGTGGTGGCCATCGAATGGCGCTAGCTGCGCAGCATTTGTGCACCGCCGCCGTCAGTGTCAGCCAGTTTGCCGTGGAATACGGAGCTCCATCGCAGTCTTTAACACTGGTAGCATGCCGCGACAGCGTGGACGTGAACCGTATGTGCAGTTGACGGACTTTCAGCGAGGGCGTATAGTGGGCATGCGGGAGGCCGGGTGGACGTACCGCCGAATTGCTCAACACGTGGGGCGTGAGGTCTCCACAGTACATCGATGTTGTCGCCAGTGGTCGGCGGAAGGTGTACGTGCCCGTCGACCTGGGATCGGACCGCAGCGACGCACGGATGCACGCCAAGACCGTAGGATCCTACGCAGTGCCGTAGGGGACCGCACCGCCACTTCCCAGCAAATTAGGGACACTGCTGCTCCTGGGGTATCGGCGAGGACCATTCGCAACCGTCTCTATGAAGCTGGGCTACGGTCCCGCACACCGTTAGGCCGTCTTCCGCTCACGCCCCAACATCGTGCAGCCCGCCTCCAGTGGTGTCGCGACAGGCGTGAATGGAGGGACGAATGGAGACGTGTCGTCTTCAGCGATGAGAGTCGCTTCTGCCTTGGTGCCAATGATGGTCGTATGCGTGTTTGGCGCCGTGCAGGTAAGCGCCACAATCAGGACTGCATACGACCGAGGCACACAGGGCCAACACCCGGCATCATGGTGTGGGGAGCGATCTCCTACACTGGCCGTACACCTCTGGTGATCGTCGAGGGGACACTGAATAGTGCACGGTACATCCAAACCGTCATCGAACCCATCGTTCTACCATTCCTAGACCGGCAAGGGAACTTGCTGTTCCAACAGGACAATGCACGTCCGCATGTATCTCGTGCCACCCAACGTGCTCTAGAAGGTGTAAGTCAACTATCCTGGCCAGCAAGATCTCCGGATCTGTCCCCCATTGAGCATGTTTGGGACTGGGTGAAGCGTCGTCTCACTTGGTCTGCACGTCCAGCACGAACGCTGGTCCAACTGAGGCGCCAGGTGGAAATGGCATGGCAAGCCGTTCCACAGGACTACATCCAGCATCTCTACGATCGTCTCCATGGGAGAATAGCAGCCTGCATTGCTGCGAAAGGTGGGTATACACTGTACTAGTGCTGACATTGTGCATGGTCTGTTGGCTGTGTCTATGTGTCTGTGGTTCTGTCAGTATGATCATGTGATGTATGTGACCCCAGGAATGTGTCAATAAAGTTTCCCCTTCCTGGGACAATGAATTCACGGTGTTGTTATTTCAATTTCCAGGAGTGTAGATGGATACCTAGTACTCAACTATACTATCAGGAAAAAGACATCGACACCTCTCCTCGTAATGCTAAATATAAAAGTGCCTTGCATTGCACCTGTGAAAGAAACCTTTACATACTTCCTGATTTTAATTACAACTATCTTATCATACGGCCAACGGCCTTGCCGCAATGGTAACACTGGTTCCCGTCATATCACGGGAGTTAAGCGCTGTTGAGCTTCGCTTGCACTTGGATGGGTGACCACCCGAGTCTGCCAAGTGCTGTTTGCAAGCAGGGTGCACTCAGCCATTGTGAGGACAACTGAGGAGCTACTTGATTAAGAAATAACGGCTCAGGTCGTGGAAACTGACAACTGCTACGACAGTGGTTTGCTGTTCACTTGCCCTTCAATATCAGCATCTATTGACACCAGTCGCCTGAGGACGACACGTCGGTTGATCGGTAACTTTGCACCTTCTGAGACTTTTTTGAATGGAGTTCGGAGTTATCTTCCTAGTATGGTCGTTCACCAGAAAGCTCATGCCCCTTGAGGCTGGTCTTCAAATTTTTCTATCCCGCCTGGTAGGCGACGCATGGGTCTGCTCCTGTAAACTGAAGGGTAGGCCGAATGTAGGAAGTGAGTAGGAGTAGATGAGGTAAATGTCTCTCGGTACTACTCTTAGAAACGATCACAGCAATATTAACGTAAATACATAATTAGAATACCTAACTTTGCACTGAGGAGCACTTAGGTGCGAAGCCGGATGTATCAAAGCTCACGAGAGTTAAAAAGGCAAAAATCTGTTGTGGCTCGCCCACTATGAAATAGGAACAATGTTGCTTGGTGGTCTACTCGGAATCAAATCAGCTGAATCCGGAGCAGCGCTCGAAGAGCTGCACAGCGCCGGCTAGAGAGCACTGTCGACGGTGTCGGTGTCATAATGCCAAACTAAGAACTTTTACCTACGCCGTGGAATCGCAGCTATCGATACCACAGAAAGACCATATGATACATAGAACAGATAGGGGAGAGAGAAAAATTGAGAAAACCCAATGACGAGGGCATATAGCTGGCGGTTCGTTCAGCAACCATGAAAGTATCACCGATATTCTCGTCCAACTCCAGTGGCAGATGCAACAAGAGAAGTGGTTTGTTAAAATTCCAGTGTGTACTTTCCTAGAAAAGCCAATCAACAACATGAACCATCTGATCAAAAGTATCTGTACCCATTTAATTGACATTAATATAGGGGTGCGTCTGCGCTTTGCTTTTACTACGGCTTGAAGTCCAATGGGAACACTTCCAGTGACATGTCTGAATGTCTGTGCAGAACTGGGAGTCCTCTCTTTTCCCAAGAGTCGAACCCACATGCAGTAGTGATGTGGGACGCTTAGGTCTCAAGCCAGGTCGACATTCCAACACAACCTAGATGTTAGAGTATGGGGGTGTTCTTCGTAGTCAAGTCAAAAATCTGGTCAAGCTAGTCCGTTTCAGGAATGTTCCTTTGCACAAAATATTGCCTCACAGATGCTGCTTTATGACACGGTGCACTGTCACGCTGACACCATCATCGACTCCGAACTGTTCCTCAACTGTACGAAGTACACAGAGCTGTAATGTGTTTTCATATTCTTCCGCATTCAGCGTCTGCTTTAGGGCTATGATGGGCCAGACCCTGACCACAAAGAACACCCCCATACTCTAACACCACCTTCTCCACACTTCACTGTTGTAACTGACCGTGGTGCCAAGTACATTTCTCCGGGCATTCGACATGACCAAACCCTTCCATCGGTTTGTCACACCTCGCCGGGTGATTCACTACTCCAAATCACTCTTTTCTAGTCATCCGCTATCCAATGGCGTCGCTCTTTACAGTAACACAAGCACTGGTTACAGAAATGTGTATCCCGCGAATTGCTGCTCGATCTTTGGACCAGAATCATTTTAACTCCCTACGAACAGTCACTGTGGTATTTGGATCTGGTACTCACAAGTGTTTTCTTCCTCTAATTTCATCAGATTTCTTACAGCCACCCTCCCGATGGTCCCTGCACGTCAGTACGTGAGGTGTGCCAGATCTGGGTTGTGCCTTCACGTTTCCTCTTCACAGTCACGTCACCAAAAGTGAGGGGGGCCCAAAATCAATGCGTTTGTTACTCAGGTGACATCCAATGACCAGTCTATGGTCGAAGTCAGTGAGTCCCCCTTAGCGACGCATTCTGCTGTTACTGCTTCTCTGTTGACAATACATTGTTAAAGCATTTTCTCGTTTGGAAAGTACCGGGGCTCATACCTCATATCCTTAATTATTATGTTTATAGCTCTATAGTCATTGCAGTCGTTCCGATCTTCTTTTTTAAATGTAAGTAATAGTACTAAGTTCTGCCAACATTTTGGAACATTAGCATTTATCAACCATAGATTTAAAATATTGAGAAGTCCAATTATTTGATTTTTCATGGACATATACAGGGTGGTCCATTGATAGTGACAGGGCCAAATATCTCACGAAATAAGAATCAAACGAAAAAACTACAAAGAACGAAACTCGTGTAGCTTGAAGGAGGAAACAAGATGCCGCTATGGTTGGCCCGCTAGATGGCGCTATCATAAGTGAAACGGATATCAACAGCGTTTTTTTTAAAATAGGAACCACCACTTTTAATACATATTCGTGTAGTACGTATAGAAATATGAATCTTGGATCACTTTTTTCGCCTTGTGATAGATGGCGCTGTAATAGTCACAAACGTATAAGTACGTAGTATCACGTAATATTCGGCCAGTGCAGACGGTATTTGCTTCGTGGTACATTACCCATGTTAAAATGGACCGTTTACCTATTGCGGAAAAGGTTGACATCGTGTTGACGGATGGCTATTGTAATCAAAATGCCCAACGGGCGTGTGCTATGTATCTTGCTCGGTATCCTGGACGACATCATCCAAGTGTCCGGACCGTTCGCCGGATAGTTACGTTACTTAAGGAAACAGGAAGTGTTCAGCTATATGTGAAACACCAACCACGACCTGCAACAAATGATGATGCTAAAGTAGGTGTTTTAGCTGCTGTCGCGGCTAATCCGCACATCAGTAGCAGAAAAATTGCGCGAGAATCGGGAATCTCAAAAACGTCGGTGTTGAGGATACCACATCAACATCGATTGCACCCGTACCATATTTCTGTGGACAACGAATTGCGTGGCGACGACTTTGAACGTCGTGTTCAGTTCTGCCACTGGGCACAAGAGAAATTACGGGACAATGACAGATTTTTTGCACGCGCCCTATTTAGCGACGAAGCGTCTTTCACCTACAGTGGTAACGTAAACCGGCATAATATGCACTATTCGGCAATGGAAAATCCACGATGGCTGCGACAAGTGGAACATCAGCGACCTTGGCGGGTTAATGTATGTTCAGGTATTATGGGAGGAAGGATAATTGGTCCCCATTTTATCGATGGCAATCTAAATGGTGCAGTGTGTGCTGATTTTCTACGTAATGTTGTATCGATATTACTGCAAGATGTTTCACTGCATGACAGAATAGTAATGTGCTTCCAACATGATGGATGTCCGGCACATAGCTCTCGTGCGGTTGAAGTCTTATTGAATAGCATATTTCATGACAGGTGGATTGGTCGTCGAAGCACCATACCATGGCCCGCACGTTCACCAGATCTGAGGTCCATGGATTTCTGTCTGGGGGGAAAGTTGAAGGATATTTGCTGTTGTCATCCACCGACGACGCCTGACAACGTGCGACAGCGCATTGTCAATGCATGTGCGAACATTACGGAAGACGAACTACTCTCTGCTGAGAGGAATGTCGTTACACGTATTGCCAAATGCATTGAGGTTGACGGACACCATTTTGAGCATTTATTGCATTAATGTGGAATTTATAGGTAATCACGCAGTAACAGCATTCGTTCTCAGAAATGATAAGTTCACAAAGGTACATGTATCACATTGGAACAACCGAAATAAAATGTTCAAACGTACCTACGTCCTGTATTTTAATTTTAAAAAAACCTACCTGTTACCAACTGTTCGTCTAAAATTGTGAGCCATATGTTTGTGACTGTTACAGCGCCATCTGTTACAAAGCGAAAAAAGTGGTCCAACTAAAACATTCATATTTCTTTACGTACTACAAGAATATGTAATAATAAATAGCGGTTCCTAATTAAAAAAGACGCAGTTGATATCAGTTTGACCTATGACAGAGCCATCTAGTGGTCCAACCATAGCGAAATCTGGTTTTCCCCTTCAAGCTAGATAAGTTCCGTTCTTCGTAGTTTTTTAGTTTGACGTTTATTTCTTGAGATATTTGGGCCAGTGGTGACGATCAATGTATCACCCTGTTTAATAAGCACTCCGGCTCTGTCGAGATATCGATATTGTCGTTCGTTTTGAATTACGAGTTTCTTGTTGTAATGTCTTTGGCTCAACAGATGTTAGTACTTTCATCTCGGTATTCAGAAAACAAGATGACTTGAGCACGCTTGACGTTCGAGCAACGAAAATGTATTGTGAAGTGGCTTTTTCAAGTTTGATTATGTCGTCGAAGTGCAACGTCAGTGAAGGCGGGAGTCTGAAACAGAACCGCCAACCTGCCTAACAATTAAACGCATCTTTGGCAAGTTCGAATTGCATGAAACGATTTGTCATATCCAGAAAAGAAGATAAGGAAGACAGCGTGCTAGAAACGTTTGTTAATTCTCCACGGAAGTCTGCTCCGCAATGTGGACGTGAAGTGGGGTTTAGCAGTACAAATGTACGAAGAATTCTGAAATCCGTAAAGTGGAAAGTTTACATTCCACGACTACTGCACGCTATTAATGATGGTAATCGTGATCACCGAATGAAATTTTGCGAATGTTATCAGCAAATGGTAACTGATGACGATGGACTTAACGCAGAATGTTCGTTTCAGATCGTGTACAGGACACAAGAAAGAGGACTGCACTCTCCTCACACCTACCTTCATTAGTCGTCGTCGCCTTCGCGGGAATGATTTATCTAATTTGGCGTTGGAGGTATTTTGATCGGTTCTTGAAGGAGGTTATTCCAAAGTACTGCTGCCAACTTAGGCGGCGTACGAATGTGCGGCGTTGCGGTAGTCATTATGCATTGGAAAGTTTATTATTGTTATTGTTGCTTTGTTGGGCGTTACGTTAAATGGTATCGCGATACGTAGAAACCATGCATCAGGAACCGGGGTGTGCGTATTACAACGAACTGATTCTACACTCCTGGAAATGGAAAAAAGAACACATTGACACCGGTGTGTCAGACCCACCATACTTGCTCCGGACACTGCGACAGGGCTGTACAAGCAATGATCACACGCACGGCACAGCGGACACACCAGGAACCGCGGTGTTGGCCGTCGAATGGCGCTAGCTGCGCAGCATTTGTGCACCGCCGCCGTCAATGTCAGCCAGTTTGCCGTGGCATACGGAGCTCCATCGCAGTCTTTAACACTGGTAGCATGCCGCGACAGCGTGGACGTGAACCGTATGTGCAGTTGACGGACTTTCAGCGAGGGCGTATAGTGGGCATGCGGGAGGCCGGGTGGACGTACCGTCGAATTGCTCAACACGTGGGGCGTGAGGTCTCCACAGTACATCAATGTTGTCGCCAGTGGTCGACGGAAGGTGCACGTGCCCGTCGATCTGGAACCGGACCGCAGCGATGCACGGATGCACGCCAAGACCGTAGGATCCTACGCAGTGCCATAGGGGACCGCACCGCCACTTCCCAGCAAATTAGGGACACTGTTGCTCCTGGGGTATCGGCGAGGACCATTCGCAACCGTCTCCATGAAGCTGGGCTACGGTCCCGCACACTGTAAGGCCGTCTTCCGGTCACGCCCCAACATCGTGCAGCCCGCCTCCAGTGGTGTCGCGACAGGCGTGAATGGAGGGACGAATGGAGACGTGTCGTCTTCAGCGATGAGAGTCGCTTCTGCCTTGGTGCCAATGATGGTCGTATGCGTGTTTGGCGCCGTGCAGGTGAGCGCCACAATCAGGACTGCATACGACTGAGGCACACAGGGCCAACACCCGGCATCATGGTGTGGGGAGCGATCTCCTACACTGGCCGTACACCTCTGGTGATCGTCGAGGGGACACTGAATAGTGCACGGTACATCCAAACCGTCATCGAACCCATCGTTCTACCATTCCTAGACCGGCAAGGGAACTTGCTGTTCCAACAGGACAATGCACGTCCGCATGTATCCCGTGCCACCCAACGTGCTCTAGGAGATGTAAGTCAACTACTCTGGCCAGCAAGATCTCTGGATCTGTCCCCCATTGAGCATGTTTGGGACTGGATGAAGCGTCGTCTCACGCGGTCTGCACGTCCAGCACGAACGCTGGTCCAACTGAGGCGCCAGGTGGAAATGGCATGGCAAGCCGTTCCACAGGACTACATCCAGCATCTCTACGATCGTCTCCATGGGAGAATAGCAGCCTGCATTGCTGCGAAAGGTGGATATAAACTGTACTAGTGCCGACATTGTGCATGCTCTGTTGCCTGTGTCTATGTGCCTGTGGTTCTGTCAGTGTGATCATGTGATGTATCTGACCCCAGGAATGTGTCAATAAAGTTTCCCCTTCCTGGGACAATGAATTCACGGTGTTCTTATTTCAATTTCCAGGAGTGTAGATTTCTGTAATGATGATATGAAGTTAAACTTGATTGTGTGACATACGTGATAGTGTTTTAAGTTAACGGTGAAGAGTTTTCCAAGACAGGAAGTTCCTACCTTTAAGGATGGTGATATGACAAAAGTAAAAGTTTAATAAATATTCCTATAATATTAATTGATTATTTGTATCAGAACAAGCTTTATTTACTTAGATATTATTTGCTACAAATAAGTATCACATGTGAACAGGAATGACCGTATAAAAATTGTTTCCATGAAACTTTATTACATGTGTCGCAATACTACGATACACAGTTGTTGATCGGCAAATCGATAAAAGCGTACTGTGTGTTGCCAGCCCAGAGAAAGATGGCGAAAATTATTACTCCTGTAACATTCCTCAAGCCTGTGCTGTCGTCCTGCCGCAGACCCTTCCTACACCCCCCACCCCCCACACCACCAAGCCAAGAGTTCGTTACAAACTGAACAAGTCATGTTCGTACATTCCCATTTTTAAATGTAAAGTGTTACGCAGTGACAAAAAGTCTGCGAACCCTGCTGTTGCATCTTCCGTTTGCTCTACTGTATTAAAACGGTACTGACTAAAAATTGTAAATTTGTAGTAAGATCTTGTGCGACCAAACTGCTTAGGTTATCGGTCCTTAATCTTACACTCTACTTAATCAAACTTAAACTAACTAACGCTACGGACAGCCCATACACCGAGGAGGGAGGACTCGAACCTCTTACGGTGGGAGCCGCGCAGACATTGACAAGACACCTGAGACCTCGTGGCGAAGACTTCATGCAGTGGCCAGCACCACTAATTTTCTCAGCTGAGGATTCATGCGCGTACAGGCTGATCGAGTTAGTCCCACATATTCTCGATAGGGTTCAAAATGGGGGGGGGAGAGTTTGGTGGCCAGTGGATTACGGTAAAGTCATCCTGGTGCTATCTGTATCACGCTCGTAAACTACGATCCGTGTGACAGGAAGCACTGTCGCGTTGATAGACGCCATCGTGCCGAGGAAAAACAAACTGCTTGAAGGTTTGGACATGGTCCCTAAGGACGGATGCGTACTTTCGTTAATCTAATGCGCCATCCAGAATGATATCTCCTAGACAATAACACGAAAACATTCTCCAGATCATATCGCTGTCTCGTTGTTTGCTTTCAGACTTTTCACGCCATACACGCTGTTCGATGGGGCAAAAAACGTGATTCGTCTGGAAAGGTCACCTGTTGCCACCAAGTGGACGTCCATTTGCTATATCGGCGTGCGAATTCTAGCCTTCGTCGTTGAACAGCGGTCGGCACGAGTGCATCAACCAGGCGGTTGCTTTGGAGACCCATACGGAGCAACGTTCGCTGTAAAATCGTTGAGGAGACGCTGTTGGTAGTCGCCATAGTTCATCAGAGGGGTCAGCTGCTCTACTGTTGCACGATTGTTCTCCCGCACTCAACTCTGCAGCCGACGTTCACCTCAGTCGTATATACGAAGATGGTACCTGTTCTTTCGGACATTGGTGACCGTGCAGCTCTTTTAGAATGAAATGATTATTAAATGAAGACCTTAAGCTGTCGACAGGCGTTGATAAACATCAGTGGGGACAGTTAGGAATGTGTCCCCTGATCTGGACTCGAACCCGATATCTCCTGCTTACATGGCAGATGCTCTGTCCATCTGAGCCACTGAGGACACAGAGGATGGTGCGACTGCAGGCATTTATCCTTTGCACACTCCCCGTGACACCCACGTTCCCAACTTAATGTCCACACACTACATTCATAGTGACCCTACCCATTACAGTCACTCGCGGTAGACAATCTTACCGAGTCCCGTAAGAGTTTGGGCAATGCGTGTGCATCCAGCACAGGAGAAGGAGGTCAATGGCCAGTTTGCCTTAACTATATATGACGATGGTATCTGTTCTTTCGGACATGTCGACCGGGACTCGATACCATCTTCAAATGTAGTTAAGGCTAACCGGCCATTGACCTTCTTCTTCTGTGCTGGATGCACACGCATTGCCCGAACTCTTACGGGACTCGGTAAGATTGTCTGCCGCGAGTAATGAGTGTAATGGGCAGGGGCACTACGAATGTCGTGTGCGGACATTAATTTGGGAATGTGGGCTTCAAGGGGAGCGTGCAAGGGATAAATCCCTGCAGTCGCACTATCCTCTGTGTCCTCAGTGGCTCAGATGGAGCCGGCACGGTAACTCAGCGTGTTCGGTCAGAGGGTTAGCTGACCTCTCTAATAAAAAGAACTGAGTTGAAACTGCCAGGAAGTTACATATCAGCGCACATTCCGCTGCAGATTGAAAATCTCATTCTGGAAAAAAAAACTGAGTTAATGAATCAACGACGAACTGAAACGGGAGTCTTGCGACGCCCGCCACGAGCAGATGCAACGAACGAAAAACGAACAAAATGAGATTAAAAAAATAAATAAAAAAGAGATGGACAAAGCGTCTGCCATGTAGCCAGGAGATCCCGGGTTCGAGTCGCGGTCGGGGCATACCTTTTTCAACTGTCATCGTTGATGTATATCAACGCCTGTCCACAGTTTAGGGTCTTGATTTGATTATCATTTCATTCCGTCATATATGGCCCGTGGCGTATCACGTCTGCCACAGCGCCAGTTTTGAATAGCACTATTTTGCCATGAACTGTGTAGTCAAACTACTGCGGCACGCGAATAGTATACAGACTTATGAGGTTTCGAAATGTGCGGTAGCGTTCTCGCTTCCCGCAGGGATTTTCTCTGCCTCGTGATGACTGGGTGTTGTGTGATGTCCTTAGGTTAGTTAGGTTTAACTAGTCCTAAGTTCTAGGGGATTGATGACCATAGATGTTAAGACCCATAGTGCTCAGAGCCATTTGAACCATTTTTTGTTGTTGTTTGGGAGTGGGTCCATCATTGACCCAAAAGCCAATGATCGTCCCCTTATGGACATCAGACGCATCGCTCTGCTTCCGCATTACGAAAACGACTGCGCTGTTGTCCGTATCCCCTCAGACACGTCTTATATACCCTCCACTACTAGCGCTGCCATCTGCTGCTTGTGAGTGGTTATTACACGTTTACATCGAACACGGACGGTGATCACGTTCAGGGTGACACGACCACGTGTAATGAGTGGTATTGCAATGGAAGCTCGTGGCCATTACTGTGGTGGAGTGCCCTCCCGCTGCGAGCCGTGCTGGTAAACAGGCGCCACGGTCTCCGCCAGGTGGGCCAGCCTCGCGCCCGGCGCGGCGGTGTCGGCGCCGCCGGCGGTTAGCTGGCCATTACGGCGGGCGGCGCTGCGGCGCATATTTAGCGGGTGTGGTGTGACCCCCGCGTAATAACCCTGCGGCCGCGCTAATGAGGCAGCCGGCTAATTGAAGGGCCCGCTAGAGCAGCCACTTCCCGCTCGCTCCTCACCTCACCTCACCTTACAGCGCGAGCCGCCGTAATCTCTTAAGCGTGGCCCGAGATGCCACTTACCTCTGCAGCTAGCAGCTCCCTCAGACTTGACGACTAATCCGCAAACCGAAAATTGCCGGTGGTAAAATACCTCGTTCGAAGCTACATCTGCGAGCTACATCTGCATCTATTCTCTGCGAAATGCCGTAAGGTACGTGTCTGAGAATCGCTTTCCGTATGTCTTGATGATGTTGGTGTCTGCCATCTTCCATGTATGGTTTATACACTAGAGGAGAAAAATCACAACACCATGAAAGGTTTCGTAACATAAACGAAAGGTGATGGGTGTGTTTCTACTTCTAAAAATGGTGTCTATTCAAATTTCGCCCCAGTCGCGTTAGTAGCGCCATTATGAGGACGCAAATCAGGTCAGTTTAAAAATACGCGCCGTGAAGATCTTTGTTACCTTTGAGATTGGACGTGGTGAGTTAGTGTTAGTTAAGAACGCTCTTAAGGCGATAAGGAAGCCATTGTCAACACCCCACTGTACTTGAACGAGGTCGTGTAATGGAACTACGAGAAGCTTTATCGATATTACAAGAAGACTTGGCGAGAATGTAGCCACTGTACATGACTGCTGGCAGTGGTGGTCATGAGAATGCAAAGTCGCTAGAAGACCGGCTTACATATGCCCAAGTGTCACTGTTGAGAGGGAAGACGATCGTGTCTGGTATATGGCTCTGGTGCATCGTACAGCATCAGCAGCAGCAATCTGAACTGCAGTTGGCACTACTTGGCAAAACTAATCGGTTACTGTAAGGACAGCTCTGACCCAGACGTCCTATAGTGTGCACTCCACTGATAGCAAGCCACCGTCACTTGCGACTTCAATGGTGTCAGTCAATAGGTCACTGGGTGGGGAAAAGTGGACGTGTGTTGTGCTTTCTGATGAAAGCTGGTTCTGTCTTTGCACCAGCGATGGCCGTGTAGTGGTTAGGAGGAGACCATGTGACTGCCTGCTGCCAAACTACCTATACATACTGAACCTAAACTTGGTGTTTGGGTCTTGGGTGCGACTGCGTATGAAGCAGGAACACTCTCGAGGTTATCCCACGCACCCTGACTACAGATCTGTAGATCAGTCTGGTGATTCGACCTGTTAGGATGCCATTTATGAACAGCATTCCAGGTGTTGTTTTCCAACAGGATAACAATTTCCCACATTGCTGTTGTAACCCAGCATGCTCTACAGAATGTCGACATGTTGCCTTGGCATGCTTGATCACTATTTCCGTTTCCAGTCGAGCAGATGTGGGACATATGGCACATATCGGCCGACAAGTACAATTACATCCACAAAAGCATTAACCATCCCTGTCCTGATCGATCATGTGCAACAGGCATGGAACACCATGCCACAAACTGACATATGGCACTTTTACGACACAGTGCATGCTTGCTTTCAAAATTCTGGTGGTTATACTGGTTATTAATGCATCAGCATTTCAAAATTGCAATATTTTTTTCTCATTCGTATACTAACCTTAAATCTCGTAACGCTAGTCACTTAAATATGGAACCTAGACAAAGGTATTCCCGAAATTTCATTACTCTTCACTAATTATTTCTTGGTGCCGGTATCTTTCTTCTTCGCCACAGTATTTTGTTTAGTCCATGATCTGGTCATTAAGTTTGGTAGTATATTTTTAAGATGAGATGTATTTCATTGTTCAGCTGTTAATTCTGAGAATATTCTGGAAGGACAAATCCTTCGAAACAGGAAAAGCAGCTACGAGAAAAACACTGTGGCTCCAGGCCAGGAAGATCTGCAGTAGAGCTTTGCAGTGAGTCAGGTTCCGGAGCAGCGCTATGAATGTAGGAGAGATCTACTGATAATCTTCGTGGATTTAGAAAATCGATATCTTGGGCACGAAAATGAAAAAGGGTAGTAAATAAGACTAATCTGTGGATAAAAGGTTTGTACCCGAAAGGTAAGAAAGTGTAAGTTCTGTAAGAATGCGATGAGGGAAATGTCCGAAACACAGAAGCAGTCTTAAACAAGGATGTGTAGTATATCTGTTACGTTTCTGTGGGTAGGTTCAGCCATTCAGGATTCTCAAGATACTCGTTTCATAGGTTATATTGTCAATTTTATGCCTTTAACTTCTCTTCGTTTTAATATATCTAGTTTGTCTTTGTGTGATGCGCCTTCTGTGGCTGGATTAGTAGCGATGGATGTTGTAATGACAAGTGGCAAGAAAGCTTGTTATTTGTTAATGTGATGGTGTGGGGCAACAATGGAGAAGAACCATAGAATCTGTTGGGTGTGCTGGAAGAAGCTGCGTAAGATTCCGACCTACATTTTAATGCAAAGAGGCGTCAGCTTGTCGGCACAACGAGAAAAAAATGACAAACACCATACTGGATGGGGAGGAGAAGAAAACCGTGCTAAGTACACTGCGAGTACAAAACAGAAGAACAGAAGGAATGATAAAGAAATTAGGGTACATACAGGGGAACCTGGTAGTTTGATAATAAGTGTAAAAGGAATGATGTGGGACAAAGGTGTCCCTCAGAAAAATAAGATGATTATGTACCAAACGTGTCATGTACCAGTCTCGTAGTAGTTGCAGGAAATTCGGTCATGGAGTAAGGGTATGATAAAGTGAAGTAAAGATTTTTAGAAGACTGATAGCTCCAAAAGTAATAGGAGAAATAAGAAATTAAACTGTCAAGCAGATAACACATTAGGAATCCCTACAAGGAAAGAGCGAAGAAAAATAAAACGATATGGACTTGTGAAGATAATCTATTAGATGATTACGCTCAGGTACACACATGACAAGGCAAGAGACTAAGCTCTAGCAGTACTTTTCTGTGTTCTGTTCGTTTTTGATATTCTACTAGTGGAACTTAAAGAAATGGGTGATAAATCCCGAGTATTCAAATCCGAATCGAAAGGTTTCCTTTTGGCACATTCCTTCTATGCTATATAAGAGTTAATCGCAATAGTTGAGAATTTTTCTATACAATATTTTATTCATACGTTCACTCCGGATTCTGATTATTAATATTTACTTTGTTTATGAAATTTCTAATTCGAATTCTGTAAACTATGTACAGACTCGTTGCATGACCAAAACAATTTGACTCGCATGCCCCCACGTAACCTGATAAATAAATCAATCATTGAATAAGTAAGTCAATAAATCATCGACTTTCTCATTGGTTGGATGGAGCCCTCCACAATTTTCTCTCCAAACTTATTAACTCAGAGTAGCGAATGGAAACACAGTCTTCCATAATTTGCTGGATGTTTTCGCCTGCAGTATTTACTCTTTACTCTTCTCTGAAGTACCACGAAAGTTCCTCCATGAGTTCTTAACACATGTCATATCATCCTCTCCGTTATTCTCCGCATAGTTTTTATGTTTTTACCTCTTCGCCATTTCTGCGGAAAATCACATTTTTTGTGTTAATGACCCAACAGATCAACAGATGTTCAACACCCTTCTATAGTACCACATCTCAAACCTTCAGACCCTCTTCTTTTCTTGTTCCCCGCAGTCCACGAATCACTTCGATACAATTCTGAGTTCCAAACGTATATTCTCATAAACTTCGTCCTCAAATTACGCCCAACGTTTGCCACTATTAGAGTTCCTTTAGCCATTAATACTTACTTTGTCTGTGCTGGTTTGCTTTTAATGTTCACCTTGATTCGGCAGGTAAGGAAATTCATTCCCTTTGTGTATTTCCTGGTCCCCTGTTCTAATTTTAAGCTTGTCGCTAATCTCATTTGCACTACTGAAAACCACTTCCACTTTCCTTCCGTTTACATTCAATTCATAGTTTGTGCTCATTACACAATTCATTGCAGTAAAAAGCTCCTGCAATTCTTACTTATTTTCACTGAAGATGGCAAAGTCATCATCATACACTCCTGGAAATGGAAAAAAGAACACATTGACACCGGTGTGTCAGACCCACCATACTTGCTCCGGACACTGCGAGAGGGCTGTACAAGCAATGATCACACGCACGGCACAGCGGACACACCAGGAACCGCGGTGTTGGCCATCGAAAGGCGCTAGCTGCGCAGCATTTGTGCACCGCCGCCGTCAGTGTCAGCCAGTTTGCCGTGGCATACGGAGCTCCATCGCAGTCTTTAACACTGGTAGCATGCCGCGACAGCGTGGACGTGAACCGAGGGCGTATAGTGGGCATGCGGGAGGCCGGGTGGACGTACCGCCGAATTGCTCAACACGTGGGGCGTGAGGTCTCCACAGTACATCGATGTTGTCGCCAGTGGTCGACGGAAGGTGCACGTGCCCGTCGACCTGGGATCGGACCGCAGCGACGCACGGATGCACGCCAAGACCGTAGGATCCTACGCAGTGCCGTAGGGGACCGCACCGCCACTTCCCAGCAAATTAGGGACACTGTTGCTCCTGGGGTATCGGCGAGGACCATTCGCAACCGTCTCCATGAAGCCTGGCTACGGTCCCGCACACCGTTAGGCCGTCTTCCGCTCACGCCCCAACATCGTGCAGCCCGCCTCCAGTGGTGTCGCGACAGGCGTGAATGGAGGGACGAATGGAGACGTGTCGTCTTCAGCGATGAGAGTCGCTTCTGCGTTGGTGCCAATGATGGTCGTATGCGTGTTTGGCGCCGTGCAGGTGAGCGCCACAATCAGGACTGCATACGACCGAGCCACACAGGGCCAACACCCGGCATCATGGTGTGGAGTGCGATCTCCTACACTGGCCGTACACCTCTGGTGATCGTCGAGGGGACACTGAATAGTGCACGGTACATCCAAACCGTCATCGAACCCATCGCTCTACCATTCCTAGACCGGCAAGGGAACTTGCTGTTCCAACAGGACAATGCACATCCGCATGTATCCCGTGCCACCCAACGTGCTCTAGAAGGTGTAAGTCAACTACCCTGGCCAGCAAGATCTCCGGATCTGTCCCCCATTGAACATGTTTGGGACTGGATGAAGCGTCGTCTCACGCGGTCTGCACGTCCAACACGAACGCTGGTCCAACTGAGGCGCCAGGTGGAAATGGCATGGCAAGCCGTTCCACAGGACTACATCCAGCATCTCTACGATCGTCTCCATGGGAGAATAGCAGCCTGCATTGCTGCGAAAGTTGGATATACACTGTTCTAGTGCCGACATTGTGCATGCTCTGCTGCCTGTGTCTATGTGCCTGTGGTTCTGTCAGTGTGATCATGTGATGTATCTGACCCCAGGAATGTGTCAAAGTTTCCCCTTCCTGGGACAATGAATTCACGGTGTTCTTATTTCAATTTCCAGGAGTGTATTTTATCATTGATATTATTTCACTCAGTACATAAATGCCATTCCAGAACCTTTCTTGTCATGGTATATTAAATGTCACCATATGCCTTCCCCTGCCAACTAAGCACTGATGGAACAAGGATCTTTCATCACTGGCTCTCCAATCAGTTACCTTTACGCCAGTTTCCAATGCAGCAGAGCATGGGGATAAGTCGTCGATCTGATCTGAATGGTTCGGTAATGATTTACAGTAGTAATTCTTGGTACCTTCTTTGTTAAAGAAAATGAGTGAATGTATAGTACATGGTATCTCTGAACAGTCTCCGAAACGACGTCAGTGCACCGATGCCTACTTCCTGGCAACTTCATTACTGCGTCACGAAACCACTACTATGCACCCAATCGAGGACAGATACCTCCAATTCTTCGTTATCGAATAAAGCCTGATATAATGGAGTGAGATTCGGTAATGCGGTGGATGTGACACAGAAATGAATTACATTGATGTCAACTATGCAGTTGTGATATTCTGGTGTTGGGTGCTGCATTGTTGTGCAGGAGGAGCTGTCCTCCTGCCGATTCCCCTTTCTCATTTGCTAAATGCTGTGTCTAAGTCGTCTAAGGGTGCTATAATACCTCAGTACTACACAGCACAACCTTAATGTTTCACTTGTATTGTATTGTACTGTATTGTATTGTATGGAACTGAGAACCTAGAAACGACGGAGAGGCTTCGTCCCCACCATAGCCCTCAGTGGTTTACAACCCCACAACAGGCTACAGAAGTCGAGTCACCGCACCGCCGCCCCATACGGAACCCAGTGATATTGGGTGGTTCGGCCCCCAGAGGATCCGCCGGGTGGATTCGTGCCATGGACCGGCATGCCTTCCAGCCTGGAAAGGAATGTGTTACACCGCACAGCTAGTCGGGCGGGCTAATGTTCCCTTTAGTCTGTGACGTTGACGTACAATCAGTACTCAAATCCTTGCATGCGGATTCCTTTCCGACAGCGAACCCATCGAGCCAGTTGTTAAGTCACTTCTGCAGAATCGTCTTGACTACACACCGTAGTTAAACATTTATGAATATCAGTTCTTTTGACTCCTTCCTTCCACAAAAACCAAGTGATCCATTTTTGTCCATGGCAGTCACATTCCATCTCGCCGGCCGCTGTGGCCAAGAGGTTCTAGGCTCTTTAATCCTGAACCGTGCTGCTGCTTCGGTCGCAGTTTGGAATCCTGCCTCGGGCATGGTGTGATGTCCTTAGGTTAGTTAGGTTTAAGTAGTTCTAAGTTCCAGGGGACTGATGACCTCAGCAGTTAAGTCCCATAGCGATCAGAGCCATTTGAACCATTTTTTTACCTCCGATTATACATAAATATTTGTTGAATTAAAAAATGATTCAAATAGCTCTGAGCACCATGGGACTTAACATCTGAGGTCATAAGTCCCCTAGAACGTAGAACTACTTAAAGCTATCTAACCTAATGACATGACACACATCCATGCCCGAGGCAGGATTCAAACCTGCGACCGTAGCGATCGCGCGGTTCCAAACTGTAGCGCGTAGAACCGCTCGGCCACGCCGACCGGCTGTTATATTACATTCACACGTTTGCAGAGGATAATCCCCAGACTGTGCCGTTGAAACTGGTCTACAGCATCTATATCCTACTAGCGAGTGAGCAAAAGCCCGTTAGTTAGCTAGCTAGCCTCAGTCTTGCCGTGTAGTATTTGACACTGCAGCTTATAAGTGTAAATGGCTTTGAGAGCTATGGGACTTAACTACTGAGGCCATTAGTCCCCTAGAGCTTAGAACTGGGTCGCGCAGTTTCGGTCTGAAGCGCCTAGAACCACTCGGCAGCTTATTAGTGTTTATTCTAAGCCTGGCTGACGGGGCAGCGGTAATCACACCCGCCGGCTGCGGGGTGCGTGGACAGAGGCACACACGATGGCCGCCCAGCCACCGGGGGCTGTGATAAGCGCCCATGTGACACGTGCCACACAGACGCGATGTTATCAGTCAGTGACAGGCGGCGGCGGAGCGGCGGCGCCCGTGTCCCTCGAGCAACTACCGCGGTCGCATATCTGGCGAGTATGCCCCTTCACTTAACGACTAACCGCAGTCATTTCGAGAGAAATGTAACAGAAAGTTAATCAGATATATCGCTGCGCAATATATGTCGACTAATGTCTTCTAACTACATTTGCTTGATTAGAAATGCGATTATCACTTTTATCTTTTCCATTTCGCCATGTCACCGAAATCCTCATCTTTATGGAATTGTCGTGAATTGAATCGATATCTTTGCAGCTGTTATGATGCCGATGACGATGATGATAATGATATATAAATAGACATAGACATCCATATACTGTCGTCTCTACTACAGCTATCAGTCCTCTGTTGGGAAGTCAGAAACGAATTATTCTTCAGTTATCATAAAGACCTTTTAAATCTACGGTTTTGTGCGTATCGTTAAGGACAGGTCTTTCAGTGACTTAGAATTTCAAAAAGAGTGGTGTTTCAGGGCCCCAATAATCTGTTGATGGAATAAATATTAATTATATACGCGTTTCCATCATCTAATCATCCTCCGGTATCATACAATACTTACAGCAGCAAGTATAGAACGTTCTTAATGTGGCATGAAGTAAACAGTAGAAGCTGCAACCAGTCACTGTTAATAGCGGTCATTGAATTCGAATTCACAGAATCATCACCAGACGGCTGTTCACGTTCGTAATTACATTTAACTAGAACCGAGCAAGAAATACCAGTAATGGAGCTACCGTTGGATGGCTTGCGGAGTATGAATGTAGATGTAGATTTGCTCTTATCAAATAACGTTAATAACAGTAGCTGCTTGCTGCTTTTACTGTTCATAAGAGTTTACCTGTATATTTATGTAAACACGGTTTCGCAACCTCAGTTTTGGGCAGAATGAAAATGTACACATTTTATGTAAATTGTTGTTATTATGTTTTAAAGTACTCAGTACGTTTTTATAATCTCGTTCCCCCACCAGCAGATGATCATTCCAGAAGAGCATTCAGTAATTCTGTGAGACATCAATTACTCTTACTAATCTTTATGCGTAGAGTTCTCTGCGTTTAATTTCTATTTCACAATAGTTTCTAGAACCTTGTGCAGCCAAAACCAAGACTGTGCTGTACTTAGTATTTCTCTTTTCACCAAAAACGACAGTGTAATAACGCGATACAAAGCAAAAGGGCCTGATGCCATAGAAAAATATACTTTCTGCGAAATAATGACGTGACATTACTCCATGCACCTGATGGATACTATTGTACACCTGCTACTCACAAGGGAACCTCCCCATCGCACCCCCCTCAGATTTAGTTATAAGTTGGTACAGTGGATAGGCCCTGAAAAACTGAATACAGATCAATGGAAAAAACAGGAAGAAGTTGTGTGGAACTACAAAAAAATAAGCAAAATATACAAACCGAGTAGTCCATGTGAAAGACTGGCAACATGAAGGTGAGTATGAACCTACGAGCGCGGTGGTCCCGTGGTTAGCGTGTGGAGCTGCGCAATGAGAGGTCCTTGGTTCAAGTCTTCCTTCGAGTAAAAAGTTTAATTTTTTTTTATTTTCAGACAATTATCAAAGTTCAGGCACTCACACATGATCAACTTCACTTTCCAAAATTCCAGGACATGTTCAGATTTGCTTGGACATATGCAGGATTTGACGGTATACACAAGGAAGAATTTGAAAAAGTTAAAAACTTATGTTTTGACAGAGCACAGGGAAAACTGTGCGACTGTGAAACTGTTGCATTCATTTGTTGCAGTTTATGTGACAAACTCTTATGTTTTCATCACTTTTTTGGGAGTGATTATCACATCCATAAGAAAACCTAAATCGGGCAAGGTAGAAGAATCTTTTTACCCATTCGCCAAGGGTACAAGTTAGGTGGGTCGACAACATATTCCTGACATGTGACGCATATGCCGTCACCAGTGTCGTATAGAATATATCAGACGTGTTTTCCTGTGGAGGAATCGGTTGACCTATGACTTTTCAATTAAATGTTTTCGGTTCCCATTGGAAAGGCACGTCCTTTCGGCTACTAATTGCAAGATTTTGCGGTGCGGTCGCAAAACACAGACGCTAAACTTATTACAGTGAACAGAGACGTCAGTGAACGAACGGACAGATCATAACTTTGCAAAAATAAAGAAAGTAAACTTTTCACTCGAGGGAACACTTGAACCAAGAACCTCTCGTTCCGCAGTTGCTCACGCTAACCACGGGACCACGGCGCTCCTGAGCACGCAGTGTTTCTAGATGTTGCCTATCTTGCGCATGGACTACTCAGTTTGTATATTTTGCTTATTTTTTTCATAGTTCCACACAACTCCTTCTCGATTGATCTGTGTTCAGTTTTTCAAGGCCTATCCACTGTGCCAACTTATAACTAAATCTGAGGAGGGTGCGATGGGGAGATTCCCTTGTCAGTGATTGGCTGGTTACCAAAGCCACAAACAGTTCGGCACATGGAGAACGGAAAATTTGAGGTGGAAACAACACAACAGATCTACTCTAGTATGTATCCATATTGCCCATCACTTTGTAACGTGAAATTTGCGATGGCATTAACACAACAAATGTACTTTAGTATGTATACATAATGACCATATGGCAAGGAACGTTATGAAATTGGTTACCCGTCAACCATTATCGTGACAAGGGAACCTACAAGGGGATCCTTCCACAGCACTGATGGTCTGAGGGTCGAATTGAGGCCATCCTAGCCAGCGTCAGATACCTCCAGCCTGATGCTACACTGAGATTCGCTGCCTGGATGCCTACAATAGGGATTGGAAACGTAGCAAACACTAGTCTGATGTTCGGAGGATTCCTTCTTCCTGCTGTATTTCCGCGAGAACGATGCGTCTGAGAACAATAACGCTACACTCGCTTTCTACTCATTGACTGCTTCTCTCGGAGTGAAGCGTGCTCGAGTTGCGACTTAGTACGGAGAGCAAGCTTCTGATTTTGCGGCTTCTTGTAAGAAACACTGAGAGGAAGAATGGGCGATTGTTGCGATCAAATGGCATCTAACGAAGCAACGTTTTCGGACTGTGGAGGATTTAAGACGGAACTGTTATTGGCTATTTCGTCTCCACCATAAGAAAACATATGTGCTCCGTCAAACGAAACCTGGGCACAGAACAATGTCATTGTTAAGTCCTTGCGACCTGAAAGGGCGTTATTTGTGTAATGGCAGCCTGTGTTTCTGGGGTGCTGGCGAGTTGTGTAGCATATCTTTTATTATTGTAGCATTTACGAAGCCTGCTGTAAAATGTTTTCAGTAAATATTCATCATTTAGAGGATACACTTCAGCCTTTTGTTCTGTTTTCTTGTACTGCCATCACAGACTAAGTAATATGTCGAAAATGTGAGTACGTCAAGGAGTCAGACATTATCTAACCAGAATATTGTAATAAATGTACAGCAGTCTCCGAAAAAGTTTTTTGTGTATAGATGATACAAACTTACACGTACACACATATACTATTTATATACAGTGCGGCCCACCAAAACATTGCAGCGCAAATATCTCTGGAATAAAAATAGAAAAACGACTTTCATTGGTATGAATGTAAGACAGGGGCTCATGAAAATAACGTAAGAAAATATTAGTTTCAACAAAAAACTTTAAATTTTTAAATGGACACACCGTATTATTTATTACACAATCGATAATATGAAAAATCACAAAAATAGTAGCGTTATCTCTCCAAAAATACGTCAACTATATCCAGAGATATTGCAAGGCGAATTTGACTCTTGAAATAAAGGAAACGCCCTGCTATTCCACAGTTTTCGACACAATCTTGAACCCCACATTGCTCATAACGGCGATGTTATAGACGTACGTAATCTTACTTTCACTGTTATCACAAGGCCGAAAGTAGTGGCACGGCTTCCTGCCACAAGCACTGATATGAGGGGATCATGCTTGCATTTCAGTATGTGCAATAGTGGCGCATTTTGTTAATTTCGAGAGTCAACTTCGCTTTGCGATTTCTCTGGATGTAATTGACGTATTGCGAGGCAGCCAACGCTGTTATTTTTGTGATTTTTAAAATCATTGATTGCATAAGAGAAGCAAGTCTTCCGGTCTAGATGGTATACCAATCAGGTTCCTTTCAGAGTATGCGACGCAATAGCGCCTTTCTTAACAACCAAATACAACCGCTCACTAGACGAAAGATCCGTTACTAAGGAAAGTAGCTCAGGTCACACCAATCTTCAGGAAAGGAAATAGAAGTATTCCATCGAATTAGAGACCCATATCACTGACCTCAATTTGCAGTATCATTTTGGAGCATATACTGTACTCGAACATTATGAATCACCTTGAAGAAAAAGACTTATCGATACATAACCAACACGGATTCAGAAAATGTTGTTTTTTTGCAACACAGCTAGTTCATTATTCCTTTGATGTAAAGAGTGCTGTCGACAAGGGCTCTCAGATCGATTCCATATTCCTAGGTATCCAGAAGGCTTTTATACCGTTCCTCACATGCAACTATTGATCAAATTGCGTGCATATGGAGTACCGTCTCAGTTGTGTTATTAGATATGTGATTTTCTCTCAGAGAGGTCATAGTTCTTAGTGATGGACGGTAACTCATCAAGTAGAACAGAAGTGATATCTGGCATTCCACAAAGTAGTGTCATAGGCCCTCTGCTGTTTCTGATTTACGTAAATGATCTAGGCGATAATCTGAGCAGCCCTCTTACATTCTTTGCAGATGACTCTGCAATTTTCCGTCTAGTAAAATCATCAAACGATCAATTCCAATTATAAAATGACCTAGAGACAATTTCTGTATGACGCGAAAAGTGACGATTGGCACTAAACAAAGAAAAATGTGAGGTCATCCACGTGGGTACTAAAAGAAATATGATAAATTTTGGGTATACGAGCATTCGCACAAATCTAAGGGCTGTCAATTCGAGTAAATACCTAAGAATTACAATTATGAGCAACTTAAATTGGAAAGACCACATAGATAATATTGTGGGGAAGGCGAAACAGTGACTGCGTTTTGTTGGCAGAACACTTAGAAGATGCGACAAACCCACTAAAGAGAGAGCCTGCATTACACTTGTCCGTCCTCTACTGGAATATTGCTGCGCGGTATGGGAACCTTACCAGGGAGGACATCCATAAAAGCGTAAAGAAAGGCAGCTCGTTTCGTTTTATCGCGCAATATAGGTGAGAGTTTCACTGTATGATACGCGAGTTGGGATGGCAGTAACTGAAACAAAGGCGGTTTTCTTTGCGGCGAGGTCTATTTACGAAATTTCAATCACCAACTTTCTCTTCCGAATGCGAAAATATTTTGTTGACACCCACCTACTTAGGGTGAAATGACCATCATAATAAAATAAGAGAAATCGGAGCTCGAACGGAAAGATTTAGGGGTACCTTGTTCCCGCTCGCCATTCTAGAGTGGAATAGTAGAGAAGTAGTATGAAAATTGTGCGATGAACCCTCTGCCAGGCACTTAGGTGTGAGTTGTTGAGTAACCATGTAGATGTAGATGTAGAAACGGGATGCCCGTTAAAAACACATATGCTTCTGTTGAAAACTTTAGAATGTATTATAGCATTTACTTTTATGAGTTTCTGCCTTACATTCGGTATCTATTGGTGTTACCGAGATATTTGCACTAAAGCATTTATGTGGGCCACCCTCTGTATACAGGAAAAGTACAAGTGCAGATAGCTCTACTGATGACTGCGGACGGTATTTACTTCATTTGCCGACTTATAATTATAGCTGTTACCAGTAGAACATTTTTAGGTTAGTTAGTAACTCCAGGTATGCATTTATGCAAAGCACATGCACGCCATTAACGTTTATTTTCCCCTGGGTAGCACTTCAGGTATTGAAAGTGGATTCACAGATGCAAAACTGTCAGTCTTTACTGACAGGCGTTGTCCAGTTCATAGCGCAGTTACCACTGTGCAGAAAACATCAGGTAGTAAATCATGTGCTGTCTTTGCAGGAAGACTGTTAGACATCGTGAAAAAAATAACTCACCGAACAGTATTTACTTGTAACTGATCATTCATTGTATATTGGTGTATAATGATCGTCAAGTCCAAGATTTGCTTATAATTCGCCAAATCTGTGAGTCCTCAGTTATGTTTACGAACTAGGGTACTCGCTCTACTTTCTACACTGTTACAGTTCACTTGTACGTGACAGTAGGTTCAGGTGACAAGTTTTCATTTAAATGCATATCGGTGGGCAGTCTGGAGTTGAGTCTCCGAGCTTAAGGAAATTGTCAGTTCAGAGATGAAGTCATAGGAGCCTCTGGCGACTTAAAAGCGAATGTACTGAGCTCGTCTCTGATCTCTAGTCTGCTACTGGAGCATTCATCTCAACAGAGGCACATTATTCCTTTCACAATTCGCGAAGTGGCCCAAACAGGTAGAAAGGAAGAACTGTAGCTCATACACTTATCAAGAGCTTTTCTTCCCACACGTCAATCGCTAGCTCCTGATGGTAACATTAGTACTCTCCACTATGCATAGTAAGAATTATTGCAAGTCATAAATGTAGATGAACCCGTCACGGGTGAGTTTGGCTGCTAGCCCCTCCCACGCTCGCAACGGTCTGCTGCATCAGTGCCCAAAGTGGTTGATCCACGGCCAGGAGAGTGCACCACCATAGCTCGCGCCACGTCTCGGCTGCATAAGGCGTGCCAGTTGCCGTTGATGACAACACTCCTCTGCCAAGGTCCACGCATTGGTGCTGCCTTCCAGTGCCAGCCAGATTTGGGCATGAGCTTCTAACACGAAATGTTGAAAAGTGCTAAAGGTAGTCTGTTGTCACTGAGTGACTTTTTAGTCACTCTAACCCACTATCTTCCACCAGATAATCCATGTACAATAGATAACGTACTTAAAATTGAATCTACCTTTGAAACTCAAGGTCGGCGCGAAAGAGGCCAGTTTAGACGATCTATCTAATCTTACCTGGAAATGAGTCTCCTTGTCCATGATTTCCACTTGCGAAATCACCGAGCCTACAACAGAAACAGGGGACTGCACTCGCTATTCGGTAGACGGGTAGGGCTGTTGATGCTGTTTCATTTCACGACAAGTGCAGCGCGCGCATTACGCCCCATCCGTAGCATTAACGGCCATGCGAGCAGTCGCTGGCCGCGGATACGAGTGCACCCGCTAATGTGTCGGGTTTTGTGCTTTACGGCGGACCGCCACATTACTTATCGCTGACGACTGCCGCTCGAGTCAGCACGACAGAATGGGCGTGTTAGCCTCCAGAGAGAGACTCGGCCACTAATGCTGGTGCCCGTATTCAGAAAGAATTTATTACTCTACCGAATCATTGTGTTGTTGATTGTCTTGTATTCTTGATGTCACCGCTTTGAGAGACAAAGAAAATAGTCACAATATGCCTGGTACATCATCGTGCGCCAACACCTAGATTTACAATCAGCAAGACTTCTCTCGGTGCGTGGTGGAGAGTACTTCTGCTACCGTTAGCAGCTCGAGATTCTGTGGGAAGAGGAACGGTTGGTATGTGTATGGGCTCCAGATCTTCCTTTTTAGCCGTTGTGGCCATTTCGTAACGTGTGGAAGAAAGTAATGTGCTTGGCTTCTCTTGAGACGAATCTTCCCGTAAGAGACGGCTCTGAACCTGAAGGTGTGCTACTTGAGTTCGCCTATTATCTCAGGGACGATACACTACATTCTTCTTCGGATATACCAGATTTCTGTCAGTCGTACCTATTAACTATCCGAGATTGACGAGCAGCACTCATAAATTAATTATACAAGAGCAACATTTAATTGTGGAAAAGGTAGATACTTTACAGAAATGTTTGATACGGTCCTGGTTGCAATATACCTTTAAGTTTTATTTACAAATGTTGAATGTGGCTACCTTCTGCAACACTACAAATTTGCCATCTGTAACCAGTTTCCTGCCTGTTGGTATAAAGTAGGTCTTGAGCTATGATGGCAGCTACTTGTGTTATCCGTTGTCGCAGATCTCCGACGTTTCCTGGAAGCATAGGACCAAATAGTCCGCCTTTACTGTAACCCCATATAGAGGAGTTCACTGCGGTTAAATGATGTGGACATCGTGGCCAGGATATTGTTCCACCACGTCCAATCCATTCGGCACATTCCTACGGAGACCGAGCGAGGTGGCGCAGTGGTCAGCGCACTGGACTCGCATTCGGGAGGACGACGGTTCAATCCCACGTTCAGTCACCCTGACTTAGGTTTTCCGTGATTTCCCTAAATCGCTGCAGGCAAATGCCGGGATGGTTCCTTCCAAATGGCACGACTGTCTTCCTTCCCTGATCCAATGTGACCGATGACCTCGCTGTTTGGTGTCCTTTCCCAAAACAACCCAATCGTACGGAGCTACGCAACAAATTCACGATGATAGTATGATGGTGCACAGTCTAGATGGAAACAAATTCTATGCCCATATCCTGTTGTAACTGAGGCATTAGATAATGTTCAAGCATGTCAAGTACGATGTACCAATAGCAGTCGAATCGGCAGAAGTGGAGGAAACGAAAATCCTGTCACAGCTTACAGCCCAGAAAACATTTACCTCAGGTGTGTTCCGTACATGTTGTATTCCACGACGTGATTTTTGCTCACCCCATATCCGAGAATGATATCGGTTCACTTTACCTCAGGTATGGAAGGTCGCTTTGCCACTGACCACAATTTTATTAAGAAAATCATATTCAATCTGCATTTTGTTGAACATTTCTACACAATACTCAGCTCGTCACTTTCTTACTTCCTCTTAAAGCATGAAACAGTTCCAGTTTGTAGGGTCTGAATGACCGGCGTTTCCGTAATACCTCATACACCGTAACCCTAGGGGTATTCAATTCGAAGCGGCAACGTCTCGTTGAGTTACCCGGCCTACGAATATAAAACTGCCGAACGTTTCCAATCGCTGCGCTAGAGTGTGTTGGCCGCAACTGACCCTACGTCCTATGTGATACACAGTCAATTCCGGTGAAACGACTTTACTAATTAACAACAGCTGGTCTTCGAGGTGGTGGCTTGACGCATTTAGTCGTGAACTGCCTTTGAACTGTAATAGCTAATTTGGGTCATGAAACGATGAACAACACTGCACACGTTCTGCACCATTATACAACTCTATGATAACTATTGGAATAACTCATTCGCATATGCCGGGAATTAACAGTGTCAGGCGGGAATAAAACTTGAAGATATACTGCATTCTGTGCTGTATCAGGCATTTCTGCAAGTTATTTACCATTTCACAAATTAAAAGTTACTTTTGTACAGGTAATTCCTAAGCACCCTTTACATTTTTCAGTGAGTGTTACAGCGAGCCTATGCCTGACCTAATTTCCCTGTAACTACTTTTATGTGTTCGCCGAACCCAGGTGGACGCGGGCGAATATTACCTGATATTGCTAGGTTGTTACTGTTTCCAGTGATGTATTGTCTGTTGTCTATAGTATAACCAAAGTGTGAAGTCGTCATGAAACAGTACGTGCTGTCAAGCAAATTAAGACTGGTAAAGCTCCGGTGGACCAAGGTAATGAAAGTATTTTTTATCCAAACTGAACCCACAGTTCTTTGTGAGATTCTGGCAGAGGTCATTAACCTTTGACTTTAACTCTCGAAGTGTAGACTGGGACGTTTATGAATTCATTGAGGAAAGGGGACGGAGTTCAGACAGGAAACCATCTCCAGCTGCAATTTCGGCAGCCCACACGACCGAGCGAGGTGGCGCAGTGGTTAGCACACTGAACTCGCATACGGGAGGACGAAGGTTCACTCCCGCGTCCGGCCATCCGTGATTTCACTAAATCACTCCAGGCCGATAGCGGGATGGTTCCTTTGAAAGGGTGCGGCCAACTTCATTCCTCGTCCTTCCCTAGCCCGATGATACCGATGACCTCGCTGTTTGGTCTCCTCCCCCAAAAAACCTAACCCCCAGCCCACACTCAATGGAGATATCTCAGACAGGCCGAACCTAATCGACAGTGTTAGTGTAGAGATGGAGATTGGTGATCATTATGTCATCTATGGCTATGAAAGTTAATGAATCAGTCAAAAAGTCTAGGAGAGTTTCTCCACTAGAAAGTTGTTAGCATCACACTTAGACAGTGAACTTTCAACACTTAGATGCAGTAAGAGTAACATATAGGAATTGTGAGCAATGTTTAAACAGACTGTAAATTGTAGTCTGAGGAAATGTGTGCCAAGTAAGAGAATGAAGAACGGAAACAACCCACCATGGGTTAAAGACCCACCAGGGTGATTATAATTAAAGTCAAACTTCCAAAACGCTATAGAAATAACACCACTGGTCAGAATGACGGCAAATTACAATGACAAAGGAGGAAAACGTGTGACAGAAGAAAGAAAATAGTTTGAAAATTGCTCAATAGATGGCACTGCATGTGTCTGAATACGTATATGAAATCACCTGTCATGCGTACGATCCACTGAAGTTCGTATAAACACGCCGGGTACACGGATTTTATTCCTTTCGCGTTCGCTACGTTCGCCGTGACTGTCTCAATACAGGATCGCGCTCTGCTTGTAAAGATGTAAAACAAAAATGTTCACTGTGCACACGTCGCTCTGCAGAAGTTCCGGACACTGAATGGTTTGAAAAAAAAGCGTTGGTTCGATGTCTGCCGTGGATCTGGAGAAAATGATTCGAAAATTCGAAAACACAGGTTCTTTTTGTGTGCAACCTGGTAGAGGGAGGAAACGAATTGAGTAGACGGCAGTGGGTGCAGTGGTCACAGCAGTGCAGGAGCAGACGACTGGTGTGCAAACGTGTAATGTGTGGAGAACTGCCCAAACGTTGGACATATCCGTGAGCACAATCCTACGAAATATTCTTCTTTGCTATCCATTCAAAATTACCCTTGTGCACGAGCTGTTTCCTGTTGACCTTTGCTTCGGATTTCTTGCTCGCATGGAAGCGGACAATGATTGACCGTGAAAGATTTTATGAACAGACGAAGCCTACTTCTATCTGACAGGGTACGTCAATACACAGAACTGTCGAATATGGGCCACGGAAAGGCCTCACGCAAATCAACCAGTACCCCTTCATCCTCAAAAGGTCATTTTTTTTCGAAGTGAGAGGTGCTTCCGGTCCTGTTACATGTACTGGTAAGCGCTATGAGTATCTTTTGCGCAACCACGCCATTCCAACGCTCCAAGAGCGTGGGCGTGTGGATGTGATCATTTTTGTGCAAGATAGCGCACCTCCACACCTTGCAAATCCAGTTAAGCACCTGCTGAAGCACCATTTTCGAAATGCTAGAATTATCAGCCGCCCTTTCCCTACAGCCCGGCCGTCCCGATAACCTGATCTTAATCCGTGTAACTTCTGGCTGTGGGACTATCTGAAAGATGTTGTGTTCAGTAGTCCGATTGCAAACATAGCCGCACTGAAGGCACGCAGAGTGTAACACATTCTCAACGTGACCCTGGAAACTCTTCGATCAGTTTTGGAACATGCTGTTTCTCGATTTCAGCTTCTTGCAGAAAACGGTGGACAGCATATTGAACGTGTTTTGTGCCAGTCACTAATATTACAGTTTTTGGCCTCAGGACAGTTAAAAACCGAAGTTATTTATGCTTTTTATGCAGCTTTTGGCCTCAGGACAATTAAAAACCGATTTTTCCCATCTGATGTGATACGACTTACCCGTAGTGGATGCGCTTACGTAACTACAGTATCACACATACCCACCCATGCTCCACTGAGTAGTACAGTTCGTTTAACGTCAAACGTACGCCTTAAGCATTGTTGTATAATTCATTTGTCATTTGTAGTTGACCACTATTAAATTATGATGTTTGCAGTGCCATCTTTCGCTACATTTTGTAACTATTTATTTTTCTTCTGCCATACGTTTCCCCCTTCTCCGATAATATTCCATTGCAATTTGACGTCATTCCGACCAGTGGTGTTATTTCTACAACGGTTTCAAAGTTTAACTTAAATTATAATCACCCTGTGTATACTACTTTCTTCCTGCTACCACTCTCTGGATCACCGTCTTTCCTCTACACAACAATGTCGTTAGCGAATAGTCTCACGGATCTTACGGCGCAATCCGCTGGAATGTAATGACACTAACATTCGCTTGAGGTACTTCCGACGTCGCTTTTACGTCTTATGATTCCACGTCTTTAAAATCGATGCATTCAGCTCTGTATCCTTGGAAGTTCTGAATCCAATGTCCACTTTTCTTATTATATAAACTCGTATTTAAGTCACGAAAAATAATTCGGAACTAGAAGGAAACGCCTGCTGGAACTCAAGAAATGTGGCATAAACTTGTTCGCCGTTTTCTAAACTCATGAGCGAGCTTCGTTTTACGAAATCTCTGTTTGCAGTTCCAAAATTTGTTCCAGAGAGTAGACTTCCGTATTTAACCACGTGTCTCATAATTCTACAGCAGACTTAGGTGACTAGTGTACTTGTACTAGGCAGTAGTTTGAATCAGAATACACTCATTCTCAGCAGTGGCTCATGTTACAGTTCCCTTCTGTGTCAAGTTGATGTCTTAGCGGGGCTCAGACTCTTACTGTTTAAAGATATATCCAAAAAACATATTTTTACAATCAGATTCTGCAGGGGCAGGACAAAAATGTGGAACATAAATACAACTGATAGCCAAGCCTACAGGTTTCGCCGTTACATTGGACCACGAATGGCACTTGTGCACCTGTGCCAGTGTCAGACATGGTCGGAGCAGTATTCTAGGTAGCGGTAAGTGCATTATGTTGGGACTAAATGTATTTCAAAGTAGGCATGTAGTTGGCGCATCAGTGGTGCGAATCACTCTACTAGAAAGACGTGGTACCGAAGCCATAACAGCTGTATTATGGAGTAATAGGAGAAAGTCGTTGGTCGGATGAGTCTCTTTTCATAAGCCGGCCTCGGTGGTCTCGCGGTTCTAGGCGCGCAGTCCGGAACCGTGCGACTGCTACGGTCGCAGGTTCGAATCCTGCCTCGGGCATGGATGTGTGTGATGTCCTTAGGTTAGTTAGGTTTAAGTAGTTCTAAGTTCTAGGGGACTGATGACCACAGCAGTTGAGTCCCATAGTGCTCAGAGCCATTTGAACCATTTTTTTTTTCTCTTTTCATACTGTTTGCAACATCTAGTTGCGTATATGCAAGAGCGAAGCATAAGGGGGTGTCGGTTATGATTTAGGTAGCCTTATCGTGGTGTTCCACAGCCCCTTTGGTTCTTCCGTAAGATCGCATTACTGCCAAGAATTATGTGACAGTTTTGGCTGTCCAGGGTCATTCTATGTTTCAGTGTTTATCCTCAATGATGTTGCAGTGTTTCAAGACGATAGGCAACCTATTCACACGGCTTGCGTCGTCCATGCTTGGGGACGTGAGCTCCGGGACGAACTTTCACATTCATCCCTGCCACCACAGTATTGAGATCTCAGTATCTTGAGCCTTTGTGGTCTCTGTTTGAGAAAAAAATGCGAGAGCGCTATCTGCCTCTACCATCATGCAGGAACAAGGGTATAAGATTCCCCTGAAAACGAACGCGACCGGTATTTCTCCATTCCGAGACAACTGGTAGCTGTTTTGATGCCAGCGGGTTTCCTTCACAGTGTGTGTTGTATTTTTGGCGCTTCCATATTTTTGTCCACCCCCTGTAAGGTACAAGTGTGAAATCAATCTATACGTTTGCACTTCTTTGTGTCACTAAAGTCCTAATTTTTATAGATCTATCGGAATATGAAACCATATCTTAGAACTGATTATATTACAATGCTGGTAATGATGTTGATGGTGATGATGACGATGATATTGAAGTCCTTAGCGCCCATACGGAACCACAATGGCATAGACGTCCTTAGAGCCCATTCAGAACTACCGCTTTCCTTTCCCATCATTCTCCAACCAGAGCTTACACCCCACTCACAACGACCTCGTCGTTGAGGTGCCGTTACACTCTAATCTTCCTTTCTTGATCCTTTTTAAGAATATAGGGTCATTTTTATGAAGCAACTCCTAGAGTAATGATGGATACAAGGTAGGAGGGCAACTTATTTTGGCTTGCACAGTTACATTGCTTACAGTGTGAACTGACATTACGTTCCGCAAGCTAATCACATTAAATACTCTCTCTTTTAAATCATATTTAATTAGTTTCATGACCGAGTGACTTTACAAAGCAATGCACTAGGAGAAGTGAATTTAATGCGTCAATCAAATGGTTAAAATGGCTCTGAGCACTATGGGACTTAACATGTGTGGTTATCAGTCCCCTAGAACTTAGAACTACTTAAACCTAACCAACCTAAGGACATCACACACATCCATCCCCGTGGCAGAATTCGAACCTGCGACCGTAGCTGTCGCATGGCTCCAGACTGAAGCGCCTAGAACCGCTCGGCCACACCGGCCGGCAATACGCCAATCGCCTACTGTATTTCATCCGTCTTTCGCTCGTAAGCTTCAATTGCTAGTTACCTGGGAAGGGTAATAATTGCCATGAGTTAACGTCACAAGCTAAAATTCGAAACAGTAAGTAACACTTCTCAAAATACAGTGTGTTCTTAAAATGCTTGTAACTTTCGGCAGGATTAACACAGCCGATTATTCCAGACACACCATCACAGATACAGATACTGATCGACATACTGACATGTGAGTATTTACGCCTTTTGTGAAAGTCCTTTGCACGTTTTGGCGCGGTAAACGTATCAGTCGAAGTAAGAGCGGCGTACCTAATACAAATAAGTAAAAGATTACACCTCAGTTAAAATGAATGTAACACGACTCTAATCAAAGCTATTGTGTTTCTGGCGGTTTTAGAAATGAAAGTTACGAGCAGAATATTTCACTTAAGTTTCTGTTCCTTAGAGCCTGTCTCACCGCAGCTACCACCTGGACATATGCAAGATGTCCCAAGAGGAATAGCCATTGTTCATCGATATGAGAGGAACGACCATTCAAAGCAAGAAGTCCAGTAAACAGCGGCTCTAAACGGCCTACCTTAATAGTTATGAGTAGTTGCTCACTAGAAGAGATGTTTCACAGCAGCAGAGTGCTCATAACCTTTAAGGTATGCGCTTTATAACCGATGTTTACAGGACACTTTTTTCGGTTCTTAAGAACACCTCTCAAAATGTGGAGACCTGAGTAAGGAAAATGAGCAAATGCTAGTAGATCTTAAGATATGCATGTTAACTAGACTTTTTTAGTTTGAATGATTATACCTGTTATTACAATGAAATTACAATGAAATGAACACCCTTAGATGCTTATACCATCTTAGTATATATATTCCTGTTATATCCCAAAATATTGAGCATTCCTCCTGGGACACCATGTATAATAATTACCTGGCGTTCCTTCACGACAACCACAAGCACAGTTTCACGTTGCCCTTTCCCTGTACGACATAAGTGTAATGGATAGGGACCATAGACGTTGAAGTAGTGCTCCATATCACATAGTGGTTGAAAGAATAGTAATTTTAGACCCTCTGGCACACTACGGGAAGTTTCAGTGCTCCCAAAACCCATTTGAGAAGCTTCCCACTGTTCGTCAATATCGCACCGCGGCGAGAACGGCGACGGAACTCGAAAAGGAAATATTTGAGAAAAATCGATTTAAAGAACTATATAAGACTAACACTGAAGTAGTGAGGTGTCCTTCAAATTACAAGTAACTAATTTTGCCAGTACATTCCATTGCAGTCTGTACAGCAGTAATACGGACAAGTAGTTCTGTTGTCGTCGAGTGTGAGATGCTATCAGTTTATTATTTATTAATTTTTTAAGTTTTGCTATGCTGCATTGTAATACAACTTTGAACCTTCCACGCATAATAAGTACTTAATGTAAAATAAAAATGAAGAAAGTTCAAACTGCGGTATTAGAAAAATACAAAATTGTAATTTATTAACAATAATACATTTTTATATGGAAAATCAATTAAATAAAATCTAAGGAACACAGTTTACGACAACACAGATTCAGATATGTATTTATATATACTGTAGAAATACTTTAAGTTAAGAAAAGAGGTTCGATATGAACTGTCTTTGTAGCAGAAATTTTCATTTTTCTTCCTAGTGCACTGTAACGCACGAAATTTCGTAATATTTACAAAAGGTGTAAACATCAAAACTATCTGTTCCTTCAGGCATACATGCACATCTGGAGAACATCGTAATGTAAAATATAGGCACTGTATGAACAGAAACATTATAATAACCGATGATATTAAAAATTATGTGTAACTTACTTTATAAGCGGAATATTTGATTTAGAATGCACCGCTCTTTTTGGATAACGTATGGTCACTTGCCAGTGGCAGTGCTGGAGTGTTCACTGTTCTTGTCCTTGTGATACATGAAGTGGCCTGCAGCAAAACTGACACAACTGCCATGAAGAGGACGAATTGTGAGATGGTAATGTGACGTTTCTCATGCACGTTGGGGCACTTCACACTTTCTTTTCAGTGAAAACTGCCGTTTTCTGACTTGGTTCACTTTTCTCGCCGGGATACACTGTGTCAAATCCAATATGGCACTTTAAATTTTCTACTTGCTTGAATGCTGCTTGCCCAGTTACCTTGAGCAACAGACAGCTTCATCAAGCGCCACAGTAATGAAGTGCGCCTGCTCACACACACAGCTACAGATGCGCCAGTTGCTCAGTGCGACTGTTAAGGGCTGCCGCTCCGACACCCGCCTGCCCGCACTCAGCCCTTAGCTGCCTTTCCATTCTGCTCCCTCCTCTTCCCGTCCCTTCTCTTCCCAGCTAATGGAGCCCCCCGGAGGGCGACCGGTTACCGTCCTTATTTCATTATCGCTCGCTGGCTAACTACATTTTGTTCGCCAGGTCTCATTAACGAGGTTACGCTTTATTATCAAACTTTGAAAATAATTCTTTCCCTCCACGACGCACTTGGGATGTCTAACGGGCCGCTGAGGTATTTCTCCTGTGCTTTCCTTCCATGCCACCACAATCGACGAAAAGATTCCTGTACAAAAGTGAACGCCTTTCCTGTCACAACAATGGAGAAAACTGGGGATGAAATAGAGGTGGCACAAGTCCCTATAACACGGAGTAACTGTTTGAAGTCTCAAACCACTTACTTTCTTTGTCTTCCTCCGGCCCTTGTCTGAAAAAATTTCTATATTAAGTAATGCAATAATTTCTAATAATGAAATCAGTGTGCTCAATTTCATAACCTTTCGTATTTCATACGCATTTCACCTCCCTTTATTTGAATCCTTATTAGGTGCCTAAAATGCCCCTCCATTGCGCAAAACTTAAGGATGTAAGTAGCTTTCCAATGATGTGTCACTGAAGTGAGATATATCGATGAAACGAGGACGGCACACAGAAAGAACTGCTGTAATATGTAAGAAATACGCAACGTGACGTACAGAAATGACACTTTTGTTCATAGATAGTCACTGGCGGCTGTTGTGTACGAGCACTTGAGCACCCTAACTTCGACACCATTATATATTACGTACTTTTTTGATCGGTATTAAATGTATTTTAGATGCGGTAATCTGGAATAAACGGCACTAATTTTACCGCGCTTGACTCGGTGAAACCTGGTATTGGGGTCGTCAGCGCATCTTCACTCGTGCACGTTTCAAAGAACTTCTGCGCATGCGCAGCTGGCATTACGTAATTGCCCTAGGGTCCAAATACTTACAGATTTGATAAACAATGTGCGCGGTTTGCGGTGTGCACTGCTAGTCCTTACCACTCAACTGCAAGCTTATGTTAAAGCCACCAGGTGGTAGCACGCTGCAGCAGACGTTTATCCACGTTCGCTTGGCCTACATTTTGGTAGGCCGTAGCACACTCCACAAATTGCCAGTTCACTCACTCTATAGTAAAATTAGATCGGTAATCAGTATGTGTTATAGTTATAATGATTTATAATGATAGAAAAAACTATTTTTGCGATTATGAATAATATGTAGAACATTAAGTTTTAGATTTTATCATACAGTAATCCATTTGAGGCTCTGAGAACCTTAAAGCGCTTCATCATTGATTGTGAGACTTTAGCATTTATTCATGCATCTGACAACTGTTCAGCTTACGATGGGTCTGTTTTATCTGTACTGTAGGCCCATATTATACGCATATCTGAACATGGACCAAAAGCTGTCTCACTGGTTTCTCTGTATTCATCTAAATATCTGGGGACAGACACGGTGTGCTTTTGATCCTGATGGCAACCAAACCCTCATTTGTATTCTACTCAAGTAACCTTGTTGGTATATAGCACTACTCGATTTTAATAATTTCCACAAACGGCAGTTTGTGTCTGGAGTTGGCTGCTTACTGTGCAGGAATCTGCTTTCCTGTGCAGTGTCAACACGAACTCTATTGAACCTGTATTATGCGCTGACAAAAAAGAAAATTACCAGTAAATGTTAGCCGCGAAGTAAGTAGGGCCTCCCGAACGAGATTCGTTATTTGAGAAAGTGACGAAATCAAATTAGCTAGACTGCAAGGGAACATTTAACATAGAAGTGTGTAACAAGCGTAAGCTGTTGGGTATAACGTCAGAAAGTCTGATTTTCAGGCATGAAATTAATTCGTTATTAACACATGAATTAGGGATCTTGTACATTTGACAGAAAAATAAAAAAAGCACGAAAACTACCACTTACATAAATTGCGAAACGGAGAGTACTGAAAGCTTAAACATTATTTCGTTCTTTGCCATCAACTATAAAGAATTATGTACAAAACAAATAAATTCCACATAAACAATTCTTCCTTTTTCACAAAAGTTATGCATATTATTATTATTATTATTATTATTATTATTGAAACTTCCTGGCAGATTAAAACTGTGTTCTGGACTGTGACTCGAACTCGGAACCTTTGCCTTTTTGCGGGCAACTCTTTTTTTCTGATCTCATTTTATTCGTCATTATTCGTTGCATTTGTTCAGCGCGGGCGTTCCGTGACACCTGTTCAAGTTCATCGTTGATCTATGCACTCAGGTGTTTTCTTTGTTTTTGTTTTTTTTGTTTGTTTGTTGCGGAGGGTGGCTAACCCTCCAACCGTACAAGCTGAGCTTACGTGCCGGCGTCCTACTGAGCTACCCAAGCACAACTCACGACCCAGCCTCACAATTCTACTTCCACCAGTACCTCGTCTCTTACCTTCCCAACTTCACAGAAGTTCTCCTGCGAACCTTGCAGGACTAACACTACTGAAAGAAAAAATAAGCAGAGACATGGCTTAGGCACAGCCTGGGAGATGTTTCCGATATGAAATTTTCACTGTGTAGCGGAGTGTGCGCTGATTTAAAACTTCTTGGCGGCAGTGCCAGTAATGCAAGGTTCGCAGTAGAACTTTTGTGATGTCTGGATGGTAAAAGATGAGGTACTTGTTGAAGTAGAATTGTGAGGCTAGGTTGTGAGTCCTGCTAAGGTAGCTTAGTTGCCCGCGAAAGGCAAAGGTTCCGAGTTCGAGTCTTTGTGTGGCACACAGTTTTAGTTTGCTAGGAACTTTCAGATCAGCGCACACTCCGCTGCAAAGTGAAAATTTCACTCTGGATTATTATTATGACTTATTACTACTACTACTACTACTACTACTACTACTACTACTGACAGCAGCTGAAGTTGTATAAAAATGTCGAGAAGCATAACTTTATACAGCAGATGCTATTAACTTCTTACTCTGATATTTATATGTATTTAAAAATTGTGTGGGATACCCAGAATCTGGCCGAGCGGTTCTAGGCCCTTCAGTCTGGAACCGCGCTGCTGCTGCGGTCACAGGTTCGAATCCTACCTCGGGCATGAATGTGTGTGATGTCCTCAGTTTAGTTAGGTTTAAGTACTTCTAAATCTAGGGGACTGATGACCTCAAATGTTAAGTACAATAGTACTCAGAGCCATTTGACCCAACCAAGAATGTATACCTACGAGACGCCACTGAAGACAGTAATTACAAGGGAGTCACCGTGATTTATGTAGGTAACATGGACATTAAAAATGGCGGTATTAACAGAGTGAGTTATCACCACGGACGGCAGTGTACGATTTGCAATGTACTCCCGTGTTTGCCCTCGAAGTTGGGTACAGAGGTCTTGGGGTAGGACACTCCATTCCTTCACCGGCGTGGTTGAAAGCAGCTGGTTGGTCGTTGATGCATGTGGATGTGCTGCAGTACTTCTCGCCAACTGGTCCCACACGTGTTAGACGCGATTTCAGTTCGGAGAGCGGCTGGCAAAACCATTCGCCGAATATTTCCTAATGCTAATGGCTCCTAATCCTGTGCTATTCGGCACAGACGTGGACTGTTATCCATAAA
This sequence comes from Schistocerca gregaria, assembly GCF_023897955.1. NCBI lineage: Eukaryota > Metazoa > Arthropoda > Insecta > Orthoptera > Acrididae > Schistocerca > Schistocerca gregaria. The sequence goes on along the minus strand of NC_064922.1, from coordinate 347,622,693 downwards.
ACTGAATCCAGGACCAAATGTACTGCAGAAAAGACGGACGTGGGGAAGGAGTACCGTGTAGCCCACAAAAACATTGACCGTTGAGTTAACCGTTGGGAGATTTGGAGGTAAGTGCGCCGATGCAGCTTTATGCCACCCCAAGCCATAACACTTGTTTGCTGGCGTACGCCTGCGCCAGTACACCGGTCGGCACTAGAATACACTTTATAGCAGGCGCTGAGACGGGCGCGCCAATGACAAGAGAAGACCAGGACACTCCTCCAGGTTACGCACCGATAATGCCCCATGCGGAGCGTGCATATAGAACGCTGCCGCCAACCGAGTTGCCTCAATCGCTCAACCTCAGTACCCCTGTACGTCGCATCGGGACTCAGTTCGCATTGCACCTCAAAACGTCACACTGTACTCTAGTCTCCCACAGCGATAATCGTCGCTTAGCACCTTAGCTAGCTGTGAGGGACTGTTAGTCTTTGTATATAGCTGTTATGTGGGCACGGACAAGATTCAAGAATTAGTACGTGTTACTTGATTGCTGTTAACCACAGAATTTCAGTCTGGACATCAGTGAAGTACTCAACTGGTTTCTGTAATAAAGAGTATTTTAACCATGTGTGAATTTTGTGTTGCCGGCCGCGGTGGCCGTGCGGTTCTAGGCGCTGCAGTCCGGAACCGTGGGACTGCTACGGTCGCAGGTTCGAATCCTGCCTCGGGCATGGGTGTGTGTGATGTCCTGAGGTTAGTTAGGTTTAAGCAGTTCTAAGTTCTAGGTGACTGATGATCTCAGATATTAAGTCCTATAGCGCTCAGAGCCATTTGAACTATTTTTTGAATTTTGTGTCGTAGCGAGAGGAAGCTGCCCACCCACTTGTGATACCACTCTCTCCTCATTTAGCCAGGAATCACAAAACTTTACCCCCGAAGGCACCACCATAACAACTTGAACTTCCAAAAAGATGATGCTCGGCACTGTTCCTGCGTATTTTACGTGTTCCGAGCCTTCGTGCCGGCCGGTGTGGCCCAGCGGTTCTAGGAGCTTCGGTCGGGAACCGCACGACCGCTACGGCCGCAGTTTCGAATCCTGCCCCGGGCATGGATGTGTGTGATGTCCTCAGGTTAGTTACGTTTAAGTAGTTCTAAGTTCTAGGGGACTGATGACCTCAGATCTTAAGTCCCATAATGCTCAGCCGGCCGCGGTGGTCTAGCGGTTCTAGGCGCTCAGTCCGGAGCCGCGCGACTGCTACGGTCGCAGGTTCGAATCCTGCCTCGGGCATGGATGTGTGTGATGTCCTTAGGTTAGTTAGGTTTAAGTAGTTCTAAGTTCTCGGGGACTTATGACCTCAGCACTTGAGTCCCATAGTGCCCAGAGCCATTTGAACCCATAGTGCTCAGATCATTTGAACCATTTTGTAACCGAGCTTTCGCCATGTGTGGCTAAGTCCAGACCACAACTCATACCCAATCTGTCCTGATCCGAGAAGAGAACGCGACTCTACTCGTCGTCAGTCCAATCCCCATGCTCTTGGCACCATGGGAAACGGTGCCGCCGATATACAGCTGTCAACGAAACACGATGTACTGGTCGGCGGGCGAATAGACTACCTCTATGCTGTCGCTGTGACACTGTGCAAAGTGAGGCAGCATACGTTCCAGTCCTGTTAAATCTGGTCACTTACAAACCCATGTTTGACGTGGGCCTCTTCTTGCCTGTTGTACGCTGTGGCTTTCATTATCTGCTGTAGTTGACATTGGTCGAACCCCCCCCCCCCCTCTCCCCCCCCCCCCTTTGGCCAGCAGTGCCTATAGGTCGTAACGCTTCTTATGCACGAGAAGCAATGTTCCCTAGCTACTCTCGTCAAACATCGTCGTTCTTCAACAATTCTTTCCACCGTGAAGTGATCGAAATGTCTCCGGGCCATGTTGTATTGTAGAGCGCCACCACAGTGCAACGTAGCTGCCTGCTGACTGACACACATTATCTTTCCCAGTTTCTTCTACTGCCTCGTGTTCCATGGACGGCCTCATTATCGTTATAATAAAACACACCTCTCGTCTGCCACGTGACGTGTACAACTAGCAGACATTCTGCGTCACTTCCACTCATTTCTAGACATAAGTTAATATGTTACCTTAGCTTATCTATCTCGTCCTTGAGTTTTGCTGAGCAGTGTGTACGCAGTTTCTCACTTACGCGACGCTCCTCTGACTTGCATGCCTTCGAATTTACATGTCAGAATTTGTAAGTTAAGCATACAACCAAAAATCAGTATCTATCTCTAACTACTAAACATGAATGAAAGAAAAGGCCAGAAGTTGATGGTGTAATGTAAACAGTAATTCTTCTGTTGCATACATACGCAAATCATTACAAAAATCATTAATATAAAATTGTACGTATCATACAAAACACTATAAAACATTGTCGACGTATAATCATACAATTCAGGCTTTTACGGCCAGTATTAGCATGTTTTATGATACTTGTTCTATAGGCATTTCGGCATGACACTGCAATTTCGTCTTCCAGTGCTGGATACGTCTTCAGAGGCTATAATGACTTATAAATCAGTTACAGACACGCTTACTGATTGTTTTAACCTTTGATGATTTCTCTCACGTTGGAAGACGATACATTACGCAGAGAAATATGTGTGCGGGGGAAGGGGGGGGGGGGGGGAAGGGGTGGGGCACGACCTAGTGCCCATGAAACAAATATTGTCAGAATTGTTAACGTAGCTTTCGAGAGGCCTGTCATCATAGGGTTCGGCGTATTGAAACCTTCAGTCACAGAAATAGGAACATGCAGAATAACAGTAAAAAAATATAGTCGTCTTAAAAGAGTGTTGTCTTACTTCAAAATGGGCAACTCGGCTTCCTCTACACCGTCGGGCACTTTCTGGTTGTAGTACAAGCCATCTACAAGAAACCAGGTGCGGTGTTGTCGTTCGGAGACACTGCCGATATAGAAGAATCGCTCTGTTTGACGAGACGTGATATGATAATAATCCTAGTCTGTGGTGCGTGGCGGCAACAGGCGTGAGAATAAAGGAAGAGAAATGAGAACGTCGTACGATACGACTAATAAGAAGTGAAAGATACCGAATGTTACCAAGAAATGATAAAGTAGTTTACCTGGGAAACAAAGTGAAATCTGCTTCGTTACCGGATAGAGAGAAATCTATACAAATTATAAAAATATATGTATTTATATATGTATGTATTTTAAACATTTTATCATAAGCCGCTGCACAGATTTCAACAAGACTTGGCATATTTACCGTATGTAAAGAATCACTGTGGTGGTTAGAACCAACCATCTATCAATAGGATCGTGGAGGGGGGTTGGGGACGGGATTAAAAAGCAGTGTCGCTAAATACCTGAGAACACTCAAAATTTTGAGAATGAAATTTTCACTCTGCTGCGGACTGACCGCTGATATGAAAGTTTGGAAGGTAGGAGAAGATATAATGGCAGAACCGAAGCTGCGAGGACTGCGCATGCGTCATGCTTGCGTAGTTCAGTTGGTCCCACGACACGGTAGCTCAGCATGTTCGGTCACAGGTTTATCTGCCGTCTGTAATAAATAATCTGAGTGAACGGTTCATCGATGAACATTAACAGGTGTCCTGGGACGTCCGCCCCGAACATATCCAACGAATAATTACGAACAAAATGACGTCCTGTAAGTAGGCTGTTTATGTGTTTGTATGTAGCGCTCAGCATTAATAACTCTGACAGCGCTGTGTGCACTATGTAAGAGACTCTGTGACTGGTCAGCCTCGCAGTTGGGAGTGAATATCCAGCAGTGATGGAGGTTGGAAGTGAATAGTTAGCAGCGAAGAAGCTTAGAGGTCTGAAGTGTCGGCACAAGCGGACGTTCTGGACGTGTTGATGATTATATAATTTTTGGAACTGGATGTCACGGACGATTATATAATCTTTATGAACTGGTTGTCACTTGGTTAGGGTAAAATCTGGTAAATACATTGTTTGCTCTGCGACAAAATCTTTCCTTTGCTAAACACACGCCTATCTGTAGTTACAGCCTTCAGTAGCTAGAATATTTTATCTATCTGGCAGTGTTGGTCCTTGCGGCATTACTGTAGGTCGTATAATGAACATTTTCTGCGAGGTAAGTGACTTATGAAAGGTATGTGTTATTGTTAGGATTTCTTCTAATTCCGGTCCACTTTTCTATATTAATTATTTGAAGTTAGGTTATCATTTATGAGCAGTCATATTGCGTTCGAGTTGTATTTGGCAGGAATAATTCTGTAGATCAGTAAAGCGACACTTGCATTCAGTTTCATTCAGCAGTTTCAGAATTAAATAACGTAGGAGATTCACCCTGTCCCAGTTACTGCAATTTAAGTAAAAATATATTAAGAAGTTTCAACCAGGAAAAACAAAGCCAGCGAAAGGCAAATGTCCCGAGTTCGGGCTTCGGTCAGGCACAAAGTTTTACACTGCCAGGAAGTTTCTTGCCCATAATTTATTCATCCAATGGTAGAGAATAAGAGGACTTACAGACTTGCAACAAACTTTACACATCATATGAAACTCTTACTAATTTTTTTCTCGCTTACGACCCCACAAAATGATGAAACGAAAAAGTTTATCGCTTACTACGTTTTCACTATTCATACAGTATAACAGTCACATGAAGTGTGACATTTTAATTTATTAACGTTTCAATTTATTATTTCTGTGCAGGCCTGACTCTGCCCGCAACAAATTTCGCAGGCAGTATCCACATATGGCGTTGAATGCACATACAAGAACATATCGCTTTATGACACATAGTTTAGGACATATTACGTCAAATACTGAGACGAGTGGTAATATGACGCGTCGTGCCTGAAGTTTTAATGTACAATATTGGCCATTAAAACTGCTACACCAAGAAGAAATGCAGATGATGAGCGGGTATTTGTTGGACAAATATATTATACTAGAACTGACGTGTGATTACGTTTTCACACAATTTGGGTGCATAGATCATGAGAAATCAGTACCCAGAACAACCACCACTGGCCGTAATAACGGCCTTGATACGCCTGGGCATTGAGTCAAACACAACGTGGATGGCATGTACAGGTACAGCTGCCCATGGGGCTTCAACATGATACCACAGTTCATCAAGAGTAGTGACTGGCGTATTGTGACAAGCCAGTTGCTCGGCCGCCATTGACCAGACGTTTTCAATTGGTGAGAGATCTGGAGAATGTGCTGGCCAGGGCAGCAGTCTAACACTTTTTGTGTCCAGAAAGGCCCGTGCAGGACCTGCAGCATGCGTTCGTGCATTACCCTGCTGTAATGTAGGGTTTCGCAAGGATCGAATGAAGGGTAGAGCCACGGGTCGTAACACATCTTAAATATAACGTCCACTGTTCAAAGTGCCGTCAGTGCGAACAAGAGGTGACCGAGATGTGTAATAAATGGCACCCCATACTATCACGCCAGGTGACACTCCAGTATGGCGGTGACGAATACCCGCTTCCATTGTGCGTTCACCGTAATGTCACCAAACACGGATGCGATCATCATGATGCTGTAAACAGAACCTGGATTCATCCGAAAAAATGACATTTTCCCATTCGTGCACCCAGTTTCGTCGTTGCGTACACCATCGCAGATGCTCCTGTCTGTGATGCAGCGTCAAGGGTAACCGCAGCCATGGTCTTCGAGCTGATAGTCCATGCTGCTGCAAACGTCATCGAACTGTTCGTGCAGATGGTTGTTGTCTTGCAAACATCGCCATCGAGACGTGGCTGCACGATCCGTTATAACCATGCGGATAAGATACCTGTCATCTCGACTGCTAGTGATACGAGGCCGTTGGGATCCAGCACGGCGTTCCGTATTTCCCTCCTGAACCCACCGATTCCATATTCTGCAAACAGTCATTGGATCTCGACCAACGCGATCAGCAATGTCGCGATACGATAAACCGCAATCGCGATAGGCTCCAATACAACTTTTATCAAAGTCGGAAACGTGATGGTACGCATCTCTCCTCCTTACGCGAGGCATCACAGCAACGTTTCACCAGGCAACGCCGGTCATCTGCTGTTTGTGTATGAGAAATCGGTTGGAAACTTTCCTCATGTCAGCACGTTGTAGGTGTCGCCACCGGCGCCAACCTTGTGTGAACGCCCTCAAAAGCTAATCATTTTGATATCACAGCATCGTCTTCCAGTAGGTTAAATGTCGCGTCTTTAGCAGGTCATCTTCATGGTGTAGCAATTTTTATGGCCAGTAGTGTATTTCTTCTTTACTACTAACTCTGTTCACAATACCTTATGCAGACAGTGGGCAGATATACCACTGGACATTCTTGCAAAATTATAGCATTGTACAGTACATAGGCCAGGAGATGCGACGTCATAAATGTTGAACTGCGTGAAAATGAAATTGCAGGACGAAATTCGCTATACATACAGATGAAATGTGGTGTTCAAACACGCTTACAATATGTCTGAAATATATTTGACATGTGCGTATGCGAGCAAATCCACGGATAAGTAGTTCATCATTAACCCATGGAACGATTATAGCCAAATTCGGTACACACATTAGTTACAACCTGGAAAGAAATATTGTAGGAGTAAAACAGCGAGCCTCATGTGGATGAGACGTGATAACGTGGAAAGAGATAAGGGAGAACGAGCAGCTGAACAGACAGCGAGGGGGAAGGAGGAGATACAGACTGGAGGAGGAGGAGATGATCCGAGAGAGAGAGAGAGAGAGAGAGAGAGAGAGAGAGAGAGAGAGAGAGACATGGGGGGAGGAGGGAGGGGGGAGCAAGAGAGAGCAGCTGTGAATGCAGACCCCATACGTCAAGAGGTAGTAAGATGACTGCTTTAGGGCATTTTTGCATAGAATAGGCAGCGTTCCTCTCTCTGAGGAAACTAGGAACAAAGCATATCAGCTGATTCAGTACAATGTATTCCATAATTGTTGTGAGGCCAATTACGTTGAACACACTGAAAAGGGAATTTTTTGAAAGACCATGGACAACATAATCACTTTGATTATCGCATAATTTCGCATGCTGGGCAAGGCTACTTATCCCCGTATCCCATACCTTGGTAAGATGTTGCGGGATGTTGGGTCACAGCTACGAGAAAACAATGTGTAATCAGCATTTAGTACAGAGTATGAAGTCGAGAAGTATAGGCACAAAGCACACACTACCAATAATATGTACAATATCACTGGAATTACTCCATTACGTGCGACGACTGTACTATGCAAACAACATCGCAGCATCCGACCGATGTAGGTGTAACCAGCTTCTCAACGAAATGCAATGCCCCGCAGAAGAAAAGACATTTGCCAGAAAGAGAACAACACCTCGTTACGTTTTCAGTGTGAACATCCTAGACACGTTTTAAGCTTATGTAGAGAAATAAGGCGATCTCTCAACAACTATTACGCCACAAGAAGTCAGGCACCGTAACAGTCGTTTTACGTCAGTCAACTGCGGACGATTTACACAAGCCAAAATATTATGACTACTGCCCACAGCGGCTTTGGATACCGTCTGGTGACGTTGCGGGCACGTCACGCGGTAACAAAAGCAATACGTGGAGCAGACTCGGAAGGGGGATCGCCCTAGCAAAGATATGGGCTGCAAATGAGGAAATTCATTGAGATAAGAGAGTTTGACAAAGGGCAGATTATTATTACGCAAAGCCTGTGAACCGCGTTTCTCGAAATAGCCGAAACTGGTCGAATGTTCACGGGCTTGTGAGTATCTACATAAAGAGGTAGGAGCGCAGTGGATTTACCACTAGGTGCTAAATGGTTGTACATCCACTACTCTTCACAGAACATAGGGTTCGGAGGCCTGTCTGCTCTGTAAAGTAGGATAGATTGTGATTTGTAGCATCTCAGCCGAAAGCACACAATGATGGTGCACGCATAAGTGTTGCGTAGCACACAGTTCACCGGCAGCAAGCCACCCCTACGTGTTCACATGTTGACCCAACAGCAGACGATTACAGTGGGCACATGACCATCGGGATTCGATCGTCGATCAATGGAAACGTGGCGCGTTTTCACGTGAATCACAGTTTTGCTACACTAGGCTGTATCCACAAATGCCCTCATCGATGTAAACTTCGGCTCGAAACGTGCACCGCGCCACTGACACAAGCTAGAGGGGGCGGTATTATACGCTGGGAGACATTCTCCTGCGCTTGCATGGTACCTGTAGTAGTAATCGAAGACACGCTGACATCTGCGAATCACCCGCAACCTTTCATGCTTGATGTCTTCCCCGACGGCGATGTCATCTTTGAGCAATATAATCGTCCTCGTCTAGGAGCTAGAACCGTGCTACAGTGATTTAAGGAGCATTGTACTGAACTTGCGTGGTTTTTCGGCAACCAGATTCGCATGATGCGAATCCTATGGAACCCATCTGGTTCGCTATCGGGTGCAATCACCGCGTACGCTAATCAGTGATCCGTCAATTACTCGAATCAAATGACCTGTGCGTAGGCATCTTGACGCCACACACCTCCTGAAACCTAACAAAATATTGTCCGATCTCTGATAAGCAGAATCAGTTATGCCTACATAACGTATTGTGACAGATGTTTTTGTGAACTGATTGGTATGGACAAGGCTACATCAGTAATTTTAGACAAGTGTATTGTGGGAACGTAACACGAAAAAAAAAAACATTTTTAAATGTGACGCATACATCACCAATATCATACATTTGATAATGGCCTAAGGCCAAAACTGGTCAGTAATATATTTTACATGCAAGGGGCATTAAAGGAATAGAACTGACAGCCTGTGATGATTAAAATGGTTCTATTATTTACACGATACATTTAAGGTGTTGACCCATACAAAAATGAAATCTAACAAAGATTGCTTTGGGCGTTTGTTTATCACTGACGATGTCATTAGCCCGTCATCATCAACGAGACGGATTCCAGTTGTCAATTGGGATATTTAAACAGTCGTTTACAAAACAAAAAAAAATGGTTCAAATGGCTCTGAGCACTATGGGACTCAACTGCTGTGGTCATTAATCCCCTAGAACTTTGTACTACTTAAACCTAACTAACCTAAGGACATCACACACATCCATGCCCGAGGCAGGATTCGAACCTGCGACCGTAGCAGTCGCACGGTTCCGGACTGCGCGCATAGAACCGCGAGACCACCGCGGCCGGCAGTCGATTACAAAAAGATGCTCATGCAGAAAACAGTTCAGAAAGGTAATCCGTATTAAGAGAAAGAAATGATGAGTTTTCCACAGAATAGGCAGAGGGAGCAAATGTGGAAAAGACTGACAAGGGACGGAACGATAGGGCGGGCGTTAATGTATAAAGGAATAATTTGTGTGGTTCTTGAAAAAGCAGAGGTTAAAACCTACAGGGGAAGATGGAGATTCGAATACACACAACACATTATTAAGGAAGTTATGTGGAAGTACGACTCTGACATAAAAACGAATTAAGCGTTTAGGAAAGTTCTAGATGGTTGGGAAGGAAGCTGCTAGTAATTATAGCCAGATCGAACAAAGGATTTGTCAATAAGCTCGCACCAGAAGGTAAACTGGATGAGAAGCAGGCGAGTGGTCATTAGGATTTCTGGAGGATGGGTAATAGGCCTAGGAATGCTATCTGTCAGGTGTACTGAGGGTGGTACAGGAGCCGCGTGGCTTCTGACTCCTCCTTTTATAGCCGTGGAACCGGCTGCCACGTTACCGATTCTCACACCACCTCCGTATATGGCAATATTTACTTCCCACGTCTACCGAGTCCACTTTAACATCACGTTGGCCGGATTCCACACTGCCCCCACCTCATCAGTTGGTATTTTTAAATAATTTTTAGCTTATTTTATTACGATATGCCACGAGCGTTTAGCCTTCGTGATGACACAGTTTTATGTCAATTTTCCAGAGCATTTTCAGCCACCCCCGGCTATATTGGATAGCGTCGTCGCAGACCACTCTCGTGTTTAACCCAGCGTTCTTCTATCGGGCTCACTGTCTACTCGACGTAATACTGTCTGTGCACAAACGATATTTTTTATAAGATATCACATGGTCAGGTGTGTCAAATAGCGATCGAAGGTTTTTCAATCTAATGTTCTTTACTTGTTTGGATAAGATTCGACTGGTTTCGGCCGTGGTAGCAGTCATCTTCAGATTAAAAAATTATATTTGTCTAGATCCCAAATTTATACAATGATATGACCAGTTTCAGTAGTACATAGCATTTTATTATCTGCACACTGCCACCGAAGGAGCAAAATACCTGCTTACGGAATATCAGACAAGCTGTCAGACTGGAGTGAGGCATTTAAATGTCGTTATCAACGCAAAGAAATTTTCAGACGTAAACGTAACTTCGGGCGTGACGCAAGGCTGTGTTATAGGACATTTTTCAAATGGTTCAAATGGTTCAAATGGATCTCAGCACTATGGAACTTTACATCTGAGGTCATCTGTTCCCTAGAACTTAGAACTACTTAAACCTAACGAACCCAAGGACATCACACACATCCATGCCAGAGGCAGGATTCGAACGTGCGACCGTAGCAGCGGCACGGTTCCGGTCTGAAGCGGCTAGAACCGCTCGGCCACAGCGACCGGCATACCTCTACCCTGCGACTCGTTTTCTGTTCGCTTTCCTCGATTAGCTGGCACCACATGGTGGTATCTTCTCTCGTTGTCACAACCCTTACGAGAAGAGATTGGTACATGTCTTGTGCGGTTCTTTTCATCAAGTGTGGGATTTTGTCAGCGTCTGTCTTATTTGCACTCATAGTACAATAGCCCCAGAACATACAGTATGTATCTCTGTGTCTTTTCCCAGTGACATTGGGCCCTGTTTTTCAATTTTTCTTCCCGTAAACAGACTCACTGTTGATTTCCGTGAAATTTTTTCTTCGCTTCTGCCTAGTATTTTGTCCCATATGTTGAGCTTCTCTTCGTTGTTCTCGAACTACTGATGTACTGTGCCGTAACAACATATATTTACCAAACCCATCACGTCATCCGAAGTGAGCTATCTGTCGATACTGAGAATCCTTTGAGCATTTTCGTCCTTCTCTGGAAGACGCTGATGGATGCCTTATGTGCAGCTGGCTTACTGCTATTTGGAAAGCCATCCGCCTCCCAGTCCACTGAATAGACGGATCTTAGGAATGGTGTAGGAGTGAGTATTGTACCTAGATGACAGTGTTTTTTTGAGGCGTGATGTTTTTTGCTCGGTTCTTCAGTCCAATGACTGATTTTTACATCACATGAGGGCGTGACCACTAGATAATTCCATGAGAAGTTTCCACAAATTTCTACTGTTTTTGTTGTTGTTAGACATGATGATGTGGTTTGTGCAGCATTGGTAAATATTTCGCGTTCTGCAAATTTAAGTGCTATATAAAATATTAACTCTATTGGCAGTATATTATTAATTCTTCAGGTACAGAACTTAATGGTAAGTAAAATGCTGCGTATTCTTTTAGAAATATTTACATAACATGTGGACAGTTAAGCCCTACTTCATCGATCGTGCACCATTTTGTGCCTTGAAACAGAAGAGGGCCTTCTATGGTGGAACATATGATATTTGCGATGATCAGAGTTTCTTCAGTATATTAACAATTTTACCTGTCTGGAAAACAGAAATTTGTGTTAGTTTCCAATATCTTTTGTTTCAGACTGTATTTGGATTTCAACTTGTTTTAATGATACTAATGCTTTATTTGATTTCATCTACTTGTCACTGGATTGTAGCAGAGTAATAACATAACAGACAGACCATTAAATACTGTATGGAGAAGATTTTTGTCGATAATAACGCATTTAAGTTCGAATAATATATTCGTTCCCAGGTACGTGATTATGTTGTACCTTGGAACATGTTTTCACATTACGAAAAGCCTTAATCACGCCGGGTAATTTTTGTAATTTCAGTAAAAGTCTGCAGCACATTAAAAATTGGACACCATCGTTTAGAAAGAGAATAAGAAAATATAGCCTACGAGCATCAACCCTTCTGTGACCGAATTAATTAAGATTTCGGATATTACTGTAAAAATTTGTTTCTTGCTTTTGAAATGGATACTTTGTCAGGCCATATTTCTAATTTTCGATTGTTGTTTATAGTTTTATAATGTTTTTAAGTAGGGCCAACACAGGAGAAATAAATGGTTCCCTAAATGTATTCCTTCTCGAGTCCAATGGGACATACATGTCTCACAAAATATAAATTTTACACTAGAATCTGTAAAAAGAAGGAAGTAACTACATTATCATGTCAAACAAATTTATTCATTCACAACTTAACATTTATATGAAAGTTTTCAAAACATGGCTGAATAGATAATGGTACCTTGCAGTAGATGAACATGAAATTAATCATTACCTCTTGCTTCCGTTTACTGTATTGTCGGTATCGCATCCTTGTGCTCCTTGCTGGAAAAAGTTTTCCAACTACATACAAGCGCACGTCATCTTCCGTACAAAAGGATGTATATCTGCAGTAAAATGGAAAGATAATAAACCAGTTACAGTTTTGTCAACTGCTCACCACCCAAAACATATAACCTGCCTGCATCCGTAGCAGAACACACATCTGTAATGGGAGTTGTAGACGGGTTCAAATAGAGCAGAGGAAGATAAGGTGTTGGCAGTAGGGCACTCAGTTGGTGGCACCATCATTCTTAATTTCTTTGGCCATACAAGTAATAAACTGTTTCATATTGTGGAACTGTAATAGAGATGAAAAAGTGACCAACTTCCTTTCCACTTTGCCTTGTAAGGCAGCTTACAACTGCAAGAAATCTAATGAGAAGGTGAAGACAAGCATCCATCACAAAAAGAAACACAAATCAGGAGTTTTTAGAGTTCTCTGTTTCATATCAAATCAAGTTGAAAAACTAAGGTTATAGGACGAAATGAAATATATAAATGTAAAACTTTAGACACAAATATGACTAAAAGGCACAAATAGAAAATCTCTGTACACACTGGCCATAATTCAAATCCACTAAAAAATTTAAAAGTGTTTTATCGATAAATTTTGGCACAAATTTCTGTATTTCTAACAAACACTATAAAAAAAGACAATAAATATATCAATAAATATATTTACTGATCTTATATGTTGCAGACAGGAAAAAAGTTACATACAACCGCCCAAAACAGAAGGCACAGAAAGCAAACTGAAACAGTTCCGAGATATCTCGCGCATTACATGTCGAACAATGAGTCTGCTGGCTCCAAACTGTTGATACGTTTAGCGCTGGACGGCCGCAACACACAGGTGTGCGACTTTTATGTCCCAGTGAACTCAGGGAAATAAGTTTACATGTGAGACACGTAAATCCAGCCGCTCACGAAAATTTGAAACTTGTATTACAGATCCGGCTGCAGACGAAAGTCTAAAAAGTGTATCGATGTGCTACAGTCCCTACACCGAGAGAAGTGGCGCAGTGGTTACCACACTGGATTCGCATTCGACGGTAGAATCCCGCGTCCGGCCAATCTGATTTAGGTTTTCCTTGATTTTCCTAAATCGCTCCAGGAAAATGCCGGGATGGTTCCTTTGAAAGGGCACGGCCGACTTCCTTCCCTAATCCGATGAGGCCAATGACCTCACTGTTTGGTCTCTTCCCCCAAACAAGGCAACCTAACCCAACACTCTCTACTGCTTGTTCTGCAGTTGCTGTCCGCGTAGACAACGGCTCTTACGTCGCGTTATTGCAGCCACGGTGATACAGATGTTCAGAAATACCGGCGTCTCCACCATACAGTTTCACGCTGAAACCACAAACGAATTCACATTCGAAGGAGAGGTCTTCAGTAAGGTACAATACATAGAACTAAAAGAACGTTTATTACCGACACCAACGTACAGACAGAGATGAAATGGCCTCCTGCACGTGGAGGGCAGCTGTTTATACAAACACAGAATGTTCCAGAGTGCTGGTATTGTACAGATATCGAATATACCAGAGTAAACAAGCATTACAGACACAAGATATTTCAAGAACTTTGCAGGAATGATACATGTTAAATATCATATAATTGCTGGTGTTCGAGTTTGAACTGGAGACAAACAGCATGCCGGTTAACTACGCTAATCACAGAGCCATACTGCACGCACCACAACTCGCGACACACTAGATATGGATTCAGTGGCTACAGATGTCGCTCGGTACAGGGCAGTGTTGATTATTCACCCTGAAATACGCTGGATTTTTCAGCAATGACTGTGTACTACCCCGGCTGTTTTCGCTCACGTCAGTAGGAGAGCTTGCTGGCCGGCAACCCGCTACGCACCCGAGGCACAGTGTTAGCAGTCCGGCAGCGCCCGCTGCGCCTGAATGGAACCCACTCGACACAACCCGCAGCACAGCACAGCGCTGGGGGCCGCGGTGTGTCTTGTCTGGTAGGGTAGAGGACGGCAGCAAGCCCCACTGCACCTGCACAGCAAAGCACGGCACAGCTCGTCACGGTCCGCCTCGTGCACAAAGCCGGTATTTTTATTTCGCCCGCTATATATAGGCCCGCCGTAAACAGCCGGCATCGATCACCGGCGCCACCCGCTGCTCGCTCCGCGAAAACCGCTGATTACCGAAAACGGAGAACGTTCGGACCACAGTCCCCTAGCTTTATGTTTCCAGTTCAGATCAGCTGATCCTGCGAGTTTCCTTCACGAAAGGAGGGGAAGGTAGTAGCTAAGTGGAAAGGCGTATTACTTTTTTTGTTGGCAATACTGCCCTTTTCGTTTACAAGTGGAGTATGTACCCAATGAATTCAAGGTCTTTTCTCAAGTTTCAGTGATATTATCTACCATTTGGTTGCACAAATTGCTTTATTCTATATGCATAGAAGAGAATTGAAGCATTTCAGATGTTGAAAGTTAGCCTGTTTTGGACTATATAAAATGACTGAGAACCTGGCAGGGGATGAAATTTGCCCTAGCATGAGACGCAACAATGAAAGTTACCATGGCATGGGACGCCACAATGAAAGTTAACCTGTTTGGGGGCTATATAAAGATGATTGAGTATGTATGCAAAATCTAGTTTCCTGACCGCATTTGCCGGCCGGGGTGGCTGAGCGGTGCTAGGCACTACAGTCTGGAACCGCGCGATGGGTACGGTCGCAGGTTCGAATCCTGCCTCGGGCATGGATGGGTGCGATGTCCTTAGGTTAGTTAGGTTTAAGTAGATCTGAGTTCTAGGGGATTGATGACCTCAGAGGTTGAGTCCCATAGTGGTCAGAGCCATTTGAACCATTTTTGAAAATGACCACATTTATTTTCCGAAAACAAAGACAGACATGATCTATCCTAAACACGTTATCATAGAATATCGTAATTAACTAACAGGTGGTTTAAGACCACAATGGACAGGGATCCTGGGTGGCAGAAGTGAGTCAAGCACACTGGCCCTAAAAATGTGGATAACGCAATCTAAATTAACCTGACGCTGAGAAGACCGACCGTTCAAATCTACAGATGTTTATATTGTTGCAGCTAAGAGCAAGTGGCTATTGCGATCAGTACATCCTGACAACGCCGGAGCAGCGGTATGTTACCCTGTTTACTTTGTGCAGCGATGTAACTTGCAGCTGGCGAGATGTGTGCGTTGGAGGCCAGACGTAAGGAATCACCTGTGAATCGATAGCGGCCACGAAAGAAATGCAAAATCTCACGGTCTAGCGATCAGGCTGACGGATCGCAATTTGCTCTCTACCAAAGCCTTAAAATCCCAGTAGATTTCAGTGTGTCACTCGCCCGTTCGCTGGTCGTGCCAAGAGCCAATTTGGCTCACTTATACAACAGAGCGCTCAACGATATCAAACGTCAAGACTAGTAATCCAAAAACCAATAAGTGTGCCCTCGGAAACGAGTAGTCTGAGATATTTGAAGTCACACTGTCGGTACAGTAAGAACTTCACAATACCCCCCCCCCCCCAAAAAAAAAAAGAAGTTCAAATGTGTGTGAAATCTTACGGGACTTAACAGCTAGGGTCATCAGTCCCTAAGCTTACCCACTACTTAACCTAAGTTACCCTAAAGACAAACACACACGCCCATGCCCGCGGGAGGACTCGAACCTCCGCACGAGACCAGCCTATGCTCCCCACTCTAACTACTCGCAAGTGAAGTCAGTATTAGGACAGGTCCCAAGTACCAACCAACGTGCCAGCGCTTGGACCAGAAGTTGCTTCCAGACCGAAGTCCAGAGACCAAGTGCCTCGCACCTCTTCCAGAGCAAAACAAATCATTTTTTTCGCAAAGTGAAAGAACGAAAATGCCTTCACGGTCTTGCGCCAGACACAGGACTTTAGAGGCGCTAAATCTCCGCTCCTACACTACTCCACAAAGTCATGTCGAACCAGCACAAGAGTTAAGAAACCTGCGTCTCTGGAGAAAAACCAAACCACCAACTACTGGCTTTTTTTTTAATTTTTCGCGTTGGGAGAAGATGTTTTTCTCCTAAGTCGCGTCGCTCCCCACCACAACAAGCAAACAGATAAAATCTTAAAGATGTTTATCTAAATAGCCTAGCAATGAGGTGTAATAAAAATTCTATTTCTAAACATTTCTCACACGCCAGAGTTTCTTATGTGACCGAGGTGGCCGATGGATAAGGGTCACAGGCCTATTTGCAGTATTTGTGAACACGAAAACTTCTGAATTTTCATTAAGTGTGGCTCTGCTCACATTGCCCAGTTTATGACTCGACTGTCTAGATGGGTCCCTTCAGTATGTCGCCCCCAGCCCAGCATTCGGTTGGCGCCAATGTAGGTATAGCAGCATTGTCCTGCTGCATGCCTGTCTCTACTAGGGGGTGCTCTATTTGCCCTGTGCGGCAGTGGGCCTCTCTGGCAAGATTTACTGAGGGATGGGTTCGCCCCCACTTGCTTTCAACTTCCAATATGCCGTTTCTACGATTTAAGAACCATAAAAGTACCTCATGCTTTTAGCGCCCTACCAGGCTCCATCAACGCCTGCTCAGGTCGCTAACTATCTAGAGTCCAGCGCAAGGTGAGTAACGTTGTAACAAAATCTTTATGAAAAATGGGGAGAGATTAACTTGTCCTCTCTCAATGTTGTGCTGCAGATATTAAGTGGACTTGATAAGGTAGGCAACAATACCGGTACACGTATTTCACTGTCAAAGATATCAGAGAGACTTTTCCTTGCAACTTTCGACTCGGTCGTTTCCGGGCCATGGTCTCCTTCCTCAGACTAATATTTTTACTTTTCTTCTTCATCCCTGAATGTTTGCATCATCACAAAGGAATCACCCTATATGATGAAAATAGCCGCTCAACTTTACCTCTGACGGGTCCAGCTCACAGTACACTGTGAGTGCAGGTATGGTGATGTTTATGGAAATCAGTCTTTTTCTATTGAAAAGTACATCAAGGGGGTTATTGCTTGAAAAGTCACAAAATCAGTACCTGGCAATGGCTGGTGGAGTACTCCAATGATGATGCTTGGTTTGTGAGACGCTCAACTACACAGTCATCAGCGCCTGTTCAAAGTCCCTATACTTACACAGTCCAATCTAGCCACTGTCACGTATGATGATGATGACATAATGATGAGGATAACACGAACACCCAGTTTCCGGGTAGAGAAAAATCGCCAACCCCACCGGGAATCGAACCCAGGACCCTGTGATCCAGAGGCAGCAACGCTAGCCACTAGATTACTAACTGCGGACATGGAGTACTCCGTTTCCATTTAACTCCATACGGCAGCATATTTTATATAACTGACGATGCTTCCACCGAGTGCACATTTACTTCGGTATATGTAAGTATTAAACAGTTAACATTATCGAAATGTTTCCAAAAATCATCGAGGGATATGTCTACAGGTCATAAGTTTGCTAAGGAAATGATTCCGTCTCGTTTATACATTCTTACCCAAAACAGTGCTGAGCTGTTACCTACTAATCTAAATGGCATGAGGTTGCGAGGATAATCTCTCAGCTACCTCTGACGCATTTGCATCCAATCGCCATGATTGTGGAGCATAGCAGAAGTGATTTTGTACGGTTGTGCCGTTATCGTACCTTATTATTGTTGACCGAACCTCTTTTTCTCAGCGTCACCTTGATCTAGATAATAATAGTCTAAAGAGCTTTAATTCAAGATCCATCGATAGTTACAGAGCTGTAAAGAAAATTTACTTACTCAAGCTATTAATGCCTATAAACACTGCTCACGTAGTGTGAGTGTCTTTCTTTTTCCTCGTTTCATTTCATGGCGGCACTTTGGAAAGGGACATTTAGTGGCTCGAAAGCAGGATCGAATTTCCATTACATTCCATTAGCGGTGCAACGTAAAAAGCTATGGCGTGGTAAATTGCTTTCGGGAGTGCGAAGTAAGAAAACTGAAGCATTAGCTCCATTCAGCGCAAATGTTTTCGCTGTCTATCGGTGTGATCGAGGGTCCAGAACGACTGTGCGCATGTACCACAAATATTCCGTCGGTTCCTTGGTGTTTTGTGAGTCTCGCGTAATGATAATTTTTGTTCTACCATATGCGTCTTAAATTAATAAAAGATAATCCGTGCAGAATGTCTTAGCAGTGGTTGTCCGTTCTTTCTCCAGATCCTTTCCTTGTTCAGCACAATAAAGTGGTATACACACACACACACACACACACACACACATATATATATTCCTGGAAATTGAAATAAGAACACCGTGAATTCATTGTCCCAGGAAGGGGAAACTTTATTGACACATTCTTGGGGTGACAGAACCACAGGCACATAGACACAGGCAACAGAGCATGCACAATGTCGGTACTAGTACTGTGTATATCCACCTTTCGCAGCAATGCAGGCTGCTATTCTCCCATGGAGACGAAAGTAGAGATGCTGGATGTAGCCCTGTGGAACGGCTTGCCATGCCATTTCCACCTGGCGCCTCAGTTGGATCAGCGTTCGTGCTGGACGTGCAGACCGCGTGAGACGACACTTCATCCAGTCCCAAACATACTCAATGGGGGACAGATCCGGAGATCTTGCTGGCCAGGGTAGTCGACTTACACCTTCTAGAGCACGTTGGGTGGCACGGGATACATGCGGACGTGCATTGTCCTGTTGGAACAGCAAGTTCCCTTGCCGGTCTAGGAATGGTAGAACGATGGGTTGGATGACGGTTTGGATGTACCGTGCACTATTCAGTATCCCCTCGACGATCACCAGAGGTGTACAGCCAGTGTAGGAGATCGCTCCCCACACCATGATGCCGGGTGTTGGCCCTGTGTGCCTCGGTCGTATGCAGTCCTGATTGTGGCGGTCACCTGCACGGCGCCAAACACGCATACGACCATCATTGGCACCAAGGCAGAAGCGACTTTCATCGCTGAAGACGACACGTCTCCATTCGTCCCTCCATTCACGCCTGTCGCGACACCACTGGAGGCGGGCTGCACGATGTTGGGGCGTGAGCGGAAGACGGCCTAACGGTGTGCGGGACCGTAGCCCTGCTTCATGTAGACGGTTGCGAATGGTCCTCGCCGATACCCAAGGAGCAACAGTGTCCCTAATTTGCTGGGAAGTGGCGGTGCGGTCCCCTACGGCACTGCGTAGGATCCTACGGTCTTGGCGTGCATCCGTGCGTCGCTGCGGTCCTGTCCCAGGTCGACGGGCACGTGCACCTTCCGCCGACCACTGGCGACAACATCGATGTACTGTGGAGACCTCACGCCCCACGTGTTGAGCAATTCGGCTTTACGTCCACCCGGCCTCCCGCATGCCCACTATACGCCCTTGCTCAAAGTCCGTCAACTGCACATACGGTTCACGTCCACGCTGTCGCGGCATGCTACCAGTGTTCAAGACTGCGATGGAGCTCCGTATGCCACGGCAAACAGGCTGACACTGACGGCGGCGGTGCACAAATGCTGCGCAGCTAGCGCCATCCGACGGCCAACACCGCGGTTCCTGGTGTGTCCGCTGTGCCGTGCGTGTGATCATTGCTTGTACAGCCCTCTCGCAGTATCCGGAGCAAGTATGGTGGGTCTGACACACCGGTGTCAATGTGTTCTTTTTTCCATTTCCAGGAATATATATATATATATATATATATATATATATATATATATATATATATATATAATGGGAATTTTTGTGCTCTATCTGACATATTTGACACCTCTGTGCCTTGCTGATAATCTTATGGCTTTTATTTTGAAGTACTTTTCAGGTTTTCAGTGGATAGGTAGCGATTTGTCACATGTAAGAGTTTCATAATTCAAGTATTAGATGATCTGAAGATAACTGTATAATATTAATGAAACTATCGGTCATAATTTTTATCAACGGCGACATGGACAGTAAAATATCTATTTTGTAAGCCTTTTGACAGTGATATAGAGATTGCTCTCCTTCTTACAATGGAAGGTAATTATAGGGAAAGAAATTTGCCTTGAGACGCTTAGCTGCGCACGACTACGGGTTGATTTGGCTTCTATGAAACATCTCTATTAAGGTTAACATGAGAAACGTTGAAGAAAGATAATACGAATTTACTTATGGTAACAAATTTGAGGGGCTGGACACTTCCTTCAGCTCATTATTTGAGTTAATTTCAAAGATACGTAAGACAAAGGTAGCAAGGCGTTATACGAACTTTCTACAATTTGAAGGTAGTTTTTCCAACTCATAGCTGGTATGATACATCTATCAGTAATATACAATGAAGAAACAGTCTTATTTACAGGGTTGTAATTATTATTTATTCACCAACGACGCGTTTCGCCTGATTCTTGCATCTACAGATTGGTGTATACAAAAAATTTACCTTTTGTCCGAAGTAGAATCACTCCATTTCGCAAAATTGGAGTTACTCACAAGAAAAGGTGACACAATTTACATGTATTATGTGGTGGCCGGCCACTGAGGCCTAGCGCTTCTAGGCTCTTCAGTCCGGAACCTCGATGCTGCTGCGGTCGCAGGTTCGAATCCTGCCTCGGGCATGGATGTGTGTGATGTCCTTAGGTTAGTTAGGTTTACGTAGTTCTAAGTCCAGTGCAATGGTGAAATCAGATGTTAAGTCCCATAGTGTTAGGCACATGGGATAAAGAGCATACAAAACGTCTCAACAAACAGTAGCCCTCGTCAGATATCCGGAAACATTATGCATTGTCCTATAAATAAGCAGAACGGAATGTAGCCGAAAAATGGCCAAATGGCCAAAAGCTGCTGACAGGCATTGTCGTAGAAATATATATTACACACCACGATAAAAGAAACAAGTAGAAACAATAGATTACTTGTTGAAGGGGGCAACGTAGCCCAGCGGATGCAAAACAGGAACAGGCCTATATAGAACTATCACCATGTAAAAATGTTGGAATTGTAGTTGCTCATATTCTAGCACAAGATGACGTCAGTGAGCTATGCATTACGGAGTATTATCTAATCGCCAAATAGAAAAAAGAATTAAATAGAAAAACATGAGAACTGTTACGAGTCAGGTATAAGAGTGATTTCAAATTAATCGTATTAAAAGTTGTAGGTAATCCATGTACAAAACGTGAGCCGAAATGATAATCAATTTTTATCTTGTTAGTTTGGTGCACATCTGTAAACAGATTACCTACAAGTTTTAATGCCATTAACTTCGTAACTGACTTATAGACGTCAGTGGGCATTGACCATTTTTCGGCTACGTTCCAGTCTGCTTACTTGTAGGACAGCATGAATGTTTCTGAATATTTGGCAGGGGCCTTATGTGCTTTGAAGTTTTGTTTGCTTGGTACCTCATGTGCCTAGCACTATTTAATATTAGTAAGTTGTTTAATAATTTATTGCTAGTAACTCCAATTTTGTGAAATAATGTCATTTCACTTCTTAAAAATGTAATGATAGTTAAATCAAGACCCTACGCTGTGGCCAGGCGTTATATAGATCAACGGGAACAGTTGAAACTGAGTGCCCCGACCGGGACTCCAACCCTGGATCTCCTGCTACATGGCAGACGTTCTGTCTATCTTTTTTTTTTTTTTTCGATATAGTTCGTTGCGTTTGGTCTGGGCGGACGCCACAAGACATCCGTTCAAATTGATCGTTCTTTCCGTTACACAGTTTTTTTTTTTTTTTATTACAGTGAGCAAGCAGCCCTCTGACCGAACACGCATCCATCTGAGCCACTAAGGGCACAGAGGATAGCGCGACTGCAGGGATTTATCCCTTGTACGCTCCCCGTGAGACCCACATTCCCAACTTCCTATCCACGCACTAAATTCGTAGTGCCCCTGCCCATTATGATCATTACACTCGTTACTCACGACAGACAATCTAACCGAGTTCTGTAAGAGTTCGGACAAAACGCGTGCATCCGCACAGTAGAAGAAGGTCCAAATGGTTCAAATGGCTCTGAGCACTATGGAACTTAACTTCTGAGGTTATCAGTCCCCTAGAACTTAGAACTAAGAACTACTTAAACCTAACGAACCTAAGGACATCACACAACACCCAGTCATCACGAGGCAGAGAAAATCTCTAACCCCGCCGGGAATCGAACCCGGGAACCCGGGCGCGGGAAGCGAGAACGCTTCCGCACGACCACGAGCTGCGGACGAAGAAGAAGGTCCAATGGCCGGTTAGCCTTAACTATATGAAGATGGTACCTGTTCTTTTGAACATGTCCGAAAGAACAGATACCATCTGTTAATATCTAAGAAATGTCTACTTTTGTGTAAGCCAATCTGAAGAGGCATGAATCAAGCTAAACGCGTCATTGATAAATAAATAACTGTCACAACCTTGTAATCAAAATTGATTCTTTCTTCATCATTCGACGGTATTCAAGACACGAGATACAGAAAGGGGTGGGGGTGGGGTTGGGGGGGGGGGGGGGAATAAATTCTAACTTATTTCTTACTACCTAATTTTAGGTTTAAAATTAACAAGAAATGTGTGAAATGAAGAAAGTGTCAGATAAGATACTAGATTTCCCAAATAAGGTGGTATTGCGGGATATTTGAGAATTCGGGAACCATAAAATACGAAACTGTCGTGGATGAAATTAGAACGAATTAAGAAATGAGCTGGATACCCGTATAATTAGGGAGGCAGGTCAGTGAGATATATTCTCAGACTTCTGAGAACATTAGAGAAAACGGCTGATACTGGATGTTTGATTTAAAAAATGATTTTTATTAAATTGATTTCATGCGACTGTCTACTTGTCCTTAATCGTTTCGGTTAATAACTATAATCACAGCATAAAAGTTCACAGAATATTTATTTACTACGTCACGTCATATCAGTATGATAATGGCATAAACAGCTCCAGAAGGAATGTTGAATATCAGAAGAATGTAGAGTGATCTGTACTAAATAGGTGGTGCGGATACCTGTCCGTTCTTTTGCAGAACAACCGTTCTGATGGGGCTGTATTAACAACCTTGTCACATTAATATTACATGACATGATACGTAAATATCTAATTCTGTGGTGATGGTTACTAAGAGAAACCGCTAATGGTAATAAAAGACCAATAAACAGTTGGTTTTCACCCATCTCATAACGCACTTAAATCGTCTTCAAAAAATGTTTTTCAAGCAAAGTCTAGAACAGGGAAGATATGGAGCGTGTTCTCAAGCCCGTCGAGGGTCTCATGGCTCATTGTACTAGTATCACAAAATGGGAATACACTTTTCAGTAAAAACAGAAGTAACATGTTATTTTCTTGACAAAAGAAATACATTATTCGTAACTTAAGTCATGAGACAAATGACTAACTCAGATTTTTCTATTGTGATTGGTTTTAAATTAATGAATCGTCGTAACGGAAAACTACGAAATTCGGAATTTATCCATAACTTATTGTTACGGTTGTGACGTGAATTATTGTTTTCTGTTGCATGTAGTGATACACCTGATGTTAATTTGAGTCATGTTTTCTTTCTCTTTTGCCGGAAATGCCTTCACAGCTAGTAAAGTAACACAGTTGCGAGATAATGCTACGTATTCCCGTGACCGCTATCTCTTGAAGGGTCACGCAGAACAGATGTAATTATTCCTGCTCCCTTGTTAGCTACCGATAGCTGCAGTTCATAAAGCTCTCAGTATTCGTACACGCCCTGTAATCTGATAACAACCTGCATTAGGCTAATTAGTGGGTCGCTACTGGACTACGGCGATTGGCCCCAGACGCACACTCGCCCTGACTAACCAGCGGAAATGTTAGCTGGGTAAGCATTCAAAGCTGACAGACAGATATATCAGAGAATTTCTGCTGGCGTAGGTCAAACGCAGTTACGTTATTAACAGATATTTCACAACCATATACATCACATCAAATAATATCGCCTCACATTAAGAAGCTATTTCTAGAGTGAAAACAAACGGAATTGGTGGTTATACTTTGGTTGTACAGAGTTATTAAAAGAAGTGAGATTAAGGTTAAGGAGAAAAATCTCCACCATGACCGAACGATCCTTCAATACCAACAACACTGAATCCAAACGTTGTTGGAATGGTGGAGCGAAAACCCGTGGTGGAGCGAGCATTGTATAAAACCGACCACGTAACAAATCCTGCCAACACGGAGGTTCTCGCTGTGGAGAATAGTAACCACGCCCGCTTTTTCAAGGAGCTGTAGAAATTCACAGACATGACATGGTCTCAATAAGAGAGAAGAAAGCCTGAAGCTAAATGATGCTGCGTTCCTCTGTTCCAATGAACCACAGTTGCAGTTAGCATGGGGAAGCTATAACGATCAGGGAGATGACCTTAGAATTTGGGTCGACATGTACATAATAATCTCCGGCTGCGGGCTAGACTCCAATCTACCACCCAGAAGGGAGTGTGTAATTTCGAAAATGCAATCACTAGTGCTGGCAAAATGTCAGAAGAACGTCGGCCGAAGATCCCTAGATGAAAACCAGAAGGCTATATGTCAACAAGTGATCAGGATAAACTGAACACTTTTATACCACACCATGTTAAAATAGAAAAATCACTTAATAGCGCTTTAAATAGTAAATTGTTATTAATGCTTTTTTTTTTGGTCATCAGTCAACTGACTGGTTTGATGCGGCCCGCCACGAATTCCTTTCCGGTGCCACCCTCTTCATCTCAGAGTAGCACTTGCAACCTACGTCCTCAATTATTTGCTTGACGTATTCCAATCTCTGTCTTCCTCTACAGTTTTTGCCCTCTACAGCTCCCTCTAGTACCATGGAAGTTATTTCCTCATGTCTTAGCAGATGTCCTATCATCCTGTCCCTTCTTCTTATCAGTGTTTTCCACAAATTCCTTTCCTCTCCGATTCTGCGTAGAACCTCCTCATTCCTTACTTTATCAGTCCACCTAATTTTCAACATTCGTCTATAGCTGCACATCTCAAATGCTTAGATTCTCTTCTGTTCCGGTTTTCCCACAGTCCATGTTTCACTACCATACAATGCTGTACTCCAGACGCACATCCTCAGAAATTTCTTCCTCAAATTAAAGGCGGTATTTGATATTAGTAGACTTCTCTTGGCCAGAAATGCCTTTTTTGCCATAGCGAGTCTGCTTTTGATGTCCTCCTTGCTCCGTCCGTCATTGGTTATTTTACTGCCTAGGTAGCAGAATTCCTTAACTTCGTTGACTTCGTGACCATCAATCCTGATGTTAAGTTTCTCGCTGTTCTCATTTCTAATGCTTCTCATTACCTTCGTCTTTCTCCGATTTACTCTCAAACCATACTGTGTACTCATTAGACTGTTCATTCCGTTCAGCAGATCATTTAATTCTTCTTCACTTTCACTCAGGATAGCAATGTCATCAGCGAATCGTATCATTGATATCCTTTCACCTTGTATTTTAATTCCACTCCTGAACCTTTCTTTTATTTCCATCATTGCTTCCTCGATGTACAGATTGAAGAGTAGGGGCGAAAAGCTACAGCCTTGTCTTACTCCCTTCTTAATACGAGCACTTCGTTCTTGATCGTCCACTCTTATTATTCCCTCTTGGTTGTTGTACATTTTGTATATGACCCGTCTCTCCCTATAGCTTACCCCTACTTTTTTCAGTATCTCGAACAGCTTGCACCATTTTATATTGTCGAACGCTTTTTCCAGGTCGACAAATCCTATGAACGTGTCTTGATTTTTCTTTAGCCTTGCTTCCATTATTAGCTGTAACGTCAGAATTGCCTCTCTCGTGCCTTTACCTTTCCTAAAGCCAAACTGATCGTCACCTAGCGCATTCTCAATTTTCTGTTCCATTCTTCTGTATATTATTATTGTAAGCAGCTTCGATGCATGAGCTGTTAAGCTGATTGTGCGATAATTCTCGCACTTGTCAGCTCTTGTCGTCTTCGGAATTGTGTGGATGATGCTTTTCCGAAAGTCAGATGGTATGTCGCCAGACTCATATATTCTACACACAAACGTGAATAGTCGTTTTGTTTCCACTTCCCCTAATGATTTTAGAAATTCTGATGGAATGTTATCTATCCCTTCTGTCTTATTTGACCGTAAGTCCTCCAAACCTCTTTTAAATTGCGATTCTAATACTGGATCTCCTATCTCTTCTAAATCGACTCCTGTTTCTTCTTCTATCACATCAGACAAATATTCACCCTCATACAGACTTTCAATGTATTCTTTCCACCTATCTGCTCTCTCCTCTGCATTTAACAGTGGAATTCCCGTCACACTTTTAATGGTGCCACCGTTGCTTTTAATGTCACCAAAGATTGTTTTGACTTTCCTGTATGCTGAGTCTGTCCTTCCGACAATCATATCTTTTTCGATGTCTTCACATTTTTCCTGCACCCATTTCGTCGTAGCTTCCCTGCACTTCCTATTTATTTCATTCCTCAACGACTTGTATTTCTGTATTCCTGATATTCCCAGAACATGTTTGTACTTCCTCCTTTCATCAATCAACTGAAGTATTTCTTCTGTTACCCATGGTTTCTTTGTACCTATGTTTTCCTTCCCAACTTCTGTGATGGCACTTTTTAGAGACGTCCATTCCTCTTCAACTGTGTTGCCTACGGCGCCATTCCTTATTGCTGTATCTATAGCGTTAGAGAACTTCAAACGTATTTCGTCATTCCTTAGAACTTCCGTATCTCACTTCTTAGCGTATTGATTCTTCCTGACTAATATCTTGAACTTCAGCCTACTCTTCATCACTACTATATTGTGATCTGAGTTTATATCTGCTCCTGGGTTCGCCTTACAATCGAGTATCTGATTTCGGAATCTCTGACTGACCATGATGTAATCTAAATGAAACCTTCCCGTATCTCCCTCCTCTTATGATTCTTGAACAAGGTATCCGCTATTACTAGCTGGAACTTGTTACAGAACTCAATTAGTCTTTCTCCTCTTTCATTCCTTGTCCCAAGCCCATATTCTCCTGTAACCATTTTCTGCTGCTGTTGATATTACCCAATACTCATCTGACCAGAAATCCTTGTCCTCCTTCCACTTCACTTCACTGACCCCTACTATATCTAGATTGAGCATTTGCATTTCCCTTTTCAGATTTTCTAGTTTCCCTACCACGTTCAAGCTTCTGACATTCTACGCCCTATTATCCTTCCGTTGATTATTCAATCTTTTTCTCATGGTAACCTCCCCCTTGATAGTCCCCTCCCGGAGCTCCGAATGGGGGACTATTGCGGAATCTTTTGCCAATGGAGAGATCGTCATGACACTTCTTCAACTACAGGCCACATGTCCTGTGGATACACGTTACGTGTCTTTAATGCAGTGGTTTCCATTGCCTTCTGCATCCTCATGTCGTTGATCATTGCTGATTCTTCCGCTCCTCCGCCCTCTTTGACAAGGTCGTTCGCAGAATGAGGGTGACTTCTTATGCCGGAAGTCTTCGGCTTATCGGTGGTCACAGTGAAACTGAATTAACCAAAGCTCTGCCCTCCATATCAAAGAAGGTCCAAAACCAAAACTGGGCGAAGAGCACACTAACATACTGCATTAAATTAACACTGCAAGGAACGTTTAAAACAAGCAGTAAAACTCTAATTACACTCCGATCAGCAGAAACAGCACTTCGAAGCCTTAAACTTCGTAATTTTCGTTCCACAAATCTTGACAGGTTAACAGCAGAATACGAGTCGTACGCAACTTGATGCGTCCAGTTACGCGATAAGAAGATGTCCAGCATGAGATGACACACCCGCCACCGCTTCGCACGCAAAGGCGTCGACAAATCAGCGGCGTCCACCCGGCGCACAGCAAATCGGCGAGGACGGCGAGGCACAGGCAGAGCGGATAGAGACGAAGGTCTGCCTACAAAACATGTTGCCTCGTTGAACGCCGACCGGAGAGAGCACTCGGCCACACGCCAAGCCGGAAAACAAAAGGCGGAGCAGTCAGAGATACAAGACCAGACGAGTGCCGATATCATAGAGTAGAAATATCTCTGGAGTGAGCATTGCGCCCTGCGCATGTTGTCAATATTAAACTGGAATTGTCACGTGATCTAGGGACGCCGTCGACTGTTTAGCGCCAATTCGCATCACGTCAAGTCTCGTCACATAACAGTAAAACATTCTACAATACCTTTCGAATGGAGGCATTCGCACAGGTCGTCAGCGGAAAGTCACGTCATTTCACGGTACGTCAATGTTTCTCGGGAAGATAATTTTAACTGTACCAGTCTGTTAACATTTTAGTTAACCTATTTTCACCACGCTCATTCTTCTTATAATTGTCGATTTTGTACTGTTGTATCTTCATAATCTTTATTTTATAATAGCGCTTTGTTTTAGTGACAAATTGAAGATGTTCCATGACGACTGGGATATTTTTTTCACTTTTGTACACAACCGAGGTCGTATATCTGAAGGCGAAAAGATATTTAGGTTTTACGATAACACAACGGCGCTGACACCCACAATGTATATGCATAAGAACATAAGGAGACGAAGCAGTTTCCATCATATGACATTTTAAGCAAAAAAGTCAGCTTTAATGAATGAGTAAAATAAAGTTTTATATGACGTTATTAATTACGTAAGAAAAAACGTAATGGATAAGTTTAACACGCTTTATTAATATGTTTGAAGCTTTCTTTGGTGTGTACTAATGTACATATTTTCCCTAGCTAATAATTGTCGATGCTTTGAAACGTTGCCTCACTTCTCAGTAATTAAGCAAACATAATTGATCAAGAACATAGGTTATAAAGTTTGCTTCGGCCATTGACAAATTTTGTCGTTTTTAGCTCCTCAGTTCTGATACTATACTCTAACATTTTATACATATTAGGGATGGTGACTCAAAACCCCAATTTTGCCGTTCATTACTTTGTTAAGCGACTTGACGAAATATGACATGCTGACGTGAAGCTTCTGCGACGTCATGCTCGTTCATTTTTCTCTTCAAAGCTAAGAGCCCAATTTATTTCAAATATCAGACGTAAACTGCTATGGTGCCTGCAAACGTCTATACTAAATCCACAGCAATTACGAAGGGAATCTGTCTTTACTAGCGATATGACAACATCAAACTTTATAGGACAAATGTCGGACAAATCTACGGCGTCCCGAGATCACGTGACCATTGTGGCAGCGTATGTTGACAACACAAAATCAATTTTGCGCTTCTGAATGCTCACTCGAGATATATTTCTACTCTATGATCGATATCAGCGACGCAAATGGAACATAACTAGCGCCAGTTGCCACGGCTAAAACGTTTCTTCTGGTAGTGTGTCACACACATTTGTGGTATTCCAAAGTATGTGGCCGCTGTGTTCTTCGCTGCCTAACAGACGTCCATAAAGAGCAACGGAGGATTATCTGCGTGGAATTGCTTGCTTACGAGGCTGGTCATCGCAGTTTTTTTTTTTTTTTTTGTCGAACATCGTCACAGGTGATAAAACATTGGTTAATTACGTCAACTCGAAAGCAAAAGGGCACTCCTCCGAATAAAATGTTCGAAGGCGCACCCTTAGCCGGTAAAGTCATGGCGGATTTCTTCTGGGAATCTGAAGGGCTTATTCTGTTTGATATGCAACGATCAACTCTGAAGCGTATTGCGCTACCCTAAGGGAACTGACGAAACGTCTTCAGTTTTCTCGTCGCCACAAAAGCTGCAAACGAATTTGTCCTCATCCATTACAAACCGAGGCGTCACACGAACCTGCGGATTGGAGAGGATCTCACAAACGTTCATTGGCTCTTTCCTCCTCATCCACCCTACAGCTCGGATTTCGTACGATCCGACTTCCGTCTGTGCGGCCAAACAAGGAATGCACTCAGCAGGAATCAAATAGTAGGGAAGTTGTTGATGTACCGAGACGCTGACTCCGACGGAGCCCAGTAGAGTGATACTACGCGGACAGACAGCCCCCCCCCCCCCAGTAAGGTAGCTGTGGTGCATGGAGATTATTTTCACAAATATGGTTTTGTAGCCTTAATAGCAGGAAATAACATGGTGTACTGCAATCCTGATTAAAACTACCCTGCTTTCCCAAGAACAAAAAAATTATTGCTTTGCTTATTGAACGACACTTGTAGTTATTATCTTCCTTGTTTCCGAAGTCCCAGAAACGATAGTCCGTGTTAAAATATTATTATGTTCAAAGACATGCGTAGCCCTCAGTGTAGTTGAGAACTGACGCCTTCATTTGGCGAACGAAGTTCATTCTAAGTGAGAGGTACTCTTTGTGCTATCACTTTTTTCATATGTACTCCATACACCACTGTTCAATACTTAACGTAGGGTAGTTCGTAGCATGACTTTCCTGTACATGAAGAACTTCGTACCAACGGTAGAGATTTTGTGTCGTATTTCATCATCCTATTGGTCGTGAAAAGAAATGACTGGCTACGTGGTGTTCCGTAGTTGTGGAAGCACCGCTCTGAAAAAAACAGGTGCATACACAGAGTTGAAAAGTCGTGTGAGGTAGGAGAGGAAGGAAAACTGTGGGGCTATATCACCATCATGGTCACCATTTTGTAAATAGACGTCTGGATTTTCAAATGGAAAGGAGTCATGCGACATATACAACCCTGCAGAGAATTGCTAGAGAAATACAATGGCGCCATTCATTTGACCCTAGTCTTATTCACAGCCAACGGCCGTAAGAGCAGTGGGCGGACCTCAGGCTCCTTCATACCGTATGCAATGATGCCGATGGCAGAGGATTGGCGTTGTGGATGAGACCGCCAGTGAAAGTGGATACAGTTTAAGTTTTGTGTATATAGATCAAGCGGTTTACTGACATGCCTAATTGGTAAGGATTCCCAATGGTGAAACTATCTCGACTTGGTCCCACTAGCATCTCGAATGCACTTTCCTTTACAGATTCACAGCACTTGGCAGAGAACATTATGTTAATACTAATACTAATTTTACGTATTGTACCCCATTTCATATCTCTTGTTACGGCAGCCTCCAAGTACTTTCTGAGACGTGCTCAAGAGTGCCTTTGTAAGTTTTGATATCACTAGAGCATTTACGTAACAAAACTATATCTTCTAGGGATTAAGTTGCAAGGGCTGTATGAAAAGTTGTCCACCTAGAAATGAAATGTACTAATAAACTTTTCCTTTGTTATATTGAACGTATTCCGCAGTAATGTTAATAATCCATCAGCTTTGATCTATAGAATAGTTTCCTTTATATCGCTTTTAGAAACTAATCGTGTGTGTGTGTGTGTGTGTGTGTGTGTGTGTGTGTGTGTGTGTGTGTGTGTGTGTGTGTGTGTGTCTTTGAAATATGCCAAAGCTGCCAACACAGATGTAAACATCCACGAATGGCACCACATGATAATGAAAATTCGAAGATTAAATGAGCATGGAATAGCTGATCCCAGTGAAATAAAGAACGAAGAAGTTGCTACGAATTTTGGGCAAGGTTTCGGCCACATTTGTCGAATGCAGACCAAAAGCCAATGTGAAAAAGAATTCTTCAGCGATGTGTGCAGTGTTTAAAAGCAGACTAGTACTGGCTTCTAATTTCTTTGTTGTAAGTGATAAGTGGGTCCAGTAGTTCACAATCCAATCCAAACAACTAATATGGCAGTTGGTTCAATAGGTGGTCTTAGACCAAAATAGTGAGATCGACCTCAGCTTCCGGAATGTTTTTGTGAGTTGCGTTGAACCCACACCCATTATGGTTAGTTGACACATTATCGGATGT
Organism: Schistocerca gregaria; assembly: GCF_023897955.1. Classification (NCBI taxonomy): domain Eukaryota; kingdom Metazoa; phylum Arthropoda; class Insecta; order Orthoptera; family Acrididae; genus Schistocerca; species Schistocerca gregaria. The sequence goes on along the minus strand of NC_064922.1, from coordinate 347,590,549 downwards.
GTAATGCACCGATTACCAACTACGTTAAAAGCCTTTTGTCTCTGATATGGATTGCAATTAGTGTCAAAGAAGAGATTCAGTCGTTTGTGCATAAAAAAGATTGAACAAAATGCAATAGCTTTACTCTCGGTAGTAACGAATTTAGTAGATGACATCTACATCGCTTCCATTGTTATACGAGCTCCAAGACCAGAAGTTTAACGAAAGGGATTTGTGGAATATTTAAATGGATTATTCTTAACGGGTAGTGAATCCATTATAAAATAAAAATAATTACAAGTGATGTGTAAATTTTCATGGCCAGCTGGCTAGTAAAATTGTGAAGGAGCCAACTGAAATAGTTAAAGAGAAAATAGAATTTCGGATAAAGTACGTTTCTATAAAGGTTCTTTGGCAATGACAGAAGAGACAGAAGAGTATGGCAGATACGAAATACGAAGTGTTGGAACATTGGCCCTATTTTCCAGATTTAGCTTCCTGTTGAAGATTTTCCTAAAAGAGGAGAGGAGAATGACGAAACAAAGCCAGAAATTCAGGATGGTAATAAGTATGCAAAAATGCCCTAAAATTTCGGAACAACTTTAGAGCGCTTCAAAACATATTACGGAATAGCAGCAGTGTGGTTAGTTGCAGGTGGTGGAGTAATAAGCATTCTGTATAGTTTGTAAGGTCCTTTGTGTAGCGTTGGTGCGGGTTTCTCTACGAGGACCAAAGAGGAGCGGGAAGAAGGCAGAACACTTTCCGTGGAAGGATGTAGGTCCTGTGGTGGTGGTGGTGGTTAGTGTTTAACGTCTCGTCGACAACGAGGTCATTAGAGACGGAGCGCAAGCTCGGGTTAGGGAAGGATTGGGAAGGAAATCGGCCGTGCCCTTTCAAAGGTACTATCCCGGCATTTGTCTGAAACGATTTAGGGAAATCACGGAAAACCTAAATCAGGATGGCCGGAGACGGGATTGAACCGTCGTCCTCCCGAATGCGAGTCCAGTGTGCTAACCACTGCGCCACCTCGCTCGGTGCAGGTCCTGTATACAGGCATCAACGTTGCTAAGTGTAAGCACTGAAATCGTGTAAATTGTGTAAATGTACAAAAGTTAAGTCAAGACATTGAAGAATGGGTCGAAATTTACGAAGGGGGAAAGGAAGATTGGAGTTCAACGTTCTGTCAATAAAAAGGTCATTTGAGACGGAGCACAGCGACATCAGAAATGGAAATAAAAGATTTTTCAGAAGAACTAGTAAAACAAAACTGGCGTGAAGTGTATAACGAAGCCAATGTAAATATGAAATTCCCCAAATTCTACACATTATTTAAACTGAACTTTGAAAAGGCCGTTCCAAAAGTATGCATGTCTGTAGCGACATTTCACAAAAACAGATGGATAACAGCAGGTATTAAGAAGTCCTCCCAAACCTTAACTACCTCAGTTCCATAAAAAATAATCGCAATGATCAATATTTTTTAAATTTCTATCATAGATACTAAAAGATCTATAGTGAATGCTGCAAAAAAGTCATTTAATGACAAAAGATATATAATGCAGATAATAAAAGGAAAAAAGTCTGGGATGTTACAAAAAAGGAAACGTGGCGAGGCAAACAAAAGAAGAATGACATACTGGTAAGGGAGGCAGATATGTTAATAAATGTTCGACAACACTTAGCAAACTACGTAAACGAGCATTTTTCAAGTATTACAGAGAAGTTAAGACGTAAGTACCCCAAAACTAATATGACAGCTGGACATAATGTTGAGCTAACTACAATGTTACTTCCAACCACAGAGAATGAAGTCAATAAAACTGTTCAACAACCAAAAAATAAAATGTCAGTAGGCTTAGATGAAGTACCAACATGTGTACTGAAACAATACATACAGATCATACAAGGCCCCTTAACAAATATAATAAGTGAACCTTCACATCAGAGGCATTTCCAGAGCAGTTAAAACAGGCAGGAATTGTACCTCTACTTGAGAAAGTTAATGCAAAAGACATAGAAAATTACCAGCCCATTCCCCTGCTGTCGCCATTCTCAAAAATAATAGAAGCAGTCATGAAAGACATTAATGAATTACTTAATAAATACAGTCCTTTAAGCGAATCACAGTTTGGTTTCCGAAGTGGCAAAAATACAGTCAGCATTCACAAAAGTTGAACTTGATGCTCTTCACAAAGATGAATGTGTCACAGGCATATTTTTGAATCTTTCTAAGGCCTTTGATACTGTCGACCACAAAATTCTATTAAATACACACATCAAAAAGCTTTACATCACCTCGGTTCCGAGAATTCCGGAACCTGTACAGAAAATTGGAATAGAGATCAACACAAACATTATTTCCGCTCTTTTTATTTATCATGAAAACCCCATATTGCATGTTGTACCACCATACAGCGAAACCTCCATAGGTGGTGGTCCAGACTGCTATAAACACCGGCAGCTCGAATACCCAGTGGCATATCCTCTTCCATTGGTGCATGGCTGTATTCAGCGTGGCATACTATGCACTGGTTCATCATGGAACTGTTAACCCAGATTGTCCCACTCCTCAATGGCAGTTCAGAGTAGATCCCACAGGGTGGATGGTGGGTTAAAAAGATGGTTCAAATGGCTCTGAGCACTACGGGAATTATCTTCTGAGGTCATCAGTCCCCTCGAACGTAGAACTACTTAAACCTAACTAACCTAAGGACATCACACACATCCATACCCGAGTCAGGATTCGAGCCTGCGAGCGCAGCGGTCGCGCGGTTCCAGAGTGTAGCGCCTAGGACCTCTCGGCCACTCCGGTCGGCGTATGGTGGTTCATGTCGTCCATAAACAGCCCTTTTCAATCCATCCCAGGCATTTTGGTTAGGGTTCATGCCTGGAGAACAAGCTGGCTACCGTAGTCGAGTGACGTCATTATCCTGCAGGAAGTCATTCACATGATGTGCACTATAGGGACACGAATTGTTATCCACGAACACGAATGCCTCGCCAATATACTGCCAATATGGTTGCACTATTAGTCAGAGGATGGCATTCACATATCTTACAGCCAAGACCACCAGCGGCATACGTCGGCCCCACATAATGCCACCGCAAAACAGCAGCGCACCTCCACATTGCTGCACTCGCTGGACAGTGTGTCTAAGACTTTCAGCCTGACTGGGTTGCCTCTGTAGCGGCACCACCGTATAGGATAGGGAAAGTTAGTTTTGTGCAATAATCTGAGCACAAATTACAGCCAGGTGCGGACCAGATTGCAGTGAGTTACGCATACCAACAGTTGCGAAGTAGAATAGAGGCCACAGGGCCGTCAAATAGCCGAAAGAGTATACATAGCGGATTGGCATGTCGCAAATCACAGGCAGAAGGGGCTCACTGGCCAACCTAGTGTGTTATGAGTATGTGACGTGAAGCAGCTTGTATGTCAAAACAGATGCGCACACCCTCATATAAATAGGTGCAGGTTTCTAACGAGATTCGTTCAAGTGTGACAGCTCTCCTGGATGGCGGGGTGTGTCACACCATCAGCTACACCCAACAGCAGATGGGGCGCCAGCGATCCAGTCCATGTTGGGTCGCTGATTCCACCCTCTGAGGCCAACATAGAGTGTGTAGCCAGCCAGCGGTTGGCCACTCCCCACCTCGCTACCACAGGCAGTTATCCTGGCTTCCAATACATGCCAGAGGCATCACGAGGCGAGTGCCACAGATTCGAACTCCAGATCGCAGGCGCTTGTTGTCACTGCAATCTTAGCCACACAAGCGAGAAGCACACAGCTGGCCGCTGGACTCACACTGAGGAGTGCTGAGTCAGCAGGATCCCAGACTGCTGAGTCAACTGCCAGCATCCTGACGACGCCGCAACTACGCTGGCATACAAGGCCGACTCACAACAGTGTGTGCACGGGTTGCTAAGTCATCCATTCCATGCCAAGCCGTTTCACAGACAGCACAGTGGTGTCTTCAGCATTGTGGGACCCATTGACGCAGATCTAGAGGAACGAGGACACTGAAGTTGGAAACAATTAATCACTTTGAAAGCTCAGACGAGTCTTAATACGGTGCCTTCTACCTCTCGTTGCAATATGTGGTGCTGCTGTTACATTCGGTAGCAGAAGTTGTCCACTAAACCTCCAAACATGTCTCCAATGATTGTCTGGTTGAAGGCATATGTGACACTCTTTATTGAAGGGAACATTATGCCCATCCTGAATGGTGCACTTAGCATGTTGTTGGGCCCATGCGTACTGTGCTGTATGGTGTCATGGTTGTAAAATCATGCATGTCAGGAGTGAAGTTACGCTTCATTCAGCCTATTGCACACAGTTTTAGTCGTAACACGACGTCCTGTGGCCGCACAAAAAGCATTATTCATCATGGTAGCATTGCGGTCAAGTTTCCTCCAAGCAAGGTAGCAAATTAGGACTAATACTATTCTTGATATACATCAAAGACTTTCCCAGTAGTGTTACTCGTGGTGAAAAAATTCTCTTCGCTGATGACAGCAATATTATAGTCACTGAGAAAACGAGAAAACTCCTTGCAGAGAAAGCAAATGAAACTCTCAATGAAGATTACGAGTGATCAATAAGCAGTGAAGTAAAATTGAACATAAAGAAAACTAATGACACGAATTTCAGATTGAAGAGGGACAATGACAAAATTAAATGTAGATGGCACCTCTATTGAGTGTAAAATAAATGAAAATTTCTAGGAATGAATACTAATTCTCAGGTGAAGAGGTGTGAACACACAAAGATACGTGCAAACACAATGTCATCAGCATGTTATGCCCTTAGAATCATATCATCAGCGTGTAACATGCAGTGTCTTTTTATTACATACTATTCATATGTACATTCAATTCTGAGCTATAGGATACTGTCTTGGGGAACAAATGCACAAAATATGAACACAATTTTCGAACACCAGAAAAGAGCGATAAGAATAATAACCAAAAATAGTATTCGAGCTTATTGTAAATATCTGTTCAAAACACTGGGGATTTTAATTGCTCCGTGTGAATACTTTTACCATTCACTTGTACACATCAAAAATAACATTGGTAATTATTGCACAAACAGCACTGCCCATGACCATGGAACAAGAGCTATACTTAACTTACATTAACCAAGAAAAAATAAAAATAACACTCAAAAGAGCATTTTCTACCAAGGAATAAAATTGTACAATAAATTACGAAAAGAGATTAAAGAAAATGCAAAAATATGCTTATTTAAAGAGGCAGCTAAAATGTACCTGTTAGGCATTACATTTTATACATATAAGGATTACTTACAAGAAACAAAATGTTGGATAACAAAAGTTATACAAATAAATAATAATAGTGATTATAAAACATCCGACATTCCACATAACACCCTCACACTACTTTTTTACCATCTTTTTTTCCTTTTATAGAAAAGCGTAAACCCCAAGCTATGCATAGCACAATACTAACCCCTCTTCCTCTTTCTGAGCTCAACACATGACTCATTATAGACGCATGCTGACTCACATTTTAAGGATAGCAAATGGGAAGTTGCGGTACAGAAAATGGCTGAGAGATCACGCGTGTGTGTGTGTGTGTGTGTGTGTGTGTGTGTGTGTGTGTGTGTGTGTAGTGAGTGAAGTGTTACGATGTGTGTATAGTGTGTGCAGTGACTGATAGTAAGAAATGAGTCATCAATGTGGCATTACATTATTTAATCAGTTAATTGTAAAAAAAGTATTGTATACCTGGAGTAAATCTAATTATTGTCTCTAACTAGAGGTCTGTAATTGTATGTGTACTCAAATTCGCTTATTTTAAATTGATCTAAACTTGGAAATACTTTGACACGTCCTATATCCTTGTAAAAAGCGATCTACGGATGAATGACGCTACTACTACTGTATACGAAAGGTTGGGAAACGAAATCGGCCATGTCCGTTCCAAAGGAACCATCCAGGCATTTGCCTTAACCGATTTAGTGAAATCAAGGAAAACCGAAATTAGGACGGCGAGATGCGGATTTGAAACGTTGTCCTGCCGAGTGCGAGTCTAGTGTGGTAACCAGAAACTTACAAGCAATGCATCGTTGTCCTGATCAACACCTCCGAGTTTTCAGAAGGAATATCGCAATATCGGAGTTAAGTTGTTATTTTAACAACATGATTCACAAGAATAATGCAAAAATAAAATTTAAATCCCTGCATATTCATTTCTTGTAGTTCGGTTACTATATTCAGTTTTCTCATAAGTAAAAAGACAGGAAAACTCCAAAATAATAATGATTATTGTAAAAGATCTCGCATGTATCTTTGTTTTCGAAATATTCTTATAGTGGAAGGTACAGAATTTGTTAACTAATTTAGTCATTATCTTTCCAGATGAATTGACAACTTTGTCTGCTGCTTTATAAGGTACCGATGGCGAACAAATCTTGGACGCCTGTTCTTCGTAACGTGCTGGTATACCTTAACGCACTGAGCGCTAGCTAACGAGTCCGTGATGTGAGCTGTAAATGGGTGTTGTTTGTAGGCGGTGTCCCATGCTCGGTTAGACAAATTATGGCTTGATTCCCACACCCTTCCTCAGAAAATAGGATACATGAGCAGTTAAAATGTGTCATACCTAACAACTCTGCCGAAATAAAAATAAATTTGCCAAAGCATGAAAACATCGAACGCAGAAAGGCGGAATAAGCGTAGGAAATAAGAGAGTAACTGCTTATCGAAATCAAAACAACAGGACTTTGTGGGGCGGCGAAGAAGTTGTCGAATGAGTTGTTTGAATGTTCATTTCACGTAACAGACTATTGCCGATGCAACATATGTGGGACGGCGAAGAAGTCGTTGTTTAATGTTGAATGAAAGTTGAACATTGCCACCTTAAATCACGCGAGCCTGGCAACTAATTTGGTGGCCAGTCAGAAAGCGAAGGGAAACTTACTGACCTTAGTTCCCAGTCTGCACGGCCACATTCCTGTACAGCCCAGCTAAACGAAAAATATCCATAGTTCTTCACGGGATTAGAGCTGCTTCAATAAAATTTAAAGTTCCAAACAAGATTTTATTATCTTAAAGGCTCACACAAATTACTCGAAACTTCTGAAAATGCTAAAGACATTAAATATTGTTAATTCAGCCAATCGTTTAATAGTTCAGAGGCGACTTCTACAGCAAGTTCCTCCCGAATAGTTCATTACTCTAACTAACGGTGCTCTATTAATAGTTCACAATAATGTTAAAAAAAAAGATTAATGCTCGCCTTAAAAGTGGAGTTAGTCACCACTTGCCACGCGGAATTATACTTCACACGGACGGCACAATAACAGTTTGTTACCGAAGTCTAAACGATCCAGGACGGTGTACAGTCCTCGCGATTTTCAATGTCCGTTTACATTGCTAAGTACGCACATGTCACAGCCCGCTATGACGTCACCCGAGGCGAGGCGCGATCGGACGTTAAGCTCGCGTGGACTAGGCGTTGGTCTAATGCGGAGTGAGCTTACTACTGCCTCTGCCGCTCTTTTTATATAGCTCCGGCGCGTACCGCCAAGAGAGCATCTGTTCTTTCCGTTCCTATGTAGATGCCTGCAGCCTTCAAATGATCGCTATCTCAGGCACATAATCTTAAATATCACATTTAATAATAGCTTAACAAACTTCTCAATTTTTGTATACATACATCTGAGCAGTACAGAAGCACGTAGAAAATCTCAGCCCGCTAAAATAAAACTTTACTCTCTAGAATTTTTACAATGGAACTAACGGTAGATTGTTACCTCTGAACCATAGCTTTATCAAGACTTGTATCAGCTGTTAATTATGCTACAAGACTAAAACTTGGTGTAGCTTTGTTAATTGTCCTAACTGATCATTGGTCTTAAAGAATTTGTTTTATCATTAAAATTTAAAGTACTTAATCTATAATGCTTATGTACATTTTACTCACAAAAGTAGTTTTTACTAAATTACTAAAAAACTAGAAGAGGTAACTGATTGTGGTATTTCCATTATTATTATTAGGGTGAACTGACGCATCCTACCAATTTTCAATATTGTAGCTCTATTATTTCGCGCCTCTGATTTTTCCGAAAAACGCGGATTCTGGAGTCAATTTTAGTTTTATGGTTTTGGAAACCAGCACCACTCATTAATGACTTCTTACTGCACCTTCTCACCAAATTTTGGCTTCCTAGCGTCATTATTTAGCGCCTCCTATTTTTCTTTCAAAACGTGAATTTTACGTAAACTACTAATTTTATAACATTAAGATTTGTTACCTGAAACATTATTACATAGAACTATACTTTAACAAAGTTTTACACACAAATCTTAATTTTTACTTTTATGTTAAATGTGGTGCAATACTATATGCAGGCGCGTTACGATGACGTGACGCTACTAGCAGTGAACTAGGGTAAGTCCCATGCACTCGCTCGCCTCTGTATCTTATACATGATACAGCGCTTGCTTTGCTTCATCACCCCCTTTTTAATTTTCGTGAAAATCTATTTTTGAACAAAATTAAATTTCTAAAAGAACAAACAAGCGATGGATTACTTTAGTATACCTCTTTCAACTTAAGTTGCTTCTTCTTAGGAAATTCCTTATTACTACATACACAAAATAACCATACTCATATACACATAGAAAACCTAGTACAGAAGACATTCACAAATTATTTACATACATTTACATGGAAATATAAATTTTTCAATGGTTACAAAATAGTTATTTTTTTTTTCTTTAAAATCAGTCTCTTCCTGAAAAAGAAAATACACACGACTTTTATCACTGCAACGCACTCACATTTTTCTTTTACTATAATACTCGGCACTGTGGTGGGTGTCCTATTGTAACACTCATTTAATTTCACTGATTGACAAAATTGTGGGAGGAAATTGTATTCACTGTGGTTTGCGTCTCTACTTCCAATCTCCCTACCGCTTGTTGTCAGTCATTCATGCAGCCTGCATGTCCCTGAGAAACAGACAATACAGTCTAAGTTTCTGTTTTCAACTTATATCTAAGGTAGGACAAAGTACATTTTATAGTTTATATTCTGGCACTATTTTACTAATTGTGAAGTTGTCAGAAAGACATTTAGCACTAAGTCGTATCTGATACAATAGCTCCTACTTTCTTCTTTCATAAATAATCTTTTAGGTTCCTAAATAGTGAAAATTCTTTTAGCAAATTAATATATTAAGATCTTGCTTCAACTTAGAAAATTGAGTAACCTTTTAGTTTTAATGTACTCTGGCTTAATTATCGTATGGATTAGTTCATCAAAGAAGTCATTTGCTGACCAGCACTTTGCTTTATTGTATGAATTACTAAAGAAATTAGTTATTTTCAGTATACCGATTCCAAATTTCTGCATTTTCCAATATTTGTGTGTTTCTGTTGTCTGTTTAACTATTTATTTGCCTCAAGCAAGATTTAGCGTTTTTCACCATTTCCCGAGACGTGAGGGAATTATTCTTTAATCCTACATCATTTCTTCAATTTACTTACTTCACTTCTTCACCTTATTCATTTTCTCCCTTTTCTTCCAGATTCAAAATACTTCATTTCTCCACTTCTTTCTCCCTTTTCCTTTTGTCAGCCTATTGACGTCCTGTTTCTATATATTTGGTGCGATCCTCACACCACTTCCACACATCTCCATTTATTTAATTCTAAAACGCCATTGCTTGCCTCTATGAGCATTACCTTCTTACGCTGTTTTCCTTCAGACAACCTTATTTCTAGCAACATACTACCTTCTGCATAATCTCATGGATTATTCATATTCATACCGTACTTCGTATACTGCAAAGTGTCTCTCTTAGTTGTAGTTTCTAACCCTTTACAATTACATGAAATATTTTAATTTATTTATTTTAGCCATGTTTGCCTCTTATTGGTACTCAGACTTTTGTTTTGCCATTCACTAGGTAGATCCTTACTAAGAATACTTAAAACCTAATAGCATATATACAACATGAAGACATATGTGATTCTTACCTGTTATGATAGACCAGAAGAAGGGAATGAAACTTGAAAAGGAAATAAAGTTTCACCCAGCTGGGACTGCACGGTACGCCAAACCGTGTATCCGCCAAAGAGTGGCAGACTCCCTACAGTAATTAATTACTGTTAATTTTAAATTCCTTTAGATCCACATTAACTTCACCAGGTGCGTTTGAGAATACATTACTATGCTTAGTTAACACACTCTTTAACTCTGATCATTGTTCGTCAGCAATTTGCTTTGTTGATTGTACCTTTTCCTCTATTTCCTTTAGGATGTGTCTCTCTTCAACCTTAGCACTTTCCTCATTCTCACTGAAAACCAAATTTTCCTGCAAGTATCCTTTATTCTTTATTACTCTAATAGGCAGTTCCCAAGTTTCATTACTACCGCCTATATGACTTCCTATAAAAGATTCTCTTATCACTTTAGAGTTAGGTAAAGTTAAAATTAAGTTGTTCTGATCAAAATTGATCTTTCCCTGGTACTTTGATAAGAAATCAGTACCAATCAACATATCAACACTTAAGCCTAGCACAATCAAACAAGGATGATCTATTACTACGTCATTTATACCAATGGGTATCAAAGCTTCGTGTTGAACTGGTCTAGAGACTTTTCCAGTAGCACCTATAATCTTTAAGCCACTTACTTTCATAACTGTTAACTTCTCTTTATTGGGTATGGTGTCCAAAAATGTTTGTGATAAAGCACTTGCTTCACTGCCACTGTCAAGCAGACAACGCACAGTGACTCCTGATATGTTTACTTTGATAACAGGGTGAGTTATTTTACATTGAACAGGTTGCTCACACACCTCGTCTAATAAATCTCGTTCTATGTTCTTCCAGCTAAAGTAATTCTGATCAGTTGCAATTACATTTACATTTACATCCTGGGGCTCATCATGCTCTATAATCTTAGCTGCTTTCTCTAATCTGTCCACTAACTTTAAATCGAAGCATCTGACGACTTTTTCTACTTTTGTTTGCTGCACATCAGCCAAACTATCCTCTACCTCTGAGCAACTGCGTCCCTGCGCAATATTGCTGTTCATAAGAATGTCGTCACCTTCAACCATTTGTGGCACGTTTACACAGCTACTAGATTCTTTCACCTCGTTACTATTTCTACCCCCTTCATTCATCATTTCCTCCTCTCTAAAGTTTTGCAGTACTGATTCTACTTCTGCTACTTCTACTTCAGCTTTTAGATTGCCATTTTCATCGAAGATGTAAGCTTTTACTTCATCATTATTCCCATCAGACTCAAACCCATTATCTACCTTGAGTTCCTGTTCTTCCTTGACCCATTTTTCTAGTGTATCCAAAATACTATCCACTATTTTGTGAGAGTGGCTTAACAAATCACTGGTATTATCTGTATTTATTTCGTCATCCATGTTGTCTGTCTGTGTATGTTGGCTGATTGTCTGTGTTTCCGTTACTGGCTGTGTTACTGTTACCGCCTGGTGAGCGCCAGTTTCCTCATAGACGGGATTTAGTTTCCCACACGCGGCCTGTTGTGTTCATCTGTGACACCACTAGATATAGTAGCATCATGACTCCCTTCTTGTCTTAATGGCATAGTATTTACTTCTCCACTTTCGTCATAGTAGTTGTTACGAAAGCGTGGTGAGTATCTACCCCCTCTTCCTCTGCCACGGCTTTGGTTTCGATAGTTTGTTTTGGTGTGCCTAACTTCCATATTTCTAACGTTCACGTTTCCATTATTTTGTACGTGATTGTTAGAAGATTTGTTATTCTGCTGCACCTGCTCCTCAGCAGCAGCTACTCTTTCCACTCTTTCCAGATATTCAATAAATTTGTCTATATTATCTCTAGGGGCGGAAATGATCCTCTTCTGCCAGTACCACGGCAGCTTACCTTCTAAACCCATAATGATCATATCTGGCTTCATCTTTTCTGTCAAATGTGACAGTCTTGAAACCCACTTCCTAGCGAAATCCTTTACTGATTCACGCCCTGGGAAAAACTTCTTACCACTCCAGAATTCCCTTAACACATCATTTTGTTTGTTATGTGACCAGTATTCGTTGAGAAATGCAGACTTAAATTCAGATAAAGTTTTACATTTGATCATTACATCCGCTGACCATCGCAAAGCATCACCTGACAAATGACTTCTTATAAATGAAATTTTTTCTCTTTCTGACCAAGTGTTGGGGAGAACATCCTCAAAGTCATTCCAAAATTCAAGAGGGTGAATGTACTTATCAGGATCAAAGCGCAAAAACTGTCGACACCCTATAAAAGCGGCGTCAACTGAAGTCACATGCTGTACAGTAGAATGACTAGAATTAACAGAGGTTACTCTATTTTCTAGGTTAGCAATGTTAGTATTTAATTCCTCTACTTGTGACTCTACTGCTTCTATCCTGGCAGAACATCTTTGTTCCACTGCACCACGAATTTCGGTACAGGTTTCTTTTACTTTCTCAATGTTTTTCTGACAAGTATCTACTTTAATTTGTACCTCTTTAACTTTGTCAGAGCAAAGTTTGGACTCGTTGCTCAATCTTTCGGACAACCTCACTTCCAAAAGTTCATCTGCCTCTTGATAATTTTTTTGAATTTGATCTATTTCACATTTGAAAGTACTATGCATTTTAGTTAACTGTTGCCCTACTTTTACTTGAATGTCATGATGAATAGCATCTATCTTATAATTCAAACTATTCCATTTTGATTGCAGTTCTTCTTTTAGTTCTTTATTACTATCCTCAATTTTATTTTCCAACCCTTTATTACTAACCTCAATTTTATTCTCCAACTCTTTATTACTATTTTCAATTTTAGCCTCAATTTTATTTTGGTTTGATTCGAGTTTGGCAAACAGTATTTGCATCCAATCCGGAGCTTCTACCTTGATACTTTGTATCTCTTGACTTGACTGAGCTGGAGATATATTGAGCTCAGTTTCACTACCTGACAAAGTTAGCAACTCTACTGGCTCCCTTTTGACTTCTATTTCACTTATTGATTGCATCCCTGCACTCTCATTTAAATTAAAGTCATAATTTACTGGTGACAAATTACGTTCTAGTTCAATATTTGAGGGATTAATGGAACCATCCTCATTAAACTCAATTCCTGATCCTGAGGATTCTTGGTCAGAGACCGGTTCCCTTCTGAAATGTACACTACTTTCCATATCTTTTAGTTTGTTAGCAGCAGTTAATAAATATTTTAAAAGTCTTTGACTTAACTTAAATGCTTGATTTCGACGAATGATGTCGTCGCGGTGTACCAGCAATCGTGATGCGACGCGTCGCGACGTATTGAAGGCAGCAGCAGCAGCCGTAGCGTCGAGTACCGCCACAGGAATCGCCTACTGCAATAGCTCCAGGGGGGGGCAGCAAGGCACCGTTGACCGCTCGGCGCAGCCGGCAGCTGTCTCGCAGATCAGCGCAGCTCCGCGATGACGCACCGTCTTCCTTTAGTCTCAGCGCCGTCGGCAGCCGCGATCCAGCATCGTCGCCTTCCTCACCATCGTCACTAACCAACGTACAGCGGTAGACACTTATTGTTTATACACTACACCCGCCTTTACTGGTAACACTGTCCCCACACTAGTTCAATTCAGTGTCCTGTTATTGCCTACCGAGTTCGTTAATTTATACCAATCGCTTTCACACATCGAGCACTTTTATTTGCTTTTAATTCAGTTTTCCCGGCCGATAAGCACCATATGTGGGGCGGCGAAGAAGTCGTCGAATGAGTTGTTTGAATGTTCATTTCACGTAACAGACTATTGCCGATGCAACATATGTGGGACGGCGAAGAAGTCGTTGTTTAATGTTGAATGAAAGTTGAACATTGCCACCTTAAATCACGCGAGCCTGGCAACTAATTTGGTGGCCAGTCAGAAAGCGAAGGGAAACTTACTGACCTTAGTTCCCAGTCTGCACGGCCACATTCCTGTACAGCCCAGCTAAACGAAAAATATCCATAGTTCTTCACGGGATTAGAGCTGCTTCAATAAAATTTAAAGTTCCAAACAAGATTTTATTATCTTAAAGGCTCACACAAATTACTCGAAACTTCTGAAAATGCTAAAGACATTAAATATTGTTAATTCAGCCAATCGTTTAATAGTTCAGAGGCGACTTCTACAGCAAGTTCCTCCCGAATAGTTCATTACTCTAACTAACGGTGCTCTATTAATAGTTCGCAATAATGTTAAAAAAAAAGATTAATGCTCGCCTTAAAAGTGGAGTTAGTCACCACTTGCCACGCGGAATTATACTTCACACGGACGGCACAATAACAGTTTGTTACCGAAGTCTAAACGATCCAGGACGGTGTACAGTCCTCGCGATTTTCAATGTCCGTTTACATTGCTAAGTACGCACATGTCACAGCCCGCTATGACGTCACCCGAGGCGAGGCGCGATCGGACGTTAAGCTCGCGTGGACTAGGCGTTGGTCTAATGCGGAGTGAGCTTACTACTGCCTCTGCCGCTCTTTTTATATAGCTCCGGCGCGTACCGCCAAGAGAGCATCTGTTCTTTCCGTTCCTATGTAGATGCCTGCAGCCTTCAAATGATCGCTATCTCAGGCACATAATCTTAAATATCACATTTAATAATAGCTTAACAAACTTCTCAATTTTTGTATACATACATCTGAGCAGTACAGAAGCACGTAGAAAATCTCAGCCCGCTAAAATAAAACTTTACTCTCTAGAATTTTTACAATGGAACTAACGGTAGATTGTTACCTCTGAACCATAGCTTTATCAAGACTTGTATCAGCTGTTAATTATGCTACAAGACTAAAACTTGGTGTAGCTTTGTTAATTGTCCTAACTGATCATTGGTCTTAAAGAATTTGTTTTATCATTAAAATTTAAAGTACTTAATCTATAATGCTTATGTACATTTTACTCACAAAAGTAGTTTTTACTAAATTACTAAAAAACTAGAAGAGGTAACTGATTGTGGTATTTCCATTATTATTATTAGGGTGAACTGACGCATCCTACCAATTTTCAATATTGTAGCTCTATTATTTCGCGCCTCTGATTTTTCCGAAAAACGCGGATTCTGGAGTCAATTTTAGTTTTATGGTTTTGGAAACCAGCACCACTCATTAATGACTTCTTACTGCACCTTCTCACCAAATTTTGGCTTCCTAGCGTCATTATTTAGCGCCTCCTATTTTTCTTTCAAAACGTGAATTTTACGTAAACTACTAATTTTATAACATTAAGATTTGTTACCTGAAACATTATTACATAGAACTATACTTTAACAAAGTTTTACACACAAATCTTAATTTTTACTTTTATGTTAAATGTGGTGCAATACTATATGCAGGCGCGTTACGATGACGTGACGCTACTAGCAGTGAACTAGGGTAAGTCCCATGCACTCGCTCGCCTCTGTATCTTATACATGATACAGCGCTTGCTTTGCTTCAACTTCGTGTCTGTTGGTGAAAATAAAAATTGTTTCATTTCTTGGGTCGATTTTAAACAACAGCATACAAGTTGCGTGCTGTTTAACAGTGAATTGCGGTGAGTTATGTTGATCAGTTACTTTCCGTTCTGAATGGTCTGACGTGAGTGCAAAGAAAGGAGGAGCAAAAGTTGACGCGAGTGCAATAACTTATCGGATTTTGTAGGGGAGTGCACTGCAGTCTATCGTAAAACACTCCACCATACACGGGACTGTAGCTTCCAGCATACAGAGAGGGAGGGCGAACGGAATGGGCAGTGGAGACGCAGTCGGCCGCACACCGCCCGATTGAAGGCGGCGACGTCAATTTTTTGATATAGCGGCCGCTGGCTGCGCTGCGTGACGTGCCTCCGAGAGAAATTGCCCATCGCCGGAGTGGTCCGCGCGTAACGCATGGTTCTGCCCACTCACAGTCACTTAGTTCCGCCAAGCGCGCGTGCTGACAGTATTGATGAAGACCGTGCGACTATCACTCTCCCCCCCCCCTCCTTCCCCCTATTTCCACACTCCATCCCTCCCCCTCACATCCCCGCTGTCCAACCGCTACATGCCGACCACTCCGGACGGTGACCGATGCCTATCCACGCGCTCTCAGCCGCGTCGATACGCAGCGACGCCGGGGGCGGAGAGCACACGCATTCCACTCGATGAAAACGGCGTTAGCACGCCGAATCGTCGTGTAACTAACGCCTCAAGAGGTGAAGCAAATATTGTTGACACTTGGGCTATTCCGTTGAGTGGCACATTCCGCTACAAAATGAATCAATTACACTTGTCTCAGTATTATAACTGTTTAATGGTATCTTACGTGTGACACAACTGCCAGACTTCCCGACAGCCATTCACTATCCTTATGTGGTCGTTTTTCCTTTTCTCTTCGGAGATTCGATCACCCTATTTCATCTGCAGCAAACAAGCGATTGAAATGCCAATCGATATCTCACAGTCGAGAATGTTGTTCGTGGGACATTTTTATCTACATTTTGTATCTATTGTAATTATTTTGAATGTTTTACACTGAATGTATTAAAGACCGGTTTGTTGGTACCCACAAAAGCTCTACAGAAGTATATACACTACTGGAAATTGAAATAAGAACACCGTGAATTCATTGTCCCAGGAAGGGGAAACTTTATTGACACATTCCTGGGGTCAGATACATCACATGATCACACTGTCAGAACCACAGGCACATAGACACAGGCAACAGAGTATGCACAATGTCGGCACTAGTACAGTGTATATCCACCTTTCGCAGCAATGCAGGCTGCTATTCTCCCATGAAGACGATCGTAGAGATGCTGGATGTAGTCCTGTGGAACGGCTTGCCATGACATTTCCACCTGGCGCCTCAGTTGGACCAGCGTTCGTGCTGGACGTGCAGACCGCGTGAGACGACGCTTCATCCAGTCCCAAACATGCTCAATGGGGGACAGATCCGGAGATCTTGCTGGCCAGGGTAGTTGACTTACACCTTCTAGAGCACGTTGGGTGGCACGGGATACATGCGGACGTGCATTGTCCTGTTGAAACAGCAAGTTCCCTTGCCGGTCTAGGAATGGTAGAACGATGGGTTCGATGACGGTTTGGATGTACCGTGCACTATTCAGTGTCCTCTCGACGATCACCAGAGGTGTACGGCCAGTGTAGGAGATCGCTCCCCACACCATAATGCCGGGTGTTGGCCCTGTGTGCCTCGGTCGTATGCAGTCCTGATTGTGGCGGTCACCTGCACGGCGCCAAACACGCATACGACCATCATTGGCACCAAGGCAGAAGCGACTCTCATCGCTGAAGACGACACGTCTCCATTCGTCCCTCCATTCACGCCTGTCGCGACACCACCGGAGGCGGGCTGCACGATGTTGG
This sequence comes from Schistocerca gregaria, assembly GCF_023897955.1. Classification (NCBI taxonomy): domain Eukaryota; kingdom Metazoa; phylum Arthropoda; class Insecta; order Orthoptera; family Acrididae; genus Schistocerca; species Schistocerca gregaria. The sequence goes on along the minus strand of NC_064922.1, from coordinate 347,573,201 downwards.
GGGGTGAGCGGAAGACGGCCTAACGGTGTGCGGGACAGTAGCCCAGCTTCATGGAGACGGTTGCGAATGGTCCTCGCCGATACCCCAGGAGCAACAGTGTCCCTAATTTGCTGGGAAGTGGCGGTGCGGTCCCCTACGGCAATGCGTAGGATCCTACGGTCTTGGCGTGCATCCGTGCGTCGCTGCGGTCCGGTCCCAGGTCGACGGGCACGTGCACTTTCCGCCGACCACTGGCGACAACATCGATGTACTGTGGAGACCTCACGCCCCACGTGTTGAGCAATTCGGCGGTACGTCCACCCGGCCTCCCGCATGCCCACTATACGCCCTCGCTCAAAGTCCGTCAACTGCACATACGGTTCACGTCCACGCTGTCGCGGCATGCTACCAGTGTTAAAGACTGCGATGGAGCTCCGTATGCCACGGCAAACTGGCTGACACTGACGGCGGCGGTGCACAAATGCTGCGCATCTAGCGCCATTCGACGGCTAACACCGCGGTTCCTGGTGTGTCCGCTGTGCCGTGCGTGTGATCATTGCTTGTACAGCCCTCTCGCAGTGTCCGGAGCAAGTATGGTGGGTCTGACACACCGGTTTCAATGTGTTCTTTTTTCCATTTCCAGGAGTGTACATAAATGCTTTTATTAAATGATCGATTCATCCTGCAGGATGATGAAGATAACCTTCAGAAATCATATAAGCAACGTAAGCGCAGTGACTACTGTGGTAGCTTGAACTAAAAACTGTAAACAGCAGTTGCGCGTTCGACCAGTTAGTGAGCAGGCAGTGCTAAGTAGAGGACGCGCAGCCGTAGTACGTCAACGACGTCTCGTTAGAAATCGCAATCGAACAACATCTCCACATCAAGATTCAGGAGATTCTCTAGAGTCCAGAATGTTTCGAAGAGGAGAGAAGTCTGTGCAAAGTTTATGCCTCAAACCGTGACTCCCGAATAAAAATAACGACACATGAACGCTAGTGGTGACTTGACCGAGATATGAAACCCGGAGAATTCTTTTCTGGAAAGAGAACCATTATGGGTGATGACGGTGTTACCAATAGAAACCTGCTCAAAATGATAGTGCAGAAATTCGCATGAAGGGTCAACGCATTGACGAAATAATCTGCATTCAAGCCAATGTGATGCGCCACTTGAACAGTATCACAAAGAAAGACTTTTCTGAAAGTTTCACATGATTGTATGAACGATCTGCGCGTTACACTCAAAGGGGGAGACTATGTAGACCACCTGAAGTATTAACACTATCATGTTAAATAGGCTAAATTGTAAAAATTATAGTTATCAGACCTCTATGACAAAAACAAGAGGCAAAAGTTATGACAAAACATGGAAAATACACTATGTGATCAAATGTGTCGGGACACCCAGAAAAACATACTTTTTTCGTATTAGGTGCATTGTGCTGCCACCTACTGCCAGTTACTCCACGACAGTGGCCTCAGTAGTCATTAGACATCGTGAGAGATTGGAATGGGGCGCTCCGCGGAACTCGGGGACTTCGAATGTGGTGAGGTGATTGGATGTCACTGTCTCTAAGCGAGATTTCCACACTCCTAAACACCCCTAGGTTCACTGATTCCCATGTGATAGTAAATTGGAAACGTGAAGGGACACGTACAGCACAAAAGCGTACTGGCCGACCTCGTCTGTTGACTGACAGAGACCGCCGATAATTGAAGATGGTCGTAATGTGTGATAGGCAGACATCTATCCAGACCATCATACGGGAATTCCAAAATGCATCAGGATCCACTGCAAGTACTATGACAGTTAGGCGGGAGGTGAGAAAACTTGGATTTCATTGTCGAACGGCAGCTCATAAGCCACACGTCATGCCGGTAAATGCCAAACGATGCCTCGCTAGGTGTAAGGAGCGTAACTATTGGACAATTGAACAGTAGAAAAACCTTGTGGAGAGTGACGAATCACGATACACAATGAGGCGATCCGATGCCAGGGTGCGGGCATGGCGAATGCCCGGTGAACGTCATCTGCCAGCGTGTGTAGTTCCAACAGAAAAATTCGGAGGCGGTGGTGTTATGATGTGGTTGTGTTTTTCATGGAGGGTGCTTGCATCCCTTGTTGTTTTGCGTGGAACTTTCACAACACAGGCCTACACTGATGCTTAAGCACTTTCGTGCTTTCCACTGTTGAAGAGCAGTTCGGAGATGGCGATTGCATCATTCAACACGATCGAGCGCTTGTTCCTAATGCACGGCCTGTGTCGGTGTGGTTGCACGACAAAAACATCCCTGTAATGGACTGGCCTGCACAGAGTGCTGACCTGAATCCTATAGAACACCTCTGGGATGTTTTGGAACGCCGACTTCGTACCACGTCTCACCGACCGACATCGATACCTCTCCTGAGTGCAGCAGTCGGTGAAGAATGGGCTCTCATTTCCCAAGATACCTTCTTGAACCAGATTGAACGTATGACTGCAAGAGTGGAAGCTGTCATCAAGCATAAGCGTGGGTCAATAACATGCTGAATTCCAGCATTACCGGTGGAGGGTGCTACGAACTCGTAAGTCATTTTCAGCCTGGTGTCTGGATGCTTTTAATCACATAGTGTACCCAGCTAGAGCCAAAATAAGATCTGAAGATCAATGAAACAAGTAATATTTATTTATACACAGACATGGTGTTTCGGCCAAGCGGCTATTCTCAGGTCGCTGGTTTACACTAGGTCAAATTAAAGGGAGGTTTCTTGGCGGTAAATACATAGTTGTTCTCATTTTCAGCACCTTTATAATATAGAACCATCCACACTACATGACAAAATAAAAGTGAAGAAAATGTGGTCCGATGTCAATGCAACTTCGTGCACGTGCATATCATAGGCGCTTATGTAAACGACTGTAGTCGCAACCCTCCGTGACAAGTCGAACTGTCACCAGAGTGGATTAGTGTTGTTCTTGTTAAGTGACGTTTCCAGGACTGGTAGGGTATATAAGAAGAGTGACAGCGTCAGATATTGAGTGATCAATCACAAATACACGGACATGCCATGTATTTTTGTGAGGCGGTGTAGTCAGCACCTGAGTGTGAAAGAGATGTCATTGTAGGTCGCTATTTGGCCCCATTGATAGAATCGAAAAAATTACTTACTTCTGGGGCATTCATACATGGCAGTGGCCCGATGTTGGACCGCCTGGGAACGTGATATAAGAGATATTCGTCGTTAAGTTTCATACTAACCATGCCTGACCACGACAAGGGTGGAACCACGGTAGTGTGCTACAAGCACATCGTAACCCCTTCAGATCTACCCCTCTCATGCGAGAAGAAGTAATGCACACACTATAATATTCTGTGTCAACGCTCACCATTGGTCAGAGACTTGCAGCAGACGGATTGCGGAAGGATTGTTGCATTCATAGGCTTCCAAAAACACCACAAGACAAACTGCTGCGTCTGCTGTGGTGCTATTACCGGAAACATAGACTGGTGACAAATATATATTGCGTTCAACGATGAGTCGTGGTTCTACACTTGATTGGATGACCATTGGCCGTGAGTATGGCGGTGAATTGGGAAGACACCAAATTTTACTATTGTTTGCTAGAGCCACAGCGGTGTTACCCTGACGTCATTTTGTGTGGAGGTATCAGATATGATTTCAGGTTACCGCTGGAAATGAGCAAGGGAACTGAGGCAACACAATACTATGTCAGGGACAGTCAGCGTCCCCACGTGTTATCACTTGTGCATCATTATCTTGGTACCATTTTTCACCATACCAATGTTCGCTGACACATGCCAGGTCTGCGTGATACTGGTACTCCCGTAGCCGTAGTGCAGAACTAGAGTGTTAGGTGTCTGCGGCATTTAAGATGTGAGGCTTCAGTCAGAATGATAAGTTGCATTCTTGTCTAATGATTCCTTTGTTTTAGACTGTTGAGTGTAGTTGCCATTTGGTACTTGTAAGGTTCAGCATACGGCTTACATTTTGAGTGAATCGGAGGAACCAGGTTATTAAGTTAGGGTGACGATTTAAACCCGCCAAGTTAGCCGAGTGCGCTAAAGCGCTACTTCCTGGACTCGGGTAGGCGCGCCGGCCCTGGATCAAATCCGCCTGGTGGATTAACTACAACGGCCGGTGTGCCGTCCAGCCTGGGTGTGGTTTTTAGGTGGTTTTCCACATCCCCCTAGGTGAATACCGGGCTGGTCCCAACGTCCCGCCTCTGTTACACAGCTCGCAAACATCTGAACACTATTCCATGGATTACAGTAGTCGCAGACACTATTTCCATCTTGGGGGGTACGGGGTGACTGCAGGAAGGGCATCCGGCCACCACTTCCACTAATATTGCCACATCCGATTAACCATGCCGACCCTGCCTCTCCGCGGGAAAACAAGGCACAAGCGAAAAGTGACGATTTAGGTACACATTGTACATTAAGTGAAGTTTATTTCCACTGCTGATTTAGCGCATAGCAGTAAGGAGTGGCAGTTCCTACCATGTCAGTCACTGATATTTAGGCATGTTTTAGATTACAAAAATAGAAAGAGAGAGACAAGGGGGCTGTATCGTCAATCAGCGTAGGCAAGAAGCCCAAGATAAGGGGGGAACGGCGATAGCAGCAACACTCCAAAGACGCCGTCCAGTAGGACTAGGATGTTAAATTCGTCTTCAGGTTGTATTACTAATAGCAATCATATGAGAGGGAAATCTGCATGATGGTTGAGCTTAGTACCCGACTGGTGCCTCAGTCAAGCGACAGAGTTTGAACTTGTGATTGTCTACTCCCAAGTGTAGAGACACAGAGACAAACGCGAGCGCGCAAATTCTACACGAATCGGTGGCGTACTCCCTTAGCGACTGCACGCGTCTGAAAATACTGCTCTTGTGTCCAAGTGCTCTCTCGTCATCACGCCTAGACCCCTTCGACACGGTGGATGAAGACGCATTACAAGATAAGGGTCCATTCTTTAGGGTGACTGCTCTCGCTGTAGTAAATGAAGGTTGTACAGTGTTCCTTTTGCTTCCTCTTATACAAAATTTCATTTAAACATGATGTACCACATTCCGTGTAACACATCTACACCTGTTCTCTGTAAGCCATCTTATACGTTCAGTTATCTGTAAGTTTGTATTCTTGATCTTTTCGCGTCATATACGTAGGAGGAAACAATATACACTCCTGGAAATGGAAAAAAGAACACATTGACACCGGTGTGTCAGACCCACCATACTTGCTCCGGACACTGCGAGAGGGCTGTACAAGCAATGATCACACGCACGGCAAAGCGGACACACCAGGAACCGCAGTGTTGGCCGTCGAATGGCGCTACCTGCGCAGCATTTGTGCACCGCCGCCGTCGGTGTCAGCCACTTTGCGTGGCATACGGAGCTCCATCGTAGTCTTTAACACTGGTAGCATGCCGCGACAGCGTGGACGTGAACCGTATGTTCAGTTGACGGACTTTGAGCGAGGGCGTATAGTGGGCTTGCGGGAGGCCGGGTGGACGTACAGCCGAATTGCTCAATACGTGGGGCGTGAGGTCTCCACAGTACATCGATGTTGTCGCCAGTGGTCGGCGGAAGGTGCACGTGCCCGTCGACCTGGGACCGGACCGCAGCGACGCACGGATGCACGCCAAGACCATAGGATCCTACGCAGTGCCGTAGGAGACCGCACCGCCACTTCCGCTCACGCCCCAACATCGTGCAGCCCGCCTCCGGTGGTGTCGCGACAGGCGTGAATGGAGGGACGAATGGAGACGTGTCGTCTTCAGCGATGAGAGTCGCTTCTGCCTTGGTGCCAATGATGGTCGTATGCGTGTTTGGCGCCGTGCAGGTGAGCGCCACAATCAGGACTGCATACGACCGAGGCACACAGGGCCAACACCCGGCATCATGGTGTGGGGAGCGATCTCCTACACTGGCCGTACACCTCTGGTGATCGTCGAGGGGACACTGAATAGTGCACGGTACATCCAAACCGTCATCGAACCCATCGTTCTACCATTCCTAGACCGGCAAGGGAACTTGCTGTTCCAACAGGACAATGCACGTCCGCATGTATCCCGTGCCACCTAACGTGCTCTAGAAGGTGTAAGTCAACTACCGTGGCCAGCAAGATCTCCGGATCTGTCCCCCATTGAGCATGTTTGGGACTGGATGAAGCGTCGTCTCACGCGGTCTGCACGTCCAGCACGAACGCTGGTCCAACTGAGGCGCCAAGTGGAAATGGCATGGCAAGCCGTTCCACAGGACTACATCCAGCATCTCTACGATCGTCTCCATGGGAGAATAGCAGCCTGCATTGCTGCGAAAGGTGGATATACACTGTACTAGTGCCGACATTGTGCATACTCTATTACCTGTGTCTAGGTGCCTGTGGTTCTGTCAGTGTGATCATGTGATGTATCTGACCCCAGGAATGTGTCAATAAAGTTTCCCCTTCCTGTGACAATGAATTCACGGTGTTCTTATTTCAATTTCCAGGAGTGTAAATTGGCTGACGCTTCTACGAATGTGCGCTCTAGGAGCCTTACCGCTACGAGTAAACCGTTGTTTGATGCAGAGCGACTCTCTTGCAGTGTCGGCCACTGGAGCTTGCTGAGCATCTCTGTGACGCTTTTGCACCCATTGAAAAAAAAAAAAAAAACCGACTGCTCCTCAGTAGATCCTTTCTATTTCCTCTATCAATACTATCTGTAGCGGATTCTTCAATTACGACCACTATTCAAGTAGTGGTCGAACGATTATTTTTAATGCTACTTCCTTTGTTGATGGGCCACATTTTCGGATGACTTTTCCAATGAATCTGTCTTGGCCTCTTGCCTTATCCGCGATTAAGTTTGGCCGGCCAGAGTGACCGAGCGGTTCTTGTCGCTACAGTCTGGAACCGCGCGACCGCTACGGTTGCAGGTTCGAATCCTGCCTCGGGCATGGATGTGTGTAATGTCCTTAGGTTAGTCAGGTTTAGTAGTTCTAAATTCTAGGGGACTGATGACCTCAGAAGTTAAGTCCCATTGTGCTCAGAGCCATTTGAACCATTTCATTAATTTTGTGTGATTGTTCCACTTCAAAACGTACCCAACGGATACTCTCAGATATTTTATGAATGTATGTGTTTCCACTTATAATTCTGCAGTCTTGTAGTGATGCAGTAAAGGGTCTTTCTGTCTATGTATTACATTTGTTTATGTTGAGGGTCAGTTGTTATACCTTGCACCAAATGTTGATCCTCTGCATGTCTTTCTGCGTTTCACTACAATTGTCTTGCGTTGAGACTTCACTGTATACAACTCCATCATTCGAGAAGAGCCTCATGGAAATTAGGATGTTATCCGTTATGTCATTTACATATATCGGGAGAAATAATGATCCAGTAACACTGCTTTGTGGCACACTCGAAGTTACTTTTACGTCTGAAGACTTCTCTCCGTTCAGAATAACATGCTGTGCTATGTTTGTCACAAATTCTTCAGTCCAGTTATGCAGCTGGTCTGATATTCCATACGCCAATGTTTTGTTCACAAGGCAGCAGAGCGGAGCTGTATGAAATGCCTACCAGAAGTCAAGGAACACTGCATCTATCTGGGAGCCTGTATCTTCTGCTTTGTGGGTGTCGTGGACAAGAAGCACGCTCTGGGTTTCATACGACCGTGGTTTTCGGAACCCGTTTTGAGTACTAACGAGATTTTCGATCTCCAGAAAGGTCGTAATATGCGAACAAAACACTTTTCCCTATTTTCAACGATAAACCAACGTCAGAAATATGTCTATTGTTCTGTGCCTCTGTTCGACGACCCTTTCTGAAAAAGGGGTGACCTCTACTTTTTCCAATTACTAGTAACGACTCGTTCCTCCAGAGACCTACGGTACGCTGCTGCTGGAAGAGGAGCAAATTCTAGCCACATACTCTGTGTAGAATCGATCTGGTATATCGTCAGGTTCAGTGGCTTTTTCTCTGTTGAGCGACTCGGATTGTTTTTCAACTGTCGGTCACTTGTTTCAACATCTGTCACTCGTGAGGCGATTTTGATAAGGAACTACAGTACGATCTTCCTCTGTGAAAGAATAGTGAAAAACGTCGGTTAACGTCTCGGTGTTTTTGCATCATTCTCCGTTTCAAAGCCATTGTAGTTACGGAGTGTCAGAACAGATCGATGTGTTTACTGGTTTAACACAGACCAAACGTACTAGGATATTGTGTTACGTCGGTGGATAGAATTTTATTTTCGGTTTCGTTGAACGCTTCACGCTTGGCCTTCCTTACGCTGACATTTTCTTCGTTCAGTTTTTGTGTATAGGAGAGGTTTTTTATAGGTTCGTACTCGCAGAGATGCTTTCTTTGCTTGTATCATACTTCTAGCATGGTTATCGAACGTCGGAAGATCTTCTCTGTCCATCAAAACTTTTCTCAGCACGTACCAATCAAAAGCGTATTGTGCAGTACGCTTGGACTTTATCCATTGATTCTCAACATTGTCAGAGGTGGAGGTGAAATTGTCATGTTGACTTTCATGAAATCTGCTTCTAGTCGCTCTGCTAAACAGGAAGATCTTCGAAAACTGAAAGATCTCCGCAAACAGAAATATCTTCCCAAATAAAAAGATCTTCCCAAACAGAAATATCTTACTAAATTTCTTTGTATTTCTACTTACAGCCGTATTCAGTGATTGTTACAGCCATATGATCACTGATTCTCTGTTCTTTGCTGAGTCCAAAAGTTCGGGTCTTTTCCTCACAAGCAAGTCTAAGATACTAGCTATACGAAACGATTCTCTGGTTAACTGTTCAAAGTAATTATCGGATACGTCACAATTTCTCACGATTCCCTGGCCGTACTACCCGTTGTAATCACTTGAGTCTCTCAGTGTATAGCTGATAGGTTGAATTCCACCTAAACTATCATATGACAAGGAAATTTATGCGAAATATTATTTGGTTTCTCTTCAATAATTCCTTCACTACTGCTGCTAAGGATCGGAGTGCACAATAGCATCTGATGACCTTGTGTGATCCACCTATAACACTTATCTTCACATAACTCATTCTGCATTCTAAATCTGTACTAACCTCACTAGATATCATGGTACGTTTTGTTGCTATGAACATGCCTCCACCACCAGCGCTCAGCTTCTTTTTACGACAGACATTGCTGTCGAAATTTGAATTTTATTGCTTTTAACACCTGGTTTTCGGTCAGCCAGTATTATCACTAATATTATGTGGGCACTAGGGAACTCTGTTTATAAGTGACAGTAGTACAAGGACCTTTCCATAAAAGGTCCTCCAGTTATCTGATGCTGTATTAACATTGTCTTCCTCGATCTGCTATGATGAACGCTATCCTGTCAGGACTAAAAATGCATTTTATCATGCATGTGGCAGGATTTCTCTACCCTACAAAAACATATGCGTAAGGCACACGTACTCCACTACCTCAGTATCCGCTTTCTCCGTGTACTGCACTCCAGGCCTGTTAAGGGCTTGGGAATGGGGTGGCGTCCTAAATCCGCAGTCAAGATCGTCACAGAATCATCTCAACCTCTTCCTTAAGCCTGTCACCCGGCTCCGTATCAGAAAGCCACGAGCGGTTCTGGGAACGACGCTACAAAACGATCGTCCTGGTGGCAGGCGTTATTCGTGCCTACATGAGCCACGATCTGCAGAGAGCTCAGTCGCTGCCAATATGCCAACAGAGCTTCCTGCATGTCTCAGACAAGCGAACAAACAGGGTGACCACTGTCCTTATTTTCCGACGACCTCCTCGCTGTTACATCAGCTGCATTACATTGGAGCTCCCAATGACAAACAATCCCACTCTCTCATCTTGTCCAAACCTACGAGGATGATAGGCCGTATTTAGGACAAGCGAGGCAGATGTACTTTCAGCGCTGACAGGTACCTCAAACTCGTTTTGAAGCGTAAGCGGCCTTCCGCCCAGAGATTCACTTTTCATCAGTCACGTTCAGGTAAGTGTGGACCGACCATGGCGTGCGAGTCGGAAGATGTAGGAACATCAGGAGTCAGAGACGACGTTATAAATTCCAAAGGCGTCAAAGGATTCATTAGTAAGGAGGGGCAAAGGGGCACACAGCAATCAGTCGCAATCGCATTAGTTTTTATTAATCTTGTAAATCTAGATTTCGGCTACCAATAACAATCTTTAGTGCATTTTCGTTACAACCCAACAGACTCGCGGCAGTTCATGTCAGCTTTTCTTACAGATGTATAGGCAGTTGGACACTGAGTTGGTTGTTTACAGTAAGCATATCAGCATTAGTGCAGGATTAAGGCTCTTGTATTTACTGGAAACAACACCCCAGTGACCTTCTGCCTATACACCTGTAAGAACATATGATGACATGATCTTCTGCGAGTCTGTCGAATTGTAGCGAAAATCAACTGAAGATGACTATTTATAGCCGAAACCCATATTTCAAAAATTAATAAAAACCACTGGGATTGCGACCGATTGCTGTGGTTCCCTTCCTTCCTTATGGTCTACCGTGGTTGTGCACAACGGTTCCTGATGGAATCGAAGTTGGTTATGCGCATTCATATCAGGCACCCTAGTGCTAATGTGCCCAGGCAGTAGCCAGAAGCGTGTCGACCATAGCCAACACTGCTTTCATCACAGTGCCCAATTCCTCCTGCATCCGTCCACAACAGGCGTCGTCCTTATTAACCCGTAATCGAGTTTTTCCTATATCTCAAGTATTGTAACACTAACTCAAGAAGTCTTCGGTGCAATTAACGTTCTACTGTTATGTTACCTCTCGTTCATACGACACTCTAAAGTGGCATCACACAAAGATACTGCATTAGAATTATCGCAAAAAAATGAAATAGAGTAAGTTAGTAAACTCTAATCTACACAGTAAAATACAAAGGTACATTTCAAGTCTTCACAGAAGTACATGAAAACAGAGACTAGACTAAGTTTCTACGTAGGCTATATATTACAGACTGCTAGTGCTTCGTATGCGTCTGATCGGCTACGTAATAGCTGCTTCACTAACAGAGGATTACGGACCTGGACGTATGGTATGGGGCTCGCGCTTTTTTGCATCTCTTCACCCTGCTGTGTGGACTAGTACAGTAGTGGCGAAAGCTCGAAACAGTCGGTTGAGTAGGAAAGCATCTGGTTTATCTCGAGGTTTTCCTTTCACTTGTTGCTTCTTTCACATCTGACAATCATTTTTTGATATCTTACACTGTATAGTGTTCCCCGCGGCAGATGTGGACTCTGACCACAATTTATTCGTTATGAACCGAAGATTGAAGCTGAATAAATTGAAAAAAGGTAGGAATTGAAGGAGATGGTACCTCGATAAACTGAGAGAACCAGATGTTACAGCGAGATTCATAGAGAGTATCAGGGAACAATTGACAAGAACAGGGGGAAGAAATAAGTAGAAGAAAATGAGTAGCTTTGAGACATGAAATAGTGAATGCAGCACAGGAGCAAAGTAGGTAAAAAGACCGAGGCTAGTAGAAATCCTTGGGTAACGGAAGAGATATTGAATTTAACTGATGAAAGTAGAAAATACAAAAATGCAATAAATGAAGCAGGCGAAAATGAATAAAAACGTCTCACAAATGAGATCAACAGGAAGTTCAAAATGGCTAGAGGACAAATGTAAGAATTTAGAAGCGTGTATCACTAGTGGTACGATAGATGTTACCTATAGGAAAATTAAAAAGACCTTCCGAGAAAAGAAAACCACCTGTATGAATATCAAGAGATCAGATCTAACCAAAGAAGGGAAAGCAGGAAGGTGGAAAGAATTATAATTTTAATATCAGTCTAATAAGTCACGGTTGTAAAATACTTACACGAATTTCTTACAGACGAATGGAAAAACTGGTAGAGGCGGACCTCGGGGAAGATCAGTTTGGATTCTCTCGAAATTTTGGAACACACGAGGCAGTACTGACCCTACAACATTTCTTAGAAGATAGGTTAAGGAAAGGCAAACCTACGTTTCTAGACTCATAAAAAGCTTTTATCAATGTTCACTGGAATACTGTTTTCCAGATTCTGAAGGTGGCAAGGGTAAAATACAGGGAGCGAAAGGCTATTTACGATTTGTATAGAAACCAGATGTTAGTCATAAGAGTCGAGGGGCATGAAAGGGAAGCAGTGGTTGAGAGGAGAGAGAGAGAGAGAGAGAGAGAGAGAGAGAGAGAGAGGGGGGGGGGGTTATATCCTATCCCCGAAGTTATTCGATCTGTGTATTGGACAAGCAGTAAAGGAAACAAAAGAAAAATTTGGAGCAGAAATTTAAATCCATGGAGACGACATTTTAATTCTGTCAGAGACAGCAGAGGGCCTGGAAGAGTAGTTGAACGGAGTGGACAATGTCTTGAAAGAAGGACACAGGACAAATATCAGCAAAGGCAAAAGGAGGATAATGAAATATAGTCGAATTAAATCAGATGATGCTGAGGGAATCGGACTAGAAAATGAGACAATTAAAGTAGTAGACGAGGTTTACTTGGAGATCAATATAACTGATGATGGTCAGAGTAGAGTGGCTATGAAATGTAGACTGCCTATGGAAATAAGAGAGTTTGTGAAGAACAGAAATTTGTTAACATTGAATATCGATTGAAGTGTTAGGAAGTCTTTTCTGAAGGTGTGTGTATGGAGGGTAGCCATGTATGGAAGTGAAACATGCACGATTAACGGTTTAAACAAGAAGAGAATAGAAGATTTCGAAATGTGGTGGTATATACGAATGCTCAAGATTAGATAGGTAGATAACGTACATAACGAGGAGGTACTGAGTGCAATTGGGGAGAAAAGAAATTTGTGGCATAGCTTGATAAGAAGAAAGGATCGGATGGTAGGACACGTTCTGAGGCATCACGGGATCACAAATTTAGTACTGGAGGGAACCATGGGGGGGGGGGGGGGGTAAAAATCGTAGAGGGAGACCAAGAGGTGAATACGCTATGAAGATTCAGAAGGATGTAAGTTACAGTAATTATTCGGAGATCAAGAGGCCTACACAGGATAGAGTAGCATGGAGAACTGCATCAGACCATTCTCTGGACTAAAGACCGCAACAACAACATACTGTATGAAGTGGAATGCTGACGAAAAGCGGTTCTGATTGAGGAGAATTGAAGATTTGGAAATGTGTTGCTACAGAAGAATACTGAATGTTAAATGGGTAGATCACATAACTAATGAGGAAGATCGAATGGAATTGAGGAGAAAAGAAATTTTTTGCATAATTTGCCTAAAAGAGCGGATCCGTTGTCACGACACATTCAGAAGTTTCAGGGAGATAAAGATTAGTCTTCTAAGGAAGTGTGAGAGGACCAATTAATGAACACAGTAATGAGTATTAAAATGATGTAGATTGCAGTATTCACTCAGAGATGAAGAGGCTTGCACAAGATAGACTACCTTGTAAAGCTGCATCAAACCAGTCTGATCACAACTACTACTGTATGCCCTCCCATAACTAGCCGTGTATGCCACTTCGAATCTCTATTGACAGAAGTAGTAACACGCTTTGTAAAGCAGTGCGTTGTTCTAGCCGTCCTTCGGCTTTAGCTACTTTCGAGAAACTTCTAAAACACGCTTTCTAAGCGGGCAGTCGCACTGGTCAACGCATCTAGACCCGACAGCAGCAGTTTTCAAATGCCCGTCCGATATCAAGATATAGTTTCTCTTTAGTTACCCTAAGCTGACCGTCGTGATTGTTTATTTGAGAAAGAAACAGACTGTTTCTCTCTCCCAACCCTCTTACGTTCGATATCGTCCTACATTTCCTGTGGTCTGCTGTCGACGGAATGCGAAACCGTAACCTTCCAAACTCAGTGTAGAAGACAACAATATAAAACGCTTTATCAGCTTCAACATGTTGTTGTTTGTCCCTTTTTATTGAGTAGCATTAATAAATGTTATTAACTGTGAATCCGCAAAACCTTATCCACTCTTTTCCCGCTCATATTGTTACACTGGTATTTCCTCCGGCCGCTTTTCGCTGTCAGCGGATAATGGCGAGAGGTAGAATTCATTCCACCAGTGTAACACTTTGCGAGGATGAAGCGTTATTCTTTTACGAGAGTTCGTTAGAGAGTTGCAGTGTTTGCACACGTTATAAGCACTTTTCAGCAGCCATTACATCGGGAACTCTGTAGGCTCAAAACAGCCACGGCTCTAATAACCACCGAACCCTGGCTAGTCACTTCATATCAAGTTCTCCTTGCTGCGCCCCAATTAGCCACGCTCGCTAAAACAGGAAGCCCGTAACGTAATGACTACAGCTTCGAGTACCGCAGCGCAGGATTTTATTCTATCGGTTTACTACGTAGGCTAATTTCTTGTCATTTCATGTGGGTGCGGCTATTCGTTATATCGATCAGAAAGCTATTTCCTCTTTGATCAGAATAAAAGTTAAGGTGCGGAGACCTATCACCACAGAGGACAGGGGACGTTTCTTTCCCTATCATTTTTTTAGTTAATTTCTAGTCCCGTTTGCTTTCACTGTTTTCGAACCTCAGGTTTCTCTATTAACTAGAGCAAGTTCAAGGTACACTGAAGAGTCAAAGAAACTGCCACACCTGCCTAATGTCGTGTAGGGGCCACCGAGCACACAGGAGTGTCGCAACCCGAATTGGAATGGGCTCGAATAATGTCTGAAATAGTGATGGAGGAAACTGACCACATGAGTCCAGCAGGGCTGTCCATAAATCCGTAACAGTAGGAGGGAGTGGAGATCTCTTGCGAACAGCACATTACAACAGATCCCAGATATGCTCAGTAATGTTCATGTCTGGGGAGTTTGGTGGCCATCGAAAGTATTGAAACTCGGGAAAGTGTTCCTGGAGGCACTCAGTACCAATTCTTGACGTGTGGGGTGGGGTGTCGCATTGTCCTGCTGGAATTGCCCAAGTCCGTCGGAATGCGCAATGGGCATGAATGGATGTAGGTGATCAGACAGGATGCTTACGTACGTTCCACCTGTCAGAGTCGTATATAGACGTATCAGGGGTCCTATATCACTCCAACTTCACAAGCTCCACACCAGTACAGAGCCTCCTTCATCTTGAACAGTCCCCTGTATACATATAGGGTCCATGGATTCATGAGGCTGTCTCCATACCAGTACACTTCCATCCGTTCGATACAGTTTGAAACGAGACTCGTCCAACCAGGCAACATGGTTCCAGTCATCAACAGTCCAATGTCGGTGTTGACGTGTGCAGGCGAGGGGTAGAGCTTTGTGTCATGCAGTCATCAAGGGTACTCTAGTGGGCCTTCGGCTCGGAAAGCCAATATCGATGATGTTTCGTTGAATGGTTCGCATATTGACACTTGATGGCCCAGCATTTGAATCTGCGGCAATTTGCGGAAAGGTTGCACTTTTGTCACACTGAAGGAGTCTCTTCAGTCGACGTTCGCCTCGTTCTTGCAGGATATTTTTCCGCCCACAGCGATGTCAGAGATTCGATGTTTTACCGGATTCCTGACATTCACGGTACATTCGTGAAATGGTCGTACGGGAAAATCCCCACTTCATCGCTACTTCGGAGATGCTGTATTTTTTCTCTCGTACGCCGACTATATCATCACATAGAAACCCACTACATCATGACATCGTGCCATTGTAGCAGCAGGAGCCGATCTAACAACTGCGCCTGACACTTGTCGTCTTATATAGGCGTTGCCGACGGTAGCGCGGTATTCTGCCTGTTTACATATTTCTCTATTTGAATACGCGTGCCTACACTGGTTTCTTTGGCACTGCTGTGTTTGTTCAGGGGGCGTGGCGTTACTAGCGGCTCCCTGCCCTAATGCTTACATGAATGTTTTGGTACATTCAAGGAGAATAGATTCCGTGGTCTGAATGAATACTACCTTCTGCAGCGGAGTGTATTAATGGTAATTTTCTTTTTTTCCTTCTCCAGAGCTGTGCGGCAGTGCTCTTAGCGTGGGGATTTCTGAGTGTACATGTGCTTATTCATACAAATTATTTCTTCGAGTTGATATGTAGTCATAAAGCTTCAAATACCGTGCACTGTTCTGAAACTTAATCAGAAATTAGAAATTTGTGTCGGATCGGTAATCGAATCCGCACCGTTGCCTCTCTCTGGCAATGCATGACTTACAGAATCAGACCCCACAGCTTGCTTTTTATTAGCATCTCCTGTCTACCTTCCGAAGTCAAAATGTCATATTTGTTAGGCAGTTTCAGAAAAATATCGTGTCCTGCGTTCTTCGTACAGGGCGCCATTATAAGCTTAATAAGTACTTGTATTTATGTCACGTTAATGCATTCTGTATTGATATTAAGCGAGATATCCTAACTCCCATTTTGTTCATTTAAAAGATATACTCAAATTTAAACTTAAATTGTTTCCTGGTATTGTGTTTCAGTGTTTTATTTGTTAGGAGCTTTGTGTCTCACACATTGGGAACATTTGGCCACACTAACCACGTTACCTTTCAGATTTTTTCTTTGTCGTTACTTCATATAAACAACAACAAACACATTTTCATATTAGTTTGGAGTATGTACTTGAAGTCTCAGTTACCTCTGCTGTTTATTCTGGAAACAAGGAAGTAGTGGCGCTGTACCGGTAAATATTATATTTTCACTGTACGATATGTTGCAGCGCACACACCATATCAATCTTTAAAGCTGATGCTCTTTTATTTAGACAGTTTGTAATCTCAGGGGATGGACCAGACCGTCTTTATTTGGTAAATATTTCTCACTTTTTTACATGACAGTAATTTATTAACAAGTTGGAAGGTAAAAGAATTTGAGCGTACTCTCTTCCTCTTTGTCGTGCTTTTTATCAGCGCCAACTTTTTTCCCGCGTTCCATTCTCCATAGTCATAATTCATTCTACCTGGCTTATCTGGTGCTGACAGGTACTTTCACCGAGGACTCATATTCTTCACCCTCCCACGCAGCCGCACAGAGACTGAGCTTTCTGTCCTTTGGCTGTCTTGATGAAATAACTAACTGCCTATCATAGAAAGCAATCTTCTTTCAAAAAGTTTTCTTCATACAACAAAAATTATTTCTAAATTCCTGTTTCTGAACTAAAGATTTGTAATAATTATGACAGTTTTAGATAAATCTACATCACTTACGAGCCTAAAATTTATGACCAGAACTCAGCGCGAATTGGAAAGCCACCTGGTGCAAATAAAGGCACGTGACGCGGTAGCGAAAGCATGAGGCCCTTTCAATAAGTAATGAAACACATTATTTCCTGAAAGCAGCTCATATTTTCTTCATCATTCCAATATTGTTTGCCAGTAATGTGACTGCTGATGGCTCTAAGCACTATGGGACTTAACATCTGAAGTCATCAGTCCCCTAAAGTTAGAACTACTTAAACCTATCTAACCTAAAGACATCACACATATCCGTGACCGAGGTAGGGTTGGAACCTGCGACCGTAGCAGCAGCGCGGTTCCGGACTGAAGCGCCTAGAATCGCCTGTAACGGCCATGTAACTACAAAAATCTATTTTGCAGCATAATCTCCTTTCAGTGTGAAAGCCTTACGCCATGTTACTGGGACTGCCTGTGTACCCGAAAGGTACAACTGTACTGATCGATGTCGGAGTGAACTCCTAGCAGCGTCAGTGACCTCTCCATCACGCGTGTACTGCCCCCCGCGGACTGCATCGTTCATTGGCCCACACACATGGAAGTCGGAAGGTAAGATCAGGACTATACGGTGGAGGCGGAAGAATTGTCGAATGAAGTTTTGTGAGCTCCTCTGGGTTGCTCATACTTTTGTGAGGCCTTGCTTTGTCATGGAAAAGGAGAGGTTCGTCTGCATTGACGCTATCACAAAACATTCAGAGTTGATCGTTGCGCGATGAGGCAGGGCAATAAACAGAGTAACACCCAGAACATCGTCGCTATGACTTTACCGGCTGAGAGTGCGGCTTTGAACTTTTTCTTCGGAGTGTAACGCCACTCCATGGATTCCAGCTCGAAAAGTAGAACATATGTTTCGTCGCCTGTGACGATATTCGACAAGAAATTGTCATGATCAGCCTCGTAACGGGCAAGCAGTTCCGCATAGATAATCCTCCGCTGCTCTTTATAGTTTTCTTTTAGGCGGCTTGGAACCCAGTGGGCACATACGTTGAAGTTCCCCAACTGTTGGACGTGTCTGCACTACCAGCGGAGATACCCAGTTGAGCAACGAGGTGCTTTTTGTCTTCCGTCGATCGCCTCGCATGAGTGACCGCACATTCCAGTACTGCAGAAGTCAAAGCTGCGTGTGGCAGGCCGGCAGGATATGTTTGCGTGACGTTGTTGAGGTGATGGCAGAATCGTCGCCCAACGATTCACCGTGCTTTTGTTCGCTGCCAGGTTTCAGTAGACACTCTGCAGGCGTCTATGGAAAAAAAACTATGACAGCTCTCTGCTTGGACGCACCTGTGCTAAGGAAGCTATTTCAAAAACTACAACTAGCGCGGTCACCTATCGGAACTTTTCGAAACTATAGGCGTTGAAGAGGGAATATTGTACAGTGTCCAAAACAATATCGCAATGGTTTCAACCACAACCGAGCGAGTAAGGAACCTCTGCTAGGGAAGCTATTTCAAAGACTACAACTAGCGCGGTCACCTATCGGAACTTCTCGAAACTATAGGCGTTGAAGAGGGAATATTGTACAGTGTCCCAAAACAATATCGCAGTTTTTTCAACCACAACCGAGCGAGTAAGAAATGTGTAGCGTTACTCACTGAACGCCCCTAGTACGTCTGGAAGCGTACCAAGTACTTGCGGAATCCATTCCTCGTAGAATCCCAGCTTACTGCGGACCAGAGGTGGATTAACTCACTTCTGAGCAACTGTTCGTAGTACTTTGGTTCATCTGTGTATTTATTCCGCATGCATGGCTGACCGTGTTCTGCGCTTATATTTGCGAAATTCTCTCTTGTTTCACGTATGGCCTCGTGGGATTAGCCGAGCGGTCTCAGACGTTGAAGTCATGGACTGTGTAGTTGGTCCTGGCGGAGGTTAGAGTCCTCCCTCGGGCACGGGTGTGTGTGTTTGTCCTTAGCATGATTTAGGTTAATTAGTGTGTAAGCTTAGGGACTGATGACCTTAGCTGTTAAGTCCCATAAGATTTCACACACATTTGAACATATTGTTTCAGGTATGCGTATCGAGCAATCTGTATGACCCAGATAAAAATTTAGAAGAGGTTCGTGCGCGGCATCGAATGGGTACTGAACTGCATAGAGTCATCACATCTCGAGATGGCCACTATTTTGCCCACGTTACCCTAACTAGCAGTCCAAGCTGGTCCACAGTGTCGAGTCTTTGAAAGTGTCGAAATGTGTGTGAAATCTTATGGGACTTAACTGCTATGGTCATCATTCCGTAAGCTTACACACTACTTAACCTAAATTATTCTAAAGACAAACACACACACCCATGCGCGAGGGAGGACTCGAACCTCCGCTGGGCCCAGCCGCTGTCGAGTCATTGCTGGAACGCGTCCCATTCTGTGGAAGCTGTGTATGTCGAGAGGTCGGCTCCATCTTCTGCAATGCTTCTATGTCCTGCACATTACCTTAACAAGTTATTTACAAAACATGTACGAAAGGTCTGTTCATTTTTCCTCGTAGCACTCCATCAACCACAGTTGCTTGTTCTTGAAGTTGCATATAAACATCGTTGGAGGAGACTGTCAACAAACATACTCAGGCTCTCTTTCATGCCAAGCTGTGTTTCAACCATTCTGATTTCTCGAAGTTCATACGGTTCTGTGACACAGATTGTTTATGTGTTTTCCTGTATCTGATGTATGGTGTAAATTTAATTTCAGTCACAGTAATTCCCCGCAGGTGCTGCTACTTTCAACCCGCTGTCTACATTTCAACGCTCCCCTATGGTTGTACCAATGGATTAGTATTCTGGCCATCTGCTGTTCAAATAACATCTGGCAACCTTTATAAAGATCTGTAATTTCCATACGAATAGAAGGAAGACGAAGGTTAATGTCCTATCGACGTGCAGATAATTCCGATCGCGACGGATGGGAAGCGGTCAGGCGGTGCTTTTTTCGAAGGAACCATCCCGGCATTTGGCTTAAGTGCTGCCGGAAAATTGTGGAATTGTAAATCGGAACGCCCGAATGGGTGTTACATGAAGCCATACGGAATCAAAGCTTTTTAAGTAGTATGGTGGCACCACTGCCTGTGCTCTTATAATGGCCAGATTTTCCATGTTGTGACGAATATGCATTCAAAAATAGAAATAAAGAAACGAATGAATCAAATACTTGCTCTACTGTTGCTCATTATCTAAGACGACTCCCATGCTGAAACTTGATGATTAGGCTCACCTTTTTAGGTACAACTGTCCATGTTTTCCTCATTTTCAGCCAGCCAGCATATCATCAACATGAGCAAGTGGAGTGTTGATTGCTCAAAAAATTCCTGAGCTATCCTGAACTAATTTCGACTCAAAAAAATTATTCTTCATATTTTTATGACTTTCAGTAGCCTATATCCCACAATCGTCTACTCCTATTTGCTTTTCTTTCCACCACTATAAAGAGCTCAGTTTGTGTCATCAGAAACACAAATCAGTTGAAAAATAACAAAGACGTTCAAAAAGATGCCTTGTCTGCTGCAACGAGCGAATCATGAGTGGACTTTTTTTACTATGCACGTTCGAAAATGATGTGAAATCTATTACAGGTGTTGTTAGTTGTCTTTGACTGTCTCAAAATAAAAACTAATTGTTCATACTTTGACTCAAACTGGACGTGTTCTCTTCAAAAATAATTAAGGAGTCATGACCGTACGAAGATTTGCACTCCCCTCGTTGCGAATCTCGACGAAGCTGGCACAGTGGTAAGACACTGGTCACATATTCAGGAGAAGGTTAGTTCAAATCCCCGTCTGGCCATCCAGCTTTAGGCATTCTGTGATTTCCCTAAATCGCTTCTGGCGAGCGCTGGTACAATTCCTTTGATTGCATGTTAAAATATATTGATAATTGCCGGCCGCGGTGGTTGTGCGGTTCTAGCGCTGCAGTCCGGAACCGCGGGACTGCTACGGTCGCAGGTTCGAATCCTGACTCGGGCTTGGATGTGTATGATGTCCTTAGGTTAGTTAGGTTTAAGTAGTTCAAAGTTCTAGGGGACTGATGACCACAGATGTTAAGTCCCATAGTGCTCAGAGCCATTTGAACCATCTTGATAATTATAGCAGTTTATAATATTGTACTGAAAGTGTTGTTATTGACACAGTCATTTCTTTTTCTTTTCAGGTGAGTATCTTTGCGGTCGTGTTTGGCGAAACCATCATCGCGACATAAGCTGGCCACTATCTGGTGCTTGTGTGAGTACAGCTGGCAATGGGTAGGCTAGAATTATAATAGTTACGCGAAATTCTGTGAATGAACGCACCCTAGTAGAGAATCAGTGAAAATACTTCAATCTCCTCGCGATAAACTACTAAACTCCTGAAACAATTAGAAGTAAATCCTTAGCAGATGTGTCATCTAATGGTATAGTGACCAGGCTTGAAACTGTTGGGTTTGAGAAGGAAATACTTTCGTTTTTATTCTGAAATAAAATAACAATTTTAAGAAGTATCTGGAGCAGCTCGATTTGGTTTTCGCAGAAACTGACAAGACATTCTAATAATAAAAGATAAATATCTATATAAAATTACATTCTTCATTCACTGTTGGGGCATTAATTTAGTTAGCTTAGTATCTTAGTAATATATAGAGCGGTATGCTTTTGAAAACTATCCAGTATTGATGTTCCCCAGTAAATTTACTTTATAGTTTTTGGTGAGCAAACGGCCTTGTTGCAGTTGTGACGCTGTTTCTCGTCAGACCACCAACGTTAAGCGCTGGCTCGCCCTCAGATGGGTGACTGGGTCTGGACAGCGCTGTTTGCAGACGGGCTGCACTGAGCCCTTGTGCGGCCAATTGAGGAGATATTCGACAGTGCTAGCGGCTCCGTTGCCGAAAACTGACAACGGCCGGCAGAGCGATAAACTGACCACATGCCGCTCCAAAGCTGCAACCAGTGATGCCGCTTCGCCGAGGATGACATGGCGGTCGGCGGAGCCGTTGGGCGTACTGATGCCTCTTCAGATAGAGTTTTGTTTAGTTTTTCTTGAACAGTCTTTTACATTCTACGTCATAATCAGATATACATGAAATGTATTTTTAGTTGCCAATACGAAAAATCATCAGCTGTATGAGGGAATGAGGACAATGAAAATTTATTCCGGGCAGAGACTCGAACCCGCGAACCCGGATTTCCAGATTTACGCAAGCGGTCGCCTTAAGCGCTTTGGCTCTCCGCGCACGGCTCATGGCCAGACATAAAATGCTATATGTCGTCGTTCCTGCGTCACATCCTGCAGTCGGCTCTGAGCACTATGGGACTTAACATCTGTGGTCTTCAGTCCCCTAGAACCTAGAAGTACTAGAACTTAACTAACCTAAGGACATCACAAACATCCATGCCCGAGGCAGGATTCGAACCTGCGACCGTAGCGGTCACTCGGTTCCAGACTGAAGCGCCTAGAACCGCACGGCCACACATGCCGCCTCCTGCAGTCGTACACACGTTATGTAATTACCGTACGGGGATGGAAATTTCAATGAAAAGTCTCTGTCTGATGTAGGCAGATAAATAGATATTGCAGTGCGTGTATTCTTAAGAAAAACGATGCAATGTTCCTTCAGAACATCCATGCATGTCCGATGTATCGTTGCACCGTTCTTCTTAACAACACAGGACCTACTGTATCGCAATTCAGAGTAGTAACTGCAAGACATGGGGAGAGGAATAAAGAGTTTTTTATGTAAAATTCTCAGGATGTGTGTGATATGATTTGAGATGCTCGTGTTGTTAGGTTGATAAAGGATTCAGTACGGGACGAAACTGGGAAGCAACAAGTAGGTCATGGCGTTCAAGACTGTGCAGAACTTGTCAGAAAGCATCCTGTTGCTTCTACGGCGCTAGATAAGGAAGACTTCAGTTGCAGATTATTTTGGTTTTGGTCACAGTTTTCGAATAAATTTTCCACCACGCTGTTTTTATCGTTATTTGTAACAGATTTCCAAGCATTTCATGGCTTCAGGCACAAAAGCACAGTTTCTGAAGTGAACGTCAACCCCAAATATATCTTTTAGCGCTACGGCAGCCACTTCTAATGCATTAAAGCACAGCCACCTCTAATGCATTAAAGCACTGATACATTGTAGGATGCTGCGATACAGCAACAAGATAGACTCACTAGTGCCAATTGGAGAACTGTGCCTAACTTCCTTTAGGTGAAGTCGTAAATATATTTTAAATCTACTTCGAATAGACGAGTGAAAAATTAGCATGAAAATAGCCCATCGGCTCAGACGCAAAATAGGTGGACGGGGTGGCAGAGGACGATGGCATTGAAAAGAATGGAGTTTTTGTGGGTATGAAGGATATTTCGTTAGTTTGTTGGGTCTCGCTAGGATAATTAGTAAGTATGCACATTGTGATTGGGTGTCAGTTCACAACTAAGTTTCCAGAATGAGATGTTCACTCTGCAGCGGAGTGTGCGCTGATATGAAACTTCCTGGCAGATTAAAACTGTGTGCCGGACCTAGACTCGAACCCTGGACCTTTGCCTTTGCCTTTGCCTTACCATCGGAGCTACAAAAGCACAACTCACGCCCGTCCTCACAGCTTTGCTTCTGCCAGTATCTCATTTCCTACCTGCCAAACGTCACAGAAGAAAGGATATTGCGGAGGCATGGCTTAGCCACAGCCTGGGGGATGTTTCCAGAATGAGATTTTCATTCCTCAGATGAGGGTGCGCTGATAAAGCTTCTGTAAAGTTTGGAAGGTAGGAGACGATGTACTGGCAGTAGTAAAGCTGTGAGGACGAGACGTGAGTCGTACTTCGGTAGCTCAGTTGATAGAGCACTTCCCGCGAAAGGCAAAGGTCCCGAGTTCCAATCTGGGTCTGGTACACAGTTTTAATCTGCCACGAAGTTTCATATCAGCGCACACTCCGCTGCAGAGTGAAAATCTCATTCTGGAGAGGGACCTGAACGTGTATAAGTGGGAACACTTATCGTGAACAGTTGCCTGAACGCTTCGGCTGTACGACCACACCTCCGGAACAGAATTAAACTTCTATATGTCAAATAGTCGACAACCCTTACTCTCGCAACACTTTGTCACTCTCGCACAGCCGCAGAGAATTATTTTATCACCATTTTAGCCACTCGAGGCATGGGTACATCATTGGCGGTTAAAACGTATTTGTTCATACAGTGTCTGTACCTACACATTACAATGTCCTACAGGACATTGTAATGTGATGAAAATTATAGCTTGAAGGTAGTGACACTGCAGAAACACGGACATTTTAACCATCAATAATATGACTTTTCGAAGTTGGTAATATTAAAAGATCTTCTCATTTGTGGCCAGTATCGTCACCAGAAAGGTCTGATTCTTACCGTTACCTGCGCCTGTTACGTCACAAAGAGATTTTCAGTCTTTCGGTCGTCACATGTGCTTCTATGTACCCTATGTCCATATTAATTGAAGAGCGTTGATTCAAATTGATCTTAACGGTAACAGATCCACGCGACCTACGGCAACTGGCTCCTGCTGGAGGTGCCACCGCTAAGTAGAAGGTCATGTTTCCCGCACTGTGTTTTGGGGACAAGCCAAGAATAGATCAGGACGCAGAGCTTGGTGGTCGAGTCGTCAGTAACGACGCTGTTTGTTTCTACGTCTGCTATTGTTTGTTTATCTCCATATGCTGTGTTACTAAGCGCACACTGTGGAAATAGATCCCTTGATTCGAAGCCCCGGTTAATACTCGAATATTTAACGATGAGACGCCGTAACAGAATCAAAGACTGCTTGCCGTAACTCGTGGAGGCCAGTCTACTCGTGGAGAAACTTTCACATGAGACCATACTTCGTACCCTCAGTAATTTTTCCATTTATACTCCTTCGATATAACCAATTGGCTCAAGGACTCAATTTTATATTGTTCCTTTTCACACATGTGCGCTATGTTGGCCGCACAAGCCGAGAACATCTCAGATTGAGCGACGGTCAGTGTGATAGGGAAATATCCGCAGAGAGATTAGAAATCACGTATCCTTATGAACCCTCGTCTTCTAGTGAGACAGTAAAGTGACAGAATTACAATTTTGTTAAATTTGTCCACTTGATACAGGAACTAAGAGTGTCTGAAGGAATAAACAGAAATTCATACGATTGCACCTTCAGCGCTGTTTCTAATTTCCTACTATAGTGGGGAGCGGTGCGTTTCCAGAGCACGTTTTTGTCATCAGATGCCCCAGAGTTTTGATTATTAAATCATTTTGTGTATCAAGCAATGCAATGTTTCTTCTGAATGTGTCAGGGTAGGTGTCGAAACGGCATCTCTTATCGGAAAAATAAAACAGATATTGCTTAGTTCGTACAGTTTATACTATTTTGAAAAGAACTCAAGTTCTTACACATTATATTTGTGTCAGTGAATCAATGAAGTGACGTAGGTGTGTTTTAAGGAATCTTATGGTTTTAAATTCTACTATATTTCATGTTTTAATAAATTAATGTGTGTCGTCATGACTTGTATGTCCTACATACAAAACAAACATGACGACATGATGTTCAGAAGAATTCTGCTGACAACTGGCAAAATTATTGTTTTATTGAAGTACAATAAGCTTAACACCTAAATCTGCATCATCAGGTGCAACCTACATGATAAAGAGAAAAAATGGTTCAAATGGCTCTGAGCACTATGGGACTCAACTGCTGTGGTCATCAGTCCCCTAGAACTTAGAACTAATTAAACCTAACTAACCTAAGGACATCACAAACATCCATGCCCGAGGCAGGATTCGAACCTGCGACCGTAGCAGTCGCACGGTTCCTGACTGCGCGCCTAGAACCGCGAGGAAAAAGAGACATATACAGAGTCTCAACCTCGTTGATAATAAACTTAATGGAGGTGATATCTAAAATATACCCACAATGTTAAGAGCTCACAGGTGCACCCATCGCTTCTAGCGAAGATATATTATTCAGTGGATATTGTCACTTTATATTGATGAACGAAGGATCCCTTGATCTAAAATTTGCCTGCATCTAAAAGAGAAAACAAAATGACGAAATGACGCTATTTGTTTACCAGATGGGCAATAAAACGTAGTCTCTAGTAACACGATTAGTCGGACACAGTAAAAATTATTGTGTGGAATCGCATAACGTGGTGCTGTCTTACCGGTGTGATCTGTGGGTGTTTTTAGTATTCGGAAAAAGGGACCGATGACCGTAGCAGTCTGATCCCTTTAATCCCACAAACCAATCAACCAACCAACTTACCGGTGTGAGAGCAAGGCAATTCGGTGTTGCGTAGGGTGGAAGTGGGCCGGACAAGAGACTAACTAGGACTAACAAGCTGACAGAATTGAAACTATCTTGTGGACAATATGACGCAATGTGCTCATGTCTAGGAGCGCCGTGTCTCTCCCTTTCCGAGCCAGAACTATCCTTTATTCTATTGAATATTAATACTTAATAGAATAAACAATTAAAGTTAGAACAAATGCTATGGTGCTTTAGCTCTAATTGATTGTTCAACACCAACTGTGTATTTTCTTGTCAGTAAACACCGGAACAACTATGAATATATTTTTGAGGAAATCGAAATTTTTTATATTCAACTTGATTTAATATATATTTTTCCATTAACTGCGACAGTGATGAATATTTAAAATTGTTCACAAAAATTAAGTTTTGATATTAGATTGGCCCTTTTTACAAAACATTTTCTAACAATATTTTTTCTTATTGTAGTCTATTTTGATGTAACAATGAAAATCACAGTCATCTGTCGTCCAGCTGTACATTGCAACAGTGGCTATGACAAAGGCAAGGACAAACAAGGAACTTCCGTACACAGTAGTCTGATAACCGTATATCTAAAGAAACTGCAACAAATCCAGATATTAGTACCCTAAGCACATTTTACAACCTTCTACAAATGCATACGACTTGCTTACTGCGCGAACGTCACGACATCATGTAGTGCTGGAATGATTGAGAATGTTGACTGCTCCACCGTAAATCCACCTTTCCTCATGGAATTCAATCAAATTTACAAAAGGAAACCCTAATTCACTATAAGATTTCAAACTTCCCAATGCGATCTTTACTTCTCCTCTTTGTATTTGCTGTCTAACGTTCTGTCAAAATAAGTGCTTCTGTATTACCAATAAATGCGCTTTATCTTAAACGTCTCCTCTTGTACCACAGATCGCTCACTTTTCCCTATATAGGGTGTCCATCGTAAGAGTCGTCAGGCGCATTTTCTCTGGTATTTCGGTAGATGTCTGCAATTTACAGTTTGCAATGTGTAGCTGGTGTCATCACAGACAAAAACGGCTCATCACGTCTTTCATATGACACCCAGCGTCGACGAAAAGCGTCCGTTTGTTTCCTGTTACAAACAAAATGATTATTAAAGCGGAATTTTAGGTGCCCAGTTGATAGAGCTGTCCCAAATTATACTGGTGCGATATTTCTTTTAATGATATTTATTTACAGGAGCAGCGGGTCGATGTTCAAGATAGATCGCCAGCATCCAAAATGTTCTGTATTTTGCGATAGAGATCTGTGGCCAGTTGTCAGCAATGAAAGCTGCCTGGTAGATATGAATTATAAAGCTTCTCATACTTTCGCAAGCAAGTGCCCTGAATAACGCTACGGAAATAAACACATGACTTCTACATGCAACATCTGAAGACGCGCCTGAAGAGATTAGAAACTAGTTAATGGAGTAAGAATTTAAGGAAAAATGACAGGTTTGCAAGTGTCTGTATTTAAATTTAATACATGGTCACGGGGCTCTAAACCATCCGTAATGAGTAAGTCTAATAATGAAAATGTCATTCTGGAAAGTCTAATAATATTCTACTTCCATTCCGGCAAACATCTCGGTAAAGTTGATGTCACCACTTCCTCGTCCACCACCACCAATCATTCCATCAAAAGTGTTTTTTATATTTCAGTTCACAATAAGTGTTACGTAAATGGGCGTGATTTTAGCTTACGAAATAAAAAAAATATGTAACTATCTTCTTAATTACAAAACTAATTTAAAAAGTTATAAAATGCTTGTAATGGTAATTCGTTGAATATAATGAAATAACAAACTGAAATCATCCTCATTACCATTCTTATTGTACTTAGTTCGCACTAAATATTGTTCTAAAAGGAATGGGGTAGATGAATCACTAGAAACATGCATTTTATTTATTTATTTATTTTTTATTTATTTATTTATTTATTTTTGTTGCATAAATGGCCTTTCACGAAGTTACATCACACACTGAAAGTAGTTAACTTTTGGGAGGTCAGTGATAATCTGTTATTAATATCTTTATTTTGACAACATATTAATGGTGATACATGCAATACTTGCGCTATTTGCACTCATCATAAGCTGCTATACTACTGCTATTTTGAGACAGATCTGCAAGGCGAAAATTTAAGTTAAGACAAAACCAACAGAGTTAATAGGCACAAACTGTGTTTCACGTCCTTAGTCTGGAAATGTAGGTGTATTTATACAGAATGAATGCCGAATTATATTCACGTTAATTTGTCATCCGTTTGTATTACCTGTGAAACAACTGATACCAATTTTTTTTTTGTAATGGCTACCATTAAATCTGTGCAACAGAAGCAGAAGTATCTGTTATTTATTGTATATCATTGTTGCACCCGATCAACCTAAACAGAAGGTATTTGTTATTTGCGTATGAAGCATAATTATTTCGTATTTTTATACGTTTAGATAAATAATTTAAAATTGTGTTTTCTTACTTCAACAATTACGTTTCCAGCTTAAGATTAATTCGGTGATAGTCTTAACACAACTTCCGGCTATTCTGGATGCTAATTAATATTCAAGTTTATATGAGTAAATAAACTTAAAAATCAGGTGAATGTGAACGTAGAAGAGCTTTTATTATTGTTTCACAGAATACGCTAATATAGTGTGATTTCTTGTGGCTGTGGGTTGTAATTATTATATCAATTTTTCTATTTCTTTTAAATGTCTCGTAATATGGATTACAGCTATTTTCGTAGATTAGTATATCCTTTAGATAAAAGTTAGTCATAAAATAGTGGTTTCATTTGTAGTGTAGTGTGTTTAATATTATGATGCTGCAGTTTAAAGTGATAATTGATTTTGTGTTAAGAAATATGTGAGATAAAATGAGATATCACGCATTAAAGTCTAACACTACGAGTATTACAAGAAACGTAAGTTAGTCACGTGGAGGTAATGATCAGTTATATGTGTAGAGTATTATGCTGGTAGACATCTTACAGTTTGTGTCACTGCGTACTCGAGATAGACTTCACAGTACGTTGACTACACTAAATAGAAAAACTACACTAAACAGAAAACCTAAACTGAAGATCATACAGGGAATAAAAGCACTGAGAAATGGCACTTATGCTATTTAGGGCAGTCGATAAATGGCTGCAGAATTTAACAGGTATTTCGTGCTGTTAGAGCGCCCATCAATAATCATGTCTCGCGTGTCATGCGCTTCCAGTTTAATTGCGGAAGTTTTGATTGCGTCCTCTGCCGGCAGAAAATTTGATTCATGACCAATTAGCGCTTCTGTCGATCCAGACACTCGTGTATTGAGCAACCCGAAGCTCTCTACCGCTATTCCCAGGACTACTGGCGCTTCAAATTACCTCCGCTTTATTGGCATTCGCACAGTTCCAATTAAGGAGCGGCACTCCTTAAACACTAGGGAGAGCGTGTGCAGAACAAAACGTTCAGCGTCCACCGTTCCCCCTGAAACTGAATGAATCCCTCACTCTGCAGCTAAATGTCAGCAGCGTTAAAATTCTCAGTCAGATTAAAATTGAGTGACAGAACATAGAAATAGCGTCCTATCCGTCCAAAGGAAATTCTCCTAGCTAAATAACTGATATCCGACACACATTTTAATCCCTCATTCTATCTTTCCCTGCTGTTGTCCAGAAGTAAGGTTACTTTTCCCAGTGCAATTCTGACTGTCGGTTACGTGGATGAAGAGAATTTCCAAAAATCCATTGACAGAGGCAACAATCGTTTACTCAACGGGCTATCCCTGTACCTCATAACTGAAGACATCATCTCCACAAATCATCGTGATCGCTTCCAGTGTACAGAAACAAAAACACCTTGTTGTAACCTGTTTTATTTTATTGTATCTCTGGTTTCGACTCATTTTAGTTCATTTTCATATCCATTAATTACGAATCACCGTGAAGTGGAGGTCGTCAGTTGGCAGCAAAGATTCATTAAAAATATTTTCTGTCTTATTGTGCAAATTTTATCGACAACTAAACAGCGGAGTATCTTCGCCGTTAACGACCGAAATATACCGTAACCAGTCGCTAAGTTTACCATTTACTTATTTGATCAGTAAATGTACTGAACCTGATTTCTCTTGGCTCATTTTTTTGTAGTGGTACGCGCTTTTAGTACAGATGCATTTTGTAATTTATGATCCCCAAAAATATATTTGTGTGTCCAGTCTTCGTTTGCTCATATAATAAAGAGCGAATCAACTGGAGGAAATTTCTAAATTAAGAACTTTGGATGATCTTAGGCTAAATAATATAAGAAATCAATATTTAGCCCTAACTGCCCAGTAATAGCTATACAGTAGCCAACATTGAACGCAACCTGCAAAATCTGCAACGCCCTTACAAGGCCAGAAAGCAGTACTCCTTAGAGTAAATGGATATCCTCATTCACAACAGTAAAGAACCGTATATTGAATCAAAAGACTCGAACGTCATGCTGCTTATTACTGAAAATTTCAAACATTTTGAGTATGCATTTAAATAAGACCATCTTGCTTGTAATACATACTTATTATAAAATTGTGTGTGTGTGTGTGTGTGTGTGTGTGTGTGTGTGTGTGTGTGTGTGTGTATGCTCCACGTCTCCTCCTATACCACTAGACAGATTTCTACCAGACTTCGTACATACATCCGTTACTGTCAGGCTGTGGGGATAAGAACCAACTATCTGCCAGAGTTCAGGAGACAAGGCATCAAAAACACTGCGATACATAAAAAAATGCCGCAACATGCATGAAGTTTTAATACTATTATTCTTTATAATTAAGACCGTTCTACACTCGAGAACTTACAGAAATCCCTGCCACCTGGCAGCACTTTTCACAGTTATCAACTGCGAAGCGCAAAATGCTGTAGACGAAAACGGAAGCCGTTTACAGAACAACGAAGTGGCGCTGCCTTTGCGACATTTACAAATTTTCATTGTAGACAATCGAAGCAGCTGCGCCCACCTTACAGAAACACTTCGAGATCATGTTTACTAATTGGGATATTGTAATAATGCCCTTTTAGGGCTGTTTCACAGTATGAAAGTCGTTTTCATGAATAAATGGAAATTAATATCTTTCGACACTTCATCACCAACGCAGTTCATTTATTGTTTTCCTTTATTGGTTTAAATGGCTCTGAGCACTATGGAACTTAACATCTGAGGTCATCAGTCGCCTAGAACTTAGAACTACTTAAACCTAACTAACCTAAGGACATCACACACATCCATGCCCGAGGCAGGATTCGAACCTGCGACCGTAGCAGTCACGTGGTTCCAGACTGAAGCGCCTAGAACCGCACGGCCACAAAACCGGCTTTTCCTTTATTATTATAAAGAAAACTGCGAAAACGAATACTCGGTCAATAGCGGGTTTGTTTTCTAATACCAGATAATTACTGGTCTATTCTTATGACTAAATGATCACATACCACAATATTTAGCAATTTAGCAAATTTTCAACAATCCCTATGTAAATATGTATTGTTAAGCATTGAATTTAAACACTTTAATGATGAACAAATCAGTGGCAATAATACCATAGATGACGACTGAATCCTTGCCTTTTTGATATTCAAAAAATTATTCAAATACGATTGTAGGCGATCAAAATTTCCATTAACAAAGAAATAAAGTGCCTTGTCAAATGGAAGATAATGGGAAACAAGACTGCATAATCAAAAATTATAACAGGATGCAAAAGAAAGTGTGGTAGCAGTGGGGCTTCCAGCATACAACTAACTTGTTAGAATCATAAAGACTGAGTAATAAAAACACAGGAAGTGCTGAAACATTTTTTGTTAAAGAGAAGCAAATAAAGAAGCAAAAGCTATGAATTCTGTCGACTTCTTCCCAGCGATGACGGGATGAAAGAAGAGGATCAACATCCAAAAGATTATTGAGGCACTATTATTTTCGATGAAATTTTCTAGTATATGTAGAAGTTAAGATTTTTCAAAGCTTACTCAGATTTCCGGACTATTTTCCGGATTATTTTTAATGTTTCTTTTCTTTGCTGTCAGAATTTTACTTTTTCTGAAACTCCCATGTTTTCCATTTCTGAGCTCCTTGTTCTTCTGCTTCTTCACCGTCCTAATTCCACAATATCTTCTTTTTTTAGTTTTGGCCGATACTAATATTTTCTCTGCCATCTGAGTAATTTGTGTATGAAAATGAACATTTTTAGTTATCTCATTTCTACTATAAATTTCTCTGTACTTTTTTTTGCGGTATAGTATTTTGACTATCATCATGTTGGAGATGTGGTTCATCCATGTAACTAAATAAATGAGCGTGTGTTTTTAATCAGCCGGCTGCTGTGGCCGCGTGGTTCTAGGCCCTTCAGTCCGGAACCACGATACTGCAACGGTCGCAGGTTCGAATCCTGCCTCGGGCATTGATGTGTGTGATGTCCTTAGGTTAGTTAGGTTTAAGTAGTTCTAAGTCTATGGGACTGATGACCTCAGGTATCAAGTCCCATAGTGCTTAGAGCCATTTGAACCATTTGTTTTTAAGCCATACGAGTTTGTAATTTTGCTATGAAGCATCGTCAGGGGTGATTTGCTTGCAAACGCCAAATATCCGATATACTGGTGCACAGGGCTATGAAGGACGATTGTAGAGCGATGTGCAGTTGATAATATGATCCCATAGTATCGTCGTCGAGGATACTTCGAAATGGAAACGAACGCGTACGACATAAAACGTAGTTATAATGGTCTATAAAAATAATAAAATTATAAAACTGGAGTTCCTATCTCCAAAACTACTGGACAACTTTTCATGCGCTTCTCAAAGGTAATTTCATCAAAATCGGAACACGGAAAAATATCGTTATTTAAAGTACTACCTAAAATCGTTTGCTCAGCTTAGTATCTAGGATGTTTTATCACCACAGCGTAGTATATCAAAGAGGGGCGAGCGAAGACATCTCTGCATGAAGTAGAGATGACTGTTGGGAACCGGTGGAGCGTCAACGACGCCTGTAAAAAAATTATCAGAGTTCAGTTATCTAATCACAATGCTTACAAACTATCGACCTCCGCAGCAGCCTCGGCTGTTGCTCATTCAGCTGCGTGCTGGGTTCTAGCTGACATTCGTCTAGTCAGATCAGCGTCTGCACGCCGCACGAGCAGGAGGTGATGGATGCCGGCGAACCTGGCGGCGCGGTGGTTACGGGAGAATGCAGCGGCGGTTGCCCAGCGCGAAGTGGGTCTCGCACCGCCTGCGGAGTGAACTCGGTCACACTCCGAATTCTTCTATGACCCTTGATGACCCACCGCGATGTACCTGGTGTCGGTAGTCGTATGCTCGATTGATCTCTTAGCTACCCCTGGTAGGTTTCAGCACCCGAAGGCGCCTGCGTGTCGAGTAGGAGGCTATGTAGCTGGAAACTGCACTGAAGCGGAGTACTGCCACCACTTTGCGATGTGGCACTGTCGGAATACAGTTTGTTTCTCTATCAGTATATTGTAGGTGGCGAGCAGCATGAAGTTCGTCGGAGAAGGCTGTCATCTTGAGTACGTCTTCGGCTAGTTGATAGACTATGCTGACCATCTAGGACATGCTCACTACAGTATTGTAATCATCCACATGAGGCTTGTTACTGTGAATGCCATCGACCTCAATTATCAACTTACGATGAGAGCTCGAGATCAAGAGTATTTAAAGGGAGACACCGTGAGGCTATGACGCAAAGCTCTGTTCGCAACGACCGAGCATGTCCTCCTTATTCTGATACATTTACTTAACAGGCTGTTAACTTCTGTGTAGGTCGCTTGCTATGTGTTCTTATGAAAGAGGCAGATACTCTTACAACTTGACTTAGAAGCTAACGAATACGCTTGTATCATTTCCTTCGGTTTTTGCCCTCTTTTCTGCTGTATGCTTATTCGTTACTCGGCAGACAACGTCGGCGATGTGAGCCACGTGGAGTGGCCGCGCGGTTTGAGGTGCCATGTCACGGATTGCGCTGCCCCTCCCGCTGGAGGATCGAGTCCTCCCTCGGGCATGGGTGTGTGTTTTGTTCTTAGCAACTTACTTTAAGTAGTGTGTAAGTCTAGGGACCGATGACCTCAGTAGTTTTGTCCCTTAGGAATTCACATACATTACATTCGTCGATCTCACCCACTTGCGTCATACTGGCTTCCTTTCTGCTTCCACATCTGTGACTCGCATGACGTGAACTTGCCTATCTCAGTATCGGTGAATTTTAATATTTTTTTTAAATTTCTATCCCTTCTATTTTAGCGCTGTTAGGTGTTTTCACTCGGTGACAGATGTGTTTTCGCAAGTGATAGAATTAAGCGCTGCTATCTTATCTTTACGGATGGCAGCAAACAGCGAATTTCATTTGCTACAGTATATGGATGTAGTGATTTCCCTTTGTGCGTTAAAAACATAACGATACTACTTTGATTCTTTGAATAGATTTTATTCACATTGTTTGCTAGGAATATTTCTAGGTCTGTTTGTAATTTTTGTGCCTTTTCATTATATTTTGAGTTCGCTTTGTGTAGGAATAAGACTGCCCAGAACGGCTAAAAAACTGAGGACTATGCAATCTGAAGAATCTAGTGAAGAGACGAGACTTCTGCGGCTTGAGAGCATCAAGCTTTCATGCACTATTTAAAACATCGTAGTGGAAGTGAGGTGCAACGTAACTGATTGAGAGCGGTTTGCATTATCCCGCTTCTCACAATCCTTCACTCACACGGGCTTAAAGGTACCTATCTCCTACAAAACATCATCGAAGCGGAAATTTCAATGGGGCGTGGTGCAAGAGAGCGAGTTTTTATATCGCGAATTCTGCTTATTCCTAACAATTTATAACTTCGCTTTAAACATGTACAGTTCCCGGTGACTTAATGTGGTGCCACGGTCATACTCGTAAAAAAACAAAAAAAAAGACGCAAGGCGAGAGGCGGCGTGTTGCGGTCTTGGACCATAGTGGCCTTTTCCCGTGTTAGTGAGACAAATAAGCTCTTCCTTGATGTCCCATATTAAAGTGCTTCAAACGTATTATGCAAAGAAGCTTTATAAGTCAAAAATAAATTTCGCATGTACGAAACCTTAGCCACAGCTATAAATAAATACCGGGACAACATTGGGTTTCTCTTCAATTAATAATAATAATCATTATGTTTATAAAAGAAACTTCTAACTGATGTTGTCGTTGGACGCCTATGCGCTTAGAAATAAATTTTGTTGTTTATTAACAGTCGAATCTTTTGCAAACTTGTCCTGTGCTGTTCGCTAGCTTCCCAGGTAGGAAGGTGAATAAGGTCCAGATCGAGTCGAGTTCTTAGCATTCCGTGAGCTAACAGTGCCTCCCGACCGATACTAAGCGGCGACCACATCAAGGATCGGTGGAAGGATTCAGGTTTCCTAAATGTGAAATTCACAGGTTAGGAGCTGCTCGGTGCCAACTGTCCTTTACCACCAAACACTTTGGGCTTGATTTAGCGTTCACCAAGCAGCGCAGTGATGGAAAGCGTGTTGATTGCGCTTAGAATAGGCGCCAAACGATGTGTGTCCGAGTGGCAGACAAAACTAGATCTATTCAGGAAGGTGCACGAGAGCTGAAGCATACTCAAGCACGGAATTCATAAACATACAGTGCTGTTAAATGATTATATTGTGACTACTAGATTTATACATTGAAGAACTAAAAAACAGTAAGTCTCTAAGGACTATGGGATTTAACATCTGAGGTCATCAGTCGCGTAGAACTTAGAACTACTTAAACATAACTAACCGAAGGACATCACACACATCCATGCTCGATGCAGGATTCGAATCTGCGACTGTAGTAGCAGCGCGGTTTCGGACTGATGCGTCTAGAACCGCTCGGCCACAACGGCCGGCCATTGAAGATATAGGTGTGGTGCAGTACAAAATCTTTGCTTACCGGTGGCGTTCGTCTGCTCACTGGTAAGCTTATGTACGATATTTCTGTTGTGCCTGACTGAAGTTAAAGATCCACGAAGCCATGTTCTACGCTCGTCGGTAGCACACTGCATCTTGAAATCGTCCACCGCTGCGCTAGGGGTCACAGCACCAAGTTACGATACCTGAAGATGGGCTTATAAGAGTCCGAAACCGGCCATGTGTTAATTAAAATACCTTACACCTGTAGCGATATTTTCAACTTCTGGTATAATGCTCAGTTACGGATGTTCCTCCGACAGAATTGGTTCCGTGGTTAAGACCACTAGCCGAAATAACTTTAACTAAAGCTCAGAGTGGAGTTAGATTAGAAGAAGCACTTAATAATATAGTCACTTTGAATATATTGAAAATAAAAGACAATTTAATAGTGAGACATACGGAGCCTTTATCAACTATGTCAAGGCGTTTGTCAAACTGAACACTACAAAACTGTCACTTTTACGAGAAAATGATATCCTGCACACTTGAAATGTACCATATAAAGCTTACACAATGAAACTAAGTTTGCAATAAAAACGGGGAACAAAAGTAAGAATGATCTTATAACTAGCTTACGAGTTACAGATAGTTGGTCTTTCCCAAATTGTATTCAACTTATGTATAAATAACACGATGTAAAAATGGAATGAGGAGATAAAAATAGTAAAGGAATAAAACTAAATAAGGACTGTAACACATAAAAAAATTAATGTTTGCTGACGACCAGACTATAACAGCCGCTTCAGGAGAATTTGGAAGTATTATTTCTAACTTAAAATAATTTGGTCAACATTATAATTTCTAAACATCTACGAAAAGGCAAAATGTAATGGCATTCCGAGAAAACAACAGGTGCGATCAAAAGTAATGACACAAGATAAACTAACTGAGCAAGTAAGTCAATTTAGCTACCTGTAGTGTGGTATTTCATTTGACTGTCTGTATGAAACAATAAACATTAAACAAAAAGACTAGTAAAGAAATGCAACTGATCTTGAATAAAACACTGGATATTTCATTGCTGTTCACAAATATGCGGCTTGGATAGCAAACAAGGAAGATACACCTCGAATACTAACAACAGAAATGTAAACTAGAAGGTAGATAAGGAAACGAAGGTATTATAAATAAACTTATAGTGTTTACAGTAACAGAAAAATTGCCACACATAAGAAAAATGGAAGGAATATGTTAACAGAATGTAAACAGGCATATACACTAAAAGAGCTTTGCAAATATGTGCCCAAAAGAAGAAGGGATGTAAGCCAGTCCAGGAAACGATGGAGTTAAGCACCTGAGGATGGGATAGGATCCTATAACCCAAACTATGGATGTACTTGATGATGACGATGATAAAACATTTTTTGAAGGTGTTGGTCTGCTTCGTAGTCTTGTGCGAAAATGAAACATGAATGTTAAGTAGTTCAGAGAGAACGATAATAGTTGCTTTTGAAATTAGGTGTTTCAGAAGAGTGCTGAATATTAGAAGGGCAGGAAGAGTAACTAATGAAGAGGTTCTGAATCGAAATGAGGGGACAATTTTGTGGCACCATCTGACCAAAAGAAGAGATCGACTGATAGGACACTTTTTCACGCACAAGGAATAATCAGTCTGGTAGTGGACGGATATATGAATGTAAAATTTCTAGAGGCAGATTAAGGCTTGACTGCAGTAACGAGTCTCTGTTGGTTGGAGGCTGCATTAATTCTACATAGACGAAAAAGCTTTCTCACTATGGGCTTGTGTCGAGGACTGCATCAAACAAATCTTCGAACTGAAGACCACAATACACAAAAGTCTTAGATTATTATAGTGTTCGATGACTGTAATCGTCATGTTAGCCAAGATCATTTTTCACATGCGAATCAGTTCAGAGTCACCAGCGCAAGTACGTGTTCTCTGAATTCAGTTCTGTCCTCTGCGCCAGTAAAACTCCTCGTAGACCGACCTCCGCCTTTACTGAGTTGTTAATCTGGCTCCTCGGAGAACGCCATCTGCCCCAGTGGCATTGTGCTGACAGATTACATTGGGCGGCAAGGAATTCTAGTCGTCACTTCCTCGAAAACTTTCCGCTCTCTCTACGAGATCATCATGGGTCAACATTCGCATTACCTTTTCTTCAATTAGTCATGTTCCAACTGATCCCCCACTTAACCCACAATATTGCTTAATAAATGCCTCTGAGCACTATGCAACTTAACATATGAGGTCATCAGTCGCCTAGAACTTAGAACTAATTAAACCTAAGTAACCTAAGGACATCACACACATCCATGCCCGAGGCAGGATTCGAACCTGCGACCTTAGCGGTCGCTCGGTTCCAGACTGTAGCGCCTAGAACCGCACGGGCACTCCGACCAGCAATATTGCTTAATAAAATGCCAATAACTTCTTCTTAAGTACGGGCATTTAATAAATGACAAAAACATTACAGCGACAGACTGAAAACTATTTAATGTCAGTCACCGCCCCTGTGAACTTAGTTATTCGTTTAATGTTGTCTTAATCTGAGCTGTTGCGATGCTGGTTGCTGATACGAAATGCAGTGCATAGAAATGGCGACAGACCAGGAGAAGGCGCAATGTCTCCTCTGGTATGCAGCATCCAAATCTGTGACAATGGCCCTTCGGAATTATCGGGACCACCGGAAAGGAAGAAGCATAGTAAGGTGGTTCAAGAACTTAGAAAGGGCAGCAAGTGCCGAAGGCCTTCCGCGAAGTGGATTTCCCCCCTACGTATCAAACACATGTTGACAGAGTGCACGCTGCATTTCAACACAGCCCCCAGAAGTCAATTCGAAGTGCATCACGTGAAATGTAGGGAGCAAGATCAATCGTCCTTGGAGTGTTACACAAGCTGTTACGCCGTCTTTTGTAAAAAGTGGAAAGGGTTCAAGCACCGCGGACAAACGGTCCTCCTTTGCAGTATTCATTCATAACAACCATTCTGATTTCCACAGATGAGAACACACCTTCACTGAGGAGTCAAGCAGTATATTGCTCCCTCCTACGGATATCTCGCGAAGAGACCATGAGGATAAAATGAGAGAGATTAGAGCCCACACAGGGGCATACCGACAATCTTTTTTTCCACGAACAATACGAGACTGGAATAGAAGGGAAAATCGATAGAGGTACACAAGGTACCCTCCGCCACACACCGTCAGGTGGCTTGCGGAGTATGGATGTAGATATAGATGTAGATGTAGATGCAGATTAGTTATAGGAAGAAAACCGTATCAGAAAATGAGGATTTGGTTAATAGTGAACATACACTACTGACCATTAAAATTACTACACCACGAAGATGGCGTGCTACAGACGCGAAATTTAACCGACAGGAAGAAGATTGTCTGATATGCAAATGTTTAGCTTTTCAGAGCATTCATACAAGATTGGCGCCGCTGGTGACACCTACAACGTGCTGACATGAGGAAAGTTTCCAACCAATTTCTCATACACAATCAGCAGTTGACCGGCTTTTCCTGGTGAAACCTTGCTGTGATGCCTCGTGTGACGAGTAGAAATGCGTACCATCACGTTTCTGACTTTGATAAAGGTCGGATTGTAGCTTATCGCCATTTCGGTTTATCGTACAGTGACACTGGTGCTCGCATTGGGCGAGATCCAAATACTTTAGCAGAATATTGAATCGGTGGGTTCAGGAGGGAAATGTGGAACGCCGTGCTGGATCCCAACGGCCTCGTACCACTAGCATTCGAGATGACAGGCATCTTATCCGCATGGCTGTAACGGATCGTGCAGTCACGTCTCGCTCCCTGAGTCAACAGATATGGACGTTTGCAAAACAACAACCATCTGCGCGAACAGTTCGACGACGTTCGCAACAACATGGATTATCAGCTCGGAGAACATGTCTGCGCTTACCCTTGACGCTGCATCACAGACAGGAGCGTCTGCGATGGTGTACTCAACGACCAACCTGGATGCACGAATGGCAAAACGTCATTTTTTTGGATGAATCCAGGCTCTGTTTACAGCATCATGGTGGTCACATCCGTGTTTGGCGTGATCGCGGTGAACGCACATTGGAAGCGTGTATTCGTCATCGCCATACTGGCGTATCACCCGGCGTGATGGTATGGGGTGCCATTGGTTACACGTCTCGGTCACCTGCTGTTCGCATTGACGTCACTTTGAACAGTGGACGTTACATTTCAGATGTGTTACAACCCGTGGCTCTACCCTTCATTCGATATCTGAGAAACCCTACATTTCAGCAGGATAATATACGACCGCATGTTACAGGTCCTGTCGGGCCTTTCTGAATACAGAAAATGTTCGACTGCTGCCCTGGCCAGCATATACTCCAGATCTCTCACCAATTGAAAACGTCTGGTCAATGGTGGCCAACCACCTGGCTCGTCACATTACAGCAGTCACTACTCTTGATGAACTGTGGTATCGTATTTAAGCTGCATGGGCAGCTGTACCTGTACACACCCTCCAAGCTCTGTTTGACTCAATGCCCAGGCGTACCAAGGCCGTTATTACGGCCAGAGGTGGTTGTTCTCGGTACTGATTTCTCAGAGTCTGTGCATCCAAATTGCGTAAAAATGTAATCACATGTCAGTTTTATAATGATATATTTGTCCAATTAATACCCCGTTGATCATCTGCATTTCTTCTTGCTGTAGCAATTTTAATGGCCAGCAGTGTAAATTTGGGTGTGTTTCTAGAAGGTGTTAGTCTGTAGTGTTGTTTTTTATTGTAGCCTTGTACCGAAGGACAACACCGAAGACAAGCAGTTCGGACAAGATCAGAACAGAACTGCTTGAAATGTGGTGCTACAAAAGAGTCTTGACGATTACATCGGTATGACGAGTAACTCATGAAGACGTATTGGAGGAAACTGGCGAAAAAGGAAATAAATGGCACAAGAAGACTAAAATAAGGGACCCGTTGGTTAGTCTCAAGGGATGAACGAGTTCTCAGTTTGGCAGCGGATGGAAGTGTGTGTATATGAGGGAGTGGGCGGGGGTAGAGTAAGTTAAGCAGGTATTCGGAGATGAAGTAGTCTGCACAGGATAGACTAGCGTGGAGAGCTGCATCAAACTAGTCTTCAGACTGAAGATCACACCAACAGTGTGCTGAAAGTGTGTCGTGGTTATCCAGAAATACGCTGTATGTCCTATAACATTGTTTAGTTGTTGATAGTGCCTAACATGACACGAAAGTTTCCAGTGTCTACATGTACAGACTCTTCAAATTTACCAGCAATACAATCATTTCCGTAACCTTCACAACTTTTATACATGGGTATTATCCAATTAACCTTTTTCTTCTTCTTCTTCTTCTTCTACTACTACTACTACTACTACTACTACTACTACTTCCCAATTTCGTGAAATAGGGTTGCTGCCTGTTCCGCTTTTGCTGAAGCCGTCTGTATCTCAATAGACCTATATCTTCCTTTTTTGTCGATTTATAAATAACTGCCCGTTTAACCAAGCTCTCTTTTCCAATATTCTTGTAATAACTTTTTTCTATTTTATTGAACCTCGCTCTTTTTGTTTTCCATTCGTATGTTGTTGTTTATATGATCTCTAGCACTTGGGCATTTAATTTCCTTGAAAATTTCATTTCAGATGACTGTATTCTTATTCTGTCATATTTAAACAATTTCTGCATTTCACTTCCTTATGTATTAATAATTAGTTTACTAGGTAATACTTCACACTTTTAGCTTCGTATAGTTACGTGTGCTGTCACCCAAGGTAGCGTGTATTGTGCCTCATATGATATCAAGTGTATTTAATTTACTTGTGACCTTTCCTATGAACAGCTAATATCACAGCCCAGTAACTGACTAATACTTCTACTGCTGCTGCGAAAGGAAATTTAAGAAGACTGCACGAGTTAAGAATATTGGGGTATGAGGATGATTTGGTTGGTAATTTTGAGGTGCAACGGTAACAATTGCGTGCACAGGCAATGAATGTCTTTATCGTTGCATGAGTAAGTATACCGTTAATTGTCTTCTGAAACTGGAGATGTTATTGAGTTCTCTCAGATAATGGCGTTAGACTACTCTGGTGTCGGCGTCTTGAAACAGAAAAGGACTTCCAGACAGTGGCTGAACGATGGAGTGCGACAGAAAGTATTTTTCTCTGATGGAAACGGGTGTTCGTGCCTTTTTATTAACACAAGAGCGTTCAGGTTGCGAAGAGAAATGTGAGACAATGTAGGCAGATAATACAGCGAATATGGAAATCTCTACACTTGTCTGCATGCAGCCAGGATAGCTGCACATATGAAGGTGAAATATGATGAACGAGTCGAACATCGTAGATTTATGCTTTTTGGCAATCTGCTGTTATGTGCTCAGACCAGTTTCAGTATTCATCGGCAAATAATACCAAATTGTTTCCTAAAGGAGAGAAGTTGATATTTGTCCCATTTAGAATGAAAGACAATAGGGATATCCGACATTTCGGGCTAATGACCCTAGAGTAACCAACCAGTTTCACTTGAGTCTTGGATGGGTTGAGCTTTAACCCCATGTTTTGTGCCCATTTTGATAGTGCACGTAGGTCAGTACTGACTTTCTCGATACCTGTCTTTAGTTGTACTGGTTTTGCAGTCAGGTACAACAAGAGGCCACCAGCATACGCTCGGTATTTGGATCAAACTGCTGACACAACCATTGACATACAATGAAAAGAGTATACGGCCTAATACCAAACCGTCAAGGACGCGTAGTACTACATGCCTACGCTGTAGCATTATGGTGCCGGCCGTGACACATTGAAGGCGAGATGCCACGTGTTAGCGAAACCGTTGCACTGCACTTGGAAAGAAATTTAGGCTTCTAGGTTTGGTAAAATAAAACGATGTCGTAGTCGACAGTGTCAAACGCTTTGCTGAAGTCGAAGAAGCAGATGGTAGTCGCCTCTTGCGCATCAAAAGCAAGCTTTAGATCATCTGTTACTTTATTAAGACAAAAGTTGTGTTTCGATATTTTCAGAAGCCTGATTTTTATTAGTCTAATGGGTTGCATAAAGTTAGGTAGTTTGTTAGCTGGTAGTGCGTAGTATTTTCCAGGGCCTTGGACAGTGCAGGAAGAATGCAAATAATTCGGAAGTCAAAGGGTGATGTGGCAACGTCCTTTTTAGATTGTGACTAACTGGCCGATCCTTCCAGGCCCCAGGGAAAATACCGTATTTGTTACAGTGGGCATTATGAGTCAATAATTAAGTCCAGCACTTGAGCTTCGATGCCATCGTGTCCATTAGACGCTTATCTGATAAGCATAATGGCTTTTTTGATGGCATTGCAGGTAACCTGCTTAGGTAGAACTACAGTCGTTTACCCCATGAAGTGTCAGTTAGACCGTCAGCGAGAGCGCATCGCTAGTTCCTGCTACTACTACTAAGGCGAGTACACCGTTCGCTTTCACGTATTTTAACGAACTTTAAAAAGGACCGACTAATTTTCAGTTATTTATGTATTTACTAGTTTATTTTCGTAATTTCTTACGTGTTCGAGAACTTACTAGGCACAAACTTTTATTTCAATAACAATGTAGTGTACAGTACTGCCGTTGCTATCGACCGTTGTATCGATTCTCGTAACGTGCAGGCTTTTGTTTGTTTGGTTAGAACAGCTCAGTGTCAGACCGTCAGTGGGAACGCACCGTTAGATCCTGCTTCTACTAAGGCGAGTACACCGTTCGCTTCTTACATATTTTTACGAGCTTCAAACAGGAGGAGTGCAGTAATGGATAAGAACTGTGATTGTTGTGTACAGATGCGAGCTGAGCTGGCGACCCTTCGCTCACAGCTTCAGGCTGCGTTGGCTTCCGTCACGCAGCTTGAGGCTGCTGCCAAGGGACGTCACTGTGGGGGATCGGACGAGGGGATGCGAGGAACGTCGAGCACGTCCCACGTGTCCACCTATCGGTCCACTGCTGTGACCACCTCGGGTACTGCCTGCACTGAGGTTGACCCCTCAGCCGCGGTCTGGTGGGAGATCATTCCAAAGTCTGGCAGACAGCGAAAACCTTTCTGAGGGGCCGATCGTAGGGCCTCCCCGGTTCGTTTGACGAACAGGTTTCGGGCGTTATCTCTGGCTGACGATGTCTCTGAGCCGAACTCAGTCGTCTACCCGGTCCAGAGGAAGCTTCTCGGCCCGCAAGGTCTGGGCATTCACAGAGGGTGGGTTTGCTGGTAGTTGGGAGCTCCAACGTTAGCCGCGTAATGGGGCACGTTACGAACGTGGCTGCCAAGGAGGGGAAGGAAGCCAGTGTGCACTCTGCGTGCATTCCGGGGGAAGTCATTCCGGATGTGGAAAGCTTGCTTCCGGATGCCATGAAGAGTACAGGGTGCATCC
Organism: Schistocerca gregaria; assembly: GCF_023897955.1. Lineage (NCBI taxonomy): Eukaryota > Metazoa > Arthropoda > Insecta > Orthoptera > Acrididae > Schistocerca > Schistocerca gregaria. The sequence continues at coordinate 347,528,500 of NC_064922.1, read as the reverse complement.
GACTGCAGGTGGTGGCTCATGCCGTTACCAATGACGTGTGTCACTTTGGATCAGAGCAGATTCTTTCTGGTTCCGGGCGGCTAACGGACATGGTAAAGACTGCCAGTCTTGATTCTGAGATTAAGGCGGAGCTCACCATCTGCAGCATCGTCGATGGACCCGACTGTGGTCCTTTGTGGCAAAGCTGAGCGGAGGGTCTGAATCAGAGGCTCAGGCGGTTCTGTGTCCATGTAGACTGCAGATTCCTTGACTTGCGCCATCGGGTAGTTGTTTTCCGGGTTCCGCTTAATAGGTCAGGAGTCCACACAGGAGGCGGCTACACGGATAGCGGGGGGACTGTGTGGAAGGGACTGGGCGGTTTTTCAGGTTAGAGGGTCTCAGCGAACCACAGAAAGGGCGTCCGTCAGATAATTGGCAGGTAAAACACAGAAAGGTAGTTGTAGAAACGGTTGGTATTGTGGTGTAAATTGTCTTAGCTATGTTGGGAAAGAACCAGGCCTCCAAGCCCTAACAGAAAGCACTGAATCTCAAATAGTTGTAGGTACAGAGAGCTGGCTAAAGCCGGAAATAAGTTCAGACAAAATTTTTTCAAAGATCTAACAGTGTTCAGAAAGGATAGATTAAATACAGTTGGTGGTGGAGTATTTATTGCTGTCAGAGGTAGTTTGCCTAGTAGCGAAATTGAAGTAGGTAGTTCATATGAAATGGTATGGATAGAGGCTACACCTGACAATCGGACTAAACTATTAATTGGATCGTTTTACTGACCCCCCTGACGCAGAAGACATGGTGGCTGAACAGTTCAAAGACAAATTTACTATTAAAAACAGCTTTGATCAGAATTTATTTATTGCTGTGACCGGTTTAGACCACTACTGTGGTCATTTTCAGACCAATGAGTAGGAACCTCCTCCTGCTGGAGAATCTCTAGTAGTGAGAGATATATACCACATAAATTAATAAGTGATGGTACTGGTCCCCCATGGTACACAAAACGGGTCAGATCGATGTTGCAGAAGGAACGAATAAAACATGCTAAATTTAAAAGAACGCAAAATCCCCAAGACTGGCAAATATTTACAGAAGTTCGAAATATGGCGCGTACTTTCTATGCGAGATGCTTTTAATAATTTTCACAACGAAATTCTGTCTTGAAATCTGTCAGAAAACCCAAAGAGATTCTGGTCATACATAAAGCACACCAGTGGAAAGACACAATTAATACCTTCACTGCGCGGTAACAACGTTGAAGTCACTGATGACAGTGCCATTAAAGCAGAGATATTAAACACGCTTTTCCGAAACTCCTTCACCAAAACAGACGAAGTAAATATTCCTGAATTCCCATCAAGAAGAACTGCCCAGATGGAAAACATAGTAGGAGATAGCCTTGGTGTAACTAAGCAACATAAATAATTTAATAAAGGCAAGGCCTCCGGTCCAGATTGTATTCCAGTCAGGTTTCTCTCACAGTATGCTGATAAAATAGTTCCATATTTAGCAATTATATACAACCACTCGCTCACAGAAAGATACGTACGTAAAGACTGGAAAATTGCTCAAGTCCCACTAATACCCAAAAAGGGAAGTAGGAGTAATCCGCTGAATTACAGGCCTATGTCACATCGATTTGCAGTAGCGTTTTAGAACGTATATTGTATTCGAACATTACGAAGTACCTCGAAGAAAACGATTTATTGACATGTAGTCAGCACGGATTCAGAAAATATCGTTCTTGTGAAACACATCTAGCTCTTTATACTCATGAAGTATTAAGTGCTATCGACAGGGGATGTCAAATTGATTCCATATTTTTAGATTTCCAGAAGGCTTTCGACACCGTTCCTCACAAGCGTCTTCTAATCAAACTGCGTGCCTACGGAGTATCGCCTCAGTTGTGGGACTGGATTCGTGATTTCCTGTCAGAAAGGTCACAGTTCGTAGTAATAGACGGAAAGACATCGAGTAAAACAGAAGAAATATCCGACGTCCCCCGTGGAAGTGTTATAGGCCCTCTTTTGTTCCTGATCTACATTAACGACATAGGAGACAATCTGAGTAGCCGTCGTGGATTGTTTGCAGAGGATACTGTCATTTACCGTCTTGTAAAGTCATCACATGATCAAAACGACTCTCAAAATTATTTAGATAAGATATCTGTATGGTGCGAAAAGTGGTAAATGACCCTGAATAAAGAAAAGTGCGAAGTTATTCACATGAGTACTAAAAGAAATCAGATAAATTTCGATTACGCGATAAGCCACACAAATCTGAGGGCTGTAAATTCAACTAAATACTTAGGGATTACAATTACAAATAATCTAAATTGGAACGTTCCCATAGATAATATTGTGATAGAGCAAATCAAAGACTGCGATTCTTGGCAGCATACTTAGAAGGTGCAACAGGTCTACCAAAGAGACTGCTTACACTACACTTGTCCTCCCTATTCTGGAGTACTGCTGTGTGGTGTGGGATCTGCATCAGGTGGGGCAGACGGATGACATCGAAAAAGTACAAAGAAGGGCAGCTTGTTCTGTATTATCGCGAAATAGGGGACATAGTTTCACAGACATGATACGTGAATTGGAATGGCAATCATTAAAACAAAGGCGTTTTTCGTTGCGACGGGATCTTATCATGAAATTTCAATCACCAGTTTTCTCCTCCGATTGCGAAAACATTCTGTTGGCCCCCACCTACATAAAGAGAAATGATCATCACGGTAAAATAAGAGAAATCAGGGCTCGCACAGAAAAATTTAAGTGCTTGTTTTTCCCGCGTGCCGTTCGAGATTGGAACGGTAGAGAGACGAAGAAAATGTGGTTCATGGAATCCTCTGCCAGGCACTTTATTGTGAATAGCTTGGTAATCACGTAGATGTAGATGTAATCAATGATTCTCTGTTTCGTTTGCGTTTCAGTTGTGATTGTAGATAATGTGAAGTTCCGGTTCAGATCTTCGGCTAGCACAGAGGAATCCGCTGCAGCCTTTACTTTGCCTACACCAAGACCACGCAGTTTTTTTTTCCGTAGCCCACCCGCTCTATTTCTGTTGTCTTTTTGTGTGTGGGCATGCCTGTGGGCTGCTTGACTGTCTCTGTTCTGCTTCAGCTTGATGATTTTCAGACTGCGGCGTAATCTGTATGGTTGATGTGCAGCGTCTCTGAGATTGATGAGCTGTTTCATTTCTTCAGTTAGCGAAGATGCAGGTTTCCTTCTTACTTTTCTGGTCTTTGGGGCAGCATATTTGTCATATAGTTGTGGAAGTTTGTTTGTAGGCCCATAAAGTGTTTCTTTTATGTCCAAGAAGGCAATAGAAGACGTCCCGCAAACCTGCTATTTTGAATCATCCTAAAAATTTACTGTTTTACATTACTACTCTGCTTTGTTGTCCTGAAATTCGTGGGTAATAGGTGTTATGTATTTGCTTTATTGCAAATTTAAGTTCGTTTTCTGTTTTATGAATAATTATTTTGCCTTTCGCAAGGAACTGGGTAAGTACGATTGTACACAGCCGAAGTAATCAGTCATGTTAACGTCAAATTTCCGTAGATTAATGTTGCCTTCTGTGAATAAATTTAATAAAGGAGGCGAAAAGCTTCTCTGTCGCTCCTCTGGAGACCGTTATTGGCCCTGTTTCCTCTTTACCTGTTACAATTTCTGTGTTGCCAATCCTTTTCCACGTCTGGGCAGCCCTCGTTCCTCCATGACATCCCAAACATTCAACTAAAATACAACAGAAACTTTTTGAAACAAATTTATTACCGAAGCTGCAATTTATATGCACGGATATCTTAGGAGCGAAGCCTTCCAGCGCTCTGCGATGATGGTTTATAGCGACGCTGACAGCAAGACAGTGCATAATGTCAGACGGCAGTCCCGTCTGCAGTGTAATATTTACTCCGGAGAGCTCAGGAAAATACCTCTTGCGTCGTAGCGGCAGGTCGCACGAGAGCCTTTTCTGGAGTAAGTGGCCACTGTAATTTAATTTATTACCCTGATCCCCTCCCCGGTTTCGCTGTGTCGGGGCCGTTTGCCGGTTACTGCCCTCGCGTCGCGAACCGCGTGGTTGCATCGCTAGTCTCCCTATGTCTGCCGCGCCGGTCCCCATCGGGTTTCATTATGCACGCCGAGCTCCGCCCATGTGTACATTTACTCTCTTCCTTTTATGGAGCCTCGTGTCCGCCAGCTCACTGCCCCAAAATGTCGACTTCCTCCGCCCCTAGGTCCGTACGAAATTTTACCCGGCGCCTTGGAACATTCGTGGCGATGCAATTAGTACGATTGTTCCTGTCTTCTCAGCACATCTAGAACTAGAGAATTAATGTGTGGTTATAATAATGCAATTACTCGATTTTGCTCAGTATTATAAAGTGTTGAGGAAGGATCTCGGACGAGGGACATGACAAACATATGCCGTGATTCTACAGCCGCCGGGCTCTGTGGCCAAGCGGTTCTAGGCGATTCAGTCTGGAACCGCGCGACCGCTACGGTCCCAGGTTCAAATTCTGCCTCGGGCATGGATGTGTGTGATCTCCTTAGGTTTAAGTAGTTCTAAGTTCTAGGGGACCGATGACCTCAGAAGATAAGTCCCATAGTGCTCAGAGCCATATCAACCATTTTCTACAGCCGTGTAAGACAGGTCGTGCGAAAGCCAATGGAGTTTGAGATCTATTTTTGCTACGTATTTTCCCAAAAAGTTGAGCCCTCTGCGCTGTTCTCTCTCACATCAATAGTTCCGCGGATATAATCCCCATTTTTGACCGTTTTATACTGGTTCGTATGTCTGAGGGCATCTAAAATAGTATTAAAAAGTCTTACATAATCTTCATTTATTATTATTCAGTAAAAAATAAAAACTTATAAAACTATGTACAAGAATCGAAGGTACACTGTCTCATATGGAGTTGTCACTCCTAACTGCCGTCACTCACTGAAAAACAGTGAACCTGTCTCCCAATTTCAACTGAGGTAGCCTCCCTTGTTTTGATGTTTTGTGGGGCTTACCAAGCCTTACTTCAGAATCGTGAAGTATCTCATGAATCAAATGTTGTTTGCACAATTTCACAGAAAACGCCCAGTTTTCACTATCATTCATAGGACGTAAAGAGAATTCAGGCACCTTCGCAGTCAGCCGGTTATAGATCCTCTCAAATTTCGTTTAAAACATGTTACTTGAACCAGGTTGACTCGGGGATGTAAGGCTAAAAACATACAAGAACGAAAACCACTTAGGACAGTTACACCGCTGGTAAAAGAGGGGCCAGTGGGATCCAGCATGGCGTTCCGTATTAATCTCCTGAAACCACCGATTCCATATTCTGCTAACAGCCATTGGATCTCGAACAACGCGAACAGCAATGTCGCGATACAATACACCGAAATCACCATAGGCTACAATCCGACCTTTATCAAAGTCGGAAACGTGATGGTACGCATTTCTCCTCCTTACACGAGGCATCACAACAACGATTCACCAGGCAACGCCGGTCAACAGCTGTTTGTGTATGAGAAATCGGTTGGTAACTTTCCTCTTGTCAGCACGTTGTAGGAGTCGCCACCGGTTCCATCCTTGTGTCAACGCTCTGAGAAGCTAATCATTTTGCATATCACAGCATCTTCTTCCTGTCGGTTAAATTTCGCGTCCGTAGCACGTCATCTTCGTGGTGTAGCAATTTTAATGGCCAATAGTGTGTAAAATAAAACAGTTTCTACCTTCAAAGGCGGAAATACCATTCAGACATTATTACATGATTGTGGTTCAGAAGTATCAAAAGACTATCTGAGAATACTGTCGCTATGACTTTATCCTCTGAGGGTACTTCTTTGAACTTTTCCTTCGGAGGAGAGTTTGTGTTGCTCCACTCCGTTATTAAGGTTTTGTTTCCAGTTTGAAGTGATGAAACCATGTTTCGTCGCTTCTGACTATGTTCGACAAAAAATTGCTACGATCAGCCTCGTAACGAGCAAACAATTCCGCATAGATGGTTCTTCGTTGGTCTTCATGGTCTTCCGTCAGGCGACGAGGTGCGCGGTGGGAACACGCCTTGGAGTACCGTAACTGGTGGACGACTGCACTACCAACAGAGACGCCCAGTTGAGCAGAGAGATGTTTGATTGTGATCCGTCGATCACCTTGAATAAGAGTGGCCACTTGATCCAACAACGCAGGAGTCACGGCTATGTTCGGCCGAACTACACGTGGGACATCGGACAGGTTTGCGCGAACTCGTTGCGCTGATGGCAGACGTCTCTCCCAACGACTCAATGTTCTTTTGTCCCCGGCCAGGTCTCCGTAGACATTCTGCAAGTGCCTATGAATGTCTAAAATGCTCGGCTTTTCCACCAAAGAAACTCAATAACAGCTATTTGCAACGTACCTCCATCACAGATGACCACTTTTTGCCGATGATACAAGTATAGCTATCACACCCGACAGGCAACAATTAACTGGTGAAATTGTAAACGATGTTTTTCAGAAAATCATTAACTGGTTCTCTGCAAATGGGCTCTCATTAAACATTGACAAATTACAGTATATACAGTTCCACACAGTAAATGGAATGACACCATTAATAAATATAGACTTCGGTCAGAAATCGGTAGCTAAGGTAGAATATTCAAAATTTCTAAGTGTATGCATTGATGAGGGGTTGAACTGCAAAAACACACTGAGGATCTGCTGAAACGTTTGAGTTCAGCTACTTATGCTATTAGGGTCATTGCAAATTTTGGCGATATACGAGGGCTATCCACAAAGTATTTTACGTTTTGGAATTAAAAATAAATAAAGTATTGTAATTTTTTTATTATATAAACATGAAAGCCACACTTAAATACAACTTCTGTACATAGTTGCCATTTAAATTAAGGCACTTATCGTAGCGATGGACGAGCTTGGATATTCCTTCGTCGTAAAATTCGGCCGCCTGCGCCTTCAACCACGTGGTTACCTCTTCTTTTGGGACAGAAAAGGTGTGATTTTTCTGAATTTCCTGGAAATAGGCACTACAATAAACCCTCAAAGGTATTTCCAAACTCTGCACAACCTCAAAAGAGCAATACAAAACAAGCGCAGGGGAAAGTTGGGCTCAAAGATCTTGCCGATTCACGACAACGCCCGGGCTCACACGGCAAATGCCACTCGTGAAGTTCTCAAATCTTTTAAGTGGGAGTTGTTTCCTCATCCGCCGTACAGTCCCGACCTGGCACGGAGTGACTTCCACTTATTCCCAGCAATGAAGAAGTGGCTGGCTATGCAACGTTTTGATGACGACGCACAGCTTCGAAAAGAGGTAACCACGTGGTTGAAGGCGCAGGCGGCCGAATTTTACGACGAAGGAATTTCCAAGCTCGTCCATCGCTACGATAAGTGCCTTAATCTAAATGGCAACTATGTAGAAAAGTAGTACTTAAGTGTGGCTTTCATCTGTATATAATAAAAAAATTTCCAATATTTTATTTATTTTTAATTCCAAAACGTAATATACTTTGTGGATAGCCCTTGTACATCTGAGTAAATTAGCTTACACGCCTATTTTCATTCTCTGCTTTCGTATGGCATCATATTCTGGAGTAACTCATCATTGAGTAAAAGAGTGTTCATTGCACAAAAGCGTGTGATCAGAATAATTGCTGGAGCTCATCCCAGATCACCCTGCAGACGCTTATTTAAAGAACTAGAAATCTTCACTGCAGCCTCACAATATATATATTCACTTATGAAATTTGTTATTAACAATCCGAACGAATTCAAAAGTAATAGCAGTGTACATGGCTACAACACCAGGAGAATGGATGATCTTCACTATTCAAGGTTAAATCTAACTATGGCTCAGAAGGAGGTAAATTATGCTGCCACAAAAGTCATTGGTCACTCACCTAATAGCGTAAAAAGTCTGACAGATAGCCATATGGTATTTAAAGGGAAATTAAAAGAATTTCTTAATGGCAACTCCTTCTAGTCATTAGATGAATTTTTGGATGTAGTAAGTGGGTAATTTCCCACGCCCACAAAAAAAATTAAAAATATTGAGTGTCATATAATGTTTTGTCTAATGTAATATCATGTATAGACACCTTTTATTGACCTGACACGTTCCACATCATTACGAAGTGTCGTATTCATGATCTATGGAACAAGTATTAATCTAATCTAGTCTAATCTAAGACAGTATAGCTCCGCCACCTACCGGGATGTCATGAAACTCTAGGGGCTGGCTCAAGAATATCTCACGATGTCCCACGAAAGTACCGCATTTTTGAACCGAAATTGGCCGAGAAAAAGGTTCCATTACTTATTGAATGACGCTCGTACTATTTCATCTCAAGCTTTAAGGAGTTTCTACAATTTCACATCGTAAAGTGACACGCGTTAATCGTTGATCGCATAGTTCGTATATTGCTGTTAACAAATTTTGATTTTATGTCACTGCATTCTGTAGTTCATGCGAAACCATGAACGCCATTTGAAAGATGCTCAATTCATGTACTTCAGAATTCTAGCGCAAATTGATATTCTATTCTGATAAGCTACGACAGGGAAATACAATATTTCTGAAGACGCTTTTTGCGATTAGAAGGATGCTACTAGCTACCGAGTGCTACTTTCTCAACTTCATTCCCTTGCCTTTGTTGTGGTCAGACGAAGTAATGTAATGAACTTCATGAATTTTCTTCTGTTTATTGGCAGAGTAATACTGATTAATCATGCTGGAAAGCAAACAGCAACCCTTTCATCGTTCCGCAACAAACAGAGCAAATAACGAATACGGGAATATGTACATGATTTCGCGATCGAGGAACACTGGCCACAGTTTAGCGTGTTGTGTTTGGCGGCCGTCGTATGAATATCGGACGTGTCAATAAACGGAAATAAAAAGACTGCCCGCTTTACATTTTAATGAAATGTGTACGCGCACGGGCTTTTAATCTGCTCGCCGTGTGCACACAGCGCCCCGACCCGTGATAATCCTATGAGCGAGAGGTCGTCGTATCGGCCGCACGCCCGTCATCTGTTCCTACCGGATAACCACCACGCCCCCTCCGCAGGGCGTAGCGAGGTCTGCCGATTTTGTTTGGCGGAAGAACTTCAAAAGATTTTTTAGATCGGAACTGATACGGGTATGCCTTCATCATGACGTCGAGCAAAATTTATATGCAGTACGTGACACTTGTAACAGAGTACACGGGTACCAAAATCAAACAAGAATAATTCAGTAAAGTTGATCACTAATGAAAAAGTACATACCTCGCTGTCGACAGAGAGTTCAAATTTTCGGACTAAAAGGAGAATTTTTTTTTAAGCACGATTTCGTAGAAATCAAGCGAATTTGGCCAACTTTAAAATAGCTTTTGAGAGACATTCGCAGAGAAAAATATTATCCGAGGTGGCACATTGGTTAGAAAACTGAATTCGTAGTAGGTAGTGGCGAGCTTCAAATTCCCTTCAGGAAATCTAGATATTGTCCGTGTTTTCCCTAAATCGATTGTCAAGAAATTTGATGGGGTTCCTTTGATTTGATCAGTTTTAGAAAAGAACGAATCCGCATTTCCGTGAATGAAACTAGCTCAAAGATGCAACACTGATTACTATAGAGACTCACAGCTAGCTTATGGCTTACCGATCTGACACAGTTACAGACGAACATGGGTACTTCTGGCTATTTGGTAAAAGAAAGGGAGTCTAGGGCGGATGTACTGTCCATCGATTTCAGGGCTGACTATGTAATCATTTGGAAAGTTAACCCAGATATATCGCAGTTAAATTCGTTCCGTAGCAATACATTATCCTACATGTTGAAGCCGTAGGGAGCTGGTTGGGGAGAGGAAAAGTACTGGCAGCATAAAGTATATTTTAACAACAGCTAATTAAAAACGATCAAAATCTTTAAAGTTAGGAAAATGCCTCAATTGCGGAATGACAGAAAAAGAAAAACTTGAAACTTCAAAGAAACTTGTTTATAAGTAGTGATCAAAGCATAACATAAAAGAAGACGGAGTGAGAGTAAGACTCGAATTCTGAGGCTTCCGTTTAAACATAATTATTGGTGTAGACAGTTCATACATGCCGGATATCAAGAATCTCAACGATTTTTGCCTGTTATCTTCACTGATACTGGCAAAAAATCGGTCCGGAAATTCCAAGACATTTTAGAATAAAACGTTTCTTCTTAAGCGACAATCTACAGTCTGATTATATTTTAAGAAGTGCATGCTAACTGCACTGTATTTAAACTTTACCCATTTATTCCGACCGGTTTCTGTATCTCAGTTGAATGAATCACAAGATCTCACTAATAGCTGTTGAAGTGTGTCATAATATGCCCTGTAGTATGGGACTCGTCGGTAGCATGATATATGAAATGTAAAAGTCCTACTGTTTTCTGACTTTCCTCAGATGATGGTTGACAACCGAAACCAATTGGAATAAATTTGTAAAATTCAAGACTGCAAAGATAACTTGCACTTCTTAAAATACTTTCATGAATGTTTTAATTTACAATTTGAAGTAGGATAACAAACGAGAAAATAAATATTTTTTGTGTGTTATAACTACTGATTAATAATTCTCTTATATTTTTCCTTTACTTGTATTGTGAAACATAGCATCTTGCCCAATTTCATGACGTGAAATACCCCATATGTTTTGATTAGAAAGTTTTCGAATATCAAAATTTGTGACCTAAATAGCAACATCTTTTCGTTACACTTACTTCGATGCTAAAGTTGATTACACCGTCAAATGCACATGGACCTCAGGATGTGACATAAACTTCAACTTGATACATATGCCCGTTCCTGACGTAAAGGTGTTTCAATAGATGGAAGAACAGACTAACAGTCGGAAATATAATGACGGATAAATAGAATTTTCTCGAGTGATATAACTGCAAATTAATTATTTTCGGATTTTTTTCTTTACTGTGAAATCTTTCTTCGTGGCAAATTTCATGATTCTAGGTCAACGGGACGTACGCTATGGGTTCTGATGAATTAGTTTGCGAGTCTCAAAATACGTGACAGAAATTGCAGTATCTACTGATTGCATCCATGTAGAATATTCAATTTTTAACACCGGCCATGGACGTTAGACCTCAGTATGTGACGCAAGTTGCAGCTTGGTGTGTCTACCCAATCCTGGGAAAAACGGTTTTCATCAGTCGCTCAGACAGACACACAGACAGACCTACAAGACAGTTATGTTATAATGTTCCGTTTTAACCAATTGAAGTACGTAACCCTAAAAAAAGGCCAAGAGACTAGTGTCTTCAACAGTTGCAGTACAAATGAGTTATAAATCAAAGCCAATTAAAACACAATTACTCAGAAGTCGCTGTTAAGTATCTTGATAAACTCAGCAACAACTAATTTGGCTTAGAGCCCAATGAAAAGAAACCTTTCATCAGTAAGTCAAATAACTTAAGGTTAAAAACAGGTACAATAAATATCAAAAATAGCATCTGAAAAATTGACTTAAGACCTTGTTAAAGGTGTATTTCACTGGTAGCCAAAAATCTAACTTACACGTATGTGTAGTACAAAACAACACAGTACAGTTGGCAAGGTGACAGTGCAACATAAATCCAAAATATTCTTAGCAGCTACACCAACGGCATATCACAATGAAGTAGGCCTAAGTGGGAGTACCAAGAGTAATTGTAGATTAACAACGTAAATTCTAAATCTAAAGTTATAGCCAGAACTATAACTTTAAATATTTCATACAAAGAATTAATACACTCCTGGAAATTGAAATAAGAACACCGTGAATTCATTGTCCCAGGAAGGGGAAACTTTATTGACACATTCCTGGGGTCAGATACATCACATGATCACACTGACAGAACCACAGGCACATAGACACAGGCAACAGAGCATGCACAATGTCGGCACTAGTACAGTGTATATCCACCTTTCGCCGCAATACAGGCTGCTATTCTCCCATGGAGACGATCGTAGAGATGCTGGATGTAGTCCTGTGGAACGGCTTGCCATGCCATTTCCACCTGGCGCCTCAGTTGGACCAGCGTTCGTGCTCGACGTGCAGACCGCGTGAGAAGATGCTTCATCCAGTCCCAAACATGCTCAATGGGGGACAGATCCGGAGATCTTGCTGGCCAGGGTAGTTGACTTACACCTTCTAGAGCACGTTGGGTGGCACGGGATACATGCGGACGTGCATTGTCCTGTTGGAACAGCAAGTTCCCTTGCCGGTCTAGGAATGGTAGAACGATGGGTTCGATGACGGTTTGGATGTACCGTGCACTATTCAGTGTCCCCTCGACGATCACCAGTGGTGTACGGCCAGTGTAGGAGATCGCTCCCCACACCATGATGCCGGGTGTTGGCCCTGTGTGCCTCGGTCGTATGCAGTCCTGATTGTGGCGCTCACCTGCACGGCGCCAAACACGCATACGACCATCAGTGGCACCAAGGCAGAAGCGACTCTCATCGCTGAGGACGACACGTCTCCTTTCGTCCCTCCATTCACACCTGTCGCGACACCACTGGAGGCGGGCTGCACGATGTTGGAGCGTGAGCGGAAGACGACCTAACGGTGTGCGGGACCGTAGCCCAGCTTGATGGAGACGGTTGCGAATGGTCCTCGCCGATACCCCAGGAGCAACAGTGTCGCTAATTTGCTGGGAAGTGGCGGTTCGGTCCCCTACGGCACTGCGTAGGATCCTACGGTCTTGGCGTGCATCCGTGCGTCGCTGCGGTCTGGTCCTAGGTCGACGGGCACGTGCACCTTCCGCCGACCACTGGCGACAACGTCGATGTACTGTGGAGACCTCACGCCCCACGTGTTGAGCAATTCGGCTTTACGTCCACCCGGCCTCCCGCATGCCCACTATACGCCCTCGCTCAAAGTCCGTCAACTGCACATACGGTTCACGTCCACGCTGTCGCGGCATGCTACCAGTGTTAAAGACTGCGATGGAGCTCTGTATGCCACGGCAAACTGGCTGACACTGACGGCGGCGGTGCACAAATGCTGCGCAGCTAGCGCCATTCGACGGCCAACACCGCGGTTCCTGGTGCGTCCGCTGTGCCGTGCGTGTGATCATTGCTTGTACAGCCCTCTCGCAGTGTCCGGAGCAAGTATGGTGGGTCTGACACACCGGTGTCAATGTGTTCTTTTTTCCATTTCCAGGAGTGTATTTTAAAAGAAAGACATGTATTAACTTAGCGGCCAGAGGTCACGTAAAAAAATTTTACAGTTGGTCAAGGTGCTTTAAGGTTTTCATGAAATTTGTCTAAGACTCAAGAAACCTATTAGTAACTATACAGAAACATTCACAGCAAAATGGCAAAGCAAGCCACAGGAAGAACTTATATTACAAGTCATGTTTCCTCACTTAAACGTTGAAAAAAGGAGGAGATTTTCACTTAATCTCGCACTATTTAGGTAACTGAAAATTTTCAAGTGAGGTAAGCTCCCAACCAAGGGGGAACAAGGAAGCAAACAATAGTAGTAGCCAATCAATTACACAAACGGAATCAGCTAGACCTAGCGGCACAAAGGTGCATATGTACAGGCAGGCCAAGCAAATATGCCTCAGCCAACTAGTTTTACAAGGCAGTAAATGCCCAGTAATATAGGCCTTATTTAACCAACGGCACAGTCACCTTACTAAAATAGGAAACCTTTATTAGTCGTATTGCAAAATTATTTGATGAATGTTACAGTGAAGTCGTCGAAAAACGATTCATTAAGTAACGGCTAATTTTGCATCACATACAAATAAACAAGGTTATAAATCACTCAACTTAGATATAAGTCAATGTACAAGCTTCAGTAGGCTAAAATATAAAATCAAGTGGATCACCATTCGTTAACATACAAGACACTAAACAACAGGCAATAAAATACAAGGCATCTTGAAGAAAACTTCCATAAAACGCGACAAGAATGAAATTAGCAAAGGCGATTGAAAGACACTACAAGTCACTCACGCCATTCAGTAACGAGGCGAGCAAGTTCGTGACAGTTTGCGAAAACGTAAGCGACCCAAGCGCGAGGGCCTTTAGCTCACACCAGAACAGAATAATGACATAAAAACCAAGTAGGTGTGGAGTGATACGACAATAGAACAAAAAAATCAATACCTGATCCCAAAAGATCAGATCGTAGTCCACAGTATGAGAAAACAACAGTTCCCCAAAGTTCGCTCACTTCCTTTAACGGTCGACAAGATTACAATCAAGTTACCAATCAGCTTGGTGGCTCTGATAACACTCCCTAGGCGAGTCCCCGCCTTCCAGCAACGTTCGGAACTTAATTCAAAATATTAATGAATGCCAGCACTATTTGGTGATGTGTCGGCAAGGGGGATTAATGCCAGGTACGAGTAGAAGTCACCCTTTCAGCATTCTGTACAATCTTAATTACATATATGGACAATTCATCCATTCTGGGAATCGAACATCTCGACGATTTTCGCCTGTTATCGACAGTCCTGCTGGCAAGGTATCGGTCCCAGGGATTCTAAGACTTTCGATAACTTTTAAATTTCAGGTTTCAAATCTAATACGTAAAGTCAAAGTAAATATTTTTTCTTGTGGCGTAATTCCATATTAACAATTTTTCTGATTATTTTCCTTTATTTGTGCTGTGTAAAGTCACTTCTTGTAAACGCCATAATTCTACATTGAGCGAATGTTGATAGCTGTGTTGCCTTACAGCTGACCATATTCATATTGCTCTCTTGCTTGCCATCTTGATACTCCTGTCTCTACTGTGGCTCCTTACCATGACGAAATCAGTTATCCCACACCGCATACACGGGGGCGAAATCACCGGCATCTCCCTGGGCCAGTCGCGCTGAATGGTGCGCCATGCATGACGTTGGGATTTGTCCTCCACTGTCCACGGCCCCCAGGAATGACACTAACTTGACGCCACTTTGTTCACTCGGCCACCACACTCTTGTTCCTTAGCTTCTGTTCAAAATACAATGGCCGCCTCATTCTTCAAGGCGACGCCAAGAAAACATCTTGAAATGGCAGTTGTGGGACATAAGCAAGACCAGGCTGTACGGGTTGCGCGGCCTAAGGTTGCGCGCAAGCCTCTTGTGCCTCTGTTGCCCTCGGATACCGGCGCTGGCTAGAAGCTGATGTTGCTGATCCACTTACAAACAACAGACTGCCGCTCGCTTTTTCAGCGCTCCGCACCGCACCCCTCAACGACACTGTGAGTGGCTACGTTCCAGTTGGACGCGGTCTGCCACGACGAGAGCTGCGCTCTGCCAAAACTACAATTCGGTAGTTTTGATATTTCACATAAATGAGGTAGTGAATGCTAGGATTACCGGTAGTACAGGTAGCATTGGTAGCGAAAAAAACATAAATAAATGTCTCAGAGAGAAACTGGGAGCTGACGACTTCTCTTTGGTCATTCGTTTAGCACACAATTATTCCAGACTTTCATTCACCGTTTGTCCATTTTTCAGTTGATAAAAGTTATTCGAGCGCGTAACTTCGGCGATTTTGTGTAAGCAAAGCTATTGCTTTTGATCCAAGTACAGGTTACATGCACAAGTATAAAAAACCTGTGTAAACATTGTTGTTATTTTGTACTCAATTAAATGTTCTTCATCATGATCAGAGGCAAGATTTTCTTGTCATTGTTAACAAATGCGAAAGTTATTTGTGAAGAACAGACACCTGTTTCATATAAGTTCGACGACGTATGTAACCGATACGTTACCGGTCACCTCACCCACTTTCCAATAAATATTGTAAAAACGTTTTAGTAACCGAGTATCGTAAGAAGTAGGTTACAACCTAGAGAATCAGCGTTTGGCTTTTGAAAGTACGTCAGGCGTTCTGAGATGGTACAAGACGAATGCTGAGGTTTGCCAGCTGTACCACTTAAGCCAGGGAGACGCAAATTACAATTAAGGCCTGTCGGGGGCAGGTAACCCAGCAGGCAGAAGCAAGTCTTGAGACGAAAGCTGAGAAAATGCTTTAAGAATTCAGCAAAGAACAAACTGTAATGAAACTACTGATAGAGATACGTCATAAAAGACTGGTAATATGTATTAGTAGGAAAGGGAAGAGCAGAGTAAACGACGCTGAGAGAACCTATGGGGAAGGAAAAGTCGACCTGGGAACCAACGACAATAAACGATCGGAAGTAGTAAAGGAAATCTCTTCAGGAAAATACGATGTTTAATATGACATATGCCGGCCGCGGTGGTCTCGCGGTTCTAAGCGCGCATTCCGGAACCGTGCGATTGCTACGGTCGCAGGTTCGAATCCTGCCTCGGGCATGGATGAGTGTGATGTCCTTAGGTTAGTTAGGTTTAAGTAGTTCTACGTTCTAGGGGACTGATGACCACAGCAGTTGAGTCCCATAGTGCTCAGAGCCATTTGAACCATTTTAATTTGACATATAGCCACAAGCAGCTGAGCATGGCCTGCTGTTTACAATAAAAGGACTTACTGTACAATATAAGGAGACGTTAACAGCGTCAAAATTACCTACATTGACATCCATCAAATACATAATGAAACGCATCGTCAGCTGAGCCGTGCTGTTGTAGGTTTCCGTCCTCTGTTGGAGGCCATACTGCATCGTTTATTTGACATAGCTGCGGTTATTTGTGTTGTTCTTGTGTTGACTGGTATCATTTGGTTTCACAAGCTTTGCTTGTCCGCTAGTGGCAGCAGCGGCGGTTGTAGATATGTAGTAACTATGGCCCTATCTTTGGGGAGACATCGTTGTTCTTCCGGGTCGTGTGTGTGAGGAGTTCGGTTGGGGACACCAGAGGGGCCACGAGGGCAGTGTGGGAACACGCCGGGACCACTGGAGGTACTCATGCCCTGCCAGATGAAGGACTTTGGTCGCGAGGGTTCACGACCTAGTTATCAAGTGGATCCAACAAGCCGGTCCCAGCTCTGGCGTGGTGTTCCATCGTTGCATTGGTTATCGGACGTTAGGTAGCTTCAGCAGATCATCATTAGTGATTCGTTAGACTGCCACTAGTCTGAGTTACCATCTTGTGAAGTGAATGCAACTCTTGACTGCCTTTCTCATTGCTCACGAAAGTGTTTTGGCCTGACCTACTCAGAGGTCGATTCCTGGAGCACCGTTTGTGACTAGCCCTTGTGTTTTATTACTGTGTTATTATTTTATTATTGTATTATCAAGATACCATCATTTGTATCACCTGTTTGGTGATCAGTTGCTTGTCCTTTTGAATTAACCTCGTTCTTATATTTGCCGTTTTGTGGTATGTTTCTAAATGTTTAATACAATTGCCATTCTTGGAGTTACAAGTGTAAACGGTTGTGTTACCAAGTTTACTATTATTTTGTCTCACATGTTTGGTGATCAAATGGTTCAAATGGCTCTGAGCACTATGGGACTTAACGTCTGAGGTCATCAGTCCCCTAGAACCTAGTACTACTTAAACCTAACTAACCTAAGGACATAACACACACCCATGCCCGAGGCAGGATTCGAACCTGCGACCGTAGCGCTCCTGCGGTTCCAGACTGTAGCGCCTAAAACCCCTCGGCCACACCGTCAGGCGTTTGGTGATCAGTTGCCTGTCTTTTAAATAAACTTTTGCCCTTGCCTTGCTGTTTTCAGTGTGTTTGTTAAATTTGTTTTAACAATTGCCATTCTAGGCGTTAAAGACCTTCAGCCGTGACTGTCGGTACGTGTCTTAAAATTTTGATTTTGCAGTTGTATTTTAGAAGTTATACTTTAAGACCTTGGTGATCTGTTTTCAATATTTTAATGACTGTAGTTTGTAAATTACAACAAGTTAAACAATTATTAATTTATTACCATTAAAGCCTTCAGCCGTGAAACAATTCTTAACTTATTGTCATTATTTTACTTTGTTGTTGATTTTAAATAAATTGTGTGAGGTTAAAAGAAAAGCAAACCAATAGTAACTTATTGCGGCCCCATCCACAATCTAAACCGAATCCTACCTTCCTTGACCACCACGTCTCAATCGCTTTCCTTAGTAATTAAAAAAAATCTCACTTATTGTGGTGCACAGTGCTGTAGACTTCAATGTCCTCGAAAACATGCATACAGATACCTTTCTCCATTTTACCCAAAGTTTTGAGATTATTGGCAGTATTAGTGACAGTGTGTCGCTTTGCAGTTAAGTGAAAAGCAGTGGTAGATTTGTGTTCTGCATTCCTTCTCCCTACTTTGTATGCTCTTTTAGTCTAGTTTCTGTGTTTTGTCAATATAAAACAGTGCAGCACACCTTCAGTAATTTTTCGTTTTTAGTTTTTATGTTGTCTATAACTAGCGATCTAGTGTGTTACTGATTTTGAAGGCAACTCTGATATTAAAACTGAGAAACAAAGCACTGAATTTATATAACACGTTCCCACAAAAAGGGTACGAGATGAATTTTTCGGTCACTTCGTCACTAGCCATGTTACCTCTGTTATGAAGAGCTTCAAGTTTATAATACACAGGATAGACAGAAAGAGAAGCTTGTAGGCGCGTTTCAGAGTATGTTGTGCTGAGACATAGATTTTTAAGAAAAAAAAGTTCGGTACTCTGTGCCGTTTCCGATTTAATTAGCAGTGAAATTAGCCAACAGAGTCGGAGCGGAGTGCAAATAAGCAGCCTGCCAGAGGCCGTGTTACCAAACATATCCTTAATTTGGTTTCCACGAACAAAACAAACGTATCATTCGCTCATTTAGCTGGTGCTCACATAGCTTAAATTTATGACTTCCGAAAAAGCCACATTTTAAACGATAATGAGCGTGTGAAAAAGTGTTAACTCAAGCACCACTGATCTCTGTACATTACCGTATTTTAGCTCGTGCAGTTGTGTTTACAGTTTCCGATTTTCAAAACTAATACGGTACACGGCTTTGCTGGGAAAGCAGTAGAGATTCCACATATTCCGAAATTTTAAGTAATCATTTAAAAACTCAAATTGCCGGTTTGCAAGCACTCTGGAACCGAACGTCCAATGCATACACTAATGCAAGATTAAACCGCGCTCGTTCTTCAATTCATTCCTTCTGGTACTTACTAAATAAGTTGATACAATTAGTTGTTCCTATAGTGGGGATAACAGCGTACGATACCACTTAGCCATTGACTCGGGTCCTGTTCTTGATACCGCCCATTGTTCAATTTTGTATCGCTCTCTTGTTAGGTTCGAGGAAACCAAACCAACACTTTTGGTGATACGTCTCTGGTGGGCAGCTTGAATTTGCGCATAGTGGTTTCCATTGCCTTCTGCATTATCATGCCTTTCATCATTGTTGATCGTTCGGCCTGTTAGAGGCGGTTGCCCGCTCCAAGACTAAGAGAGTACCCAGTACCTCTGTCGGGTCCTTCGCCCTCTTTGACAGGGTGAAGGTGACGTGCTATGGCGGAAGTCTTCGGCTGCCATTGCTGTAGACTTTTATTCGAAATTTAAGCAGTGGCTGCAAAAGAATCCGAGAGATAAGACTTTTTCAAAAATACTGAAACTATAAATATTGATAATTCAATAAATTACCAAGAAATAACAATATCTTTAAAAAAATTATGTAACAGAACACTATTCCTAGACCACTGGTACCACTGACCAAATCTTTGAACACTTATACACTTACCGGTCAATTTTATTGTGATATAGTACTCGTACTCCTTCCCCTTGTGTCTCCTTTCAGGAGTGCACTCTGCTCTGACTTACTTTTATACATTCATTCTCAAAAATTAAGGATAATGCTGATACATGGTGAGGGTTTAAATCACGTCGGGACATGACCATGAGGTGCATTTGACCTGCGGTCGACGCACGGTGGCTCTGGCAGCAGTCCACATACGCAGAGGACGCAGTGGTGTGTTGGTGCATTTCAGAGTACGGTGCAGCGAGTAAGTGTGCTAATGGTGACCTTATGTTGAAAATCGCTCAAAAAAAAAAACATATTTATGACGTTATGAGGGGTAGAATACTAGGGCGACTGGAGGCTGGTCAAACACAGCAGGTCTTAGTACGGGCCCTCCGTGTGACACAAAGTGTGATCTCAAGATTATGGCAACGACTCCAGCAGACAGGAAACCTGTCCAGGAACTACAATATGGGACGTCCACAGTGTACAACACCACAAAAAGACCGATGCCACGGGGTACTGCAGGTAGCCTTGCTCAGCACCAGACCGCAGCCACTGGAATAGTTGTCACCAGACACACAGTCTACAGACGACTGAACAGACATGGTTTATTCGCCCAGAGACCTGGAAGGTATATTTCACTGACCCCTGGTCACACGAGAGTCTGTAAAGCCTGGTGTGAAGAACATAGTCCACGGTCATTGTAAGAGTTGTCCCAGTTTATGTTCACGGACAAGTCCACGTATAGTCTGAACAGTGATTCTCGCCGAATTTTCACCTGGTGTGAACTAGGAACCACATACCAGCCCCTTAATGTCCTTGAAAGGTTCCTGGTTGGAGGTCGTGGTTTGATGCTGTAGCGTGGGATTATGATTGGTACACGTACACCCCGGCATGTCTTTGACAGAGGAACTGTAACAAGCAGGGTGCATCGGGACGTATCGCACCAGTATGTCCAGCTTTTCAGGAGTGCAGTGGTTCCCACCTTCCTGCTGATGGATGATAACGCACGGCCCCACCGAGCTGCCATCATGGAGGAGTACCTTGAAATAGAAGATATGAGGCAAATGGAGTGGCCTGCCTGTTTTCCAGACCTAAACCCCATCGAGCACGTCTGGGATGCTCTCGGTCGACGTATCGCTGCACGTCTTCAAACCCCTAGGGCACTTCAGGAGATCGAGTAGGCACTGGTGCAAGAATGGGAGGGTATTCCCCAGCAGCTGCTCGACCACTTGATCCAGAGTATGCCAACCCGTTGTGCGGCGTGTGTACGTGTGCATGGTGGTCCTACCCCATTTTGATGTCGGGGTACATGCTAAGGAAACAGCAGCGTTTTGCAGCACATGCGTTTCGGGACGGTTTTCTGAACTTAAAACCAATACCGTGGACTTACAGATTTGTGTTGTGTGTGTTCCCTGTGTGCCTATGCTATTCGCGTCAGTTTTGTGTAGTACCACGTTGTATAGCACCACATGCTGCAATTATCGTTAATTTATGAGCATGAGTGTAGATGACTATGCGCGACCGCATGGAACAGCGAAAGTGGACGAGCTGTTAGAAAGAGAGGATATTTGGCTAATACCTGACCTTCATGTTCACCTTCTTTAATACCACCGAGAACCTGGAGACCGCAGGGGAGAAATATAGCAGCACGTCAACATACACCGGGAATCATCCAGCAATTGTAAACCGCTGTGGAGGTAGGATGGAACGCCCTACGAGAGTAGCTCTGTGTCAACGTTGTGGCCAAGAAAGGAGCACTTGCAGATCATGAATAGCTAACTGTGGTGATCACAGTCCCGGCTTTTGAAATGTCCAGGAGGCGATAAAAAATCGAAGTGTCTTCAGTGTATGTGTTTGTATAAAAGTGTCATTCCTCATCGTCTCATTGCGTATTTATTTCAGTTACTTCCTGTACACTACTTTAATTCACCTTTCAACGTACGGTCCAAGTTTCGCCCAGCTGTGTTACTTGACACACACAATGCGGAAGTTTCTTTCGTTGTTAAGTTTTGTAAACCCTCGTAGATTGTGCTTGTTTGTGTTGGTCTATGATGAGCCACATTATAAACAAAACCAATCGCTTGTACCACAGAAAGGTTACCTAGCTGAACCCCGCCGAGTGTTGCGCAGCTGTCACGAATCGTGTTCCAGTGACAAGTGTGACTCGAACGTGGGCGGTCCATCATCTTTAGCTGCTGCGAGCCGTCACGAGTCAGCATTACGCGGTACGACAGTACGAAATCAACAGGTAGCTACTGCGTCACGGCTGTCACCGTAGAGTGCGACACAGAACGACGCCCTTACACTGCGGGGTCAGCTGCTGGCAGGGCATCTGGAAGGGAAATTCCCATTATTACATTACATTACTGTGATGCTGCTAGTTCTATTTACTCACCACCTACATTGCTCAGCCTACTCCGGCGCGTATGTTGCGAAAACTTACGCTACGCAGGTAATTCCCATTCTCGCACGAATTTTCTGCAATGAAATTTCTGTGTTAATGTTTTCACTTTACACTGATCAGCCAGAACATTGTCATAACCGACCTATTATCGATATAAATCCGTCCAGGTGATAGCAGCGTCACCTGGCGAGGAATGACTGCCAGTCGGACACACGCACGGTGCATCTAGTATCAGTGAGGGTTCTGTCCTAGTGGGGTAGACGCGGGACCTATCCGCTTTTGTCCGAGGGCAGATTGTGATGCCCTGGAGACTCGGCACAAGCATTTATAAAGCTGCAAGACTTGTCGGGTGTTCGAGGATTTCTGTGGTGGGTGTCTTCAAGATGTGGCGAAACAGAGGTAAAACCACGTCCAGATGCCTTGGGCGGCCACCCGTCATTACAGATGTCGGACGTCGTAGACACTGGAGGAATCAACTGGTAAAACTGGACAGGCGGTGAACTGTGGCGGAACTAGCATCAGACCTTAATGCTGGGCAGAACACACACAGTCACCGAAAACTCCTAACGATGGCGCTCCGCAGCCAATGGTCCATTCATGTGCCAATATCAACACCACGACATCAACAACTAAGACAGCAAAGGGGACGTGACCATCGGTGTTGGACGCTGGGACAGTGGCAAAGCGTTACATGGTCTGATGAATCCCAATACCTTCTTCTTTTTGCCGAATGTAGGGCACGAATCCTTGTAGGGCAACAGTTCCTTGACACTTGTGCTGCGTGACGGAGACAACCTGGCAGCGGCTCCCCTGTGCTTTGGGGAACATTCACATGGAGACCCTTGGGTGCAGTGGATTCTTTCAAGGCACCATGACAGCGGAGAAGTATCTTACACTGGTTGCAGACCACGTACCCCCTTCTTGATGATCATGTTTCTCGACGGCAGTGGCATTTTTCAACAAGATAGTACGCCATGTCACAGGGCCTGCACAATTACGGAGTGGTTCGAGAACCACAGTGGCGAGTTCCGATACAAGTGTTGTGCCTCCCCCCTCCCCTAACGCGCCAGTTCTGAACCCTATCGTATACATATGGAATGAGATTGGACGCGGCGTCAGAGCTCATCTTGCCCCTCCTTGTAATATACAGGAATTAGGTGACTTGTGTGTGTGCAGATGTGGTTAGAACTCCCTCCATCGACCTACCAGGACTTCATTGCTTCCGTGCCACGATGAGTTGCCGCAGACACCCGTACCAAGAGTTGACATACCGACTATTAGGTAGGTGGTCATAACGCTGCGGCTGATCAGCGTATAACTTTAATGCTCACCAAATTGATTTGTATATTCTACACGTTACTAATAAGATACGTGTGTACGATAGTGGTATTGAAATTGTTAAGCCGTGTTTCTGAGGTCTTTACTGTGTCGCAGGGCTCAGTAATGAATATTTATCTCACTAAAACGCTTCCTCGCTTATCCATTAACAGAGGCTCGTATTCACTACCGTACATAGTGGGTGATGGGGGCAGGGTTAGATCATCTTCCACTACCTTTCTACGACCTGTCATGAAGTACCGTACATTCATTCATGTACCAGGATGAAACGTTTCAGGAATGACCGTGCACTATCATGTTGTTGTTGATGTGAAATGAAAAAGTACGGTAAAGTGGGCAAGTGGTTTCCAGTACGTACCGTACTCTCGAATCGTATGTTGACATCTCCATTCTATATACTATGATACTTAGGAATGAAAACATAGAACAGTAGTCTAATATCCTACAATATATATTATTTATTTCACACACTTGTTTACGGCTGTTACACACGAAAGGTGGTATTGTGACTGAGGAGACAGTGACAGTGGAATGCACTGCGTATCAATGGAAAAAGAAGGAAACAGTGGGAGAAAGACAAATATAAACAGTGGCCTTGAGAGGGAGGTGTTTAGTATGCAGGATAAACCACCAAGAGAGACTGGGTAAAGGGATTTTGAATGTTCTGTTTTAAAACAATATTTTTGGCTTGGAAGGTGAAATGATTATTGACGCAGATGGTTCCCTACTTTTCTGTCAAAGCCTTTTAAGGAGGAACATATTCACGACTTTTTCGCTAATCACGATCATTTACTCCTGGTTCACTTCATTTCCCTGCTATAGAAGGGTCTGCTGCTTATACACTGAAGAGACGAAAAAATTGGTACACCTGCCTAATATCGTGTAGGGCCCCCGTGAGCACGCAGAAATGCCGAGGCACGACATGACATGGACTCGACTAATGTCTGAAGCATTGCTGGAGGGAACTGGTACCATGAATTCTTAGGGCTGTCCATAAATGCGTAAGAGCACGAAGGGCTGGAGATCTTTTGTGAACAGCTTGTTGCAAGGCATCTCATATATGCTCAACAATGCTCATATCTGGGGAATCTAGTAGCCAGGGGAAGTTTTTAAACTCAGACGAGTGTTTCTGGAACCACTCTGTAGCAATTATGGCCTTGTGGGGTGTCGCATTGCCCTGCTGGAATTGCCCAAGTTTCTCGGAATCAACGATGGACATGAATGAATGCTAATGATCAGACAGGATGCTTACGTACGTGTCGCCTGTCAGAGTCGTGTCTAGATATATCAGGGGTCCCGTATCACTCCAGCTGCACACGCTCCACACCACTATGGAGCCTCCACCAGCTTGAACAGTCCCCAGCTGACATGCAGGGTCCATGAGGTTGTCTCCATACACGTACACATCCTTCCACTCGATACAATTTGAAACGAGACTCGTCCGACCACGCAACATATTTCCAGTCATCAACAGTATAATGTCGATGTTGACGAGCCCAGGTGAGGTGTGAAGCTTTGTGTTGTGCAGTCATCAAGGGTACACGAGTGGGTCTTCGGCTCCTAAAGTCCATATCGATGCTGCTTTGTTGAATGGTTCGCACGCCGACAGTTGTCGATGGTCCTGCATTGAAATATGCATCAATTTGCGGATTGGTTGCACTTCTGTCACATTGAACGATTCTCTTCAGTCGTCATTGGTCCTGTTCTTGCAGGATCTTTTTCCGACCTCAGCGATGTTAGAGATTTGATGTTTTACCGGATTCCTGATATTCACAGTACACTCGTGAAATGGTCGTACAGGAAAATCTCTACTTCATCGCTAACTCAGAGGTGCTGTGTCCCATAGCTCGTGCTCCGACTATAACACCGCGTTCAACCTGCTATTGTAGCAGCGGTAACCGATTTAACAACTGCGCCAGACACTTGTTGTCTTATATAGGCTTTGCCGACCGCAGCACCGTATTCTGCCTGTTTACCTATCTCTGTATTTGAATACGCATGCCTGTACCAGGCGCTTCGGTATAGAAACGAATTCTATAACTCAGAAAAGTTTTGACAGTTTATTTACATACTTCGACACGTTCATATACTTTGGCATTTGAACAACAAATAACAACCTACGCATAAAGTAAGGTTAACACAAAATCGTATTCTTTACATTTTTTCTGCGTAATTTGCTAATCGATCGTAACTCATAGAGAACACATGGTTTATGATGTAATCTTAAAAGTGTGAAGCAGTTATTAGGAATATTTTACTGAATTTACAGTATTTACAGTTTTAAATAATTTTTGGTAGTCATTTTAAGTTCTTTTCAGACTTGTAAAGATTCTTTTTAGTCCATTTTCTATCACTGCAGTGCCACTTTTGCCTTATTTGTATAGTCGTGAAATGCCCGTTATACCGAGAGAGCGCATCATGGAGTTCTGATGGTGAAAAAAATACTGACTAAACACGTAGTTTGGTGACCAGAGAACCCTTTCGATGTCCCTAGAACCCTTTCCATGTCTTCACTACGTCATTTACAACTCCATTTAAGCCCCACTCCGAATATTCCGTGCATATTTTACGTGAATATACATGATGACTTTGAATATCTGAATCTCGGTAACGGATAATGATATCAAAAAATGTTTCCAATTTCCCCAAGAATGTCCTCTTAAGAACGTATGCTAAAAACTTAGAACTGCGATAAATAAAAATTACAGAAGTGAACATCCCCACAAAACCATCGTTTTCCGTGTGTATTTTGGTAATGGATAAGGTTGTCAAGACTGGTAACATGGCGTTTGTAGACAAATGTTTAAAGTATCTACAGTTATCGCTTGAGCCTTTTGATATTTTCAGTTATCTAGACAATTGCGGCCCACGGTATAAATGTTGCTAAAAACTGGTTTTGAGATTTTCTGCCGAAGTAACTTAACTTTGGAAGTCTGGAGCCCGGTAACATAATTTCGACGTTCCCCGAGAATATTACGTTAAGAAGTTCAGATAAAAAATTTGACGATCTGCCATAAGCAAAAGTTATGGAAGGTGCCATACGAAGAACAGGTACTTTTCGTAACTAAAGATCATAGTTTTCATGGGTTTGGCAGGAATCATCCGTGAACAAATGGTGCTTTTGTAAGCCGCCTAAAGTCCACCATAGACCACACCTAATGCAAAAGAAGCAAGCAATTTTCTCAATTTGTCTGAGCTGGAGGAAGTTTGTATATTTAAATTTTGATCCAGTAGAATCGTGCATGGACCAGTCTGCCCTGATTACGTGTTTTTAATACCGTGAAAAATGTTGTAAAAAATTGAAGTATAATCAACACTAGTGGCTTATCTATTACTTTTCCACTGTGGCGCCCCTCTGCTTACACATTTTAAGTCTTATTATTTCTGACAGCAGCTTTATTTCCTACGTTAACGACATCGGAGCGTAGACTTGGATTGCATAAAGAACCATTCCTGCAATTGCCTTAAGAGATTTACGGAAATAATGGAAAGCTCAAATCTGAATGGCAAGCAGGGATTTGAACAGTAGTCCTCCCAAATGTGAGTCCAGTGTGCTGCAGCTGAGCCAGTGCGGGCGTTTAAGAGGTAAGATTCAATTTGCCACTCTTGAGCCACATTATGTCTACGTTCCTGACCTACGATGGATTTGAAAACCAGATCATTAAATGAATATCAAGCACTATGGATGAGCAACTGCGTGTATAAGAACTCGTTTTTGGGGTACAGGCAAATAAGTAATAAATGTGGTGTTCGAGGGGCGAACATTTGACGGTATATTTGGAAAATATAGTCTCTCTATTTAATGATGGGCAACAAATTAATTAATTTAGCGTTAATTAATCTACTGTTTGACCCTCACTCGGTAGTATTAAGAATAGCAATATCTTTACAGCCTTACAAGTTTGTATGTTTGACGCTGAAAAGCATTATGTATAGGCAGCTACTTATACTCTGCCTGACAAAAAGTTAAACACGCAGAAGACTTGGTCGGACGTTAATGCCATTTCATGCACGTACGCACAATCGGAAGGTATGTAAATTATTAAATTTTCAGCTCTCTAGAACTCGTAGGAGGTCCACCAGAGTGCATTAGTGTTATGTGTCTTATTACCACTCCCGATAGGATACAGAGTTGGTCTCTTCGAAGAGTCATCGGGTGTATTTCCTGTGGTGTTTAAGCAGCTAGGCCTACGGCCTTGGTAGCACCGGTTCCCGTCAGATCACCGCTGTCGGGCTGGGATAGCACGTGGATGTGTGACCATCTGGTCTGCCGAGCGCAGTTGGCAAGCGGGTGCACTCAGCTCTTGTGAGACAATCTGAGGATCTACTTGATTGAGAAGTAGCGGCTCCGGTTTGGAAAACTGACATACGGCCGGGAGAGCGGTGTGCTGACCACATGCCCCTCCAATCCGCATCCGCTGAAGCGTGTGGGCTGAGGATGACACGGCGGCCGGTCGGTATCGCTTGTTCCGCCAGGACCTGTGGACGGAGTTTGTGTTTTACTTTTTCACGTTCAAGCAAATATTAGCAGTTTCATTTCTGCATTGTGTATCTGGAGTCAGCCCAAAGATACTTGCAATTTCTTCTTTGTGTTGTGTGGCTGGAGGCAGCTCAAACAAATAGCGCTCACTGAATAATTATGTGACGTTCAGTATCGAAGGAGAGCGATTTTACCGTTACAGGCAAAATGAGTTTGAAAGCGGAATTTAACGTGTCCATTCGATAGAGCGGCCACAGATTAGCCTAGGGCGATATTTGTTCCTTCGATATGTGTTAAAAGAGGCAGTAGAACTAGAAGAATACCAGTACTGCAGCACCGACAGCACTGCCCTAGTCCGCGGTGACTACTGCCTCGTAGCATACAGCGCTGCTGGACTGTGGTTTATTCTTCGTGTTTTACTATCGCTGTTCGTACACACCAATTAAAAGAAATATCGGAATGCACTACCTTTGAATCGCTCTGTCGAATGGGCACGTAAAATTCCGATAAAAAATAATTTTATTTGGAATGGGAAACAAGCCGACGCTTTCTGTTGACAGAGCGATGCATGCAAAACGTGCTGTTCAGTAATTGTTTGGGATGACTCCAGCTGTACAATACAAAAATCAAATTGCAAGTATCTGCCGAAAGACCAAAGAAAAGGTGCTTCACGACTTTCAGGATTGTTCAAATGGCTCTAATCACTATGCGACTTAACATCGAAGGTCATCAGTCCCCTATACGTAGAACTACGTAAACCTAACTAACCTAAAGACATCACACACATCCGAGGCAGGGTTCGAACCTATGACCGTAGCAGCAGTGTGGTTCTTGACTGAAGCGCCTAGACCCGCTCGACCAGATGGCCGGCTAACTTTCAGGTGAGAGACTCGGTGTAAGTAGCGTGAACAGCGTCATAGGTTGAGTGGTCATTGTGAAGGACACGGTGATGCCACGTACGCCTGTAAGACAGCATTGTTAGCACCTGACAGAGTTTAGAAGGGTCCTCATTGTGCGTCTTCAATGTGGCATTCCGATAGAATCGTTCAGTACACAGATTTTTGGGAGTCGTGAAAGTGTCTTTTTGTCGGACTGCATGGGGACGTGAGGGTAGGGATAATTGTCATTAGAGTTCAGGTCTAGCACTTCTGATCACAAGGCAGGACCACAGTATTGAGCACCAATCATATCGTAACTTTTCACATCTACTCACGGCATACAAGAAAAAGTAATGGACTCCGTGGACCGTTCTTTGTCACCCTGCACCACTGGTCTGGGTTAGCAGTAGTTAAACTAGGGAATAGCCACCCCTTGTTTAGATTAGGCTAACACCACACACAAACGGATGCATTTTGGGGGAGCTGTGGCCAGGAAGAGAGAAGTGTCGGCGAATACTGAGGCACTGAGTTCAGTGGTGACTCCTGCTTCTGCGCTTCCACGAATAACCATTTCTTCAGTTCACGATTCGTAGTCAGTGACGGAACTCTCACTGAAGAAAACGAAAATCCTGCGTCTTCTTGTGCTACCTCTCGTGCGACAGTGTTGTGGTGCTATGTTACAAGAGGATAAATCTCGTCCATACATGACACCTGTCGAAGTGAACTGACAGTGTAAAGTTGAGGTGCCCCAGTGAGAGTATGGAGGTTATCAATGACCAGTTCTGACAGTCGCAGTAAGATTGCTTCAGGAGAAGTTACAACATCTTTATATTTCCCTTCCTGATCGCATCACTCTATGTATCCTGGCTAGAGGAGACAAATGCCGTACTGATAAGTGGGTTCATTCTGGCCACCTCTTTGTAAATTGGACTCGATTTTTTAACATCTGAAGTAACATCAAATAGCTTAAGCAAAGGCAAACTTAAGTTTATAACATGTGTAGACATATGGAAAGCTTTTAACAAATTTACTGCAATTTTCTCATTCAAATTCCACAGGTGGGAACAGGGAGAGAAAGACTATTTACAATTTTTACAGAAACCATATGCCACTTACAAGAGTCAACGGACACGAAAGGGAAGCAGTGTTTGAGAAGGCAGTGAGAAAGGTTTGTAGCCTATTCCCGATGTTGTTGTATTTGTATCGTGAGCATGCAGTAAAGGAAACAAAAGAAACATTTGGATTAGGAATTAAAGTCAAGGGAGAAGATTTGCCAATGTCATTGTAATTGTGTCAGAGACAGCAAAGGGCTTATAAGAGTTTTTGAAGGGAATGAACAATCTCTTGAAAGAAGGATATAAGATGAACCTCAACAAAAGCAAAACGAGGATAATGGAATGTAGTGGAACTAAATCAATTGACGTTGAGGGAATTAGATTAGGTAAAGCGGCTCTCACAATGGTAGATGAGTTTTGCTATTTGAGAAGCAAAATAACTGATCATGGTCGAGGTAGAAAGGACATAAAATGTAGACTAGTAATGACAAGAAACACGTTCCTGGCGAAGAGAAATTTGTTAACATCGAGTACAGATATAAGTGTCAGGGATTCTTTTCTCAAAGTATCTGTATGGAGTGTTAGCCATATATGGAAGTGAAACATGGACGATAAACAGTTAAACAAGAAGTGAATAGAAGTTTTTGAAATGTGGTTCTACAGAAGAATGCTGAAGATTAGATGGGTAGATTACATAACAAATGAGGAAGTACTGAGTGGAATTGGGGAGAAGAGAAATTTGTGGTACAACCTGACTAAAAGAAGGTATCGGTTGGTAGGACACATTCTGAGGAATCACCAAGGAACCACCAATTTGGTATTGGAGGGAAGCATAAGGGTAAAAATCGTAGGGGGGGGGGGGACCAAGAGGTGAATACACTAAGAAGATTAAGAAAGATATAGGTTGCAGTAATTACTCGGAGGTGAAGAGCCCTGCACAGCATAGAGTAGCATGGAAAGCTGAATCATGCCAGTCTTTAGACTGAGAACACAACAACCCTCTCAGCCTGTAAAGTGCCGTATGGCTTTATTCTCCACCTCTGGGCGCTTCACTCTTTTGTTGGATATAGTAATTTGTGGAATAGTGTTTGCAGTACCGACCTCATTTCATGGAATCAAAAGATGAACACAAAACAAGATGTGGATGCAGAAGAAATTTGTGTCGTCGCGCAACAAGTGATCCTCAAACATATTCCAACAGAAAGATGATATCAATGAATTGCTGATCTGCAAGTGGCAAATACAAACGCATATTCTGTTGCACGCTTGAAATATACAGCAGCAAAGGCTACATTTAGAGCAACGAATATTACAATAAGCCAGGGGAGGTGTTATTTATCTCGATAGTATATATTTCACGTACACTCGTCCCACGTATTTTTCGTGATTAAGGTAGTATACGTATTACGGAAACTGCTGGTAATGTGAAGCGCTTTCGAGAGCGGTGCATGATACACAAAGATAGGTGGAAAGCTACAGGTTTTCTAACGACCGCTGCGAAGTGTGCTAAAAAGCGGTACGGACCAGACCTCTTGCAAGACTAGAGTGACGAGGAAGACTAGGAAACGATGAAGTGAACTGTCGGCGACATGAAGCACGAGAAAATTCGAAAGGCAGTTCTCGAAAAGTGTTCACGTGCAGAGAAAAGAAATAACCTCCAAAGCGTGTTGCCACTAGATGGTGAAATGTGTTTGATCAGAGAGATAGAGAGGCAAGGCTAAAGATGCACATTGTAAACAGCAAAGATCGCCGATGAGTGTGGTACTGTTCTCTTCGCTTCTTGTTCTTCCAGTGTACTTAAAGATAATCACAACGAAAAGTATGGGATCATTACTCTCACTTCTCCTTCAGGTTCCAACTCACATGCCGACATATTCAAAACTCCAATCACACACGACTGGTGGCTCATATACTGTATCGATTATGTTAGTAGGAAGACGCGAACTCTGGCACAGAAATGGTTTAAATTTGTTTAAAAATTGAAGTCGTCCACAGTAAGTACGTAGCACGTTATTAATTGATCTTAAAATTACGCAACTTTTCAAGTTAATAGTGTTTAAATTACCAGTAGTAGTATTCTAGGTACTCTACTTTGTGAGGGTAAAAGAAATATTAGGAACTGCATAAAATATTCAGGTACCTCTTAACAAACTTTGTAACGAACTCTTCAGAGTTCGCTCGCCAAGACGAGAGGCTTTGTCAGAATATATGACGTTATTTTTCGTGCAAGCAACTGAGACGGTTACCGCAGTGGTGTGTGTGTTGTGTTTCTTTCGTTATTTCTAGTAAGTTGAGATACATTACCGTACAGATCGCTAGGTCTCCTAGTTGACTGAGTTCTAACGCCGCGTTCCGACATTCCAGTGTAACACATTAAATGGTATCTTCAACAATGAATAAAATATAAGAACCATAGGGACAGAAATAATAATAATAGAATGAGTCATTATGGTACGCTTGGGTACCAGTCCCGTATTCATCTAGTCCGATGCAGGAAACTTTCTAGCAAATAGTAGAGCTTTCATTTTCAATTCTGAAATAATCATGCTACATTTTATAACTAATCCATTGCACGCTAATATCGTTGGGGATACACCACTGCTGGAATTTAGGGTCATTCGGCACTTACATCGCAATGTGCTTGGACAAGTGCGGTTTTCAACTCCTGTGGTAACCAACAAACTACAAAAGTAAGCGTAAAGAACTCATGTATCAGTTAAATATTTACCATTTGTATTGTGGCTGTTGCAGATGATTTTATCTGAAGCTTAAGTGCTTAAAACATGTTTCGAACAACCTGCATATCTGAGAACGTGATCGCTTACGGAAAGAAGGAGTTAGACGATCGTAAGACATCTTCTGTATGAACAAAAAACATAAAAATTACACAGAATATAGTTAGGGCTATTAGAAAGCACACGTCTTTGCACATCTATTTTATCATAATCTGTTGCTGCGAAATACATAATTAACACAGTACTTTCCATTCTGTGCATGTTAACAAGTTAGCTTCTTTTTTCTGTGGCGTATGTTCACCAGAGATAGTGAAGTTTTCGTATCACACCTGTCCCGGTTTTCGATGACAGACCTCCTGAACTCATACATTGTGCGAGGAGGGGATCAGCGATGACACATACCGTAAGTTTAAACCTTCAAAACTTTCTTAATCGTGCTTGTGAAAGCAGCCACTGCCGGCTATCCCATGCATTTGAATCCTGCCTTCTTAAAGGTGAACTTGTGATTAGTGCGGTCAGCTCTTGCCTTTTCTCTATGAACGATTGAGCAACTGTTGAAATGTTGTCATAGGTCAGTGTAGTAGGCTGGTAGAGATCGCCTCGATACAAAGAAAAGGGCATTTTGTATACCACGAAGTGTTTCTCGCATCCAAGTATCTATCTCCTTCTATCGTGCCTTACTTCTTCTTACGTGTCTGATCACATTCCTGATCACAGCTTCAATGCAGTCAGGTTCATTCTCTATTTCTGTGTGTTGGAGGTCTTCAGTAGTATACTGTAGTGATCCATCTTCCCTCTGGCATTCTTATAAGATGACCATACGATGCTATTCATTTCTTATTATGTCTCTTCTTGTTGCTTCACAACTTCGTCTCCAGAATCTATTCCCATTACCTTTAATTACTTCCCATTAAATCTGAAGACTTCATCAGCGCACAGAAAAATACTCTCAACTATAGTATATCCTCCTTTGTAATATTGTTCTCTATTATTTTCCTCCCTGTAGTAGCGTGCAAGCTATTCTCTGACGTTTTGACTCGTGTTCCATCGTTATGCCCCTTCTTCTAGTCAGTGTTTTCCACGTACTCGTTTCTTCGCCAGTTCTGTGGAAGCACTCCTTATTTCATAAACACACAGTGATTAGTATTCCACATTAATAGTAATGTTTTAGGGCACTGTAAACCGTCTTCTGGGTTTGCAGGCCATCCTCAGAGAGACCAAAGAGATGGTCCACACAAAATCTGCGAGAGTTTATAGCTGCATAAAGGTTGCTGATGTTTATTTTATGGGCATAAGGCCATGGTCCAAGGCATAGTCCGTATTTAACATTTCGTCTTCCGATACTCAAAATACCTACCTTCTATACCGAGAAAGCACTTAAAGACTCGAGAAAGCTCAGCAGGCTAGACGCTCTATATGTATTCAATAACGGATCATGCACTAGGACCAGGAAACCGCCAAATTCGTTTCTCTGACGTTTTACCAAGATATAATAATTACTACGATAAGATGTACAGAGAACCTATAGAAATTCGAAAGTACAAAGAAAATTTTAACAGGACAGGAGGAGGACTGAAATTAGACAAGTTGTGGACCAAAGTACTAAATGAAACAAGCCCTACTAACATAGGTCGGCGTAACTCTGCAATCTTAGGCAGTGCATTTGATAAAACCACGAAGTCGAACTCTTCTGCCACATTTAATAGCCCTTAAGGGACATGATCCTAATAATGTCAAGCGATATCCCTGTTTATAGATTCCTATGTAATAATACCTAATTTTACGCCAGTTAAATTGTTTGCAAAATAACGGCAATTAATACTAAACTAAACTCCTCCCGAACAGGCCATGAAGGCCCAACGGTACCGACCGGCCGCCGTGTCATCCTCAGCCCACAGGCGTCACTGGATGCGGATATGGAGGGTCATGTAGTCAGCACACCGCTCTCCCGGCCGTATGTCAGTTTCCGAGACCGGAGCCGCTACTTCTCTGTCAAGTACCTCCTCAGTTTGCCTCACAAGGGTTGAGTACACCCGGCTTGCCAACAGCGCTCGGCAGACCGGATGGTCGCCATCCAAGTGCTAGCCCAGTCCGACAGCGCTTAACTTCGGTGATCTGACGGGAACCGGTGTTACCACTGCGGCAAGGCCGTTAGTCAAAATTACGCGACTACATAGAGTAAACAGTAAAAATCTATTTTTTCAACTTTTACTAATAAAAAAAGCAAAATCCTCGGAAAATTAACATCTGTAAATCCCCTACGTGATGTTAACCTTTGTTGTACGAAACTGTAATTATTTTACCGAGAAACAAGCGATATTTGATTCTCCCTTTTTCCCTTCCTGGCAACAGCAAGTTACCGATGTATGTGTCTTCTTTCTATCGCTTTTGGCGGTAATAACTGGACCACTGTGTTTCAAATTTGGTTTTAATTTGTGAAATTATCAACTTCACAGTTCTCCCTGTTTTAATTACAGTGCAAGTAATTTCTTGTCTTTTGGATTAAGCTGCTTGGTGACCCAACGACTGAGTGCCATAAGCATTATATTGTTAGTTAAAAAGACGTACTTTATAGGAATTATCCGAAAGGGATGGGAATCGGTAGATGTGGCATACGTGTACAGACAAAATACCGGGTAATCAAAAAGTCAGTATAAATTTGAAAACTGAATAAAGCACGGAATAATGTGAGTAGAGAGGTACAAATTGACACACTTGCTTGGAATGACATGGGGTTTTATTAGAACCAAAAAAATACAAAAGTTCAAAAATCTCCGACAGATGGCGCTTCATCTGATCAGAATAGCAATAATTAGCATAACAAAGTAACACAAAGCAAAGATGATGTTCTTTACAGTAAATGCTCACAATGTCCACCATCATTTATCAACAACAGCTTTGGTCGAGGAATAATGTTGTGAACAGCACTGTAAAGCATGTCCGGAGTTATGGTGAGGTGTTGGCGTTGGACGTTGTCTCTCAGCATCCCTAGAGGTGTCGGTCGACCATGATACACTTGCGACTTCAGGAAACCCCAAAGAAAATAGTCGCACGGACTGCGGTCTGGGGACCTGGGAGGCCAAGCATGACAAAAGTGGCGGCTGAGCACACGATCGTCACCAAACGACGCGCGCAAGAGATCTTTCACGCGTCTAGCAATATGGGGTGGAGCGCCATCCTGCATAACCATCGTACCAGCAGGTGTTTATCACCCAGGCTGGGGATGATGCGATTCTGTAACATATCGGCGTACCTCTCACCTGTAACTGTAGCAGTTACTGACGTTTTGCTGTCCAGCGCCATCTGTCGGACACTTTGCGAACTTTGTTTTTCTGGGGTTTAATGAAACACCATGTCATTCCAAGCATGTGTGTAAATTTTTCTCTCTCTACCTACATTATTCCATGGTTTATTAAGTTTTCAAATTTATACTGACTTTTTCATCATCCGGAACAGTAATAATTTCAGAAAATTTTTATAATTTATTCAAGAGAAAGAGAGAAAAAGAGCTTCACAAATTGAACAAGTCAATAACGCTTGGCCTTTTCTGGGACTTAAACAAGCAGTTATTCGGCTTGGCATTGACTGATAGTGTGCTACGGTGTCATCCTGTCGGATATCGTGCCACGTTCTGTCCAACTGACGCGTTAGGTCGTCAAAATCCCGAGGTGATTGGAGGGCACTGCCTGTAATTACCAAAACGTTCTCAACTGGGGAGAGAGCTGGCGACTTTGCTAACCAAGGTAGGGCTCGACAGGTACGAAGACAATCAGTAAAAACTGTCGAAATGTGCGAGTGGGCAATTGTCTTGCTGAAATGTATGCCCAGGATGGCTTGCCAGGAATGGCAACAAAACGAGGACTAAAATTTCGCCGGCGTACCACTGTTCTGTAAAGATGCTGCGATTGACAACCAAAGAGGCACTGCTATGAAATGAAGTGGCACCACAGATCATTAATCCCGGCTGTCGGATCGTGTGATGGGGGGCAACAGTCAGGTTGGTATCCCACCGCTGGGTCGTGTTCAGACATGCCTTCGGCATGGAATCTCACTGACTGGAGTAGCATTGTCTTCAGTGATG
This sequence comes from Schistocerca gregaria, assembly GCF_023897955.1. Taxonomy (NCBI): domain Eukaryota; kingdom Metazoa; phylum Arthropoda; class Insecta; order Orthoptera; family Acrididae; genus Schistocerca; species Schistocerca gregaria. Next base: position 347,491,926 of record NC_064922.1, on the reverse strand, counting down.
AGCCCCGCTTCAAACTGAGACCCGATGACCAGTGAAGACGTCTCTGGAAGCAGTGGACAACAGTGGATTACCAATCTCACTGTGGCCTGCCATATGTTTCGACAAGGCCGGCCACGGTTTTAGGCACTACAGTCTTACCGCTACGGTCGCAGGTTCTAATCCTGCCTCGGGCATGGATGTGTGTGATGTCCTTAGGTTAGCCGGCCGCGGTGGTCTCGTGGTTAAGGCGCTCAGTCCGGAACCGCGTGACTGCTACGGTCGCAGGTTCGAATCCTGCCTCGGGGATGGATGTGTGTGATGTCCTTAGGTTAGTTAGGTTTAAGTAGTTCTAAGTTCTAGGGGACCGATGACCACAGATGTTAATGTCCATAGTGCTCAGAGCCATTTGAACCATTTTTTGTCCTTAGGTTAGTCAAGTTTAAGTGTAGTTCTATGTTCTAGGGGACTGCTGACGTCAGAGGTTAACTCCCGTAGAGCTCAGAGCCATTTGAAGATTTTTTTTTTTTTTTTTGCGACAATCAGGAGTGAGGGAGGTGCCATTTATCTTCATAGTAGAACACTTTTGGTTGTCGTCCACGTCACCTTTACAGGACAGTTGGACGTCGACTGGGCCCCCGTTTTGCTGTCATTCATAGCATGCATCTTGGGCATACATGTCAGCAAGATAATGCTCGCCCGCTTGCGGCGAGAGTTTCTACTGTTTGTCTTCCTGCTTGCAAAAGCCTATCTTCACCAACAAGGACGCTGGACCTCTCCTCAGTTGAGAGTATTTGGAGCATTATGGGCAGGATCCTCCAGTCGCCTCGAGATTTTGACGATCTAACGGTCCAATTGTACAAAATTTCTCGCCAGGTCAGTATTGTCATCTACATCTACATGACTACTCTGCAATTCACATTTAAGTGCTTGGCAGAGGGTTCATCGAACCACAATCATACTATCTCTCTACTATTCCACTCCCGAACAGCGAGCGGAAAAAACCAACACTTAAACCTTTCTGTTCGAGCTCTGATTTCTCTTATTTTATTTTGATGATCATTCCTACCTATGTAGGTTGGGCTCAACAAAATATTTTCACGTTCAGAAGAGAAAGTTGGTGACTGAAATTTCGTAAATAGATCTCGTCGCGACGAAAAACGTCTTTGCTTTAATGACTTCCATCCCAAATCGCGTATCATATCTGCCACACTCTCCCCTATTACGTGATAATACAAAACGAGCTGCCTTTATTTGCACCCTTTCGATGTCTTCCGTCAATCCAACCTGGTAAGGATCCTACACCGCGCAGCAATATTCCAAGAGAGGACGAACGAGTGTAGTGTAAGCCGTCTCTTTAGTGGACTTGTTGAATCTTCTAAGTGTCCTGCCAATGAAACGCAACCTTTGGCTCGCCTTCACCACAATATTATCTATGTGGTCCTTCCAACTGAAGTTGTTCGTAATTTTAACACTCAGGTACTTAGCTGAATTGACAGCCTTGAGAATTGTACTATTTATCGAGTAATCGAATTCCAACGGATTTCTTTTGGAACTCATGTGGATCATCTCACACGTTTCGTTATTTAGCGTCAACTGCCACCTGACACACCATACAGCAATCTTTTCTAAATCGCTTTGCAACTGATACTGGTCTTCGGGTGACCTTACTAGACGGTAAATTACAGCATCATCTGCGAACAATCTAAGAGAACTGCTCAGATTGTCACCCAGGTCATTTATATAGATCAGGAACAGTAGAGGTCCCAGGACGCTTCCCTGGGGAACACCTGATATCACTTCAGTTTTACTCGATGATTTGCCGTCTATTACTACGAACTGCGACCTTCCTGACAGGAAATCACGAATCCAGTCGCACAACTGGGACGATACCCCATAGGCCCGCAGCATCATTAGAAGTCGCTTGTGAGAAACGGTGTCAAAAGCTTTCCGGAAATCTAGAAATACGGAATCAACTTGAGATCCCCTGTCGATAGCGGCCATTACTTCGTGCGAATAAAGAGCTAGCTGCGTTGCACAAGAACGTTGTTTTCTCATTACGTATCAATAGATCGTTCCCTTCCAGGTGATTCATAATGTTTGAATACAATATATGCTACAAACCATACTGAAAACCTATGTCAATGATATGGGTCTCTAGTTACTCCTACTACCGTTCTTAAATACTGGGGCGATCTGCCCAATTTTCCAATCTGGAGGTACAGATCTGTCGGTGAGCAAGCGGTTGTATATGTTTGCTAAGTAGGGAGCTATTGTATCAGCGTAATCTGAAAGGAACCAAATCGGTTTACAATCTGGACCTGAAGACTTGCCCGTATCATGCTAGCAGCTGTTCGTGTTTCAAATTCTGGAACAACGTACAATCAACGTGCAAAGTATTCTGGAAGAGCCGGCCGGAGTGGCGGAGCTGTTCTAGCCGCTACAGTCTGGAACCGCGCGACTGCTACGGTCGCAGATTCGAATCCTGCCTCGGGCATTGATGTGTGTGATGTCCTTAGGTTAGTTATGTTTAAGTAGTTCTAAGTTCTAGGGGACTGATGACGTCATAAGTTAAGTCGCTTAGTGCTCAGAGCCATTTGCACCTTTATTCTGGAAGAACATTGACATGGGGTAGACGAGCGGGCGATTGGCGGCGTGGTGACCTCAGCATCGAAGTGCGAACTGAAGAGTGTTGCTCAAGTCACCTCTGTGTGGAACAGGTTCAACTCAGCCCTCGACATTTCTGCTGCGGTGGCTGGCGACCTTGCGGTGGATGGCGAGTCGCTGTGTCCTAGTTTCGATGAAGCAGTCTCCACGGGGGTACGCGCAGTGTGACTGCTGAGGTGGCAGAGCAGGTTGTGAGCACTTAGCTCGCTCGTTGTGTTGTAACAGTACAAGCAAGTTCGTTCTGTATCTGATGAGTCCAGATATACCAGCAGTGACCCACACTGCCTCACAAGTTCACCCGGCACACATCACTGACCCGCGTCTCAGTGGGTGACAGTGAGTGACAGTGTCGCTCTGTACAACGGGGCTCGTCAGCTGTTCATCACTTCTGTAAACGGGTGCCAGGTTTGTTGTACAGAACGTCTCTGCTCCTTCAACAGTACAGACCTGTTGGCAGTGCTAACAACCGAGTCAACGACTGAGCTCCACAGCGGCGGCAGTACAACAGCTTACCTGATATAGTTGAACTGTTAAAGGCAGCATTCTCATAGTTAACAAAAGAACCATGAAATGGAGGGATAGTCCATAATCTTGAAACATGAAACTTCACCCCTGCTCCTTCAACGACTAACCTTTCCCTCTTACTTTTGAAGAAAAAAAAATGGTTCAAATGGCTCTAAGCACTATGGGACTTAACATCTATGGTCATCAGTTCCCTAGAACTAAGAACTACTTAAACCTAACTAACCTAAGGACATCTCACAACACCCAGCCATCACGAGGCAGAGTAAATTCCTGACCCCGCCGGGAATCGAACCCAGGAACGAGTGGGAAGCGAGTACGCTACCGCATGACCACGAGTTGCGGGCTTTGAAGAAAATTTCATATGCAATGATTTAGATGTCCTACATACAAACGCGAGGCAGTACTGACTTTACGACTTATCTTAGAAAGTAGATTAAGGAAAGGCAAACCTACGTATCTAGCATTTGTAAACTTGGAGAAAGCTTTTGAAAATGTTGACTGGAATACTCTCTTTCAAATTCTGAAGGTGGCAGGGGTAAAATACAGGGAGCGAAAGGCTATTTACAATTTGAACAGAAACCACATGGCAGTCATAAGAGTCGAGGGACATGAAAGGAAAGCAGGGGTTGGCAAGGGAGTTAGACAGGGTTGTAGCCTATCCCCGATGTTATTCAATCTGTAAATTGAGCAAGCAGTGAAGTAAACAAAAGAAAAATTCGGAGTAGGTATTAAAACCCGTGGAGAAGAAACAAAAAACTTTGAGGTTCGCCGATGACATTGTAATTTTGTCAGACACAGCAAAGGACCTGGAAGAGCAGTTGCACGGAATGGACAGTGTCTTGAAAGGAGGATATAAGATGAATATCAGCAAAAGCAAAACGAGTATAATGGAATGTAATCGAATTAAATCGGGTGATGCTCCGGGAATTAAATTAGGAAATGAGACGCTTAAAGAAGTAAATGAGTTTTTCTATTTGGGGAGAAAAATAATTAATGATGGTCGAAGTAGAGAGGATATAAAATTTAGACTGGCAATGGCAAGGAAAGCGTTTCTGAAGAAGAGAAATATGTTAACATCGAATATAGATTTAAGTGTGAGGAAGTCGTGACTGAAAGTATTTGTATGGAGTGTAGCCATGTATGGAAGTGAAACATGGACGATAAATAGTTTGGAAAAGAAGAGAAGCTTTCGAAATGTGGTGCTACAGAAGAATGCTGAAGATTGGATCGGTAGATCACATAACTAAATAGGAGGTATTGAATAAAATTGGGGAGAAGAGAAATTTGTGGCACAACTTGACTAGAATAAGGGATAGGTTGGTAGGGCATATTCAGAGGCATCAAAGGATCACCAGTTTAGTATTGGAGGGCAGCGTGGAGGGTAAAAATCGTAGAGGGAGGCCAAGAGATGAATACAATAAACAGATTCAGAAGGATGTAGGTTGCAGTAGGTACTGGGAGATGAAGAAGCTTGCACAGGATAGAGTAGCATGGAGAGGTGCATCAAACCAGTCTCTGAACTGAAGACCACAACAATAACACACAAACAATAAAACCTCCAGCCGGATCTGGAGAGTGAAACCACTGCGCCTCCTTTCCATCAGATTCGTTAGTAGATAACTTATTCTGTTGTATTAATTCCTGTATAACGGATTGTCAAATGAAAACGAGACAGATAAAAAAGTAAGTAAACTCTTTATTGATTCATAAATAATCTCCGTAACTTTTAATACATTCATCACACTGTGAGATGTGACAGTCAGCGTCTTCGTGGATTAATATTTGCAATTAACTATGGAGCCTCGATTGTACAGAAACGTGCCCTTCCTCATCCAAAGCAGATCTGCAGCCACGAACTTATTTCTTCACGACTTCCAAAATATGTAAATCGTATACAGAAAGTTTGGGATTTAGTCGAGGATGTGTAATGGCTTCAAAGCGAAATTTCAGCAGCGTAGTCAAAACAGCCTTGGCAGCATGTGGGTTGATTCGAGAAAGAGGCAGAAGTTTGTTTGGGAAACCCTAGCACATTCTCCATTAAGTCTCTATCTTTCCCCATTCGATTTACATATTTTTGATGCCCTGAAGAAAAATATTCGTGTCCGTATACTTGCTTCAGAGAAGAAAGTGTACCGATGGGTGCAATCATGGTTCCAATTGTAACGGCAAACGTTTTTCCACGAAGGCATTGACTGGCTTGTCTCACAAAACAGATATTGCGATTACTTTCAAAAAAATGAACAACTTACTTAGTTTTTTCCATATTAAGTCATGTTTTCCTGTGGCTATCATTCATACAGGAGGTAATAGGTGCCGCGCGGGATTAGCCAAGTGGTCTTGGGCGCTGCAGTCGTGGACTGTGCAGCTAGCCCCGGCGGAGGTTCGAGTCCTCCCTCGGGCATAGGTGTGTGTGTTTGTCCTTAGGATAATTTAGGTTAAGTAGTGTGTAAGCTTAGGGCCTGATGACCTTAGCAGTAAAGTTCCATACGATTTCACACACACACACACACACACACACACACACACACACACACACACACACAGTTAATAGGCCTAATAAGTTACCTAACAACGAATCTGATGGGAAGGAGTTGCCCTGTGTTTACTGTAATGATCAGGGTGGAAGATAGATGGTCTGTGTGTAGGAGAACTACAGCCGGTAACGCACTAGGCAGCCCAGCTGCGGCAGGCACGCCGCCGCAGCCAATAAGTGACAGTCCGTTCCAGCGCGTGCTCTAGGCAGTCAGCATTTTCTAGTTGCGGTTGCCATGAGAGCACGTCGGACTGCAAGGCAGCCGGCCGGATTACTCCGCGCAACCAGCTGCAAGCAGCGTGTCCCTCAGAAAATCTACGAGGGCTATTCGGTAAGTAAGGTCCGATCAGTCACGGTGTAGAAACCAATGTAAAAATAAAAAAATGTTTTGTTCCCGGGTTCGATTCCCGGCGGGGTCAGGGATTTTCTCTGCATCGTGTTGACTGGATGTTGTGTGATGTCCTTAGGTTAGTTAGCTTTAAGTAGTTCTACGTTCTAGGGGACTGATGACCTCAAATGTTGTGTCCCATAGTGCTCAGAGCCATTTGAACCATTTTTTAAAAAAAATGTTTTGTGTGGAACAATTAGCTAGTCCTTCCAGCTACCTCTCTACACACTTGCCGCTCCGACTGAGACATTCGTCGTAGAGTTACGACACAGCGTCTATTGTTCTAGGCACCTTTACGTGGTGACTGCGCGCTCAGAAGTTAAAAGAGCGACGTGAAGCGATCGATGAGCATACTGGACATAATGCCAAAGCTTCATCGAATTTTCACAGTGGTTTCCATTCCGCACCAGATCGGACAATACTTTCCGAACTCCCTTCGTATGTTGCTGCCTTCAGTCTCCACGCACTCGTCGAAGCAACCAGACCTTGTCTGCATACGAAAACAAAAGTCGCGATTACATTCGATACCTATAAATTTATTCCTAAAATTGAAAGTCGAAAAGTAATCTGGGATGTTTCTTCTGAATAATACAGTGATAGTGACGTAAACAGATGAAGATGTTTGACGAGAATATGAGTGTAAATGACTGAATTCAGTAAGTCATTTTTTATGGTTTTCATAACAAAAACTTGTTATAGGCACAATAATGGATAAAAGGAAATCATTTTACGATTCACAATAATATACACTACTCACATACAGGCGGTTACTGTTGCATCCATAATCTAATTAATACATGCGGAGTGAGTCATCTAAACTTGCACTGCAAATATCGCGGAAATGGAAAACGCTATTGATGTACGATTTTCGCAGCATGGTATGGTAGTCAGGGGACCGTATTGTTGGCCAGTAAACACATTGTAATAACATTTGAAAGCATACTTTCTGTGCAGAGATACGCTTTTTAAAATAAAATAATGGCTATTGACATTAACAGACTAAAAGTAGGATAAATTAGAATGTCAGAGGTGTCTGTTGCGTGAGTGAAGTGCGAGTCGTTTACGAGACATCCTACTGCGCAACGTTTCCACACCAACAGTTGTTTGTCCTATTCAACATACTTACTTGCTAGGTACCATATAATGTTAGCTTACAGTGGGCCTGTGTGTTCCTTGAGCGCATTATGACTTTCTAGTCACTCAGTGAGTGACATTCCAAGCAACAGGTCGTGAGAGGACGATGTGATTTACCAATGCAGAAAAAGACAACATGCTCATGGTGTTTGGAGAGTTTTAATGGAGAATGAAGTTCGTTCTTGTACAGTGTATGCAGCAAGAAATCCGAATAGACGTCAACCATCTCGGCAGTTATTTATCGCTCCACTTCAAACAGTTACGTGAAAGTGGTAGGGTTATATCTACACAAAGTAACGGAAGAAAGGAAGTGGCGACAGAAGAGCGGGAAATTAACGTTCTTGCTGCTGTTGAAGGTGATCCACACGTTATCCCCCGCGCAGTCGCACGGGGAAGTGGCATAAGTGAGGCAAGTGCCCTACGCCTTCTCCTTAGATGTACGTTACATCTCGTCATATCTGCCTCCATCAAGACCCACACTGAAACGATTATTAGAATCATGTTAACTTCTGTACATGGTCATTAACACAGGGTTCTCCACATGCATCTTGAATCTTTTTGGTTGATGAAGCCGCAGTTGTCAGTCATGGCCAGGTAAATCGCCGAAATATGCACTATTGATCTGTTGAAAAACCCCGTTGGCTTCTTCAAGTGGAACTTCAGCGTCCTTGGAGGTAAACGTCGGTTGCAGGATAGTAAACCATCAGCTCATAGGCCTGTTTTTCATGGACGGAGCACTGAACACGCATAAATGTCGCGGCCCCTAACCGACCATTTTCCATGGATGCTGGAAGACGTTCCTCTGCAGTCAAGGAGGAACCTGTGGTGTCAAAATGAAGGCTGTCCAGCGCCTAGTGCACCAAGTACTACAACAAATGTTCACTAACTGTTTACTAATCGTCGGATCGGATACAGGGGACCTGTACGTTGGCAAGCCCGTTCTCCGGATTTGATGCCTGTAGACTTCTTTTCTGAGGAGAAAGAAGAAAGATGCTGTCTACAAGGATTTTCCAACTATACCGGATGATATGCAACGACCTCTCCGCTGGATTGCTAGCACGTGTGCAGAAGTTGTTTAATATCAGACTGAAGCGCGTGTATTGGAGCTGCTGGTGACATTATAAACACAGCCTGTGATGGTCGATTGCCTCGTTGTTCGCCAGAATCCACATACTTGTATTATTCTTCAGTACGTGCTGCCATAGGTATTGTGCAGTTGTCGATGTGGGAACTTTTGAAAATACGATACCTCGGAAACGACTCTCTTTAGATTTCTGCAACAAAAAAGTGTATGTCTGCCATAAAGTACACTTTCTAGGTATCGTTACGCTCTATGTATTGACTAACAATACGAACCCCAAACTGCCGATGCATCATTCAGTGGAAACCGCACGGCAATAGAATTTTCCATTTCCGCAATATTTACGGTGAACATGCACCCTGTGCAAATGCAACCCCAGCGCAATTCTGCTTGCGATCCCGTTGGATTTTCGTTCGTAAAATAATCCGCAAATAAATCCCTATACGCTGATGATCGGCACCGCCTGCTTGTATTACCTGTGGCTATTTCCAGTTCTGGAGGCTGGTACAGTGTCTCCTTAAATTTATCGCCATCCCTTTTCCGCACATAAGTATGTAAAACACAGCATGACAACTGAAAATTCTTCTTCGACATCAAATGGGCGATGAAAAATTCTCCATTTACTTGCCAGAATGCCAAAAGTGTATTTTATACATCGTCTAGCCCGAAAAATTCAGTAGTTAAAAGTTCTTTTCACGTTTTTTAAACTCCTTCCTCCATCGGTACGTTTTAAATATTCAGATTTACCAAATTCCTCTTCACCGGCAATGACTTTTTTTTATCTCTGGCTTTTTTGCGACGTTCGTAAATTTTTATTCAGGAATTTTTCACACACAGAACACTGCTTAAAAATGCTCCACGATCTGTGTAATTATAGTCTGCATCACATACAACAAGGAAAATAATGTTATAACTATAGTAAAGTGAGATTAATTACGAGGTTTTATTGCACTGATATATTCCCCGTCGATGGCACCGATGCAGTTCTATAATTTTGCATTTCTATTAGCCATTTCCTGTCTCAATCCCTTTCTCCTCATTTGGAAACGCTTCTTGTCTCATATTCTCCCAAATCGCAAAGCAATTTTTACACATTACTTCTTGGACAGTGGTGTACCCGATCCGGACATTGTGATTTCTTTGCTGCCACAGCACATTCTGTGGCAACATGTCTGAAACAAAATAGATGTTGAAATGAAAAAATGTGTCGGGAATTTTAGTACATTATATTCATTGTTTTCCCGTATAAACCTCCCCCTAAATCCATTCCAGCAGCGCTAATTGAGACTTTTTTTGCAGGTAAATATCTATATCAAAAGTGGAAGAACATTAGGACAAGTTTCAATAGGGAAGTAAAACATAGAGCATGTGCTAAAGTTGGATCAGCAGCTTTGCGTAAAAGCCCTTACATATACTTGGAAGAATGGAACTCAAGCTAGTCTGGATTAAACAGATGTTGCTGAAAGTACCGATGTGGGCAGTAGCTTAGAAAATCGTTCAGCTGTTACCAAAAGAAGCAGGAAACTAACGAAGACGGACTGATTAATATACTCCAACAGAGTATCAAATTGAGGAAGTAGCATGAAAGAAACTATGAAATGAACCAAGAATCTGACTGAAATTGACTATTTCTGCTTTTGTTACTAAAAGATGTCAAGAAGAGTCTGAAACATTCCTAGCATACTACAAAAATTGATATAACTAGTATCATAAATAGAGCACAAATGTTACCACTGCCAACTCATTTCCAAGTTTACTCAGGTTAAGTGCCAGTATCATCAGTCGCTGAACCGTATAGTCACAGGTATGAACCAGAAACTTCAAGTAGACAACCGTTTCGGCATAGATACCTAATAAAGCAAAGTGATGATCGAGGTGACTTTAGCAGAGAGCAGAAGGAAAGTCGCCGGAGCTATTCCAAGCCTGTTGGTAGAAAGACACCCTACTGCTGCGGAATATGGTGAGCCGCTATCACCAACTGACTCATTCACATCAAATCAGAATTCTGAAATACTTGACCAGTTTCAGTCATCAGTATTACAAGACTCCTAATAGTAAAATTATTTTCCAACAGAGTTAAAATTTAGAATATAAATTTCAAATTATTATATGATGAATCTACATGAGTTCTACTTTCAAACATTCCTTTCTGTTTTGTGAATGTGTCCCTTTTCAAATTCGTAACATTAAAATGGAAGGACCAGAGGGGAAAACCATGATTAGTCCATAAATTTTCAACAATTTAGGTGTTTTACTTACGTTTAGTTCTTTTTAATTGTTATTTCCTCATCTGTGCAACCATTATTAGTAAGGGCCAAATATCTTTGGTGTTATTAGTTGCCACAGAATTTTACAAGGACAAATAGTTTTTTTCCGAAAGAGAGGAATAAGTAAATTGTGACTTATCGTTTTATCCCCTGACCCTTCAGTTATTTTCAGATGTAATTAAAATATCATATTTGTTTTTGTAGTCACTTCAAAGTAACCAATAATTTTTCCTTCAGAGTTATACAAACCTGCTTACGAATACAGTACCCATAATAGAATTCGTTTATTACCTGCACCAAAAGGTTATCAAATAATTCCGGTGACATTCTTGTACAGCTAAAAACGATCTGGATAGTTTCAAAAATCCTTGAAGAATCCCTATATGTGCCGTTCCAGAAGTAGAGGGTGAATCGAATATCTTGTTTGGGATTTGGCTTTGTGTTTCTTTTGAGAATAAAGGTAGACTCTTACAATAGCTTCCGCGCCCAACATGCTCGGCACATCGGTCCCGACTGACCACCAGCTGAGTGCCATAGCTGGCTGCCATTAACTGGCTGCTCAACATTTCAGCTTCCTGTGCCAGGTTGCTACACCCTGGCTGCCTGGCGTTATAGCCCTAAGTCATTGCATGTGTGGTGCTCCTCAAAAATAAGAAAGAAAGGATGCTAATTGAATGAACAGTGGTGATATTTTTGTGTTGGGAGTTTATTAAATGTTTTTATTACTACACAATACGATCAAGTACTACTGTCAGGTGTCTAAGAAGGAATATCTAAGAAATGTTGGCTGAGCGATGTGTCCTGTACCTAACTAAAGAAAGTAACATTCTTTGAAAATGACAGTAATAAAGCATTTCGAAATAATGTATTTGATGTACTCTACAAAGAGAGACAAGGGTAATAGCAGTTATGATAATTATCTTTACTATTGGTTGTTTTAAATTAAAAAATATTGTCTATGAAAAAAAGAAGCACTGTGGTGCTAGTCGATACATGGAAGTGTTCTAAGAAATACTTTATTCCACACTGATTAAGTCAAACAGAAAGGCGTTTTCCTATTTTTATACGTGTGGAATGGGACTTCAGTGATGAGTGAAGCATTCTGCGTAATAAGTGTTCACTAAATTGCTGGTAGTAGAAATGGAAAAATTCATTTCTTTAAGCTAAATACTATTAGTCGAGGATTAAAGACTGGTACTGAACTTATTCACTTGCCAGGGGTGCAGTAGCCTTACTTGCTTGTATATATATTAAGTGTTTAATGAAATGAAGGAAGTTGCAAGAATTCAAACATTAACGTAGTATAAAAAGTGTTATTATTGTTCAGTTTTTTTCAACTGCTACAGCATAAGCCTATTTGTTATTACACAATTGGTTTATTAGCGCAAGAAGGCACATGCATAAACTTAAATAAAATTCTTGCAGGTACATTAAGTGTAACTTTATTTGAACGTGGACTGAAAGTGCTATTAAAAAACTGTGCCAATTTAAAAGTGATCAATAGCATTTGTTAGTGGATACCACAATTAAAAAGAGAAACAAAAGATGCTTTCATACCAAGGTGTAAGTAATTGTTAAAATAATATTTAACGAAAATTTGTGGTCACTTAACGTGAGCGCAGTTGCGCAAGAATACTAGCTTATTTATTTATATACAATCTTTTATTTGTAATTACTGTGATTGTTCTGAGTGTTTGCGAATATATGTAACATTTCTCTATTTAAATGTTCTTGTAATAAGTTGAGTCTAGGAAGTGGTCAACTTGAATCAAATCATGTCTGTAGAGTTCGTGAAAATTGAATTTTGGGGGAGCTGGCCTTCAGCCAATGGGAAAGCAGACAGAAGTGGAACACTTCGGAAGACACATGGAGACTGGAACTTTTGGATCTTTTCGAGTGAGGAGCTCAAGGGAGTGAGTGTGAACGCTTTATGTCGAGCTCTTGAAGAAGGCAGGCCAGCCTGGTGTAACGTGCCTTATTCAGTTACACAATTGTTTGATTCTGGGTGGTAAACGGCCTCTAGTATACCTTATGTTCTCACGGGACGTTACGTTTCGAGAGGTCTGAATGTGCTTCAGTACAGGACTCTAACTTACTCCGCTTTTGTTACGGAAGTTAGGATAGACAGAGTTTGAGTTACTGTTCTTTGTATCGCGTGTGTCAATTTGTGAATCATAATGTTGAACTCTGAACGGTTTCGAGCTGCTGAATACTGCATGTACTGTGATTACGAAATTGAGTTAATTTTCGCTCATCTTCGATGAATATTTAGTTTGCGGATTTTGCTACCATTCCCGTAACACTATCAACGCAATTTCATTGTTTTCAATTAGGGTATTTCATGTCAGTATTTCAGTTGAATGTTGTATTACTATTTTCCGTTTATTTATGTTGTCCTTTCTTTAATAGACATTGTTCAACGCAATTCTCTGTCGCCTACATCAATTACAAACGTTTGAATACAACCACTATTATTAAATTATTTATTTAATTTTTGTTATGTATCTCTTTCTATTCTATTAACTCGTAATTACAGACAATGCATAGATTATTTGACTGCAGGATCACAGTAACAAGTTATTATTTGCAGCGAATTAGCTGCAGAGAGTGAAAGCAGACTTTTGCCACCCTATGACTACATCGAGGTATTCTTTTTAAACAGAGCCGGGCATAGTCCACTTTCCTAAGGTACGAACAATACCACAAAAGTAGCAAATATTCTGTTAATATGGGCTGCCGTTTAGAAGAGCAAGTACTCAGCAGCAACTGTTAGATACTGCTGCATAACGAATGTGCATAACGCAGAATCAACGTGAACAACAGTAACAGTAAGACACACTTGACAAGCTTCAACATCGACATCAGTCATGGCAAAATCGATATGGCTTCCTACCAAACACTGATAAAATTATTATTGACATTCTACATGGTACTTCAGTGTTTCGCGGGGGCCACAACGATATTGAATTTGGTCAATTACAATGCAATAATCAAATTTAAATAACGAGCTGGACTCTCGTAAAACATAATTAAGGCCATAAATAATGCTAATTTTAAGGAATTGAAATCTGATAGCTAGCAATAAAGGTTAGAAATGAGAGCTAACTACAAGGATCTGGAATCTCATGTAGATGATGTATCTTGTGCTAATTACGTAGAGTTAATAGAATGAGTACAAAATGAAACTAAAGAATTAAGGAAATAAATGGAATTTGTGATGCAGTAAGAAGGGACCTTAAAGATTACTCGAATTAAACACGACAACATGAGGTTGAAATGACCAGGCAGGATGTATAAGTAAGGTGCCATAAAATTTTGTACTGTTTCAGCAAGGAACTTCACATAATATATCAGTTGTGCATAAGTGGGTGGCTAACGTATGTGTTGAAAGTACCAACTCTGTAGATGAATTAGAGACGAAACATGTGTATTACTCTGTTCTGTTGCAAAGTGATTTACTCTTATGAAGAGTTCGTGTGAATGAACATGTAAATTCAATCTGCACCAATTGAAAACCTATGCACTACTGTAGGTCAAGGGAAGTCTTAATTAACTGGGCGATCCCTGTCGGACAGTCTGGGTGAACAAATCATTCACTCGAATTTTCCAGAATGCTCCTCACACCAATCGCGAAAAATTATGGCCAAGTGACATGTCGCATTATCATCCGTAAGATTTCCACCGTTGTTAGGGAACATGACATCCATGAATGGCTGCAAGTTGTGTCGTTGTGTCCAAGAAGCCGAACACAGCCATTTCCAGTCAATAGAGGTTCAGGTGGACCAGGGGACCCAGTCCAATGTAAACACAATCCACATCGTTACGAGCTACCAACATCTTGCACAGTGGTTTGTTGGCAACTTGATTTCTGCCTGCGCCACACTCGAACCCGACCATCATCTCGTACCAACTGAAATCGGAACTCATCTGACAAGCAGATCTTTTCCAGTCGTCTAGGGTTCAACCTATACAGTCACGAGCCCAGGGGAGCCGATGCAGGTTATGTCGTGCTGTTATCATAGGCATTTGCGTCGGTCGTTCGCTCTCATAGCCCATTAACACCCAATTTCGTCGCACTGTCCAAACGGATACGTTCGTCGTACGGCCCACAGTGATTTCTTTGATCATTTCACGTAGTTTTCCTCTCTGTTAGCGGTGACGATACCACGCAAACGCCGCTGCTATCGTTTAAGCCAAAGATATCAGTCTAGCTCCAACTACCTTTCCGCGTTCAAAGTCTGTTGAATCCCATCGTGCGGCCATAATCGTGTCAGACATATTTTCACATGACCCATCTGGATACAATTTACAGCTCCGCCCATAGACTGCTCTTTTATACCTTGTGCACACACGATACTACCGCAATTTGCATACGTGTTTATCGCTGGCCCATGAGTATTGTCACCTCAGTGTTTGTAGAAGCAATGATCCGCAGAGATATGGCGCTACGAATATAATACTGAGAAAAAATATACATTTCTACCATCTTCCCAAGCAAAGGCCAATTTTCTATGTACACTGCTTGTGGCTAGTTTGACCGACTCAGCGCTTTGGAAAGTACTGCTTCGTCATAGAGGGGACGTATCTAAAGGCTGGCATATGACGACAGTTAGTACGCTGATTTTATTTCTCTTATTGAATAAACTGACGGAAAAAAATCACAGAACAAAGAAGGAGTTGTGCGACATAAACGAACGTAAGCGTGTTTCTACATATTACGGATGATGTCTCCTCAAATTTCGCTCCAATGTAGTTAGTTTATGCAAATCAGGTTTGCTTTTAATACATGCTGTGACAATCTTCAGCGTGAGATACTTTTGATCTTGGACGTGGTAGGTTGATGTTAGCCAAGAACGCCTTTAAGGCGGCAAAGACGCCATTATCATCACCTCGCCGAGTTTGAATGAAATTAGAATTATGTATTAATATCTTCAACTGCTGACGGGCGTTGATATATACCTACGGGGACAGGTGAAAATGTGTGCCCCGACCGGGAATCGAACCAGGGATCTCCCGCTTACATGGCAGACACTCTATCCATCGGATCCACCGAGGGCACAGAGGATAGTGCGACTGCAGGGACTATGTATCCCACATCTCCCGCGGGACCCACATTCTCACTTTATATGTCCACATACTACATTCGTAGTGTCCCTACCCAACACACTCATTACTTGTGGAAGACATTCTTACCAAGTCCAGTAAGAGTTCGGGTACTACGTGTGTATCCGCACAGAAGAAGAAGTCATGGCCGGTATTGCGGCCATACATGTCCGAAAGAACAGACACCATATCCATATAAGTATATAGTTCTGGAAATACCGGACATGACCTCCTTCTTCTGTGCGGATGCACACATATTACCCGAACTCTTACGGGATTTGGTAAGAATGTCTTCCACAAGTAATGAGTGTGTTGGGTAGGGACACTACGAATGTAGTGTGTGGACATTTAAGGTGAGAATGTGGGTCTCGCGGGAGGCGTGAGCGAGCTAGTCCCTGCAGTCGCACTATCCTCTGTGCCCTCGGTGACTCAGATGGATAGAGTGTCTGCCATGTAAGCAGAAGATCCCGCGTTCGAGTCCCGGTCGGGGCACACATTTTCACCTGCCCCGTTGATATAAACATGTCCGAAAGAACACACACCATATCCATATCAGTATACAGTTTGAATGACGTCGTGTTATAGAGAAGCGACGAGATGGATGTTCTTTCTGCGATACTGGGAAGTACTGGCAGCGATGTAGCCACCGAACATCATTGCTGGCAGTCGTGCTCACTAGAATGTACGGCCGCAAGAAGGCTGGGGTCAGGACGGCTGGTACTACCGAGAGGAAAAATTATCGTCTTCGGGGTATGCCTGTCGAATTGTTATGCATCTGCAGCAGATATCTAGCAGTAGTTGGCACAATAGTGACACAACGAACTGCTAGAAATTGGTTACTTAAGGGACAGTTCCGAGCCAGACGCCCCCTATAGCTTCCACGCCATTGACTACAAACCACCGCCGCTTGTGATTTCAGTCGTGTCAAGCGAGAGCTCGTTGTAGGGCTGGATGGAGATCTGGTGACTTTTCTAGTGAAAGCTGCTTCTGCCACAGTACCAGTGATGGCCGTGTATTCGTTAGAAGCAGGCCAGTTGAGGGCCTGTAATCAGTCTGTGTGCATGCTAGACACCTGGCAGTAATTGTCTGAGGTGCGATTTCTTATGACAGCAGGAGTACTCTTGTTGTTAATGCGTATCCTGACTTCAAATTTGACATTAGTCAGATGATTCGACCCGCTGTGGTGCCATTCATGATCAGCTTTCCAAGATATGTTCTCCAACAGGATAACGCTCGCCCATATAGCGCTGTTGTAGCGAAACATGCTCTACAGAGTGTCGACATGTTGCTGGGATTGCTCGACCACCAGATCCGTCTTCAGACTAGCACATATGGAACATCATCGGACGACAACTCCAGCGTCACCCTCAACCAGCATTAACCGTGACATCGAGAAACTGTACATTTAGAATGATTCCATTGAACATTATGGTGCCTACACCGGTTATTAATGTATCAGCGTTTCACATTTGCAATGGCTTAACCTGTGATCTTGCAATGTTAATCACTGAAATATGTCATCTAGAAGAATGTATTTTAGAAATTTCATTACTCCACGATATTTATTTTTTGGTGTTGGGATTTTTTTTTTCGTCAATGTATAATGATAAAAGACTGTAGGTAATATACTGACGAGCGGCTGGAATAAGCCACAAGGGCGGGGAATTATATTTTGGTGATCTCTTATAAAATTGCCAAAGAAAAAAATATTTGCGACGGCATGCAGTATCCGGAAGAGTTTGTAAGTAAGCACCCGGCCTTGACTGTGTGAGTGGTTACAACAGGTGACAATGCATCAGCCACAATGGAGCGTTGGGACATCATTCTTGAAGAACGTGTGTGAAATGTATTGCAACAATTCTTTGTTATGACTGTGGCAAAGTACGGAAATGTGACATCTGCTTGGTGATAGTTAATCATTTAACTAAATTTTAAAATAATTACGTCAGTTAGTAGCCGGCCGCGGTGGCCGAGCGGTTCTGGCGCTTCCGTCTGGAGCCGCGCGACCGCTACTGTCGCAGGTTCAAATCCTGCCTCGGGCATGGGTGGTGTGATGTCCTTAGGTTACTTAGATATAAGTAGTTCTTAGTTCTATGGAACTGATGACCTCAGATATTAAGTCCCATAGTGCTCAGAGCCATTTGAACCATAGATCTGTTAGTAAATGCTATTTACTTTCTGAATTTTATAAGAACTATTAGAGAAAATGAACGTAAGATTTATCGTAGGGAAGAAGGTGCTTTAAAGTCGCTGACAGATCTAAATACAGGGAAAGTTACTGACCTTTTGAATATGACCAACCGTTACGATGTAGTGGGCATTTATTATTGGAGCCGTATTGCAGGTGTGTTCAGCAGAGCCAAAGACTTTGATAAGTGCAGGAACGCTCATGACAGGGAGTGTGCGAGCAGATAAGCAGTATTAAAAAATCATTCTACAGGATGTCATAGTTAATGGTAGCCCGACTCCCATCTGAATGCTAATGCGGTATTTGACTTCAAAAATGGAGTAAACAGCTACATCCATGGAGAGTTTTATGCAATAATTTATTGCCAGCATTGCTCTGTCCTGTCAGCATTTCAGGTTGTTTCAACTACGAAATTAGACGTTTCTCTATGCGGCCTCAAAAATAACTTTCTCGATAGAGGAAAGACTTGGAAATCTGGAAGCATATGTGAAAACAGGTCCGATTAAAGAAACTCGCGAAATTTTCGGGGTCAGTTATCCGGGTAGAGGACTACCAGCAAAGAGAGCAATACAGAGTCTGTATAAAAATTGGGGCACCTACGGATCTGTGCAAAATCAAAAATGATAAAAAGTTCCTTCAGTTCGCACATCGGAAGTTATTTGAGACATTGGCCAAAGAATTGTTCAGAACTCAAAGAATCGGACACTTAAATCTGCCCAATAGGCGCATGTAAATAGGGAGACTTGGCAGAGGATATTGAAAAGTCTTAATTTGAATTCATAGTGTGTGACGGTTTTTCAGCAATTACGGGAGGCTTCCGAAGAACAACCACGATGATTTGTTCGACCTTTTCCATTACATCAAGAGTGATGAAGTATGGTTTCATCTTTCTGGTCATGTTAATTCACAGAATACAAGATACTGGGCAACAGAGAACTCTAACATTATGTCTCAGAAACTATTCCATGAGGAAAAAATCGGCGTTTCGTGCTCTATAACAGGAACCTGCATCACTAGACCGATATTTTTTGAAAATACCCTGAGCACGGTTAGATAAAGGGAAATTTTTGGAACATTTTGTCTTCAATTCACTGAATGTGAAAGACAATAATCCCTTTTATGGCAAGAAGGAGCAACATTTCACGCGACTAAGGTATCCCTGGAACGAGTTCATGATGTCTTCACTGAGGAACGAACAGTCAGCATACATTTGATGGCCACCATGTTCGCTGGATGTAAGAACATGGTTTTTTCCTGTGTTGGTAGAGTAAGCTTAGGTGCCGATACCGGTTTTTGTGCTTTCCCTTCTGTTATCATCGTCGAAAGAAAGCGGGAGACTACACCACTCATTACCGTAACCTGAATTTATAATATACACTTAAACAATAAGGTTACACACTTCGCGAAGTAAAGGTGCCACTGTGTATGTGAAGGAAATAAAAACGTTACAGGTTATGCGGGTGAACCTGCGCTGCGTTATCTCCCAGCTAACAATACCATTCGCCTTTAATTTCTTTCAGTTAATCTACTTACAATCAAAGTGTCATTTTCGTCATTTTCGAACAGTGGTCGTCAAAATGCTGCCCGGGGGGCCCCAATCAGGTATTCATTAAGACACGCGGTTCTCAGCCACATTTAATAATAATATTCATCTGGCTGCTAACAGCCGAATCCAAAACACGTCAGGTAATGTTAAGAGTTTTTAAGAGCTCTGTTGCAAACAACAGCACTTACGCAGAACGTAACATTTAAGATGTGCATAATTTTAATCGATGTTCGTGAATTCGGCCGTGATCTAAATACAGTTGGCCGCTTTCCTCTACAGCAGAGAGGTAAGCAACGTGACCACTGCGCGTTCACAGGGTGTGAGAGGGGTATAATTTTCTTATTGTGCTGACAACTCACTTTTATGGTATAAATTTTAAACGGAAGTTGCATGCATTCGTGAATGCGTGTTATAGAGAGTTGCTTATTTCCAAATACGGCACATATTTGCAGCAAAAACAAAGACAGAGATAATGACCTTCAAGGAAATGAGAAAATTTTAAGAGAAACATACTACTTTAGTTATGTGGGATGTGATATTAGTTTTAATCAAACTGTCTGCATAACAATTGGAAGAACTTTGGGAAGAAAACCAAGAAAAGAAATCCCAAGGGAGTTCTGTACCTACTCTTATACATGGTTCCAAATCTTGGACAGTAACAAAAAAAAAAAAAAAAAAAAAAAAAAAACATATGCAATCAGAGACATGAAGTTCATGACATATGTGAGAAACTGTAACAAAATGGGGAAATAATCAATAAAACAATAACATTAGATATAAAAGTCTTTTCAGTTAATGAAAAGATAGAAGAGAATAGAATGATATGGAAGGCTCATGTTGATAGAATGACAGACAATATATTGCTAAAAAAGATTACGAATTATCTCCCAACTGGAGAGAACGACGTCGTAAGAGATGGATGTACGGATAACAGAGACCAGAACTGGTGATTACAGCGCCTAATCATTGGAATGAGAAAATGATGATGATGAAAATGGAATTAATGGTTCAAATGACTCTGAGCACTATGGGGCTTAACATCTGAGGTCTTCAGTCCCCTAGAACTTAGAACTACTTAATCCTAACTAACCTAAGAACGTCACACACGTCCATGCCCGAGGCAGGATTCGAACCTGCGACCGTAGCGGTCGCGCGGTTCCGGACTGAAGCACCTAGAGCCGCTCGGTCACTTCGGCAGGCGTAAAATGGAATTAAATTGAAGCTGTTGTATTAAAAGGCGAGAGTAAAAGAGAAATGTCATTCAAGACATTTAGTAAACATTTCTCACTATCTTTCATTCTGAATAAATTATTTACGTATCGAATACAACTACTGTCATTAGCACATGGACTGCTAATAGTGCGATAATTTTGGTAGACTTTCCATCCGACATGTGACGGAGTACAATTTATCCTGCTCTAAAATACGAAAAACGGTTATTGAGAGGCTCGATATGTCTTCGTTGTTTTGCGCGTTACATGAGTTTCTAAAACAAAGGTTTATTGTATAAAGTCAAGCTGCTGTTCGGTGGCAGCTGTCGGTTTCGTATGTAAGAAAATGAAGACGTGGCCTCACATTGTCTTATAAGCGAAGAAATTTTACTGGAATTGGAACAAGTGTTTTATTTATTTATTTATTTATATTATTTTTTTTCAGTGGCAGTCAGGATGTGGGTGCCTACGATTTAGTTTGTGTAAGAATGATATTATTCAGCTTAAAGCGATTATTCCTCGTTTTGAGTTTTAATTCGTAGAAGTTCCGCAATTTTCAATGCGATAGTGTCCACAGTTGCCATCCTCTTATTTCATGTCGATTGTACAATTTAGGCCTTACACCATTTTCAAGTATTTTATAAATGATTTTTAGAAGTAAATTAATGTCATGTACGTCGTTGCACTTACGACGACACCATGTTATGCTCATAAACTAATTCCGATATGTTCACGCAATTTTAGTGGCACGTTGCCTTGGAGCAGTTAAAACGCGTTCTTTTCTGATGTTGCTTCATTTTATGAATAATGAAGCATTGCAATAACTGACACTCTATGCCAGTGCAGCAAATGTGAAGTAGCCATCTGCAACAAGCCTTGTTCCAATGTATACCACACAAAAAATTATGCTATTAGAAAGGCGTGTGTTAGCGTTCTCGCTTCCCACGCCCGGGTTCCCGGGTTCGATTCCCGGCGGGGTCAGGGATTTTCTCTGCCTCGTGATGGCTGGGTGTTGTGTGTTGTCCTTAGGTTAGTTAGGTTTCAGTAGTTCTAAGTTCTAGGCGACTGATTACTATAGATGTTAAGTCCCATAGTGCTCAGTCATTTGAACCATTTGAAAGGCGTGTGTAACAATTTATACATATATAATACAGGAGGAGTATCAGGCTTTCGTAAAAGGTTAGTACCAGAGATAAATGGTGACTAGTGTTCTTATTTTAAAAAATATTAAAAAAACCTTTTAAAAAGTCGGAATTCTAAAAACGGACAGGTTTACGTGGACGGTGTTCAAAGTGCTAATCAATTAATCAACCTCTCACGTAGACGACACAACACCATTTCGTTAAATAACTGATGTCGCATATCTTGGAATCCTGAGGATGACAGCAATCTGTAACACATAACAATTGGCACGAAGTGCTCAGAATGGTACTTGCGAAATTGCCTGCCAGACAATCGCGCCTTTAGCGTACCACAGTTAGTCAGCTGGGGGCTCATAACATACTCATTAATGTAGATTACGAATCAACATTAAGGTCGCTACATATGCGGCCCGAGGTACCGCCGTACAGTGTCAGTACTGGCTCTCGAGCGAAAAAGTTCGACGACCCATTTTTTCGAACATAAGGTAGACATTGCCGTTAGCTTCATGTCAGTACGTCACTACAACTTATATTACAGCAAATAATTCAAAAGCAGAATAAATGTAGACGATGTGTTTGTACAAGCAAGCACTAGCTTAACTATGATAACTGCCGCCTAGGGCAGAATTCAACGTTGCGGTCCCCCACTCCCTCCCACCCGGCCTGCTTCCACTGCCAAAATGTCAGCATTATATTTTGTTCACTCCTGACAACTGCTTAGTCCTTTTAATGGTTTCAACATAACGTTACAGTGAAGGAAATGGCACTCATTTCAAAAATTTTTGTGATGCAATTCGAAATATGGAACAACACACAATCGAAAGTACCATTGTATGCAACTATAACGTAATTTCTTTTAAATTGTTTCATTACCCATCGCCGCAAAGCCGTTACAAAGAGAACAATAACAAATGCAAAATTGATCTTTACGCTCTGGTTGCATTGGATTACTTGGCATAATGAAAATGCTTCCATCTAATGGAGTAAAGCATGTATCTGTTCCAGCGAAATGGGTGTTTTGTGGGATTGCTGCAGAAAACAGTCAGTTCTGAATGGTCTAATTATTCCATTTCATCTTCTTTCCCATTTTAGCGCTCTCTAGTCAATTCCTGCTTTTTCTTTCAACTAATGTTTCGTTTTCTTCCCCTCCTAATCCTCCTACTTGCTTCCTCATATTTCGTTCCGGTTTTTATAATATTGCGCTCGTATGGAAACGGCGCCCAGAGAATGCGGCACGGATGCTGTACTCGAGTTGAATCACTGCATTTATGGCGTCACATGCCACGTCATTGCTCCACTGTAGGTCAAAGACGACGTGTGATACCGGTAGGTTCAGTGCCTCCGAGAGACATACTCAGTTAGGTTTACTGTGCAACGTATTCAAGCTTTGACGTTGCCCTTATCATAATATCCGCACATAACTTAAAGATTTATACAATAGACGGAGCACTCAGACGAAGCTAAACAATGACCTTCCGCAGGGAACTGTTCTGGCTCCCTTATTATTCGGCCTGTAGCTGATGTGTCCGAAACCACCTAACGAAAGTTCGGATATGCAGACGATTAGGTCCCGGCACTAATTTTTAAGGATATGGAGGCCACACAGGGCATCTTGACGAACGACCTGGAAGTTGTTAGGAAATATTGCCATTGGAGATTGGAACCCAGTGCCACAAAGAAAGAAGTCTTTACCTTCCACCTCAGCATCGAGCTATCCAACAGACAATTCAGTAATTAGTTTGAAAATAAACTGCTGTCTGAAAATCGATATCCAGAATACATTTAAATATCACCCTGGATAGATCATTGATGTTCAAGACAGCTGCCAAACCTAGAACTCGCAGTGTCATCTTGCGGAAGCTTGCTGGTACCTCAAGGGGATCTTCATGCACCACGCTACGGACTTCTCTATCCGGTAGTCGAAGATTGTGCACCGGTTTGGTTCAACAGTGCTCACCCTTGTCGCGTCGACGTCCAACGAAAACAAACACTGCGCATTATAACAGCACAATAAAGGCGACCCCCACCTACTGCCTACCTGCACTAAGCTATACAGCCCCTCCACATCTGCCACCAGAGAAATCACTCACTAGAGAACTCAAAAAGATCGAAAATAGCCCTCTTCGAAGAATCCATCGAGACATTCCGTTAATGAGAGAACCAGACCGCACTCTGCACATGCATCTGTACATAGCGCAACAATTTTGGAACAAAGGGGATTCATCTTGAATGACTGCTGGCAACAGGTAGGACCAAACAGTCATTCCTTGCCTTTCACAAATATGCTTTGCCTCGCCACTACACTACTTGGATTCGAGAAGCCGCGACAACTCAGGGATAAACTAAATACAGGGTAAGGCTTAAATGATGAACGGTTTTCAATTGAACTATACATCGTTAAGAGGGCTTCAAAAAAATTTTTAATTACAGTATGACACTGAAACAATGTTGCCATTTAACAAAATTAATGCTTGAAAACAACATCTCCTAGGTGACGGCCGTTTTCAGCGATACACTTCTCAAGGCACTCTCGGAAGTTGGCTTCAACTCTCTGCAACATGCCTCTGTCTATGTGGACGATTTCCACACGAGCAGCTTTCTTCAATTCTTCAAGTGTACGTGGTTTATGCTTGGAGAGTGCAAATGTCACACGATGGTGGAATCATCACAATTCATCACATTTGGCCGTTCTAGGTAAATACAGCCATAGCAACCGATATACCAACATGAGAAACAGGAACTCAACGTATGCAGCAAACTAATATTTTGTCATTATATCGATTTTATGTTTGTGTATGTGATCTTTTTGTTGTTACAGAGTGTTCAGATATTCCCGGTACAAACTTCTAAGATGTGTTTGGGGGACTGAGTACTTAATACACTCATGTTCATAAATTAAGGAAAATGCTGATACATGGTGAAACAACGCTCTGTTAAGTGGTTTGAGGAATTAAATCACCTCGGGGTATGACCATGCGGTGCATTTGATCTGCGGTCGTCGCACAGTGGTGTTGGCAGCAGAGGTGGGTTGGTGCATGTCAGAGTACGGTGCAACGAGTAACTGTGCAGACGTTTTCAGACGTGCTAATGGTGACTGTGTGTGGAAAATGGCACAAAGAACACATACTGATGACGTTATGAGGGGCAGAATATTAGGGTGACAGGAGGCTGCTCAAACACAGCATGTAGTAGCACGGGCACTCCGTGTGCCACAAAGTGTGATCTCAAGATTATGGCAACGATTCCAGCAGACAGGAAACGTGTCCAGACGCTATAGTAGGGAACGTCCACAGTGTAGAACACCACAAGAAGGTCGACATCTCACCATCGATGCCCGCAGACTGCCACGGAGTACTGCAGGTAGCCTTGCTCGGGACCTTACCGCAGCCACTGGAAGAGTTGTCCCCAGACACAGTCTGCAGACGACTGAGCAGACATGGTTTATTCGCCTGTACACCTGCAAGGTGCATTCCACTGACCCTTTGTCACAGGAGAGCCCGTAAAGTTGGTGTCAAGAACTCAGTACATGGTCATTGGAACAGTGGTCCCAGGTTATGTTCACGGAGGAGTCCAGGTATAGTCTGAACAGTGATTCTCGCCGGGTTTTCACCTGGAGTGAACCAGGAACTATATACCGACCCCTTAATGTCCTTGAAAGGGACCTGTGTGGAGTTCGTGGATTATGATTGGTGCACCTACACCTCTGCATGTCTTTGACAGAGGAACTGTAGCAGGCCAGGTGTATCGGGACGTCATTTTGCACCAGTATGTCCGCCTTTTCAGGGTTGCAGTGGGTCCCACTGATGGATGGTAACGCATCCATCGAATGGAGTGGCCTGCCTGTTCTCCAGACCTAAACCTCATCAAGCACGTCTGGGATGCTCTCGGTCGACATATCGCTGTACGTCTTCAAACCCCCACGATACTTCAGGAGCTCCTACAGGCACTGGTTCAAGAATGGGAGGCTATACCCCAGCAGCTACTCGACCACTTGATTCGGAGTATGACAACCAGTTGTGCGGCCTGTGTACATGTGCTTGGTGACCGTACCCCATATTGATGTCGGGGTACATGCGCATGAAACAGTGGCGTTTTGTGGCACATGTGTTTGGCGACGGTTTTCTCATCTTGTCACCAATACCGTGGACTTACAGATCTATGTCATATGTGTTTCTTATGTGCCGTTGTTATTAGCACCAGTTTTGTGTAGTGCCATGTTGTGTGGCACCACATTCTGCAATTATCCTTGATTTATGAGCATGAGTGTATTTTAGATACTAAGCCATGTTTAGAAATGTACTATTTCTGTTCCACGACGGCTTCAGTTCAGATGTTCAGCTCATCCACTTCTGCCTGAGGAATTGAATTAGAGGTGACGCAGTACAATTATTAGGTAACAGTTCTGAAGTAACCACAACAAAACATTTACTTATCTTTGAAGCGCATCTATTTGTATTGGCACTTAAATATTACGGTTTAAAATTATTCCAAAACAAAAACGAACCCAGCATACTGTACGTACAGAACAGTAACTGTTCATTACAACAGCGACTGGCTGCGGCGACCACCAAAGTTGTTACAGGCTTTGTACCTTCGAAACATGTTTACACATCGCACTCGCAATTGTCCGAGTACTCGTTGACTGGCACACTTCACCGTGTTGCAGTATTTTCTTGAAATGCGGGCGTGCGGCGTTGCCGTTGAGCATCACAGTCTGTCTTCTCACAGTTTCTCGGAGTCGCTGCGTAATTTGCGCATAGATTTTGTGTGATGACGTGTTGTATTGCGGGAAGAATCCGTTACATCGAGCTTCGCCATACACAACGGCCATGTCTGTATATTACGAAAATGTGTTCGAGCCAAGTTTTCTCCATCGTAGACCCAAAGGCACTGAACAGACTGCAAGACGACGTCAAGTGAGTTCGGGTGAGCGTCTGATGTAGTACACAACTTCTACTCTACTGCATAGCAGGACAAAACAACTCTAAAACTTTTTTCTTTCCCTCAGCACACATGGATGGATTAAACATCTGAACTGAAACTATTCCACCAATTCCGGACATGGCTTCCTGTTCAGAGTACTATGCGCTGTCTCCCCTCTCCAAGTCCCAGGAGTTTGTGTCGGGAATTTCCGAACGCCTTCTAGACAACCGGCATGTCTTGCATGCATTCATAATGCCTGTATTGTAGGCTGCTTATGTGTAGTTAATTCAGGCGGTGTACTATGCCAGAAACTAGATAAATAAATAAATATACGAAATCGTGACTCCGAGTCTCTTGCGATTGGGTCCTTCATTGTTTATGGACGATACTGTACATCGAGTGGTCTCTCGGACTGGTATTTATGTTCCCCCTGGGAGGTAACTGTATCAGTTGCGCCAGCCTTGCGGATGCAGATGTCAGGCCGGCGGCTGTTGGCCGTCAGCTTCAGTGGGGTTGTGAAGCGGGGGTGGGAAGCTGCACGTGCGTCCGTAGTGCACGCGCCCTGGGCGCCAGCCGGAGCTACCCCTGACATTTCGAAGGCTCGCCGGCCATCCAGTGCGGTCGCATTCCTCGACCCCGCAGCGATTGATGCCCGCTCTAAACGAATTTCACGTCTCCGCCTCCACCACCCCCGAAGTCTGCACGGCCCCTGCGAGCCGCCCGTCCAATGGCGATCGCAGGGGCCGCTGTCGGTGTGGGCGGCTGTCTGGATTACTGCACGGCACTGCCCGAGGGGTGCTAAAATGCTCACATTCCGAGAAAACTCCCGGCGAGGAGGCTGGTGGGAGTAGCTGTATAGAAAGACCGGAAGCAAGTGATTTCTGGTCGATATTAACATTATGTATCAGGCTATACCGCTGTTGTTTTAGTTGGTAATTGGGCAATAAAGTGGGCCACTAATGTGGAGAATGACTTATTAACATTTATTATCTTAATAATACAAATCCTGAAAACCAATATCTGACAGTATCGTGCCACAGAAAAATGTTCAAAGGTAAATTACACAACCGGGCTCAACATTTTAATACAGTTAGGAGGTGCCTTTTCTCTTTGTCGTTATATGAAATGATGCGGACAACATAAACACCCACTTGCCGAGCGGAGAAAATCCCCGACCCTGCCAGGAATCGCAACCGGGATCCCATGATCCAAAGACAGCAACACTAGCCACTAGAAACCGAAATGCAGAATTTAAAATATTGACAGAATTTAGAATAAGTGAAGTCGCTGTGATAAGGGTAGCTGTGGGAACGAAGAGAAAACGTCTTTTAAAAATAAACCGAACAACGTGAAATAATGATGAATTTATGATACATCCTTGTTTCTACCGTTCCATGTTATGTATGTTATGGCTTCGGAATGATCGACCCGTCTTGTACGGTGGTCAGAGACCGGGAACTGTCAGCAGCGCCACATAACCTATAACGTTAACTAGACAAGCGTATGAGGCCGTATCAGTAATGGGTAAAGCCCAGTTCAAGGCGACAGTGGCAAATATGCGTGTCGGTTCGGGAAGTATAATCGCTTACAAAAGTGGATTTGTACGACGGGCGGAGATAATGGACTAATTGCAGTGATCACAAATATTATGTATGTCTATGCTGTTTACAAATTATTCAGTTAATAAGTACTTTAAAACAAATAAACTGGGGCGATGGATGGGTTGTGGTGGGGGAGGAGACCAGACAGCGAGGTCATCGGTCTCATCGGATTAGGGAAGGAAATCGGCAGTGCCCTTTCAAAGGAACCATCCCGGCATTTGCCTGGAGCAATTTAGGGGAATCACGGAAAACCTAAATCAGGATGGCCTGACGCGGGATTGAACCATCGTCTTCCCGAATGCGAGTCCAGTGTGCTAACAACAGCCCCACTTCGCTCGGTAAATGAACTAGGGTTTTTGGTATGACGCTCGGCCCTGTTGTCTATAATAGATAAAACTCTCTTTTATGTTAAAGATTTTCACAAATATTACGTTTTAGCGCATCCATACTCTGATCAAAACTTTTCTGGAAACACCTCATTCATCCCTGTACGATTAGTATGCGTTGTCAAAAAGGGGGTGATGAGAAATAATATGCATGATGATGGTGCTTCTACACCACCAACCAACAGCAATATAGAAGAGATACTTTAGCTCGTGTGAGAAGCAAACCACACTAGAATAGGTCCAAGACTGGGAAATTGCAGTACATATAAGTAGTATCCTCTGAAGGTATTCATTTTACCAGCACATTTAAGATACATTAATTTTAATTAAAAAGATACTTCATACTCGGAGCTAAAACCTTACACAGCACGCTAGTCATCAAGTTCAAAGTTATAACTTTGTGGAAATCGCACAATTTCAATTTCAGAAACCCCAAGAGAACAATATCTAGTATACAATCAGACTAACAACAACATAATTCTACATTGAAAAGAGAGTTTACTAAGGAGTCTGTTAACAGTCAGTATACGAAGCCCTGAGGAAAGATTTAACCACTCAGAAGCAGGTATATCTCGTATGCAGTACAACACAAGTACAAATGTCCAGTGGACGACTCTCACACGGCATACATTGACAACAAGTTGTGCCGGACGGCTGATGCACAATATATATGCTAATTCAATTACACAGCATCTGTAAGTGGAATACACAAATGATCAAAAGCAATATGTGATCATTAGTGGGAGATCGTGGTTAATTATACGTGGCTCTGCGTGAAAGCTTTCTTATATGCCAACATTTGCACATGAGAATACGACCAGTTGGAACCAAATCTCGGACCACAGTGATAGGTCAAACAAATGGTAGTACTCGAACACGTTGGTAGAAAGTTCTTTAAACACATCTCATAAAACTTAAACCGAATTAAATGCTACACTGACAACTTAAATGACAATTTTTTTCCAGCATAGCAATGAAATAAATACGCCAGAACGAATTTTCAATCTGCAGGAGCGTGTGTGCTGATGTAAATCTTCCTGACAGATTAAAACTATGAGCCGGACGACTACTCGAAACGGTGACTTTTGCCTTTCGGGGACAAGTGCTCTACCAGCTGAACTACCCAAGTACGATATGACCCAATCTCACAGCTTTACATCCACCAAAACCTGTTCTCCTATCTTCCAACCTTTAAATTTGGAAGGTAGTAGGTGAGGCTTTCCGTAGTGAGTGATTCATCATTTCATTCGTGTAAGTTGCACGTAATTACACGGTGGACCAATCACTATTGCCACTCTTAGTCAGTATCTCCTGTTGTGGATTATTATTTGAAAAATTATTGAGGCTACTGTGAACTTGTACATCTGATCGTTTAATTTGGAAATGCGATAGAACAATGACAGTCTTCAATGTGAAAGTGAAACTAAATTTAACAGTTGTTATGAGCGTGGCTCCGTTTAGGATGTGTTACATACGTGTTCAATAAACAAAGTAAATGGTTGGGACTGTAATACATTTTTTAAAAATTTCAAATTGAATAATTTTAATACTTCTGAAGAAAAGAGATAAGTTTTCAATGTAGGCAACTCAGTTTTTTCTCTGTTGATAGTCTGTTACTCGTGTCTCATCGCTGCAAAGAACGCTTTCAATTAAGAATCAGCAAGATACAGCTGGAGGCACGTTCCAATCATGAAATTTTGTGAGATTACCAAATAATGGGTCACCTAACATTTGGTTCATTGGCGAATGATTAAAAATCTGCCATAGGTATAGAAATTCATTCTAGAATTCACGCCAGGCTCAACTCCATTTGTACAGAACATACGGTGGAGAGCGTTAGACGAGATCTTGAAGAAGAGCTTCAGGTGTCGGAATTGGTTGCACATGAGAGTAAATTCAACAAAGCATATAAGAGTTATGAATTAACGTTTGATGTGATTAACGTTACTAGAAAGAACAGTGAAAGCATAAGATAGGAGTGACACGTGAAAAAGTCTTACGTACACAAAGTGCTGAACAGAATGAACGAATGTGTTGTC
This sequence comes from Schistocerca gregaria, assembly GCF_023897955.1. Classification (NCBI taxonomy): domain Eukaryota; kingdom Metazoa; phylum Arthropoda; class Insecta; order Orthoptera; family Acrididae; genus Schistocerca; species Schistocerca gregaria. Next base: position 347,461,216 of record NC_064922.1, on the reverse strand, counting down.
ATCCATGTTAAAAGTGTATGATAACAGTTGGTGGTAAAACCTACAATGTAAATGTAAATAGCGACAAATAAAAAAAGATATATAGGTCTATCGTATCGTTGAATCATTTACATAACCCAAAGAACCTTCAAGGAAACGTCAAGTAATCGTTTTAGAGGCTTTAGAGAGCAGATAATACGCTTTTATAGCAGTGTAATTCTCTCAAGATAAAGGCTCGGAATTTCGATGTCAGAGTTAGAAGTTTGCACGCATCTTAATATTAAAATCATTTCTTCATAAGTGAGATAACATCAAAGGAAAAATATGAAAATCTGTCACGCAAAAATAAATTGAAGAAATAACAGTCTAAAGCGGGGCATGAACAGTTCAATAATAATAACTGGCGTCACAGGCCGGAACTGGAACAGATAGATATAATGAAGGCAGTATCTAACGAAAGAAGTTAACATTATACTTGGCACAACATCCAGGATAAGAAAAAAAATGTACTTCATGCATGGCTAAGCCTGCCAGGTAATCGGTGTGCATTACAAGGCTCCAAATTTTGGCTTATAACGTAAAAGGTACTTTACAAAATGGTGTTATTAATATTCATACCAGTGTCACTATAGTTTAAAATTACGTTGTAGGTTGAATGATAACTAATTTTTACCACTATTTTCCCTTCCATTTTCGCGAACAAGGGACCAGGTGACAATTTAGTCCCCTTATCATCTCCCCTTTTCTTTTCCTGCAGTATTCCTTCATCTCCTGCTTTTTCTTCCTTCTTACAACATCACATTTGTCCACTCACAGCTTCCCTATCTTTCTAAATTTAAAGCTGAAAACGTCGTGTTCAGTAGCTTCTTTTGCTTTGATATTGTGTATTCTATATTTTATCCTTCTTCTCGGAGCCATCTTGTTATTTTTTTATAACTGAGAATGACTGCCTTAGCGTATTGTCATTAACCTACAGTAATAACATTAATGTAGAATAATAATGATATACAAAGGCCAAAAGTTGTTTCCAAAAACGTCGGACATCGCTTCACCAATTTATTCGAATTTTTACACGTTTCTCTAACAAAATTTCGGACGGACATTGTTTACATATTTGTAACTTGCGTAATATATATAAATGAATATGTAATATATAAAGGGGAAACACTATTATCAAAAATATGGAAAAGTTCTTTACCAATTTACATCAAATTTTTACAAGATACTCTAAGAAAAATTCCACCGATATATGCCGTAGAAGTGTTTAAACAACATGTACAGATTTTATGCTAAAACTGACTGCAAGAACTAAAAATAATGCGCTGTGCTGTGCGCTACTCCGTTAGTCTGTGCTGAGAAATGTGCAGTTCGGTTTTCCTTTCCGCACTCGCTTTTGACTACAATATTAGAGCATTTGGCCTATTAGACAAATTCTTACTCCTGTATATATCATCTATCTACATATATCAGTTTAAATAAAAATTGTATACGCAAGAATGCACTATTTTCTTCCCCACAGTCATTAGGAAAGTTATATTTATCGCTAATTCGCTGATGAATAGAATGCTTTTGCACCATCCGAATAGTCCGAAATTTTGTAATCCTGGCAATTGTCATTACACGTATGCGAAATAGTGTCACAGAAGCAAGTACCCTCACAGATCCATTAGATTCTCACAGATCCCATACATATTTAGTAATTGCTAGGATTTGCCGTGTTCGCTAATCTTGATTAAATATCAGTATTCTATTGCTTATTTCTTGTTTTAAATATTTCATGGCGTCTAAATTGTCATGCTCCTTTTTTTCTTATAGATCATAATATTCTCCGAATGATTCTTCTCTCTACTATTTCCCATTTGTTGAATCTACAATTCAATGTTACGCAGTCACTTCAGTAGACGCATTATGGTTTCCCTGCCGCCTTGTAATCCATTGTTTTTGCGTTTCTGAAAGTTAAATTCTTATTCTACGCATTTTTTTTACTGTCGGTCATTCCCTTTCCATTCTCTGCAACACGTGACCTCGGTGCTTCGAGCGATTCCACAAGAATCCTTTGATTGCAGTTTTACAATCGATGCCAGAAGTGTGTTACAGCTAATGTGCTTACTTTGAAGGCCAGTAAAAGTATTTCGATTGTAACTCTTGTTTCCTCATCGAACCTTTTTCGCTCCCCCCCTCCCCCCTTCCTTCACCTCATTTTTTTGGTCTAGCCTTAACGTCAACTTCACTTAAATATTCCCAATTTACATATCTCGTAATGCAGGCTTGGAGTATCTGAGCAGCATCGAAAGACTAGACATCAGTTCAAAGCCATTTGTACATCTACACGTACAAGTAACTACCCCCCCAACCCCCACCCCCCGTCCGCTCCTATTCCAGTCGCAAAAGAAGCAAGAGAAAAACTATCGGTGAGGTCGCGTCTCTTTAATGTATGTTACCTTCACTGTCATTTACCAAGAAATACAAGGGAGGAAGCAATATATATTGTTTGACTCTTCTGGTAACGTACGGACTCGAAACTTTAACGGTAAACCACACCATGGTACACAATGCCGCTCTTGTAACATCTGCTACTGGAGTTGTGTTATAATCCCCGCGAAGTTTTGACGAGTACTAATCGAACTTGCAACGTAACACACAGCTCTTCTTTGAATCTTCTCTATTTCCTCTATCAGTGCTTCTGATTCCCCACAGAAGAGCCATACTCACGAACGAGGTTTATGCAATCTATCTCCTATGCGGGTGAACTACACTATTTGAGGATTCTTCCAGTGAATCTCAGTCCGCTCAGTCTGCTTCCAGTGTTTGTTTCGACAAACGCCTAATCAAATAGTAAGTACTCTTTTCGCAAATTATACGCAATATACTGGTGCGCAAAACTTACGAACGAAAGTAATTTTTGCATGATGTGTCACTGCTCAGTAACACAGCACGATCAAACTTAGATCATATATTACAGCACATAAAGTAGAACAGAAATAACACTTTTAATCAAAGGCAGGAAATACACTGAAATTGCCACAAATTATAGCGAACCCCTTGACGTTACAAAAGCTGGGACACTGTTCTTAATAGGGTCTATGATCACCGCGGAGAACAATGCATGCTCTGCAACGTGCTTCCACGAGGCTGGTATGGAGTTGTGTTAGAGCGCCGGCCGCTGTGGTCGAGCGGTTCTAGGCGCTTCAGTCCGGAACCATGCGGTTGCTACGGTCGCAGGTTCGAATCCTGCCTCGGGAATGGATATGTGTGTTGTCCTTAGGTTAGTTAGGTTTACGTAGTATTAAGTTATAGGGGACTGATGACCTCAGATGTTAAGTCCCATAGTGCTTAGAGCCATTTGAACCATTTGTGCTAGATCGTTCCATCCCTCCAACAAAGCGGTTAACAGTTGCTGGATGGTCTTGGTGCTTGTGTTACAATGTATCTCCCCAGTGGCTCCCGAAAGTCTTCAATGATATTAAAATCGGGAGGAAAAAGGCAGGTCCATCCATTCGCCGAATATCCTCTAGTTCCAGGAGAGCTGCGCTGTTCAGTACGGTCGCGTATTGTTTTGAGTAAAACTGAATGCACCCTATAAAAGTCTTACATGGAGAAGGAGTTGTTGTTGCTGTTGTTGTTGTTGCTGTGGTCTTCAGTCTGTAAACTGGTTTGACGCAGCTCTCCATGCTACTTTATCTTGTGACTCCGAATAACCAATTCAGCCCTTCTGAATCTGCTTACTAGGTTCATCTCTTGGTGTCCCTCCACGATTTTTAAGCCTCACGCTTCCCTCAAGTACTGAACTGGTGATCCCTTGATGTCTCAGAATGTGTCGAATCGACCGATCCCTTCTTTTGGTCGAGGACAAATACTTTCAGAAAAGAGTTCTTCACACTTAAACGTATAATCGATGTTAACAAAATTTTGTTCTTCAGAAATTCTTTATTTACCATTTTCAATCTACATTTCACATCCCCCCTACTTCGGCCATCGTTATTTACCTTGCTGCCCAAATTGACAAATTCATCTACTACTTTAAGCGTCTAGTTTCCTAATGTAATTATCTTAGCATCACCTGATTTCAGTCGACTACATTCCACTATCCTTGTTTTGCTTTTACAGACGTTTATCTTATATCCTCCTTTCAAGACACTGTTCATTCCGTTCGGCTGCTCTTCCTAGTTCTTTGCTGTCTGACAGGATTACAGTGTCATCGGCAAACCTCAAGGATTTTGTTTCTCCTCTCTGGATTTGAATTGCTACTCAAATGCTTGTTCATTGTACAGACTGAACAAGATCTCAGATAGGCTACAAACGTTTCTCACTCCCCTCACAATCACTGCTTCGCTTTCATACCTCGCGACTCTTATAACTGGCGTCTGGTTTCTGTAACAGTTGTAAATAGCCCTTCGCTCTCTAGTATTTTACCCCCGATACCTTCGAATTTGAAGGGCGGTATTCCAGTCAACATTGTCTAAAGCTTTCCCTAAGTCTACAAATTCTATAAATGTAGGTGGTCTTTAAGTAGTCTACCTTCTAAGATAGCCCATAGGGTCGGTACTGCCTCGCATTTTCCTAAATTTCTCCGGAATCTAAACTGGCCTTCCACGAGTTCGGCTACAACCAGTTTTTCCTTTCTTCTGTACATAATTCGTGTTAGTATTTTGCGACCATTACGTATTAAACTGATACTTCGGTAGATTTCACACCTGTCAAGAGTTGCTTCCTTTGGAAGTGGATGGAGTACAGCATCACATTGACATTGTCCGGTGAGTGTGCCGTGTTTAAAGATCTGGACGTCAGTTCGCCCGTAGAAGATTACGTGACCTCCACCATAACAGTTGGACCACCTAAACGTCATGTTACACAGTTTTCCTCTCACCATTTGAGGTACGTCCAGACCTACTACTCAAACAGAACATGCTTTAATCTCAGAAGAGCACGCGATCCCACTCCTCGCTGGTCCGATTCCTACGCTCTTGGCACCATCGCACACAGTACCTCCGATGCGCGTGTATTAACTGAACACAACGTACTCGTCCTCGGTCAAAGTGTCCACCCCCATTCAGTTGCATGCCACTGCAGAGCGTGAGATTACTTGCCTTACTGATTGACACGTACCGTGTTTTCCCGATCCTTCAACTTCCGCGTTTTGCAGACCACACTCACTTTGTACTGTAGTCGCGCTCACCTCACGTCGTGTGACGTCCAGGTTTCTGTGCACGATTGGGTTGCGTCAGGCAATACGCTCCCGCAATTTCATTCATTTCCGCCGAGTTTTTGATATGTTATTTTACTTAACTCATCCTTAAATGTTGCAGAACAGTATACGATAAAAATGTTATCCTTAAGTTGCAACTTCCAATCCCTGCACTATATATATATATATATATAATTTCTTGCATGTCTCCAGTTTCTCAGCTTCTCTGTTACAGAATATCCTTAAGGAATTTCAGTCATTCTCCCTACAATTGACATACCCGAGATCATTTATAAGGAGCTTGCCTGGGCAGCCCTTGAGACAGCAATGTCACTTTACCACCAAATGCACTAAATATACGAGATTAATTCTGTTGTGTGTGTTTTTGGTTTTCGAAATTCATAATTTGAGTTTGTGTTAGTAAGAGGTCGCAGACTCACCCACACGTGTTCTTTAAAATTTAAGGAACATTTTCTGTTACCTTATACCCAATGTAATGACATGTCTTTAATAGAATCGTGAGTGTGCCATTTGTGTAAGTGTTTCAATACACCAGTAATTATTCTACAATTCATAAATTTTTATAGCTGGGAAATTAGAGCATTTGTTTCACCTCCTTCCGTTGCCGCTGGTAATTTATTTATATAATCTGAAACACCTGTGGTAAAATACGTAAGTTGATGTAGTTTACAGAGACTGAAAATGTTGGGCAATTAATAATTTACTTCAAAACATTAATTAAATAGAAAAATACACATTTGAGGGAAGCGGTATTTGAAATTACAACAAAAGTTTGATGAAGTTTCGGACCGTTCTGTTAGGATCTAGTAGTGATTTATTCAAGATATATCTTCGGTGTCGCACACACCAACGAAATGAGAGAGTGGACAATGTCATTTGGACCAAAATTTTGGTTAAGGGATCCATGGAATTTCTTTGCGCTCATTGTCACAGTTTCCTGACGCCCAGTCTCCTACAGCTAGCAGCAATGTCTTCATTATCAATAGACGATGTCACTGTTCTGTTACTTACATACGTTGTAGAGGTCTCTTCTATTTGAAAAATTCGTTTACTGAATGAAGCCGTATTTACACTGAACTAACATTAAATTCACAAAGAAACAACAAAGATGGTACGCTGTTCTTGAGTGTCACCCTTTTAAACAGAGTGATTTGCCTATAGCATCCTTTTAGTAAACTGTTGTAATATGTAGGGTCTGCAAGGAAGAACGTGTAATGTTCAGATCTAAGACAGGAACGATTATTCGAAGCAAAAATGTCTAGTAAACATAGGCTCTAAAATGTATATCTTAAAAGCTGTTAGCACTTGTTCTTCTTCAATACTATATAACAAATATCTTCTACTGCAAGGATTTTGCTTTACATATATTGGGACGAGGTAGTATGCACCGAAAAAGGAAAAAATTCTCTAGCATACATGTGCTCTAAAGTGCATTAGCGCTTGTTCGGTGGAAGGGGTGCGTCTCACACTAAAAAATGTAGACCAGTGGTCATAGTTCTTACAATTAGCGCCCATATTTACTGGACCTCTTTGTTTGGCCGATACTACCACCACTCAAGACATTGAAAGAAAATGACCAGGTCTCCTGGGACACCCTGTAGGAGCAGTCAAAAGAAAACTAGAGAGATGGAAAAAATAAGTGTTTATTATATCCACATTAATCGCCATAACTGTTGATAAATCATCTCACTGTGAGATATGACGGTCAATGCTCATATGGGAGATCGCTGTTGCCTACAGAAACACGATTGTACTCGCCGTGCACTTTTTCGTCCGACGCATATCGACAACCATGAATGTTATTCTTTAGAGTGAAACTTTCGCAATGTTGTCAAAACAACCTTGGCGACGTGTGGGCGGGCATTATCCTGCAACAGAATGACGCCGTCCTTTAACATTCCTTGATGTTTGGAGTTGATGGGGCGCTTCAGTTTTTGCAAAGAGTCCGTCTACCGCTATGTGTTATGTATTTAGACGCACGACAATTCCGAAACATGGCCAAAATTTCAAAGTGCGCCAGTAGAACCAAAAACGTGTGTAAAGATGGTTATGACTCTTCAGATAACGAATACGGTATCAAAACCGAAAAACGCAAAATGGTGCATCCAATATGGTAAAAAGTATTGGGAAAAAAAATTAATGAAGTGAACAAAAAAACTTTGCGATGAACACAAATCCAACGGTGATCTTCATTACAGAAAACATATATTAGTTGCAGAAATGGAAAGTTTTAAGTCTTTTTCATCTTTTTCCTCTTGTGTTTCTTGTTCTTCATTTTCATTTCCTTCCTCATATTCTTCCTCACCGATATTTAACCATCCTCAGCCATCTGATTCTTCATAATTCTCTGCAGTAGGTAGCCAGAGGGCAACAGTTTCCGACGATAAAGTTTTCACTTTCCTCATAGATGGTTTCCGCATAAGAGAATAGGCATTGGTTGCCGCCAGAAGTCCCCGTAACAAATTCTCCATATTTTTCATCCAAGAAGACTTTTTGACAAAACTTAAGCAATGCTGCCTCGTTGATTTGTTTGTTGATTCCTCCGCATCGCCCGACAACTGACCTATTAGTAAAACTGTAGAAGCTATTATTTCCGGTCGTTGGACCAACAGTCTATGGACTGCTGTTGGCATATTTGATATAATTTACTTTATTCAGATCTTTTCAATTCTAGTTTCTCAATATAAATAACGGAGTCTTGCTACTTTTGCTTAAAAAATGGCTCAGAACCGGGGTTGCGGTTAGTAGCTGAATTTTAAGGCTGACTCGCGAAGATAAAAGTACGTACTGATGGACGGAATGAGAAATAAAGCGGAATAGCGTGGAATCTGAGACCTATCTCTCTTTTTGACTTGCTTCTTACAATTTGTTTACTTGCATTACGATAAGAAAAAATTAATAGAACTAGTTGTTAAATAAAGATTAAATGATAAAAGGAGTGTTCTTAATAGTCTCCACAAAAAAATTTGTCCGATTAAGCTGAACAACAATATTTCATTCAACGGCATAGAACTTTTCCAGCCGGCTAGCTCGGCACGCGGCTTACGTATGAATGACGCTGTGGAAGTGACATTCAACCTTGACAAGAAACAGGTGGCCACTTGTAAGACCGAGATTCAGTAGTGCACAAATTACTCTATCAAATCTATTAAACGAAATTTAACTGTGAACCTATTTTTATTTATGGCGGCTTTTGGGCTTCGGACTCATTGTGCACCGTGTACCAGGAACCCTACGAGTAGGGGGCTAATGGACGGCGGAATTAAAAAAAAAATTGAATGAGATTTTTTCAGCGAACATGTCACTACAAGCCTGTCTTAGAATATTTTTAGATTTTAAATTTGAATTGTTTAGAATTATGCTAAATACAAAATATGAGCGCCATTTCAAACAGAAAATTCTATTCTACTTTATTAGACTAAAATATCTGAACCAGTGGTCGTGAAACATTTATGTTCGAGAGCCAATACTGGCATTATGGGCCAGCACCTTGAGCCCCGTATTTATTGATACCATACCATACCATCTTAAATACCACAAAAGAGGAAGCGGGATGGTAATCGCACTGTAAAATTAAAACAATTTATTGACATTATGTCTTTTTAAACAAATTTGAGAATTAAAATTTGTGTACGAGGCACTGGATAAAGCTTGGCAAATACAGTTAAAAAGCCAACGTACTCAGTACTCAAACAGTCGCTTATTAAGGAAACAGAATTACTGACAAACTTCAGAAATTCAAACTACCATATAGGATTTCCCTGAAATTACATATGAGAAAATAATTGCTAGTAAAGGATGACTCAGTGACACATGAACACTACTGCCAAGCTAAGCTCAAATTACATAACATGATAGAATTACTTTAAAAAAATTACAGCAGAAACATTGATAATTAAAAAGAAACGTTCACGTGCTCAGACGTCTTAATAAAAAGAATTACTAGAAAAGACTGCACAAGGAACACAGCAGATGCTATGCAGTTTAAGGTTCAGTCAGTTGCCAGTCCCTAATGTTTAAGGAAACAAGTTCATATACGAACAGTATGTGTTTATATATCCAGCAGCTTAAACCGCCTTGGTGGAAGGAAGATAAATACTAGGCTTTGGAAGGCCACATGTGGACAACTCCCAGTAGTGGCCAGGTCCGTAAACACTCCCAGGCCCAGACCTCGAGAGACTTTCCACTCCCCGCCAAGGCGCTGGCACAATCAAAAGTTTCTGCCCGAATCACAAAGACATTCCAATAACTCTGCAACGTAGAAACACTCGGCAGAACCTTTGACTCACTCACACATGGACAACTGTATTAATAGAGTGCATGCTTTTAAATCGGCAACATAAAATCATTTGCCGGCCGCGGTGGTCTCGCGGTTCTAGGCGCGCAGTCCGGAACCGTGCGACTGCTACGGTCGCAGGTTCGAATCCTGCCTCGGGCATGGATGTGTGTGATGTCCTTAGGTTAGTTAGGTTTAATTAGTTCTAAGTTCTAGGGGACTGATGACCTAAGCAGTTGAGTCCCATAGTGCTCAGAGCCATTTTTTGAACCATAAAATCATTTGTTTGCAAGAGACACAAAGCACTAGTAAATCTTCTAAGAAAACTTTCAAATAACGGCCACCATTTGACTAGGTCAACTGAACTCTTCCACACTGTCTTAAGGTTCGACTGTGAAAGTCTCACCACAATAATGAAGTTTAAATGTCTCTCAGTGCGCCGGTAAACAAACACAATTACGATGACGTACTTCATATCAGGTACACAACACGACGTAGCGGGCTCCACAGCTTCACCGCTTCCCTTCAAATTTTGTTCCCAGCGAAGTCATAGAACTTGTATCTCCAAGCTGCCCATGTCGGCAAAACGCCCAGCCTATTTCACACTACACATGTAACGGTCATCACGCTCGTTCGGCATTTGTTGACACTCATCTCCATGCAAATGTCACGAGATCTCGAGGGTTTCCCTTCGAAGGCTAACAATCCACTCGCTTCGCCCGCCAATGGGAAGATAAGACACGCTAAAAGCAAAGATAACATAGCTCAACCACAATAGATCTCAGCGATACATTAACAAAATAACACTGGCGCCAGCTCGCCACGGCTCACCGTACACAGAGATCCTGCGAAACTCAGCTCCCTCAGAATGACCTCTAGATAATTAATGAATGTGTCAGGCTCTAGCACTTGACGCTGCTCGTAAATTATAACATACTGCGCTTAGGAAAAGAAATGTAGTACTGTGTAGCCACACTATTGATGACAAACCGCCGGATACAGTATCTGAATTAAAATAGTAACCATTCAGAGCGACCTTAAGTGGCATGACCGCATAAAACAAATAGTGGGGAAAGCAGATAACGGACTCAGATCCACGGGAAGGATCTTAAGGAAATGTAACTCATCCACGAAGGAAGTGGCTTATAAGGAGCTTGTTTGACCGATTCTTGAGTATTGTTTATCTGACCTTTCGTCACGGGGTCGTTTTTAATCGGCACGAGAGTGTTACAGAGATATTCATCATTTCCGCTGGTAGACGTTATAAGAGAGGCGTTGTGCGTAACGAAGAGATTTACTTCCTAAATTTCGAGAGGGCACACTTTTCGGGAAGATTCGGACAACATATTACTTTCCCCCATATACATCTCGCATGATGATCCTGAAACTTCGAGAAATTAGAGCAAATAAGATGGTTACCGATATCATTCTTCCGACGCGCAATTCGTGAGTAGAAAATGGATGAAGAGCTCATTTAGTGGTACAAAAAGTACTCTCCGGCACACACCACTAGCTTACGAAATATGATGTACATGAAAATATGTAGAAAATGTTTCTAATTTTTTATTTTAATGTGTTGAAATTTTTATTCGTGTTGCTCTAAGGACAGACCTAAGAGAATTGTCTTCTTTTCAGCTGTAGGTACAACCCCATTCGGTCATCTTTGGAAAAGCAGCATTTATTTTAAGAGTACTATTGTTGTGTCTTGTGAGATATAGGAAACTTTGGAAATTTGTGCAGGCGGGACTCGAACCTCCGACAGGGGGAGCCTCGCGAACCGTGACAAGGCCCCCTAGACTACGTGAATATCCCCCGCGGCAGAGGTACAGGTACTGATGCATTCTTGGTTGGCTATTAGGAAAATCTAAATCCTGACTGAAAGGCTGGAAAGTAATAGTTGAAAACACGACATCGGGAGATGTTTAAGTCTAGTTAATTCGCAGAATTACTAAAAGTGACTTCTTAATCCGTTACATTTTGTAGTAGACTTCACGAGCGTTATCTAGTTGGTCAACTGTAGAAATATGGAGTGATGTGAAAAGAATAAATGTTACTGTTGCGGTATAACATTCAATGATTTCCTTTTTCCTTTTCTTGCTATTTTAATACACTGATAATCAAAAAATTTATTACTTAGTGTGAACTCGTGCAATTTATGCGCTACCGTGTTCTCCTGTTTCCATGCCCAAACAATTAAAACCAATAAATTATCAGTATTAAGTATGGGCTTAAATAGTCGAGTTTAAGTATATTCACCACGCCTTGATGAGAATCGTGATTTAATAACACGTAAAACAGAGGTACGAATGCGAATGTTGAATTCGATAGTTTGGGAGTAGCGCTTAAATCGGATCCAGCGCCGCCAAGCGACGAAACGTGCGTTCGCGACTACTAAATTGCTCTGAGGACTATGCGACTTAACTCCTGAGGTCATCTGTCGCCTAGAACTTAGAACTAATTAAACCTAACTAAGATGAGGACATCACACACATCCATGCCCGAGGTAGGATTCGTACCTGCGATCGTAGTGGTCGCTCGGCAACTGCGGCCGACTCGCGACTACTGAACACACTTTTCACCTTCTATGATCCGCTGTCTTGCTGCAACCAACAACGACTCCGAAGTTGTGACACTGACGAAGTGCTGTTGTGCCGCCTGTGTGAACGTACGATTAAGTGATTAATAACACTAATTGCATTGCACTATTACGCATAAGGAGCACACTGTGACCGTGGCCGAAGTCTTTGTTTCTCCATTATAGTTTTTTTTACATTATGACTCGGTACTGTACTCAGAAAACTTGTGTATCGAATGACTCTAGCCGCCGAAGCCTATGCAGTTACACGGCAGCCTTAATTCAATTTCATATTCCTTGCTATAAATGTGGGCTGTATGGAGAATGTATAGGGTTTCCTAAAGAAACTTCTGTAGTGTAGTCGAAACGACATTGGCATTATGTGGACGGACATTATCTTGCATCGTTAGACGCCGTCCAATAATATTCCCAGATGTATGGAATTGATGGGCCGCTTCAGGTTTTGCGAAGTGTCCACATAATGCTGTGTGCTAATTCTGCCGACACGCAGTGGGCCAGGATCCTGAAGACCTGGCCAAAATTTCAAAATCTGCTCCGATATGACACAAGATCCGTATAATGCTGTTTATCACCTTTCTGATAACGTTTTTTACATAAAAAATGAACAATTCAGAACGGCGCATTCACGAATCCATGTCACTTCAGGGTTAAAATTTCTATCGGAACAGATGGTTCAAATGGCTCTGAGCACTATGGGACTCAACATCTTAGGTCATAAGTCCCCTAGAACTTAGAACTACTTAAACCTAACTAACCTGAGGACATCACACACACCCAAGCCCGAGGCAGGATTCGAACCTGCGACCGTAGCAGTCCCGCGGTTCCGGACTGCAGCGCCAGAACCGCACGGCCACCGCGGCCGGCTATCGGAACAGATGCTTGATCTCTTAGTTGAAATGGAGGTGAGTGGGACGTCAGCTGGTATAAAGTTATGTTAAAAATGAAGAAATTCCTCCAGCTGTATTTAAGGTATCATTATATTTTAGCAACTAGTTTCGAAGTTGTAACGTCATCCTCAGGCCCATACGCTTGCTGACGTCAACTGCGTGCGGCTAATACTAGAAGTCAGTGGTGAGATATGGACGTGCTCCGTATGGGAGGTGGTTGGTTACTAACACACGGAGCACGTAAGTAACCAACCACCTTACCCACGGAGCACGTCTATATCTCACCACTGACTACTAGTATCAGCCGCACGCAGTTGACGTCAGCATGGGTCTGAAGATGACGTTGTTACAAGTTTGAAACTAGTTGCTGAAATAAAATCTACACCTTAAATATAGCTGGAGGAATTTCTTAATTTTTTTAACATAGATGCTTGGATCGTTTACCCATGCCCATGAGTTTCCTGTACTGAAAGACTAACAACACATTCACTCTCTCACAGCCAACTACACTCAGTTCATAGCCGAATGAACCTACCTCAATTAAAATGTAGCACATTTTGAAATATTACTGTCTGAGTAAGTACTTTGGTTTGTTAATGAGCGTGAAATCTACATTCATAAGAAGTTCTTAACGGCAGTTGATGTTATCGGGTTCGGCTGTTAGTAGCTACATGCAGATTTTTATAAAATACAGCTGAGAGACGCCGGTCGCACAAATACTTGATCCCCGCTGAATGCGGCGTGAGGGCCGCACTTTGATGACCAGTGCCCTAAAGCGATATTTTAGTATTTTTTTGGATCTGGCTTTCCTTAAGAGCTGCGATTCTAAACTGTCTCGGTTGGAGGTGCGATTTCAGTAGGAATTACCGCCCTTTCAGAATCAGAAGCTAAGCTCCATTACGGCCGCAGTGTGCACGGCCCCTCCAAGCTTCCCGACTAATGGCAGCCGGTGTGGATGGCTGGACTGCCGTGAACTGGCAGAGTCGCGAGTCCTTCGGACGCCTCCTAAACCCTCAGTCCGCGACCGTAAAATTTTATTGCGCAGCTCTCGTCTTTGACTGGCCGCCTCGCTCTCTCTGGACATGCAAAGGGGGGCAGAACTTTCAGCATTAGGGATAGAGTTCTACGGACGTGTCCGACTGCAACAAACAGGGACGTTTCGACAACGGTTTATGAGTTCTTTGTTTAGATTCGGGAGCTACGAAGGAGGAGAATTCACCAGGCTTTCTATTGCATCAATGCATAAGCTCGTATAGTTTTCCCTTAAGTTTTAAAAACACAACAGATACCTATAACAGACTTTGGTCATTAATAATATATTCTCCTTCACTACTTACAACAGTTTACCAACGATGGGGTAACTTTCCGATTCCACGACTGTGGAAACCACTTGGTTTTTAGGCAAAGAAATCGTCGAGTCATTCTCGGAGCGCATTTTCATCCGGAAAGAAAGTTCCTTGAAGTTTTTTCGATAGAGAGTGTGAAAGGGCGCCACATCAAGTGAATAAGGAGCGTGCGGAATGATTACCCAACCCAGCTCCTGTATAGATATTTTTTGTGTGTTTAACACAATGCTGGAGGACGTCATTATCGTGAAGTAGCATCATTTCACAGAGTCTTGCATCAGCAAGACGCCTCAGTCGTTGACAGTAAATGCCAGTGGCGATAGTTTACCTCGAGGAAGCAATTCTTAGTGCACCACACTTCGTTGTTCCATCAGATGCATAATGTTATCTTTTGTGGATGTGCGCAGGCCTTTGTACGGGGATGCTTTGTTTTGACTTAACCATTCCTTTCTTTTCCTTGTGCTAGCATAAAGAAACCATTTCTCGTAACCATTAACGGTACTGGGTAATAATAGTCGGTGTTGTTCACGAGGCAACTGATGACGAGCAAGTACATATGGCCGGATGGCTGTGGATTGATGCATTTAAACGATTTTCATCAAAACCCGAAAGTCTTCCTGAACTTGGAGAATCGCTAATGTCAAAATGATCCATCTTAAAACGCGAAAACCATTTTCTTGCCGTGCGCGTTCCAATCGCATAAGCCCCATTTACGGCGCAAATGTTTCGCGCTGTCACTGCTAAACTGAGCAAAAATACGAGAAGAATATGGTAGAAACGTTCCGACTTCTCCAATTGGTACTCCGTTTTCTAGAGTCCACGGTTCTGTATCTCACAGTGAATAAATTACAATATGTAAACCCAAATAGCAACAGTGAACTATAAATAAAAATTGACAATCGACATTCCGATATACCAACATGCAAAACAAAAACTATACGAACTTATGCACCAACCTAATAAATGAAATAGACATAAAAAAATAGTCGCTGGAAATTTTCCGTGGTAATTCATCATATAACTCTCCGTAAGTTAATTTTCGTAGCACGCCCTTCACTCTGCCTTTTCTTTCCTTTCTTATAGTCCTACGTTACGTAATATCGACTAATAAAGTCATCAGAAGATCAAAACAAACTGCAAAACGATTTAGAAAAAATATCTGAATAGTGCGAAAAGTGGCAGTTGACCCTAAATAACGAAAAGTGTGAGGTCATCCACATGAGTACTAAAAGGAACTCAAACTTCGGTTACACGATAAATCAGTCGAATCTAAAAGCCGTAAATTCAACTAAATACCTAGGTATTACAATTACGAACAACTTAAATTGGGAAGAACACACAGAAAATGTGGGGGAGGCTAACCAAAGGCTGAGTTTTATTGCCAGGCCACTTAGAAAATGTAACAGACCTACTAAGGAGACTGCCTACGCTACGCTTATCCGTCCTCTTTTAGAATACTGCTGCGTGGTCTGGGATCCCTACCAGGTAGTACTGACAGAGTATATCGAAAAAGTTCAAATAAAGGCAGCACGTTTTGTATTATCGCGAAATATGTGAGAGATGGTCACAGAGATGAAACAGGATTTTGGCTGGAAATCATTAAAAGAAAGGCGTTTTTCGTTGCGAAGGAATCTTCACACGAAATTCCAATCACCAACTTGCTCCTCCGAATGCGAAAATATTTTATTGACACCGACCTACATAGGGCGGAACGATCACCACGATAAAATAAGGCAAGTCAGAGCTCGTACGAAAAGATCTAGGTGTTCATTCTTTCCGCGCGCTATACGAGATTGGAATAAAAGAGAATAGTGAAGGTGGTTCAATGAACCCTCTGCCAAGCACTTAAATGTGATTTGCAGAGTATCGATGTGGATAGATGTAGAATATCTCTTCTAGAAGTATGTGCGCATATCTTTTATCTTATAAAATTCCTTATCTTATAAAATGTATGTATGTTCAAACTCTTCTTCTAAACTACTGTATCGATATCAATCAAACTTGATATTCATATCACTTGCTCTCTGAAAAAAAGCGCTGTGGTGATAAGGTCTTCCTATCTCTCAAAGGGGTGGTGGTGAAAAAGAGGCATAACGCACCGCACAAATATCCAGACTGTATTCATCCACTTAGTGACTATAACAAACTTTACACATGATTTCGAAGCATCACGAGCCCTTTCTCCGCTAATACCACGCCACAATATGTTGAAAGGAAAAAACTTCGTCCCATAGTTATTTTTGCTGTTCATTCAGCAAAGCTGCTGTATCATGCATGAAGATTTAATTTATTACTTCTTCATTAGTTACTCTATTCGCAACATAAGTCGAAGAAAGTATTCACACATACAGTACAACTGAATATACTTCAAAAATAATATCGTTGTACGACAAGTAGTTCAGGAGATATGACGTCATAAGCATTTAGCTGCATGAAGAACTAGGTTCTCCTGAAACGAAGCCAAATTACTCAGTCTGTGCTCATCCATTGTTTAACAGTGAAAGTTCTTAGATACTTCCAACTAACTTTAAAGACAGTTTCGGACCTTTGGTAAACTTTTTCTCGGTTACGGGCTTAGCGCCACATATTTAATACATCAACTCATTAGTAAAGTAGTCAAAGACTGAGGCTGTTTTATACAGGGTAGTTAGATTCCTACAAGAATGGGTGTTTAATCGTTATAGCAGCCACATGCATAACTGTTTTGTGTGATGTTACAGCCATTTTATTGCACTCGAAAACTGATATTAGTCTTGAATATTTTACTTACTAATTTTATGCTGCTCAAGCTTTTCAGCCTTACGCAATTCTCAAACGCTCAAAATATCCAAAACTTGTTCTTAAGTAAAACGAAACTTTATTTGTCAAACATGGACACAAAGTGTCCAGTCTACTTTATTTGATGACATCTGAATGCAAACTCAGAAAGTGCCAGCCATTAATTCAGTGGCGTATTTGACAGCTCTGAACAAACTCAAGAATCGTTTCCGACGTGTTCGGTCTGACCGGAATCTGAAGGAAAATTTGTTACAGAACGACAGTGCACGACCACACACAACTCTCAGAACCCGGGATCGCTTCGTAAAATTGGTTTAGAAGTCATTGCGTCATCCACCATGCAGCCCGAACTAGAACCCTCTGACTTCCATCCGTTTGGGTCACTTAGAGATTACTGGACTCGCATTCGGGAGGACGACGGTTCAATCCCGTCTCCAACCATCCTGATTTAGGTTTTCCGTGATTTCCCTAAATCGTTTCAGGCAAATGCCGGGATGGTTCCTTTGAAAGGGCACGGCCGATTTCCTCCCCAACCCTTCCCTAACACGAGCTTGCGCTCCGTCTCTAATGACCTCGTTGTGGACGGGACGTTAAACACTAACCACCACCACCACCACCACTTAGAGATTCTATACGTGTGACCGACATTAAAGAAGACGAAAGCATAAACTCATGCAGTGAAAATATCGCAACGACTAACAGGGATTACAAGCTCTTACCCATCGCTGGAGTAAGGCCATAGAAAATGATGGAGATCGCGTAGAAAAATTAATACATGTTACAACCTGTACAAAATAGTACAGGTTACTAAATGTCTGGCTTGCCTCCTTCCATTTAAATGATAAATTTATCTGCTCCTTGCACGACTGACGATAGGCAGGACACTTAATTTTCATCGTGCTAGAAGTCTGCGGAAGTTATTTAACGCTGGGGAAAGTATTTTATAAAACGGCAGCGTTTGTCTTTTGAGGCTTGCCGTTCCATTCTAAGTATGCGCGAGAACCGCTCCGTTCGCCCAGAACTCTGAGAGCGGCCGGAGAGGCGACACGACATTCATAGGCTTTGTTCCGGCTGAGGCATGTGAAGTAGCCACGTGAACGGGCTCACGAAATTCCCCTGTCAATCGAGCTAAGAAGGGGTTTCGCGGTATTCGGCACGGTTCGGCTCTCAGGCTCAAGGCTGTAGTCTAAAGTGCTGACTGCCACCTAATAATTTGTGGAGTGAAATTACAACTCTTGTTATGACTAGGCCTACATTGTTTGAATAGAAGCCTCGCGGAATTTCCGTCACGTTGGTTACGGTTCTAGAAATTCGGAAGTAAATGGACAACGGTATGATTCTCCCACCGCATTTGACGTCAAACGCACCAGGATCAGGAAGATATGCTCTGACTGGCCAGCGTCTGGAGTCATTCTGTAGTGATAATTAATTAAACATGGCAGTTTTCATGCTACTGGCGGGAAACAGTAGTATTTTTCCTGATCTGTTTGCGCTGTTTCGGCTGCAACCACCAAAGTGTCGGGAGTCGAAACATGTCAGTAACGGACATTATAGGTTTTGACATGGAAATTAAAACGTCACTGGTCTTACACGTCGTGAAGTCTGAGCTCAGAAGGTGGGTGGTACTTGCGGGCTTCTAAAATAAAAATGAAATGAGTGGCCCTTAACTGCTTATCCTCAGATTCAGAGTTCAAATATTAAAAGTCTTGGCTGGTTTCATAGTCTAGGGGCTGGGATACGTAGTTGTCGCATTACAAGCAAAATGCTGCTGAGTCTACAGCACACAATATGAATACACATATGAATCTAAGGGTCGAATGTTCCCACCACTCAGCAATTTCGAATTTTGAATATTATATAGGAATATATAAATGAAAGACTTGCAATTAAGTAAATCCTGTGAGTACTATTTCAACGACTTTAAATGACGGCTAAGATAGCAGAAGTACCTTTACGAATTCCCCGTATTACTGTAAAACACTTATTGGGGTCGATAGTCCAGTAATTAAATAAAATATTTGTTGAATAACAGGGAAACAATCGATTCCCACTTCATGTAATTAGTTATGAACAACAACAACATACCTCGCGAGATATTCGCTACTAAACACAGGCTATATCTTCACTGCAGAAGCCACGGAACTCTCATAAGTGCACAAGTCGGCACTGCGAAATATTTCTCCTGCAACCACGCGCAAACTCCTCCACTCTCCAAGTCTTTCCCGCCACTGTCCATCGCTCCTTCGCGTCCAGCACTCTCTATGTCTGGTGCAGTACTGTTCAAAACTCCCTCATCCTCTCTCGAAACGATGCTCCTCCCCACTTCCATACAGTCTCTCCACGTGTCCTTTTTGGAAAGGTCACTGTGATTGACTAGACTGCTTCCACCCTGTCTCCAAGCCAACGCACACTCACAAACATAATGAAACACATTCTAAATATTGGATTTACATTTAAATAACTTGAAATTAAATAAATATTCCTACGGTTGGACCATAAACGCGCTCTAACACACATTATTAAATACATAAACAAGTTAAATAAACATATATCAAAGGAATAGAATAGAAGTAAGCCATTAGCCTAATGTCTCTCTGCTTTCTACAACCCAGTAAATAATTGACCAGTTTCTTCATGAACAGTATATATCGGATATAAACAAAGACATAGATGAATAAATACATTTATAAGGATGCTGCTACCGTTTTTTCGTGTAACTGTGGAGTAATTATGACCTGACGAGATCGATAGTAATTGGCCACTTTGACCTCTAGTAACGCATGCATTATTCAAGTTACATGTCTGTAATTTATACCAGTTTAGGTTTACACCAATAGCTTTCTAAAGACATGTCGATCAACAAATTTTATGAACGGTTTAGATTTTGAGATTTCATTACTACGTGTTACTTGTATAATTTATCATCAGATACTAAACTTTAAACTAATAAAGACATTGAAAATCTAATTGCACCATCAGAAACGTCGTGCAAATAATGGTAATGTACATGTTTCTTTTTGAGATATCATGATTCATCTGGCTGCCATTCATTTCTATACGAACTGTGAAGGTAGTGCCATCTTGGGCACTGCCGGCATGTCTCCTTCATCGACACAGCGTCACCATGGAATTCCCAGCCACACAGTCGCTGGACAACGTGCTTCGGCCGTTGTGCGGCATCATGCGGTTGCTAATAAGCCACGGTTTGCCGAGTAGCCTGAGTGCTGGCGCCAACTCTAGACTTAAAATATTTCCAGGGCGCCACAATTCGCCTGTTACCTCACTGACTTCACACTGTCCAAATACTGACGAGCGAGAATCTGATTCTTCATATGCGACCACGCATGGCCGACTTACCGTCACAGCAAACTGGTGAGAGCATGCATCAGAACGAGCGATAAAGGGCATGAATGGTAGCCAATGGGACATAATGTTGCCACAGTACCCTTAATCCCACTTCCAGTTTAGTGTCGTTATCATTTATTGTTCAGTCAACAACTGGAGTAGCTGACATTTCTGGTGTGTAGGATTCATATTAGTGATTCAACGTGCTGCTTGGATGTGGTAGCTTCCCACCTCCTCCCCCCCCCCCCCCCTATTGCTTCATACCTTTACTGCAATCACTTTTGCTAAAAGTCACATCACTGAGTCTTATGGTTCGTCATTCCTGTTAAAATGTTGAAACATCATTGTAATTACTTGCATATCATTTGAAGTAACTTGTGGTTTCCTTCAGTTCACTGCCATTGTCATTTGTCGACTGAGTAAAAGTAGTCATTCAGTAGGATTTTACAGCAATGCCCCACATTGTAATCCAATGTTAGGGGTATTTCTGAGACTGCGATTTCGTTGGGCAATTAAAATTTAACATCCAGTCTTAAAGAGTGTGGCGGGGTCTGAGCCGATCCATTATTCTGGTACAATTTCATATGCACACACTGTATGCCTTTGCGATGTTAAAGAAATGTTGGCTAATATTATTACCAAACTCCAACACTTAGGAATAAATCTATTTTTATGAAACAAATGTGGAAAATAATTTATTTTACGATTCTGTCACACTATGGCATAAAAGAGACAGGATAGAAGAGAATCCTGGAACCAAGTGAGTTGTTCTACTAGGGAGGACTGGTCAGACTTCGGTATCAAGGTGTAAGTGACGGAAAACTGGAGAAGGAAGTACTCACAATACTTCTAGGATATATTTCAAGGATCAACGACAGAGAAGACTGAAGGTAAGGGATAGAGGGTCACCATTGGAGCGCAGAAGAGGAATATGTCTCAAGACGAGCGGGAAAGAAGAAGGGAAAGGACCAAGACTGTTTAGTAGTAAATAAACGTCATGAAGAAGCCACCCATGATCCTACAGAGGGCGTAAAAGAATAACAAGAAGAGGAAGAAGAAGAAGAAGAAGAAGAGATATAAAAATTCTCTCAAACTTCTTCGTATTTCCTTTTGGGACTAGGTTTGGACACTGACAAAAGGTCTTCCATATGGACGATGGCGGTAATGATAACCGAGGAAGAGCGAACCCATACTGCAACAAGGTAGTTATTTCCATCGTTACTGTTAGCTCACGCCCTAGCTCCTTCATTGTTGCCGGCCACGCAGCGGTGTCATCAGAGTTACAACAGTTTTCTTTTTCAGACCGATGACTCGCAAACTTATCTAGATGTGACAGACACAGCTCTGCAGATACCGTTTGTTCCAATGGTTCAAATGGCTCTGCGCACTATGGGACTTAACGTCTGAGGTCATCAGTCCCCTATAACTTAGAACTACTTAAACCTGACTAACCTAAGGACATCACACACATCCATGCCCGAGGCAGGATTCGAACCTGCGACCGTAGCGGTCCCGCGGTTCCAGACTGAAGCGCCTAGAACCGCTCTGCCAGGGCGGCCGGCTACCGTTTGTCTCATTTATTGAAAAGAAATGAAATTCTTCAGTCTTTTTTAAAAATCATTTTCGTATTTCTGCCTAAGAATTCGTCAGAATTCCGGAGCAACAGTCGTATAAGTCACGCTACCGTTTACGCCGTCAAATCCGCATAAATAGGAGCTGAAAAGTCAAAATTGTTTAAGATAAAGAGAGGTGTTCGGCTTTACTCGTTATTCTTCATCAAAGTATATACATTGTCAAGAAAGGAATCAGAGAGGCAGAAGATGTTCTCAGTGCTGCTGCTTTTCCTGATGACATCGCCATTTTAGGAGAGACAGAAATGGAGGTTCACGGTGGACTAGATTAGTGGAACAGGAAATTTGAAGAATTCAAGTTGACTGTGAGTTAGAGCAAGACAGTGGCCATGAAGATGAGTAGGACACCCATACCTTGTAATATCGTAGCGGAAGGAGAGGAGGTTGAATGTGTGAAAAGTTTCAGTTATTTAAGTAGTGGCCCGCATCTCGTGGTCGTGCGGTAGCGTTCTCGCTTCCCGGCGGGGTCAGGGATCTTCTCTGCCTCGTGATGGCTGGGTGTTGTGTGATAGACGTAGGTTAGTTAGGTTTAAGTAGTTCTAAGTTCTAGGGGACTGATGACCATAGATGTTAAGTCCCATAGTGCTCAGAGCCATTTGAACCATATAAGTAGTGTCACATCAAATGCCGAACTAGAAGTTTTAAAGAGTGCAGCAAAAGTGTACAGTTTCTTCCACCAAGTGCGGAACTTAATTTTGGACAAGGAAGTCCCTCAAAGAGCTAAACCGATCTATCCGCTGTTAGTCATGAAGTATAAACTGAAGACTTGTGTCATGAATAAGAGAGAAGCGAGACAAATTCAAGCATGTGAAGTGACGTTGCTCACGCCACCTCGTAAAAAAAAGCCGGGAGGGTCGGGGTCATGAAGGAATATATAAATAGAGACCTGCAGTGGCCCTAAACAAGGAGGAAACAATGAGTGCTGGGAGATCAAAGTAATTAGGTAATGTGAAGCGAATGTATGGCACCATAACTCCATGTCAATATTTGGAAATGGAGGTACCAGGAAAAGGTCAATTGGGAGGCCTAGGGAGAGACGGGCAGCCTAATCAGACCAGTCTAATGAAGATCTCAAGAGCAGGGAAGTAACGTGGGATGCAGTGGAGACAGAAAATCTATATCACGACAGAAGTGAGTGGAGGCATATCGTTCCCAAAGTTTCTACCCGGCCCGTTGGAAGGAGATGATGATGACGACGACGATGTTGACCCGCACTTCTCGTTGGCACTGCTTTCGGGGTTTAAGACTCAGTCATAGCTTCACCATGATTTATTTACTTCATGCGGTCAAGAAACGTATGCTGGTAGCCCTCCCCGACGCGAAATCTTAAAAACGGCTTCCGAAATTGGACGCCACCGAGGCTGCATTTGTAAGTGGGGGCTCAGTAAATTAGACGCGGCATCAGTATTCCACGCGACCATTTCGGCCTGACGGCCCGTTCGTTCTACGTCCAGCGCCCACGAATCGCCTACTTTGCACGCGAGCGCCGGTGATAAACTGAAGACCGTGACGCCGCACTGCATTCGTGCCGCTGCTTCGCTTACCGGAACAGCTATCCTGGGCTCGGAATTGTTCAAGGCAGCGAAAGGGAGTATACACAATTTTTGTGATTAGATATGCCGAGCGCTGGAATAAAATCTTATCTCGGCTAACTTTTTTTTTGTGTTTTTCCTCTTTCGTCCTCATATGTTATCTGATATTATGCAAATATTTTGCAGTTCTGCCGATTAAGAAATTGCTCCCCTCACTACATACATAAAAAATTGTAACTAGATATTTCTTGGAATAAAAGCCGTTATAAACTTCCGTGCTTCAGCAACATCGAAACCGCCCTCTCATAAAGCTGCTTTGTATCTCATGGAGCTATTACAGGTTTTTTCCCTTTTTTTTGTTTGAAATTGTAAGAAATTTAAAACTTTCCTCACAAAAAGGCGTGTGGTTGTTCCTCGGTTATCTTATCTGCGTTGAATATTTTTCCTAAAACTTTAAGAAACTTCTTAGTCTGTATTGTCGTACTATCCTAATACTTTACATATTTGATTTCGTTCGTCGCCTAATCTCTGTTATGGTGTGTTGTTAGGCTATTACTATCAACCTCTGGCTTTTTAGACGCGTAACCAAACGTTCTTACAAACTTGTTTTCCTTAGTTTCTCAGTTTTTCCACGGCGCTTCGAATGGTTTTATGTGTGAGAAATGTAATGTGTAAACTTCTCCCATGTAAGATTCCAGTAGATGGCATTCCATCATACTAACGGAAACACCATGTTTTGTGTGTGTGTGTGTGTGTGTGTGTGTGTGTGTGTGTGTGTGTGTGTGAATTCGTGTGGGATCAAACTGCTCAGGTCATCGGTCCCTAGACTTACACACTGCTTATGTCCCTAGCCTTACACACTGCTTAAACTAACTTATGCTAAGAACAACACACACACCGAGGGAGGACTCGAACCTTCGGCGGGAGGGGCCGCGCAATCCGTGCGTGGCGCCTTAAACTACGCGGTCACTCCGCGTGGCCCCAGTTTTAAATAGATCAGTTTATAACTGTTCATCGCAATGTTGTTGATTACAGAAACATATTGTCATACCAAGTGGGGAGGAGGTGTTGTTTGGACGCTTTCATCTAAGTAATATAGAAAAATTTAGAACTAAAAGACAACTAGAAGTTTCTATTGATACCAGTTGAACGCTACCTGATAATGATAACATTTGATACAGTCCACTATTCATTCAGTCCAGGGTCACGAATGTTGATTGAAGCAATGCCCTCGACAGAGTCAATCGTGTTGGTACAATTGCGATTCATACTGGAAAAGGCATGTCAAACTTGCGGTAGAGTTATGGAAAAATGAAGTTGCAGTTAAATTCCTATCAATACTGCAATACGATCTGTGTATTAAAATTTTAGCATTTTGACATTTTCATTTTGATATTTTCAGGTTTCCAGTTAATGTTTTGGCTAAGACTTTTTTTGCTTTATTAAGTTTTTGTACTACGAACATTTGAAGCTTCTGACAGAATTGTTTCATTTTCTGGGGTACTGATTATTAACAGTATTTTCCACAAATATATTTTCTAAAAACAAACCCGAATATATTTCAATAGGAAAGCATCTGCGAGTGTGTAATAATGTAGAATATACTCCTCTTAGGAAGGGACTGAATGGCTTCAGTGTATAACCTCCTGGACTGCTGACGGAACAAGTGTTCCTCGGTGTCTTACAGTTTCAGATGGACATCTGAACTTTCAGATATTGTTTTATGGGGTCGAAGATACGCGAGTCACATGGGAAGATATCGGAGCTATAACGAAGACATTCCAGGTACTCCCCACAAAATTTTTATACGAATTGAAGGTTCTTCTTTGTCACACATCACGCCTCTTAAGGCTGATAGAACCAAAATATAGTGCACTGTGCGGGACACCTATCTCAGTAGACCCCTCGCATCCTGCGATAAATTTTTGAAGCTCTCTCCTCTCCTGCTCGAAGAAATTGGATAACCACTCCTTGTACTGATCGGGAGGAATCCATCCTGCAGTGAAATGCAGAGAAAGCCCTCCTTAAAAGAGGAAATTGCTGCGAAGCCTTTAACAGAAAATAACAAACCACTATCACTCGGTTAACGCATTTACTCACTGGACTTCCATTCAACGCCGCTACAGCGAAGGCCTCCTTTTAAATTGGACATGCCTTATAGATTCATAGCGATTTTGCTCAAGGGATGATATGTAGGGTTATCTCAATCAAGTTCAAAGCCGAATACTTATTACCTCTGTCACGTTAAATCGAAACTTCTCCTAAGGTATCCACTAAAGAAACTAGCGATGAGCAAACACTAGTAGAAAAACGCAGATACAGACACACACACGAAACCATTATTTTATCCTACCGTTCACGAATTTTGTTCCCTAGTACAATGGCCGCAGTTTCATTCACTGTTCTTTTAAAATATTCAGTGAAGTGACGTTGTGACTAAGGTAACAGCCGCGTATCCAGGAGGAACGAACTTCAAACCACCATCTGGACGTTCCAGCTTACTTTCTCCGAGGTTTCACTGAAACGTTCAAGGAAAGTTCCTGCAGAAAAATCTAATTAAACTCGGGTTTGTATTCGAAGTTCCCTTCGTGGCGTACGTAAATGAAAACACACCCTTTAAATTTATTATTATGAGACAGAAGAGAAGATAATGATTTTAATGATGTTTATACCGATATTTCGTATAGCGTCTTTCATTAGAAGTGGTGGAAAAGTATATGTGTGACTCAAGCAGTCGCTTGCGCCAAGATGCTGATGCCGTCGATTCGTCATCGTTTTTACAGCGTATTAAAATCGACACTCCGCTGAAGTGACAAATTTACGAGTCATACTTGGGGTATCTCGTAAATGACGAAACTTTATGAGCCACGTGTCAAAGGAGCTTCACGAGATGGAAACTTTTCGCCAGAGAGCTGGTAGAGCTGGTAGCTGAGGTCAGCCACACACACACACACACACACACACACACAAACACACACACACACACACACACACACACACACACACACACACACACACACACACATCTAATTCCAGAAGTCATATGAAAATTTAGTGTTAGAAATATAGTTACCCGCCGCAAGACATTTTAAAATGGACAATCATTTGTGTTTATGCTGAACGGATAGTACAAATAAAAAATCCTACAGAAATGTTTCAACACATCACTACTAGAGTACAATTGTCTAATTAAAATTTTAAGACAAGTAACACTCATGGCTGAAGGCCTTAATGACAACAAATTCAACTGTTTCTCGGCTGAAGGCCCCAATAGTAATAATTTAAAAACTGTTTCACGGCAGATGGCCTGAATAGCAATCCTGTCAGAACCAGTTAAACATCCTCAAACTTGAAATTACAGTTATTAATTTTTTTTTTAAATCAATCCAAAGAGACCGGGGGGTGGGGGGGGGGGGGCGGGAAGACGTTGCTCCAAAGATTGACCTATGAAAGTCCCTCAAAATTTCGCAACCGATGAGACAGGCAGCCACGACTTGCATTCACTTCACGAGATGGTATCTCAGACTAGTGGCAGTTTAAACACATGGCCAATAATCATTTGCCGAATCTTCAAAATGGTTCAAATGGCTCTGAGCACTATGGGACTCAACTTCTGAGGTTGTCAGTCCCCTAGAACTTAGAACTACTTAAACCTAACTAACCTAAGAATATCACACACATCCACGCCCGAGGCAGGATTCGAACCTGAAACCATAGCGGTCTCGCGGTTCCAGACTGAAGCGCCTAGAAAAGCACGGCCACTCCGGCCAGCATTTGCTGAATCTACCTAACGTCTGATGGCCAGTGCAACGAAGGAACAATACACCCAAGCACCCAGCACTTTGTTTTCAGAGTCCAGTGTTTAGAGCATCCTGAAGCAGAAAGGAATCACTACTACCAGAGTAGGAAAAAGAAAACAAAAAAAAACAAGAAAAACACACACACAACCCGGCCCACAAGTCAAGGAAGCCGTCGAACTACACTCCTTACCAGACAGCAGCGGTAAGGCGAGGAAAAGTACACTGCTGTAACATACACTAAGCTCCAGGGCAGGTAACTGGGGCGTTATCGGTCACTAGCAGGAAAAATACCACTGGCTGAGCTTCACAAATAATAACATATAGAATGCGACAATTAATAATAAGAACTGCATGAACCCTAATTAGGTTCGCCTTCCTCAAACGTTCCACTCGCTGCTCTTCGGCTCAGCGACACTGCGAGCAGCAACATGCAAGCAAATGGCGAGATCTCACAATGATGGAGGTTTCACTACCTGAATTAAGGTCCACTCAACTTAAACTTCCTGGGACCGGTTGACAACGAGGTTGTACCCCTCGCGACTATAGCATGCATGCCGCCAGTGGTCCCACTGTGTTGTCGCGCTTCGCGGACCAGGCTGCTCGTCCGTCTCCAACCCAACTGCCATCTCACACCACACGGAAATGCCACAACGTCACCCCAAAGACAGTACCACCGATACTAGATATCGATAACCGCAACTGCTGGCACTAGCGGACAGACAACGCGTGCTAACCGAGAGGTGCCAATGAACACAAGAAGACGACGACAACCATAACTATACGATGCCAACCTAGCAACGGCAGCAATGCGAGCCGCAGCATGGCTTACATACACTTGCAAATGCAGATATAAAACGGCAGACAGCTCCACTCAAGACAGTGTCAGCACGCTATCTACGCAGACCAAAACAGATTTAAAAACTGATAAGTCCACGTGAATATCGATTAATTTCCATGCACCATCTTCATTCTACAGCTAAGTACACTACGCCGGCCGCGGTGGTCTCGCGGTTCTAGGAGCTCAGTCCGGAACCGTGCGACTGCTACGGTCGCAGGTTCGAATTCTGCCTTGGGCATGGATGTGTGTGATGTCCTTAGGTTAGTTAGGTTTAAGTAGTTCTAAGTTCTAGGGGACTAATAACCACAGCATTTGAGTCCCATAGTGCTCAGAGCCATTTGAACCATTTTTTTAAGTACACTACTGGCCATTAAAATTGCTACACCAAGAAGAAATGCAGATGATAACCATGTATTCATTGGAGAAATATATTATACATGAACTGACATGTGATTACATTTTTACGCAATTTGGCTGCTTAGATCCTGAGAAACCAGTATCCAGAACAACCACCTCTGGTCTTAATAACGGCCTTGATACGCCTTGGCATGGGATAGCGTGTACAGGTACAGATGCCCATGCACCTTCAACACGATACCACAGTTCATCAAAGTTTGTGACTGGCGTAAGGTGACGAGTCAGTTCCTCTGCCACCATTCACCAGGGCAGCAGTCGAACATTTTCTGTGTCCAGAAAGGCCCGTACAGGACCTGTAGCATGCGGTCGTGCATTATCCTTCGCAGGGATCGAATGGAGGGTAGAGCCACGGGTCGTAACACAGGTGCAATGTTACATCAACTGTTCAAAGTGCCGTAAATGCGAACAAGAGGTGACCGAAACGTGTAACCAATGGCACCCCATACCATCACGCCAGATGATACGTCAGTATAGCGATGACGAATACACGCTTCCAGTGTGCGTTAACCGCTATGTCGCCAAACACGGATGCGACCATCATGATTCTGATAACAGAACCTGGATTCAGCCGAAAAAATGACGTTTTGCCATTCGTGCACCCTGGTTCGTAGTTGAGTACACCATCGCAAGAGCTCCTGTATGTGGTGCAGCGTCAATGGTAACCGCAGCCATGGTTTCCGAGTTGCTGGTCCATGCTGCTGCAAAAGTAGTCGAACTGTTCGTGCACATGGTTGATTCAGGGATCGAGACGTGGCTGCATGATCCGTTACAGCTATGCGCCCGTCATCTCGACTGCTAGTGATACGAGGCCGTTGGGACCCAGCACGGCGTTCCGTATTACCCTCCTGAACCCACCGATTCGATATTCTGCTAACAGTCATTGGATCTCGACCAAAACGAGCAGCATTGTCGCGATACGATAAACCGCAATCGCGATAGGCTACAATCGACCTTTATCCTTACACTAGGCATAACAACAACGTTTCACCAGACAGCGCTGGTCAACTGCTGTTTGTGTATTAGAAATCGGTTGGAAACTTTCCTCATGTCAGCACGTCCACCGGCGCCAACCTCGTGTGAATGCTCTGAAAGGCTAATCATTTGCGTATCACAGCATCTTCTTCCTGTCGGAAAAATTTCGCGTCTGTAGCACGTCATCCTCGTGGTGTAGCAATTTTAATGGCCAGTAGTTTAATTTGAAATTCTGTTAATAAATGATTGTAAGCTGCCGCTAATAGTTATTGCTAACATTTTGCCGTATCTGTTACCCAACCCTATTTTTCCCTGTGACGAGTCGGTACACTTGCTGCGTGCAAAAACGGCACCTCATAACACCAACTGCTTTTGGTGGAAGGAGGTTCTCTTCCATTCACATTATTATGTCTGACTCCCAGGAGTTTTTCGTGTATACTACATTTTTAAAAGAAATTCTCTTGAAAAATTGTGGGTGGGGGGGGGGGGAGGGGTTCAGTTGAAAGAAAAACTTTGCCACCCTAAG
The DNA here is from genome assembly GCF_023897955.1 of Schistocerca gregaria. Taxonomy (NCBI): domain Eukaryota; kingdom Metazoa; phylum Arthropoda; class Insecta; order Orthoptera; family Acrididae; genus Schistocerca; species Schistocerca gregaria. Next base: position 347,431,087 of record NC_064922.1, on the reverse strand, counting down.
CCTAAATTCAAACTTGCCACACATTTTCACCTACATTCATACAAAAGATATAGTCTCGTAAAATCTGAATAATCTTTCTGGAACACCGTACACTTCGTCTATCCGTCACCCAACGAGAGTTTTCACGCTTCCACTGCAGTATTAGACATTTGTGGTCTCTGCGCAATGGAATCCGTGGCAGTGGCAGGCTAGTCCAGCTCACAGCAGAGAGCGTTAAAGTACGATATGACATACCCGACACTCATTGTGTTGTTCTAGCGTAGGACCAACACAACGAACCAAGTTGAAAGGTCGGTTGCGGCCATCTCGGCTATTTGGTAACCCGGTGCTGTCGTCATATTGCGTGATACAGTTCTCCATTTAGTCGCTGTGTACGACCTCTAGTTTCCAGGTCCCGCATGCCGTTTACACGCCCGAGTTTCACTTTATGTGCTGGCCGTTTATGGAGGCCATTCTGCGGCAGACAGTCTCCCTGAGAAGCTAGTCATATTTCCGTCTCGTTTCTCAGTTTTTCATGGACTGAGTTTTAGCTAGCACGAAACATAACAATTAATAGCACAGCTGCTGGTCTTTCTCGCCGTCAAAGTCGCTTTTTGCTCGTACTTCTCCAGTGAGTTTTTATCCATAAGTACCATTCGTTCTGGATGTGGCTATTTTAATACACATTAGCGTTGGCAGAAGATTTGGTGCACAATTTAACCTAACGTCTCAAGCTTCTGTGTTCTCGTTGAACATCTCAATGGAAAAATATTCGGACAGTGATGTGTTTTTTGTTACATTTTTCCAATTCGAGGAGGAAATTTGTTATGTCTTAGCCATATTTTGCAATCGAGTGCAGCATTTTAAATTAGTGTAGAATGACCAGATAAGTTGCGCCAGTTTTAAAATGTAATTCTTTATTCTTTTTGTATTTCGACTTCATTGATCTAAAATAATTGCAACTAACCTTTACAATACATTTCGTAAAATGATTAGTCCCTTACCCATCAATATTTTGACAGTTGTACGAATAATTATTATAGGTTCAGTTACCTCTGTGATGGTTATTACTTTGAGACAAATACATTACCAGTTCTACATGGGTACATTATCACAAGTGATGGGTAGTTCATGACATGATGTCAATGACCCAAGAGTGTACAATACTACAACATTTGTAGGATGGACTGAGTTGAACCAGTTATTTATTGGGAATGAGTCACTAATATATACAGGGTGATCAAAAGTCAGTATAAATTTGAAAACTTAATAACCAACAGAATAATGTAGATAGAAAGGTAAAAACTGACACACATGCTTCGAATGACATGGGGTTTTATTAGAAGCAAAAAAAAAAAGAACAAAGTTCACAAAATGTCCGACAGATGGCGCTGCCCAACAAAACTGCTACATTCACGGGTGAGAGGTACGCCGATATGTTACAGAGTCGCATCATCCCCAGCCTGGCTGATAAACACCTGCTGGAACGGACGATGTTCATGCAGGATGGCGCCACCCCATATTGCTAGACGCGTGAAAGATCTCTTGCGCTCGTCGTTTGGTGATGATCGTGTGCTCAGCCGCCACTTTCGTCATGTTTGGCCTCCCAGGTTCCCAGACCTCAGTCCGTGCGATTATTGGCTTTTGGGTTACCTGTTCTCGCAAGTGTATCGTGATCGACCTACATCTCTAGGGATGCTAAAATACAACACCCGACGCCAATGCCTCACCATAACTCTGGACATGCTTTACAGTGCTGTTCACAAAACTATTCCTCGACGACAGCTGTTGTTGAGGAATGATGGTGGACATATTGAGCATTTGCTGTAAAGAACATCATCTTTACTTTGTCTTACATTGTTATGCTAATTATTGCTATTCTGACCAGATGAAGCGCCATCTGTGGGACACTTAATGAACGTTTACATTTTTAAGGTTCTAATAAAACCCCATGTCATTCCAAGCATGTGAGTCAATTTAAACTTCTCTGTTTACATTTTCCCGTGATTTATTCAGTTTTCAATTTTATAATAGAAGGGGCGTTCAGTTAATAATGCAACACGTCTTTTTTCTGAAAGCTGGTTAGTTTTATACAGGATTCCAATACACTCTATTATTCCCCACTCTTTCATCTACGAACCATTTTGTTTCCATATGACCTCCGTTCAATTCTACTTCACTAGAAGAGTCCATATGCTGGCATCGTACCACTCTACTGGTCGATAGCGGAGCTAACTTCTTGCTCCACCAATAACCTCACCATCATCACGTACTGCTTCCTTCGTTGGACCAAACAAATGGAAGTCGCAAGATGCGACATCTGGCCTGTAGAGGGTAAGAGGAAGAACAGTCCAATGAAGTTTTCTGAGCTTCTTTCGGGTGCGCAGGCTTGTCTGAGGTCTTCCGTTATCACTTTTGCGGCAAGGAACAACCTGAAGTCGTTTCTTGAGTTGCCTAACAAAATACAACGCACTTCATAGTAGATCGTTGCACCACGAAGCAGTACATCAAAGACAATAACTCCTTCAGAGTCTCAGAATACCGTTGCCATCACTCTACCGGTTCAAGATGGGGCTTTCACGTTTTTCTTCGGAGTAGAGGAGATATGACGCCACTCTGTGAATTACTCATTGTTTCCGGTACGAAGTGAATAAACTATTTTTCATCTCCTGTTACGATATTCGACCAAAAATTCCCTCCATCAGGCTTGTAACTCGCGAGCAGTTCAGCACAGCTGGTCCTTCTTAGATTTTTATTGTCTTCTATTAGGCAGCGAGGAACGCAGCACACACATTTGAGAACACCAGCTGACGGATGTCTGTGTCAGCACTACAAACGGACACATCCAGTTGTGCAGCGATGTGTTTGTGATTATTCGATCAGCTTCAACACTGCAGGAGTCACAGTGGCCTACCAGCATGCGTGAGATCTGATAGGCTTGTGTGACCTAGTTCGATGATGACAGAGGCCTCGTTCAACGACTCAAAGTGCTTTTCTTCACTTCCAGGATTCCGTAGACATTCTGCAAGTGGCCATGAATATGTGAGATGCTCTGGTTTTCCAACTGAAGAGACTCAATGAAACTCTCTGCTACGAACGCACGTCCATTGCAGACGTTATTTAGAAGATCAGAACTTCACGAACCAATAGGGACTCAAGCGGGAATATTCCGTGATATACTACAGCTAATTTCACATTATTTCAACCGAAATTGGTCGAGAAAAAAAGTGTTACATTACTTATTGAACGTCCCTCGCACATGACGACATCTTAAGACGGAAACAAGAAAAAGGCCTACCTTAGATGTGACAGTATGGAACCGTAGACACCTGCCTTTTTACAGACTATAAATTTACTGTATTTGACGATGAAAAGAAATTACAGTGTGAAATACCTAAGTTACACTCTCAAGCTAAACTCTACAACATGGAAGTCTCAGTTAATAAGACGAAGGTAATGGCATTTAATTGAGCTGAGCCACTCAAATCAAAAATTGTTACTAATAACAGATTAACTATTTAGGAGGAAGTTACTAGTATAATAGGGAGACAAACAACAAACGTTTAATGGGACCTTACTGAATGAAGCAGAAAAGAAACATAAATAAAGTTTTATAGTGTCATAGCTGTGATTTCTCTGCAGTGCAGGACTGAAACTTGGGTTCCCACAAAGAGGGATATAAGCAGTTGGAATGAGATGTATAAGAGCAGTGAAAGATTGCAAACGTCAACATCGGATTAGGAATGAAAAAACTGAATATTACAGGCATAAAGTACACAGATAGAAATATAACAACCTGAAACTGAAGATGAACGTGGCGATAATGATGGTGATGGTGATCGTGATGGTGATGATGATGATGATGATGATCATGATAACTGATAATGCTTCGCTGGGTCCCAACTGTAAAACGACCTTCAAGCAGAAGCATAAGTGCTTTGCAGGCCTTCCCCAATGTAGGAGTATCTCCAAGCTGCTTCTCTCCATGACGAAAAAGAAAACATATCCGTCGGTTATTTTTAACTTTAATAATCATCTCACTATTTTTTTTTTTTTTTTTTTTTTGACCAGCCAGTGAAATCCTTTTACGTATAAGATTTGTTACTCTTGCGTCACAAGCTCTCCTCCCATACCAAAAACAGTACCATTCTGGAAAGAGTCGGATCCTAGCAATAGAATTCTGCCAGTATACTTTGAAAACCTGCAAATCCGAATGTCCTCCTGATGATGCTCCATTGTTCAGTGTCGCTGCCATCTAGGCCGGCAACAGGCCTTTACTCCTGGTCCTCAAAACTCACACGTCTGCAGGCTCCTGCAGTCTCGGTCTGGTGAGACGCTTGCCCTTAAGCTTTTTTTTCTTTTCTTTTTTTGTCAGTCTACTGACTGGTTTGATGCGGCCTGCCACGAATTCCTTTCCTGTGCTAACCTCTTCATCTCAGAGTAGCACTTGCAACCTATGTCCTCAATTATTTGATTGGCGTATTCCAATCTCTGTCTTCCTATACAGTTTTTGCCCTCTACAGCTCACTCTAGTACCATGGAAGTCATTCCCTCATGTCTTAGCAGATGTCCTATTATCCTGTCCCTTCTCCTTATCAGTGTTTTCCACATATTCCTTTCCTCTCCGATTCTGCGTAGAACCTCCTCATTCCTTACCTTATCAGTCCACCTAATTTTCAACATTCGTCTATAGCACCACATCTGAAATGCTTCGATTCTCTTCTGTTGCGGTTTTCCCACAGTCCATGTTTCACTACCATACAATGCTGTACTCCAGACGTACATCCTCAGATATTTCTTCCTCAAATTAAGGCCGGTATTTGATATTAGTAGACTTCTCTTGGCCAGAAATGCCTTTTTTGCCATAGCGACTCTGCTTTTGAGGCCCTCCTTGCTCCGTCCGTCATTGGTTATTTTACTGCCTAGGTAGCAGAATTCCTTAACTTCATTGATTTCGTGACCATCAATCCTGATGTTAAGTTTCTCGCTGTTCTCATTTCTACTACTTCTCATTACCTTCGTCTTTCTCCGATTTACTCTCAAACCATACTGTGCACTCATTAGACTGTTCATTCCGTTCTGCAGATCATTTAATTCTTCTTCACTTTCACTCAGGATACCAATGTCATCAGCGAATCGTATCATTGATATCCTTTCACCTTGTATTTTAATTCCACTCCTGAACCTTTCTTTTATTTCCATCATTGCTTCCTCGATGTACAGATTGAAGAGTAGGAGCGAAAGGCTACAGCCTTGTTTCTTATTATTCCCTCTTGGTTGTTGTACATATTGTATATGACCCGTCTCTCCCTATAGCTTACCCCTACTTTTTTCAGAATCTTGAACACCTTGCACCATTTTATATTGTCTAAAGCTTTTTCCAGGTCGACAAAACCTATGAACGTGTCTTGATTTTTCTTTAGCCTTGCTTCCATTACTAGCCGTAACGTCAGAATTGCCTCTCTCGTGCCTTTACTTTTCCTAAAGCCGAACTGATCGTCACCTAGCGCATTCTCAATTTTCTTTTCCATTCTTCTGTATATTATTCTTGTAAGCAGCTTCGATGCATGAGCTGTTAAGCTGATTGTGCAATAATTCTCGCACTTGTCAGCTCTTGCCGTCTTCGGAATTGTGTGGATGATGCTTTTCCGAAAGTCAGATGGTACATCGCCAGACTCATATATTCTACACACCAACGTGAATAGTCGTTTTTTTGCCACTTCGCCTAATGATTTTAGAAATTCTGATGGAATGTTATCTATCCCTTCTGCCTTATTTGACCGTAAGTCCTCCAAAGCTCTTTTAAATTCCGATTCTAATACTGGATCCCCTAAATCTTCTAAATCGACTCCTGTTTCTTCTTCTATCACATCAGACAAATCTTCACCCTCATAGAGGCTTTCAATGTATTCTTTCACCTATCTGCTCTCTCCTCTGCATTTAACAGTGGAATTCCCGCTGCACTCTTAATGTTACCACCGTTGCTTTTAATGTCACCAAAGGTTGTTTTGACTTTCCTGTATGCTGAGTCTTTCCTTCCGACAATCATATCTTTTTCGATGTCTTCACATTTTTCCTGCAGCCATTTCGTCTTAGGTCCCCTTTTTAGAGACGTCCATTCCTCTTCAACTGTGTTGCCTACTGCCCTATTACTTATTGTTGTATCTATAGCGTTATTGAACTTCAAACGTATATCCTCATTCCTTAGAACTTCCGTATCCCACTCCTTAGCGTACTGATTCTTCCTGACTAATGTCTTGAAATTCAGCCTACTCTTCATCACTACTATATTGTGATCTGAGTCTATATCTGCTCCTGGGTACGCCTTACAATCCAGTATCTGATTTCCGAATCTCTGTTTGACCATGATGTAATCTAATTGAAATATTCCCGTATCTCCCGGCCTTTTCCAAGTATACCTCCTCCTCTTGTGATTCTTGAACAGGGTATTCGCTATTACTAGCTGAAACGTGTTATAGAACTCAATTAGTCTTTCTCCTCTTTCATTCCTTGCCCCAAGCCCATATTCTCCTGTAACCTTTTCTTCTACTCCTTCCCCTACAACTGCATTCAAGTCGCCCATGACTATTAGATTTTCGTCCCCCTTTACACACTGCATTACCCTTTCCGTATCCTCATACACTTTCTCTATCTGTTCATCTTCAGCTTGCGACGTCGGCTTGTATACCTGAACTATCGTTGTCGGTGTTGGTCTGCTGTCGATTCTGATTAGAACAACCCGGTCACTGAACTGTTCACAGTAACAGACCCTCTGCCCTACCTTCCTATTCATAACAAATCCTACACTTGTTATACCATTTTCTGCTGCTGTAGATATTACCCGATACTCATCTGACCAGAAATCCTTGTCTTCCTTCCACTTCACTTCACTGACCCCTTCTATATCTAGATTGAGCTTTTGCATTTCCATTTTCAGATTTTCTAGTTTCCCTACCACGTTCAAGCTTCTGACATTCCACGCCCCGACTCGTAGAACATTATCCTTTCGTTGATTATTCAATCTTTTTCTCATGGTAAACTTCCCCTTGGCAGTCCCCTCCCGGAGATCCGAATGCGGGACTATTTCGGAATCTTTTGCCAATGGAGAGATCATCATGACACTTCTTCAACTACAGGTTACATGTCCTGTGGATACACATCTACATCTACATATACATGACTACTCTGCAATTCACATTTAAGTGCTTGGCAGAGGGTTCATCGAACCACAATCATACTATCTCTCTACTATACCACTCCCGAACAGCGAGCGGGAAAAACGAACACCTAAACCTTTCTGTTCGAGCTCTGATTTCTCTTATTTTATTTTGATGATCATTCCTACCTATGTAGGTTGGGCTCAACAAAATATTTTCGCATTCGGAAGAGGAAGTTGGTGACTGAAATTTCGTAAAAAGGTCTCGCCGCGACGAAAAACGTCTATGCTGTAATGACTTCCATCCCAACTCGTGTATCATATCTGCCACACTCTCTCCCCTATAACGCGATAATACAAAACGAGCTGCCCTTTTTTGCACCCTTTCGATGTCCTCCGTCAATCCCACCTGGTAAGGATCGCAAACCGCGCAGCAATATTCTAACAGAGGACCAACGAGTGTAGTGTAAGCTGTCTCTTTAGTGGACTTGTTGCATCTTCTAAGTGTCCTGCCAATGATACGCAACCTTTGGCTCGCCTCCCCCACAATAGGTATTATCTATGTGGTCTTTCCAGCTGAAGTTGTTCGTAATTTTAACACCCAGGTACTTAGTTGAATTGACAGCCTTGAGAATTGTACTATTTATCGAGTAATCGAATTCCAACGGATTTCTTTTGGAACTCATGTGGATCATCTCACACTTTTCGTTATTTAGCGTCAACTGCCACCTGACACACCATACAGCAATCTTTTCTAAATCGCTTTGCAGCTGATACTGGTCTTCGGATGGCCTTACTAGACGGTAAATTACAGCATCATCTGCGAACAGTCTAAGAGAACTGCTCAGATTGCCACCCAGGTCATTTATATAGATCAGGAACAGTAGAGGTCCCAGGACGCTTCCCTGGGGAACACCTGATATCACTTCCGTTTTACTCGATGATTTGCCGTCTATTACTACGAACTGCGACCTTCCTGACAGGAAATCACGAATCCAGTCGCACAACTGAGACGATACCCCATAGCTCCGCAACTTGATTAGAAGTCGCTTGTGAGGAACGGTGTCAAAAGCTTTCCGGAAATCTAGAAATACGGAATCAACTTGAGATCCCCTGTCGATAGCTGCCATTACTTCGCGTGAATAAAGAGCTAGCTGCGTTGCACAAAAGCGATGTTTTCTGAAGCCATGCTGATTACGTGTCAATAGATCGTTCCCTTCGAGGTGATTCATAATGTTTGAATACAGTATATGCTCCAAAACCCTACTGCAAACCGACGTCAATGATATAGGTCTGTAGTTAAATGGATTACTCCTACTACCCTTCTTGAACACTGGTGCGACCTGCGCAATTTTCCAATCTGTAGGTACAGATCTATCGGTAAGCGAGCGGTTGTATATGAGTGCTAAGTAGGGAGCTATAGTATCAGCGTAATCTGAAAGGAACCTAATCGGTATACAATCTGGACCTGAAGACTTGCCCGTATCAAGCGATTTGAGTTGCTTCGCAACCCCTAAGGTATCTACTTCTAAGAAACTCATGCTAGCAGACGTTCGTGTTTCAAATTCTGGAATATTCCATTCATCTTCCCTGGTGAAGGAATTTCGGAAAACTGCGTTCAATAACTCCGCTTTAGTGGCACAGTCGTCGATAACAGTACCATCGGCACTGCGCAGCGAAGGTATTGACTCCGTCTTGCCGCTTGTGTATTTTACATACGACCAGAATTTCTTCGGATTTTTTACCAAATTTCGAGACAATGTTTCGTTGTGGAACCTATTAAAGGCATCTCGCATCGAAGTACGTGCCAAATTTCGCGCGTCTGTAAATTTTAGCCCATCTTTGGGATTTCGCGTTCTTCTGAACTTCGCATGCTTTTTCCGTTGCCTCTGCAACAGCGTTCGGACCTTTTTTGTGTACCACGGGGGATCCGTTCCATCTCTTACCAATTTATGAGGTATGAATCTCTCAATTGCTGTTGCTACTATATCTTTGAATTTGAGCCACATCTCGTCTACATTTGCATAGTCAGTTCGGAAGGAATGGAAATTGTCTTTTAGGAAGGCTTCTAGTGGCACTTTATCCGCTTTTTTAAATAAAATTATTTTGCGTTTGTTTCTAATGGATTTGGAAGAAATGGTATTGAGCCTAGCTACAATGACCTTGTGATCACTAATCCCTGTATCAGTCATGATGCTCTCTATCAGCTCTGGATTGTTTGTGGCCAAGAGGTCAAGTGTGTTTTTGCAACCATTTACAATTCGCGTGGGTTCGTGGACTAACTGCTCGAAATAATTTTCGGAGAATGCATTTAGGACAATCTCGGAAGACGTTTTCTGCCTACCACCGGTTTTGAACAAGTATTTTTGCCAACATACCGAGGGTAGGTTGAAGTCCCCACCAACTATAACCGTATGAGTGGGGTATTTATTTGTTACGAGACTCAAACTTTCTCTGAACTGTTCCGCAACTGTATCATCGGAGTCTGGGGGTCGGTAGAAGGAGCCAATTATTAACTTAATTCGGCTGTTAAGTATAACCTCCACCCACACCAATTTGCACAGAGTATCTACTTCGACTTCACTACAAGATAAACCACTACTGACAGACACAAACACTCCACCACCAATTCTGCCTAATCTATCTTTCCTGAACACCGTCTGAGACTTCGTAAAAATTTCTGCAGAACTTATTTCAGGCTTTAGCCAGCTTTCTGTACCTATAACGATATCAGCTTCTGTGCTTTCTATTAGCGCTTGAAGCTCAGAGACTTTTTGAGCGCAACTACAACAATTTACAACTATAATTCCGACTGTTCCTTGATCCAAGCACGTCCTGTAATTGCCAAGCACCCTTTGACATTGCAGCCCATCCCGCACTTTCCCGAGGCCTTCTAACCTAAAAAACCGCCCAGTCCACGCCACACAGCCTCCGCTACCCGTGTAGCCGCCAGCTGAGTGTAGTGAACTCCTGACCTATTCAGCGGAACCCGAAACCCCACCACCCTATGGCGCAAGTCAAGGAATCTGCAGCCAATACGGTCGCAAAACCGTCTGAGCCTCTGATTCAGACCCTCCACCCGGCTCTGCACCAAAGGTCCGCAGTCGGTTCTGTCAACGATGCTGCAGATGGTGAGCTCTGCCTTCATCTCGTAAGCAAGACCGGCAGCCTTCACCAAATCAGATAGCCGCTGGAATCCAAAGAGAATTTCCTCAGATCCAAAGCGACACACGTCATTAGTGCCGACATGTGCCACCACCTGCAGCTGGCTGCACCCTGTGCTCTTCATGGCATCCGGAAGGACCCTTTCCACATCAGGAATGACTCCTCCCGGAATGCACACGGAGTGCACACTGGATTTCTTCCCCTCTTTAGCCGCCGTATCCCTAAGGGGCCTCATTACGCGCCTAACATTGGAGCTCCCAACTACCAGTAAACCCACCCTCTGCGATTGCCCGGACCTTGAAGGCTGAGAATGATCCTCTGAAACAGGGCAGGCAGCTGCATCTGGCTCAGCCAGAGACACTGCCTGAAACCGGTTTGTCAGACGCACCGGGGAGGCTTTCTGATCAGCGTCCGGGGACGCCTTTCGCTGCCTGCCACGCCTTGGAACGACCTCCCAATCAACCACAGGCGAGGGCTCAGCCCCACTGCGGCCAGCAACCGGGGCAACCACAGAGGCAGACCGATCTGGGGACAGACGGGACGAGGTTGACATCCCCGTGATACCCGAGTCCGGCTCCCCACAGTGGTGCCCATTGGCAACAGCCTCAAGCTGCGCGACCGAAGTCAGCGCCGATTGCAGCTGTGAGCGAAGGAATGCCAAGTCAGCCCTCATCCGAACACAGCAATCGCAGTCCCTGTCCATTCTAATCGATGTTTAACAACAGTTACCGAAACACGAGTCCGTGCCTAGATAACGCAAGCGGAACACGAAAAGAATGTATCAACTAACCTGTACAAATGCCTAACGACTGCGCTATAATCTGCTGAATTTACGATTACAGTAGCTAAAACTCGAAATTGCACCTCCTATACGAAACTCACACGCAATTTAAATAAGAATCTACGAAGTAAACACTAAAGCGCGATGCTACAACTGACCAATACTATAATACGCCCGAAATATATGAATTAAACAATGCAAGTACCCAAAAACACGCAAAGAAATTAATTAAACTATCTAACACGTTACGTGTCTTTAATGCAGAGTTTTCCATTGCCTTCTGCATCCTCATGTCTTTGATCATTGCTGATTCTTCCGCCTTTAGGAGCAATTTCCCACCCCTAGGACAAGAGAGTGCCCTGAACCTCTATCCACTCCTCCGCCCTCTTTGACAAGGCCGTTGGCAGAATGAGGCTGACTTCTTATGCCGAAAGTCTTCGGCCGCCAATTGATTATTTATCAAAATTTAGGCAGTGGCGGGGATCGAACCCGGGACCGAAGACGTTTTGATTATGAATCAAAGACGCTACGCCAAGACCACGGGTACATCCCATCTGGCCTGATTTCACTTCCTCTTTGAAAAATACAAAATTTTCGTTCGTAGCAGCCCAGTGTTCTTTTAAATGCCTGGTTTGATTACTGCAGTTGTTCACGATGCCTTAAGTGAGTAGAAGAACCCCCTCATTTCCAGAATCACTGTGCTGTAGAAATATTCTTCTGTTTACGTGTGTCTGTGTGCAAGAGTAGTCTATTGGGAGGGGGTAAGTAGTGTTGGATCGGTGTCAGGACACACTCTCCCAGTTTGCTCCTTGCCAGTTTTCATCGGAAGGATAGTGCCTGTGGTCACAGTTAGGTGCAGTGAAACAAGGTTCGGAATTATTTATTTCCATAAAATTACAGGTAGCGTCTTGACTCCTCGTTGGCACCGTCTGTCAATGCCCTCTGAAAAATCGCGTCGTAAGCGGCCTTCAGCCCGCTCAAGACAGCCGACACTACACTCTTAGTTCCAGCCGGCTGCTGCATAGACAGATCGCCGCTTGCGACGCCGCGGCAATGAATGACGACGGCCCATGTACTGAATTTACAAAAGCTGACTTTGGAGACGATCTGTCGTCTCCCTCTCACCATCCTTGTTCTTCATCCGTCATACCGCGATGATGGTTGCCGTGTAGCCGTAAAGTTCGAAGACAATGGCCTGCCGTCCAGGTGGACGCTATGGAGTCCGCCGGAATGTTAGGAACGCTGGTGTGCTGATCCTGGTGGGGCGGAAAGGCCTCCAGGTCCTCCCATCTGCGACAGAGGCACACTGTGGTGTTGAACTCTGCAAGTGGTGAGTATGGCGAATAGCCATCTCTTCTAGCAGCGGCTGCTGTGTTTCGTAGAGTGCAAGAAGTCTATCACAGAATTGTGCCAGACGTCGTTTCACTGCAATCAGGGAATCGAGAGCGAATATCATGTGTGCCATCGATCACTCTGACCGGCTGTCTTACGAGCTATAGTGCTGTGTACGTATGGAGCAAGGTAGTGGTTAATGTTTACCTGGCGTCATTCGTCATGACCGCATAGGACTTGGTATTACGAAGGAATCAGCGGCTTTCCTTCTGCTGTGCTTGTTTAAAGAGTTTGTGACAGTGTAGAACAGTTTCGTAAAAGCTATTCGTAACGTTTGTTGCGTTCGGCTTAGCCTTTCTTTGTCACATAATGGTGGCGTGATCCTGTTAGGCTGCTCTGACCCACTGCATTCTGCTGCCTGGCTTGTCAGAGACGCCGATGCTGTGTTTTGCCTTGAACAGTCGCAGCATCGAAATCTTTTCCTTGTGGCTGCCTCGTGCCGACATAGTCGTAATGTAGCGAAATAGCTGTGATCTGGGGTGCTGAAAATTTTACTTGTTTTACTGCCCTATACGAGATTGACGAATTGTGTTAGACTCTTATTGTCGTGAACCTGCAATGATAGTACATAAAAATTTACATCATATTTTGCAAGGAGCCCTGCTGGAACATAACGTTTCAGTGTAATTTTCCATCATTAATGTTTTATTTGCGGATGCTAAGAGGGAATTGTATCTGTTGACTGAGAGAAATAAACTCTGTGCAATTCATCAAGAGTTTGTTTATTCACCACAAGGGACCCAGGTAACCGTTTAACAAACTTGAAGTAGTTACAGGACGACGTGATCTGGAGAGTTGTTTTCTGAAAAAATTCAAATGTACGTGTTCTAAAACGATCCCAGGAACATATTAGTACATATTACGTTCTCCAACCTATTTCTGACGTAATTTGAACATGGCTACAATTAGAGAAGTCCTGTCCCTCAACATATTCCGCATTTTTTCAGTCGAAACTGCCGAGAAAAATGAATATGCTGTAATACTTATCGAAAGCCCCTTGTGCATTAGATTTTTACGATAAAAGGAAGCACCAGAATGAAACTGCTCCATGGTTTACTTAAACAAAACGTGGATTCACACACATTGCAGTGTCAATAAATGATAGCACATCGACAGCTTACGAGGAGTATTATGAGATTGAAGTTTCTCGCGACTACATCCTTGTATATAAAGTTCTCTGTTAGTTTTGACGTCAAATTTGGTTAAAGTCTCGAGGTTTCGACAAAATGTTCCATCCTCAAGACAAGGTTCAACTACTATCAGCGAGAAAATGGCATACAACGTTCGTCAGTTTCAATGACGACATACGCCATCGAACCACAAGTAGCCTATGAGCTGTAAATCGTCACCACAACATCAAATAACCCAGTCTTCAGTTCCTGACGAAGCCAGTGGAGGACTTCGACGAAAGCACGAGATTCTACCCAGATTTTAGGGGGTCAAGTAAATCGAGAGTGTTTCATACTGGCCAGTGCTGAATAGTTGTGCTAGGCAGGACATGCATGGGGTGGCCCACTCGTAAGGGTTTTGGAGTGTACGCTGTTGCTACATTACCCTCTGTTTCCAGGGTCGTGGTACGCATTAACATGCTCGCCTCGCATCACAGATCTTAGCACGCTACAGGAACAGCTAAAACAAAATGGCGGAACCCGCCTTCATTTCATCAGTGGGCTAATTTGTTTTATGGCCCCTCTAGAGGCGTGGTACCGTACAGTGGCGAGGAGATAGGAATGTGTTGCACGAGTCTGGAAGTGGAACTACAAACAAAATACTACACACGCAACTTTTTTCTTCACGGTGATAATTAACACTTTATGACTACTGGTTTTGTATTGTTAAGTAGGCGGAAGTGAACCAAGAGTAATAATAATTGATTTAGGAAACTAGGGATCGATAACTATCTTTAAATACTCTAATGGACTGCCAGTAAACTACCCTGTCGTCGATTCTCTAAAGCATTGAACTCCTACGCAAAAAATAGCTTCAAATGTGTGATTACTTTACGAATGAGTTAACCTGTTAAAGGTTTGACGTTAACATGTAAGCGAGAAAAAGTTCTTAAAAGGTTTGAATTTAACTACTCACAGGCGGCACGGGGCAGTACTAGTAGTGGAGAGTAGCTTCGTCGTAATGGGGAAACCGGGAGACCTATCTGACGTCCGCAAGGTCGTGATCATCAGCTTTCGGGCGAGAGGTGGAAGCATTTCCCAGAAGCCTACGTTCGTAAAGTGCTCGCGTACCGCCGTGGCTAAAAGATGCCGTGATGGCAAAATGGAACATCCAAAACCGGCTCCAAAGCAAGTGTGGAGCTCCACGGGCCGACGATGAAAGCGGTAAATGACGGCTGCAGAGTTGTCTACGGGCGAACGGAAGTGCAGCTGTTGACCCACTAACCCCCGCAAGATGAGCTGAGGAGCTACGGAAAGAGTCCACTCAACGGCGGTTCTGCGAACGTTGCTGCTATTGGCCTGTCACCTGTTTCATCATGCATCATGATGAAGTCTTCATGCATGAACAGCGAAAATGCAGTAAGCGATAACTCATTTCTTCACTTTTGTGGGTGAGAAATTTTTTCCAAAAGTTTGAAATTCTGTGTAAGGTTTGCTGCAAGGCGCTAAGTGTTCTCAATCTCAAATTCTCTGTGAATATATACTATGTTATCAAAAGTATCCGAACACCTGGCCGAAAATGATTTACAAGTTCGTGATGCACTCCATCGGTATGCTGGAATTCAGTATGGTGTTGGCCCACCCTTAGCCTTGATGACAGCTTCCGCTCTCGCAGGCATACGTTCAATCACGTGCTGGAAGAATTCTTGGGGAACGGCAGCCCATTCTTCACGGAGCGCAGCACTGGAGGAAGATATCGATGTCGGTCGGTGCGGCATGGCAAGAAGTAGGCGTTCCAAAACATCCAAAAGGTGCTCGACCGTGCTGAAAGATATAATCACCATCCCCGGATTGCTCTTCAGCAGGGGGAAGCTAGAAGGTGCTGAAAACATCAACGTAGGCCTGTGCTGTGATGGTGCCATGCAAAACAGCAAGGGTTGCAAGGCCCATCCATGGAAAACACAACCACACCGTAGCACCACCGCCACCGAATTTTACTGTAGGCACTACACACGCTGGTCGATGACGTTCACCAGGCATTCGCCATACCCACACCCTACCTTCGGATCGCCTCAGTGTGTACCGTGATTCGCCACTTCACATAATGTTTTTCCACCGATCAGTCGTCCAATGTTTACGCTCCTTACACCAAGCGAGGCTCGTTTGACATTTACCGGCGTGATTTGTGTCATATGAACAGCCGCCCAATCCAAGTTTTCTCAACTCCCGCTTCACTGAGAGTACTTGCAGTGGATCCTGATGCAGTTTGGAATTCCTGTGTGGTGGTCTGGATAGACGTCTGGCTATTATACATTACGACCTTCTTCAACAGTCGGCGGTCAGTGAACAGCCGAGGTGGGCCTGTAAGCTTTTGTGCTGTACGTGCCCTATCACGTTTTCACTTCACTATCACATCGGAAACAGTGGACCAAGGGATGTTAAGGAATGTGAAAATCTCGCGTAGAGACGTATGCCACGAGTGACACCCAATCACTTGACCAGGTTCGAAATCCATGAGTTTTGTGGAGCGCCCATTCTGCTCTCTCGTTATGTCTAATGAATAATGAGGTTGCTGATGTCGAGTACCTGGCAGTAGGTTGCAGCACAATGCACCTAACACGAAAAACATATGCTTTTTTGGGGGGGGGGGGGGGGCGGGTCCAGATTCTTTTTATTACATAGTGTATGCGTGGGTAATTTACGCCTCGCGAGCTACGCTGCAAGACATATAAAAGGTTTCTAACAGTAATATAGTGACTTACTGTAATAAACCTTTAGGATAACAAATCATATTCTTGCTGCCCCTGCAAGCCATAATATGGGGATGGCAACGGCAACGGGTAACCGTGCTCTGAGTCAGCTGTTGAGTAACACATACTGCTGTGTAAAACTTAAGGACGATGTACTCCAGTCAGTGAAATTCCAGGCCTAATGTGGCAGACACCACAACAAATAGGCATGTTGGTATACAGAAGTCAACGGTAGTCGGCGCCAGGGAAGCGATGAACTCAACCTCGTTTCTGCGAGCCGCCTAATAATGGTCACTGAAGCAGCAGTTGCACGTCGGGTCGATGATAAATACGGAGTTTTTAGTTGCTCTCCGCCGATTGCTCGGTCATCACGTTCTGTCGACTAAGTCGAATGCTTCCTACGTGATGCTGCGTTCGGGCGTGTTTCACTCATTCCTGCCATCATCGTTGAATAGTGGAATCGCTCGTATTCACATGCTCAGCAATTTGTGGAGAACTCTAGCCGACTTCTTTGATCCCAATTATACTGTCCTCTGTCTAATGAAGAAGTCTGCGTTAATTGTTCACGCGACAGTATACGAGTCACAGTCACTGTCCAGCTGAGTACCCCGAATGAAGTATACAAAGACTTTATGCCCTTTGTGTTCCGTGTTTATTATCCTTGTCAGCCGCGCGGTGAAATTGCGCTGCAGCGTCACGCAATCATCCATCGACCACAAAAGTTTACAACTTTGCGTTTTACGTCGATACTGGTATCGACGAATTTTGCGTATGGTTTATTGTCCTTTTTGTCTTAAATGTATTAAACGATTTACACCTGATGATGGAATCATTAAGCCCCGAAACGCATCGTGTAATTTAGTAAACCACAACAGTTTTTTGTGACTGAAGGCATTATTGCTCGTACTTGCTGTGGACAGAATGCAGTCAAGTGCAGAAATGTAAAACGTACACTACTGGCCATAAAAATTGCTACACCACGAAGATGACGTGCTACAGACGCGAAATTTAACCGACAGTAATAAGATGCTGTAATATTCAAATGATTGGCTTTTCAGAGCATTCACACAAGGTTGGCGCCGGTGGCGACAACTACAACGTACTAACGTGAGGAAAGTTTCCAACAGATTTCTAATACACAAACAGCAGTTTACCGGCGTTGCGTGGTGAAACGTTATTGTGATGCCTCGTGTGAGGAGGAGAAACGCGTACCATCACGTTCCCGACTTTGATAAAGCCTATCACGAATGTGGTTTATCGTATCGCGACATTGCTGCTCGCGTTGGTCGAGATCCAATGACTGTTAGCAGAATATGGAATCGGTGGGTTCCTAAACAGCCTACTTACACTGTACACGCCATCCAAGCTCCGTTTGACTCAATGCCCAGGCGTATCAAGGCCGTTATTACGGTCAGAAATGGTTGTTCTGGGGATTGATGTCTCAGGATCTGTGCACCCAAATTGCATCAAAATGTAATCACATGTCAGCGCTAGTATGATATATTTGTCCAACAAATACCCGTTCATCATCTGCATTTCTTCTTGGTGTTCAGACAAATGGTTCAGATGGCTCTGAGCACTATGAACTTAACATCTATGGTCATCAGTCCCCTAGAACTGAGAACTACTTAAACCTAACTAACCTAAGGACATCACACAACACCCAGTCATCATCAAAGGCTTCAGGAGCGGTCAGCACACATGAGATTTCCTTTACGTCTTCTGTATTTTCGGAGTATTATACCGAACGAACAGGTTGTATGACAGTGAGTCTGCCGACCGCCACGTGTTCGGCGGACAACGCGGCAGCGGAGCAGTGGATTATCGTTAAGGCCCACGGCCGGCGCCGTTGTCACCTGCGGGCAGAGCGGCTCGCCTTGCATGAATAAACGAGCAGCAGGGAAGGAGGGGCGGCCGACACGGCCCCCTCCGCCATTCATCCCTTAGGCCAGGGACAGCTGCAGATTGCGCCGGGTCGACAGTAAAGACTCAGCCACCGCAGCGCGGAACGGCGCGGCGCAGCGCAGCGCGGGATACATAATTCACATTCAATCCCCAGCCTAACCGGCCCGGCCAGGCCGCGCCGAGCCTTGCTTTACGGGTGGCAGCGCCTGCCAATGCTGTTGCGCCCCCGCGGCACTCCCCCACACCTGCCACCGCCCGAGCGACACCTGGGACAGCCGGTACAAATAGCCCCGCCCCGGCAAAGCCAGTTCATCTCATCTGCCACCTCCGAGCGCGACTCTGAGATTGCGCTTAAGTAAGTGCTCGTGAAACTGAGCGAAGCTGCGGCCATCGAGATAAACGAGCAGCTGGCTCCACATCTACATAACTTCAGTGAGGTTCACAATTTGGAGCTTGACACAGAACGTGAGACACAGCTTTCAAACCACACTTCCGGCCGTAACATTTGCACCATAACATTTGCACACCAGAGCGGATAGACGAAATATTACTCACTAGTTGAGTACCTGGCAGCCCCAAAGTATTTGTTTATTCCAGTGTTCTATTAGTCCAGCCCACCATCCCCTCTTCATCTCTTCCTTCACCCTCTCTCTGTCTACCCCCTCCACCCCCTATTTCTATCCACTTCCTCCACCCTCCACTCCATCTCCTCCTGTACCTCCCTCATCGCATCTCCTCTGACACTTCTCTCTGCCCACCTTCTCCTCCACCCTTTGTCCATCTGTCCCTTCTCCTCTGTCCACTTTACGCTCTCGCCCTCTCATCGCTTCTCGTCCTCCTTCCTCTCTCTGTCCATCTGCTCGCCCCTCCACCCTTGTCCACCACCTCCTTTCCCCTTCAGATCACATCTCTTCCCCCCACTCTCTTTGTCAGTCATCCCCATTTTCTCTCGCATCTCCTCCTCTTCCTTCTTCCATCTCTAACACCCTCCTCTTTCCTTTCTCGCACTTCATCTCTTTCACTCTCCTCTTTCCTTTCTTTATACATCTCCTCCTTTCCCCCCTCTCTGCCTATTCCTCCTCTTCCCTCTCTCTACCCTTTCCCACTCCCCCCTCTCTGTATCCACCTCCTCCTCACCCCTCCTTTCTGCCCACCTCTTCCTCCTTCCTTTCTCTGTCAATCAACTTCTCTTACCTTACTCTGTCCATTTCATCCCTATCCCTCTCTCTATATCCTCCTTCCCCTCTCTCTGTTCATCTCCTCTTTCTCCTTACCTGTGTTCATCTTCTCCTTCCCACTCTCCATCTGTCCATCTCCTTCAACGTCGTTCTGTCTTTACGTTATCACCCCCCACCCCAATAGGAGGCTGGTAGTTGTTACCTCCACAGTATTTCTTCCCAGATTGGAGCTAATACATGTACCAAGCCTGAGTGAATTCTTTCCAGGGGTTTAGTAAAAGACTTATACCCATGGCTTTGCTCGCATACGCATATGTCAAGTATACTGCACGTGTATGTAAATTATTTCACATGTAGTTGTCCGTGTATTTCACCTGCAACTGTAGCGAATTTCGCCCTGCACTTTTCCTTTAATGCACCTAAGTATTTGTGACGCCTTATCTCCTGATGTCTGCAGTACAGTGACATAATTTTGGAGGTACTTCCAGTGGCTTATGTTGCTATAGTCAGCGAAATGTGACGCTAATAGAGTCACTAGAAGAGAAGTAACAAATTGAAATTTCATGCATGATGTAGCCATTTTACAGGTATCTCAGTATTTGACGTCCTATCTCCTGAACTGTGTGTCATACAATGATATAATTTTGCTGGTACATTCAGTTTTGTATACGAATACTGTCTACAAAATACAGTTGTTTGTAAGGAAGTAATAAATTTAAACGTTATGCTCCATGCGGCACTTTTACTGCACAAACAGCAAAAGTGTAGTAGGTGATAAACATTTTCCCTTCCATCATTCTCAGGGGATTTCCATCGAGAAAAAAATTCCAAAATGTTTGAAATTAAGAGTTAAGTTTTGCAAGTCACTAAGTGCTCTTATTTCCAAACAATGGATGGGTAAAGTACGGTTATTGCTTTCAAACTCCCACACCTACCCCTTTGTTAACCAGGTGGGTCTTACCTTACAGTAAGTGATATATCAATGAAATTTCGTTGAAAACGGTCCGGTGATTTTGTAGGAGGTATGTACACGGTGTCCCATTTCAATCCATACCGGCCGCTATCTCTGGGGCGGCACAATTCCGAAAAAATAAAGAAAAGTCTCTAGTTAAAGCTGTAAGGTTTGAACGGGGTCATGGAATGGTTATCTCGAAATGACCTTGAACTCTGGTTTCGAAGTCAAACCAAAGTCAAGTTCATTTTTGCAAATGGCAACCCTTATTTTTTCATTCTTTATTCGTATTCTGCGTGAAAAAACGAATTGCTTCTAGGGAACATTTTTTTTTTTTTTCGAAAAACCAATTGTTTGTCGCCAGGGGGCACTTCTTTGCAACTTTCCCAGGTTACAGTATCTCAAGAACGAAACAAGATTGGGAAAACTTTTCAATGAAAATCTTGTATGGTTCCTGAACTCTGTCCACTGATGAAATTTTCATGAACTTGAAATGGAGTTGAAATTCTTCAATAGTGATTAACCCGAAAGCAAATACGGTCGGCATTAGCGCACTACTTGAGCCGAATCAGGGACCAGCATTGCGCTTGTGCTGACACACTCAGAGAAGACAAGGGTGGAGGTTTGGGGCTAATAAGCGTCATTCTTGGGGACTTTGCAATCATGACTGGGGGTTCAGAAAAATTTTACCGTTGTAGACTCTGAAAATTTCTCGGCGGTGCTCACTTAGATTGATTCTTGACTGGCGTGACTCTCGTAAATTTTACTCTTATGGGCTTACAAAAACTGTGTAACGAGATGTATAAAAATTCAGCCTTGTGGGACTAAAAATCTCGTCTCGCGAGACTCTATGAGTTCCTACGAAGTGAATTTTTTCTAAATCCATGCAAACAAAATTATTCTCTACACTAATGTTTGGAGCCCACAAGGGAGAAAATTGTCTGAGTCACCATCTCTCGCAATCGACTTTCTCGGGCCCGTCTTTCGTTTCTGTCTTCTCTCCATTTTGAAAACGACTGATTACTATGGGTTATTTCATCATTTTATTATTTACGTTAATACTGAAATATGTAAAGGTGTCTTCTTGAAAGATATACGTCAAAAGTACGTAAATAATTAAGGAACTGGGTATGACTTTATTCAGTTATAACTAACTGTAAGTGTCCAATATAGTCTCACCTCTTCATGAGTACGTCGTAGTATGACTTCTTATTGAATGTACACTCAGTTTACGTAGCTGTCAGCTATCACATTCAAAATCTCCACCCATAGCGCGCTTTGCACCAACAGCGGACGAGTCATCTATCTGTGATTGGTCGGCGTTCTAAATTTAATGGCGGACGCCACAATTCACGCGGGCTGTCACATACCACAAGAAAATACGCAAATGCGCCTGATAAAACACTGTTTACATTCATAAATCCACATTCCTGAAAAGGAATACATAAAACGTATGCAATAATAACTGCAATAAAAAAAAATTTATAAGACGAATAAGGCAAACAGTAGTAACTACTGTTAAGTGTGGACTCCACGATGTTAACACTGACTGCAAAAACACTTTCAGACACTACATTTACTTTTAAAGAAAGCAAATACTGGGAAAAGTTTGTTACAAAAGAGCGCGAAATTAAAACTGAAACTATATGAAATTTTTTGAGCCTTTACAGGGAATGAGCGCTTGGCGTATCACCTTATCTTTTTGTAGACGGTGCGCTGTGACGTCATCAGCGGCTCAGTGATTCTGGTGGCGTAATTACTCTAGCTCCATTAGTCATGAAATTATGGTATATACATCCTCTTCCTCAGTGTATGATTCTCCAGATGATAATATTATCTTCCGTTGCAATCTTTTTGTCGTAAGACGGTTAGACGCAGGTGTCGCTGTATAAATCCACGTTCGCATGTGTAAGATTATAACGTTCTTCACAAACACACGTTTCAGTTTATAACGTCCCTTAAACAGTTTTAAAACAGTATACAATCTACTTTTACTCTATGATCGCGTGGTTGCATTCCATCACAATCGTGAATGTGAAAGATCTAGCGGAGTCAATACCACACGTCATAAACTGTTTCAAAGTTTCCTAGGGGTTGTTTAAGTTTTAACAAACGTGGCAGCTCGTTAAATTCCACGCGAGATAATAAATTTAAAGTTAATTAGTTCGTGTAACCCAGTTACGTTCAAAACAGTTCTAACCATGACAGTGACAATCCATTCGAATAAGCATTGTCACTGCTGTTTATGATATTCAATAAAACTTACAGTATCCTCAATCTGACATACCGAATCATAAAGTTTAGTTTATACCTTGACAAAAATATAAGAACGCGGTCACAAATTTTCTTGTGCTTCTGTCTAGAACGAATACACGAAAACACTCGCGCGCACGCAACGCTGCGCACCCACTCAGTGTCACTGTTCAACTGCCAACTGTTGATGTAGTTCCCACATATGCAACATATGCATATGTGCAACAGTGCTGCATATTACATTTAGATCAACATTGTGCATTTCTCAAAACCATTACAAAGTAGATAAATGATACACCGACGCTTTTGCATACTCTGTTAAAAGAGATTCATGTAGCAATATTAATAAACAAAAAAAAAAAAACATACTGTAGAGAAAGCAACAAATATTATAAAATATCATACATATTTGTACAGGGTAAATGAAGCAGCAGAAAAAAAAGAAAACAAAATTTATCTCTCATACTTAGCTGCATTTCCACAACGTTCCCATACTGTGAAAACAAAGTCTCAACAGTGACTAACGTACCTATATAAAACTGAAGAATCTCAGAATCTCAGCACACTACCGAAAGTTATTCTTGGCATATCTTCCTTGCACCAGTTGAAGTTGATATAGGTGCAGACGATTTTCAAGCAGAATGTTAATGATCCTCATGTGCTTAACGCTTTTCCTTCCTGGAGTCCTCCTTGTACTAGCTGATGGGGCTTCATCCCCAGAACGAAAAATGTTTTCATACAGCACGTGATCTTTCACCATCTGCAACTCTCCCCTCAAATGACCCTGTCTCTCGGAAGTGTTGGTGGAGTTGTATAAACGTTATTGTACGAGGCAACGGCATGGTAGGTTAACGTTCAGCGTTCCCTTACATGTACTTAATATCCGTGATTTGGCCACTTAATATCTCATTTAACGTGTTGTTGTGATGGAA
The DNA here is from genome assembly GCF_023897955.1 of Schistocerca gregaria. NCBI lineage: Eukaryota > Metazoa > Arthropoda > Insecta > Orthoptera > Acrididae > Schistocerca > Schistocerca gregaria. The sequence continues at coordinate 347,407,535 of NC_064922.1, read as the reverse complement.
ACTACTCTATAAAAAGTAAACAGACAAAATAAATGCAATAAACAACTGTAAAAAACAAACTGAGCAAAAATACACATTTCAGGTAAATTATACAAGCTGGAGTCACTATAAGGAACTCCTTCAATGCCATGCTAGCGAATAATTTAAGTACTCACGCTCATACGAACTTTTTGTAATATCTTGACTTCAGGAATAAATCTCTGAAGTTCACGACACCTGTTTTCTATACACCGAGTATGAGGTCTTGCGTTATATTGTTGAAAGAAACGCTGCAGAGACTGCCAAGATTGGGCATACCCACCAGCCGTAGCACGCCAGAAGTGAAACACCTGCTGTCCACATTACTGTTTATGCGAGCCAGTGGTGATCGTGTTGCGTATCCATTCGGATAATCAGTGCCACAGGTGCCTGGCTCGTGCGGCTATGACAAGTGGTATGTGGCAGCGTTATTTCCCCTCGAAGCCTATACACTCGGAATCGACCATAGTGATGTTCAGTGCTGCACCAGCATGCTTCAATTTGAATGGATTATAGCTCTGCTTGAGACGGTATTCAGTTTATGCGAAGTATTTCATGCAAATGAATAAATGTGTAGTACAATCACGGTATCGTACTTGACAGTCATCCGCCTGCACAGTAGTTTGCAGTTTCCCAATTAATGTCTGCAGCTTTAGTCCCAAACTGCAAATCGTTTTTATTGTATTCATATCGCAGCCACTATTCAGCGTGATTGTATCTCGACATTAGTTCCACCAGTGCACGTAAAATCTGCAAAGTAAAACTGAAAATTATCATGAGCAAGCAACGTATGGTTCCTGCAGATTATCTGAGACTACGTTTTTAATCCTCGCATCGACCAACTGGAGTCTTGTAACATCTTCATTCTCCTGCTTCCTTAGTTGTTTCCTATTTGAGAGGTAATCATTTATCTTCATCCGACGATGTGTTTTCCTTCCTTTTGCCATGTTGTCCCTGATTTCCTACTAACTCTGCCTCCAAAACCTTTGCGTACTTCTTCTTAGTATTTTATTGGTAAAAAAGTTATGTTGTGTTATTTCTATTCCTCTGATAACAGTTCTCTCTAATTCTTTAATTCATGCCATTTGTTTATTTTCTTCCTTGTTTCGTTAGTCCGTTCTGATTTATTCAGTAGAAGAGTCCAAAGAAAGTTGATATTTTCTTTGCTATTAAGTTTAATATTTTCTGTATGTTTTGTTACTCCCATTACTTTTCATTTTCAAACCATCTATAATTTTTATTAAACACATTATTTTCCTTGATAATCCGTCTCCCACACATCTTAATTCCGTCAGTTAACCATTTAGATGTAAGGAAATATAATTTTATAGTATTTTAGTTTTTTATTTCTAGAGATCTGATTCTTGTTGTATATACTTTTTGTTAAGGCATATGCTTTCTTCATTTGAGTAACCCTTGCTTCTAATGAAAATTTTTTTATTGCATTATGCTGTACGGTATCAGCAAGACAATTATGTTTACTGACTGTTTCTAGTATATATATATATATATATATATATATATATATATATATATATATATATATATATATATGTGTGTGTGTGTGTGTGTGTTCCTACGTATTCTTTATATTTGAGATTTATTTTGTCCTTTAATACGAAGTTCTGTTATCTGTTAAATTTTGTACCTACTGGAAAACTTATTTGAAAAATGTTTGTGTTAGATAAATTTGAAAGTGCTTGAAAATCAGTTGCAACAGCTAGGCAGTTTCTGTCCATTCGATTTCCTTCCTAGAATTATTGATTTAATTTTGATTTCTTGTCTCCAAATTTCAACGCCCTTGTCGTACACCACTTTTTATTTCAAGTATTTGAGAGATTTCTGTCAACTTTCATTAAAGGTATTGTGTGTTTTAGCTTCATTATTCTAACACCTTCTAATAAAAACAGTGTGCAAATGTGTAACAAATTAAGCTGACAATCTTGATTAATTCAGTGCTTTTAATACGGCTAATTTCCCTTTCAGGTGAGTATCCTATACCTGGCTTCGTTGTTTGTCGGGCCACGTCGTGAAGTAAGTTGGCAGCTTTCTTACTTTGTTTAATTATAATTATCATTAGGCAGCGTACAGCCTACTGGACCGCAACCTGTGTGCTCATATGACACGTAAAAGCTTCTTACTGTTACAGCACAAATAATGACTGATGGTTAGCTCTCATTAATTAAAGTGAAGAATATAGCTTTTCTTTGTGTTTTGTTAGCACACGGTTCTAGCTTCAGAATGAAAAATTCCCTGTCAAACACGTTTAAGGTAAAGCACAACCATCATAAGACACCACTTAGGCAGGAAAACCTGTGTGTGATTTCAATTTTTCCACGTCGCAACAATCTACTGTTAAGAGATATAACAACAACATATCCAATAGACATGAAATACGCTTTGAACGGAATTATTAGTTATGGTTTTGTGGAAATCAATCTCAAAATGCTCACTGATGAAACCGAGAAACACTACGGTGAAAATCTATGGAACCATTTCGGTCAAACTTCGTACACGCATATTCCTCACTGTCAGGCAACAGTCGTTGTGTAGAGTGGGCACAAGGTCTATCTACTTATCATATTTCAGGAGATAAAACATCATAAAAAGTGAGATGCTCGAAAAATTGCCGCGTCACGCATGACGTTTAAATTTATTACTTCTTTGCTATTAACTCTATTCGTAATCAATTTCGTGAACATTATCCACATATACCCCTAAATGCACCTACAAAATTACATCGTGGTACCACACATATTGAGGAAATATAATGTCACACACACTGAGATAAGATGTGTGTAAAAATGCCGCAGCATGCTTCTATCCTTTACTCGTAACTACTAACACAGATCTACAGTTTACTCAAGGAAATCCCTGAAACCTGACAGCGCTTTTGAAACGTTCAAATGCGATACCCAAACGTCTGTAGGTGACATTAATAGCCTCCTATAAGCTTTGAAGAGTCTGACACAGGAGCGTTCACAAAACTACGTTGTAGACACGCAAAGCAGCGGCGCAAAGGTGCCTGGACATGAAAATTGAAGTATTGTTTACAATCAAGATCTAAGCTAAGTCAACATTACAGAGAATTTTTATTTTGCATACTACGTTTCTTAATTTGGGTACTGTACTTATACAATACATCGAAATGAAATTTTTTCAATATTACAATCGTCTACAAACACGGCTCATTTTTTGTTTTCGTTTCTAGTACAAGATTGGGAAAATTAATACCCGGAAAACGCCGGATTTGTCAGCTAGTATATCGTAGTCTCTGGGTTTTGCTTTGAGAAATAAAATTTTGTTTTTAATGTCAGATTCCTTTAAAATCTTAGTTTTTGCTCACTATAACAGACTGCTGCTGCTTTAAAGTTTGTAATTTGTGCCAGAAGTTGCTGCTTAGTACGATGCTCTCGTCTCGGATCTTGTTTGTTGCCTTAAACATTTGTAAAAGCATTTTCTCGCCGTCTTTAACGGCCGAAATATATAACAGAATGTATTTTCCTGGCAACTATGTTGTTAAATACAAGGAAGTCTTAGTGAAAAATCTTTAGGTATATGTTCATCACTTCAAAACTTACAATACAATTACTCCACTCAATAATGGAACCCAATCTTAATTCTTGCTATAACTATTAGTTCCAGAAAAAGTCTAAACAAAAATGTTCTGCACCTTTTTTTCTGTTTTATTTTCTGTCACCTTAGGTGTTAAGTGAGGCTAGATATTTTTGTATAATTGCCACAGATTTCCTTACTCCAGTTACTGATCCACCATCCGTAAAGACAGCAGAAATAATCTCATAGCACAGAATCTTCATGAGAAATAAGAGAAGAAACTGTAAGATACAGTAGTAACTGCTAACCACCTCTTGCAGGTTACCGTCTTATGAGCGCATTTCCGCCACAATACATGGAGCACAACTTACTCAACTACACTCCTGGAAATTGAAATAAGAACACCGTGAATTCATTGTCCCAGGAAGGGGAAACTTTATTGACACATTCCTGGGGTCAGATACATCACATGATCACACTGACAGAACCATAGGCACATAGACACAGGCAACAGAGCATGCACAATGTCGGCACTAGTACAGTGTATATCCACCTTTCGCACCAATGCAGGCTGCTATTCTCCCATGGAGGCGATCGTAGAGATGCTGGATGTAGTCCTGTGGAACGGCTTGCCATGCCATTTCCACCTGGCGCCTCAGTTGGACCAGCGTTCGTGCTGGACGTGCAGACCGCGTGGGACGACGCTTCATCCAGTCCCAAACATGCTCAATGGGGAACAGATCCGGAGATCTTGCTGGCCAGGGTAGTTGACTTACACCTTCCAGAGCACGTTGGGTGGCACGGGATACATGCGGACGTGCATTGTCCTGTTGGAACAGCAAGTTCCCTTGCGTGTCTAGGAATGGTAGAACGATGGGTTCGATGACAGTTTGGATGTACCGTGCACTATTCAGTGTCCCCTCGACGATCACCAGAGGTGTACGGGCAGTGTAGTAGATCGCTCCCCACACCATGATGCCGGGTGTTGGCCCTGTGTGCCTCGGTCGTATGCAATCCTGATTGTGGCGCTCACCTGCACGGCGCCAAACACGCATACGACCATCATTGGCACCAAGGCAGAAGCGACTCTCATCGCTGAAGACGACACGTCTCCATTCGTCCCTCCATTCACGCCTGTCGCGACACCACTGGAGGCGGGCTGCACGATGTTGGGACGTGAGCGGAAGACGGCCTAACGGTGTGCGGGACCGTAGCCCAGCTTCATGGAGACGGTTGCGAATGGTCCTCGCCGATACCCCAAGAGCAACAGTGTCCCTAATTTGCTGGGAAGTGGCGGTGCGGTCCCCTACGGCACTGCATAGGATCCTACGGTCTTGGCGTGCATCCGTGCGTCGCTGCGGTCCGGTCCCAGGTCGACGGGCACGTGCACCTTCCGCCGACCACTGGCGACAACATCGATGTACTGTGGACACCTCACGCCCCACGTGTTGAGCAATTCGGCGGTACGTCCATCCGGCCTCCCGCATGCCCACTATACGCCCTCGCTCAAAGTCCGTCAACTGCACATACGGTTCACGTCCACGCTGTCGCGGCATGCTACCAGTGTTAAAGACTGCGATGGAGCTCCGTATACCACGGCAAACTGGCTGACACTGACGGCGGCGGTGCACAAATGCTGCGCAGCTAGCGCCATTCGACGGCCAACACCGCGGTTCCTGGTGTGTCCGCTGAGCCGTGCGTGTGATCATTGCTTGTACAGCCCTCTCGCAGTGTCCGGAGCAAGTATGGTGGGTCTGACACACCGGTGTCAATGTGTTCTTTTTTCCATTTCCGGGAGTGTATAAGTGAGGATTCATGCATGGAAAAATGCGCGTTATCAGTGGTTGGTTGTCAAATACGTATTTTAGCTTTATCACACGCGTTCCTCCCACACATTCTGTTCTTTCTTCACGCATGTTATGTTAATGTTTGTGTGTAGTTCCACAAGTGGACTGATGAATAATTTGCATGTCACGTCAGGTGCAGCATGATGCATAGATATAATTTGTATGTTGCTTGATGATGACTAAACGGTCGAAGTTGGCCAATAGCAAACACAATGCAAATTGTGTGCTCCCATAACGGACAGTGGTTACCCTCAAAATATATGTGAGCTTACGTACCAGTTTTTTCAACGTGTATCTGGAATCAGCACAAAAAAAATGCTGCCCATCTCGTCTCTCATGCAGCGTCCAGCGTCGACTGAAAGCGTCGGTTTTCTTCTGGTTACAAAGTTAGTTTTGACGTGGAATTTCACATGACTATTCGGCAGAGTGGTTCCAAATTAGTTTAGCGTGATATTCCTTTTATTGATGTTTATTAACAGGGACATAAGCCTTAACTGGACGAAGACATTTCTGAGAATTTACGTCTGGAATGCAGCATTGTATGGTAGTGAAACGTGGAGGAATGACGAGATTCTGTGCAACATTGGAAAGGAAAGAAATACTGATAAGGACAAGGGACAGGATGATATGACATCTGCTAAGACATGAGGGAATGACTTCCATGCTACTAGAGGGAGGTGTACTGAGCAAAAACTGTAGAGGAAGACATTGGAATGTATCCAGTAAATGATTGAGGACATAGGATGTAAGTCCTGCTCTGACATCAAGAGGTTGTCACAAGAGAGGAATTCGTGGCGGGCCTTATCAAACCCTTTCGTGTCTTTTTGGGTATCTTTCTGTTGATTTTGTGTTCAAAATGTGCAATGTAAAGGAGAAAAGTTTTGAGAAAATAAATTGCGAACCCCTTGACCGGTCTACAGACCATCTAAACGAAGTATCTGAAAATTGTAGTGATTATATACATTTTTGAAGATGACCTATTGTGTACATTCATCGTATTTTCTTACAGATTGTGCTGTTGTGAATGTGAGCTTAAGAGTCCAGTGAACGTAATGCTGGACCGTGTATTTCTCCATGTTTCAATTAGCGTTACATTCTAGTCCACCATGAATTCAAAATTTGGCTGTGATCTTGTGAGTGTGTGTTTCTTTAGATCTAATTCGCTTTAAAACGAATATTAATAGAAAGATCGCATGTTTGCCTAAATATTTGAATGCTAGAATTCATTATCAATTTTATTCCTTGATGATTGATGTTGCATTGAAGTTTCATCTTCAGATTCAAGATTTAACACTAGCAATACCAAAATAGCCGTCCGAGGTGGCCGAGCGGTTCTAGGCCCTACAGTCTGGAACCGCGTGACCGCTACTGGTGCAAATGGCTCTGAGCAGTACGGGACTTAACAGCGGAGGTCATTAGTGCCCTAGAACTTAGAACTACTTAAACCTAACCAACCTAAGGACATCACACACATCCAAGCCCGAGGCAGGATTCGAACCTGCGACAGTAGCGGTCACGCGGTTCCAGACTGAAGCGCCTAGAACCGATCGGCCACTGCGGCCGGCCGACCGCTACGGTCGCAGGTTCGAACACTGCCTCGGGCATGTATGTGTCAGATGTCCTTAGGTTAGTTAGGTTTAAGTAGTTCTAAGTTCTAGGGGACTGATGACCTGAGAAGTTAAGTCCCATAGTGGTCAGAGCCATTTGAACCAATAGCAAAATATTTTATTTAAAGCAGAATGTGAACAAAACCTATAAATATTTTGATCCAACTACGTATTTGTACACAGGTGTCGTAATTTAAAAGATAGTTTAGTCAGCTTACAGGTAATGGCGGCTAGCTACTAGGCCAGCGCCGTAAATACTAATATCCACTAGTTTGTGCCGGTACGCTTTTGTTTGGATAGTGTACATTTTTTACAGAGGCTCGTACTGGGTGGAATTCATACAGGAGACATGGACGACCTAGTGCGTTTACTGATAGTACGCTCCTTCGCAGATAGGAGGTATGACAGAATGTAGCGTAAAAAAGTGCTCCTGTTCACTCTAAAAGGACGAGAAGGTTGTCTTCTAAGATCAAGGTTTCACAGTCCATTCTAGGCTATAATAATTCTTTTCTTATGCCTCCTCTGGAATAGAGCCCCTCCGCCTGGGAAACACTCTGGATTATTTACGGGTGCAATACATCCGACAGGTAGAGCAACTTCCGCGTAGGTATGTACGGTAAATAAAATTTACAAGGGCTTATCTGCCGCGTCGGTCCAGCGGAAGCGGCCCAGGTGCCTGCGGCCTACGCGGGCCTGTGCTGTACCGCCGACCCCGCGCACACCTTGCCCGGTGTTGTGTTGTGGTGCGCCGCGGCGCGCCGCGATCGTAAATTTCCACCCACGCACCTACCCGGCACGGAGCTCCTCCCCCACCGCCGCCTTGTATCGATCTGGCGAAACACACAACTCGCCGCCGTTCTGCGAATAGAATAATCTGAGCTGCCTGCTCGCCACCGCCACCAACACTCTGCCCTGCGCTGACGCGAGTTTTGTCACTCGATGCGGCCGGCGGTCAGCGCCACGGCAGTCGGTAGAGGCGAATCGTTAGGGCGTCCGCGGATGATCAACACTGCCCATTCATCACACAGTCGAGAACAAAACGGTACAGTTATAAAAACAATCCCGTAGGGGAAACATCTGCAACTGAACATTATACCAGAGGTTGAAAATACCGCTAAGTTGTAAGGTTCTTTCATTTAGAACACGGCCGATTTCGGGCTCTTATACGCCCATCTTCAGGCGTTGTAACTTGGTGCTGCGTTCCCTGTGCTGAGCGCTCGCTGGTAGCACACCGCGTCTTGACACGTCTACCGTGGCGATCGGGGTCACAGCACCTAGTTACGACACCTGAAGATGGGCGTACAAGATCCCGAAACCAGCCGTGTTCTAAATAAAAGAACTTACAACTGTAGCGGTCTTTTGAACCTCTGCTATGAAATTATAGGTTGCAGTCAAATGAAAACGAGACACATGGAAAAAAATTAAGTAAACAGAAAAGTGATCGCCATAACTCTTAAGACACATATCGCACTGTGAAATAAGACGATCGGTGACCTCATTGAAACATGTTTGCGATTGCCTACTGTAATGGTGGTACCTGCCTCGCCAATTGTGAAGTAGCTGATGCAACAAAAGTACAGTTATATTTTTGTCGGTGATTATCAGACATAGGATTGCTTGAGATCAATTACAGGACATGTGTCCAAGAACTAATTCGTTAACACTGGTCGTTGTAAAAGCAATAGTCAAAAACAATACTCGTCGTTCTGTTCATCGCTGTAGATGATATTATTGTTGTTGTTGTCGCTCAGTGTCTTGAAAATAAAGGGGATATGATTTCTCCGAGAGGGCTACCAGGTATTGAAAGTGTTTATGAACACTTTTAGGTGTTCAGATAGATGGTAAACTGTCGTGGAAAGCCACGTTCAGGATCTTGTTCAGTTACTTAATGCTGTCATTTTTACTATTCGAACTGTGTCTGAAGTAAGCGATCGTTCGACACGAAAACTAGTATACTTTGCTTCTTTTTGTTCGCTTATGTCGATGGTATTTCATTTTGGGATAACTCGTCCCGTCCTATTTCTGGCACAGAAACGGGCGGTTCGTGCAATAAGCTGTGTAAGTTCTCGAACCTCTTCGCGACCCTTGTTAACTAGTCAGGTTATTCTGACATTGGCCTCCCTCCCTCCCTCCCCCCCCCCCCCTCTCTCTCTCTCTCTCTCTCTCTCTCTCTCTCTCTCTCTCTCTCTCTCTCTCTCTAAAATTTTACTGTCGTTTCTTGTTAACAATATCAGCTTACTACCAAGAAATAGCAGTTCCCCTCACTTAAAACTTCCGGGCTGATAGGCTGTGCTGTGGTCAAAGTATAAAAACTCTCTCTTTCGTCTCCAACTGCAGGAGACATCCTCGGAGGTAAAGCGGCGAACTGTGAAGAGAACTCGAAGAAGCGCTGAATATACAGACAGTACAGAGGGAGCCACTGTCGATCATGTGGGGTCGGCTATGAGATTGTCTCTGGTAATGCCAACATTCTCGATTGAAAGTAATCGATCGTCACATTTGCGGTGCAACGCAGACATCCACATTTTATCCACTTTAACACCTTCGTCTTTCCTGTTAAATTTATTACGATGTTTATCAATCTCGATAGCCTCCCTATACAAGCGTGCATAATAACTCGAGGTTTTTGATATGACGCTATTCTCGCTGAATTTTATTTCATGATCACCTTCCTGGTAAACATGTTCCGCAACGGCCGATTTATCCGTGTGACCCAGGCCGCAATTCCTCTTATGTTCGACAAGACGGGTGTTCACACTTCTCTTTGTGGTACCGATGTTAACCTGTCCACAACAACAAGGAATTTTATATACCCCGGTGTAGCCAAAGGGTGTCGTGCATCTTTTGCCGACCTTAAAAATTCTTTTATTTTCCTAGTGGGTCTGAAAATAGTTTCCACCCCATACTTGTCTAAAACTTTCCCAATGCGATCTGTGACCTTACTAATGAACGGAAGAAAAATTTTGCCCTTGGATGACTGTGTTCGTCGTTACTCCTAATTCTGTGCCAAGAGCGTAGTGCTCGATCTATACCCTTGCTAGAATAGACGTTCTTCACGAAAGTTGACCGTAGATGTTCAGTCTCATCTTTTAAATAAACAAGTTCACAAAGTTTGTACGCTCTGTCTACCAAAGCTTTCATTACACCTCTTTTTTGTCTATGGTGGTGGTTTGAATCTTTGTGTAGATAACGATCAGTATGTGTGGGCTTTCTATGCACCTTATGGACCAACGTTCCGTCCCGTCGTTTAATAACAGACACATCGAGGAAGTTCAGTTGCCCATTCCTTTCCGTCTCCATAGTGAACTGGATTTTCGGATTAATGCTGTTTAAATGTATCAGGAAGGCATTCAACTCCTCTGCCCCGTGTGTCTATACTACAAACGTGTCATCGACTCATCGACATAGCGAAACCATATGGCTGCTCTCCTACTGGCAGTCTGCAGCGCTCATAGCCAACGCCACATGATCGACAGTGGCTCCCTCGAGTTCTCTTCGCAGTTCGCCCGCAGTTGAAGACGAAACGTCAGGAGAGAGTTTTATACTTCGACCACGGCCTATCAGCTCGGAAGTTTTAAGTGAATACAATACCGGCCGTGAAAGCTTACATTGTATGAGCTTCCTCTCAGTTAATACTAGGCATAAATCCAATCTACATTTAGATCGCACTTGTTTGACTCCAGTGTAGAAAGGTGTGCCGTATACTGCTGCATCCATTTTCAATACGCTACCACAAGAATTCAAAAACCTTAGCAGTAATCCACACGAATTCAGATCGAAACTGAAGAGTGTCCTCGTGGGTCACTCCATCTAGTCTGTCGAAGAATTCCTTGAAAAATTCAGTGGGTTCCTATGTTACATTGTTGATTGCGTTTACTAAAACTTACCGTTTGTCTTTTTTGGGTTCATGAATATTTTATTTTATCTGTTATTACTTTTATATTATAATTTAATGCACTGACACGTTCCATTACCTTGAGATTTGCCCCTCCGTTTGGTCGTACAGAGCTAGACGTGTAAAAAAATTAATAAAAATTGTTAATCTTAAGGGAGTGAGACAGGGTTGTAGCCTCTCCCCGATGTTATTCAATCTGTATATTGAGCAAGCAGTAAAGGAAACAAAAGAAAAATTTGGAGTAGGTATTAAAATCCATGGAGAAGAAATAAAAACTTTGAGATTCGCCGATGACATCGTAATTCTGTCAGAGACAGCAAAGGACTTGGAAGAGCAGTTCAACGGAATGGATAGTGTCTTGAAAGGAGGATATAAGATGAACATCAATAAAAGCAAAACGAGGATAATGGAATGTAGTCGAATTAAGTCGGGCGATGCTGAGGGAATTAGATTAGGAAATGAGACACTTAAAGTAGTAAAGGAGTTTTGCTATTTGGGGAGCAAAATAACTGATGATGGTCGAAGTAGAGAGGATATAAAACGAAGACTGGCAATGGCAAGGAAAGCGTTTCTGAAGAAGAGAAATTTATTAACATTGAGTATAGATTTAAGTGTCAGGAAGTCATTTCTGAAAGTATTTGTATGGAGTGTAGCCATGTATGGAAGTGAAACATGGACGATAAATACACTCCTGGAAATTGAAATAAGAACACCGTGAATTCATTGTCCCAGGAAGGGGAAACTTTATTGACACATTCCTGGGGTCAGATACATCACATGATCACACTGACAGAACCACAGGCACATAGACACAGGCAACAGAGCATGCACAATGTCGGCACTAGTACAGTGTATATCCACCTTTCTCAGCAATGCAGGCTGCTATTCTCCCACGGAGACGATTGTAGAGATGCTGGATGTAGTCCTGTGGAATGGCTTGCCATGCCATTTCCACCTGGCGCCTCAGTTGGACCAGCGTTCGTGCTGGACGTGCAGACCGCGTGAGACGACGCTTCATCCAGTCCCAACATGCTCAATGGGGGACAGATCCGGAGATCTTGCTGGCCAGGGTAGTTGACTTACACCTTCTAGAGCACGTTGGGTGGCACGGGATACATGCGGACGTGCATTGTCCTGTTGGAACAGCAAGTTCCCTTGCCGGTCTAGGAATGGTAGAACGCTGGGTTCGATGACGGTTTGGATGTACCGTGCACTATTCAGTGTCCCATCGACGATCACCAGAGGTGTACGGCCAGTGTAGGAGATCGCTCCCCACACCATGATGCCGGGTGTTGGCCCTGTGTGCCTCGGTCGTATGCAGTCCTGATTGTGGCGCTCACCTGCACGGCGCCAAACACGCAGACGACCATCATTGGCACCAAGGCAGAAGCGACTCTCATCGCTGAAGACACGTCTCCATTCGTCCCTCCATTCACGCCTGTCGCGAAACCACTGGAGGCGGGCTGCACGATGTTGGGGCGTGAGCGGAAGACGGCCTAACGGTGTGCGGGACCGTAGCCCAGCTTCATGGAAACGGTTGCGAATGGTCCTCGCCGATACCCCAGGAGCAACAGTGTCCCTAATTTGCTGGGAAGTGGCGGTGCGGTCCCCTACGGCACTGCGTAGGATCCTACGGTCTTGGCGTGCATCCGTGCGTCGCTGCTGTCCGGTCCCAGGTCGACGGGCACGTGCACCTTCCGCCGACCACTGGCGACTGTGGAGACCTCACGCCCCACGTGTTGAGCAATTCGGCGGTACGTCCACCCGGCCTCCCGCATGCCCACTATACGCCCTCGCACAAAGTCCGTCAACTGCACATACGGTTCACGTCCACGCTGTCGCGGCATGCTACCAGTGTTAAAGACTGCGATGGAGCTCCGTATGCCACGGCAAACTGGCTGACTCTGACGGCGGCGGTGCACAAATGCTGCCCAGCTAGTGCCATTCGACGGCCAACACCGCGGTTCCTGGTGTGTCCGCTGTGCCATGCGTGTGATCATTGCTTGTACAGCCCTCTCTCAGTGTCTGGAGCAAGTATGGTGGGTCTGACACACCGGTGTCAATGTGTTCTTTTTTCCATTTCCAGGAGTGTAGTTTGGACAAGAAGAGAACAGAAGGTTTTGAAATGTGTTGCTACAGAAGAATGCTGAAGATTAGATGGATAGATCACATAAGTAATGAGGAGGTATTGAATAGAATTGGGGAGGAGTATGTGGCACAACTTGACTATAAGAAGGGACCGGTTCGTAAGACGTGTTCTGAGGCATCAAGGGATCACCAATTTAGTATTGGAGGACAGCGTAGAGGGTAAAAATCCTAGAGGGAGACAAAGAGATGACTACACTAAGCAGATTCAAAGATGTGGGTTGCAGTGGGTTCTGGGAGATGAAGAAACTTGTACAGGATAGAGTAGCATGGAGAGCTGCATCAAACCAGTCTCAGGACCGAAGACCACAAGAACAATCTCGGTCTCAGTATTTTGACGTAATTCCTTCACTCAGAAAAATCTTCCATAATGTAGATCAGTCGCGCTCTCCAAATTACATGTTTGAGGTACACTAAGTGATCAAAAGTATCCGGATACCTCCCTGAAAATGCATTACAAGTTCGAAGCGCCCTCTATTGGCAGATGTTGAATTCAGCATGGTGTTGGTCCACCCTTAGCCTTGAAGACAGCTTCCACTCATGCAGGCATACGTTCAGTCAGGTGCTGGAATGTTTCTTGGGAATGACAGCCCATTCTTCACGGAGTGCTGCACTCAGAGAGGTATCTATGCCGGTCGGTGAGGCCTGGCACGACGTCGATGTTCCAAAACATCTCATAGGTGTTCTGTAGGATTCAGGTCAGGACTCTGTACAGGACAGTGCATTTCAGGGATGTTATTATCGTGATACCACCCCGCCACAGGGCGTGCATTATGGTCATGTGAGCGATGGTGTTGAAAGATGCAATGGCCATTCCCCAAAAGCTCTTCAACAGTGGGAAGCAATACGTTGCTTACAACGTCACTGTAAGCCTGTGCTGTCATAGTGCCGCGCAAAACAACAAGGGGTGCAAGCCCCCTCCATGAGAAACATGACCACACCATAACACCACCACCTCCGGATTTTACTGTTGGCACTATACACGCTGGCGATGACATTCACCGGCCATTCGCCATACAGACACACTGCCATCGGATCCCTCACTGTGTACCGTGGTTCGTCACTCCACGCAACGTTTTCCCACTGTTCAATCGTCCACGGTTTAAGCTCCTTACTCCAAGGGAGGCGTCGTTTGGCATTTACCTTTTTTGTTTATTAAGAGGTGGAGCCCCTCCACGCCCACACCGGCATGATGGCCAACACAAAAGGTCTACTGCCATCTCTGCATAAGGGTTAGTATTCACTAAAGTGAGGTGTCGCAGGATGTGGGTACTGCGATGTTTGCGTACGTCTGGTTAGGATTAACCATTAATACGCGCTCATCTGGAGATAGATTGATCGAAATCTGACGAAGGGTAGTGGCTTTAAGGGCAGAGGAAAAAATGTGCCAGGGCCAGAGCCAAGGGAAAAAAAACCTCTGCGATAGTTAGCCTGGGTGGTAAGAGCAGTAGCGGTTTTCTTGCTGCCTGCGATAGGTTGTGCAAGGATAGGCTTTGTTAGTAGTAGGTATCATGCTTGTCGATACCTCAGCGTTGTGCGTTGTGCTGCTCGGCGGCTGGCGCTGGGTGCTGGTACGGAGTCCTCGTTCAGCGTCAGCAACCTGCAACAGTTAGGTTTGTGATCGATCTTGTGTCCGATAGGTCATATACCGGGGACACAGTGTGAGGGAATGTTGGAAGTTTGTTTGTGCGCCTGTGGGCGAGCTCGGTCGGTGTCCCTGCTGTGGCCTGTTGATCGGCTCTAATAGCAGCTGGTAGTTGCCAGTCAGTGTTGCTGATGTGCAGGGGCTTACCGACGTTTGTCGCTGTTTGCGTATGTTAGTTTACCACAGGTGGCTATGCCCTAGCTACCAGTGTCTTTGGCCGCTTGTGGTTCCACCTGTGGTTGTGATTTGGCATTTACCGGTGTGATGTGTGCTTATGAGCACCCGCTCGACCATGAAGTCAAAGTTTTCTCACCTTCTGCCTAACTATCATAGTACTTGCCTTGGATCTTGATGCAGTTTGGAATTCCTTTGTGATGGTCTGGATAGATGTCTACCTATTACACATTACGATCCTCTTCAACTGTTGGCGGTCTCTGTCAGTCAACAGATGAGGTCGACCTGTACGCTTTCGTGTTGTACGTGTTCCTTCACGTTTCCACTTCACTATCACATCGGAAATAGGGGAGATGTGTATGAGTTTGGAAATTTCGCGTCCAGACTTGTGACACAAGTGACACCCAATCACTCAACCACGTTCGAAGTCCGTGATTTCCACAGAGCGCTCCTTTCTGCTCTCTCACTATGTCAAAGGACTACTGAGGTCGCTGACATGGAGTACCTGATAGTAGGTGGTAGCACACTGCAAGTAATATAAAAACTTATGTTTTGGGAGTTTCCGGATTCTTTTGATCACATAGTGTATGAACACAACTCCTTTAAAATGTAGCACGAGTTTATGTCACTTTCGTATGTATTCTTCACTTTTAAATACCAGCAAAACAGTTTTTTCACGTTTCTTGAGACATGAACAATATACACCAGGCGGGTACATCAGAAACGAGTTACATTTCGACTTCTTGCCATCACAGCTCACATCTAGTTCTCCACTACCACTACTAGCCAGTGGACAACATAAGCCAAACATGAATAGAATTTATATCGACAGGTCGATTTTTCAACACAGTTGATATACATGTGGAACGGCTTAGATTACAGCAAAAAATTACTGAATGTAATTAAGTTCGAATAATCAGTTTTAGTAAGCGGACATACAGCTACTAAAAATATTTGCAATTTATTTAATTAAGCCCCCTGTTCTGTTGGACGAGACAGCAGATGCTGTTTGATTGGGATGTAGCTATGATCACAGTGTATTTTTCGTGACGTGCATGGGGGACTTAATTAAATAAAATGCAAATATTTTTAGTAGCTGTATGTCCAGTTACGAAGTCTCGTAACCGTTTAGCCCTGAGTATATTAGTACACAATCTGACTGCATAGAATATCAATAAATAATGAAAGGAATTTTCCGTTAACACAATTGTTTAATTAAGTCCCCAGCAACTATAAAAGCTACGAGACAACAAAGCACAAGTGTAACTGTTCTGTGTGTGGAAGTGTGATTCAACGTACACATCTGGCACGGTTCTTCCTCAATACGACAAGATATTTTAACACCATTTACAATGAAGTAATTAAAAAAACAGAAATACTATAACTGCACATAGTAACCAGAATTACAGTCTAATACATGAACACAAGCCAGATGATTTGTTGACTGAACCTGTGACGAAGAGGCATTGTTATTTAGGAAATTTGAAATACAACAATTTTTCTTACCTTCATATATATTGACGAAAAATACACTGTGATCATTACAACATCCTCATTCGAACAGCATCTGCTATCTCTCCCAACAGAACAACTGCACACGGCATGCGCTCATCTAGTACTGCTATCGATATCCTCTCAACAAGCACTGCCCACGGCAACCTCAGAACTACTACTGCCGACAGCAACTTCTGAACTACAACTGCCCAGTGGAGGCGGCGGAAAAACACTCTTTGTCGCAATCTCTGGCGCTGTGACTCAGTGTAGCCACCTTTCAATGTCTCTTCCAAGCCAAGTAACAATTATATAACGGGAGTTCCCTCCCGTAAGAAATATCCATCCTCGCTCGGCCCAACCTTTCCTTTTCCAAACATTTGTAGATACTTTGTCCTTTGTGAACTAGAATTTCAGTGTGTTCAATCAGTGTGTTGAAGCCAGTGTATCCATGTTGAGTTTTCGGAATTCCCTATACCAGGAAACAAAATCCCCAAAATGACAGTATTTCGGCAACTTTTTCCCTAATATCTTAAATGTACCTTTTCCTTGAAACTATTAATTGTTGTCAGTGTTTGTAGCTTGAAGGGGTGGAACTATGTCTTCAGAGACGTAAATTTATCGTACACAAAAATGGTTCAAACGGCTCTGAGCACTATGGGACTCAACTGCTGTGGTCATCAGTCCCCTAGAACTTACAACTACTTAAACCTAACTAACCTAAGGACATCACACACATCCATGCCCGAGGCAGGATTCGAACCTGCGACCGTAGCAGTCGCACGGTTCCTGACTGCGCGCCTAGAACCACGAGACCACTGCGGCCGGCATATCGTACACATGAAAAAAACTGTAGTACATACATTATAATTTTTAATCTGTAAATAAAGACAATAGAGTGAACAGAAAAATAAGAATCATGCTCTAGGGGCTCGCTTTCTACGCGCCTTTTTCGTTGTTCTATTGATTTAGCATTCGCGCATACCCTACCTGTATACCTGACTGTACAACTCGACACCTCTATCCAGTACGGTACTGTGAATAGATACAATCCGTGCCTGTGTTTCTTATTTACACCTCCTGAAGACTTTTAACCACCATCTGTGATTGCCTTACATTTAATTGTAAAAAAAATTATAGCAAAATATCGAAGTGTTTTCTAGAGATCCTCAACATCTGAAACAATTTACTCTGATGTGATATACGTTATAACATAAAATTCATTAAAAACAAGCTTGAACTATAACAACGAGATCCAATATGACTGTTGTGACTGGCAATTCGCAGTTTTTCAAAAACACAACTTTTATTTATGTAAGTTTGCAAGGCTGATGACTGAACAACGTAAGAAAGGTAACAATAACGGTGCCAGTAAAAGTCTCCTAATTGAGGCAAACGAGAGTTCACTTCCAGTTTTGACAAAGGTTCGTGGTAAAACACACATACACACACACACACACACACACACAAGAGTAAAAATCCAATTCCGAGTCGAAGACGTAATCTTCAGCGGGCGAAGTCCACGAGGTCGGCATCTGGAGTGAACTGAACTGCGGGGCTGGTTCTCTCCCCTATGTGGCTGCCTCCAGCCAGTCAGGTTTTGGCATAGTGATACTTCCTGCATGCCGTGGCTCGAGCTCCCCCTGCAGGAAGTAGTGCTCGGCATGTCTGTTTCCATTACCTTGTAGGTAAATAGCCGGTGTTTACGATGGTGCTTTTGATACGCCTTGACATAGACAACCTCGTCCTCTGTGGTGTATAATGGGTTACTGGTTCAGGGGCTACCTTGGTTCCGGTATAAAAGTGACGTCTCCGAAAAACTCGATACGACCATGAACATGGATATATCAAACAGTCGAATCTGGGTTTCTACACGTGATAGTGACGTCACGGTGAGGTATCACCGCAATCAGTCTAACGTATATCGCAAAAGAAAAGGAATATTGAGTGAATATCTAAAAGCTAAGTATTGTTTGTCTGAACTGAAATATCAGAAATGGCACCGTTAGTAAGGTGAGGCAGATGAAATACTTTTCCAGTTTCCCGGCTGCCTAAATTCCTTCCTTAGAACTTTCCCCAAGGTTTCTCTCTCCCCGAAAGCTCCCACCCAAGATTATTTTTCTCTAAAGTAGCGAAAAACTAAGAATCTGGAGTCACTGGCTCATACCGATGACTGTTGTTATAACCACATTACTTGCGGTAGTGACAGACCCTACTTTATTTTGTGAATATTTTCCTGTTAAGCGATTTCCATGAATCCTTGCGCAGTTAACGGTACTATATTTCGCCAGCAACCTCTTGTTTTTTTGTGAATACAGTTTTTTTCATATATCGGGCTACTTTCGGCGCTACTTTGTAGAAGCTTCTATCCTTATACTCATATTTCACTGTGCATTCCTCCCAACCACACTCATTGCCGAAAGTAAAGGCGCTTAGCTACAGGTAAGTGAAGGCCCAAATTAGCAGTTGCCAATAGTTTCTTCATTTAGCAAGTCTGTTGCCTGTTGCCAAATTACAGCCGCGTGGTGAAGTAAGGGAAGCATAACTTCTAGCTGCGACGATTAAAGCTGCTGTTCGTTCGTATTCAATAGCGTTCCGCTGCAAATGTTTGGAGTCACTTCTGACTTGGGGAGGTACCATCAATGCCGGTCGACACAACAATATTACATTACGACATCTATCTGTGTTGACGCTTCAGAGATGTGTTGTAGTCGGATTCTGGTGGAACATGCTAACATGCACCCAAGGTGACTGTGTATCCAATCGGATACAGGCTAGTGCATTTTCGTGTGTACGGCATTTCATGTGGCAGAATGTGTACAGATGCGTCCAAACTTTTGGTGATCGCATCACGCTCCTTCTCTAGGCCACATTTGAACATTTTCCATACAAGGTGGTAATTCTTATTTATAGCTCTGTTCTATAGCGTCGCTCATAACTAGCAATTGGGTCATTATGCTACATTCACGACTCAAGAAATCACATACCTTTGCTGCACCAAAATCTAACGTTTTCCTACGCAGCTTTCGAACTGTTGCTCTTCTCAGACTTGAAGACCAGCTGACTCAGCCATTAATGAGAGACACCTGAAGCTCACGCTGCGAGTCGGTATTGTGCACAGAGCTCAGCACTGCCACAATGAGAGCATTGTATTATGATCTGACCGTGCCACCAACCCGCATTCAGCGTCTGTGGAGCAGCAGGTCGATAGAGACCGCAGTAACAGTAGTGGAATTTGATACGCAGGACCAGTTGGCGCGAAGATCGCCGTTGTTTGTCGGATTATCTTTCAGAAAAAAACGGTCATCTGATTCGGTGATGTGATGGTTAGACTACAGTACCAGACCTCATACAGATTCCGTTTACAAAACAACAAAACAGGTAGTTTCAGTATAAACTTCACGCCGTCTTCATGTATGACTCGCAGGAGAAGTAAGGGTCGTGAGCCACCAAGATCAGAAGAGTGGAGAAATCCCTTCAGTTTCCGCGAGCAAAAGGTTTATTCGTGTGCACCATATAATGTTTTCTGCATGTTTTCCTTGTGAATCAGAAAGGAGACACGAAGAGCCCACGGCTAGTGATATGATGTCAGAGCTGAAAACTCGTGAACAGAATAGAAAAAAAAGTATTATGAGGTTAACAAGGAAAATAATGTTAACAGGTTTTCCGAAACTACAAATCTTAAATGTCTTGTACAGATACATGTTTTTTAATTGAAGAAATGCACCGTATCACACAGTTAAAGCAAACAAAGCTTCCAGTCTTGCTTCCTAGAAAGAAAATACACCTCATCGTATACATCAACAGTATCTCACAATCAGTAACGGAAAGCATGCCTGGTCGAGATCTGTTAGATATTGTTAAGACATCCAAAGCCAAGCCTGTGTTCAGCGTGTGCCGATTTTAGAAAGTAATAAGTATTTTATTATATTATTATGTGGCTGCTGAAACGGCATGAATACAGAGGAACTAATTCGGAATAGAATTAAAACAAACGTGTCAGCAACGAAGCTACAAAGTGCTCATTAAAAACTTCGATGCCGTTTGCAAAATACGGTGAAACATAAGCAACTGTAGACGACTGCACCAAAATATGTGCAGAAGCTGGCGATAATTGTACAAATAAAAAACATTGGCGTGACGATGTTTCATTGCAAAAAAAAACTTTAAATTAGTTATGTATGTAAATTTGAAGTAAAGAAATTAAGTGGGACACAATTATTGTTCCATGGTTAATCGAAAGGACGTTCTACCGATACGCAAGCAAAATCTGTACATACAAGCGATTAATCACCAATTTAAGGGCCTGAGACGTCTTCGAAATTAAATTGTAGTTGGGGTGATACAGAATGACTGTTACGTGACATCCAAGTGTTAAGTTAGAAATATAATGTAGTTGCATAAGCTCCTGCAGCCAAAACCAGTTGATATAAAGGTTTTCTAAGTGTCGCAAATTTCAGCAGTATCGTCTTTTTAAATTATGACAAGGTACAACACTTTTATGTCAATAGAAATATATTTGTTTATTTATGAAAAATATTTCACGGCAGAGAATTGACGGTTTGGCAATTACTATCGGCAACTAGTACGCAAAGGTTCAAGTACTCTCCTATTATAACTCGTAATCACCAGTGCAGCTGAGTTTTAATAAGTCCGTAACTCGGCAGGGTAGGAATTTTCAAGTATCGCAACTGTGCACATATGCGCCTTTACGCCTCCCAGAAAACTAAGCTCAACATGTTTTCAAAGATCTACATCCAAGTCAGTTCGTTACTGTGACCAAATTGTGCCTCCTCTCTCCACCGTGTCTCGAACCCAACTCCCCCTGCCGGACTCTGCTCTTCCTAGCTAGTGAAGTCACTATTGACGTCACTCACTATAAATTATATGAAATACGCAGCTCTCGAACCAATAGGCCGAATTGATATAATAACGCATCATTAAATGCATGTTAACGACCTAATCATTTTGATATAAAACATGACGTACCGGTACTTACGTTAATTTTTACTCGTGACATGATAATTTTAACAATCCGCACATATTCGATAGTCAGCGATAACTTTTATAAAAATGTTCATGCAAATACAGCGTGTTTCCGTAAGTGTTTTTAAAAATGTAACAAGACGTAGAGAATGCTCCACTGAAAAGTTTGAGAAAGGTAACCTGGACTCAGAGAAGCCAGCTGAAGGAGATATGGAAATCTCATTGTCTAGCATTACGGTTTTCCAGCTTATTTACAACTAATATACGTACACGTTTACACGTACTGTGCTGCTCTTTTACATGTATATTTTTTATTTCTTGCAAGGAAACTAGGAGGACGAGCCTGATTACTATGATTCATGATGCAGGTTTTGTTTACTTTACTTGTCTAAAAGGTGGCTGTATTGTACCTTATTTTCATTGTCCCATGTCGTGAGAGGATGTGGGTACAACATGACAGTGCATCGCCTCAATTCAGTGTGGATGTATTTTCTGAAAGCTGGACTGAGAAGATAGGTCCCATTTCATGGCCTGCGATGTCACCTGACCTGAATCCTGTTGATTATTTCCAACGGGAATATTTAAAGTCACTTTGCTTGAGGCCCCTGTTAATATGGAGATGGATGCCATAATTGTAGCTGCCTGTGATGTGATCCGAAACACACCAGGGTTATTTGTCAGGGAGGGTCAGAATCTTATTCTTCGATGTCATACTTGCATTGAGGCTATCAGTTTCAGCATATTTTGTAAGATACGTTACAAATGATACGTTCATTGTGTCAGTGATAGTATTTTCAGGTAACTGTAACTACTGTATATAAAAAGTACACAATAGTGTGATTTTATTTCTGTTACCATCTTAAGTTGGCTCCTACGAGCCCAGGTTCGCTGACCCAAGTTGTTCAGTGGAGCATCATCTATGTCCTGTTAAATTTTTGCACCCTCCTACGGAAACATCCTATATGCACAGGAAGATTCAAAGTAACTGCACACATTTCGTGAGGAGCGTTAAGTATGTATCAAAATACAATGAAGTGCCGAACAAGCTGGTGTAGGCATGCGTATCCAAATACAGAGATATGTAAACATGCAGGAAACGGCGCTACGGTCCACATTGCCTACATAAAACAACAAGTGTCTGGCGCAGTTGATCAAAAAATGGTTCAAGTGGCTCTGAGCACTATAGGACTTAACTGCTGTGGTCATCAGTCCCGTAGAACTTAGAACTACTTAAACCTAACTAACCTAAGGACATCACACACATCCATGCCCGAGGTAGGATTCGAACCTGCGACCGTAACAGTCGCGCGGTTCCGGACTGAGCGGCAGTTGATCGGTTACTGCTGCTGCAATGGCGGAAGATTGAACGTGGTGTTATAGTCGGCGCACGAGCGATGGCACACAGCATCTCCAAGGTAAGGATGAGGATTTTCCCGGACGACCATTTCACGAGTGTACTGTAAATATCATAAATCCGGTAAAACATCAAATCACCGACATCGCTGCGCCCGGAAGAAGTTCCTGCAAGAACGGGACCAACGACAACTGAAGAGAATCGTTCAACGCAACAGACGTGCAACCTTTCCGCAAGTTGCTGCAGATTTCAATGCTGACAAGTGTCAGCGTGCAAGCCATTCAGTGGAACACCTTCGTTATGGGCTTTTGGAGCCGAAGGGCCACTCGTGTACTCTTGATGACTGCACGACACAAAGCTTTACGGATCGCCTGAGCCCATAAACACCGACATTGGAGAGTTGAGGACTGGAAACGTGTTATCTGGTCGGTCGAGTTTCGTTTCATATTGTATCGAGCGGATGGACATCTATATACGACTCTGATAGGTACTACGTACGTAAGCAACCTGCCTGACCCATTCATGTCCATTGTGCATTCCGACGGACTAGAGCAATTCCAGTAAGACAATGAGACGTCCCGCACGCCCAGAATTGCTACGTCCAGAATTGCTACAGAGTGGCTCCAGGAACACTCTTCTGAGTTTAAGCAATTCCGCTAGCTAACAAACTCACCCGAAATTGTCATAATTGAGCACATATCGAATGCCTTGCAACGTTCTGTTCGGAAGAGATCTCCACCCTGTTGTACTCTTACTGATATATGGACAGTCCTGCAGGATTCATGGTGTCATTTCCGTCCAGCACAACTTCAGACATTACTCGAGTCCTTGTCCCGTTGTGTTGCGGCACTTGTGCGTACTCCCGTGGGCCCCACACAGTAATAGACCGGTGTACCAATTTCTGTGACTCCTCAGTGTAAGACTAAAAGTTTTGTCTGAAATTGCTTTATTTCCTAGTTAGGACGCATAATGTCATCTGTGGTAGGCGTCGCAGCGTGGGCGTTAAGAACATCCTGGAAATGGTAGGTGAAGATCCGACCATACTTACCCGCCGTGTAAGTGCCACTGCAGGTATTCCTCAATCAGCTGCATTGCGCCATTTATGGAGACGTCCATCTCACCCTTTTTACCTCTAGAAAGTGCAAGAGCTGACACCTGTAGCTTATCCTAGACGTCAGAATTCTTGTTAATTGCCATTCGAGCAACATGGTGCTGATTTAGTGTTCAGTTGCCGGATACTGTACGTGGATCTGAGCCTCTTTACCCGTGTGGTTTAATGAAAGCTCATAACACGCATTTCGGGGCGTACGAGAATCCTCGTGTAACTACAGCAAGAGGATATTAACATCATTTTGCAGTGAACATTTGTTGTGGTACAGCGGACAACAGCTTACTGGGACGGCATGTCATTCCACACATCGTGATTGGCAGAGTGCACCGACAGTTTTCGGCACATGAATTGGGTAGTCTGCTTCACGTTGTCCCACTCGTTACACGAACCAGTTCATGCTTTATGCATGACGGTGTCGCTGCATGTTTCAGTCTGGAGGCAAGAGAGTGTCACAGTGTTGCTTACCCCGATAAGTGGATAGGTTGCACAGGACCAGTTGCTTGCCCCGCCAGCTCTAAGGGCCGTAACCCTTTTGGGCTTCTGCGTTTGGGGTCACCTCGAGGAGCTCGTGCATGGCATTACAACTGAGAACGAAGCGCGACTACAGCAGTGAACTGGAAAATGAATATGCATCTGCGCAGAATGATATGAACACAGCTTGCAGCATTCCCCGAGCGGTGAGACGTCGAACACGCAACTGCCTTCGTCTACATGGACGTCATTTTGAACATGTTCTGCGGTAAATTTACAGTGCACAGTTGTGTTGAATTTCGGGTCCCTTCGTGTCGCTGTTTTCTGAGAAGAATTAGCATTGTTTGTGGTTCACTTGTGATTCCTACTCTACTACGTACCTCGGAAATAAAAAAAATCGAACTCAACTTTATTTAACATTTCATTCGTATTTTGAAGCTTACTCTTCACCCAGGAAATGCGTAAAGTTACTTCTGACTCACCCTGTGTATCGTTATATATTATTCGTCATTTCATTTTGTTTGGTTCTACCAAAACCTCAGTACGAGTTGTCACAGAATCACTGATTTATGAAAATTAAACACAATTATAATTACTGATACACACAAAAATACGTAAAGAGGTGGAAGGATAACACAAGAAAAACAATACCCCTATTGCATGCTGTGGTGGGTTGTTATTTATTTCTTAATGTTACTCAGTGATTGTCTCTGTTACATTCATATGGTAGCTTAACATTGACAACTAAATACTTACATTAATCACTCCGTCACCCGATACCGCAGTATAAAAACCTTCGGTCAATATTGTATCTATTTTAAATTTCCCTTACTACAAGTGTATGGTCACAAATTTTCTTGTCGTCAGACTACTGGTTTCGCTCTATAATGACCAATTTCAGATCTGTTTTATAAAATTTGTGACTACGGACGTGTAGTAAAGGACATTCGTCTTGTCTGTTAAAATCTCACATCAGTTATTGTTTGGATGAGAAATGGTGTGTAAGTCAATATATAACGAAATATTAGATATGTGCTCCATTATAGCATATGACTTATTTAGAGCAGTCAGTCCACGAACCCACGCGAATTGTAAATGGTTGCGAAAACACACTTGACCTCTTGGCCACAAACAATCCAGAGCTGATAGAGAGCATCATGACTGATACAGGGATTAGTGATCACAAGGTCATTGTAGCTAGGCTCAATACCATTTCTTCCAAATCCATCAGAAACAAACGCAAAATAATTTTATTTAAAAAAGCGGATAAAGTACCACTAGAAGCCTTCCTAAAAGACAATTTCCATTCCTTCCGAACTGACTATGCGAATGTAGACGAGATGTGGCTCAAATTCAAAGATATAGTAGCAACAGCAATTGAGATATTCATACCTCATAAATTGGTAAGAGATGGAACGGATCCCCCGTGGTACACAAAAAAGGTCCGAACGCTGTTGCAGAGGCAACGGAAAAAGCATGCGAAGTTCAGAAGAACGCGAAATCCTGAAGATGGGCTAAAATTTACAGACGCGCGAAATTTGGCACGTACTTCGATGCGAGATGCCTTTAATAGGTTCCACAACGAAACATTGTCTCGAAATTTGGTAGAAAATCCGAAGAAATTCTGGTCGTATGTAAAGTACACAAGCGGCAAGACGCAGTCAATACCTTCGCTGCGCAGTGCCGATGGTACTGTTATCGACGACTGTGCCGCTAAAGCGGAGTTATTGAACGCAGTTTTCCGAAATTCCTTCACCAGGGAAGACGAATGGAATATTCCAGAATTTGAAACACGAACATCTGCTAGCATGAGTTTCTTAGAAGTAGATACCTTAGGGGTTGCGAAGCAACTCAAATCGCTTGATACGGGCAAGTCTTCAGGTCCAGATTGTATACCGATTAGGTTCCTTTCAGATTACGCTGATACTATAGCTCCCTACTTAGCACTCATATACAACCGCTCGCTCACCGATAGATCTGTACCTACAGATTGGAAAATTGCGCAGGTCGCACCAGTGTTCAAGAAGGGTAGTAGGAGTAATCCATTTAACTACAGACCTATATCATTGACGTCGGTTTGCAGTAGGGTTTTGGAGCATATACTGTATTCAAACATTATGAATCACCTCGAAGGGAACGATCTATTGACACGTAATCAGCATGGCTTCAGAAAACATCGCTCTTGTGCAACGCAGCTAGCTCTTTATTCGCACGAAGTAATGGCCGCTATCGACAGGGGATCTCAAGTTGATTCCGTATTTCTAGATTTCCGGAAAGCTTTTGACACCGTTCCTCACAAGCGACTTCTAATCAAGCTGCGGAGCTATGGGGTATCGTCTCAGTTGTGCGACTGGATTCGTGATTTCCTGTCAGGAAGGTCGCAGTTCGTAGTAATAGACGGCAAATCATCGAGTAAAACTGAAGTGATATCAGGTGTTCCCCAGGGAAGCGTCCTGGGACCTCTACTGTTCCTGATCTATATAAATGACCTGGGTGACAATCTGAGCAGTTCTCTTAGGTTGTTCGCAGATGATGCTGTAATTTACCGTCTAGTAAGGTCATCCGAAGACCAGTATCAGCTGCAAAGCGATTTAGAAAAGATTGCTGTATGGTGTGTCAGGTGGCAGTTGACGCTAAATAACGAAAAGTGTGAGATGATCCACATGAGTTCCAAAAGAAATCCGTTGGAATTCGATTACTCGATAAATAGTACAATTCTCAAGGCTGTCAATTCAACTAAGTACCTGGGTGTTAAAATTACAAACAACTTCAGTTGGAAGGACCACATAGATAATATTGTCGGGAAGGCGAGCCAAAGGTTGCGTTTCATTGGCAGGACACTTAGAAGATGCAACAAGTCCACTAAAGAGACAGCTTACACTACACTCGTTCGTCCTCTGTTAGAATATTGCTGCGCGGTGTGGGATCCTTACCAGGTGGGATTGACGGAGGACATCGAGAGGGTGCAAAGAAGGGCAGCTCGTTTTGTATTTTCGCGTTATAGGGGAGAGAGTGTGGCAGATATGATACACGAGTTGGGATGGAAGTCATTACAGCATAGACGTTTTTCGTCGCGGCGAGACCTTTTTACGAAATTTCAGTCACCAACTTTCTCTTCCGAATGCGAAAATATTTTGTTGAGCCCAACCTACATAGGTAGGAATGATCATCAAAATAAAATAAGAGAAATCAGAGCTCGAACAGAAAGGTTTAGGTGTTCGTTTTTCCCGCTCGCTGTTCGGGAGTGGAATAGTAGAGAGATAGTATGATTGTGGTTCGATGAACCCTCTGCCAAGCACTTAAATGTGAATTGCAGAGTAGTCATGTAGATGTAGATGTAGATGTAAGTGTTAATAATAGGCATTAAATAAGAAAAATAGACAATAGTATATCTGGCAGGAGTTAAAGTAGAATAAAATCAATAAGTATATACAGATGTTTTACCTGAAAAATAAATGTTTTAGTTAAAGAAAGATTAAAATGGAGTATAAACACATTTACAATACTTATAACAAGAAATAATAGACCAAAAGCGCAGTACTATAGAAAGTCTTGATAGTTATCATTGAAATGTTTCTCTTTAAGGTTCAGTTGTTCGTTTAGTGAGTTAAATAACTGGTTTTTGTAATGTACACAACTTCACAGTTCTTCAAGGGTATGTAACTGGCGCTGTTTAGGAACATTATCTAGAATTTTTAAAATCTCTTGTAGCTACCCTTCAGAATGGTTGTTTATTATCATGCTCTAGCCAAACAGTTTATTACGAGCAGCACCACTTGTATGCTCTTCCAAACTAGTAGAGAATGTTACAACCTGTCTGTCCAACAGATCGTTAGTGTCACTCTAAAGAACATTGGAGATAGCAGAGTTCAAATATTTGAGCTTGTCTGGAGGAGATTATTGGTGACAAATGCAAACGTTATGCATGACTGTATTTTTATTTTTTTAATTTTACTTTATCAGGCAGATTACCCTTAAAGGCCATCTAAATAAATTTTGAGATAGTTTTGACAGTAGAATTTGAGGATTTTCTTTTAACTTGTTGAACAAACAATCAACCACATTAGCACTAAAACCATTAGTCCTTGCTATTTGTTTGAGGACAGTAATTTCTTTTTGAGTTTCATCTGAGTGTAGGGGGAATGGTAACATTCTATGAACCATCTAGAAAAAGGATGCTGTTTTATATTTCTGTAGATGATATGATGTGGCGTTTCGAAAGACGAAATACGTACTTTACCTGAGGTTATAAGTAAAGTTCATCCAAAATTGTCATTTACTGTAGAACATGAAAGTTTCAAAATAAACTCGCTGTTAACAACGATTATGGAAAACATTTTGCTACTTTTAGGAAACGTACTACAGCAGACGCTGTAAAAAATCTACATCAAGTCATCCAAAGCAATATAAAAGAGCGTTTTTTTTCTCTTGAATCATAGAGTGTCTCTGTGACAACTGATGGCGTAGTCCACGTTCATCTTTAAACCGATCATGCTTCGAAGAATTTGTTGTTATTTCCATCTAACGCCTATAGACGGCACTTGCGGTTCCTGCAAGCGATTTTTATTCTTTCCTTTTTTTCCCATCAGTCTACTGACTGGCTTGATGCGGCCCGCCACGAATTTCTTTCCTGTGCTAACCTCTTCATCTCAGAGTAGCACTTGCAACCTACGTCCTCAATTATTTGCTGAATGTATTCCAATCTCTGTCTTCCACTACAGTTTTTGCCCTCTACAGCTCCCTCTAGTAACATGGAAGTCATTCCCTCGTGTCTTAGCAGATGTCCTATCATCCTGTCCCTTCTCCTTATCAGTGTTTTCCACATATTCCTTTCCTCTCCGATTCTGTGTAGAACCTCCTCATTCCTCACCTTATCAGTCCACCTAATTTTCAACATTCGTCTATAGCAACACATCTCAAATGCTTCGATTCTCTTCTGTTCCGGTTTTCCCACAGTCCATGTTTCACTACCATACAATGCTGTACTCCAGACGTACATCCTCAGAAATTTCTTCCTCAAATTAAGGCCGGTATTTGATATTAGTAGACTTCTCTTGGCCAGAAATGCCTTTTTTGCCATAGCGACTCTGCTTTTGAGGTCCTCCTTGCTCCGTCCGTCATTGGTTATTTTACTGCCTATCTAGCAGAATTCCTTAACTTAATTGACTTCGTGACCATCAATCCTGATGTTAAGTTTCTCGCTGTTCTCATTTCTACTACTTCTCATTACCTTCGTCTTTCTCCGATTTACTCTCAAACCATACTGTGTACTCATTAGACTGTTCATTCCGTTCAGCAGATCATTTAATTCTTCTTCACTTTCACTCAGGATACCAATGTCATCAGCGAATCGTATCATTGATATCCTTTCACCTTGTATTTTAATTCCACTCCTGAACCCTTCTTTTATTACCATCATTGCTTCCTCGATGTACAGATTGAATAGTAGGGGCGAAAGGCTACAGCCTTGTCTTACACCCTTCTTAATACGAGCACTTCGTTCTTGATCGTCCACTCTTATTATTCCCTCTTGGTTGTTGTACATATTGTATATGACCCGTCTCTCCCTATAGCTTACCCCTAGTTTCTTCAGAATCTCGAACAGCTTGCACCATTTTATATTGTCGAACGCTTTTTCCAGGTCGACAAATCCTATGAACGTGTCTTGATTTTTCTTTAGCCTTGCTTCCATTATTAGCCGTAACGTCAGAATTGCCTCTCTCGAGCCTTTACTTTTCCTAAAGCCAAACTGATCGTCACCTACCGCATTCTCAATTTTCTTTTCCATTCTTCTGTATATTATTCTTGTAAGCATGAGCTGTTAAGCTGATTGTGCGATAATTCTCTCACTTGTCAGCTCTTGCCGTCTTCGGAATTGTGTGGATGATGCTTTTCCGAAAGTCAGATCGTATGTCACCAGACTCATATATTCTACACACCAACGTGAATAGTCGTTTTGTTGCCATTTCCCCTAATGATTTTAGAAATTCTGATGGAATGTTAATTATCCCTTCTGCCTTATTTGACCGTAAGTCCTCCAAAGCTCTTTTAAATTCCGATTCTAATACTGGATCCCCTATCTCTTCTAAATCGACTCCTGTTTCTTCTTCTATCACATCAGACAAATCTTAACCCTCATAGAGGCTTTCAATGTATTCTTTCCACCTATCTGCTCTCTCCTCTGCATTTAACAGTGGAATTCCCGTTGCACTCTTAATGTTACCACCGTTGCATTTAATGTCACCAAAGGTTGTTTTGACTTTCCTGTATGCTGAGTCTGTCCTTCCGACAATCATATCTTTTTCGATGCCTTCACATTTTTCCTGCACCCATTTCGTCTTAGCTTCCCTGCACTTCCTATTTATTTCATTCCTCAGCGACTTGTATTTCTGTATTCCTGATTTTCCCGGGACATGTTTGTACTTCCTCCTTTCATCAATCAACTGAAGTATTTCTTCTGTTACCCATGGTTTCTTTGCAGCTACCTTCTTTGTACCTATGCTTTCCTTTCCAACTTCTGTGATGGCTTTTTTTAGAGACGTCCATTCCTCTTCAACTGTGCTGCCTACTGCGCTATTCCTTATTGCTGTATCTATAGCGTTAGAGAACTTCAAACGTATCTTGTCATTCCTTAGAACTTCCGTATTCCACTTCTTAGCGTATTGATTCTTCCTGACTAATGTCTTGAACTTCAGCCTACTCTTCATCACTACTATATTGTGATCTGAGTCTATATTTGCTCCTGGGTACGCCTTACAATCCAGTATCTGATTTCGGAATCTGTGTCTGACCATGATGTAATCTAATTGAAATCTTCCCGTATCTCCTGGCCTTTTCCAAGTACACCTCCTCCTCTTGTGATTCTTGAACAGGGTATGCGCTATTACTAGCTGAAACTTGTTACAGAACGCAATTAGTCTTTCTCCTCTTTCATTCCTCGTCCCAAGCCCATATTCTCCTGTAATCTTTTGTTCTACTCCTTCCCCTACAACTGCATTCCAGTCGCCCATGACTATTAGATTTTCGTCCCCCTTTACACACTGCATTACCCTTTCAATATCCTCATACACTTTCTCTATCTGTTCATCTTCAGCTTGCGACGTCGGCATGTTTACCTGAACTATCGTTGTCGGTGTTGGTCTGCTGTCGACTCTGATTAGAACAACCCGGTCACTGAACTGTTCACAGTAACAAACCCTCTGCCCTACCTTCCTATTCATAACGAATCCTACACCTGTTATACCATTTTCTGCTGCTGTTGATATTACCCGATACTCATCTGACCAGAAATCCTTGTCTTCCTTCCACTTCACTTCACTGACCCCTACAATATCTTTGTCTATGCATGTTTAGTTATAACTTTTACAGATTTAACTAATGATTATAGCTGATAATATGATCGATTTAAACCTGCTATTTTATACTTTTATAATGCATAAGATTCATTCTTCTAAGCTTTTTCAAACGTTACTATCAAGTGAGTAGCCCTATTCGCACCCTCGGCAGTCATGCAGCGGACGATGGAGTGAACACCTAAATAGGGCATAGTGTTTCTATACTATTCAGCATTCAACTAAAATGTCTGTTGACATGCCTGCATGTTCATGCTTCCCTTGGCGTCTCTGCACACCATGGAATGGTATAAACCTTTCATATATTATTATTATTATTATTATTATTATTACTTTTATTGTACATATTGTTGTCACTCATTTTATTTTGTTATTGATTCTATCCACGGAAAATATTACTTACTTTTCAGAGACATATAATGGCCTGGTGATGATTGCCACGACTGAAACTGTTTAAAACTAAAATAAATGATTAAAAAATATTTTTGCAATCAAGGCTGTCATTTCTTTTAACTTTCAGTGCAGATCGCTGTATTTGCAATAACGTTATCAAAACTCGTTAAACTATAAAATAGTGTATCAAGTTTCTCCGTATGTCCTCTGGAAACTGAAATATTGTTTGTTTCATGTTAACATTATTTACTGTAGTTCAGTCGGTAAATATTCTATAGAAACAGTAGTGCTTCAATCGAAAAACATTCGTATTGGGCGGTTGTCTACGTCAGTGTTTTTGCCATCACACAGCAATCAGCCAGTTAGAGAAAAGGAACTGTGTGTCAAGTCTATCACTATGATCTCCCACGGAATAGAAATGGAATGGCGTTACTGCTCATATTTCCCGTTGAAATAAAGCATCATCTTTACAAATTGCAAGAAGACTATCATTTAAGTGAAAACTGAGCTGTTGAATTTATGAATAAACTGTGGTAAAAAATTAGTTTTACAGAAGTTTTGACGGAGATGCCAGGAAAAAGAAAAGGATTACCCCCGTTAAATTTATCTTACTCCATATGAAATGTGCAGACCATTAAAAATTACGCTTGCATCAAAGATTCCCTTATGTAGTGCTAATCAATCAAATGATTTGTAAGTTTACTGCCCTGCCAAGCGAATTCCTCAGACGTCCTCGTCTTTTTCTATAGTCCAGTCGTCAACTGCCAGGAGCCTTAAATGAAATTAA
This sequence comes from Schistocerca gregaria, assembly GCF_023897955.1. Taxonomy (NCBI): domain Eukaryota; kingdom Metazoa; phylum Arthropoda; class Insecta; order Orthoptera; family Acrididae; genus Schistocerca; species Schistocerca gregaria. The sequence goes on along the minus strand of NC_064922.1, from coordinate 347,374,704 downwards.
ATAAAGTTACAAAACACCATCGAAGTCTATTTTTGGGCGTATGTACTTCTATTTTAATTGCTTGTCTTGTTGACGATGAGCTTTTGCATAGTAAACTAACGTTATAGTAGTGAAAATCAGTAAAACCACATACAGTAGAGAATAGATAATCCGAAGTAATTGGGGGACATGGGTGTTCGGAAAAATGGTTTGTTCGGATAATCGAACTGTACATGTTTATTTGCCAAAAACATTTCATAAAAACAGGCATCTCTTTTAGTATTACAAAGTAACATACAACGGCAACTTCAGTAGGAATACATAGTATGTGCACAGATTATTAAACAAAAATATATACATATTACATAGGCATTTTGTATGAACAATACACACAGTATACAAAATTAACATTTACAAAATCCTTTATTTTGGTCTGTCTAAGCAAGCTTACACGCTTACGACCAGCTTAAGTAACGTAATTTTTCATTACAGATATCTGAAACTGGTCACTTTCATCTAGGGCTTCAAACCCTCGCAAGGCAGTATCTAAACAAGTGAACGCCTCAGAAGCTCTTGGTATACTTTCATCTTCACTTTCTGGAGCACTGATTGATGAGATGCTGCCTGCGTTATCTTTATCAGTGACGACGTTTACAATCTCGCTGTCCTGCATGATTTGGTGTCCTGGGTGTGATCATCGATATTCATCCATTCCTGAACGTCTTCTACATCACATTGGTGGCAATCTATTTCTTTTAGCATACCGAGAATTTCGGACATATCATTCTCTTCGTCATTTTCAATCATACCTTGTGAATTTTCTTCTGCGTCCAAAATTTGACTCCACGCTTTCTTCAAATTCTCTTCCTTTACACTTTTCCATGATGCGCTGATAATGTAGGACGCGTCGTTCAAGTCAATATTCTTATGATTTCTTAAGATACTTTCTTCTCCATCCTCTTCTCTTTCTAACAATAACTTACGCAACAATTCTTTCCTGTAATATCGTTTGAAAGTCTCAGTAACACCTTGATCCATGGGCTGTAATACGGAGGTTACGTTAGGTGGAAGAAATATTACCTTTATGAACTCGTCTTTTTCGTTTAAAATATCGCAAGACGGACGAGTTGGTGCATTGTCAAGGAGAAGTAGTGTTTTCTCCCTCTTCCCATTCTTTAGCTGATGAGCTTTTACAGAGGGTACGAAAACGTCCAGAAACCACTTCATAAAAATCGTACTACCCATCCAGGCACTCTTTTGTGAGGTGTACACAACAGGCAAGGCTGAAATATTAACTGGCTTGAAACAACGTGGTTTTTCACTTTTACCAATGACTAGTATAGGCAGTCGGTGACTTCCAGTAGCATTAGCACAAGCAAAGCTGTAATACGGTCCTTGCTTTTTTTAGGACCAGGTGCTACTAATTCATCACGTGAAACAAGAGTTTTTCTCGGTAAATCTTTTCAGTTAAGTCCAGTTTCGTCAGCATTGTAAACGTTTTAGAGAGCTAATCTTCCTCCCTTAATACGTCCCTTAGTTTCACTTTGAAAGAATCAGCCGACAGTTTTTCTCCCTGTATTGTAAGCTCACGAATGCCGTGTCTTGACTTGAAGCATTTTAACCAGCCCGTGCTCGCTATAAAGTTCGAAGGCCCTCCAAGTTTTTCCGTGAACTGCATTGCCTTCTCACACAGAATGGGACCTGAGATAGGTTTTCCTGTCGATCTCTTTTGTGTAAACCACTTGTAAACAGCTTCATCTATATCTGTGTTAGTGGCGAACTTCATAGCTTTACGGCTTGTTGATCCATCAGTAGAATCAAGCGTAGCTATAAAACTTTATATGCTCGTCTTTTGTTTTTTTATATCCGTAATTGTCATCTTCCCCTCCATGTACTCATTGGATAAAGTGGTTGCAGATTCACTTTCTTCTAACCTTTTAATGATCTCGTACTTATCCCTCATAGAAAGGACAACACGTTTACGTTTAAGCATTTCGTATCGTCAAGTTCACTTCTTCATGCAGCAGCACACAAGTGGTCGTAACAGAGAACAGAAGGTGACTGTTTGCACCGTGAAAAGCTCTCCTTGGGGGCGCGCAATCCTTCAAACTGCGCGAAGCGCACGCCTCAACTCTAAGCTGGCGCAGCTGTTGCTGTGAACAGCTTTGATACTGCCGCTACTTCGCCTGCCAGAGCCAAGCAGATTCAGTTGTGGTCATTGTTGAAATACAGCGACTGGCGGCTTGGCCAGTCAGCAGCGCCTTGTGAAGGCCCCATTAGAAGCAATGTTCCGCTAGCGGTGGCCTAGTGCGGCGACTACTGTGGGGAACTTGGTTTGGGAGTGAGGGGGATGATGGACGGTAGGGAGGGGGAGTAACAGGTGGAGCGAGTACTCAGTTCGGTTAAGCGGTCGTTCCGTTGACCGACGTCCTGATGATCGACGCTCTACAGTAAATTATGATGAGTCTGAATTACAGGAAGACACTGTATCAATGCGTAGAAAATCTTTTAGCGCTGCTCAATTACATTTTACACAAGTGACAGAACCTCACTGAATCTATGCAGTGATTTGATGTATGAACATACGTTGTGAAAATACAGTCGTGACTCACTGTAAGAAGTTTACGTGACTGAGGCTAATCATGGACTCACTTTAAAGAGTTTTTGACGTAACACGGAACATTACATGATGATTGCTGAACGTCATCTGAGTAAATAGACCAACATGTAACATAGTGGTGGCGGTGGTGGTTAGTGTTTAACGTCCTGTCGACAACGAGGTCATTAGAGACGGAGCGCAAGCTCGGGATAGGGAAGGATTGGGAAGGAAATCGGCCGTGCCCTTTCAAAGGAACCATCCCGGCATTTGCCTGCAACGATTTAGGGAAATCACGGAAAACCTAAATCAGGATGGTTGGAGACGGGATTGAACCGTCGCCCTCCCGCATGCGAGTCCAGTGTGCTAACCACTGCGCCACCTCGCTCGGTGTAACATAGTGTTTCCGCTCTTTGAACGTTGGCTGTCCAATAAGGTTTATATCTGTGAACGTCGCTTGAAACTCCATTTAACTGTGGCTTTACCAGTATTTAAAGATGAGTCACCTCCAAATGTTTAATAGGTGTTACATTTCAAATAGTAAAAGACAGAAAAAATACTGTATACATCTATACATTATGCAAGTAAATTGTTGTGATTGATAAACGGTTAAATATCCATGAAAATGTAGAAATCATATGGCCTATTTCATGTGGTGGATTTTTGAGCGTGCGCTTGTATTCCTAGGATTCAGAAAATCCACCAATAATTTAATGGAAACTCAAGATTTCTATGTAATATATTTCATTAAATTACTTTTAGTCTATAAAAATTACACATTTTTTAAACAATAAATGGGTACTACTAGATTATAAGACTAGGTTTTAGAAACGGTATTTTCTGATATTTCAGATTTTGAAAACTCAGAATTCTGAATAAATATAACGCTTTAACAGTACAGTATTCAGGGAAGACAAAATAATTTTTACAAAAAGGGAGCTGAGGACATTCAGACAAGTTATGCCCCTTATAGGACAAGTAATTATTCGCAGAGTTGAATTTTGAAATGCAAGTAGTTTTAAAAAATCATAAATTTTTAATATTTCACTAAAAAGATTGTTTCTACATGAAGTATTTGCCCTCATATTATCAGTAGCCTGGAAAACTGCGTTATCAAAAATACGGCTTGTTTAAGAATTTGAATATTTCAAATGTGTGTAGTGTATATGTGTTACATATGAGACAATGAGCAGAAAGAAAGGCATTTATGTTAAGTGTAATTCTGAAGAAAGTCGAGCTATTCCTGCCTGATACGTCTCCTCATGAAGACTGAAATACACAGAGATTCATCTGCCCCTATTTTTCGGTTTTATGCAGTCTACAACGCTTTCTAATACCATGTGAAAATAGGTATTTTGCTCACTATGTGCAAGCTGTTAGCCCCACAGATAAAATTGACAGTACCTATTGGCATGAAATTTAATGTAGTCATCTACTTTACTGGGATATGTTTCTGCTATGGAGTTCATTTTTAGAATATTTAAAGAAAACGTACAAAAATGTCCTTTAAATGCTTTTTCCTTGACTTACTCGAAAACCGTGGCCTCGAGCAAAAACATATCCCAATATAAAATAAAAACTATATTAAATTTCATACAAAACGTTTCTGTTCATCTTTTTCTTTAAGACTAATTGTTTGCATATAGCACGCGAGAGATTATGAAAATCTCACACGTGTTTTTTGAAGGTGTTGCAGGTTGCATGAAACCCATAGGTAGGGGCAGCTGAATCGCCCAGTATAGTCTCAACTATTATACAGTAGCATACAGTGTAAGTAAATATAGCACACCATAAAAGGGAACTAGCGAGTGGAGCATTCCAGGCCGCGGCCATTGCGCTGGAACGACGTAAGCCGGTGGAAAGCATTGCGCTGTTTGGAAGCCAATACGAGGTGTTAGGACGGATGCTGTGGACCACCCGCCTGCGTTAGGGGTTGCTTTCCACATCCCCCCGCCCCGCAAACAGACGGCCCCACTGTCCAGGCCGCATTTACAACGCAAATGCAAGGTCACCCTATTGAATTTTCATGTATAGAGCCGCAGTGGGACCTTCGATGTTTATGCTCAACGAGGGACGCCATGAATTCCTAAATGAGCCAGTATTCGACAGGTCGTCGTCTCCAGAGGGCGCTGTTACAGAAGCCGCGGCCACCACTAATAGCCGCACTTCAACAGCACTGTCAAGCGGGGGAAAAGTTAGTAAGATATTGGTGTTTCACTCCTTGATTTGCAAATAATTGCAACCTGAGGAAAATGTGTTTTAATTCATCAGTAAAAGAGAAGTCTCACGTCCTTGTAAATAAAAAAAACTAAATACGACTTCTCGTTTCTCTTCGCGGATCTACGGTCTTTATGTACGTACGTGTACATCGTCAGAACAGGATTAATGGGACGGCCATATAGAAGCCGGACTGGGAAATTCAACCATCATTCATCAGTCAGGGGTAAAACTGTCCAAATTGTCTCTCAGAAATCAGCTATAAATAAAATCGCATTCAATCGCAAACTTTTGATTCAGCTAAGTATTTTGGGACTTATCATTCCACAAGTCATTTTCTCCCAAGATGTTCCACTGCTTCTTTCTTGCAGATCCGCAGAGCACTAATACTTACCATTTTTACTTTATTTACTATCTGTATTATCTTTATTAAGCATTTGGATTTATATGTAAGACTATTCTGTTAGTGTCTATATACTGCATAACAGAGCTACGCATTTACATCATGATGTATTTTTAGGTTACTGTTTCAATTCAAAAACAAACCAGAGCACCCAGTGTCGTTTCATGAAATCCTTTCAGGTCACTTTTAAAGGCGTCGTATGGGCAGTTATTCACAAGATGCCTTGCTGTCTGTTCCTCCACGCCTCAGTCACACGCAGATGTTTCACAATATCCCATTTCTTCATGACGTGGCACTTCCTATCTTGTTCTGTTCGGATGCGACTGGGTTTCGATCATTTTCGTCCGGGAAGATCAAACTGTGTTATCTACGTCGTTGAATTTTTACTTTGGTGGACGTCCTGCGATTGATACACATTCAAGCGTTGTTCCCTCTTCTCGGTGACATCGAAAATGTCTGTTATCTGAAGATCGGTACAAGCAGACTTGCATGTCTTCAGACGTGTAGCAGATAAATTTTAAAAAGCACATGAAACTGAAGATACCCTGTCTTCTTAAAAATTTGCGCCGTCCTAGCCATTCTTCTAAGATCTGATCTGGAGGGGCAATACTGAACATAAAAGTCAACTATAAAGTGGTAGTAGATCTGATGGTTAGTTAATGGTCCTCACGGAGTCATTCAAACGTACGTTTACCTGATTGAGCGTGCGCTGTTTTCGATGCACGAGCACAATATTCAGCAGCTGAATACACAAGTTAAATTGCAATATTGAGTAATATATCTCAGTTTCCTTCAAGCTAATTCTAGCTATTATGTGCAGTTGATGTACCCTCGAGACGAGATTCTTTGACGGGATCGTGTAGTGCTACGCAGATGACATTGTCCGATCGAAGATGACACCTACACACTTACTATAAACACGTCTGACATCCTGTGTGCCTGCTCATTAAGCAGATGAAGTTCCTGAATCTCTGCTCTCCTTAGGTTTTGTTGAAGACTCCCTTTGCAAAAATACTACATCAGTATGGTAGGATCACTTAAGAGCACGCTTTCATGATTTCTTTCGTAGCATCTTTGTTCTGACATATTAATGTTGACCATGTTGAGCACCACAGCTGGAATTATTGTAAATTATTTATGAAAACCACTTCAGCTTATGACACTTATGTCTGTTATCGCTTACGATACTTTTATGCAACTTCTATGTTTCCCATAGCTACTGTAATATCTGTGTTATATGTGTCCTCGGATTTGAAACATATGTAAATCATAGTTATTATTATGTAAATTTATGTAAAATCATTAGGGGAAGTGGCAACAAAACGACTATTCACGTTGGTGTGTAGAATGTATGAGTCATGAGTCTGGCGACATACCATCTGACTTTCGGAAAAGCATTATCCACACAATTCCGAAGACTGCAAGAGCTGACAAGTGCGAGAATTATTGCACAATCAGCTTAACAGCTCATGCATCGAAGCTGCTTACAAGAATAATATACTGAAGAATGGAAAAGAAAATTGAGAATGCGCTAGGTGACGATCAGTTTGGCTTTAGGAAAAGTAAAGGCACGAGAGAGGCAATTCTGACGTTACGTCTAATAATGGAAGCAAGGCTAAAGAAAAATCAAGACACGTTCATAGGATTTGTCGACCTGGAAAAAGCGTTCGACAATATAAAATGGTGCAAGCTGTTCGAGATTCTGAAAAAAGTAGGGATAGGGAGAGACGGGTCATGTACAATATGCACAACAACTAAGCCGGCCGCGGTGGTTCTAGGCGCGCAGTCCGGAACCGTGCGACTGTTGCGCTCGCAGGTTCGAATCCTGCCTCGGGCATAGATGTGTGTGATGTCCTTAGGTTAGTTAGGTTTAAGTAGTTCTAAGTTCTAGGGGACTGATAACCACAGCAGTTGAGTCCCATAGTGCTCAGAGCCCTTTGAACCATTTTTGAACAACAACCAAGAGGGAATAATAAGAGTGGGCGATCAAGAACGAAGTGCTCATATTAAGAAGGGTGTAAGACAAGGCTGTAGCCTTTCGCCCCTACTATTCAATCTGTACATCGAGGAAGCAATGATGGTAATAAAAGAAGGGTTCAGGAGTGGAATTAAAATACAAGGTGAAAGGATATCAATGATACGATTCGCTGATGACATTGGTATCCTGAGTGAAAGTGAAGAAGAATTAAATGATCTGCTGAACGGAATGAACAGTCTAATGAGTACACAGTATGGTTTGAGAGTAAATCGGAGAAAGACGAAGGTAATGAGAAGTAGTAGAAATGAGAACAGCGAGAAACTTAACATCAGGATTGATGGTCACGAAGTCAATTAAGTTAAGGAATTCTGCTAGATAGGCAGTAAAATAACCAATGACGGACGGAGCAAGGAGGACCTCAAAAGCAGAGTCGCTATGGCAAAAAAGGCATTTCTGGCCAATAGAAGTCTACTAATATCAAATACCGGCCTTAATTTGAGGAAGAAATTTCTGAGGATGTACGTCTGGAGTACAGCATTCTATGGTAGTGAAACATGGACTGTGGGAAAACCGGAACAGAAGAGAATCAAAGCATTTGAGATGTGGTGCTATAGACGAATGTTGAAAATTAGGTGGACTGATAAGGTAAGGAATGAGGAGGTTCTACGCAGAATCGGAGAGGAAAGGAATATGTGGAAAACCCTAATAAGGAGAAGGGACAGGATGATAGGACATATGCTTAGACATGAGGGAATGACTTCCATGGTACTAGAGGGAGCTGTAGAGGGCAAAAACTGTAGAGGAAGACGGAGATCGGAACACGTCAAGCAAATAATTGAGGACGTAGGTTGAAAGTGCTACTCTGAGATGAAGAGGTTAGCACAGGAAAGGAATTCGTGGCTAGCCGCATCAAACCAGTCAGTAGACTGATGACAAAAAAAAAAGAAAAAAGTAAACATAATTTGTAAATTTCTTTTTTAAAACTATATTCTCTCATAATATAAACGTTCTAAATTATTTTATGTATGATGTGATCATGCTAAGGGACTGTAGATTGTACGAAATATAACACCTGGGATGGAACAAAAAGGCTTTGGAGGGAGTGTGAAATGTGGTTTGGCGCAAAGCAGCGCTATAAATCTTTGTGGTTGCTAGAGTCTGTGTCCACCATCCAACAAGCTAGCACTCGAGTGCGTAACGAGGCAAGAGTTGCAGCAACAGAGGTATAATTATGTCTCAGGTGGGAAACGGTGTTGGTGATTATATAATGGCATTTACTGGTTTGCTCAGGATGGTGAAATTCAGACGCCAAGATGTTTTACAGAGGATATTACATCAAGAGCCATTATCACACCAGACCACTTTATCCTTTTTCCACAGAAGATAATCACAGCAACCGCCCACAGGGCGTATTTTACACATACGAGGGGGTACCCAAAAACATGAATTATTTTGAAAAGCTATATATTTTCAAATTGTTTACAAAGCAAACTTACCGCCTTCAAAATAATCTCAATTACAGCTTATACATTTGTCCCTCCGGTACTTCCACTGTTCGAAACACTTTTTTTAGTCATCTTTAGACATGGCTGACAACTACTTCTTCGCTTTTTTTTCCCTTGACTTCTTCAATGTTATCAAATCTGTGTCCTCTCATTCCTCTTTTCATGCGTGGGAGTAAGAAAAAGTCGCATGGAGCAAAGTCAGTGGGGCAGCGGAACCACGCCATTTTTAGCCAAAAACTATCTAATGGAGAGGGCTGGATGTGCAGGTGCCTTGTCGTGGTGGAAGATCCAGTCTCCTGTCTGACTTTTTGACGAACACTGTTGCGCAATCTTCTTAAAACTTCCAAAATAAAAAATTTGATTGACGATTTGACCTGGCGTTGCGAACTGTAAATCAACTCCGCACTTGACATAAAAAAAAACAAATCAGTACAGTTTTGATGTTACATTTGACTAGACGACAATATTTTTTGACGGGGTGACGAGACGTCCTGCCTTGACTGTTACTTTATTTCTGGGTCGTAACCACAGCACCATAACTCGTCACCAGTGATGACATTTGACAGAAAGTCTGGATCAGTTTCAAGCTGTTGTTTCAAAGCACGATATATTTCATCTCGACGTTCCTTTTGATTGTCTGTCAGAACCCGAGGATCAAATTTGGCAGCAACACTTTTCACTCCCAAATCTTTCGTTAAAATTCGGTGAGCCGAGTTCCAACACAACCTACTAATCTCCGTCAAGTGTCTGTCGACTTTCTGTGACAACAAGCTCTCGAATTTTTTCAATATTTTCGTCGATTCGGGAAGTTGACGGACGTCTAGAACGAGATTTTTCATCAGTCGACATGTCGCCATTTTTAAATCAAGCAAACCACTCGTACACGTGATTTTTTTGCCCATAGTGTCATCTTGGTAAGCTGTTTTTAACATTAAAAGTTTCAGAAGCATTTTCACCGAGTAGAAAACGAAATTTCACAGCTGCACGTTGTTCATTTAAACTTGCCGTCATAAAAAATGAAACAAGAACAAAACAGTGCTAGCAGAAACGATCATTGCATTGAACAGAATAAACGAGGTCGACAACACAGGCGGCACTGAACTGGCAATGAGTTGCGCTCTACACGCCTAGCGGCAGAAATGCGTAGTACACAAGCTCCGCCCATGTCAGTGTTATTCCATTTTTTATTTTTATTTAATTTTTTTTTCTTGGGGGGGTGGGGGGGGGGGGGAGGTGAGAGGGATACTCCTCCGCATGCATTGACCAGTAATCTGTTAAACTCTCAAACAATAGGTGGTCTGTTTTAATTTTGTGTCCTGGACACGGATTTATCTCAAATCAATGCTATGTAAAATCTTTATTAACTTTAGTGGAGTAAGAATTTATTAACTGATTAGTTAGTCTTTTGTGTGAAATATTCAACGTGGCTGCCTAAGTGGTAAAGTACAGCAAAAGAATAAGTGTTTGAAAACACGTAGTTGAAGTGATACATTTCAACTATACTATTGGCCATTAAAATTGCTACATCACGAAGAAGACATGCTACAGACGCGAAATTTAACCCACAGGAAGAAGATTCTGTGATATGCAAATGATCAGCTTTTCAGAGCACTGGCACAAGGTTGGGGCCGGTGGCGATACTTACAACGTCCTGACATGAACAAAGTTTCCAACCGAATTCTCATACACAAAAAGCAGTTGATCGCCGTTGCCTGGTGAAACGTTGTTGTGACGCCTCATGTAAGCAGGGGGAATGCGTCCCATCACGTTTACGACTTTGATAAAGGTCGGATTGTAGCCTATCGCGATTGCGGTTTATCGTATCGCGACATTGCTGCTCGCGTTGGTCAAGATCTAATAACTGTTAGAAGAATATGGAATCGGTGGGTTCAGGAGGGTAATACGGAACGCCGTGCTGGATCCCAACGGCCTCATATCACTAGCAGTCGAGATGACAGGCATCTTATCCGCATGGCAGTAACGGATCGTGCAGCCACGTCTCGATACCTGCGTCAACAGATGAGGACGTTTGCATGACAACAACCATCTGCACGAACAGTTCGACGACGAATGCAGCAGCATGGATTATCAGCTCGGAGACCATGGCTGAGGTTACCCTAGAAGCTGCATCACAGACAGGAGAGCCTGCGATGGTGTACTCAACGACGAACCAGGGTGCACGAATGGCAAAACGTTATTTTTTCGGATGAAACCAGGTTCTGTTTACAGCGTCCTGATGGTCGCATCTGTGTTTGGCGACATCGCGGTGAACGCACATTGGAAGCGTGGTTACGTCATCGCCATACTGGTGTATCACCCGTCGTGATGGTATGCGGTGCCATTGGTTACACGTCTCGGTCACCTCTTGTTCGCATTGACGGCACTTTGAACAGTGGACGTTACATTTCAGATGTGTTACGACCCGTGGCTTTACCGTTCATTGATCCCTGCGAAACCCTACAATTCAGCAGGATAATGCACGACCGCATGTTGCAGGTCCTGTACGGGCCTTTCAGGATACAGAAAATGTTTGACTGCTGCCCTGGCAAGAACATTCTCCAGATCTCTCACCAAACGAAAACGTCTCGTCAATGGTGGCCGAGCAACTGGCTCGTCACAATACGCCAGTCACTACTCTTGATGAAGAGTGCTATCGTGTTGAAGCTGCATGGGCATCTGTACCTGTACACGCATCCAAGCTGTGTTTGACTCAATGCCCAAGCGCATCAAGACCGTTATTACGGCCAGAGGTGGTTGTTCTGGGTACCGGTTTCTCAGGATGTATGCACATTCCCGTGACAATGTAATCACATATCAGTTCTAGTATAATATATTTGTCCAATGAATACAGTTTTATCATCTGCATTTCTTCTTGTGTTAGCAATTTTAATGGCCAGTAGTGTATTATTGAAAGTTTTGTACAGTATATACATTTGGACACTGTTTGTGCAGTTATGTATATATGTGTGTTATTAAGATGCATTAGAAGTGTTCGCCTGAGGCCTGTTATTTCGAATCTGTGGTTTGATGAGCTTACAGTGCAAGTGTATATAATGTTCGGTAATTAATCTAGAGACATTTGAGTACTTAAAGTTATAACTAGCAATAACTTATTAAAACTATAAGGGGTGCAGAGTCCCCACATTTCACTCATGTTCTATGTAAAACAATAGGTCATATGCATCCCATCAAAACAAAGTGTGTTCACTTCTGTTAAAATAAAAGCTTGCTGACTATCCCAAAATTACCATCATAAAGTAATGAAGTATTAGAGCCACAACATGGCCCAAGTAGCTGTATTATCCATCTGCTGAGTGTCACTTTGCAATGAGCGTTATTCCTCATACTGTAAAGCAGCCACTGTACGTTAATGTGAAGTAATGTGTTGCCAGTAAAATTTAAACGAGATAGTAGCTCTATTCACGAATACACATTCTATCAATACCTACTATGGTGTGTTGTTTTCGTCTCCGATTTACCAGATTTTTAAGTCAAGCAAAACTTAGTGCGGCAGTTAGTTTACTTTCATAGCAGCATAGTAGCTGAAATTACTTTGTCTAATTAGGGTGGCGACCACATTCATTTGCATCACCACAGGTTTACGTGATTCGTTCGATCCCCTCTAGAATATCTGTTGCTTCCTTTCAATACGTAACCCTTCAGCTGACGAAATACAGTCGGAGTACTTTCCATGCACTCAAGACCACAGCTCCTGTCGGAGGAGTGACATCATAACGGACTTGCTCTTGTAGTATAACCTATAGTGGTATAAGCTGTATTACACATTACCCGTTTATTGTTTCACCTGTTTCATTTGTAAGTGGTTTACTGTATGAAGCATGCCGTGTCTGCTCTCCATATTTCCGCCAGCGGTGGACAGAATGTTTATAGAGTGTTTTTGTATTGGGCCTTTAACATTGCATACAACAGCTAGACCATCTGTGTAATGACTTTAGCACATCTCTGCAAGCTGAAGGAGTTCTACGAACAAAGCCTGTCGTGGGACAATAACGGAGTAATAAAACAGCGGAGATGATTTTCATCAAGTCTTGGCATATTAATTTCAGGTCACTTACATAGTGGATTTACTTGTAGCTAGCAGCTGAAATGTCGTGGACTTGTAAATTAAACAGAATGGAACGAACGGTTTTCTCCAAGTGTGTTAACGGAGTAACCAACCGGCCGAAGTCACAAGTAATATTACATGGAGCTTCATCGTGGATGAAAGCGGCTGATTCCAAAGCACCTCTCTCCCGTAGAGCGGATCTCACATGTTGGCGAAACATATCACAGTAACGTGTGACGTTCACACTGCATGTGCCTGGTCCTTAGGGTCCGAGTTTCTCCTACGTCACCGTACCAGTACCTGCGGCTAACGCAAATCAAGGCACTAAAATGATTAACAACGCAAATCTTGTAGCGTTCAGTCTGAACATCGTTCCCATACTTTCAGGTACACATATGGTAAATGGTATTCCAACACTGTCTCAAGCAGCGTAAATTTAGTTGTAACCTCCCGATATTTTACATGTTGTATCACTTCATAAACTACGGTATCGCCTCACACAGGATTTTAAGAGCGTACTTAACGTATACAGGCAGGGTAATTTTGAGCCTCTGTACCTCGGAAACGGACAAAGATGTCAAGCAAATTTTCAAGTTTATATATATATATATATATATATATATATATATATATATATATATCGTATAAGTTACAGCCATTTGCTGTGCATACCCGTCTGAATGTCTGCGGTAAAATTTTGGTAGCAAAAAAAATGTTTTTAGGGTTAAATAACTTTTTATATCAAGGATTCACAGTCATGTAGAACTTCATAAAATACGTCATACTTACGCCAGTGACTGTAACACTTCCTTTATTTCACTGTTACAATTTCGGCCTTAGGCCATTATCAAGCGCAGATTTTTACAGGTTTAGGTCATGTCAACTTAAAATGAGCTCACACGTTTATGTGTAATGACAACGACAAATAAATGTGTCAGCACATTTTAAGTTGACGTGGCTTAAAGCCACAAAAATCAGCACTTGATAATGGCCTGTGGCCGAAATTGCAATTGTGAAATAAAGAAAGTGTTGCAGTCACTGGCGTAAATACGTTTTTTTATAATGTTTTAGGGTGTTCCTCGAAAATAACGAATAGCGCACGTTTTAACATGCGTAGCGATAAAGCACCTTAAGGCGCATCTTAGATCACATATAACACAAAATGAACCAACCTATTTTCTCCATTTGCCTAAGTTAGGGGCAACGCGTAGTGTAGTTACGATAAGACACTCCGTCTTTTGTATATACAAGTGGTCTCTAGCCGGAAGCCATACGAAACACTTGACCCAAACTTTCTATCACCAACAGAACCCGAAGTATGAGCCACAGAATCCCGTTTTTATGCACGGTGTTCTGGAACATACTGGTAGAGTATGCTGTCGCATGTGTCTCGATTTTAAAGGAAAATTACATGCATAACAATTTCGTGTACTGCTCTCTTCCTCGCAGAAAGGGAAGGATATCAGGTGAGCTGTATTTCTGACTTATCGGCGCATTGTTAGAAAACTACTATGCAATCTCAATCGCGCAACACTTTTTAATTCTACCCGTTCGCATATTAAAACCATGCGGAATAATGTCGCTGAACCCACTATCCTCACAGATGCAGCAGCTTGAGAGGTATGGTTCACACACCGTATAGCAACGATCCCAACCGATGTACCTATTGACTAGTATACACAACTCTCTCTCTCTCTCTCTGTCTGTCTGTCTCTCTCTCTCTCTTTCTCTCGGGCAACTATTTACACTCCTGGAAATGGAAAAAAGAACACATTGACACCGGTGTGTCAGACCCACCATACTTGCTCCGGACACTGCGAGAGGGATGTACAAGCAATAATCACACGCACGGCTCAGCGGACACACCAGGAACCGCCGTGTTGGCCGTCGAATGGCGCTAGCTGCGCAGCATGTGCACCGCCGCCGTCAGTGTCAGCCAGTTTGCCGTGGCATACGGAGCTCCATCGCAGTCTTTAACACTAGTAGCATGCCGCGACAGCGTGGACGTGAACCGTATGTGCAGTTGACGGACTTTGAGCGAGGGCGTATAGTGGGCATGCGGGAGGCCGTCTGGACGTACCTCCGAATTGCTCAACACGTGGGGCGTGAGGTGTCCACAGTACATCGATGTTGTCGCCAGTGGTCGGCGGAAGGTGCACGTGCCCGTCGACCTGGGACCGGACCGCAGCGACGCACGGATGCACGCCAAGACCGTAGGATCCTACGCAGTGCCGTAGGGGACCGCACCGCCACTTCCCAGCAAATTAGGGACACTGTTGCTCCTGGGGTATCGGCGAGTACCATTCGCAACCGTCTCCATGAAGCTGGGCTACGGTCCCGCACACCGTTAGGCCGTCTTCCGCTCACGCCCCAACATCGTGCAGCCCGCCTCCAGTGGTGTCGCGACAGGCGTGAATGAAGGGACGAATGGAGACGTGTCGTCTTCAGCGATGAGAGTCGCTTCTGCCTTGGTGTCAATGATGGTCGTATGCGTGTTTGGCGCCGTGCAGGTGAGCGCCACAATCAGGACTGCATACGACCGAGGCACACAGGGCCAACACCCGGCATCATGGTGTGGGGAGCGATCTCCTACACTGGCCGTACACCTCTGGTGATCGTCGAGTGGACACTGAATAGTGCACGGTACATCCAAACCGTCATCGAACCCATCGTTCTACCATTCCTAGACCGGCAAGGGAACTTGCTGTTCCAACAGGACAATGCATGTCCGCATGTATCCCGTGCCACCCAACGTGCTCTAGAAGGTGTAAGTCAACTACCCTGGCCAGCAAGATCTCCGTATCTGTCCCCCATTGAGCATGTTTGGGACTGGATGAAGCGTCGTCTCACGCGGTCTGCACGTCCAGCACGAACGCTGGTCCAACTGAGGCGCCAGGTGGAATTGGCATGGCAAGCCGTTCCACAGAACTACATCCAGCATCTCTACGATCGTCCCAATGGAAGAATAGCAGCCTGCATTGCTGCGAAAGGTGGATATACACTGTACTAGTGCCGACATTGTGCATGCTCTGTTGCCTGTGTCTATGTGCCTGTGGTTCTGTCAGTGTGATCATGTGATGTATCTGACCCCAGGAATGTGTCAATAAAGTTTCCCATTCCTGGAACAATGAATTCACAATGAATTCACGGTGTTCTTATTTCAATTTCCAGGAGTGTATTTATACCTCTTACGAAATAGATACGTGTTTCCAAGTTTTACTGACCTTCAAAGTACTCACCAGCATTGTGTATAACCCGTTGCCAGTGATGTGGCAGTCTTAGGATACTCTCAGCAGTGCCAGTTGTATTGACAGTTCGAGCGGTGCGGTCTATTGCCCGACGAATTTGTAGCACCTCTGAAGCGAATTTCGTTAGTGTTTTTTTTTTTAAGTGTAGAAATCGAGTTGAACTCACGAGGGCTTAAGTCAGGGGAGTGCAGTAGGTGGGATAGCACTTACCAGCCCCACCAGTCAAACAAATCAGTAACAGCTTGCACTGTACACGCTTGAGCATTGTCCTGCAAAATGATGGTCAGGTCATGCAGAATGTGTCATCACTTCTGTCTCTATGCTGCTCATTTTTCGAACACAACCTACGACCAGCTTAGAGAAAAACTTATTGACACTTTCTGCAGGACCTGACCATCATTTTGCAAGACAATGCTCAAGCACGTACAGTGCAAGCTGTTACTAATTTGTTTGACTGATGGGGCTGCGAAGTGCTGTACCACCTACTGCACTCCCCTGACTTAAGCTCTCGTGAGTTCAACTCGATTTCTAAACTGAAGAAAACACTCACGGTATTCACTTCAGAACTGCTACAAATTCGTCGGGCAATAGACCGAGTCGCTCGAACTGTCAACACAACTGGCACTGCTAAGAGTATCCTACGACTTCCACATCCCTGGCAACGGGTTATACACAATGCTGGGGACTACTTTCGCAATCAGTAAAACTAGAAAACGAGCATCTATTTTGTATGAGCTGTAAATAAATAGTTGCCGCTATTAAAGTTACAACCCTCATATATATATATATCTCCATCAGTGCAGATGCACTGAGAAAATGTGCCGTTTTGTTTTGATCCTTGCAGACGATTTTTAACACAATACGAGAGCATTTAAACAGGTAGACAAATTTTTCTCATGGTTCCCTTTCCCAAACTAGTAATTCGAAAAATCAGTTCATACTGTTACCTCATAGTACCCAAGAAAAGGAAACGTTGTATATTTTGAAGTTTTGTAATATTTATAGTGAACTAAAATTTTAAAATCTCAAAAACGGTAAAAACAAAAAAACCAAAATAAAACAGTGTTTTTCATTCTTATTCTACATGTTTCATTATAATTTCGAGTTCCATACCCTCAAAGGGTGAGAAGCCGTAGTTTGGAGCCTGAAACTGCGTCGTGACATAATACACAGTTCCCAGATTAGGACGTACACAGATGAGCCAAAAAATTACGACCGCCTTCTTCATAGCTTTTTTGTCCGTCTTTGGAATCAAACACATCACCGATTCTGCGTATCAGGGATACGATACTTTTTTGCTAGGTTTATGGAGGTATGCAACGTTAGATGTCTACGTACAGCTCATGTAATTGGGGTAAATAACGGGCTCCTGGTTTGTGTACGCAGCGATGGCCCTCGACAGTGACCCAAATGGATTCCGTAGGATTTAGGTCAGGGGAATTTGGTCGCCGAGACATCAACGTGGGTTCACTATTACCTCTGTAGCACATTTCTGGCTGCGGTACATGCACGATTGTACTGCTGAAGGATGACATCGGCTTCGGGGAAGTCACCAAGCATGAAGGCATGCAGATGGTTAGCAGCTGTCAGCGTGTCTTTGATGACTACCACAGGTCCCATTCAAGCGAAGGAGAATGTCTCTGATACAATAATAATGCTCCCACCGGCGTGCGTCCCTGGCGCGCTGCACATTTCGAGACGTCGTTCACCTCGATAATGGCGTTTGTGGAGACAATCATCGACCTAGCGCAGCAAAAATGTGATCCACCCTAGACGCCGACACGTTTCCATATTTCCACTGATCGACAGTCGAATCTCGATGGTCCCGTGCCAACTGCAGTCGTAATTGACGATGTCGTTGGGGCAACACGTGAACACGCAGGGGTGGCCCGGTGCGGAGCTCCATGTTCAACAACGTATGATGAACGGTGTGGTCTTTAACACTTCTGCGTGCACCAGCATTTTATTCTCTCGGCACAGATGCTACAGAACACCATCTATCCTAGTCTAAAGAACAGACAATCCTCCGAACCTCACGTTCTGTGAAGAGTCGTAGAAGTCCAACAGTTGAGCGCTGAGTGATAGTTTCACTGTCCCTCTACGGCTTTCCGTAGATGCTCGACCAGCTTCGCCATTTTTGATATATTCGCTCACAGGTTCTGTGTTATAATATTTAACGTAACTGTACAGGAGATTTCTTTACAATGTTTTTATACTAAAATACATATAGTGTTCAATTTCCGCTTTGTATCTTGAGTTTCCAGCGTTTTTGGTAAAACATTGGTTTTCGTAGACATTTTTAAAATGCAGAGGTTCTCGCTCTAGATGATGACATTTATATGTTACTGAATTGTCTTAGTTAATTACATGATTTTAAGTTACTGAAATTTTAGTGGAATATTATGCACATGTATGGTGGCACTTGCAGAATGCAACTTACGTGCTTGATCAGCTGCGGAGAATTAGGGTGGAGTGATAATAGTCTCTGTCTCTCCTGGCGTTAACTCCAACCTGCCAATAGGTATCCAAGGTACTTGCTTCCCCACAGATGGACGAAACCGGTCGTGACGGTGAATGGGGCGTAATGACATCAGGGAAAAGTAGAACAGAGATCTGTCACACTATGTCCAAGACAGTATGTCATTTTTCCAAAACATTGTTTCAGTAATGGGGCATTTTCTTCTTTCGCAAGACATCTGCTAATAAGATTGTAAGTTACTTTTGAATCATCATAACGATAGATGGAATGGAATGGAAAAACTGGTGGAAGCAGACCTTGGGGAAGATGAATTTGGATTCCGTAGAAATGTTGGAACACGTGGGGCAATACTGACCCTACAGCTTATCTTAGAAAATAGATTAAGGAAAGGGACACCTATGTTTATAGCATATGTAGACATAAAGAAAGCCTTTGACAATGTTGAGTGAAATTTTCTCATTCAATTTCTGCAGGTGGCAGGGGTAAAATACAAAGAGCGAAAGGCTATTTATAATTTGTACAGAAACCAGATGGCAGTTATAAGAGTCTAGGGGCATGAAAGGGAAGCAGTGCTTGGGAAGGGAGTGAGACAGGGTTGTAGCCTCTCTCCGATGTTATTCAATCTGTATATTGAGCAAACAGTAAAGAAAACAAAAGAAAAATTCGGAGTAGGTATTAAAATCCATGGAGAAGAAAGAAAAACTTTGAGGTTCGCCGAAGACATTGTAATTCTGTCAGAGACAGCAAAGGACCTGGAAGAGCAGTTGAGCGGAATGGACAGTGTCTTGAAAGGAGGATGTAATATGAACATCAACAAAAGCAAAACGAGGATAATGGAATGTAGTCGAATTAAATCGGGTGATGCCGAGGGAATTAGATTAGGAAATGAGACAATTAAAGTAGTAAAGGAGTTTTGCTATTTGGGGAGCAAAATAACTGATGATAGTAGAGGGGCTATAAAAAGTAGACTGGCAATGGCAAGGAAAGCGCTTCTGAAGAAGAGAAATTTGTTAACATCGAGTATAGATTTAATGTTCAGGAAGTAGTTTCTGAAAGTATTTGTATGGAGTGTAGCCATATATGGAAGTGAAACATGGACAATAACTACACTCCTGGAAATTGAAATTAGAACACCGTGAATTCATTGTCCCAGGAAGGAGAAACTTTATTGACACATTCCTGGGGTCAGATACATCACATGATCACACTGACAGAACCACAGGCACATAGACACAGGCAACAGAGCATGCACAATGTCGGCACTAGTACCGTGTATATCCACCTTTCGCAGCAATGCAGCCTGCTATTCTCCCATGGAGACGATCGTAGAGATGCTGGATGTAGTCCTGTGGAACGGCTTGCCATGCCATTTCCACCTGGCGCCTCAGTTGGACCAGCGTTCGTGCTGGACGTGCAGACCGCGTGAGATGACGCTTCATCCAGTCCCAAACATGCTAAATGGGGGACAGATCCGGAGATCTTCTTGGCCAGGGTAGTTGACTTACACCTTCTAGAGCACGTTGGCTGGCACGGGATACATGCGGACGTGCATTGTCCTGTTGGAACAGCAAGTTCCCTTGCCGGTCTAGGAATGGTAGAACGATGGGTTCGATGACGGTTTGGATGTACCGTACACTATTCAGTGTCCACTCGAAGATCACCAGAGGTGTACGGCCAGTGTAGGAGATCGCTCCCCA
Organism: Schistocerca gregaria; assembly: GCF_023897955.1. Taxonomy (NCBI): domain Eukaryota; kingdom Metazoa; phylum Arthropoda; class Insecta; order Orthoptera; family Acrididae; genus Schistocerca; species Schistocerca gregaria. The sequence continues at coordinate 347,354,536 of NC_064922.1, read as the reverse complement.
CACCATGATGCCGGGTGTTGGCCCTGTGTGCCTCGGTCGTATGCAGTCCTGATTGTGGTGCTCACCTGCACGGCGCCAAACACGCATACGAGCATCATTTGGCACCGAGGCAGAAGCGACTCTCATCGCTGAAGACGACACGTCTCCATTCGTCCCTCCATTCACGCCTGTCGCGACACCACTGGAGGCGGGCTGCACGATGTTGGGGCGTGAGCGGAAGACGGCCTAACGGTGTGCGGGACCGTAGCCCAGCTTCATGGAGACGGTTGCGAATGGTACTCGCCGATACCCCAGGAGCAACAGTGTCCCTAATTTGCTGGGAAGTGGCGGTGCGGTCCCCTACGGCACTGCGTAGGATCCTACGGTCTTGACGTGCATCCGTGCGTCGCTGCGGTACGGTCCCAGGTCGACGGGCACGTGCACCTTCCGCCGACCACTGGCGACAACATCGATGATCTGTGGAGACCTCACGCCCCACGTGTTGAGCAATTCGGAGGTACGTCCATCCGGCCTCCCGCATGCCCACTATACGCCCTCGCTCAAAGTCCGTCAACTGCACATACGGTTCACGTCCACGCTGTCGCGGCATGCTACCAGTGTTAAAGACTGCGATAGAGCTCCGTATGCCACGGCAATCTGGCTGACACTGACGGCGGCGGTGCACAAATGCTGCGCAGCTAGCGCCATTCGACGGCCAGCACCGCGGCTCCTGGTGTGTCCGCTGTGCCGTGCGTGTGAGCATTGCTTGTACAGCCCTCTCGCAGTGTCCGGAGCAAGTATGGTGGGTCTGACACACCGGTGTCAATGTGTTCTTTTTTCCATTTCCAGGAGTGTAGTTTGGACAAGAAGAGAATAGAAGGTTTTGAAATGTGGTGCTACAGAAGAATGCTGAAGATTAGATGGGTAGATCACATAACTAATGAGGAGGTATTGAATAGAATTGGGGAGGAGTATGTGGCACAACTTAACTATAAGTAGGGAACGGCTGGTAGGACGTGTTCTGAGGCATCAAGGGATCACCAATTTAGTTTTGGAGGGTAGTGTGGAGGGTAAAATTCGTAGAGGGAGACCAAGACATGAGTACACTAAACAGATTCAGAAGGATGTAGACAGCAGTAGGTACTGGGAGATGAAGAAGCTTGCACAGGATAGAGTAGCATGGAAAGCTGCACCAACCCAGTCTCTGGACTGAAGACCACAACAACAACGGTACATTGGTGTGCATTGCTTTCCCAAGGTTTGTTTAGGGTCCAGCCAGGTCTGCGCCGTGCGATATGTCACTGGGAGTCCAGCGTGGTGCAGGCAGCACCCTGGCGGTGGGGTGCTGCGAGCTTCCGCCCTCCCTAGCCGTCTCCAAGGGCGCAGACGCGCGCCACTTGGCGAGAGGCCCGCGCAACAAGTGTCCCAGCTTTGTCATCTGGCCGCGCCACTCCAGAGCACGCCAGCCCAGGCCTGTACCACGCCGGTCCGGCCACGCCCGCCGCATGCTGTTTAATTGTAAGCGCAGAGGCGCGTGAAAGTGATAAGATTAATGGGTCCTCTGACCGCCAAGCCCGCCCCGGTCCAGCAGCTCCGGAGAGGAAAATTTACTGCCGCGTCGGGGCAGCAGAGGGAAGATAAAAGCTGTGCTCTGAGTTAGAGGGACAAAATTGATGTCCACTGTGAAGAAAGGAAACCTCGAATTATATTCTAGCCACCTTGTTCGCCCCCACTGCACAGCGATGACGATTTTGATTTCGCTAAATACTGTTTGGTTTAATCGAAGTGCGTTTACTTAACGGAAGTCCAGTGTAGGCTGTAGGTGTCGTATGGCAGCGAAACTTGTTAGGTATGCTAATGAATTAATGAGGAATGGATTTTCACTGAAAAAATTAGTTCCGATTTTGGCAACCACGCGCAAAATCTGGCGCTGTGCAGCAGCTCTTTGATGTCTCTGATGTCAGCGTTAGTTAATAATAAAACCACCATTATACCTTTCTCACTTGTTTGACCTTTTCTGCCCACGACCGTTTCCTAATCCATTACACATGGAAACATTTATATACGCATTTCTAGCATTCACGGCACCAGATTTGCACCTGGTGCAGAAAAATTGAACTAAATTTCTCCAGTGTAAATATGTTCCGCATTAATGTACGATAATTAAAGCCTACACTGGACCTGTGGATAGCTGCACTTCAATTACAGCCATCTAGTAAGACATAATTTACGAGTAACACGGCGTCGAGTATTCCATTTTGCAAGTACAGGAAATGGACAAAAATATGGAAACACCAAAAATACGACATACTAACGTGCTTAATACGATGTAGGAAGCCCATTCGTATTCAAAACAGCTTCCACCCGTCTCGAAATGCATAAATACAGTTCCTGTACAATTTTCAAAGGAATCTTGCACAAACTGATCTAGGCTGCACAGCAGTTAGCACACTGCGCTCGCATTCTGGAGGACGACGGTTCAAACCCGCATCCGGCTGTCCTGATTTAGGTTTTCTGTGATTTCCCTAATGCCGGGATAGTTCCTTTACAAGGGCACGGGCGACTTCCGTCCTTGTCCTTCCCTTATCGTATGGAACCGAGGACCTCGCTGTTTGGTCCCAACTGAACCAACCATCCTACAAACTAGTAGGATGATAGTGGTGGATAGCGACCACGCAGCTTTCTCTTCAAAGTAAACCACAAAGTCTCAATAACATCAAATTTGGTCCCAGAATGAGATTTTCACTCTGCAGCGGAGTGTGCGCTGTTATGAAACTTCCAGGCAGATTAAAACTTTGTGCCCGACTGAGACTCGAACTCGGGACCTTTGCCTTTCGCGGGCAAGTGCTCTACCAACTGAGCTACCGAAGCACGACTCACGTCCGGTACTCACAGATTGCAGAACTAGGCTAAGCCATGTCTCCACAATATCCTTTCTTTCAGGAGTGCTAGTTCTGCAAGGTTCGCAGAAGAGCTTCTGTAAAGTTTGGAAGGTAGGAGACGGATACTGGCAGAAGTAAAGCTGTGAGTACCGGACGTGAGTCGTGCTTCGGTGGCTCAGTTGGTAGAGCACTGGCCCGCGAAAGGCAATGGTCCCGAGTTCGAGTCTCGGTCGGGCACACAGTTTTATCTGCCAGGAAGTTTCATCAAATTTGGTGACTATTATGGCTAGGCGAGATGCGACAATTCATCCTTCTGCTCAAAGACCAGTCCTGAACGATCGGAGCTGTGCGAACGGCTGCCCTGTCGTCTTTGAAAACAGCATCATTATGGGCCAACAAACATTGTACAATGGAATGGACTTAATCAGCCAAAATGGTATGCTCCTTGGTACTAATGAAACGTTGAAGAGTATCCATGGGACCCACGGAATACCACGATATGGCAGTCCAAATAATCGCCCAATCCCCCACCAGGTTTCACCCTTGGGACCTAAACTCGACCAGAAGTTGGTTGCAAACAGAATGTAACAAAACTCATCGGTTTAGGTGATTTTCTCCCATTGTCGCACAGTCTAGGTTTTATGGCCTCGTCACCGTGTTTTCCTTTTTCGGACATCTGCAATACTCTTGAGCGGTTTTGGAATTTTAGTGCATCTTGCAGTTTCCAGCGCATGGAGCTCCCTTCGTGTTGTGCTGAAGGGGTTTGCGAGTGCGACCTTAAATTCAGCAGTGACTTTTAAAGCTATATTTCGTATATTTTTCCTCACAATCTGCTTCAATGTCCGTCTGTCACACAGTTTCGTCAGCGTTCTGTCTTAGCGGATGATGTCATTCGACTTTTCCTATATGCAGTATAAATCTTCACTATGGTGCTTCTTGAAACAGCAAACACTTTCGCTATTTCGGTTACTGAAGCAGCCACCATACGAGGATAAACTATCGGCCAAAGTTCCTGTTCAAATGGCACCGACATAACGCACTCACGACTGCCACTTGCAACGTGTTAAGGACATCGCACAGGTGACTTTCATCGGCCAATACAACAGCACAACGTACAGGCTTCGCCAGCATCTGCATTTATGATCAAGCTATTTCTCGCCATGATTCGATATTGTTGTTCAGCGCCTGTAGAGAGTTTGTGGTGTTTCGCCGAAATTCACTGATGGAAATGAAAAATCTAACACCAAGAAGAATCGCCCCAATGTTAATCAACCTCTGCGGAGACACTCATCTCATAACGTGCATTAACTGATTTAACTGTAATTCCATTCTGAGCTGATGTCTATCATCAACATCAGTGTGAGGAGTGATCCGTGAGCGCTAATACTGAAAACCTTTCGTAAATTAATTTTTTTATTATTGAACCGTGACCTACAGAATTTTTGCTGACAAAGACAACTCAAACATATCCTATTCATTTATTATCCAAAATATACAACCCCAACGCAATCTGACTACTATACATTGACAACACGACTTCCAATAATTAACACAAAAGAATGGCCCTTAACTGCAAGAAATCCTAACAATAATACAAATCCAAAAATACGAAATTAAAGAAATATGAAACTACCTCTAACTCTGTTAATTGCCAAACTCATTTCAATCACGAAACTTGATAGTGGAAACCCCATTGTTTTTCATAAGTGACATCCCTTACAGAAAATCTTCGTAACATGAACTACAGCAATTATAGAAAGTAGCAACAACAGCCAGGTTAATACAGACATTCTAACTACTATAGACGCTAACTACTGGAGGGCATATGATTAGCAAAAAGAAAGATTTTGTTGAAGAGCAAACAATGTATTTACGAAATTTTTCTTTTACTCATATGACACACAGTTTCAGAATTGTCGATGATTCCACAACCCAAAAATTATACACAACATCAATCCTCATTCACTTTCTTGTGTATTTTCTTATAAACACATCATTTAATCTCACCTTACAATGAATGACGTCCCAACACAGGGTCTCCACTAGGAAAATCATGTCCATACACTTCCCTTTCCATCCGCTTACTACTAGTCCGTCCAACCACAGAATGTCTTGAAGAGGGCGCAGAGCGCTGTCACCGATATTAACACAGTCGATAGAGGTTCCAACATACAAATAGGCTACTTTAAATACATTCTCGCTTTCCATTAGACGTGGAAGCAAACAGCACCAAGTGTCACCTTAAGGAAATTTATGCCATGCCTGAAAATTGAGCTTTGGCTGTTCATGGAGTACGCTCACTGTAGGCTGATTTAAAAGTATTTGTCTTCCCATCACATCCCAAACGTGCTCCATAGTTGATTGGTTGGTTGACTCGGGGGAGGGCACCAGACAGCGAGGTCATCGGTCCCACCGGATTAGGGAAGGATGGGGAGGAAGTCTTCCGTGCCCTTTCAAAGGAATCATCCCATCATTTTCCTCGAGCGATTTAGGGAAATCACGTTAACTTAAAATGAGGCTGGCCAGATGCGAGTTTGAACCGTCGTCTTTCCGAACGCGAGTCTAGTGTGCTAGCCACTGCGCAGCTCGCTTGGTCGTGCTCCATGCTTTACGAAACAGAGCACAGTGCAGGCCTCTCCCGGATCTCTACATTCCTCATGGAGATTGTGGTGTGCGCTGAAGTCCAATGTACTGAATTATCCTGCTGAAATATACAGTTGTAATTCCTGGTCCTGACGGATTCGGAATCAAGGTTTGCCACTCTTGCCACGCATTGGTCAGTTACTAAAAACTCCAATAGCTTCCCAAACCATGATTCTGGTACACTCCTGGAAATTGAAATAAGAACACTGTGAATTCATTGTCCCAGGAAGGGGAAACTTTATTGACACATTCCTGGGGTCACATACATCACATGATCACACTGACAGAACCACAGGCACATAGACACAGGCAACAGAGCATGCACAATGTCGGCACTAGTACAGTGTATATCCACCTTTCGCAGCAATGCAGGCTGCTATTCTCCCATGGAGACGATCGTAGAGATGCTGGATGTAGTCCTGTGGAACGGCTTGCCATGCCATTTCCACCTGGCGCCTCAGTTGGACCAGCGTTCGTGCTGGACGTGCAGACCGCGTGAGACGACGCTTCATGCAGTCCCAAACATGCTCAATGGGGGACAGATCCGGAGATCTTGCTGGCCAGGGTAGTTGACTTACACCTTCTAGAGCACGTTGGGTGGCTTGGGATACATGTGGACGTGCATTGTCCTGTTGGAACAGCAAGTTACCGTGCCGGTCTAGGAATGGTAGAACGATGGGTTCGATGACGGTTTGGATGTACCGTGCACTATTCAGTGACCCCTCGACGATCACCAGAGGTGTACGGCCAGTGTAGGAGATCGCTCCCCACACCATGATGCCGGGTGTTGGCCCTGTGTGCCTCGGTCGTATGCAGTCCTGATTGTGGCGCTCACCTGCACGGCGCCAAACACGCATACGACCATCATTGGCACCAAGGCAGAAGCGACTCTCACGACACGTCTCCATTCGTCCCTCCATTCACGCCTGTCGCGACACCACCGGAGGCGAGCTGCACGATGTTGGGGCGTGAGCGGAAGACGGCCTAACGGTGTGCGGGACCGTAGCCCAGCTTCATGGAGACGGTTGCGAATGGTCCTCGCCGATACCCCAGGAGCAACAGTGTCCCTAATTTGCTGGGAAGTGGCGGTGCGGTCCCCTACGGCACTGCGTAGGATCCTACGGTCTTGGCGTGCATCCGTGCGTCGCTGCGGTCCCGTCCCAGGTCGACGGGCACGTGCACCTTCCGCCGACCACTGGCGACAACATCGATGTACTGTGGAGACCTCACGCCCCACGTGTTGAACAATTCGGCGGTACGTCCACCCGGCCTCCCGTATGCCCACTATACGCCCTCGCTCAAAGTCCGTCAACTGCACATACGGTTCACGTCCACGCTGTCGCGGCATGCTACCAGTGTTAAAGACTGCGATGGAGCTCCGTATGCCACGGCAAACTGGCTGACACTGACGGCGGCGATGCACAAATGCTGCGCAGCTAGCGCCATTCGACGGCCAACACCGCGGTTCCTGGTGTGTCCGCTGTGCCGTGCGTGTGATTATTGCTTGTACAGCCCTCTCGCAGTGTCCGGAGCAAGTATGGTGGGTCTGACACACCGGTGTCAATGTGTTCTTTTTTCCATTTCCAGGAGTGTATTTGCAGAGGTAGTGGTCTCGTGAGTTGTTGCTTTCTGTGACTTTTCACTTTATCGTCGATCTGACCGCTACAAACGGCGCCGAAACTCATACCACTCATCGTCCTAACAGACCATGACTCTACACATGCCAAATTGAAACAGACCCAAAATCCCCAAGATTGGCGATCTTCTACAGAAGCTCGAAATTCCAATGCGACATGCTTATAACAGTTTCCACAACGAAACTTTGTCTCGAATCCTGGCAGAAAATCCAAAGAGATTCTGGTCGAATGTGAAGTATGTTAGCGGCAAGAAACAATCAATGCCTTCTCTGCACGATAGCAATGGAGATACTTTTGAAACAGTGCTGCCAAAGCAGAGTTATTAAACATAACCTGCCGAAATGCCCTCACAAAAGAAAGACAAAGTAAATATTCCAGAATTCGAATCGAGAGCAGCTGCCAAGATCAGTAACGTAGAAGTAAATATCCTCTGATTAGTGAAACAACTTAAATCACTTAATAAAAGCAAGTCTTCTGGTCCAGACTGTATGCCAATTAGGTTCCTTTCGGAGTATGCTGATGCATTAGCTCCGTACTTAACAATCATATACAAATGTTCGCTCGGCGAAATATCCGTACCCAAAGACCGGAAAGTTGCACAGGTAACACCAATATTCAAGAAAGGTAGTAGAAGTAATTCACTAAATTATGGGACCATATCGTTAACGTTGATTTGCAGCAGGATTTTAGAACATATATCGTGTTCGAACATTATGAAATACCTCGAAGAAAGCGGTATATTGACACACAGTCAACATGGTTTTAGGAAACATCGTTCCTGTGAAACACAACTAGCTCTTTATTCACATGGAGTGTTGAGTGCTATTGACAAGAGGTTTCAGATCGATTCTGTATTGCTGGATTTCCGAAATGCTTTTGACACTGTAAGACACAAGCGGCTCGTAGTGGAATTGCGTGCTTACGGAATATCGTCTCACTTATGTGGCTGGATTTGTGATTTACTTTCAGAGAGGACACAGTTCGTAATAATTGACGGAAAGTCATCCCGTAATACAGAAATGATTTCCGGCGTTTGCCAAGGTAGTGTTATAAATGATTTGGGAGACACTCTGAGCAGCGGTCTTCGGTTGTTTGCATATCACGCTGTTGTTTATCGACTAATAAAGACATCAGAACGTCAAAACAAACTGAAAAATGATTTATAAAAGATATTTGAATGGCGCGAAAAGTGGCATTTGACCCTAATTAACGAAAATTGTGAGATCATCCACATGGGTGCTAAAAGGAAGTCGTTAAACTTCGGTTACACGCTAAATCATTCTAATCTAAAAGCCGTAAATTCAATACCAAGGTATTACAATTAAGAACAACTTAAATTGGAAGGTACACACATAAAATGTTGTGGGAAAGGCTAACCAAAGACGGCACTTTATTGGTAGGACACTTAGAAAATGTAACAGACCTACTAAGGAGTCTGCCTACACTACGCTTGTCCGTCATCTTTTAGAATACTACTGCGCAGTGTGGGATCCTTACCAGATAGGATGGACGGAGTTCATCGAAAAAGTTCAGAGAAGGGCAGCACTTTTTGTATTATCGCAAAATGTGGAAGAGTGTGTCACAGAAATGATACAGGATTTGGGCTGGACATCATTAAAAGAAACGTGTTTCTCGTTGCGACAGAATCTTCTCACGAATTGCCAATCACTAACTTTCTCCTCCGAAAGCGAAAATATTTTGTTGACACCGACCTTCATAGGGCGGAATGATCACCACGATAAAATAAGGTAAATCAGAGCTCGTACGGAAAGATATAGGTGTTCATTTTTTCCGCGCGCTATACGAGACTGTAATAATAGAGAATTGTGAAGGTGGTTCGATGAACCCTCTGCCATGCACTTCAATGCGATTTGCAGAGTATCCATGTAGATGTAGATGTACACCATGCATATGGTCTACTCTAGACAGTTTGTGGACACAAGGACCATATTTGAGCTGTCTATCTATTCGTCACAGCCGGTCAAGCTATTGTACGATCTTGTCGTGATGCAGTCCTAAGGTTCTTATGATATTATTATACCAAGTTCATCTCATAATTCTACGTTGTACTACAGCAAGCTGTCTGTGAAATATATCGCTGCCATATTCCCATCTGAAAACAAGTTCACACAGAGGTGATATTTTATTATACAGCAGAGTAGCGTTGGTAAAGGTGTCCATGATGTAACATCTTTCATTTTAACAGTTGCAGAAAGTGATGCGTGATGAAACATGGCGAGAATAATGTGTGCATGTCATACCAGAAACGTCTGTCTCACTCACCGGGAGTGATCTGTTAACGCCTCGTGTTCCGGAACCAGTCTTCACCTGCATTAATTACAAGAAAGTCCCGAATAAACAATAAGCCTCTTGAATTTGCAATGCCAGTTCCAGAGAGTTCCATATGTACTTCGTTTATCCATCCCACTCTTCCAGTTGAACAATATTAATTTCTGCTTCTACTATCTTAACTTGGAACGAGGTGAATTCAAAGGAAAAATTTCCTCTTGTAATACTGAGGATTTCTATTGTGGGTAGGAAAGTGTTGGCTACGTTACGTGGAAATTCATAATATCATATTCAAATAAGGAGAATGCCACTTCGCATAGAGAGCAAACGGATTGTTGCACTGCAGTGAAGCCAGTATAGAAGGGACAGAAAGGAAATGCAGCCTTGTATTCAATGCGTCCAGAGTTTCGATTTTGTTATTAGTGTCACTTAGCTACAGATTTGTATGCCCACTATTTCGATTTTGCTATTAGTGTCATTTAGCTTCGCCAGACCGAGTGACCTATCGGCTTGGCACGACGCTTTGACACGCAGCTCTTTCGCGTAAGACAGCAACCAGTTTGATGTTCAAAACAGAGAAATGTTAAGTTCCGAATACCACATTTCTCCGAAACTACTTAACACATTGTGAAAGTTGAAAGTCCTTCGATTTTGCCTACTACGATACTACGATACTGGCATCAAATAATACCACATTTCCATTAGAAAAAAGAAATGCATTAAAATCTGTACCTACGAAATGTTCTATTTTTCTAGGTGCCATTTTCGTTGGTAAGAAGTGTTCATTAACCACAATACAGTTGGAAATCATGTCATAAGTGAACACGCTGCAGATACGTTAGAAATACAGTTGCGATGAATATAATTTCTGATATTTTCTGCACATAAATGAAAAACTGCTGTATTATATTGTTATTTACACGTCATGAAATTTCCGCAAGCGTAAACACGGTATGAAAACCGAAATGATCTATTACACACCGGGGCAGGAATACAGCACTTAGATCCACTTGCTTCCACAGCTTGTGTAGAAACAATCGACATCAATCTTAGGAATCCCAAGTTATGAGATACGACAATGGCCAGATCAAGCTATTTGAGACTTCGGATTGGAGTCTGTTATCCAATGGTACAATATTTCGTCTGCGAAAGTCAGTAATGTAGGTGGCAGACAAATTGACTCATTTCTCCTGACATTCCACACTAACATGAAAATTTAGATGTTGCAGTTAAAATCATTGGCAATAACGAGGCCGTTCGATGGAATAAATGCTTCTCTGCTATCAGTCTTTGGTAGAAGTAACTATAATAGAAGTTTTATCAACAGTTACAGAACCGTACCTCTCACATTTTCCGAAGGATTACATTGTGGTTTGCTTTTAAGGGAGAACATCTCTGCGAATGCCCGGCGGACTGTCTGTCATTTGCGCCAGGTGGACTCCGCCCGGCGTCGTTCGGTGAACCATGAAACAACTAAGAACACAGTAAATCCATCGTTATGGTTTGAAAATTAATAACTTAGCATAATATACGTTCTTTGCTCTTCCTTCGTGTTGGAACAGCAGTAAACACGTGTGTCGCAGTTTATTTTTATGACATTACACCCTGAACGACAATAGAAGGTAAGTGGACAACCTGCTTCTACAGTGAGTTTAACAATTTGACCGAATGGCCTTCCTTAACGCCGTACTGCATAGTCATCCATCTACGTGCAGTTCTACGCTGCTGGCGCTACAGCAGTAGCTGCTTCTTTGTTGAACTTGGCACACGTCGGTCCACGCTGACGTTTTCTTGTGTCTGCCGCTGAATCATTCCGTACAGACCACGGTAATTTTCAGCACCTCCATCGCTGGCTAATCCTGTCAACATAATTTTGGATGGAATAATCGTCGATCGATGCGTGATACAACCACAAACTGAAATTAAACGCAAACAATTTTAAAATAGTGCGATAGATAAATTAACTCACTAGCAAGAGCAAATATTGAGATAAAAGTAGACTACTAATGGAAGTAAATGAATTTCGCTACGGTAACGACAACATGCCTTCAGCAATAATATTCATTTATTAACAAGTAACTATAGCGAGGATAGTGGCCTCCTTTTTTTTTTCTCCACCTGTGCCTCTGAAAGGCACACACTAATGGGTTTTTTCCAGGCAACTGTCGCGCAGCTGGGTGCCCACGACGCCTTACGTGCAGGTGGTCACTTAACTTTCTCACCGAAATATTTACACCAGTTTGCACTACAGTGACAGTCTTATATAAGAATTTCACAGGTCGGGAATTTGCGTTTCAAATCTGTAGAAACAAAATCCTGTAAATATAACAGTGTCCAAAAAATTTTCGTCAGCATAGTGATACATTCACGCATATACACACATTTCATAACTCTTAAAGTACGATTCTCGATTTCCAACATCCTTTTTCACAAACCAGAGTCCTTAACCACTACTCATTATTCCTTGCTTTATTACACATATACATATTCATAGACACTTCTTCAATATTTCATCATAATAAATACGTAGCATAATCAAATTCCTCATATATCATCAGCTTATTGATCATAAATATACCGCAACAGCGTAATACACATCGTCATCATAACATCATAAAACCTCAGCCAAATCTCAAAATCGTCGTAGCTTCCTCCAATAATTTCAAAACCTAAAATAAATCTCTGCCACATCAATAGTGTCATCTACCTCAAACGTACTTTAAAAATCATGATCCCATACCAAATATATCATTCAAAGCTCCCATAGTATCACAATGGTTCCGAAAAAATATAAACAGTTCACAAAGTACAGACAAAATACAATTTCGTAAGTGTGAAGTTATCCAACGGTGTAATTACGCAAACATCTGTCACTGATGTAGTAAAATAAATGTTTGTCTCTCTCAGTTAAATGATCAGATAGCTGTGTGATTTATGTGTTAGAGAAATATGGTACCGATGTGTAAAGTTGTATAAGCAGATACCATATTAGCTAGGGCTCCTTGTGCTTGCCAAACACATGGTACACAAAGTAAGCGTGTACCCCCCTGAGGATTAATGTAATTACACCCTCAGGTGTTACAGATTACGGCAATGGAATGAAATGTATCACAGAAAACCTTTGTATCATTGTAATTCAAAAATCTTTAAAAACAGATGTTTTAAGTACAAAATTAATCACTCTAATGCGTCTCCTGTAGCTCTAAGTGCGCGTCTTGCTGTAAGATAATTCTGTGGAAGTGTCGTAGTTATCGTCCTCCGAAAGCTAAGTTCTGCAGAAGTCAATGTACTTACCTCATGATAAACAAAAGTGAAATGCTTTGCGTATAGATATCTTAGTTACTACGCTTATTGCCGTGATGAAGAAAGTACTTTGCTGTAACGTATTGTTGTGCTACAAAGAAGCCTGTCTCCTTGCAGCTATACCAAAGTTACTACTAAAACATGTTTTACTTTCCAGAATAATTCAGAAAAACTGTGCAGATATAAAACAAATACACCGCAAAAGCAAAATTGTAAATTGTAACTCATTAGTAGCGTCGTGATAAAGTCGTCTAGTTGTCACATAAGCTAACCACTGTGTCATCTGGTATCTCACAGAAAGTACTTTAAATCCAGAATATATTTTCAAGTAAACTAAAATGTTGCATTAAAATCTCATAGCAGTACTGGTAAATGTTCTAAGTGTGTGAGCCTTGTAGTCGTTACGTAATCGTGCAAGAATGTACACAGACAATAACACTTTGTCGTCTGTTCACTATACCAATGCACTCTTAATTTCTGTTTAAAAATGTTCCCTAGGTTCTAGACTGGATAGCTAACTTCAAAACATTGTTGTATGTTAACAGTTTCTCAGTGTGAAAAATTGTACTAGTAGCGTGAAGTGAAAAGTTTTATTGCAAATACTAAGTTAAAAAGCAGATTATCTCTCAAGAAACGGTTTTACATGTGAAATGTGGTACAATCCTTTACTCTTCCTAGTGCTCAGAGTTAACTTGAACGCAGTTATCATGCGGTATGCGTCGGTAAAGAATACTGGAATTTTTCTCAAGGTTAGCGTCTGTGTTATTTTTCTCTGAGCCAGCCGGCGCACGCGGCTGCCGGCGGTGCGAGTCATTGTCTGTCTCTTTGTTGGCGCGCGTCGATATTGGGATTAGGAGACCTAACTTCTACAAATTCACCTTGACGAGAAGGCCCTGCCCTGTTTGAAGCTCGCCAGTTCTGATGGAATTCAGGTCTGTCGTTTTGTCGGTAGTTTACATAGTTTCTTGTTTGTCGGTCATATGGTGGAGAATTTCTCCCGGCATCGTAACTGCGTGGTGTACCGTTGCGTCTGAAGTTATTCTGTCTCCATTGATAATAATTATTTTGGTTCCCATATTGTCTGTTTCTATGGTTGTCTCTGTCATATTCATTACTACGGAAATTCGATCTTTCTCTGTAACTATTATTATTCCGCCAGTGGTTGTCATATGGGTGGTGTCTGTTTTGGTTACGGTTTGCGTTGTAAGAATAGACTTGTCGTGTCCAGTTATTGTTTCTGTCGTCACCATATTGCGACGGATGTGACCTGTAGTTGTTATGCTCCTGTTTCTGCGTTCCGCGATCGTCAGTGTCAATTTCCAGTTCTTGTAACAGTCTCTGAAAAGCTTCAATGTCTTCTTTGCAACGTCCTTCTAAAATAATATGTCGTAAATGTTCGGGCAGTTTGATTAAGCACATGCGGATGAGTTCTGAGGGGCTGTAAGGGTTTGACAGGTACTGATTCTTGTGCAACATGCCTTCAAAATATTTCACAAGGCTGGAAAATTCAGATTGTTCGAACATTTCATCATTATGATGCTATGTTTTACTCGGTCTTGTGTAGCTTGAGACCAATACGCTGAGAGGAAGGCATGATAAAATTCTCCTTCACTGTGACAATCGTGAATGACCGATCGCATTCTTACAGATGGTTCATTCTCCAAGTAGCCACACATAAATTCTAACCTGTGCTCCAATGACCAGTTGTGGATGAATGTCGTTGCCAGAATTCTTAAATGTTTTGAATTTACGTGTAGGGAATGAACAGCTTATAGTCAAAATCACCAAGTCGGCGAGTCGCATGTCGGTCATAGTTACGTCGTTTCGGTGCTTCCATCTCAAAATTCGGTGTACCTTGCCAATTTCTTTCATAATTTCCAAAGTGCCCTGTGCTATTATTTTGTGGCTGTTCCGTGTTTCTATGTCCCTCTTCCCGTATTGGAGCGCGAGTGTCCTCTGAAATACGTAATTCTTGTATTACCTGTGTCAGCTGATCTTGTACTTCCCGGATTTTTCTTTGGTGTTGCGTATTAATTTGATTCTGATTTTGTTTGAATTTCCTAATTTGTTCGCACTCTTCTGTGTCATTAAAGACTACCGGTTTTGTGTCATTCATATTATCATCTACCTTCGTAGAAAATTATTTAGCTGATGCGAAAGTTCAACTAATTTCTCTGATAATGAACTAATTTCCTCCATATGTCTTCCTGAACCAATTTTCAGAGCATCTACTGTGTCCTTTAAGTTTTCTTGAGTTTTTGCAAGTTGCATAACCGAATCGGTAGATGCAACTGAGTCAGTTTTAGCTTGCGAGGTCTCATGATCTTCATGAAAAATAGTTTGCAGTTCTTTTAAGGCTGCTTCGTGATTCTGTAATGCATTTCCATGCCGCGAAAAAATAGTTTGAAAATGCTCACAAGTCTGTGATTTTACGTCATTACAGACTTTTTGACATTTCGATTCAGTGTTATGTAAGTCAGTAGTTAAATCTTCACGTGTTTGTTCAAGTGTGGTGTCTAACTTTTGAAGCTTTTGCTGTATTTGTCTCTGATTTTGTTCCATTTTGTCTAACTTTTTAAGCTTTTGCTGTGTTTGTCTCTGATTTTGTTCCATTTGTTGCATTAATAATGTATTAGTGTCTGGAATCTATTTCTCTA
The DNA here is from genome assembly GCF_023897955.1 of Schistocerca gregaria. Classification (NCBI taxonomy): domain Eukaryota; kingdom Metazoa; phylum Arthropoda; class Insecta; order Orthoptera; family Acrididae; genus Schistocerca; species Schistocerca gregaria. The sequence goes on along the minus strand of NC_064922.1, from coordinate 347,339,146 downwards.
TGCTTTTTGGCAGTGCATTTTCACCGGCAACACTCACATTTTGACAAGCAGAAAGTGTGTCTTGACTCATTTGAGAAAACAGTGAGGACCCAAAACCTACGTCTACAGTATTTGCAATATTGTTTTCTGTCATTTCGGATTCCTGAGGCGAGCTGTTGCCGACTGATCGATCGATAATGGTTCCCTGTTCATTACTTGTTTCATTGTCTACACCATTATTTGCCGCCCGCTCCATTTCCCTATGCACAATTACCAAATTACTACTTCGAATGTCTGTTAATTCACTACACAGTGGTGCTGATAAGCTACGCTCGTCGTCACTATTATTTCTCAGTTTACTTCGGAGCCGAGTGTTACGTTTTTCACGCGCCATTATTGTCACAATATCTCACACGAGAACACAGAAAAGCACAATTTAAAGAGCAAAAATAAGAGAACACCTTAACATAGCACTGAAAATAATATCTAGTTAGTTGCAAGCGCAGCTGCGAAATACTTGGTGCATATCTACATGCATGCCACAACTGTTTTACTGTACCATAATGAAAGACTGCAACTACAAAGGAGATTCTCTCTATAGTTACGCGCTAGCAATAAACAATAGCTACACTCATTACACAAACTACAAGAAAAAATCAGAAGATTCCAGTGAGGTATCCTCGGCTAAGGGTCGACGTATGAAACGTCCCCTTAGAAAAAATATTGAATTACTGTGCTTAAACTGACATACAATATTTTTAGCGCAACGCAATCTGACTTTCAAAAATCCCTACAAAAGAATGGCCCTGACTAACATTAACCTATACGTTTCACAAATCACTTACCTCACAAAAATCTTGGTTACTCGAACTACCGCAATACAGCGAGCGCCACTATTGCCAGCTAAATAAAAGATTCAAACTACTGAAGGCACTAACTACTGATAGGCATAGTTAGCAAATGAAAGATTTTAATAGAGAACAAACAATGTATTTACCTAAATATCATCAAAAGTCATAATATATATATATATAGCAGTTCATGACATCCAGTCTTACAAATTTCAAAACTCCGCTATTTCTCTCCCCACATCCACCACTGCTGGCGGCTCACCTCCAACTGCGCAACGCTACGAGCTGTTAACATCGAGCTGCCGAACACTACAATGGCAGACAACAATGTAAACTAGCCACAGACTGCAAACAGCACAGCCAGTGATTTTCATACAGAGTGTTACGTGGCGTTACCAATAAGAAAACCTAAACAGCCTACTTACAAGTTCTAAGTTCTGGGGGACTGACGACCTCCGAAGTTAAGTCCCATAGTTCTCAGAGCCATTTTTTTGTAATTTGGCATTTGTATAGGTTTCGGTTCGTGTGTTTCGGTTTCCAATAGACGCTGTGTCCCAGGTTTTCGACATTCCACGTGTACAGCACGTCTAGAAAAGGTAACAGTTTCTCCTTTTCTAGCTCCATACCAAATTTTATGTTGACATGGAGACTGATCAGGCGTCTTAGAAAGTCACCGAGCTATTCCTCACCACGGCTGCGCACTACGGAAGTATCGTAGATTTTTCTGTACCACACCGTAGCAAGCAAAGTCCTGCTTCTGTATTTCAAAATGCTCCGTGAAGATATTGACCACCGCTGGTCTAAGTGCACTATTCGTGGCGACACCTTCCAGCTGTTCATAGAAACTGCCATCCCACGTGAGGTAGCTCTAAGACGTGCATGAAAGAGCTTGATGATGTCATGAAGAAAAATGGAACCGGTATGTTCTAGAGAATGGGAAAGTTTGATATATACGAACAAGGCTCGGAACATTTCATATAGAAGCAGAAGGCCTAGCGACGTGGCTCGTCGGTTAGCAGTCTGGACTCGCATTCAGGAGGAAGACGGTTCAAACCCGTATCCGGCGGTCCAGTTTAGGTTTTCCGTGATTTTCCAAAATCACTCGAGGCAGAGGTCGGGGTGGTTACTTTCAAAGGGCACGGCCGATTTCCTTTCCTAGAGACAATACCAGCGTGTGCTCTGTCTTTAATGACCTTCAAGTCCAGGGGAAGCAGAAGCGGAATAAACTAATACTTGGACTGAATGACTACCTGGTCAGCTTTGATGACGTTTCTTTACAAAGTATATCAGATGCATTTTCCCACATGACATAACCCGGCTCTTTCATCCATGCCTCACAGCCACTTCATGTGGAATGGCGGGTCTACGAACAGCTGGAAGGCGTCGCCATGAATATTCCACTTCGATGATTCGAAGAAACCTACATGGAATGCAACTAGCTGTACGCCAATAATTGGACACGATAGCCTGAATAATTTTCGTTCAGTTCAGAATATTTTTGAGACTCTTTTCCATATCCACATATAGCTCTTTCTAATTTTTCTTTTTTCGTTTCCATAGAGTTCACAATTCCCAGTCATACGTTCAAATTCTCTGTGCAAATGTCTCGATAAATTCCAAGCTTCTTCACGTCTTCACGGGACATTAAGAAAGACAGGCGTTGGTCTCGACATGTTGTAAACCTACAGCGTGGAACAGGGTGCGTCAACGACAGCTCTGTCGTGTAAGTACATGCAGTGTCGGGAATGTACTGCACACCCTGTACAAACGGAAATGTCTGTGTGGGAATCATTGGACGATGAGTCAGCACCAGGATATAAATGGCCCTACAGGTTGGTTCAGGTGGAGAACTCGGCCGTGGCGGACTACAAGCTGCATGAGACCGCCAAAACAACACATATCCGCTGATGTGGAAATTTTTGCTATGGAGCTACGACTCCCGCTTTTTTAGGGAAGCCAGAGACTTCATGATAACAGCTTCAATTAAGAAACAGAAAATCATCAAGCTTGAACGGACCCTGCTCTCCCGTGCTGAAACGAACGACAGTTGCATCTAGCGAGGGAATACCCAAAGCGATATAATGACCAGGGAAAAGGCCTCAGACGTTGGCGCTACTGTTACATATCACCTCGCATAGCGGGCTCGATTCCAGTCCGCCACGAACAATAGAGGGTGAACCTTTGGCACTGCCGACAAAGTGTGCTGGTGAAACGTCAGAAAATCCGTGAAACAAACATCCACTGAAGCACCTGAGACAGCAGCCAATAGCCAGTATGTCAGCCTGGACTTTGAGAAACTCTAAGGGACAAGTACTAAAAGAAATTAAAGAGAAAAGGACAGTGAATCAAATTATGCAGATAAAAGAAATAAATTAATTGGGAACCTAATTCTGTGAAGAAACAGCTAGTTCATTGGCCTATGACACTTTGCGTTTTACTGTTTCATAAACGACCTGTTCGAAATACGTACGTGTCTCTGGTCCTACGATATTGCTTCTGCAAACTTGAAGATAATGGCCAGGCCAAAGAGACTAACCTTGTAAATTCCATTTATGTTTCCACCTACATTCTGTACACTACCTGATGATGACTATATCACCAGAGGCGGAACCGCCAGCATAAACAAAGCGTAGAGAAGCGGCAACAGCGCGATCAGGAGAGCGTAATAATCTCGAACGTGGGCTGTTTATTACATCTCGACCCTCCTAGACCTGTCCAAGTCGACAGTTGGTGATGTGATTGTGAAGTGGAAACGCCAAAGAACAACCAGTGCTAAACGAAGATAAGGAAGAAAATCATGTATTTTCGGACAGAGGCCGTCAAACATTATGGAGAGTAGTTGGAAAATTTCGCATAAAATGAGCGGAAGAAATCGCTCGTGAGTTATAAAGTTTTACGCACAGTCTCGCTAGCATTATAACTGTGCTTAGCGAGTTACCCTATAAAGATTTGGATACAATGGCCGAGCAGGCACTCATAAGCCTTGCTTAACGCTGTGTAAAGGTCGATGCCGTTTGGCCGTGGATAAGTGGAAATAAGTTATTTGGATTGATGATGGACACTATAGCATGTGGCAGTTAGATGGAAGCTTTCGACTTTGGCGAATGCTTGAAGAGCGTTAACGGCCATCATGTGTAGAGTCCGGAGGGGATGTTCTTCGTAGTTATGGTGTGGTCCCCTTATTGCTAATTGAAGAATGATATTGACACATATTACAGCGTTGTCTACTGCTTGTAGTAGAGGAACTGTTTCGAGACGATAGTAGTTCGTGTCAGCATGACAATGAAAAGAATATAATGGTTCAAATGGCTTTGAGCACTATGGGACTTAACTTCTGAGGTCATCAGTCCCCTAGAACTTAGAACTACTTAAACCTAACTAAGGACATCACACACATCCATGCCCGAGGCAGGATTAGAACCAGCGACCGTAGTGGCTCTGAGCACTATGGGACTTAACATCTATGGTCATCAGTCCCCTACAACTTAGAACTACTTAAACCTAACTAACCTATGGACATCACACACATCCATGCCCGAAGCAGGATTCGAACCTGCGACCGTAGCAGTCGCGCGATTCCGGACTTGGCGCCTAGAACCGCTAGACCACCGCGGACGGCGATCGTAGTGGTCGCGTGGTTCCAGACTTTAGCACCTAGAACCGCTCGGCCACCCCGACCGGCATGACAATGAACCCTAACGATTATACAGCAGTGGTGAGGCAATGGTTTACGCACCATGACATTCCTCAAGTGGACTGGTCTGCCCAGAGTACCGACATAAACCAAGTGTAGCATTCTTGGGTAAGTCAGAACGTCGATTCTGATCCAGACTCCAGCCTTTTTCCGTGTTATTAAAACAACACAACAAATGTAATGGTTGGGAATAGTGGGAGCGAAGAATTCAAGATGAATAACGGATTATGGCAACGATGTGGGCTGTCACCGACCCCTCTTTAAGCTGTATCTAGGAGCAGTCCTGCTAACGTGGCACAGAAAATGTCAGATTATGGATGGACATCATAGGAAATTAAGGTATTTAACGTGTATTTCGAAGATTACCAGATTCTAGTAGCAGAAGATGATGACTTTGTGAGCTATATGATAAGGACTCCTAAAAGGCTGGCCTGAAGCTCAACATGAAGTGGGAGTACCTGGCTGTTGGAATGGAAAAAATAGATAATTCAGAGGTTGGTGGAAGTTTGAAAAAGGCAAAATATCTTGGGATATTATTTAATAAACCGGGCACAAGTAACGATGATATCATTAGTAGGATAAATAAAGAACGAGCTATAACAATCTTTTCTGTGCAACAGAATGATAAGATGAACAAAGAAGAAGAGAATGTATCAGACTTTAGTTCAGAATGTAGTTTTGTACGGAACAGCAAAAAAAAAAGGGGGGGGGGGCTTGCCGATGAGATAAATTATTTAAGACGAAGCTCATGCTGTACAAGGGCGGATAGGAAAGAAATGAATAAGGCGGCGATGGATGGAAATGGATACCATATACCAGAGGAAATAACGGAGTAGTGCAATATGCAACAGACAAAATGACGTGGAGGAGGCAGTGTTAGCAAGGAGTATGAATAATGTAGAAAGTCAAGACAGACCGTAGATAATCCACAGAAAGAAAAAAGTAGATCGTAGCTCCCAGCATCACTACCTTCTCTCGTTTCGGATCATGAGAAAGAATGGGCAGCCATTGCTCCTCAGGCATTCAGACTCCCCATTGAAAATGTCCCAAGCAGAGTTCGTCTTGAGGCGAAGTATTGGCACACCTTGGGCAGTAGTTGCTACGTGCCACTGGGTGTTCTACGCTCAAGATGAAAACTCGTAATGCAAGTTAGCAGAGTTGCTGAAATAAAACGCTCAGTGCTCTTTTGTACGTTTTGTGGGCGATCAAATGGACACAAGAAATACATTACTTGCAAAATTCACATCTTACTTTATATTACTATAATTCTGTTTCTTTCTAGTACTCGTAATTTATTTTTGCATATTACATTTATATTTTTATTGCTAACAAAACGGACATGAATTACAGAATCATTTTATTATTATACAGGGTGAACCATAAGTTACTTTAAAAAAACACATTTTGCGCAGTGTTGCTTAACAAACGAAAGGTACACATTTATTACCAACACAGAAATACATGTAGATTTCACTCAGGCTAAAGAAGAAACCATAGTCGATTCTCTAAACAAATGCTACAGTTTTTCCAACTGTAATGACCGAATCATGAAAGTTTGTCAAAATAGAAAAATCATTCTAGAATGAATATTAGCTATTAGCCTTGAAACAGGTAGAGCCACACAGTGTAAACCGGTTTCATCAGTCCATAAGGAGGTCGCACGCGTTGGGAAACCGCTGATTTCACTCTCGTTGATTGCGAATTCGAAGTAATACCGACGCAGTGGCGCATCATCTATAAACAAACAGCCCCAACGCCGTATGTACAAGTCTACAAATGGCAAGCAAGACAGACTTTGGACTTCTGGAGAATGACAGCAATCTCGGATGAACGTGCCTACAGCAAATACTATGTAACTGAGCTCAGTTAACTTTGTGCATTGAGAAGAACTTAAAAAAAGCTTGCCTACACGTACCTCTGTACTAGGGCTGTTGAGACCCATTGCACATTTGTCTACATGTACGCTTGTCTCAGTCTCACATTCTGATGAGTATTTGAACCAAAGGGTTCGATAAAGGGCAAAATAATGTGGCATTTGCATGGGTCGTGGTCTGTGGTAACATATATTACTGTGTGTACACGAATCTTCACAAAGTTTAGCCCAGAGAGGCCATTTGTTCTGGTAAGTGAATGGAGAATCAAGTAAGCCTCTTCCTTGTTTTTAGAAACGAATGTCTTCCTCTTCTGCATGTTGATTGCTAACACGCGAAGAAGCAATAAAAATCAGGACAGTAAGCCAACTCAGAGCCTCATTTCCCTAACTTCGCCATACCTGCCTCCTTAACCTAACATCCGAGATCTCGAACGACGGAGACTTGAAAAATCTCAGCTTGACCCCCTCACCGTTTCACTCCTGTACACGTTTGCTCGTGTACCAAGAAACGAATGACCTGAAAATCCCGAGTCGCTTCTGATCCGAGAGTGAGCATCTGAAGTAAATACGTCGCGATCCAACTCGGGATATGACACAACACTGATTTAAAAAATTTATAGCAAACTTTCTGAGACTGTAGGTTTCCAGATTATTCTCAATGGATTTGTTCCTTTAAATGATCAACATCAAAAAATCTAAGGAATAAACCTGATTATTTAGAATACCCCAGAATGGACAGTCTATGGGTGACATCTGGACAGCGTGGAAGCCATTCCGTTGTACCTCATCAGCAAAGTTTTCATATAGAGAGTCTCGCACTATAGCTTCATGATGCGAGGGTGCTCTATCAGCTTTCTCCTAATCACCTGCAGTTTTTAAAAGCGTGGAAGTGGACTATTTTCAATTTCTAATAACACTTATTGAAGGATATCCAGGTAATTTACTGAACTGATAGTACTCTTAAAAAAATAAGGCCCGATCATCCCACCACTGAAAATCCCACCCTTCACGCTCACGTCGAGAGTTTAACTCTGTCGCCCTTGCCCCTCGGGGATTCGTGCATTCCCAGCAGACACAGTTGTGTCTGTTTACTCTGTCATTATTGTTAAAAGTCGCTTCATCCGTCCAAAGAACGCTTTCGTAAGACTTTGGATCGGCTTCTTGTAAGATTGCGTACAACTCGAGAAACTGCTAACTTTCAGCATTCTGGAGTAACTTGGGTCAGTAACTTCAGTTAATCAATAGCAGTTAATCAAAAAAGTTGCAAATATTTTAGTTTTCATTGGATGACTAATTTCTGGCTTATAACCATTTTCATACCTACCTAACAAAGTCGAAAAAAAGGCATTTCCGAAGGTGGCAAAAATGTGTAATGTACACTACACTACAGTGCATGCATACACGCAGCATCTGTATGACTGTAATGTACGTTACACATTTTTCGACCCTTCGGAAATGCACTTTCGACTTCGTTATATTGATTTGATAATGGATCTCAGCCTCAAACTAGTCATTTAATGAAAAATAAAAATATTTGCAACTTGGACTGTTTTTTCGTTGTATCGAAAAATTCCGTTCGCCTGACCAGGTCATCTTCATTTAGTCCTTGAATTGAAGCAGGCCTGATAGGTCTTAGTTTCACCTTTTTGTGAATTCTTTGTAAGCTTGTTCTTGCTCTACCATACACCTTGAACGCTTTCCTTTGGGTTTTAGTCGGTGATCGCACAAAACGTTCCGCGTCAACATTAAGAGTGTCGTCTGTAGTATCAGATTTTGGCATACCTGAACTTGGAAGCTATGCTAACGATGCAGTTCCTTCAAATCTTAATTGAATATACGAATATCTTGTCGAGATGGATGCTGGATGTTTGGAAAAGTTTCACAAACAAATCACAAATTATGGTAATGTTTCCACCATGTTTGCAAAACAAATACCAGCTGTTCTGTAGTTAACTTCCCATTCATCGTTTCTACGATACTACTGCGGTAGTCTAAGCAGTCTAAGAACTGCTAAAGACAACTCGCTTATGGGCCACCCAGTATTAGCAGTACAAATCATTGATTTAATTTCTTACTGATTACTTCTTTCGGCGATAGTCATATTCATGACTCTTTCTCCTGCCTTGTGATACGAATGTATCTCTCCACAACACTTTTTCCTCCGAAATCTATATATCAGTAACAGACAAGAGTTAATATGACCAGTAGAGTGTTAATAAATTAACAAAACATTTTAATGGTCCTTTTTGGTCTGTATCTGTGTGACTTATAACATTCAGCTGTCTTTCGGACGAATAGAATAATTACAAGCTGTATTGACCCTTCGTGCTATTGCAGATTATTTAAAGCCCAGCAGTAGCTATTGTACTTCATGACAGAGTATAGTGACCAGTTGCGGTAGATCTCTAGCCTGGTGATCAGAAGGCAGCTGGAGAGAGGCCGTAACAAACGGTGCCGAGACGTGCTCTACTCGCCCTTCCCGAGGATGATGGACCCTGGGTCCCGGTAAACACCGACATCAATCGCGGCCCAGCACCATTCACTGTTTCTCTCCCTCTCTCTCTCTTTCTTTCTCTCTCACTCTCTCCCTTTCTCTCTCTCTTTCTCTTTACATGCTCCCTTGTCTATATAGATAAGACTGATCTACACCGGGAAAGGTAGTATTTTCAAAATTATAGAGATTTCGTAGTCTATCTTTACAAAACAGTTAATTAAATTCCTTTAGATGGGCGAATACCGGTTGATATTTGTTTGTATCTGGAGAGAAATAATGAAGGGGCATTTGCTTTAGAATACAACGTACATTCCACAAACAGAATAATACGCTCCTCGTTGAAACTTTCTTGTTTCAAAAATTTTCGTAATGCTATTTTTTAACTGTTCTTTTTATGTTTTCTTACATTTGTGCGTGGTTGTTACATTACCGATATGAGTTTCGGAGATATGGCTCGATTTTAAGGAAAGTATCAACAGAAGTGATAAACGTCTCCTCCTCTAGAATGCACGTTTGAGGAAATCGGCACTGTACAGCAGATATAAGCACCAATATTTCCATTATTTATACAGCTGAAAAAGGTAGCTACATGAGCATTTGAGGAGCACTTTGAAGGAAATATAAATCTACGCAAAAAATCCAAATTACATCCTAAATGAACAAACAGATCTCAAAAATAAAAAGCGTGTCCAGAACACCTACAAAACTCATATCGATGAAAGATAATTCATAAAAACAGACAATCCTACATTTTGCAGTATTAATCGTGTTCCTCAAACGCAATAATTTACAAAGCTTGAAAATAAGCTATTCTCGAAACCGTTAGCAGTAATTAAAAAGTAGATGAAAAGAATCTCTGGTGGACTATCATTACAAAGCATTCCTTCATTTATGTGTTTCGGATGACGATCTTCTTCAGTAGCTGTTATTTTAATCGTGCTTCAATTTAGGAGAGCATCCCAAAGACGCATTTTATTCATGAATAATCGTCAGTGGTGTTTCTACCAATGCATCAGCCATGAAACGTTTCTACAGTTTGATACTTGACACTTATCTATTAATTACTCCTTTATACATATTTTAACGTTTTTTGACATCTTTGGTGCCAGGCGTTGCACTCGAAAACGGATCGTAGGACAATGAAACATTTGTAAGGACCTGCGGAAGAGAAATAAAAAATAAACCATTGAAAGAAACACATTTTAATTTCAGTATGAGAGGGTTCAAATCTGGGATCTTGGTGGTTACGCAGTCTGGACCGATCAAATCGTGATACGGTTTCCTCCGGGAGAGGCCGACGGCCAATTGCACCACCAAATGTGAAGAAGTTACTGTGTGCATGGCTCAAAATGATTACGCAATGAGCGATCTTGAAACAGTGCACGACCTGTGCCACGACAGCTCAAAATTTCAACATCGCCAGTTCAAGAGTTGTGGACTGGTATCAGTCCAAGCCTCACATTACTCGCCAACTTTTGCCAAATGACGCAGACATTCTATTGAACTTTCCTCTTATATTTACTGTAAGCGTTGAAGTTGACAACCTGTGCCCTTCGAACATTTTCTGGAGTAATGAAGCACACTTCACACTCACAGGGACAGTGAACACTCACAGTTGTCGCATTTGGGGTTCGTCACCACAGAAGAACGTTCATGAAGTTCCTCTGCATAGGCACGGTTGATGAGTGGTCCATTTTGCTTTGAGGAACTCGGAACCCGAGGACAAAGGATATGCAGCGTGGACGGAACACGTTACTGTGATCTGATTCGCCAGTACGGGATTCCTGCTCTCCGGGAGAGAGATGCTTTAGACTCAGCTTTTACGACTCACAGTGGGGCTCCATCTCACATCCCTCGTGAGGTCACTCCGTTACTCCGTAACACATTTTGAAGAAACCGAATCACTGGCCAATCGTTCGAAACTGCATACCCATCAAGATCACCAGATTTCAACGCTCTCAAGTGGAAATTAAGATGTTCCTTTCTATGGCTTATTCGTCATTTCCCTTCTGCGTGTCTTTATATATAGTTGTACTGAGTTCCATTGTCCGACAGTCACTCATTTTTCATGGGAGCCCTCACAAGTAGCGAAAGTTTAATTATAGCCAAACTGTGTATATGAAGACACCATGTACGAACTTCTACAAAAGTGAAATAAAAAGAATGATGTTGCTGTTGTAGTCTTCAGTCCTTAGACTGGTTTGATGCAGCTCTCCATGCTACTCTATCCTGTGCAAGCTTCTTCATCTGCCAGTACCTACTGCAGCCTACATCCTTCTGCATCTGCTTAGTGTGTTCATCTCTTGGTCTCCCTCTACAATTTTTACCCTCCACGCTGCTCTCCAATACTAAATTGGTGATCCCTTGATGCCTTAGGATATGCCCTACCAACCGTTCCCTTCTTCTAGTCAAGTTAAGAAAAGAATGATAATGCAGCGAAAGAACAAGCTAGTACCTCGAAGACAAAAAATTTTGAACAGTTAAATCGCAAATAGTCATTTTTCGTTAGCAAAGCCTGGTACTAACGAAAGAAAAACATGTCGCTTACAGTAAATATGGAAAAGGAAATAATTAATCAATATCAAACTGTAGAAACACTCCATGCCTGATGTATTGGCAGGCAGACCATTGACGATAATTTCTGAATAAAATGCGTCTACTGTCACACACTCTTAAATTCACAGTTCATGTGAAATACGTGCTTTTGGCTCAGTACTGATCGGCACCAATTAGTGATGTTTGGCAATAACGTGATCTATTATTCCACTATATGCTTGTATCATAATTATGATCCCATTTTCTGAGCCATTGTCACAAAACTGTTCTAATTTTGCAGAAGAATACATTTAGTATTTCCACAAAGTGTGTGCTCCTCCGTGTCGGACTGTTTTGTTTAATTTTCATCAATAGTCGTTAGTGATATCAGTGGTCGTTTTAGCTATTGTACTGAATGTTATTCTGGTTTAGCTGCTTGTGTATACGCATTTTAGAAGATTACTTTCCAGTGTTGTCGTCGTCCGTGGGTCGTTCTAGTACATTACACACATTCATTTTGCTGCATTTTACACGTATTAGTTTTAGTGCATTGTGAGTGCGTATTTTCATTGTTTGAATTTCCATCGGCATGTATTTGCCGTTAGGTTTCGTGTTCTGCGGAAATAAAGCAAACTGCATGCGGAAGGAAAACACAGCTCTTTCAACTTGATGACCGGCAATAATTTGCAGTGAAATTACGCACATATTAGATACGTGAAGGAATGTATCACAATATATCCACTAAAATCGTAATGATTTACTTTTGTTATGTAATTTTACAATGACCTGCTACTGTAATAAATATTTTTAAACTCCTAGCAATGAGTTAACTGTTAAGTTTTGTGCTTCGTTTAGAAAGTAGTTTCCTTTTATTATACTGCACTTATTTTTCATTTTCGGATGCGAGTAACTGAATAACTAGTAAGAACAGTTCTTTCAGCACCTATATGAGGAATTTTCGTCTAATTATAAACGAACTGTTAACTGTAGAAATGGAACAAATCCACTTTCACAAATTTTACAGTAGAGACACGAAATTCCTTTGTACGAACCCACTAAAACAAAATTATTCTATATGTGGTTGCACAGTGCTTTAGACTATGTAATTTTTGTTCACTTTTGGGTTACCGGTAGCTCGAAAAACCTCTTTTTTTAGACAGTATATATTCTTTTCTTTGGCAGTACAATGTGGAACATGACTGAGAAGCCTTATATTTGAGGAAACAAATTTACTTTACACATTTTCCTCAAACTGCATACACTTTCAACATTAATACATCAAAACAAGTTCATGGACTGAAGCATTCTCATCAGTTTCATCCCACTTTGCTGTCGGATATGTGAAAATTTGAATCCAGATTTGGAGATTTCCTGAACGTACAGTTTTTCAATATCAGCCATTTTAAGACGATTTTGTGTAATATGGTGTTTTAGTCAGTTTCCTTGAGAAGCCCGAGATTGGTCTGAGTATGCCTTAAATAAAACCTATTAACTCCCAAGCCATTAATGTTTATCTTACACTGAACTACCTGTGTTGTATCTTTGTTGTAACTAGATTCATGATAATCTGACAAATCAAAAGATTTTTTTTCCTTTTTTTTGAACACTTTTTTCTTAAGAAACGTTACTAAGGCATGTCTTTCGTAAAATTTTGGGCGCTCTGTGTTTTAATATGCAAAATCTTCTGTTTTCATGACAACAACATTAAATTTGTGTTGTTTTTTTGCGAAGAAACAAATTCGGGGTGTCTCATGTCACAAACAGTGCAATATCGTTCCTCCTTTCTCAGTTTTCCCTAATGATGTCACTACATGTTACCTTTATACAGTAAACGATAAATTCTACATTACCTGTCGCTAGAAATCGACTGTGGACAGGTTACGAATCTGCAGTAAACGACGCACCTACGCAGTTAGACATCTTTGATGCAACAAAACGAATTTTGCAAATTTTGGACAAGTTTGCCCTCTGCAGTTAGTGACTCGTGGGTATGTTCCCCATGCACTCAAGGTGGCTTTGTACTTTACACTATGTCTTGATTTATGTGTAGATCCGAGAAGATACCAGTAAGGTTAGTTAAGTAATGGGCATCATGGAAACGAGTTCAACACCTATATGCGAGTTTTGGGGGTCAAGCGGTAAAGTATTCTGTTACCCCTCTCCTATGTTTTCCGGTAGGTCTGATTTTCTGTTGGGCGAACAGCTAAATGTGGAATACCGCCCAATTTCCGATGAAATGAACAAACGATTTTATATTGGCAGTTGGTGTTCCAACATAGTCCTTTCGTATACAAGCTGATTATAACAACACCGAGATTTGCCTTACTTGTTATGTTCTGGCAGCTGTTTTTCCACTAACATGCATCAAGCAATCACGACAAAGTTAATTGTGATAGTGTGAAGTGTAGCTGCTTGGAATAATAATCATAATTACACATTTTTGGCTGCAGGGAGCAGAAGTGTGCTTAGCTCTGACTCTGTAAAACACAAAACCGCCATCACTGCCCGTAAGTTACACGTCGGCCGATTCTGTATATCTCATGTCGTTATCGCATTAGCTAAACTTAGATGCTCCGTTTATTACTTACGGTTTCATATTGGATGTTCCAGCGTAGTTACAGTACTCCATAACTTATTTAATAAATATAGTGACTGTAGTGTCTTTTAAAGTCTTCCTTTGATATTTATGGAATGCTAGAGAAAGGATCAGCCGGCCTCAACTGTTCACATTCAGGCTACAATTTAGCCCAGTCCATTATCTGTCAGTATGACGTATGGATAAGAAATGCTTTTGTAAACAATAACGCTCCTATTTTAGGATGCTGATAAACATTATATCAGATCCAGTACACATTTGCAAAATATTAAATACAAAGTATAATTTTCAAGGTAATGCAAATCAACCGTTTTATCACGATGTTTTCTTTTATTTTCATTTTCGTGACTTAGTGTATTCAAAATTATAAAATTAGTGCATATATTTTTCAACACTTTGTACTTAGTTACTCGAAGTATGTTTAGCCTATCGGTGTATAACATGATAGTTCGTTTATATTTATCTAAGATAAGTTGATAAATAAAGCAACGAATTAGCTTCTTCTGGTCTGAATAATAATACTGTTATTGACTTCATCTCGCCTTTAACAAACTGCAGTAAGAAGAAAATAAATCATAGACTTCATAAACACTGAAAGGAACAGGTAAGACTCCATCGAAGAATAATATGACCCCTTTTTTATTTTATCTCTGCAGTGACTTGTTATTTTAAAATACTTTTCAACACCCCAGTGACGAATTAATGCTATTTTGTGTGTGTGTGTGTGTGTTTGTGTGTGTTGTGTGTGTGTGTGTGTGTGTGTGTGTGTGTGTGTGTGTGTGTGTGTGTGTGTGTGTGTTAGTGTGCGTGAAGTAATTAGCTCCTGACTCTTTATTCAATAGTGCTGAAACATTATAAGCAAACAGGTTTCTAATGATGAAATAAAGTCATTTGGTGCTACATATTCCTAAAACTTATTAAAAATAAATTAAGTACTTAAAATGTTAACACTGCTGAAACCAAGGAAAACTACAGCCGTAATTTTTCCCGAGGGCATGGAGCTTTACTGTATGGTTAAATGATGATGGCGTCCTCTTGGGTAAAATATTCCGGAGGTAAAATAGTCCCCCATTCGGATCTCCAGGGCGGGGACTACTCAGGAGGACGTCGTTATCAGGAGAAAGAAAACTGGCGTTCTACGGATCGGAGCGTGGAATGTCAGATCCCTTAATCGAGCAGGTAGGTTAGAAAATTTAAAAAGGAAAATGGATAGGTTAAAGTTGGATATAGTGGGAATTAGTAAAGTTCGGTGGCAGGAGGAACAAGACTTTTGGTCAGGTGAATACAGGGTTATAAATGCAAAGTCAAATAGGGGTAATGCAGGAGTAGGTTTAATAATGAATAAAAAAAACAGGAGTGAGAGTGAGCTACTACCAACAGCATAGTGAACTCATTATTGTCGCCACGATAGACACGAAGCCCATGACTACTACAGTAGTACAAGTTCATATGCCAACTAACTCTGCATATGATGAAGAAATTGATGAAATATATGATTAGATAGAAGAAATTATTCAGGTAGTGAAGGGAGACGAAAATTTAATAGTCATGGGTGACTGTAATTTGAAAGTAGGAAAAGGGAGAGAAGGAAACATAGTAGATGAATATGGATAGGGGGAGAGAAATGGAAGAGTAGCCGTCTGGTGGAATTTTGCACAGAGCATAACTTAATCATAGCTAACACTTGGTTCAAGAATCATAAAAGAAGATTATATACATGAAAGAATACTGGAGATACTAGAAGGTATCAGATAGTTTATATAATGGTAAGACAGAGATTTAGGAACCAGGTTTTAAATTGTAAGACATTTCCAGGGGCAGATATGGACTCTGACCACAATCTATTGGTTATGAACTGTAGATTAAAACTGAAGAAACTGCAAAAAGGTGAGAATTTAAGGAGATGGGAACTTGATAAACTGAAAGAACCAGAGGTTGTACAGAGTTTTAGGGAGAGAATAAGGGAACAATTGACAGGAATGGGGGAAAGAAATACAGTAGAAGAAGAATGGGTAGCTCTGAGGGATGAAGTAGTGAAGGCAGCAGAGGATCAAGTAGGTAAAAAGACGAGGGCTGGTAGAAATCCTTGGGTAACAGAAGAAATATTGAATTTAATTGATGAAAGGAGAAAATATAAAAACGCAGTAAATGAAGCAGGCAAAAGGGAATACAAACGTCTCAAAAATGAGATCGACAGGAAGTACAAAATGGCTAAGCAGGGATGGCTAGAGGACAAATGTAAGGATGTAGAGGCTTATCCCACTAGGGGTAAGATAGATACTGCCAACAGGAAAGTTAAAGAGACCTTCGGAGAAAAGAGAAACACTTGTATGAATATCAAGAGCTCAGATGGAAACCCAGTTCTAAGCAAAGAAGGGAAAGCAGAAAGGTGGAAGGGGTATATAGAGGGTCTATACAAGGGCGATGTACTTGAGGACAATATTATGGAAATGGAAGAGGATGGAGATGGAGATGAAACGGGAGATATGATACTGCGCGAAGAGTTTGACAGAGCACTGAAAGACCTGAGTCGAAACAAGGCCCCGGGAATGGACAATATTCCATTGAAACTACTAACGGCCTTGAGAGCCAGTCCTGACAAAACTGTACCATATGGTGAGCAAGATGTATGAGACAGGCGAAATACCCTCAGACTTCAAGAAGAATATAATAATTCCAATCCCAAAGAAAGCTGTATTGACAGATGTGAAAATTAATGAACAATCAGTTTAATAAGTCACAGCTGCAAAATAGTTTACAGACGAATGGAAAAACTGGTAGAAGCCGACCTCGGCGAAGATCAGTTTGGATTCCGTAGAAATGTTGGAACACGTGAGGCAATACTGACCCTACGGCTTATCTTAGAAAATAGATTAAGGAAAGGCAAACCTAGATCTCTAGCATTTGTAGACTTAGAGAAAGCTTTTGACAATGTTGACTGGAATACTCACTTTCCAATTCAAAAGGTGGAGGGGTAAAATACAGGGAAAGAAAGGCTATTTACAATTTTTACAGAAACCAGATGGCAGTTATAAGAGTCGAGGGGCATGAAAGGGAAGCAGTGATTGGGAAGGGAGTGAGACGGGGTTGTATACTCTCCCCGATGTTATTCTATCTGTATATTGAGCAAGCAGTAAGGGAAACAAAAGAAAAATTCGGAGTAGGTATTATAGTCCATGGAGAAGAAATAAAAACCTTGAGGTGCCGATGACACTGTAATTCTCTCAGAGAGGGCAAAGGACCTGGAAGAGCAGCTGAATGGAATGGACAGTGTCTTGAAAGGATGATATAATATGAACATCAACAAAAGCAAAACGAGGATAATGGAATGTAGTCAAATTAAATCGGGTGATGCTGAGGGAATTAGATTAGGAAATGAGACGCTTAAAGTAGTAAAGGAGTTTTGCTATTTGGGGAGCAAAATAACTGATGATGGACGAATTAGAGAGTATATAAAATGCAGACTGGCATTGGCAAGGAAAGCGTTTCTGAAGAAGAGAAATTTGTTAACATCGAGTAGAGATTTAAGTGTCAGGAAGTCGTTTCTGAAGGTATTTGTGCGGAGTGTAACTATGTATGGAAGTGGAACATGGATGATAAATAGTTTGGACAAGAAGAGAATAGAAGCTTTCGAAATGTGGTGCAACAGAAGAATGTTGGAGATTAGATGGGTAGATCACGTAATTAATGAGGAGGTATTGAATAGAATAGGGGAGAAGAGGAGTTTGTGGAACAACTTGACAAGAAGAAAGGACCGGTTGGTAGGACGTGTTCTGAAGCATCAAGGGATCACCAATTTAGTATTGAAGGGCAGCGTGGAGGGTAGAAATCGTAGAGGGAGACCAAGAGATGAATACACTAAGCAGATTCAGAAGGATGTAGGTTGCAATAAGTACTGGGAGATGAAGAAACTTGCACAGGATAGAGTAGCATGGAGAGCTGCATCAGACCAGTCTCAGGACTGAAGACAATAACAACAACAACAACTACAACAACATGTTAACACTAACTGTTTCGGTGCTTGAACATTAACAATGGGACAATTTTGGAGCATTACGTGCCAAGGAGTAATATTAGTGATCTTTAGTTTCATTGGCGTTACTTTTCTGGATCACCGCTACAATTTACTTTCCTGGTATGGTCATGTCCCACAAGATGATATCAGTTGTTTTCAGTAGACTAATAATTATTCCAAATTAACAATATTTGCACAGCAATATGGAGTTCTTTGAAACTGTTAAAACTTACTATCCATTGTCCAAAGAAAAAGATTGTTTAAGCGTACCCAATTTAATCAGTCATTGATGATGTACATTTTTCAGCGTTACAGAATTTAATCATATGCCGTTGTGAAATTATTCAAATCAATTCAACCAGACTACAAAGACCACCGACATTATTCGCAACCAGCTTTATAAATTTGAGCTCATCATCGGTTTGTAATCGTGATTCATAGCTCAAGCAGAAATATCAAGTTTTGTGTGTCATGTGCCTTTTGTTACAAAACATGCAACCTACTCACGTGTGCAATATAATTTCGTTGTTATTCAACGTTGATTTCAGTCTTTCTAACTATAGCACCTTTCTTTTATCCTCGATATCATTCTTGTAATTGCGGACAACTCACTTCCACTCCTGTTATAGTCTTACGAGTGGGATGCTGTTTCACAACATCCGCTTCGTCTCTCCTTTGCACTGTATTACCTGATAATATTAACGTCAAACTACAAAGACTTACTTTCTCGGTGGTGCTGTCTCAGATCATTGACGTGCTCTTGAAAAGTGAAACATTTTTCAGATATTTCTTTAATACGGAAGTGCTATTACTATTCATATTTAGATAAAAAAGCAGCATACTTAAACAACGACATTTGCATTGGAACAGTCAGTGCGTATTCAGTTAGGCACAAACACTTGTAGACGTGGACATAGTACTGCGAATAGCAGTTTCGGTCTCGTAAAGTATGAGTGCTGCGTTCGTGATCAGGAACATATAGAATAGATTTGTTCTCGTATTTAGTAGCCTTTGAGAATCCGTTCGTTTGTTACTATTTACTGTTACTCCATTCTGTACGCGAGCTACTCTACATTAATTTTTATTTATATTCGTAATAATTCTTTAACGGAATGCAATTTGAAAATATATTCGTCGTTTCACTACATCATGTCTGTCAGCCAGCCAAAAGATTACTATTAATTAATTTATTTTTTTCTGTGTCTGTTAAATGTATTACCTTGTTGTCTAAAAGGGATTGTATTGTACGCATTGTGTTTGACAAGGTTACACAATGTATATGGATTCACTACCTCATACGGTGTATATCTAACAATACTTCAAAAACATAAAATATTGAAGAATAGCTGAAACAAAGAAATCTAAATACAACACTAGGTAGCAGAACTGAACCATCTTCTAACATAAATTGATAAAAGAAACCAAGCAACAGTAGCCCGCCACCAGCTCACGGGTTATGTGTGAGTCCTGAAAAGGCTATCAGCTCCGTTCACACGTCAGTGTGCCACGCAAAATCGTTTGGATGAACAGACACAGGTGACTGCTAATTGAAATAACCCAGAGTTGCTTCCCGTCACTTAGAGGAGACCAATGTGGCACTGCTAAACGGTCGTGATAACTAGTAGCACTATGAGTTGCTGCATAACAATTTCAACTGGATATTACTTGAAATACGGTAGTCACATTTTAGGACATTTATTCCCCCAAAGGATAAACTGCGCGTTTATCGATTAGACAGTAAGTTTGACAACCAACATTATAAAGGTATGTATTCAACTGAAATTTTCATAAGCAAAACGATGACATAAATATAGTATTCTTATGTGGGAATACTCATAGTTAAATGCACGAAGAATTTGAAAAATTAATATATTTCAGTATATCAGTGTTTTTTAGTGAATGCAAATCGTCAACCTGCTTGTTGGACTTGTTCCATGTCCAGTTTTTCCTTCTTTGTATGTCGTAGTACAATATGGGATGTTTTCAGTAATTTGTAGACATCTCTGTTTCAAAAATGCTAAGTAGACTCTGTTACTCAGTTAAAAATTCTAGTGGAGGTGCTACTTCCAAGATATAATGCCTGTTCTAATTCTGATTTCTAAGCGGACTGTAATCATTTTGAGCAGAAATCGTACCTCTTATTGAAAGTTCAAATTCTCCATACTAGCAATGTCCTCAAGTGTTGTGCATGTCGCACGTTGATTGAAATTTTTGTGAAAATGCAAATTTCGTAATTAAGAAAATTTTATTTTTCTTCTTTAGAATTAACCGTTTGCTGGATGCGCTGTGTTGTTCTTTGTTTTAGACGCCAATAAACTGAAAGGTGATCTGTTTTTTCATCATCTGATAGTGTCTTCGATATCTTTTTGTCTCCAGGTGCTAGGAATGTGTGCATGTGGTTTCGTTTGCTGACTCGTATATGTAATTTGCATTTTTTTATGTACGTGTGTACCGGATTTTAAGTTTTTCGTTATTGTGCTAAACCATTAGTGGAAAACACGGAATTAGTTTGTTTCAAAATCATCTTGCCCTTCACTGGCCCCACCACTCTCACAACCGGGCTAGCACTCCTCTACCAGTGACATCTTTCGATGTCGAAATGACGCTAAAATCTAAATGAGTGGACACGTGTTTGTGTGTGTGTGTGTGTGTGTGTGAGTGTGTGTGTGTGTGTGTGTGTGCGTGCGTGCGACATCTTTCGTTGTCGAAAGGTCGTTAAAATCTAATCTCACGTCATTTGAGTGGACGTGTGTGTATGTGTTTGTGCGTGTGTAAATTGACATCCATATTCAGAGAAACCGATAACAAAAGAGTAGAAAACAGAAACTCCTTTACAGATAAAACTTGTGTGCCGGACCTGGACACGAACACGCTATCGATCTGTACAGGCTCCACTCGTTATTACCCTTCACAGCTGCAATTTTATTATGTATATCTCTCATACTTTCCAAATTTCACAGAATCTCTTCGAGATGCCTTGCTGGTCAAACACTTCTGCAAGCGAGGATCCGTACATGGGTAGCTCAGCCGGAACTACGCTACCCTTGAATAGCAAACACAGTACAGAAAAATTTATTAAGCGGCTATTGCGATTTAGGCTTCTGTGGTTTATGTAAACCACCTACAGTAAATGTGTTTTTCTTTTTAATTTACGTTTGAACATGCCTCGTCGTAAACCAATCTGCGCTGATAACCATTCTGTAACAACCCTACCATCAATAAGTTAGATCACAATCTTGTTTTCAGAATGAATCCACTCTTCAGCAGAGTGTGCATTGTTTTCAAGCTTAAAATCATGTTAACCCCTTAATGCGGAGCGTCGCAAATTCGCATCATACAAAAGCGACGCTAATAAATGGAAGGTTAATTGCTTTGAGTGCCAATGACAACAGGTGTAGATTATACACGAAGCTACCAACGCCGCTGTTTCTGTTACTTCTAGAACGAATTCTCTTCGCGCCTTTGTTTACGATGCACACACGAGATGTTTTCATCGTTGTTGTGAAAGCTACAGCCATATGCAGAGGTAATTTCAGTTTCGAAAATTATTTGTATAAGAGATAATCAAAGCGTTTCTGTTCGAAGACTGTACAGTCCAGAATCGGTATGTCAGCGAGGCAAATGCGCAACGAGCATTGAGACAATCATACCGCCAACGCACCAGGTTTAATATGCCCGGTTTGTAAAACACAGTGTTCTGCTGCACGAAGAAGTCAGTAACTGCCTGCTGCACATTCTCGTTCGGCAGGAATTGTCGACCCGTCGCGGTCTGTTTTAAAGAATCAGACCATGGTAATGCCATGGGTGAGGGATCAAGACTATAGGGTGGTTGCTCGACTATCTCCCACTAAGTGTCCCGATTGAGTTGCGCCTCCCAGATCGACCGGCGTCTGGTTTCGAATCACAAACCAACACGAAACATGGCGCACCAATTCAAGACGGTGGTTTCCGACGGACAAGCTGCCCCTTCGACATTCTTCATTTTCCGACAGATATCAATATGTGTTTCCTCTTCGGCAGTCCAGAAAAGAATAGCAGCATGTTGGTCCTGTTTGGGCGCATTTGATAATAACGTCGCCATAGTTCATGTTTCCACATTTACCGCACACACGTCGGAAAGACAGGAATCCCAAACTAGTCGCTTGCCTACGTGCCTACCCAAATCGAATCAAGGCCTAGGGAGTAGACAAAATTCCATTAGAACTACTGACAGCCTTGGGACAGCCAGGCCTAACAAAACTCTACGATCTAGTGAGCAAGCTGTATCAGACAGGCGAAATACCATCAGACTTCAAGAAGAGTATGATAATTCGAGTCTCAAAGAAAGCAGGTGTTGACAGATGTAAAAATTACCGAACTATCAGTTTAACAAGCTACGTCTGCAAAATACTGACACGAATTCTTTACAGACGAATGGAAAAACTGGTAGGAGCCTACCTCGGTGAAGATCAGTTTGAATTCCGTAGACATGTTGGAATACGTGAGGCAATACTGATCCTACGACTTATCTTAGAAGCTAGATTAAGGAAGGGCAAACCTACGTTTCCAGCACTTGTAGACATAGAGAAAGCTTTTGACAATGATGAGTGGAATACTCTCTTTCAAATTCTGAAGGTGGCAGGGGTAAAATACAGGGAACGAAAGGCAATTTACAATTTGTACAGAAACCAGATGGAAGTTATAAGAGTCGAGGGACATGAAAGGGAAGCGGTGGTTGGGAAGGGAATGAGACAGGGTTGTAGGCTATCCCCGATGTTATTCAATCTGTATACTGAGCAAACAGTAAAGAAAACAAAAGAAAAATTCGGATTAGGAATTCAAATCCATGGAGAAGAAATAAAAAGTTTGAGGTTTGCCGATGACACTGTAATTCTCTCAGAGGGAGCAGAGGACCTGGTAGAGCAGCTGAACGGAATGGACAGTATCTTGAAAGGAGGATATAATATGAACATCAACAAAAGCAAAACGATGGTAATGGAATGTAGTCGAATAAAGTCGGGTGATGCTGAGGGAATTAGATTAGGAAATGAGACACTTAAAGTAGTAAAGGAGTTTTTCTATTTGGGGAGAAAAATAGCTGATGATGGTCGAATTAGCGAGAATATAACATGTAGACTGTTAATGGCAAGGAAAGCGTTTCTGAAGAAGAAAATTTGGTTGGCATTGAGTATAGATTTGAGTGTTAGGAAGTCATTTCTGAAAGTATTTGTATGTAGTGTAGCCAGGTATGGAAGTGAAACGTGGACGATAAATAGTTTATACAAGAAGAGAATAGAAGCTTTTGCAATGTTGTTCTACAGAAGAATGCTGAAGATTAGATG
The DNA here is from genome assembly GCF_023897955.1 of Schistocerca gregaria. Taxonomy (NCBI): domain Eukaryota; kingdom Metazoa; phylum Arthropoda; class Insecta; order Orthoptera; family Acrididae; genus Schistocerca; species Schistocerca gregaria. The sequence continues at coordinate 347,315,788 of NC_064922.1, read as the reverse complement.
GGTAGATCACATAACTAATGAGGAGGTATTGAATAGAATTGGGGAGAAGAGAAATTTGTGGCAGAACTTGACAAGAAGAAGGGATCGGTTGGTAGGGCATATTCTGAGGCATCAAGGGATCACCTATTTAGTATCAGATTTCAGCGTGGTGAGTAAACATAGTAGAGGGAGAATTGTTCAAAATTGTTCATATGGCTCTGAGCACTATGGGACTTAGCAACTATAATCATCAGTCCCCTAGAACTTAGAACTACTTAAACCTAACTAACCTAAGGACATCACACAACACCCAGTCATCACGAGGCAGAGATAATCCCTGACCCCGCTGGGAATCGAACCCGGGCGCGGGAAGCGAGAACGCTACCGCACGACCACGAGCTGCGGAAAGTAGAGGGAGACGAAGAGATGATTACACTAAACATATTCACAAGGATGTAAGTTGCATTAGGTACTGGGAGATGAACAAGCTTGCAACGGATAGAGTAGCATGGAGAGCTGCATCAAACTAGTCTCTGGACTGAAGACCACATCAAAAACAACGTGTCAGTGCTTATACACCCGCATTGGGGTCGCGCTACAACACATATACCCTCCAGCAACGCCCTCAGACGGAATCTTTTTGATCGCATCATATCTCTGACGTGACGCAAATTAGATTCTGATGCAATCAACTAGCAGCATGTGAAAGTGAATTCGAGAGTACTGTTTGTGTTAAATACACATCATTATGCGTTTGTGTGCCTTTGCGGGCGCAAGCAGATATGAAATGAAGTTAAATTAAAGCGAATATTCGCATTGATTTGTAAAACAAGGACATTTCAGTGATAAATTTTATTCATTGTTAACGTATATATTTTATTCCAGGGTTCCAAACACTGTTTCGACTGATAATATTAAACTTTGATGTAGAAATTCTAATGAACTGCTGATTCTCTGAAGCTTTTATTTTATTAGCAATAGACCCCCCACCAACAAAACCGGTTCCAGGTAAGTCTATCCGAAAACTGCTGTAGTATATAATTTCCTTCATGTGTCCGCCTCAATAGCTGAGTGGTGCCGGCACGGTAGCTCCGCGTTTTATGTCATAGCTGGCTGCTCCCTGAAATACTAATAATAATAATAATAATAATAAACTGAGTGAAAAGATCAGCAACAAACTGCGACGGATGTCATATGATATCTGCTGCTATCAAACGCAACGAACAATAATGAACAAAACGCAAAAACAAAGTTTGGGCAGCGTGACGAAATGCCATGCAAAAGGGTCACGTGTTCCAATCCCGGCTGGGTCGGAGATTTTCTCCACTCAGGGACTGGGCGTTCTGTTGTCTTCATCACCATCTCATCATCATCGACGCGCAAGTCGCCGAAGTGGAGTCAACTAAAGAGACTTACACCATGCGACCGGTCTACCCTATGAGAGGCCCTAGCCACATCACATTTCATTTTCGTTTCATTTCCCTCATGTCACTGACCTAAGGCTAAGATGTAATAGACCAGTTTCTAAAAGACAGAGAGTATTGTCGTCTAGTAAGTGTGACGTTCATCTTTATCTAAGCAAGAGAATAAACCGTTTCCATGAACTTAATGAATAAGGCTTTTTTTATGATATATAATTATTCAAAATGTATGCTACCATGTATATTTCATTTTTAATCTTGTAAAACTTTTCAATGAAACGTCAAACTGTTAAATAAAAATCTTTTCCTACATTAATTGTCACAAGTGTTCAGACTCTCAGAGGCCTGCTGACTTAACTACTCGAATGACTGACAGGTGTAGAATTTTAAATTTGATCTTACGTACTTTATAACGTTTCTTTACTGTTTCAAAGTATAATTTTCTTATACTTTTCTGCTAGAAATTTATTAATTGAATTATGGATTAGTCCGGAACAACGCGGCTGCTACTGTCGCAGGTTCGAATCCTGTCTCTGGCATGGATGTGTGTGATATCCTTAGGTTAGTTAGGTTTAAGTAGTTCTAAGTCTAGGGGACTGATGACTTCATATGTTAAGTCTCATAGTGCTTAGAGCCATTGGAACCAATTATGGAGTAAATATGTGTGCCGGAACTTTCCTCTGCGCCATGCTCCACCCGCTGAGGTATCCACAAACGACTCATAATTCGTCATCAGAGCATCACATCTCCCAGATTATATATTATTTCTAAATTGATCATGTGAATCACACGAGATCAGTGGAAATGGAAATGGGCGGCGTTTGGCGTCATTGGCCGGGAGGCCCCTTACGGGGCAGGTCCGGCCGCCTTGGTGCAGGTCTTATCCCGTACATTCGACGCCACATTGGGTGACCTGCGCGCCGGATGGGGATGTAATGATGATGAAGACAAGACGACGCCCAGTACCTGAGCGGAGAATACCCTTGACCCAGCCGGGAATCCAACCCGGGCCCGCAGGACGGCAATCCGTCACGCTGACCACTCAGCTATGGGGCCGGACATGGCATCAGTAACTTTATGATATGGGTTATCCAACAGCATTTTATTACTTTCTGCCACTACCTCTCTCTTAATTTCAGAATTCCACAAAGTTTTCCCGTATACTTTACTGGGTTAGCACTCCTTTAGGGAAATATATGGCGGAAAAACGGCTTATCCACAGCCTAGGGTATGGCTGTCCAAATGAATTTTGCACTGCAGTGTAGTGTCCGCTGTTTTGACTTTGTGTCAGTAGAGCTGATGTCAACTTTGGAAAGCAAGAGAGATGCACTGTTAGACTTAAAGCACTGAGAGCGGGTCGTGGGTCGTGTCTCAACGATCACTGGTCGAGTACGTCCGAACATCCTGCTTCGAAAAGAGGTAGATTCGATATGTTCCACAACAACTTAACACTGGAAAGATCGATTGTTAATGGATAGGAAACTACAGGCCAAACCCTGTGAAAGAGAAGTATCCAACGGCTAACAGGAAAAAGTCCAGAATAATACTAAACCAAATCTCCAATCCAAGAGAGTGCGATACAGGAAACGAGATGGTCTCCACGGGTAAAAATCCTCACAAAGTTAATTTGAAGGAAAGTCCTGACTGTGGCCGTCCGCGGTGGTCTCGCGGTTCCAGGCGCGCAGTCCGGAAACGTGCGACTGCTACAGTCGCAGGTTCGAATCCTGCCTCGGGCATGGATGTGTGTGAAGTCCTTAGGTTAGTTAGGTTTAAGTAGTTCTAAGTTCTAGGGGACTAATGACCACAGCAGTTGAGTCCCATAGTGCTCAGAGCCATTTGAACCATTTGAACCTGACTGTGATGGTTGCCATATTGTCGAAACTCAGCCATAAACACTAATCCACAGAGATCAATTTCCAGATGAAACTGAACAACAAACAGTTACTAAAAAGTTACAGGATTTCAGAGACCACTACAACACTTAAAGATGTACTTCAGGCAAACTGCATTTTTTTTTTTCAAAACCAAAGAACAATAGTTACGCTTGCATAATCGGCCAGATCGCATCTTTTGCCAATAAGACCATGAATGCGAGTATGTATATGACCAATATAGGTGGTGTTTCACAATTCATATCATATCCTTCTAGATGTTGTAGAGGGAACTAAATAGATCAAGTTCTACGTGGGAACGCATATCCGGAAAAGTCATCCAACGATCCTACAGAACGTCAGAGTTGTAGGCGCCGAGCCTGTAAATGTGTGTACATAGAGGGTGATTCCATGATGATATTGCAGACTTTCAAGGATGATGGAGAAGTATAAATCTATGAATTTGAGAGATGGGTCTCTGTAGCAGAAACGACCGAGTCGAAGTTTAGAAGCGAAAACGGTTCTGAAATCTCTGAACGTGAAATACATGTATCGGTAGTGTTTTTGCTAACATTGCAGGGTAGGCAACTTTGGACGAAATTAAAAGAAAAAGTCTAGTAGAAATGAGCTCTAAAAAGCATACCCTAAGTGCTATGAGCACTTCTCAACGGAGGAGATGTGTTTCGCATTAGTGAAAATGAACAAGCGCTCATAGCTGCTCAGGTATACACTTTAGAGCCTATGTTTGTTACATTTATTCTGTCTTGGCCCATGATACCGCCTCTAAATGTTGCATACCCGATATTCTTTGGAGCAGCAATACTGGTACATGTATTCCACTGTCACAGGTAACGATGATTTTCGCTTGTAACTTTCGACTCTTTCGTTACAGAACTAGAGACCCTTACCTCAAACTGATGCATTTGTCCTTCTCCATCGTCGTTGAAAGTTTGTAATATCATCACAGAATCACTGTACATACGCACATTTACAGGAGCCGGCGGCTATAGCTTCGACGCTCTGAAGAGTCGTTGAATGACGTTTCCGCACATGGGTCCTATGTAAAACTTGGTTAACTAAGTCCCGTCTATAACGTCTGTAAGTGTGTAACATGAACTGTGAAACAACCTGTGTAATGGAAACCACAATAGTCTTCATTCACAAGAGTAAAAAATACAAAGCTTAAAAATACAAATCTTTGCCTCAAAATTCGTTACTTCACACTGTACCGGAAAGAAGTGATAATACTGGGTTTGTGCACTTCAGGCAAGAGTTGCCAAGAAGTGAACATTCGTTTCAATTAGTTTGATGCAAAAGTTTCTGTTTATGAAAAGCCGTGGACTCTAATTCTGTTAGAAAACAATACAGGTAAAAAAAAAGGAAAAGCAAAACAAAAAATAGATGTTTCAAGAAAAAAGTGATTTGTTTTGACTTAATGATTTCTGATCCTTTATTAAGAAAAGAACATTTTTTTTTTTATTTCAGCTTCAAGAATGTTGAATATAACCTATTATTTTACGATTCCAGAAAAGGCACTGCAGCCAGGATTGGATGTCACAGTACTAGCGAGCTTAAGGACAGGCTGACGAGGAGGCAGGAGGGCCGACAAAAAAATAAAAAAATAAAAAAGTGAGCAGAGTACTGCTTGTGAAAAGTAGGTTTCGTTGAAACATATAGTTTCAATCAGGTAGAAAGCTTAGCAATTTGCCCTTATCTTTCGTTCAAGCACAGTCAGCCAGCCATCACCTTGATATGCAGTGCAAGTTGATATGCATTCCGGCTATTCATTATATTTGTGGACACTAAAATAAAAATAAAAACGAAGGAAAGGAAGGGAGATGAGGCTTTAATGTTTCGTCACCGACAAGGCTATTGGAAATGCTGGGAATGGCGAGGGAAGTCAGCATTGCCCTTTCAAAGGAACCATTTCCGTCTTTGTTTCAAGCGGTTTACGAAAATCATGGTAAAACTAAGTCTGGATGGCCGGACAGGGACTTGAACAAGATAAACAAGATGGAATGCTTTGCCCATTATATTTTATTTAGGATATAAGGAAATGGTATACCCGTGTAAATGGTAACTTAATGTGGGATTAAGGGAGTGTAGTTCAACTTCTGAGCTCTGGAAGGCACCAAGTAGTGTGTGGTTATAAGCATTCGCAGTCGTAGGGAAACTTAGATATCACAAGCTGTTAAAAAGGTTAAGTCATGTAAGTTATTACGTGAAAGTAATTATTCTCTTAAATTAAAGATAACAATACAAAGTAGGGTGCCTCCACATGCTGTAATTAAAAAATAACACCTGGAAATATAAGTAATTTTGTTCTGTCTGTTGCTCGCACAAATAGCTAGTCTTTTTTCCCCTCACAAAAGCAGTTTCTTGAGCTGGAGTGGCTGCTCGTGTCACCGTCACCTTAAGACATACTGGAGTCTAAACGTGAAGTTTTAAACTGAATGTACTTTCCGGATGCTTCAGCCTCGATCCAATTAAAATGAACAAAATTGTTCTATGAGTTCCAGTCAAATGAAAACGGGGTAACTATTACTACATTACTTCCACGGTCTTTCTCATCTCTCACTCTGAACTCGTGTAGTCCCCAAACCCGTGTTCGTTCCTCTACTGTAACGTTCCCATCCTTGGTAGTTACTAATCTTCACTTCCCTTCACATACTGAGTTACACATCCAGCAACCTATTTCCCTATGTATTCTACTTTTGCTTGCGATGCCGGCACGTAGGCTTCAACTGTTTTCCTTGAAGTGTTAGTGCTGTCGCTTTTGATGCGAATAATCCTCTCAATGAATTGCGTACAGTAATTTTCCCATTTGCTCTACCTTCCTCTCACACCATTTTCTGCTTCTGTTTATATTACATTACTTTCATTTTACCAGTACCTACTTTCTATCCATTTCACTTTAGTGACCAACAGTATATCTATGACAAACGTTTGCACTTCCTTTCAGATTTTCTATATTCCCGACCAGCAAGATGTTACCCTTTTATTGGTTACTCAACATTTACGCCGGCCAGTATGACCGAGTGGTTCTAGGCGCTTCTGGAACCGCGAGACAGCTACGGTCGCAGGTTCGAATGCTGTCTCGGGCATGGATGTGTGTGATGTCCTTACGTTGGTTAGGTTTAAGTAGTTTTAAGTTCTAGGGGACTGATGACCTCAGATGTTAAGTCCCATAGTGCTCAGAGCCATTTGAACCATTTTCAACCTTTTCGTCATCTACTTTTTCACAACATTTGTCATGGAGAAAAGCTGTCTGGCAAAAAGTATTTTGAAAATGAACGCAAATAGTCTGTACCGAAATAAACAATTATTTTGTGGCAAACAGTTTTATTTATTTATTTATTTATTGTTCTGTGGGAACAAATTAGGGAGAAGTCTCCATGGTCATGGAACGAGTCAATACATGAAATTATAACAAGGTAGTAGAGACAGATAAAATGAAATATAAGAAACGTATTCAGGCGACAATTAGTAAGTTTAAATAAAGAAAATCAACAATGTAACACTGGAATTTGCTTAATTTTTTAGCTCTTCCAGGAGCTCCTCGACAGATTAGAAGTGAGTCATGAGGAAACTCTTCAGTTTAGACTTAAAAGTGTTTGGGCTACTGCGAAGATTTTTGAGTTCTTGTGGTAGCTTATTGAAAATGGATGCAGCAGAATTGTACACTCCTTTCTGCACAAGACTCAAGGAAGTGCATTCACCCACGCAGATTTGATTTCTATCTGGTATTAACTGAGTGAAATCTGCTAACTCATGGGAATAAGCTAATATTGCTAACAAAAAAAGACATTAAAGAAAGTATATACTGTGAGGGCAATGTAAGAATTCCCAGACTATTGAATAGGGGTCGACAAGAGGTTCTCGAACTTACACCGCATATAACTCGAACAGCCCAGTTTTGAGCCAAAAATACCCTTTTTGAATCAGAAGAATTCCCCCAAAAAATAATACCATATGGCATAAGCGTATGAAAATATGAGAATAGACTACTTTTCGTGTTGAACTGTCACTTATTTCAGATACCGTTCTAATAGTAAATAAAGCAGCATTCAGATTCGGAACAAGTTCTGAACATGGGCTTTTCACAACAGCTTACTATCTATCCGAACGCCTAGGAACTTGAACTGTTCCGTCTCGCTTATAATATGCCCATTCTGTCTGATCAAAATATCGGTTCTTGTTGAATTGTGAGTCAAAACCTGTAAAAACTGAGTCTTACTGTGATTTAGCATCAAATTCTTTTCCACAAGCCACAAACTTATTTCATGAACTACATTATTTGATAATGTTTCAATATTACACACAAGATCCGTCACTATCAAGCTTGTGTCATCAGCAAACAGAAATATTTTTGAATCACCTGTAATACTAGAAGACATATCATTTATATAAATAAGAAACAGCAGTGGCCCCAGAACCGACCCTTGGGGAACGCCCCACTTAACAGTGCCCCATTGGGACAGAACATCACTACCAATCTAAATATTGCATAAGAGATTACCTTCCGCTTTCTGTTCTTAAACTAAGAAGCGAACCAGTTATAAGCTACTCCCCTTACTCCATAATGGTCCAGTTTCTGCAGTAATATTTTGTGGTCAACACAGTCAAAAGCCTTTGTTAAATCAAAGAAAACGCCTAGCCTTCGCAACCTTTTGTTTAATCCGTCCGAAACCTCACAGAGAAAGGAGAATATAGCATTTTCAGTTGTTAAACCATTTCTAAATCGAAACTGTACATTTGACAGTAAATTATGTGAATTTAAATGCTCCAGTAACCTTGCATATACAACCTTCTCGATAACTTTAGCAAACACCGATGGCAAGGAAATAAGTTTATAATTGTCAACATTATCCCTGTCTCCCTTTTTATAAAGTGGCTTCACTACCGAGTACTTTAATTGGTCAGGAAACCGACCACTCCTAAAGGGATAGTTACAGATATGGCTAAGTACTGGGCTAACTTACAGAGAACAATACTTCAGTATTCTGCTAGATACCCCGTCATATCCATGAGAGTTCTTGGTCTTTAGTGATTTAATTGTTAACTCAATCTCCCTTTTGTCAGTATCATGGAGCAGCATTTCAGGTAACAGTCTCGGAACACTTTTTTTCTAAAAGCGCTATATGATTCCCTGTTGGGACTAGGTTTCTATTTAGTTCACCTGCTACATTCAGAAAGTGATTATTAAATACTGTACATATAAGCGACTTATCAGTAACACGGACATTCCCACTACGCACTGATTCTATATCATCGACCTGTTTCTGCAGACCAGCCACTTCCTTTACGACTGACCATATGGTTTTAATTTTATCCTAAGACTTAGCCATTCTATCTGCATACGACATACTTTTTCCCTTCCTAATAACTTTTTTAAGCACCTTACAGTACTGTTTGTAATGGGCTGCTGCATTTAGATTTTGACTGTTTCTAACGTTTTGATATAATTGCCACTTCGTTCTACAAGATATTCTTATCCTTCTAGTGAGCCACCCAGGCTGCCTGTTTGTGCTAGTACCCTGTTTTGAACGTTCTAATGGAAAGCATTTTTTGACCATCTTTAGATGGTAGGCGGTGGCGTTGAATGGACTTATAACACCCGCTACATTCACCATCACCACCCCATGATATGAGGTCTGAAGATGGTCAAAAATTGACCGAACTCGGCTGCCACGAAATTAATGCTTTTTGCGGTCGAAACTCTTCGTTCATTTTTGAAGTAGTTTTTCTCATGGTTACATCTGTCTCCTCCTGGAGATCAGAGGGCGAACTAATCAGAAATGATTTACAGACGGAGAGATCATCACGCCACGTTTTGAATACAGACCACATGTCCTGTTGATACACACTAAGTGTCCTTATTGCAGCGGTTTCTGTCACTTTGTGCATCCTCATGAGTCTGACCATCGCTGATCCTTCCGCCTTTATGGGTAATCTCCAACCTCAAGAGCAATAAAATGCTTGAACAGTTGCTCCTCCACCCTCTTTGATTAGACAGTTCTCAGGGCGAAGGTAACTTCACAGGCCAGAAGTCATCGGCCGCCACTGCTAATGATTTTTGTTCAAAATCTAGGCAGTCGCTGGGATGAAATAAGAGAGTTACGTTCAAAAAATGGTTCAAATGGGCTCTGAGCACTATGGGACTTAACATCAGTGGTCATCAGTCCCCTATAACTTAGAACTACTTAAACCTAACAAACCTAAGAACATCAGACACATCCATGCCCAAGAGAGCTACGAGGTTTCGATTAGCAGCGAAAGAAACTACCCCTTAGACCCCGTTGGACGGTCCATTCCCGTGCGTGACTGTTTCGGCGATGGAGCGCGGTGCGTCGGTCCACGGCCTGTTGGACGCAGCAGCCGCCGGCGCTACGCCTCGTGCGGTCCCCGCGTGACCGCAGCGCGCGCATGCGCCGTGCGGCACTCGCGGGCACGCGTCGATGTGAGTACCGAGCGCCGTCCGGCTTTTAGCCACGACCCCCCCCCCCCCCCCCCCACCACCACCGCACGCTAAGCGTCCGCTGGCTGTGACGGGAGTGGAATACTGCGCCGTCGATACAGCCAGTTCCACCGTGGCCCCTTCCCGCTTTCTCTGTAAACGTGTTGCAGCCGAGGCCGTACCGGGGGAGTGGAGAGGTAGGTCCTCCCCGAGGGCGCAAGTAGTGAACAGAAGTAAAAGACGATATGAAAATACAGATACGTCAGGTCTCCTACTCCTGATGGTACTACTTTTCGCTGCCAGAAGAAAACTTTCCCCTCGTCTCGAAATTGTAAACGCAATGGCAATTACTTCAGGTAGCGTCATACAGAGAAGACTACAACCGAACAGACTCTGCCGCGAACGTTGTCTAAGAGACAACAGTGTCTTGGTTCACACAGCTGTCGCCTACACAGCTCGCTCATGTACACCAAAGGAGCTCTTCCTGCTACTTCCCTATGGTACGCTATACGTTGGTGTTAGGGTCCGATTTTAGCCAATTTTTGCCCATTGGGGCTGGAGCGAGGCAGAGCTCTAACGCTTCTAAATATTTAGTACAGTAAAGAGTGAAATGGAAACCAGATCTCAAACTATGATACCACTATCATGCTATTTCACGTGACTTTTATTCCACAGCAGGAAATGTCTTAATTGTAAGCCATAGCCGTGCGAGGTAGCCGTGCGGTCTGAGGGGTCTAGTCACGGTTCGTGTGGCTTCCCCCGTCGGAGGTTCGACTCCTCCCTCGGGCGTGGGGTGTGTGTTGTCCTTAGCATAAGCTAGTTTAAGTAAGTTTATTTAGTGTGTAAGCCTAAGGACCGCTGACCTTAGCAGTTTGGTCCCGTAGTCCTTACCACAAATTTCCATTTGTAAGCCATATTAGGAGAGATGCTGATAACAGCGACGCTAGCAAATGAAACAGCTGGTTACAAGTTACGACTTCAATACATTATGAATAAAACAAAAATCCACTTCGATTACTAGTAAGTAATTTTCTAAGTTTATTCCACGACCGGTTTCGACGCTTAAAGCTTCATCTTCAGGTCCCACTGCACCAGCACCTGAAGCGGATTTCAAACTGATCAAATATTTTGTGTCTAATGAACAACAATGACAGTGTTTCCGATTTGGATATGGAAATTTTTATGGCAATGCAGTGACTGGTGCATCTTGTGAATATACAATGCCTCTCATAAGTTTTGGGACAAACATTATGCACAGCATGTCTGGGTATGAAAGTATTTATGATGGTTAATACGGAAATAAAGATGTACTTCTGTAAATTGTACATGGCTGGATGGTTGGTTGGTTGATTCCGGGGAGGGGACCAAACAGCGAGGTCATCGGTCCGGTTTAGGGACAGTAGGAAGAAAGTCGGCCGTGCACTTGAAAAGGAACTATCCTGGAAGTTTGGCTAAGGCGATTTAGGGAAATCACAGAAAACCTAAATCAGGATGCCCGGACGAGGATTTACGCTGTCGTCCTTTCTTACACGATTCCAGTGTGCTAACCATTGCGCCACCTCACTCGGTAGTTGTACATATAATTAAGGGCGATGAAAAGTGCCATCTCGTATGTTTGCCTGTTTACAACAGAACAAGACCCATCTCTTACTGCAACATACCCAACTCTGCATTTCAAAAGTTTTGGGACAAGTGTTGGTAGCTGTGTCCGTGTGCATATCTCGGTTATTCATTACTTCCTGGGATGTCAGTAATTACCTGATGAGACCTCAGAGGAAACACAAGTTTGTTTGTATACAGTGGTACGTAGAGGTAAGAACAGCACTTTTTAACAAACGCACTTACTAACATTCCATCACAAAAAGGGGCGGAACATGCAGAGAAATAGCAACGTTACTGAATACGAAGAATAGTACTGTAGGGCACATCGTCCGTCGATATAAATATGAGAACAGGAACAGGTACAAATAGGCCAACAAAGAATTTTTGTGAGGGCAGAAGAGAGGGTAATAGTACAAAAGATCAAGAAAGACCCACGAATCACTGCTACACGAATTGCCATTGAGGCTGAGGAAAAGTTTGGGAAGAAGACCAGTCCAAGCCCAATCAGGCGAGTACCATAGAGAGAAAATTTTTATGGGCGGACTGCGAGAAGGAAGCCCTACATAAGTTTTGCCATTAGGAAGAAGAGGCTGTTATTCGTAACGGAACACATAAAGAAGAACACGGATTTGTGGAATCAACTAGTTTTTTCGGATGTATGAAAATTTAACATATTAGGACCAGATGGACTACTAACGGTCTGGCGACTGCCCAACAAAGAGCTGGGAGAAAAAACTGTGCAAGACACAGAGAAACATGGCAGGGGCCATGCTGTGGTTTGGGGTTGTAAGTCGGCCCAGGGTGTGGGTGAGCTGGTGTTCATTGGCGAAACACTGGGTAAAAATGTATACCTGTAGATTCTAAGGAACAATTTGAAGAAGAGCGCACAAAATTTGGGGGTTGGAGACTCTTTCAAATTTTATCAGTACAACGATCCCAAATATAGAGAGTTTATTGGATGCGCTAGAAAAGTCGCCATACAGTCCAACCAAAACGTCACGAGACGACTTCAAGAATGGAAAAACTAAGTATTTCGTAAAAAGTATGCCAAAATGGCTGACACAAGTGTTAATATGTCGCGGAAAATGTACAAAGTAATAAGTCCTCATTATTTCATTGCTTTTGGTTTATTTCTGCACATTGTCCCTTTGTTTTGCAAAGACAAAGCTATGTTATATCATATAAATATGAAATTATTTGTATTTTGTGAGTCAGTATATAAAGTAAAATATTAAGTATTTTGTTCTATGAATATCATTCCGTTTGTTGGAATAACAAGCATAACACGTTTAATTTTTTATATCTTATTTCTCAAAGTAAATACAAAACTGTTCTGTTTGTCCCAAAACTTATAAAAGACACTGTAGACTGGAGAACTACTTCAGGTCAAGTATAGGAAAAAACAGACTGTCTAGTAGATAGACTACGTAACATTTTCTAAACATGACGTCAGTACGATAATCAGTAAGTCTTATTCTCTAAAAGCTAGGAAATGGAGAGTAAAATTATGATAAAAACGTCAGTTCTCGATAGATACTTCCTATACCGTTCATCATAGTCTCTCTTTTATCAACAATTAATAACGTAAGTACTGTCAATAATTTATGAGGAGCAAGTAAAATATTTTTTTCTTACTATGCACCATACTACAACCAATTTGAAGTAGCTGCCATCAACAGTATGGTAAATATTCATTTTATTTTAAATGTCTCTTCGAAAATTCATAAGAAATTGTATTTTATGCACAGCAATGATCAATGCAGTTTTTCGTGTGCAATATTTTTCATCAGTAGAGATCAAATAATTAATAATTTTCAATAACACAAAATTTTTATATAATCTACTTACAGATTTATAAAAACTGTTACATATGCCGAGAAAGAACTGCAGGAAGGTAGTTTTATGCCACTGACTGACGACCAGAAATTACGTGTTAGCTGCCCCAGAAGACTCACATAGACGATACAGTAATGAAGTTGGCTCTTGTTTGCTTCAGCAAGACGACTACATACTGTCAGGATTGGTTATACGTTCTATCGACGCCCTCACATTTTATGAGTCACCTGTCTTCTGACTGGTTTTATGCGGCCCTCCACGAATTCCTCTCCTGTGCCAACCTTTTCATATCAGAGTAGCACTTGCAGCCTATGTCCACAATTATTTGCTCGATGTATTCCAATCTCTCTTGTCTTCTACGTTTTTACCTTCTACAGCTTCCCCTAGTATCTGGGAAGTTACTCCGTGTGGTCTTAACGGAAGTCCTACCAACCTGACCATCCTGTCCCTTCGTCTTGTCATTGTTTTCCATTCCTTCCTTTCCTCATCGGTTATCTGAAGAACCTCCTCATTACTAACCAAATGAACCTCAATAGAAGTGTCGACGAAGGAAGTTCATTTTTACACGTGTACTATGTTGGTTGCTCCTAGTCATCAACTGCCTCCAGCCGCACGTGTTTTTTCACGGCGTTATCGTTAATATAAGAGATCCTTCGTGAAACTAAATTAAAATCATTCAAACTACTTTGCTTCCTAACGAATGACACTCATTTCCATCACTCACTCGTATCGCGGACACACGCAATATTAGTCATTGTGAGGTGCTTTCAGTGCTGGACAGTTACGTCACTCTGATTGCACCGATGTAGCGTTCTGGAACCACTCCAGAATCAATTAGTACGAGCATAGAATCGTTTACAACACAAAACTTCCTTAATCAGAGCTCTGAACAGACGTAACAGTGCTCTTTCCTTCGTGCGGAACCACAGTCAAGTTCAATTTTTTGAAGGTAATTCGTGCCATTTAACTGTTAATTGTTTATTTATTTTACGCAATCGTGATTTCGGCTTTATAGCCATTCTGAAGTGGATTCTGAAATGATAAAATATGTCTGGCCTGTCTGTGACATGTCATCATCGAGAAAACGTATTGGTGGCCTTATAGATTCAAATGGTTCAAATGCCTCTGAGCATTATGGGACTTAACATCTGAGGCCATCAGTCATGTAGACTCAGAACTACTTAAACTTAACTAACCTAAGGACATCGCACACATCCATGCCTGAGGGCCTTATAGACTTGGTGTTGTTGTAACACAGGATACGCGTACATAGCGAAGAAACATAATATAGCTAACAGTGTGCACTGTGAAAAATTTATTAACACACAGTTTAGATTATTTAAAAGCTAATTTATGCATGTAAGATGCATTCATCACATCTGTTTTAACGATGACCTGTCACAGACAGGCTAGAAATGTTTTAATCGTTCAACGTGCACTTGAGAACGGCTTTAAAACCGAAAGCATGATTGTGCAAAATAAGTGAAGGAGAAACAGCCAAAAGGCGAAAATTTCCTTAAAGAGGGAAGTGTATAATATTTCCAGTAATACCGTCACTGCCGGAAACTAAGTCCAAATACAATTCCGCCACCACTACGGTGTACTACTGGATGGCATCCAAATTAATCCGTGATGACTGAAGAACTGCTCGTCATAACTCCGTGACACAACTCCTGGATTCGACACCATGGTGAGACTGCCTCTGTAGCCCTTAGTCGCGTGTTACAAAACCACGTGGCTGAATACAGATGAATCGCGTGATTGGCCGCCGATATCGGAGATAGCGAGTTAATCGTCGGCTGGCTTTCCTCACCGGATGATGTCTTCGATGTCACGGATTGGCACATTTGTAAGCTGCGAACAAAGTAGTTCATCAAGCGAAGGCGACTGCTGTTGAGCAGCCGTCGGATTGGCGTTGCTCACTGCGTTCCAGGCGTAGCCGGCTACCCGCAGCACGGTAATGTAGGAAGGGATGTGTCCAGTAAAGGTAGCCGGCGATCCAATAACGCTCTTGAATATACCGGGTGGTTATAATTAAACTTTCCCTATTTAACACATTAGAACACGAAAATTAATTACTGTACGAGAACCAAACTTGCTAGCATTAATGTATGGGGTGTATGGGGTGAATGATTTCCATGCGTCACAGCCCCACCGCCCAGTTCCAAACATGGCCACAAGGTGCCGTGATCAATCATCGTGATTCATAGCCTCTCACACTTGACCAGTCGCAGTGTACTTGTTGTCGTGTAAATATGAGCTTGAACAAAAGGAGCAGGGCCTTATTGTTGAAGCTCTCTTACCAACACAAGAGTAATGCTGCAGATGCACTTCTCGAATATCGCCGGCTGAAAGGATTACGGGAGGGTCCTCTTCTGCACCTGCTGTCCGGAGCACGATGAAGGAGTGGGAGAGCTGGCTGTCGCTCCAGGAAGAGGTCGACGACTGGTTGCATCGCAGGTGGCTGATGAAGTTGCTGTTTCTATGGCAGACAACCCTACGCGCAACTCCCGATAGTCAGGAAGTGCACGTGCTGCGCCACGACAGCCGAACATCCCGCGGTCCACTGTACGCAGGCTGCTTCGAACCTTTCTCTAACGGTATCGGTACAAGATCAGTATCGTACAGCAACCTGCTCCACAGGACTCGCAACGACATGTTGGCTTCGCTCTCCACTTTCTCGCAAATATTGAACAGGGCTGGATCTGGACCATCCAATGGACAGAAGAAGCTCATTATTCTCTTACGGGTTAGGTGAATACACAGAACTGCCGAGTGTGGGGATCTTCACCTTCAGTCACTGTGCATGAAGTATCTCTGTATGATGAACGTGTCACTGTACGGTGTGGTTTCACGACTACGTTCATAATTGGCCCATTCTTTTTTTAAGAGTTTGGCGCTCAAGGACCAAAGACGTGCAGTGTGACAGGCCAGCGTTACTGCGATATGATTCACCAACATGTCATACCCGCCCTACAGGAGAGAGACGTATTTAAGTCAACAGTTTCCATGCAAGATAGGGCCCCACGTCACACTGCTCGCGATTTTCACCTGCTGCTCCGAAGCAATTTGGGAATGATAAAATTATCAGGTGATGGCTTCCAAATGCTTGGTGGGCATTGTCAACTGGTCTCACTCTCTCTGATTTCTGGTTGTGGGGCTACCTGAAAGACAGGGTTTACCAGGGGAACACTCGCACATGTGCTAATCTGAAGCGCAACATATCATATCAAGGGAGGTGGCCAGCATACGTGCGAACATGCTTCATTCTGCTGTGCAGAATGCAATCCTGCGCTTTCAGACTCTTCTGGACACTGATCGACGCCATTTTGAGCCCCTTTTGTAGCAGTAGTGGTACCGATACGTAATAACGGTATGACGTACACTGGCAACAGACTAAAAGTGTTTCAAATGAATTGATTCTGCTTTATTTCTCCTCCCCCTGTCCTTGACATTAATGCTACCAATTTTGGTACTCGTACGATAATTAGTTTCCGTGTTAGAGCGAGTTAAATAGGGAAAGTCTGATCATAACCACCAGGTATTACTAGCGTACTCTCTAAGCAAATTACCGAACTTCTCTTAAACTTGACCTGTAAGCATAGAATTATAACATAATTTCCACGCCATTCGATGTCTCACTGCAACTACAGGAAACTTTACTTCACGAGAGACTCCGGGGATGGCCCAATGTTCAATGAATGATTAAACAAATGGTCAATCACGATCTCCACGAGGCTGATATGAAGCCAGCAGTACGGTGGGTAGCTGAAGTATGCAGGTTGCCTACGTAGGGCACATTAATCAGGTAATTTTGTTAAACAAATGTGTGCAGCAAAGTTTAGCTATGTAATGCTGCAACCAAGAATACGCTAGAGACGTGCAAATCAATTTTATCTTTCCACGAACATCACATGTTTTTAGTATGAAGGTGGGTAACTGAATGTCCTAGCTAGCACCTCGGACTATGACCCTCATAAGCAGTCTTGCTTCTGTAACGACTTGCAATAACTGTAACGTGAACGTGACGTCACGGATCAGTGGAACCTCTCACTTTGACGCTTTCCAGTCTTTCATATAGTTCGCGTTACGTGCTGGGTGATTCAAAATGGATGGGACGAAAAAGAAAGTATTTCTGCGCTATAGTAAAAACTCTGTTTTGCAATTACACTTGTAGATTGAAATGTTAACTCTCACAATTCCGATGGACATTCACAGATGTTCGATGTAGCTTCCGTTTGTGACACGGCAGATTTTTATCCAGTATTGCTTTTCCTGCCAGATCCGTTCCAACGAAGCCAAAGTGACGACGTTAACCGTGACAGCTGTCCAGTACCTTAGCTGCTTGAGTCTTGAGGAAATGGTGGCACGTAAACCGCGTCCTTAGCACATCCTCAACGAGAAAAATTCATTGTTGTACGGCCAGGCACTTGGGAGGCCACATCATTCGACGCAGCACGTCCAATCCAGCACTGTGGAAGTTGCTCGGTGAGGTGACTATGCCAATGACGGGAACTTCCTTCCTGCTTCAAAATAAAGTCGGATTCCTCTTCCGCCAACTGAGACAACAACAAGAGAGAAGCGTATCGAGATAAGTTATGATTGTAACGGTAATTTCTACAACGAAGAAGGGACTGAAGACTGTGCGGTTGGTTACGGCGCAGAAAACGTTAATTTTTAGAGAATCACATTCCTTTTCTTCAGAGTCATGGCAGTGTTGTGTACCTCGTATTCTCAAATTACGCTTGTTCAGTTAAGTGAAATTTGGCTTTGTCAGAGAAAACAAGTGTGTCTGCGAAACCATCGACCTCCATCGGTACTTGAAAATGAACGCGTAATTCTCTCGGTTCTTTTTTCTGTTGGTTTTAGCGCCTGCCACATTTGAATTCAGTAAACCATGAAATGCAGACGCTTGCACAATATACGTTACAGTATTGATCCGGAACGATATATTCTGGGGCTTCTTTCGTAGATCGTACAAATGTTTTCTGCCACTTAGTTCTCGACTGATGGCTGCCCCCTGGTTGTCTTCTTGCATATGCATTCTGTCTTCTCGAACTGCTTTGCCGATGTAGTAATGTTGTGACGCAGACTTGTCCGAAAATATCTTTGAACGATTACCGATGATTCTTTTGCTTATTCTACGACACAACACTTCTTTCATATCGCGGATGCCACCATTTGGTATGACAACGCCAGCGATGAACAACATTGTTTCATTGTTGGCAGCCTAAACTTTGAGGGTTAACATTGTAGTCTATATGTGTAGTCACAGGGATGCTTTCTTTTTCCACCATTCATTTTAAATCACCATGTACCTGAGTATTTATTCCTTTGGTCCACATATCGCAACTGCATTCTGAGGAGACATCCCTTATGCCCAGCTTATAAGTAACAATTCATCGCAATGGATTCGTGAACGAAGAACTGAAGGAACTACGGTATTCGTTGAATGACGAGACTTCTGTTTTAGCTACCAATTTGGAATATTAATTTAATTCTATTAGATTAAGTGGTAATTACAGGTATGACTTCCTTGGCCACTTCGTGGTGCTACAGGATAGTGTTTTGAGTTCTCGACTGTGAACTGCAGCGGTTCGAATCCTGCCTCGGGCATGGATTTGTGTGATGTCCTTAGGTTGGTTAGGTTTAAGTAGTTCTAAGTTCTAGAGGACTAATGACCACAGCAGTTGAGTCCCATAGTGCTCAGAGCCACTTTTTTTGTGAACTGCAGCGTAAATAATTCATATTCTATCATCTTTCTCCGGACCGAGCTGTATCACAGGCGTCATCAGCATTGGTGGCGAAGGGGGAAGGGGGAGGGGAAGGTGCGGTGGCAATCTAGATGGGATATAGATCACAAGGGGGTGTAAAAAGAGAGATTCCTTGAAAAAAAAATTAGGACCTAAAACTACTTTTTACGGGTGCATTACACCGTTTATTTAAGTGCATTCCAGTTTAAGCCTAAATTAAAACATATTTTACTATTACCGGCTACAAAAAAGTTACATAACGTTAACATTTAACTTTATTGGCCGTGTCTAAACGAAACGGCAATGCTCATAGATTGTTTTCCGTGCATAGAAGATTCGTTCATGCAAAATTTTCATTCAGTCGGATGAGTGAAACAGACGACTACATCTGCTTTCTGAAATAATGTATTAAAGGAATTATTAAAACCAGCATAATAAATTCAAAATAATCAACAAGAAAAGAAAATGTATTTCATAGATTAAAGTATACACCTATGCTTTTAAAACATAGAAAACCCTGGTTACCTATTACTTTGTAAGAGGACCCTTTCACACTGAGTGGTGTCCTCCTACTGAGTAATGCGTTCGAAGTCGCCATGGTAAATTGTTAGTTTGTATAAAACTTTTTGTTGGGTAGAATCAAGAAAATTACCATGTATAAAACATAACTGGGTATATCCTATATTTCGAGCAGTTCAAAAATCATTTGATAAAATTCCTATTACCTATGTGTTCTACTACATTGTTGAGGTAAAATTGAGCTAATTGTAAGACATTTGGTAATAAATATTTTATTACCACCATTCCTTTGCCTTTTAAATTAACAAATAATATTTTTGAGTTGCCTTGAACGCTCTCCATTGCAATTCCTCTTTACACGTGCACCGACTGTAACTTTATTACTACACTAACAATAGAACGTAAATGACTGTCACGTGGCGCTGGATTCTTTGTCATCTGCCTCATGGCCACTCTTCCTTCAAGCGTAAAGTAAAACCAAGTAGACTCGTGGTAGTGCCAACACAATAGATTAAAACTTTAAATATTGTCTTTTTAGTGATTAATGTAAGAGTATTTGATTAAATGGCACATTAGTAAATCCAGCAAACTATGAAAACTTACTGCAGAAGACTTTTAGTAACTGTAATTAGTTAAGTTTGGATTTATTCATTCAACAGTGCCATTGTTTGCCAAGTGAGACTCAAAAAAATTCATATCGTGTTGTGGAGTGGGAGGGGGGGGGGGGGGGGGGGGGGGCACGTCCCCCGGCAACCTTGCACCCCTGCAAACATCCAAACCCAGCCCCTGTTGTGACGACCATAACCTGCGTTATTTGTTCTGGACGCTGACAGGATGTAATTAGTGGCGTTGTGCAGTCAGTCAGATGTAAGCTCGCACCAACAGCGCGGTGGCTTTTTAAGGATGGTGAGGTTGAAAGAAAGAATGGCTCATACTCAGGCGACGCAACGGTCAGATAACTCCTTTGTAAATATCAACTGCTACGCAGTGGTGCAGATAGTACATCGTAGTTTACTTAGGTAAAGAGTTAAAATTTCCGTGTACCTGACGTAGTGCAAATATGCGTTACACGTTACCCTCAGATATATAAAACTTCCAAGTTCCTACAGTCGCTTCCAATCGTCACCCTCAAACTGGCCACCTCGAGAAAATATTGAAAGGTATCACACACGCAGCCGTCAAGGCAAGAGAGAGGTTGGATCCCTTTTCCGCCTCAGAAACAACATAAATGCATTGATCAATATCCGCTTTAGTTGCAACAAAGTTCTTTGTTTTGCTCTGGAATGGTCTCGGTCTTTATGTTGAAGTCATTTATTAGTGGCATGTACATACAAAATTGACCTTTTACATTGTGATGTAACGAGTATTTAATTACTCTACATAACAGGAATGTAGAATTTTTGTCTCATGTATATTATACTGTGGTGCACGGCATGTTTCTGTCTGTAACGTTTCGCCAGTTAATGGTGCAGAAGTCATCAGAATCTACTGAGACTGAGATGATGTATCTGTGTGTTTCCCATGGCGAAACACCTACATTCCAGTTACGTAAAGTAATTAAATGTTAATTATATCATTATGTACAACTTAAATTCAGATTGCAGTACAAATCCAGTTCTGAACCTTGCTGTGAATTCCCGTATACTAACCACCAGTAGCCAATGATACTTGGACTTCTCCCCATGAACAGCGCTACTTTGTGGTAAATGTACCCGTCCAGACTGCGACGTTGCCATACTTCACCAACGATACAGTTTTATGCCAATGTTTTCCGTAGCATCACGTTGGATGGCTTGGCAGCACTGAAGGTGTTGCCACACGTAAACAACCTCATACTCTCCACGGTTAGTTCTTTCTACGTATACATCCATACTCCACAAGCCACCGTGCACTGCGTGGGGGTACGGTTACACTATTACCGGTCACCTCTCCTGCTTCACTCTTAACTAGAGCAAGGGAGAAACTTCTGTCTATAATCCTCCATACGAGACTACGAGACCTAATTTTTCTTTCGTTTGTTGTCGTTACACGAAATGTACTTTAACGACAATAGAGTCGTTCTGCAGTCAGCTTCAGAGCTGGTTCTCTAAACTTTCTCATTAGTATTCCTCGAAAAGAATGCATCTTTCTGTACAGTGATTCCTATTTGAGTTCCCGAAGAATCTCTGTAATACTTGCGTGTTGTTCAAGTCTACCGGTAACAGATCTAGCAGCCTGCCTCTGAAATGCTTCGACGTTTTCCTTTAATCCGACCTGGTGGGCGACCATACTCTTGAGCAGTACACACAAGAGTCTCACTAGTTTCCTATATTCGGTGTCCTTCACAGATGAACCACACTTTCATAAAATTTTCCCAAGGAACCGAAATCGACTATTTACCTCCCCTAATACAGCCCTTACAATGCTCTATCCATTTCATATCGCCTTGCAACGTTACGCCTTGGTTTTTAATTTAAGTTACTGTGTCAAGCAGCACATTACTAACGCTGATATTCAAACATTATGAGTTCGGTTTTCCTACTTGAGCCTTGCGCGGCTCGGGTGCATGCCGTTTATTGTTCGTCATCTTTTCTTTACGGCACTGCCGCCTCGTTTTCTTACTGTATTTACTGGCGTCACTAAGTTGCTGCCTTACCTGCCCATGAGTCGCAGCAACAGAACTTATCGATACGTACACTGTCGTACCATCTCTGGAGCGACCACTAGTATTTCCGGGTCGTCGTGTGTCGGGATTTCAGTCAGGATTAAGCGCCAGTGTCGAGTTGGGACGCTACGGTCGCAGGTTCGAATCCTGCCTCGGGCATGGATGTGTGTGATGTCCTTAGGTTAGTTAGGTTTAAGTAGTTCTAAGTTCTAGGGGACTGATGACCACAGATGTTGAGTCCCATAGTGCTCAGAGCCATTTTTTTTTTTTTTTTTTTCGAGTTGGGACGGAGCGCCAGGCACTCGCCGACCGCTGGTGACACATGTACTGTTAAATGGAAGGAGAGTGGAGCGGAAACGACCGTTGGTTGATCGTCTCATCGGGAGACGTGTATTCGGTCTTTTGACCGTTTCTGGGCCTCATCAGTTGGTCATCCTGTTGGACGTGGGTTGGTTCCTTCCTTTTGCAGAGATGTCGGATGGCCAATGGGCAAGTGTTACCTCAGCATGGTTGGGTCCGAGCCAGTATGCCCGGGACGCCGTGTCTCCGAGTTCCGAATAGACGTCGAGTTGAGTCGAGTCGGGTTGGAGCTGCAATGAGTTCCGGGGAGCCAAGACTCGGCTGACAGTTTCCGACACTCATAACATGATTGGGGACAACCTTGGTTGGTCGTTCTGTCTTCGTCTCATTTGATGACGTGTATTTGATCGCCGACCGCTCATGCAATTTGAGTGTGTGTGTGTGTGTGTGTGTGTGTGTGTGTGTGTGTGTGTGTGTAACTTGTCATTTCTCCTTGTTGTTACACGGTGATTGGTTTTAGGATTATCCAAGTTCTTGGTGCAAGTGTTTACGTGGAACTGTGAGTAGCTTCTGTGATTTCCGCTGATCAGATGTGTTTAGATGCTAATTATGAAGACGTAGTGCTGCTGCCATCTTCGTCCTTGTTGGTATTTTCGGTTGTCGTGCCGTTGGTCGGATGGAGGGGAATTGATTAGCTTGTTGGTTGGTTCGTCAGCCGTCCCCAGATCGTGCTGCCACCCGATCATTTAGTGTTACGATCGGCTGTCTGTCTGACCTAAGCTGTTGTTAGAGTTTCCTCCCCAGGTCGACCCTTGGAACACTTCTGAACGCCACTGTTTGTTGTTTGTGATTGTGATTTTGTTTGGTCGCAGGTCCTATGCCAGGCCTTCAGCCTTGTCTTAATAGTGTCTATTTTATGTTGAGTATATGTCCTTCAGCCGAACTTCATGTCAGCTTTAAGATTAGGCCTTCAATCGTGTTTCATTTAAAATTCTTGTTGCTCTACATTTAGGCCTTCAGCCGCGTTTGTTTCAGAATATGTAGCTTTAATATTTAAATCCTTGTCCGTAAGGTTTCTCCTTAATTTTGTTGAATTCTTAAAACAGCCGTGTTCTGTAAATGTTTATCTTGAGGTTGTCTTTAATCATTCGTGAATAATTGTTTCGGCCTTCAGCCGACAAGATACTTCAAGTTTTCTTAAGATGTTTTTTTTTTCTGTTGTACTGCGTAAAGGCTTATCTGTAATGTCTCTCTTTTATTATGTAAAGAAATTTTTTTTAGTTGGGCTTTCCGCCGAACAGTGAACTCGAATTTTCCTTAATATTGCCTATGGCCGGAATTTGTAAATGCTTGGCTTCTAAAGAATTTCCTTAGCTGATCTGAAATATTATTTCGGCCTTTAGCCGAG
Source organism: Schistocerca gregaria (assembly GCF_023897955.1). Classification (NCBI taxonomy): domain Eukaryota; kingdom Metazoa; phylum Arthropoda; class Insecta; order Orthoptera; family Acrididae; genus Schistocerca; species Schistocerca gregaria. Next base: position 347,291,998 of record NC_064922.1, on the reverse strand, counting down.
AAGATATTGTACTTTCACTTAAGTGAGGCCTTCAGCAGTTACTCTAAATCCTGGTGTTTTAAAAGCAATCATTTCAACTTATTCTGGAGAAGTTACGCACCCGTGAACTGATCTTTGTTGTTTTAAAGAGAAAACTGTGCATTGGTTTGAGGAATAAAGTGACGTGTGTCCTTATACAACTAACATTAATTGTCCTGGCCCCTTTCCACATCCTCATCAGCTCTGTCCTGCGAAACCGGATTTCCCTACTCATGTACATTAACTACATTTTTGTGCATTTAGAGCCAGCTACAGTTCATCACACCAACTAGAAATTTCGTCCAAGTCATCTCGTATCCTCCTACAGTACATCAACGACGACTCCTTTCCATACACCACAGGATCGTTACACAACAGCCGCAAATTATAGCTCATCCTATTCGGTAGATCATTTATGTATACAGAAAATAATTGCGGTTCTGTCACACTTCTTACCGGCACTCCTAACGATACTTCTGTCTCCGGTTAAAACTCGTCGTCGAGGACAAAGTGCTGGGCTGCTTGTCTCTCTCTCTTTCTCTCTGTGCAGAGACTCCTTTCTAGATAAAGAAAAAAAAATCACTTTGCTTCCGTAGTTGTCCGATAACGGAGATTGCAGGGTTTCCATTTGAAATAAAGTGCAATCGTATTCTTCTCGACAGTAATCCTGTGAATAGGTGCTACGCATTCTCCAGGCCGACCGTCTCCTCGAGGCGGTGAAACTCGCCTCAGAGAACGGCTTCTTAATCTCGCAGATTCCCGAGGAGTGCTCGGGGACGGTTGATTAAGGTAGCCAGAGAGCCGAGAACGGGAGCAGAAAGGAAATGGGAGCCTCCGGGCAGGACGCGCGGACGGCGACGGCGGCGGCGGTGTCGTATTATCGAGCTGGCCACAGCTCACCACACGGCGGAGCTGGGCGCGCTCCGGCGTGGGACGTGCGCGCCGCCCAAGCACGGGGGCCACCGGCCCTCCGCAACAAGTCTCTGGCGGCGCGCAGCTCCGCGGCAACCTGTTACGTCTCACGCTGCACGCGCCGCCCTCCACCCGCTACTGCTCCGATACTTTCCTGATGATGCAATAACCGACAGAAACACCGCGCGACTTCAATTCTGTCAGTACTCAATCTCCTACTTTCCAAAGTTTGCAGTTCTCCGTTTGAGGCACCATGCACGGATTGCGCGGCCCCTCACGCCGCAGGTTCGAGTCCTCTCTCGGGCATGGGTGTATGTTTTGTTCTTAGCATAAGTTAGGTTAAGTAGTGTGTAAGTTGGATTGAGTTGGATCGGATTGGGAAGGAGACCAAACAGCGAGGTCATCGGTTTCATCGGATTAGGAAAGGACGAGGAAGGAAGTCGGCCGTGCCCTTTCAGAGGAACCATCCCGGCATCTGCCTGGAGCGATTTAGGGAAATCACGGAAAAGCTAAATCAGGATGGCTGTACGCGGGACTGAACCGTGGTCCTCCCGAATGCGAGTCCAGTGTGTAAGTCTAGGGACTGATGACCTCAGCAGTTTGGTCCCTTTGGAATTCGCACATACTTGAACACTTCGCTGTTCTCCTGGATACCTTGCGGAATTATTGTAGTATGGTAACAGGACACCACTGAGCTCACCGAAGTAAATACAATAACAAACACACATGCCGAATGACGCCAGCAGTGTGACACAGACTCTTGCAGTAGCCCAGTAGACATCTGATGGAGAGGCAATTCCTCAACGGCAGCGTGTATTTTCGACCGTAATTATTACGTACACGCCAGCATTAAGTACTCTTGACCATGCGAAAATATCTGAGAACAGAATAAGTCGTAAATAGTTTCAAAGATTTACGTCCTGGTACGAACGGGCATATATTTATTAATTAATTAATGCATATTATATGAGAAAGTAACTCCTTACTGTTACTCAATTTTCACCTAACTGCAGTATATTAAACATCCAAAGCTAAAGCGTAATGTTTAAATTTTTTAAAAATTGCAAGTATTATTAAAAAATTAACCACACAAAGAACACCATCGGCAAACCATTTAATATCTCATTCACAATGAACGTGAATGCATTATACAATTTAGAAAAGAAAACACACAATAACATGAAACGCGCAGTGACCCAGCAAGTGGCACGCACTACTCAGATGGCCCAGCCTAGGCCTCCGCTACGGAAAATTTGTTCAAATTGCTCTAAGCACCATGGGACTTCATATCTGAGGCCATCGGTCCCCTAGATTTAGAACTACTTAAACCTAACTGACTAAAGGGTATCACACACGTCAATGCCATCTGCTCGAACAGTTCGACGACGTTTGCAGCAGCATGGACTATCAGCTCGGAGACCATGGCTGCGGTTACCCTTGACGCTGAACCACAGACAGGAGCGCCTGCAGTGGTGTAATCAACGACGAACCTGTGTGCACGAATGACAAAACGTCATTTTTTCGGATGAATCCAGGTTCTGTTTACAGCATCATGATTGGTCGCATCCATGTTTGGCGACATCGCGGTGAACGCACATTGGAAGCGTGTATTCGTCATCGCCATACTGGCGTATCACCGGTGTGATAGTATGGGGTGCCATTGGTTGGACATCTCGGTCTGGACGTTACATTTCAGATGTGTTATGACCCGTGGCTCTCCCCTTCATTCGATACCTGCGAAACCCTACAATTCAGCAGGACAATGCAAGACCGCATGTTCCAGGTCCTGTACGGGCGTTTCTGGATACAGAAAATGTTCGAGTGCTCCCCTGGCCAGCTCATTCTCCAGATCCCTCACCAATTGAAAACGTCTGGTCAATTTTGGCCGAGCAACTGGCTCGTCACAATACGCCAGTCACTACTCTTGATGAAATGTGGATCGTGTTGAAGCTGTACACGCCATCCAAGCTCTGTTTGAATCAATGCCCAGGCGTATCCAGGCCGTTATTACGGCCAGAGGTGGTTGTTTGGGTGCTGATTACTCAGGATATATGCACCTAAATTGCGTGAAAATGTAATCACATGTCAGTTCTAGTATAATATATTTGTCCAATGAATATCGTCTGCATTTCTTTTTGGTGTTGCAATTTTAATGGATAGTAGTGCATATGATGGATGTACGAGTACAGATTGTAGACGTGCGGTCAACGACATACGGAGGCTTGGATCTGGCCGCCACTCCTGTACGGACAGCGTAATGGCAAGGCGACCACTCGCGATAAGCCGGCAATCCGGGTTCGAGTCCCATCTGACACAAATTTTCCTTGCCATGATCAATTCTACAGCTGATGGTTGTCCATATTCGCAATTACGAATACATTTAATGTGTAGTTAACATAATCTTTTAGTGTACAATGAAAATTACTGCACAGTTAAATTTTCTAACGGCTGGCGCTTACAATTACTGAGTGCATGAAACGAAATACTGCACAGTTAATGTTGCTAGCAGTGAGCGACATGTCTTTAGAAAACATGAACATCGATTACTCCGTACAACACCGCCATTCACGATGCAGAAGGTAATGCGTAGTTAAGTTGATCACCGGCAAACAGCATGTATTACAGCTTCCATTAGTCGTCTTTGAGAAAATCCATTCCGTATTCAGTAAACCGGTGAGAAGCAGTGCTTCTTTGAAAACAAAGGCTAGACGCCAGTGGGTCGACGTCACGGAACAATTGCCTTCAGTAGTGTAAACCATTAAAAGCTGCAATAGTCGTGCTCCTGACTAAGTACCCTGTAAGTACCGGTAACGAAGGAATGCCAAACGTCACTTTGCATAATGGCGTACAACCATACAACCACACATCGATGACCAGTTACTAACGCGGAGCACAGTTTAAGAACTATGGTCATCGTTTCTGAAACTTAAGTCTATAGGTGCTGGCGCAACCGCAGATGAGCAACAGAGAATGGCCACACACACACACACACACACACACACACACACACACACACACACACACACACACTCTACTGGCCATTAAAATTGCTACACCAAGAAGAAATGCAGATGATAAATGGGCATTCATTGTACAAATATATTAGAACTGACATGTGATTACATTTCAACGCAATTTGGGTGCATAGATCCTGATAAATCAGCCACTTCTGGCCACAATAACGGCCTTGATACGCCTGGCGTGTACAGGTACAGCTGGCCATGCAGCTTCAACACATACCACAGTTCATCAAGACTAGTGACTGGCGTATTGTGACGAGCCAGTTGCTTGGCCACCATTGACCAGACGTTTTCAATTGGTGAGAGATCTGAAGAATTACTGGCCAGGACAGCAGTCGCACATTTTCTGTATCCATAAAGGCCCTTACAGGACCTGCAACATGCGGTCGTGCATTATCCAGCTGGAATGTAGAGTTTCGCAGGGATCGAATGAAGGATAGAGCCACGGGTTGTAACACATCTGAAATGTAACGTCCACTGTTCAAAGTGCTGTCAGTACGTTGACCGACACGTGTAACCAATGGCACCCCATACCATCACGCCGGGTGATACGCCAGTATGGCGATGACGAATACACTCTTCCAATGTGCGTTCACCACAATGTCGCCAAAGACGGATGCGTTCATCATGATACTGTAAACAGACCCTGGATTTATCCGAAAAAAAAAGACGTTTTGTCATTCGTGCACTCAGGTTCGTCGTTGAGTCTGTGAAGCAGCGTCATTGGTAACCGCAGTCATTCTCTTCGAGCTGATAGTCCATGCTGTAAACGTCGTCGAACTGTTAGTGCAAATGGTTGTTGTCTTGGAAACGTCCCCATGTGTTGACTCAGGGATCGAAACGTGGCTGCACGATCCGTTACAGCCGTGCGGATAAGATGCCTGTCATCTTGACTGCGAGTGATACGAGACCTGTGGGATCCAGTACGGCGTCCCTTATTACCCTCCTGAACACACGGATTCCATATTCTGCTAACAGTCATTGGATCTCGACCAACGCGAGCAGCAATGTTGCGATACGATAAACCGCAATCGCGATAGCCTACAATCCGACTTTGATAAAAGTCTGAAACGCGATAGTACGCATTTCTCCTCCTCACACGATGCATCACAATAACGTTTCACCTGGCAACGCTGGTCAACTGCTGTTTGTGTATGAGAAATCGGTCAGCACGTTGTAGGTGTTGCCGCCCGTGCCAACCCTGTGTGAATGCTCTGAAAAACTAATCATTTGCATATCACAGTATCTTCTTCCTGTCGGTTAAATTTCGCGTCTGTAGCATATCTTCGTGGTGTAGCAATTTTAATGGCGAGTAGTGTGAAACTAAACACTTGTTGGATCGGCCCAGACACACCACCGTCGGCGGCAATCCTCGCCAGTTCTTCTAGCATGCCTTTCCCGTTCACCTTCAGCAAGCCACTCTTCACACCTTGCTCTGTCCTGCTCGCTGACGTCACGTGGCGTCTGTCCACCTGCGACCTGGTTCGTAGCAGCACTCTCTGCGTCCAGCAAATGCATCTGCCCGTTAACGTCCTCACTCGTGCACAAGGCGCCGTCCTCCTACGGAACCCAGAACTCTGCGCTGGGAAAAGAGACGCTCTGAGTGCGAGTATTGGTAGAGCGATGTCATCAAGCATTCCTGGAGGAATGGATAATGCGGGGACATGGCTTATCCACCGCATAGGGGACTGTTTCAAGAATGGGTTTTTACTCTGCAGTGCCAGTCTAAGCCTTCGGTGTGGGTTAAAAACGGGAGCACTTTTCAACAAAAGGCTGAGGTCCCGGATCCGAATCCCTGTCCGGCACGCCGTTCTAATCCACCAGGTAGTTTCGTGCCGCCGGCCGGTGTGGCCGAGCGGTTCTAGGCGCTTCAGTCTGGAACCGCGTGACCGCTACGGTCGCAGGTTCGAATCCTGCCTCAGGCGTGGATGTGTGTGATGTCCTTAGGTTAGTTAGGTTTAAGTAGTTTTAAGTTCCAAGGGACTGATGACCCGAGATGTTAAGTCCCATAGTCCTCAGAGCCAAGTTTCGTATCAGCGCGCGCACCGTTGCTGAGTGAAAGTTCATTCCGTAAACAATACCGTATGCTGCGCATAAGTAATTTTTCCACAATATCCTTTTTTCCAAGATTGTCAATCTCGCAACGTGTGCACCAGAATTTCTCTGTAGTTTGGAAGGGTAGGAAATGAGCTACTGGCCGAAGTAAATTTGTGAGAGTGCTCCGTGAGCCGTAGCTGGATAGCCCAGTAGATAGAAAACATAAACACAAGAGACAAGACCCATTTTCGAGTCACACTCCAGCACATACCGGGTCGTCATAACTGAAGTGCAGATACTAACAGAAGTCCAATGTGAGTTGCAATTATCGTATGGTGGAGATATCCCAATGCGTTAATGCGGTACAATTTACACTCAAAAGAGGTTAGTTTTAATTTTGTCCACCAGGTGCAAAAATTGCGCTGTACGTGATACCGTCGACGTCTTCGTTGGTCATATTGAATAAATTGTGTAATTGTCAGTTAATAATAATATCAGCATGATAGCTTTCATATTTCTTTTAGCCTCATCTGTTTGCGTCTCGTTCCTGATCTATTACATGTCGATACCTTTCTGTTCATCTCTCCGATATTCACAGCACCATATTTGCACCTGTTGGCCAGAACAGTAACCACTTTTTTCCAGCGTAAAACTTTTTCGCGTGGACGTATTAGGATATCTACCAAGTTTCGTTACCATACGATACTACAGACCACGCTGCACGCTTGTGGGTAGCTGCACTTTAATGTTAATCTCACGGTAGTTTTATTCCGCCATTTAGTCTCAGATCAGTGCAAACTTCGCTGCTTATTAACATGACTGCTTTATATCAGTAATTAGTTTACAACCCGTATTTAGATTCTAGAATAAAAAATGTCAGCAATGCTCCATCTTCTATCTAGGATAAACTGGCCGAGTATTTTAATCAGGTATAAGGAGTGTGTTAGAACCTTCACACATTTCAGATACGCAGTATCAGCAACAGCCACGCACATAAACTGCTCAGTCATTTCGAAATATACAGCAAACTGTACTCCGCCGACTAAGTAAAGGTCATAAAATGTATGTGATGGAAGAAGTGGAGATATATTCGCATCAGACAAATTTCGGAGACAATATATTGAATGGCAAAATGAATGAAATTTTTCAGGGAAGATAAAATGCCTCGATAGTACCTTTGAAACTAATTTATAAGCGAGTAATGATTTAGATTACAGAGGAAAAACATCCTCTGAATTAAACAGTTCTATACATATTCCATGCTTACATTTGTAGCGCTTCCTACAGGTATAAGGTTTTACTCAATCTACTTTTTTCTTTTTTCCCATTTCACTAAATAGCTAGAGAACAATTACACAGCCTCTTGAGTCATACATGGTGTGTCTCATTGTAGTCAGTCATCAATGTTTATATATGTATTGCTATGCACTTTTTACTATTTTAATCAATGACATGAAAATTTATGTTTTGCATTTTTTCCCCGTAGCGAAGTATGACGTTCGATATTGGTCCACGCACTTCACACACTGTAGAACCATTAATTTAATTATTTATGAAGTGCGAAGTCATTTCACCTACCACCAAGTGCGATTTCGACTGTATGCTGTGTTAACAACGTCATGAATTAAACATTCGAACAACGTGGTTATTTAATGGTCGTTCCTTGATAATTAACGCGTTGACATTTGTAGAGTGATAATTATTGCCACCGCAGCCTAATAATTGCTTGCGTTGAAAACGGAATAAGCTGTACCTGTTTTCGTTGCCCTAGCGACAATTTCGAAACCTTGGCGCAACGCTCGAAGCTCGCCTACATAAGAGGCCTGCAGCTGATATTACAGACATGACTCCAAAGAATAGTAAATCACTTACTCTGTAAATATTATAGTACATACTAGCAGAATACTTCCTTTTCACAAAGTTAAGAACCCAAGTTAACAAAGCATAACATCAAAGAAATTAGGGGTTGTTGATTCACAGAGTAAAGAAACGATTGCCGACCGGGATTAGCCGGGAAGTCTGGGCCACTGCAGTCATGGACTGTGCGACTGATCCCGGCGGAGGTTCGAGTCCTCCCTCGGGAATGAAGTGTGTGTGTTTGTCCTTAGGATAATTTAGGTTAAATAGTGTGCAAGCTTAGTGACTGATGACCTTAGGAGTTAAGTCCCATAAGATTTCACACACATTTGAACATTGGAACAAAGGAACGATTAGCATAGTACGCATTAAGGTAGTTTCGGCAAGAAAGGAAAATCAGTACAGCACAGCAAGTTATTCTACCAGGTCGATCTCAATCGGTTAAGTTTTGTGTGTAGTGTTCAATCAAATGGAAAAATGTATCCTAAGGTGTCGCGTGTTCATTACTACAGTCAGATGGTGAAACAAAGCGACGCTTATTTTTTAATTGCTCTCGATAATGCTGCACTGAGTCGCCATCTTGAATCCAAAGGAAAGATACAGAGTCTACCATTCCCTATAAACTTCCAGCGTAGAAAACTTTTGTACATATGTCAGTGTAATTAAAACATCCATTAAATGCCGAACAAGAAATTTTAGAAAATTCTCTCGTAAATTCGCTCATACGGTGCTCATACCCTGCTGTAAAGACTAGATTCGTGAAAATGCATGCAGTTGCAAGAGTAAAGTGAGGCTCTGAAATATGTGACGGATCCCTGGTTAGCTGTACATTCCCAACCAGAAAATGAAAAGTAAACAGTTAACGAAGATAAAAATGAGTATAATGAATAATAGTTGCAGAGAGGAAGCCTTAACTCTTTGAAGAGATCTGTTAAGCCCTTACGTACCTTTGATTGCAGGCGTGTATTTGAAAGGTTCTACAAAGCGGCAAATGATTGATTATCACAGCTGAGAGCCTGTAACGCTAGTGCGAATGCTATTAATATTACGCTCGCCATCCATTTGGGCGATAACGCCTGTTACGAATGGTTTACACTGATAACTGAGAAATCAGCGTTGACATAGAAGTGGCACCCGCAAACAATACTGAACATGCTCTCTATCCAATGCACTTTTGAAGCTTGGTGAACAATTAGCGTACACGTCATATGCCTCTGCGGCGGGTAGTAATAAGGTTTTAATCATCAGCTCAAGACTTGATGCGTGATTTATCCTTCTGTATATTCTCCCCTTCCAATGCTACACATTCTTGCCCCAGTATGGATGCCTTGGCAGAGATCTTGGTTGCAAAAGTATGCATTTTCGTTGTTCAGGAAGCGTTCCACTTCGAAAATCACCTCACTGTTAGTCATAAAATGCGACCCACAGAATGATTTCTTCATCTGAGGAAAGAGCAAGAGTAACCGGGTGCCAAGTCAGAAGGTTACACTGAAGTGACAAAACTTATCGGATACCTTCTAATATCGATTCGGATCTCCTTTCTCCCGACGTGGTGCAGCAATTCGAGCTGGTATGGACTCAAGTCGTTCGAAGACCCTTGCAGAAGTACTGAGCCATGCTGCCTTCATAGCTGTCCATGATTGGTAAATGTTTGGGAGTGCAGGATGTTGCGCAGGAACTGACCTCCCGATTATGCACCATAAATGTCCGATGGGATACATATCGCGTAATCATTCGCTCCAATGTCCAGAATGCTCTCCAAACGAGGCGCGAACAATTGCGACCCAATTATATAGCCCATTGTCATCCATAACACATCCATCGTTGTTTTGGAACATGAAGCCCACGCTAGGGGAATATAACCAATAACCACTACAATTAAAACAAAGCCCACACCATATACGGAGCTCCTACCAGCTAGCACAGTGCCTTGTTGACGACTTGGGAGCATGGTTTCGTGCGGTCTGCGCCACACTCGAATCCTACTATCAGCTCTTACGAACTGAAGTTGGAAGTCATCTCATCAGGATATGGTTTTCGAGTCGTCGAGAATCCAGCCGATATGATCATGATCCCAGGAGAGGGACCGCAGGCGATGTCGTGCTGTTAGCAAAGGTATTCGTGTCGGTCTTTTGGTGCCATGGCTCATTAACTCCAAATTTCGCAGCACTGTTCGAACGGATGCGTTCTTCAAACGTCTAACATTGATTTCTGCGGTTGTTTCACGCAGTTTTGCTTGCCTGTTAGCTCTGAGACCGCTACACAAACACCACTGCTCTCGGTCGTTAAGTGAAGGCCACTGCGATGTCCTTAGTGTAAGGAAATGCATGAAATTTGCTATTGTCGTCACACTGAGAGCCCAAACCATTTCAGAAATGGAATGTCCCACGCGTCTAGCTAGAACTACCATCCCGTGTTCAAAGGCTGTTAATTCCCATCGTGTGGCCGTAACCTTCTCCCGTGAATCACCTCAGTACAAATGAGAGTTTCGCCAATACCTTGTGCGCACGATACATGCGAGAGTGTTTGGGGAGGACAAATTCGATAGCCCAAAGAAGCCTCATCGTTGTCACTGTGTTGTTCTGTGCAAACTATAGCCTGGAGCATTGGCATGGAGTAAAATCACACCGCGACATTTCTTCTTGATACTTCCCGCAACCTCATAAGGAAACTTATGTTATGCTCCTTTGGTGGGTTGCCCGTCCGAGCATAATCTGTTAGCACCATACCGTGGCAGTTCCAACAAAACGAAACTGTCCGTTCCGATCATAAGATTTGCCGTATTTATATCCGAGCATGCCATTAACACGTTAGTCGAAAACTACCTCATTTTTATACTGGCGTGACGAGCCTGTGATAGAAAAATGGATGTAAAATATGCTTATAAATCAGTAAGACGTTTTTAATCCACATTCCTTCAAGTCACATTTTCTGGCTTCATTGATGAATGAATCAATTTTGGAAGTTCCTCCAGGGATCGGCTAGCAGGGTCATATCAAGGAGATGACGAGATACGCCGCTGCCAAGTGCGCAGGCATATAAGGCGTCCACAAACTAACCAGAAAAGAAAAACAAATAAAAGAAAAATTACGATTTAGGAAAGGTACGTGAGTTGTCCTGTCTCCTATGTTCCTGGATTCTGTCTCCGAAAAGCAGCCTTTCCATCGGCTCACGACTGTGAAGGCGCGCTATTATCATAGCGTCTGCTCGTCCAAATTGGACCAGACAGAAGCAGCATTACAAAGAAGCGACTGCTAGTGAGCGGACATTTATCGTAAAAATGACATACGCGACAACAGTACGCTGTTCTCACACCGGGCCACGTTCATCGCTAGCCCATGTTCAGCAGTGGAGTTGTTGCTGCTGCTTCGCTACGTTGTTGTTGGATCTAAATGGTACTGGAGTAAATAGGCTGGTTGACAGAAGTCTTCCGATTTCTGGCGATTTCTGCAGACTGAGGGCTGGAGCGGGATGCAGCGGTGGAGGAGCAAACAGAAACCATGGAGGGGATGCGACTTATAATTTACTCATCGTCCAGCCAGTACTTCTCCTCCTCTTCGAAAGTTTAGTGGGGTGAATCTCTACTGCGTAAATAAAAGAGTGACGAATGAACATTGTCTGTGGTTAGTAACTACATGTCAGTTGTTAACCATTGTGCCTCCACACAGCCGCAGTCACTCTATTTATCTTAACTGAACTCTCGTGCAAATAACCGAATGCTCTGTTTTTGTATGACTCCAGGAGGTAGATCATGTTTTTTTAAAGTTTTTTATTGTTAATCAGATGTTAAACATCTATGATATAATCAGTGCATTTGCTTTGCTCAAACCAAAGAAATGACAAGTAACATTCTAGTAAAAATACAATCATGGAAACAAATATTTTCAGAATTCCAGTAATACAGACTTTCTTTGTTTCAGATCAATAATGAAATAATAATGGTCCTCTTTTACACATCATACTAAAACAAATGCACAGTAGCTGGCGACAAACAATAAGCTACAGCGTTTGATTTGCTTTCAGATTTTTTACTAACTACAAAGATGAATTAATTTTTTTCTGTGCAACAATATTCACCAATATTGTTCAGTTTCAGTTATGTTCCATTTTTATTAAAAGTGCTCATAAACTTATAAAATTCACTAAATCTGCATAGAAAAAAATTGCACAAGGTGGAAGGCGAAAGAGGGAGGCATTGCTTTCGCATTTCCGCCAGGGGAGCAGCATCACGCCTGTACGGTTCCGGCAGAGTGATGACACTTGTGCATATGATCTGTACCAACCTTACAGTATTCTTGTAACTGGCGGTTGGTAGTAAACAGAAGGCGTATCAATGATATACCGCTTCCTTTCAACGCCATTGAACATCAGTTGTTAGCGAGTAAGGTTCGGTTTTCCCCATCACTCGCCGGCGAGGGCGTCCTGCCAAATTTTGCGAACTGTCAGACAATCTTTGTCGAGGAGTATTGAGTGTAATACTGTAAGCCATTTTGAGCTTACAAATATGGTTTAGAGTAGACACTGATCTGATTGATTTCATCATGTACCAGATTTTAATCCGTTTCGTTGAGAGTTGCTATTCAGTTCTTTTGTAACATACTTTTGGTTGTATTTACTCAGATTTTACTTGTAGAGTGCGGCTTTCTGACCTACACAATGAGGAGTTACAGTTGATGTGCTGGCCTCCAGCTTACCTGATCTGAACCCATCGAACACCTCCACCAGTGACCAACCAAGTCCTCATTGCTCCCATGCCACGATGCGTTATCACTGTTATCTGTGTCAGTATGGTCCTATCGGCAATGGCACGTGGTCATGTTCTGACTGACCACTGTTACAAACATTCAGACATTATTATTTCGGCATTCGTGTGGTTCCAGTTTGCTAAATTGTAGTTTTATTGATCATTGGTTGGTAATCACGCCGCGTGGCACTACACTGAGGTGACATCAGATACCTCCTAAGATCGATTCGGACCTCCTTTTGCCCTGCATATCGCAGCAGTTCGATATGGCATGGACTTAAGAAGTCGTTGGAAGCGCTCTGCAGAAACATTGTGCCATGCTGCCTCTATAGCTTTCCATAATTGCGAAAGTGTTTCCTGAGCAAGAGTTTGTGCTCGAACTGAATTCTCGATTACGTCCCACAGTCTTTCTAGGGGTTGCCATATCATTCTCCCGAACTGTACAGAATGTTCTTCAAAACAAACGCGAACAACCTGGGTCGGCTGTCATGGCCCACTGTCGTCCATAAAAATTTCGTCGTTCTTTGGGAACATGAAGTCCGTGAATGGCTGAAAATAGTCTCCAAGTTGCCGAAAATATCTGTGTCCAGTAAATGATGGATCTAGTTGGACTAGAGGACCCAGTCCATTGCACGTAAACGCAGCCTACTGTGGAGCTACCACCAGCTCGCTCAGTATCCTCTTGACAACTTGGGTTCATAACCTTGTGTCGTCTGCACCACTCTCAAACTCTACCGTCAGCTCTTACCATCTGAAATCCTGAGTTATCTGACCAGGACTGTGTTTTTAGGTGGCTCAGGATCCAACCTGGGATGTCATACTGCTAGCAAAGTCACTTCGGTCGGTCGTCTGCTGCCGTAGCCCCTTAATGTCACATTTCGCATCCCTGTTCTCGCTGATATGTTCGGTGTAAGTCCCACATTGATTTGGCTCAAATGGCTCTGAGCGCTATGGGACTTAAATTCTGAGGTCATCAGTCCCCTAGAACTTAGAGCTGTTTAAACCTAACTAACGTAAGGACATCACAGACCTCCATGCCCGAGGCAGGATTCGAACCTGCGAACGTAGCTGTCGCGCGGTTCCAGACTGTAGCGCCTAGAACTGCTCGGCCACCCTGGCCGGCCCACATTGATTTGTGCGGGTATTTCACGCAGTGGTGCTTGTCTATTGTCATTCATAACTCCAAGCAAACGCCGCTGCTTTAGCATAAAACGAATATCCTGAGAATCCTTTAAATTATGTGCTTCGCTGGCAACCGTGAATCTCAGCTTTCTCTGTTCGGTCTATCTAACCTGCTGCAGTGACATGACGATTATTTCAAAATGAAAAATGGAGCTAACTATCGTAATCTGTATTGGGTCATTTTGGTCGTACCTCGTAGCACCCAGTTCATGTATTAATATATAGAATCAATATTAATGGGATTGGTGAGGCGGAATATCTGTGCAGATATATATATATATATATATATATATATATATATATATATTCACGTGTCTCTCACAATCACAGTGGTACGTGAAGAATGTGGTACGACTATGAAATTTGTCTAAAATGTCTCTCTTATCCGGCATCTTATCCCAGGCGTCCCTTTTATCATGAAGATGAACTTTTGTTTATAAACACCCTTCTTTCACTAACAAACACCTTGCCCGATGGCGGCTGGCTCTTTGCCATATTCGTTGGCTGTGAATTCACATGTTCCCACTGCTTGTTTTCCTCCCTTTTTTCGCAGTCATACTGAAACACCCAGCACTCGTCCATGCTGGTTATGTGGCTTAAGATGTCATCTGTTTTGCTTCGACACAGCTGGAACAATTGCCCTGCTACCTCATTTCGGCCTGTTTTGTGCCTGGGTGTGAGTAATCACGGAGAACAGTATCGGGCCAGATGTTGAAAATTTACCCGTGTCTGATTATCACTTTGTCCACTAAAACCTCGACTGCGGTACTCCTGTCTTCGAGAAACAGGGCACCCTCGTGCGATTCCCAGATTTCGACTGAGATCGTCAGCCACTTCGCTCTCCGTCATTCAGGTTCGTTCCACCATACTGGAAGCATCGACGCCACCTGACCACTGTTGTTACACGATGGTGCTTTGCGGCAGCACTCTCTCCCCATCTCAGGGTGACTTGTTGCTGCAGAAGCTAAATTATCGCACGATGCTCCCCTTCATCAATGGGCCACGACGATTTGTTGTGGCTCCTCCAGCGTCGTGCCACGATATTGTGTTCAGGAATTACAGCGTGAACCCGGGGTGCAGACATATACCTATAATTAATTACGTAACCTTACTTTTATCGAGTCGATAATTAAAACGTTATTACTCCCTCCTATGTCGTATGCTTGTGAGCTGCTTCTGGAGAAAAGCAGTGTATTACTGGCTAATGCTTGCTCTAACAAAACGATGTACGCAGTTTTATATTCATCAGTCGTTATCTAATTATCTGTACTACTGTCCGAGTGTTACTATATATAGACAAGCCGTTGTTTAACGTTATTACCAAAAATATCTATATGTTCTTGACCATTCACGTAAAATTTTAACAAGATACTCTATTAAACTTTCGGACCGCATATGCTACACACAATACGTTTCTGTGCCTAATATCTGTAGTCATCTATGTGTTTTGTTTTCTTCCTCACAGTCCGTTCTCAAAGAAAACGGGAAAGTTGTAATTTTGGCTTACCGACTTATTACTTCGGCATCTGAATCGCCCAAAACTTCGTTATTCTACCCGTTTACAGATTAAAACTATCCGAAATACTCTTACTGAAGCAACGGCCCCAACTATCTTCACACAACAAGCAGCAGGAAAGGTCTCTCATATCCCACATGCCAACCGATTTACTTTTTTTTTATGTAGCTTCAGTTCTCAATGAAGGATTTATCGGCAATAAAAACACACAAGGCTCAAGACCAGAGAGAGCGGAAAGAGGAGAACAGAAAGGGGGACGCAATGCACACCACACAGGAGCAAAATCAGAATCTGCCGTTCGCTTTTAAGATATTTGGGATTCACACAAAACAAAGAACTATGCATTGCATACTGTTAGCAATATTATGACACTTAACGGTAATCTAAGCATTGAACAATACAATCCTTTAAGAACACAGTATATGTTTAGCAACACGAAAAGACTTAAGCATAAACAAACGTTTTACCACGATTACATACAATAATTACCATGGATAAGAAACTGAGACACGGGAAGGATATAGCTCCATTGAAAACAATACACTATGTGCAAGATACGTAGTGAATCTGACATGGTTGTATCTTTCCGTGAGAGTTCAGATTTTTCTTACTTTCTTATTATTTCCTCCCTGTGTAGGTGGAGGCCATCAAATTATTTTGGCATTCGGTGACCGGGGGGGGGGGGGGGGGAGGGGGGGGGCAGGGGAGACGTTGGTGATATCGCTGAAACTACAAACGCTATTATTTTATATTTGCCACCCCCGTTCGCATATCATATTCGTGACACTCTCTTCCTTATTACAAAGTAGTACAAAACGAGGTGCTCTTCTTTCAACTTTTTGATGTCCACTGTCAATCCTATCTGCTAAGGACCTCAAAGGCGTACCAATAGTGGAGAAGAAGACCGACAGCAGTTGCGCACGACTGTTGGATCTTTTAGGAGTTCTACCGATAAAACCCAGTCTTCGCTTAGCTTTCCTCACAAAATTTTCGTTATGATGGTTCCAGTAACTACTGGACCGTGTGTTTCAGAGGCATCACTAGGTGAACATTAACTCACTTAAGTGCTAATGTAGTTTCTTCTACGGAGCCAATATCTGACATACTGTGTCACTTTTTCTTTACAGTGACACTTCATAGTATAGACCATAAGAGGTTGAGACAAAAAAGGATTGGTTGTTTATCAAATTGAAAACACTGATCATCAGAACATTATGACCACCTTCCTAATAGCCGCTGTGTCCACGTTCCAAACGGATAATACCGGCGAAGTGTCGTGGCAGGGAAGTAAAGAGGTCTTGGTAGGTCTCTGGTGCGAGCTTTGCACACACACGAACGTCACCTAATTTCCGTAAATTCCGTGAAGAGGGACGATGATCTCGGACCCCACGTTCAATCACATCCCAGATGTGTTCAATCGGATTCACATCTGGCGAGTAGGAGGCGAGCGCATCAATTGGAACTCGCCATTGTCTTCGTTGAACCACTCCGTCACGCTCCTGGCCATATGACATGGCTCTGTATCTTGTCGAAAAATGTCACTGCCGTCGAGAAATACGATCATCACGAAGGGGTGTACGTGGTCTGCAGCCAGTGTACGATACTCCTTGAACGTTATGGTGCCTTACACA
Source organism: Schistocerca gregaria (assembly GCF_023897955.1). Taxonomy (NCBI): domain Eukaryota; kingdom Metazoa; phylum Arthropoda; class Insecta; order Orthoptera; family Acrididae; genus Schistocerca; species Schistocerca gregaria. The sequence goes on along the minus strand of NC_064922.1, from coordinate 347,275,081 downwards.
AGCGCCACTGGACCCATGCATGCCCACATGAGTGGTGCGCAGAGCATAATGGAGCTGCCACCAGCTTGTCTCTATTCCACAGTACAGGCGTCAAGGAGATGTTTCCCTGGAAAAGACTCCCTCCAATAGGGGTGGTGAAGAGGGTATCGGGATTCATCAGACCATGCAACGCTCTCCCTCTGTGCCAAATTCCGATGGTCACGCGCCCTTTTCAGTCATAGTTGCCAATTTTGTGGTGTTAACATTGGCACATGCATGGGTCGTCGGCTTTAGAAGCCCATCGTTAGGATTGTTCGGTGCGCTCTATTGAGACACACTTGCAGTCTAACAAGCATAAAGGTCTTATGTTAGTTCCTCCACAGTTCACCAGCTGTCCTGTTTCAGCAGTCTGCCAGCCTACCAATTCCGCCATCTCTATAAGAACTTTCAGCATTGCAGCGCGTCAGCAATCGTAATTATCTAAATAAATTATGAATAATCCGCCTCGATTGCGAAAATTCCCGGTGTTTACCCAGGTTTCAACGTGGATAACCACGCCTTCTTCAGAACAAAATAAAAAACAGCTTGCCTAAATGGGCATAGTCAATTTTTAAAATGAACACCCACAACGGCAGGTCCCCATAAAATTTATTAACATTACACGGTACATCCGTACCAAGTCAATAACACTACTTAACTGTGTGTGCTGCCTCGCCCCAGCCAACGTGCGATGGGTCACAGGCTCTCCACTGCACTGCACTGCACTGTGCAGTGGAGAGCCTGCAAGTACTATGACAGTTAGGCGAGAGGTGAGAAAACTTGGATTTCATGTTTGAGCGCCTGCTCATAAGGCGCACATCATGCCGGTAAATGCCAAACGACGACTCGCTTGGTGTAAGGAGGGTAAACGTTAGACGATTGAACAGTGGAAAAACGTTGTGTGGAGTGAAGATTCACGGTACACAATGTGGCGATCTGCTGGCAGAGTGTGGGTATGGCGAATGTCCGGTGAGTGTCACTGGCCAGCGTGTGTAGTGTCAACAGTAAAATTCAGAGGCGGTAGTCTTATGATGTGGTCGTGTTTTTTCGTGAAGGGGGCTTTCACCCCTTGTTGTTTTATATGGCACTATCACAGCACAGGCCTACGTTAATGTTTTAAGCACCTTATTGCTTCCCACTGTTGAACAACAATTTGGGGATGGGGATTGTACCTCTCAGCACGGTCGAGCACCTGTTCATAATGCATGACCTGCGGCGGAGGGGTTACACAACAAGTGACCTGTGACCTGAATCCTATAGAACACCTTTGGAACGCCGACGTCGTGCCATGCCACACGGACCGACATCGATACGTCTCCTCTGTGCAGTACTCCGTGAATAGTGGGCGGTCATTCCCCAAGAAACATTCCAGCACAAGAATGAACGTATGCGTGCGAGAGTGGAAACTGTTATCAAATCTAAGGGTGGGCCTACACCATGCTGAATTCCAGCAGTACCGATGGAGAACGCCACGGACTTGTAAGTTATTTTCAGCCAGGTATACGGATACTTTTGATAACATAGTGTATATTACAGAGAATTTTTATCCACAGAACGTTTAGATTTTTCTTCTCCTTTAACAACGTTCAACATTTTGAGTAATATTTATGTTGTATCTGTTTGGAGTAGTGTTAAAATATAGTTCTAAAGTGTGCTAAGCAGACCTTGAGATTCGTACGCGGAATTTCTGTGCGTGTATAAATTTTCGCTTATTTGGTCAACAATGTTATTTTGAGCATAATACAGCAAAGCCTGCCATGTTTTTCCCTACGATTTTTGGAACATCAGTCTATACAAACCCCAAAATACACCAATAATCTTCTTTTTAGATCTAAAACGCACAGTTTGAGCAGGTATTTGGCTGTTGGATCTTGTATTTGTTCGAATGATAAACAGGAAATTGTAAGTAAGTGTTCACAAACATTAAAAATTCGTCAGATTTAGTATGCAAGAATAATTTGAAAACATGGAGACTAAGTAGAGACAGAAATGTCGGGCAACATAATCTTTAACCACATTTTTTTCAAAGCTGACATCAGTATGTATTCTCTGCAAACGACTTCACAATTTTTATACAACATCATAGCTGAATTATTTTAATTCAAAAGAAATAAAGTGGCTACATTTGGTAATGAAACCATCTTTAATTTCTGTCTCATGTAACGTCTCGATTAGTTTCGCTTGAATTCAAGTTGAAGCTAAGCGTCGTTACATCGTGGAAATACAAACTCACATCTTCATAGTGTCACTTAAATAGTCTTGGAGTCACCTGTATAAAAAATCTACTACGAAATGTTAGTTATAAATTTGGGATCACTTAGCTTTTTTGCAGCTGTTTGGGACTGTAAATACTGAAACGGTCTCAGGAGATAGTTGAGCAAGAGTTCCTTGAGACTCATTCGTTCAGTCGATGAATTGCAACCCATCACCTACATCAATACTTACGCGTTAATTTAATTCTATTTTATGTGCATCCGAAATGACTTTTCGAAATTCATAATTGCAAATGCTGAGCCGACCGATAACGGTATCCATTATACAGCACGTTGTACATTTTCAAACGCATCCCGCTAGCCACAGGGAAGAGAGAATACACCTCTTACAGAGCAAGGGATAAACGATAAATTATTTGTCTTTGAAAGTGTTCTAAATCTCTCGTATTCTTATAGTTCATTCCCTACAAGAACAGTAAGAAGCACGTTCTAACCGTTCTCCCAAATTACCCTGAATCTGATCAAAATAATAAGATATTTGAACAGTATTACACTTTGAATAACACACTCATGTTTCAGAGATGCACATTTCTTTATTTGTGGCTATCATAAAAAGTAGATTTAAACGAAGAGCGCTCTGTAATATCATACTTTGTTACATTGTTCAACAAATTTGACAGACAGGAGTACGACAATACTATTAATGGTCACTGGCGGTACTTAAAAGGGCATCGCACAATGTAACTATCTTTCTGTGAAGTGACTAAGCACGGAAACTACATTCTATAAACGTGTGTTATCGCAGAGACTCTAAACATTAAACTTTGCTAACATTCGCAGTTAGCAGTTCGCCTGAACGCTATAGAATACCGATAGCTACATGCAGAGCTTCTATAATGGCAGAATGTATGTTAGATCTGGGTTTAGGGCCTAGAGTCGCACAACTGGTAATTTCACATTCGAGAACTAGAGCCGTTATCCTTTCAGAAACTAAACAGCTACCGAAAGGTCGTATCTGACAAACTAGTTGCAGCTTGCATGAAATCAGTACACCACCATCAGTCAGGGGAAATAGTATGTGCACTGTCTTGTCAGTAGTTCCAAAAATAACTTTTGGTAAGCTTTGTTTCGCCCATTTTTTTAATGTCCAGTTAAAGTGTTTGTAGCCAGTGTAGGATAATTGTAAGAGCTTCCTGTAAACAAAACAAAATACCCTAAGGATTCAGGGCACATCACTCACAAAGGAATGAAGTATGCTGTTTGGACAGGGGGTCAAAGACATGCCTAGTCATAACTCGTTTTTCACATTTCACAGTGCGCTGACTATGGAACGCTTAGGAGCAGAACATACCAGCATATGAGTAACAAGGCTATGGTGAGTTTTGCTCACTTTGACCTTCACGTGTCTCCTGAACCTCATTGCGTACCTGTCATGTGCCCCTGTGACATCATCAATGGTCCTGAACAGGGCTAACGAACTTGTATGCCATACTTGACGAATGCTCGACTATGTACAGGTGCAGGGCCCGTGGGAAATGAATATGAATTTGAAAAAGGTCTTAATATTGTCGTATGTTATCAAGAGGTGGCATGTATTTGAACACGCTATCAAGAATTATGAAAACCATCGGAAATAACTACTCACTGCCCTCCAGAGACGGCTGCTGGAAACACGTAATACCTGCAGTGTCACGTGCTGTGACTTGTGTGCCATTGCCTTTCTCGCAGGCCTCAGTCTTGAACATACGATGTCATCAAGATGGCAATGGTGGGAAATTTAATAATGCGCTGGATGGCACAACTGGCAAATTTTTAAAGAATGGGAAGATAGTGTTGTTAGTAAAATGTTAATGAAATTTTTAGCATCCATTAAAATCAAACAGTCACGGCATAGTATTTTACTGGCCATTAAAATGAAAAGTTAATCATCATGTAGCCATCATTTTAAAACTAAATTATTCGTCTCAATACTAAGCATTTCCAAATCAAAAATTACAATTGAATTCCACTTGAACCGTATATATTGCCACTATGTTGAAAAAAGTATACAATCAATCATAATTGTGTAAACACACACACACCCACACACACACACACACACACACACACACACACACACACACACACGCGCGCGCGCGCGCGCTGATTACATTGTTTCCCATTCCCGATGTGATCCTACCTCACTAAAAAACTCGATGTTTTACACGTGACTAATTTTTTAGTCAAATACTGTACTGCTTTGTCAATAAAATCCCTCTCTCTCTTTCAGAGTTCACTGGTTAAGAGTGATTTTGCGTTAGTTTCTTGGACTAATCGTTACGTCTGTTAATAAATGCTTCGGAAACCTACTAATGTTACTACTGCATATCATTGTAAGTATATCTACAATTGTTAGAGTGACAATTTATGCATATTTGGTGTGCACGTCAGTTATATGCAGATTACAAAAACAAGGTACGTTATTAAGGGAAAGGGGAACAGTATAACAGACCAAATAAAAATATTGTAGACATAAATGTGTTACAAAAAACATTACATTTCTTTATTTATTTGTCACACACTTAAACATTTATTCACCTTAAACATTATATAAAATACTATATATTTCAAGCAGTATGTCTTTAAAATCTGAATAAGTAAATGAATCATGTCCAGCATTCAGCCAAGTTTTAACAACTCTGTCTGCCTCAATACAATCAGCGTGACAATGAATTGTGTTCTGTGTGCAAACAGTATACACTACGAAAATGTTTTCCTTAAGTAACAATCAACCCTTTTGCTGAGCTGGTAGGAAACCACAACAGAGAATGAACATTAATTTATTTTATAGTCCCCATAGATGGTACCTCATAAGCAGTAAGTCACATTTTATATACACAGATATTATTAGGTACTTATGAACAAAAAAAGAACTACTAGTATCGAAATCATGCACATAGTGCCACTGATGAGAAGGTCAATCTTCACATCACTTATAGCTGATAATCTTGATGACAGACATACCAGACAGTTCTTCAAATAAACAAGTACAGCTGCTCCAAATTCCGTGTCGACACCTCGTGCAATCAAGCTCTGGTGTCATTTTCCCTCATCTGATGATGAAAATCTTTCAGTGCATATCAATTTCCACCATCATTCTAATGCTTCCACGTCTGCAACATGAAGCGGAATAATCGCTGTTCTCTAGAATTGTAACTTGTAACCAAAATACAAATTTTGTTAGTAGTAGTAATAATAATAATATTACTAGTAGTGCCTATTAGACTTTCATTTTTTACAGAAGATAGCGTCAGCAAGTGCAACAGAATAAAAAACGTACTACCAGCTAGTAGTTATCTCGGTTTCATACCTATTTTCCTCGCAAGGCAGCAGTTGCTGACTTGCTTCAACGAGCCAAATCGATAGTTTCGCAATCTGCAAATATGTCGCATTCCTACACAACAAAAATGCATATGTGTTTCCTTGCACATACGAGCCACGAAAAGTGGTGACTTCTTCCAGAAAGCAAGAATGCTTAATCAGCAAGTTTCAGGCTAGCCAGTGTCTGTCAACGTATCCCATATTGCACTGGCACTACTCAAATACGTTGGTCACAAGTTGACAAATGGAATGGTTTTATCTGTGAAATAGTTTTATCTTCTGACTTTATAGCAACTGTTATTGTGGGCTAGTGCTCTCTTCAGTATTTCTACCTACAGGCGCATTTCTTTCTTCTGTATAATAACAAGTAAAGCCTGCTATTAGCAACTTTGTTTGAAGCAGTTCCCATTGTTAAATTTTTTCTAGCGAGAGAGTTGGTACGTAATAATGTCTTCTGCATTTCTGAAATCCTCGATTGCCTTTCTTTATTTCTTTGTGCTTTTAAAGTGCAAATGGGTCAGTTTTTTCTCCTGAAGGTATACTTCGTATATCACGACTTTTATCAGCGAAGTAAGCTTTCTTATTGGGTTTCATGTAGAATGTCCCAGAAATGTTGTTACAAACCTTGAAGGGGTGCAGAGAGTGTCTTTAGGAACAAATCAAGCATAGGAACCTGTGTGCAGAAACGTCGTCCAACGACGCTACAGAGTGTCGAAGTTATAGACCCCAACGCCTGCCACTAGGCCACCCCTTCGGCAGCAAACGTGACATTGTACGGTGACGGACTGTAGGGGGAAAGTCTCGCAATGTTGCGTGCAATTCAATGATCGTGACTGATTGCCACGAACGATCGACAGTGAAGCAGATGGAGCTAGACGCTATGTAGAATGGCCTTCTCTCCTGTGAATGCAGTGCTCTGTTGCCTCAGTGGATGACGGTATCGCACACAGGTTTCCATCTACAGTTTATTTTTCTCCTGGAACCATCAAAAATCTCCAGTGTTTTAAGTTATTCAAGATGTCATGACTGGACACCAGAACACGACTTGTAACAGCAAGTAATCAACCACAATGAATTTTAGAACACATGCCGAATGTCAGTCTGTTTGCTCTCAAAAGCCTAGTACAGTGCATTACTGTTCTAGTGTCCCGAAGGAAATTGTTACAGAGTTTAACTCCAGCGGTGTATCAGCAACAGCACTGAGGAGAAATTTGTGGTAAGGTCTTATGGGAACAAACTGATAAGGTCATAGGTCCCTTAGCCTAAACACACTACTCCGAGGGAAGACTGGAACCTCCTGGGAGGGGAAGCCGAACTGACCGTGACAAGGCGCCCGTAGACCGCACGGCTACCCCCGCGCGGCGACACTGAAAAGACATGTTTAAAAATATCTTACGTAACATCCATTTTCAAGCCATAGGAAGGGGATTTCGGGCACGTCACTATCTTGTTGGACCGATGGCCTTTGTAGTCTCATCCCTTTAACCACCCACAAACCAACCAACCGCTATCTTCTCAGAATGTGGTACACTTTTCATTCCTCTAACAGCTACTTGAAGTAGAATCCGTTGTTGTTGTTGTTGTTGTTGGGTGCATTATGATGTCTGGTTTGCTATTCTGTCACATGTAAGTACCTTTATCGCTGCATAACGAATGGAACCTACATTCATTTTAACCTGCTTCCTGTTTTCATCCCTTGCTCTTCCTCTGCAAAATTTATCTCCAACACCTCTCACTATTTCCATACTTGCTGTTCCGTAAGACTGTCAACTGATCCCATCCTTCAGTCTGTCAACTGATCCCATCGTTCCCCCACCACCACCCCCACCAACTCCTCATCCCCAATACGATTCAGTAAGTCCTCATATATTAACATGAATCATTTCGTGATGTATTGCTATCATACACAAAAAATACATGAATCAGTAAGGACAATAACGTTAAATATCACATTTGTATATTGTCTTACCATGACTTCATTGGAGATATTAACGGGATATTATATTATGTTCAATTTTATACTGTAATAAACGTGTGCCTAATGTTGGACACAAAATCTCACCAGGTTTTGTTAGAGGATTAGATGTCACTCAAGAAGCATGTGTTACAGCTTCCGATTAGGCCCCTTTCTCTACCAATACGGAGACTGATTCAAGAAGGTCAATTGCTCTGTAAAGAGAAGAAAAAGAAGAAGACACACCAGACAAAGAAGACAAAGATGCTACAGTAGAGAAATCAAGGCGTTTATGAAAGCAGAATCCACAGAAGAAGATGGAGACGTTAGCGTAGATGAAGAACATGGATACAATGATGGACAAGATGATGATTATAAGGAGAATGATGAGGAAGAGGACACTAAAGATGATGACAAATCATGATAATGAATAAGAGCTGAGGAACGAAATTATACTAGATATAGGAAACAGACTCCCAGCATCAGTTTTATTAAACAAGTAGACAAAATTAGGGATGCAGTATGAAACATCAGATTTAATCTGATATCAAAACTGTGGATGACAGATGGCGCACTGGTAGATATTCATGGAGATTATTTTCTAGTTCAGAATTTAAGATGCCTTTTGCTTAAAATTAAAGCCAATAAAAAGGTGTCAAGTACACAGCATCTTTAAAATTGTGGTATAATTTTCAAGGTACCCACACAAATAAGCACAGTTACCTCTCCTACAAATTATTAAATTCCAACAGGAGCTATAAACATGCTCAGATCGTTAAACCTGCATTACATAAAACTAATGGATTATTGTTGTGAGGTGATAACATATATATTGGCTTGGAAGAGAACGGAATTAATCTTGGTGTTCAAGACTGGAATACATTGTGTAACAAATCATGAACACTAGTGGAATAATCTGAATGAATTGGCGGAGCAATTAATTTTCTTGCAAGATTCACATGATAACGAAAAATATATCTATGGAAGACCAGCTTCACAAGGCAACGATTATTGCTTAAAATTTACGAAGATTTTCAAAACTGATAATATGTCAGACTAAATTGCATAACGGTAAGTTTCATATGAAAACATGTAACCAGTCTAAACACAAAGATTTTCTTTGCAACAAACTCAAAATATGTGAAAACAGTTTGTGTAATGGGATTTGACATACCAAACAGCATACATTGGATCTGGAAAACAAATGGAAACGGCGCAGTTGAGGAGAAGTATTGAACATATAGGCAGAGTTCTAGAGCCAATATTACAAGCTAGTGGTCACAGAAAATTAGAGCTTAACAGATGTACATGTGTTCATGTTGTACACTGCTTGACAAAATGCAATCCAGCCGTAGTTCGGTGTTATTAAGGCAGGCACAGCTGTTAAACCTTGGTTAGCTACTGGAGATATTTCACATACTTACTTGAAATATAACAACCTATTATTTGCAAGAGATGATATTTTGATAATTGTTCGAAGTGAACAAGTGTATTTAATTGTGTAAGGAACAAAGAAAGAAATGTAATGTTTTTGTGGTAAATTTTTAAATGGAGTATTTCTTGCTTGGTTTGTTTGACTTCTTTTTCCCCTTTCCCTTGTAATATATTTTATTCTAGTAAGCCAAATATACTTTGAATAAGTGAACAGTGATTTTATGTGTCGTCCAAATATGTATGAGTTGCTGATATAAAAAAAAGATTAAACATGGAACTGCGATTGCAGGTGTACAAACATAATTAGGCAAGGATCATTCCAAGAAACTAATGCAAGCTCACTTTTAATTGCTGAACTATAAAAACAGAGAGATGGGATTTTCTGCAAAGCAGCACCATCAATATTTGACAAATACAAAAATTAAAAATTTTCGTGAAGTATGTAAACAGAGAAAGTAGATGGGATGAGATGAGGGGGGAGAGAGGGAGAGGGAGAGGGAGAGGGAGAGGGAGAGGGAGAGGGAGAGGGAAGGAGAGCGAGAGAGAGAGAGAGAGAGAGAGAGAGAGAGAGAGAGAGAGAGAGAGAGAGAGAGAGAGAGAGAGAGAGAGAGAGAGAGAGAGAGGGAGAGGGAGAGGGAGAGGGAAGGAGAGCGAGAGAGAGAGAGAGAGAGAGAGAGAGAGAGAGAGAGAGAGAGAGAGAGAGAGAGAGGTAATGCAGATGCTTTAGCACGTGGGAGGGTACATATTGATTGGCCTATTTCGTTTCGGTGAAAGTTCTTGACTGTGATGGCTGTTTCATTTTAATGGATGCTAAAACGTTTTTTAACTTTCCTGCCAGCGCCATCTTGTGATTTTTACAAATGTTCCTGCCACTCCCATATTTGACTTTTAAATTTTCCACTATCACCGTCTTGAGTTTTTAAGTTTTCCATTATCGCCTTGTTGGATTCCACCTTCTTCATACACGTCATATTTTCGAGGTGACTGATGACGTCGTATGTGCATGTGATGGGCACGATATGACGTTCAATAGTCGCTTGAAGGTCCCAGTTGGCCGAAGTCTCCCTAGGCATATTACTCATACGAAACATTTTGTCTTCATGAAAGACAATTAGTCAAACGGTAGATGAAACTGAAGAGAAAGGCAACGCTTCCTAAACAGAGTAAAATTTGTTACTGAACCCAGTCTCTGAAATGGCTCCAGACAAACTTGAGAAACGGTATTGTAGAAGCCAGGAAGAACAGGATTTAATCTCCCAATAATGAGCAAGTTTTGAGAAACAGGAGAGAGTTAGGAAAGGAAATCAGCCATGTCCCTTTCGAAGGAAACATCCCAGCATTTGCCATAAGCGATTTTAGAAAACCACCGAAATCTGGATGACCTGGCAGGGGTCTTGACCGTCATCCTCCTGAAAGCGAATCTAGTGACTTGCCACTGTGATATCTCGCTTGGCGACATATGAGAAGCCAAGATGTTATAGGAAACTCAAGCCCTGTCAACAACAGTACTACTCAGAGAGAATGATAAACAGTTTTGTGACGCACATGTAAAAATTTGAGAGACAATTTAGGACATAGTAAATATCTGTGGTCTTCACGCAGATGAAGCAACTACCTATCTCTCAACGCGTCGGTTATGGTACGTTACTCATCGTCATATTCTTACACTGATCCGCTTTGTCGTTCGAAATTCGCGCGTCAGGTCTCTGCACTGCAGCAAGAAGCGTCAAATTTTGCCTTATTTTGGCCGCTACCTGGCTCCTAGCTTGAGTCCTGAAGCATTTGCTCACAACTTTCCCGTTACCCTGCGGTGTGTTTCTTCCCAAAGTCCTCCCTCTCCATCTGTTGACGTTTGCAAAGTAAATTTCATTTAACTTGGGCAGGACAGCTTTGAGGGCTCTTGTTAGTCGGTCACGAGGTATTAATTAAGCGGATTGGTACCATCAAAACTGTTAAATTGACCCGCCGTGAACACAGCTTAAAGTGGTTGCAGATATCTGTGAAAGATAAGCAGAATTTTTGGTGCTATATATTTATTAACATTGATTATCGTTTCGGCCGCACGGGGGTAGCCGAGCAGTTTAAGGAGCCTTGCCACGGTTCGCGTGGCTCCCCCCCCCCCCTCCCCGTCGGAGGTTCGAGTCCTCCCTTGAGCGTGGGTGGTGGGTGTGTATGTTGTCTTTAGTATAAGATAGTTTAAGTTCGATTAAGTAGCGTGTAATCGTAGGTACTGATGACCTCAGCAGTTTGGCCCCATAGAACTTACCACAATTTTCCAATTTCACTATCGTTTCACCTGTCTGTGGTATCCGTTGGTAAAGGCTTTACTATGTTATAATGCTAACATAAAAATTAATTCGCTAATTTACTTGTATTGTATTCCGTACGCTGCACTACTTGTTATGTTAATGCAGAAAAAATAGTGACCTGCCTTAACGTATGCCACAAAAAACCGGTTCACATAGTTTCTTTACTCTCTTCAAAACAGCCAAGCTATTAAATTAGAGATTATATTTACAGCTGCCGTTGGTTACAGTTCCCGTGTGCTGATCTGATGGGTGAGGGGAGAGTGATTTTGGTATTTAGGCAGGGGGGTGAACAGGTTGGGGAGGGGGAGTGGCTCATGTTAACGTCACAATGAATGTCGAAGTAGCGTGTTGATTTCCCGACAAATATCTGTTTACGCTTGCTTCCAGTAAATATCATTACATATTATGATTTCCTCTGAACTGACAATATTGACAAATCCGACTGTCTGTCTGGTGGAGCAGGATGCAATGACTACAGTTTCCGATAATTTTTATTTCACGGACGTGGGGGGCGGTTCGTCAAGTGGCCCTTACTAGTTACCCTCTTATTTTCATAATTCTGCATGGTAATAATATTCATGGTAAATATCCCAGCTCTCTCTCTTACGACACAGCTATGGCGTTGGGTATTTCATACAAATTTACTGGTCAATCACCTTATCTTTTTTCCCCTTACATTTTCAGCTGTGATTAAAGTTTGTTGGCGTCCGCTGAAGACAGGCTCGGCCACGTTTGAACACAGCGATCCATTTATTAATTTATGAACATGAAAACACAGACACACGGTAGTTCTTCGACAAGTTCTAACCGCACAAAACTACGGATCTCATGACAGTACGATATTCTAGTTTATTCGCTTGCGGCAGTCGCACACGGTAAGGCTACTTTCGAAATCAGTCTAAGTAAAATTGTTCGATGCATCAATTTGACACCTGACGTTGATTTCTGGACATACACTCCTGGAAATTGAAATAACAACACCGTGAATTCATTGTCCCAGGAAGGGGAAACTTTATTGACACATTCCTGGGGTCAGATACATCACATGATCACACTGACAGAACCACAGGCGCATAGACACAGGCAACAGAGCATGCACAATGTCGGCACTAGTACAGTGTATATCCACCTTTCGCAGCAATGCAGGCTGCTATTCTCCCATGGAGACGATCGTAGAGATGCTGGATGTAGTCCTGTGGAACGACTTGACATGCCATTTCCACGTGGCGCCTCAGTTGGACCAGCGTTCGTGCTGGACGTGCAGACCGCGTGAGACGACGCTTCATCCAGTCCCAAACATGCTCAATGGGGGACAGATCCGGAGATCTTGCTGGCCAGGGTAGTTGACTTACTCCTTCTAGAGCACGTTGGGTGGCACAGGATACATGCGGACGTGCATTATCTTGTTGGAACAGCAAGTTCCCTTGCCGGTCTAGGAATGGTAGAACGATGGGTTCGATGACGGTTTGGATGTACCGTGCACTATTCAGTGTCCCCTCGACGATCACCAGAGGTGTACGGCCAGTGTAGGAGATCGCTCCCCACACCATGATGCCGGGTGTTGGCCCTGTGTGCATCGGTCGTATGCAGTCCTGATTGTGGCACTCACCTGCACGGCGCCAAACACGCATACGACCATCATTGGCACCAAGGCAGAAGCGACTCTCATCGCTGAAGACGACACGTCTCCATTCGTCCCTCCATTCACGCCTGTCGCGACACCACTGGAGGCGGGCTGCACGATGTTGGGGCGTGAGCGGAAGACGGCCTAACGGTGTGCGGGACCGTAGCCCAGCTTCATGGAAACGGTTGCGAATGGTCCTTGCCGATACCCCAGGAGCAACAGTGTCCCTAATTTGCTGGGAAGTGGCGGTGCGGTCCCCTACGGCACTGCGTAGGATCCTACGGTCTTGGCGTGCATCCGTGCGTCGCTGCGGTCCGGTCCCAGGTCGACTGGCACGTGCACCTTCCGCCGACCACTGGCGACAACATCGATGTACTGTGGAGATCTCACGCCCCACGAGTTGAGCATTTCGGCGGTACGTCCACCCGGCCTCCCGCATGCCCACTATACGCCCTCGCTCAAAGTCCGTCAACTGCAATACGGTTCACGTCCACGCTGTCGCGGCATGCTACCAGTGTTAAAGACTGCAATGGAGCTCCGTATGCCACGGCAAACTGGCTGACACTGACGGCGGCGGTGCACAAATGCTGCGCAGCTAGCGCCATTCGACGGCCAACACCGCGGTTCCTGGTGTGTCCGCTGTGCCGTGCGTGTGATCATTGCTTGTACAGCCCTCTCGCAGTGTCCGGAGCAAGTATGGTGGGTCTAACACACCGGTGTGAATATGTTCTTTTTTCCATTTCCAGGAGTGTATATCAACATTACGCAAACTTACCAGTCGGGATGTTGCTTCCTTGCCTTCGTATGGAATCTTACAAGACTGCTAACTAGTTCTTCATGTTTTCAAACTCAGTGCTTCGTTCTTCACTTTCAAGACGTGATAAGTTCCATTTAGAGATATTACCTTTCTTAATACTGTAAGTGGTTTTCTATGTTTGAAGTTTGGGTAAAGTAACCCAAAATATGTCATGATCCTCTCATGAAGTAATATCCCATATAGGAAATTAGTGAACACATTCTGACTGTGACAGGACATAGGAATATTAAAAGAGCAGAATGCATTTGCATTAATCATGCAGCCTACAAACAGCAGGCATAATTACAGTAAATGAATGTATGTGGACCTGAAAAATCATTCACAAATGAATAGTGAATATGTCGTAGCTATTCAACTTGTAACTGGCAGACTGTCATGGGGATGTACACCCAGTACTATAACTACAACAGTCAAACATGAAACACTACAAAAAAATAGAAAACACATGTCTGTACATTCACGTGCAGTTTTCTTCTGAACAGCATCAGCCTCAATATCTATCTTTTTTGCTGTGAATTCCATGCAGAGATAGGGAATACAAATGTCTAAAATAGGTGATGCTAACTGTGACCTTGAATATTAGACGTAATTTGCCAAGTATATCATATTATCAGAAACGGAGGTTGTATCTCGCAGCACGTGATCATGTAACGGCGGCAGACTGAAGATAATGGAAACTAATATCTAAATATACAGCAAATGATTATGTGAATAGAAATCAGAAGGACTATGCAAGGCGCGCGTTGCACAGATAATTCAAAAAACAAGCAAGCAGGAAACCTCAGAAGGGCGTGAAGACACATGATGTGCGAGCCAAATATGTAAGCATAACGTGAAATCAGTTGTGTACATGACACGAAATGTTTTTACGTTAAACTGAATGGAAGTGTGACTGTGTTGAATACTCTTCGGATTAACTGACTGAATTCACATCCTGTATCATCCTTCGTAGCTGCTGCCCTCATTAGACAAGGAATTAGCAGCTGCATGCAGAACGTATTTCCGTTAGCGGGGCTCATATCAGCTACGCATATCAGTGACAGTTTTACCATGAAATGTAAATTCCTCACAAATCTACAATGCAACAAATTTCATACAAAGCCTATAGCTTATCCCAATAATATGTACCTCGCCAACGTACAGCAAATACAGCGACCGAGTCTGTTTCAAAGGGCACGTTTCATCTCTGCCGTGATCAGCGTACGGCAGCTCACAGATTCACTTTTCAAAAGAACATTACAGCGTTCTTCTCTCGGCAAGGAGTGATGCGATTAACTCTCACAGAACCACAACCAAACACATGATTTCGAAGACTATACAACCTAACCAAACCGTCTGCAGCCGATTCTCGGTACGGAAAATAAATTTTCCATTACTTCATCAATGACTATTTGGTGGAAAAACGTATTGACGTAATTTCATATCTGTGCTCACAAATGTTAACAGAATATATGTATGCTGGAAAGAAAAGAATTTTATTTCTTTAGATTCAAGCAATTCAGCACGTTTTCCAGGAAATGTGATACAACCACCACTAGGTGGTAGAAAGGGTGAGTAGCAGTTTGAGCCTGTTTTCTGATGACCCTGTGCTGTCGTCTTTGAGTGAATGTATAGAGGTGCAAGATGATAGGGATACCATTTCTGCTTGATGTAATGAAAGACAGATTGCTCTAAATATAGAAAAAACACAGTTAAACATGGATGAGTACGAAAACCACTCTTGTAATATTTGAGTAAAGTATTAGTGCTGTGCTGCTTAACAAAGTCAAAAAGTCACGTCGATTAAATATCTAGACACAACGTTCCAAAGTGACATGAAATAGAACGAGCGCTAAGGTCAGTACAGCGGGGAAGAGGAATCGTTGAATCCGGTTTACTGGGAAAATTGTAACAAAGTGTAGCTCTTGTGTAATGCAGATCGCACAGATAATACTTGTGTACTGCTCGAGTGCTTAGGATTCCCACTGGAATTTAAGGAAGATCGAAGCAGTTCTGAGGCGTGCTGCTGGAGTTCTTACCGGTAGGTTCGGTCAACAACCATCAGTTACGGAAATGTTCCATGATCTCAAATGGAAACCCCTGGAGGGAAAAAAAAATTCTTTTCGCTAAACTATCTTGAAATAGATAAAGAAACAATTTCTCCAACACACTGCGGAACGATCCTACAGCCACTGATACACAACTCGCTTACGTACCATGGCGGCAAGACA
The DNA here is from genome assembly GCF_023897955.1 of Schistocerca gregaria. NCBI lineage: Eukaryota > Metazoa > Arthropoda > Insecta > Orthoptera > Acrididae > Schistocerca > Schistocerca gregaria. The sequence goes on along the minus strand of NC_064922.1, from coordinate 347,259,142 downwards.
AGAGAAATCAGAACTCGTATGGCTGCGGACAGACAGTCGTTTCTCCCTCGCTCCATTTCCGGATGGAACGGGAAATGGAACGTAATTATCTGACATTTTCAGAAGGAGAGCGATCTCTGTATCAGTATGAAAAAGCTTCCAAAATAGAAGTTTTACTGTCTACATCGTAGTTGATACGTATCGTGATTACTAGTTTCAGCAAAGTTAACATTGCCATCTCCAGATCATCGGATACGTGAGCTGTGAAACCCCTAAATGTGGCGAGTTTACTTCTGGCCTTTGAAAACTCACAGAAAATATGCTTCCATGAGCCACTACGTACACTGAAATAAAACACATGTTTACATCAGCAACACAGTTAATAATGATAACACAGTTGTGGCTTTTATTTTAATGTAATTAGTGTTGGATGGGAGTTTTCAAAGGCCAGATGGCAGTGTGCTACAAGTAGGGACTTTATAATTCACGTATCCGATTATCTGAAGATTGCAACATAACTTTGCTGAAACTAATAATCACTATATGTATCAATATTCAATAAAACTTCTGTTTGGGGAGCTTTTTTATAAGGAAAGGGAATGACTATGCGAGGTACCCTCCACAAGCACCAGATGGCAGCTTGTGAACTATGCATGGAGATGAAGATGTGCGAGTGCTGGAAAGGACCAAGAAGTTTAACAATCAATAATTTATAAAAGTTCTTAAGAACCAACCAGGCGCTAGTTATGATCCCCACTCACTGATTTACTTCCGCTCGTACACCCCTCGTACCATTCAACTTTTCAATATTTCTCGTGCGTACTCAACTGCATTATCATTCGTGGAAGGAATGATATCATGGCCAAAATAGCCTAGGGAAATGATTCCAGAATGAGTGTTTCAGTCTGTAGTGGAGGATGTGCTATTTAGAAACCTCCTGGAGGATCAGAACTGTGTTTTGGACCGATTTGCAGTAGGATTTTGGAACATTTACTGTAGCGAAAGCACTCCGTCTTCAGGCCACAAGTGGTCCATCGGGACCATCCGACCGCCGTGTCATCCTCAGCCCAGGATGCGGATAGGAGGGGCGTGTGGTCAGCACACCGTTCTTACGGTCGTTATGATGGTTTTCTTTGACCGGAGCCGCTACTGTTCGGTTGAATAGCTCCTGAATTGGCATCACGAAGCTGAGTGCACCCCGAAAAAAAGGCAACAGAACATTGTGGCCCGGTTGGTCACCAAGCCATGTGCCTGCCACGCCCGACACCGCTTAACTTGGGTGATCTCACGGAAACCGGTCTTTCCACTGCGGCAATGGCGTTGTCTACATGTACTGTGCTTGAACATTATGAATTCACTCGAAGAAAACGATTTATTGACAAATAGCAATTACGGATTCAGAAATTATCGTTCTTGTGAAACATAACTAGCTCTTAATTCTGACGAAGTAATGAGTATTCTATCTACAGGGAACGTCAAATAGATTCCATATTTTTAGATTTCCTGAAGGATTTTGATAGTGTTCCTCACAAGCGACTTCTAATGTAAATTTGTGCCTCTAGAGTATTGTCTCAGTTGCGTGACTGGATTCGTGATTTACTATCAGAAAGGTCAGAGTCTATAATAAGTGATGGAAACACATGGATTAAAACAGAAGTGGTATCTGGCGTTCCCCAAGGAAATATTATAGACCCTCTGGTTATCCTGAGCTACAGCACTGATTTAGGAGACACTCCCAGCAGCCTTCTTAAACTGTTTACAGATGATGCTGTGATTTACCGTCTTCTAAACTAATCAGATGATCTAAGGTCATTGAAAAATTATCTGGACAAACAGTGGCAGTTGACTCTAAATAGTGAAAAGCAGGAAGTCATTCACGTGAACACTGAAAGGTACCCGCTAAATTTTGGGTATGCAAATAACTTAAATTGGAGCAATCACGAAAACAATGTTGTGGGGAAAGCAAACCAAAGAATGCGATTTACTGGCAGAACACTGAGAAAATGTAACAGGTCTACTAAAGAGACTGTTTTCACTACTGTTGTTCGCCCTTTTCTAGAGCACTGTTGTGCGGTGTGGAATGCGCATCAGATGGGATTGACGGAGGACAAAAAAAAGTTAAAGAAGGGAAACTTGTAGTGTTTCATCGCGGCATAGGGGAGAGAGTGCCACGGATGTGATGCAGTAATTTGGTTGACAATTACCAAAACAAAGGCACGACGTTCTCGTGAAATTTCAGTCACCAAATGTTTCCTCAAAGTGTTAAAATTGTTTTTGGCGCTCCCCTAAAGAGGGAGACATTATCATCGCAATAAAATATATGAACTCAGAGCTCGCACGGAAACATCTACGTGTTCGTTTCTCCCGCGCGCTGTTAACTGCGGAACGGTAGGGAAGTAGGTTGAAGGTGGTTCGATGAACTCTGTGTCAGGCATTTAGTTGTGAACTGTACAGTAATCACGTAGATGTGGACTTGAAGCCGGAACGTAGCGCTTATTCGTGCAGGGGGGGGGGGATGCCGGAATAGCCCACTCAGTTATCCAAGAACGTCATGCTTCCACACAGTATAACATACCAGTTCGTAAAGAATTCATAAAGCTTAAATTCTGCAAATAAGTTTGCTTGACAGTTGGACTGCTCATACACAGAAGTGACAACTACCTGTTCTGCGAGGAACTGCTGTGGAAGGCGCTGCTCGGCGCCGAATCGCTTTAAGTGTCCCGCGCGGAGGGGGCGGAGTGTCTGGAATTCCTCTCGAAATGCGCTTTCTCATGCGCGAAATCTCACCGTGGGGATGAGTGGCTGTGAAGCGCAGCCCAAGCGCGGCGTGAGAACCGTGTGCACTCACGCGGACGGCTCAGTGGCGGTGGCGGGGGTGGTGGGGGCGGCGGGGACGGCAGGTAGCAGAGTGGGTGTCTCTGTCTCCTCTTCCGTCTGCCGCCCTCCTTTGTGACAGCCTCTCCAATTATCAGGAACTCAATCTGCGTATTACAGGCAATCCTGCAGCTGTGTGCAAACCTTTCCCAACTATCGCATTTTCGAAATTGAATGAAGTACCTAGTTACCTAGTTACCTAGTTAATGGATACTTCAATGACTGCTTGGTAGAATTACACTACATTTAAAATGAAACGAATTGTAGATGTTCTACAGTACATATATACCTCGTGGTACAATATGTGATTGACAAGACCGTATTGGATTCGAATAATAACAGAGTTTCACCAAATAGGATACTTGAATGGTGAAAAGCTTTAGTACACATAGGCAATGTTAAACAGAAGCAGATTAAACATCATCTTTCACAGTAACATTGTAAGATAGTCAAAAATACAAGCTAAACTTATCAGAAAACAGCTATAGATTGAACTGTCTCCCTCGCTCTCGCTCTCTGTGTATATGTTTGTGTCTTTCTGCACGCACAGATTGTGGTGTACAGTAACGGAAGGACAATACCACACAAGGAATCGTTTTACAACTTAAATCTGGGCGCTCTAATACGAAGGGCGTTCCACAAGGAATATAAGCCTTTTCTGAAAGCAGATTGGGTTTTCTTCAGGATTCTAATACACCGTATTATTCCCCAGTGTTCTGGATACAAATTACTGGTTTTCAACATAATCTCCGTTCAATCCGATCGACTTACGCCACCATACTAGATGGGACTATGTGCCCGTATAGTACAGCTTTACTCGTCGACATCTGAGCCAACTCCCTGCCGCATCAATAACCTCCCCAACATCTGCGTACTGCTTCACACAGAGTGAATCCTTCATTGTCCCAAATACGTGGAAGTCGGAAGATGCGAGAATCAGACTGTACAGAGTGCAGTGCATACGCCAACTGATGGACGAGTGTGTCAGCACTACCAACCGAGACATCCAGTTGCGCAGCGACGTGTCGGATCCGTCTATCTCCTCGAATTAGAGAGTGCGCACATTTCAAAGTTTCGGGAGTCACAGCGGTCTGAGGCCTCACTACACGCTGCGGATCAGACAGGTTTGTGCGACCTTGTTGCGATGATAACAGACGACTCGCGCATCGACTTAACGTACTTCTGTTCACTGTCAGGTCTCTGTAGACATTCTGCAAGAACCTTTCAATATGTCTGATGTTCTGGTTTTCTGTCAAAAGAAACTCAATGACAGCTCTCTGCTTCAAATGCATCTCCGTTACAGGCGCCATTTTGAAGACTACGTACAGCGCCGCCATCTCTTGGAACTTCACGAAACCATAGGGGCTGAAGTGGGAATATTCCACAACCTTACACAATGAATTCTGCATTTTTGTGTCGAAATTGGACGAGCAAAGAAATATGTTGAAATACTAGTTGAACACCCCTGACAGGAAGAAAGCACAGGTGAATCCTATATGTAATAAGAATAAAAGAACGAATCCGCAAAATGACACTTTAATGTCCGTAACACCAGTTTTCTGTGGAATTGTTGAACGTATTCTGAGTTCGTATACAGGCCGAGTATCATTGAGGCAAAAAAGCTTATGTCGAAAAATTAATACGCTTTTCAAAGCATTGCTTGTGTAAAATTCAGTTTACCCTTTTCTTTCATGACAGACTGGGAACTATGGATCGACAGCAAAAGGCAGATTACATGTTGCTAGATTTTCGAAAAGCATTTGACCCGATACGCCACTGTAGACCGTTAACGAAGGCACGAGCATACGGAATAGCGTCTCAGATACGTGAGTGTCTCGAAGCCTTAAGTAATACAACCCACTATGCTGTCCTCGATAGCGACTGTTCATCTGAGACAAGAATATCGTCAAGAATGCCCCGAGAAGCGTGAAAGGGCCGCTACTATTTTCGATACATTATCCAACAGACGGGGTTGCCAGGAGTCGGCGGTTGTTTGCTGATGACGCTGTGGTGTACGGGAAGTTGTCGAAGATTAGTGACTGTAGGATGATACAAGATGACTTAAGTAAAATTTCTAGTTGGCATGATGAATGGCAGCTGGGTTGTAGAAAAATGTGAGTTAATGTGGATGAACAGGAAAATCAAACCAGTAATGTTTGGATATAGCATTACTGTCCCAACTTGCACAGTCAGGTCTTTTAAATAACTGTGTGTCACGTTGCAAATGGGTATGAAATGGAATGAGGGTGTGAGGACTGTGGGAGGGAAGAATTTTAGGAAAGTGTGGTTCATCTGTAAAGCAGACTGCATGTAGGACGCTGATGCGACCCATTCTTGAACAGTGTACGAGTCTTTTGGATCCATACCAGATCGGATTAAAGGAAGACGTCGGAGTATTTCAAAGGCGGGCTGCTAGATATGTTGCCGATAGGTCCGAACAACACTTAAGTGCACTGAGATGCTTCGGGAACTCAAATTGGAATACCTGGAGGGAAGACGACGTCCTTTTCAAGGAATACTATGGAGAAAATTTAGATAACCGGCATCTGAATTAAAGTGCGCAATCACCATACATCTTGCATAAGGACCACGAATATAAGATACGAAAAATTGGAGCTCATCCAGAGGCATAGAGATTTTTGACTCGCTCTAGGTGAGAGTGGAACAGGAAAGGCAACGACAAATAGTAATATATGATGTCCTCCGCACCGTGCGATGGCTTACGTTGTTTCTATGTAGATATAAGAAACTACGAGTATGTAGTTGTATGATCCTCCAATTTATGTAATAATTATAAAGCTTATAAATTTGTGAAGACAACCATTACTAAGAACCATCAAGAGCTGCTGATGAAATAAACATTAATACACAATCATTAAATTTCTTCTGGGTTTGAGCCCGCACTGTCAACTATACAATTCCGACATTTCGGCGACTATTGCAAGACCCTTTCCTCAGGGTGTACTGCTGCGACCGCGCAAGCATACGTTTACATTAATACACAACACTTTTCGATCATTGAATGATCATCAAGCGACATATAATTATTTGTTCGAACCTCCACCGTTTCTGTGGCACACAGCGGACTTCATTTTATTATTTTGACACCTCGACAAGAACTACACCATACAGACTGTTGTGAATGATTTTGTGGCTTCCGACGATCCGATGATGATCAGTTTACCGACATCGATAGTGAATATAGACTGATCTCATTTCTCAGTGGTTTCTAAATAGGAAGAGGAAGGCGCTCATCGGAATACACGGAACAAATGGTTGAGGGCATAGGCTGCAGTTGCTACTCTCAGATGAGAAGGTTGGCATAGGAGAGGAATACTTCGCAGACCGCATCAAACCAGTCATTGTTGGCTGCGATATACCACGAGCTGGGTTTATAATCTCAGCACAAAGGGTCTTCTTTCTCCGCACACAATGGCACCTTTCCTTGCGGATGCGGGACAGTTGAATCGTACGTGTATTTATGGAGTGTAGGTAAGTGTTATGGATGCGTCTGTAGTGTAATGTTTGTGTTGTACGCTGATGCTGAGAGAAGAAAGAGAGGCTGAAATCCGATGCCGCCACATATCTTTCGAATAGCAAGGGTACCGCCAAGCATAACGTCGTCATCCGACTGGCTTATCAACGTTAATGGTCTCATTTTATGACAAACTGCGGACAGCATAGGAACTGAATACAGGACATTAGTGCAAAGGCTGGTTATCGCCATTTTTAAGCCACCACTTCTGCTCCTCTTGTCGGTCAAATATTGGGTGTGATAATTTTATCCAACCAGGAATCGAATCAGCTTACCTGTGAGTCGAGTCCTACTGCACAGGCACGGGTGACAAACTTTGGCTCGAAAGCAAGAGGAATAGTTTTGTTAAAGAGACGTTTGCTGTCTACTTGCGACGAAAATAAAACGATGATTTTTTGCGAATAGAGACGATGGCTCAACAAAACCTTCCTTATCACTTGTAAATAATGTTTATCTGATGCTTTACTTGGTTCAAATGGTTCAAATGGCTCTGAGCACTATGGGACTCAACTGCTGTGGTCATTAGTCCCCTAGAACTCAGAACTACTTAAACCTAACTAACCTAAGGACATCACACACATCCATGCCCGAGGCAGGATTCGAACCTGCAACCGTAGCAGTCGCACGGTTCCGGACTCCGCGCCTAGAACCGCGAGACCACCGCGGCCGGCATGTTTTACTTGTCGGCTTGATGTGGCATAAGTGCTGTTCGACAGTGGGAGTTCTAGCCAACAGTGAATCCGGTGCCATATTCACTCTTCGGTTGGTTCTGCGGTTCTATAAAAATTGTTTCTTGGATAAAGATGCTGTTCTCGGGTTTAAATCTCTTTTGTGGGGTAATAATTACGAAATATTTTCTGAGGCGAGGGACGGCATTATGATTGCAATTCCTCAGGCACCAGTCAGTTGACTGTCCGGCGACATATAGGATACAATTCAAAAAACGAGGTGTTTAGGAAATTGGGTATATTTTGCGACTCCCACGATCGACAACCGTCTGGAATTAATTTGATAATTTACTACGTCTAAACAATGACTTTTTTGTCTTGGGTCCTTTCTCTGTCACCTCAAAGTAATTTAATTGAGGTAATAGTTTTAGCGAGCAGTAGGCCAACCTAAAAGATTCGAAGAACTGCCGATCATCAAATAGCTCAATATGTAACGTTAGTACTGGATATTAGAGTTGCTACACCACGAAGATGACGTGCTACAGACGCGAAATTTACCCGACAGGAAGAAGATGCTGTGACATGCAACTGATTATCTTTCCAGAGCATTCACACACGTTTGGCGCCGCTGGCGACACATACAACGTGCTGATACGAGTAAAGTTTCCAACAGATTTCTCAGACACAAACAGCAATTGACAGGCGTAGACTGGTGAAACGTTGTTGTGATGCTTCGTGTAAGGAGGAGAAATGCGTACCATCACGTTTCCGACTTTGATAAAGGTCGGATTGTAGCCTACCGCGATTGCGGTTTATCATATCGCGAGATTGCTGTTGGCATTGGTCGAGATCCAATGACTGTTAGCAGAATATGGAATCGGTGGGTTCAGGAAGGTAACACGGAACGCCATACTGGATCCCAACGGCATCGTATCACTATCAGTCGAGATGACAGGCATGTTACCGCATGGCTGTAACGGATCGTGGAGCCATGTCTCGATCCCTGCGTCAACAGATGCGGACGTTTGCAAGACAACAATCATCTGCACGAACAGTTCGACGACGTTTGCAGTAGCATGGACTATCATCTCGGAGACCACGGCTGCGGTTACCCTTGACGCTGCATCACAGACAGGAGCTTTTGCGATGGTGTACTTAACGACGAACCTGGGTGCGAATGGCAAAACGACATTTTTTCGGATGAATCCAGGTTCTGTTTACAGCATCATGATGGTTGCATCCGTGTTTGGCGACATCGCCATGAACGCATATTGGAAGCGTGTATTCGCCATTGCCATACTGGCGTATCACCCGGCGTGATGGTATGGGCTGCCACTGTTTACACGTCTTGTTCGCATTGAAGGCACTTTGAACAGTGGACGTTACATTTCAGATGTGTTACGACCCGTGGTTCTACCCTTCATTCGATACCTTCGAAACCATACATTTCAGCAGGATAATGCACGGCCGCATGTTGCAGGTCCTGTACGGGCCTTTCTGGATACAGAAAATGTTCGACTGCTGCCCAGGCCAGCACATTCTCCAGATTTCTCACCAACTGAAAACGTCTGGTCAATGGTGGCCGACCAACTGGATCGTCACAATACGCCAGTCACTACCCCAGATGGACTGTGGTATCGTGTTGAAGCTGCATGGGCAGCTGTACCTATACACAACATCCAAGTTCTGTTTGACCCAATGCCTAGGCGAATCAAGGTCGTTATTACGGCCAGAGGTAACCACCTCTGGGTACTGATTTCTCAGGATCTATGCACCCAAAATGGGTGAAAGTGTAATCATATGTCATTTCTAGTATAATATATTTCTTCAGGGTGTTGCAATTTTAATGGCCAGTGGTGGAGTACGAGGCGGGAAATGATGTTGTTGCTGTTGTGGTCTTCAGTCCTGAGACTGGTTTGATGCAGCTCTCCGTGCTACTCTATCTTGTGCAAGCTTCTTCATCTCCCAGTACCTACTGCAACCTACATCCTTCTGAATCTGCTTAGCGTATTCATCTCTTGGTCTCCCTCTCCGATTTTTATCCTCCACGCTGCCCTCTAATACTAAATTGGTGAGCCCTTGATGCCTCAGAACATGTCATACCAATCGATCCCTTCTTCTGGTCAAGTTTTGCCAAAAACTTCTCTTCTCTCCAATCCTATTCAATACTTCCTCATTAGTTTTGTGATCTACCCATCTAATCTTCAGCATTCTTCTGTAGCACCACATTTCGAAAGCTTCTATTCTCTTCTTGTCCAAACTAGTTATCGTCCATGTTTCATCACTTCCATACATGGCTATACTCCATACAAATACTTTCAGAAATGACTTCCTGACACTTAAATCTATACTCGATGTTAACAAATTTCTCTTCTTCAGAAACGCTTTCCTTGCCACTGCCAGTCTACATTTTATATCCTCTCTACTTCTACCATCATCAGTTATTTTGCTCCCCAAATAGCAAAACTCGACTACATTCCATTTTCCTCGTTTTGCTTTTGTTGATGTTCATCTTATATCCTCCGTTCAAGACACTATCCATTCCGTTCAACTGCTCTTCCAAGTTCTTTGCTGTCTCTGACAGAAATACGATGTCATCGGCGAACCTCAACATTTTTATTTCTTCTCCATGGATTTTAATACCTACTCCGAATTTTTCTTTTGTTTTCTTCACTGCTTGCTCAATATACAGATTGAGTAACATCGGGGAGAGACTGCAACTCTGTCTCACTCCCTTCCAAACCACTGCTTCCCTTTCATGTCCCTCGACTCTTATAACTGCTATCTGATTTCTGTACAAATTGTAAATAGTCTTTCGCTCCCTGTATTTTACCCCTGCTACCTTCAGAATTTGAAAGAGAGTATTCCAATCGATATTGTCAAAAGCTTTCTCTAAGTCTACAAATGCTAGAAACGTAGGTTTGCCTTTGCTTAATCTAGCTTCTAATATAAGTTGTAGGGTCAGTATTGCCTATCGTGTTCCAATATTCATACGGAATCCAAACTGATCTTCCCCGAGGTCGGCTTCTACTAGTTTTTCCATTCGTCTGTAAAGAATTCGCGTTAGTATTTTGCAGCTGTGACTTATGAAAGTGATAGTTCGGTAATTTTCGCATCTGTCAACACCTACTTTCTTTGGTATTGGAATTATTATATTCTTCTTGAAGTCTGAGGGTATTTCGCCTGTCTCATACATCTTGCTCACCAATGGTAGAGTTTTGTCAGGACTGGCTCTCCCAAGGCCGTCAGTATTTCCAATGGAATGTTGTCTACTCCGGGGGCCTTGTTTCGACTCAGGTCTTTCAGTGCTCTGTCAAACTCTTCACACAGTATCGTATCTCCCATTTCATCTTCATCTACATCCTCTACCATTTCCATAATATTGTCCTCAAGTACATCGCCCTTGTATAGACTCTCTATATACCTTCCACCTTTCTGCTTTCCCTTCTTTGCTTAGAACTGGGTTTCCATCTGAGCTCTTGATATTCATACAAGTGGTTCTCTTATCTCCAAAGGTCTCTTTAATTTTCCTGTAGGCAGTATCTATCTTACCCCTTGTGAGATAAGCCTCTACGTCCTTACATTTGTCCTCTATCCATCCCTGCTTAGCCATTTTGCACTTCCTGTCGATCTCATTTTTGAGACGTCTGTATTTCTTTTTGCCTGCTTCATTTACTGCATTTTTATATTTTCTCCTTTCATCAATTAAATTCAATATTTCTTCTGTTACCCAAGGATATCTACTAGCCTTCCTTCTTTTTACCTACTTGATCCTCTGGTGCCTTCACTTCTTTATCCCTCAAAGCTACCCAGTCTTCATCTACCGTATTTCTTTCCCCCATTCCTGTCAATTGCTCTCTTATGCTCTCCCTGAAACTCTGTACAATCTCGGGTTCTTTTAGTTTATCCAGGTCCCATCTCCTTAAATTCCCACCTTTTTGCAGTTTCTTTAGTTTTAATCTACAGGTCATAACCAATAGATTGTGGTCAGAGTCCACATCTGCCCCTGGAAATGTCTTACAATTTAAAACCTGGTTCCTAAATCTCTGTCTTACCATTATATAATCTATCTGAAACCTGTCAGTATCTCCAGGCCTCCTCCATGTATACAGCCTTCTTTTATGGTTCTTGAACCAAGTGTTACCTATGATTAAGTTGTGCTCTGTGCAAAATTCTACCAGGCGGCTTCCTCTTTCATTTCTTTGCCCCAGTCCACATTCACCTACTACGTTTCCTTCTCTCCCTTTTCCTACTACCGAATTCCAGTCACCCATGACTATTAAATTTTCGTCACCCTTCACTATCTGAATAATTTCTTTTATTTGATCATACATTTCTTCAATTTCTTCGTCATCTGCAGAGCTAGTTGGCATATAAACTTGTACCACTGTAGTAGGTGTGGGCTTCCTATTTATCTTGGCCACAATAATGCATTCACTATGCTGTTTGTAGTAGCTTACCCGCATTCCTATTTTCCTATTCATTATTAAACCTACTCCTGCATTACCCATATTTTATTTTGTGTTTATAACCCTGTAGTCACTTGACCAAAAGTCTTGTTCCTCCTGCCACCGCACTTCACTAATTCCCACTATATCTAACTTTAACCTATCCATTTCCCTTTTTAAATTTTCTAACCTACCTGCCCGATTAAGGGATCTGACATTCCACGCTCCGATCCGTAGAACGCCAGTTTTCTTTCTGCTGATAACGACACCCTCTTGAGTAGTCCCCGCCCGGAGATCCGAATGGGGGACTATTTTACCTCCGGAATATTTTACCCAAGAGGACGCCATCATCATTTAATCATACAGTAAAGCTGCATGCCCTCGGGAAAGATTACGGCCGTAGTTTCCCCTTGCTTTCAGCCGTTCGCAGTACCAGCACAGCAAGGCCGTATTGGTTATTGTTACAAGGCCAGATCAGTCAATCATCCAGACTGTTGCCCCTGCAACTACTGAAAAGGCTGCTGCCCCTCTTCAAGAACCACACGTTTGTCTGGCCTCTCAACAGATACCCCTCCGTTGTGGTTGCACCTACGGTACGGCTACCAGTATCGCTGAGGCACGCAAGCCTCTACATCTACATCTACATCCGTACTCCGCAAGCCACCTGACGGTGTGTGGCGGAGGGTACCCTGAGTACCTCTATCGGTTTTCCCTTCTATTCCAGTCTCGTATTGTACGTGGAAAGAAGGATTGTCGGTATGCTTCTGTGTTGGCTCTAATCTCTCTGATTTTATCCTCATGGTCTCTTCGCGAGATATACGTAGGAGGGAGCAATATACTGCTTGACTCTTCGGTGAAGGTATGTTCTCGAAACTTCAACAAAAGCCCGTACCGAGCTACTGAGCGTCTCTCCTGCAGAGTCTTCCACTGGAGTTTATCTACCATCTCCGTAACGCTTTCGCAATTACTAAATGATCCTGTAACGAAGCGCGCTGCTCTCCGTTGGATCTTCTCTATCTCTTCTATCAACCCTACCTGGTGCGGATCCCACACTGCTGAGCAGTATTCAAGCATTGGGCGAACAAGCGTACTGTAACCTACTTCCTTTGTTGTCGGATTGCATTTCCTTAGGATTCTTCCAATGAATCTCAGTCTGGCATCTGCTTTACCGACGATCAACTTTATATGATCATTCCATTTTAAATCACTCCTAATGCGTACTCCCAGATAATTTATGGAATTAACTGCTTCCAGTTGCTGACCTGCTATTTTGTAGCTAAATGATAAGGGACCTATCTTTCTATGTATTCGCATCACATTACACTTCGCTACATTGAGATTCAATTGCCATTCCGTGCACCATGCGTCAATTCGCTGCAGATCCTCCTGCATTTCAGTACAATTTTCCATTGTTGCAACCTCTCGATACACCACAGCATCATCTGCAAAAAGCCTCAGTGAACTTCCGATGTCATCCACCAGGTCATTTATGTATATTGTGAATAGCAACGGTCCTATGACACTCCCCTGCGGCACACCTGAAATCACTCTTACTTCGGAAGACTTCTCTCCATTGAGAATGACGTGTTGCGTTCTGTTATCTAGGAACTCCTCAATCCAATCACACAATTGATCTGATAGTCCGTATGCTCTTACTTTGTTCATTAAACGACTATGGGGAACTGTGTCAAACGCCTTGCGGAAGTCAAGAAACACGGCATCTACCTGTGAACCCGTGTCTAAGGCCCTCTGAGTCTCGTGGACGAATAGCGCGAGCTGGGTTTCACACGATCGTCTTTTTCGAAACCCATGCTGATTCCTACAGAGTAGATTTCTAGTCTCCAGAAAAGACATTATACTCGAACATAATACGTGTTCCAAAATTCTACAACTGATCGACGTTAGAGATATAGGTCTATAGTTCTGCACATCTGTTCGACGTCCCTTCTTGAGAACGGGGATGACCTGTGCCCTTTTCCAATCCTTTGGAACGCTTCGCTCTTCTAGAGACCTACGGTACACCGCTGCAAGAAGGGGGGCAAGTTCCTTCGCGTACTCTGTGTAAAATCGAACTGGTATCCCATCAGGACCAGCGGCCTTTCCTCTTTTGAGCGATTTTAATTGTTTCTCTATCCCTCTGTCGTCTACTTCGATATCTACCATTTTGTCAACTGTGCGACAGTCTAGAGAAGGAAGCACAGTGCAGTCTTCCTCTGTGAAACAGCTTTGGAAGAAGACATTTAGTAATTCGGCCTTTAGTCTGTCATCCTCTGTTTCAGTACCATTTTGGTCACAGAGTGTCTGGACATTTTGTTTTGAGCCACCTACCGCTTTGACATAGGACCAAAATTTCTTAGGATTTTCTGCCAAGTCAGTACATAGAACGTTACTTTCGAATTCATTGAAAGCCTCTCGCATAGCCCTCCTCACACTACATTTCGCTTCGCGTAATTTTTGTTTGTCTGCAAGGCTTTGGCTATGTTTATGTTTGCTGTGAAGTTCCCTTTGCTTCCGCAGCAGTTTTCTAACTCGGTTGTTGTACCACGGTGGCTCTTTTCCATCTCTTACGATCTTGCTTGGCACATACTCATCTAACGCATATTGTACCATGGTTTTGAACTTTGTCCACTGATCCTCAACACTATCTGCACTTGAGACAAAACTTTTGTGTTGAGCCGTCAGGTACTCTGTAATCTGCTTTTTGTCACTTTTGCTAAACAGAAAAATCTTCCTACCTTTTTTAATATTTCTATTTACGGCTGAAATCATCGACGCAGTAACCGCTTTATGATCGCTGATTCCCTGTTCTGCATTAACTGATTCAAATAGTTCGGGTCTGTTTGTCACCAGAAGGTCTAATATATTATCGCCACGAGTCGGTTTTCTGTTTAACTGCTCAAGGTAGTTTTCAGATAAAGCACTTAAAAATATTTCACTGGATTCTTTGTCCCTGCCACCCGTTATGAACGTTTGAGTCTCCCAGTCTATATCCGGCAAATTAAAATCTCCACCCAGAACTATAACATGGTGGGGAAATCTACTCGAAATATTTTCCAAATTATTCTTCAGGTGCTGAGCCACAACAGCTGCTGAGCCCGGGGGCCTATAGAGACATCCAATTACCATGTCTGAGCCTGCTTTAACCGTGACCTTCACCCAAATCATTTCACAATTCGAATCTCCGTCAATTTCCTTCGATACCCCACCAACGGCAAGGTCCATGGTTCATGGGTGGAGGGAAATGACATTCAAACGTAACGAGTTGCGTCAACAGTCACCGTCAGGTTTTATGATACATCATACCCAAATATATCTGATGACGGTGTGTACACGAACCGAGGACAGAAGTAAAAGCATTATGTTTGAAAAGGAACTTAGGAAGACTATCTACGAAGATCTGTGATGTTTATAAAAGAAAGACACGAGGGGTGAATGTCCTAAAGTTTTAATTTATTAGTGAACCACTTTCTACCTACAAAGCAATCTCCTTATAACAATTATCTTCCTCAAACAGAATACAGAAATTTTGAACAACTTTGAAAAAGATGTCACACATAGACAATCGATGCAAAAACAGGGAAAACGTCGCGTCAGATACTGAATCTGCAGGACTTCTGAAAATATGTAAGGCTATGTATGTGTGTGTGGTGTGTGTGTGCGCGCGCCTATGAAAAATTGGAGGATAGAAGAAGAAAAACAACAGAACGACAGCCGGCAGGCGTGGCCGAGCGGTTTCAAGGCTCTACAGTCTGGACCGCAGGTTCGAATCCTGCCTCAGGCATGGATGTGCGTGATGTCCTTAGGTTTAAGTAGTTCTAGGGTATTGATGACCTCAGAAGTTAAGCCCCATAGTGCTCAGAGCCGTTTGAACCATTTGAACAGAACGACAGCAACAACAGGAATAACGCTACACCTTATCCAAATAAGAAAATAGTTTTATTCGTACGGGCCGCCAAAGCGCTCTATTTGTTGTAATATAATGTAAAGGTTCCATCTCAGGCGTTGTTTGGACGAATTTATATAATTCAGTTTCTCACAAGTGACCGATTTCGCTCTCACAGGACTTTCACACATGCTGCAGGTGACAAAATATTTCAGTATATCGCATTATATAGCAATAGACATGGCACTTCTGAAAGCGAGAATTTTATGTACCGGAGTCAGATTTAAAGCAGAGTGCTTACTGAATAGTCGTAATAGAAACTACTACCGCACTGTTAAAGATTGTATGTCCTCAGTTTCGTACAGAAGATAATAGAGAGAAATACGAAATGAGACGAACAGAAATGTCGCTTTTATGTAAAGACAATAATTACATTGAAATCAGTGTGATGTATGATGGTTCCCTGGACATTAGAAAAGAGCTGACATGCTTCTTAGTAGGGTGGTACAATTGTTCTGTATTTCATGTGTAGACACGTGTGTGTTACTTCGTGATTGTGTCGTGTGTGTCTTCATGAAGACGCGCGGATCTGACTCTTGACAATTCGGAAACTGCCGAATGTACAAACGTCAGGCAGAAAGAGCAGTTCAATCCGCCACCCCGTAAGCAGTGCATGTCTGCCATTTCCTCCTCAGAATAACGCTCCATGTCCTGTTCACTCCACACAGTAACAAACTCAAGAGCGTACCCGTTTGATGACAAATTAATTGACGCAGGGCGAACAGACTCCGTACTGTGCAGAGCTGCTGCCCTCTATGCAACACGCATCAAACGGGTATTTGCAGAGCCAAAAGCAACGCGTTCAGCCCCAATAAAAAAGCGGAAAACCCTTAGTGTTCTCCCGCCTGGAATATCGGCAACTATGTTGACAACAGAGTTTGCAAATAAAGATCATAAAATTTCAACCCGACATCTCTTTTACCTTGATGTCACAAATCGTTGCCCTGCAGACCTGCTACCATGACCGTACAGAGTGCATGTTGTTTGCCTACCGTGTAGGCAATGAGGACATGCATTGCAATGTCAAATATGCTTGCTATGACCCACTCTACCAGCCCTCTCATTTACTACATTCGTTTCAGATACACCCAGTATATACAGGGTCTCCCAGCTATCTTGTCCACCCAAAATATCTCTGGAACAATAACAGCTATTGGAAAACAACTTTCACCGGTATCAATGTAGGGCTGGGTTCCATGAATGTACATATTTGGAAACATTCTAAAACGAAAGCATATGTGTTTTTTAACACAAACTTATGTTTTTTTTTAAATAGACCTCCTATATTTTTTCTTCAGCACTCCACAGCATGACAAAGCACATACACAATGGCGTTGATTGAATCGCAATATTCCCATTACATCCCGAGATATTAAGACGCGAAGTTGACGCTTGAAACACCCGATATGCGCTGCTAGCACACGTCCTGAGGCTCAGGCGTGAACCCCATGCTGCCCGTAATCGCGATGTGATTGACATGTGTAATCACACATCCATACTTATCAAGAGGTCCGAAACGAATAATGCGGTCTGCTGCCATCAACTCTCATAAGCACATAATGGTTTCCCTCTTGCACGTTTTACGTATCTACATACACAATATGAACCAGTACCGATCGGTGTACACCCGTCAGGTTGTCTTATGTATCCTGCACGCCCAAAATAAGGTTTATCTAATGCGTTGTATGACCCATTGTGCCTGTCGCGCAGGGCCTGGCTCTACCTAGTCAAGTGTCCAACGTAGATCCCACTACTGCCACAGTTACCACTTCGCCTTGTTTATGATTTGCGACCCATGCGAACTCCTGTACTCCACCACCCTCCGAGCATCCCATTTGTTGTTGCTTTGGCGTGCAGTACACCGCTTGCCTGTGTAGTCGTGCATCAGAATAATCTAGTGACGGCACGGAGGTAGTACACATTGGGAATAACCGTTGTGTTGTGGAAATTATACTGTACAGTATAGTGTACACACATGAAGATATGGTAGAAATGCTGCTGATCTATGGAGAATGTATTTTGACGGGAAATACGTTATGAGATTGCTTGTTTGTTGATAGTACTGTTAGCGAATATTATGATTATTAAGTTAATATGTCTGTTTTCTACCCTACTCTACATACCTGTACTG
This sequence comes from Schistocerca gregaria, assembly GCF_023897955.1. Classification (NCBI taxonomy): domain Eukaryota; kingdom Metazoa; phylum Arthropoda; class Insecta; order Orthoptera; family Acrididae; genus Schistocerca; species Schistocerca gregaria. Next base: position 347,241,564 of record NC_064922.1, on the reverse strand, counting down.
TACCCTGTTGTAGGTGGACGAAATGCTGTTCAGGCAGAACGACTGTACAGAAGACGATTCCCTGACAAGCCATCGCCTTCGCTCCGGATGTTTGGCCCTCTCACATCTCGTCTACGTGAAACGGGAAGCTTAAATCCAAGACCTCGACATCGTCCTAGAACACGCACAGATGAATGTGCTGAAGTTGCTGTGCTCGCTACCATAGCTGTGAATCCTCAAATCAGCACACGTCAAATTGAACGTGAAGTTGGTGTGTCGAAATCAAGTGCACAGCGTATTCTTAAACGCCATAAATTTCATCCTTACCATGTTCATTTACACCAGGATATTCATAGAAATGACATCCGCAATAGGGTAACATTTTTTCGGTGGGCTCAGCAAAAACTTCTGACTAATCCAAATTTTTTTGCAGATGTTCTATTTACCGACGAGGCATCGTTCTCCAACAAAGGAATTGTCAATATGAAGAATATGCATTATTGGTCTGCAGACAATCCAAAATGGCTCCATCAGGTAGAGCATCAACGTCCGTGGGAAGTTAATGTTTGGTGTGGGATTATTGGAGATATCATTATCGGACCTTTCTTTATAAATGGCATCCAAAATGGCAGACAATACTCCAGATTTATACGACACAATCTTCCTGTTCTCTTGGACACCGTACCTCTGAACCGCAGAATGGTCATGTGGTATCAGCATGACGGACGTCCTGCACATAACGCCTTACGAGCACGACGACTTCTGAACCGTAAGTTCCCTGGTAGGTGGATTGGACGAGGGGGCCCAGTTACGTGGCCTGCTCGATCTCCGGACCTTACACCGCTGGATTATTTTCTTTGGGGAGCAATGAAGGATGCTGTTTACCAACATGAACCAACAACACCAGAGGACATGAAGCAACGCATTATTGATGCTTGTACAGCCATCAGAGAGGAAACAGTAGCACGAAGTAGGGCATCCTTCATCCTCAGAGTGACTCTATGAATGCAAGCCAATGGGCATCACTTTGAGCATGAGATGTGAACGCTATGTTTAGTATGTAGTGCTGGTATCACAGTGGAAGATTCTACAATGGGCCATTTTACCCATTGATGTTAAGAAACATTTGTTTGCAACAATTTGTCATTTAACGCATTACATAAACATAACATTGATAATTATGTGATAATAAAACTAATTGGTTAAACAGATGTACATTCATCTTCTATGTCCTACCTGAACTTCCCAAATCAAAACATTTTCACCTAAACAACGGTAAAACTTTTAGTCCACTTGCTGGTTTCACTAAAACCATCAACGTGAATTTTACTATTACGAGTGAATGATTAACTGGCACTTGCGCTTGATCTACAGTAAAGTAAAGTTTTAACATCGAATGGCATTACCTTTTTAGTAACGGATTAACGATAAGCGAAGTTAACTTTTCGACTAACGTTGCACTACACAGATATGTTACAGAACCGCATGACCCCTAGCCTATGGGATAAATACCTGCTGGAATGTACGACGTTAATGCAGAATTGCAGCAGACCGTATTATTCGTTTCGGACCTCTTGATAAGTATGGAAGTGTGATTACGCATGTCAATCACATCGCGATTACGGGCAGCATGGGGTTCAGCGCATGTCGGGTGTTTCAAGCGTCAACTTCGAGTCTTAATATCTCGGGATGTAATGGGAATATTGCGATGCAATCAACGCCATTGCTTATGTGCTTTGTCATGCTGTGGATTGCTGAAGAAAAAATATAGGACGTCCATTTAAAAAAAACATAAGTTTGTGTTAAAAAACATATATGCTTTCGTTTTAGAATGTTTCCAAATATGTATAGTGATGGGCCACAGCCCTACATTGATACCGGTGAAAGTCGTTTTCCAATAGCTGTTATTGTTCCAGAGATATTTTGGGTGAACAAGATAGCTGGGACACCCTGTATATAATATTGCTAATCAGCACTGGCCATGGAGACACACATACACACACACACACACACAAAACACACACACACACACACACACACACACACACACACACACACACACACACACACACACACACACACACACAACACCACACTCATGGCTCACACTAAGAACAGAACAATTGTACCACATCACTAAAAACCATGTCAGCCCTTTTCTAGAGTCCAGGGGACCATCAAAAATCGCGTTTATTTCACTACAATTATCGTCTTTACATAAAAGCGTCCTTTCTGTTGGTCTCATTTTGTGTTTCTTTCAGTACCTTCTGTACGAAAGGGAGCACATATAGTGCTTAGGAATGTGACAGTTGTTATACTATGACTGTTACAGTATTCAGTAATCATTCTGATGTAAACATGACGCTGGTACGTAAATTTTTTCGCTTTCAGAAGTGATATGCCTGCTGCTAAATAATGGGATATATTAAACTATTTTGGTACCTACAGAAAGTGTTAATGTCCTGTAAGACCAAACGTGGCCACTTGTGTGAAATTAAATAAAGTAAATAGTGTAAACAAAGGCGGAGTTGGAACCTTCACAATTTCTTTCAACAAATACACCACCTATGAATAAAATTATTTACAAATTCAAATGAAGCTTAGCGTGAATCTTTTTGTTGATGTTCTTATCTTGTTTTCGAACTTATCTCCTTCACTATTTCAGACGGCCGCTGTGGCCTAGCGGTTCTAGGCGCTTCAGTCCAGAACCGCGCTGCTGCTACGGTCGCAGGTTCGAATCCTGCTTCATGCATGGATATGTCTGATGTCCTTAGGTTAGATATGTTTAAGTAGTTCAAAGTCTACGTGACTGATGACCTCAGATGTTAAGTCCCATAGTGCTTACAGCCATTCGAACCTCACTATTTCACAAACAAACACACCTATCATTTAAAAAATAGTTTAACAGTACTGTATGCTCTTTAGGGACGATAGTTTTTGTCTCGCGACGGCTTTGTAAGTCGAAAACTGGCTCACTAATATGTTAATACCTTGCAAAATTCACATTTCGTGTCTTTCGAATGTAAACATGTCAAACCCTCGATCGATTTTCGTCATATGCTCCTGTTGCAAAGCACATTGCTTGTACTTCCGCCCTCGCTTCGTGTACCCGCCGTCATCAGATACTTTTGGGTACGATGTATGATTATCTCTGGTGGAGACAGTTGACGCCATTCTTTACGTTTGAGTACCATTTCACGCCTGCTACTATATAGTAATGAATAATACAGTAATTTTACATCTTCAGCTATTTGAGGATCGGCTGTTCTCCAAGCAGTTTAAGGTGGGCCGACGGTTCGCTTGCAATTAAGCTATTTCCTCAGTTAAATTATTTTGAATTGACAGAGAAAGAACTCGAAACAAATAAGTCAATATTTAAAAGTTGTAAACTACCAAATTAGTTAGAGATGGGTGTGTACCATGGAAACCCGAGAATATACCGAATTTCCCACCCAATCTCATGTTGGGAATTACGTCGTATATGTCGGCGTGCAGTCCTGGCGTATTCCAATTATAATGCCGTCCCTCCCCTCAGAAAATATTTCCGAATTATTATCTCTGCCTCCCCCCCCAAAAAAAGGGATCTAAACCCGAAAACAGCATCGATATCCAACAACAATTGGTTATAAAACAGCACAACCTCCCGTAGAGTGAGTATCGGACCGGATTCATTGTTGGCATGACTATCCCCTGTCGTATAGACGTTATGCCACATCGAACAGGCAAGTGAAACACCAAGTAAAACACCAAGTAAATATTATTTAAAAATGATGAGGGAGGTTTTGTTGAGGCGTCGTTGTTATTCGCAAAGAACATTGTTCTACTTTGCTCGTAAGGGCATAACATACTTCTCTTTACCATTGCTATTCCTCCCGCTTCTGCAGCCAAGATTCCTAACCCATGCCTGCGCAGTAGCGCTCTAGTCCAAGGTAAGCCTGTTCGAATCCTGGTGTTGGAAATAATCACTCCCAAATTTGACTGACAATAGGAGGAGAGGAGGCTGCGTAAAGATGCCGATCACTGGCCGTTGCGCCAATGTCCTGGGTTCAGTTCCAGTGCTCTCCGCAGTTTGTCATAAAGTCACACCGTTAACGTTGATAAGTCCGTTGGACGACGACGATAAGCTCGTCGGTACCCTTGGTATTTGAAAGATACGTGGCGACATTGGGTTTCAGCCTCTCTTTCTTATCTCTTGATCAGCGTACAACACAAACATAACACTACACTACAGACGTAACCATAACATTCATCTACACTCCATAAATACACATGTTACTCAACTTTCACGCATTCGCAAGGAAAGGTGCCATTGTGTGCGGGAAAAGAGCACCCTTTGTGCTGAGCTGCTGAAACCACCTCGTGATATGTGTCAGCCACCTATGCCTTTTTTTTTGGGGGTCGTCTTCTGACTGGTTTGATGCGGTCCCCTCCTGTCCCAACCTTCTCATCTCAGACTAGCAATTGCAGCCTACGCCCTCAACTATTTTTTTGTTGTATTACGATGACCGCTTCCCTCTCACATCAATTTACATTGACGAATGCTTTTTCCAGGTCGCAAAAGCTTAAGAGCGTGTCGTGATTTTTCTTCATTCTTGCTTCCGCAACGTTAGAACTGCCTCTCTGGTGCCTTTACTTCTGCCAAAGCCAGACTGATTGTCATCTAACACCGCAACGTCTGCATTGTCTCTCTGGCGCTTTTACCTTTGCTATAGCAAAACTGATTGTCATCTAACAGATCCTCAATTTTCTTTTCCATTCTTCTGCGTATTATACCTGTCAACAATTTTATATCTCCAGTCTCATACATTCCACACACCAACGATAGTCGTTCTGTTTTCTATCTCTTCCCCTAGCGATTTTAGAAATTTCGATGAAATGTTATCTGTGCCTTCTTCATTATTTGATTAGAAGCTTTTTTAAATTCTAATTATTGGACCTCCTATCTCTTCCCAGACCAGACTTCTCTTCCCAGACGTCTTCTTCCGTCACATCAAACAAGTTCTCCCCCCTTGCCCAAAACAAAGAAAAAAAAGGTCTTCGGTGTACTCTTTCCAACCATCCACTCTCTCTCTTCTACATTTAAGGGTTGAAATCCCATTGCACTCTTTATGTTATCAGTCTTGCTATTCAGTTCACCGAACGTGCAGCCATATTGCCTTAGCTTCACTGCATTTCCTATTTATTTCATTCCTCCATACTGCTTTTAACTTTTACGTTGTTTGGTAACATTACTTTTTAACTGGCACATAGCAGACAAATCTGACGAACGTTGAAACAAAAAAGATATAATGCGAAGTTTGTAGTGGCTTGCTAATATATTAACATCTAAGTAGTGATATTCCACTGGGAAATTACCTCTTACTTGGGCTTTAGGTGCTAATTAAAGCACACATATGAGACAGTAACCATTGTTACAACAACATTACTCACCACAGTGGTGTCTGTTCCGTGTAATGGTCATTGCTTGAACATGACTTCTTTTTTAGAATTAGTTCTCGCACATGATTTTAAAGTTTTTATTTTATTCTGTCATTTAATAAGCGTTGTATTAATGTGATTGCGTATTATTATTAATTGATTTTTTTTTATGGTTTGGCTTATCGATTCCTTTTTACTCTTTGTTCCTTTTATTTAAGTTGAGTCCTTTTAATTATGTTAGCGGTTGTTATGAAGTCTATATTGCTTACTGTTCTCCTTAAGTTAACGAATACAGTAAAACGATGTGCGTTTCGCAGCAGCAGATGTCGTAGAATCTCATTGCTGGAACTTCATCTGAAATCGCTGAAGCTAATTTATCGCTCTACGGAAATCGATCGGTACAGCCTAGTGTTACTGTGTCATGTGTACAGAATGTGGCGTCCAACTTTAGTTCGTGAAATTATTTGCGTCTTCGGAGAAATATTCACAAAACCGTGTAAAACTGCAGGTTCGCACCATCAAACCACACAACACTTCCGAACGACTTGCGTCTTTTTAATCACTGAATATTTCTTTTGAAATGATTATGAACTCTACACACCTGATACGCATTTTGTACTTTTGTATATTATAATATTTTTCAATAATGGCTCTGAGCACTATGGTCTTAACATCTGAGGTCATCAGTCCCCTAGAACTTACAACTACTTAAACCTAACTATCTTAAGGGCGTCAGACATATCCATGCCCGAGGCAGGATTCGAACCTGCGACCATAGTGATTCTTCAATACCATAAAACATAATTACAGCCTTAATTGCAGCATCCAACAATCTTCTCTCAATCTGACATAGAGCATCTCCCAGTATCCAACATGGAATAACTATCTCTTTGCCGTAGCTTAATACGGTCTGTATTTTCTTTGTTATCGAGTTCGCACGGAGATGCTTAAATTCCATAGAGTATTTATCTCTCGCGCAGGTGTTTTACATTTATCGTTGTATTAATTGTCCGTCACACATACACATGAGATGCGCTGAATTTCTGCCATGGATCTAAGACAGGGAGCAGGGTGGGGTGGCCGGTTGCGGAAACCAGTAACAGCTGTCAGGACTCGCCAAAACTACGGCAGTTTACTTCGCGATACGGCGCCCAGTCCACCGCTGCAATATATTGATTGCAGGTGTGCAGGCACACTGGTCACCGAAACCACTTATCTCGGGGTCCAGATGAACAACAAGTTGATCTTCCACTGTCATGCGGAGTATGTCACCAACAAGGGGCAAAAGCTAACCAGGGCTTTGTACACGCTCTTTCGCAGTAGGGAACTTAACCTGCATACCGAGCTCCGCATTTTTCGAACAGTTATCCTGCCTGCCCTCACGTATGGATCTGCTGCATAGGCCACGATTAGTGTCACCAGGATGCGGACATTGCAGCGCCTGCAGAACAAGGTGCTCAGGTGGAGCCTGCACGCCCTGCCACTCACGAGAATTGTCGCTCGCCACGAGGAAGCGGATATCGTCCCCATAAAGACGACCATACGCAACAACGCGCGGCGGCTCTATGAGAAAGTGGATACCTTGCGGGACACTGTCCATGGGTTACGCCACGTTCGGACCACACTTCCATGCCGCTGGCATCGACATCCGGTTCCCCTAACCATCCTAGAGGAATCGAATTCGACCATGGCTAACGATAGGTCCGGCACGCCCACCACGGACGCATCCTTTGGCAGGACTAGCCCCCATTCTACGTCCAATACTTTTCAATCATACCTGCCCACGTTAGGCTAAATTTTTCTGCCTGACTCATGTAGTACTGTCACCGTCAGAGGGTAGTACGGGACTACAAGTCCCACCGCCACACCTCTAAAGTGAATTGCAGTGACGCAGTCAGTGCCCTGTGGATTTACTGCCGCACCAACACAGTTAGACCGCAATAGACCGGTGATGCTGTATTGTAACATATCACAAAAAAGTCATGAGATGTGACATACCTAAACGATACAGGAATACAGTGACAAATTTCGTAAAATAGTGGAATACTATATACACTGAAGTGTAAAATGTGGTGGGACATCACCAAATACGCGGTTGGGTATTTAGCCCGACATTGTGCAGCAGCTCGACATGGCATGGACTCAACAAGTCGTTGGATGCCCCCTGCAGCAATATTTAGCCCTGCTGGCTGTACAACCGTCCATAATTGCGAAAGTGTTGCCGGTTCTCGATTAGGTCCCATAAATATTCGATGACATTCACGTCGGGTGATCTGGGTGGCCAAATCATTCGCTCGAATTGTCCGCTGACAAGGCGCATTGTCATCCTTAAAAATTGGAAGGGTGAAGTCAATGAATGGCTGCAAATGGTCTCCAAGTAGCCAAACATGACCACTTCCAGTCAATGATCGGTTCAGTTGGAGCGGAGGTCCCAGTACATTCCAGATAAACACAGCCCATATCATTATGAAGCCACTACCAGTTTACACAGTGCTTTGTTGACAACCTCGGTCAATGGCTCGCTGGTGGATCTCCGCCCAACCATCACCTCTTACCAACTGAAATCGGGACTCAGAGCAGGCAGTCGTCTAGGGTGCAGCCGCTAGGATCAAGAGCCCAGAAAACGCGCCGCAGACGACGTCGTGCTGTTAGTAAAGGCTCTTCAGACGATGTGCTGTTAGTAAAGGCAGTCGCGTCGGTGGTCTGCTGCCATATCCCATTAACGTAAAATTTCGTCGAACTGTTAACGGATACGTTCGTCGTACGCCCCACATTAATTTCTGCGTTTATTTCACTTAGTGTTCCTTGTCTGTTAGCACTGACAAATGCCGCTACTCTCGATGCTTAAGTGGAGGCAGTCGGCTAGTGCATTGTCCATGGTGAGAGGTAATGCCTGAAATGTGACATTCTCGGCGTAGTCTTGACACTGTGGATTTCGAAATATTTGATTCCCTTACTATTTCCGAAATGGAACGTCCCATGCGAGTAGCGCCAATTACCACCCGGCATTTGAAGTCTGTTAATTCCCGCCGTAAGGCCTTAATCACGTCGGAAACCTTTTTACATGAATCAGCTAAGTACAAACTACAGCTGTGCCAATTCAAATGTTCAAATGTGTGTGAATTACTAAGGGACCAAACTGCGGAGGTCATCGGTCCCTAGACTTACACACAACTTAAACTAACTTATTCTAAGAACAACATGCACACACACGCCCATGCCCGAGGGAGGACTCGAACCTCCGTCGGGAGAGACCGCGCAATCAGTGACATGAGCTGTGCCAATGCACTGCTCGTTTGTACATTGTGTATGCAATACTACTGTCATCTTGTTATGTACATGTCGCTGACCCATGACATTTGTCACCTCAAAGTGAATAGTGGTGTTCAAAAATGACTTTATGGCCGACACAGAACAAAAAAAAATGTCAATTGTGTGTGAAATCTTATGGGTCTTACCTGATAAGGTCTCTAAGCTTACACACTACTTAACCTAAATTATCCTAGGGACAAACACACACACCCATGCCAGAGGGAGGACTCGAACCTCCGCTGGGACCAGCCGCACAGTCCATTACTGCAGCGCCCCAAACCGCTCGGCTAATCCCGATCGGTGACACGGAACCGTAACGTGGAATAAATGGACATTTAATATTCAGTCATTTGTGGAACAAAACAGTTGTTAATAAAAAAAATGGTTCAAATGACTGTGAGCACTAAGGGACTTAACATCTCAGTCCCCTAGAACTTAAAAGTAATCAAACCTTCCACACATCCATGACCGTGGCAGGATTCGAACCTGCGACACTAGCTGCCCCGCGGTTCCAGACTGAAGCGCCTAGAACCGCTCGGCCACTCTGGCAGGCAGTTTTTAATAATTTAACCGTTACCATCTTAAGAGTTTTCTTTTTAAAAGTTTACTGCATCTAAAAATCAGGCCTAACCTCCACCCCTTTTCACGACAGCCGTACATTCCAAATGCGACCGAGTGAAACAAGCATCCACGTACACGTAACGTGCTCGCCGTCGGTACCTTCCTCGCAGTAGACACCGTGTTTTGTCGGCCACACGGGAGACCCGAGAGAGCCTTCTGCGGCTAAAATGGCACTGCTGGGAGGGATGTTTCTCCCGCTCCGGCAGGTTCCGCAGCCATTGTGGCAGCACTGACGTCACACTGGCGGCGCTTGTTGGGCTTGTAAGCCAGAGCGCCCTGCCCACTGTGCGACTACGCAAGCGACAATCGTGTTTGCCTCGGAAGACAAGCCATTTGTCGCCGCATAATCTGGCTACATTCTCTGTCCAACACGGACTACCGTTCCTTGCATTTCAATACCTCGCAGTGAGCGTTTGCTGTAGCTGTGTGCTCTATTCTGCTGACGGTGGAAGGCGAGAATGAATCGAATACAACGGCCTCCTAACGCTAGTAAAGCTTGTTCTAAGCGAGCGAATTTCCTGTAATAATTCGACTACTGGTTGTTTGCGCGCTTCACGTGCATCAACCGCCTTCCACGTCGCCGATGGGCGAGGTCCACAAGAAAGACAGGTCGCGGCGCGTACGTCACGGCACGTGCCACTGCAGATGCCCACAGCTGTCTCTTTCGGGGAGCGAATAATTATTTCAGATCAAAAATGGTTCAAATGGGTCTGAGCACTATGGTACTTAACAACTATGGTCATCAGTCCCCTTAGAACTACTTAAACCTAACTAACCTAAGGACAGCACACAACACTCAGTCATCACGAGGCAGAGAAAATCCCTGACCCCGCCGGGAATCGAACCCGGGAACCCGGGCGCAGGAAGCGAGAACGCTACCGCACGACTACGAGCTGCGGATTATTTCAGATCACTACAGTGTATTTCAAAATAGCCTTTACCGGCTGTACCGGTATGAAATGAGAGTTCAGATACAAATGTGTCGATAGGGAACATTTGTTGTGAACGAGCTTAATTTTTTAGTCTGTTTGCTTGGTATGACATCTGTCAAAGATATTTGGTATACATAAGGTCATGGAACAAACATCATCATATGTTTTCATCGTGTTAACAATATCGAATTTTGTACCAGAAAGCGATGATTTGCGGAAAGCATTAATTTTTTGTTTTCATTTGAAAAGAAGTGCTGCAGAGTCGCATTGAATGGTTGTCGAGGCATCTATCAGAAGCAACATGCAAAAGATGGTTTCAACGGTTCAGAAATAATGATTTTGATGTAAGAAATGACGAACGTGGAAGACCAAAAAAGTTCGTAGACGCCGAATTGCAAGCAATATTGGATGAAGATGATGCTTTGCCGGCCGCGATGGCCTAGCGGTTCTAGACACTTCAGTCTGGAACCGTGCGGCTGCTACGATCGCAGGTTCGAATCCTGCCTCGGGCATGGATGTGTGTGATGTCCTTAGGTTAGTTTGGTTTAAGTAGTTCTAAGTTCTAGGGGACTGCTGACCACAGATGTTAAGTCCCATAGTGCTTAGAGCCATTTGAACCATTTTTTGACGATGATACTTTGAGTCAGAAGCAAATGGCAGCAATGATAAATGTTGCACAACAAACAATTTCGGACCGTTTGAAAGCTACGGGAAAGATCCAAAAGCGTGGAAAATGGGTGCCACATGAATTGCATGAAAGGCAGTTGGAAAACCGACAAACCAATTGCCAAATTTTGCTTCAAAGACATGAAAGAAAATCAATTTTGCATCAAATTTTTACTGGCGATGGGAAATGTATTTATGTTAAGAATCCTAAACGGAAAAAATCGTGTGTTAATCCGGGACAACCATCAACATCGACTACAAAATCAGATCGAATCGGCAAGAAGACAATGGCCTGTGTTGGGCGGGATCAGAAAGGTGTCATGTATCATGAGCTTCTAAAACCCGGTGAAACAGTGAATACTAATCGCTATAGACAACAAATGATCAATTTGAACTATGCATTGATCGAAAAAACACCAGAATGGGCCAGAAGACATGGCAAAGTAATTTTTTTACACTACAATGCACCTGCACACAAAGCAAAACTGGTTCAGGATACAATCAAAACACTTGGCTGGGAGCTGCTACCGCACCCGCCCCTTCCGACTACCATTTGTTTTCATCAATGTGACACACATTAGCTGAGGAACACTTCGATTCCTACGAAGAAGTCGAAAAACGGGTGTCTGATTGTTTTGCTTCAAAAGACGAACATTTCTATTGGCGTGGTGTCCACAAATTGATAGAAAGGTGATCAAAATGTATAGAAAGCAATGGTCAGTACTTTGAATAAAATGTTTTTACTTTTCAATTCAAAATTAGTGTTTCATTTTCACAAAAGAACGCTAATTTCATACCGGTACACCTAAAAAATATGTACGAGCTCTCGCTGGTTAACAAATTTAAGACCGTTAGTGTGTACCTTTTCACTGACATACTGATTTCCCATGGGTCCTGCACGGATACGAACGTACCCGAAGTATGGCATACAAGGCGACTATGGTAACGTCACAAATTCGTTGCCGGGCACGTATTACTCGTGGGCCTCGCGAACTGGACAGCGACATCAACAATCCGTTGACTGTGATTAGCTTGGCATTCTGAAATCGCAAGTGTGCTGCATATTGCGCATGCGCAGAAACATCGGACTGTGGCGCAGTTAGATAACATGAGATGTTCATCTATTATCGCCTGGATAACCCCTATTAAAGTAATCGATTCATTGCTTTTGTGTATTCTTCGTTATTATTTTGCTTTATGTTTTGTTTTCGCGACACACTGCAAATGATGCTCAAGGACCTGGTTCTCCCACTAGTGTTCTCCTACAAGAGAGTATATGGGAAAGCAAAAAGATACCGATATTTCCGTTTTACAGTACTAATTCCTGAACGAAGAAAGAATGTACTGCATGCATAAACAGGAATGCAAGTAGATAAACTTTTTAATAAAAGTAATATCAACATTGAAGAAGTCTGAACTGCTGTATTTAACGAGGATAATAATTATGGATATTCTTTGGCAATTGGAATGAAGATGTGGCACAAAAAATAAAGTAAAAAGAGACTGTTTACTGGCTAGCAGATATTGTTTGACGAGTCTTTAAGCAGATAAATGTGGTTATATTTTTAATATCTGGACGACACGATTTTCCTATTCTTTCAGTTTTCAGGAGTATGGAGAATTTATCATACGACTTTCCTGAAGAGCGTCCTGTATGAATTACGTTTCGACCAAAAATAAACTCTGTTATCTTGTTCCTACATTCTGTTACTACATTTCAATTATTTCGTAAAAAGGATAGTACGTCATGGGCTCATTCTCACCGTATAGGTGCCAAATTGCACTGCAGACAACCGACACGCATTTTTCGCTATGACGTGTAAACGAAAACGGCCACTCGTGACAGACGAGACCCAGTACAGCACAAAATGCCAGGGGCGCTGCAGTAGTCTCACATTTCTCGAGTGGTCGATTGAACAAGAATGTCGATAGTCTGCCGGCCGGAGTGGCCGAGCGGTTGTAGGCGCTACAGTCTGGAACCGAGCGACCGCTACTGTCGCAGGTTTGAATACTGCCTCGGGCATGGATGTGTGTGATGTCCTTAGGTTAGTTAGGCATCAGAAGTTAAGTCCCACAGTGCTCAGATAGTCTGGAAGTGGTTTCACACAGTGTACAACCGATGGTATTACAAAGGCTGATCCCGAGAACGCAGTTCACGGTCGGCCTTTTTCACTTCAGAACAGTCATGTTTCATGAGGCGGTTGTGACGAATTCAAATCCGCCCATGCTTTTTCAGTGTTGAGCATTGTTTAGACAGAACTTTATTTGTGTACATAAATTGTAAATTACGCTTGTCTAGACAGTTCTGCATGATGTTTATAACCTAAGTTAGCTAAATATTTCTATTAAATTATGATTGGTCAGTACCTAGTATTCACAGTACCATATATCTGCTTGTAATATTTTCTTTAGTTTGATATCGAATACAATAAATTGTATTACTTTCCTGGATATCTGCGAGTGACTCCGATTCCAAGTTTTGCGTGAAAGCCATATGATACTGTAAGGACGAGTCGTAGCTGGTAGTGGTATAATAGGTGTTAACTGATTGGGTGCATCTGGTATGTGGTGATTTCCATCGGGTGCATTCCAAAACTCTGGTTTCATAACACTGTGACATTGTAGACGAAACAGGGTGTCACACTACTACTATGCAAGTGGATGCAAGTGAAGGCTTTGTGTAAAGAATACTGATTTATTTAATAAACTCTCATTAAAATGTTAATTACTCGGTGAACATCCATAATAGGAATATTTTATCCTTCAAGCAACCTTAACACATGCGAATGACACCAGTAAGTTATATTTACAGTTTCATATTTTAGGCGAAAGGTAGCAGGCCAATTTATATTTTTTAAATGTCATTCACAGTATCTTCTTCTTACAGACTTATCTGAAGCAGGCAGTAATAAATAGTGATCGAGACCAACTAAAACTAGTCTATTTTCGACAGAATGGTTTCCAAGTAGCAGTTATGTTAGTGAAAATTCCTTCAGAACCATAAACGTGGCTTATAAAAAGAACCAAGTTGTGGCTAAGCTCTCCTGCAAGCCACACATACGTGTGATTTCTCCATATAATTTTAGAATTCTAACATATTAAGTTTGTACTGGAGTCATGTTGATTTGTACTGGAAGTGTTTATTTTTTGTGTTTTTGTTTTTTGTCCTTAACTTTTTCTCGAAACATAAACCTAGTAGATTCACTGTGTTTCTTCTAACTACTGAGTTAATATCGAACAAATCAATACTTTTCGACTAGTAAATCTGTACATTATCAACCCTGGACTACACAATCTGTCACAGCACAGATATTGAGTACATGGACATTTCTGCACTAATGGCGCTGGTCAGTGAAGTCAGGAGATTTTATGGGCTTTGGATTACTTCATTACTTTACATAAGGGTTAGTTGTCCTCGACGAAACCGTACCGCTGACAACCGTTTATTAGATAATTTTCCATTGTCCTCGACTGAAAAAGAAAGAAACAAGAAGAAAAAAAAAAACAAAAAATAAACTGAATAATGTAAAGAGTTAAGTGGACATAAGAAGGCCGAAATCCACAGAAGAAGGTGAGGTTAGAAGAATATCTGCCACATTAACAACAATAGTTGACTTCATGGGAGAAGGAGCAGTGGAGAGGAAAAAATAGGACGTAAAAACAAATACTAGAGTATGAGAACGGATTGCGGAGGATGTTATTAGTTGCCGTTATTTATAAATGAAAAAAAAAACGTAGGAGGTAGGAAAAGCAGTCGAAATACTAATGACTAAAAACGTTGTATGATTATGGATGCGGAATGAAGAGATATTATGAGCCACTGCCGCCATACAGCCTAATACAAGTCGAACCAAGGAGGTCTACTGACTTAAACGTCTCCGTCTGACGAACACATTTCTGTTGGCAGTTCCACATGCTCTCGCTGCTTAAGACATTAGTGAGACGTTTGGGATGTTACCCAGACACTTTGGTGATCAGGGACTACACGTGGAAAACTCCCCTCTCCTCTCCCATCGCCACCTAGATTCTCGTGAGGAAATAATCTGCCACAACCAGGGCTTCTAAGATGCTGCTTCTAAGAAGCTGCCTCCCTACTCAACAGTTTTAGTTAGATCTATCTGGTAGGAGTAACAGAGAAAAAAATCTATCTCTCTGGATTTCCTAGAACTAAATTGTCCAGAAACTGTAACTTCCTCAGTTGTTTGTCACCAATTCACACTCTCCAGAAGTGAAAAATAGCGGAATCGCATATCGTCGGAGGAAACAGTGGACGCCTACACGTGTGTGAAGTTCTCAGTAATTGGTTTCCGATATTGGGTGGAGGAGCGGCCGCTTCGCAGCTGTCGCAGGCAATCCCGCGAAGTGGCTTAATTCCCGGCAATCTATTCCATCCGCATGATGGCGGTTACCCGAACCACGGCACGAGGCGGCGAACAGCACAGAGGACGCTCATTCGGCGCCAGCACCAGCCCACGCTGACGCTCAGTCACGCCGCGTTCACGTATTCGTCCAGATGAAGGTTAAGAATCGTTGAATTTGAAACTATTTTTGTGCTGTTTCAGATTCTAGTTTATTACTTGGTTTCCCGTCGTTGGAATTTACGTCTTTCCTTTTTAAATCTTCTTGGGGTATAGACGTCCTCAATTACACATTTGTCGTTGTTGTGCGTTAATAATGATTTATTAAATGTTTTACTTGTAATAAGGCGCTTAGGATAAAAGAGTAAAATCGAATGATTGAACTCCATGAATATGAAAAAAAAAAATTTTTTTTTCAGATTGTAAACGTCCGTTACTATAGTGAGCAACGAATACAAGAAAAAAATTGGTAAAAAGTACACAATCCGTTGTTGTAAGCTGGTGGTTTCACTTTGGTACCACTGAATACGTATGGTTTTCGACCATCCATCATTTTATGTGACATATTTGAAAGCAAATCTGCAATTTTCCTAGTCGAAATCCTACATCTCGAAATTTCCATGAAGTTACAATGGCTAAAACAAATTGTGGTCCTATGTAACAAGCAAAAATGGGCCTAGCATTTAATAAATTTTGTATCAAAAGTATATATTGGCTCAGTGGTGGTGGTTGTTAGTGTTTAACGTCCCGTCGACAACGAGGTCATTAGAGACGGAGCGCAAGCTCGGGTTAGGGAAGGATTGGGAAGGAAATCGGCCGTGCCCTTTTCAAAGGAGCCATCCCAGCATTTGCCTGAAACGATTTAGGGAAATCACGGAAAACCTAAATAAGGATTGCCGAAGACGGGATTGAACCATCGTCCTCCCAAATGCTAGTCCAGTGTGCTGACCACTGCGCCACCTCGCTCGGTTTGGCTCAGTGGTTTTATTTCGAAACCACCCATAAAAGCGGGAATACAGACTCAAGTTTAGTGACAATAAATTTAGATACACTTACCTTCACTGTCAATAATCTCATCTATACCTACATCTACATATACGTGATTACAACATAGGCCAATAATCTGGTGCAACCAAGTTCTACGCTATACTGGCTCGCAAACAATCGGAAACGCACTATTCAAGTCACATATAAGTGCCTGGCAGAGGCAATGGCCACTATAGATGTCACAATTTCCTACAATCACGTACCACAATCTCCGTGCCGACTGTTGCTTTGAACGCTGTTAAATATCTGCTACGGTGCACTGCATTCGTAGAAGAACCTCAGTTTCCTGCTAGATGTCTCTGTCTTCTAACAGTATCGGTTGTATCACGCTAAAGGTACTAATACTTAAAAATAAAGAATTTAAAAATTTGTGGTGTCAGCCGAAATAACTGGCACTGGATGTTGTTAACAGTACGACATTTGTTTACTTACTAATAATGCAGGTACGTACAATCACAGAACTACAGAATTTATTTGTACTGAACATTAAATTATATTAATTAAACTGATACATTTAGTGTCTCCTCGCCTATATGTAACTTCAAAAACAATTAAAAAGAATTTGCACGCGTTCAGTTTGTTATAGCATAGGAGAACAAGCTGTTGCAACCAAGTTCAGAACTATACTGAGCCCAAAATAATAAAAACTCACTGTGCATAAATTAAAACCAATACAACTAAAACAATTGATAGCAGTGAAAAAGTAAATACAATTTGAAACAATTAAGAACACAGCTTGTCTTTTATAGGAGATTGAATGTTTGTCATCTCGAATACATCCGTTACCTACACCTCGGTAGTCGAACCTCAGTCCACCGGAACGAGTAGGCAGAACAAATACCTCAGAACCTAACCTGAAACACCTCAAAATTAGAAACAGAAAACAACGGTGCCTTCTATTAATAACAAGAGCTGCTGCTGACACAGTCGACCAGTACAACAGTTACGCTAATCGTAACATACAAAATCTAACAATCCCACTGTCCAGTGGCAAAATACACTCGTTCAAGGTATGCATAATTAGACAGCAGACGTAAACCATTGTGGGCCACCAGTTCAAAACAACCAATTATTAACGCAGTCTATCGACGTAATGTGTATAGGTAGTTGTTAGATAATGGCGGTGATAATAGGTTCGTCCCTAAGTTCGTAGCGTACCGTAAGTTTAGTAAACACAACAGATACACATGACAAAGACCCCAGTCATTAAAAAAAATTCTTCTTCTCTATTTACAACAGTATGCCAGCGCTGAGATAACTTATCGATTCTGCGACTCCAGAAATCTCGTGGTTTTGAGGCGAAGAACTTGTCGAGCCCGTTTGAAGCGCATTTCAATTCGGAAATAAAGCTCCTTAAAGGTTGTTCTATAGATAGAGGAAGAGGTGAAAATGTTTGGGTGCAAGATCAGGTGAATAAAGTGGTTTTGGAATGAATTTCCCACCCAAGTCCTGTATCGTGCGTTTTGTCAGTCCATCACAATGCGGGCGGGCGTTATCATGAAGTAGCACATCTCACGCAGTGTTCCGGGTCTTTGTTCTTGGACTACGTCTGCAAGATGTTTCAGTTGTTGACAATACATGTCAGCCGCGATGGTTACAGCTCGGGGAAGCAATTCGTAGTACATCGCACCGTCACTGTTCCACCAGATGCATGACATCTTTTGTGGATGCGCGCTGGTCTTTGTACGCGGAGTCACTGCTTTCTTTGGCCTCAACTATCCTGTTCTTTTCCTTATGTTAGCATAAGACATAATTTCTCGTCACCAGTAACGATAGAGGACAGGAGTGGTAGGTGTCGTTCACGATCCTATTTATGACGAGCAAGCAGAGACGTACATATGGTCGCCCGCGGAGTTATGTGGTTTTAGCTTAGAGCATACGGTACCAATACACTCTATTTTTGAACCTTCCCCATTGTAAGCAAAATGTCCCATGATGGTAGGATGATAACAGTTCATCATATTTACCAGGCACGCAAATGTTTCTCGACGATTGAATGATCACAGCTCATCATATTTGCCAGTTCTCGAGTATATTGACATCGATAATTGTGAATAAATGCGTTGTCAAAACCAGCCTCCTTGAAATGCGAAAACCATTTTCTTGCCAAGCTGTCTCCAGTGGCATTATCCTCATACACGTCACAATTGTTTCTGGTTGAATCCGCTGCAGTCACTCCTCTGCCGAACTGGAACAGAAGAACATGTCGAAAATGTTCTATTTCTGCACTTGGCACTCCATGTTCTAACGTCCAGAGCTCCACCCACCTTATTGAAACGACAAAACGACACTACGTTGTCTCAAACAGCAAAAGTGAACTACAAATAACAAATGACGATCGATAAACAAACCCATAGCAACGGAAATACCAACATGCGATACGAACGTATGCACCAGATTATTGTACCTGCTCAGAATTTTTAATGTTTCTTGGCGTGATAAATTATGTACACATCGTGGCCCAATAGCTATGTGCGTCTGACGTGCTTGAAATGCTCTGGCTCTGAGCACTATGGGACTTCATATCTGAGGTCATCAGTCCCCTAGAACTTAGAACTACTTAAACCTAACTAACCTACGGATATCACACACATCCATCCCCGTAGCGGTCGCGCGGTTCCAGACTGAAGCGCCTAGAACCGCTCTGCCACACCGACCGGCACGGATCCTCAAACGAGTCGGTTCCAAGATAATTGCAAATGTTTGGCTACGAGTCATCACTGATTTCATTGAGAAACATTGTTCTAGTTAATTCATATTGTGATGCCACTACACTGTCTTTGGACAGAAAACTATCAATCGATAACAAAAATAAGGGAAAATGGTATGGAAGCCACTGTAGACCATTGCGTTAACAGCCTCCAGTAGGGAGGTGCCTGTGTGGCAAGATGTGGGTGACAAAACAGATGTTCCATTGCACTGCAAAGCAAGGATAGCCGAGTTCAGTGGTAAACTACTCCGCACACTGGTAACAGTGTAGCAGGTGGGGCGATACCAACACACCAGGGCGAGTATATTGTTACAGCAGGATAACATTTGCCGGGGTCAGTGTAAATAAGTAGATTTTAAGGCATGGAGCAATTCTAGTCGTTGGAAACCAGCACCACCATGCTAGAGCGAAGGCGGGGAGCGAGATAGCCATGGGTTTCAGACTGGGCTGCGCCTGCCGTCTGTACTAACAACGAGACGTCCCCAGCGCCCAGCGGTAGCATTGACTTTTTGAAGCCAAATATACGATGATTAAGGTTAAGCCCTCACGAATCACATGCTGCAGTCATTCATCCTGGTGGACCCACGTTTCCGTGTAACAGACAAAAAGAATGGCGGCATGGTGTAATGGCTAGAGTGAGGGCTTCACATGCAGACGGTTGTGGGTTCGAATCGTATTATTTTCGTATCTTTGATAATCGTTTGAATCTTGAATGAAATAAATTTGCTCATTGTTTCTATTGAATTGATTGTTTTAAATGTAAGTCTTTATTTTTGTTGCTTTGTCATATCATTTAAATCGCTGCATTAACTTTTGAAACACTTTTTCTCTTGGTATCATTCATTTTTCCATTTGGAATTTTTGTAAATGTGAATTTACTTACATTTATCTATTATAATATTCACTTACTTGAAAATTCCTATCTGTCAGTTGAAAAAAAGGACGAAATAATCTATTTATATTGACTGTGTCATGGTGTGAAAAAAGTCTTTTTCGTTACAAGATGTGCAATTTTTTTCTTGGTAATCTTCATAAAAAACATTTAAAACGTCTTTTAAATGCAAGTAGCATTGTGGACAAAGTAACACAGATGAAGACTTAAATGAAAGGAAAGTTTGTATGTGAAAGGAAATTCAAGCAAAATTAGGGAAAGATATAATGAATACAATAATTTGGACCAAAAAGAAAACAGGATGATAAAACAAAAGAAATGAAATCTAAGTTAATACACAGAATTAATGAAAAACACATGAACAAGGGTTCAAGTGGGAAAAGAATGATAGGAAGAAATATGAGAGCAAATGCGGAAACATATTAAGTTTGCAGTGATGTGACAAAGGAACGGAAAATGAAACAATTACATTTAAATCAATTAATTGAATAAAGTGATTATCATTGTCATTTCGATAAAGATTTAATAACAAAGTAAAAACTTAGAGCACTTGATAAGATGAGAACCCACAACCGTCTGCTTGTGAAGCCTCATCCTATACATTATACCAAGCAACCAGTCCATGTATTGTATCTTTTTTTAATACTGTTGAGTGTCACGCAGAATTCCAAACGTTTTCTCAATTACTGGAAAATGAGGGCCCATTAGGGTGAATGGCTGCAGTTTGTGATTCCTGGAATCTTAACCCACATAACCATGTAGATGGTTGGAAGAAGTCGATCCCACCACTGGGGACAGCCCCGCCGACCTGCCACCGTGCCTGGCGCCACTTTCGCTGAGTTGCTAGTGAGACTTTGCACCGCAGCGCTGGCGATCGGCAGGCTCCTGTCGGAGGGCAGCAGGTTGACCGCCGTCAAAGCAGACACCCCATGCCGCCACCACAGCCGCGTGTGGAGCCGAGGAGCCGTTGTCCGAGTATAGAACGCTACCGCAGAACAACACGTATCACCAGTGAGTCAACGGCCGTCGCTTCCAAAGACCGGCCCGGGGACTGGGCGTCTGTACTGTCATCATCATTTCGTCATCATTCGTGAAAGCGCCAAGACTGGACTGTGCAATATTGGAAATTTGTACGTCCGCTGATAACCACGCAGTTGAGCGCCCCACAAACCATATATCATCACCATCAGCATCATCATCAGCCATAGACGCCAGCACAAGCAACGCAGGGCGCCGGCTCAGCAGCTCTGGCCGAAGCTACCATCAGCTCATCGGCCCCAGGCAAGAACAGCAGGGTGCAATACAGTGATTTCTGTAGTGGCTTACGAATTCATTCAAATATTTCCAAATCTCTCGTAAATTTTGTCAAAAATGTTCAGTTTGCTGCTGTGGTTCTTCACTTTCGAGATGAACTCAGACAGAAAGATCCACAGAACTGATATCAGCAGACCTTGAGCGACAAGGTATAGGATCTTTTCGCACTAGCCATCTTGCGACATATTCTTGCTCTATCCATCGTGCACCATATTGTCATATCGACAGAAATACACTGATCAGGGGATCTCAAGTTGATTCCGTATTTCTAGATTTCCGGAAAGCTTTTGACACCGTTCCTCACAAGCGACTTCTAATCAAGCTGCGGAGCTATGGGGTATCGTCTCAGTTGTGCGACTGGATTCGTGATTTCCTGTCAGGAAGGTCGCAGTTCGTAGTAATAGACGGCAAATCATCGAGTAAAACTGAAGTGATATCAGGTGTTCCCCAGGGAAGCGTCCTGGGACCTCTGCTGTTCCTGATCTATATAAATGACCTGGGTGACAATCTGAGCAGTTCTCTTAGATTGTTCGCAGATGATGCTGTAATTTACCGTCTAGTATGGTCATCCGAAGACCAGTATCAGTTGCAAAGCGATTTAGAAAAGATTGCTGTATGGTGTGTCAGGTGGCAGTTGACGCTAAATAACGAAAAGTGTGAGATGATCCACATGAGTTCCAAAAGAAATCCGTTGGAATTCGATTACTCGATAAATAGTACAATTCTCAAGGCTGTCAATTCAACTAAGTACCTGGGTATCAAAATTACGAACAACTTCAGTTTGAAGGACCACATAGATAATATTGTCGGGAAGGCGAGCCAAAGGTTGCGTTTCATTGGCAGGACACTTAGCAGATGCAACAAGTCCACTAAAGAGACAGCTTACACTACACTCGTTCGTCCTCTGTTAGAATATTGCTGCCCGGTGTGGGATCCTTACCAGGTGGGATTGACAGAGGACATCGAAAGGGTGCAAAAAAGGCAGCTCGTTTTGTATTATCACGTTATAGGGGAGAGAGTGTGGCAGATATGATACACGAGTTGGGATGGAAGTCATTACAGCATAGACGTTTTTCGTCGCGGCGAGACCTTTTTACGAAATTTCAGTCACCAACTTTCTCTTCCGAATGCGAAAATATTTTGTTGAGCCCAACCTACATAGGTAGGAATGATCATCAAAATAAAATAAGAGAAATCAGAGCTCGAACAGCAAGGTTTAGGTGTTCGTTTTTCCCGCTCGCTGTTCGGGAGTGGTATAGTAGAGAGATAGTATGATTGTGGTTCGATGAACCCTCTGCCAAGCACTTAAATGTGAATTGCAGAGTAGTCATGTAGATGTAGTTGTAGATGTAGATGTCGATCAGCCAGAACATTATGCCTACCCACCTACTATCCATATAAACCCGTCCAGGGTCCTGTCTATGAGCAAAGGCAGACAGTGATGGCCCGAAGACTCGGCATGAGCATTTCCTAAACTGCACGACTTGATGGGTGTTCGAAGAGTACTGTGGCGAGTGTCTTCAACAAGTGGCGAAACCAAGGTGGAACCATGTCCAGACGTCGTGGGGTTGAATCTCCACCCCTCCTTACCGCTGTCGGATATCGTACGCTGGGAAAACAGGACAAGTGGCGAACTGTGGTGAAACTAACATCACCTTTTAATTCTGGACAGAATACAGGTATGTCTGAAACCACATTCCACCCAACACATGACGCGTCTCTGCAGCCGACGACCCATGCATATGTCAGTGTTAACACCACAACATCGGCAGGTAAGACTGAAATGGGCGCTTGGCCATTGGCACTGGACGTTCATACAGTGGCAGGGCGTTGCATGCTCTGATGAATTCCAATAACTCCATCACGCCGATGGGAGCGTACGAATTGGTCGTATTCCATGGAAACGTATCTGTACTGCGAGACGGAGAAAATTTGGTGCGGCTCCATGGGTCCCGTGGAGCTCGTGCAAGGCACCAAGACGCCCACAGAGTGTCCTAAGCTGGTTGCTGACCACGTATATCCCTTCATGACGAGCACGTTTCCTGACGGCAGTGGCATTTTTCAACAGGATAATGCGCCATGTCACAAGGCGAGGAGTATGGTGGAGCGGTTAGAGGAACAAATTGGTCGGTTCCAAATGATGAGCTGGCCCTCCAACTAGCAGGATCTGAACCCAATTGAAAACATCTGTGCTGTGATACAACGTGGCATCAGAGCTCATCGCCCCCCTCACCCCCACCCCCACCCCCACCCCCACCCCCAAGAATTTAAGGGAATTAGGTGACGTGTGTGTGTGTGTGTGTGTGTGTGTGTGTGTGTGTGTGTGTGTGTGTGTGTGTGTGTGTAGATGTGGTGCCAGCTACTTCCAGCGACCTACCAAGACCGCATTGCCTCCATGCCACGGAGCGTCGTCGCTGTTATCCTTTTCAAAGATGGACATACCAGCTATTAGGTAAGTGGTCATAATGTTCTGGCTGATCGGTGCATATCCCTAAGACGTATCTACCAGACAGCCCAGCCATGGCACGTGAGTGAAATCAGCACCCACGTAGATGAAGACACTCGAAAACGTTACACTTTACATAAATTTGTACTAACCAGGACAGTTTTTCGTAGTGTAGTCAGTGGAAACTTGTAACCACATATTCGAGTTTATCTTGCAAACGGATCGGTTTCCTTCGCTGCGTACTTTCACTCACGGTGCTTTTCACTGTTAATTATGAAACATCCTGTACAACGATGCCCAGGTTAATGCTAAGAGGACAGGCTTTGTAACTGGATTCAACACATCGTAGGAGACCTGTCGTTCTTAACGAAACAAATATATCAGACGCATAGGTAACTTCCGTTTTACCCTGAGTGAAGCAGTCCTCTGTCCAAGTTTGATCTCCACAGCCCTTTGCTTGGCGTGGTCACATTGGGACAGTATGACTTTAAACTTCGCCAAGATACGAAATGAGTTTTCATTTTTCACATACACAAATAATTGCCAGTAAAAGAAAGTGGCACTAACAAGAAAACTCATCAACTCGACTTCATATATTAAGGAGAAAATATAACACTCGCCAGATATCAGCCCCAGCAATCGATCCCGCGTGAAACTTCTGACGGAAAAGCGTTTAAACTTCTCGCGCACCGGTTTGCCAGTCATCCGCTCCACTGCATCCGTCTAATGCCCGAGCACGACGTACTGTACAGCGGTATGACAGCCAAGGCCCCTCCCATTCGCTGGATGATGAAGGCGAGATAAAAGGAGACGGCGTGGACACATCTGAATAAACAGACGCGGATACGTACAATATTATTTTAACCGCATTCTCGTATACTGTTTTTACAATTATAATATACTTCGTTGTGTTACGGGTGCAGTTTCTAACCTGTAACTGGTGCCAAGGATCTCCTAGCTTTTAACATTTCTATATTGACAGTCGCAGACGCAATGTAGATGAATAAAATGAATTGGTGTGTTATTAAAGAAATAGTTTATCACTGTTTAATTATTATCATCGCTTTTGAGGGTTATTTTCTTTGGATTCTGAAGCGGAATAAACGTCTCAAAATCTAAATTGATGAACTCAAGTGATTTAATCATACCAACCATGCTGAACAACACATCATCTACCACAAATGTACTTGACTGAACATGAAATTAAATGATAGTATGGCATCGACAGTTTGCACTCATTACCTTTGCAAGTTCGGCTGCCGAGTTGCAAGTCTTTTCAGTTGACGCGACATTCGGAAACTTGAGTCTCGATTATCATAAAATGATGATGAGGGAAACAGGACACCTTGTCCCCGAGCGGAAAGAAATCTCCGACCCGGCCAGAAATCGAATCTGAGTCCCCCGCATGGCAGTCAGATGCACTGACAATTTTTTCCTTTGAGGAGTCGTGGACCTGTCTCCTTATTTAACTAAGTTGAATTACCAAAAATAAAGGAACTAAAATCAAGTCTACCCCTACTTGGCCCTAGCTATTTCAAAATATTCTCCAAAGGCGATAGACTCCATGTGTCTATAATTTTTCCTTATTATTTTTTATTTACATGATTATAACTAGCAGATGAGTACAGATGAAAATGCTATAAATCAAAATGTTAGAATAAAAAAATTCTTTTATGCGCTGTACTGAGTCTAGGGTTCCCCAATTACTGAGGTTGGGGTTTAAGAAAACACCACGTAAATAATTTGCTAAAAGCGTACGTTACCTCGATGTGCATTGTAGAGATTTTGAGC
Source organism: Schistocerca gregaria (assembly GCF_023897955.1). Taxonomy (NCBI): domain Eukaryota; kingdom Metazoa; phylum Arthropoda; class Insecta; order Orthoptera; family Acrididae; genus Schistocerca; species Schistocerca gregaria. The sequence goes on along the minus strand of NC_064922.1, from coordinate 347,216,078 downwards.
ATTTTGGAGGTACCACCAGCAATCAAACTCCACTTAACACACACCTGAGGTGGCAGAAATACTTCAATTCAACAGCGCTGTTTTAAAATCCGAAGAAAATAATGCTAAATAGCGCGGTTAATAACCTAACAGCACTTAGCTATTTCTATAATGACACACCAATTAATTTCATTTACACTGCATCTGTGAATCGCCGTATAAAAATGTTCAAAGCGAAGAGATCTTTAGCACCAGCTACAGGTCAGAGGCCGTGCACTTTGATACAATGAGCAAAATACATTACCAATATCAAAACAGAATTTCCCAAACCTATTACTGAAACCGCTGTCGAGTATTTCGCGCTCGGATATTAAGGGGCTTCAGCGGGGCCCGCTAAAGTTTAAAAGCTGTACTTTAAGGAGGTCATTACTGCTGACTATCAGAATTACGGCGTAAGAAGTTGGGCAGGATCAATTGTTAGGTTTTATACGTAGCAGTCATGCTTTTTTCTCCTTAAAATATGAGGTCGAGGTGGTGAGGTTTCCTTCGAAGATCGGTTTGTAGGTCGCATACACAAAACTGAGTTCATTACTAACATACAGGGAGCCCCATCGCCAATTCCACTAGAAGGCACCATCATTCGTAAGCCACTTAGGGCGCAAGAATAACTAGGGTGATATGCACCCATGTCAGAACCGGAGAACACAAAAACGGAAGAGTTAAAAACGGCTACACATTAATCACAATCGATGGAAGAGAAGTCATCTAAAACGGCGACCTAGAGAATTTTTTATAAATTACGCCGTAGGGAAACGGAGGTTCAAAATGGCTCTGAGCACTATGGGACTTAACTTCTAAAGTAATCAGTCCCCTAGGACTTAGAACTACTTAAACCTAACTAACTTAAGGACATCACACACATCCATGCCCGAAGCAGGATTCGAACCTGCGACCGTAGCGGTCACGCGGTTCCAGACTGTAGCGCCTAGAACCGCACGGCCACCCCGGGCGGCGAAACGGAAGTCTTGAACTAAAAATAAAATGTGTTTTGACGAATGAAAAAGGAAACGAGGTCGACAGACTGCGCGCCGTTTGCTAAAACAGCCGATAACTCAGACGGAAAACACAAACGAGAACGTTAAGTGGCTAAAAAATTGCGGACCGTCAAAGGTTGAGCGCAATGAGCACACAGTGGTGGGAGAGCACCGCTTAACACATAGCGATGGATAGCAAAAGACAGTGAGAACTTAGCAGTAGATACAAGATGCGCCAAAGTGGAGATGGTGTACCACTCTTGCAAGAGCTATTCCAACTATCTTTCCAAGAGCCTTGAAATCAAACACTACAACTCTGTAGTAAGGCCCTACGTAATTAACCGCCTGTCTATGAACATGAAGGACCCACACATAAAATTAGAGCAGACTAACAGAAAATCCTAAGGACAATACTTGGACCAATAAGAGACCAGGATGGCTCCAGCAGCATCAGACACGACAGAGATCTGTTCGATCTCCAAGAAGACAAAATCACATCTACGGCATCTGGCCTTCTACGGACTACGGACTCTCATGAATTCCTGCAGACTGACGAACAGAATCTGCCCTAGGAGAAGAACAGGGAGGGCCTGCAAGAACATATGGGTAGCTGCAGTGGAATCATAAATTCTATTAAACTATACGGGACCAGTCCAAATTCCAGCATATCACTCTGCAAAGCGTATTACCAGTGTCTCTCACCAGAAAAAAAAGCAGAGACAGATCGAGGAGAGGAAGCTTACTGACAGCCACAAACTGTAGGTTTCCGGCATGAGAAGAAACAGAAGATTCGTGTAACGAGTCAAAATCAGTCTCGTAGTCATAAGTAGGCCCAAGCAGAAAAAAGAACAACTTAACACAAAACAGATCGACCGTGGATCAAGCCAACTCGATTTGTATTTTGACAGCCAGTGAGTCACCGAGTCATACATGAGGGGTTGTTAAGTGAGTCGTTTGTCTTTTCGATATCCAAGGTGGACCGATATTCGCACCCAAGCTCTTTTCCAGAAGGTGCGCCACTGGATTTTAAAAGTAAATACTCTTCGCAGTTAACACAGTGTGCGTACATTGCTCTGATAAATTTGCCAACCAGCATGATGGGCCACCATGTACAGCAAGACACACATATTTAAAAAATGCTTTTGAGGCTACAAAAGTAAATAAACACTGTGTTCGTTTTGACAGAGTTGTTCCAAAGAGACATGACTACCAGTAATGCTAACAAGGGGCTTGATTTTCGGAAGTCAAATGATTCAATGCTAAGAAGCATGTATTGTTCCCTCAGAAATCATGTTCAGAAGCGATTATAAACTCATACAAAAACATTTGATGATTTCCATTGCAATGAACTTGCTGTTATAGTACTGTGAAATATTGTGTCGCGAGTAAACGGTGAAGGATAGCCATAAAGTTCATCGTCAAAATAAATTCATGTGTACTACATATAATGTCAGCCGTTAAAATGTACACGTATTGGAACTGGCGATGTTCGAATTCTGAAACTTTGATCGCCGAAACAACATTGCCATTCAGCTACAACAGAAAGCTTTCAGTAGGATTCGTGAATCCTAAGATAACCTTGCCCCTTCTCTGGAATAATGCAGTGTTACGTATTTTATCTGAAGCTTTGTTCCGAGAAATCATACGACATTGTGGCAAGCGCATGTTTCTTTAAAACCAAATTCATTGTGACGTAGCGATATTCGGGACGAATGTATGTTCGCGGATGGTGCTGTGCTGTAACTGTAGTGAACGCAAGATAATCTGCGGATGATCGGCAATCGGTGAAGGACCTTGCAGTTCAGTTTCGATACAAATAAATATAATATATTCTGCATAACTTTATTTTTGGATTAAACTGATGATAATTAATCACTGTAAGCCATAATAACCTCAAAATATCTATTATTATCACATCTATGCTACCTACAGTCGGACGTCCAACCCAGTCTACTTGTAAGGAAAGCAGATTCTGTGAGACACTTTCCAATACTGCTAAAAAAAATATCGTTCACGTACAAAAATGGTATGTTACTAACCCTCGTGCAATCGATTCTTGTTTATCGGTCCTTACCCGACAGGACTGACATAATATCTACTCATTTCGTGAAGTGTTCATTTAGAAACCCCTAGAACATTATAGAGATTTTAGTCAAACTATCGCGCCAGACGCGACAAGGGGGTGTTGTCGTCATGGGAGGTGTACTGCTATCCCAGAGATTACGTTCGAAGAATATCCAGGCAACATATTACTTTCTTCTAATTAAATGTCCCGTAATCACAATGCCGAGAAAGATCAGCGAAATTCGGGTCATACAGAGTCTCACAGATACTCATTCTACCCGCACGCCATACATGAACGAAAAGGAGGGTGGGGAACAGCCCTCACTCACTCATCGTCTGCAGCCGGCGAAAGGCAACAACGGTAGGCATATTAACAGATAAAGTGTTCATTCGAAGATAACTCTTTGCCTAGCCCCGTCTGTGTAACGGATGGGTCTCCTCCAATAACCATAGAAAGCTATATTCATTGTACCTCTAATATGGCTGGCGTGACGCGACGCCTATTCGTCTTTAAAAGAATTAACAGTTTGAGACTATGTGTCATGCTCTTATGTAAGTGCCAATAATGGTCGGTCTGAAACTTTTAGTTGCCATTCCATAAAATACGGATTTTTATGTGTCTTATTAATGTAAGTAACATAGTTTGCATCGTCTTTGTATCAAATAAACAGAAAGATTCAATTACGTAGTGTCAACTCTGGAGGTAATAGTTGTCGTTAGTCTTCTGCTTTTAATTTCGGTGTAATGCCAGTCGTTAGGGCTCCGATGATAATCGCCTCCATATACACGTTTACTACAATATTGATCTGGCGGTCGAATATTAGTAGCCATCAGTAACTTAAAGGGATTTCCAATATAATGCAACTTTTCTTCATCCTAAACCAAATTCATTCCTCCCTCCTCCACATGTATTACATTTTAGAACTGCAACAGCATTTTGCGCTTTGCACAGAAATCTTTGCAGGCATAGACTAACACTAACTTACGTCCGCACGTATTTACCGAACTTTATTTGACGTTAGAGAATACGTCATTAAAGTATTTCGCTTTGTGGAGGGGCGTGTGGAAATCTGTCGCAATTTCGGTAGCGCAATCCATATTATGAACAGCTCTCGACTGAATTGTTCCGCCACGCAATTTAAGTTGGTTCTTCGTGTCGTGGCCGTGCGGTTCTAGGCGCTACGATCTATAGCCGAGCGACCTCTACTGTCGCAGTTTCGAATCATGCCTCGGGCATGGCTGTGTGTGATGTCCTTAGTTTGGTTAGGTTTAATTAGTTCTAAGTTCTAGGCGACTGATGACCTCAGAAGTTAAGTCGCATAGTGCTCAGAGCCATTTTAACCATTTTCCCTTCGTCTCGTTTAATCTTCCCATTTGACTAAATCCTACTGTGTTTTCATCATGCAGTTTTGCAAATGTTCAAAGGCGTTTGAATTCCTAAGGGACCAAAGTGCTGTGATCATCGCTCCCTAGTATTACACATTAATTAAACTAACTTACGATAAGAACAACACACACACACACACACACACACACACACACACACACACACACGCACACCCATGCCCGAGGGAGAACTCGAACCTCCGGCGGGAGGGGCCGAGCAATCCGTGACATGGCGCCTCCTCGCGGCGCAGTTTTCAATGCCGCCCCCCCCCCCCCCCTCCAGCCATCACACCACGCCCCTAACTCTGTTCATTTACTGTAGCAAATAAAATTTGTCTTAGATTTCGAAATCTACTTATCGTCCTACAACTTTCGCATTGTTAGACGACCCACAAATTACGATTATAACTTCCTGCATACGTACGTTCTTTCCAGTGTGACGGTGAATTTGTTGTGCACAGCGGCCAAACATAACGATCAGTTACTTTATGTTCATAAATGGTAACGAGCATTGCCTTCGCTCGTCCATTGTCATAGTAAATTACCTTATTAGACACTGAGGGATACACCGATGAGCCAGAACATTATGACCATCTATTTAATAGCTTGTTTGTCCGTTTTAGGAACGAAATACATCACTGATTTGCGTATCAGGGTTTTTGTTGGTAGGTTTGTGCAGGTACGTGGCATTAGATGTCGACGCACTTGTCTTTAATTTGCGTACTCGGTGATGGCGCCCGATAGTGACCGAGATGGGTTCCATAGGATTTACGTCAGGTGAATTTTGTCGCCGAGACATCAAAGTGAGTTCCCTGTAATGCTCCTCAAACCCCTGTAGCAAGTTTCCGGCTCCGAGACACGGACAATTACACTGCTGAAAATTTATATCGCCGTTAGGAAAGACATCAAGCATGAATGGATGCAGGTGGTTGGCAGCTGTCAGCGTGTACCATGCAAGCGCAAGAGAACGTCTCCCATACCGTAATACTGCTCCCTCCAATCTGAGTCCGTGGCGCGCTGCACGTTTCGAGCCACCGTTTAAGGCGATGACGGCGTTTGTGGAAACGACCATCGATCTAGAGTAGCAACTGTGTGACTTGTCGATTCATAGACGGTCGAATCCTGGTGGTCCCGTACCCACTACAGTAGTAATTGACAATGTTGTTGGGTCAACTATGGATCTGCATTGTGAACCATGTACGATAAACGCTGTGTTTCGATACACTTGTGCGTGCACCAGCATTGTGCTCTTTCCGCAGAAATGCCACAAATCGTCATCTGTCTTACGTTATAGTGCAGACAAGCCTGTGAAGAGTCGTGGGCGTCGAACCATTTAGCATCTAGTGGTAGTTCCACTGGCCCTCTACCTCTTTCCGTAGATGCTGACGACAATAGCACGTGACCATTCGACCAGCTTCGCCGTTTTCTACATACTCGTTTACAGGCTCTGTGTAATAATAATCTGCGTTTTGTCAAAGTCGCTTGTCTATATGGATTTCGCCATTTGCGGCCCATGTCTTCGCTAACGTGATCCCTCATCCGTGTTTGGTCCAATTACATAATTTTGATACCGCGTCACGTGCCCTCGACTCTACCCGACTGATCCCGACGTCGCGGTTGGCAGTGGTCATAATGTTTTGGCTTATCAGCGTATTTTCGATCTCTTTTAGTCCTGAATCTTAGTTTTGTGCTTTTCATGATAATTTCGGTTAACGACCTCGCATTTTTCAGACATAGCAGACTGCAACGTTTTTATGCCAAGGTTTAATCGTAATTCAGGTCAAGGACGTACTGCACCTTTGACTCAGGTTCATATGAGGTGCAAGAAGCAACGCATTTCACAGCAGTGGGATTGTCTGAGGTACTGTGAGTGAGGAGACTGCCTGCCAGTCTGGCCGAGCGGTTCTAGGCGCTTCAGTCTGGAGCCGCGCGACCGTACCGGTCGCAGGCTCGAATCCTGCCTCGGACATTGATATGTGTGATGTCCTTAGGTTTAAGTAGTTCTAACTTCTGTGGGACTGATGACCTCAGATGTAAAGTCCCATTGTGTTCAGAGCCATTTGAACCATTTGACGAGACTCTGTAATTAACTCAGTGTCCGATTTCAGTTACCTTCATTGTCTACATAAAACTTGCACCCTACTCTATTAATCCTTACGAGGACAGAGTTTTGGTTCAGGCGCTCCTTCCTATTCCTCTAATTTGCAGATGGCGATTAAAACAGTAGGTTTTTTAGAAATTTCATTATCACGAGCGACTTTTGGTGTCCAAGAACGTGCTAATAGAGAACGTAGCTATAGGTCGGCATCACACACCCAATGAATTTTGAGTAAATCGGTCAGTCTGCAGTCGAGTGTGCGATTTTAACATATTTCCTGGTACAAAGTTTTAATCGGCCAGCACGGTTCACATCGGCACACACTTCCCTGCATGGTAAAAGGTTCATTGCGGAAATAGGCTATCCCTAACTCATTTGCCTGCAGTATCCTTTCTTCCAGCAGTGCTAGACTTGTTTGGTATACCGAGAACTTCTGTGTGGTTTGAAAAGCAGAAACGAGCAATTGGCATCAGTGAATCCGTGAGGCTGAGTCATGTATCATGTATGGACAACTCAGGCGGTGAATACATTGCCTAGGCAAGATTCCCATCACGAGTCCCAGTGAAACACACTGTTTTAAGTCGCCAAGACACTTAGTTGCAAAGTGAGTTACTCAATCTGGAAACAATCCCCTAGGCTGTCGTTAAGCAATTTTTCGGCACTATCATTCTTCCACCGGAGTTAGTCTTGCAAGGTAGTTCTTTTTTTTAAATTTTATTTGCTGCTCAATATGAATGACCTGCCATCTAGTACTATGACAGGTCGTGTTTGTACAATATTGAATTGTACGTATACACAACATGAAGCATATTACATTTCGTATTATTTTAACAAAGTTTAACAACGTTACAACTTTAAATATTTGTAAATTTAAAACCAATTAGGAAACGAAAATGCTTATGATTATCAATTTATGTATTAAGAAAATACGAAAGTAGGAAGATAGGAAAGAGTTTAGATTTATCGAACGTTACCACTAATGTTGTCCAAGAGGGAATGTATCAGAAAGTCATTGAACATCTCGCGCCTGGTTAGCCAGTATCAGATCTACTACTACTCGCCATCTGACGGCAAGGATCTCAGCAATACATTGAGCCTCTTGCTCTCAGATAGTAAGATGTTATGTCTAGGTTACGCAGCGTGTGCTGTCTTTTAGTTCTACATTTCTCTGAAAACCTAATATTAGTGTATACTGATCATTCACTTTTGCGACAATCCAGTGACTGTTCTTTTCCTTGTTCCTTTGTCCGCACCGGCGCAGACTCTACGAAGTTATTAATGGATGGGGCATGGTTAGTTCGAGGATGGCCGCATGCGCTTACTGTCGCCACCACGTTATCCTCTGGAACGGAATGTTGTACTCCAGATCTCTGCGTACAGAGTTATTCATGTGAGTGTGAGAAAAAGTTTTCTAAATGTTTGCGTATAGTGTAAATGAGGAGGGCCGCATCCAATCTGGCCGGCACATCGATCCTTGCCAGCAGGTTCAATCCTGGGCCGGCACACCTTCCCATCCGGGAGTTGTAAATTTAACAGACATGGCTATTGGCGCGGATAGTCCTACGAAAATACACCAGCGGAAAAAATGCTCCAACTGAAGCACAAAAAAAGGCTAAGAAGCCCCTGTCTGAAAGATTGACTGAACAGTATTGTACCAGCTACGTCATTCTATCTTCCTCAACGCCTCTAAAAATTTTCCCAATCATTTTCACATGCGAACGTATTTGTGCTCTTTTTTACATGCAAATTACCTCTCTATCCTACAAGCTCCTCTAAATGTAACTCCGTCACACCTGCTAGTTCATACCCATATATTCCCAACTGCAGAAGATAGTAGTCAAAAGCTTTTGAGCTAGATTTAAACCCATGTTAATGGGTCTTCTTCAGAAGTGTTATTACGTTTTACGTGCTGATCATGATGTGCCACTAATAGGATTAATCATCATTATAGTTGACAATCGTAAATTATAACTAAGCCTATTATTAAAGGTACATCATGATCAGCACGTAAAACGTAATAAGACCTCTGAAGAAGGCTCTTTTATATGGGTTGAATCCTAGGTCAAGAGCTTTTGACTACTACTTCCGCAACTGGTGGTTTTTTTTCCATATACTGCATTTATACAGTTGCTGCTGCAGCCATGCTTAAGATTCCCACTTTTCCATTCTCGTTCAACCCAACTGATTGTCATTATGTCTTTGTGTCTCTCTAATTGTGACTGTCTCCTGTCTCACAGCTACAGTTGTCATTCGTTCTGCTCTACTGTTGTTGTCTCCTCTCACTGTCAGTGAGGCTCTCTTGCTCTCTCTTACTGCTACTATCTCATTCATTTCTTCGTGTTGCTGCTGTCGCTTCTCCTGCCACTATTTCTCTCTTCCTTGTTATCATTGTTACAGAATCTGTGTCTCACCTTCCACTTTCTCCGTCTCTTTATTCCTCTCACACTGACACTGTCTCCTTCATTCTTTCACTGGCTTTGTTTTTTAACTTTCAATAATGTCTCACCATCTCTGTGTCCATCTCTTTGTGTCACTCTGAAATTGTCTCTTTAGCTCTTTCTATACTACAAGCCTATCTTCCATTACTTATTAATTTTGTGTTTCTTTCCCACTGTCACTGTCTTCTCTCACCACAAAAATGCGCGAACCTGTCAGCATCCTTAATTTTTAGGAAAATTCTTAGAGTTGCTGAGATAGGTAGCATGAGGTAGCATGAGGCAGCTGGTACCCCCACATTTAAGTCGGAGTTTTTTAAACAGGAGGATATTCGTCTTCTTTGTACTACGATAGAAGTATTTTTCCGCTTCTTGTTTTGTTTTCCGTGTCATAGCAGGGAATGTAAGTTATGAAATAAACTTAATTCACCAATAAAATTTTGAAAGTTTAACTATCTGAAATTGAAATAGCGCAAAGTGATATTACAGCTCAGACAAGATTCTACGTACACAAACATTTTGCATGTGCTTCAGTTCTACATCATGGAATTCCTAGAGTCCTTCTGAATGATAATGGAGACTCTTCACAGAATACGTCTCTGTGCTGCGTCACGTTTTCGCCTCACAGATGATTTTATGTGCGTGTTTTACCTCTGCAAATAGGATATATTTGAAATTCTGTATCTCGGAAATGGATAAATATATCAAGAATGTTCTCAAGGATGACCGAGATCTAGAGCTCCGAAAAAACAGACGCGACGCTTTCCGATAACTGATTGGCCGCGACGGGCAATGAATCCATCACATTCAGTGCAGATGCAAAACTAAGTCCGACCTTCTGCGGGAATCTCAAAGTAGCAAGCATGGACGACACGGATGGGGCCTAGAGATAGGTGGGCATGTGGGTCGGCGGTGAGGTGTGGCGAGATAGTCCGTGCAGTTGCGCTAAACACTGTGTCCGACTAGCGGAGTGGTTAACGTAACTGCCTAGTACGCCGCAGATCCTGGGTCTGAATCCCGGTAGGGCACAAATTCTCACTCGTCGCTGCCGATGCCGCACATAGTCCCGATGAAGCCGATATTAGTAGTCCTTTTCCCTCCCTTCCTTTTCATTTCGTTTCTACCTCTCCTGCTTCAGTTTACGTAATATTAGTTAGTGTATGCCGTTGCATGCGTAATACTTAATTCCTCATTATATCTTTCACCTTTCTTGCCTGTACCGCTGTCATCTGAACTGCTAACATTACTACTGTTGTCAGCCATATTAGCATAGTCTATGGCCCCATTTTTCGCCTGTGCATGTTGCTGCTTGCACCTTCGTTGCTACAAGTACACTCCTGGAAATTGAAATAAGAACACCGTGAATTCATTGTCCCAGGAAGGGGAAACTTTATTGACACATTCCTGGGGTCAGATACATCACATGATCACACTGACAGAACCACAGGCACATAGACACAGGCAACAGAGCATGCACAATGTCGGCACTAGTACAGTGTATATCTACCTTTCGCAGCAATGCAGGCTGCTATTCTCCCATGGAGACGATCGTAGAGATGCTGGATGTAGTCCTGTGGAACGGCTTGCCATGCCATTTCCACCTGGCGCCTCAGTTGGACCAGCGTTCGTGCTGGACGTGCAGACCGCGTGAGACGACGCTTCATCCAGTCCCAAACATGCTCAATGGGGGACAGATCCGGAGATCTTGCTGGCCAGGGTAGTTGACTTACACCTTCTAGAGCACGTTGGGTGGCACGGGATACATGCGGACGTGCATTGTCCTGTTGGAACAGCAAGTTCCCTTGCCAGTCTAGGAATGGTAGAACGATGGGTTCGATGACGGTTTGGATGTACCGTGCACTATTCAGTGTCCCCTCGACGATCACCAGAGGTGTACGGCCAGTGTAGGAGATCGCTCCCCACACCATGATGCAGGGTGTTGGCCCTGTGTACCTCGGTCGCATGCAATCCTGATTGTGGCGCTCACCTGCACGGCGCCAAACACGCATACGACCATCATTGGCACCAAGGCAGAAGCGACTCTCATCGCTGAAGACGACACGTCTCCATTCGTCCCTCCATTCACGCCTGTCGCGACACCACTGGAGGCGGGCTGCACGATGTTGGGGCGTGAGCGGAAGACGGCCTAACGGTGTGCGGGACCGTAGCCCAGCTTCATGGAGACGGTTGCGAATGGTCCTCGCCGATACCCCAGGAGCAACAGTGTCCCTAATTTGCTGGGAAGTGGCGGTGCGGTCCCCTATGGCACTGCGTAGGATCCTACGGTCTTGGCGTGCATCCGTGCGTCGCTGCGGTCCGGTCCCAGGTCGACGGGCACGTGCACCTTCCGCCGACCACTGGTGACAACATCGATGTACTGTGGAGACCTCACGCCCCACGTGTTGAGCAATTCGGCAGTACGTCCACCCAGCCTCCCGCATGCCCACTATACGCCCTCGCTCAAAGTCCGTCAACTGCACATACGGTTCACGTCCACGCTGTCGCGGCATGCTACCAGTGTTAAAGACTGCGATGGAGCTCCGTATGCCACGGCAAACTGGCTGACACTGACGGCGTCGGTGCACAAATGCTGCGCAGCTAGCGCCATTCGACGGCCAACACCGCGGTTCCTGGTGTGTCCGCTGTGCCGTGCGTGTGATCATTGCTTGTACAGCCCTCTCGCAGTGTCCGGAGCAAGTATGGTGGGTCTGACACACCGGTGTCAATGTGTTCTTTTTTCCATTTCCAGGAGTGTACTTCTCACGCAGTGCTGTAGATGTCATGTCTGCACAATCGTTGGATCGATCCGTAAGGTCTGGTCTCTGGTGTTACGTTGGCTCTCCTTTGATCCCAGTGTAGAAGTACGTGTTCTGGGGTCTCTCTCTCTCTCTCTCTCTCTCTCTCTCTCTCTCTCTCTCTCTCTCTCTCTCTCTCTCTCTCTACGGGCATAATAAGCCTCCTCACCGAGGTTTACACGTAAAAAATCCGTGTGGTAAGGTCCATGTGAAATTCAGAAATGAACCACATCCTGGGAGGGATAGATATGTTTCATCTTCAGTCACTCCCTAATGTTGGAGAATAATACACGGCATGCATATGAAGTTTGGTACGGTGATAGAGGAAGTAAAGCCGTATAGATGGGCTACGGGTAGTATATCTGCGAAGAGCACTAGCAGCGGAAGGCACTGGCACACAGTTTCAACTTGCCAGTAAGTTTCACGTCCTTAAAGCTACGGCTGCCGACTGTGTGTGTGTTTAGCGGAAACAGCATTAGCACACGAAGCAGCAGGAACTTCCGTTCCGCGCCGACTCCCACGTGCTTCGTGGTGCACATTAGGGGAAGTAGCTCACTGACGTTATCTGCCGTGTCTTCATAAAGTTACCCGTCGTGGATTAACAGTGTCGCTGGGCTGTAAATAACGGCCGAGGGAAAAGAACTGGAACTCAACACGGGGAAAGGGAAGGAGGCGCAGCAGACACGCCACAGCCGCAGCCTGCACACACAGACCCCCCGGTTAGTCGGAGGAAACGCTTGGGGCAGGTCTGCTCGCGGATCACGCCGCCGGTTGGCACCGATGGTATTTCACGGCGGCGCGGCGGAAGGGAAACTGCGACTGCGCTCACTTACGGTTCTGGGCGCTGTGCCAGGAGCTAAACAACGCTGCCGGCTGTGGACTCTGATGCGGGGGATCGCCGCTAACGAGGGACCCGGGACGTCTCTGCGTGCGCGGTCGCACCTCTCGCATTTCGCTGGCGCCAACACTCACCCAGCCGTTATAAGCTGGTGCAGCAGTGCATGGAGACAGGGCAGGGAACGCGACAGAAGCGTCAAAAGTAGAGGCATCTCTCTCCACACAAAAGAGCAGCAGCTATTCCTCTTTTATTAAAACGCTCACAAATCGTGATGAAGATAATGTTCCATCTATTTATTTATTTATCGTATGGCAATACATACAACAATGATTACAAAAGTACTACGTGTCAACACTGAAACACGGCTCTCCAGCTACACATACCACAAATGACAACAGCTATACAAGGTCGTCCATTGATCGTGACCGGGCCAAATATCTCACGAAATAAGCGTTAAACGAAAAAACTACAGAGAACGAAGCTTGTCTAGCTTGAAAGGGGAAACCAGAAGGATTTAGTCTCGGAAATGATGAATATTTGAAAAATAACCTTTAGCGATATGAAAAGTACATCCATCTTCTTCTTATATGATAAAATTATCCGTGCGTATACTGTTTTTAGATTGTAACGTTACAAGTGAGAACCACTACGTAAATTCTTAAACATTAAGATTCATTTCATTGCTTCAGTTACGTGTACCGGCAGCGCGAGCATCCGTTCTGGTGCAGCCAGCAATACGACTATTTGCTTTGCAGATTCTTGTACCATCTAGCACAAGTAGTAAGAGTTGAAGGAACGTGGTAGGCCGCGACAACACGGTACAGTTAAATGTTACCACGTTACTACAGAGATTGTAAAGAAACAACTACCTACATGTTATATTTCAAAGACTAATTATTCATGTTTAAAATGTTTAATACTTAAATATTATTATGTGTGAAATAAAAGATAATTCTAAATATACCAGTTAAATACCGACAGAGTAAAGGCTGTGGAGAAAACATGGATTACGTCGGTCAGCGAAATTACCGGTGGACAAAGAGGATTCCATTATCTTTTAACCATAAAGCAGAACTGCATGCACTTGGGAAAAGTTACAGCTGCAGTTTCCCCTTGCTTTAAGCTGTTCACAGTGCCAGGCACAGCAAGGCCATTTTGGTTGATGTTACAAGGCCAGATCATCTAGTAGTTGCCCCTGCAACTGCTGAAAAGGCTGCTGCCCCTCTTCAGGTACCACACATATCTGGCCTCTCGACATATACCCCTCTGTATTCCCTTAGATTTTATTCATGTAACTGACTCACCTCGATGGGCAATGAATCGGTAACCTTCTGTGCAAAAGCAGATTTACGTTCGATCTCCAGCGGGAATCTAAAACTAGCGAGCATGTGGGGCATGGATGGGGAGTGCTGATAAGTGGCGTTTGGTGGGAATTCGAATCGGCTAGGCAGAATGTCGAGACAGTTCGCGCATTTTAAACAAACATTGTGGGTGGGTGGTGTAGTGGTTAACGCATCTGACTCGTGAGGAGGAGACTGGGGGTTCGAGTCCCGATCTGGCACAGATTTTCACTCGCCACCTGTGATTCTGCATTGTCCCGATGCAGCTGATTTCATTAGTTCTTTTTCTTCTCTGCGCCCCCCCCCCCCCCCGGTCAATCTTCAGTTGTAGATTCTATGATGACTGTTCTTCCGGGCATGTCCGAAAGAAAATACACCACGGATTCATATAACATTGTAATTTCCCGCGCTCGCTCAGCGCGTACCGTAGTTGTTTGTGTGTTACTCTTATTTGGCCTACGAAGACATACAAAGGATCGAGCGAGATGGTGCAGTGGTTACCACGCTGGACTCACATTCGGGACAACGTCCGGCCATCCTGATTTAAGTTTTCCGTGATTTACCTAACTCGCTTCAGGCAAATGTCGGGATGGTTCGCCGCCCGGAGTGGCCGAGCGGTTCTAGGCGCTTCAGTCTGGAAACGCACGTCCGCTACAGTCGCAGGTTCGAATACTGACTCGGGCATGGATGTATGTGATGTCCTTAGGTTAGTTAGGTTTAAGTAGCTGATGACCTCAGCTGTTAAGTGCCTTAGTGCTCAGACCCATTTGAACTGGGATGGTTCCTATGAATGGGCGGCCGACTTCCTTCCCCATCCTTCCGCAATCCAGTGGGACCGATGACCTCGCTGTTTGGTCCCCTCCCCCAAATCAACCAACCAAATACTTAGGACACGGGCACAAGAATAGCGTTGGTTGGTATATCTGTATTCTTGTGGTGTATCTCGTTATTCCCTGCACTAATGTCATTAGCTTGGACCATGTCTATGTTTTGTGTTTTCATCTTCATCGCTGAAACAACTAACAAAAGCCAGACGGTAGGATTTGAATAGATTTGGCGCGACACGATACTAAAAGGCCGGACATGTCTGGCTCAAGCCAGACACGTGGTATCCCTATGGGCAACCAGTGAACTCGCTAAAAGAAAGCCATTACGCAGAATTCACTTTTGGTTTTGTGAACCCAATCTCTCTCAAGTTCGGTGTTTTATCTGAATATTGAGCTGTTTAATCATTTTAATTGGTCTTACGTGTTCCATTACAAAAGTAACGAGGGTATCGCAGTCCTATGTTCCATGTGAGGAAAGTATTTCATGTCTAATAGCTACTAAAGTAGAAGCTGGTGCAAGTTCGAATCAATACCTCCTAATACCAGCTAACGCGGAAGATGTGCACATATGATAAACCAGTTTTCTGTAGCAAATGAACCCCTTACTGTGTAAGATACAACGAAGCTGACTTCAAATGGTAAAGTACCAAATTCATTATTAATTAGTAGAGACACTGTTGTGTACAAAGTCTAATGAAAACTTAACTTTCATTTTTTGCGACGAAAAAAAGTATTTTTATGTACAGGTCAAATTAAAAACTGTTTTTTTTTTTTCAAGTAAATGCTGTGAAATGAACTACTGCAAACTACATTTATAATTTAAATAATTCTCACCGTTAAAATTAAATGAATGTCCACCACAGTACAATCTGTGCCATCTGTGGAATGCGTGGTGAGCGTACATTTAACTACTGAACATTTAGTATATACATCTTTTTCATTCTTGTAAATTTTAAATCTATGTGAGTGTAAATGCAGACAGGTTGAAGCACTTCGGCTAATGCATTAACTTTTGTCCTAACCACTACTCATCTCAAAGTTAGCAACCAATTATCAGTACAATTAGTACCTCCTCATTTATTCAAATTAACATTTTAATAAATTATTTCACGCGTAGTAGCTTACTTCCACTATCTTGTTGCGAGGTGGATAGTGTAATAACAATTACCAAATAACTACTGCACGCGAACGTGACTATTTCAGTCCGATTAAAAAGGCACTAATTGACTGTAACGAATCGGTCACGTCGCAAGCTCTCATAGAAAGAACTTCTGTTTTATTCGAGTTTCGCTGTAACTTAGATTTACGTAAATATTGACTTAAGATGTCTAGACCAGAAGTTACGATTTCGTTAGTTGTTTTGAAGGTTTTGTATTGGGTGGCTGTTGCCCAGTCGCCCACATAGCCAATTTTTCTGGACTGTGTTGGAGGAATATCAGATATAAGTAAATTAAACAAAGGGGGGGGGGGAGGATGGTCCCCTGTGGTAATCCACTATTCAGTACTTTTGGACAGATGGTGTCTTTTGCTGTAGTTACTGTAAATGTCCTTGCATCTAACATGTAGTCATTTAGTTTTGTTGTCCGACTGCAGGGGAAACGTTGTAGTAATTTATACAGCAGTCAATGACTTCAAAACGTGTCATATACGGTAGTTAGCTCAACGAAAGAGGCTGATATTTTCTGTTGCATTTGGTATCCTGCTTCAATAAATGTCGTTAAAGAGAAGACTTCATCAGCGCAGTTCTGTCCCGGCCGGAATCCAGCTTGCTCAATAGGAAGGTTCTGAAAGATAGCTGGACTACTGCGATCGTGTAGAGTTCTTTCAAGGACCTTACAAGTAGTGCTCAATAATGAGACTGGGTTATAGTTCTTAACTTGGTCTCATGCTTTGCCAGGCTTGAGTACTGCTATGTTTTCTGATTGCTTCATTTTTGTGGGCTGAACTAGATACCATAAAGCTGGAGAAGAAATCTATCAGCCTTCTTTTTCATAGTCCCACTATGCAGAAGAATTTCTGGATGGATTTCATCATATCCAGGTGCCTTTGCAGCTTTAAGAGCAACAGACATTTCAGATACAGAGAATTCTTGAGAACTGAGAGTCTTCATTAGCGTTCTTTTTGAGCAGCGTATGTTTACGTGTGAAGTCTTTCATGAATTTTATCCGTTAGTGATCTTTATATGAGCATTTAGCTGATATATGAGTTTTGTTCAATAGGTTGGCTCACAGAGCTCTGTATGGCTATTTTGAGACAGACAAGCTTCGTCATAACATGAATCAAAAATACCTTGTGATCTCTTTAGATAGGACACTATCTTTTAAGGAGCACTTGACACGAACATCTGCTAAGTTTAAAAGCTGAAACAACATTCTCCATAAACTCATTGTCGCTCCGGGATCGTCAGGAGATGCTCTTTGAGTCTCAGCATTCGGATTGGTATACAAGATAGCAGAGCACTGTGCCTATGTGCCTTAATAGCTTACACTTAAAAAAGGTATATTTACAGCTTAACGAAGCCATATGAATTGGTAGTGGGTCAACGTGCTCTACTCCCACATACTGGTTTCCTCACTTGAGCCACACTCCACCTCCTGATGTTAGAGGGAAGAGCACACTACTGTGTGAATACCAGAAGATTGCTAATACCACTGACCTTCCAGTGCTGAGCGATCTATTTCCTGCAAAGCGAAAAAGACTAAGCCCAATACATCCGTCTCTTACGACAGCCAGAACTGTCTCGGAAATTGAATTCGGTACCATCGATGACTGGAAATGCTGCTGGCTACAAAATAGTCCTCTATAATGCCTAAAACCGCCATGGATCTAGAAGAAACCACCTTGGACCAGACCAGCCTCGGACCTTTCGGACTACCCTGAACTGCATCCCAACGGGCCTTGGGAGGTGTGTAGACACGATCTACAGGTGAGGAAAATCCTCGTCACCATCGTGTGACCGTGCTGCGGAACGACAGACAGTTGCTCAAGTTGTGTCAGCATGTCCTGCACGTGTCTACAAGGGTCCTTTCGAAGATTTCCTGACAGCGAAGAGTGGCATGAAAAAATAAATAAAAGTCCTTGAGATCCGGCTACAGGGTGGTCCATTGATCGTGACCGGGCCAAATATCTCACGAAATAAGCGTCAAAAAAAACTACAAAGAACGAAACCTGTCTAGCTTCAAGGGGGAAACCAGATGGCGCTATGACTGCCCCGCTAGATGGCGCTGCCATAGGTTAAACGGATATCAACTGCGGTTTTTTTTTTTAAATAGGGACCACCCATTTCTTATTACATATTCGTGTAGTACGTAAAGAAATATGAATGTTTTAGCTGACCACTTTTTTCGCTTTGTGATAGATGTCGCTGTAATAGTCACAAACATATGGCTCACAATTTTAGAAGAACAGTTGGTAACAAATAGGTTCTTAAATTAAAATACAGAACGCAGGTACTTTTGAACATTTTATTTCGGTCGTCCCAATGTGATACATGTAGCTTTGTGAACTTTCATTTCTGAGGAAGCATGCTGTTACCTCGTGATTACCTGTAAATACCACATTAATGCAATAAATGCTCAAAATCATTTCCGTCAACCTCTACATCTACATACATACACCGCAATCCACCATACGGTGCGTGGCGGTGGGTACTTCGTACCACAACTAGCCTCTTGTCTCCCTGTTTCACTCCCAAACAGAACGAGGGAAAAATGACTGCCTATCTGTACGAGCCCTAATCCCTCTTATCTTATCTTTGTGGTCTTTCATCAAAATTTAAGTTGGCGGTGGTAAATTTGTACTGCAGTCAGCCTCAAATGCTGGTTCTCTAAATTTCCTCAGTAGCGATTCACGAAAAGAACGCCTGCTTTCCTCTAGAGACTCCTACCCGAGTTCCTGAAGCATTTCCGTAACACTCGCGTGACGATCAAACCTACCAGCAACAAATCTAGCAGCCCGCCTCTGAATTGCTTCTATGCCCTCCCTCAATCTGACCTGATAGGGATCCCAAACGCTCAAGCAGTACTCAAGAATAAATCGCACCTACGTTCTATAAGCGGTCTCCTTTACAAGTGAACCACATCTTCCCAAAATTATACCAATGAACCGAAGACGACCTTCCGCCTTCCCCACAACTGCCATTATATGCTTGTCCCACTTCATATCGCTCTGCAATGTAACGCCCAAATATTTAATCGACGTGACTGCGTCAAGCGCTACACTACTAATGGAGTATTCAAACATTACGTGATTATTTTTCCTATTCATCTGCATTAATTTACATTTATCTATATTTAGAGTTAGCTGCCATTCTTTACACCAATCACAAATCCTGTCCAATCATCTTGTGTCCTCGTACAGTCACTCAACGACGACACCTTCCCGTACACGACAGCATCATCAGCAAACAGCCTCACATTGCTGTCCACCCTATACAAAAGATCATTTATGTAGACAGAAAACAACAACGGACCCACAACACTTCCCTGGAGCACTCCAGATGATACCCTCACCTCCGATGAACACTCACCATAGCCGGCCTAAGTGGCCGTGAAGTTCTAGGCGCAACAGTCTGGAGCCGAGCGACCACTACGGTCGCAGGTTCGAATCCTGCCTCGGGCATGGATGTGTGTGTTGTCCTTAGGTTAGTTAGGTTTACGTAGTTCTAAGTTCTGTGCGACTGATGACCTCAGAAGTTAAGTCGCGTAGTGCTCAGAGCCATTTGAACCATTTTTGAACACTCACCATCGAGGACAACGTACTGGGTTCTATTACTTCAGAAGTCTTCGAGCCACTCACATACTTGGGAACCAATACTATATGCTCGTACCTTAGTTAGGAGTGTGCAGTGAAGCACGGAGTAAAACGCTTTCCGGGAGTTCAAAAATGGTTCAAATGGCTCTGAGCACTATGGGACTTAACATCTGTGGTCATCAGTCCCCTAGAACGTAGAACTAAGTAAACCTAACTAACCTAAGGACATCACACACATCCATTCCCGAGGCAGGATTCGAACCTGCGACCGTAGCAGTCGCGCGGTTCCAGACTGCGCGTCTAGAATCGCGAGACCACCGCGGCCGGCTTTTCCGGGAGTCAATGAATATGGCATCCGTCTGATACCCTTCATCCATGGTTCGCAAGATATCATGTGAAGAAAGGGTGAGTTGCGTTTGACAGGAGCGATTCTTTCTAAAGCCGTGCTGATGCATGGACAGCAACTTCTCTGTCTCAAGGAAATTCATTATATTTGAACTGATAATATGTTCGAGAATCCTGCAACAAACCGATGTTAAGGATATTGACCTGTAATTTTGAGGATCCGTCCTTCTACCCTTCTTACATACAGGCGTCACCTGAGCTTTTTTTCAGTACCTCGGGACTTGGTAGATTGGACAGGAGATTTGCGATAACTGTAAGCTAAGTAAGGAGCCAATGCAGTAGAGTACTCTCTGTAAAACCGGGTTGGAATCCCATCTGGACCTGGCGATTTATTTATTTTCAACCCATACAGTTGCTTCACAACCCCAGGGATGTCTATCACTATGTCCTCCATACGGGAATCTGTACGAGACTGAAACGGCGTTATGTTTGTACGATCCTCCTGCGTGAAAGATTTCTCAAATGCTAAATTTAAAATTTCAGCTTTCGTTTTGTTGTCTTCCGTTGCCAGGCCAGACTGATCAGTGAGTGACTGGATGGAAGCCTTGGAACCTCAATGCATTTGGCAGGACGTGTCACGACACACAAGTCTAAAAAGTTTCCTTTTCTAAAGGCAACATCTGATCCTGTTGGAGTGCATCCAGGAGCAGCTCGAGAACATTTTTCTCCACAAAGAACATATTACGACAGTGTCTAAAGCTTCAGGATGAAGTCACTGCCAAGTGATGATACTTGGACCATGCACAGAAAGAACTGGTACAGATAGTGCAGAAGGTAACTGCGGAAAATACGTAGTGAGGCGAACAGAAATGTAACTTTTACTGAAAGACAACAATTACACTGAAGTCAACGCGATTCATTACGGTCCCATGGACACTGGTGACGCGGGAAGTGGTTCTTAATAGGGTACGTGATCGCCTCGGACGGCAAAACGTGAACTGCAACATGCTCAGATCTGGCCACAATGTCGGTAAACAGTTCTTGTAATAGAACGTTCCATTCCTTCACCATCACTATTACCTGCTGGTGGATGGCCGTTGGTACATGTGGACGTGCTGCAGTCGTCCCACCAAGGCGCCCCAAATGTGCTCAACGTGATTTAAGCGAAGGGAATGGGCAGGCGAGGCCACTTGCCGAATATCCTCTTGTTCAAAGAGCTCTACCACTTGCGCTGTTAGAGGCGGTGGCGCATTGTCATTTATGGAAGTGACATCTGGGCGCTCATGAGGAGGGAGTACAGTGTCACAATAACTTCGACTGGTGAGTGTCCCGTTGTGAAGGAGTTCGAGGTCAGTGCGTCCCTGCAACATTATACATCCACAGACCATAACATCTGGACCACCAGTTACTTATACAAAGTGGGTCACAGTTAATAGCGAGTACTGAAATTATGAAAGAATACGATAACAGAAGCGAAAACGTTGCGGTAAACATAGGTCGGCAAACGAGCCTTCCGCGAGATAGTTGGCGGAATAATTATACTGTCGCACTTAATATAGATGGATTTGAAATACGTTGTACCTCTATGATTGGTCACAGGCACATTTAGGTGCTGATACACTGCCCATTAATGTGACCACCAACATGTTCGATGTCATCCAGCACTAACCACTCACAGACGGCAGTGGCGGGCATATATAAAGTGTCGGAGGATGAGGAAAACACTGCTGCCATTGTCATATTGCGGGAACTGAGCGAGTTATCTAACGTCCAAATGGCTTTTGGGCCGAGCGTGGAAGCATTTCCGAAGCAGCCAAGTTTGTAAATTTTTGGCGCGCTGCAGTGGTTCACCACGGACCATAGATGGCCCGGGCGAAGGAGAACTGCGAAGATGGGTACAGGCAAATAGACGTGTAACTGTTGAACAACAGACCACCCAGATGAACCAAGAGGGCGACAATCACTGACTCCTCAACGACCATTCCATTGCCGGCCGGTGTGGCTTCAGCCTGGAACCGCGTGGCCGCTGCAGTCGCAGGTTCGAATCCTGCCTCGGGCATGGATGTGTGTGATGTCCTTAGGTTAGTTAGGTTTAAGTAGTTCTAAGTCTAGGGGACTGATGACCAATAGCGCTCAGAGCCATTTGAACCAGCAGGGCCTGGTGCAAGCGTCGATGCTGACTGCTGTTCGTCGGCGACAAAGGCTGGGATATCCACACCAATAATCTCAACTGGACATTCGCTGTGTAGCGACAGATGGCCTTTCAAGTGAATCGCGTTTTATGCTCGATCGGAGCGTCAGACGTCTAAAAGCAAACAATGATAGCTGGTGGAGGGAGCGTTGTGGTTAGTAAATGTTTTCGTGGCATTCCCAGGGTACTCGAATCATTCTGGAAGGTGCACTGGGTCAACGCAATATGCATCTATTCTTATGGCCCATGTCCAGCTCTACAGGCAGTTTGTTTTCGTCCACCACGATGGCATCTACTGGCAGAGCTGCGCAGTATGTCACACAGCTTTAGCAGTGTTTCTGTGTGGTTCGAAGAGGACCAGGATGAGTTCACCGTACTCCCCTGGACACCTAAGTTCCCATATTTATACCCAGTCAATGATCTGTGGAACTATCTCGATCGGTCGTTTGCACCATGGATCATAAACAGAGAAATCCTTCCCAACTGTCCTCGGTACTGGACTCAACGTGGCCCCTCATCCCTGTCTGGCTTTCCAGAACCTTATTGACCTTCACGTTTCACAGAAATTCGCGCTGAAAATGTTGTTACTCAGGGTTTTGGCAGGTGATCACAGTACTGTGACTGGGCAGTATTTACGACGACATCTAACGTGCCAGTTAATTTCCAGAGGGATAGTTTCGTCCCAAACGTCACTTGAGCTACATCCTTTGGATTTGTCTCCCTGGGGCCGCCTAATAGGTGATTTGTACAGTTGATGCAGTTGAAACGACTTGTAACAACGATTTGTACCGTCATTTAAAAAGTTACTAAATGATCTCGATATGCCTAAAATAATTCGTTACTGACTGCCTCCAAATGTGAGGGGGATTCGTGAATGACCGCCTTTTAATAGGTTCAAGTGAACAGTAACTTCTGAGATGTAGCGTTCTGAAGTGTATTTCTTAATAAGTTACGACTTTCATGAAATATGAGTCCAGTTAGACGGGGTGTAATCGAAAAGTTCACACTTCAAATACATTTTTGCTAAGTAGCTCAATTTGTCACACTGAAGTCAGTGTCACTTCGCAACCACAGACTCACAGTTTTAACGCAAGCGGCACATTGCGGCCCTATGTTTACCGGAACGTTTCTGCTTCTAGGAGTATTGTCTTACAATTTTTCCCATCCCAGTTTTCGCTTCTAATTATTTTTCATCCTATATAAAATTTTTGCACTTGGCCTGCTGTGGCACTCCTTTGAAATTCGCGTCCCATGCGGATATTAATGACGCTTGTGCCATATCGGCACTGGGAGTACTCTTTACAATAACGACTAAGATGAAAGTTTTCATTTGCCTCTATCAAACGTTCAACATGCATTCCACAGACTCTCGATAAACATCCAGACGAGAGTCAGACTCGTGCCACACTAAAGAAAGCGCGGCTACAGCTACTGCACTCACTACCGGTAACGTATGGCGTCGCAGTACACCCAAAGCTGTTAGTTAGCAATACACATAGCCGAACCCTTTGACCGGCCTGCACAAAAAATCATGTATCGTGTGATCAGTCGGCATTGGAGGCCTGCGGTTCAATGCAAGTGCCTCTCTCAGACGGTCCAGCTGTAAGTGAATTGCACTTCCATTACGTGACCTAGGAATTCATCTATGATAGAGGTAGGTGACCATTCAGATTTGACACAAATTCCAGTTAAGGAAAAGTCTTTATCGCACATTTATTTATTAAATGTTACACGTTTCGAAAAATCATCATTACCTAAAGTTATGAAACAAAGTGCCGGAAGTATGAAAATAAGAGACACGTACCACTATAATGCATAGTTGTCACAAACACCGTATGAGCAATTGTTTCAGTACTTAGATGTAGATCTAGTTTTAGGTTCAAGAAGCAACAATTCTCATGTCATAAAAACTGCATATGCTAGTGAAGTTGTCAATTCAGTGAATTCAAGTGTCAAACTGGCTCAGCGTATGAAATCTGGCAAAGAAGTAAATTACGTTGACAGACGGAGTTGGCATTAACCAAGGACAATTCGTACCGATGAGTAAATGTGCGAAGATTACTTTTTCTGTAAACGACGTAAGAACATTTATGAAAGAAGATAAATACAGTCGTTGGATAAATGTTACATGACAGTGAAACCTGCATCTAAATATGGTTCATATATTTCAAGTGGCTCTGAGCGCTATGGGACTTAACTTCTGAGGTCATCAGTTCCCTAGAACTACTTAAACCTAACTAATCTAAGAACATCACACACATCCATGCCCGAGGCAGGATTCGAACCTGCGACTGTAGCGGTAGTGCGGGTCCAGACTGTAGCGCCTAGAACCGCTCGGCCACCACGCCGGCCCATCGGAATGTAACAATGACACACATGAAATTTAAATGACAGTAAAATGTATATCACTAAATAAAATAGTACACAATAGGTAAAAGTTGTTAAGTACATGAGATTCACATACACAGATTTCAGATGTAACACGTGCTGCTGCAGCATTACGTGAAATAACATATGAAGTGATAAAACGTATTTATTGGTGCAGCAAAACGTGTTATATGAAGTTCAGGTACTTATTTAGTTTTAGCTGCTTTGTTACCGTTGTATTTTGATGTACATTTAATTATCATTTAACTTTTACTTGTGTCATACTTATATTTCGTGCAGGTCCTTTTGACATTTAACTTTTATCCTACAACGCCATTTAAAATAAATTCTTTCGTAACAGTTATTATACAGTTTGAAGAGAGAGGAATCTTATTATATTTATTCGTCGCTGCGAAATGCCTATGTTTAATTTTTACGCAGTCTGTTGGTGTAATTTACTTTTTTGATGCATTTAAAACACTACAGCCACTTTAGCGTTTGATTTTATTCAATTGGCATCTGTACTACCATATACAGCCCTCATGTAATTAGAATTGTACTACTATAGACACTCCATGTGCTCGTTTTTTTAAGTCCGAAACGATATAACTGCACATACAGTGTTTATCACGGTTATGCATTATAATTTTATGTATTACTTATTTTCATAATTTCTGTACGGTGTCCAGCACTTTATTTCTGGCGATGATTTTTCGAAATCCGCAGCAGTCAATAAATAATTGTACGATCAAGACTTTTCGATAGTGGCAGTTTGAGCATTGCACCTGTTGAAATAGAGAACGTAACACGCATTTTTTTTTTTTGCTCTGTTATCACCAATACAATTCATCAGACAATGGGTAATGAACGAGCCATCGAATTAAAAGCACCATAGAGGTAAATACAGGCACCCAAATTTTTTGACAACTTACAGGGGAGAGGTAGACTTTTAATTTCGGCTTGTTACGTTGAAATTCACCTAAGGTATCCATCATCATTCATGTAATATATATACTCATATGAATTGGGATAAATCATTTACAAAAACCTTGTGTTCTATTTGTTTCTAATCTGATGTGATTCTTTCGTCAGCGCTTGACTTTGTCTCAAGGAACTGGCAAAAGGCGATGGATGTGATAAAAAAAAAGAGCATTTTACGTGCTCACTACGAGAGATTGACGCAGAATCCGCATCATCAACCTTAACTTACGGTAAGGTGTTTGTTAATCAGCATTTCCTGATAGCCCCAACCGAGCGAGGTGGCGCAGTGGTTAGCACACTGGACTCGCATTCGGGAGGACGACGGTTCAATCCCGCGTCCGGCCATCCTGATTTAGGTTTTCCCTAGATCACTTCAGGCAAATGCCGGGATGCTTCCTTCGAAAGGGCACGGCCGATTTCCTTCCCCATCCTTCCCTAATCCGAGTTTGCGCTCCGTCTCTAATGACCTCGTTGTCGACGGGACGTTAAGCACTAATCTCCTCCTCCTCCCCCTCTGATAGCCCTGTTCGGCGTCCAGCTGTTTATGCTAATATTATATGTTTGGAATATTCCGCTGATATATCTTTTTTTAATGATGTTCATATTTGTATTATGTCACAGATTTCGAATTCGTATAACCCCATCCTCTGAAGTCCGTATGACTATCAACATCAATCAACAATCGAGTACACCACACAAGTCAAATAGGATACCCAGGATATGCACTCATTAACCAAACTTTGATTGCCAGCGAAATGCTCAGGCTCACATATCGGTCGTTGTCATCCCATATTGTGTCACGCAGTTGGTGTAACACGCAAGGAGATAGAAGGAAGTCTGGGAGGCAGACAGGGAATATAGCGAAAACTCTCGAAGAAGTCTCTGCGTGTTTTTTTTTTTTTTTCGCGAAGACGTTGGTGTGCATTTCCAACTGGTTGTTCTACTACTTGGTATCTAGATAATAATGACGTACGCAGTATCAATATCGGGTGATGAGAAGACCGGGAAAAATAACAAAAAATCAATACTTTGTTTCGAAATGAAGTAGCTCTATAATATTTTACTTATATGATGGATTCCTTAAAATAAAAATTAAACAATTGGAGAAATAGCGCTACCTCCTCACATAACCCATGGAATAATACTGAACCTGCCCAAGCGACTAGACAATTATATGTGCAGGCTACATTCTGTTGAGAAATTCATGATCCCTTTTCTGATCCTAGGATAGTGGTGATAATGGAAATTCAACACATTTCTTTGAACATGAATCCGCAGTTGCCTAATGAGGTCATTTAAAAAAATGCGTAATTGATAGCTCCTTTCCCTTCCTAAGTGTGTAATTCATCAGAATACCACCACTAGGTGTGTCACGGGGTCCCGGGTTCGATTCCCGGCAAGGTTGAGGAATTTTCTCTGCCCGGGGACTGGGTGTTTGTGTTGTCCTCATCATTTCATCATCATAGTCATCATTCGTGATGCTGGCTAGACTGGACTGTGTAAAATATTGGACTGTGTAAAAATTGAGTCTTCGTACGGGCGCTGATGACGTCGCAGTTGAGCACCCTACAAACCAAACATTATCACTTCGTGTGCATGTGTGTTAGAGCTTTTCATTCGCCATCGCCTGTGTTGTTTGTACGAAGGGTTGTAGTATCACCGTGCTCAGTATCAGCCGCTTTTCGTCCACTGTTGGATAAAAGCCACTTCGAGACTCCTCTACATATTACGATGATCACTCTTAGGCATCCATGTTCCTACTACTTTTTCATAACATCGTCTACCGACTTCTCCTCAGGTCGTTCGTTACACGAGAAATCCTACACACGAATTTCTCAGTCTATCGTGTATAATTTGATACGACAATTTATATTGCCTGTGTATGCTTCAGTCCCTATAAAATCCTCGATCCTAGCTTTCTATTTGTTTATTTGTCTTTTAGTCGACGTTACTCCGAATAAGTCATGGTCTTTCGGAAACGCTACTTGACGATTTATTTGTACGTTTTACGTATCACTACAGTGTTTCACTCAGTTTTCGCCACTGGGAACTAAATTTTAACAGAGAGTCCACAACATTTCAACCTATTGTAACGTATTTCTATATTTGTTCCAATGCATTCTTCCAGTGTTCGTTGGAACAGCAAGCAAATGAAGCAAGCTCAACCACAACTCTGAGATAGTTCGGAGATACTGTATATTTTGATGTTTATTATTGCCTACCCCGTTCAATATATTCAAACTCTCTTGCAAGGCTTCAGAGCCAGTTAAACGAACCAGTTCTTGAATTACTTGCAAAAATAAACTTGAAACTGTTTTCGTAGTGCAGATCTTGCTTAAAAGTTTGATATATGTGAAACACACATGAGCTGAAAAACGAGCTTTTGTCCCTAAAATTCGTAAATATTTCTACAATATCTTTTCCAACATGCAAAATTTGAAGTATCTGGTTTCCCGCGTCTCGTTGACGACAAGATCATTAAAGACGGAACACCAAGTTGGAAAAGGTAGGAAAGGTAATGTTTCCTGCCTCATGTATTTAGATAAATCAAAGAACATTGGAATTTGGATGGCTTGAGGACTATTCGAACTCCTGTCCTCCACAATCAAAGTGCTGATTCGTAAGCACATGTCCATCTAGATCACATCTGCAGTATGCCTGTTGTCCAGCATGCCACATCCTAAACTCATTTATTCTTTATCCTAGTAAAATAAATGATTTTTGGTTTGTTTGCACGGGTGTTATATTAGGCATATATACATCACCAACAAGAGACAAATGAAATTGTAGCTATTTTAATATGTGATCGTGATCCATCATTCATTTCCTCAAATGGGATATTGTATCTGATGTGGATTTTTCTGTGACTATGTAACCGCATTTCTTGATTCTCTTTCCCCAATTTTTTCAGTAAACTATTATTGTTTGGATCTTAACTTTTATATTTGTTGTAGAATTCACTTTTTTCATTTTCTAGAGAGGACTTCGTGACCCTTTCAAAAAATGGTTCAAATGGCTCTGTGCACTATGGGACTTAACTTCTGAGGTCATCAGTCCCCTCGAACTTAGAATTACTTAAACCTAACTAACCTAAGAACATCAAACACATCCATGCCAGAGGCAGGATTCGAACCAGCGACCGTAGCGGTCTCGCGGTTCCAGACTGTAGCGCCTAGAACCGCTCGGCCACTCCGGCCAGCGTGACCCGTTCTTATCTGAAACTAATTTATGGCCGTTAGCATTGACAGACACTGATTTTGGACTTAATAAACCATCAGCTGATCACTGGTTTCGGTAAAGAAAAAATTAAGCTTATTTTCGGATTTAAAAAATAGCAAAATACATTTTCAGCATTTCGTATTATGCTTCCTGTTCATAACGAGAAGTTTTGTCTGCTTTTCTGGAAAAGTTTCAAAATCTGCTTCACTCTGCCAAGCGTTTTGTGATAAGGCTCTGCATCTGCACCGTTTAAGCAACAACACAATAAAAATGCTGTCAATTATGTTCCACATTCCTCGGTTGTTAGAAGTAACTTGTGACGTCTGAAACGAGTTTTGGATGACGGATTTCCTGTGGTAGGGCGTTAGAAGACGTCAGAAGGTCTTTTAAAAGCCAACTGCTTAGGGTCCGTTTACGCTTCCTTAATGGCCATTTATTTTTAGCTACCTCTGTACGTCGCTGAAAGGCCCGTTCGAGTGAGACCGTTTGTAGTGCTTGGTATTTAGAGACATAGCGCTGCTCCTTTTTCTGGCTTTGCATTGGCTGTTGAGTTCAAAGACCTTTCGTAGCAAGTTTCTTCATACAAGAAACTATTGCGCTCTTTGGCAATCAATTTTCTTTTGTTTCTTAGTTTCTGCGTGTCGTATGTAACTGTAAAGCAAGAGTACTGTATTATAGTTTCATTTACGAATACCGGATGACAACACCATTGTTAACAAAAGATGCCTAACGATACATCAGTAAGCAAACCTACAGAAAAATCTGAAGATAGCGTAGATAATTACTCGAAATAATGTCCAGATTTTCCTGCGGCATACCTAAAATTTCATATAACATGTGGACTGAAACGTCTGTTCAAGAGCCGACCAGAAAAAGGACCTAAAGAAACAGATAGTAATCGTTACTGTGACTTTCTGGAAGCACCTGGCAGAACGCAACTACAGCTCCGAGTCACTGCTTGCTACTTTACCTAATGAGTTAATTCACTCACCTGTCGGATTAGTTCCAGGGTAAAGCCATTATGATACGATTACTCGCTTCCTGCCACTTAGCATTGGCAGAGCCCGACAAGCTACTTACTTGTGGGCCTTCGTAGTGACAAAATCGTGACGACGTGCAATTTAAGAGACAACGAATAGTTACTCTGTGTGTAATTGTTACACACATTGTTCCTGAATCAGATTAAAACTATCGACAAACACTTACTTCCCGTCTTTCTCCAAAACAAGTTTTTAGATGAAATTCCCCTTCCAGTAGCAAAATACCGTCCTGAAGAAACTCTCATGAGAGTGCTTTTATGGCAAGATTGGTTTCCATTACTTCATTACACTAAACAAATTTCCTCTTGTATAATCTCTTCATGAGATATTTGGCGTTTTACATTTTCAGTTATCTTTGTTCGACTGTTGAGGTAACAATGTAGTTTTCTACCTTCTGAGTTTGTTAAGTTTGACAGCCATCACATTTTTACCCGCTACCAAAATAAAATGAAATAATGAATTTTTTGCTTATAAAATAGGAAATATTACTCTTTTAATTTTTATCGTAAGTCTTATTCGTTGTGCACAGTACTTGCGACAAAATGAAGAAATTAGAACAACTTGAAATCACTAGGCGGACCATGCACTTCAACAACATTTGTCTGTAAATCGTACTATTATTTGCCGAGAAAACAAAATGCCATTCCTTCCATTGCAACAGAATATTCACTTACGAGCTTTGAGGAAAACAGCTAAACTTACTGGCAGCTACCTATTTCTCAAGTTGCTGTGCTGTTGCCAATCTGATAAAAAGTGAAGTAAATATCACATCAAAATGGAATTAGAGACATGACACTCAATAGGAAGGAAGCGTAAAAGAAGGAAGTTCTTATAAATCGAATGAGTGAAAAGCTGATATTGTGGAAGATGACGAAACTATTTCAACCCATATTGTGTTATGGTTCAAATGGCTCTGAGCGCTATGGAACTTAACATCTGTGGTCATCAGTCCCCTAGAACTTAGAACTACTTAAACATAACTAACCTAAGGACATTACACACATCCATGCCCGAGGCAGGATTCGAACCTGCGACCGTAGCGGTCACGCGGTTTCAGATTGAGGTGCCTACAACCGCACGGCCACACCGGCCAGCTCTTGTGTTATGTACCGTGTTCTAACATTATGAATTACCTCGAAGGACACGATCTATTGACACACAGACAACGTAGATTTAGAACACATCGTTCTTGTAAAACACAACCTAAAACACACACCGACCTTCATAGGGAGAAACGATAAAATAAGGAAAATCAGAGCCACACAGAAAGATATAGGTGTTCGTTCTTTTCGTGCCATATACGAGGTTGGAACAATAGAGAACTGTAAAGGTGGTTGGATAAATCCTCAGCCAGGCACTGAAATGTGATTTGCAGATTATCTATGTAAGTGTAGATGTCTTTATGTCTGTAAATACTGGTCCTCATTGTTTGGAATCTAGCAACGATTATCTTAATTGGGTTAGGACCAGGTTATCTAAACGACAAATATGCGATTAAACAAATATATTATCGATGTTAACGTTGTACTAAACAAAGGGCACTTGGCTGTATTAATTAACAGTTACAGTGGAACGTCGCTTATCCGAAATAGGTGGGACTGCAGGTCATTCCGGTAATTGCAGTTTCCGATTATCCGGAAATTCGGAAAATAGTAGAGTAGCAAGGGTTAAATGCCACAAACACACACGTTGTATTTAATTGCAGATAAGGACACAGATTGTACTCTACTTGGTTATAAATAATGACCATGTAGTGAAATATACAGATAGTTTAATACATTGAATGAATCAGCAAGTTTCTTTTGAGCCAAATTCATGTTTTGTTTATGTGTAACACGATAGTTTGTGTGTATCAGCAGCAATAAGTTGTTGTCCCTACGGCGTTCCAAATAAACCATTATTTTGTTGAGCTTTTATTTATTTATCCGAGTCAAAAGAACACTAAAAGACAATATAATTTAAAACTACGACATAAAATTAATAACAGAGAAATTCACGTCTTTTACTCAAACGTTCAGCAGCCAGAATGGCACGCCCATACGGAGCCAACGAGTCTTTCATGTCACAGATTCGCTCAGATTATTGTGAACCAAGAAGTACTCAGAGTCCTGTCTTGCCTCACTTTCAGAAATTCATCACCAATAACACTCCACTTCTTCAGATTACACCCACAACCTGTAACTTCTGTTTTCAACCTGTTGGTGGTCTTCCAGGCAACGTATTTGAGATAGAAGCTTGATTGTAGCTTCTTTTTTGCTGATCGCAATCCTCTGGCAGACTTTATTCTTCACAGCTCAGTTCGGTGGGCTTCCAATGAATCTGGACTTGGTGATGTAAGTATGAAGCTTTCTTGGATTTAGTCGTGATGGATAACCGTGATTTCCGAACGGTGTTACTTGCTTTTTCTTTTTATTCACTGCTGCTACTTCTTACATGTGGAGGTGTCACTCCGATGAGTAAAAATACCTTATTGATTAGGGTTGGTCTTATGAATCTTACCTCATGAAGAGCCACATCAAATTGGTTAGCATGTGCAGAATCCCTCCTGATTCGTGAATCGTATTCCGCCACAGAGAAGAACAGATTAAGTGCGGATGTGCGGTAGACGCTGGGTTGCGCTCACCAGGTGCTGTGTGTTAGTTTGTGGATAAGGTTGCTCCTGGTGCATACGTTGTATTTGGTGTCTACACAGTAATGTTTTTATGTTAAGTTACTATCCAGCTTTAGCTCTGGGTATTTGGGGTGGACGCACTGATTTATACTGCGTCAATTCCAGGTGACGTTCAGCTTTCTTCTTGCTTCCTTATTGCGTAGGTGGAACGCACACACTTAAGTTTCATCTAGATTGGGTTTCAAATGGTTGTTATCATAATAGATAGCAAGTTCTCCTAGTTCAAACGTTAGCCTGGACGTTATTTCTTCAAATGTCGCTTCTTGGGCAACGACGGCTGTGTTATCTGCACAAATGAAGCACCATCTTCCAGTGTTGTGTGGCTGATCAGTGGTGTGTATGACGTATTACACTGTACAATTACAATACTGTACACTTCCCCGAGGAACGCCATTCTTCTGCATTCTTCATCAACTTTTTTGTGATTCAGAGTGACAAAAACCATCTGTTCTGCAGCAGAAACTGAATAAACTGCATGAGTCGGTTGTCCTTAGTTGCTGTGTACAGTTTTTTTTTTTAGTTTCTTATGAATCACTGTATTACAAACAGCTGAAAGATCGACTCGTGCAAATTGGTTTCTTTTATATCCTTCCTCGATGTGCCAGGTTAAACTAAGTATCTGAATAGTCCATGACTTTCCTAGTCTGACTCCTGACTGCTCTTTAATGATCTCCCTGTTGACAGATTCAGAAATTCGATTCAAAACCATTCTTCCGGAGCTCTGAGCACATGGCACAGAATTGTCACAGGTCTGAAGTTCTTGTGTTATTAGGTTCTTTGTCTATTTGAAGCAGTGTCACGACTTCTGCCTTGCGGCAGATCTCTCGGGTTTTGAATCTAGCAACTCAAGTGTTTAGGATCTAATTGATGGTTACAGAGCCAGAGTCCTTTATTTGGTCCGATCTCATGACATACAAACTCACACCTTCCTTACTTTTCATCCGATGAATAGCAGTTCACAGGCTTTCATCCGTGAATGGAGTGCTAAGATGACCATTCTACTCATCACGTCGTTCTAAATTTGTTACTTTTACTGTTTGTGTGGTTTTGCCATTCAAGAGTTCTTGAAGTGCTATTTGGTCGGGGGTCACCTCGCTCTCTCCTGAGGGAGAAACTGTAGAATCACCGTGAAGATTTCTCAGTAATTTCTAGGCTTGTCGACTACTACGTTTCGTATCCAAACTTTCGAGGAGATTACACTTTTTTTGCTCGTGATGATGTTACAGCTTCAGTAAGTAGTTCACCTGTTTGTATTGTTTCCCAGAATGTGTCGTTTTCTAAGAGCTCTTCATATCTCTTAAGGTGCACTTTTGAGTCTTTATAAAGTCCAGGTAACTGCGCTCATCTACAGCCTCTTGCCGATTTTTATGACTTCCTCAACCAAGTTCTGAGAAAATTAATTCCACAGACCTTTTTTGAACTATCTTCTGAATACAACTTTCTTTGGTTTAACAACTGTTTCTACAGCACGTATAAGAGGTCGGCGTTGTATTCTGAGGAGCGATTTTGTAATATCTTTCTCGATTTGGCGAGCGATTTGTTCAGTGACAAATATGTTATAAGTGTTGTAATCCCCTCTCGATTGTCCACTGAACGGAATTGGGCAACTCTGGGTGGTATATTAGTTCTAAATCAATGCATTCTGCACATTCTTCTAGGTCTTAACGAAGAGTGTCAGTCTCTTTTAACCTCCAAGAAATACTATGAAAATTAAAGTCACCCATCATCAGCTTTGTTTGCTGAGAGTCGAAATTTTAAGTTCCTGTAAATTTGTATTCCTAATTTTGGTGGCTTTTAGAGAGATATCAAATACAGGCCTTAATTTGAGGAAGAAATTTCTGAGGATGTACGTCTGGAGTACAGCATTGTATGGTAATGAAACATGGACTGTGGGAAACCGGAACAGAAGAGAATCGAAGCATTTGAGATGTGGTGATATAGATGAATGTTGAAAATTAGGTGGACTGATAAGGTAAGGAATGAGGAGGTTCTACGCAGAATGGGAGAGGAAAGGAATATGTGGAAAACACTGATAAGGAGAAGGGACAGGATGATAGGACATGAGGAAACGACTTCCATGGTACTAGAGGGAACTGTAGAGGGCAAAAACTGTAGAGGAAGACAGAGATTGGAATACGTCAAGCAAATAATTGAGGACGTAGGTTGCAAGTGCTACTCTGAGATGAAGAGGTTAGCACAGGAAAGGAATTCTTGGCGGGCCGCATCAAACCAATCAGTAGACTGATGACAAAAAAAAAAAAAAAAAAAAGGAGATGTACCGGTGAAACATTGAGCTGCAACTATTATAAATTCGATGTAGTCATCGTAGTTCATATCTGGAGACAGTATATCAGTGTCAACGTTTGTGAAAATTCCATTTCCATATCTCCCATTAGGTCACTATAAGGCAGGTTTCATTTCATTCACTGTCGGTCGACGGTCATTTGGTCCTCTGTGAATTTGTTAGACCAGCAATATTCCACAACTATGTTTCATGCAAATGTCAGACAGTAGCGCTTCCTTCTCTGCTGAAATTTCCTTAATGTTACTGACGGTTGTTACTAGAGCTTGCACTGACAAATGCCGGTTTAAGTGAACCGCTGTCGTAATGCCTTCAGCCTGCGCACAAGTTTCTTCATTTAATCAGTCATCGTTACCGTCATTGTCTGCAGACAATGCAAGCGACGATAATTTCGTCATCAGAAGTCATACTGTAGCCAGCGACATTGTTATTTTGCAGTCAATGGTTTCCGTCTATAACACCTGTTTGACCATCCTGGAATCTTTGGCAAATGCTTTAACACCAAATTTGCCAGTAATGTCTTTCTATAATTCTGTAGTGCATGTAACATTTTGTACGAGGACACTACCAGCTTTTTTCTCTTTGGCGTCATTTCACAATCGCAACGAACAGGGACAAAACAGTGCGATTCAGCTCAATGTCAATTGATACCTTGCCAGGATCTGTTTATGGCAGTTCGCTGAACTTAAAATTAATAATTCTCGTCAGAGTCTGTTGAAGGTATTACGCACGGAGTATCAAATACTATACTAAAAATAATTTAAAAAATAATAAGAAGACGAGATGGATGAACTAGTGATGCCGGTTGATGAAGGTCACTGTAATAGTTCCAAGATGATCTCTGAATGCAGATGGATGTGGCGGCGCATATCATTTCATTGTCTGTTTTCTAACCCTTAAAATGCAATTCTGTGTTGCCTGCTGTCCGCAGGTCGTGGTCGTGCGGTAGCGTTCTCGCTTCCCACGCCCGGATTCCCGGGTTCGATTCCCGGCGGGGTCAGGGATTTTCTCTGCCTCGTGATGACTGGGTGTTGTGTGCTGTCCTTAGGTTAGTTAGGTTTAAGTAGTTCTAAGTTATAGGGGACTGATGACCATAGATATTAAGTCCCATAGTGCTCAGAGCCAATTTTTTTGTGTGTGTTGCCTGCTGCCAGTAAAAAGGAAATATGATACTTTACGGGGCATGAGAATTTTGTTGAACTGTAGCGTCTCGATGAGCTGTAATAAGGCGACTTGAAGTCGCTGGTAGTTATGTTATTCGGTTAACATGGCCTCGAACCGAGCGAAGTGGAGCAGTGGTTAGCACATTTTGAAAGGGCGTGGTCTATTTCTCCCTTCTTGATTCACCAGTTAGAACTTGTGTTATGACTCTAATGACCTCGCTGTCGACGGGCGTCAAACTTTAATATTTCTTCCTTTCTGACTGGCTCCATCGTAGTCAGCCTGTGAAGACTTCGATTAGTAGAATATTCTGTTCATCGTGTCACCAAGTCAGCCAGTGAACGAATGAAGTCAACCAATAGACGAAGGCAATCATTGTGCTACCTATAAAGGCATTTCTTACCAAATAGACGAGTAGGTCTCTAATAAGATAAAAAGCCAATGTTTGCTACTGTTCAGGGTTTTTAATAACCCGATTGCCTCCGTTCTGCACCGAAACGCCAGGGTGCATCAATTTGTACTGAAATTCTGAAGTCATCTGCTTTTTTTGGCTAAAGGATAAATCTCGTAATAGTAGCTCATATTTTTCGGCAAATCTCTTCCCTCCCCGCAGTTTGTCAGCTTTCACCTGTGCGAATAAAAAGCATTCTATGTTACTAGGTCTGTGCATATAACCCTAGCGTCGTAAAAAGAAAGTGTAAGCTTTGTCCAGTGTGTGCCAATCCTCAGGGAACACAGTGCTGGAAGTTACCAGCTGCGAGCCATTTGCATCTAGCGGGGTTTCGCTACTTTTCTGGCGCCTGCCTGCTTGAGTGTTGGCGAGTTCTTTCAGAAGGCAGTAAAAAGGCTGACGTTTAATTGTTCGCCGGGCGACTCTCAGCGCTAAACAGCGGCGGTTGTCTCGGTGTCGACCGTTCAAAGAGCAGCTGTGGCAAGGAATGCAGACGATGTCCGTTACTTTTGTACTCCGGCCACTCATGGTGTGGGAGGATGTATGTTGCATGCAGATACTGTTGGAGAAGCTGCAGTCTGTTTCTTCTATCATGCGAAATGGACAAGTGTATGGAATCAGTTGGAAAGTGCTTTAATATAAATCCAGTGAAACAGGCAAGAACATTCAGAGCAAAGTTCCACTTGGCCTCTCTTGGTTGTTATCGGAAACACACGTGACGTTACATTAAACAGGTGCAGTGTTGAAAAAAGTAAGTGCATCGCACTCTGAGTGATATCAAGATTATTGTGGATATGTTAACAAATTATTTACCATGTCTTGGTGAAATATAATGATAAAAACTCACAATAATTCGATCGATGCGTCCTCATTCCCATGTGCAATAATATTATGGTCGACTAGTACTCGGTGTACACTGATAAATACACTCCTGGAAACTGAAATAAGAACACCGTGAATTCATTGTCCCAGGAAGGGGAAACTTAATTGACACATTCCTGGGGTCAGATACATCACATGATCACACTGACAGAACCACAGGCACGTAGACACAGGCAACAGAGCATGCACAATGTCGGCACTAGTACAGTGTATATCCACCTTTCGCAGCAATGCAGGCTGCTAATCTCCCAAGGAGACGATCGTAGAGATGCTCGATGTAGTCCTGTGGAATGGCTTGCCATGCCATTTCCACCTGGCGCCTCAGTTGGACCAGCGTTTGTGCTGGACGTGCAGACCACGTGAGACGACACTTCATCCAGTCCCAAACATGCTCAATGGGGGACAGATCCGGAGATCTTGCTGGCCAGGGTAGTTGACTTACACCTTCTAGAGCACGTTGGGTGGCACGGGATACATGCGGACGTGCATTGTCCTGTTGGAACAGCAAGTTCCCTTGCCGGTCTAGGAATGGTAGAACGATGGGTTCGATGACGGTTTGGATGTACCGTGCACTATTCAGTGTCCCCTCGACGATCACCAGAGGTGTACGGCCAGTGTAGGAGATCGCTCCCCACACCATGATGACGGGTGTTGGCCCTGTGTGCCTCGGTCTTATGCAGTCCTAATTGTGGCGCTCACCTGCACGGCGCCAAACACGCATACGACCATCATTGGCACCAAGGCAGAAGTGACTCTCATCGCTGAAGACGACACGTCTCCATTCGTCCCTCCATTCACGCCTGTCGCGACACCACTGGAGGCGGGCTGCACGATGTTGGGGCGTGAGCGGAAGACGGCCTAACGGTGTGCGGGACCGTAGCCCAGCTTCATGGAGACGGTTGCGAATGGTCCTCGCCGATACCCCAGGAACAACAGTGTCCCTAATTTGCTGGGAAGTAGCGGTGCGGTCCCCTACGGCACTGCGTAGGATCCTACGGTCTTGGCGTGCATCCGTGCGTCGCTGCGGTCCGGTCCCAGGTCGACGGGCACGTGCACCTTCCGCAGACCACTGGCGACAACATCGATGTACTGTGGAGACCTCACGCCCCACGGGTTGAGCAATTCGGCGGTACGTCCACCCGGCCTCCCGCATGGCCACTATATGCTCTCGCTCAAAGTCCGTCAACTGCACATACGGTTCACGTCCACGCTGTCGCGGCATGCTACCAGTGTTAAAGACTGCGATGGAGCTCCGTATGCCAGGGCAAACTGGCTGACACTGATGTCGGCGGTGCACAAATGCTGCGCAGCTAGCGCCATTCGACGGCCAACACCGCGGTTCCTGGAGTGTCCGCTGTGCCGTGCGTGTGATCATTGCTTGTACAGCCCTCTCGCAGTGTCCGGAGCAAGTATGGTGGGTCTGACACACCGGTGTCAATGTGTTCTTTTTTCCATTTCCAGGAGTGTATTTCGAATGCTTCACCATTAGCCCAACGTCGCTTGAATAAGTCGATAAGGAAACACCTTTGCACTTGCTGATTGTTTTTCCATTAATTAGGAACAGCGATTTTTAAGTATTACAACTTGCGACTATTGATGATTAGCGAACCAGGGACAACATATTCAAAGGTGCAATGTGTAACAGTGCTCCATGAGGACATTTCTATTCACACAGACACTGCAAAAGTCCAGTGAAGCAGATGTGAGACGTAACCCCTTTGCTCCTAATTTTTGTTTTGTTTTCAATAAGCTGACAAAGGCGTCAGTGAGCTTTTTAGAGGTAACGCACACTCGTAAACCAGTAGTAACATATCACTCTTCCCTGTTCTCCAACGTAACCTTTCTGCGTAGTTTCGCGATTGCGTATATTTCTCAAGTGTACTTTACTATCGGTTTAGCGCTCACTTGACCAGGTTTATCTCTGCAGCCGTCGTATTTTCACTTGTCTTAAGGGCCTCACATGCGTGCGACGTGTCGCAGTGCACATTCGAATGCTATATCGTTTCTGCAATCGGTCGTTGGCCTTGACCCCGCTACACTCTTGAGATTTGCCAGGCAATTTCAACCAGTGTTATGAACGTAATTTTTTCGATAAGTTTTGCTATGGAATATGAACTAACAAGCTTAGTAGCAGCGGCAGCTGATATCCATACCCGATGAGTAAGCCCGCATGGCTAGCCGCGCGGTCTAACACGCTGCTTCCCGAGCGGGAAGGCGTGCCGGTCCCCGGCACGGATCAGCCCGGCGGTTTGGTGTCGTGGTCCGATGTCCGGCCACACTGTGGATGGTTATTGAGGCGGGGTTTTCCATCTGCCTCGGTGAATGCGGGCTGGTTCCCCCTATTCTGCCTCAGTTACAGTATGTCGGCGATTGCAGTGGAAACACTGGCGCCACCCACGCATAAACCATAAGTACTCTACACGCAAACATTTGGCATTACACTCCTATGGTATGAGACGTTCCAGAGGGGTCGGAGGCGTGGGGGGAGGAAGGGAGGGATGGATGGATGGATGGATGGATGGATGGATGGAGAGGAGATCCACTGGGGGCCGAATCGCACAATAACCCTGGGTTCAGTGTGATGCGGTGGTGCGGTGGTGGGGTGGGTGGACTGCTGGGCCAGCTGTGGGGTTGTGAACCACTGAGGGCTACGGCGGGACGAAGCCTCTCCTTCGTTTCTACGTCCGCGGTTTCAATACATAATATACCCGAAAAATACTTGCCAAAAACATAAATTAAGAAAAAAATGGCGATTATAAATTACACTGACGGAAAAATTTGCAGTAGCAAGAAGGATTTGTGCGACATAATCGAAAGTTGGTACGTGTGTTTCTACAGCTGAATGATGATTTCTGTTCAAATTTTGAACTACTGGCATAGGAATGACGCTAGTAGAGCCACTATGAGGATGCAAATCAAGTTTGGTTTAAATACACGCTGTTACGTTCATAAGTATTTGGTATCTTGGAGATTGGACGTGGTGAGTTGATGTTAGCCAAGAATGCCTTTAACGGCAAAGACGCCATTATCAGCACCTCACTGAGTTTGAACAAGGTCATGAAACTGGGCTGTAAGAAACTGGGTGTAACTTTCGCCATATTGCCGAAACACTTGGCAGGAATATGCCCATTGTGCATGGTTGCTGGCAGCTGTGGTCACGAGACTGAATGGTCGTAAGAAGTGCGAGCTTCGGAAGCACACGCAGCACTACTGAGATGGAAGACCATCTTGTTCGATGTATGGCTCTGGCGCATCGTACTGTATCTGCAGCAGCAATTTGAGCAGCAGTTGGCACTGCAGTGGCACAAGGAAGTGTTACTAATCGCTTGCTTCAAGGGCAGCTCCGAGCCAGGGGCCTCGTAGCACGTATTCCATTCAACCGAAACCACCACCATTGGCAACTTCAGTGGTGTCAAGCGAGAGCTCACTGGAAGGCAGGATGGAGGCATGTTGTATTTCATGATAAAATCTGGCTCTGCCAGTGAAGGCCTTGTGTTGGCTAGAGGAAAGCCAGCTGAGGACGTGCAACCAATTTGTCTCCGCGCTAGACTCACTGAGCATACACCAGGAATTTTGGTCTGGGGTCCGTTTCGAATGAAAGCAGGAGAACTTTCGTTGTTATCCCACGCACCCTGACTGCAAATTTGTATGTCAGTCTGGTGACTTGAATTGTTGTGCTGTCATTCATGAACAACATTCCAGTGGATGCTTTTCTTCAGGGTATCTTTCGCTCACATACCACTGTCGTAACCGAACATGCTCTACAGAGTGTCGACATGTTGTCTTTGCCAGCAGAATCATCAGATTTGTCTCCAATCCAGCACGTATGGGACCTCATCGGACTGTGTCATCCACAACACCCGCCATTAGCCATCCCTTTATTGACCGAATAAGTCCAACACGCATGCAACTTATCCCAGAAACTGACATCCGCCACTTGTACAACATAATTCTCATACGTTTGCATGCTTTCATTCACCAATTTTGCGGATATACCTGTTATTAATGGATCAGAATTTCACATTTGCAACGGCTTGTCTCGATTTTACACTAACCTGCAACGGTAATCACTTACATATGTTACCCAGTAGACAAATGTATTCCCGAAATTTCGCTACAGTAAATTAATTATTATTAAAAATTAATTAATTAAGATTATACTAAAGACTTTTCCCGTCGGTGATAATTAATTTTTCATTTATTAATTCTCAATTCTTTTTTCATTCGTTACTCTTATAGTTTAACTGCAAGTAACTATACGCAATTTGTTTTGCAGTCTCTAAGTGTCTACAGAAAAGTTGTCAGTGAAAACACTGCTGATTACCTTAAATTTGTTATAAACTGTCTGAGGAAGAGTCAAGTTATATGAAATTACAATGAACTCTAGAGTACATTTGTGTACCAGATTTTCCCTGGATATTCCACTTAATATAACGGACTGTGTTTAGAACTCAAAAGCTTTAACAGTGTGTGTAATTGTTTTAGAAATAGCTGAAATTCCTCAGATTGAGCCCTTTGTATCATGGCTAGTCCTGTGAACTTCGCATCAGGTCTATTTCTACGGCGCAAACTTCAGATGATAATCGGTGCAAAATCAGACAGTGTACTTTTTTTATTACTTCTTATTATAAATGGCGGTGCAAAATCGGACAGTGTACTTTTATATTACTTCTTATTATAAATGGCAACGCCAGCGTCGACTTTAGTTCTCTGAGTGTTTCGTGGTTCCAGAGTAACCAAAACTTGTAATTTAGTGACGGCAAGGCGAAACAACCAAGCTGGGAAAACGAGTGATAGCCAGTCTATATGCACCAGTGTCATGTGCGATCCTCCCGGTTGCCTGACATTTCCATGTGATCAGCGAGCACCAACTGACCACTGCAGTCTACGAATCAATCGATCGCCCATGCGACAGATCGCTGTAGTCCGTCGCTCGTCGTTCCAATAAGCGAAAACTGCATACAGAGATGTAACTTGTTTTGGTGATGGATGCTGAAACAAGCGGACTGAAGAAAGGTGCACTCACGTTCCCGTAGCAGTTTTGTTTGAATCAGTGGTGGATTCAGAGTTCTTTAGTAGTCGCTGTTTGCTATATCAGACAATCCATCAACATTGAACTTGTAATTTTTGTAACAGATTCTTCGTCGAAGCTTGTTATCACGACATTGTCTGGAACTTCACAGTTCATAATGCATACATAAATTTAGAGGGGTGGCAAGAAGAGAGAGGCTGATACAGTAATATGCGCCGTATGAAGCTGTCCTCGATGGCTGTAATAAACACGACAGAGAAAAAGCCGTTGGTCAATGGCACCATCCGCAAAAAGCGTCATAGAACTTCCAATCTTGTGTATTAGGTCATTTATATAGCCTGTAAAAAATAATGCTCCTACAACACTCCCTTCGGGGCACGCGCGAAGTTACTTTTGCGTCTAGCGGCTTCTCTCCGTTTAGAATGACACCCTGCTGTGTTTGCTGAAAACTCTTCAAACCAGTCTCACAGTTGGTCTGATATTCCTGAAGCCATCGGCACACTGACCGTGCTGTCGAACCTTGAACGTTGAACGTGCCAAGTTCAACGTGCTGCTGAACGCTTAGGAACGATGTGACTCGTGCATACTGTTCGTGGGCCCCAACGTGCTATACGCGATCGCAACGCACTCCAGCGGCAATTGAGGGATGTTTCTAGCTAGTAAATCACACTGTTTACTCGACGGGTGCGGGTAAAATTCCCACGTTATCTCTATTAAAACGCACATTTCCTCCATCGTCCACGAAAAGGAAAGTACCATGTCCAATCAATAAGTACACAGGCTTATAAAAGTTCCATTAGAAACAGTGCGGTACAAATTTGGAATACTTCTCCGCATAAGATAAACATTAATTCATCATTCCCACATTTTAGTAAAACACCAAGGTCAGTCTTATTTGATCACTGTTCCTACCCAGTAGCAGAATCTTTGCAACATTTGAATTACGAAACGTAAACGAGAAGGAGCAAAATATCTTTATACAAGTAGCGCAAGCTGTCCTGTACATTAAGCCAATCGAACCATGTCACACCTCAAAAAAAGGTGAATTTATATGTACATAACATCAAAAATTATATCATGTACTTCTATTAAGCTAATAATAAAGTATCAGAACATAATAAAAACGCGAATGTTAGGAAAAAAATTTGGATGTGTTAAGACGCGAACCATAGCGCCAACAAAGATAAAAAACTGGAGAGGGATTCTCATTATGCTAAACCAATAACAGGCCCTTTGTACATAATCATATTGTGTTACCCCTTGCTAAAGACGTTAGTCGTAAATAATTATGCTACTAAGTGAAATTTAATTGTTACAAATTGTACCAAGAATAATGCGTTTTGGGTGCATCTTCAGGGTGTCGCTACCTTCAAATAGCCTACTCTCATAATACACAAGTTAAAATAATTCTTTTGCCACGAATATGATGTTTCTCATTATTTTATTGGAACGCATCACACAACTAACAGCGGGTTTTCCAGTGATTCTCAATTCTCTGGTGCTCACAAGGGAACCTCCCCATCGCACCCCCCTCAGATTTAGTTATAAGTTGGCACAGTGGATAGGCCTTGAAAAACTGAACACAGATCTATCGAGAAAACAGGAAGAAGTTGTGTGGAACTATCAAAAAAATATGAAAAATATACAAACTGAGTATCCATGTGCAAGATGGGCAACATCAAGGAGAACCTGAGCCTCTGTGATTAATTTTAAATGTGAGCTGAAAATTATGTACTACTGTGGAAGTTATGACTAATAAATTGGAAAAAAGGAGCTCCGCGGTCCCGTGTTCAGCGTGAACAACTACGGAACGAGAGGACCTTGGTTCAAATCTTCCCTCGAGTGAAAATTTTTATTTCTTTATTTTCGCAACAAAGTTATGAGCTGTCCGTTCGTTCATTGACGTCTCTGTTCACTGTAGTTGGTTTAGTGTCTGTGTTTTGCGACCGCACCGCAAAACGGTGCGATTAGTAGACGAAAGGACGTGCC
The DNA here is from genome assembly GCF_023897955.1 of Schistocerca gregaria. Lineage (NCBI taxonomy): Eukaryota > Metazoa > Arthropoda > Insecta > Orthoptera > Acrididae > Schistocerca > Schistocerca gregaria. Next base: position 347,171,899 of record NC_064922.1, on the reverse strand, counting down.
TCTCCAATGGGAACCGAAAGCATTTGAGCGCAAGGTCATAGGTCAACCGATTCCTCCACAGGAAAATACGTCTGAAATATTCTGTACCTCACTGGTGACAGATAATAATTGTCTGAAAATAAAAAGTTAGTTTCTTCACTCAAGGGAAGACTAGAACAGTGGACCTCTCTTTCCACAGCTGCTCACGCTAACCACGGGACCACGGCGTTCCTGATCTTATACTCTCCTTATGTTACCTATGTTGCACATGGATTACTCAGTTTGTTCATCTTGCTTATTTTTTTCATAGTTCCACACAACTTCTTCCTGTTTTCTCGATAGATCTGTGTTCAGTTTTTCAAGGCCTATCCACTGTGCCAACTTATAACTAAATCTGAGGGGGGTGAGATGGGGAGGTTCCCTTGTCAGAAACGGCATATATACATATAGGCTTGAAATGAATGCCAATATGGCGCCTCACAACTCTGTACTGAAGGTAGTCGGCGTGCGTGTGACGTAGGTGAAGTTGTGCCATCTCATAGGTCAACGCTCAGAAGCACGCTCAGAATATCTGACATGCCAGATATTGCTCTGCACATTCGGAAAGACTGCCGAACGTGCTATTCCACACTATGACGTCAGAAACTCGGCACGCTCAACGTTCGGATGCACGGTCCGCGTTCCGACGGCTTTACGCTAGAAAGCTACAGTGTGGAACTGTATCGAGCGCCTTTCGAACGTCAATGAACACGGCATCTACCTGGGCGACAGTATTAGCTGCTTTCTGGGCCTCGTGAGCGAAAGGGTTAAGCTGCGTTTCACGTGATAGTTGTTATCGGCACAGACGTTGATTCCTACAGGAATTTTCGTCAAACCAGTGGTTCAGATTCTGTTGCGTATTCCGAAATTATTAGTAGCTGCACTCGCACCGAACGTGCGTCCGCTTGAAAATGACAGACCACGCATCCAGACGAGCAAGTGTGGCACACGCGACAGCCCCCGCTCCTGGGCAGCGGCGAGGCCCTACAGTAGTTCCAGGAGTGGCGCTGTGGATACGGGAGGCGGTAACGACGCCACATAACATTACGTCACGCGGCCATAACGTCTTAACGGCAGGTATTTGCGCGGCTTAGGAGGCCACTAAATCCAGAACTAATTAAGGCGTCCCGGGCCTGATAAACAAGGACGCCCGCGGTTTAATGTGCTGCGTTGGGACGCCGCCGTGCCCAAAGGCCGGTCCTCTCCCCTTACACGCATAATGCCTACCCTACACGCCAGGCTGTCTCCGCTTCACAGACTTACGGCCCATTACGTTTTATCAATCACGCACCTGCGCTCCAAAGAAGCACACCAGACAAAAAATTAGTCACCCCCAGCGAATACAGTATAAAATTGACTCCAGCCTTGATATTGGCCTCGATTCGACGAGCCATCGATATCAAAAGTGTTGTGAATGTAGTAACTGAATACTGCTATCAGTTCAGCCCGAACAGCCACAGTAGTATGCGGGCTTTCATAAATGACAATGGTGGAATGGTGTGGTGGTGCTGTGGCCCTCAAGTACGTAACCTGCGACTCACACGGGGAGGCCACGACGTTTGGAACGCGGATTTACTGCAAACTTCGTACACTCGTAGTACTCCACGAGGACAACAAAATGTGTAAGCAGTAGCGCGTACTTCTCAAGCGTTATTGAGAAAATCGCAACATAATTTCGGTCGTCAAATATATACCTGTGCGTGGCCATTTTTACCGTGAAGCGGCTGCGGCCGAGTAGTGCCGACGCGGTAGTCCAGCGTGTTCGGTCAGAGGGTTAACTGCCCTCTGTGATAAAAAACCTGAGTGACTGGATCGACGATGAACTAGGACGAGTGTCATGGGACGCCCTCGGCGAACATTTGCCACGAACAGTCATATAAAAAAGGCGGTTAGCGTCCAAGCCATGTAATTGCTGGTTCGCTGGATCGAGTCCTGCTGCCGGCCGCGGTGGTCTCGCGGTTCTAGGCTACGGTCGCAGGTTCGAATCCTGCCTCGGGCATGTGTGTGATGTCCTTAGGTTAGTTAGGTTTAAGTAGTTCTAAGTTCTAGGGGACTAATGACCACAGCAGTTGAGTCCCATAGTGCTCAGAGCCATTTTTGTTAGTTAGGTTTAAGTAGTTCTAAGTTCTAGGGCACTAATGACCACAGCAGTTGAGTCCCATAGTGCTCAGAGCCATTTTTGTTAGTTAGGTTTAAGTAGTTCTAAGTTCTAGGGGACTAATGACCACAGCAGTTGAGTCCCATAGTGCTCAGAGCCATTTTTGTTAGTTAGGTTTAAGTAGTTCTAAGTTCTAGGGGACAGATGACCACAGCAGTTGAGTCCCATAGTGCTCAGAGCCATTTTTGTTAGTTATGTTTAAGTAGTTCTAAGTTCTAGGGGACTAATGACCACAGCAGTTGAGTCCCATAGTGCTCAGAGCCATTTTTGTTAGTTAGGTTTAAGTAGTTCTAAGTTCTAGGGGACAGATGACCACAGCAGTTGAGTCCCATAGTGCTCAGAGCCATTTTTGTTAGTTATGTTTAAGTAGTTCTAAGTTCTAGGGGACTAATGACCACAGCAGTTGAGTCCCATAGTGCTCAGAGCCATTTTTGTTAGTTAAGTTTAAGTAGTTCTAAGTTCTAGGCGACTAATGATCACAGCATTTGAGTCCCATAGTGCTCAGAGCCATTTTTGTTAGTTAGGTTTAAGTAGTTCTAAGTTCTAGTGGACAGATGACCAAAGCAGTTGAGTCCCATAGTGCTCAGAGCCATTTTTGTTAGTTAGGTTTAAGTAGTTCTAAGTTCTAGCGGACAGATGACCACAGCAGTTGAGTCCCATAGTGCTCAGAGCCATTTGAACCATTCGAGTCCTGGTCTTCAGTTTTTTTTCCTAACACAGTCATTTTCTTTACTATTTATATTATAATTGATGTAATGCGAAAAATTAACTTTTATTAAATTTAGAATGTTATTTGGCCGTCTACAAATTTTTATTATCACAAATAGTATAATATTCATAACCACCTACTAGTAAGCGACTAAACGCATAAAGTGATACTGGAAATGTTTACTTGTCCGTGTCTTCTAAATTGTTCATACTTAATCGAAAGAGAACGAGACATTGCTTCTCGTGAAGACGCTATTAAAATACACTCGATACTGCATGACCAGTGATCAGCGCCGATATTCAAGGAAATGCTGCGTTATGCGTGGTTTCTTCCAAATTATCGGCTGAAAATGAGGTTTTTGAAAATGTTAACGAGGTTTGTTTTTCCACCGAAAACCTCAAATGACCTTGCGTGTGCGGAAACATAGCATTTATTAACGCAGCTGGTGCCGTCTATCTTTGTTTTTGATGTTTTTACGAAAAATAATACCATACCGCAACTTGTACTCGTAATGTCGAAAGCGACGATTAATTGTACATCTTTCGAAAGCAGTCTGTGCCGGTGATAACTCGGAGGAAGCAAGTCGTTTCGGGCTCCTTCCAGGTATAAGGGATTTCTCAAATCACGGACAAGCATATATTTTCACTATCACTTTATGCGTTTGGCCGTTCAATAGTCGGTAGCTATGAATCTTATATTATTTGTGATAGTAAAAATTTGTAGAGTGCCAAATAACATTGTAAATTTAATAAAAGTTCGTCCGATTACACGTATTTCCCCATTACGTCAATTGTAATATAAATAGCAAAGAAAATGACTGTGTTAGAAATATAAAAAAAACTGATGAGAGGGACTCGATCCAGCGATTACGGGACTTGAACGCTAACCACTCGACTGCCGGAGCTTTTTGGTAAAAATGGCCACGCACAAGTCTATATTTGACGACTCAACTTATCTTGTGATTTTCTCACTAACGCTTAAGAAGTTCGCGCTACTGCTTACATATGTTGATGTCCTCGTGCAGTTCTACGAGTGCAGGAAGCTTGCAATAAATCCGCCTCCCAAACGTCGTGGCCTCCCCTTGTCAGCGATCAAATATTAAAAGTTTTGGCTGGTTTCGTTGTCTACGAGCCGAGATACGTAGTTTCCTCATTAAAAGCCAAATACTGCTCAGTCTACAGTATACAATACGAATATACACATGAATCGTGAAGGTTTCTATTACGCGGCAATTGCGAATTTTTTAAATGAAAGATTGCAATTAAATAAAATCTGCAGATACTAACCTAACGACTGTAAATGATGAGTACGATAGTAGAAGTACTTTTGAGAATGCGGTATATTTCTGCAAAACACTTACTAGTGTCGATGGTCCAGCAATTAAATAACATGTAAGTTGAATAACAGGGAAACAATAGATTCCTAGACTGTGCGGCTGATCCCGGCGGAGGTTCCAGTCCTCCCTCGGGCATGGGTGTGTGTGTTTGTCCTTAGGATAATTTAGGATAAGTAGTGTGTAAGCTTAGGGACTGATGACATTAGCAGTTAAGTCCCATAAGATTTGACACACATTTCAATAGATTCCTACTGCACGTAATTAGCTATGAACAACATAACTCGCAATATATTTACTTCAAAACGCACACTATGTCTTCACTGCCCGAATCTCGTGGTCGTGCGGTAGCGTTCTCGCTTCCCACGCCCGGGTTCCCGGGTTCGATTCCCGGCTGGGTCAGGGATTTTCTCTGCCTCGTGATGGCTGGGTGTTGTGTGATGTCCTTAGGTTAGTTAGGTTTAAGTAGTTCTAAGTTCTATGGGACTGATGACCATAGATGTTAAGTCCCTTAGTGCTCAGAGCCATTTCATTTATGTCTTCACCTGTACAAGCGACGGAAATCGCACAAGTCGGCACTCCGAAGTATTTCTATCTCCCGCGACCACGAGCAAACCGCTCCACGCTCTCCAAGTCCCTTCAGCGACGGTGCGTCCATTGCGCCGAACTGTCCTGCTCTTCCCGTGTCCTGTTCAAATGGCTCAGAGCACTAGGGGACTTAACATCTGAGGTCAGCAGTACCCTAGAACTACTTAAACCTAACTAACCTAAGGACATCACACACTTCCATGCCCGAGGCAGGATTCGAACCTGGACCGTAGCGGTCGCGCGGTTCCAGACTGAAGCGCCTAGAACCGCTCGGCCACACCGGCCGGCCCACCCGTGTCCTGTGCCGTACTGTCCCTCGCGCCCCACTGTTCCGCACTGCCGTGTCCTCTCTCGAAACGGTGCTCTTTTCCCACTTCCATCCAGTCTCCCCATTCAAGAGCACTGTGATTGGCTAGAGCGCTCCCGCCATGTCTTCAAGCCAACGCACATTCACGAACATAATCAAACACTTTCGAAATACTGGATTCACATTAAAATAACTTGAAATTAAATATGTATTCGTATGGCTGGACCATAAACACGCTCCAACATACATTAGTAAATATATAAACAAGTTAAATAGACATTTATCAAAGGAATAACAAGCAATAGTAGGCCAGTAGCGTAACGTCTCTGGCTTCCTACACACAGTAAATCATTGATGAATTTCTTCATGAATAGCATATATCAGATATAAACAAAGACATAGATGAATAAATATATTTAAAAGCATGCTGATACGGTTTTCTCGTGTACTGTGGAGTACTTATCGCCTGACGTGGTCGATAGTAATCAGCCATTTTGGCCTCCAGTAACTCATGTACTATTCAAGTTACATGTCTGTAACTTATACCAACTTATAGGTTTACACTATTAGCTTTCTAAATGCACGGTGATAGATAAAATTGGATGAACCGTTTATATTTTGGAAATTCATTGCTGGGTGTTATCTGTTTAATTTACAGTCGGATACTAAACCTTAAACTAATAAAGATATTGAAAATCTGATTACACCATCAGAATCATGGTGCAGATGATGGTAATGTAAATGTTTCTTTTTCAGGTATCATGATTCATCTGGCTATTATTAATTTCTATGTGAACTGCGAAATGTCTGCCGTTATAGTCTCACGAAGACCGCCATCTTTGGCACTCCTGGCATACAAATCTCCTTCATCGACACAAAGTACAGTCCTCATCACAGCGTCAACATTGAATTCCCAGCCACGTGCTCCCTGCACCACCTGCTACGGCCGTTGTGAGGCACTACACTGATGCTAACGAGCTCGGGCCTGTCGCGCGCCCCGTGCGTTGGTCGCCAACTCTGACCTTAAAATACTTCCAGGGCGCCACAACTCGCCTGTTACCGCACAAGAAGAAAAGCGTTTCCCTGTTACAGTTCCCTAAAGGTGATCGACTGCACGCTTGCCAATTAAACACTTCATTGACGGGGTGGCACTATTACAGAAAAGTAACGAGTAACATTTAGTAAAATTGTTACAAAATGATACTTTAGTAGAATTTTATATTTCGCCCTTGGTGTCCTTAAACTCAGTACAGTGAAATATAAATAATAGTAGCCGTCTCTGGGCAGTCTGTATATTTTAATTGTAACTGTTAGTGATTACAGACACTCCTGATAGTCCAGTTACTCCATAAATAGCGACAGCTAGATAGAGCACTGTACTGAGCTTGCGGCAGGCTCTGAAATCTTTAACTCCGGTTAGTAAGTAAGTGTCCTTGGAACGTCGCGTTTTGGTGCTTGTTGACAGAAGGTCCTGCGTGTCCACCTGTACAAAGCAGAAGCAATGTAGTCCAAAGCTGCCAGTGCTCGCTGTAGTGGCTGTCCGCACTGTCGGTGGACGTATTTGGGATGTTGAAGAAAATGGTGCTAAAGCTGGAAGACGCCTTTAACTGTGAGCGCTATCTGAAGGCTGCTGCATGGAACTGAGAGACGACAGGCAAGTGATTGTGTTTGTGTGGTGGCAGCCTCTCACAGTATTTGTTATGTACCTCTTGCTTGGTACATAAAGAAAAGTTTCTTGAAGTATGCAATACACATTTGAAAGCACTAGCTGGTGAATACATCCCGTATAACTGCCAAATGGCATGGATGTTGATTTCTATCTTTCACGCGCTGTTCGAAGTAGTCTAAGACCTTTTCTATGGGATCGAAATTGAATGATTTAGTGACTCAGTCGCGGTGCAACTGCGTACCTGAGTGTTCGTGAAACCAGGAACATGTGTGTGAAGGCCTCTGAATATGGCTCTCCTGACCCTGGAAAATGGGACTGTCCACATCATTCTCATCACGAAGATGTAGCAGAAAGAGCAGAAAGGGCCATCTGGTTTCCCCCTTCAAGCTATACAAGTTTCGTTCTTTGTAGTTTTCTCGTTTGACAACAATTTCGTGAGATATTTGGCCCGGTCACGATCAATGGACTACCCTGTATACAGCTGAGAGCAATGGTCTTTTGTGGCCTTCGCGAATCCAAACGTCCACTGCACGCCGTTCCCGATGTATCTGCACTCACGAATTCACTGGAAGCGTTGTCGGATATGGACCCTATTGTTGCCATTGATCCGTCTTCATTCCCTAATGGTTAGGATCTTTTTGCAACTTCAGTTCTTACACTGTGCTACGTGGCCGAGAGTAATACATCGTTCCTTGCAGACACGTCGCACAGACCGTGTTCATACACCAACATGTCAGCCATTGTCGTTCAAGGACTGGGCATACACTATGTGATCAAAAGTATCCTGTCATCTGCCTGAAAATTACTTAAATGTTTGTGGCACCCTCCATCGGCAACGCTGGAATTCAGTATGGTGTTGGGCTTAATGACAGATTCCGCTCTCACAAGCATACGTTCAGTTACGTGTTGCAAGGTTTTTTGGGGAATGGCAGACGAGTCCTCACGGATTGCTGCACTGAGGAGAGGTATCGATATCGGTCGGTGAGGCCTGCCACGAAGTCGGCGTTCCAAAAATATAGGATTCAGGTCAGGACTCTGTGCAGGCCTGTCCATTACAGGGATGTTATTGTCGTGTAACGACTACGCCACAGGCCGTGCATTATGAACAGTTGCTCGTCGTGTTGAAAGATGCAATCGCCATCCCCGAATTACTCTTCAACAGTGGGAAGCAAGAAGGTGCTTAAAACAACAACGTTGGCCTGTGCTGTGATAGTGCCACGCAAAACAACAAGGGGTCCAAGGCCCCTCCATGAAAAACACGACCACACCATAGCTCCATCGCCACCGAATTTACCTGTTGGCACTACACACGCTGGCAGATGACGTTCACCGAGAATTCGCCATATCCACACCGAGCCATAAAAAAATGGCTCTGAGCACTATGGGACTTAACATCTATGGCCATCAGTCCCATAGAAATTAGAACTACTTAAACCTAACTAACCTAAGGACAGCACACAACACCCAGCCATCACGAGGCACAGAAAATCCCTGACCCCGCCGGGAATCGAACCCGGGAACCCGTGCGTGGGAAGCGAGAACGTTACCGCACGACCACGAGATGCGGGCTAACCAGCCATCGTATCGCCACATCGTGTACCGTGATTCATCACTCCACACAACGTTTTTCCACTGTTTAGTGATCCTGTGATTACGCTCCATACACTGAGTGAGGCGTCGTTTGGCATTTAGTGGCGTGATGTGTGGCTTATGAGCAGTAGCTCGACCATGACATCCAAGTTTTCTCACCTCCCGCCTAACTGTATTAGTACTTGCAATGGATCCTGATGCAGTTTGGAATTCCTTTGCGATGTTCTGGATAGACATCTCCCTGTTACACATTACGTCCCCCTTCAACTGTCGGCGGTCTCTGTAAGTCGACAAACGACGTTGGCCTGTATGCTTTTGTGCTGTACGTGTCCCTTCGCGTTTTCACTTCACTATCTCACCGGAAACAGTGGACCTAGGGATGTTTAGGAGTTTGGAAATCGCGCACATAGACGTATGACACAAGTGACACCCAATCTCCTGGCCACGTTCGAAGTCCGGGAGTTCCGCGGAGCATCCCATTCTGCTCTAAAAATGGTTCAAATGGCTCTGAGCACTATAGGACTTAACATCTGAGGTCATTAGTAGTCTAGAACTTGGAACTACTTAAACCTAACCAACCTAATGACATTACACACATCCATGCCCGAGGCAGGATTTGAACCTGCGACCGTAACGGTCACGCGGTTTCAGATTGAGGCGCCTACAATCGCATGGCCACACCGGCCAGCTATTGTGTTATGTACCGTGTTCTAACATTATGAATTATCTTGAAGGAAACGATCTATTGACACACAGACAACGTAGCATTGTGCTCTCTCACGATATGTAATGACTACTGAGGTCACTGATATGGAGTGCCTGTCAGTAGCTGGTAGCACAATGCACCTAATATGAAAAACGTATGTTTTGGGGAGTGTCTGGATACTTTTGATCACATAGTGTAGCTCCTTTCTGCCATTCTGCCACAGAGTTGACCCATCTTACTTACTAATGCCACACCAATTGCTGGCACATATACACCATTTCATGCCATTACGTAATTCGGCATTGTACTGTCACACGATCGCGTAGTACCAACTATATGCCATCTATATTACTCCGAAGTCCGCTTGCTTAGCCAGGTGGTAATGTGCTCACCTCCCATGCAGGAGGCCCGGGTTCGTTTCCCGGCTGGGTTGGAGGTCTTCTTCGCTCGTGAACAGGGTGTTGTGTAATCCTCATCATCATTTCATCCTCATCATCGGCCCTGAGTCGCCCATTGTGGCACCTACTGAAATAACAATTGCAGTTCGTGGCCGAACCAGATTGGGACCTCCCGGCCAACAATGCCGAGCTATCATTTCATTTTACTTCATTTCATTACTCCAGAAAGATCAGTTGCTCTTTGAAGCCACATTATTACACTGAAAAACATTTACGATAATGATATCGTGTTGAATGTGTTCAGAATTTTAGTTACGAGCGCAGAATTCTGGAGAGGAAGAGGGAAACAGATAAAGGGCAAATAAATCCCATACAGCGTACATTAGCCGATACACATACGATGGATTCTGCGTTATTGGTCTGCGTGTAAGAATAACACATAAATTGCAGTCCTTAACTCGCCTCATCTTCATAAGAAGGCGACTGAACATTCTGTTACGTTTATGTAATCCACTATTCAATGATTACAGTGGGTATACTGGTGAAGAAAAGCGTAAGCTCGGCAGCTTCATTTCACCATTCGTCTACATTTGTAATCATGCGACGTTTACATCTAAAATTAGGTACACATGCCAAGAAGAGGTACAAAACAAAGTTTCTGCATATGTGTCCAACGATTTTTCATGCGGATATCCAATAAAACACTTGCTGCGTACGGGTCCGCGATTTTTCATTTGGAAAAACCAATATTTATCCGCGAAGGATGAACACAGATCTCTTCTTTCGTTTTTTCAAGTTACAGTATTTCAATAAAGATATAGCCCAGATTCTCATTTCTTTATTGTCTTGTTAAACATTCAAACACACAACGTCCGCTTCATACAGAGAGCAAACACTCGGCACATTGTAGATATAAAAGCAGAGAGGAACTATTCAATTCCCGTTCACCTGAAATTAGTGTCAGTAACTACTGGGTTTAAAATATTTCTCACAACACATCTGAACTGGTTTCCAAATTCAGTCTTAAGAAATCTGGGTTGTAGTATGTGCAAAAAATCATTTGCAACTGATAACGTATTTCACCGTGCAGTTAAGCCGCTTTTGCAGAATGTCGAGAATACACACTGCGGCTCCTGGTAAGAACAGCTGTTTTCATGAGTGGGTTCTTTCTAAATTGGTACAAGTTCGAATGATGAATTTATGATCACATCGATAAAGAAGTGCAGAACACTAGTTAGGACGAGGATGTGAGAACGGTCTTCCAGCATTTCTAGCCATCACAACATTTGCTTTAAGCTAGGTACAGAAATTGTGGGAATGATAAATTATGATAATTCGGCTGCTGTCTTCGGACCGTCCAATGCTGACAAAAACTGCTGTCTCAACAGTTCGTCAACCTGACGTTTACCTAATTAATCCTCGTCACACCGTCTACGAAAAGAGCTACATAGACATGTCTCATTATTTTAGATTACTTACGAATTATCAACCAGCACGTTTTCTATAAACTGAAGAAAGAGCGATCTTCCATCGATATCTAAAACAGTGAGAAAGAACTAGTTTACGTAAATCGCTAATTCTACAAGCACTGTCACTTTGAATCTGCGATAAAATTCGCTTGCGCTATCGGCTCATCTGCAAGAACTATCACTTCACACTGAAACACATTTATTGAGAACACACGTAAATTAATACGGAGCTAAGAGCTTGCCCCCAAGCGACACTTCTCTTCCTTATACATGCGTGGAATGTGCTAGTACATTATTATCTTCCATTAATAAGACTCACAGCATTACAGAAATTAAGACTGCTTAATTTAAATGGGTCTGGAAGTGGGAATCGAACAGGTGTCCATCACTTCGCAAGCTAGCGACTGTAGCCGCTACATCACGGCACACGACACAGAGCTCGCTGTACTATTGTTCATTGCCTATATTCAGTTCTGCAATTAATTGGAAAGTCCACTAAATACGCCGTATGGAGACAGATAGTCAAGTAACGTTATTACAGTCATTTTCTAAATCTGATGTCACCACCTTTAACTTTGCCTATCCAATTGTACTTACATTTTCGGTCACAACACTTTTGCTTTCTAAAATCGCGTATTTATGTCCGCAGTATTCTGCAAGATGATCCTATCGTCAGTTTCGATTAGAATGGCGAAACTCTTTGAGTTCTCTCTTTCTGGCACCACTGAAGCGTGTTTCGTAGTGGATTCGAATAGGAACTCGCCATTCTGATTCTGTATCCTGCATTCAGTGTTCTGTACTCAGCATGCATGCCAAAACGCCGCCCACAAAAAACGAGATTTTCATGTGCTCATACCCCGAATTCTGTTGGTGATAAAAAGGTATTGCCTAGCGCTTTGGATACCCTTGGGCAGAAGGATTGTCTAAGTGTCGCTATGCTACAGTACAGGGTCAAAGTATGAATATTACACACTTCCTCTTGTTTAGACGAATGGAGTAACTCGGTTAGCTGGTTGGTTGGTTCTTTTTGACTGTGATGTGTTCTACGAAGGGCTTAATGGGATATATGGATGCACCATTATTTCATGGGAGGTTCCTCGGAGTACTCCATAGTAGGGTTTTTATTTATATTTTTGCCGTTGCCAGTGAACCATAACCCAGCCAAGGCTTTCAAGACGCCTAAGCACAGCAGATGGATAAAACTTTTAAGATATATTCCTAATATCCCGATTTCGAACAAGTTTGAAAATTTTTTGATTTCTTTACTCGTTTTCAAGTTACAAAGATTAAAAATTACACTGCTTTTACACGTAAAACTCAATATAGGCCAAAACTAAATAATAAATAATTGCAGCAAGTTGCTCAGATTTTAACAGCAAATTCTTTAGGCTTTTACCTTAAGAGCCGTCTCCCAGTTCCCAAATTTCTTTATCGACTATCGAGAATCACTCTAAAACTTGTTTTTTGGGTACGAAAAGACAGCCGCAGATGTAGAGACGACTATGCATAGCAAATGGCTGTAATTCTTACGAAATATTCCTAAGATGGTGATCTTAAACAGCCTTTGAAATTTTCTTTATATCTTTGTCCGTTTCCATGATAAAGAAGTTCGAAGTTACCCTTAGTAAATCACGCTCCTAATATTGAGTATGAGGCAAAAACATAGTTCATAAAGCGACGCAACACGGAGAAGTATGCAGTGAAGTATCTCCAGTATCATTTGGGAAACCTATGACCAATACATTTTTTTTCGTTTGAGCTACATACCACGCTTCAGCACGGATAGAAGCGAACCAGTGGAAAAATTCTCCCTTTGGACCACCTACAAGTGTAAATATGTTCCTGTTTACTTAAAAGACACTGACTGAAATGTGGGGTACCAGCTGCCCCAATCTACCGTCTTCGGCACCTTTAAAAATTTTCCTAAAAGTTTTGGCATGCTATCGTATTCGCGCTTTTTTATTCTGAAAGAGAAGAAGACAGTAGCAGTGGTAAAGAGGTCAAAAAGAAATAAATCCTGGAAGATAGGACAGATTGGCTGTGTTTCAAAAGGCAGTGGAACATAGTTGACTGTGACAGAACAGTGCTAGTGAAAGAGAGAATGCCAGTGGCGTAGGAATACAGAGAAAGAGAGTGTTAATGAAAGACAGAGCATATGACAATGACAACGAGGAAAAGAGAGATAGTGACGGTGAGAAGACAGAGCAACAGTAGGAAGAGAAGGAATAAGATATTAGCAGTACGAGAGTGCAAGAGGTAGACAATGACAATGAGAGGAGACTGTAGTAGTAGGGCAGAACGGAGGGGATTGGAGTTGTGGCAGGTGAAAATAACAGAGGCAGACACGTAGATATAATGGCAATCAAGTGAACTGAGTGAGTGAGCGTGAAAGAGCAACTGGATGTGAATGGGTATGAGCAACTGATAGTGATGTACTAGTGGGTGTTAGTTACAGTTAGCGGAGTTTGTTGGAGTTTGAGGCATGCTGTATGTTTAAAAAAATAGCAGGTGGTTTGCGTTCTGCTTGATCGGTGTGACGCGGTTTGGTGTCCTACAGTGTTAGGTGAAATCCTTGCATTTATTTGCCATGGTGGATAATAGGTGATTCTTAGGTCATATTAGTGGTGCAATTAAAATATCCGCACAGTTAGTTTGCAATCATACGGCGTACAGACCCTGGTGTGAATTATAAAGTCAACTTGTATTTTTTTTTTTTTCGTCTGGCAACTCAAAGGCTCACATATAGTACGTCTTTCGTAAAATGGAAGCTGATTTTGCAATATAAATGACTTTTTATCTCGCTGAAAGACGCATCTCGGAAAAATGTCATTTCGTGGTCTTTTCTACCTATAAAACAGATATCCAAATTCATAACTATTTTCTATTTCACAAGAAACGAGCCACAGAAAACAAATGAAAAAGCTATCAGCTTTCTGCGTGTGATATACAAGATATTAGCAGTGAATCACTATAAACCACGCAGAAAAAAAAATCGATGAGTCAAGCATATTAACTTCTGGCTTACCAGGATACGTTGTATAAAAAATTACAAGAGTTTCTTGACTGGCTTTCAGTTAGAGCAGTACTAACAGTCCACGAAAAGTAACGCATTTGTCAAGCCACGTAATTATACTGAACAATATTTACGACAACGGGGCAATTACCGCCGGCTCGGTTCATCAGGATACTTGGAAATTAATAAGTTAAGCAAGGAGATTCCATATCACCAAAGATATTTTCTACATTTGTGGAGGATTTTTTTTAAGAATTGTAAACGAAAAAGGAAGAATGAATATGTCTCAAATGAATTTTGAAACAGTTTCTTTTTGCTGATGGCATCTTACAGTTTCCTTCAACGTTTACAATCTTCAGCAGCAAGTAGAAAGATTAAACAGAGATAGTTTTAAAGAATGCTTGAAACTGAGTTACAGTGAGAGTAAAATTGCTCATCAATAACACAAATTATGTAAATTACATAAATTAACAATAGAGCCTAGTAAGGGAGTGATAGGCAGGAAAGTGGACGGCGGTGATTAGAGGCACAGGAAAAAATAGTAAGGAGAAAATACAACTAGCCCGATGTGATTTTGATAAACTAAGTAGGGTTTCGGTAAGTACATTTCCGATCTATCCGAAACGGCATCTCTAGAGCCAGCGAGTACCACCAATTTTGACGGACTGCAGTAATTTGACGATAGGTCAAAGGGCATTGGAAAGATGCATGGTAGAATTTAAGAATTTAAGAATCGAGGGAGATAGCGACGTAGTGGAAGATGGCTATGCAGGGTTTGAGGTACCGTATCAGCACCTTGGACGTATTTGTATGACGACGTGTAACGATTGTGAATGACTGCTCGAGGCATTTATTTAGCAGTACAAGTCAAACGGTTAATGAAGTTATCAATTGAAGACATAAAGTCTGAAAATGAGTCCGTAATCATATTTTTAGCACTTTATTTTACAGGTCCTTTTTCGTCACACAAATTTTTACATTTCACTGTGACCGGTTTCGTCTACTGCCATCTTCAGATCATAAAATATTCTGATGTAGTATCAATGTCAAATTAAACAAATAGGTTTATAGTAAGTATATTACTATGTACTTATTATATACCTACATGTTTGACGTTGATACTACATCAGAATATTTTATGTTCTGAAGATGACAGTAGCCGAAACCAGTCACGGTGAAATGTAAAAATTTATGTGATCAAGACGGACCTGTAAAAGTGAGATCAATGAGGGTCAAAACGCTTACACTTTTACACGATTACATGCATGTGGTCATCATTGTAATAAGTTTCATTGGGAGCACTTTTATTTGGTCGTTTCGATTAATAATTGAATTTTGTTTGTGCTCTATCAAAAAGTTTATCTCCAGATTTCCTGCTATGGCTGCAACACCACTTCCGGACTGAGGTGGAATTTCTCTTCTCTGAGCGATATTCAGAATGCAGCATGTACTCTGTTGTTCACTGTGTTGCGGGCAACACTTTTTGTCCACACGGTACATGGCCAACTTATAAATAAAATTATATCGACCACCCGCAGTGTTTAGCCACTGCCAGCCGTAACTCTCCAGCCATCCACGCCGGAAATCACCACGGAGGGATTTCGCGGGCACGCTCGTAACAAATAACGCGCATCATTACTTCAGTGAAATCAGCGATGAATTTATTCGTTGTAAATTCAGTGTTCCAGTCACATCTGCCATCACTGTATTGGCAGAAAATATATCACAGTTGCACAGTTAAGAGAGCATTTCGAAGCAGACTGGACGAACTATTGCCCTTTATTGTATTGGCCTCATTATATACTATATGGCATCATCGAGCAAATAATGGTTATTGAATAGAACTGAATTTTACTTCTTTAGACTCCTCTGTAGGATTGCAGAAGCTCGTAGATAAACTTGCCCTACATTTTCATTGCTTTATTCACCAGGCTTACATATCAAAATGACTTCGTTTCGCCGCGCGGGATTAGCCGAGTAGTCTAGGGCACTGCAGTCATGGACTGTGCGGCTGGTCCCGGCGGAGGTTGGAGTCCTCCCTCGGGCATGGGTGTGTGTATTTGTTCTTAGGTTAATTTAGGTTAAGTAGTGTGTAAGCTTAAGGACTGATGAACTTAGCAATTAAGCCCCATAAGATTTCACATACATTTGAACATTTTTTGACTTCGTTCCGTTGCCTTCTAACATTAGTTACAGCTGTTCCTTCTCTTGGCACTCCATCTTGTCTAATTAACGCTGTTATTTGTGGGATGTATGTTGCTGATGCTCGGTGTCCTCCTCAGTTGTTACGTCATCACAAGCGCGCTTGGGCATCGCGTTACAGAATGTTTCCAATTTTTGTTATTGTACCGTCCAGTTTCTTCACATTACTCAACAATGCACAGTAATCTTATCTGGTGAAAATGCGGAAGGAAGAAAGGGTAATTATGATACAATGTTCCATCGACATTGGGGATTTTAGAGACTGAGTAAAAGTACGGATTGTTTGAAGAATGGGGAAGGAAACCTTCCCTGCGTTTCGCTCTAATGATTCAGGCAACACACGAAAAACCTAAATCACGTCACCGATTTGAAAATCGCGGACGTCGTCAGTGGAAATTTCCTACGTTTGAACGTTAAAATAGCTCTCCTTAATCGAATGTCGAGTTGACATCGTGGTGCTTTACTAGGTGTCACCCTAAACGATGGCCTTACTCCAACTTCGAATTGTACAACCTGATGAAAAGCATCCGGAAACCTGTTACTGGGCATTAATATTACGTGTTTCTACCCATCAATTTTATGACGGCTTGAACTCTGTTGTGGACACTCTCAATAAAGCATCTGAATATTTATGGAGATATGGCACCCAGTTCTTCCTCAACACCCGAAATCAGAAGAGGTACTTAAGTTGGATGCTGCGGTTTCGAGCGATGTCGACGTTCTAACTCATCAATCGTGCTCCATTGCGGTCAGGTCGGTACTCTAGGCAAGCTAAACCACTTCAGGGATGTTACTGTCCACAAATCATTACAGGGTGCACCGCCATTCTGATGCAATCATCGTCAAAGGCTATTCATCTACTACACGCAATACACAACGCTGTAAAGCGTGTTCATATCCTTCCTCACTTAGAGGTTTCCTAAGGTCATTTAGTGGACATAGCTATAACAACGAAAAACACCTCCATACCGTAACAAGTCCTCCTACGCACCTCACTGTTTGAGTTACATATGATGGCTGGTAACGTTCTCCTGACAACCGTCAAGCACAATCCTTCGGATTGCCATAGGATGTAGCATGATCGATCTATCACTCGTTTCTAGTCATCCACTGATCCCTGGCATTAATCTCACCTCCACTTCAAGCGAAGATTATCAGTCGACACAGATTGAGTATCTTATGAAGACCTGCTCGACCATTGAACCCAATTCACTTTATCTGCAATGCACAGTAATTATGGTAGCTGGACATATGGTAGCTTTACTGGAAATCATCAGTGACTCTTTCCGCTGATTTCATGCGCTTTTTACAACCATTTTACACAGTACTCGCACGACCCCTGCTGGTCTTAGTATAGCTGTGGTTGTTCCTTCGGCTTTCTCTTCACAGTTACATTACTAATAGTCTACTTACGTAGATTTGGGGGGTTGTAATGCCCCTATTGGATTCTTATGTCAGGTGAAAACCACGTTCGAAGTCACTGAGCTCTCGTGAATGGCCGGTTCTGCTGTTGCTGCTTTTTTACTGACAAAACAAAACTCCTCGTTTTCTTTTACACTAACATGTGCGCCATTGGTGACATCTGTCCGCATTACGTAGGAGTTTCCTGATACTTACCCACCATTTGTAAAAACAGACAATGTTTGCGGGGGTACCGCAATCACTTTTTTATGCAATGTTAGTTATAATCCGTCTTGATTGCAAAATATTTATGCAATGTAACAAATGTAGCAGACGCCACCTGTCGGCTATTGTTTTATAATTAACATAAATAACGTGCATTCTGACAACCAATTTAATGTGTCGCAGCATGTGAAGGTTACTGAGTGTGGACGGGTTACTCCTGTAACCGAAATTGAAGGTACGTTCTGGTACATTTGATGTTGATCAGATAAGACGAAATAGACTTGCATTTGTGAAATAGTAAATTAGTATAATTGCCATTTCAGATCTGAAGATGGTTCTAGAGGAACCGAAACCGGTCATGTGAATAAATATTTTGCAATGAAGACGGGTTGTAAGTAACATTGCAAACTTACCCATCCACTACCCGCCCGGCTAGCCGAGCGGTCTACCGCGCCGCTTCCCAAGCGGGAAGGTGTGCTGGTAATCGGCACGAATCCGTCCTGCGGATTAGTGTTGAGGTCCGGTGTGCCGGGCAGCCTGTGGATGGTTCTTAAGGCGGCTTTCCATCTGCCGCGGCGAATGCGGGATGGTTCCCCTTATTCCGCCGGAGTTACACCATGTCAGCGATTGCTGCGCAAACACTGTCTCCACGTACGCGTACAGCCGGCCGGTCGCAGGTTCGAATCCTGCCTCGGGCATGGATGTGCGTGATGTCCTTAGGTTAGTTGGGTTTAAGTAGTTCTAAGTTCTAGGGGAGTGATGACATCAGCAGTTAAGTCCCATAGTGCTCAGAGCCATTTGAACCATTTTTCGTACGCGTACACCATAATTATCTCTACCACGCTGACATTTGGGGCTACAGTCGTCTGGTATGCGACGTTCCCAGTGGTAAGGGGGGGGGGGGGGGGGGGGGGGTTCACTGGGGACTGAACAGCTCAATAACGCTTGGTTCGGTGTGAGGCGGCGGTGGGGTGAGTGGACCGCTGTAGCCTGTTGTTGGGTTGTGAACCACTGAGGCCTACGGCTGCGACGGAGCCTCCGCGTCGTTTCTAGCTCCCCGGATCAAAACAAAATACGCACACAATACCCACCCGCTAATAGGGGGACTTACAGTTTAAAGAACATTCCTAACTATTGTGCAGCAGGCACGTTCCACATAAACTAATAGTTTTCGGAGGTGAAAGACAGGGTAAGTGACAGAGAAAACATAGAAGGCGATTGTGAACTGACCCCAAGGTTTTAATTTGTGATCTGACACTTACACACCGAGCTACGAATCTCTAGCGATTTGGCTCCTCAGTTTTCGAAGTCGTCTATTTCCACATTTTCCCTAGGTACATAATCTTGCTTCTTGTGCCATTTGCCTTACAATAGTTACCTCGCCTTCATTCTGGCACAGCTTATAGGGCGGTAAAAGCTTTATCGCTCGGTTCACCTGCTCCATTTCTCCCATCTGTGAGGCTAAATACACCTGTTGCTGGCGTAATACCTGAAATACGATGGCGTTGAGTTCCCTAAGTCTGGCCCACTGTAATGCATTTGACTAATCTGCATGTTCCTGTCTCCACATTTACGAATTTCTGTTATCTTTCGCGCTTCTATGGTACTGCATGTTCCAGGAGAGCCATAGCGCCTTATCACTCGAAAATTCAGCGTCTCAGTTACTTCCTACACTGGCAACCCGTGTTCACTAATGCTCCTACACTTCTACAGAGCTAAATAATAATTTTGCACCTACCGTACTCTATTGTAAACTGGTGTCAATCTGAGTCTAATTCTTGAGCATCTTTAATGTAAAAGTCTCTTAACTAGTATCGATTAATCACAGTAGTATTTTTAACTGTTTCAGGATCAAAATATGGTGTTCTCAAATAACGTTTCTCATTATCAGTTTGTGAATGATGGAAAACTAGCATATTGTAGAGGCATCGATAAACACCGATAGTATACTGGCGCTGGTATCTCCTTTTAAAAAACCGATGCTCATAGATAGGATGAACCTTACTTACGATGACTGTCATCTCATCATAGCATGCATGTTATTCTGCTTAAACAATAAATATTCTTCAGCAATCTTACGTATATAAATAATTCTTAGGTATACTGAGAACTTAGCCGACCGCGGTGGTCTAGCAGTTCTAGGCGCGCAGTCCAGAACCCCTCGACTGCTACGGTCGCAGGTTCTAATCCTGCCTCGGGCATGGATATGTGTGTTGTCCTTAGGTTAGTTAGGTTTAAGTAGTTCTAAGTTCTAGGGGACTGATGACCACAGCTGTTAAGTCCCATAGTGCTCAGAGCCATTTGAACCATTTTTACTGAGTACTTACAAGCAGATACAAAAGGTAACTGCGCTACAATTCGTACCATAAACAGTGTGCCTCACTGAAGAGCATAGCTCATCAACCGCATGTTAAAAATGACATATTCCTGAAAATTAAATTATTGTGGCAGATCTGCCATCCTCTATGAATTGTGTGTGTGCTCCTGAATCACCATGCTCATCGACCCATCTATACACCACTGTGAGCGCGACACACACACACACACACACACACACACACACACACACACACAGACAGACACACAGACACACACACACATACTACTACTACTACTACTACTACTACTACTACTACTACCACTTCTACTACTTGATCTCTGGCACACAGCCCAGTGGCTCTAAGCCACTAGTATAGGTTTATGGGAAAACTTTAACAAAGCTGTATAGTCACCAGATAATTGGCTAGCAGATCGATTATTTCTTCGAGCAGTTACGGATAATATTTCTCCTTTGGTGGACTGTTCACTCTTGGTGGACCTTCTACCGTCTGTGAATAATATTTCCGGAGTCTCATAATCCTCCTTTGAACGTCGGAATGACGCTCTGTTGCTTAATTAAAATTTTATTGATGGTTTTTGTGTCTGATTTTCTTCAAGGCATACGAAAATCTTAACCTACAAACCCTGGTCTAAATCTTTTTTTGTGTTCTATGGATAATACTTCACAGACCGTATAAGTCTAACAGCTGCTTTGGTTAACTTCGAGTCAGTGTTCTCTTTGAAGATGGTTGTACACATTACTATTTACGTCTTAACACTCCGATTTGTGAAAAACCCTAATGACCACTTCCAATTATTTCCGGTTATAAAAGAAGGTTCTCGTGCTTGACACAGTCATCTCTAAGTTAAATTCGTAATTTGCAAGCCAATCATCCGCACTCTTTTCCATCGTTTGTAGTATGTCAGCTGAGTAGGGAACTATTTCTAGTGATGTGGAGAGAGAACAAATACCACATATACACAATAAAGGTAGCAAATCCTATTGAGAGAAATATACTGGTAGCGGTGACTAAACCACATTCAAGTAAAGGTTAATTTGTCCTCTCAGAATGTCATGTTTTTTGGGACCTCGACTTCGTGTAGTCCTCTGAACGCCTATTTTCGTCTTACAAACCCATATTTCAAGCGTCTGCGTAATCTAGTGCCAGTATGTGTGTAAAAAGTCATATTGACAGTTGTGCTGTATTGCTGCACTCACGAATTGTGACACTTTCTGATCAGCCAAAACGTTATGATCACTGTCCACCGCGACGTTGGATGCTGCCTGGTGGCATCGCGGGCTCGTGACGTGGTAGCCAAAGTACGTAAGCGGAGCAGAGACGGACAGGGGGATAACCCTAGCGAAGATATGGGCTGCAAATGGAGAGATCAATTGAGATAATCGACTTTGACAAAGGGTAAATTAGTATCACGCACAACCTGTGAACGTGTATCTCGTAAAGAACGAAGCTGGTCGAATGTTTACGTGCGTCTGTGCTGAGCATCGATAGAAAGAGGCAAATGGACAGTGAAACTGTCACTAGGTGCATAATGGTTGGACGTACACGACTCTTAGGTTTGTCAGCTCTGTAAAGTGGGATAGACGGTAATCTGTGGCGTCTTTGACGAAAGAGCACAATTCTGGTACACGCTCAAGTGTTTCGGTGCACACCGTTCATCGCACAATGTCGAAATGGAGCTCCACACCAAAACACCACTACGTTTTCAGTGTTGAGTCAACGACATTGTTGGTTAAGATTGCAGTGGACACGAGTCCATTGGAATTCGACTGTCGATCAATGGCAACGTATCGGCTCTTAGGGTGAACCATATTTTTACTACAGGGTCGAAACGTGCAGCACGCAACGGTCGCGGGTTGGTTGGAGCAGTATTACGATATGAGAGACCTTGTGTTGCCGTAGTCGAAGCAGCGATATCACGTACATAGGCGATGGATGGAGGAGCCCACATGGCCTCTTGTTTCTGCGCTGTATGAAGGACCCCACTTTCACTTCTCTTCACTCTGCTAAGCTCGCTAACTGATCGAATTTTCCCTCGTCTCGGCTTTCTTATTTGCGGATAAAATTTGCAATGGAGCCCAATGACGGACCGCCGATTCATGATCATGCCTTCCAGTGAAGGGTGCACTATTTCTACCTTGCGTGGAGTAGAGTGTGACACGAGAATTGGTGTCCTCCTCGCGTTTTCACAGGGTGTTCCTAGCGTTGTTCGCATATGGTTTGACAGAGCACTGAAAGACCTAAGTCGAAACAAGGCCCCCGGGACTAGACAACATTCCATTAGAACTAGTGGTAGCCTCGGGAGAGCCAGCCCTGACAAAACTCTACCATCTGGTAAGCAAGATGTATGAGACAGCTGTATACCCTCAGAGTTCAAGACGAATGTAATAATTCCAAATCCAACGAAAACAGGGGTTGATAGATGTGAAAATTAACGAACTATCAGTTTAATAAGTCATTGCTGCAAAATACTAACGCGAAATCTTTACAAACGAATGGAAAAACTGGCAGAAGCCGACGTCGGAGAGGATCAGTTTGGATTCCGTAGAAATGGTGGGACACGTGAGGCAATACTGATCCTACGACTTATCTTAGAAGATAGAATAAGGAAAGGCAAACCTACATTTCTAGCATTTGTAGACTTAGAGAAAGTTTTTGACAGTGTTGACTGCAATACACTATTTCAAATACGGAAGGTGGCACGGGTCGAATACAGGGAGCGATAGGCTATTCACAATTTGTACAGAAACCAGGAGCATTAAAGGGAAGCAGTGGTTGAGAAGGGAGTGAGAGAGGGTTGTAGCCTATCCCCGATGATATGCAATCTGTATTTTGAGCAAGCAGTAAAGGAAACAAAAAAAAAATTCTGATTAGGAATTAATATCCATGGAGAAGAAATAAAAACTTTGAGTTTTCCGATGACATTGTAATTCTGTCAGAGACAGCAAAGAACCTGGAAGAGAAGTTGAACGGAATGGGTAGTGTCTTGAACGGAGGATATAAGATGCACATCAACAAAAGCAAAACGAGAATAATGGAATGTAGTCGAATTAAATCGGGTGATACTGAGAGAATTAGATTGGGAAATGAGACACTTTAAGTAGTAAAGGAGTTTTGCTATTTGGGGAGCAAAATGACTGATGATGGTCGAAGTAGAGAGGATATCAAATGTAGACTGGCAATGGTAAGGAAAGCGTTTCTGAAGAACAGAAACTTGTTAACATCGAGTTTATATTTAAGTGTCAGGAAGTCGTTTCTAAAAGTATTAGTATGGAGTGTAGCCATGTATGGAAGTGGAACGTGGATGATAAATAGTTTGGACAAGAAAAGAATAGGGGCTTTCGAAATGTGGTGCTACAGAAGAATGCTGAAAATTAGATGGGTAGATGACATAACTAATGAGGAGGTATTGAACAGAATTGGAGAGAGGAGAAATTTGTGGCACAGCTTGACTAGAAGAAGGGGTCGGTTGGTAGGGCATATTCTGAGGTAACAAGGGATCACCAATTTAGTATTGGAAGGCAGCGTGGAGGGTAAAAATCGTAGAGGGAGACCAAGAGATGAAAACACTAAGCAGATTCAGAAGGATGTAGGTTGCAGCAGGTACTGGGAGATGAAGAAGCTTGCACAGGATAGAGTAGCATGGAGAGCTGCATCAAACCATTCTCTAGACTGAAGACCACACCAACAACAGTAATAGTGAAAGCAGTCACACAAAACTTCTTTGTAACGGCTTTCTCTGTGTGAGGCACGGAGAGTCTTACGTTTGTGCTTTATCTAAGAAACTGCTGGCGTTCTCACTGTCCAGCATTTCTTTCTTTTTTAAGCAGGTTGATCCCTCCCTGTACGAATTACTGTTGCTGTGTGTCTATGCTCCACCGCAGTGTCTGCAGGAGTCACTCAGTTATATGCACTTTTCGCAATGTCTGCGAGGCTCTTCGCCAGGTGTCCGCCCTTTAGCGAGGAAAGGACATCCTGCAGTCTACCCTCTGCGTGTCTGTAGAATGCGTCTCTGGCGCTCGTCCGTTGGCGTCCAACTTTCCCTCTCTTCCTGGGGAGCTGGCGCTGCAGGTCGGCGAAAGTGGTCACCGGCGGGGGAGTCTCAAGTGTTAGCTAATTTCTCGCTTTCTGAAACACTTTTTTCGCAACTGCTCTTTCCCTCGGACATTGTAGTTTACTTTCCTGCCAAAGCAGTGAAACTCCCCGTCTAACTTTAGTTTCTTATTTCGCAGCCTAGGTCACTTAGCATCGACTGATTTAATTCGGCTGCATTATAATACCCTTGTTTTACTTTCTGATGTCCATCTTACAGACCCTTTTGAAGACATAATTCATACCGTTACAATGGTCGTCCAGGATTTTCACACTTCCCAAATGTAAGATCACGGTAACCTTTCTCTAAAAAAGTCTGATTTACATCTAGAGATAGAATCGTCACGCAAATAGTTGCGAACAGCAAACTACTAGAGCATATGAAAAGGAAGGAATAATCCAAAATTAGGTAAAGTAAACTGGTGACCTGACTTCATTAACAGATTAATTGGGAATAACAGTTCGTTTATGAAGGAGATTCCTCTGGTTGCTATACACAGCTACCTGTCCCGTCCATCAGCTCCAGCATTTCGATTACATGGCCTATCTAGCTTTCCACCCAACCCTACAATATTCCCAGTGATCCTTCCACATCTGCTACAATATTACTACTTCCAGGTGGACCCTCTGATACCTAAAAATCAATCCCATAAAAACCGAACCTTTAATGACCTCCCTGATATTCACCTCTATCCGTCTTATTAAGACATACAGTAACCATTACTCGCAATCAAACCTGATGCATCTCTTTACAAGCAAGCAATATAATGCCCAGACGACTCTAAAATTACATAAACCACCAACAGGCCATACATACGGTCATAGCCTTCAAATATGTTCTGCGTCTGCCTCCACAGCTACGTGACACCGTATTTGACTGGTATCAGAGGATCCAGGTTCAAATAAATTTCTGATACTTTCTTTTTATTTTGGTGGGACGACTGGATTGCGGATTCTCTCAGCCTCCTGATGACGGCTACGATAGTGTGAGATAGCAGCGTCAACATCTAGGAGAGTGACTACGGCCGGAAAAGTAGTGCGCTAACCCCGGGCCCTACCCATACCGCATCCGAATTAAATACTGTCATAGGATGCCGCGCGGGAGTAGCTGAGCGGTCTTGGCGCTGCAGTCATGGACTGTGTGGCTGGTCCCGTTACAGGTTCAGGTCCTCCCTCGGACATTGGTGTGTGTGTTTGTCCTTAGGATAATTTAGATTAAGTAGTGTGTAACCTTAGGGACTGTGACCTTAGCAGGTAAGTCCCATAAGATTTCACACACATTTGAACATTTCAACTGCCATAGGATGACACTGCGGCCGTTGGTTAGTGGTGAATGGCTCTTAGAGTCGGTACGAGGAAGTGCTTTATATCTTCTACAACTATAAATGCTGTTTGAGACACTTCCTAAATCTTACCTAATTAGCTTGGATGCTAACACCCCTGAAGCTTTATTATTCCATGCAATTTCGGCAGCACCGTGTACGCCGTCTCGCCTTCCATATCCGTTTTCTGTCTCTTACCGGTTGATTAAATTCACCCGGCTCCTCCAGTTTATCGCACATCTTCATGAATGTTATATCTGCCAAAAATGAAGATGAGATCATAGCTGTTTACCCAGTTCTCTCTCGTTCCAATCGGCGGCAACTTTAATACACCATGAGTTACTGATCGTCAGTTACACTCCAAAATCTAAAAGGAAATCAAAGCATAGGCACGAATCTGTCTTTCATCGGCAAAAATCTTAGAATAAATCTGCATGTGGAAGAAAAAACCTCGCGGGTCGATCGTTTAAGATCTACAAGATATTCTGCTGATGGAATTTATTGCCCTAGAGCATTTCATTCATGTTTACTGGGACACTGTCAATAGGTTACACAAGGCTATGCTTTTGCTAGATGATGATGCTCGGCTTCATAGTGATACTGGCAGAAGACAAGGATATGAAGCATCATGTGTATGCGGAATGAAATTTTCACTCTCCAGTGGACTGTGCACTTCTATGGAACTTCCTGGCAGATTTATACTGTGTGCCGGACCAAGAATCGAACTCGGCAACTTTGCCTTTCGCGGGAAAGTGCTTTACCATCTTAGCTACCCAAGCACGACTTACGAACCGTCCTCAAAGCTCTAGCACAGTTTTAATCTGGCAGGTAGTTTCATATCAGCGCACACTTCGCTGCAGAGTGAAAATTTCGCTCTGGAAACACCTCCCTCCCACCAGGCTGAAAACATCCCCCAGGCCGTAGCTAAGCCATGTCTCCGCAGCATCCTTTCTTCAGGAGTGCTAGTTCTGTAAGGTCTTCAGGTAAACTTCAGTGAAGTTTGGGAGATAGGAGACGAGATACTGGCGGAATGGGAACTATGAGGAAAGGTCTTGAGTTGTGCTTGGATAGTTCAGACGGTAAAGCACTTGCCCGCGAAAGACAAAGGTGCCGAGTTCGAGTCTCGATCCAGCACACAGTTGTAATCTGCCAGGGAGTTTCATCATGTGTATGAATGGTTAAATGAATTATTTTCTTGAGGATAATAACCTAAATGATGAGCGCCTCTTACCAGAACAACAACAATTACAACAAAACCGACATACGGTAATGGTGTGACAGGAACAGAAACGTTGCTGCGCCATATCGCCAAATGCTAAGAGGGTATTATACGTGTGCTTGCTTCAGAATACCTATGTTCTAGCTGTTGGGATTAGTACCTTGTACTGTCTGATTGATTTGTACGACTCTAAAATTGACTTTACTTTCTGACATCTTCTATGCAATGACCTAGTTTGGAAATCGATTTAATCTCAAATAATTGATTGCTCTCTGAGACAGAAGATGAAGTTTGTTTTTATTACCGACAAAGGAGGCAATACAACTACGATATGACATTTTACAGCCGAGGATAAACTCTAGTACGGTTCATAATAAATACCTTAAAACAGTAATGGTTCACATGACTCTGTGCACTATGGGACTTAACATCTGAGGTCATCAGTCCCCTAGAACTTAGAACTACTTAAACCTAACTAACCTAAGGACATCATACACATCCATGCCCGAGGCAGGATTCGAACCTGCGACCGTAGCGGTCGCGCGGTTCCAGACTGTAGCGCCTAGATCCGCTCGGCCATCCCGGCCGGCTTGAAAACAGTAACATACGTATACTTAAAGGCTTATGACTATGGTGATATACTATGCATTTCTACCACCAACAAATTCTCTCTCTCCTTCCCCCCCCCCCCCCCCCCCCACTATGGCATTTTTATTGTGACGTACAGAAAATCTGTCGACAAATCAGTACTTACGAAACTTTGTGTAATTTTCTACAGCATATAAATCAGAAGATGGAAGGACCTAAAACTACCGTTTCGTAAACAAAATAATTTTCCAGAGATCTCGTGGAAGTGCTCATTCGATCGCATAATGCGCGACCAGTTTCAGTCATGAGCTAAGCGAAAGAGGGCCGTAATTTTGAAAGCTTTGTATCTACACAAGGCCTGACCGACAGCCATATTGGGTGAATGTGGCCTGTCATATAAGGCGTACTTTTTCTGGAACGTAGCCTCCGAAATTGGGAAGCCTCTCATACGCCTACTTTTTGTGACAGCAGATCGTGGCGTCCAATTCCAACCACAGGTAGTTTCCGAGGGTCGGTCCCTTTAATTCTTTGAAGGTAATTATTGACGAAACTGTTGATTAACCAGAAAATATGAACAGGAATTTCATTTGCACATTATCTATAATCTCTGCAGGTATTGTATCAGTTC
Source organism: Schistocerca gregaria (assembly GCF_023897955.1). Lineage (NCBI taxonomy): Eukaryota > Metazoa > Arthropoda > Insecta > Orthoptera > Acrididae > Schistocerca > Schistocerca gregaria. The sequence goes on along the minus strand of NC_064922.1, from coordinate 347,143,925 downwards.
ACATCATAAAGGCGCTCTGTATACGCTACCACCTTACAGCAACCAAAATGTCCAATTTACCCTGTAGCATATAATTCTTTGTTTGATCTTCTGTTAATTTAAGCACCTGATATTTCAAGTTATGTATAACAGTTATTCGTTATAACAAATTATCCAAATGAATTCAGGAGGCTGTCAGATTGCTGGCCACCCATATTCCCCTGTTTCACTTAAGGCAAGTAATGAGATGACTCCTTCAGAAAGAACGTTTTTGTTCCTTTTCTTGTACTTACTCTCTGTGGCCTTGTGCTTATGTCCCAAGACTTAATCGCCGACAACACGTGGAACTCTAATGTTCATTTTTACTCCACAGCAAAAGTTTTGTAATACCGTGACATGTGTACCCATAGGCCTGATGCACTGTAGGTCACACACGCAAGATTCGCTACAAAAATAAAACTAGCAGCTGACAAGAATCCTCTCATCAAATCGAATAAAATTTCAAGATTTTTATCTGCTAGAATACAGGAAGTCTATTATCCAGGCGCAGAGACGTACAAAGACATGACTGAATTAGATAGTGGAAGCGGGTCGACGTAATGACTTAGGTCTGCTGAACACTCCACCCTGACATTCATTGTCCTATTGACGAAGTAATGAACCAATTTGCCAGGAAGAATACGCGCACAGAATTCATCATTTAAGGAAGAAAACCAAAATTGTAACTTTTTTTTAGCATAAGATGGCATTGTCTTGTATATGTGTATAATCAGTTTAAATAACACTTTCTTAAACTTTGATGTGACTTGATTATTTTTTATTACGGTAAAAGTAAAAGTAGCTCAAGATATTTTTAGCGCCCCTTCCTTGAAGTTTTTCTGCATCCGCCCTTCCTTGAAGTTTTTCTGCATCCGCCACTGTCCAGGCATGGTGCCACAAATGACTGCTACTAGACTAAAACACAGATATCAATGATTTATATTAGTTGTATTAAGAGAGGTGTTTTGGAGATGGGTGATAACAAATGGAAAAGTGCAAATGTAATATTTGTGAAAAAATAACAATTGTCATCATCTTTAGCTCGAAGACTGCTTTGGTGCAGACTTGAGAGGTGGCACGCCACTCTCTCACTTCAACAACACTGTCAGTAAGATTAATATTCATATTTTAGGCAATGATCTCAGTGTTCCGCAGTACTACATTTGGTATGTGTGGGTATAACATTTTTATATTGGGAAACTGTGGGCAGAATCTTCTTCTGATGACCTGTGTTAACTCGTAGGGAACCTGTACCCAAGAGGCCATAGTGGAGGCAATGGAGAGTAGGAAGAGAGATGAATTGGGTGCCATAAATGCTGAGTGCAGCGATCTCGTTTTGTAAGTGATTCTGGGAATCAGCGCTCTGTCGACTGTACCTACAGGACTCTCCACCTTCAGCTTATGGTTAGACGGATGGGCACTGGTTCGCTAAACATTTTACCTGGGCTAGTCGGCAGTCCATTGCATAAGCGACCAGCTGGCAGAAAGTGGGTGGAGGAAGTCATTTAAGAGAGACTGCTAATAACAGAGCTTTTGTGCAAATGGTGAGGTCATAAAACTCTGTACATTCTCATGTTAGAAGCTGCGACAGTACAAACATAGTGGCTGGTGTATCTGTTTAGTGGACGCAAGGCTGTAACACCCTCCCACCCACTTCGGTGTCAGAAAGTCGCCAGGTTCTTTTAGCTTCTTTTAGCAAGTGCAAAACATATATTTCATGGGTACAACTTTCTGTGAAACTTAACAGCCTTGTTTCAGAAATCGGAAATCGATGGCCCAGAAAAAGTAGATCCCTCCATAAGTGAAGGACTGCAGTCCTATCCATCTAAGTGCTTTTTTTGCCAAAAAATGGCAGTGCTTACTGTGTGAACGACACCTCCTGGTCTAAGATCTTTTCCTCATCTCTCAGGCTATGCAAAGCGAGGGCTTGCTCCCACAGCGCAGGAACCCCATTGCTTTCGTCTAGATTGGATATGAGGCCAACAGAACAGTCAAAAGGGGAGATTCAACGAGTAGAGGATAGTTGGATTGGTTTGTGCCAATGCTGAGGGGGTTTCGTTTTCTCTAATTCTGTTCCTGTAGAGAGGCTTGGTGGAAAGTGGTTCCAATTCTTTGCCCTTCTTCGTCTTCTGATCCTTCCCTGGTGGAGAACCAGGTCCTTCCCTAGTGGATGACACTTGTAGTTTGTGTCATGTGGTGGACCAAGAACCAATGGTAGTTTCCAGCTGTACCGATAGTTGAACTACCTATCATCTCAGACATATCTTTTGTCACACGGTGAACTTATTCGTCCTGAATCGGCCGTCTGAGATTTGTCAATTCCAGCATGCTACGTTGTCCCCGCAAGTCGAATTGGTTTGGCCAGACCAGCGAATGGCTGCACATCACACTGAAATTTGCTAGGATTTCAGGGCTCTGATAGGGAATTTCCCACTTTCTGACAATCAGAACGCCAGACTATATAGTTGTAAACACTCATTAATGTGTCAGAACATTACAGCTGCTGCAGCACATCACTCCCTGCCCACAGTGTGCAGTGTACTACTGCCACCTGAATCAAGGCTAAAGGGTAAAATACTGCTACACAAGCATTTTGTGCTATACTTTGAAGTTGGGCCTCACTGTGGATTCATGTAAACGAAGTCAGCTTGAGCTGTAAAAGGGATTAATTCAGGGGAGAATTTGTATAGCTTCCACCCCATTGCATGCTTTGCCATTCAAACACCATTCCTTTTCTGATTTGTGTGTGTCATTTTTGTGCAAGATTTATTAGCTAGTTGTAGTACAAAACAATTAACAAACTCGTCATTATTTTGTAAAATTAAATACGTGAGTGTTCTCATTCATGCTCCCTCTACTATTCATTGTTTTTTTATTGTGGTGGTATATGGATAACGTCCAGCCTTATTAAATTAATTAATTTTATTATTAATGTGAGTTCTTAAAGTGACCTCAGGCATAGACAAGAAAAGTGCCATGAGTAAATTTCCTAATTTGGACATAGAAATTAAGGTTATAGCACATGATTTGAAGGTTATTGAGAAGCTAATACTTTTCTTTATGAGAAAATATTACCATTTAGCATCACTCACACATATATTTAAGATTAAAGCAAGTGATGGCTTGCAAACTCTCTACGTTGGTCTATGCTAAGCAATCCTGCATAACTGCTTCAAGATTCATTTAAACCTGCTTACTGAATCGGGCCTCTGTCTTCCTCTACAATCCCCTCCCACCCTTCCCCAGTCCTCACACCTCCCGCCAAAACCAAGATAATTACTCCTTGACGGCTCAAAATGTTTCCTAGCAAATGAATCCTGTTCATCAAGTTACTCCAAAAATTTCCTCTCTTCCCAACAACCTGGGCTAGTTTAATAAAGAGGCTCCTGTAAGTTCACCGAAATTGTTAGTGTAGGGCATGGGCACTACCTGGATACCAGCTGCCAGTCCCGAATCAACAAACTTTACGTCCATGTCGAGGATTAAATTCCAAACCTATGCACAGTGTCTCATAGGGTGATGGTGACCACCTTGGCACTATTCGGGAGGAGTAGACTAGACACGAATTTGATCTGGAGTGGGCTATGCACTGGTACCAGGTTTAACCACCTCCCTTCCCTCATCATCAGACAACGCAAACATGACCTCACACTACAACACACACACACACACACACACACACACACACACACACTCACACACACACACACAGCTGTTAGAGTCCCTTACACATATTAGATACAGTAAACACACGACTGTCGCACTTCGCGAAGACATGCTGGCGGTGTGCACCAACTTTTCCAGTCAGGCCGTTGAAGTTGCCCCTCCATGTTTCCCAGCCAATCATGTCATACGACACTATTAGTTTTTAAATCAGTAACTCATTATCAGTCACCTGATCAAACATATGTTGCTGTTCCAGAATTTAACGAAGTGATAGATTGCCATTTTGTCAAGATCAATGAGTCTCTCTTACAAAGTAGACAATTTTACGCATTCTCGGTGGACAGAAAGTCCCCTCCCTTTTTAACATATACACTAATGACCACCCAAAACCTGATCAAACTAAGCATTTCCTTCATGCAGGTGACTTGGCAGTCACCTCTCAAGAGAGGAGTTTCGAGGAGATAGAGTGGAAGGTGGAAAAAGCACTCAGTGTCTTCTCAGAATACTATAAAAATAACTCCCTTAAACTAAATTCTTTGAAGACTCAAGTAAGCGCTTTTCACCGTCAGTCTTGGCAAGCAAAGAGAAAGCTCAATGTTTCCGGAGGTAATACCACACTGGAACACACAAATAAGCCAATCTACCTGGTGTAACGTTGGATAGACTCCTGATGTACAGACACCACTGTGAAAAGATCCGTTAGAAAGTGGCCTCCAGAAATAATATTTTGTGGAAACTCATGAACCCCAAATGGGGATAAAAGCCTACTATCCTGAGAACCACAGCCCAAGCACTATGCTTCTCTACAATGGAATAAGCCTGCTCGATATGGACCAAATAAACACCCACGAAGAAGGTAGTCATAAGTCGAGGCACAACAGGGCGTATAGACTGCACGCCCCTATCAAAGCTTTACAGAGTTACTGGTCCTGCGAGTCCAAACTCACGAGCAACCAATCGCGAATTTACAGAGATCCACCGATGATCGACATCCTCTGTTCCGCGAGGCTGGACGACTGACATCCCTTAAAAAATTCTTAAATGCGCCCATTGGAAATCACCACGTTACTATCCCACAGTACAGGCTGATACACAACAAACTGGGAACATGGATGACCCAGAATTGCATAAGAACAAGGGTGGCCCCAGTAAAACAAACGGCAAAGGGGCGGGGGTTATCGCAACTTGGAGACGAGACGGAAAGTGTGATTGGGGTGCTGTGTGCTGTGCAGTACATGGAACACTTCCTGGCCAGCCCAAACTGTCCCTACAGATGCAGCTTCCACGATTTGTGGCTCGGCAAGAAAAAAGCCCTGAACATGACCCAACACTGAACTGAAAAAAGACGATGATTGGTTTCCGGGCACGAAAATCTTCCGTAGCACCAAATTTCAATTTTTTTTTTTATTTCTGTAGAAGGTTACACTGAAGACAATTACCTAACGAAAAAATCTTCGTAACACTTCCATTAGTACTGGAGATTGGCATATGTCTCATTTTCGGGAAAGTGTTTCTGGCAACTACGAGTCTTTATTTTACATCTTCTTTTCTTCGGCCAGCGTCACTCACTTTTGCTGCTCCAAAAACGTAGCTCTGCTTCTGCTTTCAGTGTCTCATTTCCTGATACACAGGGCATTTCACAATTCTTAATACAAGCTTCTGGTGTTTGTAGACTGTAAAGTCTTATAAGGAACTCTTAATGAGGAAATTTACCCTTTGGATGTAAAATAAGGCTGAATATTTAATTACTTTCAAATCTTCCGCTGCACGGTAAGCGTAAAGTACAGACGATGACCTCAGACACGTGTTCTCCACAGGAGCTCTTCCATGTAGCGAACCTGTGGTTCTGCTATATCCGCGGTTAATGCTTTCATACAGATGGTCCAGAAACCCTGACGCTCATCCATGGGACACTACGGTCGACCTTTCTAGCTGCGAACGTATCAGCATCTCGCAGACTCTGTTGCGGGAGGAAGAAAATAGAATGTAATGGTATGAAGTGACCTGGAAAACGTTTTCGGCAGATGCGTTACGTGTCATATTATGAAGCTGGAGATTTGAAAGTGATACGATGTTGAAACTTATTTTCTATTCACATGGTGAAGTTCAGGACTTGGGTTGCTCATTAAGAGTTAATCTACTTAATCCCTTCTGCAACACCTAGAAACTCTAGCTCATTGGAGACCCTACGAGCTGTACCAATATCATAGTTGCAGCAGTTGTCGATGTTGTGTGTGGTGTGCACAGGAACTTTCGCAAAATCATGATGGCACGGATGAAAGGCCACCACGTTCTTAGAAGGCACACACATCAATGAGCTCCACAACAACTATAGCACGGCTGAAATTAGATCATCAAAAGTTAAACGAATACCTCTATCGGCTCAACCTAAGCGCCATCTCTCTATGTGCTCACGGAGAGGGAGAAGATCCAAACCGTATATTTCTACAGTGTCATCAGAACACGTATCACATAAACGCCATTGCAAGTAATCTTCGCGCACTTGGTATTCAGTTTCCAAGCAGCCTTCGAACCTTGTTAGTATCCATTGATATAGCAACTACGGTACAGGTCCGTCTACAGTGCCAACATTCAGATACAGTTCCCTGCGCAGCTAACCTACTGCTACCGCTACTTAGCCATGGGAAGACCAAAAGCGCGATTAACAGATTACATTCCTATTTGCTACTCTGCGAAATATTGAACGCTCAGCATCTAAATGTGTGTCACTAGGAAACTCCTAGTTGCGTGTCTGAATAATAGTGTACCTTTACGTGTAGCTGTAACACACAACTCTGGTTCTTGTGAGCTGTTCTCCTGTTCTGCCTAGATGGTACGTATAGACCTGAAAAAATGCTCTATTCTCTATCCTCAGATTTTGGAAGAATCCCGACAGGACATACAAACAACAATTTGCTGTTAATTTTGATATGTAGTCATCAATTTGGACTGTATTGGGAACATCCCAAATGTGTACCAACGGGCCATTTATCATTTGTTATTGTGTTACCAGTAGGATTTTTAAAAACTTCGTACCCTGTTACTACTTAATATGTCTACCATGCATTTTCAAAACAAATTATAATATAATATTTCTCGAATTGAGATGCCTGTATTGGCCAGCCAATAAATAAAAACAAAACAAAAAACAAAACAAAAAACTAAAAAACACTTAAAAGCCCTTAATAGGGGTTGCGAAACACCCTGTCAGTCTTTGTCATCGCCTCATTCAATTCGACTACGTTTCATAAGCCTTGCGTTATTTTCATAGATATTCGCAATATCTTCCCTCCTGAAGACACTATCCATTCTCTCCAATTGGTCTTTCAAGTCCTTTGACACTCCTGTGTAATGTGCCTCTTCAGTGCTGCATATTCAGTGACTTGTCTCCAGACCGAATGCCAGTCAGTATTTTGAAGTGAACTGCATCGTAGGGCATAGTCACACACGAGAACATGAAATATTGCCTAACTGAGGGTCTTGATGTCCGCTTCGTTGTTTTCTTTGGGCACATGATGACGTCCGCATGCTTTCTGATCGTTAAACTGATAGTGAAACAGAGGATGAAGAGGCAGATGAAAAGAATGTTGGCGAATAAACCCAAGAACTAGTAGATTAATCTGGAACACCGACATAAATAGGAATAGCAAAGTGGTGCATCGAGATTTTATATAATAATTCGGTATGGCACTCACAAAGCAGATATCAAAGAGAGAAAACTGAATACCAGAAGTTTTTCAAGGGATTTGCAGAACGCATTGGACAAAAAGTTTGAAAAAGATACCGAGGTCGAAGAATCTGCTGTGCAAGTCCAAGAGGGACTGAGGGGAAAAAAAACACCTCATAGGAGTCGTGACGTCACTTATGTCCAGGCATTAAAGACCCAAAAATTGTCAGACATTTTCTCAGTGTCAAAAATACGTGTGCAAAATGCATTCTATTGACAAAAACGCATGTATTGACTATACAGGGTGTTACAAAAAGGTACGGCCAAACTTTCAGGAAACATTCCTCACACACAAATAAAGGAAAGATATTATGTGGATATGTGTATTTCCTCGATTCACCGCCACTTGGCCCAATTGAAGGAGGTAATGTTGACTTCGGTGCTTCTGTTGACATGCGATTCATTGCTCTACAGTACTAGCATCTAGCACATCAGTACGTAGCATCGACAGGTTAGTGTTCATCACGAACGTGGTTTTGCAGTCAGTGCAATGTTTACAAATGCGGAGTTGACAGATGAGCATTGGATGTATGGATTAGCACGGGGCAATAGTCGTGACGCGGTACGTTTGTATCGAGACAGATTTCCAGAACGAAGGTGTCCTGACAGGAAGACGTTCGAAGCAATTGATCGGCGTCTTAGGGAGCACGGAACACTCCAGCCTATGACTCGCGACTGGGGAAGACCTAGAACGACGAGTACACCTGCAACGGGTGAGGCAATTCTTCGTGCAGTTGACGAAGACCCTAATGTCAGCGTCAGAGAAGTTGCTGCTGTACAAGGTAACGTTGACCACGTCACTGTATGGAGAGTGCTACGGGAGAGCCAGTTGTTTCCGTACCATGTAGAGCGTGTGCAGGCACTATCAGCAGCTGATTGGCCTCAACGGGTACACTTCTGCGAATGGTTCATCCAACAATGTGTCAATCCTCATTTCAGTGCAAATGTTCTCTTTACGGATGAGGCTTCATTCCAACGTGATCGAATTGTAAATTTTCACAATCAACATGTGTGGGCTGACGAGAATCCAAACGCAATTGTGCAATCACGTCATCAACACAGATTTCATGTGAACGTTTGGGCAGGCATTGTTGGTGATGTCTTGATTGGGCCTCATGTTCTTCCACTTACGCTCAATGGAGCACGTTATCATGATTTCATACGAGATACTCTACCTGTGCTGCTAGAACATGTGTCTTTACAAGTACGACACAACATGTGGTTCATGCACGATGGCGCTCCTGCACATTTCAGTAGAAGTGTTCGTACGCTTCTCAACAACAGATTCGGTGACCGATGGATTGGTAGAGGCAGACCAATTCCGTGGCCTCCACGCTCTACTGACCTCAACACTCTTGACTTTCATTTATGGGGGCATTTGAAAGCTCTTGTCTACGCAACCCCGGTACCAAATGTAGAGACTCTTGGTGCTCGTATTGTGGACGGCTGTGATACAATACGCCATTCTCCAGGGCTGCATCAGCGCATCAGGGATTCCATGCGACGGACGATGGATGCATGTATCCTCGCTAACGGAGGACATTTTGAACATTTCCTGTAACAAAGTGTTTGAAGTCACGCTGGTACGTTCTGTTGCTGTGTGTTTCCATTCCATGATTAATGTGATTTGAAGAGGAGTAATAAAATGAAATCTAACATGGAAAGTAAGCGTTTCCGGACACATGTCCACATTACATTTTTTTTTATTTGTGTGTGAGGAATGTTTCCTGAAAGTTTGGCCGTACCTTTTTGTAACACCCTGTACATGAAAGAATAACTGCTTAGTTTACTCATTATTGCTCCCACTGGCATTTTTGTCCCAAGTCATTTTTTATAGTTTTCTTAATTGATTATTATTTGAGCTCAAAACATGTTCCTGAAAATTGGCGAAGGGAATTTTCTTTGTTTTTTAAGTTAATTCAAAAAACAGAATTAAGAGGTTAATGTTGAGGTTAGAAGCCAATATTAACGTAAGACGCTTCAATGTTGATAAGTTTCCCTTGTTTAAAAAAAAATGATTTTTCATTAATAAAAGCCTTTCTTTTATTGTTTATTTATCAACTGTTTAGAAGAATATGGAAGTCAATAAGTTACAGATTACTTTTTTGGGGGGGGGGGGGGGGGGGGGGGGGAGGGGTGTCTAAAACTACCGCATGGAGATACTAACAACAGTATAAATACTAGTTAAGGGGTAAATAACAGAATTTACAAAATTTTGTGTTAAAATTCAACATTTTTCTTAAATGTCTGGAATATAAATATTAGACATGAAATGGCTGATTGTTATGGATACAGTTATCGATAATTTAAGACTTTTCTTTATGTAAACGAAGATATCGATACCCGACGGTATCGTCGGATTCCTAATACCTCATTGGCTCAGTTACATTACACCTGACAGGTAGATACTAGTACATCGTCTTACGCGTGTTTCATCAATAATTATCCTAGTAACTGTATGTGAAGCACGTCGTGTCTTTACTCCCCGTACAGACCCCCTTATGAGGACCGGCGCCGCCTCGCTGACTGCCTGGAGAGTTGGCACAGAGCAGCCAGCCGTGGCCGGCTGCCCGTCTTTCTCCGCCCGGCAATCCGATTAATGGAGGTGCGCGGCGTGCGCGCGGTGACTCGCCTTTCGTAGATCAATAGACTCCCTCCCCCCCCCCCCCCACTATCCCTGTCCACCACCCCCACCTCTGTCCTGGCGAGCTGCCCCCTGTGTTTACCGACCCGAGCCGATGTCAGTTGACGTGGCTATACACTGAAATCTGCACCGCGCCGAGCGACTTACATCGTCCAGTGTACAGTTGCGATACTTCATTGACTTACTCGCTCCAGGGCTTATGCAGGGCATAAGACATCTAAGAACATATAAAAATTGGGTGTAACAATCCTTTCAGTATTCCGTCGTTCGCGACCACCTAGCAATTACATTTCGCTCTATCAAACAATGGATCACTCTGTCACCCTTTTTTTCCCAGTTTGTCTCTAAATTGGCAGGACGAGACTTATAGTGTCGCCACCTTGCCACGGTTCGCGCGGATCCTCCATGTCGGAGGTTCGAGTCCTCCCTCGGGCATGGGTGTGTGTGTTGTCCATAGCAAAAGTTAGATTAAGTAGTGCGTAAGCCTACAGACCGATGGCCTCAGCAGTTTGGCCCCATAGGAACTTACCACAAATTTCCAAAATAGTGTCGCCTCACTTACAAAGTTTCTTTAAATGAAAACCGTTTGCAAGCCGTAGCTTTTAATGCACGGTGAAGCTCAAATGTTAAAGCATATCTATTTTGTATCTTTAAAGAAAGTTGGTCAAAGTTATTCAGGTAGTCATCATAATTTCTATGGTTATGTGCGTATTACAAGTGGTCTTCCTCTAGGAAATAAAGAGATCACAGTACTTTCTGCAAATACTTTAAGAAAAATTTACTTTCGGATAAATCATACTGCTCACTATTACTGATGTTTAAATAGCTGTTCAGTACTATCAGTTTATTTTTAATTATATAGTATGTTAACTTCGTCGATGTTAATGGAATAGAATGCGACCTTCATGCACGTAACTTACTTGTATTTTCTGCGCACTCCTTCATGACCTTCAAAGATATAATAGTAATTGTGATTTTTAAACGTGATTCGGACTAGCTATTTTCTGTATGCAGGAAGATGGAAAGAAAGTGTGAGGTGCTTTTACACTGTCCGTTGAGAAATGAATTATAGCTGTCAATGTCGTCTTGGAATCTCATTGACTGGTGCAGAACTGTCTGCAGGGAAGGGTACCGCTTCGAATCCAGCCCCGGTCATCAGGGAAGATAGCAGGATCCCTTTGGTTGTGTGCAGCTCACAAATACGTCGACAATATTCTACACACCGTTTTGTTGTCCATCGTGGTAATCAATCCTAGGCTTACATTTTAACAAGATAATGCCAGCCCGCGGGCGGCGGGAGGTTCTAATGCTTGGCCTCAATGTGTGGAGCATTATGGACAGTCAACTCAGGATTTTGAAGCGTCAGTTGGACAGAATCTTCCCTGATATCCCTCAGGAGGGCATCCCACATATAGGTCAATCAATGGAAATCCGAATAACTGTTTGCATAAAGGCCACCCGTGGACCACCACGTTATTGACTTACACGATTTGTGAAGCTCTTTCTCTTGAATAAACAATCCAGTTTTTATAAAATTGTAGTCAGTCTTTCTCTGTAAATGCACGTCACAACTACCGATTTCCGTTCCATTCGGATATCTATTTCGTGGTGGTTCGTCTTTTTTTGTCTAAGTGGTTAATTCTATTCACTTGCCTTTTGTTGATATTAAGCGCTGTATATGATAGGATGAAGAATTTAGAGTACTTTCAGAAAATCAGTAGTACGATTAGAAGAGGAAAGTTTACCCAACAGGAAAACAGGGTCTTGGTGTAGCAAAAGGTACAAAGTGGTTCAAATGGCTCCAAGCACTATGGGACTTAACATCTCAGGTCACCAGTCCCCTAGACTTAGAACTACTTAAACCTAACTAACCTAAGGACATCACACACATCCATGCCCGAGGCAGGATTCGAAACTGCGACCGTAACAGCACCGCGGATCCGGACTGAAGCGCCTAGAACCGATCGGCCATAGGCAAAAGGTAGAGAAAAGCCGTAAGATGTCCAATTGGAATGTACGCGGTACTACGTGGGGAGATTTTACGTATTAAGACTGTGCGCCTTTCTTCCCTAACTGCCAGATGCGATAGAACCTGTTCCTTCGTCCATCACACCGGGCCTGCAACTATGCTGAAATGTTCAAGCAATACACTGTTCAGTATAGGAGACATGAGTGGATGCCATGCTGTCAGTTAATAGATGTGACAGAGTTCTAATGTAACAATCTCTATATTCTCCAGTAGTTCCTTGTCGTGTCTGGGAAGCAAACCTATCAGCTCCATTCCAATACCAGAGTTAGAAAAAGGTTTCAAATGATTTACTGATGTTGATCAGTGACCCACCTCCTGACGGAACACAAGCCATACCTCCATTTCGATACATAACAAGACACGAAGCTCGATCAAAAAAAAAAAAAAAAAAAAAAAAAAAAAAAAAAAAAAAAAAAAAAAAAAGTGCTCTGCAAAAAAAGATTCATTCAGGAAATCAAAGAGCTACCCAAATTACTAAGGCACTAGTATGTATTACTGATCCACACAGTAATCACCGTTATCGAAAAATTTTTCCATCCGTAAACCTATCTCGCGGATCCGCCATAAAAGAAATCAAGGTCCAATTCTAGAACAACCTTAACATCATCCTCCTAAACATCGTTACATCGTTTTGTCGGGTGGTGACGGCAAGGTACTTCGTTAGCGCTACGAGATAAAAGTGAAAAAGTTGGTTTTTATAAGATGTAGGCTGCATACAGGTTTTCTCAGGAGGAGCGGTCAATATTTTGGGATATGAAAGAAACAGTCATGTGAAGCAAAAACTTTATGTGGCCACTGCTCTGTTCCGAATGGTATCTGAGACTGAACACATTTATTTGGCACTGTTATCTATAACCGGCAACGGCCTTGCCGCTGTGGTAACACCGGTTCCCGTCAGATTACCGAAGTTAAGCGCTGTTGGCCTCGGCTAGCACTTGTATGCAACCGGGGTGCACTCAGCCCTTGTGAGGCAAACTGAGGAGCTACTTGACTGAGAAGTAGCGGCCCCGGTCTCGTAAACTGATATACGGCAGGGATAGCGGTGTGCTGACCACATGCCCCTCCATATTCGCATCCGCTGACGCCTGTGGGCTGAGGATGACACGGAGGCCGGTCAGTACCGTTGGGCCTTCCAGGGCCTGTTCGGACGGAGTTTAATTTTAGTTGTAGTTATCAACACCTGTATTATTCACTACACTGTCATTACATACAATGCACCACGGTAGTGTAGAGGCAATGAATGCAAAGAATTTGATGTAGGGCATTTGTGGTCTGTCAAATCTGTTCAAGCTAGAGCACATGCCCGTCTCGCGAGATTTGCAGTATTCTCTCGTAATCTTCGCATCAACTATTAGTCCTAGAGAAAAAAATAAATATTAACTTTTTGTGAGAAATATAGTGCAGTTTAATTTTGTTCTACTACAGGTTTTTGGCATAGATCTCGGTTTTAGGGTTATTCAAGAAAATCTCACGAAAGTGACGTTGAACATAGTTTTTATGTTGGTAACCATTCGGAAAAGAGTATATGCCTATGTCAACTTCCTTTGCTTCAAACATCCTCTAGAGGGTGTTGTAATGTAGTCCACAAAACCCCCGTCTTAATCACGCGTAAGCGAGTCCGTACGCGGCTACGCATTGTCGTGTAACAGCACGATACCTTTCTAAAACAGTCACACCGTTTCCTGCAGGTAGCCTTCTCGAACCGTTAAAGCATGGCGCAGTGAGTATAACCTTTCCATCTCTGTCAATGTGTGAATAAATCAGCATCACAAGCTGTATGTCCCAAAATACTGTGGTCACGGAAACGTATGGATTTTATTATAAAGGGAAGGGAAATGAGATGAGGATTTCTCTTTAAAACTGATGCTTCCTTCTTAGGTACGACTTGATGTCCTCACACGAATGCTACCATCAGCTTGAATACCCTCCCTCCCCCCCCCCCCCCCCCACCTTTTTAGTTGTGCTGCCGAAGTTCTACCATTTGTAATGGCTGACCTTCTGGGATGTGAGGTATTGAGGTGATTCTCTCTTCACTTTCGCTTTAGCAAGATCATGGTTGGTTATTGGGACCTGCTGAGGTGTTCCTCCTCATTTATTTCCTTGGTGGGGGAGCATATCCAATACTGAACGGTGTACACGTACCCTGTGCCACAGTGCGGTTGCAATCGTGTTGGTGTTATCTAGGTGACGTGTCGTGGGTCGGAAGAGGTCGATCTTACCTAGAAGTTTCCTCGTTGAGCTGGCTATGTTTTCCCTGAGTTCGTGATGGAGGTCTCTGACTCTCGCCCACCTCGGGGCCACCAATATCAGGCGGAGGCAACGATTTTGGATTATATTAAGAGGCTTTAGCTTAGAATTGCAGGTCGTTGTCCACATGGAGCAGCCGTAGAGTAGTGGTGGGAGGATCGTCACTCGGTATGGCCTCAGTTTAGTGGTGACATTGAGGTCAGTGTTCGCGAGTAGTGGGTAGAGTAGATGGAGGAGATGAAGAAAATTGATTCTCTCTGTTGGGATCTCTGGTTTGAGTAGCAGCTTGCTGTCGATCACCACTGCCAGGCATTGGATTAGAGTTGTCCAGGGTACTTCCGTATTGCGTGTCCATCACGGAGGTTGGGATGGCGCCGTGTGAACATCACCGGCTACTAGTGAGCAGTGCCGAATCGTCCGCGAACTGGGCCAGCAGCACTTGAGAGAGCAGGGGCAGGTCATTGACGTTTATTACCAAAATTGTCGGTGACAAGGCCTGTCCTTGAGGTAGGCGGGCTCTAAAAAGTTTCACAATGGACCGTCAAGCCTCAACTATTATCATGACGCGGTAGACGGTGAGAAAACTATCAATAATCTGAAGAAAGTGTCTGGGGATGGCGTAGAGATCATGACCAGAACTTTATCCGTCCAGACCTTGTCGGAGGCCTTATGTTCAAAAAGAAGCCGCGGCTGTACCCTATATATTCTGCAATCCTCAGGAGTTGCCGTTCCGCTGATAGTGATGGTTGGAACGCATACTGGTCGGTCTGATTACGTCTCCCACGAGGATGAATGCGGCGGAGAATGAGTTTTATAGAAACCTTGCTCATTATACACAAAAGAATAATCGGGCAGTGATTGGCCGGATGGATGAGTTCTTACACGGCTTGGGGACA
The DNA here is from genome assembly GCF_023897955.1 of Schistocerca gregaria. Taxonomy (NCBI): domain Eukaryota; kingdom Metazoa; phylum Arthropoda; class Insecta; order Orthoptera; family Acrididae; genus Schistocerca; species Schistocerca gregaria. The sequence goes on along the minus strand of NC_064922.1, from coordinate 347,128,698 downwards.
GGAATAATTCATGGGCTCTTCCACATGGTCGGGAAGCAACCCAGTCGCATGTAGCTGCTAAGAATCATCGTCTACGCTACCATAGGCTTACGAGGCAACTGTTTATCAATGAACCATTCGTCATGGCATACTTTGACATCTGAGATGGATGCACTTCACCGTCCTGACCTTCACTCTTTTCGCACATCTGCCACCAAAACTACATTTTGTTAGAGATTTTGTACAGTAGCACTAGTTAGCAATGAATTGCAACTGGTAACGTTTTCTTTAAACGCAAAAGCGGTACTGCACGTCACTCGCAGTCTGCGTATCCGTCATCACCTCCATCCAGAAATTGCACATCGGTAATCTGTGGGACTGTCTCCATCAATCGGTTGCGTTTGAAAGGTTCTATCGTTTTTCTGTCTAGATATGCAATATCAGATAGTGTCAAATTGAGCTGTGGCAACACATGAATAGTGGTTTCCGTTCGTATTACACAGAAGCTAGGATACTATTTAAATATTCATTTACGGAAGTGCTCAAATGGTTCATATGGCTCTGAGCACTATGGGACTTAACATCTATGGTCATCAGTCCGCTAGAACTTAGAACTACTTAAACTGAACTAACCTAAGGACATCACACAACACCCAGTCATCACGAGGCACAGAAAATACCTGACCCCGCCGGGAATCGAACTCGGGAACCCGGGCGCGGGAAGCGAGAACGCTACCGCACGACCACGAGCTTTCTGACTGGAAGTGCTCATTTATCCATATTTCACATAGTTAAATTTGCACTTATTTGAAATTTTTGGTCTCCTTTTCACACTAGTTTACGAAGATTTATACAGTTCTGCCAATGATTTCAGTGTGTACGTGAACATTCGGGCCTCCTATTAATGGATATGCGCAGGTACATTTTATTCTTTCGATCTTCAGAGACGGGCATCATTGACCACCAGAAGTTATTTTAATCTGTACTTATTCACGGAAAACCAGTTTCGGTCAATAAAATAATTTATTCTCAAACCTGAAACTGACAGAACATCAGACTTATATCAACAAGTGTTTCATGGCTTCCCCTTGTCAGACGACGTATACCCAGTCTTTATGAAATTTCTTCCCAGATGTGTCACATGTCTTGTTTCCACAAGTCAATCATACCAACCTTTTAGAATCATTGCCTGAGGTGGAACTTTGTGATATTCCTTTCTGAACTACTATCTTCTTACAACAACAAGTGAATGCGTATCGTGTTACCATAAGCAACACTTAGCATCTCTCCATGGTTACTGCGGTCACACATTGTTAATGCATAACCGATTTTATACGATTTTGTACAACCACCTTCTGCTATGCTAGACGGTCGATGTCGGTTAATACATAAGGTCAGCCTGATCTTACTAGAGCTGTGATTATTTCTTCGTGTTTCCGCTTCCCAATAAAGCTATCATCATGACGGTATGATTACACGATTGCAGAATAATCAGTGGAAGCAATCAGTTCCATAAAGGCAGATGCCAGACTGAGATTCATTTGTAGGAGCTTCACGAAATCATGAACCAAGGAAGTACCTCGAAAAATACTCGATAAACCAATACTTGACTTTTGCTCTTCAATTTTGGTTCGGTGCCAGATATTACAGCTTAAGGAAATAGCGAGGATCCAAAGAAGAGCAGCACGTTTTGTCGCAGTTTCATTTAGTAAATCCGAAAGCATCACGAATATACTTAGTCAACTCTCCAATGGCAGGCGGTGCAAGAGAGACATTCTGCATCGCGGTGTGCTTTACTGTTTGAGTCTCGGAAGAGTACGTTTCTGGAAGAGTCGACCGGAACATTACTTCTTGCTACGTATATCTCGCGAAAGACCACGAAGAAAGAAAGATTCGATCGAACACGGAGACTTAACAGCGATCATTTTTACAGCCAACCATTCGTGACTGGAACAGGAAATGGGAGTAGTTCTCGACAGTCGTACAAAAATTACCCTCCACCATACATTATGAGGTGGCTTGTGAAGTACAGATACAGACGCAGATGTCTAGCCAGAGTACATGAGTCCTTCGTCTTATTCATTTTCCAATCAGTCACTAAACACACAAATCGAAATTGTTTGTTGGATGTTAAAATGTTTGCCGTCCCCTAAAGCTTTTACCCTCTATGGCTCCTGCTAGTACCACGGAAGTTATTCCTCTATGGCCTAAAACTCTTGTCTCTTTGTCTTCTGACGCTTTCTTCCTATTCCTCACCTTAGATCCCTAGCTGTTCACAGTTTAAGTCTTAAATTCTTTGCGTGTTTTTTTGTGCACGCAAAGTTTAGTTCTTAATTCGTTTCTTATTTTTGTACTTGAGAGATATAATAAAGCGTTTTAGTAGTCATTTGTTTGTTTATAACCGTTGATCATAACCAGTAGCCGTCAACTTTCATTGGTGAAGAACCAGAAGACTTGCAAGTCACTTATTATGCTTTCTCTGTTTATTTTCGTAGTTTGTTTCCCTGTGTTAGTAATAGCAAAATGTATAGGATCTGCGCGTGTTGTGCGCGAATGCAAGAGGAGCAGGCCGCAGTTCGCGAATAGCTGAAGACGCTTACGTTCGTGGTCAGCCGTCTGCAGGACGTTGCTTCGAGGTGTGGCAGCAGCACAGAAGCTGATGTGTAGCATGGGACACATCAGGTATCGCTTGTTTCGCTCAAGGGTTTTGCTGTCGAGGAACGTTACAGCGTATCCGACGTGGAGGATCCCCTCTCACTGCAGGGTGTGGCGGTTTGTTACGCGGTCGCTTCGTTCGTTGCAGAGGGCTGAGAGTGAACGTGAAGACTGGACATATGGCCTTGACAATTCTGTCTGCGAGTGGACAGATGGCTGCTCCTTCAGCAGAGTCCGAGCAGAAACACAGGGTGAGGGGTTTACTAGTTATCCGGAACTCAAGTGTTGGGTGCATTACACAGGGTGGTCCATTGATAGTGACCGGGCCAAATATCTGACGAAATAAGCATCAAACGAAAAAAACTGCAAAGAACGAACTAGTCTACCAGATGGCTCTATGGTTGGCCCGCTAGGTGGTATTGCCATAGGTCAAATGGATATCAAATGCGTTTTTTTTTAATTGGAACCCCCATTTTTAATTACATATTCGTGAAGTACGTAAAGAAATATGAATGTTTTAGTTGGACCACGTTTTTTGCTTTATAGTACATGGCGCTTTAATAATTACAAAAGTATAAGTACGTCGTATCACGTAACATTCCGCCAGTGCCAACGGTATTTGCTTCGCCGTACATTACCCGTGTTAAAATAGACCGTTTACAAATTGCGGAAAAGATCGATATCGTGTTGCTAAATGGCTATTGTGACCAAAATGCCCAACGGGAGTGTGCTATGTATGCTGCTCGGTATCCTGGACGACTTCATCCAAGTGTCCGGACCGTTCGCCGGATAGTTAAGTTATTTAGGGAAACAGGAAGTGTTCAACCACATGTGAGACGTCTACCACGACCTGCAACAAATGATGTTGCCCAAGTAGGTGGGTTAGCTGCTGTCGCGGCTAATCCGCACATCAGTAGCAGACAAATTGCGCGAGAATCGGGAATCTCAAAAAGGTCGGTGTTGAGAATGGAACATCAACATCGATTGCACCCGTACCATATTTCTATGCACCAGGAATTGCATGGCAACGGCTTAGAACGTCGTGTACAGTTCTGCCACTGGCTACAAGAGAAATTACGGGAACTAGCTTAATATGCACTATTGGGCAACGGAAAATCCACGATGGCTCCGACAATTGGAACATCAGCGACCTTGACCGGTTAATGAATAGTGTGGCATTATGGGAGGAAGGATAATTGGTCCCCATTTTATAGATGGCAATTTAAATGGTGCATTGTATGCTGATTACCTACGTAATGTTCTACCGAAGTTACTACAAGATGTTTCACTGCATAACAGAATGGCATTCTACTTCCAACAAGATGGATGTCCGGCACATAGCTCGCGTGCGGTTGAAGCGGTGTTGAATAGCATATTTTATGACAGGTGGATTGATCGTCGAAGCACCATACCCGCACGTTCACCGGATCTGACGTCCCCGAATTTCTATCTGTGGGGAAAGATGAAGGATATTTAGTATCGTGATCCACCGACAACGCCTGATAACATGCGTCAGGGCATTGTAAATTCATTTGCGAACATTACGGAAGGCGAACTTAAAAAAAATGGCTCTGAGCACTATGGGACTTAACTTCTAAGGTCGTCAGTCCCCTAGAACGTAGAACTACTTAAACCTAACTAACCTAAGGATATCACACACATCCATGCCCGAGGCAGGATGCGAATTTGCGACCGGTTCCGGTCTGAAGCGCCTAGAGCCGCTTGGCCTCCGTGGCCATCGAAGGCGAACTACTCGCTGTTGAGAGGAATGCCGTTACACGTATTGCCAAATACATTGAGGTTGACGGACATCATTTCGAGCATTTATTGCATTAATATTGTATTTACAGGTAATCACGCTGTAACAGCATGCGTTCTCAGACATAAGTTCACAAAGGTACATGTATCACATTGGAACAACCGAAATAAATGTTCAAAGGTACCTACGTTCTGTATTTTAATTTAAAAAAACTACCTGTTAACAACTGTTCATCTAAAATTGTGAGACATACGTTAGTGACTATTACAGCGCCATCTATCACAAAGCGAAAAAAGTGGTCCAACTAAAACATTCATATTTCTTTACACACTACACGATTATGTAATAAAATGGGGATTCCTATTTCTAAAAAAGCGCAGTTGATATCCGTTTGACCCATGGCAGCGCCATCTAGCGGGCCAACCATAGCGCCATCTGGTTTCTCCCTTCAAGGTAGACAAGTTTCGTTTTTTGTAGTTTTTTCGCTTGAGCTTATTTCGTGAGATATTTGGCCCGCTCAGGATCAATGGACCACCCTATTGAACGCTATAGGGCAGTAGCGTCCAGGGCCTGAAGGAATTTCAAAGTGCCCTCTGTGTGACCGCCAGAAGGCCTCATACGACATACGGTTATCGAGGGTGCAGCATGCAGTAGTGTGCAATTAGTTGGTCATTTCGCTACCATTTACGCTTGGGTCCTGAGGCCATCCTCAGTCATATGGGCGACTGGAGGTAGTGGTGAAGACTGCTAATCTCTCTCGTGGAATGAAGGCAGAGCTCAGAATTTGCAACACCGTACTTAGAGTCGATCGGGATCCTTTGGCTTGGGGCTGAGTGGAGCGTCTCGACCAGAGGTTCTATTGAATGTATGTCGGTCATGGCAGCAGATTTCTGGACTTGCGTCGTTGGGTGAAGAGTTGCAGGACTCCACTTCATACGTTAGAGGTGTACAGAAAGCAGCTACTCGGATATGAGAGTGCTTGTAGAGTTATATCTTAATTATGTATGTTTGATTGCTCTAATGACAGTGTTTGACAATTGGATTCGAAAGAAACGGGGAACGATCGCGTTCAGTAGCTGTTCAGCAGTTCTCTATATTAGACATAATTAATTACAGGAGATCGAAAGTAGGGAAACCTGACTAACTACTAGTAAAATCAGAACAGAGCATGGTTTTCACAACTCAAATGTGGCTTCCCTGTATGAAGTCCGAATTACACAAAAGCACACACAAAACTAAACCTGTGTGGTGAGCTATGTTCAAGACTCCGTAGAAAATGTTACCATAAAATGCACTATGCAGTGCACACTTTTCTGGCTCTAAATGATACTGCTTCCTCTTACGTGCTGATAGCCAGTACTAGGTACCTTGAGTTTTTTGCAGAGCCCACTAGGTGCTATATGCTTATAATTATGCTGTGCTCTATGACACGCCTATTTATTCATAATAGAAGACAGTTGCCTATTTCGCCAACTGTTACAATGCAATGTAATTACGGCAAAAATTTGAGGTTGGAAATTTGCTGTTTGTAATCATAATGATAATTGTATCATTACAAAGTGCAAAAAAATTGTTCAAATGGCTCTGACCACTATGGGACTTAAATTCTGAGGTCATCAGTTCCCTAGAACTTAGAACTAATTAAACCTAACTAACCTAAGGACATCACAAACATCCATGCCCGAGGCAGGATTCGAACCTGCGACGGTAGCGGTCGTGCAGCTCCAGACTGTAGCGCCGAGAACCGCTCGGCCACTCCAGCCGGCTACAAAGTGCACATGGGGGCTGTTTAGGTTAAGTGGTAGTTTGAGGTTCTCTGATGAATGCTTGCCAGTTTATACACAGAGACCAATATCACATCGCGTACAAAGAAAATACAATTTGATCGTCAACATTTTATCATTACAGGCATTTCGTCGACCTCAAATTACACCGAACCAGGAGCTGGCTGAAATCCGAAGTAGTTGGCGTGTTATGAAACATATATCGAAAGGACAGATTAGACGCCATAGAAGGGGAGCTAACCATTCATGTCGACAAAAATATTGTGTCTATCGACGTCGAAATTGAGTCTGACTGTGAAGTTATCTGGATACGAGTAGCAGGCCTAGATGAACTCGAACGAATTTTCTGATTTCTTACGGGCCAACTGACTCCGCCGTAACAGTTGCAGAATCATTCACGAAAAGCTTTTCTCGGCTCTGCGGAAATACCTAGATTATGCGAGATTTGTGTGGAGGAGACTTTAGTCTTCCCAGTCTAGAATGGACGTACATAGATTCGTTGCAGATGGAGCGCACAAAGAATATTATGAAGTAATTTTGGCCACGTTTTCCGGAAACTGCCAACTACTTAAAAACAAATAACCACACGCCTGACCTTATCAACAGTATCAATAGAGAGACAGGAATTAGTGATCGTTATGTTATCGTAGCGATGATGATTACTAAATTTAATTAATCATCAAGGAAGCTAGGCTGAAGATAATAAATCAGTCAAAGAAGCAAGACTAAAGTTAATAAATCAGTCACGGAAGCTAGGAGGGTAAAATCAGTAGTCGTTAGCATCCCACTTACACAATGACTGGACATCATTTCGTTCCAATACGACGGACGTAGAGGAACTATAGCAGTAGTTTAAACTATTTGAAAATTGAGCTCTCGAGAGGTATGTGTAAGTAAGTGGAAAGGTTGGGAAGGACCTTCTGTGGTTTACTTATCAGATTCGGTAAATGCTGAGGAAACAGAGATTGCCGCACTCTCGGTTCAGAAACGCACAAATGTCAACAGGCAGATCTTACGAGAAATTCGAGTTCCCCAGGGAAGCGTCCTGGGACCTCTACTGTTCCTGATCTATATAAATGACCTGGGTGACAATCTGAGCAGTTCTCTTAGGTTGTTCGCAGATGATGCTGTAATTTACCGTCTAGTAAGGTCATCCGAAGACCAGTATCAGCTGCAAAGCGATTTAGAAAAGATTGCTGTATGGTGTGTCAGGTGGCAGTGGACGCTAAATAACGAAAAGTGTGAGATGATCCACATGAGTTCGAAAAGAAATCCGTTGGAATTCGATTACTCGATAAATAGTACAATTCTCAAGGCTGTCAATTCAACTAAGTACCTGGGTGTTAGAATTACGAACAACTTCAGTTGGAAGGACCACATAGATAATATTGTCGGGAAGGCGAGCCAAAGGTTGCGTTTCATTGGCAGGACACTTAGAAGATGCAACAAGTCCACTAAAGAGACAGCTTACACTACACTCGTTCGTCCTCTGTTAGAATATTGCTGCGCGGTGTGGGATCCTTACCAGGTGGGATTGACGGAGGACATCGAGAGGGTGCAAAGAAGGGCAGCTCGTTTTGTATTATCGCGTTATAGGGGAGAGAGTGTGGCAGATATGATACACGAGTTGGGATGGAAGTCATTACAGCATAGACGTTTTTCGTCGCGGCGAGAGCTTTTTACGAAATTTCAGTCACCAACTTTCTCTTCCGAATGCGAAAATATTTTGTTGAGCCCAACCTACATAGGTAGGAATGATCATCAAAATAAAATAAGAGAAATCAGAGCTCGAACAGAAAGGTTTAGGTGTTCGTTTTTCCCGCTCGCTGTTCGGGAGTGGAATAGTAGAGAGATAGTATGATTGTGGTTCGATGAACCCTCTGCCAAGCACTTAAATGTGAATTGCAGAGTAGTCATGTAGATGTAGATGTAGATGTAAGCGTTTGAAGAAAGGAAAGAAGCTTGGGTTTAACGTCCCGTCGACATCTAAGTCATTAGAGACAAAGCACACGCTCACATTGTATCAAGAATGAGGACGGAAAAAGACCGAGCACTTTCAAAGGAACCATCCCGGCATTTAAGTGGAGCGATTCAGATTAACCACGGGAAACCTAACTCAGGGTGGCCGGACCCGGGCTTGAACCGTCGTCCTCCCTCCGTTGTGCTGACCACTGCGCCACCTCCCTTGATCGTGCGTATGAAGATCGATGTGGGGAGTGTACTAGAACTTCCAGTGTTATACGTCAGCTAAATCTAAACACCCGAGAAAATCCTGGTCGAACTTAAAATCACTAAGCGAGTCTAAGGCTTCTAACCAGTCACTCGTAGACCAGTCTGGTGTAGCAATAAAAGACAGCAAAACGAAAGGTGAGGTTTTAAATTGCATTTTTAAGAAATCATGCACGCAGTAGGAGCGTAGATATATACTTTGACGGTCGCACAGACATAGGACATAAAACTAGCATCCCTAGTGTGGAGAAGCACCTCAACACGTTCAAAGCAACTAAGTCGCCATGTCTACATGGAACCTAAGTTCGGTTTTAGAGTGAGTACTCTTCTGCATTGGCCTCTTTGTTACCTTGCATATATCGCGAATCTCTCGCCCAGCGCGAAGTCCCAAGCGAGTGGAAGAAAGCGAAGGTGACTCCTGTTTATAAGGAGGGCAAAACAACTGATCAGCATAATTACAGACCAATATCCATAACATTCGTTTGCTGCAGAATTCATGAACATATACTGATTTCGAATAAAATAAATTTCCTTGAGACAGAAAAGCTTGCGTCAACAAATCCGCACTGATTTAGAAAAAGTCGCTCACGTGAAACTCAGCTGTCCCTTTTGTCACATGATATACTACAAACCATGGATGGAGGGCGAGATTTCCGGAAAGCGTTTGGCACTTTGCCCAGACTGTTGACGAAGTCCCGAGCATACTGATTAAGTTCCCTACTGTGATTTTCTCTCAGATCTCTTATGGATTAGTACAGGGTCCTCGACAGCGAGTGTTTAGCTTAGCAAGAGTATCGTCAGGAGTGCCCCAGGGAAGTATGAGAGGATATCTTTTAATCTCTGTATACTTGTACATAAATGATATGACGCAAAGGGTGAGACGCAATTTAAGGCTGCTTACTGATAATGGTGTAGTGTACGTTAAGGTGTCGTCGTTTACAGACTGTAGGAGTATACAAAATCACTTACACATAATTTCTAGTTTGTCTGTTGAGTGACAGCTTTCTCTAAATGTAGGAAAATTTAAGTTAGTGCAGGTGAAGAGGAGAAACATCGTGTAACATTCGACTACAACATTAGTAGCGTCCTACTTGACACAATCAGGTCTTTTAAACATCTATGAATAACGCTGAAAAGCAGTATGAAACAGCATCAGCACTTCAGGTTGGTAGTAGGCAGGCCAATGTTCGACTTCGTTTTATTGAGAGAATTCTGGGAATGTGTGTAGCTTATCTATGAAGGAGATGGCGAATAAAGAACACCAGTGTCACCATTTCTTGAGTACTGTTAGTGTTTGGGGTCATTAGGAGTTTGGATTAAGGGGAGACATCGAAGCAGTTCATAGGCGTGCTTGCTACTAGATTTGTTACCAGTAGGTTCGATCAGCACGTGAATTATACTGTGATGCTTCGTGAACTCAAATGGGAATCCCTGTAGGAGGGGCGGGGGGGGGGGGGGGGGGGTGGGGGGGTGAGAGACGACACTCTTTTCGCGTGGCATTATTGTAGAAATCTGTAAAATTGGTATTGGAAGCCTACTGCAGAACGCATCTTTTGGTGCCTGCATATATTGTGAATAAGATGCGAGGAACTAGGAGTCGTATCGAGGCTATTAGACAATCTATAACACCACATCTCAAGCGCTTGAATTATCTTCGCTTCCGTGATTCACGTCTGTGCACTGCTGTGCTCCAAACATGCATTCTGAGAAGTTTCTTCCTCAAATTACGGTCGATGTTCGATGCTAGCCGACTTCTTTTGGCCAGGAACGCCCTCTTCACTTTTTAGTCCGATTTTTTTCTCCCTCCTTGCCTTTCGCGCCACATATTTTTTTTCCTTTCGGAGTATCAGAATTCGTTCTCTTCGTCTTCTTCGTGATCTCTATCATTACTCTTGTAGTAAGTTGTCCACCTGAACTCCCATTGTGGTTTTGGTTTTCCCATTTTTCCCTGCCCTGTGTCTCTTCTTTTTCTCCTATTTTTCCAGAGTATCTAACAGTGAACGGTGATCTGCATAACAGAATGACGTGTCAGTGAAGCGTTCCGCCTCCAACTTGAATTGAAAACGATACGGAGACCCAGAAACGGAAATCCAGTTTGTGGTATCATTTCAGAATTCTCTACTATCGATCTAAAACCAGTAACTTAATTTGGGTACTACAAAACGCAGGGGGCTTTTATTACCTGCTGGCCGCAGTGTCCGAGCGGTTCTAGGCGCTTCAGTCCGGAACCACGCTGCTGCTACGGTCGCAGGTTCGAATCCTGCCTCGGGCATGGATGTGTGTGGTGTCCTTCGGTTAGTTAGGTTTAAGTAGTTCTAAGTCTAAGGGACTGATGACCTCAGATATTAAGTCCCATAGTGCTTAGAGCCATTTATTTTTATTTTATTACCTACATTCAGTTACGATACAAAGATAATCACTATGTAGAGGCCGAAGGAAGCTGAAGTAACCTTTCGGAAAGAGACAAAAAGAAAAATATCTTAATTGGATTTAAACCTCTGAAGTTCGTCAGTGGCAGATTTTAGTTCACACACACTAAAGCAGAAAAGCGTTGCTGCCTGTCAGACAACCCTTTGTGACGTATTTACTGACTCCTGTAATCCATATCGTTGATTTTTTTTGAATTTCCTTCCTTTTTTCCTGTCATACAAGACAGACACATATTGTTAGCGATTGCAAACGGAGGCCCTGAAGATCTCAGGAATTCAGAAAATTAATTATTGATTACTAAAATATCGACATGTGCTGTAATGTTTTCTTTGTTGACCCAGTATCGAGCCACATCCATCATCCGCCGTACATAGTAGGTATCTTCATACGAACAGTCTGTAGAACAATGTAGTATGACAATACATGACTCGTTCTTAAATGCATGCCGTGGCCAGTTACACCAAGGTCTACAAAATTCCAGCTTATATTGAGTGCAATGATAAATTGTGCTAGGCTCTGCTGTGATATAAAATTTGTTACTATAGCAAAGTATGACATACAATTATCAGCAGATGCATTTCTCTCAGTCTTATTCTCGCCAGCAAAGAGTAACTCGGAACGCGGTACAGTTCACAAAATCCTATGGTCAATAGTGAGTGAAACACTGTTTTATTTAAGAGTACATATTCAAGAAATGTATTTCAATTGCTAAACCATGAAGCTATTACTGTTGTTAGCTTTTTAAAATTACTCGCAATTATAAAAGAGAAAAATAAGGGCCAGATCGAATCGAGGGGAACATTAATACAGATGCAATATTTGGTTATGTTTGTGGTGAAATTTTTATTCCTTTTATGCGCTTGCATGGCTTAATTTAATTATTTCAATGGTAATTTCGAAACCGCAGCGTTCCATCTGTTTTAAATGATAATGAAATATGAGCTCGTGTAGCGGGATTATGTATCCAGCTCTCATTTCCTGAATTAATATGGCATTGTCTTGTCAATAGCTACATACGAAACAAAAATATTTCGCAAGACAGTAAAAATACATAAATAAACACCGAAGATTGGGAGCTCTGAGTTTAAAATTTAGCTTAGAAGTGGAAACCTAACACAGTTTTAAATCATATTGAAATAACAGAGGTAGGCTGGACAGAAATAACAACTCCTCAAGTAACTCTATGAAAACCGTTACCAATGAGTATCAGATGGATTCTCATTTTAAAAAAGAAGTCACTCTGCACTATAAGTATATAAATTCATTAATGGTCAAATTTATTTAGAGACAAAAAGATTATTTAAAGTCGTAAACCAGAAGTTTATTTTCAGGCAATTGTCAATAGCATCGATGTATTTAGAGAAATGCGTGATACGCACTATACTGTCCCACAATGCATTTATTCACTATCGGTTTCGATCTCGGACGATCTTCATAGTGCGAGCACAAAAATGGAAACAATGTGAAAACTGTGAATTTCAAAATAAGTTACATTTTCACGAGAATTTTTAGTCCGAAAAATTAAATGTACTGACGAAATACATCTATTCCATCGACTTTACATGGCATTCATGGTATCTTACTGGGAAAGAATATGCCATTACTGACTTGTAAACGTAAGGAAACTGATACTTAACGCTGTAATACAAACTTAAACAAGTGGAAAAGAACGTTGCAAACATGAAAACAAGTAAGAGCCGTAAATGCGCAACACCAATGCTCAGGCACAACGAGATCTAGTACGCTAACACACAAGAGTTGATCAAAGAAGCTACAAACCAAAGTCAAAAATCATAGGTCAGAGACTAAGTTACGAAATGTGTGTGCACTACAGTATAGTCACAGAGAGATACACATGCACTCAGATTACAGCAAAAGACAATAAAGTTATATAAGAATTTTTTCCGTACAATATTTCTATTCTGGTACAACATCATGTAATATAACAGTCACACAATACTATTATAATGTCACACGATATTATGATGTCACATGATGAAAACAATCCTATTATCTGGTGAAACCACCACATATGAAAATATACATATAAATGTACAATATTATGCAATTCAACAGTCACAGGATGCTACTGCAATGTCACACGAATCTATAATGTCACACGATAGAAACACGCCCAACGTTTGGTAAGAACTGCAGAAGATGAAAATACACACACACTCATGTAATGTTGATGAGGCAATCAAACTACCCGAAAACAGTCAGACTAGATGCAGCAAAACAACTCGAACTTCAAATCCATATCACATGTCCAAGGAACAAATATTGTTATTAAGTAAGGAAGTGCATACAATGTTATGGAATATAATAATCACAAGATACTACTAAAAATCAAGTGATATTACAATGTCACGTGAAAGCACCTAATCAACGATCATAAGAGGCAATACTACTAAAAACAAAGAGCATAAAAACTAAGTAAGACCCAAAACAATTCTAACGTCAGCTCCATATGAGCGTGTCGATGATATTTGTAGTGTAACCAATTGCGACACCCCCGTTAAAGTCACTTCTAATGGTGTCACACAAAAACGTGTTTATTTGATTACAATTTGTAAGATCTCATAATCAGTCAGTAACCAATTTTGGTAAACTAACTTACCAATAATCTGAACCTTGCGTATGACCATGACAGCTTATATTATCCAATAGGATATATTTGAAACAGTGAACGTAACTAACAGAAAAATGTGTACATCTGTGATCATAGCCAAATGACCCTATCTGTGAAATCATTCCTATATCATAAAGGCCTAAGATTTTAAAAAGAGGGGGAGAAAGAGATGTGAATAATATAACATCTAAGTCTCCATATTTAAATATAATTAATCATTCTAGTATTAGGCCCCTAGTAACGAAAAAAGGTACATATTTAATGTCCCATAGTATCTCAATCTAAATAAGATGTTGTAAATAAATTTTCTTGTAATTCATTATGTAGATACTAATTAAATATAAAATTAAAAATAGGAATACTACTGAAAAAATGGGGAGGGAAGAGGAAGAATAACAGTGACTAAATATGCAAACAGTATCTAGGTATTGTGAAGATGGTACATGATCGAAACCAGTAGTGAATAAATTTATTATGAGACAATACTGTGTACACCACGAATACCTCCAAGTACTTTCTGTCGACGCCAACGGCGTTTCTATGATTCTGAAGGCACTTCACATTTAGATCCCTAAGGTCAATGGCATGTAGGGGACGTTATCAGCAGAGAGGGAGTGACCACAGCAGACACTCCTCCAGCAAGCTTTGAACATTAGGATATGCGTCAGACGCAACAATTCTGGAAAGTCTCTAATTCGCACACACACTTTACAGGTAGAACATTAAATGTGGACTTAGTGATGTCTAGTCATTAGACGAAAAAGGTTGTGTGGAAAAAGTGCAATAGAAGCTACTGTTTAATTACAACAAAATAATGTAAATTATCTGTAGTCCATTACTTGTTATTTACGAGGGACATTCAGAAAGTAAGGAACGATCGGTCATGAAATAGAAACCACATCGAAAATCAAAACTTTTATTTGCAGCAGTTAGCTGCATCTGCCACCTACATCTTTACATAGTCGCAGATCCGACTTAGACCTCTATCGTAGCGTCGTACGAGCTTTCGAGTACCGTCTTTATAGATGGCAGCCTCCTGTTCTTTCCGAACATTTTCTACGCTGACTGCAGCTCGTTGTCTATGCCAAACTGTTGGTTTCATAGCCAGCAGATCATTTGAGCAGAGGAGAAAATCAGAGGGAGATAAGTCTAGGCTGCATGGTGGATGATCAAACACTTACCACTGCAGGAACGTCCTCATTACCCCTGCAGTGTGTAATCGAGAACTGTCATGGGGACTTAAATGCAAGACAGTTACGTTATGTGGGGTTGTATGAAATCAGGCGAAATCTCACGGCAGGCATCCATACTTGGCGACAGAGACAATTTTCTAGGAGTCTTCACGCGCTCACTGTGCGCTCAGAACTGAGAAGAGTGACATAACGCTATTTACGGGCATACTAGAGACTGCCCAGTAGATCTATGCAAAGTTCCAATTCTTTTTCTCTGTGGTTTCCATTTCGCCTCGATCAATCCTTACTTTCCAAATAGCCCTCCTGCTTCTATGTTCACTGTGTACAAGAGGATGGCGTCATATGCCCAGGCCAGGTTCAATTCCAAGATAACCACGTCTCTGTGTCAAGGTACCGAAAACGCTTTTTTAAACTGTATTAAAGTTTTGTTGAAATATTAGGGCAATGCTTAAGAGACAGTAGAATTGTCTCCTTTCGAGTATTTCTCTAATATTCAGCAGAGCGTCGTTGTCCTGAAAGCGCGATATTTCGACAGGACGACTTCTTGCCATCTTCATGGGGGGAAAATGACAGATTGTCTTTCGGTAGGTGCCCCCACGCCTGCCGTCTCCTAGCTGGCCGTCTCCGAGGGCGGACTAGGCGCAGTGGTGGGGGAAACGCATCACTGGGTGACGATTCGGCGACTTCAATCTCGCTGTCGCCATGCTGGATGCGAGTCTCTTTCTTTGAAGATATGTGTTAGTTTAGTGTACACAAAAAACTCGTTTTCTTCACAGTGTCCAGACTCTGCTGGTCTCCCCTACTAGGTCTGGCCTGAGACCTTCCACATACTCGTCCAGTGCGTTGAGCTAACACTGTCTAACTTTGTTTCATTTGGTTAATTATTGTGATGGATAAAAGACTGTTTAAAAGATCTATAAAAGCGTATAATGGAGAATAATGGCCACTTACACTGGTCCAAAGTAGTTTTTTTTTTTTTTTACAGAAACCAGCCGGCCGGGGCGGTCGAGCGGTTCTAGGCGCTACAGTCTGGAACCGCGCGACCGCTACGGTCGCAGGGTCGAATCCTGCCTCGGGCATGGATGCGTGTGATGTCCTTAGGTTAGTTAGGTTTAAGTAGTCCTACGTTCCAGGGAACTGATGACCTCAGATGTTAAGTCCCATAGTGCTCAGAGCCATTTGAACCATTTTTTACAGAAACCAAAGTAGACAGTCTTCACGGATTTCGATGCGCTGAACACGAATACCACGATTAAAATTGTCTTCCAGCTCAGGGTTGAAGTTAGTTGGAACTTTATGTTCCTCGTATATTGCTGCCTTACTCAATGGGATATGTACATTAATTGAACTTACCTAGTTTATTCGGGCCTTTCCGCTCCTTCCTCTCATGGGTGGTATCTGGAGCATATCTCTGTAGCATACAACAGATATCAGCTAACACAGCAGTAGTCCACAGTCCTGTGTACCGCGGTTCCCTGCTGGAGTAGCTGGCAGTGCTCGCAGTTCTCTAGAAACACATCGAAGTGGCAGTAAAGGAATTGCATATTCAGACTATGACCTCGTAAACACAATCAGCTCGTCCACAAGATGCCTTTAATTTTCGGCTCTCCCAGGGAACAATTTAGCCACGTTAAAAAACGATGCCACGCACGCAGCTGATCAGGGCCTAGTGTGCCCCCCTCAAGAGCTGCCGTATCAGTGAACCAATGAATAACGCCTTCGTTATCTCCTGTGTGGTAAGTAGACGAAACTACTGCATAGATACTGAAATGTTGCTTCATTCCATTGTACTGCCTTAGCAAACACTGTCGTGAGTTATGACTTAATCAGCAGTTGTAGGATAACAATTTTGTACCGATTCAGAAGAGGTACATCTCCAATGTTTTTTGACTCTGACACGAGCAGTTCTTGGAGGCAATGTCATTTGTGTATAGTGGTTTCCTCTTCCACGATTGCCCAACTCGCACAGGTAGCAGCAATATTTTGTGTAACAACCTTGGAAACCCAACAGCATCACAATGAGTTTGAAATCTTCACATACCAGCCATTCATGATTATTATAATTAACATAGTTTCAAAAATGGTTCAAATGGCTCTGAGCACTATTGGACTTAACATCTGAGGTCATCAGTCTCCTGGAACTTAGAGCTACTTAAACCTAACTAACCTAAGGACATCACACACACCCATGCCCGAGGCAGCATTCGAACCTGCGACCGTAGCGGTTGCGCGGTTCTAGACTGAAGCGCCCAGAACCGCTCGGCCACTGCGACCGGCTCAACATAGTTTACAATGGTTTCCGACATAGTATAATTTTCTTTAGCTAGGGCAGCACATGCGCCAGTGACTGTTGGCATTTTTTTACTATTGTGTTGTGATACAGCCTTCAGGCTTGTTTCTGAAGCCATCGATAAAGTGTCTCCACTCGTCTGGTTTGTATGTAATGTTCAGGTCTGCCATAAAACCTTCAATGTCATGTCGAACGTATTGTCGCCTTCAGTACTGAAATGACACTCTAGGTTTTTCTGACGCCCTCGAAACCTAACTGTGTCTGTGAGGAGGTTCCACCGCTACAGTTGTGAGACCAAGAGATCGGCTTAACGCCTTTGAACGTCTAAATCCCTAACCAGATCACTGTGTTCACACTGTGTGACTTTCTGTGGTTATCCAAATAACGGTGTTGATTTAAATGCAGCGTCAGTGTCAATGGCTTATGACTGTACATTTTAGCTGCATGTGCCGGTTCAGCGTCATCGTTATCTCTGCTCGATGGTGGTAAAGGTGACAAATTGTACGCCAAGCGTGCAACTCTCTCACCTACGACAGAGGAACCCATGTTACAATGACATTGTATGTAGCTCTTATTATGCCTTATAACTGTGACTCGGAAACGTAAACACCTTATGTGGTTGTAACCCTTAGCTAGGAGACAGCTTTAACCTTGCTATTCGTGTACAGTGCATGTAGATCTATAAAGCGCAAACAGAGGGGAAGTTTGTCGATCATTATTAATTAACGCACATGTAAAATTGCAGTTATATCAGAAAATGTAAAACACAAACACGGCACATGTAGTGCTACTAGACGAGTATTTTGAATATACGGAGGGAAGATGAAAGGAGTTCTGTACAATGAGTATTTAGGTCTAACATCCGTAATTCGTCACTCGTTTAAGAACATGATTACTTCATCCACGAAAAATTTCGTTTGCACCATTTACGCGTCTTCGGGACTGTCACAGTGCCTCCATCGCAGCTTGCGTAATTTCAGGTGAGTACGAGAGCTACGGGTTTCATTGAAATTTATCAGGGCACTCTTACGGCTCATCGAGAAGACAATTCCGGCGTCATCAATGGCCCATTGTTCCGTAACGAAACCTGAGAGAACAATGGCGCTTCTCCGCCAATAAAGTGAAAGCGTAACAAAGACCACCCGGCGTGGCCTTCCACAGTCGTACTTTTCGCCCTATACAGATCTTCCGCACCTTCCGGGTACTCACGTAACTTCTTGTAGCTATTTTTCTGCAGCTGCTAACGTATACATTTATAATATCAAAATAAAGGCTTCGGTAACGTGTACTGTTAAATAATACGTTTTAGCGCGATATCATTCCTATTCTGAGTACTGTAAGACAGAAGGAAATGTGGAATGGTTCGTACTAGTTGAGAAACTGATCTTAAACAGTAAATCTTCAGTTCTCCTTAGAGAGAGAGAGAGAGGGGGGGGGGGCACAAATATTATATCCGAAAACTGATTGTTGTATCATCTTTTAATAGTTTTCTCTCCATATATTGTGTTTATCGTGTGCCTGCCAATTACCATTTTGCAGTATTTATATACCGCCTCACACAAAAAGTGAATTATTCACAAGGGGAAGAGGAAACTAAATGAAACGTCACGGGATGAGACAGTAAGTGATTAATGTTGTTTCGGTGATTACAAAGTCCAGTCAAATTTAGAAAGAACTTAGCAATATGAGCCTGCTTATCATTATAACGTTGCACTGCTTTTGGCCGAGATGCATCCACTGATTCTTTTGGGAATACAGCTGTGTAGCCTATCCTAAGGCAACCTGATCCACAAGTGTTACAACTCGTTGTTGACATCCTGGATATTAATACTGTCCTGGAGTTGACTTTTGAGCTGGTCCCACACATGTGCTATCGATTACTGATCTGGGGATCCCGCTGACCACGAGGGTAACTGAAGATCACGCATAAAGTTCACAGAGACACGTTCCATGTGACTGCGAGCATTGTCCTGTTGGAAAATACCATCATGATACCGTCGCATGAGAAGTAACTCATGAGGACGCAGGATATCCGTGGCGTATGCTTGTGCCGTCAAAGTTCCCTCACTCACCACCAGCCACGGCCAGAGGTCATACCGATGGCTCCATACACCATGGCATCAGGAGTTACATCATTATGCCTCTCCAAAACGTTGCAATCCTGGGATCTGTTCCCAAGTGATTGTCAGGCTTGCCGACGATTGATATCCGCAGAAGTGAAATCCTCGATCGATCGCTGAACACAGTGCAACGGCGTTCATCAACAGCCTATGCTTCCCAGTCAGGGCACCATTCGAAAGCAACCGTTTGTGTTGATGCCTCAACGGCAGCCGACAGATGGTACGATGATTCCCTAGTCCGTGTGCTACTAATCTCCAATGCACAAAGTGTTTGCAGTGAGTCCATTACTAGTTCTCGGGTGGTACGCGCAGATGTGTAGGATTTAGGTGTGCTTGGTGGACAATACAGCGATTGTCCGTTGAGGTGATCAGTCGTGGTCGACTGGAACCTTGATGACGAGTATGCCTGCCTTAACATTTCCATTAAGTCCAACATCGGCCCACTGTCAAACCTAAATGCCTCATAAATCTCGGCATTGCACGATTCGACCAGCTGTCCTAATAAAGTCCCACAATGAGGCCAATTTCAAACTTCGTCAGGTGCTAATAATGCTGTCTAACACGAATACGTGACCCTCCTTCTCCTTCACTGTAATCACTCAACGTCTGAAGCACTTCACCCCAGTTGTATACCCTGCTAGGCCTGGTAATGGCACTAAACTCGAACTGCACTGATGCATACTGGTCGCCGTTCCACCCGTTACAGTGAATTGTTACTCTAATCAATTACATGTCCTTTGATGTTGTGTACGAAGTTACTTTAACATTTAACCATGTTTTCTGCGTGCTTCACTTTGCATGCCAGGCAGCCTATGACAAGCTTCGTCATTCTAATGATCCTGTGGCTTTTACAACATTTGTTCACACGTAGCGTGAAACACATGTCTGCAATTTGTTAATTATATTTTCCTTATATGCAACCCATGTCTCTCACTTCCTACAAGTTCACTTAGAAAATTCGAGTTATAGGTAATAGACGTTATACCCATTGCTTCGATTACTACATTAGGGTTCTGAATTACTCTGATAGAAATCCTTGAAGGGAAGAAGATGTCCATTTCGCAAAACGCTGTTCATGATGTTTAGAGAACCAGCAATTGCGACAGCCTGGAAATGATTGGACTGTCTCCAGCTTTCGTCTCGCGTAAAGATCGTTGGAAGAAAATAAATACAATTAGGGCTCGCTGTATTTGGCAGTAGAACGGGGCAGGGAATGAATAGCAATAGTAGAAACATCCTCCGCCATGCACCATAGAGTGATTTCGGAATAATTATGTAAATGTGGGTATCTATAAGTTAAATAGTAAGTTGGTAAGTTGTGACTTCCTATGTTGTACGAATGTCTTAATTAAATCCCCAGGTTGTCCTCCACGTGCAGATGCTAAAACTGGAGGTGATATGTGAACTGTATTTGCGACCATGACCACCGAGAGATACGGCTTCAGCGTAGTAAAGGGGTAATTCGATGGATGTGCTTGATTTCCTCGCCAATCGCGAGTATCTTACAAGGGAAGCTCCCCATCGTACCCCCCTCAGATTTAGTTATAAGTTGGCACAGTAGATAGGCCTTGAAAAATTGAACATAGATCAATCGAATAAACAGGAAGAAGTTGTATGGAACTATGAAAAAAATTAGCAAAACATACAAACTTAGTAGTCCATGTGAAAGATAGGCAACATTAAGGAGAGTGTGAGCTCTGTAGCGCCGTGGTCCCGTGGTTAGCGTGAGCAGCTGCAACAAATGAATGCAAAAGTTTCACAGTCGCACAGTTTTCCCTGTGCTCTGTCAAAACATATGTTTTTAACGTTTTCAAATTTTTCCGAGTGTAGACCGTCAAATCCATCGGACGGACGGACGGACGGACAGATAATTATTGTCTGAAAATAAAAAATTAAACTTTTCACCCGATGGAAGCCTTGAATTAAGGACCTCCCACCCCGTAGCTGCTCACGCTAAAACACTGCGCTCCTGAGCTCAGGCTCTCCTTGATGTTGCTCATCTTGCGCATGGACTACTCATTTCGTATATTTTGCTTATTTTTTGATAGTTCCACACAACTTCTTCCTGTTTTCTCGATTGATCTGAGTTCAGTTTTTCAAGGCCTATCCACTGTGCCAACTTATAACTAAATCTGAGGGGGGTGAGATGGGGATGTTCCCTTGTTAGATGGTAGTCATTGTGTCTTCGTCTCTCTGCTACTTCCCTTACGTTTCGGTTTCATTCTTCTTACTGCCATAGATATGCATAGCATGTTAAAAACGTTTTGCAGGTGAGTTTGAATACAGTATTGAAATTCTGGAGAGTCGTGGGATAACCAACCCTCCAGTGCTCTGCTAAGTAACAGGGCTGAAGACTGCGTTCTCAAGCACAGGTACAACTTGTTGGATACATCGGTGGGACTTATGCAGGCCTTTCTTTCTTTTGAAGTGCACCATTCTCCAACAGGCGTTCAAGAAGTAATGCAACACATTAACACATTTTTTTCTCGCTCGCTCTTGGATGAATAAAATGTGGAATTCGTTGTGGGACATAGTGGAATATTCCCCCTGCAGCCCCTGTAGTTTCAAGAAGTTGCGATAGGTACCGGAGTTATACGTAGCCTTCAAAATGGCTTCTGTAATGGATATGCCTTCCAAGCAGACAGCTCTACTGACTATCTCCTTGCGGAGAACAGGAACATAGCAGATATTAATAAGCGCTTGCGGAGACCTGGCAGTGAGCAAAAGCACGATGAGTCGTTGGGCGAAGTGTCTTTCATCACCGCAGTAAGGTCTTGCAGACCTGTATGATCTCCCGCTTGTCGGCCGGCGGCACACAGCTGCGATTCTTGCAATGTTGGAACGTGCGGACACTCTCATTCGAGATGATCGACGGATCACAAACAAACACTTCGCAGTTCAGCTGGACTTTTCTGTTAGTGGTGCTGACACATTCGTCCACCAGTTGGTGTTCTCAAAGGCGTGTGTTAGCTGGGTTCCTTGGTTCGTCACATCTAATCGGAAACAAAACATTAATCCATGGATTGGCTCCACACCACCCCTCTTCCGAAGGGAAAATCCAAAGTTGCAGCCTCAGGAGGTTAAGTCATGGCGACGATCTTCTGGCACTCTCGGGGATTTATTCTGTTTGATGTCCTCCCTCATGGTGCAACAACAACTCAAAAGTGTATTGCGCTGCCCTTAGGAAACTGAACAAACGACTTCCGCGTGCTCGACGCCACGAAAATGGATACGAACTTCTCCGGCCTCATACATGTCTGCGCACCCGAGATGAACTCACAAAACGTCATTGGAATCTACTTCTTCATTCACCCTGCAGCCCTGATCTCACACCTTCCGAATTGCATCTGTTTGGTCCAATGAAGCACACGTAACTGTAAATAGTACGTGCATTATGGCACGTTACTGATGCAGCGAGACGATGAGTCCGGTGTCGACGTCGAATAAAACCAACCTGCGCTCAGAAAAAAAAAAATGTGCTGCGTTGCGTATTGATCGCCCTTCTTATTACCGTGCCACAATTACAGATTGTTTATAAATGAATATCTGGTTTTTAGCGCTTTATAATATTTATTACATTAAACTTATAACTGATATGTCAAATGAAAGAGCAACTCGAACAGTCTTACCAAGAACCTTATAAATGTTCAGTGTGAGCACCATTAGTCACACGGCACACATCAAGTCTCTACCCGAGTTCTTCCTAAGCGTTGATAAGAGTGTCTTCAGTGATTGTAGCAACAGTTGCTTCCAACCCGTTCCTTAATTCATGTAGCTCTGCTGGTAGTGGAGACACTTACACACGATCCTTGTTGAAGCGCAAAGGAAAAAGTTGCATGTCGTTAGTTTGGGTGAACGTGGAGGCCATGCATAAGTAAGCCCTGTCACTGGGCCCCTTGCGGCCTATCTAGCGCTTGGGCTATAGACTTGATGTATGCTGTGTGACAAATGGTGCTCACATTGAAAATTTATAAGGTTCTTGGTAAAACTATTTGAGTTGCTCTTTCATTTGACATATCATTTATAACTGTAAATTTAACGTAATAAATATTATAAAGCGTTACTACCCCGATATTCATTTATAAACACCCCGTACCTCTGCACTATTACAAATGAGCGCTTGAGATAAAAATATCATGAAATGGTGGCTAAGGAATTGCTGCAGGCTGGATTGATAAGCGTTATCCTGTAGAACTTCCAGTGAGTTTCACTTTTGTGGTAGGGAGCTAACGACATCCATCGCGTTCCATACCATTACTCCTTCTACTGCCCCACGTCGGATCCGTGACTGTTCCAAAGCGACTGGGTCTGTGAAAACTCCAATGTAACAATATTAGTGTCACGAACGTTATGTTATTGACTCTCTTGCCTACTAGAACCCCACATTGATTCACCATAGTCCGTGTGCAACAAGCTAACACTTAAACTAGTGACGTTGGAATGCAAGGCTTCATGTCTGTTCCTTAACAGATTCGCGGTTTTGTTTTGCAATCCAGAAGTTTATCTTTCATATTCTATTCGAAGATAGATTCTTTATCATATCTGGATGGTAGTGTAACTCAGCACGTTTCGCAGCATATGACTACTCCACACGAGTATTTTTATTCGTTCTAAATACCACATAAGACGAGCACATTTCCAGAACGAATCTGTGTTTGAGAGGATCTGAGAACTAACGGAAGTATGATTTTATGTGTATAAACTGAAGTGGCGACTGAAAGTTTGTACCAAGGCCTGGAATTGAACCCAGGTCTCCTGCTTGCTAATCTAGCCACTATGCCACCTTGGCACGGATTACCTTGACACGCCTCCCACCTCGATCAAAATTCTCACTCGGTGCTTCAGTCTGTATACATGAAATCATATCTGTATGAGACCAGTAAAGTCTCTGAAATTGTGTCATTTCATTTCTATATTATCGGCACCTCGATTTTAAGCTGGATCCCCCCTTTACTTCCGATGCTGAGGTACTATTCCAGAACGTGAAGGCCCTCGGCAGTTCTGCTGGTGTGTAAGCGGGAATTTAGAAGTAGACTGGGGTGGCAGTGAGCGCCTGTTAGTCACATTGGTTTGGCCAGACCAGCGAACGGGTGCACCTCATACTCAAATATGCCCGGATTTCAGAGATCTGATACGGGCGTTTCCCGCGTTCTGATAATCAGAACGCCAGACCGCGTAGTTTACAGACTTTAGTGGACGCGTCAGAACATTGCAGCTGCCGCAGCGCACCGCTGTGCGCCCATAGCACTCCGTTTTCTGCTCCCGCCTGAATCAGGGTGAAAGGGTAAGGTACTGCTGCACTAGCGTAGGGTTGTTAAATGATGTTCACAGCCAAGTGTTCTCAGATGAACCATAGTTTGTGATATACTTGGTCGTAGTTGATTCCGTTTGAATAGAGCTGGGCCTCACCGTGGATTGCGTTGTAAAAGGGATTAATTCAGAGGAGGATTTGTGTAGCTCCCTCCCCAAAGTATGATTTGCCGGTGAACCTCTGTTACTTTTCTCACCCCAAGATAGTGTTGTAGGCCCTTTGCTGTTCCTTATCTGTATAAATGATTAGGGAGACTATCTGAGTAGCCGTCTTAGGTTGTTTGAAATGAAGCTGACGTTTATCGGCTAGTAAAGTCATCAGAAGATCAAAACAAATAGGAAAAGTGTTTAGAAAAGATATGTGTATGGTGTGAAAATTCGAAATTGACCCAAAATAACGAAAAGTGTGAGGTCATCCACTTGAGTGCTAAAAGGAGTCCATTAAACTTGGAACACACGATGAATCAGTCAAATCTAAAGGCCGTAAATTGAACTAAATACTTAGGAATTACAATTACGAACAACTTAAATGGGAAGGAACATATTAAAAATGTTGTGGGGTAGGCTAACCAGAGACTGTGTTTTATTGGCAGGACACTTAGGAAATGTAACAGATCTACTAAGGAGAGCGCCTACATTGCGTTTGTCCGTCCTCTTTTAGAATACTGTTGCGCGGTGTGGGATCCTTACCAGATGGGATTGATGGAGTACATCGAAAAAGATCAAAGAAGGGTAGCACGTTTTGTTTTATCGCGAAATACGGGAGAGAATGTCAGTCAAATGATACAGGATTTAGGGTGGACATAATTAAAACAAAGATGTTTTTCGTTGGGGAGGAACCTTCTCACGAAATTCCAATCACCAACTTTCTCTTCCGAACGCAAAAATATTTTGTTGACGCCGACCTACACAGGAAGTAACGATCACCATAATAAAATAAGGGAAATTAGAGCTCGTACGGAAAGATATAGGTGTTCGTTCTTTCCGCACGGTAAACGAGATTGGAACAATAGTGAATTGTCGAGGTGGTTCGATTAACCCCCCTGCCACCAGGCACTTAAATGTGATTTACAGAGTATCTGTGTAGATGTATATTTATGTTTGTCATTTTTATAGAATTTTTTTAGCTAGTTGAAGTAACAAAATGATTAATAAAACTTATCATTATTTTGTAAACTTAAATAAGCCAATGTTCTCATTCATACTCACTTCACCATTCACTGTTTTTATTGTAGTGGTACATGGGTACGCCAGCACTTTAAAGTTCAATATTATTAAATTAATTAATATGATTATTTATTTAAGTTCTGATCACAGACATACTCAACAAATGTGCCATGAGTAAATTCTCTAATTTATGTATAAATCTTAAGGGTGTAGCTCACGTTTTGATGGTTACTGAGAGGATAATACTTTTCTTTATGTAAATAGGTACAAGGAAGGTATACCATGGGTAACAGAAGACGTACTTCAGTTGACCGACAAAAGAAGGAAGAAGAAAAATATTCACGAAAATTCAGGAATGTAGAAATACAAGTCACTTAAGAATGAAATATATATGAAGTGCGAAAATGTTAAGGCGAAATTGTTACATGAAGAATGTGAAGAAATCGGAAAAGAAATGATTGTCGAAAGGACTGGTCAGCTTAGGGAAAAGTCGAAGAAATCTTTGGTGAAATTAGAAGCAAATGTGGTAACAGTCTGAATGCAAAGATAATTCCACTGTCAAATGCAGAGCAGGTAGCAGATAGGTAGAAAGAGTGCACTGAGGTTCTGTGTGAGGGTCATGACTAATACGATGAGGTGATATAAGAAGAAACAGAAGGATAGGAAGACATGGTGGACTCAGTATTAGAATCAGAATTTAGAAGAGCTCTGGAAGAGCTCTTTTGCGTCACATCCAGTAGCTTACATTAGCGAGGACGCATTGCTTTAGAAAATGGATGTCAAATTAAACATCTTTCAGCAGTCTAGTTGCCAACATTATTTTATTTCGAAACCGGTTTCAGCGTTTTACTATGCCATCTTCAGGCCCCTGACCGACGTGTAGGAGGATACTACCTCGGTTGTGATCAAAACATGGGCCAGAAATACTGATATTAGTAGGATTTTGCTATAGCGATCACCTCCACCAAAGTAGAATCTTCCTACACGTCAATTAAGGAACTGGAGATAAATTAGTAAAACGCTAAAACTGTTTGCAAATAAAATAAGGTTGGAAACTAGACTATTGAAAGGTGTTTAATTTCAGATCCTATTTCGAACAGCCGAGTCCCGCAACCATGCCTAAAAAGATGGACATACAGAGACGTTTTAGAAAATGGTTCGTCCTCTTCCACTCAGTTGATAGATTTTAATGAAAACATCATAGGGATAAACGCACACAAGCACGCCATCATGCGTAATTTCACATTAAGGCATGCACATTTTTTTCATTTCTATTTTTACTAGCAACCTGCCGAAATTCTCTGTCAAGTATCTAGTACCGAGTTGCTTAGAGCTAATGACACCATACCTTCCGTTTTTGGTGTTCTGCGCTCCTTCTTGGCATCTCGGAATAATGCATTAATTTCCGCAGTTCTTCAGCGAAGTAATGCTTGGTGACGTATAACAAATAACATACAACGCAATCGATAAGATTAAGAAGGGAAAGTTATCACTATTTGATCAAAATAAATTGAGTTATCCATTTAAGTAACGAAGGGAAAATAGCACTAGTGAGTCACTAGAATAACGCTTTCTATCTGCAACTGCATTTTGCAGCTTTGATCTCGAAGTGTGAAGAGAAAGAAAAAAACGTTTTTACAATATTTTCTTTCCAGCAGTCTCCACGTCGTTGCATACTTTTACTGGAAATTTTCTGTCTATTAAAGTTGTGACGCATTGTTTTTATGTACAGGTGACCAGAAAGCAAACTTTAGTACATAGTGCGAAGGCAGATGATATGTGAACCCTGCTACTGGACTCAAAGGGCAACTTTTTTTTTAGTGACAGCTTTCCTGGACAAAACCGGAATCACCCACTGTAGTGAGGCTTTGATTGTCACTGGGTAAGACTGGACAGTTGCAAAGGAAGCATGTTTATTTTAAGATGCAGTGGCACAGTTTCCTCCAATGGTTTCCTGCAGTGCGACCGACATTTTGCCTTATTAAAGGAGGTTTTACGCTGTCTTGACCGAATATATCCACCACGTTAACATATTGAACTGGTACGTAGAACACTGGCATTTGAAGAAAGTCTTACTTACTCAAGATATGTAACCTCAAATCATAGCGGCAAGGTTTTTTACGGAAAACCCCGAAAGTCCGTCTAAGCGAACAAACTTCGCAGATAAGCAAAAATATACAGCTTATTTCTAGCGAAGAATGGAAGGGTAAGTCACTTACTCTGCTTTGACTAATAGTTTTTTTCCTCGGAGTCATCTTAAACTTTATGAAGATGGTGAGTTTGTACTCTCCTCAATAACAATGTGTATAGCGAGAAGGTGCCTATACACAAGAATAAGCTCGGAGATCTTGCAGAAATCATCTATTACATGCATGATGACTGCAAAAGACTTCTATCAACAGGCGTTTTTGTGGTCTACTTCCAATGTAGAAAGAGAAAGTGACATATGTGTCTCCACTTTTATGACTTGGTGTTATCTGAACAACAGTTTTAATAATGTTTATCTGACTGAAGTAGATGTAAAATAATAGTTATGTTAACTGTAGACCTGTTAAAAGTGACTACCATGATTTGTTTGCTCACTAAGTTCATTCAGCTGAGTTCAAGAGGAAAAAAGTCCCAACATCATTCCTTATGTTTTCTGCAAAAAATTTGTGCAGTATTTAATTAGCAGTATGTTCTCAGTGTTTCTTTGGTTATTTGAATTAACTTTGTAAATATGCATTTTGTTTTAGACTATTAGCTTAAAAGAGACAGAGTTTAGAATGCATGCACTATTTCAGATTTTATTCTCAACGATTGAATTATAGTCGGCCTACCTTTTTCAGAAATCAAAGTTTCTAATAATAGGTCATGTTACGAAGTTGTTTCTGTCACGTAATCCACAACGTATCCTGTGCGAACCCATTAAATTTATTACTTTTTCATTTTGTTCTTGCATCAGTGGGGCTTACAAAGTTCTTACTGAAACAGAGTAGTAGCATTTTCCCACAGGTTGAGCTTTTTTCCATTCCCAAATAATTTCTATGAACCAAGGAAATAACGGTAGAGATGAGTCGATATACGTCAACTAGTTTTTAATAGCTGTTGCGTTTTATATACTGAGACTCGAAGTTCGCTTAGTTAATTGACCTGAGTAGATTTGCTGCATTTATTTACAGATGATCTGTAACATCAGTTACAAGAGCTTATCGGTGATTGCATTGTGGCGTATATTTTCACATTACCTTTACCGACGTCTTTCAGCGTAGTAGTTAGAACAAATATAATGAAGAATCTCTATCTCAAAAGCAAATACACATTTCTTGAAATTCACTAGATAAATAATCAGTTTTATTGTGAAGGTAAAACAGCTGAACATTTTCCCGTTACAACAGTAACCCAGAAGCAACTGAACATGAATGTAAACTACTGTCTGGAAAAAATGAGACACCAAGACCGAAAGATGTGATAACAGTGAAATTTATTTCGGTGCTTTAGGAACATGACACTACACAAATGTTTAGCATTACAGATCTGTACATGCAATGTGACTCTAGAAATTTAGTACGGAGTATCACCATCACGTGTTGCAATCAGAGCCGCTACACGTCACGGCATGGAATCAAAGAGCGCCTGAATACGCTACGGGGGAAATACTCTGCCACGTGGTTTGTATGCGCGTTCACAAAACAGGAAGTGTGGCTGCAGGAGGATTTGAACAAACGAGTTGCCGACCGTGCATATCCCAGCATGTTCGATGGACCACATGTCAGACGAAGCGGCGGGCCGTGAAATCGACGGGGTGGTACCAGTCGTTTTGGAAGAATACTTTCTTATTCCTCGCCACTCGCGGCCAGCCGTTGTCCTGCTGAAATATGGCATGTTGAACAGCCTGCAGGAGGGCAGTAACTCGGGCTGTAAAACCTCCATGATACACCGGTAGATGTTCAAATTGCCCTCAAGACGAAGAAGGCGAGCTCGCGTATTACAGACAATGGCGCACCAAACCATCACACCTGGCGTTTGTCCGCTACGCTGCTCAACAATACTGTCAGGTCGATTGCGTTCACCTCGACGGCGCCGAATGCGTATGCGACCATCACTGTAGGACAGTTGAAGCGGGACTTGTCCTAAAACACTACATTTCACGACTCAGCACGTCAGTGCCGGCATTCAGTGTCCATTGTAGTCTACGGCTTTGGGCGGGGGGGGGGGGGGGGGTTGTGGTTCACGGAAGCCGACCCAACGCCATGTGTGCCACAAGCCCAGCCCACAGAAGACGACGCAGACATCTCCACACCCGTTGCAGTGTTCCAACGACCCGCCAACACTGTGGACGAAGCTGTTCCTTCCGTTTTGGCCAAGCAGACAAGATGACGGTCAACTCGGGCGGTTGTCGCATTATGTCATTCAGAACCCTCTCGGCATTACGTACGACCCTCGTCTCTCCGCTGGTTCCATATGCACGTCACTGTCGCAGCAGCGCGTCCTGTACGAGAAGCAGTGTCACGGAGCCAAAGACTCTCCTACCGCAGACCAATATTCTGCATCGTTCGAACGTACTCACATGCCGATATTTCACCCTGTGTTGTTGGCGAGGCATAGTGTCAGTTACACGTTCCCACATCGTATGACGGCTCAGCATTGAACGTTGTGTAACGGTGACCTGTTCGGTCACACAAATATCCCGCTGTTGGGCCATCGTGGAAGCCAACCCTTTGCGTTATAAATTAGTTATTATTGTTCCGCTGTTGTACACGTCCTCTTATCACAGCATGTCGCAGACCATTGCTTCCGAGTGTTTCACTTTTTACAAACAGTAGTGCAAATCATGAATGAGATTTTTCGCTCTGCACCTGAGTGTGCGCTGATATGAAACTTCCTGACAAATTAAAACTGTGCGCCGGACCGAGACTCAAACTCGGGAACTTTGCCTTTCCGGCCAAGTGCTCTACATTCTGAGCTACTCAAGCACGACTCACGCGGCGTCCTCACAGCTTTACCTCCGCCAGTACCTCGTCTCCTGCATTCCAAACTTCACAGAAGCTCTCCCGCGAACCTTGCAAAACTAGCACTCCTGGAAGAATGGATGTTGCGGAGGCATGGCTTAGCCACAGCTTGGGGGTTTGTTTCCAGAATGAGATTTTCACTCTGCAGCGGAGTGTGCGCTGTTATGAAACTTAATGGCAGATTAAAACTGTGTGCTGGACCGAGACTCGAACTCGGAACCTTTTCCTTTCCGGCCAAGTGCTCTACCATCCGTAAATCAATTCTTTCACTGTCATAACATTGAAACAATAGTGTTCACTAGTAAAGTGGTCTGCAGTCGATACTCGTGTGGTTAAACACACGCATCGTACGTTCATGTACTGACAAGCTCCGTTGACGGTCTTCTATTCACTCATGATGGACGTCGCTCGGCCACATTCTTCTTGAATAAGAAAACAAAGCGATAAATCAGTTGTTACGCTTTACAGAAGCATATTAAATATTTAAAATGTAAATTCTTTAGTCTCGTAACCGGATGTTGCCTCAAGTGCTAGAAGTCTGAGTGTCGTAGTCCACGTTTTGTGGCATTACAGCTGTGAAAATCCTTACCAGTAAAAACGACGTTTCTCATAGCCACCGTGCTCCCGAACAGCAGAGACAATTTTCTTAATTCCTGCGAAGTTTTTGGGTCCATCGACCCGGATGCGGCAAACTCATTTGGAACGATACGCAATCCCATCGCGTCGTCGTCGCAGGAAATTTCTGTTCGACGATGCGGCACTTGGCATCTGGAGGTTGGGAGACGGTGTGGGTGAGTGGGCGGGTAGTGGGTGGCGACGCAGCCCACGCAGCAAAGGGGATTACTGATGGACCGCGCGGCCCACGAAATACCTCCTCATCTTCGTCGCCATTCGATGCGGCGTAAATCCGATTCCACGAGATGGCCGTCTCTCATCTTCGACAGCCAGCGCAATGTCTCGAATAAGGCCGCAGTGCTACACACCACTGAAAACGCTGATGTTATCCTCAGGGGGCTCATTTCTCAGCGGCTGGAAGAATAGTCGGTTTTTTCATGGTAGCACACAGAACTTTTTCGTAACGATGCAAATACGAAAAATTGTTTTGAATCTCATATTTACGCAAGTAAGTGAGGTTTGTTGGCTCAGTGATGAAGTGCAAGACTATGGATATGACGGTGTAGGTTCTATAACTGGTAAGTCTTCTCTCCTTCTTCTTCATCGTATTCAGAAAAAAATGTTCAAATGTGTGTGAAATCTTATGGGACATCACTGCTAAGGCCATCAGTCACTAAGCTTACACACTACTTAACCTCAGTTATCGTAAGAACAAACACACCCACACACACACACACACACACACACACACACACACAGACACACACACACACACTCACACACACACATACCTATGGCCGAGGGAGAACTCGAACCTCCGCCGGAATCAGCCGCACAGTCCATGACTGCAGCGCCCCAGACCTCTCGGCTAAGCCGACGCAGGTCATCGTATTCACTTGATCATCCTGCACCTCTCTTTCCTATTGACAGGCATCAGTCCCAGACGACAATACCCACCTAGGTGGGCAAAGAAATGTGTCTCCCGACGATGAACTTCCCATCGCAGTTGGGGCCTAAATCTCACATATTTGTTCGGCAAACGTTTACAGATCTCCGGAAAGCTCAATATTTCAACAACCGACTGTTAGTATTATTGTCCGCGACTGTCCAGTTATGGACAATGGTGGCTCGAAACGTTATGAGCGCCTGCTTAACAGACTATTGGTCGATGTTTGGAACACAACACAGAAGCGGTTTTGCGTGGAATCAATTCAGCATGTCCACGGTAAGTATCAAAATCTACATCTACGTCTATATCTACATCGATGCTCTGCACATCACATTTAAGTGCGTGGGAGAGGATTTATCGAACAACCTTCACAATTCACTATGATTCAAATCTCGTATAGTGCGCGTAAAGAACGAACACATATATATATTTCCGTACGAGCTCTGATTTCCCTAATTTTTATCGTCGTGATCGTTTCTCCCTATGTGGGTCGGTGTCAACAAAATATTTTATCATTCGGAGGAGAAAATTTATGATCGGAATATCGTGAGAAGATTCCGTCGCAACAAAAATGCCTTCCTTTTAATGATGTCCAACCCAAATTCTGTACCATTTCTGTGACACTGTTCCCATATCTTGCGATAATGCAAAACGTGCTACCCTTCTTTGAACTTTATCGATGTAGTCCGTCAGTCCTATCTGGTAAGCATCCCACACCGCGCTGCAGTGTTCTAAAAGAGGACGACAAGCGTAGTGTACACAGTCTCGTTAGTAGATATGTTACATGTCCTATGTGTCCTGCCAATAAAACGCAGTCCTTTATTAGCCTCCCTGACAATATTTTATATGTGTTCCTTCCAATTCCAGTTGATCGTAATCGTAATTCGTAGGTATTTAGTTGACTTTGCAGCCTTCAGATTAGACTAATTTATCGTGTAACCGAAGTTTGAGGTCCTTTTAGCACGCATGTGGATGACTTCACACTCTTCGTTATTCAGTGTCAACTGCCAATTTTCGCACCATTCAGATATTTTTTTCTAAATCGTTTTGCAATTTGATTTGATCTTCTGATGACTTTATTAGTCGATAAACGAAAGTGTCATCTGCAAAAATCCGAAGACGGCTACTCAGTTTGTCTTCCAAATCCTTTACATAGATAAGGAACAGCAAAGGGCCTGTAACACTACCTTGGGGAACGCCATAAATCACTTGTGTTTTACTCATGTCTTCCCATCAGATACTACGAACTGTGACCTCTCTAACAGGAAATTACAAATCCAGTCACATAACTGAGACAATATTGTTTAAGCACGCAATTTCACTACAACCGCTTGTGTGGTGCAGTGTCAAAAGCCTTCCGGAAATGCAGAAATACGGAATAGATCTGAAATTCCTTATCAATAGCTCTCAACCCTTTATGTGAATAAAGACCTAGTTGTGTTTCACAACAGCGGTGTTTCCTAAACCCATTTTGACTGTGTGTCAATATACCGTTTCCATCAAGGTGTCTGGTTGTATGTTGCGCCACGTGTCTACGCAGAGGTGGCATAGAGCAGCAGATGTGCTCTACTGGGTTCACGTCGGACGAATTTGATGGGCAAGAGATCCGCTGCACCCACTGCAGTTTTAATCGATGATGTCGTTGAGTCTACATGGCATCACGTAGGGCTTGTCCTTTATTCAAATTAAGTTTGTTCAACGGTATGCTCCGGAAGACCTGTGCCTGCACCAGCATCTGTCGTCAGATCTGCCACAGATCGTTGTCCGTGCTGCTTTAGAGAGGCAAATTTCTGACCCGCACGTTGTGTGATGGGATGTCCACTTCCACCACTTTGTACTTGTGCTTTCACCGTTACTCTCATCCACTTTCCATAGATGCTAACAACAGTACAATGCCAGTAGCCGATCAGCTTCGCTGCTTCCTAGTTGATAGTCCCAGGCTCCGAGCCATAACAGTCCTCCACACAGTGACTGTACCTCAGCGTAACCCTCAGCAGCATGCTCCACCTGGGGTAGTCCGGGTGTAAGCAAGTAATGTTACTCGCTCAGCGGATGGCAATGGCTGTTATGGCTGTTAGGCTGACGTGAGATAGCTGCAGAGGACAGATGGCAATGCAGTCGCCTGTAGTCGGTGAGTTACGGACCACAGCGACAGACAAGCAATGCAGTCGGCATGCGTATTCAAATACAGAGATATGTGAACAGACAGAATGCCACGCTGCTGTCGGAAACGCCTGTATTTGACAACAAGTGTCTGGCGCAGTTGTTACATCGGTTACTGCTGCTACAATCGCAGGTTATCAAGATTTAAGTGAGTTCGAACGTGGTGCTATAATCGGCGCTCAAGCGATGGGACTGAACATCTCCGACGTAGCGATTAAGTGGGGATTTTCCAGTACGACTATTTCACGAGTGTACTGTGAAAATCAGGCATCCGATAAAATACCAAATCTCTGACACAGGTGCTGTCGGAAAGAGATGCTGCAAGAACCAGCACGAGTGTACTGTGAAAATCAGGCATCCGATAAAATACCAAATCTCTGACACAGGTGCTGTCGGAAAGAGATGCTGCAAGAACCAGACCAACGAAGAATAAAGAGAATCGTTCAACGTGACAGAAGTGAAACCCTTCCGCAAATTGCTACTGATTTCAATGCTGTGCCGTCAACAATTGTCAACATGCAAACAACGCAACGAAACATCATCGATATGGGCTTTCGGAGCCGAAGATCCACCCGTGTTCTCTTGATGACTGAACGACACAAAGCTTTACGACTCGCCAGGGCCCGTCAGCACCGACATTGGACTGTTGATGATTGGAAACACGTGGCCTGGTCAAATTCTGTAGAGCGGATGGATGTGTATAGGTACGGAGACAATCTCATGAATCCATGGAACCTGCAACTCAGCAGAGGACTGTTCAAGATTGTAGGGGGTCTGTAATGGTGTGGGGAGTGTGCAGTTGGAGTGATATGGGGCCCCTGACACGTCTATATGCGACTAGGACAGGTGAGTGACACTTTCGTAAGCATCCTGTCTGATCACCTGCATCCATTCATGTCCATTGTGCATTCCGACACACTTAGGGAATTCCAGCAGGACACTGCGACACCCCACACGTCCAGACTTGCTACAGAGTTTGGACACTTCCGCTGGATACCAGACTCGCCAGATATGAACATTATAGAGCATGTACGGAATGTCGTGCAATGCGCTGTTCAGAAGAGATCTCCATCCCTCGTGCTCTTATGGATTTATGTGAACAGCTCCAGCACCACTTCAGACATTAGTCGAGTCCTCGCCACGTCGTGTTGTGGCACTACTGCGTGCTCGCTGGGGCCCTACACGATATTAGGCAGGTGCACCAGTTTCTTTGTATCTTCGGTGTATAAACCGGTAGTGTCGCTGTACCCGGGCGACACTTGTCTCTGTCGCCTGTCGCTTCACTGCGTTTGGAATACTACCTTTAAAGTTTTCCAGGTGCTGTGTGGTTACATGAGCTTTACCTACAAGATGAGGCTTAGTAGTACCAAAGTGTTTAGAATTCAGAATAGTACAATGAAGTCGCAAAGTATTTCAGATGGAACTTCAGAAAGAAAGTTAGGCATGTTATAAAACGCAAACACCATTGCGCAGGAAGACTGTAGCTCTGTTAGAAGAGAGTATAAATTGTGGATGTCCTCCGGATACAGTTCTGCTGCATCACAGTGTGACAGTGAACTAGCCTGGACACTGCAAATGCACTCCAAAGCTGAAGTACACAGATCAGTACTATCCTTGTGGGAAAAACGCCTAAATTATATACAATTTCACGATGTAAAGCTGGCGGTACGTGCACCAAATGGAGTGTCGTGTCCAACCGTGGTGAAATGGTGTCAACAATTTGACCAAGGCTGCACAGACGTAGTGAGACGCCCTGCTTAAGTCCGCAGGACAGAACAGGTAGTTGGAATTGTGTAAAGGCGCCAAAAGGGGCTGTCAGTTACACTTTAGTTGTCCAAACAATACAGCAAAAATTTTTGAACTTAGTTATCGGCTGAACAGGCCACACTACCTTATGCCTTAAGGGCACAAGCGCTTAAATTTAAAAAAGGCTGAAAGCCATCAAATTTAAATCCAGACTCAAAACAATATTTAGAGTGTGGAAGGCCTCACGTAAGTAAATTCTATAACTTGGCTGAAGGCCCAACAAATCTAACACTTGAAAGGCAAGCAAGTTTAATTTAAAAGCGGCTGAAGGCCTAATATTTAAGACTTCAGGTAAAATTAATTTAAAAAGAACACAAGGCAGAAGGCCCCACACTCTGATGCTTGAAAGACAAGAACTTTAAAAACGGCTGAAAGCCGATTATTTAAAACAACTAAAATAATTCCTAGTAAGCAGAAATCCCGAAGCTTTATCTTTAAACAATATTTTACACAGGCTGAAGTCCCCAACAATCTAAGATTTAACAAGTAAGGAACTTTCAATTTTAAAGCAGCTGAAGGCCCATTATTTAAAACTCAACTAAAAGCATACAAATTCAATCCATCGGCTATAAGCCATTAAAATACACTATCAAACACCAATAAGAAAAGGCAGTATAGTCTGCGGCGCTCAGAAGTTTCCGGGGGTCGGTCTGCACTTGAAATATTATCGTTCGCTTAGGGGAGACAGGTAGTCGGCCCAACTATATCCGATCCACCGGCAACTCAACCAAGAGACAGTCAACGGGCCCGCCGACAAGACGACTTGCTTTCCACCCGACCAGTGCACAAGGAACTACAAAGGCAAAACGTAAAAGGCGTAGCCGCCCACAACCAAGTATGCATAAGCTGTCAAAACTATGCACACGTGTTTGGCAGCGACAAAACGGTGAGGAAAGGACACTGCCTGAATTTTACGTCAGCGGCCAGGGCAGGTAACCGGAACGCTAAAGGCAACAAGGCAGAAAATTTCGCTGGTGCACTTGGACTTCAAATAACCAAAATACAGTCAAACTCCACCGGATGGTGACCAAACTTTCGACAAGTCGAACACTCACTGTTGCTCACGGGAATACCCCCAACAGCGAACCATGAAAACCAATGGCACAATGTGAACAGTCTGGGTTCGGTAATTAAATCGCCACACAACTTTGATGTCCTGGGTCGGTGAGCCACGAACCCCATAGTAATAGGAACAGCTCCCACACACTCTGACACTGCGTACAGACCGCCAGCAGGCCTGGCCCACTGCACCGCTCGCAGATTTTCTGGCTGATCCACACCAACCGACCGACTCCTGAGAACCAGTACGCCAACAACATTTAGAATAACTTGTCAATCAAAATCACACAAGCTACACACAGCTTCACGAACACTTGCACGAAAAAATGGAAAATGCTAGCGGCTGTGGCTGTACAATAACAGGTCCGAATCAGGAGCCGCCACACACAGCCAACCCATAAACGATCGCCGGCCAAATACATGTCGTCTGCCAAGACGACCGACCGACGACCAACCAAAGTCGTCCCTACTCCAATCATGTGTTTCGGCAACCGTCGGGCGAGTCATGGCGGTCCGGACCTCACTGCTGCCGCGCCCCGATTGAACTTGTGCCGCGTGCCAACTCAAACACTGCCTGGTCCGAACTAACTGCTGGCACGTTCCAACTCACTCCACGGCAGACGGCAACCGGGAAGTAATAGCGGTGCAGCAAAGATAACACGTGAGGGCTATATCGATAATCGCTGCTGCTGCTGCCGCTCACGGGCAGACAAAGTAGCAACTCAGTGACAATTGAAACTAACATAACGAGGTGGCAGCACGCAAGAAAAACAGGATGCAAAATAAGAGATGGCACGATTGCGAGCCACGCACGGCTCACGTAGTTACTACTTACCGCAAAGAAAGGCCACCTTCACCGACCATGAACGACTCTATGTCCAGGCAATCGTGTAACTTATTTGCAGCAGTCACAGATTTTCCGACGACGACGAAGACGTTCGCACAGCAGTTCTCCGATGGCTACTTGACCGAGGAACAGATTTCTCTCCTCGAGGAACTGATCGATTGGTACAACGTTTCCATCGTTGTTTACAGGGACTTCGTAACTATATTGAAAAACAATGCCACGAATCTGTGTCTCTTTGAAATGTAGTGCAGCGTTCAGGCAAAGTTACGTGGTCTGCCGTAATAATGTGCAACTTTGTTTTTAAAGTCCCTCGTACAGTAAAGGAGCAGCTTACGGGCGCTCGACGTTAAGGTTATCACCGTCGTGTAGTAAATACAATAGAAATTGATAGCCTTTCTCTCGTCAGAAAATGTAAAGTTTATCCTTTCCCCCGTTCGTCTGTTCTCCGGAAGCATAGCACTTGATACCTTGATTGCAATTTTTTGATGGGTCTCTGAGCATTTTTCATATCGTTTAGTAGTACTTTGGAGGAGGTAGTAAGCCCTTACGGCAGATATTTGTGCAACACAGGCAGCCAATTAATCGGAAATGCTGGTAAATGTGTTCGGTGTTGCTGTCTGAATGCTGCGGCTATCACAGTTCTTTTTTCAAAGTTGTCGCAAACATTGTTGCGAATTGTAGAGCTTGAGTAGTTTCGAACTCCCTTTTATCCTCTCATTACAGCGTACCTTCATTCACTTTGATCTACTGAGTTTCCCTCTGTGTAGCTCAAACCAGACATTCCCTCCTTCATCATGGATGCTTCCAGAAACATGTCGTAGTGAGCTCATTGGTTTCCTGACCGCTCTTTCTCTCTAGTAGCATGGCTTTCACGTTCTAGTGTGCCTTCTGAAGTATCATCGTAGAATATTTATAATATTCTGGCGAATGAACCCAAGTCAGAAAGACTGAATCACATAATAAAGGCACTTGTCTCGTCCAGATGCCCACTGACTGTTTCGAAATAAATCATGCTTCAGTAATGTCTTCATTTATTTACTACTTTTACATTTCCACAGAGTTTAGATGTAGGATACAACTAGTGAGCTCAGTATTAAAGGATACAACAACACGTATAAAGTTGTGTTGTGTAGATCTGCCGCTAAGGGATAGTCACCGTTCTTCTGTGCTTAAGAATATTTGTTAACTGTCCGAGTATAACGCTATGTATTAGGTGAGTAATATTTTCGAAGTTTTGTTGAGATTAGTGTCCGACTGCTGTCCCTTGAAAAGTTTTGTGAATGTACAACGAGATTAGTATTCGAGGTCTCCTTTTTTCTATGTGTCGAATCAAGAACCTTCTGACAGAACTGGGTCTTATCATTTAAACAAACAAACAGTCATATTTACGGATGAATGTTCAGGAAGACCATAGTACCCAGCTCTCTTGTTTAGTTGTTAATATCAGCCTGCGATAAATCCTTCCTACCAGAAGAATAGGATTTTGAATTAGAAACTTCCATGTATGATTCAAGATAGCCTGGGAACTAATAACCAATAGTATGTTCATAGCTATTTTCCAACGTATTCCTGGCAACCAATACACATTTCATCTAGTATTCCATATTTTTGCAAACTTAAACGATTCTAGGAAAAAACGAAATTGTGGTTATCGATGATGGGAGTCTCAATGACAATTATGAACTTTCGCTACAACAAATATATTTATGTATACGTTTTGTTTCATTTTGTATTATTTCCCTAGATTCTTAATAGTAGCGACGTCCAACTTTTAGGGTCCACATCAGGAGATATATCTCAGAGCAATTGTCTGTAAGTCTAATACCAATTCGTAATGTCTGTATCGTGGAACAGCACCACAGGTCAAAACAAATTTTTAAGAAAATCATAATCTTCATGTAGCATAGGTCAGAACTGTGCCAACCAAGTTTCAAGGAAAGAGATTACATTTTCACAGTTTTGTTAGCTTATCTTTAAAATGCATAATTGTTTTGCAAAGCCTCTAACTCTCAAGAAAAATAATGCTTGACGATGCATGTGTTAGTTTTAGAGACGAAAAGAATGGAAATAAATATTTTATGTCAAATGGTTCAAATGGCTCTGAGCATTATGGGACTTAACATCTGTAGTCATCAGTCCCCTAGAACTTAAAACTACATAAACCTAACTAACCTAAGGACATCACACACATCCATGCCCGAGGCAGTATTCGAACCTGCGACCGTAGCGTTCACACTGCTCCAGACTGAAGCACCTAGAACCGCACGGCCACATCGGCAGGCAATTTTATGTCAAGATTTTGTTTTTAATCTTTAACTACAGGAAATCTCATTGATCTTGAAGCTACAGCATACTGCACCCTAATGTTTTCAGTAAACGGATAATTACATTTTATTATTAACTCATAAGAAGAAAATTGTGAAAGGCATTTGGTTTAATTTCCGAAATTGGGAAAAAGTGTGGGAATAACATTATTAACAAAGTAAATAAAACTGATGCATTTCCGTTACACGAAGAATATATTTTGTCATATAACTTAACGGTAGACATTATGTGCATTACTAAATGGCGTAAAATTACTGGGAGAAGCAAAAATGTTAACTACAAACTTTAAAAGGAAGCAGAGTGGAAGTAAGATTTTTTTATACGGAACAGTGTTTGAGAGGATAGCATAAAGTAGGCCGAACCGTTTTCAGTATGGTCAAACGGGTTAGTTTCTAAATTTGTTAACCAAAAAACGTAAAAATGAAAACTAATTCTAACATATTAAATGCACTCACGTCCTTGTTTACTGTGATGACACACTGAAGTAGAAAAAAGTTCGGTTATTTCAGTGGTGCGAACACTAAAATAAGGAACCGAAGACACAGTATCCTCCCTTCGCTCATTTTATTGAGTCCATATCTTATTCATTTGCTCGAAGGCGACAAGTAATATTAACAGAGCAACAATAAAGGCTGTCGCAACAGTTATCTTTTGCTATAGTTTCAGCCCTGATTGTATCAATATCATCTGGTTGTATGGTCCAAGGACCGAAGGCCAAAGTCAAAATAGTAAATAATAACAGCAATAACATCTTTGCTTCATTCGTGAAAAAGATATCTGTGATCCCTTTTTTTGTTGTTATGACTGTGGGAACGGCATAAACAGGCATGAGGTACGTCAGATACCTGATTGGTATATGAATTTTATTACTGGACATTCTGTTTGGAAATGTTTGGATTTCACATTTTAGTTGTGCAAACAGCGTAGTTCGTGAAATTGTAGTGAGGTAATAGCCTGTTCGTAACTTTGTCGACCGTGTGTCGTACCGAAACTGCGTCTGCCACAAGTGTTCACGATTAATGTAAGTAACTTAGTGAATCCTCAGTTTATAATCATTGTAGCATTCCGCTATCACCTTCGAAAGTCTTTTAGGATCAGAATAATATTACTAAATGTTGCATTAATTGTACCTAATGTATTATTATTCTGTAGTTAATCCCAGTAGTGTTCGTAATATTAAACTGGGTCTCGCGAATGCTGTTGTCCTTTTCTCCTGCGCTTTTTCGAACTTCTGAACGCTATTCCCATGTAAATGGTTGCAAGATAAGTATTGGGGATAGCCATTGACCCACTTTCACGCGAACCATGCTATGCGTTTTTGTTTTTACTTAATGGTAGCCTTGCAATAGCTATATTGGTTCAGCGTTCGCATCTCTGTGTCCTTTTAATCCATGTTGGTCACTGTTCTGTTCGCTCTGATCAGACCGCCTCTGGTCGAGAAGTATAAATTTATCAGACAACAAACTTATTGACTTGCTCTAATGGAGTAAAGGTAGGCTTAGAATGGTCGTTGTCTGCTGCTTTGCATTTTTCTTTTCATACACGTT
This sequence comes from Schistocerca gregaria, assembly GCF_023897955.1. Taxonomy (NCBI): domain Eukaryota; kingdom Metazoa; phylum Arthropoda; class Insecta; order Orthoptera; family Acrididae; genus Schistocerca; species Schistocerca gregaria. Next base: position 347,086,848 of record NC_064922.1, on the reverse strand, counting down.
GTCGTGAATTACCGTTACAACTTGTTTTTAAGGTGGTCGTTAACCGATCGTTTTCTTTTTCTTCTACGTCTACATCAACATATCATTGTGATGTGGTCAGCAGAGGTTACTTACCACTGCAACATAGATTATGGTTTCTTCCCGTTCCATTCATGTTTGCAGCGCGGGAAGATGATGTCTCTGTAATGAGTCAGATTTGATCATTGCGGTCCCAAAGTGAGCGAGTCTTAAAGAGCTGTAGTATATTGGCAGCTTCCTCACTCAATACTGGTTCTTTAAGCTTTATATGTAGGCTTTAACGGGAAAGTCTATCTTAAAGCGTTTTCCAATTCAAGTTTTCCAGAATTTTTACGGAGCTCTCCCGTGAGTGTATCGAACCTGAGAACATTCGTCCTGCCTTACTTTGTAGACATTCAGTGCCTTCTGTTAATCCCATTTGGTATGCATCCCACATACTTCAGCAGTATTCTAAGATGGGATGCTCAGATACACTCTTTGTAGACCGATTTTCCCAGTACCTCAGAATCATCCCAAGACTGCCACCGACTTTACCCATAATTAACCCTACTTGAGCGCTTAATGCAATATCGCTTCGATTGTTACACTTACATATTCTTACGAGTTGACTGATTCCAACTGTGATTCGTTGAAATTGTATTTTGATGGTGCGCAATTTTAACATTTCTGTGCATTTGAAGCAGGTTACCAATCTTTTCACTATTTTGTCTCATCTAGATTTGGCTGAATATTTCTCGAGCGTTTTTCGTATAGTACTTTCTAGCATCGAATTGCATAAACTACGAAAAATCTGAGGTTACTATCAATATTGTCTGCATGTCATTAATCCGCACATACTTCACTGGAGCTCGCCTGAAATTTCTTCTACATGTGTCCGTGACTCTTCATCCTACACAACATTTTGCGTCGTCCCTAGCGACCAATCCTGTCCAGTCACAAGTTCTCTTGCTATCGTACTTTTGGTGTGATACTGTGTGAAGTACTTTTCAGAACTCAGGAAATATTTCATTTACCTGGATGCTTTGATCCATACCAGAAACCGCATTATCTAAATCGATATTGGAGTTTTGATATAAAAAAACGAAAAAGCTATATTCCGACATCAGTTCACAGAAGTAATATTAGGAAGACCTATGTAGACGTAGTATCTGATGTATTAGAGCACACTGCAATCATCTTTGCTACCTACAGCTGCCGCTGGTACCGTACCAGCATACCACGTGAGTCGACATATGATCTACTTTCCTTCAGGACGATGCGAAGACTAAATCTCGAACTCACATGAATACGTTTGCACGCATTTTCAAAGATGTAAAATCCTCTTCGTTTCTCGCTATAATATATACTTTCTGTGTATATGTTTGGGGGAGGGAACATTTTTGTAATTTATTATTAATATAATACACCCGCCCATAATTGTGTATAGACATCCGTTGTTTACCAAACGAATTCTGCAACTGAAATCACCTCCCATTCCCATTTAGTAATCATCTGTGCCTCACTCCGAGCCTACTATTGGAATTTTTCTCTCAAAATAATTAAATTCTACAACAGTCCGTTCCACTCCCATAAGAAGGGCAAAACGGCATGTTGTTGTTGTTGTCTTCAGTCCTGAGACTGGTTTGATGCAGCTCTCCATGCTACTCCATCCTGTGCAAGCTGCTTCATCTCCCAGTACCTACTGCAACCTACATCCTTCTGAATCTGCTTAGTGTACTCATCTCTTGGTCTTCCTCTACGATTTTTACCCTCCACGCTGCCCTCCAACGCTAAATTTGTGATCCCTTGATACCTCAAAACATGTCCTACCAACCGATCCCTTCTTCTAGTCAAGTTGTGCCACAAACTTCTCTTCTCCCCAATCCTATTCAATACTTCCTCATTAGTTATGTGATCTACCCATCTAATCTTCAGTATTCTTCTGTAGCACCACATTTCGAAAGCTTCTATTCTCTTCTTGTCCAAACTATTTATCGTCCATGTTTCACTTCCATACATGACTACACTCCACTTTCAGAAACGACTTCCTGACACTTAAATCTATACTCGATGTTAATAAATTTCTCTTCTTTAGAAACGCTTTCCTTGCCATTGCCAGTCTACCTTTTATATCTTCTCTACTTCGACCATCGTCAGTTATTTTGCTCCCGAAATAGCAAAACTCCTTTACTACTTTAAGTGTCTCATTTCCTAATCTAATTCCCTCAGCATCACCCGATTTAATTTGACTACATTCCATTATCCTCGTTTTGCTTTTGTTGATGTTCATCTTATATCCTCCTTTCAAGACACTGTCCATTCCGTTCAACTGCTCTTCCAAGTCCTTTGCCGTCTCTGACAGAATTACAATGTCATCGGCGAACCTCAAAGTTTTTACTTCGTCTCCATGAATTTTAATACCTACACCAAATTTTTCTTTTGTTTCCTTTACTGCTTGCTCAATATACAGATTGAATAACATCGGGGAGAGGCTACAACCCTGTCTCACTCCTTTCCCAACCACTGCTTCCCTTTCATGCCCCTCGACTTTTATGACTGCCATCTGGTTTCTGTACAAATTGTAAATAGCCTTTCGCTCCCTGTATTTTACCCCTGCCACCTTTAGAATTTGAAAAAGAGTATTCCAGTCAACATTTTCAAAAGCTTTCTCTAAGTCTACAAATGCTAGAAACGTAGGTTTGCCTTTTCTTAATCTTTCTTCTAAGATAAGTCGTAAGGTCAGTATTGCCTCACGTGTTCCAACATTTCGACGGAATCCAAACTGATCCTCCCCGAGGTCCGCATCTACCAGTTTTTCCATTCGTCTGTAAAGAATTCGCGTTAGTATTTTGCAGCTGTGACTTATTAAACTGATAGTTCGGTAATTTTCACATCTGTCAGCACCTGCTTTCTTTGGGATTGGAATTATTATATTCTTCTTGAAGTCTGAGGGTATTTCACCTGTCTCATACATCTTGCTCACCAGCTGGTAGAGTTTTGTCATGACTGGCTCTCCCAAGGCTGTCAGTTGTTCTAACGGAATGTTGTCTACTCCGGGGGCCTTGTTTCGACTCAGGTCTTTCAGTGCCCTGTCAAACTCTTCACGCAGTATCGTATCTCCCATTTCGTCTTCATCTACATCCTCTTCCATTTCCATAATATTGTCCTCAAGTACATCACCCTTGTATAAACCTTCTATATACTCCTTCCACCTTTCTGCCTTCCCTTCTTTGCTTAGAACTGGGTTGCCATCTGAGCTTTTGATATTCATACACAAAACGGCATAACAACACAAAATGAACTTATTGTATTATTTATTTATTCGTGTCAGAAGCATTTACAATGTATAAAATAATGTACAATATTTACATGTCATGTGTATATATATTTACAAGACAATTATTTACATTTTTGCCGCCCAGTAGTTAACGACCTCTATTGCATTTGGCGTTGCATGTAGCAAGTCTAGTGTTGTGCATGTTGTTGGACATTGGGTACACTGGAGCGGGTGGAAGGTCGTCTGCGTTGCTCCACACTTCCAGAGCGGCGGCTCCTCTAGAAAACCCCATTTAGTCAAATTGCTCTAACATTTCGTGGCACCCGAGGGTAGTCTGTTGAGGGATCTCCATGTACTCCAATTCTCCGTGTAGCCGGGTGGTAGTCTTTCGCTTGGTGTAATCCATCCCACAGTACTGGTAAGCCTTGCCAGCCATAGTTCGATTCGGCATTGCTTTCGTGCCACAACTAGTGCCTCGGTAGATCTGACGAAGTTCTTTGTGGATTTTAGTCGTGGGTTTGTGGTTGATAGCCTTATAGAGAGGTGAGCTTAGAAGTTTCTGATTTTTTCTTCTCACTTTTTCCTGTTACCTCTCGGCGGATGTCGGGGGTGCAATTCCCGTGAGGCTGTACATTTTATCCAGGGGAGTAGGCTTCAGGCACCCGGTGATGATACGACAAGTATCATTAAGAGCGACGTCTATTGTTTTGGCATGGCAAGAATTGAACCACACTGCGCTTGCGTGTTCTCCGGCAGAGTAACAAATTGCAAGGGCAGAGGTTCTCACAGTTTTGGTGTGTGCTCTCCACGTTGTGCCTGTTAGCTTTCTGATGATATTGCTCCTGGCTGCCACTTTTTGCTTGGTATTTAGGCAGTGCCTCTTATATGTTAATGCACGGTCAAGGTTGACCCCTAGTTATTTGGGGTACGTACAGTGTTCTAGTGATCTCTCTTCCCAGGTTATTTTGAGGGCTCTAACTGCCTGCCGGTTTTTAATGTGGAAAGCGCAAGTCCGTGACAGAATGAACTAAAGTACAACAGTTCTATACGTCTCGTGAAAGGACCCGGTGATGAACACACTACTGGCCATTAAAACTGCTACACCACGAAGATGACGTGCTACAGAGGCGAAATTTAATCGACAGGAAGACGATGCCGTGATATGCAAATTATTAGCTTTTCATAGCATTCACACAAGGTTGGCGCCGGTGGTGACACCCTACAACATGCTGGCATGAGAAGTTTCCCACCAATTTCTCATACACAAACAGATGTTGACCGTCGTTACCTGGTGAATCGTTGTTTTGATAACTCGTCTAAGGAGGAGAATGGGGTACCATCACGTTTCCGACTTTGATAAAGGTCGGATTGTAGAGTATCGCGATTGCGGTTTATTAGTCGACCAATGACTGTTAGCAGAATAAGGAATCGGTGGGTTCAGAAGCGTAATACGGAACGCCGTGCTGGATCCCAACGGCCTTGTATCACTAGTAGTCTAGATGACAGACAGCCACGTCTCGATCCCTGAGTCAACAGATGGGGACGTTTGCAAGACAACAACCATATGCTCGAACAGTTTGACGACGTTTGCAGATGCATGCAGCATCAGCTCGGAGACCATGGCTGCGGTTACCCTTGACGCTGCATCACAGACAGGAGCGCCTGAGATGGTGTACTCAAAGACGAACCCGGGTGCACGAATGCCAAAACGTCATTATTTCGGATGAATTCAGGTTCTATTTACAGAATCATGATGGCCACATCCGTGTTTGGTTACATCGCCGTGAACGCACATTGGAAGCGTGTATTCGTCATCGCCATACTGGCGTATCACCCGGCGTGATTCTATGGTGTGCCATTGGTTACACGTCTCGGTCACCTCTTTTTCGCATTGACGGCACTTTGAAAAGTGGACGTTACATTTGAGATGTGTTGCGACCCGTGGCTCTACCCTTCTTTCGATCCTTGCGAAACGCTAGATTTCAGCAGGATAATGCTCGACCGCATCTTGCAGGTCCTGTACGGGCCCTTCTAGATACAGGAAATGTTCGACTGCTGGCCTGGGCACCACATTCTCCACATCTCTCACCAATTGAAAACGTCTGGTCAATGGCGGCCGAGCAACTGGCTCGTCACAATACGCCAGTCACTACTCTTGATGAACTGTGGTATCGTGTTGAAGCTGCATGGGCAGCTGTACCTGTACATGGTATTCAATCTCTGTTTGACTCAATGCCTAGGCGTATCAAGGCCGTTATTACGGCCAGAGGTGGTGATTCTGGGTACTGATTTCTAAGGATCTATGCACCGAAATTGCGTGAAAATGTAATCACATGTCAGTTGTAGTGTAATATATTTGTCCAATGAATACACGTTTATCATCTGCATTTCTTCACGATGTAGCATTTTTAATGGCCAGTAGTGTATTTTTGGTTTTACGCCTATGCTCTATTAAGTTTTGTGAAGCAGCTGCTGGGTGCTGCCGACTGACCCCCTGCGGCCTTGACTCACAACTCGCCTAGTTTGCGCTAGTGGTGCAGGAGGGCTGAAGACTGCGTCGTGTTGCAGCCTGACGCCCGGGGAGCGGCGGCAGAGGCGCGGCCGTCTGCAACAGCCCCGGATGAGTCTGCTGGGCAAGCCGCTCAACTACCGCGCCAGCCGCCGCGACGCCCGCTACCGACGCCTGCAGAGCAAGGTCTACAACTTCCTGGAGCGGCCGCGCGGACTGCAGGCTATCATCTACCACATGCTCGTGTGAGTACCCTCCTGTCTCTCTCTCTCTCATCTCCAAGTCCAGATGCAAGAAGGCAACCTGTGCTGTCCCCTGCTGAGCAGAATGCGTCCGACGAGAGTGCGGAAGCGTGTGAGTACCCTCCTGTCTCTCTCTCTCTCATCTCCAAGTCCAGATCCAAGAAGGCAACCTGTGCTGTCCCCTGCTGAGCAGAATGCGTCCGACGAGAGTGCGGAAGCGTGTGAGTACCCTCCTGTCTCTCTCTCTCTCATCTCCAAGTCCAGATGCAAGAAGGCAACCTGTGCTGTCCCCTGCTGAGCAGACTGCGTCCGACGAGAGTGCGGAAGCGTGTCGAATGTGTGACGAGACGCGCTCTGCAGCACTACAGCGCACGCCGAGGTCCACCTACGTGCATTATGTTGTCCTAATAGGAGAATCCCCGTCAGTAGATTCTCAAATCCGCAACCCCCTTGGCTATACTTATCTTGTGTTACCGGATTTTCAGGAGGTTACAGATCCACAGCTTCGTGTAATGTTCGTGGTTATTTCAAAATTACAAGTAACAAACAAGAACTTTGCGTGATTTACATTTATCACTAGCTCTTCCCGGCCACACGTTACTGTGGCTCAAGCTGGTTAAGCGGAAAAGAAAGAAAGCAGAAAGCACATGTTTTGTAGAGTCTCATGGCAATTGGATATAGGCCAATATCCTAATCTCCTTCTCCCCTCTACCCCTCTCCGTCTCCTCCTGACCGCTCTATCTGTCCATCTCCTTCTTTCCGCTTCCTATGTTGGTTACGTCCCACCCCTCTGTCACCTCCTCTTCTCCCCCCGCCCCCCTCCCTCTGTCTGACATTGTGCCTTGCTTAGTGTTATTCCAAATTCAAATTCTGTACTATTATTCTAATCATAAAGCCGAAAGGCCAAATACAGCTTTCATGTTCACTAACAATGTTTTGCTATTACATGTTTTACATATACACTTACATATTGTATTGTATATTAACCGGGGACCTAGAAACGACGAAGAGGCTCCGTCCCCGCCGCAGCCGCAGTGGTCCACTGCCCCACGACGAGTACCGCAGTCCACTTCATCCCTCCGCCGCACACACCGAACCCAGGATTATTGTGCGGTTCGGCCCCCGGTGGACCCCCCCAGGGAACGTCACACACCAGACGAGTGTAACCCTTATGTTCGAATGGTAGACTAATGGTGATGTACGCCTACGTGGAGAACTTTTTTGCGCAGCAATAGCCGACATAGTGTAGCTGAGGCGGAATAAGGGGAACCAGCCCGCATTCGCCGTGGAAAACCGCCTAAAAACCATCCACAGACTGGCGGGCTCAACGGACCTCGACACAAGTCCACCGGGCGGGTCGTGCCGGGGACTAGGCGCTCCTTCGCGCCCGGAAAGCCGTGCGTTAGACTGCAAGATTATACTTAGATGTATTAAAAATATATATAGTATGTCCGTCCGAAATCTCTGACTATTGTGTAAAAAGCCTGTCAACAAGTTGTCGAGATTTTTGGTAGTAACGTTTCCCCTTCATACAGCCTGTAACAAAAATGTACGGCACAGATCGCTGGATACATTCATCACACAGAGACGAAGAAATTATGTCAAATGAACGTAGGTCTCCAAACGCTTGTTTTCTTCATGGTACAACTCATTTTCTACAATTCATTAATCATGGGACAAACACACCAACAGAACGCACCAGCACAGCACACGCAACTCTTTCTCACAGGAGACGTTAAACATGCCCTCTGTGGGCATTGATACGTGCATCAACTCGCGGTCGTGGTGAATCTCGGATACGCTGATGTATCCGTCGAGTATTTCGTATGGTTTCGCAATCTTCCATAATACGGGCACGGAGTCTCTGAACATCTTGTACCGGGGTTCCATGCACGAGAGCTTTCAAATGGGCCCTGGAATAAAAGTCAAGTTGGTTTAGGTCCGGGGAGCGAGGAGACCAGATAATTGGTCCATCTCTACCTATCAATCTGTAGCAAACACTCCCGGTACAAACGTTGATCGCGAGCACCATCGCCCCAAGTAATACATGCATCAAATGGGCATCTGCCATATCTGTATTTGTGCACACTGCAGTTGCACGAGCCAAGTCTGTGATTAACTGTACGTAGTAACTCGTGTGCTTGCAACTGGCGGCTGATTCCTGGAACAGTTTATGTCACCTGTAAACAGGCAATGACGTACGTCGTATGGCAACAGGGACGTGTAAAACAAAACACTGGCGATATACAGCGTAACCAGACGTCACCAAGAGCGCTTGTTCCCCACGATTCTAACGTTCTGTTCCAGTGTGTTTCCCGTGATGAATGGGTTGGAGAAAATGAGCTGGTAACATGTAAACAAAGTGTCCTCAGACACATGATCATGTAACATAATTTCTCCGTCTACTTGTGAAGAATGTGTCCTGCAATTTGTTCCGTAAATTTTCGCTCTACGCAGCATATTATATCTTGATTTTTAAGTTATATATATTTAAAAAATAGGTATAAAAACAAGCTCTTATTCGAATGCAATAATATATCAAAATTCCGAAGCAATCAGTGAGAAACATTCGTAGGGAAATTCTAAGATTTTGAACAAACGAAATTTTACACACGATTTAAGCATTCAATTACTCAGCTGTCGCAGAACCATCACACCAACGATCGTGAAATAAAATACTAAGAAAACAGGGTAAAGGCGCACTCGACGCAACCTCTGGACAGTGCAATAAAGTAAGCGATAGAGATAATGGCGGATAATTTAATGAGCTGGGACAGAGGCTTTAGCTAGAGTAAAGTATGGAATCCAGTGCTCTGTTTACATATATCGCGTCGGGGAAACATCTCAATACTATCTCGCTGCTCATAGATTAGAACTTGTTGAGATTTCTTTGTTAAAGAGCCTATTCTTAAAGCATTTTTTGATTCAAACTTATTTATATTATTCCATAGCATTTTTCTGTTGGTCCTTTCTTTCTGTTTTATTCTTTGACACCGCTGATCACAGTTGTTTAGGCGGCTCGCTATGTATACTGTTTACAATTTGGCTGGTACCCAAACAGCGTGCAGCGGGATGTGCGCTCCACACCCGAAAAACACAGCAGAGTTGTCGAAATATTGTGTAAAGAAAAAATGACAATTTTGCTGAAAACCCAAAAAATTGTAACCCAATAATTAATTACTTCTCTACTGCGTATACAGTGTTGAAAGTCCTCAACGTGATCGTTCGATAATTACTCTTTGGCTTGATTTTAACTCCTCAATTTAAAGAAATACAATGTCGTTTTCTTACGCGTTTATTTCGTAAGAACATACGCTTGTAGTACAAGTCAATACTGGTAACATGTTGGCAGTTTAAGAGTTGAGGTACCAAGAAAAAAAATCCATTAGACGGCGATGATAGACTCATCACAGAAACCTTATCAGCAATCATGAACTATCTAGCCGTGTATGCTAACGTACAAATATGCTTTCACATTGACTATCCTTTCATTTTTTGACTGGAACGTGTTGTTTCGGATTTAAAAATAGTTTCCAACGTCTTATTCTGACCAACGGTTAAAGGTTCCCTACGTTTTAAGACAAATACACGGATTAGAAAACCTCTCCTCAATATTTCTAGTTGTGATTTCCTCTGCCACGCTAGCAGCTCATCTGGTATTACCATAAATAGGCATGGTTCCTTCTTGAATAACACGTTCTGCGTAGAGAATGAAAAGTACAAAAAGATGGTCAATGGTGAGTGTTCGAACAATTTGACGTTTTTCGCAAATTTTAGTAAACAACAACGCCAAGAATATTTTACACGAGATATTGTTGGCCCTGTATGGAATTGAAGTGCTTTCGTAATCATGTGTACAGTGACAGAGTATCTGTTTTCTTTATAGTCTAATGTACAGTCCAACAGATATAAAGATCACATATTTGGTGTTTGGGGATCCACGAAATAGTTTCCTTCCATTTTTTTTCTCATTTCACACGAAGCAGAAACATGTACTTTAGTGCTAAAATTTGACCGATTTCTGTTGCACTCGTCGACAGCAATCAACAAACAATCTCGGAACATTCTTACACTTTCAATACGATAAACAGATGAATTAACAAGTAACATTTATGTGTGACGGTTACTAATATCTGTGATAGAAGAAATATTGATTAAGACTTAGCTAATGGAACATTGTACAATATGGAGACATTTCATGTCACCTACCTCGTCAACACCTACAACGCCGACCTTCATATAACGTGTCGCCGTTTAAACTTCTTTTATCAGTTTATGCCCATCATATATAGGAATTTAACCATAGGCACACAAGCTTCGATGGAATATTATTGAACAATCCAAAAGATAACTTTACTGGCAGCTAAAATCCAGCTTCATATCGTCAATTTATTAATAAGTACTTTCCTTTTACCATGGAACTTTTGCTCATATCTTATAATTTGTAAAAATGTCAGTAACAGAATCCTGGTGTTTCACGACGCAGTTTAAACTGTCTAATTTGTTTTCTAATGAAAAACTGTTACGCCGTCCCATACGAAGGAATGAACTGTGGGGAACATTCTATATTTTTACCTTCACTCAATGTATTTGGTCTCACATTTTCAGTGGTACATGCGTCTTTGTATTCCCTTGGCCTGATCAGAATGTCTTTATACTCCACGAACTCTTGGTGAGATATTGAAGTCTATAGTAAAACAATAATTTCCTATCGACATTGTTCAAAAACGTTTCAGATGTAGCGCACCAGACATAGACGTACACGTTTTTCATCAAAGCGCATCATTGAAAACGTAACTAAAAGCATAACCTGAAGCGTCTGGGGGTCACTAAACATGTTTTTTCAAATACTGTGCTATACACCTTGGACTGAAAACCTTGGATGACAGTCTCACCACGCACTACGAACAACACTTACAACGAAATTCTTTAATTAAGCAAATCTTGTAACGTACGATGTTACTCCCTGCAATGCGAGCATTTTACAATAAAATTTAGTAATATGGTTAACAAATTCAGAACTTTCCAGGATGCATCGTTTACCATTCTGACTAGTAATACTTTACAATTATTTCCAGTACCTTTTTCTTTCTTTTCACTATTTCGTATTATTTACCTAGTTCTTCCACTTTCTTATATGATATTATTTTTAGTGTATCTAAATACCCTCAAGACTTTCCATGGCTACTTAACTAAGAGTAATGCATTTTATTTCTGTGACAGGTTACAGAACTTTCAATACCTTCTTAGTGTACCCCCATTCACTCGTTATAATCGGTGTGTCACTATCATAAGTATGTTCCGTGTAGACAGAACTATATTTGAGCTGCAGTGATAGTTGTCCCTTTAAAATCAGGTCTGTTGTGTCCTAAATACCAGACTATCTGTTGTCTTTCATCTTACTGTACTTGTTCTATTTCACTGCTAGAATAACATAATTTTAGCAATACGCTACAAACGTCAAGAATAACTGCAGGCACTCGTCAGCCGTACATATTTATGAGAACACAAATGTCAAAATAGCGAGAAGAGTGCTTTTTCGACAAATGAGTATCCTCTTGCAGTGCGCCATCGTAGCTGAGTCTGCTACCTTAACTCTCAATTAGGAGCTGTTTTGACTTTGTAATGTTACTGCATGCCATAACACAAATGAAGTCTGTTTGCGAGCCAGGCTGTCGTATGTAGGAAAATGGTACAACTAGTCAGTTCCGGGGCTCAATGAAAGTCAGCGCTATAAAATGTCTTACTGTTTATCCTCAACGCAATTAAATATAGCAGAAGTGTCACACGCCAGCAAAGGTATGGTATTAATGTAATTTTTCTTTTAAACTATTGGGTTTTGTTCAGAATGAATAACAGAATATCAGGCCGCCATTCATTTACTGGATTATTCATAGTGCCCCTTTTCTAAGACGAATTCCACCTGCAAAACTCTTCTTTACCGGATTCTTGACTTGTTTTTCCGTCTACGATAACCGCAAAATAGGTTAAGTGGTGAAATCGGAAATGTTCTATCATGGATTTTGAAAATTGTGATTAATATGTTTAGGAAATTCGATAATGTAGAAAATTGTCAAAGTGAGAACTGCATTGTGCGTTACGAATTGGCTTATCATAGAGGCATCACAGAACATATTACTTCCCTTTGCGTAGCCGGCCAGTGTGGCCGTGCTGTTCTAGGCGCTACAGTCTGGAACCACGAGACCGCTACGGTCGCAGGTTCGAATCCTGCCTCGGGCATGGATGTGCGTGGTGTCCTTAGGTTAGTTAGGTTTAAGTAGTTCTAAGTTCTAGGGGGCTGATGACCACAGCAGTTGAGTCCCATAGTGCTCAGAGCCTGTTGAACTTCCCATTGCTATTGCTTTTTGATTACAAATTGAGAAGAAAGTGTAAGGTGTTGGGTAATCCAAGGTTGAATGTCCACAAGTTGATTGTCCGTGAATTACTTTGTTGTTACACGTTAATTCGAAGAAATGCCCTGACTTGCATTGGTTACATGTAACTAAGCGTTAAGGTACAAACAAAAATTATCCAGTAGACGGTGCAAAATCCACACTAACCGGGGCATGAAACAATTCGTCTATAAGAAAGCAATCCGTTCTCAATGAAATTTACATATGCTACCTGACTACAGAACAAATGACTCTGCTCAAAATGTTGACCCTGAATGTTACTAATCTTTATCTTTAATCTTGCAAACAATCACCGTATCAGAACTGTTAGTGCATCTACACAGCAAATGAAAATATATTAACGTATATGACTGTCTGATAAAAATGCTTGAAAATTCTCAAAATAGCACTTTACTGAAATATTTTACTGGTATTAAGCCTCTGAACTGATACTGATATTATTTACACGAAAACGCTCTGACAATCCCTGTGCCTTACAGCACACACGAACTTTGATGGTAATTAAATTTGTTGTCCGACTGTGCACACGAAACGCTCGTCTGCTCAGCAACTTGTTGCTGTTAGGAATAATGCTGTTATCGTCCAAAAACAAATTTCATTTACAGTATTTGCGATGTGAAATGCAAGACAGTATCTCACCAAATTTCATAAAATGCTTCTCAGTACATAACTCACAATGTACGAGTGTGCAAACAGAGCAACGAAAGTAAAAATGAAAAAGAGGACTAATCTTGACGACAAACAAATGAGAACAGAGACTCCAAATTTAGCTATGCTTCATTATGACATGACAACGCTACACATTTTCATACGGTTCACACACCTACACAAGACAGCGAAAATATTTCTTAATAACCCTCCCCTGTATAGTTACGCTATGTGAACAAAAGTATCCAGACACCCCCAAAAACATACGTTTTTCATATTAGGTGCATTGTGCTGCCACCTATTGCCAGGTACTCCATATCTGTGACCTCAGTAGTCATTACACATCATGAGAGAGCAGAATGGGGCTCTCCGCGGAACTCACGGATTTCTAACGTGGTCAGGTGATTGGGTGTCACTTGTGTCGTATGTCTGTACGCGGGATTTCCACACTCTTAAACATCTCTAGGTCCACTGTTTCCGATGTAATAGTGAACTGGAAATGTTAAGGGACACGTACAGCACAAAAGCGTACAGGCTGACCTCGTCTGTTGACCGACAGAGACTGCCGACTGTTGGAGAGGGCCGTAATGTGTAATAGGCAAACATCTATCCAGGCCATCACACAGGAATTCCGAACTGCATCAGGATCCACTGCACGTTCTACGATAGTTACGCGAGAGGTGAGGAAACTTGGACGTCATGGTCGAACGACTCCTCACAAGCCACACTTCATGTCGGTAAATGCCAAACGACGCCTCGCTTGGAGTAAGGAGCGTAAACATTGCACGACTGAAGAGTGGAAAAACGTTGTGTGGAAAGAAGAATCACTGTACACAATGTGGCGATCCGATGGCAGTGTGTGGATATGGCGAATGCCCGGTGAACGTCATCTGCCAGCGTGTGTAGTACCAACTTTAAAATCGGAGACGGTGGTGTTATGGTGTGGTCGTATTTTTCATGGAGGGGGCTTGCACCCCTCGTTGTTTTGCGTGGAACTATCACAGCACAGGTCTATACTGATGTTTTAAGCACCTTCTTGTTTAACACTGTTAAAAAGCAATTCGGGGATGGCAGTTGCATCTTTTAACACGATCGAGGACCTGTTCATAATGCACGGTCTGTGGCGGAGTGGTTATACGACAGTAACATCCCTGTAATGGACTGGCCTGCACAGAGTCTTGAACTCAATCCTATAGAACACCTTAGGGAAGTTTTGGAACGGCAATTCGTGTGAGGCCTGACCGACCGACGTCGATAGCTCTCCTTAGTGCAGCACTCCGTGAAGAATGGTCAGCCATTCTCCAAGACACCTTCCAGCTCCTAAGTGAAAGCTGTCATCAAGGCTAAGGGTGGGCCAACAGTACATTGAATTCCAGCATGGAGGCCGCCACGAACTTGTAAGTCATTTTCAGCCAGGTGGCCGGATACTTTTGATCGCATGTGTACCATCCTTGACACTTGTTCAACGATAAGAAACGATAAGACAAGACCATACGTTGCATTATAAAATTTATATTGGGAACTTCACCCATTCGCATCTTTCTAACAATTGAAATACAAAAAAATTAGATTAGGTACCTTAAAAGTTGGATTTCATCATTCTTCTATTTATATAATCTCCTTCGCGCAATATCTTTCCTCAAAACAAATTATTAAACAATCTCTTTTAAATAATTCTGTCTTCTCTACACGGTAGGTCAGTTTCAATCCTTTTCGGACCAAGTTCATTGCCAGACTGACGAACAGATACTATTACTCACTTCAAAATGAAATAACCTCCCTAACCAACATCTCTGGCCTCTTGCAAGGAATATAATACGTATTACAGAGGTTGAGTACATTTCTGAAATTCGCAACTGCATTCACATTTATGGGCAACACTACCTGAAATCTTCATGGGAAATTGGGTAGTCCCCTTTCAGCCTTATTAGCAACCACGAACGACATTAACGTGTATACTAACGATCAGATATACTTTAACGTTCGCTATCATTTCTTGTGTGGGACCAAAAATTGTCTCGTTCTGATCAAGGGTATGAGAATTCGAATGCAGGGACTGGAAATCATCTTTCAAATTATCCTAATTCTGATTTCCTCAGCTCTGTTATCAGCTCGCCTTGTTTACGGTTGAAAAATACTTGGCCCTTCATGGACGTGGGTCGTTACTAGAAAAGCGGAATATACCTGGAGAATGAAAAGTGTAAAACAGTAGTAGACGGTGAAAGTTGGTGAAATTCGACATTTTTCGCAAATTTTAGGAAACAACTACTGCAGTGAGTGTGATTACAGGCCAAAGACGTGTCTGAAGGCGTCCTAGATAGCAGTGGGATACAACCCGTCTATGGTCCGCCATAAAACCTCAGAACCAAGAGTGATGGTCTGTAGTGGCATTCCTTTTCATAGGTGGCCTGTTGTGGTTGGTATCCACGGCACTCTTAACAGCACAACGGTTCGTCGACGATATTCTACGCCCCGTTTTGTTGCCCTTCATTTCAAGAGATCCAAAAATAAAGCCCACCCGCACATGGAGAGAGTTTCCCCTGCTTGTTTTCGTGCTTCCCAAACCCTAACTCGGGCAGCAAGATCACTGGATCCCTCCCCAACTGAGAACGTATGGTGCATTATGAGCAGGGTCGTCCAAACAGTTCAGGGTTTTGATGATCTAAAGCGCCACTTGGTCAGAATTTGGCACGATATCAGCAGGAGGACATCCAACGACTGTCTATCAATGCCAATCCCAAGAACTGCTGGCATAAGGGCCAGAGATGGACCAACACGTTATAGAATAGCTCAATTTGTGGTCTTTGTGTTGAATAAATCATCCAGTTTTTGTGAAATTGTAATCATTTGTTCGACTGTAGATGTACATCAAATCTACCGATTTCCGTTCAATTTGGCATTAGTGTCGTTTACCAGTTGACTCTCGCAGTTAGTCAAGTTATTAAGTAACGGATCTCAACAAAGGTAAAAATATTCTCTACAAATGAAACGACAGTGAACTATGAGTATAATTCAGGTCATTAAAATACTAAAGAGAAATGAGTATATCTTCCTTGACCTTGATTTTAATAAACCAGTATCTCATTTGACATAACATTACCTAGAAACATTCATTGCTAATCGTGGTACACCCCTCTGATAATTATGCATATTATATGAATGGGTGTTGTCAGTTCTTTCGGACGTGTCCGAAAGTGCGGACACCACGCCGGATCAGCCGCAGTGACAAATATTATGTAAATTGAAGGGAATGTGGAAGAAACGAAAGGTACTAATTATATCAGCTGTATCGGGATTCTGTGCGTAACTAGCGGCGACGTATGAAAATGAATCACGGACTGGGACTCGAAATCGGGATACTCTGCTTACAAGGCAGTTACGTTAACCACTGCGCCATCCGGACACAATGTCCATGGCACATGCGCGGACGA
The DNA here is from genome assembly GCF_023897955.1 of Schistocerca gregaria. Classification (NCBI taxonomy): domain Eukaryota; kingdom Metazoa; phylum Arthropoda; class Insecta; order Orthoptera; family Acrididae; genus Schistocerca; species Schistocerca gregaria. The sequence goes on along the minus strand of NC_064922.1, from coordinate 347,070,331 downwards.
TCTCGACATGCTCCGAGACCGACCCACCTTCCGAACCAGCGCCACTTGTCTTCAGTCCCAGTCCATGTCCTGCAAGCTCTCTGATTTTAGATTCCCACTGGAGGTGGAATATTAACATGCATCCGCACTGGAGGTTGTGAATTCTTTGCCCACCGAGTCGAATCAATTATATGAGTACGTGGTGTCTGTTCTTTCAGTCCGAAAGTGTTGGATGCACATTTACGCTCGACCTCCAGTGTGAATCGAAAGTCAAAGAGCTTTTGAGGACATGGACGGGCACTGTGGATAGGTGACGACAGGTGGGAATGTCAGTTGGCCGGTGAGCGTGCCGAGATAGTCCGCGCATTTGCGATAGATACTGTGTCCAAATGTGCGGTGGTTAAGCAATTGCGTAGTAAATAGGAGATCTGAGGTTCGGCTCTGAGTCCGGCATACATCTTCACTCGTCACCGTTGATCCCAGCCAAAATCCTGACGCGGCTGACATTATTTCCTTCCCCTTCCCTTTCTATTTCTCCCCACCCCCTCCCCTCTTGGAATCATAATTATCTGCATGTTAGTCATATACTGCGTAATTAATTAGAGCAGTCAGAACCGTGACCTGCAGTCAGAATCGTGACCTGATCGTACCATCGCCGACATCAGAAAGTAAGAAGACGGAGGCTCAAAATTCTGACATCGTTATAGGCAAATCGTAGAAGAAATTCAGTGAGCGATGTAGTACAAAAAATTCTAGTAGCCTCTGTGCTGCAAAGATCAGTTACCAAATAAAATGCATTAATTACACAGGCGAAATACTGAGTGATGCTTTGCACTTTATGCTGATTAGCGACAACGTGTGATGCGCATTAGCGTGCAGCAACATATTCAAACGGTCGTTATTTGAGTCATAGTCACCCGCATAATCCTCTGATTCGTAGAAATCGTCCCACAGAGGTATTTTCCTGGCGTGAACATCGCATGCCTTACTACTACTCGAAGCCATGTTGTTTTCACTCACCACTGTTCACCTGCTCACATCTTGACAGAACTGTTACTATCGAGAATCTGAAATCTGAGATAAAACTGCCACTGTTGGTCGTGGAACTATTAACTAATATCAATAAAGCACGCAAATTATCGTGTTGTAGATGCAATAGCTCTGTTCCTCATAAACTGTCTCTCACTACTGTTTACAGCCTAGTTCGTCAAATAAACTGAATCTCTAGCTGTAATCATTTAAAGAACGAACTCTTAGGTCTAATGAAAATAAATTAAAAGAAAAATAATCAGGGCTCCTCATCACATAAAAGTATGCGTACGTCTCTTTGTCATCACCTATTGTTGTTACTCGAGGTCAGCTTTGCTAATCATACAGCGTCATCTGTGCTGCTTCGCTAAGGATTAGCTTCTTTATATGGCTTGCGGTATTCGTCAACCATCTGGTTTGAGATTCTCCCGTCCCTCTCCATCTTTTAGTCATGGAAAGGCACACTTTATTTCAAAGACATAATTACACTGTAGTTACAGGTATTTATGTAGCCCCCTGGACCTTAATACATGCGGGACATGATGGTGATCATTGCAGACGTCAATGCATGCCCTGAAACATGTTCCCATGCTGGCCACAAGAATGATGATTATGTTGGTTGGCTTGTGGGGCGCTCAACTGCGTGGTTATCAGCTCTCGTACAAATTCCCAACCTTTGCTCAGCCCAACCTCGCCACTTTCATGAATGATGATGAAATTATGAGGACAACACAAACACCCAGTCATCTCGAGGCAGGTGAAAATCCCTGACCCCGCCGGGAATCGAACCCAGAACCCGGTGCTCGGAAAGCGAGAAAGCGACCGCGAGACCATGAGCTGCGGACGCCACAAGAATGGTAATGAATTCTCGCCGCAGGGCGTTCCACTGCTCCACCACAGCTATTAACAAACGCTGGATCGTCGTTGGCGCGTGTGGATGTGCAGTACGTCTCACCTAAAATGTCCTAGCTACACTACTCATTCTCTTATAGAAATTAAATATGTATATAGATGAATGTTCCTTTTTTCGATGCTCCTGAATTTAAAAAAAAACTATTTTGGACTACACTCGGTGCAAGGTGTGTCCCGATGTGGAAGTCTTGCTTCTCGTAGTCGCGGACACAAATACAAGTGGCCGATAACTTCAGGCTAGTCCACTGAACTGTAGTTCAGTTCTTTTATCTTGGCGGCTCGCGCATGCCCGCCCAGACGCGGGAGATTGCTGCGTTGCCAGTTGCACGCGGCAAGAGACGCAGCTCCATAGTATAGTATAGTTCGCAAACTTAAGTTTAGGGGGGAGCGCGCAGTTTATGAAGTAAAGCCACCGCGGCCGCATTAACCCTATCGCTACTTCAGAGACGTGCTCCCCGCATTCCGCGCTGTGCGAGATTTTGTCATCACTGCACTGCTCGCCTGTGCAGACACATGGTGCTCCGACTGCTTTGACACACTTAGCATTCGATTTCACAAAAACTGTTTGGCCCAAAAATTTGATTTTTACACATCCCTCTTGACTGATACCTTCTCCCCATAAATGACTTAATTTTGGTTCGATGTTCAACGCAGTTATGGTGCAGCATTAAATGTAGCAAACCAATGCACAAAATTTTGAAGAGTTTGCAGAGGTAGAAGACCACAGTGTATACTTTCCGTATGGTCGATTTTAATTGCCACTAGAATTTCAAAAATTTACAGTCAAATGAATAAAATTCATGAAGTAAGACACTTGATATTATTTTCAAATAAAGACTATATTAAGCATCGATCAAGATTTGAACACGGAACCGTTTGTTTAGTAGCCAAATATCTTAACCATTACTCTAACGCAACTCTTCCGTGACTGGACCTCCTGGGTACTTTAACGAAGGACGCAAAATACCGACAAACACTGTTGGTATGACCATGAATTACTCACGTTCGAGCTCTCGCAACGTCGTTCTCTCTTCATTGGCTGACTGTGTTTTGTGACGTCAGATGCGCAGAACGAACCTAAACTCGGCCGCCGTCGTAAATGGTTCTGAGCACTATGGGACTTAACTTCTGAGGTCATCAGTCCCCTAGAACTTAGAACTACTTAAACCTAACTAACCTAAGGACAACACACACATCCATGCCCGAGGCAGGATTCGAACCTGCGACCGTAGCGGTCGCGCGGCTCCAGACTGTAGCGCCCAGAACCGCTCGTTCACTCCGATCGGCTTCGTCGTAAATGACACGCAGTTCAGCATCTCCTTGTAACGCCCGTTCCGTCGATCTGGAACCTTAATTATTAAACAGTGAAATGAGTAGGCGTAGAATTGAAATTTAGTCTGACTAGTAATATACCGATGAAGAGATTTATTGGTCTTTCAGAAGATAAGAATACTCAAATAATTCGAAGGCAACACTGGCGTAATTCTTCATTCGCTTCATTTCCACACTTGACCCTACAACGTACTTCAGAAACCAATATCTCTCCAGACAGAACTCATTTCAAACTTACCTCCATCAGAATCGAGAGCAATCTGATAGCAATATATCAATAGTTAACCATAGACTACAGGCAGAAAACAAATACCGCAATGAACGTCCTTAATAGAGCTCTTCCAACGTTAATAACGTGTCTCATCAGCAACTAGCCTTACATTATTACTTACGGGGTGGCAGTTACTGAATTATATGAAATACTCGTATGTTCGTCATAACGTCTGAACGGTTTGCGTTAGGACGTTCAAACTGCACGGTTGGATGTGGGGCATGATGGAACGTTGCATGCACTTGATTATTTTAGCCACGAAGCCCACTTTTATTAGGATGGGTGCGTCAATAAGCAAAATTTCCGCATTTGGGTAACTGAGAAACTGAATTTTCCGATCGAGAAGTCTCTGCTGCTACTGTCGTAGGTTTCAATCCTGCTTCGGGCATGCATGTGTGTGATGTCCTTAGGTTAGTTATTTTTAAGTAGTTCTAAGTTCTAAGTGACTGGTGACCTCAGATGTTAAGTCTCATAGTGCTAAGAGCCATTTGAACCATTTTTTTTAGTAGTCTCTTCATCCTCAACGGGTCACTGTCTGGTTTGCAATGTCCAGCCACGGAATAATCGGTGCGACCATTGAACGGTACGTGAAGTTGTGGAAGATGATTTTATCCCCATTATCCAAAGTGACCCTGATTTTGACAAGATGATGTTCATGCAAGACGGTGCGCCACCCTATTGAAGCAGCAGTGTGTTTGGTGTCCTGGAGGAACACTTTAGGAGCGGGATTCTGGCTCTGGAGTACGCAGAGGCCACTGGCATGGGCCTCGATTGGCCGCCATACTCTCCCAATGTGAACAGATGCGACTCCTCTTAGTGGAGCTATATTAAAGACAAGGTGTACAAAAATAACCCCAAAACCATTGCTGATCTGAAAACAGCCATTCAAGAGGTCATTGACAGCATAGATGATCCGACACTTCATCGGGTCATCCAGAATTTCGCTATTCGTCTGCGCCACATGGTCGCCAATGATGGCGGGCATATCGAACATGTCATAAGATAAAGACGAATATATGTAGTGATGTTTACATGTTGAATAAAGTGTGTGCACGCCTTGATTTGTAACTAACTTACGTTTTATTCATACAGTTCAGTAATTGTCACCCTGCACTTGCTATGAATGTTCGATTTATATGAATATGTGCGATATTAGGGTTTAGTCACAAAAGGGGTTAATATACCCCAACGCGTGAAACATGTGGTGTATGGGATTTAAGTCTGGGGAACGACCATGCCAGTCCATTCGGCGGTTATCCTCTCATTTCAATAGCTCCTCCATTGCGCAGTTCGATGTGGTTGCGCCTTGTCATCCATAGAAGGTTACTAGAGCCGAATATAACCCTGATAAAACTTACATGGTGTAGGAGTACAGTACATTAACGCTGACCGGTGAGTGTTGACAATGTTCCTTTGTGCAGTACTTGTTCCAATATCTCGCCATATGAGGGCATATCCAGCACTGTCGTACATTGTTTGGGTGGTTCAGGTGTTACGGTGCGGGGAAGGATAATGCTACATGGGCGTACTGACTCAAATCTGTTAACACTACACACTCGTTACCAATCTTGTGCCCAAAATGGGAGCACGTTGAAGAACATAAATTGCCGTCCATAGTGATTACACACCCTGTGGAGAACCAACTCCTGAGGTTTATGACGTCCAGGGGACACTACGGATTGTAGTGACTTCAGTATATTTATTGCCTTCGAATAAAAGCGTCATTTCTGCTTGTCTTAATGCGAATTGCTTTCAGCTGTCTTCTGCACTGTACTGTAGTATATCCTTGTAGGTATAGTCCAAGAGTTATCAATCTGTGTTGTTTAGCAGTGACACGTCATGCGAAACTATTGCTCACCAGCGTATTGAAAAGAAAAATGAGGATAAAAAAACAACATAAAATCGTTGTCATAAAATATTATTACAGAAATTAAAATAGAAAGAGAAAACAGAAAAAACTGTGAAAATAAAAGTAAAAAGTAATGAATTTCACAAAAAAAAACAGAATGAAGACAATAGCTGACATAAGCAAACAAAGAAGATATACTCTACACTTAATAAAACACGCAATAAAAGTTTAGATTTTGAAGAAAACCTGAACAACAACATAATGAGCTAGCACAAAAGTAGAAATAGATAATATAACTGCAGAAGACACTCGGCATCAACTATATAGTAATAAAAGTTTCGTTCACTTTGGGCGAGATCCCACGAATGCGTGTCAGCGAGTCTGAGCTCGCTTTTGTGTCCAGAAGCGCCTCCTCCGTCCCTCTCGCCAGGGATTCGCGGCAGTTTTATCCGCCGCTACCTATTGTCGCTGCATTGAAAACCAGGAACGAAAAATTGCCAACGAAAAGACGCTGTGCTGTGCGCCCAGTGGCGGCGCCGGCTGACAAAGTGCTTAACGCCTGGCCACGCTCGTCCCCACTGGCAGATAAGCGACCATTGTTTGCTCGCCCCCGGGACAGCCTGCAGGCGCCGCCGCATCTTTTGTCTGCCACGGACAGCCGCAGTCTTTATGTTTTCCATTGGTCAGCTCCGTTATTTCTGTACCTGCTAGTACTAGAAGCTGCATTCGTGTGTAGTTCACTGTTACAAGTAACGTAAGTCTGCATTTTTAAAATTTATGTCAAATGGTTTTTCAAAGACAGGTTTTATGCAGTTTGCAATGCTGGTTCCGAAAAGTATTTTAATTTTCTTTCATTACAGCAATATTTTAAAGATTTAAGTAATTGAAGCACAAATCTATATTCACTGGGTGTATCACAATTCAAGTCACACACTTCTTGAGGTTGTAGAGGGGACTTAGTAGATCAAGTTTTACGTAGGAACCCATGTCCAGAAACGTCATCCAAAGAATCTACAAATCGTCAGCGTATTAATAGGCGCCGGCGCCTACATGTGTTTCATTTTACTTGTCACTTGTTCTATTTCCTCACAAACTGTTTCATTTGAAGCTGTTCTCCAAACTCCGTCTTTTTGTTAGTTTTATTTGTAAATGTTTTCATTATCTTTCTTTCTATTTTGAGTAATCCGTCTATTGCTACAGTTTGGTTGTTTAATGTGTGTGTGTGTGGGGGGGGGGGGGGGGGTGTGTGTACAGGGTGAGTCCTTGATGATGTTACATACATACATTCCAGGATGATGGAGAAGGATAAATGTAATCATCCTGAGGTAAGGGTATCATCCTGAGATAAGGGTCCCTCTACCGAAAACGAACGAGTCGGAAGTTATAATCGAAAACCGTTCTTAAACCTTTGACAGTGGAATACAGGTATTGGTACTGTTGATGCTCAAATTTTAGGATAGGCAACTTTTAGAGGTGGTAGTATCGACCAAAACAAAGAAGAAAATGTATATTTTACACCACTTTAGTCAGTATTATGAATTAGGTTCTTCGGTTTTCCGTTGGCTCCATACTTTTCCTTCTCTACTCGTCCGAAATCACCCTTCACATTCTCTGTTTGTTAATTTTTATTGGTAGTGTGGTATGTTTGTCCTAAAGTATCTCGAGCGCTTCTATCTTGTCTTTCAAATCCTCCATCGCAATCAGTAATTTCTTCACCTCCTCCTTGATCTCTTCGATGCCGCTCTTACTATTCCCTAGCTTCTCTGTTATTATCCTCCTAATTCTGTAAAAGATACGGATCTCTTTCCTATGCCATTTGATGATCAAATGCCCTAGGAAAGAGATCCGTTCCTTTTTCATTTTACTTGTCACTTGTTCTGTTTCTTTACTCCGTCTTTTTTGGTATTTTTATTTATACATGTTCTTATTATCTGTCTTCCTATTTTAAGTAATCTGTCTTTTGCTGCAGCGTTGCCTGTTCAAGACGTAGTTTCGCTAGCATATGATATTTACAGTTATGTCGCTGTTTTGTGGCGCTTCAGTTTAGTGGCTGTTGAGAGGCATTTTTTGTTATCTGTGTTCCTGGTAACATTATTTGTTTTAATCAGGTTTTTTTATTCTACTCTGCCATGATGGTTTCTCATTTAGGTTGTGTGTTGTAATTCCACACAAATATTTAAGATTTTCAACAATTTTTATGTCATCTTCTTCAAGTCTTATTTGTTTGACAGTTATTTTTCAAAAGATATTTTAAGCCCAATGCTGTGGGGTGTTTGCTGTAATGATTGTATTTGTTGCTTGGTTCTTCGAATGTTGCTGGCGAGAAGAGCAAGGAATCAGCAAATCCTAAACAATTCAGTTTTATATCATCTTTTTGTATTCCAACTTTAATGTTCTTTGGATTGGTTCAAATGGGTCAAATGAGCACTATGGGACTTAACATCTGAGGTCATCAGTCCACTAGAACTTAGAACTACTTAAACCTAACAAACCTAAGGACATCACACACATTCATGCCCGAATTCGAACCTGCGACCGTAGCGATCTCGTGGTTCCAAACTAAAGCGCCTAGAACCTCTCGGCCACACAGGCCGGCGATCTTTGGATTTTCCTTGTACCATTCCCTCATTATGTATTCAAGTGCACAATTAAAAAGAAGTGGTGACAGGCCATCACCTTACCTTAAACTAGTTTTATCAAGAATGATTGATAAAGTTCTCCACTGACCTTAATTTTCGAACTTGTATTGGTAAGTTTAGCCCTATCACTTTTTTAATTAATTTTGGGTGGGTCCGAAATGTCTCACAGCCTTAAACAGTGAGGATCTAGGGGTAAAACCATATGATTTCTTAAAATCTATAAATGTCATTGAGAGAGGCTTGTTTTGTTTGTGGTAATAAGTCATGCTTGATTTCGGAGTAATTATTTGTTCGACAGAGCTTCCCCAAGTTCTGAAGCCTCCTTGGTATTCACCCAGTTCCTTACCAGGTTGTTCTTTGATCCTATTGTGTAAAATCTTGAAAAAGTTTTGTATGTACAGCCCAAGAGCGAAATTCCTCTGTAGTTGTCTGGATCACTTTAGTCTTCTTTCTTGTGAATTAGGTTAATTATAGGTGTGGTCCATTCTTCAGGCAATTCTGCTGTTGCCAAAATTTTTTGTTAAGTGTAAAGATGTCACAGTTGTTTTACCGGCATACTTCAGCATTTCGGCAAACACTTGATTTTCACCACATGCTTTGTAGTTTCTCATTTCTTTAAGTGCAATATCTGTTTCTTGTACTGTAGGTGGGTTAATATTTTCTGGTTCGGTTTCTTCAAGGGTGCTTGTGTCTATTCTTAAAAGCTTTTCATGTTAAACACAATTCTAGAGCTTTTTGAATGCGTCTGCCATGGTTTCTGCATTTTCTTTGTTATTGTGGGCTATGCTTCCGTCTTTATTTCTCAGCAATAATGTGTGAGGGTTGTAATTGGTCCATGCAGACATAGTCCAGCTGGCGCTCTCCTCTTGTCCAATTAGGAAGCTTCAATATTTTCTCCTTTTTTAAGGTACGTACATTTAGAGATGAGCCAATGTGTTCTGCAAATTTCATTGAGACTTGGTCCGTTTCTGTTAGTTTACGTGGAGCCAATTTTCCAATTATATCTCTATACTTATTTTCCTTTCGCAGTTCGGAGTTAAAATCCTCTGTTAAGATCCTTATGTTGTTTCTATTTACTTGATTTATTGTATGATCCAAAATATCCCATAATATTTCTACTTCTATCGTAGTTCTTGTTACAAAACTTTTCTCGTTGGTTGGGGTATGGGCGTTTATGATTTGTGATTTTCAGAGTTATAGTTGCGATTCATGGAGACACAGCTTTAAAATCAGATACTGAATCTATCATTTCCAAATTTACTTTAAATCCTGTTTCAAATTGTGGGCATTGTTTCATAACTCTTTGTCATGGTTTTCCATCGTTAATTCTATAACCTTGAGATTCAAATGGATCTTCTATTGTATATTTCATTTCTTGGAGTCCTTCTATTATTATGTTTTCTCTGCATAATTGATTTGTGAAGTTTTTGAGCTATCACGTTTTCAGTAAAGAGTTTATTTTATGCGTTGCATTGTAGTTAACGTGTTTATGTTTTATTTTGGCACTGTGCTCTTGATGAGAGTTGGGTGATTTAAAATGCTCCGATTCATTTGAGTCTTCTAAATAGCCACTCACAAATCCGATGTAGCCTCCTCCTCCCTACTAGGTTGGACGGTGGAAATTTTCCTCTAAAACAACTTTTCATGTGTGACTCTCAGAGGCTATCACCTTCGAGAGGAGCAAGCTCCCTATTATAGTTGTTAGCTAGAGAGAATATTAATTATCTGCATCTAACATGAGTAACAGGAGCTGTTGGGAAAAAAATGTAATAAACGTGGGTTCTAAAACGCATGCCTTAACAGCTATGGGAACTTGTTCAATAGAGGGCTCGCATTTCACACTGGCAAAGATAAACAAGTGCTAATAGCTCAAAAGGTATGCATTTTAGAACCCATGTTTTTTATACATTGTTTCCTTGCTTTGGTCCATACCATCGCAACTGAAAGTTAACTATCCCGCAACCTTAGCAAAAATAGTACGGTTACATGTATTCCACCGTCAGAGGTATTAACACAGTTTTCTCCTGTAACTTCCATATCGTTCGTCTCCGGTAAAAGGATCCTTGATTCAAATTGATACTTATCTTACCCATCATCCTAGAAAGTCTGTTATATCATCACAGAATCAATCTGTAAGCACAGGGTGGACATTAATAGAACCGACAAGCTACAGGGACCGATGCCTGACTGGGAATGGAGAGAAAAAGGGCCTGTGAACATGTGTCCAGAAATGTATCGCTGCCACGGTAGACGGCGCTGATGAATGAAAATTCCTCTGACCACGCGCCGTGTGTTTCTTCTGTGTGATTGACGCAGCGCACTGTAAGCAGCAGAATGGTCCAGTATTCATGTCGGGAACAAGGCGAGATGGTGCTTGTGTGCTGCCAAGCAGATGGAAATGGTCGAGTGGCAGCACGGCTACACCAAAACAAGTATCCTCACAGACATAAAACACATCACCAACATTTCAAGTCTTTTTTGGGGGCTTTTGTGTGATCATGGATCCTTTCAGACAGACGAGGGTGCAGGGAGGCGGCCGACTGTGTGTATACCAGATTTAGAAAGCTGAGAAACTTTCAGTTGAACACAGTCCTCCAAATCTGTTATACGCAGAATCTGCCACCTCCTGCACGTTCGCCGGTCTGAAAGGACCAACCACCACCATCATGAAATGATACGTGACGTGGTTGGTGTCCGTCAGGGTACTTGTTTTGGTACAGTCGTGCTGCCTCTCGACCGTTTCCATCTGCTTGAATATACACGAAAACCATCTCAGCTTGTTCACGACGTGAATACCGGACCATTCTGCAGCTTACTGTACGCTGCATCAATCTCACAGCCTCCAACACACGGTACATGGTCAGAGGAACGTTCATTCGTCAGCGCCATTTCTCACGGCGACGATGCATTTCCGAACACATGTTCGTAGGACCTCTTCACTCCATTTCTCTTCAGGAATCCGTCTACGCAGTTTGTCGGTTTTATTAATGTTCGCCCTGTGTACGTACCTTTAGAGGCGCCGGCGCCACTTACTTGGACACTCTGTAGCGTCGTTGGATGACGTTCCCGGACATGGGTTCCTATGTAAAACTTGATCTATTAAGTCCCCTCTACAACCTCTACAAGTGTGTAACATGAATTATGAAACACCCTGTATAAAAGGAAATGCCCTGACTGACTGACTCATCATCGTTCAGCTCAAAACCGCAACGGATAAAAACTTAAAATTCGGCAAGGGTGTTGAGTTTATAATTTAGGCAACTTTTAAGGAGGGATTTTTCGAAATTCCATCCCCAAGAGGTTGAAATAGTGGATGAAAATCTTTTTTAAAATATGTCGTTATAAAGGTAGCTTTGAAGCTAGCTCTGTGCAAATTAGCATGTGGTTTCTCTGTAAAAAATAGATAAATACATGTTTCAGTGTTTTGGAAAGTTAATCCCTTTTGGGGGGAAACAGTGGGTGAATTTAAAAAAAAATAAATCATTAAAGTACTACTAAAGTATTTTTAAAGCTACATCTGTGAAAATTGGTATTGACTTCTCGGCTACAAATAAAGAAAATATATGTCGTATTGTTTTTGGAAATTCACTACTAAGAGGGTGAATTAGGGGATGAAAGTTTTTATGGAAATATTTCATTATGCAAGCATTTTTGAAGCTGAATCTATGAATGTTTGTATTTGGCCTCTCTGTTAGAAAAAAAAAAATACATACTACACCCGTTTTGGAAATTCAATCGCCAAGGCGATGAAACAGAAGGTGAAATGTTGTATGAAAATATTTCATTGTGAAAGAATTTTTAAAGCTTAGTATTTGGAAATTGGTGTTCGGCTTCTCGGGTGGAAATGAAACAGATATGTGTTTCGCTGTTTTTGGATTTTCAACCCCTAAGGGGGTGAAATAGGACAAGACTGATTCACTGACTCATCATCGCCCAGCTCAAACTGTCAAGGATCGAACCTTGAAATTTGGAGACGGTGTCGACCTTACACTGTAGGTATCGTTAGCGAAGGATTGTTCGAAATTACATACCTAAGGGGATGAAATAGGTGTTGATAGACGCTTTGAAAATACGTTGACCTAGGTTGGTCAAATAGGCGATCAAAGACTGTTTGAAAACATGTCACCATTAAGGCAGATTTGAAGCTATAACTACGAAAATCAGTATTTGGGTTCTCAGCCAGAAATAAAGAAATATGTGTTTACAATTTACTCAACCACTGAGAGGGTAATAACTGGGTGAAAGGATTTTTTTAATGAATCCTTATTGAAGAACAACTAAATCATTTTTAAAGCTTCATCTATGAAAATTGGTATTTGAATTCTGTTAGAAATACAAATACACGTGTTTCAATGTGTTTGGAAATTTAATCCCTAAGGGGTTGGAATAGGGAATGAAGATTTTTAAAAAATATTTCGTTACATTAGAAATGTTTAAAGTTAAATCTATGAAAATGGTGTTTCACTTTTCGGTTAGAAGTAAAGGAACATGAGTTAGTGGATGAAAATTTCTATGGGAATATCACCACAATTACGCCAAAGCTACCACTAACAACTTCGACTCCATCTACCAGCATCGCTTTTGCTCAGGACATTCGAGAAAGATCATGGTATATTGCCTTATTAGGGTGAAAAGTTTAGGAGATGCTGGAATTTCTGAAAAACATAAAAAATCGATGAAGAAGAAAAAAATTATCTGCAGACCTTACAGTCTACGCGAGCAAACAGCCAGCGCTCAGCTAGTATTCAATTAAAAATTCAGACGAGGTTCATATTTTTACTATCATTGACTTATTTTTTTAGATACATACTAAAACTACGGCGAACAGTTCTCTTAGCAACGTTACGAACAGTTTGCCTTATTTAATTGTCGAACTTTGTCATGTTCTTATTTCATCGCACAACCTCCGTCTTTAATGTCTCATCTTCAGCATCCAACAATATAGTCAGCCATCATAATTTTATTCTATCTACACTGGTTGTTCCTCCCTGATCCTTAATATTCTAGTGTAGGCGCTCATTTAGCTCTTCACTAATGTCCCTCATTTTCATGGATGTGGTCAGTATGCGAGTATATGAACTTAACTTTTGTTACAACCCAACTTCTTGAAATTTTCTGGGGTGATGACAGCGTTCTTGTAATAAGGATGTTTTTTTATGCGGTAGGGTGTAATCAAGCTACAGATCACAAGCCATTCCGCACTAATTTTACTGTCACGTTAGTTATATTATTAAACTCGTAGTTCTTCATCAATTTGTGTATTTGACGGCCAAAAAAACTCATGAAGGGAAATTTCATAGCAAAGACCTTTCATCAGGATCTATCTGGTGGAAGTGTCCTTACAAACAGGTTCATCAACCAACCTTGATAACCAGCGGTGGAAGAACTTTTGTAATCTACAAACGGTTCGTGTAAGATGTTTCTAGCCCCAAGCACAAAATATCTCCGATCTGGTTCAACAATTACACGTCAACGCTTTCGCTTTGCGCAGCTACCATATCACATAAGGACTGGTAATTTTCGAGAACCCGGTTTGGTCTTAATAAAATTCCTGTAACTAGGGGTCAATTTGACTTCATTTCGCCATGTGAAAACTCTACGTTATAGAAGAAAACCAAGTATGGTTTTGATATGAGGAAAACAACTCACTGAAAACATGTACTTATTTTCAGTCATCGAACCCAGACTGCTGATTATATATATATATATATATATATATATATATATATATATATGGTGTTACAAAAAGGTAAGGTCAAATTTTCAGGAAACATTCCTCACACACAAATAAAGAAAAGATGTTATGTGGACATGCGTCCGGAAACGCTTAATTTCCATGTTAGAGCTCATTTTAGTTTGGGTCCCATGTTCTTCCACCTTCGCTCAGTGGAGCACGTTATCATGATTTCATACGGGATACTCTACCTGTGCTGCTAGAATATGTGCCTTTACAAGTACGACACAACATGTGGTTCATTTCAGTCGAAGTGTTCGTACGCTTTTCAACAACAGATTCGGTGACCGATGGATTGGTAGAGGCGAACCAATTCCATGGCCTCCACGCTCTCCTGACCTCAACCCTCTTGACTTTCGTTTATGGGGGCATTTGAAAGCTCTCTACGCAACCGCGGTACCAAATGTAGACACTCTTCGTGCTCGTATTGTGGACGGCTGTGATACAATACGCCATTAACCAGGGCTGCATCAGCGCATCAGGGATTCCATGCGACGGAGGGTGGATGCATGTATCCTCGCTAACGGAGGACATTTTGAACATTTCCTGTAACAAAGTGTTTGAAGTCACGCTGGTACGTTCTGTTGCTGTGTGTTTCCATTCCATGATTAATGTGATTTGAAGAAAAGTAATAAAATGAGCTCTAACATGGAAAGTAAGCGTTTCCGGACCCATGTCCACATAACATATTTTCTTTCTTTGTGAGTGAGAAGGAGAGAGAGAGAGAGAGAGAGAGAGAGAGAGAGAGAGAGAGAGAGAGAGAGAGAGAGAGAGCGAGACCGATTATTTAATTGATGTTATTTCCACGCAACCTTACAGTTGTCCCACTTGCTTACAAATATCTAAACATTACCGTTTTCGTTCTTGCAATCAAAATAAGTTTATTAAACAGCTAAGACGAATCTTCAGAACTGTTTCAGTGAGCCCATTAAAGTTCTTGGCATTTATTAATACACTTGGAAAAAAAACAGATATTATGAAATTAAATTACATTATAATTCAAGCAGAAAAACTGCATTTCGATATGAATTCATTGATCGCTGTAAATAATTACACATTTTTCTCACAGAAAATTTAAATTAGTTCTGTCGGGGCTGGACTTGTGATGAGCTCAGCTGCTGCTTACCTTTTCTTTCCTCACAACGTCATTTATGCCACAGGTGGACAACACATCGTTTAGATCTCCGACCGATTTATTGTCACAGTCACCAAATAGCGCTACATTGCTGTTGCAAGCATGTACATAAATAGGTCAAGTTTCATAACGGTGAGACGGGTAGTCGACTGTGGTCTTACTGTAGGAATGATTCGGACGTTTGCCTTAAGTAATCGGGAAACTACAGAAAACGTAATCACGAAGACAGATGACTGGAACATCCATACTCCAGAATACAAGGCCAGTCAGTTTAAAACAGCGCAATCTGTTTCGCTCTGTCAAATTCCACGTATGGTGAGCAGCCATAGTGCATCATAAATGGATCTTGACATCAAAATCAGGCTTTTGACAGATGATAATACACAAAGAAATACGGGATGAGTGAAAAACGACTTCACAGTTTTGGACTAACATAGAAATTTATTGGGATAACTTACAGAATCGGTAGTTCTGTCATTTTGTAGCAAACAACCACATATTTCACGTGCAAGGGTGAAGTGTCGTTTTGCTTGGAAGTGAGTACCATTTGTGATGCGGGAAACATTCCACCGGTAGTCAACTTCTTCCCACACTCGTCTCAGCAAATCAGGAGTAACTTGTGCAGTGGCAGCGCAGATTCGATTTTTCTGGTCGGCTAAATTGTTTGTTAGGGGAGGAACATACACAAGGACTATAATGGAGCCCGGAGAAATAAATCCACTGGTTGGTTGGTCGGTTCGTTGATTCGTTGTAGGGAACCAAACCACGAAGTCATTGGTCACATCGGGTTAGGGAAGGATCGGGAAGAAAGTCGGCTGTGTCCTTTCAAAGGAACCATCCAGTCATTTGCCAGAACCGATGTTGGAAAATCTAAATCAAGATGGCCGGATGCGGGTTTCAACCGTCGTCGTCCTGAAGGCGAGTCCAGTGTGCTAACCAGTGCGCCACCTCGCTCGGTGGATCCAGTGGTGTCAAGCCTGGGGAGCGAGGTGGCCATGAGACTGGCCCTTCACGACCAGTCCACTGACCTGTGAAGCGATTATCGAGGAAACCTCGAACTTACGTGAGAAAATAACATGGTGAACCGACTTGCTGGTAGTAAACCATCCAATCTCGGTCATCTTAATCGATATGCGGGATTAAAAACTTTTCTGCAAGATACCTCCATTAATATGTATATCGTTTCAAAGTTGTAATGTCCTATTTGACTCATCCTGTGTGCTGCTCTTTTATTAAGAATCTAACGAAATACTGAAGATACTATAGTTCCTTTTCTATTGTGGGATGGTATGCTACTTTTACAGTAATTATTTGTCACTGAATCAACTGTCTTCTTCGGGACTCATGAGACTATTTTTTCTCTGTTTTATGTGGTAATTTATTACAAGTGAACTGGCTAGTAGACATGTCTGATAGTTCGAAAAACTATTCTATGTTGGAAGTAATCAATAATTTTGTGTTCTTTGTATAAGGCTTTCTTGTTTCTTTGTTTGTTTTATGTTTTAGTTTGTTTGTTATATATTTTTCAAGTATCAGTAAAAAAAAGTGGGGCGTTGTCTTCAACTATACAGCACTCGGAATTCGGATGGGATGTTCACTTTAAAACAGGTATTTAATTTTGTTGGTAGTTATACGGCTTCCTCTGACTGTATAAATGGTTGTTCCTTCCATACATTGCCCATTACGCCAATGTGACCTGGTATCCATTGGAGACTTTCTATCTCGTAAGATGTGTTACAATACTCTTGTTCCCTCACATTAATAAACGTTCGGTGCCGTAGCCACCTATTGCTCTAGAGGCTGTTCCTTGAGTCTTCAATGCTCTTGTCGTCTGCAAGTTTTTGACCATTTCTCAACGGGGAATAAGAGGCCATGATGGTTATTCGGTGATGATGGAGATATTATTGGTGATAAATCACAATGCAAACAGAATTATCATGAGACTGAAGCTGGCGATAGTTCCTATGAATGTGAAGTTGGTGTTCAGCCTAAAAAGAACTGTAAATTCTTTTAGAATCCCGCAGTTGGTATGAGAGTGGCACAAGAAACGCCATTACTCCACTTCATTTCCTTAAGTCGGCAGCTCGTGGTGTAGTGGTTAGCGCTGCTGACACTGGATCACGGAATCCCGGGTTCGATTCGCAGCCGGGTGGGGTATTTTCTCCGCCGAGAGACTGAGTGTTGTCCTCATCATTTCATCATCATTCAGGATATGGCGGGATTGGAAAGTGAAATGATTTGGGATTTGTACAGGCGCTTATAATAACTACGTTGAGCGGCCCACAAACCAAAATCATCATCATCACTTGTCAAGATTTAAATGCCGCCAGAAATCACTCGTAAGTTCGAAAGTGCTACCAGCAGTCCAGCTAGCACAGCTTAAAAGGGAAATAAGAAGAACAGGGTACAATGCATGAGCAGCTTCTCATAAGCCACGCATGTCCGTAGTCACTGCAAAGTGACGCTTCAGATGGTGTAAAGAGCGACTCTACCAGACAGCAGATAACTGGAAACGAGTCATTTGTAGTGATGCAATGCATTGTCCTTTGGGTTTGGCGAATGCCTGTAGAGCATTAACTGCACTCATGTGCAGTGCCGAAGTGAAGTACGTTCGAGGTGATTTTTCGGTATCGGGGGGTTCATCTTAGTTAGAGGGTGGTCCGCTTTTTGTGTTTAAGAAAACGCTATATTTGGATAGATGTGAAGACATTTTACAGTCTTGTGTAATATGAGCAGCAGAGGTATAGTTGGGAGACCATGACTGTTTGCATCAACATGAAAGAGCACCCTGTTAAGAAAGCAGCTTCTGTGAGGCAATGTTCTGTCAAGAACAACATTCGAAAACTCTACTGGTCTGCTTATAGTCCCGCTCTGAACAACGCTTTTTAGATGACTTAGAACCCGTGCGTCCAACATCACTACCTTCCTTGATTTTGGCTCTTGAGGATGAATGGGCTACCATTCCTCGAAAAAAATTCAAACTCTGCATTAGAAGTATCTCCATCACACTTCAAGCCGTCAAAAAGAAAAAAAAATGTTTCAAATTGCCCTGAGCACCATGGCACTTAACATCTGAGGTCATCAGTCCCCTAGAACTTATAACTACTTAAACCTAACTAACCTAAGGGCATCACACACATCCATGCCCGAGGCAGGATACGAACCTGCGATTGTAGCCGTCGCGCGGTTCCAGATTGAAGCGCCTAGAACTGCACGGCCACTGCGGCCGGTACATTCAGTCCACAAAGAAGCATTACATGCTACTGAAGCTTCGCCCAAAAAGAAAAAGCTAAATGTCTATAGCAAAAAACCAAACAACCTTTTATTTATCTATAAGGTTCGCATACAGAAGATGATATTAATAATAATAATAATAATAATAATAATAATAATAATAATGTGGAAGCAACTAACACACGACAGTAAACATAAAAATTACAATTCTACGTTTAAAATATCTCTTCAGATGCAATACAAGAAGCTGTGCTTTTTTTACATTTTCGTGAGTAAAATTTTATCCACTTGTAATTTGTTTGAATCTAATTCTTCGTGTTAGATAGAGAACAGAAATCTTGACTCCAAAGCAGTGTAAGAGGGCAAACAGGAGAGATTTTACCTCCATAGTATTTAGGGAATGTCTGCCATGATTACTTGTAAACAGAAATACTAGGGGATTTTGAAGAGCGCCATAGGAGCAGCTAATGGTAAGCTGCACGGACAGAGTGGTGGCATTGGCTCGTCGGCTGATCTCGCCATTACGCTGGGCCACGCACGGGCAAGAGCGCGGGCCGCCATTCCGGAGGCCGTGTACGAGCCATTCCCCTTTCTTTTTATTCGCGCCCTGCCGTTCCGCCGTGCAAACATGTTTTTCCCGTGGCGCGCGCTGTACACGTACCTGCGCCCGGCGACCTGCCCTCTGCCCTCTGCCCCCGCGGGGAGTATCGCCAGCGATCTGCTGGCCCATTTCCCGCCACACCGGATAGCGACCGGTCGGCCGGCTTTTGTCCCCAGCCGATAAGCCCCTCCGACCTCTTCCATTCGCCTGCCGGCTATTTCCACGTGGCCCGTGTGTGTCGATGCGGCCTCCCGTTTCTGTTAACTCTGATACCGATGTAAGCTATCGCTGAGATCTTTGCGGATGGGTCGGCCGTCGATAAGAACTCACGAGTTCCATGAAGGTCACATACTATTAAACGGAACGAATGAGAGATGGGAAAATGGGGAAGGAGGTGGTAGGAGGACACCATAAGAATGAAGTAGTTGAGTTGTAAAGTTACTGTAGGCTACTGTAGACAATCATAAGTGAGGTAGTCTTCCCTAATTTTCCTAGTACCCTTCGTCAGTTAAAATCGTAACCGCGTTACCTGTACATTAGGCGTGTTGCATACCTATCAGGCGTTACCGCATTGCTATCACTGTGTTGGGATATGCGACCAGTTTCTTACCATATTGACGTGATGAATCCCCTAGAGCCTGAGTAATGATAAACAGAATGATTCAGAAGTAGCTGTACACACTTCCTGGTTGTAATGTATGCACCAAAATAAGAATAAATGATAAATAACGTTTTGTTTGAAATCGCTTTATTTCAGAGTTATGCAGCAGAGTAGGGGTTACAAGTGAAATACAAAGAACTCAGAATTAAATCTCCTCAGAATGAAGCGACATGAAGAGTCCCGAAATTTAACCCAACTATGAACTGCAGATTTACTCCAGAACATGTTCAAAATGATGTCCTTGTGGGCGGAGATAACGATGCACTCAACATCTTACTGATCTCTGAATGTTCCAGGCTCCATTCATCTCATTCTTCACAGTTGCACAGTCATTTTGATTTCACTGCTGTAATTGTGGTGCTTTGGCAGTTGTAACACAACAAACGAGCTCCTTGAGATGGCATTAAAGGGTAGTGGTCCAGGGGGTTAGGATCTGGACAGCTGGTGGGCCCAGCAGGTGGTCTTGTTCGACCTACCCAATTAACGGCATAAGCAACACTGAGATACTCTCTCGCCTCCTGACTGAAATGTGCTGGGGCAGCGTCGTGCATAAACTATAAGTTGGTTCGTGCAGTGGATGGGTCATCATGAAGCACACCACCCAAATCAAGTTCCAAAAACTGTCGATACACTCTGCCAGTCAGGCGCTGTGGAATAACATGATGTCTGAGCAATTGATTGTCCACTATAACACACCCCATTTTCTTCTAAACACCTATCCCCTGTCTGTTACGTAAAAATACAGGATTTATTGCAGAATAGAAATTGTCAATATTCAGATTTATTCGAAAATTGCTGATTTTTAACGGAAACAGAGGGATGCTGTAGCGGAAATTGAAAAATAGAACAATAAAAAATATGCAATCTTCAGACAAGTCTAGAAAACGAAATTTCCTGAAAAGATATAAAAATTAAAAAAAAAAACGCAAAGCGAAAGCATAAAAAACATTGCTCCAATGCTTCGTCAAGGTCATAATAAAGATGTTTCCGTTTTTCATAAATAACTTCGTTACTTATCAATAATAAAGGGAAATTCTTACCTTTGATGATGATGATGATGATGATGATGATGAAGATGCATATAATTTGTAATTGCATCTTTCTTACTGTCTTCAGCCCGTTTGTCTCTCTCAACATAAAGCTTTTAATGCCTGCCCAACACCCCCCCCCCCCCTCCCCCCACCGCCCCACACACACACTCCACACACATACATACAAACTTCAATTATTAAACTGACGGTTCCTTGATGCCTAAAAATGCGTCCAATCAAGTTAATACGTGCCACAAATTTCTTTTTTCAACAGTTCGATTCGGTACCTCCGCATCCGTGGCTCAGTGCCTCATTGTTTGGTGAAACGGTAGCTCACCATGTTCGTTAAGTCAACTGGCCAACTTCTATAAATAAAAATTAACTCTTACTTACTCTCAAATAAAAATTAACTCTTACTCCTTTTATCTCTGACAATAGTTGTTGACGTGAAAAAAGCCGATTTGCGCTGTGGTTTGAATGCACATTAAAGCGCAGGCCCCATTATGACTGTCTGAATATGTCAGCTCAAAGGTCGGACGAAAGCATACGACCTCCTAAAGGACTATGCCTAGTAGAGCACTGTGGTCTTTAAAATAATCTTCAGATTGATGACTGCTTCACTTTGTTGTTCTACCTCTCCAGATTTCTTCTTGGTTTTGTTTACTGCTCGATTAGTGTACATATCAGACAACAATGGTAAGATGATACAGCCGTGTCTCAATCATTACTCATTGCACCTGCAATTTAATCTTCTCTTATAAATGCCATCTGCCTTTCGTGCAAGTAGCAAATAACCTTTCACTCCCTCTATTTTATTCCTGCTGATTCAGGATTCCAAAGAGTGTATTCCAGTCATCATTTTTAATAGTTTTCTCTAAATCTACAAAGCCTGTAAATGTAGGTTTGTCTTTCTCTAGTCTATCTTCTCAATAACTCATATCAAGTTTTAAAAAATCATGACTTTTTAATCAAAACGTGGTGCTGGGTATCATTCAAACCCACGTGGCTCCACTCAGTGAATAGCAACGTGCTTGGATCTTCCTTGCAAGCTGCCCACGAGATAATCGAGGCGTTGGTGCTCATATCTGCTTCAATTTTGAACGGCTACCCTCCTTTCATTCGCTGTTTGATGATAAGCATGCTCCGTCGTTTCTACATCTTCATATAACGTATGAATTGTATGTCTAGATGTTGTTATTGTATGTTCCGATTCCACAAAAACGATGGTGATTGCGGCCGCTGGAATTACTCGCACAAGGAAGGGGTGAAGTGAGTATCAAATACCTGATATAAAGCTCCTAAAAGATAAACTTTGGACATTTATGAGGAAAACGTTAAAGGCTTAAATGGTTCAAATTGCTCTGAGCACTATTCGACTTAACTTCTGAGATCATCAGTCGCCTAGAACTTAGAATAATTAAACCAAACTAACCTAAGGACATCACACACATAGAATAATTAAACCTAACTAACCTAAGGACATCACACACATCTATGCCCGAGGCAAGATTCGAACCTGCGACCGTAGCGGTCACTCGGTTCCAGACTGTAGCGCCCAGAAAACGTTAAAGATCTCGTCCAGATTTATAATCGCAATAAATTTACTTTCATAAAGAAAAGATTGAAAGAAGGGGCTTGGCTGCCAGCAAACCGCCCCTGGTAAGGGCGAATTTAAATCAAGAGCAAATAAAAATTATGTACTTTATTACACTTGAAGAGAAGAAAGTAAGTGGCAAGCACTACACAATTTACAAATCGTGTTGGACTCTGTTTCGCAGGAAATTAAAATCACATTACTTACTGAACCATGGATCAACAAAAACAGAAAACTAGCAATAGCAAATCAAAGAAAGCAGTTAACAACAGATCAGATAAGGCTGAGGACAGTTCCACTACAACAAAAGTGTATTACAGGAGTCTATAGATCTGTGGGTGAAATGAAAGACAGAAAACGTTGGAAGAAATAAAAGCCCACTGACGGTACCATAACTGTGGTTAAAAGCAAACAGAAACTGTTTTTGGAACCAGGTGGGGCTCGGTAATATTTTGCGCAAGCACTGGAACAGAAAATCCAATGGCTCATTTAAAAGAAACATTTGTTCGCACGAGTTATATTTTGAGCTTCATTACTTTCGCGATCTTCATTTCGAAGATTGGTTTGTTCTTTTCCACGCTGGTCTGTCTTCGTCTTTTCGTAACTAGTGCAACCTACATTCATTTGAGTTAGCTTTTTGTAATGCTAATTTGTTTCCCTGCACTAGTTTTAACCACCCTTGTTCCCTTTTCCAGCCCCCTCCCCCTCCTTAAGCCCCCCCCCCCCCCCCGAATCCCCATCCCCCACCTCCGTTCCTTTCAGTAGTACGTCAACTGTTCCTTAATTCCTCAGTGCATATCCTTTCCACAGCTGTCCATTTTACTAGTCAAGTTTTGCTGTAAGGCTATTGTCTCCTCGATTCGATTTAGTGCCTATCTCTTTGTTATCAAATCTGCCCCTCTAACCATAAGCCTCCATCTTCTTCTTGTCTGTACAGTTTACTGCCCACGTTTACCTTCCAGTCCAGGCAACGCTCCAGACGAATAACGTCAGGAAAGTCATTCCAGCACTTTATATTCGCTATTAACATGTTTCTCTTTAAAACAGTTGTGTAGGAGGCAGCTAACCATGTTTATAACTTATACTAGCATTGCATAAAAGCTGGATTGGCCGCTAATCAAGACGCCATTAATGAAAAATAAAAAAAAATCTTTACTACTCGTAAAATGACGCTTTTCGGATTTAGTCGTTGGCTTATGACTGTCACGTGTACATCTTGTAACCTTTGTATCTATGTGCAGCGTGTTGCTCCTCGATACCAGAAGATGGCTAATTCCGAAAGTTGTCAAACTGCGAGGAGTACAGTCATTCCACTTCTGAAGTATGGCTTTCTGATTAGCGACCAGTCGTGCCTTTATGCAGTACTCCTGCTAACATTTCTGTTTCCCATAAGGATTTTCTTTATTATTTTCCACATTTTACGCTCTTCTGAATTCAGTGAAAAAGTGCTGTCAAAGTATAGCGTGCGACAACTATTATCGTAAAAAGTTCCAAACAAGGTCAGTTGTTGCTAGTCATACAGACGTCCTCTTTAAAAATACTCTTTTGCTGTCTACTCGTATGTCTCTCTCTTTAACAGAAACATACATTCTGCTACTCTCACCAGGATAACTTTTTCGTTCATAAGGATGCAGTTGGAGGAAGGTGGCAAGAAGCAGCAACTGCGGCTTTTTAAGGAATCACCCTCGCATTTTCCTGAATAGTTTTACGTGTAGCTCTACAAATGAGGGCGTCATGCTAAGTAGCACACTAATATTATGGGAAACCAGTGATCCTCATGTAGAAGAAAAAAAGGAAACAATATTAAAGTTAAACTTCCCGACGCGACGAGAGCCGTAAAAACGTCGGTAGCTCAAACTGGGGAAGGGAAGGAAAAGAAAATGAAAGCTGCAGTGTTCTTTCCAATGATGCCACCTACGCTATTTAGGGAAACAACATTATCTGGATGGCTAGAGAGGGATTGAACTGCCGTAGTTCCGGAAACAAGTCCTGTGTCATAACATTGCACTACTTCTGTCAGTCCTACTGTTAAGGGCTGACTACTTAGTGATGAGAGCTGCTGAACAATTTCGTACTGACCTTCACCTTCAAGAGCTCAGGTTCTATTGACATATCAGCAAAAAATTTATGGCGTGTTCCACGTGCTTCGAGAGTTCAGAGTATTTTTTAATATCAGGAAATTCTTTCGATATTGGCATTTTAAGTGGCGTATGAGCTGCTAAAATTGGTGCAGCATAAGCTTGGTTATATTTAGCACGGCAAAACAGCAGAAGCGAATACGTTATGAAAATTTTACCATTTTGATGCAATTTAGTAATGATAAAAACATTGTCATGAGACACGCTTAACGTCGACACAGAAAATAGCAAAAACTAATTCCGTTTTGTGACAGGTCTGACTGCGCCTTAGGACTGCACTATCTGCTCGGTGAATAATAAAACCTCAGAAAAAAAAGGAACAGGGGCAGACGCAAAATGTACGAGAAGACTCGCCGACTTTTTTTTTACCGTAGCAACTATCCAGGGACGGCGTGTCGTTTCGAGAGAAAGAATTAGTAGATGCCTCGGCTGAACGCATCAGTGGGACAGAAAATTATCGTACATAAAAAAAAAAAATTCAGACGCTGTCATATTTCATCCAAACTGTCACATTCGTCCGCAGCAGGGGAAGTTAATTAACGCGTCCAATTAGGAGCGGTGGCTTCGGAGGCCAGCGAACATTCGGAGAGTTTCGCCACGGAATGGCACGTGAGTGCAATCAGGCGCCCTGTGCGCTGCGCGCATGTCGCGCGAATCTACGGAATACGCAGAAGGTGCGTTTGCCGCGAGCCACTTCCAATACTCCGGGCGGCAATTTCGATTCAAGTCTATCTCACTGCCTCCAGCCCGCTAATGAAGTACACGGCCAGGTAGTTCTCACTTCTCTACGGCAGTAGTAAAATGAAAGGAATGGCTGCCGGTCCGACGTCTTATTCAGCAAGCAGGCGAAGGATCTCGCTCTGGAGGTATTCGCGCCGGAATAGTTCCATTCACTCATTCAGTGCTCAGGTCGGTAAAGCGCTCCATAGGTCTGTTACTGTCCTGAGAGGAAAGAAGCTGAGTCACATTAAGAGGCGTTCATTCCTATGAACAGTCGTAAATCTATTTATCATTGAAAGCATAAACGGTGGACAGTCTATAGTATTTATTTATAATTCCCTCCTCAATCTCACGTCCCTCCCCCATTTCTCTCTTCCTCCATCTCTCCTAGCTTTTATCCCGCTTTTCATTATTTCTCAGTTTCATTTTAATTTTGTGCACATATATCCTTCCGGATACGAAAAGGAAATCGAGTGTGTTATCTTTCTCTGAATGATTTAATTTTTGTTCTTCGTTAAATCACATTTTAACTGTTCCTGCATCTGCACTGTCCAAACCTTTAGAATACACAGTCCACGACCAGGTAACAAACTACCTAACAAGAAACAGCATCCTAGGTGAATACCACTGAGGTTTCCGTGAACATCGCAGCACAACTTCTGCCTTAACAAAGGTAACTGATGACCTGAAGCTTGCCATGGATACACAAGAGGCAACTACCATATGCTTCGTAGACTTCAGCAAAGCCTTTGATACTGTCGACTCGACATTTTAGTTGGCAACATGAGCATCCAAAATTTCTCGCCAAATCCAGTGCAATGGTTTCGTTCATAAATGACGTCTTGCCAGCAATGCATCATGTCTGGCATCATAAAGTCACATTGGAAGCAGGTTGTGTCAGGCGTCCCCTAGGGATCTGAATTAGGTCCTATACTCTTTTCATTGTAAGCCAGAGATGTGTTATCATTTTCGTCCTAGTGTAGATACCACTTGTACACTGATGACCTCCGGTTTCATCTAAGTGCAAAACCAATAAACCTGAAGACAGCTATCGAGAATCTCAATGCCGACCTGTGTGCACTATCAAAATGGGCACAGGATATAGCGTTAAAGCTCAACCCACCCAAACCCAAGTGGTACTGGTCATTCTAGGCTCATTAGCCCGCAATTTCGTGAATCCTCTCATGTTTAATCCTAAATGGGGCAAATACCGACTTCTCTACTTCAGAAAAGAGTCTAGGAATAATAGTAGATGAAAATCTAAACTGGACTGGGCACGCAACTGGTTCAAATGCCTCTGAGCACTATGGGACTTAACTTCTGACGTCATCACTCCCCTAGAACTTAGAACTACTTAAACCTAACTAACCTACGGACATCACACACACAGCCATGCCCGAGGCATGATTCGAACCTGCGGACGGAGCGGTCGCGCGGTTCCAGACTGAAGCGCCTAGAACCGCTCGGCCACACCGGCCGGCGAGCACGTAATTGCAGTATGAAAGAAGGCGTCAGTATCCCTCCTACTTTCTATATTTTTATAAAGATTCTCCCTCTGAACGCAAAAAAGGAACACGTACAAATACTTACACTTCAGATTATTGATTACTGCGATGTTAAACTGCAAGACCTTTCTCAGGAATGCTCACTGCGCCTGGAACTAGTTATGAAAGCCTGTATTCGATACATCTCTGATACTCGGCTCTTTGATCATAGTTCACCGCCATATGTACAAGTATCACACTTGTCAGCTTACAGACGTAGAGAATCATATGCGGTCTGTCTCCTCCACTGTTTTGTGCACTTACACTGTCCCTCACATCTCTTGTCTGAAAAACATGATAGAAACATCCGTTCAGATCAGAGCAAAATTAATTCTGGCCCACTCCATCGTCGGCCACTTTCACGAAGTCATTCTCGGTAACAGGAGCCCTATAAAAGAGTCCCACACAATTGTAATATCTTAATTTGTACGTGTTATTATGCCACTTTTTCTTTCCCGCCCCCTCTCCCCTATGAACCATGGGCCTTGCCTTAGTGGGGCGGCTTGCATGCCTCAGCGTTGCAGATAGCGTGAGCGTAGGTGCAACCACAATGGAAGGGTATCTGTTGAGAGGCCAGACAACCGTGTGGTTCCTGAAGAGTGGCAGCAGCCTTTTCAGTAGTTTCAGGGGAAACAGTCTGGATGATTGAATGATCTGGCCTTGTAGCATAAACCAAAAAAGCCTTGCTGTGCTGGTACTGCGAACGGCTGAACGCAAGGGGAAACTACAGCCTTAATTTTTCCCGAGGGTATGCAGCTCTACTGTATGGGTAAAATATTCCGGAAGTAAAATAATCCACCTTCGGATCTCCAGGCAGGGACTACTCAGGATGATGTCTTTAGCGGGGGAAACAAATCTAGCGTTCCACGGATCGCATCGTGGAATGTCAGATCCCTTAATCACGCAGGTAGGTTAGAAAATATGAAAAGGGAAATTGGTAAGTTAAAGTTAGATATAGTGAGAATGAGAGAAGTTGGTTGGCAGGAGGTACAGGACTTCTGGTCAGGTGAACATAAGGTTATCAATACAAAATCAAATAGGAGTAATGCAGGAATAGGTTTAATAATGAATAAGAAAATAGCAACGAGGCTAAGGTACTATGAACAGCGTAGTGAATGTACTATTGTAGCCAAGATAGACACGAAGCCCGCACCCACCGTAGGAGTACAAGTTTATATGCCGATTAGCTCCGCAGATGAGGAGGAGATTGAGGAAATGTATGATGAGATAAAAGAAATTATTCAGATAGTTAAGGGAGACGAAAATTTAACATTCATGGGGGGACTGGAATTCGATAGTAGGAAAAGGAAGAGAAAGAAAAGCAATAGGTGAATATGGACCGGGGGAAAGGAACGAAGGAGAAAGTATTCTATTAGAATTTTGCACAGAGCATAATTTAATCATGGCTGACGAAGTTTAGTTTTAACACTAGGTTTAAGAATCATGAAAGAGCGTTGAATACGTGGAAGAGACCTGGAGACGTCGGAATGTTTCAGGCTAATTATATAATGGTAAGACAGAGATTTCGGAATCAGGTTTTAAACTGTAAGACATTTCCAGGCACAGATTTGTACTCTGACCACAATTTATTAGTTATGAACTGTAGATTAAAACTGACGAAACTGCAAGAAGGCAGGAATTTAAGGAGATGGGACCTGGAAAAACTAAAAGAACCAGAGGTTGTAGAGCGTTTCAGAGACAGCATTAGGGAATGGCTGAAAAGAACAGGGGAAAGGAATGCAGTAGTAGAAAAGTTAATGGCTTCGAGAGATGAAATAGTGAAGGCAGCAGAGGATAAGGTAGGTAAAAAGACGAGGGCTAGTAGAAACCCTTGGGCAAAACATGAGGTACTGAATTTAATCGATGAAAGGGGACAGTATAAAAATGCAAGAAATGAGGCACACAGGAAGTGAATACAAACGTCTAAAAAATTAAATCGACAGGAAGTGCAAAATGGCTAAGCAGGAACGGCTAGAGGAAATATGTAAGGATGTAGAAGCACATTTCACTAGTTGCAAGATAGATGATGTATACAGGAAAGCTAAAGAGGCATTTGGAGAAAAGAGAACCACCCTTATGAACATCAAGAACTGAGATAGAAAACCAGTCATAAGCAAAGAAGGGTGGAAGGAGTATATATAGGATCTGTATAAGGGAGATGTGTGTGAGAGCAATATTATGGAAATGTAAGAGGACGCAGATGAAGATGAGAAGGGAGATATGATACTGCGTCAAGAACTCGACAAAGAACTGAATGACTTAATTCGAAACAAGGCCCTGGGGATATACAACATTCCGGTAGAGCTACTGATAGTCTTGGGAAGGCCTGCCTTGACAAAACTCTTCCATTTAGCGACCAAGTTGAATGAGACATGTGAAATACCCACACACTACGAAAAGAATATAATAATTCTAATTACAAAGAAAGCAGGTACTGGCAGGTGTAAAAATTACTGAACTTTCTGTTTAATAAGTCACGGTTGCAAAATACTAAGACGAATCCTTTACAGAAAAATGAAAAAACTGTTAGAAGCTGACCTCGGGGAAGACCAGTTTGCATTCAGGAGAAATGTAGGAAAAGGGAGAGGCACTACTGATCCTAAGACTTCTCATAGAAGAAGGTTGAAGAAAGAGAAATCTACGTTTATAGCATTTGTAGACTTAGAGAAAGCTTTTGGCAATGTTTGCTAGAATACTCTGTTTCAAACTCCAAAGGTGGCAGGGGTAAAATATAGGGAGCGAAAGGCTATTTACAATTTGTACAGTAACGTGATGGTAGTTATAAGATTCGAGGGGCGCGAAAGGGAAGCAATAGTTGATAAGGAGGTGAGACAGGTTTGTTGGAAAGGGAAGCAGTAGTTGATAAGGAGGTGAGACAGGTTTGTTGCCTGTCCCCCAATGATATTCAATCCTATGTTGAGCAAGCAGTAAAGGAAACAAAAGAAAAATTTGGAGTAGGAATTAAAATCCAAGGAGAAGAAATAAAAACTGTTGACGTTTGCGTATCACATTCTATTTCTGTCAGAGACAGCAAAGGAATGAAAAGAGCAGCTGAACAGAATGGACAGTGTCTAGAAAGGAGGATATAAAATGAAGATCAACAAAAGCAAAACGAAGAAAATGAAAAGTAGTCTAATTCAGTCAGGTGATGCTGAGGAAATTAAATTAGCAAATGAGACACGTAAAGTAATAGATGTGTTTTGCTATTTGGGAAGCAAACTAGCTGATGATAGTTGAATTAGGTAGTCTATAAAATGTAATAAGTGTGCCTACTTTATATCTAGCATCCTAGTATATAATAAATCGGTTTGTTCACTCATTAAAACAATGATTCACCAGTTGTCGTACTCTACTAGCAGAGATACCTCACAGCACGTTAGAATTCCTTTGCTTGGACGTTGTTCAAACACATATATGTATATTTTCCTACTAAAGTAAAAATAACTTAACTTTTTCTATTATTGTTGTCTCAGGCATAACGGCTGTGAGGCAGTCATTCTATTTCTTTTTTCCGAGTTATCGAGATATTGTTAAAACGTAGAAAAAAACAGAAGAAATATATTGCGTATCTGTTCCAAAAGACAATGAGGCTACAATGAATCTATTCATTTACTAATTTCCATGTGACTAGATTCAAATTCGCATTTTTGATGATTTGTGGACAGACTATAACAACAAAAGTCCTTTAGCCGCTGTGCAGTTGCTCCAAAATAGAAAGTAGAATTTGAGTATGCTTCACAAGAAGAAATCATGACCATCAACAAGTCCATTGATAACGTAGGCTATCACCCGTTCAGGTTGTAAAAATCACAACAGCCTGGAAACATCAGAATTCTCAGCTGTGTCACCATGTCCGGGCTGCTCCAGTGAATACAAATAGGTTGGAGGATTTGAAAAAGAAATGTTGAATATATACCGTAAAATTTCTTGGGATTTTGTGAATATCTCTTCCCGTGGCCAAATACCGAGAAAGAAACATTACAAATGATGATATTATTTCCAATTTAGTCCTGTCACATGCCTTGCGTTATTTTTCTTATGGTAGAAAATTTTGATGTTTCCATGTACACTGAAGCGCCAAAACTGGTATAGACATGTGTATTCAAATACAGAGATATGTAAACAGGCAGAAACGGCTCTGCGATCGGCAACGCCTGTATAAGACAATTGTCTGCCGCAGTTGGCAGGTCGGTACTGTTGCTACAACAGCAGGTTATCAACATTTAAGTGAGTTTGAACTGGGACACAGTATCTTCGAGGTAGCGATGAAGTGGGGACTTTCCCTTGCGATAACTTCACGAGTTTACTGTGCGTAACAGGAATCAGGTAAAACATCAAATCTCCGACATCGTTGCGACCGGAAAGAGTTGCTGCAAGAACGGGATCAACGACGACTGAAGAGAATCGTTCAACGTGATAGACGTGCAACCCTTCCCTTCCGCAAATTGCCGCAGGTTTCAGTGCTGGTCTATCAACAACTATCAGCGTGCAAACCATTCAACGAAGCATCACTGATAAGGCCCTTTGGAGTCGAAGACCCACTCGATTGCGCGAAGCAAAGCTTTACGCCTCCCCTGGGCCCCGTCAATACTGACATTGGACTGTTAATGACGGGAAACGTGTTGCCTGGTCGGACGAGTCTCGTTTCAGATTTATCGAGCGAGTGGGCGTGTAAGAGTATGGAGACAATCTCATGAATCCATGGACGCTGCATGTCACCAGCGGACTATTCAAGCTGGTGGAGGTTCTCTAATGGTACGGGACGTTTCCAGCTATAGTGATATGGGACCCGGATACGTCTATATACGACTCGGACAGTTGAGACATACGTAAGTATCCCGTCTGATCACGTGCATCGTCATGTCCACTGTGCATTCCGATGGACTTGGGCAATGCCAACAGGACAGTGCGATACTCCACAAGTCCAGAATTGCAACAGAGTGGCTCCAAGACCACTGTTCTGATTTTAAACACTTCCGTTGGCAAGCAAACTCCCTAGACATGAACATTATTGAGCGTATCTGGTATGCCTTGCTTTTTACTGTTCGGAAGAGACCTGCGCGCCATCGTACTCTTACGGATCTATGTACAATCCT
This sequence comes from Schistocerca gregaria, assembly GCF_023897955.1. Taxonomy (NCBI): domain Eukaryota; kingdom Metazoa; phylum Arthropoda; class Insecta; order Orthoptera; family Acrididae; genus Schistocerca; species Schistocerca gregaria. The sequence goes on along the minus strand of NC_064922.1, from coordinate 347,038,832 downwards.
GGAGGATCCATGGCGTCAGTTCCCTCCAGCGCTACTTCAGACATTAGTCGAGTGCATTCCACGTCGTGATGTGGCACTTCTGGGTGCTCGCTGGAGCCCTACTCGATATTAGGCGGCTGTACCAGTTTCTTCGGATCTTCAGTATATGTGGCCCTCTATCACAAATGTATTAAAAATGTCAAATGTTTTCTGACATTTTCATGTTTATTTTTGGTCTATAAAATACTCATTAAATTACCCTTTCCATTCCATCTATTTTGAGTGTAATGTTTTTCATCTAAGTGTTATACTTGATTCTTTTACGGTAGAAACAAGAATTTTTTTGAATTTGTAATTCGAGAAACTGTAGGTGAAACGAAATTCTGTAGCAAATCACTCCAGTGGGTTTTTGCGTACAGCACATGAATACAAAAATTGAAAATGGAATTTCATCACATTCAGCGAAAGTTACTTTTTCGCTCCTCTGTAAAATGTAAAACATATATATTGACTTCGATAGACTCTCCAGTTTCCTATTCTTTTTTTTCTGATACAGATGTGTGAAGCTCTTCATAAAGGTTTACGTTTACAGTAGGTAACTTCCCACTTCTGATTCACCTTGAAACGTCCCCTTAGAAAAATTATACATGACTGTGCTTAAACTGACACAGAGTATTTTTTTTAGCGCAACGCAATCTGACTTTCTGTAATCCCTACAAGAGAATGGCCCTGACTAACATTAACCTATACGTTTCACAAATCACTTACCTCACAAAAATCTTCGTTACTCGAACTACTGCAATACAGCGAGCGCCACTACTGCCAGCTAAATAAAAGATTCAAACTACGGAAGGCACTAACTACTGATAGGCATAGTTAGCGAATGAAAGATTTTAATACAGAACAAACAATGTATTTACCTTAAGAGTATATACTCAACGCTACGCGCTGTTAGCATCCAGCTGCCGCTGCCAAACACTACAATGGCAGACAACAATGCAAACCAGCCATAGACTGCACACGGCACAGCCGGTGATTTTCATACAGAGCGCTACGTGGCGGCGGCGTTACCAATAAAAAAAATCCTAAACAGCCTACTTACAACCTCACATTAAGCACGTTTCTGAAGCTCTGCGTGACGCCTAGCTCACAAAGCGCCTTCTACGTGGTGGCACGAACGGCTTTAGAAGACAGCTTTACTCGCAGACGTCTTCGGCAATCGGGCACTGAAGCAATCAGGCCGCGTCAGTCAAGGCGACAAGTGAGGCGAACCGCCAAGTGAGCCGAACCGTGACGGCAGAAAAACTTTGCCTCTCCTGCACAAGTTTTGCTGGAACTGTCACGGACTTGTTCACTGTTAGCAATGATTTCTCTCGAGAGCAATGACTTGGCACTGCGGGAACCATTTATTTTGTGATTTTGCATGCTTTGTAAGGGCTATCACATAGATTCTTCGCCAGTGTATATTTAAAAAGTAAAGACCAATTTAAATCACATTTTACGCTTTTATGGACCTCCGCACTTTTCTGTTTGGTTTGCATAGTCATTCATTTTTTTAACAGTCTGTCCTTTCCTAGATGTGTGCCGCTGTGAGAAGGCTGTAAAACTCACATTTGATAGGAGCAGAGTTCCACTCACCGACCAATTATTTTAACTCTGACTATCTGAGGCTTTCCCACAGAAATCCCTGTATATATCGTCATTATCTCCTTAAAACTCGGCGGTCTTTAATCTCCCCTACTCATCTCTGTCCAGTGGAGTTTCTTGTGCTCGGACACTACTGTTGCCGACGCCGGCGACGTATTAAATGTTAACATCTCATTCTTCAGTGTTATATCTTTTTTTTTGTATCATTTATTTTACAAATATGCAACCCCTCTAAAAAAATTTCGGATCCTGGTATTTTAATCTACCTCACAACGTACAAATACATAATCATATTGATCAACACACACATATATCGATAAAAAATACAGGCACGTAAATGTTCTGTGTAAGTCTTTTTGTTTCTCTATAACTACTACCCTACTTGAACCTATATGCAGTATCTAAACTTTGACCTCTCTCTACTATTTTTATGTTTGATACTTCCCTCAGTTACCAAATTATATATTTCCTTATGCCACAAGATGTGTCCAATTGGCCTATCTCTTCCCCTGTTCACCTTGTGTAAAAACTTTCATTTCTTGTCTTTTCGGTTCAGTATATTTTCATTAGTAATTCGATGTGCCCATCTGATCTTCAGCATAATACTGTACCACCACATTTCAGAAGCTTCTGTTCTTCTAATGCCTTAAATGTTTATCGTCCACCTTTCGCTTCCATACAATATGTGATTAGAGCAAATCGTTTGTCTCGTTATGACTAGAAGACTGCGCTGAAATCGCGAAAATAAAAGTAAAAATTAAGAAAACTGACATGGTTTGCTGTTGTTACGAAGTCTTCAGTTACTGTATAGCTAAGCTGATATGGGCATCCGTGTAACAGTGGAGCTAAGTAAACGATTTAGTCAACTGTATGGTTTTAGCTACTGGTAAACCTTTGGGAATGTATGGTCGTGGTCCAAGAAACGGAAGAGTTTCTTGTACCACGATCATGCATACCTAAAGGTTTACCGCAGCTATGTCATCCGGTCGTAAAATTATTCATCTTATGTATGGTTATTCCTTTATTTTTGTTGTTGCAATTATGTATTTTCTTTTAAACTGAAAAAAATTAAAAAACAGATCAGTAAAAGTACACTCATACACACTAGCCTTCCAACAGATGCGGCTGAATAGGACAATAACACGGGGAAAGTTCCTCAATAAACCATAAAAACGATTTTCATAGGGATAAACTCTCACTAACGTATCTTAATAGAGACAAAAAGTAAATGAAAGTAAAACGAAGTAGAGTGATTAAAGATAATATTCCATTTTCATGAGGATAACGTGGAGAAACCTTTTTACGAATACGTATGTAATTTACTCGTATTAAAGGCATAATGTACAAGAGAGCTAATACAAGATCCTCTCTTGTGAAATAAATTCGTTTGTCGTCTTAAACGAGACCTACATAACTCGTTATTTTCTTTGATTCTTTTCTACGATGATAATGCAGTTTTTGAAACAAACTGTTCTCTCTTTCAGATGCATCCATTTCACAATTTCAAAATCTATAAAAATATAAGCTCTTATAATCACAAAACTACATCAGATCTATTTGTAATTGATTATAGTAATAAAAACGAACATATACGACAGTGTAGTTGTTCCTCATGTCTTTCGAAGAATCTGAATTGTAAACTGACATCCGTAACATGAACTAGAACTAAAGACACATTTTCGAAGAACGTACGATTTCTTAACAGAATTTTATTCGGCGTATTAGTGGAGAGTGGAAACGAACAAATGTTACCTCACGAACGTAGAGCACTAACCTTAACAAATTGTTGTAACGTAACGGGCGAAGTGAAGGAACAACTTATCATAGAGGTCTCTGTTTCGTGTAGTATCTTCCCCACGAACATGTCGAATCAGTTTAACTAGCATGAGATATTGTAGTTCCTCGCAAGCATTCTGAGTATTAAAGCTACAGAAAACGAATTTTGAAAGATCACGCTTTTGCATCGAACTGCACGTAGGCTTCTTCACCGGTAATTTCACATGTCTTCCTGCGTGCCTCATAAACCCATTGACGTCATATTTCCCTACTGCTATAAAACAAATAGGCCATTTTTTCTGAGCGTAAAGATTTTATACCGTTTGTCCATCCATTCCCTTGGAGCTGTTTGGTTAGTTAGCTGGTTTATTTGGGGGAAGGCACCAAACAGCGAGCTCATCGGTCGCATCTGATTATGGAAGGATGGGGAAGGAAGTCAGGCGTGCCCTTTCAGAGGAACCATCTCGGCATTCGGCTGAAGCAATCTGTGGAAATCACGGAAAACCTAAATCGGATGGCCGGACACGGGTTTGAATCGTCGTGATCCCGAATCCAGTATGCCTACCACTGCGGTTAGGTATTGGTATCAACAGAGCTGTCGAACATGGTAGGATCAAGAAATCTTCCATTATCTCTTTAAGCCGAAATGTGTTCGAAACTTAATGTACACTCCGGTGTTCGCACGATGTCGGGAGGAGGGTACTGTCCTGTGTGGTGGCCGATATTTAAATTTAATAATCTGCTGTCAAGGCGGTGCGATGCAAGGGAAAGGGAGGAAAGTAATGGATTAATGCCTCGTGGACGCAGAAGTTGTTGCAGACAGATCATAACCCGGAACTGGGGAAGGACTGAGAGTGAAATTGGCGATGCCCTTTCAAAGGAATCATCCCGTGATTCGGATTAAAAGTTTTAGGGAAATCACAGAAAACCTACATTTTCGTGGCTGGGAGGAAGTACGAACCGTCACCCTCTCCAGTAATCACAAAGTACCTCTATCGGTGATGCGATGCATCTGTGTTAATTTCGTTTAATGGCTTTTGCATTATTTCATTTGCTCATGTATTTTCTTAAGAATAGTTATAAAACAGATGAAACAAATTTCATCGTAATCTTTTAGTCAGTTTGCTTCAATCGGTACTTAGCAAATGTGTTAGTACCGTATTTTAAGTTAGTTCTTCCATTGCTTATGGTTGCTAAGTTTTCGTAGTGAGTCACCCCAGCATCATTTTTACGTGACTGTTAGCAGCTGCATACCTCAAGCAGGTAATCAAGTATAGTGTATTGTATGTCATGATATCGATCTTTCGGTTCATGGAAAAGCATGTAATGTTTCTTCTCCTCTCTCTGGTATGTTTCGCTCCAGGGAAACCACCGAAGCAGTCACAAACTATATACTGAAGAGATGGTTGCTGCGTAGTTCGTTTTCAGTGGCTCTGGACTCTTAACTGCAAGAGTTGTTAAAAGAGAAGGCACCTAACATAATGGAGGTAAGGATGGGACAAAGATTTGGGGACATAAATCAGCAGTGTTATAGTGCATACAAGCACTCAGTAAATTCTTATTAGTTTTATGACTCTGAGCACTATGGGACTTAACTTCGAAGTTCATCAGTCCCCTAGAACTTAGAACTACTTAAACCTAAGTAACCTAATGACATCACACACATCCATGCCCGAGGCAGGATTCGAACCTGCGACAGTATCGGTCGCGCTATTACTTTTACAATGAGACGTTCTGTTTTTACACGTTATGTGCGGAGAGGATTTTTTCTGGTTTCTTTAGAATTTATTTCCATTTGACTTGTGACACAAATCAGATTCGACTCCACATTTTAATAAGTCAGGCTAGTACATTATTATTTTCGTCATTCTTATAGGCATACCGTTACTTACTGATTCGGGACTCTCCCGTAATATCATACTTCATGGTTGATTAAACGTATTCTGCTATCACTGCTGTGTAAGCTTCAATAGAGTTAATTAATGCACTGCATGAGATAATGTTCTGTACCGCTTATCCTCTCAGGGTACATAGAAGCCCCGTTGTGTTAAACATTCCCAGTGCTTGCAGTCGATGCCTCCATCCCTCTCCTCGCTTCTGCATCCACATATTAACATAAGCTGCTTCCGGAATCCCCAGAGCAAAGCGTTAAGAACGTTCACGCTGTATTTGATGTGAATGTAATATCGCTGAGCATTTGGACTATTGTAGTAAACAACAGGAACTAAAATCGAAAGAATTCAGCTCACTTTATGTTTAAATTATCAGGAGTATCCGATTTTTTCCACTAAACTAATATCTGAAAATAACGAACAGTTTTAAACCGCCAATCTTATTTTGAAATATTTAAATTTTTTTCGCATAGTACAGATGTGCCGCTTAGGTAAAGATAACGAGAAAAAGTATAACTGTGCCGGTTATTCCATTGTCTCTTTATTTTTACTTCATTATCAACATTCTGCCGCTCCTAAACTTTACTCCTGTGGAAAAAATGCATTCACATTTTGGTAGTCAAACTGAGACACTTTTGGTCAGTGTAGCACACATGCACCCCCTGCTGTACACATTAATGATATCAGTAATCTCGGAGCTCACTACTGTGCTTAACATTTAAGTGAAACTGTATTTTGATCCTTGAGTAATTTTTTTCCACCGATGTTACTAAGACTATAGTACGCTATCCTCGTTTTTAGGAGTAAACATAGCGATATGAAAAACCAGCCCTTATGCTAGTTGATGATTTTTTGTCCTCTTTGGTAACAGTATTCCCTTCAGCTCTCTCCCTCTAGTACACTGAAATCAGTCTTGTAAGAATAGTAACTCCTTGAAATGCAGAGCTGCACTGTAACCAAACCGGCAGGGTAAAACTCGAGTACAATCTGAAGCTTTCGACAAGGGTAAAATTAGAGGAACTAATTAGCGTTTATTACTCATGCGTTTATAGTACCTGCCAGGTTAGCCGAGCGCGCTAACGCGCTTCTTCCTGGACTCGGGTAGACACGCCAGTCCCCGATCGAATTCAGCCGGCAGATTAACGATGTGGTTTTTAGGTGGTTTTCCCCACCCCCCTAGGTGAATAACGGGCTGGTCCCCACGTCCCGCCTCAGTTACACGACTCGCAGACATCTGAACACTTCCGCACTATTCCATGGATTACACTAGTTACAGATAGTTGGGGTACACTAATTCCTTCCCAGGGGGTATGGGGTGGCGGCAGGAAGGGCATCCGGCCACGCCTTCAACGAACATTGCGACATCCGATTAACCATGCCGACCATGCGTATTTGCGCTAAGAACGACACAAGCACAAGAAAGAAAGGAAGACTCATGCGTTCATAGTGATAGTTGAAATGCTTCCAATGCTATTTTCTTTTTTTCTTATTGTCTAAAATGTAGAGTGAAATATAGTAATAGATGGCACCACGAGAATACAGACTGTGAACAGGAAAAGGATAACGTTCGTAACTAGACCAAAATTTCCAGTAATTGTCTGTTATTACCACCAAGTGTTGTGAAGACTCTGCATGTTCTTTTCAAAGGTAATTGCGAACACAAAATATTTACACGTGTTAAAGGTCTGTCATTAATTACGTCAGAGGTTTTCTATATAATTTAAAGTGTATTAAATAGTGTTTTTAATATATCATTAAAATACTTTATTTTACATACGCCAGCCCTGAGTAGTAATCGGACGGACAGAACAGAGACAGACGGACAAAGATGCTCCACAGAAATGGTATAAACAGTTTTCACGGATCCTTAAAAAATGACCTGTTATTGGTGTATTATATACATTGAATGTCATTTAAACTGTCCTTACTTGTACCTTCCTTTGAAGCGTGTGATAACATAGCTTTCAACTCTCTTGGTTAACATGATCACTAACAGAAATGCTGATGGTGAACTTCAACTTAGCATCTTTCCAAAAACATTTATTTTCTTGCTTGCACGTGCGTTTTGTCTTGCCGCAATACCGCTTAACATACGCGTCGTAAACGTTTTGATACAAATTCATATGGAACACCATAACATCAGCTGTATAAGCGTTGCCGAATACTGCAATTGACTCACTGGTTTCCACCGGCTCGGCAAAGAACTCTACAGATGAAATCTAACATTTTTGCGTCTCTAATTACAAGTCCAGGTATGTACACTTGTAAAGCATTCAGTTCATTTCAGAGAGGCTATGAAGATTGGTGGGCCCTTTTAATACCGTCTGTGCATGGAGATTAATTACATGAAACAGAATGTTATCCGTTATAGTAATGTATATTCTCTAAATTAAAAGATTGACGTGAGATTTTCTTTGCACCCCTCCTAGAAATGAGATTTGATAGGATTTTGTCGGATCCCTAACACCGTATTTTTAGCTCATGTAAGTAATGGACGACACCTTATGGATTACATTTGGAAACGACGGAGCTAACTCCTCCTGTCGCTGCGTATGCTAACAGTTTATCTCTGACGGTCCCTGCGCTCAAATCCGTATCTACTTCCACCGTCAGCGGCCGACAAGCTCCGTTGCTTGCTCCTGTTATGATTAGTATTCCATTAGCTGCGGCTTTTGGAAAGTTCCTCTCAGTAATCTTCTTTACTTGCTAAAATCTTCATGAAAAGTACCTTACATCCAGATATGCAGCAGTGTTCCGTAGACGAATTACCCAGCCAGTGGCTTGCCGCTTACCGGAGTTCCTCTTGTGTCAGATTGGTGATTGCTTCATAACGTAATCTTTCTTCTTTTCGATATCAGTGTCAGTGAAGTGAACACGCTTGACTTGAAACCACGGCGCGTTAAAGAGGAGAAGCTTTAGTCACTTGCCGAACTGAGGCTAAGCACTTGCGTTGTTTTCCTGTAATATTCTTCAGTACTCCTTTCGGAAAGGTGTTTGCACCACCCATCCTCCGACATTGTAAGTCGTAATGATCTTCATTGGCCATACTTACTTCATACAGCTCGTAGATGCAAAAACAGTGACGTGAGCTACATCACGGGCGCTAAATTTCCATACTTGTAACACTATTTTCAATCTTTGTGTTCGCAGCAAAAATACGCTTTGACCCATGTGTCTGCGTTCCCAGTTTCACCTAAGCGTCAACTATCTGACTCTCACGTAGACACTACTTCTTAAATTATGAATCAGCGTATAAATGATGTCTCTTCTCTTTCAACTGAATTATGTACCTCCATATAGTAACAAATTAATCAAGAACTGATGTTTTATCTTTTTAAAAAATTCGATACATATTTTTGAGAAATATGTATCTTTTTTGAAGTGGCCTAAGTAAAGCGTGCAAGCGATATACCGCCGCTGTACGTATAGTAGATAGTTAAATCTAGGTGGTTCCTTGTAGTATTAAATTAACTGCAATGAAAATCAATTACCGAAATGGTACATCACGTCATATAATTTTATTATTCATGAAAGGTCACAAGAATGTATTATTGAGTGCTGAAGGACATATGTCAGTGATTTTAAATTAACGATTACAGCGATTGGCTACAAAACGCGGTTAAATACCAGCATTGTTCTACAGTTTATCTTCTCACATTTCTTGTGGGGGATAGGCATTTTTATGTTTGCTAGGTTGGGAAATACGAGGGTTGGAACTTTAATAGTGGAAACTATTTATTTACAGCTCGGACAAAATAGATACGTGCTTCAAAGTTTTACTGACCTTCAAAGTAGTCACCAGTATTGTGTATAAACCGTTGCCAGCGATGTGGAAGTCGTAGGATACTCTTGGCCCAGTTGTGTTGACAGTTCGAGTGGCGCGTTCTATTGCCCGACGAATTTGTAGCAGTTCTGAAGGGACTGCCGTCAAGTGTTTCCTTCAGTTTAGAAATCGAGTTGAACTTACGAGGGCTTAAGTCAGGGGAGTGCAGTAGGTGGTGTAGCACTTAGCAGCCCCATCAGTCAAACAAATCAGTATCAGCTTGCACTGTACGTGCGTGAGCATTGTCCTGTAAAATGATGGTCAGCTGTTACAGAAAGTGTCATCACTTCTGTCTCTAAGCTGGCCATAGGTTGTGTTCCACAAATGAACCGCCTACTCTCACAGATGCCGGCGAATAGCAACCTATGGTGGAAAGACGTTCCAATGACTTGTGATTTTGCACATATTCGAGCAGCCAGAAAAAAGAAGTGGTTGACATCCTCTTCTTTGCCACAATCGTACAGTGGGGATGCAGCCAGACCAATAGGATGTAGATGCTTCCTGTAACAGACAGTCTGGAACGGCGCGACCGCTACGGTAGAAGGTTCTAATCCTTCCTCGGGCATGGATGCGTGTGATGTCCTTAGGTTGGTTAGATTTAAGTAGTTCTAAGTTCTAGGGGACTGATGACCTCAGCAGTTATGTCCCATAGTGCTCAGAGCCATTTGAACAATTTGAACCTATAACAGCCATGGTTGAAATGAGGCGCCTTACAGTGTTCTTGAATCTTCTGGAATATGAAATGTTTCTCGCGCCTGAAGTTAGTAATCACAATCTGGTTCATTTGAGCATAGCTTCGTTTTGTATCTGAAAATCTCTTACAATTTTGGATTGCGCTTCTCTCGGCTGATTGATCCGACAACTTTTAAAAGGTTTGTAGATCGAAATCCAACGTTTTCCTTCTCTCCATCATAGACGGCTACCTTGTCTACTGTTTAACCGTCGTAAATGAAACATTGTGCATTTAGCCAACAAATGTTAACATTCTAATTCACAATTATGCTATTTATATCAGCTTCACGATATCATATGCTCTGGCAGTTTGTATCGTCCCCTGCGCTGATGTCTTGCTAGTTCTCAGAAGTGGAATCAGAACGGACAACGAACTTATAGTTCATACGTTTCTCTGAGTATTGAGGGGCTTGTTGTAAAACAAAAGCTCTGCTGTCACAGCCCTTAGTTCCAGAGGTAGACTGAGTTTCATTCCAATATGATAGCTGCTATCCCAGTAAGCACAACCACCATCTTCATTCTTCGAAGCATAAGGTAGACGAACCTTGAGTTTCTTTTTTCAAGAGCTACTCGTTCAAAACGCAGTCATTTGAATAACCACAGCCATCGTCCAGGTACAACACTACTTTTGGTTCCAGCAGACTACTACGGGAATCTTCTTCAAAGTAGAGCAATCTTCGTGTAGGCAGGCCTTATGCGATACTTGTAAAGAACAACATGAGAGGCTAGACTTGTTGATCCAGCACCTGGACGTATAAGGTATGGATTTCTTATAATATTAGGACTTGCGCAAACTGCGACGGTTTTAGTAAAAATTTCACCTCAAGTATTTACGTCGTAGATTGAAGGGAAGCTGATTTGCTTCGACTAAAAGAGGGCTATCCGGTATAGACTCCGTTGCCCCCAGACATACTCTAAATGCTTGTGTAGTTCTCTTATATATATGTCTGGAGCTGATCCAAAAACAAGACAATAATTATCCATGCTTTCTTGACTTCAGTCTTCTGACTGGTTTGTTGATATGGCCCGCCACGAATTCCTCTCCTGAGGCACCCATTTCATCTCAGAATGGAATCTGCAACCTATGTCCTCAATTATTTCCTGGATGTATTCCAGTCTCAGTCGTCTTCGACAGTTTTTACACTTTACAGGTTCCTGCAGTACCATGGGAGTTATTCCCTGATGTCTTAACAGATGCCCTATCATCCTGTCCGTCCTGCTTGTCAATGATTTCCGTACATTCCTTTCCCCTTCGGTTCTGGGGAGAACCTCATCATTCCTTACCTTATCAGACCACCAAATGTTCAACATTCATCTGTTGCACCACATCTCAGATATTTCGATTCTCTTTTGGTCCGGTTTTCCCACAGTGCTCCAAACGCACATTCTCCGAAATTACTTTTTCATAGCTATGTTTGACACCAACAGACTTGTCTTTACAGAAATACCTTTTTGTCATTGCTAGTCTGCTTGCTCCGTCCGTCACGGGTTATTTTTCTCCCAATTCTGATGTTAAGTTTCTCGCTGTTCCCATTTCTGATACTTCTCCTTACTTTTGTCTTTGTTCGATGTACTCTCAATCCAGTCATTAGACTGTTCGCTCCTTTCAGCAGATCGTGTAATCCTGCTTCCCTGTCACTGAGGACACTAATGTCATCAGCGAAACTTAACATCGATATCCTTCCACCTTGAATTTTAATTTAGCTCTAGAACCTTTCTTTCCTTTCCATCATTCCTTCTTATGACGAATAGACTGAATAGCAGGGGCGAAAGACTAAATCCATATCTTACACCATTTTTAATCCAAAAAATGGTTCAAATGGCTCTAAGCACTATGGGACTTAAAATCTGAGGTCATCAGTCCTCTAGAACTTAGAACTACTTAAACCTAACTAACCTAAGGACATCACACACATCCATGCACGAGGCAGGATTCGAACCTGCTACCGTAGCAGACGCTCGTATCCGGAATGAAGCGCCTGAACCGCTCGGACACAGCGGCCGGTTTCTTTTTAATCCGAGCACTTTATTCTTGGTCTTCCACTTTTGGTTCTTGTATGTATTGTATCCCTATTTTTTCCAGAATGTCGAACATCTTGCACCACTTGACATTTTTCCACGTCGACAAATCCTTGGAATGTGTCCAGATGTTTCTTTAGTCTTCCTTCTATTTTGAGTCTAAACGTCAGTACTATCTCTTTGGAGCCTTTACCTTTCCCGAAGCCCAACTCCCAAACTGATCGTCACCCACCAGGTCCTCAATTTTCTTTCCAAAATTTACCCATGTATGGACGTGCAAGGGCACGATACAATCGTGGTTGCATCCGCTCCCCATTGCTCAACAATGACATATTCGTGGACTTTTCTTAGTTTACGACGGCTTCTGCGGCATGTGTCTTCCATCGAAATTTGTGTTCGACATGCACTCCACTTTATCTGAATATTGTCTTTACTGGTAGTTCGTACGGCCTGAGCTTCAGCGTCTCCTTGGGAGGAACCCTGTGTCTGGTGAAGAGAATAACCGAAAACTTTCTAGATGATGTCCCCAAACCACACATGTGTGTAGTGTAGACATAGCTTGATCCATTTCTTGCAGGTCACCACCAAAGGTGGTATTTGTTGAATAAATAACAGGTTCATCAGCGTACTGTAAAACTATGGTATTGTGTGGCAAAATATCGTATAGGTCGAATAGCAATCTACTGAAAAGCAAGGTCAATAAAGTTTGTTCCTCGGATAGCCTTACACATGTCGTCCTAGGCCCCTCGAAGCCCGTTCCACTTCTCAAGTGACCTTTGGAAAGTTTAGTAAATAAGTTTTCATACCACTACCGGGCATATTCTGGCTCCATATTTGGGCAAGTAGCGTCGATAAGGTAACATTGGCTTATGCGCTGATTATGTCAATAAAAACAACAGTGGCAGATCCTTAGCAGTGACAGTTATCTGGATATTGGTCGCTGATTTTATTATTGTTTCGTTCGTGCCACGTGGACTCCAAAAATCAAAATTCGTTTTTTGGAACAACTTGTGGTGTTCATACCACCGCTCAAGTCTATGTTTCGACAATATTTCAGACAGTTTCTGTACACAGCTCAGGAGTATTTTTCCCTGTACGAGTTGGCTTCATAAGGTGTTTCATCGTATGTTCCTGTCGCCACTGTTTGTAACGTCTTCCATTCGAGTGTATAAGTTGTTCTGCTTCAATTAGTATTATTAAGAAGACTACAGACATGGCTTCTTCCTATCTGCATTAGTTAAGGTAGCATGTGATTACATTGTCAGGCGCTGGAGCTGTCCCTTATGACAGGGCTCTCTTGAGTTCTCCAATAATAACGCATCCGTTCACGAAACTGTCTCCTTTCCTCTCTTCCGCATCAATGAGTTATTCAACTGAATCTGATGCCTGGGGTGTCAGAAGTCATTCAGTAATTTGTTGCGAAGTGCTGTTGTACAATTGCCGTCGCAGGCTCTTCGTAAACGTGTAATATGTTGCCAAGTGGTATGGCTGCGTGTGTCTTTGTTAAGATTGTTATTGAAGTTTAACCTCATGGATTTTTCCCTACTTTTGAATAGCCGCTTTGCTTTCGCATTATAATTTTATGTGATTGTCTTCTGAAGTGTGTCCTCTATACAGTTTTAGAACATACCTTCATCAGTGCATTACAGAGTTCCGGATCCTACCCTATAGGTGAGGTTTTAGTTTTCGGAAGAAAGGGTTTATTTGTGAGATAGATACTATTACAGCTTTTTCAAAATACTCAATATAATTAGAGTATTTTGTTCTTGTTCCTCCACATTCTGAAAACTTCAGTATCTCCCTAAAAACAGTTGTGTACTTGATCCAGTGTGATTTCCTAATGGTCCACTTGTAGACTGGTCATATGAAACCACGTATAGCCTCTGTGTCAATCTGAAAACAGTGGGCAGATGATTGGATGTAAGGGATCTGCTACTACGTCCCATGTTGAGGTATGTGATACCAAACATAGGCCTACAGCTACAGTGCTCAGTAATTGGTGTGATGCATTTATTTTTGGCGGGGAACCCTCCCTTAAAATAATTACTTTGTTTTCGTAGAAAAACTCTCCTTTTGTTTTACGGCACTTTTTATCGGTCCGAGCCGAAGCAGGCTAATGAATATTACAAAATCTAGTATTACCTTCGGATGGGCGACCGAACTGACACACAGTTTCAGTTGTTATTTCGTTACACCCCCTCCATTATCTTTAAACAGGTATTAGGTTTATTTCATTATCCCTCGAGTTATGTAGTTCTATTAGCATCAAGTGGTAACTCTTGCCTACCATTTCTTTGAATTTTATACCGGATCCCTATTCCCATGAGAAATAGCCATCATATGTGTTGGCTCTTATTAAATTATAACCAAGGAACAGAATTGATTCGTAACCAGTAGCCATGTGCCAAATATCGCATGTACTGTTATATGGTTGGAGTGTAAGATTTTAGGACACTGTCTTTGTTGCTATTGATGAAGCGAGCATTCCAGTGCGATGTATTATTAACAGATCCAGCCTGCGTTGAATCCCGTACTCAGTAACTAATCTGCAATGAATTATTTTATATTATTATTGTGGTTTGACGGCGCTTTGAAAGTTAAGTATCCGTATTATCACATTAATTATTGTATTCTAAATTGCTTTGGCTAGGCGCTCTTTAAAAGACTGACTTTCTGAAGCCTTTGGGGCTGCATTGGATACAAGTTGTCTTGCATAATGGAATTGTGCGATCTCTGTCAGGCATCCATAAACTTTCGTAAGTATTATGTCGTACCGAATGTTGTCTTTCATGTACAGTCCTCTGTTGCGTCACTTCATCTACATCTACGTGATTACTGTGCTATTCACAATAAAGTGCCTGGAACAGGGTTCAATGAACCTCCTTCAAGCTGTCTCTCTACCGTTTCACTCTCGAACGGAGAGCGGGAAAAGCGAGCACTTAAATTTTTCCAATGCGAGCTCTGATTTCTCTTATTTTATCGTGATGACCATTTCTCCCTATGTAGGTGGGTGCCAACAGAATGTTTTAGCAATTTGAGGAGAAAACTGGTGATTGAAATTTCATGTGAAGATCCCGTCGCAACGAAAAACGCCTTTGTTTTAATGACTGCCACTCCAATTCACGTATCATGTCTGTGGCACTATCATCCCTATATCGCCATAACACAATGCGATGTCTTCACCTGAGGCCTGTCTGTTTTATTATTGCCTGTTGAGTTTTTACAAATATGATGCCGTTCACCGACATTTGTAGCTAGCGTTGTTGAAGCAAGTGGCATCTGTTGAAGCGACTGACTTGAGGAAATACTGTAAGTTTCATGTTTTGGTTCTGTGTTGTCCAGGTGTTTCGAAGGACTGCGTGCAGTACGCTGACAGTGTACCTAAAGGCGGGTATGGCAGCAAGTTTCCCTTGATGACGTCGGTGTGCGTCACGATGTTTACTTGTGAGACTGCTTGCAGATGTGTAATGCCTTCTAGTGGCGCTGTTTAATTTTCCCCTGTCGCGTGTTGGCTGGACACTCTCTACAATTACACTTGTGCTCTCAGGAGCAGCGGACGCTAAAGGGAGCTGTTTGTTTGTCGCAGTTGTTTAATGGCAAGAGTCTCAGAGAAATGTAAGCAGTGGTTCAGACTAAGACACTGTTTACTACGTTGACCGTGCCGTACGCAATTATTGCACACCAGAACAGGTTTCGCGTATGATGCAACAGAGCAACTCATACCATGTACATACGCATCCCAGCACGAACAGCGACACAACTAAAAAATTCCATACCTGAGAAAAATCGATTTAAGGAATTTTAGAAATCGTATATTGAAATACTATAAGCGTTCTTTACATTTCAAGTAAGTAATTTTGACAGTAAATTCCATTATAATATATGCAACAGTAATAGGGTCATGCAGTTCTTCAGTCGTAGAGTTTGAGGTGTTATCAGATAATAATTAATTAATTCTTTGAGTTGCGTCACTTTTCTTGATTTTCTAAAAAGATGTTTGTTTTCGTTATGACCCCACATATGATATTTTGGTCACTTTTCTTTTACTGTAATACATTACTACATTCGAGCCTCCATCAGGCAAAATTAGTATTTAAGTTAAAATGAAAAATGGATAACAAGTTGAAATTTTTGTATGGAGAAACACTAGCTGTTAAGCTGGAACCTATGAAAATTAATAAGTTTTAATAAGGAACAGAAATCAGGTATAATTCAAGGCACACAGCTTACGAAAACATAGAATCATTAATGAGCATATATGAAGATATGAATTTTCTTTATACTTGAAATTTCCATTTTTTTGTTGTACGCTGAAACACGAAATTTCGACAAATCAATGTGTGGATGTCCGAAGGACATTGCAATGTAAGATATAAACACTGTACAAACACAGACAATGTAGTAATCTATGATATTAAAAAATTAAACTCAACTTTCCTTATACATGAAAAGTTTCGGAACTTCAAATGTACCGCTCATCTATCAATAGCGACTCTGATGTGACGGTGTTCGTGCTGTGACGAATCATGAAGTAGCCTACAATTATACTGACACATCAACCCTAAAGTGGACAAAATTGCGAGATAGAGATGTGACGTTTTTTTTCTTGCACTCTGGGGCACTAGACACGCGTTTTTCACTGACGTAAACTAAAAATTGCTGTTTTGTGACTAGCGTGCGATGTACTCGCACAAAGTCATGCCGTTTCTGCACCTTAAAGGTTACAAACCACACTGGCCAAGGCGTTTCCCTAATCTGTCCATTTTGTTTAACTTCCTTAATAAACAGTTCGACCTGAAGCACTCGATAATGACACAGCCATCAATTATTTCTTCTTCCAATAATTCGATCATTTTGCCTTTTATTTCTCCCTCTTGCCTCTTGGGGAAAGTACGTACATACAGTTCTTCTCCCTCATTTGCGAAAACAACAATTATAACTAATAATTAGTAGCTACTGATGTGCAGAGTTCTATATTACTGCAATTACGACCAGATGACGTTTTGGTAAAGCTGTAAGTGATCTGTGAACCTAGCTGGAGGCTTATAGTGGTCAGCTGTAATGTCCCAGCGCTTTTATCTTTTTGCACACTTTAAATAAATATAACCTAACGGCCAACATCATACTGTTTGTCGATTGCTTTGCACTTTTTGCTGATCATGTTGCTTTTAGTTGATGAATGTAGCTGGCGTTGTCTTCGCTCCTTAGTGTGAAGCTGCCACAGAACCAACTGTAGTTTAATAATCTTGTTTATTGCTCCTAATGCTATCTCCACCAGTCTTTGTACGTTTCTGGCAGAGTGCTTTTGATGTAATCCTTACTGTTGTTACCTGATTCTGTGTGCTGGGACAAAAGTTTGAAGGCAATTTATTTGTGTTCTCTTGTACGACTGAAATAGTGAACTGAATAGTACACTGAAATAGGGTCCTGAGTCGAAATTTTTCATTCTTCTCTCATTGCGAAGTTATATTGCTCCTGATGTACAACTTGTTGGTTTGAAGTTACCTTTTGGGTAAGAACTGAAAGGAACAGTTCGTTATTAGCGTCACCAGCCTTCCTATATTCGCCACCACATATGAAAATGAAGTCCCACGCCTCTTGACAGAGCGTACTGGAAAGATGCGGGAGACCCGCACCGCCGTGCTAAGCAAGGTCCAAATGGAGGTGGTTTGCCGTTGCCTTCCTCCGACCGCACTGGGGATGAATAATGATGATGAAGACGACACAATAACACCCAGTCATCTTGGGGCAGGTGAAAATCACTCAATCCGCCGCGACTGAACCCGGGACCCCGCACCCGGGAAGCGATAACGCTACCGCGAGACCACGAGCTGCAGACGCCACCGTATCTATTGG
Organism: Schistocerca gregaria; assembly: GCF_023897955.1. Taxonomy (NCBI): domain Eukaryota; kingdom Metazoa; phylum Arthropoda; class Insecta; order Orthoptera; family Acrididae; genus Schistocerca; species Schistocerca gregaria. The sequence goes on along the minus strand of NC_064922.1, from coordinate 347,021,108 downwards.
CTAACAGTATGGTGTAACAGTAAAACATTGAAACACTGAGACTCGTCTCGGCTAGCACAGTTAAGCAAAAGTCTATTTGCAATTGACAAAGGTTGTTTGCGACTTCCCTAGCGCAGAAAACAGTGCAAGCGCGACTTTTCGCTACGAAATTCCTGAAGTACACTCGAGTTAAACTTGTTATTTCCCATATCATCACTATACAATCAACTCCAGAGGAGAGTGCGGATGTTTAGTGATGCAGCGTTTTCCAATTGGTTGAGCACTATGCATACGCTATCGGACGTTATGAGTGAAGCTGTATCCGTAACAAATTCTTTGTACATTTCTGTGAGAAGTATGTGTGAATTTCTTTTGTTAATTATGGAGTAACTGGGAAAATGAATAGAACGATTCCTGCCGTCTGTAATGTTTACACCGTCCCCACTTGAAATAGCTAATGCGGATGGTTCAAATGGCTCTGTGCACTATAGGACTTAACATCTGAGGTCATCAGCCGCTAGACTTAGAACTACTTAAACCTCACTAACCTAAGGACATCACAAACATCCATGCCCGAAGCAGGATTCGAACCTGTGACCGTAGCAGCAGCTCGGTTCCGGACTGAAGCGCATAGAACCTCTCGCCGCAGCGGCCGACAGCTAATGTGCACCTTTGCATCATTGCGTGCGAGGAATATGATAGTCTCGGCCACAAGAGCACAATTTTCTACTTGTATTTCCGTGAAAGGTGCGGTTAGTGATTGGTTTATTCATTAGCAGAAAACTTATGGGCAACGACGAAGGAAAGTCGTCGGCTGCTGTGCAGAATCTAGGCAATTATAAGAGAGTGTAACGTTAAAATTATATGCTGAATTGCTCAGTGATTTCACTTCAGAAGTTTAATTTCTTTTTCATTGGTGCGGCTCTCCACAAATCGAATTTCTCTTATGCCAATCTCTTCATCTCAGAGTAGCAATTTCTTGCTACGTCATCAATTATTCGTTGCCTGTATTCCAGTCTCTGTCTTCCACTGCAGTTTGTGCCCTGTAGTTCTACAGTTGTTATTCCCTGGTATCTTAATCCATGTTCTATGACCCTTTGCCGCTGTTTCGAAACATTCCTTTCTTCGCTGATTCGGAGGAGAATGTCGTCATTCATTATCATATCAGTCCACCTAATTTTCGACATCCTTCTACAACACCACATTTCGAACTCCTCAGTTCTCTTCTATTTCGGTTTCCCCATAGTCCTTGATTGACAAACAAAGAATACTTTCCTGGAAACGCACATTTTAAGAAATTTCTTCCTGAAATTAAGGCCTATGTTTGGTACTAGTAGACTTCTCTTGGACAGGAATTCTATTTTTGCCAGTGCTATTCTTCTTTTATCCCCTCCTTACTCTGTCCGTCATGGGTTATTTTGCTGCGTAGTTAGCAGAAATCCTAAACTTCATCGGCGTCTTGAGCACATTTCATCGATATTTTCCTATCTTTTACTCCAATTTATATTGGAGTTTCGAATATCTTGCAGCATTTTACGTTAACGAAAGCATTTTCCAGGTGGACAATCTATGAACGTATCTCGATTTTTCTTCAGTCTTGCTTCCATTATCAAGCGAAACGCCAGAACTGCCTCCACTTTTCCGAAAGGCAAACTCATCGTCTTATAACAGATACTCGATCTTTTCCACTGTTATAAGTATTATTCTTGTCAGCAACTGCGGTGCATGAGCTGTTAAGCTGATTATGGGGTAGGTCTTTCTAGTATCTGCTCATTCTATCTTCAGAACTAATTATGATATTTTTCTGTAATCTGATGGTATATTAGAGTGGCCGTGCGGTTCTAGGTGATACAGTCTCGAGCCGCGAGACCGCTACCGTCGCAGGTTTGAATCCTGCCTCGGGCATGGATGTGTGTGATGTCCCTAGGTTAGTTAGGTTTAAGTAGTTGTAAGTTCTAGGAGACTGATGACCTCAGAAGTTGAGTCCCATAGTGCTCAGAGCCATTTGAACCATTTGATGGTATATTTCCAATATCATAGATTCTACACGTCAACTTGAACCGTCGTTTCTGTTCTTCTTCTCCACATGATTTTACAAATTCGGAAATAAATGTTAGTTATGTCTTTTTCCATACTTGATCGTAATCTTCCGAAGCTCTGATAAACTCTGATTTTATCTATATCGGATGATACACATCTTCCTTACCGGCTCTCATTTCTTCTTCTGTCACGTTACCAGACAAGTTCCCCCATCGTAGAGGCCTTCAGCGTATTTTTCCCACCTATTCGCTGTCTTCTGTTAGTTTAAACAGTGTGATCACTCCTGTACTCTTAATTTTGACATCTTTGCTTCAGCTTCATCGAAAGGTGTTTTGACTTTTGTATATGCTAAAGCTTAGGAATTTCATGGCGTGGGGTTCAGTCTGAGGGTTGTGCAGGCGTGTGCTCAGTTTAACAAATAATTAACTAAACATAAAATTCTTCTTAATAACAGACCAGTAACACAATAACAGTGAAGCAGAATTTATTCAGCAGATCCACATACTTTTGAAAGCAGTAATCGTACAAGAGAACACAAATAAATTGCCTTCAAACTTTTGTCCCAGCACGCAGAATCAGCTAACAACAGTAACAATTAAAATGTGTATAATATAGAATAGATATAACATCTGCAAGTAACCGTAAGACACTAAAATAACGGTCATAATTAATTAAGATCTTTTAAAATTAAAATAGAGAGGTTGTGGGTTAAGTATTAGATACTGACCCACTAGTTCAATAACAGCCACAGCCAGTGCTCAGCCCGTAGCCCCTCTATCCTAAGCAGTAACTCACTTTTGTACATCCACGATACCTACTCCATTGACCGCCACCAGCTGCCATTAGGGGATGTAACTCATTTCATTTTCGTCGCATTTTACGTATCTTACATTAACTGTTGTTACTAGATTTACAGCCAAATCTGTATTGTACTTACGTTTAGCGTATATGGTATGAAGAATGGGAGTATTTCATCGATTAATGTTGCCATTTTTAACAAATGTTCTGTTGCAATTAAGGTTGTTGTAATTTTATGGTTCAAAACATCTGAGGTCATCAGTCCCCTAGAACTAAGAACTACCTAAACATAACTAACCTAAGGACATCACACACATCCATGCCCGAGGCAGGATTCGAACATGCGGCCGTAGCGGTCGTGCTGTTCCAGACTGAAGCTCCTAGAACCGCACGGCCACAACGGCCCGCCGTGATTGAATTTAATTTTTAATTTATTCACTTGAGAGCACTGGTTTATCTCTACAAAATCTTTCAGATTATTAATTAATATCATCTACATAGCACGCAATTGAATATTGATCTGGTACTACTGTCATCACCGATTTGCAACTACGACTAAATACAACTAATACTTTGCAGAAATACCTACGCGTATATATCAATAACGCCTGTACAGTCCAACATACTAATTAGTCATTTATATAGCGTAAATAACGAAGTGACTTTCTTTGCACAAATAGCATCAACAAATCAGTTACGCTCACAGCCTGATACAAACATCCAGTGATAGTGTGTAACACAAATCAGTCACGCTCATGCTGTGTAATTTAGCAAAATCAAAATAGTTCTTGCTTTCTGAGAACACACCTGCACACATATCACGCCAGCAAGCAGCAGCCACGATTTTTCACATAATAACCGCAGACGTTGACGGCTAATATTGCTTGCTAACCAGTACTCAATGCACTACTTGAGCTCAGCTCTGCACTGTTTATTGAATCACTCAACCGACAGAAGCCGGACGCTCTGGTCGAGCTGTTCTAGGCGATTCAGTCCGGAACCGCGCTGCTTTTACGGTCGCAGGTTCGAATCCTGCCTCGGGCGTGGCTGTGTGTGATGTCCTTACGTTAGTTAGCTTTAAGTAGTTGTAAGTCTAGGCGACTGATGACCTCAGATGTTATGTCCCATAGTGCTTACAGCCATTTGAACCATATGAACCAACCAACAGATTGCAACCGTCAGCTACTAAAGCACATAGCTAGGGGCTCCCCTTCATACGCAGAAGCCTTTTTCTCCACCTCCAATGGAATCGCCGTTCTCTCGCCCGGTCAAAAACACAGCCGTTGCGCTAGGTTTTTCTGTCCACAAAGCGTCCCCACGCCCCACTGTGACCGTTAGTCACATTCCGCCGGAGCTCCGCAGCACACCAACTTGTAGACGCCTCCCGTGCTTAGCTCTCCAGCTGCCACATCGTCCATGGCGTCCAGCAACTGACTAGTCCGTCGTTAACTGCTTTTCGGAAACCTCCGAGCGCAGCCTGAGTCTCCAATACCAGCCACCGTCCACAGCTCTCCTCACGCCGTACTCACTGTTGACGAAACGCTGCAAGCTGGTTTGCCGCAGTCATGGCGCTGGCTTGTGAGAGATGCACCGTGTTCTAAGTGGAGCCACCGGCTGCACATTCTTGTCTCGCTCTTTTCCACCGAGGCTCGGAGTGGCAGCAGCAGCACCGCAAGCGCCGTCGTAGCGCTCCCTAACCAAGCTCCAGATCACTAGCGCGGACGGCTGGATGGAGCAGGATACCACATGTGCCATGAGTTACAATGTCACGGAAAAACGCTGCAAAAATCCTTCCAACAGCCGATTATCGAACAAACGAAAGGTTGGCTGACATAGTGTTTCGTGTATCTGGGATTGTAAAACAGTTAACATCCTTAGATGCCAGAAAGGCATCTGGCCCAGACGGTGCCGCTAAAGCGGAGTTATTGAACGCAGTTTTCCGAAATTCCTTCACCAGGGAAGACGAATGGAATATTCCAGAATTTGAAACACGAACATCTGCTAGCATGAGTCTCTTAGAAGTAGATACCTTAGTAAGGGTTGCGAAGCAACTCAAATCGCTTGATACGGGCAAGTCTTCAGGTCCAGATTGTATACCGATTAGGTTCCTTTCAGATTACGCTGATACTATAGCTCCCTACTTAGCACTCATATACAAACGCTCGCTCACCGAAAGATCTGTACCTACAGATTGGAAAATTGCGCAGGTCGCACCAGTGTTCAAGAAGGGTAGTAGGAGTAATCCATTTAACTACAGACCTATATCATTGACTTCGGTTTGCAGTAGGGTTTTGGAGCATATGCTGTATTCAAACATTATGAATCACCTCGAAGGGAACGATCTATTGACACGTAATCAGCATGGCTTCAGAAAACATCGCTCTTGTGCAACGCAGCTAGCTCTTTATTCGCACGAAGTAATGGCCGCTATCGACAGGGGATCTCAAGTTGATTCCGTATTTCTAGATTTCCGGAAAGCTTTTGACACAGTTCCTCACAAGCGACTTCTAATAAGCTGCGGAGCTATGGGGTATCGTCTCAGTTGTGCGACTGGATTCGTGATTTCCTTTCAGGAAGGTCGCAGTTCGTAGTAATAGACGGCAAATCATCGAGTAAAACTGAAGTGATATCAGGTGTTCCCCAGGGAAGCGTCCTGGGACCTCTACTGTTCCTGATCTATATAAATGACCTGGGTGACAATCTGAGCAGTTCTCTTAGGTTGTTCGCAGATGATGCTGTAATTTACCGTCTAGTAAGGTCATCCGAAGACCAGTATCAGCTGCAAAGAGATTTAGAAAAGATTGCTGTATGGTGTGTCAGATGGCAGTTGACGCTAAATAACGAAAAGTGTGAGATGATCCACATGAGTTCCAAAAGAAATCCGTTGGAATTCGATTACTCGATAAATAGTACAATTCTCAAGGCTGTCAATTCAACTAAGTACCTGGGTGTTAAAATTACGAACAACTTCAGTTGGAAGGACCACATAGATAATATTGTCGGGAAGGCGAGCCAAAGGTTGCGTTTCATTGGCAGGACACTTAGAAGATGCAACAAGTCCACTAAAGAGACAGCTTACACTACACTCGTTCATCCTCTGTTAGAATATTGCTGCGCGGTGTGGGATCCTTACCAGGTGGGATTGACGGAGGACATCGAAAGGGTGCAAAAAGGGGCTGCTCGTTTTGTATTATCACGTTATAGGGGAGAGAGTGTGACAGATATGATACACGAGTTGGGATGGAAGTCATTACAGCATAGACGTTTTTCGTCGCGGCGAGACCTTTTTACGAAATTTCAGTCACCAACTTTCTCTTCCGAATGCGAAAATATTTTGTTGAGCCCAACCTACATAGGTAGGAATGATCATCAAAATAAAATAAGAGAAAGCAGAGCTCGAACAGAAAGGTTTAGGTGTTCGTTTTTCCCGCTCGCTGTTCGGGAGTGGAATTGAGTGAATTGCAGAGTAGTCATGTAGATGTAGATGTAGATGTATCCTCGTCAGATTTTATGATGACTATGCTACAAATATAGCTCCATTCTTATCCGTCATCTATCAGAGATCATTGGAACGGCGGGAAGTTCCACGGGACTGGAAGAAGGCTCAGGTCATAGCAATCTATAAAAAGGGTAAAAAATCGGATGCACATAATTACCGGCCAATTTCACTGACATCGATTTGTTGTAGAATCATGGAACATATTTTGAGTTCAGACATAATGACCTTTCTAGACTCTGAGAAGCTCATCTGCAGAAACCAGCACGGATTTAGGAAACAGCGGTCATGCGAGACACAGCTGGCCCTCTTTGTGGATGATACACAACAGGCTCTAGGTATCGGCTCCCAGGTTGATGCGATATTTCTCGACTTTCGAAAGGCTTTCGACTCAGTTCCGCACTGTCGCTTGGTACAAAAAGTGCGCGCCTGCGGTCTATCCGATGACATATGCGGTTGGATAGAAAGTTTTCTGAGACACAGGGAGCAGTATGTCGTCCTGAACGGGGTAACTTCAACAGAAACAAGCGTAACTTCAGGTGTGCCCCAGGGAAGCGTAATAGGTGCTCTGCTTTTTACGATTTACATAAACGATTTGGTTGATGGTATTGACAGCGGCCTTAGACTGTTTGCCAATTACGCTGTAGTCTCCAGGAAAGTTGTATCACATGTACGTTGTGAACCAATCAATGAGGATTTGCAGAAAATAAATGCTTGGAGCAATGACTGGCACTTATCTCTCAATATTAGCAAGTGTGACATATTGCGTATAACAAAGCGAAAATCGCTATTAATGTACGAGTACAAAATAAATGCCCAGTCTTTGGAAGCGGTAACGTCCGTCAAGTATTTGACTATTCGAAATGATCTCAAATGGAATGGTCAGATTACGCAAGTAACGGGTAAGGCGAACGTTAGATTGCGGCTTATTGGTAGAATCTGGAAGCGATGCAGTCTTTCAACAAAGGAAATAGCTTACAATACGTTAGTTCGTCCAGTGTTGGAGTATTGTTCGTCTGTATGGGACCCTTACCATTGGGGTCTGATTCAAAAGACACACTTGCAGATAGACGGCGCGCAAAACATAAGGGGCTGGTCACTAAATTCCGAAATCCGATCTTCACCGAGGATGTAGAGCACATATTATTACCACCAACTTTCAAATCCCGTAATTATCAAGATTCAAACATAAGGGGGAAAAAGAGCTCGTACTGAGGTGTTCAGACAGTCGTTTTTTCCTCCCGCGGTTCGCGATTGGAACCGACTGGGCCGGGGGGGGGGGGGGGGGGGGGGGAATTATGGCTTTGGCGCGAACTGTGTCCTCTACCGCATACCGCTTGGTGGCTAGCGGAGTATATATGTAGATTTATTTTCCATTTCCATTTGCGTTCCTTGAACTTCCTATAGATTGCGTTCCCAAATGAATTACACTGAAATGACAAGTCAAGGGACAGCGATCACGTACACATATCGTGGTATTACTGCGAACACAAGGCATAAAGGGGCAGTGCATCAGCGAAGCTGTCATTTGTACTCGGGTGATGCTTGTAGAAAGACTGCCGACTTCATTATGGCCGCACGACTGGAATTAACAGAGTTTGAACGCGGAATGGTAGTTGGAGCTAGACGCATGGGAAATTTCACTTCGGAATCGTTAGAGACTTCAGTCCAAGGTTGCGCGGGGAATACCAAATTTCATTCATCTCCTCTCACCACGGACAACCCAGTGGCAGACGACCTTCACTTAATGACCGACAGTCTTAGCGTACTGCTAAAAGAAAAGCAACATTTCGCGAAATAACCGCAGAAAACAAAGCGGGACGTGCGACGAACGTATTCGTCAGGACAGTGTGGCGAAATTTGGCATCAATAGGCTATGGCAGCAGGTGACCGACGCAATGCCTTTAATGACAGCACGATGTCGCCTGCAGCGCCTCTTCCGTGCTCGTAATTATATCGGTTGGACCCTAAACGACTTGAAAACACTGGCCTCGTGAGAAGAGTCCCGATTTCACTTGCTAATAGCTGATAGTAGAGTTCTAGTTTGGCGTTGACTCCAAGAAGCCATGGACATGCAAGCTGGTGGTGGCTCTGTAATGATGTGCGCTGTGTCTATACGGAACGGACTAGGTCCTGGTTAAGTTCCGCTACTTGCAGGCCATATGCAAGCATTCATGGACTTCCTGTGGCCAAACAACGATGGAATTTTAAAGGATGACAATACGCCATGTCACCGGGCCGAAATTTTTCGCTATTGGTTTGAAGGACGTTCTGGACAATTCGACTGAATGATTTGGACACCCAGATGGCCCGACATGAATGCCACCGAACATTTGTGAAACATAATCGAGGGGTCAATCCGTGTGCATAATCCTGCACCTGCAACACTTTTGCACGGCTATAGAGGTAGCATGATTCAATATTTCTGCAGGGGACTTCTAACAACTGCTTGAGTCAAATGGTTCAAATGGCTCTGAGCACTATGAGACTAGTTGAGGTCATCAGTGACCTAAAACTTAGAACTACTTAAACCTAACTAATCTAAGGACATCACGCACATCCATGCCCGAGGCAGGATTCGAACCTGCGACCGTAGTGGTCGCGAGTTTCCAGGCAGTAGCGCCTAGAACCGCTCGGCCACATCGGCCGGCCTTGTTGAGTCCATACCACGTCGAGCTGTTGTACTACGCTGGGCAAAAGGAGATCCGACAATCTATTGGGAGGTATCTCATTACTTTTGTCACCTCAGTGTACTACTGTATACTTCCCTACAGATGAACAATTTTGTAGTTCCTTCTTCCAATGAGTACTTGTAGTATTTCTTTTTGTATCTTTCTTGTTCATATATACCTAATCTGAATCTACTCTTAGGTACACGTTAAAACCGAATATCTAATTCCTAAATCCCTGTTTGATTGTGATGTAATCCATCTGCAATCTTTTCACGTCTCCGGCAGAATTCAAATATTCTGCTTCATCTCTCATTCCTACTATCAAGCCCATATTTTCACCTTACTCTTTCTTCTATTCCTACCTCGACGACCGCACTTCAATCCCCATGGTTATTAGGTTTTCATCTCCGTCTATATACTGATTACCCAATCAATACCTTCATATACCTTCGAAGTCTCTTCAATTTCTGCTTGTGGTATCGGCGTGTATAGCTGAACTATTGTTCTTGAAGTGTGTTTGCTGTCGATTCTGATGAGCATAATCGCAGATCTCTTCATGGTAGCTTGCTCTCTATTCTGCCTTCTCATTCATACCGAATCCTATTCCCATTACACCACTTTTTGCGGCTATTGATATTACTCTCTCTTCTTCTGACCATAAATTGTTGTCCTCTTACCACTTCACGTCACCGGTAAACAGTGCTTTTCATCTTGTAGCTCCCCTACCATGTTCAGTCTTCCTACATTCTGTGCTCCAGCACAGAAAAAATTACCCTTTTGTTGGTTATTCAGTCATTTTCTCGTGCATAACTTCCCCTTGGCTGGCAATCTTTTGTCGATGTGGAGATCATCATGACATTTCTTTATTTGCAGGTCACATGCCCTGTGGATATATAGCACGTTTTTTTTTTTTTTTTAATACAGTCCATTGCCTTCTGCATCCTTGTGCCGTTGATCATTGCTGATTCATCGACGGTTTGGGAACAGTTTCTCACTCTAAGAGTAAGAGGTTGCCCTGGAACAATGTCCGCTCCTACGTCGTCTTTGACAAGTGTGTTGGCATAAAGAGTACCACTCCTTACATCAAAAGTCTTTGGCTGCCAATATTGGTAATTTTTATTCGATATTTAAGCACTGGCTGGGATCGAAAAATGGTTCAAATGGCTCTGAGTAATTTGGGACTTAACATCTGTGGTCATCAGTATCCTAGAACGTAGAACTACTTAAACCTAACCAACCTAAGGACATCACACACATCCATTCCCGAGGCAGGATTCGAACCTGTGACCGTAGCGGTCACGCGGTTCCAGATTGAAGTGCCTAGAACCGCACGGCCACACTGGCCGGCGGCTGGGATCGAACATGGGGCTCAGGACGTTTTGATTGCTAGTCAAAGACTCTACCCTCTGGAAAACAGTTGAAAGCTAAGGACAAAAATATATTCATGGCCAAAGTAGAATGAATAAATTTTACTGTTTATAGACAAAAAACTACGTACGATATAAACTCAAAGTTCTCCGAAAGTTATTAGGTTACCAAATAGGCACATGAATCTACGATAAGTTTTGGTTTTATTACTCTGCAACCAGTATCGATCTAACAGGCATCTTCTATCAGAATGTAGATATGATTCAGAAAGAAGAGAACACACTTCTTTTTATCTTTACTCAATTAACTGCAAACAAACAAGAGCGTGCGGAAGCTATACATCAGCTACAGACAAGATAATGCTTCTTCTTACCTTTTTGCAATTAGTTGTACACGAACGAGAGAATATAGAACTGAATACGATATACAAACGAGAGACTATATTTTTCAATTGTGTGCAATTAATTTTGCAAAAACAAGATGATGTAGAGGCTGCGAGGGCGTGTTGAAGAGTAATGCCTCGCAAATTTTTTATTCTTTTCTGAATATCGGTTGAGGTATTATATGCCATACATGTTACTCGGTCGACTTTTCCTGCTTCGCTGATGGAAGATGCAGCCCCCAGCCACTAGAGGGCTGCAAATTGTGGGGTGTAACAGAGCAGTGGGTAACGTAACTATGTCGGTGTGTAAGAAACAACGTGCTGTAATCTAGTTTCTTACCACAGAAAACTTGCCTCCAATTGACATCCATAGCAGAATGAAAGCTGTCTACCGTGATGGTTGTACAGACATCAGCAATGTGCGACGTTCGGTTGTCCGTGTTCGTGAGGGAAGAATAAAAAAAAGGTGGTGCTAACTTTAATGTGTGTGACAAGAGTTCGTACGCTTACATCAACCAACGAGACTTATCGGAATCGGATTGATGAACTCATCAGAGAATATCGTCGGGAAAAACACAGAAACAGCTCTCAGGTAAGTGTTACACTACACGGGAGCGTTAACAGGCCATCATAGCAGAACTGCAGTGCACGTGGTGGGAACTTCCAATGCTCACTCCTGACGTGAAACAGAGGAGATTGGAAACCTGTCAACAGTATCTTCCGGGTTTTGAGCCTAAAGATGGTCGGTTCCTTAAAAACATTGTAACTAGTGATGAATTCTGGGTTCACCGTTATGACTTAAAGAACAAGAGAGCACCAATGGAGTTTCGCTACAAAGGATCACCAACGCCAATAATGTTCAAGACTATCATGAGGCAAAGCCATGCTCGCAGTTTCTTGGATGTTGAAGGCGTGGTGTATTTGGAATTCATGTCTAAAGGCACCTCTATGAGACCCTCAGAAAACTGAAAACATGAATCCGAAGATTTAATCCATACATGAAACACCCTCTCTCTTTCAGCAAGATAATTCCTGACCACATACCAGTTCTGCGGATCTGCAACAAGACGACGGCTCAGATTCAGTGTCATCGATCATCCTCCATACAGTTCCGACTTGGCCCCATCGGTTTATAAAATTTACAGAATACGTTTGAGGACTTCACTTTGATAGTGATGAAGCGGTTCAGGCAGAGGTGAGACTGTCGCCCAGCCAACAATGTCAAACATTCTACTGTGACAGTATCAACGACTGTTTTAAGAAATAAATATGCAGACATGAAGATTAAAGAAGTAGCATGTCTTGAAGTTTGTTTCATTTAAAAAGCTTTAAGTGTTTTCACAAAGAAATTTTGGAGGTATTGCTTTTCTGCACACCGTCGTAGATACGCTACACAAACAAGAGAATACTTCAGAATGAGATTTTCACTGTGTAGCGGAGTGTGCGCTGATATGAAACATCCTGGCAGATTAAAACTGTGTACCGGACCGAGGCTCGAACTCGGGACCTTTACCTTTCGCGGGAAGATGCTCTAGCATCTGAGCAGGCCAAGCACGACTCACGACCCGTCCTCACAGCTTCAGTTCTTCCAGTACCTCGTCTCCTACTTTACAAACTTCACAGAAGCTCTTCTGCAAAGTCTCGGCCCGGAATACAGTTTCAATCTGCCAGGAAATTTCAAGAGTATGCTTGTTTTAATTGTATACAATTAACTGTACACAGACAAAAGAGTATAGAACCTGATTATGACACACAAAGAAGGGAATACGTTTTTATAATTGTAGGTTCAAATGGCTCTGAGCACTATGGGACTTAACTTCTGAGGTCATCAGTCCCCGAGAACTTAGAACTACTTAAACCTAACTAACCTAAGGCCATCACACACAGCCATGTCCGAGGCAGGATTCGAACCTGCGACCGTAGCGGTCGCGCGGTTCCAGACTGTAGCGCCTGGAACCGCTCGGCCACCCTGTATGGCTTTAACTGTAGGGCTATGCGATTAATTATACACGAAAAAGAAACTCTGGAACCTACATACGATAAACAAACAAGAGAATACATTTTTAAAATTTTATGCTCTCGTTTGTTTATAGTATTTAGGTTCTGCTGGAATACGACGGTTAGGTCGAGACTTGTTGAAAAGTAATAAAAAATTATAACAGCTTATTTGGCTACTCATCAACAAAATATCTTTTATGAAAGTTGTGCTGCACAGTTTTATACAGATTCCGTGCGAGTGACACACAGAATGCGAAAATTCGGATAGTATTAGTTGCTGTTGCTGTCGACTGCAGTTAACTCCTGTAGAGTATCCGGATTCTGCAATATGATGACCGTTAGGTCAAAACTAGTTGGAGAGTAGTAAAAGAAATTTATAATTGTTATCTGTTTATTTAACAACAAAATGCCTTTCATGGCTGCTTTGTTGCTCAATTTTAATCATATTCTTAGCAAGTGACTCACAGATACGAATCAGGATGGTTTTGCGACACCAATATAGTTGCAGCACAGAAAGACCTTTTGTTAGTACCAAATATAGCAACAGAAGATAATTTTTAATTGTGTGTATTAGTTCATGGTGACCCATATACCTGCGTTGTCTGCGTAGGTTTTGTGTAAAGTTTCCAAATTCTGTTATTTCATTAATTAGACTAGCCATACTCAATTTTTTCTGTTAATTTAAGTGTAGTCGCGATTTTCTGAATCTCTTACGTTTAGTCGGCACTGTGCATGTTCAATGTCATTCCAATACTATCGTAAAAAGAATACGAAGAAGGCATCACAAGTAGGTAAGAAGAAAGCGGACTTAGTGCTTTTCGCTGCTTTGCTTTTCTTAAGATCTTATATACTTTTATGTTGCCCTCCAACTAAGCATTCTGGGAACATTTACGTTCCGCAACACTAACGAAGACCTACATACTGAGAAGTATGATACGCTGACAGAAACTAATTTAGTCCAGTAAGGCGGCCGCAGAGCTCTGTTCATTATTCCGCTTAGTTGTATGATTTGGAAGCCACTGTAGTTCACCCTTAAGATTATGTATCACTGGATCAGTGAACTCGTTCTTGCCCTAAAGCAGTCCAATTACAACTTTAAATCTGGGAGAGATTTGAAAGTTTTATGAGCGAGATAAAAGTCTCCGGCTGCCTCCTCTCCGCAGAATACCGTAATATACTCTTAAGAAATGGTTGACCTGTGGAGTAGAGCATAACGAGTGGCTAGAACTTCAATTCTGCGGTCATAAATGTTAAACAATAAGGGCTAAAGTATAATTTCACTCTCTGCAGAAACGATTATAACACGAATTTTGGAATTTACCGAGGAAAGTAATTATCGTAGAACGGCTTTTCTTGGCCCCTTTCTTCTGACGAGTAAGTTCAGAGTTTTTCTTGTTCTTTTTCCCTTTACGTGATAAGTTCTGTCCTCCAACATTACAAGCTTTTCGATATCTATACATTTTTTTAAACAGAGTAACATATTATTTATGACAACTGTCATGGCTATTCTTTCCGTATTATATTACATCTGCGTTTTCATAATGTTGCAAGCTCTCATTCTGAGATCTGCGGAATCGTTTGGAAAATAATATTCAAAAGCCCTTTTAGAATCCAAAAGAGAGCCACGAGACCTTTAATGGAAGCAAAATTAGAGATCCTTGCGAATCCATTTTCAGGAGGGTAGACATCTTAACACTGACTTCTCGTATACGCACGAGATTGTAAACAACAGCACAGCGCAAAAACATACTGTCTACAGAGAAACAGAGAAATTAAACAGTATGCTGTATGTTACATGTCGATTCACACCTTTGTTGGAAGTGAACATTCCATCTAGGCCTTCAACTGTTCAGTGAGCTTCCGAAAAGTAAAAGGTCTATTCTAGACAACACACAGTTTTGTAAATCCATTACATGTTATTATCTTTCTCTTTGTTTTTATTCTATAAAATAACACCTATAAGAGTAAATGCGCTCCTTGTGATTAAATGCAGCAATTCAAATATCCAGTCACCACAACTTATAGAAACCTGTTGCAGTTCATTGGTTAACCGTAATCTACCCAGTGTAAATATTGTCATATTTTTCTGACGTCTGCAGTATACTTGACGAAATAAATATATAAATATAAAATAAATATATGTCCAGTATGACTGTTTGCCACTCATACAGCATTTCTATCTGCCATTGTTGTTCAATAGTGTATTATTGAAACTGAGACAACAGGAATTAAATCTTAAGGAAACCCGTCAGAAAATGAGCAGTGCAAAGCAGAAAGCTTTGCACCAATCGTCTCTAATGGTTGTCAGAGCAAACTACATACAATATAATTCTCAGAAATAAGCTGTTTATAATGCACTCTCTAGGGCACCGACATCTGGAACCATAAAACAAGGCAATGTTGGACGACATTGATCCTATTGTAAAATTCAAGTCCATGAGTGCTGGCTTACTTTATCATTCGACGGGTTACAGTTGTGGGGTAAATTCTTAGCCTTTTTCTGGAGTGTTCCCGTTTACGTTTTTGTGGCAGCGCATCTTAAATGTGACAAATATATGAAAAAGTGTTTGTGTCCTCTATTAAATCAGATAGTACCTGATCTTCTAAGGTACACTGAAAGTGCACATAGTTTTATTGAAATTTATAGCTGCAAAGCTTGCAAAATGTGTGTATAGAAATTGTTTATTATTAAAACTGTGGCCTGGACACCAACATGAGTTGTGACCTCTACCTTACTAGAATAGTCCTATAGTAAGCTACGTCAGGACAGTCGTGAACCGATGTCAAAATGTGACCCTTCACTGCCTTATCTCATATATTCCAAAAACTAGGGAATGTCTCCTCTTAACCACGCAGAACTTGTACGATCTAAGGAAAGATTAAGGCAGAAAACAGCTAAACAAAAACCTCATGTGGGTTCCAGAGAAAGTGAGATACTCTGTGCTTTCCTGACAATTAAGATTGACAGCGCTTCAATCTGGAAGTTTTGACGTGTTTCGAACGTTGAACACAGTGCACGCTTTGTTGTTGTACATGTAGTTTCTTGTGGTACAGAATGACACGCAGAAGAGGCTACCGGAATAAGAAAGAAAGAAACAGTCTTTGCGGACGGAAACATCACATAAAGTGTTCCGTCCAAATTTCGTATTTCCAAGACAAGCGGTTTATGTTACGAGTTATTACGCCTGTCTGTCGATTTCTCCCTTCATATCAGATGAAAACATAGCACTTAATGACGCATCAGTTTCGCTATGCTACTCTACGCAACAACTGCAAATGCATGGCTTCTTCCCAAAGGCCTCTCAATCCGTACTAGTGATTGGGCATTATTGTCAACCAACACGACGATGCCTTCCTGAGTTACATACTGTACACAGGAGCGACTGCCCCCAAACTAGCGATGACGAACGGTGCATAATATTCGATTACCTTGGTTCGCGTGTAAATATCGGTAACTCTACACCCTGTTCACCAGATTAATGATGAATAAAATATCCCGCTATCCCCCATATAAAGGCATTTCTGACCGGGAAACGTCGTGGGGTTGTGACAGACGTAAATCAGTATTTTTCAGATCATTCAGAGTTTTCCAACTTAAGCATAAATACCCAGTAGAAAAGCGTTGATGAAAGTACTTCAACTTGCTGCGACGGCAATTAATGTGTGCTGAATTGTAGGAAGTTGTACAACTCGCAAACATAAGTCAGCAAGGAAGAAGCCTTTCGAAAGGGAGCCAATTAAAAAGGTACGACAAGCAATGGGAAACAAAAAAAGTCTCTGCAATTTATATCAATACAGTGAAACAGCTTCATAAATAAAATATAAGTAGACACGAAATAGGTAGTCGTCTATTGGCAGCGTTTGTAGTAAGAAGAGACTGAGACACAGCTATCTTATTTCTGCCACGTCGTTCAAGATATACATATTGGCGTATGACGAAATGTTGAAGCATCGATCTGCCTGTAGAAATTGGGAATGTACAGGGTGATTCAAAAGTCATGTCCCATCGGACAAAGTCTATGTTGATGATTCAGTTGCCTTGGCCTATAGCACAAAGTTTTATTCAGGGGTATGTCAGGAACAACCATTCGAAACAAAAAAAATCTACTACACCTGTGTTCTAAAATACATACCGTAAGAGATATGAGAACGGGGCGGCGACAGGAAAGGTTCCCGACCACATCATAAACTAGCCGTGGAAAATCCGTTAATAACCATGTTGACGCTGCGCCGATGTAAGACAAGGGCACAAGAGGCAGAAAAAGAAGGAATGAAGAAATTAAGCAACTGATGGAAATAGGTTCAGCATTTCATTTTGGATGAGTGCCCTTCACGTAATTATTTAACATGGATGTTTCCACTTGTGGCTGTCAATTATTATTTAAATTTTAATTTACGTCTCAAATGTAATTTTTTCGTGTATTGTTATTTCATCTTCCTTCGCCCATTTTGGCGGGGAGCAGAGGGGGGGAAGGAGGCAGATGGGCTGACAGCGATACAAATAACCCACTCTTCAGCCAGTGGAACATAATACTAACACAGATGTCAAAAATAAAAAACAAAAAAGGGGGGACATATGTGCTATGAATTTAAAAATAATTTGAGGAACACAAACAATAAAATATTGTTTCATGAATCATTTTAAAAACACTGATAAATATGTGGACAGTTGAGAAACAGTTGAACATGAGAACAATTGAAAAAAACATTGGAAAAACACAGAGCACAACAGAAGAGACACTGATCATTAAAAACGGAGCAACATGGATTTTCACAATAACTGGAAAAGGACCTTCCCTGGGATGGTGGATTGTAGAGGAAAAGAAGAGGGTGTGTGAGGGAGACAGGGGAGTGGTGGCGATGAGAATGGCGAAATGGGAAGAGATGGCGACAAAGACAGGGTTGACTGTGTGGTAAAAGAAGAGAGAGGCAACTGGTATTAGGAGCTGTAGTTTGGAGAGTATAAGGAGGTTGTGGATGGCAGCGAAGGGGAAAAGGATAAGGTGTGGTAGGTGGAGAAGGGGAGGATGGAGCCCTGGGAGTGGGGGGGGGGGGGGGGGAAAGGGATAAGTAGGATGAATTTAGAGTCGGCAGGACGGGCATATGTCGGGGCAGATGTTATGGTTTGGGAGAGGATGGTCTTTGAAGTCACTTTTGGAGAGGATCTGGAAGGTGTGCAGGTAAAGGGTTGGTGGGATGTGTAGGTAGAAATGCAGCAGCACAATAGGATTGTCTGAGTCGAATTTATGGTTGGTGAAGGTTATCCATAGGTGTTTAGTGTGGGTGAGGAGAGGTAGGAATTTGATGAGTTGGTGAAGGATCCTCATGGGGGAAGGTAAGTGAATGGGGAAAGGTCATGGCGTTCGAGGATCTGGAGAGACTTAAAGAATTTAGGAGCGGCAGAGATCCAAGCAGCATATGCATAGCAAAGGATTTTGCGGATCAGGGCTGTGTAAGTGTGAAGGACAGTGGAGGGGCATAGTTCCCTCAAATACAAAGACGCACACAGACACACATACAGGCGTTAGTCCAATGAAGATGCAGTTATAAAAAGCATGCAAGTCATAAGGTACGCGAATGATCCCAAAACTAGATAAAAACCTCGACAGTGAGATACTTATTACCTTAGTATGGTCCTACCCAACAGCTGGATAATAAATATGTCGTGGTTTTTATCTGCTTTTATGATTGTTCGCGCACGTTATGACTTACATACCGTTTATACTCGCCTGATGTTCGGACTAGTAGCTGTATTTGTGCCTCTACACACTTGTATGCACTTGGTAGCATCTCATCAAAATCCCAGCCCTCCTCACCTACATTGAGTACCTCCACATATTCTGTGCTATCCGCAAATTAAATGCCAAAGACTCGCCGTGTCGGTTCTGATCCTCAATCCTGGAACACTACCTCGCTTCGCCTTCATCCACACAACCCACGACCCCTACACTTACAGACACTCCATATCCGGCCGCAGTGCAACTTCAACCGCCTCTGTTTCCCAAACAATGAGATTCACTTTGATGATTATCCGTCCTACCAACTATCACTCTTTTCCAACTAATCTGCTCCACAGAAAGGCTTCCTCTCCTCCTTCCCTCTCCATCTTCCCCCATCCCTCCTTCTCTCTCCATATTCTTTCCCTATATCTTGTCCCCGCGTCTTTATAGGACTCATTTTCTTTCTCTCAATACCTCAAACTCTTTTTCCCAATTGCAGGTTCCTCAGTTCTGAAAGTGCAATACTTTATAATGGACGTCGCCGTCTTCTTCAGGGTGCTTTAAATATTTTTTGTCTTTGTCATTTAGCCTTTTGGGGTTAATTAAAAACGAAGAAAAACATCAGTGTAATTTTATGTAAATGTCATCAAACTTTGATCCTCATAACCGTTTCGTTCCCAAAAATATAGAAAAAATATACTTGTAAAATTGTTCACATAACTAACCTTTATCATCATGATAAGTTACGAATACAAGAAGAACTGACAAAAACTAAACAAGGCATTTTTTTTAAGGAGGAGGTTGAACTTTGGAAAATTTTTCAAAATATTAATCTTTATTATCATAGTAAACGGCGAATATGAAATGAATTTGGGAACAGGTAAACAATCTGCTGTTTTAAGGAGGTAGTTTCACTTCGGAACCGCTGGAACGTACAATTTTAAAATTTTCAACCACCCCTCGCCTCTGGTGATATACTTGAAGGCAAATTCGCATTTTTCGTATCCAAAATCCCGTATCTCAAAATATCCATGAATTCATAATGTCTAAAACAACTCCTAAATAACAACCAAAGATGGCCTATAGTTTAATAAATTTTGCATCTCAACTACATACTGTTCCAGCGTTTTCATTTCGACAATGCTCATAAAAGCAATTTCACGACTCCAATTTACGATATAGTAACTCAGTTATATTTACTTTCACTGCCAATAATCTCCATAATTTGGCTGCCACAAAAAAACCACCTCATGTCAGAATCTCCGGCAATCACGTAGCATAACCTCCGTGCCGACTGTTGCTTTGAATGTTTTACGTGACTCCTACAGTGCACCATATACGTAGAAGTTCCTCAGTGTACCACTAGAAGTGTATGTCTTGCAATGGCGTCGGTGTTTTCAGGCGAAAGGCACCTGTACGTCAAAAAAAATTAATAACTGGTCATTTCAGACAGACACCACTGAGCCTCAAAGAGTTAAAGTTTATAAATCCGTTTTTAAATTTGCATCCATTAATCTTGTTCGATGGCACACCGATAGCCGGCATGGTAGCTCAGCGTGCTCGGTCAGAGATCTGGCTGCTCCCTGTTATAAATAAAAACTGAGTAAAGGGATTAACAACGAACTGCAACGGATGTCATGTGACGTCCGCTACGGCAGCCTTGAGTTTCTTTGCAGTACATGGTTTCTCTGTCTTCATCGTTGTCGTCCAGAAGAAGCCTTCTACGGTAGAGTTTCCTGCTCTTCGCACTCTTCTTTTTACTGCCTTTTTTCTCTTCCACAGCTTACTGTCTCCTTTCTATTTTCTTTTTTCTTCTCTTTCTTTATTTACTTCTTCTAGTTCATTCTTATAAGGACTTGATGTAAGTATCCCCACGGGGCTCTTCTTTTGGCCACTGCCATTCCGTTTTCCCCCTACATCAAGTGTCCAGAAGCTACAGTCGACATGGCCATTTCGCCCTCATTGACACCAGTACACAGAGGCTGTGTACTCGCTAGTAGCAGGAACGAATTTTCAAAAACCAAAATAAGATCATGGAATCAAGATATGACGCTTCGAACAAAATTTTATTAAAAAGACGCAAATCACTTTACCTCTCCACAGCAAATTCACAAATTGACTACTTAATCTAAAAAGGTATTTAAAATACAAAAAGGCTGGACGGTGTGGCAGAGCGGTTCTAGGCGCTACAGTCTGGAACCGCGCGACCGCTACGGTCGCAGGTTCGAATCCTGCCTCGGGCATGGATGTGTGTGATGTCCTTAGGTTAGTTAGGTTTAAGTAGTTCTAAGTTCTACGGTACTGATGACCTCAGACGTTAAGTCCTATAGTGCTCAGAGGCGTTTGAAAATCCACAAAAATTATTATAACTCGGAGGAGTGATACAACAAACAGGTTATACTTCATGTAGTGACTGGACCGTCCAGCGAACATAATTTCCGTCGCCATGTTAGTAACCTATAGCCCCCAGGACTCCAACGGGTACTTTGCTCACGACGGCCAATTTCCCCGGCTCTCCCCTACCTGTTTAAGAGTGAATCCTTGCACAGTGGATCGAAATAAAACCACTAGAATGGTGTGGCCGTAGGAGATGTATAGATGGTACCAGAATACTTCAGAAAGTGTGGGTATTTGGCCCTTAAGGAATAAGTAGACATAGGTAGGACTGAACTGTTGGTACTGAAGAGGCCATACAGGGAAGACAGCGGGGATACTAGGGCGGACGAAGAGGAGTGGTGATTGGATTGCAATAGACGGCCAATGATGCTCTTGTACCACTGCTGCAAAGTGTAGTAAATGAAAGCATGTCACTGCATGTAAGGACCCACCATTACCGCAGCAAACAAGAAGGAAAACGAAGTACATCTACAGAAGAGTTTGGGAAGCGCTGTAAACAAAGACGACTGCTCAGGGGCTTCGAGGATCACGGCGAACTCGACCTTTCGGACAGGCTGGAGCGACTCGGCGGTGGTGGCTATCCGCATGCCACCAATGCGTCCATTATCGAGCGCCATTAATCACGTCGCCTGTCACTCTGGTACAAATACCGTGTGCAAACTGACGTCATAGCCGGGCTGGCAGCGCCGAGCCTCCGCCTTGTCTGCCGCTTGTTAGAGACGCTTATGTCGGCCCCGCTCGTTGCCGGGCAGGTTCCTCGCCGCGCCTGCCCAGGGAGGAGGGTGAGAGCGAGCGAGCGTGCTCGGTGCGCAGGTAACGAGCTCGCCGCGCTCAAACAACGGGCTGTCGGCCGACGCCGTATGTGCGCAGCCTGCCCTGCACACCGGCGCTCCGGCGTGCTAGTAATTCCAGCACACGTTCCACCAGGCGCAACTGCAGCTAGATTGTGTCACGTTAGGTGCTATGCTGGTAGACTGCGCCGTCTATCATTCCACTCCTTGAATGTCCTCCTACCTCTACAACTACATCTACATCTAAACTCTGCACTTAGAAGCCTGGCAGAGGACTCATCGAACTACCTCCACAAAAATTCTCTACTATTCCACTCTCGAGCAACGCGCGGAAAAAACTAACGCCTTTTTTTCATATAGAGATGGGGCCCCTCCACGCCCGCACCAACGTGGTGACGAAACCAAAAGTTCTACTGTCACCTCCGTCAACATGTTAGTTATCTAGTAAGTGGACCACAGGATGCTGGGCTGTGATGTTATCCGTGCGTCTGGGTAAGACTGCGCATTAACACGGTCCATCAGGTGATAGATAGCGGACGAAACGTGAGTGAGGGTAGCGATTTGAAGAGCAGAGGGAAAAACGTGCCAAGGCTCTTGCCGTGGGAAAAAAACCTCTGTGAAAGTGGGATAGGTAGTAAGAGCGGTAGTGGCTTACTAGCTGCCATAGTCCATGCAAGATTGGATTTGTTAGTTTGGGTATCATGCATCATTACCGTGGCAAGCGATGGCGATGTATCCCAGTTGCTGCAGCCGCTACATTCCTCGTACACTCAAAATCGTTATACAGTAGTGGGAGATCGGCCATGATCATCTCACTGTGTGGGGGATGTGTGGAGCTTGTCTGCATGCAGTGTACGGTACGGCTTCCCTGCGTGGTGCCAGTTATTCGGCAGTGTACTACAGCTGGATATCCAGTAATGGCGTCTGATTAACAGGGGCTCACCTGTACGGTTGTGTTTGCGGGTGTCTGGCCATAGATGTTAGGTCCTTACAAGTATGTCTTTGGTCTTTTATGTTTCCATCTATGGTTGTGGTCGTAGTTCCCCAGATTCAGAATAAACGGGTTCTGCGAATGTCTGGAGTTTCTGTATAGTCTTGTGGTGAGTTTGTGGATTACCTCCGTGAGAGTCTCAAGTCGGTATTTCCGGTGGAGGTCCGCGATGCGTGTGTATCGTGGAGCATTGCCTATGATTTCGAGTACTTTGTTTTGTATGAGCTGCAGACGGAGCAGCCTATCCCCAGACAGGAGCTGCGTACGTCATCAGGGGTCGGATAAGTGTCATGCACATGGACCTCAACATCCTTCTGTTCAGTGTGCCACGCCTGTTGAGCATGCGGTAGACTGTTTGAGCCTCGCGCTAGCTCGGTTGGTCATGTGTTGTATGTGGTCCCCCCCGAGTAATTTCCGGTCCAGCCTAACACCGAGGTATTTGACTTTCTCACAGAAACATATTGGGCGTGCATGTAGAGTTATTGGTCTGCAGTATCGGTGTTTGCGCAGTTGCTTCGGTTTTCTAGTGAACTGAACGGCTTCGCACTTGTCGACGTTTACTTTAACACGCCATTTCTCCAACCAAGGCTCAGTCACTCTGAGGGCAGTCCGTAGGCGTGACGTAATGTTTGATGGTTTCCAATTTTGCGCGAGGATGGCTGTGTCATCCGCGTAGATGGCCATCGTTGTGCTGTGTGTGGTTGGGAGATCGTTCATGTAGAAGTTATACAGTAGGGGCCCTAGGATGCTTCCCTGGGGTACTCCCTCGTGTGTACCGTGTCGTGTTGATTGTTTTCCCTGCACGTCAGTGTTGAAACTCCTGTCTGTGAGGTATGAATGTATTAGGCGCACCAGACCGTCGGGAATCCCGCGCCGCTGAGTTTGCGGATGAGGCCGTTGTTCCATAGACGGTGGAAAGCCTTTTCGATATCCAGTAACACCGCCCCTGTAGCTTTGGTTATGTTGAAGCCATGTGTTATATGTTCAACGACCCGCAGGAGTTGTTGTTTGTGGAATGGTGATTACTAAAGCCGAATTGTTCCGGTCTCAGGATGTCATTTGTTATGCTGTACCCAGTGAAGCGTTTGAGAATCACCTTCTCAACAGTCTTACCGAGCGAGCTCAGAAGGCTGATGCGTCGGTAATTTTGTGGGAGGCTGTGGTCTTTCCCCGGCTTCCCGAACATCAGGACCTTGGCCGTCTTCCAAAATGCGGGGAAGTGTTGGTGTTTTATTATGGCATTCGTTATGTGTGTTAGGTACTCAGTAGCTTTATCCGTGAACTCCTGGAGGACACGGTTTTGAATGCCATCATGACCAAGGGCTTTCCTAGCAGCTGAATGGGTTATAGCCCATGAAACTTTGGCTGTGCTAGCATGTCGAATGTCGTCGCGCTATGGTTGGGCTAGAATACGTGTAACCTCTTGGTCAGTAGCAAGTGTGAACACTGGATCTGATGGTACCAGGTTCGGTGTGAATGACGCTGTGAGTGTGCGGGCCATTAGTTCTGCTTTCTCTTCCGCTGAGCATGCAGGTCCGTCAGGCCCTTGAAGCGTTGGGGTGTATATTTTGTCCCTGGTGAAGGGTCAGGTTAGTTGCCACACGCCAGGTCGTGCGGTGTCCAGCCTTTCGAGTTTTTGGTTCCGCTGTTGTGTTCTATGTGTTTGTATTTTATCGTGTATGATGCCCTGTAGCCTGTTAATGTGCCGTTTGAAGTACTGACGCCTGGTGCGCTACCATTGTCTCCTGAGGCGATTCCTCATTCAGATTAGGCCCAGGATTTCCTGGGGCAGGGCCACACTGTGTTGTTGTGAGGTGCGATCAGGTATGGTGCCTGCCATTGCGTCTTGGACGGCGTTAGTGAAGGTTTCTACTGCCTCGTCAATTTGTGCTATTTCATTAATTTCGTGTATGGGTGGGATGTGGCTATCGAGCGTTTCCTTGAACAATGTCCAATTCGCACGCCCGTAGTTCTACATATTGCGTTATTCCATGTGCTGCAATGTTCCCTTAATGTATAGTATTAGAGGTTGGTGGTTTGAGGGCAGATCGTTTTCAACGGCAACGCTGAGTGTCGATGTAATGCTCTTGATAAGGGCCATGTCTATCACGTCTGGCCTGTGTCCCCTCTGATAGGGAATGTGCGTCGGTTCAGTCGGCGCTAGTATATTTTCTGCCTAGTGAATGTTCGTACCGTGTTTTGCCGTTGGGATTTCGTATGCGTAAATGCCATTCTGGGTGTTTAGCGTTCAGATCTCCAGCGACTATTACTCGCGGTGAAATGTTGAGTAACGTGCTGATATCGCGTGTTGAAATGCCTACATGGCTATTTTATACCGATATCAGTGCGGTGTAGGCTCCGTTGAACTTGACTCTGACGGCCGTAGCCTCGATTTTTTGCCAGTTCACGAAGCTCTGTGTTTGTGTGCTCAATGTCTTTGTGTATGACGATTGCAGTTCCACCTGCCACGGCGTCGCCCGGTCGGTCGGTAAGATAGACGCAGTAGCCAGGAAAGTTTGATTGTTTGTGCGGTTTAAGCTTAGTCTCGCTCAGTAGCGCGACAAGGATTCCCTTGCCCTCCATGAACGCGGCAAATTCTGTCCTTTTGTTGTGGATCGAGTCGGCATTCCAGAACAGGATCTGTGATACTGAGTGCGGGTTTGCGTTATGGGCCGGGTGTAGTATACTATTCATGTGAGATTGTGAAAGAGTGTTGTGATGGCAGTGTGTATGACAGCCCAGTATTTGCCCGGATTTGGGGCTCATGAGCTGGGTGATGAGTGTAGTGACGGTCGTCAGTACCTTGGTAAGGATTTGAACGGTCGTGTGTCGAGGAAATAGTGTTTCCAGTATTCCCCCAGGTGATGTGTTGGTGTTGGGTGTGGCAGCCTGAGATGCTGTTGTGGAGTTAGCGGCCGCTTGTGCGGGTTTGGTGTGTTGTTAGGAGTGGCATTTGTGTTTATGTTTTGTGACAGACGTTGTGGCCCCTGTGTTACATCTGTGGTGAGCGGGATGGTAGTGTGGGTTACAGTCTAGATGTCTTCTTGACTGTTTTCCTGTGTGTTATTGGTCTGTTATTGCTGGGTGGCTTGTTGTGGTGATTTCGTGTTCCCCGCCCTGTGTTTACGTGTACGCTGTTCCTCCTCTGGGCTTGGGGTTCTGGGGGTTCTTGTGTGGGTGTTTTCCTGTATAGCGTGCGTTTCTTCGCAGCACGTGACTTCCGGAGTGAGGTGTTGTATGCGGCTGTTGTGCAGCTGTTGCCGCCGTTGTTTCGCGTGTGTGTGAAGGGCGCTGAGGTTCCGCGGCCTGTGCCGTTCCGCCAGGGCGTGCCGCCGTGGCAAACGTTATGCCGTTCTTTACTGGGTTCGGCGCTGGCCTTAGGCGTGGAATGTCGTGCTGTACCCTGTTCTTGTCTTGTTTACGCTTCAGCGCCTGTTTGTATGCACTGCACTGCCTGAAGTTGGCCGCATGGGGCCCACCGCTGTTGGCACAGCGTGGCTGTTTTGGCTGTGTTTGTGTGCAGGTGTTGGATCTGTGACTGCCAGCACATCCGCGGCAACGAATTGCCAGGCCGCAGCGGAGGCCGGGTGGCCGAATCGCTGCCAGTTGTTACACTTTTGGGGGACGTTGGGTGATTCGTAATGTTCTACACGTACGTCCATCCGCAGAAACCTCTTTATCTACAGGATGGCGCGGTAATCAGCCGTGTCGGCTAACTCAAGCAAGTAGTGTGGTAGCGGTGCGTGTGTGCGGAACCCTGTAGTCCGGGAGGCACTTTTACAGTCGAATCCTAGATAACAGAGCGCCGCCTGTACTGTCTCGTTAGGGGTACTGGGATCCACTCCCTTGATCACGTACTGCTGGGTTCTCTCGTCCAGCGTTCTGTACGTGTAGTGTTCGATCTTCCGATCTTTGAGGAAGGTCAGAAGATTCTTTCCTTGCGAATACTGATTTCCATTATTATATTACCTTGATCAATTCTCCCTATTTAAGTCGGTGCCAACAAAATATTTTCGTATTCCGAGAAGGAACTTAGTGATTGAAATTTCGTGAAAAGATTCCGCCCCAACGAAAACGCCTTTGTTTTAATGGTGTCCACCCCAAATCTTGTATCATGTCTACATATCTACATATGTACTCCGCTAGCCACCAAGCGGTGTGTGGCGGAGGGCACAATTCGCGCCAAAGTCGTATTTCACCCTCTCTGTTCCACTCGCGAATCACGAGAGGGAATAGCGACTGTCTGACCACCTCAGTAAGAGCTCTTTTTCCCTTATGTTTGAATCTTGATCATTACGGGATTTGAAAGTTGATGGTAATAATATGTGCTCTACATCCTCGGTGAAGATCGGATTTTGGGATTTGGTGAGCAGCCCCTTATGTTTAGCGCGCCGTCTATCTGCAAGTGTGTCCCACTTCAAACTTTCTATGAAATTTGTAACGCTCTCGCGATGGCTAAGTGTACCAGTCATGAATCTTGCCGTTCTTCTTTGAACCTTCTCAGTCTCTTGAATCAGATCGCACTGGTAAGGGTCCCATACACACGAACAATACTCTCAAGACTGGACGAACTAACGTATTGTAAGCTATTTCCTTTGTTGAAGGACTGCATCGCTTCAGGATTCTACCAATAATGCGCTATCTACAGTTCGCCTTGCCCGTTGCGCCGGCCGCGGTGGTCTCGCGGTTCTAAGCGCGCAGTCCGGAACCGTGCGATTGCTACGGTCGCAGGTTCGAATCCTGCCTCGGGCATGGATATGTGTGATGTCCTTAGGTTAGTTAGGTTTAAGTAGTTCTAAGTTCTAGGGGACTGATGACCACAGCAGTTGAGTCCCATAGTGCTCAGAGCCATTTGAACCATTTTTGCCCGTTGCTTGTGTAATCTGATCATTCCATTTGAGATCATTTGAAATAGTCACACCCAGATACTTGACGGATGCTACCGCTTCCAAAGACTGGGCATTTATTTTGTACTCGTACATTAATAGCGATTTTCGCTTTGTTATACGCAATATGTCACACTTGCTAATATTGAGAGATAACTGCAAAGTCATTGCTCCAAGCATTTATTTTCTGCAAATCCTCATTGATTTGTTCACAACTTTCGTGTGTTACAACTTTCCTGGAGACTACAGCATAATTGGCAAACAGTCTAAGGCCGCTGTCAACACCATGTAAATCGTAAAAAGCAGAGCACCTATTACGCTGCCATGGCGCACACCTGAAGTTACGCTTGTTTCCGTTGAAGTCACCTCGTTCAGGACGACATACTGCTCCCTGTCTGTTAGAAAACTTTCTGTCCAACCTCATATGTCATAGGATAGACCGCCAGCCGGAGTTGCCGAGCTGTCCTAGACGCTACAGTCTGGAACCGCGCGACAGCTACGGTCGCAGGTTCGAATTCTGCCTCCAGCATGGATGTGTGTGATGTCCTTAGGTTTGTTAGGTTTAAATAGTTCTAAGTTCTAGGGGACTGATGACCTCAGAAGCTAAGTCTCATAGTGCTCAGAGCCATTTGAACCATAGGATAGACCGTAAGCGCGTACTTTTTGTAGCAAGGGACAGTGCGGAACTGAGTCGAACGCCTTTCGAAAGTCGAGAAAGATGCCATCAACCTGGGAGCCGTTATCTAGAGCCTGTTGTGTATCATGCACAAAGAGGGCCAGTTGTGTCTCCCATGACCGCTGTTTCCTAAAACCGTGCTCGTTTCTGCATATGAGCTTCTCAGAGTCTAGAAAGGTCATTATGTCTGAACACAAAATATGCTCCATGATTCTCTCTCCCCTATTTCGTGACATTACAAAACGTGCTGCTCTTCTTTGAACTTCCTCGATATACTCTGTTAATCCTATCTGGAACGGACCCCAGACCGCGCAGCAGTACTCCAAAAGAGGACGGACAGGCGTAGTGTAGGCAGTCTCTTTCGTAGAACTGTTACATTTTCTAAGTGTTCTGCCAATATTACTCAGTCATTGGTTTGCCTTCCCCACAAAATCTTCTATGTATCATTTCCAATTTAAATTGGTCGTAATTGTAATTCCTAAGTATTTAGTTGACTTTAGGGCCTTCAGATTAGACTGATTTTTCGTGTAACCGAAGTTTAACGGATTATTTTCAGCACTCACGTCGATGACCTCACAATTTTCATTATATTGGGTTAATTGCCGATTTTTGGACGATTAGGATATCTTTTCTAAATAGTTTTCCATTTTGTTTTGATATTCTGATGTGTTACTAGACAGTAAACGAAAACATCATCTGCAAACAACCTAATAGGGCTGCTCAGATTGTCTGTTTCTCACCAAAAAAATGTGGAATATTAGTTACATTTACGTTTACATAACTGCTCTGCAGTTCGCAATTAAACACCTGGCAAAGGGTTCATCGAATCATTTTCACACATTTCTCCACCGATCCATTCCAAACAGCGACCGAGGAGAACGAGCCCTTAAATCTTACCGTGCTAGATCAGATTTCTCTTATTTTATTACTATGATCATTTCTGCCTGCCTACATTGACGTCAAGAACATATTTTTGCGATTCCAGAAGAAAATTGGTGATTCTAATTACTAGCGACGGTTCTGTACACGATGTAATGATTTCGTCTTCGCAGCCGAAATATCTGTTTTTATAAGTACCATCAGGAACTCCACACTGCTCCGAACTATTGTGTTCCTTATTGAGAACCCGTAATTGTCTAAGATTGATGGTATCTTTCAACATCCATTGCTTATATGTCGCCAGGATATGTGTCGTATAGAAGATTGGAAGATCGTATTGGTTTAGTGTACTCCAGCCAAATTAACCTGAAGATGCGATTCACTATCACGTAACCAGTTGTACCCTGATGTCGCAATAAGTGAGGATAATCTGCTAAGGATGGACTCTACAGCTATTTAGATGATTAAACCACAATTTTTTTTTGAAAGACCTTTCGACAATGCATAGACTAACCTGCGGCTGCCCACGTAGAAAACATGTATGTAAGAAAAACTGGCTTCAGTAAAGGCGAAAAATTGCCAAGAGTGAATGTGAAACCAAGATTTTTTTGAACTCAACATGCGCTAACAACGAAGGAAAAAGAAGTTGTTTGCAGAGTACGTAAACGAGAGGAAAAACACCGTTAGTAAATTGTATGCCAACTTTATAAAGAAATACTGTCTTTGCTCTATAAAGTCCAAAACGTACAGACATATTATGTATCCTTATTTCCAGAACGACCACAGAAGAAACTTTGCAAATAAAATCAAAATGGGTATGATGTAAAAATACTTATTAATTGCAGTAACTGACAAATAAACCAATAATAATTGTATTTAAATAGAAAGACTGAATTTATGTGCCAAACCGCCAGAGCACTTAACCTACCTGTGCGTAAGCTATACCCTCTAACTAAATTATACCCGATTTCATTTAATTAAATTTATGACCGCTAGCGTCCGTGATATGTAGGTCATGTGGAGTGGAAGCTTTTTTGAGTGTCGACAGGAAAAGGCGAAGTGCCAGTAGGCCATGCAGATGGTCTAATGTGTTGTGCACGGCGTAGAAAAGTGGGGTGATGTCTTAACATAACGTGTTTAATTCACAGCGTTACATTATTCCATAATAATCTCGTTATGGTACGGGGCATGAAAGCACTGATGACAATGCCATTTACAGCACGTGTGCGAGGAGGAACCATCTCTGAAGCTTGTTTCAGTTTTTTATATCTAATACAGGATGTGAGGAGGATGAGTAAATAAAACACGATCCTTTGATTTTGTCGCACCGAATATTTTCGTTTTTCTCTGGCGCTTAATGTATGTCTGTAGGCAGTATACCGTTACACAGCATGATAAAAATAAAATCAGCTGCAAAGGCCAAAGTTAGCTGCTACATGCAACGACCGTCACACTCGCTCGCCCTCTGGCATCGAAGTTTTATTTGCGGGACTTTGCTGTCGCACGTTTATTACTGCTTAATTAGCATATATTAAAAGTTGCAAATTAGAAAATTACTCCAATATTGTAATTTGTCATTTTAAACATTGCAAATAATTCATTACCGCCAAAGGTACTACCCAATTATTTTCAGTATTTGATAAAAAAAATTGGCGGGTATTATGCGCTTGTTTTCATATACGGCACATGTAATTATACAATGTGAGTCACGTAAGATATAACATCCTTTTATTTCGTGACCAGTTACACATATCGAAATGCGATTTTCGGCAAATGTTAGAGCGTCTAGGGGCACTTAGTTTTTTGTTTGGTTAATGCTTTCAACGCTGGTATTAAATGGGTAGCAAGCACTCTTTTTTAAAATGAAAACGTACAATTTTTATAACTGCATTCGAAAGCTCTTGAGAAGACAACTACAGTGATATAGCGTTTCTTAATGTCGATACTGAAATCTGTCTCAAAAATTTCGAGAAATGTCCAAGAATTAAAGAGCATGGTGGCTGAAATCTGCATTAGCGGTGCAAACACCTCCAAGCACAGCTCTCGTGCTACGGTGTGTCAGAATGTCAACACATTTGGCTGTTTACTTGTCTGCACTGCAGGCCGTTCATTTCTGCTTCAACATCCGTTGCGTGCAGACGTGTACACCAACGAGGAGAAGTTTGATATCCTACTTTTATACGGTGAATGTGAAAGAAATGCCGTAAAAATAGTACAGCGATATAGGGCTCTCTATCCGGACTGTCAATGTCCGACCCGTCAGGCAATTGTACTAACTGGTTGGTTGGTTGGTTGGTTTTGGGGAAGGATACCAGACAGCGAGGTCATCGGTCTCATCGGATTAGGGAAGGACGGGGAAGGAAGACGGCCGTGCCCTTTGAAAGGAACCATCCCGGCATTTGCCTGGAGCGATGTAGGGAAATCACGGAAAACCTAAATCAGGATGGCCGGACGCGGGAAATTGTACTAATTATTAAGACGCTAGTGCGGACAGTCTTCTTCAACGTCAAAAAGAGACAAGAAAGGTGAGTACAGCTAACCGAGAACGCGAAGAAGCTGTTCTGCCAGCACAGTGGTACGAGACGTGTTGCCAAGGAATGTGGAATCAGCCAGGTGAGTGTCATTCGCATCGTGCATCGACAAAATTTCCATCACTATGACCTGTCACTATGTCAGGCACTCGACGACTGTGATTTCGAAAGTTGTACAGACTTTTGGCAGTTTCCTCTTACAGCAGCTGGGGGACTACCCTATGTTTGTTCAGCATGTAGTCTTTACCTATGAAGCAA
This sequence comes from Schistocerca gregaria, assembly GCF_023897955.1. NCBI lineage: Eukaryota > Metazoa > Arthropoda > Insecta > Orthoptera > Acrididae > Schistocerca > Schistocerca gregaria. The sequence continues at coordinate 346,989,246 of NC_064922.1, read as the reverse complement.
CGTTTACTGACCATGCTAATGTAAATTCGTCAGATGCAACATCAAATTATTTTATCAGACCTTACTTCCTTACGGGCACATTCTGGCGAACATTCCGCCGGTTCTAATAGAAGAGGTACCACTTCAGTGTATGTGGCTGTAACACGACGGCTGACTAACTCACTCGTCCCCTGTTGCAACACAAATACTGAATGAGACTTTTCCTGGACGCTGGGTAGAGCGAAATTCTGTTGTCAAACGGTTCCAAGGCCCCCCGATTGGAGTGCTTTCGATGTCTTTCTTTGGGGAACTATCAAAGATGCAGTCTATGATGAAGCCCAAAATACACCAGACTATATGTGTCGTCGAGTCGCCAATGCGTGCTCTACCATATCATCCACTGTAATTACATCAGTTCATTGTTCTTTCGAACGGGGATTGCAAATTTCAGTCCATGGTCAAAAGTTTGAACACTTCCCTAATTAGTGTCGGAAGTTCCATGCGGCTTTTCACGGAGAAGTTGCAGCATTAGAAAATTTCAGCGAAATGCAGGAAGATCTGCAGCGGATAGGCATTTGGTGCAGGGTGTGGCAACTGACCCTTAACATACACAAATGTTATTTATTGCGAATACATAGAAAGAAGCATCCTTTATTGTATGATTCTATGATAGCGGAACAAACACTCGTAGCAGTAACTTCTGTAAAATGTCTGGGAGTATGCTTACGGAACAATTTGAAGTGGAATGATCATATAAAATTAATTTTTGGTAAGGAGGGTGCCAGGTTGAGATTCACTGGGAGAGTCCTTAGAAAACACTCGTTCGACCTATACTTGACTACTGCTCATCAGTGTGGGATCCGTACCAGGTCGGTTTGACAGAGGAGGTAGTGAAGATCCGAAGAAGAGCGGCGCGTTTCGTTACAGAGTTATTTGGTAAGTGTGATACCAATACGGAGATGTTTAGCAAACTCAAGTGGCAGACTCTGCAAGAGAGGCGCTCTGCATCGCGGTGTAGCTTGCTGTCCAGGTTTCGAGGGGGTGCGTTTCTGGATGAGGTATCGAATATATTGTTTCCCCCTACTTATACCTCACGAGGAGATCACGAATGTAAAATTAGAGAGATTCGAGCAAACACGGAGGCTTTCCGTCAGTAGTTCTTCCCGGGAACCATACGTGACTGGAACAGGAAAGCGAAGTAATGACAGTGGCACGTAAAGTGCCCTCCGCCACACACCGTTGGGTGGCTTGTGCAGTATAAATGTAGATGTAGATGTAAGTAAGTATAAACTTATTTTTTTGGAAGTCAAAACTTATGTGATTTGGGTGGTTATCAAATCATTGTTAGTGAATTGTTTATTTCATTTTCGCCTGTGCTAAATTGCACTGCAATGTCAAATAAGTCGACAACGTGTATCCATGTAGCTGGTAACACTGTCATTATGCCCTTGCGTTCAGCATGAAACGACGTTTCGTTGAGAAGAACATTTATTTTGGGGTGTAGAACTTGTCACGAAAGTATTTTTTAATAAAATGTCTAGTTCAACGAATGTGTCCGATATGATATAATTTAGAGCAGTGTAGGTAAATACCTGAGAAGCACACAGCCACGTACAGGAAAAGATACGTCAAATTTTCCTTCTAACATTTAGATATTTAACACAATATCTGCATTTTGCAGCGTATAAGACCTCTTTATTTTTAAAGGATGAACGGTTTATTTCTTTGTTTCAGCTCACGTAAATCTGTAAGGATGCACAAATTTGAAATAGTTTTCCCAAGCCTAAGTCGCATTTCCATATACAGTATTTGTAGGTTAACCTACACCTAAGTTGTAAGTTGGTTCAAGGAAAAATAAAGCTTTATTCTTGTAACGCAGGCCTACATTACGGTATATAACCATGCAGCCTCGTCCGATTGGCCTGTTTGGCAGTGTTTGCAACGCAAATGCCGCTTCCGGCCACGGTGCTCTCACATTCTAGGTCATTTCTCGAATTTTTTACAACAGGTTTCAACACTAACATTACCAAACGCTGCGTCACCGTACCCGTCTTCTCAAGAGCCTTCGAATGCAACGATAAAACGTATACGGTTGAACTTAAGAAACGTACTTGCTTCAGTATCTGCAAGGTTACTAGCACTAAAAACATTGACCAAACAAAAAAAAAAAAAAAATGCGGCCCTCAACGCTATAACATCTGCCGAGAACCGCGTTTAGACATGTGTAACTATTGACGAAATAATAGGTGTGTTACGTCTCATGTGACTTGCCCTGTATGTTAGCGGAAGATATACTGTCAGCAGTACTAGTGACAAAATAGAGCAAAGAAATAATAACGACGATATAGATGCACCGGTTTCTTTTAACTGTTCATTAACGCTATTTTGTCTGAAACAGATATTTTGAGACCGTGACTGTAAACAAAATACAGGTTGATTTTTGCAAAGATGAAAAAGGCGTTCACACACTCGTTTAACTAGCGCCGTTACTGCCTTAGAAATGAAATGTATATCTTCAGGTGGTTTATTCGCATCTGCATACAAATTTGTCGAAGTTCACGTTAGTTTTTGCTATTCATTCCGCTTGATGGTGAAAGATTCTTCAAATGATGTGCGCTGTGGTAAAAAATAATATTAGAAACGACCTATTTAAACCTAAATATCCCCTATAGTGACAGATCACATCGTAAACAAATCTTTGATGTCAAATTGTTGTAGTTATATTTCCCTTTCGCTGAAAATCCCACATCATTTTGTTACAATGTTGTTTTCTATTGTTGACGAAATACTTAGAGTATACAAAGTACTTATTTCATTTGTATACGAGTGATGTTCAATTTTTTTTTTTTCAGTAAGCAGGTTGGTTTTATTCAGGATTCCAACACATCCTGTCATTCCTCACTCTTCTGGCTAGAAAACTCTGTTTTTGAATATTGACACCGTTCAATGCGACGGCTTTACGCCACCTTACTTGGAGGGTCTGTATGTCCGCATGTTACCACTCTACTGGTCGATGTCGGAGCCAACGTCTTGCTGCAGCAATAACCTCTTCATCATCCCAATACTGCTTCCCGTGGAGTGTATCTTTCACTGGGCCAGTCAGATAAGAGTAGGAAGGCAGGAAATCCGGACTCTAGGGTGGATGAGGAAGAGCAGTCCAATTAAGTTTTGTGAGCTCCTCTCCGGTGCGCAGACTTGAGTGAGGCCTTGTGTTGTCATGGAGAAGCAGAACTTCGTTTGCATTTTTCTGGCGACGAACACGCTCAAGTCGTTTCAATAGTTTCCTGTGGGTAGCACAATACACTTCACAGTTGATCGTTGCACCATGAGGGAGGAAATCAAACCTAATTACCCCTTCAGAGTGCCAAAAGCCTGTCATTGTGAATTTCCCGGAGGAGAGTGCGGCTTTGAACTATCCCTTCGGAGGAGAGGTGGTGTGGTACCAATCCGTGAATTTCAGATTCGTTTCCAGTTCGAAGTCATGAACTTATGTTTCATCGTCTGTGACGATGTTCTGCAAAAGTTGTGACGATCAGCCTCTTAACGCGCAACCAATTCCTTACGCATGGACCTTCGTTGTTCTCCATAGCCTTTTGTTGGCCGGCGAGGAATCCAGCTTGCACGCACCTTTGAGTACCCCACCTGATGGACAGGTGTGTCTCAGTCAGCACTACCAAAAATGACGTACAATCGAGCAACGAGGTGTTTCACTGTGATCCGTCGATCACCTCGAATGGGAGTTCCAACAATGCTTCTTGAGTGACAGTTGTATACGGCCGGCTGGCATACGGCGAATCTGACAGGTTTGCGCGACCTTGTTGCGACGATGACAGACGCCTCCTTACATTTGTCCTCTAGCCATCCCTGATTCGCCATTTTGCACTTCTTATCGATCTCATTTTGTAGACGATTTTACTCCTTTTTGCCTGCTTCATATGATGCATTTTTATATTTTCTCCTTTCATCTATTAAATTCAGTATCTCTTCTGTTGCCCAAGGTTTTCTACAAGTCCTCTACTACTACTTGATCCTCGGCTCCCTTCACTATTTCATGTCTCAAAACTACCCTTTCTTCTTCTGCTGTATTTCTTTCCCCTCCTTGTCAATCGTTCCCTAATACTCGCTCAGAAACTCTCTACAACCTCCGGTTCCTTTCAGTTTATCCAGGTCCCACCTCCTTAAATTCCCACCTTTTTGGAGTTTCTTTAGTTTTCATCTTTAGTTCATAACCAATAGATTGTGGTCAGAGTCCACATCTGCCACTAGAAATGTCTTACAATTTAAAACCTCGATCCTAAATCTCTGTCGTACCATTATATAATCAATCTGAAGCTTCCAGTGTCTCCATGTCTCTTTCACGTATACAAAGTTTTTTCACGATTCTTAAACCAGGTCTTAGCTATGATTAAGTTATGTTCTGTGCAAAACTCTACCAGGGGGCTTCCTCTTTCATTCATTAGCCCCATTCCATATTCACCTATTACTTTCCTTCTCTTCCTTTTCCTACTACCAGCTTACAGTCCCCCATGATTATTAAATTTTCGTCTCCCTTCACTATCTGAATAATATATTTTATTTAATTATACATTTCTTCAATCTCTACGTCATCTGCGTGCTAATTGACATTTATGCTTGTACTACTGTGATAGGCGTGTGCTTCGTGTCTATCTTGGTTACAATAATGTGTTCACTACGCTGTTTGTAGTAGCTTACCTCCGCTCTTACTTTTTTTATTCGTTATTAAATGTACTCCTGCATTATTCGTATTTGATGTTGTATTTATAACCCTGTATTCACCTGAACAGACGTCTTGTTCCTCCTGCTACGTAACTCCACTAATTCCCACTATATATAGATTCCAGTTTCTCCTGATAACGACGTCCTTCTGAGTGGTTCCCACCCAGAGATCCGATGGGGGATTATTCAACCTCCAGAAAATTTTACCCAACAGGACGCCATCATAATTTAATCATACGGAAAATCTGCATGCCCTCGGGAAAAATTACGGCTGCAGTTTCCCCTTGCTTTCAGCCGTTCGCAGCACCAGCACAGCAAGGCCATTTTGGTTAGTGCTACAAGGCCAGATCAGTCAATCAACCAGACTGTTGCCCCTGCAACTATTGAAGAGGCTGCAGGAGGGAAATGTAGAGGGTATATACAAGGGAGATGTACTCGAGCACAATACTATGCAGATGGAAGAGAACGTAGATGATGATGATATTGCGTGAAGAGTTTGACAGAGCACTGAAAGACCTAAGTCGAATCAAGGCCCTGGGAGTAGACAACATTCCATTAGAAATACTTATAGACTTGGGAGAGTCAGCCCTGACAAAACTCTACCATCTGGTGGGCAATATGTATGACACAGGCGAAATACCCTCCCACTTCAGGAAGAATATAACGATTCCATTCCAAAGTAAGCTGGTGTTGACAGGTGTGAAAATTACCGAACTATCAGTTTAATAAGTTATGGTTGCAAATACTAACACGAATTCTATACAGACTAATAGAAAAACTGGCATAGGCCGACCTCTGGGAAAATCAGTTTGGATTTCGTTGAAATGTTTGAAGATGTGAGGCGATACTGACCCTACGGCTTATCTTAGAACGTATATTAAGTAAAGGCAAACCTACGTTTCTTGCATTTGTAGACTTAGAGAAAGATTTTGCCAGTATTGAGTGGAATACACTCTTTCAAATTCTGAAAGTGGCAGGGGTCAAATACAGGGAGCGAAATACTATTTACAATTTGTGCAGAAACCACATGGCTGTTATAAGAGTCGAGGGGCATGAAAGGCAAGCAGTGGTTGGGAAGGGAGTGAGGCATGGTTGTAGACTATCCCCGATGTTGTTCAATCTATATATATCTATATATATTTAGCAAGCAGTAAACGAAACAAAAGAAATATTTGGAATGGGAATTAAAATGCATGGAGAAGAAATAATAATTTGAGGTTTGCCGACGACAGTGTAATTCTGTCAGAGACAGCAAGGACCTGGAAGAGCAGATGAACAGAATGGATAGTGTCTTGAAAGGAGGATATATTATGAACATCAACAAAAGCAAAGTATAACGGAATGTAGTAGAATTAAATCAGGTGATACCGAGGGAATTAGATTAGGAAATGGAACACTTATAGTAGTAAATGAGTTTTGCTATTTGGGGAACAAAATAACTGATGATGGTCGAAGTAGAGAGGATATAAAATGTAAACTGGGAATGGCATGGAAAGCATTTCTGAAGAAGTTTGTTAACATCGAGAATTGATTTAAGTGTCAGGAAGAGTTTTCTGAAAGTAATTGTATGGAGTTTATCCATGTATGGAAGTGAAACGTGACCGATGAATAGATTAGACATGAAGAGAATAGAAGCTTTCGATACGTGGTGCTACAGACAAATGCTGAATACTAGATGGGCAGATCACGTAACTAATGAGGAGGTACTGAATAGAATTGGGGAGAAGACTAATTTGTGGCACATCTTGAATAGAAAAAGGGATCTCTTGGTAGGACATGTTCTGAAGACCACAACAACAACAATAACAACAACAACAACGGTATTTAATCATCAGTGAGTGCCCGCAGGTGATATGGCATAGCAGAAGAGATTTATAACACTCTTCTTCGCTGAATTGAGGTCATTGTCAAGGGTAGAGGCGGTGCTACGCGGTATTCACGTGACTCCTCATGGAGACGAGTTATTTTCTCTCCCGTAGGCTTATCCATCGGAAGTAAAGATATTTTTCGCAAGTAACATTACCAACGATGTATGACAGACAATAACAACCTGGCTTCGTGCTGCGTTGTAGGGTCGCACTTTCATAGAGCGGCGCACGCCACTTGGCGAGGAATTCCGTAATGCGGGCCGTTTCTCACGCCCGCGTGAAAGGTTTGCTCTCTGGCGGCGTGGCGGGTCGTCGCCAGGAGACGAGGTGGCTAACAGCTCCGGCCATTGTCGCTGCCGCCACCCCCGCTATTACGCTCAGCGCCCAGTATTTTATGAAAATTGAACAGCTGCGCAAAGGTGGCGGTCGCCTCATCAGCGTGCTAAGCGCCGTCCCCCTTTCCATACCCCACTCCATGATCTCCCCCCCTCCCCCCCCCTGCTCCACTGTTTTTCATTTATTTTAGAAAATATTCAGAAAAATGTTCTTCGCAACCGCACTGTAATCCCCATGGACCGCGAATTGGGCAGTGGAGGATTTGCGATACTGCTTTCATCTACGTCCCCGCTTATTTCGTTTTCGTTTGGACCGGTTTAAAAACTATCTCAGACATGATTCACTGCGTACTCCCGCTCCTTTCATTTTCCCATTACTGTACACGAAGAGGCAAATACAGCGCGACAGATGTGTACCAGATATGAAACTTCCCTCAGCGATGTGTTTCATTTCTGCTTCAGCGGAGATGCCTTTCTGTCCAATATCTTGACTCTTCCACTGGTATTTTTGTCTCTGAACGTTGATTACCTAAGCTGTGGTAGAACATGAATTTATTACGACATAACCATGACATTTACTTTCACAGGAACGCCTGAAAGTCATAGTGCAGCTTATTCTTTCGTTGGTCATCTGTCGGATCCTTTACGTTCCGAAACATGTGATTTGTCATCGAAGTCTTTCTGAGACGGTAAATTATTATCTTAGCATGAGGAGAAAGAGATCATAGAGAATCGTCAGTTGGAATAGTAGCTGCTTAGCTCTATACGTCATTACACACTGACTTACCCGGGAGATAAAACCGTCGGTTATAATACGTGTACAGGTAGTCTACAACATCAAGGACAAAGAGTTCATTTACTTCTGAATAACTACTATGCAAAAAGTTATTGTTTCAGATTGTTTACGCTGGTATAATATTTACCTCAGGTTGACATTTATTTCTCGTTACTGCATTAGTTTCTTCCCAAACAATTTTCGTAACATGTTGGGTACACTGTTCAAGATTCAGTAATGGACCAGTTTCAAGTGGTACTTTCGAAACTTAGTTTGAGCGACAAAATCAATCCACTGAAGGAAATAACGTGAGAAATATATACCCGAAGCCGGCCGAAGTGGCCGTGCAGTTCTAGGCGCTGCAGTCTGGAACCGCGAGACCGCTACGGTCGCTGGTTCGAATCCTGGCACGGGCATGGACGTGTGTGATGTCCTTAGTTTAGTTAGGTTTAACTAGTTCTGAGTTCTAGGGGACTAATGACCTCAGAAGTTGAGTCCCACAGTGCTCAGAGCCATTTTAACCATTTTTATATACCCGAAAGGAGCACAAAGACGGTTACAGACGTTATGAATTCTGGAGGGATAACCGAATCCAGAAAAATACACTTGCGAGAAAGCATAAAGCTAAAGTAAATCAGTTAATTAATCACACCACAGAAAATAACCTAACTGGAATTCAACAAGGGTGTGGTTATGAAACGGAAACTTTTATTGTACCCTTTATAGACAAATATAACATAGCAACCGTTCTGCTTTAATGTAAATAGAGTATGCCAATTATTTGAAATCTCACTGACACACAAGCTGTGGAAGATTATATCCGATGGTAACCGAAGAGGTTTCTAAATCAGTTAATATAAATCACATAGTGCGAGAGGAATAACTGTACTTATTTGTTCAAATTATTTTACTATGCAGAAGTAATTAAGCAGTACGCTAAACCCATCCTTGTACCAGGCTGACTCCTGATGTTCTTAAGCAACTGTAAATTACGTTAGTTCTACGTCGAATGATATCCATACAGTTCTAAACATGAATGGAATGACAACAATGGCGACAAACAAAATCAGATGAAGGAAAGTGTCTCCAACGTTTGTGTTTGGAGACTTCGAAGTCATAAGAGACAGAGAGAACTTTCTGACCCTAGAAGATCACTGTTATTCGTGTAGATACGGAATTACGTATCAGCTCCGCATCCCCATCAAGTATAATGGGGTTTGTGTTGTCCTCCTCATTTCATCATCATCATCATCATCATCATCATCATCATCATCATCATCATGACTCGTGATAGTGGCTAGATTGGATAGCACAAAACTAAAACATAGACTGTGTAAAAATTGGGACTTCGCACGGGTGCTGATGACCGCGCAGTTGAGCACCCTACAATCCAAACATCGTCATTACACTGGGAGGAGATGCGGAGCTGATACGTATTACGTAACTCCGTATCTACACGAATAACAGTGATCTTCTAGGGTCAGAAAGCTCTCTCTGTCTCTTACGACTTCGAAGTCTCCAAGCACAATCGTTAGAGACTCTTTCCTTCATCCGATTTTGTTTGTCGCCATTGTTGTCATTCCATTCATGCTTAGAACTTTATGGATATCATTCGGCATAGGACTAACATAATTTACATTTGCTTAAGAACATCAAGAGTCAGTCTGGTACAAGGAGGGAAGTATTTTCGTTACTTTCTCGCATTCGGGAACTCTATTGTTAAATTTTTTCAGTGGGTCTATAAGTTGTGAAACATATTGCCAACTTCTTTTCGTGCCTATAATTACTAGAGAAGCAGAGAAGAGGTGCTGCTGATCATTAGACTGTAGTATCCTAAATGTTTTGTACATTGATGGCATAAGACTCCTGAGTTAGTGATCAGTGAGATACAGCAGTGTATACACAGATATGTAGGTTTCCATGTATGTAAATACATAAACTGCAACCAGTCACCGAGCGAGGTACCGTAGTTCTTAGCACACTGGACTCGCATTCGGGAGAACGACTGTTCAAACCCACGCCCGCCCATCCACTTTTAGGTTTTCCGTGATTTCCCTAAATCGCTTCAGGAAAATGCCAAGATGGTTTACTTGAAAGTGCATGGCCGACTTCCTTCCCCCCTCTTCCCTAATTCGATGGGACTGATGAAATCGCTGTTTGGTCCCCTCCACCAAATCAACCAACCAACTGCAACAAGTCACTTTCTTGAAAAATTATTTATTATTCCATGAACCGGTTTTCGAATCTTTTCAGGTTCATCTTCAGATGGTTTCTTGAAAGTAACATCACTGTTTCTAGCATTATGCTGGGTGCTGGCTATGTGACAAACATGAAACATACATTCCGCAGCAAAGGTATGCTGTGATTTATCTTTCGTCCTTTGCAACTACTCTCCTGGAAATTGAAATAAGAACACCGTGAATTCATTGTCCCAGGAAGGGGAAACTTTATTGACACATACCTGGGGTCAGATACATCACATGATCACACTGACAGAACCACAGGCACATAGACACAGGCAACAGAGCATGCACAATGTCGGCACTAGTACAGTGTATATCCACCTTTCGCAGCAATGCAGGCTGCTATTCTCCCATGGAGACGATCGTAGAGATGCTGGATGTAGTCCTGTGGAACGGCTTGCTATGCCATTTCCACCTGGCGCCTCAGTTGGACCAGCGTTCTTTCTGGACGTGCATACCGCGTGAGACGACGCTTCATCCAGTCCCAAACATGCTCAATGGGGGACAGATCCGGAGATCTTGCTGGCCAGGGTAGTTGACTTACACCTTCTAGAGCACGTTGGGTGGCACGGGATACATGCGGACGTGCATTGTCCTGTTGGAACAGCAAGTTCCCTTGCCGGTCTAGAAATGGTAGAACGATGGGTTCGATGACGGTTTGGATGTACCGTGCACTATTCAGTGTCCCCTCGACGATCACCAGAGGTGTACGGCCAGTGTAGGAGATCGCTCCCCACACCATGATGCCGGGTGTTGGCCCTGTGTGCCTTGGTCGTATGCAGTCCTGATTGTGGCGCTCACCTGCACGGCGCCAAACACGCATACGACCATCATTGGCACCAAGGCAGAAGCGACTCTCATCGCTGAAGACGACACGTCTCCATTCGTCCCTCCATTCACGCCTGTCGCGACACCACTGGAGGCGGGCTGCACGATGTTGGGGCGTGAGCAGAAGACGGCCTAACGGTGTGCGGGACCGTAGCCCAGCTTCATGGAGACGGTTGCGAATGGTCCTCGCCGATACCCCAGGAGCAACAGTGTCCCTAATTTGCTGGGAAGTGGCGGTGCGGTCCCCTACGGCACTGCGTAGGATCCTACGGTCTTGGCGTGCATCCGTGCGTCGCTGCGGTCCGGTCCCAGGTCGACGGGCACGTGCACCTTCCGCCGACCACTGGCGACAACATCGATGTACTGTGGAGACCTCACGCCCCACGTGTTGAGCAATTCGGCGGTACGTCCACCCGGCCTTCCGCATGCCCACTATACGCCCTCGCTCAAAGTCCGTCAACTGCACATACGGTTCACGTCCACGCTGTCGCGGCATGCTACCAGTGTTAAAGACTGCGATGGAGCTCCGTATGTCACGGCAAACTGGCTAACACTGACGGCGGCGGTGCACAAATGCTGCGCAGCTAGCGCCATTCGACGGCCAACACCGCCGTTCCTGGTGTGTCCGCTGTGCCGTGCGTGTGATCATTGCTTGTACAGCCCTCTCGCAGTGCCCGGAGCAAGTATGGTTGGTCTGACACACCGGTGTCAGTGTGTTCTTTTTTCCATTTCCAGGAGTGTATTTTCCCGGTCGCTGCCATATTCTCATTCTAACACTGTTGTCGTCACTCAAGGCGTCAGATTGCAGGAAGGTGACATCACTCAGAGTGATCTCCTTTAGAAGTAATGAACTACGTCATAATGGACAAGAACGCATCATAATGATCACACCGTACTACTACTCAATCTGTACTTTAGTCACGCAACAATTCTGAATATTTTATATAAGAGTCTGATGACGAGGATAGGAAGAAATGAACTAGCTCTGTTATGACCTTCACATGGTCGCAGTATGTTTATCCTATTTTATTTCTATGTTTCGATTCAAAAATCATGGCTCTCTTTCACTTGCCTATAGTAATTATTCTCAGAAACAATGAAACAATGACTTTTGTCTGAGTGTTTAAAGGGGTTCAAGTTAATTATCCAGTTTCGTCAATTTTTATGTTTTCTGTCTTTCCTTAGGTGCTTCTAAATTTATTTTTGCAATGTCCGTTTGTGTAATTAAATGGATGGCCCCTTCTTTTGCGTCATTCACGCCTGGCTTCTTTTTATTTGTGAATTATCCGAAAAACACGTTTTTTCTACGTAATACGTAACGACACTAAAAATAGACGTGGAACTATTTATTTCATTATTGTATTGTATTAAACCGGGGACCTAGAAACGATGGAGAGGCTTCCTCTCGCCGTAGCCCTCAGTGGTTCACAACGCCACAACAGGCCACAGCAGTCCACCCACCCCACCGCCATTGCACACCGAAGCCTGTGTTATTGTGCTTGACGGCCTCCAGTGGACTCCCCTGCCCCTCCCCGCCCACTTCTCATATCATTCGATGTAACCCCACTGTTTGCTTGGTAGAGTAATTATGGTGTGTGCGTACGTGGAAATGGTGTTGCGCAGCTATCGCACACAGTGTGACAGAGGCGGAATAAAAGAAACCAGCCCACATTCGCTGAGGTAGATGGAAAACCGCCTTAAAAGCCATCCACAGGCTGGCCGGCACACCGGACCTCGACACTAGTGCGCCTGCGAGTTCGTACCCGGGACCAGTTCGCTTTCACGCTCGGGAAGCAGCGCGTTAGACCGCGTGGCTAGGCAGGGCGGGCACTATATCTTCATTATTGTTGTGGCAAGAAACAATAAAAATACTCTGCAGTAACATATCTGTAATTATTATACAATGCAATTATTACGCCAAAAAACATACACAAATTACATGTCTCAGAAAATGCGTCAAAAATAGAAAAATCAAACTCGTACTGCGCAAAACAAAAAGCCTTTCATGTAATTGCATAGACGGGCACATCCCCAGATGTTAATAACTAAATAACTTCCAAACATATCTCAGGTGAAAGGAACATCATGGTCAGAAAGAAACTGAAGTAAGGCGAGGTTCTGATCGATAAATGAGGTTGAGAATGGAGCGAATGGAATCATGTGCTCCTGCTGCATCTCTATTGTGCTGAAAACAAATTACGAGAAAATTCAAGTTTCCAGAGAAACATGATTTCTTCACATTCACATCTACATCTATACTGTGGACGCCACCTTAAGGTATAGGATAGAGGGTCCTTCGAATACTTCTATACCTTCCCCTCTGCTCTTTCCCATACTGATTGTGAATGACGTGGGAAGAACAATTGCCCTTAAGGCTGGGAATATTGTTGTCGATTCCTTCCATTTCTATCATTTGCAGCATGTGCACCTCCTTATTTGACAATATTAACTCCTAGATTCTCCTGATATAACATGATTTTTCATGTTTCTAAATAATTCGTTCTGTATCAGAAGCAGTCAGAGTATGTCTGGGTAGAAAACTGCCATCTATTTGACATAGTTCTTTGCTTTTCTTAAAAAGTAATAACATCCAGCATGTCTCCCGTTAGCACGTTCCTAGTCACGGAATCGGCTTGCTACAAAGAGTTTCGTTCAAGCTTATAATCTGCACAAGCAAAATATACTTGAACAGTGCTTGAAACTAATAAAAATGGCTCTGAGCACTATGCGACTTAACATCTGAGGTCATCAGTCCCCTAGAACTTAGAACTACTTAAACCTAACTAACGCAAGAACATCACACACATCCGTGACCGAGGCAGGATTCGAACCTGAAACGGTAGCGGTCGTGCGGTTCCACACTGAAGCGCCTAGAACCACTCCGCCACATCGGCCGCCGAAAATAATAATTTCATTGAACAGTGACAAAGCACATCATCCATTCTTCGAATATAAACTATTTGTTTTTTGTTGGTTTTGGTTCTGCAAGAAAAAATCACAGATTACTTTTAAATAAAATTAATTGTGATGAAAGCGTAGAGATTTCTTAGCCAATTGGAAGTCAATAGGATTTAGCTATTCATTTTTAGTAACTATGGTAACTGTTTCCTCATTTGATTTGTTACGTACACTACGAAGCAACTCCGAGTGTCAGTACTATGAATTTCCTGGGGCAGGCGATCTACATTTCTTCTGGAGTCCTGTTTCCTGTAGCCTGTAGCAATCACTCACCATCTAACACTGTTGGTAATATTGAACATAACCCCAAAGACACACAGTATGAAAGCAGCTCATGAACTGTATAAATATGCACATTGCTGACAAAGTGTAAAGTATGCTCGATCATACAGTCAACGCCGTGTGGGTTCGGAAAGAGGAAGAATAGCGTCAGAAGTACTGTCGATGGCAGGACATTAGAAACACAGCACAAATTCTGGCTGGGTTACGATATGGCCATTATCCTTCCCTTAGGAATCATCCAAGCGTTCGACTTCAGTCATTTGGGCTTCACCATTGGACCACTTCGCTCTGTCTAAGATCTGAGTGTGTTAACTCACAACAGCAGAACAGAATCCTAGGAAACAATGAAGCTTGTGACTGGACTCCAAAATTTCTGCCGCGTATTTTGCCTATTTGCAACTTTTTGAGTTTGGGGACGTACCACTATAGCCGTATTATACGCTATATTAGTTTTGTAACCTGTTGTTGCAGTCTTCTGTCCAGGGACAGGTTTCATGCAGTTCTCGACGCTAATGCATCAGGTACAAGTCACTTTACCCCTGCATGACAACTGTAACCTTACTATAATGCTTACTATAATGGAGCTCTGTTGTCCTACAGTTTATAATCCCTACGCTTTCCTTCATTACCATATTAACTATTCGTTGATACCTCAGGATGTGTTCCTATAAACCACTCCCGCCCTTTCAGGCACAATGTGCCATAAATTTCTTTTCTTCCGAATTCGGGTCAGTGGCTCCTCACTAGTTATTCAATCTACCTGTCTAACCGTTAGCGTTCCTCTCTAGCACCACATTTCAAAATCTTCCATATTATTTTTGCCTATTCTGTTTATCTACCACGTTTCACTCCTATGCAAGGGTACAGTTGTAAGAAATACCTCCAGGGATGATTCCTAACATTTACATATATATTAGATGGCAACAAATACATCCTGTTCAGAAAAACTTTTCTTGCTATAGCGATTCTGCATTTTATAAACTCTTTACTTCGGCCAACATCAGCGATTTTGTTACCCAAAATAGGAAAACAGATTTACTGCTTTCAATTTCCCAATTTCTAATATAATTCTCTGAGAATTGGTTAATTTATTTCGACTCCATTCCATTACCTTTGTTTGTTGATGTTATGTTTTATAACTCTTTCGGAACACTTTTCGTTTCGTTAAATTGCTACTCGAAGCCCTTTGCCTCCTCTAAAAGTACTATTGTGTCATAGGGAGACGTTAAAGTTATTATTTCGTCTTTCTGAACTTTCATTACCTTTCCAAATTTCCTTGTGGTTTTCTTCATTGCCTGCTAAAAATATTCAAATTGTATAATTGCTACAACCTTGCTTCAGTCATTTTGTAACTACCACCTGCCTCTCTTTTATGCCTGTCGATTCTTATAATTACACTCTGGTTTCTGTACAAGTCTTAGGCAACTTTTCACTGCCTATATTTTACTCTTGATAACCTCAGAACAGTGTATTCAGTCAACATTATCACACAGGCAAATCTGTAATCTACCCAGAGATTGTTTTCAACATCGCCTAACATGGTTTTATTGTAGGTGATATTACATTGCTTTCATAGGATTTTTGACTGCCACCGTCCCCCATCCAGTTACATGTAGAGCTGCAGTTGAAACTATTGTAGGAACCATGGTAAAATGCAACGCAAGTGTAAGTTCGAAGTACTGCCACTACCGTAATTCCAGTAGTAAAGTTACAGCGACGACCATTCATACTACTAAACACACAAAAAAGTCGTTCTTACTGTGGTCGTATGAGTCAGAGCTGTAATGCTCGGAACTGCCTTTATTGCCTGTGTGTTTGACATACAGGGTGATTCAGAGACTTTGCATCAAACGTCGAGGGGCTATAGTCCACGCTATGAGGAACAACTTTTATTATACACGAAATGTTCGCTGCCACTTCATAGCAATGCTTGTTGTGTTTTTGTAATGGTTGTGCCCCCAATCGGAGGCAGGGCATAGGCAGGCTGCGGCGTCGTCCGTATACAACGTATGTTGCCCATAATGCAATTATACGCTGTGCTTGGAAAGACAGTAGGCTGAGCAAAATTAAAGTTCCTGATTCACTTCTAAAATATCTTTCTACTCTTAGAGACACTCATTTTAAGGTTTTCTTGTTGAAAATCGCTCTATCAGCTTACCGAGGGATGTAGTGTTTATTCCATTCCATTATCGCTTGTTGTCTATAATTTAAACATAGGCTATGTTAATGCTTCCACAATTATGCATAAATACACTGAAGCGCCAAATAAATTGGTATATGCATGCGTATTGAAATACAGAGATACGTAAATGGGCAGAATACCGTGCTGCGGTCGGCAACGCCTATATAAGACAACAAGTGTCTGACGCAGTTGTAAGATCGGTGACTACTGCTACAACGGCAAGTTATCAATGGTTAAGTGAGTTTAAACGCGATGTTATAGTCGACGCTCGAACGATGGGACACAGCATCTTCGATGTAGCGAGGAAGTGGGGGATTTTCCCGTACGACCATTTCACCAGTGTACCGTGAATATCAGGAATCCGGTAAAACATCAAATCTGCGACATCGCTGCTGCCGGAAAGAGATGCAACAAAAACGGGACTAACGACGACTGAAGAGAATCGTTCAGCGTGACAGGAGTGCAAGCCTTCAGCAAACTGCTGCAGATTTTCGCTGAGCCGTCAACAAGTGTCAGCGTGCAAACCATTCAACGAAACATCGTCGATATGGACTTTAGGAGCCGAAGGCCCACTCGTGTAACCTTGATGACTGCACGACACAAAGCTTTTCGCCTCACCTTGGCTCGTCAACACCGACTTCGACTGTTGATGACTGTAAACACAATGCCTGGTCGGACGAGTCTCGTTTCAAATTGTATCGAGCGGATGGACGTGTGCGGCTTTAGAGACAACCTCACGAATCCATGGAACCTGCAAGTCACCAGCGGTGTATTCAAGCTGGTCAAGGCTCTGTAATGGTGTGGGACGTATGCAGTTGTAGTGATATGGGCCCCATGTACGTCTAGATACGACTCTGACAAGTGACACGTTCGTAAGCATCCTGTCCGATCACCTGCATCCATTATGTCCATTGTGCATTCCGACGGACTTCAGCAATTCCAGCAGAACAACGCGACAGCCCACGTGTCCAGAATTGCTACAGAGTGACTCCAGGAACACTCTTATGAATTTAAACATTTCCGCTAGGCATCAAACTCCCGAGACATGAACATTATTGAGCATACATGGGTTGCCTTGCAACGTGCTGTTCAGTAGAGAACTCCACCCCTCGTATTCTTATGGATTTATGTGCAGGCCTGCAGGATTCAGTAGAGAACTCCACCCCTCGTATTCTTATGGATGTATGTACAGGCCTGAAGGGTTCATGGTGTCAGTTCCCTCCAGCACCACTTCAGACATTTAAATTATATGTTAATACCTTCAGCTGCTGACGGGCGTTGATATATATCAACGGGGACAAGTGAAAATGTGTGCCCCGACTGGGAGTCGAACCCGGGATCTCCTGTTTACATGGCAGACGCTCTATCCACCTGAGCCACCGAGGGCACAGAGAACAGTGCGACTGCAGGGATTATCTCGGGCACGCCTACCGCGAGACCCACATTCTCACCTTACATGTCAACACACTATATTCGCAGTGTCCCTACCCAATACACTCATTACTCCTCGAAGACATTCTTACCAAGTCCTGTAAGAGATCGGGTTATATGTGTGCATCCGTACAGAAGAAGAAGACCATGGCCGGTAATGCCGGATCTATATACTTGTGTGGATATGTTGTCTGTTCTCTAGGACATGTCCGAAAGAACAGACACCATTGATGACCTGCAGCTGTCTAGAACGAAATTAGAATTATATATTAATACCTTCAGCTGCTAACGGGTGTTGATATTTATCAAGGGTGACAGATGAAAATGTGTATCCCGACCAGGACTCGAACCCAGGATCTCGTGCTTACATGGCAGACGCTCTAGCCATCTGAGCCACCTAGGATACAGAGGATAATGCGACTGCAGGGACTATTTCGCGCATGCCTCCCGCGAGACCCACATTCTCACCTAATATTGGAGTTCGGGTAATATGTGTGCATCCACGCAGAAGAAGGAGGTCATGGCCGGTATTGCCAGAACTATATGGATGTGGTGTATATAAGTACATACTTCAGACATTAGTCGAGTCCATGCCACGTCGTGTTGAGGCACTTCTGCGTGCTCACATGTGCCCTACACGATATTAGGCAGGTGTACCAACTACACCTGCTACCAAATCTATGTTTAGTACGTACTGTAATAATAATTTCAGTTTTTGTATGTCACATCACTCCGAAGTCCATACGCACGCACCGGCCCCTTCTGGTTTCTTAGGCGCTTGGAGTGTACTGAGGTGGCATGTGCCTCTGACATAATTTGTTGCCTTCGTGGTTTGCATGAAAAGATTCCCCTGTTCCAAGCGAGCACCGTTGTTGCCGGTAACGAGCCCAGCCAGACGCTGGCCAGCGTCACCTCGGTTCTGGTTCCTTGAGTAGCTGGACACGGTTCATGACTGTGTTTATCTCTGGTGTTACGATGGTTGCGCGTAAGCTGTTGGCAGTTTTTCTGCCATAATTGGCAACCTCACGTGCTTTCTTTGCGTTTCTTCTCAGTCTTTTGTTGCAACCTCTAGTTGTGCAGTAGACGGGGCTGGTTGGTAAGATAACGCTCTACCCAAGGCTTTATTGAGATAGCGTCGAATAGGTAGGTAGTACGCAGCGCGCCTAATTAGTAGACCCTGCTAGTTCGGTGAAAATTCGTCGTCAGAAGGCTGACGAATACTGAAGGACGTCTCACAGCGCCGGAAAGTGTCAGCGAACGTTTTGTTGTCTCTAAAATAGTTATTCTCCATGACGTGATCTCTCACCCCCACACGTTTGGTGCAAAAACTCTCAAACACCCTGTACAAGGAACGACAGCATGAATGCAAGAATAGGAGAAGCATCACTACAAACCGGTCCATGGAAATGGAGTGTAAGATGAAGCAGAAGACACAGTTACAAATAAACCCTCTTCCGAGAAAACTGTATTACGGCTTTTGATACGAAGCTGACGACAGGTTACCGCGGCGGTAGGAATCTTTCAAAACCGTATAACAAGAAGACCACGCAAGAGAAACTGGGTATCGGCTGGGTCGATGGCGAAGATCAATCACTGGGGGCTGGACGGGGTGCTGCGACGGGCTGCAGGCTGTGCCTTCCTCTTCAAGATGTGAAATCAATCCGTAGCGACGAGTCCGCCGTAGACGGCCCGCGGGACAAAGGACAACATGGCCGGCACTCGCATGGCCTGTGGCGCTGCCTCCCGTCCCCTGCTGGCGTGCAGACGCGGGTTGATCGTCTGATGACAAAACCCAACTGTACCACCTGCTGTTTCGGACTGTTCCGTAGGCGCCTCATGCCTAGAAGGTGGAACAAAAAGAGCTATGAAATATGTACACAAAGTTGTTCCCATTGTACCACTAATCACCGTTCCACGACGTTACACCCTCATCGGGAGTGTCTACTTAAACACCTCTAGCCGCTCTATAATTAGGCTAATCTTATCTTTGCTGTTTTACAGGAGCAACGCGTAGCAGCCTGCACTATAATTTCACATAATACCGACTGCTGGAGGTTTTTAAGTAGCATTTTGCGAGAAAGTTGACGTCTCTCCTACAGGGTCTGGCACTTTCAGTTTTTAGCATTTCCGTATTCTCCCTCTGATTTTAAATAAAAAACTGTTTCCATCAGTAACGTCCGCCTTTGTATACGTTTAATGTATCCTGTTAGTCCTGGTTTGCATAGGTCCCACATACCTGAGCAATACTGATGGCTCACACAAGTGCTTTTGTAAGCAACTCCTTTGCGCACCAGTTTCATAGCAACGAATCGATGTTTGCTACCTGCTTTACCTACAACTTAATGTTTGTGCTCATTCCATTTCATATGCGCAGTAACTGACACATATAGGCGTTTGTATGAGCTCACCGATTTTAGTAGTGATTCATTGATACTGTAGTCGCAACAGGAAGTCATGTTTTTGGAGTTGTCGAAGTGAAAAATTGTGAATTCCTGACCAATTAAATTACACGGTCAGCCTTAACATTATGACCACCCACTTACTATCAATATAAGCCCATCCAGGCGATAGCAGCATCACCTGGCGAGGAGTGACTGCTATAGTGGCCGGCACGAAAATAGGTCTTCAAGGTCATCTCGCCGTTGCCAGTTTTTTATAGTAATAATTTCAAATGTTCGTAAAAATTAAAAAAAACATTGGGCAGCTCTGTTTTGAATCTAGGATGTGATGGTGTACTTTTCAGAAGAAAATTCTCACTAGCTGCTAGGAAAAAAATGTAAACTATCGTTACAAGACATTTTGGAGGAAAATGATTCCTTACTTCAGCCTGTGGTAGTGACAGAATCACTAGTGTAATTGAAATAAAAAAAGAACATCCTCAAAGCTTACAGATGCATATGCTGCGCCTTTTATTTCAGAAACATAAAAGTATTCTGAAATAAAAAATAAAATATTACAAGAGGTCTGAAACTGCGGCAACTCTGTAGCGAAAAATGTAGTCGCTGATGAATTTTCGTTCTGTAGGACTGCGAAGAAACTTACTTTGAGAAAGTTGTTAAGAAAACTACAAAATTATTTTTGATAACATTTCACACATCATTATTGTATCGTATCACGTACAGAGGCAAACCACTTCCGCGATATTCCGTCCGCGCGTGTCGTTGTAGACCGTCGCCAACAGTTTTTTCGTACGGCTCACTTGACTATGACTGAGAATATTCCCTACTTCCCGAAAATATTTTAGTGACTGCTAATACATATCCTTCATTGTATCAATCACTCAAAACGCCAATACACGCAACTCAAAAGTTATTTTGAAGCCAATATTTTCACTGAAGTCGAGCAAGATATTTGTTCGAAAGGTTTTGTGAAACTCAAGTTCCATCAAAATTTTCTGTAAGCCCATTATTCTCAGCACGCAGTACGTGCTCGGTACACAAAAACCTCGCTCTTACTACGGATGGGTAGAAGATTTTCTCCACTCAGGGACTGGGTGTTGTGTTGTCCCAATCATCATCATTTCATCCCCATCGACGTGCAAGTCGCCGAAGTGGCGTCAAATGGAAAGACTTGTACCTGGCGAACGGTCTACCCGACGGGAGACCCTTGTCACACTACTACAATGTCCCGGTCTTGTGTTACAAATTTCGTCCATCATTACAGTTTCTGAATTAAAAACCAAGTGGGCGGAGAAGACACTGCTTTGAAGTGACTGGCCAGAATAATCAGTTTTCTCACGGACATTATCCTGTATTTCTCTAGCCATCGGATACTATCCTCTGTCATACTACAGTAATACAATTCTACGTTCTAGCTTTTTGTAAAAGTCGTCAAGTATCATAGATTTCTATCCTCTTCTCGAGGAATCAGCATAGGTGCTGGGACTGTTCTGATGTTGCTCCACTGTTTATATATACAGTCGATACGGAAGCACTACAACGTTTTGTCATTTTATGAACTGCATTAACACTACTACGAAACAGCCAGTAATCCCTTCTATGAAAATAAAAGGAATTAAATTTCAAATGTACAAGTAAAGTGAATGCAGTAAGATAATATCCGAATGAAAGAACATTCGATACAGGTTTTCAGGAAAAAGCGTCGAGTAAACTAATCGCCACCACTTGTGATAAATTGATCAGACGTCTACTGTAAGGGAAAAACATTTGCAGTATGTCCTCTATAACTGAAATGAATAGACAAACATTTAAATCAAGTCAGCTTTTTACGTAGACGGTAGTTACCTAAACTGAAGGACTACTGGTTCCGTGTCTTCAGATTCAGTGTCGCTTGTTTCAACCAGATGTATCATCACAGATTACACTATGGTATCTCTTAAACCCTAGTTCAAGAAATCAGTTTCCTGCAACGCTTCTGCGTGTTTTACGCACCTCTCTCAGTCCTACGAGTAACATTGTCAAGAGCTTCGTGTGTTCGCTTCTCGACATCACCAAGTTTGAAAGTAGTATTTCTTTTCGCTACTTGTCGCTTTACCTGGGCCCATATCAATTCAATGGGATTTTACTGGCAGTGATGCGGTGGTAGACGTACCACTTGGTGTCCCATTTCGTTTGCAAGTTTATCTTATCTTGAACCAGCTAGGGATTTTGACGATCTAACGCGCCAATTCGACGGAATTTGACACGATATCTGTCAGGAAGACAACCGACAACACTGTCAATCAGTGCCAAGCCGAATACTGCTTGCATAACGGCCGGATGCGAACCACCGATTCAATTTGTGAACCTCTTTCTCCTGAATAAATCATGAAATATTTCTGAAATGTAAATCAATTGTTTGTCTGTACATGAACAACACATCCACCGATTTCCGTCGCATTCGGATAATTCGTGGCGCGTCTCTCTCTCTCTCTCTCTCTCTCTCTCTCTCTCTCTCTCTCTATCCCTCTCTCTCTCCTTCTCTTTTTCTTTTTTTCAAGAGTGTATGTAAACAGGCCGCTAGCGTGCCAGCGCTAGACCCGCACTCTCCAGGGCTCGCCGTTCGTGTGAGTGTCTTGGTTTCTACTCACTGTACGAAAACAAAAATCGTTCAAATGACTCTAAGCACTATGGGACTTAACATCTGAGGTCATCAGTCCCCTAGACTCAGAACTACTTAGACCTAACTAACCTAAGGACGTCACACTCAATAATGCCCGAGGCAAGATTCGAACCGTAGCAGCAGAGCGGTTCCAGACTGAAGCACCTAGAACCGCTCAGTCACAGCGGCGGCACTGTTCGAAGTGTATCTGGACACTCATCTATTTAAGATGCTCTAGACACCGGAAGACTCGCAGTTAGGCAACTAGCTCGACGCTGAACGGACAGTCCAGTGACTGAAACTGTTAGGAACTCATCAACTTTATTGTAACGACATGTCAATGATTGACTATATGACAACCAAGGTGGATCACACAACGAAGAGAGTTACGTATAACATGCTTCTTTTATTAAATGTCTCTAGTGTTCTACACCACCTCGTATAAACTAAGGAGATAGCAATACACGTTCAGACCACAGGTTCATGACACACAAATCTTCATAAAAACATAGTCCATAATGAACATAGATCTAAAATGTATCATTGTGGATCTACAGCCATAAAACGGTACCCTATCAGCCACCAGTACGTGGATAGAAACACTCGAGAAGAACTGAAGACAAGAATTTTTAAGGCGATCACAATGATTCGGAACACGGCAGGAGTTTTTGAGAAGTTACGCCAATCATAGCACCATCGATGTCAACTTTGTATCGTTGTTGGAATCAGGAATTCCAATAATTTTCTGTAAGAGAAAATTTGATTTCAGAAAAATTCTGTTTAAAATTTCATTCATGTTTTCTTTTTCACAAGTTTGTCGCTTAGTTTATATTTACTGACCTACTGTCCTTGTTAGAACGTAAGTTCATTCGGGTGTACATTAGCAAAAATTCAGCCGGCCGCGGTGGTCTCGCGGTTCTAGGCGCGCAGTCCGGAGCCGTGCGACTGCTACGGTCGCAGGTTCGAATCCTGCCTCGGGCATGGATGTGTGTGATGTCCTTAGGTTAGTTAGGTTTAAGTAGTTCTAAGTTCTAGGGGACTGATGACCACAGCAGTTGAGTCCCATAGTGCTCATAGCCATTTGAACCATTAGCAAAAATTCAAACGTATATGCCTCAGATTTTACCATTAATAACATTTCTCTTCACAGTACCAAGGGTCGACTGTCTTACCGCATAGCTGTTTATACAGTAGAGATTATTATTTTATCAAATTAATGGTTCAAGTGGCTCTAAGAACTATAGGACTTAAAATCTGATGTCATCAGTCCCTTAGACTTGAAACTACTTAAACCTAACTAACCTAAGGACATCACACACATCCATGCCCGAGACAGGATTCGATCCTGCGACCGTAGCAGCAGTGCGGCTCCGGACAGAAGCGCCTAGAACCGCTCGGCCACAGCGGCCGGCTATAAAATTAATGGTATACGGTACTTACATCGTATTTTTACCCCGTAAAAATCACAGAAAATTAGCGCCTAACGTAACCAGCTACATACAGGAACTTAAAATTTGTCGGGATTTGGCTATTCACCTGAAACCAATATCCTCATCCAATCTAATTTGCAGCCCTTAGCATAACAAGAATTAGTTGGGACAAGTTCGTTTAACTGCTCACACTTCCGCGCGCTTGTCGCTAATTGGCAATTGTTTTTTCGGACCTACGCTTATCCTGAAAATTTCGCTTGGTTCAACTTTCCCTACACTTCTATGCCCTTAATATCACGTTACTTTTCTCACTCTTTGGAAGGCGCACGGTTGGTGCATAGCCGTAATTGAAATTACATCACGGGATGAAGCAGCCGTGTTTGATAGGAGTCTCGGCCATCGATTCGTTGTTTGTGCGCGACCTGTAGATCGCGTTCTGGCTTAGCGTGCAAATAGTCAGCGGAGAAGCCGTCAGGCTACGCCAGTGCTCTACGCTCTCACAAAAACAGCGGCAGAAGCGCGCCAGATAATTCGGAAGTCGATCAGACGCAGGTACTGAGGATCGGCGGGGCGGACGCAGTAGTGCCGGAATCGTGCCGTCAGATCCAGGCGCCGGGCGCAGTCGCTAAACACTGCCAGTTATCCGGGCCGCGCCGGGGCCTCGTAAAAACACCCTGATGCGCACGGCTCGAGCTTCACGACTGCTCCTCTCAGTCGCAACGTTTCCTAACTTGACAGACAGCTCACCAAACAAAGCAGTTTCATGCTCATCGTACACATTGGTGAACCAACTTTAAGGACACTCACGAGCCAAAACATTATGACTACTGCCGATTGTGAGTGCAGCTGCTAGCCTAGCAATATAAGTGAAACACCCAAAAGACGTTATCCGATTTCAGTCATACTTGGCACACGCACACACCATCGGTGGATACGTAAATGATTACAGCAACAGTCCTTTGAGGATGGGTAGCGGTGCGCGCTGGTGTTTTTCGAACACAAGGTGTTTCCGTAAGAACGTGCAAAAATTTAACAGGACAAAGAGGGTGCTCCACTGACTGGTGTAGGGAACCTTGGGTCGGAGAAGCCAGACAAAGTGTTCGGCTCTTTTATGTAACCAAAGCAATTAATTTTGATGTAGTACAGTCTGCAAGCCACACACACACACACACACACACACACACACACACACACACACACACACACACACACATATGGGCTGGGTTTTAATAGTGGCAACTATTTATTTACAGCTCGTAAAAATAGATAGGTGTTTCAAATGGTTCAAATATCTCTTAGCACTGTGGGACTTAACATCTATGGTCATCAGTCCCCTAGAACTTAGAACTACTTAAACCTAACTAACCTAAGGACATCATACAGCACCCAGCCATCAGGATGCAGAGAAAATCCCTGACCCCGCCGGGAAGATATGTGTTTCAAAGTTTTACTGACCTTCAAAATAGTCACCAGCATTGTGTATGGCCCGTTGCCAGCCGGGCAATAGACTTCGCGGCTTCCTTCTGAAGAACATACCCTTAGTGGCAGATAAGAAAAGATATATCGCTCTGAGGCGCGTTTGTTTCACTAAAACGTGGCAGCTTGTCACGTTGCCCCTAACAAGAGGCTTGCGCTGGTTTGCTCAGAGCGACCTGCCGGCTACGGTTATTACCACTGCACCGTGCAGTTTTCAGCCGAGCGCGGATGGCCTCATCTCGAAATGCCTTTATGTGCACGTTATTCTGACCCATATGTCACTACACTGTGCCTTGGAGCCTGCGGTTGCTACTGCAATGCTTCACGGCGGCTTTCTCACAAGTTCTTACCACTCTCGCTAAAAGACTGGGTAGCGACACTTCGGCACGTCCTCCGTCCCTTATTCCCGGATGAGTCAACACTTCTCACAGGTGGAGTCACGCCTTACGCCCCACAACGCCGTAATTACCAGACTGCAGTGAAAGTCGGTATTTGTTCTGGGAGTTAGCCGCGAGAGACTCGCGTTTATCGCAGCGCTGCCTCGGGTGCCGCTCCCGGGATAAGCAGCCGAGCCGAGCGCCGTGTCACCGCAGCTTTCCTGCGGTCGCCAGCCGGGGGTTGGACTTCATTAGTTGGACTAGCGCAGGTAAACACCGCCGGCCAGGGAGGCAGCCTCGCCTCAAGCCGGCTATTTTTGTTCTCCGTTGCCGGCTGGGGCGCACCGGTGCGTCCGACGCCAACAGCGCCTCCTTCTCTAGTAAAATTTCCACTTGCGTTAAGAGCGTGAAGTTTAAGGCAATGTTAGAAACAAGGAGAACACTGAGGATCACTTAGGTGAAGGTCAGTTTGGCTATAGGAAAATTAGAGGCATCAAAGAGGCAATTCTGGAGTTGTGCTTGGTAGTGGAAGCACGACGTAAATTTAGACATCTTCATAGGCTTTGTCGACCTACGAAAAGCGTCCCACGATCTAAAATGTTGCAGATGTGTGGTGTCTGTTCTTTCGGACGTGATCAACAGAACAGATACTATTTTCTACGTCTACATCTACATCTACGTGATCACTCTACTATTAACAATAAAGTACCTGGCAGAGGTTTCAATGAACCACATTCAAGCTGTCTCTCTACCGTTCCACTCTCGAACGGCACGCGGGAAAACCAATCACTTACATTTTTCTGTGCGACACCTGATTTCTGTTATTTTATTGTGAAGGTCATTTCTCCATATGTAGGAGGGTGCCAATAGAATGTTATCGCAATCGGAGGAGAAAACTGGTGATTGAAATTTCATGAGAAGACCCCGTCGCAACGAAAAACGCCTTTGTTTTAATGATTGTCACTCCAATTCACGCATCATGTCTGTGAAACTATCTCTCCTACTTCGCGATAATACAAAACGAGCTGTCCTTCTTTGTACTTTCTCGATGTCATCCGTCAGTCCCATCTGATGCAGATCCCGCAGCACACAGCAATACTCCAGAATAGGGCGGACAAGCGTAGTGTAAGCAATCTCTTTAGTAGACCTGTTGCGCCTTCTAAGTGTTCTGACAATGAATCGCAGTCTTTCGTTTGCTGTACCTACAACTTTATCTATGTGATCGTTCCAATTCAGGGTATTTGTAATTTTAATCCCTAAGTATTTAGTTGAATTTACAGCCTTCAGATTTCTGTGACTTATCGAGTAATCGAAATTTAGCTAATTTCTTTTACTACTCATGTGAATAACCTCACACTTTTCTTTATTCAGTGTCGATGGCCACTTTTCGCACCATGCAGATATCTTATCTCAATCATTTTGCAATTCGTTTCGATCATCTGATGACTTTACGAGACGGTAAATGACAGCATCATCTGCAAACAACCTAACACTGCTACTGAGATAGTCTCCTATATCGTTAATATAGATTAGGAGCAATTTTGACCTTGTAGCCAATATGAATGCACTAAAGATATTAGCTGCCACTGGAATTGA
This sequence comes from Schistocerca gregaria, assembly GCF_023897955.1. NCBI lineage: Eukaryota > Metazoa > Arthropoda > Insecta > Orthoptera > Acrididae > Schistocerca > Schistocerca gregaria. Next base: position 346,961,709 of record NC_064922.1, on the reverse strand, counting down.
TATATATCAATGGGGCAATTTTAAAATTTGTGACAGAGATGAATAGAACGCAGGCCTCTTGCTAACTAGGCAGATGCGCCGACCACTACGACATTCGGACACAGTGGTCAGGACAGCTGCTTGGACTACCCTAGCACACATCTCTTCGGACCCAAGTTCTCAAGTTATCCACACACTACTGATGTAGCACCTGCTCATTTTCCTCATTTCTCAGGACATCTCGCCGATTAACATAAAAGTTCGAGCTTGGTGTGTATTTGCACAAAGGGGATCAATGGCTGACATCACCTTAATTATATATATGTGGTGTCTGTTTTTCTGGGCGTGGTGGAACGCAGGAGAAAAACAAGTATAGAAACAAGTGATTAACAACTTACAGAAATTCAGGGATAACATTCTGATACTCTTTATCGCAACTACAAATATATATTTAGTTCGTCTTCTCTATCCATGTGTATAAAGCGTCATTAAATAACAGATTCCTGATACCATTAATAATACAAAATATACACAGGTTTATGAATCACTTGATATCTCCATCCAGCACTACACGTAATTTTAGCCACGAATTAAATACAAAGACCAAAATCCAGATGTCTCTAACAAAGTCGTGGAATGATTATTTCCTTCTCAGGTTACCAGAAGTCCGTAATACCTTATGTAGTGGTGTCGGGCGTGCAGACACCATTAACTTCCCGGGGTGATCGTTTCCGCCGCAGAATGGCTTGTGCAGAACGGTGGGTTCGTTCTGCTAATACCGCTGCGAGCATCGTATCAGAAGATTTCATCTAGCGGTAACATTCTGTTATCTACGAGACGTTCGAAAAGTGTTAATGACGGCTTCTCGGTGGCATGCTGTATCCCCGAGTGAGCGATTGCCACTTTGGCATATAACTTGAGGGTGTTTATCTCGCGACATTGGGAAGACGTACAGGTGTCTGAGTGCTGCCACTGCGGTATAGCGGTGGTTAGTGCGGCCTTGCAGACGCAAGAGTGACGTCAAGCGTCCTACAGGCGGGGTCAAAGAGATACACGGGCCCTGCAACGAACTTGTGACGTCACACTAGTCGTCATGTCCGACACACTTCGCAAACCTTCGGTTCCGTGCAGGGCCGACGGGAAATCAATATTTAACTCAAAAGGTACCCACTAAAGCTCGTCATCTTGCAGTGTGTTACCGAGAACTTGCATACATTTAAAAACGCAAACAAGCATTATTAGACTCGTCTGAAGTAGGTACTCGCACCTCACCGGAAACGGCTCCTGGCACTTGTAAGACCTGCAATGTCACGTGCTGCGGCGCACGGTCACGTGCCTGTTATTTCTCGTGCGCCTCGTCCTGCAGGTGGCGGGTGCATGCGGACAGGCGTCTGTCAGAGGTGCAGGTGCTCGGGGGCATAAAAGTCAAACTCACGACCCATTGGAGATACCCAGAGGAACTGATGAAGCTACCCCATAGGAGGTCTTCTCTTGGTGGTACAGATTCGAGATTCGGAATCATCAGCAATGGCTCGTTGACCAGTGGCTAACTGATAACGCTGCTGGATTAAGTTCGAAGCAGCTTGGCTGACGTGGAGAATGACATGGCGTCAGCTGTAGTCAAAGGCAAGGTACTGAGTGGCGAGTACTTACATCCGCTCTGCGCAGCTTTGTCGTAACAGAGCCCCGACTCTGGCCACGTACTGAGCACAGCAGCACATTGTTGTACGGTAGTATGTGGAAATTCAGATCATTAGTGTGGCAGGTTTTGCATCATGCTGTGACAGCAATATTACAGCACCCAACAGCAGGCAATCACAGGCAGCTCGCGTCCCCGCCTCTCAACGGGATGAAAAGTCTGCACCGATCCTGCTGCTGGAAACGTACAACAAATTAACATATATAAACAATGAGGATATTTAGATATTAAATAAACTAATATTAACAGGTTAGCGCTGCAGCATAGCCATCATTTAGGCAATTACAGTAGAGTAGAAACTCCCAGTGTCTCTCATCAAAGCGCATGGTAACTGTATGTTTGTACGTTGTCTACCTCTGTGAATCTTAATAATCGTGTATCCGATTTTTCATAAAGCAAAAGGACGTTAAATTTTTTCTTCAATTATTTTCATAGGTAGCGATACGTGGGACTTCCAGTATATTCCCAAATTCATCACTAAAGTTAATTCTTGAAACTCCAAGCACGCATTCACAATATACCAGCGTCTATTCCGAAGCGTCTACCAGTTCATTGTTTTTAGAAACGCACTAAACAAGCCACGAAATGATTATATTAACTCCGATTAGTGTCAGCTGGAGAATATTTACCACTTTCTTCGCCTGGTGAATGTCGACGACAACATATCTATCGTTACTATAATCATGTGGCACGTTTCCTCGTCTAGGAACGTGTCCCTTCTACGATCTACATCTAAGTGATTACTCTGCTATTCACAATAAAGTGTCTGGCAGTGGGTTCAATAAGCCACCTTCATGCTGTCTCTCTACCGTTCCACTCTCGAACGGCACGTGGAAAAACCAAGCACTTACATTTTTCCATGCGAGCCCTGATTTCTCTTGTTTTATAGGTGGGTGCCAACAGAATATTTTCGCAATCGGAGGAGAAACCTGGTGATTGAAATTTCTAGAGAAGATCCCGTCGCAACGAAAAACGCCTTTGTTTTAATGGTTGCCACTCCAATTCACGCATCTTGTCTGTGACTCTATCTCTCCTACTTCGCGATAATGCGAAACGAGCTGCCCTTCTTTGTACTTTTTCGATGTCATTCGTCAGTTCCACCTAATGCGGATCCCACACCGCACAGCAGTACTCCAGAATATGGCGGACAAGCGTGGGTGTAAGCAGTCTCTTTGGTTGACCTGTTGCACCTTCTAAGTGTTCTGCCAACGAATTGCAGTCTTCGGTTTGCTCTACCCACAACTTTACCTATGTGATCGTTACAATTTAGGGTATTTGTAATTGTAATCCCCAAGTATTTAGTTGAATTTACAACCTTCAGATTTCTGTGACTTATCGCTTAATCGAAATTTAGCTGATTTGTTAAGTATTCATGTGAATAACTTCACACTTTTCTTTATTCAGTGTCGATTGCCACTTTTCGCACCATACAGATATCTTACCTAAATCATTTTGCAATTCATTTCGATCATCTGAGGACTTTATAAAACGGTAAATGACAGCATCAACTGCAAACAATCTAAGATGGCTACCCAGATTGTTTCCTATGTCGTTAATATAGACCAGGAACAATAGAGGGCTTATAACACTTCCTTGGGGAACTCCAGATATTACTTCTGTTTTACTCGATGACTGTCCGTCTGTTACTGCGAACTGTGATCTTTCTGACAGGAAATCACGAATTCAGCCGCACATCTGAGACGATACTCTGTAGGCACGCAGTTTTATTAGAAGACGCTTATCAGGAACGGTGTCAAAAGCCTTCTGGAAATCTAAAAATCGATAGCACTTATTACTTTATGAGTATAAATAACTAGTTGTGTTTCACAAGAACGATATTTTTTGAATGGGTGCTGACTATATGTCAATAAATCGTTTTCTTCGAGGTACTTCGTAATGTTCGAATATAGTATATGCGATTTTCTTTTTAAAAGCATTCCCATCAAATCAGAAGTAGTTTCTCACCTTACAAAGTCCTAATGTAGACAGCTTGGTTCATGTCCTCTTAAAATACGAGTTGTGCCGTAACTCAGATGTCCTAATTTTGGTTCCTGTACTCCTTTTCCCTTTGTAAATTCGACAATTGTGGTTTTTAGTCGAATAATCGTCCCAGGCATGCTTCTTGACTTTGCCAACGTGCTCTGCAGTAAAATATTCAGTCTCCATTCTTTTCATTCAGGTCCATCGAAAACTGTTCAAATGGTTCAAATGGATCTGAGCACTATGGGACTCAACTGCTGTGGTCATCAGTCCCCTAGAACTTACAACTACTTAAACCTAACTAACCTAAGGACATCACACACATCCATGCCCGAGGCAGGATGCGAACCTGGGACCGTAGCAGTCGCGCGGCTCCGGACTGCGCGTCCAGGAAAACTGTTGAGAGTGACAATGGAATAATGCGTGCGACTTCAGAAATTTTACCATTCATACCACCAACTTCTTCATGTGCTGCACGGCTGAAAATGTAGCACAAAGTGGTTCTTGATGTATAGAACAATGAATCCGTCGTTTTTTTATAATTTTTTGCTATTTAGCTGTTGTTTCACAACACATTTACAGAATCCGTCTCTTATGCAACAGGATAATATTGAATGAGAGTCCTCATCCATTTCTTCCGAAGTTCTCATTTGTTTTTAAAGGTTTGTGACGATACATAGCTAGACTGCCTCTTCCTGTGTAAACAGCTACTGGACCTGTGTTCGTCCTTCATAACACAAACAAATATTCGAAGGTAAACAGCTCACCCCACGATTCTGCCGAAATGACAATGGTTGTGTCGCCTGAAGAATGTCAACACACAACACATAAGGTGTAGAGGTGTCCCGGGTACGTGTAAGGACTGAGCAAAGCCGGGACACTGTCCTACGCTGTGTCTAAGGCCGGTATTACACTGTCAAATTTCTTTGTCAAATATCTTTGGCAAAAATCTTTGTCAAATTGGGAACTTTGTCAAATGTCGTCAAATATTTGATCAAATCTATGGCCTCACTGTAGATTTGATCAAAGAAGTCGCTTGTCTTCTGTTCACTGCAATGTGACATGTTACCACATGGAGAGCTAGCATCGCTGCAGCGTTCTTTCGTCTGTAGTGTTTTTATAAATATTGCCGGTAAATACAATTGGTGTCTGCCGACAACTACAAAATTTATAGAGATTTGTCAAGCTGATGAGGCGCTTTACAACTCGAGGCACCGTGAATACAAAAATAGATTAAGAAGATTGGAGACTTGACCTAATCTAACCAGCTCCTGTAGCAAGGAATCGGAGTGTTACAGTGAGCCACTGAGCACATACAGAAATATATGCTCATCCATTCTTGAGTAATTGATGTACGACTTGACGTCCTCCACTATAAGGTCACGTAACAAGTTTTGCTGAATGCTTTTATCGTGTCGTCGTAAAACCCATGGCTTCACTCAGGTACTTTTCCTTTTTTTTTCGCCTCTCCTCTTCCGCATGTGTTCACAGTTCAATTGTGATACATGCAACTGCTGCGGTTAACAACAAGTTGTTGTTGTCAGCCATCTTGAACTTTGACGAAAAATATGATGACAGTGTAATACCCCTTATAGCGCTACGTCAAAGACCTTTGTCAAATATATTTGACGGAATATTTTGATCATATCTTTGACAAAGAAATTTGATAGTGTAATACCGGCCTAAGCCGTCTTTCCCAGATATCGTTTCTTCCAGGAGTGCTGGTCCTGCTAGATGTGGAGATGAGCCTCTGTGAAGTTTGCAAGTCAGGAGAAAGTTATTGTTGTTAGTAGCCCTGCGATGGTATCTCGTGAGTCCTCACTGAACTGGTCAGTCAAAAGGCAATTCCTACAAAAAGTTTGAGATGCTGTTAAATTGCGGTGTAATGGACACAGACTATACTACGCCACAGAGCAGTGAATTCCGGCTGAAACAGTACTACTTTGTGGAAATTTAGACAAAGCATGACAGTATAAAGCATTCGCTTTATTCCAAAGGAACTTACTGTCATTGGGAAAGAACCGTCTAGTTGTGTGGTTACACAGATACATATTGTGATCGATGTTCATATACAAGAAAACTATAATCTCATATGCTGTTCCTCATCTTTTTTAATGCAGGTTTTCAATACAAAAGTACTAAAATAACAATGTCGATCAGAATTGTTCTAGCTTCCGTAATCAGAAGCTGGAACTGATGAACTGTTACTGAAAACGATTGGTATCTTATGAAATAACCTTGTTAAACGCTGCTCAGACGACGGTTTAATGTAGCTATGGACTACAAGTTGGTTGCATAATTCTTGGCAGATAATGATTCTAACCAATTCTCATCGACATGTGGCTCCCCAGTGGACGTCTGTGGCCGAACGGTTCTAGGCGCTTCAGTCCGGAACCATGCGGCTGCTACAGTCGCAGGTTCAAATCCTGCCTCGGGCATGGATGTGTGTAATGCCTTTAGGTTAGTTAGGTTTACGTAGTATTAAGTCTAGGGGACTGATGACGTCATACGCTAAGTCCCATACTGCTTAGAGCCATTTCAACCATAAGTGACTCCCCAGACCCATCTGACATAACATTATATGCGCAATAAGGCCCACCTGTTTGTCTAAGACCTAAACGAAACTCCGTCCGAACAGGCCTTGGAAGGCCCAACTGGACCGACCGACCGCCATGTTACCCTCATCACATGCGTCACTGGATGTGGATATGGATGGGCATGTGGTGAGCACGCCGCTCTCCCGGCAGTATGCCAGTTTACGAGACTGGAGCCGCTACTTCTCAATATAGTAGCTACACATTTTGCCTCACAAGGGCTGAGTGCACCACGTTTGCCAACAGCTCTCGGCAGACCGGATGGTCACCAATCCAAGTGCTAGCCCAGTCCGACAGCGATTAACTTCGGTGATCTGACGGGAACCAGTGTTACAATTGCGCCAAGGCCGTTGGCTCACCTCTTTCTCTAGAGACAAATAATTACGTCGTCTGTTTTGCAGTTACTTCATGCCACCTGTTTTCATGTTATATGCGATGTACCCTTAGAATCCATTGTTTTGATATGAAATTCCCCAATCGTTGCGCGTCTACATAGTTTGAAGCTACGGGTGTTTCTAAAGAATATAAGCGAATACCTGGCTTAGACGTACATGCACTGGACAGTCAAAACTTCCATTGCTCTCACACGGTAAAGGTCATCTCACGCAATACGACAAGCCTTGTAATATGGCCTTGCCATACTGTGGAATGACATTGTTTACTCTGCGAATAGTGTGTGGTGAAATACCTTTTATTACTTGTCTACCACGAAGACATGTTGTAGTCATCATCCTGGTACTGGCGTATGCTGCAGAAACAGTGAAGAACGCCGAATATTCGCTTGTAACCATCCTTAGCAGTTATTGAAAGTAAGTGGAAGAAGATGGCGCCGCGAATGCACAGCAGAGCAATTGAACGACTGTGTTGTCGCTGTGTCCAGACAAGCTATTCACGTGGTGTTAAATTTGTAAGACCCCACAGGTCCAGAAATTCCGTATAGACAATCGTGAAAGAATACATATCGTGGCTGGCTAGTTTTCAGCTTTGGCAGTCTGAAAGGTTTTAATGAAAAGAGGACACTACTTCGATGAAACAGTTTTCCATTTATTCACTGAATACATCCTAAAATATCCAGATGACAAGCCAAGATCATTACTTAATTAAATACATTGCCTCCAACGCCAACAAATCTACCTAAATAACATGATACATTACACTTTATTCTTTTTCCACGGTCCGGAACCTGAATGCCCATCTGCTGTGTCGGTATGCCTGCTTATTCTGATGGAAGAGAGTTTAAAATTGACGTAGAACGTAATGTATATAGAAACAAATCGATATGAAAAAATGGTTCAGTTGGCTCTGAGCACTGTGCGACTTAACATCTGAGGTCATCAGTCCCCTATAACCTAGAACTACTTAAACCTAACTAACCTAAAGACATCACACACATCTTTGTTCGAGGCAGGATTCGAACCTGCGAACGCAGCGGCCGCGCGTTTCCAGACTGAACCCCTTGGAACCGCTCGGCCACACTGGCCGGCTCGATATGCAAGTCTTTGTTGAATAAATGCTAGGGACATATGACAGACTTTGAAGAACGTCACAAATTGTATTTCAGAATTATTTTATTTGCTTAATTTTTAATTACACGATAATGGTAGAAAATTCTATTTCTTGATTTTAATTGAAAACCACGAATACAAATTATATTGACAAAACTAACGAGGAAAATAAAGTGGAGTGATTGTTCTATTAAGTCAGCACTAATAAAATACAATCGCAGAAATGGATCAGTTACTGACATAAGTAGATATAATGAAGTATTAATTAATATATGTAAATAGTATAAATGTGGACGTCATTTTTGAATTTGGTGTTATTCATAGTCATCTTCTCGAACTACATTTGATACATTTCCATTGCTGCTGAGCTCTGCTTTTTGAATGTGGCAGTTCTTATTTAAGTGACTATCCCTCATTTTACCTATTATCTCAATCGCTTTCTAAAGATTCATTTGAGGGGGCACGGCCAATTTCGTTCCCTATCCGATGGGACCGATGACCTCGTTGTTTGGTCCGCTCCCCCATAACAAACAACCAACCTAGCAAGCTGTCTTAAGATATAAATTATTATTATTTATCTGTGTTAATTATTATTATTTATCTGTGTTAACTGTTTGAACAATATTTTTTACGTCAAAAAATGTGTCAAATTTATGAATAGTTATTTATTCCAACCACTTTACCGTGCATGGATACCTCAGTAGTAAAATACTTCAGCCAGAATACGTCACGGTGAAACAACTCGTCAAAGGTTCGAAAGTCTAAGTAGTTAGTCTGATCTGATGCGACAAAAAAGAAAAAGAGAGAGAGAGAGAGACATAAATTTGTACCCGATGAAGTCGTAATGACAAACTGCGTTTTCTTGTCTACCTCAACATTACCGGCACACACAATCTCCGGCTAAGATCGTAGGCGTCACTTCGAGTTCCTCTCTTGGTTCTTAGGGAGCACTGAAGAAAAAGGAGCAGTAGAAGAGCTTGGCATTAGTTGTATGGCAAGATTTAGAAAATTATAAAAATGGTGTTTCGGGCAATAAAAATACCGAAACATTTTCGATTGGAACTGGATTTCGTATCAGATGACCTCACAGAAGTAATCCTAAAACATATTTTATCCACATTTAGCAGAAAGCGGTTCATTTATACAAAGAGGTGTTCGCTGATAAACATATTTGCGCAGTGTACTCTAAAATTCCTAGAGGAACTGGAAATTTTTAATCAGTCATTGTTAATCTGTGCTATTGGCCCAATTTTATTGCGTGGCATTTCAGTTTGTGCTCGTCTGTTCATTCGAAAAACTACACTACGGCCGATGAGACAACAGAGCACCCGCAGATATTCGTTGACAGCTGGGAAAAATAATTCCCGTTTGAAGCTCAGCGCAGAGGCACTGACGGTTGTCGGTATGATCGCAGTGTATCCTGCAGGCAAACAAGCGCAGTAAAAATACTGAGACGAGCGGTGATAGTGAACTTTTACACTACAGAGGACCAACACAGCTGGTCACCAGTCGCTAATTTGTGGGCCAAATGACGCACCTTTGTCACAGCTTGAGTCATGTACAGGTGGTTTATATTTCTATGGAAAAGGTTACATCGAGCAGAAGTTCGCAAAAGATAATTTTATTCCTGATATCTGGGTAATTGCAGGGCAATCATTTCATAGGCATGAAAGGAAACGAAGGAAACATACTCTAAGTGCTCCCCACGTAAGGGTGTGAAAGTAATATTTTATTTTTATTTTCATTGCAACTTGCATCCCATGATGTTAGGGTAGTCCATGCAGTTGTGAAAAGCTAAAAGCCACTGTGCCTGGCTGGCCTACTGAAGTCGACACGGTAGCTCAGCGTGTTTGGTCAGAGGGTTATCTGCCCTCTGTAATAAAAAACTCAGTGAACGGATCAATGGAAAACTTTAACAGGTGTCATGGGTCGTCCGCCCCGAACATATCCAACGAACAATTACGAACAAAATGAGATCAGGAAAAGAAAAAAAAAACGGTTGTTAGCGCACCTGCCTGGTGAGCGGGAGACCTGGGTTCGAATCCGGTCGCGGTACAAATTTTTTCGCCCCTTCAGTCTGCATATATGTTTGAGACTTTTAAAGGTACTTGGAACAATATAATTTCAGGCAGAATTCCCCGTTTCATTCTATGTTAGTTGGAGAGCCTCTGTAATACTGTTCGACTTTAGGGGAAATACCAACTTGGCTGAGGCGTGAATGGGACTCTGGATTGAGGAGGGAGTCGTGCTAGAGTAGTCCATGAAGTTATGCAAAGCCGCTGCGTCAGAGTGGAGTAGCGGTTGTCGCATCCACCTAGCGAGCAGAAGACCAGGCTTTGAATGCCTGCCTTGGCACAAATTTTCATTCTCCCGCTTCAGTCTGCATAAATCATACGGAAAATTTTAATTAGCTTGAAACTTCCTGTCTCACAGGGTACCAGAGACTCTTAATCTACACAAGTTATTAAGACACCACATTCCTTCCTCAAGGTAACGAAACGAAACAATACAGCAGAGTAAAATGCATAGATCTGTTTTCTTCTTCTTCTTCGCGGATGCATCACTTAGGACCACGCGTAATCAACATTTGTTGGCCTTCCTTTTCTCCCAGTATTCCTTCATAAACAACGAATGGGCTAGCTTTCGTTGCGTAGACCACGTATGTCGGTTAGTTTTTCTCTCTTCTTCCTCAAAACCCCGTGTGTTTGTGATTTTTCTGATTTCATTTCTATCATGTAGATTTGGAGACCCTAATTCCTCAACTCTCTTTCTGTCTGTTTGTACCAGTTCGGTCTTGTAGTTTTGTTCTTTAAAAAATGTATGGATTTTGTGCGTTAACCTGTTTGAGTCCATTCTTTCTAAATGCCCCATGAATTGGATTCTTCTCATGCGCATTGTGTCCCTTATTTTGGAGACATTTTTATATATTTCTGCATTGGGTTTTGGATAATGCACCCCATCTTTAGTTCTTGGTCGTAGGATTTTCCTCATTATCTTACGTTCTTTCATGTCTAATTCCTCTTTTAGTGGTCTGTGTTGAAGGTTTAGTGTCTCAGATGCGTAGAGAGCTTCGGGTCTAATTACTGTTGTATAGTGTCGTATTTTGCAGTTCCACGAGAGACCCTTTTTGTTGTAAACATTTTTTGCTAACTGAAACGCCGTCTCCATTTTCTGGACTCTTGATCTGACAGATTTCTTTTCATTACAATTTTCTGCAATCCATTCACCTAAATATTTAAATTCTTTTACTCGAGAGATGTAGTTATTACCAATTTTGAGATCAGAAGGTGCATCTTTGATGTCAGTCATAAATTTTGTTTTTTCATATGAAATTTGTAATCCTATTTTAGCTGTTTGTTCTTGTAATAATTCTAGCTGTTTCTGTGCATCGGTAATGTCTTGTGCGATCAGTGCCACGTCATCAGCAAATGCTAAACAGTCTAATTCTATGCCCTTACGTCTTGGTCCCGGTCTGTGTGCTGGTGCACCTGCTTTTCTCCATTCTCTAACAACTTTTTCAAGAGCACTATTGAAGAGCACTGGGGACAGTACGTCCCCTTGTCGTACACCTGTGTCTATTTCAAATTCTGTGCTCAATTCTCCCATAAATTTTACTTTGGATTTGGTCTCCGTGAGTGCCTCTTTTATGATGTTTGTTGTCTTTTGATCTAGTCCAAATTCTGCTAATACTTCAAAAAGGGATTCTCGGTCTATACTGTCATATGCTTTTTTAAAGTCGACAAACGTGATGACATAACTTTTGTTTGAAGTACTATGCAAATATTTCATTGAGTTTTTCAAGTTAAGGATTTGTTCTACGCATGATCGACCTTTTCTGAACCCTCCTTGGTATTCGCCTAGTTTTGAATCCAACTGAGGTTCTGCGCGGCTTAGTAGGTCTTTAGACAGAATTTTGTATGTTACTGACAAAAAGAGATTGCACGATAGTTGTTGGGGTCTGTTTTACTTCCCTTTTTGTACAGAGGATGTATGATTGCAGTCTTCCAATCTGTGGGGATTTTTTCAGTTTTCCAGATTTCATGCAAAATTTCTTTGAGTTTTGCAATAAGATTTTCTCCTACATTTTTCCATAATTCTGCGATGATTTGGTCTTCTCCTGATGCTTTGTTATTTTTAAGTGACTGAATTCTCTCTTTGATCTCTTGTATACTTGGTGTCTTTGAGTCTGGGTTTCGTTGTGTACGATGGAACTCAACTTTTTCTGCAGGCTTTTCACAATTCAGTAATTTAGAAAAGTATTTTGCAAGAATTTCACAGTTTTCGGTGTTGGTATGAGCTATTTCCCCATGGTCATTTTTGAATTGGAGTGATGGAGGAGAGTACTTTGTTAATTTTTGTTTGAATACTCTGGAGAAGTTTCGGGAATTTTCCTTGAAATCATTTTCTATGTCTTCTCTTCGTGTTGTTTACGGGCTGTTCGTATTGCTTTTGTGACTGTTTGCCTGGTATCTTTGAGATCTTCCAGGGTCTTTTGAGTTTTGTTGCACAACCAATTTTGCCACGCCTGTTGTCTGAGATTTATCAGTTGGTCACACTCATCTGTCCACCATGGGTGTTTACGTGTTCTTGTTTGCTGTGCTGCAGTTTCAGCTGCTTTTAAAAGTCCTGCTTACAGTTGTTGCCAATTTTGTGGTTTTAAATTTTGCGTTTCTTTTGTAAATTGTTCATTGCCATTTATCTTTTGTGCATCATATTTACTGTGTGGAGATGTCTTAGTGAATTTTCTTTTTTCTGGAATGACATCTAGGGAGAATTTTGTTGGGTAATGGTCGGAATCTAGGTCTAGTCCATTAAAGACTTTAAGTTTCATAATTTCTACTGTATTTACACGGGAGATAATTACATGATCCAACTGATATTCACCTAATAATGGATTAGGTGAGATCCAAGTTTTTCTTTTAGAGGGTCTTTTCTTGAAAAATGTTGATTTGAAAAATAGGTCATGGTTTTTGCAGATTTCAATGAGTCGCATGCCATTCCGGTTGGTCTGTGTATGCCCTGACTATTTACCTACCCAATATCCGTATTTCTTTTCTTTACCGATTTGTGCATTGAAATCACCCATAAGGATTTTGACATGGTTATTTGCGATTTTTTGGAGAATATTATCTAATTGGTTCCAGAATTCTTCTACTTCTTCTACTTTGTTTTTGGTAGTGATGTTAGTATATTGAGCAGTGAAGGAAACAAAAGAAAAATTCGGAGTAGGTATTAAAATCCAGGGAGAAGAAATAAAAACTTTGAGGTTCGCCGATGACATCGTAATTCTGTCAGAGACAGCAAAGGACTTGGAAGAGCAGTTGAACGGAATGGATAGTGTCTTGAAAGGAGGATATAAGATGACCATCAACAAAAGCAAAACGAGGATAATGGAATGTAGTCGAATTAAGTCGGGTGATGCTGAGGGAATTAGATTAGGAAGTGAGACACTTAAAGTAGTAAAGGAGTTTTGCTATTTGGGGAGCAAAATAACTGATGATGGACGAAGTAGAGAGGATATATAATGTAGACTGGCAATGGCAAGGAAAGCGTTTCTGAAGAGAAGTTTGTTAACATCGAGTATAGATTTAAGTGTCAGGAAGTCGTTTCTGAAAGTATTTGTATGGAGTGTAGCCATGTATGGAAGTGAATCATGGACGATAAATAGTTTGGACAAGAAGAGAATAGAAGCTTTCGAAATGTGGTGCTACAGAAGAATTCTGAAGACTAGACGGGTAGATCCCATAACTAACGAGGAAGTATTGAATCGGATTGGGGAGAAGAGAAGTTTGTGGCACAACTTGACCAGAAGAAGGGATCGGTTGGTAGGACATGTTCTGAGGCATCAAGGGATCACCAGTTTAGTATTGGAGGGCAGCGTGGAGGGTAAAAATCGTAGAGGGAGACCAAGAGATGACTACACTAAGCAGATTCAGAAGGATGTAGGTTGCAGTAGGTACTGGGAGATGAAGAAGCTTGCACAGGATAGAGTAGCATGGAGAGCTGCATCAAACCAGTTTCAGGACTGAAGACCACAACAACAACAACAACAACAACAACAGTTGGTGCATGTCCGTTGATTAGAGTGTATATCTTATTAGCTGATTTTATTGTCATCGTGGAGAGCCGACCCGAATAAGATTTGAAGGTCGCGACTGAATCAAGTATTGATGTATCCACTATAAATCCAGTTACAAATTGTGGACAATTTGCCATGGCTCGTTTTCCAGGTTTTCCTCTGTATATCCTGTATCCTTCCGAATCAAAAGGATATTCTTCTGTATGTCGTGATTCCTGAAATGCAATAATTTTGATTTTACGCTCTCTTGATTTGGCATGTCAATCGTCACTATATTCCGAACTTTCTTAACAACATCTGAATATACCCCAACTGTAAGTTGAGCAGCTTCCATGATTCGTATCCTGCTCAGATTGTGGGGGTAATTTTAGGAGAAAAAAGAATATTTTCTCATTTTTACAATACTTGATGGGCATTTCTACTCTGACGATGATTTGTAGCAACAGACCACTGTCATAATGCAAATTCGTTGAAGCACATTATTATTTCTTACCCAATACTGTCGTATTTTATTTTCCTTGAAGAATAGAAGAAATGATAAATTTCACTAAGATTATCTTGCATAGAATTAAATCTGATTTGTTACATTGTAATGCTTTTGCTTATCTCGAAAGTTACGATTGTTTCCTTTCTATTTTTATACACACCTCATTTTTATGCTCGCAAACTAAAGAATACTTAAAACTGCCTAGACAGTGCCTTGTTTTGTTCTCCTTTAGCCCCGGGATGGAACAAAGCCTGTTCAGTGCTTTGTACAAATTTATCTTCAAAATCATAATGAGGAATCTTTGTTGGCGGCTGTAATAAAGTTTTCTAAATACGTAAGATGATAGTTTTAATTTTCCAGTGCCTTTGTCTTTGATCCCAAGATATTATTTATGTATAGGTAGGTTGGCAAAGTAAAAAATGGTTCAAATGGTTCTGAGCACGATGGGACTTAACATCTATGGTCATCAGTCCCCTAGAACTTAGAACTACTTAAACCTAACTCACCTAAGGACAACACACAACACCCAGCCATCACGAGGCAGAGAAAATCCCTGACCCCGCCGGGAATCGAACCCGGAAACCCGGGCACGGGGGCAAAGTAAAATTTTTTGAATTAAAGTAGTAGTTGTTTTATGACGCAACAAGCGAGGTGAGCAGTTTTAACATGTCCATGGCAGTATTGCAAAGTATACAAGTTCTCTCTCTCAATAACGGAGAAGTGCGGGAGACATCAACTTTGGAGAGGCCATGTGTCACTGCCTGTGATTGGTCTGAGGGTCTTGAGAATTCAAACGAAGTTTTTATGCACCCACTCTGGCAGGAATTAAATAGGTGACGTTTCAAGAATTATTTGCTGTCAAAATACAGTAGCCCCCCCCCCCCCCCCACCCAAAGCTCTTAGCTGTTGTTACGCTTTGTGATAAAGTATTGCACGTCGTTTTAAACTTACTGGTTCACTAGAACAATTTGTAATTGTAATTATTCAGAGGAAATGTAACGCTAGCTGTTATTCAAGCTTCATAGATATGAGTAAATTTCTTGGGCATTGCTTGGCAGTAGGTACGCCATCTCAGACCACACACGTTTCCATTATATTCGCTCTAAGCACAATAAACTTTATCTGTTGTTTATAAATCATTTATATGTGAGGTTGATGGAACGTAACGGTCCCTGACAGTTTTTAGAAATAACGTCAGTAGAAAATATATTTTTCTTTTCTTCTGAATATGCCTAAAACGATCCAATAAAATACTTCCTGTGTAATAATGTTTTCGTATCATTGCTTCAAGACGGGGACCACACAAATTTCTCTTGGTTTATTGCACATAATATACTATACAGACTTAAAAAAATGGAAGTTGCTGAGTTCTCACTATCGTTATTTACTTGACGCATGCATCCTTATTACTATTCCTGTACTTAGTCTGACATAGTTCGAAAGCAGTAGGGTTTACAAGGGCCTTTGTGAAGGTACAGGATCTTGCCCTAGGCGTGCAGATAGATGCTCCGTAATCGGACAAAAATGGTTCAAATGGCTCTGAGCACTATGGGACTTAACATCTGAAGTCATCAGTCCCCTAGAACTTATAATTACTTAAACATAACTAACCTAAGGACGTCACACACATCCATGCGCGAGGCAGGATTCGAACCTGCGACCGTAGCGGTCGTGCAGTTCCATACTGACGCCCTAGAACCGCTCAGCCACACGGGCACGCCGTAATCGGGCACTGTGTTCCTTTATCATTCGTCGGTGGGGCGTAAATGATGTATCATGAGCGCGTTTTCGTCCCATGTAAGCATCACTCACAAGAGAATACCACAACATGAGTGAACGGCTATTTGTTAGCAAACGACTTGCATTGCCTTGTGTGGTTTTCAACGCAATCGATCTTTTCCACCGGCATGTACCAACGTGTACAGCTAGATTCTCTTCTCACGAGAGAAGTGCGAGACCTCGAATGCTCAGAACCAAACGAAAATGTGCAAATATCATGAATAACTGAGACCTAATACAATGCGTCTTACCGCGGATTCGATACGATAGAACTGAAGCACCCACACTTCCATATCCTGAGTTACTGCCGTATTCCTCCCCGTTAAAAATAATTACGCTACCTGAACAACGAACTTTTCTACTGAAGTAATAATGTTACAAGGTGAGGGTGTGGGATTTCAATGAAGTGGGCAAAGCAAAGTGAACAGAATAGTACTCACATCTGACTGAAGCCACTTTTTCATATTCAGCATTCAAGCAGTGCAATATCAAACGGTACACTAGTTAAATTTTCAAACTTGGCTTTAGAAAGTTTCTCGCAACAACGTTTGAGTATGCGACGTCGAAGTATTAGAAAATTGAAAGTTTGTGGTAAGATCTTATGGGACCAAACTGCTGAGGTCATCGGTCGCTAAACCTACACACTACTTAATCTAACTTAAACTAACTTACTCTAAGGACGACACACACGCCGATGCCCGAGGGAGGACTCGAACCTCCGACGGGGGCACCCGCCCGGACCGTGGCAAGCCGCCCTAGACCGCTCGTCCACCCTGCATGGCTCTAAGTATTGCATACCCCGTTTAATCTTTAAAGCACCAGATTTTCTGTAATTACTTTTATCAGTGTTAATGAATTTCAAACACACCAGCTTAACTGTTCAATTCGAAACAATCTCAGCTATAGACTATTTGCGTGCAGTTTCCTCATATAGTGGAATCTGACTCTCTAAAGGAGGGTATACGTAGACTCCCTCTACGAAAGGGAAAACGTAAGAAAGTATGGAGAGATCCTTATATGTGACTTAAACTCAGGTCAAGGTTATTCATCAAATCATTATTTGATGTTTCATTAAAAACTTTCGATATGATTTCTACCCAAGACGGAAAGCGAAAAATGTGCGAAATATTACAAAGCGAGGAGGTGAAACACAGTGCTATCCATAGCATATTCTTACCCAAACTCATAGCGTCCATCTCTCGAACTGAACCAACCGACCGCCGAGCTGACGTCCTATTCTGATGGTGGATACCAACAAATGCCATCTCCCCATGAGATACTCCCAACAAGTTTGGTATTTAATCTTTTACGTTGGCGCGAAGTCGGGTGGTTAGGGACATTACGCCAACACGTTTCTTCCCCGTCTGCGCTAAATACTAACGGTGTAAATCTCTTCCACCCCAGCACTCAAACCGGATATCTCTATTTCCAACGCCACTGCACAAGCGTGCGTTAGTGACCTAGTCTAGGGTGGCAGGTATGACACATTTACCTACGATAAAAACGGAAGTTTTATAAACTAATAGCGATCCGCTCCGGCATTGCACGGGTAGCAATAAGTATCTACGTCGGACGACTCGTCTAGAATAACGGTAATTTTATTTACGGGTCACTACATGTCCGTACTGGGCAATATTTACTTTATACCCATGAAGATGCGAGGGTAGCAGAAAACGTAAAAAGCCCGGAACGAACCGTCATCTCTGTAGGTAATCCAGTCAACGAAGGAAAATCAGGGGAAAAAATCGTGTAGTCGCAAATTTTTGTACAGTGATAGGGGGGAAATCCGTGAATAACGTACTAAAAATCCTTACCGGTGTGGTGTGAGCGCCATGGGGTGCCTTTGAAACTCATGTCTCCATGTTTTTCTTCAACATCCCGAAAAGCGAAAATGGTTCACAGCACGAAATCAAACTACATTAGGTTTCCTACAAAAAGGTCCTGTTCATTTTTTCTCTAAGACTTATTGTTACCGTGTTGCATGAGATGTAAAATCCAGTATTATGAAACATTGTTTTAATAATGTCAAATTAGTGTTTATTGTTAAATGAAGTGGGTTAACCATAAATATGAAATATATGTACCACATCTCGAATGCCACTGTTTTTCGAGTTATTCAGGGAACCATAGAAAACGACCTTTGAACGCGCCTATACTCCTGCGCTTACACTGGTACGGATTTTCAGTATGTTGTTCGTGGCACTCCCTACTACCACCGCACAAAAGTTTTCAACTAAACGAATTTTTCCCCTGTTCGACCTTTTTCGTATTTAGTGACTGGACTAAGGGGTCGGTGATGATCAAACGGACGATATGGCTGGAGCAGCGACACCCCGCGTTACGAGATGTGCCTTTAACCTCTCTAGATGACAATGGCATGCATGTCCGAAGGGTCTTCGCATCGTAGTTCGGAATAACACAGGCACCGCAATATCTTTTTTTATTCACTGACACCGGGCAAGCGACTTTCAAGTAAATTGTCTCCCCTGTATGGGTATGCATACAGTGGACGTACGAGTAAAGGTTGTAGACGCATGGTGCGCGCCATACGGAAGTTTGGGTCTGGCCGTGAGCCGTGCACTAATAGCCAACTGGTGAGGGCACTGCTCGCGATAAGTGGGAAATCTGGGTTCGAGTCCCGGACCATCACACATTTTCGTTGTCGTCATTCCATTGTGCAACTAATGGACGTCCATATTCCCAACTGCGAATACACTTTTTGTATACAGAGAAGAGCTGCACGAATGGTCACAGGTATGTTTCACCCATGGAAGAGTATCACAGAGCTGCTGAAAAAATTGAACAGTCAAACAGTTTTAGGTAGATCAGACTGTCCCATGAGAACCTACTCGGAAAATTTCAAGATCCAGCTCTAAGTGATTAATGTAGGAGTATGCTTCGGTTTCCTACTTATCATTCGCGTATGGATCAGACTAATTACAGCGCCCGCAGTGGCTTTAACGCAGTAACTTTGCCTGCGCCGCAAACGTTAAAGGTTCGAGAAGCATACATGATAACTGGTACAGTAGATAGTACACTCTGCTGTGCACTTGACATTGGTTTGCAGATTATTGATGTAGAAGTAGATGTACACTGGTAAGTGATGGCTCAATGGACATCCTAGTAACCAGATTGGAATGTAATAGAATACAGAACACAGTAAATGTTCTGACTCTCTTTTTTAACTAAACATTCCCATTTTTTGATGCAATCGCCAGATAATGGGGTACGTTTTGCCAATGGTAAATAAGAAGTCCCATTTGCTTCTTTAAACGGAACAGACGAAAATTAGAGGGTGCCATATGCGGAATCAACGGCAAATGGCGGTACAGTCGTGAATTTCCTACGTTCCTCCGCGGAGTCAGCTAAATAGAGTGGCGTCACGTCGTCTTGTTGCGACAAAACGCTGTTTTTCTTTCCTCGAATGCTGTAGAGACACTTTTTAACAGCCCGCAGACACTCTGTGTAGCGAGTCGAAGTAGTGTTTGCGTTGGTTTCCAGGCAATCGATATGGATAACTCAGTCGGCATCCAAGAACACAGATGCAATCACTTTTCCATCCGACGGCTGTGTTTTGAAATTTTCTTCTGTTTACTCAGCGGCGCACAGTGCTAACATCAACGCAGCAATTACCATAAACTGCTGTCATTCGTCGATAAGTCTGAACTGGAGCAACACCTTCTGCTGTTGGAGCTCTGAAACAGCAGCGCATTGCTTCACTCGCGCCGAGCTCTCCTCACGCACTCCCAGTTTCGCTCACAATAACAACGCAACTAATTGAAGCAATATATTACTTCTCTCTGAGATGGTAGCTGTTACTCTGCCCGTAGTGCTGAAACCAATTAAGAGACAATGCTTTCATTGTCCTTGTAGTATAAGAGCAAAATTTCATATCCACGTAAGAAATGAGGGGTATCGTTTAATGCCTTATTTGCAATTAGCCCTGAAACTAATTAAAAACAAAGTGTGACGGGTTCTTCTACAAGCCGGCTGGGTTGGCCGAGTAGTTCTAGGTGCTACAGTTTGGAACCGCGAGAACGCTACGGTCGGATATTCGAATCCTCCCTCGGGCATGGATGTGTGTGGTGTCCGTAGGTTAGTTAGGCTTAAGTACTTCACAGTTCTAGAGAACTGATGACCTCAGAAGTTAAGTCCCATAGTGCTCAGAGCTATTTTTTTTCTTTCTACAAACTATTGATATTTCTTAAAGGAAACTATTTTCCCGCTTAAGCTGTACCTTTTTTTTTTCAAATAAGTATTTTACTTCAGTATTTAAGAATCATTATTCGGCTGGCCGCGGTGGTCTTGCGGTTCTAGGCGCTGCAGTCCGGAACCGCGGGACTGCTACGGTCGCAGGTTCGAATCCTGCCTCGGGCATGGATGTGTGTGATGTTCCTAGGTTAGTTAGTTTAAGTAGTTCTAAGTTCTAGGGGACTGATGAGCTAAGATGTTAAGTCCCATAGTGCTCAGAGTCATTTGAACCATTTGAATTTGAATCATTATTCGCATGTCTGAAATAACAGACGTTACTGGTTATCGACAATAGTACAAAATTAGTTCGGATACGTTCCCTGATTGGGAATATCTTGGCATCGGCTGTAGTAGATAGAGACATACGACCTGTTAGTAACATGATTGCCGCGGTCAGCCGTCTTCAGGCTGCTGCCTCGGAGTGTAGCGGCAGTGGGGAGTCTGGTGCGTCGCATGGTGCACCCCAGGTGTTAGATGCTTCACCCACTGTCCCTGCTGTCGAGACATCTTCGCGGGTACCGGGCGCGGTTGGGCCACCCTCTCCCCAAGGGGAGTGGCGGGTTCAGCGGCGTTCGCGGCGCATGAGGCGGAGGGTCAATGTGGAGGCTGGCCGTGTGGCATCGCCCGCTCTGCCTGTGAGTGGACATGTGGCTGCTCCTTCAGCAAGGTCCGAGCAGGCACACGGGGGGAGGGGTTTATTAGTTATTGGGAGCTCCAACGTTAGGCGGGTGATGGAGCCCCTTAGGGAAATAGCGGAAAGGTCGGGGAAGAAGGCCAGTGTTCACTCTGTCTGCTTGCCGGGGGGTCTCATCCGAGATGTGGAGGAGGCCCTACCGGCGGCGATAGAGAGCACTGGGTGCACCCGACTGCAAATTGTTGCTCATGTCGGCACCAATGACTCTTGCCGTCTGGGTTCAGAGGTCATCCTCAGTTCGTACAGGCGGTTGGCGGAGTTGGTGAAGGTGGAAAGCCTCGCTCGCGGGGTGGAATCAGAGCTAACTATTTGTAGTATCGTTCCGAGAACCGATCGCGGTCCTCTGGTTTGGAGCCGAGTGGAAGGCTTAAACCAGAGGCTCAGACGATTCTGCGGAGAGCTGGGGTGCAAATTTCTCGACCTCCGCTATCGGGTGGAGAAATGTAGGGTCCCCCTGAATAGGTCAGGCGTGCACTACACGCCGGAAGCGGCTACGAGGGTAGCGGAGTACGTGTGGAGTGCACATGGGGTTTTTTTAGGTTAGAGAATTCCCTCCCTAGGCCCGACAAGACGCCTCCTGAGACGCGGCAAGGCAGGAGTAGGCAAAATGCAACAAGGAATAACAATATTAATGTGCTAATAGTAAACTGCAGAAGCGTCTATAGAAAGGTCCCAGAACTGCTCTCATTAATAAACGGTCACAACGCCCATATAGTACTAGGAACAGAAAGTTGGCTGAAACCAGACGTAAACAGTAATGAAATCCTAAACTCTGATTGGAATGTATACCGCAGAGATAGGCTGGACAGTGAAGGGGGAGGCGTGTTTATAGCGATAAGAAGTGCAATAGTATCGAAGGAAATTGACGGAGATTCGAATTGTGAAATGATTTGGGTGAAGGTCACGGTTAAAGCAGGCTCAGACATGGTAATTGGATGTCTCTATAGGCCCCCGGGCTCAGCAGCTGTTGTGGCTCAGCACCTGAAGAATAATTTGGAAAATATTTCGAGTAGATTTCCCCACCATGTTATAGTTCTGGGTGGAGATTTTAATTTGCCGGATATAGACTGGGAGACTCAAACGTTCATAACGGGTGGCAGGGACAAAGAATCCAGTGAAATATTTTTAAGTGCTTTATCTGAAAACTACCTTGAGCAGTTAAACAGAAAACCGACTCGTGGCGATAATATATTAGACCTTCTGGTGACAAACAGACCCGAACTATTTGAATCAGTTAATGCAGAACAGGGAATCAGCGATCATAAAGCAGTTACTGCGTCGATGATTTTAGCCGTAAATAGAAATATTAAAAAAGGTAGGAAGATTTTTCTGTTTAGCAAAAGTGACAAAAAGCAGATTACAGAGTACCTGACGGCTCAACACAAAAGTTTTGTCTCAAGTGCAGATAGTGTTGAGGATCAGTGGACAAAGTTCAAAACCATGGTACAATATGCGTTAGATGAGTATGTGCCAAGCAAGATCGTAAGAGATGGAAAAGAGCCACCGTGGTACAACAACCGAGTTAGAAAACTGCTGCGGAAGCAAAGGGAACTTCACAGCAAACATAAACATAGCCAAAGCCTTGCAGACAAACAAAAGTTACGCGAAGCGAAATGTAGTGTGAGGAGGGCTATGCGAGAGGCTTTCAATGAATTCGAAAGTAACGTTCTATGTACTGACTTGGCAGAAAATCCTAAGAAATTTTGGTCCTATGTCAAAGCGGTAGGTGGATCAAAACAAAATGTCCAGACACTCTGTGACCAAAATGGTACTGAAACAGAGGATGACAGACTAAAGGCCGAATTACTAAATGTCTTCTTCCAAAGCTGTTTCACAGAGGAAGACTGCACTGTGCTTCCTTCTCTAGATTGTCGCACAGTTGACAAAATGGTAGATATCGAAGTAGACGACAGAGGGATAGAGAAACAATTAAAATCGCTCAAAAGAGGAAAGGCCGCTGGTCCTGATGGGATACCAGTTCGATTTTACACAGAGTACGCGAAGGAACTTGCCCCCCTTCTTGCAGCGGTGTACCGTAGGTCTCTAGAAGAGCGAAGCGTTCCAAAGGATTGGAAAAGGGCACAGGTCATCCCCGTTCTCAAGAAGGGACGTCGAACAGATGTGCAGAACTATAGACCTATATCTCTAACGTCGATCAGTTGTAGAATTTTGGAACACGTATTATGTTCGAGTATAATGTCTTTTCTGGAGACTAGAAATCTACTCTGTAGGAATCAGCATGGGTTTCGAAAAAGACGATCGTGTGAAACCCAGCTCGCGCTATTCGTCCACGAGACTCAGAGGGCCTTAGACACGGGTTCACAGGTAGATGCCGTGTTTCTTGACTTCCGCAAGGCGTTTGACACAGTTACCCCTAGGCGTTTAATGAACAAAGTAAGAGCATACGGACTATCAGATCAATTGTGTGATTGGATTGAGGAGTTCCTAGATAACAGAACGCAGCACGTCATTCTCAATGGAGAGAAGTCTTCCGAAGTAAGAGTGATTTCAGGTGTGCCGCAGGGGAGTGTCATAGGACCGTTGCTATTCACAATATACATAAATGACCTGGTGGATGACATCGGAAGTTCACTGAGGCTTTTTGCAGATGATGCTGTGGTGTATCGAGAGGTTGCAACAATGGAAAATTGTACTGAAATGCAGGAGGATCTGCAGCGAATTGACGCATGGTGCACGGAATGGCAATTGAATCTCAATGTAGCGAAGTGTAATGTGATGCGAATACATAGAAAGATAGGTCCCTTATCATTTAGCTACAAAATAGCAGGTCAGCAACTGGAAGCAGTTAATTCCATAAATTATCTGGGAGTACGCATTAGGAGTGATTTAAAATGGAATGATCATATAAAGTTGATCGTCGGTAAAGCAGATGCCAGACTGAGATTCATTGGAAGAATCCTAAGGAAATGCAATCCGACAAGAAAGGAAGTAGGTTACAGTACGCTTGTTCGCCCAATGCTTGAATACTGCTCAGCAGTGTGGGATCCGCACCAGGTAGGGTTGATAGAAGAGATAGAGAAGATCCAACGGAGAGCAGCGCGCTTCGTTACAGGATCATTTAGTAATTGCGAAAGCGTTACGGAGATGATAGATAAACTCCAGTGGAAGACTCTGCAGGAGAGACGCTCAGTAGCTCGGTACGGGCTTTTGTTGAAGTTTCGAGAACATACCTTCACCGAAGAGTCAAGCAGTATATTGCTCCCTCCTACGTATATCTCGCGAAGAGACCATGAGGATAAAATCAGAGAGATTAGAGCCCACACAGAAGCATACCGACAATCCTTCTTTCCACGTACAATACGAGACTGGAATAGAAGGGAGAACCGATAGAGGTACTCAGGGTACCCTCCGCCACACACCGTCAGGTGGCTTGCGGAGTACGGATGTAGATGTAGATGTGGAAATTTGTGCCAGACTTTGACCAGAATCAGTCCGGGAGGTGTGCACAGATAGCTGAAGTGGTTCTGGCAACCTCTCGCGAGAAGTGCGAAATATGGGTGAGAGTCCCGGTACAACATAAATTTTCATACTTCACTAATAGATAGTATAACTACATCTCTACAGCTGATGCCATGAAATTTGCACTCAGCGAATTTATTTCAGTTCAACAATCGGTTAATTTCTCCCACCAGAGCACTATCAAGACGCATCACAATAAAAACTGTTATGCTTACAGCAGTCTATAACCCCCCCCCCCGGAAAAATAAGTAATGGCTTCCGTAATAAAGACTTTCGCACAACCATTGTAGGTACTTGCACGAATAGCACGTATGTGAGGTCTGGATGGAAAATGGAAAAAATGCGACCCCTATACGGGTTTTGCCACTTTACCGTCGTACGTAAGACGTTAGCGAAACTATTCAAACTGTATTAGTTCACGGTAATACAAAACTGGCCGCCACATTACGAACTTCTTCGATGTCTTCTGTCACTTCTATTTGGTAAGGATCCCATATCGCGCAATGGTACTTCAGAGGTTGAGGATCAGGCGTATTGCAGGCAGTCTGTTCTGTAGACTCGTTGCGGCACCTAAGAGTTCTGCCAATAAAATACAGTCTTTGGTTTACCATCTGCATGACGTTTTATGTGATGTTTCCAGATTAAATTGTTCGCGATTGTAGTCGTAGTTCCTAGCTATTTAGTTCAATCCATAACCTTTAGCTTTGTTTGATTTATCGTGTAACCGAAATTTAACGTATTTGTTCAGTACTCATGTGGGGGACCACATACTTTTTATTCTTTAGCGTCCATTTACACTTTTGTCATCAAAAATTTATTTTGCATAACTCAGTTTTCAATTGGTTTTTACCTTCCGATGGCTTTACAAGCAGTAAATGACAGCATCATCTACAAACAATCCAAGATGGTTACTTATATTTGTCTCCTAAATGATTTATGATGAGAACAGCAGAGAGCTTGTATCAGTTCCTTGGGGAACCCCAGATACCACTTTTGTTCTGCCAGATATTTTCAAATAAATGTTCAAATGTGTGTGAAATCTTACGGGACTTAACTGCTAACGTCATCAGTCCCTATGCTTACACACTACTTAACCTAAATTATCCTAAGGACAAACACACACACACACACACACACACACACACACACACACACACACACACACACACATGGCCGAGGGGGGACTCGAATCTCCGCCGGGACCAGCCGCACAGTCCATTACTGCAGCGCACAGACCGCTCGGCTAATCCCGCGCGGTGCTAGATATTTTCTCGTCAGTGATTACGAACTGTGAACTTTCTGACAGTTTGTAATATTTGTAGTCGCTCTCGTACTATTACAATAACAGTTCTTCGACACCATCTACATCTACATGGATGCTCTGCAAATCACATTTAAGTGCCTGGTAGAGGGTTCATCGAACCACCTTCACAATTCTCTATTATTCCAATCTCGTATAGCGTGCAGAAAGAATGAACACCTCTGATTTCCCTTATTTTATTGTAGTGATCGTTTCTCCCTACGTAGGTCAATGTCAGCAAAATATTTTCCCATTCGGAGGAGAAAGGTGGTGATTGGAATTTTGAGAACATTCCGTCGCTACGAAAACGGCTTTCTTTTAGTGATGTCCAGCCCAAGTGCTGTATCATTTCTGTGACAGTCTCTCCCACATTTTGCAATAATACAAAATGTGCTGCCCTTCTTTGAACTTTTTCAATGTACTCCGTCAGTCCCATCTGGTAAGGATCCCACATCGCACAGCAGTATTCTGAAAGAGGATGGACAAGTGTAGTGTAGTCAGTCTCCTTAGTAGATCTGTTACATTTTCTACGTGTCCTTCCAATAAAACAAGTCTTTGATTAGCCTTCCCCACAACATTTTCTGTGTGTCCCTTCCAATTTCAGTTAATCGTAATTGTAGTACCAAGGTATTTAGTTGAATTTACGGCTATTAGATCACAGTGTGTTATATAAGAGTTTATGGTGCTAGGGGAATTGGAAAATTCTCTACGGTGAACAGCCATGAACTTGATAGTGCTACAAAAATACACTGTATCCTGGAACGGAAGTGCGTGCCGAGTATAAGGAGCCTTCCCGCCGTGCACTTTCGCAGAAGCGGATACGGGAAGATGGCTGCCTCGGTGTGCAAATGTCAACCCGTTAACTCCTCCCCGGGGAGCGACGACCGTTAATGTTTACCGGTGGCAGCGTAAAATATTGACGCCTGCTGCCGGTCTCGAGAGCGCAGTGCGGCCGTATCACTAGCAGCTGCGAGCGCTAGCGGCTGGCTCCAGCATATGTGTGTGTGTGTGTGTGTGTGTGTGTGTGTGTGTGTGCGTGCGTGCGAGCGAGCGCACATTACGTGCCACACTACTTGCAGCTAATTTGCATTAGCCGTGCGCTGCGAGCTCGGGGCGACACGGCGTAAAGTGGCGACCTGTCGGCGCAGATTCTGTTAGTTAATTTCATCTCTCCTGTTTACCCTTCTTACAGAAAATTTACTCCTTGCTGCGTCAACAACACATCTCACTACACAATTCTGATATAATTTCTGCTCTCGTAATTATCGCTACCATGTGCTGAGACCTGCTGAGCATTAATTTCTGACAGAACGAGCAGCTGGTCACACACCATTCATGCCGGCGCTTCAGCCGGATATTTCAAACTGTCATTGCCAAATAAGGAGTGGAAATGAAAAAAGTTCTAACTATCATTTACTATTTTCTTAGAAAACATTTATCCGGTGCAATTTAAATACCATTAGTACGTCGCTTGTACATAGAATTGTTGCAGGTGTCAAGCAATGTGGAAAATGTTTCTAGGCGCTTCAGTCTGGAATCGCGTGACCACTACGGTCGCAGGTTGGAATCCTGCCTCGGGGATGGATTTGTGTGATGTCCTTAGGTTAGTTAGGTTTAAGTAGTTCTAAGTTCTAGGGGACTGATGACCACAGATCTTAAGTCCCATGATGCTCAGAGCCATGTGAACTCTTTTTTTTCGAAAATGTTTCAGACAGTCATTACTAAGCAGCGCATTGTCTTTATGTCAGCCTGTGTCTCCCAGTGAAGTTCCAAGTGCCATGCCTCAAAGGGTATGGCTTCAGTAGATGACACAAGATTTTGGTGAGTCGTTTTAGCAACGATAGAGATTTTGCAATTACAGAGAAACGAAGAAAGGTAATCAAGGACTTTGTTCCGCAAAGCTTACACGAGATTATTGAGTCAGCCAAAGCTAGTAATTCGTCCCATGTAATGGCAATGCTGAAACGTCCCCTTAGAAAAATTATACAAGACTGTGCTTAAACTGACACACAATATTTTTTAGCGCAGCGCAATTTCACTTTCAAAAATCCCTACAAAAGAATGGCCCTGACTAACATTAACCTATACCTTTTACAGATCACTTACCTCACCAAAAATCTTCGTTACTCAAACTACTGCAATACAGCGAGCGCCACTACTGCCAGCTAAATAAAAGATTCAAACTACGGAAGGCACTAACTACTGATAGGGATAGTTAGAAAATGAAAGATTTTAATAGAGAACAAACAATGTATTTACCGTAATAGTCATAATATATATAGCAGTTCATGACATCCAGTTTTACAAATTTCAAAACTCCGCCATCCCTCCCCCCACATCCACCACTGCTGGCGGCTCACCTCCAACTGCGCAACGCTATGCGCTGTTAGCATCCAGCTGCCGCTGCCCAACACTACAATGGCAGACAACAATGCAAACCAGCCATAGACTGCACACGGCTCAGCCAGTGATTTTCATACAGAGCGCTACGTGGCGGCGGCGTTACCAATAAAAAAACCTAAACAGCCTACTTACAATGCATACAACTGACTTCTTCGATTTTAAAGATGGTGTTGAAACATCGTTGCCAATTCAAGCGAGTAACCCCTCCAATTGCAAAATGTTCAAGGTTTCTCAATCACATCCAAATCAAATATCGACGTAAAAATTATTGCTCTGAATCAGAAGAATGTCAGAATGTCAATGTATAGAATAGTCCGCCCTGGGTAGCTGAATACTCAGCGTGACGGATTGTCAATCCTCTGGGCCCGGGTTCGATTCCCGGCTTTGTCAGGGCATTTTCTCCGCCCAGGGACTGGATGTTGTGCTGTTCTCATCATAATACTGTCATACTCATAGACTGCAGGTCGCCGAAGTGGCCTCAAATTGAAAGACCCGGCACCCGGCGAACGGTGTGCCCGACGGGGAGGGGGGGTTGGGGGTCGGCGGCGGAGGGCCCTAGTCAAACCATCAAATTTTAAAAAATGCATACAATGCAGAAAATACTATGGCAGATGGATCCCATTCCATACTTCATCTGAAAGCCCTGCCGTGTTATCAGGCTCAAAACAGAAAGACCTGTTGCCGACATTGCAGCGAGTTTTACAGTAAATTTTACAAAATCTGAACCTCAGAATGGAGTTTCTTAAGAAACGCTGCACTTCGGATCCTCCACTAGTGAATTTGTCCTTCTCCTAGGTACTGTAGCTGTCATACGATCAGACGCACCCTATCGTTTAAGAATATTGTTTCCCCCCACTTAGTACCGTGTTTAATGAGGGTACTTGACGTACATGTGCTTGCAACATTGTCAGATTGTCTTCGGGGTCCATTTTCTACCGAAAATATGTACATGACGAAATTTTGTTACAGGCATAGTTGTATTGTTATTATGCAAAGAATCGCTTTGTGTAGACAGAAAGCACAAATTTTTCTTCCCTCCTCGCCATGTATTTCTGATCAATTTAAGTGTTTACATTGTTTTTACAGTACATTGAGGTGAGAAAAGTCATGGAATTGTGAAGTCCACATATATAGATGGCGGTAGCATCGAATAGACAAGGCACAGCTGTCATTTGTACTTAGGTGATTCATCTGAAAAGGTTTTCGACGTGATCATGGATCCACGACAGGAATTAACAGACTTTTAATGCGGAGTGGTAGTTGGAACTAGACGTATGAGAAATTCCATTTAGGAAATCGTTGGGGAATTGAATACTTCGCGATCCACAGTGTCAAGAGTGTGCCGACAATACCCCATTTCAGGCATTAGCTCTTCCCATGGACAAAGCAGTCACTGACGGCCTTTACTTAATGACCGAGAGCAGCGACGTTTTCGTAGAGTTGTCAGTGCTAGCAGACAAGCAACACCGCGTGAAACAACTGCAGAAATCAACGTGGGACGTGCAACGACTGTATCCATTAGAACTGTGTGGCGAAATCTGGCGTTAATGGCCTATGGCAGCAGACGCCGCGAGAGCATTTGCTTATAGCACGACATCTGCACGGCATCTTCTGGTCTCGCGACCGTGTCGGCTGGACCCTGTAAAGGCTGGAAAACCGTGGCAGATTTCAGAAGGTGGAAGCTGATGGCAGGGCTCGACTGCGGCCAGATCTCACGAGGCCATGGACCCAAGTTGCCAACAGGACACTGTGCAAGCTGCTGATGCTTTTCATGGAATGGAATGGACTGGGTCCTCTGGTCCAACTGAACCTCTCATTGACTGGAAATGGTTATGTTTGGCTACTTGGAGACCATTTGCAGCCGTTCATGGACTTCATGTTCCCAAACAGTGACGGAATTTTTATGGATGACAATGTGCCATTCGTGGGACATAATCGAGAGGTCAGATCGTGCACAAAATCTCGCACCGGCAACACTTTCGAAATTATGGACAGCTACAGAGGTAGCATAGCTCAGTATTTCTGTAGCGTATTCCAAGGACTTCTTGAGTCCATGTGACCTCGAGCTGGTGCGCAACGCTGGGCAAAAGGAGGTTCAACACGATATTTGGAGGTATCACATGACTTTTGTCACTTCAAGGAATTTACATCGATTTTAGTTGTGCCTAAGAGAGTGTTGTGAGGAATGTCTTCGACGGCTTTACACGTTGAGCTAATTACAGAAATTCCTCTTTATAAAATACATTGTTACGATACTTAACAACTTTGTGACCAATTAATTGACCATTTCATGAGAAAAGGTAGTAACGTCAAAATATTAAGATCCGAAATGGATCTACTGAAAACGATGCTTAAGAATGCTCTACTATCCGACACGTGGTACAGGGAAACCGAAGGTCTGGAACTCGCAAGGTTTCACGGAAGCGACCGTTCATTGCCGACTCTGGGCACTGCGAAATAGTGAGGTCCTCTGCGCGAGAATGAGGATATACCGCCACCACTAAGAGGGCCCAGGACAGAGTGAATGAGGCCAGCAGCTTCTCGTTACTCTGCCGCTGAAGTGGCGCTGTGGTTCCGCCAAAGTTCGTAACCCGTAAATTGGTGAAACTGAAGCAGTAGACGACTCCATGAAATTACTCAATTCAGATATTACTATCACGTTTTGAACAAAGTTTATCTTGATGTAATCAGATAGATCCACGATAAACGATGTGTCTTTTATTTTTACAAGTCAAACAGACATACATATATTAGCGAATCCTAAAGTTTCGTGCGCCTTTTCCTTAATTTCATAATCTGATTGTTGGATTACTAAGTACCTATGGGATTCATTCCGTGCCACACTATGCTCCATACGTTACCCTCCCCCTAATCCCCCGCTCCCACCTGGTCATACAGAATGAATAAAAGAAAATACAATTCCGTAACAAGTTTTGTAATTAATTTCTATTATGCAGTCGACTACACCGCTAATGGTACGGAAACTTTACTACTACCATAACTGACAATCCTGGCACTGTCCACGTATTCATGTGCTATATCTCTATTAAAAATGTTCTATGCCTCGTGATGACTGGGTGTTGTGTGATGTCCTTAGGTTAGATAGGTTTAAGTAGTTCTAAGTTCCAGGGGACTGACAACCATAGATGTTAAGTCCCATAGTGCTCACAGCCATCTATTAAAAATGAAAACAAAAAGCGAACTTCGTTTATAGTGATGTATTGAAAAAGTTTCATTTGCTTGTAGTTATTCGCGAAACCACCTTTGAAACTATGAAACAGGCGTACAGTGATATATGCACACTGTACAAATGTGTAAGTACAGTATCCAAATTAAGATACACGATCCCTGACAGTTTCTGTACGCTGAGAGCACCTCCGTCGCGTGTCTACAACGCCATTTTGTAAACGTGTCGGTGGCAGCTCCACTTCATACACTATGTGATCATAAGTATCCGTCCACCCCATAAAACATACGTTTTTCATATTAGATTCATTGTGCTGCCACCTACTGCCACGAACTCTATATCAGCGACCTCATTAGTCATTAGACAACGTGAGAGAGCAGAATGGGGCTCTCCGTGGAACTCACGGACTCGGAACGTGGTCAGGTGATTGGGTGTCACCTGTATCATACATCTGTACGTGAGATTTCCACACTCTTATACATCTCTAGGTCCATTGTTTACGATGTCACAGTGAAGTGGAAACATGAAGGGACACGTTCAGCACAAAATCGTACAGGCCGACGTCGTCTGTTGGCTGACAAAGACCGCCGATAGTTGAAGAGGGTCGTAATGTGTAATAGACAGGCATCAGTCCAGGACACAACGAAGGAATCCCAGACTGCATCAGGATCCACTGCAAGTACTCTGACAGTTAGGTGGGAGGTGAGGAAACTTGGATTTCATGGTCGAGCGGCTGCTCATAAGCCACACATGACGCCAATAAATACCAAACGACACCTCTCTTGATGTAAGGAGCGTAAAAGAATTGGACGATTGAACAGTGGAAAAATGTGTGGAGTGACGAATGTGGTGATCCGTTAACAGGGTGTGAGTATGGGGAATGTCAGGTGAACGTCATCTGCCAGCGAATGTGGTGCAAGAGTAAAATTCGGAGACGGCGGTGTTATGGTGTGATGGTGTTTTTCATGGAGGCGGCTTGCATCCCTTGTTGTTTTGCGTGGCACTGTCACAGCGCATGCCTGCATTGATGTTTTAAGCTCCTTCTTGCTTCCCACTGATGAAGAGCAATTCCGGTATGGTTTTATTTATTTAATCGTATGGGTAGGACCCCGTGGGCAGACCATTCGTCGGGTGACGTTCTTTCAATTTGACGCCACTTCGGCGACCTGCAGTCGATAAGGATGATAGGATGATGAGAACAGCATAACACCCAGTCCCTGGGCGGAGAAAATTCCCCGACCCAACCGGGAATCGAACACGGGCCCAGAGGATTGACAATCCGTCACGCTGGCCAAACAGCTACCGGGGGCGGACATTCGGGTACGGTGACTCCGTCTTTGACACGATCGAGCAGGTGATGTTCATAATCCACGGTCAGTGGCGGAGTAGTTACACGATAATAACATCCCTGTAATGGACTGGCCTGCACAGAATCCTGACCTGAGTCTAATAGAACACCTTTGGGATGTTTTGCAACGCCGACCTCGTGCCAGGCCTCACCCACCGACATCGATACCTCTCCTCAGTGCAGCACTCCGTGAAGAATGGGCTGCCATTCCCCAAGAAACCTTCCAGCACCTGATCGAACGCATGTCTGCGAGAGTGGAGAGTGTCAGTAAGGTTTAGAGTGGGCCAACACCATATTTAATTCCAGATTTACCGATGGAGGGCGCCACGAACTTGTAAGTCATTTTCAGCCAGGTGTCCGGAGTCTTTCGATCACATAGTGTAGCTCTACAGGTGCATATCGTTTGCAAGTATAAGTTGAAAGTTGCCAAAAGGGCCGCCAGGTGTCAGGGATGTCCGTAAGTTGACTCAGCTGTAGGATTGTCTCAGAACTAAATAATAATTCTGTTAAAAATGCATGCATGATGCGGCATTTTCTCACGTTTCCTCGTATGTATGACTTCGTATCTCTTGAAATATGTGTCATACAATGATATATTTGTGTTGGCATATTCAGCAACATATGTGGATATCGTCTGCAAAATGTGTTATGAACAGAGTTAGTAGAAAAGAAGTAACGAATTTAATCTTCATGCACAATGCGACAGTTTTTCACGTACCTCCTTGTTTATGATATCATATCTCATGAACAACGAGGGTCGTTGAATATGTAATGTCCCACATTTTTTTCTCGGAATATATTTAGTGTTAAGATTCAGAATCTTGTGAGAATATACATCAACATGTCTTGTCCATGTCCTGTTTTTCCACGTAGTCACCATTACGTTGTATGGCCGTACGCCAGCGTTGTGGAAGAGCATGTGTACCCTGCTGGAAAAAGCTCTTGTCCTATAGGCGTCGTCACGTTTTCACTGCATGACTGCTATTCTCCTCATCTTCAAAGTGCGTTCCCCACACATAATTCTTAAACGGCCCAAAGAGATGGAATTCCGAGCATGCCAGGTCTGGACTGTAGGGTGGATGAGGCAATGATGTCCAACCCAATTTGGCGATGTATTCCCGGGTCCTCAGACCTGTGTGTGGGCGAGCATTATCGTGTTGGTGTAAGATCTCTGCTCGATTCTTGTCGGATCGAACACCTCCGAAAAGGGTCTTGGGTTTATTCAAATTCAGCATGTATGGAGCAGTGGCTGCGACTGGACGTCCCGAGTGTGGCTGATTATGGAGCTCTGTCTCTGCATTTTCTGAGGCTGTAGTTTTCTTTACCCATCGCCCAACTGTATTCCTATCAACTGCAGCATCGCCACACACTGCATAAAAACTTTTATCAATGTTCGCCTCGGTTTCTTTTTCTGCACAGAAGAATTCAATAACAGCACGCTGCTTGTAACGTGACTCGTATGTACACGCCATTTTGACGCTGTACTACAGCTCTGCCATCTGCCAAAACGGTTCGTATCTTCACCACGGCTCAGAACAAACGTCAGACGTGAAGCACCAACAACGACGTTTGGCTGTTTTAAAAATCTAGGGCATTACTTATTGAACGACCGTCGTATACATAATACCACGATATAATTTTTTAGGTGCATTTAGCGACTTATGTGGGTACTGCCTTCGAAATTTAGTTGCGCTTACAGTAAGCAGCATAGAAGTGATGCATTTAAACGTATGCATCACATTTTTTATATGTTATCTTATCTCCTTAATTATGATAGGTGGGTGGTTCTTACCCACACAGCGATTGGTCGCTGACAGTAAGGGATATGCTTACCAAGTGTCGCTGAAATCGGTCCAGTGCCTTAGGAGGAGACGTAGAACCACACACCTGTGGCTTAGGAGGAGACGTAGAACCACACACCTGTGGCTTAGGAAGAGACGTAGAACCACACACCTGTGGCTTAGGAGGAGACGTAGAACCACACACCTGTGGCTTAGGAGGAGACGTAGAACCACACACCTGTGGCTTAGGAGGAGACGTAGAACCACACACCTGTGGCTTAGGAGGAGACGTAGAACCACACACCTGTGGCTTAGGAGGAGACGTAGAACCACACACCTGTGGCTTAGGAGGAGACGTAGAACCACACACCTACCCACCCACCCACCAACCCACACACACACACATAAACACCCACCCACAGATACGTACATTTTTATAATGTGGCTGTATAAATGTCATGTTCTGCAGTTGACAATAAGATCATGTCATTCTATGAGACCGGTCTAAGGCGCTGCAGTCACGCACTGTACGGCTGGTCCTGGCGGAGGTTCGAGTCCTCCCTCGGGCATGTGTGTGTGTGTGTGTGTGTGTGTGTGTGTGTGTGTGTGTGTTTGTCCTTAGGATACTTTAGGTTAAGTAGTGTGTAAGCTTAGGGACTGATGACCTTAGCAGTTAAGTCCCATAAGTTTTCACACACATTTGAACATTTCTTCTATGAGATATCACAAACGAAAAGATTCATTTACACAACTTGAGTAAAATTTTTACCTCTATAAACCTCAGTAATTATTATATCTTGTTAATTGCTCTGCAGCACAATGTGGTCTACTGTTCATCTTTCCAGAAACTTAACTGTTCTCAAATTTAGTAAGTTAATTAATGCAGAGAATTGGAATTAATTAATTTATATACTAATAAGGTATTTCATCAAAGAAAAACTTTCTCTAGCCCCTACCTATTACTGACTATAATAGGAGACAGGTTTTACAAGTTATCAGCAGGGTATACAATACTAAAATTGATTTTTTTTATCAGTATCTTCGTAAACCAATGTCAACTCGGAATAACGAGGTAGTTATAATCCACTTTTTCTTACGGCTGTTTCAAGACAGCGGTGCAAAAGCGATCACGTTCAGACGTTGGTATTCGACATCACGTCGTCTTCCTCAGCTCTCGCCATAGATCGGTGCTCAGTCTGTTTGCTTACCACTCCGATACTCCTCTCACTTTATCACTAGGACTATTAACACCCTTTATTTTCTAGTAACGGTATCTTGGCCCACGCATCAATTCTGTGGAGCTTTCTTTACAACTTCACAGCTGCTATTCGAGTGCAAACGACCGAGCTGTCGCTGCCCTATCTGCGCTTTCAAACATTGGGTATGGCTACATTAACATGGAGCAGCGGTCAGCGGCTGTTATACTGTTCCATGGGCCTACTCATAGAGTTCTCTTAAAGTGTGTAAATGTAAC
The DNA here is from genome assembly GCF_023897955.1 of Schistocerca gregaria. Taxonomy (NCBI): domain Eukaryota; kingdom Metazoa; phylum Arthropoda; class Insecta; order Orthoptera; family Acrididae; genus Schistocerca; species Schistocerca gregaria. Next base: position 346,925,689 of record NC_064922.1, on the reverse strand, counting down.
TTCAGAAAAGAGTAATCATGTCCAGTATGTAGGGCCTAGATATTTTCATCCTTCACACTTCGGCGTCGAAGCGACGTTGACGGACTGAACATATCACTTCCTAAGGGTATAGATGTTGCTCTGTAAACCGGAGTCAAGCGTAACCTGTTCAGTTTGTAAATAGTAACAGAATACCTTTGAAAAATATCTCTCTATCTCTTTACAACATTTATTGCCGAAAATTTCATAGTTTCGTCAAAACTATGGTTTCATTAACACATGGAAAGCTTTTAAAACGTAAATTAATATCACCATATGAAATACCGGCTGGTTTTAATTAAAGAGCATCTATTCACGAAGGTTCAGTGTGGGCGGTATTTATCGTATGGCAGCGAAACTTGTTAGATATTCTAATGCCATGCGGAATAAATTTACACTAGAAAAAAATAGTTCCTGTTTTGGCTACTAGATGCAAATCTGGCGCAATGAATGCAAAACAGACGTAGAAATGATTCCATATGTAATGGATTACGAACGGGACGCGAGTAGAAAAGCTCAAACAAGTGAGAAAGCCACAACATTGATTTTATTATTAACCGCCGCTTATACGGATTGTTCAATAGGAGCACCAGAGACGTCGACGAGATGTTGCATCTGTAACACATCGTGATCAACAGTTGCTCGCAGCAGATCCCGCGGAATCTGAGCAACGTGTTCCTGTAGAGCGACCTTCAGATCAGGCAGAGTCCTAATGTCTCCCTGGTAAACGAGTTCTTTTGTATCCCCAGAGAGCAAAGCCACGTGGATTAAGATCGGTTGATTTTGCAGGCCTTGCATCTGGAAAACCTCAGGAGATAACACGTTCGTGGAACGGTGCATTAAGCGGATCTTTCACTGTGCGAGCGACACGAGGTGCTGCCCCACCTTGCCTGAAAACAGTGGTTTCCACACTGATGCGAGATTCCAAAGCAGGAATCACATGCTGCACAAGAAGGTCTCCATAACGTGCAACGTCACGGGACACCTGACAGGCCATTTGGGTGCATTCTCTTCAAATAACAACGGACCGAGAACAAAGGTGCTTTTGAATCCACACCACACACGGTCAATTACAGCAACAGTATCCTGGTCAATAACTTCCACCGAGATAGGACGCCTTCCTCTTCCAGCTTCCGCACCAAGTTCTCCCTTGTTTTAGAATTTCATTACAATCTTCTTTAAACAATTTGATGACATCGGGTTTGTCCTCAGACCTTATAGTCGGCGATACTCCGTCAATGCGGCACTGTAATTGCCATCGTTCACATGAAACACTTTCACTAACAGCTCAACGTCCGTCGTCTCCAATAGCTATGTGTCACTGACACCATTCTATGGCTTGCCAAATGACAACTTGGATGTCGTAACTTCATACATACAATGTATCCGGTGGCCACAATCGGAACTAATTTATTTTACTGTGTAAACTGGTTTCACATTAACGCATTAGAATAACTAAAAAATGTCGCTGCCACACGGTAATTAGACCCACAGTGACCTACATCAGTAGCTGCACTTTAATTATGTCCGCCCGGTATATTCTGTCCGCAATAAATTATGGAATATAAACGAAACAGAGTGTAGTGGAAAAAAATCTTTCCTTGTAAGAAAATATACGTTACATGTATTGTTCACCGACAAATTAAATTGGTAATACATTTTTCACTAGAATGCAATATTAGGTGTACCAGATCAAAGTTAAAATGAGATTGCTACTCTCCGGTCCTCATAAAAATGGGGATGGAATAAGTTCCGCAACGACAATGTGAGTTGTTAAAAGGCGGTAATCATTTTGGTTGAGATCTGGGTAAACAGTCTTCGAGGATAAATCCTCATCTGCCGGCCGATGTCGCCGAGCGGTTTTAAGCGCTTCAGTCTGGAACTGCGTGACCGCAACGGTCGCAGGTTCGAATCCTGCCTCGGGCGTGGATGTGTGTGATGTCCTTAGGTTAGTTAGGTTTAAGTAGTTCTAAGTTCTAAGGGACTGATGACCTCCGATTTTAAGTCCCATAGTGTTCAGAGCCATTAGAACCATAAATCCGCATCTCCGGTAGTGTAATAAGGCTTGGCCTTGGACACTCTATGTTCGGTTCTGTTAGGGTATGGAGGTCATTATTCTTCTGATAGTGTGCTTCTCTGATTATTGAACAATCAATGATTTCTCTAGCTGATTCTAGTGCGAAACTCTTTTTAAAACAATTTATAACAATCCCCGTGTAGATGAATCTTGACCTCTGAACATCTTCCTACAAGGACTCCCAGCAATCATATCGATCTTCGTGGGCTATTTTAATGGACGGAATAGGTGTAGAGTGAAGAGGACGCCAGGACTCATTTATTAACACGTATGGCTGTCAGTGTTAGCGTATCGGAACTACTTCTTCTTTAATCCGTAGCTTCTCAATCTGTTCTAGCCTACCATCCTTTTTTAGAGGAAAAAAAGGATCAGTCACTTTTCAGAAAAAAACACACGTACTACATTCCTTGAATTACTTAACGTAACCCATAGCCTTACAACGATTTTTGGCCATAGCCCATTTTTTTCTAACTCTGATTCGATGGCGCCCATTTCAGATGAAGCATATAATATTACGCAGCCTATTGGAGAAGGATATATTTTAAAATTAATTCATTAAAAGCTATTAATAAAAGGCATTTTGATGGAAAATTGCCTAGGAACTATATTTTATTAAACAAATTATAACTAATATGTGATTGGCTTTCATCCGACATCAAATGGACTTCGTATATTGTCAACGTCTTATTCGATGTCAGCTTCTTGTTTGTTTCCTCAAGAACAGAGTTAGAGCCACTCCCGCCTTGAAACTTTCTTGTGAGATGCGTGGTCGCTCGATGGCCAAAGCATTAATCTTAAAATCTATGATAGTCTGGACGTAGCTACTGGCAAGTTTTTAATTATACACCAATCGACGTAAACAAAGAAAAAGAAAAAAAATTAACGTAAACATAGTTCAACGACTTTTCCGTCTTCTACGACCTCTAATAAATTTTCTATCAGAAGAGCAAGCTCTATATTTTTTCTAAATTGACATTAAATTCATTACGTAAAAAAAACATCTGTAGTTTTTAATGAATTTATTCATTTTCAATGCTAAAGAAATTTTTTAGGTCTTTTCTCTCACGTACAGCTCACTGATGAGGGCGAGGATGTCTGTGAGGGTGGATAGATCACCGCCTTCTAGGCGCTCAGTCCGGAACCGCGCGACTGTTACGGTCGCAGGTTCGAATCCTGCCTCGGGCATGGATGAGTGTGATGTCCTTAGGTTAGTTAGGTTTAAGTAGTTCTAAGTTCTAGGGGACTGATGACCATAGCTGTTAAGTCCCATAGTGCTCAGAGCCAGATCACCGCCCCCTTAATTTGCCTTGAACCAAAGAGCCCTTTTCAGTCGCTTTCAGCGCCTTTGCGTAGACAATACGGCCACTTTTGGGAACCGTCATTTTAACCTGTTACAAACCTTTTTTCATTTATTTGACTCACATAATTTGGCCAATTACTTTCACAATCACACTGTCCTGTGGTACGCTCGAAGTTACTCTTTATGCCTACAGACTACTCTCCATTGATAATGATATGCTGTGTTCTGTTTGCTAGAAACTCTTAAATCGAATCACATCGTTGTTCTGATATTCAGTACCCGATAAACTGTTCATTAGGTGCAGCGGGTAATTATATCGAATGCCTTTGGAAGTGATGGGACACGGCATCCACCTGAGCGCCGTATCTACCGCCATCTGGGTCTTGCGAACGGACAGAGCGAGATAGTTTTCAGACAATCGCTGTTTTCGGGATTCATGTTGATTCCTATAGAGGAGATTCTCGGTCACCAGAGATAGCCCGATAAGGGAGCATAAATCATTTTCCAAAATTCTGGGTAACTCCCGTTTCACAACATTTCTCGCAAACGTGACGTTATTTTGACGTCACACGCACTATCGACGACCGCATGATCGGCTGTCGGCTTCCGTTATCGTTCGATGCGAGGCTCTCACAATATTTCATGCGTATGTACCGGAGATTTACAAATACACTCAATTCTTGGAATTATTTATTATAATAATTGCTATAATAAAATGTCACGTAATGATTTATCGACCGTTAATGCCTTCATGTAAGGGTACTGCCTCAGGAGTAACATATTATCGGCATTAATCTACAAATTAAGAATGAAACCCGCTTGTTTTAAAAATTGCAGTATGCCGTTTCAAGATAATAGAGGACTGTAAATTTATCAAAAACATGTCACCATTATCATTACATGTCACTAATAAAGCGTCAACATATAAGCCTTCAAGAGAGTATATGATAATTAAGACAGATGATAAGCATTACACGGTTGAGTCAGTGAAAAAGTTTTGTGATTCCTGCCGATTAATAAATTTATATATTTAAAAAAAATGTCTCAGCTTAATGGATAACGCCGTAGTTTATGGAGTCGAAAGTTGTCGGTTCGCTTCTTGTGGTATGCAAATTTTTTTTCGTGTTAGTGTTGTTGACACGTTATCGGACTTATCTAATACAAGTATCTTCTGTAATATTGGATTTTGGCAGTTCGTGGTTGTGCGGTAGCGTTCTCGCTTCCCACGCCCGGGGTAAGGGATTTTCTCTGCCTCGTGATGACTGGGCGTTGTGTGCTGTCCTTAGGTTAGTTAGGTTTAAGTAGTTCTAAGTTATAGGGGACTGATGACCATAGATGTCAAGTCTCATAGAGCTCAGAGCCAATATTGGATGTTGTTTACATTCACTCTGATCTGAGAACGAAGGATGAAATAAATACTTACCGATTCCCGAGTTTGTGATTAGGCAGGAATGTAAGAGGACAGCTTAAATTCCTTCAACTGAAATTAACAACAATAAAATACATATTCTTCCTTCTCACAAATATTTGGCTCTTTAGCTCCGAATGTGCGCCGCCTTTCGAGTATGTGGTTAGGCAGGAACCTAAGAGGACAGTTTAAACTGCAGCTAGTGAAACGAGGAGCATTAACAACATTCATAGTCTTCTTTGTCACAAATATTTCGCTGTTTATTTTCAAATAGTGGCGATTTTCGAATGTGTCGTTTGGTGGGAACCTAACAGTTCAGGTTTAAATGGTGCAACTAAAGAGAGCTACAATAAAATTTGCATTTTTCTTCTCATAAGGATTGGACTTTTTATTTCCGAATATGTAGCGACTTCCGAGTGTGTGGTTAGGTAAGAACCCAACAGGGCAGCTTAAATTGCAATGGGGGGCCGAGGAGCAGTAATATTGATATTCTAGCTTTTCACAAAGTCGACAGCCGCTCGTACGGTCATCGATATTGCGCGTGGCGTCAAAATGATGTCACGTTTGCGGGAAGTGTTGTGAAACGTGTGTTACTAAAAAATTCTGCAACAGACCGACGTCATGAATGTAGGTCTGTAGTTTTGTGCGTCTGTTCGGCGACCCTCCTTGGAAACAGGTCTGTCCTGTGCTTTTTTTCTTATCATGACGAACACTTCGCTCCTCCAGAGACGTAACGTACACTGCTATTAGGTGAGAGATGAGTTCTCTCGCATACTCCGTTTGGAAAATAATTGGTACCACGTCATATCCTGGTCTTTCCTTTGTTGAGCAATTTCAGTTGCTTTTCTGTTCCATGATCACTTACTTCGATATCATCCATTGTGTCGTCACATTGTAACGGTATTATTTTGCCATTAATTAATTTAATAAACAGTAGTGATTAATAGCTACAAAGCGTAAGACAATTTAGGTCACAAATAGTTAAGTAAATTGCAGGAAAGTATTTATACTTCCTCACAGAAACAAAAGGCATATGGTGCACTAAATGGAAGAGAAACTGCCAAGAATAAATAGCAATTGTAAACCATGTAATCTGAATAATTATGTAATCACCATTCGTTACTCGTTTCGTGGACGTCTCTTTGATGGGACCGTCAAATCATAAATCATAGAGATGTTTCTCTCTCTCTTTTTTTTTATTGGCTTTTGGTTCCAATACTGTACAATATATATTAGTGACAAGTGTCAGTTTTGACTATTATCTACGTATAATTAAATTCAGCTGGCACAAAATTAGCATTATTTTCATACAACATGCGTTCAATAAGTAATGTAATATATTCTTTGTCTGTGAATTTCGCTTGAAAGAACACAGAATTTGTTGTGAGACATTTTGGAATATTTCTCCTTTAGTCCCTGTAGTTTCATGAAGTTCCGACAGATTGCGGCGCCATACGTCGCCATCAAAACTGCATCGGTAACGGAGGTGCGTTCCAGGCAGATGTCTGTCTTTGAGTTTCTTTTGATGGAAAACCAGATCTCTGTAGATGCTCATAGGCGCTTGCATAATGTTTACGGAGATGTGACATACTACAAAAGCACGGTGATTCGTTGGACGAGGCGTCTGTCATGATCACAAGAAAGTCGCGCATACCTGTCGGACCTCCCGAGTGTCGGCCGGTCACACACAGCTTTGTTATACTCAGAAAATTGAAAAAATTATTTCAGCTTGTTCGTCGCAAGAAAAAATATAAACTAGCTTCACCTTTTTCGTGACAACGCAAGGTCTCACACAAATGTGTGCATCCGAATGGGTCTCACAAAACTTCATTGGACAGTTCTTACTCATCCACCCTACATGCCGAACGTCGCAACTTCCAGTTTACATATTTTTGGTCCAATGAAGTTCATACTCCGCCGGAAGCAATACATGGATGATGGGGAGGTTATTGTGAAAAACAGAGAAACTGGCGGTTTAGTCAGCTATCACATTATCGGTATCTCAGATGAAAATTATGTAGAGTGATATGTAGGTTGAGTGAATCAATTTGATTGGAGAATAGCGTGTTGCTTTATTCTTATTGAAGATTATCTGATGTGATTGCCAATACATGAAGTACTTGTAGTCGTTTTATTTCTTGAGAGTTACGTTTGACTGGGCTGGCGACATCAGAAATAGAGAGCCAATCAAAGTGGGCCGGTGGGCACCATTAACTTAACGCCGGTTGTGAAGGTGACGCCGACGCCCCTGTCAGGACAGCAATCGGCGAATGCTTTTGAGTGCACTGGACGGGGTAAGCGGACGCCTGTCGCCAGCCGACACAAAGCAGACAGCAAGTAACGGCGTCGCTGGAATTCCGCGCGAGATGACAGCCGCTCTCACGTTCCTAAAGCGTTTTTCTGCAGTGAGGGCGTTGTAAAGTACAGTAAAGGACCCGGAAGGCAGGCAACAATGAGCTTTCGGTGGAGAACGCAGAGAAGATGGTGCCAGTCTCCCTTTTAGGAGAGCAACATACCGGTGGACACTATTCAGACTCTGTGAAAGCTACACGTATTTATAGCTCTTTGATCTCGGCAGAAATCAGCAGCAAGGTGTGAAGATGATACACGTGTGGGACTGCAACGATTGATGACTGGGTGTTGTGTGATGTCCTTAGGTTAGTTAGGTTTAAGTAGTCCTAAGTTCTAGGGGACTGACGACCATAGATGTTAAGTCCCATAGTGCTCAGAACAATTTGAACTGCAACTTTCTCGTCCCCAAAATACTTGTAGAATCCTTGGAAGGTTGTACTAAACAATATGTTAACGCTCTCCTTTGAGGCACCGACAGGACAGAGCCAAAACACATTCCTTTTCTTAAGTGTGGGACTCCGGGCACGAAAATGCGGAAATTTCATTGATCAACCAGGTCTGACGTAGTAGGTTTGGGAAACTATTGAGAAATGGGAGGATGCTGCACCAGAATCGAGTCTTGTTACTCGATGACTGCTTGTGAGAGGCTAGGATTGGCTCCGAAGAAGGGGCGAATGTTACGAGTAAGGACATAATTTTTATGAACTAAAATTTTGGTAATCACCTTCTTTAGATCGCGGAAACGTATCAGTGTGCTAGTAATATACACTCCTGGAAATTGAAATAAGAACACCGTGAATTCATTGTCCCAGGAAGGGGAAACTTTATTGACACATTCCTGGGGTCAGATACACCACATGATCACACTGACAGAACCACAGGCACATAGACACAGGCATCAGAGCATGCACAATGTCGGCACTAGTACAGTGTATATCCACCTTTCACAGCAATGCAGGCTGCTATTCTCCCATGGAGACGATCGTAGAGATGCTGGATGTAGTCCTGTGGAACGGCTTGCCATGCCTTTTCCACCTGGCGTCTCAGTTGGACCAGCGTTCGTGCTGGACGTGCAGACCGCGTGAGACGACGCTTCATCCAGTCCCAAACATGCTCAATGGGGGACAGATCCGGAGATCTTGCTGGCCAGGGTAGTTGACTTACACCTTCTAGAGCACGTTGGGTGGCACGGGATACATGCGGACGTGCATTGTCCTGTTGGAACAGCAAGTTCCCTTGCCGGTCTAGGAATGGTAGAACGATGGGTTCGATGACGGTTTGGATGTACCGTGTACTATTCAGTGTCCCCTCGACGATCACCAGAGGTGTACGGCCAGTGTAGGAGATCGCTCCCCACACCATGCTGCCGGGTGTTGGCACTGTGTGCCTCGGTCGTATGCAGTCCTGATTGTGGCGCTCACCTGCACGGCGCCAAACACGCATAAGACCATCATTGGCACCAAGGCAGAAGCGACTCTCATCTCTGAAGACGACACGTCTCCATTCATCCCTCCATTCACGCCTGTCGCGACACCACTGGAGGCGGGCTGCACGATGTTGGGGCGTGAGCGGAAGACGGCCTAACGGTGTGCGGGACCGTAGCCCAGCTTCATGGAGACGTTTGCGAATGGTCCTCGCCGATACCCCAGGAGCAACAGTGTCCCTAATTTGCTGGGAAGTGGCGGTGCGGTCCCCTACGGCACTGCGTAGGATCCTACGGTCTTGGCGTGCATCCGTGTGTCGCTGCGGTCCGGTCCCAGGTCGACGGACACGTGCACCTTCCGCCGACCACTGGCGACAACATCGATGTACTGTGGAGACCTCACGCCCCACGTGTTGAGCAATACGGCGGTACGTCCACCCGGCCTCCCGCATGCCCACTATACGCCCTCGCTCAAAGTCCGTCAACTGCACATACGGTTCACGTCCACGCTGTCGAGGCATGCTACCAGTGTTAAAGACTGTGATGGAGCTCCGTATGCCACGGCAAACTGGCTGACACTGACGGCGGCGGTACACAAATGCTGCGCAGCTAGCGCCATTCGACGGCCAACACCGCGGTTCCTGGTGTGTCCGCTGTGCCGTGCGTGTGATCATTGCTTGTACAGCCCTCTCGCAGTGTTCGGAGCAAGTATGGTGGGTCTGACACACCGGTGTCAATGTGTTCTTTTTTCCATTTCCAGGAGTGTAGTAACCTAACCATCGGTTCCTTGTCTTGAATCTCCGACAACTTGGTTACCTCTAAATGTGAAATGATCTTGAGATAATTTGTCGGTAAATAGTATGTTATTAAACATGTTCGTGTTAAAATTCAGTGCAACTGTTGCACTTGTTTTGTGTATTTATAATAAACAATAGACCTTATGGTAACTTTGACTTGCATTACATACGTGTTTCAGCTGATCACAAAATTAAATTGCAGTGTGACACATCTGAAATGTAACTATCTCACGACCGTATTGAAATCTGTAGGACCATAATTCAGCGTTAATAAAAATCCTTGCTCATCAATTGATACTTTATAGTCTATACTGGGCATTTACATACCGATACAGGTTAATTACCTAAAGGTAAGGGCAGTGGGGTAGTACAAGTGGTGCAGTAAGACGTCTGTTCTGCGGTCGTCCAGTAACGCGGTACCATGCGCACTTACAGGCCCTCCCAGTAAGGTGGCATAAGGCAGTCACATTGAATGGAGATTAGACTGAAAAACGGGGGTCTGTAGCCAAACGAGTGGCGAATGAGGCGAATAATATCGTGTTTTGGAATCATGAATAAAACCAACTTGTTTCCAGAAAAAAACTGTGTTACATTACTTACTGAACGACCCTCATAAAACAAAGATGAACGCACTGAATACACTACTGGCCATTAAAATTGCTACATCTAGAAGAAAAGCAGATGATAAACGGGTATTCATTGGACAAATATATTATACGAGAACTGACCTGTGATTAAATTTTCACGCAACTTGGGTGCATAGATCCCGAGAAATCAGTAGCCAGAACAACCACCTCTGGCCGCAATAACGGCCTCGATTCGCGTGGGCATTGAGACACACAGCTTGGATGGCGTGTACAGGTACAGCTGCCCATGCAGCTTCAACACGATACCCCAGTTCATTAACAGTAGTGACTGGCGTATTGTGACGAGCCAGTTGCTCGGCCACCATTCACCAGACGTTTTCAGTTGGTGAGATATCTGGAGAATGTGCTGCCCAGAGCAGCAGTCGAATATTTTCTGTATCCAGAAAGGCCAGTACAGGACCTGCAACATGCCGTCGTGCATTATCCTGCTGAAATGTAGGGTTTCGCAGGGATCGAATGAAGGGCAGAGCCACGGGTCGTAACACATCTGAAATGTAACGTCCACTGTTCAAAGTGCCGTCAGTACGTTGACCGAGACGTGCAACCAATGGCGCCCCATACCATCACGTCGGGTGATCCGCCAGTATGACGATGACGAATACAAGATTCCAATGTGCATTCACCGCTATGTCGCCAAACACGGATGCAACCATCATGATGCTGTAAACAGAACCAGGATTCATTCGAAAAATGACGTTTTGCCATTCGTGCACCCAGGTTCGTCGTTGTGTACACCATCGCAGGTGCTACTGTCTGTGATGCAGCGTCAAGGGTAACCTCAGCCATGGACTCCGAGCTGATAGTCCATGCTGCTGCAAACGTCGTCGAACTGTTCGTGCAGATGGTTGTTGTCTTGCAAACGTCCCCATCTGTTGACTCAGGGATCGAGACGTGGCTGCACGATCCGTTACAGCCATGCGGTAACATGCCTGTCATCTCGACTGCTAGTGATACGAGGCCGTTGGGATCCAGCACGGCGTTCCGTATTACCCTCTTGAACCCACCGATTCCATATTCTGCTAACAGTCATTGGGTCTCGACCAACGCGCGCAGCAATGTCGCGATACGATAAACCGCAATCGCGATAGGTTACAATCCGACCTTTATCAAAGTCGGAAACGTGATGGTACGCATTTCTCTTCCTTACACGAGTCATCACAACAACCTTTCACCAGGCAACGCCGGTCAACTGCTGTTTGTGCATGAGGAATCGGTTGCAAACTTCCTTATGTCAGCACGTTGCAGGTGTCGCCACCTGCGCCAACCTTGTGTGAATGCTGTGAAAAGCTAATCATTTGCATATCACAGCATTTATTGCTATCGGTTAAATTTCGCGTCTGTAGCACGTCATCTTTGTGGTGGAGCAACTTTAATGGCCAGTAGTGTATGTCCGATTTCTTATCCGACGTTGAAATGCGTCCTCCTTCCGCCTCGACTCGTTTCATTGACACATTAACATGTTGCTATACTCATCCAATGAGGCAAGCAAGTCTATAGTATCGATACTGCACTGACTTGCGTTGGTCTTTGGTCTAGCCAGTAACCGGACACGTAACATGTCTCACAAGAGGCATTTTGGTTGGCAACAGGCAAGGACATGGCACGAGAATTCGCTTTGAATTCGGCGTCCTGTGGTGCGGTTGACCTTGTCCCATGTCTTGGTCCTGCTCGGGCACACGGTCTTTAATTGCTGCCTCACTTCACGTTGCTTCAAATCAGTTGGCGAGATCGCCTTATGCTACTGGCTTAAGCAGTGTATCGAAAATATAATCAGCTGTATTCATGTACGAAGAACTTACTTTTCTGTCGTCGCGTCTGGGCACAGCAAGTATTTTACTTTGACTTAACATTGTGACTGAAAACGGAACTTGGTTAGCGAGGTGGCGCAGTGGTTAGCACACTGGACTCGCATTCGGGAGGACGACGGTTCAACCCCGTCTCCGGCCATCCTGATTTAGGTTTTCCGTGATTTCCCTAAATCGTTTCAGGTAAATGCCGGGATGGTTCCTTTGAAAGGGCACGGCCGATATCCTTCCCCATCCTTCCCTAACCCGAGCTTGCGCTCCGTCTCTAATGACCTCGTTGTCGACGGGACGTTAAACACCACTAACCTAACATAACAACCTAACATTGCTTATCTGCGAACAAGCTTGAGTTCTGTTCCCACGAGCACCAGAATATCCATTCATTCTGTTGCAATCCATTATCATGCCAGATACTAAAACCTCCTCTCACTCAGTAACCAGTGTTAGATTCTTTGACGTCACTGTTTTATGTATAGTGTAAGTGATCTGTGTCTTTTGTACTTAGTTTGTATTTAAATTTTGAGTAATGTGTTTCATTACGAGTCTGTTTGTTCTGCAAAAAATAATTCTAATAAAGCGATTTATTAGCAGTTCTGATGTCTATGTGCTAGTTTACCGAATCTGACTTTTTCCGCAACCACTCGCTTACGTAAGTTCACGGTCTGCAGCAGGCCATACTGCGAATCCACGACCTATTTAATTATTCCGACTCTTACAAATATCTTAAAATTCCCCAACACCACCAATATTATTATATATTATGAGATTTTTCAGCATTTCTAGGTACGTAATCATATAGCAGACTGATGGTAAATGCAGAGCCATAACCAGCACTCGCTGTAGAGTCAGATGTCATTAAAAGCTTAGATAAAAGCTCGTCTTGGGTTCAGAGATTAGTGTTTGTGCATTTAAGAAGGTTCAGAGTTCTTCCACATTATACAAATTGCACCAACATGTACATTGCATGGTCAGTCAAATACAGCACGGTGTGTTGAATGGAAAGTCCACTGTAAGACGGACCACATTACACAAAGAGTTCATAAAATCTAAGACCCCTTGTTCACTTTAACGTTTTGAATTACTAACTAATCATTCCTTTCTGATTTTCATCAATCTGTTTTCCGTAGCACTAGCGAAGGTAAACTATTGTCGCAAAATAAATACACTAAGGTACATCTTTATCATGATGTGTCGAAAAAGCAGCTTTAAAGAGTTACAAGTCGTCAAGATGTTGGCTTCAGTCATTAAATGACATGAAGACGACAGTTAGCTTTAAATGTATCGAGTGACTAGGGCTTGTCCTCCATTCAATGCGTTCTATCGTCTAGACTCTTCTATTTCCTCGGGGTAGCCGCCCTAGAATCTGTGTTCTCAGTTTCCTCTGGCCCAAGATGTCTGTTAGTCACTGTCTGCAGCAAAAGAAAAAAAATTGATAGACAGACAGACAGAGAGAGAGAGAGAGAGAGAGAGAGAGAGAGAGAGAGAGAGAGAACTGAAGACCTTGCCATACTTACAGGATCGAACTTTTGTCGTGGCTGGTTATACACTGTACAGACATAAGTCATGTGGTATCTCCTAATATCGTGTCGGGTGGTCTTTTGTCCTTCGTAATGCAGCAACTCCACGTGGCTTGGTCTCAACAAATCTTTGGAAGTACCTTAGAGTAATGTTGGGCCATGCTGTCCCTGTAGGCGACCATAATTGCGAAAGTGTTTCCAGAGCAGGATTTTGTGCATGAACTGATCTCTCGATTATGTCCCGTAACGTCCAATGGGATTTATGTCGGACGATCTGGGTGGCAAAATTATTCTCTCAAATTGTACAGAATGTGCTTCAAACCAGTCACGAACAATTATGTCCCGGTGACATGGCGCATTATTATCCATAAAAATTCCGTCGCTGTTAGATAACATGAACTTCAATAATGGTTGAAAATGGTCTCCAAATAGCATTTACACCAGAGCATTCAGTCCATTGCGTCTAAAAACCACCCACGCCATTACCGAGCTAACACCAGCTTACAAAGCCCCTTGTTCACAATCTGGGTCTGTACTTTCGTGAGAACTGCGCTAGACTTGTCTTCCTCCAACTGATTTGATCAAGAGCTCAGAAAAGGTGCTGCAGGCTATGCCATGCTGTTAGCAGACGGACTAGGGCAAATTTCGAAACACTAACCTAACGGATACATTGGCCGTACATCCCACATTGATTTCTGTGGCTATTTCACGTTGTGTTGCTTGTCTGTTAGCACCGATAACTCTACGCAAAACCGCTGCTCTCGGTCATTAAGAGAAGGTCATCTCCCACTGCGTTATCCGTAATGAGAGCTAATGCCTGAAATTTGGTATCCTCGACAATCTCTTGAAGCTGTGAATCTTGGAATACTGAAGTCCCTAACGATTTACGAAGTGGAATGTCCAAAGCATCTAGGTCTAACTAGCATACCGTGTTCAGAGTGTGTTAATTCCCGCCATGCTGCCATATTAACGTCGGAAACTATTTCACGTCAGTAACCTGCGTACAAATGACTGCTCCTCCAATGCACTCCTATTTTGTATCTCGTGTACACTGAAACGTCGCCTTAGAAAAATTTACGAATTACTATGCTGGTAAACCCTTTACGTTATTTGATTTTCATACAGCTGAGCAAAACTGAACGTACTCAGACATTTCTCTCTTTACTTATTCTGATCATCACTAAACTGACACACAATATTTTTAGCGCAACGCAGTCTGACTTTCAAAAATCCCTACAAAAGAATTGCCATGACTAACAATAACCTATACCTGTTATGAATCACTTACCTCACAAAAATCTTCGTTACTCAAACTACTGCAATACAATGTGCGCCAATACTGCCAGCTGAATAAAAGATTCTAACTACTGATGGGCATAGTTAGCAAATGAAAGATTTTGATAAAGAACAAACAATGTATTTACCGTAATAGTGTTCGAGAGTCAAAATGTATGTATCAGTTCATGATATCCAGTATTACAAATTTACTCTTTCTGGCGCACACACGTCCAGATCGTCCGCTCTTAAAATTCTGCCATCTCTCTCCCCACATCCACCACTGCTGGCGACTCACCTCCAACTGCGCAACGCTACGCTACAGCCAACTGCCCAACACTACAATAGCAAATTCCAACAATGCAAACCAGCCACAGGCTGCACACAGCACAGTCAGTGATTTTCATATAGAGCGCTACCTGACGTTACCAGCATAAAAACCTAAATAGCCTACTTACAGCACGAAACTACCGTCATCTGTGAATGTGCCAGATCTTATTTCTGATGCCACAACCATTTCCTAATTTTCTTTTATATTCGCAAACGGTGCATAGGAACAACTCCTGGCAAGTCACCGTGTAAGCTATAATTTATATGAGTTTTAGTCATGTTGTTTTCGCGAGACGTATGTGTAAAGCAACAGTATGTTGCCTGCCTTTTCTTAGAAGGTGCGCTATTGAGTTTTTAACAGTAAGCATCTTTTGTGATGGCGATGTCTCTCTTGTTCCATTCGCCCAGAGGATTTAACGAGTGTTCGACTCCCGGTGGGGTCAGGGATTTTCTCTGCCTCGTGTAGGTTGGGTGTTGTGTGCTGTCCTTAGGTTAGTTAGGTTTAAGTAGTTCTAAGTTTTAGGCGACTGATGACCATAGATGTTAAGTCCCATAGTGCTCAGAGCCATTTGAACCATTTGAAAGACCTATCTATTTTTACGAGCTGTAAATAAATAGTTGCCACTATTAAAATCCAGCCTATATATATACGTCCACGTATTCATTTGCTATATCTCTATTAAAAATGTTCTATGCCTCGTGATGACTGGGTGTTGTGTGATGTCCTTACGTTAGTTAGGTTTAAGTAGTTCTAAGTTCTAGGGGACTGATGACCATAGATGTTAAGTCCCATAGTGCTCAGAGCCATTTGAACCATTTGAAACACCTATCTATTTTTACGAGCTGTAAATAAATAGTTGCCACTATTAAAATCCAGCCTATATATATACGTCCACGTATTCATTTGCTATATCTCTATTAAAAATGTTCTATGCCTCGTGATGACTGGGTGTTGTGTGATGTCCTTACGTTAGTTAGGTTTAAGTAGTTCTAAGTTCTAGGGGACTGATGACCATAGATGTTAAGTCCCATAGTGCTCAGAGCCATTCTTTTTTTTTTTTTTTTTTTGATTTAACGAGTGTACACGCTTTCGGGCTTATTAAACGAACTCGTGACGAAATGATCCACACAGTTTTCACCCTGCATGTTGTTAAGACGTGACGGAAAAGAAAACTATTATTGCGACATCGCGCAATATCCAGCAGAAAAAAGCCATTGCCGTCGGGAAATATGGTCGTCATGAAAGGGTACTTGAGGTCTGCAAACAGTGTAAGATACGTCAAGGTGCCTCGCACGAGGCCCATGGTTACTCACGTGGATGCTGCCCAGATCATAACGGAACCGACGCCAGCTTGTCTCCGTCCCGCAGTACAAGTGTGAAGGAGCTGTTCTCCTGGAAGACAACGGATTGACGGGCAACCATCGGCATCATGAAGAAGGTATCGCAATTCATCAGATCATGCAATGCTCTGCCACGGCGCTAACGTCCGTTGCCGATGGCCATGCACCAATTTCAGTCGTACTTGCCGATGTCGTAATGTTAACATTGGCCCTCGTATGGCTCGTCAGCTGCGGAGGCCCATCATTACTGGTTTTCGATGCACTGTGTGTTGAGAACCAATTGTACTCTGTCCAGCATTAACGTTAGTTCCGCCACTGTTCGCCGCCTGTCGTGTTTTACCAGCCTGTTCAGCCTACGACGTACGACATGTGCAATGAGTGGTGGCCGCCCTACCCTATGACGCCTGGGCGTGGTTTCATCTTGGTTTCGCCAAGTGTTGAATACACCACAGCACTGCTCGAACATCCGCCAAGTCGTGCGGTTTACGAAATCCTCGTGCCGAGCCTCTGGGCCAGTAGAATAGTCGCTAGGTCAAACTCATTACGCGTGCCTTCCCCATTCTACACGATGGCAGCAGGCTCACTAATTACAACACGCACCGTGCGTATGTCTGACTAGCAATCATTCTCCGTCAGGTGATGCTGCTATCACGTGGCCTTTTTTTATATCGATAGTAGGTCGGTGGTCATAATATTCTGCTCTGATCAGTATACTTAGCACCCAGCCTTAGAACAATGACGCTTCTAGTGCGTCTCTTATGGTCTGTTTCATTTCTTTCTCTTTGCGGGTATTAGTGGAACAGTACTAAGCCTCTGTTGCGTTGCAGCAACGCGCCAGTAGCGCCGTTGTTGTTTTTGGTGAGCTGTGGTTGCTTGCTCTGCCGCTGCTAAAACGGCAAACGTGTTGAGCTGGGATCACAGAGCGCTGAAGCGCGCGGACAATGCCGTGTGCCCGCATGAGCTTGGTTAGCACGCAGTACATCGCTCACACACTCCTTGTGGCTGAATGTCGCGTTGCGCTACTGCGGAGTGCCACAGAATTGGTTTTTCGTAAAGGCAAAGTGTTCCCACAACGTAACAACATGTCATGTTAAGTGGCTTTTACGCTTGTTATAGTTTTCTGTATACTAAATTGCGATTTTGGTTAATGAGGTCTTGCGTTCGCCACTTTATCTCTCCAGAAACAGCAGATGACACTGTGCTGACCATTTACTCGTAATGTGTGACGTTTTCTAGTGGATGAATCTGTCACTTTACTAATTCTACCACTAATTTTCAGTGAACAGCCTAAAGTACGTTCATTTTTCTTCTTGAAATTGTCATAAATCGTATGTTGCCACAGCATTTTCCCCTGTGTAAGTTTTTAGCAATGTATGTATACACAAAAAACTGTTCGGTATCTAGCTACTTATCTTTCTAATATGACGACATCAGTCGAGGCCCGTACACACGCACCATTTTATTAGACTACCATCCGATCAAAAAAATGGTTCAAATAGCTCTGAGCACTATGCGACTTAACTTCTGAG
Source organism: Schistocerca gregaria (assembly GCF_023897955.1). Taxonomy (NCBI): domain Eukaryota; kingdom Metazoa; phylum Arthropoda; class Insecta; order Orthoptera; family Acrididae; genus Schistocerca; species Schistocerca gregaria. The sequence continues at coordinate 346,907,870 of NC_064922.1, read as the reverse complement.
GTCATCAGTCGCCTAGAACTTAGAACTAATTAAACCTAACTTACCTAAGGACATCGCACACATCCATGCCCGAGGCAGGATTCGAATCTGCGACCGTAACAGTCACGCGGTTCCAGACTGAAGCGCCTAGAACCGCATGGCCACTCCGCCCGGCACCATCCGATCAATTTCGTGTCAGCCCGCATACGTCCTGACCGACTGCACTCAGCAGTAACAACGCTACCCTGCTGTTGTGATTTGATTAAGTTCATTAAGTTTATTTTCTACGAGACAGCACTTGGTTTTACACGGAGACAAAAGTGCGGTTTGCCTGTGGGCTCTGTTACTTAAGGAGCTGGAAGCAGATGATTTTCGTAATTATCTAAGAATCGATGAAACTTGCGTTTCTGAGCTGATTAACATCGTCAAACCATTCTTAACGAAAAAGAATAGAGTCACGAGAGAGGCTCAAGGCTGCGAGGAGAAGCTGTTAGTTACATTATGGTTTGCAGCCACTGGCGGAAGTTAAAAGTACCTCAAATTCAGTGCTGTTGTACCCCGATAATTACCATCATAAATTACTCCTGAGCCCTGCAGTGTGATATACAGAAGCCTGGGGAAACACAAGGCCGTTAAGGATCTAATCTTTTCTTTCTTTCTTTCACTGGTGCCACGTCCCCCACTGACGCAGGGTCGGCACTGTTAGGAACGGATTTAGCAAGGTTAGTATGAAAGGGTGGCTGGATGCCCTTGTTGCGGCCACCCCGTACCCCCTGGGACGAAGTTAGTGTACCCCAGCTGTCTGCATGTGGTGTAATTCATAGAATAGTGCGAACGTGTTCAAATGTCGGCGAGCCGTGTAACTGAGGCGGAACGTGGGGACCAGCCCGGTATTCACTTAGTGGGATGTGGAAAACCGCCTAAAAGCCACATCCAGGTCCGCCGGGCGGATTCGATCCGGGGCCAGCGCGCCTACCCGAGTACAGGAAGCAGCGCGTTAGTTGCGGGACCGTTAAGGAATAAATGCATCACTTTTTTTAGGCAAATTTCGATTGCAGAAATGCAGAATTTGTTTAGGATTATCGCGGAATGTTCCTGCTTCATCCTCTATAGTTTCATGAGTTTGCGATAGGTGGCGGCGCTGTACGTAGCCTTCAAAATGGCGTCTGTTGCAGAGATACGTTCCATGCACAGAAACTGAGAGCTGTCATTGAGCTTCTTTTGGCGGGAAACCAGAGCAGCGCAGGTATTCATATGAACTTGCAGAATGTCTACGGAAACCTGGCTGCGAACTGAAGGGCGGTTGATCTTCGGACGAGGCGTCTGTCACGATCTCAACAAGGTCGCGCAAACCCGTCTGGTCCCACGCGTACCGCCCGACCGCACACAAGTCTCACTCCAGCAGTGCTGGAACGTACAGACACTCTCATTCGAGGTGATCGACGGACCACAATTAAACACCTCGCTGCGCATGAACTTTCTGTTGGTAGTGCTGACTCATTCATCCACCAGTTGCGGTACTCAAAGATGTGTGCCCACTCGGTTCTCGTCACCTGACAAGCGTAAATAACAACGAAGGACCATCTGTACGGAATTCCTTGTGCCTTAGGAGGCTAATCGTGCCAACTTTTTGTCGAGTATCATCACATGCAATAAAAGGTGAATTTCGTTACTACGAATCGGAAACAAGATGGCAACCCATGGAGTGGCGCTACACGACCAAAGCCGCACTCTCGGATGGTAAAGCGAAGGCGACGGTCTTCAGGTAGTCTTAACAGCTTATTCTATTTAACTGCAAGCAATCAACTCTGAAATGTATTGTGCTGCTCTCAGTAAACTGAAGAAACGACATCAGCGTGCTCGTACCACAAAAATGCAAACGAACTTCTCCTTCTCCATAACAATTCAATGTCTCGCACAAGTAGGCGCACCCGAGAGCAGCTCACAAAACTAAACTGGACTGTTCTTCCTCACCCACCCTGAATCTCGGACCTCGCATGCTCCTACTTCCGGCTGTCTGGTCCAACGAATGATGTACTCCGTGGGAGGCAGTACATGTATGATGAGGGGCGGGGGGGGGCGGTAATTGACGCTGTAAGACATTGCAGCAACATTGAGCAGTGGAGTGGTACCATGCGAGCATACAGGTGCTCCCGGCAGAGTGGGGTAAGATCGTCGCATTATCAAAATGAACGCAGATTATATTGAAAATAGGGTTTTGTAGCCAAAAATAGTGGGCAATAATATGATATTTTTCGAATCCTGAATAAAAGAAATGTGCTTTCAGAAAAAAAAGGGTTGCACTACTTATTGAACTGCCCTCGAATTGTCGTAAAATAAAAACAATTACTAAAACAAAAGATGTTAATCATGGAAAGAAGTTTCTTTTTATATACATAGCATAAAGGATTCCTCTGTAAGTTTAACAAGCTCATTTCAAGAGACTGCAGATGATGGTGGTACACATCATCTAATACAGAAATGGAACAAATACCCACTATTACAACTATAAAAACGGAAGTTCGCACATATTGCTCTTCATTGCAGATGTCTTGCTTGGGTATAGGCTGTACGTTTTTAACAATGAAGCAACTATTTTTTTTGTATACTTCATGAACAAACGTTCACTTTCTGTGTATAATATGGTTATTAGGTTTTACTTTCAATAGTCGAATTAACGGAAATGAAATTTAAGATCTAACTTCTCTTTATTTATATACATACAGATTAGATCTTCGATTTCATTTCACCGGCCGGAGTGGCCGAGCGGTTCTGGGCGCTTCGGTTTGGAACCGCGGGACCGCTACGATCGCAGGTTCGAATCCTGCCTCGGGCATGGATGTGTGTGATGTCCTTAGGTTAGTTAGGTTTAAGTAGTTCGAAGTTCTAGGGGACTGATAACCTCAGATGTTAAGTCCCCTAGTGCTCAGAGCCAATTGAACCATTTTTTTAGATTTCATTTCCAATAGGTATCGGAAATAAAATACAAAAACCAAAATACAGATGGCCGACGGACTCTTATTCATAAAATGTGTATATTTTATCACATGAAACTGTTACATAGTCTTTATAAAATGAAACAAGTGCTTCACTTCTTGCACCTCTATTGCTGCACGAAGTGTCTCACAAACATGTGCAGTCTTTAAATTCCTCCAGAAACTCTGTCATTAAAGTTTTGTCCGCCTCGCACTCTGCCATGTGTATTAGAACAGCATTTATCCCTCGCGCAGTGATAGAAGAAGAACTTTTGTCAGGCGGTTACCACGAGAGCGCTACATACGGCACGATTTGTTTGGTGGACTGGGGCAAGAGGCGGGGGACATGGCTGTCGCGTGGTCCTACACAGCCGACAGCCAGGCAAGAAAAGTTGGTCGGTGGCAATTTGCCGGTCTTTTGGTTGCTGCGTGTGTAGGAGCCTTAAATCTTCTCGAGTGCGCTGTTACCAGTAATAACAATCTAGTAACAGAAGAAATGACACTAGTACAGGATGTTAACAATCAGCCATTGCTCTTTTTATGTCCTTAATATGTAATATCGTATCGATACACTTTTCTATAACTTTCATGCTTGATACTGTTCTAAAAATTAGCCCAGAGACTGCTTACTATTGGTTTCTATATTACTGACAACAAATACTAATGGCGACTGTCGCTGTACTCTTGAACTTTTCTCCTTATTGTTTCGCGTCCGCAGAAAAACAATATAGGGCTTCAAGGTCCACCTTAATGTAAATACTGTTTGTTACTTTAAGAAATGTAGCAACCAGTCACTTTTTTATGTAGCTTTACGTGTCCCAAAAAGCGTTTCGGGCTTTCAGCCGTATTTAATTAGTGTAGTACACATTTTAAACTTCATCATATAATTATTATTTTATTTTTAAATGATGCACATATTCCGTTCAAAATAACGGTTTTTTCAGCTGCTCAGTTCATAATTTATTACTCGTCAGATGCACGTAGTTTACATTCTGCTTGTTGTCGCTCCTATTACCCACACTTACAAGCTTGGCGGATACAGTCATCCTGTGTCTGATGGACTAGTGCAGAGCACATTCACCACCTTGCCGGTGGTCACGTTTGTTTACAATGGAAATCAATGGTACACTTTGCTTACAGATCCTGAATGTACTACTGAACTCAGTTGTTTGTACGCTTTAAATACTGCTGTCGCTAAACTTTAATTTTATCTAATAGGTAAGTAACAATTAAAATTGTTAAATGTGCAATGTACTGAGTCACTCTACGTTCCCGACAAAGGGAACCGATTATGTGTCTAGCGTGGGGAAACCGTCGTGTTTACGCCCAAAACATGGGGAGCGGAGATAATCTACGAGTAGTATACGGCAGTACACTTATAAGTAGGGGTTTACCATGCGCTACACGGCTGTAGCAGCTCTGAATGAAGTGCTTGGCCTAATGTAGAATAAGAACAGAAATAACAGGTACAGATGTCTACCCTTGGTTGGTCACGACGCTTCGCCGACAGAATCCGTAAAGCTACCTTCCCCAAAAAGTCACTATTTGCCACAGCTGTGTGTGTTAATTTTTTATCTGCTGTTTCAGTCGTGGATGATGATAACTCTTCATTCGATGTGACTTCTGAAATTTTCCCGGCGTATTTGTTCTTCTAATAATTTCCGGGTATGCAGCCGGATCCCGTCGACATTCTGCCACGATATTTCGGCCCAGAGACGTCCGGCCATCATCAGGTGAGTACACAACTACTGAAGAGCCCAGGTGCAGTCGCGGTATTTATACCGATTCTCGTGCACGTGTTGACATGCGCGGCATAGCCGAGTTGTACGTGCTGCCCTCGGTGGTGAAAGTAAAAGATCATCTAGTCATTGGGTATCGAATGACGCTGTCTATTCCGCTGTGAATGTATAATTTTAATAACAGGATTCCAAGTTTTATCCAGTTGAAAGCCGTTGTCACGATTTATAAGATTATCGGCAAGACGTATTTCCACTGATTCCTTGATTACGGAATCCCAAAATCCGGAAACCGGAGCTAAAATTTTTGTTCCATTGTATTCCATTGAATGTCCCATTGAAATACAGTAGCACTGTATTTCAATGGGACATTCAATGGAATACAATGGAACAAAAATTTTAGCTCCGGTTTCCGGATTTTGGGATTCCGTAATCAAGGAATCAGTGGAAATACGTCTTGCCGATAATCTTATAAATCGTGACAACGGCTTTCAACTGGATAAAACTTGGAATCCTGTTATTAAAATTATACATTCACAGCGGAATAGACAGCGTCATTCGATACCCAATGTCTAGATGATCTTTTACTTTCACCACCGAGGGCAGCACGTACAACTCGGCTATGCCGCGCATGTCAACACGTGCACGAGAATCGGTATAAATACCGCGACTGCACCTGGGCTCTTCAGTAGTTGTGTACTCACCTGATGATGGCCGGACGTCTCTGGGCCGAAATATCGTGGCAGAATGTCGACGGGATCCGGCTGCATACCCGGAAATTATTAGAAGAACTCTTCATTCGGTTGTAGGCTGACAGATTTCTCTTCTCCAATAGTAAACCCATGTTACTGGATGCTGCACAGACTTCCTATCTTTCTAATATCACAAGAGTAAAAGCTAATATAACAGTAGCAAAAGCAAACTGACTGCGAGGTCTAGTAGCTAGCATTTTCAGCTAGTAATACGAAGATCTCAGGGTAAATTCTCTGTGACCACCTCAAACTTGTCTAGGTTGGAAATGTATGGAAGGAGTTCCATAGTTAAATTCTCTGTGACCACCTTAGACTTTTCTAGGTTGGAAATGTACGGATGGTGGTCCACACAGCCTTTTAAGGCCAACGGAAAACTACTTGAGCATAAAATAAGAGAAATTGACGTTCAAGTCGCCGAAATAATGTTACATCAAAATGTTTGTGCCAGGCTAGGTAACACACGACATTCGCGTATTTGCAACAAAACTTTATTTTTCAGAGTTAGAGAGCGAGATGCTTGACATGTTAGGACCACGGTCCTTATTATGTGCAAGACTCCACACCTGTTCACTGGGATTTAGATCTAATTAGTATGGCGGCAGGAGGTAGGGAACCATCTTCTGCCGTTTTTTTTGTTTTTTTTTTTTTTTTTTTCAAGTAAGTATTATGAAGGTTGGTGCTACTTAATGCCAAAATTTTGGGTCACCTTCTTTTTACTTATTTTCATTTATTTCTGTATCCATGATAGTCCGCAACTTTCCTGGTACTGTCATAGAGCAGCAGTGAAGACGAAACGAAATTCTACATTCACAAAGATGAGACGGTGACTCGCATAGCTGTTTGACAATACTCTTCGAACACGGTCACTTTGCCACGTATATTCACAATGTAATGTGTATGGATCCACAGTTCGTCTAAATAATCCACTGACCACTGTCATTCTGAGGTTTCATTTTTTCGTGGAAAAGTATAATGTGAAATTGTCTATTTGCAAATACCGAGTGCATATAATTAATGTGCAGGTACACACCGAGGTCCATTGTGAGCTTTAACTACCGTACAACAGAGACTGATAGATGTTCTAATGCACTGATGGAGAACCGATTTACACTGGTAAAACGATTCATTAAATGAATTCACAGTTGTGAATATGGACAACAATCAGCCGTGTAATGGAATGACGATAATGAAAACTTCTGCCGGACCCGGATTTGAACCCGGATTTTCCGCACATCGCGAATTGTTGCCTTACCATTAGGTTATCAGAGCAAGCCTCATGGCCAAACCTAAAGTTCCATGTGTCTTCAACCACGTGTCTACAAACTGCACTCGTATATTCATGGCCACCAGGTACAAAGCTGGGGCTGTGAATGCAAGAAGGACGTATAGAAGTGGGTTAGGAGCTGAACGTGGTCGGAGTTGGTCAAACGATTTAGAAACCCATACCGTTGATTTTATTATTAACCGCTGCTTACATAATTTGTTGAATGTAAGCACCGGAGACGCCGATGAGATGCCACATCCGTAAAACGACGTGATAAACAATTTCTTCTACATCTACATCTACATCTACATCCATACTCCGCAAGCCACCTGACGGTGTGTGGCGGAGGGTACCCTGAGTACCTCTATCGGTTCTCCCTTCTATTCCAGTCTCGTATTGTACGTGGAAAGAAGGATTGTCGGTATGCTTCTGTGTGGGCTCTAATCTCTCTGATTTTATCCTCATGGTCTCTTCGCGAGATATACGTAGGAGGGAGCAATATACTGCTTGACTCTTCGGTGAAGGTATGTTCTCGAAACTTTAACAAAAGCCCGTACCGAGCTACTGAGCGTCTCTCCTGCAGCTGTTCCGGTGGAATCCGAGCAACGTGTTTCTCTATACTGGCCTTCAGATCAGTTACAAATCGAGCCTGGTAAACGTGTTCTTTTAGATAACTTAAGAGCAAAGGTCACATTATTTCACATTAGGTGAGCTTGTAGGCCATGCAACTGGAGAACCCTTGGAGATGACACGTTCGTGGAAGTTGCTCTAAGCAGATCTTTCACTTTGCGAGCGACATGAGGTATTGCCCCATCTTGCACGAAAACCGGAGGAGGACTCGATAATGTGCAGAAGGCCGATACACCTGACAGGCCTTCTGACTGTATTGTCTTCAAAGAAGAAAGGACTGAGAGGAAAGGCGCTTGTGAATCCACACCACATAGGCACATATGGCGAGGGCAATGGGTCTTCGAGCACAACTCACGGTTTAAGAGTGGCCCAAAGTCGGCCGTAAATCAACTAAATACCTAGTAATTATACTAACGAACAGCTCAAATTGTGAGGATCACACAGAAAATGATGTGGAGAAGGCCAACCAAGGACTACGTTTTATTGGCGGGACACTTAGAAAATATAACTGATCTACTAAAGAGACTGCCTACACTATGCTTGTCTGTATTCTTTTACAGTACTGCTGCACTGTGTAGGATCCTTACCAGATAGGATTGATGGAGTATATCGAGAAAGTTCAAAGAAGGGCAGCACGTTTTGTATTATAGCGAAATATGGGAGAGAGCGTCACTGATATGATACATTTGCCTGCAGCTATCGTAGCCTACTGACCAACAGTGCCTTGACGAACTTGCGAATAGTGTGCCACGACGAATACAGGCATGCATCAATACAAGAGGACGTGCTACTTGGTATTAGAGGTACCGGTGTGTACAGCAATCTGGACCACCACCTGTGAAGTTCTCGCTGTATGGTGGTACAACATGAAATGTGTGGTTTTCATGAGCAATTAAAAGGGCGGAAATGATGTTTATGTTGATTTCTATTCCAATTTTCTGTGCAGGTTCCGGAACTCTCGCAACCAAGGTGATGCAAAACGTTTTATGATATGTGTATTTTCCGCTATCACATCTTGCGCTCGCAATGCGAGGTAACAGCGCTGCTACATTGAACGGGAACGTCACGCTACCTAATTACGTGACCAAGTTACCTCCCGATACAGGCTGCTTACCAGTTTTCTTACCGAGTAACACGTTACTGACCCTAACTGTCGTTCTCAGAGTAATATGATAACGACGAAAAAAAAAAAAAAACAAAAAAGAACAGAAGCCGCGACCAAACTCGTTCTTAGTAGGTTATTAATATGCTAGATCTTTTGTAAATAATTCAGTGTATTATCTGATCTAGAATTCTAACTGACTAATGCTGTATTTAGGGAACGAATCGAGTTATGCTATTAATCCTCTATTGCTGTGAAATGTCTTACGCATTTTAATGTTCTTGTTTAATGCAACTGAGAATATTTTCAGCAAATTACTATTCAATGTGTGATGTGAAATTATTACTAAGTTCTTTTGATTTCCTATCTATCTACATCCTAAACAGTATTTAATTAATACCAGTACAGAGAGGTAGTGGTTCGATAAGCAGTAGTGTGGCAGATTCATCTTTTCCCTTACAGCAAAGCGATACGTAGACGATATACTACGCCTCGTTTTGTTGCCCTTCATTGTAAACTACCGTGGGTTTACATATTTTCTCCTATCCACGGCAACAGTTTCTACTGCGTGTCTTCGTGCTTGCCAAACTCTACCTTAGCCAGCAAGATCGCCGAATCCGTTTCCAGTTAAGAACGTCTGGAACATCATGGCCGCGGTCCTCCAACCAGTTCGGCATATTGATGATCTAACGCTCCAATCGGTATGATATCCCGCAGGATGACATCCAACAGCATTGTCAATCATTGGTAACCCGAATAACTGGCTGCGTAAGAGTAATACGAGGATCAACGAGTTATTGATTTGCTTAATTTGGAGGGGTCTTCTTTCCATTAAATCATCCTACTTTGCTGAAATTTTAATGATTTGTTTGTTTGTACCTCACCATTACACCTACTGATTCCCGTCTCACTCGGATAATTCCTACGTGGTGCGTTGGTTTTCTTTCTTTGTCTTCGAAAGGCATACGTCATATGCTTCTTGATAAGGCTTGCGCTTCAGTCCATAAATTCAGAAGTCATGTTTCGTTCCCTAGTTATGTAGTAAGCAGAACAGGCTGTCACTTTTCACGTGTTTTGGGGGTGAACTCTATTTGAATGTTCTTGTTATCTTATTATAAAAATATTCACATACAAATAACTATTTATATTGCGTTAATTGGGGCACGTAATTTGTTTATAGTGATTAATTATACATTTTTATGTGCTTCTCCACATTTCTTTGGCTTTTTAGGAACCTACATATAGGCCATTTGGCGCCCGCAGTGCCAACCCTATTCAGAGTAAAGGCCAAGGACTTAACCCCAGCGTCGGTCGTAGCAACGTAATTGTAAATAATACTGCGGAATTAAAATGAATAGCTCCCTACGTCTTAAATGTGAGCTATTGCAGCAAGTAAAGCGGCAAAGCCGCTCGACGGTCTTAAATGTGGCGCACTTAACCAAGTGGTTCAGACGTGCTCTACCTCTGGTGCTCCAGGCTTCCGAAGGAAATTATGCTACACTGGGGCAACACACAGTAACAGAGAAAGTTACAGATTTTTCGTGTGTGACTGACTTATTTCACTTCGCTGTCAAGTGTTACGTCTTTATCTCCATTCACACGTCGGTATCAAGGCGAATGGGGACTGTGTGCCCGCAAAAATGCTTTTAATTACACTGTGGGTTGTTTATCCCAGAAAATGAATCCTAAGTAACAGTGTTGGAAGCTCACAGTTGCAACGGTTTGTTCGAGTCGGGTTGGAATGCTTTACAGAGCCAATTAAACATTTTGTCACATCACAGTTCGCGGGTCTGACCCTGTAACTTTAGTCGCAATTTTCAGCTTCTCTCCCTTTGACATATTTTGTCTGACGTACATTGATGCTATGGCACGCAACATAAATCATCTATTACTTTACTACAAACCAATATAAGCTTTTTTTCTAGATCTGTTTCTGCCATAACTGTTTCTAAGTATTAAAAGGAAGAAGGAAGAGGAAGTAGGGCTTACGTCCTGTCAACATCGAGGTCATTAGAGACGGAGCACAAGCGCGGAATGATTCAGGGATGGAGAGGGAAATCGGCCGTCCCCTTTCAATGTTGACATTTGCCTGCAGTAATGTAGGAAAATCACGGAGAACCTAAATCTGGATGGCAGGACGCGGATCTGAACCGTCACTCTCCCGAATTTCTAAGTATTGGATTCCGCATTATATGTAATTTCTTTTGTAGCATGTCCTCCACAGTGAATCCAATAAACAGAGTGACGTAGGGCCTTAGGGTCCTAATCTTGCCGGAATAAATGAATCAACAAATTAAATTAAAATGTGTAATATTAGGCCGAGGCTACAGTGTATTTCTAGCGACTACCCTGACGATACCTACAAAAATCCTTTTTGATGTAGTTTCGATAATTGTGCACCCTACGACTCTGTTGTACAAAATATTCCCAAACATGTCAAAACAACGCTGCATAACGTAACACAGATTTTGTCTTAAGTAACGCAAGGCACCTAACAATAAAGACACGCCTTTGTTAGACTGCAACATTGTGCGTTGTGTTAAAATTTCAAAGCAATCGGACAACAACTTTCGGAAATATACGATTCTGCACAAACGAACATTTATATTTGTATTTATATATATTAGGGACATTCCACACAGGCAAAAATTTCCATATCTGTTAAACTCAGTCTAGATTTGTAATCCAATTACTCACAGCCTGAAGCTATGATAGAATGCCTCTTAACTTTCCGACGTTTATGGACTCTGAGCTGTCGCCGGCACCATAAGAGAGATAATTTCTTTGAAGCCGTCCTCAGAGCAGAGTGCGTCCACTGTCTTAGAGCCCTCCGAGAAGCGCAAGCATTGTTTGCCGCACGCCTCGGACAAAGGGCCGGTAGTTAGTTAAGGAGGCGCGGCGCGATTGCGCGCCCCGGGAGCGTCCGTTTGAAGGGCGGCTGCCTCTCAGACGCAGGTGGTGCGGTTTAATTAACAGCCGCCGTGAGCCGAGGGCCGTTTCGCGGGACGTCTGGCTACTGCCGCCGCCACAGCCGCCTCACAGGCGCACCCCGCCGCGCCGAAGCAGGACCGCTGCCGCAGCTGACCCAGAAACCGAAGCGCGTTTCTGCTCGATTTCGTACTGTGTTATCCCCCACGCTGCTTCATATCACAACGGAAGGGGAGACAGTGCCGCACAGAGATACACGAACCACCGTCGAATGGGACTTCATTCCCTTTTTATGTACGCCGCTTACGGTCTCAGCGTGTACAGTCAGAGACGCGCTAGCCCTCTCTAATAAAAAAAAAAAGCTGAGTAAAGGAAACAGCGATGAAGTTGAACGGATGTCCTGTGACGTCCGCCCAGACCATAGGCGACGAACATTACCGAAGAAAATGAAAATAAAATTGAAAAAAAGGTAGCGTTCTCGCTTCCCGAGCACGGGGTCCCGGGTTCGATTCTCGGCGGGTTCAGGGATTTTCACAGGCCTCGAGATGACTGGGTGTTGTTGTGTCATATTCATCATCATCATTCATCCACATTACGGTCGGAGGAAGGCAATGGCAAGCCACCTGCACTAGGACCTTGCCCAGTACGGCGGTGATCGTCAAAAAAATGGTTCAAATGGCTCTGAGCACTATGGGACTTAACATCTTAGGCCATCAGTCCCCTAGAACTTAGAACTACTTAAACCTAACTAACCTAAGGACATCACACAACACCCAGCCATCACCAGGCAGAGAAAATCCCTGACCCCGCCGGAAATCGAACCCGGGAACCCGGGCGTGGAAAGCGAGAACGCTACCGCACGACCACGAGATGCGGGCGGGTTGCTCGTCTCCCGCGTCGTTCCCCTGCGCTCTGTCAAGAAGCATGGGACTTCATCGTCCCTTTTTATTGTACACTTAGCTAAACTAGAAGCTTTACTCGATGACAGAGCGGTACGATAGTTATCAAAATATGAGGAGACAATATTACGGAAATGGTAGAGGATGTAGATGAAGATGACATTGGAGATACGATACTCCGTGAAGAGTTTGACAGAGCACTGAAAGACCTGAGTCGAAACAAGGCTCCCGGAGTATACAACATTCCATTAGAACTACTGACAGCCTTGGGAAAGCCAGTCCTTAAAAAACTCTACCATCTGGTGAGCAAGATGTATGAGACAGGCGAAATACCCTCAGACTTCAAGAAGAATATAATAATTCCAATCCCAAAGAAAGCAGGTGTTAACAGATGTGAAAATTACCGAACAATCAGTTTAATAAACCACAGCTGCAAAATACTAACACGAATTCTTTACAGACGAATGGAAAAGCTAGTAGAAGCCGACCTCGGGGAATATCAGCATGGATTCCGTAGAAATATTGGAACACGTGAGGCAATACTGACCCTACGAGTTATCTTAGAAGCTAGATTAAGGAAAGGCAAACCTAGTTTCTAGCATTTGTAGACTTAGAGAAAGCTTTTAACAATGTTGACTGGAATACTCTCTTTCAAATTCTGAAGGGGGCTGGGGTAAAATACAGGGAGCGAAAGGCTGTTTACAATTTCTACAGAAACCACATGGCAGATATAAGAGTCGAGGGATATGAAAGGGTAGCAGTGGTTGGGAAGGGAGTGAGACAGGGGTGTAGCCTCTCCCCAATGCTATTCAATCTGTATATTGAGCAAGCAGTAAAGGAAACAAAAGAAAAGTTCGGAGTAGGTATTAAAATCCATGGAGAAGTAATAAAAAACTTTGAGATTCGCCGATGACATTGTCATTCTGTCAGAGACAGTAAAGGACTTGGAAGAGCAGTTGAACGGAATGGACAGTGTCTTGAAAGGAGGATATAAGATGAACATCAACAAAAGCAAAACGAGGATAATGGAATGTAGTCGAATTAAGTCGGGTGATGCTGAGGGAATTAGATTAGGAACTGAGACACTTAAAGTAGTAAAGGAGTTTTGCTATTTGGGGAGCAAAATAACTGATGATGGTCGAAGGAGAGAGGATATAAAATGTAGACTTGCAATGGCAAGGAAAGCGTTTCTGAAGAAGAGAAATTTGTTAACATCGAGTATAGATCTAAGTGTCAGGAAGTCGTTTCTGAAAGTATTTGTATTGGATGTAGTATGGAAGTGATAGTTTATACAAGAAGAGAATAGAAGTTTTCGAAATGTGGTGCTACAGAAGTGTGCTGAAGATTATATGGGTAGATCACATAATTAATGAGAAGGTATTGAATAGAATTGGGGAGAAGAGGAGTTTGTGGCACAACTTGACTAGAAGAAGGGATCGGTTGGTAGGACATGTTCTGACACATCGAGGGATCACCAGTTTAGTATTGGAGGGCAGCGTGGAGGGTAAAACTCGTAGAGGGAGACTAAGAGATGAATACAATAAACAGATTCTGAAAGCTGTAGGCTGCAGTACGTACTGGGAGATGAAGAAGCTTGCACAGGATAGAGCAGCATGGAGAGCTGCATAAAACCAGTCACAGGACTGAAGACCTCAACACTATGTAATGGTATCCAAATTCCTGTTGTAGCAGTTTAATGATTTATTAATTGTGATGGATCAATTTCAGTTACACTGTAATCTTCAGTCCATCAACGAAAGCTGCATAGTATTTTTTTATTTCATTATAATGTTGGTTATCGTTTTTTCAGATATACGGATTTTTTCCTTACGTCCACATACGAGGTGTGTTTTTTAAGTAAGTTCCGTTTTGTTGTAGACACTAGACAATGCGCGCGTGTATCTTGAACCGACATGCCTCGGGAACAACTGTGCTCAGTTTCAGCTCTGCAGCTAACCTGTACGGTTTTGTTCTCTGCTTTGAAAATGTTTAAGACTATCAACTCGCCCGCCGCGTGTGAGGCTGGAGATATTCAGCGACAGATTTGCGAAATGTACGGTGATACTGTTATGACTGAAAGCAAAGTGCGTAAGTGGGTACGCGAATTCAAAGATGGCCGTGACAGCGTCCACGGTGAGGACCACTACAGTCACCATTCTTTGATTACAGACCATTTGGTGGCTTCAGAAGGAAATCATCGTATCAGCATGAGCCGAAGGAAATTATTCCATCATGCAGCCCAAAACGGTAACATCAACACACAATAGCAGCCGTAACCACACAGCATCTTTGACCAAATGTAACAACGATCAGCCTGTCGAATCTCAAAATAAAAAGAGAAATTATAAAAACTACACTGTAATAGATCAAAGGGTGACAGTGGCCATTGATGATATACGTAAGCACAAAATCTATGTATCTGAAAATATGATAATCAACATCATAATCAAATAAAATAAAAATACTCTGTAACTTTCGCAGATGGTCTGACAATGACAATCTAGCCGAAATGGATCCATTGCAATCACACACTGAACTCATATAGGAGTAATCTGGATTTTATTACATGATCTCTAGAAGATATATTCAGAGCTGCGGACACATTGTGTTGTAAAAGTTTGGACGTGTTCGTAACAATAACAGGTAGCCAGAAGTCGGTCGTATTCGTAAGTACAGCCGCCAACGTGCTACGAACTTCCGTGGATAGGTAAATAAATTCATTTGCCAGTGGTACTGCCGTGTATCAGAAATGTTAGCATATCACTATGAAGCGTGATTATCATTGTAACTATGTCGCTTAATTTGAATCCTGAATACATTATGGGGTCTCACTTACGGGTTTGTGGTTGGAAGGCGTCCGAAATTTAATTGAAATTCAATAATAGAGATTGACCTGCTAATAACCTACATTTATTGATCCATGAATAACAGGTGACAATTATATTTTTGGGATATTGGCTTAATAACACAAATCAGCTCACAAATTATTCAGAAAAACAGACTACGGTTGCCACCAGCGTATTGCTGGACTATATTGGCTGAATTAACGTTATGTTACTGTCAGGGCTAACAATTTAAATGAACCATTCTTTCTTCAAAATATTAAATATAAAAAGTACACGAGCTGAATACACGATATCTCTATGAACAATAAGAATGAAGTCATGTTATCAGCATGATCTCAAAGAAATTATTCATCATTTCAAAGGTGATGCATGAGTAGTGCTTTATTAAAGTTTTCCTCCTTACGAAACATGAGAGAGAAAGAGAGGAGTATGTAAATGTTTGTGCGAAGTGCCCATTACAGTAAGAGATTAGCGGAAGCTAAAAACAAGAAACTCTCTCCTCAAACAGCTAAAATGTCTGTCATCGATTGATTCCACTGCAGTGCGGGCTTATCGTGCCTGCAATAGCGGTGGCGGTTATCTCTGAAACAACCGGTTTCCGGTTCTGTCGATTTTTTCCATGCCAGTTTAACCTGCCTGTTAAAACAGTTTCAAAAATAGCCGACTTTTGCCTTTTTTATTCCTATTATTTTCTGTAATAAGCGTAGAAACTGGAGGAAGATTGAAAGATTTTGCGTCTCCCAGTTTTAAGATACAAGGAATCAAAATATTAAATTAAACAGGCAAATAAAAGAAAACTTTTTCTGCACATCGTTCGCTGATTTTCCCGAAGAGTGATAAGTGGTTGAAAACTACAAAAAAATCACCAATATCATCCTCCTGATGCTAGTTTTTTGAAACTCTTTTAAAAAGTCATGTTTTAGTATGAGATCATAGTACTATTTGGGTGTTGCGAATAATCGTCATTGATAAATGGTGAAAACTGAGGTTGAATAAATCTGTTTTTCTTGTTAATTTGTCCGTTTCCAAGGTTTACAAACAGACAAAGACGTATTATGTAGACAAGGGCTACAGATCAGATGCTTTCTATCATTTTTATTTATTAATGTTACCATAATTGCCTTCCGCTTTTATTATTTCATAGAAACGGCAAAACAACGTTTAATGATTTAAAGCAAATGATGTACTTCATTGCTACTGTCACTTTGCAAAAATATTTTCAGGTTAGCGTTGGTGGCACTCTGCAACGCAATGGATGTCGGCGACGGCAGCAAAAAACTGCCGTCTAGACCACGTGGTGACAAGTCTTATACACTTTTCGTACACGCGTACCTTAAGCCACGTGGAAATAGGGACTTTATAGTCTCAGCAATACCGTATCAATTCCTAAGCCCGTTTCTGTCGGAATTCTTGTCAAAATAACACTGATCCCTATTCCAATTTTCTATAATAACGGAATCTTAAAACCAGTGTAAATTCTACTAATGAAAATTGCTCCTTTTTTAAAAAAAATTATTTAAGAATGAAAAACTTCAGCACTGCTGCTATGGTTAACTGATATTTTGGCCTTTAACACGGTTATTAGTAACAAATACTGAAACGTACCGGTTCTTCGGAACTTAAATACCTGTCTTGGTTTTAACCGGTTGGTTTTTCCCATCCATAGTCTGCATGCAACGAATCTGCGTGATGCCGTACGTTGTGTTGGTGCGAGCTGTAGTACTGGATGGCGGGGAGCAGCGGCTGAGACTACGGCGGCGGGATGCAACCTTCATCTCAGACGCAATTGCGACAAATTTAGATAAGTCCCGAGAACTGTTAAATCAACCTCCGACGTCTTGGCTGAAGTCCAGATCTACTTATTAAAGTCCGTCCCCAGAAAACAGCATCGCTTCTCTTCAAATGTAACGCCAGACACCGAAAACGTTTGACTCTCCCTCCAGTGAGACCACTGGCATCGTGCCCGCTGTCTACCTGAAACAATTTAGAAACTAGAACGCCACTCATAAACGGGTATTCCGCCCGGGAAAGGCACGACACTACGTTCTCACGGCAAGGCAAGTAATTTGTGATTTCTTGTGAATTCATGTCCTTTTACGGCCGTTATTCCCACGGAAAATTGAAGTGGAAATCTCCTCAGACACAACTGTGGCAGTTTATCAGAATTTGGATTTGGAATGCTGTCCAGCAAACAGAGCGAAGCTGTAGTTTCAACAAGTGCTGCTCATACCCCGTGTAGTAGTTTAGGAACTAAAGGGGCGCCTGCCTCTCCATATTCCTAACCCTTACATCCCATGTTGTCTCAACTGAACGTTCAGTACACCTGTACAGCGCAACGCTTTTGTCCTGCCCGAGCCCCGGATTTGGCTGACAGGGGCCGACACGTGTTCACTCCTGCCGGTGCAGTGAATTCTGTTCCCGAGTTGCCGTTAGCGTAACAGGCCCACGGGAAAGATCAATTCTTCCTCAGGGTTGGAGGTTCCCGTGAGCTGAAAGCAACAAGATACAGAAGGTCTTGTAAACTCAAGTAATGACAAGATTCTCCAGTATCAGAACAGAGCTGAAGTAAAGGTGCATTGCTGCTCCCGACTACTCACCTAATTAGTCGCGAAAACAGTTTGATCAAGGAAAGCAAATATCGTCTGTATCGAAAGAGATAATAAAGGTGACACGCAAGATAAATTCAAATCGTTACTTAAATAGGAATAAAAATGAGGAACGCCTCACAGGTTATTAACTGGTTAATATTTGAATCCATTCGGAACCGATATCCATCATCAACATCAGAATGATGTATGACGCCGACGCCCACGAGTAAACTTCCTCTTGTACATGTTGCCGTGCAGAAGTAAACAACATCAGGCTGTCACGTTAATGAATTTCTTTCAATGGCTGAAACACTTGCTGTGCAACCTGGTGAAGATTACTGGCTGGGGACTCGTATGTAAGTATAATCCTCCCGTCGAGTCCCATACATGCTCCATGGACGACAAATTAGGGAACCAGGTAAACCAATCAAGGATCCGCACACTCTTGAAGCGGTCTGTGGTGTGAACTGTTGTGTAGGCTGAAGCATTATCCTGATGGAATATTCCCTTTGGTACCCTTGTCATGAAGAGTATTCCAAGAGGGATTACCATATCTGCCACATACTAAAGACATTGCCTCCTTTCAACATCTACCAGATCCATATTTTTATTAGATCCAATACCTACACATATTATGACAGCAGTAGTTGGACAGGTCGTCTAGGGATAGGATGACGTCGATCTGACTACCGAAAACAGAAGCGATCAGCACTGAACACAAGAGTCTTGTGTCGACGGTAAAAGACATGTTACAGCTAAAGATCTCGGGCCGGCTTCCAAGAATCTCTCCTTTACGGTTCGTGGTGACACTCTGCATTTTCCACCCGGAACATTACAGTACACTACATTTTTAATTTTCAGCTGGAGATACTGTCTGAAATATTGTTCCGTGTTAAAACAGTAACAAAACGAAAAGTAAACCTCAACACACTAAAAAATCGTACCCGAAAATTGGTTGATTGGTTTGTTGACTGATTTTTGAGGGAACAGACCAAAAAGCGAAGTTCTCGGCTCAACTGGATATGGGAAGGATGGGAAGGAAATCGTAGGTGCACTTTCAAAGGAACCCATCCGACATTTGCCTGAAGCGATTAAGGGAAATCAGGATGGCTGGACGCGGGCTTGAGCTGTCGTCCTCCCGAATACGAGTCTATTGTGCTAACCTGAGCGCCATCCTTCTCGGTTACACGAAAGTGTAATCTACAGTAGTGCCTTCACTGTAAAATACATCTATATGGTACGGTAAGTCATTGTTACTACGAGTGACAGTATATGAACTGTAGGTGCATTATTACAGTACTGCATTGACACACAACAGATTTGCTCTTAACCGTTTAAAACAGGAGAAATCACATCATATACAAATGTTCTGTTTTTAAACTGGACGAAAAAAGTATTTAATGTTCTTTTGCTTATCAGAGAGCAACTTCGATTTTTAGCATTGTTAGAGCATTCCCTAATCCACAAAATGTCTATTGGTATAGACGAAGAGCTTTTTTCGATGTACTGAAGGCCCGTTACAAATACATTTTTAACATCTGTATACGATACTCCAGCTGTAGATGCATTGTTTTCGTTGTAATCATCTTTCTCGTCCTCATCGTTTATTCGAATTACAGCGAATTTCGAATACCGTGTAGGTTTTCTTACCGATGCAGCCTTCACTAGCTACAAACGTTTCATTTTCGTTGTGTTCGTCAATTTTATCAAACAACATCAATTGTTTTCTTTTGTGATTGGTACAGAAAGCGCAGATCTTTTCTTCTCTCCTGATACGACCGCACACACAAAGCAAAATCTAGTATTTCACTTTCAGGATTCTTGAAAGTCTTGCCTATTTTCAGTCCTGTCTCATCATCAATCATCACTCTATGTGCCTGAAGAGTTTTCCTATTTTTACTCTAGTCTTTAATAGTTGTTACGCCAATCCCTACCTCACTTGTAATGTTTTGAAGAGACTCGCCCTTATACACTCCTGGAAATTGAAATAAGAACACCGTGAATTCATTGTCCCAGGAAGTGGAAACTTTATTGACACATTCCGGGGGTCAGATACATCACGTGATCACACTGGCAGAACCACAGGCACATAGACACAGGCAACAGAGCATGCACAATGTCGGCACTAGTACAGTGTATATCCACCTTTCGCAGCAATGCAGGCTGCTATTCTCCCATGGAGACGATCGTAGAGATGCTGGATGTAGTCGTGTGGAACAGCTTGCCATGCCATTTCCACTTGGCGCCTCAGTTGGACCAGCGTTCGTGCTGGACGTGCAGACCGCGTGAGACGACGCTTCATGGGGGACAGATCCGGAGATCTTGCTGGCCAGGGTAGTTGACTTACACCTTCTAGAGCACGTTGGGTGGCACGGGATACATGCGAACGTGCATTGTCCTGTTGGAACAGCAAGTTCCCTTGCCGGTCTAGGAATGGTAGAACGATGGGTTCGATGACGGTTTGGATGTACCGTGCACTATTCAGTGTCCCCTCGACAATCACCAGAGGTGTACGGCCAGTGTAGGAGATCGCTCCCCACACCATGATGCCGGGTGTTGGCCCTGTGTGCCTTGGTCGTATGCAGTCCTGATTGTGGCGCTCACCTGCACGGCGCCAAACACGCATACGACCATCATTGGCACCAAGGCAGAAGCGACTCTCATCGCTGAAGACGACACGTCTCCATTCGTCCCTCCATTCACGCCTGTCGCGACACCACTGGAGGCGGGCTGCACGATGTTGGGGCGTGAGCGGAAGACGGCCTAACGGTGTGCGGGACCGTAGCCCAGCTTCATGGAGACGGTTGCGAATGGTCCTCGCCGATACCCCAGGAGCAACAGTGTCCCTAATTTGCTGGGAAGTGGCGGTGCGGTCCCCTACGGCACTGCGTTGGATCCTACGGTCTTGGCGTGCATCCGTGCGTCGCTGCGGTCCGGTCCCAGGTCAACGGGCACGTGCACCTTCGGCCGACCACTGGCGAGAACATCGATGTACTGTGGAGACCTCACGCCCCACGTGTTGAGCAATTCGGCGGTACGTCTACCCGGCCTCCCGCATGCCCACTATACGCCCTCGCTCAAAGTGCGTCAACTGCACATACGGTTCACGTCCACGCTGTCGCGGCATGCTACCAGTGTTAAAGACTGCGATGGAGCTCCGTATGCCACGGCAAACTGGCTGACACTGACGGCGGCGGTGCACAAATGCTGCGCAGCTAGCGCCATTCGACGGCCAACACCGCGGTTCCTGATGTGTCCGCTGTGCCGTGCGTGTGATCATTGCTTGTACAGCCGTCTCGCAGTGTCCGGAGCAAGTATGGTGGGTCTGACACACCGGTGTCAATGTGTTCTTTTTTCCATTTCCAGGAGTGTATAACCTTTCAAGCAGTTTCAGTTTCTCCGATAAAAATAGCGTCACTAGTTTACGTTTAGTTGTTGCCATGATTTAGCTCTACACATGTGTATACAGAAGAATAAAATTATCACAAATTTATAAAACGAATGCGTGCCAGGTAATACTTACTGATCAATGTAGAAATAACTCATATTAAAAGTGATCGAACTACTGCACCTGTTAACGTTAAACTGGCTACTGATTCATATAGCAGTGAAAGAGTTACCTACTAGTCTAACCCAGCACTGGAAATGGGATGTAGGACCAAGCGGGGTGTGGGCCCACCCGAGATCGGATTAGCGAGGTTGTGCTTGCCCTTCTCACCACTGCGTTGTTCTGAGTCCACCTCGTCGCTCACGTTATGCAATCTGTACATTACAACAAACTGCCTGTGTGGTCTTCCGATATGTTGCTGCCATGACGCTCACGTCAACGTTTGGACTTCCAGAAAAGTGCGAAAGATGTTGTTAAACTTCACACACACGTCCTCCAGGAATATTGTGTTGTGATGTCCACCTGAAAGGTTCCAATAACCTTTGACAATTCCAATAATCATTATATATTGATTTCATTCTCCATCTGCAGGAATGGCTTTTTTATTCATCTTTTGGTTCTTACTTTGTCCAGCACAGCTTTGGCATGGCTATGAAGCATTTGGCAAGATTAGTTCAAGCGGTGGCCGGATGCCCCTCATGTCGTCATCACATTAATCCCTCCTCGGAACGGGATGTGTGTATCCATACGTCTTCGTTCAGTGTTATTTATCTGAAGTGGGCGAAATTTTTCGAAATATTTGCGCATCGTGTAACTGAGAGGGGACTTAGGTCCCAGCTAGTTAGCTGGCCGTAGTAGCCGTGCGATTCTAGGCGGTACAGTCTGGAACCGAGCGACCGCTACGGTCGCAGGTTCGAATCCTGCCTCGGGCATGGATGTGTGTGATGTCCTTAGGTTAGTTACGTTTAAGTAGTTCTAAGTTATAGGTGACTGATGACCTCAGAAGTTAAGTCCCATAGTGTTCAGAGCCATTTGAACCATTTTTTGAACCAGCCAATTGCTCAAATAGTCGGATGTGAGAAACCGCCCATAACCACATCCAGGCTACCCGTTACACCGATCCTCATCGTTGATTCGCCAGACAGATTCGACCCGGTGCCTGGCGCACCTTCCTGTCCCGGAAGCGGCGCATTAATAAGAGCGGCTTTCCTGCCGCGTTTCGCTAGTGGCTTTGCTTTGCACTAAAATAATCTCGCATACGGATGAAACTTTATTCAACGCATCTCAGAGACAAGGTAATACTGGAATATCAGTCTGGTAGCGATCTGTCAAAAGTGTTTGTGGTATGACAGTTCCCAATATAATATCTCTACTTTGTTGACGTCTGATGCAGCCAACACCGTATTCCATTAAGTGGTACATATGTATGGAAGTACGTACTCAGCACATAGTAGCTAATGAAATGAAATGATCGTATGGCATTGCTGGCGGGGATGTCCCATTCGGTTTCGTCCGCCGTGTGTTAGTCATATTTTAGTCGGCGCCGCATTGGGCGACTAGCTGCCGATGATGAGGATTAAATGATGATGAGGTCAATACAACACTCAGTCCCCGAGCGGAGAAAATCTCTGACCCAGCCGGAAATCGAATCCAGAACCAGTGCATGGGAGGCAAGCACGTTACCACTCAGCTAAGCAGGCGGACATAATAGCTAATAACAGATTGTAACAAAATATCGTTGTAATGGACAACAAATAGGACTATTTTACATTACTAGGGACAAAAGATAAAGAACAACACAAATACACTGACTTGTTCCGAAGTCATATGGTGTCATTATCTTCTGATTATACAGTGGCTTCCTAAATTAAAGATTATGCAATAAGTAGAAATGGCGTTAACTTCTGACAAAGATTCGGTAGCACAGCAAACAATCTTTCAGTGAGAGTAGATACTCAGTTACACAGCCAATTAACAATCTCTTAACAAGATCTGACGATTGTTTCGAGAATGAAAACATGGTGCAGGTAGGCTGTATTAATTTAATTGTCTATGCGATTGGCCATTTTCAAACCTCTGGACTCCTTTAACCACGTATCTTAATCTTACAGCAAGAAGGCCTGCAGAGGATCGATGTTTTGTGTACATATTACCAGTTGACTCTCAAGATGAACATTCGGAACGTACTGAGCATTAATAGGCGGAAAAACCCATTGTTATGCTATACTGCAAGGGTGGGTAACTGCGGCCCTCTCTCAGGATCGGGCACGCGATCGGTTTCAATCTTTCCCGCGGATGACATTCGTAGGAAAGCGAGCTTAACGTTCATATTGTACTTCGCCCGGAACTTATTTTAGTATAATTCATGAGTTTGCACCTCATGCATGATTCAGACCTGTGAATTATTTTCTTACTCCGCGCATGCGCAATGTCAGTTCATTGCCACTGGATTTGAACAACAAGCTTATTGCGTGCGGAGATTGGAGGAAAAGCTCACTACCTTGAAAAGGTGCGGGGAGAAGTATTATCGCCTCTGGATCTGTGCTGACAACACACACACGCTATTTACCACTAACGGTCTACGTCTGGGCTACACACAGATAGATCGCAAACTTTGCTGGTAAGCGACCTGCTACACAAATTACCGACTACAGGCCGACATTAACAGCGGCAGCAGAAGACATAACTTTGTGAACAAACTACTTGCATGCTATCGGCTCACGCATAAAGTTCTGCACTATTTGTTTGTTAATCTCGTCGTAAGTAAAGAAATAAAATTCACATCTCGTAAATAAATGTAAACATTTGAAGCTGGGGTGAACATAAAACGAATGCACTCTCAAAAACAAATCTTTTGAGGCATAATCTCGTGGAGTGGCGTGTTGGGAAAAGGGCAACATTCGTATACATGCATTACCCCTTAAGCATTAATCACGGATCCTTAAACACTTATCAGCCAGTCCGCAGCTCGTGGTCGTGCGGTAGCGTTCTCGCTTCCGCGCCCGGGTTGCCGGGTTCGGTTCCCAGCGGGGTCAGGTATTTTCTCTGCCTAGTAATGACTGGGTGTTGTGTGATGTCCTTCGGTTAGTTAGGTTTAAGTAGTTCTCTAAGTTCTAGGGGACTGATGACCATAGATGTTAAGTCCCATAGTGCTCAGAGCCATTTGAACTTATCAGCCAGAACTTTATGACCACTGACCTACTATCGATATAAGAAAAGTCCAGGTGATAGCAGCGTCACCTGACGAGGAATGGTTTTCGGTCAGACACACGTACGGTGCATGTTGTAATAAGTGAGAGTGCTGTCTGCGTGTCCGCGTGTAGAGTGGGGGAGGCGCGCGATCTGAGTTCGACCGAGCGCAGATTGTACTGGCCCAGAGGCTCGGCACGAGGATTTCGGAAACTGCACGACTTGTCGGGTCTTCGAGGAGTGCTGTGTTGAGTGTCTTCAACACGTGAAGAAACCAGGGTGAAATCACGTCCAGGCATTGTGGGGTCGGGCGGCCACCCTTCGTTGCAAATTTGAACGTATTAGACTGGACAGATTGGTTAAATAGGACAGACGACGAATTATTGGGAAACTAACATCAGACTTCAACGCTGGCCAAAGTACAAGCGTTTCTAAGCACACAGTGCATCGATCATTACTAGCGATGGGCCCCTGCAGCGGACGACCTAGGCATGTGCCAAAGTTAACACGACGCCCTCGGCACTATGATAATGGGTACGTGACAATCGGCAGTGCATGGTCTGAATAATTCAGATATCTTTTTCATCATGCCGTTGGGTGGGCGCGAATCTATCGTCTTCCAGTGGAACGCCTCCTTGACACTTGTACTGCGGGGTGGAAACAACCTGGCTAGTCTCCATTATGGTCTCCATTATGCTCTGGGGAACATTCACGACGGTACCCATGGATCCGGCGGTGCACGTGCAAGGCACCAAGACGCCCACGGAGTATCTTACACTGGTTGGAGACCGCGTACGACCCTTCATGACGATCATATTTTCCGACGGCAGTGGCATTTTTCAGCAAGATAATGTGCCACGTCACAAGATCAGGAGTGGTTCGAGGAAGACAGTGGCGGGTTCCAAATGATGTGCTGTCCCCCCAGCTCGCCAGATCTGAAGTCGTCCGAACACATATGACATGTGCTTGAAAGTGGCGTCAGAGCCCATCGCCAACCTCCCGTGAATTTACGGGATTAGTTGACTTGTGTTTGCAGATGTGGTGCCAGTTAACCTCCAACGACCTACCAAGGCTTCATTAATTCCACGCCACGACGCTTCTTCGCTGTCAATCGTGCCAAAGGTGGACATTCCGGCTGTTAGCTAGGTGGTCATAATGTTCAGTGTAGTTTTTGCTGACGCGTGACGTGGCGAGACTAAAGTAAGTGAATCCACCCCGCGGGTCACATGGCTGCTGTATACTACGATTTCACGTTTGGTGAACAATCACCAGAAGCAGTCTTACCCATTAAGTACCAGGTAGAATACATACCGAGCTATTGCAGTAGATCAACCGCGTAATATTAATTGTAGTAAACAGATTGATATTAATTAGCAGAATCACCAGGAAGTGTAGTCCATCCACGTGGGAGATAACTTATAATACCCTTATTCGACTGATCAAGTATTGTTTGTCGTTCTGTGATCAGCTGAAGAACAATGTTTAGCAATGGAACGCTAACATTCGTTGGAGGTTGAAGGTAAGCATAGCGAAAGAGGTCTCCAGCATCCCACTTGAGATGTTTCTGAGAACAATAGAGCAATCTCTAGTGCGGTTCCAGGCTATCATGGAAGTAGGTGGTCGTCACACTGAGCAACGTTTATCCCCAGGAACGTAAACATGGTACATAATTAACAAATATCTGCCTCTGAAGTGGAAATTAAAGTGTGTTTGTTTCAATGGTTTATTAGTTGTTCCTCTTACCCATGCCCTTACAAATGTTCCCACAAATTTGAATTATACTAGGATCACTGCTTTTTCAAGGAGGACCTCTCAAGCAGCGAAAGTTTGATTTTAACCACACTATTTGTCCGCGCGCTCGTTTGTGTGTGTGTGTGTGGGGAGGGGGGGGACATTGGTTTTTTACAGTGTTCTTTTAAACTTCTGTACTTTCCTACGCTCTCCACAGCAGTCGTTTTCAACTGTAAACCCAGGTTGTGAAAAGCACATTGCAGGCACTCTCAAACGTCAGTAATCAGTTGTGTTTAGTGGATAATGCGAGTGGACGAAGAATGTTTAAAAACAACAAACAGTCAAGCAATGTATATTTAATTCTCTTTCGCCATTCGATGTTTTAGGGAATTAAAACCTTGTTTTCAAGAACGGCACAGCAGTTTTAACTGTGCTTCTGTTTTAAATCCGGCAATTACTGAAAAAAATATTGCTTTTCCATCATTAGATGACATTCAGCATGCATTACTCACAAAGAAAATAAATTTTATGTTCCATTAACAGCTATGTGAAAACCTTTAGTTTATGTAGGAAGCTGATCAACTTTCACCTCAGCGCCGTTCAACAATGTTCACGTATACTACATCAGAATATAGCACATTCTAGTGTTGATTACTAACTGATCTCATTGGAAAAGAAATTAAAACCAGCAGTTGAAATCATTTTGTTGCCAATGTCTACCTTATCATGAAGGCGACGTCACTGGTACATCTACAATAATTATATCAGTCCGTTGGTGAAGCTGCCACACGCTTATGACGTCTACATCTAAATCCCTTACCTGGAGCGTGGCTTAATGAAGCTCCCACAAAACATATCAGCAGTTAAATAAAACAAACGTTGTTCGGCGCCTTATTTTGACGAGCTGCTGCAAACCTCGATGATCCGTGTCCCTTCCACACATCTCATTTCGCGGTTCCCACCGCCTACTTGCAAATCACGAATAGTGATGCATATGCAACCAGTGTAATTTCCTGTTTTGTCGGATTCTCATCGCAACTGTCTGTCTCTCCGCCTGTTATGTAGAAGCGCACCCACCAATCTCCTTGTTATTGAAAGTACAGTGGGGCGCCCGGTTTTTTTCATTTAGACTGCTCGCGAGTCCCCGCTATCGCGAAATTAAATTAGGCAACCGCGCCAGCGTATTGGAAAATCGTCGAAATGTCGCCTTTATAAGCCTAGTGGAAAGAACCATCGCTATAATCGATATTTCCTGTAAGCTGCGAGGGGCGGGGAGAGCGCAGCCTCTGATACGTTCGTGCCAGCATGGGCTGCCTGCCGGCGCAGACGCAGCGCAGTCTGATTTCCACGCCAGTTGAGAATTTTTGTTGTGTATTGCAAGCTTTGCAAATCATTGTTAAGCAATAACATAAGTGAATACATCATTCGAAATGTATGAATATAAATATAAAATAAATGTTAATACAAAGTTGCATAGAGACACACACAGTATTTCAAGCAGTGTTTTTAGACTACAGTGACTCATCATGGATATTACGCAATAGATATACATTTAACAAGTACACTAAAGGAAGAAACTGGTTTTATTATACAAATATTTATTCGCAAGATTAATAATGAGATAATTTCTAGCTTGTTATTTCTTTCTACTGCCACGTAAGGTCAGTACATAACTTAAGAGTTCATAGTGTCAGCATATTGTTCCAAAGCCACTCATGTTTTGCTTACATAATAACGTAGCAGTAGTTGTTGTTATGTAAATTTAGTAACATTAACTCACCCAACACGCTAACAAACAACACGGACATATCGACATATACTGAGGTGACAGAAACCATGCGATGCATACTTATACTGTGGTGGACCTCCGTTGCCCGTCGTTGAGCTGCAAGTCGACCTGGCAAGCACTCAACAAATTGTTGGAAGTTCTCTGCAGAAATAGTGAGGCATGCTGCCTCTAACATCATCATCATCATCATCATCATCATCATCATCATCCAATTCAATCATTAAATGATGTGGCCTCTTCGAGTCGTGGATTCAGGTAGGCTTCCAGCAGTCTTCTCCAAGTGGGACGGTCTTGGGCAGTTCTCTGCCAGGTGTTACCAGCGATCTCCTTGATGCCTTTGCCCAATCTGTCTGGTGGTCTTCCTCTAGGCCTCCGGTGCTCTCTCGGACTCCACTCCAGTACTAGCTTCGTCCACCTCTTGTCTTTTCTTCTTTCGACGTGGCCAGTCCACTGTCATTTCAAGGAACCTACTGTCTCTAAGATGTTACCTTCGTCACAGACCGGATGTCATCTGCCCTGTTCCTATCCTTTCTTGTATAGCCCAGCATTGATCTCTCCATGGCGCTCTGTGCTCTCCCAAGTTTCCCTTTTGTAAATGAGTTCAGTGTCTCGCAGCCATACGTCATCACAGGAAGAATGCATTGATCAAATACTGCTTTCTTCAGATTTACTGGCATTTTTGATCTGAATACTGTTGAATTCTTCCTAAATGCTTGCCAACCAAGCTTGATGCGTCGATAGATTTCTGGCCTTATGTCTCCCTTCATATTTATAATCTGGCCAACCTAGACATATTCACTGACCTCTTCTAATAGACTGTCCTTGACTTTGACATCTCCATCTGGGACCCATTTGTTGGACATTACTTTTGTTTGGGAAAGGTTCATGTTGCTTGGTTGTTAGCACTGACAACTCTACCCAAAAAGCCGCTGCTCTTGGTTATTATGTAAGGGTCGTCGGCTACTAAGTTGTCCTTGGCGAGAGGTAATGCCTACAATTTAGTTTTCTCGACATATTCTTGACATTGTGGAATTCTGCCTCTATAGCCATCCATAATTACGCAAATGCTGCAGGTGCACGATGTTGTACCCAAACAGACCTCTCTATCATGTCCCTTAAATGTCCGATGGGATTAACGTTGAGCGATCTGGCTGGCCAAATTATATCACTAGA
Source organism: Schistocerca gregaria (assembly GCF_023897955.1). Taxonomy (NCBI): domain Eukaryota; kingdom Metazoa; phylum Arthropoda; class Insecta; order Orthoptera; family Acrididae; genus Schistocerca; species Schistocerca gregaria. The sequence goes on along the minus strand of NC_064922.1, from coordinate 346,878,901 downwards.
ATTGTCCAGAAAGTCCTTCAAACCAGTCGCGAACAAATGTGGCCTAGTCACAAGTTTTGGAACATGAAGTCCATGAGTGGCTGCAAATAGTCTCCAAGTAGCCGAACGTAACCGTTTCCAGTTGATGATCGGTTCAGTTGGACCTGAGGACCCAATCCATTCGATGAAAACACAGTCCACACAATTATGGAGCCACCAGCAGCTTCCACAGTGCCTTGTTGACAACTTCCGTCCATGCCTTCGTGGGGTCTGTGCCAGACTCTAACCCTACCATCAGCTCTTATCAACTGAAATTGACAAGGCCACGATTTTGCAGTCGTCTAGGCTCCAGCCGATATGGTCACGAGCCCAGGAAATACACTACAGGCGATGCCGAATTGTTAGCAAAGTCACTCGTGTCTGTCGTCAGCTGCCATAGCCCATTGACGACAAATTTCGCCGCACTGCCATAACGGATACGTTTGTCGTACTTCCTGCATTGATTTCTGCGATTATTTCACGCACTGTTGCTTGATTGTTAGCATTGACAACTCTACCCAAAAAGCCGCTGTTATGTAAAGGCCGTCTGCTACTAACAAGGGAACCTCCCCATCGCATCCCCCTCAGATTTCGTTATAAGTTGTCACAGTGGATAGGCCTTGAAAAACTGAACACAGATCAATCGAGAAAACAGGAAGAAGTTGTGTGGAACTATGAAAAAATAAGCAAAATATACAACCTGAGTAGTCCACGCGCAAGATATGCAACATTAAGGATAGCCGGCACGGTAGCTCAGCTTGTTCGGTCAGAGGGTTAGTTGCCCTCTGTATTAAAAAAAAACTGAATGATTGATCATTAACGAACTTTAACGGGCGTCAGGTGACGTCCTCCACGAACAATTGAAACGAACAATAACGAACAAAATGAGATTAAAAAAAACTGCGGAACGAGAAGTCCTTGGTTCAAGTCTTCCCTCCAGTGAGTAGTTTAATTTTTTATTTTCAGACAATTATCAAAGTTCAGGCTCTCACACATAATCAACTTCGTACTCCAAAATTCCAAGACATGTTCAGATTTGCTTGGACATATGCAAGACTTGACGGTCTACACACGGAAAAATGTGAAAACGTGAAAAACATATGTTTTGACAGAGCACGGGGAAAACCGTGCTACTGTGAAACTGTTGCATTCATTTGTTGCAGTTTATGTGACAAACTGTTTTCATCACTTTTTTTGGAGTGATTATCACATCCACAAGAAAACCTAAATCAGGCAAATGGCTCTGAGCACTATGGGACTTAACATCTGTGGCCATCAGTCCCCTAGAACTTAGAACTACTTAAACCTAAATAACCTAAGGACAACACACACATTCATGCCGGAGGCAGGATTCGAACCTGCGACCGTAGCGGTCACGCGGTTCCAGACTGAAGCGCCTAGAACCGCACGGCCACACGAGCCGGATAAATCGGGCAAGGTAAAAGAATCTTTTTACCCATTCGCCAAGTGTGTAAGTTAGGTGGGTCGACATCATATTCCTGTCATGTGACGCACATGCCGTCACCAGTGTCGTGTAGAATATATCGGCCGTGTTTTCCCGTGGAGGGATCGATTGACCTTTTCTGTTCTCATTGGAGATGCACGTCCTTTCGTCTACTAATCGCACGGTTTTGCGGTGCGATGTCAAAACACAGACACTAAACATATTACAGTGAACAGAGTCGTCAATGAACGAACGGGCAGATCATAGCTTTGCGAAAATAAAGAAAGTAAACTTTCCACTCGAGGGAAGACTTGAACCAAGAACCTCTCGTTCCGCAGCTGCTCACGCTAACCACGGGACCACGGCGCTCCTGAGCTCATTCTGTCCTTTGTGTTGCCTATGAACTATTCAGTTTGTATATTTTGCTTATTTTTTTCATAGTTCCACATAACTTCTTCCTGTTTTCTCTATTGATCTGTGTTCAGTTTTTCAAGACCTATCCACCTTGCCAACTTATAACTAAATCTGAGGGGGGTGCGATGGGGAGGTTCCCTTGTAAGTTGTCCGGAGTGAGAGGTAATGCCTACTATTTAGTTTTCTCTACACAATCTTGACCCTGTCAAACTCGGATTATTGGATTCTCTAAAGATTTCCACAATGGAATGTCCCATACGTCCAGCGTCAACTGCTATTCCGCGTTCAAAGTCCGTTAATTCCAGTCTTGTGGCCGTGATCACATCGGAAACCGTTTTTCATAAATCACCTGAATAAAAGTGACAGCCATGCCAATGCTCTGTCCTTTTACTCCTTGTTTACGCGATACTACCCCAATCTGTATATGTGCATATCGCTATCCCATGATTTTTGTTACATCAGCGTATTTAGATTAGATTAAGAAACACTGAACAAACTGAATTTTGCCAGAGCCTATGACCTTGCGGGTCTAGGCGCTTCAGTCCGGAACCGCGCTGCTGCTACGGTCGCAGGTACTAATCCTGCCTCGAGCATCGATGTGTGTGATGTCCTTAGTTTAGTTAGGTTTAATTAGTTCTAAGTTCTAGGGGACTGATGACCTCCGATGTTAAGTCCCATAGTGCTTAGAGCCATTTGCACCATTGTGAATGTAATTTCCGCGTGGGGTAATTTTCGTTAGATAATACTAATACGGGTAGCACCACATGGGTCGCCAGAGTTTAAGTTCAATACCAAGTCCCCTTCCCCAGCTGGTGTTGCTGAAGGGTCATCTCTATCTACTCTTTCCTGTCTTCACCGTAACACCAGCGCCTCCGAATTTTACTGTTGCACTACATAAGCGCAGATGGCGTTCACCGGGCATTCGCCATACCCACTCCCTGCCATCGGATCACCACATTCTGTACCATGATTCGTCACTCCACACAACTTTTTTCCACTGTTCAATCATCCAATGTTTGCGCTCCTCACACCAAGCGAGGCGTCTTATGGCATTTACCGGCGTGATGTGTGGATTATGAGCAGCCGCTCGACCATGAAATCCTAGTTTTCTCACCTCCCGCCTAACTGTCATAATACTTGCAGTGGGTCCTGATGCAGCTTGGAATTCCTGTGTCATGGTTTGGACTGATGCCTGTCTATTAGACATTACGACCCTCTTCAACTGTCGGCGGTCTCTGTCAGTCAACAGACGAAGTCGGCCTGTACGCTTTTGTTCTGTACGTGTCCCTTCACGTTTCCACTTCACTATCACATCGGAAACAATGGACCTAGAGTTGTTTACGAGTGTGGAAATCTCGCGTGAAGATGTATGACACAAGTGACACCCTATCATCTGGCCACGTTCGATGGGCGTGAGTTCCGCGGAGCGACCCATTCTGCTCTCTCAAGATGTCTAATGACTAATGAGGTCGCTGAAATGGAGTACCTGGCAGTAGGTGGCAGAACAATGCACCTAATATGAGAAATGTATGCTTTTGGGGCTGTCTGAATACTTTGGATCAAATAGTGTATGTTTTGATTGAATAAAAACTCTTCCACTAAGACAGATTAGGTTTCACGAAGGAAAATGTGGACGCAGTATGTGGAGCAAGCAAAAATGGTTTATAGATGTACTTCCTTTTCTGTAATATTGCTCTGCTACATTTAAACATGCTACCACTCGGCGTCATGTGCCCTGAAGGCATTACGCAAACTAAGACAACCTCTTCTATAACGCACCCGAAAATTCGGCAAATTCAATTTACGAAGGAAATTCGGAAAACGAGGTCATATCGGGCGCGAAATGGAAACCACTGTCAAAATACGATTAAGCTTTTGACAGTGGTGGTGTGCAGGGTCTCTAGTACGTACGTCGATTGCGTCACGACGCTCTTTTCAGTGAGCACATTAATATGCCGAGATAAATAGTGTCTCCCGCGAAATCTGAGGGTCTGGTGAGAGATTGCGCCTGTCATGCAGCGCACTTAAGTTAACTGTTCGTGAGTTTCCTCCTTCAGGTTATTTCTCGGCCGCACTCTTTAGGGGCAATGAAGATGCTCCTGCAGCTTTTTCAATGGGAAGTGCTTGATCATCCACAATATAGCCCATAATTGGATTCCCCTGAGTTTCATATCTTTTCACATGAACCGCTGGCTATGAATTCAAAATTTTGGCACAGACAACGAGCTGTAGACTAGAGTAGAGACTTGGCGGAAATCACAGGCAGCTGCTTTCTATGACGGGGCATTGGAATGTTGGTACAAAGCTACGACAAATGTGTGAGCTGCGGCGGCTACTATGTAGATAAGTTGCTGGAAACTGTAGCTAACTGTTGTAAATAAAACATTTTTGATTTTTCACAATGTTTTCCATTTCCTGGACGATCGGGTCTTACTTTCCGAATAGCCCTCGTATGTATAGAGACTCTATATGACCTGATTGTCATGAGTTACTAACATCCCTCACAAACGCTCCTTTAGCTGCTTATGGGACTTACATTAACTCTAACCTGCACGTTGTACTCTATTTGCATGGTTGTCCGAGGGACATAATATTGTACTACGGTCGTGTTCCTCTCCTATTTTTATTCTGTCAGATACATGACTGCGCCCCCTCGAAAATTGTAGCGCTGTAATTACAAACAGTATTTCCGCCTCTCAGGTTTGTTCCTGTGTTGTTATTGGTGACTACGGCAGTGTCTAGATTGGAAAAGATGAATCCTGGGGCAAACCACTCAGCTGTGTAACAGCAGCAGGACGGCCACAGAGTTAACACACATACAAGACGGACGGTTTGCCATTACTACTGTGACATGCCGTTTCACGAGAGACACAGCGGGATGAAACGCATTGCACCGCAGGGTAAAGGTTCACGTTCTGTCCGCCACAAGTTACCCTCTCCATGCAGCAAATTATAGGTGATGACTATTTCTCCATCACTAGCTTTCGTACAAGGCAGCTTCAGGATAAGTACTATTACGCAAGCACTGGTTGACGAGGTACACCGCGGCCGTGTTCCCTGGTCATTTCCTCGTCGTAATTTCCTTGTGCACCGCTGAAAATAAAGTGAAGTAGGTACGTACTTCGTCTGCTGAATAATCTGTGTAATTAATTTATTATACCGGTCCTGCTGACTACATAAACAGCAGTTTATTTCGCAGTGAACCGTAATTAGTATTAACTACAATGTATATCACAAAGAGTTAGCAGCACATACAAAAATTTTTAAAAAAATGAATAAAGAAGCTAACGACTGCAGATTCATAACTCAGATTCTGCATTTACATAACATCAGTCCTTTAGTTTATTAGTAATTTTTCCGTATTCTTATTTTTTCCTTAAAACATAATTTTTAACCATACTAACGTTTTTTGGTTCTTCGCTTTTCTTTCTTCTGTCAACATCATTTTTCCTTTCTCACCATTCACTTTTTATAACTAAGCGCACTGAAACCCTTTAGATAAAGATAAATAGAATACGTTTCTACAGTTTCATTTGAAGAGAGAAGTTTGATTATTGCGGTGATTACTGAACAAATTCATATCAGTACCACTTATTTTGAATATCTCACACTTCTTACGGCTATGTTCCTTACTTGTCCTTCTTCCTCCGTACTGTACGTCATACTTACTATATCATGACCACAATCTGTTTATTACGTTGATATCGTTTTTCGAAAATCTAGCTACCGAGTCTCGATAGTTTACTGTCGTATGCGAAGTTAGCCGTCTAATGGGTATGGTAATCAAAAGAAAGATGTACCGTAATTTTATTCAAAAAATGGCTCTGAGCACTATGAGACTCAACATCTATGGTCATCAGTCCATCCCGGTAGCTGAGTGGTCAGCGCGATAGACTGTCAATCCAAAGGGCCCGGGTTCGATTCCCGGCTGGGTCGGAGATTTTCTCCACTCAAGGACCGGGTGTTGTGTTGACCTAATTGTCATCATTTCATCCCCATCGACGCGCAAGTCGCCGAAGTGGTGTCAAATCGAAAGACTTGCACCAGGCGAACGGTCTACTTGACGGGAGGCCCTCGTCACACGACATTTCATTTCAGTCCCCTAGAACTTAGAACTACTTAAACCTAACTAACCTAAGGACATCACACAACACCCAGTCATCGCGAGGCAGAGAAAATCCCTGACCCCGCCGGGAATCGAACCCGGGAATCCGGGCGTGGGAAGCGAGAACACTACCGCACGACCACGAGCTGCGAACTGTAATTTTATTATATGACCTCTATTATAACACGAATTTCAGCACTACTTACTGCTATTCGAGCTTCGTGTACCCGTGATGTACTTCAACTTGTAGCTAACCTTATTTATGTTGACATAAAACTTCACTTTAATTTAAGTGAAGCAGAAATTGTTGTGGCTTTGTGATACCGTAACTTTGACAAATGCGCAAAGATGGTCCGATTCTAAGAACTTTCGTGTCCTGAAAAGGATCGTCTGCTTCTTCGTTTGACAGAAAAATCTTTTCAGATGCTGAAACCACGTTGTCCTCTGATATGGATGTCTTGGATGTATACTTAAAGAAATGATGTTTCTAACCAAATCCGCAGCAATCAGTTATACCTGCATTTCACCTACGCAAGAGACAGACGGATTACATGTCAGAAGTCAGATTTAGAGACCAAACCTTTGTATATTGCAGTACATCGCAGTTCTTGGGAATAACATTAGATGGAACTCTAACTTACAAGCTGGATCTTCCAAATGTAGCGCTAAAGTCATAACAAGAAACTACAGTCTTTAAATACTTCGTAACTCATGGGGAGGTAACACGTTTAGAGCTCCACAGCCTTGCCATACTGTGTTGCTGAAAACTGCTGTTCGATCTGAATCAATAGTGCCCGTACTAAGAAGATGACGTGCAACTCAATCGCCGGCCGAAGTGGCAAAACGGTTCTAGGTGCTACAGTCTGGACCGGCGCGACCGCTACGGTCGCAGGTTCGAATCCTGCCTCTGGCATGGATGTGTGTGATGTTCTTACGTTAGTTAGGTTTAAGTAGTCCTAAGTTCTAGGGGATTGATGACCTCCCATAGTGCTCAGAGCCATTTGAACCATTTTTGCTACTCAATTATGCAACGTGAATAATTACGGGATGTATTCAGAGTCCGAACACCCTACGGCTTCCTACTCTCATCATTATCCCATCTCCACCTCTAAGAAGATACGAAGCTCTTCTGCGGATCTGGACAACATTCAAAAGATTACTCAGTGACCCAGTCATCGAGATACTGCACAAACAGAACTCAAGCGCACGAAATAAAAAAGTAAAATAAACAGTCGTGGCACACAGCATCTAACCTTGTTGTGTCCTCTTTCATTCCATGCGGATACAAGGATTCGGTCCCCCCAGATGTCTCAAGAGGACGCGGAACATGATTCTAACCGGATAAGGCAACTGTAGCTACGTATTGCACAACTGGGGATGGACTATTGCAAATTGTGACTGTGTCGCCTCCTTACAGTCAATGCATCATATCGTTGCTGTCTGTCCTCTTCGCGCATACTGTAGAACCTAACGAACATTCACCATTCATCGGATGAAGCCACGACTGGATAAGAAAACTAGATTTGAAGTTATACGATTGTGCACATTTGCCCACAAGTGTTGTATAAATGTATCTGTTTTCATCATACGGTAAATAAGTACACAATTCTATACATACAGGCATCGTAGCGAAGTGCTCAATATTTTAAATGGACAAATTTAACGGAAAAAAGCAAGACACACCCTAAATAGATGCGTATTTTATACAAATTACCCGGTCCAGCTGGAGAGCAAGACAAGACATCGTTGCCAGGGTGCGATGTAATTGAAAGCATAATAATCAAGAATTATTCTATTTCGAAAAATGCTATACGTAGTTGTTTAGCTTTGAACACAATGCATAAGACACTTTTCTCTAGAGCAATCTTGTCCTCCCACATTCTTTCACGAGGCATCCATTGTGTTGATCTACAATTCAAACAACCACTTGCCCTCCGTTATTTTGCAGACAATATCTTCGTTTTCTCCCATGATGGCAGACCAACATTAAATCCCATGATTAAGGGCAGGTGCGGACAAGTGATGGATACTGGTTCTTCCTGGCACCTGCCAATACGACGGAACCTTAGTCCACTGTGTACACCAGAAATTAATGTTTGTAAGCAAAATGCCCCACAAAAGAGAGAAAAATCATCCAAGTTACGTTCTCTCTCCACATCCCATATATCGCCGTCTATTCCGTTTTAATGGAGTTTTTGCCACTACCACTTGTGTTCTATTACAAGCCAATAACTCCACACGCCTAATGGTCCCCAGGACGTTTTATACTGAAATATATAATTTTGAAAGGGAGGTATTTTGGGTATAGATGAATATGCGATCTGCAATAATAGTTTGTAGGTCTAAGTTTATTACGTCCAGCTAATGGACACTCAGAAACAGATTATGCCCCTACGAACAGATTGCATCTGCAGTAACTTAGATCGCAATCTGAGGATTGTCTGGAGTTCGGGAACAAGTTCGCTGTTGGCTAATATGGCAGGAGCAGAGGACGAAACGACTGGGGTAAAATTGCAAAAGAATGTGGACAGCATCACACCAGTCGAACGAATGTGGTCTAAACTAGGCTCAGTGCTATTCATACTGACATATATTCGTAATATCTTAAGGCAGGTAACAGAACTGAAATTATAAATTAATTTTAATGCAATTCGTAATTTGAGATATTCAAAGTGGCCTGTGGGATGGTCGTTCTTTATGTTTGGCGTAGCTACTTCTCATTCTATTCTACAGTGTAGAAACATCATCTTTTTTACGTCATTATTAATTGTCATAAGAACAATATATGTTACTAGTCTCTTCAGAGTTGCCTTACTTGACTATAAAAAGTGCAAAAATTGTTTCTGCTACAAACGGACACCCAAGCATAGGGCGATTTTTTCACATACGCAAAGCCGGTGTTTTCTTGGTTCTTAGTTTAACAGTCTATTACCGCCAGATAAATATTACCTGTTGGCATTTCACCCCCTTTCAATAACGGGGTTGTCTGATGTAATGTGCATGCTTTGGGGGATAATTATGGCGACATAAATCGATCTTAGCTTTGTGACAATTTTTCGATTTTCATAAAGAGGAGCAAGAAATCCACTAGGAATTCTATTACGAATTACTTGCAGTCTGAAACATAATATATCAGTGTGAAACGTGCCATCCTTTCAACATTACTTGATAGCTAATGAATGCGGAAGACTAGAGAAACTGTAATTCAACGTCTAAAAAACCTGACAAGTTCCTATGCAGTTCGCATTTTCGGAGACTTAACACAACACTTACTCTCCAGACGAGTTCAGGTTCGCACTTTCTCAGCTGAGATATCTCCCCCCCCCCCCCTCTCTCTCTCTCTCTCCTTCCCTCCCTCCCTCCCTCCCTCCCTCCCACCCCCCAAATCCCCTCCCTCTGCCATAACACGTGATGATATTGCTCCTCACGTTCCGGCTACAAGTAACCAATAGTTCCTTTATCGATGTAAACGAAGTTTATGTCGTCGTAAATTTCTACGGTGATAGCGATACGGACATTTGGGTTACAGTTGGCTTTGTTTGGCACACCGTAATTCCTGCTTTGTTCGCATCTACGCTTTCTGTTGAACTCGTGTCGTCTCTGCTCCTTATAGACTTCCGTTTCTGTTCTAAATCCACACAAATCTTACTTTGTAGCGGTTTTTGCTAAACGTTGATACAAATAATGCAATTGTTGCTTCTTTTTCATCATCAAAAATAATTGATATAACATTTGTGTTCGACTTTTCTCACTGAAGTTGCAAAACCATGTATTTGAAAAGAAAGTAAACCCCGAAAAAGCTACTTAGTGTTCGTATACAAAGGATTAACTGTTCTTGACAGTTACTAGCAATAAATACGTGCAACTAACCACTTTAATTCCGTTCACGGTTCGCTTTCATTTTGTCAGTAATGCCTTGCAAGAGAGAGTTTCACAGCCGAAATTCCAGGAATTACTTATTCGGTCAGATTTATTTCGCTTTGTCAGACAATTAGGATATTATTTTTTAGTAATTCCGTCATCACATTCTGTGTTCTGAATTCCAAAAGTTCAATGAACTGACTAAGCCATATCCTGTTGTGTTATGACATCCATATTCAAAGCATTCTAAAGGCTGTTCAATCGGCTAAACATTCGGTACAAAGTCTTAGCGCAGTTAGTCAACGAGGAAATGTTTTTCGTCAGCTTTTTAATCCGCAATCAAAACGACTAAAATGTTTAGCCTGCGGCGCTGCAATGTAAACTCCTTCTGATGTCTTATCTATGCTTTCCATTTTGTCGGATGTTCTTGGCTCGCTTAAATATCTCTTGATCTAGTCTGGGCGAAGCGAGCTTTGCAGCATAAAGGTAGTTGTTCACACACTGTTACTGAAAGTTTTCCGTTTGGCGCATTACTTTGGAGGTGATCGAGCTACCCCTTTACCTCTTACGTCACGGCCCAATAATACAGACCACATACGACGCCATTATTGTTTCAATGGTGCGGCTTTCAAAATTACACTTTGTACATGAGGTCCGAGAAAGGAGAGATTTTTTTTACAAGACGGAAAAGAATTGTATGGTTTCAGATTCAGCAGGAAATTAGAAAAAATACATCAGTCTCAATCAACTGAAACATTTCACGGTCTTTGAGAAAATGTTGATGAAGAACCTGTGACTCCCGGATTGTTACCTTGAATCGAATGCAGATGGACTGCTCGACCTACTGCGACATTTTTAAAAACTAGTGTCCCTAAGTCTAGAGGTTACGATATCTGTCAGTTACTAGTATTCGTCCTTCCATCAGCACATTTGACAGTACCAAGAGTTATCTAAGTTGCTTCTCCCCATGAATCTGTTCTTCCTGTCAGTTTATCCCCTTTGCTTTAATTGTCTTACAGCTGTAAATTCGCCTCATTTCAGCTGAAATATTTTTCAAAAACATTATAGTTTCAATTAATTTTAAATTTCCCTGTTGCAAAAGGACCAACTTTTTTTCCTGATATGAAATTCTACAGGCACATTAAAAATATAAAACCAATTTTTAAGTGGTCTATGAACGTCCTGGTGCAACTAAGGCCAGAGCAATAAATTTGATACACCACCAGACGTAACGAATATCAGGGAAAAAAAATCCGCGAATGGATAGTTTGGTAAAAACAGAGAAAGAAAAACTGGATCTTTTGGTCTGACGACAGGAATAAAGATCATTGTTTAAACTGTAACTATTCTTCTTTCAGTGTAACCACCCCTCTTTAGCTCCCTTTGCACCAACTCTACAAACACATTCCTCTTGATTGAAGTGACCTCAAGCTGTCTTTAATAGGTGATTTATCTACACACGTGTTCCAGAGGACGAATTCAGACACTGACTGGCGTGCTTTACTATAAGCGCATAGTCTGCGAGATTTATTTCCAGCAGACTCTGACTGCTGCTATATTATTAATACACTGCCAGAATAGAATGCAGCACCCTCAAGAACTGCGTTCAGGGTTGCAGTGTTGGTGATTAATTTGTCAACTCATCGGAGATCAGACGGCGCTCAGGAGGTCTGTCTAAGTACCCCGCCAGTAACTGTGCCGAGTTTAGAAGTGAACAGTGTACACAACATTTATTTTAGGGCACAGCCATGCCCAATGTGGAGTAAATACTCCTGATCAACGACTTTAGCCATTTCAACGGGATGGCACTGTGCGTCTGTGCGTGTTGGGCGCAATGTATCCGGACACCTGGAGGTGCTGGAAGGTTTCTTGGGGAATGAAAGTCCATTCTTCACGGAGTCCTGCACTGAGGAGAGGTATCGATGTCGGTCGGTGAGGCCTGGCAGAAAGTCGGGGTTCCAAAACATCACAAAGATCTTTTAAAGGATTCATGTCAGGACTCTGTGCAGGCCAGTCCATTACAGGGATTTTACTGTCGTGTAACCACTCCGTCACAGGCCGTGCATTATAAACAGGTGCTCGATCGTGTTGAAAGATGTAGTCGCCGTCCCCGAATTGCTCTTTGACAGTGGGAAGCACGAAACTGCTTAAGATATCAATGTAGGCATGTGATAAAAACCCGACCACACTGTAACACCACCGCCACCGAATTTTACTGTTCTAGTACACACGCTGGCAGATGACGTTCAACGGGCATTCGCCATACCCACACCCTGCCATTGGATCACCACCTTCTGTACCGTGATTCGTCACCACACACAACGTTTTTCCACTGTTCAATCGTCCAATGCTTTTACGTTCCTTACACCAAGCGAGGCATCGTTTGGCATTTACCGCCGTGATGTGTGGCTTATGAGCAGACGCTCGACCATGAAAACCAAGTTTTCTCCCCTACCGCTTAATTCTTATAGTACTTGCAGTGAATCCTGATGCAGTAGGGAACTTCTGTGTGATAGTATGGAGAGATGTCTGCCTATTACACATTCTGACTCTCTTCAACTGTCGGCAGCCTCTTGTCAGTCAACAGACGAGGTCGGCCTGTACACTTTTGTGTGGTCCGTCTTTCCTGTCTTCACCGTAACACAACCGCCTCTGAATTTTCCTGTTGCACTACATATGCTGGCAGATGGCGTTCACAGGGCATTCGCCATACCCACTCCCTGCCATCGGATCACCACATTCTGTACCGTGATTCGTCACTCCACACAACTTTTTTCCACTGTTCAATCATCCAATGTTTGCGCTCCTCACACCAAGCGAGGCGTCTTATGGCATTTACCGGTGTGATGTGTGGATTATGAGCAGCCGCTCGACCATGAAATCCAAGTTTTATCACCTCCCGCCTAACCGTCATAGTACTTGCAGTGGATCTTGATGCAGCTTGGAATTCCTGTGTCATGGTTTGGACTGATGCCTGTCTATTAGACATTACGACCCTCTTCAACTGTCGGCGGTCTCTGTCAGTCAACAGACGAAGTCGGCCTGTATGCTTTTGTTCTGTACGTGTCCCTTCACGTTTACACTTCACTACCACATCAGGAACAGTGGACCCAGGGATGTTTAGGTGTGTGGAAGTCTCACGAACAGACGTATGACACAAGTGACCACGTCCGAAGTCCGTGAGTTTCGCGGAACGTCCCATTCTGCCATCTCACGATGTCTAATGACTACTGAGGTCGCTGATGTGGAGTACCTGGCAGTAGGTGGCAGTACAATGCATCTAATACGAAAAAAACGTACGTTTTTCTGGGTGTCCGGATACTTCTGATCATATAGAGTATCGGTGATGAGTCGCTGTTTTTAAAAGTGATCGCTGGAATTCCCACACCTGTAGACCAGATTGTGGACGTCCGTGTAGTTACTTCCATTGATGGGTGAGGTTCTGTTGGTATGCGTGTAACGGACGTGTACGTCTATGGGGTGGGGCTGGTGAGCCGCATATTCGAGAGTGCATTCGCCAACGGTACTCAGTTCCCATCCCAGAGTTCATGGTGAAGGACGCTGTCAGTTACAACTTGCGGTCACACCTAGTGAGACCAGAGTGAAGCAGCCAATGCCCCTCTACATTACACACGCTTTTATCCCCGTGCTATTGTCATCTCTTTGATGTGATTTTTGATCAGGACGATTCACGTTTACATATAGTTGCTGTGACGTAACGTGCTATTCATGATGTGTCCCTGGCCAACAAGATAGCCAGATCTCTCGACTCTTTGGGCACATTTTACTGTGGCATAGGTGTTTCATTTGGTTTGTTTATGTTGTAAACTCCTACATCGTTGAATTGCCTGCCACCTCGCTTGCAATAATATGATCTTCTCCTCGAGGCCGGTCGCTATGGCCGAGCGTTTCTAGGCGCTTCAGTCCGGAACCGCTTTGCTGCTATGGTCTCAGGTTCGCATCCTGCCTCGGGCATGGATGTGTGTGATGTCCTTAGGTTAGTTAGATTTAAGTAGTTCTAAGTTCTAGGGGACTGATGACTTCAGATGTTAAGTCCCATAGTGCTAAGAGCCATTTGAACCATTTTTCTACTTGAGAGTGTTTTCTCCCGAAGTGTAGTCATCCGATAAAGTGTATTCTCACTCTTTTTCATAGCTCGTAACCAATCAGTAATATTCGCTTTTGAAATAAAATATTTCTGTTTTCGTAACAAACCCTTTCGAAATTCACGTAAAGCGTCTTTTGTTTTTCTTACATACAGCAATATTGCAATGAATTGACAGCGTGAGTCAGAGATGTTACAGCTTAACACCCGATTACTTTCTTCAAATTGAGAATGTCGTATAAGTTAGAAGACATACGTCAATACTTTTTTTCTTTCAATGTTTACTTCCAAATTTTTGTGGATATTTATGTATTCTTGTGCTTTTTTGGATTCAGAAAAGAACACTTTTACTTAATAATTCATCTGATTACGATAAATACTTTCCTGAGCAAACTCGTACTTTTCTTTCAAGTGAAAACCATATATTCCTATTTTTTCTTTCATAACTTCTTAATACATCCACATTCGTTAAAACAAAAATCTTTTAATTTTATTTATGGCAGTAAAATGTAGCTAATTTTATCAGCCATTCAGCCGACACATGCGCTGAAACCAAGTTCCACCAAGTAATCCACATAACTATAACGTGAGCCATCATTTTTTTAAAACAAAACAGAGTGGATTACCACCGACACTTTAACGTGTTGTTTATAAAATTGTAGCAAATCTGTCTCTTCAGGCGTTGGCTAGTATCCATAATATTATTCCCAATGATCTGATACATCAGATTGTGGTAATATGTATCAGGCTTCAACACCAAGCGACTAAAAAGCTGTTCTCCGATATTCTGTGGTTCCGAATACTCCTAGAAAGGATTGAAAATTAGTCTACTCGGTCTCAAAGTACCGGTATCCAACCACTAATCTCCAACATAACCTATCTGGAACTACGCAGCAGCACCTCTTACTTCCGCCGTAATTATTGCCATAAAACACGCAGACACCCTCATTATAGGAGAGGCTCTCCAATGAAAAGCTTAAGGTCATTAAGGCCCAACAGTGCCATCCTCAGCCCACAGGCATCACTGGATGCGGATGTGGAGGGGCATGTGGTCAGCACACCGCTCTCCCGGCCTTATGTCAGTTTACGAGACCGGAGCAGCTACTTCTCGATCAAGTAGTTACTCAGTTTGTCTCACAAGGGCTGAGTGCAGCCCGCTTGGCAACAGCGCTCGGCAGACCGGTCTGCAGTACAAGGTACTCCGACCAAATGACAATGGGACTACTTCTTATTTCAGTTTAATTAGTATTCGAGGCACTCCAAATGCCAGAAGTGAGCTGCTCTCAAAACTGTATTCCTTAAATGATTCCTCGGGGATAGCTCAACCAATATTCATTTACTACCTCGGGTTCAATTGCTACCATATCCGTAGAATTCGGTCATTTCACATTCAATTAAAATAGCGAAAATATACAGCGGAAAGAAACTCCGTTCAAAGAAATCTCAGAATATGACTCACTCTTTACGCTTTAGTCTCTCCAGTCATAAGGTATTACTATCTTTATTCAGCTGTGATTCCGACCGTATCAAAAGCTCAACTTCACTGCTGCAAGTCCCATATTACGGTGCCGTGAAACCATGTTACATTGACAAAAGAATCAACTTTTTAGCGCTTGTAACAGTAGTTCAGCTTTTGTAGGCGGCTGTCGTTGCATTTCAGGGTGGCCATCTGTTACAAGTGATGATTTTTCACCAGTCTACAGCTAGTTAGTTTCTTTCCACCTGTTAACATGTATACAAAATAATTTTATTTTTCATTTTTACATATGAAATAAAACATATGGTCATACTGACAAAATAATTAATCACTTACTATTGGTGTGTATTTCAATTTATGCGAAGATCTTTTTAGTGACAACGCTCAGTCTGCTTTGGCCCGTCATATTATCATCGCGTGGTACAGCTGGGCCCAAACGGGAATAATATAGAAAGGACGATGTATATTGTTGGAGATAAAAACTTTTGTTGTTTATGAAGAAATATTGAAGTGAGTCGTTATAATAAGACATTTAGCTGAGATTGCCAGGACTTTCACCCGGAGAGATGAGGCTTAGATGGTACTGTGAAGCGTGGGGGCAGAAGCGAGATTGTCGATTGATATGGGGTAACCGATAGTCTGGGAAAGTGGAGGGCAGAAGACTTGCGAATTTTGGATAGGATCAAATTTTATGGGAGCTACGTCACGGTTATTGTGAGGGAAGAAACTACTAGGAGGGAACCACGACGTGAAAAAGAAAGGTGTGACACGTCTTGTTACGAACCCCCCCTTCCTAGGAACGACATGTGCAGTGACGAAAGCGTGGACAGCTGCGAAAGGCCAAAAACAGAGGATGAATCGAGAAGTCTTTAACGAATTTTAACTCTTTAACGAATTTGGGGCCTTTTGATGAAGAAGAAACAGTTGCTCTATCCATAATTTGCATTTCAGTTTTATTTCGATGTATCCAAAAATTCAACTGCGAAGTAAAGCACTAGTATCTAAATAATTACAGGAAACAAAGAAAACTTACAATTTCCTTCATATAGAGAACCTGAAATCTGTAAACAGATTTGGGCTGTTGTCATTTTGACACGAAGTAGTAAACTGTTCAGTATGGTGGCGACTGTTCGAAAGAAACAGAGCATCTTCTTGGTCATGAGGCGCGCGCGAATACAGAAAAGCCTGCCGTTCTAATATCCGGGACTGCGACAGATTATGAAACATGTGGGGCATGAAAGAAGCGGCGAGTTCTATGGCTCAGCAGGCGACAGCTAGCCGCTTGATCACACTGGAAGGTGGCACCAGAACTACTTTTTTTCAGCCGTAGCCACACTAGTGTGAGGTACCATCCACTTAACAAAACCCCTGAGCATCGTCGATCCGGGACATTCTGCGGTGTCTTCTTAGAAGGTCCGCCGGCTGCCGTCTCGCCAACGACCTCCTCTTGTCGGGTAGGTACGCTCCACCATGTTAGAGTAAAGTTTAACGCTCGTCACTTCGAACACAGCCTAGTAATGGTGCTCGGATTCGATCGCCATTTCGGTCGCTGGGAGATCGCGAGTATTTCGCAAGACTATGGGAGAATAGCAGCGTCATCTATGCGGTAAGGTTCTTCGAGTTATACCATTTCCCTTTCTGTTGCCGAAACCTAGTTCTCATGGTTCAGTATTCTCTCTCGGAACTGTACTCGTGTTTAACTTGTGTAGTAATAGGTCAATGCTTTATGTCGCTCTGTGAATGTGTCTATGTCAGTGGAGGCTGCCCTCAGTTGAGAGTACGTTGTGCTAATTTCAGAATATAATTCTTTTTGTTAGTTTATAAACCTTTTATTTGTGTTGCGATTTCTACCTTCTCTCCCCCTGTATCCGTTCAGATCAGTGTCTCGCCCCAAGCAGGATCATAGTCCATGCCTTCCAACGGTCTGATACTGGGTAGATTAATAACATGAGAGCAGCCAGTCCGGTTAGCCGTATGGTCTAAACGCACTCCTTTCCGGGCGGGAAGGCGTGCCGGTCCCCGACACGAATCCGCCCAGCGGTTTCCCTTATTCCGCCTCAGTTGCACTATGTGGGCGATTGCTGCGCAGACACTTTCTCCAAGTACGCATACACCAATTATTCTACCAAGCAGACATTTGGGTTAAAATCGTCTGGTGTGGCTTACTAGCCATCAGAGTGAGGTGGGTTCAATAACCACGGCAAAGGTTTGCTTGGTGCCTTGCGGCTTACGGTAAACGTAATTTTCCATTGCAGAACTCATGTCCGAAAACTGATAATTTTCATGGTGTTTCGTGAATAACCTCAACAGTGCGAAGTACGCTACAAAAGGGATTCTAGCGCCGAAATACTACCTTTTCCGAAAAGGAATTTCTCACGAATATTTATTAGTTTGCAGCTCTGCATAACATTCTACACTTTTCAGTCGTCATTTCTTCTTTTTTAATCCGGAAGTGTGTTATGCCATTTTCTATTATCAGCTTCTGATTGGTCTGGTGCGGATCGCCACGAATTCCTCTTCTGTGACAACTTCTTCACCTCAGGGTAGCACTTGCAACCTATGTCCTCAATTATTTGATGGATGTATTCCAATCGCTATTTTTACTATCTACACCTCCCTCTAGCCACAAGGAAGCTATTCTCTGATGTATTAACACATGCCCTATCATCCTGGCCTTTCTCCTTCTCAGTGCTTTCCACATTTCCCTTTCCCCTACGATTCTCCGGAGAACCTCCCTCATTTCTTACGTTGCCAATCCACCTAATTTTCAACAGTCTTCTGCAACACCCCATGTCCAATGCTTCAGTTCTCGTCTTTTCCGGTTTTCCCCACAGTCCATGTCTCGTAGACGTACAGTGCATTGCTCCAGACGTACACACTCAGAGATTTCTGCCTCAAATTAGGACCTGTATTTCATAATAGTTCATCTCTCCTGACCAAAAAAGGCATTTTTACTGGTGGTCGTCTACTTTTATGTCCTCCTTGTTCCGTGCTTCATGGGTTATTTTTCCTGAACTTGATCTACTTCGTGATCACCAATCATGATGTTAAGTTTCTCGCTGTTCTCATTTCTGCTACTTCTCATTGCTTTCGCCTTTCTTTGGTCTACTCTTAATCCACACTCCTGAAGTCATATGACTTTTTAGGAGTTGTCAAAGTATTAGTTTTTCTGTGCGGTACTTTGTCATCTGTCTATAGGCCCTTCATTACCTGAACAAATCATTCGAAGATCGTCTATCTTCCTGTTATATGACACGGTCGGCCGGCCGCAGGTGGCCGAGCGGTTCTAGGCGCTTCAATCTGGAACCGCGCGACCGCTACGTCACAGGTTCGTATCCTGCCTCGGGCATGGATGTGTGTGATGTCCTTAGGTTAGTTAGGTTTAAGTAGTTCTACGTTCTGGGGGACTGATGACCTGAGATGTTAAGTCCCATAGTGCTCAGAGCCATATGACACGGTCGAAAATGTTAAATGTGATTTACTACGTAGCTGAAAGATTCCTAAATCTATTTCCTGCACGTATATGATGTTCATATTGTGTAATTACATTTTGCATAACGGAAAACATGTTACGGGAAAGGCGATGCTCTATAGTCATTAGAGACTCAACGACGTAAAGCCATAGGCACAAATAATTCGTAACAACCGCACGGATCCCTACTGACAGAATTTCAGTTAAAGAAGGGAATTTAACTTAATTACTAAAAGTCAGATAAAATGATCACAGTATCGATGACGGAACTGAGAAAGAGCACTGTAAAATGAATTAAATTCCAATATTTCATTTATATTAATACAGACTCGGAAAATCCACGTCAGAGAGCTGAGCGCCGCACCTACATTTCATGGCAGACAGCCACTCGCCACGCTGACGCGTTTAAACAAACTGATTTTGATTTATAAATGCAAGTGGAGCGTTAGCCGCAACACTGATCCGCTCTGATCTTTTTTGCATTTCCTCTTCTGTATTTAACGCAACTAAAATTTCATAATGAGTGGAGAGCTTTAATACTAATGCGGAAGCGTTTCCATCGATTATGAAGCTAAGCGAAGTATGTATTGCGGTGTTAGATTGCTGTCATGCAAACGCTTAACCTAGTAATTTTTTAAACGTTTTTTTTCTTTTATGAAGCAGTAATCAATCAGCAATACATTATTTCGCAATAAAATTCTCCGGGAGAGAATGCATTCAAAAGTTAACTGATCTGCATAAACTTCTTCGGAACAGTTGCCATTTCTCTCTTGATATAGAAAGTGGGCCACTGAGTAATAAAAGATTCTTAACAGGAATGCTTCCTTACTATCAAATTCACTGGACTAATAAGCACATCGAAGTTCCTTTCACTCGTCTGCTCTGTGCATCAAACATCAGTCTGATCCCGGAAAGTCAACGTCAAATAAACCAACATTTTCACGACAATTGTGCAGATGTAGTAGCCAAATCTTATTGAAATATTCACTGATCGGTAGAAAATAACTGATCAACCATACGAGGCTAGCCTCTTCCTTTTCCCTACTCTACATGCAGGACGGTCATACCCCCTAAGAAAACCCCGGTGTCCACTGCATAGGCAGTGGAAACTCTACAGTTCATCACTTCATTTGGACTAAACAAGATTTTGATACTGTCCAGCTGGTTAAATTAACCATCAGTTCTCAGCACACCAGTTAGACGAGAGATGACAAAGCTCCGCTTATGAACACAATGCGGAAGGATGATGAGCTCAAGCTATACGGGAGACCTCGCGAGATGGCGCAGTCGTCAGCTCACGGAACTCGCATTCGGGAGGGCGAGGGTTCAAATCTTCCAGCCATCCAGATTTAGATTTTCCGCGATTTCCCTAAATCGCTCCAGGCAAATGCTGTGATGGTTCCTTCGAAAATGGTACGGCCATTTCCTTTGACATTTTTTCGTTATCCGAGCGTTACTCCGTCACTAAGGTGTGCGCGCTGTCAACGGGAGATTACACTCCACCCCTGTTTGCTTCCTTTGATATAGAACTTTATTAGCTTTCTGTGGATTCTGTCCCACTAACGTATCCAACAAGTCTAATGCCAAGACCTAGACACATATACAGATATAAATACACACACACACACACACACACACACACACACACACACATACACACCCACACACACAGCACTAAAAAATACCGAATTTCGAACCGTTTTCGACACATATGGTCACGCCCATGAATTTCATGCGTTGGCATATACGCAGTGAATGAAGAATGGGAACAAAGAAATTTGGTTCAAATGGCTCTGAGCACTATGGGACTTAACATCTGAGGTCATCAGTCCCCTAGAACCTAACTAACCTAAGGATATCACACACATCCATGCCCGAGGCAGGATTCGAATATAATCGTACTTATCATAGGCAGTACCGAACGTTAGTACAAAGCAATAACTTTCGGCACGGAAAAGTCACCAGTTACATGTAAAGCATATGCATTACACACTCCCTAGCCTTTACGTGCTATTCGTCGGAAGGTGTTTTAAATGACTTAATATTTTCGTGAGAGATGAATGACTATCAGAATGTAATTTCGTGCAGGAGACTAGGAAAATTATACTCCACTCTCCTAAAAATATTATCATTATCATCGCTTCACAGATTGCAATAACCAATAAAGGAATATTAGAAGTCTTAAGAGATGACAACAAACACAAATAATTATCAGAAGCTAAATGTTTTAACAAAAAATTGTGGTACTCATTAGGTATTCTAATAATGTAATGCCAGCTTCATTAAATGTAAACCAAATGCCAAAAAAATGATATGACAAAGAAAAAGTCTTGGGAAAATATAGACAGGTTCCACAAAGGTGGAACTACCTCTGCAGTGGACACCGGGGTTTTCTAAGGGGGTGTGACCGTCATGCTTGTAGAGTAGGGAAAAGGAAGAGGCTAGCCTCGTATGGTTGATCAGTTATTTTCTACCGATCAGTGAATATTTTAATAAGATTTGGCTACTACATCTGCACAATTGTCATGAAAATGTTGGTTTATTTGGTGGTCTGTAGCAGTGACGGTTATTTCCACAGCATTGTTGTTTTTGAGTAGTAACTACGCATAAGCGAACTCTCCCAGGCTATATCAACCCCCTTCCAGTTCACTGAAGAGACTGACGTTGCATATATATCTACAGCTACACTACGCACGCTACATTGTGCAGGGTGGCGGAGTTACTTTCTGTACCACTAACACTTCTCCCATCCCCACCCCATTTCCTCTTCCAGTCGCCAATGATTAGTAGTAGGCGGTGTTGATGGTAAACCACCGCGTGAGCTCTAATTTTGTCTTTTTCGCGAAATATGCGTTGGAGGAAACAACATATTAAAACAATTCTCATTTAATCTTCAGTGTCAGTTGCATATTTTTAAATAAATGACATGTTTCCACTTCTCTGGATCATCTTCAGATGTATGTAGCTACGTCAGCAAGCAGCCGTGTCTGTATCAGAATTTCATATTATGTTTGCACTCAAATGCCATCACGTAAGGTAGACCAGATATTCTTTATTTATGTTCGACAAATTCACTTAGATTGTACATAAAAGTTTTTTGCACATCTTTTGAGCCTTTGAGGATGGCGTGAGGCCGAAGCACCTAAGGCAGAATAAAATTAGTAAATACGGTGGTCAAGACTAATATCAATTTTTGACAGTTTCTGTTCTCTTGCGACGTACATGCTACCTGTAGCGTAAACAACACGTAGGTTGACTCTCCTACGAACGGACGCTCTCAGAACTTGATCGGTAATCCACTTTGTGATGCACACCATTTACCTTCCAGCTTCTGCCACTGAAGTCTATCGAGCATTTCCGTGACGCTTTCGCGCTTGCTAAACGAACCCGTGACGGTACGCCGCTGTTCTTCTTTGGATTTTCTCTATTCCATCAAACAGTCCTACCTAGTAAGGGTCCCAAATATCTGTCGAACGTAGGTTTTGCAAGCGATCTCCTTCGTGGGTGGCTCACACAGTTCCTGATGATTTTTCTGCTAAATTTGTCTGACATCTGGCTTTCCCACGATTAGTTTTAATGTGATGTTCCACTTTAAATCACTTCATATGCAGGCTCCCACGTACTTAATGGAAATGGCTGCTTCTAGTAGTTGTTGGACAATCTTGCAATTGTACGATAACTTCATTCCACCGTTTTATACACATTACGTTACATTTATTTATGTCGAGAAGCAACTGCCAGTCTCCGCATTAAGCTTCGAACCTCTGCAGGTCTTCCTGCGTTTCGCTACAATTTTGCAGTTTTATGGCTTCTCTGTGGAGAGCAGTATCGTAAGAGAATAGCTTCAATGAACATCTGACCTTTTCCCCTAAGTTATTATGTCTGAAGACCCCTCTCCGTCAAGAATGACGTACTGTGTTCTATTAGCTAGGAAGTCTTCAATCCAGTCATAAAGATGATCTGGTATTCCTTTTGTTCGTATGTTGTTTATTAGACGACAGGAAGGAACTGCATGGAACGCCTTCCGAGTGTCAAGGAACACAGAATCAACCTGTGAGCCTTTGTCTACAGCTATCTCGCTCTCATGACAAAGAGAGAGGACTTAATTTTGAACGCCCGTTGTTAGCGGAATCCATATTGAATCCTGTAGACTAGATTTTTGTTCTCCAGACGGGTTATAATACTCGGGCATTAAACCTGTTCCAATATTCTACAACAGAATGACCTGTAGTTTTGTGCGTCTGTTCTATAAGCCGTCGTGAAAAAGCGCACGAAGTACGCATTTTCTGATTGCTTTCTTGGGATGCTTCGTTCCTCTAGTAACGGACGGTAATGTTAGACGGTTGGGGTCAGCTGGAGGAGTGTTTACCATGTCACTCTGTCTATGCACCCGATCATTCAGAGCAGACCGTTTTTCCTTTAATAGTATCTTTTTCTGCTTTTGTTGCACCACTAGCATAGAAAGCAGCCGTTTT
Source organism: Schistocerca gregaria (assembly GCF_023897955.1). Lineage (NCBI taxonomy): Eukaryota > Metazoa > Arthropoda > Insecta > Orthoptera > Acrididae > Schistocerca > Schistocerca gregaria. The sequence goes on along the minus strand of NC_064922.1, from coordinate 346,855,530 downwards.
TTGGTATCCGAGTTGCATGCCGAGATGAATTTCAGTTACCTAGAGATCTCCAAATGAAAGCCATAGGTAGTTAGTTAATCATTTACTTACTTGTTCTAGGCGCTTCAGTCCGGAATCGCGCCACTGCTACGGTCGCAGGTTCGAATCCTGCCTCGGGAATGGATGTGTGTGATGTCCTTAGGTTAGTTAAGTTAGTTAGTTTTAAGTAGTTAAAAGTTCTAGGGGACTGATGACTTCAGATGTTAAGTCCCATAGTGCTCAGAGCCATTTGAACCATTTGAACTTACTTGTACCGTAGATCAAATTAACTATAAATATTATGATGTGGAATGTATCAACAGAAAAAACCATAGAATAATTACGTGCGACTAAAAATAAGTAATGAAAAACATTTTAGTGGTTATAAGCTGGCCACTTCCACGTTTTTTCTCTAAAAAGGACTGCCTTTACTCATGGATTCGTCCGTAGTATAGAAAAAGATGTTAAGGAGAAACATCTTCTGTTACCTGTCAGACACTTTATTTCCACTTGTGGATTATCAAAGAGTCTTAGAGCCTCATATTTCACCCATTTTTATGCTAAAACTAGATTCACTGAACGATAATGCATATCATTTTTCCTTCCAGTGTTGTAAATATCTCTGTTGCTCTCAAAGTGACATGGATTTTTGATAGCATATTTATAAGTGAATAATTGTACTGTGAGACTGTGGTAATATTCACAGCTGCTTGAAGAGAGTCCACGCATAGTTTGTTACTTTCTTTTGTACAATGAATATTTTTTGCCCAAGTGTGGAGTTACCCCAGAATTTTATCCCATAATAACTCAGTGAATGAAAATACGTGTATCAGCTTACTGTCTTCTGTATCCCAAAGTTGGAAGCCATTAATATGGCAAAAGTAGCGGAACCGAAACTTGTTACCAGGTACACTACACCATTTCTTCAATTACGGTTTTCGTCAATATGCTCACCTAAGAACTTACAATTCTCCATCCTGTTTACTATTGTTTGTTGGTATACGAAGTTAATAGGAGACGGATATTTTTGATAGTACAAAAGTGGATGAACAACGTTTTCTTCAGAGTTTAAAGCTAGCCCATTTGTACAAACAACACGGTATCATTCACAGAAAATTAGTTACTATTTTCTCTGTCGACGCTGCTTTTCTCTGCTTATCAACAATGCTTGTATAACCTGCAAACAGACAAAGTGGTAGATCTTTAACGTAAAGCAAGAATAGTGTTTTCTGTTGCCTGGCTAAGGCTAGCAAACTTGTGGCGTGGTACTCTGCACCTAAGTTTCCCTGTAAATGATTTCGCATTACAGCTCTCTAGTAGAGGAGCTCTTCCTTAACTGTTCTGTTTCTCATTCTAAAATCTGTAAGTTTCATTGCATTGTTCTAATGCACCCTAGATTACTCTGCACCAGTATTTCTCACACTTGATAAGTGTGAGTAGCTGGTTTAAGTTCTCTTATATCTTCTTCAGGTGAACTTCATTTGCAATCAAAATAGAGAGAAATTTGTGCAGAAGTACTGGTTTCAGAGTAACTTTGCTGCACGAGTCACTCATTTACAGTGAAATAGTGACCAAGGGTCTCCATAAAGGAGGTGATATCACTAGAAGAAAATCATGTAATCTTCCTTCGAGGAATATTCAGATAAACATCACGATGACCACAATAAACACTCACTTTCGTGTCGCGAAGAAGATTACATCGTTTTAATCGCGATGATTTTCAGCTGGATACAGTGACTAATTTAAATCATCAACAAGATCGTAGCGACACACTTGAGATAAACATTGAGATAAACATTTCGTTCACTGTGACGTTAAAATTTTGGGATAGCGTTCATGTCTTCTTCGTTGTCTTTTGAATGTTTGCCACTGTATTCGTCTTCACTTACCGTCACCTTCTCTGGAGATACTGATATCGGCAATTCTTCCCTGTGATATACTGTCCATAGATATGATGGTAAATTAGGATAGTGCCCAATTTTCATTGTCTGTGAGGTGGTCACATCAATTTTTGTCAGACAAAAATAAGCCCATTGTATGGTCCGTTTGTTACCGCCGTATCAGGGAAACAGTAGAGGATAATATGACGTGATTCTTTCTACCAGCCTGTCGGGGCTGTAGTACACAACAAAGAGCTCGGGACTGTAGTACACGACAAACAGCTTATGGGAGCGAGAGGAAGGGGCTGGGGAGCTAATCCGTCTCCTGGTTGCCAACTTTACACCCGAAATAACGTTGGCAGCACTCCTTTTCCAAGAGGATTAAGTTTTAGTTTTTACATTTTCAGAGTTATCTTCCCACGGGCGTAACTGAAAGAATTATGTACTCAGGCATGAGGCATTTCTTTTCCTGAATTAACGCGAAATAAAAACAAAAAAATTTCAGGAACTTAGAACAAAAAGCAGCATCCTCCAAAGATTTCCAGAACTCTCGAAGCTGAGATGGAAGAGGCAACACACCTAATGTGTTCTAGCGGAGCTCGCCGGCAATGCTGGCAAGCCACCTTCATTGCCTGGGGATAGATTTCTGAACAGAGCATTGTGTATGATGATTTCTGGTACATATGTCGATTGTTTGTCAACAATTAATTACGAAGAATATTTAAGTGACACCACAGAAGAATCACAAATATGTAAGTTTATGAAGGTTAGCGATGAACGCATATGGCTAGGGCCCATGAGAATATGTGTTGCAGCGTGCGGAGCTGGATCGTACAGCCATGTCTCGTACCTTTGAGAGAAATCCGTCAGATCTCTCTTATATCTCTACTTTGTTTTACTGTTTGTTTGCTCTGTCATTCGTTACCCGTTTACGAAAATAGCAAAACCTCTGTTAAGGAAGTGTGTCATTGTTGTTTTTTTTTAGGTTTTCATGATCAATAAATAGTGATGAGGGCTACTACTTATTGCTTTCCGAAGAAAAACTAAGACGGCAATATAGTCTGACATTGGATAAAAAAGAAAGAGATCAAATAAGTGAACTTAGGAAAATGTTGGCGTATCCCTCACTACTGCACCTTAATGAGACAAGCCCTCGCTGTGAAGAAAAGTCGCTTAAGATTTTGAAAATCTCTTCGGGTTTGCTGCCGGATCCTAAAATCAACTTGACTCGATATTTCGGCGATCCAACTGGTCGCCATCTTCAGGAGAATGCTGCTTGCTGATGAGTCCCGCTGAGAACTAACGCCTGGCTGCAAAACGACGTCCTATATAGCCCACCGTCCAGTACACGGCGCGTGCGCCGCCCGTCACAGTTGCTGCCCTCCAAGACAGGGAAGGGGCGCCGCCCCTGGTAGAACTTTGCGGCAACGATATATCGTACTCATGGTCGCACCGAAGAACGTTCAATTTTGATGCGGGATAGTACCGGATTCCACGTCCTGCTAAGAGCAAACCCATTGTCTCTATTGATTAAATTATCCGCCAACCTAATTTCAATCGCCTCTTTATAAACACTATTCCAAAAACTGGAAATGTTGGCAACTACCACCGTTTCGTCATATTTCATGCCGTGTCCCTCATTTAAACAGTGTTCTGCTACTGCCGATTTTTCCGGCTGTTGTAGCCTCGTATGGCGTCGATGTTCCACACACCTGTCATGAACTGTGCGAATCGAGCGACCAATGTAAGCTTTCCCACACTGACACGGAATTTTGTATACACCGGGTTTCCTAAGCCCCAGATCATCTTTTACAGAGCCAAGTAGTGCCCTAATCTTAGAAGTCGGTCGGAACACACTTTTGATGTTAAAATTCCTTAAAATTCGTCCAATCTTAAACGATATACCTCCTGCATAGGGAAGAAAGGCCACCGATCCATGTTCCTCTTCATGCACCTCCAGAGATGGTCCAAACTCCATAGCCCGACGAATCTGCTTCTCGGAGTATCCATTATCCTTAAAAACAGCCATCAAATGCGCAAGTTCTTGGGTTAAGCTGTCCGCGTCGGAAATGGCATATGCTCTCCGTACCAAAGTCCTGAGGACGCCACTGCGTTGGTAGGGTGGATGATAACTCGTAGAATGCAGATACCGATCTGTGTGCGTCGGCTTTCGGTGAACACTGTGTCCCAAAGTACCATCTGGTTTTTTATAAACCATAACGTCTAAAAATGGAAGCATCCCATCACTTTCGACCTCCATGGTAAATTTGATGCGGGGTTGAAGACAGTTGAAATGGTCCAAAAATCTATTAAGAGAGTCACGTCCATGCGGCCAAACGAAAAACGTATCATCCACGTGCCTCCAGAAGCACGTTGGTTGCAAAGCTGAAGTCTTTAGTGCCATATCCTCGAAGTCCTCCATAAATAAATTGGCGACTATAGGTGATAAAGAACTACCCATAGCCACTCCGTCATTCTGTTCAAAAAAGTTGCCGTTGAATAAAAAATATGTGGATGTCAGCACATGACGACAAAGCTTCACCAACTCTTCATCCAGTTTTTCACTAATCAAATTAAGCGACTCTTCTAGAGGAACTTGCGTAAACAGAGATACCACATCAAAACTCACTAATAGATCTGAAGGACCTAACTTCAAAGATTTCAATCGACTAATAAAATCCACCGAATTGGAAATATGGTGTTCACACTTGCCAACATATGGACGGAGAACAGATGATAAATACTTCGCCAGGTTATAAGTGGGTGCACCCAAATTACTAACAATTGGGCGTAGAGGAACCCCTTCTTTATGAACCTTAGGCAGACCATACAACCTAGGCGGAACGGCAGCACCAGGATGAAGTTTCTTACATAAATCGTCGGACAACGAACTCTTTTTCAACAGTGAAAGTGTCTTGCGTTTAATCCTTTCTGTGGGGTCACTAGATAGTTTTCTGTATGCCGGGTCGTTGAGTAATAAATCCATTTTTAGGACGTAATCATCCCGCGTCATTACAACCGTGGCATTCCCCTTGTCAGCTGGTAAAACTACTACTTCATCATCATTCCTAAGGGAAGGAATGGCTGCTCTCTCTGCGGAAGAGATGTTATCCCGCGGTGGCCGAGCCCGACGTAATGTGTGGGACACTTCTTGCCTTATTTCTTCTGCTTGGTCCTCGGGTAGGCTGTGTACTGCTTGTTCTACAGAGCATATGAACTCTGTGACAGGAAGACTCTTGGGAGTGGGCGAAAAATTTAAGCCTTTCTCCAACACCGCCACTGTGGGCCCATCCAACGCCTTGTTAGAAAGATTAACCACAGCGCGCCGACGTTTATCCCCTTCTGATGCTGTAGAACGAGAAAGAAGCCGTTCAAATTTCGAAGATTGTCTGGTAACGGCGCTCTTATGAGCCCAATCTGAAATCGACCATGTGGAATCATCAACCCACTGCCAAACATCACTTGAAAACTGCGACGACAAGTTCAAATGTAAGTAAAATAAATCTTTGGAAACAATATCCAGCGGTCTGCGGGTAAAACGAATGCGTTCTTTTATAAGTGCAAGGCTTGCACGTTCCTTAATCCTATTAGCTCTCTTACTACTAATAAAATGAACAAATCTGGCGAAATTAGGAATGATACCTTCGTCATTGCATCTCAGCAAAAAGGCGAGTGTACTCAACAGCTTTCCTTTCTTCCTCCGAAGTTTATCTAACTTCCGTACAAGTTTCACCTTCTCCTCCCCGTAGAGGTACTTGATGTGACTTCGTAGGCTTTCCCGGCGTAATAAGTCTTCAAAATCTCTTCGCGTTTGCTGCCGGATCCTAAAATCAACTTGACTCGATATTTCGGCGATCCAACTGGTCGCCATCATCAGGAGAATGCTGCTTGCTGATGAGTCCCGCTAGTTCTCAGCGGTCGTTACACGTATTGCCAAATGCACTGAGGTTGACGGACATCATTTTGAGCATTTATAGAATACATGTGGTATTTACAGGTAATCACGCTGTAACACCATGCGTTCTCAGAAATGATAAGTTCACAACGGTAGATGTATCACATTGGGACAACCGAAATAAAATGTTCAAACGTACCTACGTTTTGTATTTTAATTTAAAAGAACCTACATATTAGCAACTGTTCGTCTAAAATTGTGAGCCATATATTTGTGACTATTACAGCACCATCTATCACAAAGCGAAAAAAGTTGTCCCACTAAAACATTCATATTTCTTTACGTACTACACGAATATGTAATAAAAATGGGAGTTCCTGTTTATAAAAACGCAGTTGATATCCGTTTGGCCTATGGCAGCGCCATCTAGCGGACCAACCATAGCGCCATCTGGTTTCCCCCTTCAAGCTAGACAAGTTTCGTTCCTTGTAGTTTTCTCGTTTGATGCTTATTTCGTGAGATATTTGCCCGGTCACCATCAGTGGACCACCCTGTATAAGGGATGACCAAAAAGTCCCCGTTCGAAGACCGCACAGTCTAGAATAGATATGACAATCTGGCCAAATAGGCGTTATCATTGAGACAAACTTCTCACCAACGCAGCGGGTCAAGCTGCCTGATGAACATCATCGTCCGACAAAAATCATCTGCCTTCAAGGCCTTTCTTAAGGGACTGAAGGAGTAATAATCGCATGGGGAAGAGACCAGTATTATAGTGCGGGTGCTCCAGTGTCTGCGTCTTGAGTTGACGAAACTACTAAGTTACCGCATTTACGTTATGGGCACATGCGTTATTACGAAGCAGCAGCACTCCTTGCCGCAGTTTTCATTGCACAGTGGTGGTATTCGATAGAAATGGTGCCCCATAAACATTGTTCTTTCTCCGGTGGATGATTACCGCTGTTTGTTCTTCGGTAGCTAAGAAAAGAGGATCAGCATATTGGTCTTGTTCGGGCGCATTTGGTAATAATGTTGCCACATTTCACGTTTCCGCATTTACTGCACGATCGTCGAAGACATGAATGCCACACTCGTCACTTACCTAAATGTCTGTGCGTATATAAACGAATCGCAGTCGCTATACGTTGCAGCAACGCCCACAAGCGCAAAACTTTTTAATCGTCCCTTAGAGTATACAAGAGGCCCTGCCTCTAGACATCGCGACTGAATCAGATTTAAACGGCGTGGCCTGGCTGAAATAATTGCCTTATTTTCAGTAAAAGGAGAAGTGCTATTCAAAGATGCATAGAAACTAATACGTGAACTAGGCAAAGTAACGATCAACACATGTTACAAAAAATGGTTCAAATGACCCTGAGCATTATGGGACTTAACTTCTGAGGTCATCAGTCCCCTAGAACTTAGAACTACTTAAACCTAACTAACCTAAGGACACCACACACATCCATGCCCAAGGCAGTATTCGAATCTGCGACCGTAGCGGTCGCGCAGTTCCAGACTGTAGCGCCTAGAAACGCTCGGCCACTCTGGCCGGCATCACATGTTAACTGAAGATTCACTGTATTAGTAATCCAGTCCCAAATTGGGAATGAATTGAACTAAAATAAAGATTCATGAATATGGGCTTAAATGAAATCTAACTTTCCGAATATTCGCGTAGTGCCTGATAAGCTGCATATTATCTAGCAAGACAAAGTCGAACACCAAAACGAGAACACTTAACCAGTGTTCACAAAGTCATAGTCGAATCCCGATTGCTCTAATAACTTCGCGTCTCTCTAAAATCTTGCGCTCCACCGAAAAAGAGTACACCAAGCACGAACTTTAGCCATCCAAAGCTGGTGGCTATTTCTTAACCAATCAGAGAAGAAGAAATTTTCCCTTCGAATCCCCTCGTGTTGTTATGTCCCCGACACAAATTTACGCCGTATTATTAGCGACCACTCAGAGCTCCTAGCTCTGTGCTTTCCGCTTACATTCTGAGTATTTTCGAAATATTTTTATCAGACTAATATATCACAGAAAAGGGCGCGCTTTTCCATGGCACACAGGAATATATGCTGCTGGCTCCGCCAGGGCGCTTGTAAGCGTTACCCTCGCTAATGAGCAGACTGACTTCTCCAACGCATTCTTGTCCAAAATTAGTCCTGTAGATCCCCTGCTTCGTTTGAAATAATATCGAGGGACCCTCCGGACCACAATGACGCCTGTGATATTACGCGGAAAGAGTCTCCACCGTATAACGGAACAAAAGACAAGGTAGTCTCAAGAAAATGGTTGAAATGGCTCTGAGCATTATGGGACTTAACAAATGGTTCAAATGGCTCTGAGCACTATGCGACTTAACTTCTGAGGTCATCAGTCGCCTAGAACTTAGAACTAATTAAACTTAACTAACCTAAGGACATCACACACATCCATGCACGAGGCCTTCCGTAATGTTCGCACTTGCATTCACAATGCGCTGAAGCATGTTGTCAGGCGTTGTCAGTGGATCACGATAGCAAATATCCTTCAACTTTCCCCACAGAAAGAAATCCGGGGACGTCAGATCCGGTGAACGTGCGGGCCATGGTATGGTGCTTCGACGACCAATCCACCTGTCATGAATTATGCTATTCAGTAGCGCTTCAACCGCACACGAGCTATGCGCCGGACATCCATCATGTTGGAAGCACATCACTATTCTGTCATGCAGTGAAACATCTTGCAGTAACATCGATACAACATTACGTAGGAAATCAGCATACACTGCACCATTTAGATTGCCATCGATAAAATGGGGATCAATTATCCTTCCTCCCATAATACCTTAACATACATTAACCGGCCAAGGTCGCTGATGTTCCACTTGTCGCAGCCATCGTGGATTTTCCATTGCCGAATAGTGCACATTATGCCGGTTTACGTTACCGCTGTTGGTAAATGATGCTTCATCGCTAAATAGAACGCGTGCAAAAAATCTGTCACCGTCACGCAATTTCTCTTGTGCCCAGTGGCAAAAATGTACACGACGTTCAAAGTCATCGCCATGCAATTTCTGGTGCATAGAAATATGGTACGGGTGCAATCGATGTTGATGTAGCATTCTGAACACCGACGTTTTTGAGATTCCCGATTCTCACGGAATTTGTCTGCTACTGATGTGCGGATTATCCGCGACAGCAGCTAACCCACCTACTTGGGCAACATCATTTGTTGCAGGTCGTGGTTGACGTTTCGCATGTGGCTGAACATTTCCTGTTTCTTTAAATAACGTAACTAGACGGCGAACGGTCCGTACACTTGGATAACGTCGTCCAGGATACCGAGCATCATACATAGCACATGCCCGTTGGGCACTTTGATCACAATAGCCATGCTTCAACACGATATCGACCTTCTCCGCAATTGGTAAACGGTCCATTTTAACAAGGGTAACGTATCACGAAGCAAATACTGTCCGCACTGGCGGAATGTTACGTGGTACGACGTACTTCTACGTTTGTGGCTATTACAGCCCCATCTATCACAAAGCGAAAAATGTGGTCCAACTAAAACGTTCATATTTCTTTACGTACTAAACGAATATGTAATTGTTGTGGTTGGCAGGAGAGCCAACCCGTATAACTAAAGGAGGCCGATATGCACGTGTTTTAGCTGACGCACGCTGGCGTGAGGTATGATTCACAGTATCAATAGTAACAGATAATGGCGACTTGCTAGGTCGTAGCAAATAACGTAGCTGAAGGCTATGCTAACTATCGTCTCGGCAAATGAGAGCGTAGAAGTCACTGACCCATCGCTAGAAAAGTCGGCTGTACAACTGGGGTGAGTGCTAGGGAGTCTCTCTAGACCTGCCGTGTGGCGGCGCTCGGTCTGCAATCACTGATAGTGGCGACACGCGGGTCCGACGTATACTACCGGACCGCTACCACCTAGCAAGTGTGGTGTCTGGTGGTGACACCACAGTAATAAAAAATGGGGGTTACTATTGTAAAAAAAAACGCTGTTGATATACGTTTGACCTATGGCAGCGCCAGCTAGCGGACCAACCACAGCGCCATCTGGTTTCCCCCTTCAAGCTAAACGAGTTTCGTTCTTTGTAGTTTTTTCGTTTGATGCTTATTTCGTGAGATATTTGGCCCAGTCCCTATCAATGGACCACCCTGTATATTTCCCAATACGTTGCGTGTATGTCATGTGTTTATTTTATGTAATTAAGTCAGTTTAATGCTTCATGCGCCTTTTCTTAGTTTTGAACGGGGACGTGCGTTATGTTTAGTCTTTTCCCCATGTGTTTAGGTTTTTGCAGAATAAATGTGCAGCAGTTCAATTCCGTTTGCTATTTTTTGGTAGTTAGTTAACCTCTGTCAGTCTTTGATTACGGATTAACCAGGACCATCAAACATACTTATACATGAGGGACATATCCTTTTGATAATTCCATTGTGCAGACCTTTATCCAACTGACAGGTAGCGTTTCAATTGGCTTTTCTTAACAAGATAGTACAGAGCACCTGAAGGATTAAAACCACCGTTTTAACGTTTCTCTACTTTTTAATTAATCCAGTCACATAATGGTTTGAATAAATTCGTGTTACCACCACCATCACTGGATTTAGTGAATGCATCACTGACGAATGTTTTCGGTAGGAAGTACCAAATGTTCAAATGTTTTGAATTCCTAAGGGACCACACTACTGAAGTCACCGGTCCCTGGACGTTGCACACTACTTAAACTAACTTATGCTAAGAACAACATATACTCCTATGCCCGAGGGAGGAGTCGAACCTCCGGCGGGAGGGACCTCGCAATCCGTGACATGGTGCCTCAAACCACGGGGCTACTTCACGCGGCTAGAAAGTACCGTTTTCAAGTCTGCATACATAACAGAGAGCCAACGACGAGAAGAGAGGGAACTGGTTAGTAATGTTTATATAAATCATAACATTAAAGTGACTGTATACGTACTCATTTTTTACGGTGACTTGCATCATATTTGGGGGCTCTGTGACAGAGGTCTTGTTACAATCTATGGGCAGTATCCTATTTCAAATACACATGTTTGTAACATCATTGTTGTCACGATTTGACAGCAGAAGTCCCATTTTCAAATGTTAGATCTAGCGATGTACTTTTTACATTTGTTACAGATCTATATGTATAAGTGACGTAGGGAACATTTGACAGTAGAACAGTAGGTATTTTATGATTTTAGAAAAATGTATAGTGTGTACTACGGACAGATGAGGTGTTAGACAAATGTTTCATTTCAATTTAATTACCATTATGGAGCCAACGGATTCGTCCCGTTGAATGTACCGGTTCCCGTCAGATACCCAAAATTAAGCAACGTCGATCGTGGCTGATACTTATATGGGTAACCAGTTCCCTAGGAACACCTTACGCTGTTGAAATTTTCAGCGGAGTGTGCGCTGATATGAAACTTCCTGGCAGATTAAAACTGTATGCCGAACAGAGACTCTAACTTGGGACCTTTGCCTTCCCCAGGCAAGAGCTCTACCATCTGACCCGGCTAAGAATACGTCCTCACAGCTTTTCTTCCGCCAGCATCGCGTATCCTACCTTCCAAACTTCACAAAAGCCTGGAAGGTAGGGAGAGTGGTACTGGCGGAAGTAGAGCTGCGAGGACGGGCCGTGAGTCGTGCTTGAGGAGCTTAGTGGTAGAGCATTTGCCCGCGGGAGGCAAAGATCCCGACTTCGAGTCTCGGTCCGGCACACAGTTTTAATCTGGCAGGAAGTTTCCCATGGTCTGTCCGGCATAGGGCAGGAGGTATAGTAGCATAAAGACTTTGCGCCATTGTCCTGGTTTAAATACCAAACCTCTCCACAGGGTCCCATTAAGTGAGAACATGGGACACTGTTGATAGCGATCTGTCTGTCGGATAGGATCGTTAAGCTCGGCGACTGCCTTTGTGCTATTCGAGACGAGTAGGCTATATGTAGACGCTGGGTTTCACCTTCTCCTCTCCCTCATCGAACACCCAACACAGAGAAGAAACTACGCTACACGTATAGCTATTACAGCCATGTGCACGTAACAAATACACTTACCACACAACTCAGATGCTTTACGAAGAAAACGATTAATTGTGCGCGAAGGACAGTAAAAACATTCGAATTAAGCAGCTGAGCTTGACCTTCGGTCACTCCGAGATAGTTCAACCATACCGTTTTAATTTTTTACCATTGTGGATTATACGCCGCTAGCCTAGTGTTTTAATCTACGTTGTTTTCTATACACAAAAATGGCTCTGAGTACTATGGGACTTAACATCTGTGGTCATCAGTCCCCTAGAACTTAGAACTACTTAAACCTAACTAACCTAAGGACATCACACACATCCATGCCCGAGGCAGGATTCGAACCAGCGATTCTATACACATGTGACACAATACACACACATACAGAACTCGAAACGATGGTTTCTTTCCTAGTTATATGTAATTTTTCATGACAAAGAAACTCTTGAATTTGATATGACCTTTTAGCAGTTAAGGTATCCTACCAGGATGTTTTTATAATCTTGTAGTTTTGTTTGATCACGTATAAGCAATTTTCTGCACACTAATTTTGCTGTCGTAGTAGAGTACAGTGCAAAGATTGGTTTGATGCAGATCTCCATGCTATAATATCCTGTACAAGCCTCATCATCTGCGAATAACCGCTGGAGCCCTCATCCCTTAGGAACTGCTTACTTTATTCGTCTCTTGATGTCCTTCAGCAATTTCAACTCACCGCGATTCCCTCCAATACTAAATCGATGGTTCCTTGATGTCTCAGAATGTGTGCTATAAGTCAATCCGTCTTTTAGTCGAGTTGTCCTTCAAATTTCTTTTCTTCCCAGTTCTATTTAGATACGCGACCTACTCGTCTGATCTTCAGCATTCTTCTTTAGCACCGCGTTTCAAACGCTTCTATTCTCTTATCTAAACTGTTTATCGTTTTATCGTTTCACTTCCATGCAAGCCTACACTCCAGACAAATATCTGCAGAAAACAGTTCCTGACACTTAAATTAATTTTCGATGTTAAAAAAGTCTTTTCTTCATAAACGCTTTTCTTGTCATTGTCAATCTACATTTGGATCCTCTCTACTTTGACCATCACCAGTCATTTTACTGCCCAAATAGCAAAACTCAGATACTACTTTTAGTATCTCATTTCCCAAAGTAATTCACCCAGCATCGCTTGATTTAATTCGACTACATTCCATTGCCCTTATTTTGCTTTTGTTGTTGTTAATCTTATAGCCTCCTTTCACAACACTAGTCTTTAAGATTTTCAAAAAATACTGAATACATGCATATTGTTTTGTAAAATTCTCTATTATGTAGCTGAGCTTGAAAATGATACTTGCTTTCGAAACTAACCGCCAAGGGCAGAGACTTGAAATTTGGAGAAGGTATAGTTATTATACTGTAGACGTCGTTTAGGAAGAGATTTTTTTAAAATTTCAACCCTAAGAGGGTGAAATAGGGATGAAAGTTTTTTTGAAAATGTCTCTATTAGGGCAATTTCGAAGCTGGACCTACGAAAATTGGTATTTGGTTCCTCGGTCGGAAATAAAGAAATACGTGTTTCGGCATTTTTGGATATTTAAACCTGTGGGCGTGAAACAGTGGGTGAAAGTTTGTTTTGAAAATTATCGTTATTAAATAGCTACTGAAGTATTTTCAAAGCAACAACTATGAACACTGGTATTTGATTTCTCGGTTAAAAGTAAAAAAAAAAAAAAAACGGGTTTCAGTGCTTTTGGAAATTGAACTCCTGAGGGGTGAAACAGAGGATGAGACTTTTTAGGAAATTATTTTATTATGAAAGCATTTTCAAAGCTAAATCAACCAAAGTTTAAAATTGGCTTCTCAGTTAGAAATAAGAAATACCAGTTTCACTGTTTTTGGAAATTCTACCCTTTTGGGATGAAACGGGGATGATAGTTTTGATGGAAATATTTCATATTTTTGAAGCTAAATCTGTGAAAATTTGTATTTCCCTCCTCTGTTATAAATAAAACATATACATTTCACTCATTTTGGAAATCTAACCGCTAAGGGGGTGAAACAGGGGGTGAATCACTTTAAGAAGATATTTCATTGCGAAATCATTTTTAAAGTTAAATCTTTGATGACTAGTGTTTGGCTTATCCGTTACAGATGAAAAAGTACGTGTTTCACTGTTTTCGGAAATTCAAACCCTAAGGGTGGTGAAATAGGATGAGACTGATTCACTGACTGATTCACTGACTAATCATTGGTCAGCCCAAACCTCTAAGGATAAAAACTTGAAGTTTGGCGAGAGTGTGGATCTTATACTGTAGCCATTCTTCAAGAAGGGATTGCCTGGAATTCCACTCGTAAGGGAGTGAAATAAGGGATGAAAGGCTTTTTGAAACTATGCCGCTTTTAAGGGGATTTTGAAGCAAGAGCTACCAAAACCTGTGTTTGGTTTTTATGTCAGAAAAAACAGGTGCTTCACCGTTTCTGGAAATACAACCAGTAAGGGGCTAAAACAGTGACTGAAAGTTTTTTTTTTATAAATAATTACTTAAGAACTGATGAAGGATTTTCGAGGCTACATCTATGACAGATGTTATTTGACTTTTCTCTTAGAAACTGAAGAAAAAGAAAGTGTTTCAGCTTTTCTGGAAATTCAGCACCTAAGATAGTGCAATAGGGGATGAAAATTACTGATAAAATATTTAGTTACATTTAAGAAAATTTTAAGGCTACATTTTTGAAAATTTGTATTTCACTTCTCAGTTAGATACAAAGAAATATTTGTTAGGGGATGAAAGTTTCTATGGAAATATCTCCGCAAGAACACGAAAGGCATGATTAACGAAAATCGAACTCCAGCTACTAGAATCGCTTTTTTGGTCACAATCACATTTGGAAAGACCGTCTTTTTATGACTTTCATTAGTGTGAAAAGTATTTGTTGCAGTTTGTGAACCACATAAAAATTCGATTAAATAAAAACAAAAAACAAATCTCCGCAGACCATACAGTCTGCGTGAGCGAAGCAGTAGGCACTAAGCTGGTCGTCAATAAAGCATTCACTGAAATTGTTGTATTGTCCAGATATCGCGGGACGACAACAAAGTCGATAACGCACACCAGTAACAGATACATTAGCGATGTCTCGCTGCATTCCTCAACGACGAATGAGAAGACATGCCCCCTTTCTCTCAGCAAAACAGCGCCCTCACGCACATGTCAATATAGAGCCAAACATGCAAGCGCTCTATCCCAGTTCATGACCTCAGCTGAAGCAGTCAAGTCGGAAAGAAGGACTAAAGAGTTATCCTAGTCTCAGACGGAAATGTGTTTTTCTACTTCATGAGAAAAGTTGTAATTATTAGCATCAAGTGATCATTTAATAATCAATAACAGTTGAAAACTATCAAGCACTCGTGTGGCAAAGGGATATGTCAAGGTAAGTAAATCTTTTTATTCACTCATGTTATAAAGTGAACTAATATTTCACATCTTGTAGTTCAGATGAGCCATATTCCAAGCAACCAAATGATCCACAGTTATGGCCGGACAATTGTAGTTTTGTCTACTCATTGTAAATAGCAGCTTCTTGTGGTAAAATCAATTTCTTTAAAATGTCGTTATCTGCTATGCTTCCCGGTGTTGCAGTGTGAGAAGTACACTACTGGCCATTAAAATTGCTACACCAAGAAAAAATGCAGATGATACACGGGTATTCATTGGACAAATATATTATACTAGAACTGACATGAGATTACATCTTGACGCAATTTGGGTGCATAGATCCTGAGAAATCAGTACCCAGAACAACCAGCTCTGGTCGTAATAACGGCCTTGATACGTCTGGGCATTGAGTCAAACAGAGCTTGGATGGCGTGTACAGGTACAGCTGCCCATGCAGCTTCAACACGATACCACAGTTCATCAAGAGTAGTGACTGGCGTATTGTGACGAGCCAATGGCTCAGCCAGCATTGACCACACGTATTCAATTGGTGAGAGATCTGGAGAGTGTGCTGGCCAAGGCGGCAGTCGGACATTTTTTGTATCCAGAAAGGCCCGTACTGGACCTGAAACATGCGGCCGTGCATTATCCTGCTGAAATGTAGGGTTTCGCATGGATCGAATGAAGGGTAGAGCCACAGGTCGTAATACATCTAAAATGTAACGTCCACTGTTCAAAGTGCCATCAATGCGAATGAGAGTTGACAGATACGGGTAACCAATGGTACGCTATACCATCACGCCGGGAGATAACGCCAGTATGGCGATGACGGACACACGCTTCCAATGTGCGTTCACCGCGATGTCGCCATACACGGATGCGACCATCATGATGCTGTAAACAAAACCTGGATTCATCCGAAAAAATAGCGTTTTGCCATTCGTGCACCCAGGTTCGTCTTTGAGTACACCATCGCAGGCGTTCCTGTCTCTGATGCAGCGCCAACGGTAACCGCAGCCATGGTCTCCGAGCTGATAGTCCATGCTGCTGTAAACGTCGTCGAACTGTTCGTGCAGATGGTTGTTGTCTTGAAAACGTCACCATCTGTTGCCTCAGGGATCGAGACGTGGCTGCACGATCCGCTACAGTCATGCGGATAAGATGACTTCCATCTCGACTGCTAGTGACATGAGACCGTTAGGATCCAGCACGGCGTTCCGTATTACCCTCCTGCACCCACCGATTCCATTCTCTGCTAACAGTCATTGGACCTCCACCAACGCAAGCAGCAATGTCGCGATCCGATAAACCGCAATCGCAATAGGCTACAAACCGACCTTTATCAAAGTCGGAAATGTGATGGTACGCATTTCTCCTCCTTACACGAGGTACCAGAACAACGTTTCACCAGGCAACGCCGGTCAAATGCTGTTGGTGTATGAGAAATCGGTTGCAAACATTCCTCATCTCAGCACGTTGCAGGTGTCGCTACCGGCGCCAGCCTTGTGTGAATGCTTTGAAAGCTAATCATTTGCATATCACAGCAACTTATTGCTGTCGGTTAAATTTCGCGTCTGTAGCACGTCGTCTTAGTGGTGCAGCAATCTTAATGGCCAGTAGTGTACTTTTACGCCCATAGAAGGTGTGCCTCCACCTTTGAGGGTGTTCTCGGTTTTTGCCCTACCCATGTGGAGGGGATCTATCGGGGTTGTATCGGTATGTTTAAGCGGTCAGTAGTGGCGTGGGTCGGGTCGGGAGACGGCGGTGGCGGCGGCGGCCTCGCGGCCAGGTTGCGTCGGCTGGCGGCAAATCCTCGCTAAGCCGGCTGAAATTGGAAAGGCGGCGCCGGCCGCAGTAATAGCGGGGGATACGGCGGCCGCAGCTGCAGCTGCGCTCCACACGGCGCCGTTTATGTGCCGGACTCACCGCGGACCGCCTTGCATCTGCGTCAGCATTCCGCTCACACACCCGCGCCGCTGGCGGGCCTGTGTATGCTCGAGACTATCACAGGGCGATATTCCACTACATACGTTAGATGTTTCAGGAGATAACGAACATGGGTTGCGAGTGTTAGCGCGGCATTATCACGCTCGCTATCTGTGTTACAGACAAATGAGTGAAGCACCTAGAACGAGAGGTGCAAATGAAGTTAAACTGCAAGGGTTGAGAGGATAGATGGTTTTATTGCTGTAACTAGCTGAGTACTTGGCACTGCCCAGGCATATATTTGCTCAATTTTCTATTATTCCATCTTCTCCTTCCCACTCTCTGTTCATATCCTTCTACAGCCACCCCAACCCCTCCCGCTGTCTCCGCATCTCATCTTGGCCATCGCTGCTCCTCCCCCTCCTCTCTCCACTTTATAATCTTCATCCCAAGGGGAGGCTGGTGATTCCTACCCCAAAAGTATTCCTTTGCAGATCGTAACTAATACATAAACCAGATTTGGTTGAAATATTTCCAGTGGTTCAAAATCTGATTTCTACATGTGGCTTTCCCCACATACACACACGGCAAACACATTTCACACATTTTATGTGGATTTGTATACGTCTTTAACCTGTGTCTGTTAGGAATGCAGTAGGACGGCGTAGGTTATCTCCAATCTGAAAGATTCCGAAGAATTAGTAATAAAATGAAATTTATTAAATACGAAGAAATACTTATCTAAAATGGTGCTTCTTCTTGTGAAACGTCCAGTACAGTTAGACGTTTGAAATTACATGCATCAAAAGAAGTTTGGCATCACCCAGGTTCCCAGAACCCCTGAAGATAGACGTTGACTGTGGATACTGTATCACAGACACAATCTCTTTGACTGTTCAGAGATGTCACTAAACTCGCCCACACATGTAAACAACCATGCATGAGCAGCGCCTGTTTACGTGGAGGGGGTCTGACAGCCGATCAGTTCCAATCATTCCACCAGGAATCGGCTCGTGTTGTCTGGTTTAAATGGCTCTGAGCACTATGGGACTTAACATCTGTGGTCATCAGTCCCCTAGAACTTAGAACTATTTAAACCTAACTAACCTAAGGACACCACACACATCCATGCCCCAGGCAGGATCGAACCTGCGACCGTAGCAGTCGCGCGGCTCCGGACTGAGCGCGTAGAACCGCTAGACCACCGCGGCCGGCTCGTGTTGTCTGTAGCCTAGACGGTCATTACTGTGGTTCGATCGCTTCCGCATTGTTACTTTGTGCCAGGAAGGGCAGGGGAAAGTGTTCACGCGTCGCGGAGTGAACCAACGCGATATTGTTGGGGCATGAAGAACGTACAGAGACCGAAACTGTTGATGACAAGCCTCGCTCAGGCCGTTCAAGGGCTACTACTGCATTGGATGACCGCAACCTAAGGATTATAGCTAGCAGGAACCTTGACAGCAACGCCAACATGTTGAATAACACTTCTCATGCAATCATAGGACTCAAACTTTGCGCAGTTGGCTGCATGATGCGCAACTTCACTCCTCACGTACATGGCGAGGTCCATCTATACAATCACGACACCATGCAGCGTGGTACAGATGGCCCCATAACATGCCGAATGGACCGCTCAGGATTGGCATCACGTTATCTTCACCGATGCCTGTCGCATATGCCTTCAACCAGACAATCGTCGCAGACGTGTTTGGAAGCAACCCGGTCAGGTTGAACGCCTTAGACACACTGTCCAGCGAGTGCAGCGAGATGCATGTTCCTGTTGTTTTGGGGTGGCATTATGTGGGGTCGACATACGCTGCTGGTGGTTATGGAATGCGCCGTAACGGCTGTACGATACATGAATGCCATCCTCCGTCCGATAGTGCAATCATATCGGCAGCAAATCGGAGAGGCATTCGTCTTCATGGGCAGCAATTCGCCCCCCCATCGTGCACATCTTGTGAAGGACTTCCTTCAGGATAACGACATCGCTCGATAGAGTGGCCAGCATGTTCTCCAGACATGACCCCTATCGAACATGCCTGGGATATATTGAAAAGGGCTGTTTATGGACAACATGACCGACCAACCACTCTGAGAGATCTACGCCGAAACGCCATTGAGGACTGGGACAATCTGGACCAATAGAGCCTAGATGAACTTGTGGATAGTATGCCACGACGAATACAGGCATGCGTCAATGCAAGAAGACGTGCTACTGGGTATTAGACGTACCGGTGTGTACAGCTCTTGCTGTATGGTGGTAGAATATCCAATGTGTGGTTTTCATGAGCAATAAAAAGGGCGGAAAATATGTTTATGTATATCCCTATTCTAATTTTCTGTGCAGGTTCCGGAACTCTCGGAACCGATGTGATGCAAAACTTTTTTGATGTATTCAAGTCCCCTAAAATATTAAAGTCCTGTGACTGTGACTGTGAGTGATGCCTTTGTAGAGTAAAGAGATAGCTTATGGTGCCTACGGAGCATAAAATTCAGAGAAAACGGATGAACATTGCAGTGTATAGGCTCGGCGGTAACTGGAGACTATAAATGACTCCACGCACTGAAGAGAACTGTTCGCCGGCGCTCAGTGGTCCTATATTTAACGAGGTATGGTCCAATAATCGATACCCACACACGAGATGCCCATGGGTTGGCAAATACGGCTCCTGGCGGACCTCGGTATGGTTCCCACAGTCAACCCATACAGCTGTTGCGCTACAAGAGATCGAGCACGGCTTATGAATTATGGTGCGGTTCTGTAGTCGTGACTACCGTCATCACAGTGTCTTCAGCGATTTTCACTCTGCAGTTTCATTTTCGCGCAGCTAAATATTTATGAAATTTTGCACGTGCATCCGGTAGTATATGTGGCTATATTCTGCGAAACTACACTCCTGGAAATGGAAAAAAGAACACATTGACAGCGGTGTGTCAGACCCACCATACTTGCTCCGGACACTGCGAGAGGGCTGTACAAGTAATGATCACACGCACGGCACAGCGGACACACCAGGAACCGCGGTGTTGGCCGTCGAATGGCGCTAGCTGCGCAGCATTTGTGCACCGCTGCCGTCAGTGTCAGCCAGTTTGCCGTGGCATACGGAGCTCCATCGCAGTCTTTAACACTGGTAGCATGCCGCGACAGCGTGGACGTGAACCGTATGTGCAGTTGACGGACTTTGAGCGAGGGCGTATAGTGGGCATGCGGGAGGCCGGGTGGACGTACCGCCGAATTGCTCAACACGTGGGGCGTGAGGTCTCCACAGTACATTGATGTTTTCGCCAGTGGTCGGCGGAAGGTGCACGTGCCCGTCGACCTGGGACCGGACCGCAGCGACGCACGGATGCACGCCAAGACCGTAGGATCCTACGCAGTGCCGTAGGGGACCGCACCGCTACTTCCCAGCAAATTAGGGACACTGTTGCTCCTGGGGTATCGGCGAGGACCATTCGCAACCGTCTCCATGAAGCTGGACTACGGTCCCGCACACCGTTAGGCCGTCTTCGGCTCACGCCCCAACATCGTGCAGCCCACCTCCAGTGGTGTCGCCACAGGCGTGAATGGAGGGACGAAGGGAGACGTGTCGTCTTCAGCGATGAGAGTCGCTTCTGCCTTGGTGCCAATGATGGTCGTATGCGTGTTTGGCGCCGTGCAGGTGAGCGCCACAATCAGGAATGCATACGACCGAGGCACACAGGGCCAACACCCGGCATCATGGTGTGGGGAGCGATCTCCTACACTGGCCGTACACCTCTGGTGATCGTCGAGGGGACACTGAATAGTGCACGGTACATCCAAACCGTCATCGAACCCATCGGTCTACCATTCCTAGACCGGCAAGGGAACTTGCTGTTCCAACAGGACAATGCACGTCCGCATGTATCCCGTGCCACCCAACGTGCTCTAGAAGGTGTAAGTCAACTACCCTGGCCAGCAAGATCTCCGGATCTGTCCCCCATTGAGCATGTTTGGGACTGGATGAAGTGTCGTCTCAGGCGGTCTGCACGTCCAGCACGAACGCTGGTCCAACTGAGGCGCCAGGTGGAAATGGCATGGCACGCTGTTCCACAGGACTACATCCAGCATCTCTACGATCGTCTCCATGGGAGAATAGCAGCCTGCATTGCTGCGAAAGGTGGATATACACTGTACTAGTGCCGACATTGTGCATGCTCTGTTGCCTGTGTCTATGTGCCTGTGGTTCTGTCTGTGTGATCATGTGATGTATCTGACCCCAGGAATGTGTCAATAAAGTTTCCCCTTCCTGGGACAATGAATTGACGGTGTTCTTATTTCAATTTCCAGGAGTGTAGTTGCCGCAGTTTTCCACGTATCTACGTATCGGACGTCATATAGCCTAAATCAAACGTTATACAATGGTATATTTTTGCAAGTACACTCAGCAACATATCTTGATATTGTCTGTGGAACGTGTTGTGAGTAGAGGTAGCAGTAAAGAAGTAATAAAGTAAAACATAATTCGTGATGTGGTAGTTATGCACACATTTCAAGATTGGTCGACGTATCACCAGAACTGTGTGTTGCACAATGATAGGGTTTCTCGGTACATTCAATGGTATAAGGGGATACTGCCTACTAAATGTATTGCAAATACTGTTAGTAGCAACGAAGTGATAAATTTAAAAGACTTGCATGATGCGGTAATTTCTTATGCATCTCATTGTTTATGACGTCATATCTCTTGAACTGCGTTTTGTACAATGATGTAATTTTGCTCGTGCATCCAGTGGAACATGTAAATACTGTCTCTAAATATGTCGCTGGTAGAGTTAGTAGTAAAGAAGTGATAAATTAAAACGTCATCCTTCATGCGGCAGTTTTACTGTAAGAACAGTGAGAACGTAGTAATCGGCAAACATTCCTCGTTTCATCATTTTCTGGAGTTTTTCAGAGAGAAAAAGTTTGCTAGGGTTTTAAAATTATATGTATTTTCTGCAAGTCGCGAAGTGCTCTCATTTTCAAACAGTGGATGACAAAGGTATGGGTATTCCAGCATTTTGTGAGCTACACTGCTTCACTACCGCCACCCCCACTCCTTTGATGGACAGGACACCCACAGCGATTCTTTCCAGATAGTAAGTGATAGGAGTACCAAGATTGGAGATTGGTTGAAATCGGTCTGGTGAGTTTGGAGGAAATGGGTAATGTACATAGATACATAAATTATTATAATTTGTATAGATTACCATACCGAGAAGAATTTTCAAGGAACTTGGCACTATGAGACCACTTATCAGTAACCGCTGCTCCCCTTCTGGCCTGGGTCCGAAAGCTGAGTCGGCTGGGAAGTGTTTCGTAAAGCCGATTACCCTCTCCTGAGGAAAGGTGGCACAAAACTACTGCAACCTTGATATCGTTTATACTGGCGTTGAACAGAGTTGATGCCCGAGGTGGGAGTACACATATTCTATCGGCCACAGATCTGGGTATCTTGTTGCCACATCGCGCAAACTGTTCATGTCTAGATGAGCATTGTCCTTTTGAAAAATGGTCACACGATACTGTCGCATAAGGAAGCAGTATGTCCATGACATACCATTGCACCGTCACAGTTCCTTCAGATCACTACCAGATGTGACCTGAAATAATGCCCAATGATTCGCCTCTCCATAACACAAGAACTAACACCGCTGTGCCTCTCCAAATACTGGAAGGACGGTATTTCTCCCCTGGTCGTCTCCATACTCGCCGACGGTGGTTATCCGGGGTAATGCAGAACTGCAATTTATTTCTGAACACAATGCAATGTCATTCGTAAGCAATACGTTCTATATTGTCACGGCACCCATCAACAAGCAGCAATTTGTGTTAACGGCATCCTACGTATGGGGCGTTAATTTCTACTCTAGCTACTGCTTATCTCCCTTCTGTGGTTTCGGATAACACAAAATGTTGCAAGGAGTCTCGCAGTTGCGAAAGTGTTACGATACGCTTGGTGCTCAATGTGACGATTATGTCGTGTGGTGATCAGACATGCTCGACAGGAAACTTGACGAAGAGTATGCCTTCCCTCAGGTTACCATGAAGTCCAACATCGGGCCACTGCCAATCCGAATGCCCCACAGATTGGATATTATACAATTCGGCAAGCTGGCCAAATGGATGGAGAGCCAGAATCAGCCCCATTTCACACTCTGTCAGAGTGTTAACAGTGTCTGAAACGCCTGTGCAACACCTCCATGTCGTTCAATGATGACTCAATATCGAACGCTATTCACACCCTTACATACTTCAGTAGTACCTGGTGAAACACTAAGCAAGAACAAATGTAATGCGTTATGGCAACCGTTCTACCCACTACCCCAACCATTTACCCGCTGAGGTTGTGTACGTGTATGAAGTTACACTGACGTCCGACAGCTTCTTCTGGGTACTTCACTTCATTTTGTTAGCCACTGTATTTGTTATCTTTTTAGGAGCTCGTAGAGCCATCAGCATACATTTACAGAAACCGAATTACGTAATGTAAGTTTACAAATTTACATCTGCCCCACCATTTAGACAATTGTTGACCCAAGACTATAGCCAAAAACGTAAATGGGAATCCTCGCTCTCTCGAAATCCTGGAGGAGGAGGTTATTGGTGCTTAACGTCCCATCGACAACTAGGTCATTAAAGACGGAGCACAAGCTCTGATTAGGGAAGGATTGGGAAGGAAAGCGACGGTGCCCTTTCGAGGGAGCCATCCCAGCATTTGCCATTAACGATTTAGGGAAATCACGAAAAACCTAAATCAGGCTGCCCTTATTCGGAATTGAACTTCTGTCCTCTAGAAAGCGAGTCCAGTTGGCTAATCATTGCGATACCCCGCTCGTTCTCTCTAAATCATGTTTAACAACATTAGAGAACATTTATTCGAAAAAGTCTACAGCCTTTGTGCGGCCACCATCGCATATATATCGAAGGAGTCATGAGGAAAACATAAGAGGAATTTATAAGACATTTTTAGAGAGTTTGAAACGCCCCCTTAGAAAAATTATACATGGCTGTACTTAAACTGACACACAATATTTTTAGCGCAGCGCAGTCTGACTTTCAATAATCCCTACAAAAGAATGGCCCTGACTAACAGTAACCTATACCTTCCATGAATCACTTACCTCATAAAAATCTTCGTTACTCGAACTACTGCAATACAGCGAGCGCCACTACTGCCAGATAAATAAAAGATTCAAACTACTGAAGGCACTAACTACTGATCGGCATAGTTAGCAAAAGAAAGATTTTGGTAGAGAAAAAACAATGTATTTACTTTAATAGTGTTCCAAAGTCATAATATATATATCAGTCCATGATATCCAATATTACAAATTTACTCTTTCTGATGGACACACGTCCAGATCGTCCGCTCTCAAAATCTCCCCACATCCAGCATTGCTGGCGGCTCACCTCCAACTGCGCAACGCCACGCGCTGTTAACAGCCAACTGCCCAACACTACAATAGCAAATTCCAACAGTGCCACCCAGCCACAGACTGCACACAGCACAGCCAGTGATTTTCATAACAGAGCGCTACGTGGCGGTGGCGTTACTAATATAAGAACCTAAAAAGCCTACTTACAAGTTTTTTAAAGGATTTTCTTTAAGAGAACTTTAAGACAGATTCCTAAGACGTTTTTGGGAAGCTTTTAAGAGATCTTTTTAAGAGATACTTTTCTAAGAGATATTTTTTAAGAGATATCTTTTGAGGGAGTTCTTTTTTTAATAGAGATTTTTTTCCCTCGTTCAGTACGTGATGGAACGTGAAAAAACACAGATAATATTTGTACGATGCGAATTCCGCCATGAGCTGTACATTGGGTTACGGAGCATTAGGCAGATGTAGATATAGAATATTGGGAACAATGGAGCAGTTTCTTCCTCGCGTAATGGATGCTTGTCAGCTAATTAAATTGAAACCTAAGAACTACAGTCTCATATAAGACTCTTGACATTGACAGCAAGCATTCTGGACTGCTTCCACCAGCATTACAATTGTGGGCTCCCATAGTATTGCCGTCTAACTCCGTAGTTTATAGTGAGTGGTCAGCATAGGTGATTGGCATGTGGAGCACCGAGGTTCGATTCCCGGTTTTGGCGGGGGTTTTTCCTTGGTGGGAGGAGTGATATGAGGCAGCCTCTTGAAGCCATCTGAGGACCTACTTGGCCGATTAATAGCGATTCTATGGTTAAGAAACCCGACAATGACCGGGAGTGCGGTGTACTGACACCCCCGGCTCAGTATCGTATCCACATGACGCCGAAGGGTCTGATTGGCCCGTCTGTGGCCAGAACGAGTGTTCTTCAACCACAGAATGCACAGTTCTGAACCAGGAAACCTGACAGTTCGTTAAAATTCCGCTTACTTTAGGAGAAAACGCTACCATAACAATATTTAAAATTAAGAACAGATATTTGAGATGCTTATAGACGATACGGCGACCTACACCGTGCGTTAAGTTAGGATATTTTTGTTATTTTTGTTATTATTTCTACTAATGACCCCCACCAAATAATGCACCTAAAAAAGTTTATAGCTTACTACATTTCGGACACAGTTTCAGTCAGACTGTGGCCGTTACTATGAACCAGGTTTTTTTTCTGTACACCCTCATTTTTGAAACATGAGTTGGCAATAAAACAGATGAAACAAGGAATTTACTATGAGCAATATCGTACCTGAAAGTTCACGACACTTTCATATCGTCTATATTTAGAATATGCTGACTCTGTTGGACGTTTTCGGAAACGCGAGTGTGTTGTTTTCTGTTACTATTCAAATAAACCGGTTGGCTGCTCTTCATGATTTCTTTCTGTAACTTGTATATGAAATAAAACGGAGCGCGTTCTTAGAGAGTACTGGCGTTTTGCCCGCTGCTTCGCCCGCTTACGCATATCTCGCATAGATTCACATACAAATATATTCACATATATTTAACATATTTCTCAAATCTTTATTCACATATTTCATCCGTATCTTCAGCGAATTTCGCTCTGTAGTTTCCTCTGAATCTGGAGGAAACATGTTTTTCTACGTTGGAAAAAACCATGCAGATCGTTCTGGCCAGTGATTCAACTTTTCAGGTGAGAAAGTGAAACAAACACATTTTACATTTACGATAAGATAAGTATTTCGTCTCATTTTCCTAAGTTAACATTCTTCCGCCCTGGTTGACGCACCGAACAACGCAAATGAGTGACAGATTGGGCTTCGTACTCTTGAAGTATTCCAAGTCATCTAAGTTCAGGAGAAAAATACCAACAGGTTGTATTCGTACATTTTTACATCACCCCACCTCACCCCCCACCAACATCCACGGATAAGTAGGGCTAGCTTACTCTCACAGTGTCTTTATGTAAATAATGAGTTATACACATACGAAACTTGTTTGAAATTGCTCCAGGCGTTACTGAGTTATGCTTCGGCATCGCCCTATTGCATCCTCAACTCAGTTACAGGCTTCATAAGGGAGTATTACTGCCACAGTTATTTTACTCCAAGTGTCGAGTGGTAGCGGTGCCAAGTTTGCTAGAAGTTACTTCAGGTGTTGCGCTGTTACAACACTGCCTTTTCGCCTTCTACCGGCACCCTACCGCACACCTAGTAGTGAAACGTCTTCGGGGCTGTTACTGGAACGTGGGGTTTACGTGCAAACCGGTGACACGTGAAATAATAACAAGTACAGAGGACTTGCAAGATACAAGTAATTTATTACTGATCAACAGTTTAACCCAAAGGGCACAGTATTTACAAAATTTTTCTATAAGTGTCTCTTATTCACAAGTCAGAAAAATACATTACACAATACCTTTCTAATTGAATTAGGTGCAAACAAGAATTTCTTATAACTTCTATACTAACTTTAAGCACTTCAATAATAAAAGGCAAAATCAATTTCTTTTAACAAAGGGCACTTGAATAATGAAGGTGAAATAAGTTTCTTTTAAATAGGTCACCTGGCCAAAAGCAATAGGACAATTCACATAATTTCCAATTTCCGCTACCCATCAAGTATTTCTCTTTAACATGTACTTAAGTTCAACTCCCGCTGCACGTAAGGTATAATTCAAAACACTAGTTTTCTTCCTTTATGGTTTTGAAGGTAAATATATAAGCAGTATAACAAACGGAACAGACGCCTTAGCGTACCAATGCAGAGGAAACTTAACTTAGTGCAAGATCCCCACTCACTGCAACTCGAAGAACTCGGTGTCCGCCGTATCGGTTGCCATTTTCCCCGCGGCCAAAAGAACCTCCCGTTCCCTCTGGTACTGGTCGGCCAAGGCGTCGAACTCCGAACATCGATTTAGACATGGACTAGGTGCCCGCTGCAGTGCTGCAACAGAAAAACACGCAGCCACAGCCAAAAGAAACAATGTTAACAGCCCCAGAATATAGTAAGATAAAATTCTGCAAAGATGGATCACATCAAGACAAGGGCAAATTAAAAACGGTTAAAAGAATAAACCGTAGACCTCAAACTTCAAAATAAGTAAAACTGCCCCATCACAAACAGACTAGTTTTAAAAGGTCAACGATAGGACAAAGCATAATATTATTACACCAGTACGTCGCAGTTCCAGTGCAATATTGGCACTCACAAGAAAAGGTAGAAGCTAGTGATAACGCTGGTAGGCACGAGTGCGAAACTAGAAAGCTTGAATGTCTACTTCTTCAATAGACAGCTGCGTGTCACATAGTTAAACTCCACTAGCGAAAATGAATAACACATTGCTCAGCGTCCTGTGTAGAAGACCATGGCCTTGTCACTTGCAATAACAGGCCCGCTTCTGCGCTCCGAGCCACATACATCGGTCAAATCCAGCTAACTCCACGCAAACACAGGTTTCACTCTCTGAGTAGCGACACGTACCTGCCGTCCCGAAGCCAAAACCCAGTCTGCCCGCCAGCCCACCAGCACCACCACCGGCCTATGAGGCAAGGATAAGCAACGCCAGAGGGAAACAATCGATCCGGGTGAATCGAACGGAGAAAGCTACTGGCACCAGCGCCTCCCCACGTATCAGTTACTAATGAGCCTAGTGACCACGAAAACTACGAGATTCTACACTAATTTCGGATGTTATCGAATGTTTTTACACTTCACAGCTGCTCGTCCCCACCTCCACCTCTTGGGATATTGGGATCATAATATCACCGCGGTATTTTTACACAAATGATAATTCATTCACAGGGTGAAACAGAACGCCACCGACAAACTTTCAGAGGTTGCAGTATGCACGAGGATCAAAACCAGGAAAATTTCCAGTAAACATGGGCTCTAAAATGCATACCTTACAAGCTAGAGGGGATAGGGAAAAACATTGAAACACTAAACACACAACACGTAACGATGCCTAATACGGTGTAGGAAAGCTGCTGGCAATCAAGAAAGCTCCTAGTCGTCTCGAAATGGATAATCACAGGTCCCGTATAGTTTTCAAGGGAATCTTATACCTTCAACACACTGTTCACCATGTTTCTCACACTTGTTTGTGGTGGATATTGTTCTTTTTCAATCGACACAACTATTTCGTCGTACACTGTTTTTCACAACGTAAATATTGCGACTCCATTACGTGTTTCATCTTCTTTGATATGTTTACCTATTTGTTGCCAACCTAATGAAGTATATGTTTGAGACTACCTTCTATTTATGATGTTTCTACCGTGTGTGTGAGTGTGTGTGTGTGTGTGTGTGTGTGTGTGTGTGTGAGAGAGAGAGAGAGAGAGAGAGAGAGAGAGAGAGAGAGAGAGAGGAGGAGGAGGAGGATAGAGGCGACTTTTTTTTTAGGGGGGCTTGCTTTGGATATACTAGTTTTCGCTAGACACAACCCTCGCAGTTACCAGGAAAAGGAGATTCTTCTTGTTTATACGTGAGCCATAATTTGTAATTAGTGGTCATCAATTGGTCTGTTCCATTAAGTGTCGGGTGTGCAGCCGCAAGAAATCTCCTTGTTCTTCTAATAGTTCGGCTGTATAACGTTCAGCCATCTTCAGAGAGAGCCGCAAGACTGCCGCTACAGTTTTTTTAATTGATTTTCAATTCCCCCCCCCCCCCCCCAAGGAGGCGGGGTGGCAGCAGCTTAGTACGCTGCTCTACAGCCTACAGACGCCGCTCCAGTGCTCGCTTTGTCCCTTTATACTTGTGCACCACGCGACTGCGCATGCGGCCACAGATGCAAATGCGCCAGAGACTTTGGTCGGCGGCAGAGACGTGCATAATGCGCGAGTTGTATCTATGACTCCGCAGTTGATCTGTGTTGGCATATCGATATATCATTGTGAGTGCACTGTGACGACGCCTTTGCTAGTTTATTAAAGCAAGTGCCGGATTCCATGATTTATCAAGATTGAAACCACTATCTCTATTAATTACATTCACATCAATTGGTCTGATCGACTGGTCTGGCTATTATTGGGAAGATATTCAATGTTTAGTCTATTACAACAGTGGGTGAATGTCCCAACAACGTTTAAATCGGTCTGTTGGAAAAGCCTTTCATATTGCTGTTGCACAGAGACAAAATTCGACGTTTACCTCCATTCAACGGGTGTTCCCACACGAATTGAGACATTTATCCCATTGGGAGACAATAAGATAACTACTTGTTTTGTAGAATGCAGTCGGCCGCTGACGGATCCACAACCCTAACGACTCTTGCAGTTCCTGAAACCGACTTTCAGGCATGTCTTTCTTCAAATCGCCGGAGACGTAAATATCACACTGTGAAAGTTCCTGGCTGTACGGAGGATGTTGGGTGTTTCTCGGCTAAGTCGCTAAAGCGCAGCCTTCTTCTGATTGGTAGTGTGCGGACGGGCGTTACCGTGCAGCAGACTGGTTCCGGCCAACAGCATTCCGGCATCTCGAGGGCAAACGGTAAAGCCATCAGTGGAAACATCGCACATCTGTACCACGAAAGAAGCCCAAAGCTATTCACACAAGTTCCTGTAAGGTCATGGATGACGTTCTTCTCCGACTGGATGGACCCTCTGCCTGTCGAGTTCCTCGAGCGTGGAACTGCGATCAATGCTCAGCACTATGAAGACACTGTGCAGAAACTGGGACGTACCGTAAAGTCAAAAGCCTATGAAAATACGTACACCTCCCCCCGCCCCCCACCCCCTCCCACCCATACACACACGCTGCCAGTCGGGCGAACGCTACGCTTCAATAAATTGGTTGGGAAGCACTGCAACATCATTCACGCCGGATCTCTCAGTGTGAGATTTTCCTATTTTTAGCGACCTGAAGGAAGGCATATGTGGACGTCGCTTTCTGTCAGTGAAGGAAATAGAACAGTGGGTGAGGCTGTGGATGTGTCAGCGACCGACTGCGTTCTGCCAAACAGAAATTTCGCCTCCGAGTGGGAAACTTGTCTTAACGCGAGTAGTGTTTAATTTTGAATGGAACCATTTCCTGATCTCGTTGCGGTAGGTGCTCGGTTTTTATTTGACTGCCCCATAACAGTTAAATATGTGATAAATGGTAGACTCTTCATTTTATCAATTTCAAGAAGAAGTTTAGTTACTTTAAAGTACGTCTCCTACAGCTACTTCAAAATATGCACGATTGTGCAACAAATGAGAACTTTCGAAATGCCACGTTCAGCATTACACAGCTAAAAGGGTGAGTTGCTTCTTCGCCATTTTGTAATCATTAGGTAATAAAACATTGAATCTCGACACAAAAATATTTTACAATAGCAGTGATGGTATGGAGATACTGCATAGCCCGTCGAATTTGAGCACTCCGTCGTAATTGCTCTCTGCCTTCTATGTTGTTGTTGTGGTCTTCAGTCCTGAGACTGGTTTGATGCAGCTCACCATGCTACTCTATCCTGTGCAAGCTGCTTCATCTCCCAGTACCTACTGCAGCCCACATACTTCTGAATCTGCTTAGTGTATTCATCACTTGGTCTCCCTCTACGATTTTTACCCTCCACGCTGCCCTTCAATGCTACATTTGTGATCCCTTGATGCCTCAGAACATGTCCTACCAACTGATTCCTTCTTCTACTCAAGTTGTGCCATAAAATCCTCTTCTCCCCAATTCTGTTCATTACCTCCTCATTAGTTACGTGATATAATATTCAGCATTCTTCTCTAGCACCACATTTCGAAAGCTTCTATTCTCTTCTTGTCTAAGCTATTTATCGTCCACGTTTTACTTCCATACATGGCTACACTCCATACAAATACTTTCAGAAACAACTTCCTGACACTTAAATCTAGAGTCGATGTTATCAAATTTCTCTTTTTCAGAAACGCTTTCCTTGCCATTGCCAGTCTACATTTTATGTCCTCTACTTCGACCATCATCAGTTACTTTGCTCCCCAAATAGCAAAACTCCTTTACTACTTTAAGTGTCTCATTTCCTAATCTAATTTCCTCAGCATCACACCACTTAATTCGACTACATTCCATTATCCTTGTTTTGCTTTTGTTGATGTTCATCTTATACCCTCCTTTCAAGACACAGTCCATTCCGTTCGACTGCTCTTCCAAGTTCTTTGCTGTCTCTGACAGAATTACAATGTCATCGGCGAACATCAAAATTTTTATTTCTTCTCCATGGATTTTAATACCTACTCCGAACTTTTCTTTTGTTTTCTTTACTGCTTGCTCAATATACAGATTGAATAGCATCGGGGACAGGCTACACCACTGTCTCACTCCCTTCCCAACCGCTGCTTCCCTTTCATGTCCCTCGACTCTTATAACTGCCTTCTGCTTTCTGTACAAATTGTAAATAGCCTTTCGCTCCCTGTATTTTACCCCTGCCACCTTCAGAATTTGAAAGAGAGTATTCCAGTCAACATTATCAAAAGCTTTCTCTAAGTCTACAAATGCTAGAAACGTAGGTTTGCGTTTCCGTAATCTAGCTTCTAAGATAAGTCGTAGGGTCAGTATTGCCTCACGTGTTCCAACATTTCTACGGAATCCAAACTGATCTTCCCCGAAGTCAGCTTGTACCATTTTTTCCATTCGTCTGTAAAGAATTCGCGTTAGTATTTTGCAGCTGTGACTTATTAAACTGACTGTTCGGTAATTTTCTCATCTGCCAACACCTGCTTTCTTTGGGATTGTAATTATTATATTCTTCTTTAAGTCTGAGGGAATTTCGCCAGTCTCATACATCTTGCTCACCAGATGGTAGAGTTTTGTCAGGACTGGCTCTCCCAAGGCTGTCAGTAGTTCTAATGGATGAAGTAGTGAAAGAAGCAGAGGATCTAGTAGGTAAGAAGACGACGGCTGGTAGAAATCCTTGGGTAACAGAAGAGAGATTGTCCTCAAGAACATCGCCCCTGTATAGACCCTCTACATACTCCTTCCACCTTTCTGCTTTCCTTTCTTAGGAAAGAACTGGGTTTCCATCTGAGCTCTTGATATTTATACAAGTGGCTCTCTTTTCTCTTAAGGTCTCTTTAATTTTCCTGTAGGCAGTATCTATCTTACCCCTCGTGACATAAGCCTCTACATCCTTACATTTGTCCTTTAGCCATCCTTGCTTAGCTATTTTGTATTTCCTGTCGAATTCATTTTTCAGACGTTTGTATTCCTTTTTGCCTTCTTTACTTACTGCATTTTTATATTTTCTCCTTTCATCAATTAAATTCAATCTCTCTTCTGTTACCCAAGGATTTCTACCAGCCGTCGCCTTCTTACCTACTAGATCCTCTGCTTCTTTCAATACTTCATCCCTCAAAGCTACCCATTCTTCTTCTACTGTATTTCTTTCCCCCATTCTTGTCATTTGTTCCCTTATGCTATCCCAGAATCTCTGTACAACCTCTGGTTTATTCAGTTTATCCAGGCCCCATCTCCGTAAATTCCCACGTTTTTGCAGTTTCTTCAGTTTTAATCTACAGTTCATAACCAATAGATTGTGGTCAGAGTCCACATCTGCCCCTGGAAATGCCTTACAATTTAAAACCTGGTTTCTAAATCTCAGACTGACCATTATATAATCTATCTGAACCTTTTAGTATCTCCAGGGTTCTTCCATGTATACACACAACCTTCTTTCATGATTCTTGAACCAAGTGTTAGGCGTGATTAAGTTATGGTCTGTGCAAAATCCTACCAGGCAGCTTCCTCTTTCATTTCTTAGCCGCAACCCATATTCACCTGCTACGTTTCCTTCTCTTCTCTTTCCTACTGTCTAATTCCAGTCACCCATGACTATTACATTTTCGTCTCCCTTCACTACCTGAATAATTTCTTTTATCTCATCATACATTTCATTAATTTCTTCATCATCTGCAGAGGTAGTTGGCGTATAAATTTGTACTACTGAAGTAGGCGTGGGCTTCGTGTCTATCTTGGCCACAATAATGCGTTCGCTATGCTGTTTGTAGTAGCTTACCCGCACTCCTATTTTTTTATTCATTATTAAACTTACTCCTGCATTACCCCTATATGATTTTGTATTTATAGCCCTGTATTCACCTGACGAAAAGTCTTGTTCCTCCTGCCACCGAACTTCACTAATTCCCACTATATCTAACTTTAACCTATCCATTTCCCTTTTTAAATTTTCTAACCTACCTGCCCGATTAAGGGATCTGACATTCCATGCTGCGATCCGTAGAACACCAGATTTCTATCTCCTGATAACGACGACCTCCTGAGTAGTCCCCGCCCGGAGATCCGAATGGGGGACTATTTTACCTCCGCAATATTTTACCCAAGAGGACGCCATCATAATTTAACCATACAGTAAAGCTGCATGCCCTCGAGAAAAATTACGGCTGTAGTTTCCCCTTGCTTTCAGCTGTTCGCAGTACCAGCACAGCAAGGCCGTTTTGGTTAGTGTTACAAGGCCAGATCAGTTAATCGTCCAGACTGTGCCCCTGTATCTACTGAAAAGGCTGCTGCCCCTCTTGAGGAACCACACGTTTGTCTGTCCTCTCAACAGATACCCTTCCGTTGTGGTTACACCTACGGTACGGCTATCTGTGTCGTTGAGGCACGCAAGCCTTTCCACCAAAGGCAAGGTCCATGGTTCATGCCTTCTATACGTTCGAAAAAAAGGCGGACTACAAATCACGGAGTAGTAGTATGACCGAGAAATGTCCTCGCTTTTTATACAGTATCAAGACCCTCTTTCGCATCTCATAGTCTTCGGTTCGTAACAAGCCAGCTGCAGCTAGGTAATAGCGATTAGCGCACCGGGTAATTCATGTTAATTTATGCTCTTACAGTTGGAAACTGTAAGAACTGAAGTGGATATCAGCGGGACACCTACTCATCACACGTAATATGTAAAGGAGCCCAAGTATTGTTATTGATCTGACAGTGGTGTTCATTACAGTTCTTAAGCGGAGTTTTGCAGCTTGGAAAGTGGGCGGATACATCGGACGTTTCTACTTCTAAAATAAAGTTCTATTGGGTTTGTTCAGGTACTGTGATCTTCTGCGACAAAAGCAATACAAAACTTTTACCGTCCTCTCGTTGTCAAAGCAAACAGTAACATTCGCGCAAACCTTGTTCTGTAACCGTGTCATTTCAATATTCGGTGAAGAACTATGTTGAGGTAGACCTCTCTGATTTGTCCATTTTCGTTTCCAGTTATGAGAGTACCTTAACATTCGAGTCTGCATAACTTGGATAAAGACACTGACGGACGCAGTTGAGCTTCATGGTTTCCTTGTTGAGATGTTACGGCTAGGAATAGGAACAGCAGCAGCACGGAGGAAGGCGCATGTAACAGAAAAGTACCATGTAATGGGATGTAATTTTAAAAGTCTTAAAAAAAACAAATGAGAATATCTCGATCTCTGCCAGTAAATATAATTAATGCTTGTGCGTACGTTTATGATTTTTGTTTTCAAAAGAACTTATTTTTCCCTCATTATGACCCTACAGAAATGCGAACGGTATTTGCTTTTGTCCCCCTCTCCCTTTCCCACTTTGCAAATATCGCTACTGCTTCCAAGCTGTCTGCTATCTTACGTAAAACCTGAAAGAAAACGTCAGATCAAATCGGAATAAATTTATCTCCAGTGGAAAATAAAATGTGAGTAATTACCAGTGATAGCCAACACTTGACTGCTTACGTTACAATTTCCAGTGATGAACGGCATGTACACCTGCGAGGACTGTTCAATAAAGAATGAGCACAATTTTTTTTTACAACATACCTTCGCCCATCCTCATACCTTTAATGGTCCTTCTCATAGTAGTCTCCCATAAATGCGATGCACATGTACCAGCGTTTCTGCCAGTCTTAAAATACATGCTGGAACTTTTTTTTTTTTTTTTTTTTTTGAGAAGTCACCTCCGCAGCCTTCACCACTGCTTTTGAAGATTGATAATGCCTCCCATGAAGGCTTTTCTTCATGTTATGAAACAGAAAAAAGTCACATGGAGCTAAATCCGGACTATAGGGACGGTGATGGATCCAATTTACTTTGATTTTTGCAAGATATTCAACAACAACATTGGCAATATGCGGCTGCGCATTAGCATGGTGCAGCTCCAGCTTACTTCATAGAAACGTCGTCTTTTGCGCCTGATATGGACTTGCAGTGTTTTCTGGACATCCCTGTAGTATTGTCCAGTTACCGATGTGTGTGCAGGTACAACGTGCTGATAAACCATTTAATGAATATCAAAGAATGATATGACCATAACTATCCCAGCAGAAGCAACCATTTTTGATTTGGGGGTGGGGGGGGGGTGGGGGGAAGATGATGAAGGAGACTTCCACTCTTAGTTTTGCTGTTTGCTCTCAGGATCAATATGATTTAGCCAAGTTTCATCAGCAGTGATTACATTTGAAAGAGACTCCGGATTTTCCTCTTGTTCGGTAATCAACAGTCACGCACAAAACCGTGTCGTGTGTAATTTTTCTGTCACCAACGTGTGGGTGGCACCCAGTGAAATGTTTAGTATTTCAGAAAGTGAGCTTGAGGTAATTCGTCGATCATCTCTCATAATGGCAGCAGCAGCGTTGATGTTCCGTAAGAGCAGTAACTGGAGCACCCGGTCCACCTTCCTTTGAAATTGATTGTCTCCCCTCTTTAAACATTTTAAAGTACCTTCGAGCTGTGCTGTAGGGAAGAACGGACTCACCATAGGCCTCCTGTAACACTGTTCAGGCCTCAGATGAAGATTTGTTGAGACGCAAGCAATATCTCAAAGCCGCATATTGTTCCTCGCGTGTTACCTCCATTGCAGCCGTAGGCTATACTGCACATGTCGCACCTTCCTGCCTCTCACTGGCGGGAACCAGGAATCCCGACACTGAAACTACTTCGGCGTGTTTGCTGCACATCAAGCTAACACAAAATCATGATATTAGACTTTAGCGCGAGAAATCATGACCATAAAAAATTATGATCATTCTTTATTGAACAGCCCTCGTAAGTAAGTAGCCATTCTGAAAGCCGGTAGCACTCGACTGTGGACGAGTGGATGCGCTGTAGGGCAATAAAACCTGCAGGGAAGGGTCCACAGCGGGATTGGCGGAAGTGTCACCCGCACACTTTTGAAGGGGCACCACGCCATAGAAAAAAATGTGTGTGAAATCTTATGGAACTTAACTGCTAAGTTCATCAGTCCCTAAGCTCACACACTACTTAATCTAACGTATCCTAAGGACAAACGCACACACCCATGCCCGAGGGAGGACTCGAACCTCCGCCGGGATCAGCCGCACAGTCCATGACTGCAGCGCCTGAGACCGCTCGGCTAATCCCGCGTGGCCACGCCAGAGAGTTGGGCCGCACATTGCTTTGCAGGGAAGCCGCCTTGGCACCGGCCGAACAGTCACACCATGTAGATTATATCTAAAGATGGCACAGAGACAACAGAGGGTAGTTTCAGCAAGCTGTGTGTGGCCCGAGGTGTGTTCCGATTTTGGCAGCGTCCGAGAAGGACTACTGCTGTGCAAAGACCTGCAGCCCAGCAGAATTCATCGGAAAACAGGGGCTGTCAATACAACATTTTAGAAAGTGGAATGGCAACGAAAGATCGTGAGGTACCGGCTCTGTGTTCAGATCCTGCTAAGAGCGAATGTTTAACGAAATTTGAAAACTGTTACCACTGGTTAATGTAAATAATTTAGAAGTGTCAGTAAGAAATACGGGCATACCTGCAGACGTCCCCACTAATCGACCAGCTCACCATCATTCACAGAGAGGGAAAGAGTAGGACACAGTTCTGCAGTGCCAAGTATAACGAATTTTGTAACTGGTTAACCAACCTGAAATGCGAGTAAAGGAGGGAGACCGTACTCTGTAAGACAACTTCTTACTGGTCGGCACTCAAAATATTTATCATTCTGCGAATCAAAATTACGCGAACCCGAAAAACACGGAGAACAGAGTCTGCCTTGTCGGAAGCAATCTGCACAGTGTCACTTCTTGCTTCAACTTCTTGATGGGTAGATTTCACGTCTAGACGATTTCTCCAGGTTCAACTTGGAGGAAACGCTCTAATCTAACTGAGTTGAGCTTAGACACAAGTAATTGGTAAAGAGCCAATGACTGGTCCCGTGACCACTTCAGCCGCCACCTGAAGATCTTGAATACATGAGGATGCAGCCACAACAGCCAGGCGAACTGTAGAGAAGGTCAAATCATTTTCAAACATGTTCAGTAATTTCAATCTTCATTTTGAAGACTTGTTTGCAGCTAGAAGTTCAACATTCTTTCAACTCCAGCAACAGATCCACACGCATTTCTTTCTGTAGGGTTTCTACATCTATGCAATAACATTCGGCAGTCAAGATAAGATTTCTGCAAACGTAAATTATTCATTTTGGTACACATTGATTTCAACCACACTCCAGATCCCTTGTCCAGAGTTGTCAAGGCATTAGCTTATTACTTTTAACGATTTTTAAACCATTTCTTTTGATTTTATGTATAATAAACTGAGTTAACCGAGATCCTCGGCAAATTTCCAAGTCATATGAATTTTTTGATACTTTTTGGTGGGTAATGATTTGTTTATGTCAGCTATACAGAGCCATATTAGAATATTGAATTAAAGATTCAGTTAAAATACTCCACCAGTTTCTCACACACACTGACAACTTACACTACCAAAGTTTATATCATTAATCAAGATAATATTAACCACTCTGTTACAAAATTTTAAAACTTTGTACTGCAGTTTAATTATTTTTAATGACACAAGATAAAATAATGTCTTATTCGTTTTGCGAAATCAGAAGATGAGAAAATAATGTATAGTTCGTCCCTGAGTACCAAATGACATGATACTGTTTAAGGTGATATGAACATCGCAGGCAACTTTACAAAATATTAACTTTCCAAAATCTCCAAATATCCAGCCACAAATCTTCAAAATGTATCGTATCTTTCATTTTCCGTCAAAAACTGAACAGGGTAATATTGTTTTCTTTCTCATATGGAACTATTGTACCTGAGTGTTCAGTAGATCCAAATACGCTCAATACCTCTTGTAATTGCTACTGAAAATACGAAATAGTAGTCTGTATCGGTTTTCAGAATATCTATATGCTACTTCTTCATCGTAACAGTGATAACTGGTAAATATCATTATTCGATCTCATCCATCCGTCGTATACATCTTGGAGTGGACGTTGAATATTAAGCATTCATTTCTCATGTTATTGTACGTACGGTGAGGGTTATTATTACTTTTCCAAGCAATAACAATAGCACTGGGAGAATTCCCACCCATAACTCAATAGCTGCAGATATTGGTTGTAGAAGGGCAGCTACTCTGAAAGGAGAAGAAGGGCTTAAGAGAAGATAAAGACCTTAAAGCCAAAGTAATCTCTGTACATCTGAAAGCAAAACTTCGGGGTGAAGGAGGAGGAGAAGAAAGTCATGAATATGATGAAGAAGATGAATGAACGGTACGACAGATACTTATAGCATGGACATCAGGTAGGGTGGCAGCTTCATTTTTAATAAACCATTAGACAAAGTACTTTATACTGTATATGCCTTCAGATTCGATCTGATAGAAAGAGTATGGACGCTTGGAGACTCAGAGTTTGATGTTGATGGAAGAGATTTAATAATTCCCAATGTAATTATACAATCTACAAGCAGTGGCATTATGACGATGTTCTATTGCTGACACCTGTCTGATAATTCTATAATTTTCATACACCACCCTGTCTTCCTTCTCCAGCCCTACAATCACATTTTACCTCCTCCTCTGCAGTCTCTCTCTCTCTCTCTCTCTCTCTCTCTCTCTCTCTCTCTCTCTCTCTCTCTGCCCATCTCCACCCCCTCTCTCTGTCCATCTTATCCTCACCCCTCTCTCTATCTGTCCTTATCTCCTCTCCTCCTTCGCTGTCTGCCTCTCCATCTCCTCTCACCTCCTTTCTCTATCTGTCCATAGCCTCCTTCTCATTTCACTGTCCATCTGCTCTTTCCTATCTCGGTTTCTGCGTCTCCTACTCCCACCTGTATCTATCCATCTTCTTCTCATCCTTCTGCCCATCTCATCCCCTCGCCTCTCACTATCCATGTCCTCCTTACCCTCTCTCTGCCTGTAGCCTCCTCCAATCTCCCTTTCTATCCATTTACTTCTCCCAAAGCTCTGTCTGTCCATCTCATCCTCTCACTTCCATCATTCCATGTTCTCCTCCCACATGTGTCTCTATGTCCATCTGCTCTACCACTTTTCTCTGTCCAGCTCAGCATCCCCATTCTCACTATTAGTCTCCACCTCCCTTCTCTCTCTGTTCAGCTGAGCCGATCTGCATGTAAATCCCTTATATGCCTATATGTCAGGGGCTACCAATCCTTTTCATCACAATCCCCACCCTCATGGGAGCTACAGTACTTCTCCTCAAATAATAAGTAGTATGTCTAGCAAATTTGGTAGTCGTTTAGGAGGATCTGTGGAACACAAACACTCACTTATACGCAATAAAAGGTATACATAGCATGAGACCTTCAAAATTACGTTAAAATTCTCATGCATACGAACTCTTTTTCCTGCAGACTAGTAAATTCCAAAAGAGGTTACAGGTATACCTGTATGATTGCGCCTGCAAGAGGTAAAACTGTTGGTGTCATGGAGAGGTAACGAAATATGTATCAGCTTGGGAATGTACAGCCCTGCAGAGAACAAAAATGAACTTGACGTTAAAGATTGGAAGATTAACACCAACCAGTCATCAACACATGCCGACTATGTCCACTGGAGTAGCCTAAATGAATTGGTAGAACAATTTTTCTTCTCGCCAGCATCGAAAGCACCAATCAATAATTCATATACTGAAGTAATATCTATTGAAGAGGAACTTCAGAAAACGGCTATTATTGCTTGGAGTTTAAGTTGGAGATATTAAGAACAGCTGTGGAAAATGAAGTGAAAGACTCAAATGCGGAATGGCAAAAAGTTTCCATCAGTCGAAAGACAGCCACAAAATGTGCAGTTCGCAGATTTAAAAGATGTGTGGGATTTCACATATCGAACAGAGCTCTTGGAAAAAGGTAGTGGAGGATCATATTCGATTATTGAACTTAGGATGGAGTCTGAGAGCCAATACTACAAAATCACAAAAGGCAGAGGTCTGTGAAATCTCTGTGCAAACGTATGTATTATTTAAACAAGAGTCGACTGCCACCTGTGAGTATTATCCAACGAAAGTGTGTCATCTGAGCTGCACATCACTGCATGGCATCCTGCATGTACCAATATGCACAGCATCAGGCAACTATGCAATTTCCTTCTCCAATGGAGAAGAATGATGCCATGTCCCACCCAAGAATATAACATAATAGCTGTAGATGTGTTATGTATGAAAATTTAACTGTAACTTACAAGTTACAGGCATAATATGATAATGAAAATGCATCGTATTGATGGTAAATATATTCTGAAAATGTAATCGTAAAACTGCTTATAGCTAGCATGATAGACTATCGTGTCAGTTTGAACCAGCATAGCAGGCATTTGCACAACTGTTATCACCATTGGAAGAGAGTGACGTCATCCCATCCCCATCCTTGGTGTCAGATGCTCTCTGATCGGCATTTTTATGGCAGTAAAATAATAAGCTATAATTGGGAGAGCTAAACAGGAGTAATAAAAGTGCTTTGGAAGCTCTCTGATCAGTCTGTGCAAGGAAGGGGTGTGGTTTAAGTAGGACTTGAAAAATGTGATTGGCAATAAAATACTAAGCTGTTTTTGGGAGAGCGAAATATTTGTAGTTGCTCTCTGATTGGCCTGTTTACAATATAGGCGAGTGGGTTACGATATGGGAGGGTAAGGAGTGTGTCTTAGGAACGGGGCAGGGAGGAGAAAGGGATAGCGAGGGGAGTGGGGAGGTGAATAGGACGGTTGTCGGGGAGGGGAGGGCGTATTCAGAGTCAAAGTGAAAGGGGTGGGCGAGCAGCATGCCCATTGCTCCACTGTTTAGCTGTGCCCCGCTCTAACAAACAGCAGTTCGCCAATACGACGACAAATCATTGTCAGGTGTTACCACTTACTGAAATGAATTCTGCCCAAGTTAAGATTGATTTTTCTAGTGCACAAACTGCCTTTCTTAAGTATGAAGATATTATGAAGGTGTGGCCAGTGTTGTAAAAGGACACATGCTTCGTTGCATCACTGAGTTACAAGATGACTTAGTCGTCTGAGAAAGACGACCAGCAGTCGTCATAGAACAATAGTACAAGGTTCTGTTTGTATTTTCCCAGTGGGCTACAAACATAGAAACCCCTAACAAGGTTTCCTGAGGATAACATGAACTGGAAGTGGAAATCGTTGTGCAGAAGACCTTTAGTGCACTGAATATAACTGGTAATTTTGTATTGCGACCAGTATTGGTTGAGATACTTTGTGCCTGTGCCTAATTCTTGAACATTAAGGAAACATGGTGCACTCCAGAAATGAGCAGCGGGGAAAGAGGACTCTTAAAAATCTTATCTCACTGCAGGGAATGCCTCATTTGCTGATTTCCCCATTCTCTTAGTTTTCTTTGTACAGGACGTGTCTGCGGAACACAGCGTCGTTTAGTGATTAGTCTGTAAATATCCATTCCTATAACACAGCTAAATGATTTGAGTTGGCAGGTTAACGAGTTTTGTCTTCATTGGATTCCGCTGCATGACATTAAAGGACCCTACAACGGCTACCTAGATTGGAAATAATTATATTACAGGGTAAACATGGTACGATATCCCGT
Source organism: Schistocerca gregaria (assembly GCF_023897955.1). NCBI lineage: Eukaryota > Metazoa > Arthropoda > Insecta > Orthoptera > Acrididae > Schistocerca > Schistocerca gregaria. The sequence goes on along the minus strand of NC_064922.1, from coordinate 346,813,181 downwards.
ATGTTTGCCGCAATGGAGATAACGACCCACCATCCCGGTAATCAAACGTGAAACTACACAACTGTTATCTTAAAAATAATAAAATGGTGATTAGTAAACTAATTATTATTATTTGTTCAACGCAAACATATTTCATGGAACTACACAGAGAAATAAAAAAGTAACACAGATAAATTCCCGACGAATATGTCTCTCAGGAATATACACAACACAGCATCAAACATTAAAAAGCACAAAGCGAGGCCACAGCATGGAAGCTTGTGATAGTAATCTGATGATTAAATATAAAATTTCGAAACAGCTAATGGTTAACTGCGTATGAACATTTTATTCATACTCGTGGCTGGATGCTTATTATACATCATTGCAGACACGTTTCTTATAAAGTCTGTTTTTGGGAAAGTAGAGTGCACACAGTCTTCAGAATAGGTTATAAGGTGATCACCTATAAAAATACTACAGGGGTAATGGATTGTAATCGAAGTAAATCTCATGATGCTGAGGGAATCTGATTAGGGAATGATACTGTAAAAGTAGTGCACGAATTCTGCTATATGGGCAGCAAAAGAGCAACATACCTGACTACAATATAAGTATATAAAATGTAGATAAGCAATAACAATAATAGTTTTTTTGGAATGGGAAAATACGTTAATGCGGAGTTTAAAGTATTTGACACGAGTGTAGGCTTATATGAAGTGAATCGTAATTGATACAAGTACAAACAAATATAGGTTGGGATTTTTAGGTATGTAGCGTTACAGAAAAATTCCGAAGACAGGATTGGAAAATTGCAGAAGGTATATCGAACCTAGAAGAAAATTGATTTATGGTGGAACTTGACTAAAAATAAATCAAGGGCTTATTTCGTAGGGTACTTTCTGAGGCATCAACCATGAGGCATAGTGAAGTATGGAGGTAAAACATGTAGAGAGCGACCAACGCTTGAATACAGCAAGCAATTTGAAATAGTCTTTTGCTGCAGTAGTTATGCGTCAGACATGAATGTTTTCTTGTTATTCTAGTATTTACAGCAAAATAAAGGTGAGCTGATTTTGTCAATATGCTAATGCATAGACAGATTCACTGTAATGTGATAGTTATGTTCACCAAAACGATTTTCTACGGTCTGAATCTTACAACAAACTCCATATTGAGATGCGGGAAAACAAATTTCTTTACAGACAACATAGATGACAGAAGTTTCAAAGAGCTGCCGACGCCACTTCAACTTTGAAGAGCTGGTACTTGATGAAGTGGAAACGATCCTTTCTCCAGTATACGATGCGTTGCATGCCCAATTCATGGCTGCATCTCTCAACGTGACTTCCTACTCGCTTATCAGCTGCAGAATGTGCAGGAAATGACATGAGCAGGTTTTGCACCACGTTTCGACTTCAGTTCATATTTCCTACATCGATGTGCGGAGAAATATCAGTTATCACATGGAACAACAACGAAAAGTTGTTAACGTAGCTTACCTGATTTGCAGCACCTAAGCATATAAGCGTAATGTATTCATTGATATGGAACATACACATGCAGTGTAGGGGAAATAGAGACAAAATATTTGATATGCGGCACATGACAGCTATCAAGCAGGGAAACAACCTCAAATTGGCCTACAGAAACCACCAAACTTACAGCGCATGCGCGCCATTCGACATTACTAATATCCATTCTCCCTCATACGCTGTCAGCATTGCCATGTCAGCCTTTTAAAATTATTTGTGTCGTTAACATGAGTAACTTAAAGTTTCCCATGTGGTTAATGGAAGAAAAAATATCACTGTGAAACAAGGCAAAAAATAGTGTTTGTTTAGTTAAAAGAGACTATTGTAAAATGTTGTAAAAACTTAAGTTTACAACTCGATCTAAACTTTAACCTCACATGCACAGTGGTTTCGTAGTAAGAAGGCTGAGAAACAAAATGATTTCATCATTAATTTTACACTTTTAAAGTTTACAAAACTTTTCGGTAAAATTGATACAAAAGCCAATACCACACTCTGTAAGCGCAAGAACGAGGTGTGTTCAGTATTCAAAGGCCGATTTTAGTGAGAAAAAGAAATGATCTTTGAGCGGTTGAGACTGAAAATTGGATATTTCTCTATGGTCTTATGGGACCAAACTACTGAGGTCATCGGTCCCTAAGCTTACACACTACATAATCTAACTGAAAGTAACTTACGCTAAGGACAACACACACACCCATGCAGATGGAGGACTCGAAATTCGGACGGGAGAAGCCGCGCAAACCGTGACAGGACGCCCTAGGACGCGCGGCTACCCTGCGCGGCCTTTAAGACTGACTAAGCCGGTGCCGTAAGAGGGTAAGAAGATATTGAGGCTTTTGTTTGTTTGGTTAGAACAGTTCAGCGTCGGCTGAACCGCCAGTGAGAGAGCACCGTGAGTTCCTGCCGCTAACAAGCGGAGTACACCGTTCGTTTATTACTTATTTTTTTACGAGCTTCGATCAGGAGCGACTTCGGTAATGGATAGGAACAGTGATTGCTCTGTACACCAATGACGTGTGTCCCTTTGGATCGGAGGAGATTCCGTCTGGTTTCTGGTGGCTAGCGGAGATGGTGAAGACTGCCAGTCTTGCTTCCGAGATTAAGGCGCAGCTCACCATCTGCAGCATCGTCTACAGAACTGACTGTGGTCCTTTGGTGCAGAGCCGAGTGGAGGGTCTGAATCAACGGCTCAGGCGGTTCTCTGACCGTGGAGGCTGCAGATTCCTTGCCTTGCGCCATCATGTGGTGGGTTTCCGGGTTCCGCTTAATAGGTCAGGAGACCACTACAAACAGGAAGTGACTACACTGGTAGCGGGGACTGTGTGGAAGGAACTGGGAGTTTTTTTTTTAGGTTGGAGACTCTCAGGAAACCACAGAAAGGGGGTTTGTAAAACACAGTAAGGTAGTTGTAGAAACGATCGGTATTGTTGTTGTAAATTGTCCTAGTTGTGTTGGGAAAGAATCACAGCTCCAAGCCCTAACAGAAACCACTGAAGCTCAAATAGTTATAAGAACGGAAAGCTGGCTAAAGCCGGAAGTAAGTTCAGCCGATATTTTTTCAAACGACCTAACAGTGTTCAGAAAGAATAGATTAAATACAGTTGGTGGTCGAGTATTTATTGATGTTAGAGGTAGTTTGCCTTGCAGCGAAATTGAAACAGATAGTTTCTGCGAAATAATATGGGTGGAGGTTACACTTGTCAGTCGGGCTAAACTATTAATTGGATCGTTTTACCAACGCCCCTACTAAGAAGATATAGTTGCTGAACAGTTCAATGAAAACTTGAGTCTTGCTTCAAATAGGTACCCCACTCAGACAATTATAGTCGGTGGTGAGTTCAATCTACCCTCGATATGCTGGAAAAATCATACGTTAAAGCCGGCTTCAGGTATAAAACGTCATCCGAAATTGTACTGAATGTTTTCTCAGAAAAGTATTTTGAGCTTTTAGTGCATGAGCCCACTCGAAGTGTAAATGGTTGCGAAAGCATACTTGACCTCTTAGCAACAAATAATTCTGGAATAATAGGGAGTATCATAACGACCACAAGGCATTTCCTGCTGGGCTGAATACCGTAACACCCACAACCATCAAATAGGAACGCAAAGTACATCTATGTAAAGAAGCCGAGAAAAATGCTCTTGACGCCTTTTTAAGAGACAGTCTTCACTCCTTTCCATCTCATCATGTAAGAGTAGAAAAGTTGTGAAATCTTTTCATAGAGATAGTATCGACGGTAACTGAAAGATATATAGCACATTAAGTAATAGTGATGGTACTAATCCCCCATGATACACTAAACGGGCCTGATAACTGTTGCAAAAGCAACGGAAAAAGGTCGCCAAATTTAAAAGAACACGAATCCCCATGCTTGGAAAAGTTTTGCAGAAGTTCGAAATATAGGGCGTACTTCAAGACAAGATGCTTGTAATAATTTTCACAATGAAAGTCTGTCTCGGAATCTGGTAGAAAACCCAAACAGATTCTGGTCATACATAAATCACACTAATGCCAAGACGCAATCAGTACCCTCACTGCTCGATAGCAACAGTGAAGTCACTCACTGATGACAGTGCTTCTAAGGAGAGTTATTAAACACGATTTTCTGAAACTCCTTCACCAAAGAAGACGAAGTAAATATTCCTGAATTCCAGTCAAGAACAACTGCCAAGATGAGAGACATAGAATTAGATATCCTCGATGTAGCAAAGCAGCTTAAATCACTTAATAAAGGCAAGGCCTCCGGTCCAAATTGTATACCAGTCAGGTTCCTTTCAGAGTATGCTGATACAACAGCTCTATATTTAGCAATTATATATAACCGCTCGCTCACAGAAAGTTCCGTAGCTGAAGACTAGTAAATCGCTCAAGTCACGCCATTAACCAAAAGGGGAAGTAGGAGTAATCCACTGATTTACAGGCCCATATCACTAAAGTCGATTTGCAGTAGGATTTTGGAAAATACACTGTGTTCGTACATTATGAATTACCTCGAAGAAAACGGTTTATTGACACATAGTCAGCACGGATTCACAAAACATCGTTCTTGCGAACCACAACTAACTCTTTATAGTCATGAAGTAGTGAGGATGTCAAACTGATTCCCTATTTTTAGATTCCCACACCGTTCCTAAGAAGCGTCTTGTAAACAAACTCCATGCCAATGGAACTTCGCCTCACTTGTGCGACTGGATTCGTGATTTCCTGTCAGAAAGGTCACAGTTCGTAGTAATAAACGGAAAGTCATTGAGTAAAACAGAAGTGATATTCGGCGTTCCACAAGAAAGTGTTATAGGCACTATACTGTTCCTGATTTGTCTTAACGACATAGGAGACAATCTGCGTAGCCGTATTAAATTGTTTGCAGATGATGCTGTCGGTTACCGTTTTTTACAGTCATCAGATGACCAAAACAAATTGGAAAATGATTTAAATAAGATATCTGTATGGTGTGAAAAGTGTAAAGTTGTTCACATGAGCCGGCCGCGGTGGTCTCACTGTTCTAGGCGCGCAGTCCGGAACCGTGCGATTGCTACGGTCGCAGGTTCGAATCCTGCCTCGGGCATGGATGTGTGTGATGTCCTTAGGTTAGTTAGGTTTAAGTAGTTCTAAGTTCTAAGGGACTGATGACCACAGCAGTTGAGTCCCATAGTGCTCAGAGCCATTTGAACCATTTTTTTGTTCACATGAGTACTAAACGAAATTCGCTAAATTTCGATAACGCGGTAAGTAACACAAATCTGATGGCTGTAAAATGGCTCTGAACACTATGGGACTTAACCGCTATGGTCATCAGTCCCCTAGAACTTAGAACTACTTAAACCTAACTAACCTAAGGACATCACACAACACCCAGCCATCACGAGGCAGAGAAAATCCCTGACCCCGCCGGGAATCGAACCTGGGAACCCGGGCGTCGGAGCGAGAACGCGATGGCTGTATATTCAACTAAATGATTAAAGCTTACAATTACAAATAACCTAAATTGGAACGATCACGTAGATAACATTGTGGGTAGAGCAAACCAAAGACTGCGATTCATTAGCAGAACACTTAGAAGGTGCAACAGGTCTTCTAAAGAGACTGCGTATCCCATGTTTGTCCGCCCTATTCTGGAGTACTGCTGTGTGGTGTTTTTCGTTGCGACAGGATCTTTTTTTTCTTATTAACTTTCAATCACCAGCTTTCTCCTCCGATTGCGAATACAGTCTGTTGGCACCAATCTATATAGGGAGCAATTATCATCACGATAGAAGAAGAAAAATCAGGGCTCGCACAGAATAATTTAAGTGCTCGTGTTACCCGCGCGCCGTTCGACAGTGGAACGGTAGAGAGACAGCTAGAAGGTGGTTCACTGAACCCTCTGCCTGGCACTTTATTGTGAATAGCAGATGTAGATGAAACTATCGCTAGGCAATGATGCGCTTTAGCTTAGGTGGATTTCGTAATCCAATTTGAGACTTTCCTGGCTTGACAGACCGCAAGTGTGCTATATCAAGTTGTTCGTGCTGATTACCACTACGTCACTTTGATATAATGAAAACAGTTATCGTTTAAACGCTACACAGGGTGGTGAAAAATAGTCTGAAAAGCTTGTAAGAGTGTTGTAGTGGAGGTTGCGCTGAGAAATAATTAAGGAAAAAATTTGATACGTTGTGCCGTTCCGAAGTAATTAGCATTGCAGTTAACCTATCAGATGAAACGATGTCGCTAAATGTGTTCTTCGTTTGGTTTCCTGAAATGGAAGAAGAGAGCGATACAAAAATTAGACATGAAACAGTAGCAAGGAACGGATACTATCCCAAGACTTAGCAGTCTCTAGTGCTATCATTTACGCTACAAGAACAACTAACACTAATTGTTTCTGGCGGGCTGCTTGAATTTGCGCACTCTGAACCTGATTGGCCAACTTCAATGCTGATTAAATTGGAAATGGCACATCCTACAGGTTTTTTTCTTCACAATTATTTCTCAGCACAATGTACCGCGTAACACCCTTACATACTTTTCAGACTGTTTCTGACCACCCTGCATACTTTGCTAATTGGCACCGACTGGGAATATATTTTCTTGCAATCGTACTATAGTACAGCCTCTCAGCAGAAGATTACACTCGGAGCTCAAAAGTTCAGGTGTCAATTTCTGACTGGATGCATACTTTTGTGTTTACTTAATGTCTTGCACGCATACTTTCGTGTTTAATTAACGTCTTGCGTATGTAATTCAGTGCAGTCTAGTGTTGCCGTGCTTGCATGTAAGATACATCGACGACTTCCTGCACTATGCTTACCAACGTATGTGTAATACATTAACTGTAAGGATATCCATATCCATACATTCATGTACGTACTTAAAGTATTACGTTCCACATCTCCTCTTAAACCACTAGAACGATTTCAACCAAACTTGGTACGCATATCAGCTATTACTGGGAAAGAATTGCTGAGAGGTAAGAACCACGCACCTGTCAAAAAGACGGGATTGGAGGTGAAAAACAAGTGTAGCTCTCGGTGACTCACAACGAACCTTTACGAAACTTTTTATCGGTGACAGCCTCCACAAATGATGAAAGGAAAAATGTTTATCGCTTACCACAATTTCGCTGTTCGTGCAGTAAAACTGGCGTACCAGGTTTGACGTTTTAATTTGTTACTTCTTTACTACTAAATTTATTCACAACACATTTTGTAAGCAGTATTCGCATATGGCATTGGTCTTATCAGCCAAATTATATCACTGTACGACACATCCGTGACTTACAAGATCATAAAAACCAAGAGGCGTGAAAAACTGCCGCATCATGCATGACTTTCAATTGCTTACTTCTTTACTAAAAACTCTGTTTGCAACACATTTCGCAGACAGAACTCACATATGCCGCTGAATGTACCTGCAAACCGGATACCCCCGGAAACATACGTTTCTCATATTAGCTGCATTGTGTTGTCACCTAATGCCAGGTACTCCATATCAGCGACCTCAGTAGTCATTACACATCGTGAGAAAGCAGAATGGGGCGCTCCGCGGAAATCACGGACTTCGAACGTGGTCAGGCGGTGATTGGGCGTCACATGTGTCATACGTCTGTACGCGGGATTTCGACACTCCCAAACATCCCTAGGTCCACTGTTTCCGATGTGACAGTGAAATGGAAACGTGAAGGGGCACGTACAGCACAAAAGCGTAGAGGCCGACCACGTCTGTTGACTGACACAGATCGCCGATAGAGGAAGAGGGTCGTAAGATGTAATAGGCAAACATCCATCCAGACCATCACACTGGAATTCCAAACTGCATCAGGATACACTGCAAGTATTATGACAGTTAGGCGGAAAGTGAGAAAACTTGGATTTCATGGTCGAGCGGCTGCTTGTAAATCACACATCACGCCGGTAAATGGCAAAGACGCCTCGCTTGTTGTAAGGAGCGTAAACAGTGGACGATTGAACAGTGGAAAAGCATTGCGTGGAGTGACGAGTCACGGTACACAATGTGGTTACCCGATGGAAGGATGTGGGTATGGCGCATGCCCGGTGAACGCCATCTGCCAGCGTGTGTAGTGACAACAGTAGAATTCGGAGGCGGTGGTGTTAAGGTGTGGTAGTGTTTTTTCGCGTACCACTAACACAGCAGAGGCCTACATTGATGTTTTAAGCCCCTTCTTACTTCCCGCTGTTGAAGAGCAATTCGGGGGGGGCGATTGCTCAACAAAGTCGAGCACTTGCTCGTAATGCACGGCCTGCGGCGGAGTGGTTGCAGAATATCTCTGAAATTGACTGGCCTGCACAGAGGCCTGTCCCGAATCCTACAGAACACCTTTGTGATGCTTTGGAACGCAGACTTCGAGCCAGGACTTACCGACCAATATCGATATGTCTCCTCAGTGCAGCACTCCATGAAGAATGTGGCTGCCATTCCCCAAGAAACCATCCAGCACTTGATTGAACGTATGCCTGCAAGAGTGGAAGCTGTCATCAGCCAGATGTCCGGATACTTTTGATCACATAGTGTATATTACTGTATGACACACAATTCAGCAAATATAACGTTATGAACGCTGAGTAGCGTGAAAAACTGCCACATCATAAATGGCGTTTTAATTCATTACGTTTCCACTGTCAACAGTATTTACAACAAATCTTGCAGACAGTGTCAAATATGCCACTGAATGTACCCGCAAAATTATATCACTGTACCACACATTGTTTAGGAGATGTGCAATCATAAACGAAACTGCAGCGCATAATTTGCTGCAGATAGAGGTGAAGTATATTTGTACAGATACAAGTCACATACGTTAAATGTACCTGATATGTATGTGTCATGTGCTTACTTCGGCACAGTCGCGGGAATAAAGCTCGTACTGAATCCTTGGATCGATTCGACTTGGAAATACTGGAAAGAAATACTGTAGGGATAGGAACCACCAGCATGCTATTGTAGTGATGGTGATAACTTGGTGAGGAAAGGTGGGGATGAGCTGATGCTGAGAGAAGTGGAAGGACGAGATGGACACAGATAGGAGGGGGGGGGGAGGAGGTGGATAGAGAGGGAAGGAAAAGGAAACTGTCAAAGAGAAAGAGAAGAGATTGAGATGGACGGAGAGAAAGATGGGAAAGTACATGGGCAGAGAGAGGCAGGAGGACGAGATTGACTTGGGTGAAGTGAAAAGATGAACTTAGAGAGCGGAAGAGAAGATGAACCTCGAGGAGAGGGGCTTAGAGACGGTAAAGATCAGATGGTCAGGTCGAGAGAGAGAGAGAGAGAGAGAGAGAGATAGAGAGAGAGGGAGACGAGCATATGATCACAGATGGGGCAGGAGCAGATGCACAGAGAGAGGGGCAGGAGCAGATGGACTGGGAGAAGAGCAGGAGGAGAGGGAGAGGAGAAGATGGACAGAGGGGAAAGAAGAAGATGGACTAACAACAGACTGAAATAAATACATACCCGGTGGACTTCGGTTCTCAGTTTGCATCAAATAGAAATTTAAAGCGAGAAACAGTTACATCAGTAATATGATATAATATGTCTCGAATGGATTTTGAGGTCATACAAAGCAGCATTAACTGCATGTCAGCATGTGCCCCTACGTAGCTCTGTACTACGAAGAAAAACGCAAATACTACTGAGATCGTCGAGAAGATTATTCTCATGATGTAGGCAGAATAGTTTATAATTATTAGACGATTACGGATAAAATGTAGCAGGTTTCAGAACAAAATCCCGGAGAAAGCGACTGATGCTGTGTAATACATTTCACAACTATCTTGGCATGGTATGAAGCAAATCATACATGGTTGCTTGGGTATTACACTTATCACGAACGTATTGCCTTGGTGGCCTTGTTCCATAATCATGATTCTCCTGTCTTGTTGTTGTTGTTGTTGTTGTCTTCAGTCCTGAGACTGGTTTGATGCAGCTCTCCACGCTACTCTATCCTGTGCAAGCTGCTTCATCTCCCAGTACCTACTGCAATCTACATCCTTCTGAATCTGCTTAGTGTACTCATCTCTCGGTCTCCCTCTACGATTTTTACCCTCCACGCTGCCCTCCAACGCTAGATTTGTGATCCCTTGATGCCTCAAAACATGTCCTACCAACCGATCCCTTCTTCTAGTCAAGTTGTGCCACAAACTTCTCTTCTCCCCAATCCTATTCAATACCTCCTCATTAGTTACGTGATCTATCCACCTTATCTTCAGTATTCTTCTGTAGCACCACATTTCGAAAGCTTCTATTCTCTTCTTGTCCAAACTAGTTATCGTCCATGTTTCACTTCCATACATGGCTACACTCCAAACAAATACTTTCAGAAACGACTTCCTGATACATAAATCTATATTCGATGTTAACAAATTTCTCTTCTTCAGAAACGCTTTCCTTGCCATTGCCAGTCTACATTTTATATCCTCTCTACTTCCACCATCATCAGTTATTTTACTTCCTAAATAGCAAAACTCCTTTACTACTTGAAGTGTCTCATTTCCTAATCTAATTCCCTCAGCATCACCCGATTTAATTTGACTACATTCCATTATCCTCGTTTTGCTTTTGTTGATGTTCATCTTATATCCTCCTTTCAAGACACTGTCCATTCCGTTCAACTGCTCTTCCAAGTCCTTTGCCGTCTCTGACAGAATTACAATGTCATCGGCGAACATCAAAATTTTTACTTCTTCTCCATGAATTTTAATACCTACTCCAAATTTTTCTTTTGTTTCCTTTACTGCTTGCTCAATATACAGATTGAATAACATCGGGGATAGGCTACAACCCTGTCTCACTCCTTTCCCAACCACTGCTTCCCTTTCATGCCCCTCGACTTTTATGACTGCCATCTGGTTTCTGTACAAATTGTAAATAGCCTTTCGCTCCCTGTATTTTACCCCTGCCACCTTTAGAATTTGAAAAAGAGTATTCCAGTCAACATTGTCAAAAGCTTTCTCTAAGTCTACAAATGTTAGAAACGTAGGTTTGCCTTTTCTTAATCTTTCTTCTAAGATAAGTCGTAAGGTCAGTATTGCCTCACGTGTTCCAACATTTCGTCGGAATCCAAACTGATCCTCCCCGAGGTCCGCATCTACCAGTTTTTCCATTCGTCTGTAAAGAATTCGCGTTAGTATTTTGCAGCTGTGACTTATTAAACTGATAGTTCGGTAATTTTCACGTCTGTCAGCACCTGCTTTCTTTGCGATTGGAATTATTATATTCTTCTTGAAGTCTGAGGGTATTTCGCCTGTCTCATACATCTTGCTCACCAGCTGGTAGAGTTTTGTCATGACTGGCTCTCCCAAGGCCGTCAGTAGTTCTAATGGAATGTTGTCTACTCCGGGGGCCTTGTTTCGACACAGGTCTTTCAGTGCTCTGTCAAACTCTTCACGCAGTATCGTATCTCCCATTTCGTCTTCATCTACATCCTCTTCCATTTCCATAATATTGTCCTCAAGTACATCACCCTTGTATAAACCTTCTATATACTCCTTCCACCTTTCTGCCTTTCCTTCTTTGCTTAGAACTGGGTTACCATCTGAGCTCTTGATATTCATACACGTGGTTCTCTTCTCTCCAAAGGTCTCTTTAATTTTCCTGTAGGCAGTATCTATCTTACCCTAGTGAGATAAGCTTCTACATCCTTACATTTGTCCTCTAGCCATCCCTGTTTAGCCATTTTGCACTTCCTGTCGATCTCATTTTTGAGATGTTTGTATTTCTTTTTGCCTGCTTCATTTACTTCATTTTTATATTTTCTCCTTTCATCAATTAAATTCAATATTTCTTCTGTTACCCAAGGATTTCTAGCAGCCCTCGTCTTTTTACCTACTTTATCCTCTGCTGCCTTCACTACTTCATTCCTCAGAGCTATCCATTCTTCTTCTACTGTATTTCTTTCCCCTATTCCTGTCAATTGCTGCCTTATGCTCTCCCTGAAACTCTGTACAACCTCTGGTTCTTTCAGTTTATCCAGGTCCCATCTCCTTAATTTCCCACATTTTTGCAGTTTCTTCAGCTTTAATCTACAGGTCATAACCAATAGATTGTGGTCCGAGTCCACATCTGCCCCTGGAAATGTCTTACAACTTAAAACCTGGTTCCTAAATCTCTGTCTTACCATTATATAATCTATTTGATACCTTTTAGTATCTCCAGGGTTCTTCCACGTATACAACCTTCTTTCACGATTCTTAAACCAAGTGTTAGCTATGATTAAGTTGTGCTCTGTGCAAAATTCTACTAGGCGGCTTCCTCTTTCATTTCTTAGCCCCAATCCATATTCACCTACTATGTTTCCTTCGCTCCCTTTTCCTACACTCGAATTCCAGTCACCCATTACTATTAAATTTTCGTCTCCCTTCACTATCTGAACAATTTCTTTTATTTCATCGTACATTTCTTCAATTTCTTCATCATCTGCAGAGCTAGTTGGCATATAAACTTGTACTACTGTAGTAGGTGTGGGCTTCGTATCTATCTTGACCACAATAATGCGTTCACTATGCTGTTTGTAGTAGCTTACCCGCATTCCTATTTTCCTATTCATTATTAAACCTACTCCTGCATTACCCCTATTTGATTTTGTGTTTATAACCCTGTAGTCACCTGACCAGAAGTCTTGTTCCTCCTGCCACCGAACTTCACTAATCCCCACTATATCTAACTTCAACCTATCCATTTCCCTTTTTAAATTTTCTAACCTACCTGCCCGATTAAGGGATCTGACATTCCACGCTTCGATCCGTAGAACGCCAGTTTTCTTCCTCCTGATAACGACATCCTCCTGAGTAGTCCCAGCCCGGAGATCCGAATGGGGGACTATTTTACCTCCGGAATATTTTATCCAAGAGGATGCCATCATCATATAATCATACAGTAAAGCTGCATGTCCTCGGGAAAAATTACGGCTGTAATTTCCCCTTGCTTTCAGCCGTTCGCAGTACCAGCACAGCAAGGCCGTTTTGGTTAATGTTGCAAGGCCAGATCAGTCAATCATCCAGACTGTTGCCCCTGCAACTACTGAAAAGGCTGCTGCCCCTCTTCAGGAACCACACGTTTGTCTGGCCTCTCAACAGATACCCCTCCGTTGTGGTTGCACCTACGGTACGGCCATCTGTATCGCTAAGGCACGCAAGCCTCCCCACCAACGGCAAGGTCCATGGTTCATGGGGGGGTCTCCTGTCTTAGAACTTCGCAATAATTCTCAGTTTCCGCTATATCACATTAGAAACACATTACGATGATCTAACGGCAACCGTGGTTTCTTTTATTTAATAGAACGGTAACGCTGACATACTACACTTAAAGGGATATTTTAACCTCGTTACTGATTGTATATTGCATTCACTTGATATTTTCTAATATATTACGCAGATATCTCCGGCTGAAGCTTGTTACGTGGTCAAGATGGGAAACACTTCACCTAAGAGCGAAAGCATACGCTCAGTAGATTAAAAGAGCATTAGCTTTTTCGGCGAACTATGTCCGACGTTTTAGCCACTCACATCAAATCAAATGCTCGTTTCCTAGTTCTCTGCGCCTGCCTCTGAACTACTGTTCTGATTGTTCCTTCATTTCTGGTATGAAGTAATGGACCTGCGTGACAGCAGTGAAAACAAATCAGCGCACAGTGCCAGATACATTCATTTAAAAATATCCCAAATCTTGATAAAGAGCACATTTTCGTATTTGGTTCTATTCAGAAATGAAAAAATGCTGCACCAGACTTTGACTAAACATAAGTGCAGTTATTTTTCGGTGTAATGCGAGGTGTTTTACTCATTAACGTAGCAGGCCAAGTAACTTTTATTGAATGCTGCACCCTTCTTCCAAATTCCACAGACTTTTTCGACATAGTCACCAAGTCTCTGTAAAGAAAGGTCGGAACGTTTTACCAATCGCTGACTGCATCGACGATAGAAATCGGTTCATTGCTCACATAACTATTCCAGAGCGCTTTGTGAACGTCCCCATCGTGCGAAAATCTCTTCCGCCGCAGATGTTCTCCCTCGATTGCATGGGCGTTGTTCTCTGTCGTCGATGTCGATGACCTTCCTTCCCGATCAGCGTCACCCACGTCTGAGCAATCTTGGTCATGTTGTTGGCACCATTTAATTACGGCTGGCCGCGACATTGCACTTGGTCCATACAGCGAGAATGCTGCGGTAAATCTGTTTGCAAATCAGGCGTTCTACCCACAAGAATCGTACTGTCCCACGTAATTCAGCTTATGAGTACGTTTCCAGTGGGCGCTCATTTTCACTTGCACGCTGTGATGCACCTTTTATCCGTACCGCAGCAGAAATGTCTCTGCAGGGAATCTTGAGGGCGCACTCTCTCGTGGCAGCGCGCCACTCATAGGCACAGGTCTTAACTTGGTACGACAAGTCTAACATACCTTTGTGAATTTCCCTCACACTATGCCATAGTATTTCGTCTGATATGTCTAGGGCGTCAGATTTTATTGCATAGTTGTAGTCTTTACAATATTTGTACAGAAAACAGATGGCAGTTATAAGAGTCGAGGGGCATGACAGGGAAGCAGTGATTGGAAGGTGTGTGAGACAGGGTTGTAGCCTCTCCCCGATGTTATTCAATCTGTATATTGAGCAAGCAGTAAAGGAAACAAAAGAAAAATTTGGAGTAGGTATTAAAATCCATGGAGAAGAAATAAAAACTTTGAGGTTCGCCGATGACATCGTAATTCTGTCAGAAACAGCAAAGGACTTGGAAGAGCAGTTGAAATGAATGGGTAGTTTCTTGCAAGGAGGATATAAGATGAACATCAACAAAGGCAAAACGAGGATAATGGAATGTAAGCCAATTAAGTCGGATGATGCTGAGGGAATTAGATTAGGAAATAAGACACTTAAAGTAGTAAAGGAGTTTTGCTATTTGGGTAGCAAAACAACTGATGGTGGTCGAAGTAGAGAGGATATAAATTGTAGACTGGCAAGAGCAAGGAAGGCGTTTCTGAAGAAGAGAAATTTGTTAACATCTAGTATAGATTTAAGTGTCAGGAAGTCGTTTCTGAAATTATTTATATGGAGTGTAGTCATGTATGGAAGTGAAACATGGACGATAAACAGTTTGGACAAGAAGATAATAGAAGCTTTCGAAATGTGGTGCTACAGGAGAATGCTGAAGATTAGATGGGTAGATCACATAACTAATGAGAAGGTACTGAATAGGATTGGGGAGAAGAGGAGTTTGTGGCACAACTTGAGTAGAAGAAGAGATCGGTTGGTAGGACATGTTCTGAGGCATCAAGGGATCACAAATTTAGTATTGGAGGGCAGCATGGGGGGTAAAAATTGCAGAGGGAGACCAAGAGATGAATACGTTAAGCAGATTCAGAAGAATGTAGATTGCAGTAGGTACTGGGAGATGAAGAGGCTTGCACAGGGCAGAGTGGCATGGAGAGCTGCATGTAACCAATCTCTGTACTGAAGACCACAACAACAACAGTCTTTGATTGTCAAATTACACACACTGCACTTTCTCCTTTTTTTTAAATGGTTGCACTGCGCGAGCTAAAGAAAAGGGGCGGTTTCCAAATAAACCGAATTTATGTTGATTTAAAGAAAATAATTTGTACAAAATCAAAGGTTAACAGCACCTGCTTGAAGGACATGGTCATATACAAAAATTTACGTTACCTCGCTCTCACAAGTGATAGCAGTGTCCTGTTGTATTGTTATTGTGGCCTTCAGTGCGAAGACTAGTCTGATGCAGCTCTCCATTCTGCTCTATCCTATGCAAGACTCTCCATATGACAATAATTTCTGAAATGTGCATCCTTCTGAATCTGCGTAATGTATTCATAACTTTTTATTCCTCTACGATTTTACCCCCAACACCTCCCTCCACAACTAAACTTGTGATCCCTTGTTGCCTCGTCGGCCTGAGTGGCCGAGCGGTTCTAGGCGCTACAGTCTAGAACCGCGTGACCGCTACGGTCGCGGGTTCGAATCCTGCCTCGGGCATGGATGAGTGTGATGTCCTTAGGTTAGATAGGTTTAAGTAGTTCTAAGTTCTAGGGGTCTGATGACCTCAGACATTAAGTCCCATAGGGCTCAGAGCCATCTGAACCATTTTGAATCTTTATTGCTTGCTCTGTGTATGAGCCAGTCTAAAAAAAACTCCGTTTCTCTTACGTTACCCTGCAGCTTTGTTACGCTTCGCCTTGGTCTAGTCAAGAGACGTACAGAATATTTCAATTCAGACAACCACTTCACGCACGTCGAAAATTTAGGTTCTTCTAACGGACATTTGGCAGCTTTGGATAAATTTACGTGGAAGTCAACCTGTTGAAACCACGGATATAGAGAGTATTATATCCCTGTTTACCAATCTGAACTAAGCACATAAATAAGATGTGTAAACTAAACTTTAAGATCAGGTTAACAACTGCCTTCCTTACTTGCTGAATACGTAGCATCACGAGGAAAAAGATCGTGTTAATAACGATATCTCTGTGCTAGTCGGAAAACTTTTTAGGGGTACATTTTTTGGCTCTCTCCACTGAGTAAGTTGTAGTAACTATTACATCCTTCACTGGATATTGCAGTTTCTCGTTTACGTAAATTGCTACAAGGCTCGATGGGGATTCTGCGTTGAGACGGGGAATGAGTTTGGAGAGTGGTTACCGGAGAAGGTGGGTAACAAGTGGTCGGTGCGTTGTGGGCGGCGCGACGCACCTGCACGCACGAGCCGCCGCATCGATCACGTGCTGCGTGCCCGCAGGGAGCAGGCGCGGCGCCGGCACACGCTTCATTAACTGCCGCTGCTGCCGCCGCCAACTTGTTCCCAGCATCCGCGGCGGCGTCGCTACTTCCTCCAAACTATCTCTCCAGCAGTCTCCTCCATAGTTCCCAATCACTTCAACTCCGGAGGCTTGGCAGCCCCTAGTGTATTGCCTCCAACCTCACATTCTTGGCGACCACACAATTTTGCATGCGGTGCTCTATGGTGATCTAAATATCACGCGTTCGCTTTGTTGCTGTTATTGTCGTTTCCAGGCGGAAAAGTATTTTAACCCATCTGTCCCCGTTAGTCCATCCAGTGCAGGTATCTTTATCTTTGCAGGACTAATGTAAAAGTACATTGGCAAAAAAAAAAAAAAAAAAATCGCAACACCTGAGAAGTTGTGCGACATAAACGGAAGTTGCTAGGAGTGTTTCTACATCTGAAAGAAGGTGCCTATTCAAATTTAGTACCAGTCGCATAACTGTGGCGCTAGCAGTGCTACTATAAGTATGCAAATCAGGTTTTTCCAGAATGAGATTTTCACTCTACAGCGGAGTGTGCGCTGATATGAAACTTCCTGGCAGAATAAAACTATTTGCCGGACTGAGACTCGAACTCGGGACCTTTGCCTTTCGCGGGCAAGTGCTCTACCAACTGACCTTCAAGAGGCTGCCTCACACACCAAGCTAAAATCCCAGGCAAAACCGGGAATCGAACCTCGTTGCTCCACATGCCAGTCACCTATTCCTATCACTCGCTATCAGCTACGGAGGTAGACTGCAACACTATGGGAGCCCACAATTGTAATATTGGTGGAAGCAGTCCAGAATGCTTGCTGTAAAATGCCAAGAGTCTTATATCAGACTGTAGTTGTCACGTTTCAAGCTAAAATGCTAACAAGCATCCAAGACGCAAGGAAGCAAGAGCTCCATTTAAACTTCCTGGCGGATCAAAACTGTGTGCCGGGCTGAGACTCGAACTCGGGACCTTTGCCTTTCGCGAGCAAGTGCTCTACCAACTGAGCTACCCAAGCACGACTCACTCCCCATCCTCACAGCTTAGCAGGCGCTACAGTCTGGAACCGCGCCATTGCAACGGTCGCAGGTTCGAATCCTGCCTCGGACCTGGGTGTGTGTGATGTCCTGAGGTCAGATAGTTTTAAGTAGTTCTAAGTTATAGGTGACTGATAACCTCA
Source organism: Schistocerca gregaria (assembly GCF_023897955.1). Taxonomy (NCBI): domain Eukaryota; kingdom Metazoa; phylum Arthropoda; class Insecta; order Orthoptera; family Acrididae; genus Schistocerca; species Schistocerca gregaria. The sequence continues at coordinate 346,795,228 of NC_064922.1, read as the reverse complement.
GTAGTTAAGCCCCATAGTGCTCAGAGCCATTTTAACCATTTTTCAAAGCGCTCTACAGGGTGTTGACGTGTTCCCTTGCTCTGCTAGATCACCAGTCGAGCATAATTGGACAACAGCTCCAGCGTCATGTACAACCAGCATTAATCGTTTCTGTATTTGCCGACCCAGTGCAACAGACACGGAACTTCATCCCGCAAACTGATATCCAGCACCTATACAGCACAATGCATGCATGATTGTATTCAACATTCGGATAGGTACATCGGTTATTAATATACTAGCATTTCACATTTGCAATGGCGTTTCTCGCGCTTACATTAACTTGAGATCTTGGAATGTTAATGTCTTAAATATGTTACCAAACCAAATGCATTCCCGAAACTTCATTACTCTGCATTAATTATTTTTTGGTACTGCGAGTTTTTTCCGCCATTGTGTACCCATTTGAACGTCATTACTATATTCGAGCCTTTGTCTATCTCTGCAATTTTCACTCCCACACTTCCCTCTGTTAACAAACTGGAGATTTCTTGATGTCTCAGGATGTGGCCTGCAACCGATACCTTCTTTTGGTCACGTTGTGGCATAAACACCTGATGTCGTCAGTTCAGTTCACTACTTGCTGATTACATCTTGAATAGTAACCGCTTGGCAGCTCTTGTAAATACTTTATTTAATGATCGGTTTCGTTGATTAGGAGCGACTTCATCAGGTTAGGCCTGTTAAATAAGAAAAAAACTTTGAGTAGAATTGTGGTCTCATTACACTTACAATCAATAGTGAGAACAGATAAGTTCCTTACTTAATGAATCATGACAAATCTGCAACATGGACGAGAAAGGACATTCCTTGTCTATGAATAAGCCGAAAGTATGGGTCCAGTGCTCATCTGTCGTGCCTAAAAATCTAAAAATTATAAAAACCTTTAAGAATATCCTCCCTACCTAATGCGATAAAATAACAATAATGGGCTAGAGGTGGAAAGTATCGACATACAACAACTTAGTAAGAAAAGGAATTTTCTGTTCCATCCATGTTGCGACTTTAATGTTATGATTCACCATGTAATTTGCTCTTTTCCTAACTATGCTGTAATTCGGCCACAATTGTAGCGATCGCTGTTTATGATTTAACAGATCAAACCTGATGTGACTTCTTGGCTACGAAACCGGTTCTTAAACAAACTGCTTACAAGAGTAGCCTAGCGGAAACTATTCAAGAAGTCCACTTGTGGCTGCGGTCGTCCTCATACAAGACAGTATGTAGCTTCTGATTAGTTATTCCGTCTAACCATCTAATCTTCAGCATTCTTTTGCAGCACCACATTTCAAAAGTTTCTGTTCTCTTCTCCTCTGAACCATTCATCGTTTCGCTTCCGTACAATGCTATAATTGAGATAAATACTTTCAGAAAAGACTTCATAAAATTTAAATTTATATTCTGTGATAACATACTTCTCTTCTTTACAGTTGCTTCTCTTGCTACTGCCAGTCTGCATTTTATATCATCTCTGATTTTATCACTAACAATTGGTTTTCTGCACAAATTACAAAAATCATTACTACCTTCAAGAGGACTTTGTAGGCAAAAGACCCAAATTTCTGAATTTTTACAAAACAAGTCCTACAATATTCTTCACTCTTTCCTGCACAAAACGGTATATAACTTACCTTTGCATGACCTTTGGACGTATCTAATTTTTTATTTTATTATATCTTGCGTATTTCTGAAACTACCTAATTTCGGACATGCGTCCTCTTGTATTCCATTCTAAAGTCCACAGGTGTGTAGTTGAATCAAATCCACATGAAAATGATACATATACTGGATTACGATAGATACGTCCACGAGATGGTGGGTGCACGCCTCAGAAAATTAAAACGAACTCTTCGCACGACCACGTTGTAAGGGGTCAATTAGTTCACAAAACCGTAGATTAGCTTCAGCAGTATTATGGTATGGCCATCAGGAATAACGAAAATTATTTAGAAAGTATGAATAGAACAGTCTTGGCCTCACAATTCCACAAACTCTCAACTGATAGAAAACCGAAACATTCACTTTACCTACCTGGACCTGAATCATTGTGTAAATTCCGGAAAGCTAAGTTTCAAGATAATATTTCGAACACAAGAAATCTATTCCTGAACTTGTTATAGAAGCACCTAGCGAATTCCTGGGAACGTAGCTCACCTAGATCTCCTCCGAGAGTGTATACGTGATTGGCCTCAAAAATCTTTCGAGTCTTTCAATAACAGTGTCTGGACAAGGGTGGACAAATATAACTTTTTAGAATAAAATACACCCGAACAGGGAGTTAGTGATGCTGTATTAACGTTTAATGATGAAATAATGGGGAGAATAACTGATCTATCCCATCTTAACGTCACCATAGACTGTCATACTGTAAAGAGTTTGAAATTATTAGAAAAGTTGAAACAAGCCGAAGCACAGCGTGCAGTAGATGTAACCACCAAAGAAGCAAGTACAGCCAGAAGGAAGGAGCTTTTAGAGAATGAGGAGACAAACAATACGATGCTGACTATGGTGCAGGGTGCTTTTGATCATTATTTAAAAACGGGAGTGATTTTTTTTGTCATTTCAAGGTCTAAACCCGATTCTCCCAAAATAACTTTTATCATACCTTATGCACCTACATATGAAAACTACCTGTGATAACTACATAAAACTTGGAGATTGATTTTATTATAACGAACTGTACCTACTGGAGCACAGACACGGTAGTGATGTGATTAGGTATGAATCTAGGGGCTTACGTGAACAAATATTCACAACAAAAGTGGAATATTTTCTTAAAAACTGTATCTTCGGTTCTTTTGTACCTTACGTCGTCATTCTGATACAGTAGACATACGTAACATGGATAAGTTCCTTGTAAAAATGTTAAGACTTTTATCTTGATCGCTTTCAGAGATAAAGGTAGATAAACGCGGCTTATTTTAACATTGACTCCATAGTCCTTAAAAACTCCTTTTAACGCCTCATTTCCAAATCTAATTCCTTCAGCATCGTCTTATTTAATTACACTGCATTCCACTATCCTTGTTTTACTTTCGTTGATGTTCATCTTACAGCCTCTTTGCAAGACACTAACCATACCGTTCAATGTCATCAGTAGACCTCAAAGGTTTTATTTCTTCTCACTGAATTTCATCTCTTTTTTTCAAATTGCTAATTGTTTTCCTACACATCTTGATCATTGTACTGATATGATGAAACCTTATTTCACTCTCTTCACAAATACAGTCTCCGTGTCAAGTACTTCGACTCTTTTAACTCAGACTGCTTTTTATATAAGTTGCGAAAAACGTTTCGTTCCTTCTCTCTTATCACTTCTGCCTTCAGAATTCCAAATCAAAAGTATGGTAATGTATTATCTTTCTAGAGCAAATATCAATCGCGTATGAATACAACGTAGAAAAAAGTTCTTATTTCCCACCGGTATGTGGCCCAAAAATATATAAAAGAGAGACAGAGAGAGATAGAGTATCGACGACAGCCTGCTACACAAATACAGAGATGAAATTCTTCGAGGCAAAATCAGTCCCTGCTCTTTTTTGTGGATGCCGAAGACCAACGACTAGAGCCTTGTTTAGGCTCATCAAGAGATTTAAGGCAACGTCTTATTTATGTCGCCATTCTACACTGAGTCTCTCTGTCTGTACCATTTGATTATAGAAATAACGTGTTTGTATGCATCTGGGGATAATTTTAGGGAACATCTTTTACGTTATGCAGTTTTGTGTCTTGTCCGTCTCTTTCCTAGTGAAATTTAATCATTCCAGCACTGTGAAAGTTTTGATAAATTTTCTTCTTCCACTGACGGTTCTGTACACAGTTTCGAAAATTACCTATGTATTTCTTTGCCTCGAACCATATCTGACGAAAATTCATCATTTCCAAGCGCCCTTTTCCTTCGGCATATCTCTAGTGGCTTTATGGCTTTATACATTTCATTTGCCATTACTTCCGAGACATTATTATTTTTATTCCTAACTGTCATCGTTATTCATCCACCTCCTCAACTGTCTAAATAATGAATTATTAGTTGTCTCCCACCTACGAGCTTAACTGATAAAATGAGGTGTCTGCCCAACATAAGTTCTTGTTTTCTTCTTTTTATACTCCTAAAGTTTTTAGTGCTTTATGTTGTCAAATTTTCATTGTATCTTCTATTATGCACTTGACAATATTTACGGGTTGCAGTGTTTAATTCGGCCTACAGACACACATTCGTACAGCCTTTGGGTTCGAACTCTTCAGACTCTCGCATTCTCTTTAAACGTTGCCTCGATCGATTTGAGATTCATGTTTGTCCTATTTTTCACGTTATTATAACAAGTTTTTCCGTTAAAAATACTATTATTTTAATCATGAATATACATATGCCTGATTTTCCTAGAGGCTGAACTTGCTGCTTAATTTAACTTGCAACACCTCCTTCTTCTCATAATCGACACATCCAACACCATGGTTATGATTTAAAGCCTTGCGCGGGATCTTTCATTTTTACGTTCCAGTACGTACACTGGAAATCAACGATATGGCTTCCGAAAGAGCTCCTGCTCGCTTGCCACACTGAGTGAGTAAAATTTGTAAATTTAAAATAATTGTATTATTTGCATCTAATATTGAGACAAAATTGAATCTGACGCTAAAACTACAGTCTGCCCATTTCTTCAGCTTGGACCTTTGACATTTTAGATTCCAGCAAAACACACTAAGACTGCTAAGACTGTAGCACTCTCAGAGCTTTCGAAGATCCAGAATGTCTTCAAAACTAATACAAATCACAACACCATATTGTAATTACTTAAAGCTTTTTTTTACTGTCAAGTGAATTGTTACATTATTTGGGATATAAAACATTGGAATTAATTCTTTGATTGTCATTTCGCAATTTTAAGCACCCGTCCATCCCAGAATCACAATTTCACCAATACATCTCGTATCAAATATTTGGTTAATTTCACTAGCTCTATTAAAGAAGTATAATGCAAGATTCCGGCCGTGGTCTGTTAGAAAGGTTCCATCCCGGCACTTTCTTGTAGTAATTTAGATAAACCAATATCGTTATGGTAGACAGGAATTCGTATTCCGGTCCTTCCGAGTTCCAGTCCCGTGCCATAAATAACTGCAATGTGTCGTTCTATAAATATTTGTCTCCTGCATGGTCGTCTCTTAATGAATGAGAAATGTAGACTATGTACAAAATTTAAAAAAGTGAATCGATGAATATGGTACTATAAATTTCAGATAGTATATTTCGGTATTCTTCTCCGCTCTTTCAATTTTCGAGACTCCGGCTTATCAGGTGGAGTTAGGTGTGGGGGATGCTCATAACATTTTATCGGAAATTAAGTTTGGAATACATATGGCGTGCGGCGATGTCCTTCTGTCGCTCCAAGCGTACCTGTCTCGTTTGCTAAAAACGTGCGAGGCTAGAGATTTTTCACAATCTGATGACTATGTGAGAGTCAGTTGCTGTGAACATTGGAACACCTAAGCAGGTGAGCAGTTACGTTAGGCGGTGTAATTTAAATGTCTTTGGAAATGGAAACTGTAATTATTGACACGATAGATAATTTTTCCTTAGTTACACTTAACACACCGCGTCTTACAGTCGTCCCTGTTCAGTCACCTTGTTTCATCTTTATTCCTAAAAAGCTTGATTTTCCTTGACATCTTCTCGCTGGTTTTGGTTTTTTAGTTTGTTTTTGCACTTCTCACATTACGTTTATCGTAGTTTTGTTTACTCATTGCATACAGTACATCTTGTATATTTCATTTGATAGTACATTACTACACAGTTTTATTTTCGTTCAATCAGAGCGCTTCTTTACGTCTTGAGTGTATCGAAACTGCTTTAAGTACTCCTTTCGTTATAAAGTGATACTTAAAAACTGCTTCTCTATTACCTCTGCTTTTCCTGAAGATAATTATGAAGTCGTTCGTATACGATTCTTCTTTCTGTTCTTCTATATGCTATATTCGTCAACTGTAAAATGTGGGGGGCGTGAAATATTTTTTCATGCAGTACTTCACACATCTATCAGCCTTTGCTTTCCACTCAGATGTGAGAATAGTAAATTCTGATTATCAAACATTATATCTCTTGAGGCCCAACTTTTGGATGCTCTTTAAAATAATCAGATTCCTAAATCAAATATGATCTCTATTTGTAGTAACTGCGAAAGTGTTTCCACGTAATCTGCTATATTTTTGTGCTCAAATGCGTCACTTAATCGTCTATTTGGAAGTTTTGACGTATGACTTCCCATGTAATCTTTGCACTGTTTGGTCTTCCAATTCAACAAATTTATTTTTCTCTTTATCGAAGTTATCTAACCATAGTTTTACAGGCAGTTCTTCTCACAACCAATGTTCTAATTTTCTTTCAATTTCTATCCTATGTTCCCAGTTTTTACTGTACTGCTGCTTTTACTTCGCTAATTTTGTCGATAAATTCGAGTACGGCTTCAGTAATAGGCTGGTTGACATTCTGACTTTCATTATAGTGATCGTAGGTTCTATATACTTATTTCTATAATTCGCGTTTGCTCCATACTGGGCCCCGCGATGTACAACGAAGGGCATGTCGGCAGTTTTCTTTTAGCTTTCCTTTGTGCCCACATTACTTCAACTCTTTCAGAATCAACTTTTTTCCGCTCGTCAGGCCAAGTTGCTATATTTGTTTTGTGTGTTTCTGCCGTGCGAACTGCCCAGTCGTGAACATTATGCCAATTTTTCTTTTTTTTTTTTTGCGTCTCGTACATCGAGTTGAGTTTCTCGCAGTTTTAACTTATAGAACCTATAGAATGTGGTGCTGCAGAAGAATGCTGAAGATTAGATGGGTAGATCACATAAATAATGGAAGTATTGAATAGGATTAGGGAGAAGAGAAGTTTGTGGCACAACTTGACCAGAAGAAGGGATCGGTTGGTAGGACATGTTCTGAGGCATCAAGGGATCACCAATTTAGTATTGGAGGGCAGCGTGCAGGGTAAAAATCGTAGAGGGAGAACAAGAGATGAATACACTAAGCAGATTCAGAAGGATGTAGGTTGCAGTAGGTACTGGGAGATGAAGAAGCTTGCACAGGATAGATTAGCATGAAGAGCTGCATCAAACCAGTCTCAGGGCTGAACACCACAACAACAAAAACAATAACAACAACAGAACTCCACAATCTTTTTAGTTGATCTAATTGACACAATTCTTTTAACATGCTACTAAAAATTCCAGCGAGCGATTTTTTTATCCAGACAAATGTTGGTGTACTTCTCAATTTCTCTGTTTCCTCTTAGATTCTATGTTCCTTCTTCAGCATGATTTGGACCTGAATTTGCCTTCTATTCCTTCAGTTGTCTTTAGAAGGTTACAATGTTCGTCTACATCTCCTCCTGTAGCACACATGTCTACTTCTCCAAATTTTCGAGTCATCTGGTCAGTTCGCAATTCATTAGTGTACTACTCCCCAGTAAGGTAACACATAGTATTTGTTTCCTTCAATTTCAAAATGTTTCTTATGATCTAGAAAATAATTTGGAACGTTCGACGACGTCGCGTTATTGTAGACAACGCGCCAGGCTTGAGCAGGAAATTATCCAACACCTATAAATTAGCAGCTAACCACAGTAATCTAAAAGTCAAACAAACAGACTGACCACGACATTGTTAACGGAACTGTGCTGCCATTTCTAGACACCACAGTTCTAGAGACTACATTAATCAACATGTTAAAAAGATTGTTTATAAGTATAGTCATCCTAAACCTGATTTCTGTGTCTGAACCACTGCGCCATCTCGCTCGATACATGTCTGAAGTATTGACGGGTTTAAAATTTGGTGCTATCATGATGCAACAACCGATTTACTAACTTAAAAGCATCGCTCCTTGAGCATACATTTTCGTCATAGTAGACTGAACATTCATTAAACGTTTTAAAATCCTTTGTTTCATAGTACAGGATCCTACACTGTCTTTTAATATCATCAGCATTGTCCCTCCCATAGTGCGCTTTCTGATAGTAACTAAGTTCTCAATGAGTCATATCAACAAACCACAAAGCACATGTTACAAAGGTGGAAGAGCTGCTGTTTGCTGAGTACAGACAGATTATGTCCCCAGGAGATTATCACTATCATACGTACAGTAAACAATATTTAGTGAGGTCCTGATGCAGAAATTTTGCAGATCAAGCATCTGCAGTCGATGCCACTGAGTATATTCTGTAGCTAATGGGTGCGATAGTTACAGAAACATACGGGGATGCATAAGTAGGTATTAATTTTAATATTATTTGTTGTAGGAAATGGGCTGGTAATGAAACGAGAATGCAAATTTTATAGTAAATAAGTTTTCGAAGTCACAATAAGTGCAATGTTTTCAGTGCTGAAATTGCTGCCTTCAGTATTTAGACATTCCTTTAGTTTGGTTTGTGCACTCAAGCACATTTCGACACAGACTTCTCTATTGTTATGACTGTCTTAATATGCTTCTCTTATGAATTGACACACGTCATCAACAGTGTGTCGGGTTGATAACACCCAAAAAAGTCTGTTGCAATAAGGTGATCGTGGTGGGCGTTCACTTTGCCCTGGTCGGCCTAGTCACTTAATTCACTGTCAAGAAATCCACACACTGAAAGCATAGTGAGGGAGAATTTCATCTTGTGGGAAGCAGAACTCTTCGTTACGTTGCTGTAGACGTAATTGTGGAAAATCAGTGTCTCAGAGCATGTTAAGATAGACATCGTGATTAACAGTTGTATGGAAAAAAAGCACGTACGCGACAGCTTAAAACTGCCTTCTTCAGACCAATGAATATTTCGAATTACGCCGTGACATTGCATTTTCTCATTCAAAAGAATCCCGCATAATTCTAAACGGCTATGTGCATCATCTATTAATCCATGAAGTAATCCTGGTCTTACACTCGAGAACCTAAACGATGCATTACATGACCCATGGCCCTTCGGGAAATGTGCAACTCTATACAGGCTCTCCTTTTGGATTTCTTTGGGCTTTAGATAAATGCCAGCGCAGCTACCATTTCATTTTCAAGGATAATAACACACACTGGTTGACCACTCTTTGGCACATTACAGGTAGACCCAGTTCGATCAGATATGTCGCGCAACCTGTTAAGTGATAGCCTACGTTGTGGAGATATATTGATTTCTTCTGCATCATTTCTGTCGAACCTGTTCAGCAATCTCTGTCTCCAGGTATTGTTTAATTATCTTTTTCCATTGGTCATTACTTTATTTTCCAGATGTGATTATCGGAATATATAAAAAAATAGAAAAGCTGTCTTAGAACAGATAAAAATACTGTGTACCTACTGTATACTTACTCATGCCCTCCCTTATATGTGTGCTTGCCCGATATATTTGTTTCAGTATGGTACTGGTGGTAGTAGTTACCTTTGATTGATTTCAGAAAGCATGTAGCGCACCAACTTACTGCATTACAGTTTCAAACGAAACTCTCACACTAGTGGTACTGGATTGCTTATACCATGATCATCACATTGTACATTTAATTGTACTGAATAAATAAAGTTTCCACTTGTTGTTAATGTGTTGTATATAACGTTTTAATTTCTAACTACAAGAAATTACGGTTAATGTGCAATATCAGTAAAGAGACCCTTGCAATTTGTCACAGAAGAGGTACAGAAGAAGTTTCAGCTGATTCCTGGAAAAAGCCTTAGATCCCTGATGAAAACAATCTCGTGTAATTAATAATATTGATGGCGATGTATTCTGCTGGAAATCAAATGTGTGTAATGAAAGAAGTGACTGCACTTTGAAAATGAGTAATTAGACCCATAGCATGCCGTCATAACACGCTTCTTATGGAATTACAATCTCGAGAAACTGAAGTGCATTATTATATATAATTCTTTACTGTCTCAAATTTGAACGTGTATATCATGTCTTTTAACATGTAAATTTTATGGAACGGCATGTGAGGGATGTCTGCGTGTCTAAACAGCTACGCTTTTCCTTGGGAACTGGCACAGTTCAAGCACACGAGAGTGAAACGAGACGTGTATTTCTAATACAACTGTCCGCAGCTCGTGGTCGTGTGGTAGTGTTCTTGCTTGCCACGCCCGGGTTCCCGGGTTCGATTCCCGGCGGGGTCAGAGATTTTCTCCGCCTCGTGATGACTGGGTGTGTGTGTGTGTGTGTGTGTGTGTGTGTGTGTGTGTGTGTGTGTGTGTGTGTAGGAGAATATGGGGGATGGTGGAAGATAACTGAAGCGATCTCGTGATAATTTCTCAGTGATACATGAACAGTCGACGACCTGGCTATTCATGACACCGTGGAAAATAAAATGTTACCCAGCAAAAAAAAGAAAAAAAAATTACTAAATGAAGGTGTACCATATGCTGATAACGGCCTTGCCGCAGTGGTAACAACGGTTCCCGTCAAATCATCCAAATTACGCGCTGTCGGGCTTTGCTAGCACTTGGATATGTGACCGCCCGCGTCTGTCGAGCGCTTTAGCAGGCAGGGTGCACTCAGCTCGTGTGAGACACTTGAGGAGCTACTTGACTGAGAAGCAGCGGCTCTGGTCACGAAAACACACCGGCAGGAGCGCGGTTTGATGACCACATGCCCCTCCACACCTGACCGCTGAGGATGACACGGCGGTCGGGCGGTACCGTGTGCCTCCCGAGGTCTGTTCGGACGAAGAGAGAGTATATGCTGATATTTAAAACGATAGTACCATTTCCTTTTTAATAAATCTGATTTAACAGCAACTAGTAGGGTACTTAAACACGATTTCATTGGGTTAAGCTAGTCAATGACAATGATGTTATATTTGTGGGGCGCTCAACTGTGCGGTCATCAGCACCCGTACAAAGTCGCAATTTCTACGCAGTCGAGTTTTTACACAGACCAATCTAGCCACTGTCACCTATGATGATGATTAGGATGAAGTGATGAGAACATGGGCAGAGAAAAATCCCCAACCCGGCCGGGAATCGAACCCGGGAACCCAAGATCCAGAGGCAGCAACGCTAGCCACTAGACCACGAGCTGCGGACGTAGTCACTGATGGAAAGATTTTTCAATCACAAGTGCTGTATCTTGTGATTTGATACAGTCTGCACACGAGTTTCCTTGGGCAGTTAGAGAGAACGAGATGGTATACACGTAAGTGTATGCGGCAAGCGACTAAAAACAACACAGTAATTCAGTGAACGCCAGCCTATCAAGTCGACAATCGTCGGAACATTGCCCTGTCCAGATTATCACCCAGTGCCATCAGATAAGGAAACTGTTTAAAGAATTCGAAATAAAAATATATCGGCGACCTGATTAAGTGACGTCTGCTGCTTAATTCTGCGGCGTCTCCGAACTTTCCGCGCCGGTGGCTGGCAGCGTAATTGTTTTTCGGCTCTTAGACAGCACTGCGGCCTGTCCCTTCCGTGCGGATTACTATTAACCCTGCAATTAGCCTCTGGCGGCAGACTGCGGACTGCGGCCCACCTCTCAAATCCACCGCTGCGAGTTATAAATAGCGCCGGCCGCGCCGCGCTGCGGAGGTCGAATGAGTTTTAAACTTTAACGAGCGACCGGCTTTTGCCACTACGAGAAGTCTGTAGCTGCACTGATGTTTTCTGCACTGCGGTATTCCGGCGGAAATCTGAATCTGCTTTCCTCAGCCCATTGGAGTATCCCAGAAGCCGCAGTTTCAAGGCGATCCCTTTCGTCCATCATTCAGACGTACACAGCAGGGTCTTTGTGTGTCTTCTCTGTACACGCGGTCCAACGTTCTGCGAAACCAATTCATCACTGACAAGTAGTCGCCGTAATACCGGAACAGTAAGTGTCCGTGTGCCAAGTTTCGCTGGCATTTGCCTGTTCAACGTCGCGAAATATTTATGGGCTGGTGCTCTCAGAAGACAATTATCTTTGATAATTAGTGTCTGTAATTCCTATACAAACAGGAAGGATGTTCCAAATTTGGTTGGCACTCAACTTGTCCAGAATTATAACCAGACGATTATCCTTCTGGATCGTAACTGAGCTCTTTGATAATCAGTATCTCTCTATTGAGAGACTCCAGCTGTTTACCTGTGCTTCCTAAAGCTACCAGCTTTATTACCGCCTCTTTCTTGCTGAAGTGATGGGAGCTCATTAGTCATACTTTCCTGTATTGTTCTAGTTCCAGCGAAAGTCACATCCGTCTCTAATGTTCTCGTTTTCGACGAGATGTTAAACATTGATCTTCCTTCCTTATATTCGTGTCATCATGAGCCGTTAGAAACATCTATCAGAGCTGCGTAATTTATCTTGCTGTGACATTTTATTAACAACCACACAGGAGCTCTCTTACGTTTTTGCCTCTTATTACGACATGGGTAAACGACGCCGTATGAGTTTTCAGCTTCGTGCAGCGTAAATATTACTCTCTTTCTAAGATTACTGACCTACGTTGTTTCAAAGAACACCATGGTGGCCTTTGATTGTAAAACTATTTATTCATAAAACCCACTGTTGGATGTTCGGCTGTGTGGCCGTTATCAAGAGGAGTAGTGCTAAAACTGTAGTTTAAAGATACATGCTATGTATATATGTCATCAGCGCATCCATGTGGTAGCCATTTAATGTTGTTGTCCTCTTTTTACATAAATCAAATCAAACTATTTGCACAATGAACAAGTGTATTGTTTTCATGTTATTTGTGTAAAAGTTCGCAACAACATTAGGTACCCAGCATACGGACGTGATGATTACATATATAAATATGAGATATATTTTTAATGTTAAAATACGTGCCGAAGCACAATTTCCGCAGCCCTCTACTTGTTAATGGCCACACAGCTGAAATTACGATAGTTGGTTTTATGAGGAAACAGTTCTGCGTCGAAGGTGACCATGATGTCCTTTCAGAAGTTATACAAGAACGTAAAACCCAGCTACAAAAATTAATCTTTGACCCGTGTCCTCTGAGCATTAGTTTTATGGTTCCTTATTGGCAGAAAAACCTGTGACATAGCCACTTCTATTAAAACCTTAACCTGTACTAATGGCTCTGTCGGTTATAAAACGTTACTCAGCAATAACGCCTTAGGAAGTGAAACAACCAAACGACATTTGCTCTCTGGGGGCGGGGAATGGGGGATGGCACCTTGTTAACAGTATTGGAGTTACAGGCGATTACCTCATTGATCTCACTGGTATTAACATACGTTCTCAGAATCGGAACTACTAGTTCTGCTTCATGTTTCTTTTGAGTTACTCTCGTGATGGCTCCTATGATCGGGTTACTGCTCTCCATTCAATGAAAAATCCATAGCAGAACGGATATCGAACCCGAGTGTTCCATACAGGAATGAGACACTATGACCGTTAAACTTTGTAGACGGAATATGGAGATATTATGTAACATTCTTTTAAAGGTACTTCATAAGGCAAAAGTATCTGAAGTTGTTCTAAACTTTGTTCAGCAATCGCGAAGCAATGTCTCATTATATCAGGTCGTGTGGTGGGATGGATGAGGAGTTTTTGAACCTCCGTAGTAACTGTATGTATCAGACTTTACTACACCCCTGAAACCCGCTGATACAACAAACAAGTAGTTGATTTCTGTAAGAGCTTTCTCCTTACAGCAGCGCACCTTACTCAACTGCTTGGAGAATACCGTTCTAGCTTAACTCTTTATTTGGCATACACAGAAATATTGCGAAGAGAACGTATTTTCAGTTACTTAAATTTGATGCATATTGTCTTGTGAAAATTTTTAGATAAATAGTTACAAAGTACTGTTTGACTCCATTAAATATCACTGCACAAAAAAGGCGTATGGGTGCAACACTAAAAGGAACATAATGTTGTTCCTGTGTCTGACAAAATGGTTGCATTTAGCACTGCTAACTCTGAAATGTTTAAAACAATTCCATTTTGGTATAAAGCGCAGAAAAATTCCACAATATCCGAATTTTGCTGTAGGCTGCCCCTGAGGCTAAAGTCCACATCTTCCCTTTTGTCCAATACTCTGGCCAGTGACCAAAACAGTCATACTGTATTGCATATCATTCACGGGCTGTGAAACTGCTGTTTTCTTCTTCTTCCGGCCTCGTTGTCCAACCAGTACTCAAAGCCAGGTTTCCTCTTCCGAGGCGCTACAGCCTGGAACCGCCCGACCACTATGGTCGCAGGTTCGAATCCTGCCTCGGGCATGGATGTGTGTGGTGTCCTTAGGTTAGTTAGGTTTAAGTAGTTCTAAGTTTTGGGGGAATGATGACCTCAGAAGTTAAGTCCCATAGTGCTCAGAGCCATTTGAACCTCTTCGGAGAAAAGATAAATTCATTTGCAACGTCCCAGGTAAGAATTCGCTAACACAGCTGAGTAACTCCTCACTTTCAAGACTTGCTCCTTCGGTTTACAAGCAGTTTTTATTGCACAATAAAAACAGAATCACACAATGGAAACAAATTTCTACGGCGGTAACTGATGCTCACGTAACCTTGCACGAGGTCTGCTAAAGATGGACGCTGTTTCGGAACGTTTCACCAGAGATAGAGGAATATCGCTGTATGTGACAGCTTAAAAGTTGCTTGCATGCCCCATTACCTATCCAAGGACAAAACTTGAAACATTTTGCAGAAAACAGTGTGCAATTTTGATGTTGCTTAGAGCAACATGACCAAATAAATGGTTGAGGTAAGTTAGGGTACTGTTGCATACGGAAGAATGTGCATGACTTATTAAATTTTTTAATTGGTAGTATCGAGCTACTTCTGTCCAGAAATTTAATTGTAGTAGGTACTGTTACTGTCTCAGGCCACCCACTTAACAACTAACAATGTAAAACTTGGAGTAGTTATCAGATGGAGCAAGGGACAGCTTATCACCTTAACTCATTTAACTGTATTGAATATGAAAACTACAAGGACTGGAAATATGCAGAACAATATAAAAACGTTAAAACACCCGTCAAATGGAAGTACGATAAACTATCTAGCTACTGTAGACTACTTATCGACACTTCCAGCAAACCTGAAAGACGCTTTTTCAGGAGGAAAGACATACAAAGTGAGACTGAACGAAGAAGAGTTAACAATTTTTGGATAGGAACTAAAAACAAAGTAGAATGGAAGTGTGTTTCCGTTAGCTAAGAATATTATAATTAAAAAAATGTATCCGTACAAACATAAAAATGCAACACAACGCTGCTGTCGTTAGACAACAATTTTACACGCGTGAGAGTACTGAAAAATTGGTTAAAACTTGAGACAATGAAGACTTCAGTACGAAATTTTTCAGAAAAACAAATGGCTCTCATACGTAGGTAAATGACAATAAAGTATATCAAATGTAGCGAAGGATGATCTGTTTTTCTCATCATTTCAGAATAATGGAATACTGATTAAATACATGAGTATCCCAGTATTCCCGGAAAGGAATAAAAATAGCTGTAAAAAAGATCTGGGAATGACAGTGATTAGAAAGCTTTCCTTTAATAATGAAAGATGAAGTTTAGAAACATACTTAGTCATAAGAATAGAAATACGGAGCTGCTAGACACAGAAGGGAAAAAAGGGGGGGGGGAATAAAAGGATATTGAAAAACAAGGAATATCAAAGAAAGAAATTAATTGAAGGTGTAACTTTATATTATTATTATTATTACCATTATTGTCATTGTTAACACTCACTATCTGGTTTGAAAGTTGATCCCCGACACAGGAGAAAGAGGGGGTGGGGGGAGTTGTGGTGGAAGGAAGTGCATCCGGCCACTGTGTACCACTGAACCTGCCAAAAAGAGAAGTTAAGCTCTGTGTAATGGCATTGTCGTCACTCTCTCCGTAAAACAAATCAGTTTCTTTTTAGGTGACAAAACTACTCCTTTCCAAGTAGTTGGGATTGTTACAAAGTATAGTATTAAGGTAGCTTTGCTCTGTTTGAATGCTCGATACTGAAAAAAAAAGAAAAAAAAAAGATCGCGAAGAGAGTTTCAGAGCACCGTTCTTTTAAGTCTCTAAATAACGCAGAGCAGTACATTCACTGGAACAATTTTGGTGCATTATCCAGAATGGGAAAAAAGAGAAATAGGAAAAAAAAATCACGTCTCAGATGCTCTAGTGACCACTGAAGCTACGCACCCGATCCAGTCTCGGGGAGTTCAGAACCGATAGTGAATTGCAGGATTACTATTGTAACTGGCTTGGTGATTGATGTGCAGCACCAGAGTGTTGTCATTTACAAACAGATAAGCTGAGTAGCGCAGTGGTAGGGCTAGTTGGGACCAGTGAATTTATCCTTATGTCATCCTAGCAGAAATATGCATTTTACTACCTATTTTTCAGTCTGTAACTGTTCGGATGAGCCGGCCGGTGTGGCCGAGCGGTTCTAGGCGCTTCAGTCTGGAACCGTGCGACCACTACGGTCGCAGGTTCGAATCCTGCCTTGGGCATGGATGTGTGTGATGTCCTTAGGTTGGTTAGATTTAAGTAATTCTAAGTTCTAGGGGACTGATGACCTCAGATGTTAAGTCCCATAGTGCTCAGAGCCATTTTCTTTGTTCGGATGATAGTGTAGCTTCTGAAAGGAGGGGGGGAGTAGGAGGCAATGTGGAAATGAAATTAGTCACAGTACATATAGACACCTGTAACGAATTGCATGTCGTTGCTCAACACTTCCAACTGACGTGTACGTGGGGAACTGCAGAACGCTAAGTCACTTAAGTTGAGTGTTCGCTTGTCGTGTTTATTTGCTAATTACGTTGTCTGTTTGCGTCGTATAACTAAACAAAGACAAAGGCAGGTGTTTGGTATAGATAGGACACAAAGATTAATCTCACATTTTCTCCAGAAGTCTATGAATACAAGTTTGGTCACTGATATTTTCTCCTTGCAGTATACGTTGCTATAAGCTGAAAATTAATAATGAATTTGATTTATTTCGGTCTCTCTCTCTCTCTCTCTCTCTCTCTCTCTCTCTCTCTCGGCTCTGTATTTCTGCCCCTCTTCTGTTTCATTTTTTTCTTCAACTGGCGACAGTCATTTATTTTGAACAGATAGCAGTTACAGGTCATCTGCAGAGAATTCATTGATATAGGGGCAATTGAAAGTACGTAAGGTGCGTCGTTATGGAAATTTAATGCCTTACTTTCCATTTCAAGTAACTGAGGACTATCATTTGGTATGTATCGTACTAATCGTAGGGCATTTCTCTGGTGCAGTTGTTTGTGAAGTAGGGAATGAGTTCGTAGAGGGAAACCACTCTACCATAATATCCGTAATTTATTTTAATGGAAATTTCGAGCAAATAGTTGTATTGATTCCCCTCTCTTATTTCGGAAGTTTCGGACAGCCGCAATAGCAAAAGCAGGTAAAAGTCAGCGTATATTTTTGTCGGTTTTCAGATCAGCGGTCCGCATTATATAGCACCTAAATTTGCTCGTTAAGCCATAAATCTCACGAAGAGCTATTTAAAAGGCATAAAACGGCTATACAGAGCTTCTCTCTGGACTTTCCATGCGAAAATAATATTGTTGGCATGCAAATTTTCCGCCTCGGCATGGGTGCAACGCAGATAAGACCGTGGGTCGGGACCGGCAGTGGTGATTTACTAAGAGCCGGCCCGCCCGGCTCTGTGGCGGCCGGAGAAGGTCAGCGAGTCGGTTCCTGCCGGAAGCTCGCCTATTTCTCAGCCGTAATGACAGCAGCGACCGGGGCCCGGGATCGCGTGCCGCGGCCGGCTGCGGCTATGCGCCGGCCGGCCCTCCTGTCGCTCCGGGCTGATGAGCCGATAGCTGCCGGTGCTCTGGAAAACAACTCTATACCTTTTTGTCCAAAACGAGGCGCTCTACGCAAGACGTTAAAACAGTTCGTGGCCTTACAAATAACACAAAAAGGTTTAAATGTCGTCAGCCTGAAACATGGTTTGAGATCAACCGGGCTTTACCGTGTGTGATAAGGCAATGCCCACGCGTTTTCACGACCTTTAAACTGACTCAGTCAGCCAGTTATAACGAAATGTAGACCTTTTACCTACATATTTATCTATACCCATATGGAAGACTTTAAATGCGAAGCACTGTGATTTATATGGAAGCCCTTAAATGCGAACATTTTTGGTTAGACCTTACCGTGACTGTTATTGACATTAAGTAGGATTATGTCTATCCTGTGTGACAACCGCTACTATCCCTATCACCCACAACGAGTGCAAGGGTTATCAGCAGTGCCGGTCTAGAGGGAAACCCAAACACAGGATGAACATTAATAAAACCGAAAAACTGTAGGGACTCATTTCTGACTGCAGAGGAGGGAAACAAGGTCCTGCGAACAAGGGGGCCAGCAGTACACCGTTGCCACAGTAGATGGCGATGACGAATAGCACTTTTCCTAACCACGTGCCCTATGTTTCTTGTGTGTTACAGCCTGTGAGATTGACACAGCGTACTTTAAGCAGCAGAATGGTCTGGTATTCATGTCGGAAACAGGCCGAGATGGTGTTTGAGTACGGCCAAATGGATGGAAACGGTCGAGGCTCAGTACCGCTGTACCAAAACAACTGCCCTCACAGAAACCAAATTCATCACTCAACATTTAAAGCCTTTTTCGGGTGTTTGTGTGATCATAGGTCCTTTCAGATAGCCGAAAGTAAAGGGAGGCGGCGGTTACCGTGTACTCCAGATTTGGAGGATCGGTTTTAGAGGATATTGAGACTAGCCCGAGTACAAGTTACAGGCAAGTGGCCTGCCAACGTGGTTTAGGCCCAAGTACGATTATGTGTAACATTCATGACAACCGCTAGTAACCCTATCACCTGCAATCCCTTGAAGGCCAACTGTAACATCCGTTGAGATGTAGATGCGCTGCATCTCGGTACTGTGTACCGACATGATCTGTTGTTGTTCACGCACACCGTCCCTTGTTGGACACATGTATATCGAACCTTTTTTTCCCACTTCCATTCAGGAATCTGTCCCTGCAGTTGTGTACTCAACGACGAACCTGGGTGCACGAATGGCAAAACGTCATTTTTTTCGGATGAATCCAGGTTCTCTTTACAGCATCATGATGGTCGCATTCGTATTTGGCGACATCGCGGTGAATGTACATTGGAAGCCTGTATTCGTCATCGCCATACTGGTGTATCACCGGCGTGATGGTATGGGGTGCCATTGGCTACACATCTCGGTCAACTCTTGTTCGCATTGACTGCACTTTGAACAGTGGACGTTACATTTCAGATGTGTTACGACCCGTGGCTCTACCCTTCATTCGATCCCTGCATTTGAGCAGGATAATGCACGACCGCATGTTGCAGGTCCTGTACGGGCCTTTCTGGATACAGAAAATATTCGACTGCGGCCCTGGCCAGCACATTCTCCAGATCTCTCACCAATTGAAAACGTCTGGTCTATGGTGACCGAGCAACTGGCTCGTCACAATCTGCCAGTCACTACTCTCGATGAACTGTGGCACCGCGTTGAAGCTGCATGGGCAGCTGTACCTGTACACGGCATCCAAGCTCTGTTTGACTCAATGTCCAGGCGTATCAAGGCCGTTATTACGGCCAGAGGTGGTTGTTCTGGGTACTGATTTCTCAGGATCTAGGCACCCAAATTGCGTGCAAATGTAATCACATCTTAGCTCTAGTATAATATATTTGTCCAATGAATACGTGTTTATCATCTGCATTTCTTCTTGGTGTAGCAATTTTAATGGCCAGTAATGTATTTGATACTATTCAAGTGATGCTATTCCAGTGGGTGGGACCTGAAATTTGGAGCGTGGATTTTGGGACTTTTATTGGGTTTTAGTTACTATTTTATATTTTCAGTTTTGCGTCCAAAGGAAGCGGCGTTACAAGTTGCCAGTGGAGGTGTGAATTTATCTGGTTTTCTTTACATCACACACGTTAGAATGCTGATTAAATAATGACACATAAACACTTCATTTAAATCTTGTCCTGGAGGCATGGTAAGTGGATCACAGCATTGGCAAAGCCTGCTGCCGCTACCCCTGCCCGCCAAGGTGCCGCCTCGCTCTCGCCGTAAGCACATCCGTCTCTGCATTTCAGCCGGCTGCGGCGGCCGAGCGGTTCTAGGCGCATCAGTCTGGAACCACGCGACTTCTACGGTCGCAGCTTCGAATCCTGCCTCGGGCATGGGTGTGTGTGATGTCCTTAGGTTAGTTAGGTTTAAGCAGTTCTAAGTTCTAGGGAACTGAAGACCTCAGCTGTCCCATAGTGCTCAGAGCCATTTGAACCGTTTGAGCTTTGCATTTCCTTCATCCGCTCCCGAGGGCACCGCTTCGCAGTATTCACATGTGACTCCGATCTCCAAGCGTCGTACAACTGCGTCACTATTGATCTTGCCTGTTCCTCAAGACATCCGTTGGCAGGAGTTCTATTTGGTTTGGTTCTTGTAACAAAAGGCTTTTATCTCAAAGAGTGCATTTCAGATTGCCAGCCGGTCACTCGGATAAAGGATATTACAGATTATTTTACATTTACCTCAATTCCGAGATACGCATATCCCGGTTTCTCTTCAAAAATTTCTTGCTCGCACGACTTCTTTACCATACCTCCAGCTCCTAGGGATGGATGGAATGGATGGAACAGCTTGTCACGTTCGCTTGCTCAGCGAAAAACATGCATAATAATGTTAATGATAAATGATAATAGTTATCATTAGTATTACTACACATCAAATATTCCAAATTTACATCTATGTAGCCTAGATTCTTTGCAGAAGAGGCGAACATACGCCGCCAAAGTATTATACTGCCGTCTCCATACCTAAATGTATATTTTGTTTTCTTCTTGTCGTACTGAGTTCAAGTCTTTTGCACGTTAAACTTCTCACACTATTATGAAACAATTGTAATGTTTTGTATTTTATTTTACAGTTTTTCAGTCCTACTTTCCTTTGACAACTGCAGACACTTTCCATTCTTCAATTTACTGAAGTTTGTCGTTCTTCTGAGTATTCCTAAGGTTTCGAGGTTAGGCAGTTTCGAGTGTCGTCATAACAATGCTATGTGACATGCCTGAGATGTATTCTGTCAACAGGAAATTTCACGAGAAAATGGTTGGGTACTTGTGTACAAAATTTAACAGAGACCTATCTCCTGTTACAAGTTTGAAATACCACACACTCGACTATTCTCCTCGCTGACGCTTCGTCTCTCCTTACAACTGTTTCCCTATGAAAGTAATTTTTCTGCCTCGTAAGGGTCCTGTACAATTTCTTTCATTTCTCTTCCCTGTTTTTCCTCTTCCTGGTGTCTACTGGTAAGGGACGTGAGGGCCAGCGTACGTTACTAGTGCAGAATTTATCTCAAAAATATGTAGAAAAATATGTAGAAATACATACACTCACAGTTACAAACGTAAAAAAGAGAAACCCTGCGTGTCAAATCTTTTATATTCTTTGTATCATTTTTAACTGTGTGATTACTACATATGGTGTTGTATCCCAAATACTGTGCTTTAAAAGTTGTATAAGTTATACCCAGGTTTGGCAACTTAAAAAATTATCGTTAAAAATAACCTTGAGCACACGGGCATGTTCACATACATACCACTGGCAGAGCTTTGAAGATTCTCAAAACGCACGATGTACTGCAAAAGGCATATAAAGAAAAGTAGAAATGTCCATTTTACACGCCCACGTGCACAAGGTGCTTTTTAACTGTAAATGGTTTTATTGTTGAGAAACCTGTGTATAATGTGCTATAGTTATCCACAGTAATCACAGCATGGCTTGAAGTACTAACTCACAATGGAAACCGTTTCATAATAAAATATTTGGAATACCTGAAGATAACAGTTACAACTGTCGAAACCGATTGTCAACAATAAAATCAAATTTATGGAATCTTGGCTATTCAATGTCTTTTTCGTAAAGGGAACATAACTATATCACTCCTTCTAAGGTCTTCGTATGAAAAAATTCTGTGTCGCACACAGAAATTTCTTCCGCAAATTAAGCGCTATTTTTAATATTAGCAGACTTGTCTTGGTCAGGAATGCCGTTTTGGACACTGCTAATCAGCTTTTTACATTCTCCTTGCGTTGTCCGCCATGGGGAACTTGCTGCCTAGATAGCAGAATTCTTTTTCTTCCTCTACTTCGTGATCACAAATTTTGATTTTAGGAATCTCACTATTCTCATTTCTGTTACTTCTCATTACTTTGGTCATTCTTCGATTTACTCCCAATCCATGCTCTGGACTCATTAGATCGTTCATTCCATTCAACAGATCCTGAAATTCTCCTTCATGTTCACAATGTCACAAGCGAATCTTATCGTTCAGAATACTAAATATCATAACTTTCATTCAAATGCAAAAGGCATATAAAGAAAAGTAGAAATGTCCATTTTACTGCATATCGTTGAGCGTTAAGAATTAACAAGCCTCTCTGAATGCTACGTATACCAACACGCCCGCGTGCACAAGGTGCTTTTTAACTGTAAATGGTTTTATTGTTGAGAAACCTGTGTATAATGTGCTATAGCTATCCACATAACTTTCTACATCTACATCTACATCTACATCCATACTCCGCAAGCCACCTGACAGTGTGTGGCGGAGGGTACCCTGAGTACCTCTATCGGTTCTCCCTTCTATTCCAGTCTCGTATTGTACGGGGAAATAAGGATTGTCGGTATGCTTCTGTGTGGGCTCTAATCTCTCTGATTTTACCCTCATGGTCTCTTCGCGAGATATACGTAGGGGGGAGCAATATACTGCTTGATTCTTCGGTGAAGGTATGTTCTCGAAACTTTAACAAAAGCCCGTACCGAGCTACTGAGCGTCTCTCCTGCAGAGTCTTCCACTGGAGTTTATCTATATCTCCGTAACGCTTTCGCGATTACTAAATGACTCTGTAATGAAGTGCGCTGCTCTCCGTTGGATCTTCTCTATCTCTTCTATCAACCCTATCTGGTGCGGATCCCACACTGCTGAGCAGTATTCAAGCAGTGGGCGCACAAGCGTAGTGTAACCTACTTCCTTTGTTGTCGGATTGCATTTCCTTAAGATTCTTCCAATGAATCTCAGTCTGGCATCTGCTTTACCGACGATCAACTTTATATGTTCATTCCATTTTAAATCACTCCTAATGCGTACTCCCAGATAATTTATGGAATTAACTACTTCCAGTTGCTGACCTGCTATTTTGTAGCTAAATGATAAGGGACCTATCTTTCTATGTATTCGCATCACATTACACTTGTCTACATTGAGATTCAATTGCCATTCCGTGCACCATGCGTCAATTCGCTGCAGATCCACCTGCATTTCAATATAATTTTCCATTGTTGCAACCTCTCGATACACCACAGCATCATCTGCAAAAAGCCTCAGTGAACTTCCGATGTCATTGAAATCGTTTTCATTGATGACCGTGTAATCTGTTGACAGTACGGAAGCGTACATTATGTATTTCATTTGTCAAGAATTTTCTGATTTATTGCCAGAGTTACCAGAAATTGAATAGGTCATATTCCGTCATGAAAAGATCTTATAATAGAATTTAAATTGTAGTGTATTGATCTTATGTCTAGTATTGCAGCATATGATGGTGATGAGGACCCATACTCCGAGGAACGAAAGGGACGATGCGGGAGACCCGCAACACCGACCAGGCAAGGTCCTAGCGGAGGTGGTTGGCCATTGCCTTCCTCCGACCGTAATGGGGATGAATGATGATGATGATGAAGACGACACAACAACACCCAGTCATCTCGAGGAAGGGAAAATCCCTGACCCCGCCGGGAATCGAAACCGGGACCCCGTGCGCAGGAAGCTAGAACGCTACCGCAAGACCACAAGCTGCTAAACAAAAGCGTGCATATTATATTTTTCGTAGGCAACTCAAAATTCCTTTGTTGTTATTGGAATATCCTGCTACTTTTTACGCCAAGTTTTTGCTAAACCTGTTTTCCCAAAACGAAACCTCTGCTATGTTACCATGAGATTCGAGAGAAAAGGGAAAGGTATTGCGTCACTTCGTCTGTGCACTGGTGTAATTTATTTCGTTAACCTTTCAATAATATTAAGCAGGTACGTTTTTCAGTCCCACTTGCGCCCTGTTCTTCACTCTATGTTCAGAATTTCTTGCACACCAGTAAGATTTAGAGGACAGCGTCTGCATATGCATGTCATAACCAACAATGTATAACGACAATATCTGAGAAATCCACCAGCCTCTTAGCTCACAGTGAACTGCCTGCAATTTTCCCATTGTAGTCGAGGATGATCAATGTGTCGTCCACAGTGACACGATATTTACTCCGGTGTCTTTCGTATTCGTTCTTTGTAGACGTAAATAAAACGATTTCTTATATTGTCCTTATACATTATGAACACCAGACAATACAGTGCCACTTCGGGTGTGAACATTTCTCAAAACCATTGTAACCTATAGGAAAATACTTTTCAAAAAGTTATTTTTACGTCATATCTGACTTATGGCATGTTTCGATTATTACGCATCGCAGTTTTCGATAATGTATACGACAATCGAATAAATTTTATGAAATTGTGTTATAAACTGAAATGTGAACTGTAAGACAAGCAGCATCATATTACCCATAGCTTGCTGGTGCGATTCTGCTATAAGCAGTTATTTTTACAACAGTAACACTTTCTCATTGTTTTCAGTACCATTCACTGGTCACCACACTGTGAGCGAAAATAAAGTTGGAAATGAAAATCCAGTGTCAAGCGTCTGTGAGGAACCTGTTACGGAATGGGCCAACATCCTTTGAAAGGTCACTTTTTACTTCCTCCTCCACTGGAAACATTAATGTGAAAATACCGAGTTGTATAGTGGTTCGGCAGCCACTTAAAACTGTTGGTCCCCACATAGCCAGCTGGGTTAGTGAGTTCAAAGGTCAGAAGAAGGCAACGGCTTACCTCGGCTGACAGGACCATGCCTAGTAAACGACTGAGGCGTTCAGAACTAACTTCAGATTGACGACAGATTTACTTTTCACTTCAATGATTTGTTTCTGCAGTCTTATGCTGTTTTTGTCATACTGTCGCGTCTATTCCTTCAGTTTTCTCATCATATAACATGAGACAGTAAGACTGTAATTACCGCAGTACAGATGAGTTACTGGTGGCAGAACGTTAAATTTGACATAAGTATCAATTAATTATTCAACAAATAGACATATTACATTCACTCCAGTTTTCAGTAAATAGAGACGTGTATTTAAACGCATTCTGTTTTTGTTTCATTCTTTATCGGGACCTTTGATGAAGCATCAAATGTCAGATGTGAAAGCTCTTGTGTTTCTAATTTAGTGTGATAGACGAGGTGCTGATTTTCAGTAGCTTCCACAACTTCTCAAAAAGCAATGTTTCATTTATGTGAATTTCTATATTTTCAGAGAATACGTATAATAAATAGGTACACCTCATAGCTATTTGTATGTTGACGGCTCCTATGATTGGCCTGATACGTTCACAAATATTATGGCAGGTTCTTGGACATAGGTTGACAAATATACATCGAGTGAAGGCGTGCAGTTAATATCATTTTCTGTCTATGGTGATAAGAAAAGGATAATTCGCTTGCAGTAGTTGTTGAGTAAAATGCTAGTATGTTGCTGAGAGCACCGTAATTTGGCCTCGTTTTCAGTGAGCTCTGTAAAACTTTGTGCAGTCTGGGCTCGTAAAGGCAACACTAACAGGTAAGCAGTTTTCTCGTAATTGCGCCATAAAACTTCACGGTGCGATGCTGAATTTTGCTTCCGGTTCTTTGAAGAGCAAGCATACTTTACGACTGGAAGCAATCCCTTCAGTGCTCTAAGGATCTGGAGAGTAGTTATTGTGCAAGATAGCATCTAAGCGTTGTTGCATGACATACTATTTCTTTGCTTCGCTCGACTGACACAGTTTATTTTTCCCGCAAGTGTAACCTAAACAGGCAGAAATACTGCAGTAAAAGCTCATGATACTTCAGGCGTTCGTGATTTCTAGTAACATTGCGGCTACCTTTAGGCGCTGTTGTCTTGATTCTGCGAAAGAAAATAAAGTTCCTTTTGAAAAAAAGTTATCGTCTCTCGTAAAATATTTCTGGCATACATAATGATGTAGCTTACATTCCACGTTGCTTGTATGTTAGGTTTTTGTGCAGTACATTTAAAAACAAAACAGATTGGAGGATACCTTTAAAGGATGCAGTCATGCCTCGTCTGAAAGAAATTTCTCTTAATCATGAATGACGCAATTATTACAATCAGACGCAGAGCTTGACCTACTCATTTCAGCACTATAGATAAAAAGCTCTGAGGCAACTTTAAAAGATCTGGCAGCACGAAAGTAGTCAAAAACTCTGCAGACTTCGAATTTTCTATTATGGTAGAGTTGTAAAGCTGTATATACTGTTCCCAATAAATTAAGTGAAAATCAGAGAGGCAGCAATGATTTGGAAAACATATGCTACTGAACATTAAGGCGTTGTCTTCTTGCTACTGTGGACATGTAATTCACTTTAGTCATCCGTGCGTAGCAGAAAACATCAAGCTGTAATGTGGAACGTCCTTTGGTTATGTGAAATAGAGAAGGCTGGCTGGAAACGTGTTGGTTGAAAGAGAGTGAGGCCGTCGTTTCCCGGATGAATGGCAATTGGTACATTGCAGGCACGTCGTATTTTGCCACTTTGTTGCTCGTAAACTGTGAGAGCCATTTCCAAAGGCACTGTAAAGTTTCAGGAGCCGACGGAAAAAGGACAACGAAACGATCAAATGACCAATATTTGAAGTAATACACTTGAAATAAGAGAGCCAAATGCCATCACCACTGATGTTTGCCCCTCCGTTAGCCACCTAGAAGCTGTTACTATTGAAGGTCGTGTTCAGAACATGCAGCTGTTTCCTATATGAGAGGACCGGCCACACATGCACACTCGCTACCCATTAGAAGAGGATACATTGGTATTTGGACGTAAGCTGTGTTATCTGTCCTCTCCATATGTGAGCAGACAACCTTTGATCTACCGAAAAGTTGGAACCCGTCACAGTCAGCGAAACACAAACACGGAAAGAATTCATTTGCATACAGCAGTTTTAGGGAATCTCTCTCTCTCTCTCTCTCTCTCTCTCTCACACACACACACACACACACACACACTCTCTCTGTGTGTGTGTGTTTTGATATACGTTAATCTGCGCGCCTTTTATACACTGACGGAAGTGGAAAGTGTTACACAGTGAAGCAGCAGTCTGATGTTTATCAAACGTTGTGAAGATGCCCATAACATACTTCGTATTTAATTATTAAACTTCCATTTCATTCCGAACTGTCCATCATTAGCATAAGTTGTGACCCCTATGGTAAAGAATACTTTCCTGTTATGTGATGAAAGAAATAGTCAAATAACGCCATCTTTAGTAATATCTTTCCATGCCTAAAACGAACAAAGTTTAAGATCATGAAGTTTGCTGGCTGGGGGTTGGTGTAAAAGTTTGTCACTTCCTGCCACTTTCTGCCGTAATCTGTGGGTAACACACCTTAGGCCGGGGAGGTCTGTCAAGTATCTGTACATTCAGAAAGGTGTCTGTAATCTGAACCGCAGTGAATAGTCTTGCATTATCCTGCAAGAATATGACATTTGGTACCCTAATCGCGAGCTGAATGGTCTTTCTTTATCCTGCTGGAATGTTATATTTGGTACGGTCATTGTGGACAGTGTGATAACTGGATCTACCATTCTTGTTACATGTTGATGAGCATTCAGCCACATCATCAGTTACCAAATAGTTGCTGTCATATCTGATAACTGGCGAGGCCATGGTTCCACGAGTTGGACAGGTATTGGTGTCACCAATCGCTGAAAGCTGTGTCCTTTCACCAGATATCTTCAGATAGGATGGTATCAATGTGCTCACCACAGTTAGAAGCGATACTAATCGCTGAACTCCAGCAGAATGCCCCTGAATGCTCCAATCGACTCTAGCTCCACATCATGCAATTATCTGTTGCCTGCGATGTTGTGCAATCGTACTCAGCTCTTGGCAATTTGAGATCCCATCGTGGCTTCCGGTAATCTATTTCCGACGGTTCATGGTTCCCCTACGCCTGTAGCTTCTTTCCACACTGCAGCTGTTGTCATTCGTCTATTGGTCACAGGCAATCAAACAAACCTATAATTCTCTGTTGGTGCAGTCCATCTGGAGAAACATGTGAACCCACCTTTTTTCCTTTTGTTATGCCAGACTCTTCTCCTGATTCCACCTTATATGAGATTTCCAGTGTGAGACATTCACTCTGCAGCGGAACGTGCGCTGATATGAAACTTCCTGGCGGATTAAATCTGTGTGCTGGACCCAGACTCGAACTCAGAACCTTTGCCTTTGGCGGGCAAGCGCTCTACCATGTGAGCTACCCAAGCACGACTCAGTTTCACTTCCGCCAGGTCCTGTGTCCGAGTCTCGGTCCACCACAGAGTATTAATCTGCCAGAAAGCTTCCATAGGATTTGTCGGCATGATGCTCCCATGTCCCTTTGAAACGTCCCCTTAGAAAAATTAATGAATTACTGTGCTTAAACTGACACACTATATTTTTAGCGCAACGCAATCTTTCAAAAATTCCCTACAAAAGAATGGCACTGACTAACATTAACCTATACGTTTCACAAATCACTTACCTCACAAAAATCTTGGTTACTCGAACTACTCCAATAAAGCGAGCGCCACTACTGCCAGCTAAATAAAAGATTCAAACTACAGAAGGCACTAACTACTGATAGGGATAGTTAGCGAATAAAAGATTTTAATAGAGAACAAACAATGTATTTACCTTAATATCATCAAGAGTCATAATATATATAGCAGTTCATGACATCCAGTCTTACAAATTTCAAAACTCCGCCATTTCTCTCCCCACATCCACCACTGCTGGCGGATCGCCTCCAACTCCGCAACGCTACGCGCTGTTAATATCCAGCTGCCCAACACTACAATGACAGATTCCAACAATGCCACCCAGCCACAGACTGCACACAGTACAGCAAGTGATTTTCATACAGAGCGCTAGGTGGCGGTGGCGTTATCAATATAAGAACCTAAACAGCCTACTTACACCTTCAACCAATAATTTGATCTTTCTAGATGTCCTAAGAGTGGCGAAAGCTGCATGTGCAGATCCTTTGTGCGTACTATGTCGGCACCCCCACCTTAGAAGTTGGAGTAACGTTAGAAATACCCAACAGCCACCAAGTATTCACAATATCAGCGTCTGCAGGAGTGCCATTTTGAGTAGTGAAAATAAGGGACTAAATTCTAATCAACAAGTTCGACAGGCTCAGCGTTCAAGTAGTTATAGTGCTACACTTTCAATTTCTACATCTACATCTACATCTACATCCATACTCCGCAAGCCACCTGACGGTGTGTGGCGGAGGGTACCCTGAGTACCTCTATCGGTTCTCCCTTCTATTCCAGTCTCGTATTGTACGGGGAAAGAAGGATTGTCGGTATGCTTCTGTGTGGGCTCTAATCTCTCTGATTTTATCCTCATGGTCTCTTCGCGAGATATACGTAGGAGGGAGCAATATACTGCTTGACTCTTCGGTGAAGGTATGTTCTCGAAACTTCAACAAAAGCCCGTACCGAGCTACTGAGCGTCTCTCCTGCAGAGTCTTCCACTGGAGTTTATCTATCATCTCCGTAACGCTTTCGCAATTACTAAATGATCCTGTAACGAAGCGCGCTGCTCTCCGTTGGATCTTCTCTATCTCTTCTATCAACCCTACCTGGTGCGGATCCCACACTGCTGAGCAGCACTCAAGCATTGGGCGAACAAGCGTACTGTAACCTACTTCCTTTGTTGTCGGATTTCATTTCCTTAGGATTCTTCCAATGAATCTCAGTCTGGCATCTGCTTTACCGACGATCAACTTTATATGATCATTCCATTTTAAATCACTCCTAATGCGTACTCCCAGATAATTTATGGAATTAACTGCTTCCAGTTGCTGACCTGCTATTTTGTAGCTAAATGATAAGGGACCTATCTTTCTATGTATTCGCATCACATTACACTTGTCTACATTGAGATTCAATTGCCATTCCGTGCACCATGCGTCAATTCGCTGCAGATCCTCCTGCATTTCAGTACAATTTTCCATTGTTGCAACCTCTCGATACACCACAGCATCATCTGCAAAAAGCCTCAGTGAACTTCCGATGTCATCCACCAGGTCATTTATGTATATTGTGAATAGCAACGGTCCTGTGACACTCCCCTGCGGCACACCTGAAATCACTCTTACTTCGGAAGACTTCTCTCCATTGAGAATGACATGCTGCGTTCTGTTATCTAGGAACTCCTCAATCCAATCACACAATTGGTCTGATAGTCCGTATGCTCTTACTTTGTTCATTAAACGACTGTGGGGAACTGTGTCAAACGCCTTGCGGAAGTCAAGAAACACGGCATCTACCTGTGAACCCGTGTCTAAGGCCCTCTGAGTCTCGTGGACGAATAGCGAGAGCTGGGTTTCACACGACCGTCTTTTTCGAAACCCATGCTGATTCCTACAGAGTAGATTTCTAGTCTCCAGAAAAGACATTATACTCGAACATAATACGTGTTCCAAAATTCTACAACTGATCGACGTTAGAGATATAGGTCTATAGTTCTGCACATCTGTTTGACGTCCCTTCTTGAAAACGGGGATGACCTGTGCCCTTTTCCAATCCTTTGGAACGCTTCGCTCTTCTAGAGACCTACGGTACACCGCTGCAAGAAGGGGGGCAAGTTCCTTCGCGTACTCTGTGTAAAATCGAACTGGTATTCCATCAGGACCAGCGGCCTTTCCTCTTTTTCCGTCAGATTATATGAAAACTTTCTCAATCACGTACGCTCATATATTTATGGAAGAAATAATACCAAATCAGCGCATGAGGTACCTAGCTCGATCGGCGTAGTTCGTTCTTATACAGGGTGATCAGAAGCAGTCTGAAAAACGTGTAAGGGTGTTGTAGGGGAGGTTGTCCTGAGAAGTAATTGTTAAGAGAAAAATTCCATACGTTGCACTGTTTCCGAGTTATTTAGTGGTGAAGTCAGCCAATCGTATCGTTGTGTGCGCGAACTCAGGCAGCCTGCCAGGTGTGGTGCCGCCAAAAGTATTCTTCACTCGGTTTCCTCAAACTGAAAAAACGTAGCTTTTTATCTCCTCGATTAAATTTGTCACTTCATAAAAAGGCACATTTTAACCGATAATGAGAAGCTCAACAAGTGGTAACTCACAGACCCACAGAGACCTGGGCATTACCGCATTTTATCGTGTAGAAGTGCTTGAATTTGAGCACCCAACTACCTTATTGGCTAAATTCAATGCTAAATAATTCGAGAACGTCCCAACGTTTCAAAGTTCTTGTTAACAATTATTTCTCAGCACTGCCTCCCTAGCAACGCCCATACAAACTTCTCAGACTCCTTCTGACCACACAGTAGAACAAGTGTGACATGGTGTTAGGAGGGCTGTTGCTTCAGTTATTCCTCTTATTTTGATCCTCCTCATGTTGTGGGCAGCTTTCCAGGAAAATAGTTTAGTTTTTCACATAGACAGCATCATTTGCAGTATCATTCATCTCTGTGTGTGGTGCATTCGTTATTTGTGTTAGAGAAAACTGACAAAACCCGTTTCGAATTATTTATAAAATGTTTGATGTTCTGACGAAGACTTTGCCCGGAAATGTGTTACCGAGTTTTATTTAAGTGCTTGGCACATTGCTTTTCATCACATTCGCCACGTATCGTTCTGAGTGATAATTTCTTGCATTCTTGAAATCATTGCGTATGCTTTGCAGTAACAGTATTCAGTATGAAAAAATACGGAGAAAATATATCCATCCGTCTACACATAAGATCTATGTCTACGGTTGCTACACTCAAACGCTCTTAAGATTTGGGCTAAATACTTCTTTGATATGTCTAGTCTAAACAAATTCTAGGCATTGTTGGCTCCTTAATATAAAGACAATGAACAAAAATAGAAAATGCTGATTAATACGAATCATTTTAAAATGTTAACTCTTTGATGAAGCTCCATCTAACTGATCTTAACTTTCATCCGTTGCATACGTTAGAAAGGCATGTTGTTGTTGTGGTCTTCACTCCTGAGACTGGTTTGATGCAGCTCTCCATGATACCCTACCCGGCGCAAGCTTCTTCATCTCCCAGTACCTACTGCAACCTACATCCATCTGAATCTACTTAGTGTATTCATCTCTTGGTCTCTCTCTACGATTTTTACCCTCCACGCTGCCTTCCAAGGCTAAATTTGTGATCCCTTAATTCCTCAGAACATGTCCCACTAACCGGTCCCTCCTTTCTTTCAAGATGTGCCACAAACTCCTCTTCTCCCCAATTCTGTTCAATACTTCATCATTAGTTATATGATCTACCCATCTAATCTTCAGCATTCTTCTGTAGCACCACATTTCGAAAGCTTCTATTCTCGTCTTGTCCAAACTATTTATCGTCCATGTTTCACTTCCATACATGGCTACACTCCATACGAATACTTTGAGAAACGACTTCCTGACACTTAAATCTATACTCGATGATAACAAATTTCTCTTCTTCACAAACGCTTTCCTTGACATTGTCAGTCTACATTTTATATCTTCTCTACTTCGACCGTCATCAGTTATTTTCCTCCCCAAATAGCAAAACGCATTTACTGCTTTAAGTGTCTCATTTCCTAATCTAATTCCCTCAGGATCACCCGACTTAATTCGACTACATTCCATTATCTTCGTTTTGCTTTTGTTGATGTTCATCTTATATCCTCCTTTCAAGACACTGTCCATTCCGTTCAGCTGCTCTTCCAAGTCCTTTGCTGTCTCTGATAGAATTACAATGTCATCGGTGAACCTCAAAGTTTTTGTTTCTTCTCCATGGATTTTAATAACTACTCCGAATTTTTCTTTTGTTTCCTTTATTGCTTACTCAATATACAGATTGAATGACATCGGGGAGAGGGTACAACCCTGTCTCACTCCCTTCACAACCACTGCTTCCCTTTGATGTACCTCGACCTTTATAACTGGCATCTGCTTTCTGTACAAATTGTAAATAGCCTTTCGCTCCCAAGGCATACAATACCGTTTCAGCACATTACATGTTACAAGTTACTGTACACTCGCAACTGATAAAGGGTTTGTCCCGTGAGTCGCACTCCCCTTTGGATGCAACACTGCTATCGTCAGTGCAGCTCTGGACTATCTTGTAATTCTTATTAAGACTGTATAAGGTTTATGGCAAGTGATTATCCCTCAAATTGTAATATTGTGCAATATGTAGCAAGCGCTGCTGGTGGAGGTGTCCTTGTGACGAACTGTAGCGTCACCATCCACGTGGAGACAGCATTTTCACTTTCTGGTGACTGAGGGAAGCAGATGTAAGATAGCGAGAATCTTCCTTGGCCCTCATTGGCTGAACGTTTTGAGGCACAAACTCCGGTGCCATTGCTGGAGGAAGTCGAGTGTCAGCGGCCACAGAGAACAGTCGTGCACCTAAGGTCGTTGTAAAGAAGTTCGCTAAATGTGATAATTATTTCACTGAAAGTGTTAACTGCGTCAGATTAATTATATCACAACGGTGCATTATTCAAGCCGAATGGTGAAGACCAAAGTGAACGATCGCATGTGTGATGGCTATAGCCAGTTGTTAACAAATATTGTATTATTACAATAGAGTGGACTATTCTGCTACAAGACTTTAAACATGGAATAAAAAAAAGGGCAACCATGAAATAGTTTTGAAGTGCTCTTTTCTGCGAAATAGGTCCTTACTTTTCTCCACTCTTAACAGGTTAATAAACGAAGCCATGACCAAGCATTATCTTCTGCTATGAATGGAACATCATCGTCTTTACAGGACGCCTGGTGAGAACCAGAACGTGATAAGGTGTGCCTCATGTTGTACATTGCCAAAAGCAGTCCTCACGAATACGGTCAGTTTGATACAACCAGTTACCAATGTATGTTGGTCGTTTCAGAGGTGAGGTATTGTAATTGTCTAAGGGACGATCAAACATTTTCCGTTAGAAGACCGTAAAATGTAGAATCGGTATGTCAATCAGGCAAAATCGTCTTTAGTATTGACGCAATCGTCCTACCAACGCACCAGGTTCAAGATAAGCGTTTGGTAAATCAGAAGTACGCATCCTCGTCGCCCAGGAATCATCGACGCTTCAAGGCTTTTTTCAAGGGACTGAAGGCGTGTTAATCGCATGGGTAGAGGTCGGTACTATAGGGCGGGTGCTTGAATGTCTCCCTCTTGGATTGTGGTAACTAACGCGTTGCGGCATTTGCGATATGGGAACGTGCTTTATGATGAGGCACCAGTCCACAACAGTGGTTTTCAACAGTTATGCTGCCCCCATACAAAGTCTACATTCCCTGATGTCTGTCTACCGGTGTTTATACTTCGTCATTCAAGAAAACAGTAACAGCGATTTGGTCCTTTTTGGACACGTTTGGCAATAACTCGGCACAGTTCGCGTTTTAGTATTTATCGTACGTATATCGGAAAGACACGAATGCCACACTAATTTCTTGCCTACATTTTTGTGCTTCTATACATGCATCGGAGTCGCGCTAGGTTGCAATTAGGCTGCAGGAACGCCCTCAAACGGACACTTTTTGATCGCCACTTATACAACTCACAGCTCCAGTTCGTCAACGGTGTCAGTGCTGTATACTGCACCTGTGCGATGGCCCCAAATAGAAAAAAAAATGGACTGAGATAAGGTCATGCTGGAACCAAGGTACAGATCTCTCTCGACTTATACATCTTTGACTTTACTGGTCGCCTATGTCCTTGGCCCCCAACACCATTTTATGTGCCCTTCTCTTTCGTTAGGCCTACAAAGAGAGCACAAGACCATATTTTAATTTCAGTCTGTTTTACTGTGTGCCGGCCGCGGTGGTCTAGCGGTTCTAGGCGCTCAGTCCGGAACCGGGCGACCGCTACGGTCGCAGGTTCGAATCCTGCCTCGGGCATGGATGTGTGTTATGTCCTTAGGTTAGTTACGTTTAAGTAGTTCTAAGTTCTAGGGGACTGATGACCACAGATGTTAAGTCCCATAGTGCTCAGAGCCATTTTTTACTGTGTGACAGCTAGGTGCTTGCATGTTTTGACGTATTGTACACCATTATTCTTCATATTCACTAAGCATGCTTCTAGCATTTACAGGTTATGACGAAACTATTTGGGGATTATCGTCTCACCTGCAGATGACAATTAATATGCTGAAACTGGCAGTGGGAATGTCTATGATAATTAGTAGCACTGCGTTCCAACCTTCTAAGAAATTTGGGACTGTGACCCATTATTTACTCGGTGAAGAGGTGTAATCTCCATAGTGTCGTGTAATGTGGTATAATGATAATGTCGTGTGACGAGGGCCTCCCGTCGGGTAGAACGTTCGCCTGGTGCAAGTCTTTCGATTTGACGCCACTTCGGCGACTTGCGCGTCGATGGGAATGAAATGATGATGATTAGGACAACACAACACCCAGTCCCTGAGCGGAGAAAATCTCCGACCCAGCCGGGAATCGAACCCGGGCCCGTAGGATTGACATCCTGTCACGCTGACCACCTCTTTTTTTCCTGTTCAAGGTCGGTGGTTGATCTTTCCACTCAGTTATTATTATTATTATTATTATTATTATTATTACAGAGGCCAACCGGCTCTCTGACCGAACACTCTGAGCTACCGTGCCGGCCCTCTCCGCTACCGGGGACGGACGTTTTGTGTGGTGATATCCTTCGAACGTTTTGAAAGTTCGCCAATATTCATTGCGTTATCGCAAGCGGTTTACGACTTATCGTTGAATGATGTCTTTCAAGTAAATACCTTTAAAAGCCGCATTACATCGCATACTGCATACATGTTGTCCTGTTTATTCACTCATAGGAATCTACTCACACTGTGATATATAGCACACACCAATGAAACATCCTATACTATTACATATAGCATTATAAAGAAAACACTTACGTACAGGACAGTACATGTTATTGCAATGTGCATGTACTTGTCACACCGGCATATAACAATTTGAAACTTTGCCGAAAGGAAACAGACAAATCTCTGTTCAAAAGTTCGCAAGCAACACTTTATTAAACAAGAATGTCATCACATTCTTTATTATCCTTACTGCGTTTCCTTTATTCTCGCTTAGTTCCCAAATTCGAGGTGCTATTAATACTGCTCTTTTAGTACTGACTTCACTAGTGCCATGTGAGTACGAATTCCACAAGGAAAAAAAAAGCTCTCCATTGTCTGGCATCATGTGAAAAAGTAGGTAACGTGAAGTTCTAGGACTGACATGGGCCCAAAACTGGGACAGGGTAAAGCTGTTGGCAGTGATTGCAGGGCGGTGTGAGTGGCCCTCACGCTAGCTCTCATATCCCCGTTCCGTTTGACTGAACACGCATCGCGACTTCGCATTCAGGTGCAGCGGGCAACTCGTTGAAAAAGGTGCGGCGGAAGCTCATCACGGAAATGCCTCCACCGTCATTACGAGATGGTTTGCCGATGCTCGCCCCCTGGGATTTTCTTGTACGGCGTACCGTCAATTTCAGAGGTGTTTCAGTCCCCCGATGCTGAATGTGTGTTACAACTTTTACAAATGCTTCCGGTCTTCATTTTATGTTGTTGGTTGAGAAGGATTCATAACTTAATATAAGCGGTAGAGGAAGTACGTTTCACTCGTGATGAAAAAAGTGGCTGATATGCTAATGAAGTACAACGAGTCCCCCATGTTCGTAAAGAATTTAGTTGTATTTCGTAGGGAATTTTCGAAAATATCATCTCCGCTTCTCCTCCATTTTAATAACTGTATAACAATCTACATCCACAACATTTGTTATGTAATGAAAA
This sequence comes from Schistocerca gregaria, assembly GCF_023897955.1. Lineage (NCBI taxonomy): Eukaryota > Metazoa > Arthropoda > Insecta > Orthoptera > Acrididae > Schistocerca > Schistocerca gregaria. The sequence continues at coordinate 346,758,304 of NC_064922.1, read as the reverse complement.
TACTCAAATACATACGTGTTTCTTTGCTGGTGCACCGTGGTGTTCCTGTTGACACTTCTTTAGTACTCAGGTTTATTTTTTCATAAATATCGTCGTTTTGTGTTTTATTATTGTAGATGGTAAAAGATTTTTATATGGTTACGGTAATTAGTACAATCTGTAAATTCTTTAATGGTAGAAAGTTACTTGAAAATGATAATGGCTGATTATGGTGGATATATAAAAAATATTTTAGACCGAATCCTTATTTAGAGGTCCCAAATGTCGGTTTAAGTGGCAACTTGGAGAGTGAGGCAAACCCACTTGTTGTTCTGTGACTTCTCTGCTGGGAATTCACGAACCAAGTGATACTTTTATCCGTAGCTTTGAGCTTTCAGCTATTGGCTACACTGTTGTCTTGCATTCTTCCTATAGTAATGACGTAACACAAGCTTTTTTTCCTGAACAAATAAATGCCGAGATTGGCCTCAAAAGTTATTTTTCTTACAAAAAGATATGAACACCTAGAAGAAAGAAAATTATGAATATAATGAAAACAATATTAGGTTTGTCTATACCACGTGTACTATTGGATAGGGGTCAGCAGCAAGGAAAACTTTATGCGTCGTTGTGGACTTGCCGAGCCCTTCGACAACATTTCAGAAATATAAGTGTTCACTGGAAGCTGTTGCAAATCAGTGGTAGAGGAATCGGTGACGGATCCAGTGAAAAAAATTGTGAGTTTAAATGAGTGTATGCGAGGAATGTATTAAAGACACTGCAAGTGCAGTGAAACTTGGAACTCAATTTCCCATAACTTTTTTTTCTTCTAGCCACATGTGCCTTTTCTCTGAAATCATTTATCTCAGTACAATGAAGTCCAAAAAGTCAGTTTTCTTAGTACACATGTATGAAGTGACATTTATTTAGCTTTGTAGCTGCGTTATAAAGGACCCTATGAACTTTTTATTACAAAAATTGACCCGAAAACCGGGTCGTTATTATAAATATTTTTCAAAATTACGGTTTTAATGTATTACTCGTACAAATGTTACTTTCTTGACAGATAGTGTAAATATCTGTGACAAAAATGACACTGTTGTATTGTTAATACTTCTGTGAAAAGTGTACATTTTAAACCGTTCGGCCGGCTGGGGTGGCCATGCGGTTCTAGGCGCTACAGACTGGAACTGCGCGACCGCTACTGTCGCAGGTTCGAAACCTGCCTCGGCCATGGACGTGTGTGATGTCCTTAGGTAAGTTAGGTATATGTAGTTCTAAGTTCTAGGGGACTGATGACCTCAGAAGTTAAGTCCCATAGTGCTCAGAGCCATTTTAAAACCGTTCGTTTAACCTGGCGGAGAAGGAACGTACCTTCTCCCTTGAAAATAAGTTTTTTCCTTTTTCTTAAACCATTTTTTCCGTAAAATTTTAGTCCTAAAAGTTACCTGGTGTTATTTTGTGCATGAAACGTTAGCCCGTCGCTTCGAAAATTCTTCTTGTTGTTTTATCTCATTTCAGCCTCCCTCTCTCTTTCCTAACGCATATTGCGTCGTACGGAGTGCACTGTTTCCATGATTTGGTAAAGACATTTTATTTTAACTTTCTTGTAGGATGCTCTTCCTGTCGCCACGTAACCTAAAGGAGGGAAGCCGTTTGCGCCGCTTGTCCTCGTGTTATCATATTTTAGCTGTTTATGAATATATTTTTGGAGGTGGAGAATGAAGACCAGCCCAGCATTTGCCTCTACGTGTGTGAAAAACCGGCAAATAATAGTATCCAGGCTGGCCGGTGTATTGGACTAGCAATCGTGAACCCGCCGCTTGGATTCTGTTCGGGTCTGGCTCGAATCTCATTCTCGTAAGCAAGCGTCAAGCGCATTACGCTATATGAGCAACTGTTCGTGAATATTTTTTTGTTTAAAAAATTACAGCTGATGCGTGGCAATTCGTTTCAGGAGTGTCTTTTATAAAATGCTACCTTATTATTTCCCAGTTATGATATATGAAATAGGCGCTGAAATTTCAGGCACGAACAGATTTTATTTGCCGTGGGAAATTCATTAATAAACTACAGCTCACACCATATACTGCTCATTGACTGTTAAAGTGGCAACTAGAGTTCTGGGTGAGTTGTTGCAGTGTCTACTTCTGTATGACTCTGGGGTTGTTTTCGAAGAAATGCACGGTCTAGCCACATTAATGTGACCAACACATAATCCTGCGTCAATGTGCAATAACCACTCAGAGACGGCAGGCAGTAACACTAGCAGTGGAGGGTATATAATACTTGTCGGGGGACGCCGGAAACAGTGGAGTGGATGTCATAATGCGGAAACGGAGCGATTTCTCTAACGTGCAACAGGGCTTCATCATTGGCTTTCAGGCCAAGGATAGTAGCAATTTTGAATCCTCTAAGTTTGTAACTGTTCGCATGCGCTATAGAGTATACCGTGCATGGCAGAATGGCACTATCCAAAACCGGTCCAGAGGCACCACGGGCCATAGGTGACAGGAGTGAACGATGGCTGCAGAGATGTGTACAGGTGAATAGATGTGCAAATGTTGAACAAGTGACCCCCCCCCCCCCCCCAAATGAACTAAAGGGCGCCAGTAGTGTCTTCTCAACGACCACTCAGCGAACGTCGCTGCGTATGCGACTCGGCAGCAGGTGTCTTTTTCGTGCAACCATGCTGACTGTTGTTCATGGGTGACGGAGGCTGGAATTTTCACGCCAGTACCGCAACTGGACGTCCATTGAGTGGCGACAGATGAATCACGTTTTATGCTCCATCAGACAGATGGACTTTGGCGTGTATGGCCCTGCAACAGTCGTCAGGAGAGTCCTGGCCGTAGGATGGAGGGTTAGCGTCTCGGGAACATTTTAATGGCATCTCCTGGGTGACCCAGCCTGGAATGGATCAACAAAAGGATGCACCTAGCATTGGAGACCATTTCCACCAGTAGATTCAGTTTGCTTTTACTCGGCATGATGAGCAGGACTGTGCTGCGTCTCATAGATGGCAGTGTACTCACGTCGTTCGAAGAACACCACCATGAGTTTACCGTACTCCCCTGGTCACCAGACCTCCCAGATTTAAACCAAGTCGACAATATGCAGGTTTACATCAATGGGGCTGTTTGCGCCATGGATCCTCAGCCGGGAAATATAGCGTTGATGGCAATGGCAATGGAGCTATCATGGCTCCACACCTCTGTAGATATCTTCGAGAACTTTACTGATGAATGCCTTGCAATAAACCACGTTCCAGAATGTGGTTATTCAGGCTTTTTGACAGGTGGCCACATTAATGTCACTGGACAGTGAAAGTGATATCTTTGTTTGATGGAAAATCTTTTCTTTGGCAAAGATAGTTGGCTGGAGGGTGGTTACACGTTTGCTGTTCACAAACTTATCTCATCCATCATTCATGTACGAGCATTTCACATAACGTTACGAGGAACAGTTATCTCACTATAGCTCCTCTGCTGATACTTCGATCATTTCTTAGATTATTCTGCCTCAGATTAATGAAACATTTACTGTTTAACAAAATTGAACATATAATTTTCATTTTCAAATTCCTTTTTTATTTTACCTCTTTTAAAAATCTAACGTCCATAGATATCACCTGCAAGGTTGAATGTCATCATATACACCTGTATGATGTAAATATTATGACATTTATTTCATAAAGTGTTTTTATTAATTTAAATCAAAAATAGAAAGCTTGTTATGGACTAAGGGTTATTTAGCTAATTTGGTAGCTTTGGCTCTGTAGTGACTAGCACATACTTGAGGAATATTTGTAATAAGGAAACTAAATTATTCGTCGTAGCGATAGAATGAACAAAACCAGATTATGTTCAAGCTTCATTTCTGCGATAACATACAGCAGACTGAACGCCGAGGAGAATTCTGTTTCTCATTTGCAAAAACACATGAGCAACTTCTATTATTGTAGAATTATAGGGAGTCAGAGTCATTGCAAATTTATTAGGGCATAATGTTCTGAAGTTTTATATCCATGAATTTAGATTTTTTAACAATTTCCCCCTTTGTTCAGAATAAAGTCGCTGTTGGAGAAACGGAACATTTGAAGATGTACGCCGGACTGATACAAGGGGATGCCACCCCATCCATGTTATTTAACATTGTTTTCGAGAAATTTAATAGAGAAAATTTGCTGAACTTGACTCCAAAACAATTCCACTGCACTACGTAAGAATTGGAAGACTTGCACTATACGAGTGATATAACGTTAATAAACAGTTCCACTACCTCTATTTGTTAATTAAACAGAAAAAATCTAAGCCATAAACTTTTGGGGTGTAGATGAATTAAACTTCAAGACAGATGCCCCTTTCAAATTCTTAAAGAGTCTCATCAGAAATAAGTAGGTCAGATATATTACATCTAACCATCTGTCAACAGAACACTTCACGGATACACCAAAGTGCTTAGGAAAACAACAGCACCAGCTTCAGAGTAAACTTTGTCAGTCTATTGTAATCTCGATATTAATATATGGATGTCAAGCGTTAGTGATTAGGAAAACCTTTTAGCATTTGAATGTTTTCTTTATTTTGTTAGTATAGAACTTGGCCAGTTCTATACCGCTTAGAACCTAAGACTGCGGTACAACGCTTTTTTTTTCCTATCTTTCCAAAACTTTTTCACGATTTGCTGATGGCCTGCATCTGCTCATTTGACATCACTCTCCTAGGCTGTAGTTTTTGTTGTTGGATAGGAAATTTAGCAGTAATGATCAATAGCCTCAAATGTGCCCTGTCCTGTACGGTGTCTTCTGTGATGTTAAGTTTTCGTAAGTCCCTTCTGCCTCTTCCAGCCAAATTTTCGTTAGCCTATTATTATTCACTCTGTAAATACGACCGTAAAATTTAAATCTTTTGTATAAACCTTTTTTTTCTCATCTTCGTTCAGTTTTTTTACTTACATTTTTATGAGTATTTTCGTTTTTGTCTCTTCCAGTTCTTCTTTTTTACCTCTTTCATAGGCCTTCACCTCAATATACTGGACTTGTGATTAATGAAAATAGCTGTTAATGCGGATAGTAGGAATCATATGACTTGTAAAAACTTCGGAGGTCGTTAGAATAACAGAAGATATGTAGAACTGTAACACAGATAAATATTAACACCAAATGGACAATAAACGCGTTAGACAGAAAGAAACAGGTGCAGCTTGTGGAAAGATGAGTTTCTATTCCACCTGTGATGAATTTTTACTGTAACAATGTAACATCAAAACAGAAGTATGACTTCATAACTAGTAACTTTGTATCCTTGGTGGTATTACATCGTGCATGCCTAGTAGAAACAAATTATTTACTGTTGTGTGTTTTTGTTGAACATTGTGAGTTAGCATTCGTCTCTGCTATTACTTTCGTTTGATAAAATTTATCTTCTTTGCTGAATGTGTAACGAACGAACTATGTTAAGCTGTTATTCACTCATTCATTCATTATTTCCTATAGGGCATCTTTGGACCAAGTTATTTCAAATGTCTTGCTTTACGTGTTCTGATGTTTGCCCAGTGCTCCCACATTCGTTCTCGGTGTTGCTCCTTCCAAGCCTTTGCTGTTTTTTAGTTTTGGCATTTCTTGAAAACCCTGCCACACCATAAGTTTCTCCTTCAGTGGGACACGCTCCAAGATGTCATCATGGATGATCCCAGATTCTTCAAGATCTTTCTCCACCTCTGAGAACTAGGCCCATGGCCTAGGCAGTTCATGATTATGACGTCTTCTACATTCACCATTCTGTTCGACGGCACCTAACATCTTTCTCAAAATCTTCCTGTTCTTGGCCTCCGGTTTTTCGATTAGGCCTGTTTGGTTCATTACTAGGCATTCAGAAGGGTACAAGACCTCCGGACGGATAAAACTGCAGTAATGCCTTAACTTTGCATTGAACGATACTGATATTTTATTGTAGATGTTTTTGGTTAGATGGAATGCCATTTCCATCTTGTTCGTGCGTGATATGACGGCATATTTCTCTGATAAGGTGGGTGTTACCCATTGTCCGAGATATTTAAACTTTTCAGCTCGCTTAATTTTGCCTTGACCCACTAAAAGCTCCCTTGGTAGTGAATTTATATCTCTTTATATCCCTTATTAGTAAACAGATTTAATCTGTATATCCTCAGTGGGAAACATATACGTTTCATATAAGGCTCTTTGCTTTCGTAAATTCGCAAGCGCTCACGGGCACGCATGAATATATTATTGTTTATGGGTGTTGAAGCTAGCAATCTAATAGCCCACTTTGTAGTGAATGACGAAATTTTGTAGCAAGTTACGCGTCTTTGATGCACACCCAGAATAATAGAATTGTACTAGTGACAATAAACGGAGCTGCAGTGAAAAACTGATTTTGCAGGAGAGCCCTAAAAGTTGATATATGAGCAGACTGATGTGGACATTAAAATTCTTTGTATACCGCAGACTTTGATAATAAATGTGGAAAGAGTAACTACCATTCATCACGAGAGATTAATTGCAAAGCGTACTATTCTGTTTCTCTCACTGGAAAAAAGAAAACTGCTGTGATTTAGCAGCACGGTGATTAAGCAGTGGAAACCATTGACGGGAAAAATATAGATTTTCCTAGTGTATGGGCTATATTTTATTCAGATGTTCAAATGTGTGTGAAATATTATGGGACTTAACTGCTAAGGTCATCAGTCGTTAAGCTTACACGCTACTTAACCTAAATTATCCTAATGACAGCACACTCACCCATGCGGGAGTGAGGACTCGAACCTCCGCCGGGACCAGCCGCACAGTCCATGACTGCAGCGCCTGAGACCGCTCGGCTAATCCCGCACGGGTATTCAAATGAACATTACGATTTTCTGCTACTAAATTTTTACTCCTTAATATTCCAAAACTACGACATAGTTATGCAATCAGTGAATCATTTTTAAGTTGTCGTTTTACGTTGTTCAAAAGAGAAGTGTTTAATTCTGAATATCAAAATTTGTACTCTGGTTTAGGGCAGCACAAATGAAGTAGCACTTAGCGAGTAGCATATAATATTTGGGAAAAGCTGTTGATGGCATAAATATTACCTTCTGAAGTGTTCCAAGCTCTTCAAACTTTGAACTGTCCCTAATCGAGTCTGTTACTTACTACGCAATATTGCACAATTAAATTCTAAACAGAGATTTCGTGAATGGCCACCATTGCCCTCTCTATCAGTGTGTTAGCCTGTCGATGTCTTTTGTCTGAGAACTGGACGTTTCTTACACCAAAACAATAGAAGATATTTTGCTAGAGTTCCTAGTCCCAGACTGTCGGATTGAGATAATGGCTTGATTCTGGCGTAAGGACTCTTAGATTATCGAAAGGCAGTTCTCTCTTTATTGAAGCACAGGAAAAAATGCAATACTAAAAAGTAATAAATGTGAAGTAATGAAATTTATTGCAAACGTTTATCTAGGTAACATATTTAAGTAATTAACATTGCAAGATCACAGGTTAATGTAAACCTGAGGTAGGCCACTGGAAATGTGAAGTGCTGGTAGATTAATAACCGGTGTAGCCGCGAGAATGTTAAAATGTAAGCATGCAGACGTGCATGTACTGTGTTATACAGTTGCCGCGAATGTCAGTTTATGGGATGGAGTTCATGTCTGCTGGAGTTGGTCGGTCAGTACAGGAACGGTTAATGCTGTTTGTGAATGACGCTAGACTTGCCCGATGATGTCCCATATGTGCTCTATAGGATACGGATCTGGTGATCTAGCAGGCCAAGGCAACATATCTACATTCTGCAGAGCACTTTGGGACTCAACAGCGGTATTTAGGCGAGCGTTATCCTGTTGGAAAACGTCCACTGGAATGCTGTTCATGAATGGCAGCACAACAGGTCGTATCACCAGATTCACGTATAATTTTGGACGCACAAAACTAATACACTTTGGTGATCGTTCTACTTGGCGAAGAGAATTGCAACTATAAGCATTTGCGTACTTGATGAAGATGTTTACGTGCGCAAAGTTCCATCGACATCCGACCTTATCTTCTGTATGCTTCAAGTGTTCTGTCAACGAAATTTCGTGGCCGTATGTAGTTCCTTTCGGGACGCTAAACGCAATGCATTTGCCTGACTTGTCGGTCATTTGACATCTCTCTCGCCAAACCCAAGCACAACGACATACAGACTATTACTGACTTTTTGTCATTGCAGCAGTGGAGTCTCAAATGTCATCTTGATGCCAGATATAGACCACCAATGCACAACTATATGCACATTACTTTCCAAATTAGTCAAGAACTATAAAAGGCGATAAAGAGTTCGCTTGAAAACCAGAAACAAGATTGCCTGATGGATCAAGAGCTCTACCATAATCTCTTGCAGTTACAAAGAATATATACTTAAAATTAATTTTTTTAATAATATAAATATGAATGCGATGGAGACAAAAGTATTGTTTGGTGCAAATTGGACTTAATCTAGAATAACATACAGGGTGGTCAGAAACAGTCTGAAATAGCATGTGAGGGTGTGTCAGGGTAAACTGTGCTGAGAAATAATGGTTAAGAAAAAAATTGACTCATTGTGCCGTTTCCCAGTTAATGAGCATTGAACTAGCCAAAAACGCCGTTGCGTACGCCAATTCAAGCGTCCCGCGAGATGTAATTAGTGTCGGCTGTTCTCGCACCGTAGATGATAGCGCATAGAACTGCTCCGCCTATTGTTTGGGTTAGATCCTTCCTACCATACCACGTCTAACTTTATTTGACTCTCTTTTTTCGTTTTGGAAAATCAAACGAAGTAATTGTTTGAAGACACCGTCAGTGATGGGTCGTTTGAATTTACGCATGCAACGAAGTGATTGGCTATATTCATTGCTAAACGGCGTAACGCATCGAACTTTTTTTAAACAATTATTTCTCAGCAAAACCTACCTTACAACACCCTTATAAGCTTTTCACACTGTTTCTGAAGGTCCCTTATATTCCGTGGGAGTTGTTCAAATTCTACTGTTTAATTTCTCTAAATGACATCGAAATCCAGTTAAAATAATAAAGCAGCCCAGCGCAGACAAAATGTTCTGCAAGAAAATGATGAAATTATCTTATGTTGCTTCAAGAAATTATTGTTAACTGTTTTTTCCTGCCTTAATTCCGTGCTTAATGTGAATAATTTGAAAGGTGTGCTAACAGTTGTCAATCTTTGCATCGACATTTGTGTAACGTTGGTGTTCATTGCATTTCAGAATAATGAAAAAATTTTTACAACAAAAATAAACAAGATAAAAAACATAGCTCAGTCTGTACGAATGTTGCATGTTCAATCTTCGTATGAACGTTCGTCCAGCGTGTTTCTGTGCGATACAGGAATTTTCCTGAAAAAGAAATGTATATACCTCAGTCGGTACAAGCAATGTTAACGCAAGTCAAAATTCCAAGTTCAAGTCACAGACTGCCACACAATTTTAATTGTTTAAAAAGTTTCAAAACATCAGACAATCCGCTGAACATACTTAGCAACTAAATTAGTCTTCGAAAATTCTGTAGTCTTCCCCAGCTACTGTTTTTACGAAGGTAACCAAAAACAGGAAGCAGTTTTAACCCTTCCGGAAGTTGAAATCGACTTCACACAATTTTGTGCAGTGACTCCGACTTCCACACAATGCTTTGAATGTTCTTATGTTTTCACCATAAAGTGATGAACTCCATTCTTACCAAAAGTACGAAATGGGAGCTAAAGTCCGTTAGACGCTCCGTGAGACTGTCCAACAACGGCTGTGAAATTCGTTTTGTGTAGTTTCGTCTGGACAGTGTTCACAAAAAGCGACATTCATCGTGTAAAAAAGACTCTTATAATTAGTTGTTCGTGGAAGATACATGCTATTTAGTGTACGCTTTCTCTTCACGTATCTTTGGCTTCACCTGCTTATACACTTTTCTTCGACTATCTTCCGACACCGTATTTTGCACGTTTTCGGTTTTATCGTCACTTTTGGGACTTTCTCCACGTACACCATCTTGAAGTACTATGATATTTTAATTCGGCCGCTTATTTCTTAATTTGTGGTAATGGAGTATGAGTCATCTTATCGGATTTCAACAAGTTGCAATGAGTATTCAGTTGCGATAAAATAAATAATTTCATGGTGCTGAAAAAACTGCATAATTAAGCATTTAACCAAAAATACACAACACGACAGCACTGAAACGCTTTATAAACAAATATATTCTTCTGAAGTTGAATATTTAAATACTTTATAGTGCAACATAACGAATGTGATGAAAACCAACCGTCATTTTATCTACGCTATGTCTACACCCTAAACCGTTACGTTGGCTAACTATCAACAACGACGGCAGATAGCATTTAGCGATTTTTCTTTCTTTGATTTTTGGGAACCATTACTCTCATATGCAGGGTGATCAGAAACAGTCTCAAAAGCTTGTATGGATGTTGCAGGGAAGACTGTGCTGAGAAATGACAGGTACGAAAAAAAATTCGATACTTGTCTCGGCTTCCGAGATACTTAGCATTCTACTTAGCCAATGGAGCCCTTCGTGCGTGCGTGCAAATTCAAGCAGATTGCCAGAGGCGATGTCGTCAAACGTGTTTTTCGTTTGGTATCCTCAAACCTAACGAAACAGCATTTGTTCTCACGGCTTATATTTATTATTTGAACTGGTAATGAGCATATCAACAAGTGGTAACCTACGGACCCACAGGCGTTCGTGCATTACAGCATTTTAGCGCACGCAAATGCTTGAATTAGCGCACGCAACGGCTTGCTTGGCTAATTTCAATGCTAAGTAACTCGGAAATGGCGTAATGTATGGAATCTTTTTATTGACAATCATTTCTCAGCACAGCCTCCCCTGCGACATCCTTACACACTTTTCAGATTGTTTCTGACCACGCTGTGGAGGGTGTCTAAAACTTGGTTTGTTATAAAACGTTTATCAGCTCTCAAAGGATTTCTTTATGCCTGAGTTTCAAAGTATGCCCCATACAGCACCAAGGCAATATTAAAATTCTGCCCATATAAGGGTCAGCATTGCAACTTCAACAGCTCTGATTGATTCACTTATTCGTGTACGAAGGGTAGCAGTATTATTGACGCAGTTCTGTACACGTGATCCTAGCGAAGACTATAAAAAGAAGTCTAATTGCATGGCATCGGGAGAGCGACGGGTTCATGCGGTAGAATAGTCGCAGCCCATCCACCTCTCAGGAAATATGTCATTCATCACATCCTGCACGTTCATTCTCCAATGCGGGGTGCATTATCATGCTGGAAGATGATGGGTGGCTGCAGATCTTCGATCCATGGTAGCAGAAACTGTTCCAACGTGTCAAGGTAAGCATTCCCCTTTACGATTTTATCTGCGAAGAGATGTGGGCCTCTCACCCTACTCTGCATTAGGCTACACCAAACATTAAGCTTCGGGTTACCATGGATGTAGTCATGTCACAGACTGGGAAACTGCATACCAGATGACACATTGCGACTTCTTCTGCTGTGTTACTATTTTGATGCATTCCAAGTCAGATCTGTAGCAAAGGACGACAAAGGGCGAAGTAAAACTTTGAGAGCGATTTTTACAATAAACAAAGGTTCTCTATTTCTACTAGTTACCAAACTATGATTGTTTGAAATGATAGCGAAACTTCATGGACACATTATAAAATACTAAATCCGAATGGATTGACATTGTAAAATGCTGTACCTGAATACATCCACAGAAGATACTGATGTAGAATCACTGTCGTTGTTCAAATTGATTTCATTAGGCGGCACAATGAAAGAGAGCTCCCAATATTGCTGCCGTCATACTTAGTCACATTTAGGATCAATTCCACAACTCGACACGCCTTCCTGTGTTGCTTGTAAGCTGCCCTCTTGACGCCAGCGTTCCGCCGTGTTGCCGAATCAACGCCTGGCTGCTGACTGTAGGAGCGACGCGGCGCTTGCTGAGTGGAACCGCTCGCGTGTGACAGTTAGCACCAGGCAGCCGGCACCAGACAGCCTTTGTGATGACGCCCCCCTCGCAGTATTTCTTCCCATCGACTTTCCCTCTTTGTCTCCTCATTGCTCGTCAGGCACATTTTGGAAACGAATGGCAGATGAAGATGAAAGTACTCTGCAGCACGAGTACCTAGAGTCGATTTACATTGGCGTCCATGGAGCAAAAAGAGAGGGAGAAATTTGGGCAAGGAATTATGCTGCAGGGAGAAGAAATAGATGTGATGATAGTAAATCTGTCCGATTCGGCAAAGGATTTGGGAAATTATTCAACGGAGTGGTTAATTGGCATCAAGAAAGGTAAAAACAACGGGGACTGAGTGTAGTCGAGTAAAGCCAGCTGATTCTGGGTGAATTACATGAAAAAATAAGACTAGAGGTCTACCATTTGCCCAGAAAAATATCTGATGGTGATAGATGTAAAGAGGATATAAAATGTGGAGTGCCAATAGACAAAAAAGCTACTGAAGAACACGTAGAGAGCTGAATCGGGAGACTTGACTAAGAGGTTGATAGGACATATCGGCAAGTATCAATGAGTTGTTAGTTTGGTAATAGTCTGAAGTGCTTGTGCATGGGTGTGTGTGTGTGTGTGTGTGTGTGTGTGTGTGTGTGTGTGTGTGTGTGTGTGTGTGTGTGTAAGGGGGCTGCAGGAAGTTGTATTCGAGAGAGAGAGAGAGATTTTTTTACTACAGTAAACAGATTCAAATGGATGTATTTTGCAGTAGTTATGCAGAGGCTTGCACCGAAGAGAGTTTCATCAAATTAGTCTTCGGACTGAAGCCCACAACAACAATAATTGTTACTATCACTAATAATAACGTGACAGTCAAACGATTTTAAGTGTTTGAATTTCAGTATTTCATGAACACGTCAAGGATGACGTGTTTTTATTTTATTGATATTGACGAACTTGCATCACTGCATTAATCATGTAGACGATGGCATGAAACACTAACAGTATTTTATGAAATTTCAGTCTTTATTACCGAGTGTGGCCACTCGCTTGTAGGAGGTCGGCAGTTGTGACCTCCTTTCGCCCATGCACATTTGAGTTTTCCATGGTTTTCTTAAATCGCCAAATGTGAATGCCGGGAATGTTCCTTTGAAAACAAAACGTTCAATTTTTTTCATGTTCTTGCCCCTATTCGAGGTCGTGCCCCGTGTCTAATGAACTAATGGTATGAGAAGTCGAATCCTGATCTTCCTCCCTGCCTTTTGACTTTATTCATGCTGTGGCCTGTTTTTGGGACCTACATCATTGATTATACTTATAAATTTATATGTTAAACACTGCAAGACACAATGTCTTTCATCAGTAACACGTCGTCCTCTGTTTGCTAAGTGAGTCAGTTTCAATGGATAAGAATGGTATAAAGATCAGAAAGCCTAATACGTATTGTCTTCATAATATTACCCTCATTATTATGTTGTAACCAGTAGAAATAAATTCCGATTGCGATTCCTATGGATCTTCTTACCGCATACCAGGTTTCCAAGTGTCCTGTATATTACATTATTTCATAATACATGTACTCATTATTAATAGAAGTTATATTTTTGAAGCTTTCAGTGATGACCTGGAGTACACAGTAGTTGCTCCACATATTCGATTAATATCTGCTTTGGAGCAGTATCTAAACACAGCGTACTTGCATCTGTCCCCAATGAAAAGTTTTTGGTGGAAAATAGAATGGTAATCTAATGTAAATCAAGTGGTGGATGGTATAAAAATTGTGACAATTGATTGTATGTTCGTATGTGAGAATATGTGTGGAATTGTGTGCTACGTACTACGTTTCCGTCTAGCCTGTCTTTTCGTGAAATATCTTGCGAGAAGAGAAAAACGTCTCCGTGGAAACTCTTGAGAGCATGTAAGTCGTCCAGCCCCACTAATTTCTCTTACCAACTAATTACGAACATCGCGTATTCGGAGTGCATTTGGCTTTCTAATTTCACCGTTTCAAATCAATCAAAAGTGACCTAATAAAAATATGCATTGCTCGTAGGGTAGCTTACAGGTTGCTAAAGTCACGCTCTGTGCTTTATACAGTATTAAACCTACTTAGAGACGCCTGAGGATAGGTATTGCTGGCTGAAAGCGATTTATAAATTACGTATTATAGTGATTGGTGGTGTTTCATTTCCAAATCAGACACTATGTTTTTCATTGTTTCATATTTATCTAGCTCGTTTAGAATATCGATAACGAGCTCTCCGTCCGAGCCAAGAAGCGCCAAGGGATATCTACCGGCCGCCGTGTCATCCTCTGCCTCGCGGCGTCATGCGATGCGGTATGGAGGGGCATGTGGTCAGCACACCGCTGTCTCTGCCGTTTTCTTGACCTCCCAGACTTTGGGGTCGCTACTTCTCTTTCAAGTACATCATCATTTGGGGTCACATGACCGAAGGGGCCCCGTACCGGTCCTCCCGCCAACATAAAAGTACCTTGGCAACACATGGAATAGAGCGCGAATCACCCTCATGCCATCTAAGCTGACCACTGTGCTGCGGAAGCCGACTCACATCATCAATAGATCTATGAATATCACGTAGTTAAGCATTGGTCCATGCACGAACGGTAAAGAAATGTTACGAAACGGAAAATGGCTCTAACATTTGCGATGTGTTCAGCTACAATGTACAGCTTCATTAACACAAACAGAGTTTGACCTGCAACGAGAATAATAGATTATTATTTCTCAGATGCACCGATGGGGCCATACAAGCGCCGTCAGGGAGCTGATACACTACTGGCTATTAAAATCGCTACACCAAGAAGACATGCAGATGATAAGCCGGTATTCATTGGACAAATGTATTATACTAGAACTGACATGTGATTACATTTTCACGAAATTTGGTTAATACATCCTGAGAAATCAGTACCAACAACAACCACCTCTGGCCGCAATAGCGGCCTTGATACCCCTGGGCATTGAGTCAAACAGAGCTTGGATGCCGTGTAAAGGTACAGCTGACCATGCAGCTTCAACACGACCGAGAGTAGTGACTGGCGTATTGTGACGAGCCAGTTGCTCGGCCATCACTGACCAGACGTTTTCAGTTGGTGAGAGATCTGGAGAATGTGCTGGCCAGGGCAGCAGTCGAATATTTTCGGGCCCGGGCTCAATTCCCGGCTGGGTCGGAGATTTTATCCGCTCAGGGACTGGGTGTTGTGTTGTCCTAATCATCATCATTTCATCCCCATCGACGCGCAAGTCGCAGAAGTGGCGTCAAATCGAAAGACTTGCACCGGGCGAACGGTGTACCCGACGGGAGGCCCTAGCCACACGACATTTCATTTTTTTTGTATCCAGAAAGGCCCATACAGGACCTGCAACATGCGGTCGTGCATTATCCTGCTGAAATGTAGGATTTCGCAGGGATCGAATGAAGGATAGAGGCACGGGTCGTAACACATCTGAATTGTAACGTCCACTGTTCAAAGTACCGTCAATGCGAACAAGAGGTGACAGAGACGTGTAACGAATGGCACCCTATACCATCACGCCAGGTGATACGCCAGTATGGCGATGACGAATACAAGCTTCCATTGTGCGTTCACCGCGATGTTGCCGAAGACGGATGCGACCATTATGATGCTGTATACAGAACCTGGATTCATCCGAAAAAACGACGTTTTGCCATTCTTGCACCTAGGTTCGTCGTTGAGTACACCATCGCAGGCGCTCGTGTCTGTGATGCAGCGCCAAGGGTAACGGCAGCCATTGTCTCCGAGCTGGTAGTCCATGCTGCTGCAAACGTCGTCGAACTGTTCGTGCAGATGGTTGTTGTCTTGCAAATGTCCCCATGTGTTGACTCAGGGATCGAGACGTGGCTGCACGATCCGTTACAGCCATGCCTGTCATCTCGATTGCTAGTGATACGAGGCCGTTGGAATCCAACACGGCGTTCCGTATTACCTTCCTGAACCCATCGATTCCATATTCTACTAACAGTCTTTGGATATCGACCAACGCGAATAGCAATGTCGCGCTACGATAAACCGCAATCGTGATAGGCTGTAATCCGACCTTTATCAAAGTCGGAAACGTGATGGTACGCATTTCTCCTTCTTACACGAGGCATCACAACAACATTTCACCAGGAAACGCCGGTCAACTGCTGTTTGTGTATGAGAAATCGGTTGGAAACTTTCCTCATGTCAGCACGTTGTAGGTGTCGCCACCGGCGCCAACCTTGTGTGAATGCTCTGAAAAGCTAATCATTTGCATATCACAGCATGTTCTTCCTATCAGTTAAATTTCACGTCTGTAGCACGTCATCTTCGTTGTGCAGCAATTTTAATGGCTAGTAGTTATGTTCATTCCCTCTCTATGGGCGAGTCAAAATATTTATAACTTTCCTACATGTTATGGAATAATTATAAAGGGGAGAGAGAGTATACAGTTATAAAGAAAATGTTCTATAATTGCAAAGCAAACTCTGCAGAATAGCGTGTATCGAGCCACGTTGCGATATGCAGTTAGTTGCATAATCATGCTTCGCTCTCCTCTTCATTCTGAACTCATGCGGAAGCTGAGACTGCATATCACCGTGGAACTGTTTTTAACAAGCAACAAATTCCAGCTCGTTAATGCTTCCAGCGAATGCAAATATTGGAACTTAAAATGAGTTGTTGACTGCTGCGAAAGAGTTTCGCTTCTTTAAGCTTTTATAAACAAGTGCAGCACACGGAACAAGTGGATATGCTGATCGCGTTCTGCAAATAGTATTACGGTTGTTTTCGTGGCACTTGGCGCGAGCGAGTAATTAACCACGCAGCAGTGCGCTGTGCAAGCTCTTTGCTTTGGACCCGCCCATTTGTTTAATTGCCCTTTATCGACCGCACCGGTGGAGAGACAGAACGGTTTTCAGCACCAGCTGCTGCGCGCCGTCGCATGTCAGATCTGTGATGCATTTTACGCATCGATGTAAAATACTGGTTGCATCTGGAGGGAAGGTTCATGCTTTGAAAGGTGATAGTATTGATCATTTTGAAAAAAAGACTTTACGTGGGCATGTGCCTTATTCCGAATGGTTTCCGAGACAGAACGCGTTTGATGTACACTGTTGATTATTTTCTGTATTATTGAGCAGATTGTTATTGTTTGCAATGTACCAGAGTAGTGCAGAGAAATTCGAGACGAGCAATTTGAGGTAGGACTCTTGTGGCCCATCGAGTCTGGAAACTGCCTAAGCCTACTGGCGTACAAATCTACCCAAGGTACAGTGGATGTGAGTCACGCGAGATCTTCAGTATTCTCTCACTGTCCTCGCGCAAGCTATCTCCCTTAGGGAAAAATGAATAGGAATTTTTTTTATAAGAAATGTAATGTGGTTCAATTTTGTACAGCAAAACGTTTTTGCTATAGCAGCACTTTTCGAGTTATTCTAAAAAAACGCACGAAACTGACATTAAAGATGTTGTATCACGGAAGCCATTTGGAATAGGGGTAATGTCCATACGAAGCCTTTTGTTCAGAATCATCGATGCTACCAACCCTCGAAGCATGTACCTTTCCTCCTGCTTCACCCTGTATTGCTCTGAATATATTAGGTGGAAATGCTTTTCGCCACAACACAGCAGAATCGTTCTTACGCTTGAATTCGTTAGTGATTCAAATCAATGACCAAGGGATAATACTGAAACCACAGAATGTGTTAGCACAACATCTTACTTGTTGTATGCTAATAACACTGTTGTCACTAGCTAGTGAAGCGATTTGATCAGTGTTCGCACACCGCCCGACCGAAATATTCCGATTCCTGGCGTATAAGTGATGACAGTGCAATAACCACTGTAGCAGCTTGAGTTATCAATTAGAAACAATAAATGTGCATTCGACTAATCAGTGACCAGGCAGTGTTAAGTAGCTGACGTGCAACCGTAGTGCGCCATTGTCGTCTTTGTCACAAATCACAATGGAGCAACGAATTGATTATCTCTAAATCAAGTGTTCAACACATTCTCCAGAATGTTTTGATGAAGAGGAAACTTCGTACAATGTTTGTCAGTAATTTTCTACTATTGATGGAAAGCAGTTTAAGGTAACATGTGATTTTCACGGCCGAAGTAATATACACTGAAGAGCCAAAGAAACTGGAACACCTGTCTAATATCGTGTATGGCCCTCGAGAGCATGCAGAAGTGTCGCAACACAACGTAACATGGACTCGACTAATGTCTGAAGTAGTGCTGGAGGAAACTGACACCATCAGACCCGCTGGGCTGTCTGTTAATGTGTAAGAGGACGAGGGGCTACGCTTCCCTTCTGAACATCACATTGCACGGCATCCGAGATGTCCTCAATACCATTGATGTCTCGGGAGCTTGGTAGCCGGCAGGTATGTTTAAAATGAGAAGAATATTCCTTGAACCATTCTTTAGCAATCTTTAGCAATTCTGGACGTGTGGGGTGCCGCATTATCCTGCTGGAATTGCACGAGTTCGTCGGTGTGCATAACGGATACGAATGGATGCAGCTGATCAGACATGATGCTTACGTACGTGTCATCTGTCATTGTCGTATCTAAACGTATCGGGGGTCCCATATCACTCCAGCTGCACACGCCTCACACGATTGCAGAGCCTCCACCAACTTGAACAGTCCCTGCTAACACAAAGGGTCATGGCTTCATGAGATTGTCTCCATACCCGTACACTTCCATCCTCACGATACAATTTGAAACGAGATTCGTCCGACCAGGCAACATGTTTCCACTCGTCAACTGTCCAATGTCGGTGTTTGCGGGCCCCGGCGAGGCGTAAAGCTTTCTGTCGTGCAGTCATCAAGGGTACACGAGTCGACCTTCGGCTCCGAAATCCCGTGTCGATGATGTTGCGTTGAATAGTACGCACGCTGACACTTTTTAATGTCCCAGCATTGAAATATGCAGCAATTTGGGAAGGATTGAACTTCTGTCACGTTGACCGATTATCTTCATTCCTGGTTGGCCTCATTTTTGCATGTTCTTTTTTTAGCCGCAGCGATGTCAGAAATCTGATATTTTACCAGATTCCTGATATTCACGGTACACTCATGAAATGGTCGTACGGTAAAATCCCCACTCTATCGCTACCTCGATGTTGCTGTCCCTGATCCCTCGTGCGCCGACTATAATACCACGTTCAAATTCACGTAAATTTTGATAACCTGCCATTGAAGCAGCAGTAACCGATCTAAGAACTGCGCCAGACACTTGTGTTCTATAGACGTTGCCGACTGCGGCGCCATGTACTGCTTGTTTACGTATCTCTGCATTAGAAAAACCATGCCCGCACCAGTTTCTTTGGCGCTGCAATGTATATATACTACTTCTTTCTTATTCTCCTTCTTCTTTTCGAAATTTATATTACTTTAACTCTGCGTCCGAATGCCCTTTCTGTCGCCACACTCATCAAGGTAACGTAAATGAGGGAAGTCGTGTACACTATCTGTGGGTGAATCGAGAAAAATCTGTACTGTATGTTTCCGTGTTGTAACCGTTCATTTGGCGTATTCTCTAGGACGGCCTGCGGGAAGGAGCCCAGCGTTTGCGTAAATGAGCGTGTATAGCCGCCTAATATCCCAACTCAGTCTGGCCGGTGTACCAGAACACAGTCACTAATCCGACGCGCGGATTCAATTCGCCACAAAGTCACGTCCCTGTTTTGCAATGTACCGTACTATGCGTTCTGCTACACCGGAGGATCTTCTCTCCCATTTAAGATGCGGCGGGAAATTCAGAATTGTTGAAAATAAACCATAATATCCACTCTTCACATAAATTACCAGTTTATCTAGATCACGGATTGAAAATTCCTGTTCGCTTCACGACGGATGGCGCCTTATGGTGTGGCATTATGTGAAAATTCAATCTTGCGCCCTTGTTTGAGGAAACCCGATCGAACTACGAACTCATTCCGGTGATATATTCCCACAGATGAACCTGAAATTGCTGCTTTTAAAATGCTTGAGCCGAAAGGTTAGGGCTTAACATTCCGTTAATGTCGATGTCATTAGAGATGGAGCTAAATTCCGGTTCGGAGAAGTAATCAGACGTGTTATTCAGCAGCAATTATGACGGCATTAGCATTAAGAGGATTAGGCAAACCGCGGAACAGCGAAATCTGGATGGGCGGATGAGAGTGTAAAGCCGCACATGAAAGCGAGTACATTCCATCAGTCACTGTCTTATCTCACTCGATTGTGGAAACGCAGTGCTAAAAATTGACGAGTCAGTTGTTTGTCACGATGTTACATATAGTATTATTAGGGTGGTGTGCATAATTATGTAATGGTGAACAGGAAAAAAAGTGCTCAGCAACAAGGGCTACACAGGATGTGTGTTTTAACTTGAGACAGCTAAATATCTCATAAACGACGCATCGAAAGAAAAAAATATTATACATTAAAAGTAAAGGGGACATCCGTCTGTGCTACAACTGGTCACCTCCTAGGTACCCCTCCTACATAGGTGAGTCAACTTCAGATTTTCAAATAGGAACACCCATTTTATTGTATGTTCGGATTCTGTGCCAAAAGTACATACGCTTTTCTCAAACCATTTTTTTCTATTCGTAGTAAATGGCTCAGTAATCGACGAATATCAAGTGTGCGTGTTTTTGCAATTAAGAACGGATATATTTGAGTGCACATTTAATTTATAATGTAAATGTAAGCCTTTGTGACCTAACACTTTCTATTAGTGTTAGAAATTTACTTCAGTGGTTACTGCAGTGGACACTCCACGTAATGGGGCGCTGAGCAATGAGATGAGTGTGTGTGTTTACACGATGTATCTTACCTCTGTAAGAACAGTGAGACAGCTCAAAAATGGATTCTATGAAAGGTGCATTCAAATAACATACTCTTCCTTGAAATTTCAAGTATTCTGAACAGTATACAACAATAATATAAACATGTAGTTCTGTTCTCGTCGAATGTGAGATGTCATTAGGAAATTATTTAGTTCTTCAAGTCGTTTCATTTTTCGTCATTTTGTAAAATCTTTTTATGAGCCTTCTTGTAATACTTTTACTGCTAACACCGGTCACGTTCAGGCAAAGCACAAACTCCGTGACAGTAGTAATTTAAATTAACGTAGTGAGGTGCAAGTACGTTAAAAACATGGTGTAAAATATTGTATGGTGTAACACGAGCCACGCACGGCTCACTCCCTTCCTTCACACAGAGATCATCCCAGAGTGTCCTTGAGAGCTACAACACCAAGAATCGCTGCTCTCCTTTTGTAAAGATTAATGTGTAGTTTTTTCATGATAACAGCCTTCATTTAAGAAAATGTACAGTCATATCGCCAACAAAATTTACATTTTCACTTGCACCACGTCTTATTTTAATGTGACTGTGTCTTTTGTTGTGCGAACGCATAGTCGTTGTAAGGTAGATCCAGGTGAGGAGGCAGTTGATATCTGGTATAAAGGACATGGTGCAAGTCAAACTGTAAATTTTTTTGTTGATATGCCTGTATATTTTCTTAAATAAAGTATGTAACCTTAAGAAATGAAAACACACACACACACACACACACACACACACACACACACACACACACACATACACATACTGATCTTGAAAAGCTGTGAAGCAATTCTTGGTGTTCTAGCTCTCAGGGGCGGTCTGGAATGCTCTCGGTGTGAGGCAGCCTGTGTATCTCTGTGAGTCCTTCAACATTGTTACATCTAGAGCTACACTGTTGAGCCTTGACTGCTATATGCCGGGTCTCCTTCGCGCCCCCTAGCTTTGTTGGACGCCGAGGATGACGTGGGGCTGATGCACAATAGTTTGCCGGCCGAAGTGGCCGAGCGATTCTAGGCGCTACAGTCTGGAACCACGCGACCGCTACGTTCACAGGTTCGAATCCTGTCTCGGGCATGGATGTGTGATGTCCTTAGGTTAGTTAGGTTTAAGTAGTTCTAAGTTCTAGGGGACTGATGACCTCAGAAGTTAAGTTCCATAGTGCTCAGAGCCATTTGAGCCATTTGACAATAGTTTAATTTATTAATGAGTACGTAGAACCAAGTAAATTTCCGTTGTGCCTGAAAGGGAAAGATTTCAACCAATATGAATAGCCAGCTTTCACTTATGGCTGTATTGCATGTACTTCTAATGCAGAAAACCATTTAAGAAGTGAAGGGACCCTGAAATGTTATTTGTGACAAATGCATACTGTACACAGATGTAGTGGTGTTTGTGATAGGAGATTATAGATCATTTGCCTATTATTTATTACGAGTTTGAGTAAAATTGAGTTTTGCTCCAGATTTAGAAGGGCTGGTGGTGCTCATGACGGAGATGACGTTGTTGACAATTTTGCTTTGTTCATGGTTTAGAAGGTTTGGGTTTGGGTCACTCGGCATCTAGGGTATAAGTGAGCTTCAGTCATGGTTGCAGCTGATGTTGTCACCGGATTCCAATGCAGTTAGAAAATTCCAATGCTGTTGGCAGCAAGATGGGCATCAACAAGGGTACTACTACCTCGCAATAAAGTGTCTAAAGTAACATGAGGGACGATATTTAACTGTTTTCTAGGATTAGAAAAGGTTTCACGAAAGCTAGGATATTTTTATTTATGTCTGTTTATCGTTAATTCATCGAACTGTTTTCCTTCAAAGCCAGACGCCCCGCTTTGAGATGCAGTTTGGTCTGTCCGTCTAAGTAAAAACAGACAATAACGCAGAAAATTTTGAAACATCCTTTCCTACTCTCATCTAATAACGTAAAGAGACCGCTGTTCTCTCGGATATCAAACACTAAGCAGTAACAAAATAAATCACTATAATTCTCTTGTAATTTCCAAGCTTATAGATGAGCTTTGATTGATTTTTGCAAACATTGCACCACCTGGCTTGTGTTAAAAGCGCTCTGTAGCTCATTATTGACTTTGAAAATACGATTATCTTTTCATTTGATGCAGACTGCGGCTTTAACATCGTTTCATGTGGAGTTTTACTTACTAAATGTGAAACTGAAATGTGTTGGGGGTGCAGAAGTATTTAGATTATGACGAAAGAAGTAAAACCTTTTTGGTAGTATGAGATACATTTGTTTTTCACCTGTCGAGTTTTAGCTCCTTGGCCTGCCCCGAATGGTAACCGCAAATCAGATAAAACAAGAGAATTCTGGCATAAATAACTTACTTCCAAATTCAGAATTTGAAATAATTGTAAATTACATAGATTTATCAAATCCACAAAGCTTCTAGTAATCCTAATTATTACGACATCTACCCTTAAAAATTAATTTAGTAACAAAAATGTGGTTCATGGTGTGGGTTCCTGTAGTCATGTCCTAGTTCATGAACCACGGGCAACGTATGAGTGGCCAAGTAGTTGGTCCCGACAGTCGGGATACCAGTTACTTTGGAATAAGGCTGGGCATCTCGGACATATTCTGAGTCGTGGTCACCTTTGTGCTCATACGGCAAAGACTACCAAATCCGTCGGTTAGGCCCTCAGCCGTTAGGGGTAAAACCCAATGGGACTCGGGGCAAGTAAGGCTAGCAACCTGCTTCCCTGGTACTTTAAATATGATGCTGGCAACATTCAGAGCAAAATGCCTCGGACCTTTGGAGGTGACGGAGTCCCACCTCTAACTGACAAACCATGGACTCCTAAGATACGACTTGGCAAACAAATGGTAATGAGATGGGGAGCTATTAATATCAATGGGGGAAACCCTGGGAAGAAGGTAGAGCTGGCAGAGGCTGCAAGTAAGATGAGGCTGGATGTTTTGGCTGTTAGTGACATTCGGGTAAGGGGTGAGAAAGAAGAGGAAGTGGGAGAATACAAGGTCTATCTGTCAGGAGTCAAAGCAGGAATAGCACAATGGGGTAGTTGCAATAAGTTGCAATAAGGTATGTAAACGAACGACTGATGTGGATAGATCTGACACTGTCTAGCAAGAACATTAGGTTTGTGTCAGTATATTCGCATTGTGAAGGGACAGATCAAGATAAGATGGATAGTTTTTATGAGGCACTCAGTGATGTAGTTGTTAGAGTAAAGGACAAGGACAGTGTTCTGCTCATGGGTGATTTTAACGCCAGGATTGGAAATCGAACAGAAGGGTATGAAAAGGTTATGGGTAAATTTGAACAGAATATGGAGGCCAACAGGAACGGGAAACAACTTTTGGATTTCTGTGCCAGTATGGGCTTAGTAATCACAAACTCCTTTTTTAAACATAAGAACATTCACCGGTATACTTGGGAAGGCAAGGAAACCAGATCTGTCATTGACTATATAATAACAGACCAGGAATTCAGGAAGGCTGTGAGGGACACACGTGTATTCAGGGGATTCTTTGATGACACTGATCATTATTCAATCTACAGTGAAATTGGGATTGTGAGGCCGAAAGTGCAGGAGGTCAGGTCCATATGTAGGAGTGTAAGAGTGGAGAAACTTCAGGATAAGGAAATCAGGCACAAGTACATAACAGCAATCTCAGAAAGGTACCAGTTAGTTGAATGTAGTCAATTACAGTCATTGGAAAAGGAATGGACAAGGTACAGGGACACAGTACTAGAAGTGGCTAAAGAATGTCTTGGAACAGTAGTGTGTAAAAGAAGGATGAAGCAAACAGCTTAGTGGAATGACACAGCCAAGGCAGCCTGTAAATGGAAAAAGAAGGCGTATCAAAAATGGCTACATACTAGAACTCAGGCAGACAGAGAAAGTTATGTTGAAGAAAGATACAAAGCCAAGCAGATAAATGCAGCATCCAAGAAGAAATCTTGGGAAGAGTTTGGAAACAGGTTGGAGACTATGGGTCAAGCTGCTGGAAAACCATTCTGGAGTATAATTAGCAGTCTTCGAAAGGGAAGTAAGAAGGAAATGACAAGTATTTTGGACAGGTCAGGAAAACTGCTGCTAAATCCTGTGGATGCCTTGGGCCGATGGAGGGAATATTTTGAAGAGTTGCTCAATGTAGGTGAAAATATGATCAGTAATGTTTCAGATTTCGAGGTAGAATGGGATAGGAATGAGGATGGAAATAGGATCACAGTTGAGGAAATGGAGAAAATGGTCAATAGATTCCAGTGCAATAAAGCAGCTGGGGTGGATGATATTAAGTCGGAACTCATCAAATACAGTGGTATGTCAGGTCTTAAATGGCTACACAGGATAACTGAAATGTCCTGGGAGTCGGGACAGGTTCCATTAGACTGGACAAAAGCAGTAATCACACCAATCTTTAAACATGGAAACAGGAAAGATTGTAACAACTACAGAGGTATCTCTTTAATCAGCGTTGTGGGTAAAAACTTCTCAGGTATTGTTGAAAGGAAAGTGCGAGTATTAGTTGAGGACCAATTGGATGAAAATCAGTGTGGGTTTAGGCCCCTTAGAGGTTGTCAGGACCAGACCTTTAGCTTACGGCAAATAATGGAGAAGTGTTATGAGGGGAATAGGGAATTGTATTTATGCTTTATAGATCTAGAAAAGGTATATGACTGGGTTTCTAGGAGGAAGTTATTGTCTGTTCTACGAGATTATGTAATAGGAGGCAAACTTTTGCGAGCAATAAAAGGTCTTTACATGGATAGTCAGGCAGCAGTGAGAGTTGACGGTAAATTGAGTTCATGGTTCAGAGTAGTTTCAGGGGTAAGACAAGGCTGCAACCTGTCTCCACTGTTGTTCATATTATTTATGGATCATATGTTGAAAATAATAGACTGGCTGGGTGAGGTTAAGATATGTGAACACAAAATAAGCAGTCTTGCATATGCGGATGACTTAGTTGTGATGACAGATTCGATTGAAAGTTTGCAAAGTAATATTTCAGAGCTAGATCATAAATGTAAGGACTGTGGTATGAAGATTAGCGTCTCCAAAACGAAAGTAATGTCAGTGGGAAAGAAATATAAACGGATTGAGTGCCAAATAGGAGGAACAAAGTTAGAACAGGTGGACGGTTTCAAGTATTTAGGATTCATATTCTCACAGGATGGCAACATAGTGAAAGAACTGGAAGCGAGGTGTAGCAAAGCTAATGCAGTGAGCGCTCAGCTACGATCTACTCTCTTCTGCAAGAAGGAAGTCAGTACCAAGACTAAGTTATCTGTGCACCGCTCAATCTTTCGAGCAACTTTGTTGTATAGGAGCGAAAGCTGGGTGGATTCAGGTTACCTTATCAACAAGGTTGAGGTTACGGATATGAAAGTAGCTAGGATGATTGCAGGTACTAGTAGATGGGAACAATGGCAGGAGGCTGTCCACAATGAGGAAATCAAAGAAAAACTCGGAATGAACTCTATAGATGTAGCAGTCAGGGCGAACAGGCTTAGACGATGGGGTCATGTTACACGCATAGGAGAAGCAAGGTTACCCAAGAGACTCATGGGTTCAGCAGTAGAGGGTAGGAGGAGTCGGGGCAGACCAAGGAGAAGGTACCTGGATTCGGTTAAGAATGATTTTGAAGTAATAGGCTTAACAGCAGAAGAGGCACCAATGTTAGCACTGAATAGGGGATCATGGAGGAATTTTGTAAAGGGGGGCTATGCTCGACTGAACGCTGAAAGGCATAATCAGTCTTAAATGATGATGATGATGACAAAAATGTTATCTTTGTTAAATGAATTGTTCAGATCACACCGTCTTCCTATGAGAAATTTGCTATTACAAAATGAGTTATGTATCGCAGGAAGTTACTTTTTCACGCGCAGCGATTCAGTAATTTCATGTTTAATTCAGAATTGTTAACCAGGACGAAATTCAAATAATCTCATAGGGCGATTAACTGTTTTCCATTTACTCTCTTTCTTTGACGATACGTACCCGCTTAAAAAATACCCACAACAAATTCACACATATTTAAAAATTACTTAAAATAAGCGTAGAGCCACAATCAGTGATCATTGGAGCCAACTCCTAATATTAGTCACAACACCAAAAGTAAAATATTCAAAAATCTACTTCGCTCCTTTCATCCATTGGTCTTCCCAGAATTAAAAGAGGAAGTCAGTTTGACTGGGCAACACCATACGACGCATGTCATCTTCTGCAGATATAATTGTAAATTAGGTATATGGTGAATAACAATTGTGACATTGTTGCCGTCTGATAAGCTAGATACATCAATGTACAATTGCGGACATTTAAATCGTGTTTCTTAATTTAACTTACAAAATTTGTAGCTTTAAAGACTCCGTCATTTTATATTTATGACCTGAAAAATAAAGCCAATTTATCCCACTCCCCTTCCCCTAGCAAGCGCCAGCTCTCGGGTAACACTGGTACCTCTGAAAATTGATTGAGTGGAGTTATCTGTTGTTGCGTAGCTAGTTCTAAATACTGGCGAGTGATATTTAAAAAATCTGCTTCTTCGTTTTCGATATTTTGTCGTTTGATAATTTATAAGAAATATCATCGTTATATTCCGCTATTATGAGCTATATTCATGTCAATTCATGTGCAATATCCTCTCTTTCATTTTTATTTAGAGAACAGACTAAAAGAAAATAGAAAATAAACAAATAAATAAATGTTCCACAAAAGACATGAAGCACCCAGAAGACATGTTCCAATGTCAGTGTAACTGTGTACACCTACACATGATTGGGGGGTATGGTATATAATTGATAAGAGTTGTAGTTCTCTGTTATAAGTAGAATGGTCATCAAAGGAAATTAATGTTGTTCGTGCTCAGTGTCGTTACCGTGCCTAGTGGGGTATGTAAGGGGCGTGAAAAGCGTCATACGTTGACTGATCACTGCGTGGCACGCGCAGATGCTACGTACGCCTTTGAGACAGCGTTGACAGAACCTGACCGAGTGTGAAACGGTCTCATTGAGGGTTGCCGTTTCGCCGGCTGGTCGAATCGTCCAATATTCAGATTTATGGGGTATTCGGACGTGACAGTCTCCAAGTGTTGGAGTGCTTGGGAATGTGATGGCAAGCACACACGTTTCACCACCACAAGGAAAGATCGTTGTATTGTGCACTATTCGCATCGTAGCACCTTCGCATCCGCAGTTGCCTTTTGAGAACATATAAATGATTCTGAGCAATATTCTGTCTCATCCTGCACCATTGTTCGGAACCATACGTAGCCGGACTGGGAATTAACGTTCCAAGCGTAGGCTGACACAACAACACAAACGGCCGCGTTTGCAGCGACTGGGAAGCATGGACTGATGCAGAGCAACACTGCATTGTGTACCACGACGAATCGCGGTTCTGCACTATCCCGGATGATCATTGCCGGCGAATACTGGACGACCTGAGATGACGTTCCATTCTTCCAGTAGTATGGTGAGCCACGGAGAAGTTACTCCGGATGTCTTGGTGTGGGAAGCCATTGGGTGTTACTTAAGGTACCGAAGCGTAATGATTGAGGTAACTGTGAAGGCATAACAGTGAGTAACGGACATGCTGCCTCCTCATGTGCTACCTATCATGCGGCAGTGACGGAATGCCATTTTTCAACAGGACAATGCCCGTCCATACAAGGCCCTTGCATCTACGAATTATGTGCATTATGAGCACTATGTGATCCCGCGGCCAGCGAGATCCCCAGACCTGTCCGCAGGTGAAACGTGTGTGGGACCTTGTATACTACAAAAAAGATCTTAAAGGCAATCTGTTAATATTATGTAACTGGAATTCCCCACAGCACTTGAACACGCAACAGATCAACAACAGTATTGCACCACCCGATTACGTCAATTCTCTGCCGGTGCCAGTATTCAGGACATGAAGAACCATCTACAACCCCCGTTGTGGGCCAGTGTGCCTGAGAAGATGATGCAAAGGTTTGTGACACCGTTCCCAACCACATCAATATATGTATCCGTGTCAGAGGAGGTGCAATATCACACTGATAAATGGATCATATGGCCAATTTCTTAGAAAATGTGACTCCCTTTTGTAATCACTGAAACAACATATCATACCCACGCAGCCAGTGAATTTTAATTTCGTATTCCCCTCGCCTTCCGAGTACATCACTTTCTGAATCCCGCAGCTTATAGCTTTGTTTCTCTAAAGCTTCGCGGCATGGTTTCGACTCGACCGGCATGCTTTCGACTCGACTCTCGTCTCCTGCCCTGTGATGCACGTGCACTCGGCTCAAAAAACTTGCGTTGTCGACACGATCTGGCTCAAGGAATGTCCGTCTTCCAAGGAACTTCACATTCCTGTCGGCATGGTACCCTTACACACAGGCTGAGCTTTTCATGTGCCACCCTGTCCATGGCGTGAGCTGCTCGATTAGGGGAGAATCACCACCACAATATTAAACTGCCGTGAGCAACAACGCGTGATCACTTTCGTCCATCAAATGCTAAACAACAGATAAACAGGCCAAAGTACAGTAAGTCACTCGCTAATTCTATAATAGACAAGAGAAACAGGTGAACAGGAGAACCTTCTTGGAACCCAAATGTGTGTGAAATCTTATCGGAGTTAACTATTAAGGTCATCAGTTCCTAAGCTTAGACACTACTTAACCTAAATTATCCTAAGGACAAACACACACACCCATGCCCAAGGGAAGACTCGAACCTCCGCCGGGACCAGCCGCATAGTCCATGACTGTAGCGCCTTAGACTGCACGGCTAATCCTTTGCTGCTCTTGGAACCCACCCTACTACACCTATACCTCCGCTCTACGAACGTCTAAGGCCTCAGTTGTTACCACAGCCACGGCAACACACTGTCGTTTAGTGTTCGAGAATTGGACAACGGTCTCCAGCACTGATGCGTCACGAAACAAGTTGACACACCTCGATGGAACGTGTACGAGGAGTTCGAAAACCACACGAAGCTATACCTCCCACTTTCCAACACATTAGTCTTCATGTAAATGGAGGAGGTATTCTCGTCTAGCAAATGCTTACGAAGGGTGAAGTATGTAATGGTAACTCTGGCATCGTCTCTCTCTCTTTCTGTGAAACTCTACAAGAGACTAATGTTCGAGCATTTGCACCTATTGTTGGCCTACAGCACCCCGCAGGGAACCAAGACCTTTAACAATACCGTACAACATCACCTTCAATTCGCAATGCTGTCAGAATAGTTTGAGAAACATCCCAAGCACAGGCAACTCCTTTTCCCCTTCCCTTCCTTCCCTAGTCAACTTACTTTTTCCACTGAAGGCATCTGGAATGGCATCGAACCAGAATAGGACTCCTTGGATCCATGGCCGACCATTGTTCATGATGTTAGACGGTCACTGGAGCGACCATGGATGAGAATAGTTTCCCTACGTTTTCCTTGTTTCGTAGAACAGGTACAGGGAATGAACATCTTTTCGTAAAATTCTACTATTTTTACATCTATCAGTTTCCAAATTTGTTACCTATCTTCCTGATAAATATTAAAGTAAAGTGTCTCGAAAACGGCAAGAAATTCTGGAATATTACGGGGTATGATAACACAGAATACATTTCTGTTTATTGCCCACGTAAATCAGCTTCCATCCTGACCAATTTCAGAAAAGTTAAAAGTGAGGGTAACTGTCGTGGCGTCCCTGCCACGACACATCTGCTGCGTTTTCAAGGCAAAAACTGTCGCTATACTACATAGGGGTATTTAATTCTGTTACTAAGGATTGTAAATTGCTGTTGAGTAGTACCTGGCGCAATAGTGGCACGGATTATAGGAACAAGTATCAGCTACACCGTGACATTATTTTAGTTAAATAATACATAACGTCACGTGGATTGAAAATAGTTTACATTTAAATTCAAAAAGGCATTCTGATAATGTTGCGAAACTGAAATACCTCTGGCCACTTGGACACGCACACACGCCAACAGAACTGTTGCATCCCCCATATACGCTGTACAGGTGTTTTGCTATTCTGACGGTTCCTGTACAAATTGGAAGATCACCCCCGATATTTTTTGTAAATATACACACAGTTGCATGAGTGCTACATACCGACAGAACCCGATCTCGAATTCATTGCAGTACTTTAGCTGAAAATAAGGCAGCAGTAGTTCTGTGGGACAATGCAGTGAACATACATCATGCAAAGAAGGACAATCGCTACCAATAATCTAGTCAGGACGATCACGTCTTGCGCAGAATGCTTGTCAACCAGGGAATTTGTTCCACGTGAGCAACGGGATCAAAGATATTTAGTGAGGATAATGGAATCGGTTCCAGTTGACAGTGCTGAGGACTTACACCCACCGTCTACGTTCGGCAAGTGCAGAGGACGCTCGATATCTACGCTTTTGAGTCAAAGGAACAGTGGGCTGAGTGCTCCAGAACTGAATTCGGCGTTAGAAGAGGCTACAAGACGCAATGTATCACATCAAATTTTTTGCAGACAATTGAAACATGCTAATATTCTTTCATGATTATCATGGCGAGAATCACGTCATACAACGTAACATCATGGACTCCGTTAGAGATGTACAAGAAATTACACAGAATTGATACGCCACTATTGGAATCAGGTGTTGTTTATGGACTAAACTCGGTTGTGTTTCCAGAATGAGATTTTCACTTTGCAGCGGAGTGTGCGCTGATATGAAACTTCCTGGCAGATTAAAACTGTGTGCAGGACCGAGACTCGAACTCGGGACCTTTGCCTTTCGCAGTCAAGTGCTCTACCAACTGAGCTATCCAAACACGACTCTCACATCCCGACCTCACAGCTTAACTTCTGCCAGTACCTCGTCTCCTACGTTCCAAACTTTACAGAAGCTCTCCTGCGAACCCTGCAGAACTAGCACTCCTGAAAGAAAGGATATTGCGGAGACATGGCTTAGCCACAGCCTGGGGGATGTTTCCAGAATGAGATTTTCACTCTGCAGCGGAGTGTGCGCTGATATGAAACTTCCTGGCAGATTAAAACTGTTTTCGGTTGTGTTTGCCCTCTGATAATCTCAGCAACATCGAGTGCGTCCAACCAACACTTTCTCACACGTGCAGCAAGATGCAGGTAGAGTGCTTTTCTGGGATGGCATTACATGGATCCGCCATACCTCTCTCGTGGTTACCGAGGACAGTGTCACTGTCGTTACGGCTGTTACACTGGATGATAGGGAGAAGAAACGAGAAATTTTTATTAAAACTCACTAGCATTGCCACAGGCAAAATCAAGTCACGCCAGATACAGAGGCGAAAGCAGGGAGCCTGCTGATATATCGCATGTCAGTCAGGTCGTCCAGACATTACGATACTATCTGCTCAGTGAGGATATGCATTCAGCGGAAAGGAGGATGTAACAGAAAACCAAAGGAAGCGAGAGTAGCATATTCATTTCCTCTTATACAAGAGCACGTAGCGAGGAATGGACATAGCAATTAACGGCCAGTTAAGTAAATATTACAGAATAATGAGGGCACATTTCGTCATTAAAAACGGAACGTCGAATCATAGACTCACGCTAACAGGCTTTAAATATTCCAGCGTTCCAGTTCTCGTCATGAGTTGATTACTGCTATCGATCATTCACTGTAATATTACTCAATTCCATGATAACGTTATTGTAGTGAATCTATATCCTAGATGCTCCAGCACAGCCTACTTCAATGCAGAAGCCAGCAACAGGGCTCCAGGTTCCTGTTCAACACTCAGGTGCTTCCGGGTGCTGAAATCTACCAGGCAGTACGCAGGAGATTAACTAACCGCACGACTGTTGACACATGACACAAGTACATTGCGGATGAGTCATCAAGGGTCATCGTAGAATGCGACGTGGGACCGTCATGGGCAACTGCCGCCCCGGCTTGTAGGCAACCCACCGCAGCGCCATGGGCGCTAACATTTTCTCTTGTCTGTGCGACCACTGAGCTGACTGGACAGATGTCGAGTAGAATCCAACAAGTGGCTGAATGAGGAACAGCCGAGGCTGGTGCGGAAGAACGTTGACTTCTGTACCTTACGAATAATGACTGAACTCTAATGAAGATTTACTAGCGTCAAAGACACTTCAGAGGTTCTCACCAGCTTTCCTGTTCTCCGCTCGGCTTATCTGTAGTGCTCTAGAGTAAAAGGACGGGATTCTGCAACCAAAACTGTAGCCGCATCACCGATATTTTGATACCAATTATTTCACAGCTTTGTGTGTTCTCATGTGTCAGCTTGTCTCGACTATCCTCGAAATTCCGAACTGTCACGGCATGAATACTTTTTCTTCGCCCCTCGCCTCGCTCCAAATAAGTGGATCAGTTCTTGAATTGATTTCACAGCATTGTGAGTCCTCATGTGCCGACGTGGTGGGCTTTTGCAGCCAAAAGTGGAACTGTATCATCGCTGTTTTGGTGCCAGGTTCATCTTCATCGATGATAACTCGTGTGCTCTTCGTTCTAGTCTAGTGAACTCGTTCCATCAGAATGCTAGGATAACCAGAATGGAGTGACGTACCTGTTCTCGGACATAAGCGCAATTTAAAATGTTGGGGACTGAAACTTGCTATTTTTGGACTTAGAGAACGATCACATACTCTGTGTGACTTATGCAGAATCGCCATTGAAGAGTGGGACAGTTTAGACCAGGACTAACTTGATGATTTCATCGATGGTATGACACGACGGATTCAAGCCAGCATCCGAGCAAGGGGCAGTTGCATCATTTTGACGTTCCTCTGGCAACAAAGGGAAACAGACGATTTTGTCCCTACACACATTTCTTCTTTTTTTACCTGCATGTTTTGAAAATGAATATAAATGCCTACCTAAGAACAAATTTTGGTTTTCTACGGCATAAATTTCGAAAATGAGTGATACAAAACTTTTGTTGATGTTTGTATTTGTCTTAGGAGTGTAAGAGATGCAGATGGCGACAACGATTAATGAAAAGAATCTTTGTTGCATATGCGGAAGATCAGCTTTGTCGTTAACTGTTCGTTGTTAATTTTGCTGGGCAAATATAGTTTCCTGCTTCACTATTCTTTACTGTTGCCAATGTTGGTCAGTTCAAAATTTGAAATTTCCAGCCAGCCGCAGTGGCCGAGCGGTTCTAGGTGCTACGCTGCGGTCGCAGTTTCGAATCCTGCCTCTGGCATGGATGTGTGTGATGTCCTCAGGTTAGTTAGGTTTAAGTAGTTGTAAGTTCTAGGGGACTGACGACTTCAGCAGTTAAGTCCCATAGTGCTCAGAGCCATTTGAACCATTTTTTTGAAATTTCCAAGGTATCTAAATTATTTAAACTTCACTTTTATCTATAAATTCTTCTTCCAGTAATATACTGTTGAGCAGTCACAATCGTAAACTGTTCGCGAACAGAAACTCTTCTTTTTTAAGAGACCAGCCGTCATGGGC
Organism: Schistocerca gregaria; assembly: GCF_023897955.1. Lineage (NCBI taxonomy): Eukaryota > Metazoa > Arthropoda > Insecta > Orthoptera > Acrididae > Schistocerca > Schistocerca gregaria. The sequence goes on along the minus strand of NC_064922.1, from coordinate 346,724,071 downwards.
TTATTAAGACTTTGTTATCGGCAGAAAAACGCACAGTTTTGGGACAATATTTCTTTTTTCATCCATATGTCGTCACTAATTCTGTATCCACTATCCAGTCATTAGGATTCGGAGTAGGAGATTAATGGAAAAGTACATCCCCCTAGTATCTATTTTTCTTTTCATGTGCTCCTTTCCAAAACTTTTGTTCTGGCTATGATAGAACACGTGATCTTACGGTAAGTGATCAGAGATCTCAGCGACACTGTAGTAGCTTTACAAAAACTTTCACATGCCCTTTTGTAATCACGTGGTAATAGCAGCTTCGTAGTGGCTGTTAGTTGTCTCTCTCGAAATATTTAGTAGCAGCCTGTACATGTAGAGTGCTTTTGTCAACTGTAAATCAACGGACGGACAGGAATGAGCTCTGTACTCTTTTGGCAAAAATATCTTTAGCTTCGGAGGCCAGTAAGTAGTTTCAGCAGATACTAGATAAGGCGAGGCTAGCTATTATTATCATTGCGGTATCACATTCTCTTTAGTATTTGTCTATTTTCGTATTGCAGTTTAAAAACACTTGTAGCTGTTTCTGTCATCCAGTAAATTTATACGGTTACCAAGACCAGTCTCATTAGTGGCGTTATTACCGTCTAAATAAGGCCACAGGTGCACTGACTTTCGACTTAGCTAGTTGTAACATTTCGGTCTGCAGCAATAAACACGCAACGTCTTGTAGAGAAGTGACGTCTGTCCTAAGATTTTTCTGTCGTCTGTTTCGCACTTCCATTAACATCCAGAATGGCTCATGTAAGCCATATTGTGCCGCAGGAGATAATTGTATTTCAGGTATTTCTGAAAATTACTTCAACAGTTAAGTACTTTTTTCTTCTTTTTTGTAACGGTGATTGGCATGCGGCTGGTTTGATATCGTTCTAGTTTTTCCTTTCTCGTGGCGTCCTTTCCATTTTTGCTCATCTTCCTTGAAAATGTATTCGTGTGTTGATATGTTTGCCTGTTTGCTACATGTTTCTTCTACACTGCATCGGATATCCCTAAATCGCTCCAGGCAAATGCCGGGATGGTTCCTTTGAAAGGGCACGGGCGACTTCTTTCTCCGTCCTTCCCTCATCCGACGAGACCGATGACCTCGCTGTCCTGTCTCCTTCCCTAAAACAACCCGACCCCACTGCATCTGTCGGTGGAAAGCTACGTATGAATGCCTCATTAACCTGATATTGCTTTACATATATTATCTTGCTACTTTTTACAATACCTCTTCTCTGTACAATTGCTATTGACAGTTACTAACATAGCTGACCCTTAGAATTGTAACATTTACACTCTGAACTCAATATGCGACTGTGGACTCTTTTTTTTCTATGGGTCAATGGATTTCTAACGGGAATATCTGTGTCATCCCAAATTAAAAAATCCTCCAAAGGTATGTTGTACTATCTCACTATTCGCTGCAGTCGTACAGGGGTTCGTCCTGCTACAGTTGAGTAGTGTAGATTGTACTTTGCAGTAGGTTGTATACTACAGATAGCCTATGATAATAATCTTGAAAAACGACATTTATGCTGAAAACTTTAAATTTAGGTTTGCGGACTTCGTGACCACCAAATGAAAAAAGGAGCCTATGGATTTAACGCCACAAAAGATCACGGGTCGCTGTAACCTGTTCCGTGGGGATTGGATCTTAATTTAGTGTGTCACTGGGTGCACATATATGAAGCCTACTTTCTGCAAAAGCATTTGCTTAATATATGCCATCTTTGAAATTAATTAAAACTAACTCTTAAACTCGTGTAACTTCACGAAACGACAGTTTCTTGTAGGACTTTTATTCGGCTTATAGCAGCCCAGTACAACCTAGACACTGCATGCACAGGCAATTAAAATACCAAATAAAAGAGAATTAAACAAGAGAGACTTCTGGCCTTCAGAAAAAGTTAGGTTACAATACAGAAAAGGGAGAAATGCCTAAATTTGTTAGAAACCATTGGAATACACCAAGCCTCTTGACCTGGTCGAAGTCACAGCACTTAGATGACAGAGTTGTGCTGGTACACGACTTAACTACTCAATAAAGAAATGTTAGATGAAGGCGTGATGTCTGTTCTTCCGGTCATATCTGAAGGAACAGGCGCCACGCACTCACACAACTGATTCGTCTCGATGGGGAATGAATCCACAACCTACAGTGCAGACGCACATTTACGTTCGGCCTCCATGGGGAATCTAAAATTAGCGACCACGGAGAACACTGACGGGGACTGCGGATATTTGCCGCTAGCTGGGAATATCAGACGGCCAGGGAGCTCGCCGCGATAGCCCGTGAAATCGCGATAAATACGGTGTGCGGATGGTAAAGTGGCTTACGCAACTGCTTAATAACCAGAAAAAAAAACAAGGCCGGCACACATTTTTACTCGGCACCACAGATTCCGGACAAGATCTTGACGCAGCTTATATCATTATTCGCTCCCGTCTCCTCTCCTTTCTGCCCCCTCCCACTTCAAGAACACGTGATATATTCGATGTTTCTCATTACATAATAGGTATGGGTATACGACTAATAAACTGGCTCACTTGTGTTCAAAATGTGTGTGAAATCTTATGGGACTTAACTGCTAAAGTTATCAGTCCATAAGTTTACACACTACTTAACCTAAATTATCCTAAGGACAGACACACACCTACGCCCGAGGGAGGACTCGAACCTCCGCCGGGACCAGCCGCACAGACTATGACTGCACCGCCCTAGAGCGCTAGGCTAATCCCGCGCGGCCTGGCTCACGTCCCGAACTTCGAAGGCAGAGACTTTACTGGTCAGCCAAGATGTGAGTAACTCATTCACAGGGTTAACATGTTATGTCATGCCACCCTAGTGCCGCTTGAAATATACAGCCCTTTCATCGTGACTTGTCACACATGTTCAGATAACGTGTGAGTTGGGGTTAATATGCTGAATATATGCAGCAGAAAACACGTTTTAGGAATGCGACGTTACAACCAGTACACTCACACTTAGCCGGTCAGCAGTTTCTAGTGATGCTGTAAATGAACCGCCGGCCGGTGTGACCGTGCGGTTCTAGGCGCTTGAGTCTGGAACCGCGCGACCGCTACGGTCGCAAGTTCGAATCCTGCCTCGGGCATGGATGTGTGTGATGTCCTTAGGTTAATTAGGTTTAAGTAGTTGTAAGTTCTAGGGGACTGATGACCACAGATGTTAAGTCCTATAGTGCTCAGAGCCATTTGAACCATTTGTAAATGAACCCAAAACTCGGAGGGCAATGTCACCGCAGCAGTCACCATCATAACAGTTGTCAAACGAAGAAGATTTACTTCTACACCGAATAAGCCAAACTACATTATTTTCAGATGAAGGGCTTGGCCATTGAGATAAGCACACTTTTGGAAAAAATGGTAAAGTGAGTGGGGTAACGCTGTTCTTTTACATCAAATATTTTACGAAAACAGTTATAGTTTGAAAATTGTAAATTAAAAAAATATTCGGAGTACAATGTCGGACAGGACAAAGCTGGCATCGTGCACGCAACCACATCCATTTTCCGCAAGCCACACCAGTGTTCTCCCCCAAGTTTTCTATTCGAGATTCGAACGGTATACGAGAAGAACGACAGTTGATAAGCCTCTGTAAGAACTCCATTCTCTCTCTTGTTTTACCTTTATACCTTTTTTATGTGTAAATGAAAGGGAAATATATTGCTTGATCATCTAGGGACGCACAACCTCGTAACTTCAACAGTCAATCGCACAGTCTTGCAAACACCTAAACAGTAGCACCTGCCACTGTAGTTGGATGAGATTCTTCCTGACGCATTCGCGCTTAGTACACTATTCCGTGAGGAAAGCGTTGCTCTCCTCTGGATATTTTTTTAATTTCTTCTATCAGTCATTGCTGGCAAGTGTCATGCATTATTGAAGAGCAATATTCATGTATTGGACATTTGCAGTGGAACTGTTCCACCATCTCCCTTTAGCGATTTATGAAAACAATGGACATCTCATTGTGTGTGGCCAGACAGTTGTTCTAATTTAGATTCCGAGTCCAGTGCTTTACTCACAGAAAAATATTTTTTTCATTTAACCTGATGAGATTAGGGCCTACAGACCCTCTCTTACATCGATGCAGGGTTTCACACATACAATACTTTTTACATCATATTTACCTAAGAAACAACAATAATGTTACTGTGAAAAATAATGTTAAAATGATTTGGGGGTATGTCGAGACAATGTCAAGAAATAGCACCGACTAAGAACTAAATATGTTCACATGGCTCTGAGCACTATGGGACTCATCACCTGTGATCATGGGACTCATCACCTGTGATCATCAGTCCCCTAGAACTTAGAACTACTTAAACCTATCTAACCTAAGGACATCACACACATCCATGCCCGAGGCAGGATTCGAACCTGCGACCGTAGCAGTCGCACGGTTCCGGACTGCGCGCCTAGAACCGCGAGACCACCGCCTCCTGCAACTAATTATGTTCATATTGGTAGTGCTACTGCTGCTGCTGTTGCCGCCAGTTATAATAATAACAGTAATAATAACAAATGAGAGTAATGGTGGTGGTGGCAGATTTAAAGAGTATTGATAGGTGTACAAAATTTATATTTTCTTATAAATTACGTTCTGAGGAAGGGAAATTGCAGTAGACAACACCAGCTAAGATCACTCGGATATGAGGAACATCTGCTGGGAAGAAAGATGTAATTGGGTGACCAGTGCGTTCAGGAATAAAGGTAAACATTATTGTTGATTGAGTAGGTATGTCACTGTGTCTTGAAACTGAGATGTTATTCAGTTCTCTCATTTAACAAGGGATGTTATTCCAGTGTTATGCTCCTGAAAAGTGGCTGAGTGTTGGGGTGGGACAGAAGGGATTTTGCTCTGATGTGAATGAGTAATTCTGAAACTTTGTTCACACAAGAGTGTTAAGATTGTGGAGAGATATGATGGAGAGTGTATGTTGATGATACATTAGAAGAGACAGATCGTACTGAAATCTTTGCGCCTGTCTGCAAGCAGACAGCATAGCTGTGCATATGTTGGTGAAATGTGGTCAAAGATTGCAGTTGCTAAGTTTTGAAACCCGTGAATAATGCATCATGGAAAGAGAACACAAAACGTATTATAACAGACTTTGAAGAGATTAGATCTGCTATTTAAGAGAAACCGCCGTGACGATCACAGCACAAAATATCGCAACGGAATCCGATACGCAGTTCAGTCTTGCGGAGCTGGGTTGTTGTAAGAATGCTATCTTCTGTGGCCAAATTGTCTCGAGAGACAGAAGTTCGAACAACAAATGAAGTAGAACAGTCACAAGTACAATTAAGAGTTTAATAACAAAAAGAAGCAAGAGGAAACATGACCAATTTTTACAGACGCCAAGAATCTTAGACCTTTTTGGTTCCCATATCACACCCAACTTGAGAAAGTGTAGTTAATGCTACACATAGAAAAATTTCTAAAGTGAAGATGTGAGGTGCAGTTTCTTGACACCAGTCCATCGCTTCTTGCTGCAGTTTGTTATTCCAAAGTGATTGAAAAATTTTGCACAAGAAGTCTAGTTGATGGATACAATTAAAAATCTTCCGGTTGCCATTCTGGGGCAGTCTTGATTTGATCTTACTTCGTTGACTTGGTTGAGAGAACAGAATCATAGCCAGGGCCATGTTTGGCAATTGCACTGTAACACTTCTGTAACGTACTGTAACACTTCTGTAACGTCATAGTTTTAATATTCAATTTCATCTGCTAGCCCGCTACACCGCCAGGTTTGTCTCCGCGTCATATTAGCTTGTATGGCTACTAGCACAAACTACACATTAAAAGTGCATTTCAGACGGCTATAACATGATGCTGGTAATACAAAACTTTACGTTACGGACGCACTGGAATTTTCGAACTCTCTTTAGTTTGCAACAGATTGGTTTTCCTGCTTTATTGCTATAGCTGTCCATCTAGACGTTGACTTAATCATCCATAAATTAATAATTAGAATTAATCAACTGGTTCTGTGGTTTAATCATTTATCCGTACGATTCTGTTTTTATATGCTGATTACGCATTGCATTCGTTTTAACGTAATTGATTTTCCAGTCCACTATCAAACGGGCTCGGTTAAGTTTTTCCAATTGTTATGGAAGTCTTAAGCCGTATAGTATCATCAGCAAAACTGAATTGTTCATATACCATCCATAAACACTTATTTCTGAGTTTTCCCCATTTGATGATATTAAAACATTACTTAGGACTGCTTAGGATAATTGTAGTGACACTGAAACTTTTTGCATAATTCTTATTTCAAATCTCCCGTTATCCTGATGCTGTCTAATGTAATCTGTAGATAACAATTATTCTTTAGAGTGTTAATGTAAGTTCAATGAATGACTTGTTTCTCAGCGGTTGTAAGTAACGATTTTTTAAGTTCCACAAATGAGTAATTCATAATCATTGTTCTGTTCTGTAATTTCGGTTACTACACACACGTGGTCCATTGACTTGCTCCTATGATTTATTAATATATATTTTATACCTGTGCATGTGGTTGTAATTTTAATGAATACATTGTACTAGGTGAAGAGGTGGAAATGAAGCAGAGTCAGAACACAAACAGGACTCTTGTATACGTGTGATAGTGTACCACTTTGTTCTTGGATTCCACGTGCACTGTAGCCTCCGTACGTTCACAGTAAGCAAACAAGCAAAGCGAAAGTCCGCGTTGTGACTCTAGTGGGCCAATCGGGACCGAGCAGCCGCCCTGACACCCTCTGTCAGTAGTGTCTTGTGCGTGTAGTATGTAAGGAGTCCGCCCCGATAGCTGAATTGTCAGCGTGACGGAGTGCCGTCTTAATGGGCCCGGGTTCGATTCCCGGCTGAGTCGGAGATTTTCTCCGCTCAGGGACTGCGTGTTACGTTGCCTTCGTCATCATTTCATCACCATCCGTCGCGCAGGTCGCCCAATATGGCGTCGAATGTAATAAAACCTGCACCAAGGCGGCCGGACCTGCCCCGTAAGGACGCCAAACGCTCATTTCCACTTCCAGTATGGAGGGGCATGGTGCCAGCACACCGCTCTCCAGGTCGCTGTCGGATTTCTTGACAAACCAAATGGCTCTAAGCACCTAGACTTAGCACCACCTAAACCTAACTAACCTAAAGACATAACACATATCCATGTCCGAGGTAGGATTCGAACCTGCGACCGTAGTAACAGCGCCTTTGCGGACTGAACCGCCTAGAACCGCTCGGCCACAGATGCCAGCGCTTTCTTTACCTTCGGGCCGCCACATATCACTCAAACAACTCCTCGGTTGGCTTTGTGAGGCTCATTGCACCCCGTACCAATCCTCCTTTTTACTTTTATTTTAATTTAAGTCATCAGTCTACTGGCTGGTTTGAGGCTGCTGTCTATGAATTCTTTATCTCACAGCAGTACCAGAAACCTACGTCCTGTTTTTTGCTGGATGTATTCCAAGCTCTGTACCGTGAAAGTTATTCCGTGATGTCTTAGCAGATGTCTTACCATCGTGTCCCTTCTTCTTGTCGGTGTTTTCCACATATTTCTTTCCTCTCCGATTCTCCAGAGAAACTCCACATTCCTCACCGTATCAGCGCACCTAATTTTCAACTCTCGTCTGTAGCAACACAATTCAAATTCCATCATTCTTTTCTTTTCTGGTATTCACGCAGTCTATATTTGACTAGCATACAATGCTGTGCTCCAGACGTATATTCTCAGAAATTTCTTCCTGAAATTAAGGCTCATTTTTGGTACTAGTAGACTTATTTTGGCGAGGAATGTCCTTTCTTCCACTGTCAGTCTGTTTTTTATGTCCTCCTTGCTTCGTCCTTTATGTTTTATTTTGCTGTCTAGGTAGCAGAATTCCTTAACTTCATCTACTTTGTGATCCCCAGTTCTGCTGTTACATTTCTCGCTGTTCCCATTTTCGCTACTTCTCAGGACTTCCGGCTTTCTTCGATTTACTCTCCATTCATATCCTGTATTCATTAGACCGGTCATTCAGTTCAGCATATCCTGTAATTTTTCTTCACTTTAACTCAGAATGGCAATGTCGTCAACGAATCGTATCACTGATATCCTTTCACATTGAATTTTAATTCCACTTCTGAATCTTTCTTTTATTTACATCATTGTTTCTTCGATGTATGGATTGAAGAGTAGGAGCGAAAGACTACATCCTTGCCTTACACATTTTTTAATCCGAGCATTTCGTTCTTGGTCTTCCACTCTTATTATTCCGTCTTGGCTCTTCTACGAATTGTATATTACTATTCTTTCCTATTAGCTTACCCCTGTTTTCCTCAGAATTTCCAACACCTTGCACCACTTGAAACTGCCGAATGCTTTTTCCAGGTCGACATATCATATGAACGTGTCTTGATTTTTCTTTAGTCTTGTTTCTATTATCAACCGCAACGACAGAATTACCTGTCTGGTGGCCTTACCTTTCCTGAAGCCAAACTGATCGTCATCTAATACTTCCTCAATTTTCAGTCCTCCTACCAAGGAAATATCCGTGACAGTACTGGTAAACGAACCCAGGTCTTCCGCATTGAAGCTAGGCACGCTGATACTGACGCAGATGGACATCTTCGCAATAAGACAATTAAAAATTAACTGAAAACGAAAATCAAGAAATCAGTAACGGCAGTTATTAACCTACATCTATATCTACGTGATTACTCTGCTATTCGCAATAAAGTTCGTGGCAGAGGCTTGAGTGAACGACCTTCAAGCCGTCTCTGTACCGTTCCACTCTCGAACGGTGAGGGGAAAAAACGAGCAATTACATTTTTCTGTGCGAGCCCTCATTTCTTTTACTCTTATCTTGATGATCATTTCTCCCTATGTAGGCGGGTGCCGACAGAATGTTTACATTCAATACGCAGTTTAGCACCGCAATACGTATTCTCACAAACGTAGCTTCTGACAAATCGTGTACCAACTTAACAGTTTCCAATTAAATGATATATCAGACCAGTTAATTGCTAAAAACAAAAAATGATATCCAACCCACAGCTGAACGGTAAGTCCGGAATTAATGGTAGCATCAGAGTAATTGCTTCCTTTGCTTTCCAGTGTACAGCTGCTGGACAAACATCATCATGCTGCTAATAATGCCACATTTGGCATCCAAACCGTTCTAGAACTTCCTGTTTGAGCGAATAATTAAATTCTGTCAAAGAGGCTGAATAAAATTCCTGGAAAAGGAAGTATTTTCTTTATCTCGTGTGATGCAAGTCGAGTGCAACTGGATCGTAATTATGGTTGTGCTGATGCTTCTAAAGTCTTCATAATTTTCTTTTATCACGTTTTTGCAGGCCAAGCGAGACACTGTTTTTCATCTAGTTGCCCAACACACCCTTCTTCGACATTTAAAGCCCTATCTGAGGCTGTCGCATAATCTAAAACCATTCTGCCCCTTAATCTAAAGAATGCTTAGGCCACTGAATGAATGTGGCTATCTAAAATAGTTTCATGAGTCTTATCAATTAATTTACTGTCATTGTAGCCATAGCCCCACGGAAGTCCAAGTTATGACCACGTGAACAATTGTATAACCTCGATCGTGTTTTAATGGTGAAGGTCTGAATCGTTGCTTCCGCTGATGTTCTCCATGCGTACCCAACGCATACAGCGTAAAATGTTCACATCTGTCGATAGTCAAGTGTTGCTTCGTGCATCCAAGAACCGCTTCTTGGGATTAAATTAGTCCTGAGAAGTTTTGGTTGTAACAGCCCTAAGCTAAACATTTCTTTATGCAATTGGCTCTGAGCACTATGGGACTCAACTGCTGTGGTCATTAGTCCCCTAGAACTTAGAACTACTTAAACCTAGTTAACCTAAGGACATCACACACATCCATGCCCGAGGCAGGATTCAAACCTGCGACCGTAGCAGTCGCACGGTTCCGGACTGCGCGCCTAGAACCGCGAGACCACCGCGGCCGGCCTTTATGCAATTACCTCTGCAATGTTTTCGTTGACGCTGCGTTCTCTGGACGAATATAAAGCTAAACGTTCACTTTAATGAAAATGTGCTCCTTACTAGAAGCAACAACAGCCTTCTGTAAACCCACCTGCTCGCTGACGAACAGCAAAATTTTTTCGCTACTTTGTTAGAAAAGTAGAAACAAATTTTCTTCATTGCCGTTTGACAGTGTGAACTTAAACATGGATCTATGCGTTAACATTCTCCCTTTGGCATTTTCTACGCCCTGAGGCTCAACTGGGTGATTATATAATCGCATTTGTCGTTCTGTTCAGACAGCAAGTGGAGAACTTCGGAGCTCACTACCACAAATTTAAGGTAAACGGTTTGAGAACAATGACTTGAATTTTCTGCTGTTACTTTAAGCTTTGTGTGTCACAGTTCTTTGATGTGTTTACTGATAGTTCGTGGTATAAAACACTAAAGCATACGGTGTGCTTTCTGTATCGCAAGAAAATTCTCATTTTCATTCAATAACTGATGTATATAGCCAACCGATTGAATAAAGTTTATTATACTAACCCTTGACCAGATTTAATTACCAGAAGAGTATGTTCACTTTTATTTTATTTTATTACATTAGTCCTCCTGATAAAGATATCCTTACTGGTATCGCAACCTGGTCAAAGCTTATTACAGTAAAATTTATGCCACCAGTTGGTTGTGTATATCATTTTTGAAATTTTATTTACGGTTGCTGCTATCGGCCATGTATGAAATAGTGTGTTGTTCTTATACCGGCAGACATTCGGTGTCCCAGATGCTTCGTATTGTACCAGCCTAACGAATGTATTGCGATCTATTGTACAAAATGTCCATGTAGGACAGTACAATAAATTTCAAAGAAAAAATATGAGAATCTCATTTTTATGGGGTCCGGCTCAAGTAGGTATGGCTTACAATAACATGGTGAACTAGTTGGACAAATAGGCCAGCATATATGACCCTGTAGTGAGCATCACTTTACCGCTCTCTGACTTACGATAAGACCAGGAGTTGGCAGACGGATGAGAAGAGAAATGGCGCCTGTCAGTCTACTCTGAAGGATAGTATCCCGCTATAATTCAACCAGTAATAAGGAAATCTCTCTGGTTTCGAACATTTGAGGTGAACAGGAAACTGGTAATTGCCACAATAAAATGCCTGCAAACCATTTCTTCCCGTTTATATTGGAACCCTGATAAGAATAATCCTCGCTGAGAAAGTTAGTCGAAAGAAAGGTGTACAAACCATTCGCTGTTTTCATAGTTTATATTGTGAAAAATGTAGATACTCCTCCTAGTAATAGTTCCGATCCAACTTTTTTCCAAATATATAAACACTTCTTTTGATTCTATACGGAGCAGACACATGTTACTATGAAATCAGTATGATCAGTAGTTGTAGCAACACTGTGATCTTCTGATGATTGTTCCCTAAACTCTGAAGAGTTTTTTTAAATTCTCTTCCGGCAGCTGTTGTAGATACTGTAAATACTCTTAAATTGTTGAACATTCTTTTGTTATTATATTTATATGTAGATTTTTATTCTTACTTTCAACAAGTTAATGGCCGTATTGGTCAAAAAACCAAAGACAAATAAAAGAAAAATTCTTCCTCTCAACGCCCCTGATTCACGTCCAAAATTGTTATCAATAGACCCTCATTATATGAACTGCGTAGTTTCATAAGAGAGAAATTCCTACTCTCAACCCCATTAACATACGTTCAAAATTATCTTCGACATCCCATCATTACCTTTATTCCGCAGTTTCATAATCGATACTAAGAAAGAAATGAGACACTGATATAGTGTCGTTTGCACAACCATCCGAAACCAACTGATAGTATTTGGGTTACACTTCGCCAAAAGCCCCTTAAATGATTATATAAATCAAGATCAAGGTTAGTAGCTTCTCGCAGTAAGACCGCTCTGTCCCACAGTGGAAAGTATACTCTGTATCAGCTGCACTATAATAAACAAACAATTTACTTGTCGGAAGTATAAATAAATGTCATTTATTACTGTATCACGCTGGTTCACCGACAAGAGAAAGGCTGCACTGGCGGCACTTACCTATAAAGAACTAGAATGCAACCAGAAGGTTTCATCACTTCCAAGAAAATAAACAAGCAATAAGAAAAAAAAGGAAAAATAAAAGAAAACTGATATATTCGAAATAATGTGTGCATCTTCTTGTAGCGTTTTCGCGTCCCGCTGATCACTCACCGGAGTTATTGCACTTTCGTGATGATTATAGGGAAATACAGATAATACACAATGTGTGCAGTATCTAGAGGGAACAATAGGACTGGATGACGACGAACGGAACGGAGTTCTCGGATTAAAAAAGTTGTAAGACAATGATGAAGTCTTTCATCTCTGCTGTTCAATCTATACATCTAAAAACCAATGACAGAAATAAAAGAAATGTTTAAGAGTGGAATTAAAATTCAGGATGGAAAAAATCAGTGACAAAATTCAATGATGACATTGTCAAACGCCGACCGGAGTGGCCGTGCGGTTCTAGGTGCTACAGTCTGGAGCCGAGCGACCGCTACGGTCGCAGGTTCGAATCCTGCCTCGGGCATGGATGTGTGTGATGTCCTTAGGTTAGTTAGGTTTAATGAGTTCTAAGTTCTAGGCGACTGATGACCTCAGCAGCTAAGTCGCATAGTGGTCAGAGCCATTTGAACCATTTGAACATTGCCAAACCCAACGAAGTTTAAGAAGAATTATACAATCTGTTGAACGAAATGAAGAGTCTTACGAGTACAGAACTGGAGAAATAAAAAGAAAAAAGTAACGAGAAGTGGAACAAAGGGTGACAGCGAGAAACTTCACATAAAATTGGTAATCACTAATTATACGAGGTTAAGGAACTCTGCTACCTTGGAAGCAAAATACCTCGTGACGGACGGTGCAAGTAGGACATGAAAAGCAGACTAGCACTGGAAAAAATGCATTCCTGGCCAAGGGAAGCCTGCTAGTATCAAATTTAGGACTTAATTTGAGGAAGAAATTTATAAAAATGTTCATTTGTAGCATAGCACTGTACGGCGGTGAAACATAGACTGTGGGAAAACTGGAATAGAAGAAAATCGAAGCATTTGAGATGTGGTGTTACAGACGAATATTGAAAATTAGATGGACTGATAACGCAAGCAATGTTAAGGTTCTTCTGGGAATCGGCGAGGAAAGGAATATATGGAAATCACTGACAAGAAGAAGGGACAGAATGTCAGGACATCCGTTAAAGTAACTTTCATGGTACAGAAGGGAACTGTAGAGGGCAAAAACTGTAGAGCAAGACAGAGAGTGGAATATATCCCGCAAATAGTTGAGAAAGAAGGTTGCAAGTACTAAGTCGGCCGAGCGGTTCTAGGCGCTACAGTCTGGAACCGCGCGGCCGCTACGGTCGCACGTTCGAATCCTCCCTCGGGCCTGGATGTGTGTGATATCCTTAGGTTTAAGTAGTTCTAAGTTCTAGGGGACTGATGACCTCAGAAGTTAAGTCTCATAGTGCTCAGAGCCATTTGAACTATTTTGCAAGCACTAAGCTGGTATGAAGTAGTTGGCACATGAGAGAAATTCGTTGCGGGCTGCATCGAACCAGTCAAAGATGGTCATAGGAAGGCTAATAAGCGTGCAGGTTTCTCGTTTCTGGTGTGTAACACAGACTCTACTTCAGTGGACGTAAGAGTCACAAATTTCTGCTGAACGTGTATATTCGTAGACAGTCACTCCAACACTGTGCCAGGCGCTCCTACTCACGTTTCCGCAATCACTACTGCAAATAATGGCAGTATACACAGTCCAAGGTAGCCACGTGGAATGTACAAAGGTCTCGTTTGGAATAAGAGCATGTTACCCGACGACGCTGAACTCAGCGCAGCTCGCAGTTCGCGAAACATCCCACGCGGGTGACATTTGTCAACCTGTGTGCGCACACCGAACTGCCGTCAGTCGTAAAAAAGAAAAAGAACAGACATATGAGAGCTGTCGCTAAAGGTTGCACAGCAGTAAAACCAAAGTGTCCATCGACACGCAGCGGAGCTGAGATCGCAGAGAATACTCCGTGTGAAGTGATGCTTGTGATTTGCAGTTTCACCGCTTGCAACGATTCCCTTTCATCGTCCATGGGCTTGTGACAGCGTTAAGTGAGATGTATACGTATTTCATGTCTGTTTTTAACTTAATAAGTGCTCTTCTATATTTCCTCCACTTGTGAATTATACAACTCCGCTACGAAAATAGCCCTCTTAACTTGTATAGCGCATTAAACAGTCTGCAAGACGTGCTCTAATACTCAAACAATATACGAATAGTGACTGCAGAATTATTGTTCTATCCAAGTACTTCAACAGACAATTATTTGCGTAGGAAGATTGAGTTCACGATGGATAAAGTCCAAATATATTTTATACGAGTTATATTTAATACAAGACTGCATGTCGCGCTGGAAACGAGTACCACTGCTTCTTGCAGAGAAACCAGCTTCAGAAGAAATCGCTGAAAATTGTCCAGAAAGTTGTAATAAGTGTTGTATCTGTAGATTTCTGCTGACTTTGAAAAAAAATTTGTGTTAATATCAATCTGAGAATAGAGAGTGATGTAATTAGATGTATGTGAGCATTCAGTAACATTTTTGTGTCCGAAAGTGACCAGCGACTAGGAAAGTCCACAAGTTATTACAAATTCTAATACGAATATGCAATAATACAGTGGTCCCACGTACTTTGTGAATCGAGGTCAGGAAACAGTGTGGTTCCATTGTGTACTTCATGTCTGCTGTGATCGTCCATCTGGAAAATCATTTGATACAGCTCTCCAAGCTAGTTTATCTTGTGCAAGCCTCTCAACTCAGCATTACTACTGAAAGGTACGTCAGTGAGTCAAAACTTGGTGTGCCTCTACAATTTTAATCCCGACCCCCCCCCGTACTGAAGACTGCCCGATGCCTCAGGATGTGTCCTATTAACCGATCCCTTATTATTGTGAAGTTGTGCGCTAAATTTTTATTTTCCCAAATTTGACTGAGCACTTCCTCATTAGTTGTCCCAGTTGCATTGTTCTGTAGTACCATTGTACATAACCTTATATTTCCTGTGTAGCAAAACATTTTATTTCAATCAGCTTCCATCACTGAACTTTTATTTCAATATTAAAGACAAGATTACGTATTATAAAATAAACTTCATCATTGTATCTCTGTTGTCTCTGAAAGACTTTTCTAACCTGTTTTGTTATAGTAAAAGAATTGATATTCCTTTCTTCTTTCCTTAGAGCATCGGTGATATAAGGTTGTGTCATCCCTGTAACTTGTGTTCTCTGTTAAATAATAACGATGTTTGATGTTCGAATTATTTCCTCTTGAGTTTGTTAACAAAGGACGAAATGCTCCGTTATCATATTAATGAATTTGATTTTGTATATTCTTGGCCTTTAAATTAGTTGGAAGTTTGCAGTTTTGTGATTTAACTATCGCGAGCCGTAAGCATGCCATTGCCTTCCCATTTAAACATTTTTAAATCGAATATGCATCCTCCGTTTTTAACAAAGTCCAATTGTGATTATTATTATTTGCTGAACTAACTTTTGCGTTAACAATTAGCAGTTAAAACGTTTCCATCACGAACCTCGCGTCTTGTCCCGAAGCTAATTCTTGCATGAGAATGAAAGTAAATTTCTACGAGTCAGAATCACTTAATGCCGTAAGAAAACATAAGAAAACCATTTTACCATTTTTGTGATTACAAGGTTTTTTTTCCTATGGGCAAAGTGATATATCCATCCTTCGATTGCATTTTACTCTAATGAAAAAATTTAAACCAACAAAACCCACAATGGGGAAGAAAAATGATACATTACACCTCCTTGTCCGAACTGTTTATCTTCCACGTTTCGCTACAATATAGGCTATACTCCAGACAAACACCTTCAGAAAAGACTTCTTAACTTGTTAATTCATGTTCGATGTCAACAAATTTATCTTTTTTCCAAAAAGGTTTTTCCAGGTATTGTCGGTCTGCATTTTATACCCTCTCTATTTCGACCATCATTAACTACTTTGCTGCCAGATAGTAAAACTCATCTACTTCTGGTGTCTTATTTCCAAATATAATCCTATCGGCATCATATGATTTAATTGCACAACACTCCATGACCCTGCTTTACTTTTCATGATGTTCATCTTATAACCTCTTTTGAAGACACTTTGAATTCGTTTGAACGTTTTTCTACGTCTTTTGCAGTCTCTTGGCAACGAACGCGATCTCACGATAACCCCTTGGTAGATACTATTCAAACAGGACATTATGTATCCAGGACTTGCTCTACTGTCTGCGTAATTTGTTCGAGGATACAATCTTTCCCGTGTTAAAGTGGTTGCATTAATACTTCATTTTCACCGTTTTAGTTTCATATCCAACAGCTCACGTTTGACAAAATACATCGACGAAGAGTGCTGCCGTCAGCAGTGTACGAGGTAATTTACTGCAGGTGTGATACATGGCAATAACACTGTTGCAGCCCGTGGTCTTGTCGAGATGAAGAAATTTCAGCTGATTTACAATACCGGAACTAATTATGCGACTTACATTTTACAGGGACATGACTGTTGTATGTCATTTACGAAGGAACAATGAATTTCGCCTCTCGGCGTCTGTTATTTTGTGTAATCTTATGCTACGCATGATAATACTTCATTTCTGTCCTGCCGGTGGCCTAAGGGAATAATTAAAATTTCTTTCGGGCTCTGGCACATACATTGTGTTGCATCAATAATTGGTAAATAATTGAGTGTCAGCAACATTTACAACTTCAAGTTAAGGAAAAAAGCTTTGTATATCACAGACATAACCAAGTAATTGTTCCCGGGTTCGATTCCCGGCGGGGTCAGGGATTTTCTCTGCCTCGTGATGGGTGGGCGTTTTGTGATGTCCTTAGGTTAGTTAGGTTTGAGTAGTTCTAAGTTCTAGGGGGCTGATGACCTAAGACGTCAAGTCCCATAGTGCACAGAGCCATTTGAACAATTTTGAACCAAGTAACTCACTTCATCTTCATCTTCAAAGTGGAGCCCACGGCCATGAATTTATTGGATGAAGGCGGTATTTTTCCTATTGTGCTGTATTTATTTAGTCATCTTCTTTGTCCCACAACTAAATAACGCTTAAGTCATTATAGAGCAGTGGTTCTTAACCTGGGGGTAATTTACTGAGGCATAAAAACAAAAGGTTTTGATAGTGTTCCGGTCACTAAACTAAATTACTTTTTAAAATATCATTGCTGATATTATTTCGTAAGACTGTAACACTGATTATATAACTAACCAAAAGTTACATTTTTTTCAAGTACAAAGTTTAACGTGTGACACAATACAACTTTTGAAACGAATATATGAACACCATCTTTCTCACATAGCCCACTCAGTACGAACGTATCTTGTACTTCGTACCGTGAATGTACGACAGTAAAATTCAGACATCTATGTCACATATGCTTAAATATCCATAAAAATATCTTCTGAGAGTTATATGTAGTTCGCGTATTATGCTAGGAACTGCTTCATTGTTTATTTGCAACAGATAAATAATTGACAGCGTAAACCAATAGTAATTATGTGCTGGCTATTGCATTGCTATACGGCCTTATACACTGTTATTATTGTTATTATTATTATTATTATTATTATTACTGTTATTATTATTCGTAGTGGCAGCGATCAGACACAAGGCGTTGATAGTCTCATGTCCACCTATTTCTGTCAGTTCAGAAGTAGGTACACCAACAAACGAACGATTTAGAAACATTGTTGAAGGTATTTTTCTTCTGTCGTTGCAACTACAAAAATCCGTCATTTATTTCCACTAGACACGTTTCGCATTGTTGTTAAAGCATCATCAGTGATAACATCTAAAAATTAGACCAAAATTATCAGTGTCTAAAACAGAAAAACAACGATGTGCTAGCAGACGGCATTTCCCAATATAAGCGAGAATTCAACCGAGAATCACTGTAAGTAAAAATCAATTTATTCTTAAAGAAACTGTTTTTCGAAGTAATAGCGAATCAGAATGTGTATAATCACTGATGATGCTTTACCTGAATAAATCTAAAGGGGTTTTTTGAAAAAAAAAACTAGCATTTTTGTAGTTGCAACGACAGAACAAATTTTGTGGTAAGATCTTATGAGACCAAACTGCTTTGGACATCAGTCCCTAAGCTTAGACATTACTTAATCTAAATTAAACTAACTTACGCAATGGACAACACACACACCCATGCCCGAGGGAGGTCTCGAACCTCTGACGGGGGAAGCCACGCGGACCCTGACAAAACGCCTTAGACAGCGCAGCTACCCCGCGTGGCTGAACAAAAATACTCTCAAGAACTGTAAAGCAGCCACGGACACTATGGCCACCCATATGAAGGATTTACAAACAATAAGTACAGTGCACACTTTTTAACGTGGTTGGTTTAAAACGAGGGTGCGAAGTATGGCTGAAGTAACTGTCACTAGGAGAGAGGCATTACGTATTGCAACAAGTGTCTCGCTTCGCCGGCCGCGGTGGCCGAGCGGTTCTAGGCGCTTCAGTCCGGAACCGCGCGACTGGTACAGTCGCAGGTTCGAATCCTGACTAGGGCATGGGTGTGTGTGATGTCCTTAGGTTAGTTAGGTTTAAGTAGTTATAAGTTCTAAGCGACTGATGACCTCGGATGTTAAGTGCCATAGTGCTTAGAGCCATTTGTCTCGCTTCATTGTAGATACAGTAGTTAGCTCTATTTTCTGAGAAGAAATTGTACATATGTATTACTCGTAATGTACTGAGAATTGCTTCGCCATTTGAAAAAAAGGTTGGTGGAAATAAGCAGTAGCCTCATTGACTCTTTAAATCCTAAATTAATAAAATACTTAAAATAAGTATGGAGTACTAAACTCCACAACAGCACGACGTATTACCGCCACGAAACGGGATCTAAGTGGTGCGAACTTTCAGAGAGAGAAATACTGTCTGCCAAACCATGAACAACAGTACGTTACAATTTGTAGACCAAATGGAAGGGAAGCACGTCATGATAACAAACTACCATTTTCACAAGTACAGCATCTTGTTCTCGGGAACTATCCATCACGTTACCTTGACACTTTGCGAAAACTAGCTGTGAAACGAGGAACGGGTCTAAATAAATATCCGCAAAGTGAAAAAAATTCATTTAATTTTTTCGTATTTTCTTAACTACGGATATATTTAAAAGATTTTCACAGATATCAAGCAAGACGTTGTGAATGCTTTACATATATAGAGTGTGAAGTCCGCCTCAACAGTGCTTAAAAAAATCCGCAAAATTTCACCTACACAGTGTTGTTGTTGTTGTTCTCCATGCTACTCTATCCTGTGCAATCTTCTTCATCTCCCAGTGCTTACTGCAGCGTACATCCTTCTGAATCTGCTTAGTGTATTCATCTCTTGGTCTCCCTCTACGATTTTTACCCATCACGCTGCCCTCCAATGCTAAATTTGTGATCCCTGGATGCCTCAGAACATGTCCTACCAACCGATCCCTTCTTCTAGTCAAGTTGTGCCACAAACTTCTCTTCTCAATACCTCATCATTAGTTATGTGATATACCCATCTAATCTTCAGCATTCTTCTGTAGCATCACTTTTTAAAAGCTTCTATTCTCTTCTCTTCCAAACTATTTATCGTCCATGTTTCACTTCCATACCTACACAGTACATTATACAAAATTAAGGCATGTCTATTCAACTCAATAGCTAGGGATTATAGTTACCAACAGCTTAAACTGGAATGCTGCCTGTATTTGGCCAGCAAGAGGAGGAGAAGTTGGGGCGTAAAGTTCTTGATCACCTGCTTTTTCGCCAATGTCCTGGAATAAATTCCAAACCTCACCGCAGTTTCTGATATAGAGAGGACATTTGACATTGCTAAAGGTGATCCGTCAGTCGGACGGAGACTTTAAGCTCGGCGCCTCCTCGATGCTATCCCAGAGGAGTAGGCTTTGAGCCGGCAATGGGTTTCAATCTGCCGCATCTCTCATCACCATCGTCATATTCATCATTATCACCACCACCACTGTTGTGGTTGACCGGAGAGCCAACCGGGTTTTTCTAAAGGAGGCCGAAATGCACGCGTTTTAGCTCACGCAGTCTGCCGTGAGGTGTGGAACATGACAAGGGAATTAGAATTGAGAAAAACGGACGTAGCTGGTGGAATACTTAACTTTAATCTATTAATGGAGAACGTCGCTCTTTATGGTACATGATTCACAATATCAATAGTACGGATACTGGTGCTTTGCTAGGTCGTAGCAAATAACGTAGCTGTAGGCTATGCCAACTATCGTCTCGGCAAATGAGAGAGTAATTTGTCAGTGAACCATCGCTAGCAAAGTCGGCTGTACAACTGGGGCGAGTGCTAGGACGTCTCTCTAGACCTGCCGTGTGGCGGCGCTCGGTCTGCATTCATTGATAGTGGAGACACGCGGGTCCGACGTATACTACCGGACCGCGGCCGATTTAAAGGCTACCACCTAGCAAGTGTGGTGTCTGGCGGTGACACCACAACCACCACCACCACCACCACCATCACCACCCCCATCATACAAGACAAACATATCGCCACACTATACACGCAACCTTTACACTCATCTTCGATTTCGAAAGAGAATATCATTAGTGATTTTTAGAGATTTTCGGAATGCTATGTTGCTTAGATTAGTATTTCCTGCTTAATTATCAAAATTCGAGAACTGATGTTGACAGACACTACAACCGTACAGGAAGGAGGCTGCAGTTCTTGAAGTCACGTGGGACACATTCTTAGTAAAATGGTTGCCCTGTAGGCCAAAGTGTAGGCCGCTGTGTAGCAAGTATCGAATTGCGTGGAAGCACCGGCGAGTGCGGAATGTGAACGTATTTCCCACGCGGCATCCCGTGCTGGGAGGCTGGGAACGGGAGCCGTTTGTTTCGGAAACGGCGCAGGACTTTTACCGGGATTGCTGAACTCCGGCCGGCGGGCAGTGTGAGATCGCCGTAGAACGCACCAATTCCGTGCCACTCCTTTGTTGTCCCTGGAATTAAACTTGAGAATTCTTTGTGCGCTGCCACTATTTCCTCCCCTCGATTTTGGTCCACACACACACACACACACACACACACACTCACAATCACAAACACACACACTTAAACAGAGTAAATAGAGTCAAATGCAGTAGGAGCCGTTCCGATGTTCTTATCAAACACGCTATACAGGGTCCGTCACAGTTAATATCAAAAACAGACAGAGATGAATGTAAACGATAACAGAAGAAAAAATATCCAAGAAGTGTCCGTCCGCAGACGAGCCAGTCACCACGATTGATGAAATGTGGTCTGGAGTGCAAGCACCATGGAGTGTCTTGCCAGTAGCTATCATCCAAGCTTAGGTCAGTTCGACGTTCTTAGTTGCTGCAAAAGGATGGCAGCTCTTTGTGCTACATTTTGGACCTACAAATTTGATTACGTGTTCTTCCTCGAATACCACATATGTACAACAAGCAAGTTTTCGTTATTTGCTGCCACACCAACTGTTAAAATTTTACTGGCCTGTACGGTAACTAAGAAAGATAAGCTACAGAAAAAAAATATCAAATGAAAGTTATTTTAAACTTCAACTTTTATTTTAGTTCAAAGCACAAAGGTAACCCCTCGTACTGTACGGAAAGTAATCACATGTTACATTTAAATCTTGTACTGCTGTGGGAATGTATAAGGGGTACTCAAAAAGAAACGAGCCCGACCCTGGAATGCGCAAACTAGTGACAGGAGGGTAATATTGTGGCGTGTGTAACGAGGTGTGATTCCGACCAGAGCGTGAAAGTTCAGAGCCCGTCGCTAGAGGGCACTCCTGTACGTCACGTGACTATACACAGCTAGCAGCAGCAGCACACATCAATCATCCACCGCTGCCAGTCTCATTGCAAACAGTGACACGGTGGCTCAAAAAGAAGGGCAAATAGGTATTGTTCGTCTTCTGTCAGCGAAGGAGGAATAGGAGAACCGGACATTCATCGACGAATATCACACTGCAAAACACTGCATGCCCCGTGCAAGGGTCAAGGCGTCGCACAAGCGCTTCAGTGAAAGGGGGGGGGGGGGGGTCGTTAGCCGATGATGCACGGTCTGGAGCACCACACTGCATTACCGAGAACATTGTCCAGCAGGTGGATGCACTGATTACCCAGGACCGCCAAGTGACAGTGAAAGCCATAGCGGCCGTCGTCGGATTGAGCATCGGAAGTGTTAACACCATCATGAAGGAACGACTACACATGTGCAACGTGTGAGTGTTCCACAGTCTTCAGCCACCCCAGGAAGCATGTTGAATGGCCCACTGTCTTGCTGGTCTGCAGAGCTATGCTCTAGAAGGGAATACGTTCCTGGCACGAGTGGTGTCATCGCTTGAACCAGAATCAAAACGACAAAGTCCCCAAAGGAAGCATCCAGGGTCACCACCACCAAAACAAGCCAAGGCTATCCACATGAGTGCAGAAAGGTTATGCTGACGTTCTACTTTGACCAAGATGCCCCCTTATGATACACTTCCTGCACCACTGATCAACAGTGAACGCCAAGCGATACTCGCCAAGCAACCGCGCGACCGCTACGGTCGCAGGTTTCGAATCCTGTCTCGGGCATGGATGTGTGTGATGTCCATAGGTTAGGTTTAAGTAGTTTTAAGTTCTAGGGGACTGATGACCTCAGATGTTAAATCCCATAGTGCTCAGAGCCATTTGAACCTTCGCCAGCGATCAAAACAAAATGACCAGGAAATCTCACCCATGAGGTCACTATGTTCCACTACAATGCAAAGCCTCATACGGCCAATACAGTAGCGGCAGTCCAGCAGAAATTCAAATGGGAGGTTCTCGGCCAACCTCCATACAGTCCAGACCTCTCCCCCTGACAATACACCATTTGTGGTGTCCTTAAACCTAGGATGCATATAAAGGGCCTCCGAGGCCCTTGCATGTCTTCATTTAAAAAAAAAATTGTAATTTTTTGTTTGATTTCAAACTGCTTTCCAGTACTCTTTCACTAACACTGTGACATTGCTCCTATCAAGTCTAAGTTTTTTGTATAATTCAATATGTTGACCCATACACCGTGAATGCATAAGCAGGGCTTCAGAGGCCCTCACATATTTATAAATGTTCTTTAGCCTATATTGTCTTCAACATTTGTTTGGGAGCAGTTAATAATTCAACAATAAGTGTAGTGGTATTTCCAGTAACAGGAGTGCCAACCGCAGCAGTAGTAATAGTATAAATAAAAATAATACACACTACTTTCACATATTGACGATGTCGGTATTAAGTGTTTTGTTATTGCAGAGTATTGTTATCCTGTGTTGCTCTTGTCTGCCTCTTAGTTACTGTAGTTTGTTTGTTGCTGCAAGGCCCATATTGTTATGAGTATGACTTGTTTAGTGATGCACAAGCTGCTGTTCGAGAGACACGCCTTTCGCTATGGCTTCGACACGTAAAGCAAGAGAGTCAGTACGTGCAAATGCAGCTAAGTTTGAAAGTGTTGTGGCTTAGTGGTTTGAAGAAGATGATTCTTGTGAGGAAGGAAATATTTTTGAAGATGCAAGTAGTGAAGAATCAGCCGATGAAACTGAAGATGTGAATATTGAGGTAGATGACAGTCCTTCCGATAATATTACTTCATCAGAGTCTGAAAATGAAGAACCACCACAAAAAGGTATAGACCACACATACATTAGTCGGAATGTAACGATTTGGAAATTACATCCTCCTGCAACTTTTCGTACGCCTGTCCATAATAACGTAAAGAAGGCACCTGGTCCAGCCGTGGTTTGCAAACCTGTAAACCTAAGGTTGCCTGGTACTATTTTGTCTCCAAGGAAATACTAGAGGAAATCATCAGCTGCACAAATATTGAAGGCAGAAGAGTGGCTGCTTCACGTGGTAAAACGTGGAAAAACGTTTCGCTTGCTGAAATGGAGGGTTTTCTTGGTCTTTTACTGTTTATGGTATTGAGAAGAGTTGGGATGTCCCTTTTAGAGAATTATTCTTGGATGAAAAGGCAAATCCTACGTATAAGGTCACCATGTCAGTAAATAGATTCGAGGATATAAGGAGAATGAGTAGATTTGATGACAGGCGTACCAGTGAAGCTCGATCTGCAGATGACGAACTTGCAGCTGTTCGCTATGTATGAGAACTATTTCTTGACAAGTGTAGAAATAGAATGATTCCCAAAGATTCGCTCAAAGTTGACGAACAGCTAGTCCCATTCCGTGGAAGATGCAGCTTCACCCAGCATATGCCCTCTAAACCAGCATATGGCATAAAAATATTTTGGTTACGTTATGCTACATTTGCACATGCTTTAGACGGAATTGTTTACACGGGAAGGAAGCCCCATGAACCTTTCAGAAAAATCTTGGATTGAATTTGGTGAAAGATCTTGCTAAAAGCATTGAAAGATCATCAAAAAATATAACTGTTGACAACTTCTTTACTAGTGAGCAGCCGGCAGAAGAGATGCTTCAGTAGCAAATTACAGTGATCGGAACAATCAAACAAAATAAACCAGAAATTCCTGATGAGTTGAAACCATCTGTCTCAAGAGCGATTCATTCCTCTTTGTTTGCATTTAGAGGTGACATTACAATGTTGAGTTATGTTCCCAAAAAGAAAAAGCCTGTAGTTCTCATTAGCGCAATGCATCATGACAGAAACATTGATGAAACTCGTGCAAAAAAGAAACCAGATATAATAAAGTTCTATAACTACACGAAGGGTGGATTAGATCAAATGGACCAGAAAATTCGTTATTACACTTGCAAGAGACAAACAAGAAGATGGCCATTTGCATTGTGGATGAATATGATGGACGTCGCAGAAATGAACAGTGAAATTTTATTTTCTGCCCAATATCTGACATATCATAGTGGAAGAAGTGATAAAAAATGCGTTTGTTCGTAAGAGATTTAGCAGAGGAAATGGTAAGACCACTAATGGAACTTCGTATTCAGATCCTTAATCTTTCAAAGAAAATCGTTGATGGCATGCAAGGATGTGGTGTTCAGAAAGATGTCATATTGCCAAACCAACTACCTGTTTAAGGAAAAAGAAGATGCAATTATTGTCCATATAATAAACACAGGAAAAGTGCTATGACATGCATTAAGTGTAAAACCAACATTTATGAGGAACATAGTGGCGTTCTTTGTGCCTCTTGTTTCTTACATGTTGAAAACTAAGAAATATGCAATTTCATGTGAACAATGAATAATAACTTTTTGTCAAAATATTGCCTACATACATAGTATTGTTAATAATGTTTTAATTGAAGAAATTGGTTGTAATGAATGTTATAAAATGTAAACTGCAACTTATAAGTGAATTAATATAATTATTTGTATATTTTTATGTAAATGGATGTAACTAATAAAAATTCAATCTTATAGTTTTTTAGAAAAGTTAATAAAATGTTAATCAGGCCCACCAGATCCTGTTACTGTATCTTAGGAATTTTTCAATATGACAACAAATTTTAGAGAAATAAATTTAACTCCAAAGAATGATTATATGAAAAGAGGAAAATTTTAAATTAAGGCAGGGCCTTGGAGGCCCTGAATATGCATTCATGTGTGTTTTCGGCACCATGCATCCTAGGGTTAAAAAGGCTGTGAGGAGCAAACGATTCACCTCGGACGCCGACGTCCAGCTGTACGTGCAGAACTGGTTAACATCGGAGCCCCAGGAATTTTATGAGACAGCAATTCACCACCTTTCGTCACAGTGGGACAAGTGACTCAACAGCCAGATTAAATAGTCTAACATACAGTAATTCTGTAATTACGCCTCCGGCTCGTTTCTTTTTGAATGCCCCTTATGTAAACATCCTACTATGCCGTTCTCTAGATGCTGTAAGCGTGTACACACCGGCACTTGGGTTTTCCTACATGTCTGTAAGTGTCCTCAGAAGTCAACCTCTCGCTGCAGCAGACGAGCTACTTACGTATCTCAGTGAATAGAAAAGTTTTGAGTTTTGTCGTACAGCATATATGCCTCATTTACAAGAAACCTCGTTTCCATATCTTGAATCGTTTATCAGTTATAAGCGTTCATTAATCAAATGAGAGGTAGTGCGCAAGGATGATAATTGGTGCGTCGCGCAATGCCTTTTTACCTCGGCAAACTCTTTGTACTTCCAGCAAGTTTTACTTAATATGATGCAGCGCAGTAAGTATGAAAGATAACGAAAAGAAATTGAGTTCTCTATCGAGAGAAGACATCAGATGGTAAGATGAGCAAAAACCAAATTTTTCAACTTAATAGTTTCCGAAAAATCGGAGGTAAGTATTTAATAACGGCTGGAACACAATCTCTCAGCACAGACACCCGGATTTGATGAGCAGTATAGCCGAAACAAAAGCCACCCTCAGCACGGAATGCAGAGGGCACGTCTGTAACAGCGAAAGGGTTTGTGATTCTATTTTCATTCGTGTAAGGCTATCGTGAGATACCAAAATGAAACTTCGTGGCTCTAGAGGGTATATGATGTTATTTCAGTGATTACAAACTTGACTCAACATTACGATGAACTTTCCAGTATGACAAACTTGTAGGTAGGGCAAGCTCAGCTGTGAGTAGTCATCTTGGGTGTTGATGACAGCTTCAGCTGTATTTAGTCCTTTGTTATTGGACCACTACCCGTTCCGTGGCACTAAAAGCCACGTCTTCAGGTGAACAAGTGACTAAATATTAGAGACGAAAAGCTCGGAACCTTTTTGTCCGACATTCGTTGTCCGTTAGAAAAAAATCGGTACATCATAGAATAAAAGATCCCGATTCCAATATATTGGATGGGCCCGCTGCTCCGATCTATATGGAATAGCAAACAGAGGATGCGGCCGCATACTCTGTCATACGAATGATGGGTAAAAAGGTTCCGAGCTTGCCCGCTCTAATGTTTTAAACATATGTTCACCTAAAGATGTGGCTTTTAGTGCCACGAAACGGGTAGTGATCCAATAACAAAGGACTAATTACAGCTGAAACAGTTTGAATACCCAAGATGTTGTTCCGTATGAGCCTATTTATCAGTATGTTGTTGTACCTCTCTGTCCAGGATGAGTACACTGATTCGGTAGGAAATGGTGTCATAAACCGGTTGTGTACTATCCTGATGCACGTTGGTCCACAACAGTTGTAATCAGTTCTGTTTGTCCTGGACACTGGCGATGGGACGGATTTCATGTCCACATGCCCTCACACATGTTCTATCGGGGCAGATCTGGCATCTTGATGGCCATAGGAGAACCTGAACACCACGCAAACGGCTCATCAACATACGTGCCATGAGTGGGTAAGCATTGCCCTGTTTAAAAATGACACCACGATTCTGACACACAAGAGATAACACATCGTGTCCAAGACGTACCATTGTGCAGTTAGGTTTCCCTCACCTAATTCTACATTATGGCTCCCCGTAACAGCGCGCCGGCCGCGGTGGTCTCGCGGTTCTGGGCGCGCAGTCCGGAACCGTGCGACTGCTACGGTCGCAGGTTCGAATCCTGCCTCGGGCATGGTTGTGTGTGATGTCCTTAGGTTAGTTAGGTTTAAGTAGTTCTAAGTTCTAGGGGACTGATGACCACAGCAGTTGAGTCCCATAGTGCTCAGAGCCATTTGAACCATTTTTTTCGTAACAGCGCGTCTCGAAATATTGCAAGAATTGGGTCATTCTCTCAGATCGCTGTCATACTCTCCGCCAATTGTCATCCGAGGTAGTGCAGAACCTCTATTCATCGCTGAATCTTATGCGATGACATTCACCAGTAATTTATGCTTCCCAGTGAAGGCATTATTCCAAACGCAGTCGTTGGTGTTGTGGTGTTAACGGCAGGCTGTGCATAGGACTGCAGTTCCCTACTACTGCTGCTGCTAGTCCCCGAGTAGTGGTGCGATTTGACACATTGGTGCATAGTGTTCGTTACTTGTTCGCGGATGGCAGGCGCAAATGAAAAGGCGTTGCGATGTGCTTCGTCCGAAATACGGCGATCCTGCCTTTTGTTGATCAGACACGGTCGATCGGAACTTTGACGATGAGTATCCCTGCTGTCGCATTCCGGCGCAGACCGTCATCGAATCACTGTCACATTTTAATGTGCAACAAATCTGGATATTAATCAATTCATCCAGCCGGTCAAATTGAATTCTACAATGAGGCCTCTTTCAAACTTTGTCAGCTGCTGATAAAGATGTCTCACACGGTTGCGTGGCGCCTCCATGGCTTTACAATGATCATTCAACACGTCTAACGCTGTTATGGCCCTGGCTGGTGAACAACACTAACGTACTTTGGTGGCCGTTCTGGCTGTCACAGCAAATTGCAGCTCTAATACGTTTCACACCAACCGATGGCGAGAACGTCTATGAAGTTACATTGACATAACACCAAGTCTTCTACGAGCTTCTCTTTTTTTGTCAGGCAGTGTAGGTATTCTTCAAATGTTCACAGCGCTCCTCGTTAGATTTTCAAACAGTGTCTGTTGAGTGAGAACCGCCCGTATAGACGCGTGCATTAGCACTCCGCGTCCGGGATTCGGCAAGAAGCGCCTGCTCCGGATTGAATCCTCCCGGCGAATCAACCGTGAGGGCTGGAGCGACAGCCAACCTGGATGTGTATTTTAGGCGGTTTCCCACAGCCTATTAGGTGAATATCGGGTTGGTTCCCACGCCTCAAGTTACAGGATTCTCAAACACTTAGCCGACCTTTGCATATTTAAACATCAGATAATACTAGAGGCAGACATTCGGGGCACACAATTTTCGTCTGTAGGTGAAAGTAATGGTGACAGGAAGGGCATCCGTTCATCCTCTACAACAAACATCGCCAAATCATAAAAGTAACATTCCGACCCTGTGTAGACAAGGGACAAAGGCCAAGAAGAAAAGAATGCCTGCATAGTGAACCTGTGGAACGTCCACCGTTCCTGTTGACAGCTATTTAATTTACAGCTCATAGAACTTCGTTTGAGTACCATAGCTTTATTAAAATGACACGGTACTCTTACAGACTGGAGGCTGCCTAGATTCTAAAACTGACGATTTACTTTGCGACTAGTTTATATTTGTCTCCTCACCTAAGTTGAATAAACAGTACAACGGTATTAGCAATGGTAAATACAACCTACGGTTATGTAGGCAACAAATAATAATAATAATAATAATAATAATAATAATAATAATAATAATTCATCTGTGAAATTCTTTCTTTTGTCTCCCTCTTTCAGAAGATGGAAACAATGAAGAAATATAGTTAATTGTGGTACACCCTCGAAACAGTTAAGACACATTCATCTACTCATCTGTCATTAGCAGCAGTACATAAATCGAAACAACAACCCTCAGGTACGTGCAAGACTCTGAATGCTAACGGCATATTTAATATTAATATTCAGACTAAATTATCAACACCCAGTCATGTACTTGTAGGGGAAGATACATAATGCATTAAAGGTAATGGTTAAAGTCCAGTCAGTGTTATTATTAGTCCACACTGTGAGATTTCTGCTCCAAGATGTTAATCCTCGACGATCTGATTTTATTCCACATTTGTCCATTTCGCACTCTGTGTTTGTCTTGAAAATGAGTACATATATACACAAAGTAATTTGTAGGAAATCTTGTTTCCGCACCACTCAAAAATCTGACCAAATAAGTACTGAGAAGAATATAAAGAGAAACAAATAATGTCATAAAAATGGGCCACGTGCGATGAGGACTCGCTCACTGACAGATGCATACAAACGTGGCTATGCTATGTATCTTCCGGAAATTCGAGATTGTCGATCACTTTTGCCTGTTATCGACATTGGTACCGGCTAGATTCCAAGCGATTCCAAGATCTTCGAGAATGTTTTAATTTCAAGTTTAACGTCGGATAACAAATAAGAAAAGATATATTTTTACGTGCTGTATGATTACACATTAGCAATTTTCGAATATTTTGCCATTGGTTGTACTGTTCAACCTTGCCTCTTGCGAAATTTCATGATCCCCGGCCAACGGGAAGTACCCTATACGTTCTTATGAGTGTGTTTGCGAGTATCAAAGTATGTGACACAAACTGACATATCATTTTATTGCATTGACTTAGAAGCTTACATTTATTACACTACCAAGACACCTTAAACTTTAGTATGTGACATGAGTTTCAACTTGATACGTCAACCCGTTTCTGAGAAAAAAGGTTTCAACTGTCGCAGAGCTCGAGAGACAGACAGTCAACAGACTTATTCTACACGTGTTCCGTTTCTACCGATTTCGAAACTTAACCATAAAAGAAGAGACAGTGTTCGACATAAAAATGCCTACGTGCTCGATGTTTGATTACTTTAACAGAAAAACAGTGTGAGCTCGCGAATCATATCACGCCAGGCTGCGAGGAATGTTCGCCGGTACATCTTGCAGAACCGCCACAACGAGAGTAGTGCAGCGAGCGAGCTGCACCGCTGTGACGTGTGGAATCGCGGTGCGTTGCCGTTCCGGGGACCCCCGGTGGCTGCTGGTTGGCCGGCAGTGCGGTAGTTGGCGTCGATGGCCACGGAGGCGCGTGGGCGGGAGTCGGGTTGCCGCGGCCCGCGGGCGGCTTGCGGCCAGTAATTACATTAGCGGCGCTGGCGGCGCGGCGGCCGGCTCGCGTGATGTGCCGCGCCGTCATTAGCGGGATACCGATTTGCCGCTATTTGCGTGAGCCGCGGCCGCCGCAGCGCGCCCAATTGCGGCGCTTCCTAACTGCCCGACCCCAGGTGTGCCGATGCGTGCGCCGCCGTCACGGAAGCTTACCTCGCCAAGCGCCGTGGCCCTCCTCCAGATCGCGTAAACTACTTGGAAATTTGCGCTCTTATTACATTACGAAACCCAGACCGCATAAATTTTGAACTGGAAAAGCCTAGTTGAATTATCCAGCCTGCTCTGTCTCCGGTCAGCCATACTTGTCATTATTTTTACTGTTCGTGCCACACTCGTTAAAAACGGGAGTCTTATAGGTTTGCTTTATTCTACATGTCCCTGTTTTTCTGTCCGTTATCAGGAACGGGTGAACGTACCACGTTCCAATTTACGTCACATGTTACGTCTATGGTCCTCTTGCGCTGTAAAGCTTTTAACCCTATAAAACAATTCAGTTAAAAGATACCGCCATTCATATCATATACTTCGATACTCGAAAACCAAGTCTTTGAAGGCTACAGGGTAGTCTCCGTTGACTCAGAATCATGAAATCTGGAAAGAAGCAAGAATCATGAAATTTGGAAAGAAGCAAAATTTCGCCATACAAACAAGGGAAAAATCGGAAAATGTTAATTTGCAATATTCACACGAAAAAATATTTTTGTCATTTTTTTTATCGTCTTTCTGTTTGTCTATGTCAGTAGAGGGGAGGTTTACTATCTTTGGCCCGAAAAAAAGCATGTTCTTTGACAATTTTTTTCTCGGGATGTGTTGTAGATATAAATGTCAAATTTGGTCAAAATATTTATTGATACTTCGTCGACAAACTAGAATTTTTTCGACCGGAAATGTCGAAGTGCAAAGGCGGAAGTCCCGTCAGAACGAAACAAAATTTCGATGTAGACCTCCACGCGCTGTACGTCACAGGTCAGCCGGCTCGTCTGAAATCTAATTGAGTTGACGTTAGCGAAGGATATACGATCCTTTAGGAGTTGTACCTCGCTTAGGTTATTTGAACCGTGAGAAACAAAATGGCGGCCATTTGAAAAAATACAGTTTTTTCATCGATTTTTCGACTTCGTCTGCCTAGTAAAAATATTTAAATTTGATGGATCGGAATAAAAGTGGTACAACTCCTAGACAATTTAGTTAGCTTCGTTGGAAACAAAGAATCATGCCAATCGGTTCAGTAGATTTGAAGGTACCATACCGTGCGATAAAAAAAAGTCATTTCGAGTCGTTTCAAGTTTTGACTACATATAAATGCAATGTTATGCAACTTAGGTTCAATCTGATACTCCGGGTCCATAAACTAGTCCTGCCTATTCGTCCTAGAGGGCGTTCTGCTCGATCTGGGCCATCCTCTGCTGCTCCAGAGCCGCTCGCACGGCAGGTGACAAGCGGTTTTCGGTTGCTTGAATCCGGTGGTCGTCTGAATGCTTGGCGAACTGCGCCGAATAGAGTCCCAGGGTCATGTCCATCGCTGTCGTGGTCTTCAGAATTGCTGAATACCCTTCGTTGAAGCTGCTCACTGCCTGGAAAGTCGCAGTCTCCACAGTATTCGCAACAGAATGCAAATGTTTGGGGGCTAACTTCCAAACACACGCGTTGAAACTTTCATTTGAATTTTGTGTGTTTCCTCCCAAGCACCGGTACAATAACTGGCCCTGCGTAAGAAAAAAAACTGGTGCGTGCAAAAGGCCGATTTCCGGCAGGTGCATTTTTTTATCCAACAGCGAATAACAAACATTTCCGTTTCGTATTCGGAAAAACCATTTCAGGGGTGGATTCTAAGCACTTAAATGGATCCAAAAATGCAATTAAAAAATCGATATTTTGAACCAAAAGACAGTAAACCTCCCTTTAAGACCCTTTCTCTCTGGAACAATTTGGCGTTTCGACTTCAACTTTATTTCGCGTAATAAGATCTATGGTCCCTTGGCAGTATAAATATTTTAAGCTTGTACGTCAATTCAGTGAAGAGATACGCCATCTACGTCACATATTTTGATACTCGAAAATTCACTCATCAAAACTAGAGGGTACTTTCCGTTCATCATGAAATTTGACTGGAACAAGGAAATTGTTAATTTGTAATTATATAACACGGGAAAATATTTTTTGTCATTTTTTATCTCTCTCTCTGTCTGTCCGTCTGCTAAGAGCCTTCTTCTCTGCAATAGTATGGCGTATCAAGTTCATATTTCTGTCACACACTGCGGTCGGTCGTCTCTTGGAAACGTAAGAAATTGAAGCTTCTAAGTCAACGTGGTCAAAGTCACGATTATTTATGTTACATACACTCCTGGAAATTGAAATAAGAACACCGTGAATTCATTGTCCCAGGAAGGGGAAACTTTATTGACACATTCCTGGGGTCAGATACATCACATGATCACACTGACAGAACCACAGGCACATAGACACAGGCAACAGAGCATGCACAATGTCGGCACTAGTACAGTGTATATCCACCTTTCGCAGCAATGCAGGCTGCTATTCTCCCATGGAGACGATCGTAGAGATGCTGGATGTAGTCCTGTGGAACGGCTTGCCATGCCATTTCCACCTGGCACCTCAGTTGGACCAGCGTTCGTGCTGGACGTGCAGACCGCGTGAGACGACGCTTCATCCAGTCCCAAACATGCTCAATGGGGGACAGATTCGGAGATCTTGCTGGCCAGGGTAGTTGACTTACACCTTCTAGAGCACGTTGGGTGGCACGGGATACATGCGGACGTGCATTGTCCTGTTGGAACAGCAAGTTCCCTTGCCGGTCTAGGAATGGTAGAACGATGGGTTCGATGACGGTTTGGATGTACCGTGCACTGTTCAGTGTCCCCTCGACGA
Organism: Schistocerca gregaria; assembly: GCF_023897955.1. Lineage (NCBI taxonomy): Eukaryota > Metazoa > Arthropoda > Insecta > Orthoptera > Acrididae > Schistocerca > Schistocerca gregaria. The sequence goes on along the minus strand of NC_064922.1, from coordinate 346,690,432 downwards.
TCACCAGAGGTGTACGGCCAGTGTAGGAGATGGCTCCCCACACCATGATGCCGGATGTTGGCCCTGTGTGCCTCGGTCGTATGCAGTCCTGATTGTGGCGCTCACCTGCACGGCGCCAAACACGCATACGACCATCATTGGCACCAAGGCAGAAGCGACTCTAATCGCTGAAGACGACACGTCTCCATTCGTCCCTCCATTCACGCCTGTCGCGACACCACTGGAGGCGGGCTGCACGATGTTGGGGCGTGAGCGGAAGACGGCCTAACGGTATGCGGGACCGTAGCCCAGCTTCATGGAGACGGTTGCGAATGGTCCTCGCCGATACCCCAGAAGCAACAGTGTCCCTAATTTGCTGGGAAGTGGCGGCGCGGTCCCCTACGGCACTGCGTAGGATCCTACGGTCTTGGCGTGCATCCGTGCGTCGCTGCGGTCCGGTCCCAGGTCGACGGGCACGTGCACCTTCCGCCGACCACTGGCGACAACATCGATGTACTGTGGAGACCTCACGCCCCTCGTGTTGAGCAATTAGGCGGTACGTCCACCCGGCCTCCAGCATGCCCACTATACGCCCTCGCTCAAAGTCCGTCAACTGCACATATGGTTCACGTCCACGCTGTCGCGGCATGCTACCAGTGTTAAAGACTGCGCTGGAGCTCCGTATGCCACGGAAAACTGGCTGACACTGACGGCGGCGGTGCACAAATGCTGCGCAGCTAGCGCCATTCGACGGCCAACACCGCGGTTCCTGGTGTGTCCGCTGTGCCGTGCGTGTGATCATTGCTTGTACAGCCCTCTGGCAGTGTCCGGAGCAAGTATGGTGGGTCTGACACACCGGTGTCAATGTGTTCTTTTTTCCATTTCCAGGAGTGTATTTTGATAGTAGAGAAATGACCCATCAAAGCCTATATTGTACTTCCCAGAATCATGAAAATTGACAGGAAGCAATGTTTCACAGTACAAATAAAGGGAAATATCCGAAAGTATTAATTTATAATTACATCACACGAAAAAATATTTCTTTTGTCAAATGTTATCTGTCTTCAAGCTTGAAATTAAAACATACTCGAAATTCTTGGGTCTTGGAGTCTCTGGGACCATTATCTTGTTACAATAAATGTCGATAACAGACAAAAGTCGTCAAGATCCTCGATTTCCGGAGTGGATCGAGCGTCTGTAAATATAATTAACTCTCTACGGAGTTCTCCCCCACGAGTCCTATGTGCACCTTGCCAGTTTTTGTCCTTCCATTATTTCTCGATCTTTACTTCGATCCTTTTGGGAAAAAAAAGAAAGAAAAGAAAAGAAATCACGTCACACCAGTTCTCTCACTCTACCCTCCCGCATAGCCACACTAGTTAACGATCCACTTCCGCCCTTCGGAGGGGCACACCGGCCCCGAATTGACGTCGTCCGGCTGATTAGTGCACCGGCCACCTGGTGTGAGGTTTTTAGGTGGTTTCCCACATCTGACTAGGTAAAGAACTAACTGGTACTAACATTCTGCCTCAGTTACACGATTCGCAAACATTTCCAAACATAAAGGTTCTTACACTTTCCCGTATGATAACGCTAGACGCAGAGATATGGGTTCACAAATTCCATTCCGAGTTGAAGGGGTGGCTACAGGATGGGCATGCGGCCACCCTATACCACCAACATTGCCAGGGCCAGCGATTAACATGCTGACCTAGTGATTATAGGGGATCAGGCAGGGATGAAGAAGACACCCGTTCTCTCACTGCTTCTATTTTGGACCCCTTGCAAATTTAAAACTTTTCTTCTGAAAACATGTGTTACTGCAACTTTCTTTGCTTCTTCTTTATCTATTTCTGCACTGCAAGTATCTGACATTACCCGTTACGGTGCCCACCTCCTCCTTGGCCTTCTGACACTTCTTCAGCCTAATGGATTATTATTTTCTAATTTCTGTTAGTAAAATACTTTATTTCTTGTGAACTAGGCCTGGACTGGTTTCCTTTTTTGAACTTCGTGCGTCTGTATTGTTGCCCTGAACAATGGAAGTGCTGTAATAACGAAAGGCTGATCAACATGAGTCGACTAACTATCTGCAATTCTGTAACTTTATTCAAATAAACTTTTACCAAAATGTAAAACTGTGTAATAGAAAGACTGCGGTGTGGAACTGTGTATTGAGCAACGCAGTGAACAGTGCTACAATGCGTGACGTCACACTACGTGACTTTCAGTTCTAATACTTAAAACTAAAAGAATGAAAAATAATACACAGAATTACAAATTTAATTTTGAAAGACTAAATAATCCACTTGTTTCTGTTAAAATTATCTGTAAATTTGCATGCACAAACTGACAAGACAAAATACCAAACACTAAATGGTGGACACGCAGATGTAACACTGCACTGTACGGATGAAATTAACTGTGTATGAAATAAAATCTGAAATGAGCTTCACCTAAACTGAACCTGATAACAATTTTGAAGTGCATCGTCTAATCGTGAATGACCTTATTACCTCGACTGCGACTTAACTGGCCCTAACAAATTTTCATGGTTTACCTGTGATAACGAAAGCTCGGTACTCTTCGAAGTGATTAACATAAAAAAATCATCGGAACTGCAGATCAGATAAATAAAAGAAAATCTTGCGCAGTGCAAGGCAAGGATTTGTAGACCATGCTTAAAGCACTGTGTTCCGCAAAATGCAATGTGGTGACATATGTAAACAGAAAATAAAATTCATGAGGAGACAGTTTACAATTTAAGCTTGCTAAATAATTCGAAGGAAAGTAACATTTAAAAAGCAATATATAAATCATGAAACTCATTCTTAGACTACCCCAGACCAATAAAGAAAAATGCTACTAAAACTTCGTTCTTATCAAACACGTCATAAATTACGCGCAAGCAAGCAGAGCACCACCAATAATACCTGGAAGTCACCATTTCTCAAATTAATTTCTACCAAATCGTAATTTCCAAAATTCGATATCGCTGTGTCTTTCTCTCTGTCTTCTGTAACCTATTTCCAAACCGCTCAGTCTTCTGACCAACGCCCCACTCACTCGCTAGCTTCTCTTACGATGCTGCAGCAACAACAGTGCTACCAGCAAACAAAGATCACATTGCTTGTGACACAACATACCAACCATTGAAAACCAGTATACAGATATGAAGTAAGACACATCGAAGGAAAACAGAGCTTACGTAACCTTTCTTTAACACCAAAAATGTGAATACCAAAAATAACCTAGAAACCTTAGAATTTCTGCTCATTCTGTTGTCTTGATTTAGTTCCTTCCTAATTCCGTTGTGCCTTAATTTGTCTATTTAGTATAGCCTCTCACAGCACAAAGAAATCTCATTTAAGCTTTCACGATCTTACTTTCTTGTTTTTGTAAATAACTTCCGTTGAATAGTTTGCGTACCGGCATTAATTTATAAAACATCATTTGGGTAGTTTTTATGTATTATTTCTAAAGTACCTGTTTGTTGCTCCACATGTTTTCTCTAGTTTTGCTACTTTCATGTCTATATCTTTGTCTTACTCGAATATGGAATTACATCCCAGATAACTGAAATGACTGACCTATTCTACTACTGGCATGTTCAACATAATTTTTGTGTATTTTATTCCATAAAAGCCAGCATTTTAGTTTTCTTTGCGGTTATAGTATTTGGCTGTTTTCCTTAGGAGCAGAGTTCTTCTTTATACGTCATTCTCCACTTCTATTAAAACTATGGTATCGTCTAAATAAAACACTATAGAGAGTAGCGTCTTTGCCAATTCTAATAGCCGCGTGAAACTTGAGTTTACATTCAATTAGTAAGTCTTTTTATCTACTCGGATTCTGCTCGTAAATTTCTTTTTTTCTCAGACATAACTGAAGGTCTGTTTTGTCGGTTTATCGTCATTAGTGCTCTATAAATTTACGAAAAGTATTAGTCTTTTGTTAGTTTCCTTTTCCAGATATATGTGGAGGTCTGTTTTGTCAGCTTATTGTCATTCGTCCCATACAAATTTACGAAAAATGTCGGTCTCCTTCACCTTATTGTTTAAGCAACTTTTCTTCTATTTTGATGCATTGCTTTATTTCTTATTAATTTTCTGACTTATTTCCCTTCTTATTGAAAATTTTTTTAGTTATTCAGATCTCTTCTCTATGCATTCCTGTTCTGCAGGAATTTATTAACGTAGGCGCGATGACAAGTCATCGTCAACTTACTAATTTGTCTGTCCCTAACATTTTCAATGATTCTAAGTGCAAATGTAGCTGATTTAAGTTGTTTTAAAAGTTCTAAAATTATTGTGGGAGCAGGTGTACTTCATATCAGAGCGGGCTGTCAAAAACAAAAGAGCATCAGAGGCCCGTGGTGCTAGCGAGTCGAATTCACAATAAGCTATAAACAGCGACGCAATATCAATGACAGTTTATAGTCTGGCTGGACACCAGGCGGTAAGTACACATAAAAGCACAACTGGCAGCACGTGAAGAGGATGACCGCGTTGTTAGTCGAAGCACAGCGCGTGACATAGAAACACGAAATTCGCCTATACCACAAGAAGTACGCCATTAAGCAGCGTTATAGTTTATACATATACTGCCTGCAGTTATTTATTGTTTGTTATCTTGTTCTTAAGTGTTGAACATTCAGAATTACATTAATTAATTAACTGATTAGACTAATAAAAGCAGTACCCCTTGAGCGACAGGTGTGGGCAGTTGTCTCCATCTAGTTTTGTGCCGTACAAAGAATCGAAAAACTCTGTGAGGGATGCCAGAAAATATTATGGATACCGACTAGCCGCAACTGTACCTAGCATCATTTTTAGTGAAATATCAAAACTGTTTCGTCATTCGCCTTGTGTTTATTGCCCGAATAACACTGGTGCTGCCATCTTAAATTAATTTCCGATTGTTAATTACTAGCCATGAACTATTTCGGACTCTGAGGATATGTCATTCAGTGCCACTCTCCGCGAGCTTTTGAATGGTACACTATTACCTCATACACTGTTTTGATGATCTAAAATATTTCTATATTTTAGTAAATCACATTTTCTGCAACCACCACTTTGTGCACCCATCAAAAAAACTTTTGCATCACCTCGGTTCAGAGAGTTTGGGAAGCTGTACAGAAAATTGGAATAGAGATTAACATAAACATCATTTCTGCCGTTTTTACTGCTCATGAAAACCACACATTCCATGCTGTACCACCATACAAGGAGACATTCAGAGGTGCTGGTCCAGACTGCTGTAAACACCAGTACCTCTAATGCCCAGTAGCACGTCCTCTTGCATTGATGCATGCCTGTATTTGTCGTGGCATACTATCCACAAGTTCATCAAGGCACTGTTGGTCCAGATTGTCCCACTCCTAAACGGAGATTTGGCGTAGATCCCTCAGAGTTGTTGGTGGGTCCCGTCGTCCATAAAGAGCCCTTTTCAATCTACCTCAGGCGTGTTTGATAGGGTTTATGTCTGGAGAACATTCTGGCCATTCTACTCGAACGATGTCGTTATCCTGAAGGAAGTCATTCACAAGACGTGCATGATGGGGACGCGAATTTTCGTTCATGAAGACAAATGCCTCGCCAATATGCTGCCGATATGGTAGCACTATCGATCGGAGGAAGGCATTCACGTGTCGCACATCTGTTACGGCGCCTTCCATGGCAACCAGCGGCGGAGGTCGGCCCCACATAATGCTACCCCAAAACATCAGTGAACCTTCACCTTGCTGCACTCTCTGGACAGTGTGTCTAAGGCGTGCAGCCTGACTGGGCTGCCTCCAAAGACGTCTCCGACGATTGTATAGTTGAAGGCATATGCGACACTCATCGATGAAGAGAACGTGATGCCAATTCTTAGCGGTCCATTCGGCATGTTTTTGGGCCAATCTGAACCGCGCTAAATGGTGTCGTGGTTGCAAAGATAGATCTCGCCATGGACGTCGGGAGTTAAGTTGCGCATCATGCAGCCTATTGCGCACAGCTTGAGTGGTAACAAAACGTCCTGTGGCTGCACGAAAAGCGCTATTCAACATGGTGCTGTTGCTCTTAGGGTTCTTCCAAGCCATAATCCGTAGGCTGCGGTCATCACCCCTAGGGTGACCTGAGAGAGGCATGTCATCGACAGTTCCTGTTTCTCTGTATCTCATCCATGTCCGAACAACATCGCTTTGGTTCGCTCCGAGACACCTGGACATTTACCTTGTTGAGAGCCCTTCCTGGCACAAAGTAAAAATGTGGACGCTATCTAACCGCGGTATTGACCGTCTAGGCACGGTTGAACTACAGACAATACGAGCAGTGTACCTCCTCCTGGTGGAATGACTGGAACTGATCGGCTGTCGGACACCCTCCGTCTAATAGGCGCTGCTCATGCATGGTTGTTTACATCTTTGAGCGGGTTTAGTAACATCTCTGAACATTCAAAAGGACTGTGTCTCTGATACAGTATCCCACAGTCAATGTCTATCTTCAGGAGTTCTGGGAACCGGGGTATTGCGAAACTTTTTTGATGTGTATATCTCCTCATAAAACATCTTGGATGATACAGGGGACATGCAAAATACTGTGAACATCTGTACTTACTTGGGAATCGTTTATTAATAAGGGGATGGACCGTCATTTGCACATAATGCAGCTGCGATTCGTCTTGGAAAACTGGCATATAATGTTTGTAAAGTCTCCAATGGAATGGTATGCCACTCCTCGATCAGAACCGCTTCTAATTCCTGTAGTGATGAGGTAGGCTGAAATCTACTGCCGGCCGTTGTGACCGAGTGGTTCTAGGCGCAGGCCACGGTCGCAGGTTCGAATCCTGCCTCTGGAATGGCTGTGTGTGATGTCCTTAGGTTCGTTAGCTTTAAGTAGTTATAAGTCTAGGGGACTGATGACCACAGATGTTAAGTCCCATAGTGGTCATAGCCATTTGAAACATTTTTTTTTTAATCTGCTAAGGAGTCTGCGCTTCAATACCGTCCACAAGGGTTCGATAATTTCCAAGTCCGGGGACTGTGCTGGCCAGAGAAGACACTACAGTTCAGTTCCTTGGTTCTCATAGCACGATTGTACTGTCCTGGCTGTGTGAATGGATGCATTATCATCATGAAATACGGCATCCTTTTTGGGGGACAACATTTGAATCATGGGGTGCAACTAATCACATAAAATGTTATCAGAATCGTTGGCTGTAAGAAGGCCTTTGACAGTAATGAAGGGACCAGCAGAATACCATGATATGGCTGCCCACAGCATCACACTTCCACCTCGATGCTTAACCGTTGTAATCTAGCTATCAGAATTGTAGGCTCCTTTTGGCGTTTTCCAGACATAAACGCGACCCGATATTGGAAATAATGAAAGCGTTGACTCGTCGGACCATATGACGTGTTTCCACTGATGAGCCGTCGAAATGGCTCTACGCACTATGGGACTTAACTTCTAAGGTCATCTGTCCCCTAGACTTAGAACTACTTAAAGCTAACCAACCGAAGGAAATCACACACATTCATGCCCGAGGCAGGGTTCGAACCTGCGGCCGTAGCGGTCGCGCGGTTCCAGACAGTAGCGCCTAGAATCGCTTGGCCACCCAGGCCGGCCAGCCGGCCAGGATTTATGCCCCTGATACCATGTTTTACACCTCTTTGAGTAGGTTGTCATCACTAAAGTTTTCGGTATAGCAGATCGTCCATAAATGTTGGCTTTATGGAGTTCTCGGCGGACAGTGTCGATAGACACGAGGTCGCGAAGATAGTTATCGACCTCTGCAGTCACTTTAGTCGCCGTTGTTTTGTGTTGTTGTGACACAATTCGTGTTAGCGTACTATGATCTCTGTAATTTAGTTTTGATTTGCCCCCACTATTACATTTACAAGATGATGTCTTTCCATGTTGTGTGTAGGCTGTCATGACTTTTCAAACAGTTGCTTTTGAAACAATTAATAAGTTGACTGTCTTGTTTACTGACGCTCCAGCTAATCTGGCCCCAAAAATCTGCCCTCTTTGCAACTCTTTTAGGTCTTTCATTCCACGTCGATCTCGACCTCTGAAAGCAGATACGAATTGTGCATTACTCGCAAACAACCTGCACTGATGCCTAGTCCGTACTGAACACGCACAGTCCAGCGCGACACGTGCCTTAACTGCGTTGTTGATGGTCAAACACGAACATCCCGTTACTGCCACCGTTTACATTCAAATGGTTCAAATGGCTCTGAGCACAATGGGACTTAACTTCTGAGGTCATCAGTCCCCTAGAACTTAGAACTACTTAAACCTAACTAACCTAAGGACATCACAAACATCCATGCCCAAGGCATGATTCGAACCTGCAACCGCAGCGGTCGTGCGGTTCCAGACTGTAGCGCCTAGAACCGCTCGGCCACTCCGGCCGGCACCGTTCACATTATTTTGAATTGCCCCTGTATATCACGTTATGGCGAACAACCTTTGTTAGACACAAAATATTCGCAGATGCTTCTCTGCTACGCTTAGCGTCCTTATGCATTCGTTACTCTCCTGAGAGGCAACAGGGCACAGGCACTCTGCGTTGTGCGAATGCATCGTGTGTCGCCTTGAATCCGGGTACCTACTCTGTCTGCAAGGGGCTACATTGAGCTGTTTAAAGTTTGTTACTCGTTTCTATAACATCTGTCTCCCCTTAGAGTGACTAATTTTTGAGTTTTCTTGTGGATATTATTGCATCAGTGTAATGGGGTAGACATCACGCAGCACATCTGGTGACAGATCACGTCAGTTCGGTGAGATCTCGCCGTGTCTGGGCCAGCATCACAGGGAAGCATCGGCGAACGTTTTGTCGCCAGAAAACGATGTTGCTCGTGACGTGATCTATCATCTCTACAAGTCTGACGCAAAGACTTTGGAACAGCAAGTATCATTACCAAAGTGTTCTCCTCATTTAGATCTATGTAATTGTGTTACTCTTTTCCTTACAGAATAAATGTAGTGTCTAGTTTTTCGTTGTATCAGTCGTTGAGCACTTCCTCTCGCTGACAGGAACACATTTATACAACCACTGGACTATGGAATGCCCGCGCCTCCGTGACGTCACACGCGCGTAGCTGGTAGACTAGCTACAATACCCTTGCAAGCGGGAGGCTGCGGACTGTCAGAATTCAAGAACTCGCGTACCTTTAGGATCACTACCGTTCTGATTGTCTACATCTAAATATATGTGTAGGTACTCTGCAATTCACCTGACGGCTCGTCGTGGACGGGACCCTGTACCACCACCAAACATTTACTTTTCTGTTCCACTCACAAACAAAGCGAGGGGAAAACGGTTGTTCGTATGCCTCCGTATGAGCCCTAATTTTGTCGTGTCTTATCTTCATGGCCCTTACGCGTAATATACCGGGTGATCAAAAAGTCAGTATTAATTTGGAAACTTAATAAACGACGGAATAATGTAGATAGAGAGGTAAAAATTGATACACATGCTTGGAGTGACATGGGATTTTATTAGAACCAAAGAAGAAAAAAGAAAAAAAAGAAAGTATTGCTAGAAGCGTGAAAGATCTCTTGCGAACGTCGTTTGGTGATGATCTCGTGCTTAACCGCCACTTTCGTCATGCTTGGCCTCCCAGGTCCCCAGATCTCAGTCCGTGCGATTATTGGCTTTGGGCTTACCTGAAGTCTCAAGTGTATCATGATCGACCGACATCACTAGGGATGCTTAAAGACAACATCCGATACCAATGCGTCACCATAACTCCTTACATGCTTTACAGTACTGTTCAAAACATTATTCCTCGACTACAGCTATTGTTGAGGAATGATGGTGGACATATTGAGCATTTCCTGTAAAGAACATCATCTTTGCTTTCTCTTACTTTGTTACGCTAATTATTGCTATTCTGATCAGATGAAGCGCCATCTGCTGGACATTTTTTGAACTTTTGTATTTTTTTGTTTCTAATAAAACCCTATGTCATTCCAAGTATGTGTGTCAATTTTTACCTCTCTGTCTACATTTTTCCGTGATTTATTCAATTTTTCAAATTTATACTGACTTTTTGATCACCCGGTATGTTGGAGGCAGTAGAATCATTCTGCAGTCTGCTTCAAATGGGGAATTCCCGTCTGAGTTACCGAAACATCTCTGTAATTGTTGCGTATTGTTCGAACCTACCGGTAACACATCTGGCAGCTCGCTTCTGTATTGCTTCGATGTCTTCCTTTAATCCGACCTCGTACGGATCCCAAACACTAGAGCAGTACTCCAGAACAGATCGCAGTATCGGACTGCATACGGTCTCCTTTACAAATGAACGACACTTTCCTAAAATTCTACCAGTAAACCGAAGTCGACCATTCACCTTCCCTACCATAGCCCTCATATGCTTGTTCCATTTCACATCGCTTTGCAACGTTACGCCCTGATATTTAACCGATGTTACTATGTCATGCAAGATACTACTAATGCTGTAACCGAACTACTCATCCACATCGATTTACATTTTTCTGTTTTTAGAACCATCTGCCGTTCATCACATCTTGTATCCTCGTACAGTGATTATGCGTAGCATTTTGAGACCATTAAGCAATAGCTGCAGTTGAATGTTTGAAGAGGCACGTCATCTTGAATCAGCGATGTGAGAGAAGGATGTGACCGGAAACTGCTTGTCTCTCATAAGAAAACTACTAACCGCCGCGTGAACGTCCTGTGTGTACCTAAGCTCTGATGTTCACTAATTATCCGTTTCTTGGCTCGTTATCTCCACGAAATGCTAAATTCTCCACACCTCAGTACCAGATTTCGATACGCTTTGTTTGTCCCTTTTATCCTCCCTGTGCCCTTTGCGTATTAGATAATACATAAGAATAGCTATTTCTTGAGATTACTCTATAAGCATATTACAATTCTACGTCCTATGAAAACCGACTCGTATAAAATACATTTTAAAAGTATAATTAAGTAGTCCGCTTTCACGCATGTTAATATCCCTATGAACACAGGGCAAGCTGGCTTAAGTAGTGTCATGGAGACTACTTCCGGTACCTCTAACATCTGTCGGTAAGCCTTAACACAAAAACTAAATTCTCTCTTTTTCCCGGCGTGACCTTCTCACGAGGTGTTCAGGGAGTGGAAAAAAATGTGGGAACACTACAGACACAATACACTACCATGTCTAATACGGTGTACGAAAACCGTTGACATTCATAACAGCTTCCAATCGTCTAGGAGTGGATAAATACAGGTTTTGTATAGTTTTTAAGGGAACCTTGTATCATTCTTCGTGCAAAATACTAGCCAGATCAGATGGATACCTCACGCACCCTTGTTTCCAATGTAGGCCACAAGCACTACATTTTTGGACTTTTGTTGACTGTAGTGGTCCGGTCAGATGCAACAATTCATCCTCGCATTCGCAAAACCAGTGCTGGACGATGCCAGCCGTGTGGCTCTATGGCTCTAAGCACTATGGGACGTAGAACTACTTTAACCTAACTAACCTAAGGACATCACACACATCCATGCCCGAGGCAGGATTCGAACCTGCGGCCGTAGCAGCAGTGCGGTTCCGGACTGAAGCGCCTAGAACCGCTCGACCACCACCGCCGACCCAGCCGTGGGAACAGGGGCCATTTCGTCTTTGAACACACGTTTTACTTTGGGATCGGCCAAAATGGCACACAATCCTTGATAGTAATGCGACCTTTGGCCCCTTGGACTACCACAAGTGGCTGCGCAAATCATCACCGAACGCCCCTTCATGTTTCCCTCATGGCATTAAACTTGGCAAGAAATTGGAAATAGTGTGTAACAAGTCTCATCCGACCAGCAGACATTCTTCCACGGTTCCATAAAGTGGGTTTTATGGCTCTGGCACAACATTTTCCTGTTACGATCATTTGCATCAGTTTTCACCTTGAATTCCAGCTCGCCTTGCAAGACCCTGCCTCTGGAGCTCCCCTCGTGTAGTTTGGGTGCTGACAGGGGTTCGCGAATGCGACATCCATTTGTGCAGTGACTTTTGCAGCTGACGCCTTATATTTCGTCACACTCCTCTTCAATGATCGTGTGTCACCATTATCCAACACACACTTTCGGCCGCATTTGGACTTAAGGATGTTTTTCCCACTTTCCTTGTATGCGACGTAACTTTTAGCAATAGTGTCTCTTGAAATACGAAACACTCCTGCTACCTTGGTTACGGAAGCTTCAGCAATGTGCCAACGTTCGAGTTCACTTAGCTGCAACATAATCCACTCGTGATTACGCAGTACTCTATTCTGAGCACAACAGATCTTGCAATTTGTGATCAAATATAACAGCGCAAACTGCATTTATGTTCACGATACATTTCTCGCCAACATTCCACATCTTTGCAAACCCCTGTGTTTGGGAATATGTTGCCAGACACTTCTTGGAAAGTACCCTTCTAGTAAGGATGGAAGGAAGGAAAAAAGGAAGAAAGATTAGCACACCCTAGATCCCTGTTCATTGTACCAGTATGAAATAGTAATTTACGCAAACAGAAACAAAGGCGTATTAGCTCCATTTACACACACACACACACACACACACACACACACACACACACACACACACACACACACCCGCGCTCACGCGCGCGCGCGCGTAGCTATTGCAGGAACTCCCAGTACCATCAAAACAAAAGACGATTACACGCTACAATATGAAAACAAAGTACACAGAAAGGCGAAATGGTAGTTTGCTCACACAACATAACACCGTAAATATGTTTTATGCCAGTGAATGTCACTGTGTTCAAAAATTTATCACATATGTGGCGAATAAAGTTAAGAATAAAGTAGAAGACCAAAAGTAACGCGAGTAATGATAACAGTGGCTTTCCGAGCGGGAAGGAGCGCCTGGTCCCAGGCACGAATCCACCCGGCGGATTTGTGTCGAGGTCCGGTGAACTGGCCAGTCTATGGATGGTTTTTAGGCGGTTTTCCATCTGCCTCGGCGAATGCGGGCTGGATCCCCTCATTCCGCCTCAGTTACACTATGTCGGCGATTGCTACGCAAACAAGTTCTCCACGTACGCGTAAACCTCCATTACTCTATCACGCAAACATAGGGGTTATACTCGTCTGGTGTCAGACGTTCCCTAGGGGGTCCACCGGGGACCGAACCGCACAGTAACCCTGGGTTCAGTGTGGGGCGGCGGAGGGGTGAAGTGGAATGCGGTAGTCGTCGTGGGGTTGTGGACCACTGCGGCTGCGGCGGGGACCAATCCTCTTCATCGTTTCTAGGTACCCAGTTAACATATAATACAATACAATGATAACAGTTGAATACTGTTTATACTAGCAAGTTAAAGCATGAGAATGGTTCATAATCTTAACAAAAGGGATTGTAAGAAAACCACAGTGTTACAGTGACCTATGAAGATGATTTAAAATAAAACAAAATGCATATGGTCCTAACAACACTCTTTTACACTCGCAGAAGAAGGTACAAACCTATTATATAACATTAATTCCTGCCAAGTTTTAAAGAAAATGTCATTGAAAAGCCGTGGCACTCATCTCCAGCCTCTATTGATTAGCGTCTTTATATGACCGCTCTTCGTGTTATCCCACGTTACATGTCTGTGAGAGATATGACAATCGCTGTAAACAAATTGGACAGTACGGCAATAAATCGGGCAAATTCATTCACGGTATGGTCATCAGCACGTCTAAACACGATAGCCATTTCATCATGTCTCCCCGTCAGTCAGTCTCAATGAGTTGATTCCATTCAACAGAGTGACAGATGAACACTACTTTACAACTACAACATACGTCAGTGGTGAACAGTCCACATAACGGCCTGCAACCAGTATTACAGCGCGTGCAGCACTGCAAAAGGAACTGTGTGTTCCTGTGAGGCAGGTACGAATACGAAGACTGTTCGAAAATTAAGAACCGATAGGTCTAGAAATGAAGACGACAGTGAACATCCGTTGAACCTCTGCATAGATGTGTTCTGTAGGGTGTCTAGTATGCCTGTCGATCGCGTCACATCACTCTGTTTAGTTCTGAGCACACGGTGGGCACAATATCTTCGCCTGCCAAGTATGGGTGACTGCTGAGAGAATTCGCCTGATTTCAGGTAACCTCACATAACGTAACTGTCGTGCATTTCCTTCTTTATTACAGTTCTCGGCCCCACACAGCAGGGGCAACGGAGACGCCCCTGGAGCGTTTTCGATGGAACGTGTTTTATCACCAACCATACAGCCCACACTTGGCTCCCCCTCAGTTTCATCTGTACTCACATGAACCGCTGGCTATGCAGAGAGCATTTTGGCACATCAGCGAGTCGTAGACCGACTTAGAGAACTGACGGATAGCAATGCGGCTGCATTCTATGGCGAGGGTATTGGAAAATTGGTACAACGCTACGAAAGATGTCTAGATCGGAGCAGTGACTACTGGAAAGCGTAGTACACTGCTGCAAATTAAAAAAAATTCATTTTCACTGTGGTTTCCATTTCACCAGCGATCCGACGTTACTTTTTCGAATATCCCTCGTATTTTATCCGGTGAATTTGTTTCGTGCGTGTCGTGTGTTATTGGGAAACGTCAGCAAATAGTTTGTCACATGTTATGACTGCAAAAGATCGATGTCGCTTTCTTGGCCAGAAGATTGCCATTTGAGGTAAGTCTAGAGAAGTGGTTTGCACGTTTCGAGTCTAACTCAAAATGGAAGAACTTGGTGGTGGCTAGCTTCTCTTAGTTAACAAGTTGATCGAAAGAACTGTTGCAGCTCTGAATGTAAATAAAAACACTGTTGTTAAGACTAACAAGGAAATATTCCAGAAATAAGAGCAGACTGGAAAACTATCTAAGCTGAAAATTCCGCGAAAAACTTTTGTGGATAGGCAGAGAGTCAGTAGCGAGCCAGAGTGTGAATCGGACAAAAAGCTACGATCGCCCTTGAAAATGCCCTCCGCAGATGGGAACGAAACGTCGGGTTTTAAAGTGAAATCCCTTCGACCACGGCGTAATAGCCCTGAATATTTTTTAATTGTATTTTATGTACTGTTCGTACCCGACTGCCTACGCTTCTTCTAGGCCAAGGGCTCTGTCCTGAGAAGCTATCATTCTTTTCTTTATCTTCTTTTCTATAACAACATTGATGATATATTCACTGCGCATTTCCTTGGGTCCTAATTCAATAAACATGGCATCCCTCACATAGTTGATTCTTCATGCAACGCCGTGTGTTGCATCCTACCGGTGTTTTCGTCTGTGGTGAATGTTAACGTCTTTCTTCACGTGTATCACCTTCACCTGCCCATTTCCAAAATTGGAAAAAATTCTCTACCAGGCATCTAAACCTTCAACTCGTTGCGGCCGGCCGGGTGGTCTCGCGGTTCTAGGCGCGTAGTCCGGAACCGTGCGACTGCTATGGTCGCATGTTCGAATCCTGCCTCGGGCATGGATCTGTGTGATGTCCTTAGGTTAGTTAGGTTTAAGTAGTTCTAAGTTCTAGGGGACTGATGACCACAGCAGTTGAGTCCCATAGTGCTCAGAGCCATTTTTTGAACTCGTTGCGATGAATTTACGCTGCTAGTAAAATTTCCTTCACAGAGAGTCCCATGAAAGCATGGCATTTCCGTTGGTCTACTTGCATAAACGAGTAACACAACCACCTACCTTAAAATGCTGTGTAAACGAAGTTACTCCGCTGATCCGGTTGCCATTTGACTTCCATTACTGCGCAAATATTTAAACACAACAAAATGGTTCAAATGGCTCTCAGCACTATGGGACTTAACTTCTGAGGTCATCAGTCCCCTAGAAATTAGAGCTACTTAAACCTAACTAATCTAAGGACATCACACACATCCATGCCCGAGGCAGGATTCGAACCTGCGACCGTAACCGTGGCGCGGTTCCAGACTGTAGCACCTAGAACCGCTCGGCCACTCCGTCCGGCTAACACAACAAAAAATTCAATCTCAACGACATGAACATCACTTTGTGCCAGGCCAAGTATTTTTCCCTTTACTCAAAAAAGTAACATTGTCCTACACGATGCATTTATGGTAGAAACACAGCACCAGTTCACTACTTTATGAGTTCCCACATGGCTACGGTTCACTCACGACTGACGCCACTTTCGATTGTCATCGAGAAGTTGAAACGCAAAACTGAAATAGTAAGTCACTAAGGCCGGGTGACGTACAGTTCAGCCCCAAGT
Source organism: Schistocerca gregaria (assembly GCF_023897955.1). Taxonomy (NCBI): domain Eukaryota; kingdom Metazoa; phylum Arthropoda; class Insecta; order Orthoptera; family Acrididae; genus Schistocerca; species Schistocerca gregaria. The sequence goes on along the minus strand of NC_064922.1, from coordinate 346,674,253 downwards.
GAACGAACATAGAAAACAGAGATGTTCTTCTATGTTTCGGTGAGGCTCTCACTAAATTAAATCTTCAGTTCTTTCGCTTTCATTAAGAAAGCTGTTAACTGGGACCATGTCTTAAAAAAAGTTTATAAACAAATTTTTCACCCTCATACACGCAATGACTTTAAAGACCTGGAAACACATTCACGCTAATGCTGCCCTCACGTAGCAGCTATATGGTGACCAAATTATTTCATTTACCTCCCATTCCAATTTGCGTCGTTAATTGTCCGCCCTGGACGCTGCGTTACCTGATAATTAACTTTGAGGTAGCGCGCTGTAGATTAATATTGCGTTACGCCAACAAAACTACGTGTTAGATTTTTAAATTAGAGGTCTAAGTGAAAGAAAATTATGTGAAATTGAGTTCTTTAAGAGTAATAGTTTATAGGAAGCACAATTATTTTCGTTCACTAGTGTCCGGGTAGTTCGAGGAGATGCTGTGACAATGTTGTTACGTAAAAAGTAAGGTAGAAGTTAAACAGCATTTGCTATTGTTTATAAACGTGAATCCCTCTACCAGCTGATTTTTTGCACATCCATTCCTTTCAACGTGAACTTAAGATACATTTAAACTAATAAATACGTTAGTATCCGTTGTTTGCGTAGTTAAGTAGTGCATTTCGTGTCTTGTGGGGTGAAAATTGAATTATTTTACATAAACAGCTCTTCAGTTTAATTCCATACCATCAATTACTATTTGTTTTTCCTGTTTTAGCTGTATAAAAATTTGAAAGGTTGTCACATCTAATTTATTTCACTTTTATTTACAAAGCATCGTGAACGATAATTTGCCTTTGTTACTTATATTTACATGTGTTGAAGTCGACAGATTTCCCCCTTTTTTGTAGCACAGGTTTTGTTTGACAAAGCTTGGTTTCGCTTTCACCCTTTACGATTTTTCGGCGCTTAGGAATTCGCCTTTTCTTTTGCTGAACTTCACTTCCGTAAAATTTCAGACAAGTTGTTTTCATAGATATTTTTTGTGGTTTTTTGTTTCTTCATGGCCTGCTCGGGCGCAGTTTAATTTCTTTCTTTCTTTTTACTTGAGCTGAATTCAAGAGATGTGTAACCACATGAAGTTTCTATAAAGACAACTCTTGCAAAGGTTAACAAAACTGAAGTGCAAAGAACACAAACGTAGACAAAGAAACTGAGGTTCCCAAAGGGTCGAATAACCGCAAACGGGGAAATGCGACCCAGTTTTCAATCTAAAACCACTGCTGGCAATGAGGAAGAGACAACTTGTAGACTTCAAAACATCTACAAAGCATTAAGAAACGCCTGTCACAACTCATAATGATTTATTAACAAAATCTATAAGATTCTGGTGTAAAACGTAAACTGCAGTACGTGTAAGATACGAAAAAATAACTGATTAATAACAGCCATTACGGAAGACGACCGTGGAAACAAACATATTAGTTAGATACTAATTTACAATGAATGAATCACATAATTTTGTACATTTTGTTTTTTAGTCTGCGTCTCGCTGACGTTATGCTATATTAATAATTGTGTTGGTCATCTTTTTGGTTGAAACATATGTTTATATTTGTGTGATTTGTTTACGTAACTGCGATGAACATCACATTCTACATGTTCTTTTATCTCCATTATTGGATATGCTATGACTTAAATGGCGTACGCTATTTGGGATAGAGACATATTCTCGGTGGTGAATATCATTAAGCCTTGTGCGTACAGAATATATTTGACTTACTCAAGAGAAAAGTGCTACCTTTTTCTATCATTTATTAATTTTATACCGATTCATTGTGTGTTAACTTACATTATTACAATATATTCTGTTGTTTCTCACCCATGCATTCATACAAAAACTTGTCATGCCATTCAATGCTCATTCTTCTCACATATTTCCACACACCTCCTAAAAGTACTACTTCTTTTGTTTAGAGCTGCTATTTGCCTATGCTTTGGGAGTGTAGTATAAACTGTTCGTCCAGTTCTCAATGGTAGTTTGTAACAATTTCGTCTATAAAATTTCAAACACGTGCGTATACAAACACTGGGGCTTTTTGGCTCTTGATTTATACAAGACGAAGTATTTTTGTATCTGTCGCTGATGTACATCCTTGAAGACAAAATTCACATTTTACACGAACCTATAGCCCATGTTTCGTGCTTCGGTCTCAGTGCACACTTTTTAAGAATATTTGTACATCACGACTTGTAACACTTCGCTTTGTTGTGAAAATTGAGTCTGTGTTAGATAATATTTAAAGTTTAATGGTGAAACCCACAGATAGTGAATAATGTTTTCAGATTCATGAAATTAAACTAGTATTTTATATATGACAGTACAACATTATTGAAGGATACATAAGCGCACTTATCTTAAAGACAAACCGAATAAAAGCCATCCTACTTTTATAGAATTTGTAGATGCAGAGAAAGTTTTAGAAGATGTTGACGGGAACACACTGAAATTCGGAGTGTACCGAGATAAACTACAGGGAGTGAAACTTTATCTATAAATTGGATATAAACAAGACTACAGTTTTAAGAGTCAAAGGGCATGAGAACGTAGTATTAACAGACAAGGGTGTGGAACTGGATATGGCCTGTCCACAATGTTATTAAATCTATACGCTGAGCAAGGATCAGAAGAATGTTAAGAAGGGACTCAATGTTCAGGGAGAATAAATATAACTTTTACAACTGGCGATGACACTGTAATTCTCTCTTAGACGCCAAAGGACTTAAAAGACGAATTTCAAGGAATGGTACTCGTATTGAGAAAATATTATTACGTGAATGTCAACAAATAAAAACAAATCTTACAGAACATAGTCATATCAAATCACGTGGCGTCTAAGAAATTAGATTAACAAATGAGACACAAAAAGTATTAGGTGAGTTTTGCTATTTGAGCAGAAAAAGGGGTGACGATGGCAGAATTAGACAGGACATAAAATGTACATTGGCAATAGACAGAAAAAGCATGTGTGAACAATGTTTGGAACATCGAACATAAATTTAAATGTGAAGAAGTATTTTCTGAAAGTTTTTGTCTGGTATGTAGCCTTGTATGTAAGTGCAATGTGGTCGATAAATAGTACAGACCACATTAGGATCGAAGCTTTTGAAATTTGGAGCCTCAGAACAACGCTGAACGTTAAATTAGGTCGAATAATTACTAATGGAGAAATTTTGATTCAAATGTGGGTAAAATGAGTACCTTGGAACAACTTGACTAAAAAAAGGCACAGGTTGATATCACACGTCCTGAATCATCGAGGAACACTCAGTTGGGTTACGAAGGAAAGATTGGAGGCCTGAACTTGCAGACGGAGAACAAGGCATTACTGCAGAAAGCAAGTTCTAGTGGATGTAGGTTGCAGTTTTTATGAAGAGATGAAGCTTTTACAGAATAAACCAGCGCAGAAAGAAGCATCGAATCGGTCTTCGAACGGTAGACCGCAACAACAATACGTTAATTGACATTCTGTTTTTCTTATCATTTTAAGCTGTAATATTTTCAGAGGGATGACAATAGCAATTAAACTTCCTGGATTTTATTTTATTTTATTTTATTTTATTTCAACTACGATCAGGTAATAGTTCATAAAAGGAAGGTTTACTTTCTAAAATGATAACTTCAGTTTTTACGCAGTGTCATGAACATAGTTTTGCAGGAGAGCAGTTTTCAGATATGTATGTTGAACATAGAGTTTACTACTTTTCAACATGCATCTGTCTTCAGATTTAATAAATTTCATTCACCTCTCTGAAAGTAATGTTCACGTATTGATCCAAAGCCAGTAAGGTACTCAAATCGCACTTGAACAACAAAGAATTCATCATAATGAGTGGCAACAGAGGAAAATGTGCACCATTGGTTACAAATTTTTTGTCATAAAATAAGCCTTTTGCATACATTATAGCTTGAAAACCAGTGCACTTATTAACATAACGTATCTCATGGATATGGAGATATTTATCTCAGATACTCATTTAGCTCGGACCTCTGTTACCTGTTTGGTACAATCGTCGTATGGTTCTGGGCTGGTTGTATACTGTAGTAAAATCAATTATAAGCTGTCACTCGACGAACAATTTCTGTTTAATGAAAGCAGTTGTGTAGCAAACAAATTTAATTTGTTTGTCTTCGAGGTTGTCCGTAAATTAAAAGATCCAGTATTCGGTATTTGCAATAAGTGACTTGCAAACAGGCTACCAACCCACTCACAGGCAGCAACCAAACACTGAAACGTCTTGTTCTGCTGCCAGAACTTTCAAGAGTACTGCCGGAGCGAAATGATTAATCGAGGAGATAGCGTCGCGGAAGCAATTCCCTCGAATTGCGAACTGACAGCACAGAGAATTCACAAAACAACTCCAGTTGCACTGTAATGAGCATCTTGACTGAAGATGGCAAAAGAAATAAATCACGAGCAACGGTGCGGTTTTCTTTTACTGTAAAGGAATGCAATTAAGCTGTCTTCATGTTTTTTGTAAAAGTTAGTGCTGAAGAGCGGTGAGTTGTTTTACTGATACAGAATTTACCGTTACAATCACTGTAGATGGGAAATATTGTTTTCAGAGAGTAGTATAGGGCACTAAGCAGCACAATTAACTCTCGATATGAAGGGGAGGGGTTGATAACCTGCTAGCCCTCCTCATTTACATTTTTATTATCCCATTATTTCTCGGTAGTGTAGCGCTGAATTCTTCCTCAGAGGACACCGTGAGATAATTAACACTTGGATTTGGTCAATCTCTGTTTATATTTTGTCTCTAATGACCTCGACGTTCACGGGATGTTAAATTCTACCATTTTTCTTTCTTTCATCCTATTCCACTTAATCGTAATTCAGATTACTTATGGACAACGTGTCTTTAAGACTATTTCCGATCTACAACATGCTTTATGGAATGTTACATTCTCATTATATTGGAAGATACAAGAAACGAGACGAAAAAATGTTTATTACCGTGCAGTGACCGTTTATTGTACACAGGGAAAAAGACATTGAAGAATCACTGTTAAATCATGCCACCGGACTTACATCTCATGTGGTACAAACTGATCTGTCTGAACTGTTTGTTTTAAAACCTCTGTATCAGTCAACGCTCATACGAATTTAATTTATTGACTATACGGGTTTGGACTTTGCAGTTGTTTTCTACAGCCCATAACGTTTCTTGTACGACGACTGCGTCAGAGTGTGGTGAAAACAAATCCTCAAGGTTGCTAGTACTCACTGTCCATCTTCTAACACCGAGAGCAGGTTAGCGCAGTGGTTAGCACACTGCACTCTCATTCGGGAGGGAGACGGTTCAAACCCGCATCCGGCCATCCTGATTTAGGTTTCCCGTGATTTCCCTAAATTGCTCCTGACAAATGTCGGGATAGTTCCTCCCAAAGGACACGGCCGACTGCTTTGTCCATCCTTCCTTAATCCGAGCTTGTGCTCCATCTCTTGCGAACTCGTTTTCGACGAGATATCAAACACTAATCTCATCCTCCTGTATCCACTGACAGGAGCCTTTAGGATTGTTCGCCCCTACCACGGTACTCTGACACTGCCATAGGCCAAGAAACGTTACATATGGGGTACTGATATTGACAGAAAAGTCGAAACTGGTATAACCAATAAGTAAAAAACCTGTGACTATTTACTGATATGAACTGCACTGTTAAAGACCTCGCGGACGCGCTCTATCAACAACGTATTAAATTTGAACAAACTTTCTTTTAATCCATAAGAGGCATCCAAGGTTACGTCCACTTAATCATGGAAAAGGTGTGTTTGCAACGTATTGGTGTTTGTGTTGTATCTGTTATGGAGTGTACTGACAATCTTTAATGTTTTTGGGATATTTTTCGTCATTTCTCTCGATATATCGATGTCAAACCATCGGGACAAGGATGACAGTTTCTTATAAGCTAATGATACGAAGCGAGCACTCTCAAAGTATTGTACAGAAAGCCTTCCAGTTCTCACACAGTAACCACCCACTATGGATGTAGCGTAAGAATATGATATTGAATAAAATAAAAGTCCAAAAGCCAAGCAAATACGTCTTACGCAGCAACTGAGGTCCCAGTAGCAACCCAAAAGCGAAGTCTGGACAATGTCCGAAGTGTAAGAGTACAGCTTGGTACGTATCCAGAAAACAGCTTAATCACCAACGAAAGAGAGACCTTCGTTGCCCGCGGCAACCCCCTTTATCGGGTCCAGAGTCAGTGGCACACCTCTTTGTCACGTGGTGCCAGGCGAGTAAAGTGGAGCATATTACTTGTATTTGTACAGATTCTCTAGCGCCACCAAACGGCGAAACATTGTTCGAGCATTATGCGTCAGTTGTGGCATCATTTGGGCCGGATGCAAGATAGCTAATTAGTGATAATCTCTTTTTAAGTAGCGCTGACATTGTCACCACCTGCATTACGAAGGAATTTAAAGCTTATGTCACTGGGTTTCACGTCTGCTAATTGATATTGTGTGGTTGGTTTTCAGCTTCCCGACGCAAACGTAATCTTCTTAGCAGCTCACAAACTCAACAAAGCTTGAAGTGCTTTCGCTCTTAGACTTCAAGCGCTATGTAATACATTTTTTTGTAACTCTACTGGGATGTATTTGTAAAAGGATAGATATTTTTCAGCGTTATTGCTGATTCCTTCCCTCCTCATCCCCCCCCCCCCCCCAAACAAATTCTTATTAGGGAGGTTAGAATCATTTTTGATACACCTTATTTGATTAATAACACCACAGTTACAGATATTCAATGTGCTTAAGGTTATGTCATCCGGAACTAATTTTTGTCTCAGTTTTACTGTAGCTTATACACTCTGTCGCTTTTCCTTCATAGTTTCGATACCAGGAACTGAATAAGATTTGTCAATATCCACAAAGTAATTCAGTACTACACTGAAATGGACGTGTTACACCATGAAATTTCAGTCCGATATTTATCAAACTTAGTGGATACTTTCACCTCGTAACATGTATTAAATTACAGACGTGTTACACCATGAAGTTTCAGTCCGATATTTATTAAACTTAGTGGATATTTTCCTCTCGCAACATGTATTAAATTACAGTATTACAGCTTTATCCCCTTCGGAACTAATGTCCGTCTTCGGAATCTGTATGAGACTTGACGCTCACTGGCAGGAATACACATTTGCATTTGTCGTGACATTGCAGGAAACATCTTCTGAATGCCATCTTAAGGAATTCCTTGGCATATCTGAATTACATGTCATTCCACGAAAACTGCTGGCTGGAGGTAGGTATGGAAGTAATTTTCTTCCCATTGCAACCCAGACATTCACTAGGAGTGCAGAGTCAGGGCTCAGGCAGGGCATTCTAAGATCCCTTCATTCGTTCTTGGCGTTTGATGGATGAAATGCTCTGTTTGGTCTTGCTTTATTTCACAGGAATATGCCCTTTGTTCCCCTAGACATGAAGGGTGTGCCAACAGGGTTTACCGTTCTTACAAATACTGGCGAGCATCCTGCCTCCCTTCAGTAATACCAAATCAGTCCCGTTGTCATATCCAATAGCTCCCCACACCATTATTGCACGAGTTAGAAATGCATGCGTCTCGAGAGTTGTTGCAACTCTTGACCTTCCACTAAGACTTTTACAGGCAGGTTAGTGTCTACCAGGCCGACACAAATAGAGGTAAGACTCATAGCTGAACACTGTACATTGTTGCTTAGTCTCATTTATGTTTGCATGTAAGTCTGCGTTGTATGTGGTACGGCGTCAACGGTAAACGGCGCATGTCGTCGCTCGATCTCCGTTCTCACCCATTTGTAGTGACACTTTCTCTGTGACCTGTGCCCGGGTTTCAGACGTTGTCTTCCTTCTATACGTCAGAGCCAGTCGGACAATCTCACGATCTCCCCATGAAGTTGTCTTTTGAAAAGATCTCGCGCCTACTCCTTTTGCCGCATTGTTGTCCCCCATCCATCTCGTAGAGACAGGTTCTGCAGTCATTGCACTTAACAGCCAGTCTGTCGGTATGATGCTCCTATGTCCCTCATGGCAATGATTTGGCCCTTCTCAAAGTCTGGAAGATAAGTTGTACGTTCTCTGTGTATGCTGCGTTGTGATTTCCATTTGAAAAGATGTGGTAACCTTACACACACCCAAAAGCTACCATGCTCTTCCATAGTTCTTCACCTCCAGGAACAGGTGTTACTTGTATTGAAAATCATCTCGCATAGGGATGAAATTTTATCCCACATGCATGGAAATACATTTTAGTTGGTGTTCTTGCTGACACTCTATTTCAAGACCATCTTGTTCTTTTAGACTCATCACTTCATCAAGCATTTTCCTTGCACATATATACTTAATTGGACAATATGCGTTCGCAACGCTAAATGGCAGCTCCTTCACTAAAGCCTAGGAGTGCAGATGAAAATCTAAATTAGTCTGAACACATAACAACAATGTGCAAGAAGGCATCAGCATCTCTCCATGCGCTTTGAAAATATAAAACATTCTTCCCTCTTCAAATGAAAAATAAACTTTTACGAACGCTTCTATTTCCAATTATTGATTACAGCGATTCTTCAAGCTCTTTCCCAGGAAAGCTCACGGTCCCTAGAACTGGTTATATGGTTATGAATGCCTGTGTTCGTTATATCTGTGATAGTTGATTCTTTTATCATTCACCATCATATTCAAAGATATTGCGGCTGTGTGTACCCTAGTGCACAGATATCCATACCTTCTTACTTCTCTACTGTATCATCAACCTAAACTGTCTCTCCTATCTCTTCTCGACCGTAATGCTCTTGTATGAGAGAGATTGCAGATGTATCAGTTCCCATCAGAGCAAAACCCTTTCATTCCCATTCCACCGTCCAACCACTTTCTCGATGTACACTACTGGCCATTAAAATTGCTACACAACGAAGATGACGTGCCACAGACGTGAAATTTAACCGACAGGAAGAAGATTCTGTGATATGCAAATGATTAGCATTTTCAGAGCATTCACACAAAGTTGGCGCCGGTGGCGACACCTACAACGTGCTGACATGACGAAAGATTCCAACCGATTTCTCATACACAAACTGCAGTTGACCGGCGTTTCCTGGTGAAACGTTATTGTGATGCCTCGTGTAAGGAGCAGAAATGCGTACCATCACGATTCCGACTTTGATAAAGGTCGGATTGTAGCCTGCCGTGCTGGATCCCAACTGCCTCGTATCACTAACAGTCGAGATGACAGGCATCTTATCCACATGGCTGTAACGGATCGTGCAGCCTCGTCTCGATCCCTGAGTCAACAGATGGGGACGTTTGCAAGACAACAACCATATGCACGTACAGTTCGACGACGTTTTGCAGCAGCATGGACTATCAGCTCGGAGACCATGGCTGCGTTTACTCTTCACGCTGCATCACAGACAGGAGCGCCTGCGATGGTGTACTCAACGACGAACCTGGGTGCACGAATAGCAAAATGTCATTTTTTTTTCGGATGAATCCAGGTTCTCTTTACAGCATCATGATGGTCGCATCCGTGTTTTGCGACATCGCGGTGAATGCGCATTGGAAGCGTGTATTTGTCATCGACATAATGGCGTATCACCCGGAGTGATGGTATGGGGTGCAATTTGTTACACGTCTCGGTCACCTCTTGTTCGCATTGACGGCACTTTGAACAGTGGACGTTACATTTCAGATGTGTTACGACACGTGGCTCTACCCTTCACTCGATTCCTGCGAATCCCTACGTTTCAGCAGGATAATGCACGACCGCATGTTGTAGGTCCCGCACCGTCCTTTCTGGATACAGAACATGTTCGACTGCTGCCCTGGCCAGCACCATTCTCCAGATCTCTCACCGATTGAAAACGGCTGGTCAATGCTGGCCGAGCAACTAGCTCGTCACAATAGGCCAGTCAGTACTCTTGACGAACTGTGGTATCGTGTTGACGCTGCATGGGCAGCTGTACGTGTACACGCCATCCACGCTCTGTTTGACTAAATGTCCAGGCATATCAAGACCGTTATTACGGCGAGAGGTGCTTGTTCTGGGTATTGATTTCTCAGGATCTATGCACCCTAATGGCGTGGAAATGTAATCACATGTCAGTTCTAGTATAATATATATGTCCAATGAATACCCGTTTATCATCTGCATTTCTTATTGGTGTAGCAATTTTAATGGCCAGTAGTGTATTTCTCAATAGCAACAACCCGACTCTGGAACAACCTTCCGCGTTGTATTAGGGAACTAAATAACATCTACAACTGAAGAAATCATGTAATGATTTACATACTAAAGGAACAATAAAGATTATCATTGTCCCTGTACGGATTCGCTCGCCTGTACATTTTTCTTTCGAACCAGAGCTTCCTCATTTCCCAGAAGGAGGTGCAGTCTCCTTAAATTTCCTTCCGCCACACTTGCTGTATCAGAAAACATCTATTTCGTATTCCTAAAAAATTTCTTATGTGTCTACTGATGTCATTATTGTCATTGTTGTTCAAATGGTTCAAATGGCTCTAAGCGCTATGGGACTTAACATCTTAGGTCATCAGTCCCCTAGACTTAGGACTACTTAAACCTGACTAACCTAAGGACATAACACACATCCATACTCGAGGCAGGATTCGAACCTGCAACAGTAGCCGCAACGCGGCTCCGGACTGATGCGCCTAGAACCGCCCGGCCACATCGGCAGGTGTCATTATTATTATTATTATTATTATTAGCGGCAGCAGGAGCAGCAGTAGTAACAGTTCTGCCTGTATTAACTTTACTAGTTCATAGTGTTATTGACTCACATTGTCACTGAAGATAGTCAAATCACTTTAAAACCATTTGCCATCATAAAATTTTATTTCTTAGGTAACTGTGATACGAAGAACGTACTGTATGTGAGAAACCCTCCTCCGATGTGAGACAGATTAGATCAGGCTAAATAAACAAATAAATACAGATATTTGACAGAGGTTGTCCTTGATCCGCCGTCGTTATACGAATCTTCTTGATTTGAACTTGTGTTCTTGTAAATTCGTCATAGTTGAACATTTGGAAATATGTCGTAAGATGTTATGGGACCAAACTCCCGAAGTCGTCAGTCCCTAAGCTTACAAACTATTTAATCTGACTTATGCTAAGGATGACACACACACACACAGACACACACACACACACACACACACACACACACACACACAAGCGCGCGCGCCCGCACACACACACACACACACACACACACACACACCCATGCCCGAGGGAGAACTCGATCCTCCTACAGGAACAGCCACGCGACCGTGAAAAGACGCCGTAGACCGCGCGGCTACCACGCGCGGCGGCTGATGGCAATTTTGCGAAATTTTATGAAACATACAACGTTAATATAACATATAACAACAATAATAATATCGGGTCTAAATTAACGCCCTTTAAATGACGTAGGCCACACAGTTGCAGTTTGGTTAGAATTATGTTTATTCATAAAGAAAACTAATAGCGAAACTGGTCGTATTTAGAATTATTATTACACCCGAAAGCATGTCCGTTTGACACAGTTCGATAATTCACAACCTCATCGCGAATTACAAGTCCAATACTCGACCTCGTTAACTACGCGAAAAATTAAAAGAGCTCACACCAGACGCGCAGCTGCTCACCGCTCAGAGACCCGCGATACCACGCAATGCCAAATTTTCTAGGGCGTTTCTCTTCCCTGCTGCCTAAAGATCGGCCATCCGCCTTCGCCTCTCCACCAGCACTGTCCCTCTGTCCGTCTCCGACCATCCTCGCTCAGCTGACTAATGCAGTTCCCACTCCTGAAGCCGTCCATCTGATTAGCTACAACTTATTTTACATTATCTCACATTTTAACATATTTAAATAATCAAAGCTTGAAGACTTTCACGTTCTAAATAAATTAACAATAATATCGTTGTGATGTACTACTATAGTGGCACATACCTGAAGATGGCCAGAAGACTCTGCGCCGAAATATCGTGGCAGGACGTTACTGATATCCGGCAGTTCTCCCGTGTTTTTATGGAACAACAATAATATCCATTACATAATAGACCTTAAATTCTTTTACATAAAACCAATACAATTTCCTTCTTAGCTTTGAATGTCACGGCCAGTAGCCTTGCACCAATGTGCTTTCTGATAAATAAATAAAGAACAAAAGTAACTATTACGCACTAAACTTTACAACAAATATTCTGTTACCCAATGATTCAATCAGGTGTCATGCTGTCATCTTTCATTGTATTTTGTGTGGAGGAAATGTTGATCTGATATAACTGAAAATACTAATAATTTAAATTTGCTATATGTTTTAAACAACAGAGTTGATATTTACAACATTTGTCATTTTAATGTTGTGCTTCTATATGAAATGTCGATCGTTAATATCGACCAAAGCGTTCAGATTTTAGCATTCGGGCCTTTGTTACAAAACTTGTTAATTTCACTTTAACAGTAAATCGTAAACTATTACAGATATAATCAATATTCAAATTTTATTGGGATCGCCATGAATATTTATGAAGGATGGTAGATTAAAATTACTGTGGCTTTATTCCCTGAATTACTACAGAACTAAACAGTTTTCATAAATGTTTCCCTTTATGGCCGATTTTAGGTCTGCCATATTTAACACTGCTACGTCTCACGGGCCACAAACAGCTTCTACGGGGTTTCCCTATGACATAGGTTCTAGTCTGTCTCACTCACACACTACAGCGCTTGGGCCACATTCAGCACGATAGACACCTATCAATTTCCCCATCTCGTGCGAATCTGCGCTCTTTGTGGCACATGGTCCTGGGCGACAGGGGTCGTTTCACAATTCCTGAAAGCTGACTCTTTCGGCAATATATTTAAATGAGAGCGAAATGCTCGTTAACTCACAGGCTGTACAGGAAAGCGCACCACAAGTAAGTAGAAGTTAGATAATATTAAAGTTAAGGACGAAATGTTCAAAGAATGTTAAGATGCCTATTCCATCCTTTGCGGGATCAACAATAAGATGAATACGGCAAAATGGTGTGGTCCTAAAAAGTAAAAGAGCAACATGTAATACAGTAACGAATCCATTAATACAATAAGAGCTCGTAAGTGCTTATATGTGGTTTGTAGTGCCTATACAAAAATTGTTTAAAGAAGCCAAACAACAAGCTCAGACATAATTCCAGAATTGAAGCTAATCAGCAAAGTATGAGAAAATAATAAAACAAATCTGTACACATCTATAGTAGCCATAAGGCATAGACAGAAACGTAAGTGCACGTAAGCAGCGCAATATGTAATGTAAATATCTCTTGATAAATAAAATAAGTTAATATCAACGACAAGCGGCGCTATGGATGTGAAATTTGGGTACGAACCTCCAGACAGCTGTTCTGAGGTCAGTAGCATGCCAGTAGGGATTCTGTTAACAAAAACAAAGTGTGAAGCTCATCATGAGGCTAGAACCGGTGACTGGAGAAAGTGGAGAGACAATTATCAACTATTTATTACTATTACGTCTAGGAAAGTAATTACAGAGGAAAAGAAGCCTGGGCATAGTTATGTTACAGTGAAACAACTATTACTGGAGTATGTGCAGGTCGCAAGTATGTCTCGTGACAGACTTGTACCTAGCGGCTTTTATACCAATTGTATGGAACTGTAACTTTTAGGTAACGTAGCTGAAAACTGGTAAAGAGACTATTATTTAGAGATATAGAACTACAGTTGCTTTAGATGAATAAAATACTACTCTTCAACATTGTTTATTTACATTAATATCCACACATTAAATCTGTATAATGCAACTTACTCTTGCCCACTTAAGCTGTATTTGACCAATATATGATGCTCCAGCCAATACTTATTTTTATGCCTTGAAACAGGATGCATTCCTTCATCACGTAACAGCTGTCACTAGCATTTTGTCCTGTCTGTATTTCGACGCAGCTGCAACTGCAGATTGAGCTCAGTCCTCTCACCACTTAACACTTTAACCTTTTCCTGTTGGAAGGATTAGTCTCAGGCTTATTTTGGTGGAGTGTAATGAGCTATTTTTTAAATATTTGTGGTACCATGAAAGGTGATCATGTTAAATGCTTAGAAGAAAGACACCCTCCCTCTCCAGAATCGGTGGAATTATTTTTCTTTATTCAAGTTTTTTTTTTTTTTTAGTGAAGAATATTTTGAGATCTACTCCCTTTAATTGTATTAGCATTGCTCTGTGGCTTGGGAGTCTGTTATAACCCGTATTAGAAGATTCTATAAACGGCAACAAGCAAGAGGAAGCAACAGTGTCCCTTATTTGCTGGGAAGTGGCGGTGCGGTCCCCTACGGCACTGCGTAGGATCCTACGGTCTTGGCGTGCATCCGTGCGTCGCTGCGGTCCGGTCCCAGGTCGACGGGCACGTGCACCTTCCGCCGACCACTGGCGACAACATCGATGTACTGTGGAGACCTCACGCCCCACGTGTTGAGCAATTCGGCGGTACGTCCACCCGGCCTCCCTCATGCCCACTATACGCCCTCGCTCAAAGTCCGTCAACTGCACATACGGTTCACGTCCACGCTGTCGCGGCATGCTACCAGTGTTAAAGACTGCGGTGGAGCTCCGTATGCCACGGCAAACTGGCTGACACTGACGGCGGCGGTGCACAAATGCTGCGCAGCTAGCGCCATTCGACGGCCAACACCGCGGTTCCTGGGGTGTCCGCTGTGCCGTGCGTGTGATCATTGCTTGTACAGCCCTCTCGCAGTGTCCGGAGCAAGTATGGTGGGTCTGACACACCGGTGTCAATGTGTTCTTTTTTCCATTTCCAGGAGTGTAGATAGTAGCGAAGGAACAAGTCTTCGGTTTGACCACTATAGGAGTACCAGGCCATATAATATTGTGACAAGGAAGTCAACATGTCTTCTGCAGCATTTTGCTCGTCTCTGGAACTATTGATTTTGTTTTTTAATATTTTTGTCATCAACATACTTGTAAGGTTTTATGTAGCTTCAGATTTCTTTTACCAGGGATGGATAATGCTGATGTCAACGGTACATTTGGTTTTAAATAAATTGTACATAATTATACAAGTCACACATACAATAAGGTCTTACAGAAACGGTTACGAACTGTAAGTATAAAACATAAATCGTTCACAGCTTTTCTTTGCTTTAGAATACAGAAGCAGTTGTATAATCTATCCCAAATAGGCTAACCTAATAAACCCCTGAAAATTATGTAATCAACTAATAGGACATGAGCAATTACTTCAACTAATTAGTTAAGTCTGTGTGTAATGGTGTAATGCTATTCTAGCCATTTCAGATAAACGTGATTTTCAACAGGAGCCGTTAGGCGGCTAAATCCAGGAGCGCAACGATAATGGTGTATTAAAACGAATTTTATGTCTTCACATATATCGCGAATGTCGCTTAAAATATGCGGAGCTTAGCGAAATCTGTGTCACCGGACTTATCTCTGAAATGGCGCTTAGCAACGTGATAGGACCTGATTGTCCGTTAATGGCGTTTTAACGACTAAAACATACTACCAGTAAACTCCCTCCAGCATCGCATTAAATCTGGTTTAGAACGCCACGACGAATAAAAAATCGGCGCGCGAAACAACTAAGCAACGTACAACGTGGAAAAGAGGGTTCCGTCTCGATATGCCTGGTATTTTTAAAGGTAACCTTAAACAGTGCAGAATTTCTGGCTTGGTTTGCGACCTTGGACATGTCGTGGACGTTGAATGTAAGTGCAATCGCACTTGCATAGCAAAAGGTACTGATCATACAGTACGGTGACTCACAGTGACAATTTGCAGAGTCACTAGTTAAACCCTGTATCAAGAATTTCTTACTCACTTCTGAAATAAACTGTCTGCAAACATCTAGCCCGCATCTCCTGGTCGTGCGGTAGCGTTCTCGCTTCCCGCGCCCGGGTTCCCGGGTTCGATTCCCGGCGGGGTCACGGATTTTTCTCTGCCTCGTGATCGTTGGGTGTTGTGTGTTGTCCTTAGGTTAGTTAGGTTAAGTAGTTCTAAGTTCTAGGGGACTGATGACCATAGATGTTAAGTCCCATAGTGCTCAGAGCCATTTTTTGCAAACATCTATGCTTCGAGTAGCATCATAGAAACCATCATACAAAAGCTTATTTTATCTTTTATTTACGTGCAGTCAGGCTGCGTCTAAATCGTTCCAACATCTGTCTCTGTTTATTG
The DNA here is from genome assembly GCF_023897955.1 of Schistocerca gregaria. Taxonomy (NCBI): domain Eukaryota; kingdom Metazoa; phylum Arthropoda; class Insecta; order Orthoptera; family Acrididae; genus Schistocerca; species Schistocerca gregaria. The sequence goes on along the minus strand of NC_064922.1, from coordinate 346,658,019 downwards.
CGAATACAACATTTACGAATTTTATTGATACACAACGCTGTATCTGTTTTTCTCTTTAAGTGAGGGGCACACTACCGATGGAGCTGTCCACATTAAGTTATATATTCCGTTCTCTAGACTCAAGATGTTTAATATTTTACGATGTCTTATGTCTTTCTATAGTTTTGTACGAATGTTGTACGGTTCTTATTTCACTGTCTTCGCGCAAAGGACTTCAAAAGTATTATATTTGGAAAATTGCAATAATTGATCCATGTTACTAAGAATTATGTTCTGATCACAACCAGATTATTACTACATTTTCATTGCCTTATTATAACTCAAAATACGTTAGTCAGTATGAAATTCCCCGAAATTGTACGAGAGTCGTCCAATAAGCAATGCACATTTTTTTCAGAAAGCAGGTTGGTTTTGTTCAAGATTTTAATACAGCATATTATTCCCCACTCTTTTGGCAAAAAAATCCAATTTTTCAACATTATCTCCGTTTAACGCGACGGCTCGACGCCATCTTCCTGTATGAGATCCAGGCTGTAGGGTGAAAGAGCAGGAACAGTCAAGTTACGTTTTGTGAGGTCTTCTCGGGTGCACAGACTTGTATGAGGCCTTGGGTTCTCATAGTGAAGGAGAAGTAGTTCGTTTGCATTTTTGAGGCGACGAACGCGCTTAAGTCGTTTTCACAATTTGCTGAGGGTAGCAGAATACACATCATAGTTGATCGTTGCATCATGAGGAAGGACATCAAACAGAATAGCTCCTCCTGAGTTCCATCGGTATGACAAGTTCAGTGTGAGATCTTTCTTCGGAAGAGAGGTGGTGTGGCGCCGGTTCGAAGTGATGAACCCATGTTTCATCGCCGGTTCGTCAAAAAATTGTCACTATCAGCTTCATAACTCGCGCTTCTCCATTACAGATGCCATTTTTAAGGTTACGTAAAGGAACCGCCACATACCGGAACTTAATGAATTTATAAGGGCTCCACAGGGAAAATTCAACCATGTTCCACTACAAATTCAGCATTTTTAACCGAAACGGGCCGAGAAAAAAGTGTTTCGGTTTACTTACGGAACGTTACTCGTAACTTTTTATGAGTAGCTATTAAGTCTGCAGTTGTTAGCTGTAAGTAATAACATCTATTTTGTAACTAGAGCTATCTGTAAAACTGCATTTAGCCTCCTTTAACATATTTGGTGAATGAAATTGCGTGCACTTGGGCGCCACAGCGCAATTCTTTGCATACTCACTGTAAAATACTGTCTTTAACAGTATTTCGCCCTTCTCTTGTTTTCGGAAGAATGTGGGTGTAGAAGAAAGGAAATCGGACAACACTGTTATTGTATATATGACAAGTGTCTTCATTTAGAGCAGTGTTACTTGTGCTGTTCAGTGGGGTAGAAGTTTCCTTTAGAGTACTCCATTTCGAGAGTTCGATTCCGGGTCTAGGTTTAGTTCTTTTATTTTCTAAATCTAATCTGCCCAATAACACGGTAGAACGCACTTTTATTTAGAGTTAGCCTATGTATCCTATAACATCCTTTCTTTTTGACGTTGAACATAACAGTTACTGGCCCGACGTGTCAGAAATACTCTTGAAGAGCCATTGAAATTATCTGTTTTAGGGCAGATATAACTAGAAAACTTAACAGTGTAGAGATACACTAACATACACATTACATTGAGTAATAGCAGCCAAATGACTGAAATTGGTAGCCATAATTAGTGGTTACCTGATAATAATAATAATAACAATAATAATACAGAGGTTAAATTGGACGTTTCAGCAGAAACTCCAGGTTGGTCATCACTAAGACTTTTCAAGAGTTTCCACGCTTTATGACTGGTATCTTCATGTATGTGTCACGAGGTTATACCACTCTTCTCTTCTACAAGCAGATATTGTAGACGTCAGTTGTTCACCTGTTTGAATTGTTTATTCAGCGAAAGCGTCTTCACTAAATAGTAGTTCGTATTTCTCCAGAAGTGTAGTAGCACGGTATTAAAACAATACTAGAAGTCATTTTTAATACAGAAACAGATCCGCGATGTAAAACTGCTGACCAACGTGACGAAGAGCTTCACCATGAGACAGCCAATGTACCTCCGTGTGCAATACAAGCGAATCATGAGTAAAATTGGCTCCTCAGAAAGAACGGAAAATAGCCTACTGTTTCAAGCTCGTTCGTTGACAAAATTTACAGCACTGACCGTATCGTTCAGCATTTCATTGAATTCCAGTTGTAGTACTGTATTTTATAAGCCAATTCTTCCCTGTGTATCATTCAATGTTTGTTACAGAGGGCGAAACAATACACACTCCCTTGAAACCCTTTTTAGTTCCAGTAAATGGTGCCGCCACATGGGTGCCTGTACCAACACACTTTGTCCGTGACAGATTGTTGTCAACAAAAAAAAGCGGACCTAGATTGTTAAAAAACAGAAAGTGGTCGTGTATTTTATTTCCGCCCCTCCTCGGAGTTCCAATAGTGCTAGGAAATACTTTCCACTTAGTTCCATCAGGAGCTCCTTTTATTTACTTTAATTAAAACGCCTTTTAGCATGTGTTTGGCTGAGTTTTGCGTCATTCAGCTGTAACTACTCTCTGTTCATCACTGTCATCTTGATAAATCCCAATCGTAGCAGATGTGGGTTATAATGACGAACTATTGTGACGGAACCGTTCTACTACGTTTTCTATTCTCATAATGACGTCGTTGCCCTTTAGATGAGGCGGCACCTGCAGGTAACTAAAATGAGCATTATTCACGGAATGAACACAGCTGCAATGAAAACCGGGAAAACAAAAATATACGGTCTCAGAGACGTTTTATTTCTTACTGTTTCCGCTACTGTGTATACATGGAGATTCATCAGTAACGTTAACGCTGCCCTCGGATCCATCTCAGCTTCCAGGTGCACTTAATTTTACACCATAATCAGAATCAGCTCAAATACATCTGTATACTATTCTTCGGATTCAACTTGTTCACTATTATTTATCAAAGCTAACATCTGCCCGTCCTCGAGACTGTGACAACGAGCGGTCCCGCGTTACTTCACAGCACCTGCTAGCTCTATTTATATGAAGCTTTACTCGGTCAAGGAAGCCACACTTACAGTTTTAGATCTGCTTGCAGCAGCAGAACCAATAAAGGCTGCCAACAATGTGTAGCATACATCGTCGCTTAGTTTATTCCATGGGACAACAATGTCACGTCTGCGCTTCTAGGTATTTCTGGTTCTTTCTCGAAAGTTATGCAACTGACGGCGTTGACTTTTAATCGAAATGGACTAAGCACTGCTATGAAACAAAAATGTCCCGACAGTGACTCAAGTGTCAAATGAGTGTACTATCAAAAACTCGAGTTTTGACGCATAATATGTTCAAATGGCTCTGAACACTGTGGGACTTAACATCTGAGGTCATCAGTCCCCTAGAACTTGGAACTACTTAAACCTAACTAACCTCAGGACATCACACACAGCCATGCCCAAGGCAGGATTCGAACCTGCGACCGTAGCGGTCGCGCGGTTCCAGACTGAAGCGCCTGGAACCGCTCTGCCACACCGGCCGGCGAATAATTTGTTGGCATGGAGTTTTCGGAAAGATGTTCCATTCATGTCTGTGCGTTACCCCCTAAACATTAACGTCACAGACGTTATAGTTTTGACTGCGTGCGCTAGGAGAGCTGCTATTGCGTCACGCGACAAGCCGGGTCCGCGAGCTTAAGTAAGTACTGCATGTGAATAAGTCTCGCGGGTTACCAGACGTTGTCCATTCCTGGTGTAGACCATGTTGTATCGTCCAGTGATATTACTGAGCTCGTTGTTAGGAATTCCAGGACTCTTATGCGAAGAAACAGTCTAATGGTTCAGTAGTGCAATACCCATTTCCATGCAAAATCTCAACGAACCCACACCAGTAGCGCCAGAGAGGACTGGCATAATGTTCGTTGAGCCGTGCAGAATCGTACAGCCACGTCAAGTATCTTGGCTCAGGAAATGTGCTTGTTTGCAATAAACCTACACACGGACAGAACGTCGACATGGGAAGCATCACGCTCTGCAGACATTGTTGCGCTTCTCGCTCATGTGGCAGCAGAGAGAGGCGATCCGACAGAGATGTGCACAACAACACTGGACTCGAGGGAGGCACCACGTTGCCTTTTCAACCGAGTCTCTTTCCTGTGTTCAGCGTCACGATAGACGTGTCCGTGTGTAGAGGCTGCGAGAAATACGACAGTTTCAAAGACTGCATTCGTGATCGTGATACGGACCCAACACGTTGCGTGATGATATGGAAATCCACTTCCTATGCAACATAATCGCCTCTGCCTATCGTAACCCATAATTTCGACAACAGCCGTAACATTCCTGATATGGTACAGCCAATGGCTGTGCACTACATTTGACGTCTCCTTGACGTTATACAGTGAGATTTTTCCCACCATGTACGAATTCAGGTTAATGAATTTATGTCCGGATCGTAAATGCATGGCTTCAATGCTAGAAACCAATTATTGAATGATACATTGTTACAGGGACTGCGGTCTAATGTGCGTTCTACGATGTAGTCCCTGTTACTATATGAATGGTTTCCACCTACAGCATGGTACTGTCCTCATACGTCATGCCCTAGCGCCCTCTCTTGCCATAGTCATTGGTTATGTCTTGTCAGATTCACTTCTCTTGCTAACTCACCTTGTAGTAGATGTGATACAGCGTTGTACACAATGGTGCCGCATTCGAATCGAGGGCTTGCCTACATAGTTTTTGCTTACGGAAAGGCAAATGGCAACGGGCGACGGGCAGCAAGCTTTGTCAGGAGATACTTCACCGCCGACAACAACTACAGCATTCAGTGTCTAAAACAGTGCTTCGCCGTTTGTCTGAGACAGGGACATTTCAGGAAACCCGGAATTATGAAGGGCGAACCCGAAATATGCGGACACCGGACTTGGAGGAAAATGTGATTAACACAGTGGAAGGCGACCACCTTGTCAGTATCAGGCAGCTGGCCCGCCAGTGCAGGGTAATCCAGACAACCGTGTGGAACGTTCTCCATGACAATTGTTACTACCCTTACGACTTACAGCGTGTACAGGGCTTACTAGCGACCGACTTTCCACATCTGGAGCAGTTTTGTCACTGGTTTCTTCTCCGGGCAATCACGATCCCAGGATTTGATGAGGTCACATGTACGTGGACTGGTATCTTCAACTTTCATAAGTCATCTGTTGCATAGTATGCAGAACCACCGTGGTACGGTGACAGCGAATAATTAGCATCGGTGAGGTGGCCGGAATAATTGGCGACCGTATTTTGGGAGCAGACTCCCTTCCACGTCGCCTAACAGGCCGGAACTACCGGCGTTTCTTTCGGGTGACTTTGCCTCCCCTGCTGGAAGAAGTGCCACTGATGATTCGAAGGATTATGTGGCTGCTACATGATGGTGCTCCAGCTCACTTCGCCATTAATGTTCGGCCGGGTCTTAATTGTGTCTTCCCTGGTCGATGGATCAGACGAGGGAGTCTATCTGAATGGGCTGCTCGTTCACCGAATTTCAACCTGCGCGACTCCTGGCTTCGGGGCCATCTCAAAAGTATCGTATATGCTGAGCCCATTCCAGATGAGGAGACATTGGAGCAGGGTATTCATGCTGCCTTTGAAACTGTTCGGATGCAGCCTGGCCGATGTGAAAGTCTGAGACAGAACGTCCTACGGAGCGTACACGCATGCATTGGGGCAAATGGAAACCATTTTCCACAAACACTGTGACTGTGGCTGCTTGGTACAGCGCGTATTACACCGCAGTCTCTGTAACAATGTATGATTCAATAGTTGGTCTGTAGCATGGAAACCATACCTTGCATTTCTCGTCATAAGTTTATTAGACCTTTCTTGCTACGTATCCTCTCATCGATCAATCCCTACAGCTTGTAAACGCTGAAAAAATCACCGTGTATAACGCGCTATCAAATAGCGTTTCCGTTCGAAGGCCGTATCACCCGAAATTGCAGTGAGCACTGACGCAATCATTCCACCGAGGCACCAGATTGAAGATACCCATTTGGTATAACACCGTATTCTGCTGCGTGGAGAAGTCTGTAATCGCCTACTGCACATCCTCATCCAATAGGAATCGTGGACCCTTCAAGCTGTTTTTAGCGGACCGAAGGCGTGATAATTGCAAGGGAAGAGATCAAGACTATGTTAGAGTGTCTCCCACTTGACTAGGCGCATTTTCTGCATTACGACATTTCCTATGAGCTGACGTGCATTACCATGAACTAGGCGCACCATCTCACAGCGGTGGTTTCCGACAGAAGACAAGCTGCCCTGAAGACATTCTTTATTCTTCAATGGATATCTACCGGTTTTATCATGAGTGACATAAAAGTAGATATCTTAGGTGTTGCAAAACAAATCAAATCACTTAAGAAAGACAAGTCTTCCGCTCCAGATGGTATACCAGTCCGGTTCCTCTCAGAGTATGCAGACACAATAGCGCCTTTCTTAGCAATCATATACAACCGCTCACTTGTCGAAATGTCTGTTCCTAAAGACTGGAAAGTAGCACAGATCACACCAATATTCAACAAAGGAAATAGGAGTAACCCACTGAATTGCAGACCCATATCACCGATCTCAATTTTCAATAGGATTTTGGAACATCTACTGAACTCTAAGATTATGATTCACCTTGAAGAAAATGACTTATTGATACATAACCAACACAGATTCAGAAAATATCGTTCTTGTGCAACACAGCTAACTTTTTATTCCCATGAAGTAATGAGTGTTGTCGACAAAGGATCTCAGATCGATTCCATATTTCTAGATTTCCAGAAGGCTTTTGATACCGTTTCTCACAAGCGTATATTAATCGAATTGCGGGCATGTGGAGCATCGTCTCGTGTGACTGGATTAATGATTTCCTCTCAGAGGGGTCACAGTTCGTGGTGATGGACGGTAAATCATCGAGTAGAACAGAAGTGACATCTGGAGTTCCGCAAGGTAGTGTCATACGCCCTCAGCTGTTCCTGATTTACATAAATGATCTAGGTGGTAATCTGAGCAGCCCCCTTACATTGTTAGCAGATGACGCTGTAATTTACCGTCTAATAAAATCACCAGACGATCAATTCCAATTATAAAATGATCTAGAGAGAATTTCTGTATGGTGCGAAAAGTGGCAATTGGCAGTAAACAAAGAAAAGTGCAAGGTCATCCACATGGGTAATAAAAAAAATCCGATAAATTTTGTGTATACGATAAATTGCACAAATCTAAGGGCTGTCAATTCGACTGAATATCTAGTAATTACAATTACAAGCAACTTAAATTGGGAAGACCACATATATAATATTGTGGGGAAGGCGAAACAAGGACTGCGCTTTGTTGGCAGAACACTTAGAAGATGCGACAAACCCACTAAAGAGACAGCCTACATTACACTTGTCTGTCCTCTGCTGGAATGTTGCTGCATGGTATGGGATCGTTACCAGGTAGGATTGACGGAGGACATCGAAAAAGTGCAAAGAAGGGCAGCTCGTTTCCTGTCATCGCGCAATAAGGGTGAGAGTGTCACTGCTATGATACGCGAGTTGGGGTGGCAGTCACCGAAAGGAACGTGGTTTTCTTTGAGGCGAGATCTATATACGAAATTTCAGTCAACAACATTATCTTCCGAATGCGTAAATATTGTATTGACACCCACCTACGTAGGGGGAAATGATCATCATAACAAAATAAGAGAAATCAGAGATCGAACGGAATGATTTACGTGGTCCTTTTTCCCACGCGCCACTCGAGAGTGGAATGATAGAGAAGTAATATGAAAATGGTTTGAACCCCCTGCCAGGCACTTAAGTGTGAATTTCTAAGTAACAATGTGGATATAGGTGTGGATGAATCCAAGAACAGAATAATAGCGCGTTTATTCTGTATATGGTAAGAACGTCGCCATAGTTCACGTTCCTGCATTTGTTGCACGAACGTCAGAAAGACACAAATGCCACACTAATCCCTTGTCTACATGTCGGTATTTATTTACCTGCAGCGGAGTTGCGCTACGTTTAATGTGTACGTACATACGTATCCTGCAGAAGGGCCCTTACGTATCAACGAGATAACACAACACCGTATGATGCTTGAACCATTCTCTCCTAACTTGGTAAACAGAAGCCTCAACTGTTCCCGCGGCCAACTCATTGTCCACATCTGTCACCTACTGAAAACATCTGGTTATGGGTTGCCTAGAGCTTGACTCACCACTACTTGGTAGCCACTATGGCCGCTGAAATTTATGTAGAGTTGAAGTAGCATAGAATGACGTGCTCATATCTGTCATCCTAGCTCAGTTTGACTCAGTGTCCAGCCGAGCTACAGCCATTGTTACTGGCAGAAGGATTTCTGTGTGCAAGAGGGCCTGCTGAAAACTACTGCCTCCGAGTTTGTTACGTGAAAACTATTAACGATTTCTAAATAAAAACAAACTTTATTAACATTCCATATGTTTATTCTTCGTGTCTACATAACTGTTTCTCAGCGTAGTCACCATGGCGACGAACACATTTCTTCCAAAGAGAGCCCAGTTTGTTGATACCGTCAACTGTAGAATGTTTCACTTTTTTGACGGAGCCATAATCTCACCTCCGCTTGTACCAACTCATCACTATCAAAATGAACTCCTCGAAAGTCTTATTTAAATTTTGGTAACAGATCAAAATCGTATGGGCCAAGTAGTAAGTGTATGGAGGATGATCGATGGAACTGAACTCAGAACACGGGATTGTCACAGTGGCACAGCGCTCGTGTGTGACCTAGCGTTGTCATGCTGAAGCAGAGGATGCTCCAAGTGTGGACAAACTCTTCCAACTCTAAACTTGATTAAGCCTACAGCAAGTTGACACTCACCCACCAGCATAATTATGCTACACACCGCCGCGTTACACACTACAATTCGAAGACCTCTCCCGGCGAAGGGTTTCAAATACGTAGACATGACGAATGAAACGTAGAATGTTAATAACGTTTGCTATATTTTAAAAGCTTTAGAGGATTCCACATAAAAAATATCCGAGACATTACTTTCTATCACTTCCTTATAAATTTGGCTGTCCGTATACCCCTAAATAACTTGTATATATACTGTACTGTATATGTACAATGAGCAAAACTTAATTGCTTGTTATCCTTTCTGTTTTTGAATTTTTAAGGGACAGCAGAGTAAATGACATCTATAGGTTTCGAGAATATGTGTCGTACTTCATACGTCCTTTTCGAAAACGTGAAGATGAGGAGAGGAACATTTTATTACATACTTGATATGCACGTGTGTGACCTGATCGTACAACATAACGCGCAACGCGCTAGCTTATAAGACAGGAATGTGAACCAGACCCGTATCTAATCGGCGCGGCGGATTAACGAACGTTGGTGGTGCGTTAGCCAGGATAAATGCGGTTTTGAGCGATTTCCCACGCTCGGTTAGGAAGATGCTGGTCTGGTCCCCAGTTTGCGCCTAAGAAAACACAACATACAAACATTTAAAACATGATCACACACAGAACAATGTTTACACAATTTATAGACATGTGGCGCATACGACTTCCCTCCGCTGCATAACTGACGGCTGCGGCGACAGGAAAGGCATCCGGCCGCAAAGTCAAAGAAAATAAATTTGCTAAAACGTGAGTAGAGCGCAGCCCGCCCCTAGACTGGATTCATGCTAACGAAAAGAAAAGCATATGCACAAGTTTTAATGGTTTTACATTGTATCTACGTAATCGCTGAAATGAAATGTCTTGTGGCGAGGGCTTACCGGCGGGTAGACCTGAGCGCCTGGTGCAAGTCTTTTGAGGTGACGCCACTTCCGCCACTTACGTGTCGATGACGATAAAATGGTGATGAGGACGACAGAAACACCCAGTCCCTGAGCGGAGAAAATCTCCAACCCAGCCGGGAATCGAAACCGGGCCCTGACAAGTCGGCTACTGTCCACTTTTTTTTTAAACTCATTTTGTTCGTTTTCGTTCGTTGTATCTGCTCGGGGCGGACGTCGCAAGACACCCGTTTCAGTTTCTCATTGATCCATTAACTCAGATTTTTTTTATTATTACAGAGGGTAGCTAACCCTCTGACCGAACACGCTGAGCTACCGTGCCGGCATCATATCATTTTGTTCGCTTTTGTTCGTTGCGTTTGCTCGCGGCGGACGCCGTAAGACATCCGTTTAAGTTCGTTGATGGTCGATTAACTCAGTTTTTTTTATTACAGAGGACACGTAACCCTCTGACCGAACACGCTGAGTTGCCGTGCCGATCCACTGAGCCACGGTGGCGGACTCTTAATCATTAACTCCAACAGACATCATTGTCTTACCAAAATCAAGAATTTTTACTTACCTTCGCTAAACTTCTTACGAAGTAAGTTCTTATCTAAAAATTCCAAACATTAATTACCATATGTAAACCAAAAGCGGATGCTTAACTAATGGCGGATTTCACAGTTACAGTGGTAAATAAGTGTAGGTAATTAAATCCTTTACGAAGGTGAAAACTAAACCGATTTTTCAGTGAACACTTTTACCGCAAACGAGGGAGAAACGTTTACGTATGAATATCCGAGCACAAAGAAAAGCAGACTTTTTTTTATTCTCATATGACCAAAAAATTATTTACTAGAAGAACTAACTCAAGAAATTAATGTAGCGTAATCTTAATAACAAGAAAATACACTCATGGAAATGGAAAAAAGAACACATGGACACCGGTGTGTCAGACCTACCATACTTGCTCCGGACACTGCGGGAAAGCTGTACAAGCAATGATCACACGCACGGCACAGCGGACACACCAGGAACCGCGGTGTTGGCCGTCGAATGGCGCTAGCTGCGCAGCATTTGTGCACCTCCGCCGTCAGTGTCAGCCAGTTTGCCGTGGCATACGGAGCTCCATCGCGGTCTTTAACACTGGTAGCATGCCGCGACAGCGTGGACGTGAACCGTATGTGCAGTTGACGGACTTTGAGCGAGGGCGTATAGTGGGCATGCGGGAGGCCGGATGGACGTAGCGCCGAATTGCTCAACACGTGGGGCGTGAGGTGTCCACAGTACATCGATGTTGTCGCCAGTGGTCAGCGGAAGGTGCACGTGCCCGTCGACCTGGGACCGGACCGCAGCGACGCACGGATGCACGCCAAGACCGTAGGATCCTACTCAGTGCCGTAGGGGACCGCACCGCCACTTCCCAGCAAATTAGGGACACTGTTGCTCCTGGGGTATCGGCGAGGACCGTTCGCAACCGTCTCCATGAAGCTGGGCTACGGTCCCGCACACCGTTAGGCCGTCTTCCGCTCACGCCCCAACATCGTGCAGCCCGCCTCCAGTGGTGTCGCAACAGGCGTGAATGGAGGGACGAATGGAGACGTGTCGTCTTGAGCGATGAGAGTCGCTTCTGCCTTGGTGCCAATGATGGTTGTATGCGTGTTTGGCGCCGTGCAGGTGAGCGCCACAATCAGGACTGCATACGACCGAGGCACACAGGGCCAACTCCCGGTATCATGGTGTGGGGAACGATCTCCTACACTGGCCGTACACCTCTGGTGATCGTCGAGGGGACACTGAATAGTGCACGGTACATCCAAACCGTCATCGAACCCATCGTTCTACCATTCCTAGACCGGCAAGGGAACTTGCTGTTCCAACAGGACAATGCACGTCCGCATGTATCCCGTGCCACCCAACGTGCTCTAGAAGGTGTAAGTCAACTACCCTGGCAAGCAAGATCTCCGGATCTGTCCCCCATTGAGCATGTTTGGGACTGGATGAAGCGTCGTCTCACGCGGTCTGCACGTCCAGCACGAACGCTGGTCCAACTGAGGCGCCAGGTGGAAATGGCATGGCAAGCCGTTCCACAGAACTACATCCAGCATCTCTACGATCGTCTCCATGGGAGAATAGCAGCCTGCATTGCTGCGAAAGGTGGATATACACTGTACTAGTGCCGACATTGTGCATGCTCTGTTGCCTGTGTCTATGTGCCTGTGGTTCTGTCAGTGTGATCATGTGATGTATCTGACCCCAGGAATGTGTCAATAAAGTTTCCCCTTCCTGGGACAATGAATTCACGGTGTTCTTATTTCAATTTCCAGGAGTGTATTACAGCACCGTGTCTGCAGGCGCAACATAACATCGACCGAGAAAAAGAAAACAGATTTCAATTCCAGTGGCCACGGCCCAACGGTTGTTATGTCGGCCGATAAGGTCGACTAAACTGAGACAACGCACTTGTTGCCGTTTAGGTTTCGAAGGATCTTCCGTATTTCATCAACATTGGTCGTCGACAGAATCGTCCTATATTCTAGTTTACATCAAGAAAAACTTACACTGCAAAATTCGTGTTGCTTTACATTTCACATCGATAATTGAAACACGTGTAAACATCTTAGTGCTCTTGTTAAGCACTTTTAACCACTTATTTAGCCGGCCGCTGTGGCCAAAAGGTTCTAGGCGTTTCAGTCTGGAACAGCGCTGCTAGTGCGAAAGCAGGTTGGAATCCTGCCTCGGGCATGAATGTGTGTGATGTCCTTAGGCTAGTTAGGTTTAAGTAGTTGTAAGTCTAGGGGACTGATGACCTCAGATGTTAAGTCCCATATTGCTTAGAGCCATTTAACCATTTCTGAACCACCTATTTGTGGTTTGTAAATCGTTCTTTTTATACAGATCTTGCAATTTGCAATGATATTTTATCTTTTATAGTAAGCTCCTGCCTTATACCATCAGTACACGTTTTGTATCCAAGAGAAAAGAAACCCACATTTTCATCGAGCCGCACTGGCAGATCTTTGCCTAAACCACTTCAGATGACTGTCGCAAACGAAAGAGGGTAGGTAGGTTTTTAAATACCGTTGACGACAAAGTCGCTGGATGCGGAACACTTCGATCGTGGAAGAATAGAAAAAAAATCGGACGTCTCGTTGTAGAGAAGCCATGAAAAACCTAAATCTGGATAGCCGAAAAGGAATTTAAACCACCATCATTTTTAATACAAGCAGCTCAGTGTCTTACCACTGTTCCATCCCGCACTGCCGGCAAGTACAATATCTGATCAGAAGTCACCCGAGACCCTTGCCCGAATGCGCAGTTAACTACTAGACCTCACGAGAGGCAGACTTGCAAGTATAAAAAGAGGTGGAAAGAGCACTGTGTTATCAGTAAAGGAGAGTAAAAGTAGAGTGTGTCAGTGAGGAAATCTCTGTGGCTTCGAACATGGATGGGCAAGTCATATAATACCACCTAAGTAATAAATACATGAAGGACATTTCAACACCTTTAAAACCCACCCAGATCCACAGTCAGTTATGTGATGTTGAAGTGGAAAGGTGAAGAAACAACCATAGTAAACCAACACCAGGCAAACCTCATGGATTGACGGACAGGGACACTCGAACACTGTGGAGGATTGTTGTAAAAAATTGCATGAAATCAGTGGAAGGGATCACTCGTGAGTATGAAAGCGTTACCAGAAGTCCAGCTGGCATAATCACTGTGCGTAAGGAGTTAAAAGGAACGGGGTACAATGGTGGAGCAGACCCCCAAAAGCCACACACATTCCTCCAGTCACTGTTAAGCGGACGCTGGACAGTGGATGACAGTAAACGAATGGTTTAGAGTGATGAATCACGAATTACCGTGTGGCAGTCCGATGGAAGGACTTGCGGATGGCGAATGCCTGGAAAACATTACCTATCACCATACGTAAACTCATGCTCATAAATTAAGGATAATTGCAGTATGTTGTGCCATAGAACGTGGCACTACGCAAAACTGGTGCTAATAGCATAGGCACATAAGGAACAGACACGACACAGATCTGTAAGTCCACGGTATTGGTGATAAGTTGAGAAAACCGTCCCGAAAGACATGTGCTACAAAACGCCACTGTTTCCTGCTCATGTATCCCGACACAGGCCGCACAATGGATTCGCATACTTTGGATTAGGTGGTCAAGCAGCTGCTGGGGTATAGCCTCCCATTCATGCACCAGTGCCTGTCGGAGCTCCTGAAGTGTCCTAGGGATTTGAAGACGTGCAGCGATACGTCGACCGTAAGCATCCCAGACGTGCTCGATGGGGTTTATGTCTGGAGAACAGGCAGGCCATTCCAGTCGCCTGATATCTTCTGTTTCGAAGTACTCCTCCACGATGGCAGCTCTGTGGGGCCGTGCGTTATCATCCAGCAGGAGGAAAGTGGGACCCACTGCATCCCTGAAAAGGCTGACATACGGTGCAAAATGACGTCCCGATACACCTGACCTCTTACAGTTCCTCTGTTAAAGACATGCAGGGGTGTACGTGCACCAATTATAATCCCACACAACACCATCAAACCACGACCTTCATACAGGTCAGGTCCCTTTCAAGAACATTTAGGGATCGGTATCTGGTTCCGGGTTCACACCAGATGAAAACACGGCGAGAATCACTGTTCAAACTATACAGAACTCGTCCGTGAACATAACCTAGGACCACTGTTCCAATTACCTTGTACTGTGTTCTTGACAGCAGGCTTTACGGGCTCTCCTGTGACCAGGGGTCAGTGGATTGCATCTTGCAGGTTCCCGGGTGAAGAAACCATGTCTGTTCAGTCTTCTGTAGACTCTGTGTCTGGAGACAACTATTCCAGTGGCTGCGGTAAGCTCCCGAGCAAGGCTTGCTGCAGTACTCCGTGGCCGTCTGCGGGCACTGATGGTGAGATACCGGTCTTCTTGCGGTGTTGTACACTATGGACGTCCCGTACTTAGCGCCTGGGCACGTTTTCTGTCTGCTGGAATCGTTGCCATAATCTTCAGATCACACTTTGTGACACACGGAGGGCCCGTGCTACGACCTGCTGTGTTTGACCAGCCTCCAGTCGCCCTAGTATTCGACGCCTCATAACGTCATCAATATGTGTTCTTCAACACACAGTCACCATTAGAAGGTCTGAAAACGTGTGCAGACTTACTCGCTGCACCGTAGTCGAACATGCACCAACACACCTCTGAGTATGTGGACTGCTGCCAGCGTTACAGTGTGACGACCGCAGATCAAATGCACCGCATGGTCATACCCCGAGGTGATTTAAACACGCAAAGCGCCACCAGAGAGGCATTATCCTTAATTTATGAGCATGAGTGTTTTATTCATTCCACGTACACTTATAAAACTCCTTCGTCTGCTTATGTTTAATTTTCTTTCTGTATCGCCACGTTCTTTGATGTAGCATGTATATATAAATGTTTTGTTAATAATGTATGTCCATTTACGTCACTATGGTAAATGTATGTACCTAACTTCAAAACAACGTTGTGCAAAAGTATTATTAAGTTAAAACTATTAATGTACATCTGTTTCACGCATAAGGCACTTAGGACTCTAACTATGTGAAACCCGGTGGCTAGTCCCTCCGTAACGGGATAGCTTGGCGGGATCACTAAAGGTCGATTTCGTGCACGAACTGCAAGAGTCCTTGGTTGCATGAGTTAGTTGGTACTAGCATGCTAACTTTCCCATATTGTGTGCTGAAAGAGGCCTCAGAGGAATAATTATCCTTATTTTTCGTGGCATACATATTGCTTAGCGCTGAACAACGAAAATCATACGTTAAAAAGAGAACTTATGGATTATTTTATACTTCAAAAGTCGTGGTGAATTTACCGCCTTTTCAGTAGCCACAGAAGATCACAATAGTCAACAACTTTCTCTCAAATAATCAGTGGAGCACTGTGTAAGTGCATGGTCCATTTAGGTGGTACCTTATGGAATAAAAGTTTGTGTTATTCGAACTGCGTCGGGCATCTACATTTCATTGCTAGTCATTTACACCATGTGATCAAAAGTATCCGGACACCCCCAGAAACATACGTTTTTCATATTAGGTGCATTGTGCTGCCATCTACTGCCAGGTACTCCTTATCAACGACCTCAGTAGTCATTAGACATCGTGAGAGAGCAGAATGGAGCGCTCCTCAGAACTATCGGACTTCGAACGTGGTCAGGTGGTTGGCTGTCACTTGTGTCAGGCTTCTGTACACGAGATTTACACACTCTTAAACGTCCCTAAGGCCACTCTTTCCGATGTGATAGTGAAGTGGAAACGTGAAGGGTCACGTACAGAACAAAAGCCACGAATTTGTAAGTCTTTTTCAGCCCGGCATCCGGATACTTTTGAGCGCATACTTTACCTACACATGGTCTTTTTCCAAGTGCTGCTCCCGAGTATCTTCTTTTATTGAACAGGAAAGAAATTAATTTCTTTAGTAACGTTCAATGGAGTAGTAAATTTCTTTACCATTCAGTGAGTCTTGTTACTAAAGTACTCCACGTGTTTTTCATAGAGTAATAAAGTTTCACTAAAGTGTAATTGCCAAGAAAAGATCTAAAGTGTTTTGCATGAACGTTACTCTTACTGAAATCTTAGTACAGTATTAAAATTACTTTTGGAAACCTGTGATCAGCAAGAGAAGTTACTGGCTAGTAAAATTGTAGGAATATTTACAGCAAACACTGGATATAAAATTTATATCTGATGTGTTTGTATCTAACAGTGTTTTGCTCATTGCGTCTGGGCAAGAACCGATCAGTCTTGATACCTGTCTAGTGTGAGAATAGTTTCTGGGTCCGTTGGTATTGCTGCGGCAGCTTTTCATTCCATATTACTATAACAGTACTCATAGAGTACAGCTATCAATTTCATAATAGTATGATTTAATAAGTAATGGCTACAACTATTCAAACTGTACTAGATTTAGGGACCGTAGGTTTAGTATGTATTCTAGCTAGAATAAAGAAGTGAATGCTCCTTGAGAATATGTCTAATTGAAAACCATTTCAGTGACAGTATTTCCCAATAATTAATCTGATAAAAGAACATGATGTCAAAGTTAATAGCGCTTGAACATCAGTAACCTGTTGCACGTAATGCCCATTAGCTTCCCTTCTTCAGTATATGATACTAAGTGATACTGAGAACCAGTTCTCAAAAACGCTTGATAATCCTTGTGGTGTTCATGCCAAACTACCGTTACATGTCTTGATAACGTATACTGTCTCGATTCCTATAAGCAAAATAGAATTACAGTATCAAGTAACGTAAATAGCAATAGTCAATGGGATCATTGTCTCGGTGCTCACCGCGATTTTGCCTGATTGACATATCGATGCTTGTCTGTACGGCCTTCAAACGGAAATGTTTTGATCGCCCCTTATATCAAAATTTTTGTGACTACCCCTCGTAAATCTTTTGTATCAAATGGGCGGCACTAGTTGCAGTGAATCTCTTTTTCTGATATACGAAAACAAACAATGGTGCCTCGTGGTTTTTGTGTTCTTCTCTGCCGTTACATGTGATTTACGAAAAGCTTCGAAAAACTGGTTTAGAAGCTAGACCTACGAAAATTGGTATTTGGTTTCTCGATCAGAAATAAAGAGGTATCGTTTATGCATTGTAGGCTTCCATGGCGGGTACTGTCTTCATTTAAACCTTCCAGGCTGATAGGCCGTGGTCGATGTATGAAACTCTCCCCTAACGTTTCATCTCCCGCAGTTGGAGACGAAACGTTTAGGAAGAGTTTAATCGACCACGGCCTATCAACCCGGAAATTTTAATGAAGAAAAGATATCGTGTTTCAGCGTTTTTGTCAATACAACCACTGTGAGGGTGAAATAGTGGGTGAAAGTTTTTTCGAAGATAATTCCTCCTAAAGAACTACTAAAGTATTTCTAAAGCTATATCTATGAAAACAAGTACTTGACTTCTCGGTTGCAAATAAAAATATACGTATTTCAGTGTTTCTGGGAATTCTACCACTAAGGGAGTGAAATAGAGCATGAAAACTTCCATAATGAAAGCATTTTCAAAGCTAAATCCATGAAAATTTATATTTTGCTTCTTTGTTATGAATTAAAAAAAAGTGTTTCACTGTATTTTCGAATTCAAACCCTACGAGGGTGAAATGGGGGTTGAAAGTTTTAATGGAAATATTTCGTTATATAAGAAAATATTAAAGCTAAATCTATGAAAATTGTAATTGCGCTTCTCGTTTAGATACAAAAACACCACAAGAACGCAAAAGGCATGTTCAGACCATACAGTCTAGGCAACGAAGCAGCGGTCGCTGAGCTTGTACGTAAAGTACAAATAATATGGCGAGACATTGGCATTTCTGCCAAAAAAGCTACTTATATGGTGACGTAGTCCTTTGTTCCTTACAGTTTTGACTGTGGTGTGTCCCGAAACCATAGGAATACTTGCTTTCGATGGCCGCCCTTGAACATTGCTATCAGATTTACTGATTTTGATGTGCATTTGCATCCAACCGCCGTAACTCTATTGCTGGCCGCTATGCGGTTACCGGTGCAATACAAAACTAGACTATTGTAATAAGGTAAAGTATCCATGGAGTGACAGTGGCAGTCGCACCTGCTATGGATACTCGCCGAGATCAAGAACCCGGTGGTGAGAGGCAAGAGGCTCATCAACATCAAGCACCCCAGTGGCCCGTAGCAAGGCGACTCATCGAAATCTTGCATCTCGATGGGAACAGGGAACTATTACGTCCACGTCGTTGGTCCTGATTCACGCTAAACGTAGTTTCTAATCAGACACTGAAACAGCTCACCATATTGTACTGTACAATCAAGTTTGGAACACTAAGGTAAATTTCGAACAGAAATATCGACAGTTAGAACACAAAGGTTTACATTTGGATCGTGAATGAAATATAGACTCAAATGCACCGGTTCTTAATTGGAAACATGCACACTTGATATTTGTGAATTACAGCCTCATCTACCTCAATGGCAAAACAATGGTTTGAGTAAACAGTAATTATTTTTTGGCGTACAATCCGAATATGCGTTAAAAGTAGGAGAACCCCTTTTTAAAATATAAAGTTGACCGCACCCACGCATGAGGGGTGTCTAGGAGTTGTCCAGTTGTAGTACACACGGATGTCTCTCCATAATGTTAACTTTTCACCTTCAATGTCTTTTTTTTCGTAATGTGCGTCGTTTTAGAGATACTTAGATGCCTCAGGTTAAGCGAAAACTGCATACATAAACAGGGTGCCTCAAAATGTACGGTACAACTTTAATGTGTTATAGCATCCAAACTAGTTGAGTTATTAACACCTTGTTTGGCTTATGTACTCACTATCTCGCAAAGTTTGTTTCGAATTCAGTCAGTTTCAAAATCAATACCTCTGACGGCGCGCACAAGAGCCTGTCAGCATTCAAGGTCTTTCCACACTCGGCGCAAAATACTCGCATCACCTGTGGCATTGGAAGTAACGATTCGGTTCTTTAAATCAATCTGGCTGGCAGGCGTTAGGTAGATACTGTCCTTGACATACACCACGGAAAGAAATCTTTCGGAGTAATATCAGACGAGCTAGGAGGCCAGAGAACTGGACCACTTCAGCCAATCAATCGATGTGGAAACATTTTGTCCAGAAGATCTCACGTACCGGTGCATGTTCGAAAACGACTGCGTCTTGGTGGTCAACCAACTATGATAACACAAACAGCTCATGTATAACAAGGTAACTGTACGACTTAACTGTTTTTTTTTTCTGAGGAAAACGATTGTGCCACTGCGGTATCAACCATCAAACACCACCACACAATCACTTTCCAGCCGTCAAAAAAACATAACCTCATCCCTCACAGTATGCTTGTAGCTTGTGGCCCGATACGATCATTATATTTGCTTGCCTTACCACACACGTTTAATGTCGTTTAGTCGGAAAATGCTAGGTTGTTTAGAAAATTCCTGTTCTCCTCTAAACAGTGAAGAATGTCCACAACCGAACGTACACTTTGTGGCGTGTCATCTGCTTTCAATGCGTGCACCGGTTTAATCGGTATGGACACATCTGTAAACATTTCCGAAGGATCCAGTGCACGGTCGCCCTAAAGATCTGTTGCCCCTGTGACGCCCTCCGAAAAGATATCCATGGTGAAAGTTGAAAAACCAACAGTATCCGTTGTGTGTCGGCTTCATTTGTTCCAGGCCGTCCAGTATGATGCCTCACACCAACTGTTCCTGTCTGCATAAAATTTCTATGCCACCGGCGCTTCGACGCCCACGAGGGTGGTTGCTTCCTATACCATGTTTCGAAGTTCCTTTGAACCTGCATGTCCGATTTGGTCTGAATAAACCACTCCACACACTGAGACTTTTCTTCAACTGTTATCATTATCCTGCACTCACGGCAACCTGGAACACACACAAACAGAACTTTCTGAATTTGTTTGTCACATCAGCTAAACATGGAGTGAATATCATAAACAGTTCGGGTGCTGTAACACACTGAAGTTACAAGGTACCTTTTGGAACACCTTGTATACATACAATCTTCTCCCCCTGATATACTATGAAGAAGCTATAAAAATAATTATACAGTTTAAACTAACTTTCCAATCTTATCCGCATACGTGACTTCCGTGATAGACGCTTTACTCCATTACTCCTTCATTTAGTCTTAAAATAACAATAATGAGCTATGAAATTTCGTGTCTCTCTCTCTGATGCATGATTCCGGTGTGTCAGTTTCCGTTTTTCCTGTTTGTTTCAGTTTCTGCATGGTCTTCACGTGCCTCGCCTTGAGCGTTTTCTCTACGATACAAGAGTACGAAGAAGACGCCAGAGCCATCCTTTTCTACATGGAGTTCGTAGTCGTAATTTGGTTTAGTATAGAATTTTGCCTGAGGTGAGTATATTGATTACATTACATTTCATTTCTGTCATCACGTTAAAGAATGGTTATTATAACAGACAAAGGTCGTAAGACCAGAGATCTGGAGTAGTGTGTATTTTTCGCAGTCTTCCGCAAAGCGTGTTTGATGACAGTCTGCTTTTTTGATGTACAAGAGATTTAAAGTCTCTCTCCCCCCTCTCCCCACCACCAGAAAAAGAGAAAAAAGAACAGAAAAATGATTAGTGAGTTTATGCCCGGATATAGCAGAGGCCAGGAAATTTCTTCACCTCTTCTTATCCAAATGCCATGGAATCTCTTATTTAGAATTTCTACTTAAACAAGGTAGAATTTTGAGTATCACGTGGAAGAATGAGTTGCAAGTGATTTCCTGGTATATTCTATTCCCGTGAATTTCCATAATTGATGTGTAGGTTAGGAGATGGAAATAAAGCGTTCCAGATGCACGTCTCTATACGTGTATTTCCTTAGAAAATAAGTCCTGAAATTCATGACTTCACAGAAATTTACGTCCTGATTATTGTGATTATTATAATAGCATTTGATTATAACAGAGAAAGAGATTCATTCTAAGGATCGTCTCTACATGTTTGGCTTACTTCTTTTCTGTACTATTTGCGCATGACAATTAATGTTTTCAAAAACGTTCTCAAAAGACAAACCTATTTCATTGTGTTTTTCCTTCTTCTTTCTAGAATTGATGACGTAACAACTTTAATGTTATGGCTTACTTTAAATCTATCAGCTGATCTTTTTAAGTTATAAACTGTTCTTTAAATTACATTTATTAGACATGACATTCAGCATTGACTACAGAAGTATGTAATTAATAACCAAAATAAAATTTTTCCAATACGATGAACACATTGTCATTCTGGAAGGGACGCCAAAAGACTTATAACATAAGTTGAAAGGAGTGCATAGCGTTTTGTGATTGTGGTTGTAAGAGGAACATCTACAAAAGTGAAGTAGAGGTAATGAAATTTCGTTGAAGTAAAACAGGCGACAGTGAAAGAACTCGGTAAATAAAAGTAATACTAAGACCAGTGGATGAGTTCTGCTTTCTGGGACACAAAAAAACTGACATTTACCGGGACAGAGAGCATGTAAAAGGCAGTCTCGCAGTATCTAGAAAATCATTTCTGAAAATGAGAGATATGATAACCTCGAACATAAATTTAAATGTTGGATAGTCTTTTCTGAGTTATTTGTTGGAAATGGACCCTTACGTATCTGTGGAACGTCTACAATAAGTGACTTGAAACTTGAGTCACTAATTAGGAGGTACTGAATCGAACTGACGAGAAAAGCTCTTCATGAGACAAATTGACTAAAAGAAGGGATCGGTCGACAGGAAATATCGAAAGATATCAAGGAATAATTAATTTGGTAATGAAGAGAAGATTGAGAAGGGACAGGGTGGAAGGGGCGAGTTTGGCTGTGGTTTGCAGGTTGAAATGGATGTAAGACGTAGTATGCATGTGGAGAGGAAGAGACCTGAAGAAGGGTAGACTAGCACTGAGAGCTGTATAAAACTAGTGTCCGACTTAAAATCCACGACAGTAACGACAACAATAGACTCAAAGTGTCAAGCAATACAGGGACTTAACACTATCTCAGTTTTAACTTTCAAAGTCAAAGGACACGTAACCCTGATCCCATTTGGGAAACAGTATCGTAGATAACAACATTTAATGAGCAGATGTCTATTCACTGGGTTAGCTTTCACAGTAGAAGATGTGAAAGTCTAGAAACGGAGGGAATGTGAAATGTGGTGCAACATGAAGTTTTTAATATTTTATGAGGGTTGATTAAGTTAAGTTTTAAGGGTTACAAGTGTACAGAAGAGATCTACAAAATGTTACGAAAAGAGTATACAGAAAGCCTGTGCGAAAGAATGGCTAAACTGAAAATACTTCGCCATAGCAACGGAGAATTTTAAGTTTACCAGCTGTAAATTACAGAATTTTATCCATAAAGAGTTGCCAACTCCACATTAAATTGTGTTCATTCACTTAGGCAGTATATAGATTTTCAGTGGCTCGTGAAGGCGTGCACTTTCAGACTTGCTATGTCACATACTTTCAAAATGTATTCGGTTTTCATTTTTTCATAACAATCTAAATCAATTGCATATTTCCATAGCTTATCGGCTTTACTCTTTCCTTTTCATTTTGTATTCCTATCCGTGCTGCACATTGGAAGCCAATAAAATAAAGTTTTTCACCCAATTGCGCTCCCATTTAAGTGAATTTAGTTTAAGAATTACGAAATAACCATGCAATTTTATGTTGGCACAAAAACTTCGTGTGTTTATAACCACTTCACATCACAAACACTAAGGAAAAGTTTGGTCAAAATTTTCATGAAGAGGCATTAGCATTGTAAGAGGATACTTCAATTCAGTACTATTACTTTTAATTAAGCTTAGCACTAGTTTTGTGGTTTTACTTCGGACTGCAACATGCACTCCAGTTTTTTAGAAACAGTCCCGTTGAAAAAGTTGCTGACTGGTGGAAGATGTACAACCATAGTCATCCGATTAATAAAAGCCCATTGTAGGAACACACATTAAAGCTACAGCCGCTCTTGCAGTTGCAGTAATTGCTTTACGTGTTGTGTAACATGCGAGGGACCTATACATAACTACGGCGCAATGCGGAAACATCAAGGGCGCTCGTAGTCACGTAACGTTCACACATGTCACCAGCACGCTTGCTCGCGTTATACGAAGGAAAACAGGTCAGCACTGCAATATGCGTTCTAGCATATAGAGAACAGCCTCAAGTGCGATCACAAGTATGGAAAACAAATGATGACGTCAACATTTCTGTTACCCTTTTTTTGGTTGTTTTCTCTTTACTTGGGGAAAGAGGGCGAAGAGGTGTCAGTTTTTAAGGGAACTTCATTAATGAAAATCCGTAGACATATTGCGAGACCTGTTTTGACACTAGATTAAAATGACGGAGGAAAACTACAGAAAATCTAGACACAGACAGTCAAATGGAGCACTGATTTTGAATTTTTCCGAGAAGATAGATCTACAGCTGTGTTGCCGCTCTCGTGTACAGGTAATAGGTGAGAACGGTGTTTCACAGTGTTGTCAGGGCGACTCGAAAAACACACAGTATGTACCTTTCGTTACCGATCATTGGAAAAGGACAATTAATTGGATTGAGATAATCATCCTGATGTGTTAAACGATCTTTTCATGACAAGGTTACTTTACACTTGTATTGTGTCATAATTATTCACTACTTCTCGTAAGATTAACTTGCATACTATGTTTCATTTCCAATATCGTCGGATGAGGCGCAGCATTCCACAGCCACCAAATGAAACTGCTGAAAGAGAAAACTGAAGTGAACAGGAAACGGGCAATAGAATGTACACATATCTTATTTGACAAAAGTGTGCGGTGTCCTCGTATTAATTCAACGAAAATACTCGCATCAAATCAACACATTTTTCTGCCTTCAATGAGTAATATGAGTTTCTTAATATTGTCTATCGGTAATTCAGGTATCTTTCTTTCACTTGAGCTATCTTTTTTGATTTCTTATTTTGTTTCTGTTTCCATTTTTTATGTTCGCTATGTACGAACACGACAGTAATTTTATCACACTGCCTAAATGGCAACAAGGTAGTACCTATATAAACGAACGTCAGAGACAGTGCGAGAAATGTTCTCTAACATTCGTTTTCCCGCTGTATGAATTCCTTCAGTGCGACAAAGGATGTAGCACAAGCGATTTCGTTGTAGCGTGGGAAGGGCTGCAGATTCTGCTGCTCGGCAAGGCAAAACTAAAGACGAAAATGAGTTCAGCGCAATCGACCCATTGCGCTAAGTGCTAGGCATTCAACAGTACATTTATCTTAATATCTCCTTTACAGTGATATAGAAAACATAGAAGCACACAGTTGCACCAGAACTTAGTTCATCCTAAATGTAACTGATAAATTTTGTTAACGCAAATCTCAGACATTACCAGACGTTCGTTATCTACATAGTTTACTGTTTGTTTCAGTGATACGCCAGGCTTTCAGCTTTTAAGGCAGCCTACAAGTCGTTAACCCGTGTGGAGACATCAGGTTTTCACTCCCCTAAACGAAAGCAGGAGTACGTCAATGGAATGGAATTGCTATTTATAATTACTACTCCCATTCTGCGTACTGTATATCTATGGTGTCTTACCTTTACTGAGACAAACTTTATAAACTTATGCACCTAGCGGTACCTCTTAACTGTAGCGCCGCTATTCAGCCTGTAGTTAATGTAAGGAAGCATCAGCGTACATTAATATTAAACTCATTATTTCAACTAATCAGGAGGGATCTTATTCTCGTTCATTTGTTGAGATGTAACACTGAAGTTCCTGAAGAGATTTTTGTAACATTACACAACAATGCTACTCTGTAAAATACTGTTATTCTGATAGTCCATGAGAACACTAAGTAATTTAGAAATAATAATTAATGTCATGAATAAAGGGACAGATGTAAATTAGACAACTGATCATGGGACCAGGATATGCCTGGGAAAATGTACTATAGAGGCTTCTCATGGTACCAATCAGCAAAATGAACTCTAAAAGCAGCAAAAAATTTAAAATTATAATATAAAATAGGAAAGAATCACTAAAAATTGAAAAGGAATTATGAGACACACTTAACCATATAGGGTGTCACAGGAGACATGCTCAGTATTCAGGGATATGACAGGAACAATCATTAGAAGCAAAAAAGTCAAGTAAACATGGGCTCTAAAATGGGTACCTTCAGAAATATGAGCGCTTTTTCATATTCGATACTGCCAAACAAATATCTTTTGCTGTAAACTCTTTGCTTTCCATATTGTAGGTGGATGTAGCATGGACCAAATCAAGAAAGAATTGTTTGGTAAACATGGGCTCTAAAATGTGTACCGGAAGAGCTATGAGGACTTGTTCACCTTCGTTATTGTGAAACACGCCTCTTTTATTGAACAATTGCATTTTTGAGCCAATATTTACCAGACAATTTTTTGTTGATTTAATCCATGCTACAGCCTCCCAAAATATGGAAAGCAAAGACCTTCCAGTAAGAGACATTCGATTGACAGTATCGAAGATGAATAAGTATTCAGAGCTCTTATGGAATAAATTTTAGAGTACATGTATACCAGACCATTTCGCTTCGAATAATCGTTCGTGTCATACTCCTGAAGATTGACCACGCCTCCTGGGACACTGTATAATAGGTTTATCAGAAGGTCTTTAGAAAGGCCTATGATAGTATTGCAGAATCAATTTTGATGGAAGAAATGAATGGGTACATCGTGCAACAATTCTCTTTTTGGACAAATAGAAGAAGAATAGAATGATATTTACCACATCAACGATCCATTACTCATGTCAAACTTGGAGACTTTCTAAAACTATGTGTAAAGCAAACACATGCTTCAACACCAAGCAGTAAATTGAAAAAAATCGAAGATATGTGTGGTCAAAAAGTGCTGAGTAACAACGAAAATAATGGGACTCTTTAACTAGTGTAGGAGGCCATCAGAGTGCGACGGTGTAAATATGGATTAGGAATCAAAAGGTAGTAGTGAACGGCTTTCGGAATTTTGTGAGCGCTGTGGAACGTCATTTGCCAACACTTCATTCAAAGTTAACAAGAGAAAGATATATACTTTCAAAGCACTGTAAGAAAATGCTTGATATGAAATATATTTTGATTCATGAAGAAACACAACCAAATTTTATCTAGTATTTTCTAACAGATTTAGAGACTGTTAGTAATAACTTACTAATTGTAGCTAAGTGCGATATTAGATTTAAACAACAACAATATATAACTGAGACCAAGAGGGATGAGAAAAAAGTTGTAGACATAACTGAAGAATTTAGTTCTGAGGCAGAGAAGATAAGCAAGATACGGGAATATGTAAATTGAAACGATTAAGAAAATATTACTAAGCCACAGGGAGTATAGTAATATATAGAACGTCAATGCAAGCAAACAACAGATGTCAAAGAAATACTTGTTCTCATTTTTTATGATGCAGAGAAATTAAAAAAGCAAATAACACTTCGTTGCACAAAGAAAAAAGGCATGACAGATACATTGTAGATAGAACACCACCTAGCGAAAAGAAATGGAAAATCAGAACACAGCTCGAAGCAACATAATTAAGGTCATAGAGGGTCCAGTATGAATCTGCGGCAGATCGTTGAACAGGTTATTTCCCAAAACATATAATGTGATAGAGAAAATATTTAAAAACATTTCAGATTAGACAAACACAATGGTAGTAGTAGTAGTAGTAGTAAAGAATGACTAAAGTGGACCTATAATTATCAGGTTACAGTAGAATAATTCTTGAAACAACACGATCATCAGCAATGGGAACAGACAATATTCTTTCATAGTTAGAAAAGAATAATTGAGATAAAGGAAAAGGAGAGTTGTAGGATGGAAAAGTACCATAGTGAAGAAAAAATACAAATTGTAGTTCTAATTACAGAAATTTTGTGCTTTTCCATCTCATTGTTTAAAAATTCTAGAAGACGTTATTCAGGAGAGAGTAAAGGCTAAGATTAACTAGTATTTACGTAAAATATTAATGTGAATTTAAGAAAGGAGAATCAACAGGAGAGGCTAAAGAAGAATAGATTATTTGACGATGACAGTTTAAGAACAGGAGAATGTTAAGTGACAATGAAAAGCCTTTTGACAGTCTATTTGAAGTGACGGACCGGAGAATGAAACCAAATTGGAATCGACATTAACAGACATTAGAGTAATATTACAGACATTCACTGCATTAAGTAAAATGTCAGATCAAAAACAGGCACAGAAAAATTTGCCTCTTCTCTCCCTCAGATCCACACAAAATTACACCAGAGGTATATGTAATGGTAAACAAATATAACGCATTACATTTACAGATAATTTTTTAAACTTAACACATTTAGAAATGGATATGAATTGTATATGGGGAGTATTCATTAATCTCCTAGATAAATACAGAATATTGATTGACACATACAAAACGAAATCGATGATAATAAGTAAATTTAACAGTAGATAACAAAATCCTTTACTCAAAGATATGATACCTGTAATAATCAAATGAAAGATACGTGTAAAACATTCCCTAATTTTTCCTGAAGACACAATACTGATACCTTCGACTTCTATAAATTGAAAATGGCTGCCACCACCGAACTTAACAAATGAAAACTATGTTAATTTCTATTAAATAGGTGGTTTATCCAACTTTGGATTCCTAATACATCACTTAGTTTGCCGACAAAAGCCAAGTATAAGCAGTAATAGTTCAGCCAAACCGGTATACTTTGACCGATTTATTCTTAAACCCTGAAATTTCGTAAAGTAACGAAGTGTTTTTCAACGCATTTTAAATCTGTCTACTCTCTTAAACAAATAAACAATTTAATATGTCAGTATGGCATGTTTTCAGAAGATTTTATCGCGCTTATTATGATGGATAAACACATCATCTTGCATAATGGCTTAGAGCCTGGCCAAGTGATAGATATTTGCTGAAATACTATCTTTATAGTAGCTAGTGGATTTCACATATGTAGCGTAAAAGGAACCTGATGAATGTGTTCTAACGAACTGGAAACAGAGACTAAACCTACACTGCCTGACAAAAAAAGTTGTCGCATGCCATTCTTCCAGTGCTTTGGAGAGGCACTGTGGTGTTCCTCCTAGCGTTATGGTGTGCGAAAGCATTGGACACAGCTTCAGGTCACATTTGGTAATGAATGAGGTACCTCTGACAGCGTAACAGAAATGAGAAAACGAAATGAAACTTCTTTGGCTGAGATGGTATACGGCTTGATTTCAGTAGTTACAAAATCGAGCCAAATCTACAAAGAACCTGGCACTGTGACCCCAATTATTAGCCCCCCTGAGCTAAATGCAAGCACTGATTCGGATGTGAAAGGTCATAAAGCCATTGTACACTCTTCTGCGGCCAGCTGACCCACAACTGTTGTAACTGCTTTTTGATACTCTGTGTACTGGCACTGGGATGGCGTGAGTTCCGGACCAGTCTCTCATGTGTTCTATCTGGGACAGCAAACAGTTCATAGAGACATGTGCTGTATGTGGACGAGCACTGTCCTGCATCAAGACACTGTCGCATGAGAGGTAACACAACAGCACATACTGCGCCCGTCACGAACTGTTACGCTGTCAGAGGTACCTCATTCATTACCAAATGTGACCTGAAGCTGTGTCCAATGCTTTCGCACACCATAACGCTAGGAGGAACACCACAATGCCTCTCCAAAGCACTGGAAGAATGGCATGCGACAACATTTGTCACCACACCACTTCAAACGAAGCCGTTTGTGTTGCTTGGTTAACAGCTTCCTACGCATGTGACATTAATTCCCTAATGTGACTGTTGTATGTAGTCTCTGGTCAGTGGTGACACAAATTGTGTGGAGTCCATTACCTGTTTTCGAGTGACAAAGCTGCACTCAAGCAACATTGTTTTCCAATACCGGTTAGAATCAACCACTGGTTATCATAGTTGGCCAAATACGATATGTGATCAAAAAATACGGTGCATGAACTTTTTTAGAAGCAACTGATGACGCTAAACCATGTGGTCCAATTTATCCAATAGCTTGATCCATAGAGACAGGCAGTGTCAAGGTGGGCACGTTCTGAATTGTCAGTCATCGTCCAGCGACGCTAGAGTGAGGTTGTCTTTATAGCGTCTGTCGCTCAAGGATTCTGAGCAACGTGTGAACATTACGTTCAGTTTCAAGATGCAAAAAAGTGTCGAAAGAAGCACAGGAAATGTCGAAAACGGTGTATGGCGACGATGTTTATAAGTTGTTTGAGCGATTTAATACGAGAAGCGACGTCTATTAACCTGAAAAAAGAGAAAAACGTGCAGAAAGTGGCAAAAAATATTCATTCAGAAAGGCGGTTAACAGTTAGACACCTTCTCAAAGAACTTAGCATCTCAAACGGGTCAGTACAAGCATTTTAATTGAAACTTGCAAATGAAACGAGTGAGTGAAAAATTTGTTTCCAGACTTTTTGAGTAATGAATAGAAGGAAAATCGTGTGTCAGTTTGCCAGAAGTTGAACGATCGTCTTCATTCAGATATGGACGTCCTGTCCAAATTTCAACTGGAGATGAAAGTTGGATCTATAGATATGACCTTTAAAAAAAATTCACAGTTCCTAATGTAAAACCAGTGAATCTCCGTACCCTAGAATGGCGCATCAGTCATAATCGTGTATCAAAATCTTGTCCATACTGAGGGTATAGTGCGATCAGAGTTCGTTTCAAGAACAGCAGCGTAAACGCAGAATTTTACAAGGACGTATGAATACTTTTGCGAAATGGTGTTCGAATAAACAGACTAGAAAAAGGGGCCAACCACTCCATTTTGCATCGCGACAATGCGCCACGCTACTCCTCACTTTTGATTCGCGAGTTTTTGGCCAGAGAAAGTGTTCCACTTCCGCCTTACTCATCAGATTTAGCACCATGCGACTTATGTCTCTTCGAAAAATTAAAACCGTGGTTAAAAGAAAACTTTTTGACGCCATTCCTGACATTGAGAGGGCCAGGAAAGAGGAGCTGAGCGCCCTTCCAGAAATGACTGTGGGGTAACTGCATTGCTACCCAAGGACAGCACTTTGAAGGAGAGCAAATCAAATTTCATATAAGCTTATTGCTTTGCTTCTAAAAAAATTATAAAGTGTATTTCTTGATCACTTCACGTATATCTTCCTTGCGCGGTATTTTATCACCAGATGACACAGGTTGCACGAGAGCTGTGAGATGCGACAGATCACGTGCTCTTTTTCGATTTTTACTTTGATCCGAAAGACTGAAAACTTCCAAATGGCCTCTGCCAATTCCCTTTTGTGATGAAAACACAAATACGTTTACATGAATTTACATAAAAATAATCTTATCTGTAAGCACCGGATTGATTCAGTTGCTTGCGAACAACAGTCTTTATTTATTTTAAACTATCAAAAAAAAGTATTTATATAGCACGTCACTACATATACGAAACACCACTTACTCAAAGCAAACCTAATAATAATTTTTTTGCCAAAAGTTTTAATATGTGTAAAATATGTGGTTAATGGGTCTTACCGAGAGAGGAACTCGGAAAGTTCATCGATTTTCCGAAAACAGCATTGTTAATAAATTTTCAATAAAGGTGAAAATAAAAATAAGCTCTTGATACAGGAGGATTAATGTCAACATCGTTCTCTGGAACATTTACGTTTTGGCGCTCTCTTAACTATAATATGCTAACTTTTATGAAGAAAAATCTTACGATTTACAATTTCATTTCATTTGTCACTGTATTTTACGTAACTGACGAATATATTTGACGTAATTATTTTCAGGCTGTGGTCCTCCGGTTGTAGATCTAGGTACCAAGGCGCTATTGGACGATTAAAATTCCTGAGGAGGCCTTTTTGCATAATAGGTAAGGCGCAGAATCTCTTGCAACAAATGATTTTAATACGAATATATATGATGCAATATTTTATTACTTTATTTAAAATAAGATTAAGTTATGTCGTAAGAAATTAACATATAATTCCCATTATTTTGTTATGTTTAGATTGCCATGATGTTCCCAGAGCTTTTTGTAACGAAAAAGCATGAAGCTGTTTATAATTTGTTATGTCAGAGTGTATTAATATATGTTAAATTTTCGCTGAAAGAAATCAACAAATATGGAACATCCATTTTTTTTTTAATTTTCAGCTAACTGCGGCTTTACCTCATAATTTTTGCATGTGATTTCTGTCTCAGCTTTACTTCATCCGTCATTGTTTTTAGTGATACAAACTTGATAAAGGAAGTTGGCTTACCTTACTTTGAAACTGCAGTCATAAGAGTTTGCTAGTCAGATTCTTTGCATCCAAAACAGAACAGTGTACAAGTTGGTGGACATGTCTATAATTTGGGGCAGAGACGGAAAACTATTGTCACAATCCCGCATTTGAATCTTCATATAATTTTCTTCACTTTGGAATTATTATGCAGTTCTAATATATAGGGTGTTTAATAGTTCATTTTAAACACTTGTGGATGTTGTAGAGGGGGCTTAATAGATCACATGTTTACACAGGAACCCACCTCCAGAAACGTCATCCAACGACGCTAAAGAGCGTTAAAATTATAGGCGCCGGTACTTGTAAATGACTGTATATATACAGGGTGGTACATTGATTCAGTTACAAACTTTCTAGGATGATGGAGGAGGGTACGTTCATCAGTTAGAGGCAAGAGACCGTGTACCGAAACGAACGAGTCGAGAGTTATAAGCGGAAACCTATCTGATACGACTGACAGAGCAATACGTATACTGGTGCGGTTGTTGCTAAGATTGTGGGATAGGCAACTTACAGAGGTGGTAGTATGGACCAAAATAACGAAGAAATGCCCAGTCAACATAAGCTCTAAAATGTATACCTGTGGTGCTGTGAGCACTTGCTCATCTTCGCTAATGTGAGACACACATCCTCTATTGAACAAATGCCTATAGTTTTTAAGGTATGCATTTTCGAGCCCATGTTGAGTGGACATTTCTCCGTTGTTTTGGTCCGTACCGTCAACTCTGAAAATTGCCTACCCTGCAATCTTAACAACAACAGTTCTTTATTTTACAATTTTTTTTTCCTTAAACTGCGGAATGCTTACTCAGTGTTCTTAAAGTGCTGAGTGAAACTGAATGTATTGTCTCTTTGCTTGTCTTTATCATTTCAACATTGTCCTACAGAATTTTCCCTGGCAAATACAGCTCAAAGTTATTCTATTCATTTATGACCCACAATATACAAAGATACCCAATTTGACTGCTCAGATAATTAACACAAATTAGAAGAACCCATACATTTCATAAGCCACTTACCTCACAGAAAATCTTCATTCCACGAATTACAGCGATACAGCAAGCACCAATACTGCCAACTAAATTAAAGATTCTAACTACTGTAGGCTCTAGCTACTAATAGGCATGTGTTTAGCAAAGGAAAGATTTCGTTGCAGAGCAAACAATGTATTTAGCAAATTTTACCTTAGTAATGTGACATCCAGTTCAAAAATATATATAATCGTCCGTGACATCCCGTTCCAAAAATTATATAATCATCAACAAAATTAAATTACCATGACGGACACATGTCCAGACCGTCCGCTGGCGCTAACACTTCAGACCTCTAAGCGCCATCACTGCTAACTATAGTTCTAACCTACATCACTGCTGGCTGTTCACCTCCAACTTCCATCACTTCCAACGAGTCCGACCAGCCACGCAGAGTTTCTTACAGAGGGCGCACAGCGGTGTAAGAGTTATTAATGCAGTCTATCGCGCTGCCAACATAAAAACACATAAACAGGCTACTTACAATATGTATTCCACTGTCAGAGGTATCAGAACGGTTCTCGCTTATAACTTTCGACTCGTTCGTTTTTGGTACAGCAACCTTTACCTCAAAAATGGTTCAAATGGCTCTGAGCACTATGGGATTCAACATCTGAGGTCATTAGTCCCCTAGAACTTAGAACTAGTTAAACTTAACTAACCTAAGGACACCACACACATCCATGCCTGAGGCAGGATTCGAACCTGCGACCGTAGCGATCTCGCGGTTGCACACTGCAGCGCCTAGAACCGCACGGCCACACCGGCCGGCCGTTTCCTCATATAATATATTTATCGTTCTTCACAATCCTTGAAAATTTTTTAACATATCATAGAATCATCCTGTGTACACACACACTGAAGAGCCAAAGAAACTGGTACACCTGCTTAATACCGTGAAGGACACTCGCAAGCACGCATAAGTGGCGCAACACGACGTGGCATCGACTCAGCTAATGTCTGAATTAGTGCTGGAAGAGAACTGACACCATGAATCCTACAGGACTTTCCATAAATCCGTAAGAGTATGAGGGCTTGGAGATCTCTTCTGAACAGAACGTTACAAGGATCCCAGATATGCTCAATAACGCTCATGTCTGGGGAGTTCGGTGGCCAGCGGAAGTGTTTAAACTCAGAAGAGTGTTCCTGGAGCCTCTCTGTAGTAATTCTGGATGTGGGGGGTGTCTCATTACCCTGTTGGAATTGCCCAAGTTGCAATGCACAGTGGACATGAATGGATGCAGGTGATGACACAGGATGCGTACGTGCGTGTCATCTGTCAGAGTCGTATCTAGATGTATCAGGGGTCCCATAATATTCCAACTGCACACGCCCCACACCATTACAGGGACTGCACCAACTTGAACAATCTATAGATTCGTGAGGTTGTGTCCACAACCGTACTCTTCCGCCCGCCCGATAGAATTTGAATCGAGACTCGTCTGACCAGGGAACATGTTTCCAGTCATCAACAGTCCATTGTCAGTGTTGACGTGCCCAGGCGAGGCGTAAAGTTTTGAATCTTGCAGTCATCAAGGGTACACGAGTGGGCCATCAGCTCCGAAAGCCCATATGTTGCTTTGAATGGTCCGCATGCTGACACTTGTTGATGGCCCGGCATTGAAATCTACAGCAATTTGTGGAAGGGTTTCACTCTTGTCACGTTGAACGATTATCGTCTGTCGTCGTTGGTCTTGTTCTTGCCGTATCTTTTTCCGGCCGCAGCAGTGTCGGAAATCTGATGTTTTATCGGATTCGGGATGTTTACGGTACAGTCGTAAAATGGTCGTACAGGAAAATCCCCACTTCATCTCTAACTGAGAGACGCTATGTCCCATTGCTCGTGCGCCGACTATAACAGCACGTTCAAACTCACTTAAATCTTGATAACATGCCATTGTAGCAGGAGTAACCGATCTAACAACTGCGACAGACACTTGTTGTCTCACTACAGGCGTTGCCGACCGCAGCGCCGTATCCTGCCTGTTTTACGCATCTCTGTATTTGAATATGCAAGCCTCTACCAGTTTCTTTGCCGCTTCGGTGAATATTTACAGGCCCAGGCACCCACAGTTCTGACGCTTTGTAGCGTCGCTAGATGACGTTTCCGGACATGACTAAGCCCCATCTAAAAACGCTAGAAGTATGTAATATGAAATGTGAAATACCCTGTAGATATAGCCATCCCTGATGTTTTAAATAATCAAACTCTCTTGTGTAAAACAGCTTTGTGTGACTGCGAGAAAGAGTTTAGAAATGGTTTGAAATTTTGTTTAATCTTTGTTGGAAGACGCTAAGTGCACCCATTATCAGACACTGGATGAGTATAGTGCAGACAATATGTGCCCATTTTAAGGCAAGTTAACGCTTCACATGTCTCAACGTTTATCACGTCATATCTCCTGAACTACTTGTCGTACAATGATATAACATTCTAAGTACATCCTGTGGTATATGTGGATACTGTCTGTAAAATTTGTTGCGAGTATAATCAGTAATAAAGAAGTAATAAATTGAGACATGATGCCTGATGCTGGAGTTCTAGTACTTGAACAGCGAAACAACAGTAAGCGATAAACGTTTCTGCTTTCAGTAATTTGTGAGAGGTATCAGCGAGGAGAAGACGTAAAAAGGCATGAAATTGTGTAACGTTCGTTGGAAGTCGCTCTGTAGTCTTATTCTGAATGCAGAATGAATGTAAGCCTGGTAATTTGTACACCATCAGTTACGGTGCCTCAATACGTGTATGCAGTTTCCAGTTTTAATACTTACTGTGTTCAAATTGCAATATAGGATTTTAACTCTTGTTAAGTAAATTATGACAGAATTCAAAATTTTTGGATTCGCTCAGTAATTCTAGGAAGTAATGAAAACTGAATTTGCATTGCCCCTAAATGCCGGTAGTTAGGCAACGTGGAACTGGATTTGAGTGACTGGGTTAGCCTTTTAGTAATATACAGTGGCTAAGATAAATTGTAGCTATTGTCGTATTCTTTTGCGCCCTTATTACCATTTCTTTACACTTATTTACAAATTTTGGGGCGATTTCTACAAGCTGTGTCAATGCACAATACGTCTCTATAGGAGGGTGGTTTGATAATTCTGGTAAAAAAAGTTACTTTCGTAAACAACTCACTTTACTTCTCGGCATAGTCTCCTCTGGGTTACATACACTTGGTTCAGTGATGGTGGATTATCCTGGTGGAAGAGCACTTTTTTGCGTGCCAACCTTGGTCTTTTTTCAGCCAACGCAACTTTCAAACAATCCAACAGTGAAGCATAATAGGGTCCAGTTATGGTTCTGTCTTTTTCCAAGTAATCAATGAGGATTATCCCTTAGAAATCCCAAGAAATAATGGCCATCACCTCATCAGTTGACAAGATGGTCTTTGCCTTCTTTAGTGAATTTGCACCGGCCTTTGTCCGTTGTTTTGCATGCTGTTTGGACTCCGGTGTGTAATATTGGATCCAGGTTTCATCGACAGTCACAAATTACTGAAAAATACCTTGCGGATTGCGGTTAAACATCGCCAGACATTGTGTTAATATATTGCGCAAGGTGCGCTCTTGGTCTACTGTGATCAGACGCCGTATCCACCTCGTACAAGGCTTCTTCATAGCCAATTAGCCGCACGGTCTAGGGCGTCTTGTCACGGCTCGCGCTGCTCCCCCCGTCGGAGGTTCGAGTTCTCCCTCGGAAATGAATGTGTGTGTTGTCCTTAACGTAAGTTAGTTTAAGTTAGATTAAGTAGTGTGTAAGCTTGGGGACCGATGACCTCAGCAGTTTGATCCCATAAAGTCTTACCACAAATTTCCAAAATTCCGTAGCCAATTCTCGGTTCAGGACATTATGCACTCGCTCATTTGAGATGACTACAGTCTCCGAAATGTCACGGCTTTTTATTCGTCTATCTTTCATTACCATGCCTTGGATTCAGTCAGTTGCTTCATTTGTAGCGACCTCAATTGGACAGCCGGAGCGCACTTCGTCTTCGGTGCCTGATCCACCACTATCAACTCATTAATCCAAAAGTAAACAGTCTCCAGAGATGGCACAGAGTCAAAAAAACTCCGACCAATTCTGTTTTTATTTGTGTAGTAGTCTAACCCTTCAAATGAAAATTTTTGATAACAGCAAGAAAGGCAGTTTCCTCCATTTTTAATCACAGGCGATACACTGATCAATTCAGATGGCTGCGAACAATGAAATGTACACTGTATGTTGCTGAAGTTCTTAATACTACCCTTGGAATAATCATCCTTACCAACCAGGAAGGCAAAACAAAAATGTTACATTGTTTCATTGAAATTTACCACAATCATGCAGCAACCCTCGTATAGAAGTGTTACAGGCACGGACAGTATCACTCTTGACTCGCAACCACATGTTGTGTTGGACGGGTCTCCGAGCTGAGCGACACTGTAATCTGTGAAACTCACCAGCCTTTTATCAGCGTACGAGCTCCTCCGACGTTGTGCTCTTTCTTGTGTCACATTCGTAAAACGTGAATTGAATAATAAACCAAGGAAGAGGTTGCTGGGCCTATAAACAAGTATCAATATCGTCTGTTAAAAGCAGACTATGTTGTTGAGACCCTGTGACCGCCAGTTAAGTCGGTACGTGTAAGTGTCATACTTTCATCAGAGTAATATGTCTGTAACATCAGAATCCAAGGAGCCTCCACGGAAGCCATTAATCCAGGGTAACGGCTTTCACAGCACCTCTCTATCAGCTCCCGAAACCCTTGGGAAGTTAAATACAGACGCGAACATTAAACATACCCATTTAACGAAGCCTGTTAAAATACTCTTCTATATGGGATTTTACTCATTAGACGCCAGGATATTTAAGTGCTACTTGGCACGTTCATGAAGGATTCATCTCTCCTGTCATATTTAGATAATCAGTCGCAGTTGTAAGGCCATCAGCGATTGTCTAAACAGTACTGAGAATATCGTGTGGCAAGAAAGCTGGTATAGCCCTACTTTCCATCACAGTGATGTGCAATGATACAGTGGCGCAGCGCGAGCTTTGTTCACCGTTATCTAATAAAGTCTAATGCTACAATTATTACCACCATAAAATCAAACATTCGTTCACCATTAAATGTCACTTTCTACGCGAGTTTTTACATCTCAGTTGGCAATGTTAATTAAACTACCATTTCAGCCTAGTTCGCCATTTAGGTTCGCCCAACACGAGCGACATGATCTGCACTCGTCACGATATCCGGAAAGCAAGGGACTGCCCTCATAACAACTTATGTTATTTTGTAATATTACAGTCGGTAGTGAGGGTGAGCTAGGAAATGAAATGCCGCTCCCACTTCCCGTACACAGAAGCAGTATTTGATACGTTATATTAACCTGTGTGTGCGAGGTACCCCTCTCCTTACCAAAAACCATTCATTTATCTCGCTGCTTCGATTTGGCGTTCGTGATTATATAACTTAGGTAGCTGTAAGGTAGCAGCAAACGTATCATATGGGTATCTGTCGTTGCTGAAGGAGCAGTAGTCTTTTCAATACCTGCAGAGGCAACAGTCTGGTAGACTGATCTGTACCATTAACAAACGGGGTTTTGCTATATTGGTACTGCGAAAGCCTGCAAGCAAGAATTAATGGCCATGTGTTTGCATCTCTTTGAAAAGGCTGAAGGTGTTCCCGTGAATTCTCATAATTTTTCTCAAGTGATCTTATGTCTTCTTGGACTTTTAAGGTTAGATAAATATGAAATACTCCTATTTTTATTATCAGCTATACGATTCATATCAAATGTTCCTGGACCATGGTTCTTTGTCATCAGCAAGCAAAGCTGTAAAAGATGTTAGTTCGTACGCAGGATTGCACAATGGTTTACTGGGCTCGTATTTTGGGAGAGGGGGATTAGAGTATTCAAAGTGATTTATGTAACTCGCGATATTACTAAGGAATTTCCGGTAACTGCTAGGTAGTATCTTAAGAAATACTTCTGCTCATTTACGTTCTTTTCATTTAATCCTGAAGTTAGAGTTCATCCATTATCGAGAGAACTAAAGTTTCAACTTCCTCCTTGTAAAAGGATGATTCTACTTCGACAGTTCTTAAGCCTTTAGCTGTTACTACACATTTTACTTCACATAATTTTAATTTCTTAAGTTAATGCCACTATACACGACATTAATTCCTTGTCAGAATGCCGGTAGATATTTTTCGTGAATATTAAGAAAAATCAATTGCAAAATGAAATTGAATACAATGGGAATAATGTCTTTAGAACAACTAAACCAGACAAAAATGAGTTATATACTTAAGTAACAAAACAATTATCCATCTTTAGAAAATGTGTTTAAGTAGGAACATTGTATAAAACATCACCCCTTTTTATGGCATTGTTGATATATTTTACGTTTTTTAAACAGTCACATGTGTTACTAAACGAAAATAAAGTATTAATGTGTTGGATATCAGCAAGAAGACACTAACCAAAGATCCAAAATAGAAAGTAAACGGCAACCACATTAGTACAGGATCCACTCTATATTTATGTGAAATCTTCATTAGCTACAGTTTTCTATCAAAAGCATTTTTCTGTCTTGAAGTGTCATATAGAAAGGAAATCGTGCATCAAAAATTATGTCGAAACTTTCAGAATGAGTCAAATGAGTAACTACATAAACCAGCTGAACAGCTGCCCCAGCTAAATTAGTGTCGGGCATTACAAGCAACTGTTGTTGTTCGCATTATCCGAAAATGTGTAAGATTTCTAGATTTCACAATTTCCTTCCATCAGAGTCACGACTTTGTTTCTTAGTCAACGAATTACTGAAAAATTATCAATGCAGCAGCAACCTCTACTTCTTAAAGTAAAAATAACTGCAGAGTTAGAAAGCGACGAAATACATTCGCATTCATTTTTCTTTGTCGCATCTGCCACGCATAGTAGGTACGAAATCGATTGTTCATTTTCACACAGCTCGCTCCCGGCGATTCCTTCTGATAATACGTGAATGATTAAAGAAGTACAAGACTGTTAATTTTGTAGAAGATTAGCCAGATAAACTCGGCCTCTCCTTCCGGCGTAATAGCGTGAATTATTTAACTGTAGACACTTCTGGCTATTCCCAGCTGAAACCTACATTGCGTCGGGATTACGGTGCAGTTTTCGCCCCATATTGCTTTTTTTTCTCGTACAAGACGGCAAAAGATTTTAATCTCCCTCAGGTAGGTTCTATTTCTTGTGGCGATTACGTAGAATACTCGTCTTTTCTTATTCTGATTATATACAGACTGTGAAGTTTCACACGCCCTTTATAGCACCAAGCACTGAATCAACTTAAAGATTTTTAGAATATATACCAATTTTTTGGAACTTGTTTTCGTTGCATGTTAGTAATATTTGTTTGCCGCTAATTCGTTGTACTGCCTACGCTTAACAGTACCGTACCATAATGATAGTAGTTAACCATCACACTTTGATGCTGCTCCTGTTACTCAGACTTCGCTTTTCGTTCCGAGCCTAAATAGGAAATGACAGTTACAATAAATAGAGCTTACTTTCATTTTTCGCTGAAGTTTCTGCAGAAGCTGTTGTAGGATATGTTCAGAGCACTACATACTCTTAAAATGTAACACTGAATCGTAAGTAAGAGCGTAAGGAGAGATTGTCATTAGTTTCTCCGCGTAGTAGCATTTTGTTATTAAAAACGTCAAACTAAGAAGGAGACCTAAGACGTATTATGTCCTAACAGATACTTTAAACTTATTCAAGAGCCCGTCTTAAATAGTACGTACACGAACATAGTTTATTTATAAATTCACGAAGTAAAAATAA
The DNA here is from genome assembly GCF_023897955.1 of Schistocerca gregaria. Taxonomy (NCBI): domain Eukaryota; kingdom Metazoa; phylum Arthropoda; class Insecta; order Orthoptera; family Acrididae; genus Schistocerca; species Schistocerca gregaria. The sequence continues at coordinate 346,617,509 of NC_064922.1, read as the reverse complement.
AAAACCGATTTTTCGAAGAATATGCTACAAATTATTCAAGAGTAAAAGTTGCTCTTAATATCATGTAAGGACTGAATAAAATATATATTCGCACAGGTGAAGCAAACTGTTGCTTTGTAACACTCCTCATCTTTCGTTTTGTGAATTTCACAAGTCATTTTCTTAACGACTAAGCGTTAGTTGTAATGGTAAATTTTGTCTACAGGAAAAGATAATTCGATCAAACATAGTCTTGACAATAAAGGATGAATAGTTGCAGCAGTTTTTTGGTCGATAATTCTGACGTTTTATCGTTACAGCACGGAAGAGCTGTAACAAATGTGTTTGAGAAGCACACGTCCAGAATCTCTATTTGATGGTTGGGGACGGCGAAGGGGGTCTTGGTGCTTGATTCCTGTTTAGGCTGAGATCTGGTTAAGCCCGAACTAGCGGCCATTTTTATAACCATTTGAACATCTGTCTTACTGTAGCTATATTCTATTAAGCAAAGCTTGGACAACAAACCGGAAATGGCCCCCATGGAAACTGTGCGAACTGATTAATTAATTTTTCAAAAGAAGTTAACTGGGCTAAAATTAACGCTTAACTAATGGCACAATTTGTACGAGCACCGTTCGATTTTAGACGCAAATACGTGCTAATAACACATTTTTCTGGGAGTTTTTTGATGTGTTCCTCTTCTCTATTTTAGGCTTGTACAAATCAGTTCTAACTTTTCACTAAGGCAGATAAATGGACAAACACAACAGAAATTTTTGTGTCCAATAATCTTTGATCCCTGACGAGAAGCGATGATTTAAAGCCACGCTGAATGTAGCTCGCAAAACTCATTCATACTTGCATTGAATGCTGGGAACGGTTTAAAGAGCTTAAAATAATTAAAAATGCATTGGTACAATGCTTTCAGAAAGCCAGCTTCATTCGGATTTTACGTGTTAAAAACATCTTTATGGATATTTTGTACACGCCCCGAAGGGGTTCAGATAATACAAGAAGGTACACGATTAATGTAATTAATGTTCGTCCTGATGTTTTGTGAAAGCTTTATCCGTTGCCATGATATAAGCACCATGATTCTAAAGACAATGAAAAACTCTATACCGGTCAGTCGTTGCCCGAGACAACAAAACTCTGTCTTGACACATTCGCGCTTTTTCACGAGTTAACCCTTCTCGTAGCTTCAAGGTTTTGGGACAACTGTACAACGCTGTAGTCCTGATCCTATGCTGAAAATCCAGAAGATTCGCTAGTTGTAGTAAACAATATATAATATCATATGGCTGAAGAGCTGTAACAGCTAAAATAGTTTTTCTGCCGCGATGAAATTTCTGAGGATAGGTTTGTCCCTATGCGATAAAATTGTTGTGTATCATGTTACGTTAAATGTCACGTACATTATATTAGAGGGCATGGGTACTAATATTAAGAAGTAAAGAAACGAGACTTTCAAAAATGGTTCAAATGGCTCTGAGCACTATGGGACTTAACTTCTGAGGTCATCAGTACCCTATAACTTAGAACTACTTAAACCTAACTAACCTAAAGACATAACACACACCCATGCCCGAGGCAGGATTCGAACCTGCGACCGTAGCGGTCTCGCGGTTCCAGACTAGAACCGCTCGGCCGCTCGGCGACTGTGTCAAAATATTTTGATTCATATGTATTTGATGCTGCCAGGTCAGGTCGAAAAACCAGTTCCCTTATTTTACATCTCAAACTCTGTCCAGTATATATTCGCCTTTTTGTGCTATACCAGGAATATTTTTCATTCTGGTTAAGAAATTGTTGAAAACTGTTCACCAAAATAATTTACAGTATAAAGGTCACACACCTCGTAATACTGTTCCTGCCCTGAAGCAACCTCACATTCATGAAAATACTAAGAACCGATAATCAGACTGAAAAATAAAACGCTTAAGGTCTCCGTTTAAGGTCCAAGTAGCACCCAGTATTTGCCTCCAACCGAATTTGACAGGCAGTAAGTAAAATATTGCTTGTGCGTTACTAAATACATGGTGGATAAATGAATACGTCTTTTAGGAAACATCATCATTTATACCTTTTAACGTGGACCACGCCAAGTCATTTTTGTAACCTACTGGTTGTCAACTCTCTCATTCAACACAAAGCTGTCACCTAGTAATGACACTAGGTGAGATATGCCACGCTACACATGTCCGAAAGAACAGATACCATCTTCATGTAGTTAAGGGTAACCGGCCATTGACCTTCTTCTTCTGTGCTGGATGTGCAAGCATTGACCTAACTCTTACGGGACTCGGTAAGATTGTCTGCCGCAAGTAATGAGTGTAATAAGCAGGGGCACTACGAATGTAGTGAGTGGACATTAAAGTTGGGAATGTGGGTCTCGCGAAAAGCGTGCAAGGGATAAATCCCTGCAGTCGCACCATCCCCTGTACCCTCGGTGGCTCAGATGGTTAGAGCATCTGCCGTATAAGCAGGAGATTCTGCGTTCGATTCCCGGTCGGAGCACACATTTTTAACTATACCCGGTGATGGATATCAACGCCTGTCGACAGCTTAGGGTCTTGATTTAATTATTATTTCAGTATCCGGATGGAGGTGTGTCCTCCTTTCACGAAGTACCTTGATCGACGCCCCTGTTTCATGAATGAAGAAACACTCCTTAAATTTGATGAACATGTGAAGCCACTCAGCTAATCACCTTTGTTACTGCAGGATCGCTCGCTTGTTTGCCAGCACGGGCATTCTCGTTGGGACCAACCAGCTCTACAGCTAAGTTGTACAATTAACTCGTTGTTACCGCTTCGCAGACCAACTTGTAACTCAGTTTTTGCAACTAAAAAACAGGAAAGTAGCGATTAATTCGAACAAAAACAAACCCTGAAACCCCGTCAAAGCATGTAGGGAAAGATCTTCCGAGGATCATGCCATCGCTTTTGAGCAGCTGCTTTCTGTTTGCATGAAGCTGCCCGTCTTCCCAAAATTCCACCAGTTCTAGTGCTCGTCTTAATGACAGCGACAGTAAAATTATTCTCCTGATCTGAGTCTGGATCGAAAGTTCTTCATCCTTGTAAAATATAGGATACCGAATCTGATAAAAATCAGTAACCTTCCTATGGCATGTTACAAATATCCTGATAATAGGATGAAGAATGTTGAACATGCCTCCAAAATAACATATATAATTTAGCGTTAGGTGAAATTTCTCCAGACAGAAGTCAGTGGATCTGAGGGGCAGATAAGTTGTTGTTATTAGTTTCTGCGTAGGTGGACAGATGGAGGAGATGACAACGATCAGCTTTGTCATCTCAAATGAAAGGAAACAGTATTTCTGGATGTAAAAAATTCAGTTATGTGGACGTCTTGATGGTTTAAAAATAAATACTCGAACACTCTGTATATTAATGTGAGTTATACAGGGTGGGTCACTAACTATTGCCACCCAGAATAATTCCGAAAGTATGATTGTAGCTGAAAAGATTGTGGGCCAGATGTTGCATGGAACAACGGGGGCCATAATATGGCGTAGGTTTTTTGTTGCTAGGTGGGGTAGCGTCAGAGATGTGAAAGTCAACTTTTGTTTTAATGGGATGATATAGTTTGGTACTTATTTTCTGATAGTGGCTATCGAGTCGAATCCAATGATGTGTAAAAGTAATGTCTTTGAAGGTCAACGAAGGTCAAAAAGGTGGTCAAAACGTCCATTTGCAGAACGTGTTCGAAGTGATGACCATTGTTATCAATGCAGTGCTGCGATCTTCTTATCGTGGATTGAGTCGTATCCCTTACCACATCCGCTCTTATCGAAGCACACTTTCTGACACGTGTAGTTGGAACGTCTTTATAAACAATGGCTTTTACGAATCCTCACAAGAAAAAATACAGAGGCGTCAAGTCTAGCGAAAGAGGCGGCCATGACATATCTCCTACGCGTCCAATCCAACGACGACTTTTTCTAGATCATCAATGGTATCTGTTATTTCGAGAACAGTTACTATCTTCATACTTATCTGCGATAAATGTGCCGGATGCCCTTAGTGTTAATACCACATTCTGTTCCTTGTTCCCAAAGGTATTTCTTCTAATAACAGACCTAATGTTTCTTGCAGGAATGTGGTGTACTTCCTACCATTAAGATTTCTTTTTGTGAAACAGGGGCCTATAATGCTGACCTCCAGAATACCACACCATACATTCACCGAGCACGGTGTTGGCTTGCCGGAGCCAACATGGATTTTGAGTTGCCCAATAATGCATGTTATGCAAATTAACATTTCCGCGGTTTGTGAATGTAGCCTCGTCAGTAAATAAAATTAATAAGGGTGTCATCCCTCTGAATCTGAAGTTGAGCCCATCGACAGTATTCAATGCGACGCCTACAATCCGTGCCAGTAAATTCTCCGTGAATACTGATATGGTAAAGATGATATTTATGGCAATGCAGAACACGAACAACACTTCTCCGGCTCATGCCAGATTCATTTGCGATTTGACGCGAACTAACACAAGGATCTCGAACCATAGTATCTTTCCGATACGTTAAATATCCAGTTGTTCTCAATTTATCATACACGTATTTAAACGTACGACGTGTAGGGTGAGTACGTTGAGGATATCTTTCAGATGAATTTCGTTGGCATTCTCTGTAAATGAGAAGCATATCGACTTGTTCTTCAAAGGAATATATCATTGTCCGCAGCTCGTGGTCGTGCGGTAGCGTTCTCGCTTCCCACGCCCGGGTTACCGGGTTCGATTCCCGGCGGGGTCAGGGATTTTCTCTGCCTCGTGATGACTGGGTGTTGTGTGCTGTCCTTAGGTTGGTTAGGTTTAAGTACTTCTAAGTTCTAGGCTTCTGATGATCATAGCTGTTAAGTCCCATAGTGCTCAGAGCCATTTTAATATATCATTTACATTCGCTTTACTCGACAATACTAGTGTTACCGTTCCTATTAGTGTTGTATTGCGAAACCGTCGTATGGTTTTTACATGTCAATGGCAGGTTAGATGGATACACCGTATTCGGAGAATATTTACTATTTGCACGATATACGAGCGAGTATTGTCAGAGCATGTGCTTCGATAAATGCCGAAGTGATAAGGAATACCACTCAATCCATGATGAGAAGATTGCAGCACTGCATTGATAGCAATTGTCATCACTTCGACCACCTTCTGTAAATGGACGTTTTTGCCATCTTTTTGACCTTCAAAGGCTTAGTGTTACACATCATGTGATTCGTCTAGATAGCCGCTATAGCATCCCACTTTAAGAAAAAGCAAAGTAGATCCTCATATCTCTGACGCGATCCCACCTAGCAACAAAAAACCAACGTTATATTGCGGGCCCCGTAGTCCCATGCAACATTTGTCCCACAAACGTTTCAGCTAAAATCACATTTTCGGAGCTACTCTAGGTGGAAGTAGCTAGTAACTCACGCTGTGTACATTACTCCTGCTGAAGTTTGAAATTTTGTGCTACTTACAAGGGAGACATTTGTTGCCGAGGTAAAAACAATCCAACGTTGGAACATTATTCTCCACTGACGAGGATGCCATTAGAGTCGGAGTACGAGCTCAGATAGAACAAGATTGGGAAAATAAACCAGTCTTCTCCATACGAAAGAATCATCCTGGCATGCACCATTAACTGATTTTGGCAAACAACGAGAAAAGTCGACATTTGGATAGATGTACGGGTTTGAATCCCGCTTGTACAGAATGCTTTAATAATGCCATACGCACTGTGTCACTTCCCTCGGCCAGACGTATCTCACACCTGATCATTCGTGCAATAATTTTCAGAGAATTTGAGTTCCGTAGTGTGATCCTCTCACAATGAAGAGCAGTTTTGTTGTGACACTCAGGGAAATTCATTTTCAGTGATTTATGCGAGAAATTAATATGTTGGAGTGAAGGTGAACCTAAGTTTTAAATACATTTTATGCTACAATTGCAGGAGGGTTCACTGCTTATCAAGTTTCGACATACAATATACTCCTGATAGTTTCATTACTATAAATTATAGTAAAAATGTAAAAGGAATATTTTGTTTCCATGTGTATCAGGGCTAATACACAGAGTGCTAGAAGGCTTCCCTTTCTCGAATTTGTGGCATTTCAGTGCACATTTCGTACAAGACTGTAATAATTCAAAACCCAAAAAAAAGCAGGTGCTGACAGGTATAAATACTACCGAACCATCACTTTAATAAGTCTTTGTTACACAGTATTGATTCGAAACCTTTATATAAGAATGGAAAGACTGATAGAAGCCAACCTCGGGGAAGATTAGTTGGGGTTCCGGAGAAATGGAGGAATACGCGAAGCAATACTGAGCCTACCAGTTGTATTAGAAGATAGGATTAAGAAAGGGAAACCTGCGTTTATAACGTACGTATATTTATAGAAAGCTTTTGAAAATACGGACTGACTACACTCTTTGAAATTTGAAGGTACAAAAGGGAGCCAATGTCCATTTATAGCTTTTATAGAGACCAATCTGTAAGACATCTGAGCATAGACTGCAATGAAAGAGCAGGTTAATAGGTAATAAGACTCACGACGAAAATTTCGCTCATTTGGACAATTTAACCAGGTAGATAAATAAAATAAAATTACTAGGCCTAGATAGTTGTCTTTTTATTTTCGAGGAATTGTCTCCTAAAAATTCATCTGACCCGTAATTAAGAAGACACCAAGCGAAAAGAGGAACAGTGGAACAGTAAGCGTATTCTAGAAAGAAGAGACAAACATTTGGTCATATCCAACAGGAGAATAAATGCATAGTTTGTAGCTCATAAACAATATTCATTTACTGTTCCATTTTGCACAGAGTGAAATAATCGCTAATGCCAAAGGAACGCACAGACTTTGAACGACAAATTATATCCGAAATGCACTACTTTTGCCTATGGGGAAACCACTTTTCAGCGCTCCGTAGAAAGGACAAGCAACTGCATAGCTGGAATTCCGGCTATAAATTCTCTGTAGGTGGTACACAGTAATAAGGGATCTTTGTGTATTATTGCATTTTCTCTCGCGTTATTCATTACGGCAATAAAAGGAAGTATAGGTTTATACGTGGCATGTTAACCATTCTTCGAATTCCTTCTCTTAAAGTTAATGCGACTTTCTCCTGTATAGAGGGAGCATTTGCTGTAATAGATGCACTTTTTGAATGAACCAAATCTATAAGGCACCATTATCAGGGCTCCAGAAAGAGGCGAAGAGACTACAATAGGGTACCAGTCCATGTTCAGTAAGCTTAAACTGAAATACAGTCACAATCGTTTACCAGTCAAGTATTCTTAGCTTTATCAATTCGAATAAGAAAACTGCTAGATGGTGCAAGTAAATTTCACACATAAAATACCTCTGATCCCATTATAACATGAAAAGTGATTGATAACTCCTGTAGATCAATGACGTTTACAGACCGATAGTTGCGTAACAGCGATATATCTACGATCATGATGGAAGCTGAATAAATGAATTAAAATTGGTGCTACGGCCGAGACTTTAGCCCAGGTCTCCATGCTTACTAGGCAGGAATGCTGACCATTACCCTGCCGCAGCACTATGGCCAACAATGGTGCACGGACTACTCGAGTCCAATGCCCTACCTAACACAAACTTCGATTCATATCTTCAGCTCACTTTCCCCCTAAATCTTCACTGTTGACAGGGCTCTCTGGCATTGGAATAGCACCCCAGAGTTGGACGTAATGGGGAAATCCTGTACCTCAGGGGATCGTGTAGATCTGGTAATTACATTTTCCTCGAGTCATTTAAGTCTCATGTTGGCCGTAGTGCTGCGGTGGTGTAATGTTCAGCATTCCTATCTAATAAGCAAGGAGCCCCGGGTTCAAGTAGCGGTCGTGGCACAAACTTTAATTAATTTATTCAGCTTCCATCAATAACGTAGATAAAGATGAAATTTGAATGTCTCGAGGAAAATTTAATTATAAACTATATGGCTGCCTGGAGCTAGTGATAGAGGGTGCCAAAAGAGGCGGTCCGTCATAGCTGTACGTTCAGCAGCATATCGGACATTTAGTACTGTGAATTTTAAGCTCTCAGTAATAGGAGAAGACCAACACAGCAGAATACTACCAACCACTGTGTGGATGGTTAATTATGTGTGAGATTGAACGAGATGAGATTATGAGTCATCATTATAACCCAAAAGTCAACTTGGAGTGACCCAATCGGTGGAAGTGACAATCGTGCGTCTAGAAAATGACCTCGAGGTTCAGAAAACAATTATTGCTACAAGAATAACGGGATGGTCACCAAAATTTTTTTAAAGATTTTCGGGGTAAAATCTTTTAAAAAGTGTAGAGATTGCTTGTAGCCGCTAATTTCGTTTATTGCTGAATGATGGTAAAATTGGCTTCATGATAATAAATCGTATCTACAGATTATATCTACAACAACATACAGACGAATTAGGGGCCGTTAAATTAAAAAAAACTAATAATGCCTGCTGTGAAAGCGATATAAAAGTATTCACTTGACTAGATTACTTTAAGCCATTAAACCAATACGGTCTTCCAACGTTCTATAAGGCGCATATCCTGGTATCATCAAATGGAATGGATGATGGAAGTTCCATCAGCAACTTCAAGTCATCACGGGGGGACACACTAATTTGACATGACAAAATAAGAAGAGTAAGCGGAAGAACACGAAACTGTGGCATCAGACTCCCGTAAATACAGTACGGTAGCAACTCAGCAGTATTTAACTCCTCGTAGCACTTAGAAAACCAGCCATCTCCGCTGCTATGAAGAAGTGATAACATAGCGTGCAGACGCAGCCGCTAGTAACTCGTAGCGTAGCGGAAATACACTCCTGGAAATTGAAATAAGAACACCGTGAATTCATTTTCCCAGGAAGGGGAAACTTTATTGACACTTTCCTGGGGTCAGATACATCACATGATCACACTGACAGAACCACAGGCACATAGACACAGGCAACAGAGCATGCACAATGTCGGCACTAGTACAGTGTATATCCAATGCAGGCTGCTATTCTCCCATGGAGACGATCGTAGAGATGCTGGATGTAGTCCTGTGGAACGGCTTGCCATGCCATTTCCACCTGGCGCCTCAGTTGGACCAGCGTTCGTGCTGGAAATGCAGACCGCGTGAGACGACGCTTCATCCAGTCCCAAACATGCTCAATGGGGGACAGATCCGGAGATCTTGCTTGCCAGGGTAGTTGACTTACACCTTCTAGAGCACGTTGGGTGGCACGGGATACATGCGGACGTGCATTATCCTGTTGGAACAGCAAGTTCCCTTGCCGGTCTAGGAATGGTAGAACTATGGGTTCGATGACGGTTTGGATGTACCGTGCACTATTCAGTGTCCCCTCGACGATCACCAGAGGTGTACGGCCAGTGTAGGAGATCACTCCCCACACCATGATGCCGGGTGTTGGACCTGTGTGCCTCGGTCGTATGCAGTCCTGATTATGGCACTCACCTGCACGGCGCCAAACACGCATACGACCATCATTGGCACCAAGGCAGAAGCGACTCTCATCGCTGAAGACGACACGTCTCCATTCGTCCCTCCATTCACGCCTGTCGCGACACCACTGGAGGCGGGCTGCACGATGTTGGGGCGTGAGCGGAAGACGGCCTAACGGTGTGCGGGATCGTAGCCCAGCTTCATGGAGACGGTTGCGAATGGTCCTCGCCGATACCCCAGGACCAACAGTGTCCCTAATTTGCTGGGAAGTGGCGGTGCGGTCCCCTACGGCACTGCGTAGGATCCTACGGTCTTGGCGAGCATCCGTGCGTCGCTGCGGTCCGGTCCCAGGTCGACGGGCACGTGCACCTTCCGCCGATCACTGGCGACAACATCGATGTACTGTGAAGACCTCACGCCCCACATGTTGAGCAATTCGGCGGTACGTCCACCCGGCCTCCCGCATGCCCACTATACGCCCTCGCTCAAAGTCCGTCAACTGCACATACGGTTCACGCCCACGCTGTCGCGGCATGCTACCAGTGTTAAAGACTGCGATGGAGCCCCATATGCCACGGCAAACTGGCTGACACTGACGGCGGCGGTGCACAAATGCTGCGCAGCTAGCACCATTCGACGGCCAACACCGCGGTTCCTGGTGTGTCCGCTGTGCCGAGCGTGTGATCATTGCTTGTACAGCCCTCTCGCAGTGTCCGGAGCAAGTATGGAGGGTCTGACACACCGGTGTCAATGTGTTCTTTTTTCCATTTCCAGGAGTGTAGACACGTGCCATAACTGGCGCACGACTTACAGTAAATGCTGGTAGATGTTGTACGGGTTGTATAAGACCGTAGTATCTCATTTTTGTTGGGACTCGTTTGACAAGTGAAATAAACGCCTATAATTTATACAATAAGAACGGGTGCTTCTAGCGGACTCTGTAATTTTTCTAGAAAATTTTATCACAACAATTTTTTAAAATATTATCAACTTTGCAGAGGCTGAGCTGAAGTTGTCCATGCAGAAAGTTCATATTTTTAGGGATGGATAGTGCCTTCAAAAGTAGAATATTAATAGAAATAAAACATGAGCAACACAGTGTAACCAAATAAAATCAGATGATGTTGAGAGATCTAGAGAAGGGAATCGGAGCTAAAGTTAGTGGCTATGTTTTTCCGTTTGGGTATCAAAACAACGGCAAAAGTCAAGACCTTAGAAAATACTGACTGTCAAATACAAGAAATGTTCGTCTGAAAAATAGAAGTATTTTAACGTCCAATATAATTTTAAATGTTAGGAGCAATTGCTTGAAAGTGATACATTTACCTGGGGGAGACGTTTCCACTGTTTCACGATCCAGTCAGGATGACTCCGTGCAACTGCACTCATCATTGGATCAACATGGCAACACTTAGTGTGCGTCTGCTGGTCTGATGTAGAGCCCCATGTTCAACAATGTGCTCTGAGCTGCTTGCACCGAACCACTAGTGTCTGTAACAGTATTGTCCTCTGTCTCCATATTTGCTACAGAATGCTGCCTGTTCTACATTACAGAGTGGGCAAGCCTGCGAACTCCACGTTCTGTGATAAGACGTGGACCTCCAACAATTCTTCGCCTGCTCTCCTTTTACAGTTCTTCGACCATTATATATAGAAGCTCACGACTACAGGAAGCGAACAACCAACCGGCTTTGCGGTTTTCGACATGTCATGTATGCCAGTGTTCAGAGGCTGGGCAAATACACTACTAGTCATTAAAATTGCTACACCGCGAAGATGACGTCCTACAGACGTGAAATTTAACCAACAGAAAGCAGATGCTGTGATATGCAAATGATTAGCTTTTCAGAGCATTCACACAAGGTTGGCGCCGGTGGAAACACCTACAACGTGCTGACATGAGGAAAGATTTCAACTGATTTCTCATACACAAACTGCATTCGACTGGCGTTGCCTGGTGAAACGTTGTTGTGATGCCTCGTGTAAGGAGGATAAATGTGTACCATCAAGGTAAAGGTCGGATTGTAGCCTATCGCGATTGCGGTTTATCGTATCGCGACATTGCTGCTCGCGTAGGTCGAGATCCAACGACTGTTAGCGGAATATGGAATCGGTGGGTTGAGGAGGGTAATACGGAACGCCGTGCTGGATCCCAACGGCCTCGTATCACTAGCAGTCGAGATAAAAGGCATCTTATCCGCATGGTTGTAACGGATCGTGCAGTCACGATCCCTGAGTCAACAGATGGGGACTTTTGCAAGACAACAACCCTCTGCACGAACAGTTCGACGACGTTTGCAGCAGCATGGGCTATCAGCTCGGAGACGATGGCTCCGGTTCCCCTTGACGCTGCGTCACAGACAGGCGCGCCTGCGATGGTGTACTCAACTACGGACCTGGGTGCACGAATGGCAAAACGTCAGTGTTTCGAATGAATCCAGGTTCTGTTTACAGTATCATGATGGTCGCATCCATGTTTGGCGACATCGCGGTTAACGCACATTAGAAGCGTGTATTCGTGATCGCCATACTGGTGTATCAGCAGGCCTGATGGTAAGGGGTGCCTTTGGTTACACGTCTCGGTCACCTCTTGTTCGCATTGACGGCACTTTGAGCAGTGCACGTTACATTTCAGATGTGTTGCGACCCGTGGCTCTACCTTTCATTTGATCCCTGCGAAACCCTACACTTCAGCAGGATAATGCACGACCGCATGTTGCAGGTCCTGTACGGGCCTATCTGGATACAGAAAATGTTCGACTGCAGCCCTGGCCATCACCTTCTCCAGATCTCTCACCAACTGAAAACTTCTGGTCAATGGCGACCGAGCAACTGGGTAGTCACAATACGCTAGTCACTACTCTTGATGAACTGTGGTATCGTGTTGAAGCTGCATGGGCAGCTGTACCAGTACACGTCATCCAAGCTCTGTTTAACTCAATGCCCAGGCGCTGGCATTCAAAACAGCTTCTGGATAGATGCAAGTGATCTACGGATTCCAAGGGAATATCATACCATTATTACTGCAAACTAGTGACAAGTTCAGGTAACGGTGCTGGAAGTGGACCGAGAACACGCACGATTCTCTCCACAGTAGGCGGTAAAGGTTTAATGATATTGAGATCTGGTAACTGTGGTGTTAAGGCTAGACGCTACAATTCGTCCTGGTGTACGCAAAACCAGTCCTATACGATGTGAGCTACAGGAACAGGAGCTCTGTAGTCTTGGAACACAGCATAACCATTGGGGAACAAATAGTTTACCTCAGGATGGATTTGATCACCCAAACTGTGACATAATTCTTGGGACTCGTAAGGTCCTGTAGAATAACAACAGAGCCCTTGGAATACCGTGATATGGCTGCCCAAATCATCACCGAACCCCCGCCAGGATTCACTCTTGGAAGCAAGCAGTCTCTACACAGTAAACCTGGGCCGGCATACGCCAGACATAAACTCGGTCATAAGTTGGAAACAGTGCCAAGCAAGACTCATCCAACCAAATGACTTCCTTTTTTTGCTCCACAGTCCAGGTTTTAGGACTTCGGCACCACATTTTTCTGTTACGAGCATTTCCATCATTGATGAGTGGCTCGGTATTCTAGCACACACTGCAATTCCCAAAGTACGAAGCTCCCTTGGTGTTATTTTGCTGTTGACAGGGTTAAGGGGTGTGACATTCAGTTCTTCAGCAGCTGACGTCCTCTCATTTTTCATCAAAATTCTGTTCAATCACAGTTTGTCACGATGACTCACCACACAAAATTCCGTCTGCGTTGTGATTTAGCGGCTGATATTTTTCCTATTACCGCGTATACGATATAAATCTTCAGTACGGCGCGCCTTGGAACACCAAGCAATTCAGCTCTCTCGGTTACGGAAGCACCCATCATACGAGAATCAATAATATGCCCATGCTCGAATTTACTTATCTCAGATATTATGCATCCACAAATGCATAAAACACTATACTGACCACGACTGACACTTGCAACATATTGAGGATGCCGCACAGCTACCTTTCATCATCAAATACAACAGCACCACCTGCACGATTGGGTAGCATCTGGATTTATCTTTGGGCATGCATATCTCGCTGCGACTCTATATTTTTGTCCAACCCCTGTACGTCCCCACTGGTAGAATAACACCCCATTCGCCCTTGTTCCGCTTAATAATTTTCCTACTGCGTCAGCTGCTGGCACCGATACCAGGCGACTTTCATTCTCGCAGTGGGCAGTGCTCAGTGCTGGAATATACCTGAGAGGTTTTTGCTCTCAGACGGTTTGGTACACTTAGTACTCGCAGAACTGTTTACACTAGGAGAGAGTTTTCGGCTGACAGTTGCTGCCTTGCTGCCTCATCTGTATGTTGTGTATGTTCTTTCGGACATGTTTGATAAACAGACACCATATATACAATCAAAGCGGCGATAGGCAATGATTCCCTTCAGAGCAGGTGAACACCAAGCTCGAACTCGTAACAGGAATCGGCGAGATGCCGCGAGTAATGAGCATATTGAGCAGGGGCACTACATCAGCAGTGTGTGGTTAAGTCGAGAATTTTGATCTGGCCAAATACGTGCTATAGTAGCATGTGTAATTGTATTGAGCACTGTGTTAAGATGGTTGCCGGCACGGTAGCTCTTCGTGTTCGGTCAGTGGGTTAACTGCCGCTGTGTAATGAAGAAACTGAATAAATAGATCAACGATGAACTTAAACGGGTGTCATAAGACGTCCGCCCAGAACAAATGCAACGACAAATACGAGATAAAAATGGCGAAACGGTGAGCACGTCTGTCTAGTAAGTAGGAGACCTCAACTCGAAGCATATTTTTTTAAATTTCCTCATTGATATAAATCAATGCTTACTAGCAGCTAAGGTCTTTTCATTCCTTTCTGCCTACTGCCTGACAGTTACTTTCGAGTAGTTTTGAAGTGTCTGAGAGTCTTGCGAGAGCAGATGTCGCAATTGTTTGCAGACAGCAGGTGAAAATGTTTGTGAGAGCTGAGAGATCATTTTTTTTTAAATCCTATGGGAATTAACTGCTAAGGTCATTAGTCCCTAAGCTTACACACTACTTAACCTAAATAATCCTAAGGACAAACACACAAACCCATGTCCGAGGGAGAACTGGAACCTCCGCCGGGACCAGCTTAACAGTCCACAACTGCAGCGCCCCAGACCGCTAGGCTAATCCCGCGCGGCTGTGATATCATTCTCCACGAGATTTGTATGTGGTGTTTTGTGCGTGAAGGAAGAGGTTGCGATGTAAGAAGATAAAACTGTAGCTGCACTTTTAATACTTTTGATGCAATTATCTCATTGTGTGACGGAAGCTTCACAATTATATCGAAACTTTACGAGAATGACATCGTTGGAGAAGGAATTAATATTCCCCATAATTGGACCCCAAATTGCTAGGCTAGATACTGTTATGCGTAAATTCATTGATGTTTAAGGCGGACTGCTTGTGACACTAAGATTTTTAACATCAGAAATTTTTATTCTCTGTAATATTTGGTAAAGTTGCAACTGGGGTGAACTAACATTATACCAGGTTTCATCTCCATACCCACACTCGTTCAAAAGTAAAATAGGGCGAATATGTGATAAATGAAGCCTTTCCGAACGCAACTTTCTTTGAATATGCATTGAGTTAAGGAACAAGTCGTAAATTCCTGAACGTCTTTTCTTCAGCACCCAATATAGTAACAATGAATAAACACCACGTCATACAAAATTAAAGCTATAGCTGTATTAATTGAAGTCAAATGGTAATTTTTCGAGTTCAAAAACTATTACTTTCGAGCAAAACTCCATTGTTTCCTCTACGTTAATTAATCTATGTTATAAAATTACTTTGCTTGATTCCCTAACATGTGGATATTCTGGTAAATTTCCTCTGTGGTGGTGTTAAAAACCGTAACCACTTTATCTAAGCAACTTCCCAATCTTTTCTCGGTTCCTGTAGTCCAGTAAATGTATGTTGGATATCGCTGGCCTGTCCTCGTACAAACATATTAAATGCACAATTTCATCCTGAGCTCACTTCTTAGAAGCGTTGTTCAACCCTTTCTTTGCCGACAAATTGTTGACATTCACTTCACTGTGAGAATCAATCGCAATAGCCTCAACTGTCCCGTGAACGCCATTACAAATTTATAATGTTGATGTGACGTAGTGGGTAGGGGCTAGTCTTCCATTCACATTTTCATATTCACTTGAGATCGAGTCTCTTCAGCAGATTTTTTTTTGTTAACTATATATAATATGTCTATTATGTTGCTATGTGTTGCCGCACGGGATTAGCCGAGCGGTCTATGGCGCTGTAGGCTTGGACTGTGCGGCTGGTCCCGGCGGAGGTTCGAGAGTCCTCCCTCGGGCATGGGTGTGTGTGTGTTTGTCCTTAGGATAATTTAGGTTAAGTGATGTGTAAGCTTAGAGACTGATGACCTTAGCAATTAAGTCCCATAAGACTTCACACACATTAGAGTAATTTTTTTTTTTTTTTTTTTTTTTTTTTTTTTTTTTTTTTTTTTTTTGCTATGTGTTATTTGCCGTGTAGCGCTGTACAACTACCGGTGTTGTTCCTTAAGGAGGAAAAACGGGCGAACTCTTTGCTCATAAACAAGCCTCGGTTACATATAATGGCTCCAAACACACGGTTATACTTTTATTTAATGTGTACATGAGTATGGCAAATTACGTTATGAAGGTGTGGTAGCGTAAAAACTACGAAATTCAGTACAAATCTGAGACGCAGTTATGGCTGTTCAGCGCTCTCCGAGTACTCTGAGCTCTCCTTGCAATGCCGGTATAGTTTTTCTTGTCCGAGAGCTGCGGCGAGTAGCTCTCAAGAGATGAAAGTTGCCATCTATAAGAGACGTTTAAACTCGCAGAGCGCAACTATCTGAGATCTTGCCGCACTCTCGGACACTGAGGGCAAGCTGACTTTCGGCCATGTTTACACGACACGTATTACTCGAAAAAGCTCTCTGAGATTGAAAAACTGTCCCGTGTTGATGAGTGGTTCCCTACCCGGGCGTGATTACGCCCTGAGGGGTAAAACGAAATTCTATGAGGGCTAAAAACTAAACGATCCGATTCTGTTTCAGCTACTAAATTATTTTCGAAAGGTCATTAATGTTATCAAAATTTTGTAACACTCGAATACTTATCATATAAGTTATAAATAACTAATTTTAGTCAGTTAGTAGCATTAACGCGGCGGAGGTTACAGGTTCCTCACGCTCTCCACCCACTACACATACATGTTGTGCATTGTCCTGTACATCGGTGACGATAAAAGTGAGATGTGTTCCTAACAAATGTTAAATATCTCAAAAAAATGTCGTCTCCATATTGCAGATAGTACCTGCAGTAGTCCAGAAATGCTTCATTACTCGCTTCGAAACCGACAAATGAGGTAACTGACAGCACTACAGAGCAGTTACTGCATAATGGCTGCTACAGTGCTGTACACAGAATTATTATTATTAATGTTGTTGTTGTTATTACTGTTACTATTACTGTTAGTGGCTGTGGTCAGACACAAAGCATTAACACCGTGAAATCCTCCAATTTCTGCCGCTTCAGAAGTATGGGGGTGCAGCAGTCAAGTAGTTTACGTACAGTAAGAACAGTGCACACATTTTAACTTTGTTAACTTTGGCTGGAGTTGGAGTGTACAGGTCAAGCAAGTGCTGAAATGGGAGGGAATAATGCAGGGGATGTATATTTTGTAACATGTGTCTACCCTGACTGTGGATAGTTGGCTTTCTTATCTGAGAAGCAGTTGTAGGTAGCACTTGCGAACTACAACATTCGTTATGCTTCGCAAGTGCTCCCTCTCAAATAAGGAATCGAACTGTCCTTCGTCTTTCATTCTAAGACTCCTTCCCCCCTCCCACCCCTCCCACTTTACAAACACACACACACACACACACACACACACACACACACACACACACAAACTAAATACAGTATCATTCGTCTTTCACCATTTTAAAAATAAATGTGTTCCAAGAAAAGATTTTCATTCTATAGATAAGTTTATGGTTGGTGATAATGTGGGAGGGGGGGGGGCAGCAAAAGACGGTAAGAGGGGGAGATGGCGGGGCTACTGGCCAATGTCAAATTGCACTAAGGGGTAGTGATCTAAGAAAGATTAGGAACGACTCACTTGGAGAATGTACTGGCGTTTGGTGTTGCACACCACGCCCCTTTCCTAGCACCCCATGTCTGACGCGCGGCCATTGCGTGATGTGTGTACAGACGTGACGACCATCTTCGCAACGATGGCCGTGCTGTGCGCGAGCGGCCCGGCGTTCGCGGCGTCTGCGCTGCGCGGCCTGCGCTTCTTCCAGATACTCCGCATGGTGCGCATGGACCGCCGCGGCGGCACCTGGAAGCTCCTCGGCTCCGTCGTCTACGCTCATCGGCAGGTAAGCGCCGCACTCCTCTACTCCCTTACACCGTCCTCACATGCGGCGTGGCACCTAACGTCGACTACGAATGCAGAACTATCCGGCGGCACTTGCCTGCTGCATCTGGCTCGCAGATCACGCACTTCATTCATGAAAATGCACGCACGTAAAATTCCTGTGTTATCTCTGTTATACCGCATATTTCTTCCCTTGACCATAAGCTAGTCGTATTGTTCTGTCTTTAGTTTACCTAAGTACACTACTGACCATTAAAATTGCTACACCACGAAGATGACGTGCTACAGACGCGAAGTTTAACCGACAGGACGAAGATGCTGTGATATGCAAATGATTAACTTTTCAGAGCATTCACATAAGACTGGCGCCGGTGGCGACACCTACAACGTGCTGACATGAGGAAAGTTTCCAACCGATTTCTCATACACAAACAGCAGATTACCGGCGTTGCCTGGTGAAACGTTGTTGTTATGCCTCGTATAGGGAGCAGAAATTCGTACCATAACGTTTCCGACTTTGATAAAGGTCGGATTGTAGCCTATCGCGATTGCGGTTTATCGTATCGCGACATTGCTGCTCGCGTTGGTCGAGATCCAATGACTCTTAGCAGAATATGGAATCGGTGGGTTCAGGAGGCTAATACGGAACGCCGTGCTGGAGCCCAACGGCCTCGTATCACTAGCAGTCGAGACGCCAGGCATCTTATCCGCATGGCTGTAACGGATCGCACAGCCACGTCTCGATCCCTGAGTCAACAGATGGGGACGTTTGCAAGACAACAATCATCTGCACGAACAGTTCGACGACGTTTGCAGCAGCATGGACTATCAGCTAGGACACCATGGCTGCGCTTACCCTTGACGCTGCATGACAGACAGGAGCGCCTGTCATGGTGTACTCAACGCCGAACCTGGGTGCACGAATGGCAAAACGTCATTTTTGTTCGGATAAATCCAGGTTGTGTTCACAGCATCATGACGGTCGCATCCGTGTTTGGCGACATCCCGGTGAACGCACATTGGAAGCGTGTATTCGTCAACGCCATACTGGCTTATCACCCGGCGTGACGGTATGGGGTGCCATTGGTTACACGTCTCGGTCACCTCTTGTTCGCATTGACGACACTTTGAACAATGGACGTTACATTTCAGATGTGTTACGACCCGTGGCTCAACCCTTGATTCGATCCCTGCGAAACCGTACATTTCAGCAGGATAATGCACGACCGCATGTTGCAGGTCCTGTACGGGCGTTTCTGGACACAGTAAATGTTCGACTGCTGCCCTGGCCAGCACATTCTGCACATCTCTCACCAATTGAAAACGTCTGGTCGATGGTGGCTGAGCAACTGGGTCGTCACAATACGCCAGTCACTACTCCTGATGAATTGAGGTATCGTGTTGAAGCTGCATGGGCAGCTGTACCTGTAGACGCCGCCCAAGCTCTGTTTGACTCAATGCCCAGGCGTATCAAGGCCGATATTACGGCCAGACGTGGTCGTTCTGGGTACTGGTTTTTCAGGATGTATGCACCCTAATGGCGTGAAAATGTAATCACATGTCAGTTCTAGTATAATATATTTTTCGAATGAATACCCGTTTATCATCTGCATTTGTTCTTGAGGTAGCAATATTAATGGCCAGTAGTGTAATAACTTCAATATGCTTGAACATGTTTTGAGGTGAATAGGATTATTCCAGGCCGTCTCTAAGGACATTGTGAGGGTCCAGTTACATTCAAATGATCACCACCTACCTACGTTCGGCGTCAGCGTGCAACAACCATTCACCATTCATAGGCGGCAGGTGGCAATACTGGCAGTGGAGTGCATCCATAGCGTGTCAGTGGGTGGTGCGGTGGGGGGGGGGGGGGGGGACAGTCGCATAAAACGCAGAAAACAGTTCAGTACTTGTCGTAATGTGGAATGCGGCAACTCTAAGTGATTTAGTTGACGCCATAGTTAAAGCAAACTGTGCACTGCAATACTGTTCTAAGCAAAACTAGCGCCGAAACAACTGTGGAGCACCATGGGCCAAAGATGACAGGGCTGATAGATTGCTCCGGAAATGTGTAAGGACGAATTGACATGCAATCATCTGATGGCCCAGAAGAAAGAACGGACTACCGACAGTGTCTCCTCTACTAAAATTCAGCGAACATTGCTGTGTACGGGCCTCCACAGAAGGCGTGTGATTCATTGATTCATGCACCCATGATGACTCCTGTTCATCGGCGACTAGGGCTGGAATTTCCACATCAGCACCGCAGCTGGACGTCCACTGAATGGCGGCAGATGAACTTTTCAGGTGAATCATGTTTCATGTTTATCATGTTATCGTCTGAAGGGTCCTGGCCGGAGGAGGTGGCGTTGTCACCTGGTGAATGTTTTTGTGGAATTTCCAGAATGCTATCGTCATGCTGGAAAACACAGTGGATCAACACAAGTATAAGTCCACCCTTGAGGATTATTTGCACCCCTGCATACATTTTGTGTTCCTTTAGCACGATGACATCTACCAGCAAGACAATGCAACGTACCAGACAGCTCGCAGTAACTGTGTGGTTCGAAGAGCATCAGGAAGAGTTTACTGTGTTCTCCTGGTCACCCAACTCCCCAGATTCAAACACAGTCAAGAATCAGGGACCACTTCGATCGGGCTGTTCGCGCCATGGATCCTTAGCCAAGAGACGTGGCTCAGCCTCCCGCAACACTGGAGTCGGCATGGCTCTGCATCCCTCGCGGAACAGTCCAGAAACTCACTGATTATTCAAATACCGTAACACGTGTTTATTGAGGCATTTGACAGGCGATCACGTTAATATGACTGGACAGTTCCGGAACAAATAGTGACATAAAAATTTACTGCAGTCTTCCCTATCAGATAAAAAAGTAATTCATCATTTTCACTTTGTAGTAAAACCCTAGTGTCATTTTTACTTGATTGCTGTTTCTGTTACATAGGGAAATTTTTAGAACATGAGATATATATGACATGGAACAAGAACTTGCAAAATGTTTTACTCGAATTAGTGAAACAGGCAGAAAGGCTGAAAAATGTTTCATTTGCTACAGTTATATTTTCTGTACTTCATGTGTGTGTGTGTGTGTGTGTGTGTGTGTGTGTGTGTGTGTATGTGTGTTGCAGTTCCTTTGTCCATAACATTGAATACTGCACAACGTATATGATCTGGTATACGAAGGTGAATCGCAACAGCGCGGAAGCACTGTAACAAATGTGTCTGGAAAGGCCGAGCGCAGAACTGCAGTTTGAGGGGTCTCGGTGCTTGGTTCGTATTTGAGCTGGGAACACGGGGTAAAAAATTTTGGTTTAGCCCCGAGCAGCGGCGATTTGTATAGCTATTCGGATATCCAATGTACTGTTACAGTATATTAAACAGGGTTTGAACGACGAACCGGAGCTGACACCCAAAAGAGTTTAATTGGGCTGAAATTAATGCTCAGCTAATGGCACCACTCGTATTGGCACCCTTCGGATTTTATGTACGAAAACGGTCCCCTCGTTTGAATTTTACGAACAAAAATATTTTTTTAATGCGCCACTATCAAACTTTTGCGAATCGGTTCAAATTTTGTTGGAAGATAGACAAATTCACATAATTAATGGTCATCCTGTTGTTCTGCGAAAGTCTTGGGCGTTGGCACAATATAATGAACGAGGTTCGAAAGGGAATAAATAAACCTATACCGGATCAGTCGTCGCCCGAGTCAACAAAAAATTACACCGGTTGCCAAGCTACGGCGGTCTAACGTCGAGATTATAGTACAGTAAAAATTGGAAACCAGAATCGAAAATTCTCCTATCGAAGCACTAAAACAGGCGAATATGTTCTGAGCAAAGTTAGGGATGTAAACTGAGGGAAATAGCTTTTCGGCTTTTCTGGCTACTTCAAAGACATTTAAATGAAAACATCTTGAGATATTCGCGCTTTCTTGCGAGTTAACTGTACTTTCCCAGAGCAGTGAGCTCTCTTAGATCCACCTATTACAAGTGTGATGATAGAGGGTAGGATGCATCTGCTATAGAGAGTGTGGGTGCGTCTTTAATAGAGGCTAATCCTGAGAAGGGATGGATGCGTCCTCAACTTTATTGACTTGTTGTGTCGCATTGCCAACGGCCTTCCCCCAGTGGTAATATCGGTTCCGGTCAGGTCACCGAAGTTGAGCGTTGTCGTGATGGGCTAACACTTGGATGGGGGACCATCCGGTCTGCCGTGCGCTGTTGGCAAGCGGGGTACACTCAGCCATTGTGAGGCAAACTGAGAGCTACTTGACTGAGAAGTAGCGACTCCGGTCTAGGAAACTGACATACGGCCGGGAGAGTGGTGTGCTGACCGTATACCCCTCCATATCCGCATCCAGTGACTCCTATGAGTTGAGGACGACACGGCGGCCGGTCAGTACCGTTGGGCCTTCATGGCGTGTTCGGGAGGAGTGTGTGGTACTGCACATCATGCCAAATGCCATGTTCGATGATATGATGGCATGTATCACGCGACACGACGTCGTGTATCATGTTACTTTATTTGACACGATGCGTTATATTGTATGATGTGTTCTCTTACACAAGCCCTTGTGAAGGGTTTAATCGCCAATATGTTTTAACTAACATTTAATTATAATAAATCGCACCAATAACAACCCGTGTTTCATGAATCTTCCGCTCAATGCTCAATAATTTTATAACAGGGAAGTAATAATACGAAAATAAACAAACACGATAATTCTTTGACCACCAATATGACACTGCTTTTCCTAGAGATCCTCGATGGGTCGGTGATTTCAAGCAGCGTAGCTTCGTAGGATTATAATATAAAACCCAGTAAATATTGGCTTCAGCTGAAAACGACGAAATCCAATATGGCGCTGCTTCTGACTTCGTGAGCGTACGTGCCTCTTATCGGTAAAACAATTCGTTGCACATTGTCGAAATAGCGCAGAACTTATTTCGCGTTTCACACCCGCCAATACTTTTTCACCGTGAAATAACAGGAAATGACATCACAAAACTCGCGCAGCTCGAAGCGCACGCCATCTTTTACGCTGTTGTGAGGACGGCAGACATGCTGCACGCACACTGCTCTTCTCTCTGCTGGAGCAGGCATCTCGTTGCTCGCTTGAGGCATTTGCCTGCAGCTGTTCACATCACTAGCTGAAGGTATTATTTAGCAGTGCTGCGAAGCGAAAATGAAGCTCAGTGTATAGATTGTAGTCAGTGATTGGGATTCTTTAGTGATAAAAATGTAGCATCTGACAAGGAGATGAAAGTTTAGGAGTGTACTTTTGCACGAAGAGTATCTATAAATCTGATACTATGGTGAGACCCATGAAAAATCTTAAAAATGCAATAAAATTCCTAAAAATTATATCCTCTATTTTGTAACGGGTAACACCCATTATTGTCGGATCATCATAGTTAAGTGCCGTCAGGCTTGGCTAACACTTGCATGGTTGACCATCGGGGTCTGCAGAGCGCTGTTGTGAGTCTGGTTGAGGAGCTACTTCACTATAAAGTAGCGGCTCCGGGCACGAAGGCTGAAAACGGAAGGGAGAGTGATGTGTTGCCCACAAGCCCCTTCAATCCGCATCAAATGACACTTATCTGATGAGCATGACATTGTGGTCGGTCGGATCGTTTGGCCTTCCGAGACTTGTTTGCAAGGAGTTTAGTTTGGTTCTCTCTATTTGGCAGTTGGCATATCTTTGTGTTTCGTCAACTGACGAATAGTTGGCATC
The DNA here is from genome assembly GCF_023897955.1 of Schistocerca gregaria. Taxonomy (NCBI): domain Eukaryota; kingdom Metazoa; phylum Arthropoda; class Insecta; order Orthoptera; family Acrididae; genus Schistocerca; species Schistocerca gregaria. The sequence continues at coordinate 346,593,841 of NC_064922.1, read as the reverse complement.
CTGTAGCTTCTTTTTTTAGTAACAGTCCTGGTAAACTTGTGAAAATATATCGCATCATGAAAGCATAGCAAGGCGATTCAAGTGTGAATCGTAGTTACAATACTAAAGAGTGGAAATGGCAAGGAAAGCGCTTCTGAAGGAGAGAAATTTGTCAAAATCGAGTGTAGATTTAAGTGACAGGAAGTCGTTTCTGAAAGTATTTGTATGGAGTGTAGCCATGTATGGAAGTGGAACAGGGACGATCAGCAGTTAAGACAAGAAGAGAATAGAAGCTTTCGAAATGTGGTGCTACAGAAGAATGCTGAAGATTAGATGGGTAGATCACATAGCTAATGAATAATGGAATTGGGGAGAGGAGGAGTTTGTGGCGTAACTTGACTAGAAGAAGGGATCGGTTGGTAGGACATGTTCTGAGGCATCAAGGGATCACCAATTTAGTACTGGAGGGCAGCGTGGAGGGTAAAAATCGTAGAGGGAGACCAAGAGGTGAATACACTAAGCAGATACAGGAGGATGTCGGTTGCAGTAGGTACTGGGAGATGAAGAATCTTGCACAGGATAGAGTAGCATGGAGAGCTGCATCAAACCAGTCTCAGGACTGAAGACCACAACAACAACAACAACAACAACAACAACAACAATACTAAAGATGCAGGAAGTGTAAAAGATGCGTAACTTCTGTGGAAGACACTTCACTCCTGGACCAGGCACACCGAGTAGTCGCAAAGAAAACGTTGTCCCTGTGGCAGAGCTTGTGAATCTAAACAGGAGTATCTCTGTGAACGAAATAGCCATTATTTGGGATATTAGTGGTGGTTCAAGGCACAATGTTGTCCACGATGTGCTTCGATGTATTAAATCTTACGCAAGATGTTTAACACATCAGTTGACCTTTGAATTGACAGACAGTGGCGTCGATGCCTGTGAGTAAATTTTGCGTCGTGCCAGGTCAGAGGTAACGTATTTCTGAACAGAATTCTTACCGGATATGAAACCAGTGCGCCAACTCTCAACCACATTCAACAACTACCATGCTCACATTTTTATAGGACGTAAAAGAGGCGTGTTTGGAGCATTATATGGAAAGACGATTAACAGGCACCAGCGATTAGCACTCAAATCTGATACGAAATCACTCTCGTCCGCCAGTCAGGGCCAAACGACGAGGACCTCTTAGTGCCGGTGTTTAGTTGTAACACGCCAATGCTCGTGCCAATATCAAGAATACAGGGTATGGGATTTGAGTGCACGAACACCCATCTTACACTTGAGACCGCAGACCTCGGCAGGAGTAACTTACATGTGTTCGGACAGTTGAGAGTAGCAATGGTGCACATGCCTGGGGGCAAATGGCATCGTACCACCCCCCCACCCACCCACCCTTTTCTCTCAGAGAAATGAGAATGTGAAAATATAGCACAGTCAGGTTTTTTTCTTTCAGGAAAATGATTTAACAGTCGATCTTACGTAGGTTTTTAACAGTGTCGGAAGCGTAATTTTTGTGCGCTTAGTTAGAAGTCGCCATTCTTCTTCCAAAATATTAAAATTACTCCATATCGCCGAGTCTAGCACCTCCCCTTCCCCCTTCATCCTACAAATTATTGTATGGGCGCCCTTGCGAAGTAGCACTTGAAGGCGAGCATTTGAAAACGTGGGAAACTCGGTGCACCAGTGGCTGCTTTCGCACCCTGATGAATTCCTCACAAGCTATCCATTCAATTCCGAAGCGGTGGAATTCGTGCATTACACATCATGCGCAATATGTTGAAAAATGACATATGCATTTTTTCCGCATTACATTTCGTATTACAATAGATGATTGAGGTTTTCCTTTGCGTCACCCTCGTACTTTCACAAGTTCTGTCTAGAGTTAAAATGTTATCTGCAGCGCTTTTTCAGACAGTCACGTATGTTGCGACAGAGTTTCTGTATGCAGATAAATTTCCAGTCTACAGCCGTGTGTGTGCTTATTATTGACTTTCTGGCAGCTTAAGACTGTGTGCCATAGCGCGACTCCGCACTTGGAAGTCTACCTTTGGCGGCCAAATGCTTTACCAGCTGAGCTAGCCAAGCACTATTCACCACCCGGTTAGCGAGTCGTGGATAAAGGTCGAAGGTTGGAGTCCAGGTCCGGTTCAGAATTTTAATCTCTACTTTACTTACTAATGAACTAGAGATCGTTAAACATATGGAATTTTGGTCCAACATATGGGGTAATTAAAAGTCTGGAGTAACAGTTGTTAGTTTTGATCAGTGGTAACTGGTTTCTCTTATTTTACCATCATTAGACCGTCAACGTCCTGTCAACTTGGACTGAAGGTAGATTAATACCTAGGGAGGTAAAAGTCGCTTTTTTTTTTTTTTTTTTTTGCAGACTGTGATTAGACAAAAATTGGTGAGTAAGCTCAGAGTCCCGTGCACAATGAGGTCAATATAAATGGAACAAAAGCTCTGTGTCAGGAAGGATGGGAATGGATATCGGTCTTGTTCTATTCTAGGAACAATTTTAGCATTTGATTTTAGTGATCTAACGAATCCACGGAGAACTTGAAACGCTGTCCTTCCGCATACGAGTCTAGTGGGTAAACACTCCACATCACACAGTGCCAGAGTGGTTCATATACGTGGATGACAAGTTCAACGCATGCAGTCATACGAAAGGCAGGTCATATGAGTCGTTCAGTAACACTAACCTTCCTAAGAGAACATTAAAGAAGCAGTAAGGTAAGGGGTAGGTAGACCTTCATATTTTTCATCTACATTTTATTTAGTACTACCTGAGAAATCCGACGTTACGCTATTCTTTGTGCACATGCAATTTATTTTCGATTTACAAAGCTTATTTGTGTACAGGGTTTGAAGTAGTGTGATTGAGGACGTGGACAAAGAGTTTGTTTCTCTTCGAACCACAAAAGAGTGTCACGTAGAGCTGACCATACGAGAAGCAACTAACACTAAGGTCCATGCTCGCAACATGCAGCGTGTGGCCTCGTGTTTTCATTGTGGTCATGGAATTACATAAGTTAGTCGGAAACTGTTCACATTTAAAGCGAAATGGTAAATTGTTGAGTATAAGTGGTATTGGGGTTGTAAAAACTCTCTTGCCTGCGCCACTTCCGTCACAGTTTCCGCTTCTGTGACGTTACGTTGAAAAGAAGTACGGTAACTTCAAGCCTCTGTGAATGGAGAGCTCTGAGGAGAGAGATACCGCGTGACGCTCTCGGTTAGAGTTACGACGAGCCTCGTTTTCGGAAAAGAATTTTCAAAGAGTGACTTAAAGCCTGATGTTCTCGAGCCGCTGCAAGTATCACGATCTTCACTAGATTCTTCAGACCGCGTAGTCCTCAGTCTTTTAGCCGTTCTGGTGTATTCAGAAAGACTCGACCGCTTTCTAGGCATTTTCATTCGTAAACACAACGGAATAAGAATGTAATTAATAGACACCCAAATCACAAAACTGCAGCTAATTATTTCGTTTATTCTACCAAAGAATAAAAAGAAAACATACCGAAAGAAACAAAGCAGTACCGTTAAGTTTTCAATGCAAAAAGCGAATTAAGTCTATCCTTATATCCTAGCGAAGTAAATTCACTGTTAATAATTTGTATTTACTGATGCGGCTTTTCCCATTAAAAACTTAACGGCACTGCTCTGGCGTAAACTTACGAAAATACATTTATTACTGAGTTTAAAAAAAAGACTAACAGTGTCATCTAGTGGTTCTTTGGTGTACTACGAAACGAACAGCGATGTCTATTGGTTCTTTGGTGTAGACTGCTTCGTCGTGATGATTAAACATTCGAATTACGAAACTGTGCAGACGATTATAGATAAAACTTTAAAGTACTATATATTAATGTTACGCGTTCTGATTGTGATGAAAGCTAAGTACAAGCTACCTACGAAAACTCCTGAGAATTCGTCTAGTAGTTTTGGAGATTTGCGTTTTCCGACAAGCAGACAGACACGACGGTTTTAAATAATACGAGGCGTATTCGGAAAGTAAGGATCGATTTGGCGCTAAATGGAAACCACTGTGAAAATCCCATGGAACTTTGCACAGATGTGTTGTGCAGTGTCTACAAGTACCTGTAGATCGCTTCACGTAGCTCTTTTCAGTCCAGAGCACAAAGTGATTACATAGAAATGCTTAAAACAACAGTGTCTCCCACGAGGTACGTGGACCTGGGAAGAGATATCGCCTGAAGCTTCTTCCTTCAAGGCAATATTCAGCCGCATTCCGCAGGGCAATGAAGACGCTCCTGCAGCGTTGTCGATGGGAAGTGTGTGATAACCCTCGACGCAGCCCTTAATTGGTTCCATCCGTTGTTCATCTCTACTCACATGAACCGCTGTCTGCGAAGACAACATTTTGACACAAACAACGGAAAGCAAACCAAGGTAGAGAGGTGGTGGAAAGCACAGGCAGCTGCTTTCTGTGACGAGAGTATAGGAAGTTTGTACAATGCCACGACAAATGTCCAAGTCGAAGCGGCGACTATTTAGAGAGGTAGCTGGAACGTGTGACTAACTATTGCCAATGATTTTTTTTTTTATTTGGCTGTGGTTTTCATTTTGCGACGGATCGGACCTTACTTTCCGAACAGCCGTTGTACTTCAGATCACGATATCTTCCTTTCGAGATCTTATTTTGGCGGTATAAATCTTATATGTTGCCCCAAGCTACACTCAAGTTCCTTGTGAACACCATGAAAATTCGTGTAGTATTTTGAAGAGCAGAGTGTTTAAACAGACAATATGGTTCTACAGTTTCATGATTAGTGTATAAGTATATGAAAAATTTGCATGATTCCATCACAGTAAAAGGCACAAATTTATGTGATAAATGCTGTCCACAGTAAAGCAATTACATTTCACTTTTTAGTACAAAAGTTTTGCTGTAATCATAGGTCCATTATTGAGCAAGGATTTTCGAGACTGAGTTCTATCTCATGCCTTAAAATGTACTATATGGAAGGTTCAACGGGCGGTATTCAGACAAATAAATTATCTAATCAAAATTGTCCGAACACCTACTGGTGGACATTAATACAGAGCGTGTTGACCTTTCACACCTATCACTGCTTGAACTGTGCTGGGGACATTTTCAAAGAGGTGCATGAATGTCTGTGTGAAGGATTGCCAGCTTATTCTTCCTCAACAGCGAAGGCTAGAGATGCTTGACGCTGGGGTATGGGGTGTATCCGACGTTCTAATTCATGCCTAAAGTGTTCCACTGGACTCAGGTCGAAACGCTGGACAGGTCAGTGCATACAGGAATGTTATCGCGCACATATCGCTGCCTCACTGATGCTGCTTCAAGACAGCGTACTTAATCATGCTGATGCAAACGATCATCGTCTGCAAGTTTTCCACTACTGTACGCAGTACACCATTCCGTGAAATATGTTCATATCCTTCCACATCAAGGGTTTTCTTAAGCGCTGTATGTGGACCACATCCTAACCACGAAGAACACCGCCGTCTCCAGGCATTAACCAAACTCAAACCATTTGATTGGGTAGTGTGATTCGTCACTCCAAACACTCGTTTCCAGCCATCCACTGTCCACTAGCGTCGCTCGTCTCATTACTTCAAGCGTCGCATAGCACTCACTACAGAAGTACGTGGCTTACTGTACGAGGAGTTGCTTCATCACTGCAGCCTTTACCGGTTATGTCCTGCGCACAGCCACTGCGCTAGCTGGGCTACTGGTAGCCCTTTGTTACTCAACTGTGATCCCTTCTGCTGATTTCATGCTGTTTTTTACAGCAGCCACTCACCAAAATTCTCGACGGCTCCTGTCCGTCAGTACATTTGGTCTTGACTGGTCATGGTTTACCTGTGGTTGCTCCTATGACTTTCCACATCAGAGTCACATTTTCTGCAGTTAAGGTTGGCAGCTTTAGTAAGATTGAAATGTCCCTAGGTGGATTCGTTATTCAAGTGAAGGCCAATGATTAGTTCCCGTTCGAAGTGACCGAGGCTTGCTAAGGCACCCATTGTGCTGTTACTGCTCCTGTACAGACAACATAATATTTGCTACATTCTTCTATAATTGTAAGTCTGTATCTTCTGTCGTCTAGTGGATATCGATGCAATGCTGGAACTGCTGGCTAACAGTTACGTTGCAGTTGAGATCCAAAAGGTTAAACTATTTAGACAACAGAAGCCACAAGAAAAGCAAAATCATAACACAGCTACTGCTTACCTCCCTTTTATTCCGAAAATCACTAACAGAACTGCTGCTTTCCTGGAAGATTCAGGGTTAGAACCATCTACAACACCCTTAGTAACACCTACTCCCCTCTGTTGAACATGTAACGTAGTCCTTGGTGCTTGCAGACAGACAACCGCTTGACACCCCTCAGATTCTTCACACCTTCAGATTCTTCACAGGAGCAAGAACAGCAGCGCACCCTAGCTGCAGGCGCTCAAGGGCTTTCGTCAGTCTATCTCTGTAAGGTACATTTTTAAAGTTCTCAACAAAGGTGGGCGGATGTCACCGAGGGTGTGGCTGAACTGCCGGTCTTAGAGCTACAAGAAAGAGTAGGACTGAAAACACAGAAACACCCTATGTTGTTTCAGATCGGATTCAGATACCGTCGAATTTTTATGAGCGACCTTCAGTGGTCCTGCCCTTTGCATGGGAGCGAAAACTGTAGTCGCACTGCATTCCAGAGGAGTACCATCAAGTTCAGTGGGGTTCTTAGTCCATAATGTCCTTAGGATAGGGCTGACTCGTCCAGGGGATGTCAGCTGTGTCCAAAGTTGTCAAGAACGTCATCCTGTTGCTTATTCCAGTGCCAATGCTGTTTTCAACCTTGACTTTTGCGGGAATCAATTCCCCAAGGAAATAAGTGACATCACTGACACCCTTTACGCCATCCGCTAAGGTCATTTCATGTCAGTTTTGAGTGAAATGTTTGCCTCGGACTTGCATAAGAAAACCACGTTATTTCAACGTTAGACATCGGGGTCTGTCGTCCATCGCATAGGCATGAAAAAGTGTCTTATACGTGGGTAAGTGGGGGTGTGTCGACCTTCCCATTGCGTGACGCGTCCACTTCGGTATTGTGGTGAAACTTGGTGCCAACGTGACATCATTAACGCGCCTTACGCCTGACATGTGTTTCTGAGTTCTGGGCTACTTTTCACATGTGTCGACACCTCGGTATTTGGATGACGTCCGAGAGCGCCACATTTTTTCACCATTACAGAGTAAGATTGTAAGTACTATTGAGCTAAATTTAAGATTTCTGCGTCGCAGTGGGAGACAATTACCGCGTTTCGACAAAGTGATCGCTTACAGTCAGATCCACCAGAAAGTTATCTGTGCGAAATCAAAGACACTATTGTAAATATGGATTTACATGAAAATACATGTTATTAATAATTGCACAATTACCTAACAGTTAATCCAATCGAAGCCATTATCGATTATATTGTGGGACCTTTATGGCATTATTTTCATGAGATTTTCTGCATATTCTCTCGGTAACGATTTATATATCGCCCTGATTTTGTATAGCAGCTGCTTCAAAGTATATATTTCTTTCCTTTAAGCTTCATCTTAAAATAGAACCAAACATTTTCGATAGGATTTGGATCCAGAGACATTGCAGGCCAATCCATCTTGGACACCCCATTGTCTTCCTTACACACCGTACAGAGACGTCTGCGATGTTTCGGATCATTATGCTCTTGGAGTACCCTGTTGGCCTCCTTAGAATCGAACAGCTTCTGAATGGACCTCAGAAGGCATGTTTGATAAATATTTCACATTTTTTCAGCGCTTAAATTTGGTGTAAACAAGTTCAAATAGCCGCTTTGCGCACGTTAGCCCTCTCCGGTAAATCATCCACATTTCCAACCTCTAGATATCGTTTGACCCGCTTCACAAAAAATGTTTTTGTCTTTATAAATATTTTAACAGCAGCTACAGATGAAAGCTTTGGCACCTTTGGATGATATGGAAGGAATACTGCCTCGTGTCGCTTCAGATATTTTGCACTCTTTTAAACTGCAACCGACAAAACAAAACATTCAACTCTGACAATGTTTATCTATACACTGTGCAAAAGCGCATTATTACAGATTCGAGATCACGGCCAGAGATGTCGCTGCGGACGTTACATTTAAAATTATGGCGTACACTTTCTTGTAATTATGATGCGCGGTGTCGATACGTGCTTACTTTTAACTGCTACCCAGGTATTCTTCTGCCTAACGAAATCACACCAGACAAAAATTAGGCACATTCATGAGACAACACTCTAATACCGTGAAACGCTACATCTGAACTAGATAATGGCCTCAATCCGACGTGAAGAGACTCCGCAATTAATTTCTGGCATGCCACATCAATCTGAAGCCACGCTTTGACAATTACATTCCGCAGAGCTACAAAATTGCAACGTTTCACTCGCTGTTCCACATTGCCTCTGACAGTTACCTACGTATATCAAGCTAATCACTGATTATTAATCGCAGTAGAACTGAAAAATATGGCGCCTAGAGGAAGATTTTAGTTTTCCAAGATCATTTGCATGCTTTTTGTCTAAATGCCGGTGAAGAAGATAACTTTTTTAATACCTTATACTGGAGTGACCTCCATTTGTAATATGTATGTTGCTAGTTAGTATACTGGAATTCTATCAAACTCCACTTAGTACGAGGAATATGTGTTGTGTGTGTGTATGAGTGTGTGTGTGTGTGTGTGTGTGTCTGTGTGTGTGTGTGCATGTGCGCGCGTTGCGTGTCTGGATGTGTAAATGCGTGCTTCCGTGTTTTGAGTGCTCCTCTTTATGAAAATGCATAAGTGGAATTTTCGCGGCGGTGTGCCATCATTTCGTGCGTAAAACACAGCCAGAATGCCACGTGTGTTCCTCGTTATTAAAATGGGAAAGGAGAATATTACGTGGCGATATATAACCTTTCTCTGTCTGAAACCTTGTGAAAATACCTCGCAAGGTGCGGCAATCTCCAGCTGGTGGCTGAATTTTGTTGTTCAAAGCTTATAAACACCATGTACTCATAAAATGTTTGGTGAATAAAAAAATATTTCTGCCGCAGCTGAATCTTTCGTGTGTTGTTCTTACTCGCTGTGGGAGCAATTTTCCATACACTAAACTACTTCTTTTGAGTAGTAAGGGTCGAAAATTTGTGAAGCACAATTGATTTACTCTGCCAGAGGTTCTGAGATCTGGGTTCGCGGTTAGCACAGCGGTTTATCTGACAGTGGAAGGTTCATACAGCATTTGTTTTACTTCGACACATGCTCCTGTGTAGTAATACAATTCCCCGTATTGCTCATTGGGTTATTATTATTAAGAATGAATTATTCACTCTGCAGCGAAGTGCATGCTATTTCAAACCTCCTGTCACATTAAAACTAAGTGCTGCACAGTAGCTCGCACCCGAAACTGCTGCTCATGGCCAACGCATTTCCGGACTGTGATAGAAGTACGCGCAGTTGTTGAGTAGTGTTTGTATTATTGATGGCAATGCTGTTGAAGCTACAGTGGGAAACTCTGTCCGATACACAACCTATACCTTTCAGGCGAAACGTTAGGAAAACCGTCCACTGCGAGTTTACATGCCGCCTGGTGACGTTACAGACACAAGACGCGGCAAGGAAAATAATTGAATTGATACATAAGTCCGTAAAGTTTTTCCATAAGTTCAATAAACACAACAGAAACACATAACAGAGACTTTACTCACCAGTCATATATTTTCCTTCACTATTTACAACAGTATGCCGTTGCTGAGATAACTTTCAATTGCACTCCACTGTAGAAATTACGAAGAACTCGTCGAGCTGTGCCCGGAGCGCATTTTCATTCGAAAAGAAAGTTCCCTGAACGTTGTTCGATAGAGAGAGGGAAAAGACGCAAGATCAGGTGAAAAAGTTGGGTAATAACTTCTCAACCCATCTCCCGTATAGTGGTTTTTGTCAGTCTAGCAGAATGCGGAGTAGAATCACTTCACGCTGTTTTCCTGGTCGTTGTTCTTTAACTGTGTCTGCTAGACGTGTTAGTTGTTGACAATAAATGTCAGCAGTGATGGTGACACCTCGGGAAAGCAATTCGTGGAACACCACATCGTCGCTGTTCCACCAGATGCGTACCAATATCTTTTGTTCATGCAGGCAGTTCTTTCTACAGGGAATTTCTGCTTTATTTGGGCTCAACCATTCCATTTTTTCCTTATGTTAGGATAAAGACACCATTTTTCATCACCAGTAACGATACAGGATAGGAATGGTCGGTGTTGTTCACGAGCCAATTGATGACGAGCAAGCAGAGATGCGCATATGCCAACTGCTGATTTTTGTGATCTTGGCTTTGAGTATGCGGTACCCATATACCTGACTTTTTAACCTTCGTCATTGCATGAAAATGTCGCACGATCTTGGAATGATCACAGTTCATCACATTTGCCTGTTCTTGAGTACACTGACGTTTATCATCGTGGATTAATGTGTTGAAACGATCTTCATCAAACAGCGAAGATCTTCATGAATGCGGAGAGGCACTAGTTTAAAAATTGTCCTGCTTAAAGCGAGAAAACTGTTTTCTTGCTATGCTCTGTCTAATGGCACCATCCCCATACACATCACGAAAGCTGGTGGGTGATGCGCTAGTGTCAGCACTTTGCTGAACTCAAACTGAAGAATATTTCGGAAACGTTCCCATTTCTCCACATGGAACTCCCTTTTCTAGCATCCACAGTTCCAAACATTGGCTCAGAAAGGCAAAATGGCAATATACAAAGTCAAATAGCAATAATGAACTACAAACAAAAAAATCACACCCTATAAACAAGCCCATAGCAACCGGAATGCCAACGTGCAGAACGAAAACGCTACTAAATTGTGCAGCAACCTAATAATAATCCTCATGCCTCTATCTGCCTGTAGCGCTTAATTCCATTACAAAGTACCATACTCCGCAGGTGAAGTGGTGAAATATTGTTTTCGCAGTGCCGCTCGGGTCGGCCGTAGCTGACACAAATCCATTTGATGACAGAAGTTTTAACCGCCATCATCTAGAGGTCAGTGAGAGTATAGGCGTGCCACCACATATTTTGTATAGATCCTGCGCTTGACTCTGACCATCTGCGCAGTATCTTACGGAGTGAGTGCATACGACTCTGTTGATGATGGAACGTCCGCAGGTTTCAAATATTCAGAGTGGTGCTAGCAAAGAGGAGAAGGTTGTGAATTGGTCATTCGTTTCCCCTCTTCTTCAGTCGCATTGCTATCAATAGTTCAAACACGACTCTACAAATCTGCAGACTTTCATCACGGACACTTGTCCTGAACAGCGCGTAAGACCCAGCTCCCACATTTCGCGAAGGAAAGATACATTTCGCTGCAAAGAAAGAAAGTGCTTCCAACTTGATGGTTGAACCTAGCCCTAGGGTATCTCCCAGGTAACAGCCTATGTCTCCACTTTTACCTTCCAAAGTTCTGAAAAATGGACGTGTACTAACCCAGCAAGGTCCAAAAGAGCTGCGACACTTGTACGATAGGAGAGACGCACTGAATGACGAATACTATGAAGCGGCCCGTCAGATGTGGATGGGTCGCTCAAATGCTGACGTCATTTTCCGCTGAGGGATGCTAGACTCCCGAGGCTGCACAAAGTTTTAATGTTTCAGGAAACTACTACTACTACGAGGGCAGTTCGGAAAGTAAGGTCCGATCGCTCGCGAAATGGAAACCACAGTGAAAATCAAAAAAATTTTATTCGCAATAGTTAGCCACATCTTCCAGATACCTCTCATAATAGCCCCTTACACTTTTGTCGTAGCGGTGTACAAACTTTCCAGTACCCTCGTCACAGAAAATAGCCGCCTGTGCTTTGAGCCTTTTCTCTACTCTGGTTTGCTTTTCGTTGTTTGCGCCAAAATGTTGTCTTCGTAGTCAGCGTTTCATGTTAGCAGAGATGAACAATGGATGGAGCCAATTAAGGGCTGTATTGTGGGCGATCAAAGACTTTCCATCGAAAACGCTGCAGGAGCGTCTACATTGCCCCTGCAGAATGCGGCTCAAAATTGTCCTGAAGAAAGAAAGGCATGACATTTATGTTATGTTGGCTGCATAGCTTCAGGCGAAATCTGTCACCAGATCCACACACTTGATTGGAGACACTGTTGTTTTAGGAATTTCTAATTGATCATTTGCGCTATGACCTGAAAAGAGCGACGTGAAGCGATCGAAAGGCACACTAAAATCACTGCCCACCGCATCTGTACAAAGTTTCAAAGGATTTTCACAGCGGTTCCCATTTAGGGCCAAATCGGACCTTGCTTTCCGAATACACCTGGCATTATCATTTTTCTGTTACATAGGAGCAACTACAGACAACATTTATTTCGACTGTTCCTCCTCTGTTTTCTTCCAAATTTCGCTCCTCCTTTCTCGACGTTCCTTTCTTATTTCCAAGTGTCTCCAGTCTTCTTCTTTGGTTTTTCATGGAGATATTCGGAATTCTACAATTTTTTTCTAAGCGACAGTCGTTCGTCACTATAGTAATATGGAGTTTTTTTCCAATTTCTTTCTATCTTCCATTTTCAATTTACCGAAATAAATGAACAGTCTCTTTGTCAGCCTGTTGGGATTCGTCCTTTGGATGCGACCAGAGAGAGCCATTCTTATTTTCCTAACCATATCTGTATGTTTTCATTTGAGTACAAAGTTCATTATTATGACGCCCCCTTGCTTTTTAACTGGTTCCAAAATTTCCCTTCGTACTTTTCTTTCTGTAATTTCCAGTTCTTCCACTATCAACTTTTGTGCAGAGTTAAAAATTGTGCTGCACTATGTGCTTCTGGGCCATTTATTGGAAAATGGTGCTTTTTAGCATTGAGGGATACTGATTTTGCATTATGTACATCCTCAGTAAAAGGTTGTTTTCATTTTATTAAATCTTACTTTATTGGCTTCTTTTCCGAAATGTCTGTTCAATTATTTCTCACTGATACTTGAATCTGTTACTACTCTCAATTATTCCAAGTCTGGTTTACATTAAGATAATATTTGTCATAAACTTGGATTTCACATAGGAGATTTCTAAGTATTGTTTTTTCGTTTTCTTCTTTCAGCAATTCTATCCCTCGAGTGTCTGTTTCAATTGAGTATGAAAATCAGCTAGATCATCTGCAAATGCTAAACAGTCTATTTGTTGGTTGTCGCTTTTGTTACCTAATCTGTCTTCCTCATTGGTTTGGCTTTCTCTTAACGACACTCTCCATTCCGTTCTAAGTTTTTGTAGAATACAGTTGAAAAACAGCATGCAGAGACCATCTCCCACTCTGACTCCAGTTTTAATCTCAAATCTTCTATAATTTCATTTCTAAATGTCACTTTACAGTTGGTCTTGGTTAGTGTTTGGTTTATCAGGGCTGTGGTTTTAGTATCTGAGCTCAGTTTGCAGAGAATTTCGAAGAGCGACTTCCTGTCGACTGTGTCAAAAGCTTTTTTTGAAGTCAAAAAAGTATTTTGAAAACTTTATGTGTCATTTATTACTATTATTATTATTATTATTATTATTATTATTATTATTATTATCATTATCATCATTATTATTACTGATTTTAAATTCAGACTCTGCTCTGAACGTCAGTTTTTTATAAAACCACGTTGATATTCAACAATTTGCGGATCGAGTTGTTCCGCCCCTATTGATAATGCTTTTGACAAGATTTCAAGATTTGCAGGTAAACGATAGGAAATAAATGAAGTGAGTGAATTATGGCTGTCTTCTCGTCTTCAAAAGTCTCTCCTGTTAACCAGATACTTTGGACGATTTATGTTAGCTCGTCCTGACATTTATTTCTGATGTTCTGTAATTATTATTATTATTATTATTATTATTATTATTATGAGTTGTCTCTCTTACTTTTGTATGGTATTTATATAACGATAACGGAAGAAATAACAAGTTATTACTACATTATCTACGTTCTCAGACAACCAAACTACTCTCCAGATGTGACTTTTCAGGCTTTCCTGATGGATCTGTTGCAAACACATTTATGGCGCCGGATCGTATTTTGTGGATTTCCGTGATACGATCGGGTCATAAACCCAAGAAGTGTATTTGCTACTCTCCAGTTGTTCAGCACAACTGCATTCTCCAGTGGGCAGTTAAGTGAAGGATGTACCTATAAGCCTTGTATTCGCTTGATATCTCTTGATAGTGTTGGGGTAGTAGTGGTGACCCACGATACCAAACGGACAGTGTGTACTGACTTCTGTTCCTTCACGTTTACGTTATCTATCAAGTCCATGTATTTGACAATCTTCTCATCACAGGTGATTTGCTGATTATGCGCGATGGGTGCACCGATGTCTAAGAGGAACTTGACTTGCTCAACTTTGCAGATCACTGTTTTGTCAGATCTATTACGAGGACGTGCTGGAAAGTAATTCCTCCGAATTCTTGATGTGAGAACTCTTAAAGATTTTTAAGTAAAACAAACTTCATTAACATCCTACATCATGTTATTCCAGAATTGTTTCATCATCTCGCTATGCTTAGCTCGACGTTCATTTGATTACTTTCTTCTAGGTACCTTCGGTTTGTCTTCTAATGAAATTTCCCAGCTGTAGACATTATGTCTTAAGACGTTTCGATCTTCGATGTCTGTCGGTGAGATTTTGGCATTTCTTTAAATCAATTTTGTCCTGTCTTATCCAGACTGTAGTCCTTTTCCGTTTCTGTAGGTACGTCAAAATTTTCTGTGTTAGTCAGTTGTCACCTAGTCTCATGATGTGTCTGTAGAATTTCTGTCGTCGTTTCCGGAAATCGGTTTCGATGTCGGAATATTTTTCTGTGACTGTAGACGGTATCCTTTGTCTGTGAGTTTTGGGCCAAGGATTTTTCGGCTGATTTTTCTTTCAGCTTTACTGATATTTTCGAGGTCTCCTTTGTCATTAATGTTTAGATTCTCGCTGGTGTAGAGCGTTTCAGGTTTGATAACAGTCGTGTAGTGTCGAACTTTTGAGTTGATGTTTATGTATTTACTTTTGTGGGTGTTCACAAATTTCTCATATGCTTTCCGCATTTTGAGTTCTCGTGTTTTTTGTGTTAATCTTTCTGTACCTCTGGGCTCAATAATTTCTCGGAAGTACTTGAAGCGCTTAGCCTTGTTTATTACTATCATTTACTATTATTTATTATTATTATTATTATCATCTATAGTACTATACGAAGACAAGTCATTGTTTAGCGTCATACCAAATACCTCGAAAATTTCTATACCGATTAACTTCAAATTTTTGCTCGGCACCGTAATAAACTTTCGGACAGACAGAGGCTACTTATTGTAGATTTATATTGTATATAAATAGATATATACACTCCTGGAAATTGAAATAAGAACACCGTGAATTCATAGTCCCAGGAAGGGGAAACTTTATTGACACATTCCTGGGGTCAGATACATCACATTATCACACTCACAGAACCACAGGCACATAGACATAGGCAACAGAGCATGCACAGTGTCGGCACTAGTACAGTGTATATCCACCTTTCGCAGCAATGCAGGCTGCTATTCTCCAATGGAGACGATCGTAGAGATGCTGGATGTAGTCCTGTGGAACGGCTTGCCATGCCATTTCCACCTGGCGCCTCAGTTGGACCAGCGTTCGTGCTGGACGTGCAGACCGCGTGAGACGACGCTTCATGCAGTCCTAAACATGCTCAATGGGGGACACATCCGGAGATCTTGCTGGCCAGGGTAGTTGACATACAACTTCTAGAGCACGTTGGGTGGCACGGGATACATGCGGACGTGCATTGTCCTGTTGGAACAGCAAGTTCCCTTGCCGGTCTAGGAATGGTAGAACGATGGGTTCGGTGACGGTTTGGATGTACCGTGCACTATTCAGTGTCCCCTCGACGATCACCAGAGGTGTACGGCCAGTGTAGGAGATCGCTCCCCACACCATGATGCCGGGTGTTGGCCCTGTGTGCCTCGGTCGTCTGCAGTCCTGATTGTGGCGCTCACCTGCACGGCGCCAAACACGCATACGGCCATCATTGGCACCAAGGCAGAAGCGACTCTCATCGCTGAAGACGACACGTCTCCATTCGCCCCTCCATTCACGCCTGTCGCGACACCACTGGAGGCGGGCTGCAAGATGTTGGGGCGTGAGCGGAAGACGGCCTAACGGTGTGCGGGACCGTAGCCCAGCTTCATGGAGACGGTTGCGAATGGTCCTCGCCGATACCCCAGGAGCAACAGTGTCCCTAATTTGCTGGGAAGTGGCGGTGCGGTCCCGTACGGCACTGCGTAGGATCCTACGGTCTTGGCGTGCATCCGTGCGTCGCTGCGGTCCGGTCACAGGTCGACGGGCACGTGCACCTTCCGCCGACCACTGGCGACAACATCGATGTACTGTGGAGACCTCACGCCCCACGTGTTGAGCAATTCGGCGGTACGTCCACCCGGCCTCCCGCATGCCCACTATACGCCCTCGCTCAAAGTCCGTCAACTGCACATTCGGTTAACGTTCACGCTGTCGCGGCATGCTACCAGTGTTAAAGATTGCGATGGAGCTCCGTATGCCACGGCAAACTGGCTGACACTGACGGCGGCGGTGCACAAATGCTGCGCAGCTACCGCCATTCGACGGCCAACACCGCGGTTCCTGGTGTGTCCGCTGTGCCGTGCGTGTGATCATTGCTTGTACAGCCCTCTCGCAGTGTCCGGAGCAAGTATGGTGGGTCTGACACACCGGTGTCAATGTGTTCTTTTTTCCATTTCCAGGAGTGTATTACGTGAAATCCATGTAAGATTCATTGGTATTCAGTTGGTTATCAAGTTAAAACAGAATCAATAAGTAGATAAGTTAATGAAGAATATTGACTATGTTACGCATCAGATGTAGCTGTCATTTTGTGTACTGTTTCCCCCGAGTGGGTGTTGTTTGAAATTCTCTTAACTGGAAGCAAATTAAGTTTTAAAAAATTTATTTAATAATTACAAATGTGATACGTGTTATAAATGTTCAATGTGGTCACCGATTGGCTCCGCGGCAAACATTTGCGCGGTAGCCAAACTCGTCCCGCCCACGTGAAAGCGTGTCTGCCTCTGCTGAGAGCACGGCATCAGCGGTCCAGTGCCGCATCTTGTTCAGAGCGGTTGGTAGAGGCGAAACGTAAACAGCTTCCTTCACATAACCGCATAAGAAATAGTCGCAGGTTGTGAGATCAGGACATCTCGGTGGCCAGACATGCGGAGCCAGGTCCTTAAGTCCCCTGAGGCCGATCCAGTGCTGAGGAGGAGAGTCCTTCAAAAAGCCTCGTACATCACGGCGCCAATAGGCTGCAGCTCCATCCTTGGGAATCTTCCATAACTTAAGGAAGCAGCCATTGTTCCAACATTTCCAAGTACATCATTCCCGCAAAGGATGGTCCATAAACCTTTGTACGGGATATGTCACAGAACACGTTGATCTTTGATGAGTCTCTTTCGTGTTGCAATGGTGAATGTGAATTTTCCAAACCCCGTATGCGAACATTGTGTCTGTTGGCTTTTCCACTAAGGTGGAACGTCGCTTCACCGTTAAAAATTACACGCTGTAGAAATGCGTCATCCTCCATCTTCCTTAGCACATACCACAAAATGCGAGGCGCTTCTCTTTGTCATTGGGGTTGAGAGCCTGCACAAGTTGTAATCGGTGGGCCTTATACAGCAAACGCCATCGCAGAACTTTCCATACAGTTGGTTGGATTCAAATGGTTCAAATGGCTCTGACCTCTATGGGACTTAACTTCTGAGGTCATCAGTCCCCTGGAACTTGGCACTACTTAAACCTAACTATCCTAAGGACATCACACACATCAATGCCCGAGGCAGGATTCGAACCTGCGACGGTAGCTGTCGCGCGGTTTCAGACTGTAGCGCCTAGAACAGTTGGTTGGGGTATTCCAAGTTCTCGGCTGGCTCTACAGTGTACAAAACTTTCTTGAATCCGTCGGACATCATTGCAACTCACTTTCCGCGAACTCAAGTACGCAGACAACCTTGTGCTCCACACTCTCCGTCTCACTCACTACTGACAGTCAAACGGAATGACGGCCCTTTTGCCACGCAAACTCTACCGGCCTCTTCAGAAACCATCACCGCCCGCCTGCCGCCACCCGCCAAAAACTTTGAAACTTCCACTTTCCACTGGTATAAAGCTTGTTCAGTTTGGATTTGTACTTGAACACATACTAATTTTTGAAAATGGATCCATCACTTAGAATAACCCTGTATGTACACTATGTGATCAAAAGTACCCGGACTTCTGGCTGAAAATGACTTACAAGTTCGTGGCGCCCTCCATCGTTAACGCTGGAATCGAATATGGGGTTGGCCCACCCTTAGCCTAGGTGACAGCTTCCACTCTCACAAGCATACGTTCACTCAGGTGCTGGTAGGTTTCTTGGGGAACGTTGTGTTGCACTGAGGAGAGGTATCGATGTCGGTCGGTGAGGCCTGGCACGAAGTCGGCGTTCCAAAACATCCCAAAAGGGTGCTATAGAATTCATATTAGGACTCTGTACAGGCCAGTCCATTACAGAGATGTTATTGTCGTGTAAGCACTCCGCCACAGGCCGTGCATTATTTATAGCTGCACGGACGTGTTGAAAGATGAAACCGCCCTCCCAGAATTGCTCTTCAAAAGTGGGAAGCGAGAAGGCGCTTAAAACATCAATGCAAGCCTGTGCTATGATAGTGCCACGCAAAACAAGGGATGCAAGCCCCTTCCATGAAAAACACGACCACACTATAACACCACCGCCCCCTAATTGGCACTACGCACGCTGGCAGATGACATTCACCGGGCATTCTCCATACCCACACCCTGCCATCGGATCGCCACATTGTGTACCGTGATTCGGCACTCCATAAAATGTTTTTCTACTGTTCAATCGTCCAATGTTTACGCTCCTTACACCAAGCGAGTAGTCGTTTGGCGTTTACTGGCGTGATGTGTGGCTTATGAGCAGACGCTCGACCATGAAATTCAAGCCGGCCGCACTGGCCGAGTGGTTCTAGGCGCTTCAGTCTGAAACCGCGTGACCGCTATGGTCGCAGGTTCGAATCCTGCCTCGGACATGGATCTGTGTGATGTCCTTGGGTTAGTTAGGTTTAAGTAGTTCTAAGTTCTAGGGGACTGATCACCTCAGATGTTAAGTCCCATAGTGCTCAGAGCCATTTGAACCATTTTTTTTTATCCGGGTCTCCTCATCTCCCGCCTAACTGTCATAGTACTTGTAATAGATCCTGATGCTGTTTGTAATGCCTGTGTGATGGTCTGGATAGATGTCTGCCTATTACACATTACAACCATCTTCAACAGTCGGCGATCTCTGTCAGTGACTTCGACACTAATATCAATTGTTATCGAATGTTTTTACATGTCATGGTTTCTCATTACCACCTACAGCCCTACTGGTGGCTTATAGGGGTATAGTACCTAGACACAATGAATTACGTATACATTAAATTTGGCTGAAATTTCTCCATACATTCCCGAGTTACGCTTCAAGTCACACGGTTTTCGCAACGCCCTCCCCCCCGTCCCCTTCCACTTGTATGGAAGATAAATGGTTCTTATTCACACAGTGTCATGCGTGAAATTATTTCTCTGTCCTCGTTAGATTCGCCTATTTGTTGGCTACCGGCAATGCGACGGTACGTTGCGTATTGTATAGTCACACTTCATCAGTGTGTTGTGGATTTAAACGTGGATGCCGTAGCCGCCATCCCGTCCCCTATGGGACGTAGGTACTTCTCAGCACCACTCCGTTTCTTTCCGATAGAAAGTGATACATGTACCAAGTCTCGTTGAAATTGACCTCAAAATGGTTAAAATGGCTCTAAGCACTATGGGACTTAACATCTGTTGTTATCTGTCCCCTAGACGTAGAACTACTTAAACCTAACTAACCTAAGGACATCACACACATCCATGCCCGAGGCAGGATTCGAACCTGCGACCATAGCAGCAGCGCGGTTCCAGACTGAAGCGCCTAGAATCGCTTGGCCACAGCGGCCGGCGAAATTGATCTAGTGATGAGCCAAAACATTATGACCGCCTGCTTATTAGCTTGTCAGTCTCTGGAACGAAATACATCTCTGATTCTGCGTATCAGGGATCTGATAGATGGTAAATTTCTGGAGGTATGTTGAATTATATGTCCAAGCACAGGTCATGTATTCCGGCCGGTGTGGCAGAGCTGCTCTAAGTGTTTCATTCTGGAACCGCGCGACCGTTACGGTCGCAGGTTCGAATCCTGCCTCGGGCATGAATGTGTGCGATGTCCTAAGGTTAGTCAGGTTTTGCCGGCCGGGGTGGCCGAGCGGTTCTAGGCGCTATAGTCTGGAAGCGCGCGACCACTACGGTTGCAGGTTCGAATCCTGCCTCGGGCATCGATGTGTGTCATGTCCTTAGGTTAGTTAGGTTTAAGTAGTTATAAGTTCTAGGGGACTGGTGACCTCAGAAGTTAAGTCCCATAGTGCTCATAGCCATTTGGATCATTTAATTAGGTTTAAGTAGTTCTAAGTTCTAGGGTACTGATGACCTCAGATGTTAAGTTCCATAGTGCTCAGAGCCATTTGAACAGGTCATGTAATTTGCGAAAGTAACGGGCTGCTGATCTGCGTACGCGGTGAGGGCTCCCGATAGCGACCCAGAGGGTTAAATATAATTTACATCACGCGAATATGGCCGCGGATACATCAATGTAAGTTCAATAATACCCTTCAAACTACTATAGTACGGTTCTAGCTCCAAGGCACGGACAATTACACTGCAGAAAGACGACATCGCCGACGGGAAAGACGTCGGGCACGAAGGAACGCAGGTGGTTCGCAGCTATGGGCGTGTCTTCGAATACTGCCGTAGGTCCCAAACTAGCTCCGAGCATGTCTCCCATAACACACTACTGCTCCCACAAGCCTACCTCCGTGGCGCGCTGCACGATTTGAGCCGTCTTTCATCTCGATGATGGCGTTCCTGAAGACGACCGTCGACCTACTGTAGCAAAAATGTGATTCACCCGAACAGACGACATTTTCCCATTGATCAACAGTCAAATCCACATAGTCCTACGTCCACTGCAATCAGAATTGATAATGTTGTTGGGTCAACATAGTAACACGTAGGGGTGGTCTGCTACAGTGTACGGTGTGCTCTGAAACACATGTGCGTGCACTACCATTGTGGTGTTTCGGCAGAGATGGGAACGTTACATAGCAGACAAGACTCCGAACCACACCTTGTGTGAAGCATCGTGGATGTCCCACTTATCGTTTCACTGTCCTACCTCTTTCCGTAAATGCGATCGATAGTACCACGTGAAGATTCGACCAGATTCGCCCTTTTCGAGATACTCGCTCACAGACTCCGTGTAATAATATTCTGCCCTTTGTCAAAGTCGCTTATCTCGATAGATTTTCCCAGTTTTGCAGCCCGTATCTTCGCTGTGGTGATCCCCGTTCGTATCTCCTTCGCTAACATGCTTTTGTTACAGCGACATGTGCTCGGAACACCACTAGGCGGAATGCAGCGTCGCAGCGGGCAGTGGTCATATTATTTTGGCTTATCAGTGTACATGCATGTAAATATGTTTCAGTAATGTGGCATAATCGAAATTATAATATCGTTGTCTTAGATCCTCCTACTCTGATGTTATACATAATACTTTTTAACTTTTGTAACAGATTGAGAGGGGCCTAGACTCTGGAATAGAATTAAGATGAAAATGCTGTCATGACCATTATTCTTTAGTATTATAGCAGGAGTAAGATAAAGTCGTTGCACAAAACGCTGTTCAACTGTGTGTGAATTCCTAAGGGACCAAACTGGTCATCGGTCCTTGGACTTACACACCACTTAAACTAACTTAATGCTAAGAACAACACACCTACCCATGCCCGAGTGAGGACTCTAACCTCCGGCAGGAGGAGCCTTTCAATCCGTTACACGGCGCCTCTAACAGCGCGGCCATTCCGCGCGGCACAAAATGCTGTAGTAGGTGGTGCATCTTTCATATAGACGGCTGTGTAGGACCACGTACAGTAAAAAACAAACACGGCATACAGAGATTGCATCTATCGTTTTTTACGTTAACTTCACAAGAGGGACGACACAATTCCGCAATGGTACCGGGCAGTCAACAATCCAAAAAAAGCTAAGTTCGAAGAAGGAAGCAAGAAGGAAGATCATGGTTAAATGTCCTGCCGACGACTTGGCCATTAGAGACGGAGCCCAAACTCGGACTGGGCAAGGAAGGGGGAAGGAAACCGACTGCGTCCGATTCAAGAAACTTTAGCAGTTTAGAGGGAACCATGCAAAACCTTAATGTTGCTGACCCAGCAGACATATAACTACCCTTTTGCAAGATTCTGATGTAGTGTCTTACCACTGAGCTATGTTACATTTCTTTCCTACCTGACAGTTATCGATGTGAGAGAAGTGTGTAAGTCGTGCAAAACGTTCGAAATGCATGAATAAAGGTTTGCCGCGGGGAATACTCGTCACAAATGCGATGGCACAATGTGATTAATACTATATCACTCATGAAAAACCATAAGATTTTTTCTTATACTTAATCAGTTTCATTACGCCTTTAAGCCACCGCATATTATACTCTTTTGACGTATCAGGCCCTAGTTGCTATTTTACATCATCATTGTTTGAAATCTTGTTGACCATGAAAATACTA
This sequence comes from Schistocerca gregaria, assembly GCF_023897955.1. Taxonomy (NCBI): domain Eukaryota; kingdom Metazoa; phylum Arthropoda; class Insecta; order Orthoptera; family Acrididae; genus Schistocerca; species Schistocerca gregaria. The sequence goes on along the minus strand of NC_064922.1, from coordinate 346,571,099 downwards.
TTTTGACTTCCTCGTAACAGGTGGTAATGAGTGTTGGATAGGACTTCCTGGAAATAGATATGTAGGATCGACTTTTTTCTAATACAATATTTAAGCTATATTACACGATAAATAATCGGTCGTTCTTTTTTGAAACAATGCGTGCACAATTCATGAAATAAATACATGAAAAATAAGGGTTCATCAAATAAAACATGGTAGTGATAAAGGGTGTCTATAACGAAAGCAGGCACTACTAACTGGTAGCATAAGAATTGTTGTTGAATAAATCGGATATTTTACAGAGCTTACTACACGTACCACCTAACGGTTTGAAAGTCAGATTCGAAGTTAACAAGTAGGCGATGTCCTTCTTTTGTATCTTTTGTTTTTCAAAAAACTGAATATCACTACAGAGCTTCCTTGACATTTCTTGTACACACTGTCTGTGTGTTGTAATTAATATTTGTCTCTAATCTTTGGTGTTTATAAACATATATATATATATATATATATATATATATATATATATATATATATGGTGTTACAAAAAGTTACGGCCAAACTTTCAGGAAACATTCCTCACACACAAAGAAAGAAAATATGTTACGTGGACATGTGCCCGGAAACGCTTACTTTCCATGTTAGAGCTCATTTTATTACTTCTCTTCAATACACATTAATCATGGAATGGAAACACACAGCAACAGAACGTACCAGCGTGACTTCCAACACTTTGTTATAGGAAATGTTCAAAATGTCGTCCGTTAGCGAGGATACATGCATCCACCCTCCGTCGAATGGAATCCCTGATGCGCTGAAGCAGCCCTGGAGAATGGCGCATTGTATCACAGACGTCCAAAATACCAGCACGAAGAGTCTCTACATTTGGTACCGGGTTTCCGTAGACAAGAGCTTTCAAATGCCCCCATAAATGAAAGTCAAGAGTTTGAGGTCAGGAGAGCGTGGAGGCCATGGAATTGGTCCGCCTCTACTAATCCATCGGTCACCGAATCTGTTGTTGAGAAGCGTACGAACACTTCGACTGAAATGTGCAGGAGCTCCATCGCGCATGAACCACATGTTGTGTCGTACTTGTAAAGGCACATGTTCTAGACGCACAGGTAGAGTATCTCGTATGAAATCATGATAACGTGCTCCATTGAGCGTAGGTGGACGAAACTAAAATGAGCTCTAACATGGAAATTAAGCGTTTCCGGACACATGTCCACATAACATATTTCCTTTATTTGTGTGTGAGGAATGTTTCCTCAAAGTTTGGCCTTACCTTTTTGTAACACCCTTTATATGTGTTTCGAACAAGCTGATGATTTCTTTGTAACAATAATAATAAGAAGAAGAAGACGAAGACGAAAATAGCACAGCATGCACAAGATACGTTTCAACTACCACGCTCGCTACAGACGATCAGGTTCGTGAGAAAGATTTCGCATGTTGGTTCAGGCGGCATATTCAAAGGACTCTCTTTGGCGGATATTTTAACCTTTCGTTTGCTAAATGTGAGTGTTTTGTATTCAGTGTCATTCTTTTCATGACACTACAGTATGTGTAATCATCAAAGAAGTATTGTGTCTCTGTTGGTGACGAGTCTTATTTGGAATGGAGAGGGCAAAACTCTGTGCTAACACGTAGCCTACTAAACATCATAAAAGTTCGGCGATCTCTTTATGAGACACTGTGGAAGAAACTGTTACCAATCCCACGATAATGGTAAATGAGAACGGTACGCTGATATATATCTCTCCTTTCCTTGTCGGCCAAATTCTGGCGATGGAGTCGAGTATCACCAGGGATCGAATAGCTTACCTGCGAATCGTGCGCCATCGTGTGTCAACGGTAGAACAGGGGGAGGGCGGGTAAGGTGGAAGCGATCAGTGATTAATAGATCACGGCAACGATGTTATTGAGGGAAGGAGCAAAGGAAACTTCAGTTCCAAAAATTAAAGGGGGCAAAATGATAAATTTAACACATACATGAAACGAAGAGACAAATGCTGTCCGTATAAGCATCAGTATAACTAAAATAAGCAGTGGACTATTAATTAAAAAACGATAACGACGATTTATATACGCAGTCCATGACTAAGAGAAGCATCCAGAAGTGGAAAAAGAAACGTTGGGAGGGTATGTGGTGGTATTTTAGTGCTCACAAAAGCGATCGAAATTTACAAGTAACTTTCAGTATGATCCCACTTAGCAGTATGAGGTTGCACCCCCTCTGGCTTGAATGCATGCGCTTATTCACTTCGGAAGGATGCCTTAAAGCCATAGTATCCTCTTCTGAGGCAAACAAGTCCACAACAGTCATAGTTTGTCCACGATCGCCAGGGTACTCACACTGGGACAGTTAAATGAGAATGAGACACATGGGAAAAAGTAAGTAAACTGTTTATTATTTCGAAAGTAATCGCCGTAATTATTAATACATTTATCTCACTATCATACGAGGCTGTCCATGTCGTCATGAAGAAATGTTTGCGGTTTTCTATGGAGCCATGATTGTACCTAGGCGTGTACCTCTTCGTCCACAGAAAGACGACGTGCACGAATGTCTTACTTCAGGGCTCTAAAAATATGGAAATTGCATGGGAGATATTGGGACTTACGGAAGATATCTGAGGGTTTCCCAGCGAAACATTTGCGGCTTAGTAGAAACAACATTGGAAACATGTGGTGTTGTCTTCCATCTGTCTCTTTGTCGCTTGAGTGCCTGTTATAGCTGACGTCGGAGACGGCCCTAGACGTTCTTTCTGGGCCATATGGCTCAAATGACTCTGAGCACTATGGGACTTAACATCCGAGGTCATTAGTTCCCTGGACTTAGAACTACTTAAACCTAACTAACCAAAGGACATCCACATACATCCATGCCTGAGGCAGGATTCGAACCTGCAATAATAGCGGTCGCGCGGTTCCAGACTGAAGCGCCTAGAACCGCTCGGCCACAGCGGCCGGCGTTCTGGACAGATCTGGGATCTCATGACCACGGGAGTGACTCAGCTTTACGCTAACAGTTCATAGAAACAGGAGTCATGTGTGGGCGTCTATTGTCCTGTTGGAGAACTGCACCATGATACCGCTGCATGAGATGTAACCCATGAGGAAGTAGCATCTCCGTGACGTACAGTAGTGTCGTCAGAGCTCTCTCAACCACTACCAGCCGTGAACTGAAATCTTAACCAACATTTCCCATGCCACGATACCAGGAGTAACAGGCCTGTCCAAGACAATTGAGAAATGGAACCTCTCTTACGGTAGCCACCGTATTCAAACTGCGCTACTCGTCCGGCAGAAGAGTAACTCATTGCTGAACTCAAAACGAGGCCATTATCGGCGATACATGCTTCCCGGTCACGGCACCAATCCTTCTGCGGTCTTTTGTGCTGTGTTGCTAACGGCAGCGTACGTGTGGGTCATAATACTCTAGTCCTGCCGCTTCTACTTTCCGACCAGCTGTGCGGGATGACACAGAACGTTGCGGAGATTCCATTACTGTTCCCGCATGCTAGACGCAGAAGTGAGGGGATTTAAGATGTGCTTGATATACAATACTGCGACCCTCTCTTGTTGTGGACAGACGTGTTTGGACGGAACCATCACGGTGAGTATGCTTGTCGTCCGATTCCAACATCGGGCCACTGTCACATCGGAGTGCCCCGAATATGCAAAATCACCATTCGATCAGCCAAATGGAGACTCTCAATAAGCCCTTCTCAAACTCTCTCAGATGCTGATAACGCTGTCTCATACGAGAACGGAACGTCTCTGTGTTCTTCACAATGACCACCCAACATCTGGCGTTGTTCACTCCGCCTACATGTCCTAGAAAGGCTGGCAATAACACTAAAGACGAACGAAACTGGTGGCTGTTCCTTCTGCCAAGGAAAACGGTAATTCTTAATGAGTTACATACCGGAAATGGTGCGTACGTGTACAAAGTAAGAGTGACATTTGGCCGTGTCTTTTGGGTGTATCACTTTTTAATTTTAGGCTGTGTGTCTAAAATTGTTTCATCGTACTCAGTCGGTTGGTGTTCAAATGGTGTGATGTTTCGGCAGGTTGACTTTTTGCTCTCTTGAGGCTCTTTGATGGTGATGGGCGGTCCCGCTGCTGAGGTGGAGAAGAAAGTACTCCGCTAAACAGCGATCTTCAGTCTCTTTGCCACCACCGACCTCAGCACTGAGGATGACACGGCGGCCGGTCGGTACCGTTGGGCCTTCACGGCCTGTTCGCATGGTGTTTGTTTTTTGTTTTGGGGGTAACGGACCGGACGCCACTGATACGGAGGAAGCACGATTACCGTGTCGTGTGATCTAAGACTGTCTGTGCTTTCAGCATGCTCAAAGGTGTATCTCAGCCCTTACTTAACTCTAAGCGACTGTCTATATTCATCAGCTCATCACGTAGCCGGATGTATAAAGTCTCTTTTAAAACGCAATCACAGAATATACTGGCCTGTTTTAAAAACTTAGTGCCTTTGCGGTTCATGTTTATTTCCGTTGTAGAAGCAGCAATCCACCACAGCTGACTTGTTTGTTTCTTATCTGTGCGCGCTTGTGCATTCCCGCATCTTTCCTGTATCATCAACATGGTCTTACTTAGGTACATTTTCCCGTAAAGGCACAGAATTTGGAAGACTTGCAATCCTGGGACGTCCTTAACAGATCGCAATAATACTTTTGAGCGGGAGAAGTACACACTTGATCTTATATTTCAGGAATATTCTGCCAATTTTCGCGAATGGGTTCCGACATAAGGGATAAAGACAGACAAAGCCTAAAATCATTAACGGCTCTTCCTGAGTAATTCGTTGATAATGCTGCGTCACACAGTACGTTCACTGGGCTCGCATTCGGGAGGACGACGATTCAATCCCGCGTCCGGCCATCCTGATTTAGGTTTCCCGTGATTTCCCTAAATCGCTTCAGGCAAATGCCGGGATGGTTCCTTTGAAAGGGCACGGCCGATTTCCTTCCCCATCGTTCCCTAACCCGAGCTTGCGCTCCGTCTCTAATGACCTCGTTGTCGACGGGACGTTAAACACTAACCACCACCACCACCTGCTTAACTGTACTGAATATTCTGTTTTTAATATATCCAGTGAAAACTGTCACAGTCAGGGGGTCGGAAGTATTAAGAAGTATATGTTTCGGTGATGAAATCAATGCACTAAGCAGACGAGGTAGCGTTGTTTTATGGGTTGCCGACAGCACTTCTCGACTCTCAGCAGACAAGTTTGTGATTCTGAGTGATGGATAAATGTTTTCTATGTCTAGTCAGGTACTTTCAAACTGTTTTAAACGGCACTAAATTATTTATTTACAAAAAACGTATTTTTAAGCCAACATAAAGTACCTGTTACATCTGAGCGAAACGTTGCAAACGCTAACAAATAAGCGAACTGCATAAAAAAAGTTATAAGATTGGTTCTAAGAACCCGAGACTCTTCAGCGTCACAAAGAGGAAAAGGAGAAACAGGGAGAGATATAAATAACGAAATAAACGTTGGAGTGCTGCAGTGCTGAAATGAAATGAAATTCTTTCGTCTCCTGTTGTTGTTGCTCCGTACAGTGGACTCCGTCTTGAGGTTTCTGCAACTGAAATGTGTGTCGCTGAAGTCGGGTTATTGTTACTATCTGTTACAGAGAATGCTACTGACGCTCGTACGTTTTCAATTTCATTTTATGTTATCCCGTATCCTGAAGTTACGTCTGCCCATGGTGATTCTGTACAGAAAATGAAGAAAATGTTAAAAGACAGGGAAGAAGATTAAGTTTTATTTCCTCATCGACTGTTGTAGCAAACGCTCGAATTTGGGTTGGATGAAAGAGATCAGCTTTGGGGAGGTTGCTTATGGAACATGATTGTTTATTCGGAGCAATAATAAAGTGACAGGATTTTCACATACGATCGTGATGATCGATAATGGTTGTCTTGTGGCACACCTGTATTGGGACAATTTTTACACGTGGACTACAGCCATCATAGGCGATATTTGAGAGGTAATAGTTGCGCGCGTGAAATAGGCTGTGATGCGTCAGTCCGAAGGAGTCCCAGATACTTGCCTAAGGCGGAACGAAAGCGATTGACCAAACATATGAACTACATGTGAGTCTCTAGGAGAGCTACTGTAGTGGGAAGAGAAAGTATATCGACACCTGTCATTTGTTTCAGATATAGGGTGAGCATGATGGGCATGATGACAAGACGGGTTGCAACCTAACAGGATACAATACTTTCAGATTCCGAGAGATCTCATTAAACAAAACATCATCAGGAATGGAATCCTTTTAAAATGGGAATGTAGTGGAAAATGCGCTTTTAGCGAGGGAAAAAAGAGCGTTATGCAATAGCAGTTTAGGTTATTAACAAATAGAGCTCTTCGGTAACACAGCACCCGTTACTGAAATGAATAGCTAACTTGTACTAATGTAACCCCTGACATAATTATTAATACAGTGTGCACATTATTGCAGCAAGTGTGTTTATAGGATGGTCAACCCCATCGTGTACTATCATCTCGAATGAAGGAACGAACAAACGGAAATTGGGCCTTGAAATCCTTATCACTAAAGTGTTTGGTCACGTATTTTACACGAATGCCTTATGTGAGACCAAATGATGGTGAATTCCACAATTAGGCAGATTTCTGCGAGTGTTCTTTTTTTTTCACTGTAGTACTACCACACTGATGTCTTTGTCATCTGTATAATTTAAAGACGAGTATACGTTTGGATGAGATGGTATGACACATTTACAAAACGCTCACACATATGCGGATTGGTAGGGTTGTCACTGATAAAAAAACACCGTCTTTGATTGCATATGTGGTTTCGCTTGTCTTTACAACCTTATTGGCTCATAAATGTTGCCTCAACGACTGCACAGACCTGTGCTATGGACAGTCTGTCTGTGCCACTCAAAAATGTGCACCTAACACGTGCTGCGCCACGTTTCTGACACGCGATGCAACAAGAGTGCACTGAAGTTAAGACAGAGGCTGCTTTTTTGGATTACACATTCTGAAGACGACGTGTTGCTACATTGAGATCCAGGGAATTGGTTTGTCGTGGTTGTTGTAGGGTCAAATGAAAACTGTCGGCTACCTTACTCTGGTAAAAGACGTCAACAACCTTCACTGACTTATTCGTAATCACCAATGCAGTTATTCGAAGGGGCACAGGTATTTTAGCGGTTTTACCAGTACAAACTCAGACGTCACTAAGAGTGCAACGTTGTTGAAAACGAACACTTCAGAATCTTCTGTAATGTGCGTGCTTTACGCCCTGTAACACTGTAATGTTTAACTCAGTAACTACATTTAATGGAACATATGATCAATGAAACATTCTGTATTGTTTTGATTATAGAAATCACTCCAACCCCCATCCAAAGCACCACATGTATAGAGATGCATTACATCTACTTGATATGTGAAAAATTTGTTGTTCTTGTAACGCACGTTTATCGACCTGGTATTACTAGATTTATTGAAGATCTAATGGTCGACTACAGTAAAGGGGCTTTGCGTATTATGTTTGCCTTTGAAGGCCACACACGCAGACTGGTAGTGACACAAGCGCATTCATAAACGCTGGTTTGCAACTGTTCTACACTAAAGAGGCCAGTGGGAAAGAAATGTATGTTTATTGAAAAGGCATAGCAAATTTTTAAGTTGTATACCATCGAAAAGAGAGGTAACAATTGAGTATAGAGAAAGTGCCGCAAAATTAGTGGAAAAATGTGAAAAAAATTGTGTTAAGCTTCTATGGGACCAAAATGCGGGGGTCATCGGTCCCTAGACTTACACACTACATAATCTAGCTTAAACTAACTTTACACTAAGGACAACACACACACCCATGCCTGAGGGAGGACTCGAACCTCCGATGGAGGCAGCCGCGAGAACCGTGACAAGACGCCTAGAACACGAGGCTACGCCGCGCGGCCGCAAAATTAGTATTAACGTATATCGATCAAAGACGGAAGGTGTTTAGTAAACTATGTTGCATAATTTTGCCCTCACTGCTTTACCATATAATTCAGTCATAGTTAGCTTCCCACTTCTGATATTAAGTGTCTTTAACACAAATAACGGCAAATAGACTGATTCTCCCTTAGCCCTGTTATTACACATCACGTGTGGATTTATGTAACCTTGATTACGACACACCCTCTGTGGTTGATGTGGCCCAGTGACGTCAATATAGGGATATACGTGTACAGTCACTAGGCAACAAGTTACATAAGATCATGTATTTATAGAAGAATTAATGTTATTGGGTAACTGCACAGTAATCCACAAAACATAAAGGAAACGTTTTCACATAATCAAATCATTTTCTTACTACTTTGGTCCACAATCTAACGAATTTAATGTTCTCATTTTCTCAGTGTTCTTAAGTCCACAAAGACTTGTCATGAAATCTGTCTCAGGTATACAAACACGTCCATGCATCAAGTCATGACTTAAGTTCCTTACAGTGTTCATGTGAAAAAATGCTTGAAATGGCTCTGAGCACTATGGGACTTAACATCTGAGGTCATCAGTACACTAGAACTTAGAAGTACTTAAACCTAACTAACCTAAGGACATCACACACATCCATGTCCGAGGCAGGGTTCGAACCTGCAACCGTAGCAGTCGCGCGGTTCCAGACTGAAGCGCCTAGAACAGCTCGGCCACCCCGGCCGGCAGCATATAAAATTAGTGTTACATTATACTGAAGTAAAAGTTATATCTCTCCCTTCTTATCCACCATTCACATAATATTACTGAGCCTAATTTCAGACCTTAAAGTTGCATCCCGTCAATTCTGATAAAAACTGCAAACTGATCTATTTTCTATACAATTGAATACTCACTACATATTGACTATGGGAATGTAACGTTATGAATGAAAAAGAACATATTTCCATAGTATATCCATCGCGCTATGTTGGAGACCAATACCGTAACCTTACAGGGTTATAAATTATGCTAGAGTCGTTTGGATGATGATGGGTAACGCGTGGAGCCAAGGTACTGCAGGTAATGACACGGAACAGCAGCACTTGAAACTACAGAAGGTCGTTTGTACAACGGTTTGTCATCCCCATGTTTTCAGTGAAGTATAGCAAGTAATTAGAACTGATGGAGCCGTAATATGTAACACCTGCTGCATGGGGTAACAGGTTGAATCCTGATACTGATCGTTGTGTCGTTCTCTGTCCCGCCGCCATGCCATTGACAGCCATAACCTGCGATAAATCTGAAGTGGCAGTCTACACAATGGACTGACATTCGCTTTTATCGCATGGAGCTCGTTCTCCCATCGATGAAGACCCGATAAATGATGCTAAGTGACCAGATAAAAGGAACAAAAGATAGCGAGGAGTGATGTGTGCACTTATTCAGTGTTGGATAGCTCTCTTGAAAACAGGCGAACAGAATACGATTCCGTGCTGGAACTCCGTTTCCTGCCATCGGAATCCTAGTATAACATAGTCTCAGTAATTTTCTATGAATCTTGGTGGACAACTGCTAAGAATTTTTTAAAGTGATTACATACAACTTGCAAACTGTTATTTTCATTGTTTACTTCCAGCACAATCGTACAATTTCGGCCTTATGCCATTTTCAAGTACCTAAATATTTTTATTGACTGTATGATCAACATTATCTGTGATGACAGGTACTACCGTGCAGGTCTTGTACTTGATTTATGTACAACGCGTCCAAGAAGCCATGACAAAATTTGATAACACAGATGTTGGTTATCATATATCAACAATATCAACAAATGTGTTCATGGCCATGAAAAAACCCTAAGGGGCGACACTGTACGCTGTTGCCGAAAATAAACGAAAAACGGATTATTTTTTCCTCACATTAGAGTGCAAATTTGGGTTTTCGACGAAAAGCCTTCATCGCTTTCCTTGGGAACAACTGAATATCGTAATAGGTCCTATGACGGCTTATATAATAAATAACTGACTTATAAAGATCAGAATCTTCAACATTAACTTTAGTCTGAACATTTGCTATACTCTCAGCGTTGATTGGAAATGGGCTCTCTGCTGAGAGGCTACAAGGAGGGTCGTCAAGCTGTTTACATTCCAGTGGGTGCCACAAGTACTGTAAACATCGACACGGTCTTTGGTAACAAGACGTCACCAAGACGTAGACTGATAAATCATAGGCCTATTATTCGTCACAGAATACAGCAGCAGTTCATTCAGTCATTCAGTTTCTCCAGCTCTGGAGACGTTATATCTGAAATCTCGAGTTTCCACTCTGATTGGATGTGACGAGTACACCAAGAATATAATATACAAAAAGACGATCCCATTTTGCATAATATATCAGGCTATGACAGTGTTTCTGCTGTTCTGTGATGCCACGTAGTGGCTGGACCCCTTTCGGGAAACCAGTTATCTCAATAGCTAGGTGCACCTTCGCTAATGAAATTCGTCATAAATAATCCATCACAATTTCAGGACAACAGTGACGCTCGTATCTACAACACTAGAAGAAATAATCTTTATTACCCGTTATTAAGGCTGATAGGAGCTCAATATGCACCAACAAAAAAGTTTGATCATTTGCCGAATAATACAAAATGTACGACAGTTAGGATAGCAATTTTTAATACTAGCTTAAATCATTTCTTCCAGACAGATCCCTTTTTTCCATAGACGAGCTTTTATTGAAGAACTGGTAACCTGTTAAAAATGTTGGTTTCTAAATGTAGCTGCATGCGTAGGACTAAAATAAGTGAAATATGTTCATTAATGCAAAAAAGTTTTTTATAGATATCCTGTAAACTGACTCGTTTCACAAAATTTTTATATAAAATCTTCAGATGATCTATGGAATATGCAGCTAACTAACTAACTGACCAACTAACTAGCTACCTAAGAATTAACATCATCCACCAATAAGTTACGTATTTCTGTTCTTTGCTGTCCTAAACAAAGCTGTGACAGAATTGTTGTAATGACTAATATCACTAGCCTTACTTGCTACTGGATCATTTTTTCGATGTTATGAAAACCTCGCCGCTTTACAATTTGTATACGAATACAATACGCCCGACTCCACTATGCTTTCCAAATTCATTTTTAGCCTTATAGACTAACTTTATGCACACCATGAACACTGACGTTCCAGGACTCGGTTTTTCTGCAAGGTTAGCTTAGGGATTGTGGGAAGCTATGAACTGTATATGATGGCGCATACACTGCCCCTATTCATACTAGTATCGTCTCTTTGCTTTGTTAAGTTTTCTGCTCTTTTATATTAAGGTTTCTGGCAGTCTTTCCAATAAATTTGTTAGAGCACCTTATTAAATCTTAACTTCAGTATCGCAGAAATACCATAATATCTGTTTCTTCGACTGCTGTTTTCAGTTACTTTTGAATTGTACTGTTTGTTCTAAAGACTATTTTCATTTCTTGTTTTTTAATAATGTCATTGATTGCGTATTAGAGCTGTTTGTGACATGTCATGGCAGGCCAGCTCCTGCTGCGGCCATAGATAACATTTAAGCAAATTACTATTAGATTAAGTACTCTCTTTATAGGCCATTCAACGAGCCTAAAGCAGTTAGATAACGCGAGATTGGTTAAATCAAAAGTTAAATTCCTTTTCAGAAGACGAGAAGTAGTTCTTCGTGTCTGCGAGATAAACAGCAGTGAGCTAACAACTTAGGAAGAATGGCTGCAAGTATTAGAAATATATTTCGGCTCAGTGTTTTCGGGTCGCGGTTCTCCGACATTTGCCAGCCGGAGTGGCCGTGCGGTTCTAGGCGCTACAGTCTGGAGCCGAGCGACCGCTACGGTCGCAGGTTCGAATCCTGCCTCGGACATGGATGTGTGTGATGTCCTTAGGTTAGTTAGGTTTAATTGGTTCTAAGTTCTAGGCGACTGATGACCTGAGAAGTTAAGTCGCATAGTGCTCAAAGCCATTTGAACCATTTCTCCGACATTTGCTCTTCTTCTTCATCCTTGAATATATGTATCATCGAGACGAAAGCGCGTTTTGTTAACATCGTACACATGTTTCTGTCCGAATGTGTCGACGAAAAGAATCGAGTGAATTCCATTTTAGAGTTTCATTCATCCCCGTATATTCCACTTGAAAGCTTTCACGGGAGATATGTGTGGCTTTATTCACTACTAACAATAGAATTGTGCTGTAGGAACGTCGAGAGAACGCTAAGCAGTGTGATCATTGGCATAGTTGACATCAGTAATTGATTTATGACGGCTTCCCAACTCTTAATTGTACACAAAGAGGCAGTTGTCGAGAATCCTTGTTAACCATTGTAAAGTACTGCATCTATCTGAACTTAGGTACAGTGGTAGACCAATCCACCGAGAGGCAATAAGATTCGGCTCTCAACGCCGGGGTCTTCTGGTGTTACTGACTGGAACGCAGTGTGAAGCAACAATGAAAGAAGGTGATACTCACTGATAACCCAAGTTTACCATATGATCAGTGACAGAAGAGGATTGTCGTGAATGTATTTGGAGAATGCCATCATGCAATATGCAAGGACTATGGGGTCAGTAGAATTGAAAGGACGTGGTGTTATGATCTCGGGCTGTATTTCGTCTCTTGGCCTCGTTTTACCCGTGACAGATGACAAAATTAAAATTAGTGTTTATGAATAATCTTAATACAAGCTTTCCAGAGACGTTTTGGCTGCACGCAGATCCTCTGCAACCGTGAAACATTTGACGGGCAACATTGTCCCACAGCTGACTTAATACCCTGGGAGGATCATAATAACAAAAGCTGTCACAGAGCCCCTCTCATCGGTCTCGATTTTCTCTCATGCATTACCTTTACAAGAAATACAACACTGTTTAAGCATGTTATTTGCTACAAAGTACTGTAAACTTGTATCTGGGAAAACTAGTGTGGCTATACCGCCGTCCTTAACAACTCGCTTCTCCACTGTTTTGCTCTTATACACTGGGACGCTACTTCTATCTTGAGGCTAGGCAAAAATTGTTAAATCTGTGGTAAGATCTTGTGGGAGCAAACTGCCTAGGTCATCGGTCCCTTAGCTTACACACTTCTTAATCTAACTTAAACTAACCTACGTTATGGATAACACACCCACCCATGCCCGAGGGAGGACTCGAACCTCCGACGGGGGGAGCCAAGTGAACCGTGACGAGACGCCCTAGACCGGACGGCTACCGCCCGCTGCAGGCAAAAATGCCCAGAGGTTTATGATCAGGTGAAATTTCACGCCCATGTGCAGGCTCTGCTGGATGTATCCATATTGGACCACACTGGACATTACATGTCATCTTACGTCAGCAAAAAAACGTGCTGGTACTAAGTCTTGAATGTAACCCCTTTCCCAAACAATTGGCCGTGGGTGAAATTTGAGCACGTTTATATAGCAGCTTGAAAAGTTTCCAAAAAATGGTTCAAGTGGCTCTGAGCACTATGGGAATTAACATCTATGGTCATCAGTCCCCTAGAACTTAGAACTACTTAGGCCTAACTAACCTAAGGGCATCACACAACACCCAGTCATCACGAGGCAGAGAAAATCCTTGACTCCGCCGGGAATCGAACCCGGGAACCCGGGCCCGGGAAGCGAGAACGCTACCGCACGACCACGAGCTATGGATGAAAAGTTTCCATTTCAGATACATTTCTAACAACAAGAATAGTTTTTATCCGTGCCATCTGTCGTTGTAAATTATGACATAACCTATATACTTCCCTATATATCTAGTTAGTGTACACTTTCAACGTTGATACTAATTTTAAACATCCTACAGTACGTGTCAAAAAGTAAGTGATAGTGTTACAAAAATATCAGTACAATTAGGCACCAATATACAACCGCTTACAGTATTCAGATCAAAAATTTCCATGATAATACAGCAATCTAAAAAATGAACTATTTTCAGTGTATCTGTGTAATACGTCAATTCACGGAATTACCTACACTTGCTGGACTTACTCAGACACCATTCCATTTGAACGCGTTGCGAAGATTTATGAAAATTTTAAGAACGTATGTAAGACAGAGTCCGTTTCAATAAACTTCTGGGCAGTGTCATTGGGTCAGATTACGTAAAATTACCGATGATCTGGACATTGGGTGACTTTAATCATGATGACTACTGATGATTTGTGGTTGCTGTTGTGTCCCTAATCCAGTACCTGAGGAAGACTAAGCATCGCAGCATATTGTGTGTTTATTGGGTGGAAGGGTCAATAGGGAGGGATATGAATTGCTTACTTCTGTGAGATTCCAATTTAATTTTTATCGTTGGTCACTTACAAATCCGGTGGAAGCTGATATCGTGCTGTAGTACTATTTACATATTAGGTGGCGACAGATATGCTAGTCTTAATTCTTGCCTTTACTGCAGTGTTCGCGACATGCTCTGGGGTTGCTCGACATGCACACAGTATGCTACGACGCCCACTTATTCTACGCCAGAAGAACAGGGGCCCAATAGGGTGAATAAAGCAACAGTCACAGCTCCCATATGTCACTTTGACAAAGGCTGCATGTAATAGCAGCGGCTACGTCTGTAATTTTATGAAACTACGACGCAGTTAGACACCCAGAAGGCTTTCATTGGAATGAGTAAACATAGTCCAGACATGTAATCACAACACAAATACATGCACAGCAATCCAGCCAGACAGATCAGCTGAGCTTGCAACGACCATTAAACCGGGCGGGACATTACATTACAGGAGTGAATAACGATTATCGAGTCATATTAATGCAAACAAGACATAGCAAATGAAATTATCGTAAGGAATCCCCTCTGGAGGAGATCTCATCGAGACCTCAGTCTTGACTATAGATATTACTCCCTGTCTTTGCTAATTTTGTTAAGACTAGTAACTGGATTGTCAAACAATAATTCTGACTAAACAAGTATAACATTAAGTGCAATGCATATCATTTACACTAAAGGCGGCCAAGAATTTGGCTAGCGAGAGATGTCCTGGTCCATCCTCGCTGCACATTTCCGCCACCGCCTTGGAACGCTTTTTGAGTGTGAGAAGGGGAAACTGTGAACCGCGCCACATTTAAAAGGCAGAGAATTCGCACTGTACGTGACGTGTTTGTGTATTTCACACTAGCTTCGAAATTGCTAAATATGTTTCGGAACTGCATACACATTCTTCTCCCGCTTTCTGACCATCAACTGCTCCCTTCTTTCAGTCCATCTCTTTCTCCAGCTATTTCTCTCCACCTCCTTCTCCCTCATCACTCTGGTTGTGCCCTTCTTCCCTCTCTCTATGTCCATTTCTTATCCTCGACCCCTTTGTTCATCTCTCTTCCCCATCTCGTTGGTCAGGAGCCGTGGTTATTGTTACATCCAACCAAAATTTGATTGGGAATTGAACTCGCTTAAAATAAATGGTTAAATCGGTCAAGATCATTGGCGTATGGGTAAGAAAGCTCACTGCTGCTGCTGGACCTGCGAGGATAGTAGCTTTTGCCAGTAGTTGGCATCGTTGAATCTGCAAATGCATAGGGTAATAATGTTTCTAAATACGTTTTCTGTTATAAGCTACTGCGAGGAACAAAACGAAATCGCACGTTGTTTGTATAAAAGTTTTGTTTCAAATTATAAATAAAGAGAACGAATATATACAGGAGAGACAATTTCTCTAACGGTTTAAATACCCTGACATTGGGAGAAAGAAAACTAAAACGGACATTTTCGTGTTTTCTGTTGAAACCGACTGTGATGATGAAAACGAAGCAGCACACAACTGCGTATACATAAAAATATATATAAAGAAGAAAAATATATATGGTAGAAACAGTTTGTCTGTTGGTTTAAATGTCTCGCTATAGTAGTCAAAATTGAATGCGAGAAAGAAAACGAAACCGCACATATCATAGCACCGCATAGCACACCATTTTCTTTCTCCCAGTCGATGTTAACAGGAAACTTGTACATTTTTGCTTCATAAGTATATAGCCTATGTCCACCTAAATGTTTCTTAGAGTAACGTATAAAAATTTTAATCGGTAAAAAACTTCTCAATATTTTTGCTGGCAACTTTTCCCTATTATATATAACGTATATATTTGTACATTATACAGACGAAAAAATACAGCATATGTCTGTCAAAATGTTTATTTTTAATACAGTGTAAAAATTTGAATTAAACGTAACTTACTTGCGCACAAACGTTTATTAGAGTGTCGCGTAAAAACCTGAAGTTAATAGGTGAAGAACATTTCGACATCTTTGACAGCAACATTAAACATCAAATTGTCTTTATGCATTAGTATAGATTTCTCAACTACATAGATCACAAACAAAACAAATTTATACTGCTGTTTAATTATTTTTGGTGCTCGGAAGACTTGATTTTAATCCTTACGAATTGTCTGCATACGGACACGTAAATATAATGTCACAGGTTTTCACACACAGGTTGACACCTATCTGGAAAACTACAAATCGGATTATAAAAAGGCTGTAATAAAAGCTGTTCGTTTCGAAGGCGGACGTACGATGACATCAAACTCGACCTAGCTATCCCACCCCCAGGGGGCAGAATGGTAGTCAACTTTGAAATGTGGAATAGGAAACCTCATTTTTATAGCTTGTTTAACATTTTCGTCGTTGCATGGTTCAAATGGCTCTGAGCACTATGGGACTTAACATCTGTGGTCATCAGTCCCCTAGAACTTAGAACTACTTAAACCTAACTAACCTAAGGACATCACACAACACCCAGCCATCACGACACAGAGAAAATCCCTGACCCCGCCGGGAATCGAACCGGGAACCTGGGCGTGGGAAGCGAGAACGCTACCACACGACCACGAGATAAGGGCGTCGTTGCATGAAAGGCGGCGCTGTAATCGACAAATATCGAAATGGCATAAAAACTGTTGAAACTGACAGTATCTCAGGAAATTCGCATCAAATTAGGTTCCCAGGAGGTTAGAAAGACAGTTAATCTAAAAGCTTTAAGGACAAACGGATTTTATAAAGCAAAAAGACCTAGAGTTTCTAGAACATAATACATTACTTTGTTCACATTATATCTCTAATGTCTTTCATAGATATCGCTGGAATGGAAAGCACTTGGAACAGATCACTAATTTGTTTGCAGTGATTCAAAAATTGTTATTAGCGTTACCTGGGAACTCTGAAAAACATTTCACCAATAATGTGTGTTTTGTAAAAACAAGTTTTTGCTACAAAAGGCTGTTTTTCATTAAAGGCTTTTGAATAACTGCCTTTCTGTCCGCCTGGAATCTTAATCTGTTGTTAATTTCTTGACATACTATCATTTTTCAACGATTATTAATCGTATTTGATTTTTGTCGAGTATAGTGCACATTTATCACGTAACTAAAAAACTGTTCAATACAGAGGTACGTATTATTTCCCTGAGAATCATAATCCATAATAAAAAATGGGGATTTTTATTTAAAATTTCAAACTTGACCCCCTCCCACCCCTTGGGGGTTGAGTAGGGGGATCCAGTTTGCTGTCATTGTATGTGTCCCTTCGAGATGAACTTTTATCACAACGTTTCTTTAATCCGATTTATAGTTATCCAGTTATGTTCAAGAAAACTTTTAATTGCCTTATCCTGTATACAGGGTGTTACAAAAAGGTACGGCCAGACTTTCAGGAAACATTCCTCACAAAAAATGAAGAAAAGATGTTATGAGGACATGTGTCGGGGAAACGCTTAATTTCCATGTTAGAGCTCATTTTAGTTTCGTCAGTATGTACTGTATTTCCTCGATTCACCGCCATGATTTCATACGGGATACTCTACCTGTGCTGCTAGAACATGTGCCTTTACAAGTACGACACAACATGTGGTTCATGCATGATGGAGCTCCTGCACACTTCAGTCGAAGTGTTCGTACGCTTCTCAACAACAGATTCGGTGACCGATGGATTGGTAGAGGCGGACCAATTCCATGACCTCCACGCTCTCCTGACCTCAACCCTCTTGACTTTCATTTATGGGGGCATTTGAAAGCTCTTGTCTACGCAACCGCGGTACCAAATGTAGAGACTCTTCGTGCTCGTATTGTGGACGGCTGTGATACAATACGCCATTCTCCAGGGCTGCATCAGCGCATCAGGGATTCCATTCGACGGAGGATGGATGCATGTATCCTCGCTAACGGACGACATTTTGAACATTTCCTGTAACAAAGTGTTTGAAGTCACGCTGGTACGTTCTGTTGCTGTGTGTTTCCATTCCATGATTAATGTGTATTGAAGAGAAGTAATAAAATGAGCTCTAACATGGAAAGTAAGGGTTTCCGGGCACATGTCCACATAACATATTTTCTTTCTTTGTGTGTGAGGAATGTTTCCTGAAAGTTTGGCCGTACCTTTTTGTAGCACCATATATATATATATATATATATATATATATATATATATATATATATATATATATATATGATGTTTAGTAGGCTACGTGTTAGCACAGAGTTTTGCCCTATCCATTCCAAATATGACTCGTCAACAACAGAGACACAATACTTCCTTGATAATTACACATACTTTAGCGTCATGAAAAGAATGACACTGAACACGAAACACTCATATATAGCAGACGAAAGGTTAAAATATCCGCCAAAGAGAGTCCTTCGAATATGCCGCCTGAACCAACATGCGAAATATTTCTCACGAACCTGATCGTCTGTAACGAGCGTGGTAGTTGAAACGTATCTTGTGTATGCTGTGCTATTTTCTTCTTCGTCTTCTTCTAATTATTATTATTGTTACAAAGAAATCATCAGCTTGTTCGAAACACAGGTCACAATATATACAGGGTGTTACAAAAAGGTACTGCCAGACTTTCAGGAAACATTCGTCACACACAAATAAAGAAAAGATGTTAGAGCTCATTTTAGTTTCGTCCAGCTAAGCTCAATGTAGCACGTTATCATGATTTCATACGAGATACTCTACCTGTGCTTCTAGAACCTGTGCCTTTACAAGTACGACACAACATGTGGTTCATGCGCGATGGAGCTCCTGCACATTTCAGTCGAAGTTTTCGAACGCTTCTCAACAGATTCGGTGACCGATGGATTAGTAGAGGCGGACCAATTCCATGGCCTCCACGCTCTCCTGACCTCAAACTCTTGACTTTCATTTATGGGGGCATTTAAAAGCTCTTGTCTACGGAAACCCGGTACCAAATGTAGAGACTCTTCGTGCTGGTATTTTGGCGGCTGTGATACAATGCGCCATTCTCCAGGGCTGCTTCAGCGCATCAGGGATTCCATTCGACGGAGGATGGATGCATGTATCCTCGCTAACGGACGACATTTTGAACATTTCCTGTAACAAAGTGTTTGAAGTCACGCTGGTACGTTCTGTTGCTGTGTGTTTCCATTCCATGATTAATGTGTATTGAAGAAAAGTAATAAAATGAGCTCTAACATGGAAAGTAAGGGTTTCCGGGCACATGTCCACATAACATATTTTCTTTCTTTGTGTGTGAGGAATGTTTCCTGAAAGTTTGGCCGTACCTTTTTGTTGCACCCTGTATTTTTACACTGATGAGCCAAAACAATATGGCGACCTGCTTAATAACTTGTTTGTCCGTCTTTGGAACAAAATACGCCACTGATGTTGCGTCACAGGGACCCGACAGTTTGTTGGTGGGTTTCTTGACGTATGTACCACAAGTCATTTAAATCGTGTGAATAACGGGCCGCTGTTTTGTGGGAGCGGTGGTTGTGCCCGTTAGAGACCCAAGGGTTTCGCAAGAGTTACATCAGGCTAATTTCGTAGCGAGACATCATCATCATAATACCCCTCAAACCACTGTAGCGCGCTACTGGCTACGGGACACGGACAATTATACTGCAGAAAGATGAAATCGTCTTCGGGGAAAGCGTTGGCGCCACTGCGGCGACCTACGTGTCAATGGGGATGAGATGATGATGATGAAGACAACACAACACCCAGTCCCTGAGCGGACAAAATCTCCAACCCAGCCGGGAATCAAACCCAAGCCCCTTTGCACAGCATTCGGCCGCGCTGACCACTCAGCAGACCTTTCGCAGATTAAACCATTAGAAATACCGTCATTGGAGCTACTATCCTGACAGATCGAGCACCTGAAGAGGTCTTTCTTGTACACCATTTACCAAAGATCCCAATCGATGTTCCCATTCGTTTTAATAGATTTCAGTTCCCAATCAAGGTTCCCTTCCCAGCACCAATAAACCAATAAACAAGGCTCAAAGAGAAGGTGGTGGAGAGGGGGACTAACAAAGGAGGAGGGGGAGATGGCAAGAGAGAGGAGGAAAGAGGAGAACGACAGAGGGAGGATGAGAGTGGTGATGGGCAGAGAAACGGATGAGGACGAGGAGATGGAAAAAGAGAGGGGGAGCAGGATAAGGTGGACAGAGAGAAGGGGGAGACGGAGAATTGGATGTACATCCAATTCCCATACATATTTAGCAATTGCGAAGCATTTGCCAGATTCGCTGGTTCAAATATACACTCCTGGAAATGGAAAAAAGAACACATTGACACCGGTGTGTCAGACCCACCATACTTGCTCCGGACACTGCGAGAGGGCTGTACAAGCAATGGTCACACGCACGGCACTGCGGACACACCAGGAACCGCGGTGTTGGCCGTCGAATGGCGCTAGCTGCGCAGCATTTGTGCACCGCCGCCGTCAGTATGAGCCAGTTTGCCGTGGCATACGGAGCTCCATCGCAATCTTTAACACTGTTAGCATGCCGCGACAGCGTGGACGTGAACCGTATGTGCAGTTACGGACTTTGAGCGAGGGCGTATAGTGGGCATGCGGGAGGCCGGGTGGACGTACCGCCGAATTGCTCAACACGTGGGGCGTGAGGTCTCCACAGTACATCAATGTTGTCGCCAGTGGTCGGCGGAAGGTGCACGTGCCCGTCGACCTGCGACCGGACCGCAGATACGCACGGATGCACGCCAAGACCGCAGGATCCTACGCAGTGCCGTAGGGGACCGCACCGTCACCTCCCAGCAAATTAGGGACACTGTTGCTCCTGGGGTATCGGCGAGGACCATTCGCAACCGTCTCCATGAAGCTGGGCCATGGTCCCGCACACCGTTAGGCCGTCTTCCGCTCACGCCCCAACATCGTGCAGCCCGCCTCCAGTGGTGTCGCGACAGGCGTGAATGGAGGGACGAATGGAGACGTGTCGTCTTCAGCGATGAGAGTCGCTTCTGCCTTGGTGCCAATGATGGTCGTACGCGTGTTTGGCGCCGTGCAGGTGAGCGCCACAAACAGGACTGCATACGACCGAGGCACACAGGGCCAACACCCGACATCATGGTGTGGGGAGCGATCTCCTACACTGGCCGTACACCTCTGTTCATCGTCGAGGGGACACTGAATAGTGCACGGTACATCCAAACTGTCATCGAACCCATCGTTCTACCATTCCTAGACCGGCAAGGGAACTTGCTGTTCCAACAGGACAATGCACGTCCGCATGTATCCCGTGCCACCCAACGTGGTCTAGAAGGTGTAAGTCAACTACCGTGGCCAGCACGATCTCCAGATCTGTCCCCCATTGAGCATGTTTGGGACTGGATGAAGCGTCGTCTCACGCGGTCTGCACGTCCAGCACGAACGCTGGTCCAACTGAGGCGCCAGGTGGAAATGGCATGGCAAGCCGTTCCACAGGACTACATCCAGCATCTCTACGATCGTCTCCATGGGAGAATAGCAGCCTGCATTGCTACGAAAGGTGGATATACACTGTACTAGTGCTGACATTGTGCATGCTCTGTTGCCTGTGTCTATGTGCCTGTGGTTCTGTCAGTGTGATCATGTGATGTATCTGACCCCAGGAATGTGTCAATAAAGTTTCCCCTTCCTGGGACAATGAATTCTCGGTGTTCTTATTTCAATTTCCAGGAGTGTATTTAAAACAATGTTTAAAAAAAAGTTTGAGAAAAGAATTAAAAGCTACAAAACTCACTACTAACCCATAAATAAAAGTTAACAGGATCAAAAGAATACAAAAATATCGCCCTTCTTGGTCGCAGGGACGTAACAGTGGCGCTGTCTGTGCACAGTTCTCGTCTGACAGAGCTGTATTGTTTTCTGATGCTGGATGTGGAATGAACGAGAATACAACCACGTTGTTTGAAATGGACGAAATCTGAATATTTGGCGTCTGAAGCGGTGAACGTCACGGGGGGACAGACATCACTCCTCCTCTCATGGATCACATTTGTCATTGTATACGGTGCATTAGTTAATTTTTATCTCACGCTCACCACAGTATCACTAAACACAGCTTCGTCAAATGCCATCTGACTGTCGGTCATTTCGCCTTGCGAGGGATACTTTACAACAGCAGCCTCGTGTACTCAACTTCCGATGTAAGACACGATTAGCGTTATACTCTGCACGCATCAGAGTGAGAGAACGAGTCGACCAGTATGAATCGACCACAGCGCCATCGTTCTCAGGCTCGTCGTACTCGCGGAACTACAGCGGGTACGAAGAAAGACGTTGCAGTACTGATGTTACAGCGAAGATTTGTAAAGAATGCAAGCTGCAGCATTAGATTCGGACTCGCTCTGTTTCTGTTCTCTTGAAGGTAATAAGGGAAGTCGCCATAGCACACAGCTAAGTAAAACTTGAGAACTAGATAGATAAAATAACATAACTTATTAACTACTCGGTGGAAATGAATGAAAGTGAGGAAAAATGATACCTGATGTCTTCACTCGTGAACGGAAAGATTGACTTACATGGCGTGTGGTCACCGTGACTGTTGCGCCAAATCAGGCTGGTCGCTCGATAAGATGCAGTTGAAGGAAAGAGTGCTCCCGACGTGTTTGGTAGCTTTTGCGGGAGGGGCCAAACAGCGTGGTCGTCGGTCCCATCGGATAAGGGAGGGATGGGGGAGGAATCCGGCCGTACCGTTTCAAAGGAACCAACCCAGCATTTGGCTGAAGCGATTTAGGGAAATCACGGAAAACCTAAACCAGGATGGTTGGATGCGGGCTTGAGCCGTCGTCCTCCCGAATGCGAGTCCAGTGTGCTAACCACTACACCACCTCGCTCGGTAAGGAACGGGAAAAGACGGTATGTGAGTCAGTCAGTGAGCAGTTATGGTGCACACTGGTTGACTTCAGTTCAATAAGGCCCGGTGACAACATCTGAATGAATTCACATAGGGAAAAATCATCGGAAGGCTGGAAGACGGACTAAGTATGACGAGTGTAACTCAAGAGTCTGGTACTGCTCATCTCATTGTTTCAAGTGCATGGAGAGCGTTCCGAACCACAGGCATTGCTACCCAAAGTAGAGGACGTAGTCGATCACGGTCAACTGCAGCAGTATATGACCGCTACATTGTCAATGGGCAAGAAAGTATCTGTGTCAGGCAGTGTTTCCAATTGCAACCGCATTGAACAGGACTGCAAGGCACACAGGTTCACGCTCTGTAGTGGCATGGCAGTTGTGAGCGGTGTTCTCGTCCCGACGACCAGGACCTTTTGTTCAGCTGACGCCGTTTGCGATGCTGCCAGCAGCATGGGGACTGGACCAACAGGGAATGGGGTCACATGATGTTGTCAGACGAGAGCAGATTCAGTCTGAGTAGTGGTTCCGGACCTACCCCCATTCGGCAAGAGAACGGAACACTTAATGCACCCAGAAACTTGATGGAACATGGTCTAGGTTCTATGGTATGGGGAGAAATAATGTTGCAAGAGCGAACTGATCTCCAACCTTTGAACACGGTACAGTCAACGGTCAACGTTATTGTGTCCGTCTTTTCAGTGGTTCATTCGTCCCAGACTTAATTTCTATTGATGACAATGGGCGACCATGTCGAACAGCGCAGGTAGAGGAGGTTTTGGAGTGGAGAGGGTATTCTACGAATGGATTAGCTTGTCCGTTCCCCCGAGTTAAATGCCACTGAGCACATGTGGGATGCGTACAGTTGATTCACATTCACCAACACCCACTTAGCAGTTTCAACGGCACTGATGGAGGACTGGAACGTCCTCTCACAACAACTCACTAACAACTTTGTGGCCGGCAAGAGAGCACGTTGTCGGTGGAACATGCATTGCTGTCCGTGATGACCACAAACCCTATTGAGAACCATGTAGCACTTTCTGCAACATCCAGGCAACCTCATAAATCGTAAGCACTTCTGTGTAATTGTTGTCTTTGAATAAAAGCCTCACTTGGGCATTCTTTCAGTTACCTTCTGTCCAATAGTGTAGCAGTAAATTTGTACGTATGATCCAACTATCATTGAACTGTGTTACTTGGCAATGAGATATCATGCAAATCTTACTTTCGTCCCTAAAAATAAAATTCAAATGGCTCTAAGCACTATGGGACTATCACCTGAGGTCATCAGTCCCCTAGGCTTAGAACTACTTAAACATAACTAACCTAAGGACATCACACACATCCATGCCCGAGGCAGGATTCGAACCTGCGACCGTAGCAGCAACTCGGTTCCGGACTGAAGCTCCTAGAATCGCTCGACCACCCCGGCCGGCTCCATCGTCCTTAAGTTCTGCAGAACACACACCAGTGAAGAACGGCTTTTTCTCCGCCTTTCAGTAATTACGGCACAGCAGCGACATCAGTAATATTGGAAGGAGGAATGACTCATAAACCAGCTCACACTTCGTAATCGAATTTTTGGCGTTAACCTTTATCTCTACATTTCATGTAAAAAACGGTTGTTACTGTAGCCATAATTTGGTAATACTGTGAATTAAAGTCACCTTTCTTACATTGGCATTTTTTTGAATGCTTGATTAATATGCCATATGAGCGCCTGTGTTCAATGTCTGGGCCCCACGCTGCAATCGGGGCCCTGATCTCTACTTCAGCACCACATACGTCCTACCCCAACGTTCATTTCTCTCGTTCTTAAGCGGAAGGACGTTGTTAACAATGAAGATTGAAAGTAGGCCACATGGCTACAAACAAAATAAAAGACCTTTCAGTCATATTATTTCTTGTACTGAACTGTTCTGACAACTGTCGGCAAGCGGTATAACTACGAGGAAACGCATTTGTCGACCGCATACCGCTATTGATTGGAGCAGTTCCTGAATCCCAAACTCATTTTCGGCTATAATGGGAGTGAAGTAGATATATCCGACCAGTATTGTGCATCCTACAGATTCATCAGGAAATCAAAAAGGTGGTGGTGTATGAATAATTTTCTGGGTGTTGAAGGCAGCAATATTCAACAGTTTCACTCTGTACAACATTGATACTACTTCCAGTCAGAAACTCAAGCTGCACCACAGGAAATACAGAATCGCACTTCTGAGATGTGGTTGGGAATAAAAGGAACGCAAACGGAAGAAATAGGGCAAGAGCATCTACTTTCAATGACGAGCAGAGACTATCAAAGTAGCCACACTTGATTTACTCGAATGAAAAGAGTAAAAGTAAATATTGCGCTGTTTGCAATGATAGGAAGGCAAAAGGTGGTAAAAGGGAACTGCTTACTGCTGTAATACATGTTCCAGAAAGCCAGGGCTCTATCCGGTTGAATGATTCTAAAAGTACCACACCTTGAAGAAATATAGAGCCTGAGTAACGAAATCCATGAAGTGAAAGACATAACATGACATGTTCACTGTTATAGCGTACTTGCAATCGGTTCTATTGTTTATTTTGTAGTTATCCTTGTCATATTTTCATTATAGCCTGAGTAATATTGGTCAGTTTCAAATATTACGAGTGCAGTAGCAGTGCAGGATGGAAAAAAATCGAGTGCAAAGGCTTAATACACCCTCCAAATTACAATTACTGTACAGTTGAAGACGATACGCTCTATTTTTTATTCAGGCGTTTAAAACATAGAAAAAAGTGAAGGGAGAAAACACTAGCTTAAAGCTGTTGGTTGCCTCTTACTACGATTAGTTTTGAGTTCTTTGAATTATCAAACCTGCAAGTGTGTTTATAAATTCAGTAGGTTTTTTAAAAGGGGTTTTAATTGTACTGTAAGTTTCTCTTATCGCCTGATTGCGTCCCTAATTTGTTAGTTTATGGAAAAGTATAGCCTCGAATGTCACAATGTTTCATGTGTTTTTTTTTGTTTTTTTTTAGGATTTCATGCCTCAATGTGTAAACACTGAAACCTTACATAGGATCGTTTTGTTGTCCGACCGTTTGCTTGTCTTGTCGTCCGACTGTTAAGAACCATTTTTCTCAGGAACGGGTAGCCTAATCAAGTTAAAACCTGTGTCACATTCCAAGGTCTACTGTCCGTTCGGGGGGAGGGGGGGGGGTGTAACACATTGAAGCTTCAAAGTCACTGAATCCAAAAAATAGGGCCATTTATGTCACAAATTTTGATGCTCTAAAACTCACTCATTATAATGCCGTTGACGTAGAAACACGAAAGCCGGCCTATGTGGCCGGACGGTTCTAGGCGCTTCAGTCTGAAACCGCACGACCGCTACGATCGCAGGTTCCGAATCCTGCCTCGGGCATCGATGTGTGTGATGTCCTTAGGTTAGTTAGGTTTAAGTAGCTCTAAGTCTAGGAGATTCATGATCTCAGATGTTAATTCCCATAGTGCTCAGAGCCACTTGAACCATTAGAATCGTGAAATTTGTCAGAAGGAAGGTTTCACAGCACAATCAAAGGAAAACATGCGAAAATGATGAATTTGTACTTATCTCACACGAGAAAAAAAATTTTTTTTTGTCGTTTGTTATCTGTCTGTCTGTCGGTCCATCCGTCCGTCTGTCCCTTAAGACCCCTTTTAGTCAGACACGAGTTGACCTATGGAGTTGAAATTTATGTAGCGTACTAAGGTCTATGGCCCCTTGGAGGTGTAATAATTCTAAGCCTGTAATAATTGTAAGCTCCTAAGTCATTGTAATAAAAAGATACGGTGATTTATGTTACATGTTTTGATACTCGTAAACTCACTCATCAAAACATATACGGTAATTCCCGTCGGCCTAGAGTCATGAAATTTGGCAACAAGCAAGAACAAGCACAAGTAGAGGGAAAAAGTCCGAAAATTGTGAACATATAAGTATCTCACACGAAAAAAAAACATTTTTACTCATCTGCTATATCACTGACTGTCGGTCCGTTTGTTAAGACCCCTTTTTCTCAGGAACGGGTATAAAGTCCTTTGGCGGTGACAAAATTTAAGCGTCTATATCAATGCAGTATAAAGATACAGCCATTTATGTCACATGTTTTGATATC
Organism: Schistocerca gregaria; assembly: GCF_023897955.1. Lineage (NCBI taxonomy): Eukaryota > Metazoa > Arthropoda > Insecta > Orthoptera > Acrididae > Schistocerca > Schistocerca gregaria. The sequence continues at coordinate 346,543,873 of NC_064922.1, read as the reverse complement.
TTGCCGTCATCGATATCGATTGAAGAAAAAAGTTTTGTTGTGCTGTTGCCCTATGTATAAAATTGTTGTTGTTGTTGTTGTGGTCTTTAGTCCTGAGACTGGTTTGATGCACCTCTCCATGTTACTCCATCCTGTGCAAGTTTCTTCATTTCCCAGTACCTACTACAGCCTACATCCTTCTGAATCTGCTTAATGTATTTATCTCTTGGTCTCCCTCTACGAGTTTTACGCTCCACGCTGCCCTCCAATACTAAATTGGTGATCGCTCGATATCTCAGAACATGTCCTACCAACCGATCCCTTCTTCTAGTCAAGTTGTGCCACAAGCTCTTTGCCGGCCGCGGTCCGGAACCGTGCGACTGCTAAGATAGCAGGTTCGAATCCTGCCTCGGGCACGAATGTGTGTGATGTCCTTAGGTTAGTTAGGTTTAAGTACTTCTAAGTTCTAGGGGACTGATGACCACAGAGGTTGAGTCCCATAGTGCTCAGAGCCATTTGAGCCAAGCCTTCTATTCTCTCCTTGTCTAAACTATTTATCGTCCACGTTTCACTTCCATACATGGCTACACTCAATACAGATACTTTCAGAAACAACTTCCTGACATTTAAATCTATATTCGATAATCTTCAGAAACGCGTTCCTTGCCATTGCCAGTCTACATGTTACATCCTCTCTACTTCGACCATCATCAGTTATTTTGCTCACCAAACAGCAAAACTCCTTTAGTAGCCGGCTAGAGTGGCCGAGAAGTTCTAGGCACTTCAGTCTGGAACCGTGCGACTGCAACGGTCGCAGGTTCGAATCCTGCCTCGGGCCTGGATGTGTGTGACGTCCTTAGGTTAGTTAGATTTAAGTAGTTCTAAGTTCTAGGGGACTGATGACCCCAGATGTTCAGTCCCATAGTGCTCAGAGCCATTCTTTTACTCCTTTAAGTGTCTCATTTCCTAATCTAATTCTAATTCCCTCAGCATCACCGGACTTAATTCGACTACATTCCGTTATCCTCGTTTTGCTTTTGTTGATGTTCATCGTATATCCTCCTTTCAAGACACTGTCCATTCCGGTCAACTGCTCTCCCAAGTCCTTTTGCTGTCTCTGACAGAATTACGATGTCATCGGCGAACCTCAAAGTTTTGTTCTTCTCCGTGGATTTTAATTCCTACTCCGAACTTTGTGTCGCCGAGCATAAACACCGCATTGGATAAGTTACCTCCACCCTTGTTGTTGGCAGCTTCTCTGGAATGTATAACGTAACGACAATTTAATTTTGGCTCATGTGTCTAAATCTGTTACCTAAAACCGTTTGAAATAGAATTGATAGACAACGTTGACTCTTTCCCCCTACCCCTACCGCCATTCTCCTTTTATCTTCGTCGGGCCAACAAACAACAAGTGGTGTATGGGAACCTCTGGCGTCATAGTGTAGTTCTTTGCTGTAACTTACGAACGCGAATGCCCTTCCGCGACTATTAACCTTTCCCCTGCGCTACCGTGGAGCTCGGCACTTGAACGGCAGCACGGCGGAACATATGCACAGACTGGGTCGAAATATGCGCACGTCTCGTGATGACGCGCGAGAGCGCGGTGCGCGTGGTCAGGGAAGGCGGCGGTGCGCATGCGCAGACGCCGGCGTCGGCGGCCGGCGCTGGCTGCGGCCCGCAGACGAGCGCTCCGGCCCCGAAGGCCGCATGGACGGCGGCGGCGCCTGTGGAGGCGGAGGCCGCGCCAGCCAAAGCCGCAGGCGCAGCAGGGAGTACACGTGGCGCCTGCTCATCACCGTCTTCTACCTGCACAGCCAGGTCAGTGCCCGCCTGTCCGGCCGCGAGGGACGTCGTTCCGTGCAAACTCGATATCGCGCTCCTCTGGACATTGCAAGTTACGCAAAGGAATGTCCCGATAACGCAGTACTCGATTTTGTAACTGAACAGTTATGAAATGTTGCTCGTGTCATTATTTTATACAGTTTAGTTAGCCGTAGGACACGTAGAAAATAGACCCAGCGATTTGCGAATTGTCTAGGATCGATGTTTTCATTATTTCGCACGCAAACAGACGTCTTTCGCCCCATCGTATCTACGATAGCGTATTGCCATTAATATCCCGAACCAAACTGCGTACTGAACACTTATGGCGACGCGTTTTAGCAGTTCAGGAAACAGTCCACCTAGAAATTTTCTATATCGTTGCATTCTAGAAATGTGTGGCACAGAATGGTTTCTTCACGAAAAAAGGTTCAAATGGCTCTGAGCACTATAGGACTTAACCTCTATTGTCATCAGTCCCCTAGAACTTAGAACTACTTAAACCTAACTAACCTGAGGACATCACACACATCCATGCCCGAGGCAGGATTCGAACCTGCGACCGTAGCGGTCACGCGGTTCCAGACTGAAGCGCCTAGAACCGCATGGCCACACCGGCCGGCATGGTTTCTTCATGTAAAGAAAGACAAACGAATCACTGTGTGTTGTATCCGTAGAATACTGGAGTACAGGAATATTTGAGAGCCTAAAGAAGCATTAGACGTGACAGTGTCCTGAGCAGAATGGACCGGGACATTGTCGTCGAGCATAAACACCTCACTGGATAGCTTCTCTCCACGCTTGTTCTTGACAGCTTCCCTCAATCACATCAGGAGATTTCGGCAATATGCTGTTGTGACGGCCTGCCCCTTACGATCATAATCTATTTTCACCACGCCAAGGCAGCCCCAAACGTTTAGCATGTTCTTGCCAGAATATCCTAGGGTATTTATGCTTTGTACAGGGTGGTCAGAAAATGTGTGAAATGCTTGTAGGGATGTTACAGGGCAGGTTGTACTGAGACATAAATGTTAAGAAAGAAATTCGGTACGTTGCTCCGTTTCCGAGTTATTTAGCGTAGAATTTAGCCAATCGGAGCGTCGCGCGCTCGCATTCAAGCGGCCTGCCAGGGGCGGTGTTGCCCAACGAGTGCTTTGACTCGTTAGCTGAAACTTGAATTTACGCGCGCGACGATCTGATTGGCTAACTTCAATGCTAAATAACTCGGAAACGGAGCAACGTATCGAATTTCTTTCTTAACATTGATGTCTCAGTACAACCTGCCATGTAAAATCCCTACAAGCGTTTCACACATTTTCTGACCACCCAGTATATGGGTCAAAATGGTTCAAATGGCTCTGAGCACAGTGGGACTCAACTGCTGTGGTCATCAGTCCGCTAGAACTTAGAACTACTTAAAGCTAACTAACCTAAGGACATCACACACATCGTTGCCCGAGACAGGACTCGAACCTGCGACAAGTAGCAGTCGCACGGTTCCGGACTGCGCGCCTAGAACGTCGAGACCACCGCGGCCGGCTGTATATTGGTCACAGTGATACACTGAGCAATTGTCCGTGGTGATTAGGGGACTTAAGAAGCCATCTGGATTTTCTCGGAACAGTTGTAGCTTTTCGGCTGAAGCGACGGCCCGGCGGGGTCTTTGAATGGCTGTGAGCAGTTGTGGACCCTCACGGGCGGCAACATTTGCCGTGTTCAAAGTGTCGTGCAGAATGTCGAAAACTGGTCCATAGCTCAGTTTCAGTTTTCCCAGTTTTACACCGATTGTGATACGCCCGTATTCGAGCAACAAGGCGTACATTTCTTTTGGAATTCCCAGTTCGCGGAAAGATGGTCTCCCACTTCCTTCTTCGTTTTCAGATTGTCTGTCCGCACTACAGGCTTCTACTCCACCTAACCACTGTGCCATTTGATGGTACATTATCGCCGTACATACCCACCAACACAGCATGGAGCGTTTCTGCGTAGTTCCTCCTCAGATGCAGCAAACGAATCAACGCACGATACTCCACGTCGTCAATTATCCGGACCATATTCTTTTGGCTGCTTTAGCGTCGTGCTGAGATTGGCGACAGTATTCCAATACGTACCAGGGCCACAGACATGTCTCTGCAACGTCCGCAACCTGTAAGTCTCGAGGTGATAGTTAAAGCTTTGCGACTACATCTCACCGACTGAAGTAGCGCAGTGGTTGGCACACTGGACTCGCATTCTGGAGGGCGACAGTTCAAACCCATGTCCGGTCATGCTGATTTAAGTTTTCCGTGATTTCCCTAATTCGCTTCAGGTAGTTTACGGGATGGTTCCTTTGAAAGGGCACAGCCGACTTCTTTCCCCATCCATCCCTAACCCGATGGGACTGATGACGTTGCTGTTTGGTTCCCTCCACCGAATCAACCCACCAAATACCTGTCACACACAAAACTGTAGTTTCACATAGTAGTGCAATCAATAGCGTCAGCATTCGCATAAGATGCACCTAGTCCGAGTATTGATCGTGCAAGAAAATTTTCATTTTTTGACAACGTTGTGAGAACAGCCAGCAGCAAACAGTTCAGCGCCAGACCCCACAAGTGTCCTCGATTAAATCACAACCGGCTCCGCAATGTGTCTTGTTGTGAGACGATGTGACGATGGTCAAGTCGTTGGACAAAGAGGGTAAGTGTGACTATTTTCTTGGTGCCGCTCAAGAAGGAACGGTGTGCAACGACCAAATTTAACTCTTCCGCTTCACCAACTGAAGACACCACTTCCGTTGTGCATTATTTCCAGCGAGCTAGTAGTGAGGCAGATGGATTGGCAGCAGCCAGTACTTGGGAGTGACTTACCAGGTCTTATCGTGCCTTGTCACCAAGGAAAACATTTCGAAAATCTTGGTCGTGACTGGGGGACTGGAACAATATTTCAGTTTATTATACGGATAATATAGAAATTATGTGGCTAAAGAAAATAAGCGTGAGAGGTAGAACTGTGCAGACGATGAATACATACAAGCACACAGCTGTTTATTAGAAAGATTTAAGACTGTTAAATCCGGCACCGCACGACTGCTACGGTCGCAGGTTCGAATCCTGCCTCGGGCATGGATGTGTGTTCAAATGGTTCAAATGGCTCTGACCACTATGGGACTTAACATCTGTGGTCATCAGTCCACTAGAACTTAGAACTACTTAAACCTAAGGACATCACGTACATCCATGCCCGAGGCAGGATTCGAACCTGCGACCGTAGCAGTCGCGCTGTTCCGGACTGAGCTCCTAGAACCGCTAGACCACCGCGGCCGGCATGGATGTGTGTGATGTCCTTAGGTTAGTTAGGTTTAAGTAGTTCTAAGTTCTAGGGGACTGATGACCACAGACGTTAAGTCCCATAGTGCTCAGAGCCATTTGGACCATAAGACTGTTAAGATCATGAGTCAGCTGTGCCATCTGTTACAAAGGCACATTGAATTTCACAGTATGTAATTTTTCAGTCTTGTGCATTGATGTTGGTACAAACAACCAACAGCAACTGATACCCTGGTGTTAGTCACTGACGTGTCCTGAGGATCGCTTGGTAGTTCTTAGCAGACACAGCCAAACAACCATAACTTGATGAAATTTATCCTAAAAATTAAAGTTACAAGTTTCACAGTCCCATAGAAGTATTGACCGCTTATCGTTTGTAAAATGCCAAATTGTACAGAGACCATGGCTCAGCATCGGTCACTGTATTCCACTTACTTTTTGTCAAGTAATGACTTGTCTTTGTTCACTGTATTGGCGGGAATATTCTCATGTTGAACATAAGACGAGTTCATTTTGAATTTTCATCACGCCAAGAATAAAGCGAACAGCCCACTGTTGTCAGAGACGTATTAACATTGAATAATTGAAATCGCCGGACACATATTTTCTCTCCACTTCTGCTCCCGATACGGACACATAATCAGAAAAAAAAACAGCCTCGCCGAGAGCGGAAGACAGGCTGGAATTCAATCAAGAGGACAAGAAAGTCCAGGCGCGGTGCTACGTCGCAATCCAATAAGCAGAAAGCCGTGAGTGATAGTAGCTCACGCAGTGGGCTGAACTAAGCTAAATCGCTAAATCACAGCTGACTGCCTGGCCACGTTGCTGCCACCGGCCTAGCCCACGTGATACGCCGCGTACGCCTCTGGTGGCGAAAGTCAACTGTGAGCTGTAGCGTCTCTGACCCATAACCTGGTGGTGGTGATTGGTGTTTAACGTCCCGTCGACAACGAGGTCATTAGAGACGGAGCGCAAGCTCCGGTTAGGGAAGGATTTGGAAGGAAATCGGCCGTGCCCTTTCAAAGGAACCATCCCGGCATTTGCCTGAAACGATTTAGGGAAATCACGGAAAACCTAAATCAGGATGGCCGGAGACGGGATTGAACCGTCGTCCTCCCGAATGCGAGTCCAGTGTGCTAACCACTGCGCCACCTCGCTCGGTCCCACAACCTGTACCGGCCGTTGGCAGAGATGTTAAACAGACAAGAGCACAAAAAGGGACCATGCGGCAATGTACACTTCATCACATTTGAAAGTAGTTGTAACACCGCTTCATTAAGTAACACAATACTGTATTCCTTCAGCTTGACATGCAGAGCTAAGGAGTTGGCAGAGCGTCTTACACGGTAGACCTGCATTCACAAGGACGGAAGTTGCGGCCAAACTGCAGTTTACCTAAACCGCTTTTGGCAAATGCCAGAATGGTTCCCATGAAAAGGATATGGCCCATTCCTTTGCCTAACCTTCCACAACCCAGACCCTAAATTTAATGTTCTTGATTTCATACATGGCCTCTCGGCATTCCTGCAAACGTCACTTACCGGTTGTATCTTCCAATGTTCTGTTTCGGCTGTGAGAATATTCAGTGACTAGAATCACTTAGTCTTAACTTGAGGGCAAGCATCGAGGAGAAAGCAAATAAACGAAGCCAACGTAAGACATTCAGAATATTGTCTGTGATTTGAAAGACGAATGTTCTGCGTCTGAGACAGGATAACAAATACAGAGTTTTGATGATTTTCTGTCTTGCACTAATCACTTCATCTCTGTATAGTTACTGTTCCTAACTACATCTGTAATCCGTTTTGTAAATTGTAGTTTTTATCTGCCCTTACTGATGTTGTCTTTTGCTGCTCTTTCCTGCACCAGGTCAACAATTCTTGGATGACGTAGCAGATGTATTTCGAACCTGTCCCTTATTTTGTTAATAATTTTCCATGGACATTTTTTCCTCGCCTGTTCTTTAAAGAACCTCTTCAGCCCGTAGGTTATCGGTCGACTTAAATTTTCACGTTTTCTACGCACCACATTCCAAATGCTTCAACATTTCTTTCCTCCCATTTCCGATAGACGATTTCGCACTTCCATGCAGTAATGTGCTCGAGACCTATACTTTCAGAATCTTCCTCACTTCTATAGAGCCCTATTAGTGAAGGAAGCATTAAACCGCCCACGTAAGTGTAATTTAGGTAACTTCCTTCATCTACATCTACATCTACATGACTACTCTGCAATTCACATTTAAGTGCTTGGCAGAGGGTTCATCGAACCACAATCATACTATCTCTCTACTATTCCACTCCCGAACAGCGAGCGGGAAAAACGAACACCTAAACCTTTCTGTTCGAGTTCTGATTTCTCTTATTTTATTTTGATGATCATTCCTACCTATGTAGGTTGGGCTCAACAAAATATTTTCGCATTCGGAAGAGAAAGTTGGTGACTGAAATTTCGTAAAAAGATCTCGCCGCGACGAAAAACGTCTATGCTGTAATGACTTCCATCCCAACTCGTGTATCATATCTGCCACACTCTCTCCCCTATAACGTGATAGTACAAAACGAGCTGCCCTTTTTTGCACCCCTTCGATGTCCTCCGTCAATCCCACCTGGTAAGGATCCCACACCGCGCAGCAATATTCTAACAGAGGACGAACGAGTGTAGTGTAAGCTGTCTCTTTAGTGGACTTGTTGCATCTTCTAAGTGTCCTGCCAATGAAACGCAACCTTTGGCTCGCCTTCCCGACAATATTATCTATGTGGTCCTTCCAACTGAAGTTGTTCGTAATTTTAACACCCAGGTCCTTGATCTGCTCATCCTTCGTGATATTGTTCCCCACATTCTTTGACCAAAAAAGTAAATCTGGCAGAAGGGGAGGAGGAAACGAAATAAAACTTCATGTGTTGAGAGGGTATGTGATGTTTTTCAGTCACTCTAAATAGAGTCAGGTTTACAAAGAACGTAGCAGTGTAAGCTCACTTATCAGTATGATTTGCACCATTTCTGGCCTGCACGCATGCTCTAATTCGGCTGAGAAGGGCGCCATGAAGCCATTGCAACCTCTCCTGAGGTAAGCTAGCCAACAGCTGTTGTAACTGAAGCATGATAACCTGTATAGGGGGACGGAATTGACGTTCGAACTGGTCCCATACGTCTTCTATCGGGAACGGATACGAAGATCTTGCCGGCTACGGGCGTACCTCAGCACACGCAGACACTACAGAGAGACACATTTCATGTGTGTACGGGGGTTTCCCTTTCAAGAAATGGCACCACGCTACTGTCACATGAGAGGTAACACATGAGGATGTAGAATCCCCATGACGTGCCACTGTGACGTCTGAGTTGTCTCGGTCACTATGAACCGTGACCTGAACTCATAAGCGATGGTTCTCTACACCGAAACTCAAGGAGTAGCAGCGCTGTCTCTCTCCAAAACACTGGAAGGATGTGACCTCTCCCCACGGCGCCGTGTACTTGTCGGCGACGGTCAACTGGGGCAGTGCAGAACCGGGATTCGTCGCTGAACTCGAGGCGACGCCGTTCGTCAGCACTCCTTGCACTTCGGTCACGGCAGCATTCCAAACACATACGTTTGCGTTATGGTGTTAACGGCAGCCTATGCATGGGACAGACTGGTCTCTAGCCACTGTTGCTGGATGCAGAATGTTGCACGGTGCATAATTTGTTCTCGGAGGACAGGCGGAGATGTGACACGATCACGATGTGCCTGATGCACCATCACTTGTGGTGGTGACACGTGGTCGATTATAACCTTGATGAAGAGTATGCCTGGCCCCACGTTCAGGTGCAGTTCGACATTGGTCCACTGTCACATACGAATGCCCCACAAATATTGGTATTGAACGATTCGATCAGCCTGCTAATTACCCAAAATGAGGCCCCTTTCAAATTTTGTCAGGTGCTGGTAACGCTGTCTCTTACAAGTACGTGCCATTTATGTGTCCTTCACAGCGATCACTCAACGTCTGACGATGTCGAAACCTCCTGGGTACCCTATGACGCCAGGTAACAACACAAAACACGAACAACAGTTACGCACTCTTGTGTCCATTCTGTAACAGAGTGTTGAATCTCTAATCACTTACATGGTGATGAGTATGTCGGAAGCTCCAATGACATCCTGCCACGTCTTCTGGATTGTTAAGTTCTTTTTATATTTTTTCTGGCTCTTTTAATTAAGTAGTAGTTTTCACTTCTTTCATGACTCTGCAGTTTCCACTTCCAGTATTTCATACTCTTATTCACCTTCGTCTTTGTTTGTATATCCGTGGACTACATTTTGTGTAAAGTTAGCTGTCCACTCACTTCAGAAGTTCTATATCTTCTTAACATAAATCATTTTTTCTACTAATTAATCTGTCAATTTTTTCAAATGCTCATCTCTTCTCTATATCTGGTCAAAAGACCTACGTTGTCAATGAACGCTGAAACAGATGTCTGCTGCCGTTCCATTTTTACTGCTCTTCGAAAAGTTTCTTTTACTTCCTTGCTTCTTTGATGTAAGTATTGAGAATCATGGGCCCGGAAAACAAATGTCTGGCAACAGGTACTGATGCAATAAACTGCCCACTTTATGTCCAAAACTGATATCTCCTGTACTATGGAGAATCTACACAATTTTCACCGTATCTCTTCAAAGGGTTCTGACGAACGATTGAAGACTTCAGATTCCAATATAACCTTACGATTTAAATACATACTTAACACAAATCCGGTTGCATGAACGACGCCATTTAGGTATGCGAATGTGTTGGAAATCCTGTGGTAGTCAATTCCAGTCGTAATGGTGGGAGAAATTTTCACCACCTGTATTTGGATAGAAAAGGTAGGAGAGGTGGTGGTGCTAAGTTCCAAATTGCCACACTTGCGCCATTGTCCTAGATTACATCTCGCAATCTCTCGGCAGTGTCTCTTGAAGTGTGAGCGAACGTCCATATTGATGGTCATCAGTCCTATGGTGGGGATGTTGAGTTCAACAGTAAAAAAAAAAAGTTCAAATGTGTGTGAAATCTTATGGGACGTAACTGCTAAGTTCATCAGTCCCTAAGCTTACATCAGTCCCTAAGCAAGCTAAGGCCAAACACAAACACCTATTCCCGAGAGAGGACTCGAATCTCCGCCGGGATTAGCCGCACAGTCCATGACTGCAGTGCCTAAGACCGCTCGTCTAATCCCGCGCGGCAGTTCGACAGTCCATATTGTTGCAACTGAGAGTAAAAAGCTGTGTGCCGACACCATGTTTCGTCTTATCTCTTTCCGTTCTTTATCAACACCAATAGAAACATGCGTCAGTACTGAGTTCATGTATCACATTTCCTTATATAATATAAATACGCAGCTCTTACTTCAAACATGTCACCATCTAAGCATGGGACAGATCTCTACGTTGATCTGAATCAAATAAATTGGTGCAATGTCGTGGAAGTGGTTATTTGATCTTCAGTACGACGTGTATGATGTCACATATATGATTCAAAATTCCTTTTACAGGCTGGTAGGGGTTGTAGAGGAATTTTGATAAGGCAAGCACAGGGGACTGATGACCTCTAAAGTCAAGTCCCATAGTGCTCAGAGCCATTTAAGGAAAGGATGTCCGGAAATGTACCGTTTGCAAGTAAAACAAGTTTGAAGATCGGGTCACTTTCAAATCTCGCACCTTACGGTGTACACACGCAAACTGAGAAGAGGCCGAAGTCGTCAGTCATCGTTGTAATTGTGACATTACATAACAGCTTCGTTCGACTGCAACAACAGCTGCGAGAAATTAGTACGTTAGGATCTACAAGGGGTGCCTGTTGCGCTCCACAGACGCCCTGCACTCTCGACTTTGAAGAGGACGTCCTTCGTTACGAAGAAGAGAACCCGAAGACAAGTACTTGAAACACTGCCCATGCCATGTTCTCCTACGGCAAGCAGGTCATAACTCATCTCCCGGTGTGTGCGTACCGTGAAGCGAGAGATTTGCAAATGATCCGATTATCAAACCGATTTTACAGACAAACTGTACATTTTTAAACATGTGATCCTCATCAAAACTTAATCTACTAAGTCTCCTCTACTATCCCTAGAAGCCTGTAATAATAATTTGACTGATCCTGTATACCTGTGCGTAGAGAACGTGGCAGCACATTGTGAATTCATCGATGTTGAAGGGGGGTGATGTCCGGTACAAGACCGATGCGTCGTAGATAAATAGAGGTTACACAAAAATTCGTGTTACGGAGATCAACGGCGTTGGGTGTATTTTCATTATCGCAGATACAATGTTTCCACAAGCTAAAACCGCCACTCAGGACTACCGCAAGTACTTAACGAGCAGATGTCACGTCACCATCAAAGAGCCACATGGAACCATATCGTCATTGTCCTGTGAGACCGAATGCCGCCATTTCCAGTCTGGAGCACCAGGAGCCCATTTCTTCCACGACTGTACAAAAGTAAGAGCACCGCAGAGACGTCAGCAGCCGACGACCGATATGACCTCTAGCACCTCACAATGACTTTCGACCACACATTGTACTTAGTTTGAAACCGGTAACTCTTTAATACTTTCCGAGAATAGGGCTGTATCTGGAACGATTTGGAAAAGCAAGGCAAGCAGCAAGAAAGACTATGGGTAAACACCCCCTCAATAATGATGTCATTAGAGACGGAGCGCGGGTCCTAATTGGGGAAGCAAACTGATAATGCTTTTTTTCAAATTTATTTAGTTAGTTACAAATTCCACAGATCATTTAATCGATTATTTTGTCGAAATGGCGTGGAACGAATCATTTCTTAGGACATTTATACATGACTAGTATTTACGTTAACGAACACATTTGTTCTTTTTAGTCCTACTGGTGCATCTACTTTTAAAAAACAGGTACTTTCACAGGCTACTAGTTTTCATTACATAATAATTAGTGAAATAGAAGGAGTTGGGTAGAAGAAATGATTTTAGGCTAAAAAAGTTTTTTTTTGCGTGGCCATCCTTCGCAGCAAGCACGCAAATACTTGTTTTGTAATAAAACCGCCTTTTCTTGCTGCAATTTAATTTATTTTTCCCAAACGCACTTCGCCTTCTTCTTCCTCTGAGGAATCTTCAGTGGGATCTACAACAATACAGTTCTGTTGTTTTTTAATTGTGAAACAGTTCACGTCGCGTTTTCTTCATGTAAATAAGTAATTACTTGCAGCTTTTCGGCATCTGTATTTCCCCGCATCTGGTCTGAAGGTCGCACTACCACTTCATTACCGAAACATAAGCACAACTTTGTATTCCGAACTTTCTTTATCACATTGTTCACCAAGTTTTTCCTTCTTGAATGTGGTGCACGATTATTCTTTTGCCACAAGTTATAGCTATTTGTTCAAACGCTGTGCTTTTAAAGACGTAAATATTGAGAGTTCATTATGCGTTTCCTCGTGTTTGGTTTGTTTACCTACATGTTGCCAACTTAACGAAGAATATGTTGAAAGCTAACGTCTCTTCATGGTGTATATATGTGTGGGTGGGTGGGTGGGTGGGTGGGTGCGTGGGTGGGTGGGTGCGTGGGTGGGTGGATGGGTGGGTAGGTAGGATGGGAGCGAGGGTGGGGGTGGGATGGGGTTGTTCGTTTGCGTTGAAGAGTGTTGAATATGAATGTAATAGCTGTTAGAGAGGGGTTAAAAGTTTTGGTGGTCAGTTGATTTGAGTTTTGGTTTAAATGTTCTATGGAGTGTTTCATGGCCAAGTGAGTGAAAAGGTGTTGGGTGGTGTAATTACTACTAATATTATGATAATAATCCTCTTTTGGAGTGTTATTCTATAATTTTATTTGTAAGTGTAAACAATAAATTGTTTGGCATGTGTACTTGATCATTCAACAGGGTTTTCCTTTCTGCTTTCGTTTTCTGTATGTGGTAACTTTCTTGTAGGGTTAGGTGGTATTTGTTATTGTTGATTCCAATTATTTTCATGTTTCTTCTCTAGTGGTTAGTTTGTGGTTATGTTCTCTTAGGAGTTCTGGAAATGTGGAGTGGTTTGTCCCATACTTATAGACTGTCATGTTTTCTTTATAACTGACAATAAATGTTCTACCTGTTTGTCGTATGTAACTACCAGTAGCACCCATAGACAAAGAACAATACACTGAAAAAGCTCAAGAATTCATCTCCCAAAATAACATTACAAAATTAAAATCAGATTACAGACAAAACTAAAAATACACTTTGGGGAATATAGACATCATACTGGATAATTCAGAAAAAAGAAAGCTGACACAGATTAATCCCACTACATATGTCCACCAAAACCAACCCAAGATCCACAAATCGAATCTTCCAGTGAGGCCAATACCAGATTTCAGAAAATTCCCCTCTTAGAAGCTTGCAGGATACATGTTAAAATTACTGTCTGAAAATTTCAAAGCAAAAGAAGACAAAACCATTAAAAATACTACACAGTTAATACAACAAATAAAAGATGTAAACGTCCCAGACATCTCATTTGAAATGGAAAGCATGTATTCCTACATACCGGCACCAGAAACAACAGAAATCATAGATAAGAACCTGTAAACCTATAGTCAACTCACTGATGAATAGGTTAATGAAATACACAAATTGATAAAGCTCATAACAGAACAGAATTACTTCCAATTCAATAATGAATTTTATTTACAAGAAGCTGGGTTACCAATGGGGTCCCCATGGGGGGTGGGGGGTGTCAAATACTTTGGTAAGCCACATTGAATGGACCATATTCACAAAAATAGTAGCAAAAGAATGTATTATATATTTATTCAGATATATGCATGACATCGTTTTTTTAATAGACAGACCATAAAAAATAGAAAAACTAGGTAAATAAAAATAAAAAATTGACAATTGAAAGAGAACAGAGTAACCAAATTAACTTCCAGGATGTAACAATTTAAAAATACAATAAGCATATGTTTGAAATTTACCGTAAACACACATCAATAGAAATTTCATTCCCCAATCTTCGAACCACCCACATCAACACAACCAAGCAGCACTTTGACACATGCTCCATAGACGCAATACAGTGAGACACACCAAGGAAAACTACCAAAAAGAACTTGTCATAACAGTGCAGATAAGACAAAACAATGGTTACAATAGCAATATAGTCACAAAGCTAAACAACAAAATTAAAAGTAAAATAAAAGCAGAAAACAACAAACCACAGACAACAACACAACAGAACCATTAGTTTAGCTTAGGTTAGGTCGAGTTAGGTTCAGTTAGGTTAAACACTCAGTACAATAACAACTACACACGACAATCAGAAAAATATGAAAGAAAACACTAAATTGTACAAAATGATATACACACACAAACTCACACATGAAATCACCAACATTTTCAAAAGACAGGGAATAAATGTAACATACATAACACACAATTCTATACAATAATAGCCCCCATACCTGACAAAAAGAGATATTTACCAAAATGCAGGTACATATCAACTACAGTATAACACTTGTTATGCAGATACGTAGGACAAACAGGTAGAGCATTTGACGTCAGATACAAAGAAGACATGAGACCATGGAAGTATGGGACAGACCACTCCACAGTTGCAGAACATTTAAGAGAACATAACCACAAACCAACCACTAGAGAAGAAGACATAAAAATAATTTGAATCAACAATAAAAACCACCATATAACCCTTCAAGAAAATTGTCACATACAGAAAACGAAAGCAGAAAGAAAAATCCTGTTGAACGATGAAGTACCTATGCTAAACAATTCATTGTTTGCACTAATAGATAAAATAACAGAATAACATTCCTAAAGAGGGTAATAATAATAATAATAATAATAATAATAATAATACCAGATAACACCATTTACTCACGTTTCCATGAACCGCTCCACAAAACATTTAAGCCAAAATTCAGATCAGCTGATCACCAAAGCTCTCAACCACTCTCTAACAGCTATTATATTCATAGTCAACAACAAGCTCACCACGCACACAAATGCGCAAATACACACACACACAAAGAGTGTGCTTTCAAAGACATAAATATTGTGAGTTTATTATGTGCTCCCTCCTGTTTTGTTTGTTTACTTACAAGTTTCCAATCTAACGAAGGACTTGTTGAAAACTACCAAACGAACCACTAGAGAAGAAGACATAAAAATAATTACAATCAACAATAAAAAACACCATGTAACCCTATAAGAAAATTATCACATACAGAAAACGAAATCAGAAAGGAAAATCCTGTTGAATGATCAATTACACATGCCAAACAATTCATTGTTTGCACTAATAGATAAAATAATAGATAACACTCCAAAAGATGGTAATAATAATAATAATATCAGCCAACACCATTTCACTCACTTGTACAATGGAGGTAATGAGGTCATGATGTTTTTATCTGTGTGTGTGTGTGTGTGTGGGTGTGTGTGTGTGTGTGTGTGTGTGTGTGTGTGTGTGTGTGTTAACGTCATGAACAGACGATAGTTTTCAACATGTACTTTCTTCGATTGGCAACACGTAGGTAAACAAACCAAACAGGAGGAAACGCATAATTAATCCACAATATTTACGTGTTTAAAAGCACAGAGTTCAAATAAATAGCAATAACTAGTGGCGAAACAATAATAGTGTACCACAAAGAAGGGGTAATAACATGGAAAACAATATGAAAGAAAAAGTTCGAAATACAAGATTGTGCTTACGTTTCGGAAATGAAATTGTAATGTGACCTCTAGACCAGATGAGGGGAAACACAGATGCCCAGAAACTGCAAGTTTCACATATTTACATAAAAAAGGGACGTGATATGTTTGACCATCTAAAAATAACAAAACTGTATCGTTCCAGATCTCACTGAAGATGCGTTAGAGTAAGAAAAAGGCTAAACGCGTCTGGGAAAAATATATTTAGTTGCTGCAAAAAAAGGCGGTTTCATTTACAAAACAAGGATATTAGGTCAGTTTTAAAATTTGCTTTGTACCTGGTAGATATTTCATGTTAGAGAGGGTGGTGAGAAACAGTCTGAAAAGGTTGTAAGGGTGTTCCAGGGGAGGATGTGCTAAGTAATATCTGTTAAGAATAAAAAATGGATACAATGCGCTGTTTCAGATTTATTCAGCGTTAAAGTTAGCCCATCAGAGATGGTGTCACCAAACTTGTTCTACCTTTGGTTTCCTCAAGCAAATAAACGTAGCTTTTGCTCACCGAACTTAAATTTATCGCTACGTAAAGAGGAACATTTTAACTGGTAATGAGCATAAGAACAAGCGGTGACTCACGGACCCACAGATGTCTCAGCATTACCGCATTTGGGGGCATTCAGGTACTTTAATTTGAGCCCCCAACGACCTGAGTGATTAACTTAATTTCTAAATAAGTCGGAAACGGCACAACGTATCGAATTTGTTGTTAACTGTTACTTCTCAAAACAATTTCCCCCGCAACACACTTACAAGCTTCTCAGATTGTTTCTGATCACCCTGCATACAAGCCAAATGGACTTTTATTCGGCATATTAAACGCCTTTCTGAGCAATGGAAATTGTAATAATGGGTAATAAAGACAATTTTTTCTTCTAGTATTGTTGGTAGGGACCGCATTGTTCTTCTCAAATGGTGATGGATTGTTTATGACGAGTCTCATTAGCGAAAAAAATATTGCGTCGGCGCTGCTAAAATGCCTAGCTCTGTGAACGGGCACCTACATGACATCCGTGAGTCAAAATCACACATTAGTCTTACTACTCGCTCCTGTGATATCACTACTTTCTTAATAAGTGAAGAATTACTCCCGAAAATTATTCCGTAAGACATTATTGACGGTAAATGAGCAAAATATCTCAAGAGGTTAATTCGTTTGTTTTCAACATTAGCATGCATACAAAGAGCAAAAGCTGATGAACTTAATTGTTTGAGAAGCTCAGGAATATACTTCTTCCAGTCGAAATTTTTATCACTACGTACGCTCAAAAATCTGGAGCACGCTACTCTATTTAGTGACTGCTGCTGACGCGCTATATCAATTGCTGGAATGACTCAATTTGTTGTACAGAACTTAGCATAATGGGTCTTTTCAAAATTTAAGGAGAGCCCATCTTAGCATAATGTGTCTTTTCACAATTTAAGGAGAGCCCATCTTCAGAGGACCACTTAATAATTCTTTGAAAAACTTCATTAACATTGTCTTCCGTTGCTTTCCCTCTAATGGGATTTATTATAACGCTAGCTAGTGTTGTCCGCGAAAATGTACCTAATTGTTGAACGTCAAGTGATATTTCAATCAAATATGTAAGGAACAGGAGTGCACCCAAAATTAAACCCTGTTGGAACTCCTTTTGTGATTTCCCTCCAGTCGCTTAAAGCTTGTACCCTTCCAGCTTTGTCTGAATCATTCAGCACAACATTTTGCATTCTGCACCGTCATCCCTACATTTGCCTAAAGACATCTATGGGAACAACGGAAAGGCAGCATCCGGATATCTGGCGAGGATTTCAACTAGTATAATCCCGAATACGTTTGCAATGTCTGACCGTTGCTCCACATCTTTCGGACACTGGACCTGTTTCATTTTTACTACCGGCAGAGTAACTACACGTTTTCCCTCTTCTAGAGATGGTGCTAGTAACTGAAATACAACTCATATATTCGGGTTTCGAGAGCTTCGGACCTGCTATTCGACAGTAATCAGTGCAGTATATCAGCTATATGAACTACATAAGTTCCTAATGAGACGGGTCATTAACAGGATAGACGTTTCCTGTCAGGGAGTTAGGTAGCATACGTCAGTGGCACGGCTACAGGCAGCGATCGTTACCTTTAGCTCGCCGTCAGAATACGCGATAGAATGCGGCTCAACGGCAGCGGGCCTTTTGAATAGCATCAGTACGAAGAATGTCAAGCCGGACTGCTTCAATAGTAGTCTGGGAGCTGTCCTTAGCGACACCCACTGACCGAAGACATAGGTCAGAAGAACAGTGTGGGTGAAGCCAAACCGGATACAGAAATGTTCAGCTGTCTAACAACTCCTAATTTATAGTTCAGGCTGACAAGCGATGCGTTTACGTTTGTTCCACACACTGCGATATCGTGTCAATGATATCTCATCGAATATCTTCGTAAATCCATACCACGCAGTGTTGATCAAATGGGTCCAATGGCTCTGAGCACTATGCCACTTAATATCAGTGGACATTAGTCCTCTAGAACTTAGAACTACTTAAACCTAACTAACCTAAGGACATCACACACATCCATGCCCGAGGCATGATTCGAACCTGCGACCGTAGCAGTCGCGCAGTTCTGGACTGAGCGCCTAGAACCGCGCTGTGTTGATCGCTCGCGGTGACTACATGCCATGGAATAGACAGTAGCTAAATTTCTTTCACTTATTTATGAGTAATTCTGCGTAAGTATTCTTCTTTTGAGTCCTGCAGACAAATATAACATAGCTCACACATCAGTGCGTTTCAAGAAAATCCTCATTATCTGTAAGCATATCCACCTATACGTATGATATCAAAGTCCACAAGGAAATCGTTCTTATGTGTTTTGCACCATATGAGCACTAATTGTTTTGACCATTGTATTGTTAGTGTTTTTCTATTACTTTCTATTTTTTTATGTCCAAACACTTGTATTCTCCGCTATGCAGTTAATATTCGTACAGACAGGAGCACCCCTGAACACATTTTTCTGCATCTTGTACGGATAATACTTCTTAATTTTCGGATGCTATTGACTTGAGAGTATCAGTTTTCGTGAGATGGAGAAAGTAAGTTTATTCCAGTTTATTTTACTGCTCTGAGACATGTGAAGCACACCATTGGTCCCAAAAATTATACCACTTCGGTACCATAGTGGATCTCTACAAAAACTACCGACAGTCATTTTTCTATCATTGAAAGACTCAAACATCATTGCAGTGGACGAAAAATTGGCTGCCAGATAAAAGGAAATAGAAGATAAACAGCTAGTGTTATGACGATCTATCAGGTATTTCTTAAGTGCTTTACGTCGTCAAGTGAACATGTAACATGAGTGATGGCGATGACGGATAAGAGAAGGGGAAGGATGATATAATGCTCCCTCCACTCATAATATTCCTGAACTAAACGTACCAGAAGTCTGGTGCTACACGGAGAGTACCTCAAGAAATCTGGACACCTGAGTTGGAATTTGGTGAACCCAAGGAGGTGGTCAGCACCACAATTTTCTGTGGCTGTAAGCTCTGTATGTGAGTCAGTGTCCATCGTTTGGCGCTACAGCGGGATGTTGCGCGTGGCAGAGAACAAGGATCTTGGCTTAACTGCCCAAGGGCAAAGATGGTCGCAGTTCGTAGTAATACACGGCAAATCATCGAGTAAAACTGAAGTGATATCAGGTGTTCCCCAGGGACGCGTCCTGGGAAGTCTGCTGTTCCTGATCTATATAAATGACCTGGGTGACAATCTGAGCAGTTCTCTTAGGTTGTTCGTAGATGATGCTGTAATTTACCGTCTAGTAAGATCATCCGAAGACCAGTATCAGTTGCAAAGCGATTTAGAAAGATTGCTGTATGTTGTGGCAGGTGGCAGTTGACGCTAAATAACGAAAAGTGTGAGGTGATCCACATGAGTTCCAAAAGAAATCCGTTGGAATTCGATTACTCGATAAATAGTACAATTCTCAAGGCTATCAATTCAACTAATTACCTGGGTGTTCAAATTACGAACAACTTCAGTTGGTAGGACCACATAGATAATATTGTGGGGAAGGCGAGCCAAAGGTTGCGTTTCATTGGCAGGACATTTAGAAGATGTAACAAGTCCACTAAAGAGACAGCTTACACTTCACTCGTTCGTCCTCTGTTAGAATATTGCTGCGCGGTGTGAGATTCTTATCAGGTGGGATTGACGGAGGACATTGAAAGGGTGCAAAAAAAGGGCAGCTCGTTGTGTATTATCACGTAACAGAGACGGAGTGTGGCAGATATAATACACGAGTTGGGATGGAAGTCATTAAAGCAAAGACGTTTTTCGTCGCGGCGAGATCTTTTTACGAAATTTCAGTCACCAACTTTCTCTTTCGAATGCGAAAATATTTTGTTGAGCCCAACCTACATAGGTAGGAATGATCATCAAAATAAAATAAGAGAAATCAGAGCTCGAACAGAAAGGTTTAGGTGTTCGTTTTGCCCGCGCGCTGTTAGGGAGTGGAATAGTAGAGAGATAGTATGATTGTGGTTCGATGAACCCTCTGCCAAGCACTTAAATGTGAATTGCAGAGTAGTCATGTTAAATGTGAATTGCAGAGTAGTCATGTAGATGCAGATGTAGATGGTAGAAAACTGTTCTGCAAAAACTACCTGCCTCATTTCAAATGTATTACGCTTTCTCGGGTATGTAGCACACTTTCTGTCGACATTTATTTGTGTAGAGTCTCGTTGGGTCGAAGTGGAATCACCATGGTTCCATAAAGTCGCCCCCTGGTTTCCATAGAGTCCCTCAGCTTGGTTGTTGAGTAGTAGAAAGAGGGCTCTGGAAGCTAGTAATACACAGAAAATTGATCTTCACTAGTTGTATAACTAAACAAAACACATTTTAGTTTTGTTTCATAAACGACCTAGTCTACAGATTCTATTATCATTTTTTTAATACATAACTGATCATAAAGATGAGAACCATGCAAAGACAAACATGTCAGCTTTTTAAATCTATTTATTCTTGACTTCAACTGTAAAAGTTATACCTATTAACAATTTTGTTAAATTATATAATGATTTACCAACTTCATTAGGACACCATTTACAATAACACACATTGCAGGAGAGATATGGACGGGAATGGAATTTTTTCGATTATGTGAATGAAGGCACCGAAGTTCTTCTTCTGTCTGTCGTATGCAATATTGTCTAAAAGAAGTAAACAGCAGAACTGATTTTGTTCGTTCGAAAATAAACGTGAGAATACTCATATCTGTTTTTAATTTCTAAAATTTCAAAATGGGTGAGTTTCGTTATGTACAACAGTGTAACAACACTGACACTCGCAGCAACTGATCTCATAAAACCCACTTTTCTTGATGTCTAGATGTTTATCTTTTGAATTCAAATCAAATGTGTGTGAAAGCTGATGGGACTTAACTGCTAAGGTCATCAGTCCCTAAGCTTACGCACTACTTAACCTATATTATTCTAAGGGCAAACACACACACCCATGCCCGAGCGAGGACTCGAACCTCCGCCGGGACCTGCCGCACAGTCCATGGCTGCAGCGCCTTAGACCGCTCGGCTAATCCCACGCGGCTCTTTTGAATTGAGGACATATCTACGGAATGTATCAGAGAAACCCTTTGAATTTAAAATGCTGCTTTTCCTATTTGAAATTTTACCAATAAAAGGTAATCTTCACCATTCCCTTGTTGGTTTGTCAGTGTTGTTCAGTGGGTACTGTAGGGATCTGGCTTCTTCTATTGTTTTTATCGAGAATTTTGTTAATAATATTGGACTCAAATTCATTATTTGTGGCTATTATTTTTAGCCAGTTCAAAACATAAACAACCAGACGTAATTATCTGTGTTGTTATAGACTGGAGGTCAATGTCCACTAGGCTCAGAGAACGCCATTGAATTTGAAAGTTAAAGAAGCCGGATTCAGCCTTTGCGAACGTTATAAATGAAGACCATAAATATATGTTAGATATATAAGTCCTGCACATACAAGGAAAAATTCAAAGTTCACTCAGTTAGAAATTTAGAAGAATTTAGGTGTTCCGTGATTTCCCTAAGTCGCTTCAGGCAAATTCGGGGATGGTTCATTTGTAAGGACACGTTTGATTTCCTTCCCTATCCTTCCTTAATCTGATGGGATAGATGACCCCGCCGTTTGGTCTTCTGCCCTGAATCAACCAACCGACCACACAGTAGCGCTTCCCTAGATTTCTAGTGAAATAAAGAGTTTCAAATGTAATATGTTTAATCTTACAACAGTACCATGTGAAGGACGAACGGCTTGCGGTCAGTGCGTCGTAAGTCCACGTGAACATGGTACCACATGCTCATCTCTTCGAAATTGATTAAACTGTTCAAGAAATCACCCGTGTTGAGTAAAGAGAGTAACCATATTCCGAGAGAAAAAGCAATGTACAGAAAACAACCGTGACGGAGCGCTTACCTGATGTTGACTCTAGGACGTTGTAAGACTAGTTAAAGATTCCAACTGTTTTTGTATCTTTTCCAGTAGTTGTTAAGAGGTCAAACACAAAACTTGAGAAAGTACTCACACAGAAGCAGTTGACGTATGACCTGTCTACCCATACTAGCGCTTCAACAAGAAATACGTTATACCATCCCTACACCAACAAGACCTGTCCCTCAGAACTACAGCCCAACCTCCGCCTGATAGGAAAACGTCTCAGCAAAAATCTTCGTCAAATACACATACTGACAGTCAGTAGAACACTGTTTTTGTCTGATGACGATGATGATGATGAAGACAAATTAATGAAAGTTGACACGTATTTAAAGAATCAATTCCTACTTTTTGAAGACTGCTAGTTGGACTTCACCACCGAAAGGCTTTCTTATTTCATTGAAAGTACACGAGGAAGAACTTACTATCATGACTTTCCAGTATTCGTTTTCACGTAGTTCTTTTAAAGCAGTCTATTGAATGGATGCCCCACCGAATAACAGAGCATAATGATGACGAAGTTAAATATTTGGTTACAGTGTTAGTACACAACACATTCCGTTCCTTACTCACACAGTTCACAACCAGTTTACGAGCAGTTTCTGCCTCTCCATACTTCAGGTGTGCTCTATCTAATTGTCCCAGTAATGGCTCCGTGACCAGATGACTTTCACAGACTTGATGAAACACTATCCCCATTCTCTTCACAAAATACGCCTTTATATGAGCACAAAACCATTTGTTCACTTTTAATTTGTGTTGCTCGTAATATATAGTAATATTTTCTCTTGTATGAGGGAACACAAGCATTTTAAATACAGGGTAGGCTGCAGGTTTGAGCATTGTAACATGCTTGACTCTTCCGTTCGCTCAATCAACCATGGTGACGCTGCGAATTGGAAACTTCAAGGCTATGTACCATCTAGTCACCAGTTCCCATGGTGGTATGGTTAGCGATTAGAGAAGCCTCCAACAAGACAAGCAAGATGAATTCATTGTGGGTGACTTCCGTCAGTGGGCTCCTTCCGCACGTAATTAGAAACATTCACAACTTTTTGGGCCGTATTATACACACAATATACTACATCTTTAATAATCCAGTCCCCAGGTCTCCAAAAATTGATAAGAGGCAGCGTGTCCCTTGCTGGAACTCCGCGATTGGGGATCAGCGGCGCTGTTATGGTTTGAGTGCATACAGTTTACCGTGAACTACGTGTGGTTGTATTACACTGGCGTCGACGCACAATTCAAAATGACTAACGAAAGAGATGGTGACAATCGCTAAACTCGATGAACGAATCAGTTACCACCACCGCTACATCGGCGACACAGCCCAATGAAGAAGGACGCTGTAACACTTAAAATTGCTTAACTGACTAATAAGTACGTGAACTAAAATTTAACCACCCCCCTCCCTCTCCGGTGACATTACGCTAATACCTATATCATTGATAATGATCTTGAAGAGTGTCCACAAGTTCCTTCTGGTATTTCATACGTAGCTTAAGCCACTCAGTGATGATTAGATTCTCCAGAGCTATCTAATTGTAGGATCGGTAATTGTTACGTTTCACTCACTGTTCAAAATAGCCCTAGACATTTTCTATGAGATTAAAATGGACTGACTTAGCGAGCCAATCAAGGTGGGATTGAACGGTGGCGTGTTCGTTACACTACAAAGATATGAGAGCAACTGTCTGAAAACAGCTGTTCTCGTCTTGGCAGAATGAATGTCCACAGCACACGCGTAGTGAAGATGTAGAATAAACAGCAGCACCCCCTCACCGGAAATGTTTACACACAGACCAAAAAAGGTTTTGCATCACCTCAGTTCCGAGAACTACTAAAGATAGACGTTGGCTGTGGACATTGTATCAGAGACACAGTCCCTTTGCCTGTTAAGAGAAGTCACTAAACCCGCCCAAAGATGTAAACAACCATGCATGAACAGCGCGTATTAGGCGGAGGGGGTCCGACAGCTGGCCAGTTCCAGTCATTCCACCAGGAAGGAGGTACACGGCTGGTGTTGTCTGTAGTTGAACCATGCCTAGACGGTAAATACCGCGGTTCGATCGCGTCCGCGTTGTTACTTTGTGCCAGGAAGGGCTCTCAACAAGGAAAGAGTCCAGGTAATTTGTAGTGAACCAAAGCAATGTTGTTCTGAAATGGAAGAGATACAGAGAGACAGGAAATGTCGATGACATCATGCCTCGCGCAGACCGCCCAAGGGCTACTACTGCAGTGAATATAATCGCTACCTACGGAATATGGCTGGAAGGAGCCCTGACAGCAAAGCCGCCATATTGAACACTGCTTTTCGTGCAGCCACAGCAGGTCGTGTTACGTCTTAAACTGTGCTCAATACGCTGCATGATGTGCAATTTCACTCCAGACGTCCATGACGAGGTCCACCTTTGCAACCACGATATCATGCAGCGCGGTACAGATGGGCCCAACAACATGCCGAATGGATCGCTCAGAATTGGCATCAGTCTCTTCACCGATGAGTGTCGCATATGCCTTCAACCAGACAATCATCAGAGACGTGTTTCGATGCAACCTGTTCAGGCTGTACGCCTTAGACACACTGTCCACCGAGTGCAGCAAGGTGGAGATTCCCTGCTGTATTGGGATGGCATTATGTGGCGCCGGCGTAAGCCGTACGGCTATACGATACGGGAATGCCATCCTCCGAACCATATAGGCAGCATATTGGCGAGGCATTCGTCTTCGTAGACTACAATTCACACCCCCATCGTGTACATCTTGTGAATGATTTCCTTCAGGATAATGACATCGCTCGACTAGAGTGGCCAGCATGTCCTCCAGACGTGAATCCTATCGCTCATGCCTGGGATAGATTGAAAAGTACTTTTTCTGGACGATGTGACCCACCAACCACTCTGAGGGGTCCACGCCGAATCGCCGTTGAGGAGTGGGACAACCTGGACCAACAGTGCCTTGATGAACTTGCGGATACTATGCCACGACGAATGCAGGCATGCATCAGTGGAGGTGGGCATGCACCTGGGAATTGGAGTTATCGGTGTGTACAGCATTCTGGACCACCAACGCTGAAAGTCTCGCTGTGTGGTAGCACAATATGCAGTGTGTGGTTTTAATGAGTAATAATTCCAATTTTCTGTACAGGTTCCGGAACTCTGGGAACCGAGGTGATACAAAACCTTTTTTGATGAGTGTATAAACGTCCAGAGTCATGTTCACTATAACCTGAATGAGTCGTCACAAGTCAATGTGCGAAACACATCCCCAAAGCATGACAAAATCACATTTCCTTGAATCACACACTCCTCACACAGCGGGTTAAACGCCTCATTGGATCGTCGGGGCACTAGACGTGTAGCATCAGTTGCGAAGAAGCAAAACCACGACTTGTCGGCCCATATTACTTGCTCCCAAGCTGCTACTGTCAATTTCTGTGTTGTTTAAACCACAGACGACATGCAGGCGTATGTACCACTGTGAGGAATTGACTTATGCGAGTGATACACCATTCCTCTAGGATATTCTGGGCAGTCTGCGTTGATACACCAAAACGGCGGTCAGCTTCATTCACGGTGTGGTCATGTTTACGTCCAAATGCGGGAGTTCCTTGCTGACATTTCTTTTTTAGGTCCCCAGGTCGACCCAACGCTCTTGATTTCCAGCTTGCTATCAGTTGCACGTCATCTATAATGCTTTAAAGTGGCCGGTGTGCTGTTATAGAGTTCCGTCTAATGCTTTGTAAGCATTACCTCCACAACGAACGTGAACTAGCTCTTCTGTATGAAGATACTGTAGGGAGAGGCAGTTATAACGTAAGATCCATCAACAACGCGGTATACAACTGCCCCTCTGTATGAGGGAACTGTATCGCAACACCTCGCTCAAAAGAAATATAAAAGTGGTACTCAACAAATGCAAAAAACAAATATCGCAAAACTCCTTAGGCAGATCCTCTAACACAGGTGACTTAAGAGAAAGTGATCTGACAACAGGGTCATAGACATCATAACATTGAAAAGCATCTATAAACTCAGCTTTATGAGCAGCTTAAAGTCTAAGACCCAAAGTCCAAATGGGGTGACATGTTCGCAGGAATGGATACCTCTCGCAGCCCAACATAAAACTGATGTAGAACATACAATATGTCCTTCTGTGCCGTCACAACATCGTCGTCCTCGTTCTTGAGAGACGTGACACACGAATGTCGACGACGAATATGATGTCGAATCAGATGATATAAAGAAGTCAATTCATCCGCTTCCACAGGACGTCACTTGGAACGCAATCTTAACCCTTGCATTTGACGCTGCTTCAAACGTAACAATTGTGCCTTTGCACGCCTGACGTCTGCCACTCGTAGGGGATCCTGATGAGCACTTTCATAAAGGTCACGTAAGAGAGAGAGAGAGAGAGAGAGATAGTAGTAGTAGTAGTAGTAGTAGTAGTAGTAAGATTCTCGCGTTCTCCGTAATTCCTGCTCTCTTTTAGCGCTGAGTAGTATCAACGTTCGTCTGAACCTCGGCTTTGCCAGCTGAACTCACCATTCCAAAATAGAGCAGTATCGCGCAGTCGAACAGAGACTGCGGTCCTACACTTTTCGGATCACCTAATGGTGAGAGGGATCCTCCAGGTGCGCCACATTCAGCATCTAAGGCGACAGAAATATTTCACCAACTGTCGCGTGTAACTTAAAGTAACAGTCACTGCACATTGGTCAGTGAAGCTGACGTGCACAACCAAAATTCTATAGCACAGATAAAAGCTGTCAAGCCTCCTGTTATCAGCAGCAGTAAAATAGATAAATTTGAAAAGATTCTGATATTTAAGACCCATACATCTTGCAGTTTCAAGGAGGAGGAGGAGGAGGAGGATCTTAGTGTTTCACGTCCCGTCGACAACGAGGTCATTAGAGACGGAGCGCAAGCTCGGGTGAGGGAAGGATGGGGAAGGAAATCCGCCATGCCCTTTCAAAGGATCCATCCCGGCATTTGCCTGAAGCAATTTAGGGAAATCACGGAAAACCTAAATCAGGATGGCCGGAAACGGGATTGAACCGTCGTCCTCCCGAATGCGAGTCCAGTGTGCTAACCACTGCGCCACCTCGCTCGGTGCAGTTTCAAGGAACGAACTAAATCTTTCAGTTCTCGATTGAAATTAAAACTGCAAGACTGATCTACATGAGATAACACGCAGTTAAAATTGCCACCTATCAAAATACTCTGCGGACTTTTCTGTAACAAATGAACCTCCTCTCCATTATAAAAGCAGATATAATCCGAAATGCGCCGGTACAGGAGGGTGCATAAAAGATTATCAGGGTCGGGTAAAGAAATAAATTGTTGCTATGAAGCGAGTCACAGGTCCTATTCCACACTAGTAACATTCAAAGAAAGAAACGTGTAAGCTTGCACACTTAAACAACAAGAAACAAAATTCGATGTGCTGGTCAACTGAATTATGTCATCAGTATGTGTCATGATCCATTGCTGAGTCCACTGACGGGTAGGGGGAGGTTTGTACTCTCGCCTCTGCAATCTTTATGTTTCTTCTTTCTACAAGCCATTGCGTGGTCAGCTTGAACGTGCTGTTTACAACGACTACGAGGCACATCATCTGCAGGCTGGGGACGTACGCGGTTATTGAACATTAACCAAAGTAGGTCACAAACAAGGAGCCGCAGAGACCCATTCCGCAGAAGGGGATCCTTGTTGTTTAGATCGTCACACTATAGACGGTTCAATCGTCACAACATCTGGGCTACCAGGTAGGATTTCATGGTCACCCGTCTCTTCGGCTGGAATAAAAACAGTTGGTCGTTCCGGCACCACCTGAAAGAGTGATATCAAGCGAACAGGTAATTTTAGGGTTGTCACACCTTGCTGCTGTTGAATCAGCGGAACATCAGAAGCCTCAACGACTTCCCTACCCGTGCGTTGTTCCGGAGGTATTACCTCAACCTCGGGAGGAGTACTAGGAGAAACACTAGAAACGTCAGCACCAGTTATCGCACTGTCGACCCCATCAGGAATGCAGTAGTCAGCACTACATGACACAGCATATCAACTGACAAAGTTACTTCAGAGAAGGGTGTGTACGGATTAGACGTATCCCACTCCTCACCATCCTACATGCGACATCTCTTATGTTTCGCTGCGGACATTTCCGACTTGGTAACAAGAGGTTCAGGACTGTTCTGCGAGGGTACAGGCGGAAAGTCTGGAGTAGTTATCTGCGCGTCCCTGTGTTGTTCCACTGGACTCAAGAATGACGTGGCATCAACCTCGTGAGCAGTAGAAACGACATCAGCTAACCTACATTTTCGACGGTTTTCAAGTGAGAACGTCAATACATATATCAATTAGATTTAAGGTGGCCGCTTTCATTGCAGAGAAAGCATGTCCCCACTTTCCCACTATACGTTACATGAATCGGGTAACCACAGACCCGTAGATGGAAAGGAATGTTATGTTTGACTACCACCTCCACTGAATGAATTCCACTGTAACATCGCATCCGATGTTTAGTGGATCAGCGCTCTCATCGTATACCCCTCACACCACATTACGGGAGCAACACCTAGTTAAATAAACTGTCGCCGACTTCCGGGGTGAATTTGAACACTCGGACATTGAAATAATCCAGTTCCCTATTAGCAAGGAGCACCATACTTATGGAACCATTACGATACTTAAAGTAATCTTGAGAACCATAAAGCGAAAGCAGCCTACTGGTTGTAGTGGATTCCAAAATTTTGGGAAAAAAACACAGTTATCAGAATGAAAATAGGCAGTATGAACCTGTTTAGATGTTACATGAATTGTAGCAACGAGACAGTCATGAATCTCCAAGGATGTAGGCTGCACGGAACGCATGGATTTGAAGAATCTAAAACTGAATGTACCTGTTCTTGGGACACATTTGGAACCCGTGGCGGACATTATAAGCGGAATACGTCGCTACCAACACACTCACACACCAACAACGCTACGGACCAAACAACGATAAGAAGCCCACAAAGACACAATCAAGACTGAGGAAAGCTGTCCTGGCGCGCGCTGTGCTGCGGCTAGGGGGTAAACTAACAGCCTTATTGCTCAGCGTTGAGGTGAAACTGCTACTATTTCGGTTACCCGGGCACGCATCGAGTACCGACCCAAACAATAAATGGCAACGGAACCCACAACCGTTATGGTTGCAGAATTCGCGATTCTCCAAGAGGGAGACAAATAGTACATGGTCATATTACACGTTAAAGCATGTATGCTGTATTGATGGTTACTGTTTGTTTACACAGTGTCTGAACCTTCACATTATTACCTCGACACAATATTATTGCAGCTGGCCTCCAGTGACTGTTGTGGGAAACACGCGGTAACGTTACAGTAAACAAGTACAGTGGTGACTAAGGCAAACCCGCACTGCGAATGATTTCAAGACAATTGTGCATATAATATCAAGTGTTTCAGAGTGTCCTCGTGAAATATCACGATAAAAAACTCTCGAGAAACCGACCAAAGCACCCTTACTTCCAGGTGCAGTAATATCGTGGTCGACTAATTCGATTATGAAGATAAAGACACTATATAAACACAGCCTTTGTAACCATCATATATCCCAAAAAATATATAACAGGTTTGCGCAGACTTAGCGACTTCTTCTTAGCAACGCATTCTATGACTTAACTTATTAGTTCAAGCACGGTCAGCAGCTTCTTTTAAAGTGACATGGGTGCATGAGAGGATAGCTTGATTCTCATTAATTGGTTCAAATGGCTCTGATCACTGTGGGACTTAAATCCTGATGTCTTCAGTCTCCTAGAACTTAGAACTAATTAAACCTAACTAACCTAAGGACATCACACACATCCATGCCCTCTCATTAATTGTTTGGTGCTTGCTGCGTATATGTTTCGTTTATCGGGCTAAAATCATGTAAGGAGCAACCTCTCTTTCAGAAAGTTAAAAATGTTTTCGAGTTAATGACCAACACATCGACTATTCGGATACTGGAGCGGATACTATAGAACGTTCTTAAAACCCTACCTAGAGTACACTCACGTTGACGTCTGCATTGGTAAATGCATTGGTAAATTACCACAGGTAAATAACTTCACAATGTTACTTTTCTACAGTGGGGGTGTGGAGGTACAATCTCTTATTTAAGTGATGCCATTATGAGGTATAGCAGTATAGTACATATGTGTAGTCCGTGAAGATTAAGTGTATACTGAAACAGCAGTGAATGTAGCATAGACAATACAATGGCACATTAAACAACTTTCAGCCGTCAATTTTTTATTTTATTGGGCTACGAATTTCGGCGACATATTATGCCATCTTCAGGCTCCCTGACCGGTGTGTCGCAGGATTACCACCTTCGATTCAGTCAAAATAAGAGCCACCATTCAATGCTTGGTATCCGTAGATATCTGAGATAGCGATCACTTCAAACATCACCTACCAGCGTCCGGCCCAGAAGCGTACGGCGCCCTCTGGTGATAGCCTCTCACGTGAACTGCAGTAACTGAAAGAAGTGGTTGGTTGGTTTGGGGGACTAAAGGGACCAGACTGCAATGGTCATCGGTCCTAAAAGAAGAGTTCCGTCAGAATGATTACAGACAAGACTAGTTTAGGCGTGCTGTCGGTGAAAGTATAGTCGCACCTGACTATAAAGAACAGACAGTAGAGAAAAAATAAATAAAAAACAGCTTCTGGCCAAGGCGTGAGACTGCTTGAAACATATAGCACTATACCCGTCTTCCAACCACACCGGAAGGCGAAGGATGCGTTTGGCTCTGCTAACGACGCATGGAAATTACATGTAACAGATATAAATCCAACGTAAATGTCACGGCCGAAACTTCGGGCAAATGCGGCGTTGCATCTCGCAGTGATCTGTCGAATACAATAGGTGTGTTCCTCTAGACCAAAAGAGAAATCACCGCCAGCAGTGCATAGCCTAAGCAAAGAACTTTAATTTATGAAAAACTAAGTTGCTCAAGGAGTCAGTGATTATTGGAAAGTATCGGATAGGAATCCACGGAAATAAAGACTTACAACCATTTCTTCAGGGCGAGGGACGTCAGGTTAGTGGTTTGTTCCGTTTAAAGATACGCGGTATCTTACGCCCGAATGCTGCAGCAAGATCGGGAATAAGGAACAAGTGAAGAGCAATGTATTGCAGATAGATGTGCAGTGACCTTGGTAGCACGTTGCCAGGTAATCGCTTTTGTATCTGGGATGATAGCTGGTGAATGACGCATGGGTCATAGTGTAGAGGAGATCACAAAAGAATTCATGTGTCCAAGGTCGACATTGTATAGGGTGGAACTTCAGTATCTGATAGACAATGTCTCCTCATGAGTAAACCTATGCACAAAACGGCCACAACGGGAATCATGTAAACTCTGCAGAGCAGGCGGAGCAATCGTCAGTCTATTGTGATCCAGATTGCCAGCAATCTGAACGTAGGGCGTCAGCAACACAATTTTACTAGAAATGTGTGGACAAATGTAGGGCATTGTATTTAGTAGTCAAGGACTGATCATCCCATCCACTGCCTTCCCGTTTCTTGTGGTCGGTCAGTGTATTATGACGATTACCACTTTCAGACCGCTTTGTTAACTAACTCCGTCCGAACAGGCCTTGGAAGGCCCGACGGTACCGACCGGCCGCCGTGTCATCCGCAGACGACAGGTGTCACTGGATGCGGATATGGGGGGACATGTGGACAGCACACCGCATTCCCGGCCGTATATCATTTTACGAGACTCAGGCCGCTTTGATAACCCTCTAAAATATTGAAAGCAAAATTACTAGTTTTTGAAACTAGCTCATCACTCATCATTACGTATAAAGGCGGCTGCAAAGCGCATTAATGATGGCATTACATATTTACTTTTCTTATTCTAATACCGCAGGGAGAACTTGGCAGATATAATCCACAAAAAACTGTCGCTGTGTCGGGAAACAGCCCAACCCCGATGGCTACACTTTCGATTAGGGCCAAAGAAGGGGCTACGTTTGGCGTATGTCCGGAAGGCATTAACGTTCTTGTGATAGCTCACCGTAAAAGCACTGTTTGTGGTGTTTGGTAAATACGCCACTGTCCTTCTCGAATACCAATCGCACGTATTTTTAATTGTCACGTGTCGGCCATCGGGCGCTCCAATCGTTAGACATTGTTGATGTGATGCACAACGATAATTTTAATTGTCACATATGGATGGTTTCAGCCATCCATGGCTGATAATGTCTGAAGGCGACCTTTTGCTGTAAATCTATGATGCATGCTGCGTTACAGGCAACATATTCCACGACTTACAGAACGCCGAATGAGATCTGGAACGCAGCGGCTCACTTTCGACAGTATGCTCGCCTTGAACCGCCTTGTGGCACGTAAACTGAGTATCGTTAACCACAGTTTGAAACCCATCAGGCATATGAGGTGTCTTAAATTATTTAACGCTTCCAGGTTTCCTACCGTTAAACGGTACAGACGTGTTGGAGACTGATTACACTGTGTGCAGTCCATCGTACAATATGAAATAAATTCCATACACCAGACGCCTGCACAGCGTATTATTCTACAGCTACATCTACACAGATACTCCGCAAACCACCGTACGGTGCGTGGCGGAGGGTACCCTGTAACACTACTTGTCATTTCCTTCCCTGTTCCACTCGCGGAAAGAGCGAGGGAAAACGACTGTCTATATGCCTCATGCCTCCATATGAGCCCTAATTTATCGAATCTTATCTTTGATGTCATTATGAGCAATGTATGTGGGCGGCAGTAGAAACGTTCGGCAGTCAGCTTCAGATCCCGGTTCTCTAAATTATCTTAACAATGTTTCTCGAAAAGCACGTCGCATTCCCTCTAGGGATTTCCATTTGAATTCCAGAAGCATCTCCGTAACACTTACGTGTTGTTGCAACTTGCCGGTAATGAATCCAGCAGCCCGCCTCTCAATCACTTCGATATCTTCCTTCAATCCGACCCTGTACGGAGCCCAAACACTCTAGCAGTACTCAAGAATAGGTCGCACCAGCGTCCTATGCGCAGTCTCTTTTACAGGTGAACCACTCATTCCTAAAATGCTCGCAATAAAAGGAATTCGACCATTCGTCATCCCTACCACAGTTCTCGCATGCTCGCTCCATTTCACATTGATTTCCAGCGTTACCCACATACTTAAATGACTTGACTGTGTCAAGCAGGACACTAGTAACACTGTGACCGAACATTACAGATTTGTTCTTCCTACCCATCCGCATTAACTTACATTTTTCCACATTTAGAAATTGGCCTTAGTATGAAAAACACAGTGTAATAATAATTTGCTAGCAGAGCTGTTTATTGGCGGTTCATAAAAATAACTGCATTTTCAAAATGGATGTTACAATTATTGTTCCATTCGTCAAGATTGTAGTATTTCTCTACACTCCTTTGGAGGTTCCGAAATATTCTAGATTAGCAAACTGTGCAACAATAGAATCTCGATGTTTTGGTATTTTAGATAGGCACCATGCTTTTAAGTATGAAGATGCTGACAGTTCCAGGCATGAAGACACTCTTCGTTGCTCAGTCCTTTCCACATGTCCTCAAAATCTGCTGCTAAAAAACAATCCCGTGTAAACATCAACAAACTGTATGCAGTGCTGAAGGTACCAGAGTAGGCGAGACTTGAAAACTTTTTTTCGCCTTGCTGGCCATTAATACCAGCCAAATGAACAACAGAGTCACTAAGCAATCAACTGATCCAGACCATTAAGGACACATTTGTCCTGGTACAAAACAAGGTGAGGGTGTGTCATTCAGTTGGTTACAATATCATGCCTGACTCTAGAGAAACGCATTAGCCAATGTAGCAGTAAACAAAGCAAGCAGGAGATGCAAGAGTTCACCAAGGTGCCGTTGCTCTTTAGTTTGAAATCTCGATGCCCAGGCGCAACGTCTTTCGTTAATATGTGTTGTTGTGTGGGCTCGAGAAGAGCAATACATGTGACTGGGAAGAACAACTCTTCATCTTCTCTCAGTCAAAATGGAGCGTTGTTACGCGACACATGGCTTTCAAATGGTTCAAATGGCCCTGAGCACTATGGGACTTAACTGCTGTGGTCATCAGTCCCCTAGAACTTAGAACTACTTAAACCTAACTAACCTAAGGACATCATACACATCAATGCCGGGGGCAGGATTCGAACCTGCGACCGTAGCGGTCGCGCGGTTCCAGACTGTAGAGCCTAGAACCTCTCGGCCACTCCGGCCGGTGACACATGACTTTGTTTTTCACTCAGATGGCCTACGTTAAGTAAGGCCTGTCTTCTATTGTAGTCATGATTAGTGCTTTTGGCGTCTATTTAAAATAAAAGGTCTGTCCGGGCAGCCATGTCCGTTAGGTTATTAAATAAAATATTGGAATAGCGAAAGCAAATTTATTAGAAGAATCTTAAAACAACCCATTCGTATTAATTCTCCACATAATCACCGTTCAGATTTAAATATTTATCATATATCTTAATATTGTCTCTGCAAAAATTGTTCCACCCGAAACTGCACTCAGCAATTCTTGTTTGCCGGATAGTGTGTGATCGAACACTATCCTTCAAAAGCGCGACACCTGTAGCAAGCGACCATGCCCTTTGTTTTGAACGTCCCTTGCCAAACTTGTCCCATACAAGTCCTGTGAATTTATTGAGCTACCATGTTCCATAAAATCTCCAGACATGTTGCTCTCAACATCCCAAAAATATTGCTGACAGAGTTGGGTGGATCTCATTTTTTCCGTAATTTTCAGTTCCAATGGTCTATTCTGTTCCCCTGCTATCCACTATGCTACATGAAAACAGAGTTTGCTTTAGGTAGGAGATTTTAGTGTGTTGAAAAGTGACTGGCTCGCCAGTTTTTATGCTACTGAAAAATGAACAATAAACACATTACTTAAAAGTATTAAAACTTAAAAATGATGTCAGAAAGAATAGATACCATCTTCATATAGTTAAGGCTAACTGGCCACTGACCTTTTCCTTCTGTGCTAGATGCACACGCATTGCCCGAACTCTTACGGGACTCGGTAAGATTGTCTGCCGCAAGTAATGAGTGTAGTGGGCAGGTGCACTACGAATGTAGTGTGTGGACATTAAATTGGGAATGTGTTTCTCACGGGAAGAGTGTAAGGGATAAGTCCCTGCAGTCGTGCACTCCTCTGTGCCCTCCGTGGCTCAGATGGATAGAGCGTCTGCCATGTAAGCAGAAGATCCCGGGTTCGAGTCCCGGTCGGGGCACAGATTTTCAGCTGTCCCCGTTGATGTATATCATCGCCTGTCGACAGCTTAGGGTTTGGATTTAATTATCATTTCACTCTATCAGTATTGTCAGTTTGCTGCGTTTGCTTGCTTGACTGTTCAACTCATCTTGGGTGTCACGTAGCCTTCCTGTTTGCAGCTACTCTATCTGCGTTACCCACTCGCTGGCATTCTGCCTATCTGTTGACCCACTGTGCTTGGCCTCTGACGTTGCCAGGGAAGAAGTTTAACATTTTTTAAATATCCATCCGGAATACATTCTGGGGCACAACAATATTCTGCACTTGATTTTGAAGCAAAGTAAGCGCAGGTATTTGTGTTTCGATCAGTGTGACATTCACACAGCTTTTTAGGAGCTGGGGAAGGGGACAAAGTAATGCTAATAGGCGGAGGAGAATGGCGTCAGCAACTCTGCAGTACCCAAAAATCTCTGTCGCCCGACACTGCTTCCACAATTCATCCCAACCATCAGTGCCTTCGCAGGCCGGCTGTACAATAATTAAGCGTGAGTACTGAAAATTCACTTAATTCTCTTCATAAATTTATTAATCCGGGAATCTCAATTGTCGGTCAAATTTCCACAAATTCTCGCAGTGATCGCGATTAGATAATTCGTGTATCATAATGTTGTACTCGTTGGGATTTTTTAACGCCTTTATGAGTACCACAAAACACAAGTGGAAGAAATGTGTGTGGTTTATTTGCTCGAAATTTACCTTCCAACCAGCAGATCCTAAAAATACTGACAGCCTAGGTCTTTGGTTCTAATTCGTGGTACGGTCGGTCGCCACAGTCGTAGTTTATTCGTGATAGTGTGACGGAATGATTGAGGGACAGATAAGGACGTTTCGGTAAGAAAGTGGTTCAAATGGCTCTGAGCACTATGGGACTTAACATCTGAGGTCATCTGTCCCCGGAACCGTGCGACTGCTACGGTCGCAGGTTCGAATCCTGCCTCGGGCATGGATGTGTGTGATGTCCTTAGGTTAGTTAGGTTTAAGTAGTTCTAAGTTCTAGGGGACTAATGACCACAGCAGTTGAGTCCCATAGTGCTCAGAGCCATTTGAACCATTCATCAGTCCCCTAGAACGTAGTCCTTCTTAAACCAAACTAACCTAAGGACATCACACACATCCATGCCCGAGGAAGGATTCGAACCTGCGACCGTAGCGGTCACGCTGTTCCAGACTGTGGCACCTAGAACCGCTCGGCCACTCCGGCCGGCTGTTCGACTTCGGTTTGCCCAAATATATATTGCAACGTTCAACAACACGAACTACCATACTACAGAGCTGAAATTATATTCAGAGAGATAAGATGGAAACTTCAAAGGTATGATGGAACGTCTTTTGTTCCTGATGTAAGTCACATTTGAGTACATACATATGGGCTGCTCTTGATGGATCGAAAAAAAAACACTGTTTCGTAAAACTTAAAACGCTTTAGTGTTTGTGGAATTTATGCAGCATCAGTCAGCGTTGTTATCACAATTAAATGGTGCCTCACTCAATTAAGAAGGTGGCTATAACTTAACTGCTTCTTAGTACAGCAAAACGTCTTATCGAAATTCGTCATCAGATACTTAAAGCAGGAAAATTAAAATGTTCTATTAATAAAATATCTTCCTTAGTATTCAACATGTTGCTGTTCCAATGACCCATATAATTCAGAACTCAGGAAGTTTGTAAATAGCTTATCTTGCAGAATTCCTGTGGAGCAACACAGAGGATGTGACGCACGTCATGTTGCACCTCAAGATTCCTGCTAGACTGACGGTCTCTTACTTTATGCTAGAAAAAATAAAATAAATATTAAGAGCAACGACACATGGATTGCAGCAAGGAAACACAAGAAGTGTCATACACTACTTACCAATTTGATTGCAATGACTGCAATACACAGTGACTGAGCCGTGGCACCATTGAGTTAGTAGACTGTTCTGTCCAGTGCCAGTGGCTCAGGTATATTATCGACTATCCCTCTTGCGGCCCTATTGCCAATATCTGTGAGGAAGAGTTGGTATCTGTGGATTGTGTCCTTAGAAGGTCTTTGCTTGCCGATATATATACGGGGTTCACTGGCGCGAGAGGGAGGCACGAAGTTTGGGGATTGGTGGTAGCGTTGCGTCAAGAGGTGGTCACGAGGTCCGAGCGGCCGAAACCACGACCTACGCAAGGGGGCCCTGGGCAGAGCGAAGGTACCGGAGTGCTTCACTGGGCTCAGCGTCGACTACAAACAGCAGGCCGAC
This sequence comes from Schistocerca gregaria, assembly GCF_023897955.1. Taxonomy (NCBI): domain Eukaryota; kingdom Metazoa; phylum Arthropoda; class Insecta; order Orthoptera; family Acrididae; genus Schistocerca; species Schistocerca gregaria. The sequence goes on along the minus strand of NC_064922.1, from coordinate 346,506,023 downwards.
ATCACGTCGGTTGGTTGGCATCACTCGTGTCGGACGAACACTCGTGGCCTTGCTTCCCTCTTCTACCTGGCTTTCATCGGCACCACTCAGTAAACGCCGCGACGCACCGTGGATCCATGGAATTGCTTACTGACGAATGGGAGTAATATTCTGTAATCCTCTTGGTGATTTGTGTCATTGTCTACCCGCTCTCCTTAGTATTTTCTGGTTTGTACCCGACCCTCAGAGTTTTACTCGCTCGGCTCTTTCGTCGTAAATATAGGTCGTAGTTTTGTACTAAGACACTAGTTGTTTGAAAATTTGTCCCTCTGTTATATTGCCTTTCCTTTCTGGTTTGCACCCGATCTAATGAATCAGCTCCTGGTCGAAAATAGGCCTACAGCCGGAACAATTGTACTAAGGCGCAGGTTGCCATTAAACAAAAGAGGGACCTTGTCGTTAAATTTAGATGTTAACCGGTTCAATTCTTTGATTGGAATTGCATTTCTCAGTCATTAGTTATAATCTGAAAAACCTGTTGTACTAAGGTGTACATTGCTATGTTTCAAAGACCGTGTAATTATGGGAGTTTTTAGCCGGATCTTGTAGTTCCGAGAGTGAGTTCTCTTGTAACAAGTGTTCACAAGTAACGTTTTAAGACGTTCCTTCAGAGCGGTCTTAATAGCTGACAATCAGTTCAACTTTGAAAATATTAACAGCCAACTGTCACCAGGGCTTCAGTCAAAATACAATTGTCACAATGGACGGACTGGGATTCAGTCGCACCTTGGTCGCCGATTGAAATTAAGAAGTAAGCCTTCTCGTTGTCATTGTTTCCTAATCTGTTTAACCTTGAAGCACAGGTGCGCATCTTAACCCCGAACATTTCGACATACAGCTTTCAAATTAAAAGTTATGTCATTTGTTTTGAGTAACTGAATCACTCTTGTCATCAATGGTACTTACACAGTTCTCATGTGTTGCAGAAGTGTATTTAATAAGATATACTGTGTCCAGCGCGGTAGAAAACACCGCCGTTTCACCCGATAATGGGCGGGTTGCAGGTCCAACCGTCTTGTAATCATTGTCATGTTGTTTGATATTTTGCAATACAGAACTTAAGAACTTTCTGCAAAGATTAAAAGCTTATTCACCTTAAGGTTTAAGGTAAAAAGAATTTTGGCAAATTTGTCCATTTTGTTAAAGAAAATTTTATGGTTAATTGCTACGATTATGTGTAAAACACAGGTTATATGTTGTTAAATAAACATATTGTGTGAAAAAAAGTTATATTGGTGGGGCATCGCTTCCACGTTTTCCTTAATTCTTGTAAGTACCACGTATCAGTGACCACGTACTTTACGACGGATCTGCGCTTTGGAAATTCTACCTCCAATATGAAGGAAAAGCACAATTTTCTTACTTAAATATGCACTTTTCCGTAATCAGTTGATTAATTTGTTTCCGTTTCTTTTTTTTCCCCTTGGCCGAGAGAGGAGGGAGAGAGGGACGTCCCTTGTAACAGTATGCCTTTGCTGTTTGGACAGAAACCTTTTTAAAATTTCAGTGAAGTTAAACTATTTCATATGAAAAACAGATAATTTAAATGAGACATATGATCATGTTGTGGAGGTGCTGACTTGTTTGTGCCGTACCCGGAAATAAATTGGGCTTTCACTACCGCGAGTCAGGTAGCTCGTAGAAATCGAGATCGACAGTAACGAGAAGAACACGGCAAGTGGCATAAGCCTATTTCTCAGAAACTTCGCTCAGTGGAAGAGTCAAATTAAGGGAACACGCGTCTCGGCTTTTCCGTAGATAATCGACCGTTTCTGAGAAAACTACGATCAGAAGTAATTTGAGTCATCGGTCTTGTGACTGGTTTAATGCGGCCCACCTCGTATTCCTTTCCTGTGCCAACATTTCATCTCAGTGTAGCACCTGCGACCTACGTCCTCAGTTATTTGCTGGATATATCAAAATCTCTGTATTCCTCTACAGTTTTTACTCCCCTGCACTCCCTCTGCTACCATGTACATTATTCCCTGATGTCTTAACAAATGACCTATTATCCTGTCCCTCCTTCTTGTCAGTGATTTCCATATATTCCTTTTCTCGCCGATTCTACGGAGAATGTTGCGGCGGCTACAGTGGGAGTCAGCGCCGACACAACCAAGGAAGGAGAGAAGTTGCGATGGCAAATGGCAGGAACCCAAAACAATCTCTACATAACTCTTTTGGATTAATAGAACAGTTTTTTTAAAAAAAAAGAAAAGAAATGTAACTTAACTCCTCATTATGATGTGGCTTGATGTGCTTCTTGTGCCTCCTACTTGTAATTACTTTTACAAACTACTACTATTCGTAGACCGCAGGCTAAGTATCGTCTTCCTGTTAGTATTGATCCCCTCGGAGTCTGCGACCGAACTCGGACCAACCAGCGATGGACGGCAGATGAAGTCAACGTTGACAGGACGTGCTGAACACTGTCTTCCTGAACGTGTGATGCTGCCCGCTCTTTCCATTTGCACGCGGATCAGCACCTTCCTGACGCCGTTTCGTGGTTCTGCGCTGGTCGGTGCTCAGTCGATGATTCAGGATAGAGAAGCTCCTCATTATTTACCTTACCAGTCCACCTAATTTTCAACATTGGTCAGCCGCACCACATCTCAGAAACCGGAAAGCAAATGCAGAACTCGGCAGTGGATGATGAGGTTTCAATTGTTGCACCGTCTGGATCTTGTATTGGTACCAGTGTAAAATAGACAGTAAAATTTTCCGTACTTTTGATCATGGGGTGTACAGCTCTCGTTACACTGCACGAGTGATATTAGCACTACCCGGGACAGGTGCTGTATGGTTCATCTACAGCAAAAGAACCTCGTCAGTAACTTCCACCGGTACAGGACGCCTTCCTCTTCTACGTGCCACACCAAGTTCGTTCATGTTTTCGGATATTATTATCATTTTCTTTAAACCGTTTAATGACATGGAACATCTACTCAGATCTTTCAAACCCCCGACACACTCACAATGCGGCACTATAATTGCTGCCGCTCACGTAAAACAGTTTCACTAACAGCCCATTGTCGATCTTTCCGATAGCCATACTGTTTAGTCACGTTATGGCTTGTAGAATGACAGCAAGGGTGTAATGTCGTCATAAAAACACTGTACAGTGCCGTATTTGCACCTGTTGGAAACACTGCTTTTTTCAGCGTAAATCGATTCCGCATTAACGACTCAGCATATCCATCAAGTTTCGCTACCGTAAGATAATTACAGTCTACACTGGACCTCTGTGGCTAGGTGCACTTTAATTATAACCACACGGTAACTGCCTTAATTTGGAAGGAATTCAATCACTCCACGCTGCCGGAACTATATACTTCTGTGACCCATTTCCTTGCATTGCCTGCAGAAGGCCACTTCTCCTCAACTCACGGCGGTGTTGGATGAACGAGCAGACAATACATGGAGTTACCTGACATTAAGAGGAAATTAATCTATACTTACTCACAATAAATGTATTGAATGTTTATCACGAATTTTACTGGCAGAAAATTTTTAACGTGCCATCGACAAATACGTCATTAGAGACGGAGCTGAACTCGGAATGGTTCAGGGATGGGAAATAAAATTGGCCGTGCTCTTTCAAAGGTACCATTCTGGTATATGGAGAGATTTATGGAAATCACTTCATATTTCTAGGTTAGGCTTGAAATTTTACAGATTCTGGAGAGTTAGCAGCAGGCTGACACTTTACAATACGTCGAGCAATTCATCAGCGTTACACTTGTACACACGCTCACAGCTACACGCACGTACAGTAGGGTTACATGGATTTAAATGGACACTGATGCCCTAACGACAAACCAAAATTGTTCCACTCTCCCAATAATGTGGTCAGAACGTGGTCATTGATCTGCACAGTTTTAAAATATCATTTAGTCACGACATCTGCTCTCTTATTTTTCTCACATTCTGATATGAGAATATGCATGGTAAAAATGAGTCGACGTATCACTAGCCCAAATGGATTGGACCGAGAGTGAAAATTAACATTGATGACTTGCAGACATTCAGAGAGATGACAGATACTGTGATCGAGCAGAAGTCTGATACTGGTCCTGCGAGAATATAAGACGGGACTCTTATCCAATGTGTTGAACCTCTGTACTTTTTTCATAACAATCTGGCCTTTTCCTGCGTCCTCAAAATTTGTTCCTAGTTTGTAGTTTTGCTGACGTGCAAGAAAGTTCCACTACGTTGTCAGAATGTATTTTTCACTCTTCAACAAAGTACGCATTTACTTCGCAGATGGTGATCCTACTAATGAACTAGGGATGGCTTACGATCCATGCTCACAGCTTCAGTTCTTCCGCCACCTCCCTTTTAGTATTCCGAAAATCTCTGCTCTACTGAGTACGGAGATAAATTTAAGATCCCGTAACACTGTATGACGCCGAGAAATACATTAACCAAACTATGAATCGTTTCCAGAATTAAAGATAGGTCCAGGCAAAGTTGCATCTGTGAAGGCAGTCCGCGATTCGTGTCTGGACAGCTGAGCGAGTAAGTGCATTGACCGCCGAAGGTAAGGTTCTCAGTTCGAGTCCCCATCTTGTGCATTGCTTTAATTTGTCAAATAGCCCGCTGCAGGCTGAAAGGGCTATGACTGAAGCATCTCATTTCTGTAATCTTACTTCCAGGAATGCCACTAATAAGCAGCGAATGCTGAAGATTCTTTGAGCTTAGGATAGATGGAGAGTTTGGAAAGGAGAAGAGAGAAACTGGCAGACTGAAGTTGTGACAGTGAATAGTGAGTCATGCCCAGACAGCTCAGCCGATAAGAACATTGCTCGCGGCATTCCAGGTTTCAGTTCGAGTCCGGGCACTGTATGTGTGTAGTGCTTATCTGGCACAGATTATTCATTGTTACTTGCACGGAATTCTCGTATCTGCACTGACATCTTTGTGTTGTTGACGGCTGAGCGTCTCATTAGCTTTTATAGCGGATGTAATCCATGTGGAGCACGGTAATATACATCTCATTCAGCTTTTGAGCGTAGCACACTTAAATACTCAACGCCTGTCGGAATGTTTCTCATCGTGATTCCATTAGAAAAGCTTAAAATAAATAGCTGAAACACATGGTACGATATGAATATCGTTGCACCAAAAGAAAATCCAACTTTACAGGGCTGAATTGGCAGTAAATACGAGGTGCGACAATAAAGTAATGAGACTGATTTTCTTTGCAAGATGTGGCAACCCTGCAGGCTTGCGTAGGCACGATATCTTTGACTTTCGTCTATAGGCTGCTTCTAGTCCAAATAGCACATGGATGCAACTGCTCAGTTGTGAGTTGTGCTGTAATAAGTTAACACGTGTTTGTGTCTCTCGCCACGGAAATGGAACCCCATAACATTGTGCATTGGTACGCCATTTCTTTTGCGTTAAATTGGTTGAAAACGCGACGACAATTTACGGTAAGCTTCGGAAGGCTTTTGGAGACGAGGTTATATCAAGATCTCAAGTTTTTCGTAGGCATAAAATGTTTAGTGAAGGCAGAATGAATGTTGAAGATAAAGACCGCAGTGGACGACCATCAACCTTATGGACGGATGTCAACCTGGCCAGAGTGCGTGAACTCGTTCGATCTGATAGAAGATTATCGGTGGAAATGATTGCAAAAGAACTGAACATCAACGAGAAATGGTTCGTGTCAGTGCCAACATTGCTGATAATTCGATTCTGCATCACGATAATCCGCCATCCCATACTGCTCTGTCAGTACAGCAATTTTTACCCTCAAAACAGATTTGAGTACTACCACAGCCACCTTATTCACCTTATTCGCTCCATGAGACTTTTTTCTATTTCCAAGAGTCAAAACGGCGGTCAAGGGACATCATTTACGAACAACACAAGATGTCCAAAGAGCTGTGATGAGGGTTTTGGAGGATATTACAGAAGATGACTTCCAGAAATGTTACCATCAATGGCAGAAGCGCTGAAAAAAAGTGTGCAATCAGAATGGAACTACTTTGAAGGAACCAACACTAAACTTGACTAAAACGGTAAGCAAATTTTTTTCACATCAGTCTCATTACTTTATTGTCGCACCTTGTACATCAGGTTTCATTTTATACAATCAGTCATTTGTCCATTTGAGTTCAATTCGGTATGCACGCCGCCACACCCTATCTCCCTTTCCATTCGGAATTTCCAAGCTGTCTGTTTCCTGAAAAGTATCGGCTAGCCACTGGCTGATCACGGCTTGCGACAAGTTCCGATCTTACTCCTCACGGCCTTGCCTGAGTTACCCAGCCAGCCACACCGCACAGCTTTCTGGGCACTAAACACTGAATCAAATATTCAATGCACATGCTCTTGGCTTGTTAACCGTCCGTAATGTCACAATGATACCTGTCACCAAATAAGGAAGCAACGAGTGTAACATCAGTGGAGAAACGTAAGAAGACACATCACAGTCGTACCTCGTACGAGAGGATCGGAGACTATGGAGAAAACTGACAGTGTATAGTTCCAGGTGAACAAGTGACACCATACCCCTCCACATGTTTACACCTGAGCAACGTTCTATGAAATTCGCACAGTAGTCCGCAGTAGGATAGCTCACAAAGGATGGAAGGTTAGTGACAACTAATTTTATGGCTCAGCTTTCCCGGATGGCTGTATTGGTATTATTTCCTCTAGTAGGCAGCGTGTTGGTCAAAAACCATTGGCTCAAATGGTTTCCAAGTAACTACTCCCACACGACAGCGCTTCCAGCCTGTTAGCCTATGGCGAGCCCCATAGAGTTCACTAAAAGATTGTCACATTTATACCCGTAAGCCACTTCATTCTGTGTGGTGGCGGGTATTTTGAGTATAGCAGTCAGTTCCCCCGTATCTTGTTCCAGACGCGAATGGTATACAGGAAAACCGACTGTTGTTAACCCTGCGTCTGAGCTCGGCACTGTCTATTACTTGTACCACTGGAGTAGGATGAACATCTCTGTAACAGGTTCGTGCTTACAAAACGAAACTGTGACGAAAGGCCTATTCTGTAGATCTTCTCTATCAGCTCAATCAGTCCTTCCCGGCACAGGGCCCCCGACTGACTTGTAATAGTTCAAAAATGGCTCTGAGCACTATGGGACTTAACATCTGTGGTCATCAGTCCCCTAGAACGTAGAACTACTTAAACCTAACTAACCTAAGGACATCACACACATCCATGCCCGAGGCAGGATTCGAACCTCCGACCGTAGCAGTCCCGCGGTTCCGGACTGAGCGCCTGAACACTTGTAATAGTCACGTATGAGTCGAACGATGGCCTTATAAGCTGTTTCGTTCGTGGGTGAACTAATGTTTTCAGGATTCTTCCAGTTAACAGCACTCTGGCATCTACCTCTCCTACAGTTAATTTGTGTGACAGTTCTACTTCAGTTTACTCCTTACGCAAACTCCCAAATATTTATGCAGCCGGTCGGCGTGGCCGAGCTGTTGTAGGCGCTGCAGTCTGGAGCTGCGCGGCCGCTACCGTCGCAGGTTTGAATCCTGCCTGGGGCATGGATGTGTGTAATGCCCTTAGGATAGTTAGGTTTAAGTAGTTCTAAGTCTAGGGGACTGATGACCTCAGAAGTTAAGTCCCATAGTGCTCATAGCCATTCGAACCATTTATTGCATATGATTGTTTCCTCGAGTTGTTCAGCAATCATGTATACATTCTGTAAAAGGTCTTTTCGCTTATTTACTCGAAATACGTCACATTTTTTATGTCTGCGTCGATCCCCTGCAGAGTTTACTGCATTTCGATACAATTTTCCATCGTGACGGCTTCTCTATATACAATATTGTGATCCAGCAACAGCGTCTTAATATCGGTCTATAACAGTCCCTTTGCGTTCACTCCAAAATTTCAGGGAAAATCTCAATTCGTTAGTACCTAAGTTCTCCAATCATACTGTAATTATCGCAGTCCGCGTACACTTCTTCGACCCATAGCATACTAATGCTCAGTTGTACTAAACAAAACTATCAGGGGATATATAACGGATACAAAAAGGGCAGTACGAATGATCACACGTATATCTGACCCGTGGTAGAGTGTCACAGAGATGCTGAAAGAACTGAACTGGCAGATGTTTGAAGACAGACGCAAACTATCCCGTGAAAATCTAATTACAAGGTTTCAAGAATCTATTTTAACTGATAAATTTAGAAACATACTACAACTCCCTACATACCGCTCTCATAGGGATTGCAGAGATAAGATTAGACTTATTACAGCACGCACACAGTCATTTAAACAATCATTCTTCGCGCACTCCACAAGTGAATGGAACGGGAAAAAGCCGTAATAACTGGTACAAAAGACGGTTCTCTCAGCCATGCACTTCACAAGCGTTTACCATATCGGTTGGATCGTGGGTGACTGGTAATCCGTCGCCTGGTCGTATGAGTCCCGATCCATGGACCCAAGTTCTCAAAGAGGCACTGTACAAGCTGGTGGTGACTCCATAATGGTGGTGGCTGTGTTTATATGGAATGTACTGAGTCCCCTATACCAACTGAACCGATCATTGACTGGAAATGTTCTGGCACTTCGGGACCATTTACAGCCATTCAGTGCGACTGCTACGGTCGCAGGTTCGAATCCTGCCTCGGGCATGGATGTATGTGATGTACTTAGGTTAGTTAGGTTTAAGTAGTTCTAAGTTCTAGGGGACTAATGACCACAGCAGTTGAGTCCCATAGTGCTCAGAGCCATCTGAACTATTTGAACAGCCATTCATGGACTTCATGTTCACAAACAACGAATTAATTTTTATAGATGACAATGGGCCATGTCAGAACATTCTGGTCAAATCGAGCGAATGATTTGGCCATCTACGTCGCCCGACATGAATCCTATCGCACTTTTACAAACATAATCGAGAGGTCAGCTCGTGCATAAAATCCAGCACTGGCAACATTTTCACAATTATGGACGGTCATAGGAGCAACATGGTTCGATATTTCTGTAGGGGACTTCCATCGACTCGTTGAGTCTATGGCAAGTCGAGTTGGCGCACTACGCCAGGCACCGTATCCGGAGGTATCCCGTGGCATTTGTCTCCTCAGTATATATCCGTATCTATTTAATCTCGAAGAAAATCAATATTGATTTGACTAAATGTTCTGAGAAGAATTACGTTATGGACCGTGCTTCGGTACAAAGAAATAAAACAACAGTAAAGTCGACCGGAAAAAATAACACGTTTATTCAGGATAGTGTCACACGAAGAGAGAAAACTGTGAAGTCATTCCACAGATCAAAGTGAGCTGCAGAGAGAAATAACACTTAGCAAGTAACCGCACTGCGAGTTACCAGCAGAGATGACATAATACAGGTAGTTCCGTTAAAGATGCGTGATGGGCCTCTAACAGCGAGGCCTACGGCCGCGAGGCGGTGTCCGCCTGGAGAAAGTCGGCGTGATTGCCGGGTATGTTCTCACGTCGTAGACTGGCTTCTCGGAGGCCGTACGCCGTCCTAAGCACTACTGAGGCGAGGTATACAGCACGGACTATTTGCAGGTACGTGACTTGAGGAGGGAAATAGTCCCGTGCTCGGACCACCTTCTGAAGTCCATTGGAACACCGCCAGATGGCAAGAGCAGCTCTGGCAGTGGTAGCGTCCGAAGTTCCCGGGAATAACAAGCCGTGTTGTATTTGTTGCTGTTTTGTTAGCTTGCTACTCGGAACTGTTGTCATCGTTATTGCACCACTGTGCGGGAATTGGACGACGCCTGAGGCTAGGCCACCCGTGTGACCCGGTGTGCTGCATTTGCCTCTTCAATCGGCGCGTGGGATCAGATACCGCAAATTATTCCTATTGGTATAATTATGTAAGTAGTGGAAGTAACGTAAGTGGAATATCTAGGAAGGTAAGTCAATGTTAATAAGGAAATAAGACATGAAATTTGCTTATTTTGACACATATTATATTTGTATGTCGAAGAAGCAATGAAGCAAGTGGAAGAAAATTTCGGAACAGGAATAAAAGCAGGAGCAGAGTAAGTATCGATGCTCGCAGGCCCTCAGACGACATAGCTATTCTGGCCTGACGTGAGAAATTCTTAGAATAACTGGCGAAAGCAGAGTAAGGTATACTGTGAAGAAAAAGTGTGTTAAGCAATAAACAAAATAAAAATGAGGGGGATAAAAAGTGATAGGACAAGAATTAATTCCACAAAATCAAAATTGGGAACAGCACACTATTGACTCAAATAAAGAAGTTCATCTTTTTAGGAAGGTGGTCTAAAAATGGAGACATTAGAAATGGTTCAAATGGCTCTGAGCACTATGCGACTTAACTTCTGAGGACATCAGTCGCCTATAACTTAGAACTAATTAAACCTAACTAACCTAAGGACATCTCACATATCCATGCCCGAGGCAGGATTCGAACCTGCGACCGTATCGGTCGCTCGGCTCCAGAATGTAGCGCCTAGAACCGCACGGCCACTCCGGCCGGCTCAGAAAAAGAATGGCATATACGAGGAATGCTTTCTTCAGTAATTGAATTCCACTAGGATATGATATTTATACAAAAATGAGGAAAAGTTTCTAAAGTGTACTTCAGGAGCACAGCAATATACACTATCTTGTCAAAAGCATCTGTACATCTGTTAGTGGACATTAGTCTCGGGTGTGTCTACCCTTCACTTCTATAATGACTTGAACTTAGTTCATGAGCCCATGCAAATAGTAAACGGTTGTGAAAACACACTTGACCTCATCGCAACAAATAATCCTGAGTTAATAAAAACGGATACAGGCATTAGTGAAGACAGGGTTGTCGTAGCGAGATTGAATATTGTAACCCTCACATACTCCAAAAATAAACGAAAAATACACCTATCCAAAAAAGCAGATAAAAATTCACTTGACGCTTTCCTGAGAGAGAACCTCCACTCCTTCCAAATTACCAATATAAGTGTAGATCAGATGTGGCTTGATTTCAAAGAAATAGTACCGCCAGCAGTTGAGAGATTTATACCAAATAAATTCACAATCGACGTAGGTGATCATCTTTGGTACACAAAACGGGACAGAACACTGTTGCAGAAACAACGAAACAAACATGCGAAATTTAAACAAACGCAAAATCCCCAAGATTGGTGATGTTTTACAGAAGCTAGAAATTTAGCGCGGACTTCAATGCGAGATGATTATAACAGTTTCCACAACGAAAGTTTGTCTTGAAACCTGGCAAAAAATCAAAAGATATTCTGGCCGTACATGAAGTATGTTAGCTGCAAGAAACAATGAATGCCCGTCTCTGTGCGATAACAATGGAGATGCTATCGAAAACAGTGCTGCAAAAGCAGAATTACTAAACGTAGCCTTCCGGAATGCCTTCACAAAAGAAGACGAAGTAAATATTCCAGAATTCGAATCGAGAATAGCTGCCAACATGAGTAACGTAGAAGTAAATATCCTCGGAGTAGTGAAGCAACTTAAATCACTTAATAAAAGCAAGTCTTCTGGTCCAGACTGTATATCAATTAGGTTCCTTTCAGAGTATACTGATGCATTGACTCCATTCTTAACAATCATATACAACGGTTCGCTTAACGAAAGATCCCTTCCCAAAGACTGGAAAGTTGCACAGGTCACACCATTAGTCAAGAAAGGTAGTAGGAGTAATCCACTTAATTAGAGGCTTATGTCATTAACATCAATATGCAGCAGGATTTTGGAACATATATTGTGTTCGAACATTATGAATTACCTCGAAGAAAACGGTCTATTGACACAGAGTCACCATGGGTTTAGAAAACATCGTTCTTGTGAAAAGCATCTAGCTCTTTCTTCGCAAAAAGTGCTGAGTGCTATTGACAAGAGATTTCAGCCCGATTACGTAAGGCTTTTGCCACTGTACCACACTAGCGGCTTGTAGTAAAATTGCGTGCTTATGGAATATCGTCTCAATTATCTGACTGAATTTGCTATTTCCTGTCGGAGAGGTCACAATTGGTAGTAAGTGACGGAAACTCATAGAGTGAAACAGAAGCGATTTCAATCGTTCCCCAAGGTATTGTTATAGGCCCTTTGCTGTTCCTTACCTATATAAACGAATCTGGAGGCAATCTGACCAGCCGTCTTCGGTTGTTTGCTGATGACGCTGACGTTTATCGACTAATAAAGTCATCTGAAGATCAAAACAAACTGCAAAACGATTTAGAAAAAATATGGGAATGGTGCGAAAAGTGGCAGTTGACTCTAAATAACGAAAAATGTGAGTTCATCCACATGAGTGCTAAAAGGAACTCAAACTTCGGTTACTCGATAAATCAGTCAAATCTAAAAGCTGTAAATTCTGCTAAATACCTAGATATTACAATTACGAACAACTTAAATTGTAAGGAAAACATAGAAAATGTTGTGGATAAGGCTAACCAAAGACTGTGTCTTGTTGTCAAGACACTTAGAAAATGTAACAGACCTACTAAGGAGACTGCTTGCACCACGCCTGCCTGTCCTCTTTCTAGAATACTGCTGCACGGTGTGGGATCCTTACCAGATAGGACTGACGGAGTACATCGAAAAACTCGAAGAGCAGCACGTTTTGTATTATCGCGATATATGAGAGACAGTGTCACTGAAATGATAAAGGATCTGGGCTCGACATCATTAAAAGAAAGACGTTTTTCTTTGCGACAGAATCCTCTCACGAAATTCCAACCCCCAACTTTCTCCTCCGAATGCGACAATATTTTGTTGACATCGGCTTACATAGGGAGGAACGATCACCAAGATAAAATAAGGGAAATCAGAGCTCGTACGGAAAGATATAGGTGTTCGTTCTTTCCTCAAGCTATACGAGATTGGAATAATAGAGGATTATGAAGGTGGTTCGATGAACCCTCTGCCAGGCACTTACTTATGATTTGTAGAGTATCCATGTAGATGTAGATGAACTTCGCTGAGGACACTTTTAGTGAGGTGTCTGAAAATATATGGAGGAATGGCGGTCCTTTGGCGCCCTTTAGCACTGATAACAGAAATGTGAGCTTATGAGGAGCTGCTCCGCCATTGTTCCCAATTCTCTCTTAATCCGTGCCCGCAGTCTTTTTGCTATCTGAACTGCCGGTAGCGCTTTGAAACTCACGAATGATTTTGTCCCGCCAATTTCCTGCGTTTTTTTACAACCACCCTACGCAGTGTTCGACGCTTCGTGTCCGGCAGAACGTGTGATCTCCCTAGCCTTCGTTTAGCTGTGGTTGTTCCTTTAACATTCGGTTTTTAGCAACTTCACAAGAGTTGAAAAGTCTCTGTTGAATTTATTACTCAGGTGACACCCAGTTGAACAGTGTGTTCCTCGCTTGCAGCGTTAATTTCAATTCCCGCCACGGCTCATCTTTTGTTTACTAGAGATTCCAAGGGAGCGCTGTGTGCTGTGCGCGGAGTGGTTCCTCATTGCACGCACAGCAGGGGTTGACGGGAAAGCGGGCAGTGAGAGCGGTCGCGAGTAGTGCGACCGTTGTCGACGCTCTATGCCTAGTGTGGCCGTGGCCTCGATAAGGTTACTGACGTCAGGGTGTGATAGTGGTGTCTGAGTCAAGACGTTATGGAAACTCTGTGAGTTCTGTTTCCTTTATGTTGCCGGTGTTGAAGCCAGACTGTGTTCCGGTACTGGTAGCTACTCGTCGGAGTGTGCATCAATCAAAGTAAGACCTATCATACAACTTTGTTTAGCGGTGGCTGACATTCACATTCCCCTAAAATGGTGATTCAGTAACCCGGCCATACTGCCGAAGTTATTCGTCTTGACTACTGGTGACCATTCCTATCAGACACTTCAGTATTCTCTTCCGTTTCCTCCGCTGGGTGCTGCTGGGTTCATTTCAGTGTTAATATTCAGCCCAATGTATTAGAAATGAATTCTTGTTGTTTTATGGTTGAGTCCTCTGTTTGTTTAAATCGATAACCAGGACATCCCACACCACTCACGATGCACGTCAAGCAACCAAGATAAATGTGACTTAAATTTGCATCTGTGTAACTTGTTTATCCATTTTTATATGAGATTTTAGTTAATTAGTTAAATAACTATTTTGTATTTTAAATTATGTGAAACTTATTCTGCCCCTGAAATGGGGTTTTGACATGCGATGTTTCTTTTTTTGGGTTCTGGTCAAGTCCACGTTATATCATCTTAATGGTCTGTTAAGTGGCTCAGCGCAAGCCTGTTTATACATACACTCCTGGAAATTGAAATAAGAACACCGTGAATTCATTGTCCCAGGAAGGGGAAACTTTATTGACACATTCCTGGGGTCAGATACATCACATGATCACACTGACAGAACCACAGGCACATAGACACAGGCAACAGAGCATGCACAATGTCGGCACTAGTACAGTGTATATCCACCTTTCGCAGCAATGCAGTCTGCTATTCTCCCATGGAGACGATCGTAGAGATGCTGGATGTAGTCCTGTGGAACGGCTTGCCATGCCATTTCCACCTGGCGCCTCAGTTGGACCAGCGTTCGTGCTGGACGTGCAGACCGCGTGAGACGACGCTTCATCCAGTCCCAAACATGCTCAATGTGGGACAGATCCGGAGATCTTGCTGGCCAGGGTAGTTGACTTACACCTTCTAGAGCACGTTGGGTGGCACGGGATACATGCGGACGTGCATTGTCCTGTTGGAACAGCAAGTTCCCTTGCCGGTCTTGGAATGGTAGAACGATGGGTTCGATGACGGTTTGGATGTACCGTGCACTATTCAGTGTCCCCTCGACGATCACCAGAGGTGTACGGCCAGTGTAGGAGATCGCTCCCCACACCGTGATGCCGGGTGTTGGCCCTGTGTGCCTCGGTCGTATGCAGTCCTGATTGTGGCGCTCACCTGCACGGCGCCAAACACGCATACGACCATCATTGGCACCAAGGCAGAAGCCACTCTCATCGCTGAAGACGACACGTCTCCATTCGTCCCTCCATTCACGCCTGTCGCGACACCACTGGAGGCGGGCTGCACGATGTTGGGGCGTGAGCGGAAGACGGCCTAACGGTGTGCGGGACCGTAGCCCAGCTTCATGGAGACGGTTGCGAATGGTTCTCGCCGATACCCCAGGAGCAACAGTGTCCCTAATTTGCTGGGAAGTGGCGGTGCGGTCCCCTACGGCACTGCGTAGGATCCTACGGTCTTGGCGTGCATCCGTGCGTCGCTGCGGTCCGGTCCCAGGTCGACGGGCACGTGCGCCTTCCGCCGACCACTGGCGACAACATCGATGTACTGTGGAGACCTCACGCCCCACGTGTTGAGCAATTCGGCGGTACGTCCACCCGGCCTCCCGCATGCCCACTATACGCCCTTGCTCAAAGTCTGTCTACTGCACATACGGTTCACGTCCACGCGTTCGCGGCATGCTACCAGTGTAAAAGACTGCGTTGGATCTCCGTATGCCACGGCAAACTGGCTGACACTGACGGCGGCGGTGCACAAATGCTGCGCAGCTAGCGCCATTCGACGGCCAACACCGCGGTTCCTGGTGTGTCCGCTGTGCCGTGCGTGTGATCATTGCTTGTACAGCCGTCTCGCAGTGTCCGGAGCAAGTATGGTGGTTCTGACACACCGGTGTCAATATGTTCTTTTTTCCATTTCCAGGAGTGTATTTATGATACCTTTAAATGTATTGTGCTATTTCACTGATATAATGTATATGCCCTTTAAATGGGTGCTACATTTATTCTGTCTGTTGTGTTGCAATAAATGCAAACTTAAAGTGAAGCTTGTGGGTGATTCATATTCCCCAGTTGCACATCCTCAGTAATGCTAGAATTAAATTTTTAATAAAGATTGCGTTAAGAGTTTTCGGTGAGTTACTGGGAGAAAAGAAAAGGAGGCGCTACATCAGTGACTGTTCCATGTTCTAAGTCGCTGACCTTTCCTGACCGATCGACACTGCTGTTACTGTTTCTCTGCTGACACCCAGCAATCTTCGCCTCCTTTTGCACCGAAGAATCCGCTTCTCGTGACAGCTAGTGGTCAATTCCGCACTACAGTGGGGTGTCCCGGAGACCTTGGATGAGACAATGTATTGGCGTTGTAACTAACCTGTTACTACGGGTTATTATGTCATTATTGGTAATGGAAATACTTATTGCTTGTGAAATTAACGTAAGAAGATTAGGGTCGCCACCGACTCTAACCACCCAACTAATCAAAGGTTTGGCCGAGTCGTAACATAAATTAATTTGACCACAGACCAAAAACTCGTAAAAACGTACACGTTTCGCAGTACACCGCGTGCCTACATAGTTTGTAGGAAATCCGGAGAACAAGATACTGGGAGCGTTTGAAATATTATGTTAACAAAGATTAAGTTTGCAAATGAAAAACTACTGAGCAGATCAGCGAGGAAGGAGTCTAAGGAATGCCCATATTACTGGATACTGGAAGATCACCTGCAGTGGCCATGAGTAATTTACCTCTGGAGGCATGGACAGAGGGGGCAGCAAATTAGTAGAACGAACGAAGACTAGGAAATGAAAAACAAATTGCACATGACAGTTGGTGTAGTAGTTACCTAGACATGAAAAGATTAAGACAAAGTAGGGCCGGCCGCAGTGGCCGAGCGGTTCTAGGTGGTTCAGTCTGGAACAGCGCGACCGCTACGGTCGCAGGTTCGAAACTTGCTTCGGGCATGGATGTGTGTGATGTCCTTAGGTTAGTTAGGTGTAAGTAGTTCTTTGTTCTAGGGGACTGATGACCTCAGATGTTGAGTCCCATAGTGCTCAGAGCCATTTGAACCATTTTTTGAGCACAAAGTAGGTCAGGTAAGTCCGAGAACTATTGCACAATCTGCTAATGGCCATGAATCCAAGTTGCTGAAACGAATAATACACCGAAGAAACGAAAAGAAAATCGAGGATCTGTTCGGAGACAATTAGTATGGCTCTTGGAGAGGTAAATGCATCAGGAAGGTAATTTTGGCAATGGGAGCAAGACTTAAGGACAATCAAAACACTTTCATTGAATTTGTCGAATTAGAAAAAGCGTTCGACAGTGTAAAATGAAGCCAGATGTTCGAAATGTTGTGAAAAATGGGGATAGCTTATAGGGAAAGACGTTAGTATACAGTGAACAGAAAAGCCAAGAGTATACAATAAGGGTCGAAGTCCAAGAACTAAGTGTTAAAATCAAAAAGGATCTAGTCTTTCGCCACTCTCTTTAATCTGTACATCGAAGAAGCAATGACGGAAATAAAAGAAACATTCTTGAGTTTTATTTAAATTCAGGGTGAATGGATATTAATGATAAGATTCGCTGATGACATTGCCATCCTCAGTGAAAGTGAGGAAGAATTACAGGATCCGTTGAATGAAATGTACTGTTTGATGAGTACAGAATATGGATTGAGAGAAAATCGAAGAAAGACGAAAGTTACGAGAAATAGCAGAAATGAGAACAGTGAGAAATTTAACATTAGGACTGCTGATCACGAAGTAGATGAAGTTAAAGAGTTCTGCTACCTGGGCAGCAAAATAACCCAAGACGGAAGAAGCAACGAGGACACAAGAAGTAGAATAAAACAGACAGTGAGGGAATTCCTGGCCAAAATAAGCCTAGTAGTACCAAACACAGACCTTATTTTAAGGAAGAAATTTCTAATATATTTTTGGGGTATGGTACTGTATAGTTGTGAATCATGGACTGTGGGTGAATCGGAAAAGTAGGGATTCGGTCGGTTTAATATGTAATGCTATAGACAGATTTTGAAAATTAGGTGGATCATAAGATAAGGAATGGATTGGTTCTCCGCAAAATCGGAGAGGAAAGGAATATGTGGAGAACACTAACAAGAAGTAGTTCCAGGATGATAGGACATGTATTAAGGTATCAGGCACTAGAGAGAGCTCCAGCCATAAAATCTGTGAGGGAAGACAGAGACTGGTATACATCTAACATCTAATTTAGGGCGTAGTGTAGAAGTGCTACTCTTACTAAACAAGTTAGCCTAGACAGAAAGAAATTAGCAGATTTGTTTTAAAGTATCAGTGTAAAATGTACGTGTTAGCACAAACATTTTATAAATAATCTCATTTTCCCCGGAAGTGATTTTACAAGCTACGAATTTGGAATTCACACTAGGCGATCTTGTCCAGTGTCAAGTTAATTATTATTTCTTTATTCTAATAGTGCAGGACAAAGTTTTCACACATCACATGATTTGACTTACTGTTCGTTACTGGTCTCTGCAGACAGACCAACTAAGTGGACCCTATGTTAAGGTTTACAGTGAGACAGGCAAACAGAAATTCCATTACTGTGACTTCCAAATAATATGCCTGTCGAGTGTCTCTCTCGTGCAGCACGCTATGTTGTGGAAACAATGGATCTGGCCGTACTGAGACTAGCCTCGCGTGTTTTCCGGCTCCTGTCAGTTCAGGCAGTTAGAAATTTCGGTGCAGGTTTCGTGCGCAGCACGGTTCCAGTCCAAATGACGATTCCTTGTGGCGCAATCGATCGGAAAGACTGGGGCTAGCCATTACCGTGAAACTAGAATTCTGACGCTACTGACAGACAACATTACCGAGTCGCATGAGGAAATACGTATACACGAGTAGCGAAGATGATATGACCACAACTTACAACAAGTGTGTAGTGTGGCATTTGTGTTACGGCGTCGTTGTCTTCCGCGCGTTATGAACAAAGCAGTGAGACTCTTGGTCAATGTATGTACTCTTTGTCATTGACTAGTGTAGTTAGCTGTGGACACAGCTTCATATTTACATAGACGTACAGAAAGCAATCTGAAACATTTGTCTTCAAAATGTGAAAGCTGTTGGGTATTTTATGGGGAAATCCAGTACGTCTATTCAGTTAAAATGAAACATTTAGTACCATGAGCTGTTTTTCTGCACAGATGCATTTATATCTAACCTCCACAAGCAACCTAATAGTATGTAGCGGAGGATACTTCGTGTATCGCTGTTTCTTCTCCCTTTTCTACTTACAGTCGCAAATGTTGAACGGGAAAAACGATTGACTGCAAGCCATAACGTAAGCTCGAATTCCTTTGATTTTACCTTCATGGTCATTTTGGGAAATATGAATAGGAGGAAGCAGGTATTGTTTGAATCTTGTAGGGAACACGCTTACGAAATTTAACAGTAAAGCACACCATTATGCACAGTACCTTTCTCGTAAAGTATGCCACCGGAGTTGGATTAGCATTTCTGTGACGTTTCTGCGCTTAATAAGCAAGCTGTGACGAAACGCGCTGATCTTCGTTTGATCTCGATTTCCACTATCATCCCTGTTTGACACGGGTCCAAGACTAACGATCAATGTTCAATGCCGAGTGATGGTTCTGTAAGCTACTTCTGACATGGATGGACTGTGCTTCCAGAGGATTCTCTGAGTGACTTTCAGTGTGGTCTCTGCCTTTCCTACGATTAGATTTTAGTAGAGATGCACTCTACCGAAACTGCGGTCCAGTATTTTTGGAACAGTACGCAAATGATGAATTAAACTGTAGGACTACCAGTAGAATTGGTAACATTGTTTTAATTGTCTTGCTGTTGTCTTTTCTTGTTACTGCTCGTTAAACGCGCGTGGTACAAATCATTTGCTTCAATTTTATCAAAATTAACTTCCACCGGTACTCATTAGACCCATCCATGTTACAGTAGTCGGTGGAATCGGGGCAACAGCCTGTGTTGGAAATTTTACAGTGTAATGTAATTCTGCGTGCAAACAGTAATGATGTTGACGGAGTTGGCACTTTCCGGTTTATTTTTTTAGCTTAATTGAAATCTGCCCTGACAAAAGCACATACGAATTATAATGGGAAAACTGTCACCCATACAATCTCCCTTTCTCGTTAGCGCACAAGTACACACACACACACACATTCCACCGGTGTGTGTGTGTGTGTGTGTGTGTGTGTGTGTGTGTGTGTGGTAGAGAGAGAGAGAGAGAGAGAGAGAGAGAGAGAGAGAGAGAGAACAGGGGGAACAGAAACTGTGTAGAACTTTCCCTCTTGCTCGCGTATACTGTCAGCTTACGTGTTCGCCTAGGGAGAAATGCATGTAGAAATAAGCAGCGCAACGCGATGTGTTAAATGGCTCTCAGAACTATGGGAATTGACTTCTGAGGTCATCGTGATGTGTTAATGTGAAATACTTTATCTGAATTTTGTAGTCAACTAATGATTTATTGTAATATGAAGACATAAACGAGTTGTAGTTTGGCCAATCTCTCTTTATTTAAGACTACACCTTGCCCATATTCCAATATAAAAAAACAAATACAACGTTAGATTACCAATAAAGAGCACATTATTTGCAACAGTAATCCTATCCACAGAAAGAAAGGTAATTTCATTCATAGAAGAAATACCATAGTTCCAAAAGTAGGCTATAAAGAAAGCTCAGGTGCTGCAGACTGTAGAAGAAGATACTAAGTACGCCAACCCATGGACGTGTTTGCGTATTCCATATCAACTGACTTGCTAAAATGTCATGTAAGAGTTACAGGCAAAATGATAGAAGTAGCAGTACAAATAATATTCCGTATATTTGTTTCGATATTATATAGAGAATATGTACTCCTGCCGAATGGCTAACGCCTCCGGTAACATGACCCATAGAAACGGTTTTTGGTCTCACTGGAAAAAATTAGAAGACATGTGGTAAGATGTAACCGATCACGTCTTTCATGTAGCCTAGATATTTAGAATTACACTTTTTCTATTATACACCTAAACTAATAAATACGTTACTTAAATGCATATAGTGATATGTCCATTATATTAACTATTATTTCTAACACACGCTTTCGTAGATACATCGCTCTTGAATCATGATACAGGTTGTATTTGAAATTGTGTGATGAAAATATATGAGTAACTTAAATATCGTTTAACCACGTCGTTGAACCTATATGCCGTAGATCTTTACACAACAAAAATGTGTTCTCTTTCAAATTAATCACTAAAATTAAATTATTTAACAATTTACCTTGTCAGTGTTTTTCGATATTGAAAATCAAACGTTAGGCATTCTATTAGAAACGGCTTTACAAATACCAGTCTTGAAAATCGGCCTTATATTATTGATATAATACGGAACGCTAGTACTCTTATAAGTTATAAGATTGATTTTCATTCAAACTAACGCGTATGTCGTCTACAGCTGCAGTGAATCTCATGCATAGGTGCCAATGTCGTAAGTATAATAAATGGTCATACAAATATGACAGCCATATAACCATAAAACTTGTCTGTGTTGCTACCTGGTCTAGACAGCAAATTCCAATAAACAAAAGTATAAATAAAATAAGAATAATAATAATAATATATTTAGAACAAATCAGAAGAATCGGTCTTCCATTCCTTAGGGTGTTGCCGAACTGTTGTAGGATTGTACATTTCACAGCAAGTTATTGTTATTTTGCTTAGGCACATTTTCTTTTCCAAATGGTTTCTGAAATTTTTGGTTTCAGACATTTTATCTGTTGTGTTTTTTGGTCTGGAGAATGTTTTTATGTTTCATTTTCTTTCTCAACCCGGCAATCAACTTACAGATTAGGGAAAAACGTCTCTGGTGGAAAACCTCGCCTGGTGGTTGTTTGGGTGTTGTGTATATTGGTTTGGTATTTGTTTACTTAGTCTAGTGGCCTTATCTGTTTGTGCTAATAATCAGTTATTCTACTGTCTACGATACGTCAAAATGTGTGTTTTTGTCACTGTTCCATTACTATTGTGGGTCTAGCCTGTTAGCTGGTTCACGACTTGTAAAGTACTGTTTACTTGCAGGTTCTGTCGCTAATCTATGTGGTTACTCACCAATTGGTTTGGTGTTTTGCACAAAATTTTCTAAGTACTACTCTTACTTTGATAATCTGATTGTACCTGCTTACTGATAGTACCTATTTATTGTCAAGGAATCACTACAATGCACTAAACCGAATCCAATATGGTAAGTGATGCGGTGAGGATTCATATGGGCCTGGAGGGTCAGTACCTCGATCGCGCCAATGTTATTATTCATGGAGTGTTCGAGAGGTGCTTTAGTAAAAATGTATCGACACTGGAGTGACTAAAGAGACACGACAAGTCTTTGGCTGAAGCAGATGGTAGCCAATAGGTAACTTTTGAGATGAACGCGTGACTCGAAGACAGCAGATACTGCAAAGTGGAACACCTCATGCAAAATTGCTCGCCGTAGCAGTGTAGTTCTGAGTATTAGTATGTATGGCCCACTTTGTAAAATGTAACACCTCAGGCCAAACTGCTCACCGCAGCAGTATAGTACTGAGTATTAGTATGTATGATTCAGCGAAAGAAATAGCTCAACAGGACCAGCGAGCAAACGAATAGCGCGGTTGATGATTGGATAAAGAGCCCTCATAAGTCACAGTTTTCTTTCCTCTTTCGGGCCAGACGTGTATGGTGCTGAATACATGATGCTGTTCATGCACGGCGCTCAAGGAACAGGCACATGGCTGATGTTTTTGAGTAAGAGGTATATTTATACGAAAATAACTCACTGAACTGTGTTAGCAGGAAAACATGTAACGTCTCCGGTTTTTATTTTTATACTTTTATTATTTTTAATGTCTCTTACTTTTTTTATGCATTGTCATGCGGTTAAGGTTAATTCGTAAGGTGTAACTTGACCTAAAGCAGTTAAAGCCGTTACGAAATACGCTGAGGAGGCAAAAGTCATGTGATAGTGATATGCACGTACACAGATGGGTATACTACCACGTACACTAGATATAAAAGGGCTGTGCTTCGGTGGAGCGGTAATTTGTACTCAGGTGATTCCTGTGAAAGGATTTCCGACTTGATTACGGCCGCACGACAGGAATTAAAACGCTTTGAACTCGGAATGGCAGTTGGAGCTAGACGCATGGGACATTCCATTTCGGAAATCGTTAGGAAAGTCAATATTTCGAGATCCACTATGTCATGGCTGTGGCGAGAATGCTAAAATTCGTGCATGGCGTCTCACCATGGACAACGCTGTGGCCGACAGCCTTCACTTAACGACCTAGAGCGGCGGCTTTTCGGTAGAGTTGTCAGTGGTAACACCCAACCAATAGTGCGGAAAGAATCGCAGAAGTCAATGTGGGACTAAGATGAACGTATCCGTTACGACAGTTAAGGACAGTGTGGATATATTTGGCGGTAATGGACTATGGCAGCAGACGACCGACGCGAGTACCTTTTCTAACAGCACAACATCGAATGCAGTACCTTTCATGGGCTCGTGTCCACATCGATTGGACCGTACACGATTGGAAAACCGTGGCGTGGTCAGATGAGTCCCGATTTCAGTTGGTAAGAACTATGGCAGGGCTGGAGTGTGGTGCAGGCCCCACGAAACCATGGACCAATATTGTCAACAAAGCACTGTGCAAGTTGTCGGTGGCTCCATAATGTTATGGGCTGTGTTTATAGAGAATGGACTGGCCCTTTGGTCCAACTGAAACGATCACACACTGGAAATGGTTATGGCTGGCTACCTGGAGACCATGGATTTCATACTCCCAAGCAAAGATGCGCCATGTCACCTGCTCCCAGTTGTTCGCGATTGGTTTGCAGAACATTCTAGACGATTCGAGCGAATGATTTGACCACCTATATCGTCTCTAAATGAATTCCATCGAACATGTATGGGACATAATCGAAAGGTCAGGTCGGGTACAAAATCCTGCACTGACAACACTCTTGCAATTCTAGACGGTTATAGAGGCACCGTGGCTCACTTCCCACAACCTGTTAAGATCATGCCACGTCGAGTTACTGCACTACGCTGAGTAAAAGGAGGACAGACACGATGTTAGGATATATCTCATTAATTTTGTCACCTCAGTCTACTTGTTCCCCAAAGTTTCTTATCTGCTTCAAGTAATCGAACCATTTTATAAATCAAGGGTTTAATCACGATATTAATGCTCAAGTATCAATGAACAGCAATAATATGAAGAAATATCTTCATCTAACATGAGCCCTCGCCTGTGGTTGATTGGGAGGTCGTTACAAGGCGTGGCAGGCAGCGAAAGGCGTCCCCGGAGGCTGATCAGAAAGCCTCCCCGGTGCGTCTGACAAACCGGTTTCAGGCACTGTCTCTGGCTGAGCCAGATGCAGCCGCCTGCCCTGTTTCAGAGGATCATTCTCAGCCTTCAAGGTCCGGGCAAGCGCAGAGGGTGGGCTTACTGGTAGTTGGAAGCTCCAATGTTAGGCGCGTAATGGGGCCCCTTAGGGATACGGCGGCTAAGGAAGGGAAGAAATCCAGTGTGCACTCCGTGTGCATTCCGGGAGGAGTCATTCCTGATGTGGAAAGTGTCCTTCCGGATGCCATGAAGAGCACAGGGTGCAGCCAGCTGCAGGTGGTGGCACATGTCGGCACTAATGACGTGTGTCGCTTTGGATCTGAGGAAATTCTCTCTGGATTCCAGCGGCTATCTGATTTGGTGAAGGCTGCCGGTCTTGCTTACGAGATGAAGGCAAGGCTCACCATCTGCAGCATCGTTGACAGAACCGACTGCGGACCTTTGGTGCAGAGCCGGGTGGAGGGTCTGAATCAGAGGCTCAGACGGTTTTGCGACCGTATTGGCTGCAGATTCCTAGACTTGCGCCATAGGGTGGTGGGGTTTCGGGTTCCGCTGAATAGGTCAGGAGTTCACTACACTCAGCTGGCGGCTACACGGGTAGCGGAGGCTGTGTGGCGTGGACTGGGCGGTTTTTTAGGTTAGAAGGCCTCGGGAAAGTGCGGGATGGGCTGCAATGTCAAAGGGTGCTTGGCAATTACAGGACGTGCTTGGATCAAGGAACAGTCGGAATTTTAGTTGTAAATTGTTGTAGTTGCGCTGGAAAAGTCCCTGAGCTTCAAGCGCTAATAGAAAGCACAGAAGCTGATATCGTTATAGGTACAGAAAGCTGGCTAAAGCCTGAAATAAGTTCTGCAGAAATTTTTACGAAGTCTCAGACGGTGTTCAGGAAAGATAGATTAGGCAGAATTGGTGGTGGAGTGTTTGTGTCTGTCAGTAGTGGTTTATCTTGTAGTGAAGTCGAAGTAGATACTCCGTGCGAATTGGTGTGGGTGGAGGTTATACTTAACAGCCGAATTAAGTTAATAATTGGCTCCTTCTACCGACCCCCAGACTCCGATGATACAGTTGCGGAACAGTTCAGAGAAAGTTTGAGTCTCGTAACAAATAAATACCCCACTCATACGGTTATAGTTGGTGGGGACTTCAACCTACCCTCGGTATGTTGGCAAAAATACTTGTTCAAAACCGGTGGTAGGCAGAAAATATCTTCCGAGATTGTCCTAAATGCTTTCTCCGAAAATTATTTCGAGCAGTTAGTCCACGAACCCACGCGAATTGTAAATGGTTGCGAAAACACACTTGACCTCTTGGCCACAAACAATCCAGAGCTGATAGAGAGCATCATGACTGATACAGGGATTAGTGATCACAAGGTCATTGTACCTAGGCTCAATACCATTTCTTCCAAATCCATCAGAAACAAACGCAAAATAATTTTATTTAAAAAAGCGGATAAAGTGCCACTAGAAGCCTTCCTAAAAGACAATTTCCATTCCTTCCGAACTGACTATGCGAATGTAGACGAGATGTGGCTCAAATTCAAAGATATAGTAGCAACAGCAATTGAGATATTCATACCTCATAAATTGGTAAGAGATGGAACGGATCCCCCGTGGTACACAAAAAAGGTCCGAACGCTGTTGCAGAGGCAACGGAAAAAGCATGCGAAGTTCAGAAGAACGCGAAATCCTGAAGATGGGCTAAAATTTACAGACGCGCGAAATTTGGCACGTACTTCGATGCGAGATGCCTTTAATAGGTTCCACAACGAAACATTGTCTCGAAATTTGGTAGAAAATCCGAAGAAATTCTGGTCGTATGTAAAGTACACAAGCGGCAAGACGCAGTCAATACCTTCGCTGCGCAGTGCCGATGGTACTGTTATCGACGACTGTGCCGCTAAAGCGGAGTTATTGAACGCAGTTTTCCGAAATTCCTTCACCAGGGAAGACGAATGGAATATTCCAGAATTTGAAACACGAACATCTGCTAGCATGAGTTTCTTAGAAGTAGATACCTTAGGGGTTGCGAAGCAACTCAAATCGCTTGATACGGGCAAGTCTTCAGGTCCAGATTGTATACCGATTAGGTTCCTTTCAGATTACGCTGATACTATAGCTCCCTACTTAGCACTCATATACAACCGCTCGCTCACCGATAGATCTGTACCTTCAGATTGGAAAATTGCGCAGGTCGCACCAGTGTTCAAGAAGGGTAGTAGGAGTAATCCATTTAACTACAGACCTATATCATTGACGTCGGTTGGCAGTAGGGTTTTGGAGCATATACTGTATTCAAACATTATGAATCACCTCGAAGGGAACGATCTATTGACACGTAATCAGCATGGCTTCAGAAAACATCGCTCTTGTGCAACGCAGCTAGCTCTATATTCGCACGAAGTAATGGCCGCTATCGACATGGGATCTCAAGTTGATTCCGTATTTCTAGATTTCCGGAAAGCTTTTGACACCGTTCCTCACAAGAGACTTCTAATCAAGCTGCGGAGCTATGGGGTATCGTCTCAGTTGTGCGACTGGATTCGTGATTTCCTGTCAGGAAGGTCGCAGTTCGTAGTAATAGACGGCAAATCATCGAGTAAAACTGAAGTGATATCAGGTGTTCCCCAGGGAAGCGTCCTGGGACCTCTACTGTTCCTGATCTATATAAATGACCTGGGTGACAATCTGAGCAGTTCTCTTAGACTGTTCGCAGATGATGCTGTAATTTACCGTCTAGTAAGGTCATCCGAAGACCAGTATCAGCTGCAAAGCGATTTAGAAAAGATTGCTGTATGGTGTGTCAGGTGGCAGTTGACGCTAAATAACGAAAAGTGTGAGATGATCCACATGAGTTCCAAAAGAAATCCGTTGGAATTCGATTACTCGATAAATAGTACAATTCTCAAGGCTGTCAATTCAGCTAAGTACCTGGGTGTTAAAATTACTAACAACTTCAGTTGGAAGGACCACATAGATAATATTGTCGGGAAGGCGAGCCAAAGGTTGCGTTTCATTGGCAGGACACTTAGAAGATGCAACAAGTCCACTAAAGAGACAGCTTACACTACACTCGTTCGTCCTCTGTTAGAATATTGCTGCGCGGTGTGGGATCCTTATCAGGTGGGATTGACGGAGGACATCGAGAGGGTGCAAAGAAGGGCAGCTCGTTTTGTATTATCGCGTTATAGGGGAGAGAGTGTGCAGATATGATACACGAGTTGGGATGGAAGTCATTACAGCATAGACGTTTTTCGTCGCGGCGAGACCTTTTTACGAAATTTCAGTCTCCAACTTTCTCTTCCGAATGCGAAAATATTTTGTTGAGCCCAACCTACATAGGTAGGAATGATCATCAAAATAAAATAAGAGAAATCAGAGCTCGAACAGAAAGGTTTAGGTGTTCGTTTTTCCCGCTCGCTGTTCGGGAGTGGAATAGTAGAGAGATAGTATGATTGTGGTTCGATGAACCCTCTGCCAAGCACTTAAATGTGAATTGCAGAGTAGTCATGTAGATGTAGATGTAGATTTAATTAAAAAAGTAATTCCTTCCAAAAAGCAATTTCAGAGTAATGTTTTCGGTAAGTACCAAGTTTTAGATTTTGAAATTTTCTCGGGAGTTCAGCTGAGTGGCATCGTCGAAGTGGAGCGATATTTCGGCAAGTAGATTTCTTGCCACCTTCAGGTGGTCCTGGCATGGACGGGCGGTTCCGCTGGCGAGGTGGGCGAGAAGTGCACAGCCGGGACACGAGCAGTGGTCCTCGGCCTCTGAGTCGAGAGGGTGAAACACCGATGATGCGGGAGAGGGACGTCTGTACCTGTTGTGATCCAAACTCTTCTCTTCGTGGGGTATGAATGGATCTGCCCACAGACTGTCTCTGTGCTTTGAAGACGCTCAAGCTTGGGCTGCAAGCATTACGAAGCTGGAAACTACCGTCTTTATTGAACAGCTCATGATGTAGCCGGATCTCTACAGATTCCTTTGAAACACAATCCGAGAATGTGTTGACCTGTTTTTAAGAACTTGGCACCGTTGCACGTCATGTTATGCTCATTGGAGAGGCTGTGCTCCGCCACCGCTGACTCGGTTGGTTGTTCCTTATCTGTGTGACCCTTGTGATCCGCGCGTCTTTATTGTGTCGGCCCGAATGGTCTGATCTACGTACAGGCTTCCGCACAGGGTATGGTAGACTCCTGGTATTCGGAGTCCTACGTCGTTCTAGGTCGTTTACTAAGTGTTCACAGCACTATTACAGTAGTTAGTGGCTATTGTGATTTTATAATAACTACACGCGAAGTAGCAAACTCATTTCACCTTAGTTTTCCACATTAAAGTTACGGAAGCTAAAGCATTACAGTGACAATAACACACAGTACAGGATATGGCAGTTACACCTCATAAAATATCTTTTTGTTAAACAGAATATCCTCAGTTTGAAAAAAGTAAGAATTGTATCAAAAATTCAGGTTTCAGTGACTACAGACATACGTATAAGATTATAAAAAAAAATATGTCTTTTTCAAACATGAGAAGTGAAAAAAAAGAATGCTGATCTCCCTGCACAGACTTAAAAGGAACGATTTTTGCCTTACTTTATGACGGTTTATACATGCTATGAACCTTCCAGTGAGCAGACTGAAGCATCTTTAATCGTCCAAAGCAAACTATGCCCTAGTTCAATACGACGAGTTTTAATACAGCAACTTACGTGTCTATAAGTTCTTCCATCCAAACCAACTTAATGTTCGAAGTTCCGGAAAATCTGCTGTCGGTTTTTAGCTACTTCAGCCTGATGAACCTGACTGACCTTGACTGTGGCTTAACGGTGACTGCCTATGCTCTCCCCACAAGCACCAAGGCCTGATAAATCAGAAGATCCGGGTTGTGGAGAATTGCCGTAACTGTCTTAAAATATAGTTTCGTAACTACTTTCAAATATTTCTTTTACGGTGTGGAAACAATATAGCCAGATGTTATAAATACGATTAATAACACTCGTAATATTCTGCGTACAAATCACATACAATAGATCGTCAAATGGAATTGTGGTGAAAACTTAACGTGCTGTATGTTTCTGGGTGACGAAATCACCCTGCGTTTTTGTGAATTTCGAAAATAATACGTTTTGTATGTGTACAATGCAAGTGCTGTGCAATTCCTTGAAAAACACTTTAACCCATGCCATACTTTGTTTGATACCAGCACATACCATAAAAATTTACAGCTTCACATGAATATCATGAACAGTGTTTTCAAAGATTGGGTTACCGATGCTGAGGGAATATATGGTCTTAATATATGTGTATGCTATCGCAATGGAATTAATTTAAAAATCGAAAAAAGAAGTAAAAATTTTTGCAATAGTTTTTAATATTCTGAATGGTTAGGATTACACGCATAAACATTATGTACAGACAGTACCAAACTATATCTACAGTACATAAGCACAACAAGATACGATTTGTATTACAGTGATAAACCTAAGGTTGTACACTGAATCTATGGCTGCATTTTACATTATAAATAGCAATGTTTTATTAGATCCGTCTATATATATATATATATATATATATATATATATATATATATATATATATATATATATATATAATTTAACAGTAAAGGTATAACTTATGAAATGTTATGGCTGTCTTGACCATGGGAACAATACGTTCGTTGAAACAATGAGAACACCTCACGGAAGAAGACGTTGGGTGATTCTGTTTGTTCATTCAGAATGAGGGCATGAAAAGTGTTCTCATCTACATGAATATCAATCTCCTCTAGAAAATTGATTGCGCCACACTTATCTGTGGGTTGTACAATGTGGAGGTTGTGTTCCATGTTGTCTACTGTTTGATTATTTTTTGCAGTATGAATCGCAAACACTAATTTGCTTAAGTTGTTTTGTCGTAGGGCAACCAGGTGTTCCTTAAACCTTGTGTTAAATGTTCTATCTACTAACCCTGTGTAGAATTTTGGACAGTTATTACAGTTCAGTATATAGATTCCTGATCTTGTTGGGGAGATACTGATGGGTGAACGTTTGAGTACATCCCTCTGTTGAAGTTTATTATTAGTTGTAAAGGTGATTTTAAAGATCTTCTTTTTGAATAGGTTCGAAATGTTATATGAAAATGGGTCTACATGTGATATGACAGCATATTTTGTTGATTTTGTGTCTTTCACAATTGTTGTAGATGTCAGTTGCAGAGATTTATTGTCAGCAATTCTTTATTTTATCTTCTGGGAGAGCTTATCCATTATGGAAACATCATATCCATTATTACAAAAATGGTTCAAATGGCTCTGAGTACTATGGGACTTAACTGCTGTGGTCATGAGTCTCCTAGAACTTAGAACTACTTAAACCTAACTAACCTAAGGACATCACACACATCCATGCCTGAGGCAGGATTCGAACCTGCAACCGTAGCGGTAGCGCGTTTCCAAACTGTAGCGCTTAGAACCGTTCGGTCACTTCGGCCGGCCCCATTATTACAGGCTACTGATTTAATTGTACTAATTTTCTTTTGCTCCTCACTCTGTCTTAGGGGGATTTTATGAATACAAAGATGCACTGACCACAAGTTAGCCATCTTATCCTGGTTCAGGAGGCAGGATGTTTTACTGATGGTAATATCCATGGCTGTTCGCTTACAAAATATGTGTCAAAATGCTGCGCTGTTTTACGTATCTCTTATAGTAAATAATTTTACTGCTTATTTACTTTCTGGACGAGAAGAATTTTTGCTGTACATGGTTAATGTAAATATCAGCTAGCAATCCAGCAAGACTGGTCCCCAACGCCATTCCATCATTTCGTTTATAGACTTTATTACTAAAATTAAATAAATATGAAGTATACAACTGCGAGGATAAATACGAGTGAGAGGAACTCTGATAAATCCTATAGTTCAGGTAGGTTGAGCTTTTAGGAGGTTATTTTTCATTATGTTATTAGTTTCATCTAATCGGGTATTAGTATAACTTTTGACAATATGTAATGAGGCAAATCTAGCTGTCAGTGATATGTGGATGTCTTCGATATGTTCTATGAGGTCAGCTGTGTTTTCGACTGTATAAGTGGTTTCAAACACGTAGTAAGTGGTAAAAAGATCCTGAACTTTTCTGCTTATACAGTGCTCTTGGCTGTTCATTGGATGAATGGGACAGGATTCTCTGTGACCGAAGTGACACTGCAGTTGGGTTCATGGTTATTCAGTCTCTAATTTCATATTTATTTAAGAGGAATTTGCAGCTGTTAAGTATTTTTTGGAATTTTTGCTGTCGGGTCTGAGTGTAGTTCTGTAAAGTTGCTAGTGTGGAAAAATTCTACGTTTTTCTCAGTGTATTATGTTTCACGCACAATGACCGCAGAGTTTCCTTTGTCAGACTTCACTAAGCCCATACACTGTCACAGAGTGGCCAGCGGAAGAGTGTTAACTCAGAATAGTTTTCCTGAAGCCACTCTGTAGCAATTCTGGTCGTGTGTGCAGTCGCATTGTCCTGCGTGCCAAGTCCGTTGGAATGCACAGTACACATGAATGGATGCAGGTAGTTCAAATGGCTCTGAGCACTATGGGGCTTAACTTCTGAGGTCATCAGTCCCCTAGAACTTAGAACTACCAAAAACTAACCAACCTAAGGACAGCACACACATCCATGCCCGAGGCAGGTTTCGAACCTGCGACCGTAGTGGTCCCGCGTATCCAGACTGTAGCGCCTAGAACCGCTCGGCATGATGCTTACCTACGTGTCACCTGTCAGAGTCGTATCTAGACGCTTCAAGGGTCCTGTATCACTCACGAGTGCACGTGCCCCACGCCATTACAGAGCCTCCATTAGCTTGAACAGTTACTTGATGACATGCAAGGTCCATGGATTCATGAGGTTGTCTCCATAACCGTATACGTCCATCATCTCTATACAATTTGAAACGAGACTCGTCCGACCGGGCAACATGTTTCCAGACATTAACAGTCCAATGTCGGTGTTTACGGTCCCAAGCGAGGTGCAAAACTTTGTGTCGTGCAGCATCAAGGGTACACGAGCGTCCCTTCGGCTCCAAAAGCCCATATCGATGATGTTGCATTGAATGGTTCGCACGCTGGCAGTTTTTGATAGCCCAGCATTGAAATCTGCAGCAAATTTCGGAAGGGCTGCACTTCTACGCTAGAATGATTTTTCGTCGTTCTATTAAATGAGCACATTAAATTCCAAATCAAAGAAAACGTTCTGTTACTAACATCAAATAATTCTGCGTATTCCGCTGATATTAGACGTCGCTCGCAACACCTGCTGAGCATTTCATTCCGTCAGTACAATGCTACAACAAAATTGCAAATATCTGCCAAATACCCATAAAATCGAAAAGGCTTTGATAAAATGTACCTGACGACTCTCTGGAGAGATACCTTGTAATATA
Source organism: Schistocerca gregaria (assembly GCF_023897955.1). Lineage (NCBI taxonomy): Eukaryota > Metazoa > Arthropoda > Insecta > Orthoptera > Acrididae > Schistocerca > Schistocerca gregaria. Next base: position 346,473,478 of record NC_064922.1, on the reverse strand, counting down.
CAACTTAATGTGCTTAATATCAAGATTTTACACCACCACCTGCGGCACAGTTCTATGGCAATTTTCTACGAAAGTCTTTTGTCTGATTGCATTCCTTCGTGCAATAAACTGGGAATCCGAAATCCTTATCTCTACATTATCTACACGTCTACATCTACATGACTGCTCCGCAGTTCACACTTAAGTGCCTGGTACAGTGTTCCTCGAACCACCTTCAGACTAATCTCTCTACAGTTCCACTCCGTAACAGCGCATGGGAAAATTGAACATTTCCGTCTATCAGTAGGAGCTCTGATTTCTCTTATATTATTACGATAACCTTTTCTCCCTATGCAGGCTGGCGACAGTAAAATATTTTCGGATTCAGAGAAAAAAGTTGGTAACTGATATTTCGTGCCGGCCGTTGGTGGCCGAGCGGTTCTGGCGCTACAGTCTGGAACCGCGCGACCGCTACGGTCACAGGTTCGAATCCTGCCTCGGGCGTGGATGTGTGTGTTGTCTTTAGGTTAGTTAGGTTTAAGTAGTTCTAAGTTCTAGGAGACTTATAACCTCAGCAGTTGAGTCCCATAGTGCTCAGAGCCATTTTGATATTTCGTGGAAAGGTCTCGCCGCAGCAAGAAACGCATTTGTTTTCATTATTTCCACCCTCAATTGCTTATCATATTCGTGACACACTCTCCTCAATTTCGCGATAACATGAAAAGAGCTGCCATTCTTTTGAGTTTTTCGATGTCCTCCGTCATCTTTGTCTGATGACAGCAATACAACAGCCTAATACTTACGGTTATGACGCAGTCTGGTGCGAAACTTGTTACCGTTTGACAGGTGGAGCGACTCTAGCGCTTCGACCGATGAGAAAGCAGACATTCACATGCATCGTATAGATAATGTTTGATTTTTAATTGTTTCGGTCAGTCTGCGATTTGATGGATGAGTGTGAAAATGGAGGAGCTAGCGTAAATAAATCACGAAATTAACACTATATCATATAAAGACTGGGACATTTAACCTAAGTCAATAGCTCATAAGCTTGTCACTAGAACCTGTACTTCATATCCCTGTACCCAACACAGCTACATTGTGGTTACGGAAAGTCTGTATGCCGTCAGAGCTTAAACGTTTTCAGTGTCATAATGTAAACCACAATTGTCGTGCCAGCTACAAAGACCGGCCTCTTAAATACAATGAGCTGAAGAAAAAGATGACGAAATCTGCTACTTAGTAGCGACTTACACTTTGATTTTGTCAAACTTTAACTAAATAAATATAATTAATGATGTCCGAGAGATCAACACGAGCCGAATAGCAATCTCTGAAAATTCATCTGCTGTCAATCACGCTCCCTGATGTGGAACATATCGACAGAGTCACGGGCGCAGTTTCCCAGTGTGCGCTTGCTCGGATGGTATGCCGAATTCGCAAATATCTGTCTCGTCCTCTTTTTTTATCTCGCTGTGGTATTTGCTGGCGGCTGATCAAAATTGCTACCCAGCCCAGTTTTTTCGTCAACGGTTGTATGGTTTTAGGACGAACACAGCTATCACTGTGTCAGTATATGTGGAACATGTTTTGTAGCTTATTTGTTTTTCCATTCTGTAGACGAGGTGTTAAAAACTAAGATTTTTTTTCAGTTTTCTTCCCATCAAGAACAACATGCTCCTAATTAATGAGATCCAAGATAGGAGGAAGGGCAGCATCGGTCGTAAATTGTTAAGCTGTTTATTGCAGATCGATTGGCTACTGTGTAGATATCTTAAGCGCAATTATATACAAGTCATGATGACTCAGCTTAAATATAATTGCATATGGTACCACATTTGACATTTTAGATTTGTATCAGTAAAGCAATGTGTTAACCTATGCGACTTCATTTACGATGAGCCATCATGACTTAACAAGAAATGATGGTACTACTTCAATAATATTACGAGTAAATCTATGTTGTCCAAAGACTGGACTGATGTATCTCTGCATGCTACCCTATCTTGCACAAGCCTCTTCATCTCCGAGTAACTACTGCAACGCAACCTATATCCTTTTCAAACTGCTTACTTTACTCATCTCTTGGTCTCCCTCTACGATTTTTACCCCCCCCCCCCCCCCACTTCCCTTCAGTACTAAATTGGTGTAACCTACATGTCTCAAAATGTGTGCTACCAACAGATCCATTTTTCTAGTCCGGTTGTGCTAGAAATTTCTTTTCTCTTCAGTTCTGTTCAGTACCTCCTCATTAGTTACGTGATTTATCCATGTAGTCTTCTACATTCTTTTGTAGCACCACATTTCAAAAGCTTCTATTCTCTTCTTGTCTGAACCTTTTTATCGTTCATGGTTTACTTCCACACATGGCTACACTCCATACTAATACTTTCAGAAATGACTTCCTCACACTTAAATCTATACTCGATGTTAACGCTTTCCTTGCCATTGCCAGACTACACTTTATATCCTCTGTACTTCGACCATCATTAGTTATTTTGCTCCCCAAATAGCAAAACTCCTTTACTATTTTAAGCGTATCATTTCCTAACCTAATTCACTGAGCATCACACGACTTAATTCGACTACATTCCATTATCCTCGTTTTGATTTTGTTGATGTTCATCTTATATCCTCCTTTCAAGACACTGTCCACACGGTTCAACTGCTCTTCCAGGTCCTTTGCAGTCTCTGACAGAATTACAATGTCATCGGCGAACCTCAAAGCTTTTATTTCTTCTCCATGCATTTTAATTCCTACTCCGAATTTTTCTTTTGTTCCCTTTACTGCTTGCTAAATATACAGATTGTATAACATCGGGGAGAGGCTACAACCCTGTCTCACTCCCTTCCCAACCACTGCTTCCCTTTCATGCCCCTCGAATCTTATAACTGCCATCTGGTTTCTGTACAAATTGTAAATAGCCTTTCGCCCCCTGTATTTGACCCCTGCCACCGTCAGAATTTGAAAGAGAATATTCCACTCAACATTGTCAAAAGCTTTCTCAAAGTCTACAAATTCTAGAGACGTAGGTTTCCCTTTCCTTAACCTATCTTCTAAGATAAATCGTAGGGTTAGTATTGCCTCACGTGTTCCAACATTTCTGCGGAATCCAAACTGATATTCCCCGAGGTTGGCCTCTACTAGTTTTTTCATTCGTCTGTACATAATTCGTGTTAGTATTTTGCAGCCCTGACTTGTTAAACTGGTAGTTCGGTAATTTTCACATCTGTCAACACTTGCTTGCTTTGGGATTGGAATTATTATATTCTCCTTGAAGTCTGAGGGTATTTCGCCTCTCTCATACATCTAGTTCACCAGATGGTAGAGTTTTGTCAGGGCTGGCTCTCCCAAGGCCGCCAATAGTTCAAATGGAATGTTATCTACTCCCAGGGCCTTGTTTCGACTAAGGTCTTTTAGTGCTCTCAAGTACACCTCCCTTGTATAGATCCTCTATATTCGCCTTCCACATTTTTTGCTTATGACTGGTTTTCCATCGTCGCCCTTGATATTCATACAGGTGGTTCTCTTTTCTGCAAATGTCTCCTTAATTTTCCTGTAGGCGGCATCTAGCTTTCCCCTAGTGACATGTACTTCTAAATCCATACACTTGTCCTCTAGCCATTCCTGTTATGCTACTTTTCACTTCTTGCCAATGTCATTTTTTAGAATTTTTCGGTTGCTTAATGTATTGCATTTTTATATATTTTCCTTTCATCAATTAAATTCAGTATATCTTGAGTTGCTTATGAAGTGTCCGTTAACACTGAAGAAACTGCGAAAAGGTAGGAATTTAGAAAACAGTGGAAGAATATGTTGCTTTGAAAGGTGAAATATTGAAGGCAGCGGGGGTGAAGTAGGTTAAGGGGCGAGGGCCAGTAGAAATTATCGTGAAACACAAGAGTAAATCTACATATTTTAAGTTTAGTCGCAGATTATCGTGATCGCATCAACGCGACAAGTAAATAAATCGAGAAACTATAATGAAAATCCTTTTATAACGCAAGAATAAATCCGCACTCCTGTACGTACGTACGTTATGGATTGCCTCTGTCACCGACAAGCTCAGTATTTTAAAGCATAAAATAGAGGCTTTCTGTTAAACCCGACTGCGACGAAGAAAATGCCCTGCTTTGTTGTCGTGTGCTGTACTATGGTAATGTGCGCTTCCATTTTCTTTCTCGTATTCTGTTTTTAACTTCTATAGTAGGGTATTTATAACGTTAGGCATATTGTTTCTGTCATATACATTTTCTTTTTCCCAGTATAAAATTTTAAACAAAAATTGTATACAAAACAACGTCCTGTTTCGTTTCTTCCTTGCTGTCGGTTTTACGGACAGGAAAGTGTATATGGGGCTTACTGACTTATGATTACAATACTGCTATGGAATCCGAATTATCCTACACTTTTTAATCATGCCCATTCGCATATTAAAGCCATACGAAATACTGTCATTGAAGCTACCATCCTCATAAATTCTGCAGCGGGCAGGTCTCTCCAACCCTATATACCAATGATCCAACCAATTTATCCATTCATTTTAAACGACTTCACTTCACAATCGTCGTTTCGTTCGCAATAACAATAAACAAGGCTCAGGATGGAGAGAAGTGGAAGAGGAGAATTACAGCGATGGGGAGGGGGAGGGAGGAAATGGGCAGAGAGAGAGAGAGAGAGAGAGAGAGAGAGAGACAAAGAGAGAGGGAGGGAGGGAGGAGGAAGATATGGAGAGAGAGAAAGAAAAGAGGTGAGGCACAGAGAGAGGAGTGGAAGGAGGAGAAGATAGTCAAAGGGAGGGAAAAGAGGAGATGAACAGTTAGCTGGGTGTTGGGGTGGGAGGGAGGCGGGGGGGGGGGGGGGGGGGGGTAGGAGTTTGGGATGTAAATCCAATACTCATGCAAAATTAGCAATCGCGAAGCAGTGCCGGGTTCGGTGGTACACACACATAGCTAAGAACAAACACCAACATCTAGCAGGAAGTTGGAAATTTACATTGTGAGAATTTACTGCAGACGAGGCTGATATAACAGATTACATTAAACTCCGATAACAGAAATATGGTATAATACATTGATTACACAAAACTATTACTGATGGTCTTCGAGACGATGTGAGAAGAGACAATTAAAGTTTTGGACGTGGCAAAACTGAAAAGCAAAAGGCATGAAGGGAACAAAACAGAAACATATATTGGGTAGATGGAACTATACGTAACGCCAGATTTTAAAAATTGCACAGACATTGAAATGCACAAAGAGTGAGTGGAGCAATATTGTAATTTTTTGACTTGGCAAGAAAAAAGATAGACCGGACTTGAGAAACTTCAGATGTATCAGCCGCTGCTCCGTAATGTGCAACATTTTCTCTCAGATTATCACCAAGCACACAGAATCAGTGTGCATTTTCAGCTTTGACTTACAGCATTGAGACAGAGACTTGTAATACGAAAAACCATTCAAACATCCATAGTTTAAGAGTGCAGTATAGGGAGACGCATATTGAGAGTTGCTAGGAGCGGAAAGAAGAGAAACAAATGGCTCGGGGAACATAATGTAGTGGAAGACGCAATTGTAATGAAAATGAAGTAGTGGGCGAAAGTATGGCTGATGGATTAAGAAAGTTGTCTGCTGGGTTGCTAGATACAAGAAAAGGCGGAGCTTACGACCTAATGGCAGCTGGCTGAATGATTTTAAAAACATCCTGAAGTGGCATGGGTGAGTATAGCTGAAAACTGCAATGCATGTATGAGTCTAGAAGAACCCTCCATTCCTGAATCGATATCGAATGGTTGTTGACAACACCAGTGCGCTGTAACGAATGTCACTGGCACACAGTTGGTTGTTCAACGTATCTATAAGGAGAACAACTCCTCTTCGATCTCATCCTAGGTAATGTCACTAAGAAATGGGAAAAACAGCTAAAATCTCTGGAAGCCATTCAATTTGATTGAACAAATGATAACACGAAGATCCACCGTTTAACATTCGGAGATGATTCCACAGTGCAAGCGGACTCATAGCGACATAACATACAGAAGTCATCAAAGAAAGCGCTGAATAAGCTGGCATACAAATCTCTTTAGAAGAAACCGAGTCCCTCTGCAATAAATTTAACATTTACAAATTAAACAGGTAACATAGGCAAATTAAAAAGAGTCAGATGCTTGCAGTATGTAGGTGAGGTCATTCATCCAACAGGGTTAGAAAATCAAGCAGAGAGGATTGGAGTACAAAAACACAAAAGAGCGTACGGGAGAATGTATGACATCTTAAAAAAAAAAACACTGCATGTCCAGACATTCAGAAGTTAGAAATGGAGTCACGGTGTTCAAATATGAAGCTCTGTACCCGATCGAAACGTCAGGTCTCCAGTTCTCAACAGAAAAGGCGATATCGAAGACATCCTGACGAAAAAACAAGATTCTTAGGAGAATTCTTGGCTCAGAGAAAGCGAAAGACGGATACAGACTGAGTTCCCATAGAGACACAGAACAATATTTAACCTGACAACAGATATTAGAGACCGAAGTTTAAAATTTTATGGATGTGTTTATAAACGCCCAGCCTTACGCTTACAAACAATATTGTGAAATGTATAGGGAAATTAAATAATACGCTTTGGATCAAACACGTTATAAAGGACCACGAGAAATCCCAGATAGAAGATGTGGAAGTAGAAGACAGGACTCTGTTCAATCAAAAGGTAAACCGTTGAGTAGTACAGCCAGAGAATGAGATTCCAAAGAGACCATGAACGAACTGGGCAGTAGGACAAAGAACCCACGGAGACAGAATGAACGACGGGGTAGCGAATGTAAGAGCACTGTTTGATCCAGGAGACTCCATACGTAAACATTAGATTGGTGGATCAGTTCATAGCGTTTTTTTTCTATTCCGGTTGCTACAGGCTTACGTATCGACTGTCATTCTGTACTTGTAGTTCACTGTTGCTGTTTGAGTTTATATGTTGTCATTTTGAGATAGAAGGTGGAGGTGTGGACGCTATAAAATGGAGTGGCAAGTGGATAAATCGGAACTTTTCAGATTTAATTTTCTCGTTTTAAGGAGGACCGTTTTGGTATTAGTATCTCTCAACGTTCGAGAAGACCTTCGGGGTTTGATGAAGATCGTTTCAACCCATTAATCGACAATGGTCCACGACAGTTTACTCGAGAACTGGCGGAAGTGATGAACTGTGATCATTCCACCATTGTGCGAAATTTGCTTACAATGGGGAAAATTCAAAAATCAGGCGTTTGGATAACGCATGCGGTAGGCCAAAATAACAAAATTTAGCAAATGGCCATGTGTGCATCTCCGCTTGTTTCTCATCAATTGGCTCGTGAACAACACGGACCACTCCTATCCTGTATCGTTACTGGTGCCGATAAACGGTGTCTTTATACTAATATGAGAAAAAGAAAGGATGGTTGAGCCCTGGCAAAGCAGCAACTTCTCGCACAAAGACAGGCACGCATTCACCGAAGATAATGTTAAGCATCTGAGGGGTTAACGACGGTGTGGTGTACTACGAATTGCTTCCCCGTGATACAACCATATGACCGCTGACATTTATGTTCAACAACTGAGACGTCTTGCAGACACAGTCCAAAAACAACGCCCAAGAAAACTGCGTGAACTGATGCTACTCCACGATAACGCCTGCCAGCATTCTGCTAAAATGACAAAAAGCGCTTTACAGTATTTAGGTTGAGAAGTGATTCGGCACCCACCTTATTCACCTTATCTAGCGCCCTCAAATTTTCACATCTTCCGCTCCCTATCGAACAACCTTCAAGGAACTTCCTTCTCAGATGAAAATGCTCTTCGAACATGGCTCGACGAGTTCTTCGCCTCAAAACCACATGATTTCTACAGTCGCGTACTCGAATAGTTACTCCAGCGTTGGCAGACGGTTCTAAACAGTGGAGGAGAATATATTATTGATGTCTAAAATTTCTGATATGTGTATCTGCTGTGTTTATTAAAAATATAGAATAACGCTACGAACTTTTGCGCAAACTAACAATAATATCAACAATACGTGTTATGACTAAGTTACTTGGTATCTTGTATTAATATTAGTGATTTATTCATTGAAGGGTCAAACGTAAGTAAGTGTTTAATGGGAAGATAACAGGACATAATTTCCTTGCTTCGGCGTAATATTTCAAAGCCGGCCCCGGTGGTCTAGCGGTTCTAGGCGCTCAGTCCGGAACCGCGCGACTGCTACGGTCGCAGGATCGAATCCTGCCTCGGGCATGGATGTGTGTGATGTCCTTAGGTTAGTTAGGTTTAAGTAGATGTTAAGTCCCATAGTGCTCAGAGCCATTTGAACCATTTTTTGAATATTTCAAGTGAGGTAGTTCTTACATGAAAAGCTACAGCAGTCGCCACACAGATCTTGATGAATGATTACCTCTGTTACAGGAGCTGATAACGACTCTCTACATCGGTTTCCTGGGTCTAATATTCGCTTCGTTCCTCGTGTACCTCGCCGAGAAGGACGCCAACCCCACGAGCTTCTCCAACTTCGCAGATGCCCTCTGGTGGGGGGTGGTGAGTAATCGCAGAACAACAACACAATGCCATTTAGGAAGAAAAAACAAAATAACTCTAGTGCGTTATGTGAATTTTTTTTCACTGTCAGTCCAGTTCTATTCTACAACAGGTAACCTTATCCTAGACTGGCAGAAACTTCATGTTTTATCCTCTGTTTACAGCCACGATTTTAGTCTCATTGTAACTACTCCTTGTATACTTTTCTAAAACATTTGGTTTCCTCTAGTTCTCATTACCTCAAGTGAAACGATGATCTCAATAATACGTTCTGTCTGTCTCTTCCCGCATCTCGTGGTCGTGCGGTATCGTTCTCGCTTCCCACGCCCTGGTTCCCGGGTTCGATTCCCGGCGGGATCAGCGATTTTCTCTGCCTCGTGATGGCTGGGTGATGTGTGATGTCCTTAGGTTAGTGAGGTTTAAGTAGTTCTAAGTTCTAGGGGACTGATAACCTAAGATGTTAAGTCCCATAGTGCTCAGAGCCATATGAACCATTTTTGTCTGTCTCTAAACAATTTTGTTTTTACTTATTAATGTTCCATTATTTTATTGTTCTAGCGTTATGAAACAGCTGTGAAACCTTTAGCCTATTGTCTGCCAGGTCTAACTTCTACAATAAAATGAAGGTTATCAGTAATGAAATAAAAAGATGAAAATCCTACCGATATACATTTCCAATTCGGTTGGTCTCCAAAGGGCTTTAGCTTAACAGATCGTCTCATACAAGGTTCACACACAACGCCTGTACGTCTTTCTTCAGGTTGTCAAAAGGACCTTCCGTGATTTCAAACGTCGTTATTCTCGTTGCACAAACAATACAGAAGTGCAACTGCTGCGTTGTGCAACCAACCAATTGAACATACTAGTGAAATCATTAGTGAGTGGTGTAAAAAGGATTCCTTTGCAAAAGTATGCATTCGACGATAACTTTCGGTAAATATGTTAGTCACCATCACAAGAGAGATCAATAAATTGACTATATTCTTTGTTTCAAACTTTTTAGAAATTACCCTTGCTATTACGTAAGGAGAATACTGAGGTCCAACTATCAAATTATCACATGTCGTCTACCGAACAGGTAAATTCGTTACGCTAGTAACATACATTGATATCCCAACAAAATGGTACATCGACTTGTCCAAAAATAACATTTGCGTAATGCTCAAGCGACACAGGAACAACAAATAATTGTTACTGGAGATGCGATGGTGTCCTCCTATACAAGTAATTCTTTAACGAGTCTTTTACACGAAAGTAGGTACAAACGTCAGTATATGTACTGCCTATAGTTAGACTTAATCTCACGTAGGACTACATCTGATACCAATCTGCTAAACCACTGACTAATAAATTGGATTTCGGTTTTAGGTTCACAAAATGTGACGGCTGAGGCAAATTTCTTGTGGAATAACGGACTATTGTCGCCTCGAAAGCTACACTGTTGCGGACTGTTCATTTAATGCATATTGAGGAAAACAGACCTATGGTTTCCCTGGACGAGACTTGTGAGTCCCATAATTATAGGACCAAATATGCACTGAGATAACAAATATCATAGGATAGCGATATGCACATGTATAGGCGACGGTACTATCGCGTATACAACTTATAAGAGGGCAGTGCACTGGCGGAACTATCATTTTTACTCAGGTAATTCATGTGAAAAGGTTTCCGACGTGATTATGGCCGCACGACGGGAATTAAGACACTGAATGCGGAATGGTAGTTGGAGCTAGACGCATTGGAAATGCCGTTCCAGGAATCTTCAGGGAATTCAGTATTCCGACATTTACAGTTTCAGGAGTGTGTGTCGAGAATACCATATATCAGGCATTACATTTCACCACGGACAACGCAGTGGCCGACGGTGTTCACTTAACGATCAAGAGCAGCGGTGTTTGCGTAGGATTGTTAATGCTAACAGACAAGCAAAATTACTTTAAATAACCACAGAAACGAACTGCGGACGTACGACGAACGTATCCGTCCGGACAGTACGGCGAAACTTGGCGTTAATGGGCTATGGCAGCAGACGACCTACGCAGTTGCCTTGACTAACTGCACGACATCGCCTGAAGCGCCTCTCCTGAGCTCGTGACCTCGTGACGACAATGTGTCATGTCAAGAGGGCCACAGCTGTTCTCCCTTGATTTCAAAAACCCAATTCGAGCGAATGATTGGCAACCCAGATCACCCAGCATGAATCCCATCGAACATTTATGGAACATAATCGAGAGGTCAGTTCGTCCACAAAATCCTACACCGGCAACACTTCCGCAACTACGGACGGCTATAGAGGCAGCATGGCTCAACATTTCTCCAGGGGACTTCCAACGACTGGTTGAGGCCATGCCACGTCGAGCTGCTGCAGTACGCCAGGCAAAAGGTCAGACACGACATCTGGAGGTGACCTATGACTTTTTTCACCTCAGTGCACCTGGCACGAGTCCTGTGGAAATAGAGACCATGATGTAGGTGTACATACTTTTGTATAGTGTATGTCGTTGTTTTCTTTCGGTGAGGGAAACAGTGATGAACGACAGTAACACATGAAAATGTAAATTTTATGGGAGTATGGGATATTCTCAGTCCTACATATATTTAAACTTTTCATCATGGATGGAATGCTGGAACGTAATCGTATGATAATTTTAGATTACGAATAAATTTGCCTATGACTTTAAACACAGTTTTGAGTTCCTTTTTATTTTATCGCGATCAATTTCGGGGCTAGCATCTCCATCCTCAGCTGCACCTAATACATATACAGGTGTTGGACAAAATGTGGGAACACCGCGAGAAATTCGTGCTTCAACAGACGGTCAGATGCTAGCCAAGTCTGCAGCTTACGCTGTTGTATTTGACCACGAACACCACCTGTGCAGTCTCCTCGATAAGCTCCGGATGTTAGTCGTGGTCAGAAGAGTGTTCTGCATGGTCGTAAATGCAGAATGTCGGAACTGAGTGAATTCGAACGGGGGGAAAATTTTTGGTACTTCCGTAACCGTGGTGGCAAAGTGTTTGGTTTTTCAAGATTCACCGTATCGAAGATATTGACCAGATACTTCACGAATGATTTACTAGTGTTTGGACCACTGAAAGAACTAAGAATTTTCTTTCGCGGGTCAAGGCATGCGACACGGTGCACAGATGGTTGTACAGACTTCCAAGCGAATTCTTTTCTGCGGGCGTTCAGACAATTCGTACACTCTGGACAACTTACTTTAAGCATTGTGAGCATTATATCGAGAAGTTTTACGCCACTTATTCACAAAAAATAATATTGACAATTTTCGTGTGATTTACATTGTTACATCACTTTGAGTGAACGAAACTTTGTATGAACGTTACTGTCATCCACAGAATGTACATAATCTTTGCCTCTCGTGATGCCTATGAACTGACTTCACGATACTTCACACTAAAACCACCTTACTGTTTCCATTCGTTGTACTGAAACATGCACAGTCGAATCTGATTTAATGTTGTTAACGGCTTTTGAAATTTCCCGTGTTTTGTTTGACTTGGCCTATAAGCCTCCGGTGGTTATTGGATCTCACAGAGAAGATACCGTGATCAGTCCTAAACTGTATATCCCGTTCCTTGGACTCTGTGACTGCTACGCTTCAGTGAAGTTAACGCAACCCGAAACAAGAAAGCTTTCTTATTTGAGTTGGTGGCAAACAATGATAATCACTAAATAATGTAGGCTCTATCGGTTATTATTGCGTCAAAGACGGCGCATCCAAGATACAGTTAAAATATTGACCTGGTTAATTTTCTAACAATTTAGCAACACTTTTATTTTAACCTGTTTTCGAACATCCTTTTTGTCGACATCGTGTTGAACACTTGTCGCAATGAATGAATGGCCTATACGTTTCCTGAATAAAACTCCTTCGACTTTCGGTTTTTTATATTTTTTTTCCCGATACATATTCCGAAACATAAGCGTCATCAGCAGGTTTTCCAAGACCAATTTGAGGTTTACGTCATCTTATCGGGAATTTTGTAGACTCTTATGATGAAGCTGTAACTCTTAAATATGTTTGGGAAATTAAGATTTTATAAACCGAAATACAAAATACAGACTCTTATTCATACACGTATAACAAACAAGTGTACAGTAGTGGAAATCTGTATAAAGGCATGGATACTTCCAGGAATATTAACATTGTCGCTTGGAATAGTGGTGACAAATGTATATGCAACAGTATGAAATCCGGCATGCCGACAAATGCAGTCAAATGGTACCGCGTTTGTTCTCAGCAGTACAGTATGTAACAAGACGTCAACGATTCACGTGGTAGACGATGGGACACGATATAAAGACAGTCGGTTCTGTGTGGTGTTAGTGTACGCGTACGTTCCTTGACGGCAAATAGGAAACAGACGACATTAGTGACAGTGGATGTTGTGTACATAAACCACCATTGTGACAATGCTACGCGGAAAAATGTTTCCATGTGATGGAAAAGCAGTAATCGGTACACACAAGGAAATGGGACACTCTAATCGTCAAATTGCCAAAATGATGAACAGTTCAAATACAGTGATTGATAATTTCAATAGATTTGACCCACGATAAAGGAAGATATGGACAAAGTAGAAATATCTGTGGCATAAAAAGGGTTACTTTTGCTCTAAGCAAGGGCCACAAACCATTATTCTTCTCAACTGATTGATAATTTACAGTTGTCAGTAACTGCCAGATATGTACGATAAATTTTGCCACATGACAAACATCTTGCATTCAAGAAACGACTGCGGGAAACCTCGTTAACACCCAAAAATAAACAAGTTAGTCTTGAGCTCGCTGTTATGAACTATATACTGGGATAATGTGATCTCCAGTGATGAGAAGAAGTTTAATTTAGATGGGCAGGATGTATTTCAGTATTATTAGCATAATCTGAGAACAGAGCAGCAGGTAAGAATCAGGAGATATTTGGGGGTGGAGGTCTTATGATTTGGGGAGCCTTCTGCACTGAAGGTAAACCACGCATTTCTTGGCTGAATAGTAGAATGAACTCTAAAATGTACGCTGAGGGGTTAAAAGCAGACCTGATTAGAACGTATGAGGACCTAGGGGACGAAAGTCTAATGTTTCAACGAGATAATGCAACTACGTATGGCTTTGCTAGAATCAAAAAACGGTTTGAAGATCAAGATATCGATGACTTGCCCTGGCCTGCACGTAGCCCGAATCTGAACCGCGTTGAAAACAATTGGGGAATACTTTCAAGGCGCGTTTATCGCAAAGGAAGGTAATTTGAGGCCGTATGTGACCTGGAAAGAGCGTTGCGAGAAGAAGGGCGACAATTTCACTGCAAGTACTACAAACACTAACAGAATCGACACCGAAGAGAATTTAGGAGATAAATTGGAAAAACGGATGTTGGACAAAGTACCAACAGTGCAATAACACAACGGGACAGTGAGTGCATTTGTGCCAATTTGTAACCAGGAAATGCAAATACCATATTTTTTTACACGTGTTATGAAAAAAACTTTGTAATTCCGTCGTGATTGTTTATGTCTTCTGTGTATCTACTGCTTTCATAGTGAATTTGATACATGTACACTTCAGACACTGGAGTATTACTTTCTTGCAGCCCTGCCTTTATACTGAATTCCACTACAGTATATTTGTGCAACCATTATGGATCCGTTAAAAAAATAAACTGTCATTCGTAATGGATAAGTGTGTACCTTGTAAATGCATTTAACACTGGTTTTACTGCGGAGTATTGATAATATTCTAACCTGTTCGCTCCAGAATTATTAAAGAGTGGTATCTCGTTCGTCAGTGTTGTGCGCTCTTCAAAAGAATTTGTGGAACTGTATGTGAAAGTGTTCCGTATGATATCGAATCGTAACTGATAATTACACTCCTGGAAATGGAAAAAAGAACACATTGACACCGGTGTGTCAGACCCACCATACTTGCTCCGGACACTGCGAGAGGGCTGTACAAGCACTGATCACACGCACGGCACAGCGGACACACCAGGAACCGCGGTGTTGGCCGTCGAATGGCGCTAGCTGCGCAGCATTTGTGCACCGCCGCCGTCAGTGTCAGCCAGTTTGCCGTGGCATACGGAGCTCCATCGCAGTCTTTAACACTGGTAGTATGCCGCGACAGCGTGGACGTGAACCGTTTGTGCAGTTGACGGACTTTGAGCGAGGGCGTATAGTGGGCATGCGGGAGGCCGGGTGGACGTACCGCCGAATTGCTCAACACGTGGGGCGTGAGGTCTCCACAGTACATCGATGTTGTCGCCAGTGGTCGGCGGAAGGTGCACGTGCCCGACGACCTGGGACCGGACCGCAGCGACGCACGGATGCACGCCAAGACCGTAGGATCCTACGCAGTGCCGTGGGGACCGCACCGCCACTTCCCAGCAAATTAGGGACGCTGTTGCTCCTGGGGTATCGGCGAGGACCATTCGCAACCGTCCCTATGAAGCTGGGCTACGGTCCCGCACACCGTTAGGCCGTCTTCCGCTCACGCCCCAACATCTTGCAGCCCGCCTCCAGTGGTGTCGCGACAGGCGTGAATGGAGGGACGAATGGAGACGTGTCGTCTTCAACGATGAGAGTCGCTTCTGCCTTGGTGCCAATGATGGTCGAATGCGTGTTTGGCGCCGTGCAGGTGAGCGCCACAATCAGGACTGCATACGACCGAGGCACACAGGGCCAACACCCGGCATCATGATGTGGGTAGCGATCTCCTACACTGGCCGTACACCTCTGGTGATCGTCGAGGGGACACTGAATAGTGGACGGTACATCCAAACCGTCATCGAACCCATCGTTCTACCATTCCTAGACCGGCAAGGGAACTTGCTGTTCCAACAGGACAATGCATGTCCGCATGTATCCAGTGCCACCCAACGTGCTCTACAAGGTGTAAGTCAACTACCCTGGCCAGCAAGATCTCCGGATCTGTCCCACATTGAGCATGTTTGGGACTGGATGAAGCGTCGTCTCACGCGGTCTGCACGTCCAGCACGAACGCTGGTCCAACTGAGGCGCCAGGTGGAAATGGCATGGCAAGCCGTTCCACAGGACTACATCCAGCATCTCTACGATCATCTCCATGGGAGAATAGCAGCCTGCATTGCTGCGAAAGGTGGATATACACTGTACTAGTGCCGACATTGTGCATGCTCTGTTGCCTGTGTCTATGTGCCTGTGGTTCTGTCAGTGTGATCATGTGATGTATCTGACCCCAGGAATGTGTCAATAAAATTTCCCCTTCCTGGGACAATGAATTCACGGTGTTCTTACTTCAATTTCCAGGAGTGTATATAAGATACCAAATGTACTCTCATTCATTACATGTAGTTCACATACTACGGTGTCTCTGGGTGTCTGTTACTTTTCAGCAGAAACCGGAATGTTCAGTGTCGAGACGAGAGCGGACACACTAGTCCAGGCAGCCATTTGCGCCGGTTTTTCATCATAATTCTAGTTTCCGTGTCGTGCGGCTAGGCACCCACGGGCCTATGTCAACTCTGATATGTGAGAAGCGCGAACTGTCTACGGATATCACTGGGGTAAGCTTTCCCACCCTTCAGTAAGAGCCCGTGAGTGGTCTAGGACGCGGCGTGGTTTTACAGGACGCCAGGCAATACGTTTGTCAAGCATTTCCAACGCCCAGTTAACCAGTTAATGGGTTTGAAATTGAGACCCATCGCACCTTCTCCTGTCTCTAAAATGCCCAGTCTTCACAATAAATTCCTGTTGATTCATCCCGGCCTTACAGTACATGAGTCGGAATTTAAGATCACGTCGTAAGTGTAACCCTTCATATTCTTCAGCAGGATATGTTTCATATTTTCCATTGCGGTAAGGCGATCACTAACTACGACAACACACATGCGGCCACAAATGCAGATACCATGCCACGCCAATTCGGACTCTTGCCAGGGTCTCTCGAGTTGATGTACATATTTCGGCATGTGCTGCTCTCTTCTGCATCTCCACGTACAAACCCATGACAGAGACAAACTCCGACTCTACTGGAAATAAAACGGTTTCCAATGATAAAATAACCTACAGACAAGGGTTCTGGCAAACAGAAGGTGAGCTTCGTGATAGTTCTTTCTTACCTGTACGGTTGCACGTAAGCGTTAAGCGCAGCGAACTACACAGGACGCCGCAACAGAGTTGCAACCAAGTCAAGATACTGACCTTACAAATGAAAGCGTAACGATGCCAAGGTTGTCGAGAGCTAGCGCAAACAGTTCAATAACATAGCATGCTAAGTCCAAACACACAAGTAGGGTCACTATTGACAAACGACTATGGCGCGAACTAATGCGCTTCATAAACAAGGGCGGTTTGACAGGCAAGGTACCTAGGAAACTAAACAGACTGGTTTCACCGATTTTTTTGCACCTGTCGCAATCCTGGTGCGCGTAAAGTGTACTGTCGGCAGCAAGTCGACATGCTTAGAGTAGCCCGCATCTCGTGGTCGTGCGGTAGCGTTCTCGCTTCTCACGCCCGGGTTCCCGGGTTCGATTCCCGGCGGGGTCAGGGATTTTCTCTGCCTCGTGATGGCTGGGTGTTGTGTGATGTCCTTAGGTTAGTTAGGTTTAAGTAGTTCTAAGTTCTAGGGGACTGATAACCTAAGATGTTAAGTCCCATAGTGCTCAGAGCCATTTGAACCATTTGCTTAGAGTACCTATTCCTAAAGCGGAGGCCGTACCAATATTGCTGTCCACCGAGGATGCAACAACACTCAGAGAGGGAATTTGAGCTGCAACGTCATTCCTCGTAACCAGTTCCTCGAAGTTTAATGGGAAACCGTGACTCCAGCTGCTCCTCTCAGGTCTTTTTGCACCTCTGCTGAAGTAGCCAGGTGACTGCACATCGCAATTTAGGCTTCGTGTGCCGATCTGAATCCACATTGTTACATTTGTGGCGATTGTACAGACAACGAACAACAGACGGGAGGTATTGAGATCCAAAGGCAAGGAAACACAATGTCAATTCTTCTTATACAAAATCAGTTGTCGTTTTGACTTGTATCAGATGTCCCAGTGGACGCCCTGTCTGTCTCATTGCGACTCACTGACACGAGGATACAAACTTTACTCTCAAGCCTCATTTGGATCTTAAATTTATGTCTACAGGTACCGCAGTATGATGTGGCTGTTGATATCGCGAAATAGTCATGGTAAGAAGGTTTGCAAAAATAAGGCCATGGGTACTACCGGTGTAAAAATATAATTAACGTCCCAGATGGTGAGAAACGTGCCCAGCAAAATCTTTTGGAAGGTGTAGATCAGAGAACGATATGTTGTTGTTGTCTTCAGTCCTGAGACTGGTTTGATATAGCTCTCCATGCTACTCTATCCTGTGCAAGCTTCTTCATCTCCCAGTACCTACTGCAACCTACATCCTTCTGAATCTGCTTAGTGTATTCATCTCTTGGTCTCCCTCTACGATTTTTACCCTCCACGCTGCCCTCCAATGCTAAATTTGTGATCCCTTGATGCCTCAAAACATGTCCTACCAACCGATTCCTTCTTCTAGTCAAGTTGTGCACAAACTTCTCTTCTCCCCAATCCTATTCAATACCTCTTCATTAGTTACGTGATCTATCCACCTTATCTTCAGCATTCTTCTGTAGCACCACATTTCGAAAGCTTCTATTCTCCTCTTGTCCAAACTAGTTATCGTCCATGTTTCGCTTCCATACATGGCTACACTCCAAACAAATACTTTCAGAAACGACTTCCTGATACATAAATCTATATTCGATGTTAACAAATTTCTCTTCTTCAGAAACGCTTTCCTTGCCATTGCCAGTCTACATTTTATATCTTCTCCACTTCGACCATCAGCAATTATTTTACTTCCTAAATAGCAAAATACTTCCTAAATAGCAAAACTCCTTTACTACTTTAAGTGTCTCATTTCCTAATCTAATTCCCTCAGCATCACCCGACTTAATTTGAATACCTTCCATTATCCTCTTTTTGCTTTTGTTGATGTTCATCTTATATCCTCGTTTCAAGACACAGTCCATTCCGTTCAACTGCTCTTCCAAGTCCTTTGCCGTCTCTGACAGAATTACAATGTCATCGGCGATCCTCAAAGTTTTTACTTCTTCTCCATGAATTTTAATACCTACTCCAAATTTTTCTTTTGTTTCCTTTACTGCTTGCTCAATATACAGATTGAATAACATCGGGGAGAGGCTACAACCCTGTCTCACTCCCTTCCCAACCACTGCTTCCCTTTCATGCCCCTCGACTCTTATGACCGCCATCTGGTTTCTGTACAAATTGTAAATAGCCTTTCGCTCCCTGTATTTTACCCCTGCCACCTTTAGAATTTGAAAGAGAGTATTCCAGTCAACATTGTCAAAAGCTTTCTCTAAGTCTACAAATGCTAGAAACGTAGGTTTGCCTTTTCTTAATCTTTCTTCTAAGATAAGTCGTAAGGTCAGTATTGCCTCACGTGTTCCAACATTTCTACGGAATCCAAACTGATTCTTCCCGAGCTCCGCATCTACCCTTTTTTCCATTCGTCTGTAAAGAATTCGCGTTAGTATTTTGCAGCTGTGACTTATTAAACTGATAGTTCGGTAATTTTCACATCTGTCAGCACCTGCTTTCTTTGGGATTGGAATTATTATATTCTTCTTGAAGTCTGAGGGTATTTCGCCTGTCTCATACATCTTGCTCACCAGCTGGTAGAGTTTTGTCATGACTGGCTCTCCTAAGGCCGTCAGTAGTTCTAATGGAATGTTGTGTACTCCGGGGGCCTTGTTTCGACTCAGGTCTTTCAGTGCTCTGTCAAACTCTTCAAGCAGTATCGTATCTCCCATTTCGTCTTCATCTACATCCTCTTCTATTTCCATAATATTGTCCTCAAGTACATCTCCCTTGTATAAACCTTCTACATACTCCTTCCAACTTTCTGCCTTCCCTTCTTTGCTTAGAACTGGGTTGCCACTTGGTTCTTGATTCTTGAACACTTGGTTCAAGAATCATAAAAGAAGGTTGTATACATGGAAGAATCCTGGAGATACTAAAAGGTATCAGATATATTATATAATGGTAAGACAGAGATTTAGGAATCAGGTTTTAAATTGTAGGACATTTCCAGGGGCAGATGTGGACTCTGACCACAATCTATTGGTTATGACCTGTAGGTTAAAACTGAAGAAACTGCAAATAGGTGGGAATTTAAGGACATGGGATCTGGATGAGCTGAAAGAACCAGAGGTTGTACAGAGTTTCAAGGAGAGCATAAGGGAACAATAGACAGGAATGGGGGAAAGAAACACAGTAGAAGAAGAATGGGTAGCTCTGAGGGATGAAATAGAGAAGGCAGCAGAGGATCAAGTAGGTAAAAAGACGAGGGCTGCTAGAAATCCTTGGGTAACAGAAGAAATATTGAATTTAATTGATGAAAGGAGAAAATATAAAAATGCAGTAAATGAAGCAGGCAAAAATTAATACAAACGTCTAAGCAGGGATGGCTAGAGAACGATATACAGTGTTCTTATCACTTTGCTAACATTTAATCGTGATCAAATGGTTCAAATGGCTCTGAGCACTATGGAACTTAACAGCTGTGGTCATCAGTCCCCTACAACTCACAACTACTTAAACCTAACTAACCTAAGGATATCGCACTCATCCATGCCCGAGGCAGGATTCGAACCTGCGACCGTAGCGATCACGCGGTTCCAAACTGAAGCGCCTAGAACCGCACGGCCACACCGGCCGGCCAATCGTGATCTCTTTTCTGCTCAATGAACAGCTACTCTTTGTTTCTACGTATTTACATTCACTAATGAGATCGTTGAGGTCCTCTTTCGCCCGTGCCTTCTATTCTCCACGTAAGTAACCTTCTAAAAGGATTTTGAAGCTCCTTAATTCTTTCTCGGTGCACGTCACATACACTTTCTTTCTGCTCTCCGTTATAACCAGCAATTTCGATTTTCCTCCTACTCTAGTAAGCATCTCTTCGTCTCACTATCTACAAACTGTATTTCTTCCCCTGTTTGCTACGTCCACATTCTGAAAGCCTCGAACACTTTGCTATCTTCTCCTCTGTTGTTTTAAATCTCTGCATCGCTCCGGATGAAGTACTTAATGTACATTCTTCTAAAAAGGATTTCCATACTACTGCAAATAATCCTGCTTTTTGCGCAAAGGAACAATTCACCCGAGTCATCAGTTGTGCTCATCTTTGGCATTATTGTAGTGGGCAACATACTTCTCTGTAACATTGCCAGCTCTAATACGATGGCTTCTCCGGCTTTTTTGAAAATTGGAGGTTCAAAGTTTTACTACTCTTTGAATACCATACGAGAGGGCCAACCATCGAACAGTGGTTTTAGAGCAACCTCTTAAATTGGCAGATCACTATGGTTATCATTATTATTCATTTACGAAGAAACACGATTCTTTGCAACGATGGAACTTTTTGGGCGAAGGTCTGAAAAACTTTGAACCTATGTTTCTCGAAAATGCTTTGTAATCGCATTATTTATATGTGCATTCTTCAATTATGTATTACAATCGTACGAAAGAAGAAGGAAATGGTGACCAGGGGGGTATTATAGAATGCCTATTTCGCCATTCTGTTCTCGGTTTAATGCCTGTGTTGAATTTCCAATTGCCAACATTTCGACGAATATTGCGGTAGTGTGTAGAACTAATTTAGCAGTTACGCTCCGAATATTAGTAACACTAATTGTTACAGTTGGCATTCGAATACCAAATAACGTTGTACGAATATGTTGTGTCTGTACTTCCAGACATTTCCGAAAGAACAGACACCGCGCGGAATCCGCATCTGTGATACATATTATGTAATGTGGAAGGGTAAGGGAGTTAAGTGACTTTCGATGTCAGCTACAACGGGACTTCATGCGAAATCAGCGGCGACGAGTTAAAAATTGTGTCGGACTGGGACTCGAACCCAGAATCTCCAGCGCACTAGGCAGTTACGTCAACCAGTGCGCCACCCGCACACAGTGTTTATCGCAATTGTGCGGACTATGTGGGCACACCTCTCTGTCGACTCACATTGCCATCTAGCGTCAGCTATCCGCATTCCGCTCCGTGTCCTCACTGCTCCCTACTTTGAGATTCGCTCACGAGTTCGGACGTAATTGTGCGTCCACACTGAAGGTGGTGGATTCGTTGCCCATCGAGGCGGCACAATTATATGTCCGAAACAACAGACACAATGCATTCATATAACTGATTCGCCTCGATGGGCAAGGAATCCACATGTTCTCTCGTATCCGCTGATTCCGCGTAAAGTCCCGATGCAGCTGGCATCAGTAGTCCGTCCCTTTTCCTTTCCTTTCTCCCCCACTACCAACAATTTACATATAATGACGTCATTTGAACATGAATACAGATTCCTGGACGGAACACAACACTGAAGCAGTGTAATTAGAAGGCCATCGGGTGTAACTGAGTCTGTCGTCTTGACGGCTGACGATGATTCGTGTGTTGCAGATCACGCTGTGCACCGTGGGATACGGCGATGCTGTGCCCATCACGTGGCAGGGCAAGGTCATCGCCTCCTTCTGCGCCCTCCTCGGCATATCCTTCTTCGCACTGCCTGCCGTAAGTACCCGCTGTACGACTGCAGTATCAGTCGCTGTGGAATGGAGCTGTACAATATTTGTATTTGTTTAGAGACGTTACCACAGTGCGCATCACATGGGAAGGTGCTTTCCACATAGACAGATAGTAGCAGGGAAAGGAATGGGAGCGTGAGGGTGAAGTCTGTCTACGCGCGGTGGCAAAAATTGGAGGAGACACCGTTCATTCTGCCCTTCCTCACATGATGTTTCTGCGGACAAGAAAAATTGAAGTTTTTGACGTGATAAATGCTGATTATGACTGGTAATATACAAAGTGACTCAGGAGGGACGGCACCTGCCTTTGAGGGGCGATAGTATTAGTGATTCTGAACAAGAAACGTCATATGGAGAAATGTCATTTTCTTTTAAGTTTACGAGGAAACTAATGAAAACTCTGGGGAAGAGGACAAAAGCAGGTGACAGTAAATGAAACAGTTTGATCTCATGTTTTGTTTAATTCTCTACATTTCCTCACATTCAGAAGGTCCACAGTCAATTACAATGCCTTTGGCAGCAGTTGAAGACAGCTGCAGGGCTGATGGTCTGAGCTCATTCATGCGGTCCTTTACTCGAGCATACGCTTGTAAAATACCAGCGAGAATTCCTCCTTTCTGCCACCCCATGCTTGTAAACATCACTCTTATGCGAGCTATACAAACAGTATTCTAATGGAGTAAGATAGGGTGACCTTAATGGCCGAGAAATGACTCCGCGGTTACTGATCCAACGTTCCGGGATAGTTTTCAGTGAGGTACTGTGTCACTGGACGTACCGAATGTGCAGCAGCTCCATCTTGCTGGAAGTATATACGACTTCGTGTTGCCAAAGGAATATCCTCTAGGTATTCTGGTAACAAATTTAAAACGAAATCAAGATATCGTACACCATTAATGGCTATCTAAAACAGCAACTGAACCGATGAGTTGTCATTAATGATGAGGCACCAGCGTTCACTGAGAAACTTTGGTGAATATTTTCCACAGCAGCGCGCAGATTTTCGTCTGCCCACACGTGAGAGCTGCGCGTGTTACTGATGCTGCTTGCGGGTACATGTTGACTCATCAGTGAGCAGAATACGTGGAATACAGGGTCTATTGGCAATGATTCATTGACAGAATTCCTTCCGTTTGTCACTTTCTCCGACATGGAGAAGATTAAAATTCTGTCGATGATACAGATGCAGGCCCTGCTCATATACTGTGCACATCTCTCGTGTTTTTGGAATACCAAGCGGTGCCGTAGTTCCTCTAGGGCTGGTAGATTTGCTGCGGTCAATAATGTCCTCAACTTCACTAAGATCTTGTTGGACGGGAAGTTCAGATACAACGGTACGCTGGGAAGCGTATCACGCTCACACAAACTGTCAAACGTGCTGCTAAACATCCTGGTATCCAGAACACTGCAATTAGAAAATCGTCGTTCGCATTCGCGATCAGCAGCTCTGTAATTCCCATTGCAGAATTAATAGACAAAGATCATGCTTCCACACTCCACATATGTTAAGACCTGCGGTGTTTTCACTACACTGACCCGTACTGATTTGACTGTACACATAACAAAGCTGTAGTACACTAGTTCAACCAGTGTACACTGAAGAGTCAAAGAAACTAGAACATTTGTCTAATATCGTTTAGATCTCCCGTAAGTACGCAGAAGTGCCACTACGCAACGTGATATGGACTCGACTATTGTCTGAAGTAGGGCTGGCGGGAATTGACACCATGAATCCTGTAAGAGTCCATAAATCCGTAAGAGTAAGAGGAAGTGGAGATCTTTTCTGAACAGCACATTGGAAGGCATCTCAGATATGATCAATAATGTTCATGTCTGTGGAATTTGGTGGCCAGCGGAAGTGTTTAAACACAGAAGAGTGTTCCTAGAGCCACTCCGTAGCAATTCTGGACGCGTGGGGAGTCGCATTGTTCTGCTGTAATTTACCAAGTCCGTCGGAATGCACAATGGGCATGACTGGATGCAGGTGATCAGACAGGATGCTCACGTACGTGTCACCTATCAGAGTAGTATCTAGACGTATCAGGGGTCCCATATCACTCTAACTGCACATGCCCCACGACATTACAGAGCCTCCACCAGGTTGAACAGTCCTCTGCTGACATGCAGGCTTCATAGATTCATGAGGTTGTCTCCATATCCGTACACGTCCATATTTACGGGCATAGACAGGTGGTAAAGCTTTGTGTCGTGCAGTCATCAAGGGTACACCAGTAACCATTCGGCTCCGGAAGCCCATATCGATGATGTCTCGTTGAATGGCTCGCATGCTGACAGTTGTTGATAGCCCAGCATTTAAATCTGTAACAATTTGGGAAGGGTTTCACTTCTGTCACGTTGAACTATTCTCTTCAATCCTCGTTGGTCCTGTTCTTGCAGAATCCTTTTCGGGCTGCAGCGATGTCGGGGAATCGATGTTTTACCGGATTCCTGATATTCACGGTACACTCGTGATTTGTCGTACGGGAAAATCCCCACTTCATTGCTACCTTGGAGATGCTGTGTCCCATTATCCGTGCGTCGTCTATAACACCACGTTCAGATTCACTTAAATGTCGACAATCTGCGATTGTAGCAGCAGTAAAACGATCTAACAACTGCGCCAGATACTTGTTGTGTTTTATAGGCGTTGCCGACCACAGTGCCGTATTTTGCCTGTTTACATATCTCTGTATTTGAATAGGCATGCCTGTACCAGTTTCTTCGGCGCTTCAGTGAAGTAGTGAGATGTGAGGTAAACAACATGTACACTTGCGGAACTCGTCGCTCCACCATCAGCAAGTGAAATGCGCATTGAAATGGTTGGTAAATTCAGTAGCCTAATGTCGCTTTGCTTGTCTTCACATGTGATTGCTGCTGATGATGGACATGCGACTGACTCCCGTGATTTTCAAAGACCTGTCGGTCGGATAACGGCTAAGAAATGAGCATATATTCACTTCTCAGAATCACCAATGCTGTCACCCCTCAACGCATGTACCTCTTGACTCACCCTGTATTCGTTGATATCGATAGTAGTTTTCGCTGTTTGGCATTTTCAAGCACATGTATTGAATACCGTGGCACATTAGAAATATCACAGGTGAATATAATCGTCAACATCTCATTTCATAGTGACTGAGAAAATGAGATCTCTGCAATCTGTCACTTGTATTATTTTGTTTGTCAGATTAAAAATGAACCAACTGGAAGCCACATAAACATACATTCAAAGAAGTTATGTATAGCATGCAAACATTTTATAAAAAATGTGGATCCTCGCTTCATCAGAACTATAAATCAATTGTATCGTCATAAAAGTATGGCAAAAGTTGCACTCTAAAACAGACGAAATCTAGTTGCTTGTCGGCTTGTAGTGCAGGGAATTGCGTAGAAAGATTCAAAACTTGGCTGTCTTTTGACCTGAATCGTACTACAGGATGGCGATATTCAATACTGTTGGTGGGTTGCGTTAGCTCTTAACAGCTACATAGAAAGCTATTCTCTTTCTCTGTCAAGTACAATTTTTCAAATTCTAGAATAGTGGAGTTTTTAAAGAGTGATACGTAAACCAACTATGTTTTATTCAAATTGTTCTTATGGTGCTGAAGATATTTATTTGGCACTTTTTAATTTTTTATGTTCATTAGTGACTTTGTATTTCGTATTTATTGAGTTTTCAGTTCTGACGATGACTCCGAAAGTCGGAACTGGTAAACTGTTGTATGTACATGCAACCTGATCAACGTAATTGTGAATGTAAGTAGACAGGTATTTTCCAGAACAGACTGCGTGCTCCATTATGACTATATCAAATTTCAGCAGTTTGTTTTTCATTCCACTAATATTTCGTTTTTTGTAATCGGTTTTCAGTACATTATGTCACAATGAATTAGCTCCAAATGAAACTCTGGGAAGGAGCCGTTTTCACTAATAAGGCGATCAGTCTCTGATAGCAATGTATGTTATACCTCATAGGTGTGTAAATAACTTCAAATTTGCTATACAGCTACGTTAATTATTTGAAATGCTTACAGCAGAAGTAAATTATCATAGACGAAATTTGATAAACTTTCCTTTTAGATAAATATCAACAGTAAATTCTTACGTCACATGAAACTTACACGGCAAATTTGTAGCCATAGAAAACCACGGAAGAGAGTATACGTCATGTTTAATGCCATACAAGCATACCAAGACTCAGAAACATCTGGTGTTAAGAGCTTCGTATAGTTCATCATAGATAGCGGCGACCACTCATCATATGACACTATATTTGTTGTAACAACATTCACATTCCTGGGTAAGAGTTGAAAGTCCAATACAATGCCCTTACGTAAAAGCCAATTTACACAGATCACTGTAACAGTGTCGATATGATATCTGACGTGTCAAGTCATTTTTCAGACACATATCGCCAGCCACCGATCGCCATTATCCATCCACTCTTTGTCTTATCCTCTACTATTGTTTCTTTGTATCTGCGGTTCTTGGTACGTATCAACGAATACCACGCTCCCTATTGGGGAAGAATGTTGACCTAGAGAATACTGTACCTATGAAGACAGGATGTTTTCTGGACGGTACTTCAGTCTACTGACTAATTTTAGAATCACACGAAAGGAATGCAAACTAAAGACAGCCATTAACAGTTTCCGCCATTTTATACTTTTTCTTGTTGTTAGACATGAAGTTGTGTTTTGCACAGCATTTCTGAATATCATGCTTTCTACTCATTTAAGTACTGTATAGCTATTAAAGGCACTTGGAATATATTGTTAATTTTTCGGGTGCAGAATTTTATGATGAGTAAAATCCACACTAATATCATAAACACGAAAACTGTCAGTTAAGCTTTCACGACTAAACCGCTGAACCGATTTTGGTTCAATTTTGTGTGGAGATAGCTAGAACGCTGAGGAAGAACATAGACTAATTTAGAAAATTTGTAGTACGAAGTATTTATTGATCTGAAGAATATAACACGAAACATGAAACAATAACTACTCCCTTTGAGTTTTGGAATTTATCACGTTTGTGAATATGTCTTTACTGTTTGATGTGTTTTATAAAATATGAGTCAACGTAATGGAAACAAAACTTGTACAGTCCACAACGCGTTTAATCCATAATTCCATACTAATATCAGTTACAAGCCTGCTGCATTATTTGCTGCCGAGCGTCATGCGTTTCTTATAGCTTCTTATACGTTTGATGACTTAGAACAAGAAGAAATTTAAATATGTATGACAAACAGAGACACGTCGTGTTTTTACAGCTTTTAGTGAGGCTGTCTTTGATCAAGATATGCGAGCGCGGCCATGGTTAATTGGCAGAAACGTGAGGCTAGCTAGCATTAATAAACGTATAAATGTTACGAGGTTTGCGCTGCACGGAACTACAAATTATTTATTATCCTTCCTCGTCAGTTTAACGATATTTGATCATTTTAGAAGGTCCACATATTATTTCAGGGCCATCAGCATTATATTTGATTAGCGTTGCTGACTCTTTAATCATGGAGTCTCGGGTTCGATTGCAGGCATGGTCGGATTTTGTCCTTTCGGTATGGACATATTAATCAAAGGAATGGTCATCATTTGTTCCCTATTAATACCTAGTCATAATTAATCAACAGTGTATGAAAATTCAAGTTTCTGCGCTATAGAAGCAATAAGAAGAGGCAAGATAAAGTTAAATTATATTCTACATTCATAACTTTACGTCTAATTGTTTGTTGTGTGTGTGTGTGTGTGTGTGTGTGTGTGTGTGTGTGTGTGTGTGTGTGTGTGTGTGTATTGACACACTCACACACTCATCAATGAAGTCGTACACTCACTGGGCTGACGTTCGGAAAGGCCAGGTTACAAATCCCTGCTGGTCCGTCCAGATACCAATTCCTCATGGTCCCACTAAATCACTTAATGCAAATGTCGCATTATTTCCTGTGAAAAGTCGTCTGCTGATTTCTCCACCCATTCTAATTCATTCTTAAAGTGTGCCTCTTTCTAATGACCTTATGTAGATGGACCTGTAAACTCTCTTCTTTCTTCCTTTTTATCAGATGCACATCTAAGCAGAACTTCCTGAAATATATGCATAGAAAGCTTAATAGCTTGGCAGCCCTGCGCCAAGCTCGAAGCGCGTTCTTTTTGTTTTCTCGTAAAAATAAGTAATCATGATTACAATATCACTTACTTGAACAGCTCACTCCGTAAATACATGTATTGGTGTGTTTTTTAAGCTTTCTATTGAAGAACTCACTTTTAAAAGATCGTAATCACGTAATAAATGTTGATGCCCTTCACTGGTATACCGCCACTTCATAGTCCTGACGTCACGGTATTTTGTCGGTCAGTTGGACCGTTGAAATATCGTGTCGTCAGGACGACGAAATGCACCTGCATACCCGTTTCAACAGTACCAGTGGTTTGTTTACATACAGTTGCGCATAGGCCTAATTTTTGTTAACGTGGTTTCTAGGTTATCGGTAATATAACAGACTTATTCTTACGCAAGTATTGTATTTAACGTGAGTGAGAAGTGCCCCGACTTCCGTAAAATTGTCGGCTCTGGTGTGATTTGTGCTGTAAGTTTTTCCATGTGGTGATCCGTAGTGGCGTGGTAATTTGGGGAGTAAATGAGGCTCTTTAGAGGTTTTGTAGGATATGTAGTAGAGATAGAAAGCTAGTGGAACTGGAAGGGAAAATTCCCGCCCTTCAGGCTGAATTAGACAAGGCTGAGGAAGATCAGGACAGGTAAATGAGGGAGAAGGGTAAACAGAAGTGGGAAGGAAGAAGGTAAACAGATGTGGGAAATAGCAACAGGCAACAGGAGGAACAGGCTTAGAATTACAGCTTGTGGTTAATGTGAAAAATAAGTTTGACCTGTTGCTTCAGCTAGAAACTGATGAGCCTCTAGCAAATGCTGTTGTAGATAGGGCACAACAAACTTTCAGCAGGAAACATAAAAAGTAAGAATGTAGGGAAGTCAGTAAATAAAGTTTTGTTGTTAGGTAGTTCTCACGATAGAGCTGTTGGTCCACTTTTGCAGGATGAAATAGAATTTGAATACCAAATCACAATTTATTTTAAATTGTATTGGTTTGGAGGAAGTGATAGAGAATTTAGGATCACTTTGCAAAGACTTCACCAAGGAAGGCACTGGGGGTAGGCCAGGTAATAGCACTGACATAGGACAAGTGTGACCTCGCAAACATCATATCAGCATCGAGGCATACCAATGTTGAGTTTGAATGTGGTTTCAGACACCATGACCGATCCCGTTTGAGTTCTTTAATCAGGAAAGTTTTGGAGGTGGAGCGACTGCTTATGTCGCGTTCAGAGTCACATATTGGCGTGGGTCTCTCAGCACATTGGATTTTACTAAGCTAGGATTTCATCTCAACAGGAAAGGGAAGGGTAAACTGGCTGGGTTAACAGCAGAAAATTTAGGGAGGGAAGCACTATCATGAGCGATAAATACCAGTGGCTACAGTATTCAAAATAGCACCTTTGTTTAGGATAGGGAGAACGGAAAGAAACCAAGTTTTAAGAGAGATTAAGATTGAGAAAGAAACCAAACTACACTCCTGGAAATTGAAATAAGAACACCGTGAATTCATTGTCCCAGGAAGGGGAAACTTTATTGACACATTCCAGGGGTCAGATACCTCACATGATCACACTGACAGAACCACAGGCACATAGACACAGGCAACAGAGCATGCACAATGTCGGCACTAGTACAGTGTATATCCACTTCCGCAGCAATGCAGGCTGCTATTCTCCCATGGAGAAGATCGTAGAGATGCTGGATGTAGTCCTGTGGAACGGCTTGCCATGCCATTTCCACCTGGCGCCTCAGTTGGACCAGCGTTCGTGCTCGACGTGAGACGACGCTTCATCCAGTCCCAAACATGCTCAATGGGGGACACATCCGGAGATCTTGCTGGCCAGGGTAGTTGACTTACACCTTCTAGAGCACGTTGGGTGGCACGGGATACATGCGGACGTGCATTGTCCTGTTGGAACAGCAAGATCCTTGCCGGTCTAGGAATGGTAGAACGATGGGTTCGATGACGGTTTGGATGTACCGTGCACTATTCAGTGTCCACTCGACGATCACCAGAGGTATACGGCCAGTGTAGGAGATCGCTCCCCACACCATGATGCCGGGTGTTGGCCCTGTGTGCCTCGGTCGTATGCAGTCCTGATTGTGGCGCTCACCTGCACGGCACCAAACACGCATACGACCATCATTGGCACCAAGGCAGAAGCGACTCTCATAGCTGAAGACGACACGTCTCCATTCGTCCCTCC
Organism: Schistocerca gregaria; assembly: GCF_023897955.1. Classification (NCBI taxonomy): domain Eukaryota; kingdom Metazoa; phylum Arthropoda; class Insecta; order Orthoptera; family Acrididae; genus Schistocerca; species Schistocerca gregaria. The sequence goes on along the minus strand of NC_064922.1, from coordinate 346,442,992 downwards.
ATTCACGCCTGTCGCGACACCACTGGAGGCGGACTGCACGATGTTGGGGCGTGAGCGGAAGACGGCCTAACGGTGTGCGGGACCGTAGCCCAGCTTCATGGAGACGGTTGCGAATGGTCCTCGCCGATACCCCAGGAGCAACAGTGTCCCTAATTTGCTGGGAAGTGGCGGTGCGGTCCCCTACGGCACTGCGTAGGATCCTACGGTCTTGGCGTGCATCCGTGCGTCGCTGCGGTCCGGTCCCAGGTCGTCGGGCACGTGCACCTTCCGCCGACCACTGGCGACAACATCGGTGTACTGTGGAGACCTCACGTCCCACGTGTTGAGCAATTCGGCGGTACGTCCACCCGGCCTCCCGCATGCCCACTATACGCCCTCGCTCAAAGTCCGTCAACTGCACATACGGTTCACGTCCACGCTGTCGCGGCATGCTACCAGTGTTAAAGACTGCGATGGAGCTCCGTATGCCACGGCAAACTGGCTGACACTGACGGCGGCGGTGCACAAATGCTGCGCAGCTAGCGCCATTCGACGGCCAACACCACGGTTCCTGGTGTGTCCGCTGTGCCGTGCGTGTGGTCATTGCTTGTACAGCCCTCTCGCAGTGTCCGGAGCAAGTATGGAGGATCTGACACACCGGTGTCAATGTGTTCTTTTTTCCATTTCCAGGAGTGTATTTCCAATTGGTACTCCTTCGGCCCCATTGATTTTAAACTGGAAAGTTCCGGACTCTGTATGGGACAGTAATTGGAGAGCCCACGCCACTTAGAAACAAACACTCAGAACTTGGTCTCAGGGTGTATATAAATCTGGCATATTGCATCAGCACAAACAGAAGTTAGTTAAAAATTTTCAGCAATCAGCAGGTATCGTATTTCCACCAAATTTTAACCCACTCAGTGGGTAATTTCATCTATCTTCACCGCACCAGAACATTCAAACTAATTATGTGCATTGATGACTAAGTCATCAAATCCACTTGAAATAATCTGTCTCCTGGACATCATGTGACCTTTGGCATAGATTTGTTAGTGTTACAGGGTTTAGCCTTAGCATCTTATTTTTGTAGAGCTGAAGTGAAGAATGGAGGAGTTGCGTCATTCATCAGGAATTGTCGTAAATTAAAAAAATAGACATTCATAAATTTTGCCTAGAGAAAGGATATGAGAGTATATGCAACGGAAGATGAATTTCGTAATAAATGGTTCATAATCATAAACGTATATCGAGCACATGCAGGTATTTTAATCTGTTCATTAACCACCTTGAAGCTCTACTGCCTATTTAACAACAAAACACCAAGATATAGTGGTTTCTGGTGACTTTAAGTAGATTTTCTAAAAACGTCTAAGAGCAAGAATCTATTACAACCATTAGAATCAGTAACTGTATCATTCCACTTCAATTCTAGCGATAACTTTCCAACTATGGTAGCAATTTGCTCACAAATAGCTACTGATAATATTATTATAAGAAGGTCTAATGAACGAAATTGTATTACAAAATCAACAGCCAATGACCTCTCGGAGCATTCCATGCAGGTTCCTTTGTTAGATGTTTATACTGAACAGGATATCAAACTATTGCATCTGAATTCAAGAAGATGGTCAGTGAGCCCAAAATTGATTATTGTAGGACATTCCTCAAAGACGCTAGCTGTAGTGCTGTATACAGCGCTAATAGATTGAATGAAAAATACATTTTTATTAATAAAATACTTACCTTATTTCAACACTGTTTCCCCCCAAAACTAACCCAGATTAGACCAAAGTCTGCAAAGAAACCATGGATTACTCGAGGAATCAAGGTATCGTGTAAAATAAGAAGGAAACTGTATCTGTCAATCAGAACCAAGTCTGATGATGTTCATGCTATAGCACGTTACAAGGCAAAAGATTAAAGATAGTAACGCAGGTATCAAACGAATTACATTACAAGAAAAACATAATCACATCAGATAACTAAATAAACAGTATGGGATACAGCGAAGGAGGAGACTGGAAGAACTGGACATGGAAAGGGGCAAATAGCGTTATCAGTAAATGATACGTTGGTAAGAGATGTAAGCAAACCTAGAAAACTTTTTAACAAACATTTCATAACTGTTAAGGAAAAGATGGGGTTGGCAGGTTTAGTAGATGCTGCCAAGGAGTACCTCAGACCAGACAGTACACGTGACTTCAGTAACAGGAATATGACCCTCACTACCCAAGAAAAAGTAACGTTCTTCATAAAATCTTCGAAATCAAAAAATTGTAGCAGCTATTTTAAATTACCAACGAAATTGGTTAAAGAGTGTGCTTCTGAATTTAGTAACATGTTAAGCCATCTGTGTAACCAGTAGTTTATTAGTGGTACATATCCTGAATGGTTGAAATATACTGAAGTTACGCCCTTTTTTAAAGAAGCTGATAAAGAAATACCGTTAAATTTTCGTCCGATTTCACGTTCAACAGCATTATCAAAAATTTCAGTAAACGTAATATACAGTCGGCTTCTTAATCAACTGACAGCAAATAATATATTGCCCGAGTCTCAGTTCGAATTTCTAAAGGATTTTGATATTGAGAAGACTATCTTACACATACAGTGAAAATGTACTTAATTTATTAGACAATGGATTACAGGCTACTGGTACATTTTATGATATGTCAAAGGCATTTGACTGTGTAAATCACAGTGTCCTTTTAAGTAAATTAGCATATTACGCTCTATCAGAAAATGCTGCAAAATAGTTCAATTCCTGTATCTCCGACTGTAATAAAAGGGTGTCATTAGAAAAGAGATAGCGGTCTAAAGGCGCTGTAGTCATGGACTGTGCGGCTGGTCCCGGCGTAGAGTCCTCCCTCGGATATGGGTGTGTGTGTTTGTCCTTAGGATGATTTAGGTTAGGTAATGTGTAAGCTTAGGGACTGATGACCTTAGCAGTTAAGTCCCATAAGATTTCACACACATTTGAACATTTTTTTTAGAAAAGAGACATGAATTAAGCAATCATATATCATCCAAATGGGAACTAATTACACGTGGCGTCCCACAAGATTCCACCTTAAGGCCCTTGCTTTTTCTTTGTGTACATAAATGACCTCTCATCAGTAGTATTACCAGATACCAAGTTTGTGTTGTTTTCAGACGATACAAACAGTGTGATAAGTAGCAAATCAAGTGTAGTCTTAGAAAGATCGGTTAACTAAATTTTCTAAATATTAATAAATGATTCATAGCCAAATTTTTGTCACAAAAATTGAAAATACACACTACATACAATTCAGAACTTGTAAGAGATTTCCCAATATTATATGACTAAAATGTTACTACAGATCGGTAGAAGTTGTGGACAGTGCTAACTTCTTGGGACTACAGCGAGATGCTGAATTCAACTGGGAGGAGCACAGTGCAAAACAGAAACAAATCACTATTTGCAATGCGAACTTTGCCACAATGTTTCTTTTTCTCAGTTTTGTGGAAGATGAATTAATAAGAAATACGTTGGTGTATTACATATCTGAGTATCGTTTCATAGCAATATATAAATTATTCCTTTTATGGCACTAGAAAGGTGCCACTGTCGGAGAACTGCCGGAGACCCACGTCAGCTATTCCACCAACGAGACCGATGAACATTTCTGCTTTTCCTACTTTACGTAGTTCCAATACGCCTAAGTAAAACACCCTGAATACCCTGTAGATTACGTTGCTCCTAATGACAGTTCTTCGAAGCGTTAAGTGTTCTAAATGTGCAGCGGAATAAGAAGTAAAATCAATCAGGCTACCATTACTCTGAAGGTAAATTTCGCGGATCGGAAACAGTTTCCTCTTGAGAAACCTCTTTAAATGCGCAGCGTAAGAGATGTGTCCCATCGTAAGACATTCTTTTGCAGTAAGCAGTCCATTATGGTAACAGCAACAGAAACGAAAAAATTGAATCACGAAGATTACAAAATTTCTGGCTTTACAGCTCGAGGAATTAAGTAAGATCTAATAATGTCAATCTTCATACTGCCTTTAGAACGTAAATCAATAATTGTCTCCCACAGACTGAGAACAGTTCTTCTCAGCGAGACACACTAGTACACGCCATCGTAAACAAATTTAATGCTCTCTCCGGCAAACCCATTAATGCTTTTGTAGCTTCCCCCATCCCCCACCACGGTCTCTCCCCTTTCTGTTCCTTCCCAAACAACCTTGCTCCCACCATTCACGAAATAAGAAATTAATTACGCACCGGAGATGGATGAATGGCCATTGTATAAAGGCAGCGCCAAAAGTTTCTTAAAAGAAGCGGAACTGATTATATTTCTGGTTGCTTCCTTATTGTTATCAGGAGCCCAAAACGCTGGTTGAGCTCTTTATCTGAAGATTCCTCTTCTCAGAGCCTCGCTGCAGTTCCAAAGCAAATTTCCACTATTTTAAGAATGCCATTAGTAGCTACACTGACTCATTTAATTTCAGAGGCCGTGCTCTCTCTTTTGCAAAAGTCGTAAAAGTAAAGGAGAGGGAACATTAAAGAAGAAATATTAGGGGCACGTTTAATGTCAAGTCGCCATGCACAAAAAATAAAATATGAGTAAGAAAAAAATGGAAACTCGTATCCCAGCCTTGAGGCCATATTCGAATTTCGCTCCGACCACAGTAATCTGTTATCAGTGACCGCATACATTCTAATTACACAATATCTTATGACTGCACTATCAGAAAGTGGTTTAAAGTGATTAGAGGGGGAAAATACTTTTTCTTGGAATAAATTATCATGCATCTCATTTAAAATTGAACACAGCAAAAGTGGCTGGAGGAAACATTCAGGTATGACAGTACCAAGGCGTGGAGAGTAAATGACACACCGGTGTCAATGTGCTCTTTTTTCCATGTACAGGAGTGTAGAACAGAACATAATAATATTTTCACTGCAGTTTAGAAGATAACAATTAAGCGGACATTTTCCGATATTTCCTTTAACTAGTTTATCAATGTTAGGACGTAATGTTTGGGACATTTTTAACCGAAGACGTCATGTTGGTTTGTGTTCTGCCAAAGTGCATCGGGACTTGGACTTTACTAAATTCGTAATACAAAAGAATTGTTCGCATAAATATTAAACCGAACCGAACATACATAATATCCACGCAGCAAGTGCATACAACTTAATTTGTGAATACAATCTAATTTGAGGAAAATTCTTATAGAAGTCAGCCATGTCTTCCCTGTGATTATATTTATCTTTCAACACGTCGTCACAATAACAGTTCCAGTCGGTATCTGATAGGGACGTTGTTGAAACCCGTTGAATACGGGGTTGAAAAGAGCTGAAACGTTTATACATCTTAAAACGTGGACTCAGACCGATTACGATGAGTATGTAGAATTTGCACATAGTCTTCAGAGACACTAATATCTGGAGTACGCACGTGCGGTAACTTCGGAAATAGCGCAGTGTTTCCAGCCAGCAGTTGATTCGTCCACAGATCCAGTGCCATTTTGAGAGCTTTGATTCTATGGTGCCTATCTCTTTTTATGAAACCCTTGCCTTGGAGTGAGATATTTAAATCGTTCAAGTGACCTGTTAAATCAACAAGGAAAGCTAAGTCATACTCCATTTCTTTTTAATTAATTTATTTATTTCTTATTTTTTTTAAACTGAGGAACAGACGGATTTTGATTAGCCACGGATAATGCTCTATCATCTCTCAACTCAAATAATCAATCTAACACCTCACTCCTGGTCAACCAGCGCACGTTAAATGGCAAGGAAGATTACCATACTGATTGCCACAGTCTTCGAGAAAAATTTCAAGTGTCTAAGGCCTCTTGACCAGCTGGAATTTGTAACTTGTGCCACGGTATCCATAACAGTTTTAACTTTAATGTACTAGACCAAAGATTCTCAAGATAAAGAATGTAACGGATTGCACTAAGATCGTTGTTGCACCATTAACAAGTTTCAAATGTTCTTTCATCCATGTTGCTAATCCCACATTGGCCCCTACCACAGACGGAGCCCCTGTTGCGACAGAAACTAGCTAATTCCAGCTCAGACCAAAATATTAAACAGGCCTTTCAACACCTTTAAAACTGCCGAACTTCCTGGTGATGCCTTCATGGGAACTAAATCCAACAATATGTTCCACTTGACGTCGCCGCCCCTATGGAGAACAGATAACTGTGCAATACTTGATACGTCATCATTCACATCGACAGCCAAAGAATAGTGTGCAAACTTACGTGACATAATACCTAGTTCCTCTTGGACATCTGCACTCATTTCCTAAATATGTTACGTAAGAGTCTTAGGTGACAAAATTCACTCTTTCAAAGTCTTACAGCAAGTATGGGCACATTTCTTCAGCGGCCATCATAATCACTTTTCCTTAAAGCCTCCTTCAGTAAACAGGCCTTACATTTTCTGCTATATGAAGTGATGCTTAGCTACTTGGTTAGTCCTCCACATCAGCATATTGCTTTAATTCCGACATTATTGCTTCACGTTCTTCCCCTTGATATTTCTCATATTCATTTGCGCGGCACATTGCGTATTGACGTTGCAAATTACATTTCCTAATACACAGAACTCCTCTGTTAATACTAAAAACTTGACAATGCGGTCTCTAATCCAGAAGAATTTTGATTGACATTGACAACGGCCGCGGAAGCCTACGGTTAAATAAAAACTTAGGAATTTAACCGTACCACACAAATAGGAAAAGAATTTCCCATACAGCCACACAGCCGGTTGCTCCGTTTCACTTGTGCTCGCCATGTTATTGTCATCGAAAGCGATACAGGTAACTGAACACTCCAATTTCGTGCTCATAGCGCCGTTTCTCTAGGCAACATTGCTGTACACAGCTCTCGCCTGACGTCACGGTAACTCTCAGTCTTGCTCTTCGTTCCGACTCGTCACACCGCCTGAAGCTATCCTCCTCCGTCCTAAATGAGTTAAGACAAGTGCTGTGATATTTGCTTTGAAAAGGACACAGGTCGCATTTCTTCCCCATTGCGACCGCTACGGTCGCAGGTTCGAATCCTGCCTCAGGCATGGGTGTGTGTGATGTCCGTAGGTTAGTAGGTTTAAGTAGTTCTAATAAGTTCTAGGGAACTGATGACATCATAAGTTGAGTCCCATAATGCTCAGAGCCATTTGAACCATTTGAACCTTCCCCATTAAACACTAATCTCCGTTACTTCCTTGTAACCAACCACGTATTCCGCTGGTACTGGTTTTGTAGCGCGCAGAATCTCTGATTCTTTAAACAAACGTCACGTAAATTGATAGGTCATTCATTTCTTTCAGTGTGACTACTCGAAGCTCAGGTAGCCGTTACTATTTTGAATATCCATCGAAATATGTAAGTGTCTGAAACAGGTGCCTCTAGTTTAACACTGGACTTTGCGTTTCGAAAGATTGGAGACCGGTCACCAACAGTACACAAAATTAAAACTTTGTGAAATGGAAATTCGTCAAATGTGTAAACTGCAGTATTCAAGAACACAAAATATCGAAGAGGAATGTGACGGCCAACGGAATACTAGATATCAAACCTAATATTTAAAAAAGTAATTGTTTAAAAAGGTTATATTCTTAGCATTAGGCCGTGTAGCTGAAAACGAAATAGTGTAGTTGTGGCAATCCTGTTGCCGACTCTAAAATGCAAATTAAAATGGTCAAGTTACTTATTTTGGCACTGAAGACAGAAAATACTGTTATCTGGCCGTTAATGGTATTTTAGTTAATTTGCTTCCAGTTAAGAGAATTTCGAACAACACCCACTCGGGGGAAACAGTACACAAAATGACAGCTACATCTGATGCGTAACATAGTCAATATTCTTCATTAACTTATCTACTTATTGATTCTGTTTTAATTTGATAACTAACTGAATACCAATGAATCTTACATGGGTTTCACGTAATATATGTTTTCATGTGATTCAGGCGCAGACTGATTTTGTGAACCACTCATTATCTGAGCTGTATTGTTGAGTCTGAAGCCATTATTAGCATAGTTGTGGCACACAGTTTTTGAAGTGTCGTCTCAAAATTTTTAGAATGTTTTTTATGCAGGTCAAAAACAGAAATTGTTCCAGTATAAAGCCCATTGCTACACTTCATTTTACATTCCTCTAGCCTGACCTATCCCTATGAGGAACCCTTTGTGAAAGTTAAATTGTGCAGCAGCTATCAAGTTGTGATACTTAAAAAATGAGTCACTATTCTAACGTGAACCGCTCTCTCAAATTCAGTGGACTCATTGAAATTTGTATGAACTTATAGATTATATACTAAGAACATATTTTGTAACCGCTTATACTTATTAAACAAGAGTGTTAAAAATATCCCTTGTGCCACCTATTAATTACACAGTTAGTGAAAGAGTAATCACAGATCTAGTCAGATCAGATATAGCACTGTTTGGTAACGAAACATGGGCTGTGCGGGAACCGGAACAGAAGGGAATCGAAGCATCTGAGATGTGGTGCTTCAGACGAATGTTGAAAAGTAAGTGGACTGATAAGGCAAGGAATGAGGAGGTTCTCCACAGAATCCGCGAGGAAAGGAATACACTATGTGATCAAAAGTATCCGGACACAACCAAAAACATATGTTTTTCATATTAGGTGCATTTTGCTGCCAGCTACTCCATACCAGCGACCTCAGTAGCCATTAGACAACGTGAGAGAGCAGAATGTGGTGCTCCGTAGAACTCACGGACTTCGAACGTTGTCAGGTGACTGGATGACACTTGCGTCATACGTCTGCACGCGAGATTTCCACACTTCTAAACATCCCTAGGTCCTATGTTTCCGATAAGCGGAAACAAGAAGGGACACGTACAGTACAAAACCGTACGGGCCGACCTCGTCTGTTGACTGACAGAGACCGCCGACAGTTGAAGAGGGTCGTAATGTGTAATAGGCAGACATATATACAGACTATCAGACAGGAATTCCAGACTGCATCAGGATCCACTGCAAATACTATGACAGTTAGGCGGGAGCTGAGAAAACACAGATTTCATGCTTGAGCGGCAGGTCGTAAGCCACGCATCACGACGGTAAATGCCAAACGACGACTCGCTTGGTGTAAGGAGCGCAAACATTGGACGATTTAACAGTGGAAAAACGTTGTGTGGAATGACGAATCACGGTACACAATGTGGCGACCCGATGGCAGGGTGTGGATACTGTCCGATGAATGTCATCTGCCAGTGTTTGTAGTACCAACAGTAAAATTCGGAGGCGTTGGTGTTATAGTGTGGTCGTGTGTTTCATGGAAGGGGCTTGCACCCCTTGTTGTTTTGCGTGGTACTATCACAGCACAGGCCGGCACTGATGTTTTAAGCACCTTCTTCCTTCCCACTGTCAAAGAGCAATTCGGGGATGGCGATTGCATCTTTCAGCACGATCAAGCACCTGTTCATTATGCACGGCTTGTGGCGGAGTGGTGTCACGACGATAACATTTCTGTAATGGACTGGCCTGCAGAGAGTACTGATCTGAATCCTATAGAACCCCTTTGGGATATTTTGGAACACCGATCTCGTGCCAGGCCTCACCGACCGACATCGATACCTCTCCTCAGTGCAGAATCCGTGATGAATGGGCTGCCATTCCCCTAGAAACCTTCTAGTACATGATTCACTGTATACCTGCGAGAGTGGAAGCTGTTATCATGGTTAAAGGTGGGTCAGCACCACGTTGAATTCCAGCATTACCGATAGCGGTCGCCAAGAACTTGTAAGTCATTTTTAGCCAGGTGTCCGGATACTTTAGATCACATAGCGTATGTGAAAACCACTGACAAGGAGAAGGGACAGGATGATAGGACATCTGTTAGGACATCAGGAAATGACTTCCATGGTAATAGAGGGAGCTGTAGAGGGCAAAAACTGTAGAGGGAGACAGAGATTGGCGTACGTCCAACAAATAATTGAGCATGTAGGTTGCAAGCGCTACTCTGACATGAAAAGGTTGACACAGGAGAGGAATTCGTGGCGGGCGGCAACAGTCCAGTCAGAAGACTGATGACTAAAGAAAATCTTTAATTAAAAAGTCAATCTTTGCAGAGGGTAGATGCTTGTTACAGGGATTATTAGTTGACACTCAACATAAACTAATGCAAAGTATTGCACAAAATAGAAAGATGGTATGACACACGTGGCAGAACAATCGCTGAAAGGAATCACATCCGTTATCTGTCTGGGAGTTTACTTAAGAAGCTATATAAAGTGGAACAGCCACATGAAACTAATCACAGGAACGGTAGGTGTCCGACTGACATTCATTGGAAGCGTCCTCAGTCAGTTTAGTCTACCCACGAAGGAGATAGGTTAAAAAATATTCGTTTTACCAATATTTGAGTATTGCTCGTTATTCTGGGTTCAGAATTAAATAGGACTGATAGAGGAAATAGACACGATTCAAAGAAGAGCAGCGCGTTCGTCTTAGGAGGTGCTGAGCCAACGCCTGTGGCAGACATTATGGGGAGTGTTACTCCTAAAGTACCGAGAGCGTACGTTCGTAGAAGAGTCGACCGATATGTTGTTTCCTCCTACGTATCTCGTGGAAAGACGGTCAAAGTAAAATGAGAGAGATTCAGCTCGCACAGAAACTTATCAACAATCGTTCTTCCGGCGGACAATTCGCATCCGTAACAGAAAGGGGACGAAGTGACTGGTACACAATTTACCATTCGCCGCAAGCCATATGGTTGGTTTCGGAACGTAGATGTATAGGTAGATGTAGACAGTTACGGCAGGGACGTAGGAAGTAGTTTGCCGAAACCGCTTCCCCAAACGCTGTGGACTAGACACATATCCAGTGCATTGGAACAGGGAGCAAGACGCCTGCCGAATTTAATTTTCATGGGATGTTCCAGAGGGTGGCCCATAACGGTGTGCCATTTACGGCACAATATAGCCAAGTAAGGGACAAGACAATTTTCTCGTAACAAAGCTGTACTTTTCTGCAATCTTGAAGACAGAAAAACACGAAAGAAATCATGGCTTTAAGTTTTCTTCTTTTCTATGAATAATACCAATTGATCTTCCAGAACAGATACTTTTGAAGGTGACGACATGCGCTTTTATTACATATAAATTCGCTCATGAAGGAATAAAAAGAGTGATGCAGATTTTATATTAAACCATCTGAAATTTTTTCGCTGCCGCTATTTGCATTATAAACGTATGGCTAAAACATTTTTTCATAATTATGAGATTTATAAGTACCGTAATACTAACAGCACCGTTAATAGAAACCATTTCAACAGATCTATCTATATCTACGTCCATACTTAATAAAACAACGAGAAGTGCATGAAATGCATGCTAGAGGGTATTTCCCGTTTTATTCGCACACATGTCAGTATTGCACCCCTCTGCTATGCGAAACAGGAAGTTTGAAAAAGCACAAACACATTATGCTGCTTCGGATCACGTTCAAATTTAGTCCAACGTTTTTGAATGGTTCCCAGTGGTTCCACCCTGTATAGCGGAGCAAAAGATTACGAATGCACTACACAACAATTATTGGTTTGTTCAACAGATAAGCTTATTTCCTGTCATCTGCCTACCTTCCTTCCCATACGAGCACTTCTACATTACGTCGTCCATATCTTCTAATCTCTGTCTTCCCCTACAGTTTTTATCCTCTACACCTTAGTCCTACTATGGAAGATAATGCCTGATGTCTTAAGACAAGTCCTGTCATTATATTGCTTTTCTTTTATTTAGAGCCGGGCGGGGTAGCCACGCGGTCTAGGGTGGTTTGTCACGGTCCGCGCGGCTTCCCCCATCGGAGGTGCGAGTCCTCCCTCGGGCAGGGGTGTGTGTGTCGTCCTTCGCATAAGTTACTTTAAGTTAGATTAAGTAGTGCGTACGTTTAGGGACCTATGACCTCAGCAGTTTGGTCCCATAAGACCTTACCACAAATTTCCAAATTCTTTTATTTATTTCTTACTGTACACGTCTAATTCAGTAAGACAAAATTGAAGAGCAAATCTCAAAGATCATGGAACGTGTCAGTACATGAAATTACGATGAAAAGTAATAACAGTTAAAATAAAATGTTTATGAATCCAGAAAAACGACAAGCCGTAACTTTATGTAAACGCAACTAACAATATAGCACAAGAAGCTGCTTATTTTTTCAAAGATCTCCTCGACAGAATGGTAGTGACCTCCGAGAAAACGCTTCAATTTAGATCTTAAAGCGCATGGATAACTGCTGAGATTTTTTAATTCTTGTGATAGCTTACCCACTCGCCGATTCTGCGGAGATTCTCTTCATTCTGAATCTCATAAGCCCGCCTAATTTTCAAAACCCTCTGCAACATCAAGTCTCAAACACTTATATCCTTATGATTTCTGATTTTCCCACGGTCTGGGAAGCGTTGTCGTAAAATGCTGTGCTCCAAACGTGGATTACCAGAAACGTCTTCCTTTAATTAAGGTCTATATTTTGTACTAGGTAGACTCATTTTGGCTAGGAATTACCTCCCTGCCTCTGATAACCTACTTTTTATGTCCTTGTTTAGTCCGTGTTGTGTTGTTTTGGTTCCAAGGTACCGGAATTAGCTACATCTACTTCGTGGTCAGAAATATTTATGTTAATTTTATCGCTAGTCTCATTTCTTCGGACTACTCACAGTCCGTATTCTGTACTCATTATACTGCTCATTCCATTCAACAGGTTCTGTAATTCTTTTTCACTTTCGCTGAGGAAAGGAATGTCATCAGTGAATCTTATCATTGACATCCTTTCACCCTGAATTTCAATCTCACTTCTGGGCCTTTGTTTTATTTTCGTCATTGCTTCTTCGATGTACAGATTGAACTGTAGGGGCGAAAGGCTTAATCACTGTCTTACATCCTTTTCAGTCACACCACTTCGGTCTTCGTTTTCCATTCTTACTGTTCCCTCTTGATTCTTATGCATAGTGTCTTTTTTCACAGCTTAGTTCGTTTTTCTCTGAAATTCGAACATCTTACACCATTTTACATTGTCGAATGCATTTTCCAGATCGACAATCCTACGAGTTTGTCTTGATTTTCCAACGCCAACGCCTTGATTTTCCGTAAGTCTTCCTTCCATTATCAATCACAAACTCAAAATTGACTTCCGATGCTTTTAACTTTTCGTAGTCCAAGCTGATCATCATCTAGCACGTCTTCTATTTTCTTTTCCTTTCATTCCTTATATCATTTCTGTCAAGCTGATTCAGCAATACTTGTCTCATTTACCTACCCTTGCAGTCATCGCTATTGTGTGAATGGTATTCTTGCGAAAGTCTGACGGTGTATCTATGGTCTCATGGATTACACCAACCTGAATAGTCGCTTGTTTCCCACGACCCCCCAATGATTTCAGAAAAGGAATGTTACGTATCCCTTCTGACGTATCTGATGGCAAGTCTTCCAGCGTTCTGTTAAACTGTGATTCTACTATTGGATCTGCAGTGAGTGTATTCCATGTCGGCTTCCATTTCGTCATATTACGTTGCGAGACAACTCTTTCCCCCTTGTAGAGGCCTTGAGCGTACTTCTTCCTCGTATCTGCTCTTGCCTCTGCGATTAACAATGGATTTCCCATTGCGCTCTCAATGTTTACGCCCTTGCTTTTAATTTCACCGAAGGTAATCTGACATTTCTACACGCTGTATCAGCCTTTCCGAACATCATTTCCTCTTCCATATCTTCGTAATTTTTCTTAGAGCCATTTAGCCTTGGCTTCCCTGTGCTTCAAATTTATTTCATTTCTAAGTATCTTATACTGGTGTGTTCGTAGCTTTCCTGAACAGTTTTTTACCTCCTTCTTTCGTCCATTAAATTAAGTATTTCTTCTGTTACCGAAAATTTCTTCACAATTACCTTCCTTGTACGTATTTCTGTCTGTCCTACTTCGTAATTGTGCCTGCCAGAGATTTCCATTCCTCTTGAATTAAACTGCTTGCGTTGACATTCTTTACCGCAATATGTACAACCTTAGAGAACTTCAACTCATGTCATCATTCCTTACTATCTCAGGGTCCCGTTTCTTTTCACACTGATCCTTTCAGACGATTCTGTTAAACCTCAATCTGCTCTTCATCACTACTATACTGTAATATGAGTCTACACGTATTCCCGGTCCACCTTACTATCCAACATCTGATTTCCTTTGTTTGACTATGATGTCATCCAGCTGGAATCTACCTCTGCCTGCAAGCCATTCCAATTATACATCCTCCCCCTCTGACTTTTGAGCACAGTTTCAGCTATTACTAGATGAATTTTATTGCAGAATTCAATTACTATTCCTGCTCTCTCACTCTTACTACCAAGCACACATTCTACGGCAATCCTTTATTCAATTCCTTCCCCTACTACAGTGTTGAAATCCTCCATGATTATTAGGTTATCATCTCCAGAATTACCCGTTCAGTATCCTTTTATATTTCTCTATCTCTTCATTTTCTGCTTGTGACTTTGACAAGCACAAGAGGCGTTCAATAAGTAATACAACACTTTTTTTCTTCCGAACGCAGGTTGGTTTTATCCAGTATTCCAATAAAACATTTTGTTCTACACTCTTTTGTCTAAAAAAGCCTATTTTTCAAGATAATCTCCATTAAATAAGACGGTCTTACGCCGACGCACTGGGAGGCCTGTAAGCCCGCGTGTTACCTCTGCACTGGTCGACGCCGGAGCCAGCGTCTTCCTGCGTCAATATCCTCTCCATCGTCCACGTACTGCTTCCAGTGAAGTGCATCCTTCACTTGGGCGTAAAAGATGATAGTTGGAAGGTGCGAGATCAGAGCTGTAGAGTCGATAGGAAAAATAGTACAATTAAGTTTTCTGAGCTCCTCTTGAGTGCGCAGACTTGTATGAGGACTTGCGTTTCAATTTCCTGAGGGTAGCACAATACACTTCAGAGTTGATCGTTGCACCATGAGTGAGCACATGAAACGGAATAGCCCCTTCAGAGTCCTAGAGGACTGTCGCCATCACCTTACCGCCTGATGGTACCGCTTTGAACTCTTATTTAGGAGAAGAGATTGTGTGTGGCCAGTCCATGGATTGCCGCTTTCTTTCGGGTTCGAAGTGATAAACTCATATTTCATCGCCTGTGACGATGTTCGGCAGAAGTTTTCACGATCAGCCTCGTAACGCGTAAGCTATTCCGCACATATGGTTCTTCGTTGCTCTTTGTGGTCTTCTGTTAGGTGGCAAAGAACACAGAGGGCACACACTTTTGAGTACCCCAACTGGTGGACGAGTGTGTCAGCATTACCAACAGAGACGTCCGGTTCTGCAGCGAGGTGTTTGGTTATGAGGCGTCGATCGCCTCGAATGAGAGTGTCCGCACGTTCCAGCATTGCAGGAATCAGAGCTGTGTGCGGCCACCCAACGACTCACGTTGCTGTTGTTCACTGCCAAGTCTCCGCAGAAATTCTCCAAGCGTCTATGAATAGCTGCGATGCTCTGGTTCACCGCCAGAATAAAATCAGTGTCAGCTCTCTGCTTGGGACATATCTGCTTTACAGACGCCATATTGATGACTACGTACAGCGCCGCTACATATCTGAACTTCATGAAATTATAGCATATATTCCGCGATGTCCCACAACAAGACCTGCATTTTTTTTTTTCAACAGACACTGGCCGGGGAAAAGAAAGAATCCTACTCCATTATCCCGTATTTAGTTGCTGTTGATATTACCATTCTTCTGGCCAGAAACCCTTATTTTCCTCCCATTCACTTCGCTGACCGAATTATACCTAAACTGAGTCTTTGTATTTCCTTTTCGCATGTTCTGGCTTCCCTAGCACATTCAGACTTCTCACAGTCCACCCTCGGACTCGTAGAATGTTAGCGTTTAGTTGTTTATTTGTTCTCATGGTTTCCTCCGCTTTGGGAGCTCCTTCCCGTAGAGCCCTGTTATTACGTATCCCTAACCCAATATCGCACTAGACTAATTTGGGTCAGCTCTATAGAATTGGAACGTAAAACTCCGCTTCCAAAAAGAATTTTGTTTATAATTGGGAACAAACAGATGCTTTTTGTCGACACACGGCGTTACACGAAAGACGTGATGAGGATTAATTGCTTAGGCTGATTACACACTGCAAGAGCTAAATTTCTAATATCTGCCGAAACATCCGAGAAAATGCCACCTAACTACTCTTAGCCACGCGATAAACGTGTGAAATGTGTGTGACATGCGTACATGGTCCGTTACACATAGCAAACTCAAGACTGGGACAGCCGAAAAAGTTAATAGTTTCTGCAGAAAACAGAAAGATCAAAAGAACTGTACATCCCAAAGCACTTGCGTAAGTTTTTTTTTCAAATTGAATTTAATGCATAAGAATCACCGTATCTTATTTATTTTGTACATTTAAATGTGTCTGCTCTTTGTGTGTATGCCTATTTCGAAGGAAAAAGTGACTTTGCAACGCATGTCGGTCACAGCTACTAGACTACAAAAAGGGCAAAAACTTTCTGGCATACAGTCCCAGGATTGTCCTTGAAATAAGTTCATTGCCTCTGTGGAAAGCATGTAGAAGTATGTGGCACATATTGGCTACTAGCAGTATGTACAAGCTATTTCATGGCCCCAGAATGCAAATATTCTCATCGTAAACCACTCTTAATGTAGATGTATAACGAGAAACCTGCTGTAATGTCTTCATTTATTCAGATGGTTGTGTGTGATTATCTCAAACAGGAAATCCATCTCAGCTGGAGTCAGGACATTCGCCTTATTATAGCGGAAGTTATCATTTACATGGCGCTCGGAATTTTGCACCTGAAATAACAATCAGTCTCTCGTCTCACCGGCACAACAAGCTGTCTCATTTTAAATTCAGACGAGATTTGGCCACGATAAAATTGAATTATTGCTGACGCTGCAGAAAATCTTATCAGACGCTTGACTTTTAAGAATTCCTAAAATTTCGGCTACTTCTAAGATACATTATTCATGAGCTTTGCTTGGCTGATATCGTGCAGAAACGCCACCGTGCGTGTGACGAATCGTCTGCAGAGAGTACAGCTTGTGTTTCCCTGCAAAATACAGTACCGATAAGCACATTCCGTCAGTAGTTTTATGCAGATTTATAATATACCTCAAAAAGCGTATACTAGAGATAAATATACGACATTAGTTCTAGATATTTGGCTCGATAGTATTGCTGATGATTTATAGCTGTATGTAGCCTTATATAAATTCCCCCAAAGATATAGCTGCTCGCTATGGCCGAGCAGTTGCAGGCGCTTCAGTCCGGAAAAGAGCTGCTGCTACGGTCGCAGGTTCGAATCCTGCTTGGAGCATGGATGTGTGTGATGTCCTTAGGTTAGTTAGGTTTAAGTAGTTCTAAGTCTAGGGGACTGATGACCTCAGATGTTAAGTCCCATAGTGCTTAGAGCCATTTGAACCATAAGACATATTCATGATTGTCGTCAAGAACTCAGTACTTTGCGCTTGAGTCTAGAAGAGTCAACGACAACGATGAAACCGCAGTAAAAATCAGTACAGTTGCTATATAACTTAACTACTAACGCACAGAGCGAACTGTCTCTAGATGATTCCATGAGGAATTTTCTTGTAAGTTAAGCCACCCGACCAAAATGGGATTAATATGGGAGATGACAACAAAAATAGAAGTCCGGTCACAATCCAGTAATAAAGACAAGTTTTGAACCCTGCACACGTGTAATTATGTTACACACAGTTCAAGCGTCAGTGATAGACAAATAGCTGTGCCGAACTGACAAGAGAACATTCAATTTCTACAGGAAATATGTCGAAGGCCTAATCAGTAAGATTATTCGTCTAGATGCGGAGTCGGGGGACCGAATACTTTTTAGCAGTCTAACTAAAAAAGAAACGAACAGTCTTCTTGTTATCCATCAGAGAGGGGGCCCGTAATAAGAAAGAAAGATAGACACGGAGTGTACGAATTGTTAATGATGGCGGTTCACTTGTTACTTGCAAATGATACGGTGGGTGGCTGGAAACATCCGTTTTAACATACCTGTCCGCCACTCCAAGCCAATATGTAAACAATTTACCTATTTTAATCTTACAAGCGGCTGGACCTTTAAAGGTTCTCTGAAATAAGCGGCTACAGAAAACTTCGTTCCAAGTACAAGGAAACGACCTTTGAATAAAAGCAGCCACGTCAGTTTTATAAAAAACCAAAATTAATTTATTCTTTCAAGTACAGATATGGTGCGGTGCCTCTATCGCTCAAGTCCATGTAGTGAGGTAAAATAGACAGAGCAGAACTGGTTACTTTCTGGTTTTTGTTTAATTTTTTAGGGTCGACCATACACTGCAGGAAAAAATTAGTACTCCCTTTTAGAGGTTTCCAGTTTACTTGAGATTTATTGTTGCAACAGTGCATGTGGAGTACAGGAAATGATTATATTTAGAGATCAATAGCACAAGCGGTCCTGAGGTACCAGGTATCGACTCATGCTGCCTCCACAGCCGGCAATACAGGCGCGACTCTGGCATCCAGTTCGACCGTACAGGTGGCGCACACTGTCCTGGGACACGTTGTGCCACGTCTGCCCGACCTGTCCACGTAGTTCTGTAAGACATGTTGACTGATGAGTAGCAAGGCTCACTTCTCGCCACATCGCATCCCACACGTTTTCGATTGGAGACAAGTCCGAATATCGTGCAGACCAGAGACGTTTCTGCACGTGCTGCAGAGCACTTTGTCTTTCAAGGGAAGTGTATGGGTGACCATTATCCTGTTGGAACAACATGTCACCCTCCTGTTGCAAGAACCGCAAAAGAACGGGTCTAACAACGTACCGCCCGTAAGGATCGCTGTTTAGCGTACCCTCTAGAAAAACCAAAGGTGAACGAGAGTTGTAGCTTGTTTCACCTCAGACCATAAGCCCTGGGGTGAGGCCACTGTGGCTGCGACGAATGCACTCTACGATACAGCGCTCACCAGGTCTATGTCGTACGCATAAACGACCATCACTTGCGTGCAGGCAGAATCTGATTGCTCGTTGAAGACCACGGCGCGCCATTCCATCTTGCAAGTGATCCAATGATGGCACCAGTCGAGCCCTTCCCATCGATGCTGTGGCGCCAGTGGAAGGCGGGCTATAACTGTGCGTGTACGCAGTCCCACTGCTAATAACCGGTTAACAAAAGCTAGCGCTGACACGCCTGGGCTCACAAGCCTTCTTATCTGTGCTGTGGTAGCTGTACGATCTGCCACTGCTGCCCTTGCAATACGACGATGCTGATGGGCGTCATAGCTGCTGGACATTCAAAACCTAGTGTACGTGTGTGAGACTGTTCACCCGACCGCTGATACCGACATCGTTTTACAACTGACGCAGCACGTGTACCTTGTGTGGCAGTTCTCCACAAGGACCATCCTGCCATTGGGAACGCCCTTTCAAACTCACTCAGTTGGCTATAGGAAGCACGAGTGGGTCTCCATGACATGGTTGCCTGAGCGTTCTGATTGTGAGCATTCCCTATTGAAGAATAGACACAGATAGCTCTCTGGTCGCTATACCATTACGCTATCTGATGTCGAACAACGCTCAAACCATATCAGTACATCTACCATCCCCCACTTGGCATATGCAGACATCGGATCGAAATCTACGTCGTGTTCCAGGTGTACAGCGGCCAGCTGTGGGGTTGTGAACGACTGAGGGCTACTGCGGGAAGAAGCGTCTCCGTCGTTTCTTGGTCGCCACTTCAGTACACACACACACACACACACACACACACACACACACACACACACACACACACACACACACAAGGTAACGGCAGCTCGAATTTTACTCGACCCTGATTAACTCAGTTCTGCTTTCCGCCTCAGTGTTTTCTGTGATCTCTGACAGGAGTCAGCTGTAAAGACAAAAACCAATAGAACTACGTAACTGTTTGAAACAGAGATTAAAATAACGGGGTGTTAATGACGCGAAACTAGTCAGATTTCCTCACGTCACGGACCGTTTCCCTAACTATCCGCCTCTTCCCAGACGGAGTGATATCACACCAAAGTACCGGCGTAGCCCGTCCGGCTAGCCGTGCGGTCTGACGTACTGCTTCTCGAGCGGGGAGGCGTGCCGGTCCACTGGGGGCCGAACAGAACAATAACCCTGGGTTCGGTGTGTGTGTGTGGGGGGGGGGGGGGTTGGGTGGACTGCTGTGGTCTATTATGGGGTTGTTCAAAATGGTTCTAATGGCACTAAGCACTATGTGACTTAACATCTGGGGTCAGCAGTCTCCTAGACATAAAACTTCTTAAACTAACTAACCTAAGGACATTATACACATCCATACCCGACGCAGGATTCGAACCTGCGACCGTAGTAGCAGCGCGGTTCAGGACTGAAGCGCCTAGAACCGCTCGGCCACAGTGGCCGGCTGTGGAGTTGTGAACGACTGAGGGATACGGCGGGACGAAGCCTCTCAGTCGTTTCTAGGTCCCCGGTTCAGTGCAAACGCGCATACATACATTCGTGCGCGCACACACACACACACACACACACACACACACACACACACACACACAAGGTAACGGCAGCTCGAATTTTACTCGAGCCTGATTAACTCAGTTCTGCTTCAGCTCGTAAATGCGTAATAACTATATATTATAAAGTTACAGCAGAATCAGCTGAACTGTCGGGAACTTCCCAGTATCCATTCCTTGTGGCCTCGGACTATACGGAACGAGGAATTCCGCGATAGTGTATTCTAAAAATGATGATAGAATGTGGCGCTTCAACCTGTATATAACACAGTATCACAATATAACATTGTACAGGCAGCTGGAAGAAATTTATTTTGTGCCAACTTTACTTTAAAGAAGAAAAGAAAATTAGCGTTCAACGTCCCATGGACGAAAAGACGGGAGAACAATCTTGAACGAAGAAAGGAAGGGGGTGGTAATAGACCGTGCCTTCTCAAAGAACAATACCCCAATTTGCCTTCAGTTATTTAAGGAAATGACAGAAAACGTAAATCGGGAAACCCTGGCGGGAATTTGAGCCCTCGTGCTACCAAGTACGAGTCCATTGTCACTCTGTCATTTCTTATCACTGCGCCATCTCTGTACTGACTGATCTTCACGGAGAACAGGTGACTTGTTCTGTCTATTGCTTGCTTTGTACAGTGCAGTGTTTTACTAGAAATGTTCCAATGAAAAGTTCCTTCCTCCGATGTTTGAAATGACTTACATAGGCAGTTAAAGGTAGGACGTCCTGTTTAACTAGGACACCGAACCACAGGTTAAGTAACTTGTAGGAAATACTACAGTTCTTCCGAAAGTCAGCTGGCTGCCCATCCTTTCTTCCTCTCTTTTTCCGTAACAGTTGTAAAGCGCTTATGCATGTTGAAGGAACATTCAATAATTAACTTACAATCCAAGTTACATACATAAAGAGGGGAATTATGCCAACCTTTAAAGACATTTGACCTAATTTTCTCCGAAGTGTCACCCCTTTGGGAAAGGCGAGGTACCGAACAAATACGAACAGTTACTGTAAATGTAATTCAGCGATCCTGTGACTAATAAGATTGGATTTTTTTTTACTGCGTTTGATGACGCATTCTGTGTTTTACCCGCACTTCTTGGCGATCCTTACGGAAATGCAAAGCTGGGTATTTTAACACATCTGGCCAGTTCGATTGTCCTAACGTTTTCGCTGTAGAAAATAGCTTTTCTTGAACTAAAGTATTTAGGGAAAAGCATACAACGTTTTCACACTTACACTCAGTTCACTGTGTCTATTTATTCCACTCAGTTTTCACTGCTAACTTCTTACTAGTTATTACTCTATGTTATGAATCTGATTTATTGTAACTGACTCAGTACCTGATCAGTACTTCCACAGAACCATGCCCGACATGATACAGAGAGGTACAAGTCGTCATTTACTTACCCAGGAAGACTCGTCTCATTATAACACTCGAAAGAGAGAGTCATATTGTAGTAAAAGCCTATCTGAAAATTATTTAGACCATTTCAATCCTCGTTAGGACACTTCTCAAAGCTAGAGATAAACAGAAATAAAGATTCGATTTAATTAAGGTAGTAGAGGTAATAAGTTGTGATAATGCTGTTACAGCAGGATAAAAGTGCCTTGTTCTTATTATGTAATGGGACGTGACGGTTTGTAAAGCGAACAGAAGGATTAGCACGAGAAATGGTTCAAATGGCTCTGAGCACTATGGGACTTAACTTCTGAGGTCATCAGTCCCCTAGGTCTTAGAACTACTTAAACCTAACTCACCTAAGGACATCACACACATCCATGCCCGAGGCAGGATTCGAACCTGCGACCATAGCGGTGGCGCAGTTCCAGACTGTAGCGCCTAGAACAGCTCGGCCACTGCAGCCGGCGATTAGTACGCAAAAAGTGTCGTGCGACAGCTACGGTCGCAGGTTCGAAACCTGTCTCGGGCATGGATGTGTGTGATGTCCTTAGGTTAGTTAGGTTTAAGTAGTTCCAAGTTCTAGGTGACTGATGAGCACAGAAGGTAAGTCCCATAGTGCTCAGAGCCATTTCAACCAGTCGCAAAATGTGCACTAGTCCTGGAACAATGTGCCTTGTTGCATATCCGGCGTTGTAATGGTAAAACTGCACCTACTCTCCTAGGGATAGCGTCCACTCAGTCTACAAATAGAGATTATTTTGCGAACATTTTTTTTGAAAGATGTTATGTATTACAGTTTTGCTAGCTACTCTTGTAAAAAGAACTCTTTGAAGAATTCCTTCTTATTGTAGTGCAATTTAAGAGGAGAGAGAGAGAGAGAGAGAGAGAGAGAGAGAGAGAGAGAGAGAGAGGGAGAGAGGGAGAGAGAGAGAGAAGGGGGTGGGGAGACGGGGGTGGGGGAAGAAAGACGGACCACGGTGGAACTAACCGAATTGGACGGAAATCGGTAGATGTAGTGTACATATAGAAACAAATGAACAGTATTTCAGAAAAATTGGATTATTTATTCAAGAGAAAGAGCGTGACAAACTGAGATAACCAAAACGTCTTCGTTCACCTCTGGCCGCTCTGTAAGCAGTTATACGACTTGGCACTGAGTGATAGGTTTGTTAGATGTCTTTCTGCGGCATATCGTGCCAAAGTCTGTACAACTGTCGCGTTAGAGATTCAAAATCACGAGCTTGTTGGAGAGCCCTCTCCATAATGCTTCAAAGGTAGTTCTCAATTGGGAAGGCATCTATCGACCGTGTTGGCCAAGATAGTGTTTGGCAACCACAAAGAGAAGCAGTAAGAACTCTGACCGTGTGCGCGTGGGCATTGTCCTGCTGCAGTGTAAGCCCACGTTAGCTTGCCACGAAGGGCAACAAAACGGGGCGTATAATATCGTCGACGTACCGCTCTGCAGTAAGGGTGCCGTGGAGGACAACCAAACGGGTCCTGTTAAGAAAACAAATGGCCCCTCGGGCCACCACTCCTGGATGTCGGGCCATATGGAGGGCGACAATCAGGCTGCCATCCCTCCTCTGCACGGGTCATCTCTATAGAAGTCTTCGCTGGTCGTCGGGACTCAGTTGGAAACAGGACTAATCACTGAAGACAATTTTACTCCATTCAATAAAATTCTAGCCCGAAGTCGTGTCTGGAGATGCCCCGATTTCCCTCTCATCCGGACCCAACGGTTTTTGTTTTCTTTTTTCTTTTCTGATAGTACGTTACTTCATAGCCGCTATCAAGAAACGGAACTGGCCACTGAAATCTCATATGTCTCGCACACAAAATTTAAGTGTTTCATTCATCGTTTCCTAGGGCCTTTGTCCCACTTCAAAGTGGGAATTAATGTACTCCAGGTGTCTGCTTCTAGTGTAAGCCATGAAATAGTGGGAACGTATTCGAATGACGGAGGGTCGTGTAACTGAGGCGGGACATGGGGACCAGCCCGGTATTCACCAAGTGGGATGTGGAAAAATGCCTAGAAACTACATCCAGGCTGGGCGGCACACCGGCCAACGTCGGTAATCCGCTGGTCGGATTCGATCCAGGGCCGGCGCGCCTACCCGAGTCCAGGAAGCAGCGCGGTAGCGCTCTGGGCTAACCTGGAGAGTTACAAAATTTAAGTGATAATTTAGAGATTACTTTTGCGTTAATGTTTTCCGAATTCCACGGATACCGCAGATACAGGTGTCGAGCATATGGAAAGAGATCAGTGCCACAAAATGGACTGACTTAACATTATGAAATATTATAGTATTTCAGTGTTAACATTAATTATAAAGCATTCTTAAACATTAACTTCGAGATCTTACTGGCAGATATTCATCAATGGCATGGAGAAGTTCCCCAACAGAAAGTTCTATAATTCAGTCTTACACTCCACTACATTACTTATAAAACATTTAATATGGAGTGATAAGTTGCAGATGGCGCTTTTCAGTCTATTATCATTTTCAGTTTTTTCATAATTTTTGAGAAAACAGAGGTATCAGTAAGCACAAAAGTCTTTAATTAATATATGTATCGAGTAACAGTTCTCAAAATCCCAAACTACTGGAAACGATCTCTTCAAGATGTTCCAGAACATACACCAGACGGAATTTTTATATCACACTTCTCTGGACTAAAAATTCTCTCTTTGTTAGATAAATTTGACCAAAATATGATTTTGTAATACGTTAGTGAGTGTAAATACACTGCCTGTCAAAAAAAGTGTCAAGCAGATTACATCGTCCAGTGCGTATGTAACTTCGTACAGATACACACCACTGGAAGGTATGTAAATGATTACAGTTGAAATTATCTGTGACACTTGGAACCGCAACCAGAGTGCATTGATTTTGTTTCTGTTCAGTGTCGTTACCAAATCTGGTGGGGTGTGTAAGGGATGTGGATAGCGACAGACGTCGAGATGTGCTTCAAAGGACACGGAAATGCAGCGTACTCTTGCGAGCTTTGTTATCACATGTCATTTGTTATCACGTGTCTGAGTTTCAAAGGCCCTCATTGCTGGTGTGTACATGGTCGGCTGTGCAATATCCAGATTTACAGGGCATTCGGATGTGCCTGTGACCCGATGTTGGATTGCACGGGAGCGTGAGGGGAAAAAAATATACGCGTCGTCAAGTTTCCGATGGACCACGTCTGGCCATGACAACGGACGATCGCCGTATTGTGCAGCAATCACGTCATAATTTCTTCACAAATGCGCCTGAAATCCGGGAACATGCAGTGGACTCCAATCAACATTCTATGTTATTCCGCACCATTGGTCGGACATTAGTAGCAGTCAGACTAGGGAATTATCGTCCCACGCAAAGGCTGCCGGTAACACCACAGCACAAACGACTGCGTTTCGAGTGGTAGCATCACTGGCAAGCTTGTTTAATGGCGTCGCATTGTACTCAGCGGTGAATCATGTTCCTACATTACCCCGGACGACCATCGTCGGCGAGTACGGAAGCGATCTGGTGATTCATTCTTGCTACGTTTCGGAAATGCACAGCGGTGTTACTCCTGGTGTTATGGTGTGGGGAGCTGTCGCGTATGACTTCAGACCACGGCTGGTAATGGTTGAGGGAACACTGATGGTACAACGGTACGTCAAGGACATCCAGCGTCATGTGTTACTTCTCAGGCGACAGTATGGTGGTGCCAGTTTTCTACAGAACGATGCTCATTCATACATAACACGGCCCTCTGTGAACTTTCTGCGAGATGTTAAGGTGTTGCCGTGACCATCAGGACCCCATATAAATCCAGGACAGACCATGTGTGGGATCAGTTTGCATCTCAACTCGTAGTGGCCGAGTGGTTCTAGGCGCTACAGTCTGGAACCGCACGGCCGCTACGGCCACAGGTTCGAATCCTGCCTCGGGCATGGATGTGTGTGATGTCCTTAGGTTAGTTAAGTTTAAGTAATTCTAGGGGACTAATGACCTTAGAAGTTAAGTCCCATAGTGCTCAGAGCCATTTTTGAATCAGTGGAACATCACGCACGTCAAGGACCAGTTAGAACAGGTGCGGGCCAGCTTACCGCGGGAGAGCATACAAAGGTTTTATGGCATCCTTCCAAATCGGATCAGTGCATCTGTCAAGGCCAGAAGACGTGTAGCGTCATACTGATAAATGGGCTCCTGCTACCAAGTTCTTTGTAAATTGACTCGATTTTGTAAGCACTTAAACCGTGTGGTTTCATTTCCTTTCCTCCTTCCCTTCTGGGTGCTTCACTTTTTTGTCAGGAAATGTATAAAAATGTATAAAACCACCCACCGCCAATCACTTGGTTACTGTGTCTGGTGCTGCCCTTGGTTTCCTCGTTGTGCACTATAGTGATTGTGCGATGGTAGCTGTCGCACTGTGGTAGTTAGTTACTGGCACATCTTTTGTCTCTTTCGCATCAACGCAGTTTTCAAATAAATGCATTCGCCAGTGTTCTATTATGTTTTAGAGCTTTGGCTAATATTGTCTAATATTCTAGAATGTGGTGTAATTTGGAAACGGCACATATCATGAGGGCAAAATCGCCTTAATCAATGAGTTGTGCGATGCAGTGAAATAAGAGGAACAATTTAACGAAAAAATGTTTATGATTAATGAGAGAAGTTATGTAAACATAGTGTTTGTGTTTCAGGAATTAAAAAAAATGCTGATCCACGAACAAGTCAGCGAATACAGAATTTTAAAATCAATTGATACAGCAATGAGCCAAGACCGTTGCGTCAAGTTCCCAACAGAATTCCCAAATTAGCTCAATGTTGCCCCGGAATGCCCCGTACAACGCTTTGTAAGGTCAAAACATATGAGGACATATTTACCGCAAAAGAAAAAGACAAGTCAATATTCATAGTAGCCCGCCCGGTTGGCCGTGCTGTCTAACGTCGCCTTTCCGGACGGGAAGGTGCACCTGGTCCCCGGCACGAATCCGCCCGGCGGATTTGTGTCGAGGCCCGATGAACCGGCCAGTCTGTGGATGGTTTTTAGGAGGTTTTCCATCTGCCTCGGCGAATGCGGGCTGGTTACCCTTATTCCGCCTCAGTTACACTATGTCGGCGATTGCTGAGCAAACAAGTTCTCCACTTACGCGTACACCACCATTACTGTACTACCACGCAAACGTAGGGGCTACACTCGTCTGGTGTGAGACGGTCGCTGGAGGGGGGGGGGGGGAATGGTCCACCTGGGGCCGAACCGCACAATAACCCTGAGTTCGGTGTGGGACGGCGGAGGGGTGAAGTGGACTGCGGCAGTCGTTCTGGGGTTGTGGACCACTGCGGCTCCGGCCGGGACGGAGCCTCTCCGTCGTTTCTAAGTCCCCGGTTAACATACAATACTATACAGTACAATGGTTTTTTATAATTATTTTGCGCAATGCTTTGCATTCGTTTATGTAGAGTGTCAACTAACAATCCCTGTGCCAAGCATCTACCCTCTGCAAACGATCTTTTCCGAAGGCACTGAGCGTCATAGGGTATGTGAGACGTGATGAGAAAGATTTGTTTGGGATGACGCCAGCTAAACGTTGCGAAAATGAAATTGCAAATATGTGCCGAAACACCAGAGAAAATACGCACGAGATCAAAAACCATCATGCTGATCAAACTTGACGGTCTTAACACAAATCTGCCCTCAAGACGGTGGAGGGCAATGCTTGAGTACCAAACTAGTGGTAACTGCCGCACTCCCTATATGCGATGAGTATTTGTCCAATATCAGCAACCTCACTGACTCTCCCTGCCATTGTGAACGGCACCTAACGAATCGGTTCCCGCAGCCAACGTTACTGGGGATCCAAAAGAACCGATTTTGCAGCCTCACGCTGGAGGGCCGTACGGCCTCTTTGAAAGATTAGGACAGCTGTTTGGGTGCCCGTTCTCCGAACAAGAGAGGAACTGGCATGCCTCCACTACCACTTGGCTTCAGTTTAATTCAAATATTAACGGCTAACAACTTCTAAGCAGTTTCCCATCTTGAGCACTTTCTACATTACACAAATATAAATAGTAGAAATCACTTGAGTTAGATGATCCGCCATGTAAGCAATCCATCGATAGTATTCGCTGGCCGGGGAAAATTCATCTAATTAACAAAAATTGATCAATTAAATTTTTCAATTAATGATCTATTCCCCTTGAGATTATCAGCGATATGCTCGAGATTTTGTAGCGAACCCCAATCTGTGTTCGTAATTAGATTCTCTTTGTTTGTGATAGTTACTGGCCTCGACTGCCGCTGCGGCCGCAGCATGAGCATTGTTTGTCTTATAAAGGTCTCCGTGTTACAGACTCTATACAGAAACATGACTAACAAGAAATAAGGACTGAACTCCAACAGAAAGACGGCCCACAGCGTACAAATCAAATAGCTTTAATCTTAACAAGCACTCCTTTCTGAGCATATTTGTACAACACGTTTTGTATTATACAGGGTGGCTAAAACAATCTCATAAGACGACCAGAGCTGGGAGGAGGACATCAAATGGAACAAGATGTTTCGCTTAGCAATAATAATAATACTTTCGTGTGGCTCAGTCGCCTGGGAGTCGGAAATGCGTATTTGTGGAGGTACGACTTTAAAGGGACAACCAGTCAGCGGCGATCACACGGAAGTCTGTGTGGTAAGCGAACCCATTTGAATGTGTGAAGATGCGCGGTTTTGCCTCACTAAGCTTCCTGATTAATACTTGCTAATCTGTTGTAATTCCATGAATACAAGCTCATTTTTATTCGCTGAACATTAGCAGAATTAAAACATGTCGCCATTAGATTTCGTTATTATTAACATTGTTCCTTACAGTACCACACAACGCTTATATTATAATAGCGCTGTTTTTGCAGTACCATACGGCTTATCATCTTAAAAAATTAATTTGTATCACATTACTTTCTTCGCATTTGAGTGAAGTGTCATGCTTTAAGAGTTAACGTCACACAAAGTTCATTTTTCACGCAACCAGCCATGGATATGAACTTAAAGTTTGCCCAGCTCTGGCTTGTCAGCTGAAACCACTATCTTCAGCTAGTTCAATTAGTAACTGCGATATTTCGGTTAAAAAGTTTTATCTGGGTCAATATTATTTAAATGCACACGCTTCTGTATTGCAGTGCGGATTGTTGTCTTAATAAACTGACGAAATCAATGAGGTACTCCTCTTTGAACGTATAAAAATAGGTGATTTTCTGAATTTGTTTCCAAGAGAAATAGTAAGTAATGCTAAATCTAGTGATATAGCTTTATCCCTTTCGTACACTCCTGGAAATTGAAATAAGAACACCGTGAATTCATTGTCCCAGGAAGGGGAAACTTTATTGACACATTCCTGGGGTCAGATACATCACATGATCACACTGACAGAACCACAGGCACATAGACACAGGCAACAGAGCATGCACAATGTCGGCACTAGTACAGTGTATATCCACCTTTCGCAGCAATGCAGGCTGCTATTCTCCCATGGAGACGATCGTAGAGATGCTGGATGTAGTCCTGTGGAACGGCTTGCCATGCCATTTCCACCTGGCGCCTCAGTTGGACCAGCGTTCGTGCTGGACGTGCAGACCGCGTGAGACGACGCTTCATCCAGTCCCAAACATGCTCAATGGGGGACAGATCCGGAGATCTTGCTGGCCAGGGTAGTTGACTTACACCTTCTAAAGCACGTTGGGTGGCACGGGATACATGCGGACGTGCATTGTCCTGTTGGAACAGCAAGTTCCCTTGCCGGTCTAGGAATGGTAGAACGATGGGTTCGATGACGGTTTGGATGTACCGTGCGCTATTCAGTGTCCCCTCGACGATCACCAGAGGTGTACGGCCAGTGTAGGAGATCGCTCCCCACACCATGATGCCGGGTGTTGGCCCTGTGTGCCTCGGTCGTATGCAGTCCTGATTGTGGCGCTCACCTGCACGGCGCCAAACAAGCATACGACCATCATTGGCACCAAGGCAGAAGCGACTCTCATCGCTGAAGACGACACGTCTCCATTCGTCCCTCCAATCACGCCTGTCGCGACACCACTGGAGGCGGGCTGCACGCTGTTGGGGCGTGAGCGGAAGACGGCCTAACGGTGTGCGGGACCGTAGCCCAGCTTCATGGAGACGGTTGCGAATGGTCCTCGCCGATACCCCAGGAGCAACAGTGTCCCTAATTTGCTGGGAAGTGGCGGTGCGGTCCCCTATGGCACTGCGTAGGATCCTACGGTCTTGGCGTGCATCCGTGCGTCGCTGCGGTCCGGTCCTAGGTCGACGGGCACGTGCACCTTCCGCCGACCACTGGCGACAACATCGATGTACTGTGGAGACCTCACGCCCCACGTGTTGAGCAATTTGGCGGTACGTCCATCCGGCCTCCCGCAAGCCCACTGTACGCCCTCGCTCAAAGTCCGTCAGCTGCACATACGGTTCACGTCCACGCTGTCGCGGCATGCTACCAGTGTTAAAGACTGCGATGGAGCTCCGTATGCCACGGGAAACTGGCTGACACTGACGGCGGCGGTGCACAAATGCTGCGCAGCTAGCGCCATTCGACGGCCAACACCGCGGTTCCTGGTGTGTCCGCTGTGCCGTGCGTGTGATCATTGCTTGTACAGCCCTCTGGCAGTGTCCGGAGCAAGTATGGTGGGTCTGACACACCGGTGTCATTGTGTTCTTTTTTCCATTTCCAGGAGTGTATTTAAGAAACAATTTCTGTGTCCATATCGGACGCTTCGTGTAACCGCTGCATTAAGTGGAAGGACCGCTTGCAATAGGAACACAAGTCTTCGGCGATTATTCCTGAAGCACCCCTGTACGACAGGTAACGAAATAATTTTTTATGATTCATTTTCAATACATTTTCTAGTAGCAAACATTTTGAATTGAAGAACAAAATGGTGGTATGTTGAAGTAAATTCCATGATTTCTCCCAAAAATATACACAAAAACGTGCACCGAAAATAGACTTTCAAGGACATCGCAAAACGGCTGCGTATGCTGACAGAAATTCAATCGGGAACGCTGGCATCAAATTCCGATTAAAATCGTATATATCGCTCTAAGTTAGGATACCCGCCAAATTGAAAAACACGTATGAAGTTTTTTAGTTCAGCATACCTCTAGTCAGCGATCCCTGCACCACACAGCAATTCTTCCAGATCCAAAAGGAGGCCCCCCTCCATTTTCTTCGTGGCCATGCTGGCCCGGAGGGCCTCTTTGGCAGCTTCTGTCAGCCTGTGCTCTGCTCGACCGATAACCTTTTGCCGGCCGCGGTGGTCTAGTGGTTCTAGGCGCTCAGTCCGGAACCGCGCGACTACTACGGTCGCAGGTTCGAATCCTGCCTCGGGCATGGATGTGCGTGATGTCCTTAGGTTAGTTACGTTCAAGTAGTTCTAAGTTCTAGGGGACTGATGACCACAGATGATAAGTCCCATAGTGCTCAGAGCCATTTGAACCATTTTTGATAAGCTTTTCGACCGTCTTTGTGCAGATGTTGTAACAGGCTGGTTCGATCACATATTCGAGCTACTTCATAATTTCCATAAGCCTCGTTAGTCCGTTGCTGACATTACATGCTGCAATACTTGCCGCGATGTCGACTATTTTTCCCCGCTGTGAATGGTTTTCGGAGACAGATTTTCAGAAATCGTCTTGTAACTAGATAACGGAGTTTCGGTCGAACTTAAACTGAACACTTCAATAAAGCAGACACCCCGGAGGACATTTTCAGCAACATACCGAGTTTCTTTTAATGACTACTACCTTAAGCTACTTCGAGCGTAGTTGATTTAATAGGCAAGATTTACCCAGTAAATACTAGAGAACCACCGCCTCTAACGAAAGCAAAAGTGGATTGGCGTTTAAAAGTTTCGCTAACTTCAAATTAAACAGCTGCTTGAGCTAATTTAACCAGTAACCGTACTTTTAACGTACGTAACATGTATCAGAGGAAGCAAGTTAGATTAAATGCACACACTTCTGTGAGATCGTTGCTGTCTCTCTGTCGCACACATCCACTCGCACCTCCTACTCTCCTTCCCCATACAAACATTCACTCCACTGCGATCCTTTACATCTGCCATCATCTCGTACTAACCCTACCACCTACGTTAAGCAAAGTGAACAGCAGGGTTATGACTTGTACTTTACGTAATTATAAAAGACCTTCGAGTCTTTAAGCTAACAGAAGAGCCAATAGATGTAGATTAAATATGAGAGTTTATGCACGGTGTACGCTATGACCAGAGTAAAATGTTAACTCAAGATATTGCTTCATTGCATATTATAAAACAAAATATTTAAAGTTAATTAAACAATAACTTCTTTTATTTTCTTTGCAGAACATACAAGATGCCTAAAAATTCAGTGAAATTTGTTTAGCTGAAAATAAAATATTTACTTCCAAAATATAAGTAATGGTTATTCTTATCTACTAGACAAGCAGCGCTATAAACATTCAACAACGGACAACATTCTCAGTAGAAACAATTTGGATTTAGTAAATGATCGCCGGTGGAATGAACTACACTGAAGAGCCAAATAAACTGGTACACCTGCCTAATATCGTTTAGGGCCCCCGCGAGAACGCAGAAGTGCCGCAACACGACGTGGCATGGATTCGACTAATGTCTGAAGCAGTGCTGGAAGGAACTTACACCGTCAATCCCATAGGGCTGTCCATAAATCCGTACGAAGGGATGGAGATCTCTTCCGAGCAGCACATTGCAAGGCATCTCAGATATGCTCAGTATTGCTCATTTCCGAGAGGTCTGGTGGCCAGCGAAAGTGTTTAAACTGCGAAGAGCGTTTCTTGAACCAGTCTGTAGCAATTCTGGACGTGTGAAGTCTCACATGGTCCTGCTGCAATTTCCCAAGTCCGTCGGAATGCACACTGGACATGAATAGATGCAGGTGATCAGACAGGGTGCTTACGTACGTGTCACCTGTCAGAGACGTATCAGGGGCCTCATATCACTCCAAATCCACACGCCCCACACCATTACAGATTCTCCACCAGCTGTAACAGTCCCCTGCTGACATTCAGGGTTCATGGATTCAGAAGGTTGTCTCTATACCCATACATGTCCACCCGCTCCATACAATTTGAAACGAGACTCGTCCTACCAGGCAACATGTTTCCAATCATCGAAAGTTCACTGTCGGTGATGACGAGCCCAGGAGAGACGTAAAGCTTTGTGTCGTGCAATCAAGGATACACGAGCGGGCCTTCGGTTTTGAAACCCCATATCGATGATATTTCGTTGAATGGTTCGCACACTGACACTTGTTGATGGCCTATAATTAAAATCTGTAGCAATTTGCGGAAGGGTTTGCACTTCTGTCACTTTGAACGATTCTCTTCAGTCGTCGTGGACCCCGTTCTTGCAGGACCTTTCTTCGGCCGGAGATTTGATGTGTTACTTGATTCCTGATATCCACGGTAAACTCTTGAAATAGTCGTATGGGAAAATCCCACTTCATTGCTACCTCGGAGATGCTGTGTTCCATCGCTGGTGCGCCGACTATAACACCACGTCCAGAATCACTTCAATCTTGATAATTTGCCATTGTAGCAGGAGTAATCCGTCTAATAACTGCACCAGACACTTGTTGTTTTATATGGGCGTTGCCGCCCGCAGCGCCGTATTCTGCCTGTTTACATCTCTCTGTATTTGAATACGCATGCCTATACCGGTTGCTTTGGAGCTTCAGTTTGTATTGACCTTGAATTTACCACAGTCAGTCAACCATAAATTATTGCCATTGGGGATCTTTTATGGGTTGGCTGCCGCTTTCGATCGTGTGATCCACGATAATTTCAAATAAAAATTTAAATATTTTTGAATAGTGGACAACAGGTTGACGGGTTTTAAATTATTATGACACAAAGCAGAGTGTATCAGTTATATGTCGATCACGTAACAACACGTACTCATAATGTGAACTGAAGAGATATGGCATAACACAGTGATCTATTTACAGCTTTATAGTTTGTATGATATGCACAAATATTCTTCCGATGGATCAGGTACAGCTATAGAAATAAAAAGTAGTACGGTCCTGAAATATTTAAAAACAACATATTGCTCGGGACACACCGTTAATATTAAACAGTGAGAAGACTCAGTATATACAATTTATTCCTCCTCATTGACCTCTACAGGCTGCAGAAATTGTCTGCTCAAACAGTGATGAATTGGTAGGGTGCTGGGATCTGGTTGTACTAAGGTGATGAGCGAAAATAAAATGAAATTGTAAATGTAATTATTTATTTATTTATCCTGGAGGGCGATTTTTTAACTACAAAAGTAAGTGATATCAGTTCACTGCACAGGCCAAGTTTGGAAAAACATCGTTGGATTCTGAGGAATAACCAGTATTTATGAAAGTTATTTGATACAGTATATATTCGTGTTTGAAAACGATGTTGAAAGGAAACAACTGCTTAGAAGGACTTCCAATTTGATAAGCACATTATTGAAGCAGAGGAAAAGATCACGGAACAAAAAACAATTTGGCCAATAAGCGCCTTAACGTAAATGTTGTCGTCTGCAAATGACAGATCAATAGCAATACAACGTCTATTGCACTTTATACCATCCAGACAGTTCAGTGTGCATGACTGCACAAGTTTGGCAGTCAATGTTTGTGGCACTGTTAGTGAAGTACGTCCATACACCAAGGCGTGGTCGTACCACAACAGATGGTTAAAATCGGTTTTTAACTGTCCTGTGGCCAAAAAACGTATAAAAATCAAAACTACATCGGTTTATAATTTTTCTGGGACCAAAAACTACATACAAATCAAAATAATATCGGTTTTTAATTGTCCTGGGGAAAAAACCGCATAAATGCAATATGACCACTGTTTATAATTGTCGTGAGACTGGCGCAAGACAAGTTCTGTGTTCTGTCCACCTTATTCTCCCAAAAGCTGAAACCGAGAAACAGTCCGTTCCACAACTTATCGGAGTGTCTCTGTGTCATCTTAAGAATGTGTTGCCCGATATGTGCCTTCCATTCAGTCACTTTCGTAACATTTCCGAAATATCTATGCAGCAGCCTCTTCATCAGCTGTGCATTGTATGGAAGAGCGGCATCTTTCATAAAAATGATCCTACCCACACAACCATGGTGTTAAGGGTTCGAATGAAGACTCTAATAGCGCTTACCAGTGACAGTAGAGGTAACAGGACCCGCAGGTCTCATCTCCTCCCAAGAATACAGACCTACAATAAGCGATGCCTTCAACCCGCGCCAAACAGTCAGCTCTGGAGAATGAAGTGGTATCGGCTGATGTGTGTGCTTGTTTCCCGTTGCCCATATTCTGCAATTCTGCGTATTGACATTTCCTTGGAAATGGAAGTGTGCTTCATCGTCCACTGAACGTACCTTGGGAAATCCAAAAAAATGTTCAAATGTGTGTGAAATCTTACGGGACCTAACTGCTAAGGTCATCAGTCCATAAGCTTACACACCGAGCGAGGTGGCGCAGTGGTTAGCACGCTGGCCTGGCATTCGGGAGGACGACGGTTCAATCCCATCTCCAGCTATCCTGATTTAGATTTTCCGTGATTTCCCTAAATCGTTTCAGGCAAATGCTGGGATGGTTCCTTTGAAAGGTACGGCCGATTTCCTTCCCAATCCTTCCCTACCCAGAGCTTGAGCTCCGTCTCTAATGGCCTCGTTGTCGACGGGACGTTAAACACTAACAACCACCACCTGCACCACCACCACCTAAGCTTACACACTACTTAACCTAAATTATCCCAAGGACAAACACACACACACCCATGCCTGAGGGAGGACTCGAACCTCCGCCGGGATCAGCCGCACAGTCCATGACTGCAGCGACTTGACCGCTCGGCTAATCCAGCGCGGCCCTTGGTAATTCATTATCCATTTCAAGCCAGCAAGAAAATCCAGAGTGAACGTTTCTCTTGCTGTTAGGTCAGCCGGAAACAACTCATGAACATGGATAATATTGTATGGATAACAATGTAGGATGTTTCGCATGAGTTTATGCACCGTGGTCACAGACATGTTCAGCGTTCGGGCAATTCACTGTACATTTTCACACCACCACTCGATCCGTCCTGCAGTGCTGTGGCCACATCTTCGACAGAGCTCGGATCAACTGTCTTCCTCCGCCTCCTACGTTGCACTTTAAAAGAATCTGCCTTTTCGAATTTTGTGATCATGTTTTCCAGGAGCTTAGCAGACATGGGACTAGTGCCTTTTTTCATACCCTAGAGTTTCCGGAACTTCTGCAGAGCTACTGGGGCACACTTCGGCTTCTTGCAAAAGAGCTTTACCTTCAACGCGCCATTCTTCCAGGAGACAGCCACGTTGGGCTTATCGGACGCAAACTGAGGAACAGCCATGTGCCGCGCGTCTTTTGGTGCGCATATTCTGACGCTTAAAATGCCATCTGTTGGTCAAACTTTCGTAAATTTTTGGTTCCATGACCTACATTGCTTTCGGTGTATTTACTTCCGTGCAGGATTTAAGTGGATATTGTTAGTATCTGTATTCCCAAAGATTATTGTCGCACTGTGAGAGTACTGCATTTGTTGCTAGAGTGGTATGTTCCCTCAGCCGCTCAACTAACTGAGCAGGAGTTCGTCTCTTAGGGGATGGTGCGTCGCCGCGGCGGCGCGAGAACAAAGGCTGTGTGAGACTCCCGGGCAGCCCCAGGGTGACTGGTGGAGGCAGCGGCCCCGGCTAGTAACGTCTGTCTGCCGGCACCCACTCCCCTCCCTTCTCGTCCGATCAAAGCCTCAGACAAAAGTCTGCGGCCGTCGTCTTCCTTCTGCAGAGACCGCCTCTGCAGCGAGCTCTCCACATGTCTGCAACATCCTCGCATTATTCCGCGAGCTGCGCAATTTCACCAGAGCTATAGAAACATGTGATATGAACCATAAGAAGACTGAGATAAATACGTTTAACAATTGCTGTTTTCGTAATTCGAGCTCTTGTTGTTGTTGCGGCCTTCACGTCGAGTACTGGTTCGATGCAGCTCTCCTCGCTAGTCTGTCCTGTACAAGCCTTTTCATCTCTTCGTAACTACTGCAACATACGAGGAGTGTTTTTTTTTAAGTAAGTACCGTTTTGAAATTAAAAAAAGACGTGCTAAGATATCTCAATAACGGCCATGAAAGCCTGTACCTTAATCTACGCACTGACGCCATTACAGTGTGATTCTTCCTTGTTTACGTTGTGTACTAAGCGTTTAAGATGCCTCTGATGGTTCAAATGGTTCAAATGGCTCTGAGCACTATGGGACTTAACATCTGTGGTCATCAGTCCCCTAGAACTTAGAACTACTTAAACCTAACTAACCTAAGGACATAACACACATCCATGCCCGAGGCAGGATTCGAACCTGCGACCGTAGCAGTCACGCGGCTCCGGACTGAGCGCCTTAACCGCCAGACCACCGCGGCCGGCTATGCCTCTAATAATCGTGATTCCCGTCGGCTGTGAAATACGGACTGTTACAAGATTTCTTAGGGCTAAAGGCCTAAAAGCGATCGATATTCATCGTGAGACCTGTGCAGTTTACGGAGAAAACTTTATAAGTGAGGAAATTGTAAGAAAGAGGGCGAGAGCATTTGAAGATGGCCGCACAAATGTGCGTGATGGACAACGGAGTGGGCGTCCTTCGGTCGTTAATGAAAGTTTGGTGCAGGAAGTGGACAATAAGGTGAGAGAAAACAGAAGCTTTATGATTTCCTCCTTGCGGGATGACTTCCCTAATGTTTCTCGTAGTGTTTTGTATGGCATTTTGACCGAGCACTTTAATTACCGAAAATTGTGCGCACGTTGGGTAACGAAAATGTTGACCGATGTGCACGAAACCAAACTTTTAGACAGTTCATTGACTTTCCTTGAGCGGTACCACAACAACGGTGATGATTTCTTAAGCCAAATTCTTACGGGTGATGAAACATGGGTGGCCTACGTCACACCAGAATCAAAGCAACAGTCCATGAGCAAGGGCATCTGTTAGCTGCAAGAAAATGCCCGTCCGAATGTGGCGAATCACACCAAATATCTCATCACATCTTTTCGATGGGAAACTCTACACCATCCTCCGTACAGCCCTGATCTTGCGCCCAGTGACTACCATCCGTTGCTGCACTTGAAGGAACACCTGGGCGGTCAGCGTCTTCAAGACGATGACGGAGTCAAAACAGTGGTGATGAGGTGGTTAACAAGTCAGGTGGCAGACTTGTATGAGGAGCGTATTCAAAAACTGGTACGACGTTATGAAAGTTTTAATTTCAAAACGGTACTTTCTTAAAAAAACACGCTATGTAGGTCCGCCTGAACGTGCTGTCTACCTTGAAGCCTTGATCTCCTTCTACGGTTTTCACCGTCCCCCTCCAGCCTCTTCCCCCATCCCTTCCTCTGAAACTTCCCTCCATTATCAGGCCTAGATAGTATCTTTCCAGCTCTAGTCCAACAAACAGCAGAGGATTTAATTAGATTCCTGTGTAGACTTTCTAGGGTCAGCCTAGCAACACGAATCATTCCTAATGCTTGGTGAACAGGGAGAGTTATTTTCGTTACTAAGCCAGGGAGAACAGATCATACCGAGGCCCAGGATGTGATACCGATCAGTCTGTCCTCATTTCTTTTAAAGACATAAGAAATACTGGTCAGTGTTTACTTTAGGGATAAGAGGATAACTGAGGTTGCTCTACACGTAATAGAACATGCATATCAACCGGGCCGGCCTCTGTGGCCGAGCTGTTGTAGGCGCTTCAGTCTGGAACCGCTCTGTTGCTACGGTCGCAAGTTTTATCCTGCCTTGGACATGGATGCGTGTGATGTCGTTAAGTTAGGTTAGTTAGGTTTAAAAAAATGGCTCTGAGCACTATGGGACTCAACTGCTGTGGTCATCAGTCCCCTAGAACTTAGAACTACTTAAACCTAACTAACCTAAGGACATCACACACATCCATGCCCGAGGCAGGATTCGAACCTGCGACCGTAGCAGTCACACGGTTCCGGACTGCGCGCCTAGAACCGCGAGACCACCGCGGCCGGCTTAGTTAGGTTTAAGTAGTTCTAAGTGTAGGGGACTGATGACCTCAGATGTTAAATCCCATAGTGCTTAGAGCCATTTAAACCAATATCAAACAGTTAAATCATGTAAAATCGCACTTCATCAGGTTGTGGGGAAGGTACAAAAAGCTCTTCACTTTCAGGAAACACATTACGACTATCGAATCCATGATAGAACAGCAGTTAGCATGACGCTGAGACCACCATATGCAGGTGGGTTAAGGCCATACTCAGAAGAATTAAAGTAGAAGACACCATGATGAATGAGAAAATGGTGATGAATATCACCAGAGGAGACCACACTACTGTGGAACCTACAAGGGAAAGTCTCCATTGCACCCCCCTCAGATTTAGTGGTAAAGTGGCCCAGTGGATAGCCCTTCAAAAACCGAACACATATCAGGCATGGAAACAGGAAGAAGGTGTGCTGAACTGTGAAAAACGAAGCAGAATAGAAACAGCCAACGGCTCAAGCTCAGTATGGGCAACTTCGAGGAGTTTGCAAGAACCGCGGCGTCGTGATGGTTTGGTCACTGTCTTGGACTGCAAAGCGGGAGATCTGCGTTCAAATCTCCCTTGTGCCCTATTTTTTTTTCACTAAAATTTAAAATTTCCGTCCGGTCATTGACGTAACTGTTCTCCATCTATAGTCTCGGAAATTGTCATGCTATACTTTGGTTATAGAATATGAGTCAAGTCGTCAGAGTATCTTACCGTTACAAGTAAATGTGTTGAATAGTGAGATCAAGCGACATGCCATATAGACCACTCACAGAAATGAAAACAACAAGTAAACGGATATGAAATATTTTACAACAAAGGAATCCAAGTGCCAAAACTTCCAAAACAGAACGCAAGAGTCATAACAAGTGGTACTTTGTAGAGCAAATAAGAGGTACGTACTTCTGTAGGTCACTCCTATACAACTCGCTGTTGCAAACGGACGTTACACCACGACACAAGCACAAATTTGAATAGAGCGAACAGACACGTCAAAGACAGGATGGACAGTTTATAATTTTGTGAGAAAAAGATATGGGGCAGGAGGGGGCTTTAAACAAGAATCTCCCCCTTTGCAGCCAATATCTTGCCCATACAAGTACGAAGACGTGGTCATCCAAGTTCTATCGACGTTGCACATCTTAAGCTTGGATCTGTTGCTATTTTGTTCCTTTTTTCACATCTCAGTACACCTTCTTTCTATTTTCATGCATGATATGTGTTCAGTTTTTGACGGGCTATGTAGTGAGCCATCTTACCACCAAATCTAATGGGGATATGAAGGGAAGATTCCCTTGTTAGTAGTTATGGGACTCATTGAAGAGTTAATTACTAGAGGCTACTTCTACCAAGGATACGCAGACGATTTAGTTATAGTAATACTTGGCAAATCTATTAGAACAGTTACAACAATGGCACAATATGCTCTAGACATTGTGGAAAAATTACGCAGAAAACAGGGTCTAAGGGTTCCCTGTTATAGTACAATTTCGAGGAAGCAAATCCAGCACACTTACTGGACTCTCAAGCTCCTCGGTGACATTTTATGAATACAGGTGGCAGTGATAACCATGGATGCGAAATTACTATGGACCCCTTGTGCAGATAATACGTATTTCAACGGAAGAAACACACTTACAATCACTTAGAACGGCACGTGGTAAAAGCTGTGGTCTAAACCCCAGGTGTATGTACTGGATGTACACCATTGCAATAAGACCTATGATAATTTATAGAGCAACAGTGTGGTGGAATAAAGAAGAGCAGCAGATGGCTGCTTAGGAGTTTGTCTAGGAGCAGACATGGCCTTGCTTATCCATTACGGGAGGAATTAGCAGCACGCCCACTGCTGGGATGGAGGCCATGCTGGACATGTCCCTGCTACACTTTGGGTTACAACGGAGGCAGAGGCAGGGGCATACAGGTTAAAAACTGGAAATAAATGGATTTCTTTAGGGAATCCAGACTTTCACACCTATACAGTGAATGTGGTAACTATAGGAATAATCACGGAAATGACGCATGACAACACAGTAGCTTCTAGCTGCTTCAGTAAATCTTCCAGTGTAACAATTGGAATAAGGGAGCAATGGAAGAACTAACCACGACATCGTTTAGGAGACTTGGGCTGGTTTAGTGACGGGTCGAAAACTGATGAAGGCGCTGTGGCCGAAATATACAGGGTGCAGCGTAGACCAGAGAGATCAGTCTCTCCAGGCAAGCTGACTCCAGTATTTCAGACAGCAATATCCGCTATCAGATTGCGCGCGGAGGAGAACTTGTGAAGTTGCAACAAGGAATGTAGCGTCTATATTTATTCAGACAGTCAAGTAGCTCTGAAATATCTGTCGGCCCTTGCAACGAGATTAAAGGTCGTTTCAGAATCTCACGAAGCCCTTGGGATACTACAGGAAAGCAACTGAGTGAATCTGCTGTGGGGTCCCTGGTCACTCAGGAATTAGTGGCTATGAATAAGCTGTGAACTGGTAAGGATAAGCGCGACGACTCCTTTTACTGGACCGGAATCTGTCCCAACCATCACTGAGATGATGATAAAATGAAAACTACGTAGCTGGATCAGGAGGCATCGTTTAGAATTTTGGATTGCAGCTACAAAACAGAAACATGGCGAGCTAATGATGCCGAAGCTCTGTTCCAAGGGAAGTTTCGTAATTCACAACTCTAACAGGAAACAGATTAAATGCATGGTAGATTCACGTCTGGGCATGGAGACTTCAAGAAACACCTAAATACGATGTGTATAGAGGAAGAAGCCTATATGTGTAGTCTGTGTGGTGAAGAGGTGGAAACCGCATCACGTCTAATCTACCAGTGCAAAGCTCTGGAGGACAAAAGACACAGAATTTTCGGGTCGGCGGAGCTCGAAGAAATTGTATCTAATAAGGCTCAAGTAAACAGTCTCCTGGCTTTACTATAGTCACAGGTATCGAAACTGTACATTAAACTCAGTGTCGGCGTGGACAACAGCGTACTAAGACCACTGTGGTTTTGTCTCCCAGCGTAAATCAAATCAAATCAGATCAGTCGGTCGTTATGAGGTATTTTGCTGCATAAGTAGCAGTACTCGTCTTCTAGTTTTTGTGCCACTTTCGAAGCTAATTCCCTCAGCATCGCCTAATTTAATAC
The DNA here is from genome assembly GCF_023897955.1 of Schistocerca gregaria. NCBI lineage: Eukaryota > Metazoa > Arthropoda > Insecta > Orthoptera > Acrididae > Schistocerca > Schistocerca gregaria. The sequence goes on along the minus strand of NC_064922.1, from coordinate 346,400,842 downwards.
CACTGCTTTCCATAACCTTTGTTTTACTTTTCTTGATGTTTATAGTTTCAGTTCCAGTAACTGTTCATTTTGTTCAACTGATCTGCCAAATTGATTTCCGTCTCTGGTAGATTTACAATGTCATCGGAAAACGTCAAAGTCTTTTTCCTTCTTCCTGAACTTCAATTCTCTTTCCCAACTGCTGCTTAGAATATAAATTGAATGAAATGGAAGATAGGCTGCAACCTTGTTTCACTCCCTTCTCAACTATGGCTTTCCTTTCATGTCCTTTGACTCTTATAACAGCAGTCAAGCTTCGTAGTAGTCCTAGATAACATTTCTGTCCCTGTATTTTATCCCTGATGCCTTCAAAATTTCAAAGATTGTATTTTAGTTAACATTCTCGAAAACATTCTCCAAATCCACAAATACTACAAAATGAGATTTTGTGAATTATAACATGCAAGTTCAGTCGCCAATCTTCAGTCGTCCTTCCGCATTCCTTCTAACCTGTGCTGAACCCCCTGTCTTCCAGTATACCCAACGAATCGTCAACTATCTGATCGACTCTTCTGTAGCCCACTGTAAATCATCGACATTGACGTCTAAAAAATCTTCTAATCAAGTTTAAGCCTGATTGAATAGCTTTCATAATAGAGATGAAAGATAGTTTTTAAATTCCTGTATGTACTTCAAATTATATTATTTTCCTGCATGAGTCTTATACCAAGGTCAAAGGTAACACGGAACGATTCCGTTTCTGATAATTATTTTCTTAATGTTATTTCTCTTACTTTTCGTACACAAACTGGTCAGTTACAAAATGTTCTAGCCTTAACTTAAAGTTTCTATGTGAAGTGTTGCATCTCATACCACGTCACGAGCTTTCAACGACCAAATCATATGACTGGGTGGTCCCACATAATTTAACAAATCATTATTGCGGTAAATTCTACACTATAGTTTGGGCAAAGTTTACTTAGATTAGACTACAGCACTTCAGGATCTCACAAGAGACCGGTAACTCTTGGATGATTCGTTACAATTGAGTTTAAGCAATGCATAAAAGCTTCATAGGCTCTAATAATAGCAACTTATTCTCATTTCCAGAAATCCGAAAAGAAAGAAGATGAAATAATTTCACATAATAAATCATTCGAAAAGATTGTTTTGTGGTATTGGTGTGGTTAATGAGGTTAGTGACTTTAAGTTTCCATGCCTAAATGGTTGTTTCTAAAATAATGTGTATTCTAATAATACGATAGTACATGTTACTTCTCTCAATGTGACGAAGAGAATCCTAGTAGCCGTGGAACATGAAGATATCGAGGGATACGAGCAGTGGAGAATAAATGTAGTTTGTGGGTGTGTGGAGTATCTTGATCCATGAAAAGTGTGCTAGTGAGATTAGTGTAGAAAGTCAGAGAGAAAAAGAGATGTGCGTCGGAGAACGAACATTTATAAGAATAAACCGTCTGATATAACTAATACTTATAAGGGTCTTGGGGTAGCTAGATCCACAATCGGACCATTGGGCGCCCCCTTCCCCCCCCCCCCCCCCCCACCCCAACCACGTGGCGAATAGTTGAAAGCTTCCCAGATATGGGTGGCACTTGGGGAAATGAAATAGCCAGGGTTTAGGCTTGAGTTAGTATTCACCAACTTAAGCCGAAACCCATTAATGGCTGTTCTGGCATCCAGAGGGTAGTGGTCAGCGTTCGTTCGCCACGTTGGTGCGGCTGCTACAGATATATTTTGATATTTTGATCTCAACAATGAATTCCTTAACTTGTGTGCTTTCCCAACGGAGATCGCCACAACCATCTTAAACTTGAAAACCACGATGGAACAAAAGGAAAAATATCCACTGCACCGAGACCCATTACATATACTGGACATTCCTTGTCATCGGATCCCGGAGGACCAATAACATAATGAAAAGGAGAAGAGTCGGAGCTTCTTGAAACCTCTTCGCAAATACTATATTGTCACACTCAACACAAATATGCTGATCATGATAGGCGAACTCAAACAGTTTACGAATGTTTTGTAAAAATTCCTCATCAAAATCTTTGCTATACAAGAGACGCACTTCAGAGTCGAAAACCACTTCAACACAGAAAACTGCAGGATACAGAATGTAAAACCTGCTGTCAGCAGAGGAACACCGGCAATATTTGGCACGATATTTGCAGTTCACAAGTCAGTCATAGACAACACTCTAGATTTCAGTTCAGTATCAGAAAGAATCTCTGCAATAACCTTCAAATTAGGAAACAAAAGATACACAATCATCAATGCACATGGACCGATAAACGCTCACAGCAGTAAGAAACCAAAGAAGTCGAAGGCTTTGGGGAAGAAATGGAATAAATTACAAACAGAACAAAAGGGAGATGGTAAGATTTCCACAATCTCCAGAAACAATCCCCGAAAGATATTAGAGACTGAAAAGGATATATGACAAAAATTGACTAAATGAATTGGAGTAAAGTAACACAATAAATTTCTAGAGAATATTCAGGGAAAATATAAAGGATTATCAGCCTCCAAATATTTGCTTCAAAAGAACAGACGTATCATTGGAAACAAATACTAAAGAAAACTACAAAATTCTTAAAAGCTATTTTGATAAACCCCTCGATTGCGAGAATCCTAAAGAAAAATTACACTTCGCGAAGGCAGTACAAAACCCAGATTCAAAACCGTCTTCAATAGCAGATGTAGAAGAGATTATAAAACATCTAAAAACAACAGAACCCCAGGACAAGACGGCATTTTCTCCAAGATGTGGAAATTCAAAGACCAAACCATCACAAAGAAAATCCATACAATTCTCATGGAAATAGGGAATACAGGGAAAATTCCGCCGGACTGGAAATGTGCGTTGATTAACCCGCTCCACAAAGACCTGCACGACAGACCCTAATAACTAGAGAGTTACCTCTTTATTAATAGTCACCTAGTCATTACTCGACAGCTAGAACCACAAACTGATAGAAAGATAGGTGGATATCATCTGCGAACGCTCCTGAAGGTTAGGCTGGCGAACACTGTCGTCACATTCGTGGACTTCGAGAAGGCCTATGACTCCACAGATAATCAGATTCTCTTTGACACACTACAAAGCTATGGAATAGACAGAAAAATTGGACACTCATACAACAAACACTTCCAGGAACCACATCGAAAATAAACTTTATGGGAGTAATTCAGATCATTCGAGATAGATACGAGGTTCAGACAAGGAGATGGTCGCTCACTGCTTTTATTCAAAACGGTGTTGGAAAAAATTATCAAACAACGGGAGGAAAAAGTAAAAGGAAATCAATTAGGAATAACGTATGCGAACAAAACGATCATAAAATGCCTGGCGTTTGCAGGTGACCTGTCAATACACAAGAATTTGTGTAATACATACATGAAGTCCCTGCCAACACATATCTACAGATATCATGAGAAAACACAACACATGGAGAGAGAACTAGTTTTCGGCTTATTAGGTCACCTTCAGCAAACAATTGACTAGCGTCTGAAAGGGACACTGGTTCTTAGATAACCAAACATTATAGTCGAAGATACAATCATTTTAATAGAGTGTTGTGCTCAAAATTGTTTCCTAACATTGAAATTATGTGTTACACAATGGAAAATGCTAAGCACAGTAAATAATTATACTACACTTTATTACAGGTTAAATAGAATTTTTTTCTGAGATGCTGTTAAACTGAGTACTCTCCGTTTGTTGTACAACAAACATGCTTTTTAACATTGTTAACTAAACTTTAGTCAGAGGACGTATTCTACACAATAATTAGAATACATAATCTTACATTATTGCGAATATATGGTTATGAATCTATAGGTTGTGAGATCCCTGAAAAAGCTTTGTAAAAGATCTTTGTAATCGTTCCTTTTGTACTAACTGCCCATATACTCCTATTTTCAGATCATCAATAGGCTCTTTATGCAACTGCTGAGGATTTTATGAATTCCGGTGTAGATTTTTCTGTTAGTTCACGTATGCCGATAAATGCAGCCATGTTCCACAAAAAATACTTTTTTTTGAAGATAAACGAGCAATTCATAATTAATCTCATTTCGTTCACAGTCTGCCAGTTCTAGTACTGACTCGAGCAATGGTATGTGAATCGCTCATTTGATGCAGAACCGTTTTTTACTTTTTCACCTGCGTTGTACGTGAAATATCCTGTCTACATGTTTTTTGTATCTTTCTTACATCTGCAACTATGTAATAGTCCATAAGCACTGTGCAGTGTATGGCGGAGAGTACGAGGAACCAAAAGGATCGAATTTATATTCTAGTCCCTTTGCGCACTAACTGAAGGAAAAATGACCGCTACGTGCCAGTGCACGTATGGGAATGTCTTATTATCATCATTCATATACTATGATGGCAGCATGATGGTCGCACAGTTCCCCTGGAATACAGATTCCATAAATTTACAACAGAGTTTCACGAGAACTACGTCGCTGCTCTTCTAAGGATTCCCTTTTACGTTCCTCAGGCATCTGTGCTGTATCTTCGTATGAGCTACGCTAACGTGCTACGATCCTAGTAGCGCGTTTGTAAGTCCGTTCGCTATATCTTGGAATGCCTACTTGGTATGGCCTTCCACAATGATTTCACGGGGTCATCCCATTTCGTACACACTTAAACACTTACACGATGTTAAACACTCGAAATGTTGACCACTTGTAATCGGATTCCATTGGGTGCTTTCTCTTCGTGATAAGCAATACTTTCTAGTTATCCGCATTTTAAAAAATTGCTCTTATTTACACCAAGTAGAAATTTTGTCACAGTCTTTTTGCATTTCCTTGCGATACTTTCCTGTAGACAGCAACTTCACCAACGAACAGTGGTAGAGCGCAGCTCGTGGTCGTGCGGTAGCGTTCTCGCTTCCCACGCCCGGGTTCCCGGGTTCGATTCCTGGCGGGGTCAGGGATTTTCTCTGCCTCGTAATGACTGGGTGTCATGTGATGTCCTTATGTTGTTCAGGTTTAAGTAGTTCTAAGTTCTAGGGGACTGATGACCATAGATGTTAAGTCCCAAAGTGCTCAGAGCCATTTGAACCTACTGATCCTGTCTGCTAAGTTAAGTGTGCTGATATTATTAAAGGTCATGTTATGGTTCATTGGGACACACTGGATTTTACTTTTGTTTCCGTAGAGCATTCACCGTCTAGTACAACATACTGGGTTCTATTAGTCAAAGATTCCTCCTATTCGCATCTAGTGATGAGCCAAATTACTGTCATCGCCTACTTACAGCGTGTTGCTCTATGTTTGGATGCAGTACAGCAGTGATTCTCCAGGTCATAGATTCGATACTTGCTTGGTAGGTATCGGGAGGTACGTGGTAATTATCGGCAGTTACGGCACAGTGGTTGGTGGGCGCACTCTTGGGACTTGATAGCATGGCAAGTGTGTTCCGCTCGCTTTAGCCGACCGCTGTGGCCGAGCGGTTCTAGGCGCTTCAGTCCGGAACCGCGCTGCTGCTGAGGTTGCAGGTTCGAATTCTGCCTCGGGCATGGATGTGTCTGATGTCCTTAGGTTAGGTTAGGTTTAAGTACCGGGTGATCAAAAAGTCAGTATAAATTTGAAAACTTAATAAACCGCGGAATAATGTAGATAGAAAGGTAAAAATTGACACACGTGCTTGGAATGACATGGGGTTTTCTTAGAACAAAAAAAGTTCACAAAATGTCCGATGGAAGGCGCTGGACAGCAAAACGTGAGTGACTGCGCATGACAATGGTGTATAAAAGGAGCTGTAATGAGAAAGAGTATCAGATGCGCCAGCAGTCGCAGCATGTAGACGCTACCTGAAAAGGCGATTTTAGTGAAGCTGTATTATCATAATGGGGAATGTGCTAGTTCAGCGTTACGATCCTATCGCCATAGGAAGGAGATTCGAACGGGTAAAGGTCCGTTGACAAATGGAGCTATGGCGAGAATGGTTTCGAATTTCGAAGCCACGGGTTGTTTCGACGATAGAGCCCGTAGTGGCCGACCGAGCGCAAGGCGTAATGCTGCTGCGACAGTTCAGGAACAAATGGAGACTGTAGCGGGTTCGTCTATGCACGGAGAAGTCAACACTCGTGCAGTCGCACGTCGCACCGGCATTCCATACATTATTGTTTGGTTGGCACTTACGCGTACCCTCCGATGCTATCCGTACAAAATACATCGGCATCATGAGCTGTTACCTGGCGATTTACTGAAGCGGAGGGCATTTACGGTGTGGGGGTTTCAAGAGATGGCGGAAGATGACGATTAGTTGAGTAACGTGTTGTAGACTGACGAAGCGCATTTCACGCTCCGAGGGTCTGTCGACGCCTACAACTGCAGAATTTCGGCTACCGAAAATCCTAGAGCTGTCGTGGAAACTCCATTGCACGGCGAGAAAGTCACGGACTGGTTGGATTTACCACATCTACCGTTATCGGACCTTTATTCTTCGAGGAAATGCGTGATTCTGGTTTTGTTCAAATGGCTCTGAGCACTATGAGACTTAACAGCTCAGGTCATGAGTCCCCTAGAACTCAGAACTACTTAAACCTAACTAACCTAAGGACATCACACACATTCATGCCCGAGGCAGGATTCGAACCTGCGATCGTAGCGTTCATGCAGGATGGCGCTCCACCCCATATTGCTAGACCCGTGAAAGATCTCTTGCGCTCGTCGTTTGGTGATGATCGTGTGCTCAGCCGCCACTTTCGTCATGCTTGGCCTCCCAGGTCCCCAGACCTCAGTCCGTGCGATTTTTGGCTTTGGGGTTACCTGAAGTGGCAAGTGTATCGTGATCGACCGACATCTCTAGGGATGCAGAAAGACAACATCCGACGCCAATGCCTCACTATAGCTCCGTACATGTTTTACAGTGATGTTCACAACATTATTCCTCGACTACAGCTATTGTTGAGGAATGATGGTGGACATATTGAGCATTTCCTGTAAAGAACACTATCTTTGCTTTCTTACTTTGTTATGATAATTATTGCTATTCTGATCAGATGAAGCGCCATCCTTCAGACATTTTTTGAACTTTTGTATTTTTTGGTTCTAATAAAACCCCATGTCATTCCAAGCATGTGTGTCAGTTTGTTACCTCTCTATCTTCATTATTCCGTGATTTATTCAGCTTTCAAATTTATACTGACAACGTCAGATGTTAAGTCCCATACGCTTAGAGCCATTTGAACAATTTTTGAGCCACTCGATTTGGAACGGACGGATTTGTTGGCCAAGACACCGGAGTCAGAGTTCACTACTATACCCCTAAGCCACTACAGTGTGATTGTATTCCTGGACACGGATAGTTATCGTTATGTAAGATGCCACCGCTGTCGTGGAAACCATCAAGCATGCAGGGACGCATGTGGTTCGCGTCTGACCAGGCGAAACATTTCCATTGATCAGCGGTCTAGTTCGATAATCCCGGGCGCACTGTAATCGTAACTGACGATTTCCTTCGGTCAGTACAGAAACGTGTAGGAGCCTCACATTCAACAATGTGCGCCGGTCGATGTGTTCCGAAACACTTGTGCCTGCTCCAACATTGTACTGTATCGTCAGGTCTGGCAAATATCACTGCCTATCCTCTTGCACAGAGCGGCGAGCCTCCGACCTCCTCGTTCTGTGGTGATGCGTGAACGTTTAACACTTCATTGCCTATTTGTGATTTCACCATGCTATAAATATTTTTCATAGGTTTTTACGGCGTTGGCAGTTGACAATAATGGCGGTTTTCGGTTTTTTTTTCAACGCCAGTTCAGCAGGAATATTAAAACAACCTGTTTCTGAATTAACTGATTTTCGGCTTTTTGTTCCTACCATTTCCCGGGTTAAACGTAGAAATCGAACGACGACTGAAAAATTTTGACTCCCTCAGTTTCACGATATGTTGTATCAAAATATTTAATTAAACATGCAAATAAGAGAAAGCTTAGTCCACCCACCGTTCGCTGTTTTTGTCGAAAAGTGACAAGTGATTGACTGCTATAAAAAAAACACCAGTATCGTCCTACTGATTCTAATTTTTTCAAACTGTGCTCAAAAGTCATGTTGTATATGTAGTCCATACCACTATTTGTACATTACGCACATTGCTGCTAAAGGGTGAAATCTGTGGTGGAATAACTCTATTTTTTTGCTTTAATTTGTCCGTTTTCAGGAGCTACAAGCTTACAAAGGCGTATTATGGAGACATAGGTAGCACATCAGCTGCTTTCTAACTTATGGTAAATTATGAACGAATTGTTAAGTTTTCAGTTTTTCCTTATAAGGAGACATATTGGTTTTAGTTCCTCCAGCTTTTAACATTTTAAAGTAAATTGGACAGTATACTTAAATGAGATCGCACTTTGTAATATACCTACAGGCTAGAGATGGGGCCAATCTATAATACAACTACTATCCGACGACGACTGCGAGAATCTGCCACACAAAGGACAGATGGGACAAGTCTCGCACGCTGCTAATTATAAAACATGCCATATGGTACCAATTTTTACCCCATGTGTTTGTTGCTGTTGATATTAAAATAGCACTGACCGCTTTTCCCATTTTCTATAATAACGCGATATTTCAAAGCAATGAAAATTCTATCGAATAAAAATTACTAGTTCTTTAAAAAATGTTCATTTAAAAACGAAAAATTCTAGCACTACTGTTATTACTAATTGATATTTCGGATTTTTTACCTGCCTATTAGTAAAAAATAAGAACGTCGTTATAACCGAGACCAAACTTAAACCAAAAGATACCAGTTATTCATAACTAAAATACCAATACCGTTTTTAACCAATCGGTTTTCCACATCCCTAACAGGGAAACAGGCGACTAGGTTCGCAATTTTTGCGATGCTTGTTTCCAGGCTCCAGGACACAGTAACCTGCTCCTCTTATACACTGAAGCACCAAAGAAACTGGTATAGGAATGCATATTTAAATAAAGAGGTATGCAAACAGGTAGAACACAGCGCTGCGGTCTACAACGCCAACATAGACAACAGGTGTCTAGCGCAGTTGTCGGTTAGTACTGCTACAATGACAGGTTATCAGGATTTAAGTGAGTTTGAACGTGATGTTATAGTCGGCGCACGAGCAGTGGGACGCAGCATCTCCGAGGTAGTGATGAAGCGAGGATTATCCCATACGACCATTTCACGAGTGTACCGTGAATATCAGGAATCAGGTGAAACATCAAATCTCCGGCATCGCTGCGGCAGAAAAAAGGTCCTGCAAGAACGGTTCTGGCGATGACTAACGAGAATCGTTCAAAGTGACAGAAGTGAAACCCTTCCGCAAGTTGTTCTGAGGTTAAACGCTCCCGCTTACCACCAAAGTTACCAGACATGAACAAGCGACAATGTGCGAACCATTCAACGAAGCATCATTGATATGGGCTCTCGGAGCTGAAGGCCCACTTGTGTACCCTTGATGACTAACACAAAGTTTTATGCCTGGCCTGGGCCTGTCAATGCCGGAATTGGATTGTTGACGACTGGAAACATGTTGGCTGATCGGACGAGTCTCGTTTCACATTGTATCGAGCGGACAGACGTGTACAGGTATGGAAACAACAATATGAACCCATGGACACTGTATGTCAGCAGGGTACTGTTCAAGCTGGTGGAGGATTTGTGATGGTGTGGTGTGTGTGTAGTTGGAGTGATATCAGACCGCTGATAGGTCTAATAGATATGACTCTGACAGGTGCCAGCAGGGGTGGGCGAGCGGTTCTAGGCGCTACAGTCTGGACCCGCGCAACCGCTACGGTCGCAGGTTCGAATCCTGCCTCGGGCATGGATGTGTGTGAAGTCCTTAGGTTAGTTAGGTTTAAGTATTTCTACGTTCTAAGGGGCTGATGACCTCAGAAGTTAAGTCCCATAGTGCTCAGAGCCATTTGAACCATTTGAACCCTGACACGTGACACGTACGTGAGCATCCTGTCTGCTGACTTGCAACCATTCACGTCCACTGTGCATTCCCAAGGCTTGGGCTATTCGAGCAGGACAATGCGACACCCCAAACGTCCAGAATTGCTACGGAATGGCTCCAGGAAAACTGTTCTGAGTTTAAACGCTCCCGCTGACCACCAAAGTTTCCAGACATGAACATTATTGAGCGTATCTGAGATGCCTTGCAACGTGCTATTCGGAAGAAATCTACATCCCTTCGTAATCTTTCGGAATTATGGACAGCCCTGCAGGATTTACGGCGTCAATTCCCTTCAGCACTACTTCATACATCAGTGGAGTCAATGCCACTTCGTGTTGCGGCACTTCTTCACGCTTGCCGGGGCCCTACATGATATTATGCAAGTGTACCAGTTTCTTTGGCTCTTTAGTGTTTATTCCTTACCGCGTCACGTGCCTAGTGTGCCACAAGGTTATGGTCATCATAGTTTGGCTCATCAGGGCGTTTAATTTACTGAATGAAGCGTGCTGGAGACGTATATTGCAGGTTGTCTACATCTACATCTACATTTATACTCCGCAAGCCACCCAACGGTGTGTGGCGGAGGGCACTTTACGTGCCACTGTCATTACCTCCCTTTCCTGTTCCAGTCGCGTATGGTTCGCGAGAAGAACGACTGTCTGAAAGCCTCCGTGCTCGCTCTAATCTCTCTAATTTTACATTCGTGATCTCCTCGGGAGGTGTAAGTAGGGGGAAGCAATATATTCGATACCGCATCCAGAAACGCACCCTCTCGAAACCTGGCGAGCAAGCTACACCGCGATGCAGAGCGCCTCTCTTGCCCAGAGTCTGCCACTTGAGTTTGCTAAACATCTCCGTAACGCTATCACGGTTCCCAAATAACCCTGTGACGAAACGCGCCGCTCTTCTTTGGATCTTCTCTATCTCCTCCGTCAACCCGATCTGGTACGGATCCCACACTGATTAGCAATACTCAAGTATAGGTCGAACGAGTGTTTTGTAAGTCACCTCCTTTGTTGATGGACTATATTTTCTAAGGACTCTCCCAATGAATGTCAACCTGGTACCCGCCTTACCAACAATTAATTTTATATGATCATTCCACTTCAAATCGTTCCGCACGTATACCCCCAGATATTTTACAGAAGTAACTGCTACCACTGTTTGTTCCGCTATCATATAACCATACAATAAAGGATCCTTCTTTGTATGTATTCGCAATACATTACATTTGTCTATGTTAAGGGTCAGTTGCCACTCCCTGCACCAAGTGCCTATCCGCTGCAGATCTTCCTGCATTTCGCTACAATTTTCTAATGCTGCAACTTCTCTGTATACTACAGCATCATCCGCGAAAAGCTGCCATTGTCGTAGCTGGTGATTGCGCGCTGTGTCCGCAGGGCATCCTGGGCTCGGGTTTCGCGCTCAAGGTGCAGCAGCAGCAGCGGCAGAAGCACATGATCCGCCGGCGGCAGCCCGCAGCCACCCTCATCCAGAGCCTGTGGCGCTGCTACGCCGCCGACGAGCACTCCATGTCGGTGGCCACGTGGAAGATCCACCAGGTGCCGCTGCCCAGCCCGCCCTCGTACGTATCTACAACAGCTCGCACCCCGTCCCGTTCTCCCAGCCCCACTACAGCCTCTTCGAGCATTGCAGTTGTGAGATCACCTTCAGTTACATCAGTTTGTTCACAACTTTATGAAATGCCAAGAACTCTTATCAAGTACAGTGCTTCTCAAACTTTCATAACATATGCCCATTTACGACAAGGAATAATGATAAATTAACTACTATACTGAGGACAGTGAATTACATGAATTCCACTCTACAACATTTTTAGCCTAGCTAAATATTCTGAGGTACATTCTCTTTCATTGTCTCTACTGCGTGAATCTCTACACATTATGTTCGGAGGCAATTTGGAAGGTGGCTGCATCTTCCGCTGGCGTCTATCATCTGAGGATGAGACGGCGGTCGGCCGTTAGCATTAGGCCTTTCGAGGCCTCTTTGGACGGAGAGAGAGAGAGAGCTGTATCTTCTGCAACCACCCATCTCCAAAAGTGTACGATATTTACGTACAACAGTCGCTTATCGCTGCACGTACAGGCATATCTCTGTCTGTGAGTCTCTAGCTATCTTTGTCTTGGGGAAGTTTGTCCTTCCCTTGGTCGGAATATCGAAAAGATCGATAGCGCCAAATGCACGTTCCATATCGTAACGCGAATATGATATACTGAACACGTAATTAAGTATGCAACCAGCGAAGACCCTACCAACGGGGTGTTTAACTCCAGTCTCTGAATACAGAAATACAGGATGATATTTTCCGCCGTGTACAAACTCTAGGGAATGATGGACGAGAGGATGCGGAACAGAAAAGATCTAATGAACTTAGGTCCAGAAATACACGGTTTCCGAGATAGAGACCATCTATTCAGTCATACATTCTTACCGACACTGCGGTTTAATACGCGCTGTAACTTGCAGCCACAGGTACAGTATGTGTAGAAAATGGTTTCCATGTCCCTCAACGCATGACTGTACGCGCCGTAACATGTTTTGTCTCACAAGTTCACATCGGACTGGCTGCATACGAATGTTGTCAAAAGGCAGCATGAATACGCTGCTCCAGTGTCTCCACATCTGGAATTGGCTCTGCATACACGATAGTTTTGAGATGGCCCTATAGCCAGAAATAGTACGTTTTGAGATGCGGTGAATCTGCAGGCCACGCAACAGTGCCCTCTTGTCCGATCCGTCTATCAGACACGACACGATTGAGATGCGTCCTGACGTTGACAATGAAGTTGGTTGGAGCACCATCATGTAGCAGCCACATAACCCTTCGAATCATCAACTGCATTTCTTCCAGCAGGGAAGGCAAAGTCACCCGCAATAAACCCCGATATGTCCGGCCCGTTACGCGCCTTGGAAGAAAGACTGGTTCCAAAATACGTTCGTCAATTATCCCAGCCCACACATTCCTGCACCGATGCTGATGATTCGCTGTCACCATACCATGGGCGTTTTGCGTACTATCCCACAGATGACTGTTATGAAAACTAAAGATAACATTTCGCGTAAAGGTAGCCTCATCTGTAAATAGGGTGGATGACGCAAATCCCGGAGTCGTGGCTGCCTGGTGAAGAAACCAGTGACGAAACTGCTTCCGCTGTGGAAAGTCTGTCTCTAGTAAGCTTTGCACACGCTGTAAGTAGTAAGTGTAGTAGCAATTGTCACTGAGAATGTTCCACACGATGATCTGGCTCCCCCTGTACTGGTGGACCAACTGCCTGATACTTACATGGCGGTCGCCTTCCACATTTCGGATACTTCCTTCACGATTTCCTGCTTCCTGAAACGACTATGTCTCAGACAAACGGCAAAATATGTTGCGAACATTGAATGCTGTTGTTGTTGTTGTTGTTGTTGTCGTTGTCGGTGGAGATAGGTGTCCTGATACAACTTTTCTGCCCGTCGCCCGTTGCCATTTGCCTTTACGTAAGTAAACACCACGTCAACACAGGCTCTCGATTCCAAACATGGAACCATTGTGTACAACGTTGTATGACATCCACTACAAGTTGAGTGAGCAAGAGAAGTGTACCGGACACAACATTACCAATTACTATGGCAGGAGGGCGCTAGGGCATTACATATGAAGAACAGTAACACCCTCTAGGAGGAAACCATTCAAACTGTAATTGTGGCTGCATGGTTCAGCCCGTATTAGGCTGCAGTCTCTGCAACAAAATATGTGACTGAATAAATGGTATGCATTTTCGGACGTAAGTTCATTAGACTTTTTTTTGTCCCGATCTATCAATCCCTAGAGTTTGTACACGGTAGAAAAAGTCACCCTGCATACCGTGTCTGCGGATACCTATCAGCTGACATGTTGTAGTAAGGCAAAAAACTTCCATAGGTCCGTACACAACATGAAATTATTTCCCCATTTCGGATTAAGTCGTGGGCTATAATAGTGACCTAGGCACGCAACATAAGATCAGCACGAGACTACATTAATTCATTAAAAGTCGCTGAATAACCTGAAGAATTGTTATCTTCACGAATCTTACAAATTTTACTAACTTTCTTTTTGTTTTCTCTCAGAAAAAAACAGCAGAAAATTTAATGCTCCAGAAATATTTCATGTGTTTTGCACCTTCTCTGCGTATCCCTGCGGGAAACTGACAAACATCTGCAACGCTTTACCCGAAATCATTTGTCTGTCATATCGTACACGTATCTGCGTTGTCAAAATAGGAAACATAAAAGCAGATAATTTTCCTGGTAACAGAAATATTAGTAAGCAACTCACCATTTTAGACTCCAAATATGTAAACTATATTTGGTTTTAACTTGAGATGTGAGTTCCTTCGAAATTTTAGTATCACTTTATAAGTGATGAATATTAGTTTTATTCCTACTTTATGTTATCAGCCATGGCTGTCTGAGAACACGATATCAACATCATTAAAGAGGCGTCTGCATTGTTTACAACACTTGATTTTACGAATTGCATTTCTTTAAAGGCTTGGCCAATATTGCACGTAATTAATTGACGTATGCTGCAGCTCATGGCGTTCTTTTGCATTACAGTGAATTCTGTAAATACAGAATAAGTGAAATAAAGTAAAATCAGTTTTCTTGTCACTGTCCTGGTTACACGAAATTTTTTTAATGACGCAGCAGAAGTATTACCCGTTTTTGGACTTGTCGTGAAACAGTTCACGTTGTTCTTCTCCAGATGTCGTTAGCATGTCATGTAACAGGCTCATATGGGCGCACAGACGGAAGGCTCTTTCGTTCACGTTGTAGTAACAGTACGTGGTTCCCATGCTGTAGATGGAAAACATGAGGGGTACGACGACATTCGGCCGTCACGGTTTGACGACTGGAGTTCGACATCCGCTTCAGATAGACATCACTGTAACGAACTAAATAACTATAATTTCTTTGCTGTACTATGGTTTCATGACGCCACTTCAGGTTGTTCTGTTGTAGGTACAGGGATGAATGTAAAACGTGGGCCCAAGATATTGTGGTGTGGATTTCTTTCAGAGTCAGTCGCAGGTTCCTACAGGCTGTCCGAGACTCGTGTCCATACAATGTGCAGCCATTTTTATCAGATTAAATTATTAATTACTCGACTGCAACAAGGAAGTGAGACGAAGATATACCTCTGTTTGCAGCGATAATCGAATTCTGTAAAGAGATCATATGTCAATATCATACACTTTCTGATGATGGAATGTTGCAAAAGGTACAGCCACTTTCAAATTGATGATACAAAAAGGTTAATTTTCTTCATCATTTCCTTCATTGGTTTCATGTATTGGGCACTTTCTCGGCAAAACTGAATCAGTTCGACTGACTGTCTCAGCGTCATCTATTAGGCACAGTTTCTCCACAGTCCACTTTCTACAAATATTCATCAAGCTAATGAGTGAAGCTTAACAAAAGTCATTGTATCTGTGTGAAACAGGTTTGTCATGCGTAGTTAGATTGGCAGGGTTCGGGTGTGGTCTAAATCGTTGGCATAATTATGGGGCGTGAGGCAAACCCATACGTCACAACAATGTTGCCAGATTTCTTGTGGAAAAAAATCTAAGCACCAATGCGCTATAAAAAAAATCCAAGATAGCGAAAATCGGCCACATTTACATGAGAACGCCAGGAAAAAAGGTAATGGAAAAAAAACCACTCATGAAAATTTATTTTACATTTTCTATTTGCTTCACTTTTTATATGTCCATAGATTATACAAGTACTTCATTATTTCTTCGTATTACTGTTGCGGTAGGGGTAATGGGCCAAATTTCCATCTCGAAACTTACAAATTTGGCGTCATTTTTTCCTGCCATAAAAATAATATTATATAAATACATTCTTAACTGATATACATAGTTTTCTCCCGCAGCTTCCACACATAAGTCGGTAACATTTTTTTCCGTTGGAGAAAACATATTCATGAATGAGGCTTCTTTATTCGAATTCGTGTGTTTCCACACCACAAAGTCGCCCAGTTTACATACTGTCGGCGAACCTTATAAATCTCACCACATGTCGCCTCTTTCACAGAAAAATAGGCACGCACTCATGAAAACACACTTGCTCAAAATACTAATAACATGCGCGCGTGCACACACACACACACACACACACACACACACACACACACACACACACACACACACACCACACACACACCTTAAACAACTCAAAATATGTGCACATGTACACGCAAAGAAACAAAAAACAACACACACACACTCAACCAACAGACCCACATACATGCAACGAAGCCATGAACATTCTATCCCCATATGCGTTCGAGAACAAGACTGGTACATTCAGAAAGATAGATTAAGATTTATCTTCCTGTCAATGACGACTATTTGTGATGTAGCTCAAGCACAGCTTGAGGAAAGAAATTGGCATGTCCTTTTCATAAGAATCATCCCAACGTTTGCGTTAAGCGATTTGAGAAACTACGGGAAACCCGAATATGGGTGACTGAGTATGGCATTGAACCACTGTCTGCCTGAAACCGAGTCCATTGCGCTATCTTGCTCGGTTCCGGTAGCACTGCAACGATCTTCCATATATGTGACATGGATTGATAAGTCGTGGACCGCTGTGCAGGAACAATAACAAATGTGACGCTGTAATCAGCCTAAGATGTAGGCTTTATAAAATTAAACTGTGATTCCACTGAACCTAGTCGTTGCACACATGTCCAAATGCACAAACACATATTTCTAATCTAATATTTGATACGAACGGAACTAAAGAATAAGTTTCCATGTACATATTTAACAGCTTTGAGACTGAAGAGCTTATCACCCAGATACCTCGTTAGTGAGAGCATTAGGTTCGAGGTCTTGTATTTCTTCTTTCAACTATGTCATATTTGAAGGCGACTGGCTTGTCGTCTAATGAAGTATGATTTCACATCAAGTAACTGATATTTCCTGTATCTTACGACAGTAAAAATCATAAATTTATCGAAAAGGTACAGAAAGTCACAAAAAGCAAAATTTACAAATAACTGTCCCATTGGGACTTAATGGTTACTTACCAAAAGTGAGCTATTTCCGCTGTTGATTGATTTTTCTGCCTGGAAATCTGACAACGCTGGAGTCGTACCATTGGTGTTTGGACTCCACTCCTCGGAAATTTTGTGACAACGTAGATTGCAGCACGACTTTTCCTATACTGCTATCATATGGTAACACATGTTTTACTTTCTCATTGTTGAGTAAACATCGGGAGGTTTTTATTGTATTCTATTAAATTTTCTGCTTGGTGATCGCTTTAGCCGCAGTCCTGTGGTGTACTTTATGCTTAAAACAACATTACCCAACAAGTGATACTGACTTGCCGCCAACGACGACAATATAGATTGAAGCGTTTTCAGTTGTCAGCACTGATCTACCAATCCTCGGAACGTATCAAGGTAATCGATTTGAAAGTTAGTTTGAAATTTGTACTACTTTAGTAGGCATGTACCTAATAGAGGTGGTGTGCCTTCCTCCGTCGTTTGAATTCACTTAACCCAACAAGTTGGAGGACCTATAGTCTAACATGGACTCCCAACCCTACAACTCACTGGGCATCGAAACCCACACTTTTTAACATGTAAACATTGAGACACGGTGCAAAATATGTGTCAAGCGCGACAGGAAGAAAATTGCACCGTACAATTCCTCAGTGTTTTCCGCCTGTGCCCACTTCTGAAATGTTTGTACAAAATATTTTACATCTTTCAGTGCAACGTCATGTAATTCATTGGGTATACACACCATAACTCAATTTAGGATGCAACTGTACTTCTGTACATTGTCATTTACTTCCGATATTTACAACATGCATGTTACATCATTTGTGTTTCATTCTGCGTTCCTTTTAATCTCTAGCCTGATGGTGTTGTAAATATGACTCATAACACACGACAACCGATGCTTTCAGAGAGAATTCATTGGTAATACTTCAGTGTAAATTTTTGTCGATGTACGTTTTTAATCCTTCAGTTGCTATGGTTGTTGTGTTTATAATTTGAAAAACAAAATCAACAGGATAATAATAATAGAAATTTTGGGAGAAAATAAACAGACCGTTGTACTATATAAATATAAAAACTGTTCCTAAAATAACCTATTGCACAATATTGCATAAACTGCATTGCTAATCATGTAACCTTTTGTTTAAAATAGTGTCATGCCCTGCATCTGTGTGTATACCTGCATCTCTCTGTATATGTGTTTGTGTTGTCTCAGTAGAACAGTTCAATAAAAGTGTGTTGCCCCGTGCCATAACTGTTGTTTTAACCCCTGTGAATGTGCAACTGTTTGTGAATACTTACCGTATATGTTTTTGCACAAGAAGGCTGTGTTCTTTACGAATGTTTTGTGTCCTTACCTAATTTGTGTTTTTGTGTTGGTTTGTGTGATGTGTCGTTCCTTCACAGACTTTCTTTCTCCGTTTCACGTTCCGCTTGTCTCTGTCTTTGGACGTTAGCGCCAAAGTGGAAGAAACTCCCAAAGCCACAGAGAAGATCCAGCAAACGTCCTGCTCGCTGATGTAAGTGTGGAGCACACGTCGAATCGAACTGTAGTCCCCGTAGTTCCCAGCTCCGCCACGCCACGCCACGCCACGCATTCACCCGCCCTCGCCCCTGCCGCTGTAGAGCGTTACCCGGTAGCTACCAGCAGTCCATCCCAGACTGAGAACGAGGACCCTAGAAACCCAGGCCGCTTCTTCTATATGTATTGCAAATCGTATTATACAGTGCACAGTGCTTAGTGCGTTCTTTCCAGCTACTGTGCGAGTATAGCGGCTGAGTAGCGTTAAGACGTAACACAATTTTTATTTCGTGATCGGTTCCAGATACGGAAAAGAGCTTTCCGGCAAATAATAGCACACAGAGGGCTACAAAATACTGTTACATGGTTAATATTTTCTGTTGTATCCGTAGGTGAACAAGGTGGCACCGCACTTCAACATTTATTAAATGGGTAAAACACGACAATATTTATTTAAACTACACTCCTGGAAATTGAAATAAGAACACCGTGAATTCATTGTCCCAGGAAGGGGAAACTTTATTGACACATTCCTGGGGTCAGATACATCACATGATCACACTGACAGAACCACAGGCACATAGACACAGGCAACAGAGCATGCACAATGTCGGCACTAGTACAATGTATATCCACCTTTCGCAGCAATGCAGGCTGCTATTCTCCCATGGAGACGATTAAGAGACGCTAGATATAGTCCTGTGGAACGGCTTGCCATGCCATTTCCACCTGGCGCCTCAGTTGGACCAGCGTTCGTGCTGGACGTGCAGACCGCGTGAGACGACGCTTCATCCAGTCCCAAACATGCTCAATTGGGGACAGATCCGGAGATCTTGCTGGCCAGGGTAGTTGACTTACACCTTCTAGAGCACGTTGGGAGGCACGGGATACATGCGGACGTGCATTGTCCTATTGGAACAGCAAGTTCCCTTGCCGGTCTAGGAATGGTAGAACGATGGGTTCGATGACGGTTTTGATGTACCGTGCACTATTCAGTGTCCCCCTCGACGATCACCAGAGGTGTACGGCCAGTGTAGGAGATCGCTCCCCACACCATGATGCCGAGTGTTGGCCCTGTGTGCCTCGGTCGTATGCAGTCCTGATTGTGGCGCTCACCTGCACGGCGCCAAACACGCATACGACCATCATTGGCACCAAGGCAGAAGCGACTCTCATCGCTGAAGACGACACGTCTCCATTCGTACCTCCATTCACGCCTGTCGCGACACCACTGGAGGCGGGCTGCACGATGTTGGGGCGTGAGCGGAAGACGGCCTACCGGTGTGCGGGACCGTAGCCCAGCTTCATGGAGACGGTTGCGAATCGTCCTCGCCGATACCCCAAGAGCAACCGTATCCCTAATTTGCTGGGAAGTGGCGGTGCGGTCCCCTACGGCACTGCGTAGGATCCTACGGTCTTGACGTACATCCGTGCGTCGCTGCGGTCCGGTCCCAGGTCGACGGGCACGTGCACCTTCCGCCGACCACTGGCGACAACATCGATGTACTGTGGAGACCTCACGCCCCACGTGTTGACCAATTCGGCGGTACGTCCACCCGGCCTCCCGCATGCCCACTATACGCCCTCGCTCAAAGTCCGTCAACTGCACATACGGTTCACGTCCACGCTGTCGCGGCATGCTACCAGTGTTAAAGACTGCGATGGAGCTCCGTATTCCACGGGAAACTGGCTGACACTGACGGCGGCGGTGCACAAATGCTTGCACAGCTAGCGTCATTCGACGGTCAACACCGCGGTTCCTGGTGTGTCCGCTGTGCCGTGCGTGTGATCATTGCTTGTACAGCCCTCTCGCAGTGTCCAGAGCAAGTATGGTGGTTCTGACACACCGGTGTCAATGTGTTGTTTTTTCCATTTCCAGGAGTGTATTTACAACACTGATGTATTTACATACAACTTTATATCTTTGTTTGTGATTGTTCCACTGTTTCAGTTCAGTATTGTGGATCTTGGGAAAGTGGCTACAATATAGAGGAAAGGAGGGAGTTACGGAATGGTGTTTTAATACATGTCCGAAGGAACAGATACCATCGGTGACCACGCAGCTCGTTAGAATGAAATTACAATGAAATGAACACCCTTAGCTGCTTGCAGGCGGCGTTGACTTACGTCAACGGGGACAGATGAAAATGTGTGGCCTCACCGGGACTCGAACCCGGGATCTCCTGCTTACATGGCAGACGCACTATCCACCTGAGTCACCGAGGACACAGAGGATAGCGCGACTGCAGGGATTTATCACTGGCACGCCTCCCGCGAAGCCCACATTCTCAACCTATTGTCCCGCACTACATTCGTAGCGCCCCCGCCCAGTATACTCATTACTCGCGGCTCGTTACCTATTCCCGTAAGAGTTCGGGCACTGTTTTTGCATGTCCGAAACAACAGATACCATCTTAGTGTGTATATCAGCTACACGCCGCGAGTAATGAGTATAATGGGCGGGGACACTACGAATGTAGTGGGGGACAACACGTTGAGAATGTGGGTTTCGCGGGAGGCGTGCCAGTGATAAATCCCTGCCGTCGCGCTATCCTCTGTGTCCTCGGTGACTCAGATGGATAGAGCGTCTGCCATGTAAGCAGGAGATCCAAGGCTCGAGTCCCAGTCGGGGCACACATTTTCATCTGTCCCCGTTGACGTATGTCAACGCCGCCTGTAAGGAGCTAAGGGTGTTTATTTCATTGTAATTGAATGCTGTTTTGTTTTATATAAATAACTCGTAAGATACGTATCCAAAATAAAGGGCCTTAACATAGATATATTGGATATTTATCTGTTTCATTCACTTCAAAAACTATGTAATTCGAAAATAAAGTGTATAAGTAATTTTTAGAAAGCCGAAAAAAGATAAATGTTGGGTGTTATGCAATAGGGACGGGGATGTGAAATAGTAGAAGCAGTATTCAATGAAGTGTTTTCTCAGTCACAAAAATCAAAATTATACTGATCTTCAATACAGCCAGAACAACCTTCATGGGCCCACATTTCGGACGGTATATACTGAGGTGACAGAAGTCGTAGTATAGCGATATTCAGATACACAGATGTGGTATTTTCGCTTACACAACGTATAAAAGGCAATGCATTGGCGGAGCTGCAACTTGTACTCAGGTGATGATTCATGTGGAAAGGAATCTGATGTAATTACGGCCGCACGACGGGAATTAACAGACTCTGAACGCGGAATGGCAGTTCTAGCTGTACCCATGGGACATTCCACTTCGGAAATCGTTAGTGAATTCAATATGCCGACATCTACAGCGCCAAGAGTGTGGCGAGAATACCAAATTTCAGGCATTACCTCCTACCACGAACAACGCGGTGCCCGACGGCCTTCACTTAACAATGGAGAGCTGCGGCGGTTGCGTTGGGTTGTTAGTGCTAACAGACAAGCAATACTGTGTGGAATAAATACATAAATTAATGTGGGTGTACGACGAACGTATCAGGACAGTGCGGCGAAGTTTTGGGATAGTATAATATGGCAGCAGACGACCGACTCGTGTGCCTTTGCTACGAGCACGACATTGCCTGCAGCGCCTGTTCTGGGGTCGTGACGATATTCGGTGGACCCTATACAACTGGAAAACCGTGGCCTGGTCAGATGAGTTCTGATTTCAGTTGGTAAGAGCTGATGGTAGGGCTACATTGTGGCGCAGAACCCACGAAGACTTGGACCCACGTTATCAACAGGGCACTGAGCAAGCTGGTGGTGGCTCCACAATGGTGTGGCCTGTGTTTGCGTGGAATGAACTGGGTCCTCTGGACCAACAGAACCGATCGTTCATAGGAAATGGTTATGTGCTGCTAACTGGAGACCATTTGAAGGCATTCATGGACTTCATGTTCCCAAAAAAAGTAGTCATGTCACCAGACCACAGTTATTCGCGACTTGTTTGAAGAAAATTATTCAAAAATCAAGCGAATGGTTTGGCCGCCCAGATCGCACAACATGAATCCCTTCAAACGTTTATGAGACATAATCGAGAGCACAGTTCGTGCACAACATCCTGCACCGGAAACACCATCGCAATGGAAATGGGAATGCCGTGTGGCTAGGGTCTCCCGTCGGGTAGACTGTTCGCCTGGTGCAAGTCTTTCGAGTTGACACCACTTAGGCGACTTGCGTATCGATGGGGATGAAATGACGATGATAAGGACAACAAAACACCCAGTCCCTGAGCGGAGAAAATCTCCGATCCGGGCGGGAATCGAACCCGGGCCGTTAGGTATGACATTCCGTCGCGGTGACCAGTGAACTACCACGGGCGGATACCTTCGCAATTATGGATGGCTAAAGAGTCAGCATGGCTCAGTATTACTGCGGGGGACGTCCAACGACTTGTTGAGTCCATGCCACTTCGAGTTGCTATAATACGCAAGGAAAAAAGGTGGTCTGACACGATGTTAGTAGGTATCTCATGACCATGGACAACTAAGTGTACTTTGTACTCAAGTTTCCCTCTTAAGATCACCGGAAAATGTTGCCCCACAAAGCATGCAGTCTGTATCTTAACTTCCTGGTTCAGAGTGCATTCAGACCCCCTCTCCATCAGTGGAGTCTTGAAGTTCCATTATGTCTGAATTACTGGAGCACTATCGTCTTTTCAAACTCCTTGACATTTTCTTTGTCCTACGATCGTTTCTGGTAGCCGTTGATGGGCGATTAGATCTTCTTTCTTTGAGTGAGGCTTTCAGATTCTTTTTATGGAAGTAATATATCAAGGCCTGAGCTGAACCTTTTGGCCTCCAGCGATTTGATGTCTTGCGGTGTAGGTGATAACTCTTAGGGACATACAGTAACTGGAACACTAGATGACCCTGGCTAAGGAAAATGCTGTTTGTTTATTTATGAACTGTAGGTTGAGGTTTGTATAATAGAAAATCTATGCTTTGTTTTAATAGACAATTACTAAATTCTACTAACCTGCTTTAGTTTCGTTCTCACTCAGCGCCTTCTGACCACCTGACTTTGTTGCTCAACAGGACGTTGGGTACCTCTATTCTCGAGACTTTCGTCGTTTGCTGCACTTAAGTCATGATTGCTGTTCATATTTCTACTGGACGGGAAAATTCCCGTGACCCTGAACCCGTTGGCTGCGATTTCAAAGTTCTGATCTTTTAGATAAGCTTAGCTAAAAGTTCTGCAACATCAAGTGGTCTTAGGGCACTGTCGTGTGTTTGTAGCTATTGCCGGATCTCTTCGCTGTAGTAGTTCGTCAGCGGTTCCATAAATGTTTTATCCAGTGGCTGGATCTTGTGTTGCAGTGACGAAGGAAGCTAACTAGATGAACACGATGACTCATAGCCATGCAGTTACCTCATTGTTTTTGGTGTTACGGTAATTGCCATCTAGGATGAGAAGCACAGGGGACTCGTTACCGGGGTTGGTTTTATAAATAACATGTTCAAATCACCGCTCGGACAGATTTTTTTGTACCAACCAGAGGGATCACACGCAGAGATAGATATAGGTGATTCTCCTCTCATTAACTGCTGGTTCATGTTCTTCCTCGGGAAGATAATCATTGTAGGAACGAAGGAAGCACTAGCGCTCGTGCGTAGAAATATGATCATAAGTCACCCTCTTCCTGTCACGACGAGAGCTCCTATTGTGTTTTCTCCTTGTGGCCTATGATGTGGGGAGTTTTGCTTTGAACGATCGGCATATCAGTTTCATCTACATTCAAGACTCTTTCACCAGGGAATTTGTGCTGAAGAAACAGATTGTCAAGGACGTCGAAGAGCTATGACACTTCTTCTTGGCTGAATCCAGAAGCTCTGGTCTGTAATGTCCCTGATGGCTTCCTATTTGATAAAATATTATTGTGCCTCCTCATAAATCTTCTCAACCAGACCGTTCCTGCAATCCTATTTCCATCAAAAGGATTGTTGATACAGTCCCTAATAGCCAGCTCATATTATAACAGGCGAATATCACTTCTTGACAACCAACAGAAAATAGATTCTATGTGTAGGCAGCAGGCTAGCATCGCCTCTTCGAGACTAGCTGGTAGCACAGTTCTGATCCCTTTGTTGTAGCTGCATCCTTATCAGAAGTTTCAGACTTAGCCAGACGAAACAGTGTAGGCAGAATGACAGCAACCATTTTTGCAGCTTTCATATACACCATCTCCTTCTCTCTCACTAGTTTAATAGCTTTTACCATTTTCTCAGAATCAAATTTCTCTCGCTGCCGTTGGTCTGACGACACAAGTTTCATGTGACTGGCTGTATCCAAACCGATGGGGACTGTATTGGTAATACAGTGGAAAATAACTGTAATTATACTAAGACAAATTAAAGTTATAACCTTATTTTACACATGGTGGCTTTTTAAGTCGAATGAAAGTAATACGAAACTAAAACAATAAATTATTATTTTAATATCTAGTGTACTAATTCCCTCCTTCCATGAATTGTTTGAAATACATAAAACAGCTTTGAAAACGATAAATACGATTTAAAAAGCCATCTAAACGTGGGGGGGGGGGGGGGGGGGGGAGTTATGGAATACTTGGAAGCCAAATCGGTGCGTAACCCCTTCCATATATATAGCCTGTCATTGCCCATTCGGGGAACGAATTTTTTGTAACCAACAAATAAAACAATCAACTAAACGCTACATAAAGGCTCTACAAGTTAGACTAAGTTATTAAATTCGTATCCGACACAGTCATGAACATCTAATGAAGAGTTCCTACCTCTAAAAATTTCGTGCCCTTTCGGTATGAAATTTCCGTTCTCACGGTTACACAGCAAATTCTAATAACAAGCAGCCGTATTATGACGTAAAATCAGCCTCTGAGTAGTTAGTTTCAACTGTTACTGGCACACTGCATCATGAACTGGAAAGCTTAAGTCGAGTTCCATATCCCTCTACCTTTTACACAGCCACGTCCTTTCCTCTACAATTACTTGCCAGCTGTTAACAGATGAGTAGTGTCGGGCTAGGACATTTTGTTCTGAGATTTCGTACATTTGCATGCGGTGAGTCGAAGGGATGACGTCGATGTCTGGAGAGAGCAAGACGCGCTGGCGGGGTGTTTAAAAGTCTGTTCACCCACAGCGATGTGTGCGGCGCACTGAGTGCGGTCCACAGAGACAGCGTCGATACCGCAATTTTTTTTAACATCGAGAAAATTAAGCCATATGAAATTTTAAGTGAACAGTGCCAATTTTTGAACTGCATTCGACAGCTCTCGATGAGTTGTCAACGTCGGCGCTGAATCTTTTCAGCCAAAGTATCTGCGGAAGTCGTTTCGTAGATGAAAACATAATTAATAAACAAACATTTATACTCTTGTACTTGCTGCGGAAAGTAGCCTCATAAGCAAACTTGCTATATGAGAAATTTGTTTCCTTATTTGTGAGTTGACATCCATGAAACGCTGGCTAAAAGACGTCATGTTTCTCCAGAGGCTATACTTATTTTGAGTAAAATGCTCCAATTACAACTAATAACTAATTTCAACCAGACAGTCATTTTCAAGTATAGTCGTTCATTCGATATTAGTAGATCGTACATGATCTCAAAAACAAAACAAAAATTAAATGCTATGGGATGCCAGAATGCGTGGTCTACCTATCGGAATATAAATCACTTTATACAACGTCATGTTAGGGAACTATGTATAGCAATTCGTTTATGAAGGCAGTACGAAAGAGTAGTTGCCGTCCTCTCTTTCAGCTGTGATAGCGTGAATATCAAAATTAACCGACCAACTACATATATTAACTGGAAATTGCCACAGCAGTTAGTCACTTCACTAAATTGTCCCCCCACTTTTACTATCGTCGCATGAAGAACGATATCGGTAGGGCATTTAATTGAGTAAACCACAAAGTTGGAAATCAGGGCGATAAGGCACCCTCGGAA
This sequence comes from Schistocerca gregaria, assembly GCF_023897955.1. Lineage (NCBI taxonomy): Eukaryota > Metazoa > Arthropoda > Insecta > Orthoptera > Acrididae > Schistocerca > Schistocerca gregaria. The sequence continues at coordinate 346,374,404 of NC_064922.1, read as the reverse complement.
ACCTGAAGCTGGTAAAGAAGGGCGCCAATTTAGGCCGTTGTGTGGAGGGATACTCTACAATAACAACAATCTGGCGCCTGTACTTCAATAATGTCGCTCTACAGAAACACTTATTCACCGATACCTGGCACTGGCAGGATAGACAACCCTTTTAACACCCCTCAGATTTCGTATGGGGTCACCGAGCGCTAGTGCAACATGTACCACTACTCAGCTGTTTTTTGTTATGCTTGATTAAATCATATTCGAGGCAAAGATGATCTTAAATATTTTATAAACGATTTGGATGAATTCTGAGTTACGGGTGGCACAGTATCTAGCACTAATGATTGCCTGGTACTGGCGACTGCAGCTAAGAATCTAGAAATCTTGAAGGCTTGGAGGATGGTCTTCCAGGTGTTCTGTAATGCATGAATCAATTCCTCGCCTATCCCTGGCTTGGGATTTATATGTCCTAGCCTTTGACCCATGAAATCCTACACATGTTCCGTTGAGTTGTCCGATCATTCCATCACTGTGATGCACAAGGCATTTAAACGATATCGGATGACAGGCCAAGTGTTGTCCTGCATCAGTGCGTAGCGTGGTGCAAACGCTGCAGCTTCTAGAATGGTGCATGACTACAGTATGTCATCCCACTAGTGCTGAGTGCTCAGCGCTGGAGATTGCACAACAGTGGGGGGCATTTTCCTGTGTAGCCTGATGCCTTCCCAAATCATGACAGACCCACTCCTGAATGTAGTCTTCCTGAAAATGACGTTTGAATGATTCCCTGCCTCCACATCAACATGCCAATCACGGAATCCTGCCACCATTGTCCTCCCTAGAGAAGCGTGACACATCCGTGAAGAGCAATCAGCATCATTGCTCCATACCGAACTGCACGTTCTGCCTGGAAAACCGCAAACTGACCACCCAATGCGCTTGTCAAGTTTAGTACCGTCATTGAATTGTGCAGCCGAATGCGTAGATCCTGCAACCGTGACTGAACTGTGTGCGCTGGCATAACTTAGCCATAGCAGCAGCAGCAAGACGATCAGCTCGAGTCTGTCGCTCGTCGGACCCAGGATGCCTGCCTACCATTAGTGCGGTCCTCCCGCGTTTTACTGCAACGGCGGTGGCCCTGATATGGATTTACACTACCCTTCTTCCCACTCTCTGTGACGCTCCTAGCACGTTCGCATTATATCACTGTGACCTACCTTCTCCAGATAGAGCAACGGCTTAGCTAACATCAGCGGAAGACAGATGCATAAAAATTCTGTAAAGGGCCCGAACAGTCCAGTTCCTCGGCACTGAGATGACCCAGAGCTTACGACACACATGACAGAGTCCTTACCATACGCTGAAAGCAATGACGAGAACACGAGAAAGAAACACGCCATACTGTGCGGGAGTTTTCTGCAAAGTGATTCGATTGTCCATCGAAGCCAAACAGCTGAGTGGCGCTATGCCACTGCACCAACTGGCCGCATGCGAAACCTGAGCTGTGTCGAAAGTATTGCCTGTCTTGCCGGCACCTAGGAGTCTGTGAGTGGCTATTTGTGTACAGGGACAGTTTTAAATAGGACAACAAAGGTTTGTTGGTGATACTGATGGTGTTGCCGAACTGAGGGTCTTCCACACACACTTCGTCGTTTCATGTACAAGCATGAAGGTGTCCCATCTCTCCATGCACACACAACAGCAGGGAACGAAACACGAAGGAGTACGTTCAAAATGTCGTCAGTTGTTTTAAACAGCTCCTAGTACTTACACCCTATATATACCAGAGCAAAAATTGCGGTCATGCTACACTGCGAAAAAATGAATCGCCAGTGGGGTGCAACAGTGTCAAAGCTTGTCAATTGCACATTGGCCTGCAAATTGTCGTTTTTTACGATGAAATGGGTGAAAATGAGCTCTACAAGGGAGGGGGTAATTTCATTTACGATCTTTGTGACATCTCTGGCGGCATTTTCGTGTCGATTCTAAACGTCAGTCGGTTCGAAATGTTTCTCTCTAACCACCCGCAGAAAACCGCGTGATTTCAATGCTTGGAATCACGCTTGTTTCTTCCATCCCAGAAGCATCAAGAGAATGGGTGAGATTTGGGTAAGGGGAGGTGTGACGACATTCCCATGGTGTGACACGTTCGTAGTAGCGTTGGGTGAAATTTACTGAAATGTGGTATCAAGGTGACAGCATTAACCCACTTTACACCTCAAATGCAATTCTGAGCTCTGGCCTATTTCTTTTGGACGTGTCGTCACGAGCGTCATCGGGCCAAAGGGAGACTTCGAAGGACTCCATGCTTTGTCATCGTTACGAGGAAGGCTTTATGCACCTCTGAACCAAAATTATAACTTCAGCGTCGGGGTGGGAGAAAATTAAGGAATTTCGAAAAAGTTATCCTTTAATTTTGTTACACAGTTTATATACCCCCTTCATACGATAGAGACACAGGCTCAGAATATTTGTAAATGAAACTTCATTCTGATATTTAGCGTATTTGGAGTGGCTTAGATTTTTTTTAATATGTATGTCGCCATATTTCAGCAAACCCACTTTTTGTGGAAGCAGCTGCATTTTCGTCGAGTGGTTTCCCAAGTATCGATGTGCTTCAGTTCTTGGCTGCTTAGCTGTCTGAAGGAGAAATATCGCCGTTCCGTCCTGATTAGAAATACACCAGATCCGCGGTGTAAACGGCCATCTGTATTCGATTCTGCATGTATTCATGTCTGCAATGGTGAGATGATTATCTGTCCTGTCTTTGCTCGAAGACCCCAAGTGTTTAAAGTATTAGGGAAGCTTTCGTAAAATATCACTTGGAAAACTACGCCTATACATCTTACGCGAAATTCTACTGAATTGCGTCAAAATATCCGCACACTTTTAAGACAACTTTTCACACAACATTAATAAGCGTTTTAGTACATCACTCAACTTTTCTCGCGCTACCGTAAGCCATAAAAAAGTATAACGTTCCATTAAAAATGTGTAATAATACATAGTCACTTCAGTATCCCTCTTGATACTACAGCTAACAGTACTAACAATGTCAAAATAAGTACTAGCTGGTCTGCGTACTATGTTTCGCCGAATGCCTAGTTTCGATATCTGGAACCATTCGGAAAGTAAAAGCAGTGTTTCGTCTTGCGGTGCTCGCCATGTGTATGGAGGCTATTTACTGCCAATTTAACCGCCCATGCTAGAGAGAGACTTATATTTCATAAGTGTATAACCCTGTGAAATAAAAACTCTTTTAAACAAATCTGTAAACAAAGGAAGTGTAGTGAAGGCCTACTATAGGCCTGTGTTTCTTTGCTACCTGGGAAATCAGATTATAACGACAGTCCGATTGAGACGTAGCTTCAATAACGTGAGAAAAAGTTAACATCAACACTTCCGAGGCTAAGGCATCAACAGAATAACAGTTTTCCTTCAATGAAATTATTGCCATTTGATTATAAGTATTTTATTATTCGTTTGTTTCAGACTATCGATATTTCGGCTTTATAGCCATTATCAAGTGCAAAGGTGAAAAATTTATGAAATATCCGACACATCTGAAAGATATGGTGCCGTCGGAGGCTACAACTCGTCTGCTGCAATATCTATTTTTAGTTCCCACTCATATCTTATAATGCGACGACTTGTGTATATGATCACATATGCATTGTAAGATTCCGACGACTCATTTAGTCATGTCGGATATTTAATGACTGTTGCACTTGATAATGGCTCCAAAGTCGAATACCGATGGTGCGAAATAAAAAATGTCAAATGGCGGCAATTTCTTTCAAAAAGTAGATTATGACTGCGGTCCCCAAGGAAGGAATAGTAGCTGTTCAAAGATCAAATAGAGCGTCGAAGGAAAACGTTTTCTGAGAAATATCAATGCTCCCTTGAAGATTTTGGCTTCATTAAAACAAGTGCTTGCTACTTTTCCTGGTATAACTAGCTTAAATAGTCAACATCCATGGATTTACCGTTAAAAGGGGCTTCAAATATATCTTCTGAGAATAAATTCAGTAGGGAGTCAAATACTAAAACTACAATAATACACTACATGGTTGGCAGTTTTTGGCATGCATAGTGATGTCGCGTTAACGGGCAGACATACAAGAGTTACACGTCAAACACTAATAACTGCGCTAAGCAGTCGGCCTGGAAGTACAAGAGACGTAAACAGAATAGTCAAAAGTCAGGGAACGGTTGTCCCATTTGCAGCTGTGCCACATATGAACCCCGAATGTTGCAGCTTCATGATCCGCACCGCGCGAGAGCAGACACGATGTCTATGCGGTCTGTTATACACTGGTTTGCAGAAAAAGTGCCACAAGTCGCGAGTTAAGCGACTTTGAAGGCGGGATGAGAGTCGTTAATTATGTCTACCAAGCCTGTATGGATGTAAAAGCACAGCATTTTGTTCAACAGCCCGACTCGTGACACAGTGCCTTCCCATGACCTTCGGACAATAAGTGTATAAGGGCTGGACTGAATAATATGAACACCGAGCTGAATCGTCCTATTTTTACGAGACTAGCTTCTAGCTGATCCACAATACATTGGCGTTGTCATATCACTAAACGAAGAGTAACATTTGCTGTGTCAGCAGCAATGGCTAGAGAACAATTGCAGTGATATAGAAATGTGCATGACTAGTGGAACCCTACATACTTCCTATACGAAAACTAACAACATATTTAGAACAAAAGAAGCATCCATACGAATATCAAGAGCTCAGATGTACAACCTATGCTAAGTAAAGAAGGTGGAGATGAAAGTTGGACATAAATACAGAATTGGTGTGTACTAGAAATGAACATGAAGACAATACTATAAAATGGGAAGAGGAGGTAAACGAAGGTGATATGGGAGAAATGATAGTGTGAGAAGAATGTGTCAGAGCTCTGAAAGATGTACAAGACATCTGGAGTTGACGGCATTCCCGCAGAGTTATTGAGAGCCTTGGGAGATCCAGTCATGTGTCACACAATTCCAGCCCCTGTGCAAAGTATATGTTTGAACAGGAAAAATATCCCCAGACTTGAAGAAAAGTGTAATGATTGCAATTAGAAATAAAGCAAATGCTGATACATATGACTACAATCCAACTAATGGCCGCAAAATACTCGGATTGCTTACAGAAGAACGGAAAAACTGGTAAACGCCGGTATCGGAAAAGATAAGTTTGGGTTCCAGAGAAATGTAGGCACTAGCAAAGCAGTACTAACCCTACGGACTACTGGTACGCCTTGACATTCTAAAGGTATCAGGGACAAAGTACAGGGAGAGAAGTGTTATTCACAACTTGCACAAACACCAGACTGAAGTTATATAGGTCCAAGGACATGAAAGGGAAACAGTAGTTGAGAAGAAATTAAAATAGGATTATATCCTCAATCCAGGGAGGTATCCTCAACGGTATTCAATCAGCATATTCAGGAAGCAGTAAAGGAAACCAAGGAGAAACTTAGGAAAGAGGTTAAAGTTTGGCGAGAAGAAATAAAACTTTGATGTTTGCCAGTAACATTGTGTTTATACTAGGGACAGCAAAGGACTTGGAAGAGAAGCTGAACGAAATGGATAATATATTTAAAAGACATTATAAGATGAACATCAGCTGAAGTAATATAAAAGTGATGGAATATATTCGAGGTAAATTATACGATGCCGAGGGAATTAGTTTAGGAAATTAGAGTGGTAATAGTAGCAGAGGAGGTTTTTTATTTGAGAAGCAAAATAACTGATGATGACAGAGGTAGAGAGGATAAAAAATAAAGTATGGTAACAGCAAGAAAAGCATTTCTTAAAACGAGGTATTTTGTTAATATCTGTTTTGTTAATATCTGATTAAGAGTTATGGAGTGTTTCCTGATGCTGATTGGTAGCCCTGTATGGTAGTGAAACATGGGCGGTAAGCAGTTCAGAGGAGAAGAGGCTAAAAGCTTTCGAAATGTGGTGCTATATAAGAATACTGAAGAATTGAGGGGGAGATCGAATAAGTAATCATGAGGTACTGAATCGCGATATCGAGAAAAGAAATTTATGGCGCAACTCAACTAAAAGAAAGTATAGGTTGATAAAACACATCCTGAAGCATCAAAGAATAGTCATCTGGCAAAGTAGGAACTGTGGCTATATGTTACAAAGGGAAACCATGTCTCGACTACTGTAAGCAGGTTAAAATGGATATAGCTTGCAGTATCTACTCAGATATGAAGAGGCTTGCTCAGGATACACTAGTGTCCGGAGTTGTATCAGACCAGTCTTCACACTAAAGTCTACAACAAAATCGCTCCAATAATATACACTGATGTGACAAAAGTCACGGGATGCCTCCTAATATCGTACCGGACCTCCTTTTCCCGGCATAGAGCGGCAATTCGACGTGGCATGGACTCAACAAGTCGTTGGAATTTCCCTATAGAAATATTGAGCCTTACTGACTATGTAGTCGTCCATAATTGCGAATGTGTTCCCCGATCAGAATTTTGTGCGCGAACTGACATCTCGATTATGCCCAAAAATGTCGATGGGATTCATGTTGGGCGGTCTAGGTGGCCAAATCATTCGCTCGACTTGTCCAGAATGTTCATCAAACCAATTGCAAACTACTGTGGCCCGGCGACATGACACATTGTCATGGTAACACGAAGTCCGTGGATGGCTGAAAATGATTTCCAAGTAGCCGAACGTAACCATTTCCAACCAATGATCGATTCAATAGGACCACATGACCCAGTCCATTCCATGTAAGCACAGCTCACACCATTATGAAGCCATCACCAGCTTGCACCGTGCCTTATTGACAACTAGGGTCCATGGCTTCGAGGGGTCTGCGCCACGCTCGAACCCTCTCATCAACTATTAATGACTGGAATCGGGACTCGGCTGACCAACAACCGTTATGGTGACGAGGCCAGGGAAGGCGCTGCAGGCGGTGTCGTACGCACTGGCGTCTGTCGTCTGCTGCCACAGCCCATTAAGGCGAAATTTCGCCTCGCGCTCTTAACGGAAACGTTCGTCATACGTCTCACATTTATTACTGCGGTGCAGTGCTGTTTGGCTGTTAGCACTGAAAACTCTAAGCAAACTCCGCTGCTCTTGTTAAGTGAAGATCATCGGCCACTGCGTTGTCCGTGGTGAGAGGTAATGTCTGAGATTTGGAATTCCCGACACTCTGTTGACACAGTGGATCTCGGAATATTGAATTCACTAACGATTTCCAAACAGTAATGTCCCATGCGTCTAGCTGCATCTGCCATTCCGAGTTCAAAGCGTTTTAATTTTCGTCGTGCGGCCATAATCACTTCGTAAACCTTTTCATGTGAATCATTTGGGTACAAATGGCGGCTCCGCCAATGCACTGCCCTTTCATAGCTTGTATACGCCATACTGTTGCCATCTGTATACGTGAATATCGCTGTCCCATGACTTTTGTCACCTCAGTGTATAATCTCATAGGCACACGTTTAGGTGTCCCAAAGGATGCAGTCTGTTCTGTATGCAATAAGGTAGTCGTAAGTTAATACCTATGAGTGTTCATGTTATTTCGCCCGACAGCTTACACAGTGTGTAGCCACATTTCATAGTTACGAGATAAAGATGATATGATATGATAGAACAGAAACGTAAGGGGAAATAAACTCTGACAATTAGAAACACCGGATATTACAGTGACATGGAGAACAACATTGGTATACAAACTGGAACAGTAACCAATGAAAACGTGTTTATTCAATATTAGAAGTTCTAGGGACATTAAGCTGCTGCTTCGGCCATTCTACAGAAAATGTGTAAATGGAAGGAAAAAGTAGGACAGTGCGAAAGTAGTGGGTTCAAATGGCTCAAGTGGCTCTGAGCACTATGGGACTCAACTGCTGTGATCATCAGTCCCCTATAACTTAGAACTACTTAAACCTAACTAACCTAAGGACATCACACACATCCATGCCCGAGGCAGGATTCGAACCTGCGACCGTAGCAGTCGCACGGTGCCGGACTGCGCGCCTAGAACCGGGAGACCACCGCGGGCGGCAAAGTAGTGGGTTATATGTGTTTTGTTAAAAATCATCTATTATTATCAACTGTCATTAGACTGTCGTTGACTTTACGGTACCAATCTCCACATCATCTTTAGGTACAGCAGGACAACCAAGGTCATGCTCAAAACTATGGCTGGTTTCACTGCAATTGCCACTCCTAATGACACGTACGAGAGATAGCTACAGCTTTTAATTATCACTTCGAGAAAATGGAATTACGTAATAAATTCGTGTGCAGATGCAATGTCGCCGTCCTGTTGCGCATTGATATCCCCGCTCCGCAATACTGCAGCACTTTTATAGACAAAACTAAAAGGCATAGATCATTGAATAATGGAGATGAGCTGAACCTAATCCTTTTGGCACCTCTAGAGACGTGCTATGGCACTTTGGCGCTGGGGTTCGGTGTACTGGGACTGCAGACATGTACCTGCAGACAGACAAAATTATTACCATACTTCATTTTTTCGCGGTAATAATTATAAAGACTCAAAGGAATTAATGACGTTAGCTGCCAGTGGGCGTTCATTTATAGCAGAGTAGCAAGTTTAAAATTCGTGCTGGAGTGGGATTTGAACCCGGGTCTCTTTCTCACGAGGTAGATGCACTGATCACTATGCCACGTGGATACAGTTGTCTTCGCCGCCGCATGGACTGCCATAGCATGCCTCCAGTCAGACTCAAATTGGGTCTAATGGGAGGGGTGCTAGGGTAGCAGTTGTGGTGATCTGTGTCTGGATGGAGTACCGGTCAGCGCATCTGCGTAGTAAGCAGGAGACTTGGGTTCAAATACCGGCCCAGCAGAAACCTTCAACTTGGCCCATTATCATAAACCAAAAGCCCACTGGCAGCCAACGTCTCTATTTCCTTTGTGTCTCGATTCATAGTGGTGGCAGGATCGAAATGGTGTATGCTCTTTTCGACATGTCCGAAAGAACAGACACAACATATATGATAATTATAATTCGAGCTTTCCCTAGTACAGGCTTAATTGACTCACTGGAGTCACTGCACAAACCTGTTAATAAAACAGCAAAGTGAAGACGTTTCGCCAGGAAAACCTGAAAATTCAGGCGATCATAGTGTATGTGATGCAAACTGTATATGACTATGTAACCCATACGTTAACACAGGCAGACAAGCGAACATACTTCTCAAGAGTGATACGGATTCATTCTAAAAGTGTGTGGACTGGAAACGACCGCAGATTTTTAATAAAGATATAGCTATCAAAACAATGCAAAGCCACAGTGCGATATTTCTGACAGATTAAAGCACATTGTGGGCTGGCAGCACTTTAGCAATAATCACATACGTAGACCTAGTAAATATTCTGTAGACTACGAGAGTACTGGCTGGCCAAACAGATATTAGCTTAAATTTCTTCAGCTGACAATTATATTTGGATGTATGTTTCGTGGCACAGAATAAGTGCCTTATGGAATCGTTTTACGAAACAGATTAATCGTGTTCTGTGGTTCTTTGACTTTTCAATAGTACAATTCCTCTTATTCCTCGCAAGGACATTGTTTTGTGTACTAGCTACTAAGGATAATGTTATCAAAAATTTTAATGCCTTACAGGAATTTCGATGCATTTATGATCAACGTGACTGACAGCATAACAGGAAACATAGTCTCACTGAAAAAGATAAAATTCGATACTAGACCAATGTTAGGACTTGCTCTGGAACGAAAGACACATTTCCACACCGGTGTGTTGAAATTTACCACACATTTTTCAAGGTATTTGAGTGTTGTAATTGAAAGTAGTGTATTTGTGGAAGTATTCGACTTGTTTCCTTGTGAGATTGTAGAATAATCGTTACACGTTTGCCTTTTTTTAATATATTGTAGACTTAGATACTTGCAGCTTACGTATTTTGTTACGTAGATTTAGTTTCCTGTCTCTGTAAACAGTTGTTTATAATAGAAGCTGTTAATGTAGCACGTATTCTGCTATTTAAAAGCTCTTAGAAGTGGGCAACTATGAAGAACAATAGATTATGAAATTAATATCAGTGTGTTTGTTGCGCACAAATAGTACTGAAAACAAAAAACACTCAACTGTGAGTGCTGAATGACAGAGTTACTCATTATCCTAGTAGAACGGCTACGTCGTTTCAGAGCAAAGAAACGTTGACTCCGTTGACTCATTTCCACTAATAAACTACTCTCGAAAACTACTGTAATCCAGATAGTAATTTTATTAAATCTTTGGAGAGGTAAAAAGTAAGAAAAAGTGTATTTGTCATGCTGATGGGCCCAAATTTTCCAAGAATTAGTAACTTTTTGTGGGATTGCAAACTGTTCGCAGGAAGTTTAAATACTAAATTACTGTTTTCCGTGTTCCGTAATAATACTGTTATGCAGTTATAACTTTCCATCCGAGAAGCAACATCAACTCCTTACTGGGAGCAGTAGAAGCGAAATAAGTGTTTCATAAGGGTCAAACTCTTTACATTTAGCGTATATGGCGACTATTAAGTACAAGCCTGTTTACATCGACAGTATCGTATGTAATCTACAGCTTCGTTTCCAGTCATGGGTATTGGAGTAGTGCCCTAACTGTATGGTGGAGTTGCTAGTAAGTTGATGTATCTGGTGCTTGTTGCTGTACTTGAGACTATGTACGTCCTCCTACAGTCCGGTTAAAATAACATCGACAAACGGCAGTAGCGGAGCAGTATTGCCATCTCGTGGGCAGAATCATATGTACGCCCGGTTATTCACGCAGTTCAAATAGGAACAGAGTGTGTGGTTGCAGAAGGCTGTTGTCCCCTTTGTAGTTAAATGAAGATTACTACTGAAGGCAGCAGCTGCAGCCTCAGAAATAGTGTATACACAGCTAAATAACAGGCCTGCCGACGAGAATGTAACTCTAACTATCGCGAATTACCTCTATCGAACTACCTCCAGAAAGGTCTGCAAAATCTGGACCTTGTTCATTCCACCACTGAATGTACGCTCATTACATCAAACTGTGAATATGTTAACATATTATGAACAGTATCTGCTATTTTGTACTGAAACTTTCGCACTGCATACAAGAAGATGGAACTATTGACATTTAAACATTCCCGTATATCAGCAGCGAGCTGGCTACAGAGCAAAATGAAAATAGTCGTTAATGCAGTATAACTTTTGTTCTTGATTGTATAAAAAACAAAAGATGAATTCAGGCTGCAATGACTATGCTATAAACTTTTAATACGTTGAAAATATTTTGAAAGAAATTCCATTTTCAATAGCCTTCGTGTAAAATGGAGGTGCGGCTTAGCTACCTCATCTACCAGATACGTGTATTTAACAGTCTGTTACTGAGAAGCAGCCAAAGATTTGCCAGTGTAAATAAGTATCGAAGGGCAGCTATCAAGTTAATACTGAGGCGCTGTTCTAAGAAATATTAAATAATATACTACTTGTTGACAGCTCAGAAGTTAAGCATGCTAGAAAAGCATCTCCCCCCCCCCCCAGCTTACAAGGAACTTCTACTAGTTATCAACATTCTGTATACAGCAGTTTATGCCTTTAAATACAACAAGTATCTAACATCGAAAGAGTGGAAACTCTCATCACCAATTTTGTGCAAAAAATAATAGAACAATCCACATATTTAGTTTACCATCTCCCTTCCACGTCACCTTGCATGTGAAATACGGCAAATTTTTTTCCGCACCACTTTCCGTACAATTTAGAACGTTACCGGGTCATTCTCGTATATCTTCTGATGAAGTGTTTCGACCTTCTTGTATGACTAAATAGAGCACCCTGCAACTGCGTCCATGTACCATACCTACGCAACAGGTAACACAAAGAGATGTGATGCCACAAACTAACAAGGTTATTAGAAAGGCAGGGCCGTGCTCTTTGAACGGAACCATCCAAATACTCGCTTTGCGTGGTTCTGGAACACCACGAAAACCCTACACTACTGCTTTTTGGAAATTGCAGCACGAATAGTAAGAAATGTGTTTACAATGAAATTTATTCCGCAGATTAGTGACATGACGAGACGTAAACGATTAGAATTAAAAAACTGCACATTCACTTTGACTGCGTCCATGTACCTTACCTACGCAACAGGTAACACAGAGAGATGTGATGCCAGAAACTAACAAGGTTATTAGAAAGGCACGGCCGTGCTCTTTGAACGGAACCATCCAAGTACCCGCTTTGCGTGGTTTTGGAATACCACGACAACCCTACACTACTGTTTTTGGAAATTGCAGCGCGAAGAGTGAGAAATGTGATTACAATGAAATTTATTCCGCAGATTAGTGACATGACGAGACGTAAACGATTAGAATTAAAAAAAAACTGCACATGCACTTTGACTACGAGAATTTAGTACTTTGTGAAGCCGCCACGCGCTGCATACAGAGCCTGTAGGCGGGGTGGCATGGAATGAAAGATGCTACTGGAAAAACACATTGCCACGTGATTTGAATGCGCGGCCTCAAAAATCTACAAGGGTTGCCGAAGGATCAGAACGAACAAAGTACCGAGCGACCATCTGCCAGACATGCGAAGCAACAATATCAGTCGTAGCTCGAAGAAGTCTTGCGCACTCCTCGCCACGTGTAGCCGGGCGTTGTCCTGATAAAACATTGCATGTGGAGCAACCTGATGGAGGGACAATGCCACAAGCTCTAGAACTTGCTCGATGTAGCGGCTGCTGTTCAGATTTCCCTCAATACGCAAGTGGCCAGATAGCGTGCTATAGTCAGTGGTGTCCCAAACCACCACATTTAGCCCTTTCCCGCTTTGCCACCGTCCGATTGTGTGTTAAGTGTGGGTTTTTGCAGTTTGTACATAGAGTAGTGTGTATCAGAATTGCCGGGCCGGGATCTGAACCGCCGTCCCCAGGAGTGCGAGTCCAGTGTCTTAGGACCTCGGTGCAAGCCGAGAGAGAGAGGTGCAGACGAGATGCGGCTCGCCCCGACAAGTCGCACAGTTGTTTTACTCGGAGGGTGGGATCCCCGTAGCGCATGCCGCGCCGTGCTTGCTGTGTGTGGCCGCGTGCTTGCCTCTCCCCGCGCTCTGCTTGTCCGCCCCCGTGCATGAGACCCCGGCCCGCCGGCGGCAGCGGAGCGGTGTCTGACGCTGAGATTCAGTCGCGTCTCTTCCAGCTTCAAGCACAACGCGTCGTTCGTGTCGCGGCTGCCCACCATCCGCCGCCACAAGAGCTCCTCGCTGCACTCCCCGTCGCTGGCCAAGACCGGTGGCGGCGGGGGCGGCAGCGGCGCGGGGGCGGCGGCGGGGGCGGCCGCAGGTGGCGCCGGCGCCGCAGCCAGCGGGACCCGCGGCTTTGCCGAGCTCAACGCGTCCTCGGAGAACCTCGGTAAGTTCTGCAGGCGCGTCCTGCGACCTGCTCCCGCCTAGCAGTCTAAGTTGCCGGCTTCAGCATTGACACCTGCTCATGTTCCTGCAGTTAAAACTTCCGGGCTGAGAGGCGTGGACAACATACAACGTGTTTCTAAGTCCTTGCAACAAGCTTCTAAGGATGACAGATAAAATCATGGGTAGTTCTGTTAAAGCTGAAATGTTCTCTGACCCTTAGCAGGACACTAGGCGTCTTTTTACTGAATTCGCCTGCGCTTGGATAAAGTAATTTCACCAAAAAGCAGGTACTGCTAACCAGATGTGCTACATCTTCATACCACCTACCCAACTAAATTAGAGTGATATACAACAACAAAACCTTAAGCATTAATACTACCGGATGATCAAAAAGTCAGTATAAATTTGAAAACTTAATAAGCCACGGAATAATGTAGATAGAGAGGTAAAAATTTACACACATGCTTGGAATGACATGGCGTTTTATTGGAACCACCCCATATTGCTAGACGCGTGAAAGATCTCTTACGCGCGTCGTTTGGTGATGATCGTGTGCTCAGCCGTCACTTTCGTCATTCTTGGCCTCCCAGGTCCCCAGACCTCAGTCCGTGCGATTATTGGCTTTGGGGTTACCTGAAGTGGCAAGTGTATCGTGATCGACCGACATCTCTAGGGATGCAGAAAGACAACATCCGACGCCAATGCCTCACTGTAACTCCGTACATGTTTTACATAGCTGTTCACAACTTTATTCCTCGACTACAGCTATTGTTGAGGAATTATGGTGGACATATTCACCATTTCCTGTAAAGAACATCATGTTTGCTTTGTCTTACTTTTTTATGCTAATTATTGCTATTCTGATTAGATGAAGTACCATCTGTCGGACATTTTTGAGCGTTTGTATTTTTTTGGTTCTAATAAAACCCCATGTCATTTCAAGCATGTGTGTCAATTTGGACCTCTCTATCTACATTATTCCGTGATTTATTCAGTTTTCAAATTTGTATTGACTTTTTGATCACCCGGTGTGTTGCAGTCCGTGTATTATTCCCAATTACGATAAAAAGTTCCTTCAGACACGCTTGCATAACATGAAACACATGAAATATATTCGCAATTGCGAATATGGACTACCATCAACTGTATGATGAAATGACGACAGTGAAAATCTGTGAGGGACCGAGACTCGAACTCGGATTTCCCACTTAGGACGGTCGGTCGCCTTCGCCTTAGGCTATCCGAGCATGACTCACTGCCAGACCAATGACGGCTGTAGTCACTGCAATGTATCCTCCTTCAGAATTCGGAATAATACAAGCACTGCAGTATCGCGTTAATTCACCGATACCAGGCAAGCGACTTTCCAGTAAAATGCCTGCCCTGTATGGCAATGCGCATAATGGATGTGCGAGTACAGGTTGCAGGCCCATGGTTGACGACATATGAAAATTTGGGTCTGGCTGTGAGCCGTCTCGGGAACCCTAATGGTAGCCGGCACGGTAGCTCAGCGTGTTCGGTCAGCGGGATAGTTACCCTCTGTAAACGGATCAACCAAGAACCTGAACGTGTGTCATCGGACGTCCGCCTCGAACAAATTCAGCGAACAATAAAGAACAAAATGAGATAAAGAAACTGCCATGTCGAAGGTCCTATGTTCTAACACTGCTTTGTACCAAAATATCTGCCTGAACGGTAACTCAGAGTGTTCGGTCAGAGGCTTAGCTGCCCTCTGTAATAAAAAGAAAACTTCGCAAATTGATAAATGGTGAACTTTAACGGGTGTCATGGGACATCCGCCACGAACAAACGCAACGTACAATACCGAACGAATTAAGATTTAAAAAAAAAAAAAAAATGGTAAGGCGACCTCTCGCAATAGGCGGGAAATCTGGTTTTGAGTCCCGGCCGACACACATTTTCACTATCGTCGTTCCAATATACAGCTGATGGTAGTCCCTATTCTCACATTAAGCACTAATGTCTCTAAGTGGATAAAGATATATAGGGTGTGACAGGTTGTTAAGTGCAGACATTTTTATTTATGGTACCTTAATATGCACACACATCAATACGTTGGTTGTTTTCTTCCTGCGTCACACCGTCTTTCCACAAACACAGCACAAAGTTTGCGACCTGATGTTCTTTTCTGCACGGTCGTAACTGCACCATCAGCGGATTACACTTGTCACTATAGGCTAATAGTTTTACATCGACATGTCCACATTTCAACACCTGACCTGCTGGCCAGAGAAAAATAAGCATTAAAGGCTTGCTCGTGCGGCATGTACTTGGAGGTGTTAACCAATAGCCATAATTATTGAACTGCAAATGAATGTTTCTCCGTCAACAGTAGAAATGCCTCCTCTTATATCCGTTGCACCGTGTATTAGAAGCTCGACATACTACTTTTCACATGGACCAGATGACTGGCTTACAGTCAAAGCACATTGCATACGAACGCCGCACAGTGCCTACGCACTGCCACATCTCAGGGGCTTAAACAACGCATAGTGTCAGTCGGTAGGGTCAGCGAAGGTTTTGGCTCTAACAAAAGTTCTTCCCCATGAAATGAGCTATCATCCCTAGAAGTTCGTTACAAAAACTTTCAACACCCTGTGGAAAACTACTCACTGTCTTTTCATCCCCACCAATGAAGTCATCTTCAAAGATACAAGGGTTGGTCATAAAGTCGCATTCATAACATCGAAACACTAAAGCTACGCAATTAAATTCTTGTTTGTTCTCCTAGTACACACTAAAATCACCGTGCCACATTTCTGTAGCACGACGATAGAGCAGCCAGGGAGTAACAGAAAAACAAAAGAAAATGGAGCAAATCATCTTTCTTTCACCAATAGTTCGCACCATTTTCTTTTCACTCACGTAGCGACGTGCTACTGCACAGTGGCGCCTCGATTTCTGTGTGTACCACGATTGCAAACAAAAAAATAATTACGCAACGTCATCTTTTCGAGGTGATAAACAACACTTTATGAATCCCCGTCGTAAATCGAGAGCTGAAGATGTCTCCCGCAGTTGGGGACGTATTGTCAGTGAACAATTTCATACGTCGTCCAAGACCTCTCAGCCCGGATGTTTCAACTAAAGTGAACACTGGCTGTGAAAGCGTTCATTACTTACTCACTTCTTGTGTCTTTAAACATTGCATTCCTATGAGGCTGTCATCAACTGAAATGTTGGTTTGAATACCACAGTGTTTTCAACTTATACACATTTTTATCTCACAAGAAGGATCGAGAGCACTGTGTCAATACAGGTTTTTAGTTTCCAGTCTGGGATCGCAGAAACTGAAGAGAGAGAGAGAAAGAGACAGGGCACTCAGAAACATTAGCCTATTAAGTTTGATACAAATTCAAACATACCAATTATACATATGCTTAAAGTTTTCTGGTCAAAATACTCAATAATTTTTTGAGCGTGCATCCGGATGGTAAACTCGCTCTCCTTATATTTGGGCTGTGAACCTTTCAGCAGCATTGTAGGCCTCCCTGAGACCAAGTTCCGAGTGTTTGTTTCTAAGTGGCGTGGGCTCTCCAATTACTGACCCATACAGACTCCGGAACTTTCCAGTTTAAAATCAATGGGGCCGAAGGAGTATCAATTGGAAATATTTGAGAGGGGTTTCCATTCCCAGCATTTTCCATACAACCAAGGGATACCTCCCGGGAGCCTTGGATCAAAACAGGGGAGTAGGGACTATTTGTAATCTAATTCAGGGAAAATGCGTCCCAGACAAAATACGGAAGCCTCGTGTAAGTTAAAGTGTATTTTTTATGCGTGTACAGAGAACAATCGGTAGTATGCTCGATATGTACACCATTCCTACGTCGCTACAGATCGATGACGTATTTCCGATTGTCCAAGTGTGCCAATTAAGGGCTGAAATGGTAAAGCCGCTTGTTAGCTTTAAAATTTCAGCGCATAAATATTCACGCTTGGCCAGTCGGAACTAAGTCACCGATTCTCTTTGAAGATGACTGTAAAGTTCATTACTGAAATATTGAAAGAGTAAGTCATCGCCTCTCAGACGCAAGCACAAAAAAATGATAGAATACCTACCATACCTACAAAAGAACCTTTCAGTTCAGGATCTAAGCAACTTACACAAGTCAAAAGAAGTAATGGCGCCATACGATTCAGAGCCTTATAAATCCCGTAATGGAATGCGTAAACTAATGGTTCATGTTTTCCAATCACACTACGATCAGTTATTTTACAGCTGTGTCCCACGTATTACATTTAGTTCTTCCAATAACTGGATGCAACTTATCTCCTAGATTGGAGTCATTTCTTAACAGTGTCAGGTTTGTTTGATTTTGTGAGTTGTATATTAAATAAGTTCCTCACTTAAGTGATCTGTTTTTCCTCCTTGAAACCGATCTGGAGATCAATTGTTAAAATTCCGATGCTCCTAATACTTTAATAAAAGTGGTAATACTTCAATAGTCTTTGCGATCCCATGCGGATAAACACACCACTGCTACAGTATTTTACTGGACCATTTTGCTGCAGGTGGAATACCAGTGTTTTCCTCTGACGTAGCGCGAGAGGTGTGACGCTAAAAATTCTAATGTCCGTTCTTGTTTGATCCTGTCACTTTGAAGTTAAAAATATTTCAAATTGTTCGAGATCGTGTCGTGACGAAGTTAGAGATGTCCCAAAATTACGGCTCCTATTTTCCCGTTATAACGTATGTACAACAAGCCGTATGTCAATGTGTCATCCATATACTAATTATACAGAGGTCGCCACTTACCTCCACGGATGTAGCACGTGCTTGCTTGCTTACGTTAAGTGTCAAAAGGTTGTAAAAAGCGAAATTCTGATTTGCTCTCCGCCTGAGCGAATAAGCTGACTAAACATGGCTTAGTAACGTAACAAGACATACGTACCATTAGTACACAAGCATGCTGTGGTTCATAATGTGAGCTGACTGCAAGATAATATGTAAATCATAAGATACGATCACAAAAATTTAAAATTATAAAAAAATGCAAATCGTGCAGTGAAATCTAATTAAGGAACGGTATAATCCGGAAGCAATGGTTGAAGGCAGATGCCATAGAGCTGATTCAGAAGAACTGATCAATATTAAGGCCACGTCTGTGGAATGAATGAGGAAATTACGGTACCACCTCAAAGCTGAGAGAGATAAAGAGTGTCGAGCGTTGCTTCTATCAGTAAGTTCGCCAACATCATGTGTACTAAAACACTGTGGTATTCAAAGCAACTTCGGAATTGACAAAAGCTTTATCATGCAAAGTTCCTAATGTTAAAGAGAGAAGTCCAATACTATATGAGGAGTATCGGTCCCTAACACAAAGTGCAATCTGTCTTCACCTCTGGTAAGCTACAAATAATACATGTTACAACCAATGTACCTAAACATATCCGTACGACTAAAACTGCGCATTGTTAGATTACTGCATATGCTTTTTCGTTTTCAAGATGGGAGTTATTGACGGACCGGAGTACAATGGACGGAACTGACAAGGTGTAGGAAAAAAACCGGCCCTTTCTTGACCAGCCATAGGAAACAGCATGTCTGCTACAACACAACATTGGAAGCGTTTACTTTTCCTCGTGAATTCATATTTTTACACATCTTTGCTCTATTCGTTTCTTTCTGTAGCAATTACAAAAAAAATTTACATATCGTTCTCTTAATCTTATATTTATCATTTACTTGGTGTCCAATTAAAAACAGAGAAAGGAAAATTTTCTAGAACATGGCAAAAAGGTAATTATCGCTCCAGAGCAAACTTGGTGTCCAATTAAAAACAGAGAGAGGAAAAATTTCTAGAACATGGCAAAAAGGTAATTATCGCTCCAGTGCAAGAGCTGGCTTTTGAAGGAAAATAATAAAAATGAGATATGAATGATTAACAAACATGAGTGTCATCGATTAATTGTGACTAAGATGCGGCTTAGGTTGTTTACAGAATTAATATTTCCTCCTACAGTGAGTGTCTGCTGTGTTGAAAATTCCTGGCAGTGTCAAACAGTTTACAGGACCGAGACACGAATGCAGAACCTCGCCTTTCGCAGACAGTGACCCCGCCGACTGAACTATTCAAGCACGATTCACTACCCACCCTCATAACTTCATTTCTGCGAGTGCCTACTACTTTTCAAACTTCACAGAAGTTCTCCTGGTTATCTTGCTGGACCTGCATTCATGAAATGAAGGATGTTGCGAAGCAGTGGCATAGCCACAGTTTAGGGGATTGTTTCCAGGATTAAAGTTTCACTCTGCATAGGAGTATGTGCTGTTTTGAAACTTGTTGCCAGAGGTGAAGGTGTGATACTGTGTCTTAAATCATGCCTAAATAACTTTGCCGGTAACAGGATTCCACGAGTAATCCATGTACCGGTTTCGAACACCAGTCAGAAAGACATTTTTGACCTATCGGTAAGTTTCAAAACAACACGTCATCCTGGCTACACTGAATTAGTTCCAACAAGTTTCTGCAATTGTCTGGGACATTATTAAATCGAAAGATGAGACCAAAATGTCAAGGATCAACTCCAGAAAATGGTTAGAACACTGTATCTAGCCGAATGCATTATGCTGTTTCATATTACAAATATGTGACGCAATAATCCATTAAAAATACGCCATCAATGCAGATTGGCGCAGTCGATTTATCGCGTACATGAGGTGTATGAAAGTTTTTCTTTACGGTTTGTGTCAGAAATACACTCACGCAATGCAATTCGCACACAACCCCCATACAAGTGAGCGACTGACGATTGGCCGGAGGTGAACGGTATTAAAAGCAGTAACAACACCCTCCCCCCTCCAGGACTGAACGACCGTAACACATGATTGTATGCAAGCCTTTTAAAAAGGTTTGCATACAATACCTTGCTTATCATTATTCAAAGTATATTAATTAGTATAAATATATGTTTATTTACATGGTCGTATCATAACTATAGTGTTTAAACTCATGGCTTGTAGCAAACTTTCTTTTGTTAACCTAAGGTACTAAAATTATTCTACATAGTCCGCATAGCGTTCTCGTACATCTAAGTATCTGCCTGCATTGCGTTGGCAAAAAAAAAAAAAGGCGCCCTCTTCCAGTTTGTTCGCAACAAGCTCATTTGAATGCATTTGCGGCTCTGCCTGAAGCTTATACTTAGTGTAGACCTAAGCCCAACCGCCAGAGTGCAGTAATCTTGTGTAATATGCAAAATGCAAATACCTTCCCTCTTATTATTGAACCGAATTAACTTTCTTGCTTTTAAAAAAGCCAGTGCTAACATGAAAAGCTTGTAAACTCGACTACCTGCAGTGTAACTGAACATGAGGTAAATCGTAAGCTGTTTCTGTGCGAAGAAGCTGAAGAAATTTCAGTAACTAAACCTTTTTATCAAAATGTAAAGCATATTAATGAATGATTTAAATTCTATTAATGAACTGAAGTGTAAATAGCAATATTTGAAATCACATTTAACTTTTAAATATGATAACTGTTGTTCGTAAATATGATTAGAATGCCTGTACGTATGCTTCAGTCGGCTCTTTTGCATTTCCTGCGTGCACGGAGTCCTTATCGCTCGCTTCGTAGAAGACCGAGAGTTCTTAGAACGGCAGTCTGACGCTGAAGGATGGGCAATCTATAGGGCTGATCCTTCGCCAAAATTTTTCGATCTTACGGACAGGGCCTTCGATTGATTTGAAAATGTAGAAAACTACTTTTTAAATGTCAGACGTGGATTACGATAGGTCACTGGTTTACTATTTAGGAGTAACTACCTAACAGTTAGGTTTCCTGTACCATGTAGAAGGGAAATGAAACTTAAACGAGTCTGTGTAACCTCATAGTCAATTCACTAGATGATGTAATATGCTATAGTGTCAGCATCATCTGAGAAACAAGCAGGTACGTAGTAAATATCGCTCCGGGTGGAGTAAGAGGTCATAAGTATAAGTACTTTTACTTAATGAAGTACTCCACCTCATACTATCGTAAGATACAGTGACGGAAAAAAATCGCAACACCAACAAGGAGTTTTACGACATAAACGAAAGGGGGTAGGCGTGTTCATACATCTGAAAGATGATTTCTATTCCAATATCCCCCAGTCACATACGAGTGGCGGTGGTAGCGCCACTAAGATGATGAAAATGATCAAATGTGTGTGAAATCTTATGGGACTTAACTGCTAAGGTCATCAGTCCCCCCCCCCCCCCCCCCCCCCCCCCCCCCCCGCCGGCCGCGGTGGTCTCGCGGTTCTAGGCGCGCAGTCAGGAACCGTGCGACTGCTACGGACGCAGGTTCGAATCCTGCCTCGGGCATGGATGTGTGTGATGTCCTTAGGTTAGTTAGGTTTCAGTAGTTCTAAGTTCTAGAGGACTGATGACCACAGCTGTTAAGGCCCATAGTGCTCAGAGCCATTTTTCATCAGTCCCCAAGCTTACACACTACCTAACCTAGACTATCCTAAGGGCAAACACACACACCCATGCCCGAGGGAGGACTCGAACCTCCGCCGGGACCAGCCGAGGATGCAAATCAGGTTTGCTTTAAATACATGCTGTAACAGTGGTAATCTCTTTTTTTTCTTTTGAGATTGGACGTGGTGAGTGGGTGTTTGTAAAGAATATCTTTGAGGCGAAAAAGATGCCATTACCAACACCCCACTGCGCTTGAACGAGGCCGTGTAGCAGAGCTACGGGAAGGTGGATGTTCCTCAAGCGATATTACAGAATAACTTGGCAGGAATGCAGCCACTGTACATGACTGCTGGCAGTGGGGCTCACGAGAATGTATGGTCGCAAGAAGCTCGGCATCTGGACGGGACGATAGGGAAGACAATCATATTTGGCGTACAGTTCTAACGCATCGTACTGCATCTGTAACATCAATTTTAGCAGCGGTAGGGACCACTGTGACACAATCAATTGTTACAAATCAATTACTTCCAGGACAGCACCGACCCAGACGCCCTGTAGCGTGCGTTCACTGGCCCCAAACCACCGCCAGTTGTGGCTTCAGCGGTTTGAATAGAGAGCTCATTAGATGACAGGGTGGAGGTTTGTTAAGTTTCCTGATGAAATCTGTTTCTGCCTCGGTGCCGGTGACGACACTGTGTTGGTTAGAAGGAGGCCAGTTGAGGGTCTGCAACCTGTCTGTGTGCTAGACACACTGGACGTACACCTGAAGTTACGTTTTGGGGTGCAATTTGTACGTCAGTGTGGTGATTCTACCTGTTGAGCTATCATTCATAAACAACATTCCAACAGAACAGCGCTCGCCCACATATCGCTATTGTAATCCAACATGCTCTCAAAGTGTCGGCATGTTGTCTTGGGCTACTCGATCACCAGATTGGTCTCCAATAGAGAACATATGGTACATCAGTGGAGGACAACTCCAGCCTCATCCATAAACAGCGTTAAACGTCTCTGTATTAGCCGATTAAGCGCACATTTGCATGCTTTTATTGAACATTCTGGCGGCTACACCGTTTATTAATGTACCAGCATCTCAAATTTTCAATGACATACCTCGCGCATTCATTAACCTATGGTCTTGCAATGTTACTCACATAAATATGTTACCTAGACAAATTTATTCCCGAAATTTCATTACTCTACATTAATAATTTTTTGGTGTTGCGTTTTTTGTCCGTCACTGAATGTAGTAGTATGCAGGTGAAGGGATTTAAAGTGGAAGAAGCGCAGCAAATTAGTTGTAGGGAAGACATATACCAGATTGAGATTCATTGGGGGAATCCTAAGGGATAAATAACCCACACAAGACTCTCGTTCGACTAATTCTGTAGCATAATTTGTCAGTCTGACGCCATCACGAGGATAGGAAGAGCAGATACAGAAGAGCTAAGAAAGGGTAATACATTTCGTCAGGGGTTCGTTCCGTAAGCGCGATCCCATCTCTTGTATTGTCACTAAACTCCAGTGGCAGAAATTGCAAGAGGAGATTGTGTGTCACACACAGGTTTGCTGTTAAAATTCCGACAATTAATTTATTTGTTGCACTTTTGACAATATCTACATCTATACTCTACAGATCACTGTGCAGCACCATCCAAGTAGCAATTTTTATGAGGTCCCTATTAAAGTTTTTCCTTCACATACCCTGAGTGACCGTGGAAAGAGTTCGTGCCTGCAGTTAATTGCTCTTTTTTATGTGTACTATATCCGTGAGATAGTCGTGTAGAGAGTTGTTGGTTATTCGTAATTGCTAATTCTATCGATGATGGTTCTTAAAATTGCTAGATAACATTTCGCGCAATGTATGGCATTGTGGCATTATTCTTTCCTCCAAAGCCATGAAATTATCGCCGTGATATACCTTTCCTATCTTACATAACCCACACTGTCACTTCCACTTTAAATCAAGGCTCGTATCCATTCTTTTCTTGCCTTACTGCATTCCTTCTCATCTGACCAACAGCTACATCCCATACATTAGTTCTTTGCCATATACTTATACAACATCTTTTCCGTAATGCCCTCGGAGTCTTTCTTGGTGGCGTCCCTGAATAAGATCTTTTTAGTTTGCAATCGCGTCACTTCAAATAAAACACTGGATCTTCCGATAATTGTCTCTGGCATCGTCACCAGGAGTGAGATACCACCGACCACCAGGACTGGCACAGTGATCCATAATAGAGATCCGACAACAACGTGTGGAAAATTCCAAGTAGGACTGAATTAGCGCATCCACGAGACGACGACTTGAGTAGCTCAAATCACGTGGGGCTAGTGACGTCTGGTGGCGCGAGTGGCCGGCGGCATGTCTGAAACTGATAGCTGCCGCCTCCCTACAAGCACCAAGCATTTGCTGTTGTTTTTGCTCAGTACCCTAAGTCCACCCACATGACCTTGTAAGTGTATACACTCGGTCCCAGTTAACATTTTTGCGGTTTATTCTAATCTCAGCTGCTACCTTTACAATGGAATCACAAAATGATGACGTATATGCCAAGATTCTCGCCTTTTGCAATTGTAAGTTCTCTCCGTTTTCCAAGCAATGTTCAGCTACAGCCAATTTTTCAGGCTCTCTTTGTTTAATATGTCGTTTGTGCTCAACACGAACCAGGAACAGTGCAAGTAGTTCGTAGTGGTCACCAAAGACCTCGGGACCTCGAGGACCTACGTTTCCTTCAACTCAATGGAACGTATTTCGAATGATGGAGGCGGGCGCGAACAGTGGCGTCAGCCCATGTCTCTCCAACACGCGTCCCCTCTTGCTGGTCTTTAGTCCTCAAAACGGAAGAAATTTGGCCTCCTCTGTCGATTCACGAGGCGTCCATTGTCACTGGCACATGAAAGCGTTTGCAACGTCTCCCTCGCCAGTACCACTTTCTCTGAACGGGCGCCTCAAATGCTGCAAGTCGGACTGTAGATGGTCGTCGACAGAGAAAGTCTCTGCCGCTTGACCAGTCTATCCCTGATAACTTCTTTGTATAAGGGATAGTGCATTTAAGTAACGGTCAGTGTGCGTTGGTTTCCTATACACAAAAGACCTCCTGTAGTCCGCTGAGCTAAAACATCCAGTAGCCCATGGCGATGGTAAATTAAATTTAGGACGGACACCACTGATGAGATCGACTTACTGCTGCAGCGCATTTACACCATGAGGGCATACCAGGTAGATGTCTTTAACTTACTGTACGAAGCAAGAAGCAAGGCCGCCGAGTTGAGAACTTCCTCCTCAAAATTCTCAATGACGTCACTGGTCACATGATGGGCTTGGGCTACTATGTTATGTATGCCCTACCCGGTTTCCCATACGTACTTCAGTCTTCTCTGAAAGGTTCCAGACGCTGCTAACGCACCATACCTACGCGGCACTTAGTGGATTTTGCTCATGATGACAGTATCTGATGTAACAATCGAAGGCTAGAGTGTTTTATTTGAAGTTATGGGGGTTGTAAACTGAGATGATTTCATTTAAGCACGCCATCCCGAAAAACACCGAGGACAGTATAGAAAATATGTTGGTGGATATATATACCAAAAAAAAGTTTCGAATCACCCCGGTTCCCAGAACTCCTGAAGATAGACGTTGACTGTGGATATTGTATCAGAGGCACAGTACCTTTGAGTGTTTACAGATGTCCCTAACCCGCTCAAAGATGTAAACAACCATGCATGAGCAGCGCCTATTAGACGGAGAGGGTCCGACAGGAAATCAGTTACAGTCATTCCACTAGGAAGGAGGTACACGGCTCAGGTTGTCTGTACTTCAACCAGGCCTAGACGGTCAATACCGCGGTTCGATCGTGTCCGCGTTCTTACTTTGTACTAGGAAGGGCTCTCAACAAGGGAAGATCCAGGCGTCTCGGAGTGAACCAAAGTGATGTTGTCCGGACATGGAGGAGATACAGAGAGACAGGAACTGTCGACGACATGCCTCACTCAGGCCGCCCAAGGTCTACTACTGCAGTCGATGACCGTTACCTGCGAAATATGGCTCGGAGGAACACTGACAGCATCGCCACCATGTTGAAAAATGCTTTTCATGCAGCCACAGGACGTTGTGTTACGACTCAAATTGCGCGCAACACGCTGCATGATGCACATATTCACTCCCGACGTCCATTGCGAGGTCCATCTTTGCAACCACGACACCATGCAGTGCGGTACAGATGGGCCCAATAACATGCCGAATGGACTGCTCAGGATTGGCAGATTGGCATCACCTTCTCTTCACCCATGAGTGTTGCATATGCCTTCAAACAGACAATCGTCGGAGACGTGTTTGGAGGCAACCCGGTCACGCTTAACACCTTAGGCACACTATCCAGCGAGTGCAGCAAGGTGGAGGTTCCCTGCTGTTTTAAGGTGGCATTATGTGGGGCCGATGTAAGCTGCTGGTGGTCAGGGAAGGCGCCCTGCCAACCGAGGTGGCCGTGCGGTTCTAGGGACTTCAGTCCGGAACCGCGTGACTGTTACGGTCGCAGGTTCGAATCCTGCCTCGGGCATGGATGTGTGTGATGTCCTTAGGTAAGTTAGGTTTAAGTAGTTCTAAGTTCTAGGGGACTGATGACCTCAGACGTTGAGTCCCATAGTGCTCAGAGCCATTTGAACCATTTTTGAAGGCGCCGTAACGGCTGTACGATCCGTGAATGCCATCCTCCGACCGGTAGTGCAACCATATCGGCATCATATTGACGAGGCATTCGCCTTCATGCACGACAATTCGCACCCCCATCGTACACATCTTGTGAATGACTTCCTTCAGGATAACGACATCGGTCGACTAAAGTGGCCAGCATGTTCTCCAGACATGAACCCTATCGAACTGGCCTGGGATGGATAGGAAAGGGCTGTTTATGGACGACGTGATCCATCATCCACTCTGAAGGATCTAGGCCGAATCTCTGTTGAGGAGTAGGATAATGTGGACCAACAGTGCTTTGATGAACTTGTGGATAGTATGCCACGGCGAATACAGGCAATCATTAATGCAAGATAACGTGCTACTGGGTATCAGAGGTACCGGATTAGATTAGATTAGATTAGTACTTGTTCCATAGATCATGAATACACTTCTTAGTGATGTGGAACGTATCAGGTTAATGAAAGATGTCTATACAAGGTATCATATTACACAAAATATTGCATGACATCAATGTTTAAGTTAGTTTTTTTTTTCCTCCCTTAATTTATATCTAAAAATTCAGCCAATGAGTAGGAGGAGTTGTCATCTAGAAATTCTTTTAATTTATTTTTAAATGTTGGTAGGTGACCAAAGACTTTTGTGGTAGCATAATTTACCCCTTTCTGTGCCAAATATATATACTGTGAGGTTACTGTGAGGATCCCTTGATCCTTAAATAGATGTCTGCAGGATGACCGTGGGTGGGCTCCAGCAATTATTCTGATTACACGTTTTTGAGCAATGAATACTTTTCTACTCAACGATGAATTACCCCAGAATATGATGCCATACGAAAGCAGTGAATGAAAGTAGACATAGTAAGCTAATTTACTGAGATTCGTATCACCAAAATTTGCAATAACCGTAATAATATACGAGCTGAACTCATACGTTTCAGCAGACCATCAACGTGTTGCTTCCAGTTTAACCTCTCATCAATGGACACACCTAAAAATTTTGAAAATTCTACCTTAGCTACAGACTTCTGTTCAAAGTCTATATTTATTACTGGAGTTGTACCATTTACTGTACGGAACTGTATATACTGTGTTTTATCAAAATTTAAAGAGAGTCCGTTTGCTGAGAACCACTTAATAATTTTGTGAAAAACATCATTTACAATTACATCACTTAGTTCTTGGTTTTTGGTTGTTATTATTATACTTGTATCATCAGTGTACAACAGTCTGGATCACTACTTCTGAAGGTCTTGCTGTGTGGTAGTACAATATGCAGTGTGTGGTTTTCAAATTCAAAATGGTTCAAATGGCTCTGAGCCCTATGGGAATTAACATCTGAGGTCATCAGTCCCCTAGAACTTAGAACTACTTAAACCTAACTAACCTAAGGACATCATACACATCTATGCCCGAGGCAGGATTCGAACCTGCGACCGTAGCGGTCGCATGGTTCCAGACTGAAGTGCCTAGAACCGCTCGGCCACGCAGGCTTGCGTGTGGTTTTCATGAGCAATAAAAAGGGCGGATGTGATGTTTAGGTTGATTTCTATTACAATTTTCTGTACAGGTTTCGGAACTCTCGGAACCGAGATGACGCAAAACTTGTTTTGATGTGTGTACGTACATACGGGAAAAAACTAATGGATGAGAGTAGCTGTTGGTAGATGGGGAGGAGTGCAGTAAGGCAAGGAGAGGATGGACTGGAGTCTTCATCTGAGGTGAAAGTAACAATGCGGGTTGTGTAACATATGAAAGGTATGTATATCACAGCGATAATTTAATGTTTTGGAAAGGAGCGTGATTAAATTTACTCTGAGGAACAATATGAAGTGTATTATGGTGGAAACAAGGTAGTGTGTATTGCTAGAGGAGCGACAGAAGGGCAAGGTTATTGATGTTGGGAGATTCAGCAGGATGTTGACAGCCCAATATACAGGAACATGTGATAGACTTAGGTTGTGTCAGTGTGTAAAGAAGTGTGATTAGTGTATGAGATCGTT
The DNA here is from genome assembly GCF_023897955.1 of Schistocerca gregaria. Classification (NCBI taxonomy): domain Eukaryota; kingdom Metazoa; phylum Arthropoda; class Insecta; order Orthoptera; family Acrididae; genus Schistocerca; species Schistocerca gregaria. The sequence continues at coordinate 346,345,903 of NC_064922.1, read as the reverse complement.
CAGGACGCGATTAGAGAAGGTAGATGGATGCAAAAGGCGAAGTAGAGTGCTCGTCGTTATACAAATGAGAGAGAGCAAAGTTTCGTTGAATATTTTCATTGGAGGGCAAGAGTTGAACGAGGGTCTTGTACGTATGGATAATGGTACTAAGCTTCGGTCTCCACATTCAGCCGGTTAGTAGCTTTAGTCTACTGTGATCTTTCTTATGGATTGTTATTACGTGCAGGTTAGCTTGAAACAGACCGGTAGTCCAGCATATTTGACTTTTTTAGTTATGTGAATTGGAAAACTCTACGATAGAGAACGCCAGCGAGAAATAAATTTCAGTTGGCTAGGCGAGTGCACCAGAAGTGCATTTGAGGCAGATGTGTAGGTGCAGTGTGCCACCTCCCACCGGCTTCGGGTGGTACAAAAAGCAGGCGAGCCGGCAGCAGTGAGCGGTGAGGCTGCGAGAACTGCAGTGCCTTTTGTGGGCTGTATAGGTGGCGGCTCAGGCTCAAGCAGCGTAGGGCACAGGAGTCTGAACGCGAGCCGCAGCGTCGACTCCGTGAGCGAGTCGGCTCTCTCGAAGCGAACCTCGGACGGTAAGTGAGCCAGTCAGCCGCATCAGCATGGCCGCTGTCGTGCCCGTGCTACCTTCCTCTGGGCCCTGCCCCAGCATGTCCTTGAGTCTCTACTTTGGTGTGGCGAATGCTTGGTGTTTCCTTCTATGCTCTGAATGTTTCTTAAATACTGCCTAAATGATTTACTTTTAATTTGTAAAATATTCTTCGGTATTTACCCTAACATGCTATCGACTCCACTGCCCCTCCCCATCTCCACCTCTTTCACTGTAATATAGGCGAAATACATACACTGTACGCTGAAAGACGTTGTGTCTAGGAGAACCGTTTGTCTTTCGTTGTTGTAACAGAGTATCTATTAACTGTCAGAAATAGGTAACAAATTTTTAGCAATTACTTGTTCGCTTTTTTACCAAATCATCTTCAGCCATATCCAGAAAAACAAAAATGAAATAACATTTCAATTATACATTAAAACTCCGACACTTAAGTATTCAGTATGTGGTGTCCTAGACCCAATGATCATTTTTCAGGTACATGTTAGAAACGTCTAGTAAACATGAGCTCTAAAATGCATACCTTAAGGTTTATGAGCACTTATTCATCTTCGCTAATATGAAACACACCTCTTTAAGTGTTGTTAGTTCTTAAGGTATGCTTTCTACAGTACATGTTCACTAGACAATTTTTTCTTGTTTTGGCCCATACTACCTTCTCCCAGAATATGGAAAGCAGCGAGGTTGCAGTAGAACAATTTGATTTCCTGTATCTAAAATGGAAAAGTGCTCATAAAGAGTGATTCAGCTGTCCCAACATGTAGGTTTTATGCAAACAACAACACCTTCAAAACCATCCGCAAGATTTTCATATTCCCTTGTTAACTACGCGACAACTATTAGTACAACAGAAAGGGGCTTTCTGAAGGAAATTTGGTAGTTAAATTTTGTACTGGGATACGTTTTCGGTGGGGCCTATGATTTTCGAGTTCTTCAAGAAAAAAGCGTTTGAAGCTCACTTTTGTATGTTCTTCTTGAATAATTCGAAAACTACGGTCTCTAGCGAAAACATACCCCAGTACAAAAATTAACTGCATTAAATTTCCTACAAAAACAGCCTGCTCATTTTTTTCCGTAGCATTAATAGTTATCACGTAGTAGGCGAGAGAATATGAAAATTTCCTGTGTGGTTTTTGAAGGCGTTGCTGGTTGCATGAAACCTATGGATAGGGGCAGGTGAAACACCCTGATTATTCATACAGGATGTTTCAAAGTTATTGCATCGAACGTCTAGGAATGATACATCACGTCATACAGAACAGCTTTTGTTAAAGACGAAATGTTCGCAGATGCTTCCCAGTGACGATACGTGTCAATTACTATTCGCCGGCTCTGTCACGACGAGATTTCACTGAACTAGCGGGATCTACTAACCAAATGTAGTGCATACTACATGGCCCAATAAACTCGTGGTGATATTCAACAAAAAAGCCTTAATAATGTGCGTCTCTAAGCGGAGAAAGAGTTTGCGAGCGAATGAGGAACTTTTATTTTGCTGAGCCTACATCCTTTCATACAGATAGAAAGCCTGGCTTATAGGCAACACACAAGTAATATACGTGCCGCAGAGTGCCTTCGCCCTGCCACTTCTCAGACACAACCAATACTAAACGACGCCTATCGTCACTGGAAAGTGTGATCTGACATTTGCTCTCTAACAAAAATTGTTCCCCAAGTCGTGATAGATCACCCCTAGTCGTTCTATGCAAAGACTTTGAAACATTCTGTATAGTGGTTGAGGACGTCGTATGGAATTCTGTGTCAAACAGTTGTGGTATTTTCAACATTACTTCAAAGACTGTCCCAACTTATTTCGATATTTCATACAGACTTCAGCTGTGAACTAGTCCCATTTTATATTTAATTTGCCTAGAATATATCTTTATACTACATACTATAATACCAAGGTCGGCTTTGAAGTCTTATCGAACGGCCTATAGAGAGCGCAATTGAGATGTTCCAGTGCTATGAAATTTGTCATTTGTTATTTTTAAAACAATTGCAGCCCAGAAGTTGGCAAAGTAAATTTTTATAGTCAGAGTTTAAAGAAAAAGGGTTGTAAAAAAATAGACAGTTTGTAGAAAAAGAATATATAGTTCCTGTCATAACAGATTCGTTGGCTGCGTCAACTTCTTAAGTGTCAGCAACTAGTAGCAACAACTCTGGGTACGTTAGAGATCAGTGTGTCAACATAACAATCACTTTAAAAATGTCATTTTTCGGTGACACATTCGTTGGGTTTGTCAACCCACAACCGGACTATCACCTTCGAATCTCACCCATGCCTGGGACTACGAAACAGAGCTCTCACCCACCCAGATATTGTAAACACAATTTCTCGATTTCCGGGATGACGTCATGCCCACTATCGGATTACGTCATTGCTCAAAGAAGGACGACAGTATCGAAAATCTCACAACATCTCTGTGGTATGGTCGCAAAGCCAGGAAACTTCATGGCTGCCTCAAATACGCTACGCAACCAACTTCACAACAGTCTGATACATCGTATCATCCGATATGCTCATTGAATAAGTCAACTTGTGTCGTTGTGGAAGGAGCACTTTAGCGAAAGGTGAATATCGAAACTGTTAAACAGTTAATCGCCAAAATTTGTACCATGGCCTCGACGATTAATAAATTCTCTGGTAAAATACATGTTTTGTGCCACGAATATTCTCTGCGTGACTGATTGGCAGAAGATTTTTTGATTTCCAACCGAGCTGATAATCCCATTTTTGCGTACAATATTTTGAAGACGTTGCTGGTCGTCTTCTTCAGGTGTTACAGTTGGGGACCTCACGTGTGCTCGCCGAGAGACTCCAGCCAGACCGTGTCTGTTGTGCCCGCTTCTGTATTTGTATCCCAGGTAGGCTCCCGGATGGTAGCCAACTTCAGCACAATCAGGACATACTGAAGAAGACCCTGAAGGAATTCCTCTGGTCTCGACGCAGACTATGACCGACTTCTCTGTCGCATGTTTTCTGGTGTAGTTGATGAATTGGCCGGCGAAGTATTAACTGAATGACTAGCGTATCACCACTCTTTGCCTTGAAATGTCACCTCCGTCCGAGTTCATTAATTATATGAAAATCTTATTTACGCTGTCCAGCCGTGGAAAGCCTGCGGCAAGATACTGCTCCTTCTTATCTCGTTTCATTAGGTCAGGAAATGTGCTTCAGCACGTGAAAAGAGGGCGATCTCAGTCGTATAGATACTGTATGCAAAAATGGATGGTCAGTTCGGGTAGTTCGGGTCTTGTGAATCACGTTGATCTCCTGAATTTCATTATGCCTACTCATAACATGTGTAAAATAAGTTAAACTCATTGCAGCTGTTGTTTCATCTAGTTTCGTTATGAAAAATAGCAACGTTTCATTTTGCTCTAGGCGCGGCTTAATTAAGTGAAATTAAAGGACAGCAGTTTCTTAGGCAGCGAGTGTCAGCCTATTGTGAAAACTACGTTGCTTGCGTTGCATGACGTCGTCTCCTCAGACAACCGGCTATACACACAGTACATGTCGAGCGAGACATGAACGTTACTACATAAAACGGCCCAGATAGTTATACAGGGTGTTTTATGAACGACGGAGACGCTTCGCCTGGTTGAGCGCCAAAACCGCTAAACCTGTAGGCAGGATCCGATTGCTGCTTATGCTCCAGCTAGTTGTTTGGTTTAAGGGGCGACGTTGATGAAAAACACACACTATTTGAAAAATGCACCAAATTCACAGTTTTAAAGACATGGCAATGAAATTTTGTACCACGCTTTACATGAAAGCAACACATTTACATATAAAATCATTTTATTATATATATTCAACTATTTTTTGAATGAAATTTGAAGTTTTATTTTCAAAAAATAATATATGTTCCTTTTTCTCAGAACGTTTTCAAGAGATTTCTACAAAAATTTCTCTGTTTCATCTCTTTATATGTTGTAAGCCAATCTCATGAGGTTTTTGGAATAGGTCAAAGAGGAGAATTTTCATAATTTTTTAATTATAATTACACAAGTACAATTTTAAATTCATGCAAAATTCCAAGCACTTTGTCCCATATCTCAGCTTGCAATCTGAATTTCAAAATTTGCTCTTGAGACAACGTTTATTAGGTTTACAGAAATATGTGTACAAAACTTCATAATTCTAGCATTGTACATAAACTCTCCCTCTCTCTCCACAGGGTGGGGTTTGAGAGAGAGGAATTAGAATTTTACAAATGTTGACCCACATAATTAATTTTGTTTGTTTCATGGACAACATTTATAAAACTCTAATTACTCTCTCTCATATCCCACCCTGTGGGGAGAGAGGGAGAGTTTTAGTTTTAGGGAATCAAAATTTACGAAGTAAATAATTATTTTTTATTTATCCATAATCATTTTCCACTCAAAAATGAGAACATGGATTTTCTTGAATTACAGCGCCAACTGCCAACAACCAAAACAAATGTTGAAGATTAATGTACGTATGTAGAATCTGATTCTGCAATAAAAAATGGGGGTTCCCATTTGAAATTTTAAAGTTGCCCCAGGCGGCTGGGGTGGCGGTCTACTTTTAGCACCGTCCCCCTCGAAAATAATCAACTTTGGATTCTACACATTTTTTTCTTGTCAAGCTTATTTTTCGAGTTATTCTGGTTTATCAACTTAAAATTTACACTCTGTATATGGGTTAGGGGCGGTCTTATAAAGAAGTCCGTGAAAAGCGTTGCGCCATTGAGTACTTCAGACTGGTGTGTGAGTACTTGTAGAACTGTGCACAGATTTTAAGTGAAAAGTTAGAAAACAAAGGTATCATATCGACTGACCAACTCAGATACTGTTACTCGATGTCAGCGGCTATTGCAATCTATTTGTGATTGAGAGATTGATCCTTTTCTTTATGATGAAGCACGGCTGTATTTATCTTGGTACGAAAACTATCGGAACAATCGATGCTGGATTTCTGAAAATCATCATTTGCTACATCAAGACTCACTTCATGATTCATAAACTGTAGCTACGTTGTAAGGACTTAGTTTCAGACTGTGCATAGCTCTGCGAACAAATGCTACCAACACACTAGTCTTATGTCACAAATGGCATAACGATATTCTCGACAGCTTCTCAAGACCACTCCTAACTCATTTCTTACTTGCTACTTTGAGCAACTGGCTGGAGCCTATGCAGCAGTCGGAAGCTGTGTATGGAGACACTAATTTTCTTTTTCATCGTCCGTGAATGACTGTGTAACCCAATTTTATTAAATGGTTATTTATTTGTTATGCTGCCAGACGCAGATAATTATGATAGCATTTTGTTACCGTAATGTTAAGGTTGTTTTTCGAGTAGGTTTTGTTCATTATTAGACGTGTAGCTGGAAGTAGGTCTGGTGATTAAAGGAGTCGTCAAAACGTAGCGTGTTTTAATGTTGATAGCATAGTTTTAATGTTGAAAGCATAGTTAATAACCATTTTATTTATTCAGCAGAGTGACAGTGCTTATATTGGACCAATACTGCAGTCACCATAGCGCTAGTGTTCATCGATATTAGCTAGGATAAACTTGTACCCAGCGATTACAAAATAAGGTTCGCCAGTTTTGGCTAGAGGTTTCAGACTGTCTGCCTTGCTTGTAAAGCAATTGCTGGAACTGAAAAATCCGTCGTGGATGTCCCAAATTAGTAATGTTCTTTCACGCCCAGGAATATTGTGTGTGTCAAGCCAAGTAATGGATATACAAAAGCCTCCTCTTCCTAGTCCAGTTCCAAACGCACTGTGGCTGAGGCAAGAATTAGATTATCGGTGAACGAAAACAGTAAGTAACGGCAAGGCCGCATCATTCGTCACCTCCACTGTAAACCTGATATATTCATCAATGATACTGAACTGTTCTAAGAACAATAACAGGTTTTCAAGTCCGTGGGGCCAAATAAAGAACGTGTTGTTGATATAATGATAAAGGCATCGACGGTGGGCTGAATAACACAACCCAACAAATATGCCATGCATCTTAAGACAGGGAACCCAGCTTACATCACCCCAGATGTGGATGATGTTAGTTGGGTTGCCTATATTAAGGTGCATAACATATTTGCTGGGACAACTGTATTTTGCCTATCTTGTAAAAGCTTTATGGTACCCATGCCGACGGCGATTTCTCTATAATTAGCTGAACTATGGATGGTGCTGGCAAGTTTCTAATCCTTATTCTGTCCATCTGATCAGGTACGACAGCATCAAGATGTGCTTGCAAAGTTCAAAAATGTTGCGTAAATGAGGAACTGAACACTAATGGTCAAAGTGGGTTGACAATTTTATCATTAGAAATATAGTTCAAGCTCAGATTCGAAAGGAAATACACCGGTTTTCTGTTTAAAGAAGGGAAAACTACTTAACACCTAAACCTTGATAGCCGAATCGAGATTTGAACTGTTGAATACCTGACTGTAAGTCCAGTGTGTTTACCACTGCACCAGACAAAAATGTACCTCTGGAAGGATGAGAAACTTCTACCAAATTTGTTACATTTCTGTGATTTAGTGCTAGGAGATAATTATCCTGATGAAGGGCAACCCTGCCTTTGTTAGTGAAATGATGGCACATAAAAACCTAACTCTGCAGGAGCTAGAGCAATTTCAGTCATATGAGGTTCTACTTACATTTGGAAAAAAATACTGTGCGAGTACCACATACATAGGAATTTTTAGGTGTGGTGTGGGTAGGAAGGTGATTACATGTAAAAGTATTCGAAAACCAACGATATTTTCGTCAAATACAAGTTATCGGAATTCATACGCTGATTGACCATAGGCACTTTGATATTTAACTATTGGAGGTGGTAGGAAGGAGTGACATGAAAAGCATAAACTTGGAGTAATTTCAACCTATCTTGTTATATATATGATTTACTTTCTGGGATAAAATGCACTGCGGAAAGGGAAACGCTTGACATAATCGAAAACGATAAATATTGATAGCCTTAAGGCACAGCCTCCAGGATTCAGAGAGGTAGTGGGTTTCAGGGAGGTGAACTTACCCCATATCGAGTGCGCCTCACGGATTAACGACAAGGGCTGGAGTGCTGGCTATACGGAATGTGTTCTTTATACAGTTTCTCATATCCAACAAGTTAAGTAAGAAGCTGGTAACTATGTCTCGTACTCGTACATGTGAGCTACTGTATGTGCAGAGAGTTCGTATTGTACGTGCAGATTCCGTCCTGCTGGAAGGGGAGGTGGAGGGGGGAGAGGGGAGTGGTGGCGGTGGCGTAAGGGAGGGGATTGCGCTATCAACTGTCATTAGTATTGCTTCAACTCGTATAACAATACCGACCCTGCAGAGACAGGAACAGGCAAGGGAGGAGAAGAAGAAGAAGAAGAAGAAGAAGAAGAAGAAGACTAATGGTAGCGTCAGATCTACAATCTTCAGGATCAGTAAATTGATGGGTGATTGGTGACAGGTGACAAATCTGATGAAATTTTACTGCTACTGACATGGTAGGGTTCTTGAATGCGCTAATAACCGGACAATGCTGGATAATCAATTATTTTAGGAAACACATTTAGTACTATCGTATTTGATTGGTTGCTGATATTCCAGCATAAAATGTAAAATGAAGATAGTATGAAATGTGTAAATGTTGGATCGGATTTCTCAAAGGGTAGGTCCAGCTTCCTGTCGGGGAGCATATTCTCCCATCGCACTCTTTGGCCTCTGGCAATTGCGTTGTTTGCGTGTTTATGGAGGGGAGTTAAGTGTAATGATGTATGTATAGTATAGTGCTACATTTTTGTTGTATGACAATGACGACGGTGTAGAGGGTGCAACTGCTGCTAGCACACAGCATACTCCTCTAGCATTGCACAAAGGCGAAGGCCGAGCTAATATCCCCATCTGACTGACAGATCACCACGAACAGCCCCACATACCTTCACTCATGAGATGGTGTAGTGAAGTTTGGAATATCCCACAGAGGACTGGCCGCAAAGACTTGTAGTCAGGAACTTCAGTCCACCACCTCACCTCCCTTTGCTGGACTATTATTGTCAGTGAAAATTTAATGCGCCATTAGGATAAGAATGGGCTCACATCGGGATAAGCGCCATTGAGTGCCACAGGAGTGCTTTATCGAGGTAACCTACTGAGGTGGATATAATCATCGTCACTGCACACATTAAATAGCCACTATTGTAACAATTGCCATTAGTTTTCGGAGCATCATATTCTTGTGCTGTCTGCGGTGCTGTCTCTTACGTCACACGTCACACACCAAGAGAGGTGGCGCAGTGGCTTGTGTACTGGACTCTCATTTGGGAATAGTGCAGTTCATACCACCATCCAGAGAGACATGTTTTCGTTTCCTGTAGTTTCCCTGAATCATTTAAAACAAATTCCAGGAGTATTCCATAGGAATAGACATAGCCGATTTCCTTCTCCAATCAGAGCTCATCCCTCCTAATTTTTTGAGTCACCAAAAGGGCAAATTTGTGGGAAATATGTCGAGCTACCCATCAGCTTCAAATCGCCACTGCATGTCGCTCCTTAAGAAGACCAGTACCGTCATAGAGTATCGAGCCGTATTAAGTATGCAATAATCGCACAGCTTTCGTCGCACTGGGTCCGCAGCAGTCTACATAAGCTACTAGTTGCTGTCTGGTGAGCATCGAGGCTGTGCCGAGAGGACCTCGTTAACAGCGGTACGGCTTTACCCAGCGGCTGCGGACTTGCTGGGCGCGTACCAGCAGCAGGGGCGCTGCTACTGCGACTCGGAGGCGGCAACCGGAGGCGGCGGCTACCGGGAAGCAGAAGCGGGGGCGGTCCCGGGTCCGGGGGCGGTGCTGCCGCTGGTGCTGTGCGGCCTGCTGGCGCCGCCGCTGCTGCCCGCGCGCCTTCCGCCCCCGCTGCTGCCGCTGCAGCTGCCGCTAGCCACATCGCTCGCCGATACTCCCAGTAACTACTCTACTCTCTGGTGTCTGCTCTAACTGTCTGCACCAGGCGTAGTGCGGCGCGCCTCTGACAGCACGCCCCGCCTTCACTAGAGTACTGTGCACGTAAGAGGGCGAGTCGCGAGGCTCTGTGCGGTAGCGACGGCCAGTGTACTACGTGAGGCACTAGCCTGCAGCGTCATTCTGCCGCTGCTGCCTAACATGTGCTTCGGGGTGTGTGTAGAATAGTTACAGTTGGATTTCGTGTTACGTTTCTAGCATTTGTAAACTTTGAAAGCTTTTGACAACGTTGACTGGAATACTCTCTTTCAAATTCTGAAGGTGGCAGGGGTAAAATACAGGGAGCGAAAGGCTATTTGCCACTTGTACAGAAACCAAATGGCAGTTATAAGAGTCGAGGAACATCAAAGGGAAGCAGTGGTTGGGAAGGGAGTGAGACAGGGTTGTAGCCTTTCTCCGACGTTATTCAATCTGTATATTGAGCAAGCAGGGAAGGAAACAAAAGAAAAATTCAGAGACGGTATTAAAATTCATGGAGAAGAAATAAAAACTTTGAGGTTTGCCAATGACATTGTAATTCTGTCAGAGACAGCAAAGGACTTGGAAGAGTAGTTGAACGGAATGGACAGTGTCTTGAAACGAGGGTGTAAGATGAATGTCAACGAAAGCAAAACGAGGATAATGGAATGTAGTCGAATTAAGTCGGTTGACGTTGAAGGAATTAGATTAGGAAATGAGACACTTATAGTAGTAAAGGAATTTTGCTGAAGAAGAGAAATTTGTTAACACCGAGTATACATTTAAGTGTTAGGAAGTCGTTTCTGAAAGTATTTGTATGGGGTGTAACCATGTATGGAAGTGAAACATGGACGATAAATAGTTCGGACAGGAAGAGAATAGAAGCTTTCGAAATGTGGTGCTACAGAAGAATGCTGAAGATTGGATGGGTATATCACATAACTAATGAGGAGGTATTGAATTGGATTGGCACAACTTGACTAGAAGAAGGGATCGGTTGGTAGGACATGTCGTCAGGAATCAAAGGATCGCCAATTTAGTATTGGAGGGCAACGTGGATGGTAAAAATCGTAGAAGGAGACCGAGAGATGAATACACTAAGCAGATTGAGAAGGATGTAGGTTGCAGTAGGTACTGGGAGATGAAGAATCTTGCACAGGATACAGTAGCATGGAGAGCTACATCAAACCAGTCTCAGGACTGAAGATTACAACAACAACATCTGTTGATTAAGCAATTCTACTTCATTTATATTTTGTACGATGCATTTCCGAAAATGACTCCCGTTTTCAAGTGCTTTGCCATTCATTCGTGATGGTTTCGCCTTGTGATGTGCTCCATTGTTTGTTGTCTTTAGGTTTTCTTGCGGTCCACTTGTGCAGAAACACTCACAGTTTAGACATCGCACCCAATTTTCTCTGTCGGTCATCAACAGAAGCCTCAAACGTACAAGAACAAAACAGATATTTTTACCCACAGTCAATAAATATAGCGCTATAGGTCGTCGACACAATATAATAACTATTCTTTCGTACAGAAAGTAGTTTTGCTAACAATGTTTTCTGCAACTTGCAGTGTTATAGCTATCTAGCTAGCTAGCTAGCCTTCATAAACCACACGTGTGAGTTTCATATTCTCTTGCTCGAGGCGTGCAAGCTATTAGTCTTACAGGAAAAATGAGCAGAACCTGTTCGTACGAAGTTTAATGGCTCTGAGCACTATGGGACTTAACATCTGAGGTCATCAGTCCCCTAGAACTTAGAACTACTTAAACCTAAGGACATCACACACACATCCAAGCCCGAGACAGGATTCGAACCTGCGACCGTAGCGGTCGCGCGGTTCCAGCCTAGGCCGCTCGAAAACAACGGCCTGCCGAAGTTTAATGTAGATAAATTTTGAACGGGGATACGTTTTCGCTAGAGGCCACAATTTTCAACTTATTCAAGAAAAACGTAAAAAGTGACTTTTAAACGTTTTTCTAATCGACACTCATCCATCACCAGTCATAATTTTTAGCATGTTGTTCGTTGCACTCCCTCGTACCATTGCGCAAAAATTTCCGACTACATGAGCTATTTCCCATATTCGATTTTTTTTCTTCTCTATTGATTGAGCTATTACGCCACCAGCATTGTCGGCCACTTCGTTACCATTATAATTTAGAAGAGCCTGTGAGAGTAATGAACGAAAAACTAGTTCCGTAAACGTTACGCTAAAACTAATTACGGTGAAATTCGATCCAAACTTAACCTTTATGAGCACAATAGTTTCGTAGTCGGAAGTCCTGAGAAATTCAACGAAGTAACTGTTTATTTTACGCTGTTAAAATTTACAAGTTTTTAAGTAAAATTTAAACGAACGTCAATTTTTCAGTTTATAGGTGCTCGAATTAGCTGGTGGCGTAATACGGCCAGTCAGTGAAGAGCAAAAAAGGTCTAATTTGAGATATAATCTGTGCAGTCGCAAATATTTGTACGTTGGTAGAAGGGAGTTCCATGAGCAACATACCAGAAATGCTGACTGGCTGGGCTTGAATATTGGAGTGGAGTGTATTTGAAAGCCACTTTTGTACGCGTTTCGAGAATAACTCGAAAACTACGGCCTCTAGCGAAAAATTAAACCTGTACAATATTAATAAAATTGTCTCGGGCTTCGAGCCGCGTCAGGTGGTTAAAATCCCACGAGCTTTCGACCGAGCTCTCCTCAGTCATTGTCAGGTGGTAATACTCTCTAAGAGATAGATTAGTTATGCCGCGGTATTTAAGGAGGAGTAAGCGTTCGCGTCTTACAGTTTTTAAAGCAATAAACAACATTTCTATTACTACCAAGGATTTCATAGGCGTCCAATTCATCTAGCATGGGCCATCGGTTTTTTGCGGTGGAGTTTTGAACTTCATTCTCCTAAAAAGAATACGAATGAACACAGTAACGGATGGGTCACCGTTGCTTCTGTACGTGGACCAAACGTCGATAAAGGAAAAAGGGCTAGTTAATTTCAGTTCTCGTGATGTCATCGCTTATCGGAAATTTCAGATTAGTGAAGTTTAAAACAGAGATAAGGGTTCATCGTATTACATTTCGACTATGCCTTTGGTTCTCATGACGAGGAATCGTCGTAAAATAAATGAATCGGAATCTGTCTCAGTGTGGGCGAAAGGTGTTGAGAACTGTAAAAATATCGCACTCGTTGGTGATCTGACTCATTATTATTGAAATTAAAATAAGTTCCATAACCTTAATCCTTATCTACTAAAAAAACTACACACTGATCTTGCCAAAAGCACGTGGTAGGACAATGACTGGGGAGAGCTCGGTCGAAAGCTCGTGGGATTTTAACCACCTGACGCGGCTGGAAGCCAGAGAAAATTTTATTACTTCATATCGCCGCTAAACCATTCATTCATACATGACAGCCCAATATTAACTACATTACATTTCCTGCAAAGATGTTCCGTTCATTTTTTCTGTAGAGCTAATAGTTTGTGCGTAGTGAGCGAAAGAATATGAAAATTTTGCGCGTTCTTTATGAAGGCCAGTTATGAAATAGCGAATTGCATAAAACGACAGCGGTAGGGGCAGCTGAATCACCCTGTAAACAGGTTGTAACGGTTATTGGTGCACATATTTTTATATGTGGTACATTAACATGTACACATATCATTGGGTTCGTTGTCTTTTCTCTGTGTTGACCGTCGTCCAACAACACGTCACAAACTTTACGACTTGATCTTTTCTGCGCAGTTGTACCATGCTTGTGGTTTTTAATTGCAAATTGGACTACGCCTGTCATCATAGAGTACCTATTTTGCGTCCATGAGTCCATATTTCAACACGCAACCTGCTGCCCAGGGGAAAATAGTCATTAATGGCTGGCTTGTGCCAAGTGTATGTGGAGGTATTCCCCAACCTAAAAACATTAGGCTTGTTGTAAGTAATATGCGTATGCATAGGTGGTCTACAAGGAAACCTTTAGACTGCAGAGAAATGAAGCACTGCGCACCTTGAAAACATCGCGATCATTAGCATACCATACGTAAAAACGTGAAATTGACTATCATGTCCCGAAATGCGTTATGCAAGGTATACATAAACCCCATTGTTTTGTGGTCTCACGCTTTCCCTAACCACTTCTAATGGAGAAAGTCAAAAAGTTCTCTTGTTTGTTTAGATATAGGAGGCGTAAAGCAAGCGCGACAAGCATTACTTTATCAAACGACAACGACACTTTTACGAGCATACGAGGTTTTCTAGAAAGAGCCAAAAGCTGAAAGCTGACAAAATGTAGCGCTCATCATACTCATGTAGGCTACAACTGGGGCGTATGGGATTGAGAGTGTACAGTGTTGACAATGCAAGTATTCTCCGCTTCACTGTGCACACCATGCACTCGCCTTCTTACTTGCCTGTCACTATTGTGGGGATGGACGAGGTGGGGAGGAAATGTCGGAGTCCACTTCACAGTGTGTGGCGAACGGTGCCTAGAACCAGCATTAAACTTTCCCTAACGTATTGAATTCGTCAGTGGACTAAGGGAAAATGACCTTGTATAATTATTAGTATGTGACGTCAACTCTGTCACATTGGTTTCATAATTACAATACGACCAGTGCGAGAGTCAGAGGAATTCCCAATCATTCTGCCACAAATAACGATTCCATAAATTTACCCTCCCGAAATTTCGCAAGAACACCATTTTGGCCGACCGCGGTGGTCTCGCGGTTCTAGGCGCGCAGTCCGGAACCGTGCGACTGCTACGGTCGCAGGTTCGAATCCTGCCTCGGGCGTGGATGTGTGTGATGTCCTTAGGTTAGTTAGGTTTAGGTAGTTCTAAGTTCTAGGGGACTAATGACCACAGCAGTTGAGTCCCATAGTGCTCAGAGCCATTTGAACCATTTTGCTTCCAAATATTTTCGTTCAATTTCCTAAGTATCGTAATTAAGTATTTATACGAGGGCGCTTTAGTAAGCACCTGTGTTACGAAGAAGGTGCTAAAAGATGTTCGGCTCAACTGATCAAGCCATTGTCGAGATGGAGGCATATTTTAGAGATCTTGACAATTTCTACCTTTTAGAGCAATTAAGAATGGCTGGGACGTTAGTAAAAGTGTCTTTCCCAAAGAGGGGACTACATTCAATAACATATATAATGGGACTGCCTTCAAAAACATTTTGTACGTTTGGGAATAAGAAAAAATCATTTGTAAAGAATGCGGAGGATAGAACAGCATTTATAATGCCATTCACTCTGTTTGGCGGTGACATCTCCAGGTAAATATACAGGTGCATCATCGTACTGATAAAGTGCATTCTCCGTCACTAAATGGGGTCATTTTACCTTCATTTACGGTCAAAGCGATCCATTATATCACTGTAGTATTATCCGATGATCATCTTTTCCTTTTCCTAAGAAAGTCATCCCAGAAAATCGCCGCCAAAACTATTTCCATCTTCAGCTTCTTTGGAACAGATTCACTGGAAGCAACTCATTAACTACATTATAGAATGGGTTCTGGTGTATATGACGGACCCAGGTCTCATCAGCGGTGACGACTCGATGCAAATTGTTCTTCAGGTCTTGCTTAAATTGACCCAAAAAAGGCTTAGAAACTGAAAGCCACATGTGCTTGTTGTCTGTGTTAGCAATCGCGGCACCCGTTGGACAGTCAATTTTTTCATCATCAGTGTATCGCATAAAATATTAATTACCATTGCCATTGACACGGTTGTGGTCTCTCCTTCGTCTTTAAATTGGCGATCAGCGAGGGTCATTACGCTGACTTGTTCAATGATTTCTTCAGTACCTTGTGTTCTAAGCTATCCTCATCAAAAACCGCGATTAAATCCTTTGTAACAATGTCTGGTTGTTGGCACCAGAAACAGCTTTTAGTTTAGCTTTTATCCGTCACGTATTTTCCCATCTAAAAGTAACAAGCTAATCATTGTTTTACACTACATTTTTTTCGCCTTGGTGAAAAAAGTAGCCATTGCCGAAAAGTATGCCAGGTCGAAACTAATATGTGAATCAGGATCAGATTTTCTTTCTTTTTCCCACCGCAGTTTCTGCTAAGTGAAACACATGATGGTAAGAACAAAGTGCGTTAGCTGCAATATCTGTTTCAGCACACGGGTAGTTATTAACCACCACCCAGCAGCTCGTCTCTGATTACCTTGACATCTGCCGTCAGCCCTTCTTCGTAATACTGGAGCAGAATACAACTTCGTGACGCAAGAAACGCGATTATCTCATTACTTAGTAACTAAAACTCGCGACGTGTGAATGCGTGAGTATATTTCACCACGCGTGCCTCACCTTGTGAGAAAGTTCATCAAAATCGGTCAGTCCACTGTCAAACGACGATTCAGTTTACAACAGTGGCTGACGCGGGAATATTCCACGATGCCCCGCAACAATTTTCGAAATTTTTAAACAGAAATTGACAGACGAAAAAAGTGTTACAGTAGTTATTCGAAGCCCTCGAAAATCACCCGACTTGAATCCCATATGAAATGTCTGGATCTGCGGGATACATTAATCAGAAAGTGCCTTCAGTTGGAATGGTATACATGAAGAAACACGTGGATTTTCTTCATTGATTAAATGAGTCATTATCAAGGCTACAGGTGGTGTTACCTGGTATTAGCATGATGCCTACTTAGTGTCGATCTTTTTCCCATGCGAATACTTCTAGGTCGTAAAACAGCCGTAAAATGTAAATGTCCTGTGACTAGCGCCTCCCGTCGGGTAGACCATTCGCCGGGAGCAAGTCTTCCGATTTGAAGCCATTTCGGCGACTTGCGCGTCGATGGGGATGAAATGATGATGATTAGGACAACACAACATCCAGTCGCTGAGCGGAGAAAATCTCCGACCCAGCCAGGAATCGAACTCGGGCCTTTAGTATTCACTTGCTGTCGCGCTGACCATTCAGCTAAAGGGGGCGAACGTAAAACAGCCGTGTTCTAATACAACGCAACAAATAGTTATTTAGCAGAGCGATCTGTCTCGCAGGGGTGGTAGCCGCAGTCCAACACAAGTGCCGACAAGAATTTAATTACGTGGGTCAGCTGCTGTCAGAGGCGCCGCCGCTCACCTAAATGTGCGGCCCACCAGTTGCAGATCCCTTCACCTGTGTCATCTGTTCGCAAATTTGTCTGTGGATATCACAATGCAGCCCAGCACAGTGTGTGGCTAGCAGAAGCACTTGCGTTCGTGCTCGTACACTCTTTTACAGCTTTATGTTGTGGCTCTTCTTTCAATGTTGAGTGCTTTTATCTATAAACTTCGTTCTTTTCAGGCAGTTGTCGACGTCTCCGCAGGTATAGCTGGATAACGTCTACAATTTCTCTGGTTGCTGGATCGCTCAGCGAACTGCTATACGCCCATTTAAAATTCGACTATAAAGCTATTAATATTATCCTAATTGAAAATCGCACCTTTCC
The DNA here is from genome assembly GCF_023897955.1 of Schistocerca gregaria. NCBI lineage: Eukaryota > Metazoa > Arthropoda > Insecta > Orthoptera > Acrididae > Schistocerca > Schistocerca gregaria. Next base: position 346,328,895 of record NC_064922.1, on the reverse strand, counting down.
CAAAGGGAACGCATCGACCCAGTTTCAAAGTAAAAAGGAGTAATCTCATCGAGGATATGTCTCTTTTGCATATTTTTCAGCCCATCATCTCGTAACAGGCACGTGAAAATTTACGAAATTTGAATACCAAGGAACAAACGGATGGCACAACTGTCACTGGGAGAAACTAGCGAATCTCTTGGGTGAAAAGTTGGTCATTTAGCTAAGTTTGTTGCGTGTCATATATGGATGATCTGAGCGAGATGAACTAATGCCGTCGAGCGAGTCAGTTACCAATAGAAGATAATTAACATGTAAACGAAGCTAAATGCTGAGCATTTACAAAGCTGTTTATGTGAAACTAAGAGATACTTAGTTTAACAACAGAAGAAATTGTACAGTTTTTTCTGCTAGATAGCTTAACGTTTCCAAATAAAACTTCCTCTGTAGAGCAGAAGGTGCCGCTCTTATAAAAAAATCAGCTTGCTTCCAAATTCAGTCTTTTTATGTGCAGGTGAAGATTGTGCCTTGTCAGGATAGACAATGTGTGGGTATCTTACGGAGACTTCTAAAAGAAGACTAAGTTTTCGATTAACAACAAGACATTTATACACTTGATTGCGTCCACGATACAAGGCTACCAACCACCCTTGAAAGGGCCGAGAGATGATCAATTTAGAAACGCAAGTTTGTCCTTTTGAAATCTAGGTCCATGAAGGAGTTGGAAATGAAACACATCCTTGCTATCTGGGTGCCGACGCAAGGGGAACAGGTGACCTGGGCCGCTGCTCTACCATGGTAGCCAGCAGTCAACACGTGATTAGTTTCCCTACATACACATCGAGTGCATAACGGATAGATTAGTCGCTAGCATTTCATGAAAACATATAACTTCAGTTGAGGCGACAATCCTACTTAGCACGTAGACGTCCATGAATTGCACTTACATAACATTAAACGTGAGACGATGATTTGACTATCTGGGGTGATCTGCACGTTCATGCGTTAGTAGTAGCGTTACTCGTACATTTTTGACTTAAAGTGAATGTTAATATCGTACAACGAAGCTAATTTTCTTCTTCAAGGATTATTCTTATGGTCACAAATTCGACATGGTGTTATGACTTTGCGACTGAACACATCTCTGCGACTGATTTTGATTATATTATCAGCAGACACAACTTTCAAGACAAAGGATTTCAGTTTGCAGTTGTTTTTTGCTGAGGAATGGAGAGACAGTAGACATAAATGCCGTAAGTACGACAGGCACTCAAATGAAAACGAGGATGGTCGGGAAAAAACAAGTGAACTGTTAATTATTTCAAAGTTAATCACTATAACTGTTCATACGTTTATCGCACTGTGAGATGAAACGGTCAGTGTCTTCATGGAGAAATGTTTGTGGTTGTCTACGAAACCATTATTGTACCCAGGCGTGCACCCCTTCATCTGAAGCTAATCGGTCACGAAAATATGTCTTCACGGCTCCATAAGTACTGAAATCGTATGGGGAGAGACGGGACTGAATGGACGACATGTAAAGGCTTCCCAGCGAGGCTTTTGCGAAGTAGAGGGCTCTTCCGCGTGTTGCCAATGCTGTTTCGACTATGCTGAAGAAGTTTCGCTGGAAAGCCCTTGCACTTCCTCCGTAAACTACCGATCTCTCCCAATGTGATTTCTAAATTTTTGGAGGCCTGAAGAAACGCATTCGAGTATGCCGATTTGCTTCGGACGAAGATATGCGCACCTGGGTGCAATCATGATTCCGTGGGCGACAGAAATTTTTCCAAGAAGGCACTGACCGTCTTGTTTCACAGTGTGAGAGATATGTTACGTTTGATATAATAAACAGTTTATTTACTTATTCTCCATCTATCTCCTTTTTGACTTCGCTTATAAATGTAATTTCCCTGCAACTAAAATATGGTCAATGCTATATAACTTACAAGTCAGCTATCAGTGTAATACAAATATGAGTATATGCAGGCACCAGTTAGAAATCGTCTCTTAATTTAAACCATAGATGATGAAAAATGCCTTGTTACATGGTGATAATGAATAAAAACAGAACCAACAGTAGAGATTTGTTCAAAATGCAAAAAAAAACTGTATACAATAACGATTACATTATAAACATCTCACGTTAAATGAATTCCTGGACTGTTACATAATCCATATTAGCATAAGATCCGTATATGTCTCTAGAATGTCAGGCTGGAAGATAGCACTTAAGCTAAAGTATTAGACTCTTAAGAATTTGGATCCAGGCGATTATAGAATAATGTAAAATTGTTAAAAGATCCTATATTAACAGCGTGCCCTTGCTAAGTAGTAGAATGTTGTACCACCACATTATCTCACTGAGTCTTTGACAGAATGTAGCAGTTAATCACAGAGCGTATGAATTTTCAGTCTATTGGAAAGACCTTCCTTAAGTACTTTTGTACAAGGTGTGGTTTATTTCCACAACGACGTAATACTCGTATTCTTTCGGCAAACCACATGTACGTCCTTCCCGCAGGACACATCTTACCGATAGAACTATTCCAAATCTGAGCGTAATATGCGAATGTAAAGGATCATCTCTTATTAAATACAAAATAGTTCAACTGTACAAACTATATGATGTGTAATAAAGGAAACAGTAATATATGTATAACACGATGTGACTTATTTATGCAACCGAAAATAAGTACTATTTTATAGTTCAGACGTAAATTAAATGAAGTTGCATACCCGTAAATGAACTGTATTGACTATAATTGTAAATTTTATGCATATTCAAGCTTACTGACTCCTATTCCATCCACAAATTTCCCATATTAGGATCTATGACGGTACCGTACTTTAAAAGATTCTCGGATTATGTCTGTGGGCTTAACAATGGTTTGAGGTCGTCATTTGTTGCGAAAGCTATTATCTTAGTTGCTTTATGTATATCCTATACCAAACTATAGTTGTCTCAACTTTTGAGAGGTAACTGGAACATGACACTTAGGTACTTTGGCAGTTGTTCAGTAAGCACGGTCACATTTCCTTGCATTTGGTATAGCTCCGAAAGCGTTGCCCCTTAACTGCAGCGAAGTTTTATGAAAATCCTCAAAGAGACTTTTCCTCTGTTCTCAGCGTATTAAATGAGATGGTATAAACATAAAAAAAAGGTTCTGTAGAGCCACTGTTGCTTGTGAGATAGAGATTCTAGTACTAATCCATTTTTACGACTGTAGTTATGTGTGCTAGATCACAAGAGTTGTAATCTGTTTCTAACTTTGGTCGTGGCACCTCTATTATGTTAGCTATGATGTGTTCGAGTCTGTTTCATGTGCAGTGTTCCCCAGGTAATGTAATACTAGAAGAGATCTAGTAACCTTTAATTTTTTCGTTAACTGTACAAGGTGAAGATGAATATTTGTTTCACATTTACAGGAAATAACCAAACGGCAATGTTTTTACGGTCCGCTGCGTGTAACATTAATATTTTTGAAGGATATAAATACTATGTATGATTTTAGCAAAGTCTTCGTTAAATAACCATCAAAATTTATGACCAACATAATTAATACTCTAAGATCTAAATTATATTTTAATCAATAAAGAATGAAGAAAAATTATTTTAAAACCCCGTATACCTCATTGCCTCATAGAACGTTGCCTAGTAGCTTTCGGTTTAAATAGACAAAACTAAAACCGTTTAATGCTTTCATTTTTAAAATTTAAGTCATTTTCATTTATTTATGTTTTATTTTAATATGTACAACATTGTTTGCATGACATTATCGTGTTTATACTTCATTGTGTATGTATGTTTTGTTTGTTAAATGTGTATTAAGAACAGTATAACGTAGATGCACGTTTATGTGTTTTTGTAAAGTAGACAATGACAAGGAAGGTTTGTAAATTTGTATGTTCTCTGTTGCTTATGATTTAGGCCATTACGACAGAAAAGAAATTTACAAGAAGAATCATTGTGAAAAACCAAACATACTTTATATAATTATTTATACTGTAGTAGAATGATGAAGTATACCCAATTTTTTTTCTATTGTGTAAAATGTCTAACGTGTAAAACAGTTTGCTCTTAGTTTCTGTGTATTTCATTCTTGTTAAGTGCATGTTAATGTACAAATTTATCTCATTGTGCGTAAGTGTGATATTTTGTTTACTGTTGTTGTTAGAATGTATTATAGTGTTTGTTTCGTTCTGCACTACAGCTTTGGCATGCGTACATGTGCGAATGCCAACGTGAAAGCTTGAAACCGTATTAGTTCTGTATTTAAAATTTCTGCGTGTTAAGTGTTTCAGTATGGCGTAATTTATATATAACGAAACAATACATAGATGCATTATTGTCGTTACATTTTATAATGTGTTTGCTGAACCTCTACATATATTGACTACTAAGAATATGCCACACCAGTTGGAACGTGTAAAGAAAGGGTAAACGAGGATATTTGGGGTAGCAGATTGTGAGATTTTAGTCTCATATAAGATTGCTGATGAGAAATTTATCTTTCCTGCTCTATGCTATTTCAGTATATTTAATTCCATCGACTTGTTCTGAAATAGTTCTTAAGCATTTTCATAGCTTATTTTTACGCATTTTTAAATCTCAATCACTATAAAAGGAAACCGCAAGGAACAGAGCATCAGTGGTGCCAAGGCACTTATTCTTAAATACCTCAAGTTAATTTCTTTCCTATAGGATTTTGGCCACATTTCTTCTGTGTTACACAGCCAAGAATATATGAGGGTAGATATAAAAGATTTTAACAGTTTCTGGAGAGACATATGCTTTGTTCAATTAAAACATATCAAGAACTGTAGACACCCATCATTCATCGAACTTTGGAAATAGAACGACAAGAAACTTGACACTATGTTACTCGAGATATTTTAGGAACGGGAAAGAGAGTTATGATTTACTGGCCAAACCCCCGGTAGAATCTACAAGCTTTTTCCTTTGACTTCTTTATAGAAACTTAATGATGCCAACCAGCAACATGTTGCCGTTATTCTCTCGATCTAGCTATGATACAGTCATACATCAGCGCTACGTTTTAGGACAAATATCTTTCAAAATGAAGCAAGACATGATCTTCATATACTAGAACAAACTATTAATGCGGTATCTTTGATCGTTGCCTATTAACAATAGGGTGAAAAAATAACATAATTTTCTTTTGAAGTTCTAGGTGACCCATTTTGGGTGCGGAAAAATACATAGAATCTCAAACGTAATTTACAATACAAACAGGGAGAACTGCATTGCTGATTTTAGTTTTCACTCATCATCCAAAATTGGTAGCATTGACATGTATCTCTTCAGAGGATGAAGGTAGTCGTTCACGTTCTGTTATATGGGTTGTTATTTCCAATTTGTTCCCCAAGGCATTCTCTACAGCTCACTTTACATTTGTGGGTATCGTTTTTTAACACCGTGTATCTCTATGAGACGAAGCTTCACAGTTCATCCCTACGGGTGTCAATCCGTTCGCGTCACTTCAAAGAACAATACTTCTAGATCAGATTTGAAAGAAAAAAGTCATGAATGACACAATTATAAGCACACAGAGCTTATAGAAAATGTGTAGCACTTGTTAACTTGTATATACCGAATACGTGTCAGCATTCTATCGTAGTCAAACAATTTAAAAGGAGTTACATTATATAAGATTTACTGTAGCGAACAGTTTAGGTACGGCTCGACTGTCGCCGTCATGAATGTCTAATGAAGCTACAAATTGCTGCAACCCGTAACATTCATTATATTATGCGTTTCGGAGGATTACACCTCCGTCATCACAAAGACGATTATCAATCTACAACAGAGCGGTCATTCCGGTCTGCGGTATCAGTTCGCGAATTTCGTGTAGGGTGTTTTTCCGATGTCTCGAAATTCTAAACCTGCCATTCCATTAATTTCTCGTTTCCATTCAGAAAGATGGGTTAAAAGACTCGCAGATGTCTATGCTCACATGACCAGTAAAAATAGCAGGGATAAACGCTTTGACGAGTGTCTCGGCAACATAAACGTCGAGGGTCTTACTGTCGATCAAAACTGAATCCGAAAACGCATGTTCAATAAAAACAGTTGCAGCTGTTATACTTTCTTAAAGATACGACCGGTTTCGTATTTTAAATTACATCATCAGGTGCAAATCTCAATATAAAGAAGAAAGATACCATAACAATATTACACCAAGACTACGTCACAGTTATAAAAAGTGTCCGCAGGACTGAATACTTACGTTATAGGTGGTCAAGTAAAGTTTACAGTCATATCCTAACCACTTCTTCAAAATTTGTCTCAGCAAAATGTATTCATAGGAATAATGGACTGAGGTTTAAACACAGGGAGAGAACGAAACGGGAGTGACACAAGTTGTCAAGTGTTTACAACATCACCTGTGATGATTGCCAATCTAATTGCAGTGAAGGTCTCTAGTGCGTTAAGAAGCTCTTCAGACCAAACACTTAATAATGAAACTGAATTAAGGCATAAAGCCATTTTGGCTAACTTTGATTTCTTAAATGAGTAGCCTGGCTCATTTGCACTCTCTCCCGTACATTCTCTTCCCTGGTTCCCTTACTAGGGCTATTCTCCTTTTTGAAAAATTTGTGAAGATATATCAAGATATTTTTAAAAATTTTAAGGACTTTTAAGATTTCTAATTCCAATTGTTATTAATATAGTTCTAATTTACTGCTCTGTCTCAGTTACCCATTTTTAAGTATGTTACATGTTCTTAGGAAACTCATGACATCCCCATCACCCCTTCCATGCTTCCTTTCCCGTCCCCCTATCAGCTTCACTACACTTCTCCTTCTCCTCCCTTCCCCCTACCCCTTAAACATATGGGTATTTAAAACACTAACCTCCTTTGCAAACCACAATACTCTGATGTATGGTTCTAAGTAGACATGATGGGTTGCTGACGCGGTTGCTTACGTAATTTCTACGTTTACGTACAATTGTTGTCTGTTATACTTAGTGCAAAGTATTAGATGGTACACGTTTAGTTTTGCTTTGTTTTAGATCTGAAGATGATCAAAAGTGATCGAAACATGTAGTCTAATTAAAAATGCACAAGTGAGAGGAAACAATAAATGCGAAGTGTCTTAATTATCTAAACAGTTGCTGAATCACTCAAGACGATTATGTGGACTGTAGTCTACCTGTTATCTGTATGTATGAGTTATTCACTAGACATTTTCTATCTTTTTTAATAAGTTCGTTCTTGACGCCCGGTTCCCAACAGTTTCCTTAAAGTTAATCGGATGTTATTTACGCTTTCGCGTACGCGCCGATTCCCTCAGGGCCTAAGTCCTGTCAGTTCGAGTACGGCAGTCGCAGAATTCTGCCCAGGTCAGGCTTCAGCTGAGGTAAAGTTTACACTATACTTTGATTATTGTCGCCCCCCCCCCCCTCCCCCATCTAGTATTTTTTATAATCTTTTATCTCGTTCCATTTATTCATAGGTTCCAGTTTCGTTGCAAGTTTTACTACATGAATAACGCTCCTTTTCCAACTTTTAAATTCAGAATGGCGTGGGACTTAAGACTGACTTGACCACTATAGTGTTTCGTATTCAGTCTTGCGGACACTTTTCATCACTGTGATATGGTCTTTGCATATACTGTTGCGATCGCTTTTCTCATTTTATTCATAGTTGCACTTGATAATTTAAATTAAAATACGAAACCGGTCGCGTGTTTAATAAAGGATTAGTACAGCTGCAGAGGTTTTTTATTCAACGTGCAACAGTCTAGCTGCGGAATCACGTCCAAAAAATTGTTGTGTAAACCATGAAAAGGTATGTGAATAACGCGCCACTCATAAGTCACAGTGAATGTTATCATGTAGCTCATTTTGAAGATATGAGTGTAGTGGAGAAACTGAAGGAGGGTCCTGCCCGCGTGAGGGTCCCGGAGCTGCGCTGAGACTGAGGCCGCGCTGTCCGTGTGTTGCAGACGAGGAGGAGGAGCAGCCGCGCTGCGTGCAGCTCACCAACCAGCACAAGGGCGCCATACGCGCCATCCGCAAGGTAAGCGCTCGCAACACCCACACCACTGGCCGAGAGTCCGCCGCGACAAGCCACTCCCCACGTCCCTCCATCAAGAGTGTGTAACTGCTCCTGCAATGCTCATTACCTCGCCACGCCAGGCCGTAAATTTGCTTATACATTACATCCATAGAAAACTCATGAAATCGCACATAAGTCAGTCTGACCGGTTGACGTATTTTTACCCGTACTTCTGGCCATTAGAACTGCAACACCAGGAATGAAGTTAAAATCTTCTGGGTTATTAGGCCGCGTCATGTTTCTTCTAAAATGATCATTGTTTCGACCCCTCTGCTGGGATCTTCCTCAGGATCTTCTGGTGTCCACTAGTACTAGAACACCAGAAGATCCTGAGGAAGATCCCGGCAGAGGGGTCGAAACGTCGATCATGTTAGAACAAGTTACAATCTTCTGGGTTATTAGGCAGCATCAGGTTTCTTCTAAAATGATCAACGTTTCGACCCCTCTGCTGGGATCTTCCTCAGGATCTTCTGGTGTCCACTACTGCTAGAACACCAGAAGATCCTGAGGAAGATCCCGGCAGAGGGGTCGAAACGTCGATCGTTTTAGAACAAGTTACAATCTTCTGGGTTATTAGGCAGCGTCAGGTTTCTTCTAAAATGATCAACGTTTCGACCCCTCTGCTGGGATCTTCCTCAGGATCTACTGGTGTCCACTAGTACTAGAACACCAGAAGATCCGGAGAAAGATCCCGGCAGAGGGGTCGAAACGTCTATCATTTTAGAACAAGTTACAATCTTCTGGGTTATTAGACAGCGTCAGGTTTCTTCTAAAATGATCAACGTTTCGACCCCTCTGCTGGGATCTTCCTCAGGATCTTCTGGTGTCCACTACTGCTAGAACACCAGAAGATCCTGAGGAAGATCCCAACAGAGGGATCGAAACCTCTTGTACTGTACCGCCACTTCTCAAACATAAAGGTATGTCAGTACAGATTTGGTTTCATATAATCTTTTATTAATAACTACTTTTGAATAGAGTAGTGATTCTCCAGCAGAAGGAGGTCGTTGGTCTGAAGATGACCTCAGCAGTGGTCGAAACCGGTCACCGTAATAAATAAATTGTGACAAAGACTATTTTTATAGTAAATATTTTATGTAATAAGATTTCTGTAACACTTTTCCCAGGGCACATTATGAGTGGACACTCATCACTTATTGTGCGTGACGTAGTAGAGTGGCACGAATTTTTAGGTGATTAGGGGGAACGCAGGGTGCGAAATTTGATACGCAATGCTGCAACTTTTGGCAACAACAAACGCTCTAACCCAGCCGGTCATCAAGTCGAACTGAGTCTGTATGCCACATTCTTTATTCCACCCTGCTTTAACTCTATGTCACATTGCAGTGGTGCCAGTTGAGTCTATCAGTATACGGGGTTTCACTAGGCATGGCCTGCACCTCAATAGGTATGGGAAGTGGAGGCTGGAAAAGCTTATAGGTGACAGTGCAGTGAGGGGTGGTGGGATCACCCATGGAAAAATTCCTGTAGTACTTGGTATTGGAGTTGCATCTTTTTTAGATTGAAATCAGCTGACAGGTATACCTGCTTAAAGGAAGACCCTCTAACTAAGGGCTCACCTTCAGAGGGCTTCGTGTTTCAAAGTAGAGAAGGAATTAGTATCTTTCATTAGTATCTTTCATCAAAATAATAGAGGTATTAGAGATAACGTTAGTGAACTGCTTATATATGTTGACTCTGATATAATTAGACAATTCAGAGGCTTCCTTTACCAGAATATCGATTAGCTGGCTATTTTTCAATGAATTACTTGTGGGGTTGGGGAGTGGTCATGTACGTAAAAATCAGTATTCCATTTCAGTCCATAGACGTATCATAACACTGCACTGAACAGATATTTGAATGCTGTGCAGGGGCAGTTGAATTTAGTGAAGCTAAACTTCCAGTTGTTGTTGTTTATAGGTCCCCTAACTCTAACATCAGAGCATTTCTGCCCAAGCTGGAGAGGGTTTTTGATTCACTTTATGGGAAGTACCAGAAATTAGTTATATTTGGTGACTTCAATAGTAATTTTGTATATGATGGTGCAAGAAAAAGGATGTTGGTACATCTCCTAAATTCATATGATCTGATGCAGATCGTGTTTTTTCCAACTAGAGTGCAGGGGAACAGCGTCACAGCCATCGACAATATTTTTATTCACTCTTCATTACTATATGTACATTGTGTTAGTAGAAGGGTGAATAGCCTTTCATACCTTGATGCACAAATTTTAACACTGAAAGGCTTTTATACTCAAACAATTGTCACATATAATTACAAACTATGTAGGAAAGTTAATCCAAAAGCAATAGAGAGATTTTTAAACTTCATCAAGGAACAAGAGTGACAGGATGTTTATAATACCGATAATATGGATGACAAATATAATGCTTTCCTTAACACATTTCTCGCGCTCCTTTAGAGTTCCTTTCCATTGGAGTGTTCTAAACAGGGTACTAACAGTAAAAAAGGCAACCTGGGTGGCTGACTTGTGGGATAAGAATATCATGTAGAACAAAGCGAGAATTATATAAAATCTTAGAAGTAGTCACAATCAAGTTACAGTAGTCCATTACAGATAGTACTGTAAGGTTCATAAAAATGTTATTAGGAAGGCTAAAAGTATCTGATCAGCAAATAGAACAGCTAATTCACAGGAGAATATTAAAAGTATATGGCCAGTTGTGAAGGAAGTGTCTGGTCAGCAGCACAAGGTCAACGATATAAAGTCAGTTCCTAATAAAAATATTTCTGTTACTGATAACTCAGATATATATAGAGTATTTAACAATCATTTTCTGAGCATTGCTGGTAAATTAAATAAAAATGTAGTTTCTACAGGAAATCAAACAACTGTTTTGGCTAATTCCTTTCCGAGATTGACGCCTGAAATACTCCTCTGTGATAGAGACAAGAGATAGATTCAGTCAATTATTAAAACTCTGAGGACTCTCATGGATATGATGGAGTGCCTAGCACAACATTAAAGTACTTTACTGCACATGTAGCCCTGTATTTAGCCATATTTGTATTTTTTTCATTTAGGAATGTCGGTTTCCTGAACGATTAAAGTACACAGTAGGAAAGTCACTTTATGAAAAGGGAGAAAGGAATAATGTAGCCAATTTTAGAACTGCCATCAGCTTTTGCTAAAGTTATTGAAAAGGCTGCGTATGTAAGTACAGTTGATCATTTTATATCACACGATTTGCTATCAAATGTACAGTTCGGCTTTAGAAGTCGTGTAACAACTCAAAATACTATGTTTTATTTTCTCTGTGAGGTGTTGGATAGGTAAAACAAAAGGTTTCGAACACTAGGCATGTTTTTTTAATTTAACTAAGGCGTTTGACTGGGTTGATCACAAAATATTGCTCCAGAAGTTGGACCATTGCGGAATATGGGGAGTGCTCACAATTGGGTGACCTCTTACTTTAGTAACAGACATCAAAGGTCATTATTCACAATGTTGAGAATGACTGTGATGTGGGGTAGGAGTGGGGTATGGTCAAATGGAGGGGGGGGGGCTGCCCCCAGGGATCAGTATTTGGGCCGCTCCTGTTCCTTATTTATATAAATGATATGCCCTATGGTATTAAAGGTAACTGTAAAATATTTCTGTTTGCTGATGACACTAGCTTAGTAGAAAATGACATTGTGTACAACATTGGTTGGGTTACAAATAGTGCAGTTCATGACATAAGTTCATGGCTTGTAGAAAGTAAACTAACACTAAATCACAGTAAGACTCCGTATTTACAGTGTCTATCACACTAGTCAATAAAACCTGGCGTTTTAATTTCACAGAATGGGCATATGATTAGTATGTTTCTAGTTTTTCAGATAGATAGTAAACTGTCGAGGAAAGCCTACGTTCAGGATCTTGTTCAAAGACTTAATGCTGTAATTTTTACTGTTAGAACGGTATCTAAAGCAAGTGATCGTTCGACGCGAAAATTAGTCTACTTTGCTCATTTTCCATCGCTTACGTCGTATCGTATTATATTTTGGGGTAACTCTTCCCAATCTGAAAGGATATTTTTGGCTCAGAAACGGGCGGTTTGGGCAAAAAGTGCTGTTAGTTCACGAACCTCTTGTCGATCCCTGTTCAGGATTCTGGGTATTCTGCCATAGGCCTCTCAATATACACTCCTGGAAATGGAAAAAAGAACACATTGACACCGGTGTGTCAGAACCACCATACTTGCTCCGGACACTGCGAGAGGGCTGTACAAGCAATGATCACACGCACGGCACAGCGGACACACCAGGAACCGCGGTGTTGGCCGTCGAATGGCGCTAGCTGCGCAGCATTTGTGCACCGCCGCCGTCAGTGTCAGCCAGTTTGCCGTGGCATACGGAGCTCCATCACAGTCTTTAACACTGGTAGCATGCCGCGACAGCGTGGACGTGAACCGTATGTGCAGTTGACGGACTTTGAGCGAGGGCGTATAGTGGGCATGCGGGAGGCCGGGTGGACCTACACGTGGGGCGTGAGGTCTCCACAGTACATCGATGTTGTCGCCAGTGGTCGGCGGAAGGTGCACGTGCCCGTCGACCTGGGACCGGACCGCAGCGACGCACGGATGCACGCCAAGACCGTAGGATCCTACGCAGTGCCGTAGGGGACCGCACCGCCACTTCCCAGCAAAGTAGGGACACTGTTGCTCCTGGGGTATCGGCGAGGACCATTCGCAACCGTCTCCATGAACCTGGGCTACGGTCCCGCACACCGTTAGGCCGTCTTCCGCTCACGCCCCAACATCGTGCAGCCCGCCTCCAGTGGTGTCGCGACAGGCGTGAACGGAGGGACGAATGGAGACGTGTCGTCTTCAGCGATGAGAGTCGCTTCTGCCTTGGTGCCAATGATGGTCGTATGCGTGTTTGGCGCCGTGCAGGTGAGCGCGACAATCAGGACTGCATACGACCGAGGCACACAGGGCCAACACCCGGCATCATGGTGTGGGGAGCGATCTCCTACACTGGCCGTACACCTCTGGTGATCGTCGAGGGGACACTGAATAGTGCACGGTACATCCAAACCGTCATCGAACCCATCGTTCTACCATTCCTAGACTGGCAAGGGAACTTGCTGTTCCAACAGGACAATGCACGTCCGCATGTATCCCGTGCCACCCAACGTGCTCTAGAAGTCAATTACCCTGGCCAGGAAGATCTCCACATCTGTCCCCCATTGAGCATGTTTGGGACTGGATGAAGCGTCGTCTCACGCGGTCTGCACGTCCAGCACGAACGCTGGTCCAACTGAGGTGCCAGGTGGAAATGGCATGGCAAGCCGTTCCACAGGACTTCATCCAGCATCTCTACGATCGTATCCATGGGAGAATAGCAGCCTGCATTGCTGCGAAAGGTGGATATACACTGTACTAGTGCTGACATTGTGCATGCTCTGTTGCCTGTGTCTATGTACCTGTGGTTCTGTCAGTGTGATCATGTGATGTATCTGACCCCAGGAATGTGTCAATAAAGTTTCCCCTTCCTGGGACAATGAATTCACGGTGTTCTTATTTCAATTTCCAGGAGTATATATATATTCCTTACTGTCATTTCTTGTTAACAGTGTTAGCTTACTGAAGAGTTTCCTCATGAGTAACTCCTATTCTGTCGCTGAGTTCTTGTAAAATTAAGTTGATTCGTTTTGTATTGTTGAGTGAGTTTACTTAAACTTATGGCTTGACTTTTTTGGGTTCGTAAAAATTTTATTTTTATTTGATATTACTTTTATGTTGTAATTTCATGTACTGACAGCTTGCAGATTTGCTCCTCAGTTTGGTCCTACGAAACTAGTGTAAATAAAATAAAATAAATAAGTTTATCTAGCTTAGTGGCTTGACACTGTAATTCTGTCACACACAACAAAGGACCTGGAAGAGCAGTTGAGCGGAATGGACAGTGTCTTGAAAGGAGTATATAAAATAAACGTCAACAAAAACAAAACGATGATAATGGAATGTAGTCGAATTAAATCAGGTGATGCTGAAGGAATTACATTATGAAATGAGAAACATAAAGTAGTAGTAGATTTTGGGAGCAAAATAACTGATGACGGTCGAAGTAAAGAGGATATAATATGTAGACTGGCAATGACAAGGAAAGCGTTTCTGAAGAAGAGAAATTTGTTAGCATTGAGTATTTATTTAAGTGTCAGTAAGTCTTTTCTGAAATTATTTATTTGAGGATAGCCATGAATGGAAGTGAAACTTCGACGATAAATAGTTTGGACAAGAAGAGAATAGAAACTTTCGAAATGTGGTGCTACAGAATAATGCTGAAGATTAGATGGGTAGATCACATAACTAATGAGCAGGTATTGTATAGAATTGGGGAGAAGAGAACCTTATGGCACAACTTGACTAGAAGAAGGGATTGGTTGTGTAACTTTTCCTCCTATCTATGTAATTATGTAGTTCTCAATTCGTTCGAGCAGTCAATCATTCATAATAGGAAACACAATCATAACTCAGTCACTCAAAATTATTCAGAAATTTTACTTGTTAGAATGAAATCAGTCGATAATTCTTTTTCACTGCAGGCTCGTGCTTTGCCTGATAATCTATACAAATAAAATGCCTCGTAATTTTGGGAGCGTTGTATAATCAGTCGGGAAACCTCAGATCAAGCGGATATTTGGCTTTGATGAAGTTTAACCTTCCGAAGAAGTAATGAAGCTCTTGGATTATTAACTGCAGGTTCGTATCCAGTCTTTCGGAAGTTCCCTTCTGATTAACAACTAAACAATATATCGATGATTAACATTAATTCTCAATTGTCAAATACACAACTTATCCTGCTGTATGAAGGATTTTAATCGTACAATTTCGTATCAGTTATCTTTTGTCATAAATCTCAATATTCAGATTACAATTCTTCAAACAAAGCTCAGGCTAATCGGCACAAAGACAATCTCGGAAGCTTTTTTCTAACAACCACCAGAGAGAGTACTACAAAGAATAATTATGCGCTCATGGCATAGCTATTGTATGAAACTACTTTGCGCATGCATTCTGCGAGTATGAAGATAGAAAATTACTAAACGTCATTCAAGGGTAGAATTGTATCAGAATAATTCATCAAATATAAAGCGTGGAGGATAAAAGTCATAGAGGGAGACGAACAGTTGAATACAGTAAGCAGGTTCAGAAATATGTAGGTTTCAGTATATACTCGGAAATGTGAAGCTTGCACAGGATAAAGTAGCATGGAGAGCTGCATCAAATTAGTCACTAGACTGAAGGTCACAACAACGACAGTGGCTGGCTACTGATGGCGTGTCAGTATCTTGACAGCCAAAGACCAGACATTTTCAGTGGGTGAAAGATGTGGAGAAAGTGCTGACCAGGGCAACAGTCGTTGGCCTTGTTTCAAGGTAAGAGGACAGCTCAAGGAACATGCAACGCTGCGTTATCTTTTTGGAAGATAAAGTCACGGAGAGCTACAAGATATGGCACAGCCACGGGTCACAGCACGTCAGATTTGTAAGGCTTCCCGTCCAAATCACCGGACCTGCGAACCAGAGGTGTTCATGATGTGCACTAAAACGCACCACATACCATCATATTATGTACCGTCCTCATATGAAGATGACGAATGCAATATAGCAACTTTCGGGCTCCTCGGAATCTCGACTCGCGGATACGTCCATCGTGATGTCTCACGTAGAACCGGAACTCTATATAAAGATGGCGTGCAGCCACTCCTGGGACCATTGTTGTTGAGCGTGTCTACCTCTGCTGCCGCATAAAGCGAAGCCGCAACAATTGTCCCGTGCTGGCAGTTCATGGCGTTACAGTCGTTCCTGCTAACATCGGCATCTCATGACTGAAGGCATGCGGTTCTACGGATCTTCAGGGCCGGGTAGACAATACGCCGGTCCTCTAGAGGACTAGACGCTTGAGGGCATCGAAATCCAGCATGTTGTTGAGTATAGCGCATCTGAACCTATCGAAGCCATCTTAGGATGACTAGGATTAACCACAGTCTCTGTAGGTGAGTCCTGCCACTGTCAAATTCCAAAGCATGCTGGCAGACGTTTCTGCTTCTTAATCGAGGCATAACACGATATTCTCACAACCAAATATCATTCAAATGCGATTTCTGAATTAGAAACCCGCTTTGTAATGTATGATTCCTTACATGCATTTACATCAACACTCCGAAAGCCACTTTACTATGTGTGGCGGAGCGTACTTTCTGTACCATTGTCATTTCTCCCCCTTTCTTGTTCTAGTCCGGTATCGTTCGTGGAGAAAACGATTGCTGGTAAGCCTCCCTATGGGCTCGAATTCCTCCAAACCCATCTTCACCGTCTTTTTCGTGGGATATATTTAGGAAAAACAATGTATTAACTGACTTTTCTACGAAATTACGCACTCGGAATTTTAGCAGTGAACCACACTGTGATACAGAACCCTCTCTTGCAGCGTTTGCCAATGGAGATGTATGAGAATCTCGATTGGCACTTTCCCGCTTACTAAATGAACCTGTAACGAAACGTTCTACTCTTCTTTGGACCTATTTCCTCCACTAATCCTATTTCATACGGATCCCATACTAGCGACTAATATACAAGCATTAGTCAAACGAGGCTTTTGTCAGCTACTTGTCTTGATAACGGACTTTGTTTTTCGGAGATTCTGCCAATGAATCTGTCTGGGATCTGCCTTATCAGCGATTAATTGTATTTTATCGTTCGACTTTAGTTCGTGTCATAAACAAACTAATAGATGTTTTATGGAAGTAACTCCTCCCAGTGATTCTTCTGCAATTTTATAATCCTGCAATAAAGGGTCTCTTTCTACGTATTCGCAACGCGTTACATTTGTTTATGTTCAGACTCAATTATCACTCCCCGTTCCAAGCGTGGATTTTGCAGGTCGGCCTCCATTTCCCTAAAATTTTCTAACGTCTCGACTTCTCTGTCTACAACAGCGTCATACGCAGAAAGCCCCATGCAACTTACGACTTGATCTACTAGATTATTTATATACATACATAAAAAAGTTTTGCATCTCCTCGATCCCAAGAGCTCCGGAACCTGCACAGAAAATTGTAATATAAATCAACATAAACATCATTTCCGCCCGTTTTCTTGCTCATGAAAACCACACATTGCATGATGTACCACCATACAGCAAAACCTTCAGAGGTGGTGATCCAGATTTCTGTACACACCGGTACCTCTAACACCGAGTAGCACGTTCTCTTGCATGGATGTATGCCTGTATTCGCAGTGGCATACTAACCACAAGTTCATCAAGGGACTGTAGGTCCAGATTGTCCCACTCCTCAACGGAGATTCGACGTAGATACCTCAGAGTTGTTGGTGGGTCACGTCGTGCATAAACAGCCCTTTTCAATCAATCTCAGGCATATCCAATAGGGTTCATGTCTGGAGAACATGTAGGCCGTTCCAGTCGAGCGATGTCGTTATCCTGAAGGAAATCATTCACAATATGTGTACGATGGGGGCGCGAATTGTCGTCCATTATCACGAATGCCTTGTCAATATTCTGCCGATATGATTGCACTATCGGTCGGTGGATGACATTCGCATATCGTACAGACGTTACGGCACCTTTCATGACCACCAACAGCGTACGTCGGCCCCACATAATACCACCCCAAAACAGCAGGAAACCTCCACCTTGCTGCACTCGCTGGACAGAGCGTCTAAGGCGTTCAGCCTGACCGGATTGCCTCCAAACACGTCTCCGAGGACTGTCTGGTTGGAGGCATATGTGACACTCATCGGTGAAGAGAACGTGATGCCAATCCTGAGCGGTCCAATCGGCATGTTGTTGGGCCCAGCTGTACCGCGCTACGTGGTATCGTGGTTCCAAAGATGGACCCTGCCATGGTCGTCGGGAGTGAAGTTGCGCATCATGCGGCCTATTGCGCACAGTTTGAGTCGTAACACAACGTCCTGTGGCTGCACGAAGAATGTTATTCAGCATGGTGGCGTTTCTGACATAATCCGGAGGTAGCGGTCATCCACTGCAGTAGTAGACCTTGGGCGGCCTGAGCAAGGCATGTCTTCGACAGTTCCTGTCTCCGTGTATCTCCTCCATATCCGAACAACATCGCTTTGGTTCACTCCGACACGCCTGGACACTTCCCTTGTTGAGAGCCCTTCCTGGCACAAAGTAATAATGCGGACGCGATCGAACCGCGGTATTGACCGTCTAGGCACGGTTGAACTACAGGCAACACGAGCCGTGTACCTCAGTGGTGGAAAGACTGGAACTGATCGGCTGTCGGACCACCTCCGTCTAATAGGCGCTACTTATGCATGGTTGTTTCCATCTTTGGGCGGGTTTAGTGATATCTCCGAAGAGTCAAAACGGCTGTGTCTGTGATACAATATCCACAGTCGACGTTTGTCTTCAGGAGTTCTGGGAACCGATATGATGCTGAACTTTTTTTGATGTGTGTACATTGCGAAAAGTAATGGTCTCACAACACTCCTCTGTGGCACACCCGAAGTTACTTTTACATCTGAAGACTTCTCTCATTTCTAAATAATGTGTTGCTTTCTGTTTGCAAGAAATTCGTCAGTCCAAACACACTGCTGGCCTGATATTCCGTACGCTCGTATTTTGTTCATCAGGCAACACTTCGGAACTATATCGAATGCCTTTCGGAAGTAAAGGAACACGGAATCGACCTGTGCGCCTGCATCTACTGCTTTCTATGTCTCGCGGACGAACAGGGCGACCTGAGTTTTACATGATAGTTGTTTTCGGAACCCTTTTTGATACCTATTGCAGCGAATTTCGGTCTCCAAAAATGTCGTAATAAGCGAGCGTAAAATATGTTCCAAAATTCTACAACAGATCGACATCAGAGATACAGGCTTGTAGTTTTGTGCGTGTGTTCGACGACCCTTCTTGAAAACGGGAATGTGACCTGTGCTTTTTTACAATCGTTAGGAACGCATCGCTCCTCCAAAGACCAACGGTACACTGTTGGTAGAAGAGAGGCAAGTCCTTTCGCATATTCTGTGTAGAATCGAATTAGTATCGCATCAGGTCCAGTGACTGTCCTCTCTGGAGTGATTTCAGTCGCTTTTATCGCTTATGGTTACTTATTTCGAAATCTGTCATTTTGCTTTACTCCTGCTTTAGTGACTGCGCAGAAATTAGTTACAATTCATGCAAATTTGATGTTTTTTGCATATCACCTTACTGTGCAGTTTTAATGGCTATCCATGTACTTCTGGTGGACATCGGCTCCTAATTAGTGAACAGTAAATCAGTTTTATTTCCTAATCCCTCTTCCACCCAAAATAAGTATACATATGATTTAGTACCCGTAGACGATTACCAAGATGGTAAAAGACCTTCTCACACTTCTTCGCGGCGGAAGACGTGGAAATATGGGGATACGTAAATATTAATACGGAAATCCTGGAGTAATGTTAACCAGACTTGATATACATTTGACTTTCTACCTGGAAAAACATGGTATGAGGGTTAGACACACCTATAACAATTACAGCGTGTCAAAAAAAAAAAAAAAAAAAAGAAACACTGACAAACTTTAAAAACAGAATCCTTATACAGAAGTAAGTAAATCGTGTCTAGTAGTAAACAAGGGCTTTAAAATGCATGCCTTAAGAGCTATGAGCATTTGTTCATCTTCGCTAGTATGAAACACATCTCTTCTACTGAACAAGTGCTCATGTTTATTATACATTTTTTCTTGTTTTGGTCCATACTATCTCCTACCGAAATATGAAAATAAAAGGGCTTGCAGTACAAGAGATGTGTTTCATAGTATCAGAGACAAACAGGTTGTCATATCTCTCAATGTATGCGCTTTACAGCCCTTGCTTATTGGACATTTTTTCTTCTTTTGGATCACGGTCCTTAAAGTTTGTCTGTGATTTTTGATACATCCATTGTACACTCCTGGAAACTGAAATAAGGACACCGTGAATTCATTGTCCCAGGAAGGGAAAACTTTATTGACACATTCCTGGGGTCCGATACATCATATGATCACACTGACAGAACCACAGGCACATAGACACAGGCAACAGAGCATGCACAATGTCGGCACTAGTACAGTGTATATTCACCTTTCGCAGCAATGCAGGCTGCTATTCTCCTATGGAGACGATCGTAGAGATGTTGGATGTAGTCCTGTGGAACGGCTTGCCATGCCATTTCCACCTGGTGCCTCAGTTGGACCAGCGTTCGTGCTGGACGTGCAGACCGCGTGAGACGACACTTCATCTAGTCCCAAACATGCTCAATGGGGGACAGATCCGGAGATCTTGCTGGCCAGAGTAGTTGACTTACACCTTCTAGAGCACGTTGGGTGGCACGGGATACATGCGGACGTGCATTGTCCTGTTGGAACAGCAAGTTCCCTTGCCGGTCTAGGAATGGTAGAACGATGGGTTCGATGACGGTTTGGATGTACCGTGCACTATTCAGTGTCCCCTCGACGATCACCAGAGGTGTACGGCCAGTGTAGGAGATCGCTCCCCACACCATGATGCCGGGTGTTGGCCCTGTGTGCCTCGGTCGTATGCAGTCCTGATTGTGGCGCTCACCTGCACGGCGCCAAACACGCATACGACCATCATTGGCACCAAGGCAGAAGCGACTCTCGTCGCTGAAGACGAAACGTCTCCATTCGTCCGTCCATTCAGGCCTGTCGCGACACCACTGGAGGCGGGCTGCACGATGTTGGGGCGTGAGCGGAAGACGGCCCAACGGTGTGCGGGACCGTAGCCCAGCTTCATGGAGACGGTTGCGAATGGTCCTCGCCGATACCCCAGGAGCAACAGTGTCCCTAATTTGCTGGGAAGTGACGGTGCGGTCCCCTACGGCACTGCGTAGGATCCTACAGTCTTGGCGTGCATCCGTGCCTCGCTGCGGTCCGGTCCCAGGTCGACGGGCACATGCACCTTCCGCCGACCACTGGCGACAACATCGATGTACTGTGGAGACCTCACGCCCCACGTGTTGAGCAATTCGGCGATACGTCCACCCGGCCTCCCGCATGCCCACTATACGCCCTCGCTCAAAGTCCGTCAACTGCACATATGGTTCACGTCCACGCTGTCGCGGCATGCTACCAGTGTTAAAGACTGCGATGGAGCTCCGTATGCCACGGCAAACTGGCTGACACTGACGGCGGCGGTGCACAAATGCTGCGCAGCTAGCGCCATTCGACGGCCAACACCGAGGTTCCTGGTGTGTCCGCTGTGCCGTGCGTGTGATCATTGCTTGTACAGCCCTCTCGCAGTGTCCGGAGCAAGTATGGTGGGTCTGACACACCGGTGTCAATGTGTTCTTTTTTCCATTTCCAGGAGTGTATATTAGAAGCTGATATGGAATGAAGGTGATTTAAAAATTATCGATAACTACCGTTTTCAGTGAGAATCCATGATCTTCCATGTTGCCAGGCTGGCTCTTGACAGTCTCGATGAAACTCACCCTTGTGATTATGATGAGTATGGAGAGGGAATAGCATGTAAACACAATCGAAAAGAAGTGATACTTGTGTCAACCAAACAATTTTCGTTTTCACTTGGCTAACTGGTAGCAGTATCGATTATGTTTCGCTCTTTGGAATGTGGCGAACTGAAGGTAGAAAGAGAGTCACGTACTAAAAATCGAAAATAACTAATCATATTCACTCACCTAGCTTTTTCACCTTCGATTTTTTTTTTTGTAATCTCTTTTTATCCAGACAAATAGTAACCACAGTCTCATGAAACAAAGAATTAAGTGGTTTTGCAACTTTACTAATCACCAAAATATACGGATATTAACGTTTTTAAAGAAACAATGGATGTATGTGAGACGAATTCTGTAAAATAACTGTTTTTCTCCCTGTCAAAAAATTACGGAGCAAAAATACGTTTTTCTACTGTTGTTACGATACCTCGAATGCCGCTCCTCCTGGAAGTTTATCACACTCTCCACTCTCCGTCGCGGAGTGGCCGCTCGGCTTGAGGCGCCGTGTCACGGACTGCACGGCCCCTCCTGCCGGAGGTTCGAGTCCTCCCTCGGGCATGGGTGTGTGTGTTGTTCTTAGCATAAGTTAGTTTAAGTAGTGTGTAAGTCTAGGGACCGATGACCTCAGCAGTTTTGTCCCTTAGGATTTCACACACACACACATTTCTCCACTCTCCGTCGAGGTCTTAGTGAATAATGAAGTTGCGGAAATACGTAGGTCTTCGTTTCATGATTGCCTGGAAAGGGGCTACAAATAACTTTGAATATTCAAAAGTTGTTAGGTGAAAAAATTGGGCGTCTCACTGCCTTCGTCATTGGGCTTGATAGATAGCCGGTAAACACTGAGTAACTAGCTAATTTTTATTCAGGATATCCTGGGAAGGACTGAGTAACATGGCACATTGCATCTACCTCGTAATATCAACTGCAGTTTTATAAAGTCAGCAAGAAGCGTGGAGTGTGAACTCCTGGCGATCAGCTTTAAACACACAGAATTTTATTTTCTCTGGATTACTAGTCCCTGGTGTCATTCGCTTAAGCGACTTCCTTATTATTTACCGCGACGAATTTGCTTCAGCATCACATAGCATCAGATTGTCGATCAGTTGGGACCATTTTCTCGCTTTACTCTCGAATTGCAAAGAATGAGGTGCTTAAAGTCGACTCGCGCTTATGAGGAGCGAGATTCGGTTTTCATGCCCAAATTTTCAGGTTTAGGTTTTAGGATGTGCCTCTTAAGGCCAATCCCGAAGTGAAGCAGAGAGATTTCTTGTCCCCATTCTTCCTCGATTTGAACTTCTTCTCCAATAACCTCATGGCTGACAACACGCTGAAATCCCGACAGTCTCTCTTTTCTTCTTTCTAAGACGACCGGTGTCGTTTGTGTGAAAGATATTGGTCCTGTTTCCATCCCGTGATGAAATTTTCCAAGAGGATATTTCACCATCCGTATATTACTTAAGTCGAACAGTACCGGGAATGAAATATCTGTAACGTACAATATTGTGGATTTTCACCGAATACATCTCTCTAACAGTGAAGACGTTTCACGCTTAGAGCTTTTCCGAAGGACCTTGAGTCAGATAGTGAAATGCCGTCTGGCCATAAGAGATACATGCGAAAGCGGAACTTGGTGTCGAAAATACGGCACTCCTTACCCCTAAACTTGCTTAGATAGCAACCATATATGCTGAATACGCTCAGGTTGGGGTTGGCGCTACTCATATTCAAGAGAAATAACACTCCAAAGTGTATTTTTACATTATTCCAGTATATATCAAGTGATCACCGTTATTAGATGGTCATCTACCTTATTAGGCATCTTGACTGCTCAGTGGTTTACACCAAGAGCGTCCTCAAGATGCGCTTACCGCATGCGCTTTTGAGTGAACTGAAGCAGACGAGAGCTGTTTAAATTAGGAGAGTCTTCATCTACTAGATTCTGTGAGTGCACTGCAAGCTGTCTGACAGAGAAACCTGTTCAGTCGATTCGCAACACCCTCTTCACGTTCAGCATCTATAGCAGGACGTGATATTCTGTTAAGTACCCGGGCATGTGGTAATTTGCGACAGTGAAATTGTGAATGTAACAGCCAGTGACGTTTTCATGCTGCCTACTACGGGTGAAATGACACGATTCGCAAACAACAATGGAGGATATAGGAAGCGGAGTGAGTACCCCCCCCCCCACCCCCCCTCCCCCCACCCCCACCTCCCTTCCCGCCCAACCCGGAATTATGGAGTGGAAGGGTAACAGAGATCGCCGGAGACCAGTTTCTCCTCTTTGACATTCAATTCTGAATTCTTTCTCTGTGTAAGCATTCCGACACTAGCACGGACTTTTTCATTTATGTATGCGAATCACGCCCCCAGATGACGTCACTCCACCAGCCGCAGACCAGAAGATCACTTTATAAGGGGCAGATAAGGCTCAAGACCATCAGTCATCCCCCGAAGATGAAGATTCTGTTCTCCGAAAGCTCGGACTTCTACTCAAATGTGAACGGGACGTGAACATCTGGAGAATTTTATCCAAGAATGTCAAATGGTTCAAATGACTCTGGGACTTCACATCTGAGGTCGTCAGTCCCCTAGAACTAAGAACTACTCAAACATAACTAACGTGAGGACATCACACACACCCATGCCCGAGGCAGCATTCGAACCTGAGACCCTACAGTCGAGCGGTTCCAGACTGAAGGGCGTAGAACCACTCGGCCACGGCGGCCGGCCCAAGAATATCGCCAGGAAACCTCCAGTACTGAAAGTGATACTGTTCCCTAACTTTTGAAGTGGAGTTTGTGATGATATTTCTATTAATAATCATTTTAAATCATTAACTCGACGGAGTCCGGTCACTGTTCGGTTGATTAACGTTTACGGTAACTCGCTCAACTTCTGTTGGTGATAAAACTTTGTGCTTCGTTCATCTTGAAATGCTGTCGCTCCAGATTCGCATTTAGAGCTCTTTTTCGTGCAGACTCCTACTGCAGCGACCCGTGATTGGCCCGGCCGTTCGGCCGCTAGTATTGGTGATCCAATTTTTACCCTTTTACTATTTTTTGAAGAAACTCGGAAACCTTTAACACTAATAAAATAATACACAAACTCATTGCGTCAGCTTGTAGCCACACAAGTTTGGGCCCCTATATGCCTCCCTAACCCTGTATAAACTGGTACAAGCGTTGTAATTCTTCTTCCTCCCAACTACCAGTGAAGTAGAGATAATTGAAATAAATGAAAGACGCTGGTTATTAAATTGCAACAGTATAAAGGCTACATGCAGAAGACGTCAAATTCGCATGAAGTAGTTCTATGTGGTTGGATGCAAATAATTAGCATTTCACGACAATCGAGTAAAGGGGTTGGAGTGACGCCACCTACGCAGCGAATTTCTAATTACGGAATCGCGTTTGACTTTTGGTAGTTTGTGTAAAGATAGTGTTATGCCTCTTGTAAGAAATAGAAACGTCTAACAGCACGCGTCGGGAATTCGACCGTGCCAGGACTGTACCATACCAGGACTGTGGCTTATAGTCCCACTATGTTACCAGTCGTGTTGGTTGGGATCCCACAGCTGTTAAGCGAATATGGAAATGCTGAGTTCATGACAGTCATACGAGGGTATTCAACACTATGTAGGGTATCACGTTACTAGCGCCCAATACGACAGACATATTTTTCGCTCGGCTGTGAATGATCCTGGAGCCACGTACGTATCTTCAGTCGAAATGGATTTTTCTGAACGAAAACAAGAACCCACGCGATGGACAGTACGATAGCGTTCGAAAACCGAGGACTGCCAGCGCGATGACTACCGCTGCGGCTTCACTTGAAGCAGCGGACCGACCGCAGTGCGCCCAACAACATCGCTGCACACAGGCACCACATCGTCTTTTGAAAGGAGTCCCCGTTCTGCTTACAGCACCATGATGTAAGTATTCGTGTATATAAGCTACCGTAAACCGGGTATACTTTGACCGCCGTGTTTAGTTTGACTACTCACACACCAAAAGTTTTACAGCACTCTGCTGGCTGTCAGGTGGGTGTAATAAAATTGGAAATTTGTGGTAAGTTCCTATGGGGCCAAACTGCTGAAGTCATCGGTCCCTAGGCTTACGCACTACTTAAACTAACTTACGTTAAGGACAACACACACAGTCATGCCGGAGGGAGGACTCGAACCTCCGTCGGGGGGAGCTGCACGAACCAGTCTGAGGCGTCTTGCTCAGACCGCACGGCTATCCCGCGCGGCTCAATTGGATGTCAATCGTAAACTGTTTGGTGCCGATTTTCTTGCGCAACAGTTCGCGAACCAGTTGCGACTTATAATTGCTTATGAAACAGTGTACTAAAATCAGATTGTGGAAAAGCCACCGATATCATTTAACTGCAAAGCTATCGGTGGTTTCAACTACATCATGTTTGTTACTCGATTAATTCTCAAAACAGACAACTGATTAGATTTCTGTTCACTTGTATTTAACTGCCCGTATATTCAATTTCTGAAATCATGTGCGTCATTTCTCTGTTTCGGGGTTACGCTGACCACTGGCCATTGTTACTCTAGGATTATAAATACGCAATTTATTAAACAGTACAGGGGCCAATGACAGTGTGGAACTAACGAATACAAACATTAAACATCGGTATATAGGCGAAAGTTCATTTTTAATGGTTAATACACCTACAACTAAGAAAAACAAGTGTCACATATATTGCTCCAATTGGAGCCAGTGGTGATTGAGGCATTGATTCAGGTATAACATATCACGTCAAATGTCTCCGCAAGGGAGGAATTACGTTTACTTAGTCACAATTGACAGATATTGACTTAACAAATGAAGATTGGATAGCCTTAGTTTTAACTGCACCTGTTATTTGAAACGAGTAGTTAGGTTTAACATGGGTGAAATTTAAGGTATTATACTCGGCTAAATTCGGAACTATATGTGTTTGGTACTCCACCCTAGTACCTTTCATTATATTTACAATTTTGATTATGGAACGTACTACTTGATTTGTGACCCTTACTAGCTTTTTTCTTTTGTGAGGCTTAATAAATCACTTAACAAAACTTTAGATCATTGTATTTATTTCTGGGTGGACGAAGTTTCACTGTGTTTTTGAAATATTGACCACAAATGGACTGGAAGTTAACAGTTGTGGTGGAAGTACAGGCCGGTCAATATATCCCCATATCCACCCTACCTTTGACCACCTGCAACCTTTTCCATTTCCTCTGCTTTTTAGAAAATGCATTGTACCAATTAGTATGTAATACACTCCTGGAAATTGAAATAAGAACACCGTGAATTCATTGTCCCAGGAAGGGGAAACTTTATTGACACATTCCTGGGGTCAGATACATCACATGATCACACTGACAGAACCACAGGCACATAGACACAGGCAACAGAGCATGCACAATGTCGGCACTAGTACAGCGTATATCCACCTTTCGCAGCAATGCAGGCTGCTATTCTCCCATGGAGACGATCGTAGAGATGCTGGATGTAGTCCTGTGGAACGGCTTGCCATGCCATTTCCACCTGGCCCCTCAGTTGGACCAGCGTTCGTGCTGGACGTGCAGACCGCGTGAGACGACGCTTCATCCAGTCCCAAACATGCTCAATGGGGGACAGATCCGGAGATCTTGCTGGCCAGGGTAGTTGACTTACACCTTCTAGAGCACGTTGGGTGGCACGGGATACATGCGGACGTGCATTGTCCTGTTGGAACAGCAAGTTCCCTTGCCGGTCTAGGAATGGTAGAACGATGGGTTCGATGACGGTTTGGATGTACCGTGCACTATTCAGTGTCCCCTCGACGATCACCAGAGGTGTACGGCCAGTGTAGGAGATCGCTCCCCACACCATGATGCCAGGTGTTGGCCCTGTGTGCCTCGGTCGTATGCAGTCCTGATTGTGGCGCTCACCTGCACGGCGCCAAACACGCATACGACCATCATTGGCACCAAGGCAGAAGCGACTCTCATCGCTGAAGACGACACGTCTCCATTCGTCCCTCCATTCACGCCTGTGGCGACACCACTGGAGGCGGGCTGCACGATGTTGGGGTGTGAGCGGAAGACGGCCTAACGGTGTGCGGGACCATAGCCCAGCTTCATGGAGACGGTTGCGAATGGTCCTCGCCGATACCCCAGGAGCAACAGTGTCCCTAATTTGCTGGGAAGTGGCGGTGCGGTCCCCTACGGCACTGCGTAGGATCCTACGGTCTTGGCGTGCATCCGTGCGTCGCTGCGGTCCGGTCCCAGGTCGACGGGCACGTGCACCTTCCGCCGACCACTGGCGACAACATCGATGTACTGTGGAGACCTCACGCCCCACGTGTTGAGCAATTCGGCGGTACGTCCACCCGGCCTCCCGCATGCCCACTATACGCCCTCGCTCAAAGTCCGTCAACTGCACATACGGTTCACGTCCACGCTGTCGCGGCATGTTACCAGTGTTAAAGACTGCGATGGAGCTCCGTATGGCACGGCAAACTGGCTGACACTGACGGCGGCGGTGGACAAATGCTGCGCAGCTAGCGCCATTCGACGGCCAACACCGCGGTTCCTGGTGTGTCCGCTGTGCCGTGCGTGTGATCATTGCTTGTACAGCCCTCTCGCAGTGTCCGGAGCAAGTATGGTGGGTCTGACACACCGGTGTCAATGTGTTCTTTTTTCCATTTCCAGGAGTGTACTTTCATGCAGCTCCTATGTTCACTAACTTAAATATCGCAGAAACTAAAAAACAGTAATGACAGTCACATTTGAATGTAAAAATCGGTCAAAGTATGCCCGGTTTACAGCACGAGGAGATCGAACGTTTACAGATTGCATTTGTCATCCTATAATGGGCATGACCTGGCGGAGTGAAGAGGGATACTGTTGAGTGAGCACTATGTTCACCTCTGATTCGTGTAGCTGGTAACATAGACAGCAGATGTTACATTTCTGAAGAAGTGTTTATGGGCCTTGATTGTGCCCTGCCTTCATATCTTCGAGGTCTGCGTCACGTTGTCTTTAAATAGGGTAACGCAAAACCGCATGTTTCCTCAGCTGTCCTGACCTACATCGATATAAAGGTTATTTACATGTTACCCCGGTCAGCACGTTCCCCAGAATCTCACACCTTGAAACCATCTCGTAGCGGTTTGCCAGGAGACAAACTGTTCCTCGCAAGCCACTACAGTTGATGGGCTTCGGCTTGGGGTTTAACTATCATAGAATTACAAATCCGCAACCGGCATCAAAGCTCAATTCGACTCGATGCGCATTTCGGTTCGAGCCATGCATTTTATTTGCAATCCTTCCTATTGTTGCAGTTTTAATGGCCAGCAGTTTAATACATCAGGCGCGCCTCCTGCTTCTTAGCGATGCTGACCATTCAGCCAAAGAGTTCCTTCTGTGTCGTCTCAAGGCTTTTGGACTGCGTTCCAGGCATTTTCAATCCAAAATGTTGACCTCACAGCCAGCGGTACAAATCGGCAGACAGTTGAGACGGTCAGTCTCACGGCATTTTTGTGCCATACTGGTCGCTAAAGCGGAATTATTTTCACACTGTAGCTAAACAGTGTCCTTTCTTTGTCCATAAGAGATCCGCTCTTAACCGTCCCTGAAGTTTTTTTCATCAGTTCCTCGGTGAGCCGGCACAATATTGTTCTTCCGGTTCGCAACGGAGTAGAATACATTTACAACTTTCTAGTATGATAATTCAGTGTTACTCATTTTCATGATTATTTCAAGTACATCATCATTTATGCTGTTGATAAGACGTCATTTCCTTTTATTACAGCAAATAACGTGTATTACTTTCTATTTACTATCATTTTATAACTTCAGTATACCAGTTTTTAAGTGTTTTCTTCAAATAATTGTTAAAATTCTCTTCATATACCTAATGATACAAGTTTTAATTTTAACAGCATTGTTTGCTACGTGGCAGAAATGAAATTACCGATAGTGCAAAAACGAAATGGGGGAGAAACCTTTTATGAGACCCAACACAAAAATTTTATAATTCGTTATTAAAAGAGACAAATCACCTTGTGACACACACGTTCTCACCATAACCACTGAAACAGGAATATTACGTTTCCGTTGACATCGGCGGGTATCTGAGAAGGAGACTGTAACACTCACCCTTGGGAATAATTCCCTGCTTCATTCATGACTCGCAGTAGATGCTTGATTGCTGGAGTTTATTTGTCAGTTCAGTCATTCCTGTCAATGTACATTGTCTTCACATACTATCCTGCCTCTGTAGTAAGGGAAATACCATCTGTCTGAGAACTTGAACTGTTTGTTAAGTGTGTTTGAATTCTAACCGAATTGCTTGGATATGTGGATATGCTTTTCTTTTACAGGTTACAGTAGCAGAAATATCTTTGTGAAGAGCAGCAGCGGTATTAACGAAAGAAGAAATTGTCTTTCTCTGTTTTCTACCTTGTGACGTATATTGTTGTGTTTGTGATTGTGTTCGTGTGTGTGTGTGTGTGTGTGTGTGTGTGTGTGTGTGTGTGTGTGTGTTTGTGTGTGTGTGCGTGCGCGCGCTTTTGTGTGGGTGTGAGAAAGTGTACATTTTTAGCGAATTTCACCTAAGATCCTTCCAACTAACTGTACTCGAATCCTTGACGAGAAAGAGTGCCTCACGATGTCCTAACGTCCTATTTTCACTGTGAACTAGAATAATCGATTCTTAATACCTGACAGCTGTGCCATGCTATGGAACATCTTTGCTAGTTCCACGAAGCACCTCCAAGATAATGAACGTTGATTTCGTTACACTGAAAATGTCACGAGCCACTGCTTTATAGGATCGAGAAACAGTTATGCATTCCACAGAACATACGAGCACAGAGTTTCTTTTCTCTCTGATGATTCCTTCATGGTGCTGCAGTTCGACTTTCGTGTGTACGTTATTACAGGCGGCGCTCTATGTTATAACGTCACAGGAAAGAGTATCATTAGCTTCCATATTGATATCGATTCTTTCAAGAGAGTGTACATAGTAACGGAGGTTCGTTCCAGTTATTTTCTCTACATGTCATCCCACATTATCTGGACTTCCACAATATTCAATGAACGGTTCAAGATTAAGAACGCGGTTATTGACAGTTGGTAATACGTAAAGGAGCGATTTATTTTTATATTTATTTATTTTTGAATGCAGTATCCAGTGATTTATAAAACGTTAAAAAGACTTTTTTTGTATGTGCTTTTACACGCTTCCTAAAAGCGACGGCAGATGCAAGTCGGATTAAAAAAATAAGAAGTAAGTTTAGAGTTTAACGTCCAGTCGACAAAGAAGTCATTAGAGACGGAGCACTAGCTCGCATTGGGGGAGTATGGGGCACTAAACAGACCGTGCCCTTTGATAGGGACCATCCCAGCATTCTTCTTATGCGATTTTCGAAAATAATGGAAAACCTAAATCGCGATGGTTGTGTGGGTATTGGCACCGCCATCCTTTCGAATTAGAATACAGTATCCCACCAATGGTCATCTCTTTCGGTAGCTCTGTAAATGGAAGAACGTTGGAAGTCAAGGTCATTGTAGATGGAGAATATGCTCGGCTGAAAAAAGAAAAAAAAATGAAATACGGCCGTAGTCTTGTCCTTGATTTAGAAGTCATTCAGACTAAATCATTAAGGAATCAATGAGATATCGAAATCACGATATTAGGATGGCTGTAGGAACTCCGCTGATCCCAAAATCATATCAGAGGTTTTGCCACGGTGCCAGGTTCAACTAACTCCATTGCAGAGTAAACATACAAACATAGGATAACGTCACGGGTGCTATTTTGTGTCGACAGATGTCGTGGATGCCAAACACCACTGTAGTATACGTCACTTTGTACGGCGGTCGAAGTTTTAACCGTTCTGCGTACTCATCTCTAGTTACCACTAGTAACCCGTAAGATTTACTTCGTTGTCAAAATGGTTCAAATGGCTCTGAGCACTATGGGACTTAACATCTATGGTCATCAGTCCCCTAGAACTTAGAACTACTTAAACCTAACTAACCTAAGGACATCACACAACACCCAGCCATCACGAGGCAGAGAAAATCCCTGACCCCGCCGCTTCGTTGTCAGGCGCCTGGCCGTATGTAGCGCTGGATGGTTATACTTAAGTCTGCGCTGTTTCGTTCTCTCTCGGCACCAGAACCATCTTCTCACAGAACTTTATAATATAAGGTGTGATCAAAAAGTTTCCATTCGAAGTCCAGAATCGGTATGCCATTCAGGCAACATCGCCGTGACCAGCGAGACAGCTACTCCTTCAACGCACCACGTTGAAGATAACCGTTTGGTAAAACACAGTGTCGTGCTGCCTAAAGAAGTCCATAACTGTCTGTTGCACGCCCTCGTATGACAGGAATCGCCAACATTTCAAAGCCTTTCATAAGGGACCAAAGGCAAATAATCACATGTGGAGAGATCTAGATTACAGAGCAGCTACTCGAGTGCCTCCCACCTCAGTTGGATTAACTTCCGCTTTACAACATTTGTGATGTGGGAACGAGCATTATCAAGAAGCAGCAGCACCACTTGTCTCACACCATTCCGCAACTGTGGTTTTCGACAGACATGCTGTCCCATATACTTTCTTCGTTCTCCGACTCATTTCTACCTGTATTTGTTCTTTAGCAGCCAAAAAAATAATAACAGCATCTTGATCCTGCTTGGATGCATTTGGTAATAACGCCGCTACAGTTTACGTTTCAGCGTTTACCGCACGCTCGTCGAAAAGACAAAAACGTCCCAATAGCCCCTGCCCTATATGTCGGTGCTTATATATCTACATCAGAGTCGTGCTACATTCCACATACCTTGCAGTAAGCCCTCCAAATGGAAACTTTTTTATCACCCCTTATGTTGTTGTTATTGTGGTCTTCAGTCCAGAGACTGGTTTGATGCAGCTCTCCATGCTACTGTATCCTGTGCAAGCTTCTTCATCTCCCAGTACCTACGGCAACCTACATCCTTCTCAATCTGCTTAGTGTATTCATCTCTAGAACTCCCTCTACGATTTTTACCCTTCACGCTCACCTCCAATACTAAATTGGTGATCCCTTCATTCCTCAGAACGTGTCCTACCAACCGATCCCTTTTTCTAGTCAAGTTGTGCCACAAATTCCTCTTCTCCCCAACTTTATTCAACACCTTCTCATTAGTTATGTGTTCTACCCATCCAATCTGCAGCATTCTTCTGTAGCACCACATTTCGAAAGCTTCTACTCTCTTATTGTCCAAACTATTTATCGTCCATGTTTCACTTCCATACATGGTTACACCCCATACAAATACTTTCAGAAACGACTTGCTGACACTTACATGTATACTCGATATTAACAAATTTCTCTTCTCAGAAACGCTTTCCTTGACATTGCCAGTCTACATTTTATATCCTCTCTACTTCGACCATCATCAGTTATTTTGCTCCCCAAATAGCAAAGCTCCTTTACTACTTTAAGTGTCTTATTTCCTAATCTTATTCCCTCAGCATCACCCGACTTAATTCGACTATATTCTATTATCCTCGTTTTGCTTTGGTTGATGTTCATCTTATATCCTCCTTTCAAGACACTGTCCATTCCGTTCAACTGCTCTTGCAAGTCCTTTGCTGTCTCTGACAGAATTACAATGTCATCGGCGAACCTCAAAGTTTTTATTCCTTCTCCATGGATTTTAATACCTACTCCGAATTTTTCTTTTGTTTCCTTTACTGCTTGCTCAATATACTGATTGAATAACATCGGGGAGAGGCTGCAACCCTGTCTTACTCCCTTCCCAACCACTGCTTCCCTTTCATGTCCCTCGACTCTTGTAACTGCCATATGGTTTGTGCACAAATTGTAAATAGCCTTTCGCTCCCTGTATTCTATCCCTGCCACCTTCAGAATTTGAAAGAGAGAATTCCAATCAACATTGCCAAAAGCTTTCTCTAAGTCTACAAATGCTAGAAACGTAGATTTGCCTTTCCTTAATCTTTCTTCTAAGATAAGTCGTACGGTCAGTATTGCCTCACGTGTTCCAACATTTCTACGGAATCCAAACTGATCTTGCCCGAGGTCGACGTCTACCAGTTTTTTCCTTTCGTTTGTACAGAATTCGCGTTAGTATTTTGCAGCCGTGGCTTATTAAACTGATAGTTCGGTACTTTTCACATCTGTCAACACCTGCTTGCTTTGGGATTGGAATTACTATATTCTTCTTGAAGTCTGAGGGCATTTCACCTCTCTCATACATCTTGCTCACCAGATGGTAGAGTTTTGTCAGGAATGGCTCTCCCAAGGCCGTCAGTAGTTCTAATGGAATGTTATCTACTCCCAGGGCCTTCATCTACATCCTCTTCCATTTCCATATTACTGTACTCAAGCACATCGCCCTTGTATTAACCCTCTATATACTCCTTTCACCTTTCTGCTTTACCCTTCTTTGCTTAGAACTGGGTTTCCATCTGAGCTCTTGAGATTCATATAAGTACCTCTCTTTTCTCCAAAGGTCTCTTTACTTTTCCTGTAGGCAGTATCTATCTTACCCCTAGTGAGATAAGCCTCTACATCCTTACATTTGTCCTCTAGCTATGCCTGCTTAGCCATTTTGCACTTCATGTCGATCTCATTTTTGAGACGTTTGTATTCCTTTTTGCCTGCTTCATTTACTGCATTTTTATATTTTCTCCTTTCATCGATTAAATTTAATATATCTTCTGTTACCCAAGGGTGTCTACTAGCCCTCGTCTTTTTGCGTACTTGATCCTCTGCTGCCTTCACTATTTCATCCCTCAAAGTTACCCTTTCTCCCTTATACAAATACATAAACACTAAACTCCGTCCGAATAGGCCTCAGAAGGGTCAACGCCACAGACCGATCGCTGTTTCATCCTCAGCTGACAGGCATCACTGGATTCGGAGGGGGGTTGTGACGGGAGGGGGAGAGTCGTGTGGTCACCATACCGCTTCCCTCTTTTCGACCAAGTAGCCTCTCAGTTGGCTTCACTAGGGCTGAGTGCACCACACTTGCCAACAGCGCTCGGCAGACCTAGATGGTCACCCATCAGACAGCTAGCCAAACGCGACAGCGCTTAACATCGGCGATCAGATGGGAACCGACGTTACCTCTGCGGCAGGGCCGTAAGCATACAAGTACGTAACTCCGTGAAAAAGTCATAAACGTCTTCAATATGGAAGGCAGATATAGGTTACCAGTACTAATCATACAGCAATATACTCTCTCTGTTCTACATGCTACTGTGTGAAGTGGGAAAGAGGACTCGCATTTGGAAGCAGTGAGGTCGATCTCTGTCCGGTTGTTTTCATTTTAAGTTTCCCATTGTTCCTCCAAGTCTTTCCTAATCTTTATCCCGTCGTACGAGGTTCATTATTATCACGATCTGACAACTTCATGGTACTATATTTCTTGCTCTAGGGACGGGTAAATGGTGTGACCTTTTCTCTACATGTTATCGTATATTAAACTGTTTCTGCATCGTATTTTATGAGTCAAGTACGAGCATGAAAAACCTCCGAAAGACCAGTTTCCGTGGCTGGTGTACAACATCAAAAAGGTCGTTAATATGCCACGCGAATTCGATCCGCCCCTGACTCAGGTCTCTCGCAAGACTGCTCTAAGCAGGGCTGATTCTTTGAACAGAACACAATTCCCTCCTAGTGAACAAACTGAGGTTGTGCTCCGTCTCTACTAGCTGTCGAGGAGACTTTAAACCGCTAATTTTTTTTTTCTTTTTGCGTAATACCTCATGCCGAAAATCGATATCTTGAAGCATTAAAGAAATACATAGGGTGCCAGAAACATCCACAACAATTCAGAAATGGCCGAGTAAGCGAAACAGAACAGCTGGTGTGACATTTGTCAATGTGCCCGCCGTCGAACCTTCAAATCATGAAATACACTCAATTTCTTTTGGTTTTTTTCTTCCTGAACTGTACAACTCACACCGCAGTATTTTCGTGTGCAAGTGCGAGAGCCTGTTGCGCGTGTGTGAGATTGCTTCTTGGTTGGTGAGTGTGAAGCGGCTCCTACTACATTCGCTGTTGTTTCTCTACGTACTTTAGATGAAGTACTTTGTAGCTCGGCGGAAGTTCAAGGAGGCGCTGAAGCCGTACGACGTGAAGGACGTGATTGAGCAGTATTCAGCGGGCCACGTCGACCTGCTGGGCCGCGTCAAGAACGTGCAGGCGAGGTAGTGCACCGCGCCCTCAGCTCACCTCTCCTCTGTCTGCTCGTGACAAGCACTGCAGGGGAGGCCGGCTGGCCAGAAGCAAGCACACTGATTCTGTCACTACCATCTACCACTAGCGCAACTTATAAGCTTCAGAGGCTAAATATCAAAGAAGTAATCTCAAAGCAGAAGAACTGAGCTCTCAGGACGAGCGATGGATAGTGCCTGGGTAGCTCAGTCGGTAAAAGAATTACCCGCGAAGGTGAGGTTTTAGGTTGAAGTCCCGGTCCGGCATCTACTTTAATCAGCGAGAAATATCTGAGTAATTTCGAGGTTTGAAATATGATTTCTATATCGCCCTATCATCCATTTTAAGGAAATTTGGAAATCTGTGGTAAGTTCCTATGGGACCAAATTACTAAGTTCATCGGTCCCAACGCTTACACATGCACACGCCATGCCCGAACTCGTACGGGACTTGATAGATTAATGTGCCACGAGTAATGAGTATGATGGGCAAACATGTATTAGGCGCACTAGGAATGTACTGGTGTGGACATGTTGGGAATGTGGGTCTCACGGGGAGCGTGCAAGGGATAAGTCCCTGCAGGCTCAGTATCCTCTGTGCCCTCGGTGGCTCAGATGAACAGAGCATCTGCCATGTAAGTAGGAGATCCCCGGTTCGAGTCCCGGTCGGGGCACACATGTTCAACGTCTCCCCAATGAAGTACATCAACGCCTGTTTGCAGCTAGGGTGTCCATTTAATTATCATTTCATTACTACTTAATCTAACTTAAACTAACTTACGATAAGGACCCCCCCCCCCCCCCACACACACACACACATATGTCCAAGGGAGGACTCGAACCTCCGACGGGGTGAGCCGCGCGAACCATGTCAAGGCGCCAAGACCGCTCGGCTACCCCGCGCGGCTCGATTTTAAGATTCAGTGCCTGAATAGATTTGTTTTCCGTGAGTCTGTCTGGCTCTCAATGACCCTTTTTTCTTATGGACAGATAGACGTATTAGGTTCAGATATGAGTCGTATATTAATCTCTATGATCATTTGGCAGTTTAAAAAATTTATGTTTGTAAGTAAATGCAGTCAAAAGATAAGGCCATTTATTTTACATATTTTCACACCCAAAATATCACTCATCAAAAGCTATAGGGTATTTCTCGTTGGCCTATATCGTGAAATTTGTCAAGAAGCAAAGTCTCACAGTAAAAGTAAAGGAAAAATTTCGAAAATTGTTAATTTGTAATTAAGTAACACAAAATAAAAATTTTGGCATATTTTATCCGTCTGTTTGCCTGACCATCCGCTAAGATCCAGTTTTCTCTTCAGGAGATTGGCGTATCAAGTTCAAATTTATGTCACATGCTAAGGTCTATGTTCCCTAGACGATGTAAAAGTTTTAAGCTTCTAAGTCAATGCGATCAAAAGATTCCACCATTTATGTCACATATTTTGATACAGACTCACTCATCAAAACGTATAGGGTACTTTCCGTTGACGTAGAATCAAGAAATTTGCGAAGACACACAGTTTCGTACTACAAGTAAAGGAAAAAGTAAAGGAAAAAGTCGGAAAAATTCTTAAATTGTAATTATATCACGTAACTGATGACGCTTTGCCATTAGAGCATACATTGCATTCACCAACCGTCAAAAGTATAAAGACGAACAGTACTGCATGGAAATATAAAATGTAAGTTGTAGTTGTGATTTTAGAATGTGAATAAAAATATTTTGTTAAATCTTTTATATCTACACATATAAACTGAAGTCCCCTGCTCATTTCTGTCTGTATGTCCGGGCGAGTCTGAAGAACTATTGTGGAGATTTTGATACAGCCTTGGAATTCCTGGGACCGATGTCTTATCTGGCCAGCATCTGTTTCAAAAACAGGCAAAAAATCGATTATAACCTCGATTCCCAAGATGGATGACACCTAGTCAACCTTGCACGGGACCATCAGTGCGGGAGTCCTTTTAGCACTTGGCCATCATTTTTTAGTAATATGCAGGTGATTTGCAGTTGTGATTTGCTCCAGACTGGCTGATTTGATTTATTCTGAGCTCAACGTCTGGACGATCTCACCCAGTGGTGTAACTAGGGTATGGCATCCGGGGCGGGTACGTGTGGGAGTAACATCGGCAGCCCAAAAAATATGAAGAAGGGCAAAATAAAAGGGAAAAGTGGAGGTAAGAATAGGAGTGTGAAGAAGTACAAATAAAGGAGGAAAGAGGAAGAAAGGAAGGATTGGAGAGCACTAACATGGGAACGGATGAAAGGAAATCATGAGGTGCTTCGTATTGGACTGGATTGAGCGATTGGATTCTGTTGAGCGACAGGGCCGTGAGACCTACCCCTCTTTCGTTCGTAGACTCTTGTGTCTTTATAGCTACAAGGTCGAATCACTCTCATTAAGCCAAGTGGGCCTCCGCAACGAATGTGTTAAGAGTTATTTCGGATTTGTTGTTTTGTTTGTTGCGGCTTTATATTGATCGGCATTGGAAGAATGAAGAAGGAATCGCGTTGTCCTCAGAATGAAGTTTTCACTCGGTAGCAGAGAATGCACTGAAATGAAACTTTCTGGCAGATTAAAACTGTGTGCCGGACCGGGACTCGAATACAGGACCTTTGCCTTCCGCGGTGAAACTGTCGGTTTATTCTTTGCAGGCAGTGACAGCTTTGGACTCTGCGTTCTTTCATCTTCCCAGTTGTGTAATACAAAAAAGAATTTTTGAAAAACACACCTTTTACTTCGCTGTAAAGCCGTACTGATCTTACTAACAGAATAAAAATCCTAAGCAACAGTGAGAACTAAATAAAAGATGGGGTCATTAGGGGTGGGAGGGAAGGGGCAAATTTAACATTTGCGTTGGGCGCCAGTTACCGTAGTTACACCACTAGATTTACCAGATTATTCTTGTGACAATAATTTAATTCAAAATTCCGTTAAAGTCAATCATACATTAGATTAAGACTGAAAATGACTTTATAGGGTTATTTTTTCCACCGTGTACAAACTCTATGGATTGATCGATGAGAAGATACGGAACAACAAATGTCTAATGATCTTTTGTCCAGAAGTGCATGATTTCCATGCCGGAGACGATTTACTCAATCATAGTTTTTTACGGAGACTGCGGTCTAATACGCGCTGTACCATGCAGCCACAGTTACATACGCATGGTTTCCTCCTAGAGGGTGGTAGTATTGCTTATACGTCATGCCCTAGCGCCCTCTCCTGCTATAGTCATTGGTAACGTGTCCGATTCATTTCTCTTGCTGATTCACATTGTAGTGAATGTGATAACAGCGTTGTACGCAATCGTTCCATATTCGAATCGACATCTGGCTTTCTATGATGTTTACTTACGGAAAGGAAAATGCAACGGGCGTCATGCAGCAAGGTTGTGTCAGGTGACCTATCGCCGTCGACAACCAACACAGCATTCAATTTTTGCATCAGTATTTCCCGTTTGTCAGAGATAGTGCAGTTTCAGGAGGAAGGATACTGTGAAGGACGTGCCCGAAATGTTCTCACACCAGACTTGGAGGAAAATGTGATTAACACTATGGAAGCCGACTGCCGTGCCAATACCATGCAGAAGGCCTGTATGTATACGTTAGGGCAGGCGACCGTGTGGAACGTTCTACATGACAGTCGTTACAACCCTTTTTACTTGCAGTGTGTGCAAGGCTTACTTACATCGGGAGCAGTTTTGTCATTGGTTAGTCCACCAGGCTACCACTATTCCGGGATTTGTGTCATCCACCCTGTTCACAGATGAGACCAACTTTACGCGCAGTGGTATCTTCAGGTTTCGTAACAGTCATCTGCGGGATAGTATGCAGAATCCCTATGACATGATGACGGCGAATCATCGGTATCGATGCAGCCGGAGTGTGTGCGCCGGAGTAATTAGCGACCATATTTTGGGAGCAGTTTTCCTTCAATGTCGCCTAACAGGTCGGAACTATCGGCGTTTCTTGCGGGTGACATTGCCTCCCCTGCTGGAAAAAGTGCCATTGATGATTCGATGGTCGATAGATCGGACGAGGAGGTCCAGTCGCATGGCCTGCTCGTTCACCGTTTCTTAACAAGTGCGATTTCTGGTTATGGGGCCATCTCAAAACTATCGTCTATGCAGAGCCCGTTCCAGATGTGGAGACGCTGGAGCAGCGTATTCATACTGCCTTTGAAACTGTTCGGATACAGCCTGACCGATATGAATGTGTGAGACAGAACATGCTACGGCGCGTACACGCATGCTTTGAGGCACATGTCAACCATTTTCAGCTCATACTGTAACTCTGGCTCCATGGTACAGCGTGTATTAGACCGCAGTTTCTGTAACAATGTATGATTGAATAAGTGATTTCTAACTAGGAAACCATGCATTTCTGAACATAAGTTCATTAGACATCTTTTATACCGTATCCTCCCATCGATCAATTTCTAGAGTTGGTATACGATGGAAAAAAATCACCCTGTATAGCCTCTTTATGTTAAAAGATAATAATTTTTGCTTCTCGCTACAAAGAATGTAATTCAATGTCTGAAATACGTTCTATGTGGTTGTGAACCACGTAGTTCTTATTTTTCTTCTGTCCTTCACAGTGTCTGTTACATCATCGTGTCGTTTGTATGCGCAATGGAGAAATAGATTATTTACCTTATTTGGTGTCTTATCTCATATATTAAGGTTTCTTTCTTGTGATTAAAGGAGTAAATCGGTTTTAGATAGTTAGTGTTGAGGCACAATCACAACTTTGGGGAGCCTCGGCGAATAAATTTCCATATTCGCTTGTCGTTCTACACTTGTGTTTATTAGAGACACCGAAAAACAAACTTCTACTGTCATACCCACTAGCAGCTGTATTTTGCTGCCATTTTCGAATAGATGTTGTTTGTTAATAAAAGAAAGAGCATTTTCACTTTAACGTTAAACTGTGTAGTATTTTCTTTCAAGGAAGAGACTTGTTTTTGGATGAATAAAATATTTCTTATTTTGTCCTGAGCACTTCAGATGACTGAACGGCTTGCTTTAACTAGGTACATTTCGGTATTATTTTGTCATCAGAAATTGTTTTCTTGCCCTAAGAAGCACGTAGCGTCAAAAAAAATTAATGGAAGTATGCACATATGATGGCCATACAATAGAAAAAGAACCAATGATGAGAGCACATCATTATATAAGAAACCAGGTGCATTTTTTTTTTAAAAAAAAAAAAAGGAATTGTGTTTTGCTCGTGGTGGCGATACTGACATATCCTGGAATTTCCATGGATGAGAACTGACGTTATCTGTCTCGAGAAATTAATTAAACACGATGTGAAGCTTAGAGAAGTTACATTAGGCTGTCACTCGTCCCTGTTCAGAAAAATAGTTCCGTAAATTCAGTGATGTCATACAGGCAGCTAGAACAGGTTAACACGAAAGGCAGATCGATATTCGCAGTTTTATGCAGTTGTTACTGACATTAATGTCACGTTCTCTCACTAGTGCACACGCCACTACCAATCTGACTGCCCTCGTACCGCATCAAATATGCAGATACGAAGGCACGGTTCACTGTAGGGTATCATCTGTAAGACCAGTTGTAAATCGTGTACATGTACTAGTAATCAACTGCAGGCACTTCTCTGAGTGATTCCACTCACTCACCGTTTCTCTTTCCGGTACTCTTCCACATAACATTTTGTTTATAATTTGTTACTATCGTTCGTCGCCTTAAATGATTTGTTTTTAATTTGGAGCCTCTTTCACTGCTGTTGCGGGTATGCCATCCCAAAATAGTTAATCAAAGAATTTCAAATACTGAATTGACTCTCGTTGACATTTATAAAGTACGACACAAGAAATCACCTCACTACCCAATCCATTAATAGAAGTCGCAAGTAAACCTAATACATTTTATCTGTACCTTACTTGCATGGAATTACGTCGTGTCAGTCTCAATGGACCTCTACAGATACGTCCTCTACAGTCGCCAAGGATGTTTCGCGCCGAATCTGTGTCACAATGTACGCCTAATTCTGCAGCTCTGAGAGAAATGTATGCAGCCCGCTCCTTTGTTTTCGCACCAGAAACTTGCCTTTGATAAGCAGTAGGCAATGCATTGAGATCTGAAAAGTCTCTTTCCCCTTGCTTCAGTTTCTACATCCGTTAAAACATTTGTAGCGGTGACGAATGAAAATATGTGCCGGACCGAGACTCGAACTCGGGATCTCCTGCTTATAGGCAGTTGCATTAACCACTGTGCCATCCGGACGCCGTGTTTATCGGAAGTGTGCGGACTATGTCAGGAGTCTCCCTGTTCCCGTCCGTATTCTCGATGCTCGCAAATGTTGGATTCTCACAGGAGATCGAATGTAATTGTGCATCCGCACTTACGGTGGTCGATTCATCGCCCATCGAGGCGAATCAATTATATAAATGTGCAGTGTCCATTCTCTCGGACATGTCCGAAAGAACAGACACCACACATTCAGATAATCATATAACAGTCCTAAATAATGCTGAATCTGGACCCTACCGATATAAGCTTAATACATTTATGCAATATAAATAAATGTAATTTACCAAACCGCTAATTTTATTATTCCGCAAGCACCAGTAGTCACTCATTTCCCGTAAGTAGCGTAATTCCGTCTTGCTTACATCAGTATTCCTATAATAAGTTATGACTCAGTAATTTTCTCACGTATGGAAGATACGGAGATGAATACGCAATTCCCGTCTTGTTAAACAACTGGAAAACTGGAGAGTCTCGATGGAGTCTCCTTTCAGTTGCTTGCTGTGGCCAGCCAGCCAGCCTCTCATTAATGACTTTTGTACTACACACACACACACACACACACACACACACACACACACACACACACACACACACACACAAACACACACACCAATAACGACGAAATAGAGGGCAACCCAAATTCCTTCCGTGACTGCAAATCTGTAATACTGTGTCTATGTATTGCCACTATTGAAGTGCTAGATAACGACGAAGATCCTATGTGCTGCATGCTGTTTCTACGCTAACGTCTCGTCTTCGACCATTATTAGTGAATAGATACCTCTAGTGCTTCCTAAATGTTTACGATAGACTGCATGTAAATGTTAGATACGTTTGTGGGAACGTGTTATGAACCACGGGAAACAAATGCATGATATGGGTTACTCGTCTTCTCATTAAAATACTGGTTCGCCCGATTAACCCGGTAGTAATATTACCAGTGCACATGGTATTTGTGTGTTTGTAAGTGCATCTTAAGTCCAAACAAGTGTGATACTAAACCAGAAAAAGCATGTGGTATCTATCTACTGTTAATGTTCGAACATCAAGACTTGAACTGTTTTAGCGTTTTCTAATGATTCTTCAGAACTGTATGTGCAACCCTCGCTGAGTGTCTCTTTAGGTAGCTTAGTGAGTGTGTTAGCAGTGAAATATGTGTGCTTAATACAGTAGCTCCTCTTCAGCTTTCCAGCACCACTAACAGCCACAGCGGGGCGTAAGGTCGCTACTTGGTGACGAGCAGTTACGGTGGTGGAGAGGGTCGCGCGAGGTGCACTCTCAGCCGCCGCCGGTCGCAGCACCACGCCTCACTCTTTCTTACTTCCCTTCTTTCGTCTAGCAACTGCTGTGCATCACTGCAAGGCGAACACGGCACCTGTCGGCTGCGTTCACATCGCACGAGTGTCCGCTCGGATCGCCGTTTTAGTTAACACTGGGTAGCAACAGGACTCTCAGATACGCGTTTGTTTAATTTGGTTCCTTGTATTTCTAAGCAAAGAATGTATGCTACAACTGTGCTCAAATTTCAGCCCCACTTCTTAAAGAAATAAGGTAAACACACCTTCTCCAAAGAAATGTCTGTCAAAGTTCGCCTGCTTAGCTGGGTGGTAACGTGCTCGCTTCCTATGCAAGCGGGCCCGCGTTCAATTCCCAGCTGGGTTGGAGATTTTCTCCGCTCGGGGACAGGGTGTTGTGCTGTCTTCATCATCATTTCATCCCCATGACCGGCGCGCAATTCGCCCAATGTGGCGTTGACTGAAGTAAGACTTGCACTTGGAGGCCGAACTTCCCCGAATGGGGCCTCCCGGCCAACGATGCCATACGGTCATTTCCATTTCCATGTCTGTCGAAGAGCATATCCCTAGTCCCAACACATATTTGCTGATTCGAGGCATGCTGCTTCGGGATCGCCTGGATCCGCAACTGTATAGCATTGAGGAAAATTTGATAAATTTTTATTTTGTCCGTCTCAGTTGCATGAGTATGCAATGTTATTGCTGCAGTGGTTACCTGTTTCGGGCTGACTCTCCCATTCTCAGACAACACATTCTGTTAGTAATCATAATTAGTTATACAACATGGTGTCAAAACGCACGAACAGCAAAATTTTGTACGTGGCTGCACGTTCAGAGACCGTGAATAGTTACAATTGAAAGAAAAACAGCCCTCGGTCACTATTTTTAACAAACTAACCTGGTTTCAACACTGCTAGGACTGTCTTCTTCAGAATTTAAAACAAAGAATTGTCTGTATTCTATAACATGGTCACAGAATAATGATTAACAACGTATGATAGGGTATAAGTACGGAATCATCGTAAAAATGACATTTAAGTACTATCAGTCTTTTACGATGATTCCGTACATATACCCTATCATACGTTTTTAGTCATTATTCTGTGACCATGTTATAGAATATACACCACTCTTTGTTTTAAATTCTGAAGAAGACACTCCTAGCAGTGTTGAAACCAGGTTAATTTGTTAAAAATAGTGACCGAGGGCTGTTTTTCTTTCAATTGTAGGCACGAATAGCTTTGTACATGAAAGTCAAACTGGGAGCAAGCTATTCGTGCCTTTTGGCACCATGCTGTACAACAAGTTACGGCTAATAACAGTGTGTGTGTATAAGAACGAGCGAGTCAACCTGAAACCGTTCACCACTGCAGTAATAAAATAGTATATTCCTGCAACTGAGACAGACAAAATATTTGTCAAATATTCCTCAGCCTAATACATATCACTTTACAAAGTCAAGTATGCACCACACTACTGAAAGAACTAACCTTCGT
The DNA here is from genome assembly GCF_023897955.1 of Schistocerca gregaria. Classification (NCBI taxonomy): domain Eukaryota; kingdom Metazoa; phylum Arthropoda; class Insecta; order Orthoptera; family Acrididae; genus Schistocerca; species Schistocerca gregaria. Next base: position 346,284,031 of record NC_064922.1, on the reverse strand, counting down.
CACGTGACAGGGCAAAGATAATATTTTAAAAACTATTGTTTGATTCTCTCGCCGCTTATGGGCGCCTGTAGGCGATAGTCTTTCCGAAATGGATGCAAAGTACATAAAAATGAAACGGATTTAATTAAAAATGTAAGATGTTAACCTACGCTTTTTCAAATCATTAAGACTCTTTTCATTGATTGTGCTACAAACTATTGTTGACTTTTTTTCGTCTTAAAAAGAAAAAAAGTAATAATACCATATCTCTACAGCCAGCATATTCGTCATGAGAGAATTCAGGAACCATTCTGGTATTAAAAAACTTTATCTCTTTTATTTTTCAATCTCAGCTGCACATATTTTGTAGTATGACTTGTTTAGATCGCCATGGATCTTCTTCAGATCTATGTAATTGCCTAAGGAATCCATTGTGTCTTTATCGGAACTGCACATCATAATATATATCAGAATACTGTGATGTGTAGTTGCAACATAGGCACATCATATAGACATGTCAGAATTTCCATCATAGTGTTCAGACGTTTAGTTCCGATAGAGACACGACAGGTTGCTTACGCAAGTACACAGATCCATGACTATCGAAACTACTCATATTGCAAAAAAAAAAAATAAATAAATAAATAAATAAATAAATAAATAAAATGTGCAACTGAGTCTGTGAAAGACGTTCAGCAGGCTCGTTGGCGTGAGTATAAGCAAAAGGATCCGGTGGTTGTACTTGCGGAGAACAGGGTAGGGGACCTAGATAGGGTGAGAAGTGAAAATAAAATGGAGTATTGTGTGTGAGCGTGGTTATAGTACGAACAGGAAAGGACTAGGACAAGACGAAGAGGCAAGAGGAGTGCCCTGATGTGGTGTAAGGTAGGGAAGGAAGAGTTAGAGCTGATAGGATTGATAAATATGGAGCCGGATATGATTATCTGAGAGAGGTAGTCGGTTAAAATTTCATTGCGAAAGGGAATGGAGTGTAGGTGTAGGGTTTGCGGTATAAAAGAAACAATGGGATTACTGGATTCCAGTTTGCGCAAAGTATAGCGACGAGGGCTTAGAATTTTGATAAGATGGTGAGAGATCCTTGTAGGGGAAGGTAAATGCATGCAGCTGGCAAGGCAGTGAGAATGGCTTTACAGTTACTTTGAAGAGCCACAGGAACAGAATCTAGAAATTCTCGCATTATAAGACAACTATGTGTCAAAGACGGAGTCGAAGGTACGTTGTGGTGCTGAGTGCATATCAAACATCATCTTCAGGAAGTAAAAAGATAAAGGAAAGAGCATCCTTCAAGTGTTCATTCGGCGACCCGTATAAATGTTTAAGGAAACATAAACTCAGTGGACAGTTCGTAACTTTTTGCAGAATGCTAGGGTTTAAAAATAGCAAGCAAATAAAGAAAAAATTGCCCATGCGATTCCATATTTAAATTTATTGCAATGAACTTAGATGAGTGATACGAGTGGCAGAGCTGTTTTGTCAGATTGGATACCAAGGATAAATCCAAATTCCTTAAGGATCACTGATTTTTGTAGGGAAATATGGTAACTTCGAACACATTTTAGTATCAGGAAATCTTTTCTGAACGCATTGGGCTAGAGTGCAGCCATTCATGGAAGTGAGACGACAACGATAAGCAGTAAATTTGGAGTAGAAATTAAAATCCATGGAGAAGAAATACGAACTTTGAGGTTTGCGTACGACATTTTAATTGTGTCAGTGACAGAAAAGGACCTGGAAGAGCAGTTGAACGGAATGGACAGTGTCTTGAAAGGAGGATATAAGATAAACATGAACAAAAGCAAAACGAGGATAATGCAATGTAGTCTAATTAAATCAGGTGATGCTGAGGGAATTAGACTAGTAAATGAGACACTTAAAGTAATAGATGGGTTTTGCTACTTGGAGAGCAAAATAAATGATGATGGTCGAAGTAGAGAGGATATAAAATGTAGACTGGCCATGGCAAGGAAAGCGTTTCTGAAGAGCAGGAATTTATTAACATCGAGTATAGATTTAAGTGTCAGGAAGTCTTTCAAAACGTTTTTGTGTGGAGTGTAGCTATGTAAGGATGTGAAACATGGATGGTAAATATTATAGTCAAGAAGAAAATAGAAGCTTTCGAAATGTGGTGTTACAGAAGAATGCTAAAGATTAGATGGGTAGATGACATAACTAATGAGGAGATCTTGAATAGAATTGGGGAGAAGAGGAATTTGTGGCACAATCTAACTGAAAGAAGGGATCGGTTGATAGGACAGGTTCTGAGGCAGCAAGGGATCACCAATTTATAACTGGAGGGAAGCGTGGCCGGTAAAAATCGTAGAGGGAGACCAATAGATGAGTACACAAACAGATTCAGAAGGATTTAGGTTGCAGTAGTTACATGGAGATGAAGAACCTTGCACAGGATGGAGTAGCATGGAGAGCTGCCGCAGATCAGTCTCTGGATTGAAGACAACAACAACAACAAGCAGTAAAGACCAGAATAGAATAGAAACTTTAGAAATACGGTGCTACAGATGTATGCTGGATACTAGTAGGATACATCGGATAACCAATGAAGGCGGGGAGAAAAGCTCATCATGTCACAACGTGACTAAAATGTGGTGTAGGTTGACGGAACGTTTCCCGAGGAACCAACGAGCACGCAATATGTTACGAGAGCGAAGTTGGGATGGAAAGGGTGAGGAGGAGGAGGAAGTAGAGAAGTTATAGAACACGACCAAGGCTTGAATACAAAAAGCTGTTTCAAATTGACGTCTATTGCAGTAGTCATACGAATATGAAGAAACTTGGACAAGATAGTTTACCTCAAAGAGCTGCACATAATCAATCTTCGTACTGAATACCACAACAATGTTCGCAAGATGGTCGCCGTACGTCATTTTATACTTAAAATGCTCATAAGGATTCCCAAAGATAATCTTTAGACCCAGCCTAATCTCCTAAAATGCGCCGTTTTACGTCTGAAAATTTATCAGATTTTGAATGATGGCAGTATTTCACTCAACCTATTATTAGCATTTCTTATATTGATCGGTGAAATGAAGTAAAAATTGGATTTTGATGTTGAGAGAACTCATGAGGATGGACTCTTGCGATGTGAATGCAGCCACTCGCGCAGATGGCACTTGTAGAGTTCTTTCTGACTGTTCCACTGCCTTGACTCACTTTCACAATGGCGTGTTTTATTTCTTCCTTCCTCTGCTGTTGCCTTGCTGTAGCTCAAGTATTTCGTGGCTCGAAGAAAGTTTAGAGAAGCCCTGAAACCGTACGACGTTAAGGACGTCATTGAGCAATACTCGTCCGGGCACGCAGACCTCTTGAACAGGGTGAAAAATCTGCACTTCAGGTGGGTCGAAGTACAAACTTCAACACTCGTTAGTATGCATGTTCACGCTTATAATTCGCATTACCGTACCACTTAAGTGTCATTAGTCATTAGAGGCCCCCTTTATAGAGTGTAGCTCTTAGACTAGAGGTTAGATATTTGTGTTACCAGAGCTTCTACGATCGTTCCAAGCATATTTATTCGGTTTCGCAAGGAATATTACAGTCCGCTAACGTACCATATCGAGCCCACATTAAGGCGTAATATTTATAACACCGACAGTATGTACTTCTGTACAAACGAGAATTACGGTCGTTTAAGAAAAAAGATACTTTCTAGCTCCATACACAATTTAAAGAGAAAGAGCCGTCAAAGTACGGATTACAAGTATACCTGACGTCATCCGCTGTGATAATTCGCTGTCGGAATCAAATACTTTTTGAAGCGGTTGTTCTACGCCTCAGTGCTTTCTCTTAATTTCTTTTGCTTAAATATTTCGCTACTGCATGACGAGTATTAATGTTACAATAAGAAAGCTATGAGTATCAAAGAGTTTAGTACGATTTTTGTCTCGCTTATTTTGTGGTGACAGCATGCGACACAACCTTTGTACTGTGCTATTTCAATTCCTTACAAATTACGGCATGCTTGTATGTCAATAATAACAAGAAACTGCACGTAGAGAGAACTTTGCAAAAATGTCGCACCTTAATTTTCCTGTCAAAAGTATTATCCTTATATGTATATGTCTAGTGAATGTTCACTGCTCAAAATAAATAAAAAAGTAAAAAAATGGTATCCCTTTCTCGAAACCCCATAACTGTCTCCGATTGCGACGCGTAAGTTTGAAACGTGCCTCAAAGTTGCCTACAGCCTTCTTCTGTAATGGTACAAAAACGTCGCGCTCTGAGACGTCGACCTCGGGATCGACTACGCTTCGAACAGCAATGTGTCGACACATGCGAAAAAAAGGCCACAGATCTGAAATTCATATGAGGTCTACGTGAAGTTAATGATGTCTCATCGGCATCAAACTTCACCACAATTCTGCCCAATATGTTCGTGATCGTGTCACACGATGGAAAAGTCGTCATACCCCTCTTACCCACATTTCACCCATTTTGATGCCTCTGCCAAGGGGGTCAGAACGGCGACGCCCTGCACTGAGGTCACGTCGTTTTCTTATCGTGGTCGACGAATACATACCAGGTACACCAGTGCTCAGAATCGATAAGAAAAGCCCTCAGAGGACGGCATAAAGGCCGTCAACAAAACCATCCCTTCTCCTGGGGAGTCAATTCCCACAGATTTCGCGATCGAAAACGACAGTTCGTAGGGCAGTAACCAAAAGGACGACGCTGTTGACAACACTGACAACATATAACTTTGCTGACGCCCCCCAGGACGATTCATACCTCTCTAAGGACGTCGTGGGACTGCAACTCCATTGAAAGTGATGTGACCCATTTGGAGTGTAGTGCTTGCTCTGGTATACAGGATGTAACCACAAGGGACCGCTCAAAACCATTCCGCAGCAGCAAAGGATGCTTACGTTTCTTCAGTACTCCAGCTTCGTGCCCTCCTGTGGTGCGATCATAGAAGGGAGCAATATTGTCACGTGCACGAATAAAGCGGCAAAGGATCCGTATAAGAGCCCCCTCCACCCCACCCCCCTTTTCTGTAACACCCTCGGTGACACCCACGCAGCTTTGTTGAGCACGTTAAATACGATTATGAACCTGTCAAGGACTTAGAAAGGCATTAAGTGAATGGAGCATTACGGCTGCTATAGCGTCTTAGGTGGGGTCGCACAAATTGCGGTCGCACTACACTTCAAAGATGCTAGATCAGTTCAGTTTCAGCACGGTTGCATCTCCACGATGACCCTGGGGTGGGGTTGAAACGTTCGGACCTGATTTTTATTGACGCCCTTTATGCCCCCTCATGAGGGCTCTTCGCGTCGATTCTGAATGGCGGTGTGTCTGAAATATTTTTCTTCGGCCACTCATAAGGAAACGGTGCGATTTCAATGCTGAATGTCGAGGTTGTGGCCTCCATCGCAGAGGCGTCAAAACAAAGGATGAAATGTGGGTAAGCAGTTTTGACGACCTTCCCATCGTATGACATGTCCATGATCGCGTTAGGCGGAATTATGGTGAAATTTGGTGCCAATTTGACATCATTAATCCACCTTAGACCTCACATACACTTCTGTGCTGTGGCTTCTTTTTTTTCTTACATGTCGATACCTTTCTGCCTGTGCGTCGTCCAGTCTCACGGTGACGTCACAGGGCCCCACACTTTTATGACAACACAGAGGAAGGTTGACGGCACTTGTGATCTAAATTTTGAACTCCTGCGTCACAATCGGAAGACAATTACGTGATTTCGAAAAATTGATAGCCTGTCTTCTTTTTTTTTTTTTTTTGCACAGTGATCATGTCTAAAATAGACACGTATACACACCATTGAATGCATGTTTGTTTTAATTAGTTTTTTTTGCACTGTTGGTTCCTTATCACAGATTTCGGATTGAAAACTGCACTTCTCATCTATTTTATTGTTAGCCTCATGATTGGAGGTACCCTTCGAAGTTAGGGCAACGAATAATGGAGCTGTGCAAGTGTGGATGATTACATCAATAATTTCATCAAGACTATCTTCAGCATGTATTTTCACTTTATCGTTTCATTTCGCCGAAATACAGCACAGAAACCGTGTATCCAAAGGAGGTTTCAATACTGGTCAAGTATAATACGTTCCCCTTATCAGACATAAAAAGGAGTAACAAAACTACAAGCATTCAGAAGATCACGAGTAATTTAATCTGTAGTATTAGCCTTACTGTAAATGTGGGTGCCTGTTTACCAAACTCCTTCCGCTCACTCGTGTACATACACAATTTATTAGTATCGAATTACTTTCAATTTATGACAGTTTACTGAAATGTTTCCTCAAATTCAATAACGACAATTTTGTCTCAATCTTGCAGGTTGGACCAAATTCTCGGGAAGCAAGGTTCAAAGGCGAAAGATGTATATGCATCAAAAATCAGTCTAGCATCGAGAGTCGTTAAAGTTGAAAGACAGGTAAGACTTATATGTAGTATGTAAACCAAGAACATATTTTCTAAATACACTTTATTTCAGCGCAGTATGTAAATATGTACAGTCCAATACGCATGTAAGTTATTGATCGCCCACTTGCAGTGCCAATGGATGTAAATTTTGTCATCTTTGTAGATGATAAAAGTAAACAGATTTCTTTATGAAAGGGTAGCTGGATAAATATTTGAAACCATCAATAGATGTATCAACAGAAACGGATTCAGTTTTTGAGTCCACAAGTAGATCACAGCGTTCAATTAAAAACTCGTATATTCGACACAATATGGCGTCTTAGTTTCTCTGCATTTTCAGTACACAAAGTTTCCCGCCTACAGGTGATTTGAAAATAAAGATGTTACAGTGTTCTGTATATTTCCATTCACTGATTATTTACTGAACCATTTTTGAGGGAAACTCCACTTGTAGTGATAACATAATACAGAAGCATCTCATACATTATCGTTCGTCATTAAAAAGAAACATCTGCAAAGACCTTTTTAGATACCCTACTTTGACAACTGATATAAATTACACTTATGTGCTTTGTTGACCTTCCAAAAAATAGAACGAAAAGTGACTGTAATACGAGAACCACGGGGTTAACATTAGTACAGAAAGGAATTAGGTTCTGCATAACAGTTGAACCACTCTGACGATTCGAAATGTTTATCTTGCGGAAGTATAGGATAAAAAGATTTTCCATCTTCAGCACTTAGCCCGGCTTGCAGCCCCAACAAAGTTGTAACCCTGTAACAAACGTGTTGCCATATTCAGTTACATGCCTTGTGCCGATGTGTTACTGAGGCCAGGGTATATTGCCACAGTAGTGGCAAATGGATCAGATGTGAACAGTGTTGATATACCACTCTTGAAATGCGATTCTAGACAGAGTACAAGCGTGATAATTAACGATGAACCCCTGTACTCACCGTCCTGTTCCCCACAAATAACACTGGGCACTAACAAGGCTGCTGAGGATCTGAGGAGGTATTGAATTTAATCAGATCTGTTATGCAACAAATAATGAGCAACCGCAACTGTAACATCATGAACATTAAACCTACACTGGATCGGCTTGTCAGTCGGCATAAAAGGGATGCAAAGTAAAAGTGACAATTCAATTGCGTTTATAGCTGTTTGTGCCATTAAACATTGTGCAGTGAAATGTACAGTCCACAACAGCAAATAAAGAGTCTTTATAGCTTCCATCCTGTCCTAGACGGACACTGTATAGGAACCATAAGCGAAATACAGTTTAAACCACATGTGGCGACACCATGTAGAGGAAACCCGCACACACAATAAGGATATAAAACATAGAATAACAGATTAATCACATTAACCTTCTAATATTTCAGTCTGTTGTTCAGGGACCAACCTGAGTACACGTGACGTCACCAATGTTTCCATTTACTCTGGCATGATTTAATGGACGGTTTATCGTGCCTGTCCTATTACAGCCGACTTTAATGCCCACAGTTAGTCAAGGAGATGCTAAAGCAACTACTCCTGTGGCGAGGCAGTGCTGCACACACTCTAAGAATTTAATATAATTACCTTTAATGATGGTAGGCTTATAATGACTCCTGTACCAGAGCTTTGCGAGCCTGCAAACAAACCTGTCTGTCTGGTCCTCGTATTTGCCTCTGAGATCTACTAAAAACTGGATCCTTAAAACTCTGCCATCTCCCTCCCCTCTTCCACCACTGCTGGAGGCTCACCTCCAACTGCGCAACGCTACGCGCTGTTCACATCCTACTGCCCAACACTACAATTGCAAATATTCCAACAACGCAAAACACCCACAGACTGCACACAACACTGTCACTGATTTTCATACAGAACGCTACGTGGCGTTACCAACATAAAAACCTAAACAGCCTACTTACAGTTTAATCAAAACATCGAAAAGTGAACAGTGCATATGAACAGTGAAGACACAGAACCAGGTGAAAGGGTTTCACATTTAGGAGATGCGAATAAAATGACCACAGACACTGGAGTAAACAGGAGGAAAAAATGGACTACGGTACTTTAGGTAAGCTAAATAGGATTTTCAAAACTTAGCTTCTTTTGCGTCTGAAACAGAAAATTTACGACATATATGTATTATTACCAAGTGTCAACGGCCTTGCTGCAGTGGTAACACTGATTCCTGTCAGATCATCGACGTTAAGCGCTGTCGATCTTGCCAGTAGTTGGATGGGTCACCGTCTGGGTCTGCCGACTGCTGTTGGCAATAAGAGTCCACTCAGCCCTTGAGAGGCCAATTGAGGAACTACGTGACTGAGAAGTAGCGGCACCAGTCACGAAAACTGACAACGGCCGGGAGAGCAGTGTGCTGACCACATGCCCTATGTATTGCAACTGCGTAACCTCTTTTGATCCTAGTCAGTTGTCAGGAAAAGCATTACTGCAAAGGGCATTTGATTCTAAAGCATTATGTCAAGGAGAAAAACACTAAATAAATAGCATTTTCTCTCTTAAGAACATGTGGGAAGGGTGGGTTCTTCCTTGGCTCGGGTATGAGGTAGAATGAAACAGCATTTTTACAGAAGATAACTTTTACTGAAAGATTTTTACAATGGTTTCCTTCCTGGATTGTTCTGGCTGGGAGAGTGGCAGCTGTGTCGTTTGCGAAGCCTCTGCTGCGTTAGCGGCGGCTTCTTAATACGCCTGGTGGTGTGTACCTCGTGTCACCGTTTCTCCCAGTTGACTGGAGACGCGCACCGCGCGGTGGCCCGTTTAATTATTGAGAATGAAGTCGTGAATCGGATGGTGATACCTTGGATGTGGCGTCCCAGTGTTTCTCTTCTCTATGCGGCCGCATGTGTCAGTGTAGTGCGTCGGCCAGTGGAGCAGCACGGTGAGGGAATGCCAGTGTCCCGGACTCGAACAACGGACTCCAGCTTGCCAGTCTTCGGCTGTCAGATCTTCATCACCAGCTCACAGGTGACTGCTGATGTTAGGCCGTCTCCTTCCCGTCCTCACGAGTCACCCGGGTACGTAAAACTCAGTCTTCAAATACCTTCTAACTTCTGTCATCTGGCGGCGAGGCTGCTTCTTGCTATTCCATTACAGCGGCGGACTTGCTGCTTCTGTGTACGATGTAGTCTGTTCCTGCATGATGGTCTTCAGCTCCAAAACGGAACTGAAAGCTGCTACTGTCGGGCCCACTGCGTCTCGCGTATTTATTTACTTCAATTCACTAAAGGTGAACGACTTCACGGTCATTGCCTCTTCTGTCATGTTGAAAAGCTTCTCGAAGAATCTTCTTAACGTCGGTCACTGGCTCTTGGAATGTAGGCGAGGACCTTTGATAACATGTGACAAATGAGAAACACAAGAGCCAGTCGGGCAAAGCCCTGACAGCTGAATTGACAGCGTCCGCTTATGTGGGGAGGGCGATGGCTTCTCCTGAACGTGCTGACCTCACGGTCATTGCCTCTTCTGCTCTGCCTGCTGTTTGCCAGTGTGTAATTCTTCAAAACTAAACTAAGTTTTTCATCTATTTTCTAATTTCTACTTTAGTTCACATTTGTTTCACTAATTTATTTACTTATCTTAAGTACCACTCAACAGTATTCCCATCCCGTGATGCCTAAGGGCTGAAAATGACACAGCAGCCAGTCGGTACAGTTGGGCCTTCATGGCCTGTTTGGAAGGCAGTGGTTTTTTTTTGTTTTTTTTTTTTTTCACTGGGGCATGGACTTACAATGTGAAAACGTGCAAACTTGCGGGTTGTACTGCGAGCAATGAAGAGATGCATATTGCGAATTACTAGAAGACTAAGAAAATCCAACAAATCGATAAAGATGCTTCAGTATCTTTGTGTCCCACAGTGAATGCTTGGAGCTGACTACGAAGATATTCATTAATGACATATTTATTTGCTTTCCCAAACAAGAAAACTCAAACTTTTTTTGGCGCGATTTCCACTGACGTAGAAGCCATAACGACATTAGGATCGCTAATACCTTCTTCTAGATTAACTTCCTCAAAAATATCAGGTCTGTTTGTCGCCAAGATATCTAATATGTTCCCATCTCGAGTTGGTTTTCTAACCAATTGCTCAAGGTTGTATGTTCAGAGCGCTCCTAGAATAACTTCACACTAGTCTTTGTGTCTGCCCCCTGTGATAAACGTGTAATTTTCACAGTGAATGCACGCCGGATTAAAGTCTCTACCTATATCTAATGGATAATTTTGATATTTACTTCCTATGTACTCATGACTTTCCCTGAAACGTTCTGCGATGTTTGTTGCGGATGCTGCTGGTCTATAAAAACATCCTAATACAATGGTCACTCCTTGTCTGATTGACAGCTTTATCCAGACTATTTCACAGTCTGACCCAGTATCAATCCCAACTGCGTTTAAACAGCTTTTAACTGCAATGAACACACCACTTCCCATAGCATCAGTCCTATCCTTCCCAAACATTGTCCATCCGAGAAAAAAAATTCACTGCTATTTATGTCTGATTTCAACCAGCTTTCGGTACCTAGGGCCTAATACAATATTGGCATTACTGCTGTTGATGTAACTCGAGGATCTTGCTACAGACACTTCGACAATTTACTAAGAGGAGATTAAGCGTATTTAAATCCTTTTGAATGACCTGTTTAGGTGAACTAGCAATTTTTACAGTTGGTCACACACATCAGTGTCATGAACTGGCAATTTTTCAGGCCAACGTTTTTTTTCCCCGTGGGGAGGAACCTAATCTATAAAAAACAAAAAGTGCACGCTACCCATGTAGCTGCTTCCTGTGTGTATTGCACCCCTAATCCATCGAGGGGCGTCCTACAACTTTCCACCCCATAGCGTAGGTAAAGCAATCTACAACCATTTTCGTCACAGAGTCGACGCAGCCTCTGGTTTGGATTCTCCACTCGACTCCAAACCATAGGAGCACGATGCTGCAAATCGTCAGCTTGTCTTCGACTCCTCGAGAGATGGAGGCTGCCTTCGCCAATTTAGCCAGCTGTTGAACGGACCCAACGTTGGCTGGTGCCGAAATGTGCAACACTCTGCAGCTAACTGCACCCCACACGCTCGATAACCACCGGAAGAGCCTCCTCCACATCCTGGACAAGGCCCCACGGCAAGCACACCGAATGCACGTTGGACTTCTTCCCCGCCCTAGCCGCTATGTTCCTGAGGTCCTCCATGACCAGCCCAACATTGGTGCTCCCAAAAACTAACAAACCCCTATCCCCACGTGCCTGTCCGGACCTTGCTGATGGAGCGGTCCCTATCCTGGCAGAAGGTGCATTATGATCAGGCTCAGCCTCCTTCCCCTCTCCCTCCCCAGCATCAGACAGAACACTGAATATATTAGCAAAGTGCATGGGAGTTGGCAGGAGCCTGCGTCCCCCATGCAACCTTCGCCTTGAGGCTCGAGACCTCGACACAGTCTGGTACCCACGCTGAGGTGAGAGTGGGCCGCTCGGCTAAGTCGCACTTGAGGTCGGCTCAGTGACAGAGAGCTGTGACATCCACCTCTGCACATCTAGTACAGCAGAGGCTGCCTCGGACACCCCGTCCCCACCGCACCTCAAGGTGGCACTCAGGAGCCTGTTGACTGTGGCCAACAAAGCTTCCAGATGTGTTTGAAATGTGGACAACTCCTCCTGCATCCGCACACAACAGACACAGTCCCTATCCACCTAGCTAATATGGGGTTTTCTATAAGAAACTTAAGGAAACATTCTGCCACACAAGGTTAAGAGTTACACTCCCGAGTTGGCAGAAAGGACACTCCGCAATGAAAAACAATAAAAATGTATGGTAGAAGCTATATCTGGTGCTTATTTTCCTCCTAGGGGCCATCTAGTGAATAATATTAAAGAATTAAATAGTAACCTACGGTAAACTACACCTACTGTTTATCCCTCGAATTCAAAATGTAAACAAACGTTTATGTACACGCGAAAATGACCTTATAAAACTATAAAAACTGCTACTTTCAATGTGTCGAGTCTGAGTGACACTAATAAACATAAATACTGAGTATTGTACACTGACAGATGCAGGTACAAAACAAAACCTTTAGCTAACAATAAGAGATCAGAATGCAAAGCAAAAATACGAACTGTGCTTTATAGGTACTGATGGGCTTACAGTACACAATCACTAAGGCCCACAACAAGCTAAGGAATTTAAGCAGACGGCGAGGTGAGTTTTAGATGTCTGCTAACAAAACCGTATTTAAGAAGGACTGAAAAGTTGAATTATAACACTGATTTACTCAGATATTGTAGTGTACCACTATTTTACAACGTATTTTACGTTTGCTTAACTGTTAACGCTCGCAGGTTGCGCTAGTCAAACGTATACAAGTGTGGTTAGAATTTACTGTCAGTATCAGTTTTCCTAATAAAACGTATAAAAACTACAGCCTTCAATGTATCGAGTCTAAATAACACTAATAAACGTGAATACTGATTATTGAACATTAACTTAAATTGGTTCATCCTTGCATTTAAAATGTAAACAAACCTTTATTTACAGCAGAAAAATGACGTAATAAAACGTATAAAAACTGCTACCTTCCATGTATCGAGTCTAAATGACACTAATAAACACAAATACTGAGTATTGTATACTGACTTAATTGATGATCCCGCATATTTAATGTCAGTTAAGAATGTAAACAAACGTTTTGCGTACACGCGAAACTGTCGTAAACAGAAACATCGCTTTTCCTATTCAAACGCTAATAGAAACTGAAACCTTCAATTTAATACGTCTAGCTGACACTAATACACGTAAATACTATAGAATATCCAGCAAAAACAATTCAATTACTAGCTATATTACTTATCTCGTAACACAGCAAGCGAAAAGCGGTCGTAGCCGGCGTCAGGGCTGCCAACGTTTATATAATGACTAGATCCATGAATGACACACAAAGCATAAATAACCAAAGTGAGTATTGTTATAACGTCAGTAATATAAAATATTAGGTATACTGAAGATACTATAAATATAATCATACATTCATGTATGTAGACAAGTCGTATAACGCTGAAAACAATAACAGATTTTTCTTCATAGAAGTGAAACACGTCGTTCAATAATTAAATGTCATAGTCCTTGTAAACTTACCATTACTTAAAATATAATCATCATCGAGTCACGTCGTAACACAATTACCTGAATTTGTGTTTATAGATTCATCAGTAGCTTGTCATGTAGTAAGGTCTTTCATTACTCACATCGTAAATTTTCTGTCGCTATATTTATGATCTGTTACTATATCAAATGGTTCACATTGAGGCAGTAAACTGAAACCGCCGAATCTATTACAGAGGCATACAACTGGTTCTTCAAAGGGCTGCATAGGCCAGTACAGATAGAAGCCCTGTTCATGTGTAGTAAGACTTTACTAATAATTTGTGCACAAACTATGTCATGGCTCGATGGGACGAATTCTGGTACTTCGAGAACGTTCTGCACCTTATTTCTGTCTTATTGTTCGTATCATACTGGCCCAACATGGATATTCGTAACACAAACAAATTCAAATAAAGCGCCGAAGCGCTCTCTGTGTAAGAAATGTGTGCATTCCAGTGACCATCATTACGGAAACAGTGTGTATCAAATAGTGTCGCTGTACCACAGACACCACTGAAACAAGAGTGCATTTTTGTCCTATTTGCAGTGTCTGTGTTTAACGGTTTATTATGCAATGTTCTCCATAAATACATGGATGTCTGAGAGAACAGACACTGCTGCCAACTAGTGCAAGTATGACACAAGAAATGTATTCGCAACTGTGAATATGATGAGACTCCAACTCTACAGTTTATTGGCGACATAGGAAAATTTCTGTCGGGCCGGGTCTCGAACCCGCATATCCCTCTTTACCCTAGCGGTCGCTTTGTCGGTCCTGGAAGCGTGCTCGGAAGGCTGAGGTGAAGCCGGCACGTTAGCTCAGCGTGTCCGGTCAGAGGGTTAGCCGCCCACGGTAATTAAAAAAAAAAAAAAAAAAAAAAATTGAGTTAACGGAACGACGATGAACTTGAACAAGCGTCATGAAACGTCCGCCCCGAACAAATACGGGTTTTGGAATTAAATAGTGGCAACTATTTATTCACAACCGATACAAAGAGTTACATGTTTACACCTGTTACTGTCCTTCAAAGCAGTCACCAGCGTTGTGTAGAACACGCTGCCAGCGACGTGGAAGGCGTAGTATACCGTTAGCAGAGCCCGACTGGCGTTTCAGTTGTGGTTCGTACGATGTGGCCCACGTCTCATCCAGTGTTACGACACGGCCTAAGAAAGCCTCTCCTTCGCGCTCATAGCGCTCCAAGTGCGCCTGAGCAGCGTTGTAACGCATCCATTTGTGCATTTCTTGCGGAACCCATCGTGATGCAATTTTTCGCATGCCCAGGCGAAGCGCAGTCGTATGCGCTAATCCGGTTTCGTGGGCGGGCTCACGAATCGTATGGCATCGGTCACTGTCCACTAACACGGCAACAGCAGGCACTTCTTCAGAGACGCTAGGACGACCTGCCCGATGCGTGTCTGCCAGTTTGCCGACCTTCGTTGAAGGCTTTTACCCTATTTGCCTCTGTTGGGCCGATTCCCCGCACGCCTCTTGAAAACCTTGATGACGCTGTCGTGCTGTACGACCTCTGGCACATTTAATCTTGATCCAACTCCGTTGTTCCTGTTTCGAAGACATAGTTGACACTGTTGCGTTAGACCGCTCGTTCACAAGTGACTGTGTTTCCCTCGATTGTGCGCACGCCGGTGACGTGAGATGGGCGAGTCCATTTGCTCGGAGGTAAGGTAGGTATGTCAGCAACGTGTGCTCTCAGCGACAGTAGTAGATTCCATTGCACAGCGTCTCCACAGCAGTGTTGCCACTATTTAAGCTCCAACCTACTTAGAACGAACAATTACGAAGAAAATGAGACAAAAAAAGGGATTAACGCGATCGCTAGCGCAAAGCAGCATATCCGGGTTAGGGTCCCAGTCCAGCACAAATTTTCGTATGTCGCCAATAAATTGTTCAACTGGAGTATCATCGTATTCGCAATTGGGAATACTTTTATTGTATTTTTATCGTTAAATTTCTTCTCTGAATGGTCCATAGTGTCGCATCAAACTGCATTTCCGTTTCATTTACAGCGAAATATCTACGTCCATACTTTGCAAACCAATGTGAAGTGCATGGAAGAGGGTACTTAGTATATGATAGGATTTCTTCCCGCTCCAAACGCCTCTGTGCGCGCTGTAATTAGTCTGATCCTGTCTTCGCGGTCTTTGCAGGGGCAGAACTTAGAAGGCTGTAGCGTGTTTCTAAAATCCTCAGTTAAGGCCGGTTCTCGAACTCGGTAAGTGGGCTTTCGTGTGATAATATACGTCTTTCTTGAGGCGTCTGCCACTTCAGGTTTTTCAGCATTTCGGGGACGCTCTCCCGTGACTCAAACCTGAGACCATTCATGCTGCCCTTCTATGTGTACGTCAGTAGCCACTGTTACGCCTATCAAGTAAGAATCCCAACACATTTGACCTATATTCTAAGATGGGACCACAAGTGTTTAGGAAGCAGTCTCCTTTGTAGACTGCCTGAATTTTCCAGTACCTTCGCTCTGAATACAAGTCTTCTTTCCTGTGCCTGAGCCTACGTATTCATTCCGTCCCATAGGCATACAAGTTCTTCAAGCAAGATATAGGGGTGGAACGAAAATATGGAAAATTAAAAACATAACACATTATCATGCCTATAGCTGAGTTCGAAATCAGCTGGCATTTAAAACAGCTTCCACTAGTGTCGGAATGGATAAATGCAGCTCCTGTAGGGAATGTTTTCAGGGAAATCTTGTGCCATTAGATTAGATTAGATTAGATTTACTTTCATTCCAACTGATCCGTAGTGAGGAGATCCTCCAGGATGTAGAACATTTCCTTCAAATAGTTGCTGGCGTTAGTGCACCGAACTCGCCGAAACAGACCGCAAAGGCTCGATTATGCTGAGATCGGTGACATTGGTAGCCACGCGAGGTGCGAAAATTTATCCTCGTTCTCTCAAAACGAGCCCTGGACGACGCGAGTTGGTAAACAGCGGCCTCAATTCTTGGAACACAGCATAAAATTTTCACATGAGATGAACCTGAACAGTCAAAATGGTCGCGTAGTCCTTGCCAGTAATGCGACCTTGCAAAGTAATCATGGGAGCCACGAAATACCACAATATTGCTACCCAAATCATCATTGAATCCCTTGCTCTTCGAAAGTAAACTCGGCCAGAAGTTGGTGACGCTGTGAAACAAAGAGTCATCCGACCAAATGACTTTCTTACATTCTACATCTACATCCATACTCCGCAAGCCACCTGACGGTGTGTGGCGAAGGTTACCTTCAGCATCTCTGTCGGTTCTCCCTTCTATTCCAGTCTCGTATTGTTCGTGGAAAGAAAGATTGTCGGTATGCCCGTGAGATATACGTAGGAGTGAGCAATATACTACTTGACTCCTCGGTGAAGGTATGTTCTCGAAACTTCAACCAAAGCCCGTACCGAGCTACTGAGCGTCTCACCTGCAGAGTCTTTCACTGGAGTTTACCTATCATCTCCGTAACGCTTTCGCGATTACTAAATGATCCTGTAACGAAACGCGCTGCTCTTCGTTGGATCTTCTCTACCTCTTCCATCAACCCTATCTGGTATGGATCCCACACTGCTGAGCAGTATTCAAGCAGTGGGCGAACAAGCGTACTGTAACCTACTTCCTTTGTTGTCGGATTCTTCCAATGAATCTCAGTCTGGCATCTGCTTTACCGACGATCAACTTTATATGATCATTCCATTTTAAATCACTCCTAATGCGTACTCCCAGATAATTTATGGAATTCATTTCTTCAAGTTGCTGACCTGCTATTTTGTAGATAAATGATAAAGGATCTTTCTTTCTATGTATTCGCAACACATTACACTTGCCTCAGCTTTTATGGCTTTTATGGCCTCGGCACAATGTTTTCCGGTACGGGCGTTTGTATCAGTAACGTGTGGTTTTGGAATTCCACCTTGCCCGGCCATTCTCCGCTTATGGATCTCCCTTTGTGTTGTTTTGGTGCTGACAGCGATCGCAAGTGCGACATTCACTTCTGCAGCATTTTTAGTCGCAACGACCGTCTGCCGCAACCACACAACACATCCTTTCGACCACATTGTGACTTAGCGCATGTTATTTTTCCTCTTTTCCTCTATGCGGTATAAATCTCCCGATACAGTACCTCTTGAAACACGAAACACGTCGGCCATTTTGGCTACGGAAGCACCCACAATACGATCACCACGTTCCAATGCACTGAGCTCCAACATAATGCACTTACAACTGCACAGAACACTGTTTTGACCCCCTGACACTTGGAACGTATTGCACGGGTGCTGTTCCTGATCAAGTACAACAATGCAACGTGCAGGCTTGGTTAGAATCTGAATTTATGTTCAAGCCTTCATTCCTTGCGCAATTTCCATATTTTTGTCCACCTCTTCTATTTGTATGAACTGACGTATTATAATTGTGAGTCATGGACATTGTAGTCATAAGACTTCGTTGCGCTTTGTGAGGGGCATAATTTTACATTTCTTTGCATTAAAAGCTAATTAATAATCGTTACACCACACTGAAATCTTACAAATATCTGAGAGGATATTTGCGCACCTTTTTTTCCAGACGGCACTTCACTATAGGTAACTGCATCAGCTGCAGAAGTCTGGGGTGCTTAAAATATTGTTTGCCTGATGATTAATATACAAAACGAACAGCAAGAATCAGGGCTATTCAGACTGCCGCCCAGGGGCCAGCTATACTAAAAAGTACACAATACAAAAATAAAAATAAATTATCGTTTTCGCGAGGACTTAAAAAAGTAAATTGCACGTTATTATGGCAGAGCAAGGAACTTTTATTGAATGCTGCAGTACACTTCAATGTGACAAAGATTCATGACGTTATTTTTCAACTGTATCACCATGTCTCCGTAAACAATGGTCGGAACATTCTGCGAGTAACCCAATTCGTCGACGGTAGAAATCCGCTCCTTGGCCACGTAACTTTCGAGACCCGCTGTTTGAACATCCTCGTTGTTGGCAAAATCTCTTTGCTCCCAAATGTTCACACGCGGTTTCCAGGACATTGCCCCTGTGGTTGATGTTAATTGTCTTCCTTCCCGATCAACATCGCCGACGTCTGTGCTGCCTTAGTCAAATTATTTGCACAATTTCACTACAACTAGACGGGACATCGCATTTGGCCCATATACCGCCAGAGTTTCACGGCGAATATGAGTTGAATGTAGACGTTCTGACCACAAGAATTGTATTGTTCTGCGTACTTTCATCTTTCAAGTAAGTTTCCAGTTGCCGTGCCATTTCGCTCCCACATAGTGATGCACCTGATCTTGGTACCACAGCAGAACTATGTCTGCAAGCAGCCCGAAAAAATGTGCACGATGGTGGACATGTGTAACTTACTTTTTAAAGCCCCATGTAATGCTGTGTTACATACCAACTTATGATTGGAAAAGTCGTGGACTTAGTTGTTTTGTTCGGGTATATTTACATGAATTTTCCAGTGGACAGCTGGAAGTCGGCACGTATCTCTTTAACACCGCTCTCCTTCACGTTCAGTTTCCAGGAGCCCAGTCGAATGCCTGGTAAAATCTATAAGACGTTTAGAAGAATGGTTGACGGAATTTTGGCAGATTGAAGTGAGTTCGAAAGCGAAGAAAGTTAATTTATTACGTATCTCATTTCGACCAAAACAGGAGCCATAATTTTTATTTTCCTGTTGCCGGGAGCTGATTCTTGACCTCTTCAAAATCAGGAAAAAGATCTAGTTAATGAGGTTCTCCAGGAAATGTACCGAGTGGTTGTAATTAAAGTGCAGCTACTGACAGAGACGCCGTGTGGGCTGCATTATCGTATGGCATCAAAACTTGGCAGATATCCTAACTCGTTAATGCGGAAGTGAGTTACGCTGAAAAAAAAACAAAAAAAGTAATTCAAATTTTGTCAACCAAATGAAAATTTGGCATTGTGGATGCAAGAAATATGTATTAAAAAAATTTCCATGTAGAATGGATTAGGAACGGAACGTAGACAGAATATGTAGGAAGAGTGAAAAAGGCTTAATTTTGCAGTTTTTATTAATCGTCACGATCACAATTTGTCCAGTATCAGTAACTGAGATGTCAACGAGATGCCGTACAGTGTTAGATTTGTACCTAGTGGCCAAAATTAGAAGTATTTTTTTTTTTTTCAGCGTAAACCGGTTAGCATATCTACCAAGTTCCACTGCCATACGATGATTACAGCCCACAATGGACTTCAGTGAGTAGCTGCACTTTAATTATAACCACCCAGAACAAAAGTTTGTGAGATTCATAGCTTCTGATGGATATCTTACTGATTCTACAAGTCATAACAAGGTAACGCCACCACAGGAAACTTTTAGAGAGAAATTCAAATCATGAACAAACAAAAACGTTAAATATACGAATCCATGGTTATAAATAACGTTTTATTGTAATGATTATAGAAGTACCAACTCGAAACAACTCCAAAAACTCATAGTTGTTACAACATTATGATGATAGTACTCGCAATATATGCGTACATATGCTGTGGCAGCTGCGCCCCTCCCACCGGAGTTTCGAGTCCTCCCTCGGGCATGGGTGTGTGTGTTGTTCTTGGCATAAGTTAGTTTAAGTAGTGTGTAAGTCTAGGGACCGATGACCTCTGCTCTTAGAAATTCACACACATTTGCACTTCTTTTTTCGAAGCTGCGCCTTTTGTAAGTGATTAAAAACAACAATGTAACAGCAAAAAAGCTGTAACTGTCTTAAACTTCTCCCGGAGAATAAAATGTTTAAACAACTTACGTGAATTCAGACTGTTCGCTTTTTCGATAACCAACGACATTTCCGTAGTAGGGGATATGAAGAAAGACAAAACGCGCACGCACGCACATACACACACACACACACACACACACACACACACACACACACACACAACTAGCACCCTCACGCGACCAAAGATAACCATCATCAAAAGTTATCGATAGCAAATATTAATTACCAGCAGATGAGCAAGCAGAATTAACTTTATCCCTCTGCTGCTTGACAAGGGACAGAGCAGTATTCCAAGCAAACTTTGCGAAATTTAAGCAAAATTGGCCTAAATTGTGCTGGGAATCGTGCCCTCTCCCTGGACAAACAGCAGAGGTTCAGCGTAAATGCTATTTGATCACTTTCCTTTAGTTAATATTCACGATCGGTAACTTCTGACAATATAGTCTTTAGTTACGTAGTTACGCTAATTGTTTACGTTGAGTACGTCTTTCCACACACGACGTGTTATGGTTCGTGGCCGGCGTAGTCCCCCCTACTAAGAGTTCTAGTTTCCTTTCACAGCGCTCACTTATCGTATTTGTGCTTTGAAAAATCAATGGGTGTTCACCTGTCAAAATATAGGCGGTTGTCGAAGACGTCACCTGGCTGCATTCTCGTATGTTGTTTGAACTGTTATCACTGTAATCATAAATTGTACAGTAAAATTTTGTAGTTGGCACAGGTATTGATTTGATTTTTTTGTTCTTGTGTGCAATTCGTAGAGAGATACTGGTGAATGCGAGGATAGTTTAACTTTCTTACTACAAAATTTGTGAAGCATTATTTAATTAAATATGTAACCCAAAAAACATTGTTCCCAGTAGCTTACATCTAAGGCGATTAACTCTGATTGTGAAGTTAGTTGGCATGCCCCAAGAGGTGAGTTTGTGTAACCTGATAGGGATAGCTATACTTAGGCATATCAAAGCAATTTTCGAGTAAATAGGTTTTATTTTGTCAACATTGGGCTTGCTTCAAAGTATAAGTTCTTGAAAAACTAAATTCCTAGTGACAAAATAATATTTGAACAAACATAAATTCTGCTTAAATGTATAAATAACTTCGTGGACTTAAATGTATTAACGAACAATGAATTCTTGAAGAAAAATAAGTTCCGGTTGTTACTATAACTACTTGCAGTTATTCAAATAAAATTATCAACCACGAATAAGGGATTTGTCGGCTCGTTTATTTGAACTGGTGGGTTCAATTTTCTTTCAGTTTTACTTACAGTCGTATCAAACTGAATCATCCTAGTCTGGCCATCTTCGGTTTTTTCACCTTTTGATGATCGTGAACACAGGAATTTCGTTGTCATCGCTTTCGACAATCTTCCCAGGATGCTGATGAGTATAGTACTTAACAAAAACACACCCTTAAATATGTTCAGGGTAATGAAAAGGACATGACATTGTGGAGCATTCCGTACTCGATGTGATCTTTGGGTAAGGCTATGCCAACTGGGACCAATCTAATTACGTTAACTATCACCAAAGAGATATCAGATCCCATACAAACCAATACATCTGAAACAAAGGATTGTGATCCAAAGAATTGTGATACATGAGTGCAACCATAGTTAACCACGCATTCGAAAACTGCCATCAACTGCGCCTCAATTCGATCTATAAATTCACCAAAACAAAAGAAATTACTATCAAAAAATTTAGTCACTAATCGGAAAAACGAAGAAACAGGGGTCTTTCATTTACGACATTTCCAAGCAGACTGAAGCTTTGGTGGATGGTTCACCTTTACGTACACTATGTGATCAAAAGTATCCGGACACCACCCAAGCCGGCCGCGGTGGTCTAGCGGTTCTAGGCACTCAGTCAGGAACCGCGCGACTGCTGCGGTCGCAGGTTCGAATCCTGCCTCGGGCATGGATGTGTGTGATGTCCTTAGGTTAGTTAGGTTTAAGTAGTTCTAAGTTCTAGGGGACTTATGACCACAGATGTTGAGTCCCATAGTGCTCAGAGCCATTTGAACCATTTGAACATCACCCAAAACATATGTTTTTCATATTGGGTGCAATTTGCTGCCACCTACTGCCAGGTAGTCAAATCAGCGACCTCAGTAGTCATTAGATATTGTGAGAGAGCAGAATGGAGCGCTCCGCGGAACTCGCCGACTTCGAAAGTGTTCAGGTGATTGGATGTCACTTGTGCCATACCTCTGTAGGCGAGATTTACACACGACTAAACAACGATAGGACCACTGTTTCCGATGTGATGGTGAAGTGGAAACGTGAAGGGAGACCTACAACACAGAAGCTACAGGCCGACCTCGTCTATTCACTGAAAGAGACCGCCGATAGTTGAAGATGGTCGTAATGTGTAATAGGCAGACATCTATCCAGACCATCACACGGGAATTCCAAATTGCATCAGGATCCAGCGCAAGTACTATGACAGTTAGGCGGGAGGTGAGAAAACTTGGATTTCATGGTCGAGCGGATGCTCATAAGCCACACATCTCTCCCATTTTTATGTGGGTTTTGGCAACGTTAGTTACAATTATTGTTTGGATGCCCTTCGTGATTCCATCAGTCTCTCCTCCTCCTCCCCCCCTCCCCTTACAGGCCACGGGGGGAATTTGTGCACTCCATCTGTCTGCACTCAGAGTAAATCCCATCTATAAATGTGTGAACGCTCTGTAAGTGAAACTTCCTGGCAGATTAAAACTGCATGCAAGACCAGGAGTCGATCCTGGGACCTTGCCTTTCGCGGGTATGTGCTCGACCATTTGAAATACCCAAGCGCAACTTATGACCCGTCCTCACACCTCTAAGTGTTTGCATAACGTGTACATGAGGTGGAACGAGGGTACCAGTCTGGTATTTACCTAGCTGGACATGGGAAATCACCTAAAAGCCACATCCAAGCTGTCTGGTTTACCACCGCTCATAGTTAGTCCACGAAGTGGAGTCGACCCGGTGGAGACTCGTCTTTCAAAATTTCGTAAGTGGCAAGTTAACAACAGGGCTATTTTTTTACTGACTAAACCTTAACTGCTGCGTTGTAGGTTCTTAATTCCAATATTGCTCTAAAACTTATTTTTTAGCGTTAGTTACCAGAAAATGCTCCCCATTAGGTCCCACCCGACAAGTAAAATGAAGCCTTAGTACGGAACCCAATACAGTTCTCTGGGGATCGCCTCAAGCTACTTCTATTTGTGCCGACGACTCCCCATCCAAAAGAATTTGTTTCGCCCTTTATACCAGGAAATCTTCAATCCAGTCACAAATTTTCGTTTCATACACCATACTTCCTTCTTAAACACGTTGTTGTAAGCCTTAAGCTGGATTGTCCGTGACCGGGCCGCAGGTGGACGACATCGAGATGAAACTGGACCAGCTGATCGAGATGTACCTGGAGGACCGCAAGCGGCTTCTGGCGCTGCCGCTGCCCACGGACTCGGGCCCGCCCCCGCCGCCCGCCCCCGCGCCGCCGCCCGCTCCGCCGCCTACACCCGCGCTCCGCCCCAAACCCATTCTCATCGACAAGCAGGCGTCGGAGCCCAACACGCCCATCGCCAAGAGCTTCACCGACGTCACTGCGGTGGTGCGGACCATGCAGCGCGGCCACTCCGACCTCAGCCACCGCATCCGGAAGCGCGTCACCCTCAGGTAAGCAGCAAACTCCGCTCCTTAATCTGTAGTGAGATAAAGAAATCATTTAAAATTTGCCTTGTAGTGGTCGCGTGGCCAACAACAACAACAACAACCGATGACTGTTATCCACAAGCCTGGTTCACACCGAAGCAAACACGAGCGAACACTCCCACCGAAACGACAACCTTCTCTGGTTTAAACGGAAGGCAATCCGCTAGTGAACGCCATTTGGTCGTGTTACTGTAATGTTCGCTGGTGGTTACTCATGTACGGAAGGTTGCCGGTCTGTCAGCGAACCGTCAAAGGAAGTTCCCGTCCTGTTCACTTCGGGGAGAGTAGTGGTCAGAGCATTCGCATGTTGCAAAGATCACTGGTCTGCAGCTTTAGCTCCGAATCTTTTTTTTTTCTTTTGACATGAGTTGCGTGAGTGATGGAATGAGCCAGACAGACGAAAGAATATAGATATCGTAAGTACTTGTGGGATCCAAGAAATCAAAGTACACGAAAAAGCAAATCAGATACGAGTGACAAAAAATTTCCGAAGCATTCAAAGGTCCAACTAATGAGGTCAGAAAGATTATTTTTTACTTATCTATTTATTTATGTAACTTGCTCCTACATCTGACCAGGTTTTCACACATGCAGTATTTTTTTTTACGTCTTAGTTTCCCAAGAAATTACATTAGTTTTATACTGAGGTGACAAAAGTCATGGGATAGCGATATGCACACACTTAAGTAGCGATAGTATTGCGTATACGAGGTATAAAAGGACAGTGTGTTGGAGGAGCTGTCATTTGTACCAGGTGAAAAGGTTTTCGAAATGATTATGGCCGCACGACGGCATTTAACAAACTTTGAAAGCGGAATGGAAGTAGGAGCAAGATGCATGGGACATTCCATTTCGGAAATCACTAGGGAATTCAATATTCCGATATCCATCGTGTCAAGAGTATGCTGAGAACACCAAATTTCAGGCATTATCTTCACTACAGACAACCCATTGGCCGACGGCCTTCACTTGACGACACAGAGCAGCGTTGTTTGATTAGACTTGTCAGTGCTAACAGACAATCAACGCTGTGTGATACAACCGCAGAAATCAATGTTGGACTTACGACGAACGTATCCGTTAGGAAACACCGCGACATGTTGCGTCAATGGGCTATGGCCGCAGACGGCTGACACCAGTGTCTGTGCTAACAGCACGACATTGCCAGTAGCGCCTCTCCTGTGACCATATCAGTATGACCCTAGACGACTGGAAAACCGTGGCCTGGTCAGATGAATCTCGATTTCAGTTGCTAAGAGACGATGTCAGGGTTCTAGTGTGGAGCACACACCACAAGGCCGTGAACCCAAGTTGTCAACAAGGCACTGTGCCAGCTGATGATGGCTCCATAATGGTGAGGTCTGTTTTAACATAGAATGGGCTGAGTCCTCTGGTCCAATTAAACCGATCATTCACTGGAAATGGTTATTTTCGGCCACTTGGGCACCAATTGCAGCCATTCATGGACTCCATGTTCCCAAATAACGATCGCGTTTTTTTGTATGTCGATGCGCCATGTCACTGGACCACAGTTGTTCGTGATTGGTTTGAAAGGCATTCTGGAAAGTTCGAGCGAATGATTTGGCCACCCAGATCGCCCGACATGAACCCTATCGAACATTCGTAGGACAAAATCAGAGGTTATTTGGTGCACAAAATCCCGTGTGCAAAGGACTGATGGGTTTGTGCGACGCCGCATAATGCATTCATTTCCATTGCAAACGCTTTTTAGAGTATGGCAGTGCGATTCAAATTGCTCTAATGATGCACGCGTTATTGAACACCCCCTTTAACCCCTCCTCTATTCGAGAGAGATCCCAAGGGCAGTGATAATCTTCGGACGATCATGTGAAGACAGCTGCCAACTCTTGGATTTGAGAAACGTCGAAAGAATTTTCCAGTGGCGAAATAAGAAAACTTGTTATACGTTGGGAGAAATGTGTCAATCTTATCGGTGATTATGCTGAAAAATAAATATATGATACCGAAACTTAAGAATTGTGCTTTAATGTCCTTTTTGTCCTATCTTCCTAATTGTTTTTGTTTGTGTTCTACAAGCATGTGACATTACTTCTCAGCCTACCCTCGTATAAAATTTTCTTCTTCTCCCACGACTTTCCTGAAGTAATGTGTTGGCAAGTACTTGTAGCTGCATTTTCCACCTCGTTTTTACTCTCTTTATTGTGCTACTGGAATAGCTAACGGTTCATGCAAGCCTCTCAAGAACACTTTTTAATGGTATTTTGCTTCCTCGTTTGTTTCTTCCGACAAAAATTTAATGGCATTGCATATAATCCCGCGTGCCTAATTATAAAGGTCTTTCCCTGCACCTGTAATATTCAAAGACTGCGATGCCCTGCTGCGTAACAAAGAGAGAACAACACTCGAAGTGCACAGGTCGGCACCTGCCCATTCTCGATAATTGGATGAAATCTCCCACTGGTCAGGAGGAGCATGTGCTTCTTCTGCACACTGGCCAAGTTAATTTGTGTGAGCTCTATACTAGATATATTCCAAGGTTCTTTTGGAGACTATACCCTTATCGGCATGGCGTGCTACCCAATTATGAGCCTGAAAGAACGTGAACCATATGAAGTTTAAAAATTTCACAGATTTCCAAGAAATAATTGTGCCACGAAAAGTAATAGAGATTCTTCCTTTTGCTGGATCTACCCGTAAATGAACGATTCTAATGTATGTCTGGTGAAGCGTAATTCATGAAGCCTCCTTAAGTAGAGTTTTCCAAGTTTTAATTTTTTATTTTCCAAACGATCGAGTCTTAACAACAAAGTCATAATTTCAAATCTCACAAGAACGATTTAATCGCTTTTCAATTGTAATCTATTGCCTGCATATAAACTTAAAAATGTTTTCCCTTCATTTGCAAATAATTGGAAACTTTGTTTTACAAATGTTCAAAGGCAAGACCTAACGTGCCACAAAAGGCTCTCAGATAGTCTGGAACTACATTTCGCTAATGCATCTTAATCGACTACTGACAACCATCAGTATTCAGGAACTATACGGTAAAATGCATTAAATGTCTTAAAACACAAAATTTCGCTGATATGATATCCACATTTTAAACCACACGTCCGTATCTTCTTAAGAGTTAAACAATTACATAAAAACCAGTGGCTGGGCTGCACTCTATTCTGCTTTGTTGGCAGAGAAATGATGCGTGCCGCGATACATTAAAGCCATAGTACAGGCACACACAGTAGCGTACCCACCGAATTACAGAGAAGAGCAATTTCCCCTTCCTCCACCCCTACTAACAAAAATTAAAATATTCTCAAACCTTGTCATAATCTTCTGGTGATACCTACTGAATGAACGCCTCCTTTTTATCCTGATTGCTCCGCGTCCGTTATCCCTCACTACCAGGCCGCAAGTTTCATCGGTGCAGTTGTGGAGGGACCCGAAGCCAGCGCTGGGCGGTCATGCCAGTGCTTTTGCCCCCCCCCCCCCCCCCCCCCCCCATCGGGTGCGGAGGCTACTCTCGGCCGACGTTATGACTTCAGTTGGTTGATCGCTGTGTCCAACGCTTTATTGAGAGTAAAGCCACTGTCTCTGTTGTTCAGTCCATCGGCCACTCGTATCTCGACAGCCTCCTTTAAGTCACAGTCGCAAAACGACAGGCCCGTTTTAGCAGTTCATTTTGTTCATATTTCATTGATTCCCCTGTAGCTATGCAGCAATCCGCAAAGAACTATTTTCTGCGTTTGTTGAGTTCCGCGTCTCTCCTGTGCTCCCGAAACCTTTCTTTGCACGTCAGTACCGCCTGTCTGATGTACACGGGCGTGCTGAGAAGTAATGCTTCCGAACGTTTTACTCTGTTCTCAAAATCGGTTGACGTATTACATATACAGCGTATTACTCGGTCGACTTTCCCGCTTCGGTGACAAAAGCTGCAGCCCTCTGCGGCTAGAGGGCACCGAATTGTAGCTTGTGACATGACGATGTGTAACGTAACTATGCCGGTGTATGAGAAACTGTTTGCTGTGATCGAGTTTCAAACCTCTGAATACAAGCCTCCATTTGGTACCCATAGCAGAGTCAAAGGTGTGTATGGTGATGATTGTACAGACATCAGTGACGTGGAGCGTTGGTTGTTCATGCTCCTGATGAGGTG
Source organism: Schistocerca gregaria (assembly GCF_023897955.1). Taxonomy (NCBI): domain Eukaryota; kingdom Metazoa; phylum Arthropoda; class Insecta; order Orthoptera; family Acrididae; genus Schistocerca; species Schistocerca gregaria. The sequence continues at coordinate 346,255,880 of NC_064922.1, read as the reverse complement.
GTGCTACCTCAACACGTGTGGCAGAGCTGAGAATGAAAGACTGCTTACGGCAACGGACGAGACTCGTTGGAATCGAGTTGATCAACTCATCAGAGAAAACAGTCGACTAACAAAGACACAGCTCTGAGGTAAGTGTGGCACGTCATGACAGCCTGTACAGGCCATCATTGCAGAACTACAATACAGAAAACTATGTGCACCATGGATGCCTCGAATGCTGTTTCCTGTCGTGATTAGACATCTATCAATAATTTCTTTTGTGTTTTGATGGTAAGGATGATGGGCTCCTTAACGACACTGTGGCATGTGATGAAAGCTGCGATCGCCATTTTCACCCCGAAAGCAGAGAGCATCAATGGAGTTCCACCACAAAGGACACAGACCCCAAAAAAGTTCAAGACCTTGCCATCAGCAAACAAAATCATGCTCACAGAGTTCTGACATGTTCAAGGCGAACTCAGAAAGATACTGTGATACCCTCAGAGAACTGAAAGCATGAATTCGAGGAGTTTGTCCACATACGGAGCTCTCTGTCCTTCAAGATAACAATGCCAGACTACACATCAACGCTGCGGCATTTACAGGCAATCCGACGCCTTGGGTTCACTGCCATCGACCATCCTCCATACAGTCCCGATTTAGCCCCATCCGATTTTCGTGTTTCCGAAACTTAAAGAACATCTTCGGGGACTTCATTTTGACTGTGATGAATCGATGTAATCAGAGGTGAAGTTCTGACTCCGACAACAAAGTCAAACATTCTACAGTGACGGTACCAACAAACTGCTGTCTCACTGGGAGAAGTGTGTTCGTGCCCAGGGTTACTAAGTTGTGAAATAAATATGTTGACATCAAGACTAAAGCTGTAGAATATTAATAAAGTGTGTCTTATTTCAAAATCTCGTGTTACCACATTGGCATGTAATACGATAGACAGCCGGCTTACGGAGCCACAAGTCGTCTTTCACCATACATAATATTGCTGTTACGTTGAGCCAATATTCCAGCACTCTTGTTCGATACTTGCCAGCTTACAGCATTTACGCCATGGCCTCATCCTCTTCGTCAGTTTTTATGTACATGGCTTGTACCTCCTGTCTGAAGGCGCCTCAGATTTGTCTCCCAATATATCCGTTCTTCCTCAATGCGTCCTCAAGGTGAATAAGTTGTCTTCGTAGGCCTTCTTTGTCTCACAGTGCACTTGCCCTATGGACTAGTGAAGCCCATATAGTCGTAACACACCCTCAAGCTGTGAATGAAGATGGCAGTTGCAGGCATGCTGGCACATACTAGTATGGATGGCTTTTCTGTAGCCTACACACCATGTTCCATGTGTCGTCTTCTTTGCTCTTGACTAGGACGTCCGAAACTGGCATTTTCCATTCCCTTCCACATCCTCGTCAAATTGGATGCTAGGGAGCAAAGAGGTGGCTGGAGGAACTCTTGAAGCCTGTAACACTCACGTGACCACACTACATGTGAGTCATCTACGTATCTGAAGAAGCATGTGGGATTCGGTGCAGATTAACTAGAGCTTTTCCTTCAATATCCTCTATGATAGAGGGACCTCACGGCGATGCCATTCCTTTGTTGATAATAGTCGCCATTAGAGATGAAATGAATATGCATGAATTATCCGTTATCTGGCTTAAGTTTGCTATCCAGTCTGATACTGGATGATACGTCAGTATGCGGTGGATATTGGTCTTTCAATAAATTATGAAAATCTGATGAAACAGACTCTACTTTATCTACACGTGAGATATCCTAAACATAAATACAACAACAATCTTTTCAAATCAAAACACCATTTATTATTCATTCCAAAAAAATAAAATAAATAAATTAGTAGTTGTACTGAACTACAGACAAATTAGGGGACTGAGCTCCAATTTCAGTGTCGTCTGCTCTTCTTATTTTAGTAGGCATTGTGGATGAACTACTACTGGTTGGAAGATTCTTTGCACGATCTTCTTTCGAACTCTTTCAGATTTCAGCTTCAAGACTATGCCTTGAATTTTGTATCTAGAAAGATTGCAGTCAAGAAATGTGAATCTTCATTTAAGGAGCAGGACCGGCTTCCTAGTTCAGCTTTCAACAACAACCTCATGTGTGGCAAGTCAGGGGTCTTTGTGCTTTCTCATCATTATCTAAACACTTATTTAACAACACAACACTTGGTACTACTTCGGATATGCAGGATAGATAAGAACTTATTTTCTGTTATGTCTTCAAAGGGCTTCAAAACCTTAACCCACTGTTCCATCCACCACCACTAACGAAACGTAGGCGTATCATGATCAGCCACATACAGCTACATAGTCCGTCTTTGCTCCAATAGGCTCTCTACCTTATAAAATGTAGAATTCCACATCGTGCTGATATCTTGCACCCACTGATGCTCCGCTACCTTTAGCTCTTTTGGAATCGCCTATAATTTTTCTGGAACTAGGCTCGAATGACTGAACTGCGTCGCATCACAACCAGTAGTGATCACTCCTGCTACTTCAAAGTGGACATTCAGTTACCCATATACGACCATCTGAAGCAAACTGGCTTTGCTCAATGTCCCATCGATCTGCAATAGTATTAATCACACTTACTATATTATCTCCTTGTAAGAACCTAGAAAAGACTTCATAGCAAGAACTACATGTTCCAGCTTGAATTCAGAAGACAACCATCGAGTTGTGAAAGTCAGAAAATAGGTCCATATGTCAGAATTACAGAAACTGAGAGAGAACCTGAACTGTTTCTTTTGCTTTCTCGTAAGTTCTGTCGCAAATGTCAGGAACTGTTGTTTGGGAAATGTATCTACACTTTGATAAAACTGTTTCCAGAGGTCTTTTAAATCTGGTACTTTCTAAGACACAAATGGATCACTGTCTAATATAATCATTTCTGCTATTAAATAACGATATTTTTTGGCTTTTGTATCGTTTCAGCCGTGACAGTGGCTGTACCTTTATTAACTGCCTGGAATTAATCTGGATATTTCCTTTCCAAATTGTGTTTCATAGCTGAAGCAAACGTTATACAAATAAAAATGTTTAATTGGGTATCAGACAGGTTACGTATTTTCATCCCAATCAAGTTTAATTAAACCAAGTATTCGATAAATAGGTGAACACTTAACGATATTAGTCATCATTTCCATGGACCAAACCCTTGTTGATTAGTGTAACAAAACAATTCAAAATAAAAGAAGAAAAGGCAAGCTAATAACTAACAGCTTTTTTACCTTTTCCGCTCGGAAAATTTGAATTTCGTACAACAACAAAATTGAAAACTTATTATTGTCACTGCTTCCATCAAAATATTCCAAAACAGGCGCTCTTTTCTTTATCATGAAACCAATAGACTATTTTCAGTAGTATGCTCAAAAAACAACAAGTAAAAATGATCGCAACTAGCAAAAAATTAAATACCGTAGTCAACCACAGAACACCAAAATGTAAGAAGTGCGAGACCGATGTTATGACTGGAAACAGAACATGACAGCAGCGCTTCAAGTGACCTGGCAGTGAATTTTGGGTACAAGGAACTAGGGTCCGAAAATCTGCTTTTTTAATTTGAAATGCGCGATTTAGATGACAATATTTTTCGTTTATTCTTTATGGGTGTACCTTGTAGTCTTGTAGTAAAGCGCATGTCTGGAAACCGAAAGGTTTTTGTGGCCTTGCAAAGTAATATCTTCGAAAAACCTCAATCAAAATACAAGATTAACTCCTCGTAGCTGGGGTTCTCAGTCGTATAAAATTTTGTAAATGACGTCATTGTAGCCGTCTATTTTAAAATAATTTGTAAAACCCATTATTGCAGTTTCGACCGTTTGGCCTCTATCTTGAGGAAATAATTGCCGTTAAGTATATGTCAAAACCTAAAAATCATCTGACGTGACATGACAGACCAGCTAGTTTCATCGCATTGTGTTTGTGATATGACTTCTTATGTGTATTGGACTCGTTGAACTGCATTGCAAGTATATTGTTCGTATTTTTCTTGGTTTTTGTTCGCATATTGTGCGGAATAAATGATTGTATATTTGTTTTGCTTCATATAAAACAGAAGCTGGTTTCATCACATGGTGTTCTGTAGACACATGTAGCCCCTCCTCCATACTGCCTATGAGCTCATGAGCTCGACTTCATTGCATTGTATTATAGGATATGAACTTATTATATGCAAATGTACTTTATTTTTGTTTCTCGTACTTTGTTAGATTTAATGGAGAACTCCAAGTTAGCGTCTTTTGACGGAATTGGTCACTAATACTACAAATCATATCAGTGGCAAGAAGCAACTCCACTCAATGCAGAAATACGTACAGATTCCACGACAAGATATTATGAAGTTTAGTGCCATTTCTGTCAAATGCTCTTAGCATGAAGTTCTCCATTAATTATGAGAATGTACGAAATATGTATGAGAACAAAAATAAAGTGGAATACAGTCAATATTCTTATACTGCGTTTAAACTATCCAGTCAATATTATGGTTGAGAGCAACACATTTACAATTCATTTCAAAGAGAGCAATAGCTTACTCTGAATAAGTCGTAATCAAGAATACGAATGATAAAACTAGCTTCTGTTTACTACAAGGAAGAAAAACAAATATTGACGATCTGAAATAACCCAATAAGACAACGAGATGATGGACTGATAAACTTGCAGGTCTCCAAGTGGCCCGACACTGAACCTATGTTGTATTACCAGAAATTCCTGTGTGAGTTTAAAACACGCTCTCCTCCCTCCCCCCCCCCCCCCCACCCATTAACAAAGTCAGTCAATCTATATGTCATTTGATTACTTCACTTGATTACAACAGTGACCGTAATTATCCAAATCCACTCTACTGTTCGCACCTGTCCTCTGCGAACTGCCTAGACCCACATGTTATGACAAACTTCGTGGCAGTATTCGGCCAGTTTACAGGATGGTGAGACACCTGGTATTCGATATCCAACCAAACAGCTGTCTGTTTCATCTCTTGTCAGCTCTGAAGAAAGGGATCATAGACATGAGAACAAATTCAGAAAGGTTAGTCAGTTTGGGGCTGAAATCACAATGTCGGCCAACCGTGGCTTCTGTGCCTGAAGCACTGAGCGGTCGGATTGCATTCCCAACACCCGCCGATCTTGTTTCCCACCACTACACCCGACATGATGAGTAGTGATGGAAGGAATTTCTATTCTTCTACTCTATTTGCCTTGGGAAAGAGTGGGATGTGATGACAGTAGAGAGGAGGCACACTGTAACAAAGATGGCTCACTACCTGTAAACTGTTATAAGATAAACAGTAAAAATACCATTTTTCGTGAACTACTAAACCTGATTGGACACCAGAGAGCAATACAAACAGTTGATTCACTGGGAAAGATTTAGATCATATCTCAGTTTTTCAGTCGTTCTGAGTTTTATTTTGTAAAAAATTTTGCTTGTTGTCACTACTCCTACCCGTTCCACAAAACTAAATTAAGTTGTCCCACCCTAGCTCAGATTCTGGGTGCACTCTCGGACACACTTGCTGCTTATTAGGGCATGGCATATGCATTGTATGTCAGTGCGAAGCAGTGGTGCATGTAGCTGGTTATTCTTTATATTATGCTGCTCATAAGGCAAAATCGCCAATGACAAAACAGACAGAAAATCCAATTTATTAAATATTTCTATAGTGCCACCCAAAATTTGGCACTGCCCTAGTTTCGGCGCCCTTGGCAAGTGCCTAATTCACGTAGTTGGTAGAGCTGGGTGAGCTCACGTTATTTATTCAGTAAAAGTTATTTTCTTGTTTACAGAGAAACTTACGCTTTAATTTCCTCATTGTTCTAATCCTATGTAGTCTATGATTTATTCAATAACTGGACTATTGTTTTTAATTATTCTTTACAAGAACGTACTTCTCCCTCAAACAGCACCATAGGACCAGTGCTGTTTTTGATATACATCACTGACTTTGCAGACAAAGGAGAAAAAGTTCATTTTGCTGGTGATAGAAATATTGTAAACGGGCTTTGCTCCAGACTGAACGCTGAAAGGCATAATTAGTCTTAAATGGTGATGATGATGATGATGACGATGACAGATAAAACACCAAAAGCTCTAGTAGAGAAAGCAGATAAAAACCTGAATAATGTTTATAATTGGTCATCAATAATAAACTTACGCTGAACATAAAGAACAGCATTAAATTCTCTTTAAAGGTGAGAAGTAATTGTATAAAATTAATATTCTCATCTGCCAGCAGCTGCCTTCTTTGGAATCAGAATTATAACATTTTTCTGGAAGTTGGCCAACAGCCTTGGCACAGTGGTAAAACCAGTTCCCATCAGATCACAGAAGTTAAGCGTTGTCAAGCTTGGTTAGCACTTGGATGAGTCACTGTCCAGGTCTGCCGAGAGCTGTTAGCAAACAGAGTACAATCATCCCTTGTGGGGCCAGTTGAGGAGCTACTTCACGGAGAAGTAGTAACACTGGTCACGAAAACTGACAACATCCTGGAGAGCGGTGTACTGACCACATGCCCCTTTGTATCACGTCTGGTGATGCCTACATGCTGCGGATGACATGGCAGCCAGTCGGTACCGTGGGACCTTCAGGCCTTCAAGACTGTTTGTACGGTGTTCGTTTGTTTGTTCTTTAAGTCTTTGAGAGTATTTTGGGTGTCCCATACATCTTCCACATAAATGGAGTAGTTTTGTGGTGGTATGTTCTCCCAAGAATCTCAGTAGCGTTGATTAGGTTAGGTTAGGAATGTCGTCTGCTCGAGGTACTTTTCTTTTACTTAGGTCCTTCATTCTTTTTCCAAATTCTTCTCATAGCATCTCATTCCCATCTCCCCATACTCATTTTATTTATTTATTTATTTATTTATGCATTTATTTTACCTGGCAAGATTAGGGCCTTCAGGCCCTCTCTTGCACCTAACCAGGCATACTCAGATTGAACGAGTTACAGTTTCTAAATAACATTAAGAACATTTAACGTATTATGCAGTATTGATGTCAAACGAAAAAAATTTGAGATTATAACAGTAGTACAATGATAGTATAACAATAAAAATAATTATAACAATCAACAATAATAATGATAATAATAATGATAATAGTAATAATAATAATAATAATAATAGTGACTAAGTATATGAAAGTAAACATACATTTCTTTTGTGAATGTCAGTTAGTTGGGAATTTTCTCGTTATATTCTTGCAGCTTGTGAGTTATTCTCATCGAGCAGAGACATAAGACGATAGAATGGGGTGAAAGAGATATATAAGAGGTAGATAGGTTAGAGGAAGAGAAAAAGAATGGTAAAATTCGAAGCTGTGATGGAGAGAAGAAAGAAAGAGATGTTAGGGGCACAACAATGGTGGCTATACCGTCCCTAATATGTAAGTTTTGAGTTCCCTCTTGAATGTTGAGTAGTTCTGGGTAAGACGCAGATCACAGGGGAGTGCGTTCCATAGTCGTATGGCTGAGATGGAGAATGACACGGAGAAAGATTTTGTGTTATGTAAAGGTACAGCCAAGATGATAGACGTATCCGATCTGGTATTGCGATTGTGGAATGATGATAGATGTTTAATGTGAGAAGATAAGTATTGGGGGCACCAGTGGCTAAGAAATCGATGAAGTAAGCACATCGTGTGGAGATCGCGTGCCTTATGTGGGCGTATCCAACCTAGCTGGGAGTATGAAGGACTGATATGATCATACAACCGAATATTGCACACGTATCTGACGCAAGCATTCATCACTAGCTCGAGGCATCTAGAATTTTCACTATTTGTGCCGTGTTGAACTACATCGCAGTAGTAAAGATTAGGCAAGACTAGTGTTTGGACTAATTTTTGTTTAACATGGGTTGGAAATATTTTTCTAAATTTTTTAATTGCATGTAGGGAGGAGAGCGATTTCCGGCAAGCTGTGACTGTTTGTTCTTCCCAGTTTAGGTGTTCATCCAAGATTATTCCAAGGTCTTTTATTGTTTTTTGGTATGGTAGTTGGGTACCATTGAGGAGTATTTTAGGGACCGTTTCGCGAAAGTACCGGCTGATTAACTTTGGATGAGATATAAGTGTGACCTGGGATTTCTTGGGGTTTAGTTTCAGACCTAGGTTCTGTGCCCATCGAGAAACAGAACAAAGATCTGCGTTCATACTCGCTACTGCGCCAGCAATGTTTTTGGGGCTTGCACTTATGTACAGTTGGATGTCGTCAACATATAGATGGTATCTGCAGGAGTGAATCACTGAAGAAATATCATTAATATACAGTGAGAAGAGTAGTGGACCAAGGACGGAGCCTTGGGGAACTCCAGAGTGCACGCTTTTCCATGATGACTTTTCCGACCCACAAACGACTTGTTGACTTCTGTTTTTGAGGTAGCTGTCGAACCAGTGTATTGCGCTGATTGAGAAATTCAGCTGTTTCATTTTAATTAGTAATATATCGAAGTCAACTGTGTCAAAAGCCTTGCTAAAGTCAAGCAGTGTTAGGATAGTAGCTTCACGTCTGTCCATAGCATGTTTAATGTCATCAGTTACTTTGATTAATGCAGTTGCTGTACTATGGTGCTTTCGAAAGCCTGACTGATATTCGTCATGGATGTTATGAGTTTTGAGGTAATCCGTCAGCTGTTCATGGACGATGTATTCTAGGGCTTTAGATATTGCAGGTAGTATGCTGATCGGCCTGTAGTCACCTGGCGACTTAGGGTTGTCAGTCTTGGGTATAGGCTGGATTAAACTTTGCTTCCACTCAGTAGGATATATACTACTGACAAGAGACAGGTTGAAGATGTCAGTGATAACTGGAATAATAGTGGCTACGACGTTTTTAATCATGCCAATGCTCACTCCATCATTTCCTACTGCCTCGGAAGAGATTCTCATAATTGCCTTGTGTACTGTGCCGGTAGTGACATGTTTTAGGAAAAACTTGTCTCTCAAGAGATTGATATCTTGGGGCAGGTAATTTGTCGCTGCGTGGCAGATTACAGCTGTTGAGAAGAAATCGTTTAATTCTTCTGCAGACGCTTGATAAACAGCGTCATATCTTCGCTTCCCTATACCGAAACTGCGCAGCTTTTTCCACAGTGCAGCAGGTTTTGATATGCCGCATACGACAGAGGGGGCATGTCTGATTTTGGCATTTCTCACGCTTTGCTTCGTTCTGTTTCGGAGTTTCCTATAAGCTTCGTACGCCTCGGGAGTTGGGTTACGCTTGAAGGCCCTGTGTGCAGCATCACGTTTATTCATTAACTGGCGTAATGCAGTGGTGAGCCATGGAGCAGGAGCTCTCTTTACCTTGACAGTGCGTTGAGGAGCATGTTTATCATACAGTGCAATAATTTTGCTACATAATTGCCGAATTTTTCCGTCTAAAGTCGGTTCATTGCTTATATCATGCCAAGGGATGTCTGAGCAATCCTTTTGAAGAGCGTCATGGTTAACATTATTTAAGTTTCTGTAGGTTACCAAGTGAGATTTTTCTTTGGTAGTATGCACTGAGTAATTTAAGAATATCACGTCATGAGCAGAGAGTCCCGGAGCGGATGTCTGATTGGCGCGGATTATTTTATCTGGTCGCTTTGTTGCTATTATATCTATGAGTGTGTGGCTGTGTGACGTGTGATGAGTTGGGTCCAGCGGTGTTAAACTCATATCATTGGAGTGGAACAGTCGCCTTAGTTTTTCGGCAGAGGGAGATTTTAACTGTAAGTCGATGTTTGTGTCGCCCATAATGATTATGTGTTCATACTGTGTCACGAGTGAGGACAGGGCAGACTGAAAGGAGGACATGGCACCGACGTTTGGAGGTTTATAGATTACTCCAATTAGCAGTTTCTGATTTGATGTATTTATTTCGAAAAATAAGAACTCTGCTTCTCCTTCGCCCTTTGCATCCGATGTGCATAGTACAGTAGGTGTCAGATCAGAGCGAACATAGGCACCCACACCACCCCCGCGTCGTGTTTCACGATCTGCCCTTAGGAGAGAGTAACCAGCGATTCGGATAGCGTCGGAAGAAATGTTTGGTTTCAACCAAGTTTCAGAGACGAGGATAATGTGGAACAGCGATTGGCAGAACAGGTCACAGAACTCGTCGAAGTGAGCCGTTAGCGACTGCGCGTTCGCGTGGGCAACAAAGAGCCCGCCGCCGGAACTGGACCGTCCCATTGTGGCCGCCTGTAGGACCGAGCGCGCTCCGTTTACCTGCTGGCCGGAAGAGGGACAAAAGCTGGATTTTGTGGGGGAAAACATGTTTACAGGTGTCCAAGGTCGTGACTGACTCAAGCGTCAGCGAATTGATTAAGAATGTAGGGAAGTCTGCAAAGAGAAAGAAAGTCTTGTTGCTAGGTAGTTCGCATGCTAGGGGTGTGGGCCAACATCTGCAGGATGAATTAGGGTTGGATTACCAGGTCACAAGTTTTTTCAAACCTTGTGCTGAACTTGGGCAGGTTACAGAGGATTTAGGTTCACTATGTAAAGGTTTTACTAAGGAAGACACCGTGGTTATTGTGGGTGGGCCGGGCAACAGTATTGACAGAGATCCGGGGTACAGCATAAAGTGTGACCTGGCAAAGATTGCATCGGCATCGAATCATACCAGTGTTGGGTTTGTGTCGGTTCTGGAGCGCCACGACCGACCTCATTTGACCTCTTCTGTCAGGAGAGTTAATTTGGAGTTGGAACGGCTACTTGGATCTGGTGCAGGGTCACACATTGGTGTGGTTCCTGTTGATTCACTCTGTAGGTGGGACTATACTAGACATGGCCTACACCTCAACAGGAAAGGGAAGGGTAAACTGGCTGGGCTGATAGCAGGAAATTTAAAGGGGGGAGGAACTACATCTCATGGTGGAAACTCTTTTTTAGTGTAAGATCAGTGTCCAGTGGGAAACTCAGCCAGGCAAGTACTAAAGAGGTTAAAAAAGTTCAAGATACTCACAAAAGTAAAGTGAAAAATAATGTTAGTATATTTCATCAAAATATTGGGGGATTGAAGAATAAAAGTACTAAAGATGTTAAAAAAGTTCAAGATACAAAAGTAAAGTGAAAAATACTGTTAGTATATTTCATCAAAATATTGGGGGATTGAAGAATAAAATTGATGAGCTTCTGCTTTGTTTAGAAGATATAGAAACCAAGAATGTAATAGATATACTATGCCTGTCTGAGCATCACATTGTCACTGATATGCAAAAGGTTAGCATCAATGGGTACAAATTAGCTGCACATGTAAGTAGAGATAATATGATGAGAGGAGGAGTTGCCATATATGTCAAAAGCTTCCACAGTGCAAAAAATTTAGAAACTAAAAAATTTTGTGTAGAGCAACATATGGAAGCATGTGCCACTGAACTTAAACTAAATGATGGCACTTTCATAATTGTAACAGTGTATAGGTCCCCCTCAGGGAATTTCCAGCTATTTCTAGAAAACTTTGATGCTTTGTTGTGCTATCTGTCAGACAGGGGGAAGCAAATTATCATTTGTGGGGATTTCAATGTTGATTCCCTGAAAGAGTGTAATAGGAAGAATGACCTTTTAGTATTACTCAGTTCTTTCAATTTGAGCTCCGTCATTGATTTTCCTACTTGGATAACAAAGAACAGCAGTACATTGATAGATAACTTTTTTATAGACCAAGATAAGTTTAAGGACATTAATGCTTATCCTGTTGAGAATGGTCTTTCAGATCATAGTGCACAGCTTGTTACAGTACATGACATAGCTCCATGCAGTATAATAAATCAGACTTTCAAAGCAGTGCGTTCAATTAACAATATAAATATTGCAAACTTTAGGGAAAGCCTACAGCAGCTAGACTGGGATGAAGTGTATAAGGAACCCGATGCAAACTTGAAATATAACTTATTTCACAATACATTTTTAAGGGTATTTGAAAATTGTTTTCCCAAGAAAATAGTTAAACATAATTCCAAGAAAACATATAAAAAACCTTGGCTAACTAAAGGAATAAGAATATCTTGCAACCGTAAAAGAGAACTGTATCTAACAGCAAGAAGGAGTACTGACCCCGAAATTGTTCAATATTATAAAGACTATTGTGCGGTACCAAGAAAAGTTATTAAAAAGTCCAGAAGCATATGTATCATGTCTGAGATCAGTAACTCTGATAATAAAATTAAAGCAATTTGGAATATTATTGAAAGGGAAACAGGGCAACCAAGAGCACAGGAAGACTTTAGTGCAATAAAACTGAATGACAAGTGCACTAACAAACAATCAGAAATTGAAAATATTTTGAATAATCATTTTTTAAATGTTGTGGAGAAAATAGGATCTAGATCTTCACTAGAAGAGTCAAGGCTATTAATAGAAGAGGCCATACCTGTGCAGTTTGAAACAACTGTAATTCCACCAACCTCTCCCTCTGAAATCAGTAAAATAATAAACTCACTGAAAAGTAAAAGCTCTTACTGAATTGATGGCATTTCCAGCAAAGTACTTAAAGCTTGTTCCCCACAGATAAGTAGGATTCTCAGCCACGTATATAATAGCTCTTTGGAGCAGGGTGTTTTCCCTGATAGACTGAAATATGCCATTGTAAAACCATTGCATAAAAAGGGGGATACGTCGGATGTCAACAACTACCGCCCAATCTCTCTTCTGACAGCTCTATCAAAAATTTTTGAGAAAGTAATGTATTCAAGAGTAGCCTCCCATATTTGTAAAAATAAAGTACTAACAAAATGTCAGTTTGGTTTTCAGAAAGGCTTTTCAACAGAAAATGCTATATATGCTTTCACTGATCACATATTAAATGCTCTGAATAACCGGACATCACCCATTGGTATTTTTTGTGATCTCTCAAAGGCCTTTGATTGTGTAAATCATGGAATTCTTTTAGATAAGCTAAATAATTATGGTTTGAGTGGGGCAGTGCACAAATGGTTTAATTCATACTTAACTGGAAGAATGCAGAAAGTTGAAATAAGTGGTTCGTGTAATGTTAAAACAACAGCTGATTCCTCAAACTGGGGTGCTATCAAGCACGGGGTCCCACAGGGTTCGGTCTTAGGTCCTTTACTGTTCTTGATATACATTAATGACTTACCATTCCACATTGATGAAGATGCAAAGTTAGTTCTTTTTGCTAATGATACAAGTATAGTAATAACATCCAAAAACCAAGAACTAAGTGATGTAATTGTAAATGATGTTTTTCACAAAATTATTAAGTGGTTCTCAGCAAACGGACGCTCTTTAAATTTTGATAAAACACAGTATATACAGTTCCGTACAGTAAATGGCACAACTCCAGTAATAAATATAGAATTTGAACAGAAGTCTGTAGCTAAGGTCGAATTTTCAAAATTTGTAGGTGTGTCCATTGATGAGAGGTTAAACTGGAAGCAACACATTGATGGTCTGCTGAAACGTCTGAGTTCAGCTACGTATGCTATTAGGGTTATTGCAAATTTTGGTGATAAGAATCTCAGTAAATTAGCTTACTATGCCTACTTTCATTCACTGCTTTCGTATGGCATCATATTCTGGGGTAATTCATCGTTGAGTAGAAAAGTATTCATTGCACAAAAACGTGTAATCAGAATAATTGCTGGAGCCAACCCACGGTCATCCTGCAGACATCTATTTAAGGATCTAGGGATCCTCACAGTAACCTCACAGTATATATATTCCCTTATGAAATTTGTTGATAATAATCCAACCCAATTCAAAAGTAATAGCAGTGTGCATACCTATAACACCAGGAGAAACGATGATCTTCACTATGCAGGGTTAAATCTGACTTTGGCACAGAAAGGGGTAAATTATGCTGCCACAAAAGTCTTTGGGCACCTACCAAACAGCATCAAAAGTCTGACAGATAGCCAACTAACATTTAAAAATAAATTAAAAGAATTTCCAGATGACAACTCCTTCTACTCATTGGCTGAATTTTTAGATATAAACTAAGTAAAAAAAACTTAATCATTAGTGTCATGCAATATTTTGTGTAATGTAATTTCTTGTACAGACATCTTTTATTAACCTGACACGTTCCACATCATTACGAAGTGTCGTATTCATGATCTATGGAACAAGTATTAATCTAATCTAATCTAATCTAATCTACTTGAGGACACAAAACGTCTTTCGATTCGTCTGATGCTTTTGACGATGTATTCTTGACGTTACGTTGTGATACTATCTGGAGTCACTTCATCAGGGAATCTGTGAGGATCATCTTCTAATAGGAGTACCTAACGCACAAAAACAGTTCCTACAGTGTCTAATTTGCAAATACACTTTACCCTGGTTCTCTACACTGAACTCAGGTTGTTTGTACTGAGATAGAACAGGCGTTTCCTTGGCACCATTGTTGTGAAAAAAAGCAACTCGTCATGTGTTTTTACAAGAACTTCACCCTTTTCAGTTCCAACTATCACAGCAGAATTAATATTAGTTGTTGGTATCTTTGAGTCATTAGAAGTTAGTAGTTTCATAAGTATTGGGAATACTGCGCTTCTGCAGCTGCCACGCAATATAATAGCATGTCCTGCGAAATTATTCAGAAATTTTACTCTAATCTCAGTGTCTGGAAAAGATGTTACAGTTTTTTCTGTTTCCCTGTATTTCCATGCACTTTTGCAGTCACTCTTGTAATGTTATATGCTTTAGTAAGATAGTTCAGCTTTTTAATTTTGGTCTGGTGACCAAAAATAACAATGAAAGAAAAACAATCGCACATCAAAAAAATAATTAATGTAAAGTAATGAATATTTCAAGTACACTAATGAAATTTCTAGAATATGTTTCTCTGGGTTTAAGTGATTAACATTTCAAGATCAAAGGCAGTTCTGGCGATCGAGCAGTCCAAGGCAACTACACTGCTGGCCATTAAAACTGCTACACCACTAAGATGACGTGCTACAAACGCGAAATTTAACCGACAGGAAGAAGATGCTGTGATATGCAAATGATTACCTTTTCAGAGCATTCACACAAGGCTGGCGCCGGTGGCGACACCTACAACGTGCTGACACGAGGAAAGTTTCCAACCGATTTCTCATACACAAACAGCAGTTGACAGGAGTTGCCTGGTGAAAAGTTGTGTAAGGAGGAGAAATACGTACCATCACGTTTCCGATTTTGGTAAAGGTCGGGTTGTAGCCTATCAAGATTGAGGTTTATCGAATCGGGACATTGCTGCTCGCGTTGGTCGAGATCCAATGACTGTTAGCAGAATATGGAATCGGTGGGTTCAGGAGGGTAATACGGAACGCCATGCTGGATCCCAACGGCCTCGTATCACTAGCAGTCGAGATGACGCATCTTATCCGCATGGCTGTAACGGATTGTGCAACCACGTCTCGATCCCTGACTCAACAGATGGCGACGTTTGCAAGACGACAACCATCTGCACGAACAGTTCGACGACGTTTGTAGCAGCATCGACTATCAGCTCGGAGACCATAGCTGCGGCTACACTTGACGTTGCATCACAGGCAGGAGCGCCTGCGATGGTGTACTCAACGACGAACCTGGGTGCACGAATGGCAAAACGTCATTTTTTCGGATGAATCCAGGTTATTTTTACAGCGTCCTTATGGTCGCATCCGTGTTTGGCGACACCGCGGTGAACGCACATTTGAAGCGTATATTCGTCATCGCCATACTGGCGTATCGTCCGGCGTGATGGTATGGGGTGCCATTGGTTACACTTCTCGGTCACCTCTTGTTCGCATTGACGACACTTCGAACAGTGGACGTTACATTTCAGATGTGTTACGACCCGTGGCTCTACCCTTCATTCGATCCCTGCGAAACCCTACATTTCAGCAGGATAATGCACGACCGCATGTTGCAGGTCCTGTACGGGCCTTCCTGGATACAGAAAATGTTTGACTGCTGCCCTGGCCAGCACGTTCTCCAGATCTCTCTCCAATTGAAAACGTCTGGTCATTGGTGGCCGAGCAACTGTCTCATCACAATACGCCAGTCACTACTCTTGATGACCTGTGGTATCGTGTTGAAGCTGCATGGGCAGCTGTACCTGTACACGCCATCCAAGCTCTGTTTGACTCAATGCCCAGGCGCATCAAGGCCGTTATTATGGTCAGAGGCGGTTGTTCTGGGTACTGATTTCTCAGGATCTATGCACCCAAATTGCGTGAAAATGTAATCACATTTCAATTCTAATATAATGAATACCCATTTATCATCTGCATTTCTTCTTGGTGTAGCAATTTTAATGGGCAGTAGTGTACGTCGACACTCTGTAGAGTAGTTTGGGTTACAACAGCGGTAGGTGGGCGAATGTTACCTTGTTGAAAAATGCCCTCCAGAATGTTGTTTACTAACGGCAGCGAACATATTGAATCACCAGACTGACGTACAATTTTGCAATCAGGATGAGTGGGATAACCACGACAGTGCTCCTGCTGTCATATGAAAAGCGACCCAGACCATAACTCTTCGTGTAGGTCCAGTGCGTCTAGTTTGTCTGCAGGCCCACAATGGGCCTCCTTCTAACCAACACAGGGCCATCATTGGCACTGAGGCAGAACCAGCTTTCATCAGAAACACAACAGATCTCGACACTACCCTTCAGTGAGCTCTCTCTTGATACAATTTGAGTCGCAAATGGCAGTGTTACGTCAGTGGAATGCATGCCACAGGTCGTTTCGCTCAGATCTGTCCTGGACGTAACCGTTTTGTAACAGTTCGTTGAGTCATTTCGGTGCCAAATGCTGCTCGAATTGGTGCTGCAGATGTAGCACAATGCACCAGAGCAATATGTGAAACACGATGGTCTTACGTCCCGGTAGTGCGAAGTTACCATCCGCAACCCAGCCTTCTTGCGACCATACGTTCTCGTGACCACCGCTGCAATTATGTACAGTGGCGACATTCCTGCCAAGTCCTTCTGGAAAATTGCAGAAGGAACATCCAGCCCTGTCACATGACCTCGTTCAAGCTCAGTGAGGTTTTGGTAAAGGTTTCTTTGTCGTCTTAAATGCGTTCTTGACTAACATCAACTCACAGCCTCCAGTCTCAAAGGTAGCTAGTTCTCACGAGCGTTACAGCATGTATTTAAGCAAACCTGATTTACGTCTTTATGTGTGGTCCGAAATTTTAATAGATATCATCCTTCGATTTTGAAACACAACTACCAACTTTCATTATGTTCCACAGCACCGTCTTGCTGATGCGATATTTTCCATCAGTGTTGGTGGTTTTGCAGACTATCTTACCTTTTAACATATAAAGCGTATATGCACTTTTCCTTTCTGTTGTTTTTTTGTTTTGTTTTTTGGAACTAGATGTTAATGTAGAACCTGAGGTCAGGCAGCAAAGTTGGCCTAAAATAACTTGATCGAATGTTTTGACATTGTCATGGAATGATCTTTTTCAGCACATTTGAGAAATGTAATTAACAGAAAATAAGTGACAGCGTTTTCTTTGCATCCACAGCCAGTTTCTAGAAACTTCACCACAAGGCTACGATCGTTTTGAACAACACAAATATCAACAGTTATCAATTGTGGTTACGATTTTTCACCATAGTTCTCATCAGTTACCTCCTGAATGTGTTGACTTCCTTCTATTTCAACTATAACTTCGCCAATATTAACGAGATTTCCCAAGTTACTTACTTTTCTTTTCAAATGAATTTCTGAATGGTTAACTGATTCTTGTTGTTTAGACAGGTTTTCATCTTCATTTTCGTCAACACTGCTTAAACACCTTTCCGAAAAATAATATGTGTATGTATTATAATCATATCACTGAAATTATTGTAATAATAGAAACCTACCTTACTTAATAATCTCTAAAACCTTATCTTCACTCATTTCTACGAGACATACATCAGTCAGTCGTAGGTAGACATGTAAAATTTTATGGTCACTTTTAATTTTAACGTGACACTCAGCAAACAAGTCAGAGAGAAAGGCAATGAGATGTGTTGGTCCACTAATTGAGTTGCAGTTGTTTGCATGGTTATCAATACTTGTTTACAGTAGTGTGGATATTTAAAATAAATAACAATTCATAATGACCAACCCTTAAAGAGAAATGCACAGAGCTAGAATTTGAATATTGGGAATGTTAAGGACTTGTAAACCTAGGAAGGAAAAGGGACCTATAGGCAGGACAGGCAGGATTCTTATCAAGGAACTTTCTTCTGTTAAGAGAAACCAGTAATAGTTGCCTCAGTTTCCGCAAGAATTCAGGTAAGACTAGTTTTCAAAGTAATGCGCATAAGCTACG
Source organism: Schistocerca gregaria (assembly GCF_023897955.1). Classification (NCBI taxonomy): domain Eukaryota; kingdom Metazoa; phylum Arthropoda; class Insecta; order Orthoptera; family Acrididae; genus Schistocerca; species Schistocerca gregaria. The sequence goes on along the minus strand of NC_064922.1, from coordinate 346,237,630 downwards.
TGCTTTAATGAAAAGTGATCTTTTGCCAGCCTACTGTTTGTCCATGATAAGTTGGTGATTAGCGCGGTGGCTGTCGGGAATGGCCGTGCCCCAGCATCATGGCTGCCAAAGGGATAAGAGGGGTGAGGGGAAGGCAGGTCGGCTGTTTGCAGCAGTGCTTCCGATGTTCAATGCTTAACACGCAATTGCAGGAAGCACTCGCGGAAGTCACACTTCCATCGGATCGGAAATCACCTAATTTTTTGACATTCATGCTGACGAGTTCTATCTATAACTTATATAGCATTTATTTATATCTCGAAAACAACAAAAACTGAATGTACGACTTACGACAATGTAAGTAAAAGTAAAAAACTGATTTTTGAAGTCTATTTGCACATTGCATTTATTAAACTCAGGCAGCGGTATAGTCTACAAGGTGTAAACAATTGTGCCTGGAAAACTGTCATGTTCACTAAAGATCGCTGCCATTTGTGTTTATTTAAAGGTCATCAACACTTGAGGGCATGGTATTGATGATAACTTCATAAATGGCCATTTCCATTATTCCATTTCGTATCCAGAACTCTTGCTCCAGCTGCTGCACATTCCTGCAGTAACCCTGCCAGTCCGGCGTAGTAACTGAAACTAAAGCAGCTTGAACAAAATTCTGCAATCTTTCCTTCGACATGTCACCAGCTATATTGTTCTCCCTGAAATTGTGTTTGACTTTAGTCTATGCCAATTCTGTGGGATTTAGATCGCAGCTGTAGGGCGGTAAATGCACAGTTTGTGGCCTATGCTCTCAGCGATTTTATCCACGATGAATACCTTAACGGATTGTTTATTTTCCTTTATTGTAGATAACAGTTCAGCCTTCCTCACTGGGTCGTCTCAGGTTGCTTGCCTGTCTTGCAACCATGCAACCACTGTTACGTTGTAATCCTGAAATAATATTTATTAGGCTTTCTGTCGAACTTCCTGCTGTGGTATGGCGCACTACCCAGTCACAGAATTGGGTGGAATATTACGAACGACATATCAGCAACCCCCCCCCCCCCCCCCCCTCCCAACTACGTCCGATAGTTTTATAAAATTCAAGAAGTTCGCTAGCTAGTGGAAGCGGTTTCTTGCATGAAACTTTAAGGCAAATTAAAACTGTGTGCCAGATCGGGGTCCCAGGTTAGAATCTCGGCCCGGCACGCAGCTTTATTTTGTAAGGACGTTGGAAAGCAGTGCACACTCCGCTGTGGGATGAAAAGTCGTTCTAGTTTCTTGCATCTTGTTGCAAATACTTACCGAACTTGTCTTTCGTGGAAGTTCTTCTCAGGCTTACATAAGTTGTGTGTGTTCAGTACCGGCGTGGAAGTATCATTGTCAAAAATGGGAATGGCACAAAAACAGATGGTCCGAAACAAATGTATTGTTGGAACCCCAAACACACACACAATTGGCACCACCAGTCAAGGAATTGTGAATTGAGTTTACCGATCAATTTGTTTCACCAGAAACAAAAGTAGAACGGCAGTACAGACGTCTTTAAATTTTAGCTGTTTTTTTTTTTTTTTTAATATTATCGTAAACATAAATCCATTACATTTGTGATCTTTCTTGCAAAAACCGAAGAGTAGTTAAATAGCAGTCTTTTGATGAGATACCGCGCCGCATTTTTGTTTCCTGTTATCGAATACTTGATTATACAATAGAAAAGAAATGTTCGAAATTTGGATTAGGTTTTAATCTAAGTGAATTCAACTGAATAGTGTTTCTTGGCAACGTCAATAAGTACTCCTCTAATACATTTTTTCTGTTGTTTTTTTTTAATTTTGTGTTTCTTCACGATTTTTATTCATCAATAATAATGCAACAACAGCGAAATAACTGCCCTTCTGTAACATGTCCTTGCGGTGAGTTCCTGAAATAAACTTGACCCAGTGATCTGAAGAAGTAAAACTGAGGAAGTTTTTGTTCTAATATAAAGCCGTCAGCACGTACTATTTAAGTTATTTGCTACTTGGCCCGTGTCTTTTGTAACACTTCGCATTCAGGGCTAGCTTGACGTTGGCGGCGCTACGAGACAAATGAATATCTTCAAGTAATGCAGATTTTCTCTGCTTCTAGTAGCACTAGCGAAATCGTGAAGTTATCGATATTAAAATCAAGCAATGATCTATATCTACATGTAATTCGGTGACACAGCCAGGCATTTCGTTTTTGTATACCTAAAAATGTGCTATACCTTTAATATAACGATCATTTTCAACATTTCGAAACAGGATGACGTATAGAAATATGGATCACTCATGTCCAACGTAATTTACGTTCCATGGCGGTCATTTAACTCATGACCATGAAGGAAATAAAATAGAAGTCTTGTCCTTATACTTTGCAATTATATAGCGTAAAATTATGCAATTATACTTCAAAATCTGCTGCAAACAATAAAAACTGACTACTATCAAAGTCATATGATTAAAATTTAGTGTAAAACAGGTATAGTAAAAAAAAAGTGGTAGGGTTTTGGGAGCTCTGTGGTCCACCGTTTTAGCCCAGCTTGACCACATCAGCTTACAATATGAAGTAAACAACGACAGTTGTAGTAAGCTATTGGTACTACCAGTTGTCTTTACAATTATACTTCTCCTATAATTTATCTGTACGTATTTGCTCCCTGTGAGCCCTCAGGTATTCTCAGTGTTATTGATTAATAATATTCTTCTGGGTTTACAACTGTGTTATTATTTCCAGTATGGGGTGTACCCACACATTTTACAACATTGTGTTCTGCATACAGCAGTGGAACATTTCAAAGATAATGAGTGCATCAACATGAAAATACACCATGTCATAAAGTAGCATCTGTGAGGAAATGATTTGTGGGCAGTAATATCTCCGAAATGGAGTGGCCTTTCCAGGATCCAACCTGAACCCAGTGAGATGAGTCAAAACACCAGCTTCACTCCAGATCCCAGAGTCAACATGACTATCTTCACCGGTAACAGCTTTTGAGGAACAATTCTTCCACAGACTTTCAGACACCTCTTTGAAAGTGTCCCTGATAGAGTTCAAGCTGTCATAAAAGTGAACTTTTATGATAGCCTGAACTCTAACTCTGTTTTCAAGTTGGATCCTGAGCAGGCCAGTCCATTTCAGGGATGTTACCCACTACAATCAATTACCTCATAGTAGCTACTTTATGACATGGTTCATTGTCATGCTGATATGAACAGTCACAATCTCATAAATGTTCCACTGTTGTATGCAGAACACAATGCAATAAAATGTGTTCATGTTCTTCGGCATTTAGTGCTTTCTTAAACAAAGCAAGGGGCAACTCCCTAACCCCAAATAACACAACCATACTGCAACACCATATAGGATACTTTGGATTAAAATGGGCATCTGTGAACAGTTGATTCACAAAGTTGGAAATTATACTCATAGAAATGTTGTTTACTAATGACAATGGTTATGGTAAATAGTCATACCTGTACTCCATTTTTATGTATGTACAAAAATTTGTTAGTTGTGTGCTGTGCAATTTCAAGGGCGTTTGATGCTGAACATTGTTCCTAATAAACACTGCACTTACAAATGTTTACTAACTTGTGTACTTTTTTTTTGCAGCTCCATTCCCTCACAGTACATGTCATCTGCCTTGACTGTTGAACCATATACACATGAGGGAGAAGTTGTCATTGTGGTACCTCCTCTTAATCCAAATGAAGAAGATCATGAAATAGATTTTGGCAGCCCAAAGACCACAGAAAGCACAAGTAAGTTTGTTTTCCATTCCGTGTGCAATAAGCTTGCTTCAGCTTTTAACATATCTTACAAAGGCACTGTTCTGTTTATTTTAAGCAACAGCATAATACCTAATATAAACCTGCTAAACTGCATGTTGGAAGACTTCATGAGTGAACTTCCTTCATTTGCCTTTTGAAATTGCTTTGCGTCAGTAACATGTCTTTAATGTAAATACTGTAAAATTGAGCACATAGAAACTATTTGAAATTGTTTCTACAAAAATATGTTTGTGCCAGAATTTGAGGAGCTTTCAGCTCAGTGGAAAGTGTAATGATACCAAAATAAAAGAAACACTCAGATGAAGAAGTTGACTACAAACAGTGAAGTGAACTTATAATTACACCATAATGAGGATTAAGTGTCCAACTGACCATTGTAGATACCAAGTCCAATCAAGAAGTTCACATTGTGCGTCTTTTAGTATCCAAAACATACCTCTTTTGACTGATTACTTTGTGGGAAACATGTGTCACTGGCCTCCTCATCAACCCATAACGTTCAGTGTATGGTGAGTGAGTAACTGCAACACTCTAAATTTAAATTCATATAAAGCTGTCAGATAAAATTTGAATGATTGCTGGAGGTCCCTTCTGGCACACGATGAACCTAAGAACTTGTCACCTTGATTCAAAACTTTGAAACTTAGAAGTATTAAGACTTGGGTCGAGACTGTTACGAGTACAACTGTGCCGAGGCTTAATACTGTGCATGTTTCTCACCAAGATCTTTGTATCCTGATGTATAAAGTCTTGCCTAATTTGAGTTCCTTGGAATTTAGTATTCTTGGCTAAGGGAAGGAGTATCAGCAGTTGTGAACTGATGGAACTCAGGCAAAGGCTTTAGGCTGTGGGACATGCTCAGCTATTTATATTGTGTGAAATGTGGCAAAATATATGACAACATGGACCTTAAAAATATATAATTACCACTACTAATTTTTATTTATAGTTAATAAATTTCAGAACTTCAGAAACTAAAAGTAGCTTAGTGAGATTAATTAATATCAAATGGGACAAAGTACAGCTAGTAAAAGTGTGGAAAAAATACAAAACAAAATAAAAATTAACAGTATGTTTTATTACAGAGGAAAAGAGCAGGGAGGAAATTAAGAAATAGGCTTTGCTGTAAAAGAATAAAATTCAAAACAGTATTGCCATTACTAAAGGTTACAGAGTAGTAAAACAGTGGGGAAATTTAGTCTAAGTTTTCTTGTTTACAAAAAAATCACAGTTATTGAATGAATCTCAGATAAAACAGCAAAACCTTTTTTTTAAATATATAATCATTGTTATCATAAATAGTTCACATTCAACTATAATTACAAAATGATATCTTACCTATATAATTTCTTGTCAAAATAAAGCTAAGATTTGTTTACCAAGTAGCCTAGGTCACAGCTTTAGTATAGTATGCATATACCCATTTCCACTATTGAACAAAATGGAAAGAATATCATGTAATGGTATGATCTCACTTTCATAGATGTATTTGATATGATACAATGTGCCAGAGTACTTAACTCACAATATTACATTTAATAATACTACATAGTATTAATTTTTTGTTATTCCACATAAGAGCTACTAATAATTTATAATCCCCAGTTGATGTTGTATCATTGTGCAAAATGCTTTAATTTTCATCGGTTGTGGTAGTGTACTTTTAAATGTATTTCAAGACACTGATTGGGCACCACTTGGTAACTTTTTAAAAATAGATATGTCCAATATAAGTGAACCTCTGCTATCTTCACATATGTCATTTCTTGTGTTGTGGTGGAGTACTGACATCCTACAATAAAAGTTATTGTGATGTTGCTTGATGTGTACTAAACAGTTATAGACATACAGGATCAGAACTGTCATGATATTCAACTCCTTAAGAACTCTCTGTATTACACTCATAACAGAAATCTTGTAATGCACCTGGTAGCCTTGCTTTCTCATTGAAGCATACTTTTGGATGTAGTGATTTTCCCTTAGTAGAATTCCACAAACCGGCTGGAAAACAAAGAAGGTGAAATATGCAAACAGTAAGAGCATCTCATTAGGACATCCTGTCAGTTAAGGTAATAGATAAATCACAGTAGAGGGGCTGCTGGAGAATGAACTATGTAAATATCCTATCTATAGTCGTGTTCGGTATGAAACCCATGACGTTCCACTGATTTATTGTCATGGTTGAGAATATTTAAATTAATCTGCTTTGTTTCCATATTATTTATCTGTAATACATATGCCTGAAACCAAGTACACATCTGCCTAGCTGCTGTTAGTATACATTATAGCTCATTCAGGTTGGTATAGTATCTTGAACCATTAATGTTGCACCATCTACGAACAACACTTTTTATGGGCCAACTTTGACTGCAGATAGTTTACATGCTATAAACAAAAACAATACAAAAATAGAGCCTTGTAAAGCATCGTTTATGATTGGTAATAAATCTGATCCTTGATGGTTTACACACACAAATTGCTTTCTGTTGCTCGCTACAGCTGTAGTGTGAGGAAAGCTCTTTCACCTTTGCTACAGTAGTGTCACAGTGTGGTTAGGGTGCTGTGGGGCATCATATCAGAGGGTTTCCTTAGGCCTAGTCATGCAGTACAATTTGCTGACATATTCTCAACACAACTGTGTACTTTCATTGTAATGTTCTCAACTGTTGTCACAGTAAAGAGCCCAGATTTGTAGCCATACTGTCCAGGGTAGAGTAAGTTATTATATTGGTTCATATGTTGATGCAGACAGTCTTCAATTATTTTAGAAATTATTGCCGCATCGTGAAATGGGTTGGTAATTATCAAGTGAGACAGGTGAATGGTGGTCTCTCCCTTCTTTTACTTACTGCTCCATCAAGAAATTTCCATTATTGTTACATCTCTTATAAACAGTTTCGAATCATAAATCTCTAGACGTTCTAGATAGACACGTTCAATTAATATTTTGTGTATAATAATTGTTGGAGGCATTCTGTTTTCTTTCCTCAAATGTTTAGTTACAAAATTAGCAAGACCAAAATGATCTTCAGGTCAAATTGTCTATCTTTTATCAAACAACAAAGACATCGTCCAAGATAAGACAGTTCTAAACCTTTGTAGAATTTCAGGTGATTATAAATTAGTTTGTTGTTGTTGTTGTGGTCTTCAGTCCTGAGACTGGTTTACTGGTTTGATGTAGCTCTCCATGCTACTCTATCCTGTGCAAGCTTCTTCATCTCCTAGTACCTACAGCAACCTACACTCTTCTGAATCTGCTTGGTGTATTCATCTCTTGGTCTCCCTCTACGATTTTTGCCCTCCACGCTGCCCTCCAGTACTAAAACCGAGCGAGGTGGTGCAGTGGTTAGCACACTGGACTCGCATTTGGGAGGACAATGGTTCAGTACCGTCTCCGGCCATCCTGATTTAGGTTTTCCGTGATTTCCCTAAATCGTTTCAGGCAAATGCCGGGATGGTTCCTTTGAAAGGGTACGGCCGATTTCCTTCCCAATCCTTCCCTAACTCGAGCTTGCGCTCCATCTCTAATGACCTCGTTGTCGACGGGACGTTAAACACTAACCACCACCACCACCAGTACTAAATTGGTGATCCCTTGATACCTCAGAACATGTCCTACCAACACATTCCTTCTTCTAGTCAAGTTGTGTCGTAAACTCCTCTTCTCCCCAATCCTATTCAACACCTCCTCATTAGTTATGTGATCTACCCATCTAATCTTCAGCATTCTTCTGTAGCACCACATTTTGAATGCTTCTATTCTCTTCTTGTCTAAACTATTTATAGTCCATGTTTCACTTCCATACATGGCTACACTCCATATAAATACTTTCATAAACGACTTCCTGACACTTAAATCTATACTCGATGTTAACAAATTTCTTTTCTTCAGAAACGCTTTCCTTCCCATTGCCAGTCTACATTTTATATCCTCTCTACTTCGACCATCATCAGTTATTTTGCTCCCGAAATAGCAAAATTCCTTTACTACTCTAAGTGTCTCATTTCCTAATCTAATACTCTCAGCATCACCCGACTTAATTTGACTACATTCCATTCTCCTCCTTCTGCTTTTGTTGATGTTCATCTTATATCCTCCTTTCAAGACACTATCCATTCCATTCAACTGCTCTTCCAAGTACTTTGCTGTCTCTGACAGAATTACAATGTCATCGGCGCACCTCAAAGTTTTTATTTCTTCTCATGGATTTTAATACCTACTCCAAACTTTTCTTTTGATTCCTTTATTGTTTGCTCAGTATACAGATTGAATAACATCGGGGATAGGCTACAACCCTGTCTCACTCCCTTCCCAACCACTGCTTCCCTTTCATACCCCTCGACTCTTATAACTGCCATCTGCTTTCTGCTTTCTGTACATATTGTAAATAGCCTTTCGCTCCCTGTATTTTACCCCTGCCACCTTCAGAATTTTAAAGAGAGTATTCCAGTCAACATTGTCAAAAGCTTTCTCTAAGTCTAGAATTGCTAGAAACATAGGTTTGCCTTTCCTTAATCTAGTTTCTAAGATAAGTCGTAGGGTCAGTATTCCCTCACGTGTTCCAACATCTCTACGGAACACAAACTGATTTTCCCCTAGGTTGGCTTCTACTAGTTTTTCCATTCATCTGTAAAGAATTTGCGTTAGTATTTTGCAGCCGTGAGTTATTAAACTGACAGTATGTCAACACCTGCTTTCTTTGGTATTGGAATTATTATTTCTTTTTCAAGTCTGAGGGTATTTCACCTGTCTCATACATCTTGCTCAGCAGATGGTAGAGTTTTGTCAGGACTGGCTGTCCCAAGGATGTCAGTAGTTCTAATGGAATGTTGTCTACTCCTGGGGCCTTGTTTCGACTCAGGTCTTTCAGTGCTCTGTCAGACTCTTCACGCAGTATCATATCTCCCATTTCATCTTCATCTACATCCTCTTCAATTTCCATAATTTTGTCCTCAAGTACATCGCACTTGTATAGACTGTCTATATACTCCTTCCACCTTTCTGCTTTCCCTTCTTTGCTTAGATCTGGCTTTCCATCTGAGCTCTTAATATTCATACAAGTGGTTCTCTTTTCTCCAAAGGTCTCTAATTTTCCTGTAGGCAGTATCTATCTTACCCCTAGTGAGATAAGCCTCTACATCTTTACATTTATCCCCTAGCCATCCCTGCTTAGCCATTTCGCACTTCCTGTTGATTTCATTTTTGAGACTTTGTATTGCTTTTTGCCTGCTTCATTTACTGCATTTTTATATTTTCTCCTTTCATCAATTAAATTCAATATTTCTTCTGTTACCCAAGGATTTCCACTAGCCCTCATCTTTTTACCTATTTGATCCTCTGCTGCCTTCACTACTTCATCCCTCAGAGCTACCCATTCTTCTTCTACTGTATTTCTTTCCCCCATTCCTGCCAATTGTTCCCTTATGCTATCCCTAAAACTCTGTACAACCTCTGGTTTAGTCAGTTTATCCAGGTCCCATCTCCTTAAATTCCCACCTTCAGTTTTAATCTACAGCTCGTAACCAATGGATTGTGGTCAGAGTCCACATCTGCCCCTGGAAATGTCTTACAATTTAAAACCTAGTTCCTAAATCTCTGTCTTACCATTGTATAATCAATCTGAAATCTGTCAGTATCTCCAGACTTCTTCCATGTATACAACCTTCTTTTATGATTCTTGAACCAAGTGTTAGCTATGATTAAGCTGTGCTCTGTGCAAAATTCTACCAGGCGGCTTCCTCTTTCATTTCTTACCCCCAATCCATATTCACCTACAACGTTCCCTTCTTTCCCTTTTCCTACTACCGAATTCCATTTTCGTCTCCCTTCACTATCTGAATAATTTCTTTTATTTTGTCATACATTTCTTCAATTTCTTCGTCATCTGGGTAGTTGACATATAAACTTGTACTACTGTAGTAGGCATGGGCTTCGTATCTATCTTGGCCACAATAATGCGTTCACTATGCTGTTTGTAGTAGCTTACCCGCATTCCTATTTTTTTATTCATATGTTAAACCTACTCCTGCATTACCCCTATTTGACTTTGTATTTATAACCCTGTATTCGCCAGACCAAAAGTCTTGTTCCTCCTGCCATCGAACTTCACTAATTCCCACTAGATAACTTTAACCTATCCATTTCCCTTTTTAAATTTTCTAACCTACCTGCCTGATTAAGGGATCTGACATTCCACGCTCCGATCCGTAGAACACCAGTTTTCTTTCTCCTGATAACGATGTCCTCTTGAGTAGTCCCCGCCCGGAGATCCGAATGGGGGGCTATTTTACCTCCGGAATATTTTACCCAAGAGGACGCCATCATCATTAACCATACACTAAAGCTGCATGCCCTTGGGAAAAATTACGGCTGTAGTTTCCCCTTGCTTTCACCTGTTCGCAGTACCAGCACAGCAAGGCTGTTTTGGTTAATGTTACAAGGCCAGATCAGTCAATCATCCAGACTGTTGCCCCTGAAACTACTGGAAAGGCTGCTGCCCCTCTTCAGGAACCACATGTTTGTCTAGCCTCTCAACAGATGCCTCTCCATTGTGGTTGCATGGTTGCACCTGTGGTACGGCTATCTGTATTGCTGAGGCACGCAAGCCTCCCCACCAACAGCAAGGTCCATGGTTCATTGAGGGTGGGGAGGGGGGGTTTATTATTAGTTTATTATCAGAAGAACTTGATAAAAAGTTGGGAAGAAAAGGACTCCAGCAGGAGATCGGGCATATTGATTATGAGAATTTATTACTGGGTAGAGACGTGTATTGAGAAAATTGATCATAAAATCAATATCATTGAAGCATAGGAAATGGAGCAATTATTTAACAACAGTCCCTATGCAAAGACAAAAAGATGACAGGAAGAAATTTCATGCAGAGAAAGGAGAAAAGATGAATTTTTCAAAAATGGTACGAGGAGGGTAATATAATATGCTGAATTAAACAATCCTATTCAATATTTGTTTATGAGGAGAAGTTTATATCAGGAGCTATCAGTAATGATAAAGGCAGCCCTTAAGAAAATATAATACAAATATACATTTAGCAGACATCACACTTCATCAGTAAGAGTTTAATAGCTAACCAATGGTGTGCAAAACTTGATGATGAAAGTAACTTTTGCATGATGTGCCACTGACAAGTAACATAGGTCAATGGAACTTGGACCATACTTGGAAAGAACTGCTACATTATAGTACAGAAGGTAACTGAAAGAAATATAGAATGAGACAATCAGAAATGACACTTTTATTCAAAGACAATAATTACACCAAAGTCACCCTGTAACATATCATGTTACAAACCCTCCCAAGAATACCATGTACAGTGATGAGTTTGTGGGTGGCCACAAAAGTTCAGAAACAAAGAATGTGTCAACAACTAATTAATGAATATGAAAACAAGTGACAGGATGTTTTGACGAGGAACGAACTGCTACTCTATTCATAATTTGCTTACCAACTTTCTAAAGATTTAACCATGAGTTAGAACAGCTAAATAATTATAGAAATGAAAGAAACCTTGTAATATTAATTCCTTACTTGCAGAGGAAGTAAAACCTCTAAACATATTTAGGCTGTTTTCATTTTGAGATAAGTTAATAAATCATTGAAAATGGCAGTGGCTCTTAAAAAGATTCAAGTTTGAATGGAGCATCTTCTTTGTCTTGAGGCACTCACAAACACAGAATATCCTGCCTTACCGATGGTCAAAGCTTCACCAAGTTAGAAAACTTCTGGGACAAAAAGAAAGCGGCCAGGTTTAAGGTCCAGCAGGTGACAGCAAGCTGCTTGACCACGCAGCAAGTTGGCACTGGAACTAATTTTTTTCACCCATAGACACTCTAGTGTGAGGTGCCTACTAGCTAATAAGAACCATAAGCATTCCTGCTCCAGCACATTCTGGTACATCTCCTTGGAAGATCCACTAGCTGCCATCTCACCCACTACTGCCTGTTGTCCATAGGAAAGCTCTGCCATGCAATAGTAAAGCTTAACAGTTTGTGACTTTGGGTACAGTCTAACAGTGATGCTTGGACTCAATCATCATTTTGGTCATTTGGCAATTGCAAGTATTTCTTGATACTATCCGAGAGCAGCAGTGCCAGCCAAGGGGTACATAAGCTACACTGAATTCTGATAGTCCCTCCACCTTTTGTTGCTAAAACCTAGTTCTCATGGTTCAGCATTCTCACTCTGAAATGTTCTCAGTTAAACTTACATAGCTATATGTGACTGCTGCCTCTATGTGTCATTCTGTGAATTTGTCTATGTCAGTGGTGGCTGCCCTCAGTGAAGAGTACATTGTTCTTTACAAATTTCAGAATATATCTCTTTCTACTAGTTTCTAAATCTTTTATTTTTGTTGTGATTTACTACCTACCCCCAGTATCCATTCACGTCAGTAGCTCCTTACACTTAGGGCCATAGTCCCTGCCTTCCCACAGTTTGATACTGAGTAGAATAACAACAAGAGACCCCAATTGCCTATCAACACTTATCTTGCCCACTAACTGGGGCAAGGTCTTTTCATTCACCACATGGGGTACGAAAATGTGGCAGTCAGTTTAGGTGGTGTAGTGCCACCATGATTAATAATGGTCCTCTGGACATTACAAAAGGCAAGATGTGGTTATTAATAGAATATCTAATCACCACAGGCAGCAATACATCCTCTTCAATTGCTCCCATTCCACACACTAGGTCGGTAAGGAATACTTGTGGTAGGGTGTTCCATTGTTCTGCTAATGCAGTTGACAGCTGATGGATTGTCGCTGGTATGTGTGAACATGCTGCAGTATGTGCCCTCAGCACATTCTTCATCTGCTAAGTGGGATTTAAATTGAGGAAACAGGCAGGACAGTGCTTTTGCCAAATATCCTCTTATTCAAACAATTTCTTTTTTTTTGCACTGTTCAATGTGTTCATATGTTGTCATCCATACATAAAAATGAAGTCATGGCTTAATAGTCTGCCCCCCCCCCCTCCCCCAGGTAGCTGAGTGGTCAGTGCTACAGAATGTCAATCCTAAGGGCCCGGGTTTGATTCCCTGCTGGGTCGGAGATTTTCTCTGCTCAGGGACTGAGTTTTGTGTTGTCCTAATCATCATTATTTCATCCCCATCAACACACAAGCAGCTAAAATGGCATCAAATACAAAGACTTGTGCCCGGCCAACAGTCTACCTGACGGGAGGCCCTAGTCACATGACATTTACATTTATGGCTTAATACACCACGGAAAAGACACACATGAGTAAGGAGTACAGTGTCACAATAAGGTTGACCAATGAGTAAACTGTGTTAACATTTCTGGAAGTCAGTATGCCTATGCAACTTTGTGTCTCTCATACCATACCACTGGACCACCAAAGGATTATGTTGGACAGTGCTGGATGTACATTCATATGGCGAGAGGTGGGAATGGATATGCATCTAGGAACATCATCAGTTACGATCATTTTCATGGTCCAGATGTTATGATGTGGGGAGGCAAAATTTCTTTGTCATACTAACCACTAAATCTTGGAACATGGTACACCTACCAGTCAGAGTTGTTGTTGCACTGTGGGATGTCCCCACATGAGTATTTTCTGGAGTGCATCCAGATCTGACTTTGTTTTTATGTATGACAGTGTGATACTGCATCAAACAGAACGTGGGGAGTGGCTCTTGGAACAAGAAGATATTTGCCAAGTGGACTGGCCTGCTTGTTCTGCTGACTTAAATCCCACTGAGCATATGTGTGATGCTTTGGGGAGATATATTGTGGCACTTCCACATGTACCAATGACCATCCAGCAGCTGTTAAATATGCTGGTGAAGGAATGGAATGCTGTAGCATAAGAAGTTCTTATCAACCATATAGCCAGTGTGGAAGGACATTGCAAAGCATGCTTTGCAATCTGTTATGTTTGTGCAACCCATAAGGTGTCATAACCAGGGGAATATCATGAATTGTGGTGATTTAAGTGTAATTAGTGCCTTTGAATAAAATATCATATCTGGTTGGTTGGTTTGGGGAAGGAGTCCAGACAGCGAGCTCATTGGTCTCATCGGATTAGGGAAGGAAGTCAGCCGTGCCCGTTGAAAGGAACCATCCCGGCATTTGCCTGGAGTGATTTAGGGAAATCACGGAAAACCTAAATCAGGATGGCCGGACGCGGGATTGAACCGTCGTCCTCCCGAATGCGAGTCCAGTGTCTAACCACTGCGCCACCTCGCTCGGTATCATATCTGTTCACCTCATTTGCATGTTTCTTTTGGTTACCTTTTGTGCTATACTGTAGCAGTTATGTTTGTGTCTGGTTCTACTTTCATTGACCTATGTTACGTGTCACTGACAAGTCATGTGAAAGTTGCTTTTGTCCATAAGTTTCCACACCAATGTAAAACAAAGTTGTACAAGTTTTTTAATATTTCTTTAATGTTTGTATAATTCAAGAGATGGTTCAGAATCATGTCTATTTTGTAATGATGATGTTATGGCTGTCAAGCTGCTTGAGGTACAAAGAAAGAAAGGCACATAGAAGTGATATGCTTTGATAGGAATTATACAAGACAGTAACACAATAATAAAAAATAAATCTGAATAATCGTTTCTGGAACACCTTCAGTGAATACAGTTTCCAAAAACTGGTTTACTTCTCAAGAAGGAAGAAAGAAAATACATTAGTAATTACACATCTCTCAGCCTCCTCTCCAGAATGTACAAGCTATTCGTTGAACCCCACAGTACCCAATGGCCCTTGAAATAGTAGGGCACCTTGCATAGCATACTTAATTAAAAGAGATAGTTGTACCATAGGTACAGCCACAATGGATGAGTGTCTGTGGATAGGTCAAGACTAACACGTGGTTCCTGAAGAGCAGTAACAGCTTTTTCAGTAGCTGCTCTTTGGTAAAATATTCCAGATGTAAAATAACCCCACACTAGGGTATGCGGGCAAGGTCTACTCAGGAGGATGCTTTTGTCAAAACAAAAAAAAAAACTAGTGTCCTTTGGATCAGTGCATGGAATGTCAAATTCCTTAATTTTACAGGTAGGTTAAATAATTTGAAAAGAGAAAGGAATAGTCTGAAGTTAGACAAAATGTGAATTTATGAAATTTAGTGACAGGAAGAACAGGATTTCTGGTCCAGTGACTGAAGGGTTGTCAACATAAAATCAAATAGGAGTAGAAGTATGGTTTCAAATGCCAACTATGTAGATTGGAACTTAAATAGTGGCAACACTGCTGTGGAGACACTATGCAATGGAATGTGCTATTGTTACTGATAGCACTCATTGCTGACATACCCACCTTATCTCGGAGCAAATGGACTCGCCTGTCCCACATCACTGGCGTGTGCACAATCAAGGGAAACACAGTCACTTGTGAGTGAGCAGTCTAACATAATGGTGTCATTATGTTTTCGAAACAGGAACAATGGAGTTGGATCAAGATTCAATGGGCCAAAGGTCATACAGCATGACAGTGTCATCAAGGTCTTCAAGATGTGGGGAATCAGCATTGCCAGACAGTACAGTGGCACATTGGGTAAAAGCTTTCAACAAAGGTCGAAAAACTGTGGCAGACATACATCGGGCAGGTTGTCCTAGCATCTCCGAAGAAGAAGTGCATACTGTTGCCGCATTAGTGGACATTGATCAATGCCATACAATTTTTGAGCTCTCCCACGAAACCATATTAACACATATGACTGTGCTTTGCATCCTGAAGGAACGTCTGGACATGTGAATAATTGCACCATGATGGGTTCCACATGACCTGACAGAAATGCAGAAATAGATGCATTGTGACGCTGCTCAGATGCACTTGGAGCGCTATGAGCATGAAGGAAAGGCTTTCTTACACTGTATTGTAACACTGGATGAGACATGGGCCACATCATATAAGCCAAAACTGAAATGCCAGACCAATGAATGGTGTCATACTGGGTCACTGCGAATGTCAAAAGTGCATCAGAGCCCCAGTATGGTGAAAGTTATGGTGATTCTCATGTATGACTGTGATTGTGTTATCCTAATGCATTACATTCCTCAATGGCAGACTGTCAATGCACAATATTACTGTTCATTTTTGGAGCATCACCTTTGACCAGATTTGCGAAAGAAACGGTGACACTTTCTGCACAACCCACCCATCATTTTGCATGACAATGTGTGGGCACATACAGCACAAGCTGTGGCTGCTCTGTTCAGTCAGTGGTACTGTGAAGTACTGTACCATCCACTATACTCCCCCTAGAGACTTTGATTTGATTCCCTCGTTGGAGGAACCACTTCGTGACATTTGCTTCAGTACTGTTCCAGAGATTCAAGAGGCAGTAGACCGCTCTGTTCGCACAATCAACAGAACAGGTTCTGCTAACAGTATACTATGCCTTCCACATTGCTGGCAATGGGTTCTACACAATGTTGGTGACTACTTCGAAGGACAGTAACAGATGCAAACATGTAACTCTTTTGTATTGTTTGTGAATAAATAGTTGCTACTATTTAAGTTCCAACCTTGTTTCTCCACAGATAATGAAAAGATTTTTTAAAAAAAGTTTGAGATAAAAGAAATTATTTATGTAGTTAGTGCTAGTGAAAATTTAATAGTGATGATCGTACTGGGTTTTGATAGCATGGTGGTGGATTGGGGAACTGAGTGAAATGTAAAGCTGTCTGATAGAATTTTGCACAGAGCACAATTTAATCATTGCAGACACTTGGTCTGAGACTCATGAAAGAAGGCTGTGCAAGGGGAAGAGACCTAGAGGTACTGAAAGGTTTCATATAAGTTATATAATTGTAGGACAGAGATTTCTTAACATGATTTTAAGCTGCAATAATTTTCAGGATCATATGTGGACTCTAATCATAATTCATTGGTTATGAATGGAGAAATTACAGAAAGGTAAGAAATTAAGACGACTATACATGAATAATTTGAAGGAACATAGATTTCTCAAAGTTTCAACGGGAGCCTTAGGCAACAACTGACTGAAACTTGAGAAAGGAACACTATATAATTAATTGATGTCTTTTTAGAATTGGAATAGTGGATCCAGCAGACTAACAACTAGGGGAAACATGACGAAGTAAAAATCTCTGGATAACACATGAGAGACTGAGTGTAGTAATGAAAAAAGAAACCAAATGGTAAAAATGCAGCAAAAGAAGCAGGCAAGAGGGATTACTGACACATATAAATTTGAGATTGGTAGGAAATGCAGAAATACAAAGCAGGAATGGCTTCAGGAGAAATTCAAAACTGTAAAAGCATGCATTATTATGGGAAAGATAGAAGACACACATACAAACAGAGAGGAAAAAAAGCACTATCAAAAATAATTCCCCAGAGTGAAAGCCAGCCCTAAACAAAAGAGAAAAGGCTGAAAAATAGAAGGAATGCATGGAAGGGCTATAAAAAGGAAACAATCTTGAAGACATCATTATGGAAGAGGAAGAGAAAGTAGATCAAGATAATGTTGGTAATATGAGTACTGCAAGTCAGATTTGGCAGAGCACTTGGAGAATGAAGTCCTTGGGAGAACCAGTTGTATAACTATTTCACCTGGTGTGCAAGTAATAGAACAGATGATATTCTCAAAGACTTCATGAAGAATATATTAACACTGACAAACTTAGAGAGCTGTGCAAGTAATATGGAATAGCAGTTAGCACCACTGGATGGCATACCATGGGTTGCCAGTCTGAATGTGACCACAATCAAATATTTGGTATCTAATGTTTATCATTTCCAGAAGGTTCTCAAAATTTGTATTTTTACAATGGTTACAAGTCCTGTAATATTCAATCATGTCTGCTCTGTCTCTATGTTGGTGTGGGTAATAAACATGTTTTCCATGCAAAGTGTTGTACTTCATTGATGATGTGGCTTTCGGATTTGGATTTTATTGTAGTTACGACAAGACAATACCAGTTCAAAAGAACACAGATAAAACATGTGTGAAGATGACACAACCATCAATTTAATGATTTGTTGATTCAGGGAAGGAGACCAAACAGCAGGGGAAGGAGACCAAACAGCGAAGTCATTGGTCCCATCGGATTAGGAAGGATGGGGAAGGAAGTTGGCTGTGCCCTTTCAAATGAACCATACTGGCATTTACGTGAAGTGACTTAGGGATATCACAGAAAACCTAAATCAGGATGCCCAGATGCAGGTTTGAGCCATTGTTCTCCCGAATGGAAGTCCAGTGTGCTAACCACTGTGCCACCTTGCTCGGTATCAATTTAATGATTCATGTTTGCAAATACTGACATGTACTGTTTATGGAAGACTATAAAGACTGATATAAGCTGATTGCTTGCAAGACCTGTTTGTGTTCCAAAAAGATATAGGAACATTGGACACAATACTGATTGTGTGCCCTGTCTTAGAAGATAAGCTGAAAAATTACAAATGTACTCTCATGAGCCAAAACATTATGATCACCTGCTAAACATTGTGTTGGTCCACCTTTTGAGCATAACAGAGCACCAGTACTGTACAGTATGGATTCCAGAGGAGTATGGTACCAGATGTCTATGCACAGACTGCACAATTCCCATAATTTATTGGCCAGAGGTTTGTGGGTGTGCAGACATCAGAGTGAGTTCACTATCATGTTCCTCAAACTATTGTAGCACAATTCTGCCTTGTGACATAGATAGTAAATCTGCTAGAACATAAATGGTGGGATGTAGGTGGGCCCCAATAATGTTTAAATAGATGCCTTCAGTTGTCCCATGTAAGCTGTGGTGAATGTCACCCAGAGTATTATACTCCCCCCCCCCCCCCCCCCCCCCTTATAGGGCAGGCCACAGTGACAGATCAAAGTAGTGCACCACCAACCCTTTGGCCATGTGGATGTCACGAAGACAGCATCCCAGCAACAGAGAACAGTGACCAGTATCGACTTGGGCCAGCAACCAAACCCTCACTCCCACACTGGTGATCCTAGCATGAAGCAGATGGACAAACTCAACCAATGCAGGTGTGATGCAGGTTGCAGAAGGTGGAGGAGCATGCATGGCTGCAAGCTGTGAACCAATTCAGCTGGGCTCCACTCCCGTAGGCATGATGCGATAGGTGCTCAGGAAATGAGGAATGGCATCGTCAGTGAAGAATCCACAACATAATTTTTCATTTGTGACTTGAATGTATGCACTACCTGTTCTGCCTCACCATGTGATTGAGAATGGAATGGTGGAGCCATAATATGACAAATTCTGTGATGAGAACTAAACAAGTGAAAGGTGTGAAAAATGAACTGGGGCCCAGTATTGGAAACTAAGGTACAAGGCAACCCCTCAACTGAAACAACCCTCAAAAGCATATGAATTGTAGCTTCAACCAACACCAATGTACTCTGGAAAATGTAAGGAAATTGGAAAAATGCATCCACAACCAAGAGCCAGTACGAATTCTAGAAGGGACCTGCAAAGTCTACATGAATGCCTTCCCATGGCTGGTGGAAGCAGGCCAGGGGTACAGGGACACACTAGGAGCTAATACCTGTTGTTGGGCACACTGCTCACAAACTGTGATGGAACAGACAATTTCGCCATCAATCCCCAGCCATAAAACAAGTTGCCCGGCTAAAAGTTTAGTGCTCAAAACTCTCCAATGGCAATGGAGGAGAAGGTGTAGAGCCTCGTGCAGTAAAGCAGCAGGAATGACTAATCTGGGAGAGAGGTCTTGTGTGGACTAAAAGTCTTGGTTACCTGTTATTTATCATCCCAATACTGCTCAGTGCACTGCATTGGATGTCATCCCTACTGTGCAGCTATCATCTGTTTCAGAGAATGAACTGGACTAAGTTCCCAGGTATCATTTGGCAAGATAGGGTTTTGTTTAGGAAACACCTCCAAAGGTTCACCTGGCAAATATAGCTGCAGCTGCATCATGTTTAAGTGAGTAACTCCCATCAATGGAGCTGCTAAATTAAATGTTGGTCTCATAATATCACACATGATACCATTAATTAACAATCCATTACCTCTTAGCTCCACACTTCTTGCTCTCATGAGCTTCCATTTTTTCATAAAAACTTGCAACCAATATTATATCATTGTACACTGAGTATACCCATGTAGACCCATTCACTGGGAGTATGGTTTTGGTTCCATCACCATCTTTTAGCATGGCTGATCCTCTGCCTTGCCCCTGAACAGTTCAGTGGCACAAGCAGTTCCTCCCATCTGGTTCAAATGGCTCTGATCACTATGGGACTTAACTTCTGAGGTCATCAGTCCCCAAGAACTTAGAACTACTTAAAACAAATAAACCTAAGGACATCACACACATCCATGCCCGAGGCAGGATTAAAACCTGCAACTGTAGTGGTTGCGCGGTTCCAGACTGTAGCGCCTAGAACTGCTCAGCCACCCTGACTGGCCCTCCCACCTGGATCTTGTGAGTAGGGCATATGATGACAACTCCTCATTGGCATTGCTGTAGTTCTCCTTTGGTCATTACAATGTGCCAATCTCCACCTTCCACTATCAACTTCACACTGTCCTCTCTCATCTGCACAAACTTTCCCATTGTTTCTAACCTTATTGGATTAGTGTGCACAATGTAACACTTAGATAATGCATGTTTGTCCACTGCTGATATTTTCACTGACATGTACAACTGTTCACAATCCATTCTCTCCTCCACAGTTGCTCCATGGTAGTAGAAAGGCAGGTTTTGACTGTTAGGCTCTGCTGTTAACTGTAATTCTGGTGGTAGTTCTTTCCACACCTTTTTTTCCCCTAAATCCCTTCATGTGTTGCTTAGGTGACAATAGGACTTGGCTCAATTTCCCATGCAGTGTCTGATGAATGGCTTCCTTTAAGCATGTTAACTCCAGTCTTCCATCCCATAAAGTATATCCAATATTTGCAAAAGTTTTCTAAGCAATATTCTCGCATCCAATAGTTTCATTTGTGCTTGAACTGCCTCCAAATTCTGGTTTAGAATGCTAGCTGCTGCTCTGGCATAATCCATTACTTCCCTAGTTAGTTGTCAAAGCATTCATGTATTTTTCAACATGCTCCTTTCCAGACAAGCAATCCATGTAGAATGCCACACTGTAGTCACTGAATTTCCTTTTGAGAATTTTCCATTCGTTTTTCTTCCTCCACAATTCTATGGTACCATTTCTACAACTTCTTTCATTTGCCCCTTCAGTCATGCATACTGTTATAACCTTTAATCACAATAATTGCGTGGATTTTCACACTCTCTCTTAGAAACAATAGCTGATCACATGATTACAACTCAGTCTCTCGTATTCGACTGCTGTGCCGTGACATGCGGCCGGTACCGTTCGTAGCTAGGTGGCGCTCCCGCGCTCATCTGATTTGCGGAGCGCCTCTATCGCCGTTTGTGCGTACTGTCGTGGCGGCACTGTTAAATGTCGTGGCACTATCACAACACTTTTCCCCCCTTGAAAAAAATAAACACTCACTTCCTTGGAGACATGGACAGCGCAGAGACATCCATGGCCTCTTGTGAGGCCCCGAGTAGATCCCGCGCAAAGACACGGGAGTATGGTCGAAAATGTCCAGGACGGAAGCTCGTGCGAGGAACGTGCCTCCTGGATGAGATGATGCGTGAAAACTCCGGAGCAGCATCCATAGGTGTCATTGACCTGGGAGTGTGCTCCAGCGAGATGGGTCCCGGAGAAGGCGGCGTCGCGACTGGGGCCGGTTCCGGAGTACTTGGAAGCGGCAGCGACGGCGGCTGCATCAACACGGACGGTAGATCGGCAGCAGCGACTGGACTGGCGTCTCGGGCTGGTGGAGGCGAAGGATGGGGCGGTGGCACAGGCGTGGCCACCACTCGTGGGCGCATCTGGTCGTAATGGCGAACAACCGTGCCGTCGCCCGTACGGATTTCACAAAGCCGGCGGCCGCGAAGAGCCTTGACCACCCCTGGAATCCATTTAGGGCGAGATCCATACCCTCGTGCCCACACGTCGGCGCCCACCGAGTATTTTCCCGCACTAGGGGACACAGTACAAGGCCTGACAGGGTGAAGCAGGTGCAGTAGAGTGCGCGGTTGGCGGCCATGCAAGAGTTCAGCAGGGCTGCGATCACCCAGAGGCGTGAAGCGATAAGAACTCAGAAATTGCAGCAGGGCGTCATCTGTGGAAAAATCACTAAGGAATTTTTTCATCTGGCATTTGAAAGTGCGGACAAGGCGCTCGACCTCCCCATTCGATTGCGGATGGAAGGGAGGTGCGGTAACATGATGAATCCCTTGTCCAGTACAAAAATCACGGAAGGCCTGCGAAGAGAACTGAGGGCCATTGTCCGTGACGATCGTGGATGGAAGACCTTCTAGCGCAAAGATTTTGGACAAAGCCAGCGTCGTCGCCGCAGTGGTGGGCGACGGACATCTAACAACAAATGGAAACTTCGAGAAGGCGTCAATCAACAGTAGCCAATAAGTACCGAGGAAGGGGCCAGCAAAGTCGGCGTGCACCCGTTCCCATGGCTGAGCTGGATCAGGCCACGGAGAGGGCATTGTACGAGGTGCCGCCAGTTGTTGAGCACACTGGCCACATGCAGCAACCATATGGGCGATGTCCGAATCAATGCCGGGCCAATAAACGTGCCTGCGGGCCAGGGACTTAGTCCGAGAAATACCCCAATGGCCTCCGTGCAACAGTTTGAGAACATCTTTGCGAAGAGAGGCTGGCACCACGACCCGTGGAGATGCGCCATCCGTGGCCAGAAGAACAACACCATCACGAACAGACAGACGAAGGCGCAAGGCATGGTAGTTGCGAAGGGGATCCGATGCCCGGCCCCCGGTCCTGTCTGGCCAACCTCGTTGAACAAAACCGATCACCCGACGCAGGACCGGGTCCCGCGCAGTAGCTGACGCGACCTGCGAACCTGTAAGTGGAAAGCCCTCGACTGCACGACGTTCTTCCTCATCAATGTGGAAACAGAGGAGTTCATCGCGATCGAAAACAGGGTCGGGGCCCATCGGCAATCGCGACAATGCATCCGCGTTTGCGTGCTGGGCCGTGGGGCGATAGTGAATCTCATAATGAAAACGAGACAAGTATAAGGCCCAACGTTGCAGGCGGTGAGCTGCCTTATCCGGAAGTGACGCCGAGGGGCTGAACAGAGAGACCAGCGGTTTGTGGTCGGTGATGAGGTGAAACTTAGAACCATACAAAAAAACGCTGAACTTTTTTAGAGCATAAATGATAGCGAGCGCCTCCTTTTCGATTTGAGAGTAACGCCGTTGCGTCTCGTTGAGGGTCTTGGAAGCATAGGCAATGGGTCGTTCCGACCCATCCTCATACCGATGGGCGAGAACAGCCCCTAGGCCATACTGTGACGCGTCAGTCGCCAGAACCAAGTGCTGACCCGGACGGAATGTGGCAAGACAAGGCGCCGACTGCAAATGAGCCTTCAGGCGGACAAAAGCCTGCTCACACCCGTCGGACCAACAGAAGGGGACGTTTTTGCGTAACAGCTGATGCAGAGGATAAGCTACCGCTGCTGCGGATGGAATGAATTTGTGATAATAAGCAATCTTGCCTAGAAACGCCTGAAGTTCTTTGACCGTAGACGGCCGGGGTAGAGCGTTAATGGCCGCAACGTGCTCACGGAGAGGGCGTATGCCCTCACGGGACAACTGGAAACCAAGATACTCAATGGAGGGTTGGAAGAACTGTGACTTGTCCAGATTGCACCTCAACCCAGCCGAATGCAAAACCCGAAACAGTGAACGTAAATTACGAAGGTGCTCCGCAGTGGAGGCTCCCGTGACAACAATGTCATCCAGATAGTTTATGCAGCCGGGAACGGAAGCCGTGAGCTGTTCCAAAAACCGCTGAAAAATGGCCGGTGCGCTAGCGACGCCAAATGGTAATCGCTGGTACTGATACAACCCACAAGGAGTGTTGATAACGAGAAATTCCTTGGAAGGAGCGTCCAACGGCAACTGATGGTACGCCTCCGATAAGTCAAGTTTGGAAAAGAACTGGCCCCCAGCGAGCTTGGTAAACAACTCCTCAGGACGAGGAAGAGGATAAGTGTCAATGACGCTCTGAGCGTTGACAGTGGCTTTAAAGTCACCACACAATCGCAGACTCCCGTTTGGTTTAGAAACCACCACGATCGGCGATGCCCATTCGCTGGAGGTAACCGGAAGGAGAATCCCTGAAGCTGTTAACCTGTCTAGCTCAGCCTTGACAGGTGCACGCAACGCCACTGGAATAGGGCGTGCCCGGAAAAACTTAGGGCGAGCCGTAGGTTTAAGAGTAATGTGGGCTGCAAAATCCTTGGCACAACCCAGACCAGCAGAGAACACGGACGAAAATTCACAACACAATCCATCAAGCTGTTGATACGGAATGTCCTCAGATATGAGGTGCACATCATCATCAATGGAGAACCCAAACAACTGGAAAGCATCAAAACCGAACAGGTTTTCAGTGCCCGCATGATCCACCACATAAAACGTGAGGGGCCGAACAACAGACTTGTAGGCAGTGGAAGCATCAAACTGGCCCATGATAGGAATTTTCTGCTGATTATAAGTCCTCAGATTGCGCGTAACTGGAGACAAAGGAGGGGAGCCCAACGCCAAATACGTGCGAGAATTAATGAGAGTTACTGCAGAGCCAGTGTCCACTTGCATGCGGATGTCTTTATTCAGAACACGAACAGTAACAAACAACTTATTTGTTTGAGAAAGCACACAGTGAACATCCATGTCCGACGCCTCGTCCTCGTCGACAGGAACTTTATGGGACTGACACACAGAAGCAATGTGGCCTTTTTTCCTACATGAATTACACGTGGCCCAACGTTTTGGACACGCTGCCCTGTCGTGCTGTACGAAACAACGGGGGCAAGAAGGAAGCGCGGAACGAACCGGCTTCTGTGGTTGCTGGTTTCGCTGCGAGCGTTGCGGCCCAACGCGACGTTGTTTACGCGAGTGAACCGCCGCCACATCTTCGTTCTCCTGTGCAACAGGCAAATTGTCCTTGTCGAGAGTTGACTGTACAGCGCCTACATCACCCCACGCGTCTATTTGCGCGCCAGCAGCGTGAGACACTTCAAAGGATTGAGCGATGCTTAGAACTTCCGACAACGACGGGTTTGGCAGTTGTAGGGCACGTTGCCGAACTTCTTTATCAGGAGCAAGCCGTAGAATAGCATCCCTAACCATTGAATCCGCATAAGACTCGTGATGAGTGTCCGTGACAAACTGACATTTCCTACTCAGGCCATGTAGTTCCGCCGCCCAAGCCCGGTAAGATTGATGGGGCTGTTTACGACACCGGTAGAACGCCACGCGGGCGGCAACGACGTGGGTGTTTGTTCGATAATAGGCAGACAATAAGTCACACATTTCTTGGAAGGACAGGGAGGCTGGTTCCCGCAGAGGGGCTAACTGAGATAGCAGCTGATAGACCCGAGGGGAAATCCAAGATAGAAATAACGACTTACACATAGGAGCGTCGACAACGCCGAAAGCCAAGAAGTGTTGCCGCAAACGCTTCTCATAATTCTCCCAGTCTTCAGCGGCCTCGTCGTAAGGAGGGAATGGAGGCGGAGAAGAGGAAGACAGACGATGAGTAAGCGACGTCGACAACGCCTGAATCGCTGCCGTCAGCTGTGTTTGTTGTTCAATGAGCGCTTGCATAAGCTGTTCCATGTCTGCCCCGTCACGAACACGCAAATCCACAACGCGGTGAAAATATCCCGACCTCGTCGCCAAAAAGTGTTATAACCTTTAATCACAATAATTGCGTGGATTTTCACACTCTCTCTTAGAAACAATAGCTGATCACATGATTACAACTCAGTCTCTCGTATTCGACTGCTGTGCCGTGACATGCGGCCGGTACCGTTCGTAGCTAGGTGGCGCTCCCGCGCTCATCTGATTTGCGGAGCGCCTCTATCGCCGTTTGTGCGTACTGTCGTGGCGGCACTGTTAAATGTCGTGGCACTATCACAACACATACACTGTGAGCTACTTCTTGAGCACCTCTGACACCTCCCTAAGTACTCCATTACTGCTCACTAGCTGTCATAAACCTGAGAATACCTCTTTCAGTCTTCTTATTTCATTCTGCAGTTCCCATAGATTAAATACCAAAACTTAATGTCCACCTGTGACTAGACAACACAACATCCTGCTGCCTGGAAAACAAAGTTCCTCTCTCCAGATCAGATGGTAATAGCTTTGCGTCAACCCTACTCCACTCCAGGCACAGAGATAGAGCTCTGTCGAAACTAGCATCTTTCTTCCTTGCACTAGCCGAGTGGCAACCTGAGGACAGGGATTATAATCATCTCCCCTCCCCCCAGAAGCCCACTGTCTCCAGTCAGTATCTCTCACTCAATAATTAAAGATAATCTTGATCCTAACACATATATATGATCCTACTCAACACTAGTTTAAAAATCCACACAAAAATGGCAATAATCATAATAAAACATGAAATGCATTGAATTTCCCCTTGGCCTTAAATAATATGATATATAATGTATGTGGTCCTTCACCTCCTGTTGTCCACTCTCTTGCTCCTTATGTTGCACTCTTTGATTTGGTTCTATCAATACTTCTCCTGGGATCAATTCTGGTGCACCCTGGAATTGTCATAAGTGTCTGACAGTATGACCATTGACCTCATTGGCAACTTAAGCTTCACTTTACAGGTGACATGCTTTCAGTTACTTCATACAGGCAGCCCTATTACCATGTCGCAAACTTCTTTGCTTTCCATTTTGCAGTATAAGGACTGGACAACACCACCCACTGGCCCATCTTAACATTGAGATATGGTTCTCGTGCACTTGACTGCCTCTTTTTGCATCTCCAGTGCCTTAGTGTTTACTTTTCAGATCCCTTTCCAAACTTCTCTCACAGTTCTTGCAGTCTCCCAGGCTGACTCTTTGTTTGTGTTCCCTTTCTGCTTAATCATATTGAATGGTAACAACCTTGTGCTGGTGTGTACATTTGAATTACATGCATTCACCACAAAAGATAAATATATATCCCACTCCATATGGTGGGAGTTGACGTAATAACGAAGCATCATCTTTATTGTTTCATGAGCCCATTCTATCCTTCCATTTGACTGGGAATGAAATGGAGTCATTATTAATTTTTCCTCTCTCAAGAACTAATACATCTCCTTCATTAGCTCCAAAATTAAGTTCTTACCTTGATTCTTTATTATTTTCTCTTGCAACACAAACTTTGGCATCCATCCAATCACCAATTCTTGCACAACTGTGACTGTCTACTGGTCTGGCATTAGCACCACCTTGCTATTATGAGAGGAATGATCTATTGTAGTCAGCACAAAATTATTTCCCTCTGGAGCTTGGCTAAACAGTCGTAACACATCCAAACCAATAAACTGAAAAGGTTCAATCACTTCTGGCAATATCTGCAATGCTATCCATTTTCAACTTAAATCTGCACATAGTGCAAACTGATTGACTTCACTTTTTCTTCCTTTCCATTGGTACTTCTCTGCTACATTGTGATTCATTGCTCTGCACCTTCCACAACCAGACAACATGTGATCATGCTTGTCTCTAAACATCTTTTCCTTAGCTTCATGGTACTAGCACTCATGGTCCCAATCTAGTCTCCTTACGTAGCAACCTGTCACACCACACTGAACTGCTGCTGCTTACTAACTACGTACATTCTCCATCAGCAACATGCATAGCTTGCCATTTGACTTAGTGCTTGCATCACTGCAATCATCCTCCTCTGCAAGTGGATTACTTTTTACTCAGATTCACTGGGTTTGGAACGTCCATCTCTTCAGTCTATTGACGGGTCATTCAAACCTAGTAACGAAAGCAGCATGATCGGTAACTACTTTAAATTTCTTCCTGTACAGGTAATACTGAAAGTATGTTACTCTGTGCACCACACTAAGCATCTCCCTGTTTGTAGTAGAATAATTTTTCTTGGTGGTATTCAGTTGTCTCAATGCAAAAGCCATTGGGTGAGCTTTTCCATTGACCTCCTGCCTCATAACACACCCGAGAGCATGGTTCGACACACCACATGATATTGTTAATTCCTTCTGAAAATCCAGGAGCACTAACACTGGATTCAGTGTTGACACTTCCTATAACTCTTCAAATGCTCTCTGACACTCCTCAGACCACACTAATTTGGTACTCTTTTTCAGCAGTTGTGTAAGTGATAGTGCTGTATCTACGAACTATCTCATGAATGTCCTAAAAAATTTGCAAGCCCCAGGAAACACTGTAATTCTTTGCTTTTTCCTAGTGCTAGAAAATCTCCCTTCACCTGTATCAATGTTGGATCGATCCTCACACTATCCTTACTAATTATGTGTCCCAAGTAATTTCTCTCTCCCAACCCAAAATGACACTTCTCAGAACTCAGTTCAGCCTGTAATCTTCTAAATACTTCTCTTAGTCACTGCCAATGTTCTTGCTTTTCTGTTGAAAAAAAAACAGCTACTGTATGTTTTTCAAACATATTAAACATTGACAAGGCCTTAATCCCTTCAAAAGTCAATCTAAAAAATGCTGGGATGTTGCTGGTACATTTCTCAAACCAAATGACATACTACCATACCGATGATAATGTTCCCAAGGTACTGAAAAATGTAAGATTTGGTGTGTCTTCTGGAATCACTTCCAACTGATGGTACCCCTTCATCCTATCCATCAATGAGAAATACCAGTGGTGCCTAAGTTTTTTCAATGACTTCTGTGATGTTTGGAATGGGATAAGCAATGGTTGTCATACTGTTCAAATGGCAGTTGTTGCAGCAGAATCTGTACTTCCTTGAACCATCCATAGACTTTTTTAGTACAATTACAATTCCTGTCACCCACAGTCTACTAATCTCTTCTACTATGCTGTCGGCCAACTGCTGATTAATAAATTCTTCTAAGTCTGCTGCAGGGACCATGATGTTCTGTACAGCTTCCCGTGTACTGGCACTTCATTCCCTGTAGGAGTCCTGTGCTGTGTCACAGGAATTGTAAGTTATGGCCCCATTTCCATTCCCTTCAAATGCTTAAACTTCTCATGCATTCCAATCTTGGCGGCATTCTGTGTTTGTTTACATGTTACACCTTCTGTACAGCAATCTTCCTCTTCTGGAATGTTTGATTTCATGACTAATGTTACCTTCAACAACTTAACCTTCTTGGTGCCAAATTTATCCACATTGACAGCATTGACAGCTCTCCCCCCCCCCCCCCCCCCCCCTCGCTCTCCTCCCCCCACCCCACCCCTTCTCATCCTTTCCCTGTACACATACATCACGTCTTCTTACTAGACAACACACTGCATCC
Organism: Schistocerca gregaria; assembly: GCF_023897955.1. NCBI lineage: Eukaryota > Metazoa > Arthropoda > Insecta > Orthoptera > Acrididae > Schistocerca > Schistocerca gregaria. The sequence continues at coordinate 346,208,519 of NC_064922.1, read as the reverse complement.
CGAGCATCACTACTGTTCAGCTTTTCCAATATACACAACATACGAGCTGGTAAGTCAGGCTCCACACTCACCCACGCACAACGTTTTGGTGCTACATGTCACACAGCCAATTGAATTAAGCCTTAATATCAATTATCACTGTACTACCTACTATGACAGATGCTACTCAAGACAGATCAATACTGACAACAACTTCCCCTAACTGGATTTTCTTTCTACTAAAATCCACCACACATCATCAAAGGTCAATTATGGCATGATATTGATGCAGAAAGTCAAATCCTAGAATCATTTTATAGCCCTCACTTACATGTAACACCACTCCTTGACACTGCCTAAACTTGGTCGCAAGGAAATTAACACATGTATGCTTGTGACCAACTATTTCCACACATTATACCTACTATGTCATATTCTGCCCTTGCAGTCATATGTCCTCATTTAATTTTTACTGGGAATTTTTTTCGACTGATCTTGCATTCTCTTTTGAGTTTAACAGTTGCCTGTTACAACCTAGACCACCCCTACTGATATGTGGCTGCCTTTGCATATGCCTCTGTGCCCACAATTGTAACATTTTGTATTTGCTGTAAACATATGCTGTCTGTCTCTTATTCAGTTTCTTCAAATTCCATTGTTAGCCTCACTGCATGTGGAGATCCTTAGGTGTACCAGTGTGCACCTTTCTAGACATTTCTGATGCAAAATTTGTCAAAAAAGCATTGAGTGCCCTTTTCTCAGCTTCTTGTAACATCATGTTCACCTCATCATTCAGTGTTACTTCATATGTACACACATTAAAATTTCTAATTCTGTCTGAAAAAGCATCTATGGATTCATTATCCCCCTTAGCTGTCACCCTTAACTGCTCACGTATGTCTGTAAGAACAGACACTATACTTATACAATACATGCACTCGATAGCATACTGATCTTTCAGTGCAGCTGCACAATAATGTCCAACCTCTCATGGGCCTCTCATGGTAATAAGGTAGGGCTGCAAGCAAAGAGGACTAATGGAAAGGGGATATTACTCTGTAGTATGCGGCATATGGAGATTTGGGTCAGATGGGAGATGTGCTTGGATAACCGAAGTGGTTAAGATGACTGCTCACAAAAAGCATGAAATCCAAGTTCAAATCCCAGTTCAGCACGAATTTTCATCTGCCGCCATTGAGTTCTTTCAATGCCCCTTTTCAGCAAAAATAAGAAATTCCTTTCATCGAGTACTTGTTTAACTTGTATGGTGTTCTGATATTACACCCATGATTTGATAGAACCTTAAATTTCATTTTAAACAGATGTCTTTCTCCCACTGCAACAACACTTTCATCCTTTAAATACTTAGACAGTTAATTGTCAGACTGGCCTTTCATAGCTTCATCAAGACCTGCACCCACGGAAAACAGATTGTGGGTTAACTGTGGCATATACAAAACAGTGCTGACGTGCTTGCCCTTCCATTCCTTTCCAGTGTGGGCCAGAGTATTAATGCCTCCAGATCAAATAGCAGGAATGTATTTTCAATTGCCTGTATGAACAGGTCTTGCCTCTGGAAGTCCTTTGAAGGATGGTGAACTACGAGCATTGACTCGACATGTGATTAGCTGCTCTTGAATCCAGATATCATGCTTCTCCAATTGTATCTGAAACTCTTGTACTGAGCATTGTTTCTTCTATGACAGCTTCTCCATTGGTTAAAATGTGACTTGTGGCTGCAGCTTTTTGCTTTTTGCAGTCACAGATCCTGTGAAGTAATGACAAGTATGTCACCTGATTTTGAAATATACTTGGGTTTTTTACTACAGTTTTTATGGGAGCTATTGATTTTTGTGTGTGCCAATGTTTCAAAATGATCACTTGCATTCATTCTGCCTTCTTCAATGGCAAATCTGGGTATGAGATTGCTAAGTGTTCATTCACTTAGCCACATAGATTCTTATGCTTTGATAAAATATTTACATGCTACTGGTAGAATAACAGTCAATTGTTCAGGTATTTTCTCGCCTAGAATCAGCAAGTGACATGAAAGATCTCCAACTCTAGCAATATGTGTAATAATATCATCATCTGATTGCTTTAGCAAATTATACCACTGCTGCAGTAACTTGTAAGTTCTGGTCTTTTGTTTGTAAGGAGACAGTAGCGTGCACCACATTAATTCTTTCTATGTGTTGCAGTTTGTAATATTCAACATAGCATTTTCTTCAGTTGATGTAGTGGTGATTCATTGAGCTATTCTGTCACATTTTTCCCAGGCTGCAATGAACTTGCTGTATACATTGTTATCAGATGTTTCTTCAGACAGATAATATGAACTATTAACAACAGTCCAAGCATTGTGTGATTTTAACACTAAGCGTAATTTAAATTTCCAAGCAGTCAAATTTTTGATGCCTTTGAGTTTGTTTATGTGGCCGATCTTACTTTCCATCTTGAAGTTAAGCTATTTTTATCTTCGCACATGGCCAGAAAACTAACCTCATGTGACACACTCTTATGTGAATTATTATTACATGTCAGATACTAACTTTTCACAAAATATTATTTGTATTGTGTTTGGGTACCCATAACTTGTTAGAACTGGCTATTTCTGGGTTAACAAATAATATATCAAACTTGATAGACTTGGATTTTACTTGATACTCAGTTACACACAGTAAACCTGAAAGGTTACATACATAAAACAGGATATAGAAAGATACTGAGACACATATACAATGTACATAGTGAAGACTGTAGAGAACCAGAGAATATATAAGATCCACAAACATATTTAAATTCAAAAACAACAAGACTTCCAATGAAGATGCCATAACTGCAGAACTATTAAAGAACTGCAGACCAACGTCTTCACAGGAACTTACACAAATAATTGGAACCATCTTACAAGCAGTAAAACTTCCTGACAATTGGAAATGTGCACTTATCCACCCATTCCACAAGAAACGAGATCGGGTGAATGAGAACAACTACAGTGGAATCTCCCTGCAACAAGTTACCTACAAAATTTTGTTAGTGTGCTTCCTCCAGAGAACACAAGAACAGTTAGAACACAAAATTGTCAAATACCAGTCAGGCTTCTACCCTGGTCATTCATGTACAGAACAGACCTTCAATCTGAAAACAGTTCTAAAATACAAGGCTATCAGGAAAATTCCTATCATTTGCACATTCATAGCTTCAAGAAAGCTTACAATTCTGTTGACCAATAAGCCTTATTCAATGTCTTAGAAGAACATACACTCGACCCAAAACACTACGACTAATCAAACAGACAGTGGCTGGCATAACATCAAAATTCATGGGTAAAACTGGAGCTCACTAAGGCAGCAGATTATACCCACTATTGTTCAGTCTAGCCCTGGACAAAGGAATGAGGAAATGGAAAAAGGAAGTGAACATCTGAGAACACTTGAAACCATCTCAGCTAGGACAATCCTGGGACAAGAAAGAAATCTCAAACCTAGCTTTCACAGATGACCTGGTCGTGTTCTAAGCAACCAAACAAATAGCAATACTAAATAGATGTGCAGAAAAAGTAGGCCTGCAAATCTCTTTTCAGAAGTCTCAATTCTTCTGCTCAAAATTAAACATACAAAATTGGACACAAAATACAGCAAGATAAATAGAGTTACACATTTCAGATACCTAGGTGGAATCATCAAATCTACAGAAGGAGAAAAGATGTCACAGAAGACTTGACCGCAAAAACTGAAGAGAGCTTATGACAGAACACAAGACATATATGATCAGAAATGCTTGTCCATTCACACAAAGATCAGACACTACAACACAGTAATCAAGCCTAAAACACTGTGTGGAAGTGGGACACTAACACTCCACACAAAAAGTGACAGGGAAAGCATACTGAAGAAAGAACGTAAGATCATGAGAAACATTAATGGACCAAGCCTGACAGAAGATGAATACATATTACACTCTAGGAAAACCACAGAAAAGATGTGAAACCTAGCAGCAGATCTCAGTAAGAGAAGGTTAAGGATTTACGGGCACATCAGTGGGCTACCACCAACAAGACCCTTCAAAAGAATTTTGACGTACATAAAAGGCTCAAGTCAACAATACTGTGGATCACACAAGTCAGATGTGATTTACAAAAAAAAAGCATAAATCACTCCAACAGAAGTTCAAGAAAGTAACATACAAGAGACAAGTTTGGTCAGCGAACGAAGATCCAAAAAAGTGAGGGAAGAAGTGGATTGAAGATAGAAAGAGACTCCATGGCAGGAAATTAGAGAATCATGCAAGATCAGAAAGAATGCTCAAATGAATCAGCATGCTTTACATGATCCTGTAGCATCTTGACACAAATTTTTAACAAAACTTGAGGACAGTGTCATAAAAAGAGAAAGGAAGTAGGTGAAGATGAGATAGGAGATATGATACACAAGAAGAATTTGACACAGCACTGAAAGACATCAATGGAAAGAAGTCTCCTGGAGTGGACAACACTTCTTCAAAAATATTGAGATCCTTGAGAGTGTAAGCTATGATGAAATTATTCCTCTCTGCATGCAAGGCATATGAGACAGGCGAAATACTGTCAGACTTCAGGAAGAATGTAATAATTCCAATTTCAAAGAAGGCAGGTGCTGACAGGCATTAGCACAACTGAACCATCAGTTTCGTGTCATGGTTGCAAATATTGACACAAATTATTTACAGAACAACAGAAAAACAAATGGTAGTCAACCTCAGGGAAGATCACCTTGCCTTCCAAAGAAATGCAGAAATATGTGGGCTAATTTATTAACCTGATGACTTATCTGTGAAGAAAGGCAAATTGGTGTTTACAGTTTTTATAGTTCTATAAAAATATGTTGACCACACTGCACTCTTCAAAATTTTGTAGGTACCATTGTTACAATACAGGGAGTGAAAGGTTATTTTCAACTTGTACAAAAACCAAACTGCTGATATAATTGTCAAAGGATGTAAAAGGGACACCATCATTGAGAAAGGAGTGAGACAGGATTGTGACTATCACTAATGTTATTTAATCTATACTTGGAGAAAGCTATGAAGAGAACCAAGGACAGTTTTGGAAAGAGAATTAAAGTTAAGGGAGAAGAAATAAAAACTTTCTTTCTGCATTGTTCTATGATGTGTACTGTTCATCTGATGTAAGACTCACCACACCCATACGGTCTCTTATATATGTACCCCGTATGGCCTAAGAGCTAACATACCTTTAGCTGGCTGATGGATTTTTATGAGAAGCCTAAAGATCATTTTTGTTTTGGTCTTTTCAGCGGGCAGCTTATCTTGCCTGACACAAAACCACAGAATGGCAAAAAAGCAAGTTTTTTTCCTGCTCCTTGCCAGTGGTGTTATTGTGAATCTTGCTTGAGACCACTTCATTTGCTTAGTGAATGCTGAAGCCATTGTTGCTGAAATCCTTGTGTAGGTGGCTCATCTCATGGGTCAGATAATCAGAATCTGATGTCATTATTACACAATGTACCAATGTTTGTGACACAGTGTGCTTCTGTGCTGGATGATGATGGCTGATGCCATGCAAGTACAGATGGGCACGTGTAGGTTTCCTGTAGATGCTGTAGCCAAGGCATCCATTTCATTCGACAATGGCAAAGGACTACTTGGTCAAAACCTTGCTAACTGCACCACTTGATTCACCTGGAAGCCTGAGAAGATTTTATTAAAAGCTTTTAAATTTGCCAGTGATGTAATTCTTTCAGAGATGCCAAAGAATTTAGAAGAGCAGTTGAACAGAATGAATAATATCTTGAAAAGAGATAAAATGAACATTGACAAAGTTAAAACCTGTAATGAATTGTATTCAGATTAAATTAGGCTATGCTCAGAAAATTATATCAGAAAATGAGACATTAAAAGTAATAGATGAGTTTGCTATTTGGGCAGTAAAATAATTGATGATGGATGAAGTAGACAGGACAGACTGGCAGTAGCAAGAAAACCATTTCTGAAAAAGAGCAATTTGTTGAGATCTTGGGAAATCTCTTCTGGAAGTATTTGTCTGGAGTGTAGTCTTGTATGGAAATGAAATGTTGAGAATAAGTAATTCAGACAAGAAGAGAATAGAAAGCTTTGAAGTGCTGTAGTGTAGAAGAATTCTGAAGATTAAGTGGGTAGATCAAATAACAAATGATGAGGTAGGGACTACTGAATCATACTGAGGAAAATAAGAAATTTAGAGTACAAATTGTTTTAAAGAAGGAATCAGTTGATAGTACACTTCCTGAAGCACAAAGGAATTATAAATTTGGTAATGGGAAGAAAATGTGTATGTTAAAAATTGTAGAGGGACACCAAGGCTTTAATACAGTGAGCTGGTTCAAATAGATGTAAGATGCAGGTTAGGGTAGTTACACATATATGATGAGGCTTGCACAGGATGGAATACAGTTTGAGTCACAACAATGGCGGCAAAGTTTAGGCTCTGAAGTCTTACACAATGGAGTACTTGCATAAAAACTTCTTGGTTTACTTGCCACATCAAATTTGGATAAAATTCCAAGGTTTCAATGACTACCTCCATCATCTTCATCAGGGGTAAAACTGACTGTCGTGGACTGTTGAGGTTTCCACTTTTATAGGCAGTGGACAGCTTTTCATTGGCTGTACGACGTCACGGTGAAAATGGTGCATACTGAGGTGGCAGCCTGTATATCCACAGAATTTGTTTGTGCGCTTTATCCAGCGTTGCTTGCAGCGCCATCCATCGCAACAGACAGAGAACTGCAAGTAATGTGAGAAGTCTCCCTCTGCGTTCTTTCTTTATCAATTTCACACTTCCATACATTCCTGAGTGCATAACTGGAGTCTCTCTTGAAATTATTTTCACAGAGTCTAATTTCAACTGCTTCCCTGATGACAGAGTCCCAATAGCTTGAAACATGAGCAAGTAATCTTGTTTCATTGACTAAAATCTTATGTTTATTTAACAAACTGTGCTCAGCCACCACTGATTTTTGTAGATCCTGTATTTTAGGTGATGCTGATGTTCTACACAGTGATCGGCAATAGTTCTTATAGACTGTCCCACATAATTTTTGCCACACTCACAAGGAATGCTGTAAATTCCTGGTACTCTCAGGCCAACGTCCGTCCTGCTTGTTCAGGTATGTTGACAATACATTTTTAATCTGGTCACAAGGCAATGAGGCACTGCAGCAGTTAGTTGATCATTTGAATGGTATACATCAGTATATAAGATTTACTGTGGAGGTGAAGAATGATGGGAAGTTACCCTTCTTAGATGTGCTGGTGGAGCAAAAATCAGATGGACGTCTCGAACATTCTGTGTACAGAAAACTGATGCATACAGATTTATATCTAAACACGCGCAGTTTTCACCACTCAGCTCAGAAGAGAGCTAGACTGAATACCTTGGTACACAGAGCAAGAACTATTCCAGACAAGGATCATCTCAGCTCTGAGATTAACCATCTGACGATGGTATTCAGAAAAAAATGGATATTCTGATCGTGATATCAGATCTACTCTGGTGAAGAAACCTAGGAAGGATGCTGTTCGAACAGGTCAAGAGTACCAACACATTGCACGGCTACCATTCTGTGGTGCAACGACCTGCAAGATCAGCAGTGTCCTGAGCCGGCATGGAATCAGACCAGTCTTCCGGCCACCCAGGAAGATTAAGGAAATGTTGCAACCCCTGAAAGATAATCTTGGCCTGAGAGTACCAGGAATTTACAGAATTCCTTGCGAGTGTAGCAAAAATTATGTGGGCCAGTCTATAAGAACAGTTGCCGATCGCTGTGTGAAACATCAGCGTCACCTGAAAGACAGGCATCTAGAAAAAGCAGCGGTGGCTGAGCACAGTTTGTTAAATAAACATAAGATTTTATTCGATGAAACAAGACTACTTGCTCACGCTTCAAACTATTGGGACTCTGTCATCAGGGAAGCAGTTAAAATTAGACTCTGTGAAAATAATTTCAACAGAGACTCCGATTATGCACTCAGCAATGCATTGAAGCATGCAATTGATAAAGAAAGAGCGCAGAGGAAGACTTCTTACATTCCTCGCAGTTCTCCGGCTGTTGCGATGGATGGCACTGCAAGCAACGCCGGATAAAGCAAAAACAAAATCTATGGATATACAGGCCGCCACCTCGGTACACGCCGTTTTCACCATGACATCATCCAGCCAATGAGAAGCCATCCACTGCTTATAAAAGAGAAGCCTCACCAGTCCACAACATTCAGTTTTACCCCTGATGAAGATGATGGAGGTAGTCATCTAATCCTTGGGTTTTTATTGAAATTTGACACGGCAAGTAAACCGAGAACTTTTTATGCAAGTTTAGGGTCATTCTGCACACCTACATCAGGCATTCTCTGACAGCCAATCAGCATTCAGTAGTATTCTTAGAGCTCTGCTGTGAATGTTGTACCCAGAGTGAGCTGTAAACATGATCATAGCAACTTGTGTAGTGTGTTTTTATTCCACTTGTTGTTAATTGTCCTGTTGCCAATGGTAAGTGACAAATTCTACCAGAGCAGATGAGAGATTTGATTTGCAGGATATACACTTACATCAAGTGCAAAAATCATGTCTGCATATCTGCAACTGTTGCTTGGAATCAGCAGCAATGTAATCCCCATCAGTATCTTTACCTGCACGAACTGCTATAGTATGAAGAGGTGCTTCAAACCAGTTTTTGGACTGAAGATCATAACAACAACAACAACAACAGTGAACAAGCAGTAAGGAAATCAAGGATTAATTTGGAGAGGTAGTTGCAGTTTACAGAAAAAATATAAAAATTTAAGGCTTGCCAACAATGATGAAAGTAACTGTATAGAGTGTAGCCTTATAAGGAGGTTGAGTGTAGAATTAAAATAGTACAGATGTGATGATAATAGGAACTTTTGAAATGTCGTGCTACAGAAGAGAGCTGAAGATGAAATAGGTAGACTGGAAAACTAATGAAGGAAATCAGGAAAATGAAGTAATCACAACTAGACAAAAAGAAGAGACTGGTTGATGGGGTACAAAGGCGTCAGAGAGCGTTTAGTTTGTTTATGGAAGGAAGTTGACATGGATGTAGGTTTGTGTGGTTCTATAGAGATGAAGAAGCTTCCACAGGATAAACTAGCGATGAGAGCTGCATCAAATTAGTTTTTAGACTTAAAGTAACAATAAAATTCACTTAAATTATGACAAACTTATAGAAAAAGTTTATATTTTGATCAGTTAAAGGAATGAACTGGTTTTAGAAGCATAACATAATGGATACAACACAATGGGTCATTTGCAAATTGTGAACAAAACTACAAATCTGAACAGCGCAAATAAATTATTGCTTTATAAGGGATTTTGAAAGTGCTTCTGATTCAGTTTCAACAGAGCTGTGTAGCAACATTGATTCATTATATGTTAGTATATCTATGAACATAAACAACAGTGCTACAGGTTCCATTTATATTCATCAGAATATTGATCTATTCAGAAGCAAAAACGAGAGAGGGGTCAGGTAACTGTATTCCATACCAGCAAAAAATGTTCTACTTGAGGAGTCCACAGGTGTACTGCCAGTTCATAGTGTCCAATGGGCACAATATTTTGGCAGTTATATATGTCACCATCATCAGGTGTGCTGAAGATGGGTGGCTGCCTTATATCCCCTTCCCCCATGGGCCATTCCCTCCATGGTCCAAGCCCAAGGGCAGACATCAGCAGTCACAGAGGCATGGGGGTTGGTGTCTGTGTAGTTGCTGTGTCCACCCAGCTGTCCAGATCGTTTTTGTTGCTGAGTGTCTTATTAATTATACTCATTGCTGGTTCCCATGCCTTGCTAAGATTACAACCACAGTCTCAGTTGATGAGTTCATCCCCGGTGCAAATTTCGATGGCCTCTCTGACAACACTGTTCCAGTATTTAGAAGTCTGGGTCGAGATCTTGGTATGCTCCTAATCCAACTCATGTTTTTCAGACAAACAGTGCTCTTTGACCTCTGACTCTTTAGCATACTTCAGTCATGTGTGTCTTTGATGTTCTCGGCAATGATCTTCAATGGTGTGTGTTGTCTGTCAAATATAAATCTTACCACATTGACAGGAAATCTGGTATGCGCCAGTCTTCTGCAGACTAAGATCATCTTTCACACTTCGCAATAACGCTTGTGTTTTATTGTGTGGGAAAAAGGCAGTTTTAACTTGGTGTTTCTTTAATATGCATCCAATTTTCTCTGATAGTGCTCCAGTGTATGGAATAAATGCATTGGCTAGTTCTTCCTCCATGACTTCTTCCATTTCCAAATGTTGTACTGTAGTGGTGAGGCAGAGAGCGCATCTAATCTGCTGCTCCGAGTACCTGTTCTTTCAAAATTTGGTTATGAGTTGTTCCAGCTCCTCAGGCAGACTCTCCACATCTGAGATGCTGCACACTCTATATACCAGTGTTTTTGGAACACCATTTCTCTGAGAAGGGCGGTGGCAGCTGTCTGCATGAAAATATAGATCTGGGTGTGTTTTCTTCCTGTACACACCGTGACCTAATGTGCCATCAGCTCTTCTCTTGATCATGATGTCCAGGAAAGGTAATCTTCCTTCTGCTTTGGTCTCCATTGTGCATTGGATGTTGAGGTGTATGGAGTTCAGATGTGTAAGGAAGTCCACGAGCTTATCCCTACCATGGTACCAGATGACGATCCACATAATGGAAAAACAATCTGGTTTCCATTTGGATGATTCCAAGGCTGTCTCCTCAAAGTACTCCATAGACAAATTGACGACATGTGACAGTGGGCTGCCTATAGTGACTCCTTCTGTTTGTTCATAATATTCTGCATTAAACAGAAAATACATGAAGGTCAGGACAAGCTTGAAAAGGTCGATAGTCTTCTCCTCAAATTTCTCCCCAATAAGCTCGGCTGACTCTCAAAGAGCCACCGTGGTGACTAACAGAACAATCAGTGAAAATTGGACACATATTAAAGAAACACCGAGTTAAAATTTTCTTTCGCCCACCCAATAAAACACGAGTGTTATTGGGAAGTGTGAAAGATGATCTTGGCTCGTGGAAGGCCAGTGTATACCAGATTCCTTGTCAGTGTGGTAATACTTATATTGGACAGACAGTGCACACCATCAAAGATCATTGCCGAGAACATCAAAGGAACACATGACTGAAGTATTGTGTAACAAGTTGGCGTTGGCAGTGGCAGAACACTGTCCGAAAAACACGAGATGAATTACGAGCGTACCAAGATCTTGGTGCAGACTTCTAAATACTGGTACAGCGTTGTTAGAGAGCCCATCAAAATTCACACCAGGGTTGAACTCATCAACTGAGACTGCAGTTATAATCTTAGCAAGGCATGGGAACTATACTGAGTATAATTAATGGAGACAGTCAGCAACGAAAACAATCTGGCCAGCTGGGCAGACGTAGCAGCTACAGCGATGCTGCCACAGACACCAACACCAACCCTTGCGTCTCCGTGACTGCAGAACGACACTGTGGTTGTGAGCTATGGATGGAATGCCCGGGCCGGGGGAGAGGGGGGTGGGGCGGGGGGGGGGGGGGGGGGTGGTACATAAGGCAGCTGCCTGCCCTCAGGAGCTCAGTTTGTCAGTGCACCTGACGATGACGACATGTCTGATCACCAAAATATTCTGCCTGTTGGACACTATGAACTGGCAGTACACTCAAGGACTCTTTGATCAACAAATACACTGGGAGAAATGGGAGAATAAAAAAATCTTCTCATTATGCACAGAGGTACTCAAATCGGGAAGGAAGAGGAAGCAATATGAAGTAACAAAACAAAACTGAACCACTTATATTTTGGTGATGTCATTATATATTTTAATATTGAAGGTAATAGATAATAGCTAATGAAAGAACTTAATTGGGAAGGTTTGAAAATAGACCTGAAAATCAATTACAGGAATTAACAGTAAGGACAGATAACCAGTTGATGAGTCTGAGTGTTTAGGGCACAGGAAAAAGTAAGCAAAGAATAAAAATGTGATTCAGACCCAGGTGCTTAGGAACTGATTGTGATCTGCAGGGAGTTGACATTAAGCTTTATTTATCACAACAACAAAAATAAGATTACATCATTAATTTTTTGTTTGTTTGCAGGTGCATGTCTGCAGTTCTAGTATACACTGAAATCCCTGCACCACAGCCCTATACAATGTTCATAGAGGAGCCAAAACAAAATTGCTCAGGCTATTGATAAAGTGTAGTATTATGCAGCAATTCATTTTCAGCAGCAGTGCAAATGTTTCAGCTATGACACTCCAGACTGGTTCTTTACCCATTTGTATTGGTCTGATACAGCCACAACATTTCTACTGCTGCCAAAAAGAAATTATTGCATTATACTACACTTCATCTATGGGCTGTGCTATTTTGTTTTGGCTCCTCAAGCCATATGCTATGACACTGATGCATGGGGATTTCAGGGGATGTGTTCCATGACTGCAGATGTATCTGTAAACAAACAATATTTATTTATGTACCTATAATTTTTTGAGGTGATAATGAAAACTTCATGACCATCCCTTATAAACACAGTCTTTTTGCCCCTTGCCCATCATCCCAAACAGGAAGACCTTTCCTCCTCAAATATACAGGGTGTATATAAAGTCTGGGAACACTTTCAATTATTAATTGCACAAGAACTAAACATTGTACAGATGTAATACATACTGCATTTTGAAGAGAGACTCTGAAAGTGGTTTTTTTTTTTTTTTTTTTTTTTTTTTTTTTTTTTTTTTTTTTTTTCAATATGAGAACCATGCGTAAGCACACAGCAGATGTCAATTCAGTAATTCAATTCTTGCCATACCCATCCCAGCATGGCATCGTCGACTGTGGCATTTACTTCCCATATTCTCTCCAGAAGCTCTGCTACATCACATGGTAGAGGTGGTACATACACTAGATCTTTACTGTGTCCCCACAGAAAAAAGTCACACAGACTGAGATCTGGTGATTAGGGAGGCCATTTCATGAAACAACTGTCCCCTTCTGTAGCATGGCTGATCCATTGATGCGGCAGCTTGATGTTCAGATACCCACGAACTTCACAATGAAAATGGGGTGTAGTCCCACTGTCATTGGAGCCATTTTGAGTTCACAGGATACACAATGCACTGATTTCTTTGGACTGCTTATGAATGTCTCTTGTATGCATCCCACATTCAGTTCACTCACACTGGGACATTCGCTTCTCTTTGCGAGGCACAAGCAACCCGACGTAATGAATTTGTTGTGCCAGTGGTAAATGGCCTGCCTTGTTGGTGACTTCTTACCATACTTGGTTTGAAACATCTACTGAATAGCTGTAGAATCCCTGTTTTCGTCAAACTCCAACACACAGAAAGCTCACTCCGCACCTTAACTCGCCATTATTGCGACTAGTGCTGACTCTCGGCAAATTACAAAACTATGCTGTAATGATATATATGAAAAAAACTTTCAGGGTTTCTCTTCAAAATGACATATGTATGATATCTATACAATTTATGGTTCTTGTGCTATAAATAATTGAAAGTGTTCCCAGACTCTAGTACACCCTGTATGAGCTGTGATCAAAAGGTAATGAGAATTTTTTCATGTCACAGTATTTATACATCTAATTTTCAATTATTTTGTACATATATTCCTGATGTATATTTGAATTTTCAGCTGTTTTGAATATTTACTTTATTGTTGACAGTCGAAAAAGTTATACGTGTTTTTGAGTGCTCGGTGAATTTTTACTTTCAAATAGATGGATCAAAGAATTTGCATTAAATTTTGCTATAAAAATGGAATAAAATGCGGCAACCCATTCGAAACGTTGATTGTGGCTTTTGGTGAATCTACTGTGAGTAAGACAATATTTTATGAGTGTTATAAACATTTCACAGAGTGTTGAGAAGACATTGAAAATGATGGCCAACCTGGACATCTTAGCTCACAACAGGGTATAAGATGAAGGAAAATGGTTCTGGAAAATCACTGAATCACCGTCTGACAGGTTGCTGATCATATTGGCATATCCTTTGGCTCATGCCAATCAATTTTTTTGGATGTTTTGGGCATGAAACATGTAGCAACAAAATTTATTCCAAAATTGTTGAATTTGAACCAAAGACAATGTCACATAGACATCACTCAGGAATTGGTGAATGAAGTCAACAACAATCTAGAACTTTTAAAGAAAGTCAGAACAGGTGACAAAACATGGGTATACAGGTAATACATCAAAGCCAAGTCCCATTTGTCACAATGGAAATTGCCTGAAGAGCCAAGACAAAACAAGGAAAAAAAGACAAATTCCATCACATGTGAAGGAGGTTCTCACTGTTTTCTTCCATTACAATGGGATAGCACATCAAAGGCTCTACCTTGTGGTAATGCAGTAAATAAGAAATACCACCTGGAAGTTATGCTTCATTTGGGTGAAGCAATCCAAAGAAAACAACCAGAATTGTGCCCAAACCGCTCACAGAAATTGCATCACAATAATGCTCCTGCTCACACCTCTATTCTTGTTCATGATTTCTTGGCAGAAAACAAAACCATTATGTTGCCCCAGTCACTGTATTCATCAGACATTGACCTGTGGGACTTCTTTCTATTCCTGAGGCTGAAGTGAACCATGAAAGGACATCATTTTGCCACCATTAATGAGATAGAAACAGTATTGCTGGAGGACCTGAACACCACAATGAAATGTGAGTTCCAGAACTGCTTACAAGATAGGGAAAAGTGTTGGCACATGTGTTTTATATCTGAGGGGTATTACTTTGAAGGGGACAAAATTGATATTGATGAATAAATTAAGATTCTTTAACAGAAACAAATATTCCTGTGTTACTTTTTGATACATCTCATATGTAACTTCATTGGGTCTTGGAATTGCCACTTGTGTTCCACCCAGCATAGCAAAAGCTTTTTTCCTCAAACATGTGTTAATGGCAATCAATAAATATTGCTAGTGCTCCACTTTCTTTGCAGCATTTCTGAGAAAAGTATTACTTTGCAGACCTGGTCCCTTTCATTCTATCTGTTCATATATAAGGTCCTTCACCTTGATTTCTGTCTGTATGTTCGAGCTACTCTCAGGAAGTAATATAATGATTTTGATAAGAATTTTATTAATAGGTAGACTGATTCACAAGGAAGTTTTGTTTTTATAATCCATAAATACTTCATGCGAACTGGCTGAATGATGATCCCTTGCCACTGTGAAAATGATGCAATCTCCATCTATCATTGAAAGGCAGAACTGCTTGGAATCAGCCACATTTTTTATTATTGAATGGCTGTGGGTGCTTTGCACCAATGCAGTGTGACAGAGGATGCTTTGTACTGGTATTTGTGACAGAGGTTGTTTCGCAACATTGTGTGGAGGAGGGTGCTGTGTACCAAGGTTATGTAAAAGAGGGTGGTTCTTACCAGTTCACCTTGACAAAGGGTGCTTTGTACCAATGTATTGTGGCATAGGGTATTTTGTACTGATGTCTAGTGGGAGAGAGTGCTTCATACTACTGCTGTGTGGGAGAGGGTGCTGAATACCATGTAGTATGGTGGAGATTGCTCTGTACGAATGTTGTGATGCAGAGGATCTTATTGATGTTACTTGCCAAATAGTGTGTTGTACCAACTTTTTGAGGAAGAGAGTACTGTGTACTTATGTTGTGTGGTAGAGGGTGCTTGGCAGAGAGAGCTTCATACCAGTGTTGGCAGTAGAAGTTACTTCCTACTAGTGTTTGTTGGCAGAGGTTGCTTTGTAATCTGTAATCAATGTTTGATGATAGAAGGTACAGCATACCAATGTTGAGTTGCAGAGGGTGCTTCATACCAGTGTTGTGTGGCAGAGATTGCTTCATATAGACTTACCTAGCAGAGAGTGCTTCATACCAATATTGTGTAGGAGAAAAACATCCTATTGCTATTGTGTGTACAAATGTTTGTGCAAATGCTGCATGGAAAAGGGTGCTTCCAACAAATGTCGCAAGGCAAAGGGTCCTGGTGGAGGTGGAGGTGCTTGTGCTTCTTACCAATTTTATGTGGTAGAAGGTGCTTCATAATGATGTTTTGTGTCAGACTGTGCTTTGTACAAATGTTGGGTGATAGAATGTGCCAAGAGCAAATGTTGCTCTGTGGAGGATACTGCATATCAATGTTTCATTTGCTCAATACCAACGTTATTAGGCAGAAACTGCTTTGCACCAGGGTGCTTCATAATGGTGTTATGTTGGGAAATGCAGAACAAGGTCACACAGGAAATGTAATTCCTGCTGGACTGATGCTGGACCTAGGAGACTGCACGTGGCAACAGATTCTGCCAAACTCCATTGCAATTGGATGAACTGCACCATACTGGTGTAACAGTCAGGTAACTGACAGAAGGCCGCAACTTGCACCAAACTGGCACTGCAGTCAGAGTGACTTGGCAGTGCAGTAGCTCGCAGCACCCATCATTGCCATGAGATATCACTCAAAATGCCAATCAAATAAGGAACTAATAACATTTGCGCCTCCTAAAAACTTTCTTGTCTTGTGCTGCTTCAATGATTGAAGTTATATGGAAGAGATGAGATTCATTTACCTAAAGTTGTTCTCTAATAGTTTTAATCATAACTCTATGCAGTTCCCTGTAAACATAATAACCACTATAGTAGACAAGTTGCCCAACCACAGGTACCTAATGGTACTCATGTGAAGGTAGTGAGGTTGCTAGTGTATAAATAAAATTTCAGCATCATACTCATAGAGGTTTTTTTTAGTCTGGAAGTTTACTGAACTAAATCCTTTATAAAAGATACTTTTAGGTGATCCACAATTAGTATACCAAATTTTGTCATAATTTGTGGGTCTCAGCATCTAGCTTCTCCTTATTAGATGAGTTTCAATTGTGACTGGTCTGCAGTTCTAGATCTACCTCTGTATCCACATTCTACAAACCACTGTCAAGGGTGCCATATACCACATGTACCACACATCAGTATTTCTTCCCATTCTCTTCATGTATAGAGTATGGACAGCACGATTTTTAAATCCCTCTCTGCATGCTATAATTAGCCTTATTTTGTCTTTGCGGCCCAAACATGAACAGTATGTAGGCAGCTGTAATATATTCCTAGATTCCTCAGTTATCATTGGTTCATGAAACTTTATAAATGTTTTTTATGGTATACTTGGTATCTGGCTTGGAGTGTCTTACAGTTGAGGTTTTTCAGCATTTTCATGACAGTCTTTCATGAGTCAAACCCATGGCTATTTATGCCATTCTTTGTATACATTCAGTGCCTCCTGGTAGTTCTATGTGATATATGTCCCAAACACTTCAACAATATTCTAAGAGGGCTCACAGGATTGTTTTGTAAGCAATCTCCTTTGCGGATTGATTGCATTTTCCCAGTGTCCTATCAGTGAGCTGTAGTCTGCCCTTCTGCTTTACCTGTGATTGAGCCTCTACGATCATTCCATATTCTCAAATTGTTACATCCAGATACGTGTATGAAATTATATATTTCAATTGTGACTCTGCATTTGTGTGTGAAGTATACAGTTTTATATATCTGAACATCTAAAGACAATTGCCAAGTTATGCACAAATTTAAAATCTTGTAAAGATTGGGGTAAATGTTTATTTACATCATGTGCAAAATGTCTAAGCTTACTGTCAGTATTGTGTGCCAGGTCATTAATACACAAAAAGAGAGCACTTACTGAGACATACCTGAAGTTACGTCCGTAACTGCTGATGACACTACTTCCAAGAGTGATCCTATATCCAAGATAACATATTGAGCTTTCTTTCCAAATACATTCTCAGTCCAGTCGTAAACTTCATTTGGTACCACATATCATTGTCCTCTTGTTACTAAACATTAGTTTGATACGGAGTCAAATGATGAGATGCTATCAGAATTTTTAACATTAACACAGTAAACAGCTCAATTTCGCTAAGAAAAATTTAATTCTTTCAGAATATAAAATATTTTGAAATTGTGAATGGTAGAATTTATAATTTGTTGCTGAACTAAAATATAAAGCAATGCAAACAAATAAAAATAAAATATAGTACAATCATTATACTAAGTATTACAGAATCTATTTATTGAGCAGAAGTAGCCAAAGCAAAATGACACACTTGGGGATTATCTAAATTTTTAGACTAGGCTGGAAATAAAGAAAGAAAAGCAATGTATGTTCATACACATTGAACACTTCCTTAGTAATGCATCAGCTTCCATAATTTTGGAAATGTAAGGTAATGGACAGTTCACCTAGCTGGAAAATTAAAAAGAGAGTGTACAGAAATGAAAAAAGTGTAAAGTGTGAAATTAATATACAGAAAACAAGTAAAGCTATTAAAATGAAGGGGAAAATCAAGGCAGCAGTTCATAAAAGTTAGGAGTAAATCAAAGGAAATTAGATAAATAAGATCATAAACTTGAGATAATGGTACAAAAGAAAAATTTTATAAAATCGTTTTAACGTTTAAAATACATATGTGTTGGAAGTTAGATAATGATGCTGTGTAATATAGTGACTCAGTTAGAAAGTGTGACATATGAATCTGGGTTAGTGCTGTAAAGGAGAAGGTAGTGTAAAGAAGAAATGTAAAGGAAACCAGTAACACTAAAAGGAGAATCCATTATATAAAAAAGTGTTGCTCAGGATCCACAAATATGATCACCCTCCAGTTAGAACATGAAACCCAGAGATTTGAACTGAATCTAATTGAGGAATATATTGCTGTAATGTACAAAATAAATTTTCTTTAGATTTTAGCGTGAAGGCAAACTATCAGAAAGTTATGACAAGACATGTGAATACTTATGGGGTGAATAGGTAAATGAACTTACGTACATTATCTGCATAAGTAAACATAGTATGTTATTAAATGAAAGAAATATTGTGGTTTAATATTCCATCAATAAAATCATGAGACATGAAGCACAAGCTAAAAGGAACCATTTTGTCATTTGCCTAAGCAGTTTAGGGAAGCTATGAAAAACATACACCAAGAAAGAGATTCAAATTCCCCCCCCCCCATGAAATGTGAGCCCACTACCATGTCCACTGTGCTGCCCCACTTTAAGAGAGCTACTAAATCAGGAAGGTTTACATTTTTTCTTCTAATGAATCATGACAATACCTTGACATTGGCTACTTCCTATAAATGGTATTTGTTTCCTGTATTGTCTCGAAAAAATATTCTTCACATGTTTAACACTAATGTTCCAATTAATATTCAGTAATGACCATGAAAAAACTAGTCAGTGATAATGGGATTGCAGTTATGTCATCTCACAAGCTGAACAGGTAAAGATTTGAGATGACTGCATTATGGGTATTACAGTAAAAATCTTTACAGTGATTCACTAAGCGTAACTCTAAAACAGGCATTATTTTAATATAGAATGTAAGTGCATAAGTAACATCCAATTTTTCCCTTTGTTTGTGGTCCAAGTATTTTCTCATACTAGAATAGGCATAAAGATAGGCTAGTACCACATAAATATTGAGTCCTTTGAAAGCAGCACTGACAAGTTTCTTCTTGTGTACTGTAAGAGATCTGGATTAAAATCATAGAAACAAAATAATGACAGAATATATTGTAGTTATTTTTTACTTTTTCACATTTGTATATGTACCAGTGGTGCATAATTCCTTTGTTAAAATGCTGTATTGTTTTTTTTTCACATAATAAATGTCACTACTTGCAGAAGTTTTACATGTACCTTTGTTTAAATGTATAGATGTAAATCCATATCATATTTCATTATATTACATTATATTTCTTTAGTCAGAACAGTGCTTAACATAAGCTGGAAAGTATTGCTATGTAAGGTAACATTAGTGAATAGGTTGTTCAGCAGATGCTTTATCATATTTAGATGCTCTTTGTACAATTATAACAGATTGCCACTGCTTCCTAAGTAAGATGCACTGTTTTCCACAGACTCGTTTGATGATTGCTCATCTTCAACTTCACTATGAACTGCAAAAGCTTCTAATAATGGCTGGCATCAGCAATAATTATTATTGTGAGTTACAGTAATAGATATTTTATGTTGATGGAAATTATTGCTGCACACTATGTTTATTGTGCATTACTCCAATATTGCACTCAATTGTACCCTGACCTCGTTTTATGTCTCTTTTTCATTATGGTCAACAGAATTGTTGGTTCCTTACCTGCTTTGAGACAGAGTTTTGCATGAACCTGAATATTAAATTGATTCATTGATGTGTGTGTTACACAATGTTCTTGTTTAATGTTTGATCTCATTGATGTACTGTATATGTTCAAATATATGACTGATCATTTGTGTCAATCCCTTGTGACCATGCTTTAGGTTTGCTTTGTTAGTTTCCCTAGCACTTTGCATTTCAAATTGCACTCTGCGTAGCTGTGTAATTGGTGTTGTATGCGCTTTTGTTATTTCTGATTACTGTGTGTAATACACATGTAGAATTTATTTATATTTTCATGATTATTTAGCTGTTATTTCTTGTGACTGCTGGCCTTTGCAGCATATCATTGACTGAAGTTTTTAGGATCACCACTTCTGTAATTTGATGAACAATGAGAATTAATAACAACTTTATGAAGGATGCGTTTGACTTAAAAATATAGAAATGCAGTTGTCCTTCACTCTGGTAACTATTCCACTCATGGTAAAATATTGCCATCTCCTCTGCTGTGATTAATTTGCAATTATTTGAAGTCGTTTCAGATAGCCATTTATGCAAAATATAAGATTAAAATCGTGTTCAGTTTATAAAATGGTTATTTGCTGTCTTGTGGTTTTAGACAAAAGAAAAAAAACTTATACTAACAAGGGGAAGGCTTCAGACACGGCCAACCAATTGGGCTCAAATTTGGCAGGTCGCTTGTGTACAACCTAAAACAAAGGACTCTTAGATATTTTGGGTCAACACCTTCGCAATTTTGAGAAAATCACCTCTAAAGGTTGTGATGAGCAGTCGACTGAAAATTGGAGGGATCGATAGATAATTGTAAATAGATCATTTTTCATCATCAGGTATGGCATCCACAAACGCAAACTTTTCCATAAATTGAGGAAAGAGACTTTTACAACTCCCGCTTCTGTTGGTTGGTTTGTGGGAGTAAAGGGACCAGACGCCGCTTCTGTACTCACATGGTAAACGCCCTTGCCGACAGCGCCACAGCCAAGGTAACTTGCTGGGACTCGGAGAACCTGGGTTCAAATCTCGAAGAAACCTAGTGGATGTTATTCTTTTTGTTTGTATTTTTCCATATCTCAATTGGAAATATGGAAGCGTCCGATCCCGCCCATCTGCTTTGACCAATGACGTCTCAAATTTGGCGGAAATGACCATAAACCACGATTCCAGTATGGCGCATATAAAGTCATTACATACACATTATAAGGACGAAAATACATCAAAAAACAAACACACACAAGTTCCACAAAAAACCTAATGACACTACGGGACAAGCACGGGAAATAGGGAGTTTTTGGGTGGGGACAAACTAAATATAAACAAATTTAGACACCCACCCCTATACAAAACCATGCAAAACGACGAATAAAACTGACATCACAAAACTCCCCAAATACCACTAAACACACTATCATCTGGAGTCAGACACTTAAATTGACCAATATAGCTCAACAGCAGCTCCCGATCCCATAAATTAGGACCTGACACTTCCCTTGACCTATTTAGCACAAAAACATCTCCCAATACCAACATTCACACCCACACATTGGGATCGAACACTTCCCTTGACCTGTTATCCTTACGACATCACATACAGCCGTCCCTGGTCTGAGACGCCAGAACTTTAAGTAAGCCCCATTTCTTCACGACATACTGAACACTTCACGACTTCATCAAAAAATATGAATAGTTGAAGAAATTTTATTAGAGACAATGCACTGTCCCCCATCATAGCCGACAACTGAAAACTTTTGACCCTGTCAGTCATATCAATACCTACCAAAGACATAAAAAAAAGCAATTTACCAAAATTTGCACATGCTGCTACACTCGCAAACTAAACCAAAAACATCACCTAACACACCACCAGAGAGCACTACTGATCGCATCAAAATGACACCTACAAACACACCACTCTCACAAACTAAATTCTGTGCCATCATGACATCACACACCACAACCACCTTACATCACGGGTCAAAGCCAACAGGTGGGATCGGACGCTTCGGTCGACCCTCTCAATGGATAGGGATAGGAGGGTTAATATGGTAAGTAAATCAATAAGGAATGATAATAATAAGGTAGGCAAATAAATTTCTCAAACCTCTTGAGATAGTAAAGGTAGTAGTTTGGAAGGTAGGAGACGAGGTACTGGCAGAAGTAAAGCTGTGAGTGCCGGGCGTGAGTCGTGCTTCGGTGGCTCAGATGGTAGAGCACTTGCCCGCGAAAGGCAAAGGTCCTGAGTTCAAGTCTCGGTCAGGCACACAGTTTTAATCTGCCAGGAAGTTTCATATCAGCGCACACTCTGCTGCAGAGTGAAAACTTCATTCTGGGAACTAAAATGTTACTCCAGGTCACTTTACAATGGCTCTTCCAGTCACTATTACGTGTCCTCACTTTTCTTCAAACAACTAGATGGATGGTGCTTGTCATATAAGCATTCGAAATAAATACTCACAGCACCAAGAACATCTAATGAATGCAATCTTTTGACAGCTACACTGTTCCTTCCAAAGAGTCAGCAGAAAACAAACTTGGTTTACATTTTAAAAATATGTCTTTTTCGGGAATTAATTTTGATGTGTACCACGCATATGATATCATTGCCTGAAAAATCTGTGCTGAAAGTTGGTTATGTATTATGCTGTGAATAGTTTTTGCATCCGTACAGTTGTGCAGTTCCCGCTGGGTTTCCAGAAGCAATTCTGAAGCCTGGAAACAAAGTTTTTAACCTGGCGATAGAAATAAACATCACACAGGTGTGCAGTTTCACAGTATTACTTTTACTGTGCATGCCGGCTAACTCTCGCCATCTATAAACATTGTGTCATATATTGTAGTATTAGTTTGTCCACTCCAGGAATCGCATATTAGACAAAACTTGTTATCAGAAACGTATGGTTTATAACATTCTCAAGAAATGTTCTGTAAATTGCATTCGTCAGTTTTCCAGATTTGGAGCAGGTAATGTAAACATTTTTCAAGGAGTCAGTTAATCGATTGACCTCTTCTATAACCCGAGGACCAAATGTAACATTCGTTTCTTGTAAACACATGAAAACCTTAGGCAACACTTTTCCGGAGGCTGCGATGGCATATTGCGCCGTGTACGAATGTGTTCTTTTTTGCTACCAACTGCGACAAAGGTTCGTTTTTCTCCCTTATGCGATAACATGCGTCGAACGTTCACCAGATACTCGCATCCTGTTTGATCCGTGTTGATCACATAATCACGATTAAAACCGGTCATAAGTGACGCCATTTGGGTGTTGAAAAGAGCCGCCACTTTCTGTATGTCTTCTATATTTTGCACCACCTTATGAGAGACATATTTAGTGGCATGCCGTTGACAAATTTTATACTCAGATTTGAAATTTCTTGCCCAAGACAATGATGCAGCAAACATAAAATCCTTGTTGGCTGTGTATTGAAGCGCTGCACCTGCAGCTCACTCCTGAAGTATTCTCATTGTTACATTCTCGCTACGACAATGAGATTCGACAAATTGATTGGATGCTCAATTATTTATCGCCTGATATTTGTCAAATCTTGTCCCTCCTTTCACGATATCACTTTCTCACAGTTTCAAGTCCTCCTTCTTTTTCAGGGCTGTTGTTGCTCCGTTCTTTTGCAGTGTTTGTAAGTTCCAATTTGGATGATTCCTGGCTAGCGCTACCACATTCACTTTTACTTCAAGGGGTATAGTGCCATAGTTCAATCGTTAAGTAACTGGTTCGTAACACTCATCAGGAACAGATGAAGCACATATTCCCAGTAATGTGTAGATTTCCAAAGCGTTATGACCATTTTGCAATTCACTAGTCGGAATATCTTCCACTGAATCACCTTCTGCTTCATCTTCATGGTATAGTACTTCAGTATCAACAAAAGTCATTTCGTTCATCAGCTCCAAAAATCGGTCGACCATAGCCGCTCCTATTAACTTGGAACGCTGAGAAACAGAATTACCTGCTTCCAGAAGTGCATTGATAATGCATCTGTCTTGCAACACTTTTACAAACCAAAACACAGTGTCGGTAACTTCCCCTTGCCATCGTCTGTGACAGGCTCCCAACTATTTATTACAGTGCTAGTCCAAGGGTATACATCCTCCATTATTCAGATTTTGCACCTGAAAGATATGACACAACAAACAATTACTAGTCACTACGGCTTAAACAGATGAGCTAATTACTACAAACTGCATACAGTACTCATCATATGTCACTTATGGAAGAACACAGTATTCATTCACAAAACGTGTTTCATTCAGTGCATTAATGATGGAAAAATCACTACATGTATCTGCAAGGTTTGCGGCAGCTAATGACTGAAAACAACTCTTTCTGATCTACTTCTGTAAGGCTCATGCTGGACACCTTCACTCTTCCAGGTAACTATGACATGATGATGAGCAACTGGAACAACATATTCTTCCTGTGTGCATTCTGTCCCATGGTTCGCTGTACACAAGCATCGCGTGGTTGGCTATCTGTGATCCCTCGTGAGAAATTTGCAGCACTCTTACTAGGAGTTGTTTTCATGTGACAAAGCTTAAAAGTTTAATACTTTACTAACTCAAGGCGATTGGGAAATTAGTTTGCCTACCTTATTATTATCATTCCTTATTGATTTACTTACCTTATTAACCCTCATATCCCCATCAATTGAGATATGGAAAAATACAAACAAAAAGAATAACATCCACTAGGTTTCTTTGAGATTCGAATCCAGGTTCTCTGGGTCCCAGCAAGTTACCTTGACTGTTGTGCTATCAGCACTGTCAGCAAGGACGTTTACCATGTGGGTACAGAAGCTGCAGTTGTAAAAGTCTCTTTCCTCGATTTCTGGAAAAGTTTGCATTTGCGGACCCCATACTTGACAATGAAAAATGCTCTATTTACAATTATCTATCGATTGCTCCAATTTTGAGTCAACTGCTCGTCATAACTTTTAGGGGTGACTTTCTCAAAAACATGGGGGTGTTGACCCAAAATATCTGAGAGTCCTTCATTTTAGGTTGTACACAAGCAACCTGCAAAATCTGAGCCGATTCGGTTGGCCGTGTCTGAGGCCTTCCCCTTGTAAGTACGGTGTGTGAATAAATTCTATCACATATTTTCAGAGGTTGTTGTGAACTTCTTGCAGAGAGTATTGATATCAGGAACCCACATCACCAGTGGCTCATTATCAAGCTATTTTATGTTAATATGTTACATAGTAATGCAGCTATGGCCCTTCCAGATGCAAGTAAAAAAATATATTAAAAGCAAAAATTAAATTTAAAATAAGAAAAATAAGTTATTCAACTCCTCATTACATCCAGATGTTTAAAATGTCATTCATTTGTACAGCAGCCAAGTGTGTTGAAGCGCCCACTTCCAGGATATTGGGTGCGTGCTGACTACAGATTGAATCTGCCTTACAGATTAGTGTGAGCAGCTGGTGTGGCAAATAGCCTGACTGTGGTTTCTTGGTGGTTTCCTGCATCCACCTAAGTAAATACTGGACTGGTGCTCATATTCCACCTCAGATAATCAATCTGCAAATGCTTTGAAAAATTATCACATTTGCCCACACAATGAACGCTAGGCACGGTCAGAAGGGATACTTCTCCAGGAGGTGCTGACAGTATCATTAAAATGCCAGTGAGAGTGACGGCCCATTATAAAATAACCCATCTAAATGTGTGGTTGGTTCACCATGAATGTTGGAGACATGCCATACAAATTATGACCCAGCATTGGCTTGGTATAAGGTATTGGGAAGGAAGGAAGGGCTAAACTATCATTCATATTTGAACAGATAGTACAAAACATGAAAACAAAATTAAAAGAATTACATGTTAATTGCATTGGCATGCCACATATGTTTTGAGACTCTAGAAAACATTTGCTAAAAAAAAAAAAAACCAAGTAAATAAAAAAAGGACTCAAAACATCATTTTCACAGCTGACTGCTAAGTGCTACATCATGCAACCTATTTTTACTCTACCATCTCAGCTATGTCAATCCTAGCCACTACATTTGTATGTAAATTGGGAGTTAAGAAAGTAAGTCACATGTGTCATCTGACACTAAGACCATTGCGCAACAAGAGCAGTTGTGCATTATCAGCAGAGAGTATGTGTTCCAGATTTCCTGCAGGTACAGTTGTGCTGCATTGTGGATAACAGGTGCATCAAAGTGTGAAATTCAAATGGTGTAGCTACTGGAACTGTACTTCAGAGTTGAAGTACGCTGGATAGTAAGAGTCTTGTGGAAACCTGGTCTAAATTGCACACTGACTCATTCTAATGGTATATGGCCCAAATGCTATGTCACATCCAGCCATAGTGAAATGGAGCCAACAATTTGATAAAGACTGCACAGACATGGGTGATGCTGTTCAGGAAGTCCAGATCCAGCACCACATGATTTCCATCTTTTGAACAAAGTGAGAGAACATCTGGGGGAGGGGAAGGGATTTTCTAATGATGAGCATGTTCACATAGTGGTTCTTAAATAGCTCTGTGTCCAAGGAGTGGATTTCTATTATTGAGGAGTTGAATGATTCATAGAACATTTGAACAGTTGTTGACTTGGACATTTTGACTTTGTTGAGAAACGGTGTCATGTCTCTGTGTCACTTTGAAATTAAGTGCAGCATTCAATAAAAGTTGCTGGACCTGCCATAATAACATGTAACTTTTTTAAATTCCCTTGTATGTTAAGCGAAATGTCATAACTGGGCTTTTTCATGTTTCTAAACTGAATGCAAAACCTAAATTTATCCGTACAGTAACAGAGTTGGAAACTAATCCCATGATTGAATTGAGATGTACTGAAATCAGTCTTAGAGGCAAAGAATATGTAAAGGCATTTAACCTTGTTATCAACACAACTGGCATAAATTAATGGATGCCTTCCACTTCCATCATTGTTACACATGTGTATAAACAGGTGCAAAAGTTTCCAGACTCACAAAATTGTACAAAATACAGTTATTCAGTTATAAGCTATGGGAAGTCTAAGGTCTTTAAATCAGATGGTTCAGTAACCTCCTTGAACAATCTGCAAAATTTGTCAGTGTAGTTCCTATTCACAAGGCTATATGGAATCCTTTTTGTTACTTTCAATATTTAAATTGGTCTACCAAAATCAAAATATAAATTTCTTGTGCTCCTAAAATGTTGAGATTGAGTAAAGTATATTTCCTGTTTCACTTTCAGTCAGTTATTTGCTACATCATTAAACAAAAATACTCAGGACTTATTTGCTAGCGAACAGTTCCAAAGTTATTAAAACAGGCATGTTACATTTTTAGTACAAGCCTATAATATCAAACCAGATACTTACCATAGTTGAAAATTGTATGTGAACAACACTGGCAAAGTGCATAAGGGAGAACTGGATCCCCTGAAGCAACCAGCTGTATATTATACTGTTTGTAGGCTATGAGCTGTTCTACTCAGTTT
Organism: Schistocerca gregaria; assembly: GCF_023897955.1. Taxonomy (NCBI): domain Eukaryota; kingdom Metazoa; phylum Arthropoda; class Insecta; order Orthoptera; family Acrididae; genus Schistocerca; species Schistocerca gregaria. The sequence goes on along the minus strand of NC_064922.1, from coordinate 346,180,855 downwards.
TTGACCAATCAACAGAAACACTTTTCCCACATTATAAATAAAGTACTTATGATACAGGAACACGCAAATGATAGAAACATATACTGGTAAGTTCCACACTACATCTTTTTCATTTAGATTTGAGTTGACTTTGGGGATATTTTTATACAATGGCAAGAGTGTATACACCAATGCAACATTCCTTTCACAACAGATTATTTTCAGAACCATTTCCTTGTTATCATAATTTTGAAGAATTACTTCCTATGTTTGAAGTCTTCAGTTTTAAAACCAGTAGCAAATGTACAACTGAGATGAAATGTTTACTCATTCATATACAGTTCCATTTTCATGAAAAGGATGTGACTATTTCTTGGTGTACCTTATCTGCATTAACTTGAACTTTTATATTATTTCATTTCTTGATGGAAGAATGTTTGTGTGGTTTAAGCAAGGAGTTGAAGTTAATTTTCAATAAATTTCTAAATATTTAAATTTTAAACAGGAAAATTACGAGATTTATTTACCTATTGCAAATTCTTTTGACACCAGCTGTATTGGGTATAGAAATATTACCTATCAGTGACGTGAAAATTTTTGCTGATGGTCATTTTAAACATTTTGGCTATTGTGGACTGACCCAAAGCTCTGTATACCACACTGTCTGCTCCCCTGTTACTCAAAACATTACTTGGATTCCTGCAATAAAGTTAATTAGACAAACTTGTTCAACATAAGTGTTATTATCATTATTTTGCCTGCCTAGGCTTCTATACTTACTTTACAGTGTCTGTTCCTTCAGACATACCTGAATGTAAAGAAATTATAAAAGACGTATAAACAGGAAGGTACGACTTTGTCAAGTGGCATATGCATTCTGATTACAGGGCTATTGAAGAAAATTGTTAGAAGTTGCTTACTAACACACCTGTAACAGTATCATGGCTTTGTATAATAGTTTGATGACATCAACATTTGAGACAGAGTGGTTCTGTATGGTGTAAGCAATTCTTCGTGTACATATTTCAATTTACAAGGATTTGTTCTGTGATTTAACATGGAAAAGCTTTCTTTGCATTGAAAAGATGTGTGGCTGTTTGTTGTGTTTTGTAGTATAGCTTCGATGTGATGCTTTTTGTGTAATTACGATTCATTTGCTATTGCTTGCTTACGTGAAATCAGTTAGTTGATTTCAGAATATGTTTCAGAAAATTGGTGTTTTGTCTTTTTCCAAGTTATAAAGCACATCAGTTACCTGTGCCTGTTGGATTATTTTTATGATGGTATTTTATGAGTCATTATGTTTAAGCATGTTTGTGTGTTATATGAGATATATAAATAGCAGTTTGTATTCATTTTTGGCCTACAGTTGCATTTTATTTACAGAAATGACATAATATGGTTATTTACATTTACAATGTTATGGTTTCATGAATCTGCCTTTAAGAGTGCATAAACTTCATTATTTCACTAGTTAATTCTCTGTAGAGGAGAAATGCAGTCATCATCATATGCAGTATATTAATTTATATACATTGCAATAGAACTCTTCATAATTAAAAGAAAATTTAATATCAAATGTCTCCTTCTCTTGGCAAGATCTAGATATTATTTCCTTTTCATACAAGGATATTTTCTGTGTATATTTCAGAGAAAAATGTGACTCATGTATTCTAAAATGTCACTGAAATTTTAATTAACAACTAAACATGTACATAATGTTAACTCTAGAATGGAAACAGAAAATATGGTAGACAACCACTGATTTGTGACTAATTGCATGATTCCTAAAATCCATTAACAGAATAGAAATGTCACTAGTTTCCTGGCAATTTACTATTCTTTTTCCAGTGTTTGTGCCAATTTTGATACAGCACATTTATACAGACAATGAATTTAAAATAACCAAAAGTCGGTACAGAAACTAATTTTCTCCATTTTCTTTTAAATTACTTCCATGGAGGATATTTAGTAAATGAAATGATAATCACACAAAATATGATCTATTCACATTAAACATCTGCAGTCTATGAATACTATATCTATAGTTAAATTTATAACATAGGTCACAAATGACAGACATTTTTTATTTGCCTTCCACATATTAGATATTTTTGTAAGATTATGAAATTATATACAGTGACACTTTTCTGTTTTGATGCAGCAGCTTAAGCTCTTGGAATAATAATAATTTAGCTAGTTAATTGGTGTACAGTTACACACATGCAACATCCACATAATGGATGGCATCATTTTGAACTCTAAGATCAAAATGAGATGTCAATAGTGTTATAATTGAAATACAGGTCCATATTTTGCACTTAGCTCCTTTCATTTCTTTAACTTCTTTTTATAATGATTTTGTCCAAAAATTTTCCCCTTCATTTATATTCATTTTTTGTTTTGTTTTAAATTCTCTTACCTTCTTGTATGTGCTCTTCTCATGCACTATAACACAACTGACCACCTCTCCATTTTCTCATCTATTAGCACACTCATTGTTGTGGTTTCTGATCTACCTGATTTAACTAACAACACTTCATTAATTTTCCACCCTTGAATTAAGCCACATTTGTTCCATCTGTTTGGCATGTGCTGTCAGTCCTACACTACACATTTCTCTTCATTAATTTCCTTCTGATGATATTATGCACTAGATACACAACATGTTATTTTCCTATATTGAAAATATCTTTTTTTCTGCTGGAAGAAGTAATTTGTAACACTTATTTCATCTTATTGTGTGTACAACAAGCATAATTCACTGGCCAAATTATTAATCACCCACCTTAAAAAACACACTTGCTTTGTAGTTAAGTAGAGACTTCAAAACTGGTGCCAGTCACTCTTGTGATCATCACCATTGATGTAAGTCATGGCAAGGAAGTGATCTGCGTGTGCCAGTCTGTTGAGTCAAATCACTGTAGTAAGATGGGTCACCATGGAGACAATCTGTCTGGATGTATGCATAACCACACCATGAACGAAGCTGCCTGTTTTGTTGGTGTATCAACTTAGACTGTCCAACATATCTACAAGGAATGGTGTATTTTTAACTGCCATGTAACATAGAAAAAGAACCATGGTTGTAAGAAGATCCTAACAAGAGAATAGTCCAGATCTTGTCACTGACGGTCAGTTTCAAAACTGACATAAATTTCTGCTATCAGTCAATCCAGGTCCACCTCAACCATCTACACAGTGAACGTTGCAAAGTGTGCAATGGGAATTTGGAGTTGGGTACATTCCAAAAGGCCATTTCTCACAGTGGCACATGAAGCTGTATGTCTTCATTGGGCCAAACAACACAGAAATTCAACAATAACTGACTAGAGATATGTAGTGTTGTCAAACAAATATTGATTTCATTGGGCCAAACAACACAGAAATTCAACAATAACTGACTAGAGATATGTAGTGTTGTCAAACAAATATTGATTTTGCCTCTTTTTTCAGGTGATGCATCACATTGGAAGCACTGATTGCTCAGTGAGGCATTTAACCTACAGTGTGCCGAGGGTGTGGTTCAGGCTGGAGATTGTGCTATAATGTTTTGGGGATGTTCATTGTTCCATGATTTTGGCCTATTAATTCAGTTGTGCTTCAGTAGATCAGTCAGTAGAACATTTGCCTGTGCAAAACAGTCGCCCCAAGTTCAAGTTCCACTCCAGCACATGTTTTAATCTGGCAGGAAATTTCATGAACCAGGATTTTTATTTCAGAATTCTTGGAGACAAAGTGTTGCTCTTTCTTCTGCATCTTTGTGGTGAGTATGCTGTGGTCACTTCCTTCTTCCAAGGTGACAACAGCCATGCACACTGGACAGCAGGCATACATTCCTGGTTTGGAGAATATTCAGGCACCCTATCACAATGCAACTAGTTCAGTAAATCATCCTATATTAATCCTACCTAAAATGTCTGGGACTATTTGGAAAATACAGTAGTCATCATCATCTTAATTTGATAAAACTAAAGTATCTTATCACCAGTGAATGATCTCTACTGGATCCAGAATGCCTGAAGAAATTTTTGAACACTTCCTCACCAAAGTGAGGCCATTATGATGGTTAGAGGCAGTGTTTCATTGTATCAGTCTCTTAGAGCAAGGGTTCCTGACATTTTATCATGGCGTATCACTTGACTTTTTAAAAATTTGGAAGTATGGCTATGGCTTGTTGACTTTTTAATGAACACTGAGGTGGGGGAGGGATGTTGTGGAAGGTTGAGTGATGACTGCCACAGGAGTGAGAAACGATACGAGGGTAAAAATTTTCATCATCTTGCTCAGTGCTCACAACATACATGTGTGATACAGATGAGTAATAAGACCTCATGGAAGCACTTTTTTTTTTTTTTATTTTTTTTACAAAGTCGTTCATGTTCACATGTGGTACTCATTTGTAACAAATGAAGTGAAATGTTCTGATACCAACAATCAATGAGTAAGAAAGAAATGGCATTAAAAATGTGCATTAAACTTTTACATCACAAACTGTATAAAACAGTTGTGCAAGAGAGTAATAAACTTACACGGAGTGTAGTAAATTAAAGTCTGAAAAGCAAAGAAGTTCAGAATCAAATCAATCCTTGGCAGCAAATCAGACTTCAAATTCAGTAATTAGTCAGTTTTCAAATTTAGATTCTGATGAAAGAACATCTGCTTGCTTCAGCTGAAAGTATGTTGTGTTCATCTTAAGCAGAGCTTCAAAGTCTGGCTTCATTAGGAATTGGGATCAACTGACTTTCACACCTTAAGTGGTAAAGGGCACGAAAGATTGGACTGCTTGCTTGAAAAGATAAGGATATTGTGTTCTTGTTCCCATCCAAAAATAAAGCAGAGTTCTTTTTAAATGCTTCTTCCATTGAAATCTTGGTAGTCATATTCATGAAAGTTTCTTTTCTGATTACTTCTCCTGGTACTTTTGCTGAACATGGATTTCTTATCCAGTCATATTTTGTGTAATCTTTGGGAAAGTGCTTTTCAAAACTCTTTTACTTTAATTGTGTAATAATATCTCAAACTATATCTTCCATGGAAGCTAGTTAATTGTTTTCCAAACATGATGTAGTGGTAGGAAATGTGAAAAAGTTATTGCTCGGTACTTGTGAAGTAAAACGAGTCAACTTTCCTTTGAAACACAATATTTTCTTATCTGCTAAGGAAGCTGTTAAGCCTCATCCTTGTGGCCCCATATTCGAAATGTGAAGCGTATCAAAGACATCAGTTAAACAAGCAAATTTCAGTAACCACTGATCATCAGGAAAAAAAGAAATTCTTAGTGTCATTGTTTGTGTCACTGAGGAATAAAAAGAACAGTTCAGATATTCAGTTTGAAATTTTGCCATGATAGAGCCATCTTACTTCAATATGAAGGAGCAAACTTTTAAATTTACCTCCCATATCTTCACACAATAGAGTCAATAGTTTTAAGTTTAATGCCCTTGCCTTGACGAAGTTTATAACATCTACAAAATCTGTCAAAACAGTGTAATGTGTTTCAGGCATACCCTTAGAAGCCAATGCTTCTCGATGTACTATACGACATGTTCTTTGACAGTCAGGTGTTACTTTCTGCACTTTGGTACCAGTCTTGTTAAGTGACCACACTTTACCTTGGCCCTGTCTATACAAATACCGACACATCTTTGCTAAGAAATAAATTATCTTTATGATAGCAAAAATGTGTAAATAGAAAAAACTATGCCATATTTATGACATCTGTCTCTCATTTATTTGAAGAGTGAAAGAAGCACACTCTTGCAGTTGTCATAACAACATTTCTTCAATATTGGCAGACCCACCTTCAGGTCTCCTTTTTACCACATTGTTGGGTAATGGAAATTTTCACATTTCTTTGGCCACTTTTTGCCCCCAAAAATTGCTTGGCCCATGTTTCCAGCTACATGCAGCAAGAGAGACTCACCAATTGTGTGACGTTTCCTTCTTTTACACTTCTAGAACTAGCCAAGTATTAGTCTTTTATCAAGTTAGTATCAGTGTTAATGAAATTTGCTGTGCATTCAGATTGTCTTTTACAAATGCAGATTTCCTTTGAATAAAAGTCAATAGGTGTGCCTACACACTCAGAGTGCTTAGAACTTGCTTTGATCTGAAATCAATTATAAGCTTACAACACATTGGGGAATTGGGTTATCACAGTTTTCTGTAGCAGCCTTTACTGTAAAGCAAAACTGTAAGTGATTTTCATAACACTTGTGATTAGGAGTTAGTTTAGGTTTTCTAACTGTATGCTTGGAGGCTTAAAAATCACTTTATATCATGTATAACTCACACAATGAAGTTAAACTTCACATCACTATTATAGGAGTTAAGAATCAACTCATTATAATGTGCACACTCCAGTTCCAGACATAAGCTTTCCTCATATCATGATGCCATTTCATGCTATGCTCAACAAGGAATCAGTAGCAACAGTAAAATCTTTACTGTGTAATGGCTGCTCCAGCACCACACGTTGGCACACCAAATCAGTAGGCAGCAGTTACAGAGTGGCAAGAAAACTTTCAAATAACCAGTGACAAGACATGATCAAAATATCACCAACATTAAAACAAGATGAATCATTCCGAGCCATGGCAGTGATGACCTATGAAGGTTGTGTGGGGTACAATCTGACTTTCTCGCATCGTGCATACAATCCGTTTGCAGGAAACCCATTTTCTGCAACATTATACAGGTGCTTCTTTTATACATCAATTTTTTCACTGTTATTTTACTTTAAAAATAATTTTACTTGCATCACTAAGTGTTTTGTTTACCTGTACATGTACTACCTGAAATATCCTTGCATACTACCCGTGATATGCTTACCAGCAACTGGGAACCCCTGTCTTTGGCTATGAATAATTTTTGCCTGGTGTGCTTCTAATTTGTATGCAAAGAGTTTGGATTTCCTTCCCTTTGTTTTTTTCATCAGTTATTATATTCATGTAATTCTACTTTTCTGAATCAGATAACTTATAACAGTTCTCCTTACAATCACCAGTTACAGTATTGAAGACCAACTCTGAAAACTTTTGTGAGCAAGTTAACATTTTCATGATGTGGGAATCTGACATGGGAAATCACCAGGGCTGGTCTAAGAACATTTTTCCACACAAGCAACATATGATTTGTGCCTCCTTCCCCTTTTCCCTGTCTTACACACGTATTAGTTGTCATTCCTTGGGCACTTCGTAAGACCTTAAAAAATAAACATAAATCTAGTAAATATGGAAATGAGTTGTTTTTGGTGCACAAATTTTTCATCGGGGGCTTTTCTGGCACCTGTCTTAACTTGACATCCCAAGCACCCACTTGCATCTTTAGTTTTTTAATGTGTAATTATATTCCATCTTTATGTGTACGGGTATTTTGCTACTTTCATCATGGTTCCCCTGTTACAAGTACTTACATAACCCACCCATTGAGCTATAAGCAATACCAATTGATGCTGACTCATGTAACTTATTTCACTTTTTGGAATGATTGGAACCATGCTCTAGAGTTACAATTTTCCTTCATTTTTGTGGTAGATTTTTTTTCTCTTTACATCATTGAATGATATTTGCTTCAGTTAATTTGGTACTTTTATTTTTGTGTAGAGCTCACTTTCAAACATTTGAATATGTCAGTTATTGACCACACCTCAGTTATAAGTGAAAGGGTATTGAATATTTTGAAGCTTTTCTTTCTGTATCAGTTGCTAGTCACATACGCAGTTCAGCTCCACACAGAAAAAGCTGAGCTCTACTGGGAAATCTTGCCATGCATTATTTATCTGCCCATCTCTGACTTTCTAAATCCACCATGTAAGATGCATTACCAGTTTCCTATCCCAAATACATTACAAACAACATAAGACCATAAGGCAAGTTAACACATTAATGCAAAATGTAAGGCTTTCCTAGAGTGTAGATGGTTCCATGAAATTTCAAGTGAACTGCTGGATTTCAATAATTGCTTGCCATGCTAGTTTGGCACAGGGTCTTCTGGCTATCTTCAGGCACATACAGGCAAAGGTACATTTAGCTTTCCTATTTAAAACATATCATGTGCATATGAGGTGTATTCAGTTGTCACTGCTAGAGCAGTTTTACATCTGCTGCAAATCTTTACAGTGCATTGGAGCACCCTTCATGACGAAAGCTTGCCTCATCAATATCAGATCCATTGTCTTCACATGATAAAATGACGGAGTGGCACTGGCTACACAGAGAATGAAATTTTTTTGTAACAGGATTTCATGTGTTATCTAATTTGAAACTGCCATCCCAATTGAGAAGGGTTTCAGACAGTCATATTTCCACTGGTTCATTGCTAACAGAGCTCCAAAAGTTTGAGGTATGGTCCACAATTTTTGTTCCATTGTATTTCATTGAATGATCAGTAGAAATAATGTTTTGTGATAACAGATTTGCTGGTCTGGAGAAAGTGAGTATGCTGCTGGTGTTCAATGATGCTCTGCTGAACAGCACACATTGTTTGCCCTGTATAAGATTTTCTGCAATCACACAGAATCTCATAAATACCTGCCTTGTGTAGCTTTAAGTTATCTTCAATTGATCTCAAAAGCACAGAGGTTTTTGGTGGAGGCTGAAAGATCACTTTAAAATTGTTTTCTTAGTATGCTGCTTATTTTCATGGAACCATTTCCACTTACAGGAGGTAGATATTTGCCTTGAAGGTTTATCCTCTGCCACATGGTGCCATTTGTATGTTTGTAACATTATTTTCATCTGCTGAGATGAATATCTATATTCAAGGAACATAGTTTGGTAGTGTTCTAATTCCATTTTCAGATTATTGGCATCTGTGATCATATGGTCTTGGTGAATGATGCCGTTCAGAATGGCCATTGTTAGTTCCAAACATTGGTAACTACTTACCTGTAATTACAGGTCTGCATGAGTGGTCTTTTGAAATAATGAATTTACAAGTGTACCATCACTCCTACATAGCAATATGATGTCTAAAAGTTACAAATATTTCTCCATCTTCATTGTAAATTTTATGTGTTCAGGCATAGAGTATATTTGCTGAAGAGGCTATTGGAAACTGCCCACACCGTGAGGGTGTGCTGGGATCAGCATAATTAGAACTGATCAACTAACTAACACTGATTAATCTGACATCAAAGGTTTATGCTTAACAGGAAATTATTAAATCAGTGCTGGAGGCCAGTCAAATTGTAACCCAGAGCAATAGTATAGAACATAAAACATAAAAAACATGGAACATAAAAAGCACAGGAATAAACATTGTACATGGAGAATGCACAACCACACATGAAAAATAAAAAACAATCGCCTCTGGTGGCCTTGTGTGGAACTCTTGACAGCTATGATTCACTTATTATTATCACACACATAACACAGTGCCTCTAGCAGCCAGTGTGGAACTATCTTGACAGCCACAATTCAGCTGATCTACCATGTGACACTGAATGTAGACAAGCTATTCAAACACATCCATGTAACAGCTGTGGTGTCAGACGCTATAGCAGCCTCCTTGAAGGAAGCAGAGCATTGGTATTGAGGAAATAGACAGGGAAGTGGACATAGCATCCTGAGTGGGTTTTCTGTGTCTGTGGTGGTTCTCTGGGCAGCTGCTGTGGTGGTGGTACTTGTGGATGGACATCTTGTTCAGGAAGTTTCTGTTGTCTCCATTGGGTAGCAGATGGTGATGCCTCTTGAAAAATCGATGCTGGTTTTACTCTGTTCAGAAAAATGGTTGACTTGCAACTAACCAATATGTCCATTGTCTGTATACTTCTTCGCAATGTGTAGTACAGGCCAGTGCATAAAGGTTGCAAAGGTGGTTTTACACTGTTGGTGCAGAGCATGACATGTGACTGGTGATGCAAGTCCTGGTGCATGTAACAAAGCAACATGCTGTGACATGAACCCTTTGAAGAACTGATCTGTGTGACATATGTCCTCAGGCATTGTAAGAAATCTTGTGAAGAAGTTTGCAGTGTATCAGCATCAACAAATTCTCCAGGCAGACACAGTGTCTCTCTCTAGACCAACTGTGCATCTGGAGAATTCATGTCAGGTTTGCAAGTTGTTCATAGGCCAAGAGAACCATTAGAAGAGCTGAATTCCATGTGTTTTCGTGGTACATGAGCACCGTCCTCAAGGAACTATGCCAGAATTCAACCCCGCTATTGCTAGCAGGATGCTAAGTAGTGGTTCTGTGGTGGACATACCCATAAAACTTGCCAAGCTGCACAAACAGATGCTACTCAGAGTGCTGTCCACAGTTGGTAGTGATACACTGAGGGCTCTCAAACCTCACTAACTGTAATGATGCAAAGGTAGGAGTTAATGTTTCGGCTATAATATTAGCAATTGGCACGACCTCTGACCAGCAGATAAGAAGACTGATCATCGTGAAAAGATATCGCTGACCATTTGATGGAGGAAGTGTCCCACAACATCCAGGTGTAGATGGGCAAAACGACAGTTGTACCTGGAAAGTCGCTAATTGGGGCATGCACAAGGCGAGACACTTTACGCCTTTGGCACTGCAAATATGTCCTTGTCCATTCTTGACAGTCCTTTTCCATGCCCAGCCACACAAAACGTTGGGAGATGAGTCAAAAAGTCAGCTGTACCCTGGATGGCACAAGTTAAGGATGCTGTCAAAAGCTTGTCTTTTGAATGCTAGTGGAAGAAACGGGTGAGACTGTCTGTGAGAGATATCACATTAAAGCTTGACGATATCTTCTCGTTGAACACTCATGCTGCAATTTTAATGCGATGTTGTCAATAAATGTTTGGGGTTCCTCATGTTTTTGTTGTGTTCAGGCCACTGCAGAAAAGTTGATAGGACTTGTCACACTGCTAACAAGTGAAAGACAGTCAGCCAAAACATTATCATTTCCTGAAATGTGTTTGATGTCAATAGTGAACTGGGCTACAAACTCTAGATGGTTGAATTAGCAAGGAGAGCAATTGGCACTGTTCTGTCTGAATGCAAAAGTCAGTGGTTTATGGTCTTTGAATATCGTTAACACTCGCATTTTGGGTTGAGGGCAGAAGTATTCCACTACATCATATACTACCAGGAGCTCGCAGTCATAGGTGCTCCACATTCTCTAAGAGGGTGACAGTTTTTGGGAGTTGTCATGAACTGTCTGACCACTGCTGTAGCACTGCACTGACAGCTGTCTGGCTTACATACACCACTAACACAAGAGGTTTGCCAAGATTGGGATGAACTAGAAGTGCCGTGTAAGCCATGCCTTGTTTCATGGCCTCAGTCAACTCCACTGGGGAGTTGCCTTTCGTCTTAGGACCAGCCAGCACAACAGTCAATGGGTCCTGCAATTCTGCTGCATGAGACAGGTAACGACAATAAAAATTTAGCATATCAGGGAATTGATGCAATTCCTTTATTGTGGTTAGGCTAGGTAACTGTAAAGTCATATCAGTCTTCTCTGTCAGAGGTAGGAGGCCCACAGCAGAGATTCTATGTACCAAGAAGGTCATTTCAGATTGTACAAAAACGCACTTGGCCATGTTCAACACGAATCTATAATGCTCCAAACAATTGAACACTACTTGTGGATGTTGTTGGTGTTGTTCCTCAGTGTCTGAGGACATGAGCACATCATCCGGGTATGTGAAACAAAGTGGGAGGCCTTGAACAGAGTCAATTAATCTTTCCCATGTCTGCACTGTCTTTCATAATCCAAAAATCTTATATGAGGGTCACTTTTACAGTAAGAATCAATAGCTCATTGTGTCTGTGCATCCTGTTTACAGTTGGCCATTCTTAGCCAGTCTCTCACTTCACTGTCATTACATTTCACATCTCTGCCAATGTTGATTGTATGATTATACTGCTTCTTTTACCATCATGTCAATTAGTAATCCTGCTTATTGTGAAGTGCACTCAGTTAATTGGTACTTAAATGAAAAACAAGTTTGTTCTTCTGAAATTCACTGGCATCTTGTTGAAGTTTATGGTACAGGTGTAACGAATGATGGAAATGATGGCAATAGTGTAGACTGTTCAATCAAGGAAGGACAAATGTTCATGATGAAGAATGATCTGGATTGTCTACTGTCATATGAAAACTTGACACAAAAAGCTGATGAGGCAGTTCGCCAAAACAGGCACTTCACTATTGGCAAGCTGCATCAGAAATGTCCACAAATTTCAATATCATAGTTTTTACATTGTTACTGACAAACTACACTACAAAAAATGTGTGTAATAAGGGTGCCTAAAATGAAGAATACAGAACAAAGTGAATGGCACATTCTTTGCCTGTTTTGCAGCACTGTCACAAGGATGGTGACTAGTTCTTGAGTCACGTTGTGATAGGTGGTGAAATGTGGATTACACACTACACTCCAGAGAATAAAGGTCAATCCAGCTGAGTGGCATCACTCAAACTCACCAATGAAACCACAAAAATTCGAACAAGAACTTTCAACACTGAAAATCTTGGTCACAGTTTTTTGGGGCCTGGAAAGGCTTTCTTCTGTTAGAGTTTTTGCCAAGAGGAATGACAATAACTACTGAGAGGTACTGTGAAATGTTAATAAAGCTTAGATGGACTATTGAAAATTGCTGGTGGGGATTGCTTTCTAGCACTATCATTCTGCTTCATGATAATACTCAGTCTGACAATGCGGTGAGAACAAAGATACAAACTGAACAAATTTCATGGGGAATAACTGTATCATCCACCATACAGCCCTGACTAAGCACCATCAGACATTTATCTGTTTCCAAAACTGACAAATTTCATGATGGATAGCTCTTGGAAAATGATGACTTGTTGAAAGAAACTGTTACTTACTGGTTTAATAGTCAGGTGGCCAAGTTCTTGAGTTCTTTGTTGGTGGGATCCAAAAGCTGGTTTCATGACTTGACAGATGTTTAAATGTTCAGGGTGATCCTGTTGAAAAGTGAAAATGTGTGTATTGTAGTTTGTGTTACAATTTACATTCTTAAATTAAGCTTCTCTTACTCCATTATAAATTGGTTCTTACTTTAAAACACACATACTCTCAAACAGGCCAAATGATGGTCTTTAGAATGTACTCTGTAGCCACAAGGTATCTGAGTACAGGCTTTAGCACAGTCTTGAGATGCTGAATATCATTGTAACATGTAACACGTAGATGTAGTCTCTTAGTAATGGCACAGAATATCGGTCCAACACTCTTCTCATGTTCATTTCACGACAATCTCTGCAAGGGTGCCAGGCCCCACCATTTTTTGGCACCAGATGCAAGGCAGAGGACTGCAGACTGTTTAACATCTGATACTATATGTCCAGATCAGCACAACGCTGATGGCCCATCTGACATCTTGATGTGATGCACTGTATTGTGCAGAATCTGTTTAGGTGCACCAGGTGGCAAGGTGAAAGTCAGGAACTACTTTAAGAGTAAAGTGTATTCACCCTCAGTTGCCTGTACAAGCTTTGCCCTGAGGATGGTGGTACTGTGATGAAAACCAGTGACGGTTACACCAGTAACACTGCCCACCAATTGGGGTTTGCCACATCTGGCATGAGTTTGTAATGTGCCAGGAGATCTGCACCAATGATCTCTTCCATGACATGTGAAACAGTGAAATTCCAAGTGTAGACCTAAGTTCAGCTCCATTCACTGGATTCCATATGCTGCTATAGTTGAATTATTGGCAGCTGTTAGACAGAAGGCAGTTGATGGCCTACAGCGATTCAAGAAAGACCATGACAGAATACTGATGTCTGAACCAGTGTCTATGAGAAATTTCAGGCCAGAACCTCTGTCACTGATGAACAGGTGCCTGGATGGTGATGGGCTGCCAGTTACACCTACAATTGACCACTTCCAGCATTTGGGTGGAAGCAGGATGACACACATTTTTGCTCATTCTTATTAAGTCTGTGGTAGTACCAACACACAGGATGCTCACCTTGTAAATAATGTAGTGTTGCTTGAAGAGTAGCTTGTCAAATGTCTGAGGTAACACGCTTTGCCTCTGTTGTTTCCAATGTCACCTTATGACAACAATGTGCTGACCTGCACACATAACATGTTTACATTTGGTGCAAGCAAGTTGTAACCAGCATGCCAGACAATGACTGTTGCTGGTGTACTGTTGCTTTGTGCCATGACAACTAATCTGGGCAGGTGAGATAGCTTCCTCTATGTGGTTTGCCAACTCCACTACATCACCCAGTGGCATGTTAGTTTGTGATGCCACTACTGCCTTAATTTGTGGCAATAATCTACTGCACCATAGTATATGCAAGGTGATATTGTCCACTTTATTGCAAAAATCCCATAGGTGTTGTGACAGATTACAATCACTGATGTATTCTTGCATAAGAACTTGTCACATTCAACTTTCCTGCAAAGCAGTAAATCTCTGTAATAGTTCTTCCTTGAGTTTCTCACGGGAATCTGCTGCCGGGGGATGAAGTGATAATGTCTTGCATCTCAGGTGCAAAACAGTAGTTCAACTGGCTTACAACAAGTGCGAACTAGCTTCCACTTGTGCAAACCATAGGACAGGGTTATCAGGCCAAAATGAGCCACGTCTCCTGAGCTCCATAAGAAAAACAGTTATAGTTCAGTTCCTTCAGCTCAAGGACCACATTTGGGCCACCACTTGTTGTGATCAGTGTACTTAGAAGTGAACAAGTTAATAATACTGATAAATCTAATGCCAAAGGATTATGCTTGACAGGAAACTCTACTCAACCAGGGGAGGAGGCTAATTGAATTGCAACCCAGAGTGACAGTACAGATCATAAAACATAAAAAACATAGGAATAAACATCACACATGGAGAATGCCTAAGCACATGCGACAAATAAAAAATCAGCACCCTTGGTGGCCAGATGTGGAACTCTTTGACAGCTTTGATTCACTTATTACATGCACCTATGTCAGCTAGTGTGAAACTACCTTGACAGCTGCAATTCAGCAATTACACTACATGAAACTGCATGTACACACGTTATATGAACACTCCGCACTATTGTGTAATAGTTGTGCTGTCCGACACTATAGGCCAAACAATAAAAGTATCATCAACATATTGCCAAGATATTAATGGATTTAAAACTGCTGAGTCATGTGATATCTCCTCAAAACTCTCCATAAAGAAGTTGGCCACTAGCGGAGATGTAGAATTTCCCATGGTGACACTATCAGATTGTTCATAAAACTTGTTAAATAAAAAGTAAATCAAGGAGAGAGAGAGTGTTCATAAAAACCAGGTGTTAAATAAAAAGTAAATCAAGTGGAGAGTGTGTAAAAAACTTAAATTTGTAGCTAAAGAATTTATTATTTTACGTTTGGTAATTGCAGTATTCAAAACGTAGTTGTGTAAACTTCAAAATTATGAAAGTACAAGTATATTACAACAACTGAACATGCTTAAAACATGAAACACAGATAAAGTTATATAAAATGTGGTTGATTGCTGTATTTCTTTAAGTATATTAATGATTTTCATTTCAACAGTTGTAAAAATAGCAATATTTATGGATGGGCCAAAACTATGTATGTTAATAGAAATTTATTTTGGAAGCAGATCCATAAATTCATGTTTCTGTAGCTGAATGTCATAAAAGCCTTCATTCTTCTTTTTTTTGTTATGTGATGGGGTACAATTAGAAGATCTAAAGTGTTCATGTTTGAAGAACCAAATTGAAGTTGGGATAACTACCCCAAATATAAAAGCTTTTTTCCCTTCACCACTTTTTCTGTACTTTGTAACATATAGAGGCTTAAAATATTTACCTCAGCTACATAATTCACTTGTGACTTCTTTTGCTTGATCTTCCATTCCTCTTGTTTTTGAAAACTACTGAGTGTTGTGCTTTCAACTTTCTATTCTATACATTATCGATGACATCTTGTTTTAACACACCTCACTATACCACTAACTGTTTCTGTAATGCCTGGATCCTGCATATGTCCAGATTACTATCAGAGCTCAGAGTTTGCACAAAGATGTACTCATTTGTAAGTTCTCTTATGAACTTTTGAAGAAGGAAGCTCTTACAACCCCTCAATAGGTCCCTTTGTTTTTCCATCTTGACAATTTTGTTAATAAATTCTCCAGTATATAGCTAGTAGCCAGTAAAGTGTAACATAATGGAATTTATTGTCTTCAGTGACATTTCCTCGCACTACACTGTCTTATTTCTTACAAAATGGACAAAAATTTACACAGTAGAAGGCAGTAACTCATTTTTAAGTCAAGCGAGTAGTGCAAAAAGGAGGAGCAGCTGTTACTCCAAAACAGTACTGATATGTTGCACAAGATAACAATTGTGTAAAATCTTTTGTTTGTCTTAATATGCTTCATATAATCTGAATCCATCTTTAATACTATATGACAGTGGATTTATTTAGCATTTTGACACAGAAATAATAATAATTACAATGACAATTTCCATAAATGTATGACTGAGTATGGGGTATAGTCTATATGATATTTGACAATAGAGGTCTTAATTATTCAAGAATGTTGTTGCAAGTTTGTACAAGAATAGTTAAAAGTGTTTACAGCAAGAAAACTCTTTTTATGCCTTATCTCAAATTCTGTATTAACTTGACAGTTTCTCAGGTTATTCACCACAAAATTGCTAATTTTTTTCAGCTCATGTAATATATACCCCTGAGTCCATAAAAGAAGATCTCCAATACTCATGGGATGGTGGTGATGATTCAGTTGTAACGGAGAACACTGCACTGTTGAGGAGAGCAGCTGCCACTGAGATCATCATAACCCCTATCAGTCCAACAGCGTCCTCTGCAGATCTCAGTCATATGGACAGCCAGGAAGAAAAGTGTACAGGAGAATCATCAACTATTGCAGATATTCATAAAATGGACTTGCTAAAGCCAGAAGTAATTACACTCTCTGATGAACCATAAGAACACTTTATATAAGGTAAGCATGATTTATGCACATATGCCTGGATAAATAATCCTGTTATTTGTAAGAAGTGTGGTCACTTCATGACTTAAGGTTGGTGTAATATTTTCCCTGGAACAGTAGTGTCATAACAAGATGGAGTTATTAAGGAAATCCATTTTTTGGTTTGTTTGTTTGCATGTCCAGCATCCGACGAAAATCTAGTGAGACTTCCTAAGGTTGCAGTCATGCATGACAGTTCGAAATTAATATATTTCTTACTAATATTCATATGGTTATGTTTACTCACTGCACAGTGTTCATGATTTCCTCAGTAACACTTTTTGTTTGTACATGTAATTATCTGTTAATATTAGCACCGCAAAATCCTCCGTTATACCTATAATGACCTTTTTCATACCTCTGCTAACACTAAATGTAACCCTTGTTTTGACCATCATGTTTAATCCTCATTCCCATTTCTTTAATCCTCATTCCCATTTCTCCTGTCTGTTGCCCCTAACTCAGAATTAGATACTAATTTCGTTTTTACTGTATATAATAACTTTTGTCTTTGTTTTGTTTCTCCTTTGCCAAAATGTACAGAAAAAAGCCTGCTTACACATTTCTCCTTCTCATCAGTCTGAAATCATAGGTCTTCTGAGTATATTAGCATAAAAATTGAACCAACCAAATTTTCATTGTAGTAACAACAACAATAACACTAATAATAATTGGCAGTAAGTATAAATATGTGCTGCATATTGTGGCTCAGTAGTCATGAAACAAAGGAATAGAGAGAGACAAAAGAATAGAGGTAACAAGTGATGAGGGAAGAAAAACTATAGTGAGATGAGTGAGATTAATTGAAGAAAAAAGAAAGACAAAGCATCAGATAGAGAATTTAGTGAGAGTAAAAGGGACAATTTTATTTGCAGCTTGACTGAGGAAAAGGTATTGCATTTCCTGTTCATTAATTCATTATGTTCTGTCAGTCCCATCAAGAAGGAAAATCTTCAGAGATTCCCATTCCTCCCCAAGAGTTGAAACCACAGAACATGGTGATAGAAAATTGAGTCCAGAGCAAATTCAGCGTTCTAACTCATCCCAAAGCTGTTTCATTGGGTTCAGGTCAGAACTCTGGGCAGGCCAGTCCATTTCAGGAATGTTATTGTCCACAAACCATAGCCTCTCAAGTGCTTCTTTATGACAGGGAGCATTATCATGCTGATACAAACAATCATCATCTATGAACTTTTCCTCTACTGTACATAGTACACAGTGCTATAATATGTGTTTGTAGGCTTCCACTGTCAGCATTTTCTTAAACACAATAAGAAAACCACACCTTAACCATGAAACATATGTCCATACCATAACACCAGCTGTTTTGCCTTATTTTGTCTATTTTGATGACAGGTAATGTTCTCCTGGCATCCATCAAATCAAAGCCCTTCCATCAGATTCCTATAGGGTAAAGTGTGATTCATCACCCCAAATCACTCATTTCTAGTCACCCACTGTCTAATGACAATACTTTTCACACACTTCAAGTGTGTGGTAATGTAATTCAGCCTTATCTGTCTTTGGCACAGAAAGGGGTAAATTATGCTGCCACAAAAATCTTTGGTCATTTGACAAATAGCATTGAAAGTCTGACAGATAGCTAACCAGCATTTAAAAACAAATTAAAACAATTTCTGAATGATAAACCCTTCTACTCAATAGTTGAATTTTTAGAAATGAAGTAAAAACTGTTAAAAAATAAAAAATAAAAAAAATGCAGTGTGTAAAGGAAACTTATGTTAAACTGACACTTTCTACAGCATTACTAAATGTCATAGTCATTATCTATGGAGCAAATATCAATATAATATAATGTAATAATGTAACTTAACATTGAGTGCAGCATGTGTGGCTTGTGAGTAGCTGCTCAACCACTGTGCCCCATTATTTTTAACTTCCTATGCACAGTTGTTGTGATAGCTGGACAACCAGTAATGCTTAGGAGCTCATGAGTAATTTCTTTTCCCGATTTCATGCAGTTTTATTGTTATTATTATTGCCTTACATTCTGCAATATTAGTTTGTATCTACTGTATGTACAAAACTAATGAAGAGGATCAATAAAACCGTGTAATACAATAGAATATTATCTCCACAGTAGCTACTTGTCAGTAAGAGAGCTGTGTCTGGTCCTGTTTTAGCTGTGGTTGTTCTTTTGTGATTTTACTTTCTTTGCATCAACAATAGCCAATCTGGGCAGTATTAAAAGGATTGAAATTACATGATGGATTTGTTATTCAGATGATGGATTTGTTACTTAGATGATGGATTTGTTACTTAGATGACATCCAGTGAACTCCTTGAGCTCTCCAGTCATGACACCTAATAGTCATTTCCTATCCTCAGCTATACAGATAATTGTACAGTACATGCAGTGATGTCAGAGGGCTGTCTGTAGAGAGGCCAGACTAAGATATGGTTGCAGAAGGTGGATAGCAACCATTTCAATAGTTGTAGAGGCAGCAGTCTGGTTGTTTGACTGATCTGACATTGTAACATCAGCCAGTGTAGCCTGCTGTATTGGCACTGCAGATGGCTGAAAGTAAAAGACTACAGCTACCTTCTCTTTCCCCAGGCCATTCAGGTATACCATATGATTTAATGATAATGGAATCTATTTGGATAAAATATTCTGGAGGTAAAGTAGTCCTCAGTTCATGTCTCCAGGTGCAGACTACTAAGGGGGATGTCATAATCAGGAAAATAAAACTGTGTTTCTAAGGATAAGTATGTTGAATGTTAGATTCTTTAAGTGGGTAAGTAGATTATAAAATTTAAGAAGGAAATTGATGCTATGAACTGCAACAGGGAAAACAACACCTGGTCGGGTGAATACAGAGTTATCAACACAAAATTAAATCGAGGTATTGCAGGATTAGGTCTAATAAAGAAAAAGTAATTAGAAATGAAGGTAAACAACAATGAACTGCACAGTTAATGGACTATTATAGTCAAGATAGACACAAAGCCAACACCAACCACAGTAATACAGGGTATATGCCTACTAGGTCTGTAGAGGATGAAGATATTGAAAGAATGTATGCTGAGATAAGTGAATTTTTCCAGACTGTTAAGGATAATGAAAATTTAATTGTGGTCAGTGACTGGAATTCAATGGTTTGGGAAGGAAGAGAAAGAAAAACAGTAGGATAACTTATTTTAGAAGAAAGTAATGAAATGGTAAGCCACCTAGTAGTATTTTAGCAAAGCACAATGTCAGGTGAATTGCTCAGCTTGAATAAAGAACAGTGAAAGAAAATTTCCATTGTTGAAGAGACCTTAGGTACATGAAGGTTTTAGACAGATTGCATAATTCGAAGAGTTGGAAACCATGTTCAACTAAAATACATTTCCAGGAACAGATATGGACTCTCAATTTATTGATTATGAACTGTAGCTGAAAAATGAAGAAACTGCAGGAAAACAGGAAATTGGTTATATGGACCTAGGATGAATTGAAAGAACCACTTTTGTGGAGAGCTGCAAAGTCAAAATAACCCTGCTCCACAGCCAATTAAAGATGAAGATCACTAACTCTCACAGTATGGATTTAACTACATTTCTGTCTAAAGAAATAGAAATAGAAATGTTTGATTCACTATGCAGGACACAGGTTGCTGATCAACAACACCCAAAGTTGTTTGTCAATGAAGTCAATAGTTAGGAAAGTAATAATTATCTTGTTGTCATCACAATTGTTGTTTGTCATTGTCCTGTAATAAAATGGGGCATAGTCTTTGGAAGAGAGCCCAGGGTTTCTCACATTTGAGAACTAAATCAGACTCTTCCCAGAATCAATGTTTTGGCATAATCCATTCATCAAATAATTAGGCCAGTAATGGAATACTTTGTAGTCCAGAAATAGTTCAGATAGGTAAACATGAAGTATTCTTGAGTGAAAAGCTTTTTAGAGTACCACTTTTGTTTATTTCACACATTTGAAAAACACATCTTTGCTGCTGACCTTTTTGGACAATGACGAAATTTTATGGATGCATTTCACATGGGTGCAATAGGGGCATGTTAAAGTCTTGTCTCCCCACATCTGTCCACCATCGACACTCACACCAGACTTCCTTATGACTCAACTGCCACATTACAACCCCCTCCCTACATACAAACTACAGAGAGTAACACAGAGCAGAGACAAAGATGTTACATTTCAGCAGATCACAGTCTTTCATTAATATCAATGTAGTTCAACTGGAATGACATTTATGTAAAAATTATTGTCTAACTCATGAGCACATTTTGTAAAATATAGCTAGTTAGGCACTTTTTAAATATAGTTCTTCATAACAGATTTTTAATAATTTATGTTTGCTGAGAATAAGTTCAATCTCTGATACCTGGTGTAGTAAGCAAGACAGATTACACGAGATAGTTAATGTTTTCGTATAACAGGTGAAAATATGAAGGAATGGATATTCAAGAAATGTAATGTAAAAATAAATTAAAAATCTAGGTCCCTGAACATAAAAATGAATCCACAAACATGCACAGAGAAAGCATGTTGCATGTTTTGTAAATGCTAAGAAGCATCACAGGGACAAGTATTGCACTGAGAAAGATGTCCATTAGACTCAGCTGTTTCATTATCTACTATTGCACAGATGTTACCAAGGTATAGGTTCATTTCAAAACAAAGTATTGTGTAAATTGACTGAAATGGAGAGAGGAATACAATAATATATGAAAGGATAGTATTTAGATATGAAATAATGAAAGCAACTGAGGATTGATTAGTAATAACAATGAAGTAACTAATGAGAAAGTACTGAATAGAATTGGGGAGCAAGAAATTTGTGGCACAACTTGACCAAAAAATGAAACTGGTTGATGGGACACATTCTGAGACATCAAGGTATCACCAATTTTGTATTGAAGGGAAGAGTGGGAGATAAAAATCATAGAGGGAGATCAAGAGATGAATACAGTAAGCAGATTCAGAACGATGTAGGTTGTAGTCATTATTCGGTGAGAAAGAGGATTGCACTGAATAGAAAAGTATGAAGAGGTGCATCAGAACAGTCTTTGGACTGTAGACCCCAACAGAAAAAACACTGAGACACTGCAGTTAATTGTCTAGAGGAGAAAATATGAAAATGTCACATTGAGGGCAGGCAAAAGGGAATATGGATGTCCAAATAGTGAGATTGGTAGAAAGTGCAAAATGACAAAGCATAAATGGCTAGAGGGGGAAAAGTTGTTGACACATGCGTGACTGTGGGGAAAATAGATGTTGTGTATAGGAAAATTGAAGAAATCTTTGAAGGAAAGAGAACAGCTCTATGAATATTAAGAGCTCATCAGGAGGCTTACCAGTAAAAAGAGGAAAGTTTGAAAAGTGGCAAGAATACAGAGAACGTCTGTACAGAGGTAATAAAGACAATATTCTGGAAAAGGAAGAGAATGTGAATGTGGAGAATGTGAGGGATAGGATATTGTGAGAATAATTTAACGGAGATTTGAAAGATCTAAATAAGGGGAAGGCCTCAGCACTAGACAGTGTTCTCTCAGAAAAGTGAAGAGCCTTGGGTGAACATTACATGATTATGTGTTATGTGAGCTATATGACAAATGAAATGTCCTCCCTGAAGAATGTAATAGTTCCAGTTCCAAAGAAGGCTGTTGAGTGACAGGTGTGAATACTACTGAACTGTCAGTTTAAAAATCATAGTTGGTAAATACTAACTCATATTATGGATCAACTTAATCCTTCAATATGACTCACTGGCTTTGGAGCACGATGTTATAGGAGACCTCATTTGTTAATGTGGGAGATGGAAGATCAGAAGTTGACTATCAAACTGTTTTACAAAATTTCAGTATAATGTATGTAATGGCAATTTGATGTTGTCAAATGTTTTGTCTTATCAGCCATGAAGTGGCTACATGTGGAGGTGTCACCAAGATAATTTGTGATAGTCAGTCAGACATAATACCTGATTTGAGAGACTGGCACTCAACTCTCTCTTTTACTGTGATGTTAACATATTATTTTTGTAAGAGGTACCATACATGTAACCAGTATTTGTGAATTAATAGTATTAAATTGTCTACTGGTATTGCTTTTTGGGTTCCTGTATTAGTTTCAGCATTTTAACTCTTTCTAATCCAACAGGTAAGGTTTTAAGGCATTATGGGGTTATTATGTAACTGTTTTAAAACAAATAAAGTGCAATATGGGATCACTTGATAACTTTTTTATCTTGTACACTAGTTTTTGATACACATTGTTGTTTGCTTATGGTTCTTTATAATTTTCTTCTGCATGGTGGTTCTTAAAACATTCTCCCAGGTGAAGTCCAGGCTTCCTCTTGCATGTTTTGCAGCAGAAAATTTTCTTCATCCTCCTTTCTCCTTGCATGTGCTGCAAACCATACAATCCTTTGTTGATATTTTATCATTTTCCATTATAAAATGCATCTTCCTGTTTAGTCTTTCCTCAGTGTCAGACAATGATGGCATTCCTCTTTTCTTTGAATTTCTATTTCTCATCTGGCCAACTGTCTGACTGATTAGATTTCTTCTGTAGGGAAGGTGAGTTTGCAGTTCTTCTCCACATTCATTTTTGTCCATTGAGAAAAGAATGTAACAGTTCACTACACCAGCTTGATTCAGCCAGAACAATAATTTTGTTCCACTACTTGTACAACCACCTTATAAAACCACAGAAACCATGGTACTGATCAGCCCTGTCCATTGCTCTTACAAGTTTGTGTATTCCAAAATAACAGTGGGTTTCAGGAACTACACAGGCTCTTTATCCCTAAAACCAGTGATCTACTGGATTTGAGGACCAAAGCACATACACAACATAATCACTAACATTTCATCATGGAATGAAAGACATGAAATTTTCATCTCATTTTGATAGACATGTAACTCATGTTCATCAGGTTTTGTCTTCTTCAGATCACATGGAAAACCCATTTTAGAAGGCATAAATGTACTTGTTAGATAAAATTTCATTTTGTAAACTTCCAAAGCAAGTTGAGGGCTTGTGAAGAAACTGCCACTAAAAATGCGATAACTTGAACCACCTGCACCAGCTAGCAATTGCTATACAAGATGAACCACTGTTCAGTTTGAAAAGGATAAACCAGGATGAATTTGATTTTCTGTAGTTTCTTTCCATAACATGGAAGGTGAGAGAAATACATAATAATTTTCTGAATAACACAGACAGAAAATTCATACTTTGGAGGCTTCTTTGGATTGTAGCAATTGAATTGAATTCTTTCTTTGAATCCTACTGTGCCCTCAGCCAGAACCACATTTCTTTTTGGTATATGGATTTCTTTGAATCTACTATCAATATGCTCACAAACATTCTTCACTTTGAATCCTCTTGTATGTTAGGCGGAACTAAATATGGCATCCAAAAAGCTGAAAAAAAAAAGAAGGCAAAAAAAAATCCTTGAAAAATGAAGTTATTTCTAGCCAGTTTTCTGTAAAATGTCAACTAATTCTGCCTCCACATTCAAGGTCATGTTCAAGACTATAGTAAGAAAACCCTTTAGAATGAAACATCCCTCCAGGAGTGATACATTGAGTGTCTTGTAACTGGAGTGACTTTCTGTATATTTTCTTTACCATGCATATTCACAGATTCACTAATAAGATTGTAAGTGAATAAGAGTGGGAAATATTCAAGTTTGAATTTTGGTTGAACACCATGAGGAATGGTGAAACCTTGTTGCGTGACAGAAGAAGGAAATCTCATGAGATCACTGTCATCATTACAATAAATAGTCCACATATTTGTTACAGGTTGTGTCTTTTCATCTGTTTCCACTTCTTCAGTAGATTCAGAGTCACTAGATCTTATACCACTGCACATGGCAGACATTTCTTACCAATCCCTTTCATCACTAAATTCTCTTCCATCCTCAGTGTCTTTGAGGAGCCTCTTGGCAATATCTTCACCACTTACACATTTTGTACCTGCCATTATCATACTATAAACATGCTAATGCAACTGTAAGATCTTCGTACTAAGAACTGCCATGCATCTAGTTAGTTCCAATAATGGAGATGATGGAAAGTATCTTCCATAACAAAACATGTTGGACATCATCTGAAATTAGCCCAACTAATGTATCCAGTACCACTGTTTGTTAGCTTTCACAATTTTTTGCTATTTGTGTTGGTATCCCCTTTGGTACTTTTTAACTCTTTCGTTTTTGGGCCTTTACATTGATATCAACATTTCACGTTGAGTTATATAGACCAGCTGATATTTTCAAAGGCAGGAAAAAAGAAAGCTTGGAGTTCAACATCCAATTGACAATATGTCATTAGAGACATAAATGTTTTTATACTAAATACAGTAGGTTTACACTAATTTTGTGCTTCTTGTGTTTTTGAAACTAATGTTGTATTGAGTTACCTTGATTTTTTCATTTATGTATTTCACTATTATCATGATGTTGCAGCTTTTATTTTAGATTTCAGTTTTTCCTCAACAAGACATTTTCCCACAGTTGTCCCATTAGGTTTAATATTTATTATTATGATTCTGAATTTGAAGTTTATATTTTAACACTGTCGGACTCTGTAATGTTATTGGTCACCATTTTGACATCACATTTGTACAGCATCTTAGGGCTTGATATATGACCATTGATCAAAACTGACAAGTGATATCAAAATCTAGATTACAGAAGAATGGAAAGACTAGAGGAAGCCGACCTAAAGAAAAATCAATTTGGATTATGGAGAAATATAGGAACACATGTGACAATGCTGACACTAAAACTTACCTTAGGAGATAACCTCAGGGAAGATAGACCTATGTACAGGATGATGATTACTGAACTTTATGAAATAAAATTATCTGAACGGTTTGCGTTAGGATTTTAAAATTTCACAGTTGGCCATGGGGCATGAGGAATTAGTATATGCATGTATGGTTTGGTTTAGCAACGAAGCCCACTTTCATTTGGATGGGTTCATCAATAAGCAACATTGGTGCATTTGGGGGGCTGAGAATCCATATTTCACGATCAAAAACTCTCTTTACCTTCAGTGGGTTACTGTGTGGTATGCAGTGCCCAATCACAGAATAATCATTGCAGTATTCCTTGATGACACAGTGACCACTGAATGGTAGGAAGGTGATTAAATCCCCATTATCCAAAGTGACCCCGATTTTGACGAGATGTGGTTCATACAAGATGGAGCTCATTCCCATCAAAGCAGGAGAATGTTTTATGTCATGGACGAGCACTTTGGAGACCACATTCTGGCTCTGGGGTACCCAGAGGCCACTGGCATGGACTTCGCATGGCCGCCATATACTCCAGATCCGTACACATGCAACTCCTTTTTATGGAGCTATATTAAAAATAAGGTGTATAGCAATAACCCCAAATTCATTGCCATTCAGGAAGTCATCGACAGCTTCGATGTTCCGACACTTCCACGAGTCATTCAGAATTTCACTATTTGTTAGCCACATCATCAC
This sequence comes from Schistocerca gregaria, assembly GCF_023897955.1. Taxonomy (NCBI): domain Eukaryota; kingdom Metazoa; phylum Arthropoda; class Insecta; order Orthoptera; family Acrididae; genus Schistocerca; species Schistocerca gregaria. Next base: position 346,154,448 of record NC_064922.1, on the reverse strand, counting down.
CAATGATGCCAGGCATATCGACCACTTCATAACCTAAATCTGAATATCTGTAGTGACGTTTACAAGCTGTAGTTTGTAATGAATTTACATTTCTTTTCATATACACTCCTGGAAATGGAAAAAAGAACACATTGACACTGGTATGTCAGACCCACCATACTTGCTCCGGACACTGTGAGAGGGCTGTACAAGCACTGATCACACGCACGGCACAGCGGACACACCAGGAACCGCGGTGTTGGCCGTTGAATGGCGCTAGCTGCACAGCATTTGTGCACCGCCGCCGTCAGTGTCAGCCAGTTTGCCGTGGCATACGGAGCTCCATCGCAGTCTTTAACACTGGTAGCATGCCGCGACAGCATGGACGTGAACCGTATGTGCAGTTGACGGACTTTGAGCTAGGGCGTATAGTGGGCATGCGGGAGGCTGGGTGGACGTACCGCCGAATTGCTCAACACGTGAGGCGTGAGGTCTCCACAGTACATTGATGTTGTCGCCAGTGGTCGGCGGAAGGTGCACGTGCCCGTCGACCTTGGACCGGACCGCAGCAACGCACGGATGCACGCCAAGACCGTAGGATCCTACGCAGTGCCGTAGGGGACCGCACCACCACTTCCCAGCAAATTAGGGACACTGTTGCTCCTGGGGTATCGGCGAGGACGATTCGCAACCGTCTCCATGAAGCTGGGCTACGGTCCCGCACACCGTTAGGCCGTCTTCCGCTCATGCCCCAACATCGTGCAGCCCGCCTCCAGTGGTGTCGCGACAGGCGTGAATGGAGGGACGAATGGAGATGTGTCATCTTCAACAATGAGAGTCGCTTCTGCCTTGGTGCCAATGATGGTCGTATGCGTGTTTGGCGCCATGCAGGTGAGCGCCACAATCAGGACTGCATACGACCGAGGCACACAGGGCCAACACCCGGAATCATGGTGTGGGGAGCGATCTCCTACACTGGCCATACACCTCTGGTGATTGTCGAGGGGACACTGAATAGTGCACGGTACATCCAAACCGTCATCGAACCCATCGTTCTACCATTCCTAGACCGGCAAGGGAACTTGCTGTTCCAACAGGACAATGCACGTCCGCATGTATCCCGTGCCACCCAACGTGCTCTAGAAGGTGTAAGTCAACTACCCTGGCCAGCAAGATCTCTGGATCTGCCCCCATTGAGCATGTTTGAGACTGGATGAAGTGTTGTCTCACGCGGTCTGCACATCCAGCACGAACGCTGGTCCAACTGAGGCGCCAGGTGGAAATGGCATGGCAAGCCGTTCCACAGGACTACATCCAGCATCTCTACGATCGTCTCCATGGGAGAATTGCAGCCTTCATTGCTGCGAAAGGTGGATATACACTGTACTAGTGCCGACATTGTGCATGCTCTGTTGCCTGTGTCTATGTGCCTGTGGTTCTGTCAGTGTGATCATGTGATGTATCTGACCCCAGGAATGTGTCAATAAAGTTTCCCCTTCCTGGGACAATGAATTCACGGTGCTCTTATTTCAATTTCCAGGAGTGTAGTTCAATAAGTGTCACACTGTGTATAGCATTTCTAGATTATAGAGTGTAGATTGTATTTATTGGTCCTGTTGTCTACATAGCAGCTTATGCATAAGACATTGGACAAGTCAAGCTATAAATATACAGCCTGAAAGTCATTTCAAGGCATACATATTTAAGCTTACAATAATACACTTTACACATAAGTATTTATATAACACATTTCATAAATTTAAATATTCTTCAATGGAGTAAAAGCAGTGATGCTGTAAATATGACTTTAGAGATTTTCCAAATGTATTGACCTCAGTGATAGCTTTTATGTTTTCAGGAAGTTTGTTATAAAGCTAAACTCCCATGTGAAAAGTACCTTTTTGGCACAGTGCTGTGCTGATTTAAGTCATATGTAAATTTCTGTTTTGTCTAGTAAAGTGCTCATGTATATCACAGTTTTCTTGCAGTCTCCGGTCCTTGCCTATTACATTTAATTGAAAGAACGAAAGGGTTTCCATAATGTATATGCACGGTAATGGAGGAATACCAGATTTCTTAAACAGTGGTTTACAACAGTCTCTAGGCTTGCACCCAAACAAGATTCTAATGGCCCTTTTTTGTAGTTTAAAAATGCTATTATCTGTTTTAGAGTTTCCCCTGAAGGTGACCCCTTATCTAAGACGAGAATGAAAGCACGCATGATATGCATTCAATACTGTTTTCTCACTACAGCATGATTTTAATGAACAAAGAAGATAACATGTTTTGCTCAGTTCTGCATTGAGATATACAATATGCTTATTCCATCTGATGTTACTCTGCAGCCAAAGCCCTAAGAATTTGCTTTCAGTACTGTTACCAACTGGTTCGTCATTGATAGAGACTGATGGGATAAACATGTCCTTGTCAGGAACATTGTGGAATTTTAGAGTAACGGTTTTCTTACTGTTTATTACAAGCTGATTACTCTGTGCCCAGCTGCTAAGTTGTTTCATGACTGTGTTTACTGTCTGCTGTAACTGTTCATCGTTGTTTCCTTTTAGTAGAATTGTGGCGTTATCTGCAAATATGATTGTTTTGTGTGCATCAATATTTAAGTTTAGATCATTTATGTACAGAAGAAACAGAAGGGGTCCCAATACTGATCCTTGGGGTACACAACATTTTATTTGTTTATAGTCGGATAAGTGCTTAGATACAGTTTTTAGTTCAATATTTGTGTGCTTGATGCACACTGCCTGCATATGATTAGTCAGGAAGGAACTGATCCACTTGTTGGACAGACCTCGAATACCATATCTTTCTAGCTTTAATAGCAGAATTTTATGGTCCACGATGTCAAAAGCTTTTGACAAGTCAATAAAGACTCCTATTGTTTCCTGATTTTTGTCCAATCAGATTTAGGATGGAACTGATGCACTCATAGACAGCAGTTGTCGCTGACCTCTTATTTCTGAATCCATGTTGTTCATTACATAGGATGCTGTTTCTATTTATAAATTTCATAAGTTTCTCATACATAACTTTTTCCAGTACTTTAGAGATGCAGGAGGAAATTTTGAAGGGTCTGTAGTTATTTACCTTGTCTCTATCCCCTTTTTTATATACAGGAATAACTTTTGATGTTTTCAACACATCAGGGAAAGTGCCTGCCTGAAGTGAGCAGTTGCATAAATGTGTGAGTACTTCAGTTAGGTTTGATGCGCTCTTCTTTAACATTGTTGCTGGTATGCCATCAATACCTGCTGATTTGGAATTTTTTAGTCCTTTTATTGCTTTAGCTACTTCATCTTGTGAAATAGAACTGGTGTGCATTGATCCTCTACATGCACTTATTTTATATTCTTTTGCCTGGGTGCTCTTAAAGTTTGACTGTAACATATTTTCAGCAACACCTGTGAAAAAGTTGTTAAATGTGTTGGCTACTTCTAAAGAGTTTGTTACTTTTTTATTTTTATGTGATAGTGTTATATTTTTGCAAGGTTGTCTGTATTCTCCACATACTTTTTTTTTTATAACACTCCACATAGCCTTTGATTTATTAGCTAAATTATAAATGATTTCATCGTCATGCATTATTTTTGCCGCTTTTATTACTTTTCTTAATATTTTGGAACATTTTTTATAGTATGCGCATACTACAGTTGAGGAATTTTTTGAGTTGCATATTTCATGAAGTAGTCTTTTCTTCTGGCATGAAACCCTTATTCCCTTTGTGATCCAGCTGTTTGTTCTAGAGTTTCCCCGCATGGTTAACGTTTTCAGTGGGAATGCAAGTTCAAAGAAATGGGTTAATGTATCAATGAAAGTGTTGAGTTTTTCATTTATATTGTTCATTTTGTACACTCCTAGCCATTTTTCTTTCTGTAATAATTTGTTGAAGTAGTTCACATTATGCTGATTATAACTTCAATATGCTGTTCTGAAAGACATGTTGTTAATAATACTGCCTTGTACTTTTATGCTTAATATTTGAGCAATATGATCACTAAAACTTGCATTGCAAATTTTTAGTGAGGTGTTGTGTAAACTCTTCTTGACTAGAAACTGATCAACAGCTGTTTGGCAAGTTTCGAGAAAGCCTTTCACAGTGCTGACTACTATACACATTTTGAAATTTTGAATTTACAATGGTAGCAGGAGTAAATTACAGGAAGTGAAAGTTACCTACAACTTCTATAGAAAACAGACAGCAGTTATAAAAGTTGAAGGAATGAAAGTAGTAATAGAGAAGTGAGTGAAAAAGGGCTGTCGCGCGGTTCCAGACTGAAGCGCCTAGAACTGTTTGTCCACAATGGCCAGCAGGGCTGTAGTGTATCCCCAAAGTTATTCAATCTGTACTTTCAGCAGTATTAAAGGAAACCAAGGAGATCTTTTGAAATTGACTTAAAACTTGAGGAAAAGAAGAAAAAGGTGCTGACACTATAATTCTGCCAGAGACATCAAGGGGTGTTGAAAAGAAGTTGAATGAAGTGTAATAGGTTCCTGCAAGAGGTTATAAAATAAATATCTATAAAATTAGAATAAGAGTAATGAAATGTAGTAAATCAAATCAGAAGTTTTGAGGGAATAAAATGACATACAAAATGTAGTAGATAACTCATAATAGTCAAAGTAGCAAGGGTATAAAATTCACACTGCTAATAGCAAAAAAATCGTTTCTGATAATGATAAATTTGCTAATAATGTATAGAACTTTAAGTGTTGCTAACAAGGAGAGTTCCCCTGATTTTTTTGACACCATCTATATGGTATTGTATCTTATGGTCTGAGGTATCATACCCTGCCTCCATTCACTCTTGTGGGACCTCATTTGGGAATAACTGTCAAAAAACTTTTGAAATTTTGTGTGCTGTCCTACCGCTCTAAAAAAGAAATATTACACAGACTGGTTGTGTGGTGTAATGGTTCAAGTAGAAACATTATCTGCAAGAGACTGTAGGTTCAGGTCTCATAAGGTACTTTGATTATTTTATTTTTAAATCCATAACAAAATAACTTGGATCATTATTTTCATTCAGTTAACTCATTTGATTACAATTTTTTTTCCATTTCTTCACATCATTTTGATCTCCATATTAACTTTTGCAGTTGCTCTCATTTTTTCTTCCTGTAATTCTTTTTCTGTTTGGAATCTTTGTGCATAGGGATTTACTTATTTCCATGTATTAACATCAATTTAATTTCTTCCATTTCATCATCCTATATTTTTGCCTATGTTGTTGCAGTCATTATTTTTATCCCTCATTTGGCTTGAATTTTGTTTTATTTACAACTCCTCTTTTTTTTAAATCTTGGTCAGTGTTATGTTATCTACAGTGCATCTAGGTGCCCTACTCTCCACCTCGTCCCTGCACACTCCCAGCAGCACTTTACCATCCCCCATCCCTGTGCTGTTATCCCTCCCCTCTCCTCCCCACCCCAGCCTCCTCCTTACTCCGACCCAGTTGCCCCTCCCATAATGCACTGCTTCTCATAGTGTTGCTCCAGCTGTCAGAGACTGTGGTCATGTGAGTGTGAGTTTCATTTGTATGTGTGTTTTGTCTATTTTTGACGAAGGACTTGTTGGCCAAAAGCTAACTTTTTGGCAGTCTTTTAGTTGTGCTTTCTCATGACCTAACATCTTCGCTATATTGTGAGTAGCAACTACCCTTTCATAATATAGTTTCATTTAGGCATATTTTTTGTGCTTGCTAGCATGCAGTGAACTAGTGTCAGTGACAGGATAAGTAATGTCTAGTAGATTGTGTTTTTGTTTTTACCAAGCCTGGTAGTGCAGATCAATGTCCAAAAGGGTGCAGGGTTCATTTTTATCTTTTTGTTTACCTATTTTTTTCATTAAAATTGTATCAGTAGGATCAATATGGAATGTGCATTCTGTGTGCAGTTGCAGGAGAAGCTAGCCATAGCTCACTTACAGCTGGAGATACTGTTGGTTGCAGTTTGGCTGTTTGCAGGCTCCCACCTTGGGGCATAGTTGTAGCCGAGAAACAAGAACATCACTAGGGACATCTCAAGTGTTGCTTATTTCACCCATGGGCTCCATGGCTGATTTACTTTCCAGCACAGGGCAAACACACTGACCACAGAGTTAGTGGTAGGTTGTAAGGCATTTGCATCGCTTGGGGCAGAGAGTCAATGACTGACTGACTGGCGTTTTCAGTTCACCCTGTGAGTGGAGAAGTGACTGTTTCCTTAGGAGTGTCTGAGGAGGCACATGGAAAGTGGGCATTGCTACTTATCGGTAGCTCCAATGTTAGCCTTATTACGTAGGCTCTTAGTAAAATTTCATCCAAGGCTTGAATGAAGACCTGTGTCTAGTATGTCTCATCCAAGTCATCCAAGCAGTCCTGCCAGTGGCTATCAAGGGTGCAGAGTGCACTTATCATCAAGTTGTCGCTCATGTCAGCGCAATTGACACCTGTTGATTGGGTTCTAAGGCAATCCTCAGGTTGTATTGAAGGCTGGTGGAATTGTTGAAGACTGCTATTCTCACACTTGGAATGCAAGCAGTGCTCAATATTTGCAGTATCATACCCAGAATTGATCAACATTCTTTGGTTTGAAGCTAAGTGGAGGGTCTCAAACAGAGGCCTTATTGATTCTGTGATGGTTTTGGCTGAAATTTCTGGACCTGCATTATGAGGTAGAGAGTTGTAGGGCTCCCCTTGACAGATCAGGTTTGCACTAACCAGAGGAAGCAGCTACTTCACTAGCAGAGTGCTTGTGGAGGCACAAAGGGGTTATTTAGGCTAGGTGATAGTTTGATGTCCCCTGATGAACAGTCAATATCCAGAAGTGAAATCACATTATATTCAATGAATGTCAAAATTTTAACCATAAATTGCATTTGTAACCAAGTTCATGAATTCATGGCCCTCCTGGGAAGCTTTCATGCTTAAATTATCATCAGAACTGAGAACTGAATGGAATCCAAAGTAGAAAGGTCTAAACTATTTGATGAAGCATGGAAGTATATCTGATAGACTGGTTGGATGTCACAAGATGGGGAGTGTTCATTGCAGTTGACAGAAATATTATATCTATCGAGGTTGAAATTGAGTATGTTTGCAAAAGTCGTTAAGTGATATCAAGTTAGCCATTTGATATTTTTATCAGCCTGTCAATTCCACTGTAGCAGTTGCTAAATCATTTGAAGAAAGTTGTACTGCAGAAGTATCCGTACCATGCAATATAAGTTGGAGATGATGTCAACCTACCGAGCATAGGCTTAGACCAGTTTACTTTTGTTCTACAATATTACTTTTGTTGTTAACCGGTTCGTGGCTTACTAGTAAGCCAAAAACCGGTTAACAATAAAAGTAATATTGTAGAACAAAAGCAAACTGGTGCTTTTCATTTATTATAATGTTCTTCTACCAAGAACCAACGGAAGATTCTGTTAATATGATAGACTTAGATATCTATGGATTCATTGCAGGTGGTATGGACAGAGAGTCTTATGAATAAATTTGCTTGACAACACACTTGCAATGGAAATACTTTAAACCTTGTAGCTACAAACCTGCCCAAATGAACAACAAACATTGCCAAAGTGGAGTAACTTGCATGCCTGAATGATACAAATAGCAATAGTGCAGGTCAACCACAGCAGGAAATATGTGTGGAGATGGCAGACAAACATGAGGTTTCTGAAGAAGGGCAGTACTCATTTCAAAAGTTGAACGGTCCAAGATCTGGTTGATTGACTGATCTGACCTTGTGACATTAGCCAGTATGATCTTACTGCACTGGTACTCTGAACTACTGAAAACAAAGAGAAATTAGAATCAAATTTTCACTCTGCAGTGGAGTGTGTGCTGATAAGAAACTACCTAGCAGATTAAAACCATGTGCTGGATTGAGACTTGAATTCAGGAACTTCGTCTTTCGCGGGTAGGTGCTCTAGCATCTGAGCTCCACACTCAAAGCTCACAACCTGTCCTCACAGCTTTAAGTCCACCAGTAACTCATTTCCTATCTTCCATACTTCACAGAAGCTCTCCTGCAGACCTTATAGAACTAGCACTTCCAGAAGAAAGGATATTGCAGAAACATGGCTTAGCCACAGCCTGAGGGATGTTTCCAGAATGAAATTTTTACTCTGCAGTGGAGTTGCGGTGTGGCACGATCCTTTCCATCCCTTTACGATGGACCTGCTCCTACCTGTGAACATTGTCTCAGCAGATCATCAGTAGGAAGGCTGAGTGAAACCTACTGTATTTCAACGTGAACCAGGCTGCAATTTAAACCACTAATCTACATTTCGGGAGAAAGTTTTCACACAAATGAAAGGTTGGAAATTTTGTTCTCAATTAATATATTCTGAAGCTTAGGTGAACAAGTATCACTGCCAAGCCTGTGCTAGTCTTAACACAGTCACTCACAATCCCTTTCACTCACATTAGCAAGTTTATGGTGTTGCATTTTCCGAAAACGTAATAACTACAAAAATACTGGTTGTTTTTGATTGAGAATGCTCACCAAACATTAAGTCTGTTGGTATCAAATGCAGTCACAGTTTTTAGCCACCGACCTGCTCAATACACCACGTGTAGTATATGTCTTTTCTTGTCACAAAATTCACTTAAAAATTCCAAAATTTCTACATGCCCATCGGAATAATTATACTGTCACATTACCACACTTTTGATGTACGAAACACTGCTAGTTCGGGCAACTTATCGTTTCCATCAGAACTACTACTACACACCTCCAAACTGTTTCATGGCTAGGCTCCCACTCTTCTCTAATACTCTAAGTCTTCTCTACCAGCTGAGAAAAGCTTGCGAAGAATATTGCTTTACTGTTGGTCAGTTTACTCAACAGCCAATAGCAAAACAACATTCTCCCACAGCAATCTGCACGTTTCATCAATAACCAATCACAAAGCAGTAAAACTAATGAATGCACTTTTTACCGACGTAATTATATATTATGCTGAAGTTTTGCTTATGCATAAAGTTATTTACTATTGTTATTTATACCTGAATTAACTTTCTCTTTACCATAAGCTTACTTTACAAATCTATTCTACAAAAATCCCCTTTGTCCATATCCATACTTCTTCAAAATGTTCCCACACTAAATCCTACTACATAACTCATTAAACAATTATCTTCATATTAACCTTAAACCACACTCACGCATCATTCATACTGCTAAAACACATTTATAACATTTTACATACACAAAAAGATATAATAACACTTTATGAAAATACTACAACAGTTTATGAAAAGCATTGTATTACTTTAGTGCACTCTAGTGGGCACAATCGAAACTAAAATCACAGTCGCTCTATCCAATATTGTCCTGTATCAGCTGACACATAAACTTTGTGCACATCCAGTCTCGTGTCACCATCTGTCTCTATCCAGCTCTGTGACACATCTCCCACTTAACCGCCTCCAAGGCAGTATCGTTATACGGCGCTACACCTCACACCCCCTATGATTATAAAATTTGATTCCAAAAAATTTTAAAATTATACTAATATCTATCCTGACTTAAAATTACAAAATATTTCACAAAAATATTCTCATTCTTATAGACTAAAATCGCAAATCTCTTACTTCGGACTTGGCAGTCTATAACTAACCTAGTCTAAAATCTTTCATTTCTTTTATAATAATCCTTTCTTACTTGAAAACGTTTTTGCAGACCTCTCAGAAACATTCCTATCTTCTTTAATAATTTTTTACATTTACTTTTTGAATGTCTTTTTTCAGGTGCTGTGGTTGGTGTCCTACTATTTAATAATAGTATTTTGACGTGCCTTAAAAAAAAGTGCACATAACTATTGCCTCTTTATCACACATTTTTCCCATGAGTCTTGAGTATGGCACCTTGCATTATAGTGTCCATAACACAACTCCGTTCTCCACTTATTGGACCCTCCATGATTTATATGCATTGCTGTCCCTGAAACCATACTTCTGTCTAAGCCTACTTCCTTTATATACATCCTAATATACAATTACTTATAGTATAGGAGATTATTTACTTTTTTTACTATTTAGTTTAACTTGAATTCAAATGAAAGTAAATTAACAGAGTACTGCTTACTCAAATCAGCAAGATCAAATCTATTCGAAAATCTTTTTCTAAAATTTACTTCTTTTTCAAAAACTTAATGAATTTAAAAGAACTATAGTTCAATTTTTTTATCTTGGCGGTTCGCGCATGCCCGCCCAGATGCGGGAGATTGCTGCGTTACCAGTTGTACGTGCTAAGAGAAGCAGCGCCATAGTACAGTTCGCAAACTTACGTTTAGGGGGGAGCGCACAGTTTATGAAGTAAAGCCACTGCTGCTACAGAGACGTGCATTCCGCATTCTGCGATGTGCGTGATTTTCTCATCATTGCACTGCTTGCCCTTGCAGACACATGGTGTTTCGACTGCTTTGCCATATGTTATCATTCGATTTCACAAAAACTATTTGGCCCAAGAATTTGATTTTTACACATCTTCTTGACTGATACCTTCCCCCCATAAATGACTTAATTTTGTTTCAATGTTCAATGCAGTTATTGTGCAGCATTAGATGTAATAAACCATTGCACCAAATTTTGAAGAATTTGCAGAGGTAAAAGTCCATAGCGTATACTTTCCATATGGTCGATTTTAGTCGCCACTAGAAATTTCAAAAAATTACACTCAAACGAGTAAAATTCATGAAGTAAGACACTTCGATATTGTTTTTAAGTAAAGAATATATTACGCACCAATCAAGGTTTGATCTCAGAACCTTTCACTTAACAGTCATACACTCTGACCATTATGCTAACATGGCTCGTAATTCAATGTTCCTCCCGGAGGACTTTAAAATACCACCCAAAATACTGACAAACACTGTTGATATGATTATGAATTACTCATGTTTCGTAGAAGTACAATAGGAAATAAACAATTACCGCTGTTCTTTATTGCGAAATAGCAGTTAGTGAGAATGATACAAACATCTTTCCTTGCTATCGCCTGAATTAGGAGGCTTATTGCTTGTTTGGTTTAATTAATTAATAGAATATGAAGCAATTGGTATAAATAACGCTTTTTCCAAACTTTCTATGAAAGAAAGACTGCTATCAAGACATTGCTTTTGTTCAATTACTTTATTTATGACTGAATTTTTCTAAAACTGAAGGGACTCATCTGTGCTCTGCACTGCAGCCGAGCTCTGGCAACGTCGTTTCTGTTCATTGGCTGACTGTCTTTTGTGACGTCAGATGCGCAGACAGAACCTAAACTCAGCCGCCGTCATAAATGATGCTCACTTTAGTTGCTATTGCAAGCAAAGGTTATATTTGTTTTTCCTGTTTAACTTTTACTCAACTTGAAAATATTTAATGGTAAAAAACACATTTCCTATAAAGCAATTACTTACAAACATTTTTATAGTAAATAGTTACCACTTTTTATGTAGTGTCTCTTTTCATCAGTTCTTCCTCATAGTTTCACCACTACGAAACAGAAATATACCTATATTCTCCACAGTCATTCATACTCCACGCGTAAAAATTGTTCTTCACCTAAATCTCCTTTACTAACTGCCCTTGTCATGTCCGGTTACTCTCATATTTGCACTTGTCACTCAGCCTTAATCACAAACTGACCCCCATCTCTCTCACCACAAAACTTACTTCATCTTAATTGCATGACTCCATCTTACACCTACAAAGCCACCCTCCCTGATAGAGAAGAATATTAAAGAAGATAGATTCATACTCCTTGATTAAGCCAGGTTTATCAGAAAAAAAACATTTTTATGATCTGGTAACACTACTCTTAACTGGTCCCTTTGATCCTCCTCTAAATCTGGCACCTCTTTCACTTTTTGCTCTATTTTTTCTTGTACTACTCACATTTCATCAGGGTCCACCCCCACATCATCTCCATTCTCATTGTAGTCCCCCAAATTCTCTGTCCTTCTACAATACCTAACTGGTATACTGGCTGCATCTTCATTGACCACATAGTTTTTTTCGAAAATATGGCACAACCACATCTTTCCCATTTACTTCAAAAATTATTGCACTTTCTTTAAACTTCCTTTGCAATGGTTAAAGAAATCTACACCAATCAACATTTTTATAGACAGATCAGGAATTATAAGGAAGTTATGGAATACTTCCACCCCATTTATTTTCACTGGCAACAGAACTTCATGCCTATCAGGTTTTTTCACTTTTCCAGTTGCTGCAATAATCTGTACCCCCATTACTGGCATAATTACAAGATCATTCCCTTTTTGCAATGATTCTAACCAACCTTTACTCACAGAACATAAATCACTACCTGTGTCTGCTTAACACTGTACCTCTTCATCACACACCTGCAGACTCATTATTGGTTGACTCAATACTTTCCTTTCCTTGCTAGTATCAGTACCCTCCTCCAACATGTTGCCAGAAATTACACAGACTTTTGCAGAATCACCTTCACCACTTTTCTCCCCCATACTAAGTGTTCTATCCACCAGTGACAACTCAAAATTCCCTCCTGGCGCTTAGCTCTTCTCCATTATAGCCTCTCTCTCTTCCCTTTATCGACTATTAACTGGTCGATCCCCATTTTGGTCACCATCCTCCTGCTTCTCCCAAACATCCTCACAAATGTCATTTATAGACACTAATATTTCCTCCACACTGGCATCACTAATTTCCTGTAATTCTGCAACCTCTGTACTTTCTCCTTCCTCAGAGCATGACTTCATCTTGGTTGCTAACCACTTTCTTGCAATCGGATTCTGTCACATCGTCCACTAATACACCATCCCTTTTGTCTGCAATACAGTGCTTATCTTGTTTATGTCTATTCGAAAAATACTCTAAACCTCCATTAAACATACAGATTTTTACATAGCTCATTTTGTCTGTTGCTACTACCTTTTCCTGTACCTCCCTTACAGTCCCTGTCTGGTTACTATTAACATATACAAAAAGTTTTGCTGACAGGCTCAACTACTACTTCCTGTCTCTTAAATGCTAGCCCTTTTACATACAGCATTTAGTTTGATGGATTCTGTAATTCGGTATCCTTTCTTATGTTTATCTCTCTCTGCTGCTGTCTTTGCGCAGCATCATTCTCTCGCACTGGAGAATATGATTGATAATCATGCACCTGTTTCCCCATACTTCGCCTATCATTTGCAGGATAGCACCACCTCCCGGCACCTCTTCCCCTGCCATTTCCACAGAACATGCCAATTCTGTTAATGTTAACATTATGTCGCGGTCCTGCATCATTTGGTGGTCTGACATTATGATTTGCATATTCCTCCTCATGAAATCACTTCTGAACCCTCTCCAAATGACTAATGAATTTACACACATCATCTCATGGCACTGAAATAAGTTTGTTCCGCCAGTGCATAGGCAGTTTACCTTCCAAACCCATAACAATTTGCTCTGGCTCGATTTTGTTGTATAAGTATGACAAATTTGTCATCCACTTTCACACAAACTTTTTTACACTTTCCCTTCTGGAATTAAACTTTTCCCCCGCCCTGAAGGTATTTAATAACTCCATCTGTTTTTGCTTACCCCAATATTCTTTCAAAAATGCCTCTTTAAATTTATCCAAAGTATCTTACTGTTCAGCAGTAATAAACCCCCAAGTTCTGGCCTCTCCTAAGAATTTTGACGTAATAAAACCTGTTTTGTGTTTGTCCGACCACAAACTAGGTAACACACCTTCAAAATCATTCCAAAATTCTTTTGGATGCAAAATTCCTGTTGGATCAAAACATAAAAACTGCCTGTTAGTGACATATGAAATTTAAGATGATTCTACCACAAAACTACACCCACTATTGTTAATTCCATGTTTGGCATAGTCTACTGTCATGCTCATCCAACCTACTTTCTACCTCTTCTACTTGGTTAGTTAACTGAAGAACATTTTTATCAGACTCATCCACTTGTTCTGACACAGTTTTCACTTCATTCATACATTTGTCAGATTCAGAACTGATTTTACTGGTTAACACTTCGTGATCAGTTTACATACAGATTCTACAGCCGCTATTTTAACCTGTACTTTTTGTACATCTTCTTCAATTTCATCTACTCTTTGTTTGTTTCCAATAGCAACTCTGTTCAAAGCCACTGTTAATTCACCTTTTACAATGCTAGCGGATCTTTTGCAATTATTCTCAACTCGAGAAATTTTGTCATCTACTTTGTTTTCCAATGACTTCAATTCATTTTCCCACTCTTCTTTTAAAACAGCAGTCTGATTTTCAAGTTTTTCATTAAACCTACTATTAAGTTTACTAATTTTTTCAGTAAAACCACTATCACGTTTGCTAATTTTATCAGTAAAACCACTGTCAAGTTTTTTGAGTTTACTATTAATTTTTTCAGCCAAATTAGATTGTCCTTGTATAGAGCCCATTAAAGCAGCAAACATTTCCTGCATACTTCCTAGTTCCATTTTTGGCATCACTGTTTCTTGTTTATCTTGTTCCAGTGGCACTATACCAAATTAGGTATCCACATTTGATTCAGTAACATTACCAACACTATCATCACACAACTGCTCATTACTGAATTCATGGCTAATGTCCCTTTTTGAATTATTATTATCCCCACTAGTTACTTTAACAGACATACTTGAAGTAGACTCAATTCCACTGTCTGTAAATAACATAGAAATATCATCAAAAACATCCCCTTTTATTTTAAAATCTCCTTCTCTCTGTTCAGAAATGCTAGTGTGTGAAGCACTTACACTGAATGAAAGTTCTTCCTCCTTCACTGTATTCACAAAATCTTTATCACTTGACATGTTTCTCAGTCTTTCAGCACACACACACATAACAGATGTAACAAAGTTGACTTATCTTTTATCGAATGCTGCAGCTTGGGCGTGTTGAAACTGCTAGTCCGATCCCCTGCAGCTGCCGAAACAGTTTTTAGGCGCCCGCTCGTCGTGTAGGCTGGCTGTGCTGCCCCATTGTACTGCTCACCGCCACTGCTAAGATGCCATCTGGTGCTTCGCTGCGCTTCCGTCACTACTGCAGCCGTTGCGGATCATCTTTCTTGCAACTCCAGCAACTCAATACGAGTTCCGTTACAACTTCTGCTAGTACCGGTTCAACTAAATTCTTTCACTAACGTTCACTATTCAGTCCATCAAAATTATTTCTCGACCACGGATTCAAAATACTATGGCTTTAGTGTCTCCTGGCACCGATGCACCACATGCGGCAGCGCGTGATTCTTTCCATCCCTACACAACGGACCTGCATGTACCTGTGAACATTGTCTCAGCAGATCATCAGTAGGAAAGCCGAGAGAAACCTACTGTACTTCAACGTGAACCAGGCTGCAATTTAAGTCACTAATCTACATTCCGGAAGAAAGTTTTCACTCAAATGAAAGGTTGGAAATTTTGTTCTCAATTAATATATTTTGAATCTTAGGTGTACCCGTATCACTGCCAAGCCCGTGCTAGTCTTAACACAGTCACTCACTATCCCTTTCATTTACATTAGCAAGTTTATGGAGTTGCATTTTCCGAAAATATAATAGCTACAAAAATACTGATTGTTTTTGATTGAGAATGCTCGCCAAATATTAAGTCTGTTGGTATCAAATGAATTGCAGTTTTTAGCCACCGACCTGCTCAATACACCACATGTAGTATATGTCTTTTCTTGTCACAAAATTCACTTAAAAATTCCAAAATTTCTACATGCCCATCGGAATAATTATACTGTCACATTACCACACTTTTGATGTACGAAACACTGCTAGTTCGGGCAACTTATCGTTTCCATCAGACCTACTACTACACACCTCCAAACTGTTTCATGGCTAGGCTCCCACTCTTCTCTAATACTCTAAGTCTTCTCTACCAGCTGAGAAAGGCTTGCGAAGAATATTGCTTTACCATTGGTCAGTTTACTCAACAGCCAATAGCAAAACAACATTCTCCCACATCAATCTGTGCTTTTCATCAATAACCAATCGCAAAGCAGTAAAACTAACGAGTGCACTTTTTATCGACGTAATTATATATTATTCTGAAGTTTTGCTTATGCATAAAGTTATTTACTATTGTTATTTATACCTGAATTTACTTTCTCTTTACCATAAACTTACTTTACAAATCTATTCTACAAAAATCCCCTTTGTCCATATCCATACTTCTTCAAAATGTTCCCACACTAAATCCTACTACATAACTCATTAAACAATTATGTTCATATTAACCTTAAACCACACTCACGTATCATTCATACTGCTAAAATACATGTATAATATTTTACATACACAAAAAGATACAATAACACTTTATGAAAGTACTAGAACAGTTTATGAAAAGCACTGTATTACTTTAGTGAACTCTAGTGGGCACAATTGATACTAAAATCACAGTCGCTCTATCCAATATTGTCCTGTATCAGCTGACACATAAACTTTGTGCACATCCAGTCTCGTGTCACCATCTGTCTCTATCCAGCTCTGTGACACATCTCCCACTTAACCGCCTCCAAGGCAGTATCGTTATACGGCGCTACACCTCACACCCCCTATGATTATAAAATTTGATTCCAAAAAATTTTAAAATTATACTAATATCTATCCTGACTTAAAATTACAAAATATTTCACAAAAATATTCTCATTCTTATAGACTAAAATCGCAAATCTCTTACTTCGGACTTGGCAGTCTATAACTAACCTAGTCTAAAATCTTTCATTTCTTTTATAATAATCCTTTCTTACTTGAAAACGTTTTTGCAGACCTCTCAGAAACATTCCTATCTTCTTTAATAATTTTTTACATTTACTTTTTGAATGTCTTTTTTCAGGTGCTGTGGTTGGTGTCCTACTATTTAATAATAGTATTTTGACGTGCCTTAAAAAAAAGTGCACATAACTATTGCCTCTTTATCACACATTTTTCCCATGAGTCTTGAGTATGGCACCTTGCATTATAGTGTCCATAACACAACTCCGTTCTCCACTTATTGGACCCTCTGTGACACATCTCCCACTTAAACGCCTCCAAGGCAGTATCGTTATACGGCGCTACGCTTCAGAGTGTGTGCTGATAGGAAACCTACTGGCAAATGTAAACTGTGTGCTGGACTGAGACTCAGGCATGGGACCTTTACCTTTTGTGGGCAAGTGCTCTGACATATGGGCTACCCAAGCATGAATCACAACCCATCCTCACAGCTTTAATCCTGCCAAAGGTCCTGAGTGTGAGTCTCAGTCCAGCACAGAGTTTTAATCTGCCAGGAAGTTTCATATCAGCAAGAACTCTGCTACAGAGTGAAAATTTCATTCTGGAAACATCCCTCAGGCTGTGACCAAGCCTTGTTTCTGCAATATCCTTTTTTCTGGAAGTGCTAGTTCTGTAAGCTCTGCAGGAGAGCTTCTGTCAAGTGTGTAAGGTAGGAGACGAGGTACTGGTGGAATTAAAGCTGTGAGGATGGGTCATGAGTCATGGTTGCATAGCTCAGATGGTGGAGCACTTGCCCACAAAAGGCAAAAGTCCCAAATTTGAGTCTTGGATCAGCACACAGTTTTAATCTTCCAGGAAGCGTCTTATCAGTGCAAACTCCGCTGCAGAGTGAAAATTTCATTCTAGAAACATCCCCAGGCTGTGGCTAAGCCATGTCTGCACAATATCCTTTCTTCTGAGAGTGCTAGTTCTGCAAGGTCTGCAGGAGAGTTTTTGTGAAGTGTGTAAGGTAGGAGATGAGGTATTGGTGGAATTAAAGCTGTGAGGACAGGTCATGAATCATGCTTGGGTAGCTCAGATGGTAGAGCACTTGCCCGCAAAAGGCAAAGGTCGTGAGTTCAAATCTCAGTCCGACACAGTTTTGATCTGCCAGGAAGTTTCAAGTTGGAACTACACCCATTACTTTGAGGACATGCAGCTCTACTGTAAGGTTAAATGATGATGGTATCCTCTTGAGTAAAATATTCCAGAGGTAAAATAGTTCCTCATTCAGATCTGCCTGTGGGGATAGCTCAGGTGGATGACATCATAAGGTAAAACAAAACAGGCATTTTGCAGAATGTGGAATGTAAGATCCCTTAATCCGGTAGCTATGTTAGAAAATTTAATAAGAGAAATGACTAGGTTGAAATTAAATATAGTAGGGATTAGTGAATTTTGGTGACAGGGTGAATAAGACTTCTTGGCAGGTGAGTGCACAGTTATAAATACAGAATCAAATAGGGGTAATGCAAACTGATTCTGACAATGAATAACAAAATAGGAAAGTGGGGCAGCTACTATGACAGAATAGTGAATTCGCAACAGTAGCCAAGACAGATACTAAGCCAACAGCCACTACCAGCCAACAGCCAGCAGTTTATATGCCAGCTGGGCCTGCAGAAGAAGAATAGAATGAAAGAATGTATGATGAGATAAAAAAAATACATTCAGATAGCTAAGGGAGAGGATCACAACCTCCCGTGAACCATGGAACTTGCTGTTGGTGGGGAGGCTTGCATGTCTCAGCGATATAGATAGCCATACTCTAGGTACAACCACAGCGAAGGGGTATCTGTTGAGACGCCAGACAAATGTGTGGTTCCTGAAGAGGGGCAGCAGCCTTTTCAGTAGTTGCAAGGGCAACAGTCTGGATGATTGACTGATCTGGCCTTGTAACCTTAACAAAAATGGCCTTGCTGCACTACTACTGCGAACATTTGAAACCAAGGGGAACCTACAGCCGTAATTTTTCCTGAGGGCATCCATCTTTACTGTATGGTTAAATGATGATGGTGTACTCTTGGGTAAAATATTGTGGAGGTAAAATAGTCCCCCATTCGGATCTCTGGGTGGGGACTACTCAGGAGGACATTGTTATGAGGAGAAAGAAAACTGACATTCTACGGATGGGAGTGTGGAATGTCAGATCCCTTAATCGGCCAGGCAGGTAAGAAAATTTAAAATGAGAAATGGGTGGGTTAAAGCTAGATATAATGGGAATTAGTGAAGTTCTGTGGTGGGAGGAACAAGACTTATAGTCAAGTGAATACAGTGTTATAAATAAAAAATCAAATAAGGGTAATGTAAGAGAAGTTTTAATAATGAATGAAAAATTATGAGCACAGGTAAGCTACTATAAGCAGCATAGTGAACAGATTATTGTAGCCAAAATGGACAAGAAGCCCACATCTACCACAGTAGTACAAGTTTATATGCCAACTATCTCCGCAGATGAAGAGATTGAAGAAATGTGTGATGCTATTAAAGAAATTACTTAGATAGTTAAGGGAAATGAAAATTTGATATTAATGGGGGACTGGAATTCAATAGTAGGGAAAGGAAGAGAAGAAAGAGTAGTAGGTGAATATGGAATTGGAATAAGGAATGAAAGAGGAAGCCGCCTGGTAGAATTTTGCACAGAGCATAATTTAATCATAGCTAACACTTAGTCCAAGAATCATGAAAGAAGTTTGTATACATGGAAGAGGCCTGGAGGTGCTGGAAGGTTTAAGTTAGATTATATAATGGTAATACAGGTTTAGGAACCAGGTTTTAAATTGTAAGACATTTCCAGGGGCAGATGTGGACTCTGGCCCCAATATTTTGGTTATAAACAATAGCTTAAAACTGAAGAAACTGCAAAAATGTAGGAAATTAAGGAAATGGGATCTGGCTAAACTGAAAGAACCAGAGGCTGTAGAGAGTTTCAGAGAAAGCATTAGGAAACGACTGACAAATACGGGGGAAAGAAATACAGTAGAACGAGAATGGGTAGCTTAAGGATATGAAATAGTGAAGGCCACAGAGGATCCAGTAGGTAAAAAAAGGAAGGATAGTAGAAATCCTTGGGTAAAAGAAGAGAATTGAATTTAATAGGTGAAAGGAGAAAATATAAACATGCAGTAAATGAAGCAGGGAAAAGGAATGCAAACATCTTAGAAATGGGATTGATAGGAAGTGCAAAATCACTCCTCAAGGATGGCTAGAGGACAACTGTAAGGAGGTACAGGCATATATCACTAGGGGTGAGATAGATACAGCCTACAGGAAAGTTAAAAAGACCTTTGGAGAAAAGAGGACCACCTGTATGAATGTCAAGAGGTCAGATGGAAAAGCAGTCCTAAGCAAAGTCAGGAAAGCAGAAAGATGGAAGGAGTGTAGAGGGTCTATATAAGGGCGATGTACTTGAGGGAAATGTTATGGAATTGGAAGAGGACATAGATGAAGATGAAATGGGAGATATGATACATTGTGAAGAGTTTGACAGAGCACTGAAAGACCTAAGTAAAAAAAGGCCCATGGAATAGACAACATTCCATTAGAGCTATTGATAGCCTTGGGACAACCATCCATGATCAAACTCTTCCATCTGATGGGCAAGATGTATGAGACACACAAAATACCCTGAGACTTTAAGAAGAATATAATAGTTACAATTCCAAAGGAAGCAGGTGTCAACAGGTGTGAAAATTACTGAACTATCAGTTTAATAAGTCATGGCTGCAAAATACTAACACAAATCCTTTACAGACAAATGGAAAACTGGTAGAAGCCCAACTCGGGGAGGATCCATTTGGATTCCGTAGAAATGTGGAACACACAAGGCACACTGACCATACGACTTATCTTACAATATCGATTAAGGAAAAGCAAACTTTTGTTTCTAGCATTTGTAGACTTGGAGAAAGCTTTTGACAATATTGACTGGAATACTCTCTTTAAAATTCTGAAGGTGGCAGAGGTAAAATACAGGGAGCAAAATGCTATTGACAATTTATACAGAAAGAAGACAGCAGTTATAAGTGTAGATGGGCATGATAAGAAAGCAGTGGTTGAGAAGGGAGTGAGACAGGTTTGTAGACTCTCCCCAATGTTATTCAGTCAATATATTGAGCAAACAGTAAAGGAAGTAATATAAAGATTTGGTGCAGGAATTAAAATCCATGGGTTGGGTTGGGTTGTTTCGGGAAGGAGACCTGACAGCAAGGTCATCGCTCTCATCGGATTAGGGAAGGAAGTCGGCCGTGCCCTTTGAAAGGAACCATCCCGGCATTTGCCTGGAGCGATTTACGGAAATCACGGAAAACCTAAATCAGGATGGCTGGATGCGGGATTGAACCGTCGTCCTCCCGAATGCGAGTCCAGTGTCTAACCACTGCGCCACCTTGCTCGGTTTAAAATCCATGGAGAAGAAATAAAAACTTTGAGGTTTGCTGATGACATTGTAACTCTGTCAGAGACAGCAAAGGACCTGAAAGAGCAGTTCAGCATACTGGACATTGTCTTGAAAGGAGGATATAAGATGAATGTCAACAAAAGCAAAATGAGGATAATGGAATGTAGTCGGATGAAGTCAGTTGATGCTGAGGGGATTAGAGTAGGAAATGAGATGCTTAAAGTTGTAGGTGAGTTTTGCTATTTGGGGAGCAAAATAATTGGTGATGGTCAATTCTGAAGAAGAGAAATTTGTTAACATTGTGTATAGCTTTAAGTGTCAGAAAGTCTTTTCTGAAAGTATTTGAATGGAGTGTAGCCATGTATGGAAGTGAAACGTGGAAGATAAATAGTTTAGACAAGAAGAGAATAGAAGCTTTTGAAATGTGGTGCTACAGAAGAATGCCGAAGGTTAGATTGGTAGATCACATAAGTAATGAGGAGGTACTGAATAGAATTTGGGAGAAGAGAAAAATGTGGCACAACCTGACTAAAAGGAGGGACCGGTTCGTAGAACACATACTGAGGCATCAAGGAATCACCAATTTAGTGTTTGAGGGTGCTGTGGAGGGTAAAAATAGTAGAGGTAGGCCAAGAGATGACTATAATAAGCAGATTCAGAAGGATATAGGTTGCAGTAGTTACTCAGAGATGAAGAAGCTTTCACAGAATAGAGTAGCATGGAGAGTTGCATCAAACCAGTTAGCATGGAGAGCTGCATCAAACCAGTCTCTTGGACTGAAGACTACACCAACGACAAAAACAAAAACAACAACAAGAAGGGAGAGTAAAATTTAATTGTAATGGTTACTGAAATTCAGTAGTAGCAAGATAAAGACAAGGAAGGTAGAAAATAATTTAGTCGCCACTAACATTTGGTTCAAGAATCAGAAAGAAGGTTGTGTATGTTTAAGAGACCTGGAGACAATGGAAGGTTTCAGATTTATTATGTAATGGTGAGACAGAGATTTTGGAAGCAGATTTTAAACTGTAAGACATTTACATGGGCAGATTTTGACTCTGACCATAATTTATCGGTTATGAACTATAGATTAAAACTGAATAATTTTTAAAAAAAGGAAAAAGGAGATGGGACCTGGATAAGTTGAAAGAACCAGAGATTCTTGAGAGTTTCGGAGTGAGCATGAGGTAACAACTGATTGAAACGGGGGGAAAAGAACACAATAGAAGATGAATGGGTAGCTTTGAGACATGAATTAGTCAATGCAGCAGATGATCAACCAAATAGAATGACAAGGCTTAGAAATAATCCATTTATATTACAGATGGTATTGAATGTAACTGGTAATAGGAAAAAATATATAAATCAAGCAAATCAAACAGTGAAAAGGTAATATAAACATCTACTAAATGAGATTAACAGAAATGACCAGATGGCTATACAGGAATGGCTAGAGGACAAATGTAAATCTATAAGCCATATAGAACTTGGGCAAAGGTAGGTACTGGCTACAGGAATATTAGAGAGGTCTTTTGAGAAGCAAGAAGCTGCTGTTTAGATATCAAGGGTTCAGATGGAAAACCAGTACTTAGCAAAGAAGGGAAATCTGAAAGATGGTAGGAAGACAAAATTATAGAAAGGGAAGATGAAGTAGATGAAGACGAGATGAAAGATGTGATACTACGAGGAAAATTTGACAGAGCACTGAAAGACCTAAGCTGAAACAAGGCCATGGGAATAAACAACATTTCCTCATAACTGTTGATATCCCTGCAAGAGGTATCTATTCCACCTGGTGTGCAAGATATATGAGACTGATAAAACAACCTCAGACTTCAAGAAGACTGTAATAATTTCAGTTTCGAAGAATGTGTGCTGGCAGTTGTGAATATCACTGAACTATTGTTTTAATAAGTCATGGTTGCTGAATACTGACGTGAATTATTTACAAAAGAAGGGAAAAACTGGTAGAAGCCAGCCTCAGGGAATATCAGTTTCTGTTCTGGAGAAATGTTAACATGTGAGGCAGTACTGACCCTACCGCCAATCGTAGAAGAAAGGCAAATCTATTTTTATAACATTTGTAGATTTAGAGAAAGCTTCAGACATTGATGACTGGAATACGTTCCTTGAAATGCTGATGATGGCATGGCTAAAATGGAGGGAGTGAATGGCTGTGTGCAACTTGACAGAAACCAAGAAACCATACAGAAGTAATGAGAGTCAAAGGTCATGTAATTTATGCAGAGGTTGAGAAGGAAGTGAGACAGGGTTGTACCATTGTGGTTCAATCTGTACATTGAGTAAGCAAGAAGAAGAAGAAGAAGAAGAAGAAGAAATTGAAGTTCAGCGAGAATAAATAGAAATTTTAGATTTTCTGAAAACATTGTAATCATGAAAGGAATTCACAAACTGCAAATTGTGAACACAATTGTACACCAAGTATACGCACCTTAACCACTTTGCCCATCTCTCCATGACTCATGGCTAGACCAAAACTTCCATAAGTCCTGTTGTCCATGTCCGATAGTGCTCAATACAAATCGTATGATTCCTGCACATGGAGACATACTATTTTTGCTCATCAGATTGCCTTGCTTTGGCATGATAAACATTAGGGCAGTGTCTGTATTTTATGTTATGTGTATGGTTCACACTGTCCCATCGGACATACATTCATATGTGACGGAACAGATACTGCTGACAATTGACAGTCATATTATATTATGAAATGTATTCACAAATTGTGAATACAATTGTACACAGGTTCTGTGAGTTACAAGTAACATATCAAATATTAGTAACATATGAAAATTTGTGCCTGACCAGGGCTCAAACCCAGATTTCCTGCTCGGGCAAGCCCTTACCTTAACCATTTTGGCTATCTGTGCACAACTCATGGCTGGACCCCAACTTCCGTATGTCCTAGTGCCTATGTCCCATAGTACTTGCGTACAAATCATATGATTACCACACACAGAGAGAAATTGGTTTTGCTCATCAGATTGCCTTGGCATGAAATACAGTTGGGCAGTGTCTGTATTTTACAGTGTCTGTATTGTTCAATGCAATGTTCCTTCCAACAGCAGTCAATTGTTGACAGTGGCTGTTCTTTGGACATGCATGCTTGTCTGAAGAAACGTTGCATTGAACTGTACAGACAGTGTAAAGTACAGATACTGCTCTACCACACTGTGATTCTGACAGAGACAGCAAAGGACTTGGAAGTGCAGTTGAATGGAATGAAGACTGAAGAGCATCTTGAAAGGAGGATATTAAATGAACATTAACAAAAGTGAAACTATGATAATGGATGTAGATGAATTAAATCAGGTAGTGCTGAAGGGATTAGATTATGACGTGAGACATTAAAAGCAGTATATGAGTTTTGCAGTTTGGGCAGTAAAATAACATGATGGCTTAAATAGAGAGGATACAACATGTAGATTAGCAATGACAAGAGATGTTTTTCTGAAGAAGAGAAATATGTTAACACAGAATATAAATTATACTGCTGAAAAATCTATTCTAAAAGCTTTCATCTGAGTGTAGCCTTTGTACAGAAGTGGATAGTGAATAATAAGTGGTTGATACAAGATTAGAATAGAAGCATTTGAAATGTGCTGCTACAGAAGAGTGCTGAAAATTAGATTAGTAGGTTGTGTAACTAATGAGGAAATACTGAATAGAATTGGGGAGAAAATAAATCTGTGGCATAACTTGACTGAAAGAAGGGATCAGGTGACAGAAAACTCTCTGATATATCAAGAGATCACACATTTAGTACTGGAGATAAGTGTGGTGGGGAAGTTCATAGAGGGAGACTGAGAGATTAGTACACTAAGCAGGTTTCAAAGGATGTAGGTTACAGTAGATATTCAGAGATTAAGGGGCTTGCGCAGTATAAAGTAGCATGGAAATTGGACAACTGTATGAAACCAGTCTTCAGACCGAAGACCACAACAATAATAGCTACAAACAGGCCTGACCTTAACAACAGTGTCAGTGTGAAGACTGGGATTAATGATTTTGATGTCATTGTAATGATAATTGTTACTTACAAGTTCACAAATTCATCAGGAATAATAGGAGAATTTTTATGCTGAACAGAGGAGGTAAGCAGTTGTTAGCAACCTATGTAGGCAGTGAATTGACATCATTTAGTTCAAATATGAAGAACATAGAGAAATTATGGGCAATGTGTGAACTGACTGTAAATCACTCTCTGGAGAAGTAAGTGCCATGTATTTGTATTAAATGTAGAAAGACCTTCCAGCATTTAATAACAATGTTCACAAAATACTGAGAAAGCAAGGATTTTGCATGCTTGGCTTTAAAAAATGATGCA
This sequence comes from Schistocerca gregaria, assembly GCF_023897955.1. Classification (NCBI taxonomy): domain Eukaryota; kingdom Metazoa; phylum Arthropoda; class Insecta; order Orthoptera; family Acrididae; genus Schistocerca; species Schistocerca gregaria. The sequence continues at coordinate 346,128,962 of NC_064922.1, read as the reverse complement.
AAAATGTTGAAAGGGAAAACTTAGTAGAAGTCCATGTATCTGTAAGAAGACTTATGTACACTGTTAATGAAAAGTCATGCCAAGAAAGCAAGAAAGTTCTGCTCTTGCATAAAAACACTAAGTGGGTCAAAGATTTCCATCTAGTCATCTGTTGATCAATCTGGTGTGGCAGTAGGAAACAGCAAAAGGAAAGCTGAAGTTTTAAATTTTTTGTTTAAAAAATCATTGATATAGGAGGATCATATAGACACATCATCATATGACCATGGTACAAATACCCATGTGGATGACAGAAATAGGCATAATTGGAACTGAGAAGTCACTAAAAAAGTTTCAAGTAAGTCATCAGGTCCAGTTATTCTAAGTCAAATATAATAAATTTCCTTGAGACAGAAAGGCTTCTGCTCAAAGATGAACACAGATTTAGAAATAATTGCTCATGTGAATCTCAGCTTGTCTTTTTATTACACAATATCCTGCAAACCGTAGATGACAGGCAAGATACAGATTCCACATGCCTAGATTTCCAGAAGTGCTTGACCCAGTGCCCCACTGCAGACTGTTAATGAAGGTCAAAGCCCATGGAACAGGTTACCAGATAAATGAGTGCCTCAAATATTTCTTAAGTAAAAGAAACAATTACATTGACCTGTATAACAAGTTTTCGTTAGAGATAATGCTAATGTTACGAGTGTTCCAGGGAAGTGTAGCTGCGTGAGCAGCAATCTGAGTATTTGCTGATAAAGCTGTAGTGTACAGGGAGGTATCATCATCATGTAACTATAGGAACATACAGAGTGATTTAACAGGATTTCTATTTGGTGTGATGAATAGCAGCTTACTTCAAATGTTGAAAAATGTAAGTTAATGCAGATGAGTTGGAGAAGCTGCCCTGAAATGTTGGAGTAGGTGTTTGCTGTTTGATGTAGTCATGTCAATTAAATACCTAGGCACATTTTATAAAGTTATATGAAATGTAACAAGCACATAAGGTCAGTAGTAGGGAAGATGAATGGTTGACTTTGGTTTACTGGAAGAATTTTAGGGAAGTGTAGTTCATCTATAAAGGAGATCACATATAGAACACTTGTTCAGCCAGTTCTTGCATGCTGCGCAAATGTTTGGGATTACCACCAGCTCATGGTAGAAGGAGGTACTGAATCAATTTACACAAATGCTGCTAGATTAGTTACCTGCATGTTCAATCAACAAGCATTTGTGAAATGAACTCGAACGAGAATCCTTATTTTTGAACACTATTGAGGAAATTTAGAGAACTGGAATTTGGAATTGACTGCAGAATGATTCTACTAGGGGCACTGATGTACATTTCATGGTAGGACCACAAAGACAAGATGAGATGCATTGGGGCTTTATGGAGGTGTGTAGACAAATCATTTTTCTCTCACTTTATTTGTGAGTGAAACAGGGAAGGGAATGATTAGTAGTGGTGTAAGGTACCCTCCACCATGCACCATGTGATGGCTTGTGGTGTATGGATTTAGATGTAGTTATAGATATAAGTAAAGGAGGTGGCAACTTTGAACCATGGGAGGATACTGGGAAAATGCAGTCAGTTTACAAAGGAGTTTGCTCTCAAAGCCCTTGTGCTACCCACCCCAAAAGTGTGTGAAAGAAATATCAGCTAGATCTAAGCGGGGGTGTTGAATACATTAAAAGAAAGGCATCATGAATAGTATCAAGGTTCTTTAACACATGGAAAATCACCAAAATGCATAGAAACTAAAATGCCAAACACTTGCAGATGGACACCAACTATCCTGTGAATGTCAACATATAAAGCTCCAAGAACTAGTATTAATTGACTTATCTAGAAATGTACTACAGCATCTTATATATCACTCCCATAGGGATTACGAATACAAGTTTACTCTAATCTCCACATGTACAGGGTCATATAAGAAGTAGTCTTCACATTCTCCATATATGAGTGTAAGGGGAAGAAATCCTGTTAATGGTATAAAGGAAATACTCTCTGCCATGTGCTTGATAGTCATTGCCATAGTATAGGTTTCAATATAGATACAAATAAAGAAGATGCTGGAGATATGTAGTCTAAAGCTAGCAGACAACATTTCTGAGTATCTTGCCTGACAAGGGACAGTTGACAACTCTCCAAAGTAGACTTATTTGTAGTTTTCACTTAACTTTTGTGTGTGTGGTGAAGAGAATTACTGTTGCAATTGCAACATAATGATTTATTCATGGGCAGATACACATGACGTAATCCTAGTTTCCTGACAGTTATGAACCTGTATTCATTTTGGTTCATTTGTAGGAAAATGACAAAGAAAATATTATGATGTTGCCTGTAATGTATTACTTACTCCAAGTTCCCAATATAGCACTGGTACTACGAAAGAAACTTGTTCATAAAGGAAGTTTTAAAACATTCACTTAGCGTTGTTAGTGCAATCTAATGTTTATAAATGATGTGGTGAATTTTCTAATGAGTTCTTTATTATAAGTTATTAATTAAATAATTATTTTGTATTAGAGTACGGCAACAGAAATGTACAGATGAATTACATTCAGATGTTATAATCTGTTGAAAGGGGGATCATGGGTTAAATGAATGTGCACATGTATAAATCACATAGGATCTATGAAAACCTGCCTTCTGCATTGCAGAATGAAATGGATTGCCCCTTAATTTCAGTGGAGAAGAAGCCATGGCAGCGAAAAAATGGGCTGAAAGTGTCCATCCAAAAAATATCACTGGATCTGAGGGAAATTATGAAAGCTCCATCATGATTTTCAAGGGCTAGCCAAAGAGGCTGTGACCTGCCGAACATCTCACGCAAAACAAAAGCTAACCAAAACAAAGGAAAAGAAATCAGGAACTACAACTGCTCCTGTGAAAAGGAAGTGTTTTGAAAACTCATTAGGGAAGCCACCACAGAAACTCATTCATAGAACGGAGGACAGATATTGTGAGTTGTGTGAGGAAGATCAGATGGAAGAAATGATAAAATGCATGACATGCAAAATGTAGATTTTTGCAAAGTGTACAGGGGTGGGGAAAAGACTGTGGAAATTGTATTGAAATACTTGCAAATGGTTATGTAAGGACTAAAACATGGGAATTTCTTAGATTTAGACTGATTATCGAAAGTAGTTGCCTGAGCTGATGGAATTGGTGCAGGATAGGGAAAGATGCAAGGATGGGGTAGGCAGGACAGAGACAGGTCTTTGGACAAACAACTTCCTGGCTGCACAACTGGATGAAAAGAGTGCAGAGGGTCCAACAAAAAGAGACTGGGAAGAGGAAGAGGGGAGAACCTGATGGAGAAGAAAGGGAGAGGGGAAAGGGGGAGTGGAGAAAGCAGAGAAAGGTGAAGATTAACAGGGAAAAAGGGAGGGGAGAGAAAGAAGGGAGCAGGGCTGAAAAGGGGGAGAGGGAAGGGGATGATAGAGGATTCCCACATGACAGAGGGGGAGGGGGAGGGAGGAAGAGTAGTGGGAGAAGCAGGACATGCTCTGGACAGAGAAGGAGTGGTGCATACAGAAGAGAGCAGGGAAAAGTCAGAATGAGGCAGTGGGAACAGGTTAGTGGAGGTCTATCGTCCATAACCTCAGTACCTATTCCCAAACCTACTTCACTGGTCCTTTGTGTAGACAAAGGCTTTACCACAGTAGTTATGAATTGTAGTGACTATGTGGCTGTGGGTCTCTGTCAAGTTTCCAACAGTTCTGTGTATAAACCTTACAACCATAATCCCATCCCAGAAGTCCAACATGATCTCAAGCAGCTTCTCAAGGCATTAGGTCCATCCTAAAACCTGACACCTTAATCCATCTGTCCTCACACCAGCAACCCCCCACACTCTTACCTTTTACCTAATCCTCTGAACTCCACAGACTCAGCCGCAAAGGTCTCCTTACAGATCATCCCATTTGGGCTGGGTACAATGCTCCCACAGAACGAACATCTGTCTTGTTGACCAGCACCTCCAAACTATTGTCCATAACCTCCCATCCTACATTCAAGACATTGCTCACTTTCTTCACAGTCTGTCCCATTACCACCAAACACCTTGTTGGTCACTATGGATATGACATCCCTGAACACCAGCATCCCCCATGCCCATGGCCTTATGCTCATGGAACACTCCTTTTTCCATTGTCCTCCTGATATCAAATCCACCACCTATTTGCTAATCCTTCTAGCCAGTCACACCCTGACCCACAATTATTTCACTTCTGAAAGCCAAATATAAAAGAAATATTTGGTGCAGCTATGGGTACTTTCATGCAACCATCTTGTGGCACCTTATTTATGGGCCATCTGGAGGAACCTTTTCTATCCAGTCAGCACATAAAACTCCTTGTCTGCTTCACATTCAGTGATGATATTTTCATGATCTGGGCTCATAGCATGGGCAGCCTTTGCTCTTTCCTCCACAACCTCAACAATTATGCACAGATGTGCTTCACCTGGTCCTCTCAATTCATCAAGCCACCTTCCTAGGTGTTGATCTCCACCTCTCAGGCTGCTCCATAAATGTATCTGTCCATATTAAGCACACCAACCACCAACAGTTCCTCCAGTTTGACAGTTTTCACCCATTCCAAGCCAAAACGTCTCTTTGTGACAGCTGTGATATCTGTGGACTCTGCATCTGCAGTGGAAAGCAGGAGTTGTCAAAATACACTGACAACCTTACCAAAGCCTTTATTGACAGACAATATCCTATCCACTTAATACATAAACAAGTGTCCCTTGCCATCTGCTCCTCTGATATGAATGAACCTGTTACCCAGCCCCTGACCAGGACTCATTTGGTAACCCAGTATCATCCTGGCTTTGAAAAGCTCAACCACATCCCCTGCCAGCACTTTGACTATCTTTCATACTGCCCTGAGATCAGGGATATCCTACCCAAAATACTATCCATGGCATCTGAAGTAGCCTTCTGTTTCCCAACTAACCTAAAGAATATGTATGTCTATCCCTTTTCCAATCCTGCTCCTAATCCTGCAAGCCATGGTTCATACCCTTGCAGTCGGCCAAGGTACAAGACAAGTCCCACACACCAACATATCACTTCCTACTGTAGTCCAGTTATAGGCATTTCCTAACAGATGAAAGTCAGGGCTCTGTGTGAAAGTAGCCATGTTATCTATGCTGCAATTACTGTACAGCATTCTATGTGGGTATGACAAATAACCATCTGGCTGCTCACATGAATGGCTACTAGCAAACTGTGGCAAATCACAAACTTGACCGCCCAGTTACTGAACATGCTGCACATCATAACATAAATGACTTCAACAGGTGCTTCACCCGTGGGCCCATTCGGACACTCCCTTCCAGCACAAGTTTCTCTGAACTGTGCTGATAGGAACTGCTCCCAACACATCCTGCTCTCTCACAATCCCTATGGCCTAAACCCTCGCTGAACTGTTCCTGCTGCCTCACCTTGCCTATTCCCTACTCTCTTCTGTTCGCACCACTGCCCAGATCATGCAGTGCCTTCTCCCACCACTCTTCATCTACCCCTCCCCCCATGTAGGCATTTCCCCTACTCCACCCCCTCTCTCCCCCCTTCCCCCCTCCCCACTCTATCACTCTTCTCTCCCCATTTTTCAACCCCACTCCCTTATCTATCCCTCCCTTTCTCCATTTTCATCTTTACCTTTCTCTCCTTTTTCCCCATCCACTTATTCCCCTTCAGTTTCCTATGCTCCCACTCTCCTTTCCTATATCTCTGTTTTTTGCACCTTCTGCACCCTTTTCATCTCACCATGCAGTTGCGAAGTCATTTGCCCAAATTCCTGCTCCTTCCCTGCTAGCCTCTCCTTGTGTCCTTCCCTATCCTGTCTCCAACTCCATTAGCTCAGGCATCTGCTTTCAATAACTGAATATCAATGAACAGTTTTGTCATGGCCGCAGCAGTGTGCATGTGGGTGTCTGTGTGCTTGTGTGTGTGAATATGCATGCTACTTCTAGAAAAGAGGTAGTGCTGGATAGTATGTGTGAACACTGTTTTCTGTTATGTGTCTCTATGCTCCATGCATCAAGCTGCTGTAGGTAAGTGGTTGCATTTCTCTTATTTTACATAAAATTTGGCAACAGCAGCTTGATATAAATTTGTAGCAGTTTTATTGTAAATGAAAAGGCTTGTTCTTCACAATTGCCTGTTTTTATTTGCTATTCACCATGGTTAAGAGTATTTCTTTGTCGGTATTTTGTGTATGCCAATTTTTTAAAAGTTTTTTATCTATTTATTTATTTTATCTTATTTCATTTTTTTTATTGATTTTGTTTGTGAGTTTGGGAGTTGGATATTGTATCTGCAAGAGGGAAGATTAGAGCTTAGCATGCCATCAGTGGTGGAATTATTAGAGATGATACTCTAGCTTGGATAGGACAAGAACAATGGGGAAGAAAGCTGCCCATGTCCTTTTGAAAGGCAAACTTCAGAAAGTGAGTCCATGTGGTGGAATGGGAATTAGGATCATGCTCCTGCTGCATATGAATTCAGTATCCACTGCATCATCTTGTTAAGCAGGACAGGGAGAAACGTATGCTACTCAAAGAATAGTAATGCACTTTCCTGTGATTCAATTCAAAGTGTGCTTATGTTTGAATAAATACTTTAACACATGTTACTGGCACTAATTTTATAATGTAGATAGTGTCCTCCTTTATGTTAAGAAACTGTGAAAGCTTAATTTTTGCACTCCAGCATTACTGTAATAAGATTCACTAACTTTCATTGTTGCAGATTCTGGCATAAAGCTGATCAAAGAGACTTTTAATTATTATGAAGAGACAAATGTCCGAAAGACATTGTGGAAGAGACTGCCATTATGTTTCATTTGCAGTGAGTTTTCATGTGTATGTGACAGTTTTAAATGAAGTGAGTGTTTTAAAGACAAAAAGAAATGAAATTACAAAAATCATCTTATTAATGGATTGAGAAAGTGACATTTTCTTTTATTTTACAAAACAACGAATTGTTGAAATGGAGAAATTTATTTTTGTTATTCCTTTATTCCTCATCTTCTATGACTGTCATAATCCATGGCTGTTTCAGTGAAGTGAAATAAACTTTTCATGAACTATGACATGGTTCCTGAAATGAAATTACTGAAATAAATATAATAAAAGAAGAATTGTGCTATGTTGAATGAACTGAAATTAAGAGTTTAATGTACTAGTACTTTGGTGCTATCCTCTGAAATCTGTCACAAATGTTTTGTGTTTCATTGTCTTTTGTTGGAAACCAGCATGACACATGCTTTGTAAAAAAAACTCTTCTGTTTAATTTGAAATTTGTGTTCAGAAATTTCTGACTGATATAATTTTGAACAAAGCTTTCTTTCTGATCATGTTAATGATGAAACAATAAGAAACAGTCAGTTCAAACTGAGAAACACCAAGTATTTGTGATAATTTCTAGTTGTACAGTTAACTAGTGTACTATAAAATAATAATTTATTACATTTGATACAACTTAGAACTAGAAATTACATCTGAAAATGTCTGGATAATTCAAAATATTTCGCATTTTTTTAGAACTTCTCAGCTGTACAACACCTTAGAACAGAGGCAAACTTCAGAAACTAACTTCATGAACCCAAATAAGTTTGTGAGAAAATTTCATTCATACATATCAGCCTAGAATTCCAATTATTTGAAAAGGTGAACCATTTCTTGAAATTGTTTCCAAAAGTGCTTTAATTACAATATTAACATTCCATTTTCTAAAATTATTATTATTGATGTATATTCTGATATGGTGATAATCCTTGTGTAAAGAATGTTGACATTCACAATGGGCTGCATCAGTTTGTTTTCATTAATAAAAAATGTAAGCTTTGAAAATGTAGTGCAAAACATTAAGCAATGCTGTAAGAGGTAGCCTTTTATGATTTTAAACAAAACAAAGCTTATTAAGTTCATGACAAAAACTGGAATAGAGTTATGTTCAAGTTGAAAGGTTCCAAAGCTTTACACACTGTCAGTGTAATGTTATTGCTGGAATTGTTATTTTACAATAGTAAATTATTTTGAACTTTTGCTTCAGATACTGTTTAGGTAGTTCAGTAATATACCACTTACAGTTCAATATTTTAAAAATGCTCTCCTTGGAAAATAGCAGTTTTTTTTTTCAAAAATGTACTATCCTGCATTATTGTGTTCCACTGATTCCTTCAAACTTATCTCATTTAAAAGAGCACTGATGAGAGCATTATTGTTTGAAATTGTATTATTCATATGGGGATATTAGTTTTTGTTTTAAACAAAGGTGTAAATCACTTGACACACAAAGTTTCTCAACCTTCTTGCTTGGTTGTGTCTGGAACAGTACTTTACCCTATGTGTTGTTTATTGTAGAAAGCCTAATTTAGAGAAAGCCAATGATCACTTAAAACAAACATGCAGCTTTTAAATTTTGTTTCATCTAATGTGATTTTTAATATAAACATTCCAGTTGTTTCTGTATGTCTAGCCATTAGATATTGTATCACTGGGCTAACAGACTTTGTTTAATTTCTTTATCAGCTGAAAGATAAACCTCAGCTGTTGAGTACTTTTAGACAAACTATGTATCAAATGTCACCTTTTAATAATGAACATGTGTCATGTGATCCCAGCTGTTGGATCCATCATAAAATCAGAAAGATTTATAAGTAAAGGACACCTAACAATAAATATTTTTACTGTTGCTAGTGGTAGTAGAAAATGATATTGGTTTTTGCTAATGAGTTTAATATGTACAAAACTGTGAAGAATTCCCTCGATTGCATGGAGATGGACAAGAAACAGACACAGATTTATTTGTTCCAGTAAGTTAAAAATGTTTAATTTTTTGGAAACAAATGTCAGAATCATCTCCATTATCATTAATTATTTCTTGTTATTTAGGTGCCATGAAATAAGTTACCTTGTTTTCTTGCATTGAGGGAACTAATATAGCTTATATGTGTTTGTGGTGATGTCTGTTCATAATATTTCTGGATTCCTTTTGTATAGTTCATTTCTGAACAGGCAGATTGGCATCAAGTATCTGTCTGTGCATCTTTATACAGATGGGTGTGGGCCATTGGCTGTTTAGTACAGCATCTCGAATCAAAACACCTTTCAGCCATCTAAATTTCCAATTGTTGTTTTACTCAGCAACCAATTTTGGCAATATATTATTACACCATTGTCAGATGCTCTGACTAACATGTAGGAAGATTCCCATCTCTGGCTCAGTCAAAATAGGGGCCAGCATTCTTTGACTGGTATCTATAAATTTTTAACACAGTATCCCTTTGATCATCTCTTGTTGACAGTTGGCAGCTGATCATCGAAGAGATATCTGTGTCTAAAATCTACAAATATGAGCCAGTGAATGATGACGCCTATGCTGACTGGACTGGAGGTGAAAATCTTCCTACATATCAGTCAGGAGGCCTAAAGATGGTGAAATATATTGCCAAAATTGGTTGCTCTATAAAATAACAATTGGAAATTAAGATAGCTGAAATGTGTTTTGATTTGGAATTCTCTATTAGATTGGCATAATGTCATGTAGTTTCACAACCTATATTCTTTCTTGATTGATTCATCTCAACTATCTCAACCAATGAACTAGCCAAACCCAGCCCAATTATTCAGTTTAAGGTTAGTTTTGTTCAAGACCACCTTTCTCTAAATAAAAAATTATCACTTATGTGTGGACCATAGTAGTCTCCATGGTGCACAACATGGCACATTTTCAGTTCTTTGTTTTTGCATTCCTTTGTACCCACATTGCACCCACTCTCTCAGAAAGGGCTCTTTTCTGCTTGTTAGGCTGAGTTTTTGTGGCCCTCTTGGGTTTTTCTGCTTGGTTAACTGCCCAGTTGAGAATTTTTTCAAAATATTCTCCTGTCTTGTGTTTCAAGTTGGTTTATTAATGCTTATTTCCAGTCTTCTTTTACTGCACCAATCCATTTTATCATTTCTAGTTTTCCTTTATTGCGAGTTTTGTAGAATCCCACAACCATTTAGTTCATTTGCTTAATACTATTCTCCTAATATGCACATAGAATTTTAGAGGAATTTTTTTAATATCTGAACATGGGCTGATATACTTTACAAATTTTTTATTTGCTCTTAGTCTATCTCCAAATACCTGTCTGACTATCTTTAAAACTGAACAACAAGCATATGTAATTGTGGCAAAGTAGCTCATAGATAAACAGTTAGTTATCAAAGTCTTCAATGTACACAATATTTTGGCAAGTGACAATATTAACATAATCACTGTTAAGAGGCCAGTGTGGTGCTTTTCTCTTCCCCCCTTCTGTCTGACCCGCCACTCTGTCTGCCATCCACACCCAGCATCTCCTCTTCCACACCTCCCACTGATACATTGCTCTATAACCTGTACACCAGGTACACATGCTGGAGGCACCTCTATTGGTCCTGTGCCAGCTCCCAAAACCTGTGGGATACCTCCTTTGTTTTCTTAATCACACTAATTGTGGGTTACTCCAATTAAGAAGATTGTCAGCACACTAGATGATGGCAAAGTAGTCACTTGTCAAAATACTATACCCCTTGGACATCAACATACAGCTATTCACTTGTGAACTACTTCATCATGAAGTATGCTGAGAGTAGTTCACAAATCATATAGCTAACAGTAATGAAGAAAATTTAACTTTAATTTCTATGACACTGTGCACTTTCTTTAGTCTGTGAATGTATACAAAAAGGATCTGGATAATCGACTGAATAGTCCACAGGTGTACTGCCAATTCATGGTATGCAGCAGCCACATTATGTTAATGATCACACTTGTTGCTGTCATTCAGTTTACCAACAAACTGACCTCCTAGGGGCACACAAATAAATTATACCTGTCTGTCCATGGGCTGTTTCATATGCAGTCTGTGGACACAGTCACCACTGACAGCCAAAGAGGCAACTGCTTTGTCATCTGTGATCATTGGCATCATGGCAGGATGGCCTAGGTGTGACAGTGTAGATGTAGGCACTCCATCTGCCCTGGCTGATAGCTCAATGTTTTTTCTGATTGTCTTCTTAATTAGACAAAGTGCTGGTTCCAAATCTTGTTGCGACTGTATGTCATGGAAGATATAAATCTCGGAATATAAGACAGTCATTGTAAAGGCTTTGGTGGCCTCTCGAGGCATACTGTCCCAGTATTTCAATTTTTATGCTAAAATTGCCACTATGCTGGGAGAAACTGAAGAATCACATATGATAATTGTTTGAATATAGCAGCTCACCATCACATGGGTCTTGGACAGACATTTCTCTGTGACCATTGACTTATTAGTACACATTAGTCGACTGCACCACTGGCATTAAGCAGCAATGTTTGGTGATACACATTGTTTGTTCAATGTATGTCTTGCCACAATGGTATACTGTAAACTAAGGTCATCTTTGAAGCTCCCAAGCAATGCCAATATTTAATTATGCAGGCAGAAGATAGTTCTGACTTGGTGTTTTTCCAGTATATGCTCAATTTTTCCTGCTAGCGCACTGGTGTATTGTATAAAGGATATGGCTGCCTAATTCTTAGTAACCCCATTCATCTCCACAGGCTGCACTGTAGCAGTAGGACATATAGTGCACCTTATCAGCCGTTCCATGTAACAGCTTTCTGGAACACCATTCTGAGGTATTCCAGTTTCTAGGGAAGACACCCTAAATACGAGATTGCCCCACTCGCCTTCACAGGGTGGTGGCAGCTGTCTGTGTACAGGTGTAAGCCAGAGTGTTTTCTTCCAATATACACAGTGAATATGATTTTGAGATGCATGGGGCTTAGATGTGCAAGGAAATGATGGACATAAAAAATTACTGAGAACTAAGCAGCCTCAGCCTTTACATTGTACTCCAGTGCATTAGCAAGAAAAATTCCGTCCCTATTGAAAAAACACTGAGTGAGAACTGTCTTCTGCATGCCAAATAAAACACAAGCATTACTGGGAAAAATCGAAGATGACCTCGTTTTGTGGAAGGCCAGGGTACATCATATTCCATGCCAGTATGGTAAGACATATATTGGATTAACAGGCACCATCAAAGATCGCTGTCAAGAACACTAGCAGTTCACGCAAGTAATGTCCTAATAAGTTGCAGAGCACTGTTTGTCCAAAACTCTTGTGATGGAATATGAACACTTCAGGATTTTAACAAAGGTGTCAAAATACTGGGACAGCACCATTAGAGAGAGGCATCAGGGACAATCTTATCAACCAGGTCTGCTACTATAGTCTCAGCAGTGTTTGAGATCGAGCACTATGCCTAATTAAGAAGATGCTCAGTAGACACTATGTGCTGGCAGCCTGGTCATATGGAATGTTTATATCCCCACCAGGCATTGGTGGCCATAGACACTGATGGAATCACCCCTTCAGCTGTCACACAGGCCCTCATGCACAGACTGCATGTAAAGCAGCCAACGTGTGGAGGGTTGTAAGTCAGCCATGGTGTACAGGAGGTCTGTTTGCTAGTGCACTTGACAGTGTTGACATGTCCAGTCACAATTGATAGTACACCTGTAGACTGATTCATCAGCCAATGTGCTGACAGAAAGTGAAGAATCACATATGGATAATTGTTTGAATAAAGTGGCTTACTGTCAGTATTTTTAACACTGACATAATTCCTGATGAAAGTTGAAGCTCTTGTCAAAAATTGCAGCCATTTATAACAAGAAGGATTATTGTCCAGAATTTAGTTCCCATTGGTTGTGTTTTGATTTCTGCAGCTTTCCAACTAAGACAGGCAGCATGTTTCTGGGCATCCAGATGGCTTGAATATTCAATTTTTGTGATTAATATTTTGATGACTGACTTAGCCCTTTTTATTGGATCCTGAGAGTAAAATTCCCTTTTTGGAATTTGTAGTCTCTGATAGACCACACAATCAGAAAGACCTTAGTTAATTAATTACCACAGTCCAATCCAGTCATAAATTAAAAATTTTGTCCCTTATCTTTAATGTACTTATTTTAATATACTTCTTAATTACACTGTTTCATAAACTTGGAGTGTAGTGCACTACAATTCTGGTCTTGTTGTACTAGGCATTTTTTGATGAAAGCTAATTTACTTGACTATTTTAACTGGTCATATTAATGGCATACTTTCATCTCTCTTCGACTGTTACAATCACATGCCTTACAAATGACATATTATTTATGTTTTCCCCTTATTTAGATAAGGGCAGCATAGCAGAAAAATAGTGGTACCCACATATAGTTTCCCCCAAGAATCAGCACTCAGATCAGTATATAGAATGGAAATTGTACTGAAATGCAGCAACTAGTTTGGAAGAGATAGAGATTAAAAAGAAAGACCAAAACCAAGGGTCTGTCCTAAGTTGTCTCAGTCTCTAGAAAAATCAGCAGACATGCTAACTTAAGTGTTTCAGTTCTGTCAACAAAGATGAAAGTTTTCCTTTATAGTCTTAGAGACAAGCTAGTCCTTCAAAAACCATATGCAGATTAAATTCCATATCAGTCAGAGATCACTAACCACTGTCTGAAATATTATCATGAAATGAGCATCCTGACAGAGGTTTCGAGCTCCTGAGATATCACAACTAATAAGTGCATTCAAATAGGTATTATGTGTCTGTAAGTGCATTTCGTATAGTCGTATTTGGAACTGGAAAGAAGCACACCTAAGGCCAAGTGGATATACTGTATGGTGGCCAAGGAATATCTGCTTCACTAATTTTAAAATCTGATAAAGACTTAGCTATGAAAATATGATATTGCATTGCTGTACTTCATTGACACCCTGTGTCTTTGGTAGATAACATTGGTAACAACCAATAAGGAATGTATAGCTGTAATCCTAATAAACAAAGATGTATTTTTCAGTTCAGGCAAAGCTTATGATAAGACACTAAATTTATTAAGATCTCACCCATCTTCTTGTATTTCACATCCATCCCTCTCTGCCCAAAAAGAAGGGGGAAGGGCTACAGTACTGAGAACTTCCCGTGCCAAGGCCTTCAAATAAATATACTCCAAGGCCACAGCTGCAAAACACCCTTCAGTACTGTTAAAGTGCACATAGCAGTGAAAACTATGGACCATTGTAAGCAACATTCTGTGAACATGACTAAGTTAGTCATCAAAGTATAGTGCAAAAAAAGGAGAAAAAGGAATTATTTCTGCAGTAAAAGTCCCAGAAATGTGCCTATAATAATGGTGTCTTTCAACTCAGATACTCACGTACATATTAACGGTAATACATCTTGAAATTAGTGAAGACACAATTTAATGCTTTCCATACTCAACATTAAAAACTGCATTTTCCTTAGGCATCAGTTAAAAAATCCATTTTACATGCACTTCTAATTGAAATACTGCTGATAGAGTAACAGACAAGATGCCGATAACTTAAAGGTACGAGAGACATAGAAAACTAATCATTATTTTGAAATGTAGGTGAGATTATGTTTTAATGGTGTTATCATTGTTCAGTTTGTTTGCCGAATAAGTTCACATTTTCACTTATCATTTTCAAAATTTAATATTTCACACTTAAATAGTCCCCATAGAATTTATTTGATGGTAGGTAAATTTAAAATACTTATTTTCACACGATGGGTAGGAAAAAAATGACAATAAATAACTTAGAAAATATGATTTGTGGTAATGCTTAGGAACCATACTTATTGAGTTCATGATTATCAGAATACACAACTGGAAATCATTAATTTAACTGCTCATGATTTGCGCAGACAGAGGGTAAAAAGAAAATTAAATCTCATGGCTGGTTTTGTCATATGTAAGTAGCAATACTTTCAGTAAATGAAATACATCAAAATTCTGATTTGGAACAATATCTGTTCTGTATCCCATTCGAAACACATACTTACAAAAGGTAAATTTAGAAAGAATTTGTACACATAATTAGTGTAACACATAAGTGAGAAATATTTAGTCCAGATACTGCTTTACATGTTAAAAACACAGACTGGAAAAAGCCTATTTTCAAATTTACTTCCACAAAAAATACCTGTGCCAGGGTAAACAGTGTTCCCATTTTTTTTCAGTAATGAATTTGGTTTTGTTGCCTAAATGTTCCACTCACCACAGATATTATTACCATCAGCAGATGATAATAATTTCCATTTTTTTCATATTTTGAAAAATATACATATTTTCTGTTTATTCTGAAGTATTTCTCATGTAATTTTAAAATCAGAATGGCAATTATGTTAGCAGAAAGACATATTGCAATTTCTGCATTCAAGTAAAATTGTCTGTTATTAATCACCACAGCTCCTACAGGTTTGTCTTGAACATAAAATTTTGTTTTCATTGTGTTACTATGTCCAGAAAAAATGCATAATACTGTGATGAAGACATAAAATGTTTATACTAAAAACTTTTATTTAATTTCAAGTAAACTGAGAGGAATGTCCAGGGAATTTTTCAGAAAATAAATTATATTCATTCTGTTTGTTATAGTTCATATTTTTATGACAGGAAGAATTGAACATTGTTTCAATAATAACAAGATATAGTGCAAATGAATGTTACTGCTCATCACACAATGTAAAATATATATTGGTTGGATGTTAATATCTTAAGCAGCATAATAATTTGCAGGCTGCAAGACAACATGATATGTGTGTTGACTCTCAAAGTAAATCATTTTTATTCTATTGTGAACTGTTAAAGATTGAAAGCTAAATTTAAGTAATTAATCATGTTAATCACGGGGGCATAGGAAAGTGATAGCAGCTTCAAGTTCCATTAAATTTCTATTACGTTTCACTACATAGCTCCAAAATATAAAAAAAAATTAAAAGTATTTATACATGAAGGTGCCTTTTACCTTTTGTAGACCTTCTATTGAAAGTAATGTCAAAGTAATTGTTAGGCCAGCAAAATCAAAGAGAATAATTTATTAACATACTGAAATAAATCTTAACTTGATCATATGGTGCACATCCACTTTTTGAGGGCCAATTAAAATTACTATCATAGAAATACATGATAGATTAGACAGAAATACATTAAAACTGAAATGCATAAGGTTACAGCATTGTTCAGGATATATAGTTATATATAGTTATTTTTGTTATTTAGAGAAAAACATCATATGCAAGACACAAAATGATGCTTGATAACTGATATATTTGAAAAGTAATTTATGAAGTTAGATATCTGTATTGCATACTTACCAAATACAGCAGAGAAAATATTTTGTACTATGAAAGTCAAGTTTGTACATACAGTGCTAATCTACTAGTGCCATGACACTTTTAAGATATTCATAAGGCCTCCTTTTGAATATTGTCAGCATTTTACATAGAAAAATTTAAAGCTTGCTTTCATTAATCAATTACAGTGAAGTAATTTGGGCTTTGTACTTCACTACTTATAAACTAATTAAACAATAAGATAACTATTTCATTTGTAGATAGTATATTGGAATTCATTATTTTCAAATTAGGCTGATTTTTGTAAATTAATTCTTAATTTGTTGGTTCTCATCATCATTATCAAATAAATGTGCACAGTATCTCTACCTCTATATAAAGACAAATTTAAGTTTAACTCATTTTGTAAAACTACTTTAAAAATTCTCCAATTGAAATGAGAGGTTAGTAATTCACCATTGGTTGTATGTGAAATCTTCTACTGAAAGCTTTCTGTTGTAATTAAATATTTTATAATCTTATAATATGGGCTGTCCTTTTTCCATATTAAATGGTTTGTGTAACTTTTATTGTATGTCTAGTTGTATAATGCCTCCTTGTAATTAATCCCTTTCCTCAAAACAGACACTTAACAAAATACTGCTTGAAATATGTAATATATTTTGAATTTTAATTGTAATTTTTGCTGTCTTATGGTTCTCTAGTATGAATCTCAGCTTGAAAGACATTTTCTTGTAACTACAGTAAAATGATGCTATAGTTACTTTGGGTCTTCTTTTTGTAATTTTGTCAGAGAAAAAGTTAATGTAAATTGCAGCATGAGGCTAGAACAGTTTCACTGCCCTTTTTGTATCACTAAATTCTTTAGAGAGATAATACTTTCCTGTGTACCACTGGTTGTGAATCAGTAAAATCACTAAATAATATGATGATTTTTGTGCCTGCATGAACTAAAAGTCAAGAATGTAGAACTCATAGTCAGACTTTGCAGTCTGCTCTACAGTTAAATGAAGGTGAATATACAGCAGGTAATGATGTTAATAGATAGAAACTATGTTAAATAACTGTGCTGCACCTCATTGTTTATTTCATTAATCCTTATAGAAGACACCTTTCCTCTCCTTTGCTTTGATTTCCTTATTTATGAAATACTGATTTGTGCTCAAAGACAACATACCTCTCCAATTTCATTTTTGTTTCTTTTTCTGTATATTCACTAATTATCCCTCAGAAATTGCACAAACATATTTCCTGAATCAACAAACTGATTACAAGCAATCAAGCTGTTTAATGAAATTCTCTTTACATTAATTTGGCACCCTTTGTCTTCACAGGCTATGCTTCTGTTCTTTGCAACTTCATAGTTGAGTTCGTATAAGGGATTCTGTTCCATTATACCAAATTCTTAGAGTTCTTTTTGTTTCATATACAAATGGAAGGTTGGAGAAGTAAGTGCTTATTACACTAGTGTCATTCTGTAATCTCATCTTGTTTTCTGAATCATTTGGGGAGTTACTGTATATTTCCAGTTGGTCACGATAAACCAGAATCTGAAATTTTGTAAGTTTAATCTTTTTATATGTTTATAAAAAGTTTGACACTTTATGTATAAAATATTTCTGAGATACTCCCATCTGAGTGAAATAAACTGTGAACATCTGTCATGTTGGTCTGTTCATCAATCTTGAAACTAATCTCACAAAATTCTGACACAGGCCATTAACATGTCTATTAACAGATTGTTTTTATAGACTAGTTGCAGTTCCTAGTTGTCAATCAAAATGAAGCCTCCATCACAAGGACACCGATCAATAGTTTCTAGAGGGGATGGGATAGATCTGGGTGTATTTAGTATTTTTAATATTTTAGAAGATGAAGGGTGACTTGTAAGCAGCCATGAAAAAGTTCCTGTTCTGACTCAGTTAAAAGTTAAAAGCCTGCATAATGCCAGCTTTAAAATCATTTTCTTCAAAGAATACAGCTGCCTACACTATATTTTTTTCCTTTCCATGGAGATTTGAGGGTGGGGGGGGGGGGAGGGGTGGAGGTGACCCATTGCCCCCCCCCCCCTCCCCCAGGTATGGGCTCCTATGTTCCAACTTGCTGCACACAACTGGGCATATATGGTCAGTCTATTGAGTGCTGTCAATCTTTGTTAGTTCTTGGTAATTGTATGATATGAAAGACTTCATTTGTGATAAATCTTCCTTCATACCATAGGGTGCTGTCTTACATTTAGTCAAATGTGTGACTCAATATTTTAAATAGTAAGGGAAGTTCTGGTAGAATGTAAGTAATTTAGAAGTAAAGTAGACCACTCAGCAAATGCATTCGGGGGGACAACAGTTCAATCCCGCATCCGGCCATCCTGATTTAGGTTTTCTGTGGTTTCCCTAAATCGCTCCAGGCAAATGCCGGGATGGTTCCTTTGAAAGGGCACGGCCGACTTCCTTCCCTGTCCTTCCCTAATCTGATGAGACCGATAACCTCCCTGTCTGGTCTCCTCCCCCAACCCAACCCACTCAGCAAATGGCATGACCTTGGAATATCCAGAGGTTTCACAAAACACAATGGAAACTTTGCTAGCTTTCAGAAAAAGTTCTTTGACAAGCAAGATTATTAGCTGGGACAAAATGTTGCTGAGCACAATCATGCTCCAGTTCAATAGCTGCTTCACAGACCATGCATCTGCATCTTTCCCACCAGCATCATCTTTTCTGAAATCTGTAAATGAGAGTTATCCTTTCACTCCCATAATCCTCCTGATTCCCACCTCTGTTAATCCACTGTTTACACATCTTCTACCCAAGAGTTTTCCCTCCCTGTGCCCTATCACCACTGCTGATTCACAGCCCCACATCATCTTCATCATGCACCACTTCCCACAAGCTCTGGTACATGTGTATTACGTTCCTAGCCTGTGAACCTGCCATCCCTCCCTCCCTCCCACATTCCTACCATGCACACCTACTGCCTCCCTCTCTGAGCTGCTAGGTATCTGTCACAAAACCCCTCCTCCTCCTTCCTTCCTCTCTCCTTCAACCCTCACCGCTGACCATCTGCCCAACTGCAACTATGGCATTGTGAGTCCAGCTGGCACAGTGCCTCACACATGTGTAGGAGTGTGCATGAGTTTGTATGCTTTCAAAGGATTTCTTCCAAAAGTTAGCAGGGTTTTCATTCACTTTTGTGTGTGCCTTTCAATGACTCAGTGCTTCTGCTATTTGGTTTACCCCTGAATTATTCACTCAGTATTTTCTATCTCTTTCAGCAGACAATTTGAAGCACATCCAGATATGATTGTTTACTCATGTATTCATTGCTGCTGTAAATAAGGGCATCAGCTTTGAAATGTCTAATCATAGAACTAATATCATTTGCAAAGTCACTAATGAATGTGATTGTTAATGCCTTTCAGTTGAAGAGTATGTTCTTCATTCTGTCTGTCAAAAACAGGCAAAATATTCTTGTCCTCCTTTCCATGATCATCACTTCTTTCTTCTTCATGATTAGAGGTCATGTTAATTAGTCTGCCTATTAGTACCTCAGTCTTATAACTCTACTCTTATTACCAGTAGTGTAATTTCACTGAGCTTCCCCATTAATTTGTTGGCTTAAATGTATCCTTGATTATCCCTCCAGTGATTCCTATACATGATTAATTTACTTATTATACTGGATGCTTTCAAACTTTCTGGTACCTTTGTTCCTCACCTTGTCTTCCCTGTAGCATCATATGGTACCCTGTCAACAGACTATATTTTAGCTCATCGTTTTCACTGAATCTAGGCTCCCACACAAAGGGTCAGAAGCCAGGCAGTTTTATTAAATATCTGTTTCTTAAATACCTGTTTTCTTCCTTACCTGACTTCTCATCATATTTTCTGTTGTTGATCAATGTGTTTTGATTCTTGGTACTTGTCAAGGTATCGTTTCCGTTATAATATACTATATCAAATTTTAGCTTTATGTATGTCAGCCATGATTGAGGGTACAGTCTCTTAGAACTATTTTGAAGAACAAAATGTTTTATTATAGAAATAGCTCTCCTTTAAATTATTTTCTATATACCAACAGCCTGTGTGGCCTCTACTTTATTTCTGTCCAAAGACAAAATTTCCTTATGAAATATTTCTTCTATAATACATTTGAAATAATCAGTCTATATGATTTCACAATTGTTTATTTGTATGACCTAAATATTTAAAACTGTATTAACGGAAAAACAACAGTCTTCATGTTTCATAGCACTGAAACATTTAAAATTTTTTTAAAAAAATGACAATTTTCATGTATTGTATTTGCCCATAACTCTTAATCCAAAATATTATCTGATTGGCATTTGACACCTTTTTGAAGTAAGCAGAAATATCAGTGTATCTTCATAATTAAATGTACATATTACTCTACAGATGTATCACTGAAGATATCAGATCATTTTTACCCATTTTTCATTAATGGTACTTTCAAGGTGATAATTTCAGATCCTAACCAAAAGGAACAGTTTGAAGATTCTTCAATAACCTTTGATGACATACAGCAGAATACAGGTCTTTGTTAAATAAGCTATGGATTTTTACAACAGTGTCCTTAAAATGTTAGGATGGTTTTTCAATGCTTATAAAGAATTAAGTCTATATCATTTACATCAGAAAATTCTTTTAGGATATAAATGGGTATTCCTTTAACTAACTGTTTATCTTAGCTTGGAAATTGTTAAAGTGTAGGGAGAGAACAGATGGAGGGAGTCTGTCACAAATATTAGAGTCCTTAATTTGTGTTTACTACCTGTTCTTGACAGTTTATTAAAAGTTCCTCATGACGTAAAGGAGTACAGGAGTGTATGGCTTTAAGTATTTCCAGACTGATAAAAAAGAGGACAGTAGTGTCCCTCAGAATTGACTTTGTGCATTAGTCTGTCTTCTTCTGTATTCTTAAGATTTGAAATATTGGGATGGCAATATAACAATAGATTGTTGGATATACGAAAATGCAGAAAAACAGAGGAAGCCATTCATGTACACTGTCTGGTGAATAAATCTACCAGTTTTCAAGCAAAATAGGACACAAGCTATTTCCATCAGATTGGACTAATATGATCCTCTAAGTTTAGTTTTGAAACAATATCAGTAAACATTTTACCAATTTTTTTTCTATGTCTTTGTCTAACCACAGTAGAATTTGTCATGTATTTCAGGATTGTAGAACAGCTTGTTTGATCCAAAACTGCTGATTGCTGAATTTATTGTTTTTACATTGCAAGGTGCAGCTCTGGACTGTAATGGTGTGTATTACTTGGTGTTATATCATCCAATATGCTGATAACTGAAGCCTTGTATAGCTAAACAAATACTAATTTCCTGTAGCTATGTAGATACAAGTCTTGCAGCATATCTCTCTTGGCTTTTTTTCACAGCAGAATATCTGATTTTAATCAAACTACACAGCCCCCTGTTACAAAAATTAGTATCACTTTGAAAGGATTCAGACAAAGTCCAGGAAATATATCTTGATTAACAGTTTAAAGACATTTGTGACAGTATGTTTTGCATATCAGATCATTATGAAAGATTCCTGTAACTTTATAAAATTTTATGGTTTCTGCAAAATGTCCAAATACTAAACACTTATTGGATACTGCAGAGAATGATCTACAAATTAGAATTGTTGCTTTGTTGAATTAAATGCTAATAGAGCCAATTGTTGGTATTTTTGTGGTGTTCAGTCCAAGGGCTAGTTTGATACAATTATCTATGTCTGTGTACCCTCTTCATCTCTGCACAACTAGTACAGCCTACATCCATTTCAACTTGCTGGCTGTAGTCAAACATTGTTCTACCTCTACTGTTTTTATCCCTCATACTTCCCTCCAGTACTAAACTCACAATTATTTGATGTTTTGGGATGTGGCCTGCCAACCAATCCCCTTTTTTTATTCAAGTTATTGCATCAATTTATTTCCTCCCTGATTGCGCCATGGGGCTTCCACTTACATTCCTTTCCCTCCTATTATTTTTCCTCCTTTTAGTTTTCTATCACATTTCTGTTCTATTGACCGTAACTATCTGAATAATTTCATATATATCATCATACAGTCATTCAGTGTCTTCATAATCTTCTTTCTTTACTGAAAGTCTGAAAGGAGTCATTTAAGTCCTTTGGATTACTACTATGTCTTGAATGGATATATTCTTCTTTTATGACACCTATCAGGCCTGAAATTGATGAGAGTAAATTTCTGCATCTCATTCCATGAGCTACTTTCTTTTGGTTAGAAAAACTGTGTCACTGTTATGTCTCTTGTATTTCTGGTAGTCAGTGAATTAGTTGGTGTTTTTAACATGAGAATACTATTTTCAGATGTAATCTATCTCTTCTCAAGTTCATTCTCATGTTTCTTCCATTTGTGTCGTTTCAGTATTTGTTCTCAATAACTCAATATTTAACCATCAGGCTTGTCTGGTCCCTTAAGTTTTCATCTCAATTACCAAAGCTATATTTTGGTTGTAGCTTTTTATTTTATCATTTCTCTGTTTCTTCTCAGAACCTGATTTTTTTTACATTTAATGCAAACTTTTTAAACCTTTCCACAGTGTCTAATAGTTTGTCTTTGTCTTACTTATCAAGTTTTTCTCAGTTAAAGAATTCTTGTTCACTATACCTTTAAAACTTTTCCTGCCTTATGATACTTGATGACAGAATACCAATGAATAATGTAATGCCACCCAGTGTTGAATAGGACTGCAGGGAGGGCTTGTAAAAGATTGACCTAATATGAATTCAGAGAAGGCAGTTGCCTAATACTTGGATACTTGAAGAGAGAAAGGAGAAGATACCATAGAACATACTGTGGAAACTTTATAATCAGCAACAAATGTAAAATTTCTTTTCCCTCTTTGCAAGACTATTCTTAGTTTTCTATCATTGTTTTTGGAGTAATATTTTCTTTCTTCTTTGCATGCCATGGACGCTTCCATAATACAACATTCATGGAACACACATTTTCAGGAAAAAATAAAAAATGAAAGCAGAGGTATAGGGTAACCAGGGGAGGGGGGGGGGGGGGAGCGTATGGGGGGGGGAGGCTGCTCAAATATTCACGCTTGTCCAGAAGATTAAAGTCCCCAATACATTGTATTGTAATATGGGTCTTTTAAAAAGGATGACTAACTGAAATGCTACATGACTTATAGTAATGGAAATGCCTATGTTAAAACAATGTTCAAATCTGGGATAAACAACCATCGAATGGCAGGTGAATGGTGAGTGGCACTGAGCATAATTAAAGAACATACAATCTCACTATCATTCATATTTCTGCCCTTCTTCTAGCTATTGTTTATATAATTTAGAGACAACACTGTTTCAAGTACATTCATAAAATCGAGGAGAAGTGCATGTAGCTGAGTTGTCAAGTGAGGAAAGAGGCAAAAAGAACATGGTCATCCTATGTTTAAGGGAAGCAGTACCACATTAAGAACACTGATAACAGAAAAATCACAACAAGCATGAACAAAATAATAAATGAATTAGTTTAAGTATTATAATGTGTTTCTGAAAATTAGTTTAGTGTATTTATTAAATATATGCTGGAAAAGAACTATCACTCCAAATGAATGGCTAAGGGTTATCGTAATATCTTTATTGGAGAAAATTATGTTTGTAACAAGCGTAAAAACTACAGAAAAATTAATCAACTGGATGCACATATAAAGTGATTGCTAGTCCCCTGAAAAACAGACTATAGGCAGTTTCTGAGGCATTGTAATGTGAGATATAAATACGATTTCAAAAAGAAAGATCCTCTATGGATGTTGTTGTTCCTAAAGTAGATCGTATAAAATAGCAAAAAAAGCCATTTAGACGTCTTCTGGAAAAGGGAACCTATCTGTTAAATCTAGTTAACGTTTTAAAATACTTGTCAAAATATGCAACATTTTTCCTGTACATAAATGACAGCTTCACATAGACTGTCACAAAAAACAGAGAGATGAGACAATGCTGCAGCATCACACCTAGTTTCAATATATAATGATGTAGCCAATATCATTTATAAATGGAAGAAACACTTTGCTGTGGGGATACATATAGTTAAATTAGAGACAGAATAGGTGACCAGTACAGTCAGTGTTTATACTCAGAAGGTGAAATTTCTAATACTGCTGACAGAGCAATTAGAAAATACTATACCTAGAGTTTGTAACTTGTATGTTCCTTTCTGAGGAAGGAAGTAGAGATTGGCTGAGAAAGATTGGAAAGGCGAAGCAGGTCACTTAGACCATTTGTTGGGAGAAACCCACCTAATATGTGGATGGGGGGAGTCAGAGATGAAGGAGAAGATAACAGAGAATGTGAATGATCAAAGAAAGTCAATCAGTATACAGAAGTGTTTTGTGATGTGAGGATAATATACGAAAGTGATTGCACGCTACTGAAAGCACTAAAATTATGACCAAAATCTCTGAACAGTAATATCTAATATCTAAAAGAAAATAAATATTGTATTTTTATTGAGAATTATAAATAAAGAGAAAAAATATTATAAAAAAGCAAGAAAATATATTCTTTGCCTATTTGTAGTGTGCATCACTTATCAATAGAATTTGATATCAAAACAGATTTGAACCTCAAGGAAGTTGCTGAAGTAAGTGGAACAGTAAATAGATGTAAAAAATCTATACACACGAAATAGCAGCTTTAAGCTGTGTGAAATAATCATTATTCAGAGTTATTATCTGAAGGTGAATTATGAATACAAATACAAAGATCAGAAATGAAAATTCATAGAAAAATAAAATAATTTACTTGATTAAGGTATTTCAGATGTTGTGCTCCTAGACAACACACACATAACTCAAGTGACGAAGCCACGAAGAGAAAAGGTCATTAATCAAAAACACACATCTCATCTGAAGTGATATTGGTATTGGTTGTATGTTTTTGTGTCTTTTTCCTATGCATTATTCTTCCTTTTTTCTGTCTTATTTTATCTTTCAACTACTTCTTGAGTTTGAAACTCGTACAACAGTCCATTGTTGTATGCCTTTATTTTTCTGAATTGTATGTACTGATCTTGATTAACAATTTTACATGAGGGAAATGTATCAAAAGATACTTATACTACCTTACTTTTAGAGTTTTTCTAAGTGCCATTTGTTTATGTCAAAATATACCCCAGTTTTGTAACTAGCTTTTTTTCCATTTACCTATTGTTAGCTTTATACCAGAATTCCTTGTTTCAGAAAATGGTAATTCAGGAATATTCTATCACCTAGTTATTGTCTATCCTGTGCTTCAGCAATTTCATCTTTAATGTTCAATTGCCTACCTGCATGTTGAATTTTTTTAGTTAATTGGGAGATAAAATCTTTCTGTATTTGGTTTGTTAGAAATTATGTTACATAGAAGGAAGACTGTAAGTCATATGGCAGACTGATACTGAATAAAAGGAAATATATAGCTATTTAAATAAAAACAAACTTCAGAGAAAAACCATGAAAGAATTATAGTCTTTATATTCAAAGGAAAAGATACTGATGAACCATGATAAGAGAATTGAAAGTGCAGGCTCTTTGCCTGTACTATAATATAGTTATCTGATGAGAGCACTTCTTAGTACATAGCTCTACGGCGTACTTGTCTACACTGTTACAGTATACAATGTTTGTATAGTAAAGTACAGTGCAAAATTCAGTGCATGTAATGGCAGTTCAGGAAGTTTTCAACCACTTTGTTACAGTCCTACTTTACTGATGTCTGCATTACTGAGCTCTGGTGCCTTTTGACATAGTTTAAAGT
Source organism: Schistocerca gregaria (assembly GCF_023897955.1). Classification (NCBI taxonomy): domain Eukaryota; kingdom Metazoa; phylum Arthropoda; class Insecta; order Orthoptera; family Acrididae; genus Schistocerca; species Schistocerca gregaria. The sequence continues at coordinate 346,102,993 of NC_064922.1, read as the reverse complement.
TTCTGGTAGATGTATGTGCTAAACAACCATGTTCTTGCTGACATAACATGAATTAAACCTAATACAGCAATCAGTGGCCATGGCATATGATAATACACAAAGTAGTGCATGAATGATAATACACACTGTAAAGCAATCCATGATAATTAAATTAGTAATTCTTTGAAAAAAAAAAAAGAAAAAAATCCAAGAGAAAATTTCAAATTTGTATAAACTTTTAGATCTTTCATCTTGTAAAATGATTAATTTTAAATTTTATGTTGGGATAGATTGTCAAATTAATGAAAGAGCATTGTAACAATGTATAAATTGATGATAAGTCCTCTAGAATTGCAACAGTGACTCATCAGTTGTGTGTGTGTGTGTGTGTGTGTGTGTGTGTGTGTGTGTGTTTGTGTTGTGTGTGTGTGTGTGTGTGTGTGTGTGTGTGTGTGTGTGTGTGTGTGTGTGTGTGTGTTCATTTGTTCGTTTTAATCATAGTTTTTGTCGTCTTTTTTAATTTACCTGACTTGGATGTGAGGGACACCATCCTACATTTTAAAGACTGTGCGAGGTTTCTGGTTCTCAGTTTTTACTCTGAACTGCCATGGTTGCCACACCTGAGAGACCTGAAAGCCAAGACCCAGAAGGCATTAAACACATTAAAGTTCCTTAACCACATGTCTGAGAGAGAGGATAGGGCACATACTTCATGCATTCGTGGCTACACTGTGGCTGCACAGTTTATGGATCAGCAAGACCTTTGAATCTGAAGTCATTTATGCTATCCACCATGAGGGGATTAGGCTGGCCACATGTACTTGCAGGACCAGCTCCATACTTTGTCTCTGTGCTGAGGCTGGGGGACTGCCACTCACTGTCTCACAGTGACTATCATGGTGCATCAGGCATGTAAGTTCGTTGCTGCTATGAATTTACTGGCAAGTCATAGTGTTGTTTGTCCAGCTATGGAACACCTTTTCTCCAATTGATTACAAGGCTGTCTGGGATCCATGTGAAGTGTAAGCTGCAGTCCCATGACATGGAGCAAGTACCACCCCAAATCCAGGGTTTTTACTGCCTGTCACTCTGGCTACTGCAGAGACCCAGAGTAATTTTAGATTTAATGCTATTTTTTTCATACACTGTTTTATGTCATTTTAATTCAGCACCACAACTCTGTAGCTGTATTTATGGATAGGTCTAAACAGAAGGACCTCATTGGTTGGTCTGTTATTTTTCCTGAGCACATCCTCAAAATCCAATTGCTTCAAGAGTTTACTGCCTTTCATGTGGAATTATACATGATCTTGTAGGCAATGGAGCAGATGAGATATGTTTTGAGAGTTAAATGCCTCATTTGTGACAACTCTGTGTGTGGCCAACACTCTCTACAGCATTTGTACCCAGCACACAAAGTAGTCCAAAGTATTCAGAATGCCCTCCTCTACCTACAAAGACTGGAGAAGGAGGTGTCTTTCTTCTGGGTACCAGGGAACAAGGACATTACGAGGAATGAAAGGAAAGAGTAGCAGCCAAGGTGGCATACCATAGTCCTCATGTACTTCAGTACAATATCCCCCTGCATGTCATTTCTTCACTCTTGAGGTACAAAGTCTTGCATCAATGGGAAGAAGAGTTTTTAGTTTTTGTTTGGGTGCCAAAAAACCTTATCATTAAACCTGTAAACTGCAAACACACACACACACACACACACACACACACACACACACACACACACACACACACTCTTCATTAAAATATCTACAACAGCTCAAGCAATAGCCTCTAAATGTCTACTGTTGTTTCTTTAAACTGTACAGTTGCTTAAGAAGTGGAAATGTTGAATAAGTATAACTAAGCTTCCAAAAGCAAAAAGATATGTGGAAGTTTAATTTAATATAGGAAACAGAAAAGGGACATGCAATAGAAGAAATTTTAAATGGTCACAGTTATTATTATTTAATGACTGTGTCAGGCAACTGATGTTAGTAGCATAGCAAAAATGTCACACAAATGTGTTTTTAAGTATTTTATTTAATTTTTGTTTGGTCCTGTTAAATTACTTTATATACAAGGAATATACTATAATGTAGTTCAAGTCAAAGAATAGAGGATTATATGGAGAAAAAGAGAAGAAAAACTACAATATATGTACAAAGAAAGCAGTATTACAATATCATTTATGTTATGTTGCTTCTTTTACCTAACTTACATTTATAGACATTCATGCTGATTATGTATGGCATGGTTTATGTGGAATTGTTTCAGTATCCTCTTGAATATATGAAGGTTGTCAATGTTCTTTTCTGCATGCAGCAGAAGCTTGTTGTAACCTCTTATTCCAAGACTAGGTAACTCATTTTTGCCTGATATTGAGAATTATTGAGTCTTTTTAAAGACTTTTCTTATGACTTATGCCTGGAAAAGTTTTTAGTTGTGGTTACAAATAACATCAGTAAGTAGATACCCTGACTTGTTAGTGTCAATATCACACGTGGCTCAAACAGGTGCTTACAGGATGTCCAATTTGTAGCACCTGTGTGATTTCAACAGAAGTAAAACACAAAAGTAAAGCAAAATAAAGGCATAGGCTACATCTGTTGAGATACTTTCCTCTGCTACAGAACCAATAATGCCCATTTTGATTATGATCTAGAGGTGTCCTGCCATTAAATGCTTAGCCTCTGATAGTGGTGGTTATTCATTCTAACAGAATACTGACATTGAAGAGAATTTGGATGAAAGCCAGATGTATTGTTGTATCATTTTACAGTATTAAATAAATAATTCTATGGAAGTTTCTATGAAATTATTTCCATAGTCAGCTGGGTTGAACTAAGAAGAATACAACAGGAAACTTTTTATTTTTGGCTGTTAGTGCAATAGAAATAGTTTTCAACGAGCAATATGTGACCATAACCATATTTCATATAGTCATTCTTGTTAATTCCAAAAGCAGTAAATAGTGTTACCATGAGGATGTTTTTTAATGGACTTGAATTAATTTTTACAGAAATCACTTGTTTCTTTTGCTTCAGTGCACGTACAGTTAAATGTTTCAAAATACATGTAGATGTAACTGTGCTTTGGAAGGGATCTTATTATATATTATCACAGATGGATAGTCATGTACCTTAACCTGCTAATTGCTGTACTGACATATCGAGGATGGTTAATGTCACATTTTATATGAGGTGAGTTTCAATGGCAGAAAACAATATATTATGTTATCACATTGGCTTTCTTGGTAAGTGGAACCACCATGAAGTTCCCAGTTTACAAGAGTTTAGCAAAAAGACATTACCTTTTAAAGAGTGATTGTGGTTGATGTTTAGAATAAAGCTCTTTAACATGCACACATTTGAATTTTATCATTAGTTATTGTGTGAAGGTACAACAGTTAAATGTTTAGATGTTACCTCATACCTGTTAACTCATGAATTTACTGTTCAGTTGCAGTATAGATGTGTTGATATAAATATGCATTTAAACTGGTGCACTTGAATGTTGCAGATGAAGACAGAGAGTTATCAGACTTCTAAAGCACAGTGGCACATAAATGACTACAGAAGATGTCCATGAAATATCCCTTTTTGAGTGAGATTCATTCACAAATATTTCCTAGAAACATAAATTACAGCTTCACATATAACATACTTCATCAATCACTCAGTTCTGTTGTGCAAGAAACGAATTCATCAAATAAATATGATTTTGTGGTCCACCTGAAATCAATGACATAATGTTAAATACAACAAAATTTGAAACATTGGCAAGGTGAACTCAAGAATTTCCTTATCATACTATGAGCAAAATTTTACTGTAATAGTTATATGAATGTTAATTGGTTACAAAGTGGGAAGTGTTTTGCTACATTTCTGTACTACACATCAGGAACAAAGGAAATTGTAGTATCCAAGAGCTTTGTGTGATCATTGTGATGGTGCCTATCAGTTCTAGTAGGGTATGTGTAAAACAGTTGAAACATTCTGGCTGACTTTTCTTTTCACTTCTCATCCTGTCCAGTAAGTCTCTTCTGATCTGGCATTCTGGGTAACTTTTCTGAACTTTCCCCATTTTTTAAACCCCACCAGTCCTTTTCCTTCACCCCTCTTCCTTCCACTTGAATCCTTCTGCCAGGAGGAGAACCATTGGGTCCAAAAGCTTGTAAATTAAAATAAAATACCTTTACATGCATGTTCCCCTGCCACTGCCTGGTTAGTAGATTTTTTATTTATCCAATTACATTATATTCTCAAATTTGATAATTTTTGTAGAAGTGCACAGGATGTTTTAGACAGAATTTCCAGTTGGTGTGACGAATGACAGCTTGATCTAAACACTGAAAAGTAAATTCATCCAGATGAGTAGGGAAAATGGCACTGTAATGTTGAAACTCAGTATTGATGGTGTACTTCCTGGCACAGTCATGTTGATTAAATACCTAGGCATAACATTGCAAAGTGATATGAAATATAATGAGTGCACAAGGCCAGTAGTAAGGAGGGTGAATGGTTGACTTGGTTTATTGGGAGAGTTTTAGGGACATGTAACTCATCTTCCTTTCTTAAAACAATATAGAAAAAATTTAGAGAAGTGGTATTTGCAGCTGACTACAGATTGATTCTATTGCTGTCATAGTATACTTTATGTAAGGACCATGAAGATAAGATCAAAGAAAATAGGACTCATACGGAGGCTTATAGACAGTTGTGGTTCCCTCATTCCATTTGCAAGTGGAACAGCAAAGGGAATGACTAGCAGTGCTACAAAGTACCCTCTGCCAAGCATCTTACAGTAGTATGTGGAGTATGTATGTAGATGTAGATGTAGAGATACATTCAGTGTTACCAATCTTTGTATTGTGTTGCTGTACACATCAGTCAATGAAACTGTATCACCTCTGAAATATGGCTACATCACAATCTGAGGCAATTATTGCAGTTCACCATTACTCATAGGAAACTGTTTGGAAAGAGACTGAATCTCATTAACAGCTGGAAACTGCTAGAGGATGTACAAAACAGTTTAGAACTAGGCCACTTATGCAATGTACACTAGGGATCACAGTAAAACTCACATAGTTTTGTAACCCACAATCTGTTCCCATTATTTGACACCAGCCATGTTGTTTGCAGCAGCATCATGCCCTAATAACATCATAAATGAGTCTGCAATCAAAAATTAATAGATTTTTGACCATGTAATTGTAATTGAATAAATAAAAATTCTACTCATTGGCAGAAGAGCATACAAACAAAATAAGGTTTTATTTGTGGAAATTTTCGGAGCCATTGGCTCCTCTTTCCAGCAGAAGGGTTGAGAGGAGGGAAGAGGGATGAAGGAAAAGGACTGGAGAGGTTTAGGAAAAGGCTAAAGTTCAGAAAACTCACCCAGAAGCCCAGGTCATGGGAAACCCACTGGACAGGGTGCAAAGGAAGGATTCTTTCCTTCTCATTCCATCCAGTAAGTCTCCTTTGACCTGGGGTTCTGGGTAACTTTTCTGAACTCTAACCCTTATCCTACAACTCTCCAGTACTTCTCCTTTGCCTCACTTCCCTCCCTTCAACCCTTCTGCTGGAAGAATAAGTCACTGGTTCTGAAAGCCTGCATGGATAAAACCTTTTCTTTTATGTGTGTTCTCCTGCTGCAGCTTGGTGAGTAGAGTTTTTATCTAGACAATTACATCAAAATTGGGTCTTATATTTATGATTACATCATGTTAAGTATTTTATACGTTATATGCATAGTCATATGAATGTCAGTCATGGGACTACAAGCCACAATAACATCTTTGTTTCCTTGTGCCTGCTTTGCATCATAATGTAACACTTTTTCAAAACTAATCTCTCATTTCTTGAAGTGACAGTAGATCAGATATTATATTCCAAGTTCAAATATGTACAGCACTATTATTTATCACTAATTTGTAGACCTTTTTTCATGTTTTCTTGCATCCATCTAATTGTACTTCCTTCCTTCCGGGACAGGAAGGAAGGACATTGTTTCTCTCTTTCTTACTTTTCCCATTTTTTCTTTATTGTTATTGTAGTTGAAAATTGTGAAAGTTAACTTATTTATAGTCTCATTGTATTATGTTCAAGTAAATATGTTAGCACCACAAAATTTAAGATGTCAACCAACGTAAAAGAGGCGACAGGGATACTGTTCTGTTCCAGGTAAAAAGATGAACAAATAAATGAATAGCTCCTATTTCACAGCTCTCTATGTCATTCTTGTTTTTCACAGCACTGTTTTATTTCATTGGATTAAGTAATAAAATATCTCCCTCCTAATAATGAATGGAAACCCTTCAGTAAATGGTATGAAATTTCGATAAGTGCTGCTGCGGGGTCTGCTACATGTGCCTGATGGCCTCAGATGCCTCTATCAGTAATACTTTTATAATTGAACAATCATTCACAGAATGCAGATAAAGATTCTCCCATGCCATAAAATAAAGTTAGCAGGTTTGAATGTGGTGGTGGATCTCACCTTGCCACACAATTTAACATACTTGTGTAGATAAGATATGTGATACAGCTTAGTGATGATTTTCCGTTCAATGACATTTTTGCTGCCGACAAGAAAAATTATCTAAAGAATCTGAAATTAAATTTACTTTTAACACACATTTTGCACCCCACTTTGTTTTAGTAACACTGATGACATAGTAGGCTGTATTGTATATGTCTCTCCAAAGAACATAATTATGGTGTGAAAATGTAATACAGTAATAAATAATAATAAACGTCCATAAAAATTGTGTTTAGCATTTTCTTGTATATGTTTCTGAAGTATTAAATGACATGGCTGAAGATATTTGTATGATCTCGGCATTATTTCAGAGATATGTTATTTATTGTAAACTGTTGAACTATGGCCACAGTCTAATACATACAGTAGCAACACTCCCACTGACTTTTGTTATAGACTGTGACAACAGTGTGCCAAGTGAAAAGAGTGATATACTTCTGAATATGATATCATATGATGTGTGAATAATACCATTTATGTCAATCAGTAATATAGTTTTCACAATAGGGAGCATACACAATAAAAAAGGTGGTGCTAACCAAAAATTGCTACATTTGCCTCCCTTCCATTACCTAAGGTCACAAGGTGTATGAAACAGAACATTACAGGACAGTATATTTAAAATTCTCTTGTAGCAAAGAAATACTAACTGAAGGATGTTATTTTCTTTTAAAAACGAAGGCAAACTAGCGATAAACAGAAAACCTGAAGTTTGTAGAAGTTCACATGCATCTCCTCAAATCACTGGATGTGGAACGTAATAAACTCATGTGAAATGCAATACCTACATTTTTTTAATATACCAAATAAGCTACCACAATTGTAGCATAAGGGAAAGCCATGCACACATGGTAATAAAATGTCAAACAATGGAAACTCCAGGTAGGAATATCAACAATGTATGAAAAGACAGTTTGCTACTAACTGTAAAGAAGACACATCATGTTGCAGAAAGGCACAATTAATAATCATTCACATTCCATCATCTCAGGGCTGCCGAGATTCTGGAGTTGGCAGTCATGTGTGTGAGGAATGCTTGATTGTGTTTGTGTGAATGATGTATGTGTCTATGTCTCTCTCTAATGAAGGCTGAGGACAGGTGCTTTACATGATTGTCTTTTAATTCTGTCTGTCTGCAACTTGACATGTCTTATTTATGGTAAGTAGCTCTTTTCTTACATTGTTCATAATAAAATGCCAAACACAATGAAACTGTTTTCCAAGATAGAAGCAACCAACTCTACAACTGTTGCTAAATCTGAGACACAAACAGCAATAATTTTCAACACATTCACTTTTGGAGCAAAAGTATCTACACTTACAAAAATATATGTGTTTTAGAAAGTTAGTGAAGTGTAAGAAAGTGTGAATCATTAGATACCACATAAACTGTTTTGTGTCAAGGAAACTGCCTATTGTAATAAGAACAGGCAACAACAGACATATGCTTCTCTTGCTTTCAGCCTAGTAAGCTGCAATTACACACACATTTGGAAAGTATCTCTTCATGAGTAAGTTAAAACTTTTGTCACTTAGTCAGTGAGATCCAGCTGTTTTCATATTTATTTCATGATAATTCGTGTCTCATGAGAATTTGGTAAAACTTGAAATGCAAAAGGATAATAGCTATTTTGTTGATTAGGTAGGAATATAATTAAAAACAAATGTTAATTTTCCTTTAGGGCCAGAAGTGTCAGTCTAATGGTCAGATGCTAACAATTTTGACAGTGGTGGCTGTCACTGCTGCATGTATTAGACTGTGCTATGGCTTTGTTAAGTATGATATCTGTTTCCTTTGTTATGTTGTATGTATCATTTGTGGTTACTGGTGCTGAGTGACTTTATAACACTTTCATATGGACCAAATATACTGCTTGCTTGATCATTTCCTTGTTACCTATTATGAAATTATTCTATATTATGAAATACCGGTAGTGAGTTCTTTTTTCTACTTTCTCCATAAGATGTTCTCACAATTTTGTAAGAGAAAAAATGCTGTTGGATTTATCTATGATCTCACAATACAAATATATATCTCAGGATACTGTAGATGTAACATGCTATATAACACTCTTCACTAACTGTTAAGTGCTAAAACAGTGAATCACCTACAGTGTTAAGTGCAAATTTTTACAATATCAGCTATATTTTAACTTGGTGAAATAGTCAAGCCTAGTTGTGTACTATATTGTAAAATAAGTTTTCATTTTTCTGTATTAATATCTAATGCGTTCTCTCAAGAACGTAGTATGAGATATTAAATGTACTGGTACAAGCTTTAAAATGTTTGGCCCAGAAAGGCTCAAATGATCTTTGTAAGAATCTTAGTTTCTAAAGCAGAAATATGAAGTTGTAAGGAATATGTGATAACTGGTGACCGAAATTGTATCATTTGACATATTGCTTGGGTAGTCAAGCTTCTTAGGGGACATTGTCATGAAATAAACTGACAAATATTGTTTCATGTATTTATATAAGACTTTCATTTTGTACTCATCACAGAATGTCAGTGCTACTATTGATAGATCAATGTTACATTTATTCCAGTCCAATAAAATGTCATTTTTAATATAAAGTAATTCAATGCTGAATCAATACTCCAGACAATTTTGCCAATTTTACTTTCACTTATAATATATATTTGGGAAATATTATCTTTCATAATATTTATTATGAACAAATTATTGTACTATACAAATCTATTCATGAGACTGTTATTTTCAGATGAAAAGACTCCTTTATTTGTGATGTCTTGTAGATCCTATTATAAAGCACAAACTCCAGGAGTATGGAGTAAGTCAAGGTAGGCGTTAACAAAGTGAAGCAGGTAGTGGAAGTTACAATATTAATTAACTACAGTGAGACAGCTATAAAGTATTTTTACATCTTAATTTAATTTAATAAAATTTATAGGAAAGCTTTTACCTTGATAAAAAGCTACTGTTTCTTCACTTACATTAAACAGCTGCTGTTTATTTCCCATTGTTAGCTCAATATTTACACACCTGCACTGGTATTTATCTTTGGTCGTCCGTGAGCTGTAAGAATAGAGATCAGTTTACAATGAGTATTATTACTTGCTACGTAACTATAAGGAATCCTCAGTTCCTGAATATAAGTAATCAGATAAATAATTTATGGATGGAATAGCAATTAAGGTGGATTTTTCATTTTCTTTCAATTTTATTAGGATTATTAGTTTCTTGTTTTATGTCAGATTGAAACTTGTTAAAGACATTGGTACTATAAAACACAACTTCACTCTCAACCCTAGACAGGGATGCTAAACCTACTTTTCTGTCTTGTATTATCATTGTGTACCTCACATTTAAAATGAAAATGAATTTTATTAATAACATTAAGCAGTAAATGAACTGGGAAGTAGATATGAACAATTAAAAGATCTTTGAAGAGGTGTACACAAGGTTTTCAATCATCTGCTTTACACATCATCATTATTGTTCACCTTTCTGAAATAAACTAGTTGTTTGCTTTGACTGTATTAACCCAGATGGTAACTCTAGAAGAGCACAGTGGGAGAAACTCCATTACACTTTGTTGTCTTGATGTCAACACAGTGATATACAGTGAAATGAGTTTCTTCATTAGTTTCTTTAACAGTTGACTCAATTTAAGCTCGTAATCCAGCTGGATTCCCAACAAATTTTATATGCAGTGTTTCACTGAGTGGTCATCGTTACTTGCAATGTCTATTTCAGGTACAAACAAATTATTTTTAGCTGTCTGAAATTTACAATGTGAGTCATACTGAGATCAAAATAACTGGAAGATAACTTAGATGTATTACTAAATGTGCAGACCCAAAACTGAATCACTTGGGATTTTGAGATTAATTTTATTCTTTTAATACAATTAGTCCTTGTGACCTTCTGCTTTCTGATATTAAGATCAGACCTATCAATGTGTGGTGGATTCCATTTGCACCATTAAATTTTTCAAGGACTATTTTATGAAATTTAAGTGTCTGACATACTGTAAACATTTGCACCACCACAGAACCAAGGATGTTCGTCCAGCTGTGAACAGCTGTCTCAGCCTCCTCACTTTCTGGAAAGGAAGAACACAGTCTTTGTAATAAAGGTAAACTGAATCCAATACATATTACTTCACACTTCCTTATATTGTTTCATCCTGAAGGCCACTAAATACCTGAAACAGAAGTCCATCATCACCTTCAATAAAATTCCATTCTTAACATACACACAAATCGTGGGATTTTCTAGATTTCTAGCATAAATCAACATAACTCCAGTTTCTCCAAGGCCTGATACACTCTCTTCCAAAGTGCCCATGTGATAGTTTGTAGGTTTGCTTTGGGAGGGGGGGGGGGGGTATTTTAATATTTTGAAAGGTTGTGACTGTGCCTCTGTGGTTTTTCCAAGTTGTATCCCAACAAATTATTAAACCCCGGTATCTAAGCGACTTGACTGACTCCTATTGAAATTCATTGATATTGTAGTCATAGGATACCACATTTTTTTATTTTGTGATGTGGACAGTTTTATGTTTCTGAACATTCAAAGCATGGTGCCGATCTTTGCACCTCCTTGAAGTCTTATTAAGATCTAACTGAATATTTGTATAGCTTCTTTAGACGGTATTTGATTATTCCAAAATAAAAAATTAAAAAAAGAGCAGCATCAGCATATGGTCTGATGAATATTAATATTTTCTGCAACATAATTATTTTGCACCATACACTTCCTGTGGCTTACTTGAAATCGCTTCTACATCTATCAATGACTCTTCATCCAAGACAACATGCTGCATCCTCCCTTCTACAAAATCATCTCTCCAGTCTCAACTTTTGCTTTATAAACCATGCAGTCATATTTTCAAATATAAGCTTGTGTGTGGCACTGAATCAAATCATTTTTCAGAAGTCAAGAAGTACTTCATCTACCTAACTACCTTAATCGCTAGCTTTTGGGATGTCATGTGAGAAAATTCTAGTAGGGTCTCACATGATCAGTTTTTAGAATTAATGCCAGTTGACTTGGTATAGGTCAACTGTTTGAGACACCTCATTAAGATAAAGCTCAGAATGTGTTCTAAGATTCAACAAAAAATCGATATTTTGGTTACCAGTCAGTAGTTTTGTGGATCACTTTTCTCCCCTTTTGTAAAGAAGAGTGACCTGTGTTTTCTACCAAATACTGGGCACAGTTTTTTCTTCGAGGGATCTATGGTAGATTATAGTTGAATGTGTGTAATAAAGACTCCATCAGGACCTGAAACTTCATTCAGTTTTGATAATTTTAGCTTATTCTAATAATAATATCTATGTCAGTCATTTTTCAGTGGTGTGAGATTAAACTGAGGCACTCATCTTGGGTTTTCCTTTCTAAAGGAACATTTTAAAATGAAGTTAAGCATTTCAACTTTTGCTTTGTTACCCTCAGTTTCAGTTTTGGTCTCATTCATGAGTGACTGGACATTAACTTTAGTGCCACTAAGAGCCCTTAGAAACAACTAGAATTTTTTGGAGGTTTTGTGAAGGATCATTAATATTCTACTATAGTGGTCATTGTGCTTGCTGGCTTCATGCATTGCTCACTTGACATCCAAATGCATTTCATTCAGCTTCTCAGTAACAGTAGCCCTATGCTTTGTTTTACAACTATTATGCAGTAGTATCTGTTTCTTTACGAGTTTCTTCACAGTAACTGGATACCATGGAGGATCCCTTCTACTGGGTACATATCTATCCAGTTCAAGGTCAACTATTCTTTTGAACTTGTGCCATAGTCTATCTACTTGTTCCTGTCCTGTGCTGAAAGTTTCAAGTTCCTTACTGAGATAATACTCTACCACTTTTTCATCTAGTTTACTGAAAATATATACCTTTCTACTTTTTTTAGATGCCCTTTGTACTTAAGTGATCATAGTAACTGACATGAGTTTCAGCATGGACATTCTCAAATATGTCAGATTTATTTGTTGCTATTAGAGTCATTACATCATGAGAAGGACTAACTGCTCTAGGTAGTTTTCAGAGTAGGCATATAGTAATGTTTCTCATGATGTACAGTCATGTCCACAACTAACGAAACTGTAATTATTTCAGTTGACTTTTGGATGAGTGAAGTTTCCTCAGTGGTTACAGTATTATTGGAAAACTTACTTACCAGCAGTCTGAGGTTCTATCTCAAGCTTTTGGTTACATCAAGGGGTGAGTGTGGTTGCTGACAGTGAGTCTTGCCCAAACAACCTCACATGCAGCTTCAGTTTCTATATCAGCAAATTTTGATTTCTTGTATGCTGTGACAAACACACGACCTCCATATACTTAACACAAAGCTTGTGAACAGTGTGGATAGAAATACTGTAAATGGAGATCAGGTATTGTCAGCAAATCTAATAATCCAACATTTTTTACTTTTATCATTACAACTTTTTGCAAACTTTCCTTGTCATTTGCTTTTTCTGATGTCTATAGCTTCAGAAGAATGTGCCTTTGATTTTATACAAATTTTGAAAATCTATGCATTTTTTGTGTCATTTTCACCTCCTAGAACAGTCACAGAGGATAATTCTCAGCATAGTCATAGCATTTTTAAGCTACATGGTGCTCCACTGAGATACCTCAGGCTTTTGTGGCTGGATGCAGCTCTGGATAGCCCTGAGATCTAGAGCCGTAGGCTGCTGAATGCTACCAGTGGTCTTCATGTGCCTGAGCAACCAGTGTGTAGTATGGCCGTGTAATGTTATTTGTCACAAGAAATGTGGATTTTGGATTAATGGCTAGGATCACGAGGGCAGTAGAAACATGTGCTAAAAAGAACCTCAATCTCAGCATATGCTATGTGATGCATGACTGATGAAGCAAACCTCTAGAGCATCTGTCATACCTCCACTTTGTCAAGCTTGCTCCAGCAACAAAGGGTTTGCTGAGTATACCTATATTTCCCCAGCATGTCACGTGATAAAAGTTATCTCACTGACGTAAAGAAAAAGTTCCATATTACTTGAGTAGTCTGTCAGGGAATATCAACACACACTCATCCTAATAGATCTGAATATGAGGTAAATACATTGTCATGATGTAGCTTACATGTTATCTTTACCAATATGCCTTCGATAGTGGTGTCACCACTGAAACTGGCCAAAAATTTGGTGTTGAATGTAGGCTATTGTAAATAATATAATACACACCAAACTTATAGTTCAAACACATAAATTGCACTTTGGTTACTGAATAAATTAATGTTTATCATCAGTTTGGAATCTTATTTACTTTAATTTATGCACAGATAAAAGGATAGCCAAATACACACTTGGTTGATATCCTATAATGTCTTTGTTTGAGTGCAGTAACCTACTACAGAAAATAACTATTCACAAAAGTTCACATGTGGCAAACATATACGATTAACACAGTTACTGAATAATCTCACCATCATATCAGTATGAACATGATGTACAGTACACAACAAGTAACTGTAGAAAGTAACATGGTTCATAGGCTGACACTGTTGCCACAGTAAGTTTTACATCATCTATGAAAATAATCACAGGGTCACAGTCAATCATTAGCCATTTAAAACAGTCACTGAATACATTCTGAGAAATGAAATTTAGATAAAAGGCAACAGATTTTATGACTTCTAACTGATACTAAATCATCTGTGGCACATTTACATGTATTGGCAGACACAGATATTGTACATTTCTTAAATCTCTGCAGACTGACTTAAAGTGGCTCCCGACATGCCTCTTTCATAAGTTCACAATAATTAAAAATGAAGTTATCTACCTATTGTTGTTTCTCACATTTTCACAAATTACAATTGAACACTTACATTTCTGAGTAACTAAATAGTGGAGGAGGATTTGTTTTAACAAGGACTTTGTAGTAAAAATTTACATTGAATTATGCTGGTTAGTTTGTCTAAATATGGGATTCTGTGTCAGTGACAACATTTTAACTAATAATGCTCAGCACTTTGGGATTAAATGAGTGCAAATGCTTCTAACATATTTTTGTCATTGGTTGTATGAATGCTTTACTTATTTCCATATCTTTTTATGTACTTCATCAGAAAGTCAGTAAATAGATATATACTACACATGAACTATGACACTGAAATCTGGAATCACTGATTTTGGTAACTGAAACTGGTCATGAACATACCATAAAAAGAAATACAAACTGGTTAAAACATATTCAAATCCAAAATCATACAAGATATTAGAAAAATGTTATTTTTTTCAAATGTTTGTCCCTGGAAATCAGAAATTACATAGGAAAAGAAACAAATTAGGAGGACAACACACTCTTTACATTTTATTGGATGTTTACACAAAGGGAAGGAATTCATCACCTTCCAGTCACTTCACAACTTATTTATCATAAATACACTTTTCACTGTTACGCTTAGCTACACAAAGATTGATGCCTTTTGTGGGTCCAAATGATTGTCCCACAACCTCTGATTTCACCAGTGTCCTTGGAAGTGTTTACCCTCCATCATTGTGCACAGAAAGCAAAACAAAACAACTTACTGTAGTACACTATGTTTTATTGCAACTTAACCTATAAGAAAATGTTTCATATTTTAAAGACATATACATTGCACAATATTTATATACATGTATATATTTCTCAAATTCTCATAATAGTTCACTTCAAATAATACAAAGATAATGGAATCTGTTTTGTGTCTTCCTGTATTTTAACTCAAATCATTAGGTCAATTCACTGAACCCAGAACTCAAGTTTTCATCAAAATTGACAAAATACTATTTTGTCTTTCCCATAATTTATATTTCATTAATGTAAAATCTGGTCAACATACTCAAATTACTGTTTAGTCATTGCAATTAACTTCTCAGTTGATGACACCTTATTTCTCTCTGATCAGCCTACCTAGTGAATACACAGATAGCAGCTACTAACTATGAGAATAGTTGATTTGTAGCAGCACATTATTAGTATTTCATCAAAATATTGCTCTTTTACTCACTTTTTCATTTTTGGTGTCATTCATTATATAAAAAATAACTACATGTTGCCTAACTTAGAAAAGATGTTCCAGCACACAAAAACCATATGAATGTGTACACACTTGCCCTTTAATTCTCATTTAAACTTGATTTTTCTATCCTTTACTTTTCCAATAACCTCTGTTAACTAGGGGAGTGCATTAATACAATTTCTCTACTTCCAAGTCAGAATTTGGTAATACCCACAAGAGCAATGAACCTGCTGCATATTACACATGGAAGTATGCCAATTCAAAAATTTTCCATGGCGTCAGTGGAAACAGAGCAGTCCAGTCATTTCATAGTCAATAACTGTCAAAAACATGCTTCAAATCATCCAGTACTGGGATTTCAATTTTTGGGGGCAAAACCCCGGTTACATAAGAAATGTAACCAGAAATGATATGACAGACCCTTTGAAAGAAAAGATAAAAGAGAATGAAGAGCTTGGTCACAACTTCAATGCAGTTTGTCATTCACAGTTACTTTATTAATCAATTCATCTTCCAACACTTTCGCAATAGCCCTTAGAGGCACAATTTCAGTTCCTGTTTGTCTGAATTTTGTCTCCTGGACAGCAACTTCTCATGTACTGTATAGTGCTGTTTCACTTTTGGTTCTGCAAATGAGTTGCAATACTTTTTAACTAGCCTTAAATCTGGATCCTTAGTTTTTTCTCTTCTCATCTCATCTCATCTTCTCTTCTCTTCTCATCTTTCACCACCTGCAAATATAATAACCTAATCTGACCTTCATTGTCCTCATTATTGTCCACATTCTTTCATCCTAGAAACTGCATCAGTTATGATATTATCTTTTCATCTCATTTAATGAATTTCAAGATAAAATTGTTGGAAATGCAAGGCTCATGTAGTGTGTTTCAACCTATGCTGTTGTAGAAAACAAAAAGCTTTGTGGTTTGTGCGTACTGTAGTTCTATGTCCCAGTAAATAATGAAATGTTTTAAATCCAAAAATTATAGCTAAAGCTCCCAGTTCTAAAATGTAATAATTCTTTTAATGTGCATGTCAAGTTCTACCCATGAATGCCATGATCCTGTGTTCATCTCTGGGTCAGTTTGTACTAACTGAAAAACTTTGGCCCCTAAAATACAAAACATTTGTCTGCTCTTACACAGAACAGCAATAAGAAATCAGGAATCTGAACAATTTACTGTTGACTGGCTCTCTTTTTAATTTCTAAAAGCCAGCTCTCATCCTAGAGTCCACTGCAAATTACATTCTTCTTCAGCAAATTTTCCTAACAAGATGTTTAAATGACTGGCCTGTTACAAATTTTTGATAGTACCTGAACAGGCCAAACATAGCTTTAATTTTTTTCTTATTTCTAGGAGATGGAAAATCAGCAATAGCTCCCAGTTTCTCTGGATCTGAGTGTCACTCTCCCTCATAAATTTTATTACTCAGAAATGAAATTTATCATTTTACAAATTCACATTTACTTAGCTTTAGATTTATTCCTTGTCTGTACATAGGCACCAGCACATCGCACAAAAATTTTTAATGCTCAGACTGTTGAGAACTAGCTGCCAAAATAACATCAACATAGACTGTTACTTTATTAATCAATTCATATTCCAACACTTTAGCAACAGCCCTAATAAAAATACAAACAGGCAAATTCAAACCAAATGTAACACACTGTACTGGTATCATTTACCTTCATGTGAAATAGCTGTTTAGGGCCAAGTTTCCTTTGCTAGGTAGATGTTCCAATGCCTGCAAGTTACATCAAAAATTGCATCCTTGGAATTTTTCCAAATACTATCTATGTTACCTGGTCTGTCATTCTCTCTCAAACCTATTTCATTCAACTTTCTAGCATCTAGTACA
Source organism: Schistocerca gregaria (assembly GCF_023897955.1). Taxonomy (NCBI): domain Eukaryota; kingdom Metazoa; phylum Arthropoda; class Insecta; order Orthoptera; family Acrididae; genus Schistocerca; species Schistocerca gregaria. Next base: position 346,085,615 of record NC_064922.1, on the reverse strand, counting down.
ACTCTGCCCCCTCCATTTTGCTTTTACACAACTACTAAGGGATTGTTGTATCTACTATCTGACCACGCAATAATTCCTCACCTAAGCATTTCTGTAATCTCGTTTCTTACTATCTCCTTTTCAGCAAATTAAATGAAACACACTTTTTTGAAAAATGGTTCAAATTACTTAAATTATAGTTTACCATCAAATAAGGGCACTGATTTATAAAAAAAAAATGGGGGGGGGGGCATACTGGGGATCTCACCCTGGGAAATTTCCTAAATTTTAGATGAAAAATAGTGAGTTTTAAAGTTTTTTTAAGCATTTTAGAATCATATTATCAACATTAGAACCCTGAAAACTGGACTCTTGATAGCTCGACATTCTGTGAAACTCGACAAGCCTGACACATTTTTCGCCTTTGAAAAAAGAAACAAAACATAAAGACTTACAGTATTTTCATAAAATGATAATTTAATTTACAGTAATATTCATGTTTATATACCATTACAGAGAAGTGAATATATAGGTCTCAAAAGGCTTAAATTATATTTAAATAAATCCCAAACTATCATTAACAGAATAAAATATAAAATATTGGTGTGGCACAGTAATAGCACGTTGATTAATAAGTGAAATAGCTAATTTAAGCTTGCTTTTAATAAGGCTCAGGGTTCATTGAATAAAACAATATCTCAAAGTTAATGCTTTAATACAGTTAATAAAGTTAACACAGTATGTCTAATACGTTCAGTCAAGAAGTTTTAATTTACTCTTGCGCCCTAAAAATATTTATGTATTTAAAGATAATTAATACAGTACTTTAGTAATGCAGTACTCAACTAGTACTAATATTTCGACAATGAAAGTTTAACACTATGTATATATTTAATTCTCCATTTTATAAAGATTTTTAATATTGCTCTAAATGCTATTATTAGGGCTAGAGCGTCTTTAGAAAGGTGCAAATGTCAACCGTCTGACTGTATTACTGACTATGAAGTCGTTGATGACTGGCCATATATCCAATTCATCCAAAACATCTCAGTGGGCATGAAGAACAGCCAAGTTGTTCAATAGCTTCTGTCCAGCCACTTTGGTGCAGGTCTTATTAGATTCAATGCCACATTGAGCAACCTGTGCGCTGGATGGGGATGAAATGATGATGAAGACAACACAACACTCAGTCCCTGAGTCGAGAAAATCCCTGACCCAGCCAGGAATCGAACCCAAGCCTGTAGGATGGCAATCCGTCATGATGACCACTCAGCTATCAGGATGGACATTGAAGATATGACTTCAGATGTCTAAGGGCACAAATGACCGTTTAGCTGTTGCTGTCATTATTGGAACTACTTGGAGAAGCTCAATGCACTTCGCTACTTCACATAACATTTCTCCAACTGCAGGCTCTTGTGTAATGGACTTTCTTACATCATGCATGTTTTTTAAGACCAGTTCTTTTTTATTAGCGATATCAGCTAACATATTCAAGTGCATGTACATTATTTCAATGTCTAGATCATTTTTGATAAACTCAGATGATTTTTCCAAATTTGTTTCACCTCTGTTTACTAAAAGCAAGCACTCTTGTTCCACTGCAGTTCTCATAATATGTAAAGATCAGCACATTCCTCAAACTGGGGAACTATCAAGAATGGGGTTCCACAAGGGTCGGTCTTTGGTCCTTTGTTGTTCTTAATATATATTAATGACTTGCCATTCTATATTCATGAAGTGGCAAAGTTAGTTCTCTTTGCTGATGATACAAGTATAGTAATCACACCTGACAAACAAGAATTAACTCATGAAATTGTCAATAATGTCTTTCAGAGAATTACTAAGTGGTTCCTTGTAAATGGACTCTCACTGAATTTTGATAAGACACAGTACATACAGTTCCGTACAGTAAATGGTATGATGCCATTAATAAATACAGACCTTAATCAGAAGCATACAGCTAAGGTAGAATATTCAAAAATTTTAGGTGTTTCCATTGATGAGAGATTAAATTGGAAGAAACACATTGATGATCTGCTGAAACGTTTGAGTTCAGCTACTTATGCAATAAGGGTCATTACAAATTTTGGTGATAAACATCTTAGTATATTAGCTTACTACGGCTATTTTCACTCATTGCTTGCATATGGCATCATATTTTGGGGTAATCCATCACTGAGGAATAAAGTAGTTATTGCACAAAAGTGTGTAATCAGAATAATAGCTGGAGTACACCCAAGATCATCCTGCAGACATTTATTTAAGGATCTAGGGATATTCACAGTAGCTTCTCAGTATATATACACTCTTACGAAATTTGTTATTAACAACCAAAACCAATTCAAAAGTAATAGCAGTGTGCATAACTACAATACTAGGAGAAAGGATGATCTTCACTATTCAAGATTAAATCTAACTTTGGCACAGAAAGGGGTGAATTATATTGCCACTAAAGTCTTTGGTCACTTAACAAATAGTATCAAAAGTCTGACAGATAAGCAGAAATAAAAAGAATTTCTGAATGACAGCTCCTTCTACTCCTTAAAGGAATTTTTAGATATAAATTAAGAAAAAAAAAGAAAAAATTAAAAAAAAAAAACAAAAAATAAAAAAGTTGTTGTATTAATTTAATTATGTCACGTATTAGAAAATTTGCCTCGTTCCACATCATTATGAAATATCGTTTTCATGATCCATGGAACTAGTATTAATCTAATCTAATCTAATCTAATCTGACGTTTGTGCGTCCAGTTGAAGCAAACCACTTAGTAATGCAAGATTGCATCTTTTCACACACTTCAATGTAAATAGCTTTGTAGTATTCCTTTAGGGTTTTGAAAGTGTGCAGTGAGCTGGCTTTGTTGTTTTCATACTCCTTTGATATATTTCAGTTTTGAGAAGGAAAAGGATCATCAACTTGTGAAGATGTTTCTTTTAACCACAATTCCCAAAATCTCTGATCCAACCAGGAATCGAACTTGGGCCCTTAGGATGGACATTCTCTCATGCTGACCACTCATCTATCAGGGGCAGACAGCAGTGGCTGAAATGCAATTATTGTTGTTCAGTAGACTCAGAATATACAGTTTAATGTGCCGTGAAAGTTTCATGTCAATGGCTACTGTGGTTCCTGAAATACAGGGACACCAAGTCACTAAATTTAGCATTTCGCCATAGGGTGTTCCAAGTCCCCGTAAGTTATATTCTCAGAATAGTGTGGAAAACACATTGCACGAACATGTAATAATGGCTCATTGGAGAATAAACATGAGGTAACTAAATTGGTGATTCTGGTAGTGTTATTGAATTCAACCAGAGAATAAGTTTTGACAATGGCAGGAATAGTTACAGAATTAGTGACAAAAAGATTATTTGGTAGAAGGACAGGAAACAGGGATACCACACAAATTATATGGATGAATATGAGAATTCCAAATTTATATAAAAATATTGTACTACTACTACTACTAGTACTTTTCATTTCCATGCTTGAGAAACAGATGCATTTGAATGAAATGTGAAACTGTTTCCTAATATAAAACTTTTTGCTTGTAGTAGACCCATTTGATATTGGTACTTTGTGAATTATACTCTATTGTGTTATTTATGCAAAAATGACTATTTGTGCCAAAATAGTCTCGCTTGTTTGTCGTGGGTTACAATTGCTGCAATATTAGAAAGGCCCAAGATTAAAGAGAAAAAATTGTTGGGATCTAAGGATTGAAGAAATGTGTACTGTCTTCCTTGTCTCTTGTCTTCACTGATTTTATGTTTCCTATATTTAATTTTATGTCACACAAAAGAGAAAGTTGTTAAGTAATAGGCAATAAAGTGTGCAAATTTTATGAAGAGTTTTTATCCTCCTGGTCACCAAATAATCTCACCCAATTGTTTTTTCTTAAAGGGGTAGGATGTTAAACTGACCGACTGGGAGCAGGACAGGCACCACAGGACGTTTTAATTTCCTCTTGTAGATTTTATGACTTCCATCACAAAATATACACATTTGAATTCCACAGAGCGAAATACAGTGATGAGCGATAGGAGGACACTGTGTGAAAAGGTGTGGCACTACACTTCAGCAGATTTAAGACCAAATAACATGTCTTACACTTCCTCAAACGTATATGTTTTACATATCAAATGCTGCATAAAGATGTGCACTACAAAATGGATGTTTTTGAAAATGGTTTTTTTCTTTTTTAATGTTTGTACCTTCCTCAAAACCCCGAGATGGCTGGGTTGGTGGGCGGGGGGCTTAACATACCATCAAAGATGACGTTTAATTTCGATAAAACGAACGAAACACATCTGGTGACAAAACATACATTTTCTTTTAGCTGCAAACATGGAATTAAAATACCCTCAAAAATCATCAATGTCAGTTAAAATGTAAGACATTTTAAAATATTACTGCCTATCTAACTATTTTTGTTTCTTACTAAGTGGGAAAACTCTTAAGAAGATCCTGACTCTAGTTGATATTTTTGCATTCGGGTATTAGTTGGCAGATGCAGGGTCTGTTCGTAATTTCGCTCCAGAGGTGTGCTTGAGCGAAATTCGGTTGGTATCCTTCACACCCCGGTGATTAATGTGTAACTGACAGAAATTTCATTGTTGTATGTCAGTTGTTTATTGTTCAGTGCTGTATTGAGTAGAACGTTGTGCCACACAGTTTGCTAATTTTGAGATGGCAGAGTTAAGAGGAGCAACGAGTTTGCTTTGCATTTTGGGTGAAACTCAAGAAAATCTTTAGAGAGACACACCAAATGATGCAGGAAGCCTACGATGATGAGTTCTTAAGCCATACTCGGTGTTATAAGCTGCACAGTATGCAGTGGCCAAGGTGCCGTGACCAGTTTTCGAGAGCTGGGTGAGTTTATTCGTTTGTTCCGAAGGCGGGCCGACAGTTGTTTGCCACTATTGGCCGTCTGTGATGACTGGACCAATGAGCACGCCCTGCTGCCTTTCTCGTATGATTTTACAGAAACTATTTGGTAAAAAATCCCATTTTGCTTTACTTGTTGCTTAATAAGTCAGATTCATTATAATATGCCCAGCATTTCCTTAATGGCGATATTTATTGTGATATTTACCTGGAAGGAAGACGCTGCGCGAAATTCGGGGTCGCTACGATTTTGCGTCTGGTGCATATTACATAATATGTTGCTGCACACGAAATTTAGCAAACGTACTGCATTTTTCTTTGGACTTGGTTGGAAGTCTCTATGTGTCACCAATCTCTAGGAAACTGATCTGACGTAACACACTCATTTGCGATAGCATTGCGCCAGCAATAAAACCAGAGTGAAATACCCACCACATTCCTCATATTTCATGAACGGTTTGAGATATCGAAACGAGATTTTGGCAAGTGATAGCACACAAAGAGGAGAGTGTTTTGCTGTATCCTTATTAAGCAAAAACTTCATTATCTACCGTATTATTCCACTAACAACAGACTTTTCCAATGAAAGAACGTTTAGCCGGCCGTAGTGGCCGTGCGGTTCTGGGCGCTACAGTCTGGAACCGAGCGACCGCAGGTTCGAATCCTGCCTCGGGCATGGATGTGTGTGATGTCCTTAGGTTAGTTAGGTTTAATTAGTTCTAAGTTCTAGGCGACTGATGACCGCAGAAGTTAAGTCGCATAGTGCTCAGAGCCATTTGAAAGAACGCAATTTTTAAGGGTGATGGGTCCTTTCCAGTGGTCATCATGCAAGTGTGGGTGTGGAAGGGCCTTGTTTAATATCTACGAAAAATGTGAGTGTAGCTTCAGTTTAGAAGGGCACCTCCCCTCCAACACTGGGCATTTCCCCTACAGCGCTCTGAGTTACCCCCACCACTGCCACTCTCCCCATGCTTCCCCAGCCGATTGCGCATGTAATGGCCATGGCATTTTGCGCGCATTACACGAATGGTACACACGATTTAAAACTGGATGGACAGAAGTTAAAGAAGACCCTCATTCAAGACCTCCTTCAACGTCTACTAACGACGCTCACAACAGGAATGTGAATGAGATTGTGCATGCCAATCGAAGACTGACTGTCCTAGAGATTGCAGAAGAATGTAACATTTCAGTTGGATCGTGTCATGAAATCCTGACAGTTTCTTGGAATTCATCATGCTGCTGTCAAGTACGTCTCACAGCTAATGAGTCAAGACCAGAAAGACCTTTGCCTTTCAACCTGTGAAGAGCTTTTTGCTTGCACAAATGAGAACGAGATGTTCCTTAAGAGAATTATAATTGGCGATGAGATGACGTCTACGGTTATGATGTTGAGTCCAAGGTTCAATCTTAACAATGGGCTCCAAGACCAAAAAAAAGCTTGTCAGGTCAAGTCAAATGTAAAAGCCGTGCTGACAGTTTTTTTGACTTTGAATGATTAGTTCATCATGAATTCATGCCACAGTGACAAACTGTTAATCGATGGTACTATTGGGACGTGTTCCGACGCCTGTGAAAAAATGTGAGAAGGAAACGGCCTGAAATATGTGACGCAATTCATGGCTCTTGCATTGCGATAACTCACCTGCATAGCCATCCTTGTTGGTGCGCGACTATTCAAAAAAAAAAAAAAAAAAAAAAAAAAAAAAAAAAAAAAAAAACCACCTGTGCTGCCTCATCCTCTGTACTCTCCAGACTTGCTCCTGCAGACCTCTTTTTATTTCCAAAGTTGAAAAACCCCGCTGAAAGGACGAAAATTTGCGACGGTAGACCAGATAAAAGGGAATTCGCAAACGACGGTGGCTGGAAGTGGAAACGTCGTTGGGAGCTTTTTATCAGTTGTGGAGTAGAGAATTTCGAAGGCGAACATGCACAATAAGTAAAACGGAAGATTTTGTGGACAAAGTTCCGGAATTTTCTGAACAAATCTCTTATTATTTCAAAATATGGCTGAGAACTGTGGGATGCACGAATACTTGAGTCTGACTGCAACAGACTGCGGGCTGCAGTTTGACGACCATTGACTTGGGCTGATGAAAAACGTTTGTGGAAACCCAAAATGATGTTTATATATTTTTTAAGTATGGAACATCCCACTGCACGTGTTTTGTTTTAACATATGTGCAGATGGAGTGCGAAAGCCATCAGCTCGGAACATCAACAATGCATGATAACCGAGTGCATGTGTCCATCTGCTGTGAAGAGCTGCTTATAATTTGGTATCACAGACTGGTGGTGCTTTGGAAGTCTCAAAGAAAAAAGGTATGGGAAAGAATGTCAATGCCTGAACAAATGAAGAAATCTTACGAACTGCCATTCTGTCTGTTGGTGTCTAATGTTAAAGCATTTACTAGCCTGTAAATTATAGCATCATTTGCAAACTATTTAAGGGGGCTGCTCAGATTATCAGGTTACCAGCCGAGGCAGCGCGGTTTTAAATCTGTTGAAACAAAGCATTCCTATAACCTTTTGGCAGGGGCCTCCCAGAAGACAGCAGCCAGAGTCAGCTGTTGTGACTGTACTCTCACCTCGACGGTTCCCTCCTCTGTATGTTGCTCTCCACGTGGCCTCCTACATGCTCTTCAGCTGACGTGTGCTGTCGACGGGACGTACTCCAGGGTGCCGGTGTGATCGGCTGTGCTGCAACACCGACCCAGATTGCGTGTCCATTGAATACCTTACTAGCTCGGCTGCCAAAGGTGTACTCTGCTCTTCAAGTAAACGTATCATAGTCCAGACTGGCCTCCTCTACAGTCTGTAGCCACGCTAAGAGACCTCAGGGCGTGGCATGTAGTCCTCCTGACGGCCAACACTCGGAAGTAAAATCTGTGGCATACAGGGCGCGGACCGAGGGAGGTGGCGCAGTGGTTAGCACACTGGACTCGCATTCTGGAGGACGACAGTTCAATCCCGATTCCGGCCATCCTGATTTAGGTTTTCCACGATTTCCCTAAATCGCTCCAAGCAAATGCCGGGATGGATCGTTTGAAAGAGCACGGCCGACTTCCTTCCCCGTCCTTCCCTAATCCGATGAGACCGATGACCTCGCTGTTTGGTCTCTTCCCCCAAACAACCCAACCCAACCCAATAGAGTGCGGCATCAGCTGTCTATCTTTGCAGCATAGCTCAACATGATCTCGAAAGCATGTACGCCCTCACACCATATCCACCAAAACAAATCTTAGAGGAGGCATTCTGCATTAAAAAATAATTGTAACGAATCACACTAAAACGCATCATTATTAGCATGAAATCCTAGAGAATTCCTGAGAAACAACGACTGCATCCATGTTCTGTGTGGTATTGTGAAAGGAAGATGCACTGCTAGCATATTTGTGAAAATGATACTGCCCACCCTTTCATTTGCGACAGTGAGAACAAAGGTCTTCTGTAGTTAAGCTGTGTTGTGTGAGCTGTCTTTCCTGTTATAGTTTCGACATCGATCGGGTAAGACTGTTAGAACAGCACCTAATTAATTGCCTCATACTACCGGCTTCACAGGATCAAGGTAAGTATCATAGAGTTTGAAACACATAGCATAATTGCAGTCATTGTCGAAAATGACGCATCCAACAGTCTACAGGCGAATGGTTGCCACATAAGGAAGGGGGTTGGTGGCCACCTAGTAGGGAGGGGGTGGGGGTTGCCGCCCGGGGGGAGTAGTGGCTACTCAAAGGGGGGATGGTGGCCATCCAAAGGGCGAGTGATGGACACTTAAGAGGAAAATGGTAGACGTGTACGGGGAATGTTGACCAGCCAAGGGGGATTGGAAGCCAAGCAAAGGGGGAAATGGTGATCACATAGGGAGAGTGTTAGACACCCTCTAAAACGACCATCATTATCCTAAAAGTCTCAAGTTTTCTGTTTCAGGTGTGTGTGCATTGTGTAGTGAACCAGGGACCGAGAATTCCGCCGGACAGATTCGTGCCGGGTACCAGCAAAACCTGCCCATATTAAATTTCTTTTTATTGGTAAATATGATGCTTTGAGGTATGCTTTGTGCGAATGTAAAAGTATTTTCGACCAAATCCTTATTTAACAGTCCCAAATGTCAGTTTGTATGTCAGCTTGTATATAATTTTTCTCGTTGATTTCAGCTTTCAGCTATTAGCTATACTCTTGTTGTCTTGCATTCGGTTGTTTCCTATAGTAATAACAGGACATGGAAGAAACAAAACAGTGGATGTAATGAAAACAACATTAGGTTTGTGTATGACACGCATATTTTTGAAAAAGGATTAAAAGTAGGAACTATCGTATCTGCAATTATTAACTTAGCGAGCTCTTCCACAAAAGTTCAGAAATATAGTTATTTACTGCATGCTGCTTACAGATCAATGGCAGAGTAATCTATGACAGACAGGGTGAAAGAAGATCAGTACATAGTAGTAATCTATTAAAGTTCCTGTAACTGCAGTAAATCTTTAAATTCAGTTTCCTGTAACTTTTGTTTTTTCTAGCCTAATGTACCTTTTCTCTGAAACCATTTACCTCTGAGCAACAAAAGCATAAAAGTCAATTGTCTTTGTGCATAAGCATGAAGTGACATCTTTTTAGCATTCTAGCTACATTATAAACGAACCTACAATTTTCTTTATTTTGGAACTTTGGTCGCAAGACTGGTCACTATTAAAACAGTTATCAAAATGTAAATTTTAATTCATTAAATAAAAAAAGTCAGGTTGTTTCCAAATAGAGTGCTCTACTGCTAATACGTCATGAGAGAAGGTTGCCTGAAAACGGTCAACTTAATACGGCAAAAATACAAGGTACTTTTTCTCCTTAATGGGTGGAAATGACTCAGATCCCAGCTTAAGGAGGAGATGTTTACATCATGTTAAAACATCTCGAACTACTGCTGGTGTGTTTAAAGAAGCATGCACTTCAATAGTCCATCAGACTGATTGCAAAAGATAAACAGTGTAGCTATTCGCTGAAAGCTCATACCAACGGGAAAAATTATACCTAGACTTTTGAATCCACAGAAGAGAAGTCACAGAGGAACAATTGGGCGCGTCTCACTCTGCGAGTTGACATTTAAATTGACATTTGGGAGCCTTACATAAGGATATGGTCGAAAACACATTCGCACAAAGCATACCTCAAACCATCGTATTCATTTTGTTATGTAAAATAATATTATTGGAGTCTCTTACCATTGCTTAACAGATACATTAATGTGATATTATTCTCAGTTTCAGACGATAAACGATTATATTCACCAGGTATGTAAAATAAACAATATTTCTATAGTTTCTTACCATTACTTAATACATATATTAATGAGATATTTTTCTCAGTTTCAGATGATAATCCAGCTGTGCTTAATGTCGGATACAAAAAAAGTTCGCCAGGTTTCCGCAGAAGATAAGAAATGTGGTTCAAGAATCATGCACTTTAACTTATCCGCCCTGTATTTTAGTGACTGAAACAACTATACAAAAAGAAGACAGATGAAGACGGTGAAGGCAAATATTTATGAAAACAGGAAGTGGAGAAAAAGAGGATGATGATGGGGAGGGAGCAGAGGGAGAAGAAGAAGAAGAAGAAGAAGAAGAAGAAGAAGGAAGAGGAAGAGGAGAAAAGAGAAAGACGATATTTATGAAGAAGACGAAGACGTTCACGATTGGAAGACCATCTCCAACAAATGCCAGCATATGTCGACCCGAATGAATTGGTAAAGCAATTACTTTTCTTGCTAGCTTCGAAAGCGGTGAGCAGTAATTCACATTATAAGAAATACTAGCTATTGAAGAGGATCTTTGTGAAGCGTCGAGTCCGAAATTGTCGAAAAATAAAATGAAAGATTATCAATTTGCATATGGGAGTATTAAGTCTTAGCCAGCCTGGGTTGGGTGATGAGGGAAACGTGCAACTCTTACCATAACATGTTGTCATCGCCCAAGTGGCGTCCAATTGAAAGATTTGCTTCAGGCCGTCAGGCCACACGACTTTTATTATTGTTTACATTTTTCTAAATCTCGGCTGGAGGTTAGATCTGGAAGAGCCCTCTAGATGAATATTTAATGTTGCCTATATTTTAACGAATTATGTACAGACATCTTGTCTCTTTTCAAAAATTTGCCCTTTCGTTTTTGATACTTAGTCGAATATAGGGTGAAGAGGGGAGAGAGGGGAAGGTGGCGTGGCTTTTCACTGATAAGGGTGATTACAAAAATAGTAAGACTGATGACGTCAGTGATGACGTCATTAGATCAATCGCCACAGTTACGTGATATAAACAAAGTGCGCCAAATAGTTGGTATATACACAGAGATGCACAGAATGCTTAAACATGTACTACAATTATATGCCAAAATGGTCGCTTAGGATAATGTTTAAAACGTTGAGTACGTAGTACCAGTTATTCCGCGGTCGTGGACTCAGAAACGCTCCATTTAGCTAGTTATTTAGTTAGATTCATGCTAACAACGTCATTATTTATTTAACGAGAGGATCGTATAGTACCTGAAGGATGATAACTCGACAGCAGGCGTTGACCCCCAGGCAGCGTTGGAAGTCGCAGCAAAGCACACGAGGATGATTCTTGGACTAGAAACCACGTTCCTTTCGTATGAACTGTGGCACCGCGCATTCGTTAGAAAATAACACTCCTGAGTGAGACACATTTTTTGGGAAGGGTGCCAACAAAAAGCATGGCAGGCTGCAGTTAGCTGCTCCGTGTAATTGTCAGATAATTCATTCACAAATATCATTGTCAATTCTTTTAACTTTCAAGTCGTTTTTTAAAGTGGTCATGCATTTTTGACCGCAGTACTGGAATTGCTCTATTGCAAATGTATTTCATTGGAGAATGTTCAATTGATTAAGTGAGGGGAATAAATGTGTATTTAGCAACCGTTATATAACTTGGATTTGTTGGATTGTCAAGCTATTCATGGGTGATATACCTTTTTATTTATTTATTAACTTTTTTAAAATATTTTTACGGTCGCCAAGGATGACGACCTTTAGAGAACATTGCCTAAACGGAAACCCAGGCTTCTCTCCGTTGCTTTCCCACAGAGTGACCAGATGGGGAACTTTTCAAATAGGACGTTTATTAGTGAAAAAGGCAATTTTTAAGAAAGAAAGGATCTCTTCAAGATATAAGCAGGTACTTTATTTAATTTTTAGGTCAAATCCACTGATTACATTATAAATGCCATAGTCGCCTCCATAGCTTGAATTATCTCCTGAAACGGAGAACTTTCTCATACTAAAAATGTTGCAGTGTTAGATGAAGGCCCATTTGTGCTGTGTATTTCGCTACTCACGTGTCTATCAAGATCCCTGCTCCTTTGTTTCCAAAACTCAATCGTCACACACTTCACATTTCGTCACGCTTTCACAACACTCTCTTCAAAGCAAAGATATTTTTACCTTAATTTATCCACAGTTAGAAGCACTAATGACCGGTTGTAATTCACAACAGTCAGTAATTAAAGCATTTAAAATTTGAACGCAACGGGAACACAGATCACCGTTAACGCACTAACTGCAGTTTTGCTCGAGAAATTCGTATTCAGTACAGGAAATAATAGCCAATAGAAAGAAGCATGACACTGGGTCTTTATGCCCCTCACGTAGCACATGCAAATGTTTGTTTCACGCTTCAAGGAATCCTGACGTTTCAAATTAAGTTTATTTGTTGTTGTTCAAATCACCAGAAGCGTTTGTGCAGAACAAGAGATAAATTAAATATCACTAATAAAAAAGTCTTTGAAAACAATGAAAACCTAAATTCGTATAGAGTACAATGCCTGACATTTTATGAAATTTAAACATGCTCTCCGAACACAACCAAAATAAGAAAAAAGTGGATACATCGTTTTGGGGAATAATAGTCCTACTTCCTCACGCAGTACGGCTGAGTGCAGGAAGCTGGCCCACGGCTTCTGGTGCCAATTCCCAGCATGAAATGAACAGGGCTGATTCCCAGCATAAAATGAATATGACTGGAGTACATTTCCCAGCATCCGCTCCTAATCCTCACGCCACCGTCTCGCCTGCTGCAAAGCTGAATCGTAACAGTATTTTGCCGTTGGTATAGAAGAGATGGAAAAAAGTATAGAGTTTTAGGGTCGAAAAGATGTCCTCTCCAGGAATTGGGGTCTCCCAAACTCCACGTAATGGAACACAAACAAATTCTGGAGTTCACTTTGCGTGGGCGCACAATAATGTGGGAAATCTTGTATGAGGACGATCTAGGTCCAGGAGAGTTGTGGGTTACTCTTTACCCCTACTATGCTAGAAAGTAGTTTTCAAAACACATTCTGTTCATCTCCAACAAGTGCATCAAACTCTAAAAAAATAGATGACATAAAGAATATACAAAAATCTGTTAACAAGAACAGGGGTTAAGTTCTGCCGCCACGTAGTGTTACAGACGGCATAAAAGCTTAATAAACGTTTTTTGCCATTTATTTTCTGTCTCTGCACTATTAATTAGTAGCATTTTTATGGCTATTTTTCATCCTCAACCAATTCTCTCACGCACACTGAATGTTTTTTTCAGAATTTTAATTTTCGAAGTGAATCTATAATTATCTGTATACAGTGTGATTCACGAAGATATGCAAATATTTTAACACGTTATTCTACAAGTAAAACTAAAGAAAAAAGATCAGATAAACATAGGTTCGCAAATGTTTGGTTACGAAGTTATGGCTCATAAAAGATTTTCCCTGAAATTTACCAACTTCGCTACTACGAAGTCATCACAAAACTGCACGAGATCAAAGAAAAGCACGGTTTCCATTTATTTTGATGTAATTGGTCTGGTGAATTTAATAAAACATGTCCCACACGTGCATCTGCAGTAGTTTTCCAGAACAACCAGCGAAGCAAAGATTATTATACAAGCAAATTTGTTTACTTTCCACTAAGAATGTAGAAACGTTTATGTCATTGTTGGTACCGTCAGTGAGTTGTTACAGTCGTTTCCTAACCTTGAAACGAGTTAGTTTCCTGCATTGTTCAGTGAATTTATTCCGGTTTAACATGAATTCACGTATACTATGGTATTAATAAAAGTAAAATATCTGACACCTTCATACAGTTTCAGTTAACGTTATTTTCATCATTTTTCCAAAGATAAATTCTCTGGAACCTCTGTTGAAAACTTGGTGCAATTGTCTAGAATTTAAAAAACAAATTGGACCAAGGGGTTAATAAATTTAAAAAAAATTCTTTGCTTCTCTGGATGTTCTGGAAAACTATTGCCGATACACGCCTGGGAGATATATTACTAGATTCAGCAGATCATTAACTACAAAATAAATGTAAACCGTGCCTTACTTTAACCTCGTACAGTTTTGCGATGGCTTCATAGTAGCGAAGTTGCTAAATTTAAGGCAAAATCTTTTATTAGCAGTAACTACGTAACTAAATATTTGCATTCCGATGTTTATATGAACTTTTTATGTAGTTTTACTTGCAGAATAACGTATTAATTATTTGCATATCTTGGGTGAATCATCCTGTATGAATGAAAATACCATTAGAGTGTATCTGTAGCTTCATTTCCCAACTTCTGGGACACGCTAGATTTAATCACATGAAGATGTCATTTTAAATCGTTGAATCACAAAGGCGCCACCCGCATTCATGTAAATGTTACAAAAATATCAGCTTGAAAATACGCTTTTTAATGTGTGCCAGAGTAATTTATCTTCCAAAAACGGTATTGAGCAGCTGACTATCAACCGCGTCAGATAAAATACAATACGTGTATTTCTTGACAAAGGTTAATGTTGCGGCATGACATGTCCTTGTACCCACTGAATAAGTAGTTTTAGAATTTTGCCCCCTCGTCTAAGGGCGCCAATGAATGAGCACAGTCTCCACTTTGAAGCTTCGGACCTCGTACATGTATAATTTTTATGCACCTGTAACGATTTTCAACGAACGTAGATATATTTATACTCTTCACCTTGAAACTACTTACTCCACTCAGTCCTAACACGCATGAATGACACTTTCGCTACTAACGTTGCGTTTTCTTTTACGACAGAAGCATGTCTCTCCGAGTTTTTATATCTGCTCGCTGAGCATCTAGATGCAGAGTTATGGATCCTTTTAAAATCTTATGTTTTTGCGCCTGAGCGAAATTCTTAACGTTAAGAAAGCGAGCCGATGACAATGAGTCATTGTGAGATTCGAGACTAGTCATTCCTAGGAAACGAACATCTGCAGTCACGGAGCGAGCGGTTTGATAAAATGATCAGGTAAGCGTGAAGTTCCTAACTTGTTTGTACAATTTCTGATCTCAGTTACTTACGATACATATTTGCGTTCATTTTTTTTGGGGGGGGGGGGGGCTTTCCGAAATTAAGACTGAATCACTGGTCTAGGGAGATAGCTTAGCTCAAGACGAGTAATGTTACAACCAGTTGGTTTTCATCATTCGTGTTTTAAGTGTTTGTGGTATAATCGATTCTTGCAAATACTGTTTTGTGATAGCGACTTTCCATGTGACGGTTTCCATCTCTTTTTGGTCGGACGTACTTCGAGTTGCATGTAGCGCTCCTTGATATCTTCTTACTGTTTAGTTATTTAATTGCCTCGCCTCTTTGGAGATGGGCAGCTGTTTCAGTGCGTATATTTCTATCTTAGGACGTATCTGCAATTTGTGCACATTCCATATGTTTGTTTTTAGGGGTATATTTATTTCGTTTTTTGTCATTCATTCTGAGCATATCTGTTTTATAAAAGTTCGTACCATGGTGCGTGTCTCGAAGTGATGGGAATCATTAGAATCCCAGTCGGAGTCATTAAGCGCGCATCGCGCCTGGCAGTTTGTGTGGTAGAGGCAGTCCATGCAACTGATCCGTATCTTAGGTCGGGTCTGATAGTTATAAGTGAAACAAAGGATGTCGAGAACATCTTTGAACCTCGACTTAACGGCGAGTATGAGCAGGCTTGTATTAGCTCTAGCCTTAGTGTTACCATTAATGCGTGGTCACCGCGCCAGGGCAGTGTCCAAGGATGACCTCTACACCTGAAAACGAATTAGAGTATGTTTGACTGCTAGTTATCAACACACAACTTTTTTAAACAAAAATCCGATATTTCCAAGAATGATTGCCTATCGAAGTCGCGGGGTGCAAACGATACATATCGAACGTGCGACCGTAAATCGATCATGCGACTCTGGTGTCGGGCGTTGTGATCAGTTATTTGTGATCGTCATTTTTATCTGTTTTCCGTCGTTCCTTTAGTTGCTCTAAATTACTGCGAATTATTTGTTAGTTGTTACGGAATTACAGACCATTTATGTCGTTACTGAGTGGGATGTCTGGTGTACTTGGTGTTTCTTCGGCGAGTTCCATGTTTATCCAGCGTAGAAAATTGTTCGACTTTTTGTCGCAAATATGGAGTACCACCGGACGAGGAAAGAAGGAACTATGTACAAGGAGGTGGTGTGAAGAGTTGAAAACTTCGTAAGAACAGTTTCGATGCTGAAATACCGTTTACAATTTCATTGCGAACAGTGCGGAAAACGAACGAGTATCAGGAATAAGACACGGTTCGACTCTTCCATATTATCCATCCAACCCACCGTAAAGGACTTTCACATGATGACAACACGGACGACGAGTAAGGTAAGTCGTCTCTTTTGCAATTACAAGTATTTTTGTAACGCTCTTCTTTTGTCGTTGCTGTAGCGACCACCATAAACTGTCTCATAACGCCCGCCACCAGAGTCGCGTGATCGACTAATGGTCACACGTTCGATATGTATCGTTTGGACCTCGCGACTTCGATAGGCAATCATTCTTGGAAATTACCCAAAAATTGATCAAAAATGCACCTGGTCGCTCCTTCAGTTGTGCTCATCGTTGTCTTTTCGCTCTTCAGCTTCAGAAGTTGATTACAGTTATGTAGTTCTCGCTGACAAAATTTGCGGCCATTAACGCAACTGTTGCGGTTCGTTTTCGAAGTGTAGGCATACATTGTTGCTTTCTCGATCGTTGATTTGTTGTACAACCTAAGATAGAAAGTGAGTAGCAAAAGCTCGTAGAAAATTGTGGTAGCTGAACTGAAAGTGTAATGAATTTCTCCAGCATTCCAGTTCAATTTGTGGGCTCCATGCAGGAGTCACTACACGCACAATGGGCTCCCAAACCGGGTTTTCATAATCCAATTTCCTAATACCGCTTCTGAAAGATAATGAAAATGCTCCACTATCGACTCTGGAAATGCAAGCATACCAATCGGTTTCCCTCTTCCACAGTCTATATTCGCTCACATGAAGACGCTCTACCTACTTTTAAATCTGCTTGGGGCATTAGATTCCTAATTCCTTTTAATAACTTATGCTAATCTTGAAGGGGTGTATTTTTTTGCAGCGAATGAAACTCAGCAATATTGCACTGACCGAGGAGTTATCCACCTCCTATACTATAGTGAATAGAAAAAGCCATTGTACTGACTACATCGAAAACCAGAACACCTGGTTTTAAGAAGCCATTCATGCAAAACAACTGCCCGTAGCGAAGCTCCAGAGGAAGTGGCTACACCAGCGTTACTTATTTGTCGGTGCGGAATGCAGCAACTAACGTTAGTCTGTGGTTTCGGTGCGAGGTGTCAAACTTGCTTTTGCACCCCGGTCTTCTGACACCACAAACATCGTTCTTATTGGCAATTTCCACCTCATTCCCGACTGGCCGTCTTCATTTCTCATGATTCATCACGCCGTCGCTAACATTGGCAAGTCACGGAGGAAACGCCGATACCGTAAGTGCACTTTATTAGGTCAATCCTAGTTACCCATTACAAGATTTATTATTTTTCACAGAAGTTCAGAGAGCAACACAAATTAACAAGCCACTGCTCATCAATTCTACAAATACTTTACAAGTAATGAACTATGAAATAAGTAATCGTAATTATAGTACTGTTTGTCAAACAAATTTCGCTGTTTTCTTCGAATACGTCACGATTTCCAAGAATATTGTTATGCAGGAACCTAAGAGCACAGCTTTACAGAGCTGTTTGTCAAAATGGTTTTCCTGTGTTCCACCTTAAATTGTTTTCGATTCCAGGGTTTGTTATTTTTAGCATAGTTCAGAGAGAAATACGAAATGTAGAAATCCTTTAGCAAGCCACTGCGCACACCGACTCCAAAAAGGCAAAAGTAATGAGAAATGGAATCGGTAACTAGAACTGAACTACGTAGGTTAGTTCTAGTTACACCAATTCCAATATTTGTTATTTTTTGATAATTTTCGTGTCTTATTTAGTGTCTTTTTATGATGTCTGTGTCACTCTGTCCTTATTTCCTGATACTCTCACGTTTCCTATACGTTACTATATTTCCCGATTGTTGTGTTACATTTCAATTTGTCCCAACTCAAAACCCCCACTTTTCCGTGGTTGTTCCATTCCATTCAATATTTATTGTAAAGAATTATCGCTATTCTATAAAACTACTGGTTCACAAGTCGTGATACTGTTCCGGATTTCAAATTTCGTCTGTGGTTCATTTATTTACTCTTGTAAAACGCGATGCTAATTTATTTCAGGCTCGTAACTTCCCTTCTTTAATATTCTTTTTACGTTACCCCAGTTTCCTTGTGACATAGTTCGTGACTAAGTAATTAATCGCGTTAACTCTGATTGAAACTTATCGTACGTATTTGTACAGTGCTCTCTATACTATCTGGATATTGAACTTCAACTATCTGATCGTGCCAGCCATGGATACACATATTCCGTATCTTATTGAACGTGTATAGCTGTTTGACTATAGTTCGTCTGTTGTCAGTAAACACGTGATTAAATGCTGTTCTAACGCACGAGATTCATTTCAAAAGTCCTGCACATTGTACATGCGTGATCGTTAAGTGGTGGACTACTTGCACATTACGTTGTTTTAATGGCCTACTATAGGTGTACAAAGTTTGAAGTTAATCCGTGATCCCAGCGTCGTGCCTCCTTCTTGTGGGTGCAGTCGGTCGGGACGAAATTGGTCGGTCGGTCGGTCAGCCGATAAACTAGTGCATGATAGAGGCCTAAGGGTATGAGTTCATTGGTCGAAGCTGGCAGATACAACCAGGCACCATAATTAGTCCTGACTGTCTTTCTTGTAACTTTGTTCGTTAAGAAGATATGAACAGTAGTACGTCTTTTCTAAATAACATCCGCTTCCTCTCTTCAAGACGGTTCGAAAACGTATCACGTAGTACTGTTCATGGAAACATGACGTTATTAAAAATGTAACACAAAATTGACTTTGACTGTTCTGTACGTGCACACAATGCAGGTATTCGGGCTAACATAACTGGCCCTCTTTATAGAGGTGACAGCAAATAAATGGAAACACAAGGAAAATACACAGTGGTCATTCAGTCAATCGACTTCAGTTTTAAGTTTTATTGTACGTACAATGTGCACCAGCGAAGAGAAGATAGAAATGAAACTCATTTATGGAGAATGTTAAGTTATCAGAACAGTAATCGCAATGAGATTTTCGTAATTACAGAAGAAGTGCATGTAGTACAGTAATGTATTACAGTAACACCGAGCGAGGTGGCGCTGTGGTTATCACACTGGACTCGCATTCGAGAGGACGACGGTTCAATCCCGTCTCCGGCCATCCTGATTTAGGTTTTCCGTTATTTCCCTAAATCGCTTCAGGCAAATGCCGGGACGGTTCCTTTGAAAGGGCACGGCCGATTTCCATCCCCATCCTTCTCTCACCCGAGCTTGCGCTCCTTCTCTAATGACCTCGTTGTCGACGGGACGTTAAACTCTAATCTCCTGCTCCTCCTCCTATTACAGTAACGATAGTTCTTGAGTAAAAACTGGATCATCATTACTTCTCCCTTTTTTTGGTTGAAGAACGGCGTTGTGCTATTCAGACAGCGAACTTCTACAGAGAGCGATATCCTGACAAATACCCAACCTTATGGCGGATGTTTTCTCATCTTGTTCTGACGCTTCTGGAAACGGGGTTTCCAACCAAGGCAACACAATCGTCATAGAACTCACACGGACGAAGCTGGCAAAGTTATTATTCTTGCTTCTGTTACAATGAAGGCAACGTGAGCACAGGACAATCCGAACAGGAGATTGGCTTTTCTGTTTCTAACATCGTATTGTAACATGTCAACATTTCCATTCCTGTCGTATCCAATTACAACAAGGATTCTAAAATTCGCAAGAGAATAATTTTCCGAATTGTGTATAGTTCTATCTCTTGTACAGCAGCAAATTCTCGGTGAACAGAACGTCTTCTACGATCTTCTTTCCACAGAGGGTGTTCCTTCTCAAACAAAGGATAGGTAAATATAAAGAACATACAGACTGACCCAGTGAAAACGGAATATTGCTAAGACAGGCTGAATATCAGCTTCAATGTAGAGTTAATGTCTGATGTGGGGATGCTTGGTTATAAAATTATTGGCCCTTATTTCATCAAGGGTAACCTAAACGGCAGGGCACATGCTAATCTTCCCACACGAATTCTTCCTCATCTTCATGATGAAGTGCCGATAAGGACTAGAGCTCTTATGTGGTACCAACAAGTTGGGTGTCCAGCGCATAACGCACTGCAAGCACGTCGTGTTCTAAACTAAAGGTCTCCTGCCAGGTGATTTGGCGTGGGAGGAACAGTGGATTAGCTTGCTTTGTCTCCTAACTTAACTCCTCTGGACTTATTTTTTCTTTGGAGATGCATAACAGACGTTGCGGTATTCCAGCAACTCCAGATAACAAAGAGGGACCTACCGTGCTTGCTTGTACGGGAGGGGGGGGGGGGGGGGGGGGCGTTTATTATGTAACGCAACAATTTTCTTTCTGAAAGCAGGCTGGTTTTATTCGGGATTCCAATACAGTATAACATTACCCACTTTTTTGGCTGCAAAACCCTGTTTTCAACATAATGTCCGTTCAATGTGACCCCCTTACGCCCCTTACTTGGAGGCCTTATATAGCCACATGGTACAACTCTATCGGTCGATGTCGGAGCCAGAGTCTTGCTCTTCCCATCATCCACGTTCTGCATACCGCGGATTACATCCTTCATTGGACCAAACAGATTGAAGTCTTCATTGCTCTTTATGGTCTTTTATTAGGTGACGTGGAACCCAGTACACACGGTTTAGTACCCCAATTGGTGGACGAATATGTCAGCACTACCGCAGATACGTCTAGTTGAGCAGTGAGATGTTTGATTGTGATCCGTCGATTACTTCGAATGAGTGCGCCCGAGCGTTCTAATATTACAGGAGTCACAGCTGTGCACGAATGATGGGACAGGTTTGCGCGATCTTCTGGCGAGGATGACAGACACATGGAAAAATGACTCATCCTGCTTTTGTCCTCTGACTGGTCACCGAAGACATTCTGCAGGCGCCTATGAATATCGACGATGTTCTGATTTTCCGCCAAATCAACCTCAGTGACAACTTTCTCCTTGGAAAGCACATCCGTTACAGAATCTATTTTGAAGGCTACGTATAGCGGCGCCACCTGTCGAAACTTCATGAATCTATGAGGGCTGTAGCGGGAATATGCCATGATGTTCCACAATAAATTCAACATTTTTTTTTTCAACAGGAAATGGCCGAGAAAGAAAGCGTTGCATTCCTTATTGAACGCCCCTCATAATTTTCTTCAGCAGGTAGTTCTGCAAGCAACAATGAATTCTTTCATCCGACTCGCGGACCTGTGTACCACTATCCATGAACACAACTTTGAGCGCATCTTAATGTTCTATTAGTTTTTGTGTCCTCAATGTATTACAGTAAAACAGAATGATCTTAAAGATACCCGTTTCCGTTTCTTATTAAGTTGACTGTTTTGTTTACCTGAACATATAGTACATTCATGAATATTTATTGAGGAAGAGAATTCGATTATCGAACATAAAATAAAAGACCTGTTTAAAAAAGACGTAGTGCTGTTCATGTTTGTGTAACTAACATAGTTACGAGAAAGACAGTCATGCTGGCTGATGTCGCTCTGTTAGCTAAACAACTTTTGCTTGCAACATTTTTTATTTTGTTTCTGGACAAAATGTTATTTGGAGTGGTCAGTATAAATGGATCACACTGTATAAATGGATATTACGAAAAACAGTAATCTTTCTCCAGTGTTTGTAGTTATGATTCGTGATTCGCAATTTGAGTGACTCACTTTTATTTCGTTTCCATAGCAACTCTCGTCTAAGCGTTTGAAGAGCAGTTGTGTAGGCAAGGATGACTTACAGTGATGGGTGAAGAACTGCAGAGTGCTGGCTGACTCTTCTAGGAGTGCACCCTCACAGAATTTTAACAGCAAATTACTCTGTGATGTATGACACTTCTCTTGGCTGAGGTTCATCCATGTCATGACGCAGGTAACGGGTTCTAGCATGATGTTTTCGATTTTATATTGTAATATAGATGATTATTTCACCTATTCTGTCACATCTGGAATGACTTTTCCATTGCATGCCGCATCATGTGCTACATATTGCAGTGTTTTACGCAAACTTTTTGCAGTCTGTGGACCTACATATGAACAAAATGTTATCGTAGTTAGAATGAGATTTTCACTCTGCAGCGGAGTGTGCGCTGACATGAAACTTCCTGCCAGATTAAAACTGTGCACCTAGACTCGAAATCGGGACGTTTGCCTTTCGCGGGCAAATGCTTTCGTTCGTTGCAGCTGCTCGGGGCGGACGTCGTAAGACATCCGTTTAAGTTCGTTGTTGATCGATTAATTCAGTTTTTTTTATTACAGAGGGCAGCTAACACTCTGACCGAACACGATGAGCTACCGTGCCCGCTCCAACTGAGCTACCCAAGCACGACTCATGCCCCGTCCCCACAGCTTTACTTCTGCGCGTACCTCGTCTCCTATCTTCCAAACTCTACAAGAGACGTTCGCAGAAGAGCTTCTGTAAAGTTTGGAAGGTAGGAGACGAGGTACTGGCAGAAGTAAAGCTGTGGGGACGGTGCCTGACTCGTGCTTGGGTAGCTCACTTGGTAGAGCACTTGCCCGCGAAAAGGCAAAGGTCCCGAGTTCGAGTCTCGGTCCGGCACACAGTTTTAATCTGCCAGGGAGTTTCATATCAGCGCACACTCCGCTGCAGAGTGAAAATCTCATTCAGGCTGTGGCTAAGTCATGTCTCCGCAATATCCTTTCTTTCAGGAGTGCTAGTTCCGCAAGTCCGCAGAAGAGCTTCTGTAAAGTTTGGAAGGTAGGAGACGAGGTACTGGCAGAAGTAAATCTGTGGGGATGGGGCGTGAGTCGTGCTTGGTTAGTTCAGCTGGTAGAGCACTTGCCCGCGAAAGGCAAAGGTCCCGAGTTAGAGTCTCGGTCCAGCACACAGTTTTAATCTGCCAGGAACTTCCATATTTATTATTGTAGTGTCTGCCGCTGTGGCTTACGAACAACTCCGAGACGCTTTTACGTTTACTAAGCGACCCTGTGAAGAAACATGCTGCTCTACTTTTTATCTTCTCTGCTTCCTCTATCGATCAGAAAAAGTAAGGGTCCCAGACTAAGGGACAATACTCAAATATCACTCAAACGAGTTTTTTTTTGTAAGCTACGACTTTTGTAAAAAGAGAGGAAGATTCATTTTGTAGAGGAAAAGAACTCACCAAAAAGATATATTTTTTCTCTCTATCTTTATTTTCAGACCGATTTCAGAAAGATTATTTTCATTATCAAGCAGTATGTTGCTCCCTCCTACGTATATCTCGCGAAGAGACCATGAGGATAAAATCAGAGAGATTAGAGACCACACAGAAGCATACCGACAATCCTTCTTTCCACGTACAATACGAGACTGGAATAGAAGGGAGAACCGATAGAGGTACTCAGGGTAACCTCCGCCACACACCGTCAGGTGGCTTGCGGAGTATGGATGTAGATGTAGATGTAGATTATTAGTGCTGATACCCATCACAATATGTGACAGGTCGCACACCTCCATGTTTTGCGAAACTGGAACAAATGCGTAACGCCAAATAAAGTATAGCCGTACTGTGCGTAAAAAATGAAAGAAAAAACTGCAACAAATGTAATAGGATTGGGAAATGTACCAGTAAAAATGGAGTGTGCAGTAAAAAAATTGTAACGGCCACTCCTTGACTGACAACAGTCGAGAATATAAAAATGGGGGCGTGGACGTCACAGACTGAAGAGCGATAGCATTAAGAATTGAAGTAAAGTTTCTGCAAATAAAGCTGTGCAGGAGAACAATTGCAGATGTTTGGTGTGCTTTTTTCTTTTCAATTTGAATAACAAAGTTGCGGATCGAACCAATGCTTTCACAATGAGGAATTGTTTCGAGAGAAAGGAAGATTATGTTGTAAAGTACCGTCGACTACAAGGCGACCCACAAGTATTTAAGGCTCACGAATGCGATTCAGTGATACACGACGTCCTATGCGCCACACATCTTAAAGTGGCTTGCTGAGTATAGGCGCAGATGGAGATGTAGTTTAGGTCTACTCCTGTTCCTTAGACAAGTGAACGGCCTTCCGCTTAACATTCATCAAACAGAATTGGTAGTAATTGCAGGCGGTAATTGTGTTAATAAATCCCATTGGAGAGAAAGCAAGAGAAGATACCGTTGTTGCAGTGTTTCAAAAACTTAGTACTGGGTTCTCTGCAAATAGACTCTACGTAACTTTTGAAAATAAAGTACTATATTCACTATTGTACAAAAAACAGAGTTATACCAACAAATGATGTAGCACATGAATAGGAGTTAGTGAGCAGGATGTATTGATTAAAGCTTGAACTGAAAGAAGCATGTTACTGATCTACTCAAATAATTAAGCTGAGCTACTTTTGCTCTTCATGTAATTGCTTGTCTTGGAATCAAATTAGTCATAATTATGACATATTTTGCATACATAAACTAAGAAAAACTTCCTTCAGGCTAACAACATCGCTCGAATAGATTGGCCAGCGTGTTCTCCAGATAGTAACCGTATTGAACATACCTGGGATAGACTGAAAAGGGCTGTTTATGGACGATGTGATCACCAATCACTCTGAGGGATCTACGCCGAATCGCCATTGAGGAGTGGGACAACCTGGACCAATAGTGCCTTGATGAACTTGTGGATAGTATGCCAGGACGAATACAGGCATGCATCAATGCAAGAGGACGTGCTACTGGGTATTAGTGGTACCAGTGTGTACAGCAATTTGGACCACCACCTCTGAAGGGCTCGCTGTATGGTGGAACAACATGCAATGAGTGGTTTTCATGAGCAATAAAAAGGGCGGAAATGATGTTTATGTTCTAATATATCGAGAGAGAAATTTTGTATAGTATATTATATATACAAAATTCGTCGTAAATAGTACATCACAACTTGATAATAATAGAGACATTTATATTTACTACTCTGATCTTTATACACATTGTTTAATGTGTTAGTGTCGCAGATAGGAATTCAACATCCATGAAAAAATATTTTTGGTCATTTTCTCAGTAACACGAAATATCTGACAAGTAGCAAGGAAATTTTTAAATCTAATCTAAAATGCACTAATGGCCATTAAAATTGCTACACCAAGAAGGAATGCAGATGACAAATGGGTACTCATTGGACAAATATAGTATACTAGAATTGACATGTGATTACATTTTCACGCAATTTGGGTGCATAGATCCTGAGAAATCAGTACCCAGAACAACCACCTCTGGCCGTAATAACGGCTGTGATACGCCTGGGCATTGAGTCAAATAGAGCTGAGAGGTACAGCTGCCCATGCAGCTTCAGCTTGATACCACAGTTCATCAAGAGTAGTGACTGGAGTACTGTGACGAGCCAGTTGCTCGGCCACCATTGAGCAGACGTTTTTAATTGGTGAGAGATCTGGAGAATGTGCTGGCCAGGGCAGCAGTCGGACATTTTCTGTATCCAGAAAGGCCCGTACAGGACCGGCAAAGTGCGGTCGTGCATTATCCTGCTGAAATGTATGGTTTCGCAGGGATCGAATGAATTGTAGAGCCCCGGGTCGTAAAACATCTGAAATGTAACGTCCAATGTCAAAGTGCCGTCAATTCGGACAAGAGGTGACCATAACGTGTAATCATTGGCACCTCATACCATCACGCCGGGTGATACGGCAGTATGGCGATGAAGAATACACGCTTCTGATGTGCGTTTACCGCGATGTCGCGAAACACGGATGCGACCATCGTGATGCTCTAAACAGAACCTGGATTCATCCGAAAAAAGGACGTTTTGACATTCGTGCACCCAGGTTCGTCGTTGAGTACACCATCGCAGGCGCTCCCGTCCGTGCTGCAGCGTCAAGGGTAACAGCAACCATTGTCTCCGAGCTGATAGTCCATGCTGCTGCAAAGGTCGTCGAACTGTTCGTGCAGATGATTCTTGTCTTGCAAACGTCCCCATCTGTTGACTCAGGGATCGAAACGTGGCTGCACGATCCGTTACT
Source organism: Schistocerca gregaria (assembly GCF_023897955.1). Lineage (NCBI taxonomy): Eukaryota > Metazoa > Arthropoda > Insecta > Orthoptera > Acrididae > Schistocerca > Schistocerca gregaria. Next base: position 346,059,262 of record NC_064922.1, on the reverse strand, counting down.
GCCACGCGGATAAGATGCCTGTCATCTCGACTGCTACTGATACGAGGCCGTTGAGATCCAGTACGGCGTTCCGTGTTACCTTCTGAACCCACCGATTTCATATTCTGCTAACAGTCATTGCATCTCGACCAACGCGAGCAGCAATGTCGCGATACGATAAACCGCAATCGCGATAGGCTACAATCCGACCATTATCAAAGTCGGAAACGTGTTGATACGCATTTCTCCTCCTTACACGAAGCATCACATCAACGTTTCACCAGGCAACGCCGGCCAACTGCTGTTTGTGTATGAGAAATCGGTTGGAAACTTTCCTCATGTCAGCACGTTGTAGGTGTCACCAGCGGCGCCAACCCAGTGTGAATGCTCTGAAAAGCTAATCATTTGCATATCACAGCATCTTATTCCTGTCGGTTAAATTTTGAGTCTGTAGCACGTCATCTTCGTGGTGTAGCAATTTTAATGGCCAGTAGTGTAGTCTTAGTTTTTTATCTTTGGGTAGGATCTGAAACCAAATGAAGGATCCTTTTTTTAAAATTTTCAGCCTGTTTCCCATTTTATCACTGTTAAAAATATTGCTTTTGAGGTAAGGTGATAGTGAAGTTACGAATGTACTGCAAAAGTAATTTCAGTGGCCAATGCTCATTGGCTAGATTTGAGAAATCGGTTGGAAACTTTCCTCATGGCAGCACGTTGTAGGTGTCGCCACAGGCGCCAACCTTGTATGAATACTCCTGAAAGCTAATCACAGCATCTTATTCCTGTCGGTTAAATTTCGCGTCAGTAGCACGTCATCTTCGTGGTGTAGCAATTTTAATGGCCAGTAGTGTAATTTCTTCTGGGCAACTACTGTGTTTCCATAGACGAATTTTATTTAAAGTTGGCAGCCTGTTAAAAAAGGCACCATTAGGAATGAGGCATATATTGATTAATATTAATCATGTATAAATATCTAGTAAACTGACTCGGTCTTTATCATTTTAATGACAAAAAATCATTCAAATATTGTATGGAACACGTAACTAATTAAGTAACCACTGACCCGAGTCTTCGTATTGCAGATTTAAAAATAATGGACCGTGCTGACATTGACGTCATCGTAGAGGCGCGCAAGATACTTTGGGGAAACGACGAAAAACTGTCCACTCAAAAGAATTTCACAAAACTGTGGAACGCCGTCAATGCAGAAATACGGGCAAAGCTGCTGGAAGGCAAGGCCAGTCAGCTGATAAACGTGGGCACGTTCTCCGTGTCGAACTGGCGGCACGGAGGGAAAGTGGTGCAGAGCTCGCCCGTGTTCGCGCTGTCGGGCCGGCTGGTGCGCGAGTTCGGCGTGCGCGAGCGCAGGAAGTGGGGGCCGGAGGCGGCGCCGCGGCTGCTGACGGCGGCGTCGGCGTCGCGCGCCGGCGCGCTGGGGCTGCGGGGGGCGGCCGCGTGTCTGGCGGCGCTGCGGGCCGCGCTGCGCAGCCGCCTCGCCGCCGGCTACGCCTCGCTCGCCTTCCCCGGCCTGGGCACGCTGCTCGTGGCGCGCCGCGTCGCGCGCATGACCTTCGACGAGGACTTCCTCGACGAGTTCTGCAGGCACCAGAGGCTGCTCCTGCGTAGGCCGCAACGCCCGCTGCAGCCGCCGCCTCCGCCTCGGCCGCCTCCGCAGCCACCACGGCCACATCCGCAGCTACCGGCGAAGCGCTCGGTTCATTACGTGAGAGCTCCGCCTTCCATCTGCTACGTCAAGCCGACCTGGGCGCCACAGGGGCGCGTGCCGCCCATTGGTAAGACCCTGCTTATATGCAGGGTAACGAATATTGAACTACGACGGTCACTCAAAAAGAAATGCACACTATTTTTGTAAAAATACAGTTTTCATTCTGCACGTGTGCAAGTTTTACAGTGTGTAGATACATTCTCCCCGCTTTTTTTTTCAAACTTAGTTCAACCTGTTCCCGTGAGTGGCGCCGTCACAGCATGTCTTCAAAGTGGCTGCTACACTTGACGTTCGTCATCCCTCATCTCCGCTCTGTCCGATCCAAAGCCCACAACTGCCTCCGACGCCTCGAACTCCTCTCTGCTCGGACGTGGGGCTCGAACCCCTCTACCGTCCTCCACACCTACAAATCCTTAATCCGTCCCATCCTCTGTTATGCCAGTCCTGCCTGGATATCTGCCCGCCTCCCCCCCCTCCCGCTAATTCTATAAGTCCCTCCAGATCCTTGAGCATAATACACTCTGCCTCGCCTTCCGTACACGGATCCTCTATGACCTCATTCCTTTTCCCCATCTGCTCCTATCCCTGAACATATCTACATACTCTACATCGCCCGCCGCCTTCATCCCTCTCATCCCTCTCACCCCCCTTTCCTCTCCCGTCCCTGCCCCCTGCCATGCCTTCACTGTTGTGTGCCCCCTACCCTCCATCTCTACACCCTCCATCTCCTTTGCCAAGGTGGCTTCCATCAACTCCTCCTCCCGGATGATGCCCTCTCTCCATCCATTTATCCCTCCTATCAACTCTGGTCCTCACGCCGCCCTCCTTTCCTCCGTCCTTTCCCTGGGCTCCCTCTTCCCCCCTTCCATCCCGAGTCCATTTGTATGCCTGTCCTCTGCCTTCCTCAGTCCTTGTCACGTCTGCCCAGCACCCCCTACCCCTCTTATGGGTCCTCATCCTCCATTGGCTCCTTCCCCCCCCCCTCACCTCTTCGCTTTTCCTCACCTTCCCCCTTTTTTATTTTCCCATCAACTGTCCAGTCCCCCCCACCTGCTCTCGGCTGTGGTATGTCATATTTTAGTGCATTGTTCCAGTGACTGTTCAGTGTTGTTTCGTCTTTCCCGTATTGTGTACAGAAATCATGCTGTCGCTGGGTGTGAATTTTATGTCTTTTTGCGAACAGAAACCAGACTGTCTCCATGTTTTTTAATTGTCTGTCTATTATATTACCTGTCTGCCTCATATGTATTTTATTATCAGCATCATCCCTTTGTTCTATGTTTTAAGTTCCACCCTTTTTTTTCGCCATGTTACCACTTTGTCTCGGATTTTATCGCCTGTTTTTTATTATATATTATCTTCACCTTTTTAAAACAACATCTTTAGGCTGAAGAGCGGCATACTAAGCTGTTGCCAGCCCGCCCCCTTCGGGGGGAATCGAAATTCAATAAAGAAAAAAAAATTGACGTTCGTCAGAAGCAACGTGCTGTCATAGAATTCCTGTGCTGTGTAAACGAGACAGTGGGGAAACACCCACAAGCGGTTGAAAAAGATGTATGGAGATGCTGCTGTCGATCGCAGTACAGTTAGTCGGTGGGCAAGCAGGTTACGTGATGAAAGCGGGCACGGCAATATTGAGGATTGTCCTCGCAGCGGCAGGCCTCGTACTCCACACACTCCAGACAATGTGCAGAGAGTTAGCGAACTGGTGACTGCTGAAAGACGCATCACAGCGAACGAATTGTCACGCTACGTTGGGATAGGGGAAGGAAGTGTTTGCACAATACTGAAAGTGTTAAAAAAGGTTTGTGCCAGGTGGGTTCCCAGGATGTTGACAGTGGCTCACAGAGCAACAAGAAAATCTGTATGCAGCGAACTTTTGGAACAGTACGAGAATGGTGGAGATGAATTCCTTGGAAGAATTGTGACAGGTGATGAAACATGGCTCCATCATTTTTCACCAGTGACAAAGAGGCGGTCATTGGAGTGGCATCGTGCAAATTCACCTAAGAAAAAAAATTCAAAACCACACCTTCTGCTGGAAAAGTTATGGTTACGATGTTTTTCGATTCCGAAGGACTCTTGCTTGCGGACATCATGCCAAGTGGAACCACCATAAATTGTCATGCATATGTGACGACACTGAAGAAACTTCAAGCTCGACTGAGTCGTGTTCGACCACATCGGCAAAAGCAGGATGTTTTGCTGGTGCACGACAATGCACTGCCACATGTCAGTCAAAGAACCATGGAAGCCAGTACAAAACTCGGATGGACAACACTGAAACACCCGCCTCACAGTCCTGACCTGGCTCCATGTGACTATCATCTCTTTGGGAAACTGAAAGACTCTCTTCGTGGAACAAGGTTTGAAGATGATGACTCCTTTGTGCACGCTGCCAAACAATGGCTCCAGCAGGTTGGTCCAGAATTTTACCGTGCGGGTATACAGGCGCTGGTTCCAAGATGGCGTAAGACAGTTGAGAGGGATGGAAATTATGTGGAGAAATAAAAATCTAGTTCCTAAAGGATGTATCTACACACTGTAAGAGTTTCAAACATGTAGAATAAAAGATGGATTAAAAAAATAGTGTGCATTTCTTTTGGAGTGACCCTTTATATGAAAAAAACCTAAGTTAGTTACAAACTACGTTTATTCAATATGGAAACGTCGCTACAGATTTTCGGATTTAGGTTATGACATATTCGATACGCCTGATATCATTGGCGATGATGTGGCACTGACGAATAGCGAAATCCTGCATGACTCGCTGAAGTGTGGCAACATCGATGATGTCAATGAACTATTGAATGGGCGATGATGTGGCGCTGACGAATAGTGAAATTCTGCATGACTCGCCGAACTGTGGCAGCATCGATGATGTCGATGAACTCTTGAATGGCTATTTCCAGGTCAGCAAAGGTTCTGTGGTTATTGCTGTACGTCTTGTCTTTAATACAGCCCCACGAAAAGGAGCCGACCAGGAGAATATTGCGGCCAATCGATGCCCATGCCAGTGGCCTCTGGATCCCCAAGTGCTCCTCCACTAAATCAGAATCTTTCCTGCTTCGATGTGCTCGAGCCCCGTCTTGCATGAACCATATCTTGTCGAAATAGGGGTCACTTTGTATAATGGATACGAAATCATCTTCCAAAACCTTCACGTAGCGTGCGATCAAGTAATGTCGCACAAATTACTCCGTGACTGGACATTGCACGCCACACAGTCACCCGCTGAGGCTGAAGAGACTTCTCGATCGCGAAGTAAGGATTCTTAGTCCCCCAAACGCGCAAATTTTGCTTATTGACGAACCCATCAAAATGAAAGTGGGCACCGTCGCTAAACTAAACCATATTAACATAAAAGTCCTGTTCGTCAATTTTGTGGGGAATAGTGTTGGCGTGCATCGGAACACTTGCTAAACACTTCTATCCAATTCTTCGTTAGTCACGAACCGACATTACGCCATAAGTGACTTCATTATTCTCTGTAACGACATGTTTGGAGTGATAAGGTATGGCCTTCGTGACTCCTATTTTAAAGGGACTGGTGCTGCTGATGAACAATCAACTGGCATCGGTATTATTAATCATGAAACTCACGCTCCTTACTAGCAAAGTCTGCTGGAGCTCCACCCTTCCGTAACCACACATGATCCAAGATTCTCTTGTCTTTTCAATGAGGTGTTAACCACGCTTGTGGCGTGTCCAAATATGAATTTTCATTGACATCAACATGGAAAACGTACTTCAATGACACCGCAGCCATTATCACAACAGGTGGCTGGTTTCTTTTCCAATTCTTGAACATAATAGATAATTTTACTTACGAAGGAGTTAGCACAAGTTGCTATCACAATTGCAAAAAAAAGTGTGAATTCGAATTTAATATTTCTCAACATATATTACAGATATGCGCACAATAGCCGGCAGCTGTGGTCGAGCAGTTGTAGGCACTTAAGTCCGGAACTGCGTGACCGCTACGGTCGCAGCTTCGAACTCTGCCTAGGGCATGGATGTGTGTGATGTCGTTATGTTAAATAGGTTTAAGTAGTTCTAAGTTCTAGGGGACTTATGGCCTCAGATGTCAAGTCCCATAGTCCTCAGAGCCATTTGAACCATGCGCAGAATATTTTTCATCGTTAGTTACACTGAACTTTACAGTCAAACGCATGTTCAGTCAAAAACGGTTGTTGGTAGCTCTTGGCAAAAGATTGTGAAGATCAACATGTCCAGAGAGCATGAAATGACGAAAACAGCACTGCTTATCACAGTGGGGCGCTTCATCAATAGTCCGCCCCCGCTAGCTGCGTGGTCAGCGCGACAGAATGTCAATCCTAAGGGCCCGGGTTTGATTCCCGACTGGGTCGGAGATTTTCTCCGCTCAGGGGCTGGATGCTGTGTTGTCCTCATCATCATCATTTCATTCCCATCGACGTGCAAGTCGCCGAAGTGGCGTCAAATCGAAAGACTTGCACCCGGCGAACGGTCTACCCGACGGGAGGCCCTAGTCACACGACATAATATATTTCATTAATGCCTGCATTACGCAGTCATCTATCACAGTGCGCTTCAACGTCTAGAATACGTTCAGGCATGGTTTGAACCTCTCTGGTATGAAGTTACCATGTCCAGCTACAGTAAAAGAGTACCGAGCGAAGTCTTGCGAAGACTGGTGAACATAATTGATTGTGTAGGATACAAGACAGCAAAGAAATTGAATCCCTCGATAACGACGCAGCATGATGACCTTAAGGGTAGCGCGATCCTCAGTCCGCTTCACCAACGCCTCGAAACTACAAGCTCTTCGCTTTCCATATTTTGAGACGGCGTAGTATGGACCAATACAAGAAAAAATATCCAGTAAACAAGGGCTCTGAAGTATGTACCTTAAGACCTATGAGCACTTGTTCAGTAGATGAGGTAGCGAAGATGAACAATTGCTCAAGACTCGTAAGATATCCAGTTTGGAGCCCATATTTATTTGACTTTTTTTCTTGGTTTGGTCTATATTACCACTTCTCAAAATATAGAAAGCAAAGAGCTTGCAATAGAAATGTTTCACAGCGTCGAAGATGAAATACTCATAGTTCTTACGGCATGGATTTTACGGCGCACGTTTACGAGACCTTTTTTTCTTGTTTTGGTCCATACTACCAGCACTGAAAGTTGGTTACTGGAGTTCTGATTCACCCTATTTGTCTTGTGGCACATGACTTTTGAATCACCCTGTATAATAGTCAAGCAAGTGAAATTTGGAGCGCTGGTCTATTTGCCCTTTCTCTACCACATGACCTAAATAATGTAGACCATGTATGTTTTCCACGAGACCCTATCGTTTGTGAGCAGTAGTGAAGCACAACATTATCGTTTTTCCAGAATCTTCGTATGCAGAGATCTCGACAGGATATTATTTTACTGCTTTTCCAGACAAATAGTAAATATTGTCGGAGGGTTTGTTATTCTAGCCTTATTGTTCCCCAGCACACTCTGATTGTCAGGTGACACACAATGGAAACGTGATATTCCACTCGAGATACAGCAGCATAAATGGCCACGTTTCTTGGCAACCAAGGACCCTTGTGCTTCCCCCTTAGGGCGGCAACGCACTAGTCAGCCTGGCTGCGGCAGCCAGGCTGCGGCATCCAGTATAGATTTTTTCCTGAGGGACTGCCTGCAAAACAAAGTCTACAAAGAAAAAACAAACACAAGAGATTATTCGGTTTATGAATAGTGCTGCTCTCATAAAAGAACGCGGAGACGACCTCGTAAGAGCTGCACGTGTTGTTGCCCAGAGAACTATAAAATGCACTGTAGTCGGAATAGGAATTTATTTTAATTATTTACTATATCTTTCTAACTTCTGTGGCTATTTGTGTTGCATTCTAAGAGCTTTAGCACTGTAACCAATGAAAACTGGACCCATGTTACAGGGAACGTTCTTTTCTAATTAGTATGTACTACCAACCCCTAAAATGTTTACTATTACTTCTGAAACACCCTGTGTAGTACGACATTGTAGCGCTTTGGAAAGCACAAGGAATTTACCTGCCAGACTGTTGTTGATGACTGCGATGGAGGGAAGCTGGAAGTATCATCGCTTCTACTGGTGTAAACGAACTAGCGTATTTCTCTGCTATCTCTCAGTACGGAGTGGCTGAATTCATGCACCATTCCTAGCATAGATATTGTGCTGGTTAAGGTTAACACTGCACATCGCAATGTCAACTGCGTTCGTCATGACGTAATCGCATCATGTGGCAGAAGGGTATAAGATTTTTCTCTCATCTAACGTTAATTAGAATAGACAGAAATGTACTCAGATCACCGAGCGAGGTGGCGCAGTGGTTAGCACACTGGACCCGCATTCGGGAGGACGATGGTTCAAACCCGCGTCCGGCCATTCTGATTTAGGTTTTCCGTGATTTCCCTAAGTCGCTCCAGGCAAATACCGCAATGGTTCCTTTGACAGGACGCGCCCGATTTCCTTTCCCGTCCTTGACACAATCCTAGCTTGTGCACAGTCTCCAGTGACCTCGATATCAACGGAACGTTAAACCCAATTTTCCTTCCCTCCTCAGGCCACCCACAATCCAGCAGCGAATCAAGTCCACAGCGCCAAGAGACAAGACTTCCTGCCAAACAGAAACAGCTGCGGGCGACTGCGTCCACTCGAGCCACAGCTGGACCACGGGCCGCTTGCAACCTGACATCCTGCAGCCGGCACAGCCGCCACGCTTCTAGTCAGGAGCCACACAGCCTCCCGGTGAGCGAGCAGTTGCCTTCGAGAACGACTTTAACGCCATACCGTCCTGTCACTGTGCCCGTGCAAGTTACCGTCTTCCTGTTGTACTGCGACAATGGTTGGGACTACACATTTGAAACGAATGTTGGAATCACAGATAAAGTTATGATTAAAAAACGGTAGAACAGGAATTTGCACTCCCAATGAAATAATAAAAGAAACACGCCAGTTAAGCGAAAATAACTTGACATGTACTCTATCTGATCAAAAGGATCTGGACACCCCTACCTTTCTTTCTTTGCTTGTGCCTTCTTTCGCAGGGTCGGCGTGGTTAACCGGATGTGGTAATGTTAGTTGAAAGGGTGGCCGCATGCCCTTCCTGCCGCCACCCCGTACCCCGCCCCCCCTCCCCGGGAAGGAATTTGCATACCCCAACTATCTGCGACTAGTGTAATCCATGGAACAGCGTGAAAGTGTTCAGATGTCTGCGAGCCGTGTAACTGAGGCGGGACGTGGAGACCAGCCCGGTATTCACCCAGGAGGATGTGGAAAACCGCCTAAAAACCACATCCAGGCTGGCTGGGACACCGGCCCTCGTAGTTAATGTGCCGGGCGAATTCGATCCGGGGCCGGCGCGCTTACCCGAGTCCAGGAAGCAGCGCGTTAACGCGCTCGGCTAGCCTGGCGGGTTATCTGGACACCCCTATGTAATACCGAATTGACCACTAGATGTCACAAGAGGCGGGCCCACCTGTATGAAAGAAGAGAGGGTGCGGAGGAAATCGTGTTGTCAGTAGAAGAAGCGCTAACAGCAGATTTGGTCGGTCAGGACAGTTCATGACTTGAACGTGGAATAGTTATTGTATTATCCTAGGTGCAAAATCCACCAAGAACATTTCAGCCCTTCTAAAGCTACCCACGTTACAGCCATAACTAATCTAAGACCAGGCCAACCTCCTATACTTGTAGACAGGTACCATTGAGCACTGAGGAAGGCGGTTGTACAAACTCGCATGAATTCTGGCAGAGACCACTCGTGAGTTCCAAAATGCTACCAACAGTCCAGCTGACACAATAACTTATGGTTAGGGAGTTAAAAAGGATGGTGTTCAAAGTTGAAGCAGCTCTTCATGAGCCACCCATTTCTGTAGTCAATTCTAGGCGACGCTTGGGGTGGTGTAAAGAGCTCGGCCACTGGAAGTTAGTCAGTTTCTTATACACTCATGCTCATAAAATAAGGATAATTGCATTATGTGGTGCCACACAACGTGGCACTACACAAAAATGGTGCTAATAGCATAGGCACATAGGGAACACACACGACACAGATTTGTAAGTCCACGGTACTGGTGATAAGTTGATAAAACCGTCCCTAAACACATGTGCTACAAAACGTCACTGTTTCCTGCGCATGTACCCCGACATCAATATGGGATATGACCACCATGTACAATTATACAGGCTGCACAACGGGTTGGCATAATCTGGATCAGATGGTCGAGCAGCTGCTGGGGTATAGCCTTCCATTCTTGCACTAGTGCCTGTCGGAGCTCCTGAAGTGTCTTAGGGGTTTGAAGACGTGCAGCGATACGTCGACCGAGAGCATCCCAGACGTGCTCGATGGGGTTTAGGTCTGGAGAACAGGCAGGCCACTCCACTCGCCTGACATCTGGTTCAAGGCACTCCTCCACGATGGCAGCTCGATGAGGCCGTGCATTATCATCCATCAGGAGGAAGGTGGGCCCCACTGCACCCCTGAAAAGGCGGACATACTGGTGCAAAATGACGTCTCTATACATCTGACCTGTTACAGTTCCTCTGTCAAAGACATGCAGGGATATACGTGCACCAATCATAATCCCACCCCACACCATCAAACCCCGACCTCCATACAGGTCCCTTCCAAGGACATTAAGGGGTTGGTATGTGGTCCTGGTTCACACCAGATGGAAACCCGGCGAGAATCACTGTTCAGACTATACTTAGAATTGTCTGTGAACATAACCTGGGACTACTGTTCCAATGACCATGTGCTGTGTTCTTGACACCAGTCTTTACGGGCTCTCCTGTGACCAGGGGTCAGTGGAATGCACCTTTCAGGTGTCCAGACGAATAATACACGTCTGTTAAGTCGTCTGTACACTGTGAGTCTGGAGACAACTGTTCCAGTGGCTGCAGTAAGGTCCCTAGCAAGGCTACCTGCAGTACTCCGTGGCCGTCTGCGGGCACTGGCGGTGAGATATTGGTCTTCTTGTGGTGTTGTACACTGTGGACGTCCCGTACTGTAGCTCCTGGACACGTTTCCTGTCTGCTGGAATCGTTGCCATAATCTTGAGATCACACTTAGTGGCACACAGAGGGCCCGTGCGAGGACCTGCTGTGTTTGACCAGCCTCCAGTCGCCCTAGTATTTTACCCCTCATAACGTCATCAATATGTGTTCTTCGAGCCATTTTCAACACACAGTCACCATTAGCATGTCTGAAAATGTCTGCACACTTACTCGCTACTCCGTACTCTCACATGCGCCAAAACACCTCTGCGTATGTGGACTGCTGCCAACGCCACTGTGCGACGACCGCAGGTCAAATGCACCACATGGTCATACCCCGAGGTGATTTAAATCCGCAAACCGCCCACCAGAGCGCTGTTTCACCATGTATCAGCATTATCCTTAATTTAAGAGCATGAGTGTATGTTCCACAGCTCATCTGAACGATTCTTTTATCAGACAGATGTGGAACGAGTCATTTTACAGGATATGTGTACATGATTAGTCTTAACATTAATGAACATAGTATTGTTTAAAGACTTACTCATGCAATTGCACTTGTTTTTTCTTCGTTTTTTATTTTTGCTGGCTATCTGTTATTAAGTAGAAATACTGCCACGGAGTGGAAGAAGTTGCCCAGGAGAAATGGATTATATTAGATTTAAAACTTGCATCGCTATCTGTCAGACATGTTATGATATTGGGCAAATGATCAAAAGTTTTGGTTGCTGTATACTGAACTCCTTTCCGAGCCAGTGGCAGCAGGTTATTTTTCCGTCTAGCGCTGTGGAACGTACATAATTGTTCTTCTCAAATTGTGTGGGATTATTTATGACGAATTACATTAGCGAATATATGTATTGCGACAGCACAGTTAAAATATCTTACGTGAAGTCCGTGGGCGAGTAACACATATTATTCATACTACTAGGTTTTGTGCAATCAGTACTTTCTTCCTAAGTGATGAGTTACCCACAAAAATTAATCCGTAAGACATTCTAGAGTGGAAATATGCAAAAAATGTCAGGAGGTGGATACATTTGTTTCCAGGATAAGCAATTGTAGGAAGAGGAAAAGTAGCTACACCCAAATATTTGTAACACTCTACCCTATTTACCGATTTCTGCTCGTATGGCACATCAGTAATTGGCATGAGTCTACTTGTCGTACAGAACTGTGTTTTTTTTTCAAAACTTCAGAGCGTCCGTTTTTTGAGAACCTCTTTATAATTCTTTGGAAAATATCATTTACCATCTACTTTGTGCATTTCTCTGTAATAGGTTTATTATCACACTGGTATAGTCTGGAAAAAGTACCAGTTCTGCTTGGTGAAGTTTGAGTGAAAAGTCATTCACGTATACAATTAATGAAAGTGCACCCAAAATTGCAACCCGTGGGACGCCCTTTGTGTTTTATGCCTAGTCATTAAAATTTCCTACCCATCCCACATTGTTTGTATTACTTAGCGCAATCTTTTGTATTCTCTTTGTTAAGAATGATTCAAACCAGCTGTGTGTGAAACCATCATTTCCATAAAAGTAAAGCTCTACTAACATAACTGAATGTAGAGCTTTTTTTTTTTTTAAATTTAGAGAGAGTGTATTTTTCAAGGAACCACTTCATAAATCCTTGAAAAATACGATTTACCATCTCTTCTGTTACGTTCTCTCTAATGGGACGTATTACAACACTAATACTGTCTGGAAAAATTACCAATTTTGCTTGTTGAATGTTAAATTGAAGCTCAATCACACATATAGTATAGGAATGGACCCAGATTTGAACCTTGTGATTTTTCCCCAGTCACTAAAATTTTCTACCTTTCTGACATTCTCTCCATTGTTCAGCATTCTGTTTGTTAAGTATGAGTGTAAAACTATCAGTTCCATAAATCTTCAGTTTTTCTAAGTGGTATCATGGTCTACACAATCAAACACGTTGGAAAGATCACGGAAATACTAAAAGTGTTTTACGCGAATGCCTGGAGAACGTTACTCGCCATCATATGTGGTGCCAACAATGAAGTATGGAGGAGGTGCTGTTACGGTCTGGGAACTTTTTTGTAATTAGTGTCTGGTACCATTATTGTACTTAATGAAATTTGCAGTGCTGTGCACTGCATGCATTGGAGGAGCAGTTCAGTGGCGGTGATTGTGTGTATCAACCTGACAAGGGACCCAGTCATGAAGCAGCATCTGTGAGTTTTTTGAACAGTAAAATTCTCTAAATAGACGTGCCTGCTCAGAGTCACGACTGGAACCCAATCGAATATCATTGGGATGAGGTAGAACGTCGACTTCGCTCCAGACCGTCCATTATTACTACTACCTTCTCTCGTTGCAGCTCTTAATGAAGAATGGGCTGCTGTTCCGACACAGACATTGGGACGCCTTATTGAAAGTGTCCCCACCAGGGTTCGGGCTGTTCTAGAGGCGAAGGGTGGACACACTTCGTGCTAATTTTCACTGACACGTTTTCGGATCTTTTTGATCACGTAGTGTTCCCTGACGAGCCGAAACATTATGACCACTGTCCACGACAAGATCGAGTGCCGCTTGGTGGCGGTGTGGCCACGTATTGGGGAAACGAAAGTATTTCAGCGGAGCAACGGCGATTGGGGAATCATTCTAGCGACGATACGAGCTGCAAATGAGGAAATCCATTGACGTCAGCGACGTCGACAAAGAGCAGATTGTTATTGTCAGCAACTGAGAACGAGAATCTTGGCGAACTAGGAAATAGAAACTCGGAAACAACGAAGATGATCGGCTGTTTGCGTACTGTTGCCAGGAGCATCTATGGCAAGTGGTTGAAGAATGTTGAATACGGTGAAGGCGAAAAGATGTTGGATTTCAACATTGTAATTCTGTCAGAGACTGCAAAGGACCTGGAAGAGCAGCTGAACGTAATGGACAGTGTCTTGAAAGGATTATATAAGATGAACATCAACAAAAACAAAACGAGTATAATGGAATGTAGTCGAATTAAATCGGGTGATGCTGAGGGAATTAGATTAGAGAAGGAGACTCTTAAAGTAGTAAATGAGTTTTGCTATTTGGGGAGCAGAATAACTAATGATGGTCGAGGTAGGGGGGATATAAAATGTAGAAGATAAATTTGTTAACATCGAGTATAGATTTAAGTGTCAAGATGTCGTTGTGTGGAGTGTGGCCACGTATGGAAGTGAAACATGGTCGATAAATAGTTTGGACAAGAAGAGAATAGGAGCTTTCGAAATGTGGTGCTACAGAAGAATGCTGAAGATTAGATGGGTAGACCACATAACTAATGAGGAGGCATTGAATAGAATTGGGGAGAAGAGAAGTTTGTGGCACAACTTGACCAGAAGAAGGGATCGGTTGGTAGGACATGTTCTGAGGCATCAAGGGACCACCAATTTAGTATTGGAGGGCAGCGTGGAGGGTAAAAATCGTAAAGGGAGATAAAGAGATGAATACGCCAAGCAGATTCAGAAGGATGTAGGTTTCAGTAGGTTTTGGGAGATGAAGAAGCTTGCACAGGATAGAGTAGCATGGAGAGCTGCATCAAACCAGTCTCTGGACTGAAGACCATATCAACAACAACCACTATACACATGACAAGGACAGAATCGTGCTATAGTGGTTTGAGTAGGATGATGGTGAGTTTATGTTGATGTCTTGTTCACCAAATTCTCCTGATCTGAACCGATGGAATACATGTGGGATGCTATTCAGCGCCACCGCCGCGCCTACAACCAACCGACCTGTAATTTACGGGAATTGCACCACTTGTGCGTAGGTATATTGTCCATATATCTCCGAAATTCTACCAAGCACTTTTCAAATCCATGCAACGCAGAATCGCTGTTTTCCGTTCCACAGATGGACCAAAACGCTGCTAAGCAAGCGGTCGTAACGTTCTGGTTCGTCAGTGTAATTAAGCCAGCTATAATGACATACCAAATAATGATCACTTTTTCTGGATGATTGGACAATGGTACACGTGCAGTTTTATACGGTCATACATAGGTCGCCAGTTCAGCAACATCCCGTCATTCACTTAGTTTACGTGTAAGTTGGCTGGTGCGTGACCGCAGTTGGTCTTGGTGTGATGAGCGATAGACAGGAGTTCAGTGCAGCTTGGGAATCTTCGTCCGCTGGACTGCATCGATCTTAGTTACAGGTAGTTACACGTTCAGTGTGTCACTTTCCACGATATATCGTAATGACGTGGAATGATTCAGTTTAAACAATATTAACTAGTATTTAAAAATGAATGCATGCAGACCATTTACAAATGCATTAACGTAATCTACATTCCGTGCCTTTCCAGTGCTCTCAGGATTCTTTAGCAGCAACCAGCAGAATCCGAGGCAGACGACTTTCTAACAGCTCAGTACTTCTCACTCTATCCTTTATCTGAAATGAAATACGTCTGCATTACAGTAGCGGGTATAAAAATTTATAACAAATTGTCGCTGAACTTCGTCACCGCAACCCTAAGTGGTTCCGTCCCATAAGGTGGCAGTGACGAAGTTGAGTGACAGTTTGTCATAAAATTACTAGCACAATTGGGGTGTATTTTCTAATACTGTGCTCTGATTGGTTGCAAAGAGGAGAGGTGGAAGGACATACTGCAAGCAATTGATCAGATTCCGTCATCCTGGATCTTGAATACTGAGCTATGGTTGGTTGGATATAAGGAGGAAGACGAGGCGGCCTTTAATAAATATATCACTAATAATTGCACTATCGCCTCCAGTTTGGGTGTTTAATAGTGCACTGTGATTGACTGGAAATATGGAGGGTGTATTGCTTCCCACTAATAAGATGATCATGTCGCTGATAAGTATGATGAGGTCTAGGTCAAAGGTAACGTCTAATGCATGACCTCCAGGATCACATGATGACCTTGGATGTCAATGATCATGTTTAAGGTCAAAGTTTGCCAGAATGCACAAGTAGTGTGACTGTAACAATTCTTGCTACGCCAAACAGTACATACCAATGCTACTCAGTCATACTGGTTGAGTTGGTTGGTGTTCAGTATCAGTGCAATGTTTGATGGAGTCGGCCATCACTGTGTGTGTAAATGGTGCTTCACACAGCCTTCAAGGTAATCACGTGATCGTAAAGGTTATGCATTGCACCATCCGTGACCTTGACCTCATCATCCTTATCAGTGACAGCATCATTCTTATCAGTGGGTAGCCACAACCGTGCTTATTTCCAGTTACCATAGTGCAGTGTCATAAATCTAAGATTGTGGAGATAGTGCTGTTGTGTTAGTGGTGTATTAGAAAGAGGCCTTCTCCTCCCCCTTCTCCTTACCTGCAGCCAGTCATAGCTCAGTATTCAAAATCTAAGATGATGGCAGCAGATCAGTTGTATGTCTTATATCCCTTCCTCCCCCCTCTTTCCAACCAGTCAGTCTTCAGAATCAGAAAACAGCTCGATTGTGCTAGTGGCCAATTAAAGAAACCCACTCTCCCTTCCCTATCTCCAGCTAATCACGTCGCAGTATTAAAAAATAACACGGTAAGTTCAAAAATGTTCAAATGTGTGTGAAATCTTATTGGACTTATCTGCTAAGGTCATCAGTCCCTAAGCCTACACACTACTTAACCTAAATTATCCTAAGAACAAACACACACACCCATGCCCGCAGGAGGCCTTGAACCTCCGCCGGGATCAGCCGCACAATCCATGACTGCAGCGCCTGAGAGCGCTCGGCTAATCCCGTGTGGCTAAGTAAACAAACCAATTGTGCTTTATATCCCACGCCCTATCCAGCCCAGATGAAGAAAACAGACCAGCTGTGTGCTTTATATCATCATCCCTCTCCTCTTCCCATTCAATCAAGGGTGTATTCAAAACGATGTGCCAGATATGAAGTAAAAAATTATGTAACATCCATTTGAATGTCAAAGATATTCATTATTTCTGGCCTCGCGGGACTATCCGAGCGGTCTAGGGCGCTGCAGACATGGAATGTGCGGCTGATCCTGGCGGAGGTTCGAGTCCGCCCTCGGGAATGAGTGTGTGTGTTTGGATAATTTAGTGTGTAAGCTTACGGACTGATGACATTAACAGTTAAGCACCAAAAGATTTCACACATTTGAACATTTTTGAACATTATATCTGGCATAAAATGGTGTCAAATTACATTATTTATGTACACACACACACACACACACACACACACGTACATATGACGTAATATTGAAGTGATGTCAATGTCACAGTTAAGCACATACATACGTCTGGTGTAATAATCAAAATGACTCCAAAGTCAAAGACATACATTGTTAAAAGTACACATGTATTTTCGTATTTAATATCTCATATTCTGTACCCCTAAATTCTTAAACTTCTCTAATACGGAATCGCTGCTTTTTTTGTATTACAGTAAGTAATTATCAGAAAAATGTATATTCTCCCAACCCCTCCCCCACCCATGAAACATGGACCATGCCGTTGGGGGGGGGGGGGGGGTGGGGGGGGGGGGTGGGGGGCTTGGGTGCCTCAGCGATACAGATAGCCGTACCGTAGGTGCAACCAGAACGGAGCCAGACAAACATGTGCTTACTGAAAAGCGCCAGCACACTACTCAGTAGTATCAGGGGCAACAGTCTGGATGATTGACTGATCCGGCCATGTTACATCAACCAAAACGGGCTTGCTGTTCTGCTACCGCGAATGGCTGAAAGTAACGGGAAACTACAGCCGTAATTTTTCCCGAGAAAATGCAGCTTTACTGTATGGTTAAATGATGATGGCGTACTATTGGGTAAAACATACCAGAGGTAAAATAGTCCCCCATTCGGATTTTCGGGCGGGGACTACTCAGGAAGACGTCGGTATCAGCAGAAACAAAACTGGCGTCCTACGGATCGGAGCGTGGAATGTCAGATTCGGGCAGGTTCGTTAGAAAATTTAAAAAGGGAAATGGATAGATTAAAGTTAAATATAGTGGGAATTAGTGAAGTTCGGTGGCAAGAGGTACAAGACTGCAGGGTTATAATTACAAAATCAAATAAAGGTAATGCAGGAGTAGATTTCATAATGAATAGAAAAGTAGGGACGCGGATAAACTACTACGAACAGCTTAGTGAACGCATTTTTGTAGCCAAGGCAGATACGAAGCCCACGCCCACCACAGTAGTACAAGTTTTTTTGCCAGCTACCTCCGTAGATAATGAAGAGACTGAGGAAAGTCATGATGCTATAAAAGAAATTAATCAGATATATAAGGGAGACGAAAATTTGATAGTCATAAGGGACTGCAATTCGATTGGAGGAAAAGGAATAGAAGGAAAAGTACTAAGTGAGTATGGACTGGGAGCAAGGAATGAAAGAGGAAGCCGCCTGGTAAAATTTGAATAGAGCATAACTTAACCAAAGCTAACACTTGATTAAAAATCGTGAAAGAAGGTTATACGTGGAAGAGGCCGGAGACTTTGGAAGGTTCCATATAGACTATGTAATGGTAAGACAGAGATTTGGGAACCAGAATGTAAGTTATAAAACTTCCAGGTGCCGGTGTGGACTCTGACCACAATTCATTGATTATGAACTGTATACTGAAAGTGAAGAAACTGAAAAAAAGGGTAGGTATTTAAAGAGATGGGATGTGGATAAACTGAAAGAACCAGAGCCTGTAGAGAGTTTCAGAGAGAGCATTAGGGAACGATTGACAACAACACGGGAAAGAGATACAGTAGAAGAAGAATGGGTAGCTTTGAGAGATGAAATAGTGAACGCAGCAGAGAGTCAAGTAGGTAAAAAGACGAGGGCTAGTAGGAATCCTTGGGTAACAGAAGAGATACTGAATTTAATTGATGAAAGGAGAAAATATAGAAACGGAGTAAATGAAGCAGGCTAAAAGGAGTACAGTTGTCTCAAAAATGGGATTTATAGGAAGTGCAAAATGGCTAAGCAGGGATGGCTAGAGGATGGATGTAAGGATGTAGAAGCATGTATCAGTAGGGGCATAATAGACACTGCCTACAGTAAAATTATAGAGATCTTTAGAGAAAAGAGAACCACCTGTATGAATATTAGGAGTAAACAACATTCCATTAGAACTACTTATAGCCTTGGAAAAGTCGGCCATGACAAAACTCGTCAACCTGGTGGGCAAGATGTATGAGACAAGCGAAATACCCTCAGACTTCAAGAATAATATAATAATTGCAATCCCAAAGAAATCAGGTGTTGACAGGTGTGAAAATTACCGAACTATAGGTTTAATAAGTCACGGTTGTAAAACACTAACACGAATTCCTTATGGACGAATGGGAAAAGTGGTAGAAGCCGACTTTGGGGAAGATCAGTTTGGATTCCGTAGAAATATTGAAACACGCGATGTAATACTGACCCTACGACTTACCTTAGAAAAAAGATTAAGGAAAGGCAAACCCACGATTCTAGCATTTGTAGACTTAGAGAAAGCTTTTGACAATGCTGACGGGAACATTCCCTTTCAAATTCTGTAGGTGGCACGGGTGAAATACAGAGAACGAAAGGTAGTTTACACTTTGTACAGAAACAAGATGGGAGTTATAAGAGTCGAGGGGCATGAAAGAGAAGCAGTGGTTTGGAAGGGAGTGTGAAAGGGTTGTAGCCTATCACCGAATTAAAATCCATGAAGAAGAAATATAAACGTTGAGGTTTGCCGACAACGTTGTAATTCTGTCAGTGACAGGAATGAACCGGGAAGAGCAGCTGAACAGAATAGACAGAAGAATGGAAAGAAGAATATAAGACGAACATGAACAAAAGCAAGACGAGGATAATGGAATTAAATCAGATGATGCTGTGGGAATTAGATTAGGAAATGAGACACTTAAAGTAATAAAGGCGTTTTGCTATTTGGGAGACAAAATAACTGATGACTGCCGGCCGCGTTGGTCTAGCGGTTCTAGGCGCACAGTCCGGAGCCGCACGACCGCTACGGTCGCAGGTTCGAATCCTGCCTTGGGCATGGATGTGTGTGATGTCCTTAGGTTAGTTAGGTTTAAGTAGTTCTAAGTTCTTGGGTACTGCTGACCACAGATGTTAAGTCCTATAGTGCTCAGAGCCATTTGAACCATTTTAGCCAACTGATGACTGCCGAAGTATGGAGGATATAAAATGTAGACTGGCTATGGCAAGGAAAGCGTTTCTGAAGAAGAGAAATTTGTTAACATCGAGTATATATTTAAGTATCATGGAGTCTTCTCTGAAAATATTTGTATGGAATGTAGCCATGTACGGAAGTAAAACATGGACGATAACTAGTTTCGACTAGAAGAGAATAGAAGCTTTCGAAATTTGATGCTACAGAAGAATGCTGCGGATTAAATGGGTAGATCACGTAACTAATGAGGAGATACTGAATAGAATTGCGGAGAAGAGGAATTTGTGACACAACTTGCCTAGAAGAAGGGATCGGTTGGTAGCACACGTTCTTGAGGCATCAGGAGATCACCACTTTAGTGTTGGAGGGAAGCATGGAGGATAAAAATCATAGAGGAAGACCAAGAGGTGAATACACTTACCTGATTCAGAAGCATTTACGTTACAATAGTTCCTCGAAGATGAAGAGGTTGCACAGTATAGAGTGCATGGAGAGCTGCTTCAAACCAGTCTTTTTACTGAAGACCACAACAACGACAACAATATAGATTGTTATTAGTTGCAGTGGTCGTTGCACTCACATATTTTTGCAAAGACAGGGACTGCGGTGTTGACTGTTCAATGGTTCAGATCTTGATTATTGAGCTATGACTTGTTGGAAACAAGGAGAAGGAAGAAAAGACCTTTTATTAATATACCACTAATACAAATGCACTATTTTCGCCATCTTCGATTTCTAATACTGCACTCTGACTGGAGATAAGGACGGAGTTGGCTTCCCACTGATGAGGATGATAATGTTACAAATAAGGATGATGTAGCGTAGATCATAGATGATGTAATGCATGACCTTCAGCATTACACAGTGATCTTAAAGGTCAATGACCATGTTCTAGGTCAAAGGGTTAGGACTGATACGATTCAGTAATATATCTGCGTATCTCGCACCCGTCAGACGGGCCGTTTGAAAAGCAGCGCCCATCATTTCCTCGAAGAAAAGGAGTCAAATCACGAATGATGTCGTAACTGCACAACACACAGTGACTTTCTTGCTATGGAATGGGATTTCCACTACTGTTTTAGGATTTTCGGTAGCCCAAATCCTGCAGTTCTGTGTGCTCACGGACCCTCGGAGTGTGAAATGGGCTTCGTAATGATGGTAATGTTGCAGTAGCTGATTCTCCATACTGAAAATAGTGCCTTCTCTGGTACAGTCCACTTGCCGCCATTACTGTCTCATCTGACTGCGTTTCTCACTACAGCTCATTTTATACACGACTGGCTTAGCACCTGCAGCTTCTCTCACGTAGAGTATATGTCCTGCAAAGATTTTCGTTTTTGTTTTTATGTTATCGAATTTTTATATTATTCACAAATTTCAACACCTGAGATTTTGACTGTAATTAAGGCTATATAAGCATGGTCTTTTCCGAATGTACTTCTGAGCAAAAAGTAATTCTGATACCTGGAGTCCAAAGTTCGTGTTAATCATGCCTCTTGCGTTCTTGTGGAGATATTTCCACACAAACCTTCATCCCTAAACAAATATTTCTTTATATCTAACCGAGAAGTGAAACACCAATGTTCATAAATTTAGCATTAAAATTTTTGTTAATGTAAGAAATTTTTTCTTAAAAATTTTCATCCCATGTTGCACTCCGTTAGGGGTTGAATTTCCAGAAACACTGAAACACACCTTTTTTATTTCTAACCAAGACTTCAAATACCAGTTGTCATTGATGCATCTTCAAAAATCTTTTAGTAGTTCTTTAGTAATTATTTATTTTCAAAAAACTTTCATCCACTATTTTACCCCATTGGAGGTTGAATTTAAACACATATTTATTTTCTGGCTGAGAAACCAAATACCTGTTTAATTTCGTTAACAACGACATACTTTCGAAAAGCCTTTAATTCTCTATTTAAGCGCCTTAGGAGTGGAATTTCGGACAGTACCTTCTTAAACGATGCCTACAGTAAAGATCGACA
Organism: Schistocerca gregaria; assembly: GCF_023897955.1. Lineage (NCBI taxonomy): Eukaryota > Metazoa > Arthropoda > Insecta > Orthoptera > Acrididae > Schistocerca > Schistocerca gregaria. The sequence goes on along the minus strand of NC_064922.1, from coordinate 346,037,451 downwards.
TCCTCTCCAAGCTTCAAGTCTCTATCCTTAGCGGCTTGGGCTGGCCGATGATTAATCATTCGATCAGTCTGACCGTATGTCACTCCCTTAGGGGTTCAATTTCCAAAAACAGTGTTGTGCATTTTTTATTTCTAACTGAGAAACCAAATACAAATTTTCATAGATTAGGCTTCCAAAATTCTTGCACAATGAAATATTTCCATAAAAATTTTGTCCTCTGTTTCACTCCCATTGGGGGTTGAATTCCCAAAAACGGTGAAACCAGTATTTTTTTTCTTTCCAATTGATAAGCCAAATTTAAATTTTCATAGATTTAGCGTTAAAAATGCTTCACAATAAAATATTTTCATAAAAGAATCTCATCTCCCCTTTCAGCCTCTTAGGGTTCCAAAAACACTGAAACACGTATTTTTTTATTTGCAACCGAGAAGTCAAATTCCAGTGTTGATAGATGCAGTTTTAAAAATAGTTCAGTAATTTTTTAAAACTGATATATTTTCAGAAACAGTTTTCACCCATGATTTCACGCCCATAGAGCTAAATTTTCAAGAATATGAAACACGTACTTCTTTATTTCTTGCAGAGAAACGAATACCATTTTTTGTAGACTGCTTTAATAAAGACATTCAAAAAATAGAACTCTTCATCCATTTGCTACCGCCTTAGGGCTGGATTGCGAAAAATTACTTCTTAGGCGACGGCTGCAAATTATCCTTAGCGGTTTGGTCTGGGCACTGAGGAGTCAGTCAATCAGTCAGGCAGGACATTGTCTTTTATATATAAGAGAGTCTCATGCAACGTCACTGACGTGTTGCTGTGCAACGCTATCTGCTTGACTCGTTTTTGGTTTCAGTAAAATCCACGTCATTTCAGACATGTTTGTCAAGTTTTACCTCTCGACCTACATTATTCCGTAAATTAGTGCATTTTAAAATGTTAACGGACTTTCGGTTCACACTGTATACTGGCTCTATACTGGCAATACATTTCAGTGGTTCGGAGTCGTATACCACCATACAAATAAATTGAAATGCGGTGCCAGTTCGTTTTCGTAAATATTTTCTTATTTCTGTTTCAAACAAATTCATTCTGGTTGTAATGAAGCGATATGTACACTCGTGATTTATTACTCCTCTTAAAAGAACTTTGTAGATGCATAGCAAAGCATTCTCTGACAGTAAGACGGAGTCGAAAAGTTATTGTCCCATTTTTTAAGGTTCTGTCCCTTTGTATTCACTGATTTGAGTCTGATTTTCTAAAGGAACTACCCAGCATGAAGCAGCGGCGCGAGGAAATGGAGATTGCAGAATTCTACAGACGGCAGAAGCAGGAGAAGGTGGACAAGGCAGGCGTGGTGCGGCTGTACGAGCAGGAGTGCGATATGAGTCTGGCGAAGCTGATGAGGGCTGAGGCGGCCAAGGAGCGCCAGCGCAGGAAACACCTACTGCGGGCGGCGCGGGTAGGGGCAGTAATGATCAGTATCTTAAGAAAATTATCGTACTTAAAAATGTTTTGAAAGAAAAGTGTCGAAGCTATCAGTTACTCATGAGTGTACACTAAAAGACAAGAAAGAAATGAAAGCCTCTGCACTTTTACAGCTCAGTGGTACGTCGATGATAATCTACGCCCCGTTTTTTTGCCCTCCATGCCAAGACATACTTGGCTTATATTTCAGCAAAATAATGACCGTCCTCTACAGTTTTTTTTTTCGTGCTTGCCAAAAACTGCCTTGGCATGCAAGATCATCGGATGTCTCCTCAAATAAGAACGTTTGGAGCATTATGTACAGGACCCTCCAACCAACTAGGCATTTGACAATCTTATTCGACAACTGGACAGAATTTGGCATGTTTTTTCTCAGGACACCCAACAGCTCTATGAATCAATGCCAAACCGAATAATTGCTTGCGTAAGGCTCAGAGGTGGAGCAGCGCGTTATCGATTTGCTCAATTTGCGAAGCCCCTTCTCTTCACTAAATCATCCAATGTTTGTGAAATTGCAATCATTTGTTTGTCAGTACAGTTTCATAACATTTACCGATTTCCGCCCCATTCGGATAATTCCTTCGTGTCCTTTTTTTCTTACCATTGATTGTACTTACAAAAGTATCGATACTCTGAATCGACATCTTGAGATTTCTAGACTTATCATTGATACAATGAACTTGGTATATACTCTCTCTCGCTTCGACCACAGAAACGGTTTGGATATTATATATTCAGATGGTGCAAATGCAGTCAGACAGTACAGAGCTATGTAAGCAATGTGGTACACTGACTCATGTACTTCCTCCATACATATCGTCATGTATTTACTGGTATGTAACAGATAAGTTGACTCTCTTATTACCTTGTTCAGTAAAGGACGAGTGGAAGTGGAAACGTTCGAAGTGTCATACCTCCCATTTGGCAGCACAACAATAAAATAATGTATCTCTTTTTGTTAGTTACTTATTTGTATAAAAAAATAGAGAAATTATTCTGATGATAGAATTATCCTGCTCATCTCGTCCAAAAATATATGCAAGGAAGTCTCCACTGCCTTGTAAGCTGTGTAGGTGGAGAGTGATGCTATAACCTCTGCACTCGTTGATTTTGCTAATGTGGCGTGGGGCCTTTCTTGGTAATACGCAAATATATGCCAAAATAACTACTGACGCCATTGTGGGACACTCTGACTTGAATCAAGCAGGTTTTCTGCAATTTACAAATAAATTCTCAGCAATGTACGGAGGAATATTCAGGTGGGATCAACATTCTCAGTTCAGTCACACTTCCGATTTTCGGTCATATTCAACAATAGCACCTCGTTACATTTTCTTATTCATAAAGTCAATAGTAATGGTGATTTTGTAAGCATCCACATTGTTCTGTCATTTATAGCTCACAGATCAATTCCTTTATTCTGTTAGAGCACTTGCAGTATTTTAACAAGTTCGATCACTTGCAGTCTCATATACTGTACTTCAAATTTATCCATCTTACTCCTTGCAAAGTAATAGTCAGACAACTAGAAAATAAATAATTTATTAAGAAAATTCTAAGTGCCGCACCAGGAAACTGACTCCTTCTAAGTCGCGATAAGAAAGTTTTTGTTTCATGTGACATTAATACAGGAGAACTACATTTTATTTGTGATAAGAAAAGTACAGAAACGCAGAAGTAATATTTTATCTACCAGAACTGTAATCGATGAAAATCATTTCTTATTTGTTATGCACTTCTCTACAAAAGGATAACAAAATTAAATTCATGGAAAAAATCTCTGACTATTAAGTTCTGTTTCTTGTGCAACTGTATTCTTGGGATAAGATATTGATAAGTACACTGTATAGCTTTCTGTGCTGTTGAGAAAAAAATGGCAACATCGCCAACATGTCTTTCTGTTTTTCAACTGATAAACAGACCTGGTCTTTCAGATGAAGTACGATATAGCATACATCTTCCACGAGTTCGTCTTTTGAACACACTGAAATTGTCCCATTATTCTGTTACAGTGTATGACTTACTGATAGCTATTTGAGAAGCAAGAGTGTGGGACACTTTGATCATACTGCATTCGGAGACTTTGCATGCCTGCATTGACAATATATGTTTAAAATTAATGAAATCATTTAATCATTTGTGTGCTTCGGAATTACATGGAATGAAATAAAAGTTTTAGCTGACGGAACTCCTGAGCGAAGCACAGAGTTGCACAAAGACCATGCAATATATGAAACATTTTCTTCGCGAATGACACTTGGGAACAAGCCTAGGGACATGCAGCAGAGCACCTACAACATAACGCCACCAGAAAACATATGTGAAACTTATGTTTTTTCCACTTTCACTCTTCAAATAAACTTACCTTTCTGTTTTGCAGGATATTTTCTTACATGATTTCTCATGTCTCCAGAAGACTTCAAATTTTTTAACCAGATTTTGCGCCTCACTTGGTTATTATAAAGTTTTTCAAAGTAATGCCAAGTTTACCTTTTTGCAGGCGCTATTCTGTCTGTATATTCAGTAATTCTTACTGTTACATGGTTTGAAACATCAATGCAAAAACGTAACTCTTATTGTAAAGATAAGATGAAACCAATTGAATGAACTACGAATGAAACGACAATAACGGGAAAAAGTATGTACCACCCCACATTCCATTGTTGCCATATTTATTCAAGATGGTGGGGATTACGTCATCCAAGATGGCGGCCAGTATACTTGGCAACAGCGCATAACGACATCCAGGATGGCGGATTTTGGCAGAAAGTTTGAATTTTGGTGGGAAGATAGGTCAATCAGGCTACCTCCACTAACCTAACACTCCAGAAAAAAATTGGCCAGAAATTCAAATTCCAGCATTATAATGCATCACACCACGAAAATGGTGGGAAAATAGACCATTGGGCTACGCCCACTAACCTAAACCCCAACCCCCTAGAAAATAGCGGCAAGTTCAAATTCCAACAGGATAATGCACCACACCGCTCTTATCTCTACTAAGCAAAGAACACCGCAGGAAAATAGCTCACTTGACCTACCTTCCTATGAACTGCCACCAACTATTAATTTTTGTGGTAAACAAAATTGCATTTTCATATGTTTACTAAGCTAACAAAATGGCGCCAAAGAAAAGACACTTCACTAACCTCAGTCGCCAGACTGCCACCATCTCCTAAGGATTTGTGGAAAAAGGACTGGGACATAAGACCTTATTTAAACAATTCCATGCAGGTGTGTTCACCATAAGATCAGAACTCCAACTGACTTGGTACACATCGCCACCACCAGAGGGCGCTCTCATCTGTGATGTAATCCAAGATGGCGAGACCCAGTGTATTCACTACAAGGTCTCGACTCCAACTGACTTAATACATCGAACAACCACTAAAGGACCCCACTGTGACATCAGATCATGATGCATGTACTGTTATTCAAGATGGCTACACCCAGTGTATTCACCACATGGTGTAAGATAGTACACTTGGCCTACCTCCACTGACCTAACCCCATCCCCAATAAAAATAGCGCGAAGTTCAAATTCCAGCACGATAATGGTGGGAAAACTGGACTTGTCTTTTTTATTTAAACAATATAATGCAGGTGTGGTCGCCATGAGGTCCTGACTCCAACTGGCTTAGTTGATATCATCGCCACCAGAGAGAGCCACCGTGACTTCACCCAAGATGGCGGATTTTGGTGGGAAGTTTGAATTTTGGAGGGAAGATAGGTCAATTGGGCTATCTCTTCTATCTCTTCTAACATAACCTCAGAAAATAGGCCAATTGGGCTACGTCCACTAACCTAACCCTTTATAAAACAATTGGTCACAAGTTCGAATTTCACTACGATAATCGGTCACAACGACGAAACAATGGTCTGAAAAAGACCAACTGGGTCACATCCACTAACCTAATTCCACCTCATCCTATGAATTCTTGCCAAGTTTGAATTTTGGCTGTCACTCATGTTTTCACTGCTAATCTATGAAAATCGCGCCAAATAAAGTACACTTGAACTAACTTAAGTCACCTCCTGTCGATTGGCGGGAAAAGGACTGAAGTCTTTATTTCAAGCAGTACTGTCATCACTTATGCTTCAACAGACTTAGTACACATCTTCGAAATGGCAACACCCAGTGTGCTCGCCACTAGGTCCAGACTGCAACTGACTTAGTTCAAATCATCGCCAGCAGAGGAGGCTACCCTTGGCGCCATCGATCAGCGGCAGCCTGCGCATGTGCCCCTGGTCCAGCGACTGCTCACGTCACAACCCTTGGTCAGATGGCGCCAAAGTTGTTTTTCTGGACAGTGGAATCTGCCATGACGTGACACAACCGTCGGTCCAACAGTTGGCTTGCTCGACAAAGAACGCTTTTGCTAACTTAACAGATCATGCAAGTCTCATTATTCAACCCACATGGCCAGATTAGCTAATCCAAGATCGTCGCGAAAACTCACGCGCGCACTCGTGAGCCATCGTTCGTGCCAAGCTACCTACCTCTGCAAGTCAATCTAGCACAAAGATCCCAACTCAAATCACTATCTAGAAAAAAGTAACAACTCATATAGGTAAGAAAAGGTGTTCACTATACTTTCAACTATCTAATTTAAGAACTTTTCAGTGTCCAGACCGCCACCTCTTCCCAGGAACCGGCGCCGAGTTTGAATTCTGCCAGTAAAGAAAGGTCACTTGCGCTTTGGCTACCAACCTAAGAAAATTGGGGGAAAGAAAGCACTCTTGTACTAACCTCAGCCACCCGACTATCACTTTTTCCAAGGAACTGGCGCCAAGTATGAATTCTGGCAGTACAGAAAAATCACTTGCTCTTCCGCCACCAACCTAAGAAAACTGTTGCAAACGAAGGTTACCACCACTAACCTAAGCCCCAGGATGCAACCACTTCCTAACGGTTTCTGGTAAAAGGATTCAGCCTGCACTAGGCCCATGGATGAAGAAACGAATGTACTTTATTTATGGATGGAGTATATGTATCACAGAACACATGCGCTGACATGTCCCACAGCATACAGACCTGCAAACCACTCCTACATTACTCTTTATAGTGCTCTACACACTCGCTTGCTAATTGTAATCCGTCAAAAATAACGCATCGCACAGCCTACAGACATGCAAACCACTCATAAATAATGTAAACCATTTATGTTCAAATAGCCAAACAACTCCTAATTTTCTTGAAATAATTTCAGTACAGTCCTGAAAACTGCTCCTAAATAGTACAGCACAGTGATGTGTAGACATGCTAAGTACTCGTTAACTGTTCAAATAACGCATATCACGCCCCCACAGACCCTTCCCGAAATAATGCAATCAGTGGGCGCAAGCACAGTCCACCGTCCACTGTCATTTAGAGTACACAGGAATGCATCCCTCACATGTCAAATCGTTCACAGCCCCTGCTCGGCTTCCGCAAGCATGAGGTAGCGGCACCCCCATCCATACGTAACACCTGAGAAATTCCTATCCAAATATGTGTTCACCTACGCAAACGTGCTGACGTGATCGGACAGGAGCGCAACCGTGAGCTGCAGCCGAACGCAGACCAAAGTGACATGTACACGCCATTAATGACCAATCGTTTATTTACACAGCACGCACTCCAAGCAGAGCCGGCCGCATTTGGCATTCCTTTATACCCTCACTCTAACTGCGTTCTGACGAATATGCTGCAGAATTCCGTTCCACAATAGCAGAACTTGCTTTCTCCTTAGCAATTCTAATGGATCACACATCACGTTTGACTTACGCTTCACCATGCTTAGCTACATACCATCGCAAACACATCTAGCAACGTTATCAATCTTATACTCAGCTCACATTGCTATCTAAAATAATAACCAAGCTTAGCTGTACTAAATTCCATAGCCCCCCAGAAGTAGTTAACACTTCCTATCTTGTTCTCTCAGCATGTATGAGCCAAAATTCCTGCCCTAACAGAACCTGTTTACTAAAATATTGCCTAGTGTAGTCTTCCTTCCGGACATAACGTGATAGCTTTATTGCTCGCAACATACGCAAATGTTCTCACCACTTCTATATCCCAACACAATCAATCGAGCATTCTCAGTAACTGTTATCGAATTTACCAGTCGAATTACTAACACCGTCGCTATCGAAGCACCATCCACATTTTCTTTCTCGGGCTCTCTCTCGTTATTTTGCAAAGATTGCTAAATTGCACCGACATTCCCTCAATCTATACACCCCCAACCTGTTCCTTCTTTCTACAGACGCTACACCCAGTGGTGATAAACTATTTTACACTGATCACCATTTTTCACAGGCAACTAAATATTGCAAAGTTGTATACAGGTCACCATATACAAACGATACTCGCAAGAATATTGGACCGTCAAACCGATCTCCAACCAGGGAATATATCACCGAGTACCGCCAATCTTCGCTGTACTTCCCAATATCAAGAACACCGCACTAGCCTCCCGATCGCTAACCCAACATAATGCACAACATATACACTGTAAATTATTTCTCCACAAACAACAAATTTTAGCGAAGTGCAGAGTGCTGTAAACCACTGACTAACTAGAAACAAGTAGAGTAAACTGATATTCGCACTCTCGAATACTGAAGTCGGTCACCTAATAGATTCGAGATGATCAATATTCTTTACAAACCAACTATGGTCTTTCCCACGTCTAGAGAACAGGCAAACGTGTGTCCAACACACCACAATCGATCTTCCCTCAATTAAATAAAGACACCAAATGTCCAGAAGCAGCAGAGCGAACAGTTTACATGGGAGGGAATAGCGCTCCACCGCAAAAGCACCATCTTCTCAAAGTTACACTTTATTACGAAAGCCACCCAGCACATACTAATTATTAGTTCGCTATTCGTTTATCTAGAAGATGCTAAAGTTAACTCTAATACATTCCTACACTCCAACAGGCCTGTGCATTCGGAAGACTGCTACCATTAACAGGGGACCCGAATCAATACCACCATAGACTTTACATAAACAGACACATTCCAGAAAACCCCTCACATATATCTTCTGTCATTACACTTAGAATTAAATCTTACGATCGCAGTCTCAACTGAAGTGTATTCAGCAATGACCCAAGTATTGGAAATACACCTTGCTGTCGGCAGTGGCTCTGGAAATAGAAATATCACTACCATTCTTATAACTTGACATACTCCTCCCTTCGCTATCATAGTAGCCCATGTCAAATCCATAGTCTCTCTACAACAGCACATAGACATTTCCTGACACAAACAGATATACTTAATAAACCTAATGCTCAAATGCGAACATATCACACACCCAGAACTAATACTAAATATAATATTACATCCTCAATAACTGGATGCATACGACACCAAATAATAGTGACCAAAAATCAACAATGCGTGTGCATGTCTCTTACGTTCATCGTGAGAGTCGTACCACCGTGTCATATACATAATCGAGCACATGTTAAACGAAAATCTCGAACCCAACAACTACTGCATGTTACTCTCACAAGTGCTCCTCGTTCTGCAGATGTGCACTAGTATCAATGTTAAAAGTTATACACTTGATTTATAAATCTAGGTACGACATTACCTCTGAATGAGGTCGTTTTTTGTCCAGCCAAATACCGAGCGTGTAATCGTAAGAAATTGTATTATCAGACCAACACGTAGCCCACGATGCAACCTCGTGATAAAATACGTGAGTTTTAAAAGTTATTTGGCTAAGGAACGCGGTATGTGACGTGTATTTTCAACTCTCTCACGCCGATACATATTTATCCAGTATGTGTAAAGTATTCTGTCTCGATACCATGTCAGAAGTTCCGTTTTATATCCACTGAGTTAAAGGCGATGACTGATTGAGGACCATAATGACAAGTGAATCATATCTCGAAACGAGTCAACTTTCTCGAACCTATTTGCTACAGTAAAAATCCAACATAGTCTTAGTCGATACACATCTTGCAAATGCTTCCATTTCTACAGCTTTGCGCATGTGACCATTCCATTTTAAGTCAGAACTGAGCAAAGCGTTCTCAAACTACATACAAGTACTACAGATCCACATCCATTCAAATCTATAAGCCCAACTTGCTATCGTCCTTATTCTCTACCCCACAACAGGCAAAAATGAACACCTATAGAAGCTCAAATAACTTAATCCGATATAGAACTCAATAGACGCCATTACTCGAACGATTATGCAAAGCTGCATTGGGAGTCCAGTGCGGAGAGAGAGAGAGAGATAGAGAGAGATTTCGCAGTGCTTCCCAGAATAGCACAGCGTGCTGCCCTCCTGGCATTCCTAATTCACTGAATTTACCTGTCAAACTGCTGCTGCTACTGCTCCCTGTGTGGAACAAACCTATTAAATACGCACATATTGATACACTACAAAGGGTTGTTAAAAATTTCATCACCTCTACTCTAGGAGAATGATCGTATACCACGTACTATATTGTAAATCGCAAGACACGCCCCCTGTGGTCCTGTTTAGTTGTTTGAAACAATGTTTTCTAACACGCTTTGTACACGACCAAAGATTTCTTTTTTCTGCCACGACTTCGAGGCCTGTGCCAGGTTCTAAACTGACATTAAGAAGTCCTGATCCACGGTCTTTCGCAGGAAACTAGACACTGCATGCTGTAAATCATGTTCTTAGGGCTGATACCATAACATGCCACACATAGAATAATTTTAAATAAAAGACAGCTACAACATAAGGAAACCAGAAGAGTTTGCTTGCATTGTGTAGAGCCCCTAAATTAGAGACCGAATGTGATGCACGAGCTCCAGATTTACAGTCATCTCTCACACTGATGGAATAGCTGATAACTCTACTTTCCGTTTCGACTCATTCGTAATTTTGCACACATGTACGCAATCACTGTTCCGGTGCTAACCACCCCAGAAGGTATATATAGCCCGGCCACCAAAACTCTCTCTCCAACTCAGACAAGCATTGTCACTCAGTCATTATTTCGTAACCAACAGAATGTCAGCGGATGGGTGGGATGGAAAAGACACCACCGATATACTCTAATAATAAGCATCATAGTTGATGGTGTGAAGAATTTGAACTCTTTTACACTAATTTCGACACCATCCATTGATGTGGCAGCATGGTCCCCTGTTTCAGTTTCACTGATAAACCGCCCGTTTTACACCACTTTGCGAGTTTGATTACGAATGTGGATAAATTACTGTGCAGTACATCCATTAATTGTTATTCTCGAATACATACATTATCAAAGTATACTAGACAGCACTCTACATATTCCTATCACCTCGAGCATAGTCTTTAATTTACGATCTATCTCTCAGCATATGGAAGTCACAGAGCATTCTCACCGTCATAGGGTAAAAGACCAACCTCACACAGTCATTGACCAACACACCCTGCAGCACCGTTAGAGAGAATTAATCAACAAGTGAACAGAAAAAGAGCACTACACTCCACGCCTCGTGAATGAATGTAGCTTTCCAAGTCCCAACCCATCCAAGTGCAGAAGATTTCTCGAGATGTGACCATGTCGAGAACCTTAGAACTCCTTACTGATGTACAGTAACAGATTTCAAACTGTCGTAATGTAATAGCATACAGTTAAGAAGAACAAGAAAAGACTTATTTCTATACGCGATGGAGCTCGAGACGAACTGAGTTAGATACATTTTTACCTAAATGAACGAAGCTATCAACTCTAAAGTATTTCTCTAGAGTCTAGGATCTGGACATGGAAAGTATTGGTAAGATAGAGAGCATAAACACACACACTCCTAAGTCTACAACTTTCTGCACTTAAAAACAGGCTATAACGTTAGATGGAATACCTCTCCGGCCTATCAGACATACACCCTTCTTTACAGCTTCTCTATGCTGAACTATCTTATGAAACGGTAAAACATTTGCTTTGCATGATACGAACGCAATCTAGATTTGCAGAGACATATAGTGTCCACTGTTCACAACCGATCAGGGTTCAGAAATTATACTATGCCTCCATAATGCCTACATAAAATGATAGTAGAGGGGGATACATCCTAGAAGGAAACAGATAAGCGCATAGCACCAGCATCCAACATATGAAAATTACAAGTCATCCCGTCACTAAATCTGTAAACAGCGCATCAGTCGGCCAAATGTGTACAGAGGGATTGCACCGCATCACAAGCTCTTACCGCTAAGTTAGTTATGACCCTGAAATCTCAATTTTTACACCCAAGACGCGACAGGGGCGATCGCATAAATCAAAGCTCCTTTAGACGAGTGTGTCAAGATGGAAGTCTTCTGATGACCGATAGGCTTACCGTTAACGATCGCAAGTAGATAGTGCTTTAAAACACATACGGAACACGTAGCTCTATACGAGTAGAACGCAGGCCATGTCACGTGACTGATGCATTCGGAATCACTGGTGCCTCAATAGACATAGAGTACAATGCACCCTCAATGGGAAAGAATTGACTGCCTCCCTTATTCCCTTCGTTAACAATGTCCATGTTTTCTGAGATTCCTCCTGTTGCACCATACTTGTAGCGATATACTAATTGTTCGATGTGAAACGGAAGACAGCAAAGTACTTCCTCAATTTCACCGTATTAGGCTCTATATTCGGTCAATATATGCTCCATGCCTAAATAAAGTACATTCGTTTCTCCATCCATGGGCCTAGTGCAGGCTGAGTCCTTTTACCATAAACCGTTAGGAAGACGTTGCATCCTGGAGGCTTAGGTTAGTGGTGATGACCTTCGTTTGCAACAGTTTTCTTAGGTTGGTGGCAGAAGCGCAAGTGACCTTTCTGTACTGCCAGAATTCATACTCGGCTCCAGTTCCTTGGAAAATGTGGTAGTCGGGTGGCTAAGGTTAGTACAAGTGTGCTTTCTTTCCCCCAATTTTCTTAGATTGGTAGCCAAAGAGCAAGTGACATTTCTTTGCTGGCAGAATTCAAACTCGGCGCCGGTTCCTGGGAAGAGGTGGCGGTCTAGACACTGAAAAGTAGTTAAACTAGATAGTTGAAAGTATAGTGAACACCTTTTCTTACCTATATGAGTTGTTCCTTTTTTCTAGATAGTGATTCGAGTTGGGATCTTTGTGTTAGATTGACTTGCAAGGGTAGGTAGCTTGGCACGAGCGATGGTTCACGAGTGCGTGCGTAAGTTTTCGCGACGATCTTGGATTACCTAATCGGGCCACGTGGGTTGAATAATGAGACTTGTGTGATCTGTTAACTTAGGAAAAGCGTTCTTTGTCGAGCAAGCCAACTGTTGGACCGACGGTTGTGTCACGTCAGGGCAGATTCCACAGTCCAGAAAAACAACTTTGGCGCCATCTGACCAAGGGCTGTGACGTGAGAAGGCGCTGGACCAGGGGCACATGCGCAGGCTGCCGCTGATCGATGGCGCCAAGGGTAGCCTCCTCTGCTGGCGATGATTTGAACTAAGTCAGTTGGAGTCTTGACCTAGTGGCGAGCACACTGGGTGTTGCCATCTCGAAGATGTGTACTAAGTCTGTTGAAGCATAAGTGATTACAGTATTGCTTGAAATAAAGACTTCAGTCCTTTTCCCGCCAATCGACAGGAGGTGACTTAAGTTAGTTCAAGTGTGCTTTATTTGGAGTGATTTTCGTAGATTAGCAGTGAAAACATAAGTGACCGCCAAAATTCAAACTTGGCAAGAATTCATAGGATGAGGTGGAATTAGGTTAGTGGGTGTGACCCAATTGGTCTCTTTCAGACCCTTTTTTCGTAGTTGTGACGGATTATCGTACTGAAATTAGAAATTGTGACCAACTGTTTTATGGAGGGTTAGGTTAGTGGACGTAGCCCAATTGGCCTATTTTCTTAGGTTAGGTAAGAAGAGATAGCCCAATTGACCTATCTTCCCTCCAAAATTCAAACTTCCCACCAAAATCCGCCATCTTGGGTGATGTCACGGTGGCTCTCTCTGGTGGCGATGATATCAACTAAGCCAGTTGGAGTCAGGACATCGTGGCGACCACACCTGCATGATATTGTTTAAATAAAAAGGACAAGTCCGGTTTTCCCACCATTATCATGCTCGAATTTGAACTTCGGCATATTTTTATTGGGGATGAAGTTAGGTTAGTGGAGGTAGGCCAAGTGTACAATCTTACACCATGTGGTGAATACACTGGGTGCAGCCATCTTGAATAACAGTACATGCATCATGATCTGATGTCACGGTGGTGTCCTCTAGTGGTTGCTCGATGTACTAAGTTAACTGGAGCCCAGATCTTGTGGTGAATACACTGGGTGTCGCCATCTTGGATTACATCACAGATGAGAGCGCCCTCTGGTGGTGGCGATGTGTAGTAAGTCAGTTGGAGTTCCGATCTTATGGTGAACACACCTGCATGGAATTGTTTAAATAAGGTCTTATGTCAAAGTCCTTTTCCCACAAATCCTTAGGAGGTAGTGGCTGTCTGGCGACTGATGTTAGTGAAGTGTCTTTTCTTTGGCGCCATTTTGTTAGCTTAGTAAACATATGGAAATTCAATTTTGTTTACCACAAAAATTAAAAGTTGGTGGCAGTTCATAGGAAGGTAGGTCAAGTGAGCTATTTTCCTGCGATGTTCTTTGCTTTGTAGAGATAAGTGCGGTGTGGTGCATTATCCTGTTGGAATTTGAACTTGCCGCTATTTTCTAGGGGGTTGGGGTTTAGGTTAGTGGGCGTAGCCCAATTGGTCTATTTTCCCACCATTTTCGTGGTTTGATGCATTATAATGCTGGAATTTGAATTTCTGGCCAATTTTTTTCTGGAGTATTAGGTTAGTGGAGGTAGCCTGATTGACCTATCTTCCCACCAAAATTCAAACTTTCTGCCAAAATCCACCATCCTGGATGACTTTATGCGTTGTTGCCAAGTATACTGGCCGCCATCTTGTATGACGTCATCCCCACCATCTTGAATAAATATGGCAACAATGGAATGTGGGGTGGTACATACTACTTGGCCCACTGGTAACGTCGCCAAGGTTGGTGATGCATAACAAATGTTTTCACATATTCACTCTGTGGCATGTACGCACACTTTATTCAGTTGTGTGCCTATTGTTGCTCGCATTCTCAATTGTTTAAAGTGTTAGAAGTGATTCATGCGGTGAAAATTTTGGGTAAATACTAATAATGTAATAATCATTCGATACGATACCTGCAGTAAAGTATAGGTATCGAGATGAATGTAATCGACATCAAAAGTATCGATAATCCTTCTGTGACCGTCTGCGCAGGTTGACATACTGGGTACGTCCAGCGACCACGTCACTGAGGCCTTAGAGCGACGCATCTCCAAGGCGGGCGTCCCACTGAGGTCCAATGTCCCCCTCACTACCAGCATGTGTCCCTGCTGAACTCACCGCTTCTCGTCAATCCATCTGAGTGTAGTTCGGGAAGTAATCGAACCTGAATGTCACTGTTGAAGACAATGTATCTGATAAATGGAACTTGAAAGCAGTGGTGATGGAAATCAGGATGTGTCACAGTTTGCAAATTATGAAAATTCTTGGGTATCTTTTGTTAAATGATGAATACATTAAAAAAATAGCGTATTTTTGAGGAAAAAAATTTTAATGAAGAAACTGATTGTGTTTTACGTCTGATGTTCCTGTTTGTCGAACAATTAAATTCTTTGGAAAAAATCAGATATTGTCGACAGAGTTCAAGAGATTGATGAATGTATCCTCTTTCGTTTTTTTTTGTGTTTTATATGGCGTAATAACAAGAGCATTTCATAACGCCACAACTGGTTTCGACCAACCAGTGGCAACAACTTTATCCATTTTCTTGATGTTACTAGTGTACCAACGTTATCAGGATTTGCTCTTGTACACAACACTGGGCACACAATCCTTGCTAAATATGTTAGTTTCTGCTACTTAAACTGTAATACTGCATACCTTTGATACTGGTTCCAAAATATTTAACTTTTGATGTATCGCTAGCGACAAGGTACCGTAACTGTCATTAACTCTTATTCTTACTTTTAAACACCTGTGCTACAGCCGAAACTAATGATTAGATGAACTTTTCAGTTAATTTTACCTACGAGTCAGCTTCGAAACAATTTTTTGCTAAATAGAACAGGAAGTTTTTAAATGTATTCTGGTTCTTGCTATTTACACATGACGCTGCTCATTTTGTTCACTTTCGCTGTCAGCTTTTTTTTAAGTCAAAGATAGATGCATAAAAGTCTCCACTGTCTCGTCATGTATGAAGGTGGCATGGAGGTAAAAAAAGAAGGGACGTAACCCTACAGACTTTCGGTGTACGTTGTTTTGAAGCCAGAGTGGGCGGACCTACCGCCATGTTAAGCAGCCCAAAAAATTAGCAGACTACTGTTTACGATTGCTGCTTGTCCATTATTTCCGTCGTGTGCGCAGAACAACTGTTTCAAGTACTAAAAGTTATACAGCTTACTTGAGTAACATAGTGCCAGGAAGGCAATTTCGAACTTTTTCTGTTCTTGAATGCGTATTTTCTCTAGTAATACGACGCATTTGGACTCGTGAACGTAACTTGTTTTTGCTGCTACATTTAGGATAAACGGAAGCAGAAGGTAGTGATATGAATAGCATTCTTTCGTAATCCATTTAGTTCCACTTTTACTTTTCTTGTATAGGCGACAAATGAAACCGGAACTCCGAAACCAACACTTGTTTCATTACTGGTAACGGTACTGCTTCTTGTTCGTTACATTTTCAGCTTTCAACTCGTATGCACAACATTTTTAATGTTCACGTTTGCACTCACCCATGTTTTCTCTAATAGCCCATAACCATGGGAAATGAGGAAAGAAGCAAGGCATGCCAATGTGCTATATATATATATATATATATATATATATATATATATATATATATATATATATATATATATATATGCATGGGATAAATTCTAGTGTCCGATTCCAGTCGTCAGCTTTGACCAATGACGTCATACGTAAGGCAAAGATGCTGCATATCGGCAGTCTATGAAGGGAACTCATCATATCCCTAAACAAACGAATATAGCATGTGATAAAATAATACATTTAACGCGATTTTTATTTATGCACGAATTACATGCACACGAATTAAAGATAACCGAAATAAATAAGGACAGGAGTGTAAAAAGTTGTGTCTAACTAGAATTATTATCATAATTTATATCAGTGAGAGAACCATAAACTGTAATACAGTATACCGTATGGTAAAATCGTACTACTACAAAATTACGTTAATTCTAATATTGATTATTCATTCCAACATGAGAAGCGCAGAAAAGTTGGAGTTTTGGGCGGGGAGAAATTAAATTAGAACAGAACAATGGAAAAATAAAGCGAATTATAACAAATACGAATTACTAACATAAAATATGGAAAAACGAACACCACAAATCCTAAGCAAAGCAGGAACTCACGTAACGGAAATCTATAAAAAATTAACAATGACAAGCGTTGCTATTGTGTTATATTTTCCACACGTACTGCATAACGATCTAAGTAATGAACCACCGAATCGGTAACTGGAAGTAACCTATATATATGAGGTCATTTCTAGTTACCGATTCCAATATTACTTTTTCGCGGTAGAACATAGAGCAATTACAAGCGCAAAAATCTTAAAAGAGGAACCTGCTCGAGAAACGATCTTGTTAGTGATCTACAGAATAAGACTAGACTTTCAAAAAATTAAATTCCTTACAAACATTACTGCATACTAAAAAAATAAAAAGCAAAAACTGACCAATCCTTGGAGCCGATAACTATAATTCACGAAAGTCCCACAAGCTACAGTAGCTCCAAGATAACACACAGTAAAACTGATACATCAGGAATGAACGTAAAATTAAGAGAAATGTATCAAAAACGTTGAAGAGGAAAACAAAAGTGGCTACATAAAAAGAAACCTACCATATATGAACCTCCAAAGGAGTGAAAGATCGAGGCTGACAGGAAGAACAAAATAGGGATATAGGAAGAAATAATAATGTTAGGACGTGAAATTATAACGAAATACGCAAAATACAGAATAACCAGTAAAAAAATTAATAAGAAACGCAAGCTGCCAGGCACGAAAGAGGCACCACCCAAATCAGTTCTTGCATACCACCCGTCGGCGACCAGAGCAAAATTTTAAAATAATAAAAAAAAATTATCTTACAAGTCAATCACGTAAGCCCACCAGCACAAGACACAGCAACCCACCTCGCCCCACCATTGTAACCAAAAAATATTAAAAGGACAGAAAAAACTGCCCCCAGAAAAACCAAAAAAGTGGCAAACCCTCAGTACAGTAACAGAAAAAAACGCAACGTAAAACAAGAAAAAAAATATCAGACCCACCAACACCTAACTAACAAAATGAGGCTTGTTAATTTTGTTGATTATTTTCATAAATGCAGGAAATACACCATAACCATTAGGAATACTTTTCCTCCAACAGTATTCATCGAAATCCCCTTGCAACATTGAAATCCTTCTCTTTCTCTGCCCGACAACAGATTTTACAGCCCCCCAGTACCCTTCTAAAGTAGTAGTACATGCCCCCTTCTTGTAATCATTAAACTGGATATTGTGATTCACGACCAAATGATGATAACCGCTTTCACCCAACCGCTTGTACGTAGCAAACGCATCCGACAAGGCTATTGAACCTTCTTCCACATATTCTTCTGTTAAAGATGTCAACACTTCCTTTATACGATTCTGTTCGACGCTGAGTAGAACAACAGCACAATTCCCTCCAAAAACTAGATTCCAAAAACCCAAAGCAGAAAAACCTCATGCTCCCTTTCCCACTTTATCTTTCCAAAATGTGAATCGTCTACTTCAACTGTAATCCTTGCCCCCCTCCCCCCCCCCCTCAATGAACCCCTATACTCTATAAATTCCCCA
The DNA here is from genome assembly GCF_023897955.1 of Schistocerca gregaria. Classification (NCBI taxonomy): domain Eukaryota; kingdom Metazoa; phylum Arthropoda; class Insecta; order Orthoptera; family Acrididae; genus Schistocerca; species Schistocerca gregaria. The sequence continues at coordinate 346,019,072 of NC_064922.1, read as the reverse complement.
CAGATTTCTCTACAAAATGAAAACCAGTCAACTACAGTGCCAAACGAAACCCCTGATTCGTGCATGTCAGGTCTAAAAGAACACTGATAACAAAAATAGTAGGCTAACACGACTATTACTTTTAAATTCAGCCTCCATTTTTCGAGCCAGGTCCCCCTGTATGTAGATCCCCATACATTATTTTTTTCTGCACCTCCACATGCATTCGCCGGAAGTTCGTGATGATGTAACATTTGTCAAAACCATGTAATTTCCACAAACACTGCAGTTGCAAAATTCTGCAATAACGCCCAATGACTGCAAAAATTTTATAGTTGATTTACGGTCAGTCATTTTCTCAAGGAGAGTTTTCGCTATAAAGACAATTGACTCATCTGTAACGAAAAGCAGTTGCATGAGAAATCAAGACCATATAAATCGCGACTACTTTCATTAATAAAAGATGTCGAAAAGAAATCACGATATGAAAACAAAACAGTAGACATCGAATTTTTAATATACGCACGTAACGAGGAAACCCAGATAAATCATTTTACGTTCATAACTACAATCTGCGGCACAAACAAAATAACGTCACACATTACGTCACTGGACAAAGCCGACGGGTGGAATCGGATACTAGAATTGACACGATGCATGCGGTCGTATGCAGCGCCACATTGCGGCGTGTGCATGTCCCATGAAGATGCTGACTGATACAAACAGGACACTGACAGGAAAGCGACCCAGAGATAATTCTTAATGGAATGGACGCATTACCGCATTACGTAGGCTTATTTTTACTTGGGACAGGTGGAATTTTTCTATCAGAGCTTATTTAGGACAAGGGAGTTTTGTTCAAAATTTATACAGACAGAGTAAACCACTCCTGAAGTGCATCTAAAAGGCATGTAAAACAGCCTACGAATGTCTGAACCATTTCATTGGCTCAAGAACAGTGTCATCTGTAGAAAGGTGCAGGCACCTACTTATCTCCAAAATATATCGAACCGGCTTAGAGCAACAACTAAATGCCTACATTGCTATTTCTGAAGAATCGCCTGGTGTTATCTTCCAGTACTAATGTTAACTCAATGTGTATCCGCACAATACATTCTTCCATACTCCCCAGTGTATTCTCTGGGACCAAGCGGCCAGAGGCTGTGCAAGAAAATACAATAACGCAAAAAAATCATACTATGTATCTATGTACATGTCACTAAGATAACATAACCGTATGTAATAGCCTGAATACCACATCCAGGCAGTTATAAACTGGTCTATCCTGAATCTGGTGGGATGAAGGGGCTAAATCCATACCAACAATATTAGAGAATATTCCACCAATGATGTGCGAGTATTACTGTGATGCACCTGCATCCGTTCATGCATGATATCTTTCCTGAAAGTCATGGCATCTTCCACAGGATAACAGCACAAAGTCCAAATCATGCTACAGTGGTTCCTGGAGGTTATAATGAACTTACGTTGGTGTCTTGGACGCCAAATTCGCTTGATCTGAGTCAGATGGACCGCATGTGGGATGCTACCGGGTGCCAGCTTTGAGCCCACAAACCACCAGCCCAGAATTCAAGGGATCTGCCTGACTTGTGCATAGACGTCGGCTGTCACATTATTCGTTAAACCTACCTATCAAATCCGTTTCGCGAAGAATTGCTTCTGTTCTGTTTCAGATGTGGTTCAATGTGCTATTAAGCAGCCAGTCAAAATGTTTTGAATCAAATTTTAACTATCAACTCGAAAGAAATAAAGTTGTCTGTTTAATTTTTGTTTGTTTGGAGGTAGGTCTCCATATCTGCAGTCCTGGTACGCATTGAAATCCCCTCGTCACAGTACCACCGAACGCCACAAGAGGATGTAATGCATACTTGCATCCCCTTCACATGTTTATGCTAAATATTACGCACATTTATGCGATCGGGAAGGGTAAGTAGCAGTCGGGCTACATGTACATATGACAGTTATGCGCCAAAATTAAAATGTGTGTGAAATCTTATGGGACTTAACTGCTAAGGTCATCAGTCCCTAAGCTTACATACTACTTAACCTAAATTATCCTAAGGACAAACTCGCACACCCATGCCTGAGGGAGGACTCGAACAAACAAATGATCTAAGCAAAGAGTGGAAGCATGTAAATACCACATTACCTAAAATGTCGAAGTCCAACCATCATTGGCTTAGTATTTTTGGTTGTGTTAAGGTATGGTGTTAACGGAGTATGCTCGCAAGGGGCAAACCGTATCAGGAGATTACTACCAAAACCTCCTGACGAGTTTATGGGAGACTGTCAGGACAAAACTGTTGTGTATAGGCTGTACGACCTACAGTGCGGCATTCATTCTCACAGCAGTGGTTTGCCAGTGGCCTAACCTCAAAGGGGTTACATAAGCAGAGCATCAATCACACACGTTGCCTAGGCCAGCAGGCGGCAGCGCGAATGCCGAACCCACGGACCTATTTGTCTCCGTGGGCCACGTGGCAGGACGTTGTTCCACTAGTCTCCCTACGTGGCTACGTGGCGTGTGTATTTAGAGCAGTGCAAAGCAGCTCTGAAGCTTCTTCCTTCGAGTATGATGATTGCCCCATTTGAGATGAGCATCATTACGTCCTGCTGCAAGGTACCCGACTCAAAATGTTCACTGCACGCAGTTCCATGGGCAATATTCGGTGATAGTCTTGAATTGACTGGCAGCAGCGATTCCTGTCGGGGGTTGAAGCCGATTGTCATTGACACGCGTGGCAATTGTCTTGGGTCGCTGCAGGCCAGCAACTATTTACGACCACTGTTCTTACACCATACTAAATGGCTGCCATTGTTACACCACTCCACATTGATACACCAACAAAACTAGCTACTTCATTCGCTGAGTGGCCAAGGGCCCGTCCATTCTGCCACATCTCGATGGCGATCCCTCTTATTATGCTGATTCCACACATCCGAATGCCCCTCCTCCCTCCCGCCCCCCACCCCACCTACACACACACACACACACACACACACACACACACACACACACACACACACACACACACACCAATTTACTGCTAAGACACGTCAGCGCCTGAGTGTAACATGACCAGTTCTACAACGTTTACAGCGCTCCAAAGCAACTGCTGTGGTCTTTGCCTACGGACATTATGTTTGTAAATACGGGGTATAACGGGTATGAGTGCACATATTTCTAATTGTGACTGAGGACGGTCTATCGAATAACATTACATCAGTCTTTACGTTTTCTGCAGAATGGTTCAAAAGGCTCTGAGCACTATGGGACTTAACATCTAAGGTGATCAGTCCCCTAGGACGTAGAACTACTTAAACCTAACACACACACACATCCATGCCCGAGGCAGGATTCGAACATGCGACCGTAGCGGTCGCGCGGTTCCAGACTGAAGCGCCTAGAACCGCTCGGCCACTTCGGCCGGCACCTGTGGATCTTTCCCGTCTGAGAGTACGGATCTTTCTTCGAGCGAGCGGTTGTATTGATTGTTGTGTATGGAGCATTGCATCAGAATACTCTGAAAGGAACCTCATTAGTATGCAGTCTGGACCGGCCACACCGGCCGGCTCTTCTGTAGACTAATAATTATAGCTGTTAGTATGTATTTATGTTGATTAGTGCCTCCAAATATATGTGGCAAGAGCAAGCCATTAATGCTGTTTCCCCGGGGCAGAAGATCAGGTGTTCAAGTATGTACATGTTTACGCAAAACTGTTAGTCTATACTGACAGGCGTAGTCCACGTCGTGCTGCAGTTCGGCCGTGCAGAAAACGTCAGGTCGTAAAGTTTGTGATGTGTTTGTGGGAAGACTATTCGGCGCAGAGAAGAAACAACAGACACACGGATGTGTGTGCATATTAAGGTACCACGTATAAAATCTCTTCGCTTATACCCGTTACACCTGTATATCTCTCCAAACAGCTGAGGTGGTTACCTTGAGTTCAGTATTACTATGATAGAGAAATTGTGCCCGAAGAGGAGTTCATTTTAAAGGTAGTTATGAAGTGGACGACAGTTGCTTGGCATTTCATATATACAGTTATTTTTTATTTATTGATCACAGAGCAGTACAGATATCAACACTTATTCTTGTCTGGATGCCGTGGATGTCATTCAGTGTAGACGCAGATGGTTGCCGGGTCGTCGACTTCAGCATCTCCAACGTCACACAGCGTTTATTTGGACGGGGCGTGTGGGAGGGCAATGTCAAACTGTAAACACAACAGAGAAATGTCACGTACAAGGCAGGTCTTCACATAAAGCATTCAACTGTTAGTCTGTACAAGAGGTGAAGGTCTAACTCAAGTGACTTGTCACTTACTTCTATACCGACATGCGAAGAAATGTACTTCCAGTATTGGCAAATAATGTGATCAGATGAGGCTTACGATGAATAATACGAAAGAAAAAGAGGACACAAAGAAGGAAAACGTGTTGTTTCAGTGTAGACTTCTCACGAGCTGACATTAGAGAAATAACAACAAAAGATCTGTCGTGTGACGTTTATCTGAGTGTATTTGTTTAATGATGGGCTTTCCGGCCACACGGATGAATCTCGTAGGAAAGCAAATTATTAAACAAAAGTAGTTAGTAATTGGTGGCATTCATATCTGAATAACGTGAATATATTCTTAATTGCTACAGTTGAATTGTATAACTCTTAACTACGAACTGAAATCTAATTCCTAACGAAGAAGTAAGTCAGATCTCTCTTTATCATGCAATTTTCACTTTGTTGGATTGTATGTCCACAAATATCCTCATTGTTGCATTTGAAGTGAACATAGCAACACCGTAAAGTAAACGTATCCCAATTACGTTCCTAGAAGCCACTTCTTCTTTCAGACAGACAACGAATTTTAGTGCATGATGTTTATATTGTAGATGTTCCATGCATATGCGAACCTGTACCCTGAAAACGGGATCCATGTCGCAGGGGATGTTTGCTGTTATGTTTGCTCTGACCTTTATTTTTTGTAGAATAATGTATAAATAGATTTTACTTGGTTTTCACATATTTTTCAACATTTAATATACTTTTTTCCTTCATGTTTTGCTAACATATTTTCACTATACTTGCTATTTGTTGCATAAGACAACCATCTAGCATATGTTATACAATTTCAGTGACCGTTACAGTATAATTTCTGGCGTATTTTCTCATGTTCGGAAGTGTTTGACATATTTTGTGGATGTAATGAAAGATTAAATATTACGAAAACATGACTGAAATGCCAAACATTTTAGGTAAGTCCGTGGGATATTACTCACGAAAATATCGTAATTTTGGTCCCTCTAGCGACTGTTGAATTAAGTTCTGCATTTGTTTTCCTCTTATTAGATCAGTGCCACCTAGTAAATAAGCCTTTACGATTTTGATCACAATTAAACATCCTTGACTTTGGAAGCTTATGTAGCTGGGAAAATTCGTCGATACAGCCCACAAAATGATGTAAGAGTTTTGTTGAGCGAGTGTGTATTTTACATTATTTCTTCCTATTCTGTATATGTAGTGAAGTAAGCAAATTTCAGTTCATGTACTTTCGTTATTGTTCGCCTGTTTTCTCTTAAAAAACGATTCCAGCTTAACATTTTTAAAATCTTGGATATTTAGTAATTACGTAACACTTTGGAACGTATTAATGACGTGATAAGAATGCATCGAGGTTGGAAATGCTTTAACAGTTGATTAAGTGTCTGGAGTAGGCCTAGGTATATTCTGAAATATTATAGTTATGAAAGCTTGCATTCCGGAAATTTTTGCCGGTTGTGAAAGGTATCCTATGAAGAGCAACTAAACAAGTTTAATTGGTATGTAGTTACTTTAGCATTCAGATTCTTCTGAGTGGGCCCCAAAGCCTCAGTAAATTTGAGGAAGGACGTTATCCCACCAGGCTGTGTTTTAAATTATTTTATTTAGACTGCCAGTTTCCGACGCAGCTCGTTTTCAAATTCAGATATGAATCTCCAACTATCTGTGAATACTGCTTGGACTGACTCTCCCTCAAATAAAAAATGGAAAATTTTTCTTCCTTTTCATTCTCATGCAGATGCGGTGAAAATTAACGAATCTCTCTCACTGTAAACAACAGTGGTGGTGCTGAGAACATATAAAATTTATTGTCTCTCATATTTTGTTCGTGCTCGTCACAGTACGCCAAGAGTGAGAGCGAGTGTAAAACATGAAAGTCTGTTTATTAATCACTCTCACACATGTCAACGACCTGTTTCGACTTCTATATATCGTCTTCAAACAGTAATGAGAAACAAAATAATTCTGATTTGTAATCTAAAGGAATATTTACAGATCGCTTATAATGAGCTATAGAGATATTATTCTATGATGTGTATCAGCTAAAGCTCAGGTCAGCTAGAGTAGTCAACAAACAAGTCAATCATACGATTTAAGAATAAACCTACCGAGCTATAAAGATAACAGCATTATTGACAATCTCTCTGTGGTAGACAATGGTAGGCTGATTATCGCTTTGAAAGAAATACAAATGTACGAAATGGTAAAGAAATCTGATAGTGTGTTAGTTGTAAAAGGAGAATGTAACATAATTTATGTTCGAAATATTTATAATAAATATATGATTACTCTTTTCCGAATAACGTAGGACGCTACGGCTTACAGTTAGTAATTTCGTTAGCACACATTCACGATACTGCGCTGACGAGTACACATGTGTTGGCAGCTTTAGCCACTTGGAGGCAGCATGTAGTGGGAGATGCTGGGTGATTCAGCGACGTTCTTCACCTCATATTTTCGGAGCTGTTTAAGGTATCGTATTTCTATTGTGAGCCAAACTAGCTATAGGATATTCCTCATTAAATTACTTACAGTCTTTCGCCATAGCTATATAAATTATAGACATATCAGCGTCAACTTCTTTTTCCAAAACTGAACTATAGTAATTTCCGCTGCTAGTGTCGTAGTTCATTTCAATCGTATTTCGTTCTCAGAAATTTGATAACAAGTTTCAAAGAAATTACATTTTTTGGGATTAGTATTTAGCTCTTTTGATAATCTCTGTACATCAATTTTCAGTTTTATTGGTATAAATCTATTCAATTTGTGACATTCACTTTCTTCCTTTCTTCCTTGGCTGTGCAGAAACAAGATCAGAACTGCTTCTGTAGTTACCGGATGAATTATCCTTGGATACTACATCATGTGGTTTACAGTTGCTGTTTCGGCCCAGACACATGATGTAGCGTGATTAGTATCAGTTTTAAATTAAAGTTTTCGCGAATATTCAGAACAAGTGATCAGACTCCCCTAACTGTATCAAGCTGAAGCGTTCCACTAGACGGATGCGACACTTCCATTTGAAAACAAGAACGTCCGCATAAGACGACAGTCCCTCTAATGTTAAAATCAGATAAATGTTACGTTAAATACAGCAATTTCCCCGAAACAATTAATCGGATTTCAAATACTGAAATGCAGTTGAATCCTTGTAATTCGCCTCTTTTTGAGATCTACGGTGCAAAGCAGTAGAAATTTCTATAGTGTAAGGAAAGTTCAAATTTAAATCTCTGCAAGGAGAATAGCTACGACAAGAGACACTACGTTGTTTTGTGAGGACTTAATTGCAGGCCACGTTAATATTTATGGTGAACACATCAGCTTGAACGACTTCGTATCAATAGGAAAGAAAGTCTCTTATTCAGATGGTGTGTTCTCCTGTGAAGATTACGTTGCCAAATGTGTCAATAGAGCAAGTCGTTGAGCTGATATATGTCGTTTGGTATAGACTTTCATTTTCACGTCTTATAAATGATGCATTCATATTTGTTTGGATTGTAATTTAGGCTTCCAGCATTTTTTTAGTGGTGTTTGAAAATGATTCTTGAGGTGAACCGGCTCGTGGCTGTGCCGTGCGTACATAGTTTATGAGTGTGACTATAATAAACATTATTCTGCTACACATTTTGTCTCCTGTTAATATTCTTGGGGAACATCCTTTTAAACAGGTGACAAGAAATTGCATCTAAACGAATCTGAAAATAGTACAGTAAATAGGCAACATATTCATTATTACTCAAATGGTCCTTACCTCTGGTGCAAACTGCTTGATACACTCCATGAGCTTCGGGCCGATTCCGCAGGAGTCAGTCTCGCCATCGACTGTAACAAGATTCAGAGCAGTCAGTGAATTGTTGCAACAAAAACCCATAACGTCAAGTCAAGGCAAGAAACTGTCGATAACCTTCTACCCGAGCATATGACTTTACATGAGAAAATGATAGACGTTTATAGATGAAACTAGAAACATTCTCAGATATGTGTGGAACAATCAATAGATGACTGAAAAAAAAAACACGAAAGAGGCATGATAAACGTTTTGTACAAACATAGTTGTTCCTACTTTATTGTTTGGAACTGAGTATTGTGTCACATCGGCAACAAGAGAATAGAACTGAGGCAGCAGAAACGAATTTTGTTGGAGCAACAATAGGTTGTAGTAGGTAAGACAAAATTAAGAATTATAACATTTGTTGACGGAGCATTTATAAATACAAAAAATGCTTGAAAACAGAACAAAATGGAATGAATGCATTTACAGGATGAGTAACCAAGGACAGATTAAAATATGCAATTGTTAAATCTCTTAATAAGAAAGGCGACAAGACAGTCTTAAACAATTATCATCCACTTTCCTTACTGAAATCTATTTCCACAGTATTCGAAAAAAATAATGTGCTCAAAGTAGACTCACCATTCAGTGGAAACGATTTACTTACCATTTCGCAGTTTGGATTCCAGGAGCGCTGCTCTACTGAGAATGCTATTTATAGATTGTCATCCAATAGTATAAGCCTTAAATAATAAAACATGGCCAGTTGGTATGTTTTGCAGTATTTTAAAGGCATTTGATTGTGTAGATCATGTTACTCCCGTATTAGAGTTTACTTTTAAGGAACTTATGGCCTTACGCACAGCTGTTTGAACCATACTTATCAAATAGAATATTAAAGACTGCGCTGAATAATTCAAACCAATTCGGAAGGGTAGAAAATTTTAGTGACTAGGGAGAAATCACAAAAGGAGCCCCACAGGTTTAAATTTTGTATGCATTGCCATTCCTTGAATAAGTGTATGACCTTCCACTCAACAATGAACAGGCAGAGCTGGTACTTTTTCAAGACGGTAGAGAGAAATCACCAAAGTAGATGGGAAATGTTTTTTTCCCAAGAGTTACAGAATGGGTCTCAGAAAATGAACTGTCCCTAAATTTTGAAAGAAAAAAAGATACAATCCTCTATAACAAGTAAACTCGTACCAAGAATTGAGGTAGCACGTAAGCAGGAGTCAATCAATAGGGTAGAATGCTCCTCGGATTGGAAGAAACATATTAGTGAGCTTCTCAAACAATTAAGTCAGCTACTTTTGCTCTTCGTATACCAAGAATTGAGGCAGCACATAAGCAGGAGTCAATCAATAGGGTAGAACGCTCCTCGGATTGGAAGAAACATATTAGTGAGCTTCTCAAACAATTAAGTCAGCTACTTTTGCTCTTCGTATATGTGCTAATCTTGGAAACAAACGACTCAACCTCCTGATATATTATGCTTATTTTCACAACATAATGTCTAATGGAATAATTTTCTAGGGTAACTCATCACTGAGAAAGAAATTGTTGATTGCCCAAAAGTGAGCAGTAATAATAACATATGGTGTTCACCCACAGCCGTCATGTAAGTACCTTTTCAACGAGCTAGGCATTTTAACTGCGGCGGCCCTTTCGGGCGGAGTTACTTTTTAGTTACAAACATATATTCCTTAACGAAAATCGTCACAATCCATCACAAAAATCTGAGAAGATCTGTGATATCCACGCCTACAACTCCAAAGGGAAAAATGACCTTCAGTATCAATTATTCAAGACGTCAGGTGCTATGGAAGGAGTTTAGTATGCAGCAACAAAAGTGTGTGGTCATTCTCCCAATAACTTAAAATATCTTGCAGATAGGAAAGCAACTTTTAAATCTAACTTAAAATCATTTCTCCAGGACGTCTCCTTCTCTTCCATTGCCGAATTTCTACATACGAACTGTTAGCCAGTACCCTTTTTAAAAAAATATAAACATATCCTGTAAATTGACTTGATCCACATCATTTGCCTTTTGCGCTAGGTCGTGATTCACATGTCTGAAGACATTCATCGTATTTGTTTCGTGGCTTCTTTGTCTGTATGTTCAGGAAATCCGTGTACTCCTTTTGATGTGGTATAATTTGGCAAGTACTTATTTTACTGGTTTCCTTGAGTTGAAGTTGGCGAAGACCATTGGAGTCATTATTGTATTGTTTAAATGTAGTATCTTGATGCCATAACTGACGTGGGCGGACATAGTTTCACCGTTGAGGAGCGCTTAGTGGCATGTACTTTGGGGCACGAACGTCCACAGGCAGGGTAGACAATGTCAAAGACAATGAGATCCTTTTGAAGACGCTTTGGCAGGTCCCACGTCTCATAGGAAACATGCTTGATGGAAATGTGCTTTTCTTACAAAGGAAGGCACTGTAATGTACGCAAAAAAACGTGATAAAGAAAGTGAACTGATTTGTTACTCGACCAGTTGAAGCGTCTCCAACGAAATGCCCTCGCAAGAGAGTAGGTCAACAATGCATGACAAAATTAAAAAAAAAAAAAATAGAAAAGACAGGATTTAGCTCGATGTTTGTGAGTGTATTATCTGATAAGGACATGGAAAATCTAGTTGCAACATGCAGTGCACTTTTGGTACAATTTCCAAATGCCATATCTCGCTCAAGAGAATTACTTTCTGATGAAGTGCCTCAGAAAAATGGGGAGGACAACAGGTTTCTTAATAGAGCTTAGTGTGAAGATAAAACGAATGTGAAAGGAATACTTGTCAGCTCAATTTAACGCATTATTTGATTTTACCTTACTGCATCTTGCACTTCAGAACACATGTGTACATCGTAATTCAATTATACTGTGACCTATGAGTGTCGAATTAATCGTTCCCCTCGTGTATACACGTCCAACGATATATAGTGTATTTAAAAGCCTTTACATCAGATGTGTACGGGTGATAGATCGCGTCATGAGGAACAACTTTTGCTACAGACAGAATGTTCGCTGATGCTTCCCACAACGCTATTTGTTATGCCCCTGAGAAGCACCAGGGCGTGAGCTCTCTGGGATGGATGTATGAAATGTGTGTTGCCTATATCCAGTCATAAGCTCCGTGTCAAAGGGGGTAGGCCAAATACCTGACTCGCTTCTAAAATATCTTTCTCTGCATAAAGACACCCATTCTTAAGGTTTTGTTGCTGAGAATTATTCTGTCAGCTTACCGATAGGTATTATGAAGATGCTGCACAGCTGTTCAGTAGACCCTGCTAGTGTCAAACAAAAGTTGTTCCCCAAAACGTGATCTGTCACCCTAGGCGTTTGATGCAAGGACTATGAAACAACCTATATAATATCTTCCGCAGTTACATTGAACCCTGACACTCTGCTCAGTGGTCTTCTACGTACTGCTATCTTACCTTCTTGGCTACATTTATCGATGAGCTGCATGTGCTTCTCCAGCTCATCTTTGTCGGACATCTTGGTGGCGACATGTTTCTTTGCCTCCTCCTTGTCGAACTTGCCGTCCTTAACCTACAAATGAATTCACAAATCTGTTATCCTGTCTTTTTTTAACTTTCTAAGTACATATTCTAAGCTTCTTTCTTAAAGAATTTGTGAAAATTAATGTGCATGTGGTTAAAAATCGCTCAAGATAGTTTAAAATTCTTAAGAATAATATAGTGGTATCACAGACCATTGTATTGAGAGTACTTACCACTCCAACTTCCTGTAAAACGCACCCCATGAAGCACTGAAAAGACAGAAAAACGAACAAATTATTGTTTGTACTGTTTCACAGTGCCTGAGGTTGCAATTAATCAAGGCCACATGATAATACTCTAATGCAGAAGCCCCAAGGACAAGGGAGAGTTTTCTGACAGTGTTCTGATAATTGGCTGATATACAGTAGCACCCTGTTCCCGTCACTGGTGGTGATCTATGTACAATCGCTCATGAGTTCGTATTCATGCAATTTGCGAAGCAGTACTTCCATGTCATGTTTCATATTTGATATCTACACTGGAATCGCTCACGTTCTTCTCGTCTTGTGATATTTACAGGAAAATGACGAGATATGGCAGTAGTTATAAAATATTTACTTGTAGAGCTAATGTTCCTGAAATCTGTACCACAGTGACATCAGAAACTCCTTTTCGATAACCAGGTCTTGCATGAGATGTTTCCATACGCTGTTTGAAACTATTTGAAAAAATACTTAGTTATAAAATATTTACTTGTAGAGCTAACATTTCTGAAATCTGTACCACAGTGACATCAGAAAATCCTTTTCGTTAAGCAGGACTTGCACGAGATGTTGGCATACGCTCTTTGAAAAAATACTTGCAGCTATATTTGTAATGTTCAAAACCCGTACTGCTATAGCAACGTATTCTTAGTAGCATCACTGTTTATCACCCTCTTGTTTCATTTACGTACGCTACGCTGAAAACAACATCCTACATCTTCCTGCAAGTGCACAAATCGCTACAGTTTCATCATTGTGTTTGTCACAGAGAAGATAATAGTATGTGCCTGGAATATTCAGCAAAAGCGGACTCTTTGGTTTTAAAAGGAGCAGAGGTCATGAGGAAGACGATGGCTTTGTACAAACTGAGTTTCCAGTGGGCTTTGGAGCATTGCGACACAACTGTCATGCCGAACGAACACGTCGACGCGAACCGTGCAATACTTCATTGAACTTACTCATTCCCAACAAGTTTCTCGTAAAATTTTCTTTCTTTTTGGGAAACTGCGAAGCCCCAGAGTTCTCCCAGACAAGTTGCGTCTTGCATTTACGTTCCCGTGATAAAATTCACTTCTTTATTCCATTTGGTACCCATCATTCTCACGACAAGTTATTTGGCCTAAGCCACACATGTCAATTATTATCGTCCCAGTGTCTCTCACAAAGTAGGCTTTATCGGTGTTCACGTTATATCCGACCTGCACCCTACCCCCTCCCCCCCCTCCCCCCCCCTCCCCCCGTATTTAGGACGAAATATTTGCCACTTTAGAAACCGTTGACTTTGCAGTACTAGGCGAGGTGCAGCGGTGCTTAAGACATTCGCGTTCGGGATGACATGTCCATGGTTCCATTTCCAGTCGGGACCTCTAGATTTATGTTTTCCATTGTTTCCTAAATATCTTGAGGTTTTGTAAGTCTCTTAAGATAGATTCCTATATGGATCCCTCGAAAAGGGACAAGGTCTGTCGCACTCCGAGCACGCATTGTCGACCGGAAGTTAAACGCCACTGTATGTTGTGCCGGATTTCTCTACTTTTTACGCAAATCAGATTTTTTTCTGAAACACAGAGATCTGTGAACCTGTAGGAACGAGGGTGAAGGTTTATTTCAAGTCCTGTTGCAAGAAGATATCGGAGATGTAGCTGAAAGAAACTCACCTTGCCGTTTGCGCTCTCTGGAACCTTCATAATCATGATCCCTTTCAGCTCATCTGGAAAAAGAGGGAATAATTGATAAGTTTAAGGTTTTCGATTCACCAACAATAAGAGCAAAATATTTCATGGAAATACCGTTTGTTCCCAAGTACTTTCTCTGTAAGAAGTTCTAACGAAAAAAATGTAAAGCAAGATTTATGTCCGCAGTTTGACGGACTGATTAATTGCAGCTTCCTTCAGATAGGTGATATTATTGACAATACTGTTCCAATAATGTTTTCAGCAAACTACTGTCACCAGGAAGGCAACTTAAAGTATACTAGAATCCAAAAGGCGAGCATGATAACGAAAAGAGAATATACTGCCTAATTAGAATGTCGGAAGGGTTACTGAACACGCCACAGCTAAATCGCAAGACATTTAGCATACAACAGCGCCCGAAATTCTAGAAAATTTCTGATAGCTAATATTAATGTACATAAGAAGATAACACTACTGGAAAATCCCTTCCACAACAAAAAATTGTTAGTAGGGGACATGGTTACCCTAACAGCCATACATGCTGCGCAGCGACGTGGCATGCCCTCCATGAGATGGTTCAAGAGCTGTCTTGACGGTCGAGCCCATTCCTCTGCAAGAGAGGTGAGGAGGTCTGGAAATGTCCTTGGTGCCAGTCCTTGCGGTGGATATCTCCACCTTCAAGAAATTCATCCACGAGAGCTGCTCGATGCGAACGGGCGTTATCGTCCATAAGGAGGAACTTCGGACCATCTCCAGCTCTGAAACAGCGAACTTGTCGTAGCAACTCCTCATTTCTTTACCTCTGCGCGTTTGCAGTATTCCCCCGACCACCAACGAAGATGTGCAGCTCAGTATAGCCATTCAGCATGATGCGTCCCCCCAGCATCACCACTGGGCTCGCATTCGGGAGGACGACGGTTCAATCCCGTCTCCGGCCATCCTGATTTAGGTTTTCCGTGATTTCCCTAAATCGTTTCAGGCAAATGCCGGGATGGTTCCTTTGAAAAGGGCACGGACGATTTCCTTCCCAATCCTTCCCTAACCCGAGCTTGCGCTCCGTCTCTAATGACCTCGTTGTTGACGGGACGTTAAACACTAACCACCACCACCACCACCCAGAATCGCGCAATCACCACCAAACTGATCTCTTTCCACGATGTTTCCAGGTTTACATCGGCTACCAGGATGTCTCCAAAGTAATGTGCGATTTGAATTAGTTTGCAAACTGAAGAGCGAGGTGGCGCAGTGGTTAGACACTGGACTCGAATTCGGGAGGACGACGGTTCAATCCCGCGTCCGGGCATCCTGAATTAGGTTTTCCGTGATTTCCATAAATCGCTCCAGGCAATTCCTTTAAAAGGGCGCGGCCAACTTCCTTCCCCATCCTTCCCTAATCCGACGAGACCGATGACCTCGCTGCCTGGTCTCCTTCACCAAAAACAACCAACCAACCAAACTGAAGCAGCATTCAAGTGCGAACATCACATTTCTCCATTTAGTGAAGGCCCAATTTGAATGTTGCATCCTCCACAATACACGGGCCCGTCTCAGTGTTGAAGTGAGCGGATTGCACACGGTCTGACGTCTGGCAAACAGACCGTTTTCTGATCCTTCCATACACAGTCTGTCGGGGAACAGCAGCCCTTGAGGCAGCTGTGAGCTTTGAAGCCAACTGTCGGGCAGTTACGGGCCGATATCGGTCTTGCTGTGGCGTAGTTATTCTTGATCGACCTTGTACTGCCGGCCGAGATGGCCGAGCGGCTCTAGGCGCTACAGTCTCGAGCCGGGAGACCGCTGCGGTCGCATGTTCGAATCCTGCCCCCAGGCATGGATGTGTGTGATGTCCTTAGCTTAGTTAGGTTTAAGTAGTTCTAAGTCTAGGGGACGGATGACCTGAGAAGTTAAGTCCCATAGTGCTCAGAGTCATTTGAACCATTTTCTTGGTCTTGTTCTGGCCTGAAACGAACGTTTTCGCTTTCTTTAAACCGTCGCAAAAATTTCGAAATGACACTTTGTGCCACATCCCAGGATAATGAGACTTCGATCTGCACCTGGCCTGCTTCCAGGGGACCGAATATTCTACCCTGCAAAACAGGGTTCAAGTGGTGTCTTTGTGGTATTATGTTGTCAACGTCACCAAGAGATTACACTCTGCTCGCTATGCCAAACAAGACTGAGACATGATTGGTCTCATGCGTTGTTTGTGTTTACCTTTCCGTTACGCCGCTTTTCACAGCACGGGGTACTCCTTTCCTATACAGAGCGAACAAGTATTGCTCGTACGTAAATATTTACGGTGATATTGGATGTTTGCTTGTACATTCTCTTTTTGTTTCCGTGTTTTCATAATTATGCTTAACTTTTGGATACAAGTGTACATTACTTGGGACAACAGTTTAAGTCAGCAAGCTTTATAAGGAAGGTTTGCGCAAAGGAGATTACCAGCAACTCCAAATGTGTCTCCGTTCAATCATCACTACTTACGCCTGACCAGATGGCAAACGAGTTAGAGCAGTAGGGGTCGAGATAGTAGGTTTTTAGGGAAGTCGTGCAAACGTCACTCTGAGAAAGCAGCCATTGGACGCACGCTCTTTAGCGCGTTCTTTTGGTGTCAAATCGTTCCTCGTGTCTCGATTTTACCAGGAATGTTTTTACGTCTTTTGTGCTCTCTAGACCCACCGCTCCACCCACAGCTCCACTTGTTTTGCAAAAGTTTGGGAAGGCATCAGGAGCATTTGCAATAAACACATTCGTTTAAATAGCAGCAATGCTGATAAAAGGATGTCTCCAAACGACGCCCAGAGATGTCACTCACAATCTGGCAGAGAATTTTGCAAATACTGCTGTCCATTCCAGCTAAGAGCCACTTAACCTCCCTATCTGGAAACGGCACTGTCTGAGGCACGTGACACTGCACCCAGTTACGACCAAATCGGGTACTGTGGGCTTCGACATTTGTCACCAACATCGAAGGAAATCCTCCTCGAATATTTTAATCTTATACGGCAAACTGGTAACTTCCCCAACTCGTAGAGGAAGGCAATTCTGATACTTCTCCTGAAATCAGAAAAGGACCGCATGCGTTCCAGTAGTTACTGGAATATCACCTCAAGATCTGTATCGAAAAGGGCCTGGAGTGAACGGTTAACCGTCGTCTGGTGTGATTGTTAGACACCAACAACTCCTTAGCCGCTGTTAGCGTGTATTCCGGAGATTTCGGCCCAGTGTCGACAACCTGACCCTGACAGAGGCGTCTATTCAGCAGGCCGATACGTCACTGCATCGGCATATTCTTACATATTAGTAAGGCATACGATACTTCTTGGAGACACAGTATTCTCGTAAAACTGCATCAATAGAGCTTTCGCGGCCACCTCCCTATCTTCATAAGATCTTTCCTGTCTCGGCGGTTTTTTAGGACCCAAGTTAGTGACATGCTGTCAGAACGTTGTGAGCACGAGAATAGCGTCCCTCATGGCAGTGCTTTAAGTGTAACCCTCTTTGCCATAGTCTACAGTAAGGATTTCTGGACAGTGCTCCTTATTTGTGGACCATTTTGCTGTTTTCTGTTTCTTCTCCATTGTTGCAACAGTCAGCCATCAGTTTTAGCTTATACTGCGGAGGTTAGAGGGGTGGGCTGCAGAGACGAGTTTTCAGTTCTATGCAAATAAGTGTGTGTGTCTTCATATTAATCTTTCTCTTCGTATTTTAAATCTACCTGCCTTGCAGATGAGGGATTCCAGTTTATATTTCAGAGACTCAGCGAGGTTTCTGGGTCTCATTATTGGCTCTAAATTGTCGACGTTGCCACACTCGAGAGACCTGAAATTAAGGACCCTCAAGGCGCTGAACATCACAAAGTGCCTTAGCCACAGGTCGTGGGAAGCAGAAACGTCACGTCTGCTCCAGTTTTATAGGTCTTTTGTGCGTTAGCGTCTCGATTATAGGCACGCGGTGTATGCATTAGCAAAGCCTTTTTATCTGAAGATCATTGTAGCTTTCCACCATGAGGGGATTCGGCTGGCCACACGTGCTTACAGGACCTGTCCCACACCCAGTTTCTTTGCTGAGGCCGGGGAACCACCATTCACCAACCGGCAGCTGGTCATGGTGAGCCAGTCATGCAAGTTCCTTGCAGCTCCGTCTTCGCCCGCATACCACATTGTTGCTCGTACGCCTCTGGAATGTCTTTTCTTCAATCATGACGGGATCCGTGTGCAGCGTGTGGTGGAGTCAGTCTGTATGGCGCAAATATAATCTCAAATCCAAGGTCTGCCAGCCTGGTTACTGCAGAGGCCCAGAGGGATTTTAGATTTGATGCAGTACAGGAAAGATGCACTCCTGCTTCTGTTTTAATGCGATATTTTCTGGCATTTTGTCCGATCAACACAACTATGTAGCGGTCTTTACAGATTGGCCCAAACTGAGCTCTGTGCTCAGTGCCTTTCAGTCTATGCAAGTTTGTACCGAGCAGACAAAGTAGTCCAGAATACACAGGATGCCCTTCTCCAACTACAACGACTGCGAAAGAGGGTATCTTTCTGCTGGGTACCAGGGAACGTGGGTATTGCAAGGAACGAAAGGGCGGATCTAGCAGTCAAGGAGGCATGTCGTGATCTTCAGTTATTTCAGTGTGCCATCCCCCTGCACGCTACAGTCTCGCTGTTGAGATCCCGAGTCTTGTGTCGGCGGGAGGATGAATGGCTGTAAGTGACAGACAACAAATTTCATATTGTGGAGCTCACAATGTGGCAGTTGAATACTTCCATCTAGTCACATCGACGGGACGAGGTCCTACTTACTCTTCTCCGCATAGGCCATAGCCCTATGACACATGGCTTCTTGCTCCGGCGAGAGGAGCCTCCTCCAATATGTGGTGATTGTGGTCTACAGATTACGGTGACCCACAATTTATTGGACTGTATCTTATTTCACGATCAGCGGGCCGCGGTGGATTTGCCGACGGATCTGTCCTCTGTTTTCAGTACCGTTATAAGGAATGTGGTTCGAGTTTTAAAATTTTGTGAATTGTGCAATATTTTTCCCAAGATTTTAGGGAGAGTGTTTTAATGTGTTGTAAGTGATCAGAGAGTTACATTTCCCTATACTTTTCTTTTAGCCCCTTTGTCATTTTACTTGGGTTATAATCTCATATATAGCTACGTTTACTAGTTTGCGTTGTTGTAGTGTATGTGAAATAGGGTTATTGTGTGCTCAGTTCGAATGCATGATATTTTACTCACATTCAGTTTCTTTAAATTAGTGTAAAGGCACTGATAACCTAGCCGTTGAGTGCCCATCAGCTCCAACCACACACACACACACACACACATACACACACACACACACACACACACACACACGCACACGCACGTACACATACACACACAAGTACGCGCTCGCGCTCACGCGCGCTCTTTAGGTTTGGTAAAAGAATATATCTGGTTAGGAATGAAAAAGGAAGTGGTCTGTTGCTGGAGGGCTCTGTAGCTACAAGTTTCTCGTTTTTAACGGAAAATTAGACACTATTTCGATCTTAAACAAAGCGACTTCCGATAGACTGGGGTTGGAGTGCCGGCCGTTGTGGCCGAGCGGCTCTAGCCGTTTCAGTCCGTAACCGCGCTGCTGCTACGGTCGCATGTTCGAATCCTGCCTCGGGCATTGATGTGTGGGCTGTCCTTAGGTTTAAGTAGTTCTTAAGTCTAGGTGACTGATGACCTCAGATGTTAAGTCCCATAGTGCTCAGAGCCATTTGAACCATTTTGGGGTTGGATTGTACGAATTATGCCATATGATTAAAGTTAATCGATGGATGGTGATCTACATTTACTAAAACTACATCTATACTCCGTAAGCAACTTTATGGTGTGTGGCGGAAGGTATTTTGTGTATCACTGTCACAAGACTCAGTTATCGGTCGACCGAGCGTTTTGTAATCTACCTTCTTCTATTGCACTTTTCCTGTTCCAGTCGCTAATCGTGCAGGGGAAGAGAGGTTGGCGGTAAACCTCCGTGTGAGATCGAACCTCGTTCATTTTACCTTCATGGTCCTTTTGCGATACATACTTAGGAGAAATTAATATACTGGCTGATTCTTCTAGGAACGTACGCTCTCGAAATAGTAACGGTAAACCATTTGGTGATCCACAACGCTCCTCCCACAGAGTGAAGCTGGAAGAGCAGTTCAGTGATGCTTTCGGGCTTACTAAACGAAACTGTCAAGAAACACGCTGCTCTCCTTTGGATATTTTCTATTTTGTCTATCAATACCATCTGGTAAGGCTTGTAGACTGAAAAGCAAGACTAAGTAATCGGTCGACCGAGAGTTTTGTAATCTACCTCCTTCTTGGGTGGAGTGCACTTTCTGAGAGTTCATTCGATGAATCTCATTCTGGTATCTGTCTGAAGACGCCTTGATGTGAAATAACATGAGTGCGAATCGTTCAGATGATCGGGGCAAGCAGTAAATCTGGCTTCTGCTCCCGGTCTGGCACAGTTGTTCCATTGTCACTACACATCTATGCAGTTATCTTGGCGAATGTGTGAAGCGAGCAGGATAACAACCTGTTTCCCGAGATATAAGTCCTACAGCAAGTCGTCTTTTCCACATCGAAGTGTTACACAGTTAATAATTATCTAACATTTCTTACAGTATCAGGGTAATGCTGACTGTAAAGATTTTGTTGGAGGGACGCTAGCTGTAATCTGAGATCTCTTTGCTCGTCGCTCAGGGGAGACGAGGAATGTCGTTACGAGGTGAAGTCACCCAGCAGAGGAACGTTCGTCAAGACTTTGAGCTATCTGAGGGGACGTTCACAAACGTTCCGTGGAGGATACCCTTACTCAGACTATTGCTATCATTTGAACCCCGTTATAGAACGAAAAACACCAGGACATCTTAATTTTTACATGAACTGGGTAGCCCATTTTTTTCTTCGACAGAGTAAATCTACGATTTAAGTTGGGTGCACAGACATAGATAATCATGCCAGTAATGCCACAACACGCTGCTGAAATTAAAGTGGACTTTCTCATACTTCTATCAAGCATGTAGTGAGCCCACATAGGGTTTCCGAAAAATAACAACATAGCAATAACTTTTTAGTCGGCAGACCAAGAAACAGTACGGAAGTTACATCGATGGTGTAATTCATGATGCACTGAAAGCTTGGGGGGAGAGCACTGTGACTACAACGTCCACCTAAGAAAAAATGCAAGGTGTGTTTTAAGCTTCCCCTCTTGTTGCAATTCAGAGTAAGTCTAAACAAAGATAAGGCACAATATTGTCATTATACTAGATGATAAATCCATGGTTTACTATTTTAACAGAAGAAGTAATGGGAATGCTAGCATACTGGACACACGCGCTTTCGAAGCATATGGGATTTGTCACCAGCTCTAGCTTGTGCCTGGTATTTCCAATTCGGTTTGTCATAACATTATAAGAAAGATAAGGAAAGGAAAAAAAACAACAAAGATGCGAATTGGAAGAGGAAAGTGTTGTAAGAACAGAGGCGATGAGGAAACGTCCTTAAGAGGTAGTTTTTTCACAACCCACGAAACACTTCAATTCAGTGGAAGCTTAACTCAACATAACTGTAATAACTTCTTTCGCAGCTGATAAATTATGCCGTCCGCGAATAATGGAAGCGTATGTGTACTGTACCGTCAATTATACAAACGATATCGGGTCTTCCTTTCAAGATAGAATTGTCGCGAATGCAGCCATCGTGAAAATGTTGCACCACTTTGCTTTATTAATTCTGAAGACAGACGGTTGGTTTAAAATAATATATCCTTGGGCTTCCACATGCGTTAATGGTTCACGCTCTCCGAACCCTCAGCCAAGTACCACCCGACCATTTCACTCACGGCCTCGTAAACAGAGATATTTGGTTGTGAATTTCCAGTTCTGGTTGGAGTCCAGCTTCCCATTTGGGGCTATCTGATAGGAGTAAGTTACCGAAATCGACCCTCTCCCTTTCCTTCATTAACATACGTAACAAACATACCGAGTGATCAAAACGTCAGTATAAATTTGAATACTTAATAAACCACGAAATAATTGAAGTGTTTCGTGGGTTGTGAAAAAACTACCTCTTAAGAACGTTTCCTCATCGCCTATGTTCTTACAACACTTTCCTCTTCCAATTCGCATCTTTGTTGTTTTTTTCCTTTCCTTATCTTTCTTATAATGTTATGACAAACCGAATGACATGGGGTTTTATTAGAACAAAAAAAAACAAACCAAAGTTCACAAAATATCCGACAGATGGCGCTGGACAGCAAAACGTCAGTGACTGCACATGACAATCATTTATAAAAGGAGCTGTAATGAGAGACAGAATTCGAATCCGTCCTCTCCCACTGTATCCAACAGCACCTTACTCAACACCACCTCCTCCCCCTTACCCAGGGTGGCTTCCGACCCTCCTTCTCTGCTGACGACCAACTCCTAAACCTCGTTCAACTTCTGTCCCTCCAGCTCAACTCCTGTCGCTCTGCCATTTTTGTTTCCCTTGACCTCCTTAGTGCCTATGCCCGTGTATGGCGTCCCGGTCTCCTCAATAAACTCCAAACCTGCGCCCTGCCTATCAATTTTGTCCATCTGGTCGCTTCCTTCCTCTCGCATCGTCCTACATATGTCACCCTCCACAACACCAACTCCCGTATCTTTTATCCCACGACTGGCGTCCCCCAGGGCTCTGTCCTCTCCCCTCTACTTTATCTCTTGTATGTGGTTGATATGCCCAAGCCACCCCCAACAGTCCATCTTCTCCAGTATGCTGATGACATCGCCTTCCTGGTCCCAACTTACCCTACAAACCCACCTTAACCAGTTCACCAATTGGTGTAAGCAGTGGTTCCTCTGTCTTAACCACTCCAAAACCCAGGCAATCATCATAGGCCGCACCACTCGCTTCTTTCGTCTCCATGATTTCTACCTCACCCTTTATGTTCGTCCCATCCAGCTCACCCCACCCTGAGATACCTTGCCCTCACCCTTGACCGACACCTCACCTGGACCCCTCATCTCCAGACCATCCAGCAGAAAGCCCATTCTCGCCTCCGCCTTCTGAAATTCCTGTCTGGCTGGACATGGGGATTTCATCCTTCTACCATCCTCCACACCTACAAATCCCTCATCCGTCCTATCCTCTGTTGTGCCAGCGTTGCCTGGATCTCCACTCCGCCCCGCTTTTACAAGGCCCTCCAAGTCTTTGAATGCCATTCGCTTTGCCTTGCCTTCTGTATTCGCCTTCCTTCCCCCACGCGGCTCCTGTATGAACTGACCCCGTTCCCCCCCCTCCTCCTGTTCCTCCAACATCTCCGCATCCTTTACCTTGTCCGCAGGTTTGATCCACCCCACCATCTGGTTTCCTCCTTCCTCCCCACCCCCAGCCCGTTGCCTTGCCACTATCGCTGTATCCCTCCCTCTCTCCACCTTCACACCCTCCATCTCCTTCATCAGGGCAATTTCCAGCGCCTCCCCCTCCCGGATGACGAACTTCGCAGTGACATCTACTCTTCCTTCCAACTATAACTTTTCCTTGTACCCCCCCCTCCCCAGGGCCCCCTGTTTCCTCTCCTCTCCTTCTCCCAGAGCAGATTTTCCTCCTTCCCCCTCCCTCCCCCCTGAGACCCGGCACCCCATCCTTGCCTCTTTCCTTCCCACATCCCTCCCTACCTGTCCCTCTTCAGCGCGACCCCCGCCCATCTCCCTCCTCTCTTTCTCTCCCTCCCTTCTTCCGGTCTCCCTCATCTCCTTGCGCCTGGCAGATCCTCCGTTTTGATAATCGTCAATGTGCCATGTCAGTGTTGTGTTTCGTGCTGTTTCTCCTGTGCGGCGAGAGGTGTGATTTTAATTGTGTACTACCTTGAGGTTCGCTGTCAGTGTTTGTTATGTGCTATGCCATCCGTCGATACATTTTATGCTCCGGTCATACTGTGCCTTGCGTTATTTTAATTGTTGCTGTGTGTGGCTTTTTGTGTGCACTACTTTTTTACAGTTTTTTATCCCCTTTTTACAGTCGCCCCCCCTTTTTTTGTCTATTGCCTTCCATGATGTTCCCGCTTTTTTATATCTATGTTCACCATATTCTCTCCTTTGTATATTTTTCACTGTCTTCTATTGTTTGTTCTATGTCTTTCGGCTGAAGAGCAGCGCATATGCTGCTGCCAGCTCACCCCGATGAGGAATTGAAATACAATAAAGAAAAAAAAAGAAAAAAGAGAGAGAGAGAGAGAAAATCAGATGCGCCAGCAGTCGGAGCATGTTGACGTTACTTGAAAAGGCGCTTTTAGTGAGGCTGTATTATCAGAATGGGGAATGTACTAGTTCAGCGTTACGATCCTAACGCCATAGGAAGGGGATTCGAATGGGTAAAGGTCCGTTGACAAATGCAGCTGTGGCTAGAATGATTTCGAAGTTCGATGCCACGGGTTGTTTAGACGATAGACCCCGTAGTGGCCGACCGAGCACAAGGCGTAATGCTGCTGAGACAGTTCAGGAAGAAATGGAGACTGTAGAGGGTTCGTCTATGCACGGGGAAGCCAGCACTCGTGCAGTCGCCCGTCGCACTGGCATTCCATACACTATTGTTTGGTTAGCACATAGGCGTACCCTCCGCTGCTATACGTACAAAATCCGTCGGCATCATGAACTGTTACCTGGCTATTTAGTGAAGCGGAGGGCATTTGCGGTGTGGGCGTTTCAAAAGAAGGCGGAAGATTACGATTGGTTGAGTAACGTGTTGTGGACCGACGAAGCTCATTTTACGCTCCGAGGGTCTGTCAATGCCCACAACTGCAGACTTTGGGCTACCGAAAATCCTAGAACTGTCGTGGAAACTCCATTAAATGACAAGAAAGTCACGGTATGGATTGGATTTACCACATCTACCGTTATCGGGCCTTTTTTCTTCGAGGAAATGCGTGATTCTGGTTTTGTAACTGCTACTGTGATGGGTGAGAGGTACGCCGATATGTTACAGAATCGCATCATCCCCAGCCAGGCTGATAAACACCTGGTGGAACGTATGATGTTTATGCAGAATGGCGCTCCACCCCATATTGCTAGAAGTGTGAAAGATCTCTTGCGCGCGTCGTTTGATGATGATCGTGTGTTCAGCCGCCACTTTCGTCATGCTTCGCCTCCCAGGTTCCCAGACCTCAGTCCATGCGATTATTGGCTTTGGGCTACCTGAAGTCGCAAGTGGATCGTGAGCGACCGACATCTGTAGGGATGCTGAAAGACAACATCCTATGCCAATGCCTCACCGTAACTCCGGACATGCTTTACAGTGCTGTTCATAACATTATTCCTTGACTACAGCTCTTGTTGAGGAATGATGGTGGACATATTGAGCATTTCCTGTAAAGAACATCATCTTTGCTTTGTATTATTTTGTTATGCTAGTTATTGCTATTATGATCAGATGAAGCGCCATCTGTCGGACATTTTTTGAGCTTTTGCATTTTTTTGGTTCTAATAAAACACCATGTCGTTCCAAGCATCTGTACCAATTTGCATCTATCTACATTATTCCGTGATTTAGTAAGTATTCAAATTTATACTGACTTTTTGATCACCCGGCATACTAGAGTCCAAAATATAAGCATAATAACGAAAAGAGGATATACTGCCTTATCAGAATGTCGGAAGGATCACTGAACACGCCACAGATTAATCACAAGACATTTAGCATACAACAGTGTCCAAAATAAAATGATAGAATATTTATACTGACTTTTTGATCACCCCGTACAATGTAAAAGTGGTCTGTATACCATCCACGCTTTACATATAATCTGACACGTCATTCTCTTGTGGCAGGAGAACGTCAGTGAGGAAGCCGTTTGTCTAAGACATTGCCGAGAAACTGCGAGCGTAGTAGCGTTAATGGCTGTAGGACTAAACTGGTGTTCTAAAGGGACAATAATTCAAATCTCTGACCAGTCTTCCTCATTTGGTTTCCCATGAAATTCCATAATAGTTTTATGTCCGCGTTGGCATGTTGTCTCTCTCTCTCTCTCTCTCTCTCTCTCTCTCTCTTTATATATGGCACAGCCAGTTATTAGCTTGACATTTTCCGCCAACAGTTATACTGACTAACTGATGACTTAGGAGTCGACGGGACCTTCAGTTCTGTCTTTCTTCTTCTCGTAATAGAAATAATGAGGTCGAGAGAAGGGGAAAAGAGGATGTTGCATGCATGTAGTTTCCCAGGTTCATTACTCAACACATAGGAGAAGACGTAAACAGAAATGTCGTTCGATAATGAAACGTCTCGCACGAAACGACTAGAATGAAACACTTAATTACCCTAATATTCCTTCTCCTGTAATGTTTCTCTGTGCGGAGCGAACGACAGGCACTACTACATACGACTTACCTTCAGTGGCCTCATGTTTTGTCTTGCATTTGTTAATGATCTCCATAAATTCCGGTGTCATCTCGAACGCCGATACCTGGGAACAGATCGAAGAATTCAGTCAGAATATGTGAAATAGAAACGTTTCAGATCTTATGAAAGAGGAGCATCAAAAGCCTCGAGTTAATGGTGGCCTTCAGTAAGCCGTAACTAAAATAAAATAGCCATTGGCCACACATGATATTTCTGTGGTGTGCTATACAAAGATAAGAGAAACATTCACGTTACAGGTAAGGATGTAAGAAGCGTTATTGGAGTATGGCAGACAATTTTTCTGAGGCACTGAAGTAAGTAGTAAAACAACGAGTATCAGATTAATTCTACTGTGCTGATTGCGAAACCTCAAATATGAAATGGAGACGATAGGTTTCTGAATTAGCATAGGAAAAGCTGCAGAATGATCGTTTCATTCTGCAGTCATGTGGGTGCCGAGGCGGATCTTCCTGTGACATTTAAATTGTGGGCCGCACCGGAACGCGAATCTTGAACTTATTATTCGCTAGCAATGCTTTCAGCGACTTAGTTATCGATGCATTCCTTTGCTGGACTCTGACACTGATACAACAATACAAACATCAATGGTTTTATTGCATCTGTCTGAATTTTAATTAGTGTTCCAAATTTTTCTTTGGTTTCCTTTGCCGTATCATCGCTGTAGAAATTGGACGACATGGGCGATTGGCTACAACCCTGACTTACAGGTGGTAGATAACCTTTCGCTTTCTGCGTTTTACCCTTGATGATTTCAAATTAAGAAAAAGTGTTCCAATTAACATAAATAAAATATTTTCCTAAAGCTACAAATTCTATAAATATAGGTTTAGACCTTTTTCCAATCGATCGCCGAAGATAAGTCGAAGGGTATGTACAGTCTCGCGTTTCCGTACATGTCTCTGACATTCGAACTTATACTTTCCCATGTTGGATTTTACCAGTTGTAATCTCCCCCCTCCTTCCTTCTTCCATCTATTGTCCACATTAAACAATGCCCAGTCCAAGTAATTAATAACTATAGTATTTTACAAAGATTTGAGATGAGCGAAGATTACAATAAACTTTCAAGTTTACTCAGCTTGTCATGCTGAGATGGCTCCAGTTCTGCTTGTCTAGGTGTCTCATTCTTGAAGCTGAAAATCTAACATCAGGTTCTCACCATTGGTTTGACCTAAATAAACTGGAAGAGTGTTGTTGCAGAAATTTTTACGTAAATATATTTTCCACAAATTTTCTCAAATTTTACTATATCATAGTTTTTTGATTTTTCACATTAACTAAGCCGAAATTACATATTTCGCAACTATTATACAAAAATACGTCCGATCACATCGGAGTCAAGCTTGCGATTCTCACAGTCTGCGGAAACAACGGTATTCCAAAGGGTTTACAATTTTTCTTAACAAATGAATTCCAACTAGTTTCGTTATATTATTGAAATGGTTCAAATGGCTCTGAGCACTATGGGACTTAACATCTGAGGTCATCAGTCCCCTACAGCTTATAGCTACTTAAGCCTAACTAACCTAAGGACATCACACACATCCATGCCCGAGGCACATTCGAATCTGCGACCGTAGCAGCAGCGCGGTTCCGTACTGAAGCGCCTATAACCGCACGGCCACACCGGCCCGTTACATTATTAATTTCGATTATTATTTTATAAATAAATCCTGAAATAAACACAGGAAACAGTACAGGATTGCTTAATTAATAATATAAATTTTAAGTTTGCAAATAATTCTTAATTTCAAATGTTTCTAAAAAAATAATTTTAACTGTTCATTAAGAACTAGTACTTATCGATATAACATTGTAACTAAAATATTTTATAAATTAATTCCTTTTCATAAATTTTAGCTTGAAATACAACACACTGTATATAAAATTATATGAAAGTTTTCAGAAAAGCAACGGAGATAATACTGACCCGCGCAAAATTCGAAAAATAATACTGGTATCGACAACTACTGTTGAGGAAAAGTAATGCTAAAGGAGGATGTCTTGTTACGCAGTCTTGCTATTCTTTTGTATACAATTCGTGTTAGTATTTTGAAAACGTGGTTTATTAAACTGATGGTTTGATGTTTGGAAATTTTCAGAAATTGATTCCTTTTTCATATTTCCTAAAAGTTTCATTCTCGGCCGAACAGATTTGGTTCTAATTTGATTCTACCTTCTGGAGATTCTTCTACCATTTTGAGATGCAGTCCTGATGAATCCGTCTTCTTGTAATCTCAGTACATGACAAATCCACTTAACCCATTTACAGGGCCTGCCACTGCGTGCCAAACTTCACGTGTGCAAAGGTGCGCGGAGGGCGTGTCGCCCAAGGCCCAGGCTGTCATTGGATTTCGCTCAGTCCTTCTCGGAAAGAACTGTGCCACATTTCATTTAGCATTGTGGTGCGGCATTTTTTGAATGAAACAATTCCCTTGAGTTCGGCAGAATCGTGCTGTCAGCGATGTTTATTCTTCGCTATTTGTTCGTGGTATTAAGGATGTCGCAGGTCCAGATGCTGTTTGCGCCAAAAGAGCTTGTATAGGGATCTATCATCTCGTCTCTTTGAAATGGGAATGACAGAAGAAAGGTATGAGAATTCTCAGTTCGCGTAAATACTGCATATTTGCTATGAAACGATTTTATAATATCATGCAGGTAGTTAATTATTCCGCATATCAAGAAGCAATTTGTCGTACGAATAGCAAAATTTCTGAAGTAGCACGTATTATTCCATTGTCAGCTGCAACAGTTTTCAATGTAACTGAATAAAGAGTCCGGAGACTTCATATACTACCGAAAAGCACGGCAGGTAAGTCAGGGGATATGCCTGCAAAGGTTTTTCGATTTAAACTAGCTGTCGTTGAATTTATGAAGGAAAAAAGAGTGCAGGAACGAAAATTAGTACAACCGGAATGGATTGCAGACTTCGTATTTTAAGTGGGTTTGATTGCTCATTGCTCACAGTAAGACATTGTGAGGTAAATTTTTCTGATTTGATGGGGAAGCAATTGAAAAGAGGAGGAGGAGGAGGAGATTAGTGTTTAACGTCCCGTCGACAACGAGGTCATTAGAGACGGAGCGCAAGCTCGGGTGAGGGAAGGATGGGGAAGGAAATCGGCCGTGCCCTTTCAAAGGAACCATCCCGGCATTTGCCTGAAGCGATTTAGGGAAATCACGAAAAACCTAAATCAGGATGGCCGGAGACGGGATTGAACCGTCGTCCTCCCGAATGCGAGTCCAGTGTGCTAACCACTGCGCCACCTCGCTCGGTAATTAAAAAGAAAAAAGGGTTTTAGGAGGGACACATTCTGACAAAGACAATCCAGTTATCTAAGCTCAGTGGTGTTAAAGAAAACACGATGTTTGAAGAATTCATTGCGGACTTTCCTAGAAGTTTTGAGAACACTGTCAGTCTCACATCTCTTTTCAGGCCGTTTTCGGGACCGTATGCCTTTTCAGTTGAAAGCGCTCCTGTACGTGGGCATATGTAGCTGTCTGATCTGCAAGGTAATCCCCTGTAACGTTAAAACTGTCTACATTGCTTTCCTTAGGTAGTGTTTCCATGTCTCTAGAAAGAGGTTTCAAAAGTGCTATAATATTTCTATCAACATACGCGAGTGAAAAACGATTCTTCGATTATGAAATTGAATGAGTCACGGTTACGTGTCAACATCAGTGCGGAAATCTGAAATTGTCTGAATCTGTCCGTATTCCGATAATTTGTACCAGAAAAAAATGTATAATCTTTTCAGCGCGCCCAAAATTATTAATACTGAAAATCTGTTTGTTTTTCATCCATTTTGTTGAGAAATATCAAATATATAAAGCAAACCATATGCAGTGTTACTGCACTGCAATTCAAGTACGGCGAGTCCGCAATTTCCTCTTCTTGTCTCTCCTCGCGGTCAGACAGCTTAGCGCATTGGTGAGGGAAATGTAACATCCAGGCCGGGCACAGTGGCACTTCTGCCAGGACATGGTTCGCGAGCCGAATGCTTGGCCACCCCTGTGCTACAGTGCTATAATCCTGAGAGAGATTTTTTAGAACTAGTAATTCTCCAATAACCGCGCCCTTCCTTGCTAAAAATAAACTTAAAGAAATATCTCTACTTGAATATCCCGAGGGCCTTTCATCTACTTTTTGTCAGTGGCTAAGCTCCACAGTCATGTGTTAGAACTGGTAGAGGAGATCTGGACCTATCCTTCATGTCCCACTATAAAATGCACGGAAAGGGGTACTTTTGGTACCACATGTCTTTGTGAGGAGGTTAGGTAGTATCTGTTCCTGAAAGAACAGATACCATTGATAACCGTGCAGTTTCTCTAGAACGAAATGATAATTAAATGGACACCCTAGCTGCAAACAGGCGTTGATAAACATTATTGGGGCCATGTTGAAAATGTGTGCCCGGACCGGGACTAGAACCCGATGACGATTATAATTATCATTTCGTTCTAGAGAAGCTGCACGGTCATCAATGGTATCTGTTCTTTCGGGAACAGATACTACCGTCATATATAGTTAAAAATATGGCTACCCGGCCATTGACCTTCTTGTGCGAACCCACACGGTATGCCCCAACTGGTACGGGACTTGGTAGATTAATCTGCCACTAGTATTGAGTGTGATGTGCGAATATATTACGAATATAGTGGTGTGGACATGTTGGGAATGTGGGCCTTACGGGGAGCGTTCAAGGAATAAGTCCCTGCAGGTGCACTATCCTCTGTGCCCCCGGTGGCTCAGATGGATAGAACGTCTGCCATGTAAGCAGGAGATCGTGGGCTCGAGTCCCGGACAAGGCATACATTTTCAACATGTCCCCAATGATGTATATTAACTCCTGTTTGCAGCTAGGGTGTCGATTTAAATACCATTTCTTACATAATTGGACAGTATCTCACTACAGTCTGCAACAGTATTTTGTAACCAATCTCTTTTATACGTGAAACGGAGTTTGCCCATATCTTACTAAGAAATCGAAGTCAACCGTTCACTAGGGGATCGGTCCAGGTTATACCACGGTCCATACCAACATCGGTATCCCTTGTGCATTAATGACTCGTCGTAGAAATCTTTACTCGTATAGTTAACAGCTACTGATTTATGTGTATTCAGTATTTTACACTCCATCTTATTCAGATCTAGAACTCAATTTTTAAAAGAGACTCGTATATTGTAAAAATATGAGCCGATATTCCTAGTTTTTTCTCGCATCACACATCCTCATAGTCAGCAGTGCTACATGTCTGAGACTGCAACCAGTAATATCCGCTAAGTTAACATCGTACTTCGCGAGCCGCACTGGCTTTAGCATTATTTATTTTTTTCTGTCGACAATAATGTGATGTGTGCTGCATGTCAACAATATTTGAATTCATTCGCAGACTTTAGTATTTGAAAGTATTTTATGTAGTAGGTATTTGTGTGGCGTTGAACCTAAGGGTCTCAGAAAATCTGGAGACAACTAATCTATCTTTTTACCTCTATCAGTTGCACAGTATAACACCGAGTTGCAACGTAAAATCGAGCACACAGTTCTGCGTGCTAGTAGCCAATGATTTGTGATGAGCCTACAGCAGTTTTCTGTCAAAACATGACCAATACTTAGCAATATAACTTTACAGCTTATCTGAGGGATTTATAAGGCTGTTTTGAAATGGGGGAGGATACTAGAGACACTGCTAACACAAATGTGCAAATCTTCATCAGATGTTCATTGTGGTTTTCATTTCGCGCCCGATCGGTCCTCACTCTCCGAATAGGCCAAATATATAATTAATTAATCCGCAACAGTGCCACAAGATGATAAATTGACGATTGTTTGTTGACAACAGATTCCAACCAGTATATCTCCTATTTTGTAAAGGACTTTCAAAGTTCTGACATCCAGGCTTCCGAAGAAGAAATAATTGTCACACACACTTGTAATGAGGATGGCATTGGATACTTAGAAATAAAGAAAGTTTTTATTTTAGGTCAGTAGCTTTTTGCTATTATCAAAGTAAACAAGGTGTAAGCGATAACTGTTCACGACATATCGTACTAATGTAGAGGAAGTCAAGGCGAACAATGTGATATAGGACGCTAACTATCTTGTGCTGTATCAAGCGGGAAACTATCTCACATTGTGCTAAAAGCCTGACTAAGTTAAAGTGCATGCGCGTCGAGAGAGATCTGCCGCAAACTGATGGTCCTAGATGACTATTAATAGTTTTTTGTAATAAATTTAATGTAGATTAATTTTGTACTGGGATACGTTTTCGCTAGAGGCCACTATTTCGATTTATTCAAGATAAACTGAAAAAAGTGTCCTTCAGACTCATTTCATGCTTTAACTCCCCCCCCCCCCCCCCCCCCTTCGCGCCGGTCACAGGTTTCTCTAGAATGTGCTCATGGCACTGTAAAATATGCTACTACGCGATTTATTTCGTATATTCGACTCGTATTTGTCTTCACTGAGTGGGATACTGCGCTACAGATTAGACGACTATTTTCTTAACATTATTAATGAAATCCTTCCGGTAAGGATAGTAAAAGAAAAAATAGTATTGTAAACATTATGCAAAACCTATTTACGTTTAACCATTACAAATATAGCAGTTTCATAGTAAGAAGACCAGACAAAAGAAGATTTGACAGTCAATTTTATGCTACTAAAATACACAAAATTTGAGGGAAAATTTGTACAAATGTCAATTCTACAATCTGAAAGTTCACAGACCAGTCAAAAAATGGTTCAAATGGCTCTAAGCACTATGGGACTTAACATCTGTGGTCTATAGTCCCCTAGAACTTAGAACTACTTAAACCTAACTAACCTAAGAAAATCACACACATCCGTGGCCGAAGCAGGATTCGAACTTGCGACCATAGCAGCAGCGCGGTTCCGGACTGAAGCGCCTAAAACCGCTCGACCACAGCGGCCGGCAATAGACCAGTCAATGAAGACCCGAGAAGGACGACAGTAGGAAATAAAGAAAATAATTCGTGTAGTCGCACTTCTTTCTACAGTGATAAGAGGATGGGCCATGAAGAAAATACTAATCCTGGCCGGAAGGGGAGGAGCGGAAAGAGTGCGTAGGTCGGGGTGCATTTGAAAACGACTTTTTAAAGTTTGTCTTGGATATTTTGAAAACTGCGGTCTCTGACGAAAGTGTATCCCAGTACAAAATTAAACTACATCAACTCTACTACAAAGAAGTTTGTTTAACTTTTTAACTATCACTAACAGTTTGCGTGAAGGGAGCGAGAGAATAATGAAAATCTCTCGCGACGGGCATTCGCTGTTACTTAGGTACGTCTTCTGGGCCAGTTTGAGGTAGTTTGCCGACTTGATAGGCTAAAAGTGTCCACTATCAAATTGTTCGACTAGATTAACTGTACACTACTGTAATACGTTTTAGTCAGTTATCGTTTGCACCTTGTATCTGGTAAATCCTTATGTTTCTTTTAAAACGGATATTAGAGTCCCCGAGGAAACAAAAAGAAAAAAAAAATCATCTTCACGATAATGTACTGACTATGGCTACTGGCAAGATATTTGTTTCTTTGTCATCAACTGAGCAATTTGTGCTGGTCTCGCATTCGAGAAGAAACCCCATCCTGTCATCCAGACTTTGGTTATTTCTGATTATCGTAATTCTCTACCGTAAATTGCTGGGATTATTCCTTTGAAAAGGGCACTGCCGAATTCCTTTCCTGCCCTTTGCAATCCGAGCTCGGGTTCCAACTTTAACAACAACCAAAATGTCGACGGGACATTAACCTATA
This sequence comes from Schistocerca gregaria, assembly GCF_023897955.1. Classification (NCBI taxonomy): domain Eukaryota; kingdom Metazoa; phylum Arthropoda; class Insecta; order Orthoptera; family Acrididae; genus Schistocerca; species Schistocerca gregaria. Next base: position 345,985,328 of record NC_064922.1, on the reverse strand, counting down.
ATTTATCTTCCTTTCCCTATGGCCGAAATGTTTCCTTTGGGTGACAATGCTCTATGGACAACTAAGGAGTTGTGCTGGTATTCGAACGTTCATAGTGGTTGAGAGACGAATGTGTCGATTTTAGCCTATGAGCATGGACCACTTAAATTACTTTTGCAGTACATTCGTAAGTTCAGTATCGCCTTACCTCAAGAGCAATATTTTTAACAGCGATAAAACGGGAAAGCGGCTAAAAATAAAAAAGGATCCTTCATTTCGTTTCAGATCCTAACCAAAAATAAAAAACTAAGACTACACTACTGACAAATAAAATTGCTACACCACGAAGATGACGTGCTACAGACGCGAAATTTAACCGACAGAAAGAATACGCTGTGATAGGCAAATGATTGGCTTCTCAGAGCATTCACACAAGGTTGGCACCGCTGGCGACACCTACAACGTGCTGGCATGAGGAAAGTCTCCAACCGATTTCTGATACACAAACAGCAGTTGACCGGCGTTGCCTGGTGAAACGTTGTTGTGATGCTTCGTGTAAGGAGGAGAAATGCGTACCATCATGTTTCCGACTTTGATAAAGGTCAGATTGCAGCCTATCGCGATTGTGGTTTATCGTATCGCGACATTGCTGCTCGCGTTGGTCGAGATCCAATGACTGTCAGCAGAATATGGAATCGGTGGGTTCAGAAGGGTAATGCGGAACGCCGTGATGGATCCCAACGGCCTCGTATCACTAACAGTCGAGATGAGAGGCATCTTATCCGCATGGCTGTAACGGATGGTGCAGCCACGTCTCGATCTCTGAGTCAACATATGGGGACGTTTGCAAGACAACAACCATCTGCACGAACCTTTCGACGACGTTTGCAACAGCATGGACTATCAGCTCGGAGACCATGGTTACGGTTACGCTGCATCACAGACAGGAGCGCCTGCGATGGTGTACTCAACGAAAAAACTGGGTGCACGAATCCAAGGTGTCATTTTTTCGGATGAATCCAGGTTCTGTTTACAGCATCATGATGGTGGCATCCGAGTTTGGCGACATCGCGGTGAATGCACATTGGAAGCGTGTATTCGTCATCGCCATAGTGAGATATCACCCGGCGTGATGGTATGGGGTGCCATTGGTTACACGTCTCGGTCACCTTTTGTTCCCATTGACGGCACTTTGAACAGTGGACGTCACATTTCAGATGTGTTACGACCCGTGGCTCTACCCTTCATTCGATCCCTGCTATATCCTACATTTCAGCAGGATAACGCACGACCGAATGTTGCAGGTCCTGTACGGGCCTTTCTGGATACAGAAAATGTTCGACTGCTGCTCTACCCAGCACATTCTCCAGAGCTCTCACCAATTCAAAATGTCTGGTCAATGGTGGCAGAGAAACTGGCTCGTCACAATAGGCTAGTCACTACTCTTGATGAACTGTGGTATCGTGTTGAAGCTGCATGGGCAGCTGTAGCCGTACACGCCATCCAAGCTCTGTTTGACTCAACGCCCAGGCGTATCAAGGCCGTTATTACGGCCAGAAGTGGTTGTTCTAGGTACTGATTTCTCAGGATCTATGCACCAAAAATGTGTGAAAATGTTATCACTTGTAAGTTATAGTATAATATATTTGTACAATGAATACCCATTTATCATCTGCATTTCTTCTTGGTGTAGCAATTTTAATGGCCAGTAGTGCATTAAATAAAACGTCTCATAATGTGCGGACAACACGTTAATTATTTTACTGGATTAGTAGCGATGTGCGATGTGCTCAAAATTTTGAGTGTCTACATTAGCTAAGGGAGTAGACATAATTTGCAGGCAGCAAGGTACTCACGACGGTGGCGAGTATGAGCAGTGCGGCTCCAGTAGCGGCTGCGAAGGTCCTCATGGCGCTGTGGCGGGCTGGCGAGTCTACGGTGCCGCCGGATGGGGCCGCTCTTATAGCGGCGCGGTTGGGGCGGCGCTGACGTGACGTAACGCAGCCTTGTCCCGCGAGCTGTCGCCGTGGGAACCGGTGGGGTGTCGCCCGTGAGCTCATCTGCAAGGTGGCATCCCACACCTCGTCCGGGATGCTTCCGGCGTTACTGATGCACAGGGTTTCCCCAACTGGGTCAAGGGTACGCTTGCAGATCTTTACTATGTAGGTAGGATAATACGTGGCGTAGATTGGCGCATCTCGTGTCGACCCCTAGTGAAGACTCGTGGAGTTCTTACATTGGGCTCTCAATAGATAAACTGCTAGAAAAAATGCATGGCTCTGATCGAACGTAAGGTTGACAAGTAGGTCATCATCGTAATGACAACAAATTCAGAACACACATGGCATCTTAAAGAGTGCCCAAACAGCTACATCAGTACACAGCGAATTCCCCTCTGGTGCAATGTAGGGCCGGCCGGTGTGGTCGAGCGGTTCTAGGCTATTCAGTCTGGAACCGCGCGACCGCTACGGACGCAGGTTCGAATCCTGCCTCGGGCATGGATGTGTGTGATGTCCTTAGGTTAGTTAGGTTTAAGTAGTTCTAAGTTCTAGGGGACTAATGACCTCAGATGTTAAGTCGCATAGTACTCAGAGCTATTTAAACAATTTTTTTTCAATGTAGGCGAGTCTTTCCGCATACAAGCGATCTTTAAGGTCTCATCCCGCGATAGACCGTGCCATGAATCTTGCGTTTTTTGTTGCCGTTAGATAATGGTTCTTGCAGACTCTGGAGAATCAGTAATTTCCCGCCTCATCATGTCCTATGCATGGTCAATTGACGAAAAATCTAGTGATATACAAACAATGGAAACTCCAGGAAGGGATATCAAAAATGTAGGAAAAGACAGACTTTTCTTACCGCAGAGAAGACTTGTCAAGTTGCAGACATGCACAATTGAAAGAATACTGGATAAGAAGATGATCCGATTTCTCAGCAGGATTAATGTTCGTCCACATACGGGTACTGCGGCGCAACGTGCTCGTTGTGATGTACACCATCTATTTTGTCCAGCAATATCACTAGATTCGTCAAGCAGCAGACTGGCACAATTAAATGATACTAACATGAGAGCTTCCGACCACAGCCTTCATCAGAAAAAGAAAGAACACACACCACTCATACACACAAGCAAGCATGCCTCATGTACACATGAGAGCCACCTCCAGTGTCTCGTCTCGAGATTCCACATCTCTGATTTGAAAGAGCAGTTTTAGCTTTCAAGAACATTGCAGAATGAAATTTTTACTCTGCAGTGGAGTGCACGATGATATGAAACTTCCTGGCAGATTAAAACTGTGTGCCGGACCGAGACTCCAACTTGGGACCTTTACCTTTCACGGGCAGGTGCTCTACCATCTGAGCTGCCCAAGCACGACTCACGCCGTGTCCTCACAGCTTCACTTCTGCCAGTTGGCACATAGTTTTAATCTGCCAGGAAGTTTCATTTCAAGAAGATTGTTTAAGTTTTACAAAGAAGATTTTTTTTTACAGAAAGAAATACCATGATTTTATTTTATGAAGAAGGAATGACATTGTTTTGTAAAAAATGTACCGTTTCAAGCTAGTTCAAAAGGCATTAGTAATTACTGTTTGATTGACCTACATACAGTGACTGAAAGTCAAAACAACAATTTATTCGGAAAGATATAAAAAGAAAAAAAAATATCACAACTTTGACGCGATACCCTCGAAAATAAGAGATACGGTTTCGAGTACCAGCACAGAATGGAGTGACATCTGACTGCGAATATCCACTATCAACGACATCTGCGGCGGTTAATAAGAGGCACTGACGGGTGCAGTATAAACGTTTCAATATATCAGCGAAGTAATAAAAATGTATTACTCGTATATCGACTCTGTTCTCAACAATTTCTGAGAAGCAGTAACTTGAAAATTAAGAATAGCAATATTAACCTCAGACAGATTGTACATGACTCTGACCCTGCCGTATCAATTTTTTCCTTTCTTGAATTTCAATTCCTCCCCGAAGGGGGCTGGCTGACAGCAGCTTAGTACGCTGCTCTTCAGCCTACAGAATTTTTAAACAGGACTGTGCCCTGAGGAAGGACGTTGCAATTCGACCGAAACGTTATTATTGTTGTTAGTTTTTAGCAATGACGCGGCATTATACCCAGAAGAATTTTAATCACTATGACACCGGCCGCGGAAGCCAACGTTCTTATATAGTATGATGTCCGTTCGCAACCCTTCGGAAAAGACTCACAACACTTAACAACCACTGGAAACATTACACTAATAAGTCGGCACGAAGATGACACACCACAACCAAGGGCAGATGAGGAGGGGGGTGGGACGATATGGACAGGTGAGGGGAAAAGCCGTATACTTGTAGCCTTCTTATTAACTGGAGTGATCCGCCTTCTTTACGACCTACGCTGTGCGAAAGAATGTCAATAAGTACGAGTTAAGAAAGGTTGATTCCAGAACTTTGGAATATGAAATTGAATGAGGATTTATGTCTGTGTCGTTGTAATACGCTCTAATTAGACTATACCGTGGGCACTGTAAAAACTACAGGGCGATGTAAGATTTCTCCGCCATATCGTTGGTGTCCCCGACGGCCGCACCGCAGCGGCTCTAGCGCCGTCCACCACTGCTGTCCTTAGTACGTCAGAACCCGCGTCACCAAGGGAATTTTTTATAAGACCGTGCACCACCTGCAGGTGGCCTTGTCGTATTCACTTCTCGTTACGTTAACGTGATAAATGTTTCTGACCGTCTTATACTACGTACTTCCAACTGTTGTATTCCTCTTGGTTATGACGATAGCCTTACGGTTGGATTCCGTAATATCTATTACTGTACATTATTTGTTACTAGTGATTTAAGTAGATATGACATACAACCATTCGGGTTTTGAATTTAATATGATTTACGGTGCCATTATCTAGTTTTGGAATGACTATAGGGTAATCATCAAATGGAGGTTATTACATGAACGTTATTAGGTCTACACCTTTCCCTCCGCAGTTTTGCAATATACGGCACTAGCAGCAAGTGGGGTTCGGGTGGTTGGTCATAGGTGTAATACAATAAGCTTAGGCGTCTGTAAACACAATGCCATAAACATATTAGTCAATTTGTGATTGAAACATAACGTTATTCTCGATTAAGTACGTCAACTTACGTACCCATTTCTCGCCATTTGCGGGAAGTTTTAATTTTCTGCTTCAACATGAAGAAATCTGCTGTTGTGGCTCTTAAAATGGTGGTTAAGACCAATGGCGAGGGAATTATTAGTGGAAGAACGTGCAGAGAATGTTTTCAACGCCTTAAGAACGGTGATTTTGATGTCGAAGACCGGCATGGTGGTGAAAGACACAACGTTTTCGTAGCTACTGAAACTGAAGAAGACAGTTACAGGACATCATTACTGATGCGTTAGAGCCCAGAACCGAGACACAAACGGCCATAATGCAGCGGTAGACACTAAAGGCAATTTTGCAGCAGGTCAGTGCTCGACCCCATGTCGCAAAACCCGTCAAAATATAAACGGAAACGCTGAAATGAGAATTCAAATTCCTCCCGCCCTATTCTCCATACGTTGCTCTCTCTCTCACTACCACCTTTTTCGATCAGTGACATACAGTCTGGCTGACCAGCACTTCCGATCATATGAACAAGTGCAAAATTGAATCGATTCGTGGATCCCTAAAAAAGACGCCCAGTTCTTCCGCCACAGGATTCGTATGCTATCCGAAAGATGAGAGAATGTAGTGGCGAGCGATGGGCAGTACTATGAACCATAATTTTTTTTGTAGTTTTTCACAATAAAGCCCCGAACTTCGAGAAAAAAAAAACGGCTGAAGCAAAGTTGTAGGCCAAGTAGTACCTGAATCATGTGCAGATTGATGATAGGGTGATGGTGCGGGCTAAAATATTACATTACTGAAATTGAATTCTTGTGGATATCAAAATGCTATGCAATGTAAGTATCCAAAAACATAACGATCTTTTCGTTTCGTAGACATCTAGTTAACTGGTGCCTCAATTTCCGCCGGCCGATGTGGCCAAGCGGTTCTAGGCGCTTCAGTATGGAACCGCGCGACCGCTTCGGTCGCAGGTTCGAATCCTGCCTCGGGCATCGATGTATGTGATGTCCTTAGGTTAGTTAGGTTTAAGTAGTTCTATGTTCTAGGGGACTGATGATCTCAGATGTTAAGTCGCATAGTGCTCAGAGCCATTTGAACCATTTTTGAACCTCAATTTCCGTTGTTTTTGTCGGCGCCACGATCCTGACGTCTGCATGCGTCTGAATAGGGAGCAAGGTTCGTTCTAGGCCATTTTTAACTTATTCACGACGGCGGCTCTCCCTGTGTGGTCCTCTCAACTCTTTTCTGCAGTGATTATATGTGGGAACGTTGCACTGCGCGTTGTTGACATCACCATCCCCACTCTTCCTCACTCCCCAACTTCACCACCCCCACCACTTCCATCCCGTCTCCTCCTGAACTTCCACATCCTTTCCCTACCCTCCCCCACTTGTGGATTGGTGGAAAGAAGACAGTGTATGCTGAACTGCTGGAGGGGAATGACGTAAGGTACTGTCTTTATTTATTTTTGAGGGTGTTGTCCTGCTGGAAGAATTTCCTAAGGGTTTTTGGGAAAAACGAACTGACAATTACCCTACCGCTTTGCTACTTGAAATTCAAATAAACACAACTGCTTAAATTGATGGGATGATAGAAAACTGCTCTTGTAAAAACGGATCTCATGACATGAAATGCGCAGTAAATTTGAGCAAAATATAGTTTATTTATTTAAACATAAATTAACTTAATTAATTAAATTCCTACTTTCAGAATGGAAGGAGGTGATAATGAATGAGCATAGGGGCAATACATTTCACCAAATAATGGTGATGCATCTGGGTGGACTAAGAATGCATTTTCAGCTCATACATACTATTGCCTGCAAGGTTTTTGAAATGGCCACTCAATCCATAGCGCAGCAGACTGCTTCGCCGTATTCCACTACCCCACATTGACCGAACCAGAGGTGCTCGCCTTGGTGTTTGGGGCTTGACTGAGAACCCTTGAAACGGGGTTTGTTCCCCTTTCTGATCATGTTTGTGTGTATCTTCTCCTTGTTATGTACCCTACTCCACAAAACCACGCGATTTAGCAGGGAACTGTCCTACAGCCGCTGCCGAAAGAGTTGCCTCCCACCAACCTACAAGTGTATAGCTGCAGAGGAATTTGTACACAGATAGATGGTAAGAATGGATGAGGCACCGAACTATCACTTATGCGTAGGAAGAAAACCTCCTACCTATCTACAAGTGTAATATCTGATGAGGAACATACATCTTAAGAAGAAACAGGACAGCTCACAATTACTGAAATCTGCTAATAGTACCCTCTTACCGATGTACAACTGAAATAGTTGCTTAGGTATTTGTACACAGATACATAGTACGAGGGGGTAGGACGGCAGACTATCACTGAAGTGTAGGAAGATTGCCTCCTAACGATCTACAAATGTATAGCTGCTGAGGAACTTGTACACACACAAAAATAAATGGTTAGAAGGGTAGCTAACTATCGCTGACATGTAGGAAAGAGAACACACTCGACCACAACTGATACAAAGCGCTTCACTGCTTTAATTACGCATCGAAATTGTGGCGAAAAAACCACCATTTACAAATAACGGATCATAATGTCACACAAGCACTGCAAACTGAGAAAAATCATTATATAGTACAACTACTGCAAAAGCTGAACCCAAAAGATCTCCCAGGAGAGAGTGGCTGCAGCTGCACGTGTGTTCACTTTCATGTATGGATACAGGCTAAATACCAGTCTTACCTAGCCTCCAGTCTCCCCTCCTCCTCCTTCCCCGTAGGCGGGGATATCCGTTTTGTAGGCGTGTCCTATCACTGTAGGTACAGAAAGAGATCCTTCTGCTGGCAGTGATGTACTGTCTACGGCTGTAGAAATCAGCTACAGATGGACTGAAGATTCAAGAACAGGATTCTTCCTGTAAGCCGTTTCTTGGAATGACTGGCTCTCTTGCAACAATAGCGAAATACCTGGCTATTCGTCGCGGATGAAGGAATGTAAACCCCAGGTACAATTAAGAAGTACTTGAGCATTCGTCACGGGCAGCACTCTGGGAGAAGAACGGCCAACAGACAACAGCAGGCTATGGCCCTCAGCTGCATTTCGCGATGGACAGGCGCAGTGCCAGGGACTGCACTCGCCAGAGGGGCGGTAACGTGGCCCGCGGCTGTTGAGCGATCGCTATTCATTACGCTGGCGTCGATCACCACCAGTGCTGCCGGCCACTTCCAGAATCCTCATGTAGCCCGTGAGCTCCCATAGCCCCTGAGCACTCAAAATTAGTGTCTGTGGAAGTCTTGTAAATAAACTGTCATGGTTCTAGGTATTACGTTTGGACGTATATCAGTACAGAACAGCAGCCTTCATGCTATACATGCACATGTCGGAAAAAATACAGTTGTTCTTACATTCAATAGCAAGCTACAGCTCGCATCTCCTCCCTCCGTATTATTTTGCAACATCCAACTGACTGACTGTGCTCTTGGTCTATGATATTGTTGTCGATGACTGATGAGCAACTGCCGATCTAAGAGCACTATAATATGCATTTCAGTTTTCCGTCTTCCATCTATTTTCGTAATTTTACTAGTTTTTCCGTTATTTCAATGCATTTTACCCAGTTATTAGAGTTCCAAACCACTGCTCTCGACGACTTGTCATGTCAAAAAAACGTCTCTTCCCATTGATCTCCTGATGCTATCAGGCAATGTTATTGCAGCATGGTTCTCAAGTTCTGTATCATTGCTAAACCCCTTTATCCACTACTTTGCGAGTGCTATATATATGCGGATGTATCATGAACACTATTACACCGCCCACATCAAATGACGCGAACACTGTTTCGTAGTGTGGAAGATAGCCAACAGCAGTACGTTGACGGATATTTCCCATTATAAAGCGACACCTGACGGAAAACATAAATTGATGGAGAATACGACAAGAGCGAAAGAAAAAGCACTTACCTGTCTGTTTTTGTGCAGGAAAATCCTTGTACATGGGAGTGAGTGTATGACAGCAAGCGTGATACGAAAGAATGTCGACACTCAAGCACTGAGAACCAGTGAAACAGTAATTTATCGTGGATGGCGATAAGACAGTGCTATTGACAAGGGATTTCAGATCGATTCCGTATTTCTGGATTTCCGGAAGGCTTTAGACACTATACCACACAAGCGGCTCGTAGTGAAATTGCTTACTTATGGAATATCGTCTCAGTTATGGGACTGGATCTGTAATTTCCTGTCAAAAAGATCACAGTTCGTAGCAACTGACGGGAAGTCATCGAGTAAAACAGAAGTGATTTCTAACGTTCCCCAAGGTAGTGTTAAAGGCCCTTTGCTGTTCCTTATCTATATAAACGATTTGGGAGACAATCTGAGCAACTGTCTTCGGTTGTTTGCAGATGACGCTGTCGTTTACCGACTAATAAAGTCATCAGAAGATCAAAACAAACTCCAAAATGATTTAGAAGAAATATCGGAATGGTGCTAAAAGTGGCTGTTGACCTTAAAAAACGAAAAGTGTGGGGTCATCTACATCAGTGCTAAAAGGAACTCGTTAAACTTCGGCTGCACGGTAATCAGTCTAATCTAAAAGCCGTAACTTCAACTAAATACTTAGGTATTACAATTATGAACAACTTAAATTGGAAGGAACACACAAAAAATGTTGTGGGGAAGGCTAACCAAAGACTGCGTTTTATTGGCTGGACACTTAGAAAATGTAACAGACCTACTAAGGAGACTGCCTACACTACGCTAGTCCGTCCTCTTTTAGAATACTGCTGCGTGATGTGGGATCCTTACCAGATAGAACTGACGGAATAGATCGAAAAAGTTCAAAGAAAGGCAGCACGTTTTGTATCATTGCGAAATATGGGAGAGAGCGTCACAGAAATGATACTGGATTTGGGACGGACATCATTAAAAGAAAGGCGTTTTTCGTTGCGACGGAATCTTCTCACAAAATTCCAATCACCAACTTTCTCCTGCGAATGCGAAAATATTTTGTTGACACCGACTTACATACGGAGGAACGATCACCAAGATAAAATAAGGGACATCAGAGCTCGTACAAAAAGTGATACATTCCCTTAGAAAAATTAAGAATGACAGTGCTGGTAAACCTCTTACGTTATTTGATTTTTAAACAGCTGAGCAAAACTGAACGTACTCAGTCATTTCTCTCTTTACTTATTCTGATCAACAGTAAACTGATACACAATATTTTTTTTATTTTTTTTTATACCGCAACGCAGTCTGACTTTCAATAATCCCTACAAAAGAATGGCTCTGACTAACAATAACCTATACCTTTCATGAATCACTTACCTCATAAAAATCTTCGTTACCCAAACTGTTGCAATACAGCGTGCGCCAATACTGCCAGCAAAATAAAAGATTCTAACAACTGAAGGCACTAACTACTGATAGTCATAGGTAGCAAATGAAAGATTTTGATGGAGAACAAACAATGTATTTACCTTAATAGTGTTCAAAAGTCATAATGTATATATCATATATATCAGTTCATGACATCCAGTCCCACAAATATCCTTTTTCTGTCGGACACACGTCCAGATCTCCGCTCTCAAAACTCTGCCATCTCTCTCTCCACATCTACCACTGCTGGCGGCTCACTTCCAACTGCCCAACGCTACGCGCTATTCACATCCAGCTGCCCAACACTACAATAGCGAGTATCCCAACATTGCCAACCAGCCACAGACTGCACACAGCACAGTCAGTGATTTTCATAGAGAGCGCTACGTGGCTTTACCAACGTAGAAACCTAAAGAGCCTTCTTACAAAAGATATAGGTGTTCATTCTTTCCGCACGCTATACGAGATTGGAATAACAGAGAAATGTGAAGGTGGATCGATGAAACATCTGCCAGGCACTTAAAGGTGATTTGCAGAGTACCAATGTACACTCCTGGAAATTGAAATAAGAACACCGTGAATTCATTGTCCCAGGAAGGGGAAACTTTATTGACACATTCCTGGGGTCAGATACATCACATGATCGCACTGACAGAACCACAGGCACATAGACACAGGCAACAGAGCATGCACAATGTCGGCACTAGTACAGTGTATATCCACCTTTCGCAGTAATGCAGGCTGCTATTCTCCCATGGAGACGATCGTAGAGATGCTGGATGTAGTCCTGTGGAACGGCTTGCCATGCCATTTCCACCTGGCGCCTCAGTTGGACCAGCGTTCGTGCTGGACGTGCAGACCGCGTGAGACGAAGCTTCATCCAGTCCCAAACATGCTCAATGGGGGACACATCCGGAAATCTTGCTGGCCAGGGTAGTTGACTTACACCTTTTAGAGCACGTTGGGTGGCACGGGATACATGCGGACGTGCATTGTCCTGTTGGAACAGCAAGTTCCCTTGCCGGTCTAGGAATGGTAGAACGATGGGTTCGATGACGGTTTGGATGTACCGTGCACTATTCAGTGTCCCCTCAACGATTACCAGAGGTGTACGGCCAGGGTAGGAGATCGATCCCCACACCATGATGCCGGGTGTTGGCCCTGTGTGCCTCGGTCGTATGCAGTCCTGATTGTGGCGCTCACCTGCACGGCGCCAAACACGCATACGACCATCATTGGCACCAAGGCAGAAGCGACTCTCATCGCTGAAGACGACACGTCTCCATTCGTCCCTCCGTTCACGCCTGTCGCGACACCACTGGAGGCGGGCTGCACGATGTTGGGGCGTGAGCGGAAGACGGCCTAACGGTGTGCGGGACCGTAGCCCAGCTTCATGGAGACGGTTGCGAATGGTCCTCGCCGATACCCCAGGAGCAACAGTGTCCCTACTTTGCTGGGAAGTGGCGGTGCGGTCCCCTACGGCACTGCGTAGGATCCTACGTTCTTGGCGTGCATCCGTGCGTCGCTGCGGTCCGGTCCCAGGTCGACGGGCACGTGCACCTTCCGCCGACCACTGGCGACAACATCGATGTACTGTGGAGACCTCACGCCCCACGTGTAGGTCCACCCGGCCTCCCGCATGCCCACTATACGCCCTCGCTCAAAGTCCGTCAACTGCACATACGGTTCACGTCCACGCTGTCGCGGCATGCTACCAGTGTTAAAGACTGTGATGGAGCTCCGTATGCCACGGCAAACTGGCTGACACTGACGGCGGCGGTGCACAAATGCTGCGCAGCTAGCGCCATTCGACGGCCAACACCGCGGTTCCTGGTGTGTCCGCTGTGCCGTGCGTGTGATCATTGCTTGTACAGCCCTCTCGCAGTGTCCTGAGCAAGTATGGTGGGTCTGTCACACCGGTGTCAATGTGTTCTTTTTTCCATTTCCAGGAGTGTAGATGTAGTTCGAGTGTTTTAACGAGTTTGACCATCAAATGTAGAGTACTAAATTTATGTACATCAGATCACAAGCTCAAGTGTCACCCCAATTTTAGTGGTAACCACCTTATAGATTTTTATGAAGTGTCCAAAAATGTGACTACATTAAACTTTACTCCTCCTCAGCTAAAGAGGATTGTATCACTTGCTTTCGGACTGCATTATACAACTACGGAAGGAAGCGCGTGTTTGACTTGCGCAATACTGTTTAAGAGTTTTAAACTCAAACAGCATTTGCAATATGATTCACTGTACTCCGCACCAATCACAATCAACCGGTATCAGATAACAAATATATTACAGAACAGTTGCTGCAAGGCTTTTAACATTCTGAAATACACTCCTGGAAATGGAAAAAAGAACACATTGACACCGTTGTGTCAGACCCACAATACTTGCTCCGGACACTTCGAGAGGGCTGTACAAGCAATGATCACACGCACGGCACAGCGGACACACCAGGAACCGCGGTGTTGGCCGTCGAATGGCGCTAGCTGCGCAGCATTTGTGCACCGCCGTCGTCAGTGTCAGCCAGTTTGCCTTGGCATACGGAGCTCCATCGCAGTCTTTAACACTAGTAGCATGCCGCGACAGCGTGGTCGTGAACCGTATGTGCAGTTGACGGACTTTGAGCGAGGGCGTATAGTGGGCATGCGGGAGGCCAGGTGGACGTACCGCCGAATTGCTCAACACGTGGGGCGTGAGGTCTCCACAGTACATCGATGTTGTCGCCAGTGTTCGGCGGAAGGTGCACGTGCCCGTCGACCTGGGACCGTACCGCAGCGACGCACGGATGCACGCCAAGACCGTAGGATCCTACGCAGTGTCGTAGGGGACCGCACCGCCACTTCCCAGCAAATTAGGTATACTGTTGCTCCTGGGGTATCGGCGAGGACCATTCGCAACCGTCTCCATGAAGCTGGGCTACGGTCCCGCACACCGTTAGGCCATCTTCCGCTCACGCCCCAACATCGTGCAGCCCGCCTCCAGTGGTGTCGCGACAGGCGTGAATGGAGGGACGAATGGAGACGTGTCGTCTTCAGCGATGAGAGTCGCTTCTGCCTTGGTGCCAGAGATGGTCGTATGCGTGTTTGGCGCCGTGCAGGTGAGCGCCACAATGAGGACTGCATACGACCGAGGCACACAGGGCCAACACCCGGCATCATGGTGTGGGGAGCGATCTCCTACACTGGCCGTACACCTCTGGTGATCGTCGAGGGGACACTGAATAGTGCACGGTACATCCAAACCGTCATCGAACCCATCGTTCTACCAATCCTAGACCGGCAAGGGAACTTGCTGTTCCAACAGGACAATGCACGTCCGCATGTATCCCGTGCCACCCAACGTGCTCTAGAAGGTGTAAGTCAACTACCCTGGCCAGCAAGATCTCCGGATCTGTCCCCCATTGAGCATGTTTGGTACTGGATGAAGCGTCGTCTCACGCGGTCTGCACGTCCAGCACGAACGCTGGTCCAACTGAGGCGCCAGGTGGAAATGGCATGGCAAGCCGTTCCACAGGACTACATTCAGCATCTCTACGATCGTCTCCATGGGAGAATAGCAGCCTGCATTGCTGCGAAAGGTGGATATACACTGTACTAGTGCCGACAATGTGCATGCTCTGTTGCCTGTGTCTATGTGCCTGTGGTTCTGTCAGTGTGATCATGTGATGTATCTGACCCCAGGAATGTGTCAATAAAGTTTCCCCTTCCTGGGGCAATGAATTCACGGTGTTCTTATTTCAATTTCCAGGAGTGTATTTTTACTGAGGTAAAAGGAACACATACAAGTTGACTGCTGTCTTGTACGCTTTCCTTGTTGAAAGAACCAATTGCCTCTACAGTGACATGAATCTGCGTTAAAGGATGATAGAAAGTAGAAGGAGTAATGGACTGAGAGAGGTTGTAACGAGGTAGACTGATAATGCATTGTAGAGATAATGATATGTTGTGGCAGGTCGTTTATTGAACATTTAATCATTTTTTTATCCGTTGTTCGCTTGGGCTGCATCAGTGTGGTACAGCCTGCATTTGACTCATATACAATTGCCTTTCTTTTGTGCGACTTAGAGCACTACCCACCTGCAGGTGTTAAAGGTAAACGTCCCCATACTACAGCTATCAGAGGACCTACAACCCATGTGTGATGAAACATCTTCACCAGACCGATGGAAAACCTATTTCAGCTCCCTCCTCTAACCGTGTAACATTGCACGCGAAGTACATCATTTCCCTGCCACATCTTGGACATAAATCGAGTCTATAGTTTCATAACGGCACTGGCGACTGGTATGCAGTTGTGTGTTTTGGGTGTGACCGGGAGTGCTATCTACCTGCAATCGTTAACATTGATAATCATGTGTGAAGAATCACGTCCACCAAACCGACGGGAAACCTATTTCGGCACCTACTCTAGACCAACAAACATTCATGAGAAGTACTTCATTTCCCTGCCACATCTTCGACATAAATCTAGTCTTCAGTTTCAGAGCTACAGTGATTCTAAGTCAGAGACAGGTTTTTGTGAGGTACTGCAATTCCTGTGTATACGTTTGCTGGACACTTGTTGCATGTGGAAGAGTGTTGTATTCATAGAGTTAGTGCAGCGTGGTGTGTAATTTCACATGTCATACACCGCTGCTATGCATTTTTTGTTGTTGACTATGATTTGTTCCAGGGGTCGGAATTTTCTGGAAATACGTTTTAATTCTGCCTGTTGACTGATCAGTTTTTTTATCAATGATGTGAGCGAGGCATAATTTCTGAACTGTAATCGGACGTGAAGAGTGGGCACTAT
Source organism: Schistocerca gregaria (assembly GCF_023897955.1). Classification (NCBI taxonomy): domain Eukaryota; kingdom Metazoa; phylum Arthropoda; class Insecta; order Orthoptera; family Acrididae; genus Schistocerca; species Schistocerca gregaria. Next base: position 345,970,082 of record NC_064922.1, on the reverse strand, counting down.
ACACCTCTGGGAACCTATATAGCACATATGTCACTGAGGATTTACGTTAATTATTCGTAGTTGTTGTGGTCTCACCGACAGACACCACACTTGCTAGGTGGAAGCCTTAAAATCGGCCGCGGTCCGTTAGTATACGTCGGACCCGCGTGTCGCCACTATCAGTGATGGGAGACCGAGCGCCGCCACACGGCAGGTCTAGAGAGACTTCCTAGCACTCGCCCCAGTTGTACAGCCGACTTTGCTAGCGATGGTTCACTGACTTCTACGCTCTCATTTACCGAGACGATAGTTAGCATAGCCTTCAGCTACGTTATTTGCTACGACCTAGCAAGGCGCCATGATCAGTTTCTATTGATATTGTAAATCATCAAGAGCGACGTTCGTCATTAATGGATTAAAATTAAGTATTCCACCAGCTACGTTCGTTTTTCTCAATTCTAATTCCTTTGTCATGTTCCAGACCTCACGCCAGCCTGCGTGAGCTAAAACGCGTATAAATCGGCCTCCTTTAGCACTACGGTGTTGGCTCTCCTGCCAACCACAACATTGGCGACGAGAGTAAAAGTGTTCTTATCTAAATTGCCCTGATTTACTTGTGTAACGGCTTCGCCACAATCTCCAGATGTACTGTCCGAATTTTATCGCTTACAGAATCAGCAGACGCAGGCCTTGCTGGGTGCCCTTGGACAGTTCGTACAGGGTCAACGTGCGATGCAAAACGATGCAGCAGCAGCCGCTCCACCGCTAACGCAGCCACAACACGGTGTTGCACCCACTTTTCGACCTTTTGATGCTCCACTGGAAAACTGGACGGAGTGGTCACACCAATTGGGATTCCATCTCGCCGCCTACAGAATTCAAGGTAACGAGCGGCAGCCTTTTTTGTTATCTTCCGTCGGGGTGACCACGTACCGTGTGATAGTCAAATTATTTCCCCGACGAAACGTAGCAACTCTGTCCTACGAAGAAATTTTGTCTGCATTAGATGCATATTTCAAGGAATCAGTCAATGTAGTTGCGAAAAGGTATACCTTCTTTCGTACAAAACGTACGGCAGGCCAGACTAATCGGGAGTGGGTTGCAACCTTGCAAGGCCTTGCTAGGGGTTGTGCTTTTGAGTGTCAATGTGGACTCCCTTATCCAGATACGAGGTGCATTCAAGTTCTAAGGCCTCCGATTTTTTTTTCTCCGGACTGGAAAGAGATAGAAACATGCGCATTGTTTTAAAATGAGGCCGCTTTCATTGTCAGTACGTTCCAGAGATGTCAGCACCGTACGGCATTTGGAATTTTACCGCCAGCGGCAAGAATGAGAACTGTTTTAAATACTTAAAATGGCGACGTTTTCCTTACTTGAACAGCGTGCAATCATTCGTTTTCTGAATTTCCGTGGTGTGAAACCAACTGAAATTCATCGACAGTTGAAGGAGACATGTGGTGATGGAGTTATGAACGTGTCGAAAGTGCGTTCGTAGGTGCGACAGTTTAATGAAGGTAGAACATCGTGTGACAACAAACCGAAATAACCTCGGGCTCGCACAAGCCGGTCTGACGACATGAATGAGAAAGTGGAGAGAATTGTTTTGGGCTATCGCCGAATGACTGTTGAACAGATCGCCTCCAGAGTTGGCATTTATGTGGGTTCTGTGCACACAATCCTGCATGACGACCTGAAAATGCGAAAAGTGTCATCCAGGTGGGTGCCACGAATGCTGACGGACGACCACATTGCTGCCCGTGTGGCATGTTGCCAAGCAATGTTGAAGCGCAACGACAGCACGAATGGGATTTCCTTTTCGTCGGTTGTGACAATGGATGAGACGTGGACGCCATTTTTCAATCCAGAAACAAAGCGCCAGTCAGCTCAATGGAAGCACACAGATTCACCGCCACCAAAAAATTTCGGGGAACCGCCAGTGCTGAAAAAATGATGGTGTCTATGTTCTGGGACAGCGAAGGCGTAATCCTTACCCATTGCGTTCCAAAGGGCACTATGGTAACAGGTGCATCCTACGAAAATGTTTTGAAGAACAAATTCCTTCCTGCACTGCAACAAAAACGTCCGGGAAGGGCTGCGCGTGTGCTGTTTCACCAAGACAACGCACCCGCACATCAAGCTAATGTTACGCAACAGTTTCTTCGTGATAACAACTTTGAAGTGATTCCTCATGCTCCCTACTCACCTGACCTGGCTCCTAGTGACTTTTGGCTTTTTCCAACAATGAAAGACACTCTCCGTGGCCGCACATTCACCAGCTGTGCTGCTATTGCCTCAGCGATTTTCCAGTAGTCAAAACAGACTTCTAAATAGCCTTCGCCTCTGCAATGGACTCATAGCGTCAGCGTTGTGAAAAATGTGTACGTCTGCAGGGCGATTACGTCGAGAAGTAACGCCAGTTTCATCGATTTCGGATGAGTAGTTAATTAGAAAAAAATCGGAGGCCTTAGAACTTGCATGCACCTCGTACTATGGTACGGATGCAATTGCACAGAACGTTTCTGATGTTCGTATAAGGGAACTGATTTTTAAACTAGTAAATCCCTCTCTTCAACAAGTGATGGACATATTGGATCGGCAGGACACACTTGACTTTGCTCAGGAATCATTTGAAACTTCGCCAGCAGTGTGTCAGGTTACCCGGCCCGCCGGGCGAGTTGCACGGAACAGTAAACAGTCCTCGCGCCCGGCTGCGCCACTGCCGCCAGGCTCTCAGGCTCTCAGCCACGTGTGCCGCGCAGGCAAGCAATTGCAGTGATCAAATCATGCCCGCGATGTGCTACTAAACATTCGCGTGAGAATTGCCCGTCATGCCAAGCTATTTGCTTTTATTGTAATACAAATTGACATGTTCAGAGTGTCTGCCAGAAAAAGCTCAGATCGGAAGCTCAAAACCGTTCCAGGCCCTTTGCTTCGCGCCGGAATCGCAATCGAACCTATGATACTCAGGCTCGCGAAACTTCGCCCATGGAAATTCTTGTAGCTCATTCCACTCCGCGCAGTGCCACTCTAACAGTGACTGTGTTCGCCCCTAAAAATAGTGTGCGTCGACATCGCCGGAACTCCCGTCAGGTCGCAAGTGGTTATGTACCAGTGTCAGTTGACGTTGCACGAGACTGTCGCGCTTGTCGTCAGCAGGACAATAAACTTTTTGTGGACTTGGACATTAACGGCAAAGTGATACCATTCCAGCTAGATACCGGTGCTGCAGTTTCACTGGTCAATCGAGACACTTACAAACTGCTGGCCACACCTCCGTTGCGTGCCGCAAATGTTAAATTAAGTAATTATTCAGTACAAAAGATCCATGTGTAAGGACAGTGCAGCCTTCTTGCAACATACAAAGGACAAACAAAACTTGTGTCATTTTACGTCCTTCGTTCTTTTTCTGCAGTGAACTTGTTTGGTTTCGATTTATTTTAGTTGTTTGACTTGTCTATAGTAAATCAGATCCTATCAGTGAACCAGACTGTGCCTTCAGACAGTGTTTCTCGTCTATGTGAAGAATTTGCAGACATTTTTGCACCTGGCCTCGGTTGCGCTAAGAACTATAAAGCACATTTGGAACTGAGAGTCAACGCGCAACTGAAATTTTTCAGAGCGCGCAATGTTCCCCACGCATTGCGTGATGAGATCGCAAAAACATTACACGATTTGGAATCACAAGGTGTGATTGAACGTGTGCAGGCTTCTCTCTGGGCATCACCCTTAGTAATTTTGCCAAAACCTTCCAGAAAATTGAGACTTTGTGTGGAATTCAAGGCAACAGTGAATCCACAACTAGTGATTGCAACTTTTCCTTTACCCCGCCCGGAAGATCGTTTTGACAAAGTGTGCCCGGGTAAATATTTTTCTTAGTTGGAACTAGCAGATGCGTACTTGCAAATACCGGTGGACGAAGAATCCCAGCGCGTTTTGGTGGTTAACAAACATCTTGGTTTGTATCGATTCAAACGACTGCCATTCGGGTGTGCATCCGCCCCTGCATTGTTTCAGCAAATCTACAAACTGTTTGTGCGTCGGTCCCTACTGAAGTAAATTATCTGGTCGATATTGTGATCTCCGGAAAGACGGAAGAAGAACATTTGGCCAATCTCAGAACATTATTTTAGGTCTTGCGACAAAATGGTCTTCGCTTGCGGAAGGACAAATGTGTTTTTTGCTCGGGACTTGCCATATTTGGGACATGTACTCAATGCCCAAGGCATACATCCCAGTCCCACGCACCTTCGTGCCATAAAAGACTTGCCTTTGCCGCAGAATTTGAAGCAGTTGCAGAGTGTGCTGGGAAAAATAAATTACTACCATCGCTATGTTCCGCATGCCTCTTCCATTTCATCTCCGCTGCATCGCTTACGCCGTAAGGGTGTTCCATTCGTCTGGACGACGGGGTGCGAACACGCCTTTCGCCGGTTGAAATCGGCGTTGCTTTCCAATACTTGCCTTACGCCATTCGATCCTCAGAAGCCCCTTTTGTTGATGGTGGATGCATCGGATTTCGGGATCGGTGCTGTGCTTGCGCACAAAAATGGATCGCACGATCGCCCTATTGCCTTTGCGTCCAAATTGCTCTCGTCTGCGCAAAGAAATTATTCACAGATCGAGAAAGAAGCATTGGCTCTCGTATTTGGTGTTACAAAGTTTCATGATTTCTTGTATGGTCGTCACTTTACCATCATCACAGACCACAAACCTTTGACATCGCTTTTTCATCCGACCAAGCCTGTACCTCCACGTACAGCGCAGAAATTCATTCGCTGGTCCATTTTCCTCTCGCAGTACCGCTACGATATCTTGTATCGGTCCACTGCTAAGCACGGAAACGCCGATGCGTTGTCCCGCTTGCCTGTTGCTGAGGATAGGGCATTCGATTCCTCCGAACTTGCTTGCATGTTCATTGATGCGGAAACCGATGACGTGGTCGAATCGTTTCCGATTGATTTTCGTCGTGAAGCTACAGCCACAGCTGCCGACCCTGTCCTTGCTCCCGTTCTGAGTTTTGTGGCTACGCAATGGACCTTGTCAAAGTCACGGATCGGGGACCCGTTGGTTCGCTGATTTTTTGCCCACAGGAAGAGACTTTTTGTACGACGTGGTGTTTTGCTGTTGCGTTCTGATAATGATCAGTCCAGGGTCGTGATACCACGTTCGTTACAGTCCTCTGTCTTACAGCTTCTCCACCAAGGACATTGGTGTATAGTGAGAACGAAACAACTTGCTCGTCAGCACTGTACTTGGTTCGGAATCGATGCCGCGATTACGAATATGTGCTCTTCTTGCAATGTGTGTGCCGAACAACAATCGGCACCACCGCGGAAATTGTTTGCATGGCCAAAAGCCACTTCCCCTTGGCAACGCTTACACATCGATTTTGCTGGTCCATTCTGGAATGCTAGATGGTTGAGTGTGGTAGATTCATTCAGTAATTTTCCTTTTGTTGTCCGTATGTCTTCCACGACGTCATCTGCCACCATCCAAGCGTTATCCGCTATCTTTTGCATTGAAGGTTTTCCACAGACTATTGTTTTCGACAATGGCCCACAATTCATCTCCGCAGAATTTCAGTCATTCTGAAAGGCCAATGGTATTCAACATCTGACATTCTCCACAGTCAAACGGTGCCGCTGAACGATTGGTCCGGACTTTCAAGTCACAGATGTTGAAATTGAAAGAGTCGCATTCTCGGAAGGACGAGTTACTGCTCTTTTTGTCCTCGTATCGCTCTCAGCCTCGAGATGGTCGCTCGCCGGCTGAGTTGCTCCACGGTCGTCATCATCGAACCTTGATGTCTTTGCTACATCCGACGCATCAGGTTCCTGTGCAGACATCTGCTTTTGCTCCAGGCGACGTTGTCTACTATCGCCACTATCGAGGTTCACGCCGTTGGCTCGAAGGGCGCATTCTTCGCTGCCTCGGACGCGCTATGTATCTGGTTTTGGGGCCCTCTGGTGAGGTGCGTCGGCATCTCAATCAGCTGCGCCTCTGTCGTCGCACGGGATCTGCCGCTCGCCGTCTGCTTTCAGCGACGGTGCCGTCCGATCTGCGCCCCGGGGACCCATCTACCGGCTCGCCTCAGCCCCAGGTGTTACCGACGCTGCCTTCCATTTTGCCCCATGGCGACGCGCCGCCGCCACCGCCTGTTCTCCCGCCGGCGACGCCCGCAGTGGACGCGTCGGTGCAACCGCCGGGTGCCTCCCTGGGTCACGCGCCGCCGATCGCTTCCCGTGACCAGTTGTCCTCCGACATGGAACTCTTGCCCGCTCCGGACCACATGTCGTCTTCGCCCGTCGGGTGCCCCGGCCCGATGGAGGTCGACCCTTCGGCCCCTCCTGTCTTTCTACGGGCGCATACACCGCATGTTGGCGTGCACCCTGGGGCAGGTTTTCAGGCGTTTTCTAGCTCCCCGCTATCCGAATGGCAGGGTGCGGATGGCACAGCCTCGCCTGTTGTTGCCTCCCCACCTCGTCGCATACGTCAACATGGGGTCGCGGGCGGAAGCCTTATGCCACAACCGTACGCCGATTTGCGGGGAGGAATGTGGTGTCACCGTCAGACACCACACTTGCTAGGTGGTAGCCTTTAAATCGGCCGCGGTCCGTTAGTATACGTCGGACCCGCGTGTGGCCACTATCAGTGATGGCAGACCGAGCGCCGCCACACGGCAGGTCTAGAGAGACTTCATAGCACTCGCCCCAGTTGTACATCCAACTTTGCTAGCGATGGTTCACTGACTTCTACGCTCTCATTTGCCGAGACGATAGTTAGCATAGCCTTCAGCTACGTTTTTTGCTACGACCTAGCAAGGCGCGATGATCAGTTTCTATTGTATTCCACCAGCTACGTCCGTTTTTCTCAATTCTAATTCCCTTGTCATGTTCGAGACCTCACGCCAGCCTGCGTGAGCTGAGACGCGTGCATTTCGGCCTCCTTTAGCACAACGGTGTTGGATCTCCTGCCAACCACAACAGTTGTAGAAGGTAGTAGTATAGTCATCTTAAAGTTCATCACCATACTGAGCGTGACAGAAAACTTTTATGGTGAATGTATGTCAGGTGCTGGAAATCTGGAAATACACACATCAAAATAAGTTTTGCAGCACCTCGGTTTCGAGACTTCCGGAATCTGTACAGAAAATTGGGATAGAGATCAACATGGACATCATTTCCTCCTTTTTTTTTTTTTTTTTTTTTTTTTTTTTGCTCATGAAAATCACTTATTGCATGTTGTAATCTGCAGAGGTCGTGGTCCAGATTGCTATAAACACCCATCCCTGTAATACCCAGTAGCACATACTCTTGTATTGAAGCGTGCCTGTATTCATCGTGGCATACTATCCACAAGTTTATCAAGGCACTGTTGGTCTAGATTGCCCCACTCCTCAACAGCGATTCGGCGTAGATCCCTCAGAGAGGTTGGTGGGTCACGTTGTCCATAAACAGCCCTTTTCAATCTATCCCAAGCGTGTTAGATGGGATTCATGTCTGGAGAACAAGCTGGCCACTCTAATCGAGCGAGTTCATTCACAAGATGAGCACGATGGGGGCGCGAATCGTCGTCCATGAAGACGAATGACTTGACAATATGCTGCCGATATGGTTGCATTATCGGTCGCAGGATGGCATTATGGAACCGTACAGCCGTTACGGTCCCTTCCACGACCACCAACGGCGTACCTCTGCCCCACATAATGCAATCCCAAAACAGCAGGGAAACTCCACCTTGCGGCACTCTCTGGACAGTGTGTCTAAGGCGTTCAGCCTGACCGGGTTGCCTCCAAACACGTCTCCGGCGATTGTCTGGTAGAAGGCATATGCGACACTCATCGGTAAAGGGAACGTGATACCAATCCTGAGCGGTCCATTCGGGGTGTTGTTGGCCCCATCTGTACCGCAATGCATGGTGTCATGGTTGCAAAGATGGACCTCAACATGGACGTCGGGTGTGAAGTTGCGCATCATGCAGCATATTGCGTACATTTTCAGTGGTAACACGACGTCCTGCGGCTGCACGAAAGGCATTATTCAATATGGTGGCGTTGCTGACGGGGTTCCTCATAGCCATAATCCGTAGGTAGCGGTCATCCACTGCAGTAGTAGCCTTCGGACGGTCTGAGCGAGGCATGTCGTCGACAGTTCTTGTCTCTCTGTATCTCCTCCATGCCAGAACAACAACGCTTTGCTTCACTCCGAGAGGCCTGGACACTTCCTTTGTTGAGAGCCCTTTCTGGCACAAAGTAACAATGCGGTCGCGATCGAACGGTTGTATTGACCGTCCAAGCATGATTGAACTACAGACAATCCCAGCCGTGTACCTCCATCCTGGTGGAATGACTGGATCTGACGGACTGTCGGAGCCCTTCCGTATAATATATTCTGCTCATGTATGGTTGTTTACATCTTTAGGCGGGTTTACTGACATCTCTTAACACTCAAAGAGATACATTATTCACTGTCAACGTCTGTTGTCAGGAGTTCTGGTAACTGCGATGATGCAAAACTTGTTTCGTTCCGCCACTAGTCTACTAGAAACCGTACTGCTTTAGCATTGTAGCATGTTTAAGTGCAGAACCATGTATCCTTATGAGTGCGTGTTTACGTTCTATGATCGTTTCTCTGTTTCCGAAACCTTCTTGGTATGGACTCCAAACACTAGAGCAGTACTCAAGAATTGATAGAACACGTGATTTACGTAAAATGTTTCAAACTCCTTCTGCCTGGAGCTCCATCATGCAGAAACCATATGTTTCTCCTTCTTCTTAACCGTCTTTTATATCACCACAACACTCTCAGATCTACCATTCTCGTTTGTACTATACACTAATTAGGAGTGCTAACCTCCTCAACATGTAGGCATTTAGAGCATCAAGTGTACTTAGATGGGTGATGTGAGTTAAGACTGATATGGAACAGTCTCTGCAGAAAGGCAGTTACGGTATGGGATTGAGAATGCCGTTCTACATCGCATGTGGTGGTCAGATGTCGAAGTGTGGAACAAGTGTTATGCTCTTTCCGAAAGCAATGGACGTTTATTGGTTACTTGGAACCCAGCTCGCTCTCTTTCGTCAAGAGACGTCGAAAGTAGCAGGTATAGTGCACTCCTACCTCTGCTCAGTTCCAAATGAAATCGGAGACGATGGTGCAGGGCGGTTGGTTGTTTCGTAGGGTGGTAAGCATCGGAAGTGTTGGTGAGATCTTTCAAACTCCGACTTTTTCCTACGAATGCGAGAATACTTTGCGAGTCCCGTCCACTTAGGGAGAGATGGCCAAAGCACCTCCTCTCTGCTGCCCATTGATTTCCACGTCCGCAGCTCGTGGTCTAGAGGCTAGTGTTGATGCCTCTGGATCATGGGGTTCTGGGTTCGTTTCCCGCCCCAGACTGGGTGTTTGTATTGTCCTCATCCTTATCATCATCATTCACAACAGTGGCTAGATTGCATTGAATACAAATTGGATTGTGTAAAAATTTGGACTTTGTACGGGCGCTGTTGGCCGCGCAGTTGAGCGTCCCACAAACCAAACATCACTACTGTCTCCCACACTACGAAACAGTATTTATGTCATGCGATTCAGGCAGTGTAACAGGGTTCGTGATAGTTAGACATGTACAAAGTAATGGAGAGGGTGGTCTAGCAATGATAAAGAAAGTGATAACCATGCTGCAGTGTCATTGGCTGATAAAATCGCGAGATCAACGCGATGAGATGTTTTATTGACGTAAGTCGTCGAGAGCAACAAAATGTTTAAATTTGTGTGAAATCTTATGGGACTTAACTGCTAAGGTCATCAGTCCCTCAACTTACACACTACTTAACCTAAATTATCCTAAGGACAAACACACACACACCCATGCCTGAGGGAGGACTCGAACCTCCGCCGGGACCAGCCACATGACTGCAGCGCCTCAGACCGCTCGGCTAATCCCGCGCGGCGAGTCGATAGCAATGGGGAACTCGAGTAATAGGATAAAATGCATTGAAAATACGGAAGACCTGGTAAAATTACGAAAATTGGTGGAAAGTATGTAAAACTGATGAAAATACTACAGAAGTAATGGTTATAGAGCTCTGATCTCTGCGGATTGCCCATCCGTCATCGATGACAGTATTGTACATAGAGTTCATAGATTACTCAGACGGATGTTACGAGATAATCAGGAGGGAAGAGATGCGAAATGTCTTGTTGTTGGGTGTAAAAACGAAAGTGTTTTTTCTGACATGTGAACAGATAGTGCGAAAGCCGCTGTTCTGTACGGATATTTGTGCACCTGAAATGTATATCCACATGCATGACAAATTGTTTACAGGAGTTCCACAGATACTAATTTTGAGTTGTCTGATCCAATATAGCTTTGGTCCAGGGGTTGGCAATTCCTTTAAATACGTTTTATTTCTGCCTGTTGACTGTTCAGTTCTTCATCCATGACGAATTTTCAGGTACTTCGCTGTTGTTCTGGGGTAAGGGGTGGGGGGAGGTTGCAGCTTTATCGAGAAATACTTTTGACAGGTGGCTTCCTGCAACCTGTTCTTGATTCTTTTGTCCATCTGTGAATGATTTCTGCAGGTGGAAATAGTATATGTTCCGGCTGATATTTCTCTTTTTGTACATCAGCGACAGGTTGGAACAGTCCTGGGTAACTGTTACCTCTAGCTATGGGAAAGGCGAGGGATGGAGAAGGGGCTAGGAGGGGAGCAGAGACAGGTTCTAAGCTACTTAGTCCGTAACCACACCCAGAGTGACACACTTGCAGCCGCTGTCACTCAGTCTTGGCGAAATCTTTTGGGGTTAGTTTTGGCAATAGTTCTGATATTATACTGATTTTTCTCAATTTATAGTGTGTGTGTTCTATTATCATCCGTTGTTTCTGAGTAGTACCCTCGACTGTGGTCGAGAGGGAGGTAGCCCCGGGGCGAAGCAGACGGCTGAAGACTTCCTAGGCGGCCGCAAGTCTGACAAACAGGTTCCAGGTGCTGTCTGTGGCTGACACTGCCACTGAGCCAGATGCTGTCGCCTGTCCTGTTTCAGAGGAAACCACTCAGCTTGTAAGATCCGGGAAATCACAGAGGGTGGAATTATTGGTAGTTGGGAGCTCCAACATTAGTTGCGTGATGGGGCTTTTAGGAACTTGGCTGACGCCGTGTGCATACTGAGTGGAGTCATTCCAGTTGTGGAAAGGGTCCTCCCGGATGCCATGAAGAGCACAGGGTGCAGCCAACTGCAGGTGGATGCTCACGTTGGTACCAATGATGTGTGTCACTTTAGATCAGGAGAGATTCTCTCTGGTTTCGAGTGGCTAACAGAAGTGGTAAAGGCTGCCAGTCTTGCTTGCAAGATGAAAGCAGAGCTGACCATTTGCAGCAAAGCCGACAGGACCGATTGCGGACCTCTGGTACAGAGCAGAGTGGAGGGTCTGAATCAGAGACTCAGACGGTTCTGCGACCGTGTAGGCTGCAGATTCCTCGACTTGCACCAAAGGGTGGTGAGGTTTCGGGTTCCGCTGAATAGGTCAGGTGTCCACTATACGGAGGAGGAGGCTACACGGGTAGCAGGGGCTGTGAGACGTGTACTGGGCAGTTTTTTTTTAGGTTAGAGGGTCTCGGGAAAACACAAGAAGGACTTCAGTCACAAATGGTGCAGGCTGAACACAGGAAGAACATTGATACAGGAACCATTGGTATAACAGTTGTAAATTGTCGAATCTTTGTTGGGAAAGTACCAGAGCTCCAAGCGCTAATAGAAAGCACTGAGGCTCAAATCGCTATAGGCACTGAAAGCTGGCTAAAGCTGGATATAAGCTCAGCCGAAATTTTTGCGAAGAACCTAACGGTGCTCCGAAAGGATAGGCTAAACACGGTTGGCGGTGGCGTGTTTGTTGCTGTCAGAAGTAGTTTAACTTGTCGCGAAATTGAAGTAGATACTTCCTGTGAGTTAGTATGGGCAGAAGTCATTGTTGGCAACCGGAATAAAATAATAACTGGGTTCTTTTACCGACCTCCCAGTTCAGATGATACAGTTGCTGAAAGGTTCAAAGGAAACTTGAGTTTGATTTCAAACACGTGCCCCACTCATACGATAATAGTTGGTGGTGACTTTAATTTACCCTCGATATGTTGGCGAAAATACGTGTTTAATTCCGGAGGTACGCATAAAATGTCATCCGAAATTGTGCTAAACGCATTCTCTGAAAATTATTTCTAGCAGATAGTTCATGAACCCACGCGAATAGTAAATGATTGTGAAAACACACTTGACCTCTTAGCAACAAATAAGCCTGAGTTATTAACGAGCATAAAACCGATTCAGGGATTAGTGAACACAGGCTTGTCGTAGCGAGACTGAATATTGTAATCCCCAACTTCACGAAAAATAAGCGGAAAATATACCTATTTAAAAAAGCAGATAAAAATTCACTTGACGCCTTCCTGAGAGACAAACTCCACTAATTCCAAATTAATAATATAAATGTAGACCAGATGTGGCTTAAATTCAAAGAAATAGAATCAGCAGCAATTGAGAGATTTATCCCAAATAAATTAAGAAACGACGGGGCTGATACTCCTTGGTACACAAAAGGTGTTAGAACACTTTTGCAGAAACAACGAAACAAGCATGCAAAATTTAAAGAAACGCCCAATCCCCAAGATTGGCGATCTTCTACAGAAGCTCGAAATTTAGCGCGGACTTTAATGCGAGATGTTTATAACAGTTTCCACAAAGAAACGTTGTCTCTAAACCTGGCAGAAAATCGAAAGAGATTGTGGTCTTATCGGAAGTATGTTAGCCGCAAGAATCAATGGAGATACTACCGAAGACAGTGCCGCCAAAGCAGAGTTACTAAACACAGCCTTCCGAAATGCCTTCACAAAAGAAGACGAAATAAATATTACAGAATTCGAATCGAGAACAGCTTCCAACATGAGTAACGTAGAAGTAAAAATCCTCGGAGAAGTGAAGCAACTTAAATCACTTCATAACAGCTAGTCTTCTGGTCCAGACTGTATACCAAGTAGGTTCCTTTCGGAGTATGCTGATGCATTAGTTCCATTCTTAACAATCATATACAACGGTTCGCTCGACGAAAGATCCGTACCCAAAGACTGGAAAGTTGTAGGTCACACCAATATTTAAGAAAGGTAGTAGGAGAATTCACTAAATTACAGGCCCATATCGTTAACGTCGATATGCAGCGGGATTTTGGAACGTATATTGTGTTCGAACATTATGAGTTACCTCGAAGAAAACGATCTATTGAAATAAAGTCAACATGGATTTAGAAAACATCGTTCCTGTGAAACACAACTAGCTCTTTATTCACATGAAGTGTTGAGTGCTATTGACAAGGGATTTCAAATCGATTTCGTATTTCTGGATTTCCGGAAGGCATTTGACACCGTACCACACAAGCAGCTTGTAGTGAAATTGCGTGCTTATGGAATATTGTCTCAGTTATGTGACTGGATTCATGATTTCCTGTCAGAGAGGTCACAGTCCGTAGTAACTGACGGAAAGTCGTCGAGTAAAACGGAAGTGATTTCTGGCGTTCCCCAAGGTAGTGTTTTAGGCCCTTTGCAGTTCTTTATCTATATACACTATTTGGGAGACAATTTGAGCAGCTGTCTTCGGTTGTTTGCAGATGACGCTTTAGTTTATCGACTAGTAAACTCATCAGAAGATCAAAACAAACTGCAAAACGATTTAGAAAAAATATCTAAAGGGTGCGAAAAGTGGCAGTTGACTTTAAATAACGAAAAGTGTGAGGTCATCCACATGAGTGCTAAAAGGAACTTCGGTTACACGATAAATGTCAAATCTAAAAGCCTAAAATTCAACTAAATACTTAGGTATTACAATTGCGAACAACTTAAATTGGAAGGAACACATAGAAAATGTTGTGGGGAAGGCTGACCAAAGACTGCGTTTTATTGGAAGGACATTCAGAAAACGTAACAGATTTACTAAGGAGACTGCATACACTACGCTTGTCCGTCCTCTTTTAGGATACTGTTGCGCAGTGTGGGATCCTTAACGTTTTGTATTATAGCGAAATATGGGAGAGAGTGTCACAGAAATGATACAGGATTTGGGCTGGAAATCATTCAGAGAAAGGCGTTTTTCGTTGCGACGGAATCTTCTCACGAAATACCAATCACCAAGTTTCTCCTTCGAATGCGCAAATATTTTATTGACACGGACCTACGTAGGGAGGATCGATCACCACGATAAAATAAGGGAAGTCAGAGCTCGTACGGAAAGATATAGGTGTTCATTGTTTCAGCGCGCTATACGAGATTGGAATAATAGAGAATTGTGAAGGTGGTTCGATGAATCCTCTGCCAGGCACTTAAATGTGCTTTGTAGAGTATTCATGTAGATATAGATGTACACGTTATTTATATGGGTACAATTTCCTCAGCAGCTGTACACTTGTAGATCGACAGAAGGCAACTCCTCGTACATTTCAGTGATGTTTTTCTGTCCTGTCCCTTCTTACAATATATGTACGTGCGTATACAGCTTCCTCAGCAGCTATAACACTTGTAGATCGGGTCGAGAGTACTGTTCCTACATTTCAGTTATAGTTTGAGGTCCTATCCCCTTTTACCATGTATTGTGTTTAAGTTCATCGACTTCCGCAGAAACGTCTAGTTTTTAAGTGAAATACCGTAGACCATCGCATAATAGGTCGGAGTATTTTGTTAATTGGGAAAATTCCGGCCGTGAAAGTTTACATTTTACAGTTCTTCTGGCAGCAGCTGTAGGACAGTTCCCCGCGAATTTTGAGTGGTATTGGGGAGTAGGGCACAAAACAATGTGAACATGTACACGCACATGATCAGAATGGGGAACACAGCCCTCTTCAAGGGTTATCAGTCAGGTCTGATTCATTCAGTCCGGGTGACTGGAGTAGGATGGTGTCCTGCACTGTGGATGACTGGCCATTTCGAAAAACATGAATAGCTTCAAGGAAAGGAAGTAGTTTCTGAGTTGTGAAACGCATCCTCAGTGCATGCTACTGCATCACTACTATTAGCTGAAACATATTCCTCCTACATTCACCCATTATCATCTTCTGCCATTCCTCATGTAAGAGGCTATGGATGCAACCCTCCGCTGCAAGGTTATAGTTGATGCACTTGTTAAACTCTGTGTCCAACACCAACATGTAATAAACTGAACACGTTTCCCAGCAATTTAATTAATTTAACTTTTGTTTAAATAAATAAAGAATACATTGCTCAGATTTATTGCCCATTTCATGTCATGAGAACCGTTTCTCCACGAGAGCATTTTTCTACTGTCCCACCAATTTTAAGCAGTTGTGTTTACTTGAAGTTCAAGCAGCAAAGCTGCAGGGTAATTGTCAGTTCGGTTTCCCCACCAAAATGTAGGAAATTCACCCAGCAGAATAACATCCTAAAGAATAGATGTAATTAAATAAATACAGTTCCTTATGTCCTTCCTCTTCAACAGCCCGGCACAAACAAGCTACTTCGTATAAACATAGAATTACAGATTTCTAGTTAGAAACAATGATTAGATTTACTCCTGGTATAAATAATTTTTTTACAAATAACTTATTAAATAGTGTAATGCCACATTGTTCACTCATACCTCACTATCAGTCACTGCCTACACTATACACAGACTGTTTCATAACACTTTACTCACTACACAAAGATATACACGCACACACACTGGTGATCTCTGGACCATTTTCTGTACCACAACTTCCCATTCGCTATCCTGAAAAACTGAGTCGTCATCCCTCTATATTGAGTGATATGTTGAGCTCAGAAAGAAGAAGAGGTGTTAGTATTGTGCAATGCATAGCTCTCCTGACAAGAGGAGGTGGGGGAGGGGGGGGGCAACCCAGAGAGAGCATACATCCTGAAAAAATTAAAACTGTCGTAGGACGAACATTGTTCGCCTTCTCACATGGTCCAGAGAATAATTTTCCTCTCATACCTTCATCTGCTGAAGAGCCTGCAGTGAGTTGAAATGTAGTTAGAGGTACAATAAATCGTATTAAGCCGCTAATTTAAATAGCAGTTGCATCATCCACAATGTATATAATGTGTTCTTTTTTACTGTTTTAGTAAAAATACAAATATGTTGGACAGAACATCTATCAGATTACTGTATTAGAATAACCGTTATAAAAGACTGCGTTTTTCTTATACAGACAGAATTGAAGCGTATGTGAGATTATTTGGGCAAAACTCAGTTTCAAGTGTGAGAAAATTGTGATAGTAACCTCAGATTTTTCGCACATGATGCACTTATTTACAACGAAATACAGTCTGAATGAAGCTGTCGAAATTTCAGTCAGATCTTGAAAAAATTTCAAAGTGGTGCAATGATTGTCAACTTGCTTAAAATGTTCAAAAATATAAAATTATGCACCTCGCAAAGAGATATTATCCTACTAATCTAATATTAGTGAGCAACAGTTGGAATCTGTAATCTCATACGAATACTTGGGCGTAACTCTTAGTTGGGATATGAAGCGGAGCGATCACAAAGGTGAAGCAGGTAGCAGGCTTCGGCTGATTTGTGGTATACTAGGGCAACGTAATCTGTCTACAAAGGCGATTGCTTAGAAATCACTCTTGCGATACATCTTAGATTACTGTTAATTGTGTGGGTCCCATACCAAATAAGACTGCAGTGGATATCGAATATATACAGGGAAATGCAGAACGAATGATCACACGTTTATTTGGCTCGCGTGAGAGTGTGGCTAATATGTTGAAAGGAATGAACTGGCAGACTCTTCAAAATAGACAGAAACTGTCCCGAAGAAGTCTATGAACAAAGGTTCAAGAACCGGCCTTAAATGACGACTCTAGCAATATATTATAAGCTCTTACATATCGCTTCCATAGAGATCGGAAGGGCCAGATTAGATCAGTTACAGCACGCAGAGAGGTATTTAAACACTAACGATAAAAAGCCTGATTAACCTATGCTGTGGGATGTACCCTGCGCCTTACGTTTACAGTGGTTCCCAGAGTATACATCGATGAGCCAAGACATGAACACTGCCCACTGCGACATAGGACGCCGCCTGGTAGCTTTGCGGGCAAGTGACGCGATAACGAAAGTACGGGTACGTAAGCGGACGGGGTATCACCTTAGCGAAAATATGGGCTACTAATGGGGAAATCCATTGAGATAAGCGACTCTGACAAAGAGAAAATTATTATTACTTAAAACGTGTGAACGAGTATCTCGAAACGGCGAAGCTGGTCCCAAGTTCACATGTCAGTGTCGTGAGCATCTACAGAAAGGGGTAGAAGGACAGTGAAACTACCACTAGGCTCCAAATGGATGGACGTAAACGACTCTTTACAGAAGGTGATGTTTGAGGCTTGTCTGCTCTGTAAAGAAGGATAGATGGTAATCTGTGGCATCTATGCCGAAAGAGCACGTTGTTGGTGCACGTACAAGTGTTTCAGAATACCATTCATTGAACGTGGATCTCCCCAGCTGACCGCCCTTTCTTGTTCACGTGTTAACACAACGAAATCTTCATTTCCTACACTAGGTCGATGGTCGTCCCGACAAACGCCGCAATCGAAGTGAACAGTGGCTCGGAACGTGCAGCGCCCCACGGAAGCGGGCCGGAGTGAGCAGTATTATGGTATGGGAGCCAGACTAGCATGCGAATTATGGAAGCAATAGAAGACACGCTGACAGCTGCGAGCCACCTACAGCCCTTCATGACTGATGTCTTTCCGGTAAGCGGTGTATAATTGTCCGTGTCTCGGAGCCAGAACCGTGCTGCAGTGGTTTTAGGAGCATTATAAAGAACTCACGTTGATGTCTCGGCGGCCAAATTCGCCTTATGTCAATCCAGTGCAACTGATCTGGGTCGCTATCGGGGACCATCACCGCTTACGAAAATCAGGAGCCCGTTATTTATGGGATATACACTCCTGGAAATTGAAATAAGAACACCGTGAATTCATTGTCCCAGGAAGGAGAAACTTTATTGACACATTCCTAGGGTCAGATACATCACATGATCACACTGACAGAACCACAGGCACATAGACACAGGCAACAGAGCATGCACAATGTCGGCACTAGTACAGTGTATATCTACCTTTCGCAGCAATGCAGGCTGCTATTCTCCCATGGAGACGATAGTAGAGATGCTGGATGTAGTCCTGTGGAACGGCTTGCCATGCCATTTCCACCTGGCGCCTCACTTGGACCAGCGTTCGTGCTGGACGTGCAGACCGCGTGAGACGACGCTTCATCCAGTCCCAAACATTCTCAATGGGGGACAGATCCGGAGATCTTGCTGGCCAGGGTAGTTGACTTACACCTTCTAGAGCACGTTGGGTGGCACGGGATACATGCGGACGTGCATTGTCCTGTTGGAACAGCAAGTTCCCTTGCCGGTCTAGGAATGGTAGAACGATGGGTTCGATGACGGTTTGGATGTACCGTGCACTATTCAGTGTCTCCTCGACGATCACCAGAGGTGTACGGCCAGTGCAGGAGATCGCTCCCCACACCATGATGCCGGGTGTTGGCCCTGTGTGCCTCGGTCGTATGCAGTCCTGATTGTGGCGCTCACCTGCACGGCGCCAAACACGCATACGACCATCATTGGCACCAAGGCAGAAGCGACTCTCATCGCTGAAGACGACACGTCTCCATTCGTCGCTCCATTCACGCCTGTCGCGACACCACTGGAGGCGGGCTGCACGATGTTGGGGCGTGAGCGGAAGACGGTCTAACGGTGTGCGGGACCATAGCCCAGCTTCATGGAGACGGTTGCGAATGGTCCTCGCCGATACCCCAGGAACAACAGTGTCCCTAATTTGCTGGGAAGTGGCGGTGCGGTCCCCTACGGCACTGCGTAGGATCCTACGGTCTTGGCGTTCATCCGTGCATCGCTGCGGTCCGGTCCCAGGTCGACGGGCACGTGCACCTTCCGCCGACCACTGGCGACAACATCGATGTACTGTGGAGACCTCACGCCCCACGTGTTGAGCAATTCGGCGGTACGTGCACCCGGCCTCCCGCATGCCCACTATACGCCCTCGCTCAAAGTCCGTCAACTGCACATACGGTTCACGTCCACGCTGTCGCGGCATGCTACCAGTTAAAGACTGCGCTGGAGCTCCGTATGCCACGGCAAACTGGCTGACACTCACGGCGGCGGTGCACAAATGCTGCGCAGCTAGCGCCATTCGACGGCCAACACCGCGGTTCCTGGTGTGTCCGCTGTGCCGTGCGTGTGATCATTGCTTGTACAGCCCTCTCGCAGTATCCGGAGCAAGTATGGTGGGTCTGACACACCGGTGTCAATGTGTTCTTTTTTCCATTTCCAGGAGTGTATATGACCTGTGCGTAGGTATCTAATCGACATACCTCCGCAGCTCTACAAACTGTCGGAGCCATGATTTGTTCAAAACATGGATATTTTGGCTCATCATTGTAGATGAAATTGCAGATGTATGAGCGCGGCATGGAGGGAACACCAAACATAAAATGGTTCAAATGGCTCTGAGCATTATGGGACTTAACTTCTGAAATCATCAGTCCCCTAGAACTTAGAACTACGTAAACCTAACTAACCTAAGGACATCACACACATCCATGCCCAAGGCAGGATTCGAACCTGCGACCGTAGTGGTAGCGCGGTTCCAGACTGTAGCGCCTAGAACCGCTCGGCCATCATACGACGCCTTCTGCAATGAAGAAAACAAATGTGTTACAGTACTTCAGAGACTAGTGAAATGTTAACAGTAATTATTTACTTGACATTGTAGTTCTGTCAGAGACAGCAAAGGACTTGGAAGAGCAGTTGAACGGAGTGGACAGTGTCTTGAAAGGAGGGTACAAGATGAACACCATCAAAAGCAAAACGAGGATAATGGAATGTAGTCGAATGAAGTCGGGTGATGCTGAGGGAATTAGATTAGGAAATGAGACACTTATAGTAGTAAAGGAGTTTTGCTATTTGGGGAGCAAAATAACTGATGACGGTCGAAGTAGATTGGATATAAAATGTAGTCTGGCAATGGTAAGGAAAGCGTTTCTGGAGAAGAGAAATTTACTAACGTCAAGTATTGATTTAAGTGTCAGGAATTCGTTTCTGAAAGTATTTGTATGGAGTGTAGCCATGTATGGAAGTGAAACATGGACGCTAAATTGTTTGGACAAGAAGAGAATAGAAGCTTTCGAAATGTGGTGCTACAGAAGAATGCTGAAGATTAGATGGGTAGATCACATAACTAATGAGGAGGTATTGAATAGAATTGGGGAGAAGAGGAGTTTGTGGCACAACTTGACTAGAAGAAGGGATCGGTTGGTAGGACATGTTCTGAGGCATCAAGAGATCACCAATTTAGTACCGGAGGGCAGCGTGGAGGGTAAAAATCGTAGAGGGAGACCAAGAGATGAATACACTAAGCAGATTCAGAAGGATTAGGCTGCAGTATGTACTGGGAGATGAAGAAGCTTGCACAGGATAGAGTAGCATGGAGAGCTGCATCAAACCAGTCTCAGGACTGAAGACCACAACAACAACAACAATTATTTACTACTGTGAAGACTAAAGATGTTGTGTGTTGGTTGCTTCGCAGGTTGCATGTACTCTATGAAGATATCTCATTGGTACCTTACAAGCTGCGTTAACGATCATGTTTAAGAAACTGATATCTGTGATCTCGACCATATCTAAGGATTTTAAAAAACTTCCGCTAAGTCGTACGTACGATATTGAATGTTCTCTAAAAGCAATGAAACTGACGTTTGAACTGATTGGAGTTCATGCTCATGTTTACGTACCACTGAAGATATGCCGTTCCGATTGTTTTCTGATAAATATATCATAATCTTTATTGCGGCTTAAGGCGTACATACATCTGAAGCAAGGGTCAGAATAAATGATGTGAAGATATATAGTACTGTATTCTATATTTTAACCTCTGGGGCGAATAATATCGTTAAAACAAGCGTAATAGTGTGCAGAGGCCATAGATCAATTAAAAAATGCTGTAGTCTTCTATTTGTTTCAGTCTGTCTAAAAAGTACTAGGTGCCTACTATTATGATAATTCTGCTGGCATTTCTGTTGGATGTCTTATTTTGAATCGTGTTGTGATAGGTTTTGTTCCTTACATTTAGTGTTGCATAACATATTTCGCTGACAACATAGAAAAATAAAGTTATTTACATGAAATCTTATTCCGTGGTTTCGTACCAATACGCTGAGTCTATTTCTTGCTTTGCTGGAGAAACATGCAACACCACTAAGGCACTATGTGGTAAATGTAAAATGTATCACACGTACTGGAAATGGCAATACTCATGAATTATTTATATTTCATGTTAAAACAGCCAATTGCAAATAACCATGTGTTAAAAACTGTTAAAGTCATCATATCAGAAAGCCGATTGAGTTGCTTAAGTAAATCGCTGAAGCTATTTCAATAAAAGAAGTTCTAATACGTGATAAAACTGCGAACATTTCGGATACTATTCTAAGCAGCTTTCTTCACGGTGAGGCACTGCGGCATAGCCGAAAAATCGGTAATTTCATTGCGAATGATGCGGTTACCCACACAGGGCAATTTTACTGAACTCCAGCAGGAAAGCCTATGTTGTTACACCTCTGAAGCTGTTTATCCATGTATTTGACCAATCGATACCTATTTCTGGAAGTACTGGTGATGCCCATCATTCACAGTTGAGAATGGAACATATAACCTATGTGTCTCGGGGAGAAAGCTGTTCTGGTACATCACGAGACACAATCGCTTAGCATTACTACAGGAAGAGAAATACATGTGCTTCTAATCAGTTAGAAATTTAGATAAGCGTCTAAATAATACATACAATATGAGTCAAGAATTGGAGTTCGAGGAGTAATCGATGTTGTATTCATTTATGCACTTCTGTCTTAGTGGCTCCGAAATACGCTTCCTGAAAATAAAAGTAAAGAGCCCAGAAGGCGTGGTCGCAAGTCACCGTAACTTCACCCTCTTGCACACCGTCGGTGGGTGTGCGAATAATTATAAAGCTACGATTTTCTGTAATACGTAGAGCTGCCACCAAAGTGCGTTAGTGTTGTTCGTGATTAGTGTTGTTTCCAATTCTGGTACGCTTTACAGGGTCCGCTGTGAAAGACATTTTAATGTATTCTTTTTCGGGGAATAGTGAGAAAATATGAAAATGATGAAGTAAACTGAATCTGTTCCATTACATGCAGTGCTTAAATGAAAGGTTTGCCGTAGGGAAGGACATATCACAGAAGCGATATAATCACGTATTGAATTTACATCCAGACATCGGAATATACGAGTATTAATTGTCTCACTGAATACTGAAGTGAATTCCTGTTAGAAAATTCAAATCTCCGTCGCTTACTGGTTGGTGAGTGTATCAGGCCGTGGGCGCTGACGAACGTGCTATTGTTCGAAAAACAGGCTGACCGCGAGAAGTTTTACAGTTTCCACCTTCAATAGTGGTACCAAAACTGAATCGGACTTCCTATTTAAAGATGCAGTTACTATTCAGAATACAATGTTGAAACAGCAAGACATGATGCACGACCGGTCTCATTGCTTCCGAATAATTTACGTTCCCATTTGTGATACACCACATCTAAAACAGACAATACACACCATACAAACATACATGGGGAATCTTTTGATAAAGAGACCAAGTTTCGGTTCAGAACAATATAAAGTATAAGATTTGCCAGTTACTCATATCTACGTCTCCTCTGTGAGGACGGACACAAGAGAGTGATTAACGGGAAGGAGCTCCTTCCCTCAACAAACTACTACTGTTTTTTAACAACTAACAGTTTTTCAAACATCGATACTTTCCTTTTTACTGTTACTGTATCGTCTATTATCTGTTATGTTACGCATGACTGGGTGTTCATTTTATTGTGACATTATAGGTAACTAAAACCGAATGTCACAATACTTTATTTCGTACACTTTATTATTTCCCTGATTCCTGAAGTTATGGTTACATACGACCTCTCTTCCAGGGCTCAGCAAAGAGTAACTAGTAAAACGGGGCTTGTTCAATAGGGACGTGCTGTTCAGTCACATGGAATATCGTTACTAGCAGCTGACAGAGTTTGAAAGAGGCCTCATTATGGATGTCCATTTCGTCAGCAGGTCGAATTGTTCAATATCCAGGTCTGTGGGACATTCACATGTGACAGTAGCCCGATTTATGTGAATGCGATGTCAGACATACCCATAGTAAAAGGTTCTGGTCACCAAGTCTTGCCATTATAAAGGAGGATCTCTCTATTGTGCACCAAGCACTTCGTAGCCCCTCAGATATACAGGTGCCATCCGGGAAGAAGCAATGGATTCCCTTCAACATTGTCTGTCATCTAGCACCGCAGCCCGGAGACTAGCAACTACCAAACTAGGGAATTACTGTCCCATGCCTAGGCTGTCGTTGATATCGCACCATGGACAGCTGTGTTTGGAGTGGTGCTATGACTGGGAAGCATGGTCTTCTGATGAAAGGCGTCGTATTGTATTTAGCGATGATAACCTGTCGCCGGCCGCGGTGGCCGAGCGGTTCTAGGCGCTTCAGTCCGGAACCGTGCGACTGCTACGGTCGCTGGTTCGAATCCTGCCTCGGGCATGGATGTGTATGATGTCCTTAGGTTAGTTAGGTTTAAGTAGTTCTAAGTTCTAGGGGACTGATGACCTCAGATGTTAAGTCTCATAGTGCTCAGAGCCATTTGAACAATTTTTTGATAAGCTGCCCCGCACTACCTCAAATGACCGTCTTTGGCAAGTTTGGCAGCGACATAGGATGAGGCCCCATTGTTCAGTGCTTAGGAGAGGCACAGCAGAGGGAAGCTTTTTCTCATATCACTGGAAAACTTGTGAAAATGTCTGAGAAAAAGCATTACAATTTGTCAAGCCACAGTGGTACACACTAAGAAATATGCATGTAAAATATAGCTATTCTTAGGCAAAGCTGAAGCAACAGAGCGTCAAAGATAAGTGATGGCCCCGAGACCTGATTTGCAAAGAGAGGGAGCGCACTGAATTTGTTCTGTGTTAGCACTGGAAATTGTAATCATGATCTGTTACGAAAACGGAAAGCCCAAAACTCTCAAGGAAGTAGAATTACAGAACAGTGATATAATGACAACTGGTACAGCGTGCAGTATAGCAGAAGTGCAGTCCCGCTTTCCAACTAGCATCACTGGTACTATCATAGTCAAGTTATCATATCCTATGTTGTAATGACCGGGAAAACCGTTGGAAGTGTTAACAGTGCCAAACCTGACTTTACTCAAAAACAACTTCAACTTCGACCCACTACATCACTGGGTTATCTTTTAGCATCACACATAGGATGAATTTCCTCGGAACAGATGTTTCAGGATGCCCATCAACATAACCAACGTTATAGCTACACGATCATAAGTGTCACAACTAGCAGTGTTAAGATGCTTGTGCTAGGAGTTTCTGTCCTCAACTTCTACTTTAAATCTTAAACTGTCGTTCCTCCAGAGTTGTCAAAACATCAGGTGCCTGTGCATTGGCTTACGAATATAAATAAGAAATAGGAAGTGAAACGTTATGAAACTGTGAATTTGTATTAACATTTAAGCAGTAACCAGGGACAGCGTAGGATTAAGCGGATGAGTTCAATGAACAGAACGTAGAAGGTAGTGTTATAAAATTAGGAAACGAAGCAAGAACCTCGTGGTTCAGCTCTCAGGAGCATCCAAATAATAAAACATCACATTGTATAGTTACGATGTAAAAAATGTGAGAGTAGATTGTTTAAGAAGTAATCTGAGAAAAATACGGAACAGATGTTCTAAACGAGTGGGGATTGTTGCGGCGCAGAATGATGGCCTGAGCGAATGTAAAATTTTTGAAGTCTCTCCCTGGCCAACAAAGTCAATTCTGACTCATGTGCAACGTCTACAACGGAACGTCGAACAGGCAGCAGTGTCGAAACTGCAGATAATGCGGCACACATCACTCGAGCGAGGTGTATTAATCGTCAATGAGTAGTATGGCCGCACTGGGAAGGGAGCACAACGACATTTTGAGTACAAAACACAGTGGAAGAACAACACGTAAATCGTACCCAAATACGACTTTCACCTCGGTGACACTGTTGAAAGTAACGAGTTGAAACCTGAAAAGAAAGGATGGTATATCACTGCGCATTGAAGAATGCTGACGAGCCCAGAGAATCAGGTCGCACTAGGTAATGCTCTCCAAGGGATAATGTCACTGCCCCTGACAGACAGCTACAAATAGTCGTGCTTCGAAGCCCTTCTGCTATTCACTTGCGATGAGGCAGTTCCGAGGCAGGACGTGTAATGAGCTGACTACCATTCATCACATTACTTCTGCCTTCGGGTCAGCAGCCAGCCCAGCCTCCTGGACGTAGCTCTTGTGAGCCACTGTTCTCTTCTCCAATGACATGAAGACTTGGAGCCTTCTACCATCTGCTCACTGGAGGCCAAATGGATAGTGTTTGGAGCGCAGTCGAACTGTCACTGATCTGGGGAGAAGTGCTAGCTACTGCATTTGTGAGTGGATACCAGCGTCGACGGCCTTCCTCTGGTGGGAAATCCATGATGTAATTTTGCGCAACCATCGCCGCTCCACGCAGAGGTGCTGGGGCCTTTGACGTCCACACGTTCAGCCTAGTAAGCGACGTCGTCGAGCTGTTGGAAGGTTCTACCGGACGAGTAACGCCTGCCAACAGCCGGGCCGGCTACTGTGCGTTGCTCCTCGTCTGCTGTGTTAACTGCTGTGACCACGCCGACGTCCTCGAGACTGGTGAGGGTAATGCATCAGCATGTTATAATCCAGCGTGCCGCTTCTGCTGCTGTCGCCGCTGTTGTGGAGGAGGTGATTCAGTTGTAGTACGAAACATTAAACGGGCAAATCGCTAATTATGTCTCGTTAGCGCTGTAAGTAGGCTGTGTAGGTTTTTCACGTTGGTAACGCCACGTAGCGCTCTGTATGAAAACCACAGACTGCACAAACCCCAATTCAGATCTGCTGTTTGGTCACGCATGCTTCGGAATCATAAAATCAAACCTGTTTTTATTTCATTGTACTCATCACACTGTAACCCGTCTGCAGGTGTTATGAAACAAATCAATAAGCTTTTCAGCCTTTATTGTCACAGAAAGCATCAGTATTGGGACAGATATTTACACTTATTTCAAAACGTGCTGAATGAAATGCCTCATGACTCCATTGCTTTACCAGCTATTCTTGTACTGAAGAATGAAAAACCATCAAAACAGAATCAGAGAGCTTGTACCTTTTCCGAATACACGTAAACTTCGACACAAAGACATAAGTGATTTGTCTATTAAAAATATAAATTCTGCTGCAGACAAAAGGAGAAAACTACACGGTAAAGCAAATGCAAAGAAACTATATATATTGGTCAAGAAGTTCTCATTAAAGCTCATTCATTGTCACATAAGACGGAACACTTGATTCACAAATTCTCTCAGATTTACAATGCACCTTACAGAATCCGACGTAATTGCGTTGAAGTTGAAACTCTGCATACTAGGAAGAGCGAAGGTTTACACCACATTTCACATGTAAAACCGTCTATTGAGAGATAATCTGCTTTTTAAATTAGTCCTTGCCATAAAATTTTTCACTTCACGTTACTCGTATGCTTTGTCACACTTAGAAACTGTTAACATGCAACAATGTTTTGAAGTCAACTATCCAGACAAGAACCTAGGGAACTTATTTAGACAATAATTACGAATGCATTATTATAGTGAACAGACGACACAGTGTTATTGTGTGTACATTCTTGCTTGTTTGTTGCATGATTACGTAACGACTATAAGGCTTACATATTTGGAGTATATACTGCTAATGAGACTTAAATGCAATATTTTGCTTTAATTGAAAAGACATTCTGGATTGTACGCTGTATCTGTTTTATATCTGCACAGTTTCTCTGAATTCTTCTGGAAAGTAACTCATGTTTTCGTAATAACTTTTGTCGTATAGCTACTATGAGACAGCCTTTTCCGTAGCACATCGGTACAGTATAGTACTTTCTTGATCACGGCAATAAGCATAATAACTACGATATCTATACGCATAGCATTTCACTTTTGTTTATAACGAGGTAAGTACATTGACTTTTGCAGAACATTGCTTACAGAGGACGATAACTACGACATTTGGTACATTTTTACCCTACAGTAATGACAGAAATTATCTTAAAGCAAGAGGCACAATATAACGCTACAGGAAACGCATGTGAGTGATTAAATTTTTGTACTTAAAACATTTTTTAGAAAGATTCTTGAAATACAAAGATACAAAGAAGTTTTTCGGTGAGACGTTTCATTCCGTTGCTGTAATCTGTAACAACTGAGAGTATAATTACATTAATCCTCAAGGGGTACATGCCTACTTTGTGTACAAAGCGTGTGGCAAGCGCTAGGAGCCCTAGCTAATATGGTATTTACTTATACAACTTTACTCATCGGTACCATATTTCTCTAACACAGAATTACACAGCTATCTGATCATTTAAGAGAGACAAACATTATTTTTTTACTATTTCAGTGAATTCACACTTGCGAAAATGTATTTTGTCTGTACTTTGTGAACTGTTCATATTTGTTTGGAACCATTGTGATACTATGAGAGCTTTGAATGAGGTATTTGGTATGGGATCATGATTTTTGAAGTACGTTTGAGGTAGATGACTGTACTGAAACGAGCAGAGAGCATTTTTAAAGCTTTTGAGATTACTGAAAGAAGCTACGACGATTTTGAAATGTGATTGATGCGTGATGATTATGTTATTACGACAGCGATGTGTATTATGCTGTTGAGGTATGTTTATGATAAATGAGATGATGCTATAGGAAGAATTTGATTATTCTACATATTTATTGTGTTGAAATACTGAAGAAGTGTCGACGAATATGTATATGTGTAATAAGGTAAGGAATATAGAATAGTGGTTAGGGACTCTGATTTGTGAAAAGGATGTTGGAAACGAAGAATCGTACTTTCAGAGCTATGACATGTGTGTACACATGTGAATGTACCAGAATGCTGGCGGTAATTTTTGGACACTGTTACATTTATGGGATTTTGTTTCTACACATTTGTAACGTAAATTTTCAACCTGTGAATTTTTTTTTTATATGAGACTGCCACTGTAGCTGAAACTACAGTCGTAAATATTTCGGTAAGGAAGGTAGATGACCCTGACATAATGCATTGTGGGCGTCCAGCTGCGCGACAGTCACCTGAAAAAAAAAAAGCCATTAGTGTGTTCCTTTCAGAGGCACAAAAACCAAAAAAATAGAGGCCATTAACCTCACTTTTGACGTTTCTTTGTAGAAAGCGTCGCAAATACGACACGCTCATATTTGAAAACATATGATTACACTTTGGAGCTCGTACTTTATAATATTTACTGAAATGCCTAATGAAATGATGAGAAATATTTTACATCTATATACCTGATTATGCCTGCAGTATTGGTTAAAATAAAATTTAATAGATGTACTAATAGAAACGTTTTCTGTCTACAGATGCATTAAATAATAATTTTATGATCTACTTTCCTTAAAAAAGGGAGCAAAAATATACATTTCCCTTCACAAGAATTGCATACATAGTTTTTTTCAACGATTTGGTAACTTCTTTGGTAGAGTAAGTTTTTGTGATGCATCACTCTAGTGTTAAGATCAGACATAGGTATTAGACATTTCCTATCATTACTGTAACGTTTTTTCTGCTTCAGCTTTGTCATGTTTAGGTATAAGTTATTGCATTTGCTGCTGCTGTATGCCAGCTATAGCGCTACTGAATTTCACTTTGTATTACTTTGTTAAGCCGGTTTTACTACTGATTTATTTTTCTTGTTGCTAAACATTGGCTCATATTAGTTGTAATGTTGCATCTGCTTTGCTAATTTAGATATACTGCTACTTGGCTTGCCAATTTGCATTTTTTTCTCATTACTTTTTGTATTCATTGTTCTGTGCTGCCTTGTTTTCTAGTATATATATCTGGGCTCAGTAGATTTAAGTTACCTTATAATACAAGAGAATGAGTTGTGATAAACTGGAAGAAATGCATTGACAAGGTATAAGAAAAAAGGTTTGGGCAGAAACATAGTGTACGATGAAGAATAATTATTTTGAAAGTGGATATGAACAAAAATGTAGGGTTAGGGACAATAGATTTAGGTAGACTTTTCTTGGTTAACAAGTGATGAGGTAAGATAATGGAAAAAAATAATGAGGTAAGAAATAAGTGAATGTATAAATACAGAAAGCATGCTTGGATAGAATTTTTTTTGCGGGAACAAATGTTGAAATAAGAGGAAATATTTATGGAATGAAGTTTTAGGTTGGACTGCAGTACCAAATGTTACACTGAAAACAAACCCTGTCCTTTTCTTTTGTGTTACTCCGCTATGTGCTTGTGTACCCTTGTGTATTTGTGTTCTTCCTGTCTTTATGTGTTTATCTGATAAGATTTATGTTGTAGAATTTTTCTAATACTAAGCTATATTCACTATGATAAGGAATACCCTTACCCTCAAATACTTTGAAAAATGTTTGGATTTTATTTACTCTGTTATGTTTCCCTTTAAGGATCATATGTCAAATTAATGATTAATGTTTGAATATTCTCATTTATTTACTTATGTGTGGTTCATGGTGTTTGTTCCTGTAGTCATGTCCTAGTTCATGAACTACAGGCAATGTATGAGTAGCCAAGTAAGTCGTCCCGACAGTTGGGATACTAGTTACTTTGGAATAAGGCAGGGCATCTCGGACATATTCTGAGTCGTAGTCACCTTTGTGCTCATACGGCAAAGACTACCAAATCCACCGGTTAGTCCCTCAGCCGTTAGGGGTAAAACCCAATGGGACTCGGGGCAAGTAAGGCTTGCTTCCCTGGTACTTTAAATATGGTGCTGGCAACATTCAGAGCAAAATGCCTCGGACCTTTGGAGGTGACGGAGTCCCACCTATAACTGACAAACCAGGGACTCCTAAGATACGACTTGGCAAACAAATGGTAATGAGATGGGGAGCTATTAATATCAATGGGGGCTACTCTGGGAAGAAGGTAGAGATGGCAGAGGCTGCAAGTAAGATGGGGCTGGATGTTTTAGCTGTTAGTGACATTCGGGTAAGGGGTGAGAAAGAAGATGAAGTGGGAGAATACAAGGTCTACCTGTCAGGAGTCAAAGCAGGAACAGCACAATGGGGTGTAGGGATTTACATCAGGAAAGAAATGGAACCCAGCATAGTTGCAATAAGGTATGTAAACGAACGGCTGATGTGGATAGATCTGACAGTGTCTAGCAAGAAAATTAGGATTGTGTCAGTATATTCGCATTGTGAAGGGACAGATCAAGATAAGATATAGTTGTTAGAGTAAAGGACAAGGACAGTGTTCTGCTCATGGGTGATTTTAATGCCAAGATTGGAAATCGAACAGAAGGGTATGAAAAGGTTATGGGTAAATTTGGAGAGGATATGGAGGCCAACAGGAACGGGAAACAACTCTTGGATTTCTGTGCCAGTATGGGCTTAGTAATCACAAACTCCTTTTTTAAACATAAGAACATTCACCGGTATACTTGGGAAGGCAGGGGAACCAGATCTGTCATTGACTATATAATAACAGATCAGGAATTCAGGAAGGCTGTGAGGGACACACGTGTATTCAGGGGATTATTTGATGACACTGATCATCATTTAATCTGCAGTGAAATTGGTATTGTGAGGCCAAAAGTGCAGAAGGTTAGGTCCATATGTAGGAGGATAAGAGTGGAGAAACTTCAGGATAAGGAAATCAGGCACAAGTGCACAACAATGATCTCAGAAAGGTACCAGTTAGTTGAATGTAGTCAATTGGAAAGGAATGGACAAGGTACAGGGACACAGTACTACAAGTGGCTAAACAATGTCTTGGAACAGTAGTTTGTAAAGGTAGGATGAAGCAAACAGCTTGGTGGAATGACACAGTCAAGGCAGCCTGTAAAAGGAAAAAGAAGGCGTATCAAAAATGGCTACATACTAGAACTCAGGTAGACAGAGAAAGTTATGTTGAAGAAAGAAACAAAGCCAAACAGATATTTGCAGCATCCAAGAAGAAATCTTGGGAAGACTTTGGAAATAGGTTGGAGACTTTGGGTCAAGCTGCTGGAAAACCATTCTGGAGTGTAATCAGCAGTCTTTGAAATGGAGGTAAGAAGGAAATGGCAAGTATTTTGGACAGGTCAGGAAAACTGCTGGTGGGTCCAGTGGCAGATGGAGGGAATATTTTGAAGAGTTGCTCAATGTAGGCGAAAATATGTGCAGTAATGTTTCAGATTTCGATGTACAATGGGATAGGAATGAGGATGGAAATAGGATCACAGTTGAGGAAGTAGTGAAAATGGTCAATAGATTGCAGTGCAATAAAGCAGCTGGGGTGGATGAAATTAATTCGGAACTCATCAAATACAGTGGAATGTCAGGTCTTTAATGGCTACACAGGGTAATTGAAATGGCCCGGGAGTCGGGACACGTTCCATCAGACTGGACTAAAGCAGTAATCACACCAATCTTTAAACATGGAAACAGAAAAGACTGTAACAACTACAGAGGCATTTCTTTAATCAGCGTTGTGGGTAAAATTTTCTCAGGTATTGTTGAAAGGAAAGTGCGAGTATTAGTTGAGGACCAATTGGATGAAAATCATGGTGGGTTTAGGTCTCTGAGAGGTTGTCAGGACCAGATCTTTAGCTTACAGCAAATAATGGAGAAGTGTTATGAATGGAACAGGGAATTGTATCTATGCTTTATAGATCTAGAAAAGGCAAATGACCGGGTTCCTAGGAGGAAGTTATTGTCCGTTCTACTCGATTATGGAATAGGAGGCAAACTTTTGCAAGCAATTAAAGGTCTTTATATAAATAGTCAGGCAGCAGTTATAGTTGACGGTAAATTGAGTTCATGGTTCAGAGTAGTTTCAGGTGTGAGACAAGGCTACAACCTGTCTTCACTGTTTTTAATACTATATATGGATCATATGTTGAAAACAATAGACTGGCTGGGTGAGACTAAGAGGTGTGAATACAAAATAAGCAGTCTTGCATATGCAGATGACTTAGTTGTGATGGCAGATTCGATTCAAAGTTTGCAAAGTAATATTTCAGAGCTAGGTCAGAAATGTAAGGTTTATGGTATGAAGATTAGCATCTCCAAAACGAAAGTAATGTCAGTGGGAAAGAGATTAAACGGATTGAGTGCCAAATAGGAGGAACAAAGTTAGAACAGGTGGACAGTTTCAAGTACTGAGGATGTATATTCTCACAGGATGGCAACATAGTGAAAGAACTGGAAGTGAGGTGTAGCAAAGCTAATGCAGAGAGTGCTCAGCTACGATCTACTCTCTTCTGCAAGAAGGAAGTCAGTACCAAGACTAAGTTATCTGTTCACCTTTCAATCTTTCGACCAACTTTGTTGTATGGGAGCGAAAGCTGGGTGGATTCAGGGTACCTTATCAATGAGGTTGAGGTTATGGATATGAAAGTAGCTAGGATGATTGCAGGTACTAGTAGATGGAAACAACCGCAGGAGGGTTCCCACAATGAGGAAATCAAAGAAAAACTGGGAATGAACTCTATAGAAGTAGCAGTCAAGGCGAACAGGCTTAGATGGTGGGGTCATGTTACCACGCATGGGAGAAGCAAGGTTACCCAAGAGACTCATGGGTTCAGCAGTAGAGTGTAGGAGGAGTCCGGGCAGACCAAGGAGAAGGTACCTGGAATAGGGGATCATGGAGGAATTTTATAAGGAGGACTATGCTCCAGACTGAACGCTGAAAGGCATACTCAGTTTTAAATGATGATGATGATGATGATGATGATGTTGATGATGATTTACTTATGTCATAATTTCTGTAACACTGATGTATATGCTTGTTTCTATTCTTCTGTAAGGCCTGTATTACTACAAATGTTATCTGTATTATTATGTTCTTTAATGATGTATTTTGTACCTTTATAATTGTATTCTTATGTTGTAAATTTATAATTCTATGGACACCATTTCTTCAAATTAAGTTTCATTTCACTGCACATGTTTCTGTTTTGTCATTGTATATACACAATATGTGAGAAGTTAAAAAAAAGGAGTGTTAGTGCTCGCACATGAGTTGATAATTCTGCAAGGGACTGGTTAACAGCATTGCTGGTTCTAAGGACATTCAAAAAAGTTTGTGAGTGCAAAAGTGGTGGTTTATGGCTGCTGGTCATCTCTACAAAGACTACCGTGGGCCTATACCTTTGGTGGCCCACCAATACCATTATCTCTACAAGGACTAAAGTGGGTCTGCACCTTTGGTGGCTCACCAATACCATTATCTCTACCAGGACTACAGTGGGTCTGCTCTGTGATGACCTACCTACCAATGTTCTTCAAAACTTCGACTGACTTTGCTGTGGGTTTGCTCTGTTGTGGCCCATTGCCTTTCTGCATGTCAAGATTTAGAACTGTCTCCGTTGGAAGGAGAATACTACTTCTTCGAGACGGAGTGAAATGCACTACTTCCGTGTGCATTTTCTTTTACTGCTCAGACTTTGAGAAAAAAAACTGCAATTACTACTATGATGCGTGATCAACTCTATCTTTATGGACAGTGAGGTCAGTTTTTGCTTTTGACCAACAGTGTATCAGTAAGTGTGTGCATTTTCTATCTCTGTTATTGTAATTATGAATTTTTTTTTCAAGTCTGTATTAGCACTGCCTAAAACAAATTGTAAAATTTTTTGCAGCATGGGGGCTATGTAAGTAGGCTGTTTAGGTTTCTACGTTGGTAACGTCACGTAGCGCTCTGTATTAAAATCACTGACTGCTGTGTGCAGTCTGTGGCTGGTTGGCATTGTTGGAATATTCGCTTGTGTAGTGTTGGGCAGATGGATGTGAACAGCACATAGCGGTGGTTAGTTGGAGGTGAGCCGCCAGCAGTGGTGGATGTGGAGAGAGAGATGCCAGAGTTTTGAGAGGTTTCTATAAGTGGACGATCTGGACGTGTGTCCGCCAGAAAAAGGAAGAACAAACAACGTATTTATCTTAATAGTGTTCAAAAGTCATTATATATATATATATATATATATATATATATATATTCTGTATCAAAATCTTTCATTTGCTAACTATGCCTATCCGTAGTTAGTGCCTTCAGTAGTTATTTAGCTGGCAGTATTGGCGCTCGCTGTATTGCAGTAGTTCGAGAAATGAAGAATTTTGTGAAGTAAGTGATTCATGAAAGATATAGGTTATTGTTAGTCAGGGCCATTCTTTTGTAGATTATTGAAAGTCAGATTGAGTTGCGCTAAAAATATTATGTGTCAGTTTAATGATGATCAGAATAAGTAAAGAGAAAACTGTTTGAGTGCGTTGAGTTTTGCTCAGCTGTTTGAAAAACAATAAACGTAGAAGTCTACCAGTACAGTCATTCATAATTTTCCTAAGGGGACGTTTCAGCGCTCCTATGTGCGCGACGAGCCGCCGCCCTCACATTCCATGCTTCATCATTCTTCAGCTGTTACGCGGCACACACATCAGTCCTAACAGTTCCGGACATTGCAGCAGTAACATTATAACAGACACTTAGTGCTACCGTTTCTTACCAGTCCTCACTTCTATGTATAGATTGCCACACAGAGCAGGTAATTCATACCAGTTTAAACGGTCTTAAATTTCCACGAGAAAATGCACTCCGGTCGGCTGGTGTGGCCGAGCGGTTCTAGGCGCTTCAGTCTGGAACCGCGCGACCGCTACGAAAGCAGATTCGAATCCTGCCTCGGGCATGGATGTGTGTGATGTCCTTAGGTTAGTTAGGTTTAAGTAGTTCTAAGCTCTAGGGGACTGATGACCTCAGATGTTAAGTCCCTTAGTGTTCAAAGCCATTTGAACCAAATGCACTCCATCTGAACTGATGTGCAGTCACTCAGAACACAAATTGTTGTATAAATACTATTATGATGTTATATTTGTATCTGTTTTATGAAAGTGTGTTTGTGTGTATGTCTGCCTGAAATTAAGTTACCATTTATATGCTAGAGTGAAATGGAGGCTTAGCTACATGTAGATCTAGTAAAAGCTAAACTAAATTCCGACCGAACAGGCCTTGAAATGCCAAATGGGACCGACCGGCTGCCGTGTCATCCTCAGAGCACAGGCATCACTGGATGCGGATATGATGGGGTCAGCACGCCGCTCTCCCGGCCATATGTCAGTTTCCGAGACCGGAGCCACTACTTCTCAATCAAGTAGCTCCTCAGTTTTGACTCACAAGGGCTTAATGCACCCCGCTTGCCAACAGCGTTTGTCACTGTAGATCTAGTGAAGGCTGTTTATTTAGTATTGATCCATTTAGAAGAAAGAGCAGCAGGCTCGGGAATAGCATTTTGAATGTTGTTCATTTGCAAGTGACAGCTAGCATTCCGTTAGGCGTTCCTTCATAATCGTATCAGTGAAAGAGCATTATTCAATCGTACTTTGTACTTCAGTGCCGTTTACGCAGTTGGTATCACTCATGTAACAACTTACTCGAAGGCACTAACTCGAAGGCGCATGCAATGTTGTTCCCTGATTGGTTTCTAAGGTAGTTTTCCTGTAAGCAACTAGCTGTCAATCACTTGGTATTAAGCGCTGGGCATAGTCCTGGACAAAAATTTCTCCTAGATCTTCTATAATGTAGAGGGCTTTTATTGTGCTATACCTCTACCATCAGCTGTTTCAAACACAGTGATTGCCCAGCGCCGTTCAACGATCTTCCTTGTTGTTTCCATCTATGCTTAAGGGTCCGATTGTTCTTCAGGTAGAAGAGAATCAAGGAATAGTATGGACCCCAGTAATTCACATATTTATCATTTCGTACAGCAGTTCCTTTGGTGATTAATTTGAAGAAATGTTGAATTCGTGCATACATATTGAGCTAGAAATGGAGCAGTCCTTCGTACGGTGTTAATAACTGGTTTAGGCACCCTTCAAAAAATTAGTCACCCAAAGGAGACAACGGAATAGTACAGCGTAACATCACCTTTGTCCATAGCAATTGCCTCATTGGACGAGGAAGAAAGTCTACAAGTTTCTTCAGTAAAGCCATATCTATCTGAATGCACCCATTGATTATGTAATCCAGTAGAGCTTGTGTATAATGGGAACGTTGATTGCTACATTTCATCTGCTGTTTCAAATAGTACGAAACGCAGTTATTTAGATTAATATCCGTTGATGTAGTGGGTTATTCACTATGCGGATATCGTAAAACCAGAACGTACGAGTGTAGCCCTCTGAACACGTCCGTTGTCAGCCTGGAAAAGGGAGTATCCACAGCATAGTCATCAACAAGGTGTAGAAAAAAAAAACACTTGCTCACCTAGAATGTTGAAAAAAAAATCTTGGTTCGTGTTCATGGTAACACGGGGTGCACCTAAGTGATGCTACGAAAAGGGACCAACTCCGGTCCTCCATGTATTAGCGGTTGGACGCGTCATTGCATCGTTTGAAACAAAAGCAAAATCGCGAGTCGTCGTGCAACACTACACACCTCCAGCTACTTAATGCACAGTTTCTACGTCGTTTTCTTCATCGAATAAACGCAGAATTAAGTGCTGCTGTAGGGTACCCGACTCCAAATGGTTCTCTAGGGAACTGCTTGAGGTGGACCTTGTAATGGAACTGATCACTTATCCTATTCTAGTTACGTTTTGCACTTGAGCTACACTAGGAGAATTAGACTACCCAATACTTAAACGTCTTTCTAATATTACATAAATTTGAACTTTTGAATGAACAAACAGGAATTTATTATATTATTTTATGTGGATTTAAAGATATATGTTCAAATGACTTATCTAGCATAAATGAGGATAAGGTAAAATAATAGGTTTTTATGTTTTTGATTTAATTCAAAATTTGTAAAACACAATCAAAATTATTCTCATTATTGTTATTTCTGTAATTTAATCTGAAAATATTCTGGACTATGTTTTACTGCCGGCCGAAGTGGCCGTGCAGTTCTAGGCGCTGCAGTCTGGAACCGCGAAACCGCTACGGTCGCAGGTTCGAATCCTGCCTCGGGCATGGATGTGTGTGATGTCCTTAGGTAAGTTAGGTTTAACTAGTTCTAAGTTCTAGGGGACTAATGACCTCTGAAGTTGAGTCCCATAGTGCTCAGAGCCATTTGAACCATTTTTTGTACTGCTATTTAGGCTCCCTTCTCACTCATAATGACTGCAGTATATTAGCGTTATGATACCTAGAAAGGTGTACTTGATAATGGTTTTTCGTAGTAATGGAAAGATCTCAATAACCTGCATTCACAGATATCAGCGACTCCTATCGAGTTTTAAACTAATTGTCAGTGACTCATCTCTTGTCCCTATAGGCCAGCATCCTTTTACAATCACTGTTCTTACGTCACATTATGGAGAGACGAGTACTGCACTATTCCTTGTATACATGGTACACAGTCCGCACTCGTACACCAACAAATCAGACAACTTCATTCACAGGGTGGTCATAGGCTCGTCCAAAAACATTAGCTGTTTTCTGCCATCCTGCAGTATCTCGATGTTCACTCGTCTTGCTGCTCTGATACCACACAACCGACTGGCACATCCGACTGGCACACACGTAACACTTCACTGCCAAGACTTACGTCAGTGGTGCAGGTCACTTGACCAGTTCTACAACATGTACAGCGCTCTACAGCAACCAGTGTGATATTTTTCTGGTGAGCTTATGCTCGTAAATACATGCTTTCATACAACTAAGTTGGTTACCTTGAATCAGTACTATTACGACAGAGAAGTGGAGCCTGAAGATGAGTACGTTTGAAAGGTAGGTATTAAATGAACGAAAACTGCATGGCATCCCATATCTACAGTTATTTTTTATTTAGTGAGCACAGAGCAGTACAGATATCAACACTTCTTCTTGTCTGGGTGCCGTCGATGTCATTCGGTGTGGACGCAGATGGTTGCCGGGTCGTCGACTTCAGCATCGTCAGCGTCGTGCCGCGTTTATTCTGACGGGGCGTGTGGGAGGGCAATGTCAAACTGCAAACAAAACGGACAAACGTCACGTACAACGCAGGTCTGCAATGAAAGGCAATCAGCTCTTAGTATGTACAAGAGGTAAAGGGCTAGCTCAAGCACCTCATCTCTGTCTTCCATAAAAACATGCGGCCAAAATTCTTTTCAGTATTGACAAAGAGTGGGTGTTAAGTAATAATGTGAACATTTTAGTTGCTATAATTGGGTTGTACACCTCTTGGCTATGAATTGAGAGGCATGTGATTTTTGACAATTTTTCAGCTATTGATCCGACTTTGAATAACTTTGCTATCAGCCATAAGAGTTCGAGAGACGGACGGAACTTGTTGACGAAGAAGTAAATCAGATCTAACTGTATGGCACAGCTTTCACTGTGTTGGATTTTACTTATATAAATATCAATCGATTTCCACTTGGAGTCAACATGAAAATATCGGAAAGGAAACTTGTGCCGTGGCTGTTCTAGTAGCCTCTTCAGCTGTTAGCCGGACTGTTCATTAAAAATACAAGCGTCAGCGTAAAGGTGAAATTCAGAGGTGGGTGGTGTGGTACCACCGGTATAAAGTATAAATAATGTAATTCCTTGTAGATGCGTATATTATTGCATGATGTTCACATTCCAGGTATTTCAAGCACCTGTGAACATTATTGTGCAACCAGTATCCATGTCGCAGGGGATATTATGGTTTTACCTTATTTTTTAATAAATAATTTATAAACAAATTTTGTTAGCCTGTGAACAATTTTGAAGCTGTTTTTAAACATTTTCTTTCATGATCTAATAACATTCTTACAGTATATTTGCTATTTCTTGCATAAGATTATCATCCAGTATATATAATACAATTTATTATACAAGATCCCTGCACTGTAACTTCGGGAGTATTTGCGCATCTTCAGATGTGCTTGATAAGTTTGATGGATATTACAGTAAAGTAATTGTTATACGTGACGTATTACGTCATTCCGTGACATGTTACTAACGAAGGTATTATGGTTGTGGATTCAGTACCGACTATTCAGTTATATTCTATATTCCTTTTGATCCTACTAAATAATTATTACTTGTTAAATAAGCGTTTGCGATTTTGATCGCTATTAAACAGCCTTGAGTCTGGAAGCTTCTATCGCCGGGAAATATGTTGTCACGGTCCACAAATTGATATTGAGTCTTGTTCAGCGTGCCCGTGTTTTGCATAATTTCT
Organism: Schistocerca gregaria; assembly: GCF_023897955.1. Taxonomy (NCBI): domain Eukaryota; kingdom Metazoa; phylum Arthropoda; class Insecta; order Orthoptera; family Acrididae; genus Schistocerca; species Schistocerca gregaria. The sequence continues at coordinate 345,930,758 of NC_064922.1, read as the reverse complement.
TCCTGTTCCGTGTTTGCAGTGAAGTCAACAAATCATAACTGCCATAGGTTCCTCGTTTGTTCGCCTTTATTCTGTTAAAGACAATACCATCAGAGTGAAAAATACTCAACGTGACTTCACGTAAAGCTTTTGAAAAGCTCAGTATTCAATAATTACGAAGTGTATTGGAACATATTTATGATGCGAAAAGAATGCTTTGCGGTTGGAATGTTTTAACTGTTGGTTATATGTCTATGAACTGGCCTACGTATATTCTCAAACGTTATCGTTCTGAAAGCTTGCGCTCCGATGATTTAGGCCGATTACGAAAGACATTCTGTGAAGATATATTGAACAAATCAAATTATCACGTACTACGTTAGCATTGAAATACGAATCTCTAACTGTTTGAGTACTTGTATTCCCACTGCTTCAAAGAAAAACTGAAAATAAATTCTGTATTTCCATTGCAGTGAAGAGATGATGAAAATTATCGAATCTCTCGCACTGTAAAGAACTCTACATTATAATCAGTGGTGGTATTGTGAAGATATAAAATTCATTGTTCCACATATTTTGTTCGTGCTAGTCAAAGTTGAGCAAGAGCGAATGCGGGTGAAAAATTCATGAAAATTTGTTTATTAGTCGCCCACAACACATGGCAATGACTGTTGCAGCTTCAAAAGTTATCTTGAAACATTTCTGAGAAACGGAATACTTCTAATTTGTTATCTAAGCAAGCAAATGATTGTAGATCGCTTACAATGAGGAACCGAGGAGCTGCGGTGTGTGTCAGCTAAAGTTAAATTCAGCTTGAACATCCAGGAAGAAAATTTACCACACGGTTGCATAATACCACTACCGAACAGTACACTGCTGAAGAAGGCTAAGAAATAAGCAGAAATATTCGATATGGTGAGTAACTCTGATAGAGTATTAGTTGAACTATAATACTTCAAAACTGATTTTTAGACTACTTTTAAATATATTTATCTTTCATAAACAACGTGAGACACTACAGCTTACAATTTACACAAGCATGTACGTATATAAGATAGAGCTCTGGAGATTGCCTATTTCTGGGAAGCTGCATAGCGACGTTGAGGCAGCTTGTAATAAGAGATACAAACGGAATCAGTAGCGTTGTTCACCTCATAATTCATTTAAGGTTGTGTAAATCTGTTTTCACCTAAGCGTAAGAGATGTCTAACTAAATCACTTACAGTCTTTTGTCACAGGTATATAAATTACGGAGATACGGGTGTCGCCGTTGTTCATTTCAATCGCATTTCATTCTTCGAAATTTTCATAATAGCTTTTGAAAAAATTACATTATTTAGCACTTAGTATTTACTTGATTTGACGATCTCTGTATCTCAGTTTCTAATTTTATTCGTACGAATCCATTCAATTTGTGACATTCGCTCTTCTTTCATGGCTCTGCAGAAACAAGAGGGGAACTGTTACCGTTGTTAACTGGTGAACTGGAGAACCACCCTTTCGTTGCTGTGTCTCTTGCCTATGATTTAATGCATCAGAATTTTACTGTAGTATAAGGAAAGTTCATACCCGTATATTCGTACGAATTATAGCTACGACAAGAGATTATAGTCGGTTTGTGATGACTTTATTGCAATTAATTTCACTGAAAAAAGAATTATGACATCTTAAATGGCCTCGTTAATATTTGAAGTGAAAAGATCAGCCGAATGACTACTCGTCTACATGAAAGAAATCCCCTCATTCAGCTGGAGTGTAGTTTTGAGAATACTATGGTGCCCAGTATGTCAATAGAGGCACTTAATTGATCTGATATTTGTCGCTTAGTGAAATCTTTCACTTTTACCTGTTATAAGTGACGCATAAATATTTGTTTGGGTAGCAGTTTAGGCTTCATGCATTTTTAAGGGGTGTTTGAAAATGACTTTTGGGTGGAAACCGGACATGGTTGTGAATACACATCCTGTGAGTGTGACTGTCAGAAAAATGATTCTGGTACACATTATATGTTCTGTTAATATCCTCAGGGAACATTCTTTTATACAGGTGGCAAGAAATTGCATCGAAATGAAACTATAAACAGTAAAGTAAATACGCTAAGTGTTCGATATTACCCAACTGGTTCTTACCTCTGGTGCAAATTGCTTGATGCATTCCATGAGCTTCGGGCCGATTCCGCAGGAGTCCGTCTCGCCATCGACTGCAACAATATTCAGAACACTCAGTGAATTGTTGCGTCAGAATCCTGTGATGTCACTGTACGACACTATCGATAATGACCTATACTTGCACATGACATTACATGTGCCTATGAGAGAAAGTACAGAGACAATACTAGCAACATTGTCAGATATATGTGGAACAATCAATAGGTGCCCGAATACAAAACATGGAAAGAGCCACGATAAAAAGTTTGTATAATAGTGGCTTTTCGTACTTTAAGGAGCCGAGTCAAATGTCATGTTAACAACAAGGGAATAGAAGTGACGCAGCAGAAATGAAATTTATCAGAGCAATATAAGGATATAGTAGATTAGACAAAATTATGAATTTCAACGTTAGGGATGAACTGAACATCAACAAATTAAAAAATAAAACGCATGGAAAACAGAACAAAACGGAGTGAATGCATTAACAGGACGAGCAGCCAAAGACAGATTACAACATGCAGCTGCTCTTCATGAGAAAGGTGAAAAGACAGTCTTAGACAATTGTCATCCAGTTCCGTTACTGAAATATTTTTTCAAAATATTCGACAAAGTAATGTACTCAAAGTAGTCACACACTTGAGTGGAAGCAATTTAATTAGCTTATCAGCGTTTGGATTCCAGGAGGGTTGCTCGACTGAGAATACTATTTGTTCATTTACTCATCAAATAGTATAAGCCTTAAATAATAAAGTATCGCCATTTGCCATGTTTTAATTACCTTTCCAACGTGTTTGATGGTGTGGATCATATTAATCTCTTAGAAAAACTTAAATGTAATGGAACTGATGGAATTATGCACAGTTGGTTTGAATCATACTTAAAAACAGAATGGAAAACGTTGAACTGAATAATTCAGATAACGTCAGAAAGGTAGAAAATTTTTGGGCCTGGAGTAGTCGGAAAGGGATTCCACAGGGTTTAATTTTGGGGCCCCTCCTATTCTTTAGGTATGTGAAGGACCTACCACATACCATTCAGCAGGCAGAATCGGTACTTTTTGGAGGTGATGCTACTGTTATAATAAAACCTATTCGACAGAAGCAAGAGGATAGGTGGTAAATGATATTTTCCAAAGAACTGTAAAAATTTTCTCAGAGAATGGACTGCCTCTAAATTTTCAAAATCACACTGTATTCAGTATTGTGCACGAAGTTCGGCCATATGCTTAGTGGCATGTGTGTTGGGGCGCAAACGTCCACTGACAGGATAAACAATTCCAGACGAAACAAATATCTTTCGAGGATACTTTGGCAGGTCCCAAATCGTGTAACAACCCTGCTTGATAGAAATGTGCTTTTCTTTCAGGCAGCGTTAAAGACAGGTCGTGCAGTGTACGCAAGAAGAAACGTATGCGGCCTGTTAGTTGAACAGTCTCCAACATAGTCCATTCGGAAAAGTGTACCTGAACTTCGTCAACAATGCGTCACCATATCAGAAAAGATTTATTACAGGATTTAGTTCGATATTTGTTAGTGAAGTGTCTGACAACGACATGGAGCTGCGAGTTGCAGCGTGCAGTGTATTATTTGTACAATTTGCAAGTACCAAGTCTCACCCAACAGCGTTATTTTCTGACGAATATACTTCAGAAAAGTAGAAAGGACAACAGAATTCTAAATAGAGTTTAGTATGAAGATAAAACGCAGCTCAGTTTACCTAACGTATTTGCTGTCTTTAAACTAAATGTATCGTGAACATGTTAGCATGTGTATCTCAGCTGTACCATGACACGTCAGTATCTAGTTCATCGTCGTACCTACGTGTCTGCATATCCAACGACTGACAGAGTATTTCTAAGCCTTTGCATCAGATGTTTAGGGGGTGATATAGCACGCTGTGAGGAACAGCTTTTGTTAGAGCCAGTATGTTCGCTGATGCTTTGTCGCCGATGCTGCCTTTTGTTATTTGTTATGCCCCTGAAAAGCATCAGGGCGTAGGCGTTCTGCAGCGTGTATATGCAATGCGTGTTGCCTACAGGCCAGTCATCCACTCTGTGTGAAAAGCGTAGCCCGACTTCCTGATTCGCTTCTAAAATATCTCCCTCTGCTTAAAAACATTTAAGGTTTTCTTGTTCAGAATCACTCTGTCAGCTTACTGGCGTAGAAAGTATGCAGATGGTGCACAACTCGTTAGTAGTCCATACAGATTCCGTGAAATCTCATCGTGCCCGGGTCGGTTCGTACTGAAAGACACCTAGAGTCGCTGGGAAGCGTGTGGAGGCATTTTATCTTCAACATAAGTTTTCAGCGTGATGTGATCTATCACCCATCGACGTTTGATGCAAAGACAGTAAAACAACCTAAGAAGTATCTACAGACTTAGTATTTTGCCAAAAAGACCGGTGGTAAAAGCAGCACGGTAACGTTACACTCTGCTGAGTGGTCTCCTACGTACTGCTGTCTTACCTTCTTGGCTGCATTTGTCAATGAGCTGCATGTGCTTCTCCAGCTCGTCTTTGTCGGACATCTTGGCCGCGGCGTGTTTCTTCGCCTCCTCCTTGTCGAACTTGCCATCCTTAACCTACAAAAGAAATCACAAATCAGTTACGCTTTTTTTGTATGACCTTCTAGGCACCTATTATAAGCTTCTTTCATAAAGAATTCGGGAAATTAATGTGAACGTGATTGAAATTCCTACAAGATAGTTTTCTATTCTTAAGAATAATGTAGTGGTACAGACCAGTGGATTGGCAGTACTTACCACTCCAACTTCCTGCAGAACGCATCCCATGAAGCACTGCAAAGATAGAAAAAATGGAAAAATTATTTTTTGTTGTGTTTCAAACCTCTTTAGGTTGCAATTAATCAAGACCGTGTGCTTAATACTGTCATGCAAAACAACCTAAGAACACAAGGGAGATTTCTGGCACTGTACTTTTATTGGTTGCAATATACTAGGCCTTTCTTTCTGTCACTGTTGACGATCTATGCACAATCGCTCATGAGCTCGTATTCTAGTGCAGTTTGCAAACAGTAATTTCATGTGAGGCTACATACTTGATGTCTACGTTGGAATCACTCTGTTCTTCTTATCTCGCGTTATAAAATTCTTTTCATTAAGCAGGGCTTGCACGAGATGTTGCCCTATGCTGTTTCTGACTAACTTAGTTCTCACATCTGAAGATATAATGGCAACTATACTTGTAATGCTGGAAACTCGAACTGGTATAGCAACATATTCTTGGTAGCATCACGGTTTTACCCTTCCATTTCATTTACGTATGCTACCTGGGCAAACAACTGCCTGCATGTTTCTGTTAGTGCACAAATCGCAATAGCTTTGGCAGTGTGAGAACATTATCGCCTTGGAATATTCAGTCGAAGTGTGGTCTCAGGTTTTCAGAGTAGCACAGGAGGACGATGGCTTTGTACAAACTGAGTTTTCCCGTGGAACGTTTTAGCATCACGACGCAGGGCTCATGCCTAACGTACAATAGTTCTTTGAACTTTCCCATTCCGAGTTACTTTTAGGTGGCACGGATGAATGGATCACGAATGTTTCTAGTAACATGTTTATTTCTTTTTGAGGAAATGCGTAGCCCCAGAGTTCTCCCACACACGTTCTGTCTCACATTTGCGTTCCCGTGATAAAAGTCACAAATTTATTCCATTTTGTACCGAATATGATTCTCATGACAAGTTATTTGGCCGAAGCCACAAATCACAGTTATTGTCATCCCAGTGTCTCCCACAAAGGAGGCTGTTCATCTTCAGTTTTTATTACACTCTCCCCCCTCGTATTTAGGACGAAATACCCGTCACTTTTGATAGGTCTGATTTTCCTGTACCGACCGAAGTGCAGTGTTAATTAGGACAATTAACTCGCGTTTTGGATGACGGTGGCTCCAGTACCGGTCTTTCGGTCTTTGGTTTTCCGCACTTTCCTAAATCTCTTACGATAAATGCCGAAATGACTCCCTCGGAAAGATACATAGACAGCTGTGTGACCCACTCCCTGATGACCGCATCACTGACTGGACGTAAATTGTAAACCTCACTGTAAGTTATGCCGAACTTCGCGATAGTTTTTGCAATCAGATATTATTTTGAACAAATAAAGATATGTGAATCGGTAGGAACAAGGGCGACCGATTTCTTTAATGTACTGCTGCAAGGTTTATCTGAAAGGATCTTACCTTGCCGTGTTCGCTCTCTGGAACCTTCATCATCATGATTCCTTTCAGCTCATCTGAAAAAGAAGTACATAATTTATAAGTTTACGATTTTCGATTCACTAACAATAAGAGCAAACTATTTCACGGAAATATCATTTGTTCCTAAGTACTTGGTTTTAAGGAGTTCTAACGCAAAAAATGTAAACCAAGACATACGTCCGCACTTTCATGGACTGATAAATTGCTGCGTCCTTCAGATATTATCAACAAGACTTTTCCAGCAATTTGTTTAGCAAATTACTTTTACCAGGAAGGCAACGTAAAACACACCAGAGTCCCAAAGATAAGCGTAATGACGAAAAGAGGACATACTGCCTTATCAGAAAGTCGGAAGGGTTACTGAATACGCCACAGCTTAATCACAGATATCTGGGATGCGACAGTGCCCGAAATATAATTCTAGAAAACTTCAGACAGCTGAGATTCACATTTATAAGAAAATAACACAACTGGAAATGTCCTCCAGATCAAAAAATCTGTTAGTAAGGGATATGGTTACCCCTAACAGCCACACATGCTGCACAGCGGCGTGGCATGCCATCCTTGAGATGGGTCAAGAGCTGCCTTGGTGGTCGATCCCATTCCTAAGCAAGAGGAGTGCGGATGTCTGAAAATGACATTGGTGGAAGCTGACGGGAAGCGTTTTGCCCCCCTCATATATCTCAGGAATGATCTCTAGGAATCAGATCCGGGGACGCCACTGGCCAGTCCTTGTGATGGATATATCCATCTTCGAGAAATCCATCTACCATATCAGCTTAATGAGGACGGGCGTTACTGCCCATAAAGAGGAAGTCTGGAGCAACTTCACCTCTGGAAAGGCGAACATGCGGTAGCAGCACCTCATCTCTGTACCTCATCTCTGTACCCTGCTCGTTTACAGAATCCCTTCGACCACCAACGAAGATGTGTGGCTCAGTACGGCCATTCAGCATGATGCTTCCCAGCAGCATGACGCAATCATCACCAAACGGATCTCTTTCCACGTTATTTCTGGGTTTATATTGGCTACCAGCAGGTCCTCTCCAAAGTAATATGCGAAAAGAGAAGCAGGATCCATCTGGGAACAGCACATTCCTCCACTCATTCATGGTCCATTTTGAATGCGCCAGACTTCACGATACAAGTGCCCGTCTCTGTGTTGCAGTGAGCAGAATGCGCATGATCGGATGACTGGCAAACAGCCCTATTGTTCTGAGCCTGAGATAGGCAGTTAGTCAGGAAACAGAAACTCCTGAGGCAGCTGCAGGCTCTACATCCAGCCGTGTTGCCAGTGTGGTCCTGTTGGTCGACCGTGCACAGGTCTGGGACGACCTTTACCTGTGTTTCGAAACCGTCCCCAAAACCTCAAAATGATACTTTGTGGCATATACAAGCTTACTGTGACTTCTCTCTGTGTCTGGTCTAGCTTCAGGCGGCCGAGTATTCTACCCTGCAAAACAGGGTCCAAATGGCGTCTATGTGGCATTATTTGTGAACTTCACCACGCTCTGCTCTCTATGAACGGACAAACAATATTGTGGCATGAGTGGTCTCATGGACTGTTAGTGTTTACCTTTCTTTTTACGCTGCTATTGACAGGACAGAGTATTCATTTCCTATATAGAGCAAACAAGTAAGGTTCATACGTAAATATGTACGATGATGCTGGGTAACTGCTCACCTTTTCTCTTTTTCCTATTTTCCTGTTTTCATTATTATGCTTCACTTTTGACACTACAGTGTACATTAGACCCGACAACAGTATCAATCACCAAATTTTATAATGGGAGGCTTGCACAAAGCAGATTACCACGTGTAATACTAATTCCATATGTTTTCTCTTTGATCATCACGTTTAATTGTATCTGATAAAAACTCCGAGCGAATTAGAGCAATAGATAGCGAAATGCTATGTTTTTAGGCGAGTCGTGCAAATGGCCGTTCGTATGGGGAATCATTAATCAGAAAACAGCGGCTGCAGTCGAAACATGTCCTTCAGTACGTAGTTTTCGTGACAAATCGTTCTTCGTGTCTCGGCTATGTCGAAAATGTGTTTACGATATTCGTTCTCTCGAACCCTGCCGTCGAGTCTACCAGACCATTACGCTTCGTCGTTTTGGAAAAAAAAATTATCTAGTTAGGGGTGAAGAAGTAAGTGCTTTACTATTTCAGGGCTTTGTTATTAGACTTCCACGTTTCTAATGTAAAATTAGGCATCACCGGGATCTGAAAACGAGTGATGGTTAATAGTGTGGGGTTGGATTTAAGATATTAGAACTCTCATTCGCACTTGCTTTCCTAATTTTGGATGGGGCAATGTTGGTGACCGCATCATATAATTGAACGATATGAATTAAAGCAAAAGAAAGAAGTGAAGAACGGATGTGGACATACAAGTACAAAATCTACATCTAAACTCTCCTAGTCACTTTAAGTGCTTAGCAGAGTTCGGCAGCATGTCGTGTTTTGTAGATTGAAGTCATATTCAGTTAATAATCATCTAACATATTCTTACAGTAGCAGAGTGATGTTGACTATAAAAATTTTGCAAGCGGGACGCTAGCCATGAGACTACTTTGGTTGTCTCAGACGCTCGCTCGTGGAAGACGACAACTAGGTGAAATCACATACCAGGGGGATGTTCGTACATACTTCGAGCTTTCATGAGGAGAAGTCTGCAAAATCTCCAGCCTTCCGTGGAGGATCTCTTAAGTTTATTCATCTTGCAAAAATATCAGGACATCATAATTTTTATATGAATTAGTTAATCCAGTTTTACTTTGACAATATAAGCCATCGACTTTCATTTGGTTTGAAAACATAAATAATCGTACCAATATTGGCAGAACACGCTGCTGAAACGGAAGTATTATTCTTCATACTACTTTCATGTTCATTTCCGAAAAATAATGAGGCAGTAATAACTTTTTAGTTGACAGACGTATCAACAAGTATGAATGTATATCACTAAGAAACACTATGCAAGTTACACTGGCGGTGCCAATTTCTCATGCACTGGAAGCTTGGGAGAACGCTATGACTACTCCGTCCACACAAGAAAAAATGCCAGATGTATTCTACGCTTCCCCTTTTCAGCAGTTCAGGCTACGTTCAAACAAAGATAAGACAGAATATCGTCAGTGTACTACATGAAAAATCCATGGTTTTCTGCGTTAAGAAAAGTAAGGGAATATTATCATATTGGACACATGTGCTTTCGAAGCATGCGAAATTTGTCACCAGCCCGTACTCTGCAGCCTGGTATTTCTAAATCAGTCATGCATTTATTATATGTAATTTATTATCATTAGATAAGGAAAAAATCTATTTTGCCATGTAATTTAAGAGAAAGATGTCTAGGGAACATAGGTGATGAGGAAACGCGCTTAAGAAGTAATTTTTTCATAGCGACGAAACATTTCATATCAACGGATGCTTACATCAACGCAACCGTAACAACTGGTTTCGAAGCAAACGTAGCTGATAAATTACACAATCCGCCAATAGTGAAAATACATGGGTCCTGTAGTGCCAACTATCGTGAAAGCAGCCTTCATGAATATGTTGCAGCAGTTTGCTTTATTAATTCTGAAAACAGACGGCTAGGGTGAAATAAAATGTTCTTTGGCTTCCATCCGCATTAATGGTTCAAACTCTACGAGCCTTCAGTCTCATACCATCAGACGATTTTACCCATGGGCTCGCAGTCGGGCATATTCGGTTGGGAATTTCCAGTTCTGGGTGGAGCCCAGATTCCCATTTGAGGCTATTTGATAGGAAAAGGTTATCTCGGAACCGGAATCCACTCTCTTTCTTTCCTTCGTTGCATGAACATCCGTAACAAACACACACTTCAGAAGTTCCCTGTACATCATCCACGCCTTATATACAAAAACCTGACACGTCATTCCCAGGTGGTAGGAAGACGTGAACGAGGAACCCGTCTTATGTAAGACATTGCCGAGAAAGTAACGTTTGTGATTGTGCGACTAAACTAGTGTTCAAAAGGGATGATAATTCAAACCACTGACCAGCCTTCCTCGTTTAGGTTCCCCATGAAATCCCAAAATAACTTTATTTTAACTTTGGGGTGCTTTGTTTAATATGGCGCAGCCAGCTACTACCTTGAATTACTGATACACTGATGACTTGGTAGTCGAAGCTCTGTCTTCCTTGCTTTCTTACGAGGAAGGAGGAGAGGAGAAGGGGAAAATATGATGTTCCATGTAATTTCCTAGGTTCATTACTGAGTGTGGAATTGTTGAACACACAGCCGAAGAAGTAAACAGGAATGTCACGCAATAATGAAACCTCTCGGGCCAAACACCTAGAACTAAGCACTTGATTTATATCCCTTCTCTAGTATGGCTTCCTCTGCGCAGAGCAAAATATAAGCACTTCAGCATGTGGCTTACCTTCAGTGGGCTCATGTTCTGCCTTGCATTTGTTAATGATCTCCATGAATTCTGGTGTCATCTCCATTGCCGATACCTGGGAACAGATCGAAGAATTCAGTCAGAATACGTTAAATAAAAATCTTTTAAGTCTTAAGAAACAGGCTCATAAGGAAATGGTGGCCCCCAATAAGCTACAAAAATAGTTCTGTCTTCGTCTCACCAGTATCATAAATAAAATCAGATATTCTAGAAAAGGGCTCCTTAGAAGCCGTACCTAAAAGTGAAATAGTCGATGGTCACACACAATATTGCTGTGGCGTACTACACAAAAATGAGAGAAACACTCACGTTAGACGTAAATGTGGAACAATCATTACTGGCCAAGTGTCAGTACTTTCAAGATAATTCTTCTCAAGCATTCAAGTCTGTAGTAAAATATGGAGTATGAGAGAAATTCTACAACGCAGATTATAAAATATCGGAAGTGAAATAGAGATCATGGGTAACTGAAGTAGTGTAGCAAAAGCGGCGGAACGATCATTTCATTCTGCGGTCATGGGGCCATTGCTGCGGAACTCCGTCGCAGATTAAAATTGCGTGCCGGATCGCGACTTCAACCTTGAGCTTGTTATTAACTTCCAATGCTTTCAGCGACTGAGTTGCTATCCATGCATTTCTTTCCAGGTCTCTGAAAAAAATTTCAATGTCATCGGCAAACCTTAAAGATTTTATTCCTTCTCTCCTAATTATAATTAGTGTATCAAATTTCTCTTTTGTCTCCCATTCTGCTTCATTGCTGTAGAGACTGAATGATATGGGGAACAGGCTTAGAACCCTGACTTACAGGTTGTGGACAACCTATCACTGCCTGTATTTTATCCCCAAAAATTTTAAACATTCATAAAAGGTATTCCAGTTAATGACGAATAAAATCCATTTCTTATCCTACAAATGCAGTGAATAAAGGTTTCTGTCTTTGCTTTCAGTCTACATCTAAGACAACTGGAAGAATCAGTATTGTCTCTCGTTTTCCTACATGTCAGCGAAACCCAGCTCTCATTCTACCTCTTTGCCATTCTTCTGTACGTTAGTATTTTGCGATCATGACTCCATACCGATGGTTCAATATTATCCACACCTGTCAATGCCTACCTTTTCCGCAACGTTTATTATTGTTGTTGTTAAGAAACATTTATAAGCTCCATAAGCTCCTTACTGCTAAGTTAACAATATTTTGTGAAATTTGTCTGTTTTTACGATGTTCTTCCAAATTAGGAATTCCAAAAATTTTCAGTCGTTTTCCACATCGTCTAAAAATTTCATTCGCGGCGAACCATATCTGTTTCTTATTTGGCTCTATCTTCTAGTGATTCTTCTACCGTTTTGACCTGCAAACTTAATGCAGCTCTGTTTTGTGATATCATTACATGACCATTCCACCTAATCCTTTAGCCTTCATTTCTGCTTTAATATTGGGTTCTTTAAAGAGAGTTTTTGGACTCGCAAATCTCCACTGTCAGTGTTCTTCATTACTAAAAGCACTTCGCGGCCTTTTTCCTTCTCGAGAATCCAACGTCTTACCAGTTTTTGCCAAAGTTTCGGATGTATTTGTTAGAAATGTAGCACAAAATATTTGTCAATGTATATTGTGGCGTTCCTACTAGTGAAGTACTTTCGTAGTAGGTACTACGTTTTTAGTCTATTATCGCCGAATCTACACTAGATGATTTGTGGCATCTATAATTTTACGACTGGGGTCACGAAACTGGGTGTTGCTGTAGCACACTACCCAAGTACAGTTTAACTCGAAGCTGAATCATAAAATTGAACCTGCAGTTCGACGAGATAGTAGTCAATAATTGTTGGTGATGCTGCAGCAGTTTTCTAGCGAAATGTGACTACACTTGGCAACCTCGAATGAGGTATTTATACGGCTGTTTTGAAATTAGGAACGTCCTGTTTTGGGAATAAGAGTTCTGGTAACAATAAACACAACCAGTAATTTTTATTACTGTAACAGAATCAACCTTCGTGCATGTGAGGAAATATTATGATAATAGCATTCCTTAATTTATGGTCTTTGCAGAGCTCAGATTCATATCGTTTCATATACTGGGTACCAACCAAATGGTCAAATTTTATGACAAAATGAGATAACACTGCAGTTAGTTAAGTTTTGAGAACCAAAGAGCTCGAAAAATCCGTATAACTATACAGACACGAGAACTGCGTAACAATGAACTGACGCCCAGCTGATAATTTTATATACCTCTTCCCTTCCTCTTTTGGTATCGAATATGAAATTCTGTTAGCATTTTCTCATAACATTGTAATAGGAAAAGCTTGGCAGCATCTGTAGTCGGTAATTAAGCTCAAAACTGTTTATGATAAACTAAAAAATTTCATCAAATTTATTTTTTTCTTGATTTCATGTAGAAACAATCATCCGTTATAAACTATTAGGTATCCTTTACTTATGGAGGGTCTTTTTCATCGAATAAATACCTTTTTTCTTCTCTCCATTCAACAAACAAACAGTCATAGATAAACTATGGGTGTCCTTAACTAATGCAAGCTCAAAAATTTCTGGAAGCATGCCATTTTACTCGTATTATCCTGCTTCTCTTTTCCGATTCTTCCTGATTGTTACTGTGTAGCTGGGTAAGTACAATAAAAGTTTCACAAAGTGATAAGGTGATGGTCGTTTGTCTAAACACTGAACACTGCCGATAACAGACACCAACAGTGTGTCTCATAATTTTTAAAGGACAGTTACAGTTTTGGCACCTAGATTTCTGAAGAGTAAATATTGGGAGTAAATATTGGGACTAAATTACCCGCCAGGGTAGCTGAGAGCCGGCCGCGGTGGTCTCGCGATTCTAGGCGCGCAGTCCGGAACCGTGCGGCTGCTACGGTCGCAGGTTCGAATCCTGCCTCGGGCATGGATGTGTGTGATGTCCTTAGGTTAGTTAGGTTTAAGTAGTTATAAGTTCTAGGGGACTGATGACACCACAGCAGTTGAGTCCCATAGTGCTCAGAGCCTTTTTTTTTTTTTTTTTTATAAGCTGGGAGCGCTGACGTGTTGCTTCCTGGATTCGGGTAGGCTCGCTGGGCCCGGATCGAATTCGCCCGGCGGATTAACGATGAGGGCCAGGGTGCCAGCCAGCCTGGATGTGGCTTTTAGGCGCTTTTCCACATCCCGCTTGGTGAATACCGAACTGGTCCCCACGTTCCGCCTCAGTTACACGACTCGCAGACATCTGAAGACATTCTTACTCTTCCAAGGCTTACACTAGATGCAGAAAATTGGGGTATACTACTTCCGTCCTGGGGGGGGGGGGGGAGTATGCGGTGGCGACATGAATGGCATCGTGCCACCCCTTACATTGATATGCCACATTCGATTAACCATGGCCGACCCTGCATAACCGTGGGACAAGGCTCAGGAAAGAGAGAGAAATATTGGGAGTAAATTCGTCACACACAGTTTTGTAAGGAGGACCTCAATGGGTACTTGAAAATTCAGAAGGATCTAATATTATCTTACTAGCTTTTTACTATTATCAAAATGTACACGACCGTCCAAGACCCGAGACTGACTTTATTCTTGGCGTATAAAAGATGTCAACTGCGATACCTATGGTGGCAGCTTGAACTTGCAACTGTAAACAACAGATGAGCATTCGGTCAGTCAGTTGTCAACGGGCAGTGTTAGGTAGTGGGAGTGCGGCTGTTGTGTATCAACGTTGTTGTAACAAATCACAATGGAGCAACACCCTAAATAAGGTGTTTAAGATTTTCTCCAGAATGTCTTGCAGCAGAGAAAAGTGTGTGAAAAGTTTGCCCCGCAAACCTTGACTCCAAAACAAAAATAATGACTTGTGGACGTCTGCCGCGACTTAACTGGAATGCAAAGTCATCACATGAGGCGAGACTTGGTGTTATCATTATGAACCTACAAGGGAATGACAAATTGCAGAAGTTCACATGAAAGTCAACGCTTTGACGACATAACCGACTTTCAAGCCACTGTAACGCGCGAGGTGAACAACATTCCAAAGACAGATTTTTCTTGTTGTAACAACATCCCAAAGTAGAACCTATGTTACAGTTTCACATTGTTGTATGAACGTTATGCGCGTTGTACCCAAAAACTTTTCTCTGCTTTCTATTAAGCCAGTCCGAAACTTTTTGAAATGACTGGTATACTGTAAATACTCAAGCTTCTTTCGCGACGAGCAACACAGTAACATTTCGGCGTTCATAATGGAATATGGATGAGCATTTCGAATCCAGCCCATTAGCAGGGGCCATTGACATTACTTTTGTGTTTTGTTTGTAACTGCACTGCCACCTCATCACAAAAGCTATATTTTTTAAAGATGAGAAAACCGAAAAGTTACCAACAGGACTGGACAGGTGTGAGTAGCACTCGTGCACTGAGGGCTCCGTAATTATATATATATATATATATATATATATATATATATATATATATATATATATATATATATATATAGACAGTTCATCCATTCTGCGATTGGAGGAATTAAAAATGGAGGGTATTGATGACTTTTGCCTGTTATCCACATCTGTACTGGCAAGACATCGTTCGCAGGGAGTCCAGGACTTCCGAGAATGTTGTAATTTCACGTTTCAAGTCGGATAATAAATGACAAAAGATATATCTTTTTCTTGTGGTATAATTACAAATTCTTTTGGATTTTACCCTTTACTTGTACTGTGAAATGCTTCACCTTGCCAAATATGATGATTGTATCTCAACGGGAAGTACACCACCGGTTTTGATGGCTGAGCTTGCGAGTATCGAAATATGTGAGGTGAATGACCGTATCTTTTGATTGCATTGTCTTGGAAGCTCAATGCACCACTGACATAAATTTCAACTTGCCACGTTGTTTAGAAAGCGGTAGCTTGACACACCGACGGAAAGAAAGATAACAAATGACAAAAACTTTTTTGTCTTATATTATCGTTACAAATCAACAGCTTGTTCCTTTTTTTTAGTGTGAAACCTTCGTTCTTGGCAAATTTCATGATTCTAAGTCAATGGGAAGTACAGTGTATGTTTTCATGAGTTTGCGAGTATTAAAATATGTGATATAAAGTACGTATCACATGACTGCACTGACTGAAAATATAGCTTTTTTACTTCACCTTAATATGTGATATAAATATTAACTTTATACGTATACCCGTTCCTGATAAAAAGGGGTTTGAATAGTCATTCAGACAGATAGATAGGCTAACGGACAGACAGCAGAGTGATTTTGTGTTTCGTCTTTAGCGATTGAGGTATGGAACCCTGCAGATAAAAAAAAAAGGGAACGAAACCTTCATCGGAAAGGGCAAGAATACCTAATCCGTGAAGTGAAGAAGAAGAAAGCTTCATTTGGTTGCAGATCCTAACTTATATAGAGCTAAATAACACAGTTTCTGAATTCTGGGGCGCCAAACATGTCGGGTATACT
This sequence comes from Schistocerca gregaria, assembly GCF_023897955.1. Taxonomy (NCBI): domain Eukaryota; kingdom Metazoa; phylum Arthropoda; class Insecta; order Orthoptera; family Acrididae; genus Schistocerca; species Schistocerca gregaria. Next base: position 345,914,524 of record NC_064922.1, on the reverse strand, counting down.
AAAGATAAGGAAATCAAAGGCTTAAGTAAAACGTCTCTGACTTATTGCCTTGCCTGGCACTAGGCAGGGACAACGTGTTAACTCTTTACTGTACTAGTAGCAGCGTACGAGTGAATGCATATTATTGAGTGACTGTACACTTTAAGGTGAAACGGCTTTGATGCAGTGGTAACACCGGTTCCCGTCAGAACACAGAAGGGGGTTTGAACAGTCGGTCAGTCAGACAAACAGACTGACGGACAGACAGCAGAGTGATTTTATAAGTGTTTCGTCTTTATCAATTGAGGTACGGGGGGAAAAAAAGGAAAGAAACCTTCATCGGAAAGGACAAGAATACCTAACCTGTGAAGAAGAAGAGATCTTCATTTGGGCTTGGCTGTCACTTGGATGGGTGACCTCCGAGTCTGCCAAGCGCCGCTGACAAGCACGGTGCGCTCATCCCTTGAGGCCAATTGAGCAGCTATTTGACTGGAAAATACCAACTCCGTTCACAAAAACAAGCAGCGCCTGGGAGAGGGGTGTGCTGACCACCTGCCCTCCATATCGGCATGCAGTGACGCCTGTCAACTGAGGATGACACGGCGGTCGGTCGTTACCGTTGGGCCTTTCGAGGTCTGTTCGGACGGAGTTTACTTATTTAAGTGCCGGCCGCGGTGGCCGTGCGGTTCTGGCGCTGCAGTCCGGAACCGCGGGGCTGCTACGGTCGCAGGTTCGAATCCTGCCTCGGGCATGGATGTGTGTGATGTCCTTAGGTTAGTTAGGTTTAAGTAGTTCTAAGTTCTAGGGGACTTATGACCTAAGATGTTGAGTCCCATAGTGCTCAGAGCCATTTGAACCATTTTTGAACTTATTTAAGTACTACATGAAGTAAGGATGTCGTCAGGACTTGCAGGCAGCAAGGTACTCACGACGGCGACGAACACGAGGAGCGCGGCTCCAGTGGCGGCTGCCGAGGTCCTCATGGCGCTGTGGCGGGTTGGCGAGTCTGCAGCACCGACGGATGGGGCCGCTCTTATAGCGGCGCGGCGGGGGCGGCGCTGGCGTGACGTAACGCAGCCTTGTCCCGCGAGCTGTCGCCGTGGGAACCGGTGGGGTGTCGCCCGTGAGCTCATCCGCAAGGTACCATCCCACACCTCGTCCGGGATGCTTCCGGCGTTACTGATGCACAGGGTTTCCCCAACTGGGTCAAGGACACCTCTGCAGACTCGTCCTAGTAATAGACATACGTACGGTGCCGTTCAGTTTCAATCTGATCTTGTCACGATGATAGCTCCTAGTTAAAGGCTCCAAACCACTCGCTCATTAGTGTGAGGTTCGTCAGTCATATGCTGCAAGACTATCTGGGTTATTCCCTCGGTGTGTTTTACAGTTACGTCGATCCGGTGCGGACTGGACCTGAGAACTATAACGAAATTAAAATGTTCCGTATTATCTGCATAATAGACTGTGCTGCACTGTAACGGGGGCAATTTTAATAGGCAGTGTAATATTGCCGACGAAGCCTCGAAATTAGGATGTGTTGGGGCAGCAGACTAAGTTCATTCATCACGGATCCAGAAGTCATGAAATTGTGCCAGCAACAGCTGCAACTTCAAATGCAGTACAAGGCAGGACAGGAAGAACTTCAAATAGAAAAGCCGGCAGAACAAGAATAACTAGAAAAGCAAATTCTCGACATAAACAGCAGTAACAGCTTACGATATAGCAGGTCATCAGTCTAGAAGAGCATCCACCACCACCATTCGCCCAATTTCATCCAGAAAACGAATAACCGGACTCATAGTAGACACTTCTACAGCTACACTTTCAGGCGAGTAGCATAACCAACGTTGCTGAATCCTTAAATACTATATCTTCTACAAAACTTATGTCCCCCGAAAAACCTAGATGTTTAGATTTGCTAAAATCTATAGTTAGCCCTCTAAGTAAGCTGCAACCACATGATCCAGCAGCTAGGCTCGGAAGTTTCATTGCGGCAAGAAGTCGCATCATTGATACGCCGGAAGGGCAGCTGATATCAAATGACTAATAATAATACTGTAGTATGGTCCACCGGCTTGTTGCAAGTCTTTCAGCTGGACGCCACTTCGGCGACCTCTGTTTACCGAAGCCAACGCTGCTCGTAGGCGGTCACCCTTTGAAACTTCAACCGAACACGTGGTTGTGGGAGGGCCTTTCGCGACCTCAAAGGATTGACCCGTCATGAGTAAGTCCTTTGTCACAACTACTATTCCTAAAGTCTAATGAATGTGTATGCATTATAGTAATCTGTACACTTAGAACTGTGTGTTGTCACTTTGTGATGTATTCACTGCATTCCATTTTTGCGCCTGAGTGATACAGCAAGCGGTTTTCATAGATATACTGAAAACAAAATAGTCACGATTGCATAGTTATTTTTATTTAAAAATAACGTGTTTTACCGTGGTTAGACATCATCAGATTATGTAAAACTATCACATGAAGTTCAAAGGACTGACAAAAATCAGTCAAATGAAGTTCCTTTTAATTATTCTGACGACCATATTTTCATCCTGAAGGTTTTATGTGGATGTGGTTGACATAGAGCTTTGGTAGTCGGCGGTATAATCTTCATTTGACATTTTCACACAATCTTATGATTCTTAACCACGGTGAAAAGTGTAATTTTTAAATAAATAATTACTTTGCAATCGTGACTGTCTTATTTTCAACATAACATTGTGACGTCGTGAACTTCTGTCACGCGAACACAGGCTACATTTTGGGCCATCAGTCTTGTGAATGGTCTGATGCAACCGACCATAATTTTCTCTCCTGTCCCAAACTCTTCCACTCGGACTTGCACTCACACCCAATATTTGTTGGACATATTCAAATCTCTTTTTACCCTGCACTTTCTTCCCTCTGTGGCTCGTATTTGGTAATTAGTTCAGATAACTGACGGAAAGAAAGAAGAAAAGCGCTCTACATTTTATTTCATTTTCATTATTATTATTATTAATATTATTAGTGTTACCGTTAGCATCATTCAGCGCATCAACTGAATCCCTCACACCTCTCCGAACGTTCTCTCTCACGCTCTTCCCCCCCCCCCCCCCCCATCCCCGCCCTTCTCTCTCCCTTTCTTTTCGTTCCTTTTCGTCTCCTGTGCCACTTGTTCAACTCAGACAGCACTTATACCCATCAACTCAGATAACACATATATACAAAGTCCACAACTACTTGTAGGATATATAACTACAAGTGGTGGACAAAAATGTGGTAATACAATAAACACAGCACGCCACTATGCGTAATACGGTGTAGGAAAACAGTTTTCACTCAAAGCAGCTTTCGGTCTCGAGATGCATAAATACAAGCCCTGCTTCGTTTCCAAGGGAATGTTATACCATTCGTCCAGCAAAGCGTCGGCAAGCTCAGTGAACCATGATGGAGGTGGATAGCGAACGCGCACACTTCTCTACAAAATAGACTACAAAGACTCAATAATATTGGGATCTGTTTACTATGGTGTCAAGGGGAGATGTAACAGTTCACCTTCGTGCTCAGACAACCCGTCCTGGATGATGTGAACTGTGTCAACAGCGACCCTGTCGTCTTGGAACACAGCACCGTCATTGGGGAACAAAGGTAGTAAAATGGGATGGAAATGGTCAGGGTACCGTTGATGATCGTTGAATACAACATATGCCTTCCTAAGTCATCACCGAACACCATTTATATTTCACTCTCGGGACGTAAACGCCGTCAGAATCTTGTGTAACGAGACTACTGCGACAAAATTACTTCCTTCCTTTGCTCCATAGTCCAGGTTTTTCCTGTTACATGCATTTGGTCCACTGGTGTGTGGCGTAAGAATTCAAGCCTGCCTTCCAATACCCGGCTCATGAAGCACCCTGTTACGGCGTAAAATCAAGCGCCGGCGCGGCAGTCGGGAACGACAGAGAAGAGATGACTGTGAGAAGAGGTCAGTCTGTAGCACGCTGACCGACCGCTAACGCGACAGCAACGGCCCTTATGTGGGTCACACCCCGGTTCAATAGGTGCTTCAAGACTAACAACTTGGATAGAAGCGTCAACGCTCGTTATTTCGGTTGTACACTGTATGTAACAGACTTAGGATTGTCTGTACTGAAGAATCTTGATTATTTCGTATGTCGCCCTTTGGTTGCGACACACCTCTGTAATCGCAAAGTTAAGTTATCTCTCTTTCTACTTTGTAATAAAACTCATTAATACGATTTGTTTGAATTGTTTGTCTAGCGAACCGAGTACGTAGGATTCCTAGACTCCTCATATTCGATGAGGAGCATAGAAACATAAAAATGGGAGACGAGCTGTAAGAAGAACCCAGCGCCTAGGTACCACTGTTTTCTTTTGTCATGGGATTTTTTGTTTTGCTGACGCCTTAATTCTACCTTGTCTTTTCTTGGCGTGGGTGTTTACGTGTTTTAATAGACTCTGTTATAGTGTTTTTGCTAATCAGTGTTTTCAGGATGGCGTTGCGGAAATTTTCTTTGCTTGTGTGCTTATTGCTTGCAGTGTCTGTTTATTGCTTTTGCCTCTCCCACAACGAGCAGCCCATCTCTCCCACCCCCTGCTCGGGCGCCACAGCTGCAAGCGATAGATGCAACACAGCTACTACAGATGTTTCGCAGGCCTATGTGGCCGAGCGGTTCAAGACGCTTCAGTTTCAGGTTCAAATCCTGCCTGTTTGGTTAGGTTTCAGTAGTTCTAAATTCTAGGGGACTGATGACCTCAGATGTTAAGTCCCATAGTGCTCAGAGCCATTTGAACATATGTTTCAGTTTCAGACGCAGCAGATACCCATGCTGCTACACGGGACAGCAGCCTCTGGTGAATCAAACCACGAACGCTGCACGCCCAACCGAATAACAAACAGTACCTGCAGATATAAGTGCTAAACCGCCTTTTTGTCAGTTTAATGAACAAGAGGAATGGCTTGAGTGGTTGCAACAGTATAAAGCCCACGTGACTGCTCACAACGTATCAGGTACTCTAAAACTATATTACTTTTTCTCAACCATAGGAAGTGCAGTGTTTCGCCTCACTCAGAAAATGTTCCCAACGCCAATCCGAGTGAACTTTCCTATGATCAGATTATAGATTCGCCAACTATGACCAACAAGTGAATGTGGTGGTAGATAGGTAGCATTCTTTTGTTGCCAGAAAAGGTCAGAACAAACTTATCGCGAGTGAGTAAGAGATTTGCAGGGTATGACAAGGAAATGCAAATTCAGATGTGCTTGTGGTGCTTTATATTCACATGTCACGTTGTGTGACGCGATCGTGTATCATGTGACTGATGTCAGAGTTAGAGAACACATTCTGAAACAGTCGAGTCCACCATAACAGCACATAGTGCAAATTCTAGCAAATTCCAGTGCCATAGCGGCTGATAAATTTGATCAGCCGGCAATTTGTTTGGCTGTGTCGTCCCTTTCTCGCAACCGTTGCATTAGGCAGCAACAGCCCGCATGTACCACGCCGCGTAAGCAGTTTCCTAAACAGGCGAACAGAATTAAGTCATGCTCTCGGTACTATTCACGGCACAAACGCCAACACTGCCCGTCAAGACAAGCGCAGTGTTACGTTTGTGGTTCAAATGGCTCTGGGCACTATGGGACTTAACTTCTGAGGTCATCAGTCCCCTAAACTTAGAACTACTTAAACGTAACTAACCGAAGGATATCACACACATCCATGCCCGAGGCAGGATTCGAACCTGCGACCCTAGAGGTCGCGCGGTTCCAGACTGAAGCGCCTTGAACCACTCGGCCACAACGGCCGGCTACGTTTGCGGCAAGAAAGGTCACATAGGATCCGTACGCTTGCAACGGAATAAAAATAAGACTTTTGCCCGCTCACAAAAATCTAGTCACAAGGCCCATGTAATCAATGCAGTGTATCCAAAGCCTGCTGCAGGTATTAGCAAAATTAGCAACCAATCAGTTTTTATACTTTCAGCATTGCAGCCCAGTCAGCAATCGTGATAATTTAATATATAAGAAACTATCAGCCTCGATTGCGGTAATGATACCAACCTTTACCTAGGTTTCAGCCCAAATAATTGAGCCTCCTTCAGAAGATATACCTGAATCTATAATTTGTCTGAGAGAGCATGGTCTAGAGATGAAAGTAAAACAGCCTAAATAGGCGTAGTCACATTTTATGTACCATGTACTCTTAGACAAATTATAGATTCAGGTACATCTCCTGAAGAAGACTAAATTATTTGGGCTGAAACGTAGGTAAAGGTTGGTTTCACTACCGCAATCGAGGCTGATAATTTCTTAGAAGCCAAACAATTTCTTCAGTGTTACGCCGTTACAACAAACTATTTGTTCATTTGCATATTAGTGGAAAACGTGGGAATTTTCAGTAGGACACGGGTGCCTCTGTTACATTGCTTAATCTAACACATATGAACTGTTATGCTCCCCCACACCTGTCTAAATCTGGCACACACCTGACGGCTTACAATGGACAAGACATTCCCATTGTCGGAAAATGTACTTTGCCTGCCGTGTATTGCTCGCATACGTGAACTGTGACTTTCACTGTGCTACAATCGCACGATTGTGAGGACATACTCAGCTGGTGTGGCTGAGCAGTTCTAGACGCTTCAGTTCGGAACCGCGCGACTGCTATGGTCGCAGGTTCGAATTCTGCCTCGGGCATGGATGTGTGTGATGTCCGTAGGTTAGTTAGGTTTAAGTAGAAGTTCTAGGGGACTGATGACCTCAGATGTTAAGTCCCATAGTGCTCAGAGCCATTTTTGTGAGGACATACTTGGCCTTGATTCGTTCAATTTGTTTGTCTTTCAAATTCAGGATAATGTGTAGTCAGTGACTGCATTTAGTGCTGAAGACCATGTAGCTATTTTGCTGAAAGAATTCCTTAAACTCTTTTCTGAAGGTTTAGGCAAGACTAACCAATTTTTGCATATTACTATGAAATAAATTGCTCAGCCGAAATTTTGCAAGGCCAGAACTGCTCCCATTACATTAGGGGACGAAGTCGCTGCTGAACTGAAAGAATTGCAGGATAGCAGAGCTATTGCGTCCATACAAGCTAGTCAATGGGCAAGTCCTTTATGTCGCATTCGCCTTTGTGTTGACTTTATGTCTACAGTCAACCCACAAACTATGATTGATACTTATCCATTGCCACGCCCAGAGGATTTCATGGACAGATTTGGCGCTGATTACTATTTTAAAAAATTGCTGTACACCTATCTTCAAGTACAACTAGATGAAGAATCTCAAAACATGTGTGCTGTGAACACTCATTTGAGTTTGTTTAAATATTTGCGTTTGCCTTTCGGCTGTGCTTCCTCACCCACCATTTTCCAACGGTATTTCGAACAGCTGACTGCTCAAGTACCAAAGTGTTCAAATTATTTGGACGATATAGTCGTAGCAGGTCGTACATCTGAAGAAAACAATTGTAAATTTGCGTGCATTTGTTCGTGTGTTACCTGACACAGGACTAAAGTGTAGGCTAGACAAGTAGGATTTTTAAAACCTGAATTGCAGTGTCTTGGTCATAAACAGTCAAGGTGTACATCCTCTTCAGTCACATTTGTTTGCCATTCGAGACCTGTCACTTCCAAGCAATGTCATATAATTGCAGTCTGTCTTAGGGAAAATGAACTATTATATTTGGTTCATACCAAATGCTGCACAAGTCGCAACTCCATTGCATCCTTTGCACCGCAAGTACGCCCCCTTTGTTTGGACAGATGAGTGCCAAGAAGCTTTTCAAAACCTGGAAGATGCATTGCTCAGTAATCGATGCTTGGTTCACTTTGACTCTGACAAATCACTTGTGTTGCACGGTGACGCTTGCTCTTATGGCATCGGTGCAGTGCTTTCGCACAGAATCGGTGATGAAGACAGGCCTATTGCTTTCGCATCAAGAGTGTTGTGAAAAGCTCAGTGTAACTGTTTTCAGATAGACAAAGAGACAGTGCCCATTGTGTATGGTGTCACCAAATTCCATCATTATTTGTATGGCAGAAAATTCTACTTAGTAACGGATTACAAGCCATTGCAGTCCTTGTTTCATGCGATGAAGCCGGTTCATGTACGAACTGCCCAAAAATAGCAATGATGGACTCTGTTGTTGTCTCAGTATCAGTACGAGATTGTATATCGTCCGAGAGCTCAAAATGGAAAAGCGGACGAACTTTCATGCCTTCCAACTGGTCCTGGTACAGACTCTGACGCTTCTGCTGCATGTTGTTGTCACATCGATGGTCGGGATTCATAATTGCTTCAGTCCTTTCCTCTGAACTATAGGAAAACTGGCCATGGAATCTGAGTCAGACTTGAATATTTTGCTACAATACATTCGCAAATCTTGGCCTCGCTCATTGCATAGCATAAGGGACTCTGTAGTGTGTCGATAATTTACACGTCTGCGTAGCCTCGCTATACAGCAAGGTGTTATTCTAGTTCAGAGTGACAGTGGACAGTCACGTGTGTTGATCCCCCAAAGCTTTGCAAAAAGAAGTGATGTAGTTAGTTCACCAAGGACAATGGGGGATTGTTCGTACGAAAAGGTTTGGCAGTCGACACTGTACTTCACCGCGTATGGACATTCAAATAGAAGAGATGGAGTCACAGTGTTGCGCACGTGCGGAAAATCAGTCCGCTCCGCCACAAAAATTCTGTGCTTGGCCTAAGTCCCCATCACCATGGCAACGTGTGCACATACACTTTGCGGAACCTTTTTGGAACATTCGTTGTTTGATTGTGGTAGACTCTTATAACAAATTTCCTTTTGCAGTGTTAGTGAACTCGACAACGTGACGTAGCAAGATTCAGGCGTTGTGCCCTGTTTTTTTGCCACGAAGGTTTGCCTGAAGTCATAGTGTCGGACAACGGCCCTCAGTTCACGTTAAATGAATGTGAAACATTCTGTGAGCGCAATGGCATACAGCACCTAACTAGTGTACCATTCCATTCACAGTCAGACGGTGAAGCGGAATGTTTTGTCAGAATCTTCAAGCAGCAGATGGCACCGCACACACCAGGGACCAAACATTGCAAATTGTTTCTCCCCTCCTATCGTTCGCACCCACGACACGGACCATCGCCGATGGAATTGCTTCACTGCTGCCGCTATCGGACACAGCTCCACCTACTCCACTGTCCTCGGCATCCAGCGCCGAAGTAATTCAGAATCCTGAACATCGATGTGACAACAATATGCAGCATAAACATCGAAGTCTGTATAATGGCCAATCGGAAGACGTGAAAATGCGTGATATTGTGTTCTTCAGGGTTTTTAGTGGCAGCAGACGGTGGGCGAGCCGAGATCCTTCGTCGACTTGGCGCATTCGTCTATCTCATTTCAGGCCCAGACGGATTGCAGCACCGACATAACCATCAAATTCTCCACTGTCATGTGCACAGTGATCCTTCTGTATCTTTTCCTCCAGATTTACGGATCCCGAGGACAGCGCGGCCACAGCAGCCGCCAGATTCCTCACGACACCGCGGGACGACCCCATGGAGATGGTGCCTTCACCCCCTCCGCCTCCTCTCGTCCTACCGATGGAGCCGGACCCTCCCACGCCGCAGCAGCCGACGCCTTCTACAACTCGGTATGGGCCTCGGGAGATGGAGCGTATCCTTCTGGGCGTTTTCTGGGGACGTTTGCACTACAGCGGAGACCGGATGGTGAGGTACGACGGGAAGTCTGACGTCCCTTGCAGCCACAGTTTCCGGTCCCACAGCGCGTCCATGCTAATGCCTCGCCTACCGTTGCCGTGCTACTTACACGACGACGGTCCGTCGCTTTGGGGGCGGAGGAATCTTACGGCTGGAAGTCATGCCCCGGCACGCCAGCCAGGAGCGACAGAGAAGAGGTGGCTGTGAGAAGACGTCAGCCAATAGCATGCTGACCGACCCCTCTCCAGGACGGAAAAGTGACAGCAGGGGCCCCTATGTGAAGAGGACATAAGCGCCGCGCCCGACAGGTCGCGTCCCAGCTCAATAGCTTCTTCAAGACTAGCAACTTGTATAGAAGCGTCAATGCTCATTATTTCGCTCCTACACTCTATGTAACAGACTTAGGATTGTCTACACTGAAGGAACTTGATTATTTCGTATGTCGCCCTTTGCTTGCGACACATCTGTGTACTCGCAAAATTAAGTATTGTCTCCTTTCATTTTGCAACAAAACTCATTAATACGATTTGTTTGAATTGTTTGTCTAGAGAACCGAGTACGTAGGATTCCTAGGCTCTTCATATTTGATGACGAACATAGAGACATAAAACACCTTTTCTGTTGTTTTGGTTCTGACAGGTTTCACGAGTGGAATATTAAATTCTACAATGACTTTTGCAGCGGTCGTCCTTTTCGTCACAAGCCTCTTCAGTAACCGTCTGTCACAATCACTCAGTACACACCACGTGGAGAGTTTGTTGTTTTTCCGATGGCGTTTCCTCGTTTTTCCTGTGTGCGTTATAAATCTTCGACACGGTCCCTCTAGAAATACCATACACTTGGGCCCCCTCGGTTATGGGAACACCTCCAAATGTCCATCAGTAACTTGCCCACGTTTGAAGTCACTTAGCTCTGACATAATGCTCTCACAGTTACACAGAACACTGTTCCGAGCACGATCGGTTCTTGGAACATATCGAAGACACAGCACAGGCGCTGTTCGTGGCCAAATGGAACAGCACAACCTACAGGCTTTGTTACCACCTGCATTTATGTTCAAGCATGCATTTCTCGCGGTGTTTCCATATTTTTGTTGAACTCCTGTATCTATGTCTTTCGGCAAAGTTTGTACCCTCTACAGCTCCCTCTAATACCATGGATGTTACATCCTGTTGTCTTAACTCATATCCATTCACGCTGCCGCTTCGTCTTGCAAGAGTTTTATACACATTCCTTTCCTTGCTGATTCTGTGAAGTACATCTACATCTACTTCTACATACATATTCCGCAGTCCACCATACGGTGCTTGGCGGAGGGTACCTCTTACCACAACAAGCATCTACTCTCCCTGTTCCACTCCCAAACAGAACGAGGGAAAAATGACTGCCTATATGTCTCTGTACGAGCCCTAATCTCTCTTATCTTAATGGTGTTTCCACGAAAGATAAGTTGGCGGCAGTGGTTGCCAAGGAGATATCAGATTTGCAAGAGCAATTTTGATTTTCGTCAAGATTCTGTCAGTTTTATGAAGAAGATATTTTTGTACAAAAAGATTGATTTTACTGTATGAAGTAGGAAGGCACTGCTTTACGAAAAATTTAGCGTTTCAAGCTAGTCCAAGAAGGCATCAATAATAGACCTTAGATTGGCCTAGAACGGGAGAATGAAGGCTAAAAAATTAATTTATTCGAAAAGATACACAAAGCTAAAAAAACAGCGCAATCGGTAGCGCAGTATCCTCGAAAATTAGAAGTATGGATTCGAGCCTCAGCGAAGAACCCAGTGTTTTCTCATCACGAACGCAAACTACTAGATTTCTGGCATCCGATAGCCGGAAAGAGATGCCAGCGGGTGCAGTATAAACGTTTCATAGTACTTAACTAATGAGAAAAAATATATTTCATTAGCTATATTCCTAAACGTTTCCGAAAAGCAATAAAGTGAAAATTAGGAATAGGAATAGTGCAGATCACTGAATCTTTCTGAATACTGATGTTAGTCTATAAGTACATATAGACTACACGTGATCCTGAGTCTGCCGTGTTCTTGTTACCCAGGAGTGATCTGCCTCTTCTCGAGTGACGTTGTATTAAAGAATGTCGATAAATGCTTTCTCGTTTCTTATCTTCTCGTGTAAATACTGCCCTAGCCGACACAATCCTGTCAGAATACTAAGCGATGTACGACGACTCGAAACCAGATTCTTGTATTTCCCAGGCAATGTACTAGACTACTGATTTTTGTATCGGAGCATGATCTGGTTCAGAGTTTCAGACTGTCGGTAGTTCTTACCTTCATCTTGCAAGCACCATAGACCACCTCCGACAAATCTGTGAGAACAGAGATTTGTTTAAAACGATAAATTTTTGAATAGTGTCTAGTGTTAGGTAAAACCAAGACGTCAGTCATGTATATATGCTTGGCTGTTGCCTCGGCGCAGTCGTGGACACTTCTTCCATCTTCACCAAAAAAATGACTCTGAGCACTATGGGACTTAACATCTGAGGTCATCAGTCCCCTAGAACTTAGAACTAGTTAAACCTAACTAACCTAAGGACATCACACACATCCATGCCCGAGGCAGGATTCGAACCTGCGACCGGCTCCGGACTGAAGCGCCCAGAACCGCTCGTCCACCGCGACCCGCCATCTTCACCAGCTCCGGGATATCATACCATCAATAGAGACACAAAACACCTTTGATGTTGTTTTGGTTCCGACAGGTTTCACGAGGGGAATATTCAGTTCTACAATGAATTTAGCAGCGGTCGTCCTATTATTTTTCGTCACAAGCCTCTTCAGTGACCGTGGAGGGCAGTTCCAGATTACATCGACTGTTGTGTCTAGGATGTATTCGCATGGGATAAGAAGTTTGAATGATAGCAACTGTGCAGATTTACCATATCCGAATTCATGACACCCAGTGCATGTCATATATCCACGAACAGAAAGGCTTTAGATAAAATATAGAATCTCTGGGCTTGCCCACAAACGTCAGGGCAGTCTGGAATGATGAGATTACGCTGATGCTTCCGATTGCAGATAGAAAACATAGACTCTATCTGATTGACAGTATACTTTGCAGTTATTGCCATTTGGAAGGTACTATAGTTCACATCTTTTAAGCCAGGGGCCTATATTTATCAGGAATTCGACAAGAAAGAAAGCAAGCCTGATCATCAGGTTGGTGTTCCGAGCAGTCGGAATTGCGAGCATCCCGCGACATGACCGCCAGTTTTCTTCCACAATGGAAGACATAGTTGCTACACTTGGCCTGCCGGACGTTGCAGATGCTACGCTGTGAAGACCATTCACATCACTGCATGTGGAAGAGGCAAAAGGGCAGCAAGTACAGAAACGAATTACAGACTTACATTCACGTAACTTTTACACTGAATAAGGGCATAATTGCTGATTACATTTGAGGAAGACGATAAGTTTCAAAGAAGATATTTTTGTTTAAAGATGACTTTTAGCTTTGGGGAAGAATTTTTGATCTTAAGAAGATTGTAGTTTTCAAAAAGTATTTGGTTTCCAAGGAAATATCGGATTTCCAAGAGCAGTTTTGGTTTTCAACAAGATTATATAAGTTTTATAAAGAAGATATTTTTGTACAAAAAGAAATTCATTTTGCTGTATGAAGAAGGAAGAAATTATTGCGTTACGAAAAATTTAGCGTTTCAGACTAGCCCAAGAAGGCACTAATAATGGACCTTAGATTGGCCTAGAAAGAGAGAATGAAGGCTGAAAAATTAATTTATCCGAAAAGATAGAGAAAGCAATATATATATATATATATATATATATATATATATATATATATATATAGCGCAATCCGTAGTGCGGTATTCTCGAAAATTAGAACTATGGATTCGAGCCTCAACGTATAACCCAGTGTTTTCTCTTCACAAATGCAAACTTCTAGATCTCTGGCATCACCTTGGCAATGTACGTTATCATTGACACCTCCGGTAGCCGGTAAGAGACGCCAGCGGGTGCAGTATAAACGTTGCGTAGTACTCAGCTAATGAGCAAAAACATATTTCATCAGCTTTATTTCCTAAAGGTTTCCGAAATGCAGTAATGTGAAAATTAGGAACAGGAATCGTGAAGATCAACGAATCTTGCTGAACATTGACGCTAGTCTATAGGTACATGTAGACTGCACGTGACCCTGACTCTACCGCACTCTTGTACACTCCTTATTAACAGGAGTGATCTGCCTCTTTTCGAGTCACGTTGTACGAAAGATTGTCAATAAATATAAGCTACGAAAGGACGTTTTGAACGTATACTTTAACTGGGATTCCCACAGGCCTGGTCTTGCATCGTTACTATAGGCTGTACTCATACTGTACTGGAAACAGACTAAAAACTATAGTGACGGCCTGAGATCTCTCCACCATCACAAAAGTGTCCACGACGCCGCACCGCTGCCACTCTACTGCCGTCTACCACTGCTGACAGTCATACGTCAGCATCCACATCACCGAGGGAAGGTTTGGTAAGACCGTACACCACCTGATGACGACCTTGTTTGTATTCACGTCTCGTTACGTTAACGTCATGAAAGTTTCTGACCGCCTTATTCTATGGTTCAAATAGCTCTGAGCACTATGGGACTTAACATCTATGGTCATCAGTCCCCTAGAACTTAGAACTACTGAAACCTAACTAACCTAAGGACATCACACAACACCCAGCCATCACGGGCAGAGAAAATCCCTGACCCCGCCGGGAATCGAACCCGGGAACCCGGGCGTGGGAAGCGAGAACGCTACCGCGCGACCACGAGATGCGGGCTCCTTATTCTCTTTCTCTTGGTTATAGTGATAGCCTTATTCGGACTGGGTGCCACAAATCCACTTAGTACATGATGGTTTATGTAGATATGACATACAATCAGTCGCTTTTTTAGCTTAATAAGATTTGTGAGACCCTGAGCTAACACTGGAGCCCGCGTGGACACGGCATCAAATGGAGATATTACAGGCACATTATTTTCAGGGTTATAAATCTGTGCAGGTGGATGCTAAGGTTGTGCTGTCGGCAAAGACGTAGTTTGACGCAATGAATTTTTCATGGATATTTAGTGTCCATGTACTTTAAGTTTCCAAAAAGAAAACGACTTTTTCTGATTTGGCCTGAATTCCCCTTATTTTCGACAACACCATGACCATGGCGCTTAGTAGCATATGACAAAGAAAATAATTTTCCTGCAATACTTCCATCTATTACTGACCCTTCAGTGTCTCTTAAAGTACCTAATGATACAACTAATCATATTAAATTCCAAAAATTGGCTGGTTACAAATCATCCCTAAACAAACCACTAATTTAAATTACATTGCAGTTCGTCTTCCAATAAGAATATAGTATATTGTTTGTTACTGCTTTAATAAGAATTTGATGGAAAGACACCAGTCATACTGCTACATGAGGAAAATCGCTATAATCTCTGTTGATCCGTTGTCAATGTGGGACAGCGGCCGAACAAATATTTACCAAGGCAAATCGCCAACAGCCGATGTTTTGAGAAGCTATTTTATATAGACAGCCAGTTTCGGCATCTCCTAATGCCATCTTCAGGCCCCACATATAGATTATCAGACATATCGATACTTGCGTAACTGGAATCATCAGTATCTAATTGTCTATACATAGAGTGCATAGGGGCCTGAGATGACAAAACTGTTGGTCCAAATAAAGAACTGCTCAAAACATATGGCTGTTTGGCATTTACCTCAGTAACTAAAACTCGCTACGAAAGTCTGACCACTATGCTGTGATGTTGTGCTGATTCATTGTTTTTCAGACAATGGTAATCGTTCTTGGTGTAATAGTTTAAGAATCCAGTCTCTTGACGTAGGCTGTGTTTCGGTCATTACTTACCAAGCAATGATTTAGTTATTTTTTTAAAGAGACCAGCATCTAAACAATTCAATGGTATATCCTGTTCTTGACATACTGCAATTTTCAGAATGGGTTAGGTGTATCTTAATCTTCTAGCATCAATTTTCTATTTTTAAGCTTACTGGAAACACTGCATCATTAAAGCTTATAACGGTACTATTTACATAACTACACACTCCCTTCCCAAGGTTTAGATCTTCTTTCCTTCTATGTACAGGATTAAGCTGAAGACTGCTGAACATCTAAATTTCCGGCCCCATACCAGAGAACATTTTCGCATCAAAATGATATTACGGCTATCACAAGTTTTCTGCCGACTGTAGTATAGTAGTTGTTGAACAGTGTTACCGCATCGACACTATAGACACCAACGTAAAGAATCGAACTTTTAGAACATAGTTGCTACAGAATCATTGTGAAATTGTCACGACTCTGGAGTGAATCACTGGGGAACTATAATGACAATTTTCCATCTCATCCGACAGTTAAGACAGCAACTTCATCGATTATAATGGTTATGCCCTCGGTCCTGGTTTCGAACCTAACCACCGCTTACATTTAAAGTAAAAATCATTAGCATTGGTGACCTAAGACTTCCGTCGTAAGAGGTCACCCTTATTCTGCCAACGGTCTTGTAAAAGAGGACGGAGCAGTGCACAGAGGATCAGGGCACTCTTTTGACCTTGTGGTGGGAAACTGTTCCTAAAGGCGAGCACCCAGAAGACACTGCATTCGGGAGATGATCATGAGAAAAAGACTGGATAACCGAGAAAAGAATAACGTTCTTCAGGTAAGAGAAGAAAGAGTGCAGTGGATTGACGAAAGAAAGAAGTACAAAAATGTTCAGAGAGATTAAGGAATAAAGAAATACAAGTAGCTTTGGAATTAAATAAATAGGAAATGCAGCGGAGCTAAGGCGACATGGCTACATGAAAAATGTGAAGAAATCGAAAAAGAAATGATAGTCGAAAGGACTGACTCAGCATATAGAAAAACCAAAACGACCTTAGGGGAAATTAAAAGGAAGGCGATAATGCAGTGCAATGGAAATTCCATTGTTAAATACAGAGGAGAAAGCGGATAGCTGGGAAGTGTACAGTGAAGGCCTCTATGAGGGGAAACACTGTCTGAGGACTGAAAGAGTAAGAAACAGGAATCGATATACAAGTGACAGGGGATCCAGTATTAGAAGCAGAATTTAAAAGTGCTTTGAAAGAAATAAGATCAAATAAGGCAGAAGGGATGGATAACATTACATCAGAATTTCTAAAATCATGAGGGGAAGTGGCAACAAAACGACTATTGACGTTGGTGTGTAGAATGTACGAGACTGGCGAAATACCAACTGACTTTCGGAAAAACATCATCCACACAATTACGAAGAAACAAGAGCTGAAAAGTGCGACAATTAGCACACAGGGAAATTTTAATAAACATGCGCAGTGCTCAATTCAATAGAATGTAGGTAATAATATTCATTATGACTTTGATGGTTCTGATTTCTCTGCTAAACTTCAGAATGTACCTAGATTTGAAAGGCAGAATACCGGTTCCAGTTTATGAACTGAAACAAAGCAAGTCAGTTTCAAAGTCGTTGGACACCATCTTTCTGATTTCGCTGATCATCGTAAGGAAATCTGCTTCTATTCTATCAGGGTGAAATCAACACCACTGGTGGATCAACATGTCCAAACCTCTTTCCTCTCAATTGAGTGAGCACAAAGGTGCAAAGTATTTTTAACCTAGCTGTCAGCTCATTTACTTCAAGCAATTATTTAGCAAAGTGTCTGATAGATTTAGTTACACAGAAAATTGCACATGTGGAAATGTTCACACAGTAAAATAAATTCATGAAGTTTAAGAACGTCTACTATCAAGAGAATTTTCCATGTGTACAGCGACTTGGGGTCCCTCCCTACTATTGCGATACGTCTTGAGGGTGACCTCAAGAACGACACATACCATATGTGGCAGCATATCAAATTGTACACTTAGAGTACCCGACTCTTAACCATTGTAATTCATACGTTGGGGATAATCATGTGAGATAGTTGCTCTCTGAGTCTGAAGTACTTGTGATGGGATTTGATGATGTTTATAACACCAACAATCTCTTGACCGAATCTCAGGAAAATGACATTTACATAAGAAGGCTGTTAAACATCATATTTATGAGCTGCCTTTAAAAGAAAAGCAGGTTTACACTTAGAGAGCACTTTCATATAAGGGTAAATTCTGCAGTATAGCACACAACACCTGCAATTTGAAATACCAATTACCATAATATATATACTTTTCCTTCCACAATTTAAACGGGTGTGATACGCAATTCGTCGCTGAGCACTTGGCTGATTTCGGTTTGAGGAATGACAAGATAAGTGCCCTGCCTGCTAGTATTAAAAATACAGTTCATTCTCCAAATATAACATACGAAGAATTACCCGTGGCTTCCTAAACTCGTTTCGATTTATGCATGCGACACTTCAGAAATTTGCTGAAACGGTGTGTCAAGGAGACATGCATATCACTCAAGGTACATATCACTATGCTGACAGATTTCAGCTCATGACAAAGAAGGCGGATCTTCCCATACGAATATCTGGATTCAGTGGGGAGTCTCAACGACACCACATTGCCCAGGACGGCTGCATTCACCAGTAACATTACAGGTAATGCCATAAAAGATGTGGACTATGGGCATGTGGTGAATGTTAGCAGGAATTCATCATCCCTGATTTGGGACAGTTTGTAAGACTTTACATGGACACAGACGTATGCTCGCTTGTTGATATTTTCGAGAAGTTCTGAAGCGTACACATTATCACATACACTGCCTTGAATTGCACCGTACCAGGCGTCTGTGGTACAATGTCTTGAAATAGACACGTGTGAAATTGAAACTATTGACAGATGTCGACATACTGTTCTTTCTCAAATGACGGATCCACAGGCAACTTTGCCAGTATGTCTATAGGCACGCTATGGTAAATAACTCACAGATGAGTGAGAAGTTCGACACATCTGACGATTAGAGGTACAACCTCAACCTGCATGTAAACAACTGATATTGGCATGCCATGCAGCACTCTCTGCTGATTGGAGGGTTTCAATGTCTGCGTAATGATGAAATAGCTGGATTAAGTAATGTACGTAGCTGCTGGTGTAGGGTATTTCGTGGAGGCAGACCTGGTGTATCCTAATAGACTGATGAAGTGCACAGCTGTTGCCGCATTGTCCAGAGTGACTAGTTCCACGAGGTGGTCACCTCCCCAATGCTGGGCAATAAACACAGCTTCTTCATGTGTTGTAGAAACCTCCATCAATGTTCAGGTTGGGGCCATACCTGGTTAGTCACCCGCACTATCTCCTGGGACCGGAAGCATTGTTCTTAGAATCTGTTTAAGTCGGTATGTATGTATGTGACTTATCCAACCTCTGCGTGTACCAGTTTCTTTATGGGCTTGTAACAACTCATTTCAGAGACCCAAAGCCATTTTATACGATCATGGACTTGAAGGGCTGCGACCCACGTGAAGTAGTAACGTGCCATTCCAATACATTCTATATGTCTGGATACGTGGCCTATAATCCTTATTGCTTAACACGTGCAAACAATAAAGTTATCTCCTGATGAAAGACGAAGCGAATGGGTTACAGAGTGAGGAATTTGTAGGTCTTAGATCGAAAATGTATGTATACCATACATTGAGAGATCTACCCAACTGCATGAGAAGTGAATGCATCAAATGCAGCGCAAATGGCTCTCGAGGCTGAGGACAACTTGGAGTGCCTGCTGTGCACAGTGGTGTTGGCAGTGCTCCACCTACTACACCACTAATTGTGCTGGACATTAGTATTTGATCATGGAACCATTTCATGCAAGCTTCATTGCAGTTGAATATTGGCCTATCGTTATATGATGATAAGCGAGTGGTGTTTGAGGGATTCGAACCCACATCTACTCAAACTATTCACTTGAGTGATAGAGAGAGGGTGAAAGTATTTATTTGTAAATAACATGTATGCACATAGCAATATGATCAATTTGTCAGAGTGTGAATAGTTGTGTGTACTGTATATTTCGGGCTATGAGACACATGTTTTTCTTCGCAAAGTCGCCTCCAAAATTCAGGTGCCTCTTAAACTCGAAATAAATACAAATATGTCCAGCATTGGATTTAAAAATCCTGCATGTCTGAAAATGGTCATACATTCTATGAAAAAAAAATTGATACAGGGAAATACAGAGCTTACTGTTATTCCGAGAGGACCTACTTCAAAATTGAAACCTCTTGATATCTTGATGAAAGAAACCATTTAAAGATTATATGAGGGAGGAATGGAAGAAATGGATGCTGGATGAAACCCAACATCAGTTCGCGTCGGAAGGAACTTTAAAAACGACCTACAATCAAACAAGTGTGTCAGTAGATGAAACATTCGTGGTCCAGCGGGAGAGAAGGCATTATTGTTAAATTTTTCAATATGTGTAGCTTAAGTGACGCTCTCAGTGTCAGTGAAGAACTATCTTAATATGAGGAGGGCTAGAATGGTAACGAAGATGGCGATTTTTAGCGGTTTTAAAGATCAGTTCGGTTTTACAAACTCAGAATTTTTTTAGTTTGATTTTGCAGTCTAATAATAAAAATGTTATTTTTAAAAAAAGTTGCTTAAAAATTTAGGTGTATCTTATGTTCAGTAAAAAACAGTTTATACGTGAGTGTATACCTGCGGTTATTGCACACCATTTGTGTGGTAAGAAAATGTATACTATGTACACAAGTGTGCGTTTGTAATGTATATGTGTATGAGGCGGTGTATAGTTTTGAAGAGTGCAGGTGCACTCATGGGGGTGAGTAACTGGTGGTGACAGGCTGGTAGGCCTAAGGGAAACACCGTTAACAGTAAAGAATTCTTTTTTGAAAAATATGTAAAGATCAGCCAACCGGTTGCATAGGTTTTCTATATACCTTGACCAGGTTTCGTCACCTGTAAGGGTGACGTCCTCAGAAGGCAAGGTAATTACCTAAAATGAATTTGTCAGATTAAATTCTTATCTAATAAAAGTTACATTAATGTAAACGAGTGTAAAACAAATAGTACTTACATGAACAACATATCGTCAAAGATGTACAGTAATTTAAGAGCTGAGTTGCTCAAGTCACACATTAAAATATAAAACATAATGTTCTTCAAAAGGTCAAGCATTAAAAGATAAGTAACACCGGTGTGGTGTGAAGAATCTGACTGTGTGGGAGCTAGTCACGCTGCCAAGTAAACGTAATGTAGGGCGCGCCACAAGTAGGCCACTAGTAACGTGAGCAAAACAATTTTGTATATTACACATTTTCTGAAGTAAATCATAGGTATAGCGAATATAGCTTTTAACAAAAATTAATTTTACAAATTATTGAGTAACATTTGTAAATGAGCTTCCAACGGGATAAATTTGTACAAAATTCGTTACGTTTTACGTAGCACAGGTAGAACCAGAGTTAAAAACGACTGGAATTACATACATAATGCATCTCCAGTGGTACTTCGGTATCAATACCGCCCTTCGATTGTGGCCTTTGTCATTAATTATGGTTTTGCAGGTGACAGCCAGCCAGCCAGCAGCGGTCCCAGCCAGCGGTTTCAGCCCGCAGCAGCGGTTCCAGCCAATGATCGCTTGGGTTTTGGAAGGGTTGACCTTAAGCAACCACTGGTTGTACCAAGTGGTGAACCGTCCAAGATGGGATTGGAGAAGATGTTGGTAGGAGCGCTGCAGGTTGGGGGCAAGGGCAAGGGCAAGGGCAAGGGCAAGGGCAAGGGCAAGAAAGGCGGTGTCATCAGCGTACTGGAGAAGGTGGGTGGGGGATGAAGGCGGTGGCATGTCCGCCGTACACAAAATGTATAGAAGAGGGGAGAGGATGGAACCTTGGGGCACACCGGCGGAGGGGAAAAAGGTGTAGGAATCCGTGCTATGGATGGTGACGTAAAAAGGACGTTGGGAAAGAAAGGAGCCGATCAGACGAACATAGTTAATAGGAAGGGCGAAGGTTTGGTGTCTGAAGAGGAGACTGGAATGCCACACGTGGTCATAGGCTCCTTCAAGGTCAAGGGAGAGGAAGATAGCGGATCGAAGGAAATTCAGCTGTTCGGAGAGGAGATGATTGAGGTGAAGGCAAAGGTCATCAGAAGAGAATGACAGCCGAAAGCCACACTGGGTAACGGGAAGGAGGCAGTGCAGGCGGAGATGCTGGTGAATATGTCGGGTTAGGATGGATTCTAGGACCTTCCTGAAGACGGAGGTACGGCTGATGGGGTGGCAGGAGACCTCGGACGGCAGTTTACCAGGTTTAAGGAACATCAGGATACGGGAGGTTTTCCACAGGTCGGGGTAGTAGCCGGTGGACAGGACTACTTCATAGAGCCTGGCCAGGGTGGAAAGGAAAGAGGCAGGAGCTTCACGAAGGTGGCGATAGGTAACACGATCATGACCAGGAGCGGTGTTGCGTTTCGTGCGGAGTGTAGCGGTGAGATCCTGTGTAGTTATAGGGGCATTGAGTTTGGTGTGTGCAATGTTGTCCAAATACTGGAAACCAGGTGCGAATGGAGGGACAGAGGTGTCAGTTCGATTGTGGATATCCGGGAAGAGAGAGTAATCGAACTGGGGATCGTCGGTGATGGTAAAGACATAGGAGAGGTAGGAGGCAAAGTGATTGGCCTTACCAAGGTTGTCAGGGATGGGTTGATTATGATGAAGGAGAGGATACTAGGGGGGGGGGGGTTAGTTCTGGTAAGGCGGCGGGGTAAAATACAGGGAGCGAAAGGCAATTTACAATTTGTACAGAAACCAGATGGCAGTCATAAGAGTCGTGGGGAATGAAAGGGAAGCAGTGGTTGGGAGAGGAGTGAGACAGGGTTGTAGCCTCTCCCCGATGTTATTCAATCTGTATATTGAGCAAGCAGTAAAGGAAACAAAAGAAAAATTCGGAGTAGGTATTAAAATTCAGGGAGAAGAAGTAAAAACTTTGAGATTCGCCGATGACATTGTAATTCTGTCAGAGACAGCAAAGGACCTGGAAGAGCAGTTGAACGGAATGGACAGTGTCTTGAACGGAGAATATAAGATGAACATAAACAAAAGCAAAACGAGGATAATGGAATGTAGTCAAATTAAATCGGGTGATGCTGAGGGAATTAGATTAGGAAATGAGACACTTATAGTAGTAAAGGAGTTTTGCTATTTAGCAAGTAAAATAACTGATGACGGTCGAAGTAGAGAGGATATAAAATGTAGACTGGCAATGGCAAGGAAAGCGTTTCTGAAGAAGAGAAATTTGTTAACATCGAATATAGATTTATGTATCAGGAAGTCGTTTCTGAAAGTATTTGTATGGAGTGTAGCCATGTATGGAAGTGAAACATGGACGATAAATAGTTTGGACAAGAAGAGAATAGAAGCTTTCGAAATGTGGTGCTACAGAAGAATGCTGAAGATTAGATGGGTAGATCACATAACGAATCAGGAGGTATTGAATAGTGTAAGTAGGCTGTTTAGGTTGTTTTATTGGTAACGCCGCCACCACGTAGCGCTCTGTATAAAAATCACTGGCTGTGCCGTGTGCAGTCTGTGGCTAGTTTGCTTTGTTGTCTGCCATTGTAGTGTTGGGCAGCGGCAGCTGGATGCTAACAGCGCGTAGCGTTGCGCAGTTGGAGGTGAGCCGCCAGCAGTGGTGGACGTGGGGAGAGAGATGGCGGAGTTTTGAAATTTGTAAGAATTGGTGTCATGAACTGCTATATATATTATGACTAGTGAGGTAAATACATTGTTTGTTCTCTATTAAAATCTTTCATTTGCTAACTATGCCTATCAGTAGTTAGTGCCTTCAGTAGTTTGAATCTTTTATTTAGCTGGCAGTAGTGGCGCTCGCTGTATTGCAGTAGCTTGAGTAACGAAGATTTTTGTGAGGTAAGTGATTTGTGAAACGTATAGGTTATTGTTAGTCAGGGCCATTCTTTCGTAGGGATTTTTGAAAGTCAGATTGCGTTGCGCTAAAAAATATTGCTTGTCAGCTTAAGCACAGTCGTGTATAAATTGTTCTAAGGGGACGTTTCAATAGAATTGGGGAGAAGAGGAGTTTGTGGCACAACTTGACTAGAAGAAGGGATCGGTTGGTAGGACATGTCCTGAGGCATCAAGGGATCACGAATTTAGCATTGGAGGGCAGTATGGAGGGTAAAAATCGTAGAGGGAGACCAAGAGATGAATACACTAAGCAGATTCAGAAGGATGTAGGTTGCAGTAGGTACTGGGAGATGAAGAAGCTTGCACAGGACAGAGTAGCATGGAGAGCTGCATCAAACCAGTCTCAGGACCGGAGGCAACAACAACAACAACAACAAGGCGGTGGAAGGCTGACCAGAACTTGGGCGAGTTTATAGGAATTATGGCATTTAAACAGGTGCATGTCTGTCGCCAGTCCCGGCGTTTCTTAGCCGCGAGCAAGTTTCGGATGTGTCGCTGGAGTTGCCAGTGTCGTTGTAGCGTGTCCAGGTCATGCATGTGGAGGAAGGCATGGTAGAGACAGGAGGATTCACGGAGGAGGAGGACGGCCTGTGGGAGTAAGGCAGAACAGTGGGGGTGGATGGCGACAGAAGGGATATGGCCCTCCACGGCCTCAGACAAGGTCTGCTGGAGAAAGGAGGCAGCAAGAGTAATATCATCAGCGTGGCGGTAGGAGAAGGGGTGACCATCGACCTGAGTAGATAGGGTATCCTGGCAGGCATTCCAGTAGGCACGGGAATAATCATGGATGTACTTCGAGGGAGGTTCATTACAAGGTGAAGAGGACAGGGAGATGGTCACTACGAGTGGGGTCCAGGATTTCCACCACTATGCGGCCAAGGAGGTTGGGGGGAGAGGATGACATCAGGAGTGGAGTTGGATTCAGGGCGGGTGTGCTGGGGAATTGGGACGAGGTCGCCTTGGAGGGAGGAGAGGAACCGATGCCACCGCCATAACTGAGTGGTGGAACGACTATGGATGTTGAGGTCGGCGGCGATCATGTAGGAGGAGAAGGTACAGTCAATGTGGGACAGGAAGTCAAAAGGAATAGGAGCGTTAGGGCGGACATAGATGGTGGCGCATGTAATGGTAAGGCCAGGGAAGAAGAGACTGAGAATCAGGTGTTCGGTGGGTTTGGGAAGGAGAGGTTGGAGCTGAACTGGTATCTGGCGGTGGTGACCAATGACAACTCCGCCACGTGCTATCGGGAAGGGATTATCAGAGCAGTGAAGGAGGCAGGGCGAGGTGTGTATGATGTGGTGGGGCTGAAAAAAGGTTTCATTGAGGAGGAAGGCATCCATGTGGTGGGTTGTGAGGGTGTGCATGAAGAGGTTCTTGCTGGCGGGAAGGGAACGGATGTTGTTGAACAGGATATGGTGCTGTCGCGCCAAGACAGGGATTTAGATGAGGGTATATAGACGGAAGAAGGTAAAATGGGCCTGGTTGTGGGAGTACGTGGCATACATTTTGAGGTGGAAGACGGAACGGGTGGCGAGGGATATTGCTGGAGGGTGTGAGGGCGCTGGAAAGGGTGGAAATTTTGGAGAACGATGGTGAGGAACCTGATGATGTCAATAGCATTCGGGTGGGACGAAGGGAATTGCCAGGAGGGGTGGGGCGTCTAGAGGGCAGACAGGGATGGTGAGTTCAGGAGTGGTGGGAGGGGGTTGGGCTTTACATTTTTGGGAGTACATGGGATGCGGGAGATTATAGGTGTTACAGGAGGGAGGGGACTGAAGGTTGGGGCACTGTCAGAGGAAATGCACTAACTTACAGTGCGGGCAGGTGGGGGCCTCGTGGCACTCAGATGTTGTATGTGTATTATAGCACAGACACCTCTGGCAGCTGAGGAATTGAGGAGGGGAACGAGAGGGGTCGACTTTGTAGCTTTGGTTGAAGAGGAGGGCACCCTCCTTCAGGAGATGTTCAATGGAGGGGGCGTGTTCCGATAAAACCCGCATAAGGCGGGTGCGGCCAGTTGAGTTGAAAATGCGGCTGACTGCCCGTACTTCCAACAAGGGATGCACCTTGAGCTCTGCCAACATTTCCTCCTCCGTGATCGTCGGACTAAGCCAAGTGATCACGGCGGTGAGGGTCAGCGGGCGACGTAGGGGGGTTGGGGTGGGTGGGAGGGAGATGGGGAAGTTGCAGGGTTGAGGGAGGCATTAGGGTCAAAGCGGATGACGAGAACGCGGGAAATGATGTCAGTGTGAAGGGTAGGACTGGGGGAGGATTTGAGGATGGAGTCACAGGAAGGAGTGAGGAGGGAGATGGGGCACCAGGAAGGTGTCGGCGGAAGAAGAGACTGACGTTCTTGACCTCGAGAAGGGAAGGATCAGGATGGAGAGGATTAGGGGGGGGGGGAGGAGGAGGAGGAGAAGGCGGAGGGTGCAGGGCCAGGTGGGGAGACATCCATGGCATCATGGGGGGGGGGGGAAGGAGGATGGGGCAGGGCCTTTTTGGAAGCAGAGGAGGCAGTGGTGCCACTAGGGCGTTTGAAGGCTACGGAAGGTGAGAGGAGACATGAAGGACAGGAACAACAGGGAGGTGGCAGGTTCCGGCGTGGATGCTGGAGCCAGCGCCGGAGATGGGGATGGTGAAGGCGACGGCGATGACGTAGATGACGGCGATGGTGACGGCGAGGGTGAGAGCGGGGCACGGGCAGTGACCCTCCGGGCCACTACCCTAGCGGGAGCTACAGTAACAGCTGAGGGAGTGGAGGGAAAGGATCAGAGGTGGAGGTGCGAGAGGAAGAAGCTGGGGAGGGGGTGACTAAGAGCGAGGGCGAAGGGAGAGTGAGAAGAGGAGGAATAAAATGAGGGGGGGGGGGCGACTGGGCACACCATGCAATGGTAGTGGTGGCGGCGGAGGGAGATGTATATACTATTGTGGTGGTGGTGGTAGACATAGTATTCATATCGAATACGCCCGGAGATACATTACATATGTAATTACAGTCGTATTTAACTCTGGTTGTACCTGTGCTACGTAAAACGTAACGAATTTTGTACAAATTTATCCCGTTGGAAGCTCATTTACAAATGTTACTCAATAATTTGTAAAATCAATTTTTGTTAAAAGCTATATTCGCTATACCTATGATTTACTTCAGAAAATGTGTAATATACAAAACTGTTTTGCTCACGTTACTAGTGGCCTACTTGTGGCGCGCCCTACATTACGTTTACTTGGCAGCGTGACTAGCTCCCACACAGTCAGTTTCTTCACACCACACCGGTGTTACTTATCTTTTAATGCTTGACCTTTTGAAGAACATTATGTTTTATATTTTAATGTGTGACTTGAGCAACTCAGCCCTTAAATTACTGTACATCTTTGACGATATGTTGTTCATGTAAGTACTATTTGTTTTACACTTGTTTACATTAATGTAACTTTTATTAGATAAGAATTTAATCTGACAAATTCATTTTAGGTAATTACCTTGCCTTCTGAGGACGTCACCCTTACAGGTGACGAAACCTGGTCAAGGTATATAGAAAACCTATGCAACCGGTTGGCTGATCTTTACATATTTTTCAAAAAAGAATTCTTTACTGTTAACGGTGTTTCCCTTAGGCCTACCAGCCTGTCACCACCAGTTACTCACCCCCATGAGTGCACCTGCACTCTTCAAAACTATACACCGCCTCATACACATATACATTACAAACGCACACTTGTGTACATAGTATACATTTTCTTACCACACAAATGGTGTGCAATAACCGCAGGTATACACTCACGTATAAACTGTATTTTACTGACCATAAGATACACCTAAATTTTTAAGCAACTTTTTTTAAAAACAACATTTTTATTATTAGACTGCAAAATATAACTAAAAGAATTCTGAGTTTGTAAAACCGAACTGATCTTTAAAACCGCTAAAAATCGTCATCTTCGTTACCATTCTAGCCCTCCTCATATTAAGATAGTTCTTCACTGACATTGAGAGCGTCACTTAAGCTACACATATTGAAAAATTTAACAATAATGCCTTCTCTCCCGCTGGACCACGAATGTTTTATCTACTGACACACTTGTTTGATTGTAGGTCGTTTTTAAAGCTCCTTCCGCCGCGAACTGGTGTTGGGTTTCATCCAGCATCCATTTCTTCCATTCCTCCCTCATATAATCTTTAAATGGTTTCTTTAATCAAGATATCAAGAGGTTTCAATTTTGAAGTAGGTCCTCTCGGAATAACAGTAAGCTCTGTATTTCCCTGCATCAATTTTTTTTTTCATAGAATGTATGACCATTTTAAGACATGCAGGATTTTTAAATCCAATGCTGGACATATTTGTATTTATTTCGAGTTTAAGAGGCACCTGAATTTTGGAGGCGACTTTGCGAAGAAAAACATGTGTCTCATAGCCCGAAATATACAATACACACAACTATTCACACTCTGACAAATTGATCATATTGCTATGTGCATACATGTTATTTACAAATAAATACTTTCACCCTCTCTCTATCACTCAAGTGAATAGTTTGAGTAGATGTGGGTTCGAATCCCTCAAACACCACTCGCTTATCATCATATAACGATAGGCCAATATTCAACTGCAATGAAGTATGCATGAAATGGTTCCATGATCAAATACTAATGTCCAGCACAATTAGTGGTGTAGTAGGTGGAGCACTGCCAACACCACTGTGCAGAGCAGGCACTCCAAGTTGTCCTCAGCCTCGAGAGCCATTTGCTCTGCAATTGATGCATTCACTTCTCATGCAGTTGGGTAGATCTCTCAATGTATGGTATCATACATTTTCGATCTGAGACCTACAAATTCCTCACTCTGTAACCCATTCGCTTCGTCTTTCATCAGGAGATAACTTTATTGTTTGCACGTGTTAAGCAATAAGGATTATAGGCCACGTATCCAGACATATAGAATGTATTGGAATGGCACGTTACTACTTCATGTGGGTCGCAGCCCTTCAAGTCCATGATCGTATAAAATGGCTTTGGGTCTCTGAAATGAGTTGTTACAAGCCCATAAAGAAACTGGTACACGCAGAGGTTGGATAAGTCACATACATACATACCGACTTAAACAGATTCTAAGAACAATGCTTCCGGTCCCAGGAGATAGTGCGGGTGACTAACCAGGTATGGCCCCAACCTGAACATTGATGGAGGTTTCTACAACACATGAAGAAGCTGTGTTTATTGCCCAGCATTGGGGAGGTGACCACCTCGTGGAACTAGTCACTCTGGACAATGCGGCAACAGCTGTGCACTTCATCAGTCTATTAGGATACACCAGGTCTGCCTCCACGAAATACCCTACACCAGCAGCTACGTACATTACTTAATCCAGCTATTTCATCATTACGCAGACATTGAAACCCTCCAATCAGCAGAGAGTGCTGCATGGCATGCCAATATCAGTTGTTTACATGCAGGTTGAGGTTGTACCTCTAATCGTCAGATGTGTCGAACTTCTCACTCATCTGTGGGTTATTTACCATAGCGTGCATATAGACATACTGGCAAAGTTGCCTGTGGATCCCTCAATTGAGAAAAAACAGTATGTCGACATCTGCCAATAGTTTGAATTTCACACGTGTCTATTTCAACACAGTGTACCACAAACGCCCTGGCACGGTGCAATTCAAGGCAGTGTATGTGATAATGTGTACGCTCCAGAATTTGTCGAAAATATCCACAAGGGAGCGTACGACTGTGTCCATGTAAAGTCTGGAGGGAGGACTCGAACCTCCGCCGGGACCAGCCGCACACACCATGACCGCTCGGCTAACCCCGTGCGGCTCATCAAGAACATTAACACCTTTCCAGAATGAGATTTTCACTCTCGAGTCTCGGTCGGGCACACAGTTTTAATCTGCCAGGAAGTTTCATATCAGAGCACACTCCGCTGCAGAGTGAAAATCTCATTCTGGAAACATCCCCCAGGCTGTGGCTAAGCCATGTCTCCGCAGTATCCTTTCTTTCAGGAGTGCTAGTTCTGCAAGGTTCGCAGGAGAGCTTCTGTAAAGTTTGGAAGGTAGGAGACGAGGTACTGGCACAGGAGGACAGCTGTGAGGACGGGCCGTGAGTCGTGCTTCGGTAGCTCAGATCGTACAGCACTTGCCCGCGAAAGGCGAAGTTCCCGAGTTCGAGTCTCGGTCTGCCACACAGTTTTAATTTGCCAGGAAGTTTCATTAACACCTTAAATCACATTATGTGAGAGTGGGAGTAGTTAAGAGTGGCACCTCTGGCAGCTGAGGAATTGAGGAGGGGAACGAGAGGGGTCGACTTTGTAGCTTTGGTTGAAGAGGAGGGCACCCTCCTTCAGGAGATGTTCAATGGAGGGGGCGTGTTCCGATAAAACCCGCATAAGGCGGGTGCGGCCAGTTGAGTTGAAAATGCGGCTGACTGCCCGTACTTCCAACAAGGGATGCAACTTGAGCTCTGCCAACATTTCCTCCTCCGTGATCGTCGGACTAAGCCAAGTGATCACGGCGGTGAGGGTCAGCGGGCGACGTAGGGGGGTTGGGGTGGGTGGGAGGGAGATGGGGAAGTTGCAGGGTTGAGGGAGGCATTAGGGTCAAAGCGGATGACGAGAACGCGGGAAATGATGTCAGTGTGAAGGGTAGGACTGGGGGAGGATTTGAGGATGGAGTCACAGGAAGGAGTGAGGAGGGAGATGGGGCACCAGGAAGGTGTCGGCGGAAGAAGAGACTGACGTTCTTGACCTCGAGAAGGGAAGGATCAGGATGGAGAGGATTAGGGGGGGGGGGGAGGAGGAGGAGGAGAAGGCGGAGGGTGCAGGGCCAGGTGGGGAGACATCCATGGCATCATGGGGGGGGGGGGGGGAAGGAGGATGGGGCAGGGCCTTTTTGGAAGCAGAGGAGGCAGTGGTGCCACTAGGGCGTTTGAAGGCTACGGAAGGTGAGAGGAGACATGAAGGACAGGAACAACAGGGAGGTGGCAGGTTCCGGCGTGGATGCTGGAGCCAGCGCCGGAGATGGGGATGGTGAAGGCGACGGCGATGACGTAGATGACGGCGATGGTGACGGCGAGGGTGAGAGCGGGGCACGGGCAGTGACCCTCCGGGCCACTACCCTAGCGGGAGCTACAGTAACAGCTGAGGGAGTGGAGGGAAAGGATCAGAGGTGGAGGTGCGAGAGGAAGAAGCTGGGGAGGGGGTGACTAAGAGCGAGGGCGAAGGGAGAGTGAGAAGAGGAGGAATAAAATGAGGGGGGGGGGCGACTGGGCACACCATGCAATGGTAGTGGTGGCGGCGGAGGGAGATGTATATACTATTGTGGTGGTGGTGGTAGACATAGTATTCATATCGAATACGCCCGGAGATACATTACATATGTAATTACAGTCGTATTTAACTCTGGTTGTACCTGTGCTACGTAAAACGTAACGAATTTTGTACAAATTTATCCCGTTGGAAGCTCATTTACAAATGTTACTCAATAATTTGTAAAATCAATTTTTGTTAAAAGCTATATTCGCTATACCTATGATTTACTTCAGAAAATGTGTAATATACAAAACTGTTTTGCTCACGTTACTAGTGGCCTACTTGTGGCGCGCCCTACATTACGTTTACTTGGCAGCGTGACTAGCTCCCACACAGTCAGTTTCTTCACACCACACCGGTGTTACTTATCTTTTAATGCTTGACCTTTTGAAGAACATTATGTTTTATATTTTAATGTGTGACTTGAGCAACTCAGCCCTTAAATTACTGTACATCTTTGACGATATGTTGTTCATGTAAGTACTATTTGTTTTACACTTGTTTACATTAATGTAACTTTTATTAGATAAGAATTTAATCTGACAAATTCATTTTAGGTAATTACCTTGCCTTCTGAGGACGTCACCCTTACAGGTGACGAAACCTGGTCAAGGTATATAGAAAACCTATGCAACCGGTTGGCTGATCTTTACATATTTTTCAAAAAAGAATTCTTTACTGTTAACGGTGTTTCCCTTAGGCCTACCAGCCTGTCACCACCAGTTACTCACCCCCATGAGTGCACCTGCACTCTTCAAAACTATACACCGCCTCATACACATATACATTACAAACGCACACTTGTGTACATAGTATACATTTTCTTACCACACAAATGGTGTGCAATAACCGCAGGTATACACTCACGTATAAACTGTATTTTACTGACCATAAGATACACCTAAATTTTTAAGCAACTTTTTTTAAAAACAACATTTTTATTATTAGACTGCAAAATATAACTAAAAGAATTCTGAGTTTGTAAAACCGAACTGATCTTTAAAACCGCTAAAAATCGTCATCTTCGTTACCATTCTAGCCCTCCTCATATTAAGATAGTTCTTCACTGACATTGAGAGCGTCACTTAAGCTACACATATTGAAAAATTTAACAATAATGCCTTCTCTCCCGCTGGACCACGAATGTTTTATCTACTGACACACTTGTTTGATTGTAGGTCGTTTTTAAAGCTCCTTCCGCCGCGAACTGGTGTTGGGTTTCATCCAGCATCCATTTCTTCCATTCCTCCCTCATATAATCTTTAAATGGTTTCTTTAATCAAGATATCAAGAGGTTTCAATTTTGAAGTAGGTCCTCTCGGAATAACAGTAAGCTCTGTATTTCCCTGCATCAATTTTTTTTTTCATAGAATGTATGACCATTTTAAGACATGCAGGATTTTTAAATCCAATGCTGGACATATTTGTATTTATTTCGAGTTTAAGAGGCACCTGAATTTTGGAGGCGACTTTGCGAAGAAAAACATGTGTCTCATAGCCCGAAATATACAATACACACAACTATTCACACTCTGACAAATTGATCATATTGCTATGTGCATACATGTTATTTACAAATAAATACTTTCACCCTCTCTCTATCACTCAAGTGAATAGTTTGAGTAGATGTGGGTTCGAATCCCTCAAACACCACTCGCTTATCATCATATAACGATAGGCCAATATTCAACTGCAATGAAGTATGCATGAAATGGTTCCATGATCAAATACTAATGTCCAGCACAATTAGTGGTGTAGTAGGTGGAGCACTGCCAACACCACTGTGCAGAGCAGGCACTCCAAGTTGTCCTCAGCCTCGAGAGCCATTTGCTCTGCAATTGATGCATTCACTTCTCATGCAGTTGGGTAGATCTCTCAATGTATGGTATCATACATTTTCGATCTGAGACCTACAAATTCCTCACTCTGTAACCCATTCGCTTCGTCTTTCATCAGGAGATAACTTTATTGTTTGCACGTGTTAAGCAATAAGGATTATAGGCCGCGTATCCAGACATATAGAATGTATTGGGATGGCACGTTACTACTTCATGTGTGTCGCAGCCGTTCAAGTCCATGTTCGTATAAAATGGCTTTGGGTCTCTGAAATGAGTTGTTACAAGCCCATAAAGAAACTGGTACACGCAGAGGTTGGATAAGTCACATACATACATACCAACTTAAACAGATTTTAAGAACAATGCTTCCGGTCCCAGGAGATAGTGCGGGTGACTAACCAGGTATGGCCCCAACCTGAACATTGATGGAGGTTTCTACAACACATGAAGAAGCTGTGTTTATGCCCCAGCATTGGGGAGGTGACCACCTCGTGGAACTAGTTGCTCTGGACAATGCGGCAACAACTGTGCACTTCATCAGTCTATTAGGATACACCAGGTCTGCCTCTACGAAATATCCTACACCAGACTCTGCAGCTACGTGTATTACTTAATCCAGCTATTTCATCATTAGGCAGACATTGAAACCCTCCAATCAGCAGAGAGTGCTGCATGGCATGCCAATATCAGTTGTTTACATGCAGGGAGAGGTTGTACCTCTAATCGTCAGATGTGTCGAACTTCTCACTCATCTGTGGGTTATTTACCGTAGCGTGCCTATAGACATACTGGCAAAGTTGCCTGTGGATCCCTCATTTGAGAAAAAACAGTATGTGACATCTGTCAATAGTTTGAATTTCTCACGTGTCTATTTCAACACAGTGTACCACAAACGCCCTGGCACGGTGCAATTCAAGGCAGTGTATGTGATAATGTGTACGCTCCAGAATTTGTCGAAAATATCCACAAGGGAGCGTACGACTGTGTCCATGTGAAGTCTGGAGGGAGGACTCGAACCTCCGCCGGGACCTGCCGCACACACCATGACTGTAGCGCCCAAGACCGCTCGGCTAATCCCGTGCGGCTCATCAAGAACTCTTTCTTTAAAAAAAGCAGACTTAAAAATTATAATCATAAAGCACCCTCTAAATATCAAGTGGTGACAATTTATTCAGAGGCAGAAATAACTTTTTCTTTTCTTTTTTCTTTATTTTTATTTATTTATTTATTTATTTATTTGGCTGTATGAGCTTTCGGGCTGAGAACCTTGCCGCTCCCTTTTAACACGGCGGTAGTCACGTCCGATCACATCAACCTCTGGAAGACTACACTGGTGCAAATCAGCAACACACCAGATTACTTTAAATTACAAATTTTAACAACTCACACAAACACATTAGCTATGTACCCCGTAGGAGTGATGGAAATGGTACAAAACACTCACATTAAAAAAATTACTTGCCACCGAAAGTGCAACTTGTTTTTAAAAGAAAACTCTTATGGTTTAAGGGTGGCAACTTTATATACTAAAATGACCATGTAAATAAAAACCCATGAAATGCAGTCTTACATAAAATATACAAACATTATCTACATTACTCATGTACTGCCTCTCAAGATGATAGGTAAGATAAAAACGTTTCAGGAATTCGGCGGTTACACTTCAAGGAATAAATTCGTTAACATCGAATCTGACAAACATGACACAGGCAGCTATTAACGTACGGCAGACCAACAGACAGACACTAACTGCCTAACAAATGCGGATGGGAGACAGACGAGCAAGCTGGGGATGAGAGATTGACCAAGAAAACAAGTAGAATTTAACAAGTAAATGAAACAACATATCACGAATCACTTAACTTCTAATAAACTGCGATGTCTGGCGAAGACCTGGCATAGCGCCCCCAAAACGCTCTCCCGAACCGTCCGCTGCCAGCCGCTTTAACGGACGCAGAAAGACTCGCCGATCTCCCGTCTCACGGCGTCGCAGCTCGCGCCGGCCAGGCCGATGTCGTGGCTTGACTCCTTTTGCTGTCGTGTCGACCGCGAAGCCACTACCCCGTCGCTATACGGCGCGGGCCACTGGAGTCACGTGGCGACCGCACATGAGCCAACACTCAAGACGGACAAGTCATCTTCTGTCCCAGTGTGCGACCGACCAATCGATCGATCCAACCGCCAATGAACGTTGCATGAACAAACTCGAGCAGACTGGTGGCCTAACTCATACTAGTACTGTGGGCGACAGACCACACACTGACTGCCCCACACTGACCCGGCTGACCAACTGACCAGAGTCGCCCCCTAGCGAGCTCATAGCGCCCCTTAAATGCACGTGAGCAGTCTACCTTTCCCCTTTCCCCCAGAGGCAGACACCAAAGCTGCGACTGCCACAGCGGCGCCACCGCCAGAAACGGAGGGCGACTGCTTCACCCTACGCGCTGCGGCGCGCTATTGAAAACAGCAAATTTTACCACGGCTCAGTCGATCTCAGAACTGAGAAGGTTAGTTCTGGGTCGATGTGCCAGTCGAACTATCGGCAAGGCCTACTAGTGATGACGATGTAATGGACGACAGGGCGCCAGACGATTGGAGGAAACAGAAACGCAAATGCCGCAGTGCTACATAAGTTGAAACGTATTGGCTCTTAACGATTTCTCTTCGGGCGACTTCCTCTGCTTGGTTTCTTCTCTGGTCGTCCAGTGGTGCTGTCGCCTCTCCGTGCCCGGTGGGCCTAAATTTAGTGGCATCCGAATTTCTTTTGGACAGCTCTGGGAGGAAGTTGGGGACCGTGCTGAAGCGGTAGGGACGACAGTTGACCGATTGTGCAGGAAGTGATCAAAGGCTCCGTTACTCAAGAGGCGGATGGCCATTGTTTTCGAAAGTTTTTTGCCGCCGCCTCCCATTGTGTTGCCGTCCGTCGATGTGACCTATCAGTAACAAGCCGCCAGTCGGCGATTCACTTACAACCTTTTCCCTTGCCTGTGGTTTCATCAGGAACGACCGCTGGTTGGCCCGTCGGTCATCTCAGCGGACGACGTGTATCGGGTCTTTTGGCCGCTTCTGGGTTCTGTGTGCCCCTGATGACTTGCAATTCGTACCAGTTGCTGCACAGTGACTGGTTTTTGTATTGTTTAATGTGTTTGTGTCATTGTTTTTGATGGATCTGTGAAGGGGTCCACCTAATAGGAGCCTTGCTGGGATAGACACGGCAATTATAGTTCCGCGTTGATAATCTCTGGTTTTTTTTTTAATTTAAGTTTTAGAATTACGTTGGCCATGCAATGGGGGCCTGACACGGTTACCCGCGCGGTCTAATGCGCTGCTTCCCGAGCGGGAAGGAGCGCCTGGTCCCCGGCACGAATACGTCCGGCGTATTGAGATCCTATGTGCCGGCCAGCCTGTGGATGCTTCTTAAGGCGGTTTTCCATCTCCTTCGGCGAATGAGGGCTCGTTCCCCTTATTACGCCACAGTTACACTGTGTCGGCGATTGCTGTGCAAACACCATTTCCACGTTCGCGTACACTATAATTATTCTACCACGCAAACATTTAGCGTTACATTCGTCTGGTACAAGAGGTTCCCTTGGGGGGGGGGGGGGGGTCCACTGGGGGCCGAACCGCACAATAACCTTGGGTTCAGTGCGGGTGTGAACCGCTGAGGGCTACGGCAGGACGAAGCCTCTCCATCGTTTCTAGGTCCCCGATTTAATACATACATACATACATTCAATGGGGTATCCATTAGCCCTAGCAGCACAGTGAGGTGGCTGTCATGTAGCGGACACTGTGGACTGTTGATAGATCCCTACATTTGTAAGGTGCAGATTTGTATGTAATGAAATCTTTGAATGGGCAGTTAACCTTACACTCTCCGAGTACTTGTAATTGCCTTGAATAAATCTTGTGTTTCATTATGGCCTTCATGTTTAAATATTTGTCCATATACATACATCAAAAGAAGTTTTGCATCACTCCAGTTCCCAGAACTCATGAAGATAGATGTTGACTGTGGATATTGTATCACAGACACAGTCCCTTTGACTGTTCAGAGATGTCACTAAACCCCTTCCAAAAATGTAAAATTTTTAGTTTAAAGTAATCTGGTGTGTTGCAGATTTGCACCGGTGTAGTCTTTCAGAGGTTGTTGTGAGCGGTCGTGACTACGGCCGTGCTATAAGGGAGCGGCAAGGTTCTAAGCCCGAAAGCTCATACTGTCAACAACAAAAAATGTTACTTCTGCCTCTGAATAAATTTTCACTTGATATTTAGAGGGTGCCTTATGATTATAATTTTTAAATCTGTTTTCTTTTTAAAGAAAGGGTTTTTAGGAAAAAAATTTCCATTTGTTGAAAGAAATTTGTATTCATCAGTTACCAACTGACAACTACTTCCACGCTCACATAGTGTGATTAAAGGTGTTAATGAAACTTCCTGGCAGATTAAAACTGTGTGGCCGACCGAGACTCGAACTCGGGAACTTCGCCTTTCGGGGGCAAGTGCTCTATAATCTGAGCTACCGAAGCACGACTCACGCCCCCTCCTCACAGCTTTACTTCTGCCAGTACCTCGTCTCCTACCTTCCAAACTTTACAGAAGCTCTCCTGCGAACCTTGCAGAACTAGCACTCCTGAAAGAAAGGATACTGCGGAGGCATGGCTTAGCCACAGCCTGGGGGATGTTTCCAGAATGAGATTTTCAGTCTGCAGCGGAGTGTGCTCTGATATGAAACTTCCTGGCAGATTAAAACTGTGTGCCCGACCGAGACTCGAGAGTGAAAATCTCATTCTGGAAAGGTGTTAATGTTCTTGATGAGCCGCACGGGGTTAGCCGAGCGGTCATGGTGTGTGCGGCTGGTCCGGCGGAGGTTCGAGTCCTCCCTCCAGCACGGGTGTGTGTGTCCTTAGGATAATTTAGGTTAAGTAGTGTGTAAGCTTAGGGACTGATTCCTTAGCAGTTAAGTCCCATAAGATTTCACACACATTGGAACATTTTGTTCTTGCTAATCGCTAATAAATAAAGTAAGTTCTTTAAGAAAACATTTTGAAAGTAAATCCACGGTTCAGCAACAGTATATGTAAATTTATTCCATGCTATTTTAGCAAGTGGAATAAGGTTTTCTACGTGTTAAGTCTATCAGATAAGAGGATAAGATGTTATTTACAGTGAAAATTATTCACGTTTTTGGAGTTTATGTGAAATCTCCTTGCCTAAATTGCATTGCGTTGGAGGACAGAACTGACGCCAGAACTGATATGGAGTTTTTTCTGTCACTGCCGCCAACCCTGCACCTTCACTCCGCAAGCTACCAACTTCTCGTGCTGTAAAGGTGAACCTGCACGAAGCTGACTCGAACATCAAAGCAAAGAGGCGGTCTGAAATCAAAGTTTATTACTATACCAAGTCGGGGCATTATAGCCTGCGAAAGTAACGCAAATATGGGGTGAAAAAATGGTTCAAACGGCTCTAAGCACTATGGGACTCAACATCTGAGGTCATCAGTCCCCTATACTTAGAACTACTTAAACCTAACTAACCTAAGGACATCATCATACACATCCATGCCCGAGGAAGGATTCGAGCCTGCGACCGTAGTAGCCGCACAGTTCCGGACTGAAGCGCTTACAACCGCTCGGCCACAGCGGCTGGCCTATGGGGTGAACCTTCGTAAGCGTGGTCAGTGCTGAGCACAAAGGCGGGTGGCAGCAGGTAAATGATGGGATTTTTTTCAAATAAGCGATAACTGCGACAACTGCGTAATCGTACTGTCTGAAGTGACCTTTGCAGGTTACGAATGTTACTCGTTCGTACTTATTATGTAGAGAAATTCTAAAACGGTAGGGTATGGACCTATGAAACAAACAGGAATATCAGTATTATGAAAAGGATAGATTACTGCTCCCCATATGGCGCAGACGTTGAGTCACACATAGGCACAATAGGCACAACAAAAAGATCGTTAAAAAAGAAGCTTTCAACCAAAAGGCCTTCTTCCGAATTAGACTCACACACACACACACTCACACACACACACACACACACATACATACATATTCACACCAACTCACACTCACACATGACCATAGTCTCTGGCTGCAGAGGCGAGAAAGAACAGTGGTCATGTGTGTGTGAGTTGCGTTTACGTGTGTGTGTTGTCTACTTCGGGAGAAGGTATTTGGCCGAAAGCTTACTGGTTTTACTCTCTTTTTGTTGTGCCTATGTGCGACTGAGCATCTCCGCTAAGTGATCAGTAGTAAGCTATCCTTCATCCATGGTTCGCAAGATATCATGTGAAAAAAGGGCGAGTTGCTTTTCGCAGGAGCGATGCTTTCTAAAGCCGTGCCGATGCATGGACAGCAACTTCTCTGTCTCAAGTAAATTCATTATATTGGAACTGAGAATATATTCGAGAATCCTGCAACAAACCGATGTTAAGGATATTGGTCTGTAATTTTAAGGAGGAGCCAATGCAGTAGAGTACTCTCTGTAAAACCTAATTGGAACCCCATCAGGACCTGGCGATTTATTTATTTTCAAACCATTCAGCTGCTTCACAACCCCAGGGATGTCTGTCACTATGTCCTCCATACGGGAATCTCTACGAGACTCAAACGGCGGTATGTTTGTACGATCCTCCTGCGTGAAAGATTTCGCAAATGCTAAATTTAAAATTTCAGCTTTCGTTTTGCTGTCTTCCGTTGCCAGGCCAGACTGATCAGTGAGTGACCGGATGGAAGCCTTCGACCCGCTTACAGATTTTACGTAAGACCAGAATTTCCTTGGGTTTACAGCAAGATCTTTTGCTAAGTTATGACGGTGGTAGTGGCTGTATGCTTTGCGCATCGCTCTTTTTACAGCAGCACGAATATCTACTAACTTTTGCCTGTCCTCATTCTCCCGATCTTTCTTCTACCGCGAGTGCAACTGTCTTTGCTTCCTGAGCATTCTCCGAATTGCGCTGTTAAACCACGGTGGGTCTTTTCCGACCGTAACCCACTTTTTCGGCACATACTTCTCCAATGCGTGATTTACAATGTGTTTAAAATTTGCCCATAATTCTTCCGCGTCCATCGTACCAGAAGTAAATGAAGTCGACTCATTTACTAAGTGGGATGCTAACAACTGCTTATCTGCTCTTTCTTCTAAGAATACTCTTCCAGCCTTTTTGACCGACTTTTTAACTTTCGTAACCATAGTCGTTATGATAACATCATGATCACTAATCCCTGTCTCAACAATGACACCGTCGATGAGGTCTGGTCTGTCCGTGGCTACCAGATCTAAAATATTTCCATTATGCGTTGGCTGTCGATTTAGCTGCTCAAGACAGGTTTCCGATAATGTGTTCAAAAGCAATTTACACGACGGCTTGTCTGTACCACCTGTAATGAATCCATAGACATCCCAGTCTACACTAGGTAGGTTGAAGTCGTCTCCGACTAATATAGCATGATCCGGGTACTTCTGCGATACAGAGTGTAGACTCCCTTTGAATGATTCTAGAACTGTTAGGGTGAATCCTGGTGGCCGGTAATAATACCCCTCAATTAACTTTAGTTCCCCTAGCCCTGTTAAACGTGTCCAGATAACTTCACAATTACACTCTACTTCGACCTCAGTAGACACAATATTTTTGTCAGCTGCAATGAAGACACCACCTCCTACGGTGTCTAATCTGTCTTTCCGATACACGTTCCAACCTTCACTAATTGCTTCAGAACTTCCTACCTCAGGGTTCAGCCAGGTCTCAGTCCCGAGAATAATTTGCGCACCACACGCTTCATGGAGGGCAGTAAATTCAGGAACTTCATTCCGAACACTCTGAAAATTTACTGCTAATCTCTTGATAGCTGAAGTCTCTTTACACTGAGCGCGTCCTGATTTCCCTGCTTTCACGTCGATTGGTGAGTGTTCATCAGGACACCTCGCACTACTGCCTTGCCTAAAAAAAACCCATGTGCACGCCACAAGTACTCTGCTACCCGAGTAGCCGCTTTCTTTGTGTAGTGCACCCCTGACCTATCTAGGAGCGTTCTACAATTCCCCACCCAATAGCGCAAGTCTAGAAATCTGCAGCCAAGACCTTCACAGAGTCGACGAAGCCTCTGGTTGAGACCCTCCACTCGGCTGCAAACCAAAGGACCCCGATTCACTCTGGGAACGATGCTGCAAATAGAGAGCTCTGCTTGCACCCCTCGTGCGAGGCCAGCGGTCTTCATCAAATCCGCCAGCCGCCTGTACGAACTGAGGATCGCCTCAGAACCCAAGCGACAGGCGTCATTGCAGACGACTGCACCCCATACGCTCGATAGCCGCAGGCAAGGCCGCCTCCACATCTTGGATGAGGCCCCCGGCAGACAAACCGAGTGCACGTTGGAATTCTTTCCGGACCTGTACGCTATTTCCCTAAGGGGCTCCATCACCCGCCTAACGTTGGAGCTCCCCCAGCAAGCCTTTGCCCCAGTGTGCTTGCTCGGGCCCTGGGAGCGGCCACCTGCCCACTGACAGGATGAACGGGCGAGGCCAGCCGGCCAGCCTCCACATTGGCCCTCTGCCTCAAGCGACGCGAACGCATTGCAGTCCGCCACTCGCCCTGCGGTGAGGGCGGCCCCAATTCGCCGGGTACACTAGAAGGTGCCTCGGTGGCTGAGTCAGCGGACGCAGCAAGCGACTCCTGGGGCGTCTCACCTCGAGGCAGCAGCCCGAAGGCGGCTGACTGTCGCCAACAGTACGCTCAGCTGCTCACGAACTGCGGCCAGTTTCTCCTACGCCCGCACACAGCACGCACACACCCTATCCATCCTACTGCCAATGTCTGGACGTACAGATTTGCGACAAATAAAACAGCAATGTGCGACTGCACAGTTGTGTCACCAGCGCCAGATTGAGCTGCGATATATAAACAATTATTTACGAACTAAGCAATCAAATGACCACCACTACGCCACTATACAGATATTACAATACGATTCAACCCCTATCTTAGTACAAATGGCAAACCCCTACGCGATGTTACACTCTACCATTATTAAAATTTGGTACTACCCCTTTCTAACTCGAAAATACGCAAAGATCCGAAAAATTTCACCACGCAAGCACACAAACACACAAAGTAATTTGAATTAAACCAGTGGAACTAGTACGAAAAATTGAATAACGACTAGTTTTTGCTACTGCTGCTCGCACACGTCACTCTGCGAGCACAGATGAAACTGCACTGGCCTCTGTCTGCTGCTAACTGACTCTACGAAATAAACTGAAAGCACTGGCTGTCCAAAACAAACAACTGAGTAACGACTCCGCGAATTTATACTTTACAGCTATCAATTAGCAATATAACTCAATAAGCAATACAACTCCTGGATGGTCTTCGGTCCACAGTCCAGTGATGACAAGTGGAGACGATAGCATGGAACAGGAGCCGTGGATAGCGCCCAACAAGGTCGATTGCTCCAGTCCACATCAGTTGGAGAATAAAAAAGGAAGTTACATAGACTGACACAGATAAAAGGAAGGTAACCATGAAGAAACCTAGGATAACAGAAGAAATAGTTCAGCTTTACGACGAAAGAAGAAAGTACAACAATGTTCAGGGAGGGGCAGGAATACAGCAATATAAGCCTCTTGGGAATGAAATAAATAGTATTTTCCAGGAAAGTTATGGCGAAATAGCTGCAGGAAAAATATGAGACATCGAAAAATAAGAATTAGGCTAATAGAAAAGTAATATCAACCTTCCGTGAAGTTAAATTCAAGGGAAATTTCACCCTTAAACGAAGAAGAGAGAGCATACATGTGGAAAGAGTACAATGAAGGCCCCTGCGAGGTGGAGTACTTGTCTGATGATGTGACAGAAGAAGAAATAGTGGTCGATATGGAAGACATAGGGGATCCAGTATTAGAGTCAGAGTTTAACAGAGGCAGAAGAGGTAGATAATATTCATTTAGAATTTCAAAAATCTTTTGGGGGCCGGACCTTAATACCACTCTGTGTTCGGTGTGGGGCGGCTATATCCTCTTATGGGGTTGTGAACCACTGAGGGCTACGGCGGGGACGAAGCATATCTGTCGTTTCTAGGTCCCTGGTTCCATACAGTAAAAGGCTTATTTCCCACTAGGCAACAGAACAGGTGTTGAACTGCGGAAGCGTGGACACAAAATGATTAGTGTATACTGAC
The DNA here is from genome assembly GCF_023897955.1 of Schistocerca gregaria. Lineage (NCBI taxonomy): Eukaryota > Metazoa > Arthropoda > Insecta > Orthoptera > Acrididae > Schistocerca > Schistocerca gregaria. The sequence continues at coordinate 345,871,584 of NC_064922.1, read as the reverse complement.
AAGAGTAGCTCACATGGTGGGACAATTACGACCGTTCAGCACAAAAATCAGGTAGAAAAGTATGTGTTTGCGGGAAGACTGTTCGACGCAGAAACAAAACAACCAACAAACGTGTGCATGTATTAAGGTATTACATATAAAAACTCTCCACTTTTATCCGTTACACTCTGTATATCGAAGAATGAATGTCAGAAAAAAAGATACATTCAAAAGTGGGACTAAAATGCATGGTGAAAGGATATTAATGATAAGATTCGCTACTGACATTGCTACCCTCAGTGAAAATGAGGAAGAAGTTAAACACCTGCTGAATGGAATGAACAATCTAAGAAGCACAGAATGTGGATTGAGTGTTAACTAAACAAAGTTGAGAGTAATGAGGAGTAGAAAAGTGAGGTTATCGATAAACTTAAAATCAAACTTAGTGACCACGAAGTAGATGAAATTAAGGAATTCTGCTATCTTGGAAACAAAATATCATGTAAGCCACAAAGGAAGGAGGACATAAAAAGCAGACTAGCACGGGCGAAGAGGACATTCCTGGTCAAAAACGTATGCTAGAATTAAACATCAGGTGTAATTTGAGAAAGAAATTTCTGAGGAAGTACGTCTGGGGCCCAGCATTTTATGGTAGTAAATAATGGGCTGTGCGACCACCGGAGCAGAAGAGAATCGAAGCGTTTGAGATGCGATGCTATAGAAGGAAGTTGTAAATAAGGTAGATTGGTAAGATTACGAACGAGAATCTCCTCCCCAGAATCTGCGAAGTAACGGACGTATGGAAAATGCTGACAAGAAGAAGGGACAGGATAATACGATATGCATCAAGCTATCAGTGTATAACGTCCGTGGCACAGAGGGAACTGCAGACGGTAAAAACTGTATAAGAAGCAAATAACTGAGGACGGAGGGTGCAAGTGCTGTTTTAAGCTGAAGATGCTGAAACAAGAGAAGAATGAGTTTCGGGCCAAAATAGCTAGTAACAAGACTCACGACCCAGAAAGAAAAAAAAAATGGGGTGAATGTCTTAGATCGAAGTACTGTACTACGCAAGAAGGACTCGGACAACGGTAGGTACTATGGGGTATGGTGAGTGCTTCCGTTTCTGCTACTATGAATGATATGGAGTAACAACGGAGCATGTGGTTTGGAATGTAGGTGTAATGTCGAAGGCTTTGTGGGAGAGAAAATGGTTCAAATGACTCTGAGCACTATGGGACTTAACATCTACGGTCATCAATCCCCTAGAGCTTAGAACTACTTAAGCCTAACTAACCTAAGGACAGCACACAACACCCAGTCATCACGAGGCAGAGGAAATCTCTGACCCCGCCGGGAATCGAACCCGGGAACCCGTGCGCGGGAAGCGAGAACGCTACCGCACGACCACGAGATGCGGACTTTGTGGGAGAGAAACATGGCAGATGGAGTAAGTGTAGCTGGGTGATTCCCGCGCCCGGGTTCCCGGGTTCGATTCCCGGTGGGGTCAGAGATTTCCTCTGCCTCGTGATGACTGGGTGTTGTGTGATGTCCTTAGGTTGGTTAGGTTTAAGTAGTTCTAAGTTCTAGGGGACTGGTGACCATAGATGTTAAGTCCCATAGTGCTCAGAGCCATTTGAACCATAGCTGGGTGAAGCAGTGTCAGAACTATAGAGAAGAAAGAGCAAAATCATGTAGCAGGAAGGAACGCATGTTTGAAATGAGAATGGGAGTGGGGGGAGGTGGAAGGGGGTAGAGGGAGGACAGAAATTAGGTGTTGGTACAGAGGATTCTGATTGAGGTTTACTATTGGTAAGTAAAAACGAGAATCTGATTAACTAGTCAAGGAACGGGTATGTCGGAAGAATACCGTTCAGCGACATGGAAGGAACAATAAAATGAGGTATGGTCGGACAGGCATTATTAGCGTATAGGAAAGTATGTAGAACTAGAGAAGGTGGTGGAATGATGTGAGCCACACATTTGACCAGTTGATAGATTTTTTCAACTGTAGGTTTTCTGTCTCATTTTTAGTAAATGAAATTCCTTGTTAGAAGTGTTGGTTTTATGGAGTCGCTGACTGTATCATTAGGGGAGTTGATTGGGGGAACCATTTCTTGATCGCATAGAACGCCACTTTTATTCACAAGTGATGACCGGTTTCGACCCAGTGTGGAAAATAGGTTAGTTAGGTTTAAGTAGTTGTAACTTCTAGGGGACTAATGACCTAAGATGTTAAGTCCCATAGTGCTCAGAGCCATTTGAACCATTTAAACCATCCGCTCGTTACCACTGGACTATGGAATGAAGATGATCCGTATCAGGTCGAAACCGAACACCACTTACGAGTAAAAGTGTCGAAGGACAGACCGACGCCAGCCACAATCGGGCCTCGAAATAATTCGATGGTGAAAGTTCTGTCGGGCATGTCCGCCAGAACATACACCAAACACATATACGAGTATATATACGGGATAAATGCGTGTTTTCATGCAATCAAGACTTTTCTATAGAATATTTTATTACTAGTTCAGTGCAGTCGCTGAAGTTCCTAATATGTTTACAAGGATTACAGATGTAAAGTTGTTAATGTTGACAGGGAATGGGAAAATTAGGTAATAAGAGTAATCGGGTGTTGGAAACGGAACTGTCATGCTACGCGTAGTAGTATCCTTCTTCAGACAAGTATTAATGGGACCTTTCCGTCTTAAGTGTATGTCAAGTGAGGTAGGTTTTCCAACAGACACTTTTTGTTTATTTGTTAAAGCATCATCAGTGGTGACTGTGTACTCATTTCCCATAAATAATGGAGTTTTGCATTTTCGATAACCACTGAGTTAAAAACAATGTTAAAGTAATTGCGATACTTTTATACGCGTTTATTGTTCTGTTTCAACAAGAGAACGACCAGTTGTCATCAAAGGAAAACAGAAGAATGAAAGATATAAATTAGCTATATGAAAGTCATAGTCGTAAGCAAAACTGTTTTTGATTCTCTGGTAATCGAAATTATGCATAGGAAATATTACAGAATCGCCACTAATGAAGCTTTATCAATAAAATGACACGTGTTTGATGAAAAACTTTCTTAATTTGCATTTCATTTGGGACAGGAAAAGTCAGATAAAATGACTGCCATTTGATGTGCTGTGTATGTGCTGGTTGGATATGACACGACATCCGAGCAGCCCTGTCACAGACCTGTCTACGAGGAACATGATAGCATGTATCTTGTTAACGACATGGCTTGATAATTGGTGAAAGACACAAAGATCATAGCACAGCGGAGATTACACAAGGAATTGTGTTTCCTAGATCAGTAATGGGCGGAGTGTATCCTGAGTATTTCAGAGCCAATGTTTCCACATGCGTAAATCGCATCGCAGGGTGACCTCAAGTGCTTGACGAATGGACCTCACGTCGCTTCCGCAGAGACATAAAGGGATGGCAAATGGTTCAAATGGCTCTGAGCACTATGGGACTTAAAATCTTAGGTCATCAGTCCCCTAGAACTTAGAACTACTTAATCCTAACTAACCTAAGGACATCACACAACACCCAGCCATCACGAGGCAGAGAAAATCCCTGACCCCGCCGGGAATCGAACCCGGGAACCCGGGCGTGGGAAGCGAGAACGCTACCGCACGACCACCAGGTGCGGGCCATAAAGGGAGATGGAAGGTCCGTCGTGTGACACAATGCGGACCATTCAAGTCGTTTCTTCCAGGACTGCAGGACGACAGAACCACGCCTCGACTTCAAGCATCCGACGACCGTCTTGTTTCGCAATGCCACCCCATGATTTACGGCCATTCAGTATTAACACTTGTTATTTAAGAGCTGCTGCGGAGAAAGACCAAAAAAGCAACTCCTTTTCAACATATTGATGTGTTGTGCTTGCATCACACAGAAACCATTCAGTGAGCTCTCCGAAAATATTTGGCGACACACGAGATGTTTTTGAGAAAGGCTTTTGTGTTTCCTACACAAGGTATGTTACCCGTTTATCGTTAGCACATTTGGACTTCATGACTCACGTTAAAGAGTATTAGACATTGACAGAGTGTAAGAAAGGTGGAAGGATTATTGTTTAACGTCGTGATGATGGCGGTTTCATTTAAAACTGAGCACAAAATTGCTCTTTCATTGGAGCTATTCCGGCATTTACGTTACTTGGTATAAATTATCAGGACACCTATTAGTGGATTATTGTGGGGTAAACTCTACTGGGCATACTGTCAATAAGGTGTGTGAATGTTTGTGGAGAAATGGCGGCTCTTTCTATCCAAAGAGCCGAAATCAGAGAAGGTAGTGATGTTGATCGAAAGGGTCTAGAGCAAAGCTGACGTTCTAACCTATCTCACGGATGCTCCACTGGGTTCAGGTCGAGAGCCTGAGTAGGCCATTCCATTTCACGAATGTTATTTGTAAATTCCTGACATATTCAAAATAAGGACAAGTAATCTCATATATTACAGGAAGTTAAAAATTTTTCTTAACAAAATCTTTGAGTGGTCTCACGTAAGAGACGCATCTCAGTATAGTTGTAGACTGTCACCTGTGCAGTGTTGGCGTTGCAATCATTTTGCGGCCTATCCACGATGTCGTTTATTTCATTGTTTGGTGTTACCACAGGTTTTCCTGCTTGATTTCGTGTTTTTGTATCACATACCAGCTGTCAAAAGATTTTTACGTGCTCAACTTATTTGTTTATGTTTTTACATGTATTTTTCTTAACTATTTTGGTGCACTTTGATGTTTCACATGTATCTGTTAATCAATTCTTGTTTTCTCGGTTTGCTTCTTCTATTTCAAGATCCTTGTTAACCAGTTCTTACTGTTCCTAATGATGTGTACACGAGCGGCAACTATCGGCATTTTTCTTTTTTCATTGTGGGTCAGCGCGAGCGTGCGTATCCGGTTAGTTTGCTTAGAACTCGGAATGGGGTCACAAACTACTGGACCCGCTGGCATTCCTTTACATAACAGTTTGGCTGACAAGTTACTGGTGTAACGATTTTATAAGCAAAATTCCGTATATCAGGGCGGACTTGTAGCGTGTGTTTGTACTCCTCATAGCCGGCCGGGGTGGCCGAGCAGTTCTAGTCGCTATCCAGGCGCTACAGTCTAGAACCGCGCGACCGCTACGGTCGCAGGTTCGAATCCTGCCTCGGGCGTGGATGTGTGTGATGTCCTTAGGTTGGTTAGTTAGGTTTAAGTTCTAAGTTCTAGGGGACTGATGACCACAGAAGTTACGTCCCACAGTGCTCAGAACCATTTGAATCATTTTTACTCTTCATATTTGTGGCTTGGTTCATGGCATTGTGCGTTTTATTGTGTACTGATATCTTCTATTTATTTCTTCGGTATTGTGTATTCAATGTTTTATCTGAATGGTATATGTCTTAGTTATACTGAGACGCCTCTTACATTAGACCACTGTGTTGCAGATGTTGTGGCTTAGTCCCTTTTTGCGAGCAGATAATTATTCCGGAAGTAACTACACATATAAGTTACACGCCTAACACGCCTTTAAATTACTTGAAAATTAACAAGGTGAAATATGAGCTCCTGCAAATCAAATTACTAGGCCTTACTCATCTATAAAACATGCCTTTCCTTCGATACAGACTATGTTGCAATTTCTGTTTCATCAATTGAATTTACAACAGAAAATGCTGGTACACTTGAACGAAATATGGCCAGAACAACAAATTATAAACTACACTGGCGGTTGACCACGCACTTGGAGGCGTGTTAATATATGACAGGTAATTCTATATTAACACAGACGTTGGGTTATGATAACAAGTACTAATAAAAAGCCAACACTTAACCCCGTTCAGGTGTGAAGGAGTCGTGACTTCCAAGACTCTTAAGCAGAGGCCTTATTGCCTCCATTCGTGTAGGTGATTTTGACTTGAAATTTAAGCCCGCAGAATTAGCCCGGAACTTGGTGGACACGTTGCAAGCGGCGTCCGCTGCTCTTCCCGGAACTCGACGCTATCAGTGAGAAATCCAACCGGCAAAGCTTGCCTTGGACCGATTTAACCACTCGCGGCTTCTCGACGCCCGTACCGGACAGCAAGAGTTCCCCCAAACCAACCTTTTTCCCAGTTACGTGCCATCCAGCTAATTTTCACTACCAGGGACCGCCAAAAACCAACAGCACACCCCTCGACCAAGCACCCTACTCGCCGACATACGATCAGCATCGATATTGGCAGCCCAAGTAGTTAGTGGCGCCAGTGGAGTGTCATGCCCAAAAAAATTGGTAACCGTGATAGCGTTACGGAGATGTTTAGCAAACTCAAGTGGCAGACTCTGCAAGAGAGGCGCTCTGCATCGCGGTGTAGCTTGCTCGCCAGGTTTCGAAAGGGTGCGTTTCTGGGTGAGGTATCGAATATATTGCTTCCCCCTACTTACACCTCCCGAGGAGATCACGAATGTAAAATTAGAGAGATTAGAGCGCGCACGGAGGCTTTCAGACAGTCGTTCTTCCCGCGAACCATACGCGACTGGAACAGGAAAGGTAGGTAATGACAGTGACACGTAAAGTGCCCTCCGCCACACACCGTTGGGTGGCTTGCGGAGTATAAATGTAGATGAAATGTAGATGTAAAATTAAAGCTGCCACGGCTCAGCACTATAGATGGTTTCTACTGTCCGCATGTATTTGACTTTTTGTCGGTATTGTAAAGTATGTTGTACTCCCATCTCGTATCTTACGTTACAATAGTTTCCTGTTATTATCACAAATCTGAAGATGACTGTATAATCAGCTGAAACTAGGCATCTATCCATTTATTTGCTTGCAATCTTGAATACTGAAAGATTTTGCTAAGAATTTTTTTTCTTTCTTTTTGTACAAAAATTATTGCCCACAAAATATTGCCTCACAGATCCGTCTTTACGACAGGCAGTATTGTCTTGCTGATGAAAACAATCATTAATTCTGAACTGTTCCTGCTGTAAAAATTTAGCGTTTTATTAAGCACAATAAGGGCACCGCTCCATAACTACAAAAAACACCCCAATTTTGTGTCACCAACTTCTTCGTATTTAACTGTCCTCACTACGGCTAATAAGAGGCAACGTTCTGTAGGCATTCGCCAAGCCCAGACCCTTCCATCCAATTACTACGCGGTATAGTGCGAGTCATCACTGCATGACACTCATTTGTACTCATTCACAGTCCTGCTGGGTCGCTGGCTAATAAGAGGCAACGTTCTGTAGGCATTCGCCAAGCCCAGACCCTTCCATCCAATTACTACGCGGTATAGTGCGAGTCATCACTGCATGACACTCATTTGTACTCATCCACAGTCCTGCTGGGTCGCTACCTCTAGCGTCCCTTAGTGTTAGCTACAGAAATGTGTGGCTTCTGAGACGCTGCTCGATCACTGTACATTGCTTTAACTCCATACACAAAGTCACTGTGCTATCTGCACTCCTTTTTACACTTTTCAGCCTATGAGTGATTCCTTCCGCTTATTTCTTGCGACTTTTTACAACAATCCTCCGCAATGCTCAATGGTCAATGTATATCAGTCCATAGATCTGCCTGGCCTTGCTTTAGCTGTGATTGTTCCTTTGCGTTTCCACTGCACAGTCACGTCACTGACAGTGGACAAGGACAGCTTCAGAGGGGCTGAAATGCCCCCGATGGATGTGTTGCTCTGCTGAACTGCAATGACTGGTCACTGAACTCTGCTGACGGACTCGTGCTGCTGCTGTTGCTTCTTCACTGGGGACACAAGACTCCCAGCATAATTTTTTACTGACAAGTCCACTGTTAATGACTTCCAGTGGTCAACTGCGCATTATATAGCGATGTCCGGATACTTTTGGTCGGACAGTGTACCTGAATCTATTTATAAAAGTCATGGAAAACCTAAATATTTGTAACCCGAACGGGGATTTGAACCAGTGTTCTTCAGAATATGACTACATCTTACGACTATAGCAGCTCCCACGCTATACTGCGCCTATTCGTTAGTGTACTGCGAGAACCGTTAAGTTACAAGCGTGGTTTAGCTGAGAGGAACTGCAGTTTGAGTCTGTTTCAAAAAGCAGGGGCCCCAGCGGCTACGTCAAAGCGCCGGCAGCACGCTTGTTTACACCGCTTGTTTACAGCGTCCTGTCCGTACCAAAAGAGCGCCGGTTAGTCATATGTTCTCAGGGACACACAACCAACCACAATTTTTTTAATCTGTTATTTACAGTCCACCAGAAAAGCCGAGCTGACTTCAGTAATATGACAGCTCATCATCCGTCGAGGCCGCAGCTCGTGGTCTCGAGGAAGCGTTCTCGCTTCCAGTGCAAGGGATTCCGGGTTCGATTCCCGGCGGGGTCAGGAATTTTCACCTGTTTCGAAATGACTGGGTGTTGTTGTGTCGTCTTCATCATCATCATTCATCCCCATTACGGTCGGAGGAAGGCAATGGCAAACCACCTCCACTGGGACCTTGCCTAGTACGGCGGTGCTGGTCTTCGCATCGCCCCCCTACGCTCTGTCAAGGAGTATGGGACTTCATCATCATCATCATCATGATGCTTTGAATGAAATGATTAAAAACAAATAGCCGGCGGCAGCGACGGAGCGGTTCTAGGCGCTTCAGTCCGAAACCGCGTGATTGTTACGGTCGCAGGTTCGAATCCTGCCTCGGGCATGGATGTGTGTGATGTCGTTAGGTTAGTTAGGTTTCAGTAGTTCTAAGTTCTAGGGGACTGATGATCTCAGATGTTAAGTCCCATAGTGCTCAGAGCCATTTGAACCATTTTTAACCTAAAACAAATAGAAATATTGATAGTAATGAAAACGATGGTTTGCAGCTCGATGACATGTATGTAGTCTTGACTCATGTGAGGATAATGATGATAATGCAAGCCCGTGGCAACATTTTCTGCGAGGGGATTCAATAAGTATTGAAATTTTTTTCTAAAAGCAGCTTGCTTTTATTCAGGTTTCCAATACACCATATTATTCCCCACTCTTTTTCCAACAAAACCATTTTTTTTTTCAACATAATCTCCGTTCAATGCGGCGGCCTTACGCCACGTTCAGGACAGTGCCTGTATGCCAGCATTGTACTACTCTACTGGTCGACGCCGGAGTCAACGTCTTGGTGCATCAATAACCTTTCCTTGACGTATGAACTGCTTCCCGCGGAGTGCATCCTTTATTCGAAAATACTAATGGAAGTCGGAAGGTCCGAGATCCGGACTGGGTGGTCGAAAAAGAACAGCTGCTCTCGGGTGCTCACGCTTCCGTGAGACCTTGTAGTGTCATGGAGAAGAAAAAGTTCGTTTGGATTTTTGTGATGATGAACGCTCTGAAGTCGTTTCTTCAGTTTCCTGACGCTAGCACAGCTTCGTGCGGAGCGGCCGGCGTGGAGCAGATCGGACAGGTTTGCGTGGCCTTGTTGCGATGATGACAGATGCCTCGCACAGCGACTCACCGTGCCAGGTCTCCGTAGACATCCAGGAAGCGTCTATAAATATCTGCAGCGTTCTGGTTTTGCGTCATAAGAAATTAAATGACAAATCTCTGCTTGGAACGCACATCCGTCATAGACGCCACTTTGAAGGCTACGAGCCGACCGTTATGGACGAGCGGTTCTAGGCGCTTCAGTCCGGAACCTCGCTCCTTCTACGGTCGCAGGTTCAAATCCTGCCTCGGGCATGGATGTCTGTGATGTCCTTAGGTTAGTTAGGTTTAAGTAGTCTAAGTCTACGGGACTGATGACCTCAGATGTTAAGTCCCGTAGTGCTTAGAGCCATATATATATGGTAGATGGAGCAAGATTCTAAAATTGCCATCTTTATTATGAATGAATTGGTCAGATTCGAGATTTGCGAAGCCACAGAAACGACTATTACAGGTGACACAAAAAAAACGTACCGTATCCTAGAGAACCGAACGTTTTCCATTCACTTCTAGAAATGTATCAGTATTCAGTAATGCCCAAAAACTCTTTATACTAGATTCCGGGGTGGGGGCTCTCTTGCAGGCATTTACGACAAACGGTTCAGATCAGAAGAGAACAGCAAGTTTCGAAATGCGGTGCTACAGAAGAATGCTGAAGAGTAGATGGATAGATCGAATGTCTAATGAGGAGGTACTGAATCGAATTGGGGAGAAAAGAAATTTATTGTACAACTTGACCGAAAGACGAGCTCGGCTAATAAGACTTTCTGAGACCTCGTGGAATATTGAGGTTGGCTGCGGAGTTAAGTGTGGGAGGTAAACATTACGGAGGGACACGAAAGAATTAATGTAATAAGCAGGTTCAAATACTAATCAACACTCACTACTTTTAACCCTAACTATTACCTGTAACAATTAAATTTTCACTACCGAAACGAGCACGGTATCGATATTAGAAGCAGGCGACGAAATGAGTACATACTTGCAGGTTGACTCGGCTGCGACCAGGTTTTGTGAGCAACTGGCTTCGTATGTTGATACTGCAACCTTATTACAGGTTCCTGGGGCACGCCAGATAATACACTAAGGTGAAAATATGGTGTAATATGCAGGTTCGGGAAACACCGGATTAGTTTCCGCAGCATGAAGGGCTGGGAATATTGAGAGCGAAAGGAATTCTCTTTCTGCAGTGACCTTCAGGGGCAAAGTAAACGCAAAATACGCTTCCGCCAGTTACTTCGGCAGAACAATGCGCTAATGTATATGGAACACTAGCGTATCTAAGCGTGCAATCGTTGCTGAACGGTTGGCCGGCCGAGCAACACACGGAACTCGCAATATGCGGACGCTCTACGCGCCGCTGCCCGCAGCTGCGTAGCGATCGACCAGGAAGCTGGAAGCTCTCGTCACAGCTGTGCAGCTGCTGCACGGGACGTTCCCACAACCCGACCACCCGGTCTGACTCAGCCACCACGCATACTCAGTCGTCCTGTCAACCAAGGACATGGCCAAGCTGCGTTAACATTTTCTCTACTTTACTGCTCTTAATCAAAATCCCAGCAACATGAAGACGGCACGGAGCAAACGTTAGATTGGCACTGAGTGTACTACAGGCTTGAATATGCAATTGCCGGCCGGGGTGGCCGAGCGGTTCTAGGCGCTACAGTCGCAGGTTCGAATCCTGCCTCGAGCATGGGTGTGTGATGTCCTTAGGTTAGTTAGGTTTAAGTAGTTCTAAGTTCTAGGGGACTGATGACATCAGAAGTTAACTCCCATAGTGCTCAGAGCCATTTGAACCAATATGCAAATGATCAGCATATCAGTGCAACAGCCCGAAGTATGTAGCAGTAACGAAAAATTACGGAGTGAGTTTCTCATTCGGAAATCACATCAGAATCTTCGTTGCGGTGAGATCGTGTTGTAGGTTGTGTAAGAAGGAGAAACATGAACCAGCATTTGCGGAGTTTCGATAGTGGCAGGACCGTGATCAACCGTGAATGCAGCCGGCCTACGACTTTCATGTGAATATGGAATCAATAGGAGGAGGTGGACCATTCTTAACGTCTTGCAGTATCTCATCATCGTCACGTGACTAGCGCCGAAGAGGACAGACATACTAAACGCTCGAACGTATAGGGCCGTGTTTGTGATGAGGTCTTGTAATGGGGCTTGTATGGAAGGGGAACTTCTCCCAACACCTGTGGGATTTCGACAGCGGCAACTGCATCTCAAGTGTTTCACGCGACTAATGCCTGAGAGGGCAGATATGTTGATTGCTTAAAAGTGTACGAGTGTAAAGCCACGTCACGTACCTTGAGTCAGGAAATGAGATTATCAGAAAGACATGTATCCACAAGAAAGGTCAGGTAACGCCTGGAGCAGCAGTGGCAGTCACCACGGTGACCACTGCTGTGGCTTTCCTTGTTGCAGCAGCAGGTAGAGACACACCAATATCGGTGTGTCGAGCAATTACTCTGGACACAAGATAGACACCATGACGTCATTCCAGACCAGTCCAGGTTGTGCTTCCAGCATCACGATGGAAGTTGCCGTGTGTGGAGGGTCCGAGAAGAGTGGATGTTGTCAGATGGCATTTGTCCTTATCATAAAGGTTCTATACCTGGTGAGGCGGTTTGTAGTGCCATTCGGTACGGAATACGATCACCTGTGGTTCGCATACTAAGTAGTTTTGATTGTAGGCGTTACGTGCTAAGAGCTGTGTCATAGATTCGATGCCCTCTTGACGTTATCTTTCAACAAGAGCATTGAGTTGAAGTGGCACTGAATGACGTAAACTTAACTGTCATCTGTGGCCTAGTTCGATGCTCGGCTGGGTTTGAGCGCTGTTGCTGCCAGCGGTGTCATTTCTGTGTACTACATTTGGCCCTTGTAGACTCCCAAATTACCTACAAATTTAATCGTGTATTCTCCCGAGTAAACAGTATATGCACAATGTGTAAAATTTCGTTGCTCTCCTACAGATGGTTCAAATGGTGTGGTGGTGGTGGTTAGTGTTTAACGTCCCGTCGACAACGTGGTCATTAGAGACGGAGCGCAAGCTCGGGTTAGGGAAGGAAATCGGCCGTGCCCTTTCAAAGGAACCATCCCGGCATTTGCCCGAAACGATTTAGGGAAATCACGGAAAACCTAAATCAGGATGGCCGGAGACGGGATTGAACCGTCGTCCTCCTGAATGCGAGTCCAGTGTGCTAACCACTGCGCCACCTCGCTCGGTGGTTCAAATGGCTCTGAGCACTATGGGACTTAACATCTGAGGCCATCATTCCCCTAGAACTTAGAACTACTTAAACCTAACTAACCTAAGGACAGCACACACATCCATGCCCGAGGCAGGATTCGAACCTGCGACCGTAGCGGTCGCGCGGTTCCACACTGTAGCACCTAGAACCGCTCAGCCACTCCGGCCGGCTGGCGGCATTAGGTGCCTTTTTATTGAATTGGGTGGTCATGGGATGACGAAATTCCACCGAACTAGGTGGGCTCCATATGCACTCTATCTAACCCAGTAAATTGCCAGTGATTTTCAGCAATAAAGCCTTAAGAATGGGTGTCTCTAGGTGGAGAAAAATGTATTAAAAGCTCGGACTACCCACATTCACAGGGAGCAGACGTTTATGGACAATACACATTGAATACGCACGCCGTAAAGTTCCTAGGGTCAGGGAGCGTCCGCTAACATTTTGTCTCTATGAAAAGTTGTTCCCCATGACTTGAACTGTCGCCCCTAGACGTTTGATACAAATACTCTCAAACTCCATATATACCCATGTGTTGCTGCTGTTGTTCTGGCAGTCCTTGGTACGGAAGGAGTTCCGCTGTTGCACTGGACCGCTAGTTTTTCAGAGCTCTTACCTATGTATGGCACATACTGCCTGACAAAAGAAGTGAAGTCACCAGAAGTCATGAACAGCTGTCATTGTAAGTTTGTAAAGTTACACACCATTGATACTTGGTACTTACTGGAATTAAGGAAAACGTGGAAGGGTGGACCCACCAACATAACTTTCTTTTCACACAATCTGTTTATTTAACAATATATAACAATAAAATTTTCTTTAACAAAATGAACAAATTTGCAAAATTCTTTTGACCTTAAACCTTAAGTTGAATAGGCTTTTACGAAAGAAATCTGAAGTGCTGTATTGCAAAATAGTAAACAATATGACAATGATTACAAAACGGCCGGAATTGCAGTCCGCCCGTTATCGGGTGAAACAGCGTTGTTTACTAACGCTCTCGACACAGTCTTTCTTATTAAATGCCCTTCTGCAAGACATGAAATCTATATAACCACCATTGATGACAAGACTGATTCAGTTACTCAAAACAGCGGACGTAACTTTTAATTTGAAAGCTGTATGTCGAAAAGTTTGGGGTTAAGATGCGCACCTGTACTTAAAGGTTAAACAGAATAGGAAACATTGACAATGAGAAGGCTTACTTCTTAATTTCAATCGGCAACCAAGGTGCGACTGGATCCCAACCCGTGCCTTCTGACAATTTTATTTTGACTAAAGCCCTGGTGACAGTTGGCTGTTAAACTGATTGACAGTTATTAAGACCGCTGTGAAGGAATGTCTTAAAACATTACTTGTGAACACGCATTACAAGAGAACTCACTCGCGGAACTACAAGATCCAGCTAAAATACACAAACAATTACCCGGTCTTTCAAACACAGCAATGAACAGCTTAGCACAAAAGGTTGTTCACATTATAACTAATGACTGAGAAATACAATTACAATCAAAGAATTGAACCGGTTAGCATCTAAATCCAACCACAAGGTCACTCTTTTGTCTAACGGCGACCTGTGCCTTAGCACAATTACGGTTGCATTTTCGACCAGGAGCTGATTCATTAGAATATTAATGATTAGGTACAAACAAATGAAGCAGGCAAAAAGGAATACAAACGTCTCAAAAATGAGATCGACAGGAAGTGCAAAACGACTAAGCAGGGATGGCTAGAGGACAAATGTAAGGATATAGAGGCTTACCTCACTAGGGGTAATATAGATACTGCCTACAGGAAAATTAAGGAGACCTTTGAGGATAAGAGAACCACTAGTATGAACATCAAGAGCTCAGATAGAAACCCAGTTCTAAGCAAAGAAGGGAAAGCAGAAAGATGGAAGGAGTATATAGAGGGTCTATACAAGGGCGATGTACTTGAGGACAATATTATGGAAATGGAAGAGGATGTAAAATGGCTCTGAGCACTATGGGACTTAACTACTCTGGTCATCAGTCCCCTAGAACTTAGAACTACTTAAACCTAACTAACCTAAGGACATCACACACATCCATGCCCGAGGCAGGATTCGAACCTGCGACCGTAGCAGTCGCGCGGTTCCGGACTGCGCGCCTAGAACCGCTAGACCACCTCGGCCGGCGAAGAGGATGTAGATGAAGATGAAATGGGAGATACGATATTGCGTGAAGAGTTTGACAGAGCACTGAAAGACCTGAGTCGAAACAAGGCCCCCGGAGTAGACAACATTCCATTGGAACTACTGACGGCCTTGGGAGAGACAGTCCTGGCAAAACTCTACCATCTGGTGAGCAAGATGTATGAAACAGGCGAAATACTATCAGACTTCAAAAAGAATATAATAATTCCAATCCCAAAGAAAGCAGGTTTTGACAGATGTGAAAATTACCGAACAATCAGTTTAATAAGCCACAGGTGCAAAATACTAACACGAATTCTTTACAGACGAATGGAAAAACTAGTAGAATCCGATCTCGTGGAAGATCAGTTTGGATTCCGTAGAAATGTTGGAACACGTGAGGCAATCCTACGTTTCTAGCATTTGTAGACTTAGAGAAAGCTTTTGACAATGTTGACTGGAATACTCTCTTTCAAATTCTGAAGGTGGCAGGGGTAAAATACAGGGAGCGAAAGGCTATTTACAATTTGTACAGAAACCAGATGGCAGTTGTAAGAGTCAAGGGGCATGAAAGGGAAGCAGTTGTTGGCAAGGGAGTAAGACAGGGTTGTAGCCTCTCCCCGATGGTATTCAATCTGTATATTGAGCAAGCACTAAAGGAAACAAAAGAAAAATTCGGAATAGGTATTAAAATCCATGGAGAAGAAATAAAAACTTTGAGGTTCGCCGATGACATTGTAATTCTGTCAGAGACAGCAAAGGACTTGGAAGACCAGTTGAACGGAATGGACAGTGTCTTGAAAGGAGGATATAAGATGAACATCAACAAAAGCAAAACGAAGATGATGGAATGTAGTCGATTTAAGTCAAGTGATGCTGAGGGAATTAGATTAGGAATTGCGATACTTAAGGCAGTAAAGGAGTTTTGCTATTTGGGGAGAAAAATAACTGATGATGGTCGAAGTAGAGAGGATATAAAATGTAGACTGGCAATGGTAAGGAAAGCGTTTCTGAAGAAGAGAAATTTGTTAACATCGAGTATAGATTTAAGTGTCAGGAAGTCGTTTCTGAAAGTATTTGTATGGAGTGTAACCATGTATGGACGTGAAACATGGACGATAAATAGTTTGGACAAGAAGAGAATAGAAGCTTTCCAAATGTGGTGCTACAGAAGAATTCTGAAGATTAGATGGGTAGATCACATACCTAAAGAGAAAGTATTGAATAGGATTGGGGAGAAGAGGATTTTGTGGTACAACGTGACCAGAAGAAGGGATCGGTTGGTAGGACATGTTCTGAGGCATCAAGGGATCACCAATTTAGCATTGGAGGGCAGTGTGGAGGAAAAAATCGTAGAGGGAGACCAAGAGATGAATACACTAAGCAGATTCAGAAGGACGTAGGTTGCAGTAGGTACTGGGAGATGAAGAAGCTTGCACAGGATAGAGTAGCACGGAGAGCTGCATGAAACCAGTCTCAGGACTGAAGACCACAACAACAAACAACAAACCAGAAAGGAAAGGGAACATAACAGCGGGAAATATTTTCAAACACTTGGTGTCTTAGTAAAATACAACGGCCTATATTTCCGACCAAAGAGCCGACCGAGTTAAACTCGGAGGGTCAGGTACAAACCAGAAAATAATAGGGATTGCAGGTAGAAAATGGCACAAATCACCCCAAGGGTTACGTAATGTTACTCCCCTTTATCAGCAAGCACTTCCATGGATCCTCGGTGCGTCGCAGCGGTTACTGAGTGGTGCCAATGAAAGGCAGGTAGAAGAGGGCAGCCAAGCTACGAGCGGTGCCAACCAACCGACGGAATGTCGGCCTGCTGTTTGTAGTCGTCACTAACACCGGCGAAGTAGTCCGGTATCTTCGCTCTGCGCAGGCCTTCCTTGCGCAGCTCGTGGCCTTGGCCGCTCGGACCTAGTGCCCAATTCTTGTCGCGACGCCAATCCGCATACTTCGTGCCCTCCTGTCGGACCAGCGCACCTCGTATATGTATCGGCAAGCAAAAAACATTTGACACAAACCACAGATACCAACTCTTCCTCATAGATATTGGCGATGCGATAGTCGATACTAGACCTGACCCAGTGGCGCCAGACAGAACAGTCTACTAACTCAATAGCGCCCCGTCCGTAATTGACTGGGGTTGTGTGCCAGATAGAGCAGTAACCGGAGGGCATGGTGTTGTTCGTGTTTAGTGCGGTTATCAGACCTGGTAGTGTGTGAGAGAGGCATGAAACGCGTCAGAAATTAATTGATCGCTGTGAACGACACGGATATGCTACGTACTCGTGTGAAACAGAGTTAGCAGCACCTGACAGTTTGAAAAGGGCCTGATTGTGGACCTTGCGAGCTACTACGGACGAGAACAACCTATTTTCGAGCTCTGCTTGGTCGAGATCGTGAGAAACACTCTGGTTGTACTGAGTGAGCACAATAATTTGATTTCAAAGTCAGTTATCTAGTAAAACTAGATGGCTCGAGTCCCCCCGTGCTTCTGCACGAAAAACAAAAAACAAAAAAACAAAAAAAAAATTATCAACCAAGCAGCTACACAGCATGGGGTCCCGTAAAATTTCGTTGGACGTATTAAATAAATTGGCTAGGTTAGATCTGAGCGGTGCTTACGACATCCGCTGAAACATCCCCAGTAATTTTAAATTAATGTCAAGTTTATAAAAACAAATGTCAGCTGGCAGGAATAATTTTTAGTAAACACAACACCGTTTTAACTAACTGGAGTTTGTTTTAACTTGTTCAGGATGGATTTGATTGAAGTTAAGTGTTCCTGATTTGACCTCAGATATTTACAGATTTAGTTCAACAGCACAACTCAAATATTAATTACAATCGTTCAGCAATTACTCATTGAATCTTTCTTTTAAAATAGCTGAAACCCCAAGATGAATAAAGTTCCGAGTGGAGAATACTTCTCGAAAAATAATAATACACCAAACACAGTCCGAAGTCCAACCGCAAGCTGATATCACTATGTCCCACAGCGGTTGTTGAGAGTTAAAGTTCGTCACGACTTCGAGGTACGAAAATATTCTAAGTTTAACTCGTGTGCAAAATATCTACAAGTTCCTACCACCGTGAATTCTTCAGAGTCCAACAGCGCACAACAGCTTGATTCGCAAGTTCTATGCGACTTCGAGGTGCACGGACTTTCGCCAGTCACACGTGCCACCCCTTTCAACTCAACTGAACTGAAAGACTGCCCTACCACAGAAAATGGGCGCCTTTAAAAGCCCTCGGTTTGAACACTCTGAAGTCAAATCAAGTTTATTTTCACATAAAAATTAGTTTCAGACCTAATATAGATACAATAAAATGCATGTAGCATTTCTATTCAGATGGAAATTTTCTGCTGAATTCCGATTCATCATCAGAATTTCTGTACGGGATCTTATTCTCATATTATTAAAATTTATGTGTTCTTCAAATAGAACTTTTCATTATTTAAAATACTCTCAATGCATAAATAACTGATATTATTATTGTATTACCTATTTTCTTACGTCTACTTTTCCATACTGCGGCTATCTATAGAGTTCCTATTTTTTATTTATCAAAATTCTGCATTTTAATCCTCATTTGAATTTTCAAAAAAATGTGAAAATCGATGCATAGATGTCTTAATACTATTAATTCAGACCTTTTATTTGATACCTCGTTCGTAAAATTTGGTCAAAGCGTCTCCAAGATACCCAATTACATTTTTATTTAGTTATTAAAATATTCAATTTATTATAATTCAAAATTACCAGGGCGACTGGAGGCTCATTTATATGAGCACAACCGGCTAATTTTCTGCTTTAAAACGAGTCTACAAGCTCCTTTGTGCCACATGGGAATCAGTTTTTATTTATTTCTGCATCATACATTCACTTTAGCTCTATGCTAAAAGCGGCCCGGAGAATGCTCTCCATGAACCAAGAGCGCCGGCCGTTAGGTTACCATGTCACGTGGCTGAACGTGAAACTGACCTATTTTGAAGCACCGCCATTTGTCGGTCAGTGCCGAAACTAGGATGATTCTGCTGCTGTCAGTACGGCTGATACACACCCATCTTAGATGTAAACACGCCAGATTCTCGGCTGCCACTTTGCCGCGATTTTTACTACAGAAACTGCGGTCTTCACATCCACCCCCCAAAGCCTGTCACCTCACAATATCGATTTGACCAGGTTGTCGAATCGTGCAATATTCATCCGGATGTGACAGTGCCCGATGTTGAACTGCGTGGCAATGTGAGGGCAGGCACACTCGGCGTCTAGGATGCGGTCGATCACATCTGTCCACCAAAACGGAGGATCGTCGTATTTTGCACACATTGCGCCTACGCATCCGAGCACCAGTAGCGGACTCCATGAAACATTGTGTATCATTCCGCGATATTGGTCAGAGACTTGCGGAAGTCGAAACAGGAATTACGGAATTATCGGCCCACGCATTGGGTGACCTAAACACGACAGCATAAGCGGCTGCTTTTGGAGTGGTCCCATGGCAGGTAGACAGGGAATGATGGTGAATGGGGTCGCATCGTAGTCAGCGATGAATCGCGGTTGTGCGCTATCCTGGATGGCCATCGTAGGCGATTATGGCGGCGACTGGGTAATGTCCCATTTTTCTGCGTTTTGGACAGGCGCAGCCTCGATACTCTTGGTGTCATGACGTGGGCCCATCGGGTATGACTTCCGCTCATGGCTGGTAGCGATTGACTGAACTCTGATGGGGCAACGATATGCAACGGACGTCCGGCATCCACGTGTATTACCTCTCGTGCTACAGTATCGTGGTGCCATTTTTCAACACGACACTGGTGGTCCATATTTGGCATCTTTCTTTAATAACAGTCTGCTTGATGTTGAGATACTCCTGTGACCAGTAAGTTTCCCAGATCTGTCTTCGATAGTACACGTGCGCGACGTTAACTTCGTCCCAGTGGCATTACGCAGGATATCAAGGACCAATTACAACACTTACGAGCCAGCTAGCCTCAGGACATGCTACAGCTTCTCTATGACCCCTTGTAAATTGAATCAGTTCATGCATCCCAGCGAGAGAGAGTGCATCGTCATTCTAAGAAATGGGCTCATACAGCCAAGTCCCTTATTAATTTGATGCATTTTTGTAATCACTGAAATAATACCACATAAAGTTTGAACACGTTAAGTTTAGTTTCTTATCTTTTTCTCCTTATGCGTGCCTCAATAATGCGGTTTCATGGAAAAAATCGCGACAGGCAATTTAGACACTTCTTTAAGCTTTCTGGGTCTAACTACGAATTTATTCCTTGCATCTTGTAACGCTACACCACACCATATAACTTTTCTACAAATGGTGTCTCCGAAAAAGTGGGCATGCGTGATAGTCTAGTGGACCAGCAGCCCTGTAGAAATTACCACAACCAGAGAGCAGAGGCTTCTTGGTCTTTGAATACAGATGATGTATATCTAGTAAATATTACTAATAAACGTTTCGTGTTATGCTGACGCGAAGGGCATCCAGCCACCCACTACTACCAACAACACCAAATCTGAGATAACGAGCCGAGAGGAAGAAGAAGACCCATTTTGTGTTGAAGTGAGCGATGACCAGGATGAGAGTGAAGTGACGTGGAACACAAATCGTAAAAATAAGAATTAGATGCTTACGTGTGGTATCGCTCAGTTGCTACTTTGCCCTACGGAGCGGCATTATACTGGGTCTAGCGATAAGAATCCGACAGTATGCATACCTAACATGTTCCAAAACACCGCTCATAGAAAAGGGATTTTCCGGTGCTGATACGTCGGTTAAGAACACTCATGTTATTTGGAAGGCGGTTTGGCGGACGATACACACGGTTACATTGGATCCAGACATCCGATCAACATGGCACATCACCGTCAACGGTAAACAAATCACCCGTTCACGCCTCCACAAGATAAATATGGATGACTCGTCTCTATGTGAGCAATGGGGAATACCGGACAAGGACGAGCAACATCTCAGATGTATTGCGGCAGAAGACTTATGGCGCTTGGTGCGACAGATTTTGTCGTACTTTCTACGGGTGATCCTGGAACATATCGAACCTCGGCCACAACTTTTTCTGGTCTAGTGTTGCCACCGCACCAAACCCAGCTCAGTTATGTAGGTTCTTGGGCACGCGATGAAATATTTATTTCATGACGGACCTAAAGATGTATTGGACTTTTGAAACTACCTACGAGAACGTCATTGCAAGATTGTACGGAATCCAAATATAAGTGATATTTTTTAAAATTATTTAGGGAGTGCCCTACGCGACCCTCCACGCAGCTGGATCGTCAACAGGTAGGAGAAGACATTTATTGACTGAGCTGATAAGAACACGACCAATTATAGGTGGAATAACATATGACATGCGTGAAGACATACATGGATGATGAAGCTACCGTCCGTGATGTTCACATGCTCTGCATCGTCTGCAGAATGACATTCAAACTGCACCTTTTGTTTCACTATCCCAGGACGGAAAAGAGATCGATGTAACATTGTGAACGTCCTTCACGGCAAATAAATCAGCACGCTTTCGTCATCACGTGCCTCCTCCTCCCTTCCTACTGGCAATACCAGACAGTGGTCGTGACACAGCAGGTTCTGTTGATTTCTAGCGAGTTATGTAAACAGTTGCAGTTTCCATAAAAATTCCGAGTCTTCAACAGAGAAAATAAAGTTTAACAACTAGTATATAACGAGCAGGATGTGAAGGAAACTAACGATGACCTCTATCAAGTGAGAAATGAACACGATAATTACGTAAGACGATGCGCGAAGTGCTAACGTAAGCTGATTGTCCTTGGATGGTAATAATAGTAATACGCGAACAAATGACGGAAAACTCATGCCATTTGTTGCGCTTCTCTCTAATCTGACGCAGGACCAGACACTTACAACTACTGACTGTACTGCGCACACACTGACTCTGCGGCCTATTGCTCTTGTTTTCGAGTGTTATTCATCGTTGCTTGGTCGACGTTTTGATAGAATACTTAAGTTTCCCTTGGATAATTTTGCTTGGATGTATACCAACCATCTTTTTGGCCCTATTGTATTCACAATAACAACACAGTAGAGAAAATGTTTGTAGTTTAGATGTGACTCGCGCTTGTAAATACAACGTTCTCATGAACAAACACTGCCTTCGCAAAACATACCGGAGGTAAACCGTTGGAGGCTAGCTGGGATGATATTATTAGAAGGAGGATGACTTAGGAGAAAATTCTACGAATCAGGGCGTAGAATGTTAGACGTCTCAATGTTGTAAAAAACTGAAAACTGTGAAATAAGAGATGAGCAAGCTGCTGTCAGACTTGATGGCAATGAGGTAAGTCTGTTGGATGACGATCAGTTTGGCTTTCTGAAAGGTAAATGTAACAGAGTGGCAGTTCTGACTTTGCGGTTGATAACGGATGCAAGACTGAAAAAAATCAAGACACTTTCATAAGATTGGTTGACCTGGAAAAAGCGTTCGACAATTTATATTGTGCAAGATATTCGAAATTGTAATGATTATGGGGATTCACTATACGGAAAGACGGGTAATATGCACAACGAGACGTTATACGCTAATCCCCCTTCCCTCGTTCAGGTAATGTATGACTTGAACAAGAACTAAGAGGGAGCAATAAGACTAGATGAACAAGCACGAAGTGCTCTGATTAAAAAGGGTTTAAGATAGGGAAGTATTATTTCGCACCTACTGTTCAATTTATACAGCGAAGAAGGTTCAAGTGTGGGGTTAAAATTCAAGGTGAAAATATATGAATTATTAAATTCGCTGATGACATTGCTAGCCTCAGTGTAAGTGGAGAAGAATTACAAAATCTGATGAATGGAAAGAACAATTTAATAAGTACGGAATATGAATTGAGACTAAATCAAAGACGGACGAAAGAAATGAGAAGTACCAGAAATGAGAACATCAAGAAACTTAACATGAACATTAGGGACAACGAAATAGACGAAGTTAAGGAATTCCCCTTCCTACGAGTAAGATAACCTGTGATGGATGGAGCGAGAAGGACATCAAGAAGAAGCACTAGCAAAAAGGGCGTTCTTGACCAAGCGAATTTTATTGGTATCTAAATATGAGGAAGTAAATTCTGAGAATTTATGTTTGGGGCACAGCATTGTATGGTACTGAAACATGGACTGCGTTACACCGGAACAGAAAAGAATCAAAGCATTTTAGGTGTGTGGTTACAGACGAATTTAAATATTAGGTGGATTGAAAAGGTAAGGAATGAGTAGGTTCTATGCAGAATCGTCAAGGAAAAGGGTAAATGGAAAACACCGACAAGACGATGATGATGAGTTGGGTTGAGGGGGCGGTAGACATCAAGATCATCAGCGCCCTGATGAAAAGTCAATTTGAAATCTCATGGGTGAACGAAGTCTGTCCCCACATGCAGAGCAGTTTATAACGTACTGAAGTCTGCTACCCTTCCCCACCAGTTTAGGGATCAGGCCTGATAGTTCACAAAATTTCACCACTCTGTTAACGTATCGGTATCTGCGATGTCGGTGGGCAGATCTCCAGCGAGACCAAGGGCTGCCCTATTGTCAGTATACAGGACACACATAGCCACAATATGCTGAACTGAAAGCGACACGCCACAAACTTCACAAAAAGGTGGCTCCTCCCCCTGTAGGAGGAAGCCATGTGTGAAAGGGCTATGCCCAATGCGCAGTCTGGTAAGCAAAATCCCCTTCCAGCGGCGAGGCTGACAAGAAGTCCGGCAAGCTTTTGTGGTCGGTTTGAGCGACCACAGTTTGTTGTCCGACACCTGCAACCATTCAGTCTCCCACTGACGCATGATTCACCTGTCAGAAACCGACAAGAAGAAGGGACAGGATGATAGGACGGCTGTTATGATATCAAGGGATAATTTCTATGTTTCTTGAGAGAGTCAGAGTGTAAAAAGTGTAAAAGAAGACAGAGATTGAAACACATCTAGAAAATAATTGAGGACATAGGTTGCAAATGCTACTTTGAGATGAAAAGCTTGACACAGGAGAGGAATTTGTGACGACCCCGAAGACATGATTAAAAAAAGTGAAGTGAAATACAAAGAGAAGAGACATTACTGGCCCAACGGTTGAGCGGTAATAATAATATTGTCAGTGAACGAATGTAGATGTGGTTAACAGAGTGACCGCATTATTCTTCAAGGTTTGAAACTAAGTCGGCACTAATCACCAAAATACATGTTTACATGCCCACACTACGATTATGAGGAAGTAGAGTGAATATACTAAAAATAGTGGAACTGCTTGAATACGTGAAGAAGGATGAAAATTTGAAGGGTAAGAACGTAAGAAAGAGATACGAAGGCGACAGTGTAGCGATCTTACACTTGCTCCCACAAAGTGTAGTTAACCATGACGTTCCGTTCGTGCTTGCCGTCTCAGCACTATTTGGCATCCTCGTCTCTTTCGACCACTCCGTTAGCCGACCACACTCGCGGTTGATGAATGCGGACGTCGACCGGCTCAAAAGAAGCAGGCGTTGGAGCCCATCCGTAGGGGTGGTATCGGTTGGAAAACTTGGTCCCTTGGACGTCTTGCTGTATAGGGATAGCAAACTGCTAGACTTACACTGTATACAGTACGGAAGTCTTTATGGTCTCGTCCAGCGTATTTGTTTAACTTGTTCAGCCTAGAATCCCATCCAGCCGAGTTCAACTTAATAATGCAGGAGCTCCTTCCGCCACAGAGAGCGTCGAAGCACCAGCCGTGAATCAGTATGCGGTTACTTACAAACTCATAATTGTCACCGAGTGTAGGCTGAACTCGCCATGCTGGTACGTCGCAGGTTCTAACAACCGTAACATCAGTGTAGTTGGCACAGAAATGAAAGTAATAGCGTGTACAAACAGGCTAAATGAGAATGAATGAGTCAAATACGTACAAATACTGGGACAGACAAGAGCCTAATAATTGTCACGACGTACGATAAGAATTTGAGTTGTAAAATGTAAAGGCTTTACGTACGATGTGTAGGTGGAAATCCTCTGTTAAATGCAGAAGAAAGGTCAGACATGTAGAACATCAATCAAGATACATCTAAGGCCTGCAGAATGGAGGCAAATTGTCCTTAGGTTGTTAGGAGGAAAATGTTGATGTGGAGAAACTAGTTGTTGCAGTAATCTGGCCAGTGTCTGATCGAGCTCTGATTTCAACTCAAGGACGATAATATAACTACTGAGTTACTGAAATCTATGGATAGCGTTGGAAGTAGAAGCTTATTTGAGTTGGTGAAAAGAAAGACTGATAACTGTGCTGTACTTAATAGCTTGAAATTCGTAATTATTTTGTTGGGATATACGAGACATGTCTGGCATTTAAAGGAATCTGATTGACAAGAACATGAGACACGACATAGGAATAGAGAGAGCTCATTACTCATCCAACGAATTATAAAGAAATCAAGTCTTAACCATCTGACTGCGAGTTTCAAAATATCCTCTAACATCTAACAACTGTTCTGCGATGCTCCTGTGCGCGACAGACAACTTACTTCGTCTTACCGCTGCAACTGCGTGATCAGCAACATGCTAAAATATATTAGAAGCAACACCACTTCCATCATCGGCGAGTGCGACGTCCTCGGACTGCAACACCGCATACTGAGATCCACGCAGAGTACAATGCGTAGACTAATTGCAACAATTACTGTCATAGTTATGTACACAGAAATTGAACGATCAGGAGGGCTTTGGTGAACTGACCTTAAACGATGTAAAGAAAAATGAAAGAAACCAGTAAAAACTTTTAATTTACTGTATTCAGAGAATTGCTGATTTAAATGCTGACAAACTCTACAGTGACTTTTACTTATTCCAAAATGTCCATCCCCAATAAACATGTTTCTGGCCACAACAAAGATACGAATAAGACTCCAAGTGTCTGACAAATCTGACAAAATCCCTCCAGTGCGCAAGCAGCGATAAAAGCAAATTATCAAAAATCCTTAATTAATACCAAAGTCTCCTCCGATGCTACTAGCACGATCACGGCAGGCTACGACGTCTTATGTCGCGTGGCTTCTCTCCACTACACCCTGCGTCCGACCTCTTCCGACTCTCCTCGACAACCGCTCTCTCGCTACTACTCGCGATAATAGTATCCCAGAGTTTGTGCACGCACACAGTACACGTCCAAATTTCATAACGCCATCCTCACTTTTAAACCATTTTGTGGGATATTTTTTGCCTAACACGTTGGCAAGGAGCAAATGCAAAATTCTTACATAACAAAACTGAGAAGAATAGCATCAGATGTTTTACAAAAGAGGTATAATATATCAAAATAAGCATAAAATTACATAATTATAAATTGATAAGTTATACAATATAGTCAAGAAAAAATAATATGCAAGTGTCATCTTGCGTATTTGAACACTCATAACCACCTGAAATTGATAACACATTATTTGACAGGACAACAAAGCATTATTTATAGTTCTCCAAGAGTCTTGACTTGAGCTTCAGTCAACGTCAGTTAGTATCAAATGTCATTCCTTATGACTGCTAATTCAGTTTAGTTCTCATAACTTATTACACGTTCAATCGTTGAGTAATGGCCCTTTGATTATCACAAGTACTTCCTTATTATTATTACAACATAATTATTTCATTTCTAAAATCATACTAATGTTTACATGACGATCATCGAACAGAAAATAGCAGGTTGCAACACAAGGTCAATATCGTTAGATGTCAATTGTTAACTTGCCTGCGCGTGGAGTCGGAATTTTATGGCCATATACAGTCACAACAGAAAAATAAATATGACATTCAAAAGATGTATCTTATAATTCAACTAATAATAACATAACTTACTCTAAGATGTAACACAAAACAGATTTATTAACCGAAAATGAAGTTAATAATTTCTCTTCAGCTTCAGTATGGCTTAATAACAAAAGAAAAAAAGTCATCATCTTACAACCATTAATTTAACGTGATAGAATCGGCACTGCATCATTGCTGTAGCAGAATCATAGAAAAAAGTCTGAAATAAAATTGTTTAAATAGAAACACACTAAAGTATGGATCTAAATTATTTTATGCAATTATTTAGAACGTGCATAAAATGTAGTTGATCAACTTGCATCAAGACATAAAAATGCTGCACACTGAAAACGAAAGGTTGTCAAAATGCATAATACATCTATGTACATGTACTGGAGCAATGTTTTTAGTGCGACTGGATTCTTCTGGAATGTCTAGTTCTCCATAACAGACCACTTAAACATTCTTATTGCTAGAACGTAACTCGCTCGCTACATACGTTATAATCCGATTTGAGCTGGCTGCGGTGGCCAAGCCGTTCTAGGCGCTTCAGTCCGGAACCACGTGACTGGTAGGGTCGCAGGCTAGAATCCTGCCTCGAGCATGGATGTGTGTGATGTCCTTAGGTTAGTTAGGTTGAAGTAGTTCTTAGGGGACTGATGACCTCAGATGTTAAGTCCCATAGTGTCAGAGCCATTTGAAACATTTGAATCCGATATTAAAAATATTGTTTAGTTCCTACAAATACATAGGGTTCTGTGTTCTTTTTATTATTTCTGAAATAAAGAAAAACACAAAAAAAGAAAGAATAATGAGTATAAACAGTAATAAATAGAAATACAATTTTTTAGCTAGAGAATTTCATTCCACAACTTCACAAAGCTAGAAAATTCATTTCACGCGTACCTCACATCATTCAGCAATAGAGAAGTATTCATGCTCATTACTCGGAGGATACATCCACACATGCACTTTTTATCTCCAAACAGGTGAAAAGTAAAGTATCCTCTGGAAGCGTCGGAGTTTTATACAGGTAAACGTTTCATGTTTTGTAGATTACAATGCTTATAGGCAGTATGTTCAGTAATACTGTACTTTTAGGAATCCTTTCATGGCAAAATGAATCTCTTATGAAGATATTACTGTGACTCTACCTTCGAGTAAAGTGTGCACCAACAATACCTCCAAGTATCTAGTACAACTGTGGGTTGTTCTTCTAAAGAGTGTATTTTCTTTATCTTGTCGTGTTCCATAAATACCTGCAAAAAATGCTTCCTCACTAAATCGTGTATAACGCCTTCTTTATCATCTTCAGAACAACATATTTAGTTAACCTTTAGCATAATATCCTACGATTCATAGTCCACTTCACCTAATAAACCATAAGTACACCAAAAATATACAATAGTTGCGCTATAGTAACTCATATTAACATCATAAGCCTCACATGGTAATCCTAATGTAATATTCCATATTCATATGGCACAGTATTCTCTAGATACATGTATGCCTATATGTTTGTCTCCATATAACTCTGAAATAACCACTTCTGCAAAAATGCTTCACACACAGCAGGATAAGCATCAGTCACAAAAGCCCCTACTTAAACTACTGCCTTAAAAATATGTTCCTCAATTCAGAACCTTTCATACACAGTCTCTCATTCAAAATGAAGTCAGGAGTTATACCTCTACAATTCATGGCATAATACACGCAGTATGTACCTGCAGAAAGGGTCATCTCATGCACTTTCCTCAAAAATAACACATATTCAGCCTAGCAAAGGTAAAGCAAGATGTACATCACAAGTTACCATGAGACACAAAAAACTTCATTATATGTACAAACTATTTTCCTGAAGAAGAAAAATGAGTTTCTTAGAACCTCAAAACCCAGTCAACTCTGCTATACCAAGATCCCAAAAGAAAAATTCCGAACTCTAGCAACAATGTGACATTATTACATTTCAATCAGACACTTCATCAGTAAACTCAGAATAACACCAGCTAAATTCAGATTGTTCACAGATGGCTTAACATTCCATATAGTCATAGCGCAAATACACATGCGATATAGATTGTCTGTTTCCACTCTCTTATCACCTTGTCAGACTATGCTTAAAAAATTCAAAGTATTTTTCTTCACACAACACAAATCATAGATCATCAGTATTCTTTAAAATTCTGTATTAAGTAAATTGACCGAAGGCGATACATTTACGGATACACAGATTAGTTGAAGAGTGTCAAGCAGTGCTGAAAGCTAAAATAAAATAAAAAATGCACTGTAACAGATGGGGCACCTATGCTCGCCGCAGCATATATTTACCAAAGTACAGTAAACCCCCTGGGGTACTATTCTTTGTACACTTTGATGTTCGATACATGATGAACCTCTTGATTTGTGTGTGCTTATGGTTTAAAGTTCCACAGTATTTGCATGTGTGATTCGCCGTTTGCGAAAAGGATCTTCACACATCAAGAAAAACTTGTCACTTAAAGACTTTCCTTTATGAGATAAACGACGAGATTGGAGCAACACTTTCTGACCTGCCTGTAAACTCTTGATATTCACTAAAGGAGTCTGCAGCTTCTTCCTTTTCTATGTGACTTTCTTGATGTTTCCCAGATCTAAATTAATTATTTCACGCTGTCTCAAACTTCGTTGTGTCGAGAAGGCTACTAACCGTTTTATACGATCTGGTGGTGATTTATTCTTTAGTATAAAGAGTGGAGGTAACGTTGTAAAATCATTCGGTAGTTCGTTAATGATATTTTGAAAATCTAATAGATGTAAATCCCGATTTCCGTGTTGACGACAGCAATACAGTCTGCAACGTTTACCTAATTCTTTCATAATGCGTTCTGGGGGTTTAAAAAACTGCATAAAACATGATATAAATATTGGTCTAATCCTTCTACGTCTCAATGTTTTTAGCCGTATGTTAGAACGAAACTGTGGATCATTATCAGAAATGATTTTTCAACGTGCCCTACTTCTCTCAGAAAATTCTTAACAAGTGCTATAGAAACCGATTTTGCAGTTGCTTTCTGTAAAGGTGTAAATGACAAATTCAGATGTAAGCTCAACAGCTACGAAAGAAAATGAATGACCATGTGTAGATCTCGTAACAGGACCGAAAATGTCAACAGCAGCTGATTCTCTTAGTTTCATAGGAATGATTGAAAATAGTGGTGTTCCGTGCGTAATGGTAGATTATTTTGCCTTTTGGTGCAGTTTGCATTTTGCTAAGACAGCACGAATTCGCTTTTCCGTATTGTTGAATTAACATGTATTCCGTAATTTCTGAAAACATTTCTTAGCACCAAAGTGTGCGTAACTAAGATGTGTGTACTAAAGGAGTTTTCCAACATGTTCGTCTGGGATATACGATACCCAAATAGCACTGTTAAGACATTTAAGTCTGAATAAAATGTTGTTGCATACAAGGTAAAAGTGTCTTTTAGCAGTATTTGGTTTGTTTTCCCATTTCTCCTTTCTCTCTTTCCAGATTGGATCTTTCTCCTGTTCATGGGCAATATCACATAACGAGGATGAAATAAAGTATTCAGAAGCTACTTTTTGCATATATAACTAACTAAAACTATTTTCCTTTCAATCTTCTCCATTACTTTGGACTAAACCAATAGGTGCACGTGAAAGAGTCTTAAGCGATCATGATTCAGTTTAGCTATCACAAGAAACGGAAGTGCTTGATGACAGGTATATACCTTGGTGTGTTTACCTTGTAGAAAGTAACAGTATCTATCAAAGGCCCAATCTATGGCTAATACTTCAAGCTCAGTGACAGAATGGTATTAAGAAATGCGGTTTTCAGATCATTATTTTCGGTCTGGACGACATCATCCCAGTCCCAAACTGCATTCTTGCCTGTGAGTTGACATAGTCTAGACGTAGTTAAACTCTCTAAGCTGATGAAATGTCAATAACAATTCGCAAGACCTAAGAATCCTTTAAGTTGTCGTTTGTTCGTAGGTAGAGACATTTCTTGAATTGCTTTCAATTTTTCTGGATCGGGCGATATATCTTCCGTAGAGACAATGTGGCAAAGACATTTAATTTTCATTTTACCAAATTCTGATTTTTCTAAGTTGACTGTAATGCCATGATGAAGGAAAGTCTGTAATAGTTCGCTCGGTACCTGATGTTCTGCCCATGAATTTTCCGCAACCAAGATGTCCTCGTCATAGGTGGTGATACAGTCTTTTAAACGCTTAGGTAAAATAGTATTCAGATCTCGAATAAATGCAGCAGATGAAACATTGAGACCAAATGGTAATTTTTGAATTTGGTAATAGTTTTGATCTGTTTGAAATCGAGTTACTGTTGTGGTCCTCAGTCCAGAGACTGGTTTCATGCAGCTCTCCATGCTACTCTATCCTGCGCAAGCTTCTTCATCTCCTAGTACCCACTGCAAACCACATCCTTTTGAATCTGCTTAGTGAAGTCATCTCTTGGTCTCCCTCTACGATTTTTACCCTCTACGCTACCCTCCAATACTAAATTGGTGATCCCTTAATGCCTCAGAACACGTCCTACCAACCGATCCCTTCTTCTGGTCAAGTTGTGCCACAAACTTCTCTTCTCTCTAATCCTATTCAATAATTCCTCATTAGTTATGTGATCTACCCATCTAATCTTTAGCATCCTACTGTAGCACCACATTTCTAAAGCTTCTATTCTCTTCTTGTCCAAACTATTTATCGTCCATGTTTCACGTCCATACATGGCTACACTCCATACAAATACTTTCAGAAATGACTTCCTGACACTTATACTCGATGTTAACAAATTTCCCTTTTTCAGAAACGCTTTCCTTTCCATTGCCAGTCTACATTTTATATCCTCTCTACTTCGACCATCATCAGTTACTTTGCTCCCCAAATATAAAAACTCCTTTACTACTTTAATTGTCTCATTTCCTAATCTAATTCCCTCAGCGTCACTTGACTTAGTTCGCTTACATTCCATTATCTTCGTTTTGCTTTTGTTGATGTTCATCTTATATCCTCCTTGCAAGACACTATCCATTCCGTTCAACTGCACTTCCAAGTCCTTTGCTGTTTCTGACAGAATTACGATGTCATCGGCGAACCTCAACATTTGTATTTCTTCTCCATGGATTTTAATTCCTACTCCAAATTTTTCTTTTGTTTCCTTTACTGCTTGCTCAATATACAGATTGAATAACATCGGGGAGAGACTGCAACCCTGTCTCACTCCCTTCCCAGCCACTGCTCCCCTTTCATGTCCCTCGACCCTTATAACTGCCATCTGGTTTCTGTACAAATTGTAAATAGCCTTTCGCTCCCTGTATTTTACCCCTGTCACCTTCAGAATTTGAAAGAGAGTATTCCAGTCGACATTGTCAGAATCTTTCTCTAAGTCTACAAATTCTAGAAATGTAGGTTTGCCCTTCCTTAACATAGCTTCTAAGATAAGTCGTAGGGTCAGTATTGCCTCAGGTGTTCCAACATTTCTACAGAATCTAAAGTGATCTTACCCAAGGTCGGATTCTACTAGTTTTTCCATTCGTCTGTATAAAATTCGCGTTAGTATTTTGCAGCTGTGACTTATTAAACAGATAGTATGGTAATTTTCACATCTGTCAATACCTGCTTTCTTTGGTATTGGAATTATTATATTCTTCTTGAAGTCAGAGAGTATTTCGCCTGTCTCATACATCTTGCTCACCAGATGGTAGCGTTTTGTCAGGACTGGCTCTCACAAGGCCGTCAGTAGTTCCAATGGAATGTTGTCTACTCTGGGGCCTTGTTTCGACTCAGGTCTTTCAGTGCCCTATCAAACTCTACACACAGTATAGTATCTCCCATTTCATCTTCGTCTACATCCTCTTCCATTTCCATAATATTATCCTCAAGTACATCGCCCTTGTATAGACCCTCTATATACTCTTTCCACCTTTCTGCTTTCCCTTCTTTGCTTAGAACTGGGTTTCCATCCGAGTTCTTGACGCTCATACAAGTGGTTCTCTTATCTCCAAAGGTCTCTTTAATTGTCCTGTAGGCAGTATCTATCTTACCCCTAGTGAGATAAGCCTCTACATCCTTACATTTGTCCTCTAGCCATCCCTGCTCAGCCAGTTTGCACTTCCTGTCGATCTCATTTTTGAGACGTCTGTATTCCTTTTTGCATGCTTCATTTACTGCATTTTTATATTTTCTCCTTTCATCAATTAAATTCAATATTTCTTCTGTTACCCAAGGATTTCTACTAGCCCTAGTCTTTTTACCTAATTGATCCTCTGCTGCCTTCACTACTTCATCCCTCAAAGCTACCCATTCTTCTTCTACTGTGTTTCTTTCCCCCATTTCTGCCAATTGCTCCGTTATGCTCTCCCTGAAACTCTGTACAACCTCTGGTTCTTTTAGCTTATCCGTGTCCCATCTCCTTAAATTCCCACCTTTTTACAGTTTCTTCAGTTTTAATCTACAGGCCATAACCAATAGATTGTGGTCAGAGTCCACATTTGCCCCTGGAAATGTCTTACAATTTAAAATCTGGTTCCTAAATCTCTGTCTTATCATTATATAATCTATCTGATACCTTTTAGTATCTCCAGGCTTCTTCCATGTATACAGCCTTCTTTTATGATTCTTGAACCAAGTGTTACCTATGATTAAGTTGTGCTCTGTGCAAAATTCTACCAGGCGGCTTCGTCTTTCATTTCTTTGCCCCATTCCATATTCACCTACTACGTTTCCTTCTCTCCCTTTTCCTACTACCGAATTCCAGTCACCCATGACTATTAAATTTTCATCTCCCTTCACTATCTGAATAATTTCTTTTATTTGATCATACATTTCTTCAATATCTTCGTCATCTGCAGAGCTAGTTGGCATATAAACTTGCACTACTGTAGTAGGTGTGGGCTTCGTATCTATCTTGGCCACAATAATGCGTTCACTATGCTGTTTGTAGATTAAAACTAAAGAAACTGCAAAAAGGTGGGAAATTAAGGAGATGGGACCTGGATAAACTAAAAGAACCAGAGGTTGTACAGAGTTTCAGGGAGAGCATAAGAGAGCAATTGACAGGAATGGGGGAAAGAAATACGGTAGAAGAAGAATGGGTAGCTTTGAGGGATGAAGTAGTGAAGGCAGCAGAGGATCAATTAGGTAAAAAGACTAGGGCTAGTAGAAATCCTTGGGTAACAGAAGAAATATTGAATTTAATTGATGAAAATGCAGTAAATGAAGCAGGAAAAAAGGAATACAGACGTCTCAAAAATGAGATCGACAGGAAGTGCAAAATGGCTAAGCAGGGATGGCTAGAGGACAAATGTAAGGATGTAGAGGTTTATCTCACTAGGGGTAAGATAGATACTGCCTACAGGAAAATTAAAGAGACCTTTTGAGATAAGAGAACCACTTGTATGAATATCAAGAGCTCAGATGGAAACCCAGTTCTAAGCAAAGAAGGGTAGGCAGAAAGGTGGAAGGAGTATATAGAGGGTCTATACAAGGGCGATGTACTTGAGGACAATATTATGGAAATGGTAGAGGATGTAGATGAAGATGAAATGGGAGATACGATATTGCGTGATGAGTTTGACAGAGCACTGAAAGACCTGAGTCGAAACAAGGCCCCCGGAGTAGACAACAATCCATTGGAACTACTGACGGCCTTGGGAGAGCCAGTCCTTACAAAACTCTACCATCTGGTGAGCAAGATGTATGAGACAGGCGAAATACCCTCAGACTTCAAGAAGAATATAATAATTCCAATACCAAAGAAAGCAGGTGTTGACAGATGTGAAAATTACCGAACTATCAGTTTAATAAGTCACAGCTGCAAAATACTAACGCGAATTCTTAACAACGAATGGAAAACTGGTAGAAGCCGACCTCGGGAAAGATCATTTTGGATAGCGTAGGAATATTGGAAAACGAGAGGCAATACTGACCCTACGACTTATCTTAGAAGCTACATTAAGGAAAGGCAAACCTACGTTTCTTGCATTTGTAGACTTAGAGAAAGCTTTTGACAATGTTGATTGGAATACTCTCTTTCAAATTCTGAAGGTAGCAGGGGTAAAATACAGGGAGCGAAAGGCTATTTACAAAAATGTGAACGAATATTCCCTGAATGGGTTTCCAAGTTCTACAATGGATCGAAGGATGACCTATACCATATCACGTCTATAATCTAGGTTTAAATTAAGTTTCACAAAACCAACTTCGGTAAATTGTATTAAGGAGAAGTCTGGGGAGAGTTGCTTTTGAGACGGCGAGGTGAGCGGAGCTGTGCTGCCCGCCGCTCCCCTGACGCTGCTTAGACACCGACAAGGTAATGAACGCACGCGATGCCGCATTTTTGAGCGCATAAGGCTTCACTCAGAACTGCAGAAGTCTCATCTGTTACACCCTCTTTTTGCGTAATACTAGTGTCGAACGTTAATTAAAACTCATGGTGTTCACATTTGCCACTTGAAGTAAAAGTCTGAAACGTGATGATTTTTCTGTTATATAGTTACTGAGAAGCCACATCAGCCACTGTAATTTACGACAAGTTACATAAGTAATTAAAGATAATTGAGGGTCACTGAATACCATTTTGATAGTTTTCTCTTTTGTGAAACTTAATTTAAACCTAGATTATAGACGTGGTATGGCATAGGTCATCCTTCGATCGATTGTAGAACTTGGAAACCCATTCAGGGAATATTCGTTCACATTTTTGTTGAACGCAGTTGGTTTTTACCATCCTGTATTAAAACATCTCCTTTTATCAATAGTGCAATTTATAAACAATGTTTTGTGAGTAGAATAAAATTTCCAATGGTAAACTTAACTGCTTTTTCGACGTTATTTTACCAGCTAACTAAAAATAGGAAAGCCTTGAACCCCTTCCACTAAATTTAGTTAGTATTGAGATTCATTTACAGGGAGTGTAGTGGAGCTGACGTTGAGATCATTAAGTATTTGGTTTTATCATCGCTAGTCTCACTGAACTCTTCTGAATTCTACATGTCATGTGTGGTCTGGCGTCTCCTTACCAGCAACAGGTTCCTGGTTCAAACTAGTCAATTCCCTAAAAAACACGCTCAGAGCGTCGTTGCGCGAAAGTGTTAGGGAGACACGATATATAACAAACAGACACCACCATGAATGTTTAGATGGGGTTTCTGGAGATGATGATGTTTGCTTTGTGGAGCGCAGAACTGTGCGGTGCATCAGAGCCCGTACCAAGTCCCAACTTTTACACAGTCCGCTTTTTTTATACACAGTACGAATGATGAGGATAACACAAACACCCAATCTACTGACAGGAAAAATCCCCAACACGGTCTGGAATCAAACGCGGGACCCCATGATCCACAGGCAGCAACGCTAGCCATTAGACCACAAGCTGCGGACGGGTTCGTAGGGAGACACATAAACAGTCGTTTTCCCTCACTCTATTTGCGAGTGAAACGGGAAAGTACCAGCAGTAGCTTGTTTTTTTTTTTTTTTTTTAAAAAAAAAGGAGGCTTAAATGGCTCTCAGCACTATGGGACTTAACTTGTGAGGTCATCAGTCCCCTAGAACTTAGAACTACTTAAACCTAAATAACTTAAGGACTTCACACATATCCATGCCCAAGGCAGGATTAGAACCTTTCGAATCTGTGACTGTAGCGGTCTCGCGGCTCCAGACTGTAGCGCCTAGAACAGCTCGGCCACTCTGGCCGGCTGCTTGCTGTGCATATATGTAGAGGTAGATGTAGAAACTCTTCCTTTTGCATTTCGCTTGTGAATATGTCAGTTTTGATGAGGATGACCTGAAAGACATTAGAAAATTGCACAGAGAATATCAGAAATGGGGTTTAAACTTTAATTTACAGAATAAGAATTACTTTAATGGCTGGAGGAGAGAATCAAGACCTGCGTTAGATTTTGGGATCTCAAAGTGTGTGACCTCTTATAAGTATTTGGGAGTCAATACTAACAAAAATAGATGTAGCAAAATCTAAATTAAAAGACTGGAAAGGTAGACAAGCAAGCAGACAATCAAATAAATAGTTAAATGGGGTTTTGTGGGTCATTTATGTTAGATCAGAAACTATGATCAGGATGTTTAAAACTATTGTATGAAGTATAGAAACTTATGGAGCAGGAACCGAAAAAACCGAGAGGAAATTATTGTGAATAGAGATGGGGTTTCAAAGGTGTTGCTGTAGGATGGGATAGAATTAAAAATTAAGATATACGTAAGAGAATGAACCTGGGCGCTGCTGAAACTGATGCAATCGATTTTAAACAATTGAGACGCCAAGGGCATGGATGCTCTTTGAGTGAGGACAGATATGTGAAGAAGACGATGAAATCGATTCAGACTAATAAAAGAACAGAGGAAGAGAGAGTCAGAAGAGCAGTTTGAAGGCGGATGATTGGAAGGTACTCCTAACCTTAGATCGACTTCGCACTTCACGCCACAACAAACCGTACCAAAAATAGTGCGTTTTGGAGTGATATTTAGTGCGGTGTATCAGTTGTGCCAAATAGGGCATGTTAATCTCGGAAAGACTAAAATCAAGATTGCACCTGTTTGATTTGCTTCTATCAGCCAATCATAGCACACGATACGTGATGTTGTCAGCCAACGATAGCACAGAATCAGAGCACATTACATGTAATCTTGTCAGCCTATCGGAACATCACCTCTTCGTCTCGCGAAGAAATAAATGCTGCGTGAAGCATTACACATGTAATGCGAATATACAAGGAGCACAGCAACAAGCCTTCACATATCTTTAATGGTGAGGAAAGTAAAGCCGTTAGTATCTCAGAAAGGCATAGACCTGTATTCACCAGTCGTACCTGTAGCATTCTACGAAGGAATTATTCCATCACAATTTTCCCAGAAGGGTAACGTTTACTCGCATCAACGAAAGAGTGATGTAATACATCTTTAAGGCGATATACTCAGCTAGGTAAACCACAAAATGTTTGGCCTTTCTGCCATATTGTGGGATGGCACCTTCGACGTTTCGCCACAACCTATGTGTGAACGGAAAGAGCTGTCGGACCCACGAAGTTGACAGTATGGTTGACTCTTAGGTGCTCAAATCCTTCACTACCTAGAGTGTCGTATGACTTCCAACAGATTTCGTCGTCCCAGGGAGGATCTTTTCCTTGATTGTGTTTTAAAAAAATAAACCGCTTTTTGACTATGTATTACTATATTTATCTTCTGTAGCAATCAGATTTCGGCCTTTATGCCATCATCAAGTACAATGCTAAAAGTTGTTAGGCCATTATTAAGTCATATCTGTTATGACAGTCCAAAGCAAAACTCCTTGGTCTGTGCTTGCACATGCACGTCCCAAATTTCGCTTTGCCTATTTCAGCGAGTCCTTGTCCTCTAACTGTTGCGAATCGTTAATCTCCCAATCGATACACGCCTGACGAAAGAAGGTGGACCATTCACTTCTTCCGCAATTTCCGTTGGGGCCCACATAGGAATATTTCCTTATCCGACGAAAATGTAGGAGGAGCGAAGTGCGTTATTCTACACAGTGTGTGTAGGTAGACGTTATTTACTACAGTCCATGATAGATATCCATTCCATGGTAACCTGGCCATTATTCCAAATATCCTTTTATAAGCAATGTACTGTATAGTTCAGGCTGCGTGAGGGTTCGTGCAACTAACTTGTATCGCCAAACTAAAGGAAGCAGTCTTTCTGATTTAAAATTGAATCAAACGTTTAATTGAACTGATAAATTTATTCTTAACCGATATAGGTTATTTGCGAAACCCTGTGATACTACTTCCGCTGCAATGGAGTTTGTGTGTGCTCCTACCTGACGATGCCTGTATATGAATAGCAATGCAGCGAACTGTGGTCCCATTCTCACTGCTTCCGTGCCCCCATATTCAATATGTTGACCTTTGTCTTAAATGTGTGTAAACCAATTGTTAAAATTATGATTGCTACTCTTGTGAGCTGAGATGTGGAAATCTCAGTTTTTGAGGAAATAAATGATTTCAAGTTGCTCGAGATAAATGTTTGGATGAGACTGATATAAAATTTCCACTTAAACACTGGTTTTCAGTTACGAATGATCGCACGTCTCATTCATTTATTTACTGAGACGCAGTCGTTTATTAAATACCCACTCAGTAAGGTAACTGCCTTATGCCGTTACAAAAGTCACTACTTTTTTTTACTCTTGCAAGACTAATTACACGTAAATGTTTCTGGATTTGTCTCATTTACAGTTAACACGTCTCGTACAGTCAGTCAACTCAGGCTCTTTCCATTAAAATATTATTAAGAAATCCTTGGCGGTCTGAGTTCTCTTTGCACGACTTACAAACGAATAATTAAAATTTGATAGCTATAAATCTCTCTTGCAAGAAACAAGATCGGTGAGCGCTATGACAAGCTCCTCTGAACGTGCACTGTTCTTCAGTTTGGATGAGCAGATTTGACCTGAATAGTACCGTTTGATTATATATTATTTCATCTCTACACTACGCACCATTACGAACGATATAACTTACCTTATGAAGCGTCTTTCACAAAAAATAACTCACACACTAGCACAATTCTATTATCTGCATCTGCATCTATATTCTATAAACGACTATGAAGTACATGGCAGAGGTACGTCCCTGTGTACTGACTATTACGGTTTGTTCCGTTCCATTCACATGTGGAGCTCGGAAATAATGATTGTTTAAATGCCTCCGTTCGTGTTGTAACTAATATAGGCTTCTCACGATCCCTATGGGAGCTATATGTACGGGGTTGTAGTATATTCGTAAGTCATCATTTGAAACCGGTTGTTGAAACTTTGTGAATAGACTTCCTCAGGATAGTTTACGTCTCTCTTTAAGTGTCTGCCAGTTTAGTTGCTTGAACATCTCTGCAACATTCCGCTTTTTTGTTTTTTTTGTTTTTTTGTCATCAGTCTACTGACTGTGCTAACATCTCAGAGTAGCACTTGCAACCTACGTCCTCAATTATTTGCTGGATGTATTCCAATCTCTGTCTTCCTCTACAGTTTTTGCCCTCTACAGTTCCTCTAGTACCATGGAAGTCATTCCCTCATGTCTTAGCAGATGTCCTATCATCCTGTCCCTTCTCCTTATCAGTGTTTTCCACATATTCCTTTCCTCTCCGATTCTGCGTAGAACCTCCTCATTCCTTATCTTATCAGTCCACCTAATTTTCAACATTCGTCTGTAGCACCACATCTCAAATGCTTCGATTCTCTTCTGTTCCGGTTTTCCCACAGTCCATGTTTCTCTACCATACAATGCTGTACTACAGACGTAGATCCTCAGAAATTTATTCCTCAAATTAAGGCCGATATTTGATATTAGTAGACTTCTATTGGCTAGAAATGCCTTTTTTGCCATACCGAGTCTGCTTTTGATGTCCTCCTTGCTCTGTCCGTCATTGGTTATTTTACTGCCTAGGTAGCAGAATTCCTTAACTTCATTGACTTCGTGACCATCAATCCTGATGTTAAGTTTCTCGCTGTTCTCATTTCTACTACTTCTCATTACCTTCGTCTTTCTCCGATTTACTCTCAAACCATACTGTGTACTCATTAGACTGTTCATTCCGTTCAGCAGATCATTTAATTCTTCTTCACTTTCACTTAGGATACCAATGTCATCAGCGAATCGTATCATTGATATCCTTTCACCTTGTATTTTAATTCCACTCCTGAACCTTTCTTTTATTTCCATCATTGCTTTCTCGATGTACAGATTGAAGAGTAGGGGCGAAAGGCTACAGCCTTGTCTTACACCCTTCTTAAAACGATCACTTCGTTCTAGATCGTCCACTCTTATTATTCCCTCTTGGTTGTTGTACATATTGTATATGACCCGTCTCTCCCTATAGCTTAGCCCTACTTTTTTCAGAATCTCGAACAGCTTGCAGCATTTTATACTGTCGAACGCTTTTTCCAGGTCGACAGATCCTATGAACGTGTCTTGATTTTTCTTTAGCCTTGCTTCCATTATTAGCCGTAACGTCAGAATTGCCTCTCTCGCGCCTTTACTTTTCCTAAAGCCAAACTAATCGTCACCTAGCGCATTCTCAATTTTCTTTTCCATTCTTCTGTATATTATTCTTGTAAGCAGCTTCGATGCAGGAGCTGTTAAGCTGATTGTGCGATAATTCTCGCACTTGTCAGCTCTTGCCGTCTTCGGAATTGTGTGGATGATGCTTTTCCGAAAGTCAGACGGTATGTCACCAGACTCATATATTCTACACATCAACGTGAATAGTCGTTTTGTTGCCACTTCCCCTAATGATTTTAGAAATTCTGATGGAATGTTATCTATCCCTTCTGCCTTATTTAACCGTAAGTTCTCCAAAGCTCTTTTAAATTCCGATTCTAGTACTGGATCCCCTATTTCTTCTAAATCGACTCCTGTTTCTTCTTCTATCACATCAGACAAATCTTCACCCTCATAGAGGCTTTCAATGTATTATTTTCCACCTATCTGCTCTCTCCTCTGCATTTAACAGTGGAATTCCCGTTGCACTCTTAATGTTACCACCGTTGCTTTTAATGTCACCAAAGTTTGTTTTGACTTTCCTGTATGCCGAGTCTGTCCTTCCGACAATCATATCTTTTTCGATGTCTTCACATTTTTCCTGCAGCCATTTCGTCTTAGCCTCCCTGCACTTCCTATTTATTTCATTCCTCAGCGACTTGTATTTCTGTATTCCTGATTTTCCCAGAACATGTTTGTACTTCCTCCTTTCATCAATCAACTGAAGTATTTCTTCTGTTACCCATGGTTTCTTCGCAGCTACCTTCTTTGTACCTATGTTTTCCTTCCCAACTTCTGTGATGGCCCTTCTTAGAGATGTCCATTCCTCTTCAACTGTGCTGCCTACTGCGCTATTCCTTATTGCTGTATCTATAGCGTTCGAGAACTTCAAACATATCCCGTCATTCCTTAGAACTTCCGTATCCCACTTCTTTGCGTATTGCACTCCCCTACCGCTTCAAAAAAACTTGTGAACTATCGTGTTGCGCTATATACTTTGAATATACCCTATTAGTCCCTTCTGCTATGGGTCTCACACCACTGAGCAATATTCTAGGATGGATCACATGAGTGCTTTGCAAGCAATCTCCTTTGCAGACCGATTGCATTTCCACAGTGTTCTATCAATAAACGGAAGTCTGTCACCTGACTCACCCATAACTGAGCCTATGTGATCATTTTCATATCCCTACAAAGTTACACCCAGGAAATTGTACAAGTTAACTTACTCCAGCAGTGACTCATTGATATTACGGTCATAGAACGCGAAATTATGTCGATCAGTGAAGAGCACAATTTTACATTTCTGAACATTTAAATCAAGTTGCACCACTTTGAAATGTTAACGAGGTCTAACTGAATACACGTGCAGCTTGTTCCTTATAGTTCTTCATTATAGATAACTGCGTCATCTGCGAAAAGTCTGAGGTTACTATTAATATTTTCCGCAAGGTGATAAATATGCAGCACGAATAG
This sequence comes from Schistocerca gregaria, assembly GCF_023897955.1. NCBI lineage: Eukaryota > Metazoa > Arthropoda > Insecta > Orthoptera > Acrididae > Schistocerca > Schistocerca gregaria. The sequence goes on along the minus strand of NC_064922.1, from coordinate 345,829,400 downwards.
CAAGGTTCCCAACACACTTCCCTCAAGCACACGTAAAGTTACTTCTACATCTCTCGATGAATCTCCGTCCAAGATAACTTGTTGCTTCCTCCCTGCGAAAAACTCGTCATTACATTCACATGTTTTGCATACTACTCTATAGGAACCTGTTGACCTCTCATTATACCGATTCCCCCTTTTAACGTCACTGAATTCACTAGCATAATTTTTCCTTTCTGGTTGCAGCACTCCAGTTACACAAGTTGTAAAAAATTAACACGTGTCAGGTATCAAAAATAAAATTATTGTAGGACGAGTACAAAAATAAACACACAAAGAAGCGCTCCATCTCAGTACCGTTAACTTTCCAGAGAAGCCTCGTTATCATGTTACCAAAGAAGGCACGCTCGGATGAATGTGAAAACTATCGGACAATTGGTCCGGTAAATTATGCTTGTATACTGCTATTCGGAGTAACAATCAGAAGAATAATAAGAAAAATAGTAGATTTACTGTATGAATATTAATATGGCTTCAGAAAAGGAAACGAACAGCAGAAGCAGTTATGGCATTATGCTTACTAATGGAAGGTAGGTTGATGAAAAACCAGCATAGCTTCATTGCGTTAGTGGGTCTACGGAAAGACTTTGCCAACACAATGTGAAATAAGAAAACCCAGTCTAGAAAAATAAAAGTACGAGGACAATAAATACGATCTGAGCCAGGACTGCAGCTTCTCAGCACTGTTGTTCAGTTCCATCGAAGAACCAATGAAAGAACAGTAAGAAAACATCGAAAGAAGAGTAAAATTCCAATTGAAAAGGAGGAAAATGCTCAGGTTATGTGTGATAGAATGTAAGGAAGACTTAAAAGGCTTGTTCAAATGGATGGGAAACATATTTACCACTAAATATCACTTACCGCTGAACAATGTGACGGCGAAAGTGTTGTAAAGTAGTAGAAAGAGAATAACTACACTATCTAGAATGAGATTTTCACTCTTCAGTGGAGTGTGCGCTGATATGAAACTTCTTGGCAGATTAAAAGTGTGTGCCGGACCGAGATTCGAACTCTGGACCTTTGCCTTTCGCGGGAAAGTGCCCTACCATTTATTTCTATTTATTTTTTTATTTATTTGGATTTTGTTCGGTGTTGATCGTTGTATTTGGTAGTTGCGGACGTCACATGATCTCCATTCAAATTCGTTTGTTGACCCTTCCACTCAGTTTTTTTATTACAGAGGCCAACCAGCTCTCTGACCGAAGACGCTGAGCTACCGTGCCAGCTATCATTTGAGCTACCCAAGCACGACTCACGACCCATTCTCACAGCTTCAGTTCTGCCAGTGCCTCGTCTCCTACCTTCCAAACTTCATAGAAGCGGGTACAGCACTTGCCCGCGAAAGGCTAACGTCCCAAGTTCGAGTCTTGGTCCAGCACACAGTTTTAATCTGCCAGGAAGTTTCAACTACACTGTATGATCAAAAGTATCGGACACCACTATGTAATGCGGAATTGACGATTAGATGTCGGGAGAGGCGAACCCGACAATATAAAAGGAACCGCGAAGTATTGTGTTATAAGAATGCGTGGTGTCTGTCCAAAAGACACCATGCTTTCATATAATTATATATGTATAGCTGGGCAATGGCTACACCATCTTCAGTACGGTTGCACAAATACGTCCGACCTCCTGTGGGAATTTCAGAGAGCAGACATGGAGGAAATGCACAGGACAGCGGATAGGTTGCCCTCGTCTGGAATGTGGATCGACCGTGTGGCGTGCCGAGATGGCTCACGAATTGACGATAACGCTGTGTCTCGGATGGTGCAGTGGTTAACGCACCTGCCTAGTAAGCAGGAGCTCCCGAATTCGAATCCCGGTCCGGTTCACATTATCACTCGTCGACGCTGATTCTGCGTAATGTCCCAATGCAGCTGACAGCAATGATCCCCTCCCTTTACTTTCTTCCCCTAACCACCTGAAATTTGCGTATAACGTATTGTGTTGTCAGCAGAGAAGCAGTAACAGTGAAAGAGGTCAGCTAGGAGAGGTCAGTGATTTCGAATGGGGATTATTATCCGATGGATGTCACCTGAGCGATTTTTTTTTTTTTTGGGGGGGGGGGGGGGGGGTTAACCTTACTGAAGCTGCCCAACTCGACTGTTGGAAATGTGAGTGTGAAGTGGAAACGCGATGGAACAGCTGTAACTGAACCACGACCAGGCAGTCCTAATATACTGAAGGACAGGTATCATCGAGCACTGCGGAAGCGGGTTAAAAAAAAAACATAAAAGCAGTGGAAGGAATGACGCGGGAGTTTCAAAGTGTTACTAGCTTTTCAGCTAGGGTAATGCCTGTGCGTAGGGAGTTAAAACTAATGGGGTACATCGGTAAGAGTCGTTCCTCACAAGCCACACATTTCTGTGGTCAGTGCTAAGCGGTGTGGAGAGCGATGCCGCTGCACAGTGAATGGCTGGAAGGGAGTGATCTAGAGTGATGAATCACGCTATACCCTGTGGCAATCCGATGGATTGCTTGGAGAACGTAACTGACGTCATGTGCAGGGCAAACAGTGAAGAACAGAAGATATGCTGCAACTCGTTGTTAGAGTGTAGTCTCCTTGTTGCGCTAAAGGAAACACAGGTGAATTTTACAGCATCGTCCACTGCGTACAGCGGAGAGAGAGAAGACGATGACTGTACCAGGATGACGATGCATACTGTTGTAAAAGAACGATATTTGTTTGTAGACAATAGCATTCCTGAATTGGACTAGCACGTCAAGAGTCACGACCTGAAGCCAATCGAACACCTCAACGAACACCTCTGGGATGACGTAGGGCGTCTACTTCGCCCCAGAAGCCTACGTCTATCATCAGAACTTTCTCTGTTTTCAGTATTTGAGGCAGAATGGGGCGTCATGCCTTCACAGACATTCAGACACCTCATTGAAACTGTCCCCAACATAGTTCATCCCATTATAAAAACTAAAGGTGGGAACAGCGCCTGTTAATATCCACTATTGAGTGTCTGGATACTTTAGATCGGAGAGTGTACTTTTTCAACACTAAAAGAGCGAATGACAGAGTAGCAGAACAAATGGAAAAAATTCATACCTACGGAGCAATAATACCCAGGACACTCGAAGCATGAAAGATCTCAGTTGATAGGATGAGGCGAAGAAAACTTTCTTCCGTAAAAGAGCTGTACTGGTGTCAGATATTGATGGAAAAATGACGAAGGCGCTCTTGAATTTGCATATCTGGAGCACAGCTTTTTATGGGAGTACAACATGAATCGTTCGATAGCAAAAAGAAACTAGAAGCATCTGATACGTGATGTTATAGAAGAATGTTAAAGATTGAGTAGACAGACGAAGTTTCGAATGGATAAATACTGAGAAGAACAGAGACGAAAAACATCTTTGGAATATTCTTGGCAGAGGAAGAGATAGGTAAGTGGGAATCTGCTACGGTATGCAGGAACAGTTAATTTAGCACTTGAAGAAATGGTAGAGGAGTAAACTACATTGCCTGACAAAGAAGTGAAGCACCCAGAAGACTTTATTAGATGTCACTGTGACTTCTTAGATGTAAACACCGTTAGTAGTTATGTAAATGGATAGACTTGTACTTCTCTTACAGGTAGGACGACCACCAGAGTGCATTAGTGTTGTTCATGTTTACCATCGTTGCTAGACGTAGTATGATACATAAAGGGCGTGAACAATGTCAGATCTTGTCAAATTGAAATACGCTCGTGTGACACAACTTTATCGGAAACTGACCGAGTTTGAAGGAGCCACATTGTGCGTCTCCATTTTCCCAGCTGCTTGCACTGTCTAACTCTCAGATTTCTGGGGCATTCAAGTGTGACAGTGGCTGACGAAGAACTGCATGGGAAAGTGAGGGCAGGCACACCCGCCTCCAAGGGTCCAGTCGACGACGTCTGACCACCACAATGGAGGAAAGCCGTACTGTTCACCAAGCACATCAACTCCCCATCAGCCGTCCACGATGGCCGAACGGTTCTAGGCGTTACAGTGTAGACCCTCGCGACCTCAAAAGTTAAGTCCCATAGTGCTCGGAGCCATTTGATCATTTTTGCTCCCCATCACATCGGTGCCTGTCATCTGTTAACAAGCAATGGACTTCCAGCAACGGGTGTATCATCTTGCAGCATTGGTTGCAGACCAGCGCAATTCGGGCAGGGGAATTACCGTCCCATGCTGCTGTAGACTGCCGTTGGCACCATAACACAAACGGCTGCGTGCTGAGTGGCGCTGGGGCCGGGAAAGATGCGATGTTAATGAGTGGCGTCGGACTGTGCACACCTGTGAATTGCGGTTCTACCACAGATGATCGTCACCGGCGAGTATGGCCGTCGGATGAGAAGACGACCCATTCCTCCAGTGTTGCGTAATGGTGTGGAGAGCCATCATGTATGGCTGCAGTCATGGCTGGAAGTGATTGAGTGATGTTTGAGGACACAACAGTACGCCAAGGACATCCTGAGTCCATATGTGTTACCTCCCATGGGATAGTATAGTGGTGCCAGTTTTCAAAAGGACAAAGCTCGTGCACACGTGGCACGCGTCTCTGAACCACCTATGTGATAATGAAATACTCGTGTGGCCAGCAAGTTCCCCAGATATGACCCCCATAGGACATCTGCGGAACCACCCTGAACGTTAACTCTGTCACAGTGTCAATATCCAGGATCACGAGGACAAGTTACAACGTTGCAGGTCTGTTTGTTTCAGAAGATACAACGACTTAAAGATTCCCTTTTCAGTCTAATCAGTTTATTCACCCGGATACAGGGGTACAACGCCTGCTACATCTACATCTACGTGATTACTCTGCTATTCACAATAAAGTGCCCGGCAGAGGGTTCAATGAACCATCTTCAAGCTGTCACTCTACCGTTTCACTCTCGAACAGCCCGCGGGAAAAACGAGCACTTAAATTTTTTTGCGAGCCCTGATTTCTTCAAAAATGGTTCAGATGGATCTGAGCACTATGGGACTTAACATCTATGGTCATCAGTCCCCTAGAACTTAGAACTACTTAAACCTAACTAACCCAAGGACAGCACACAACACCCAGTCATCACGAGGCAGAGAAAATCCCTGACCCCGCCGGGAATCGAACCCGGGAATCCCCTGATTTCTCTTAGTTTATCGTGGTGATCATTTCTCCCTATGTAAGAGGGTGTCAACAGAATGTTTTGGCAATCAGTGATTGAAAGCTCATGAGAAGATCCTGTCGCAACGAAAAACGCCTTTGTTTTAATGATTGCCATTCCAATTCACGTATCATGTCTGTGACACAATTTCCCCTGTTTCGCGATAATACAAAACGAGCTGCCCTTCTTTGTACTTTTTCGATGGCATCTGTCAGTCGCACCTGATGCGTATCCCAAACGGCACACCAGTACTCCTGAATAGGGCGGACAAGTGTGGTGTACGCAATCTGTTTAGTAGACCTGTTGCACCTTGTAAGCGTTCTTCCAGTGAATCGCAGTCTTCGGTTTGCTCTATCCACAACATTATCTATGTGATCGTTCCAATTTAGGTTATTTGTAACTGTAATCCCTAAGTATTTGGTTCAGTTTACAGATCTCAGATTCGTGTGACTTATCGCGTAATCGAAATTTAGCTTTTAGTATTCATGTGAATAACTTCACACTTTTCGTTATTCAGGTTCAATTGCCACTTTTCGCACTATACAGATATCTTATCTAAATCATTTTGCAATTCGTTTTGGTCATCTGATGACTTTACAAGACGGTAAACGATGGCCTCACCTCCAAACAATCTAATGGGGCTACTCAGATTGTCTCCTAAGTCGTTAATATATATCAGAAATAATAGAGGGCCTATAACACTTCTTCGGGGAACGCCGGATATCGCTTCTGTTTTACTCGATGACTTTCCATCTTTTACTACGAATTGTGACCTTTCTGTCAAGAAGTCACGAATCCAGTAGCACAACTGCGGCGATATTCCATAGGCACGCAGTTTGGTCGGAAGACGCTTGTGAGGAACGGTGTCGAAAACCTCGTGGAAATCTAAAACTATGGAATCAGTTTGACGTTCCCTGTCGATAGCACTCATTACGTCATGAGTATAAAGAGTTATTTGTGTTTCACAAGAAAGATATTTTTTGAATGCATGCTATGTTTCAGTAAATCGTTTTCTTCGTGGTAGTTCATAATGCTCGAACACAGGATATGTTCCAAAACCCTACTGCAAATCGAGGTTAGTGATGCGGACCTGTAATTCAGCGGATTTCTTCTGTTTCCAGTCCTTAGGTACGGATGTTTCTGTGAGCAAGCGGTTGTATATAATTGCTAAATATGGAGCTATGGTATCAGCGTATTCTGAAAGGAACCTGACTGCTATACAGTCTGTGTAGGAGGCCTTGCCTTTATTAAGCGATTTAAGCTGCTTTGCTACACCAAGGATATCTACTTCGATGTTTCTCATCTTGGCAGATGTTCTTGATTGGAACTCAGAAATATTTACTTCGTCTTCTTTGGTGAAGGAGTTTTGGAAAATCGTGTTTAATAACTCAGCTTTAGTAGCACTGTCGTCAGTTAATTCACCGTTGTTATCGCTCAGTGAAGGTATTAATTGCGTCTTGCCGCTGGTGTGCTTTATACATGACAAGAATTTGGGTTTTCAGCCATATTCCGAGACATAGTTTCGTTGTGGAAATTATTAAAAGCATCTCGCGTCGACGTACGCGCTGTATTTCGAACTTCTGCAAAATTTTGCCAATCTTGGGGGTTTTGCGTTCTTTTAAATTTGGCATGCCACAGCGATGTGACCCGTTTTGTTTACCAAGGAGGATCAGTACCACTACTTATTGATTTATGTGTATATAAATCTCTCAAATGCCGTCGACATTATCTCTTTGAAATCATTCCCCATCTTTTAGACGCTTACATGATCAGATCGGAAGGAGTGCCTCATACTGACAAGTTCTCTGTAATTCTGACATGATTTTGTCATCTCTGAAATAACATTACATACCCTTTCAGCCAGTAGAGTTTCATTTCGTTTTCCCTCAGTATTCTGTGTGCTTCACTTTTTTTGTTAGGCAATGTAACAGGGACAGGCAATGACTAGAATAGACAAAGAACGCTATGGTAAAATATGTTTGAGATCTGGAGATGAAAACGTTAGCAGGAGATAGGATAGTTGGGACAGTGGCCAATTAGTCGAAGTACAGAAGGGAGCTTGTAGCTTGACGTCCCGTCCAAAAGGACTCGTTTGCCTTACGGTAGCAGGCGAAGCCAATCCACCGTGACTTTTCCAAAGGCATCAACGCTGCGTTTCCATTCAGCGCCTTATGAAAACCAAGCCAAACTGAAAACTGGATTGATTGATGGAGCTTGGAACTGTTATCCTCCAGAATACGTCCAGTATCTTACTACTGCTCTGTAAACTAGTTGAAAGAGTACTGAATTAGAAAAGCGTCATGTGTGCTGTGTTTGTAAGAAAAAGCATTTCTACTGACAGGAACAGTCCGCTGTTCATAACATGACCTGATTTGCCTCTTCAGCCGCATACAGGGACTGTCTAGCAACATGCTATTTCGCGCCTTTTTTCGCAGTTTTAGTTGTACATAATTTGTGATACTGCGTGGGTCTGTAGAGTGTGCAGGTTGGATCATAGTGGTTTACATTTTGAATGCCTACATAAAAGAAAGTTTTACACTACTGGCCATTAAAATTGCTACACCACGAAGATGACGTGCTACAGACGCGAAATTTAACCGACAGGAAGAAGATCCTGTGATTTGCAAATGATTAGCTTTTCGGAGCATTCACACAAGGTTTCCACCGGTGGCAACAACTACAACGTGCTGACATGAGGAAAGTTTCCAACCGATTTCTCATACACAAACAGCAGTTGACCGGCGTTGCCTGGTGAAACGTTGTTGTGATGCCTGGTGCAAGGGGTAGAAATGCGTACCATCACGTTTCCGACTTTGATAAAGGTCGGATTGTATCCTATCGCGATTGTGGTTTATCGTATCACGGCATTGCTTCTCGCGTTGGTCGACATAAAATGACTGTTAGCAGAATATGGAATTGACGGGTTGAGGAGGGTAATACGGAACGCCGTGCTGCCTCCCAGCGGCCTGGAATCACTAGCAGTCGAGATGACAGGCATCTTATCCGCATGGTTGTAACGGATTGTGCAGCCACGTCTCGATCCCTGAGTCAACAGATGGTGACGTTTGCAAGACAACAACCATCTGCACGAACGGTTCGACGACGTTTGCAGCAGCATGGACTATCAGCTCGGACACCATGGCTGCGGTTACCCTTGACGCTGTATCACAGACAGGAGCGCCTGCGATGGTGTACTCAACGACGAACTTGGATGCACGAATAGCAAAACGTCATTTTTTCGGATGAATCCAGGTTCAGTTTACAGCATCATGACGGTCGCATCCGTGTTTGTCGACGTCACGGTGAACGCACATTGGAAGCGTGTATTCGTCATCGCCATACTTGCGTATCACCCGGCGTGATGGTATGGGTGCAGTTGGTTACACGTTTCGATCACCTCCTGTTTGCATTGACGGCACTTTGAACAGCGGACGTTACATTTCAGATGTGTTACGACCCGTGCCTCTACCCTTCATTCGATCCTTGCGAAACCCTATATTTCAGCAAGATAATGCACTACCGCATATTGCAAGTCGTGTAAGGGCCTTTCTGGATACATAAAATGTTCGACTGCTGCCTTGGCCAGCACATTCTTCACATCTCTCACAAACTGAAAACGTCTGATCAGTGGTGGCCGAGCAACTGGCTTCTTACAATACGTCAGTCACTACTCTTGATGAAATGTGGTATCGTGTTGAAGGCGCATGGGCAGCTGTACCTGTACAACACGCCATCCAAGCTCTGTTTGACTTAATGCGCAGGCATATCAAGGCCGTTATTATGGCCAGATGTGGTTGTTCTGGGTACTGACGTCTCAGGATCTATGCACCAAAACTGAGTGAAAATGTAATCACATGTCAGTTGTAGTATAATATATTTGTCCAATGAATACCCGTTTATCATCTGGGCTTCTTCTTGGTGTAGCAATTGTAATGGCCAGTAGTGTATACTGCTATTAACTGTAAGGTACAGTTAGAGGTTGTTAGCGTTATTCTTTGTTTGGCGCGTTTTGGTTATCTGTTCCTTCACACACAACAGTGTCCTACCGCTATAAGGTTTTCAGAGTGGAGACACAGATGCAAGATGCCTTTCAGAAGCGTCACCTGCGGGCACCATGAATCCATGCAGAGGCATGGAGGTACTCTTTATGCAGTACAGTCACAAGAAAACTGGCGTAAGGGTGTCGAGTGAATCACTTTGTAGACTTTGTATCAAAGCCGTCAGCAAACAACAATGATTAAATTGTGCATGTTTTCCGTGTGAGTTGGAAACTCCTTGTGTAATCCGCTTAGCACACCATATTGTGAAGCGTTAAGATTTTAGACTCAGGGGTTATAGCTCACTATGAACTTCATTTATCGAGAAAAATTTCCTCTAATGTTTTTTTTTGCAGAAATAAACTAGTTGGGATTGTGATTGTGTGGTAAAATGTCCAAATTATTTTGTTTGCTAGAGGATCCGCGGCCATCATGAGATGTGTGAACAATATCGTGTTTGAGTGTGTGTGTGTGTGTGTGTGTGTGTGTGAGAGAGAGAGAGAGAGAGAGAGAGAGAGAGAGAGAGAGACAGAGAGAGAGACAGAGAGAGAGAGAGAGAGATAGAGAAAGAGAGAGAGAGAGAGAGGGAGAGCAGAAGACTGAACATAATTTAGTACATATCACTGTAGACTTTAATTTTTGGATTTTTCAATGTTAGTAGTTGTACAGTCTAGCCGGACGCCCTTTCCGCCGGAACAGAATTTGTGCAACTTATGTGTTTTCGTCTAGTGAGTGAAGATCCAAAGAGAAGCAGCACTTTTTTTCTTTACGCTTTCGTTTAGCATACGTAAAAGAGTCGCGGAGATACTCAGACAACTCCAATGGCAGACTCGGCAAGAGAGGCGTTCTGCATTACGTTGTGGTCTACTGCTATGGAGATCCGCAAGCGTACCTTCCGAAGAGCCAACCAGCATATTGATTTCCACTATGTACATCTCTCGGAAAGACCGTTAAGATGAAGTTAGAGAGATTCAAGTGCACTTAGAGGCTTCTCAGCGATCGTTCTTCCCGCGAACCATTCGTGACTGGAACAAGGAAAGTGAGAAACATGACTCATATAGAAAATGCCCTCCGCCCCACAAAGCAAGGTGGCTTTTCGGAGTATAGCTGTATGTATAGATACCCTGTGGAAGTGTCCGAAAATTTTCTAAATATCTGAGAATCGTGCAACAGAGGCGGGGCGCGAATACCAGCCCGATATTCACATAGGAGGATGTGGGGTTTACTTAAGAACCTTATCCAGGTGCCGGGATGGCTCCTCCGAAAGGGCACGGCCGACTTCCTTCCCCGTCCTTCCCTAATCCGATGAGTCCGATGACCTCGCAGTCTGGTCTCCTTCCCCAAACAACCAACCAACCAACCAAAAACCCTTATCCAGGCTGCTGTTCCTCGTTTTTAATCCGCCATGCGAATTCGATCCGCAGTCGGCGCGTTCTTGAATACCGTAATCAGCGTATTAAAGCGCGCGGCTATCCAGGCAGATTCTGCACATTTTAGTGTGAGTTTCAATTTCCTTCATTTTAACGTTGAGATTGTTACGCAGTGTAGAGGACTTCGACTTTCTGATTGTGGCCCTGGAGCTGCAGGTGCCGTGGCACTGCGCTGTAAATTCGCGTAAACTCTGTCCAACATGCGTGGATAGGGTCCGCCTTTAGCAAAACACAATTTTGTTTTTTAACCCAAACATATTTCACTGCAATTGCAGCATCTTCAGAGGGCTTTTATTTTATGGCTGTTAAAGGAAAACAATGTTTTTTACTCTTTGTGTACATGTAACTTTAGTTTTTAAATCGTAATTACAGATCTTTGAAAAACACATTTAATTATGAATGTATACCTTTTTACCACATGGTGTAGTTTTTCTGATGTATTGTGTTTCAACAGTGACTGTTTTGTTTCACAGTTTGTCATCTGCAACCACTTACACCTTAAAGTAGATAAATTGTTTAAGCCAAAATTACTATTTGAATATTGTTATGGCTATGCCTGAAATCAATTAATTCTCTCTCTCTATCTCTCTCTAAGTGTGTGTGTGTGTGTTTGTGTGACTACATCACTTATGTTTTCTTTTTCCTGATCTTCATCACTTTCAAACATCACACACACACACACACACACACACACACACACACACACACACACACACACACACATACGCACACACAAAATGCACCAACACCTCTGATAGATTCAGAACAACCGCCAGGAACACCATCAACTGTTCCACCGTCAGCCATCTTGTTTTGACACCTTCAACTGTTCCACTGTACGCCATGTTTGTTTTTACAGCTGGTAAACAGTGAAACAGTGACAGCTCAGTATATAACGTTTGACAGTGATGAAGATCAGGAAAAAAAAGAAAATGTAAGTGATGTAAATAGACAAACACACACACACACACACACAGAATTAATTAATTTCAGTCATATCCATAACCATTTTCAAATAGTAATTTTGGCTTAAACAATTTATCTACTTTAACGTGTAAGTGGTTGCAGATGACAAATTGTGAAACAAAACAGTCACTGTAGAAACACAATACATCAGAAAAACCACACCATGTGGTAAAAAGGTATGAATTCGTAATTTTGTGTTTTCTTTTAAATATCTGTAATTACGATTTAAAAACTAATAGTTACAAGTATACAAACAATAAAGAACATTCTTTATCTTCATCAGCCATAAAATAAAAGCCCAATGAAGATGATGCAGCTGCAGTGAAGCATGGTTGCGTTAAAAAACAAAATAGTGTTTTGCTAAAAGCGGGCGCTATCCAGAAACATATGTATTGTTAATGTAAACACGGAAAAAAGAGCTTCCACCCCAAGATGATTAAAGATACAATCGTTTGCACGGAACAATGCGAGCTAACATTAATATCTAAGCTAGGGCTGCTATTAAAACTAAAAACTACCATACGTATGTCATGATTATCAGTCCTCCTCTTCTATATGCATGCTATGTTTGTTCCCTGTCATGACTTGTAGTGTCACTGAGACCGCTGAAAAGCCTGAAATAATTAAGTAGTAGACAGTTAATGAAACCTATCCCATGTGGAATCTTAATACGGTACCGAGACGTATTGAAAAGAATTGGTTTTGAGTTACCACCTCCGCTCACAATTTTTTAAAATAAAGAAGATTAAATAAGGGTTTATAGTTCCTAAGTGATAGAAATGAAGCTTACGAGTTTCAAAACTTTGCAAATTTTGTTAAATTAGCTAAATACATTTGATAATACCTTGCGTTCGGCACTAACGGCAGACCGTATTACATTACAAGCGGAAGTCGTATAGACGTCGGTCACGCTTTGTGAAAACTACCGGAAATGACTTCTGTCATTAGCGACTGATTACACGATAGCGTTTCCTGATGACATGGTGTGAAGAAGTCCTTAGACTTTGACAAATGGCTACCAATAATGCAGTCTGTGCTGAGCAAACAGTGTGGATGATATTTGAAAACTGACTTGGCGTTTGAGATCGTTATTGTAGCGTAAAAGCAGTCACAATTATATTCATTAATTTGCAACAGAAAAATATGAAGACAACATGCTAACAATCCACAACGGAAGTTTAACGACGGTGGAGACGGTAAGGGAAATAACTAGCTCTTACAGCAGAGAGAGGGCAACCACTGGTGCGAACTGACTTCGGTTTGCAATTTAATCAGAATATGATTTCAGTTCAAGTGAACGTACCTTACAAGACATTAGTACTGCTGAAACCACAGCATCACCACGTTTTTACACACGCACACACACACACACACACACACACACACACACACACACACACACACACACACCACACACATATACACTCCTGGAAATTGAAATAAGAACACCGTGAATTCATTGTCCCAGGAAGGGGAAACTTTATTGACACATTCCTGGGGTCAGATACATCACATGATCACACTGACAGAACCACAGGCACATAGACACAGGCAACAGAGCATGCACAATGTCCGCACTAGTACAGTGTATATCCACCTTTCGCAGCAATGCAGGCTGCTATTCTCCCATGGAGGCGATCGCAGAGATGCTGGATGTAGTCCTGTGGAACTGCTTGCCATGCCATTTCCACCTGGCGCCTCAGTTGGACCAGCGTTCGTGCTGGACGTGCAGACCGCGTGAGACGACGCTTCATCCAGTCCCAAACATGCTCAATGGGGCACAGATCTGGAGATCTTGCTGGCCAGGGTAGCTGACTTACACCTTCTAGAGCATGTTGGGTGGCACGGGATACATGCGGACGTGCATTGTCCTGTTGGAACAGCAAGTTCCCTTGCCGGTCTAGGAATGGTAGAACGATGGGTTCGATGACGGTTTGGATGTATCGTGCACTATTCAGTGTCCCCTCGACGATCACCAGAGGTGTACGGCCAGTGTAGGAGATCGCTCCCCATACCATGATGGCGGGTGTTGGCCCTGTGTGCCTCTGTCGTATGCAGTCCTGATTGTGGCGCTCACCTGCACGGCGCCAAACACGCATACGACCATCATTGGCACCAAGGCAGAAGCGACTCTCATCGCTGAAGACGACACGTCTCCATTCGTCCCTCCATTCACGCCTGTCACGGCACCACTGGAGGCGGGCTGCACGATGTTGGGGCGTGAGCGGAAGACGGCCTAACGGTGTGCGGGACCGTAGCCCAGCTTCATGGAGACGGTTGCGAATGGTCCTCGCCGATACCCCAGGAGCAACAGTGTCCCTAATTTGCTGGGAAGTGGCGGTGCGGTCCCGTACGGCACTGCGTAGGATCCTACGGTCTTGGCGTGGATCCGTGCGTCGCTGCGGTCCGGTCCCAGGTCGACGGGCACGTACACCTTCCGCCGACCACTGGCGACAACATCGATGTACTGTGGAGACCTCACGCCCCACGTGTTGAGCAATTCGGCGGTACGTCCACCCGGCCTCCCGCATGCCCACTATACGCCCTCGCTCAAAGTCCGTCAACTGCACATACGGTTCACGTCCACGCTGTCGCGGCATGCTACCAGTGTTAAAGACTGCAATGTAGCTCCGTATGCCACGGCAAACTGGCTGACACTGACGGCGGCGGTGCACAAATGCTGCGCAGCTAGCGCCATTCGACGGCCAACACCGCGGTTCCTGGTGTGTCCGCTGTGCCGTGTGTGTGATCATTGCTTGTATAGCCCTCTCGCAGTGTCCGGAGCAAGTATGGTGGGTCTGACACACCGGTGTCAATGTGTTCTTTTTCCATTTCCAGGAGTGTAGTCTACTACACTCAATACTTCAAAAATTCAGTGCAGAAGTGACTTAAACTGAAGCGCCAAAGAAACTGGTATAGGAATGCGTATACAAGTACAAAGATGTGTAAACAGGCAGAAGATAGCGATACGGTCGGCAACGCCTGTATAAGACAAAAGAGTCTGGCGCAGTTGTTAGATCGGTTACTGCTGCTACAAACGCAGGTTACCAACATTTAAATGAGTTCGAACGTGGTGTTATAGTCGACGCACAAGCGATGGGACACAGCGTCTGCACAGCGATGAAGTGGAGATTATCTCGTACGACCATTTTATGAGTGTACTGTGAATATTAGGAATCCGTTGAAACATCAAATCTCCGACATCGCTGCGGCCGGGTACAGATCCTGCAAGAACGGGACCAACGACGACTGAAGAGAATAATTCAACGTGACAGAGGTGCAACTCTTCCTCAAATTGCTGCATATTTCAACGCTGCGCCATCAAAAAATGTCAGTGTGTGAACCATTCAACGAAGCATCTTCAGTATGGGCTATAGTAGCCGAAAGCCCACTGGTGTACCCTTGATGACCCCACAACACGAAGTTTTACGCCTCGCCTGGGCCCGTCAACAACGACATCGGACTGTCGACTGGAAACATGTTTCTGGTCGGACGAGTCTCGTTTCAAATTGTATCGAGCGAATGGACGTGTACCGGTTTGGAGACAACGTTATGAATCATTGGAGCCTGCATCTCAGCAGGAGACTTTTGAAGCTCGTGGAGGTTTTGTAATTGTGTGGGGCGTGTGCAGTTGGAGTGTTATCTGACCCGTCATACGTCTAGATACGTCTCTGACAGGTGACACGTACGTAAACATCCTGTCTGATCACCTGCATCCGTTCAACTCCATTGTGCATTCAAACGGAGTTGGGCAACTGCACTAGAACAATGCAAGAAATCGCAGGAGGACAATACGACACTTCAATTGCTACAGAGTGACTCCAGGAACACTATTCTGAGTTTAAACACTTCTGCTGGCCACCAAACTTCCCAGACGAGAACATTATTGTGCCTTGGGATGCCTTGCAACGTGCTGTTCAAAGGAGATCTCCATCCCCTCGTACTCCTGCTGATTTGTGGACAACCCTGCAGCATTCATGGTGTCATGCCACGTCATGCTACGGCACTTCTGCGTGCTCACAGGGCCCTACACGATAATAGGCAGGTTTACCAGTCCCTTTGGCTCTTCAGTGTAGTTTCTACACGTTCTGCGTACCGTGTCAATTAGAGGCAAACGCAAAAGGATAGGGATCTATCAATAATCAGTTTTTATGGGAATGGCGACAAGGAATTGGAGGAAATATCATGCGCATCAATGGGTATGCTTGGGGGCCTCGTTCAATACCTTGAAAAGGGACAGTGTGCAGTAAACTGAAAAATGGAGTGCATACAAACCCAAGCTTATAATCCGCAGCACACTGCCCAGAACTGATCATAGCGCCGGCCGGCGTGGCTGTGCGGTTCTAGGCGCTCAGTCTGGAACCGCGTGGCCGCTACGGTCGCAGGTTCGAATCCTGCCTCGGGCATGGATGTGTGTGATGTCCTTAGGTTAGTTAGGTTTAAGTAGTTCTAAATTCTAGGGGACTCAGGACCACATATGTTAAGTCCCAAGGTGCTCAGAGCCATTTGAACCATTTGAACTGATCATGGCCCCTTGGTGTGGTCGTGTGGAGTGCTTGAACCAGAGACTGCAAACATTCTGAAGAAAGCTAGGCTGCGACTTCCTAGACTTGCATCATAGGATTGCAACTGTAGAGTTCCCATAAGCTGGTCATGAGTGCACTGTGCATCAGAGGGTACAACACAGACGGTGGTGACAAGGTTCTTTTTTTCTGTAGATAAAACGACACTCCATTTTGTGCAGATGTCGATGAACGATAGCTGTAAGAGACCTAGAACTATCAGCGTGGGGTACGATGAAAGCCGCCCCCCCCCCCCCCCCAAAGACGAGTATTAAAATCCTAGTGATAACGGCCGAGGAATTCGCAACAAAATGGCTGAGTTTGAAGAGCTGCTACAAACGAATGAAGTTCACATAATTGTAGGTACAGAAATATAGTCAAAACCTGAAATTGACAGCTGTAAGACTTTTGGAAAAATTTAAGCATGCATCGAAAGGATAGGCTAATGGGAAAAGTAGATAAGGTATTTCACTCAGTAGACAAGAAATTCAAATCTACCGAGGCAAAAAATTAAGAAGTAAGCGAGACTTTTTGGGGAGATCTCAGTATCAGGGGTGAGCATAAACTTTAATTCGATTCTTTTATCGACTATCATACTCGCAACTTGATGTTACCAAAACCTTTGGAGAAACCCCAATTTCACTGGCTTGTAAGTTCTCCAGTAATACTGGAATCGCCGCAGGAGATTTTAATCATCCAACAATCATTTGGAATAATTACTGTTTTGTTAGTGGTGGGCGTAGTAAGAGATTTTGCGAAACATAACTCATGCGTTCTCTGAAAACTACCTACAACATACTGTTCGGAATCCCGCTCATGACGGAAACACATATTAGATATAATGTTAACAAGCAGACCGAATTTCTTTGAGGTTGTGCACATTGAAACTTGTGTCAGTAATCATGAGAACTTTAGCAACAATTATTACCAAAGTACCAAGGGCAACTAAAATAAGTAGGAAGATTTACATGTTTATTAAACTAGATAAAGAGGCAGTAGTATCATATCTCAATGAGGATATAGGAACTTTTAGCTCAAGACAGGAGCATGTAAAGGAAGTAGGGCTCAAGTTTAAAAGCATAGTTGAACATGTACTGTACAGACGTAGGGTGACAATTATTGAATTATATGGAAAAAAAAACATAAATTATTTACAAACTACGGCGTGGAACACTTTCTTCAACATTTAAGCGTCACTGTAGACCTATGGGTTTAGGCTGTGACATGTTCGAAATGCCTGCCATCAGTGGTGATGATGTGGCGCACATGAATAACGATATTCTGCATGTTCCGTCGGAGTATCGGAACATCGATGGCTGTTTTTAGCTCAGAAATGGTTTTGGGTTTACTGCTGTGCGCCTTGTCTTTAGTGTAGCAGTCGCATGTGCTGTGATCCAGAGAAAATGGCGGCCATTCGACGCCCATGACAGTGGTCTCTGGGTTCCCCATAACCAGAATGAGGTCCCCAAAGTGGTCGTCCAGGACATCAGTCTCCTGCTTCGATTGGGTCGAGCTCCGTCTACCATGAACTACGTATTGTCGAAATTAGAGTCACTCTGGATAATGGGGATGATAACATCTTCCAAAACCTTCACGTACCGTTCGGTATCGCCGTGCCATCAAGCATTATCACACCGATCATTCCGTGAATCGGCATTGCGCGCTACACAGTCACCCGTTGAGGGTGAAGAGAATTCTCGATCGCGAAATGCGGATTCTTAGTCCCCCTAAGTGCGCCAATTTGGTTTATTGCCAAACCCATCCAAATGAAAGTGGGCTAAACCAAACCATGCACATACTAATTCCCTACATGCCCGCGGTCAACAGTACAGTTTGAACGTCCTAGCACAAACCGTTCGGAAGTTATGACTTTTT
Source organism: Schistocerca gregaria (assembly GCF_023897955.1). Lineage (NCBI taxonomy): Eukaryota > Metazoa > Arthropoda > Insecta > Orthoptera > Acrididae > Schistocerca > Schistocerca gregaria. Next base: position 345,811,362 of record NC_064922.1, on the reverse strand, counting down.
TATTTCATGTATCAATAATTGTCACCCTGTACGTACCTGGTAGTTCATGATGGAACCCTCCATGGTACATAGTCACTGTGGAGAAACACTTGAAGAAACAAGACTACTGCGAAATAGGTGTAACACAAGGCATCGGACTGTAGAGATGCACACTAAAATGCGTTTGGCTGTGAACGTTTCAACGACAACCGTAGAGGAATATTGTCGAGAGATCTCTCACAAAACCCAAAAAAATTCTGTTTGTATGTCAAGACTGTTAGTGCCTAGACATTCATGGATGAGTAACATAGATATTAGTGTCAGTGTCGTTCAGAAACAGCTGAAATCGTTAAAACTGAACGTTGTTCCCGGTCCTGATTGAATAACTATCAGACGCTTTTAACCGTAATCTATTGTAGATCACTTTAATAAAAAATCTGCGCCCAATGGTTTTAAGGACGTAAGAGTCTCACCCATCCACAAAAGGGGCAGCAAAAGTGATTTACAAAACTGCAGTGCAATATTTTTTGCATCCATTTGTTGTAGAAACGTAGATCATATTGTGCCCTCAAATGTAATGAGGAATGTCATGCTAACATGGACTTCGAAAATATCGATCACGTGAAACCCAACACGCGCTTTTGTCACATGACATCCTGAAAAACATTGATCAAGGTAGCAAGAAAAATACAGTGTTTCTTGTCTTGCGAAAGCCACTTGACTTCGTGTCACAGATATACGTATCATCGAAAGTATGATAATATGGGCATGTCACATGAAATTTGTGACTGGATTGCGGACCTGTCAGTATGTTTGTAACACCATAACTCTAGTGCTTTACTGATTTAGTTTGCTTTTGTTTTATTTACTGTTACATCATTGAGCATCTGCAAATGTGTTTGTTTGAATCGATAACATAAAATTGTATACTTCTTTCTTTGTAAGAACTTCGATGTCATGATATGATTCTATGCAATGTAGTGTATCTGTCATTTAAATTCTTTGTCCCATTTGGAGGGAACAAAACTTACTGTATATAATTGTAATTTCTGTGTGAATAATTTTTTGTAGAAATGTCAATATGTGCAAATGTTCTGTTTATTTAATGTATTTGGTTACTGTTATGTAAACTGCTGATCCTCACTTAGGGTTCTTAGTTATTCTGTATGTAAAAGTTGTGATTCCCCTCGGGAACGAAACTGTGTAGCGCGCGCAAATTGTGGTTGGCCCAGGTAGAAAAGGTGGAACTGAGAGTCAGTCGGGGGCGAGCCACCAGTCGGGGACGAGCTACCAAACTGTGCACTGCCATGTAAATGTTGCATATTGTGCTGGTTCCGAGAGAGGATATTTTCTGCTACTTTCCAATGCCTCGGATGGATGGATAAATAGCTGGAACGACTCTGGAATTGGTATTCATCATCACCACCATGAAAGGCCAGAGTCCAGAAATTCTGTCTGCAAATCCGCCTACCGACTTGCAGTTGCCCCCACATTGCGCAATCACTGTAAAGGAGTACTGTAATAATGTACAATGAAGGATCAGCTAAATGGATGTTTTAGTGTGCTCAAATATAAGGTAATTTATAACTGAATTTATGTACCTACCTTGATTTTTCTCCTTATCATAACACCTCTCAGGTCCTCTCCGTTTGAACTAAAGTGATTACTAAGTGTGCCTACTGAAATAACATTAAAGACCAGTGTTTTTGCTAATTAATGCCTCTTGAACATAGTAAAAATAAAGTTAATTATGCTTGCTAAAAATAATTTTCCTAGTAAAACTGCTTATTAATGTGTTGTTGCCAACTTCAAATTAAGAGTTCTTAAGACTGAGGCTTATAAAGTTTTGCTTAGTAAATGATCACATTACTGCCTGTTGTAAATCGCAGAAAGTGAGTCAGTACCTTACATATATGTTAATTTTGTCTCTCAATGTAGTAAAAGTGGAAAACTGCAGTGTGGAACGTTATATACTCATGTTTGCTAAGTGTTTGTCTCTCCTGTGTATTAGAAGTGCATATGAATAGTATACCAGGATCCATAGTTTGTGTATTGTGTTAATACTCGGTAACAAGTAATGGGAAGACCACTAATTATGAAAAACATTATTTCTTTATTCAAATGATAGTGAGAAGTAACCTGTTAGTGGATTCCAATTAACTTTCATTTTAAATAGTAAAGTATTTAACTGAGAGAGACTTAACCTATATCCAATTAATTATTCTGCAGTGAATAGTAATAATAACGTTATAAAGACCACCCAGTTTGCGTAAGCCCTGAAAGTAATAGCGTGTTTCGGTATCTGTTATAATTTTGGAAATAGTTTGTGCTGCTCCAGTTGTTAGCTTCAATCTTAAAACATACGTATGTGTCAAGAGTTCACTGCACTCGCGCGTGACAAAGTATAGGTTGTGTTTATCCATAAAAGTTACTAATAACTATTTTCTTGAACGAGAATGTTAATCATTCTCTTGCCTAGTTAGGCTGGCGACCGTTTTCTTTGCCCGTTAAACAGTGCAGATAGGCAAAATTTTGTTTGTTACTGTTCAAATATTTCCGTAATTCTGACTTTCATTTCCGATAAGCCACACACACACACACACACACACACACACACACACTCACACACATGCCCCCCGAGGAAGGACTAGAACCTTCGAACCTTCGGTCAACATAACAAATTCCTCTCAGAGGGTAACACTGCTATGTTGCTTTATACCATAATCGCATTAATAAAATAGTTTTATTTCACAACCTGCTTCAAGCTTTAAGGTTATGGTACAGCAGTAGCGATAGCAGACGGAAGTGTTATATGTTGGCTGGAGAATGTGCGCCAGGTTTAGAAATAACTTCAGGTCTGCCCCAGGGAAGTTTTTTGGGACTATTGCTGTTCATTTTATATTCATCCAAACACAAAAAAGGCACACCATGAAGGAATTATCCGTATATTACGGAAAAAAATTGTACAGTGTAACAATTGGTGACCGCGCATATGAGCGCCCCACAAACCAAACATCATCATCTTTGGCGGGATACTAGGACGTTGCCATCAATTTACATCGTAGATTTCTTTCAAAACACTCGTTCGATCTATTCTAGAATACTGTTCACGTATGTGGGCCCCATACCAGATATTATTAACAGGGGATATTAAACGTATACACAGAATGGTGGCACGAATGCTTACAAGTTTGTTAGTCCCGCAGGAGAGTGCCACGGCAGTGTTGAAGAAACGAACATGCAGAGATTTGAAGTAGACGCTAACTATCACATGAAATGCTACATAGAAATTTTCTAGAAGCAATGAAACTCGTATAGGCAAACGTATTCAATTACAGCGATATGTAAACAGGCAGAATACAGTGCTGCGGTCGGCAACTCCAGTATAAGAAAGGGTCTGGCGCAGTTGTTAGATCGGTTACTGTTGCTACAATGGTTGGTTATCAATGTTTAAATGAATTTAAAATTCGGAAATTTGTGGTAAGGACTATGGTACCAAACTGCTGAGGTCATCGATCCCTAGGCTTACCCACTACTTAATCTAACTTGAAGTAACTTAAGTAAGGACAACACACACACACACACACACACACACACACACGCACACACATACATACATACACACACACATACACACACATGCCCCCCGAGGAAGGACTCGAACCTTCGAACCTCCGACGAGGGGGGGGGGGGGGGGGGGGAGCCGCGATAACCGTGACAACATGCCCCAAGACCGCACGGCTACCCCGCGCAGCTGAGTGAATTTGAACTTGGTGCTATAGTTAGCGCACGAGCGATGGGACACAGCGTCTCCGAGGCAGCAATGAAGGGAGGAGTTTCCCGTACGACCATTTCACGAGTGCACCCTGAATGTCGGGAATCCGGTAAAACATCAAATCTCCGACAAATCTGCGGCCGGAAAAAGATCCTGCAAGAACGGGGCCAACGACAACTGAAGAGAATCGTTCAGCTTGACATTTGAATACTGGGCCATCATGAAGTGTCGGCGTGCGAACCATTCAACGAAACATTATCGATATGGCCTTTCAGAGCCGAAAGCCCATTCGTGTATCCTTGATGACTGCACGACACAAAGTTTTACGTTTCGCCTGGGTCTTCCATCACCGACATTGGATGCTGGCTGGAAGCATGTTGCCTGGTCGGACGAGTCTCGTTTCAAACATCGAGTGGATGGACGTGTACGGGTATGGAGAAAACCTCATAAATTCCTGGATCCTGCATGTCAGCAGGGGACTTTTGAAGCTGGTGAAGGATCTATAATGGTGTGGGCCGTGTGCAGTTGGAGTGATATCTGACCCCTGATACGTCTAGATACGACTCGGACAGGTGACACGTAAGTAAACATCCTGTCTGATCATCTGCAACCTTTCACGTCCATTGTGCTTTCCGACGGACTTGGGCAATTCCAGCAGGACTTCCCTAATTGCTACGGAGTCGCTTCAGGAACACTCTTCTGAGTTTAAACCACTTTCGCTGGTCACCAAAACCCTGAAACATGAACATTATTGAGCATGTTTGGGAGACCTTGCAACGTGCTACTCAGAAGTTCCCTCCAGCAATACTTCAGACACTAGTCGAGTCCATGCCACGTCGCGTTGCGGCACTTACGCGTACTCGCGGTGGCTCTACACGATGTTAGGTAGGTGTACTAGTTTCTTTGGCTCTTCAATGTAAACACCCCTACGTATCGCTTCCGTGCGGTTCGTGAAGACAAGATTGGACTAGCTACAGCTCTCACAAGATCACTGAAGCCATCATTCTTCCAGTGTTCCTACCTGAATGAAATTCGAAAAAGCCCAAGTAACTGGAATAAAGTGATATACCCTCTGCCACTTACTTCATAGTGGTTTGCGAGGTATAGTTACAGATGCACATGTAGAAGTAAAACAAAGTGTGAAACATCTGTGTTATTTCAATATCTGGTAACATTACAAAACTACAAAGTCAGACCCGGTGGTTTAGCAGTGAAGTGCGTGGCTGGAAATCGACATGTTTGTGGCACTGTATTTCGGTCGGCCCACGAACATTTTCAGTTACGTTTAACGTAGCCTTAACTTCTCAACAGCGTGAGAAATCGCCAGAAACGACTCTTGGTGCAAGTTCCATGTCTGTTTTCTCTTGTTTGATAACCGGTGGATATCAGATACATGAAAGTAACTGAAGTGGTATCCAATTGAAAGACTATCTAGCACCTGGCCACTGAGCCACTCGAAAGTGTAATTATCGTCACATTCCACGTGGCGGAAACGCTCCACTGTGAACTCCTACTTATCAAAGTAAGCATCAGTGATGACTCAAAGAGACCTCCAAAGGTATGCAATTTGCTTTTGTTCGCCATGTAGGAACGATTTCAAAACGGGAGTATCTGCAGAAGCATTGTATTAGGTTTTATCCCAAAATGTTTACTTTATTTCATGTCTCAGATGCCGTTTTCTTGTCAGTTTTTGACTTCTTAACAACTTTTCAACGTTATCACAAAACGCTATCAAGTGTGAATGTTAGTCTCTTCTTTAATCATCGTTCGGTTTAGCAAATAAGCCAGTAGTTATTGTATGTCTTTGTTTTTATGGTTTTGCAAGCTCTTGATGTCACAACCAACGTATGGTACACGCTCCCTCCTTGGTGTTTTATCAGTAATGCTGTATTGTAACAGAGCCATTGTGGCTGAAATTCTTTGTGTAGTGTCCGAGTGTCTTTGCGAAAACAGTTCTGTTTACTTCTTGCCAGGTTTCCTATATTTTAATTGAGATCCAACTTCAACTCTGCAATTAGTTTGTGAAGACGTTTAATTAGTTGATTTCTACTAAAACAAAATCAATTTTGTGACTCTCAAAGATCTGCTTAACTAACATTCTTCAGTCAATGCACCAGAGGGGCCCATCTGCTTTTCGTTATTTGTTTATCGCTTACTTAGCCCGAGTAGATTAGGGCTTTAAAGCCTCTCTTACATCTCATGAGGGACTACACATACGAAAAAGTTATAAAAAACAACAGTAACAGTAATTTGTGTTATTAATAGAAATAATGATTTTCAATAATAATATTAACACTAATAGTAGTGATAAGACAATGGATGCATTAAGAATGATATCGATTAGTTATTACGTAATAATGTCAATAATAATAACTTCCATTCTCCAGAAATTTTATATGTCAGGAGGGCAATTTTTTACAGTTTTTCTGAAACACGTAGGGTAAATTATTTCAGTTTTAGTGTATCATCGGGCAATTTGGTGCAGTTTGATAATAATGTAACATTGACAGCAATTTGTTATACGTTACTGCAACGTTGCGGGCAGCTTGTTATAGTGCGTTGTAATACGGTGCAGTTTGTTACAGTTTTGCTGTAACATGGAGTTCAATCATTATAACTGTGGAGCATACTTTGTTATAGTTTGCTGTAATGTGGCGGATAGACCCTTAAAGTTTCGCTGCAATAGGGGGCAACTTGAAAAGTGCATAAGACGAGAAAATAAACAATACCAGTCAACGTAGAGTTACACACTAATTTCATACTGAGTTCTAATAAAGTTGCATACCGATCCTGTCAAAACTGGAGTTTTCCATTAAATACGAAAAGGGCGAAAAATACATCTGAAAATAAAGCGAACGGAACACAAATAGTTTACTTACAATGCAGTTCAAAAAATGGTTCACATGACTCTGAGCACTATGGGACTTAACATCTGAGGTCATCAGTCCCCTAGAACTTAGAACTACTTAAACCTAACTAACCTAAAGACATCACACACATCCATGTCCGAGGCAGGATTCGAACCTGCGACCGTAGCAGTCGCGCGGTTCCTGACTGAGTACAATGCAGTTCAATTGTGCAGTAGATACATGGATTTGTAAGCAGGATGAAATACACAGTCCACGGAACACCACGCAGCCAGACCAGGCTATGTTTTATACGAAACAAAAATAAATGATCTAATCAGATGTGAACAACAAATTAAGCAGAATATGAGCAACATGCTTACAATGCAATTCAAATAGTGGAATACACATACAAAGTAGTAATCAAGAAGGAATATTTGTCACCTGATTCTCGAAAAATTTACGTCAGCCAATGATAAAACGACGTAACAAAGCTTGCTGCGCTCCAGGAACCAAGTTTGTGTTACTGTAAGTTTCTATGCAAGTTTCACCACCTTCGGGGATCCACTCGTTCAGCTACTTCAGAACAGACCACGAACACGATTATTCCCACTCCAGTCGCCAGCTCGCGGACACCGGTGGTGCCACCTGTTGCGTCCTTTGATAACTGTAGCACCCTCTCCCAATACAGAGAAAACTGCAGACAACTTTGGCACTCGCTGCTGAGTGGAGTGGGACATCAACTGTGCCGCGATAATCGTAGCACAACGCAGTTCGTACTTGTGTATACTTTTACACCGAAAAGCCTAATATCGTATAAGGCGCCCTGACCAGGCAGACGTACCGCATCACGACGTGGCATGGACTCGACAAGTGTCTGAAGTAGCGCTGAAGGGAATTGACACAATGAATCCTGCAGGGCTGTCCATAAATCCGTAGGAGTACGAAAGGGTAGAAAATGTTATGAACAGCAATTTGCAAGGCATTCCAAATATGCTCAATAATGTTCATGTCTGGGGAGTTTAGTGGCTAGCGGAAGTATTTAAACTCATAAGAGTGTTCCTGGAGTCACTCTGTAGCAATTCTGGACGTGTGTGGTGTTGCACTGTCCTGCTGGAATTGGCCAAGTTGGTCGAAATGCATAATGGACGTGAATGGATGCAGGTTATTAGACTGGATGCTTAAGTAAGTGTCATCTGTCAGAGTCTTATCTGGACGTACCAGAGGTCCCACATCGCTTCAGCTGCATTCCCCCACACCATTACAGGGCCTCCAACAGCTTGAACAGTCTTCTGCTGACATGTAGGTTCCATGGATTCATGAGATTGTCTCCACCCCCGTACACGTTTGTCCTCTCGGTAGAATTTGCAAGGAGACTCGTCCGACCAGGCGAAATGTTTCCAGTCATCAAAAGTCCAATGTCGGTGTTGACGGGTCCAGGCGAGGAGCATAGCTCTGTGTCGTGCAGTCATCAAGGGTACACTAGTGTGCCTTTGACTACGAAAGCCCATATCGATGATGCTTCGTTGGATGGTTTGCGCTTATGGCCCAGCATTGAATGCTGCAGAAATTTGCGGAAGAGTTGCACTTCTGACACGTTGAACGATTCTCTTCAGTCGTCATTGTTCTCGTTCTTTCGGGATGTCTTTCCGGTCGCAGCGATGTCACAGATTTGATGTTTCATCAGTTTCTTGATATTCACGGTACACTCGCGAACTGGTCGTACGGGAAAATCTCCACTTCATCGTTAAGTCGGAGATGCAAAGTCCCGCCATTCGTGCGTTGACTGTACCACCACGTTCAAACTCAATTAAATGTTGATAGCCTGCCATTGTAGCAGCAGTAGTTGATCTAACAACTGCGCCAGACGCTTGTTGTCTGATATAGACGTTGCCGACCGCAGCGCCGTATTCTACCCGTTTACATATCTGAGTATTTCAATACACTTGGCCAAACCAGTTTCTTTGGTGCTTCAGTATATGTGTATACTGTGGTATAAGTTCATTTCAGCCATTTTTATTTTTCTTGGAGTTTTTATTTTCACAAACTTTACCACATGTTCTGTTAGTAGTAATTTATTACTGTAAGGTTCTAATTTACCTAACAGAAACAGAATTAAAGATAGTGCATTATACAGTTATCAACATAATATTTCGTAGTAATGAAGTCTGTCACCTGGCTCCCAACATTATGCAAGGAATGAACAGTCAGATTTAGATTTGTCAGACAGTTATAAGAACGGCTGTCCAGACGTGAAACAGCACATATTTTCCTTATAATTAAGTAGAATTGATGACCGACTACATTTACTGAAGCAATACAAAGTCTATTACGTTTATTTAGCGTGATCGATAATCTGCTAATCGACGAATCGAGGATGTTAAAGATCCGGGAACAGAATTTTGGAATTTTAAGCACACAGTTTTTCGTAATCTGAACTTAATTTGGACACCAAAGAGATGTCTGCCATTCATTGATGAAATAGTGATTAGTTTTCAAATGTTATGCACCGTATTCCCAGGAGGAAACAGAGCACCAACTGTAATAAATATTGCTGGATAACGTAGGCGCCGACCAGAAAGAGTCCAACGTTCAGAAGTGGTTTCTGAAACCTAGTAGATTGAGATGCATGCCTGCGTGATCACATCGCTCACTTTCACACACAAGTGGCCTCCGGTTATGGTTTCACACGTACTTACGTATTTCAGAACTTGCAAGGTCATACGCATGTGATGTTATGAGTATATGGTGTTCAGCCAAGGCACGCCAAGCCATGATATACAGACGTTCGGTCCACGCCAGGTGATGGAAAGAGGAGACGGAACCCTGAATCTATCTTCAGGCTACAACAGTGTCTTTACACACAGTCAACTTAGCATTCCTTTTCTTAGAAACATCCAACCTTGTTTCTCAGCCTCCTACGGAAAAACAGTTATCTCCAAGACCAGTTTGTGAAACAACTGTCCGGCGGATACGTTCTGGTCGGAATGTGTGTTTTCCAGCAAGACAGATTGCGGTCGGGGCTCGATGAAAGACATTTCTTCGGTGGACAGTGGAACGCTGCTGTAAGAAAAAAGAAGAAATAAAATAAAGAAAATACGTGTTCTTACAGTCCCCAAAATCTTTACTGTCACTTTTAAATACTCTAGAACCGTCGATCAGCCTCTTAAGTCTCGCCCGAAGTAATCATTATAGACATTAATTACAAAAGAGTGTGGAAATCGGTGCCTTGGGTATCCTGAGTGAAAATGAAGAAGAACTGCAAGATCTGCTGAGTGGGATCGATAGTACAATGACTACAGAATATAGAATGAGAATCAATCGAAGAAAGACGAAAGTAATGAGAAGTAGCAGAAATGAGAATAGCGAGAAACTTAACATCAGGATTGTTGATCACGAAGTAGATGAAGGAATTCTACTAGCTAGACTGTAAAATAAGCCATGACAGACGGAGCAAGGAAATTAAAAGTCGACTATCACTGGCAAAAGGGGCATTCCTTTCAAAGAGAAGTCTACAAGTGTCAAACATAGGCCTTAATCAGTAGAAGTAATTTATGAAACTGTACATTTAGAGGACAGCATTGTATTATGGATAGTGAGACAACCGGAACAGAAGAGAATCGAAGCATTGAAGATGTGGTGCTACCGACGAATGTTGAAAATTAGGTATACTAATAAGATAAGGAATTAGGAGGTTCTGAGCAGAATCGGAGAGGATAGAAATATGTGGAAAACACTGATAAGGTGAAGGTACAGGATAACAGGACACCTGTTAGGACGTCAGGGAATGACTTCCATGGTACTAGTGGGAGCTGCAGAAGGCAGAAACTGTAGAGGAAGACAGAGATTGGAAAACATCCAGCAAATAATTAAGGACGTAGGTTGCAAGTGTTACTCTGAGATGAAGAGAAAAGAAGTTCTAACAGAAGACCGTGCTTACGCAACTGAAACGTGATCTCCATATCGTTACTGGTGGAATTTCTCGACGTAGGTTCCTATCTACACTTAGTCTCTGCAGGTATTCTCCACGACAATGGTTCCCAACCTGGGGGTAACTATCTCCTGAGGGGTAAAATCAAATTTTCTGAGGAGCGAAAAATCAAACGATGCTATTATGTTTCAGTCTGTTATTTTCAAAAGATAATTACTATTATCACAATGTCTTAAGACACTAATATTGTTTACATAAGTTATCATTAAGTACTTTTTCTCCTTTACTAGCATTAATGAAGTGGAAGTTAAAGGTTACTCACATTGATCACCCACTACACACATCTTGTAGTTTGTGCCATACATTGCTGATAAAAGTGAAACATATACGAAACAATTGCTAAATATCTCAAGAAAGGTGTTCTCCAAGTTGTAGATATTTCCTACAGTAGTCCAGAAATTGCTTCATTACTCGTTTCGAAACAGATAAATGAATTAATTGACAGCACAACAGCCGGCCGGTGTGGATGAGCTGTTCTCGTCGCTTCAGTCTGGAACCGGGCGACCGCTAGAATCGCAGGTTCGAATCCTGCGTCGCGCATGGACGTGTGTGATGGCCTTAGGTTAGTTAGGTTTAAGTAGTTCTAGGGACTGATGACCTCAGATGCTAAGTCCCATAGTGCTCAGAGCCATGTTTGACAGCACAACACAGCAGTAACTACATAAGGGCTAGTATGGCACTGTACTCAGTATTATTATTATTATTATTATTATTATTATTACTGTTAGTTGGTTAGACACAAAGTATTAACAGCCTGAAGTTCAGAAGTAAAGAGTGCAGCAGTCAAGTAACTTACAGACAGTCAGTGTAGTGGACATATCAGAACTTCTTCGATTTTAAAGGAGTTGAAGTGTGAACGTCAAGAAAGTGGAGACGAGTAATAAAAGAGAAGTATGTTTTTTTACAAGTGCCTACCCGCACTGCCAATAGTTAGCTTTCTTATCTGAGAAGGAGTTGTATGAGTACCACTTTGTTGTGTACATAGTTCTGCGTAGTCAGCGCGTACACAACTTTCCCACTAGAGCGCGCCCCGCTAAGCACAACAGCGCAGGCGCAGCCCTTGTCCGTCTCCGCACTACGAGATGGCGCTGCCTTAGAGACGGACCAAATTCTGCTTCCGCCAATCCGCTATTAATATGTAACACAGCCAATGAGATTGTTGCTAATGTAGAACAATTTCTCCTCGCAGATCACACTCGCGCAGTGATACATGAACGCGCAGGGTATTATAACGAGTGTACAGACCTCCGATTAGTCAGTCTGCATTAGTCTGCATCAGTCTGTACCAGTCTGCATTAATCTGTACCAGTCTGCATTAGTCTGTACCAGTCTGCATTAGTCTGTACCAGTCTATAGTCAAGTTTCAGTCTGCACCTAAGAAGATTATCACATTCCAATACATAGCCATGAAGATAAATGTATGGACACTTTGTCAAGTATCAGAGATATGTGAGAATAAGATTAACGTACCCAGACCAAAGGAACTCCAAATTGTCAATTGTAAATAGCATCCAGAATCAAGTTACGTAAGGTTTATGTTTGTTATTATTTTAATAAATGTATGTGAAAATTAATCAAGTTCTGTTTAAAGTTGGTCACCGTCAATCTGCTACTCTAAGCATGCAAGTGGCATTTCTATCGTCTGACCTAACGGCAGAAGATAAACACGCCACGATAAGACCACGAGACATATATCTGACACTCGCCTACTTCGTTAGAGGGACAAATCAAATAATCTGATGATGTGTGTACTGAAGGTCTTACAGTATGCACACCACACACTTGCGATGCACCACGAATTCCTTCGTCATTAATTTTAACACACACATACATACACGCACACACACACACACACACACACACACACACACACACACACACACACACAAAAGAACTAACATCTTTCATCATTTTAAAAATAAAATTGTTTTAATAAAAGTCTTTCATTCTACAGTTTAGTTACGTCTAAAGTTGGTGATAATGTGGGGCAGGGGGAGCGGGGTGGGTGAGGTGCTAGTTAATGTCTGGTTGCATGCAGGGGAATGGTCTAAGAAAGGTTGGGATGCGTTTATGCTGAACCACCCTGTATGTCTGTACTATGTTCTTTGCGTAAGATACGTGTTGTGTGTGTGTGTGTGTGTGTGTGTGTGTGTGTGTGTGAGAGAGAGAGAGAGAGAGAGAGAGAGAGAGAGAGAGAGAGAGATACTGATTTGTAGAGGTTATTTATTTTTACCTTATTGTTAACATAAACACTAGCGGCTGGTATTGTTTTCCCCGGATCTACAACTTGTGTATGTATCTCTGGATCACTTTCCATCTAGGGTAATGCACTATGTTCGAGCTGTCACTGGCCTCCATTCACAATGAAAAACAAATAGCTCACGTATCCCAAAGGGCATTTTCCTTCTCAAGCTCGTTACCTATTATATCCCGTCAGCAGTCGCTTCTGACAGTGTTGTAAACTTCTACGAATCTCTGTTTCACATCCTGCCATTTCAGACAAGGAAGTCGGCAGTCAGAACAATTGTGCTGTGTCAGACGTTAAAGAGCGCTACTGGATAATTACGTAACAGCAATTACCTGAGCGCAGGATGGAGAGTACGAGATGGTTTTCGAGATTAGTGTTATTATGTAGTAATAAGACACAGTGAAGTGACTCTGAAAAAACCGTCGGCGCCTTGTGGTTACCTCAGCCTTGGTGACAATTCTCTAAGTTTCGACTGTTGCATTAAAGACGTGTGAAAATGAGTTACCACGTGCCAAATGCATCTATTACGCTTTCTTTTTTATTTTCCATTTGCGTAGGTGCTCACACCGCTATCAACGTTAGCACACGGGACAAAAAGTAAGGCAGCGGAGGATACATCACGCAAGTACCGAGTAGCACCGCCTCCAGCCAGTCTCAATCTGGCGGAGAGGTGTGTCCACAGTGTTCTTCAAGTATGCCATATCCAACTGAAGCCACTCATTGACGATTAGATACCATAGAGCAACCACACTGCGCGGATGCTGAGTGCCAAATTTCGCCCGCTATTCCGAGCAGTTCCAGACAGTTTCTGTGAGATTAAGATCGTTTGGTTTAGCTGGCCACTTGAGGTGCTGTGGGGTACCTGTGTGTTCGCCAAACTATGAACGAACTGTAACCTTCTTTAATGAATATGTCTTTGTGTTATCCAAATTTACAGTGTGCTCAAGCAGTTTTACAAAGAAAAATTAAACCGCTGAATCTGGAAAACCAGTAAGAAAGCCTATAACGAAATCACACTGAGGTTTACTCACTCTCATGAGGTCCGAGTTCTATGCCCCTGTGCAATAAACTGATAAAAATCCCTATGCAAATAAACAACGAAATACATTTTTTTAGCTCTTGAGTCGCAAAGGATGTGATCGTGGTATTCAGTTCTCTGCACAGTAGGCATACAAATATTCGGTCTTTGCGAAGTGCAATCCCGGCCGTAAAGTAGCTTCATATTTAATGTCAGTAGATTAGTTGGTAAATGACTAGCGTCGCAAATGTTCAGTGACAATTTTGGATTCTGGATCAGCGCTGTGCAATGCTGCCCACATTGAAACTGTTACAATCATTAATACCTTTCTGGCACATTAATATTTTTCTGACACTGATTGAAACATAGTTTCTTTAAAAGAATACCCAATGGATTTAAAGAAACACGAGACAGAAGAGGATGAGGTAGTGATTTGTTCAAACATTTTATTCAAAATAAAGTTTCTCCTTCACAGTATCTAATATAAAACATTTTATATTAACAATTTCTCAATTGTTCTACAATTCTCACTTACTGACGTAGTTAACAATACTTGGACTGTTACATGACAAAAGCTGTGACATCATTTGACAAAATAAATTCCAAAATTTAACTTCCTACTATCAGGTCTAGAAAATACACAAAAAATTTACAAATCGGGCATACCTAATCAACCTATACATTAAATCTGATGAAAGATGCTTGGTTCCTACATTCAGTGGTCGGTACTCTTAGAATTAGCAAAATTTTTAACCGAGTGCCACGGCAACTAACTCAGCGCTCCGCGCGCCCGTACTTACAATCGATTCTGCCCTCAGGCCACGTCTTTGGTTGAGTGAAATCAAAGATACAGTTTCTTCTACATGTAACAACCATTTCATGTCATTTTTCATTAAATATTTTACAAAGTCATGCTCCACGTACAAGTGGACCCGTCATAGTATTTTATTAGAATCGGCGAAAGCATATTAAAAGTCTAAAATTATCTTTGATTTTAGTTTGTGAGTACTAGTTTTTTCTTTTATTTCGATTGAATTTTTACCTAGGATAATTTTGGTATAGTTTCGAAAAAATTGTAAATGCAACCTGAAAATGGTAAAAGCCGCAGCGATGGTCCAGAAGATTTCGTCGCTCAGCTGCAAAGCTTTTAAATATTGTCCGGTCGCCTGAAAGCTGAAATTATTCTTTAATTTCACTTATAGAATTTTCGGAGCCCGCACAAATGGAACGTGGGTATATAGGGGGGGGGGGGGGCGTTTAAATTCACAGCAATAATCACGGGTTGATGTTCTACTCTACCTTTTAACATAAATTTGTGTACTGACCTAATTATTACATTAGTTCGTAAGCAGAATATCATTAACCTGACAATTAACATCGTACAAAATGCAGATTAACATTGACAGACTCCAATGGCTGCCGCAACAGTATCCTCCCAATGAGACTAAATCGGCATAGAGTCCACTATAATTTGTCTAAGTAAGAAAAGATGGTATATAATCACTGCATTCTTTTAGTAAAGATTCCGCTCTCCACAGAGAAACACAATAGTCAGAGTTGTCACCTGCATACTCGCAGCTGAATCACAGCCAATACGTTGTGTCGAAATTGGTACTACAGATTCGACGCCAAATTGAGGTTAACTGGTCAGCCAGAACATTAAGGCCACCAAATACCATCGACATAAACCCACCTAGGCGATAACAGCATCACCTGGCTAGGACACTCGACACACGCACGGTACAGGTCGTATCAGTGCAGAACGGGGAAGGCGCGATCTGTAGATTTGACCGAGGGCAGATTGTCATGGCCCGGAGGGTTCGGCACGAGCATTCCGGAAACTGCGCGACTTCTCGTGTGTTCGAGGACCGCTGTGGTGAGTGCTTTCAACACGTGACAAATCAGACCTTAATACCAGGCGGAGTAGAAATGTTTCTCAATACACAATGCACCGAACACTCCTAATGATATGCCTCCGCAGCCGACGACCCATGCATGTGTCAATGTTAACACCACAACACCGTACCTACGAGTGAAATGGCCACGTCACCGTCGGCACTGGACGTTGGGAGAGTCAGGGCGCTGCACGGTCTGATGAATCGCGATACCTTCTTCATCATGCCGATGGGGGGCGCGAACCCGCCGTCCTCCTGGGGAACAGCTCCTTGAAACCTGTACTGCGGGATGGAGACAAGCTGGTGGCGGCTACACTACGCTATGGGGAACATTCACGTGTTCATCCATGGGTGCGATGGTGCTCGTGCAAGGTACTATGACACCCAATGAGTATGTACACTGGTTGCAGACCACGTACGTCACGTTTCCGATGGCAGTGGCTTTTTTCAACAAGATAATGCGGCATGTCACAAGGCCAGTAGTGTGATGGAGTTATTCGAGGAGCACAGTACGAGTTCCAATCGATGTGTTGGTCCCCCATCGCACCAGATCTGGAACCCGACCAAACGCATCTGGAATGTGACTGAACATGGTGTCAGAACTCATAGCCACTCTCCCTGGAATTTACAGGTATTGGGCGACTTGCGTGTGCAGATGGGGAGCTAACTTCCTCCAGAGATCTACCAAAGCCACATTGATTCCATGCCACCACGCGTCGTCGCTGTTATCCGTGCCGAAAGTGGACATACTGGGAATTAGGTAAGTGCCTGATCAGCGTATTTGCTCCCTGATCAGGGTTGTCCTCATCTGGCAAGACGAAAGTGTCCACAACGAGAGCTTCCCAGGCATGGTACAAAGTCAATCCAAAATCACCATCGAACTGCCCACAGCCAGAATTACAAGCATATTGTGAGATAAAAGCCTCATTGGACTTTCGACGCCTTATTAATTTACAATGAGACAAAACAGTAACTCGTCTGACCGCGCTACATGTCTCAAGTTAGGTGCTGTAAAATTTCTGTGTTGTTTGATCCACTGAAAACGTACAGAATATAGACTGTCATTGACAAGCCGTGACATTTATCTCCGCTCCTGCCAGGTTGTTGCATGGCTGCGATCGGTACACCAGCTCTTGTAGACGCGTTGGACAGAGCGCGTTGATACAACAGCAAATTGGCTAACTTCATTCACGATGTGGCCTTGGGCAAGTAAAAACACGATGGCTTCTTTTTGGCATTCTCTCACGTCGACTCCCCCCCCCAGTTCTTGCGTATTCTATACAACCGACTGCCAAGTAACACTAACACTTCAGAACCAAAAATTCCTTCAGCGTGCACGATCAAATGACCACCTGGTATTATTCTGCACCGTGTACAGTGCTCCAAAGTGAGCAGTGGGGCTATTTCGAGGAAGCGACTAACATTTTTCGTTAATCTTATATGTCTTTCATTGTAGCGACTTCAGAAGGCAAGTTACACATGTCATCAAATTCTAATACCAACGCTGAAATATTTTAAATAGAGGTTTTCGCAGCAAATCACTGCAAGGAGAAGACACGAAACCCATAAGAATTTGTTATAACCATAACAGTGCGACGGGAAAGAGAAGCCCCCAATGGCCATCAACCTTATCTAAATTTTTAAATAAAAAATAAATGCTAATGAAATTCATAATAATTATATCTCAACGTATAAGTTTTGGTCACCACGTGAATTATGCCGGGGGACGGGAGACGTCAAACCAGTGACACGATTGCCAACTTCATTTTTCAATGGTAAATCACCTATCACCCTAAAAAAAATTCATACGTAAAAGAATTACGCTAAAATTGAAAGAAATGATCTATCTCAGGGTGGTTCCACTTAGCTATGATGAACAAATAGTACTGCGGCTGACATAGCTGCACAGACTACCCTACAAAGCCGGAGACCCGGGTTCAAGTCCCAGCCATTGCATAAATTTTAACTGAGTATTTCAACTTCTGTCAAGAACATAGCCACAAGTAGGGTCTGGACTTCCCGTATCACCTAAATGACATTACACATGACCTAGTTGCTCTGTCGAGAAACTGAAAAATATTTTGATTTTCAATCATACGACGAAAAAGTTTTATGCACTGTTGATAGTCAAGACCATCAATATACTTAAACTATCGATATGTCGATAGCACTATTGGCTATCAGCTGTCAATACTTTAGCCAAGACTAACTACTGTACAATGTTGGTCTTACTTGAATTCAGTTGTTCTCTTAATTATTTCAGTTCTTATTTGGAACTGAATGTAATGCAAGTGTTGACGAGAAATGATTAGATGTGTGTGATTTCTTAAGGAACCGAACTGCAGAGGTCATCGTCTCTAGACTTGCACACTACTTAAACTAACTTAAACTAACCTATGCTAAGAACAACACACACACACCCATGCCCGAAGCAGGACTCGAACCTCCGGCAGGAGAGGCCTTGCAGTCAGTGACATGGCGCCTCTAACCGCGCGGCCATTCCGCGCTGCAAGTGTTGACGTTTATTGCTTCTGTGCTGTGTGGTGTTGTGGTAGTGTGTAGTCATCGATAAGTTTGTAACAATAAATAATTGGAAAACCCATTTTGATTCGTTCACTAGCGTCATGTTAAGTTAATAATATGTACGAGCTACTATAGTGGCCGAATTACGTATCTACAACAGTTTAGCGTTAGCACTGGAGATTGGCACAATTTTGGGGTTGCAATATTTCAGTATTTTACAAACCAGCGGAGCGCTTAACATAATTACAAATCACATTAAATTAAGATCAGTGCATAAAAGTACATTCTGATTTACCCATGTCTCAAAAAAGCCACATTAATCAGCAAAAACTGCACCCCAAAAGGCGATGGTTACATTTAGATAAAAAATCTGCACGAAATTCTGTCACTGGTACACCAAACGCAAATTATCGCCCAAGCTGGTCACCCAAGAGGTACTCAGTTTCGAATACGAGTTATGATACGGAACGATGAAGAGTTACTTGTGGCGAGCGAAAGGGGTATTCGATGACATTACATTCTATAATTCGTTCGTTTGTGAAATAAATTCTCAGCGCAGTGTTGTTCTGAGTTCTAACCCTCCACTACCTCCCCCCCCCCCCCCCCTTACTTTCATAGAAAATCTGTTTACGCACTTATAGTACTTTGATAACTGACGCTTTTTCAGATGTTCTATGGTTACCGTCAAACTGTAATGTTTTTGATTTGTAGAAACAATTGTATAAAAATTATTGCTTGGCTACTTTTGTGATTTGGGGGAAAGCTACTTATTTCTCGGGCGCATAGTATTTAATTTTAATATACATACAACAAAATACAGCTTAGTCTTCTAATGTAAGCAATAATATTACCTTGGGATAACAAAGAAATAAGGGAATAACAAGGTGTTTTGCATAAAGGCGGACTGAATTTCTGATATTACGGTGTGTCTAATATAAGGTTTACTATCCCAGAACTGAAGAATCTTAACGTTGGGTTGAATAGCTTACAAAGCTACACAATTTCAAACCTCTTTTGACAATAGGTATCTTTCTCCTCCTACAATCTTGCATCTAAATTTACATCTAAAACCAAGTCTAAATTCCTGTATTGCATCAAAACACCTCTAAGCTCTTGGATTCATTCTTAAAGTTTGTTGAAACATCTTTCATTTTATTTAAACTATTCAATTTCCTGAAGTGATCAAGAAGTTATTTTTGCATTATTATTCAATAGTCAAATTGAAACTATAGCAAAAAAATTTATTTGTCAAAGAAATGGGAATGCACAGATACTAAGAACTACAGTTTTGGGATCTCAGTATTAATTTCAATTACACTTCTACTGTTGGTACTTCATGAATGATTTTGTGTTTATCCATGATAATTTGGTTATACATTCTTTGATGCTAATCAACTCCTCTACGATGTACAACATACTTTATCTTTTATAACGTTTTTACACTGTCAGAAAAAAAATCGCAACACCAAAAGATAAATAACGCAGAGTAATGAAATTTCGGGAATACACTTGTCTAGGTAAGATATTTAACAGATTAACGTTGCGAGACCACAAGTTAATGTAAGTGCCAGATAAGCCATTGCAAATGTGAAACGCTGTTACATTAATAACCAGTGTAACCGGTAGAATGTTGAATGCAACCAGGTAAACCTCCATGCATATGCGGAAGTCAGTTTGTGGGATGGGGTTCCATGCCCGTTGCACTTGGTCGGTCAATACAGGGACAGTTTATGTGGTTATGAATGAGTTATCGTCCGATGATGATCCATATGTGCTCGAAGGGAGACAGATTTGGTGAAGGAGCAGAGCAAGGCAACATGTCGACACTCTGTAGACCTTGCTGGGTTACAACAGTGGTATGTGGGTGAGCGTTATATTGCTAGAAAACACTGCGTGGAGTGTTGATCGTGAACGGAAACACAACTGGTCGTATCACCAGACTGAGGAATAAATTTGCAGTTAGATTGCTTGGGATTACGACGAGAATACTACGAGAATAATACGAAATCGTACGCCCTCAATTGAACTCCTTTTACGCAGTAAGTGGCCCTCAAGTAGAGCCATCTTTCATCAGAAAACGCAAGAGACCTCCACCCTGCCCTCTAATAAGTTCTCGCTTGATACCATTGAGCCGGCCGTTGTAGCCGTGCGGTTCTAGCCGCTTCAGTCTGGAACCGCGCGACCGCTGCGGTCGCAGGTTCGAATCCTGCTTCGGGAATGGATATGTGTGATGTCCTTAGATTAGTTAGTATTAAGTAGTTCTAAGTTCTAGGGCACTGACGACCTCAGATGTTAAGTCCCATAGTGCTCAGAGCCATTTGAACCATTTGACACCACTGAAGTCGCAGATGGCGGTGGTTTGGATTTAGTAGAATGCATGCTACAGCGCGTATTGCTCGGAGCTGTCCTTGAAGTAACAACATAAAAGCGGTTGACGTGGGGATTGATCTAAACCTTAGTGCCTAGTGAATGGAGGATCATCTCTCTCCAAACGAACTTCAGAGGAAGGAAAAGCTGTCACTGGAAAAGGAAAGTTCGAACTCTGAAGAAGTTGGGGGGGGGGGGGGGGCTACCATCATAGATACCAAGAAAGCTTAAGTCTGATAAAGCAACGAATTTACTAACCAAATTGGAGAGGGATGTAGAACATGAAGAGCAATGTGTGCTACATAAGTCATCAACCAGATAGACCGTCTTAGCGTAACCCCACATGAAAGTAAACAACGATTGATAGACGAAGGAACACAACAGGTCAGAATACAACAAAGACCGACTGAGACTTCAACAGCTGTAAATGAAAATATGAAAATGATAATAACAAGTAAGGGACCGAAACGGAATACGCTTTGAAAAATTCTCACTGTCGCTGACGAACCAGATGAGCGCACTGCTAGGGGCTCATACAATATTATCGGCAATCATAAGTTTCTCAAACATCAGGTGGAGTAAAATCGTCATAAGTAAAGATCGAACCAAACTTAGCCGGGGTACGCCATAAAATGAAGAATGAAGAGGAGAAAGCACAACACAGAAATGAGTTATATGGAAAGAGAACAAACAGAATTTGAATCGGAACAAAACTAGAATAAAACACATGAAGAAGATATAAAATATTTACTATTAAGTGCATGGAAAATAGAACAGTGCTCACATTTGTAACGTTAAATACACACATCAAAAAAGTTTTGCATCATCTCGCTTCCGAGAGCTCCGCAAGCTGTACAGAAAACTGGAATGGAGATCAACGTAAACATCATTTCATCCCTTTTTATTACTCATGAAAACCACACATAGCATGTTGTACCACCACACAGTGAGATCGTCAGAGGTGATGGTCCAGATTGCTGAACACACCGATACCTCTTATACCCAGTAGTACGTCATCTTGCATTGATGCATGCCTGTATTCGTCGTGGCATACTATCCACAAGTTCATCAGGGCACTGTTGGTCCAGATTGTCCCATTCCTCATCGGAGATTCGGCGTAGATCCGTAGTGGTTGGTGGGTCACCATCTATAAACAGCCCTTTCCGATCTATCCCAGGCATGTTCGATAGGGTCCATGTCTGGAGAGCAAGCCGGCCACTAGTCAAACGATGTCATTATCTTGAAGGAAGTCATTCACAAGATGTGCATGATGGGGGCGCGAATGCCTCGCCAATGTGCTGACGATATCATTGCACTATCGGAAGGAGGACGGCATTCACGTATCGTACAGCCATTATGGCGCCTTCCATGACCACCAGCGACGTACATCGCCTCCACATAATGCCACCCCAAAACATCAGAGAACCTCTACCTTGCTTCACTCGCTGGACAATTTTCGCATCATGGAGCCTATTGCGCACAGTTTGAGTCTTAACACGACGTCCTGTGGCTGGACGAAAAGCATTATTCAACATGGTGGCATTGCTGTCAGGGTACCTCCGGGCTATATCCGTAGGTAGCGCTCAACCACTGCAGTAGTAGCCCAAGGGCGGCCTATACGAGGCTTGTCAGCGACAGTTCCTGTCTCTCTGCATCTCCTCCACGTCCTAACAACATCGCTTTGCGTCACTCCGAGACGCCTGGACACTCCACTTGTTGAGAGCCCTTCCTGGCAAAGGAACAATGAGGACGTGACCGAACCGCAGTATTGACCGTCTAGGCATGGTTGGCCTACAGGCAACACAAGCCGTGTACCTCCTTCCTGGTGGAATGACTGGTACTGATCGGCTGTCGGACCCCCTCCGTCTAATAGAAGCTGCTCATGCTTGGTTGTTTATATCTTTGGGCAGGTTTAGTGACATCACTAAACTGTCAAAGGGACTGCGTCTGTGATACAGTATCCGCAGTCAACGTCTCTCTTCAGGAGTTCTGGGAACCGGGCTGATGCAAAACTTTTTTTTTTTTTTTGATGTGTGTGTTTATGGTACTACAAACGAAAGAAGGTGAACATTTTTGGGAAATTTCTTAGTACAAATGATTTATTGCCTTCCTGAAAGAAGTCATATGTGAGAGGCAGATTTCTTTCGGACTTGTATATAACAATGGTGGCTATGGTGAAAGAGGTTGCTGTATTTTAACCTGAAATTGATGGGAATTAAAAGACGTAGAAAGAGAGCAGGAAGGACGCATTGTTAAAGGTGTTGTGAATGGGGTAACTTCTTAAATCTCAAGGCTCTCTCCAGATCAAATAACAGAGCAACAAGGGAAAAGTTTTCGAGAGATGAAGTTCCGTATTTTTTGAGGCAGGAAAAAGGTAACATCCTCATCGCAGGAGATTTTAATTGTATTTCAAGGGTGATAGGTTAAAAAGCACAAGTGAAACAGCAGAGCAACTGGAAACGCCACGAATTTTGAAGGCCATGGGAATGTTTGATTCTTATGGGAAAAAAATCTAAATTATAAAAGGATTACCTGTGTAATTCTGGTGGATTGCGGGCGATATGCAATGTCATGTCCAGCCATGACGAACAGACGCGAACGATATAGATCGCGTAGTCGAGATCTTGCACAATTTTCATCTTCTTCGGGAATCTGGAAGAACATCTGGGGAAAAAGCTTTTCCAGTGAAGAAGACGTTTGTACAGTGGTTCTCGAATAGCTGGATGACCAAGGAGTGTATTCGTATAGTCGAGCAACTCAACGATTGGCAGAACTTTCCGACCGTTGTTTACAACGATTTCGTGACTAGAATGAATGTAATTGATGGTAATGGTGTAATTTAGGGACAGCAGGCCATGTTGACCAACTTCTGTTTTATTGATCTTGAGGTAACACATTCAGACAGGCAGAGAAGATTTGATTGGTATCTTTTCCTTACTGCATTCGTATAGTGGGTATGCCGTGTTGAGATCAGTGCCTAATATTTAAAATTTTAGGTGCCATAACGCATGTCTTCAACATCCTCCTCTCCGTCCCACCCTCTATCCAAAAAAAAGTCACAAGTGTAGACTTCCGAAAACTTATGTTTAAACTTACAATGTGAATTCATCTTCTACAAAATATAGTTCTGAAATTCAGTTTTTTTTGAAACGTAACTTCTTATGATGAAAACTATAAAGCAACAAGATTTAATACGAACAACAGATGCTACCGTGTGTCATCGTAGCTGTGTCATTTTACCCCTTAGTTCTGCTCGATACATATCGGCCTTCATCACTATCATATAATGTTTTCAACTGTGGCCAGTCCCAACGTTCAGATAGTTATCGACATCTACCGATCACAACTTCGGAACGAATCTGAATTTATCTCGAGCACACTCTGCACGCGCGCACTCAAACACACACACACACACACACACACACACACACAGACACTCACTCAGTACCTTGCCCCACGCTCCTGCCCATTGCCGATTGCACTGCGTTGCTCACCCACTGTCACGTTCACTGATGACGGCAGAGTGGAAAGTTACTGTTACGTTGCGATTAACCTATTTTGAAATATCAGGTGTTTCAGTGAATCCAAAATAAAATTCCGTCGGCCTGGTTGAGATTGATTGTAAGATTAGGAAATAATTATGAATTGAAACTTCTTGGCAGATTAAAACCGTGTGCTTGACCCAGACTCGAAATCGGGACTTTTGCCTTTCTCGGGCAAGTGCTCTATCACCTTTTTTTTTTTTGTTGATCTCATTTTGTTCGTCATTGATCCTTATTCTTGTTCGGGGCTGACGTCCCATGATGCTTGTTCAAGTTCATCGTTGATCCATTCACTCTTTTTTTTATTACAGAGGGCAGCTAACCCTCTGAGCTACCGTGCCGGCTCCATCTGAGCCATCCAAGCTCGGATTACGATCCGTTCTTACAGCTTTACTTCCGCCAGTATAATCATGAATTGTCAACAAATGTCTCGCGAAACACTTTGGGACCTTGGTGGGCTGATAGATAGGATCTAACGAAGAGCGGCGCGATTCTTCACGGATTCATTTAGTAAGCGGATGAGGTTTACGAACTGGTTCAGCGAATGTCATTGGTAGACGCCATTAGAGATGCGCCGTTCATGGCCGTGAGACCTAACCGGAGAAATTCCGAGATTGTTCTTGCCAAGAAGGGCCAGGGAACGCTTTGATTCCTGCCACACACGACTCACGAAAAGAGCAATGCTCTAAGATCCGAGTGTTTACATATCGTCCAGAGGCTTACAGTGATTTTCCAGTAAACCAGGAAAGGTCGAAATTAATGGTACCCTCCGCCACACACCGTAAGGAGGCTCGCGTAGTGCGGATATAGAAATCTGTTCTGTGAACGATTATGTGACTGCTCCGTTGTCGTCTGGTGCCAGTTCTCATTGTACGTTGTTTGATGTGAAAATAGCTGGAGAGAGTAATCAGATTGCACTTAAACGATTGCAAAGTACGTGTAGTTGTCGATTACCGACTCGAGTGAGTGGTCGTATCATCTCAGACAGACGTTATCATTATTATTATTGGTACACAGGTACCATGTGCACCAAAGCGGACTTATGTCATCATGAAATGTCGTTGTGCACACTGCTGAGTATCGTCATCCCATGAACCAAGCGCCTCCCTCACGGTTGCCAGCCTCCCTTACAGCTTGCTGAAGAGGTAGACGACAGATCATCTTGATTTAATCTATCCAGCTGCTCACTGCTCTTCCACTCCTTCTCTTGCCCTCGATCATCTCTTCCACGATTATTTTCTCTAGATTTACTCCATCTCCTCTCACAGTACGGACAAAGAACTGAAGAATTCTGTGGTTGACACGAGACGAAAGGGGAGCGGAGATACTGAGTTACTCTTTCGGTTTATTTATGCGTAGCGCCCTGCGCTATCAGCAAAGCCCAAATGTTTCAATACGCTGCTTTCATCTGGCCTTGGAGGTCCATGTTTTGCAACTATAAAAGAAGGCGAAGACACGAGTGTTTCAATAAGCCGGACCTTTGAGCCGGACCTTTGAGCCGGACCTTTGAGATATTCTTTATCTCTCTGTTCTGCCACATCTTTGTGAGATTCTTCATAGCGACCCGCCCTAGCATGATCAATCTTCTTATTTCAACTTCACAGCCTCTCGTGTTGCTGATGAATGACCCAAAATAGATGAAAGACTGCACTACTTACAGATTCTTTATTCGACTTGTCAATCGAACTTGTACTGTTCCATCATTTATCATAAGTGTGAACTTGCCGAAATTGATGTATAACCCATATTATAGACTTATGTCGTTTAATTTAATTAGTAGTTCGGCAAAATAATCCTCGCTATTGGCTAAAAGCACGGTGCCATCAGTAAATCGCATGATACGTAGCTTTATGTAATAGTTATGTTGGACGGAATTTCGGTACCCTCTTCTCTTCTGTTACTGTTTGATAGTTACAACCGTATAATGTTTTCCTTTTAGTACCAGATGAAAGAATTAATTGCTTACCAACTTGCTTGTAACTCTTTCCTCCAACATAAACTTAAAAGCTACATTCATCTATGTAATATTACCTTTAATGCTTTATAACTCTCTTTTCTTTTTAATGCAACAAGATTAAATATTATGATCATTTTAGTCACTTACTGATAAAGACGAGAACTCAAGTCAGGCTTGGGCATACCTGCACTAATATTGTAGTGTTTCCAGGATACAGAAATATCTAGAAGTGAGCGGAATTAAGTTCACTTCAAGGGGTTGCGAAGGGACCACACTGATTCAGAGATCGCATGTTCTAATTTTGTAGTGGCATGTGTGCTACATTTCCCTGGAACTTTACTGACACCCGACAATTGGTGGGCGATAGAATAGGAGGGTAAATGTAGCAGACACATTGACTGCACAGCAAACTGTAAAGTTCTAGGAAACTAGAGTACTTGCTCGACGGCAGAGGATGCGGAGCACACGCAAAACAATATAGGCGAACGAAATCCTGAAATCCCCGGACACTGCTGCTGCCCACCAAACAGCACATGCCCCACAAGCGTTATGAGATACTATGAGATGTAGATACGTTTGTATGCGTACTCTACATCAACATCTACATCTACATTTATACTCCGTAAGCCACCCAACGGTGTGTGGCGGAGGGCACTTTACGTGCCACTGTCATTACCTCCCTTTCTTGTTCCAGTCGCGTATGGTTCGCGGGAAGAACGACTGCCGGAAATCCTTATAGCGCGCTCGAATCTCTCTAGTTTTACATTCGTGATCTCGTCGGGAGGTATAAGTAGGGGGAAGCAATATATTCGATACCTCATCCAGGAACGCACCCTCTCGAAACCTGGACAGCAAGCTACATCGCGATGCAGAGCGCCTCTCTTGCAGAGTCTGCTACGTTGCTAAACATCTCCGTAACGCTATCACGCTTACCAAATAACCCTGTGACGAAATGCGCGCTCTTCTTTGGATCTTATCTCCTCTGTCAACCAGACCGTAATCTTGTTTTTTTTTCCGCTAATAGAAGCAGGAAAACACGGTTCTCAAAAGCTTGTCTCCGATACGCAATCGGGTATGAACTAGCAGTAACACGTGTAGCCTGAAGCAATCTTTGTACTGAAGAAGACAGCTGGAGCAAGAGCGAAAAGTCAGTCATTTGAACGCTCTTAGTATTGTACAAGATTACGCCATAGCGCATCTAGAACCATTTTAGTGAAAGAGTGGAACGCTCTGTGCTTCTAGGTGTTTCCAGCAGAAGGGCATGTCTAAAAAAACAACTGTAACATATGCTCTTCCAACGACTAATTAAATACGAATTAAGTAGAATTCAGTGCTCAAAAATGTTAGTTGGGCAAATATTACTACTTCTCTTGGATTGTGATAGTATAGTCGTTATAATATTTCATTTAAACCTTGTATGTCTAGCTTATATTTTATGTCCCATTCGCTCGACTGCAAGCAGAGTGTGCTCCGTCGTGGCACAAAAGGCGGATGAAGGGGGGGGGGGGGGGAGGGGGGCGAGAGGCGGCGGCATCATCACTGCCACGTTTTCACTCTCGGGGAAAAACCTCGGAACGCGTTTGGTAGCAATCAGAATCGACCTGGGGCCATCTTGGATGGACTGAAACGAGGAAAAATCCTCGCTCCTACCTGGGATTGAACCTGAGATCTCCAGAGCCGTATTCTAGCACGTTACCCGCTGTCATGATGGTGTATCATATTATTAACAGCGATAACTGACACATATACAACGATCCACCGGACGGTATATGGCGGAGGATACTTCTGGTATCATTAACTGATCCCCCGTCCCTGTTTCATTCGCGAACGGCACTTCTGTATTGGTTCTAATACCTCGTTGTGGTCATTTCACGAGAGGTATATGGGACATATACCGCAACGTGCTCTCTCGGAATTTCTGTGATGCAGATCGCCTCTCTTGTCTGTAACTGGAGTTTATTGAGCACCTCTGTAACGCTCTTGTGCCGACTAAACGATCCCGTGACGAAGCGGGCTGCTCTTCGTTGGGTCTTCTATTAGTACTGCCTGGTAATGGCTACAGAGTGTTGTGCAATATTCGGGAGCCGATTGAACAAATGTTCTGTAAGCCGCTTCTTTCGCGGATGAGTTACATTAAGACTCGTCCTATGAATCTCAGCATGACATTTGCGTTTCCTACTATCTGTTTTATGTGGTCATTTAGACGTTTACTCCAAGATATTTTACGGTAGATACTCTATCCAGTCATTTGTCATGAATAGTATAATTTTACAGTAGCGGAATTCTTCCCCGTGGCATGCGCAATTTGTTACATTGATG
Organism: Schistocerca gregaria; assembly: GCF_023897955.1. NCBI lineage: Eukaryota > Metazoa > Arthropoda > Insecta > Orthoptera > Acrididae > Schistocerca > Schistocerca gregaria. The sequence goes on along the minus strand of NC_064922.1, from coordinate 345,782,902 downwards.
AGGGAGTACTGTTAAGTCGTGCCACCGATTCTCTTATGTGAAAATTCTTTAAGGTTTTTAAGTAAAACAAACTTTATTAACATGCTGCATCTTTATTCTTCATGTATACATATTTTTCTCTCAACATAGTCATCCTGCCTATGAACACATTTCATCTACGTCTACGTGATAACTCTGCTATTCACAGTAAAGTGCCTGGCAGAGGGTTCAATGAACCACCGTCATGCTGTCTCTGTACCGTTATACTCTCGAACGGCACGCGGGAAAAATGAGCACTTAAATTTTTCTGTGCGGGCTCGATTTCTCTTGTTTTATCGTGACGATCACTTCTTCCTATGTAGGTGGGTGCCAATAGAAAGTTTTCGCAATCGGAGGAGAAAACTGGTGATTGAAATTTCATGTGAAGATCCCGTCGCAACGAAAAACGCCTTTATTTTAATGATTGCCACTCCAATTCACGTATCATGTCTGTGACACTATATCCCCTATAATACAAAACGAGCTGCCCTTCATTGTACTTTTTCGATGTCATCCGTCAGTCCGACCTGAGGCGGATCCCACACCGCACAGGAATAGTCTATAATAGGGCGGAAAAGCGTGGTGTAAGCAGTCTCTTTGGGAGACCTGTTGCACCTTCTAAGTGTTCTTCCAATAAATCGCAGTCTTTGGTTTGCTCTATCCACAATATTATCTAAGTGACCGTCCCAATTTACGTTATTTGTAATTGTAATCCCTAAGTATTTACTTGAATTTACAGCCCTCAGATTTGTGTGACTTATCGCGTAATGGAAATTTAGCTGATTCTTTTATTACTCATAAGTGTGAATAACTTTTCTTTATTTAGGGTCAGTTTCCACCATACAGATATGTTATCTAAATCATCTTGCAAGTTGTTTTGTTCAAATGTTCAAATGTATGTGAAGTCTTATGGGACTTAACTGCTAAGGTCATCAGTCCCTAAGCTTACACACTAATTAACCTAAATTATCCTAAGGACAAACACACACACCCATGCCCGAGGGAGGACTCAAACCTCTGCCGGGACCAGCCGCTCAGTCGATGACTGCAGCGACCGCTCGGCTAAGTAGTTTTAATCATCTGATGACTTTAGAAGACGGTAAATCACAGCATCATCTGCAAACAATCTAAAACGACTGCTCAGATTGTCTCCCATGTCGTTAATATAGATCAGTAACAATAGAGGGCCTATAATACTTCCTTGGGGAACGCCGGATATTACTTCTGTTTTACTCGAAGACTTTCCGTCTATTACTACGAAATGTGACGTTTCTGACAGAAAATCACGTATCCTGTCGCACAACTGAGGCGATACTCCCTAAGCACACAGTTTGGTTAAAAACGCTTGTGAGGAATGGTGTCGAAAGCCTTCTGGAAATCTAAAAATATGGAATCATTTTGACATCCCCTGTCGATAGCGCTTATTAATTCATGAGTATAAAGAGCTAGTTGAGTTTCACAAGAACGATATTTTCTGAGTCGTGCTGACTATATGTCAATAAATCGTTTTCTTCGAGGTATTTCATAATGTTCGAATTCAGTATATGTTCTAAAACCCTGCTGCAAATCGATTTTAGTGATACAGGCCTGTAATTCTGCGGATTACTCCTACTTCCCTTTTTGGGTATTGGTGAGACTTGAGCAATTTTCGAGTCTTTAGGTACGGATCTTTCTGTGAGCGAGTGCTTGTATATAACTGATAAATATGGACTTTTTTATCAGCATACTCTGAGAGGAACCTGACTAGTATACAATCTGGACCGGAGGCCTTGCCTTTATTAAGTAATTTAAGCTGCTTTTAATACCAAGGATATCTACTTCTATGTTTCTCATCTTGGCAGTTGTTCTTGATTGGAATTCAGGAATATTTACTTCGTCTTCTTTGGTGAAGGAGTTTCGGAAAACCGTGTTTAATAACTCTACTTTTGTGGCACTGTCATCAGTGCTTTCACCGTTTGGGTTTTCTGTCAGATTTCAAGACAGGATTTCGTTGTGGAAATTATTAAAAGCACCTCGCATTGAAGTACGCGCTATATTTCGAATATCTGTGAAATTTCGCCAATCTTGGGGATTTTGCGTTCTTTAAAATTTGGCATGCTTTTTTCGTTGCTTCTGCAACAACGATCTGACCCGTTTGGTGCACCGTGGGGGATCAGTACCATCACTTATTAATTTATGTGGTATATCTCTCTCAATTGCTGTTGATATTATCTCTTTGAAAACATTCCATAACTTTTCTACACTTGCATGATCAGATCGGTAGTAATGAAGACAGTCTCTTAAAAAGGCGTATAGACCATTTCTACCAGGTTTTTTAAATAGATAAACTTTGCGTTTCTTTTTGATGGTTGTAGGTGTTACGGTATTCAGTCTAGCAGCAACTGCCTTGTGGTCGCTAATCCCTGTGTTTGTCACAACACTCACTATTTGTCCAGGATTATTTGTTGCTAAAAGGTCAAGTATGCATTCGCAACCATTTACGGTTCGAGTGGGCTCATGAACTAATTATTCAAAGTAATTTCTTAAGAAAGCATTCAGTACAATTTCGACTCAAGTTTTCTTTGAACTGTTCAGCAACTGTGTCTTCTGAGTCGGGGGGGGGGGGGGGGGGGTCGGTAAAACGATCCAATTAATAGTTTAGTCCGATTGTCAGGTATAACCTCTACCCATACTATTTTACACGAACTATCTACTTCAGTTTCGCTACAAGGCAAGCTACCTCTGACAGCAATAAATACTCCACCACCAACTGTATTTCATCTGTTAGATCGTTTGAAAACATTTTGTCTGAACTTATTTCCGGCTTTAGCCAGCTCTCTGTACCTACAACTATTTGAGATTCAGTGTTTTCTATTCGGACTTGGAGCTCTGGTGCTTTCCCGACAAACCTACGACAATTTACAATACCTGTCGTTTCTACAACTACCTTACTGTGTTTTACCTGCCCGCTTTTAGACGGACGCCCCTATTGTGGTTGTCTGAGACCCTCTAACCTAAAAAAACCGCCCAGTCAATTCCACAGCCCCCGCTAACCGCATATCCGCTTCCTGTGTGTAGTGGACTCCTCACCTATTAAGCGGAACCCGGAAATCCCCCACCCGATGGTGCAAGTCAAGGAATCTCCAGCCTCTACGATCAGAGAACCGCCTGAGCCGTTGATTCAGACCGTCCACTCGGCTCTGCACCAAAGGATAACAGTCGGTTCTATCGACGATGCTGCAGATGGTGAGCTCCGCCTTAATATCGGAATCAAGACTGGCAGTCTTTACCATGTCCGCTAGCCGCCCGAAACCACACAGAATCTGCTCCGATCCCTAGCGACACACGTCATTCGTACCGACATGAGCTACCACCTACAGTTGGCTGCACCCTGTACTCTTCATGGTATCCGGAAGCACGCTTTCCACATCCGGAATGACTCCCCCCGGATCGCACACGGAGTGCACACTAGCTTCCTTCCCCTCCTTGGCAGCCATATTCTTAAGGATCCCCACTATGTGCCTAAAGTTGGAGCTCCCAACTATCAGGAAACCCGCCCCCTGTGAATACCCAGACCTTGTGGGCCGAGAAGCTTCCTCTGGAACAGGGTGGACGACTGCGTTCGGCTCAGAGACATCGTCAGCCACAGATAACGCCCGAAACCTGTTCGTCAAACGAACCGGGACGGCCCCACGATCGGCCCCTCGGAAAGTTTTTCGCTGTCTGCCAGACTTTGGAATGATCTCCCACTCGACCACGGGTGAGGGGACAACCTCAGTGCAGGCAGTACGCGGGGAGATCACAGCAGTGGACCGATCGGAGGACACGTGGGACATGTTCGACGTCCCTCGCATCCCCGCGTCCGATCCCCCACAGTGACGCCCCCTGGCAGCAGCCTCAAGCTGTGTGACGGGAGCCGACGCAGCCTGAAGCAGTGAGCGAAGGGTTGCCAGCTCAGCTCGCATCTGTACCCAACAAACGCAGTTCCTACCCATTACCGCAGTCGCTCCTGTTTGAAGCTCTTAAAAATATGTAAGAAGCGAACGGTGTACTCGCCTAATTAGTAGCAGGAACTAGCGGTGCGCCATCGCTGACGGTCTAACTGACACTTGTCCCAAAGAGAGGCCGGGTTGTTGACACTGTCACTGTAGAACATTTGACTTTGTCGACAGAGCTACCATCTCACTTCGGCTTTCACCGTTTCATCACCATTAAAGTCGTCGTAGGTGTCCTGTAAGTTCTGGAAACAGATGAAAATCAGACGGGTCCAAGTCTGGAGTGCATGGAGGACGATCGATGACTGTGAACCCAAGGCGTAGGTTTCTTGATGTCGCAACGCTCGTGTGTGCTCTGCCATTGTCATGCTGAAGGAGAGGGTGCTCCACGTGCAGACGAACTCTTTGAATTCGAAACTCGACTACAGCACGCTGCTTCTCAGGCACCGACGTAGTTACTTTACACACTGACGTAATGCACGCTACGATTCGGAAACCTCTAGCGGCAGAGGGCTGCGAATATGCAGACACGAAAAATGAAGATGTAGCTTTTGAATAATATTTGTTTTATTTAAAAATATTAAAAAGTTTTTACATAAAAAACATGGGGCACTACTTTACAGTACGCTCTCGTACTTAGGCTGAAGCTCAACTCCCAACTGAGTCATTCGTCACTCCTCTGCAACTCCTTTTGCAAGTCCTTCTAGTGTTGCTGTTTCTTATACGGGGTGCGTTTAATACGTAAAGTTACAGTTTTGCTTCTTGGCCAGTTTCGGTTCAAAAAATTAAGAATTTTTTGTGGGACTATCGTTTCATGAAGATGGCGGCGCTATACATAGCCTTCAGTCTGTAACGGAGGTGCGTTCCAGCCAGAGAGCTGTCACTGAGTTGCTTTGGTCGAAAACCAGAATCGCAGATATTCATACGCGTTTTCAAAATGTCTACTGAGACTTTGCAGTAAACAAAAGAGAGATGAGTCACTGGGTGATGCGACTACCATCATCGCAACAAGGTCACGCGAACCTATCCGATCTGCCGGCCGTTGTGACCGAGCGGTTCTAGTCGCTTCAGTCTGGAACGGCGCGATCATTACAGTCGCAGGCTCGAATCCTGCCTCGGGCATGGATGTGTGTGATGTCCTTAGGTTAGTTAGGTTTAAGTAGTTCTAAGTTCTAGGGGACTGATGACCTCAGATGTTAAGTCTCATAGTTCTCAGAGCCATTTGAACCATTTTGAACCTAAACGATCTCCTGCGTGCCGGTCGTCCACACACAGCTGTGACTCGTACAATATTGGAACGTGCGGACACCCTCATTCGAGGTGATCGATCGATTACAATCAAACAACCCACTGCTCAACTGGACCTCTCTGTTGATAGTAGTGACACACTAACCCATCAGTTGGGGTAATCAAATGTGTGTGCACACTGGTTGCCTTGCCGCATAACAAAGACCATAAAGTACAACGTAGGACCCTCTGTGCGAAACAGTTTGTACGTTACGACGTTGATCATGACAAATTTTTGTGGAACATCGTCTCAGGCCGCGAAACAAGGGTTCATAACTTCGAACCGGGAGCAAAATGGCGATCTATGGACTAGTGCCATACCTTCTGTCCTGCGAAGGAAAGGTTCAAACCCGCACCCTCAGCCACTTTGAGATTTATATATGTTACCCTCGAAGAAACCACCTCGGCATGTTTGTCGTCATAAAAATGCAGCCAAACTTCTCCTTCTCCATGATAACGCACGCAAGTTTGCGCACCCGAGAGGAGCTTACAAAACTTTATTGGACTGTTGTTCCTCATCCACCCACAGCCCGGAACTCACACCCTCTGACTGCCTTTTGTTTGGCCCAATGAAGGATGCACTCCGCACCAAACAATACGTGGATGATGGCAAGGTTATTAACGCAGCAAGACATTAGCTCCGATATAGACACAACTCTCGTACACAACCACGTCATCTGCTAATGCCCTTACGGGATTTCCGACATTTTCCGCTAGGCCATTTACACATACCACAAACACTAACCGTTGTATCACGTTTCTTGGAGTATTTCTGAAATTACCTTTAATATGTCGATTTTGTTGCGTCAAGAGCGATGTGTTGAGTTGTATCTGCAAGAAAGTCTTGAATCAAGTCGAAAATCTAATCCGATGCATGAACAGCTTGTATTTTTTGTCACTAAACGACAGTGCGGGCAGTGTCAAATGCCTTCGTGAAGTCAAGGAAGGCGGCGTGAACCTGAGCTCCGGTGTCTACACCATTGTGAATCTCACGGAGGAACAAAACAAACTGAGTTCGGCTTGATCTCTGTTTGCTGAAACCTTGTTGATATTTATAGAGATCTTTCTCCAAAAACGTAATAACACGTGGGTACAAAAAACGTTCTATAATTCTACGACAGACCGGCGTCAGCGATATTGGCCTATAGTTATGAGTATCAGTCCTTCGACTATTCTTGAAAACGGGAATAACGTGCTATTTTCCATCCGTCGTTTGCTGCTCCACTCGTGAAAGTATACGACACTGCAACCAAAAACGGTCCATCGAGCATTTCAGAGATAAGTACGAATGTGTGGTTCGGAGTCATCATTGGGTCCAACATGAGATATTGTCCTAGCTAGGACAAACGACCTTGAAATGTTATCTTTTCTAGTTAATCTCCATCTACAAGGGACGTTCAATAAGTAATGCAACACTTTTTTTTCTAAAAGCAGGTTGATTTTATTCAAAACTCCAATACATCACATAATATCCCACACTTTTGGCCACAAAACTCTACTTTTCAAAACAAGCTCCGTTGAATGCGGCGGCCATACATGTTACTGGGAGGGACTGTATGCCTGCATGGTACCACTCTACTGGTAAAAATTGGATCCAACTTCTTGCTGCCTCGATAAACTTCCCATCATCTGCGTATTACACTCGTGCTCATAAATTAAGGATAATGCTAATGCATGGTGAGACAACGTTGTGGTGGACGGTTTGAAGGTTTAAATCACCTCGTGGCGCTCGCTGCAGTCCGCATACGGAGAGGTGTGTTAGGGCATGTCAGAGTACGGTGCAGCGAGTAAGTGTGCAGACGTTTTTATACGTGCGACTGTGTGTTGAAAATGGCTCAAAGAACACATGTTGATGACATTATGAGGGGTAGAATACTATGGCAGCTGGAGGCTAGTCAAACACTGCAGGTCGTTGCACGGGCCCCCCGTGTACTACAAAGTGTGATCTCAAGATTATGGCAACGATTCCAGCAGCCAGAAAACGTATCCAGGCGCTACAGTACGGGACGTCCACGGTGTACAACACCACAATAAGACTGATATCTCACCATCAGTGCCCACAGATGGCCACGGAGTACTGAATATAGCCTTGCTTGGTACGTTACCTCAGCCACTGGAACAATTGTCTTCAGACGCACAGTCACAGACGACTGAGCAGACATGGTTTATTCGCCCGGAGACATGCAAGGTGCATTCCACTGATCCCTGGTCACAGGAGAGCCCGTAAAGCCTGATGTCAAGAAGACAGTACGTTGTCATTGGAACAGTGGTCCCAGGTTATGTTCACGGACGAGTCCAGGTATGGTCTGAACAGTGATTCTCGCCGGGTTTTCATCTGGCGTGAACCAGGAACCAGATACCAACCCCTTAATGTCCTTGAAAGGGATCTGTATGGAGGTCGTGGTTAAATGGTGTGGAGTGGGATAATGTTTGGTGCACGTACACCCATGCATGTCTTTGACAGAGGAACTGTAACAGATCAGGTGTATCTGGACGTCATTTTGCAACAGTATGTCCGCCCTTTCAGGGCTGCAGTGGGTCCCACCTTCCTCCTGATGGATGATAACGCAGGGCTACATCGAGCTGCCATTCTGGAGGAAGATATCTGGCGAATGGAGTGGCCTGCCTGTTCTCCAGACCTAAACCCTATCGAGCACGACTGGTATGCTCTCTGTCGACGTATCGCTGCACTTCAAACCTCTAGGCCACTTCAGGAGTTCCGACAGGCACTGGTGCAAGAATGGGAGGCTGTACCCCAGCAGCTGCTCGACCACCTGACTCAGAGTATGCCAACCCGTTGTGCGGCCTGTGCACGTGTGCATGGTGATCATATCCCATGTTGATGTCGGGGTACATGCGCAGGAGACAGTGGCGTTTTGTAGCACATGTGTTTCGGGACGGTTTTCTCAACTTATCACCAATACCGTGGACTTCCAGATCTGTGTCGTGTGTGTTCCTTATGTGCCTGTGCTATTAGCACCAGTTTTGTGTAGTGCCACGTTGTGTGGCACCACGTTCTGCAATTATCCTTAATTTACGAGCATGAGTGTATTTCCCGCAGAGTACGTCTTTCATTGGGCCAAACACATGGACATAGGAAGTTGCGAGGTCTGTACTGTAGAGTGAATAAGGAAGAGCAGTCTTAATGAATTTATGTGAGCGCCTCTCAGGTGCGTAGATTTGTGTAAGGCCTTGCGTTGGAGAAGGAGAAGTTAGTTTTCATTTTTGTGGCGGCGAACACGCTGAAGATTCTTCAATTCTTTGATGGTGGCACAATACACCTCCGAGTTAAACATTGCATCAGGACGGAGAACATTAAGCAAAATAACCCCTTGAGAGTCCCAAAAGACTGTCGCCCAGACTTTACCGTCTTTTGGTGCGGCTATGAACTTTTCCTTCGGAGGAGAGGTGGTGTGATGCCAGTGCACAGGACTGTCGTTTTGTTTCCCGTTTGGAAATGAACTCATCTTCCATTGCCTGTGACGATGTTCGACGAACGTGGTCGACATCAGCCTCATAATGTGCAAAGAATTCCGCACAGACGGTCCTACGTTGCTCTTTGTGGCCTTTTGTTAGGCGGCGAGGAAGCCAGCTGGCACACATCTTTGAGTAACATTTCTGATGTCAGCACTACCAACGGATACGTCCAGTTAAGCAGCGAGGTGTTTGATTGTAATTCGTCGATTACCTCGAATGAGTGTGTGCGTTCGCTCCAAGATTACAGGAGTCACAGCTCTGTGTGGCCGGCCGGCCCGCAGGAGGTCGGACAGGTATGTTCGATGATGATAGGCGCATCGCTCAACGACTCACCGTGCTTTTCTTCACTGCCAGGCCGCTATACACACACTGCAACTGCGTTTGAGCATCTGCGATTCTGTGGTTTTCCTCCAAAAGAAAGTCAACGATCTCAGTGCCAGCAATGCAATTCCGTTAGAGTATTGGTTCAAATGGCTCTGAGCACTACGGGACTTAACTGCTGAGGACATCAGTCCCCTAGAACTTAGAACTACTTAAACCTAAGTAACCTAAGGACATCACACACATCCATGCCCGAGGTAGGATTCGAACTTGCGACCGTAGTGGTCGCGCGGTTCCAGACTGTAGCGCCTAGATCCGTTCGGTTACTCCGGCCGGCCACCGTTGGAGTAGCCATTCTGAAGACTACATATAGCTCCGCCACTTACCTCAACTTTGTGAAACTGTAGGGTCTGAAGGGGAAACATTCCACGATGTCCCAACACAAATTTCATATTTCACAACCTGAGCTGACCGAAAAAATGTGTTGCATTATTTATTAAATGCCTTTCGTAAGTGCGCTCAAATTTTTCGTATAACCTATCTCATCAAGAAAAACGATACAACTTTAGAACGTTATAAGTTAGAATTCACTCAACGTTTACCTGTGAAATGATGTATGCCACATGTGATCCTCGCAACTCAATACAATCTAACAGTCGTCTCTGCAATGAGCTACGGAATCTTTCAAATGCCACCAGCTCATCTCCTAAAACTTGAGAAGATTCCACAGTTCTTCAACCGTATCAACTGTAGCGCTGTACACCAGTCGTTTGAAATAGTCCCAGACAGATAATCCCAGAGAGTTTAGATTAGGTGGTATAGCAGGCCAAGATTCAGGCCCTGCTACATCTGACCAAACCATATTGGCGCGTTAGATGTTATATATCAGCTACGAAATGTGCCGGTGCACCATCATGAATCAGCCACATTCCACAGCTACGAAGCATGGATTAAATTTCAGCCCAGTAGCATGGGGATGTAATTACAAAGTTTGCATTCCAAATTCATTTGAACTAGCTCGGAAAATGATTTGCACTGAAGTTATTGGTGGCTCGTAAGTACAGATTGGCAATAACCTCGTAAACGGTTTGGTTGCCGACCCTTGTTTACAATATATATATATATATATATATATATATATATATATATATATATATATATATATATATATATATAGAACATTTGGTTTAGAGAAGGATTGGCCGTTAAAATAAAAGGTATTCCTTACTTCACCGTCAACACTACCTATAGTTAAAACTAAAGAGTGCCATCTCATAGGCCCCTGTAAGCTTGATCTTTACTGTTTTCTTAAAGCATATACAATTTTCGAAATATCATTATGTCACTGTTAAACGACCGGTGTACAGAATTCTCTTCAGCGGCGACAGAGAAAAGTAACTAGTATTAGGGCCGGAAAATAACGATTTTACAAGAAAAAATCAAATACACGGGCTGCACACTAGAATTCTGTACTAGCTTCCGATATCAAAATTAAAAAGAAATTCGCTAAAGCAACCATTTACTACCACAGAAACTATGTTTCTCGGGCAGCAAGGTTTATTTAAGAAAGCAAAACTCAACATTTTCCCCTACAAGTTTTCTTATTAAATTGCTTTCATGAGATATCAACAACACATCGATGTGTATCATAAATTACGTGTTTAGTAATATTGCTCTGTCTGTAGTCGGTAATTTATGCGAAGGAAAATATTGTGCAAAACATAAATTTCTTTGAGATAACGGGCATGTAAATGGTTCCAATGGCTCTGAGAACTAACATCTGAGGTCATCAGTCCCCTAGACTTAAAACTACTTAAAACTAAGAACTAATTAAACCTAACTAACCCAAGGACGTCACACACATCCATGCCCGAGGCAGGATTCGAATCTGCGACCGTAGCAGCCGCGTGGTTCCGGACTGAAGCGTTTAGAATTAGAAGCGCTCGGTCACCCCAGACGGCTCACATGTAACGGTGTTCTCTGACAGGAATGTTACGCAAGCATGTAACGTTTACAACATCCTTGCACAGTAGCTAACACACCACACATGCAGATCTGATAAATAAAGACTTACTGCTTGGGACATCTGCCAATCATCTGCATTCCTTTTCTGGATGTTTAATTACATCATGTCGAGTGATAGGACCCCGCCTCTCACATTTGCCTCTTTCAAAACGATCGTTAGCTGCTTGTCTTGCTCTGTCGAAATAGGTGAAGAAAACCTCTTCGCACAAGATAATACATCACAACTTTTGAAGAGAGTAAGTAATCATGTTAAGTCTTTCCAACTTTCTGGGAAAGAACCGATACGCTTGAAGAGCAGCAGTCTGGTCAAGAATCATGATGATAACATTACGAATATGAAGTGGGCGCGCCTGATTACCGAAGAACTGTATAAACACCTGTATCTGCGAAAGGATGAACTTTACTCCCTTTTCAAACTACGATACTCTTTCCTGCGATGAACAGAATTTACAGCTGTACTGGCGTATACATCACGTTGCTGTGAGATATATGTCTGAAAAATAAAAGCAGTTACTGGTTGACCTCATATTGACGAAGCTGATAACTTGATTCGTATTTTGACGCGAATTGTGAACTGCTGTTTAACAAGAGCTCGAAGCTTTTTTCAAAACTCAACTACGAACTACATGTGAATAATTGTTTGCTAAAATAAAGCAGTCTTGTCACTAGTTGACATTTTGATGGTATGATACGTTTTAAAACAGCTATGAGTCATAAACTGATGACGTATTTGGAAAACATTTCATTATTTATTCTCTTTATTAGGTTTCGGACATATTATTCTTCATCACATGGCTGCCTTAGTATTTACAGAACGAATGAAATGCGGATATTTCTTAATGAATAAAATGCTGAGGAACTGGCAGTGACGAAAAACAAATAAAATGTTTTAAAAGTATGTCATCAGTTTGGTGGGTTGGCAGATATTTTAAACGAATCACTAACTGCATATTTCCAATAAGAAATTCACAGGCCGCGCTGATCGTAGGTTGATTAGTGATCACTGTAATTCACAAGATATTCGAAGAGAATGACTTTTTACAATATTGTTAACGAACGAGCGGACATGAATCAGTAGCATTTTAGAAACTACAATTCATTTTCATTACTGAAATTTCATTACCTGAGCTTTCACAGAAGGACATCAACTAAAATCGGTGGAGCACTTCAATTTTAAGCCAATTTTCTCTGAAAAACGAAGAGGTCGAAAGACGACGCGCATGTACACAATAAGAATTATGATGAAGCAAGGTCTCCAGAGCGATAATGTGGAAATATTGTTAGTTCGCTGTCATTAGAGTTTATAGTGAAAACATGTTGATTTTCCTTTCGAGTTTGTTAATTGATCATCCGAAACTGTAATAATTACATCGGTGAATTTGTGTAGCTGTTTTCAGTTTTTTCTTCTTAATGGATTTAGGATAATTATTCAGTTACCTAGTTACTAGTTACCTCAGTATCAGCAATATTAGAAACACAAATAAGGAAGTAGAGTTGTTTATGACGAAACATTGCAAATCTTTTGTTGCATCTTGTTTTGTGACCTTTTTGGAGGAACGAAGGACAAAACAAATGTATCGTTTCATAGCGCAGATCTCCAATATTAGCCTCATGGATACAACATCCCTCGGGAGATCAGAATGCGGGACTAACCCGGAATCCTTTGCTAAACGAAGAGATCGTGATGACAGTTTTTCAGTTACCGGCCACATGTCATTGTGGATACACATTAAGTGCCCATCACGGCAGATCGGCCTTTAAGAGGCAGTTTCCCAGCCGAGGGCAAGAGGGAGGTCCTATTTCTCTCTGTTCCTCAGCCCTATTTGACAAGGCCGTTGCTGAACGAAGGTAACGCCCTATACCGAAAGTTTTTAGTCACCATTACCGATGAATTCCATGAATTTAAACCGTGAGTGGATCGAAATGAGGACGTAGACCTCTTGTTTAGTCCACATTTCTTGCCCTCGTAATTCTAAATTTAACTATCAGAATTTCATGTAGTATACGAGGTGTAGCTATAAAATAACGGGACTGATGCTGCCACAGAGTAATTACACATGCGCAAAGATGAACGACCAACTGCTGTTAAGCGTGACGCCTCCTTAATCGAATGTAGACCGTCTGATATCTACAGACAAATTACTGTGTCCGTGGCCTTTGTTTGTGTGAGAGCTGTCATTTACTTTTGTCGGAAAAATGATAAATGTAATAATAGAGCAACGACAGTCCTAAAGTGTAACGTGTAACTTGGAAAACCTGCTACTTAAACCTATCTTTTACTGAAAGAAGTGTATACGAAGGCCTTTATCACGTACTTGACGTTTTGAGTGGCTCAAGTGTTTCCAAGATGGCAGAGAAGGTGCTGAAGATGATTCGCGCCGCCGATGCCCTTCGATGTCAAAAAAGGATGAAAATATCAAAAAAGTTGGTAACTTGGTTCGATCTGACTATCGGTTGCGTATTCGATCGATTGCTAAAACTGTAAGAATTGACAAAGAACGCGTAAGGCAAATTTTACATGACCCATTTAACATGAGAAAAGTGTGTGCGAAACTGGTGCCGAAAATTCTTACGACGGAACAAAAAAAAGCTTGTGAAAATGTTTGTACTGAGACTTTGAATTCCACTGAAAATGGACCCAATTTCTTTGAAAGAATTGTAACATGTGACTCTTGGTTTTCCAGTTGTTGTTGTTGTTGTCTTCAGTCCTGAGACTGGTTTGATGCAGCTCTCCATGCTACTCTGCCCTGTGCAAGCTTCTTCATCTCCCAGTACCTACTACAACCTACATCCTTCTGAATCTGCTTAGTGTATTCATCTCTTGGTCTCCCTCTACGATTTTTACCCTCCACGCTGCCTCTAATGCTAAATTTGTGATCCCTTGATGCCTCAAAACATGTCCTACCAACCGATCCCTTCTTCTAGTCAAGTTGTGCCACAAACTTCTCTTCTCCTAAATCCTATTCAGTACCTCCTCATTAGTTACGTCATCTATCCACCTTATCTTCAGCATTCTTCTGTAACACCACATTTCGAAAGCTTCTATTCTCTTCTTGTCCAAACTAGTTATCGTCCATGCTTCACTTCCATACATGGCTACACTCCATACAAATACTTTCAGAAACGACTTCCTGATACGTAAATCTATACTCGATGTTAACAAATTTCTCTTCTTCAGAAACGCTTTCCTTGCCATTGCCAGTCTACATTTTATATCCTCTCTACTTCGACCATCGTCAGTTATTTTACTTCCTAAATAGCAAAACTCCTTTACTACTTTAAGTGTCTCATTTCCTAATCTAATTCCTTCAGCATCACCCGATTTAATTTGACTACATTCCATTATCCTCGTTTTGCTCTTGTTGATGTTCATCTTATATCCTCCTTTCAAGACACTGTCCATTCCGTTCAACTGCTCTTCCAGGTCCTTTGCTGTCTCTGACAGTATTACAATGTCATCGGCGAACCTCAAAGTTTTTACTTCTTCTCCATGAATTTTAATACCTACCCCGAATTTTTCTTTTGTTTTCTTTACTGCTTGCTCAATATACAGATTGAATAACGTCGGAGAGAGGCTACAACCCTGTCTCACTCCTTTCCCAACCACTGCTTCCCTTTCATGCCCCTCGACTCTTATAACTGCCATCTGGTTTTCCAGTTACAATACAGAAACTAAACGACAATCCGTGCACAGGAAGGACTCAACTTCACCGAGAGCGAAAAAGGCTCGAATGAGCAAATCAAGGTTCAAAGTGATGATCGAATTGCGTATCTTCACTGGGTTCCTGAAGGTCAAACTATTAATAGAAATATTTTTTGAGACTTCAATCTTCTGACGGGTTTGATGCGGCAGCCACGAATTCGTCTCCTGTGCCAAGCTCTTCATCTCGGAGTAGCGCTTGCAACCTACGTCCTCAATTATTTGCTGGATGTATTCCAAACTCTGTCTTCCTCTACAATTTTTGCTGTCTGCAGCTCCCTCTGCTACCACAAAGTTCATTTCTGATGTCTTAACAGATGTCCTATCGTCCTGTCCTTTCTCCTTGTTAGTGTTTTCTACATACTCCTTTCCGCTCCGGCCGGCCGTGGTGGCCGAAAGGTTCTAGGCGCTACAGACTGGAACCACGCGACCGCTACGGTCGCAGGTTCGAATCCCGCCTCGGGCATGGTTGTGTGTGATGTCCTTATGTTAGGTTTAATTAGTTCTAAGTTCTACGGGACTGATGACCTCAGAAGTTACGTCCCATAGTGCTCAGAGCCATTTGAACCACATTTCCTCTCCGATTCTGTGGAGAACCTCCTCATTCCTTACTGCATCAGTGTGCCTAATTTTCAAAATTCGTCTGTAGTACCATGTCTCGAATGCTTAGATTCTATTCTGTTCTAGTTTTCCCACTGTCCGTGCTTCACTAACGTACAATGCCGTGCTACAAACATACATTCTCATAAATTCCTTCCTCCAATTATGAAGACTTACCTTGGCCAAGAATACCATTTTTGCCAGTGCTAGTCTGCTTTTAAGTCATTCTTGCTCCGTCCGTCATTAGTTATTTTACTGCCTAGGTAGCAGAATTCCTTAACTTCATCTACTTCGTGACCAGCAATCCTGATGTTAAGTTTCTCGCTGTCCTCATTTCTGCTACTTGTCGATACTTCAGTCATTCTTTGATTTACTCTCAGCCCATATTCTGTACTCATTAGACTGTTCATTCTATTCAGCAGGTCAAGTAATTCTTCTTCACTTTCACTCAGGATAGCAACGTCATCAGCGAATATTACTATTGATATCCTTTCACCCTGAATTTTAATTCCACTCTTGAACCTTTCTTTTACTTCCTACATTACTCCTTCGATGTACCGGCTGAACAGTAGGGGCGAAAGACTACATTCCTGTCTTACACCCTTTTTAATCCATGCACTTCGTACTTCAGCGTCCACTCTTATTATTCTCTCTTGGCTCTTGTACATATTGTATATTACCCGTCTCTCCATATAGCGTACTCCTATTTTTCGTAGGATTTCGAACGTTTTGCATCATTCTGCATTGTCAAATGCTTTTTCCAGGCCGACAAATCCTATGAATGTGTTGATTTTTCTTTAATCGTTTATCAACTGCAACGTCATAATTGCCTCTGAGGTGCATTTACCTTTCTTTACCTTTCCTACGGCCAAGCTGATCGTCATCTAACACATCCTGAATTTCGTTTTCCGCTCTTCTGTATATTATACTTGACAGCAACTTAGATGCATGAGCTGCTAAGCTGATTGTGCGACAATTCTCGCACTTGTCAGCTCTTGCAGTCTTTGGAATTTTATGGATGACATTTTTCCGAAAGTCATTGGTATGTCGCCAGACTCCTACATTCTACACACCAACGTAGATAGTTGTTTTGTTGCCACTTTTCCCAATGCTTTTAGAAATTCTGATGTAATGTTATCGAACCCTTCTGCTTTGTATGATCTTAAGTGCTCCAAAACTCTCCTAAATTCTGATCCTAATGGTGGATCCCCTATCTCCTCTAAATCGACTATGTTTCACTTCTATTGCAGGTAAATCTTCCCCCTCAAAGAGACCTTCAGTGTACTCTTTCCAACTATCCGCTCTCTCCTCTGCATGTAACAGTGGAATTCCCGTTGTACTTTTAATGTTACCACCTTTGCTTTTAATTTCACCGAAGGCTGTTTGACTTTCCAATACCATGAGTGAATCCTTCCGACAATCATTTCTTTTTCGATTTCTTCACATTTTACATGCAGGCATTTCGTCTTAGCTTCCATGCACTTCCTATTTATTTCGTTCCTCACTGACTTGTGTTTCTGTATTCCTGTATTTCCCTGAATCGAACGCGTTTGTGCTTCCTATTTCATTGATCAACTGAAGTACACTCCTGGAAATAGAAATCAGAACACCGTGAATTCATTGTCCCAGGAAGGGGAAACTTTATTGACACATTCCTGGGGTCAGATACATCACATGATCACACTAACAGAACCACAGGCACATAGACACAGGCAACAGAGCATGCACAATGTCGGCACTAGTACAGTGTATACCCACCTTTCGCAGCAATGCACGCTGCTATTCTCCCATGGAGACGATCGTAGAGATGCTGGATGTAGTCCTGTGGAACGGCTTGCCATGCCATTTCCACCTGGCGCCTCAGTGGGACCAGCGTTCGTGCTGGACGTGCAGACCGCGTGAGACGACGCTTCATCCAGTCCCAAACATGCTCAATGGGGGACAGATCCGGAGATCTTGCTGGCCAGGGTAGTTGATTTATACCTTCTAGAGCACGTTGGGTGGCACGGGATACATGCGGACGTGCATTGTCCTGTTGGAACAGCAAGTTCCCTTGCCGGTCTAGGAATGGTAGAACGATGGGTTCGATGACGGTTTGGATGTACCGTGCACTATTCAGTGTCCCCTCGACAATCACCAGAGGTGTACGGCCAGTGTAGGAGATCGCTCCCAACACCATGATGCTGGGTGTTGGCCTTGTGTGCCTCGGTCGTATGCAGTCCTGATTGTGGCACTCACCTGCACGGCGCCAAACACGCATACGACCATCATTGGCACCAAGGCAGAAGCGACTCTCATCGCTGAAGACAACACGTCTCCATTCGTCCCTCCATTCACGCCTGTCGCGACACCACTGGAGGCGGGCTGCACGATGTTGGGGCGTGAGCGGAAGACGGCCTAACGGAGTGCGGGACCATAGTCCAGCTTCATGGAGACGGTTGCGAATGGTCCTCGCCGATACCCCAGGAGCAACAGTGTCCCTAATTTGCTGGGAAGTGGCGGTGCGTTCCCCTACGGCACTGCGTAGGATCCTACGGTCTTGGCGTGCATCTGTGCGTCGCTGCGGTCCGGTCCCAGGTCGACGGGCACGTGCACCTTCCGCCGACCACTGGCGACAACATCGATGTACTGTGGAGACCTCACGCCCCACGTGTTGAACAATTCGGCGGCAAGTCCACCCGTCCTCCCACATGCCCACTATACGCCCTCGCTCAAAGTCCGTCAACTGCACATACGGTTCACGTCCACGCTGTCGCGGCATGCTACCAGTGTTAAAGACTGCGATGGAGCTCCGTATGCCACAGCAAACTGGCTGACACTGACGGCGGCGGTGCACAAATACTGCGCAGCTAGCGCCATTCGATGGCCAACACCGCGGTTCCTGGTGTGTCCGCTGTGCCGTGCGTGTGATCATTGCTTGTACAGCCCTCTCGCAGTGTCCGGAGCAAGTATGGTGGGTCTGACACACGGGTGTCAATGTGTTCTTTTTTCATTTCCAGGAGTGTATTTATTCTGTTACCCATAGTTTTTTCGCAGTTATCTTCTTTATACCTATTTTTTATTTCCAACTTCTGTGGTTACCCTTATTAGAGATTACATTCCTATTCAACTGTACTGCCTACTGAGCTATTCCTTATTGTTGTATCGTTAACTTTAAAGAACTTCAAGAGTATCTCGTCATTCTTAGTATTTCCGTTTCTCACTTCTTTGCATATTGATTCTTCCTGACTAATATCTTAAACGTCAACCTTCTCTTCATCACTACTACGTTGTGATCTGAGTCTATATCTGCTCCTGGGTACGCCTTACAATCCACTATCTGATTTCGGAATCTCTGTCTGACTGTGATGTTATCTAACTGAAATCTTCCCGTATCATCCATGCCTATTCCAACTATACCTCCTGTTCTTGTGATTCTTGAACAGAATACTCGCTATTTATAGCTGAAATTTATTACGGAACTCAATTACTCTTTCTGTTCCCTCATTCCTTGTCCCAGGCCCATATCCTCCTGTATCCTTTTCTCCTACTTCTTCCCCTACAGCTGCATTCCAAGGCTTTAGATACTGCGATAAGGAATCTCTCAGTATGTATTTCGGTTCAAGCGGAATGGGCACCTCTAAAAGGGGCAGTCATAGAAGCTGGGAAGAAAAACTGGCACAAGGGAGGTAACTGCGGAGATACCCTACGTAACAGATGAAATACTTCACTTGATCGATAAAAGAAGGAAGTACAAAAATATTCAGAGAAATTCAGGTATAAGAAGCACAGGGCACTCAGAAATTCAATAAATAAGAAGTTTAGGGAAGCTATCGCGAAATGGCTACATGAAAACTGTGAAGATATCGAAATACTAGAATGATTGTCGATAAGTCAAAACAACATTCGGTGATTAAGAGCTCGATAGGAATTCCACTGTTAAATGCAGAGGAGAGAGCGGATAGGTAGAACGAGTATATTGAAGGCTTCTATGTGGGGAAGATTTGTCTGATAACGTAACAGAAGAAGAAACAGGAGTGTATATAGTAGAGAGGGGGTACCCAGTATTGGAATAAGAATTTAAAAGAGATTTGGGAGACTGAAGATCGAATAAGGCAGAAGGGATATACAGCATTCTATCAGAATTTCTCAAACCGTTGGGGGAAGTGGCAACGCGACGACTATTCAGGTTGGTGTATGGAATATATGAGTCTGGCGACATACCATCTGACTTTCGGAAAAGCATTATCCACACAATTGCGAATTGTGATAGAGCTTGCAAGTGCGAGAATCATCCCACATTCAGCCCAACAGCTCATGCATGTAAGGAGCTGACGAGAATGGTGTAGATAAGAACGGAAAAGAAAACACGATCTGTCAGATGACGATCAGGTTGACTTCAGGAAAGGTAAAGGCAGGAACGGTAAAGGTACCAGAGAGGCGTTTCTGATGTTGTGCTTGATAATGGAATCATGATTAGAGAAAAATGAAGACACGCTCGTAGCACGAGGGTCGCTCAAAGACAAATGCGCACTATTTTTGTAAAACTACCGTTTTCATTCTGCATGTGTGAAAGTTTTACAGTGTGTAGATACCTCCTTCCCGCTTGTTTTAAAACTTATTTCAACCTGTTCCTGTGAGTGGCAACGTCACAGCATGTCTTCAAGATTGCTGCTACACTTGACGTTCGTCAGAAGTAACGTGCTGTCATAGAATTCCTGTGCTGTGAAAACGAGACAGTGGGAAACATCCGCAAGAGGTTGAAAAAGGTGTATGGAGATGCTGGGTGTCGATGGCAGTACAGTTAGTCGGTGGGCAAGCAGGTTACGTGATGAAAGCGGGCACGGCAATATTGAGGATTGTCCTCGCAGCGGCAGGCATCGTATTGCACACTGCCAAGTGGAACCACCATAAATTCTGACGCATATGTGACGACCCTGAAGAAACTTCAAGCTCGACTGAGTCGTGTTCGACCACAGCGGCAAAAGCAGGATGTTTTGCTATTGCACGACGATGCACGGCCACATGTGAGTTAAAAAACCAGGGAAGCGATCACAGAACTCGGATGGACAACACTGAAACACCCGCCTTACAGTCCTCACCTGGCTCCATGTGACTATCATCTCTTTGAGAAACTGAAAGACTCTCTTCGTGGAACAAGTTTTGAAGATGATGAGCCCGTTGAGCACGCTGAGAAACAGTGGCTCCAACAGGTTGGTCCAGAATTTTACCGTACGGGTATACATGCGCTGGTTCCAAGATGGCGTAAGGCAGTTGAGCGGGATGGAAATTATATGGTAAAATGAAAATGTTGTTCCTAAAGGAAGTATCTACACACTGTAAAACTTTCAAACATGCAGAATAAAAATTGGATTAAAAAACATTGTGCATTTCTTTTGTCGATCTGGAAAAAGCGTTCGACAGTGTAAAATGGTGGAAGACGTTCGAAGTTCTCAGAAAAGTAGGGGTAATTTCTGGGGGAAAGATGGGTAATATACAACGTATACAAGAAGCAAGAGCGAACAATAAGAGTGGAACACCAAGAAAGAAGTGTACATATTAGAAAGGGTATAAGACAGATATGTAGCCATTCGCCCCTACTGTTCATGAAGAAGGAATGATAGAAATAAAGAAAGGTTCAAGAGTGACATTAAATTCAAGGTGAGAGGAAATCAGTGGCAAGATTCGCTGATGACACTTATCCACAGTGAAAGTGAAGAAAATTTACGAGTCCTGCTGAAAGAAATGAATATAATGAGTACAGAATATGAAGAGAGTAAATTGAAGAAAGACGAAAGTAGCGGAAATGGTAACAGTGAGAATCATTGCATTTGATCTGGTCATCACGAAGCAGATGAAGAATTCTGCTACCTATGTGAGAAGCCTGGAGATACTGACAGGTCCCAGATAGATTATATAATGGTAAGACTGAGATTTAGGAACCAGGTTTTAAATTGTAAGACATTTCCAGGGGCAGATGTGGACTCTGACCACAATCTATTGGTTATGACCTGTAGATTAAAACTGAAGAAACTGCAAAAAGGTGGGAATTTAAGGAGATGGGACCTGGATAAACTAAAAGAACCAGAGGGTGTACAGAGTTTCAGGAAGAGCATAAGGGAGCAACCGACAGGGATGGGGGAAAGAAATACAGTAGAAGAAGCAGGGGTAGCTTTGAGCGATGAAGTAGTGAAGGCATCAGAGGATCAAGTAGGTAAAAACACGAGGGCTAGTAGAAATCCTTGGGTAACAGAAGAAATATGGAATTTAATTGATGAAAGGAGAAAATATAAAAATGCAGTAAATGAAGCAGGCAAAAAGGGATACAGACGTCTCAAAAATGAGATCAACAGGAAGTGCGAAATGGCTAAGCAGGGATGGCTAGAGGATAAATGTAAAGATGTAGAGGCTTATCTCACTAGGGTTAAAATAGATACTGCCTACAGGAAAATTAAAGAGACCTTTGGAGAAAAGAGAACCACTTGTATGAATATTAAGAGCTCAGATGGAAAGCCAGTTCTAAGCAAAGAAGGGAAAGCAGAAAGGTGGAAGGAGTATATAGAGGGTCTATACGAGAGCGATGTACTTGAGGACAATATTATGGAATTGGAAGAGGATGTAGATGAAGATGAAGATGAAATGGGAGATACGATACTGCGTGTAGAGTTTGACAGAGCACTGAAAGACCTGAGTCGAAACAAGGCCCCCGGAGTAGACAACATTCCATTGGAACTACTGACGGCCTCGGGAGAGCCAGTCCTTACAAAGCTCTACCATCTGGTGAGCAAGATGTATGAGACAGGCGAAATACCCTCATACTTCAAGAAGAATATAATAGTTCCAATCCCAAAGAAAGCAGGTGTTGACAGATGTGAAATTACCGAACTATCAGTTTAATAAGTCACAGCTGCAAAATACTAACACGAATTCTTTACAGACGAATGGAAAAACTAGTAGAAGCTGACCTCGGGGAAGATCAGTTTGGCTTCCGTAGAATTGTTGGAACACCTGAGGCAATACTGACCCTACGACTTATCTTAGAAGAAAGATTAAGGAAAGGCAAACCTACGTTTCTAGCATTTGTAGACTTAGAGAAAGCTTTTGACAATGTTGACTGGAATACTCTCTTTCAAATTCTGAAGGTGGCAGGGGTAAAATACAGGGAGTGAAAGGCTATTTACAATTTGTACAGAAACCAGATGGTAGTTATAAGAGTCGAGGGACATGAAAGGTAAGAAGTGGTTGGGAAAGGGAGTGAGACAGGGTTGTAGCCTCTCCCAGATGTTATTCAATCTGTACATTGAGCAAGCAGTGAAGGAAACAAAAGAAAAATTTGGAGTAGGTATTAAAATCCATGGAGAAGAAATAAAAACTTTGAGGTTCGCCGATGACATTGTAATTCTGTCAGAGACAGTAAAGGACTTGAAAGAGCAGTTGAACGGAATGGATAGTGTCTTGAAAGGAGGATATAAGATGAACATCAACAAAAACAAAACGAGGATAATGGAATGTAGTCGAAATAAGTCAGGTGATGCTGAGGGAATTAGATTAGGAAATGAGACACTTAAAGTAGTAAAGGAGTTTTGCTATTTGGGGAGAAATATAACTGATGATGGTCGAAGCAGAGAGGATATAAAATGTAGACTGGCAATGGCAAGGAAAGCGTTTCTGAAGAAGAGAAATTTGTTAACATCGAGTATAGATTTAAGTATCAGGAAGTCGTTTCTGAAAGTATTTGTATGGAGTGTAGCCATGTATGGAAGTGAAACATGGACGATAAATAGTTTGGACAGGAAGAGAATATAAGCTTTCGAAATGTGGTGCTACAGAAGAATGCTGAATATTAAATGGGTAGATCACATAACGAATGAGGAAGTATCGAATAGGATTGGGGAGGAGTTTGTGGCACAGCTTGACCAGAAGAAGGGATCTGTAGGTAGGACATGTTCTGAGGCATCAAGTGATCACCAATTTAGTAATGGAGGGCAGCGTGGTGGGTAAAAATCGTAGAGGGAGACCAAGAGATGACTACACTAAGCAGATTCAGAAGGATGCATGTTGCTGCAGGTACTGGGAGATGCAGAAGCTTGCACAGGATAGAGTAGCATCGAGAGCTGCTTCAAACCAGTCTCATGACTGAAGACCACAACAACAACAACATGTAAGAATAAGCGAATAGAATGATAGGAAACGTATTAAGGCATCAGCGAATAACTTCCATGGCGGTAGAAGGTATAAACTGTAGAGGAAGGCAGAAACTGGAATACATCCAGCACATAATTGAGGACGTGGGTTGCAAGTGCTACTCTGATGTGAAGACGTTGGCGTAGGAGAGGAAGCCGTGGCGGGCCGCATCAAACCAGTTAGAAGACTGATGTAGTACAGCATCCAAGTATTGGAGCAGTAGACAACCATATTTTTCGCCTGACTTAGCACCTGGGGCTCTAATATTTTCCCAAGACCAAATCTGCATTAAAAGGAACAAGATTTCCGTTTTAGAGAGCTGGCAGAAGATGATTTCCATCACTGATTACGTCAATGGAAAACCTATATGGAGCATTGTAATGGAAGACGAATGGAGTGTATTGAGGGTGACAATAGATGAATATGTATGCTTTTGAAATATGCAAATGTTTTACAGCAATAGTCATGTTATTTTGTAGGAGGAGGAGGAGTAAATTAGTGTTTAACGTCCAGTCGAGAACAAGGTCATAAGAGATGGATCACAAGCTGGAGTTAGGGAAGAATTGGGAAGGAAATTGACAGTGCCGTTTCAAAGGAACCATCTCGCTATTTGCCTGAAGCGATTTAGGGAAATCACGGAAAACCAAAATCAGGATGGCCGAAGGCGAGTTTGAACCGTGATCCTCCCGAATTCGAGGCCAGTCTGCTAACCAGCACCACCACGCTCGCCTCCGTTATTTTATAGTCACACCTAGTAATGTGATTGTTTCGAAGATAGGCTCGCTTTACTCGTAGCTCACGTAGTCCGACAGAACGCCCGAAGAAAGATTGAAAAAAAAAATAGAGATGCGAACGCATTACAGCGGCAGCCCAAGAGGAGCATCACCGTGGAAGGTGAGTGCGTCCCACCGTCACAGGCACAGCCGCAGACACAGGCTGCGCGCAGTGTGAAGGCCGTCCTTCACGCCTGCACACGGCCTTTGTGGGCCGCAGCCAACGCGCTTCCTGGCCGCAGGCGTACACTCCCATGTAGCTGACACCGGAACTTCCGTATGGAATTTCTAGGGCATTTGTGTCATTCAGAACCATAACTAAAGACGACGCATTTCTGATGTCTTTCTTTGTTACGCCTTATTGTGCCCTTTGCCGAAACGGAAGAAATTGTTCCACTCAGCAAGTGTTTACGACGAATTGGTGCTCGCAGATTGCCTCTATACGCAAGCCACAGCGCAGTGGAAATTTCCACTACAGACTGATGGCAGCCGCGTCCAGGAAAGTGCACTAGTTCCAGTAGGCGCACAATGTCCGTCAATCAGGAAAAGAGAGCATACCTGCACATCTTCCTTGTGTGGCGGACCTGAACGTGCATGAACTCTTTTGTTTTTAGCCTCTACACAACATAATAACTATAAGATATACTTATTATCAATACCACTAAACGATTAACCCGGTTCAAGAGGCACAGCTATAGCGGCAGGTTGCCTATCTAAAAGCTTTCAGGGACAACAAAAATTTGATTTTCGATATGTAAAATAATCATTGAGCGAATTTAAACATTTAAAATGCTATCATAATCCAGTAACTTTAGCGTCCACAGACCACAAATTTATATTCTATTTACATAACGTTATTTATTCTATTCAACTTTTTGTACGTGTTCATTTACCTATTGTATCAAAATAATGTTAATTATTCAGAAATAATTTTGAAACAACATAAATCTGAAGTACAGGCACTCTGATACACGTACTTTTTGGTGCTTGGAGGAGAATAGTATTTAACTAAATAACACCCTCCACGGCCAACATAGAGTTTTTTCAGACATAATTTATTATCTTTAACACATGTAAGAATCAGATTAATGCTGCAGTGCCAGTTGTCAAGTTCAAATAAGAATTCCAAGAGAAAATAAGTTTTTGTCTTTTCTTTACGTACTTTTCTTTAGATTAGCGATTAAGACAGTATAACAGTGCCCTTACTCCTGCTCTAGCATTCGTCTATATAATATTAAACATTCTGTGTACAATGGTGGAAATTGCACTCTACGCATCGAAGGTTTAAGATGGACCCACTTAAGGGAGGGGTGGGTGACAGAACGAGGATAAGTCAGAAATATCTGATGAGCGAAATTCTGTAACACGTAATTCAGTTCTGGCGCTGTGTTTATGGAAAATATGTCTTTGCGGAGGCTTTAGATTATTGCTATATACTCTGTAAGTTTTGAGGGTGACGTTATATCATTAAGAGATACAATCTTCTGTTAAAATTTTAACACAGTGAGACAAGAACAAGGTTATCATAAAGTAACCAAAAGTTACTGTGTTCTCTGCAGCCTCACAGTTTAAAGTTACGGTCACTTATTCTTCTGCGAAAAGACCGTTACAGGACACGTGTATCTGGTCGTACTGACAAATTGGCTCATGCCACAACTGGAGACCGAAAGTGTGCGCTTCAGGATGGTGCTCCACCCGAGTTCTATCGTGATGTTCGTGAATTCCTGAACAGGAAGTTGAGAAACCGATGGATCGAACGTGGTGGGGTTGATGATCAGCAGTTTAAGTCACGGCCTCTACGCTCTGCCGACCTACCCCCGAAAGATTTTTTTTGGGTGGGTTTTGTCAAAGATTGGGTGTTTATGCCTCCTCTACCAATAAACCTACCAGAACTGCGAGCTCACATAAACAGTGCTTTTGAACAGAGTGATATGGATATGCTGCGCCGATCGTGGAAAGAACTCGATCACCGATTTGATACCTGCAGAATCAGTAGGAGGCACATATGGAGCACTTGTAACATGTCAAAAGAAAAGCTTTTTTGAGTTTTTATATGCGTGTGCTACAGTAAATTAATGAATTCGCTTCAATCATTTATAATAACCCTGTACAACAGTTAGAAACTGTAGTGGCTTGATGTAGTGTAACTCAGTCCGCAGAAATTACCCAGACTATATTCCATTAGTATTTGAGAATCAGAGCACTTCGGCACTATCAAGGAACTTCACACATAATTTCAAACGTCTACAAACTTTTTCCCTTAGACACCTGCACAGGATAATGATAGCTAGATGTTTATCGCTTACAACATTTTTGCTGTTCATGCAGTCAAACTTCAACATCAGGGATGACGTTTTAATTTATTACTTCTTTACTACTAACTGTATTCACTACAAATTTTGCAAGTAGTACCGACATATACCAGTGAATGTTCCCCCAAAATTATATCATTGTACGTCACGTAGGTCAGCAGATAAGACTTCATAATCATTGAGGTGCGTGAAAAACTAGCTTTTGCTCAAAACGAAGAGCAAATTACCCAGACTGTACTCATCCAGTGTTTGATTATGAGAGAACGTCCCGACCTCAGACAAACTTTGAACATAATTTCAAACATTTTTTAAATTTTTTCTCTTTTATGTGCTTATTGTGAAATATTAAGCACATTACTCATTTGTACGATACACAGACGCTTAAAACTGTTTTAACGTGGGAGTTCATGAACTTAAACAACCTGGGGGTGGGCGGTTTAATGGAGAAAAGCGCTGGTCATTCTCGTTTTCAAGAAGGGCATTAGGACAGATTCAAACAGTTGTTGGCTTAGATCATTGACGTCAGTGTTGTAGGATTACCGAACGTGTTTTATGTTCAACCATTGTGAGGTATTTGGAGGACGTAGTCTGCTCTATAAAAATGAACAAGTATTCCGAGGACAGAGATCTTGGGGAAACTCAGATTTCACTATTCCTCCATGGGAACCATAGCGCTGTAGACAACGGCTCTTAGGTTGCTGCTGTGTTCTTTGACTTGAGGACGACATTTGTCACCGTCCCGCACTGCCATCTTGTGAAAAACAAGTACGAGCTTATCAGGTATCGGACCAGGTTTGGTACTGGACCCAAGGCTTTTTTGAAATAGAAGCCAATACGTCGCTCTTATCGGAACAAAACTGATAGATGTAAAGGTAACTTCCGGAGTATTCCAAGGAAGTGGGACGGGGCCGTTACTGCTGACAACTGTGGTGTCACAAGGCTTAGGCCTGTCCCACTCCTTATTAAATCGATCAAGACTTATACGAATAATTGTAAGAACAGTTATTATTATTATTATTATGTTCTTTAAGTTTGTTTTTGGATTTTCAGAAATACTGTGGCAAGAAAGTTTATTTGTGTTGCAGATAACGTGGAAGACGTTGCCCAACGATCACCACGAAGTTCGACGTAGCGGCAAGTGGGCAAGGAATAAAACAAATGCTGCAAATTACCGCGAGCCATGGAAGAGCCTGGGTCGCGAGGGCGTCGATCTTTCCAGGTCAAAGGAAGAGATATTCTGCTTTCTCTTTGTAAACAGATCGATCGAGTCTTGAAAGCTTCATGTAAAACGTATAGCCGGGTGACACATTAGGTGGGACCCAATGCCTGTAATACTTCCACAATTATTAAAAAGTTGATAAACGGAAAAACCAATAGTTCATCATTTATATAGATAAAAAGTAGTAAAGATATAGGAAAGGAAGAGTTGTGGCGTCAGAACGAAAAGTGATACATCGCTCAGCAACGAAGAAGGACGTAAACCGCGGGCGTCTGAACAGTGATTCTCGCCGGGTTTTCATCTGGCGTAAACCAGGAAACAGATACCAACCCCTTAATGTCCTTGAAAGGGATCTGTATGGAGGTCGTGGTTTGATGGTGTGGAGTGGGATTATGTTTGGTGTACGTACACACATGCATGTCTTTGACAGAGGAACTGTAACAGATCAGGTGTATCTGGACGTCATTTTGCAACAGTATGTCCGCCCTTTCAGGGCTGCAGTGGGTCCCACCTTCCTCCTAATGGATGATAACGCAGGGCTACATCGAGCTGCCATTCTGGAGGAAGATATCTGGCGAATGGAGTGGCCTGCCTGTTCTCCAGACCTAAACCCTATCGAGCACGACTGGTATGCTCTCTGTCGACGTATCGCTGCACTTCAAACCTCTAGGCCACTTCAGGAGTTCCGACAGGCACTGGTGCAAGAATGGGAGGCTGTACCCCAGCAGCTGCTCGACCACTTGATCCAGCGTATGCCAACCCGTTGTGCGGCCTGTGTACGTATGCATGGTGATCATATCCCATGTTGATGTCGGGGTACATGAGCAGGAGACAGTGGCGTTTTGTAGCACATGTGTTTCGGGACGGTTCTCTCAACTTATCACCAATACCGTGGACTTGCTGATCTGTGTCGTGTGTGTTCCTTATGTGCCTGTGCTATTAGATCCAGTTTTGTGTAGTACCACGTTGTGTGGCACCACATTCTGCAATTATCCTTAATTTAGGAGCATGAGTGTATTTCCCGCAGAGTACGTCTTTCATTGGGCCAAACACATGGACATAGGAAGCTGCGAGGTCTGTACTGTAGAGTGAATAAGGAAGAACAGTCTTAATGAAGTTATGTGAGCGCCTCTCGGGTGCGTAGATTTGTGTAAGGCCTTGCGTTGGAGAAGGAGAAGTTAGTTTTCATTTTTGTGGCGACGAACACGCTGAAGATTCTTCAGTTCTCTGATGGTGGCACAATACACTTCAGAGTTAATCATTGCATCAGGACGGAGAACATTAAGCAAAATAACCCCTTGAGAGTCCCAAAAGACTGTCGCCCAGACTTTACCGGCTGTTGGTGCGGCTATGAACTTTTCCTTCGGAGGAGAGGTGGTGTGATGCCACTGCACCGGCTGTCGTTTAGTTTCCCGTTTGGAAATGAGCTCATCTTCCATTGCCTGTGACGATGTTCGACGAAAGTGGTCGCCATCAGCCTCATAATGTGCAAGGAATTCCGCACAGACGGTGCTACGTTGCTCTTTGTGGCCTTCTGTTAGGCAGCGAGGAAGCCAGCTGGCACACATCGTTGAGTACCCCGTCTGATGTCAGCACTACCAACGGAGACGTCCAATTGAGCAGCGAGGTGTTTGATTGTAATTCGTCGATTATCTCGAATGAGTGTGTGCGTTCGCTCCAAGATTACAGGAGTCACAGCTCTGTGTGGCCGGCTGGCACGCTGGAGGTCGGACAGGTATGTTCGACCTTGTTGCGATGATGATAGGCGCATCGCTCAACGACTCATCGTGCTTTTGTCCACTGAAAGGCCGCTATACACACACTGCAACCGCGTTTGAGTATCTGCGATTCTGTTGTTTTCCTCCAAAAGAAAGTCAACGATCTCAGTGCCAGCAATGCACTTCCGTTAGAGTAATGGTTCAAAATGGCTCTGCCGGCCGCGGTGGTCTCGCGGTTCTAGGCGAGCAGTCCGGAACCGTGCGACTGCTACGGTCGCAGGTTCGAATCGTGCCTCGGGCATGGATGTGTGTGATGTCCTTAGGTTAGTTAGGTTTAAGTAGTTCTAAGTTCTAGGGGACTGATGACCACAGCAGTTGAGTCCCATAGTGCTCAGAGCCATTTTTTTTTCAAATGGTCTATAAAAATAGTAACAACGCCAGAAGACAGAAGCAGAGAATTCAAGAATGGTGCAGGCTGTGGCAGTTGAAAGCTTGTTGAAAGTAAATAAATATAGCACACTGCGCATCCAAACGAAAAAAAAATCACTACTGTAGGACTACACTGCTGATGACTGCTGGAAACAGTTTCTACCGTAAAATATCTAGGAGTAACAATCCAGAGCGAACTTAAGTGGAATGACAATATAAAAAAATTAGCAGGAAAAGGAGGTGCCAGACAGATTCATAGAAAGAATAATGAGGAATTGTAAGTGGTTTATAAGGCGCTTGTTCGACAAACTTCTTGAGTATTGTTCATTAACACGGGATACTTACCGGATAGGTCTGGCAGGAGAGAGAGAGAGAGAGAGAGAGAGAGAGAGAGAGAGAGAGAAAGAGAAGAACAAACGAAGAGCGGCACGTTTTGTCACCGAATCGTTTAGTCGGCTCGAGAGCGTTGCAGAAGTGCTCAACAAAGTCCATTGTCGGACGTTACAAGAGAGGCGTTGCGCAACACAAATAGGTTTGCTGCCGAAATTTTGAGAGTGCGCGTTCCGGTAAGAGTCGGACAAAGTGTTACTTCCTTCCGCACATTACTCGAGAAGTGACGACGACTGTAAAATTCGAGAAATTAGAGTCAATATACAGGGTGTTACAAAAAGGTACGGTCAAACTTTCAGGAAACATTCCTCACACACAAAGAAAGAAAGTATGTTGTTTGGACATGTGTCCGGAAACGCTTACTTTCCATGTTAGAGCTCATTTTGTGACTTCTCTTCAGATCACATTAATCATGGAATGGAAACACACAGCAACAGAACGTACCAGCGTGACTACAAACACTACAGGAAATGTTCAAAATGTCCTCCGTTAGCGAGGATACAAGCATCCACCCTCCGTCGTATGGAATCCCTGATGCACTGATGCAGCCCTGGAGAATGGCGTATTGTATCACAGCCGTCCACAATACGAGCACGAAGAGTCTCTACATTTGGTACCGGAGTTGCGTAGACAAGAGCTTTCAAATGCCCCCATAAATGAAAGTCAAGAGGGTTGAGGTCAGGAGAGCGTGGAGGCCATGGAATTGGTCCGCCTCTTCCAATCCATCGGTCACCGAATCTGTTGTTGAGAAGCGTACGAACAGTTCGACTGAAATGTGCAGGAGCTCCATCGTGCATGAACCACATGTTGTGTCGTACTTGTAAAGACACGTGTTCTAGCAGCACAGGTAGAGTATCCCGTATGAAATCATTGCGGTGAGTCGAAGAAGTGCAGTACATACTGACGAAACTAAAATGAGCTCTAACATGGAAATTAAGCGTTTCCGGACACATGTCCACACATCTTTTCTTTATTTGTGTGTGAGGAATGTTTCCTGAAAGTTTGGCCGTACCTTTTTGTAACACCCTGTATAGGCTCACCGATAACCATTCTTTCCATGCACCGTTCGCGAGGGGAACGGGGTGGAGGGGATTAGTGATACCCTTCGCCAGGAACCATTATGTGGCTTTCATAATATGATGTAGAAATTAGTTATGAGGAGTGACAGAAAAAAATTAAAAATATCATGGAACCCAAACATCTTTGCGTCCAACATAGTAAGTTTAGCCGCAACAGCATATCTAAAAACGAGTGTGGTCTTGGATTTATTTGGAGCACATAATGAAACCTCAGGCCTTATGAAACTAAGAAATTAACTAGATTGTGGAACAAAAGCAAAACAATTGCCAAAGTAAACGCAGTTTATTCTCAAATGCACGACTTTGCATATATGTGAAAGAAGAGTTTCAGCAGTCCTGACTAACAAATCCTACCATTTTACCCACCCGGCGCATTGTAAAATGATTGTGTCCTCTACATCTACATCCGTACTCGGCAAGCCACCTGACGGTGTGTGGTGGAGGGTACTTTGAGCACCTCTATCGGTTCTCCCTTCTATTCCAGTCTCTTATTGTCCGTGGAAAGAAAGATTGACGGTATGCTTCTGTGTGGGCTCCAATCCCTCTGATTTTATCCTCATGGTCTCTTTCTGAGATATACGTAGAAGAGCGCAATATACTGCTTGACTCCTCGGTGAGGGTATGTTCTCGAAACTTTAACAAAAGCCCGTACCGGACTACTCAGCGACTTTCACTGGAGTTTATCTATCATCTCCGTAACGGTTTCTCGATTACTAAATGATCCTGTAACGAAGCGCGCTGCGCTCCGTTCGATCTTCTCTGTCTCTTCTATAAACCATATCTGGTACGGATCCCACACTGGTGAGCAATATTCAAGCAGTGGGCGAACAAGTGTACTGTAACCTACTTACTTTGTTTTCGAATTGCATTTCGTTAGGATTCTTCCAATGAATCTCAGTCTGCTTTACCGACGATCAACTTTATGTGATCATTCCATTTTAAATCACTTCTAATGCCTAGTCCCAGATAATTTACGGAATTGCTTCCAGCTGATGACCTGCTATATTGTAACTAAATGATAAAGGATCTTTCTTTCTATGTTTTCGCAGCACATTACACTTGTCCACAATGAGATTCAATTGCCATTCCCTGCACCATGAGCCAATTCTTTGCAGATCCTCCTGCATTTCAGTACAATTTTCCGTTGTTACAACCTCTCGATATACCACAGCATCATCCGCAAAAAGCTTCAGTGCACTTCCGATGTTATCCACAAGGTCATTTATGTATATTTATGTATATTGTGAATAGCAACGGTCCTACGACGCTCCCTTGCGGCACACCTGAAATCACTCCTACTTCGGAAGACTTCTCTCCATTGAGAATGGCATGCTGCGTTCTGTTATCTAGCAACTCTTCAATCCAATCACATAACTAGTCTGATACTCCGTATGCTCTTACTTTTTTTCATTAAACGACTGTGGAGAGCTGTATCGAACGCCTTGCGGAAGTCAAGAAACACGGCATCTGCCTGGGAAACTGTGTCTATGGCCCTCTGAGTCTCGTGGACGAATAGCGCGAGATGGTTTTCAAACGGTCGTCTTTTTCGAAACCCATGCTGATTCCTATAGAGTAGATTTCTAGTCTCCAGAAAATTCATTATACTCGAACATAATACGTGTTCCAAAATTCTACAACTGATCGACGTTGGAGATATATGTCTATAGTTCTACACATCTGTTCGACGTCCCTTCTTGAAAACGGGGATAACCTGTGCCCTTTTCCAATCCTTTGGAACGCGACGCTCTTTTAGAGACCTACGGTACACCGCTGCAAGAAGGGGGGCAAGTTCTTTCGCGTACTCTGTGTAAAATCGAACTGGTATCCCATCAGGTCCAGCGGCCTTTCCTCTTTTGAGCGATTTTCATTGTTTTTCCATCCCTCTGTCATCTATTTCGATATCTACCATTTTATCATCTGTGCGACAATCTAGAGAAGGAACTACGGTACAGTCTTCCTCTGTGAAACAGCTTTGGAAAAATACATTTAGTATTTCGGCCTTTAGTCTGTCATCCTCTGTTTCAGCACCATTTTGGCCACACAGTGTCTGTACATTTTGTTTTGATCCGCCTACCGCTTTGACATAAGACCAAAATTTCTTAGGATTTCCTGCCAAGCCAGATGCTGCCCAACAATGTCCCACTGGGTCGGTGGCCCTTTTCAAGATCATCCAGTTCGCGAGGAGGGTTACCGCTATGACGCACTGCTAGTTTCAACCAGCCCCACATAATCTCAGTTGGGTTCATGTCGACAAACACCATAGGCCACCCCATTCGCTTATTTCTGCCTCTAGGAGGAAAGCGTTCACGAGGTGGGCGCGATGTGCTCGAGCATTATAATCCTGAAACGCGATCTACATCCAAAATGTTGACTATACGGTGGGAGAATACGCTACAGTTTGTGAAAACTGTAACAACCGGAAGGAATTATATGGAACAGTCCAGACACACTTCAACCACTTCAGATGTGCATGAATGTCTGAAGGACATTGCACAGTACATCGTATAACATAAGCACTGCAAATACTGTGTCATGCCTAGACGAGGCCGCGACAATAATAATGAAAGTCTCAACCTGCGCGGGAATCACAGCAACTGTGTGAGTGCAAGACATAGGCAAACAGTGACATGTATGAAGATGGTACCTGTTCTTTCGGACATGTACGAAAGAACAGATACCACCTTCATATAGTTAAGGCTAACCGGCCATTGACCTTCTTCTGTGCTGGACGCACCTCCTTGCCGAGACCTGCCTTTCCCACTCGCAAGACAAAAACAAAAAATAAGTAAAAAAAGGAAGGAATACCTCTAACCGATGTCGAAAAGTTAGACTCTGGACGGCGGATAGGCGTAAATATCAGGGGCGTCAGTGTAATCAATCTGTATGCACCATCCGGAAGTGCACGGCGCGCTGACAGACCGAAGTTTTTTTAAGGAGGATATCATTTACTTACTGCGGAGAGACTCTCCAAACTTGATTATTGCAGGCGATTTTAATTGTGTATTGCACCGTAAAGATCAATCCCCCATTTCAATTATTCCCCTGAAACAAACTTTCTTGTCTCCCAAATGAAATTGAGGGACGCGTGGGAAGTTAAGTATCCCACGCTTGTGAAATACACGCACATTTCACATAATTCCATCTGCAGGATTGATAGGCTCTATACGTCGAGCCACATAGAGAGGAATTTGCTATAAGTGGAAATCACTGCAGTCAGCTTTTCTGATCACTGTAGTGTGAGTGCCAGCATAAACTTAGACCGGCAACGAACTCACTGGTTTAGGAATCAGTGGAGCATGAATGTCGGCCTTTTAACAGACGACGAGCTCGAGGCTGAATTAAAAAAAGGTTGGGTATTTTGCTTGCGCTCTGTACACAACTTTCCGAGTGTTTTGGAGTGGTGGACCCGCAAGGCGAAGCCCAAATTACGGAAAGTAATTATATCTTATAGTATAGAGAGACCTCGGGCAGTTCACGGTACAATGGAACTTTATGGTTTTACGAGACTTGTATGATCAGGCAGATGGCTCACACATGCGATTGTCCGACATCAAGAAAATTAAGGCGACATTACTAAGCTTAAAGAGAAAACAACTGGGGGGTCTTAAAATTAAGTCAAAAGCCAGATCTGTCAGCGAGGACGAAACGGCTGGGTTATATTATCTGATTAAACACCGCAAGAACCGACGACGGATATTCATGGACGAACTTAGATTAGAAAACGGTAGTGTCCTCACTGTGCAAAACGAGATAATCAGGGAAATCCACAGGTATTACAGAGCCCTGTATGAGGCAGAAGCAACGTAAGACGACGATTCGGATGAGTTATTTGCCTTTACAACCTCCACAATTACGGCCGACGACAACGCCAGCTTATTTTCGGCATTTAGTCCAGATGACGTCTTTGAAATAATTTGCGGCTCCCCTAAAAGGAAATCGCCGGGCCCTGATGGCCTTCCGGTCGAATTCTATCAACGATATTGGAGTATCATAGGTGATAAGTTGACACAAGCTGTGAACGACGTCCTGCGGGAAAAGTTTGTACCACCAGAAGTTAAAGAATGTAAAATCGTGTTTGTTCCTAAAAATAAGGGATGTAAAAAGATTAACAACTTCCGGCCGATTTCTCTTCTTAATTCAGGTTATAAGATTACTGCGAGAGCTTTAAACAAACGAATGATGCCGTTGACCGCATCCATAATTGGGCAACAGCAAACTTGTGCTTATAGGCGATCAATATTTCAGACTACAGCACAATATAGAGATATCGTCACTCTGTCGTCTGCCAGCACCATTAATTGTGGCCTCCTTTTTGTCGATTGTTATGAAGCATTTGATCGTGTCAGCCATAAATACCTCTTCCAAACGGTGCGGAGGATGGGCTTCCGGCAGGACTCCATCGCTATCGTGCGCAATATGACCACTGGTCTGGAACCACGATCTCCGTCCAGCTCACAAGATCAATTACCATCACAAGGGGTGTCCTCCAAGGAAGCCCCCTTTCCATGTTGCTCTTTGTCATCCCACTAGAACCATTGCTGCGGCTAGTACAAGAGCACATGACGGGCAAAACGATCGCCGTGAAGAAAACTGCAGTTGGAGCATATGCTGATGGTGTCGGCATCGTCGTGAGGAACAGGGCAGATGGGATTCAACTGGAGGCAGACCTCAGAAGCTATTGTTCCGCTTCTGGCGCAAAAATGAATGAAACTAAAAGCAAATTTCTACGTATAAGGGGACTTGACGATGTCGGCTTAGAATGGGCTAACCATGTTACGGACACAAATCTCCTGGGACGATACTGACGGTCCCCCCACAAAGGATGATAACGGCGAATTGGCGGGATGTCTCGCTCAAAGTCAAGGCTGCTTTAATAGATAACGTCTATCGCAGCATGGACCTAATTCAGAGGGTTAAATTTATAAATACATGTATCCTGTCGCGAGCGTATTATGTGGCACAGATCTTTCCAATCCCCACTGTCATAGCCAAACAGATGCTGAGCAAGTTGACCAATTCCTTGTGGCGGGGGGAAATATTTCGAGTTGACGTGAAGACCGTGACCCTTGACCCTCTGCATGGCGGTATGGGTCTGACCGATCTGAACGCCAAAGCAATGGCTTTGTACATTAAACGGATGACATCCTTAACCAAAGCTACTCCGACACCCTTACGGCAAAGTTGTTTGAGGCAGACGCGCCGAAAAGCGTAGAACCGCCGATCAATGTGCAGACGATCGACTACCAGCCCTCCCACATCCTCACATATTATCTGGAAAAGAGCTACTTGAACGAGGTCCTTCTCCAACATCGACCCTTAACTGCCAAGGACATTCTGGAGCACAGGAAAAAATATGAGGGCAAGAACAAAATCGAACAAAAGCATACTGGTGTCAATTGGGATGTCCTGTAGGCGAACATCAGCAGCAGTG
Source organism: Schistocerca gregaria (assembly GCF_023897955.1). Classification (NCBI taxonomy): domain Eukaryota; kingdom Metazoa; phylum Arthropoda; class Insecta; order Orthoptera; family Acrididae; genus Schistocerca; species Schistocerca gregaria. Next base: position 345,745,986 of record NC_064922.1, on the reverse strand, counting down.
CACTTCCGCCCTTGGTCAGGTAGACATGGTACAAAACGGTCAACAACATTATCAGCATAAATGAGCGCCTGCATGCGACTGGGCTAAGCGACACAGCCCCTTGTCCAGATTGTCGCCAAGTGGATACTGTTCCCCACAGATATACTTGCAGTCACCGCATGCGCAATTGGCAATGGGTTCGTCAAAAAGTCGCCCTTATAACTAGGGCTTTTGAAAATAGCATAGACACGATCTTACTGCACAGACCGGACGTCAAATATTTTCCTCCAACAAAAAATAATGCCATCATGTGGCTGTTGGGCCACTACACAAGTCATGTCTTCAATCGGCTGACGGGCGACGATTACAACGAATTTCTGTTACACATGGAAACGGAATATATTAAAATTAGACACTACGCGGATCACCATCGCAAGTATGGTAATATGCTCCATATTGCATTCAATAGAACAGGTATTGGATAGCTGTTCGAGCTCTAAAACCTTCACCCGTTTATGTAACCGAATGATCTGGCCATCCACTACTGATGCTTTCCCAAAAAAAAAAAAAAAAAAAAAAAAAAAAAAAAAAAAAAAAAAAAAAAAAAAAAAAAACCTTTACAATCAATGTGAAACGTGAGTGGTGACGGGTATGAGGGCGGCACCGTGGACAGGCCTCGGACTAATTGACCCCTGCCCTCCTTGCCTCCACCTGCCTGCCACACTCGCAAGTTAAAAATAAAAAAATATATTCCTTTACAATTAGTGTGAAAAAAAAGGTGGCTCAGATGGATAGAGCGCCTGCCATGCAAGCAGGAGATCCCTAGTTCGAGCCCCGGTCGTAAAAAAAAGTAGGTAGAGCACTTGCAATCCTAAAAATAAAACCGAGGTGGGGCAGTGGTTAAAAAAAAGTTTGTCTAGGGGTATGATTCCTGCTTCGGGTGCAGGAGGTCCCGGGTTCATATCCCGGACGAGCTCTTGCGTTTTGTGCAAACGTGTGGCAACTAACGGCATGCTGGCGGCTGTTCCGCGCATTTACAGCCCTCCAGGTAAGCACAAAAACCAAGTACCCGGTTCTGGAAGAGTTTCATGTATCATTTGAGCCATCTGCACCCTGGTGGTGGGACGTTTGAAATTGGTTTAAATGGTCACAGTAGAGATTTTTTTTTTAAAAAAAAGAAAGATGGATAGAGCGTCTGCCATGCAAGCAGGAGATCCCGGGTTCGAAACTCGGGCGGGGCATATTCTCAACTGTCCCCGTTGATGTATATAAACGCCTGTCGACAGCTTAAGATCTTCATTTAATTATCATTTCAACAGTGACATGCGTCCGCATCTGAAAAACACTGCATAGTGTATCGTATAACACAACACTACCGCCTCCTACAAAGTAAGCGCTTCACCGGTAGTGTTACTCCCACGAAAGGAACTGAAAATCACCATGAGTGTGTGTAATGGATAAGGTATCGGAATAAAATTCATTTCTCGAATCATTTCTGTTGAAAGGAAGCAGTAACACAACACACCTGAGGCCTCTTTCATCACACAAAATGGGAACAGTCAGCATGTTAGTACCAAGGTTCTGTTAGTTATAAAGTAAACTGTAATCAAGCAAAAGAAAACGGTCGCTAGCCTAATTAGGAAAGTTGTACCAAGTATTGTCACTATCCATAAAGAAAGTTAACTGTTGTTATTTACGTTACTTGATGCTGCAATTCTATTTTGCTTATGGGACACGAGACAGTAGTATACGTTAGCAAGTCATGTAACGGTAGTTTGGCATGAACAACACAAGGATTATCAAGCGTTTTGGACAACTGCCTCTCAGTAGCACTTAGTATCTGTATACTGAAGTAGGGAAGATAATGGGCATTACATGCAATAGATTACTGATGTTCACGCGCTATTAACTTGGACATAGTGTTCTTTTATCAGATTAATTGTTGGGAAATACGGCGATTGAAATGGTTTTCAGACATATTCTCCAGGAGCATTCACTTCTTTATACTAGCTAGAATACATACTAAACCTATGGTTCCTAAATCTAGTACAGTTTGAATAGTTGTGGCCATTACTTATCAAATCATACTGTTATAAAATTGATAGCTGTACTTCATGAGTACTGTTGTAGTAATATGGAATGAAAAGCTGCGGCACCAATACCAACGGACCCTGAAACTATTCTCACACTAGACAGGTATCAAGACTGATCGGTTCTTGCCCAGACGCAATGAGAAAAATACTGTTAAATACAAACACATCAGATATAGACTGTAACTATGCCTACAATTTTACTAGCAACTTCTCTTACTGATCACAGATTTCCAAAAGTAATTTTAATACTGTACTAAGATTTCAGTAAGAGTAACGTTCAAGCAAAACACTTTAGATCTTTTCTTGGCAATTACAATTTAGTGAAACTTTATTACTCTATGAAAAACACGTGGAGTACTTTAGTAACAAGACTCACTTAATGGTAAAGAAATTTACTACTCCACGAAAGTTACTGAACGTTACTAAAGAAATTAATTTCTTTCCTGTTCAATAAAAGAAGATACTCGGAAGCAGCACTTGGAAAAAGACCATGTCTAGGTAAAGTATGCGCTCAAAAGTATCCGGACACCTGGCTGAAAAAGACTTACAAATTCGTGGCTTTTGTGCTATACGTGACCCTTCACGTTTCCACTTCACTATCACATCGGAAAGAGTGGACTTAGGGACGTTTAAGAGTGTGTAAATCTCGTGTACAGACGCCTGACACAAGTAACAGCCAACCACCTGACCACGTTCGAAGTCCAATAGTTCTGCGGAGCGCCCCATTCTGCTCTCTCACGATGTCTAATGACTACTGAGGTCGCTGATAAGAAGTACCTGGCAGTAGATGGCAGCACAATGCACCTAATATGAAAAACGTATGTTTTGGGGGGTGTCCGGATACTTTTGATCACATTGTGTAAATGACTAGCAATAAAATGTAGATGCTCAATACAGTTCGAATAACACAAACTTATTATTCCATAAGGTACCACCTAAATGGACCATGCAGTTACACAGAGCTCCACTGATTATTTGAGAGGAAGTTGTTGGCTATGATGATCTTCTGTGCCTACTAAAAAGGCGGTAAATTCATCACGACTTTTGAAGCATAAAAAAATCCGAAAGTTCTTCTGTTAACCTAGGATTTTCGTAGTTCAGAGCTAAGCAAGGTATGCCACGAAAAATAAGGCAAATTATTCTACATCTGAGGCCTCTTTGAGCACACAAGATGGGAACAGTTAGCACGCTAGAACCAACTAACTCATGCCACCAAGGACTCTTGCAGTTCGACGGCGAATTCGAGCTCTTCTGATCGCGCCAAGCTATTCCGTTACTGAGGGACTACCCACCAGGTTTTACATACAGTCCTAAGTGCCCTATACGTGAAACAGATGTACAGCAATTGTTTTAACATACTATTTTTTTCAGAACGGTGTTTTGAAATTTCATACATACATTTACCATAGTGACATAAATGGACATAGATCACTTACAAAACATTTATATATATGTTACATCAAAGAACATGGCGATACAGAAAGCAAATTAAACATACGCAGACGAAGGAGTTTTATAAGTGCAGGTGAAATGAATAATACACTCATGCTCATAAATTAACGATAATGCTGGTACATGGACAAACATGTTCTGGTCGGTGGTTTGACCTGCGGTGTCGCACGGTGGCTATGGCAGCATTCCACAAACGCAGAGGTGTGTTGGTGCATGTCAGGCTACGGTGAAGTGAGTAAGTGTGCAGACGTTTTCAGACTTGCTAACAGTGACTGTGTGTTCAAGAACACATATTGATGACGTTATGAGGGTCAGAATACTAGGGCGATTGGAAGCCGGTCAAACACAGCAGGTCGTAGCACGGGCCTTCCGTGTGCCACAAACTGTGATCTCAAGATTATGGCAACGATTCCAGCAGACAGGAAACGTGTCCAGGCGCTACAGTACGGGACATCCACAGAGTACAACACCACAAGAAGACCGATATATCACCATCAGTGCCCGCAGACGGCCACGGAGTACTGCAGGTAGCCTTGCTCGGGACGTTACCGCAACCACTGGAACGATTGTCTCCAGATACAGTCACAGACGACTGAGCAGACATGGTTTACTCGAACGGAGACCTGCAAGGTGCATTCCACCTACTTCTGCTCACAGGAGAGCCCGTAAAGCCTGGTTTCAAGAAAACAGTACATGGTCATTGGAACAGTGATTCCAGGCTATGTTCACGGACGAGCCCAGGTATAGTCAGAACAGTGATTCTCGCCGGGTTTTCATCTGGAGTGAACTAGGAACCAGATACCAATCGCTTAATGTCCTTGGAAGGGACCTGTATGAAGGTCGTGGTTTGATAGTGTCGGGTGGGATTATGTTTGGTGCACGTACATCTCTGCATGTCTTTGCCAGAGAATCTGTAACAGGTCAGGTGTATCGGGACGTCATTTTTCACCAGTGTGTGCGCCTTTTCAGGGGTGCAGTGGGTCCCCCCTTCCTCCTGATGGATGATAACGCACGGCCCCACCGAGCTGCCATCGTGGAGGAGTAAATTGAAACGGAGGATATCAGGCGAATGGAGTGGCCGACGTATCGGTGCACGTCTTGAAACCCCTACGACACTTCAGGAGCTTCAGCAAGCACTGGTACCTCAGCAGCTGCTGGACCACCTGATCCAGAGTATGCCATCCCGTTGTGCGGCCTGTGTACGAGTGCATGGTGATCACATCCCATATTGATGTCGGGGTCCATACGCAGGAAACAGTGGCATTTTGTAGCACATGTGTTTCGGGACGGTTTTCTCAACTTATCACCAATACCGTGGACTTACAGATCTGTGTCGTGTGTGTTCCCTATGTGCCTGTGCTATTAGCTCCAGTTTTGTATAGTGCTACGTTGTGTGCCACCACATTCTGCAATTATCCTTAATTTATGAGCGTGAGTGTAGTTACCCATAGACACTGCAAATACGAGGGTTGGAACTTTAATAGTGACAAGTATTTATTTACATCTCATACAAAATAGATATGTTTTGCTGACCTTCGAAGCAGTCACCAGCATTGTGAAAAACCCGTTGCCAGCGATGTGGAAGTCGTAGGACACTCTGAGCAGTGTCAGTTGTGTTGACAGTTCCAACGCCGCGACTATTGTCCGACGAATTTGTAGCAGTTCTGAAGCGAATGACGTGAAATGTTTCCTTCCGTTTAGAAATCGAGTTGAACTCACGAGGTCTTAAGTCAGGGGAGTGCAGTAAGTGATATAGGTCTTAGCAGCCCCATCAGTCAAGCAAATCAGTAACAGCTTGCACTTTTCCTGCAAAGTGATGATCAGGTGCTGCAGAAAGTGTCACCACTGCTATCTCTATGCTGTTCATTTTTGAAACACAACCTACGACCAGCTTAGAGACACAAGTGGCGACACTTTCTGCAGGACCTGACCATCATGCAGGAAAATGCTCAAGCACGTACGTACTGCAACTGATTTGTTTCATTGATGGGGCTGCTAAGTGCTATACCACCTATTGCACTCCCCTGACTTAAGCCCTCGTGAATTCATCTCGATTTCTAAACTGAAGGAAACACTTCACTGCATTCGCTTCAGAACCGCTACATATTCGCCAGGCAATAGACGGCGCCGCTCGAACTGCCAACACAACTGGCACTGCTAAGAGTATCCTACGACTTCCACATCGCTGACAACGGGTCATATACAATGCTGGTGACTACTTTGGAAGTCAGTAAGACTTCGACACATGTTTCTATTTTGTACGAGCTGTACATAAATAGTTGCCACTATTAAAGTTCCAACCCTCGTATATTTCATACCTAGGCAAGGCAGTGACAATAATAATGAAATTTTCTCCCTGTGAGGGAATCACAACAACCGTGCAACTGTAGGACGCAGACACGCAGTGAAATGCGGAATTTTGGGTCGGTCCTGGAGGCGCTTTCGGGCAGTCTAAGTTGCTAAGGTGACCGCTCGCTATAAGGGGGATATCCGACTTCGACTCCCGTTCCGGCATAAATTTTCATTGTCACTAATCCATTGTATAGCTGAAGTCAAAATACATTTAATTCACAAGTAAAAATACTCGCTAACATTCGATATTAGTATCGAATCCACAGTTTTCGGGGACGTTAGTGTCATTGATGACAGTCCCGATGATGCTGCACCCCATAGGAGGTAAGCGGATATAAAGTGACGTATCGACACTTCTCTGGAATACCTGAAGCAATTTAAGCTTAGTGCACATATCAGCTGCTATTTGCAACAAAGTTGCTGAGACGGTCAGGCATCCCAAATTGCCCAACAGCTGAGGACGAAGGAGGAATAGAAGGTGTGACATAAAAGCATAATTCAGGAGCGCCTGCAGCAATTTCAATCAAATTTGATACATTCTTATCTCATTATTTTATAAAAATATTGTGGAAGTAAAGAAACCCTACTGTCCCTAGGGGAGAATGAGAGGAGTGACTGTAAAACTGATTCATAAACAAACTGTTGGTATTTCTTTCCTTTATTTAGTAGCCTTGGAATATTTTAACAGTATGATGTGGAAATTGCGTTGTTAATTGCGTCAGTGCAATGAGACAGGGTTGTGGTCTCTCCCCGATGTTATTCAATCTGTATATTGAACAAGCAGTACAAGCAGTAAAAGAAACAAAAGAAAAATTTGGAGTAGGTATTAAAATCCAGGGAGAAGAAATAAAAACTTTGAGGTTCGCCGATGACATTGTAATTCTGTCAGAGAAAGTAAAGGACTTGGAAGAGCAGTTGAACGGAACGAACAGTGTCTTGAAAGGAGGATATAAGATGAAAATCAACTAAAGTAAAACGAGGATAGTTGAATGTAATCGAATTAAGTCGGGTGATGGTGAGAGAATTAGATTAGGAAATGAGACACTTAGAGTAGTAAAGGAGATTTGCTATTTGGAGAGAAAAATAACTTATGATGGTCGAAGTAGAGAAGATATAAAATGTAGACTGGCAATGGCAAGGAAATCGTTTCTGAAGAAGGAAAATTTGATAACATCGAGTATAGATTTAAGTGTCAGGAAGTCGTTTCGGAAAGTATTTGTATGGAGTGTAGCCATCTATGGAAGTGAAACATGGACAATAAATAGTTTGGACAAGAAGAGAATAAAAGCTTTCGAAATGTGGTGCTACAGAAGAATGTTGAAGATTAGATGGGTAGATCACAAAACTAATGAGGAGGTATTGAATAGAATTGGGGAGAAGAGGAGTTTGCGGCACAACTTGATTAGAAGAAGGTATCGGTTGGTGGGACATGTCCTGAGGCATCAGGGGATCACAAATTTAGCATCGGAGGGCAGCATGGAGGGTAAAAATCGTTGAGGGAGACCAATAAATGAATACACTAAGCCGATTCAGAAGGATGTAAGTTGTAGTTAGTACTGGGAGATGAAGGAGCTTGCACACATAGATTAGCATGGAGAGCTGCATCAAACTAGTCTCAGGACTGAAGACCACAACAACAACTGCATCAACCAAGTCATGAAAATGAGCAGTGCCGCCACCGAATAATTTTGACAGCATGTTTTTCGGTCGAAGATCACGCCACACGGCTGCATACCACGATTACATTTAACTTTCTCTGTGGTGACGCACAGTTTAAGAATCAGCCAATGCACTCAGAATTCACATGGAGCTGTCAGCAAACAATTCGCTAAATATACATATGAAATGTCTCAACAAATATGTGTGAAACTTTTGTTTTTGCGACGTAACAATAAGCGCTCGAAGCCACCGGCAAATACACTCCTGGAAATGGAAAAAAGAACACATTGACACCGGTGTGTCAGACCCACCATACTTGCTCCGGACACTGCCAGAGGGCTGTACAAGCAATGATCACATGCACGGCACAGCGGACACACCAGGAACCGCGGTGTTGGCCGTCGAATGGCGCTAGCTGCGCAGCATTTGTGCACCGCCGCCGTCAGTGTCAGCCAGTTTGCCGTGGCATACGGAGCTCCATCGCAGTCTTTAACACTGGTAGCATGCCGCGACAGCGTGGACGTGAACCGTATGTGCAGTTGACGGACTTTGAGCGAGGGCGTATAGTGGGCATGCGGGAGGCCTGGTGGACGTACCGCCGAATTGCTCAACACGTGGGGCGTGAGGTCTCCACAGTACATCGATGTTGTTGCCAGTGGTCGGCGGAAGGTGCACGTGCCCGTCGACCTGGGACCGGACCGCAGCGACGCACGAATGCACGCCAAGACCGTAGGATCCTACGCAGTGCCGTAGGGGACCGCACCGCCACTTCCCAGCAAATTAGGGACACTGTTGCTCCTGGGGTATCGGCGAGGACCATTCGCAACCGTCTCCATGAAGCTGGGCTACGGTCCCGCACACCGTTAGGCCGTCTTCCGCTCACGCCCCAACATCGTACAGCCCGCCTCCAGTGGTGTCGCGACAGGCGTGAATGGAGCGACGAATGGAGACGTGTCGTCTTCAGCGATGAGAGTCGCTTCTGCCTTGGTGCCAATGATGGTCGTATGCGTGTTTGGCGCCGTGCAGGTGAGCGCCACAATCAGGACTGCATACGACCGAGGCACACAGGGCCAACACCTGGCATCATGGTGTGGGGAGCGATCTCCTACACTGGCCGTACACCTCTGGTGATCGTCGAGGGGACACTGAATAGTGCACGGTACATCCAAACCGTCATCGAACCCATCGTTCTACCATTCCTAGACCGGCAAGGGAACTTGCTGTTCCAACAGGACAATGTACGTCCGCATGTATCCCGTGCCACCCAACGTGCTCTAGAAGGTGTAAGTCAACTACCCTGGCCAGCAAGATCTCCGGATCTATCCCCCATTGAGCATGTTTGGGACTGGATGAAGCGTCGTATCACGCGGTCTGCACGTCCAGCACGAACGCTGGTCCAACTGAGGCGCCAGGTGGAAGTGGCATGGCAAGCCGTTCCACAGGACTACATCCAGCATCTCTACGATCGTCTCCATGGGAGAATAGCAGCCTGCATTGCTGCGAAAGGTGGATATACACTGTACTAGTGCCGACATTGTGCATGCTCTGTTGCCTGTGTCTATGTGCCTGTGGTTCTGTCAGTGTGATCATGTGATGTACCTGACCCCAGGAATGTGTCAATAAAGTTTCCCCTTCCTGGGACAATGAATTCACGGTGTTCTTATTTCAATTTCCAGAAGTGTAGCTAGATAATGTAGCCTAGGTGGGAGAGTAAATGGTCTGATAATGTGATGTACTTCAAAGTTTTCAAGTGGAATACATGGCGAGATATGTCCTAATATCGTATCCGATCCCTTTTTCCCTATTTAGTGCAATAACTCGACGTGGTTTGGACTGAACAAGTCTTTGGAAGTCCCCTGCAGAAATATTGAGCATTGCTGACTCTACAGCCTCCCATGGCTTAGAAAGTTTTGTCGGTACAGGATTCTGTACGGAACTGAGCTCGCGATTATGTCCTATAAACTTTCGATGGGTTTCGTGTCGGACGATGTGGGTGGCCAAATCATTCGCTCGAATTGATCATAACGTTCTTCAAACAAATAGAAAACAATTGTGGCCTGGTGACACGGTGCACCATTGTTTGCGAACATGAAATCCATGAAAGGCTGCAAATGTTCTCTAAATAGCGGACCGTAACCATTTCCAGTCAGTCCAGTTTCACCAGAGGACCTAGTCCATTCCATGTAAACACATCCAACACCGTTATGGAGCCATCGGCAGCTGGCTCAGTGCCCTGTTCACATTGTGGTCCGGATGGCCTTTGTGGCCGACCGGATCTAGGCGCTTCAGTCCAGAACCGCGCCGCTGCTACGGTCGCAGGTTCGAATCCTGCCTCGGGCATGGATGTGTGCGATGTCCTTCGTTTATTTAGGTTTAAGTAGTTCTAAGTCTAGGGGACTGATGACCTCAGATGTTAAGTCCCATAGTGCTTAGAGCCATTTGAACCATTTGAACAATTGTGGTCCATTGGTTCGTGAGATCTGTATCACATTCGAATCTTGTCATCAGCTCTTACCGACTAAAATCGGGACTCAACTACTCAGGCCACGATTTTGCAGTCGTCTAGGGGCCAACGGATTTGGTTATGAGCCCAGGAGACGATCTACAGGCGATGCTGTGCTGTTTACAAAGACACTCGTTTCGTTCGTCTGGCCATTAACGTCAAATTTCTACGCACACACCGCTGCTCTCGGTCGTTAAGTGAAGACGTTATCTATGGTGAGAGGTAATGCTTAAAATATGTTGTTTTCGGCACACTCTTGTCGTTATGGATCTCGAAATAATTGAATTCTCTAATGCTTTTCGAAATGGAATGTCCCACGCATTGGTCGAGCGGTAGCATTCTCGCTTCCCGCGCCCGGGTTCCCGGGTTCGATTCCCGGCAGGGTCAGGAATTTTCTCTGCCTCGTGATGACTGGGTGTTGTGTGATGTCCTTAGGTTAGTTAGGTTATGTAGTTCTAAGTTCTAGGGGACTGATGACCATAGCTGTTAAGTCCCATAGTGCTCAGAGCCATTTGTCCCACGCATCCAGCTCCAGCTCCAGCTACCATTCCGCGTCCAAAGTCTGTTAATTACCGTCGTGCGGCCATAGCCACATAGGAAACCTTTCTGCGTGATTCATCTGAGTACAAATGACATCTCCGCCAATGCACTGCCCTTTCATACCTTGGGTACGCGATACTACCACCGTCTACATACGTGCGTACCGCCGGCCGTTGTAGCCGAGCGGTTCTACGGGATTTAGACCTGAACCCCGCTGCTGCTACGGTCGCATGTTCGAATCGTGCCTCGAGCATGGATGAGTGGGATGTCCTTAGGTTAGTTAGGTTTAAGTAGTTATAAGTCTAGGGGATTGATGACCTCAGATGTTAAGTCCCATTGTGCTCAGAATCATTGCATGGTTACCGCTGTCCCATGACTTTTGTCATCTCAGTGTATGATATATCCTGCGTAATTTTGCCTAAATGACTATTGTAAATGTATTGTTTCACTTGCTATTACGTTTTGCACACTTCCTTAACTGCGATACACAACAAATAAGCTGCAATTATCAACGACACTATGGAAATGAGCGTTTGGCGTCATTGGCCGGGAGGCCTCCTTGGTGCAGATCTTATTACATTCGACGCCACATTGGGCGACCTGTACGCCGGATGGGGATGAAATGATGATGAAGACAATGCAACACTCAGTCCCTGAGCGGAGAAAGCCCCGACCCAGCCGGTAATCGAACCCGGGCCCCTTAGGACGAACGACATTATGATCATTTGTAACTGGGGAGGAACAATAGCAGCGCTACGCTAAAAATGTTGTGAATACCCAGCAGTAAGGTTTTTCCTCATTTATGTCTCCAACCGTATTTACAAAGTTTGTCAGCCGTTCTGAAACAACGAAATTCCTTCACTTTCAATTCTGCTACTGTTAGAAATTTTATTAAAAGATATAACAGTGGTTGGAACTAGTGTGTCACGACTGACGAATTTCAGTATGAGAAACCATTTTCAAATGTGTGGCCGAGCGTTTCTAGGCACTACAGTCTGGAACCTCGCGACCGCTACGGTCGCAAGTTCGTATCCTGCCTCGGGCATGGATGTGTGTGATGTCCTTAGGTTAGTTGGATTTAAGTATCGCTAAGTTGTAGGGGACTGATGACCTCAGCAGTTACGTCCCATAGTGTTCAGAGCCATTTAAACCCTTTTTAAAATGCCCTGAAGGGTCGAAGCTCATGAATTAAAAATAAAGAAAAAAAACTGCTGTAACATTTACATTAAGTTCTTGAAGTGGCAACCCATAAACGTGACTAGATGTATTTCTAGCCTCTCTTAAATGACAGTATAACTAAAACTGAGGTCTTTAAACATTGCAGAAAAAGTTGAGAGAAATCAGCGCGGACGACAGTGGTGTTGTGAGTCCATAACGATATTGTGAAAAACAGAACACAATAACAGCAATATGTAAGGTTTAAAGAAAAGAAGCAAAAGTCGGTAAAACTGCGAACAGTGTCGTACCCACGGAAAGTTAGAAAAAAGTAAGGAAATGGAAACACAGAAAATTACCTTATTGTAAATGTTTAAAATATAAATACCATATGAGAGAAATATAATAATTCCAATCCCAAAGGAAGCAGGTGTTGACAGATGTGCAAATTACTGAACTATCATTTTAATAAGTCACGGCTGCAAAATACTAAAGCGAATTCTTTACAGACGAATGGAAAAACTAGTAGAAGCCGACCTAGGGGAAGATCAGTTTGCATTTCGTAGATATATAGGAACACGTGAGGTAGTACTGACCCTACGACTTATCTTAGAAGCAAGATTAAGAAAAGGCAAACCTACGTTTCTAGTATTTGTAGTCTTAGAGAAAACTTTTGACAATGTTGACTGGAATACTCTATTTCAAATTCTGAAGATGGCAGGGGTAAAATACAGGGAGCGAAAGGCTATTTACAATTTGTATAGAAACCAAATGGCAATTATAAGAGTTGAGGAGCACGAAAGGGAAGCAGTGGTTGGGAAGTGAGTGAGACAGGATTGTAGCCTCTCCCCGATGTTATTCAATCTGTATATTGAGCAAGCAATGAAGGAAACAAAAGAAAAATTCGGAGTAGGTATTAAAATTCATGGAGAAGAAATAAAGACTTTGAGGTCCGCCGATGACATTGTAATTCTGTCAGAGACAGCAAATGACTTGGAAGAGCAGTTGAACGGAATGGATAGTGTCTTGAAAGGAGGATATAAGATGAACATCAACAAAAGCAAAACGAGGATAATGGAATGTAGTCGAATTAAGTCGGGTGATGCTCAGGGTATTAGATTAGGAAATGAGACAAAGTAGTAAAGGAGTTTTGCTATTTAGGGAGTGAAACATTGACGATAAATAGTTTAGACAAGAAAAGAATAGAATGTGGTGCTACAGAAGAATGCTGAAGATTAGATGGGTAGATCACATAACTAATGAGGAGGTGTTGAATAGGATTGGGGAGAAGAGAAGTTTGTGGTACAACTTGACTAGAAGAAGGGATCGGTTGGTAGGGCATGTTCTGAGGCATCAAGGGATCACCAGTTTAGTATTGGAGGGCAGCGTAGTGGGTAAAAATCTTAGAGGGAGACCAAGATATGAATACACCAAAATAATTGAGAAGGATGTAGGTTGCAGTTGGTACTGGGAGATGAAGAAGCTTTCACAGGATAGAGTAGCAAGGAGAACTGCATCAAACCAGTCTCAGGACTGAAGACCACAACAACAACATGAGATGAGAAACATATGTGGCGCCGGCTGCGGTGGCCGTGCGGTTCTAGGCGCTGCAGTCCGGAACCGCGGGACTGCTACGGTCGCAGGTTCGAATCCTGCCTCGGGCATGGATGTGTGTGGTGTCCTTAGGTTAGTTAGGTTTAAGTAGTTCCAATTCTAGGGGACTGATGACCTAAGATGTTAAGTCCCATAGTGCTCAGAGCTGTATGTGGCAATCTGTGCTAAAGAATCTGTAACTCGTCACTTTTCTTAAATACGCACTGGTGTCGAGTTTTCTATTAACGAATTACAAGCAAAATTCGTTACACAATGCGAATTGCGTAATTTGTTTTGGTCACCACATGTTTTGCGCTAAACTAAGTACAACTTGGAAACAGTAGTGCTGAGTGATAATTATATCTTCGAAAGAAGTTATCTTAGCAGAGACAGTGATATAGAGTTCTTTTCGTCTTATCCGACAATAGTGACCTTAACTGATAGTAAGTCCGCATTTTTCGATTCGGAGTACCTGTGTGTAAACAAGTTTATCACTTATGTGAAGCAGTTAAAAATGCTCCACACAGATAACTGGTTATTATGTACTCATCAGATTGTTAGAGGACCTTGATAAATTTTACCTTTCATCACCTGACACATTCTTGACGGTCAAGATTGCACTAGTAATAGAGGATAACGAGAAACATTAGGCATTAAAATTTCAGCGTATGGCGACGCCGACACGGTAATTAGTGGAGCTGTATTGACGCTAGACATACTTGCACAGTGTGTTGCTCGCACGTTGTGTGGCATCAAGCTAAGCAGGTATAATGACAGGAAAAATGCTTCAGCATCAAAGACGTCTGACGGTTTCTCACACAGGACATTCGGAAGTAGGAATGCTGGGCAAAATGCTAGTGAGCTGGTAGCTCAAGCTGTGAGCCCCCAAGATGCAGTCTCTTTAATGGACAACTGTAAATGCGAGTTCGGTTGACAGTGTATGTTCACCCGCGATATTTTCGCGCTTGAGGCTATTTCAGGACCCAACGTGTTTTTAAGAGATCTGTATATTACTGTGATGGGCGCAGCTTGGCGTGGGCCGCAAAATCCAGCTGAACTTTGAGACGAGTTTCTAAGGCTACATGAAATATTGTGTGCTTCTGAATCGTGTTCGAACGAATTTCTTCGAGGAACATAACGTTTCTCCCCCATTTCCAGAGGACTTCTTGAAGCTGTACTGTAGCTTCTATAATGACTAAAGCAAAATTTTGTTTTCACGTGAACCCGTGGAGAAGTGTGATGCCACATGGCTTCAAAACACGAAACCAAATGGCTGGTTTCAGATTGCTGCCCTCAACAATTACTGTTATTGCCCCGCGGTAGGAGACTGTTGCACATATTTTTATGCAATGGTGGTGGAAGTTTACATCTTGCTTTTGCTAAGGGTTTTCCACAGGAATCGATGTTTGGAGCGTCTTTCGGACGTTCATATTGTGCATTTCTTATAATTTAGGTGTTGTAATCAAAGTTTATGCTGGCGGCATACTGATTGTCATAGCTGGAACGTAACATGCTTGTCTGGAAGCAACGAAAATTAAGCGGTTGCTGAGATGCAAACTACAAATTTCCTAAATTATGAACACCACTTGCTCCTGAGAGCCAGCTTCTCCAGTTCGTCTCCAGCTTTCAGAATCTTAGAAAATTGGGAAGCATTAGACTGTAGCAATGAGATATGTAAGTATTTGACCACATTGTTAGATAATAACTGGATAAAAATTAATAATAATAGTTGGATAATAATGTACAGAAGAATGGAAAAAATTAGGACCGGATAGATGACGATCAGTTCTGACATTACTATTGATAATGGAAGCAAGAGTGAAGAAAAATCAAGTAACTTTCATAGGATTGGTCGACCTGGAAAAAGCAATCAACAGCTTCAAATGGTGCAAGATGTTCGCAACTCTGAGAAAAATAATCATAAGCTTCAGAAAAAGACAAGTAGTATGATATGCACAAGAGCGAAAAGAGAACAATAAGACTGGGAGACCAAGATCAAAGTGATCAGATTAGAGAAGGTGTAAGATAGGGGTGTAGTCTTTCGCCCCTACTGTTCCATCCATTCCCTTAAGAAGCAATGGCGGAAGTAAAAGGAAGGTTCAAGGGTGGAATTAAAATTCAAGGTGGTAGGAAAATATGACAAGAGACGCTGATGATATTGCAATCCTCATTCAAAGAGAAGAGGAATTACTGTAGCCGTTGAACGGAATGAACAGTCTAACGAGCAAGGGAAATGGACTGATAGTAAATTGAAGCAAGTTAAAGTAAAGAGAAATAGCAGTAAGGAGAACAGCGATCAAAAAGTAGAAGTAGTTAAGGGATTCTGGTACCTAGGCAACAAAATAACACACGACGGACGGAGCAAGGAGGACACAAAAAGCATACTAGCACTGCCAAGAAAAGGGAATCTCTCGTCAACAGATATCTACTAGTACCATACATAGGCCTTAAACTGAGGACTTTCCATTACCGAAAAAACAAGGAACCAAGAAATGCAGCGAGCACAAGACAATCAGCATCATTTCACATGCAGCCAAAGTGATGTTAAAAATACACTCCTGGAAATGGAAAAAATAACACATTGACACCGGTGTGTCAGACCCACCATACTTGCTCCGGACACTGCGAAAGGGCTGTACAAGCAATGATCACACGCACGGCACAGCGGACACACCAGGAACCGCGGTGTTGGCCGTCGAATGGCGCTAGCTGCGCAGCATTTGTGCACCGCCGCCGTCAGTGTCAGCCAGTTTGCCGTGGCATACGGAGCTCCATCGCAGTCTTTAACACTGGTAGCATGCCGCGACAGCGTGGACGTGAACCGTATGTGCAGCTGACGGACTTTGAGCGAGGGCGTATAGTGGGCATGCGGGAGGCCGGGTGGACGTACCGCCGAATTGCTCAACACGTGGGGCGTGAGGTCTCCACAGTACATCGATGTTGTCGCCAGTGGTCGGCGGAAGGTGCACGTGCCCGTCGACCTGGGACCGGACCGCAGCGACGCACGGATGCACGCCAAGACCGTAGGATCCTACGCAGTGCCGTAGGGGACCGCACCGCCACTTCCCAGCAAATTAGGGACACTGTTGCTCCTGGGGTATCGGCGAGGACCATTCGCAACCGTCTCCATGAAGCTGGGCTACGGTCCCGCACACCGTTAGGCCGTCTTCCGCTCACGCCCCAACATCGTGCAGCCCGCCTCCAGTGGTGTCGCGACAGGCGTGAATGGAGGGACGAATGGAGACGCGTCGTCTGCAGCGATGAGAGTCGCTTCTGCCTTGGAGCCAATGATGGTCGTATGCGTGTTTGGCGCCGTGCAGGTGAGCGCCACAATCAGGACTGCATACGACCGAGGCACACAGGGCCAACACCTGGCATCATGGTGTGGGGAGCGATCTCCTACACTGGCCTTGCACCTCTGGTGATCGTCCAGGGGACACTGAATAGTGCACGGTACATCCAAACCGTCATCGAACCCAACGTTCTACCATTCCTAGACCGGCAAGGGAACTTGCTGTTCCAACAGGACAACGCACGTCCGCATGTATCCCGTGCCACCCAACGTGCTCGAGAAGGTGTAAGTCAACTACCCTGGCCAGCAAGATCTCCGGATCTGTCCCCCATTGAGCATGTTTGGGACTGGATGAAGCGTCGTCTCACGCGGTCTGGACGTCCAGCACGAACGCTGGTCCAACTGAGGCGCCAGGTGGAAATGGCACGGCACGCCGTTCCACAGGACTACATCCAGCACCTCTACGATCGTCTCCATGGGAGAATAGCATCCTGCATTGCTGCGAAAGGTGGATATACACTGTACTAGTGCCGACATTATGCATGCTCTGTTGCCTGTGTCTATGTGCCTGTGGTTCTGTCAGTGTGATCATGTGATGTATCTGACCCCAGGAATGTGTCAATAAAGTTTCCCCTTCCTGGGACAATGAATTCACGGTGTTCTTATTTCAATTTCCAGGAGTGTAATTTAAAAAAGACTTGAAAAAGTAATGGAGGAGAACCTTGGTGAGGAGCAGTTTGGCTTTAGACAGAATACGGGCACCAGAAATGCAGTAGGGCTCCTACGAATCTTGGGAGAAAGGTTTATTGAAAAAGGAAGAGACCAATATATGTGCATCATCGATCTAGAAAAGGCATTTGACAATGTGGTTTGGGACAAGCTGGCGACTATAATGAGGGAAAAGAGAGTGGGCTGGAAAATAAGAAGACTTGTAAACTCATTATATCTTAATCAAAAAGTTTCATTTAATGTGAGAGGAGAAAGTACAAACTTTATCGGACTAGGAAAAGGAGTAAGACAAGGATGCTGTATATCACCTACTCTGTTCAACCTCTACTTGGAAAATATGATTGAGCAATGCTCATTAGATGACAAAAGCGTAGAAATTGTAGGAAGAAGAGTTGCTTGTTTGAGGTTTGCTGATGACATGGTCCTTCTAGCCACAGGGGAAACAGATTTACAGGATTTGGTGGACACCATTGAAACTAATGGAAAAAATATGGACTGTAAATTAACACAAATAAAACAAAAGTATTGGCACTAGGAGGAAATAAGGAAATAAAAATTATGCTGAATGGAGAAATTCTAGAACAGGTGCAACATTATAAGTATCTTGGAATCAGGATAGACACCGACTGGAAGTGCACCACAGAAATTAAAACAAGGATAGCAATGGCAAAATAGGCTTTTTATAAGAGAAGGAGAATTAAGAAGCGACAAGATAATATGGAGGGACCTGCAGAGGGTAAAAACTGTAGAAGAAGACAGGGATTAGAATACATCCAACAAATAATTGAGGACGTAGGTTACAAGTGCTCCTCTGAGATGAGATTGTCACAGGCGGAGAATTCGTGATGGGTAGCATCAAATCAGTCAGAACATTGATGATTCTCTGTATAATTACTGCGACCTGCACCCATTTGATCTTGATTATTGTGTTCAATCCCGGACTCACTCAACAATTTTTTTTCCCAAACTTGCTCCCGTTACGAAATTGACTACAGTTTGTTGCCACAGGACTTGTCCTATCAACGGAGCCTTTCTTTTAGTCGACTTATACCTTACATTTCTTTTCTCTCCTCTTCAATATATTACCTCTTCATTAGTTAGTCATTCGTCTAATCTTCAGCATTGTTTGTGCCAACACATTTAGAAAGTTATAACATTTGTGGGTTGTTGTACTTAATGAATTGCGCAAGGAGATCCAGATACTATATAACGTTTTGCTGTCCGAGACAAGTGGAACAAGAGTTAGCGTTGCATCACTGTTGATTCTAGTATAATCGAAGCTTATTATTCTTCCTGTTGTCTTTCTTATATTCTGTCACTTTAATCAAGAATTATCAGCTCTTTGTTCTCTGTATGAAAAATGTCAGTGCATAACAGGAATCTTATAAATGTTTTTGTTATTTAATCCGACTGCGTTTTTGATGAAATCAAACTGCTTTTCAGAACTGAATTTAACTACAAAAGAATGTTCCTTATGGTTTCTACGACGTGCAAACGACATTTATGTAATCAAACATTTTGAGGTTCGTCCCCTTTATCTACAAAATTCTAGTTCTTGTAAAGCAATTAATCTGTCTTTTTTTTTTTTTTTAAACGTTGTGATGACATGGCGCTGTGATGGGTTGCATCGTTTCAATCCGTATGTAAATAATTTTTTGTAATTGTATTACATTGAAAATCATACACTGTAAAATCAATTCCTTTTATTATTTTCATTCAGGTTTTCCCATTGACGTGACACCAACTGTTACCAGCCGCTCTTTACCTAACTGCACCTTACTTATCACTCAGTCAGTCAACGCCCGTTCTCTCTTAAAGTCTTCCCATACTGTTTACCACCGTCAATTATCTCATTCATTCAAATCGACCTAAGCACTTCTTACCCCTCGCTGTCTATTTTCCGAATTACGCTGTTGATAGCGTCCTGACGCTATCGACACTGCTTGCCACATATTGCGCAATTTGTGTTCATATGATCTAACGAGATATTAATTCTTTCTCAATTGTTTTTTCTGATTGGTGCATTTTTGAGACTGTAGGTCGACTTCTACCTCGTCTCGGGTCTGAGTTCAGATCTGGTTTACATCTTACTATGCATACAGAAAGTTCGAATTTTTTTCAATGTGTGAAATATAACGTGACACTGGAGTAACCATAAATTCCGACACGGTACAAACTTTCTTTCTATTGTCTTGTTCTCTGAACTGTTTATTTCCCGCATTTCACTTCCAAGCAAGGCCACAGTCCACACAAATACCTTCAGAAATGGCTTCCTAACACTTATATTTGTATTAGATATTAATATATTTCTCTTTGTCAGAAATACTTTTCATACTGTAGCCAGTCTGCATTTTGTATCCTTTATAATTTGGTGATCATCAGTTATTTTACTGCCCAAATAGCAAACGTAATCTATTAAGTTTTAGTGCCTGATTACAATTTCCTTTTACCTTATTTAATTCGGTTGCTTTCCATTAACCAGGTTTCACTCTTGCTGAAGTTCATTTTATAACCTAGTACCTAAAACTGTCGGAATTCAGTCTCCAGATATCTTTCCTTCATTTCCATGTCACTGTACTTATGAAATATGAAGGGGTGCTGAAAAATAATGCCACTATATTAGTTATGTGAAACCTCTCCAAGCATTAAAAAAAAAAGTTACCAACATACTAACCTTTATGCTTCGTGTCTACATCTGTTCTCTGAAAACATCCACAAAGTGTATGGGGTAAGGGTTCATAGTCTAGAAGTAATATTTTGTCGTTCCTCCTATTTCGTTCACGGATGATACCGGGCAAGAACGAATGTAAGCACGCCATACAAAAATCCTGAATTTCTCTAATTTTTCCGACATCAGAATTGTGCGAAATATGAGATGAGTGGGAAAAGTAATGAGACTGATTTTGTATCTGCCATAACTTTTTTTTTTTTTCAAAGAACAGTATTGTTCTCTCCAAAGCAGTTCCTTTCTGCAGCTACAAACCGGCCAAGTCGTTCCCAGTCTTGATAGCAGCGCTGAAAGGCTTCAGCTTGGTAGGGCCTTTAACATATCGGTCAGATCCTTTTGAATGTTCTTCAGAATCCCAAAATAACGCCCTTTTAATAAACGTTTCAGTATTGGGAAAAGAAAAAACTCACAAGGACTCAGGTGATGTGAATAGGCGTCTGTGGAACAACAGCAATGCCTTCTGAAGTCAATAATTTCGTGATGGTTGTGTGACATGGGGCGTTGTTACGATGCAGCATCCACTTGTGTCCTGTGTCCAGTGTCATTCGATTCACCCTTTTCGCTGAGCCTTTCATGGACATCTTTTTGAAGCCTGGTTGACATTTTGCCCCGTAGGAACAGTCTTACAAGAGTACGCACACGTTCGACGTTGTTGTCGGTTATTGAAGTTGAAGGCCTCCCTGAGCAAGGTTCATCTTCAACGTGTTATTTGTGCCAGAAAATTGATATTAAATGTTCCCCACAGGCCTGTTTCAACTTTTTAAAGATCACACTCGAGTGTTTCCGAAGTTTGAAACAAAACTTGATGGCATTACGTTGCTCTAAATTTCTGTGTTCCGTTCCTGTTACGCACGAAAGAAGAAAACAACTACACTGATGATGCTCACCTATTGGCTGTGCGGATCTAAAACTAGGACTGTGCATCTGGAAGGAATGAACAAACCGGTCTTCAAGAGTCGAACAACACAACGTAGCCAGGTCGCTCGCAGTGTTGACAGTATCAACCTGTCTCAAACACCTTGACGTGCGTACGTGAGTGTGTGTGTGTGTGTGTGTGTGTGTGTGTGTGTGTGTGTGTGTGTGTCCTACACATCCCTTCCTAAACCACTGGACAGAGTTTAGGGAAACCTGGTACATGTATCTCTTACTGACAGGCAACAGTCGCTGTGGGGGTAAGATCACCTGCCTGTCACAGTTCAGGAGATATGACATCATTAGCGATGAGATGAGTGAAAAACTTCCGCATCATGAATGGCTCTTAAATTTATTAATTCTTGCTTACTAACTGTATTCGAAATAAATTTCGCAGTTAGTACCCATATATGCTGCTAAACGCAACTAAAATATTAGATCTGGTACCACACATACTTCGGGAGATACATCATAAACACTGAGATGTGTGAGAAAATGCCTCTTTGTAGACGAAGATTTAATACATACACTATGTGTTCAAAAGTATCCGGATACCTGGCTGAAAATGACATTCAAGTTCGTGGTGCCCGCTATCGGTAATGCAGTGTCCACAAACTGCCAGAAAGTTGGTCAAAATTTATAGAAAGCAATGGTCAGTACTTTGAATAAAATGTATTTACTTTTCAAATCAAAATTAGTGTTTCATTTTCACCAAAAAACGCTCATTTCATACTGATACACCTGGTATATTGTCAGAGAAAGGAGTATGCCGTTCTCACTGCCAACACCTCCTAGCATTACTTTAAATAAAAACTAGTAAACTTTTTGACTTTCTCTATCTCTTTTCTATTCTAGTCATGCATTTGTGGGACAAACTACCTAACACACTGTGTCTGATCCACGATAAAATCTTCCCGTGTGTAAAGCATCTCTTAGTGGCATATCCATCTGTATTCCTTCTGTGTGACAGCGAATCTATGTTACATAGACGACACTCAGTGTTTCTCTTTTGTTACGTCTACATTATTTTTTTGTTCCATTAATTCTCCTCCTTTCTCCAACTATTCCTAGGTGTTTCAGACCAGTTGATTTATTCTCAACAAATGATTCTTTCAGTACTGCTGCCATGCGTTAGTAAATATTTATTCTCTTTCTGGAAGGCATTAGTTCAGTGTCTGTATTTGACAGTGTCTGTAAGATTCGATGCAATGTTCTTTCGAGCAGGCATGCTTGTCGGAAGGAACAGACATTTCGCACCATGTATGCCGATTTAAATAATGGAATGTATTCGCAAATTGCGAATATGCTAATACGGTACCAGCATAGCTATACATTTTACTGGAAACAAATGAAAATTTGTGCCTGAACTGGACTCGAACCCGGATTTCCCGCCTTACGCGAGCAGTCACTTAAACTGCTTTTTTTTTTAGGCTATCCGAGCAAGCTTCATGGGCAGACCCAAATTTCCGTATGTACCAGTGTCTGCTGTCCATAGTGCTCGTACTATTATGTGATTGCCTTGGTTTTTTCATGAAATACATTAGTGCAGTGTCTGTATTTGACAGTGTCTGTAAGCAGGCCGTGGTGGCCGAGCGGTTCTAGGCACTACAGTCTGAAACCGCGCGACCACTACGGTCGCAGGTTCGAATCCTGTCTCGGGCATGGATGTGTGTGATGTCCTTAGGTTAGTTAGGTTTAAGGTGTTCTAAGTTCTACGAGACTGATGACCTCAGATGTTAAGTCCCATAGTGCTCAGAGCCATTTCAACCATTTGAACAGTGTCTGTAAAGTTCGGTGCAATATTCCTTCGGACACATATGAAAACTAAGTAAGCCTGTTCCTGTGCAGGTGTCAAATAATAGTGAAAGCTCTGTGCGTAGCAGACACTGGGACAGATGGAAGTCGGTGTCTGCCAGCGAAGCGTGCTCACATAGCCGAAGCAGTTCAGATTACTGTTCGCGTAAAGCGGGATATCCGGGTCCGGCACAAATTTTCATCTGCTTCCAGTAAATTTTGTAGCTTTGGTGGTATTGTATTCATAGTTTGCGAATACCTTCCAAGACTTTTTCAAAGAGCTATATCGGCGCTATACTGCTGTTCAACGTCAAAGTACACAGTTCACACTCAAGGCAGGTACATAAATAACTGGAAGTGAACACAATCGCCAGGTAGTGTAAGTCGTTGAGCGACAAAGTCCATCAGGTTGACGCAACCACGTGGCTTTCTTTTTGCGTGGTTCATTCCCTACTACTAGCGATCAGGCTTGGGATGTTTTAAGGCTTATAGGGATACCTTTTCACAATTATAGTTTTACGTCTGTCCTGTTTTGCATGATTATTGTTATTTCAGTTATGGAGATGCCAAGGGAATCTCAGTTTCGACGTTATCTGGTAAGCAGCTTTGGTATTCGCCTTTCCGCTTTAACAACTGTCGGAAAATCCTGGCCAGACCTATCTCTGGCCTGATTGTGAACATGTGAACATGTGTATTGCTAATGAACGTGTCCAAGAAGAAAGAGAAAACTGAAACCACACCCTCCTCTCCTCCTTCCACACGTATATGCACCTTTGCGTAAGACTTACTTGCTGTTGAAAGTTTACGGGAGACGGGATGGTGATGCTGTCCGTACTTGTGGATGCATTCACTCAGCAACATGGCTCGATTTAGGAAGTAACAGGACACAAAGTCTACGGTAATGGGAAAAGCGTGGCACGGCAAAAAAAAAGAAAAAAATGGCTCTGAGCAATATGGGACTTTAATTTCTGAGAGGTCATCAGTCCCCTATAACTTAGAACTACTTAAACCTAACTAACCTAAGGACATCACACACATCCATGCCCGAAGCACGATTCGAACCTGCGACCGTAGCGGTCACACGGTTCCAGACTGTAGCGTCTAGTAGCGTCTAGAACCGCTCGGCTACCGCGGCCGCCTCAATACGATACGAGGGCTTTTGTAGTCTGTGTATGACTCCCATATCGAGCGGACAAGCTTGTTTTCGAAGACTGTTCCTGTCTATAAAACCCTGCATAATTCTGTATTAAGTCGTCTGCTATTATGAGCCAACCCACTAAATGAATTTTTGGCAGGCTGCTATTCTGTCATTTTGTCATTTTAGCAGCCTGCCACAAAATTAATGAAATTATTGAGAAGGAAATTGCAAAACCATTCCCAGCATACAAGAAAAGAGAAGAGACTAAATTAAACACGATTCTACTTAAAGTTTCTAACACCTCACCTGATTGTGTAAATGAGTATGAACTTTATGCTATTTTAAGCTGTCAAAATCGTATTTACTTACTGCCTGAAGTATTTACTCCAACAAATGTATTCAACACCTCCAAATCCTTCAAAAAGTTTTCTGTAATAATGTTGTTAGGACGTATATTCTCTGGACTTTGTGAAAACGTTTTCTCTTTTGCTGTACGATCCATGCACCTAATAGATTACGACGCCATATTTGTTTATACAATATGATAGTGTTCATGTGATGTGTTACGACTGTGAAAGGATCCTGTGACCACTGGAGGTACAGTGTCACAACTTCCTCCAAAGAAATCGTAACACAACACAAACACACAAATGCCATATTAATCGATGTATATCCACCTGATGATGGAGGTTTAAACCTTCGAAACGCGTCGTGGAAACAAATAAACAGTGACTGGTAACAGTAAACTTATTGTTTCATTTAATGTCAATAACAGTCACGGTAAAGCCTAACCTAAAAATGTTCGCATTTAAAGTTAATCTGCCCAGTCAGGCAATCAAGGCTATTTTCGAGTACAAAAACAGCGCAGAAAAGCTCGCAGTGACAACACAGCATATTCACTTCAATAGAAATTGTCTCAGAAATAACGTCATTCCAAATTATGTAAAGATTGACGTCAAAATAAACACGACAACTGCAAAGAAAACACTGATAAACGCACGGAAATTCTGGGTGAAAAACGAACTGAAAGAACTTTATATTAAAAAACAAATGTTCAACACGCAGCTTTATAGTGCAGAATTACAGTTGGGAAAGTTGCTTCATAGACTAGACTACGATTCCATAACCGAAAAAGTCAGAAAGTACATCGAGTTCATTGTACAGAAAACAAAAACCACACAGAAGAAACTAGCCAGTCTTATAAATCAACAGTTACCTCCCAAACTGAACCAAAACAGCCAAAGGAAACACACATTCTACACACCTTTCCTCAACAACACAGACATAATATTCACTGCAGAAGAAGAAACACTACTCTGCAAAGGTTTAAAACACAATGTTCAAGCTCCACTGGACCCAAGGAACCAAGAAAAGCTCATCACTAGTGCCACACAGATCTCAACCATCGCCCTTAAGAAGCAAAATGACAGAATAGCAGCCTGCCACAAAATTAATGAAATTATTGAGAAGGAAATTGCAAAACCATTCCCAGCATACAAGAAAAGAGAAGAGACTAAATTAAACACGATTCTACTTAAAGTTTCTAACACCTCACCTGATTGTGTAAATGAGTATGAACTTTATGCTATTTTAAGCTGTCAAAATCGTATTTACTTACTGCCTGAAGTATTTACTCCAACAAATGTATTCAACACCTCCAAATCCTTCAAAAAGTTTTCTGTAATAATGTTGTTAGGACGTATATTCTCTGGACTTTGTGAAAACGTTTTCTCTTTTGCTGTACGATCCATGCACCTAATAGATTACGACGCCATATTTGTTTATACAATATGATAGTGTTCATGTGATGTGTTACGATTGTGAAAGGATCCTGTGACCACTGGAGGTACAGTGTCACAACTTCCTCCAAAGAAATCGTAACACAACACAAACACACAAATGCCATATTAACCGATGTACATCCACCTGATGATGGAGGTTTAAACCTTCGAAACGCGTCGTGGAAACAAATAAACAGTGACTGGTAACAGTAAACTTATTGTTTCATTTAATGTCAATAACAGTCACGGTAAAGCCTAACCTAAAAATGTTCGCATTTAAAAAAAATGTATTTCATAGTTATTTAAGGGAGTTCAAGTTATTTCTGTCTACCAATTCTTAATAATGAGTTTACATTCAAGGTGACTGCGAAGAATTTCCTTTTGAACTCCAGTTTGAAAATATACCAAGGATGTTCTATCTCATCCTTACTGTAGATGTTGGAACTCCCCCGCACCTTTGGTCCCGATGTACTGCATAAAGCAATGAGGGATTCCTCTTTAGAGTTACCTCCTGGGGTAGAGATTTGTAGCAATACACCTTCGAATGAATAGCCCACTTACAGAAACGATTAGTATATTGAAGTCTCTCTACCTCTTTGAGGCGCTGTATTCCCGAGACATGGTTTATATTTTGTTTGAGTTTCTTTGCTGTGCAAGAAAGCGTTTCTGAAGAAGAGAAATTTGTTAGCATCGAGTATAGATTTCAGTGTCAGGAAGTCTTTCCTGAAAGTATTTATATGGATTGTAGCCATGTATGGAAGTGAAACATGGACATCAAATAATTTAGACAAGAAGATAGTAGAATATTTCGAAATGCTGAAGATTAGATGGGTAGATCGCGTAACTAATGAGGAGGTACTGAACAGAATTGGGGAGAAGAGGAAGTTGTGGCACAAATCGACTAGAAGAAGTGATCGGTTGGTAAGACATGTTCTGAGGCACGAAGGGATCATCAATTTAGTATTGGAGGGAAACGTGGAGGGTAAAAATCGTAGGGAGAGACCAATGCATGAATACGCTTAACAGATTCAGAAGGATAAAGGTTCCAGTAGTTACTCGGAGATAAGAAGCTTGCACAGGATAGAGTAGCACGGAGAGCTGCATCAAACCAGTCTCTGGGTTGAAGACCACAACAACAACAGCAACAGTGTACTATGGTTACTTCCAGCATTTGATACCGTGTGAAATGAGCAGGTCTGGTCATTTATGATCATACATAATCATTTTTCATATGTTCACTGACAATAATGCCTTTCTACGAATATAGTGTAAGCGATACAACATTAAGGTCTTGTTTTCTTTGTATATTATATTTGTGAATAACGTTCATTTCAGTCGTAATAGTTAGGCGTTTAACGTAAACTATTAGAATTTTTTCACTGTCATTCCTCAAATCACAAATGCTTGAAACAGTATATTCGGTTCACTTATTCCTTCTGACGTGCTGTTATTGAAAATGATGTCATGTGGAACTTAAATGAACGTTTCCCAAATTGAAAGTCATCCTTCTATAAATAATTAATGATTAACTTTTCCAAAATATTCATTTACCATTCTGTTTGTTAGAGCTTTTCTGTGCGAATAGATAACGTTACTAATTCTATACAACGGCCTTCACTCATTCCAAGAACAGAAGAACTGTTGTGGAACAACCTTAGTAAGTAAGGTACATTTCAGGATACATGTCTTGAGTCACCCTTATTTTAGTACATTTTGGAAATACGAAAACCAACAATATGAATATTTTTTCAAATTGTGCTATCCTGGACATTTTCCAAGTGTTATGATGAATCAGGTGACGTTCCTCTTTGTACCATTATAGAGAGAAATTCTTAATTTAGTTTTACAAAACACGTTTGAGTGAAGAGTGACCTTGATTTCATATTCTTCATTATCAGGCGTAACTGGTATTAAATGATTTAGTTTCCTCTGAATGCGAGTATTTTGTGTAAACAAAGCTATCACTTACGTGAAGCTCTTAAAATTGAAATCTGGGAGATAACTCTAAACTAATTATTCTGCACTCATTCGAGGAGACAGAGGTACATTAAATTTAACATGCGTTGATCGCGTTCCACATTCTCGAAAATAAGAGAAATGAGAAGTTAATGAAGGTGATTAAATCTGCTAGAGATTGACGAGACCTTCGCGATGATTCGATGAATTGTTTCGAAGTTGACACAGGTTAACCTTTTCCCTCCTCATTGTCCTTCTTTGTTTCGTTGCTTGAGAGTGGCCAACTGTCAAGTTATTTTTTGAGCCGGCTAGTATGTACATGAGGTCGGTAAAGGGGATACTAAAACTACACTCCTGGAAATTGAAATAAGAACACCGTGAATTCATTGTCCCAGGAAGGGGAAACTTTATTGACACATTCCTGGGGTCAGATACATCACATGATCACACTGACAGAACCACAGGCACATAGACACAGGCAACAGAGCATGCAAAATGTCGGCACTAGTACAGTGTATATCCACCTTTCGAAGCAATGCAGGCTGCTATTCTCCCATGGAGACGATCGTAGAGATGCTGGATGTAGTCCTGTGGAACGGCTTGCCATGCCATTTCCACCTGGCGCCTCAGTTGGACCAGCGTTCGTGCTGGACGTCCAGACCGCGTGAGACGACGCTTCATCCAGTCCCAAACATGCTCAATTGGGGACAGATCCGGAGATCTTGCTTGCCAGGGTAGTTGACTTACACCTTCTAGAGGACGTTGGGTGGCACGGGGTACATGCAGACGTGCATTGTCCTGTTGGAACAGCAAGTTCCCTTGCCGGTCTAGGAATGGTAGAACGATGGGTTCGATGACGGTTTGGATGTACCGTGCACTATTCAGTGTCCCCTCGACGATCACCAGAGGTGTACGGCCAGTGTAGGAGATCGCTCCCCACACCATGATGCCGGGTGTTGGCCCTTTGTGCCTCGGTCGTATGCAGTCCTGATTGTGGCGCTCACCTGCACGGCGCCAAACACGCATACGACCATCATTGGCACCAAGGCAGAAGCGACTCTCATCGCTGAAGACGACACGTCTCCATTCGTCCCTCCATTCACGCCTGTCGCGACACCACTGGAGGCGGGCTGTACGATGTTGGGGCGTGAGCGGAAGACGGCTTAACGGTGTGCGGGACCGTAGCCCAGCTTCATGGAGACGGTTGCGAATGGTCTTCGCCGATACCCCAGGAGCAACAGTGTCCCTAATTTGCTGGGAAGTGGCGGTGCGGTCCCCTACGGCACTGCGTAGGATCCTACGGTCTTGGCGTGCATCCGTGCGTCGCTGCGGTCCGGTCCCAGGTCGACGGGCACGTGCACCTTCCGCCGACCACTGGCGACAACATCCATGTACTGTGGAGACCTCACGCCCCACGTGTTGAGCAATGCGGCGGTACGTCCACCTGGCCTCCCGCATGCCCATTATACGCCCTCGCTCAAAGTCCGTCAACTGCACATACGGTTCACGTCCACGCTGTCGCGGCATGCTACCAGTGTTAAAGACTGCGATGGAGCTCCGTATGCCACGGGAAACTGGCTGACACTGACGGCGGCGGTGCACAAATGCTGCGCAGCTAGCGCCATTCGACGGCCAACACCGCGGTTCCTGGTGTGTCCGCTGTGCCGCGCGTGTGATCATTGCTTGTACAGCCCTCTGGCAGTGTCCGGAGCAAGTATGGTGGGTCTGACATACCGGTGTCAATGTGTTCTTTTTTCGATTTCCAGGAGTGTATTTTGGAAATGATATTGTACAATTAAAATTTTACGACTGTAACATTTTTCCCGTTTCACGTCTCCCATTTAACAGATGCATTCACTAGATTCTACCCACGTTACATGATTCGTGTCAAACGAGAGTAAAGTAAGACAGTGCAAGCTCTCATTACAATTACATTACAGCATATTAGCTGAACATACTCAAAGTACAGTGTTGTACAAGACTTACTCCAAGACTTATGCTACTTAAAATTTATATAATTGAGTTTCAGTGAACAGACATCCCCTCCCCCATACAACCGTAGCCTGCAAAGTTTCTATAACATCTGATCATTTTCAGAAACAAAGCCTGAAAACCAGTTTCCCCAAAATCTCTATTTTGCACTTCCCTCTCATTACCACCCATTACCATAGATAGTCTAAGTTTAATGCCACACGCAGGTTGTATTCGTGCACTTCTTGAAGACACTCGACGCAGAGTATGATGAGTGCTATTTGGACTGATACAAATCTGAACTACGTGACCAGTACTAACAGCTTGCCCTCGATGCCAACTCAGTCTAATTTATTTAACGGACTGCTTTGAACGTGTGATCTGTTTTGGTATATGAAAGCAAACATGACGTGCGGAGTTAAGCATTCTGGAATGCAAACTAGACGCAGCAAAGACTACACAGAGTGGTGACAACAAAGCCGATCTACATAAAACTGCAAGCGGGAGTAAAGTTGGTAGCGCTAGAAACAAATGAATATTAGTGCAACGCTGTGCACTGTCTTGTGACATTCGTCGATTTTGCTACCCCCATCACCCTCCGCGCTGAGTGTGTACCTGTTCTAGGCGCTACAGTCTGGAACCGCCCGACAGCTGCGGTCGCAGGTTTGAATCCTGCCTCGGGTATGGATGTGTGTGATGTCCTTAGGTTAGTTAGGTTTAAGTAGTTCTAAGTTCTAGGGGAGTGATGACCTCAGAAGTTAAGTCCCATAGGGCTCAGAGCCATTTTTTTGTGTACCTGTTGTGCGCAATTAACAAAGAGCTCTCCAGACATGCATACTTGGTTTATAACTATCAGCAAGTGCACACATGTCATGGTGCAGAACATTTGACCACTTAGTAAATGTGCGCCAGTGTCCTCACTCACACTCCACACTTACAGTACCTTATGGAGAGGCATCGCCTCATAATCAGACTAACAGGAAGATACACGAAATGGTCTCATACTGTGTCCTCATACAGATTTAAGCATCTTCCATATATACCAGGAGCAGTTTCTGTCGCCTAGAGAACACGAAGACTCACTAATAGGGCACTGTGCTTATGGGTCAGAAATGTGCTGACATCAGCACCAGCTATTTCTTATGTGCGTCATCAGTTTCTTATCCTCAAGGTCATGACACCATCGTCTCAGTACACCATGAACGTCTACACATTCCCATTCCTGCCCTAATGCTTCCACACACTCCTCACTCCTGCAGCCCAATTTGCACACCTGGCACCCACACCCCCACCCTCCCTTTTTCATACTGCCAGCCAGTTACACGCAAGTTCAGCTCCACAAAATCTGAGCAGCTATAATTATCACGCAGTGCAGTATTCTATAGAATCTGTGAGCTGCTGATTCCTGTGATTGGTGATGTCACTAGAATAATTTAATATGTACGATATTTGTAAATGCATGATGCTGACGAGGCTACCAGCATTCCTTCGCTGTCTGTACATATGTCTAGGTTTCATGTGTTCAATAGATGAGATGCTTTCATTGAGGAAAGAAGAATTTAGCAAGTTTAGCTGTTGCAAAACCTCTGTCAGAGAAATTTACTCACAGCTTTCTGCATCAATAATGGAAAAAGAATGACAACGGAGTATCGTATGACTGAAGATAGGAGGAATATTTTTCATCAAATAATGGCTATGCAACAGCATGGCACGATGTTGCATTACATGACTGGGTCCACCAACACACTGTGGCACGTGTGATGCAATTGCATAACCTATCTAAAATTCCTATTAAGTCTCCCATCATGAAAGAAACATTAGGAATTTCAGTAAGTATTCATCCATCTACAACAATTTTTATTATGTTTGTATGAAATTATACTTGGTGTTTTTCTTATTATTATCACGGCGCTATCTAAACCAAGAAATGGATGTTGTCACAGCAGCAGCAGCAACAGTCCAAGGGCTGCATAAAAATCGGGAGATGTACTGTAAAATTGGAGGACTACTGTGATATTTCTGTTACGCAAATAAACATTTTCGACAAAAACAATTTCCGACAATCGTCACGAAACTTTCAGTTTACTAAGAGGTTGTGTTCACTGGAAGATACGAGCGCCATGATCTTCATGATATTGTAATAAAAATAGTAACTTTAAATGTACGGAACTGAGCAGAAAGTGTACACAGCACAGTGTGTGACAGCAACTTTGCAAATTTGTACCAACTTCTTTTCGTAACTGTTGATTCGGTGAGCCGATTGTAGAACTATCGTCCCTCAGTCATCACAGGTCTGTGCGTCCTTGCACCCCATCACAGCAGTGTCGTCTTCTACAAGGCGTGGCCTTCACACCTGCAAAACTAGAACACACTAAGGCATATGTAACGGTCGGTTACAAACCACTAGTCCACAAATAGTTTTAATAAATACACATAGGTGGGAGGAATACACATCTGGTCCAATATAGGACAGTGCTTTTGTGAAATCACACTCAGTATGTAAGCACCGAGCTATCAAGGGCCTCAATAACCAACAAACATAAACCAAGGCCTACAACACCTATATGGCCATGTCGTACCAAAACACAAGAGAGACATTGTGGGCACCCAGAGCAACTCAAGGAGGTGGCTGACAGACAGAACGTTAAACCAAACAGCTGCGCAATTTTGGTCAACTCTGGAGAAGACAGAAACTTGCAGAGTACAGGGGTAGGGTTTAAGGAGACACACCCATTACCTCAGAGATGTCTAGAATAGAAGTCTGAGTCAGCCTTCAGATTATGTGAATAAATATGAAGCAACTGCTACCAAGGCACGACTATCCAGGCTCATTCTTTTGGGAAATCACATTAGCAAACAGATAAGCCATAAGTCAGAGTCTAATATCTAGGATCTAAACCCGTGTCGGGGATCATAGCGCAACCTTCACTAATCCAAGCAGCAAACGTTAAGAAGGCCACTAAATAGTGGAAAATCGACGAGGGTGAACAATAATCCCTTCAACCAAACACAAACACCTGAGGGGCTCTAGTTCTGGAAAGTGATGGAGCCTCCTCCTGTCCATTCTGGCGGTCGCGTCATAAATCATGCTGCCACTACTGTCTGCAAGACTCCTTGCATCGATCGCTCAGTCTACCTCACAGTCCATCTTTCTGTCTCAGGGCCATTGTCGCTGAAATCGAGCTGCCGCTGAGAAGCCAACCAAATGGTTCAAATGGCTCTGAGCACTATGGGACTCAACTGCAGTGGTCATCAGTCCCCTAGAACTTAGAACTACTTAAAACTAACTAACCTAATGACATCACACACATCCATGCCCGAGGCAGGATTCGAACCTGCGACCGTAGCAGTCGCACGGTTCCGGTATGCGCGACTAGAACCGCGAGACCACCGCGGCCGGCTGAAGCCAACCTCTCCACAGAACAACAACATCTCATAAGTGACAATACAAAGGACAAAGAGACATCAAGAATTCTATGGAAGTTGAGCCGCACAGTTCAACCTCCTCCCGCCCCCAAACCCACAGAAACCCCGTCTCCTTGTTGACGAGTTGAGTGTTCATGGAGGAGGCTAGTTCTCCTTAACCTGGGAGACGTGTACCCTGCAAAGCTCACCCAAATGAAGACTGCACACAAGCAAGTTAACTGGACCCAATAGTTGGACCTCAAAGGGACTCTAAAATTGGGGTGTTAACTTATTAGAATGGCCCTTCCTCCCTTTGTGATTAACATAGCGGCTGTGCACGAAAGCTTGGTCACCTGCCATACCCCTAAATTATCTACGTCACAGATTATAGCGATCGTCCAACCTCTGATGGCCCTACTGAATATTTCGACGTGCCTTAAATCAAGCTCATAAAGAACATTAGAATCAATATGCTTCGAGAACAAATCGTTATCTGACCACAAGTTAGCGAGAGATGATTTAAGTGAAAGCCCAACAGAAGGGAAGCAGGTTCAGCTTTCACTGATTCAATATAGGCTGTATTAAAGGCAAAATTAAGCCATTTCACAGAGCAGTCTCACTTACTCTGCGAGTTACTATGGAATGTATTAAGAGCCTCTTTCAAATTTCGGTTGACATGTTCCACAAAAGATTGTCGGAGATAGTAGGGGTTAGTTGTGATGTGACAGATATCCTGCTCAAAACAAAATATACTAAAGTTCATAGATTTATAAGCCAGGGCATTATACCTGACTAAATACATCGGTGAGCCAAAGATGAAAATTATCCCCAACAGATCTCGAATTGAAATAGGAGACATACAGTAACCCCGCGACTATGGATTATCCGGCAGAAGCGTGAGAAGGCACCCATCACCACGAGTACACACCAGTTACCATCGCAAGTGTGTGGCAATGGACCAATATAATTGATGGACCCCTTAGCCATGGGATAAGTTTCCCCAGAGGATTGCAGTAGACCAGAAGGGCCAGAATTTTGTTTCGGTCCCTTCTTGACTTCACACTTAGTCACCATCCACGGGACATCCTTGTGTAAGGAAAGCAAAGGCACATGTAGCTTAATATTAGCAACGGTTCTGTGGACGACTAGGTGTCCACCAATCATTGTGTGGTGAACGAACCAGAGCCCAGGCTGGACGAGCTGACTGGGCGAACAGATCTGGAAACCACCTGACACCACCACCTGTGCTGCATCCATTATCCACCCCCCCCCCCCCAATGTGGTATGAGCTGTCATCAGACGAAAATCGACTTCGTCTTTCCAGGTGTATTATTTTTTTTTCGGGAGTTTATATTATGATGAAGATAACGAAATCGTAGGTTGTTTACAGCTACTTATGGAGTCAGCTGCTACAGGGAATTTAGGTGACATGAATCAAATCATATCAATAGTTTTAGAACTTTGAGAAAGTCAATCATCGAGTATTTATGCAGACAATTGTTTTTGGACTCCACAGAACGGTGACACAACATATCTCTGCAGGCATGTCATAATATGAGAATGGATGATTTCTAACGGACTAATCTCATAGATATGTGAAAATGTCTACGATCAAATGAAGATTTCAAGTTCGTTTTAATGGTTCAAAATGGCTCTGACCACTATGGGACTTAACTTCTGAGGTCATCAGTCCCCTAGAACTAACTAACCTAAGGACATCACACACATCCAAACCCGAGGCAGGATTCGAACTTGCGACAGTAGCGATCGCGCGGTTCCAGGCTGTATCACCTAGAACCGCTCGGCCACTCCGGCTGGCGTTTTAATGGTCATAGATACCTATTCCAAATACATGTAGGCTCTGCCTGCGAAAGTAAGGATGGGGAACAAACTGAAGAGGTGGTTGAACAATTGTTACAGGAAGGAACAAATCATTTTCCGATGACCTACCACAAATCACTGACGAGAATATGCTACTCATCATACAATTAAGATGAGACCTGTCGACGTCAATGATAATCAGCTTCTAAATATAGTATACAATCATATTAAGATGATGCATCCACACAAGCAGATTTTCAGTGTAGGCGAACTTGTACATATTCAGAATAAAAAATTGCATTTAAGAATTTCTGAACTTGTACATATTCAAAATAAGAAATTGCGTTTAAGACGTTCTATTCAGCCACCTGATCAATGGAGATATTTACATTTTCGAAATAGCAGAACAAAAAACTGAAAACTTAAATCTTAATGCAATAGTGATTGTGAAGTAATTGTAGGGAGTTTTTACACAGAGGAATTACAGAAAAGTTCTGAATTGGACATGTTTCACATAGAGCAGGGCATAAGACGTTGAGGAAGCAAGGCATTAGTGAAATGGCTTGGCTTCCCACAAAAACGCAACAGTTTGGCGATCACTTGCGATTTGCTATGTAATAGGGCACACAAACAGCAAACCATGCAGTACCATGACATGGGTGTTGGGATACCCAACAACAGAGATGTGCACCAGGGACAAAGTTGTAAAAGTGCCTAAATCATGGCGATAATGGAATTAATACACTAGGAAAGGCATGATATTGCTTACTCTACAAATGAAGATCATCACGTTATGGAATGAATATTAGGTGATGAAGCCAAGCAGATATGTTGAAGAAACGATATTGGTAAAGGGGTACACATAGCTGCATTTGTGGTAGCCAAGGCAACGGAGGCCAAACTTAAGTTGGCCGCGGGAACAGCTTTCAGGCAAATTATGAATGCACCTCGTCATACACTAAAGAAGAAGAAAAATCATGCAGAAAGTTTAAAAAATTGCATCCAGTAACCAGTGGCAGTGGCAAAAGGTGGCTTGAGGTAGAAAGGAGGAAGAAATTGACATTTTAAAATGCCCAGGATTCCGCCAATACCTAAGACATCTGGTGGAATAATTCTGTTTCTAATCTCGGCGTTTTCCAAGCTGTTGTCATTAGCAGGACGAGCCGCTGCTATAACTGAATCATTCAAAAAATTCACAAAATACAGAGAAGGCTAAAAGGCATAACATGAGAACAGAGACCTTAGCTACCAGTAAAGGACCATATTTAAAACCATACAGGAAAACTTTTAGCGTTTTTATTAAAAAAGTTCATATTGATACTACCAGACCGACTGCTTACAAAGACAGATCTACGGATGTTCGTCAAAAAACTCAAAATCTGAAGATTTCGTAGTGTGAATACAAAAATGTGGGTTTGTCAATGTACTTATTTTTTCGGTGAGAGGGGGGGGGGGATATGCGACTCACAAAGTTGTGTTTGTTAAAAAGAAACAGAATACCACTACTACTTTGATTCCTTTGGTGATTTGAGACCATCTGAGGAAATGAGTCATTTCTTAACCGAAAAGAAGCAGCTGTTCTACAGTTTTCGACGCTACCTAGGCTCCATTTCTTATTTCTGCAGTCATCTATGTCTAATGTTTCTCCTGATGATTGCATGAAACAAGCAGTGTGCTCTTCACTGTATCAATTAAGATTTTGTGTTGTGTCCCAGGTACAAGTTACCAAATGGGAATTCGGAATTAATTACAATTTAAAAGTTGTGTCCTGGAGACAAGGTTAAACGTTGCTCAGCGTAATCACTCGTGTCTAGGTCCGTAGCCCAAGTTCATTTCCCGTAAACACTGTGACAGTCACAGCATCGCGACTGAGAGGAGAGCTGCTCCATACTCCAGGGAGCCCACCAGACGACTCCCCTTCCAGGCCGCGATGACGCAACTTAATCACGTGGGTCTGCATCCTGATTAGCTCCGTCGGCTCCAGCGATATGACTGCTGCATCTCTTGTGGCGCCCCTACTGTGAGCGTTTTGAAATACGCAGCACTGCTGCCACTGGAGTGTTGGCACACGGTGCTCGAGAAGGCGGTGGCCGCGTCTTATATGTGACGCACGGCACAACAGTTGGATGCCATGCTGTACGCACTAACTTAAAAAAAAAGAAACATTCATCTACATGAAAAGGAAGCTATTCCCCTCGAAAAAAATGTAACCAAGGGGGAATGGCATACTTCAATGTTAGTTCTGGAAATATACAGCAACATTACCAATTTCATCGAGGCAAACAACAAACTGTACGGAAGTGGGAAAGTTGTGGTAATATCTCCTGGCTCCTATGACACTGATGATGTAAATGCGTTTATAATCGATCTGTAAAAGTGTTAACAGATGCAAAACAGAAATAAATAGAACAGAAAAGACGGTAGTCCATAACCTTCAAGGTTCACTAGACTCACTACTAAGTTTCTCGAGGGGTCAAGTGCTGCAGCATAATACTGATAAAACTAATGAATCCAATCAGAAAGTGGATACACCGCCAGTCAGTGCAATTTGTGTTGAGTGTAATATTGTGACGAATTCATACCTTGATGCCGATTATCGATTCTATATAAGGATTTTTTTTCCTCCAGCGGGTGCAGGTTATAAAATTTGCGAAGGTACGAAGCAAACCAACATACCTCTCAAGGACTGTTCAGAAATTACACCAACTTGAGCTGAATATCATAGATCAGAATACGAATATAGTCGATTTTAGCGGCGAGGAAATGATAATGTGTCTCCATCCGAAGCAGAATCATCAGTATAACGCATAAATAGAGTACACGCAACCATCAGAAAACCACTTTTCAGAAGAAGCAAAACGTGATAAGAAGCAAGAATTATGATTCTTAAATCATTAGGCCTGTAGTCTCACAATGCCATCGTTCTGTATCACTACTCAAGTTGAATACGACGAGCATTCACAGGATAAAATTAAAACCATGTGGTCAGTTGTGAAGGATGTGTCTGGCCAGCAGCACAAGGTCGACAATATAAAGTCAGTTCGTAGTAAAAATATTTCTGTTACTGATAAATCAGATATATGTACAGTATTTAACAATCATTTTCTGACCATTGCTGGTGAATTGAATAAAGCTTTAGTTTCTATAGGGAATCATATAACTTTCTTGGCAAATGCCTTTCTGAGATTGATGTCTGAAATACTCCTCTGTGATACTGACAAGGGGGGTTGGAGTCAATAATTAAATCACTGAAGACTGAGGACATTGATGGTTATGATGGAGTGCCTAGCAGAATATTAAAGTGCTGTGCTGCACATGTTAGCCCTACATCTACCCATAATTGTAATTTTCCCTTTAGGACTTGTGAGTTTCCTGAACGATTAAAGTACTCAGTAGTAAAGGCGCTTTATAAAAAGGGAGAAAAGGATAATGTAGACAATTTTAGACCTATTTCTATGCTATCAGTGTTTGCTAAAGTCATTGAAAAGGCTGTGTATGTAAGGATAATTGATCATTTTATATCACTCGATTTGCTATCAAATGTACAGTTCGGCTTTAGAAGTCGTTTAACAACTGAAAATACTATATTCTCTTCTCTGTGTGAGGTACTGGATGGGTCAAACAAAAGGTTCCGAAAGCTAGGCATATTTTTTGATTCAACTAAGGCATTTTATTGTGTTGACCACAAAATCTTGCTCCAGAAGATGGACCATTACAGGATACAGGGAGTAGCTGACAACTGATTCACCTCTTCTTACTTTAGCAACTGACAGCAAAAGGTCATTACTCACAATGTCGAGAATGGCTGTAATGTTGATTCTGAGTGGGGTACAGACAAGTAGGGGATGTCCCAGGGATCAGTGTTGGGGCTGCTGTTGTTCCTTATTTATATAAATGATATGCCATCTAGTATTAGGGAAACTCTAAAATATTTATGTTTGTTGATGACACTAGCTTGGTAGTAAAGGATGTTGTGTGTAACATTGGCTTGGTTTCAAATAGTGCAGTGCATGACCTAAGTTCATGGCTTGTAGAAAATAAACTAACGCTAAATGACAGTAAGACTCAGTTTCCACAGTTTCTAACATGCAATTCAATAAAGCCCGATGTTTTGATTTTACAGAATGGGCATATGATTAATGAATCTGATAATTTCTCATTTCTAGGTGTTCAGATAGATAGTAAGCTGTCTTGGAAAGCCCATGTTCAGGATCTTGTTCAAAGACTTAATACTGACATTTTTACTATTGGAGTGATATCTGATATGAGAGATGGTTCGACAAGAAAATTAATCTACTTTTGCTTATTTTCATTCGCTTATGTCATATGGTATTATATTGTGGGGTAACTCTTCCCATTCTGAAACGATATTTTAGGCACAGAAACGCGTGGTTCAGGCAGTAAGTGGTATATGTTCACGAACCTCTTGTCGACCTCTGTTCATGATTCTGGGTATTTTGACATTCGTCTCTCATTATATATATTCCTTACTGCCATTTATTGTCAACAGTATTAGCTTCTTCCCAAGAATAAGCAGATTTCACTTAGTTAATACTCGGCGGAAATCAAACCTCCATTTGGATTGGACTTCCTTAATTCTTGTGCAGAAAGGTGTGCAGTATACTGCTGCATCCATTTTCAATAAGCTACCACTCGAATTCAAAAATATTAGCAATAATCCACGCCCTTTCATAACTGAAGAGTTTCCTCATGGGCCACTCCCTCTATTCTGTGGAGGAGTTTCTTGAAACAATTAAACTGATTCTTGCTGTATTGTTGATTGCTTTTAATTAAACTTGTGGCTCGCCTTTTTCGGGTTCATAAACATTTTATTTTTTTATCTGTTATTACTTTTATGTTGTAATTTCATGTACTGACACGTTCCATGACCTTTGAGATTTGCTCCTCAATTTGATCCTTCGGAACATGATATGTAAATAAATAAATAAAATAAATTCGATAATAACGAAGAGACATGAATCTTTATTCAACCTCAAGATGGTTTATCAATTTCAGGTGTTATGAAGAGGTATTTACACCTAAGACGACTTTAGCAGCCGTGGTAACATCACACACTACATGCAATGCATTCGCCTTTCTGTTTCGAGAAACAAGGTACGAACTTAATGGCATTGACATCGATGGCAACAGACGTTATGATCACATAGACCCTCAAAGTATACGTCTGTGTATCAGCATCGCATAGATGGCTCCTTTAGTGTATGTATCCCA
This sequence comes from Schistocerca gregaria, assembly GCF_023897955.1. NCBI lineage: Eukaryota > Metazoa > Arthropoda > Insecta > Orthoptera > Acrididae > Schistocerca > Schistocerca gregaria. The sequence continues at coordinate 345,705,901 of NC_064922.1, read as the reverse complement.
GTCTTTGAACATTATAAACACGTTATTAAGAACGCTGAATGGAAGTTGATTCTGGATCGAACTCCCACTGGTAATAAGGCATATGTTCTAGGAGATAGAGATCATGAAATTGAGATGGAGAAATTGATATGGAATGGGAAGAACCGCAAATTTCTCTATGAAGTGAAGAGAATCTGAAAATTTTATGTGTACTAAATTCTGGAGTTCAGCTGCCATTAACTTCCTGTTCATGTAATCTGTATAAGTATCCAATCCTTCCACATTATCTCACCAAGCGTGGATTATTAAGACATATAATCAGCTACAATCTCCTTGTATCATTATTCTGGCGCTGCAGACAGGCTGCAGAGGGGATTGGAAAAAGGTTTTTAACAAGCGCAAATTAACTACTGCTACAGTTTACATAAACTACCACTTTCTTCATATGATAACTTACAGCTTGACTGGGGTAAAAACGTATTTCCTGGAGAGTGTGACACATTCTCAATATTTTGCCAATCTTACAGCACGTCTGATTATGGTTTTGGATGCACACTCAGCCCACGGAATTTTAAGGATTTATCATCCATGGTGACCATAGATTTTTCAAAGTGACGTGAGGCGGTGAAGACTGGAATTATGGACGTATGTACTGAAATCAGATCATCACAAAGCTTCCCTGAAGGCACTGCAGCCTATGCATTATTGCTACATGATTGTCTCGTAAACTACTACTGCTAACAAGAATTGTATAATATTTAGTATAAATGTTAAGGTTTTACACAAAATGCGGACTATTTTAATTGATATCTCAGAGTGCAAACATCATCATAGACGCACTGGGGGTTTACGATGAGCTTGGACAAACTGTGTTTAAAGATGTTGTATTCATCACATTCTATGGCGTCAGACAAGTGTTAATAACGTATCCCACAACAGTCACTTTTCCCACACTCTTTAGCTCAGTGCAGTGCGCTGAAATTCAGAAAAGAGTTGTGTGACTGACACGATTTTACTATGCAAAATACTGCTCCCTGCCGCCGTTGGATAAGCAGCTGCCAGCAGAAAGTCGTATACTCCTAGCTCACTCATTTGTTACATAGTTTAATTCTTAATTTCTTTGGGTGTTTTTGGTACTTACATTCTTTAATTCATAAATTTCGGGCGTATTATAGTATTTTTGAGAGTTGTAGCATCGCGTTTTAGTACCTGAATAGTGTAAAATTGCGTAGTCTCCTTCCGCCGCCAAGCAGTGTGTCAGCAGTGCCCAAGTAGCAGCATTACTGCATTTACTAGGCAATCTTGTATTTTAATAACCGTTTAAATTTTGTGTAGATTTGTTTGTGATCTCTGTAGATTAATTCAGACGTTCTTTGCACAACAGTTTTTATCATGGATAGGGACTGCAACTGCAGTGTTCGGATGCAGTTGCAGCTGAGTTGGCATCCCTTCGCTCCCAGCTTCAGGCAGTGTTGGCTTCGGTCACACAGCTTGAGGCTGTTGCCAATGGGCGTCACTGTGGGGGTCCGGATGGGGGTTTGTCGGGGACTGCCAGCTCGTCCCACGCATCCCCCGATCGGACTGCGACTGTGGCTGCCCGGGATACTGCCCACATTGAGGCTGATCCCTCACCTGTGATAGAGTGGGAGGTCGTCTCGAGGTGTGGCAGGGGGCGAAAGACATTCCGGAGGGCTGAACAGAAGGCCTCTCCAGTTTGTCTGACGAACCGGTTTCAGGCTCTGTCTCCGGCTGATACTGATCTTCGGCCGGAGATGGCTGTTTGTCCTGTTCCAGAAGTTGCCCCTCAGTCTGCAAGATCCGAGCAGTCGCAAATGGTGGGCTTACTGGTAGTTGGGAGCTCCAACGTCAGGCGCGTAATGGGGCCCCTTAGGGATATGGCAGCAAGAGAGTGGAAGAAAACCAATGTGCAGTCCGTGTGCATACCTGGGGGAGTCATTCCAGATGTGGAAAGGTCCTTCCGGATGCCATGAAGGGTACAGGGTGCACCCACCTGCCTGTGGTCGCTCATGTGGGCACCAATGTTGTGTGTCGCTAGGATCGGAGGAAATCCTCTCTGGCTTCCGGCGGCTATCTGATTTGGTGAAGACTGCCAGTCTCGCTAGCGGGATGAAAGCAGAGCTCACCATCTGCAGCATCGTCGACAGGACCGACTGCGGACCTTTGGTACAGAGCCGAGTGGAGGGTCTGAATCAGAGGCTGAGACGGTTATGCGACCGTGTGGGGTGCAGATTCCTTGACTTGCGCCATAGGATGGTGGGGTTTCTGGTTCCGCTGGATAGGTCAGGAGTCCACTACACGCAGCAAGCAGCTACACGGGTAGCAGGGGTTGTGTGGCGTGGACTGGGCGGTTTTTAGGTTAGATGGCCTCGGGCAAGTACAGAAAAGGCAACAGCCTCAAAGGGTGCGGGGCAAAGTCAGGACATCCGGCGACCAAGCAGCAATCGATATTGTAATTGTAAACTATCGAAGCTGCATTGGTAAAGTACCGGAACTTCAAGGGCTGATAGAAAGCACCGAGGCTGAAATCGTTATAGGTACAGAAAGCTGGCTGAAGCCAGAGATAAATTCAGCCGAAATTTTTACAAAGGCGCAGACGGTGTTTAGATGGATAGATTGCATGCAACCAGTGGTGGCGTGTTTGTCGCTGTTAGTAGTAGTTTACCCTGTAGTGAAGTAGAAGTGGATAGTTCCTGTGTAATATTATGGGTGGAGGTTACACTCAACAACCGAGCTAGATTGATAATTGGTTCCTTTTACCGACCTCCCGACTCAGCAGCATTAGTGGCAGAACAACTGAGAGAAAATTTGGAATACATTTCACATAAATTTTATCAGAATATTATAGTCTTAGGTGGAGTATTCAATTTACCAGATATAGACTGGGACACTCAGATGTTTAGGACAGGTGGTAGGGACAGAGCATCGAGTGACATTATACTGAGTGCACTATCCGAAAATTACCTCAAGCAATTAAACAGAGAACCAACTCGTGGAGATAACATCTTGGACCTACTGATAACAAACAGACCCGAACGTTTCGACTTTGTATGTGCAGAACAGGGAATCAGTGCTCATAAGGCAGTTGCAGCATCCCTGAATATGGAAGTTAATAAGAATATAAAAAAAGGGAGGAAGGTTTATCTGTTTAGCAAGAGTAATAGAAGGAAGATTTCAGACTAAATAACAGATCAAAACGAAAATTTCTTTTCCGACACTGACAATGTTGAGTGTTTATGGAAAAAGTTTAAGGCAATTGTAAAATGCGTTTTAGACAGGTACGTGCCGAGTAAAACTGTGAGGGACGGGAAAAACCCACCGTGGTTCAACAACAAAGTTAGAAAACTACTGCGAAAGCAAAGAGAGCTTCACTCCAAGTTTAAACGGAGCCAAAACCTCTCAGACAAACAGAACCTAAACGATGTCAAAGTTAGCGTAAGGAGGGCTATGCGTGAAGCGTTCAGTGAATTCGAAAGTAAAATTCTGTGTACCGACTTGACAGAAAATCCTAGGAAGTTATGGTCTTACGTTAAATCAGTAAGTGGCTCGAAACAGCATATCCAGACACTCCGGGATGATGATGTCATTGAAACAGAGGATGCCACGCGTAAAGCTGAAATACTAAACACTTTTTTTCAAAGCTGTTTCACAGAGGAAACCGCACTGCAGTTCCTTCTCTAAATCCTCGCACAAACGAAAAAATGGCTGACATCGAAATAAGTGTCCAAGGAATAGAAAAGCAACTGGAATCACGCAACAAAGGAAAGTCCACTGGACCTGACGGGATACCAATTCGATTCTACACAGAGTACGCGAAAGAACTTGCCCCACCCCTTCTAACAGCCGTGTACCCCAAGTTTCTAGAGGAACGGAAGGTTCCAAATGATTGGAAAAGAGCACAGGTAGTCCCAGTCTTCAAGAAAGGTCGTCGAGGAGATGCGCAAAACTATAGACCTTATCTCTGACATCGATCTGTTGTAGAATTTTAGAACATGTTTTTTGCTCGAGTATCATGTCGTTTTGGGAAACCCAGAATCTACTCTGTAGGAATCAATACGGATTCCGGAAACAGCGATCGTGTGAGACCCAAACAGACGTTAAAGTAACGTCTGGCGTGCCACAGGGGAGTGTTATGGGACCATTGCTTTTCACAATATATATAAATGACCTAGTAGATAGTGTCGGAAGTTCCACGCGGCTTTTCGCGGATGATGCTGTAGTATACAGAGAAGTTGCTGCATTAGAAAATTGCAGCGAAATGCAGGAAGATCTGCAGTGGATAGGCACTTGGTGCAGGGAGTGGCAACTAACCCTTAACATAGACAAATGTAATGTATTGCGAATACATAAAAAGAAGGATCCTTCATTTTATGATAGCGAAACAAACACTGGTAGCAGTTATTTCTGTAAAATATTTGGGAGTATGCGTGCGGAACGATTTGAAGTGGAATGATCATACAAAATTAATTGTTGGTAAGGCGGGTACCAGGTTGAGATTCATTGGGAGAGTCCTTAGAAAATGTAGTCCAGCAACAAAGGAGGTGGCTTACAAAATACTCGTTCGACCTATACTTGAGTATTGCTCATCAGTGTAGGATCCGTACCAGATCGAGTTGACGGAGAAGATCCAAAGAAGAGCGGCCCGTTTCGTGACAGGGTTATTTGGTAAGCGTTACTGAGATGTTTAGCAAACTCAAGTGGCAGACTCTGCAAGAGAGGCGGTCTGCATCGCGGAGTAGCTTTCTCGCCAGGTTTCGAGAGGGTGCGTTTCTGGATGAGGTATCGAATATATTTCTTCCCCCTACTTATACCTCCCGAGGAGATCACGAATGTAAAATTAGAGAGATTCGAGCGCGCACGGAGGCTTTCAGACAGTCGTTCTTCCCCCGAACCATACGCGACTGGAACAGAAAAGGGAGGTAATGACAGTGGCACGTAAAGTGCCCTCCGCCACACACCGTTTGGTGGCTTGCCGAGTATAAATGTAGATGTAGACTATAACGGAGTGGCATCTGAAGTATGGCGTCATCGCTCCAAACTGATGATCATAGAGACAGCATAGTTTATGTCAAAGATCGTGAGAAGATACTCTGGCTTCAAAAAATTCGCAAGAGTGTGCAAACAGAATCTCTAAACGCAGGAATATTATGACTTCAAGCAAGTGAAGTAGAGATATGGACAAGATGGGTCTATGAATGCTACAGGAAATGTTCAGCTATATTTGAATTGGTTTACCAATAAATAAATATTTACTTTGAAGGAAATTCGTATTTATTTATTCATTTCATATTTCCCACCTCCTCACTTACAGGCTTCAGGTAGGTATTAAACCCTGTTTCTGTGCTCCTCACAAAGAATAGGAGAAATTAAGTTTAGAGTCTGTATACATGACGATGGAAGCACCAGCTGTCTACTGCTCCTGGATCTGGAGGCCCTTGCAAGCCTCTATGTGTATGGTAAAACGCCCATCGCCAATACATGAACTAATGTTCACACAACATTCAGAAAGTGAACTCTCTCTCTCTAGTGTCCACGTCTCCTGCAGAGATGGTGCGATTGTGCCTGGAGCAGCCTTGGCAGGTAACCAGAAGAAACGTGCTGCACTCTTGTTCCACTGTGGGAGTGTGCCAGCAGACCTGAGCGGCCTTGGTGAGTCACCCTGCATTTACGTTGCATCGCAGGTGGCCCCACCCACATTTCTTTGTAGTGATGGGCTCAGTTGCTGTATATGGCAACAGCTGTGGAAAACTGAATGGTATCATTGTTTATATTACCAGGGTCACAGTTATTGGAAGGAGTGACAGCTCCCTGTCACACCAACATCAGCAACATGTGGACATTCAATAGAAAAAAAAATTGCATCACAACTTTGTTTTTACCAAAGTCACTTTCTGCATGGGTTACATGCCAGCTCTCAATCAATCAAGAATCAGTCATTTGTGTCAAAAAGAACTACTGCTGTAAGTGGCAGCTTGTATGGTCTGTACAAGCTAATGGTGATTTAGCAAGTAACCACTCCCACTTTGAGGATGCTGGGAATCCATCATCACCTCTTCTCATTGATGTATATTATATGCAGTATTAATGCAAGATGAAGATATTGCACATAAGCAGCAGTTATTTTGTGTATAGTGTCTAATTTTCTTTCGACACTAATTGACTATAATGTTGTTTTTAGGTTTTGTTGATTATTTTTCGATGAGTCAGGGCCCATATGTAATTCATCTTGGTAGATAACATCTCTCTACACGTGTGTGAGTGTCGGTATTTTTTTTTGGTTCCTCACGTAGCCAGTATTTTTTTTATTTCCAGAATCAGTCACTCATAATCCACCATCATTCACAGAATCAGAAAGATGAAATGCGGATACACTTTCATACATTGATATATTAGCCATTTCATCCCCAATATCTACGGCCGGCCGGAGTGGCCGTGCGGTTCTGGGCGCTACAGTCTGGAACCGAGCGACCGCTACGGTCGCAGGTTCGAATCCTGCCTCGGGCATGGATGTATGTGATGTCCTTAGGTTGGTTAGGTTTAAGTAGTTCTAAGTTCTAGGCGACTGATGACCTGAGAAGTTAAGTCGCATAGTGCTCAGAGCCATTTGAACCATTTGAACCCAATATCTACGAATGACTGTGAAGGTAGGTTGAATATATGTCTTATATGCATGAAGGTGTTATATATACGTAAAGAAGTGTGAATGTTTTAGTTGGACCACTTTTTTCGCTTTAACATTCCACCAGTGCGGACGGTATTTGATTCGTGATAAATGACCCGTTTTAAAATGGACCGTTTAACAATTGTTGATGTATGGCTATTGTTATCAAAATTCCCAACGGGCGTGTGCTATGTATGCTGCTCGGTATCCTGTACGCCATCATCCAAAGTGTCCGGACCGTTCGCAGGATAGTTACGTTATTTAAGGAAACAGGAAGTGTTCAGCCAGATATGTAACATCAACCACGACCTACAACAAATGATGATGCCCAACTAGGTGTTTTAGCTGCTGTCGCTGCTAATCTGCACATCAGTAGCAGACAAATTGCGCGAGATTCGGGAATCTCAAAAACATCGGTGTTGATAATGCTACATCAACATCGATTGCACCCGTACCATATTTCTATGCACCAGGAATTGCGTGGTGACGACTTTGAACGTCGTGTACAGTTCTGCCACTGGGCACAAGGGAAATTACGGGACGATGACAGATTTTTTGCACGCGTTCTATTTACCGATAAAGAGTCATTCACCAACGTGCGGCTTGTTGAGGCGGAGGTTCCAGTCCTCCCTCGGGCTCGGGTGTGTGTGTTTGTCCTTAGGATAATTTAGGTTAAGTAGTTTGTAAGCTTAGGGACTGATGACCTTAGCAGTTAAGGCCCATAAGATTTCACACACATTTGAACATTTTTCATTCAGCAACAGCGGTAACGTATACCGGCAGTATATGCACTATTGGGCAACGGAAAATCCATTATGGCTGCCACCAGTGGAACATCAACGACCTTGGCGGGATAATGTATGGCGCGGCATTACGGGAGGAAGAACAATTGGCCCCCATTTCATCGATGGCAATCTAAATGGTGGAATGTATGCTCATTTCCTACGTAATGTTCTAACGATGTTACTACAAGATGTTTCACTGCATGATAGAATGGCGATGTACTTCCAACATTGTAAATGTCCGGCACGCAGCTCACGTGCGGTTGAAGCTGTATTGAATAGCACATTTCATGACAGGTGGATTAGTCGTCGAAGCACAATACCATGGCCCGCACATTCACCGGATCTGACGTCCCCGGATTTCTTTCTGTGGGGAAAGTTGAAGGATATTTGCTATCGTGATCCACCGACAACGCCTGACAACGTGTGTCAGCGCATTGTCAATGCATGTGCGAACAGTACGGAAGGCAAACTACTCGCTGTTGAGAGGAATGTCTTTACATGTATTGTCAAATGCATTAAGGTTGACGGACATCATTTTGAGCACGTGTTACCAACTGTTCGTCTAAAATTTGGAGCCATGTGTTAGTGACTATTACAGCGCAATCTATCACAAAGCGAAAAAAGTGGTCCCACTAAAACATTCATGTTTGTTTACGTACTACAATAATATGTAATAAAAACTGGGGGTTTCTATTTTAAAAAACGCAATTGATCTCCGTTTGACCTATGGCAGCGCCATCTAGCGGGCCAACTATAGCGCCATCTGGTTTCCCCCATCAAGCTAGACGTTTCGTTCTTTGTAGTTTTATCGTTTGACGCTTATTTCGTGAGGTATTTGGTCCAGTCACGATCAATGGACCACCCTATATCAATATTTGTATGTGTGTGTGTGTCTGTTGTTCTTACTTAGGAAGCATCCTTGTTTGTTTGTTCTAGTGAGTCAAGTATATGATGATGATACAGAGTTCCTGTGACGGCTTAAGAAACGTGAAGTACTGCATCTATCAGCTACACCCATAATATCCCCAATGAAGCTCTCAAATGAAAAGATTGCAGGAGGATGTGTACAGTCAGGGGACTAGATTTTTTTTGTAAGTATCTGTCTGTATGTACCTGTATGTTATTTATATATGTGTAATATCAAATGTTTCTTGTAGACTCTTCTGATGTGTATGTGTGTCAGAATTACTTGATGCACCCACGTTATATTACTCTGAGGTTGCTGGTGCTTTCAAACACAGGATCTTGCTTTCATGCATTGATAACACGAATGTGGGGTATCTACATCAGTCTACCTTCCTTCGTTCATGATGAATAGTGTTTGAAAGAAGCTACCTGAAATCAGCACCCAGTGGTATTCCATCGTTAGGTGCAAAGCAGTTCTCTATTGTGAGATGAAGCACCCCCTCACCTCATGTCCCAGAAGATGGCAGTAATAATTCTGCACAGTACACCATCGTCAAACTTTGGGGGAAGGATGGTGTGATATTGCAGGGCCTCTCAACTGCGAACTGGAATGGAACTTTTCCCGAGAGCATCAGAATGAGGCGTTTTCCCAATATGAAAGGAAGAGGAACTGGTAAGGAGGTACTCAGTTATGTATTCCACTTTGATATTACTTGCGTGTTTCTGATCCAGTTAATGGAGGGACCAATATTATCCCTGTTCCAAAAGGCGTAGCCACGAAAAACGAATGTATTAATTTCTAGAATCTTGGTGAGAAGGATGACTTTTGCTTCACATGCTAATTTCTGGTTTATGATGGAAATTATTCAGATCATGTAAATCTTAAAGATCTATACAAGACATCTGAGCCTTGTGGCTCGATCAGAGATATTCCCGCCGCCGGTATCGGTCATCTTTCCGGCGGTGTGCGCAGAGCGTACACTGGCGCCACCTACTGGACAAATCGAGAGCGAGAGGAAAAGCTGAGTAGGCGGGAGTAATTTTGCTTTGGGACACCGAGCAGTAATGGCGCTTTGGGAACTGTGGCGGGCAGCCAAGATCCGGTGTTAACCAGGAAACAGGACTCGTCCAGAAGGGGCTGTTTACCCGGGTGACGCCGCCGTGGCAAATATCGCCAGCGTGGAAAGAGACGTTACTGGGAAGCCGTTGGTGTTGTTTTTCCGCTTGCTTCATGTCTCCTGCCATCGAGATCTGAGGCGGTTGGCTTCGTCGAACAAGCAAAAGGGTAGGGGCCTTGCTTGTCCTGTAAGTTGCGGTCGGAATCCACTACTGGGCTCTGTGCCGTTGACTATTTTCTTGGGCGGCCGTCGGTACTTTTACTGAGTCTGGCCTACAGCGTGTTGATTTTAATTGGTTTAATACGTAATGTTTCAAAGGATACGTGGTGTGATCATTAACATTTACGAGGGCCTGGGATGCTGGGAAATGCCGTTGCTGATCCCTTCTGTCAAGGTTTAACCGCCATTGAAAACAGTTTGCTGGTCCTTGTTTAAGTACCGCCTGGTTATTGTATTTATATCAGACCACGGAGTTAAGATGGCCAGTCGCTATATATATAAAATATTTCCCTGGATATATTGATCTCTGAATTGTAATAACATTACTGTTACGTTTCTGTTTGAACTAATAGCGTGTCTGAGAGACACGTGTATAATTTTGAAATCGGTAGTTTTGTAAATTCTTACCTGTTATTGAGAGGCCAGTTGTTATTGTGTGTTTAATAGCCTGAAACGGACTCTATTGATGGTGGTACTAGAACTCCTTCAAGGACAGTAGATCCATGTTGTACTTAATTTCATGTATTAATTTTACTGATGTGTTGTAATGAGTTATTGTGTTTCTAGTTACTTAAGACAGATATCAGGCTGTTGTAAATACCCCCTAGTTCTGGGATTTTCTGGTGCCCATTCGTGAACGTTGTTCCTCCTGTCTGGGGATCCATGTCGAGCCTGTATTGAAAACAACTAAACGGGCGGGCGCCCGTTTTCTGAGCGTAGTTGAATCTCACGAGCTTGTTAGCTCACATGAAATTTTATATGCTAAATTAACTGAATTATTTTGGTAATAACAATCACTGTCGCAATGAAAGAGTACATTCGGTATAAGATTTAACTCATTTCAGTAAATGTGTAATAAGCCATAAGTGCCACGTTTTTATTGGTGTTTAAAATTGAACTAGTTTATTTTCACTTGAATGGTAAGTTTTAAACATGTGTGGTAGTTTTAAACATGTCATGGTTTTATTTGTCACGTTATCTTGTTTAAAGGTACCCAATAAAATGTTAGGTGCAACTGTCGATGGTGATTGCCTGATGTGTTACTTTGGTCCTGTCTTACCATCCTATAGCCTATTGTGCTGAGTTTGTGTCGTTGCGTAAAAGGTGTAATTACATGTTGTCTCGACACTTCAACATCCAATATACAGGGTGTCCCAGCTATCTTGTCCACCCAAAATATCTCTGGAACAATAACAGCTATTGGAAAACGACTTTCACCGGTATGAATGTAGGGCTGGGGTCCATGAATGTACATATTTGGAAACATTCTAAAACGAAAGCACATGTGTTTTTTAACACAAACTTATGTTTTTTTAAATGGACCTCCTATATTTTTTCTTCAGCAATCCATAGCATGACAAAGCACATACACAATAGCGTCGAGTGCATAGCAATATTCCCATTACATTCCAAGATATTGAGACGCGAAGTTGACGCTTGAAACACCCGACATGCGGTGCTAGCGCACGTCCTGAGGCTCAAGAGTGAACCTCATGCTGCCCGTAATCGCGATGTGGTTGACATGCGTAATCACACTTCCATACTTATCAAGTGGTCCGAAACGAATAATACGGTCTGCTGCCATCCTGCATTAACGTCGTACATTCCAGCAGGTATTTATCCCATAGGCTAGGGGTGATGCGGTTCTGTAACATATCTGTGTACCGCAACGTTAGTCACAAAGTTAACTTCGCTTATCGTTAATCCGTTACTAAGAAGGTAATGCCGTTCAACTTAACTTTACTGTATATCTAGCGCAAGTGACAGTTAATCATTCACTCGTAATAGTAAAATTCATGTTGATGATTTTTTTGACCGAGCAGGTGGACTAAAAGTTTTACCGTTGTTTAGGTAAAAATGTTTTGATTTGGGAATTTCAGGTAGGACATAGAAGATGAATATAAACATGTTTAAACAATTAGTTTTATTATCACATTATTATCAATGTTATGTTTATCTAATGCGTTAAATGACAAATTGTTGCAAACAAATGTTTCTTAACATCACTGGGTAAAATGGCCCTTTGTAGAAACTTCCACTGTGATACCAGCACTACATACTAAACATAGCGTTCACATCTGATGCTCAAAGTGATGCCCATTGGCTTGCATACATAGCGTCACTCTGCGGATGAAGGATGCCCTACTTCGTGCTACTGTTTCCTCGTTGATGGCTGTACAACCATCAATAATGCGTTGCTTCTGTCCTCTGGTGTTGTTGGTTCATGTTGGTAAACAGCATCCTTCATTGCTCCCCAAAGAAAATAATCCAGCGGCGTAAGGTCCGGAGATGGAGCAGGCCACGTAACTGGGCCACCTCGTCCAATCCACCTACCAGGGAACTTACAGTTCAGAAATCGTCGTGCACGTAAGGCGTTATGTGCGGGGCATCAGTCATGCTGATACCACATGACCATTCTCTGGTTCAGAGGTACGGTGTCCAAGAGAACAGGAAGATTGTGTCGTATAAATCTGGAGTATTGTCTGCCATTTTGGATGCCATTTATAAAGAAAGGTCCGATAACGGTATCTCCAATAATCCCACACCATACATTAACTTTCCACGGACGTTGATGCTCTCTACCTGACGGAACCATTTTGGATTGTCTGCGGACCAATAACGCATATTCCTCATATTGACAATTCCTTTGTTGGAATGAGAGTTGATGGCAGCAGACCGTATTATTCGTTTCGGACCTCTTGATAAGTATGGAGTTGTGATTACACATGTCAATCACATCGTGATTACGGGCAGCATGGGGTTCACACTTGAGCCTCAGGACGTGCGCTAGCAGCGCATGTCGGGTGTTTCAAGCGTCAACTTCGCGTCTCAATATCTCGGGATGTAATGGGAATATTGCGATGCACTCAACGCCTGTGTATGTGCTTTGTTATGCTATGGATTGCTGAAGAAAAAATATAGGAGGTCCATTTAAAAAAACATAAATTTGTGTTAAAAAGCACATATGCGTTCGTTTTAGAACGTTTCCAAATATGTACATTCATGGGCCCCCAGCCCTACATTGATATCGGTGAAAGTCGTTTTCCAATAGCTGTTATTGTTCCAGAAATATTTTGGGTGGACAAGATAGCTGGGACACCCTGTATAACTTCAAAGGCATCTCATTCCCCATCACACTCCCAGATCTGACAAACGTTGAGAGGCAGATCCCTCTTATTCAGTTCATCTTTACAGTCTGGATGCAGATAAAGCAACACAGGAGATGCGAAGCATAAAGTAATTGGAATTTCAGCTCAACTGTCAAAACATCATTGGGGACGGCATTTTTGCTGCATATGCCTCATCCCTTTTATTAAACATGAGTATTTAGAAACACATCTGATTACTTGAGCCAGGAACTGATGCATGTGAAAATACCCACTGAGGATAAAAAGTCCTTAAATTTTGAGAATACCCTCCACCAAGAAAGCCATCACTTTGTTCTATATGCTGACCCTGAACACATATTAATTCCTGTGATGCGCTGTGAAGGTGATCCCAAGGCCTCACACACCACTTTCACAGCACGACATGCACTGTAAGTTGCAGCGTGTCAAGTTGTATGTTCATATGATTCCAGTCATAACACATCTGAATCGGACGTGTGGGATAATCCTGTGAGATGCTCTCTGAGCTCTAAAAACTTGCACAGGATTTTGATATATTATATATTTCTATGACTAAGTAGCAGGAGAATGATGTTTGATACAACCATGAGGTTGTATGTAATATATGTGGTCTGTCGTAGGACAGAAAAGCCAGAAGCTTTACATAGCGTCCAAGCTCATCTAATGGGGAAGTTACATGGTGCAGCTCAAAATGCACGAAAATTGGAGTACAAACTACCAAAACTCATATATATCTTCTTCTACAATATAGCAGATATGATGCTCATTTTCTTGCTAAGCACTTGGGTGATGACGACTTGGAGAAGGACAAAGACAATATCATACCTGATAATGTAGCTACATACAGTTCGTTCTCTAAGCGAATTCCGCAAAGAATAGTGCTCCTTACAGTTCATGGATGTATCTCTTTAGCAACTTTCTGAGGAAATGTTTCAGGAGGATGTGCATATCACCAGAGCTGGATATCCAAATGAATGCCGGCTACTGTAGTCGAGCGGTTCTAGGCGCTTCAGTTCAGACCCGCGAGGATGCTATGGTTGCAGGTGCTTCGAGCATGGGATTATGTGATGTTCTTACGTTTGTTAGGTTTAAGTATTCTAAGTCTGGGGGACTGATGACCTCAGAGTTAAGTCCCATAGTGTTTAGAGCAATTTGAACCCACATGAATATCTGGACTCGAATGAGAGATCCTGTGAAACCACATTTCCTTGTATAACTTCATTCTTAAGGAAACTCACAGGTATTGCCTGAACGGGTTTAGAGTACAGGGCAGCAGTTCAGCATCCCTGATTTGGAGGGTCATACTAAATTGTATACGGAGACTTTTGTGTGCATGCTTGCAGAAGTTTTCGTGAAATTCTGAAATGTATGTTTGGGCTCATAGACTCTGGATCCTGCGTTCTATAACTTGTCAGGGCTTTCGTGGGATGCAATGTTAAAAATAAAAAGGATAAATATTGAGATCGAACTGGTGACAGATACTTTTTTTTTCGAACTAGAGATTCACAGAGGGCTTTACCAGTGGATACACAGGTACACCAATGCAAATAACTTGTGAATGAGTAAGGAGGAGTATAGGCGATCTAAAGAGTTCATTTACATCTGCTGTTTGGAGGAGTCTGGTGCTATCCGAAGATGAGATCGTCAGATAAAGGATGAGATCCAAGATGTGGCTGCAGATGCTGGTAGGGGATATGTCTTGACTGCAGACCTGGAACATCGCACCAATTTGCATGATGAGCACAGAGACTTGCCGATGAATCCAGATCACCTAGTTCCGTGAAATATTTCCATCCCGAAGCTGATCACAATACCGAGGAATGTGCAGAGATACATTATACACTATGGAACCCTCCAGCAGTGTCTCAGGTTGGCGATACGACTTCGTAGAATCACCTCCAGTATCTTCTTTGATCAGCGTTCCTGGTTGAAGCAATATATTGACATTATACCGAAAAGAGGGTTTTTGCGATGTGTGATTCTGAAAAGGATTTTTATAAATTAATGAAAAATTCAATTTTCGGCAAAAGCATAGAAAATATAAGAAATCTTCAGGTAAAGTGTTTAGTTCACCATTGCGATGTGCAAGAGGTTATATCGCGAGGCGAAATTTTAAACAGGTAACAATCTTCAGTGAAGTACTAGTTGCTGTGGAAGTTTCACTGAAGTTCAAAAAGCCTGTCTGTATCGGTATGTGTATTCTGGACTTCTCCGAACTCCCTATGTACTGACTGCACTACGAGTTTGCTAAACAAAGCTTTACTGATGTCATGTTACTTTATGTGGATAGTTTCAACTACTGAAAGAGAAACCCCCTATCGCACCACCCTCAGATTTAATGGTAAAATGACCCAGTGGATATCCCGTCAAAAACTGAACACAGATCAAGCATGAAAACAGGAAAGTGTACTGAACTGTGAAAAAAGAAGCCAAATTGAAACAGTGCACGGTCCAAGCTCAAGATTTGCAACATCGAGCAAATTTGAGTAGCCACAGCGTCGTCATGACGTGGTTACGGTATTGGACTGCGGAGCAGGAAATCTGTGTTCAAATTTCCCTCGTGTCCACATTTTTTTCACAAAATTGTGAACTATCTGTCCTGTCACTGACGTGTCCGTTCGCTGTATTCAAATTTGTATCTGTATAGTAGTGTAACGTCTGTTTGCAACAGCGAGGTGTAATAAAGTGACCTCCAGAAGTACGTACTTCCTATTTCTTCTACACAAGTACCACGTGTTACTATTCTTTCGTTCCGTTTTGAAAATTTTGACTCATGAATGTCTTTGTTGTAACATCACACCAGCTGATTTTTTGTATCCATTTTTGTGAGAGGTCTTTGCGACATCTCACCTGTAATCATTATTCATCAAATTTAGTTGCGACGGTACTATATTCTTACCACATGACACATATTCTACAACCAATGTTTAGTATGAGAATATCCAAGACTACAGAGGCAGAAGGACACATCAATGACTGGACGGACGATTCATAATTTTGTGGAGAAGAAAAACGTGGGATCAATGGAAGATTCGAACACGGATTTCAGCTTTGCAGTTCAACACCGGGACCACAGAACCTTGACGCCGTAATCCTTGCTGTTTGCTCGATATTGCACATCTTATGCTTGGACCATTCACTGTTCCTATTTCGCTTCTTTTTTCAAAGTTTCCCAATCGTCTAAGGGCCAGTTGATATCGTCACTTAAATACACCTTCTTCCCGTTTTCATGCTTGATCCGTGTTCAGTTTCTGATGTCCTGTCCACTGGTGATTTTCTCGCCAAACTAATGGGAAAGAGATGGGAGTTTCCCTTGTCAGTGAACGGCTACGATCCATAAGAAGTAATTAGAAATAATTATGACGAATTTGATACGTCTGGATAATCCTTACGGCAAAATACTTCAAAAGTAGAAGGTTATCAGCCTGATGAAAGACGACGTGAATGTCTTGCAGACTTTGGAGTTTGTACAGTTCAGGTCATAAATGTATGCATACCATATAGAGGCACGTGCCACCCAGTGAGAGGGTAAGGGTGAGCACCGAGTGACTTCCCACGGTCTCATGATCAAAGACTATAAAGAGTGTCTGCTCGGTGATGATCCATCTCCCGAGACCACGTGATGCATACTGCGCTGCAACTGAAAGTTGGTCCGTCATCTACATGTAAGGTGCAGCAGGTAGTCTTTCGATCATGAGACTGTCTGGTGCTTACTACACTATAACTAAAAGTTGGTCCGTCATGCCATGACGACAAGTGCTTCGTCAGTGCAGTTGGGAGCAGATCCGACATGCGCGCGCTCGTGTGTTTTACTGAGGATAACAATGTCACTAATGAAACTTATAACTGATATTTTTTCACCTAGAACAGTAAACCCCATGGTGAAGCTATCTTTTATTTCCGTCATCGCTTCTACGGAGTATAAATTGAGCCGTTGATCATAATTGAGTCTTCCGCCGTTAGGGGCAGTTTTCCACTCCAAAAGAGAGCTGTGAATCGCTGTTCGCTCCTCCGCCCTCTTTGACAAAGTCATTCGCTGAATGACGGGTAACTACTTATGACGGAAGTCTTCGGCTGATGATTTTTATTCGAAATTTAAGCGGTTGCGGGGTTCCAACCTTTTTCATCTCTAATCATTGACGCAATCCCTAGACCACATATGTAGACACTTACATTGGCATAATTGGCAGAAATTAATGTTAGGCGACATTACATCATTGCGGGAAGTCTCACTCAAAGTTTGAATAATGAGACATACGCCAGCATCATCTTCTTCCCTATATTTATTTATCTCTTTTTGACCATTGTTGACTGAATTTTCATATAAGTTGGCTTGGAAAAGAAGGATGGAGTTCGGTCCCACATTATTACCAGAGGAAAATGTCTCCTGCACCAGCGGATATGTGCCGGTTTATTTAAAATACTGACTGAAAAGGAGGGTACCTTCCTAAGCACCTTTAAAAATTTTCCAAAAAATTGGCATGCGAACATATTCACGCGCTTCTTTAGTATGTAACTCCCCTCAAAGTCCCATAAACTCCCCTAGCCGTGACTCCATCGCTGTAAGTCGCTCACACCCATCCACTCCCAGTTGCCCTTTCTCACTCACTCGTTAGGCCAAACTCATTATCGTTATCTCTTTGGGTCTCTTTGTCATAGTCTCCTGGGTCACAGCCACGTTCCAATTCGTTCTGCCCTACTACTGCACAATCTACTCTCACGATTACTGTGTCCCCCTTGTTTCCTCTTGCTGCTAATATCTCATTCCTTGCTTCCTACTGCTTCTGTCTCCTCTCGCTGTCACTTCCCCGCGCTTCCTTGTTGTCTTTCTCGTATACTCTGTCTCTCATTATCGCTGGCTCTCCCCCATTTCCACTTTCTTTTTATTTCTTCCCTCTGGCACTGTCTGATTCACTCACTTCCTACCACTATTCTGTCACTATCAACTACGTTCCATCGCCTCTGTGCCCCTCTCTTTCTCTCACACTGCCTTCGTCTTCTTCGCTCTTTCTGTAACACAAGCACTCTCTACTTTCTTCCAGTATTTATAACTTTTCCCTCTCTTTTCCATTGCCATTGTCGTATTACAGCACACGAAAACGCGAATGTGTGAGCATACGAAAAATGTTGGCAAATTTTTAAACATTCTGAGGAAGGTAGAATGAGGCACAAGACGCCCCACTTTTCAGTCAGCGTCTTTTAAAAGAAACAGGAGCATATTCGCATTTTTCAGCGCTCCAATAGGAGCACGTTTGGGCGTGTTCCATTCTTTTCCCTGCTTCAGCAGAGCGTGTGACTCGAATGAAAAGAAGTGTATTGGTCAGTACCATTTAGACGGTTTACTTATGTGAAACAGATATAACACAAAACTAATTTTACACCTCAGACTGGATAATACACGCAAGAAAAATTTCATGTACTTCAGTGCTACAGCATGGGAGATACTTTACAGCATATTTCTCGGTGCTAAGTCAACTTTACGTTTTCGCCTCACACCGGGTTTTACGTGTTCGAGTAATATAAATTTGAATTTCTGTATCTCGGAAACGAATAAAGACGTGATAGAAAATTTTCGAGAATGTTCGAGATCGGGTTCTTAGGTGCACATCGTAAAAATTACAGCCATTTACTGTGGAATCCTCGGTTGCTTTTTGATCTTGTTGTGCCGGTGAAAATATAATAAAAAACACCGTTTGGAATTATCCGAGGAACCGGACATGAACTGATAGTGGCTCCGTATGCCCCACCAAGTGCGCCGTAGTAGGTCCCATCAGATGGAAACAGGTACACCTGATTTGCTCCATTTGCCTGAGCAGGAGGAAATGTGTATATTCCTACATTGAACCTGTACCTTCGGTTAGTGACAGTAAGACGATGCTGCTCCCACCTCGGCACTTCTGTGAAGCGAAATGCAGAAGTTCTAGCCGTGAATAGCCATCACAATACTTTTCTTAACTATATTATGGGCACATTTTACCTAGGTATGCAGAATTTTCCGACTGTAGAAAAGTCTTCTAATCGCCCTCCTATGAAAGATGTGTTTAGTTCACAGAAGACACAACAACACAACGTTTCTTCATACATACAGCGAGAAAACAATTGTTATTAGCAGAAAGTGTACTGATGAAGCCCACCAATGGAACAATAGAAAGCAGGTGGAGTGCTGCCATGGTGGTAAAATCTTATTATCTGATCTCCGTTAACATCATTAAAGAGAGTGACTTATTAGCTTTTAATCAATTCGTATTATCTTAACGCTTATCGCAGTCGTTTGTTTTATATGACCTATTTCAAAAGCGCAGGGAAATTACTGAAGCGCTATCATTCTAAGGCCAGATACATAAATGGCTTTGTATTCTGTTGCGCACTGATGTGATTAGAAATAGAAGAAATTACTTTTATTCCCGCGTATGATCACGAAATTGTTTATTCCTTAGACTACCGGTTTCGGTCAGCGATCATCATATTCAGATCTGCAACAAAACATGAAAAAGCATAATACAAACTCGACAGTCTACAGCTTAATAAAACGGGCAATAATGAAAAGTATTACTGTCATATAGGTGGGAAAGGCCCCTCCCGCCGGAGGTTTGAGCCCTCCCTCGGGCATGGGTGTGTGTGTGTTGTTTTTTGCGCAAGTTAGTTTAACTAGTGTTTAATTCTAGGGACCGACGGCCTCAGCAGTTTGGTCCCTTATGAATTCATACACATTTGTACATCTGAACACACGTGGGAAACATGTGCTTCAAATATGGCGACTTCTAGACAGCAGCAGATCCAAACCACGGTGCTGCCGACGCCCCACCGACTCGGCCGGGGGCGGTCCAGCAGCAGCCACTACCTGTCTGCGGTCCAACGGCTCGACACGGGGGCGGTCTTACGACGTCAGCGGCAAATTCTTATGACATTCGATAAATGAGTGACTGGAGATTTTATGATATACCACCATGAGAAAACATTCATTATCTCATATACCTACAACAGAGTCATAAATTTGCATTTTCCAGCATATTTTATGACAATCATGTCAAGCCTGACTGTTAAAAGTGGGTGTCTGTATTTTCTTGAAGCCCTTGGACGGCTTTATTTCCCGTTTTCCGATTCCAGTAAACCCAAATGGGGAGGGGGGGGGGATAAGTTAATCCGGGAAGTATCCGCAGCAATTTCCGAGATAATACAGTCACTTAAGTCATTTAAAGTACTCGATTCAATTATAATTTTGTCATGTCTAAAAAACATTGAAATTAAGCATTTGCATCTTGAGAGTAGAAAATCTACGTGGATTACGTGGAGTGATAAAAAAATATATACAATAGGTAAAATAATTTTTTTGTCAGCCCAAGGGGCATTGTAACATCCACGTGATAAATTTTTGGCTACAGTGCGACGAGAGGAAATTATGCCTATAACAGTTATAAACATTATGTATTCGACGTATGAAAAAAGAGTGAAAACTTATAAATATTAATTATTTATATAATATTCTATGGTGTAATTAGACACATCGATGTGTATCATATAAAGACGATGATAATTGTAAATTCATTTTATGATGTGCGTTTGTCTTCCTTTGTTTTTACCTTTTGTTGGTTGGCTTATGTAAGTTGCGGACGCATATCAAAGTGAGGTCTGTTAAGAAATTGTAATTATTTGTTAATTATTACTTGAAAATAGAGTTCATTATTATTATAAATATGAGTGAATAATTATTTGTAACTTTAATTCCTCTCTCAGTAAGCATTATCTGTGTTAATTATTTCTTTCCGCTGCAAGGAGCGCAGCCATTGATGATAGCGATTTGTATCGCGTTTTTGTCTGAGTTTTCCAGAAACAAATCAAATGTTTGCTTGATGAAGTGTAAATAGTGCACAATACGAAAGTACCTTTTATAGCGTTTAGTAAGCATTTTAAATATTTTCTTATTTGTTCTAACAATAGAAAGTCTCTATTAATTGTCTGCCGCCATCTTAACAATTATATCGGTGGCAAATTCAAATTACGCAACTCTGCAGACATAAATGTCGAACGTAAAACAAATGTGTAAAAAGAAATGTTTATCGGTGGTCCCGAACGCTTTTTAATGAAAATAATTCGAATCAGATTGGTTCTTTAAAAACAGTGCTCATAGCACGATCGTTATAACAAACTTTTGTAGCTGATGTATTGAGCCGAAATTAATTACTCACGAGTTGCGAAGAATATTGTTTCAGGTAACATATGTCAGTGTTGTGCGCGGCTGATATTCGGCGGTTTTAATGATCATTTTGCTGAGGATAACTGTTTCCATCATAATCCATAGTTGTATAGATTCCGTTGTATGAACTGTGATTTAGTGACACTTACACAACTTACAGACAACACTTTAACACGACGTTAACTTGGAGTTCTTTAGCAACTTGATCAAATCTTTAGCCGGGAGGAAAATTATTTAGTAATTATTCAATGTAATAAAATAAGATAATCATTTCCATTTACAAATTAGTTAAATACCAAACTACTGAATAACACAGCGAACGCCACACTATGTATACTATGTGTTCTTGTATAAATGAGTGTCTATGTGAAACTTCCTGGCAGATTAAAACTGCGTGCCCGACCGAGACTCGAACTCGGGACCTTTGCCTTTCGCGGGCAAGTGCTCTACTATCTAAGCTACCGAAGCACGACTAACGCCCGGTCCTCACAGCTTTTACTTCTGCCAGTACCTCGTCTCCTACCTTCCAAACTTTACAGAAGCTCTCCTGCGAGCTGTGAGGACCGGGCGTGAGTCGTGCTTGGGTAGCCAGATGGTAGAGCACTTGCCCGCGAAAGGCAAAGGTCCCGAGCTCGAGTCTCGGTCGGGCACACAGTTTTAATTTGCCAGGAGGTTTTATATCAGCGCACACTCCGCTGCAGAGTGAAAATCTCATTCTGGAGTGTCTATGTGTTGTCCTCGACATGCTGCCGCTATTCGCTACACGCGGTAGATATTGTCTATAAAATAACCAACAGTAGTTGCCAAAGATCAACCCAAACTGAATACAATTACAAACCAATACAACTAGTTGATAATGACTTTAAGAATGGAATGAGACAGTGATTTTAAAGGTGATAAACCGATTTTAAGAACCATGCACAAACCAGCCACAATTTGGCAATTAAGAATATACAATAATTAGTAAAATAATCTGAAGCAACTGGGCTCAGTGGTCCAAAGAAGTCAGAATAGACAATTATACTATGTCATCAATAACTGGTGCTGGGAACTGCTTGGAATGCGACCATAGGAAACCCCGATTCCACACGTAATTTCTGCATGGCCATTATAACAGATTATGTAAGACAATAACTTCGATTGTGTGAGAAATAACATGTATTAATCTCCATCACACAACCAGTACAATCGGTATCGCACAAATCTTGATCTCTGCTCCTGCTCTGCCACGCTACTCATAATAACCAATGACTCTCATTATAACTCTCCAAAATACAAGAAATTTTATTTAAATTCTTCGTTATTACTATGTACTGTAAGGTACGTACCAATACCCACTAGGCACGTTAATTTTTTAATAAGCCAGAGAACAACCAATTTAAAACAGTATCCCATGAAACTAATTTGAAATAGAATTGCATCTATCTTGTAAAAGATAATTGCACTTATGTTTTAAAAGATTTTCGTACTCAAAAAAAGAAAAAGGTAAATCACAATATTCCAACAGTAAAAGCAACAAACAGTTTTTAAAATACACTCCACACTGGCTTTATTAGATGTTACAGTTAAACTTACGAGGTTAATTACTTGTAAAACCTGAAAACTTGTACATTAATCCCAACTACGCATGTAACAAGATGTTCATAAATACAAGTGAAGAGTGCAGCTGTGTTTGAAGGGGTGAGTGATGGTGGTGATGGCCTGGAATGCCCAGTAGTAACACTGCTCACAGTAAAGAATGCCTCACTGAATTTCAGTACATGCTTTGTCGTAGACTGTTCATTCCGTTCAGCAGATCATTTAATTCTTCTTCACTTTCACTCAGGATACCAATGTCATCAGCGAATCGTATCATTGATATCCTTTCACCTTGCATTTTAATTCCACTCCTGAACCTTTCTTTTATTTCCATCATTGCTTCCACGATGTACAGATTGAAGAGTAGGGGCGAAAGGCTACAGCCTTGTCTTACATCCTTCTTAATACGAGCACTTCGTTCTTGATCATCCACTCTTATTATGCCCTCTTGGTTGTTGTACATATTGTATATGACCCGTCTCTCCCTATAGCTTACCCCTACTTTTTCAGACTCTTGAACAGCTTGCAGCATTTTATATTGTCGAACGCTTTTTCCAGGTCGACAAATCCTATGAACGTGTCTTGATTTTTCTTTAGCCTTGCTTCCATTATTAGCCGTAACGTCAGAATTTCCTCTCTCGTGCCTTTACTTTTCCTAAAGCCAAACTGATCGTCACCTAGCGCATTCTCAATTTTCTTTTCGATTCTTCTGTATATTATTCTTGTAAGCAGCGTCGGTGCATGAGCTGTTACGCTGATTGTGCGATAATTCTCGCACTTGTCAGCTCTTGCCGTCATTGGAATTGTGTGGATGATGCTTTTCCGAGTCAGATGGTATGTCGCCAGACTCATATATTCTACACACCAACGTGAATAGTCGTTTTGTTGCCACTTCCCCTAATGATTTTAGAAATTCTGATGGAATGTTACCTATCCCTTCTGCCTTATTTGACCGTAGGTCCTCCAAAGCTCTTTTAAATTCCGATTCTAATACTGGATAACCTATCTCTTCTAAATCGACTCCTGTTTCTTCTTCTATCACATCAGACAAATCTTCACCCTCATAGAGGCTTTCAATATATTCTTTCCACCTATCTGCTCTCTCCTCTGCATTTAACAGTGGAATTCTTGTTGCACTCTTAATGTTACCACCGTTGCTTTTAATGTCACCAAAGGTTGTTTTGACTTTCCTGTATGCTGAGTCTGTCCTTCCGACAATCATATCTTTTTCGATGTCTTCACATTTTTCCTGCAGCCATTTCGTCTTAGCTTCCCTGCCCTTCCTATTTATTTCATTCCTCAGCGACTTGTATTTCTGTATTCCTGATTTTCCCGGAACATGTTTGTGCTTCCTCATCAATCAACTGAAGTATTTCTTCTGTTACCCATGGTTTCTTCGCAGCTACCTTCTTTGTACCTATGTTTTCCTTCCCAACTTCTGTGATGGCCCTTTTTAGAGACGTCCATTCCTCATCAACTGTGTTGCCTACTGCGCTATTCCTTACTGCTTTATCTATAGCGTTAGAGAACTTCAAACGTATCTCGTCATTTCTTAGAACTTCCGTATCCCACTTCTTAGCGTACTGATTCTTCCTGACTAATGTCTTGAACTTCAGCCTACTCTTCATCAGTACTATATTGTGATCTGAGTCTATATCTGCTCCTGGGTACGCCTTACAGTCCAGTATCTGATTTCGGAATCTCTGTCTGACCATGATGTAATCTAATTGAAATCTTCCCGTATCTCCCGTCCTTTTCCAAGTATACCTCCTCCTCTTGTGATTCTTGAACAGGGTATTCGCTATTACTAGCTGAAACTTGTTACAGAACTCAATTAGTCTTTCTCCTCTTTCATTCCTTGTCCCAAGCCCATATTCTCCTGTAACCTTTCCTTCTACTCCTTCCCCTACAACTGCATTCCAGTCGCCCATGACTATTAGATTTTCGTCCTCCTTTACATACTGCATTACCCTTTCAATATCCTCATACACTTTCTCTATCTGTTCATTTTCAGCTTGCGACGTCGGCATGTATACCTTAACTATCGTGGTTGTGTTGGTCTGCTGTCGATTCTGATTAGAACAACCCGATCACTGAACTGTTCACAGTAACAGACCCTCTGCCCTACCTTCCTATTCATAATGAATCCTACACCTGTTATACCATTTTCTGCTGCTGTTGATATTACCCGATACTCATCTGATCAGAAATCCTTGTCTTCCTTCCACTTCACTTCACTGAGCCCTACTATATCTAGATTGAGCCTTTGCATTTCCCTACCACGTTCAAGCTTCTGACATTCCACGCCCCGACTCGTAGAACATTATCCTTTCGTTGATTATTCAATCTTTTTCTCATGGTAACCTCCCCCTTGGCAGTCCCCTCCCGGAGATCCGAATGGGGGACTATTCCGGAATCTTTTGCCAAGGGAGAGATCATCATGACAATTCTTCAACTACAGGCCACATGTCCTGTGGATACATGTTACGTGTCTTTAATGCAATGGTTTCCATTGCCTTCTGCATCCTCATGTCTTTGATCATTGTTGATTCTTCTGCCTTTAGGGGCCATTTCCCACCCCTAGGACAAGAGAGTGCCCTGAACCTCTATCCGCTGCTCAGGCGTCGTCCGTCTTCCGTCGTGATAGCTTGGATCAGTGTCCTGCGTCGGCGCCGTCGTTCTGCAATGACGTGGTACATAGACGGTTCCTCCTGTGCCACTCTGTCTGGAGTGCGCGCTCTGACGATCGCACCCTCAAGGTGGCAACGTGTTAATCTGATGATCTGTGCCTTGGCACGGTTCACCGTCACCTGCCGTGCAGGTGAGTACGGCAGTGTTGCACATTCCCTTAAGATGCTGTAGTAAAAGTCCATGGTATGTCTCTTCCATGCTGCAACATCTCGGCCGTAGCCTATCAAGGTCTTCCGGAGGGCTGGTTTGGCGCAGAGTAACCACCACGACAGTGTAGACCGGTAGGTGCCACGCCGGCGGCTACAAGAGTCCCACGTGTTCTCTATAAGGCGGCGACATTCCTGGGAAGCTAGGTGGGCGACGTTCAACTTCCAAGGACCACGGCTGTGCCATATCTTCTGGCGGCCGAGGGTAATAGCGCAGATGTAGGCCTCGTGGTCAGAAAAAACTGTGGGCCAAACTTCGGCAGCTCTCCAACAGCGTGGATGTGTGGATGGGATCGTATTTATGCACCTCCGCACATTGCAAATCCAGCTAAGCAGCTGCTGAAGCTCCATATCGGAATTGCTAGAATTATCAGCCACCATTTCCCTACAGCCTGGCCGTTCCGATCACCTGATCTTAATCCGTGTGGCTACTGGATGTGGGGCTATCTGAAAGACGTTGTGCTCAGTCTTCCGATTGCAAACTTAGCTGCAGTGAAAGCACGCATTGCACAACACATTCTGAACGTGACCCCGGAAACACTGCGATCAGTTGTGGAACATTCTCTTTCCCGATTTCAACTTGTTGCAGAAAAAGGCGGGCAGCATACTGAACATGTGTTTCGCCAGTCCCAAGGAAATTAATAATCCGATTTGATGTTGATTGATGCTTTAGATGCGGTTTTTGATCTCAGGACAATTAAAAACAGATTTTTCTCATACGTTGGGTGTGATTTTGCCGTGGTGGATGGATTTACGTTACTAACAGTATCACATCTGTATACCCATACCAGTGCAGTTTGTTTAACGTCAAACGTAGACCTTAGGGATTGTTGTGTGATTCATTTGTCATTTGTAGTCGAGCTCTATTAAATTTTGCTTACATCGCCATCTATTGGTACATTTTATAACTATTTTTCTTCTGCCATACGTTTTCCCCCTTCTCCGATAATATTCCGTTGCAATTTGACGTCATTCTCACCAGTGGTGTTATTTCTACTGTAGTTCGAAAGTTTAACTTTAATTATAAGCATCCTCTTTGTAACGTTCCTTGTACTGCCGTGGATCAATAAGTAAACAACTTCCCTCCTGGAAGTTTACCTAAGACGATGTAATCCACCACGATATCGAAGTTAATCCCACTTCAATTAATATTGGTCGCTATGCTAACCCTGATACCAGTGACACTCAACTACCCAGTGCAGTATCGTATTCAGGGCCGAGAGCACGACCGAAAAACGTCCAGAATCCACACTACAAGTGCTTGTCGCAATGTGCTGTTTGCTTTCTGACCACTTACTGCCATCTCCACATACTCCTGTCCGCCTGCTTAGCTCGGCCGGGTTGGAGATTTTTTTTCCTCTCGGGGACTGGGTATTGTGTCGTCCTCATCATCATTTCATCTTCATCACCGGCGCGTATATCACCCAATGAGGCGTCGACTGAAATAAGACTTTCACTTGGCGGCCGAACTTTCCCAGAGGGGCGGGCTCCCGGCCAACGATGCCATATGCTCGTTTCATTTTTCATTTCCACGTACTCGTGACGCTCTCTCAAACATCTTACAGGTGGCGCCATCACGGCGAGCCAAAGATCTTTATTTGAACTCGAAGGTGCCTACAATCGACACTCAAGTGAATTTTTACCTAGTGTTAATGTAATGGTTAAAATATCGTGGTACATGCAACTGGTGGTAGGATTCTGTTCCTAATTCAATAATGCTTCAAAATAGCACATGAAAGTAAATAAATTTGATGAAACAGTCTCTTTTTCCAGATAATAACACTGTCTAAATGTTTAGCTAATGACCTAAAATGTTGACTCGTTTCTACTCCATAGTATTAAAAGTAAAATTTGGGCTATAATATATATTATTCGGTAAGGTCTAAAGATATTTAAGGGGCAAGCCGAATTCTTGACTGACAGCTTACGATATCGGACCAACGGAGCGTTGGATGCTGAATACTATCTGACAAGTATTACTACTTTCTAAAGTTAGCAAATTTCAAGGCCCTGAGAGAGATTATCAGCGTTGAATCTATGTGTGAGTATTTGATCTCGTATTTGGTTGTGTTTATCTTGCTTTGGACGGATGATAACCTCCGCTGTACGTGCCACATTCTACTGTAGTATCTTCCTCAAACTCATTTCGTGTTTCACATGTGCGGACGCGCTGTTATCAGGAAATGTGACGTGATCTGGAATAAAAGATCAGACGTAATTTGGTGATAAGGGGAACAGATCCTGAAGCAGGGGTTTAATAAACAGAATATATGTGATACTGAAAGATAACAGAAGCAAATTACCGACAAGTAATTGCAAATTACAATACTAATGGATATATTTATATCGAAAACCAGGGTGGGATTTTCCACAGATGTTATCTATCACTTTTTTTGTTTCTCTCCATAATTTGTCTCTTTCTACCTGCTAAATTTGCACGGTGCCACACCTCTATTCTACTTCACTGACTACGTAACAGATCTGTGTGGCGATTGTGAGCACTGCACTCAGTCGCGAGCAAGACTACACAGAATATCACCTGGCTATTTGTTATTAGATTTTTATTCATACAGTATCTTAGTAGCTCACAGCATACAATTACAATACTTGGTTGTCATAAACAACAGAGTTGTAAAATTATAATTTGCAACAAGTTGTCTTTAATGTTTTTAGTTCACGCAGCTGCCTCAATACTTGGGGAGCTAACTAAGATTACTGACTAAATAAAATTTTACATACTTGCAAAAATTGACGACATCTAAATTCGTAGTGCAGAAACGCCTTATTGGACTGGATTTTAATCCGCTTTGTACCATTATATAATTGAAAAATATGTGCAGGCTTACAGCAGCGATACCTAACGAGCTTTCGACACAAACATATTTTGTGGCTGTGTGCTTTAATTTGATATGAACGGTAGCTCTCCTAACAGGACGACTCTTCCGGCACTGTGGCCTGTTTTACGCCATATTTTAAATATTTGCGACGACAGTGAGCTGATTTTGTATTTTCTGACTATGCCACTTTGGTTTTTTTATATCAAGATATATTCTAAACCAGGTGTGCCTCGCCATATTTGAAGCACATGTTTCCTACGTGTGTTCAAATGATCAAATGTGTGTGAATACCTAAGCGACTAAACTTATGAGGTCTCTAGACTTAAACTCTACTTAAACTAACTCCCACGCCCGAGGGAGGACTCGAACCTCCGGCGGAAGGGGCCTTTCCCACGTGTATGGTAGTAATACTTTACATTATGGCCTGTTTTATTACGTTGTAGGCTGTCGAGTTTGTATTTTGCTTTTCATGTTTTGTTGCAGGTCTGAATATGACGATCGCTGACCGAAACCGGTAGTCTAAGGCCCAAACAATTTCGTGATCATAGGAGGAAATAAAATCAATTTTTCTGTTTATAATCACACCAGTGGACAACAGACTACAAAGCCATTTATGCATCTGGCCTTAGAATGTTGGCGCTTCAGTAAGTTCCCTGCACTTTTGAAATAGGTCATATAAAACAGACGAGTGCGATAAGCATTAAGATAATACGAATTGAGATATTACGAATTGATTAAAAGCACATAAGTCACACTCTTTAATGATGTTAACGGAGATCAGATAATGAGATTTTACCACCATGACAGCACTCCACCTGCTTTCTATTGTTCCATTGGTGGGCTTCAGTCAGTACTCTTCCTGCTAATCACTATTGTTTTCTCGCTGTGTGTATGAAGAAACGTTGTTTTGTTGTATCTTCTGTGAACTAAACACATCTTTCATAGGAGGGCAAATAGAAGACTTTTAAACAGAAGGAAAATTCTGCATTCCTAGGTAAAACGTGCCCATAACAGAGACAGTTTAGAAAACTGTTGTGATGGCTATTCACGGCTGGAGTTTCTGCATTTGGTTTCACGTAACTGCCGAGGCGGGAGCAGCGTCATCTGTCACTAACCCAAGCTACAGGTTCATTGTAGGAATATACACATTTCCTCATGCTTAGGAAAATGGAGCAAATCGGGTGTACCTGTTTCCATTTGATGGGACCTCTTGGTGGGGCATATGGAGGCACTATTAGTTCATGTGCGATCCGCGGAAAATTCAAAAATTTTATTTTCATTATATTTTCACCTGCACCATCAGTCCGAACTGCAACCGAGGATTCCAAGACGGCTATACACAGTAAATGACTGTAATTTTTATGATATGCACCTAAGATCCCGATCTCGAACATTTTCGAAAATTTTCTTTACGTCCTTATTCGTTTCCGAGATACAGAAATTCAGAGTTACACTACTCTTACACGTAAAACCTGGTGTGAGGCGAAAACGTAGTTTATAAAGTTGAGGTAGCACAGAGAAATATGCTATAAAGCATCTCCGTTATCATCTGGGAGCCTCATGTTGTAGCACTGAAGCACATGAAATTTTTTTGCGTGTATAATCCAGCCTGAGGTTTAAAATTAGTTTTGCGTTATTTCCATTTCGCATAAGTAAACTATCTAAATGTTACTGACCAATACACTTCTTTTCATTTGAGTCACACGCTTTGCTGAAGCAGGGAAAAGAAGGGAACGCGCGGAAAAGTGCTCCTATTGGAGCGCTGAAAAATGCGAATATGTTCCTGTTTTTTTTTTTTTTTGTTTTTTTTTTTTTTTAAAGACGCTGACTGAAAAGTGGGGTATCACGTGCCTCATTCTACGTTACTCAGCATGTTTAAAAATTTTCCAAAAAAATTTAGTATGAGCACATATTCCCGTTTTCGAAATGGTTCAACTGCCTTTAAGCACTATGGGACTTGACATCTGAGGTCGTCAGTCCCCTAGACTTAAAACTACTTAAACCTAAGTAACCTAAGGACATCAGACACATCCATGTGCGAGGCAGGATCGAACCTGCGACCATAGCAGCGGCACTTCCCGTTTTGTTGTGCTATAATAAGACAATGGCAGTGGAATAGAAGGGAAAAATTATTAATACGGAAAGAAAGTAGAGAGCGCTTGTATTACAGAAAGAACTACGAGGGCGGTGGTATTGTGAGAGAAAGAGAGGGGCACAGAGGCAATGGGACGTAGTTGACAGTGACAGAATAGTGGCAGGAAGAGAGTGAATCAGACAGTGCCAGGGGGACGTAATAATGAGGAAAGGAAACTAGAAATGGGGGAGACCCAGCGATAACGAGAGACAGAGTATACAAGAATGACAACAAGGAAGAGAGAGGTAGTGACAGCGAGAGAAGACAGAAGCAGTAGGAAGGAAGGAATGAGATATTAGCAGCAAGACAGAACAAGAGGGACGCAATGATTGTAAGGGAGGACTGTGTAGTAGTAGGATAGAACGAATTGGAATGTGGCTGTGACCCAGGAGACTACGACAGAGAGACCCAAAGAGACAACGATAATGAGTTTGGCCGTTTGAGTGAGTTAGAACGTGGAACTGGGACTGGATGGGTATGAGTGACTTACAGTGATGGCTTACTGGATGTGAGTGAGTTACAGTTAGGGGAGTTTATGAGACTTTGAGGGGAGCTACATATTAAAAAACAAACGCGTGGATATGTTCGAATGCCAAAATTTTTCGAAAATTTTTTAAAGGTGCTGGGAAGGTAGTCTCCTTTTCAATCAGTCTTTTAAATAAACAGGAACATATCCGCTGGTACAGGAGCAGTTTTCCGCTGGTAATAATGTGGGACCGAACTCCATCCTCCTTTCCAAACCAACTAACATGAAAATTCAGTCAACAATGGACAAAAAGAGATAAATTAATAAAGGGAATAAGATGATGTGGTGCATGTCTCATTATTGGAACTTTGAGTGAGACTTCTCGTAATGATGTAACGTCGGCTAACGTTAATTTCTGCCAGTTATGACAATGTAAGTGTCAGCATCCGTCGTGTAGGGGTTGAGTCAATGATTAGTGATCAAAAAGGTTGGAACCCCGCAACCGCTTAAATTTCGAATAAAAATCATCAGCCGAAGACTTCTGGCATAAGTAGTTACCCCTCATTCTGCCAATCCCTTTGTCAAAGAGGGCGGAGGAGCGAACAGCGATTCACAGCTCTCTTTTGCTCTTGGAGTGGGAAACTTCCTCAAAATCGGTAGAATTAATGATGATCAATGGCTCAATTTACGCTCCGAAGAAGTGATGACAGAAGTAAAAGATAGCTTCACCATGACGTTTACTGTTCGAGGTGAAAAAATATCAGTGATAAGTTTCGTTAATAACATTGTTATCCTCAGTAAAAGTGAAGAAGGAAAACGGCTCCTGTTGAACGGAATGAACAGTCTTATGAGTACAGTATATGGACTGAGAGTAAACCGAAGAACCTAATTTGAATAGGAGAATAGAGAAAAACTTAACATCAAAACTGGTGACTATGATATAGCCCCCACCCCGGTTGGTGAGTGGTCAGCGGGATAGAGTGTCAGTGCTAAGGGCCCACGTTCGATTCGCAGCCATATCGGAGATTTACTCCGCTCAGGGACTGGGTGTTGTGTTGTCCTAATCATCATCATTTTATCCCCATCTACGCGCAAGTCGCCGAAGTGGCGTCAAATCGAAAAACTTGCACCCGGCGAACGGTCTACCCGACGGGAGGCCCTAGTCACACGACATTTACATTTTACCATGATTTAGACAAAATGAAGTTATACTGTTATCTCGGAAGGAAAACAACACATGACAGACGAAGCAATCAAGATATAAAAAGGAGATCATCCCAGGTAAAGAGGCCGTTTTTGGTCAAAAGAAGTCGACTAGTATGACATATCGGCCATACTTTCGGGAAGAAATTTCTGAGAATGTACGTTTATTTGATAGTGAATTATGAGCTGTGCGAGAACCGGAAAAGAAGAGATTCGAAGCATTTGAGATGTGGTGTTTGAATCAACAAGAAATGAGGAAGTTCTACGCAGAACTGGTGAAGAACTTATGGAAAACACTAAAAAGAAGAAGCGACAGGATGGTGGAACATACGTTAGGGCATCAGCGAATAACATCGATGGTACTACAGGGAGCTGTAAAGGGTAAAAACTGTTTTGCGTGTTATATAATTTTTTTTTGCGAAATGTGCACAACCCTTAATGTGGAGCTGTGTAGCAATCCTGTGATCCTGCAACAGACACGTGTGCGGTTGTAAACGTTACTTTGAAATTGTTTAATGCGCGAGTGATTATATTTGTGTTTTGAATTCACTAGTGCAGGCAATGTATACCGTTCAGTTGCCCAACGGTAGTTCGTGGGGAAGGAGATCATACTCCTATGCAGAGTAGAGTTCTTCCTGGAAACGTACTGTTACCTGTAAGTTGATAGATGGCTGGGCAGGCCTCTCTAAGCTGTTAAACCATCGATGATACACTTGAAAACAGGAAACGTCCACCCTGTGGAACGGCAGCAGAAGGACTGAACAGCTACTTCAAAGACACGAGTCGATAGGAATCTGATTGTTTGCTGAAGTAACTTTCCTATGACCGGAAGCAGGCGGCAGCGGAACATCGAAATTCCGATCACAAGGTCCGTCTGCGTGAATTGTTAGACAGATCCAGTCTAGCAGCAAGGTGACTTAGTAAAAGTCACTATTGTGTTATGCCACCAACTACTGGCTGGTGGATGTAAACGGCAAGAACCACTGATGGAAAACTGTGGAGAGGAGATACAAAGGAAGAAGAAACACTTTACAGGGGAGTTCTGTTCGCCTGCGTCCTTAGAGAACAACAGTTGACACAAGCTATGGTTCGTCGGGGCCCTGAAAGGGTACAGATACCTCACTAGCTGCTGCTGTTCCTAGATGGTAGTTTCGGCGATTCCTGACACTGGCCGGTCGTCATACCGCTCGCTGGTACCTGCTTCTGCATCTGCTTATGGCCAGCTCGCCATCGATCCCTTCCCAGAGGTAACCTCTGTTTTATTACAACCTCATTGTACAGTGGAAAAAACAACACGTGTTTCTAGGAGACTAGTGAGAGCGCTCTGTGAGACTTGTTGCACTAACAGAGGGTACATATTACTTTTCTTCCCAGTCATTCGAATGCAAAATTCTTGTAACTTTGCTGACACCTATTTGAAGTACATATACTTACCAGTGATAAAGTATCATTGCTTGATATCCAAATTTCCGTACCTATTCCAGTCATCTCTCTTTCAGCATTGTGCGATAGTGTAACATTCTTGTAGTGACCGATCTGGTACCCAACTCAATGAACTAATTCTACCTCGTAAGCATATACTAATCCCACAAAAATTAAGTGTTCTGATATTCAAGCTTTAGCGTTCATTTTACTGAATCAGCATTTCGCCATAACATTTACACCGAGGTGACAAGTGTCGTGAGATACCTCCTAATATCGTGTCGAACCTCCTTTTGCTCTGTGTAACGCAGCAGCTCGACGTGTCATGAACCCAACGAATCTTTGAAAGCCCCTGCAGAATTTCTGAACCGTGCTACCTCTATGGTTGTCCATAATTGCGAAAGTGTTTTCGGTGCAGGACTTCGTTCACGATTTTGCCTCTCAGTTACGTCCCATAAATGTTGGATGAGATTGGTATTGGGCTACCTGGGTGGCCAAATCATTTGCTCGAATTATCCAGAATGTTCTTCAAACCAACCTCTAACAGTTGCGGACCAAAGGCATGGCGCATTGTATCCATAAATATTCCATCCTTGTTTGGGAACATGATGCCCATTAATGGCTACAAATGGTTTCCAAGTAGCCGAACATATCCATTTCCAGTAAATGAGAGGTTCAGCTGAAATAGAGGGCCCAGTCAACCTCATGAAAACACAGCACACACCGTTAAGGAGCCGCCACCACCACGTTGCACAGTCTCTTTCTGATAACTTGGGTTCATGGCTAAGTGAGGTCACTGCCATACTTACCATCAGATCTTACCAGCTAAAATCGGGACTCATGTGACCAGACCACAGTTTCCCATTCGTCTAAGGTCCAGTTGATATCGTCACAGTCCAGGAGTGGCCCTGCAGGCGATGTTGTGCGTCTGCTGCCATAGCCCATTAACGCCACATTTCGCCACACTGTCCTAACGGATACGCTCCTCTACATCCCACATTGATGTCTGTGGTTGTTTCACGCAGTGTCGCTCGTCTGTTAGCACCGACAACTCTAAATAAACGTCGCTGCTCTCGGTCGTTAACTGATGGCCGTCAGCCAGTGCGTTGTCCCTGGTGTTCTCGGCACACTCTTGACATTGCGGATCTCGGAATATTTAATTTCCAAACGCTTTCCAAAATGGAATGTCCCATACGACTAGCTTCAACTACAATTCTTCGTTCAAAGTGTGTTAACGCCCATCGTACGGTCATCCTTCACACAGATAGTGTGGATTATATAAAGTGAAGCAACACTCAACTCACAAGCCGGACTCCCCACTACATGTCAATGTGATGTTGAAGCGTATCGTATTTATTGTCATACCAAATAAATAGTGCTCGAGGGAACTGCTTTCTTCCTTATTTGGGCGAGAATCACTCCCAGGTGGCTCCGCTTTTGGGTTTTCTTGAAGATCTGCAAATTCTAGCTTACAGTTCGCTTCAAGAGTTGTTCAAAGTACTTCCTTGGCATTTCACAGCCCTACGTAATGGTGAGCCCTATTTTATCATTTTTATCTCTACAGGAAATACTTGGAGCTTGGTAGCCCTTTAGATGATTTTTAAACTTCTGACAGAAATTCCAGATGTTTAACAATGCTCTTTTGTATGTCAAGAAATTCTTGGGTCTCGAAAGATCGTTTAGCACTCCTTCTTTTTCTTGCTGTTTGTTTTTAATGTAAATTTTAAATTCACAAAGGTACTCATTCTTCCCAGAACAATTCCATTTTTTCCCTTGTTTCGTTCTTTGTGCAGCTGCTTTTTCATGGGATTCATTCCACCAGACTTTCTTCTTCATTTTTTGTTATCCAGAAATAAAAGTCATTTCTTCTATTTCTAATCACATCAGTGCGCAACAGAATACAAAGCCATTTATGTATCTGGCCTTAGAATGTTGGCGCATCAGCAATTTCCCTGCACTTTGGGAATAGGTCATATAAAACAAACGAGTGCGATAAGCGTTAAGAAAATACGAATTGATTAAGAGCTAATAAGTCACTCTCTTTAATGATGTTAACGGAGATCAGATAATGAGATTTTACCACCATGACAGCACTCCACCTGCTTTCTGTTGTTCCATTGGTTGGCTTCAGTCAGTACACTTCCTGCTAATAACGATTGTTTTCTCGCTGTGTGTATGGAGAAACGTTGTTTTGTTGTATCTTCTGTGAACTAAACACATCTTTCATAGGAGGGCGTATAGAAGACTTAAACAGAAGGAAAATTCTGCATACCTAGGTAAAACGTGCCCATAACAGAGATAGTTTAGAAAACTGTTGTGATGGCTATTCACGGCTGGAGTTTCTGCATTTGGTTTCACGTAACTGCCGAGGCGGGAGCAGCGTCATCTGTCACTAACCGAAGCTACAGGTTCATTGTAGGAATATACACATTTCCTCATGCTTAGGAAAATGGAGCAAATCGGGTGTACCTGTTTCCATTTGATGGGACCTCTTGGTGGGGCATATCGAGGCACTATCAGTTCATGTGCGGTTCCTCGGAAAATTCCAAAAGGTGTTTTTAATTATATTTTCACTGGCACCACCAGACCAAAACGCAACCGAAGATTCCAAGACGGCTATGCACAGTAACTGGCTGTAATTTTTTCCGTGTGCGCCTAAGATTCCAATCTCGAACGTTCTCGAAAATTTACTTCACATCCTTATTCTTTCGGAGATACAGAAATTCAAAGTTATACTACTCGTACAAGTAAAACCCGGTGTGAGGCGAAAACGTAGTATATAAATTTTACGTAGCACAGAGAAATATGCTGTAAAGTATCTCCGTTATCATCTGGAAGCTCCATGTTGTAGTACTGAAGCACATGAGGCTTATGGACTGAGGATGACACGGCGGCCGGTCCGTACAGTTGGGCCATCATGGCCTGTTCGCATGAGTTTAGTTTTGTGGAATATAGACTGAAAGATAGCATTAAGAGAAATTTGAAATAAGAATAGAATTATTATTTTATTTTTTTCATCAGCACAGACCATGTTTACACTATTAATTGTTGCTTCAGGTACGTCACGACATAGTAGGAAACTCATGGCATCAAATGCATTCCATGTGGATGAAGAAGCACCTGCGCTTCCATTTTTCTTTAGCAACATTTTGCTTCGCATTTGGCATAAGGATTTTTTGTATGCGTTGTCAAGTGTGATACCTACGGTAACTTTCGGACTATAAGAAATTAGTTGATTCTTTCACTAGAAATTAACGTAACAGTGTTCGGTGTTTGATTTAAAATTACGCTAGTCTTAAAAATGGCCATATATTCGATGCCGCGGGAAACATGCTTCTATCTGGCAACACTGAATTCAACTGGCAGCAGCCGTAAACCGATGCGACGAACATGAGTTGCGGGGATTCCTCGCGACCCACAATCATAATCCCAGAACACTCTCCAGCCTACCATGCGTCATTGCAGTCTACAGTGTCAGTGAACTTGAACTGAGAGAGATTTGTGCTATCGGAAACAGTACAATATTTCTGTTAGTAGCTAGTTTCGTACTGGAAAAAATAAAAGATATTGATACGATGGGGACTATAAACTGAAAGTAATAGCACATGCAGAACAACATGAAAACAGAGTTTCTGAGCGGAATTTCGGCCCGCCACCTACGAAAAAAACCATTCGCGTTTGGCGGGCTAGTAAAAAACTGAAATAAAATGAGGACTAAATGTGAAAATAGAGGACTGAATGCAAAATGGCCGAACTAGCAGATGATGTTACGGTATATTGATAATTTTTACTTAAGGATCATCAGACAGAAACCGAATGAAACACAATTTTAGTGCCATACGCGTTTCGCCTTTATTTTCTGCAACGCTTCATCAGTGGCAGGCTGCGTGGACAATTTTTTACATATTACTCTCCTGTTGCATCTTTGGTGTTGTTATTCGTCTTATGAATGGTAATTTGCGATTTTTTCCCCACATTCCACAGCACTATGAACTGAACGCTTCTTGAATTGAAACAAGCGTTCAGTTCATAGCACTTAAGCGCACATAGTAAAAATTACAGCCAGTTACTGTGGATAGCCGTCTTGGAATCTTCGGTTGCGTTTTGGTCTGGTGGTGCAAGTGAAAATACAAAAAAAATTTTCCGAGGAACCGCACATGAACTGATATCGCCTCCATATGCCCCACCAAGAGGTCCCATCAAATGGAAACAGGTACACCCGATTTTCCCCATTTGCCTAAGCAGGAGGAAATGTGTATATTCCTACATTGAACCTGCAACATCGGCTAGTGACACTAAGTCGATGCTGCTCCCGCCTCGGCAGTTACGTGAAACGAAATGCAGAAGCTCCAGCCGTGAATAGCCATCACAACAGTTTTCAAAACTATCTCTATTACTGGCACGTTTTACCTAGATATTCAGAATTTTCCTGCTGTAGAAAACTCTTCTGTTCGCCCTCCTATGAAAGATGTGTTTAGTTCACAGAAGATACAACAAAACAACGTTTCTTCATACACACAGCGAGAAAACAATCGTTATTAGCAGGAAGAGTACTGACTGAAGCCCACCAATGGAACAATAGAAAGCAGGTGGAGTGCTGTCATGGTGGTACAATCTCATTATCTGATCTCCGTTAACATCATTAAAGAGAGTGACTTATGTGCTTTTAATCAATTCGTAATATCTCAATTCGTATTATCTTAATGCTTATCGCACTCGTCTGTTTTATATGACCTATTTCAAAAGTGCAGGGAACTTACTGAAGCGCCAACATTCTAAGGCCAGATGCATAAATGGCTTTGTAGTCTGTTGTCCACTGGAGTGATTATATACAGAAAAATTGACTTTTATTTCCTCCCATGATCACGAAATTGTTTGGCCCTTAGACTACCGGTTTCGGTCAGCGATCGTCATATTCAGACCTGCAACAAAACATGAAAAGCAAAATACAAACACGACAGTGTACAACGTAATAAAACAGGCCATAATGTGTAGTATTACTGCCATACACGTGGGAAAGGCCCCTTCCGCCGGAGTTTCGAGTCCTCCCTCGGGCGTGGGAGTTAGTTTAAGTAGAGTTTAAATCTAGACACTTCATCAGTTTTGTCGCTTAGGTATTCACACACATTTGATCATTTGAACACACGTAGGAAACATGTGCTTCAAATACTGCGAGGCACACCTGGTTTAGAATATATCTTGATATAAAAAAAACCAAAGTGGCATTGTCAGAAAATACAAAATTAGCTCACTGTCGTCGCAAATATTTAAAATATGGCGTAAAACAGGCCACAGTGCCGGAAGAGTCGTCCTGTTAGGAGAGCTACCGTATATATCAAATTAAAGCACACAGCCACAAAATATGTTTGTGTCGAAAGCTCGTTAGGTATCGCTGCTGTAAGCCTGCATATATTTGTCAATTATGTAGTAGTACAAAGCGGATTAAAATGAAGAATACAGTAAGTAAAGTTTGTGAGATATTGCAGTGGTAAACTGTAATAAATTAAAATCACGAATAATGTTAAATTTAATAATGTTGAAAAGGAAATGCTTGAGTGACAATATGTGATTCTGGGGCGTTCTTGTGGTGGTTTTAGATACAGTAATTAAATACACGATAACAAACTCAAGTAGCCAGCAAAATAACACAAAAATGATAAAATAACGAGAGAGAGGAGCGAAATGGATCAGGCAAAAGACTGAAGTATGTAAACCGCGCCCCTGTTGACGTAACCACCAGAATGTAGCATAAGCGAGAAATGATCGGAGGAACTAAACGACTCTCACATCCTGCTACACGCCGTTGTAAGAAAAGATTAATAAAAATTATATCAGTCGAATAATTAGTTTACCTCGTTAATAAAATATATTAGATAAAGAAAGGAGGAACAATCAAACACTCTATGCTAGGTAACGACAAGGCCAGATACACATCTGAGAGGCGTTGTGCCATCAATGTTGAACACTGTTAAATAAACCAAAGTAGGTATTGGGTTCTCTTCCTGGGACAGTCTTTTTGGATTTATAAATTTTAAGCTCTTTTAACAATTTTGTAAAATTAAGAAATTGCATACCAAAGGAGAATAGAAGAAAATGTGATGGGGCAAGGAATGTTGCGGACATGGAGCTGGGCAGGGGAGGAGATCCATGCAACATTAGCGTAGCAAAGGAGCAACAGCTGTTGAATCAACGATCTTCTATGGTAGACACAACCGGTTTCGGAACATTATTGTTCCATCATCTGGTGTAAACTGCAATAATTAAAATATTGTGGAGCCTCAGATTTGAAATGACAGATAAGGAACCAAGCAGCTAAAATTTCTAAAATGAATTAAAATAGATTAAAAGAGAAAGTAAGCTCTACCCCAGGAGGTAACTCTAAAGAGGAATCCCTCATTGCTTTATGCAGTACATCGGGACCAAAGGTGCGGGGAAGTTCCAACATCTACAGTATGGATGAGATAGAACATCCCTGGTATATTTTCAAACTGGAGTACAAAAGGAAATTCTTCGCAGTCACCTTGAATGTAAACTCATTATTAAGAATTGGTAGACAGAAATAACTTGAACTCCCTTAACTAACTATGAAATACATTTTTTTTTTTTAATTGCGAACATTTTTAGGTTAGGCTTTACCGTGACTGTTATTGACATTAAATGAAACAATAAGTTTACTGTTACCAGTCACTGTTTATTTGTTTCCACGACGCGTTTCGAAGGTTTAAACCTCCGTCATCAGGTGGATATACATCGGTTAACATGGCATTTGTGTGTTTGTGTTGTGTTACGATTTCTTTGGAGGAAGTTGTGACACTGTACCTCCAGCGGTCACAGGATCCTTTCACAGTCGTAACACATCATGTGAACACTATCATATTGTATAAACAAATATGGCGTCGTAATCTATTTGGTGCATGGATCGTACAGCAAAAGAGAAAACGTTTTCGCAAAGTCCAGAGAATATACGTCCTAACAACATTATTACAGAAAACTGTTTGAAGGATTTGGAGGTGTTGAATACATTTGTTGGAGTAAATACTACAGGCAGTAAGTAAATACGATTTTGACAGCTTAAAATAGCATAAAGTTCATACTCATTTACACAAGCAGGTGAGGTGTTAGGAACTTTAAGTACAATCGTGTTTAATTTAGTCTCTTCTCTTTTCTTGTATGCTGGGAATGGTTTTGCAATTTCCTTCTCAATAATTTCATTAATTTTGTGGCAGGCTGCTATTCTGTCATTTTGCTTCTTAAGGGCGATGGTTGAGATCTGTGTGGCACTAGTGATGAGCTTTTCTTGGTTCCTTGGGTCCAGTGGAGCTTGAACATTGTGTTTTAAACCTTTGCAGAGTAGTGTTTCTTCTTCTGCAGTGAATATTATGTCTGTGTTGTTGAGGAAAGGTGTGTAGAATGTGTGTTTCCTTTGGCTGTTTTGGTTCAGTTTGGGAGGTAACTGTTGATTTATAAGACTGGCTAGTTTCTTCTGTGTGGTTTTTGTTTTCTGTACAATGAACTCGATGTACTTTCTGACTTTTTCGGTTATGGAATCGTAGTCTAGTCTATGAAGCAACTTTCCCAACTATAATTCTGCATTATAAAGCTGCGTGTTGAACATTTGTTTTTTAATATAAAGTTCTTTCAGTTCGTTTTTCACCCAGAATTTCCGTGTGTTTATCAGTGTTTTCTTTGCAGTTGTCGTGTTTATTTTGACGTCAATCTTTACATAATTTGGAATGACGTTATTTCTGAGACAATTTCTATTGAAGTGAATATGCTGTGTTGTCACTGCGAGCTTTTCTGCGCTGTTTTTGTACTCGAAAATAGCCTTGATTGCCTGACTGGGCAGATTAACTTTAAATGCGAACCTTTTTAGGTTAGGCTTTAACGTGACTGTTATTGACATTAAATGAAACAATACAGCAAAAGAGAAAACGTTTTCGAAAAGTCCAGAGAA
Source organism: Schistocerca gregaria (assembly GCF_023897955.1). Classification (NCBI taxonomy): domain Eukaryota; kingdom Metazoa; phylum Arthropoda; class Insecta; order Orthoptera; family Acrididae; genus Schistocerca; species Schistocerca gregaria. Next base: position 345,664,402 of record NC_064922.1, on the reverse strand, counting down.
TATACGTCCTAACAACATTATTACAGAAAACTTTTAGAAGTATTTGGAGGTGTTGAATACATTTGTTCGAGTAAATACTTCAGGCAGTAAGTAAATACGATTTTGACAGCTTAAAATATCATAAAGTTCATACTCATTTACACAATCAGGTGAGTTGTTAGGAACTTTAAGTACAATCGTGTTTAATTTAGTCTCTTCTCTTTTCTTGTATGCTGGGAATGGTTTTGCAATTTCCTTCTCAATAATTTCATTAATTTTGTGGCAGGCTGCTATTCTGTCATTTTGCTTCTTAAGGGCGATGGTTGAGATCTGTGTGGCACTAGTGATGAGCTTTTCTTGGTTCCTTGGGTCCAGTGGAGCTTGAACATTGTGTTTTAAACCTTTGCAGAGTAGTGTTTCTTCTTCTGCAGTGAATATTATGTCTGTGTTGTTGAGGAAAGGTGTGTAGAATGTGTGTTTCCTTTGGCTGTTTTGGTTCAGTTTGGGAGGTAACTGTTGATTTATAAGACTGGCTAGTTTCTTCTGTGTGGTTTTTGTTTTCTGTACAATGAACTCGATGTACTTTCTGACTTTTTCGGTTATGGAATCGTAGTCTAGTCTATGAAGCAACTTTCCCAACTGTAATTCTGCATTATAAAGCTGCGTGTTGAACATTTGTTTTTTAATATAAAGTTCTTTCAGTTCGTTTTTCACCCAGAATTTCCGTGTGTTTATCAGTGTTTTCTTTGCAGTTGTCGTGTTTATTTTGACGTCAATCTTTACATAATTTGGAATGACGTTATTTCTGAGACAATTTCTATTGAAGTGAATATGCTGTGTTGTCACTGCGAGCTTTTCTGCGCTGTTTTTGTACTCGAAAATAGCCTTGATTGCATGACTGGGCAGATTAACTTTAAATGCGAACATTTTTAGGTTAGGCTTTAACGTGACTGTTATTGACATTAAATGAAACAATACAGCAAAAGAGAAAACGTTTTCACAAAGTCCAGAGAATATACGTCCTAACAACATTATTACAGAAAACTTTTAGAAGTATTTGGAGGTGTTGAATACATTTGTTCGAGTAAATACTTCAGGCAGTAAGTAAATACGATTTTGACAGCTTAAAATATCATAAAGTTCATACTCATTTACACAATCAGGTGAGTTGTTAGGAACTTTAAGTACAATCGTGTTTAATTTAGTCTCTTCTCTTTTCTTGTATGCTGGGAATGGTTTTGCAATTTCCTTCTCAATAATTTCATTAATTTTGTGGCAGGCTGCTATTCTGTCATTTTGCTTCTTAAGGGCGATGGTTGAGATCTGTGTGGCACTAGTGATGAGCTTTTCTTGGTTCCTTGGGTCCAGTGGAGCTTGAACATTGTGTTTTAAACCTTTGCAGAGTAGTGTTTCTTCTTCTGCAGTGAATATTATGTCTGTGTTGTTGAGGAAAGGTGTGTAGAATGTGTGTTTCCTTTGGCTGTTTTGGTTCAGTTTGGGAGGTAACTGTTGATTTATAAGACTGGCTAGTTTCTTCTGTGTGGTTTTTGTTTTCTGTACAATGAACTCGATGTACTTTCTGACTTTTTCGGTTATGGAATCGTAGTCTAGTCTATGAAGCAACTTTCCCAACTGTAATTCTGCATTATATAGCTGCGTGTTGAACATTTGTTTTTTAATATAAAGTTCTTTCAGTTCGTTTTTCACCCAGAATTTCCGTGTGTTTATCAGTGTTTTCTTTGCAGTTGTCGTGTTTATTTTGACGTCAATCTTTACATAATTTGGAATGACGTTATTTCTGAGACAATTTCTATTGAAGTGAATATGCTGTGTTGTCACTGCGAGCTTTTCTGCGCTGTTTTTGTACTCGAAAATAGCCTTGATTGCCTGACTGGGCAGATTAACTTTAAATGCGAACATTTTTTAGGTTAGGCTTTAACGTGACTGTTATTGACATTAAATGAAACAATACAGCAAAAGAGAAAACGTTTTCACAAAGTCCAGAGAATATACGTCCTAACAACATTATTACAGAAAACTTTTAGAAGTATTTGGAGGTGTTGAATACATTTGTTCGAGTAAATACTTCAGGCAGTAAGTAAATACGATTTTGACAGCTTAAAATATCATAAAGTTCATACTCATTTACACAATCAGGTGAGTTGTTAGGAACTTTAAGTACAATCGTGTTTAATTTAGTCTCTTCTCTTTTCTTGTATGCTGGGAATGGTTTTGCAATTTCCTTCTCAATAATTTCATTAATTTTGTGGCAGGCTGCTATTCTGTCATTTTGCTTCTTAAGGGCGATGGTTGAGATCTGTGTGGCACTAGTGATGAGCTTTTCTTGGTTCCTTGGGTCCAGTGGAGCTTGAACATTGTGTTTTAAACCTTTGCAGAGTAGTGTTTCTTCTTCTGCAGTGAATATTATGTCTGTGTTGTTGAGGAAAGGTGTGTAGAATGTGTGTTTCCTTTGGCTGTTTTGGTTCAGTTTGGGAGGTAACTGTTGATTTATAAGACTGGCTAGTTTCTTCTGTGTGGTTTTTGTTTTCTGTACAATGAACTCGATGTACTTTCTGACTTTTTCGGTTATGGAATCGTAGTCTAGTCTATGAAGCAACTTTCCCAACTATAATTCTGCATTATAAAGCTGCGTGTTGAACATTTGTTTTTTAATATAAAGTTCTTTCAGTTCGTTTTTCACCCAGAATTTCCGTGTGTTTATCAGTGTTTTCTTTGCAGTTGTCGTGTTTATTTTGACGTCAATCTTTACATAATTTGGAATGACGTTATTTCTGAGACAATTTCTATTGAAGTGAATATGCTGTGTTGTCACTGCGAGCTTTTCTGCGCTGTTTTTGTACTCGAAAATAGCCTTGATTGCCTGACTGGGCAGATTAACTTTAAATGCGAACCTTTTTAGGTTAGGCTTTAACGTGACTGTTATTGACATTAAATGAAACAATACAGCAAAAGAGAAAACGTTTTCGAAAAGTCCAGAGAATATACGTCCTAACAACATTATTACAGAAAACTTTTAGAAGTATTTGGAGGTGTTGAATACATTTGTTCGAGTAAATACTTCAGGCAGTAAGTAAATACGATTTTGACAGCTTAAAATATCATAAAGTTCATACTCATTTACACAATCAGGTGAGTTGTTAGGAACTTTAAGTACAATCGTGTTTAATTTAGTCTCTTCTCTTTTCTTGTATGCTGGGAATGGTTTTGCAATTTCCTTCTCAATAATTTCATTAATTTTGTGGCAGGCTGCTATTCTGTCATTTTGCTTCTTAAGGGCGATGGTTGAGATCTGTGTGGCACTAGTGATGAGCTTTTCTTGGTTCCTTGGGTCCAGTGGAGCTTGAACATTGTGTTTTAAACCTTTGCAGAGTAGTGTTTCTTCTTCTGCAGTGAATATTATGTCTGTGTTGTTGAGGAAAGGTGTGTAGAATGTGTGTTTCCTTTGGCTGTTTTGGTTCAGTTTGGGAGGTAACTGTTGATTTATAAGACTGGCTAGTTTCTTCTGTGTGGTTTTTGTTTTCTGTACAATGAACTCGATGTACTTTCTGACTTTTTCGGTTATGGAATCGTAGTCTAGTCTATGAAGCAACTTTCCCAACTGTAATTCTGCATTATAAAGCTGCGTGTTGAACATTTGTTTTTTAATATAAAGTTCTTTCAGTTCGTTTTTCACCCAGAATTTCCGTGTGTTTATCAGTGTTTTCTTTGCAGTTGTCGTGTTTATTTTGACGTCAATCTTTACATAATTTGGAATGACGTTATTTCTGAGACAATTTCTATTGAAGTGAATATGCTGTGTTGTCACTGCGAGCTTTTCTGCGCTGTTTTTGTACTCGAAAATAGCCTTGATTGCCTGACTGGGCAGATTAACTTTAAATGCGAACATTTTTAGGTTAGGCTTTAACGTGACTGTTATTGACATTAAATGAAACAATACAGCAAAAGAGAAAACGTTTTCACAAAGTCCAGAGAATATACGTCCTAACAACATTATTACAGAAAACTTTTAGAAGTATTTGGAGGTGTTGAATACATTTGTTCGAGTAAATACTTCAGGCAGTAAGTAAATACGATTTTGACAGCTTAAAATATCATAAAGTTCATACTCATTTACACAATCAGGTGAGTTGTTAGGAACTTTAAGTACAATCGTGTTTAATTTAGTCTCTTCTCTTTTCTTGTATGCTGGGAATGGTTTTGCAATTTCCTTCTCAATAATTTCATTAATTTTGTGGCAGGCTGCTATTCTGTCATTTTGCTTCTTAAGGGCGATGGTTGAGATCTGTGTGGCACTAGTGATGAGCTTTTCTTGGTTCCTTGGGTCCAGTGGAGCTTGAACATTGTGTTTTAAACCTTTGCAGAGTAGTGTTTCTTCTTCTGCAGTGAATATTATGTCTGTGTTGTTGAGGAAAGGTGTGTAGAATGTGTGTTTCCTTTGGCTGTTTTGGTTCAGTTTGGGAGGTAACTGTTGATTTATAAGACTGGCTAGTTTCTTCTGTGTGGTTTTTGTTTTCTGTACAATGAACTCGATGTACTTTCTGACTTTTTCGGTTATGGAATCGTAGTCTAGTCTATGAAGCAACTTTCCCAACTGTAATTCTGCATTATATAGCTGCGTGTTGAACATTTGTTTTTTAATATAAAGTTCTTTCAGTTCGTTTTTCACCCAGAATTTCCGTGTGTTTATCAGTGTTTTCTTTGCAGTTGTCTTGTTTATTTTGACGTCAATCTTTACATAATTTGGAATGACGTTATTTCTGAGACAATTTCTATTGAAGTGAATATGCTGTGTTGTCACTGCGAGCTTTTCTGCGCTGTTTTTGTACTCGAAAATAGCCTTGATTGCCTGACGGGGCAGATTAACTTTAAATGCGAACATTTTTAGGTTAGGCTTTAACGTGACTGTTATTGACATTAAATGAAACAATACAGCAAAAGAGAAAACGTTTTCACAAAGTCCAGAGAATATACGTCCTAACAACATTATTACAGAAAACTTTTAGAAGTATTTGGAGGTGTTGAATACATTTGTTCGAGTAAATACTTCAGGCAGTAAGTAAATACGATTTTGACAGCTTAAAATATCATAAAGTTCATACTCATTTACACAATCAGGTGAGTTGTTAGGAACTTTAAGTACAATCGTGTTTAATTTAGTCTCTTCTCTTTTCTTGTATGCTGGGAATGGTTTTGCAATTTCCTTCTCAATAATTTCATTAATTTTGTGGCAGGCTGCTATTCTGTCATTTTGCTTCTTAAGGGCGATGGTTGAGATCTGTGTGGCACTAGTGATGAGCTTTTCTTGGTTCCTTGGGTCCAGTGGAGCTTGAACATTGTGTTTTAAACCTTTGCAGAGTAGTGTTTCTTCTTCTGCAGTGAATATTATGTCTGTGTTGTTGAGGAAAGGTGTGTAGAATGTGTGTTTCCTTTGGCTGTTTTGGTTCAGTTTGGGAGGTAACTGTTGATTTATAAGACTGGCTAGTTTCTTCTGTGTGGTTTTTGTTTTCTGTACAATGAACTCGATGTACTTTCTGACTTTTTCGGTTATGGAATCGTAGTCTAGTCTATGAAGCAACTTTCCCAACTGTAATTCTGCATTATAAAGCTGCGTGTTGAACATTTGTTTCTTAATATAAAGTTCTTTCAGTTCGTTTTTCACCCAGAATTTCCGTGCGTTTATCAGTGTTTTCTTTGCAGTTGTCGTGTTTATTTTGACGTCAATCTTTACATAATTTGGAATGACGTTATTTCTGAGACAATTTCTATTGAAGTGAATATGCTGTGTTGTCACTGCGAGCTTTTCTGCGCTGTTTTTGTACTCGAAAATAGCCTTGATTGCCTGACTGGGCAGATTAACTTTAAATGCGAACATTTTTAGGTTAGGCTTTAACGTGACTGTTATTGACATTAAATGAAACAATACAGCAAAAGAGAAAACGTTTTCGAAAAGTCCAGAGAATATACGTCCTAACAACATTATTACAGAAAACTTTTAGAAGTATTTGGAGGTGTTGAATACATTTGTTCGAGTAAATACTTCAGGCAGTAAGTAAATACGATTTTGACAGCTTAAAATATCATAAAGTTCATACTCATTTACACAATCAGGTGAGTTGTTAGGAACTTTAAGTACAATCGTGTTTAATTTAGTCTCTTCTCTTTTCTTGTATGCTGGGAATGGTTTTGCAATTTCCTTCTCAATAATTTCATTAATTTCGTGGCAGGCTGCTATTCTGTCATTTTGCTTCTTAAGGGCGATGGTTGAGATCTGTGTGGCACTAGTGATGAGCTTTTCTTGGTTCCTTGGGTCCAGTGGAGCTTGAACATTGTGTTTTAAACCTTTGCAGAGTAGTGTTTCTTCTTCTGCAGTGAATATTATGTCTGTGTTGTTGAGGAAAGGTGTGTAGAATGTGTGTTTCCTTTGGCTGTTTTGGTTCAGTTTGGGAGGTAACTGTTGATTTATAAGACTGGCTAGTTTCTTCTGTGTGGTTTTTGTTTTCTGTACAATGAACTCGATGTACTTTCTGACTTTTTCGGTTATGGAATCGTAGTCTAGTCTATGAAGCAACTTTCCCAACTGTAATTCTGCATTATAAAGCTGCGTGTTGAACATTTGTTTCTTAATATAAAGTTCTTTCAGTTCGTTTTTCACCCAGAATTTCCGTGCGTTTATCAGTGTTTTCTTTGCAGTTGTCGTGTTTATTTTGACGTCAATCTTTACATAATTTGGAATGACGTTATTTCTGAGACAATTTCTATTGAAGTGAATATGCTGTGTTGTCACTGCGAGCTTTTCTGCGCTGTTTTTGTACTCGAAAATAGCCTTGATTGCCTGATTGGGCAGATTAACTTTAAATGCGAACATTTTTAGGTTAGGCTTTACCGTGACTGTTATTGACATTAAATGAAACAATAAGTTTACTGTTACCAGACACTGTTTATTTGTTTCCACGACGCGTTTCGAAGGTTTAAACCTATACCATCAGGTAGATATACATCGGTTAATATGACATTTGTGTGTTTGTGTTGTGTTACGATTTCTTTGGAGGAAGTTGTGACACTGTACCTCCAGTGGTCACAGGATCCTTTCACAGTCGTAACACATCACATAAACACTATCATATTGTATAAACAAATATGGCGTCGTAATCTACTAGGTGCATGGATCGTACAGCAAAAGAGAAAACGTTTTCGCAAAGACAGTTCGTTTTTCACCCAGAATTTCCGTGTGTTTATCAGTGTTTTCTTTGCAGTTGTCGTGTTTATTTTGACGTCAATCTTTACATAATTTGGAATGACGTTATTTCTGAGACAATTTCTATTGAAGTGAATATGCTGTGTTGTCACTGCGAGCTTTTCTGCGCTGTTTTTGTACTCGAAAATAGCCTTGATTGCCTGATTGGGCAGATTAACTTTAAATGCGAACATTTTTAGGTTAGGCTTTACCGTGACTGTTATTGACATTAAATGAAACAATAAGTTTACTGTTACCAGACACTGTTTATTTGTTTCCACGACGCGTTTCGAAGGTTTAAACCTATATCATCAGGTAGATATACATCGGTTAATATGACATTTGTGTGTTTGTGTTGTGTTACGATTTCTTTGGAGGAAGTTGTGACACTGTACCTCCAGTGGTCACAGGATCCTTTCACAGTCGTAACACATCACATAAACACTATCATATTGTATAAACAAATATGGCGTCGTAATCTACTAGGTGCATGGATCGTACAGCAAAAGAGAAAACGTTTTCGCAAAGACAGTTCGTTTTTCACCCAGAATTTCCGTGTGTTTATCAGTGTTTTCTTTGCAGTTGTCGTGTTTATTTTGACGTCAATCTTTACATAATTTGGAATGACGTTATTTCTGAGACAATTTCTATTGAAGTGAATATGCTGTGTTGTCACTGCGAGCTTTTCTGCGCTGTTTTTGTACTCGAAAATAGCCTTGATTGCCTGACTGGGCAGATTAACTTTAAATGCGAACATTTTTAGGTTAGGCTTTAACGTGACTGTTATTGACATTAAATGAAACAATACAGCAAAAGAGAAAACGTTTTCACAAAGTCCAGAGAATATACGTCCTAACAACATTATTACAGAAAACTTTTAGAAGTATTTGGAGGTGTTGAATACATTTGTTCGAGTAAATACTTCAGGCAGTAAGTAAATACGATTTTGACAGCTTAAAATATCATAAAGTTCATACTCATTTACACAATCAGGTGAGTTGTTAGGAACTTTAAGTACAATCGTGTTTAATTTAGTCTCTTCTCTTTTCTTGTATGCTGGGAATGGTTTTGCAATTTCCTTCTCAATAATTTCATTAATTTTGTGGCAGGCTGCTATTCTGTCATTTTGCTTCTTAAGGGCGATGGTTGAGATCTGTGTGGCACTAGTGATGAGCTTTTCTTGGTTCCTTGGGTCCAGTGGAGCTTGAACATTGTGTTTTAAACCTTTGCAGAGTAGTGTTTCTTCTTCTGCAGTGAATATTATGTCTGTGTTGTTGAGGAAAGGTGTGTAGAATGTGTGTTTCCTTTGGCTGTTTTGGTTCAGTTTGGGAGGTAACTGTTGATTTATAAGACTGGCTAGTTTCTTCTGTGTGGTTTTTGTTTTCTGTACAATGAACTCGATGTACTTTCTGACTTTTTCGGTTATGGAATCGTAGTCTAGTCTATGAAGCAACTTTCCCAACTGTAATTCTGCATTATAAAGCTGCGTGTTGAACATTTGTTTCTTAATATAAAGTTCTTTCAGTTCGTTTTTCACCCAGAATTTCCGTGCGTTTATCAGTGTTTTCTTTGCAGTTGTCGTGTTTATTTTGACGTCAATCTTTACATAATTTGGAATGACGTTATTTCTGAGACAATTTCTATTGAAGTGAATATGCTGTGTTGTCACTGCGAGCTTTTCTGCGCTGTTTTTGTACTCGAAAATAGCCTTGATTGCCTGATTGGGCAGATTAACTTTAAATGCGAACATTTTTAGGTTAGGCTTTACCGTGACTGTTATTGACATTAAATGAAACAATAAGTTTACTGTTACCAGACACTGTTTATTTGTTTCCACGACGCGTTTCGAAGGTTTAAACCTATATCATCAGGTAGATATACATCGGTTAATATGACATTTGTGTGTTTGTGTTGTGTTACGATTTCTTTGGAGGAAGTTGTGACACTGTACCTCCAGTGGTCACAGGATCCTTTCACAGTCGTAACACATCACATAAACACTATCATATTGTATAAACAAATATGGCGTCGTAATCTACTAGGTGCATGGATCGTACAGCAAAAGAGAAAACGTTTTCGCAAAGACAGTTCGTTTTTCACCCAGAATTTCCGTGTGTTTATCAGTGTTTTCTTTGCAGTTGTCGTGTTTATTTTGACGTCAATCTTTACATAATTTGGAATGACGTTATTTCTGAGACAATTTCTATTGAAGTGAATATGCTGTGTTGTCACTGCGAGCTTTTCTGCGCTGTTTTTGTACTCGAAAATAGCCTTGATTGCCTGATTGGGCAGATTAACTTTAAATGCGAACATTTTTAGGTTAGGCTTTACCGTGACTGTTATTGACATTAAATGAAACAATAAGTTTACTGTTACCAGACACTGTTTATTTGTTTCCACGACGCGTTTCGAAGGTTTAAACCTATATCATCAGGTAGATATACATCGGTTAATATGACATTTGTGTGTTTGTGTTGTGTTACGATTTCTTTGGAGGAAGTTGTGACACTGTACCTCCAGTGGTCACAGGATCCTTTCACAGTCGTAACACATCACATGAACACTATCATATTGTATAAACAAATATGGCGTCGTAATCTATTAGGTGCATGGATCGTACAGCAAAAGAGAAAACGTTTTCACAAAGTCCAGAGAATATACGTCCTAACAACATTATTACAGAAAACTTTTTGAAGGATTTGGAGGTGTTGAATACATTTGTTGGAGTAAATACTTCAGGCAGTAAGTAAATACGATTTTGACAGCTTAAAATAGCATAAAGTTCATACTCATTTACACAATCAGGTGAGGTGTTAGAAACTTTAAGTACAATCGTGTTTAATTTAGTCTCTTCTCTTTTCTTGTATGCTGGGAATGGTTTTGCAATTTCCTTCTCAATAATTTCATTAATTTTGTGGCAGGCTGCTAAAATGACAAAATGACAGAATAGCAGCCTGCCAAAAATTCATTTAGTGGGTTGGCTCATAATAGCAGACGACTTAATACAGAATTATGCAGGGTTTTATAGACAGGAACAGTCTTCGAAAACAAGCTTGTCCGCTCGATATGGGAGTCATACACAGACTACAAAAGCCCTCGTATCGTATTGAGCCGGCCGCGGTAGCCGAGCGGTTCTAGACGCTACTAGACGCTACAGTCTGGAACCGTGTGACCGCTACGGTCGCAGGTTCGAATCGTGCTTCGGGCATGGATGTGTGTGATGTCCTTAGGTTAGTTAGGTTTAAGTAGTTCTAAGTTATAGGGTACTGATGACCTCAGAAGTTAAGTCCCATAGTGCCCAGAGCCATTTGAACCATTTTGAACCCTAGTATTGATATGACACCAGTAATCGTAGTGGAAGGGAGGGATCCAGATAAATCAAATGAAAAAAGGGGTATATAATGGTCACATTACGTCCCTATGTCTCGCATATGAGTGACACTTATCCAACATGCCCTGAATGTGTGGCAACTGGTACATCTGAAATACATCCAGTATCTGACCTAAACTGTGATGAACTTTGAAGTACAGATGGTATCTTCTACTAGTTACATGCTATTAGATGGACTATATACCAATGGCCTAGTAAGTAGTACCTTTGACTAGTAATCAGAAGTCCACTATACGAGTTAAACCCCAGTCAGTATGAAATTCTGAATAAAAATCGTCATCAGTGGTGGCCAAAGACATCCTACACCTTGGAGTCACCCTAGTTCTGCCAATGGCCTTGTCAAAAAGGTCAGAGGAGCGGAGAGAGTTTCAAGGTGATCTCTTGCCCTAAGAGAGGGGAACTGGGGCTAATAGATGGAACAATCAGTAATGATGTGTCATTAAGGAAACATAATGTGCATTCACCATACGTGTGGCTTGTAATTGTAAAAGTGTCATGATAATTCTCCACTGCCAAAAGATTCCGGATTGGTCCCCCATTTGGTTCTCAACGATGACAGCCCAAGGAGAAGGTAACTATGAAATAAAGACTGAACAACCCATATTAAAACGAATGAAAAAATCAAAAGATATCAGTCTGTGCCGCTACGTCTGCTATATGAATATTTTTCACTCTTTGGATTTCATTTAATGTGAGGCAACCTGGCACAAAGTTTCTGACTGTTATGTCCCTTACATGAATGTTTCTGTTCAGTCTCCGGGTCGGATCGTTTTCACTTACTTTCCCAGAATTTTTGGTTATACATGACCCATGACTAGGAAACAACCTTTTTAGAGACAAATACCAAATTTTATTTCAAAAAGAGATAGATAAAAGGTGCAGGATGAGGAGAATAAAACTGGCCCAAAAATAAGTAATGCACCGTAAAACAAGAAATCCAAGTTGCATCATTCTGTCCTTGCTGAGTATGCTGTAATTTGGATTTCATATATTAAAATGCAGGAAATATTTTTCGGCGCCAGTTTTATTTTTGGAACCTCTAGATTTCTTTGTCAAAGCAATTTCTAAATTTCTGTATTTATTTATTTAAATACGAAATCTGGCGACAGATATCAATTTTTGATTGCTTTTAAAACTTTAAGATCTGGTGCTACATTACAATATTATATTTTTAAAAAAATTAACAGCTACGCTTTCATTTTAAATTTAATGAAGCTCTGGCTCTCTCTCCCCAATGGTTTGCACCAAGCAGCGATCATAGTCTTTCGGTAAATTCTAAGATGACGTGTGTAGAAAACTTATTGCACAGTTTTTTTTGTTTGGTAACTTAATCACTTACTTTTTAAGCATATTCTGTCACTGGTTCGAAGAATTTTTTCGTGAAAACTATTTGATTCATTTGTTAATTTTTCTTATATGAGTAACCAACCTGGTCTTCGTCTAGACGTGTGTGAGGGGGTGGGGGTGGCGGGGGGGAGGGGGGGAGGGGGAGGCTAAAAGCCATACTGAGAGTGGAAAGCAGTAACCAAAGAAAGACTGCAGCTTGGTTTCATTGAAAAATTGAGAAAGCCAGTTTTGTTTTTCGACCCTCTATATTTCTTTGAGAAAACATTTTCTAAATTTCTGTATTTGTTTACTTAAATACGAAATCTGGTGGTATATATCAATTTTTGATTGCTTTTAAAATTTTAATATTTGGATCAAAGCCAAAACGGAATGACTCGACTGATTTCATTTAATTGCTCCCACAGTCTGTCTTCGCTAGTAAGAAACGAAACAATAAATATCCAACAGATACGTAAAACTACTACCGACTGGTTTTCGTTCAATTGTTGCCATAGCGTAGCGTGCCTCGAAGGAATGACAGAATAATTCCAATGATATCGAAAACTGCAATAAAACGAGATGACTGGTTTCCAGCAGCCGAGTGAACTGACTGTTATCACTAAGTTGTTCCCATCACTAGTCACAAAAAGAAGATGAAGAAAAACAGTGTATAAGGATAGTGAACTGGTAATTTAATATGTAAAGCGAGATGGTTCATAATCACTGAGGATTGGAAAGTGGTAGCGGGGGAAGGATTGAAGAGAAAGATTTCCGGAAGAACGTGGTGTTGGTAGAGGAGAAAGGCTAATTGAGTTCTGCAATAAATTTCACCTGCTAACAGCGAAGAGAACATTGAGGATTTGTTAGATCACGAACAGTTTAGCTTAAGAGGTGCCAGAGAGACAGCTCTGACGTTACGTTTGATAATTGAAGACACGGGAAGATTCCATCTGGTGTTAGTGGACTGATAAGACAGGACATAATGTCGTTCTCAGCGGAATCGACGGGAAACGTTTCATATTGGGAAAAGTGACAAGAAACAGGAGGATAGGAGTCACCAGTCGGCATTAAAATGGGCTATCCACTCTCCGCAAGCGAAATTTGCTGGAGACTTTCAGCTTCATACTCGTTATTAATATAACATTGACATAAGAGAAAAAATGCCTTTTTCTGTTTATACTTAGCAAATGTAACGCGATATGAATAAGGCAATGTATTTTGTTAGTTAAAGAAAAGACAATGCAATTTAATGCGTTCAATAGCTTTTGAGATATTGAGTCATAAGCTAGAAACCCGTTTCCCTGAGGGGAAAATTTCATCCGTTTCAGAAAATTGAAACAACTCCGACTTCAATGAAAATTCAAAGCATATATTTGACATGTTTAGAGATCTATATAGCTCTATACCACGCTAGAGTTTCTCATTTTCACATGATTTTTGTATAAGCTAGAGGTATTTTTCTGCTGCCGTTGTTGCTCGCAGCTACCATAACTGTAACTACCGTTGCAAATGTGTTGCTTCACTTGTTGTAATGGTCGACAGAAAGTTCGCTACAAGCGAAGAGTCTAACCTGCCCCAACTTAGAATTCGACCTTCTTCACTCACTGGTCGACCTAACAATAACTCAGAAACGGTGCATTACCCCACAAGAGATGCTCCAGCACGTGGAGCAGTACTGCGGTGACAGGAGTTTTAGTTTCAGGTATAGTGGTCTCGACTCTTCCTTGTGTAGCCTGTATCTGTTTGAGGCAGAAAACGTCCGCACACCTGAGCTTCCTTTACACCAGTTACCATTCGACTAGGTCATCCTTAATAAATAGGAAAAAATATGTTTACAGCCAATGAATGTTGTGATTCAGGCTGAGTTAGTGGAAGGAAAATCTGCGTGTAGTGCTCGTATACGTAAGATAATTTTGAGATCTTCTTCAGGGATATCGACAATCAGTGATCAAGTGGACTGGATCATTCAAAGGGGCAGGCATGTTTCACCATGGTTTTGGTTGGCTTGGTGAGAGAGACTCATGACTAATTTAGCAGAAATCGTCATGGTAGGTTGTCACAAGTAGCCAGAGCGGCAGGAGCCAGCTAGGTGTTCTTACACAAGAAACTAGATGTGAACTATGCTGACACACAACTCACATGTCACTACCAGTACTCACTAAGGTAGTCTCACCCCTTACTTCAATGCTAATTACAGACTGAATCCAGTCTGCAATGCTACGTTTCTACCTACCTTGCAGTACTGCATCAACAAAAACGAAAAGAACTGTGAACAGCTTGTCTTGCGTTGATCTTTGCGGGTTACGAAAGAGAATTTATCATATGATGGTAGCAACCTTTTTGTAGGTTGGGCTCTAAGTCAGGAAATGCAGAGTAAGGAGTATCCGTTAGCTTAGACCTCATGACGATTGAACAAGGTTGCGAAAACTTACTCTCCCATCGAGAAGGAGATGTTAAGCTTGATATTTTGCGTAACATTCTTTTGGTGTTATTTGTATGGTAAGAAATTTGAGATGTTGACATGTCACGCTGGAAGGATGGCTTGACTCAAACAAGGAATCGAAGTCTTCCTGAGTAGCAGAGGATTGACCCAGATTACAAGCTGTTCACACCACAGCTGTAGTTCGACATGCATAACATTGCGTTATATCGGACAAAGAGACTTGGGGCACACATGGTACTTATTGTTGTGTTGCAGGAGAAAGTATTAAGGAAAGAGCATGATTACGTATTATCCAGGCATGAAGGCCGTACAACCAAAGACTGGGAAATAGCTGAGTGTTACTGGTGGAGAACATGAAATCAAGATGTAGATCAATAGGCGGGAAATTGTGTGTCATGTTTGCGACGTGCAAATGTAATTCATCAACTTGTGCCAATACAGCGACTGACAGAGGCGACTAAACTTTTTGAGAGGATTGAAATGAATATTTTATCTTTTAGCCAGGAACCACAGAGAAATGGTACATTATAAATAATTTCTTCCAATACGTGACAATGAACGTTGTTCGAAGCCAGCAGGGGTCATGGTAGCATGTCTGGTGGTAGAGAAGTGATTGCTGAAATTCGCCGTTCTGGAGACGATAATCAAGGATCAGAGCACTAACTTTATGTCAGAGCTGATGAAACAGTTACGTCATTTGTTATGTATTCACAAGTTGGAAATTAATCCATTACATTCATAGCCCAATGGAAGAACCGAACATGTATATCAGACCATTGGTAAGCTGCTGACCTATTTGGTAGGATGCTATGTGGTTGCAGCATAGAATTAGAAAACCCATGATAACATGGGTCTGTCATCATACAAGGTGGTGTATGGTAGACAACTGCTTTCACCATTTAAGGTAGTCAAACCAAAGACAGGGAAGTGCAGGGAACCTGTACTAAACTTGGCAATGATTTTGAAGCATGGGTGCAAATAGGGACAAAAAGCTGACACCAAAACCCTTGAATGTCAGGGAAGGACAGGATGGCGTTATTTTAAATTATCAGAATATCATGTAGCTCAGTGGGTAATGTTGCATTCGTAATACCCTGAAGGGTAAGACAAAGAAGTTCTTCAGTCGACAGCAGGGTCCATCCTTTTAAGTGTGCACCAGCTTCATTGCAGTCAATTATGGGACCACTCCCTAAGAAGGGATGAGGAAGTAAGAAGAAGAATAGGAAATTAAGACAAATGACGCAAACATCACACGAAATTCCCCACGCATTAACGTCACAGAGTTAAGAGAGTGTAGTAGTGGGTATTACTCTTAAGTGTACTTGTGATATTACTATAACAAATGATGACAGGTGATTTAATGTAAGTTCTCTATATGTTTGAGTGCAAATTTATGATTTGGAGCTTGGACTCCGAGGATGGGAGGGAAATTGACTGTACCTTTTTTTTCCCAGGTAGCAGCAAATTCCAGGATGGTCATGAGGTGCATTATAGTTACTCTGCAGCGAGAAAAGCATACATATAAATCTGCATGCAACTTCCACAGGCCACCACATGGTGCGTGGCGGAGGGTGCCCTTTACTAGTTATTTCCTTTCCTCTTCCACACGCAGAGCGAGGGAAAAACGACTGTCTACAAGCCTCCATACGAGCCCTAATTTCTCCTATCTTGTCTTTGCCATACTTACTCGAAAAGTATGTTGGTGGCAGTGGGATCGCTGTGATGTCAGCTTCAAATGCCCCCTCTCTGCATATGAGCACTGCAAGATCAATGACTGGAAGGATGAGTACTGTTCTCCAGGTAGGAAGATGTCATCTTAACCAGCCACCGCTGGACAAATGTTCAATTGTATGTGAATTCCTAAGGGACCAAACTGCCAAGGTCATCGGTCCCTAGACTTACACACTACTTAAACTAACTTATGCTAAAAACAACACACACATCCCTGCCCGAGGGAGGACTCGAACCTCCGGTGGCAGGGGCGTCGCAGTCCGTGACACGACGCCTCAAGCCGAGCGGCCACTCCACGCGGCCCACCGTCGGACAATGGAACTAATACACAATGTGTGGCAAGCGATAAATGCCGAGGCAGGTGAAAACATTCTCGAAACTGCACCTTGAGGGTGCAAAGGAGGGAGTGTTACAAGTGCAGGGTAGCCAAAAACTCCCTTAACATGTGCAGTTATTCAAAAGTAACTTCAATAAATGTTACGGTGCGTCCCCCTTATTCTAGCAAAGCTTGATACATCCCCTTTCGTCCTATTCGTCCACTTTCGTAGCTGCAGTGTCTCTTGCTGGAAGGCTCCAAGGACCCTTGCCACAGACCATCATTTTCCAAGTACCACTTCTTTCTGATATACGATTTGATAACCCCGACAGGGCATTGTCTGCCTTCATATGTTCCTGACTTCGACGTGGCCAAGGACTAGGGGCTAATGAATTTGGAGACTCACATCCTATCCTCCACCCAGGGACCACTTCACTCAAGCGCCCATGAACAGCAATTTTGAAGTGGAAGGGAGCCCTGTCTTGTTGAAAAGCAAACAAACCGATTGTTGAGCCCATGTCATCCGGCTGTGGAAGAAACCAGTCGTTGAACATCTCCAAATAAGTATCCTGGGTCACAAAACCCCCAAACAAGTAAGGACCAAAGAGGCTTCATACACATGCAAAGCATAAAGTGCAGATTGTTCGCAGTTTGTTGGTAATAATGTGGCTTTCGCTTTACCGATATGAAGATGTTCCTGCCCCCGAACTTCTGATAAAGAGCAGATTTATCAGAGAAAATAATGCTCTTCCAAGCAAAAATGGTGGAAAAGGCCTTCAAGCTGCATGCTTCCTGACGGTGGCTTAAGTCATCGTCCATCAGTTCATTGATGGCAACTAGCCTGAATGCTTGCTGTCCTAAGTCCATTTTTATGAGGAGTTGAGCTGAGGTCCTTTTAATTCCTTGTTCTGCAGGACCATTTCTGGTCGACTTTCAGGGAGACGTATCACCGATGCACTAACTTCAGCACATGTTTCCCTTCGAATTGATGGACGACCAGAACGACTTTCCCAAGGGATACGTTTTCTTCTCCAAGCGATCAAACTCTGGCTCCTTACCGTTCACGAAACCTGTCCACCATAGGTCACATATTTTCGTTGTTGTGCTTCCGTTCATGGAACCAGACCGTGTCACTAAGGGCTCCTCCAAAGATAATTAACTGCTACTTACCATTTGTCACCACCAAACACGGAAAGGCAAACAATGAACTGCTCCTTCCCCGGTAATCACGTGGCAGTTGCGTGGCAACCACGTCAAATTCATGCGAGGAGCACTGTTGCCATATCTGTGTTTAGGATGGGAGGTTCAAATCTTGAATTTGTTACCATCTTACATTCTGCAAATATTCAGTTTGGGTGTAAAAGGACTTTTTTGTCACTGTGTACAGGCAGAGTATCAAAAGATGTGTTTCTCCTGTCAATTTCAGCGTTATCAGTTACACAAAACTGTGGAGTTGGGACCAAGTGTTTTGCAAGAGAAGTAGGCTGTTGAAAACGGTATTCGGGACTGTGAAAACCGAAATTCTATGGGAGCTTCTTAATTAACAGAGGTGACTGTACTAGCGGCGAGTAATAATGCTCAAGTAGAATGGAACACTACACAATTAACAAACCAGGAGCAAAACATGCTGAACAACCTCTGAGAGAGGTAAAAGCGGAAAGATTACCGTGAAACCGGTCACCAGTGTGGGGTATCGGGACCTGAACGTTATGCAGACCATTTGCTGCACTCCAGGACAGCTGCAGAAAGATATCTGCGAGCACTGTCCTACGCTGTATGGGATCCTCAAGTAGAATGGAAAGAGTCGTAGGAGGCGATCTACCATGCGGCGCAGTGGCTGTTGAGCCCTACTCTATAACTTCCTAAGCAATTTCTGGCTGGCCTAAGTAAGGCTCTGAAGGAACTACAGACTGCATTAGAACTCATCGCTACACTAGACGATAAAACCCTATTGCTATTTTATCACGTCGTGGCTGTATGAATCAACACCGACCGAGCTCCACTGTATGAGCTGGTCCGATTTCCCATACCAAGTACCAATGCCCTATGTACAGTCTAACCCTAACCGGTGAGATGGGAGACTTTGGGAAAGTACCATGTAAATTAGAGCAAAGGAGATGATGCTAATTTCCTAAGACGGGAAGAATTACGAGTTAATGTCAGCAGACGAACTCTGACGCTGTCAGAGAGCGCGAGTCATTATACACCCAGTCCAAGTGATCCAGACTGTCGCACGACCATGTGATTTGGAATTATTCGGAGCAGGAGCAGTGGGATCCCTGCAGGACAAATTGGCATCGCTACCTCTATTTCAAAGAGCATGGGTACACAGAGTATATTCTACGCATGAACCCAAAGTGTTTGTCACGAGCTGCTGTGAACGAGGTCGACCCAAGGGTGTGATACGACTAGAGACGCAAGGCAGTAGTTTGTTAATCAAAGGCACAACTTGTGACATCTCAGGACCAACTTTTCATCTCTGGACTACCATAATCAGAATTACCATTTCAAACGTGAAACATCCTTTATAGTACGTCCCCGACGAACCTCTGGAAGTGCTTCCAGCCCCGAACCTAAATCATCTCAACGGTACCTTGGAACGGAACCCGACCGAATCCACTCCTTGGAACAGCTAGTAACAGCTCAGAAAACGAGACATTACTACAGAACAGATCCTCCATAAAGTGCAACCAAATTGTCGTGATCAACACCACAGAGACATTGTGATAAATGTTTCACCTTTAAATACCATCGTGGTCTGGACTGATCTAGCAGAGAAGTCACAGGAGCTTAAAAGTAAGAAACTGACTGCGCAAGAAACCTCGCCTGGGTCTCATGATACGGGAATTTACCACATATTCAATCCCCAGGTGTGGAGCCAGAGCTGTAACTTCACTGGTATAGTGGAAAGACAGAAGGCACTGTGGCTGTGGCGACAAGATTGTCACCCGACTAAGCTTCGAACCTCGTTTCTGTTGTGGCTTAGATGAAGGAAAACGATGCTCTTTCATAAGAGTTGCTGGCAGAGCCCACATAAATACTGCCGACTTTAGCTAGGGAGTATCAGTCGCCGCCTACATTCAGTTATGTCAGTAACCATTCTGAAAATAGGTCATCTAGCTGCCGCACTAGACGATGTCTTCAGGAAGCTGCGGGTTTTCCTGTCGTGTTTAAGTCCAAATGACACTGTGGGTCGAACTGGTCCCATCTAGTCATCATGATATCTAGAAAAATGGTTCGTCCACCCACATTAGAGCTCAGGTCATCCCCGACATTATACAGTGGTCAGCGGACCACTGTAGAGGCTGCTTGCAGACAGTAATTGGCCAGCCGATGTTGTAAATTCGAACCCTATCGTCAAATGTGAACTAATTTAAACCAGATTATAGTGTTAGTGAGGACTTTCTGACACTATACGAGATATGGCCGGTTCCATTCGAAAGTAATCACCAGACGCGTTAAGACATGTATCCCATTGGATGAGAGACGATCAACTTCTGTTTCGTAGAAAGCTGTCGGCTACTGACGGATCCACAACTGTATCCTCTCTTGCAATTCTTCATCCGGCTGAAACCTTTCTTCAGGTTGCCAGAGATGTGGAAATCACACAGTGAAAGATCCGCCTGTATGGAGGATGCTGCAGTGCTTCGCAGCCAAGTTACTGAAGCACTGGCTTCGCCTGAGTGCCAGTAAGAAGGCGGGCTTTATCATGCAACAGGATGATACTGTCCGACAGCATTTCTGGGCGTTTTGACTTTATAGCGCGTCGCAGGTTTTATAACTTGTTTCCATAGCGCTGCGCATTGATTGTTCGACAGCATTCCGACAGCCCGAGGGCAAATGGCACAGCCAACTGTGGGACTGTCCCCCGTCTCCCCCGCTATATAAATCGAAAGCTGTTCACGTAAGTTCCATTAGGGTCATGACGACCTTCTTCTTCGACTGCAGGGGCCCTCCACCCGTGGAGCACCTCGAACGTGGAACCACAATCCATGCGCAGCGCTGTGAAGGCACTTTGCGGAAACTGCGATATGTCATGAAGCATAAACGCCCAGGAATACTGTCAGACGGAATCATGTTGTTACACCATACCGCCGGCCCCCACACTGCCAAACGAATGAAGGCTATGCTTTAGCGATTTGAGTGGGAAAAACTGCACCATCACCTGCACAGCCCGGATCTTTCACCGTGTGATGTTCACGTGTTTGGCGAGCTGAAGAAAGATACGCATTGACGTCGATTTCAGTCGGACGAAAAATTACAAGAGTGGGTGCGGTTGTGGATCCATCTACGTCTCACAACCGTACAAGAACACAGGGAATACTAATTATTCCATCAATTGCATCTTCGTTCTATTCGATTTTGCCATTTTGCCAAGGACAAAACATAGTTTTATTTATTTGCTACACTTTTCAGTGTCATCGATCAAAGATCCTAGATAAACACAATCACTCAGTGCCTCAAGACATCTTAAGCAACATGTAAGTTGGATTTTTTACAATAGGGTGATTATAATTAAAGATAAACTTTCAAAACGCTGTAGGAATAACATCACTGGTCAAATTGCAACGGAATATTATCAAGGAAGGGGGAAAACGTAAGGCAGAAGGAAAAAAATGTGAAAATTGATCAATAGCTGGCACTCTGTGTGTCAAAACGCGTAAATGAAAAAAGGTGTCATGCGTACGAGCCTGTGAAGTTGGTATAAACACGCCGCGTACAAGGCTTTTCCTCCTTTCAGGACATGACCCCGGAAACACTTCGATCAGTTGTGGAACATGCAGATTCTCTAGTTTAACGTGTTGCAGAAAACGGTAGATAGCATATTGAACATGTTTTGCGCCAGTCACACGGAAATTAATAATCCGATTTGATATTGATTGATGCTTTTTATGCAGTTTCTGACATCAGATCAATTAAAAACCGTTGTGAGTAATGCTTTCCATGCGGCTTTTGGTCTCAGGACAGTTAAAAACCGATTTTTCCCATCTGATGTGATATGACCTTGCTGTGGTGAATGGGCTAACAGTATCATAGCTGTACACCCATGCACACTGATTAGTACAGTTCGTTTAACGTCAAACGTACGCCTTAGGCATTTTTCTATGATTCGTTTGTTATTTTTAGTCGACCACTATTATATTATGATGCTTACAGCGCCATTTATTGCTACATTTTGTAACTTTATGTTTTTCTTCTGCCACACGTTTTCTCACTTCTCGGATAATATTCCGTTGAAATTTGAAGTCATTCTGACCAGTGGTGTTACTTCTACAGCGGTTTGAAAGTTTAATTTTAATTATAATCACCCTGTAAATCTTATCGACTAATAACCATTAGTTTCTTCTTTTTCATGTTCATCTCGAGGTCGAAATATAGACTAATAGTCTTCACTCTGGAGAACATATCATCATCATCAGTTATCTGCTATATTAGCAGGTCCTTTGCCTCTCCATTTTCTGCGATCCATTGCTTCCTTCTTAAGGCTGCTGTATGTTGTACCGCCCATCATGTCATCCAGTATCTGGAATTTCTTCCTTCCTCGCTTCCTTTTCCCTTCTAAATAAACTTCTAAAACTGTTTTTATCAGTCCGTCATTCTTTCTTAATATATGCCCAATCCAATTTCTTTTTCTTCTCTTTATTACATCTAGTAACTGTCTTTTCTCTCCCACTCTTCTCAGTACCTCATCAGTTTTTACTTTGTCCATCCAACTTATTCTTTCCATCTTCCGCCATGTCCAAATCTCAAATGCCTCCAGCCTTTCTCTGTCTTTTTTCCTCATAGTCCTTTGTTTCAGCGCCATATAGAAGAACACTCCATACAAGACATTTTATGAGTCTCTTTCTGAGTTCTCTGTCCAGACCGCTGCAGAAGATTCTCCTTTTCTTATAAAACGCCTCTTTTGACATTGTTATCCTTGTTTTAATTTCTGTGGTGCACTTCCAGTCGGTGTCTATCCTGCTTCCAAGATACTTAAAAATTTGGACCTGTCCCAGTGTTTCTCCATTCAGCATAATTTTTATTTCCTTATTTCCTCCTAGTGCCAATACTTTTGTTTTATTTGTGTTAATTTTCATTGCATATTTTTTCCGTTAGTTGCAATGGTGTCCACCAAATCCTGTAATTCTTTTTCCCCTGTGCCTAGAAGGACCATTTGATCAGCAAATCTCAAACACCCTACTCTTCTTCCTCCAATTTCTACTCCTTTGTCATCTAATGAGCATTGCTCAATCATATTTTCCAAGTAGAGGTTGAACAGAGTAGGTGATATACAGCATCCTTGTCTTACTCCTTTTCCTAGTCTGATCCTGTTTGTACTTTCTCCTGTCACTTTAAATGAAACTTTTTCATTAAGATATAATGAGTTTATAAGTCTTCTGGTTTTCCAGTCCACTCTTTTGTCCCTCATTATAGTCGCCAGCTTGTCCCAAACCACTCTGTCAAATGACTTTTCTAGATCGATGAAGCACATATATAGATCTCTTCCTATTTCAATAAACCTTTCTTCCATGATTCGTAGGAGCCCTATTGCATCTCTGGTGCCCGTATTCCGTCTAAAGCCAAACTGTTCCGCGCCAAGATTCTCCTCCACTACTTTTTCAAGTCTTTTATTAATTATTCTTAACATCACATTGGCTGCATGTGAAATTAGGCTGATTCTCCTGTGCTCGCTCCATTTCTTAGTTCCTTGTTTTTTCGGTAATGGAATCATTACTGTTGTCAGAAAGTCCTTAGGCCATTCATCACTGTCATATATTTTATTGCATAACCTCAATGTTTCTTTTATTCCATCGTGGTTCAAACATTTTAGTATTTCTCCCAGTATTGTATCTGTACCTACCGCTTTGCCATTTTTCATTGCAGCTATGGCAGACTTTACTTCTTCCATTATGATGGTCGGGCCTTTCTCTTCATCACTTAGACTGTTGTGTGATTCAAGTTCCAGAGTTTCTGGTTTGCTATTTGTGTCATATAGCTCTTTTATATATTCTTCCCATCTCTGGAGGACATCGTCACGATCTTTGTACACTACCTCTTCGTCTTTACTCAAAATTTCCATAGTAGCACTTCCTGCTCTGTTTTGTTTCCATGTCATAGTCTTTACTCGGTTGTATAGTAAGTCGTATCTTCCCTTCCTGTCCAGTTCTTCAATTTCATCACATTCCTCTTATAGGCATTTTTCCTAGCATGCTCTGTTTCTCTTCGCAGTTCATTATTTAACCTTCGGTATATTTTTCTTGTCTCTTCAGTGTTCTTGTTTTTCAATTTTCTTCTCTCCTCCATCTTGGAAATCATTTCTAGTGTGACCAATGGTTTTTTTGAACTTTCCCTTTTACAAATCCTATATTTTGCTGTCCTGCTTTAATGATTCCTTCTTTCAGCATATTCCAGTACTCGTTGGCATTATCAGGTGCTTCTTTGTCTCGTAATATGTTTAGAAAGTCCCGAGACAGCATTCCTGTAATGTGTTCTTTGTTGGATCTTATCTTCTCTAAATCCCACTTCTTCACCATGGTCGCCTTCTTCAGTTTTTTCATTCTTATTTCTACTTCTGCCATAAGTAGGTTGTGGTCACTATTAATATCTGCACCTGGTAATGTGTGCACCTTCCTGATTCCATTCCTGTATCTTTCTTCTACCAGTATAAAATCGATTTGGTTTCTATATTTATCCCCTGGTGATTTCCAAGTGTAGAGCCTCCTCTTGTGGTTCTTGAACCATGTGTTTGCCGGCATCAGCTGCCTTTCCCTGCAGAAGTCAATTAACCATTCACCTCTGTCATTTCTCTTTCCAAGACCATGACTGCCTACTATGTTTCCCTACATTGTGTGTTTCCTCTACAGTTTGGTCATCATTTTCTGAAGTTGGCATATACACCTGGACAATCAGTAAATCTTTTTGTGCTCCTTTAAGCCTTACACCAATAACCCGGTCATTTGCATAGTCTACATATTCCACACATTTAGCCAATTCCTTTGCCATAATCATTCCTACTCCATTAATTCCTTTTACTTCCCCTCCTGAGTAGTAGAACACATATCCATCTGACTGTAACTCTCCATGTCCATTCCATCTTACCTCAGCAACTCCTACATTCTTTTCCATCTCTCTTTTATGGTTTTCTAGTTTTCCTGTTTGTAGCAGAGTTCTGACATTCCAGGTACCAATTCTCGCTTTGATTTTTTGCCTCCTTTCAAGTTGTCGTCCCCCCCCCCCCCTTCCTCCCCTCCCCGGAGATCCGAATGGCGGACTATTTTACCTCCGGACACTGATTTAACATGAGAGGAAGCCATTTTTGTGCATAAAATGGAGACTGCATTGTGCGGGGAAGATAATCTGCGGTGGTATTCCGTTGCCTTCCGCAGTTCTGGAGGCCGCCCCTAACATGGGGTACAGACGCCTTTTGCAGCCGCCCGCTCAGGTCAGACGCTGCATGAGATGTATAGGTTGGAAAATGAAAGACCCCTAGCCCTTGAAACCTAATAGCGTCAGGGTCGGAAAAGAACAGGAGCTGGCCGAGGGTGGCCAGATAGGAAAGATAAAAGTGCGGAGCCTGGCACAAGTAAGTGGAAGCAATGCCAGGACTCAGCTCGGTGCCCCGTTGGCGCCAGCCACGTATCACTAGGTGTGACTCCCTGAAGGAGGAGAACATATCGCTAAGTCCTTTTTCACCTCTTGCAGTGAGGGTTCTATCATCAGCAACGCGTAGATTGTAGAGATTCCTTCCATCAACTGTAATTCCATGATACAAGGCAACCATTGCGTTCTCGGTGAGATTCTGCGCATACACGTTACGGAGATAACATTATATAACCTTTCCTGACAGCATTTGTCGCAAGGGAAAACTACGAGTATTGATCATCAACCTTCATTGTTGCATTATGGCTGTTGTAAAGACGGGTTTTTGTCACCAGGGCCTGCAGCGTGAACTACGTAGAAAAAGCACATTTTTCAAGATGTCAATTCCATCAACTACAATTTAATACTTCTTTGCTGGTATTTAAATATTTCTGCACAAGAAGTTTGCCTGTTTCGGCTTAGAGTGCCATTTAAAAAATTGCGCGTCTAGGTGGATTTTACGATCCTATGACATCCATGCATCGACTGTGAGCTTAATACCATGAAATATTATTATTATAGTCTTTAAGGGTGTCAACTGTCAAATAGCTGTCAAACAATTATTGTTGCGAAAAATTTCATATTATAAAACTACATGATTATAATAACAATATTTAATAACAGTAAGCTCACAATTTGCCTCTGGATGCCATATGATAGTCAACTGCACCGAAGAGTATATACCGAGATGGCAACTGGGACTGGCTTCTTGCATAGTACAGGGTGTACATTAAGTTCGGGAACACTTTTAATTATTTATTGCACAAGAACTAAACACTGTACAGATGTCTTACTTATTTGATTTTGAAGAGAAACTCTGAAAGTTTTTTTTTTACAAACATTCGGTATCCTAACCATGAGAGAACCGGCAGACGTCAATACGATAATCGAATTCTTGCCATACCCGTCCCAGCGTGTTATTGTAGACTGTGACAGTCGCTTCCCGTATTCTCTGCTGGAGCTTGCAACATCACGTGGTAGAGGCGGTACACACACCAGATCTGTAATGTTCCCCCACAGTAAAAAGTCACACGGTGTGAGATCTGGTAATCGGGGAGGCCATTTCATGAAACAGCTGGGCCTTCTGTAGCCATCGATGCGGCAGCTCCCTGTTCAGGTAACCACGAACTTCATGATGAAAATGGGGTGGAGCCCCATCCTGCTGAAAGATGAACGGAGAGTCCAATTGCATTTGAGGCCTCAGCCATTGCTGCAACATGTCCAAGTACGAATATCCCGTGACAGTACTCTCGTACGTGCTCCACATTCACTTCACTCACACTGGGACGTCCGTCTCTCTTTGCCGGGCACAAGCAACCCGTCGCAACGAATTTGTTGTACCAGTGGTATATGGCCTTCCTTGCGGGTGGCTTCTTACCGTACTTGGTTCTAAACATGCGTTGAACAGCTGTATCACACTTTTGTCGAACTCCAACACACAGAAAGCTCGCTTCGCACATGAACTCGCCATATTTGCGACTAGCGCTATCGACAAATTACCAGATTATGCTGTGGTGGTATACTTGACAAAAAAAACACTATGGTACTTAACAGCTGCGGTCATAAGTCTGGTGTCACCGCCAGACACCACAATTGCTACGTGGTAGCCTTTAAATCGGTCGCGGTCCGGTAGTATACGTCGGACCCGCGTGTCGCCACTATCAGTGATTGCAGACCGAGCGCCGCCACACGGCAGATCTAGAGAGACTTCCTAGCACTCGCCCCAGTTGTACAGCCGATTTTGCTAGCGATGGTTCACTGACTTCTACGCTCTTATTTGCCGAGGCGATGGTTAGCATTGCCTTCAGCTACGTTATTTTCTACGACCTAGCAAGGCGCCATTATCCGTTACTATTGATATTGTAAATCATCAAGAGCGACGTTCGTCATTAATGGATTAAAGTTAAGTATTCCACCAGCTACGTCCGTTTTTCTAAATTCCAATTTGCTTGTCCTGTTCCAGACCTCACGCCAGCCTGCGTGAGCTAAAACGCGTGCCTTTCGGCCTCCTCTAGAAACACGGTGTTGGCTCTCCTGCCAACCACAACAATAAGTCCCCTTGAACTTAAAACTACTTAAACCTAACTAACCTAAGGACACCACACACATCCATGCCCGAGGCAGGATTCGAACCTGCGACCGTAGCGGCCGCGCGTTTCCAAACTGAAGCGCCTAGAACCGCTCAGCCACACCAGCCAGCAACACTTTCAAGATTTGTCTTCAAAATGACATATGTATTAGATCTGTACGATGTTTGTGCAAATAAATAACTGAAAGTGTTCCCAAACTTTATGTACACCCTGTATTACAAGAATCTTTTAATAATGCAGATGTTTCGAAACAGGGACACAACTCGCGCCATTTTTCAATTATATGCCAAAAAGGCATAAATGCCTCTCAGGTAACATCACCTGTCATACATTCTGATTGTTCTGCACAAATCTGAAGCTCCAAGATTTTCATTAAGCGTTGATTCACTATACGCAGAAAGACTTTGCTAGTATGTGACACTAACGCTGCAGCTAGAAAACTGGAACGGTGCCTAACTGAACCTGTTTTGTGAAGAGGAAGCGGAACATATGTCATTCACCGGTTTTTTTACGCCGTACTACGTACTGAATGCGAAGTACGCATGCTTTATTCTCCTACTCGCTAACAGGCGCGTATAAAAAAGTGACACCGGCCACGTACCACGTGCTGTTTGTGGTCCGTCGCGCCTGCAAACGCGGTCACGCCGGGTTCCCAGCGCCTGCCCGCCATTTGCATAGCAGGCGAAGCGCCCCTTCCTTATCCTTCGCATCACGCCGTCTCGCCGTCGCACCGCTTCGCACCACACCGAGGTCACCGCAGACGTAATGCACTTTTACGTAAGAGTCCAGCCCGAGCCAAGAGCAGATGTCGCCTCGTCACTGTGACTGCACGAGTTTCTCGGTTATTAAATCACTGTCAGGATCAGGAAACCACTACTTACCTCAGAAGAGCACTAGGAAAATGATAGCGTAATGACGCAGCCGTGTAGCTTTACAGGACGTTGTAAGGTTATTTGGCTATTTTTTGGTAATCGGTGACAGTAATGTGAGCTCTATTTTTATCTCATGTGCCTTATTTCATATTTATAGACTGGATAGTTTTCCAACAGAAGTCTTCACGTCACGCCACAGGGCTCATGAGTACAAGCAATGTGACCTTTGGTTGGCACTAGCACTGTCGTTGCCTGAGGCGTTCAGAGAGAAGTTATGTGAGCGAGTCGGGTGTCGGTTATGCTGCTGTGCTGTGCAGAACACAGAGCTGAAAATGGAACGGATGTTGCATTTTAAAAATATGATCATGTAACGACTGATCTGAGAAGTGTGAAGATTTTCAGGTAATGTTGTCACTGCATTGCACGCTCGCACGTAATTTATGAGTTTGTGAAAGGCAGATTTTCCGTGATTTTTGTTTATTGGTACGGGCCAAGTAAGTTTGATTGTCCAGACGTGAAGAAAGAAAATTATCTGTTCACGTGGCCTATACCCAGAATTACACTCCTGGAAATGGAAAAAAGAACACATTGACACCGGTGTGTCAGACCCACCATACTTGCTCCGGACACTGCGAGAGGGCTGTACAAGCAATGATCACACGTACGGCACAGCGGACACACCAGGAACCGCGGTGTTCGCCGTCGAATGGCGCTAGCTGCGCAGCATTTGTGCACCGCCGCCGTCAGTGTCAGCCAGTTTGCCGTGGCATACGGAGCTCCATCGCAGTCTTTAACACTGGTAGCATGCCGCGACAGCGTGGACGTGAACCGTATGTGCAGTTGACGGACTTTGAGCGAGGGCGTATAGTGGGCATGCGGGAGGCCGGGTGGACGTACCGCCGAATTGTTCAACACGTGGGGCGTGAGGTCTCCACAGTACATCGATGTTGTCGCCAGTGGTCGGCGGAAGGTGCACGTGCCCGTCGACCTGGGACCGGACCGCAGCGACGCACGGATGCACGCCAAGACCGTAGGATCCTACGCAGTGCCGTAGGGGACCGCACTGCCACTTCCCAGCAAATTAGGGACACTGTTGCTCCTGGGGTATCGGCGAGGACCATTCGCAACCGTCTCCATGAAGCTGGGCTGCGGTCCCGCACACCGTTAGGCCGTCTTCCGCTCACGCCCCAACATCGTGCAGCCCGCCTCCAGTGGTGTCGCGACAGGCGTGAATGGAGGGACGAATGGAGACGTGTCGTCTTCAGCGATGAGAGTCGCCTCTGCCTTGGTGCCAATGATGGTCGTATGCGTGTTTGGCGCCGTGCAGGTGAGCGCCACAATCAGGACTGCATACGACCGAGGCACACAGGGCCAACACCCGGCATCATGGTGTGGGGAGCGATCTCCTACACTGGCCGTACACCTCTGGTGATCGTCGAGGGGACACTGAATAGTGCACGGTACATCCAAACCGTCATCGAACCCATCGTTCTACCATACCTAGACCGGCAAGGGAACTTGCTGTTCCAACAGGACAATGCCCGTCCGCATGTATCCCGTGCCACCCAACGTGCTCTAGAAGGTGTAAGTCAACTACCCTGGCCAGCAAGATCTCCGGATCTGTCCCCCATTGAGCATGTTTGGGACTGGATGAAGCGTCGTCTAACGCGGTCTACACGTCCAGCACGAACGCTGGTCCAACTGAGGCGCCAGGTGGAAATGGCATGGCAAGCCGTTCCACAGGACTACATCCAGCATCTCTACGATCGTCTCCATGGGAGAATAGCAGCCTGCATTGCTGCGAAAGGTGGATATACACTGTACTAGTGCCGACATTGTGCATGCTCTGTTGCCTGTGTCTATGTGCCTGTGGTTCTGTCAGTGTGATCATGTGATGTATCTGACCCCAGGAATGTGTCAATAAAGTTTCCCCTTCCTGGGACAATGAATTCACGGTGTTCTTATTTCAATTTCCAGGAGTATATATATATATATATATATATATATATATATATATATATATATATATATATATATATATATTATTACTTCTCTTCAGATCACATTAATCATGGAATGGAAACACACAGCAACAGAAGTTACCAGCGTGACTTCAAACACTTTGTTACAGGAAATGTTCAAAATGTCCTCCGTTAGCGAGGATACATGCATCCATCCTCCGTCGCATGGATTCCCTGATGCGCTGATGCAGCCCTGGAGAATGGCGTAATGTATCAAAGCTGTCCACAATACGAGCACGAAGAGTCTCTACATTTGGTACAGGGGTTGCGTTGACAAGAGCTTTCAAATGCCCCCATAAATGAAAGTCAAGAGGGTTGAGATCAGGAGAGCGTGGATGCCATGGAATTGGTCCGCCTCTACCAATCCATCGGTCACCGAATCTGTTGTTGAGAAGCGTACGAACACTTCGACTGAAATGTGCAGGAGCTCCATGGTGCATGAACCTCATGTTGTGTCGTACTTGTAAAGGCACATGTTCTAGTAGCACAGGTAGAGTATCCCGTATGAAAACATGGCGGTGAATCGAGGAAGTACAGTAAATACTGACGAAACTAAAATGAGCTCTAACATGGAAATTAGGCGTTTCCGGACACATGTCCACATAACATCTTTTCTTTATTTGTGTGTGAGGAATGTTTCCTGAAAGTTTGGTCGTACCTTTTTGTAACACCCTATATATAGTAGTTCTTCTCCATGACTTTTGCTACTGAATAAGTATGTTTTGCGGAGGATGAGGATGACGTCCACGACATGATCAGAAAACTGCACAGAGAACATCAGATATCGGGCTTAAATTTTAATTTTGAAAACACGAACTACTTTGGTTACTGGAGGAGTGAATTAAGTCCTTACATTAGATTGTGGTGTAGGAAAGTGTGTACCCTCATATAAAAATCTGGGAGTTAATATTAATAAAAATAGATCTATTAAAAGCGAAATTAAAAAGACTGAAAAATTTTGACAACAACTTGACAAGCTGCTAAATACACACATCAAAAAAGTTTTGCATCACCTCGATTCGCAGGACTCCTGAAGATAGACATTGACTGTGGATATTGTATCACAGACACAGTCCCTTTGACTGTTCAGAGATGTCACTAAGCCGTCCAGTGCGGCTGAGCGGTTCTATGACCTTTGGTCTGGAACCGCCCGACCGCTACGGTCCCAGGTTCGAATCCTCTCTCGGGCATGGATGTGTGTGTTGTCCTTAGGTTAGTTAGGTTTAAGTGGTTCTACGTTCTAGGGGACTGGTGACCTTAGCAGTTAAGTCCCATAGTGCTCAGAGCCATTTGAAACATGTTTTTGATGTCAAAAATCCTCGCCAAAGATTTAAACAACCATGCATGAGCGGCGCCTATTAGGCGGAGGGATCCGACAGTCCGTCAGATCCAGTCATTCCACCAGAAAAAAGGTATACGGCTCGTGTTGTCTGCAAATTCAACCGTGCCTAGACTGTCAATACCGCGGTTCGATCGTGTCCGCATTGTTACATTGTGTCAGGAAGGGCTCTCAACATGGGAAGTGTCCAGACGTGTCAGAGTGAACCTAACCAATGTTTTTCGGACGCGGCGGAGATACGGAGAGACAGGAACTGTCGATGACATGCCTATCTCAGGCCTCCCAAGGCCCAAGGGCTATTACTGCAGTGGAACCCTGACATCAACGCCACCATGTTGAATAATGCTTTTCGTGCAGCCACAGGACGTCGTGTTACGACTCAAACTGTGCACAATAGGGGACATGATGCGCAACTTCACTTCCGACGTCCATGGCGAGGTCCATCTTTGCAACCACGACACCATGCAGCGCAGTAGACATGTGCCCAACAGCATGACGAATGGACAGCTCAGGATTGGCATAATGTTCTCTTAACCGGTGAGTGTCGCATATGTCTTCAACCAGACAAGCGTCGGAGACAAGTTTGGAGGCAACCCGATCACGCTGAACGCCTTAGACACGCTGTCCAGCGAGTGCAGCAAGGTGGCGGTTCGCTGCTGTTTTTGGGTGACATTATGTGGTGCCGATGTACGCCGCTGGTGGTCACGGAAGGCGCCGTAACGGCTGTACGATACGTGAATGCCATCCTCCGACCGATAGTGCAATCATATCGGCAGCATATCTGCGAGGCATTAGTCTTCCTGGACAACAATTCGCGCCCCTATCACGCACATCTTGTGAATGACTTCGTTCAGGATAATGACATCGCTCGACTGGAGTGGCCAGCATGTTCTCCAGAGATTAACACTATGCAACATGTCTTGGATAGATTGAAAAGGGCTGTTTATGGACGACGCGACCCACCAACCACTCTGAGGGATCTACGCCGAATCGCCGTAGAGGAGTGGGACAATCTGGACCAGCAGTGCCTTGATGAACTTGTGGATAGTATGCCACGATGAATACAGGCATGCATCAATGTGTGCTACTGAGTGTTAGAGATACCGGTGTGTAAGCAATCTGGACCACCACCTCTAAAGGTATCCCTGTATGGTGGTACAACATACAATGTGTAGTTTTCATGAGCAATAAAAAGGGCAGAAATTATGTTTATGTTGATCTCTATTCCAGTTTTCTGTAGGGTTTCCGGGACTTGCGGAACCGAGGTGATGTAAAACTTTAT
This sequence comes from Schistocerca gregaria, assembly GCF_023897955.1. Taxonomy (NCBI): domain Eukaryota; kingdom Metazoa; phylum Arthropoda; class Insecta; order Orthoptera; family Acrididae; genus Schistocerca; species Schistocerca gregaria. Next base: position 345,631,735 of record NC_064922.1, on the reverse strand, counting down.
TTTGATGTGTGTAATTAACTAGGCTTTTATGGGTCATATACTTCAACTATCATCATCAGATGATGGTTGAAGTAATCTCTCTAGCAATCAGAAATCTACTAATTCCAGTATTTCTGGCCCCTCTTTTGTCCTGAAACAAGTAGGAATCTTCCTACACGTCGGTCAGGAGCCTGAAGATAGCGAAGTAAAACGCTGAAACTGGTTGCCAAATGAAATAAGGTTGAAAATTGACGGCTGAAAGGTATTTAATTTGACATCCTCTATCGAACAGCCGAGTCCCGCAACCATTTCTAAAAAGATGGACATACTGAGACTTTCGAGCAGTTCCGAGTTTCGATTGTCAGATGATGAGTCACAAAATCTGCTGGAACCAGTTTAACATTACAGTCAGGACACAGTTAAATCATTCACGGTCAACGTTCCATTTGAAAATTATTATCAGGTCGGGTAAAGTTTAGTTCAGATGTCATTCACTTCGTCAGTCAGTCTTATGCTTACAGTGCAGTGCTACACGCGCGTGTGCGTCGTTTAGTGTTTGGAGTTGTATTCAGTTAGTTTGTCTACATTATTTTACATGCTATTTTTAATAAAAGCATTTTGCACAGTTGTTCTTTCAATACACGTGTTGTAATTTTATGTAGAACATATATTCTGTTAGATTTGTGTGGAGGAACAGCAAGTTACATACTATGACATCACGCATTATTCGCCTAGCAATTAGCAAGAAGGTGAATTGCTGATACTTTCCCAGAGTATTTCGTGAAATAAATGGACGGCTCCAAAACCAGAGGTAACGGCAGAGAGAGCTACGTTTTCCTGTGTTCAAGCTCGGCTTACAGAGAAGTGATTTCGCTTCAAGCTGCGAGTCCTGGTATTTGATACAGAACGTCCCAGTAAAACGTATTTTGAATATGACGGATCGTCGACGCTTGCTCATAGGTATGCAGATCCAGTGACTTCTGAAGAAAACTAACCCACATATTAATGGATTATGAAAGCCATCAGTGAAAACGAAAATCTAAGGTAGGAGGTAAAATTTATGTGAATCAGAGAACACTCTGGCATTATGTATAACGACATAGTTGACGACTTAATGAAGACCGCGACTCGAAAGGGCACGTGTAAAGACAATAAACTACCGCCATATGAACTAGAGACTGTGTTACGCAGAAGAGGAAGACCACACTGGGAAGACGAATATGAGGTATCGAAACACAGTAAACTGAAATACAAACATTCCCTGTACGCGGTAAAAATGGTTCAAATGGCTCTGAGCACTATGCGACTTAACTTCTGAGGACATCAGTCGCCTAGAACTTAAAACTAATTAAACCTAACTAACCTAAGGACATCACACACATCCATGCCCGAGGCAGGATTCGAACCTGCGACCGTAGCGGTCGCTCGGTTCCAAACTGCAGCGCCTAGAACCGCACGGCCACTCCGGCCGGCCTGTAAGCGGTAGTTCTACTCAGTTAATGAGTATAAAAGATTGATAAGTTCTAGAATCGGCATGACATTTAGTCACGAAGTATTCTCCAGCCACCATAACTCAATGCACTTACGATATATTCCTTGCAATGATTGTTATGGGGTAGCAATATAAATTACATTTTCTTCGTTACAAGCTACAAGAAAACCAGCAATTGAATATCTTTCCACAGTTAATCAGATATCACCAAGAATTAACCAATAATAAGGCAATTACCATTCTTCAATGTAACATACAAATTTTTTAAATATTTATCAATTTACAAATCAATGTCACCTTGTTCCGTAAAGTCCAGACAATCCATGAACCAATGGTAAGAAACTGTATGGCCATCAGGCCGAAAACAAGAAGAACTCTATTTGTGAACAAGTCCAAAACCATTCAGTTCCTCCAGCGGTGAGCCAAAGAATGCAGTGGAAAAAGCTGTAATGTCTGTTTAAGCCATGTGGGCATGATGACAATCCTGCTGTGGTACTTCACTGCTCCTGGTTTCTGCGCTCTCCTAACGCTTGGTTCTATATTGTAATAACCGTCACAGAAACACACTTTGTACGAGACGGAATTTCATGAAGATACTGTCTCGTTCGAAGTCCCTCACACGCTGATATTGAAGCGTTTAACGTCGATGTGGCGCAACGGCACTTGTTACAGTTTGGCTGGACTTTGAGTAACACTGAAGTTTCTGCTCACATAACAGAAACGTGTGTAGCCCTGTATGAAGAGTATGGGCGAAAGAGAAGGTAAGCCACATTTTCTCATAATCCAGTAAAACACACTTTTAAATTATATGGAAATCAATATAAAGCTACATTGAGACAAAGTACAGAACAATTTTGTTACAATATATAGAATGTAAAGAGAGTAACCTTTCAGACTTCAACTTTTCCTTCCTTAAAGTCATGTATGTCATCAAAAAACAAGCAATAACGAGGGATGTCAACTAGAGGTGCATAGGACCAACTTTCTGATCCCTGTCAAGTATCGTTGTCTAATGCAGACAACCTACATTCCTCTAACCCGGGATACCTAGGACACTTTAGCATGTTCATGTTCGTTTGTGCAATAAGACTTAAAAAATTAAATGTTTTGTTACAGCTTTCTTTTCTTTTCGAATATCGGAACCGTTACCAATCCAAACTCTCTATCTATAACCGGTATAACAGAGTATATTTACTAGAGGTGTAAAAATTCTCCTTTCATCCTGCCCGCCCCTGTATCCACTGCAACCGGTACAACAACTCAACGTGCCGCAACGAAGAGACAAGAATACGTGTCTACTGAAGCATAGTGATCAAAGCAGTCCAGTTTCTGTTTCCCCAAGTTTGGCAAGCTTCACGAGACCCGTTCAGCCTGCTGCTGCTGACCACAGGTTGCTGTATCAGTCTAACGAAACTAGCCAGGTAAACTGCATAGGTAGTTTCACTGCAGCTCATTTATCATAATGGTGGGAGCAACAAAATGAACAAACCAATTTTAAAGGAATTGGGGCGAAATTAAGAATTGGTGAACATATGCCAGTCACGAAAGAGAGCCCTAGTCCAGCAGGGGAAAAACTGTCGTTTGTTTATGAGACAGCTTGAAATAAGTCAGTAGGAGTCTTGCATTGCAAATTGTGTAAAAAAGTTACTAAAGAGTCATTCGGGAATTGGGCGAATGTGTTACGATATGTTTCTAAATTTGACCAGACGTTTCCTCACTCCGCGAATATTTCGAAGGTAGACAAGGCTTTGTGGCTGACTACTGTCTTAAAAATGCGTGCTGAGGACTTGAAGCCATTTATCAGTAAGTAGGAGTTCTAAATTTAGAGGAAACATTGACTGAAACAGGAAAAAAATTGCTCAGTTCGTGATTAAAAACGACATTTACCGAGCGAGATGGCACAGTGGTTAGCACACTGGACTCGCATTCGGGAGGACGGCGGTTCAATCCCGCGTCCGGCCGTCCTGATTTAGGTTATCCGTGATATCCCTAAATCGTTCCAGGCAAATGCCGGGGTGGTTCCTTTGAGAGGGCACGGCCGAATTCCTTCCCCGTCCTTCCGTATTCCGATGAGACCGATGACCTCGCTGTCTGATCTACTCCCCCAAGCATCCCAACCAACCTGGTGGCCCTGGGAGAAGAAGGCGGGTTTTACCCCAGCGGCTAACGATCTAATGTGCAACGAGCGGATCGCAAGCTTTCGCTGCCATCAATCTCTGCAAAACAGCCACCTTACAGTGTGCGATTAGCACAGAAATAATAGCTTCTCCGTGCCAGTGTAACGCGTAAAAATCAGATGTATTAGTACAAAAAATTACTATCTGAACGTTGTGCTGTTCTTCTGAGTATTGTAATACGTTGCATGTTTCGATTACAAGCCATGCAATTCAATATTTTTCAGAGGATTTTTACAACATTGTATCACTGAAATTGTGCAGTGTCAGTTTAGTCAGTAACTTTTTTGTGGCTCCCTACACCAATCGGTGAAAACGGAACACATATAGTATCACTACGTTGTCTGTCTGTCTTTCCTACAGCTAAAAACCCTCTTTCTCAGCGTGAGGTTTATGTATCCAGTTTAAATTTATATCACATACTAATGTCCGTAAAGTTACCTTGGCGGTGTAACATCCTGAAGCTTTTAAGTCAATGCAATAAAAAGGTAAGGCCATTAATGTCACATGTTTTGATACTCAACAAATCATGGTTCAAACCTAGGCCTAGAACCATGAAATTTAGCAAAGAGGGAGGTTACACAGAACGGCCAAAGGAAAAAATCCGTTAACTGTTACTTTGTAATTATATCACACAAAAGTATTTTATTTTTGTCATTTCTTAGCTAACTTTCTGTTTGTCCGTCTGTTGAGACCCTTTTTCTCACGAACTGGTTGACGTATCAAGTTGAAAATTAAGTGGCATACTAAGATCTATAGGACCTTTCCATTGTAATAACTGTAAACTTCCAAGTAAATACAAGCTGAACCTACAGCCATGTACGTCTCATATTTTGCTACCCGCAAAGCCACTCATTAAAACCTATAAAGTACTTCCCGTTGGCCTAGAATCATGAAATTTGGTAATAAGCGGGGTTTCACAGAACAACCAAAGGAAAAATTCCGAACACTGTGAATTTGTAATTACATCGCACAAAAAAAGTTTTTCAGGCCAGACGAGTATAGAGTAATGTCAACAGCAGCAGGACATGGTATGATAGGAATAGGGCTCATTATGAATAGGAAGATGGTGCAGAAGTAGCTTACTTCGAACATGTGTGACATGGTTGTTATCATCAGAATCGAAAGCAAAGCAGTACTGACAACAGTAGTTCATTTATACATGCCGACGTTGCAAGCAGAAGTGGAAGGGAAAGAGAAATTATCTGAGGATACCGAACGAGTAATTCAGTACGTAAAGGGAGATGAAAATCTAGTGTCCAAAGTTCTCTTAGGTTGTTAGCAGATGATGCTGTAAATTACTTCATCCAGTCCCAAACATGCTCAATGGGGGACAGATCCGGAGATCTTGCTGGCCAGGGTAGTTGACTTACACCTTCTAGAGCACGTTGGGTGGCACGGGATACATGCGGATGTGCATTGTCATGTTGGAACAGCAAGTTCCTTTGCCGGTCTAGGAATGGTAGAACGATGGGTTCGATGACGGTTTGGATGTACCGTGCACTATTCAGTGTCCCCTCGACGATCACCAGAGGTGTACGGCCAGTGTAGGAGATCGCTCCCCACACCACGATGCCGGGTGTTGGCCCTGTGTGCCTCGGTCGTATGCAGTCCTGATTGTGGCGCTCGCCTGCACGGCGCCAAACACGCATACGACCATCATTGGCACCAAGGCAGAAGCGACTCCCATCGCTGAAGACGACACGTCTCCATTCGTCCCTCCACACACGCCTGTAGCGACACCACTGGAGGCGGGCTGCACGATGTTGGGGCGTGAGCGGAAGACGGCCTAACGGTGTGCGGGACCGTAGCCCAGCTCCATGGAGACGGTTGCGAATGGTCCTCGCCGATACCCCAGGAGCAACAGTGTCCCTAATTTGCTGGGAAGTGGCGGTGCGGTCCCCTACGTCACTGCGTAGGATCCTACAGTCTTGGCGTGCATCCGTGCGTCGCTGCGATCCGGCCCAGGTCGACGGGCACGTGCATCTTCCGCCGACCACTGGCGACAACATCGATGTACTGCGGAGACCTCACGCCCCACGTGTTGAGCAATTCGGCGGTACGTCCACCCGGCCTCCCTCATGCCCACTATACGCCCTCGCTCAAAGTCCGTCAACTGCACATACGGTTCACGTCCACGCTGTCGCGGCATCCTACCAGTGTTAAAGACTGCGATGGAGCTCCGTATGCCACAGCAAACTGGCTGACATTGACGGCGGCGGTGCACAAATGCTGCGCAGCTAGCGCCATTCGACGGCCAACACCGCGGTTCCTGGTGTGTCCGCTGTGCCGTGCGTGTGATCATTGCTTGTACAGCCCTCTCGCAGTGTCCGGAGCAAGTATGGTGGGTCTGACACACCGGTGTCAATGTGTTCTTTTTTCCATTTCCAGGAGTGTAGTACGGTCATCCGAAGATCAGTATCAGTTGCTAAGCGATTTAGAAAAGATTACTGTATGGTGTGGCAGGTGGCAGCGAAAACGAAAAGTGTGAGGTGATCCACTTGAATTCCAAAAGAAATCCGTTGGTATTCAATTACTCGATAAATAGTTCAATACTCACGGCTTTCAATTCAACTAAGTACCTGGGTGTAAAAATTACGAACAACTTCAGTTGGAAAGACCACATAGATAATATTGTGGAGAAGGCGAGCCAAAGGTTGCGTTTCATTGGCAGGACGCTTAGAAGATGCAAAAAGTCCACTAAAGAGACAGCTCACACTAAACTCGTTCGTCCTCTGTTAGAAAATTGCTGGCGTTGTGGGATCCTTACCAGGTGGGATTGACGGAGGACATCGAAAGGTGCAAAAAAGGGCAGCTCGTATTGTATTATCACGTAACAGGGGAGAGAGTGTGGCAGATATGTTACGCGAGTTGGGATAGAAGTCATTAAAGCAAAGACGTTTTTCGTCGCGGCGAGATCTATTTACGAAATTTCAGTCACCAACTTTCTCTTCCGAATGCGAAAATATTTTGTTGAGCCCAACCTACATAGGTAGGAATGATCATCAAAATAAAGTAAGAGAAATCTGAGCTCGAACAGAAAGGTTTAGGTGTTCGTTTTTCCCGGGTGCTGTTCGGGAGAGGAATGGTAGAGAGATAGTATGATTGTGGTTCGATGAACCCTCTGCCAAGCACTTAAATGTCATCTGCAGAGTAATCATGTAGATGTGGATGTAGATGTAGATGGACCGGAATGCGGTTGTAAGGGAAGGATTAGAAGAGAGCGTTACGGGATAATATGGACTTGGTAGTAGGAATGAGAGAGGAGAAAGACTAATTGAGTTCCGCAATTCATTTCAGCTAGTAATAACGAATACTCGGTTCAAGAATTACAAGAGGAGGAGGTGTACTTGAAGAAAGCTGTGAGATACAGAAGATTTCAGTTGAATTACGTCATGGTCAGGCAGAGACTCCGAAATCAGATATAATATTGTAAGGCGTACCCAGGAGCAGATATACACTCAGATCACAATTTAGTAATGATGAAGAGTAGTTTGAACTTTAACTGACTACTCAGGAAGAATCAGTGGGGTTAGGGAAGGCCTAAGGAATGAAGACGAACACTTGAAAATCTCTGAGACTATAGATTGTGATATAATAAATAACTCATTAGAGAATTCAGTTGAAGAGAAGTGGATATCTCTAAAAAGGGCAATCACTGAAGTTGGCAACAAAAACGTAGGTACATGAAAGGTAACTGTGAAGTAACAGTGGGTAACAGAAGAAAAAAATGTTCAGGCAAATTCAGTAATACAGAAACCCAAGACACGTAGGCACTTCAGAGCTGCGTTTGATAATGGAATCAAGACTGAAGAAAAGCAAAGACCCACTCGTAGCATTCATCGACCTAGACAAAAACGTTCGACAATGAAAAATGATGGAAGATGTTCGAGATTCTGGAAAAAATGGGGGAAAACTTAAGAGAAGGACGGGTAATAAATAATAACCATGACGGAACAATAAGACTTCAAACCAAGAACGAAACGTTCGAATTAAAAAGGGTGCAAGACAGGGCTGTAATCTTCTGGTCACAGGGTTTAGTCTACACATCGAACAAGCAATGACGGAAATGAAGGAAAGGTTCAAGAGTAGAATTAAAATTCGAGGTGAAAGGGTATCGACGATATGATTCGCTGATGACATTGCTATCCTGAGTGATATTGAAGAATTACCTGATCTGTTGAATGGAGTGAAAAGTCTAGTGAGTAAAGAATGTGGACTGAGAATTATTCGAAAAAAGACGAAAGAATAAGAAGTACCTGAAATGAGGACAGCGAGAAACTTAACATCAGATTTGGGAATCACAAAATAGACGAAGTTAAGGAATTCTGCTACCGAGTCAGCAAAATAACCTGTAACGGACGGAGCAAGAAGGACATAAAAAGCAAACTAGCATTGGCAGAAAGGGCATTCTTGACGAGGGAAGTTTGTTAGCATGAGACATAGGCCTTAATTGAAGGAAGAAAATTCTCTGAAAGTGCATTAGGAGCACAGCATTGTACGTTAATGAAACAGGGAAAGCCGGAACCGAAAGTATCGAAGCAAAACCTCATAACTCCATCTCTCTGTGAAAAGCTCGTAATTCCAGTAAGGAGTAACTCCATTATCAAAGAGAGATTTGAAAGTGCATGGATTTCTGCAATCTGTCTATAACTAGGGTTTTACTATATAGTTGCACTTGTAGCAACATTATCTGTATCGCTTTATACATTTTTTTATGAAACTGTTTTCAGCTTCTTCCTTAAAATTCAACAAAATGGAGATACGAGGTTTTCATTGCGTAACATCGATTTGAGATGTGGTACTAGAGAAGAATATCGAAAATTAGGTGGTCTGATTAAGGTAAGGTGTGAGGAATTCTCCGCAGACTGGTCGAGGGAAGGAATATATGGAAAACACTGACAAGAAGAAAGAACAGGATTGTAGGACTTCTGTTAAGGCATCAGGGAGTAAGCTCTATGGTACTGCAGAGAATCGTAGAGTGTAAAAACTGTAGAGGACGACATAATTTGGAATAAATCCAGCAAGTAATTGAGGACGTAGGTTGCAAGTGCTATTCTGAAATGAAAAGATTTGTACAGGAGAGAATTTCATGGCGGGCCCCATCATGTCCTTTAGAAGACTGATGATATCTATCTTGCAGCGAACGTGAAGGACAGCCTGTTATGTACAGTTCAGTCATATCAAAGGCCTCCAAACGGTTCGGTATCGCACAGAAGACTTCAAGACACAGCGATCAAGATCATTGTAACCGACATCAGATACTGTAGATAGTGCTAGTACACTTGACCGAACTGCGGCCAGGGTTCAGCAAAAGAACACTACCGTTCGATTTCTCACGGTCACTCCCGAAGGTCGCTGATCATCGCAACTCATAATCACGGCCATCGACCTGCCAAAAGCAAGCAGGCGTTGGCACTCATCCACTGGGGTGAAGTCGGTCCGCAGAAACTGGGTCCTTGTGTATCTTGCTATATATGGATAGCAAAGTGCTAGTCTGGTATTATAATGTATATAGTTCTGAATAAACGTGTGCAAGTCACCATGGTCTCGGTTATTCACAATATTCAATCCGTCAAACTATGGATCCCAGCTAGCTGTGCTCAACTGAGAACAACCTGACCGTAGCTGTTGCCGCCACCACATGGCCCAGGATCTCAGTCCATGAACTTCATACAGCTGAATGTTTCTAAGCTAACCTGGGGAACTCGAAACATCACGGCCTGTGCTATCCATTACAATATCATCATTGTAATCCTTATCAACCATGATTTGGGTGTTGTTTTCTCTTCATTCCTGGCAGTTCTCCTCAGTCTTTCGTCATGGAAGAGTCTAACCTACGAAAATATGTTGTGTGTGTGTGTGGCAATAGTTTCCACAGGTGCTCTTGACTCGGACTTACAAGGTGACAATTATTGAACTAAACGAGAAGATACATAAATTAGTTCCAAACTATGACAGGCACACACTTTATTCACCATGCAAACGTCACTACAGATATTCGGATTTACGTTAAGATATGTTGGCGATGATGTGGTGCAGACGAATAGTGAAATTCTGCATGACCCTCTAAAGTGTCGGAACATCGTTGCTGTCGATGACCTCCTGAATGGCAACTCAGCAATGGTTTTGGGGTTAATGCTGTACACCTTGTCTTTAATATGGCCCCACAAAAAGAAGGTGAATATGGCCGCCAATCAAGGCCCATGCCAGTAACGTCTGGATACCCCAGAGCCAGAATGTCCTGCCCGAAGGGCTCCTCCAGGACATCAAACACTCTCCTGCTTCGATGGGGTCGAGCTCCGTCTTGCATGAACCACACCCTGTCGAAATGATGGTTACTTAAGGTAACAGGGATGAATTCATCTTCAGAACCTTCACGTATAGTTCGGTAGTCACCAAGTCATCAAGGAATATCGCACCGATTATTCCATGACTGGACACTGCACATCACGGTCACCTGTTGAGGGTGAAGAGACTTCTTGACCGGGAAGGGCGGGAACGGCCTTTGATAAGGTAGTCGCAGGGTGTTACCGTTTGTTGGGAGTTATGGATTGTCATTAGGCAGATCTTTTGCCACTCTTCCTATGAAGCCTCATTTCTTCTTTTACCCTCCACAGACCGACACTATGAAAATATTGTTCCTGCTACCATCCCTTACAAATGTCACTTCCACATTTCAAGATTTAACTACACTAATCTTGGTCATTTTCGTCTAGCTTGAGATTTAACGATCATTATACAATGAGGTGAATAGTGGAATAGTGCAACGCACCTATACAGACAGCCATAGTATCACGTAGGTAAAATGGCAGTGCGTTGCTGGAGCTATCATTTGTACTCAGTTGATTCATTTGGAAAGGTTTCCGACGTGATTACGGTCGCACAACGGGAATTAACAGACACTGAAATTGGAACTGTAGCTGGAGCTAGACGCATGGAACTTTCCTTTTGGAAATCGTTAGGGAATTCAGTACTCCGAGGTCACAAGTCATCAAGGAATATCGCACCGATTATTCCATGACTGGACACTGCACATCACGGTCACCTGACAGTTGTGCGGAAACATTCCGTCAAAAGACCTAATAAAAACAATCGGGTGCACCGCTTGGGTATCATCGGAACTGAACGTGGGAAAATAGGCATGTTTAATCATGTTACCGTCAACAATACCGGCAGGCACTATAGGGCCTGCACTATTGTTCCCTGGTGAAACTTCATGGCACAAGGGTGGTTGAGAATTACTGTTTTGTGCGATCACTGAGAGCGGCTCTGTTTGATGTTTTTCGCTCGCAAGTGATTCGCTGTTAGACTGTGGAACAAACTGCACAGTGAAATTAGGCGGTGAACTCGTTGTGAGTGGGGTTGTAGGCGGAACAGTAACTACGTTAGAATCGGGAGTTAATAACTGAGAAATTTGGTTTTTTAAAGTGTTGGTCTCGGTTTGCACCTGCGACATGGCCTGGTGTAAAATCTCTTTTGTAGCGGTTTCTACCCTTTGCTCAATGAGCTTGTTGCAAATACCACATTCGTGCACTAATTTTTCTGCAATGTTTGCGTTACACTCTAAAGAAAGCGATTCTGTTTTTTCCTCCAAATGGGAAATTTTTTTCTTTCATTTCTAATTGTTGTAAGCATACTACGCTAACTTGTTGAGTAATACCTTCGATATCCATCGAAATTTTATTTTGTGAGGTGGTTTGATTTTGCACGAAATTCTGAACTAGATCATTGACCTGAGCCTGAGCGTTCGTGACCTGATCCAACTTGGTTTTACATGACTGCATTTCGGAATTTGTCAAGAGGGTGCCGAGAATAAGAAATCAGGCATTACCTCCCATCACGGATACACAGTGGCCAATATCCTTCTCCTAACGCCCCAGAGCAGTAGCAATTGCATAGAGTTGTCAGTACTATCCGTCATGCAATACTGTGTGACGTAACAGCAGAAATCAATGTGAGACTCACGACTAATTCTTGCAATAGACGACCGACGCGAGTGTCTTTACTAACAGCGTGACATCGCCTGCAGTACCTGCCGGGGGCTCGTAATCATATCGGTTGGACCCTGGACGACTGAAAAACCGTGGCCTGATGAGATGAGTCCCGATGTCAGCTCGTAAGAGATGACGGTAGCGTTCGAGTGTGGCGCAGACCCCACGAAGCCATGGACCCAAGTTGCCAACAGGACACTACGCAAGTTGGTGGTGGCTCCATAATGGTGTGAGCTGTGTTTACATGGAATTGACTGGGTCCTCTGGTCGAATTGAAGCGATCATCGACTGGAAATGGTTATGTTCTGCTACTTGGAGACCATTTGCAGCCATCCACATGAACTTCATGTTCCCATATAACGACGTCATGTCACCGGGCCACAATTGTTCGGGATTCGTTTGAAGAACGTTCTCGACAATTTGAGCGTATGGTTTGACCACCCACACCGACTAACATAAATTCCATCGAACGTTTGCGGAACGTAATCGAGAGATCAGTTCGCGCACGAAATCCGATGCCGGTAACGCTTTCGCGGTTATGGACGGCAAAAGAAGGAGCAGGGCTCAATATTTCTGCAGAGAACATCCAACGATGTGTTGAGTGGATGCCACGTCGAACTGCTCCACTACATCGGGTAAAGAGAAATCCGCCACGACTTTAGAAAGTATCCCACGATTTTTGTCTCCGCAGTGTAAAAGAAAGTACTTGTTCATGCTAACGTTGCATGTCATTTCTACAAAATTATTCATTTAATTTCTAAAAATTAATTCACCTTTAACTCTTAAAACTTTATTTAAAGGAATGAATGTGTTCCGGTGCATAAAGTTTTCAAATAATCTACTCGAATGTAGCCGAGTAGCGGCTGCGACAACTACTGATATTTCGACAGGTGCACACTCTGCCATTTTCAAAGCCTAAATGCTTAACGCTCGTCAGCACTCAATAGAGAACGGACTTTGCGCAAGGACAAGAGAAGAATCTAGCAATTGTCCGCTTGAAGTAATCATCCAGGCCTTAGCTTACTACGTTTCGGTGAAACCACTGTTGTTGTTGTTGTGGTCTTCAGTCCAGGGACTGGTTCGAAGCAGCTCTCAATGCTTCTCTATCCTGTACAAGCTATTTCATCTGCCAGAACCTACTGCAACGTACATCCTTCTGAATCTGCTTAGTATATTCATCTCTTGGCCTCCCTCTACAATTTTTACCCTCCGCGCTGCCCTCCAATATTAAATTGGTGATCCCTTCATGTCTTAGAACATGTCCTACCAACCAATCCATTCTTCTAGTCAAGTTGTGCCACAAATTCCTCTTCTCCCCAAATTCTATTCAGTACATCCTCATTACTTACGTGATCTACCTATCTGATCTTCAGAATTCTTCTGTAGCACCACATTTCGAAAGCTTCTATTCTCTTCTTGTCTAAACTATTTATCGTCTATGTTTCACTTCCATACATGGCTACACTCCATACAAATACCTTGGGAAACGACTTCCTGACACGTAAATCTATACTCGATGTTAACAAATTTCTTTTCTTCAGAAACGCTCTCCTTGCCATAGCCAGTCTACATTTTATATCCTCTCTTCTTCGACCATTGTCAGTTATTTTGCTTCCCAAATAGCAAAACTCATCTACTACTGTAAGTGTCTCATTTCCTAATCTAATTCCTTCAGCATCACCCGATTTAATTCGACTTCATTCCATTATCCTCGTTTTGCTTTTGTTGATGTTCATCTTATATCCTACTTTCAAGACGCTGTCCATTCCGTTCAACCGCTCTTCCAGGTCCTTTGCTGTCTCTGACAGAATTACAATGTTATCGGCGAACCTCAAAGTTTTTATTTCTTCTCCATGTATTTTAATTCCTACTCGGAATTTTTCTTTTGTTTCATTTAGTGCTTGCTAAATATACAGACTGAGTAACATCGGAGATAGGCTACAACCCTGTCTCACTCCCTTCCCAACCACTGCTTCCCTTTCATGCCCCTCGACTCTTATAACTGCCATCTGGTTTCTGTACAAATTGTAAATAGCCTTTCGCTACCTGTATTTGACCTCTGACACCTTTAGAATTTGAAAGAGAGTATTCCAGTCAACATTGTCAAAAGCTTTCTCTAAGGCTACAAATGCTAGAAACGTAGGTTTGCCTTTCTTTAATCTATCTTTATAGATAAGTCGAAGTGTCAGTGTATGAATCTAAATTTACAAGAGGATCCGAATCTCGCCCCCCCCCCCCCCCCCCAGAACTTTCTTTGTTTTCCCCCGCGTCTATGCCTTCTAGGAAAGGATCCGTTTTTTCAGGATTTGGCAATATTTTTTTGTTTTACTTTATGGTCGGATGGGTATTCCTAAGGCAACAGCCGTTGAGTTAATCTAAAGTCATGTGCACCACCTATCTGTCTGTGAATTGTATGAATTTTGTTCCGGGTGTCACCTCGTTTATGCCTCTATTCTCCGAGGAGGAATTTCGGGACCAGCCCAGCACTAGCGTAGTCTCTATCTTCCGGAACATGAGTACAATACCTTAATCACCGCAACACCATAGTCGATATTATCTTACAGTGGCGATACTCATTTCTAATTTATTAGTACAACTTTTTTCGTACTTAAAACGTGAACCATCAACTAGGGCGGTTCACAAACGACAACTCAAGTACACATGTAATTCCAAAACGTTATCGTGGAAGTAGGGGCCAGGAGGTGCTGGTGAAATAACACACACTGCTAAAGATACCTTTTTATTTTAAAAGCTTTCTCAATATAAATTTTTTAAGTCTGGCATTTAAAAAAAAACGTTTCAAAAACAATTCCCCATAGCTTACAAATTTTCTATATGTAAAGGATATTGCAAGGTATGACGCTAACAACTTCCGAATAATAAGATTTTAAACCTATCATATATATGTAAGAGAACAACTCCTTTAAAAAAACACCTTTAAGTAGCTAGTTTGTACTAAAGTTAAAATAATTGTCTCCTGCCAATTAAATAATTTATATTACACCTGTCAGTTGTTACAAGATAAATGTGAATAGGCCAGCACACAAACCTTTACATTAAAGGCAGTAACCAAAAAAAAAATTTCCTTATCTCGGTGAGGGAGTGACACGTCTAAAGGGGCCCAGATCACAATAGTCGGAATAGTTATTGGTGGTTTACAGGACCACAGCAGATCAGCCCCAAAATTTACGTTACAAGACACCATTTCCCCGACTTACCCAAAGCCAGAAGATGTAGCAAGGGCGGTGCCTGTACAGACTCTGAACCACAGAGACACACGACACCGACCCTAAATCGCCCAATCAAGGTGTGAATGAAGCGGCCTGACCAAGAAGCATACCACATTCCTGCAGACAGGCAATCGAAAACTGTGGTGGGGGACCCCAACAAAACCACTCGTGAAGAAACTCTTACACTTCACTAGAACTTGAAAAAAAGCCGTACTCAACTTCTAACAATGCACAACAGCGCGGTGAACACGTTGCACATCCTTATGCTCGTCAGAGCCAACCGCTGCCAGTGGTTTCAACGGCTGATAAGAAGACAAACGGTCCCACGCGCTGATCCCCTGCACCACGGCTTCTGAGCTTCATAAGCCACGTACATGCGGGTAAGGCAGACTTAATCCCTGACAGCCAAGAGGTCGGGCAAAGCACGTGGCGAGCAGTTGACAACCCCCAACAACAGGGCCGCGCTCGCGCCACCACCTCTCTCGGTCACCTCCCAGTACGTACTCCCCGATTGTCACGCGACTGTACACTTGCTCTATCTCCTGCCAGAGGGCCGTAGCGATTGAAACAGCGCGCCACATCGAAAGCGCCACGGCAAACACTAGACGCGAAGCGAAAGCACTCCTCATGGCGTGCTTTTCGAAGAGCCGAACAAAACTACGGCTGAAAACGTATTTCCTCCTACGTAGGAATGCATTACATGTCAAATACATAAAAATTATTGCTTCGTTAATATACTTTCATACACAGAATTCTTCTCTTTTTAATATCGTTTCTTGGGCCTGAGATGCTGTTTTTTCCCATTGTCCCTGTTTTAAAAAGGTTTTAATGTACAGGGCGGCGCAGGAGATGTTGAATCCTTAATATCATTATTTACTTGAATACTATGACACATAACATTACGCGCTACATAGATATAAAAATCTAAAAGTAACAGACAACTGATGTCAGTGGAGAGTACGTCCAGTGTGGCCATTTTGGTGCCATAGCTGTTCAAGACGAACTCTCACATCCCACTCTACTCTCCGGGAAGATCCTCATCGATTGTGTTCCACACTACCATAACACTGAGTCTGAGTTCTACTAGATCACGATGATGCTGACGCAAGACTTCTTCTTTTAAGCATCGCCAAAGAAAATAGTCACAGGGACTGATGTCGAAGCTGTAAGGTGGCCAAATTGGGCAGCAATAAAGACGCCGATAAAGTGGTGAGACAGCACTCCCGTACCAAAAATTTCATGCAGGACGTCTAGAACAACACTAGTTGTCTGTGGGCGGGCTCCGTCCTGCATAATCCACTGGGTCTGCGTTGCAATTCGAGTGACATACACTGCAGGAAGGAAGTGGTTTCGCAACATGCCCGTGCGCGTGTTTAGAGTTGATCGTTTCATCCAAAAAGAAGGGTGCAATTAACCCATTGGTTGATATGGCAACTCAAACAGATACACTACTGGCCATTAAAATTGCTACAATAAGAAGAAATGCAGTAGATAAACGGGTTTCTTTGCACACATATATTATACTAGAACTGACATGTGATTACACTTTCACGCAATTTGGGTGCATAGATCCTGAGAAATCAGTACCCAGAACATCCACCTCTGGCCGTAATAACGGCTTTGATACGCGTGGACATTGAGTCAAACAGAGCTTGGATGGCGTGTACAGGTACAACTGCCCATACAGCTTCTACACGATACCACAGTTCATCAAGAGTGGTCATTCGCGTGTTGTGACGATCCAGTTGCTCGGCCACCATTGACCAGACGTTTTCAGTCGGTGAGAGATCTGGAGAATGTGCTGGCCAGGGCAGCAGTCGAACATCTTCTGTATCCAGAAAGGCTCGTACAGAACCTGCAACATGCGGTCGTGCATTATCCTGCTGAAATGTAGGGTTTCGCAG
Organism: Schistocerca gregaria; assembly: GCF_023897955.1. Lineage (NCBI taxonomy): Eukaryota > Metazoa > Arthropoda > Insecta > Orthoptera > Acrididae > Schistocerca > Schistocerca gregaria. Next base: position 345,614,962 of record NC_064922.1, on the reverse strand, counting down.
GGACCGAATGTAGGGTAGAGCCACGGATCGTAACACATCTGCAATGTAACGTCCACTGCTCAAAGTGCCGTCAATGCGAACAAGAGGTGACCGAAACGTGTAACCAATGGCACCCCATAACATCACGCCGGGTGATACGCCAGTATGGCGATGACGAATACACGCTTCCAGTGCGCATTCACCGCGATGTTGCCAAACACGGATGCGACCATCATGATACTGTAAACAGAACCAGGATTCATCCAAAAAAATGACGTTTTGCCATTCGTGCAACCACGTCGTCGAACTGTTCGTTCAGATGGTTGTTGTCTTGCAAACGTCCCCATCTCTTGACTCAGGGTTCGAGACGTGGGTGCACGATTCGTTACAGCCATACGGATAAGATGCTTGTCATCTCAACATCTAGTGACACGAGGCCGTTGGGATCTAGCACGGCGTTCCGTATTACCCTCCTGAACCCACCGATTCCACAGTCTGCTAACAGTCATTGGATCTCAATCAACGCGGGCAGCAATGTGCGATACGATAAACCGCAATCGTGATAGGCTACAATCCTACCTTTATGAAAGTCGGAAACATGATGGTACGCATTTCTCCTCCTTACACGGGCATCACAACAACATTTCACCAGGCAACGCCGGTCAACTGCTGTTTGTGTATGAGAAATCGGTTGGAAACTTTCCTCATGTCAGCACGTTGTAGGTGTCGTCACCGGCGCCAACCTTGTGTGACTGCTCTGAAAAGCTAATCATTTGCATATCAGAGCATCTTCTTCCTGTCGCTTAAATTTCGCGTCTGTATCTTCGTGGTGTAGCTATTTTAACAGCCAGTAGTGTACTTTGTGAGCGTAATTGTTCTTCTCATGAAAGTTCACAGGACGTTCACTACCCCAATATCTCACTTTTTTATTGACCACGCCATTAACTTGGAAGAGCACCATGTCAGAGAACCAGACGTTGTGCCGGAATCGTTCCCATTTCCTCTGTATTACCCGAGCAGCAGGATTACACCTATCTTCCTTCTGATGATCGAGAAGAGTAGGGAGAACTGTAATTTTTTACAGGAATAAATGAAGGTCGGAATGAACAGAGCGACGCGATATTCGGCTGCATCTCTCCCTATTGACTCACCGGAGCAGCTTTGCGTGTCCACTCTAACAGGTTCCACATTTTCAGGTGATCGGCTCTGAGACACAAGTGAGCACTTTGGTTCCGGCATTTGATTGGTTCCAGCTTGCCAATGGAAACTATAGATTATGTACTTCGAGGCAGCCTGCCTTGAGTAGGTACACGGAAACACCACTGTGTAATACTCACACTCCTCAGTTCTTCGGATAAAAACGTTGACTTGTTTTTCTGTCGAGCAGTCAGCCATGTCCTGCTCTTCGCCTTAATCAACTGATTTGAGCTGAGCTACAGCGGACTCTGCAGGAACCACTGCGTGTGCTACCGGATTTACAAATATATAGGTTTAAGAAATTGAAGAAATGTACGATGAAATAAAAGAAATTATTCAGATAGTGAAGGGAGACGAAAATTTAATAGTAATGGGTGACTGGAATTCGAGTGTAGGAAAAGGGAGAGAAGGAAACATAGTAGGTAAATATGGATTGGGGCTAAGAAATGAAAGAGGAAGCCGCCTAGTAGAATTTTGCACAGAGCACAACTTAATCATAGCTAACACTTGGTTTAAGAATCATGAAAGAAGGTTGTATACGTGGAAGAACCCTGGAGATACTAAAAGGTATCAGATAGATTATATAATGGTAAGACAGAGATTTAGGAACCAGGTTTTAAGTTGTAAGACATTTCCAGGGGCAGATGTGGACTCTGACCACAATCTATTGGTTATGACCTGTAGATTAAAACTGAAGAAACTGCAAAAATGTGAGAAATTAAGGAGATGGGACCTGGATAAACTGAAAGAACCATTGGTTGTACAGAGTTTCAGGGAGAGCATAAGGGAACAATCGACAGGAATAGGGGAAAGAAATACAGTAGAAGAAGAATGGGTAGCTCTGAGGGATGTAGTAGTGAAGGCAGCAGAGGATAAAGTAGGTACAAAGACGAGGGCTGCTAGAAATCCTTGGGTAACAGAAGAAATATTGAATTTAATTGATGAAAGGAGAAAATATAAAAATGCAGTAAATGAAGCAGGCAAAAAGGAATACAGACGTCTCAAAAATGAGATCGACAGGAAGTGCAAAATGGCTAAACAGGGATGGCTAGAGGACAAATGTAAGGATGTAGAAGCTTATCTCACTAGGGGTAAGATAGATACTGCCTACAGGAAAATTAAAGAGACCTTTGGAGAGAAGAGAACCACGTGTATGAATATCAAGAGCTCAGATGGCAGCCCAGTTCTAAGCAAAGAAGGGAAGGCAGAAAGGTGGAAGGAGTATATAGAAGGCTTATACAAGGGCGATGTACTTGAGGACAATATTATGGAAATAGAAGAGGATGTAGATGAAGACGAAATGGGAGATACGATACTGCGTGAAGAGTTTGACAGAGCACTGAAAGACCTGAGTCGAAACAAGGCCCCCGGAGTAGACAACATTCCATTAGAACTACTGACGGCCTTGGGAGAGCCAGTCATGACAAAACTCTACCAGCTGGTGAGCAAGATGTATGAGACAGGCGAAATACCCTCAGACTTCAAGAAGAATATAATAATTCCAATCCCAAAGAAAGCAGGTGCTGACAGATGTGAAAATTACCGAACTATCAGTTTAATAAGCCACGGCTGCAAAATACTAACGCGAATTCTTTACAGACGAATGGAAAAACTGGTAGATGCAGACCTCGGGGAGGATCAGTTTGGATTCCGTCGAAATGTTGGAACACGTGAGGCAATACTGACCTTACGACTTATCTTAGAAGAAAGATTAAGAAAAGGCAAACCTACGTTTCTAGCATTTGTAGACTTAGAGAAAGCTTTTGACAATGTTGACTGGAATACTCTTTTTCAAATTCTAAAGGTGGCAGGGGTAAAATACAGGGAGCGAAAGGCTATTTATAATTTGTACAGAAACCAGATGGCAGTCATAAGAGTCGAGGGGCATGAAAGGGAAGCAGTGGTTGGGAAAGGAGTGAGACAGGGTTGTAGCCTCTCCCCGATGTTATTCAATCTGTATATTGAGCAAGCAGTAAAGGAAACAAAAGAAAAATTCGGAGTAGGTATTAAAATTCATGGAGACGAAGTAAAAACTTTGAGGTTCGCCGATGACATTGTAATTCTGTCAGAGACGGCAAAGGACTTGGAAGAGCAGTTGAACGGAATGGACAGTGTCTTGAAAGGAGGATATAAGATGAACATTAACAAAAGCAAAACGAGGGTAATGGAATGTAGTCAAATTAAATCGGGTGATGCTAAGGGAATTAGATTAGGAAATGAGACACTTAAAGTAGTAAAGGAGTTTTGCTATTTAGGAAGTAAAATAACTGATGATGGTCGAAGTAGAGAGGATATAAAATATAGACTGGCAATGGCAAGGAAAGCGTTTCTGAAGAAGAGAAATTTGTTAACATCGAATATAGATTTATGTATCAGGAAGTCGTTTCTGAAAGTATTTGTTTGGAGTGTAGCCATGTATGGAAGTGAAACATGGACGATAACTAGTTTGGACAAGAAGAGAATAGAAGCTTTCGAAATGTGGTGCTACAGAAGAATACTGAAGATAAGGTGGATAGATCACGTAACTAATGAGGAGGTATTGAATAGGGGAGAAGAGAAGTTTGTGGCACAACTTGACTAGAAGAAGGGATCGGTTGGTAGGACATGTTTTGAGGCATCAAGGGATCACAAATTTAGCATTGGAGGACAGCGTGGAGGGTAAAAATCGTAGAGGGAGACCGAGAGATGAGTACACTAAGCAGATTCAGAAGGATGTAGGTTGCAGTAGGTACTGGGAGATGAAGCAGCTTGCACAGGATAGAGTAGCATGGAGAGCTGCATCAAACCAGTCTCAGGACTGAAGACAACAACAACAACAACAACAACATAGGTTTAATAGAATGAGCGTGAAATGAATATGAAATGGTTCATCTCCTGTGCCACCGTGATGATCTGCCTCGTCTACGTTTTCTCCTGACACTAAATTGCATGTGTTGATATAGAGAAAATATAATAGTTTTAACACGTTATTACTTTGTTCATACTTTTCAGCACTGACTTTGGTAGCACAGTGTACAGATTGTATCGTAAGTGATAGGGAGTAATGATGTGGATTAAAGTATACGAAAACAGAAGCAAAAACGTTTCAGTACAAGTGGTTCCTTAAATAAGCCGACAGCTAGATAACTGTGTGCATGTGGTTTCGAGCCTCAACTAACTTCAGTATTGTCCTAGTCCAATCATGAGTAACTTGCAAATATACAGGGTGACTCAAAACAATGGGAAATTTTGGAATGGAGCCTAATGGATGGAAACAAGTACTTTACACATAATTATTTATATGAATTCAAAGTACAGGGTATGCCATTACTGAACATCACAAGCATTTTTATTTGTTGAATATCACATCCGATAGATGAGCTCCCAGTCGGAGCACATATTCCTGCACCCTGGCATGAACGTTATGCGTATCTCGACCTAAAATTTCAGTAGGTTTCCTGCAGATCTCGTCTCGTAATTTTGCTTTAAATTCTTTACTGGTAACACGTTTAGTATGGAAAACCCCGCTTTTAAGCGGGGCAGGACGTCAAACGAGCTGACTTCGAGCAGGAAAGGCACCACAGGACATTTTAATTTATGCTGTTCATACTTCTACAAATAAATTCATAAACCTTTGTCAGCATGACCAGGAAGTATTCAGAATTCACACTCATCGCAGTGGAAGTTCGAAACCATAACAAAATGATTTTTTTACGTGTGAAATTTCATCATTTTTTTCACTTACTAATGGCAGTATTTGTTGCTATAGGTACACTTTTCTTCATAAGTAAGAGAGACTCTTCAATGAATTTTGCACAGCGTCCAAACCACACTTAAAGGTGTCTGAAACTCTAGAATTTTCCAAATCTATTAAAAACTGTGGTAAAAATTGAGGTAATTAAGTATAAAATTTGTGTTTTTCCAAACATGAAGTTTAAAATACAACAGCTCATTCTTTTTTTCATAAATTAAATAAATTCTTAGGTTTCATACACTTGTGAGTATGGTATGTATGGTGGGCGAAATTCATCGAAGAATCTCACTAACTTATGAAGAAAAGTGTACCTATAGCAACAAATGCAGCCATTAGTAACTGAAAAAATGATGAAATTTCGTACGTAAAAAAATATTTTGTTATGATTTTGAACTTCCACTGCAATGAGTGTGAATCCTGAATTCTTCTTGGTGATGCTGACGAAGTTTTATGAATTTATTTGTAAAAGTATAAAAAGTGGAAATTAAAATGTCCTGTGATGCCTCTCCTGCTCCAAGTCGGCCCGTTTGACGTCCTATCCCCCTAAGGTGGAACAAGAAGAAAAATCCAACGCTGTCAGGTCAAGATATCTTGGGGGCCATGCAATGTCACTGTGCCTTGAAATAACACCGTTACCAAACAATCGTCGCCCAGCTTCCATCATACCCGTGCTGTATGTGCCGTTGCTCCGTCATGGTGAAACCAACTGTTGGCAGGAAAATGAGGCAGTTCGTGCGCAACAAAACTTTACATTATGGATACATATCAAATAGACTTTACAGTGGTGGCGCACCCATCGTCATCTTCAGAAAAGTAGGGGCATATAAAGCCACTCAATGACACGACATAACTTTTCTGCTGTGCAATGAACGCCCGTGTAGCTGACGTGGATTTTGCTAAGATCAGTAGCGAAAATTCTGTCTATTGACAAAGCCAGTAGGGTGAAAGTAAACTTCGTCCGACATCCGCAGATTAATGAAATCGTCGTCGTAGTACCGTTTTACTAACATGCGTTCAGCACGTTATCTACGCATTTGAATATCGTTGGTTGAAGTTGCTGAACGATGTGCACGTTGTACGGATTGAACTTCAAATCTGCGACCAGTATTCCTTCAACACCCAAACGATGCAGGTGTGACATCGAACTGAGTACTGTGGGCTTCTAATGAAACCAATTCGTTCAGCCTCGATATTGTCTCCCGTACGAGCGGTTCGGAGATGTTAATTGCAATAGCTGAGGGAATACGACCGTGCCGCTTAAATGTTGAAATTCTCGACACGTGGCCTCCACACTTCCATTCTTATAACTGGCTTGTACAGCAAGGGTACGCTGCACACCGTTTCATTGCTCCATGTTCACTGTTTACTAATTGGCAAGCCAATGCGAGCAGCATTCCATATGTCATTCGGCGCCACCTACCTCGCAGCATTGCCACAAGACGTTCAAAACTTCTCATTCTTTTGAGTCACCCTGTAGTTCACATCAAGTGTCTGGATTTTTCTGTCTGCAGTTAGCCCAAAAATTAAGTGCACAGCACTCCCTTTGATACTGCTGAAGAACTGCAGTGAATTGCACAGTCTTGAAAAGATTTGCGAGAAGGTCGCGGGGTGTTTTAAATAATCCTAACTCAGTTTAGAGAAGAACACAGCACTGCATCCAAATGCGAGGTACAACGTGAAGCACCTCCTTTAACACGCAGATGTGTGAAGATTTATGTACCATATAACGTACTAAAGTGATAGTGCATTTCCTTTTCTGATAGGCCGTGGAAGATTTTTGAGCCCTATTCGGTGTGATCTTTATAGAAAAGTTTACATTTTGAATACATTTCTGTTAACTAGGACAATATTTCACTGCCTCTTAACAACACATTAATAAGTACCTCTCAAACGACTTGTTTGTGAACACTTGAATACCAAACAGTTACCGTACTCATTCATCCATGAAATTTTTCGCTATCAGTTGTGATGTACTAAAATGATAAAAGTCATGGGATACTTCCTAACATCGTTTCGGACCTCATTTTGCAAGCGTAGTGCAGCTCCTCGACTTGACACGGACTCAACAAGTCGCCGGAAGTTCTCTGCAGAAGTGTTGAGCCATGCTGTCTCTATAGCCGTCCATAATCCAGAAAGTGTTGATGGTACAGTATTTTGTTCACGAACTGACCTCTCGATCATGTACCCCAAATGTAGTATGGGATTCATTTCGGGCTATCTGAGTGGCCAAATAATTCACTCGAGTTGACCAGAATGTTCTTCAAACCAATGGCTAACACTTGTGGCTCGTCGACACGACATCGTTGTTTGGGACCATGTAGTCCATGACTGGCTGCAGATGGTATCCAACATAGCCGAACATAGCCATTTCCAGCCAGTGATCGGTTCATCTGTACCAGTCGACCCAGTCTAGTCCATGCAGACACAGGCCACACCATTATATAACCACACCAGCTTGCACAGTGCCTTGTTGACAACTTGTATCCGTGGCTTCGTGGGTTCTGCACCACACTCGAGCCCTACCTGTTACCAACTGAAATCGGAACTCATCTGACCAGGCCACGGTTTTCCAATCGTGTGGGGTCCATCCTATATGGTCACTAACCCAGGAGAGGCACTGCAGGTAATTTCATGCTGTTAGCAAGAGCACTCGCGTCGATCGTGTGCTGTCAAAGCCCGTTAACGCCCAATTTCCCCAAACTGTCCTAACGAATACATTCCTCATATGTCCCACATTGATTTCTGCGGTTATTTCAAGCAGTGCCGCTTGCCTGTTAGCACTGACAATTCTACGAAACTGCCACTGCTCTCGGGCACTGCGTTGTCGTTGGTGAGAACTAAAGCCTGAAATTTGTTATTATCGACACTGTCTTGACGCTGTGGATCTCGGAATATTAAATTTCCTATCTATTTCCGAAATTAAATGTCAAAAAAAAGGTTCAAATGGCTCTAAGCACTATGGGAATTAACATCTGAGGTCATCAGTCCCCTCGACTTAGAACTACTTAAACCTAACTAACCTAAGGACATCACACACGTCCATTCCCGAGGAAGGATTCGAACCTGCGACCGTAGCAGCAGCGCAGTTCCAGACTGAAGCACTTAGAACCTCTCGGCCACAGCGGCCGGCAATGAAATATCCCTTGCGCCTAGTAGCAACTACCATTCCGATTTCAAAGTCTGTTAATTCTCACCGTGCAGCCATAATCATGTTGGCAACCTTTTCACATAAATCAGCTGAGGACGAATGACAGCTCAGCCAAAATACTGCTTTTTCATACCTTTCGTACGCGACACTACAGCTGTTTGTGCATATGCACATTGCTGTTCCATGACTTCTGTCACCTCATTGTATTTCATGTACACTGTGTTAACCTGCCATCAATAAATAAAATTATTACTGATTTTAAAAGCTGTTTATTAAACATATGGTCCATTAAATATAAGGCGGGAATGGTGCTGTTTGAACAAATCCTTGAAAAAAAATTCAGTGTGGACTGTCAGATAAAAATTCTTATTCTGTAAACTGGTGACTCGATCTGATATTACGTTCGGTACGTTTGCACAAAAATCTTCAGTAAATGTTTTATGGTAGCACAAATGAAAATATTGCTCATATTGTTGAAACTGTTTTGTAATAAAACAGCTATAGTTGATATATTTACCAGAACCGATCGTTATAAACATAGCTATTGCGCATTAAAAATGGGGAGAGTTCATTTTGCACGCTTAAGCGAGAATAGCGCATGCTGCTGTCATGCTGATACAACAAAAACACGTACATGACTACACAACGGTGTTACGTTTCATGTAGAAGGATGCCGAAATCTGTTGGCACCTGATGCTGTTATGCCATTGCACAGTTGCTAAAAAAAAGGCTGGGTGGGGTAAGGACATTATCTTTAATCACAATCGTCATAAATAATTAGGGATGTCGTTTAACGAGTCAAAGAAGTCCTAGTAATCTTGTTAGTTTTTCTGAGTGACGCCTGACAATGTAGTACAAAGAATACATATTTTCGCTGTATCTAGTCACTTTTCCACTCCATTTGCATCTGTAAATGAGTCAGTGATTGGTAACAACTTTTATTTTTAGTACACCAGAGACATCGCAGATACTTAATCTGCGACTTCGTATGTAGGTTATTATCGGATTTCCCAATCGTTACTTAATTTAATCGTGGGTTTTCTGGAGATATGACCACTCTGCTCAGAACCTCATAGGCAAAGGGGGTGTTTAGTATGAAATATTTTGAAGTTTCTTGACATTACGGCAATCAGTCGCCTTTTGATTTGTTCTTCAATTTTTTATTATTCCATTAACAGTTTCGAACTGTCTAGCGATTCATCAGTAGATGGTACGTATTTATTGTCTGGGAGCCGTGTAGCTGTGGCAAGATGTATAAACGAAACATGTAAGTACCAAGTGTGACGAGAATTATTCACATTATGAGATAGATTTTGTTGCTTTACATAGAGTGGTTAGTAACCGTTTGTTTGTATACTCCTCCTGCTCTCCTCCTCCTCCTCTTCGTCTTCTTCTTTTTCTTATTCTCGTCCTTCTTCTTCTGCTTCTCCTTCATCACTTCATGGGTTTGGCTCCAAGTCTCTTCTGCAATCTACTCCTCTTCTAAGATATGTTATACTTGCATGTTTAGAAAACCAGCCAGAAATCTGGAAGATATGGGTTGTCCGTCATAAATACGTGTTTGTACCATATACTGTAGTCGTTTCTAGCTCCAGGCTTGCTTTCGTTCTAAAACTGTTCTGCTCTTGCGTAAATGGTTCGTCCCAGAAACTTCATTTCTTCACGTCTTATTTTGCCTAGATATACTCCATTGGGAGAGAACTGGAGGAGCGATATTTTTATAACAGTGCACTTTCGTATGTGGTGTTATGCAAGCTGGTGGGAGTTGTGTCACATCTACTTCCTAATATCGACAGCTTTTTATCTACACGTTTATTATTGTCAGGATCACTGTGAAACCTTAACAACTGAAGAATGATATTGATCCAAACTCTTATCGTCCACAGTGGTTTTGCGCTGGCTTGGCTTTTTGTCCCTACCAGTATCTTATCATCTACATGGATGATTCGGTTGCTGAAGTACACGCATGTCCTCTTTTTCTCGTAGTGTTGAGAAACCATCAACATAAAGCAAAATGTTAAAGACACTGTCTCTTACGATTTTTCTATTTTTGTGTGCCGTTGTCGGCAGATTTGGATCGCTTATTACACATTATCACTTCTCATTTTATTTATCAGCCGAGTTGGAAGGGGTATTCATTACGTCACGTGAGAAGTAAAGCTACCACCTATGTAACGAAAGAAAAAATTAAAATAGTGGTAAAATCGGAACATATATTTTATTGCTGAAGAACACTTAAGAAATTCACATCTTTTAAAAACGCAAAAGATGTTATATTCAAATCATTCAAGCCTTATATTCTTACGAGCAGCTAGATGACCTGCGCGTAGAATGCAAACAGTTATATTATAGCAAGTCCTATTCCAAACCAATAATGAGGTGTTGCTTTATAAAAGCGGAACAAAGACTAATGAACTATTCATAACTGTTGTTTTTTTGTGTCTGATACCCCAAATTACCGGAAAATACTACAGAACTTCACAGTGCTGAGCGACTTTAGAATTACAAACTATCAAAGACTGTTAAGGTTCACAATAAAAATAGGAACAAAGGTAGAAAGAAACAGACTCATCAAGCACGAAGTCAGAAATTGTAGAGTATGATTATTTATCTAAAACTTGGAAGGCATACCAGATTAAATAAAGTCACAGATTCGGCACCTTTGAAAATGGAGTTTACACAGACGAAGACGAAAAGAATAGTTATTTATGCTGTTTTTTATGAAATCCGCAAAAAGGGTCAGAGATAAAAAAAATACAAAGGAAAAACATTCTCAAATTTGAAGAGAAATATTTAAAAAAAATCGAAAGCCTCAACAGCAAATAAGAACAAATTTAAAATCAGACAAACATTCGAAGATTTTTTAAGTGTGTATTTAGGTGATTATGAGTGAGATAAATGAGAAACACAAATAATACACAGGGAATAGACAAAATAATGTGAACATCTGTACTTATTTGGGAGTGGTTTATTCATGTTGGACCCCCCCCCCCCCCCATTTGTCCGTAATACAGCTGATACTCTTCTTTGGAAACTGGGATATAATGACTGTATAGGCTCCAGTGGAATATTATGCCACTCTTCCATCAGAATCTCTTCTAACTCCTGTAGTGACGAGCAGGGGGAAATCTTATCCGGAGTCTGCGCTCCAGTACAGCCCACAAGGGTTCGATGACGTTCGAGTCCGGGGGCTGCTCTGGCCAGGGAAGACGCTGTAGTTCAGTTGCATGCTCCTCATACCACGACTGTACTGTACTGCTGAGTGAATGGATGTATTATCGTTCTGAAATATGGCATCATTGTTGGCGAAAGACATTTGAATCATGGGGTGCCCCTGATCACCTAAAACGTTCCCGTAATCGTTGGCTGTAATACAGCCTTTGAGAGTAATGATGGAACCAGCAGTATACCATGATATATCTACCAACATCATGGCACTTCCACCTCCATGCTTAACCGCGGCAATCAAGCAATCAGGATTATAGGCTTGTTTTGGCGTTCTTCAGAGGTAATCCCGTCCCGATGGTGGAAATATCGAAAACGTTGATACGTCGGACCATATGACGTGTTTCCACTGATCAGCTGTCCAGGGTTTATGCTCCTGACACCATGTTTTACCCTTCTTTGCGTTGCTTGTCGCAACTAATGGTAGCAGATCGTCCTATCGAGTTCTCGGCGGACAGTGTCGATATATAAGGGGCCTTGAAGATTTCTATTGAGCTCTGCAGTCACTTTGGCCGCCGTAGTTTTGTGTTGACACAATTCGTGTTAGCGAACGAAGATCTCTGTCATTTAGTTTTGATTTGCACCCACTATTACATTTACATGATAAAGTCTTTCCATGTTTCGTGTAGGCTGTCATGACAGTTAAACAATTGCTCTTGAAACGTTCAGTAAGTTGGATGTCATAGTTATTGATGGTCCAGCTAATCGGGCCCCCACATTGTGCCCTCTTCGGAACTCTGTTAGGTCTTTCATTGCACGTTGACCTCGGGCTCTGAATGCAAATACGAAGTGTGCACTACTTGTAAACTACCTGCACTGCTGCCTACTCCGTACTGAACACGCAGAGTCCAGCGCGACACCTGCCTTACCTGCTTTGTTGACCGTCAAACACACTCATCCCATTATTACCACTGTTCACATTATTTTGCCTATGCCCTGTAGGATGTCCACAATACATCTCTCTGATTCCCAAATGCCGTTAAAAGAAACTATGAGATGTAGATACGTTTGTATGCGTATTCTACATCAACATCTACATCTACATTTATACTCCGCAAGCCACCCAACGGTGTGTGGCGGAGGGCACTTTACGTGCCACTGCATTACCTCCATTTCCTGTTCCAGTCTCGTATGGTTCGCGGAAAGAACGACTGTCCGCAAGCCTCCGGGCGCGCTCGAATCTCTCTAATTTTACATTCGTGATCTCCTCGGGAGGTATAAGTAGGGGGAAGCAATATACTCGATACCTCATCCAGAAATGCATCGTCTCGTAACCTGGACAGCAAGCTACACCGCGATGCTGAGCGCCTCTCTTGCAGATTCTGGCACTTGAGTTTGCTTAACATCTCCCTAACGCTATCACGCTTACCAAATAACCTTGTGACGAAACGCGCCGCACTTCTTTGGATCTTCTCTATCTCCTTTGTCAAATCGGCCTGGTACGGATCCCACACTGATGAGCAATAATCAAGTATAGGTCGAACGAGTGTTTTGTAAGCCACCTCCTTTGTTGATGGACTACATTTTGTAAGGACTCTCCCAATGAATCTCAACCTGGCACCCGCCTTACCAATAATTAATTTTATATTATCATTCCACTTCAAATCGTTCCGCACGCATACTCCCAGATATTTGACAGAAGTAACTGCTACCAGTGTTTATTCCGCTATCATATAATCATACAATAAAGGATCCTTCTTTATATGTATTCGCAATACATTACATTTGTCTATGTTAAGGGTCAGCTGCCACTCCCTACACCAAGTGCCTATCCGCTGCAGATCTTCCTGCATTTCGCTGCAATTTTCTAATGCTGCAACTTCTCTGTATACTACAGCATCATCTGCGAAAAGCCGCATGGAACTTCCGACACTATCTACTAGGTCATTTATATATATAGTGAAAAGCAATGGTCCCATAACACTCATGTAAAGCACCTCTAAATATTTTGTACAAAAAAGTTAATTCACTTCTACATGTACTTATACAAACGAAGTGACACAGTTGCAAGGACTTTACTGGTCACATACACATAAGGTTTATTTATATAGACAGAAGCCTTGGTACAGGTTTTCACTGGCCACTTCAGTCTGTATACATATGACCAGTAAAGTCTCTGAAATGGTGCCATTTCGTTTGTGTAAGTACCTGCATCTGTATTTCAGACTGAATCTCCCCATTTATGTTCGATGCTGAGGTGCTATTCCAGAATAAGGAGAGCCTCGGCAATTCTGTTCGTGTGTAAGAAGGAATTTAAAGTAGACTGGGGTGATGGTGAGACTCTGGATCGAGAAGGGACGCGTGCTAGAGTAATCCGTGTTGTGTGAACCGCTGTGGCTAATGCAAGTGCCTCGTTAGCAGGATACACTGATTCGATTCCCAGCCATCGTACAAATTTTTATTCACTGCTTCAGTCTATTTACGTAAAATATCTACAAGTGATACAAGGTATGCAGTAATCGCAAATTTCACGTACAGGCAAGGCATACAAAATGTTTTTCACACAACGCCGCAGGACAAAATTCAGAAGCAGTGTTCCTCTATATTGTGGTGACTAATCGCTTGGTTCATCACGTCCGATTCATCGTTGTGGAAATGTTCGGTGCAGGAAGAAACGAACATGTAAACTTCAGTGCAGTGATGCATATTTTTCTGGAGGGTAAGAAGCTGATGGACACGAAGTTACACAAGCTTGTCCCTGGTACTGTTTGCTAAAGAAAAATGGTCCAACTATGCTTTCTTCCGTGAACGCACACCACACATTCATCTACTCGCACTCGTTGACGTGTTCCCGAGAGAGTTATTTCAAGGAGAGATACGAGGGACGGTGTTCATTGATAAGACAGTAGAGAAGACAGGGTATGGAAATGTCTGCGCTTTTCTGCACGTAGCCAGGATAGCTGTGCATCTGAGTGTGAAATATGACCAAAGAACCGAACATCACAGATATAACGAACACTGGCATTTGTAATCTGTTCCAGGCGCTGTGAGAAAGACCTTGCAGGATAACATCGCTATATCAATAACTGGGAATATAAATGTTTGGACAAATTTAATTTTCAGATCAAGAGAGAAGAGTTTTTTATATTTTTATAGGCATGCAGAGATGCTGATGCATTCTTGCACAGTGCAGTTATGTGCTCAGCTCAATTTAGATTACCTTCTATTATTATTCCTAGACTATGTGCTGAGGGAGAGAAGTTGATATTTACCCCATTTAGGGTTGAATATAGTAGACATTCCTGATATTTCAGGCTGATCAGGCAAGAATGACCAATCATTATCGCTTGGAATTTGGATTGGTTGAGATTTAACCTTATATCCTGCGCCCATTGTATAGTGTGCAAAGGCCGGAATAGAGATTCCTGGTACCTGTCTTCAGGTTTATTGGTTTTGCCCTTAGGTACAACTGGAGATCTTCATCGTACATGTGGTACTTTCTGTAGGACAAAACTGATGACACATCATTTATGTATAATAAAAAGAGTATAGCACCTAATAACGAACCCTGGGGGACTCCTCATACTACCTACCATTGTGACTACATGGTGCCGGAACATAACGCATTGCTGGTAAGACGTCAGGTATGAGCAAATGCACTTGTCGAGATATTTAGGTTGATAGCTGTGGCAAGTAAAATACATCAAATGCTTTACTGAAGTCTCAGAAGCACTTGATCATTGCCTCTCGTGCATCCATGGCAAGCTTCAGGTCATATGTTACCTTTTTTATAGCAGATGTGCTGCAAAGTTTGCGAAACCAGATTGGCATTCTTGTAGTAGGTTGTTTATAGATAATTAAGTTTGTCAACTGGTAGAGGAGTACATATTCTAAGGCTTTGGACAGCACAAGAAGTCTGCAAATAGGTCGGTAATCAGAGAGCAACATCCTATTTATGTGTTGGCTCAACTACTCCCTATTTCTAGGCCTCAGGGAAAACACTTGTGGTTAATGAGTGGTTGAAGATATCTGTGAAGTGGGTAGTAGTGGGTCAATAATAAGCTTAATCATTAGAACTATGATGTGTCCTCGGAGTCTTTCGCGACAGCATACATGAATAAAACATTCTCGGTTTTCCAGCCGCGTCAATTCGAATAAAATCCTCGAGCTCTCGATGGCCAACTCTGCCATCGTTGTCAGGAGTTCACTGACTGCCAGGGATGCTTTTTTTTTCTTTACTGTGATTTCATTCCCCTGCCCCATATGGGCAGGGGAGGGTTGTCAGCGGCAGAATCCACCGCTCTTCAGCCGAATGACATGACAACTAAAACAAGAATAAAATGATACGTACATAAGGAGATAAAAAGAGGAACACTAAATAGAGGGGAGAAAATGGAGGTAAAAATACACCGACATGGAGATGTTCATGGGGGACAGTTAAAAAAGTCACCTGAAAATTAAAAACACAGTTGGCGATTCTTAAAACACAGAGAAGACACTAAATGCGAATGCACAGCTTAAAGGTCGGCCACGGTATTAAAAACACTTCGGAACAACACACTTAAAACCCACTTGGATCACGCACGACGAAGAATAAAACTGCCAGGTGGGACCTGCCGAGGGAAAGGTCAGAGAGGATGGACAAGGAGGGGAGAGCATGGGGCAGCTGGGGAAGCGGCGGGATGAAGAGAGGAGGGGCATCAGTGGGTTCACAAAGAGGCAGGAGACACATGAGGCGGGAGAGGAAGAGGGAAGGCAGGGCAGGAGGGAGCGCAGAGACACTGAAAGGAGGCACAAGAGATGGAGGGGGAGTAGGAGGGGGAGCCGCTCAGGAGGAGGGAGGGGGAGGAGAGGGAGCCCTGAGGAGGAGGCAGGAAGATGGGGTTAGATTGGTAGGAAGGGTAGATGTCAGGGCGAAGCTCATCATCTGGGAGTGGTAGATGGTGGAAGTTGTGTTGGGAAAGGAGATGGAGGGTGTGGAAATGGAGAGAGGGTGGGACACAACGGTAAAGGCGCGGCAACTGGTTGGGGGTGGAGAGGAAGGGAGACACGAGGGGGTGAGGGGGATCAAGGCGGCGGACAATATAAAGTGTGCGGATGTGTTCAAGGAAAAGGATTAAGTGGGGCAAGAGGATGAGGTCGTAGAGGATGCGCGTGGGGGACGGAAGGCGGATGCAGAAGGCGAGGCGGAGCGCATGGCGTTCGAGGATTTGGAGGGCCTTATAGAACTGGGGAGGGGCGGAAATCCAAACTACACTGGCATAACAGAGGATGGGGCGGATCAAGGGTTTGTAGGTGTGAAGGATAGTGGAAGGATGTTGACCACACGTCCGGCCGGCCAGGAGTTTCAGGAGGCGGAGGCGGTTGTGTGCTTTGTTTTGGATGGTAAGGAGATGGGGAGTCCAGGTGAGGTGGCGGTCGAGCGTGAGGCTAAGGTATTTGAGGGTAGGAGTGGCTGGGGATGCTACGGTTTCTAGCTTACATAGGCATGATGACATCATCAGCAGCCAATCAGATCGATCCAATGTGGCACGCGTACGTAAGTCGACCCGGGCAGCTAGCGGAGCTGTTGCCGGTGGCAGCGCCGAAGACGTCAGGTGGCGCCAGGGGCAGGCACCACGTTCGAAACTCCTGCGTCGCGCATCTGTCTTTGCTTTCTTTCGATTTCCAGCGCCCGTCCCCATGCCCTGCTCAGTGTGTATCCCTGGTCTCTGTTGATATTGTTGTTGTTTAAACAAATCTCGGCCGCTTCCTTTATAACGGAATCCCAATAGGAAGACGCATGAGCCAACACTTTTTTATTTTCGAACTGTATTTTATGTCCGTTTTCTAGGGAATGCTCCGCTATGGCCGACTTGCCATGCTCCCTTTGTTTTATATGGCGTTTGTACTCAGTACTACGCTCCGCAACCGTGTGAATTGTTTGACCAATATACATGCTGCCACATTCACAGGGTACACCATACACACTGGGCACTCGAAGAGCAATGTCGTCTTTAACAGGGCGCAACATATCTCGTATCTTGGGAGCGGGCCGGAACATTGATCTTAGCCCAGGTTTCTGCAGCAGACGTCCTAACTTACTGCTAGTTGCTCCACAGTATGGCAGGAATACATTCCATTTGGCCTCTTCTACTGATTCACCAGGTGTCTTTCGTCGGCGGCCCTTGAAAGCGTTTGCGATGTCTCTTTTGCTATATCCATTTTGCCTGAAAACACGTTTTAAGTTCTGCAATTCAGACTGTAGGTGGTCATCGTCAGAGATGATCTTGGCTCTATGAACTACCGTGTGCAGGACAGCTTTCTTGTGTACAGGGTGGTGGAAACTATTGGCGATCAAGTACCGATCAGTGTGTGTTGGTTTCCGGTACACTGAATGGCCGAGCTGGCCTCCTGCCTTGTGCTCGACCAAAACATCCAAGAATGGTAGCTTGCCGTGCTTCTCCATCTCGACAGAAAATTTAATGATGGGATGGACACCGTTCATATGATCGACGAACTGCTGTAGTGTATCTTCATCATGAGGCCAAATGGTTCAAATGGCTCTGAGCACTATGGGACTTAACATCTGAGGTCATGAGTCCCCTAGAACTTAGAACTACTTAAACCTAACTAACCTGAGGACATCACACACATCCATACCCGAGGCAGGATTCTAACCTGCGACCGTAGTGATCACGCGGGTCCAGTCTGTAGCGCCTAGAACAGATCGGCCACACCGACCGGCCCATGAGGCCATATCAGGAAGGTGTCATCAACATGTCATAGAAAGCAAGACGGCCGTAATGTCGCAGTTTGCAGAGCCTGCTCCTCAAAGTGCTTCATTAAGAAATTTGCGACTGCTGGAGACAGTGGTGATTCCATGGCTGTGCCGTCCGTCATCTCATAATATTCATCGCAGTACAAAAAGTACTTTGTCGTTAGGACGTGACGGAACAACTTAATGATTCCAGATGGAAAATGTGGAGCCAAAAGATCCAGCGTATCCTGTATTGGTACCCTCGTAAAAAGTGACACAACTTCCAGCTAACTATTAGGTCGTTTGGGTCTACTGCATTCTCTTGAGTGTCTCGACAAATTTCTGCGAGTTGACAACATGGTGTTCGCAATGTCCCAATTTTGGTGCTAATAATCCTGCCAGTTGTTTAGCAAGTGGGCGAACTTATTGCACTAACAATGGGCCTCATAGGAACAATTCGCTTGTGTATCTTTGGTAATCCATAAAGCCTGGGAGGTCTGGCGGAAACAGGCGTTTATTCATAGAACTATGATACTATCATGTCCAGTAGATGCTGATCTGATTCGCATGAGGGCTTCTTGATAGCATTGCAAGTAACATGGTTTAGATATAATTTTTCGCGGATACAGTAGTTTATTCCCACGAAGTAACCAGTCTCCGTTTCGTTCGTGGTTCAACAGCGGTTGAAGTACTGGTTCAGTTCTTCGGATGGGACAATGAGATCAGCTGCCGATTTTACTTTTCTTATACCAAGGCCACGCAGGTTTTATTAGGACAGCTGGTCTATTCCTTTTGTCGGTTAATGTACGGGCATGCCTGAGTTCTGCATTTTTCACATCTTGACGGACCCTATGGCTCTTCTGCTTAACAGTAAATTCGTGGCGAAGTTGGTAATCGTTTCGCTTAAATGCCTCCACAGTTTGAACTTCGTGGACGTGCAAACGAAGTCGTTTATGCAGCCTCTTGCGAACTGTTGAGTGAGGGACGTTTAGCTGTCGTGACGCTCGGCAAACGGACTTCGATGTGCCGCTTTAGAAGGTCTCTCTGGTCTTCTCCACCGTTTCATGTGCGCTTTCATCTTGACTGTCTACACTCTCAGTGGCTAGAAAATGCTCATGTTGAGCCTCAATCTTCTTAATGTCCGTTGACTCCCTTTGAAACATATGAAGAAAATTTCTTTTCATAGGTATCTGTGATTTCATTTCCACACACCACATCACGCATTGTGCTTCTCTCCCTCTGTCTCTCTTGCTCCCTCTTGAGGTGTAGTTGTTTCTGCTAATTATTTAGGATCTCAAACAAACAATAGGGATCATTTGGAAAAAATCTACATAAAATTTTTTTAGTTGCTTTCATGAAGCAACAAATCGCAATTATCTATGTCTCGCAGCTTTTTAAATTTCATATGTAAACAGGGAGGTTTCATATGGACACCCTCTAAATGACTAAAGCTGAAATAAATGCCATACGAAATGAGCTTCCGAAATTATTAAAAAAATATCGGAAAAGAAGATAGTTCACCTAAACTAAAACTATGATGCAATTGTTCTACTTCACACGAAATGAGGCAGACAAGTCAAATTATGAACCCATAAATCGCCTCTCCACAAAAAAGATGAGATAGTTACTGATGTTACGAACAGCTTCATGAAGAAAACACCGAATTTTAACCGAGAAGCGAAAGAAGCAGGCTTCAGAAGTGAACACAATGAGCCACTTGGTAATCATGAACGAAAACCATAGGAAACAGCATAGCATTAACACTTCGAATGCTACTAAAGATACTGATACTCTGGCAGGCCGGAGTTACCGAGCGGTTCTAGGCGCTACAGTCTGGAACCGCGCTACCGCTACGGTCGCAGGTTCGAATCCTGCCTCGGGCATGGATGTGTGTGATGTCCTTCGTTAGGTTTAAGTAGTTCTAAGTTTCAGGGGACGGATAACATCAGAAGTTAAGTCCCATAGTGCTCAGAGCCATTTAAACCATTTGAACTGATGCTTTGATTAAAAAAAAATTTTTGAAGAGCTAGAAATTCAGTCTGCTTATGTTAGTTTCCTCCAGGGCGTACACAGAACCGTTCAAATGGTGTGTGGGATATGTAACAAACTAAGTAACTCAAGAGATGCAGCTACTTAATCGGGGTAGTGAGATATTTAGAATTGATAGAGGAGTCAAACAAAAAGATTCCTTGTCGCCAAATTTATGGATCAACTTAACAGAGAACGCAGATACTAACAGAGAAGGCATGCATGTATGCCTGGAGATTTGACTAAAATAAAGAAGAACGTATACATCAAAAGCAAAACAGTACAAACCAGTAAACCTCCAGCTCCGATTCTTCAAAGAATCCAAATCCCATGCATATGTTGTAAAATCAAACATTTTTGCATGTACAGTCAATGACACATGTGGATACGTTCCGCAAAATGTGTTGCGATTTTAATTTACACTAAAGAAATAATAAATTAGAAAATCACACCTAAAGCTGCAGTTTTACTGCACGAATAGCGAAAACGTAGTAATAGATAAAATTTTTTCGTTTCATCATTTTGTGGGCGGTGTCAGAAAGAAAAAGTTTCGCTAACGTTTGAATCTATGTATGCAGTCTGTTCTAAGACGCTAGGTGCTCTTATTCTTGAATGCGGGATGAATATAGCCTCGTCACTTCGAGTACCATGAGTTATACCACTTCAAGTCATACTCATGACTTCTAACTGTAATAGTTGAATTACGATTTTTAAATAGTTTACCTTTTAATGAGTAGTTTATGACAGTACTTTATATTTTTAAATACTGTCGATAACCGTATTACAAATGGAAAAAAATATCCCGCCTGGGAGTTGTCGGATAAACCGTGTGCTGGGTTAGCCCTTCAGTAACATATATTGCGCAACAAAATTAAATAGTAACCTTTCTGAAACCTCGCTATTTTCTCGATTTACGACCAGAAGTTAGAAATTTGGCTCAAAAGGCCTTCAGCGTTCCTCTGCAAAGGTGCAGCGGCGAGATGCCCTGCGATGTCATTTTCGGGCTATCCGTCGCTTTCGGACAACAAGGTTTCGACACCAAATTAATATGAGGTGTAAGGTGAGTCAGTTACGTCACATTAGCGCCACATTTCGCAACAATTTTGAGCAATCCCAGTGTGGATGTGTCACGACATAGCAACACCTGATCTTAACAGCCTCTCATCACTTTTCTTGGTCCCTTTGCGATGGAGGTCAGAGCCATGACGCCCAGTACTGAAATCACATAGTTTTCTTATAGGTGGCCGACACGGTGCTGCAGATAGTCAACAGGAAAATGCGTCAGAAAGTGTTACAAAGAGTTCACTTGTACGATGAATTTCCCATATTTCGCGCTAGAAAATGGCAGTTTGCAGCGCAATGTGCAACAGGAAGATATTGTTGACGATCTTTGAAACTGTTGAAGGTAAGGACGTCGTGGGGCTCTAACGACACTGAATATATCAACCCTTTGGATGCTGCCGCAACCGCAGTTATTGCTCTGAATAAAAGGTGGAAGCAATGGGGAATGTTCAAATCCGTTCGATTCAATTTAAACGTATAATCGGAAGTAGAAAACAGTGTTTACACTTTTTCATCACGCCACTTGCACGCCTCCAGTGGCTTGTGTAATAGGAGAGCTGCAACAGCGACATACACACATGAACAAAATGGCAAAGCGTCCCTCTAAGTTCTTCTTCCAGTTCGCGAACACCCTCGGTGCCACCCGCACACCTTCAAAACTGTTTCTTGACGGAGACACTCATCCACGGATTCCACAATTCTGCTACATAGTCATCTATATCGGGAGCTTACAGAAAACCCCTTCCTAACAATTGTCACTTAAATTGCTGATAAAGAAATGTAATGACCCAAGTAGAGATTATGAAGGCCACAGCAAACAGTAACTTCTCTCGAAGTTCAAGTGAATCATTGACCTGGCTATCAAGATGATTTCACGCTTTTATCAGAACAGAGTATCAGATGTACCGCAAGAGCTTACTGATTAACGGTAATTACATTGCACTGAAGGAGGAGATCGGAAGAATCCATAGCCACGTAGCAAGGTTCGTAGATGGCTGTTACAGTCAGTACGTGAATGTTACAGGGACGCTCAGGAAATTTAGGTGACAACCTTTGGCAAAAAGACAACGCAATTCTCGTGTAAACTCAACGACGAACCTGGGTGCACGAATGGCAAAACGTCATTTTTTCGGGTGAATCTAGGTTCTGTTTACAGCATCATGATGGTCGCATCCGTGTTTGACGACATCGCGGTGAACGCACAGTGGAAGCGTGTATTCGTCATCGCCATACAGGCGTATCACCCAGCGTGTTGTATGGGGTGCCATGAGTTACACGTCTCGGTCACCTCTTGTTCGCATTGACGGTTCTTTGAACAGTGGACGTTACATTTCAGATGTGTTACGACCTATGGCTATACCCTTCATAGGATCCCTGGGAAACCCTACATTTCAGCAGGATAATGCACGACCGCATGTTGCAGCTCCTGCACGGGCCTTTCTGGGTACAGAAAATGTTCGACTGTTGCCCTGGCCAGAACATTCTCCAGATCTCCCACCAATTGAAAACGTCTGGTCAATGGTGGCCGAGCAACTGGCTCGTCACAATACGCCAGTCACTATTCCTGATGAACAGTGGTATCGCGTTGAAGCTGCATGGGCAGCTGTACCTGTACTCGCCATCCAATCCCTGACATAATGCCCAGGCTTATCAAGGCCGTTATTACGACCAGAGGTGGTTGTTCTGGGTACTGATTTCTCAGGATATATGCACCCAAATTCCGTGAAAATGTAACCACATGTCAGTTCTATTATAATATATTTGTCCAATTAATACCCGTTTATCATATGCATTTCTTCTTGATGTAGCAATTTTAATGGCCAGTAGTGTATATTGGGGCATGCATTTCGTCACTCATTAAATGTGGAGACCGTTCTTCTGTTCTTCGATCACCCAGTGGCAGTTTTTCTGCCTTCGTGGCTTTAGCGAATGGTACCGTGTTGTCGCGGCACCACTGAATGTGTAAATCATGGCCAAAGTCCGCTACGTAAATTCTTTCGTGCAAATGCTCATAATTGTTCTATACAGGGCCGTATCCTTGAGGTGACAGCTTTTGTTCTGTTTCATTTCATATCGATAGCAGCATGAATACTCATCAAGTGACATCGCACAGCTGATGCTACTTAGTCATCTATATCGGGAGCTTACAGAAAATCCCTTCCTTACAAATGTCATTTAAATTGCTGATAAAGAAATGTAATGGGCCAAGCAGCGGTTATGAAGGCCACAGAAAAATATAATTTCTCTCGAAGTGCAAGTGAATCATTGACCTGGCTATCAAGATGATTTCTCGCTTTCATCAGAACAGAGTATTAGATGTACCGCAGGAGCTTCCTGATTAACGGTAATCACATTAGACAGAAAGAGGAGATCGAAAGGATCCATAGTAACGCAGCGAGATTCGTAACTGGCTATTAGAGTCAGTACGTGAATGTTGGACGGACGCCCAGGAAATTTACGTACCAACTTTTGGCAGAAAGGCAACGCAATTCTCGTGTAAAAAGGTTGCAAAACACCAAGTCGAATGCAACAGTAAAATGATGTGCTACATCTATCGTTGTCAGCCACACATGGCCACAAAGATGGAGAGTGGTATGTGGAAGATTAATTTCAATGAATATTCTGTGCTAGGATGGCAACGCCTTGCCGCAGTGGATACACCGGTTCCCGTGAGATCACCAAACTTTAGCGCTGTCGTGGGCAATTGGAGGGGTGACCATACAGGCCGCCATGCGCTGTTGCCATTTTTCGGGGTGCACTCGTTCTCGTGATGCCAATAGAGGAGCTACTCGACCGAATAGTAGCGGCTTCGGTCAATAATACCATCATAACGACCGGGATCCTCTACTGAGGATGACACGGCGGTCGGATGGTCCCGGTAGCCCACTCGTGGCCTGAAGACGATGTGTGTGTTTGTGTATTCTGCGCTAGGACATTTCTAGGTGCACAGCAACGAGTGATACGTCTCGTGACAAATGATAAAATTTTCTGTTGTTGAACTGGTAATACTTCGTAATTCCTTAGCATCCCACATGTACTTATTACGTGTGACCATTGAACCAAACATTTATTTATCAAATTTGGTTACTGAACAAGAATTGAAAACAATCACAACATCTTAAATTGTACTTGACTGAGGCATTTACTTATTGTATAAGGAGAAGTTTACATATTATATAAGACGATGAATAGTTTCGAATGTAAGGAGATTGATCATAAACATTTATTTTATAAACAAAAGCTCTTTTAGACCACAGCTTTACAAACCCAATTTACAAACTAATTTTGCCCGTGAATAGGAAATAATAATTTGCCCATTACCAACAGCGAGATTCTCAGCGTCACTATCAGGGTTTCAAATCAAGGATGCCACGAGACAAACAGAACAGGCAGCAGGGCTTTGACGGGAGCTGTGGTTTATTGTGCCAGGCACTGGTCAGGCTGCTGGACGCTGACCTGAAAGCAGGCTGTAGTCGGCTAGCGATGTCTTGCGACCGCGTGAAGGCAGGGGACAAGACTGATGCGATCACTTGGCGCCATCTCTCGTGGCCTGTCAGCGCGGGTGCGGCGGGTTGTGCGTGTATCTCTGACCCTGCGCTGTGGTCTGGCGGCGCAGAGGCAGCTGACACTCCGATGCCAAGCAGGAAGCGTCCCATTTCTTTCCTCGACAACGTTCCCTCCATGGAATTTCGTTGACTGGGGTATAATCGTCTTCAGTGACGAGTCTCGCTTCCAAATGAGCCCCGATGACTAGCGAAAATGTGTCTGGAGACGTCCCGGACAGCGGCAGCACACTAAACCACCACGGGTGGTGGACTGGGATGCCATTTGTTTTCATAGCAGAACCGCTTTACCGCTTTACACAGGCGTGCGCCTAGCCTGCGCGGCCTGCTCGGAGCCGCAGCCGTGACTGCCGGGAGAGCCTCCATTTGCGCTGCCCATTTAGCCGGTGTAGCCGCACCGAGACCTGCCAGAGCCCGACACCGACCGAGCGTCCGTCTCATTCGGCTCATACAGAAAACGAGATACACTGAAGATGCGAAGAAACTGGTACACCTTGTACCACCATAGCTCTAATGCTGTACTGATTTAGTTTGCTTGTGTTTTATTTAATGTTACACCATTGAGCTTCTGTAAATGCGTTTGTTTGAATCGATAACATAAAATTGTATACTCCTTTCATTGTAAGAACTTCGATGTCATGATATGATTCTATGCAATGTAGTGTATCTGTCATTTAAATTCTTTGTCCCATTTGCAGGGAACAAAACTTACTGTATATAATTGTAAATTTTGTGTGAATAATTTTTGGTAGAAATGTCAATATGTGCAAATGTTCTGTTTTATTTATTGTTTTTGTTTGCTGTTATGTAAACTGCTGATCCTCACTTAGCGTTCTTAGTTAGTTTGTATCTAAAAGGAGTAGTGGTTCTCCTCGGGAACGAAACTGTGTAGCGTGCGAAAATTGTGGTTGGCCAATGTAGAAAAGGTGGAACAAGAGTCAGTCGGGGACGAGGTATTAATCGGGGACAAGCTACCAGTAGGGGACGAGCTACCAAACTGTGCACTGCCATGTAAATGTTGCATATTGTGCTGGTCCCGAGAGAGGCTTTTTCTGCTACTTTCCAATGCCTCGGATGGATGGATAAATAGCTGGAACTGTTCTGGAATTTGTATGTGTCATCGCCACCAAGAAATGACAGAGTCGAGCAATTCTACCTGCAATTTCAACTACCAACATGCAATCGCCACCACATTGCGCAATCACTGTAATGGAGCACTATAGTAATGTACAGTGAAGGATCAGCTTAATGGATGTGTTAGTGTGCTCAAATATAAGGTAATTTATAACTGAATTTATGTACCTACCTTGATTTTTCTCCTTATCATAACACCTCTCAGGTTCCTCTCCGTTTGAACTAAAGTGATTTCCGACTGTCCTTACTGAAAGAACATTAAAGCTCAGTGTTTTGCTAATTGATGCCTCTTGAACATAGTTAAATGAAAGTAAAAGTTAACGTGGCAAGATTGCTTGCCGAAAATAATTTTTCTAGTAAAACTGTTTATTAATGTATTGTTGCCAACTTCCAATTAAAAGTTCTTAAGACTGAGGCTTATAAAGTTTTGCTTCGTAAATGATCTCATTACTGCCTGTTGTAAATCACAGAAGGTGAGTCAGTTTCTTACATATATGTTAATTTTGTCTCTCAATGTAGTAAGAGTGGAAAACTGCAGTATGAAACGTTATATACTCATGTTTGCTAAGTGTTTGTCTCTCTTGTGTATCAGAAATGCATATGAACAGTATACCAGGATCCACAGTTAGTCTATTGTGTTAATGCTCGGTAACAAGTAACGGAAAGACCATTACTTATGAAAACCATAATTTCTTTATTGAAATGATAGTGAGAAGCAACCTGTTAGTGGATTCCAATTAACTTTCATTTTAAATAGTAAAGTATTTAACTGAGAGAGACTTAACCTATATCCAATTAATGATTCTGCAGTGAATAGTAATAATAACGTTATAAAGACCATCCAGTTTGTGTAAGCCCTTAAAGTAACAGTGTGTTTCGGTAACTGTTATAAATTTGCGAATAGTTTGTGCTGCTCCAGTTGGTAGCTTCAATCTTAAAACATACGTATGTGTCAAGAGTTCACTGCACTCGCGTGTGACAAAGTATAGGTTGTGTTTATCCATTAAAGTTACTAATAACTATTTTCTTGAACGAGAATGTTAATCCTTCTCTTGCCTAGTTAGGCTGGCGACCGTTTTCTTTACCCGTTAAACACTGCAGATAGGCAAAATTTTGTTTGTTTCTGTTCAAATATTTCCGTAATTCTGACTTTCACTTCCGATAAGCCACCTCCGTTAGGTACAACACGGTCAACACAACAAAATTCCTCTTAGAGGGTAACACTGCTCTGTTGCGTTATACCATAATTGCTTTAATGAGATTGTTTTATTTCACAACCTGCTTTAAGGTTATGGTACAGCAGCAGACAGACAGTAGTGTTATAACCTGCCTAATATCGTGTAAGGCCACCGCGAGTGCGCAACACGACGTGTCATGGACTCGGCTAATGTCTGAAGTAGTGCTGGAGGGAACTGACACCATGAATTCTTCAGAGCTGTCCATAAATCCGCACGAGTGCCAGGAGGTGGAGATCTCTTCTGAGCAGCAAGATGCGAGGCATCACAGATATCCTCCATAATGTTCCTGTCTGGGGAGTTTGGTGGCCATCGGAAGTGTTGAAGCTCGGGAAAGTGTTCCTGGAGCCATTCTGTAGCAGTGGACGTGTGGGGTGTCGCATTGTCCTGCAGAAACTGCCCAAGTCCATCGGAATCCAGGTGATCAGACAGGATGCTTGCGTACGTATTACCTGTCAGAGTCGTATCTAGACGTATCAGGGATCCCACATCACTCCAACTGCACATGCCCCATACCATTACAGAATTTCCACCAGCTTGAACAGTCCCCTGCTGACATGCAGGGTTCATGGATTCATGAGGTTGTCTCCAAAACCGTACACATCCATCCGCTCGATACAATCTGAAACGAGACTGGTTCAACCAAGCAACACATTTCCTGTCATCAGCAGTCCAATGTTGGTGTTGACGGCCCTGGCGAGGCATGCAGTCATCAAGGGTACTCGAGTGGGCCCCGGCTGCTAAAGCCTATATCGATGATGTTTCGTTGAATGGTTCACAAGCTGTTCGTCATGGCCCAGCATTCGAATCTGTAGCAATCTGTGGAAGGGCTGCATTTCTGTCCCATTGAACGATTCTCTTCAATTGTTGGTGTAGGATCATTCTCCGGCCGCAGCGACGTCACAGATTTGATGTTTCACCGGATTCCTACTATTCACGGTACACTGGTGAAATGGTCGTACGGGAAAATACCGACGTCATCGCTGCCTCGGAGGAGCTGTATCCCATCGCTCGTGCGCCGACTATAACACCATGTTAAAGCTCACTTAAACCTTGGTAACCTGCCATTGTAGCAGCAGTAACCGATCTAGCAACTCCACCAGACCCTTGTTGTCTTATGTAGGCGTTGCCGACCTCAGCTCCGTATTCTGCCTGTTTACATATCTCTATAGTTGAATAAGCGAGTCTATAACAGTTTCTTTGGCGCTTCAGTGGTATCATGGCGTGACAACCTCACAGCGAAACTATATTGTCAGACGTCCGTAGGACTGATACGTGAAACTGGTAGCTAGGTTTCTACAACGAAGAAACCTCTACGATACAGTGAACGGCAAACGTCCATCGAGGAAAATACCAGAACCAGGTATCCCGCAGGAATCAGTTATCTCACCAGTGCTGGTCAATGTATATATATATAAATGACTTGCCTACGATTTCTCTAGTGACCTCCAGTGTGTTTACCAACGATACCGCCTTCGTCACGTCGTTCCGCAAGGCTGCTACTAAACAGGGCTCAACGCCAAATAGATATCATGGAAGAGTGGGTGCAGTTCAACGACATAACAATCAACCCCAAGAAGTCGGCGACAGTGCTCTTTACTAAGAAGAGGCTACCGGTACTACGTTACCCACTAAGCTGGGGGTAATTCAGGATGAGTCCCTGACCTTCACAATACACATACAACAACGAAAAAAGGACGTCATGAAGATGGCGTAAGCAGTGATAACATTCTTCTCTAGCACTCAACACCAAGACGAAGCACCATCTCTACAGATCGAGAGTCCAGCTATAGCTCCTCTATGGATGTCACATGTGATACTAATACTCGTGCACTCCAACCAATACTGAACGGTTGCCTAAGGTGAACGCTGGCGGCTCCGTGATGGACGAGAACCAGGGAGCTACACGAAACCCTGAAGGAGAAATACATGCACGAAAAAATAACGGATTATGCCATGAAGCTCTTTACTAAAGTGGATAACTTAAAGGACGAAATACGAGAGCTCCGACTAATAGGCAGCGCTGGCATAAGTTCAAAGTGCCACGTGCCTGGTCGCTGGCACTCGCCACAAGTTTGTGCACCAGTCATCGAAAAACGTGTACTACAACTCGTGGAACGAATTAATGAAAGGTACCTACAATACCAAATAACGTATCCCAAGAAAAATGTTGCTTAATTAGGGGAACAAAGGATCCAATGAGCGCCCAAGTTAGCTCACAAAGTGTATAAGAAATTGTTAAATAACCAGACATAAGATTAGTGTACCCACCAAGAATAGTCTCCTGAAGGAGGTCAGTCTTGTGGCCCCACTACACGAGCACACACATGCACACACGCACACATTCACACACACACACACACACACACACACACACACACACACACACACAAACCGAAATCTCTATGACCCATTTGCTAGCATTCTTCGCACAGTATTTATCGATACGGTAATTCATCTTCTGTGTTTCTTTAAAATAACTGATGGCTGTAACATTAGGAACAGGATCGTTACATAAATCTCCACCGTTGATTGTAACTCTTAAATCAGCATTTTGCTACGTGAATGTGAAAAACTTTGCACTTTACGGTTCAGTGAAAATAATTAATTTCATTAAAGGTCACCACACTAGTTACAGAATTTTTATAATGTTGTATGAGGAAATGGCAAACATTTAAAAGCTTTTATTGACACACGTGGAAGTTAGATGGTTATATCACGGCAGAAGTGTTCTGACATTGTACGAAGTTGATCTTTTCCTCACCAGGTACACCTTTCTCAAGGCAAGTCTGGCTTGTTTGATAGACATTTTGTTAAAAATTAACATATTGAATCGTTCATTAAAACCTTACAGTGTGGGAAATATGTTTAAATTCCAACAAAACTGAGTGTTTCGATACCCTTCACGATTTCCAGTTAGAAATTCATCTTACTTCGGAAGAAAATATCAGGTACAAAATTAAGGAACATTTGAAGACATTTGGAAAAGCTTTCAAAGACTGTTTCCCTGCTCTTTCTAGCAAGAACAGCTGGATTTGCGATAGCTTAGGAGATACAATAAGTTTCGAAACCACATGAAGTGTAAAGTAAAACGAACACCTACTCGAAACTTCCAGTGACTAAGTAATAGAAAATAAATCTTCCTCACTGATAAGTTTCTGTTTCAGCTTAAAGGCGGAATTTCCAATGCTGTCAAATAATGCGGTAACATATTGATTACGTGTCCCGTCCACCTATTTGTGAGAGAAGGATTTTTGTTCCTACACTTACATAAAATAAAATACAGAAACATACTTCTGAGCGAAAGTAAATTGAAACTGTGGTTCCTTATTTCGAAGTTATGCGGTATGCAAAGTAGTCGGATCTTCTTCATAGAATTCCAAGGAAGAATTGAGCCAGTTAATTTCACAACGAAAACTTATAGGTAAACAGAAAAGTGTTGTAACTGAAATGTAATGCAATAGAAAAGCATTAAGGCTGTTAAAACACTTGCTTGGATTTCAATTACTTCAATGCTACAGTAGGTACATTTCTCTTTTGTAAGCTGGAGTTTCGTACACACCAGATGTTTGTGAAATGGAATCACAGATCGAAAAAGTTTAGAAACTACTGCCGTTTGGTACGTGCAAAACTATCTGCGTGGTATCACACTCGTAGGATACGGCTATTACACTACTTGTTGGGTGCAAATATGTCTCTTAAAACTAAAAGCAAAGTAATGAAGTAACTAGAGGCATAAAAGACATGTGAAGGTCATTGATTCCTTTGATCAAGAAAATAAAGCAATATATTCCATCTCATAACGCTGTAACGACTTCTGCGTGAATTTATTGCTGCAACAAGCAATTAAGACGTTAGAGATTTATGGTAACAAAAATTGGATGTTATACCAATATATCTTAAACTCACCATGGTATTACAATGCACCGTAAGCAGGTCGCTCACATTTTCCGTTGGTATTCCGTTACGTTTATTAATAATAACAAGCCCAACACTACTAAATACCCTCTCGCTAGATGAATTAGAGCAGGTTTTCTCAGAACTACTCGTGCCCTTTTGCGACATTCTGGTATAAGTAGTTGCTCTTGACTTCCACCACTCCAGAAGTGACTGGCCCCTCTTCTGGTTTTCCAATTAACAGATACAGGGAAATTTCATCGACAGTCTCCTTATCCTCTTCCCACGATACAAAGACACTCTTCGCACGTCTTGAAGGTGTCGAAGCTGAGGCTTCGTTCCCTGCAAATAATACAACATGCTTGCATGGCTTTTAACAAATCTGGTGCATTATTCAAATTAATTCACGTCGTTTCACTGTTATACAATCAAACACTGATGACGTCAGTACCGATAAAATATTTACTTAGCACACACACATACATACATAACATCGCATTTACCTTGAAGGACAGCACATCTGGAACGTGCTGCGGCAAAAAAATTCCTCTCTCTCAATTACCGAGAGTTGCTTTAGACGACAGTCCTGTGGTACTAGAAATAATGCAAGCAAATGCACTGGCTTTACTTCCATTTTTCCCATTAAAATATTTCTAGCGCGTACTTCCAGTAGTGCTGTTTTCCGCAGATGTTTCACAATCCCTAGGCATACTGTCTTCATTAAATAATATCTCTTATCCAGTTCTGGGTGTTTAAAACATTTAACGAAATATAAATTTTATTTGGTTACAAATGCTTCGTTTTACGCACGGTGTACGTCCGCCGCTTTCTCGCCATAGTGTTCCTGTACCTGAAACACTGGCAGCACAAGCAACTGCAGCAACGTCAGCTTCCGTAACATCGGTAGCCTCTTTAAATATTTAGAGAAACTGAATTGTCAGCTACCCCGTAATATCAGTTTCCAAACAAGCCCATTTTCCCGAATTCACGTATAACTTCAGCATTTTGTTCATACCTCATAAACATGTTCCTTTTTCCTTTCGTTTTCCTTTCCCTGTTGCTTCATAACCTGGGTTGTGAGTAACTAAATCCACTTTCCCTTCTTCCCTTTCTTTCCCCTCTCTCCTCCCTGGTGAAGGAACATTTATTCCGAAAGCTAGGAACTTAAATTTTCGGTTGTTTTTTGTGTTTCTATCGGCTGTACTGAGCTGAGGTAAGTACTGGCCAGACCCTCTATCTCTTTGTTAGTATTTGTTTCACATCTTTATATGAGATTTTCCATTAATTATTTAAACATGGACTTTAGCACGACACGCGATGTATTCCAGCCAAGTCTCAACGTGCTGCTTTACTGTAAACTATAACCGTCAGTCTTGCACGTGGACAATCCTTTTAAACTGTACTGACGGCCTTGGGAGAGCCAGTCCTGACAAAACTCTACCATCT
Source organism: Schistocerca gregaria (assembly GCF_023897955.1). NCBI lineage: Eukaryota > Metazoa > Arthropoda > Insecta > Orthoptera > Acrididae > Schistocerca > Schistocerca gregaria. The sequence goes on along the minus strand of NC_064922.1, from coordinate 345,582,636 downwards.
GCTGAGCAAGATGTATGAAACAGGCGAAATACCTTAAGACTTCAAGAAGAATATAGTACTTCCAATCCCAAAGAAAGCAGGTGTTGACAGATGTGAAAATTACCGAACAATCAGTTTAATAAACCACAGCTGCAAATTACTAACACGAATTATTTACAGACGAATGGAGAAATTAGTAGAAGCCGATCTCGGGGAACATCTGTTTAGATTCCGTAGAAATACTGGAACACGTGAGGCAATACTGACCTTACGACTTATCTTAGAAGAAAGATTAAGGAAAGGCAAACCTACCTTTCTAGCATTCGTAGACTTAGAGAAAGCTTTTGACAATGTTGACAGGAATGCTCTCTTTCAAATTCTCAAGGTGGCAGGGGTAAAATACAAGGAGCGAAAGGCTATTTACAATTTGTACAGAAACCAGATGGCAGTAATAAGAGTCGAGGGACATGAAAGGGAAGCAGTTGTTGGCAATGGAGTAAGACAGGGTTGTAGTTTCTCCCCGATGTTATTCAATCTGTATATTGAGCAAGCAGTAAAGGAAATAAAAGAAAAATTCGGAGTAGGTATTACAATCTATGGAGAAGAAATAAAAACTTTGAGGTTCACCGATGACATTGTAATTCGATCAGAGACAGCAAAGGACTCGGAAGAGTAGTTGAATGGAATGGATAGCGTCTTGAAAGGCGAATATAAGATGAACATCAAGAAAAGCAAAACGAGGATAATGGAATGTAGTCGAGTTAAGTCGGGTGATGCTGAGGGAATTAGATTAGGAAATGAGACACTTAAAGTAGTAAAGGAGTTTTGCTCTTTGGGGAGCAAAATAACTGATGATGGTCGAAGTAGAGAGGATATAAATTGTAGACTGCCAATGTCAAGGAATGCGTTTATGAAGAAGAGAAATCTGTTAACATCGAGTATAGGATTAAGTATCCGGACGTCATTTCTGAAAGTATTTGTATGGAGTGTAGCCATGTATGGAAGTGAAACATGGACGATAAATAGTTTGGACAAGAAGAGAATAGAAGCTTTCGAAATGTGGTGCTACAGAAGAATGCTGAAGATTAGATGGGTAGATCACATAACTAATGAGGAGGAGGTATTGAATAGGATTTGGGAGAAGAGGATTTTGTGGCACAACTTGACCAGAAGAAGGGATCGGTTGGTAGGACATGTTCTGAGGCATCGAGGGATCAACAGTTTAGTATTGGAGGGCAGCGTGGAGGGTAAAAATCGTATAGGGAGACCAAGAGATGAATACATTAAGCAGATTCAGAAGGATGTAGATTGCATTAGGTACTGGGAGATGAAGAAGCTTGCACAGGATAGAGTAGCATGGAGAGCTGCATCAAACCAGTCTCAGGACTGAAGACCACAACAACAACAACAACAACGGCATTTATCTTTGATTCCAACGATGCGTAAACATTATGGCACTATTCCTGCCACCATTTATACTCAAGAACGTGGTTGTCTGGAGGCGAAAATAGTTCTTCATTGTCTTTGTCATATTTGCCCCATGATCGGCAACGAACATGACCCTCAACAGATGGCTTGTAAATATCCCGAACTTTGTCACGTTAGTTTCAGTTTCTTCCCGTAAATTTTTAGCACTTTTCTGCATATCAGATAAAAACTCAGCAAAAAAAGGGCCCGATTTTTGCATTGCAGCTCTCGCGAAATTGAATTTAGAGCAGTAGTCAAATCTCTCGTTTAAGTCTGCTCACATGTCAGTTGTGCTTACGCAAGCACAATCATTTGCATCCTGCAACACTTGAGGGAATTTGTTGATGGGTGAGGAAGCACATCTCTTGCACTTGCATTGGTTCAAATGGTTCATATGACTTTGTGCACTATGGGAACTAACTTCTGAGGTCATCAGACCCCTAGAACTAATTAAACCTAACTAACCTAATGATGTCACGCACATCCATGCCCGAGGCAGGATTCGAACCTGCGTAGCGGTCGCGCGCTTCCAGTCAGTAGCGCCTAGAACGGCTCGGCCACCCCGGCCGGCACTTGCAGTGGGATACTGTGCTCCTATTTCTGGCAGTGACTGTTCAAGCTCTAGGTAGCCTTCTCCTGCAATTGTGCTGAGCGGCCGCAAATCTCTCACGCACATTGTTACACAGTTCTCCAGTGCAACAAATTTCTGTGACGCCGGAAGTTGTGACTGTTATTGATCTGACTATTAGGAGATGCTTGTCGGTATTCATTCAAGTGTCGCAATAGGGTACTGGTACTGCCGTCACGAAAAGCTAATACCTTACGACAGCCTCTACACTCTGCAAAACCTGCACACTTATTTTGGTTATCTACAACTTGTTTAAAACTTTGGCGTCATATGCTATCTCCTGATTTATGCAGACGAGTAGAGGTTCCCTCCTCCAGTTTAAGGGGAGGTTTACTATCTTTTGGTTCAAAAAATCGATTTGTTTAAATTGCATTTTTGGATCCATAAAAGTGTTTCGAATCCACTCCTGAAACGATTTCTTCGAATGTTTGTTGTTGTTGTCTTCAGTCCTGAGACTGGTTTGATGCAGCTCTCCATGCTACTCTATCCTGTGCAAGCTGCTTCATCTCCCAGTACCTACTGCAACCTACATCCTTCTGAATCTGCTTAGTGTACTCATCTCTCGGTCTATCTCTACGATTTTTACCCTCCACGCTGCCCTCCAATGCTAAATTTGTGATCCCTTGATGCCTCAAAACGTGTCCTACCAACCGATCCCTTCTTCTAGTCGTGCCACAAACTTCTCTTCTCCCCAATCCTATTCAATACCTCCTCATTAGTTACGTGATCTATCCACCTTATCTTCAGTATTCTTCTGTAGCACCACATTTCGAAAGCTTCTATTCTCTTCTTGTCCAAACTAGTTATCGTCCATGTTTCACTTCCATACATGGCTACACTCCAAACAAATACTTTCAGAAACGACTTCCTGATACATAAATCTATATTCGATGTTAACAAATTTCTCTTCTTCAGAAACGCTTTCCTTGCCATTGCCAGTCTACATTTTATATCCTCTCTGCTTCGACCATCATCAGTTATTTTACTTCCTAAATAGCAAAACTCCTTTACTACTTTAAGTGCCTCATTTCCTAATCTAATTCCCTCAGCATCACCCGATTTAATTTGACTACATTCCATTATCCTCGTTTTGCTTTTGTTAATGTTCATCTTATATCCTCCTTTCAAGACACTGTCCATTCCGTTCAACTGCTCTTCCAAGTCCTTTGCCGTCTCTGACAGAATTACAATGTCATCGGCGAACCTCAAAGTTTTTACTTCGTCTCCATGAATTTTAATACCTACTCCAAATTTTTCTTTTGTTTCCTTTACTGCTTGCTCAATATACAGATTGAATAACATCGGGGAGAGGCTACAACCCTGTCTCACTCCTTTCCCAACCACTGCTTCCCTTTCATGCCCCTCGACTCTTATTACTGCCATCTGGTTTCTGTACAAATTATAAATAGCCTTTCGCTCCCTGTATTTTACCCCTGCCACCTTTAGAATTTGAAAAAGAGTATTCCAGTCAACATTGTCAAAAGCTTTCTCTAAGTCTACAAATGCTAGAAACGTAGGTTTGCCTTTTCTTAATCTTTCTTCTAAGATAAGTCGTAAGGTCAGTATTGCCTCACGTGTTCCAACATTTCGACGGAATCCAAACTGATCTTCCCCGAGGTCTGCATCTACCAGTTTTTCCATTCGTCTGTAAAGAATTCGCGTTAGTATTTTGCAGCCGTGGCTTATTAAACTGACAGTTCGGTAATTTTCACATCTGTTAGCACCTGCTTTCTTTGGGATTGGAATTATTATATTCTTCTTGAAGTCTGAGGGTATGTCTCATACATCTTGCTCACCAACTGGTAGAGTTTTGTCATGACTGGCTCTCCCAAGGCCGTCAGTAGTTCTAATGGAATGTTGTCTACTCCGGGGGCCTTGTTTCGACTCAGGTCTTTCAGTGTTCTGTCAAACTCTTCATGCAGTATCGTATGTCCCATTTCGTCTTCATCTACATCCTCTTCTATTTCCATGATATTGTCCTCAAGTACATCGCCCTTGTATAAACCTTCTATATACTCCTTCCACCTTTCTGCCTTCCCTTCTTTGCTTAGAACTGGGCTGCCATCTGAGCTCTTGATATTCATACACGTGGTTCTCTTCTCTCCAAAGGTCTCTTTAATTTTCCTGTAGGCAGTATCTATCTTACCCCTAGTGAGATAAGCTTCTACATCCTTACATTTGTCCTCTAGCCATCCCTGTTTAGCCATTTTGCACTTCCTGTCGATCTCATTTTTCAGACGTTTGTATTCCTTTTTGCCTGCTTCATTTACTGCATTTTTATATTTTCTCCTTTCATCAATTAAATTCAATATTTCTTCTGTTACCCAAGGATTTCTACTAGCCCTCGTCTTTTTACCTACTTGATCCTCTGCTGCCTTCACTACTACATCCCTCAGAGCTACCCATTCTTCTTCTACTGTATTTCTTTCCCCTATTCCTGTCAATTGTTCCCTTATGCTCTCTCTGAAACTCTGTACAACCTCTGGTTCTTTCAGTTTATCCAGGTCCCATCTCCTTAATTTCCCACATTTTTGCAGTTTCTTCAGTTTTAATCTACAGGTCATAACCAATAGATTGTGGTCAGAGTCCACATCTGCCCCTGGAAATGTCTTACAACTTAAAACCTGGTTTCTAAATCTCTGTCTTTCCATTATATAATCTATCTGATACCTTTTAGTATCTCCAGGGTTCTTCCACGTATACAACCTTCTTTCATGATTCTTAAACCAAGTGTTAGCTATGATTAAGTTGTGCTCTGTGCAAAATTCTACTAGGCGGCTTCCTCTTTCATTTCTTAGCCCCAATCCATATTCACCTACTATGTTTCCTTCTCTCCCTTTTCCTACACTCGAATTCCAGTCACCCATTACTATTAAATTTTCGTCTCCCTTCACTATCTGAGTAATTTCTTTTATTTCATCGTACATTTCTTCAATTTCTTCATCATCTGCAGAGCTAGTTGGCATATAAACTTGTACTACTGTAGTAGGTGTGGGCTTCGTATCTATCTTGGCCACAATAATGCGTTCGCTATGCTGTTTGTAGTAGCTTACCCGCATTCCTATTTTCCTATTCATTATTAAACCTACTCCCGCATTACCCCTATTTGATTTTGTGTTTATAACCCTGTAGTCACCTGACCAGAAGTCTTGTTCCTCCTGCCACCTAACTTCACTAATTCCCACTATATCTAACTTTAACCTATCCATTTCCCTTTTTAAATTTTCTAACCTACCTGCCCGATTAAGGGATCTGACATTCCACGCTCCGATCCGTAGAACGCCAGTTTTCTTTCTCCTGATAACGACATCCTCCTGAGTAGTCCCCGCCCGGAGATCCGAATGGGGGACTATTTTACCTCCGGAATATTTTACCCAAGAGGATGCCATCATCATTTAATCATACAGTAAAGCTGCATGTCCTCGGGAAAAATTACGGCTGTAGTTTCCCCTTGCTTTCAGCCGTTCGCAGTACCAGCACAGCAAGGCCGTTTTGGTTAATGTTGCAAGGCCAGATCAGTCAGTCATCCAGACTGTTGCCCCTGCAACTACTGAAAAGGCTGCTGCCCCTCTTCAGGAACCACACGTTTGTCTGGCCTCTCAACAGATACCCCTCCGTTGTGGTTGCACCTACGGTACGGCCATCTGTATCGCTGAGGCACGCAAGCCTCCCCACCAACGGCAAGGTCCATGGTTCATGGGGGGAGGTTTCTTCGAATACGGGACGGAAATGTTTGTTATTCGCGGTTGAACAAATTAATGCACCTGCCTGAAATCGGCCTTTTTCACGCACCAGTTTTTTTTTTTTTTTCTTTCGGAGGACGAGTTATTGTACGGGTGCTTCGAAGGAAACACACTAAATTCAAATGCAAGTTTGAACGCGTGTGTTTGGAAGTTAGCCCCCAAACAATTGCATTCTTGCCGGCCACAGTGGTCTCGCGGTTCTAGGAGCGCAGTCCGGAACCGTGCGACTGCTACGGTCGCAGGTTCGAATCCTGCCTCGGGCATGGATGTGTGTCATGTCCTTAGGTTAGTTAGGTTTAAGTAGTTCTAAGTTCTAGGGGACTAATGACCACAGCAGTTGAGTCCCATAGTGCTCAGAGCCATTTGAACCATTTTTTTTAAATTGCATTCTTGTACGAAGACTGTGGAGATTGCGACTTTCCTGGCAGTGAGCAGCTTTATTGAACGGTATTCAACAATTCTGAAGACCATGACAACGATGGACGTCACCCTGGGACTCTATTTGACGCAGTTCGCCAAGCATTCGGACGACCACCGGATTTAAGCGGCCGAAAATCGCTTGTCACCGGTCGTACGAGTGGTTCTGGAGCAGCGCAGGATGGCCCAGATCGAGCAGAACGCCCTCTATGAGGAAGAGGAAGGACTAGTTTATGGATAGTGAATAGCAGATTGAACGTACGTTGCATAATATTTCATTTATATGTAGTCAAAACGTCAAACGCGTTTTTATTGAAATGACTTCTTTTTATCGCGCGGCATGGTAACTACAAATCTACTGAACCGAATGGCATGATTCTGTTTCCGACAAAGCTAATTAAATTGTATTGGAGTTGTACCACTTTTATTCCGATGCATCAACTATAAATATTTTTACTTGGCAGACGAAGTCAAGAAATCGATGAAAAAAAACTATTTTTTTAAATGGCCGCCATTTTGTTTCCTATTGTCCAGATAACTTAAGCGGGTTAAAACTCCTAACGAGTCTTATATACTTTGCTACAGTCAACTCAATTTTGATTTCAGACGAGCCGGCTGACCTGTGACTTACCGCGCGTGGAGGTCTACATCGAAATTTTGTTTCGCTTCGACATTTGCGGTCGAAAAACTTCCAGTTTGTAAAGGAAGTATCAATAAACATTTTGACCAAATTTTATATTGATATCTATAACACATACCGAAAAAAAAATTCTCAATGAACATGTTTTTTTCGGGCCAGAGATTTTAAACCTCCACTTAAGAGAAACTTACGTTTCGTCTCCTACATATTTTCTAACACTTGGACCTTTGCCGTTAGAAACGTATTTCTGATATAATAACGATATACTGTAATCCAAAATGGATCCGTGACAGTATTTTGCGATGAATCGTCTGCATAGGGGTGCGTTAGCTGGCCACACACGAGCGGATGTTAGGGACGGGTCGCAAGTATTTCCGACCGATTCTGGAACACTAGGAATCTTCATCTATTCGTAAGTGGAGACAAGACCTTGTACCCGTGAACTGCAGTTCTCGGCACACGGTCCAGGCCACGTTCAGCAAGTCCATGAGTTTTCCTGCAGTTTTCACACCACAGCAAGTTCTAGTTGTTTCCAATATGTCAAAGGGTGGACTAGTGACCACATCCACCACTGCTGGCGGCTCACCTCCAACTGCGCAACGCTACGCGCTGTCCACATCTAACTACAATAGCAAATTCCAACAATGCAAACCAGCCACAGACTTCACACACCACAGTCAGTGTTTTTCATACAGAGCGCTACGTGGCGTTACCAACAGAAAAACCTAAACAGCCTTCTTGCAATATGCCAGCATGGTAGCTCGCTGTGTCGGGCCAGAGGGTTAATTGCCCTCTGTAATAAAATACATGAGTGAATGGCTCAACGAGGAACTTGAACGGATATCATGTGACGACCCGCCCCCCCCGAACGCAACGAACAATAACGAACTAAATGAGATAATAGAGAGATAGCTGAGTGGTCAGGGTGTGACAGAATGCCGTGTTAGGAGACCGGGTTCGATTTCCGGCTAGGTCGGAGATTTTCTCCACTCCGGCACTGGATGTTCTGTTGTCGTCGTAATCATATCCTCCACACGCAAGTGGCCGAAGTGGTTCAAACTAAAAAGTCTTGTACCAGGCGACTGTCTAGCCGACGGGAGACCCTAACCACACGACATTTCATTTCGTTTCACTTTCAATGAGTACATTTAATGTTAGACAACGCACCAAAAATGACATGGCGTCTATACAGGGTGGTCCGCTGATCATGACTGGGCCAAAATCTCACAAAATAAGCATCAAACGAAAAACTACAAAGAACGATACTTGTCTAGCTTGAAGGGGGAAACCAGATGGCTCTATGGTTGGCCCGCCAAATGGCGCTGCCATTGGTCAAACGGATATCAACTGCGTTTTTTAAAAATAGGAACCCCATTTTTATTACCTATTAGTTAGTAAGTGAAGAAATATGAATGTTTTAGTTGGACCACATTTTTCGCGTTGTGATAGATGCCGCTGTAATAGTCACAAACATATGGCTCTCAATTTTAGACGAACAGTTGGTAACAGCTATGTTTTTTAAATTAAAATAGAGAACGTAGGTACGTTTGACCATTTTATTTCGGTTGTTCCAATGTGATACATGTACCTTCGTGAACTTACCATTTCTAAGAACGCATGCTGTTACAGCGTGATTACCTGTAAGTACCATATTAATGCAATATATGCTCAAACTCTCATGTCCATCAACCTCAATGCATTTAGCAATATGTGTAACGACATTCCTCTCAACAGCGAGTAGGTCGCCTTCCGTAATGTTCGCGCATGCATTGACAATGTGCTGACGCATGTTGTCGGGCGTTGTCGGTAGCAAATATCCTTCAACTTTACCCACAGAAAGAGATCCGGGGACGTCAGATCTGGTGAACGTGCCGGGCCATGGTATGGTGCTTCGACGACCAATCCACCTGTCATGAAATATGCTATTCAATACCGCTTCAACCGCACGCGAGCTATGTGACGGACATCCATCATGTTGGAAGTAAATCTCCAGTCTGTCATGTAGTGAAACGTGTTGTAGTAACATCATTAGAACATTACGTAGGAAATCAGCATACATTGCACCATTTAGATTGCCATCGATAAAATGGGGGCCAATTATCCTTCCTCCCTTAATGCTCCACCATACATCAACCCGCTCCCGCCAAAGTCGCTGATGTTCCACTTGACGCAGCCATCGTGGATTTTTTGTTGTCCAATAGAGCATATTACGCCGGTTTACGCTACCGCTGTTGGTGCATGACGCTTCGTCGTTAAATAGAACGCGTGCAAAAAATCTGTCATCGTCTCGTAATTTCTCTTGTACCCAGTGGCAGAACTGTACACGACGTTCAGAGTCGTCGCCATGCAATTCCTGGTGCATAGAAATATGGTAAGGGTGAATTCCGTCCGAAACCGACGTTTTTGAGATTCCCATATCTCGCGCAATTTGTCTGCTACTGATGTGCGGATAAGCCGCGACAGCAGCTGAAACACCTACTTGGGCATTATCATTTGTTGCAGGTCGTGACTGACGATTCACATGTGGCTGAACACGATCTGTTTCCTTAAATAACGTAACTATCCGGCGAACGGTCCGGGCACTTGGATGAAGTCGTCCAGGATATCTAGCAGGATAGCACACGCCCGTTGCGCATTTTGATCACAATAGCCATACATCAACACTATATAGACCTTTTCCGCAATTGGGAAACGGTCCATTTTAACTCGGGTAATGTATCACGAAGCGAATACCGTCCGCACTGGCGTGATACCACGTACGTATACGTGATACCACGTACTTATATGTTTGTGACTTACTGCAGCATCTATCACAAAGCGAAAAAGTGGTCCAACTTAAACATTCATGTTTCTTTACGTACTACACAAATATGTAATAAAAATGGGGGTTCATATTTAAAAAAACGCAGTTGACATCCCTTTGACCTATGGCAGTGCCATCTATCGGGCCAACCATAGCGCCATCTGGTTTCCCCTTTCAAGCTAGACAAGTATCGTTCTTTGTAATTTTTTTATGCTTATTTCGTGAGATATTTGGCCCGGTCACGATTAATGGACCACCCTGTATAGCAGTCTACTACCACTAATCGGATCACTGCTTGGAGCCTCGTCCTCCAGTTTTTGTCTCCAAATTCTGGCGCCAGTATTGTACACCTTTCAGGCATATGTTCTACATTCCTGTCTGATAACAGCTGTTGGATACAGCTGTAATTTGCAATTCAGCGTCAGTAAAAGCAGTTACTCAGCTGTTATCGGCCTCCACCTGAATCAGGGAACAGCTACTAGCCAACTTCTATTCCTCCGTTTCGCAATCTAAATCAGCTACATCTCCGTCTTGGGGCTTGCAGTTTCCAGTATTTCACTCTTAGCTATACGTCTCACTAACGGTGCTCCATTAGATCCCTGCCTTCTCTCCGATGAGGTGTTCGTGTATCTATTGTCGTTTTATGGATGAATATTTGTGGTCCTCTACGTCTTTCTCGGAGTACGTAATTTCGTGACTGCTCACTGCTCGTTTGCCCACGTCGTCCAAAGATCTATGCTATTCAATAAACTTAATGACAGATTTTTCGTCGAGAAGGGCACTTGTATGTGTGCCGATAAAAGTGACGTCATAGTGTCACACTACTGTTTTACAGTCTAACTGACATGCAAGAACATCCAAGTTAGAGGCATATGTTACCACTCTTCCTTTAATAGGCATCGAACATTTCGTGCAAAACTTTGATCATGCGGATGTCTGTGCTGAAATTCCAAAGAGTCTCCGAGAACTTCTCAGTAAATACTTCGTACTTCATCTGCTCCGTGCACAAGATTATTAACCACCCACTTTCTTCCAACTCTAACGTTTCTTGGATTACCAATGTATCACTAATTTCTTTAACGCTAAAATATTCCTCGAGATATCTGTGAAATGTTTTCGGTTTCGCATTTCTGTTACGCCCAAACCTTTGTAATGGAATTTCAGTTGTTGGCATGCTTAGAGGAGGGCGTCTGTTTGCAGGGGTATGATTATTCTCGTACGCACCATTATATTTCATTACAGACATATCTCACTTGAGCCCTCTGATAGCCTGCTCCAATGCAACATTAATCTGTGCAGAGGTTTCGTCAGGTAGATTTGGACTGGCGGAGATTTTGTTCTGTATCTCGCTTACACCTCTCCAGTTATTTTCTAGTCTCGTTTCAAAAGCCGAGATGCATTCACTTTCTAGTTGCTAACTTTTCTTTATTTCTGCCGCATCGTCTCGAGTTGCCTGCTATCCTTGCTCAAACTTGTCGTCTGTTTCTTCTCGGAAATCTTTGATAACATTGTCAATGTCATTCTGTATGTTTATACAGGGTGTTCCAGAAATGTCACAGCAGAATTCGATGGGTTGCAGGAGTGTCTTGAGGAACAAATCGAGGATAGGAACCTATGTCCAGAAACGTCATCGAAGGACGGTAAAGAGCATCAAAGTTATAGAAGTCGGCGCCTACCAGTAGGCCACCCCTTCGGCATAAAACGTGACTTCATACACTGACAAACCATATTCGGAACGCCTCGCAATGTTATTTGTCATTCACTGGTCGCGACTGCCACGATCCCCTGTGAAGAAGATGGAGCTAGCTGCTGCATGAAAAGCCCTTGTCTCCTATTAATGTGATGCCCTGTTGCTTATGGATGACAGTTACAGACACGGGTTTCCATCCGTAGTCCACGTGTACCAACGACCATACAGCAGTCGTCAACCGCGATTTTGGAGGAACGGAACGCCCTACCATAAGAACTCCTTTCTATTTCGAAAAATATCGCATTACCGCCTTTAGCTGCTGACAAAATGCTTTATTTACACAACCAGTGTATAATTCATGGTTTTATGATCTGGCGATAATACACTACTGGGCATTAAAATTGCTACACCACGAAGATGACGTGCCACAGACGCGAAATTTAACCGACAGGAAGAAGATGCTGTGATATGCAAATGATTAGCTTTTCAGAGCATTCACACAAGGTTAGCGCCGGCGGCGACCCCTACAACGTGCTCACATGAGGAAAGTTTCAACCGATTTCTCGGACACAAACAGCAGTTGACCGGCGTTGCCTAGTGAAACGTTGTTGTGATGCCTCGTGTAAGAGGAGAAATGCGTACCATCACGTTTCCGACTTTCATAAAGGTCGGTTTATAGCCTACAGCGATTGCGGTTTATCGTATCGCGACATTGCTGCTTGCGTTGGTCGATATCCAATGACTGTTAGCAGAATATGGATTCGGTGGGTTCAGGAGGGTAATACGGAACGCCTTGCTGGATCCCAACGGCCTTGTATCACTAGAAGTCGAGATGACAGGCAACTTATCCGCATGGCTGTAACGGAACGTGCAGCCACGTCTCGATCCCAGAGTCAACAGATGGAGACATTTGAAAGAGAACAACCATATGCACGAACAGTTCGACGACGTTTGCAGCAGCATGAACTATCAGCTCGGAGACCATGGCTGCTGTTACTCTTGACGCTGCATCACAGACAGGAGCGCCTGCGATGGTGCACTCAACGAGGAACCTGGGTGCACGAATAGCAAAACGTCATTTTTTCGCATGAATCCAGGTTCTGTTTACAGCATAATGATGTTCGCATCCGTGTTTGGTGACAACGCGGTGAACACACATTGGAAGCGTGTATTCGTCATCGTCATACTGGCGTATTACTCGGCGTGATGCTATGGGGTGCCATTGGTTACACGTCTCGGTCACCTCTTGTTCGTATTGACGGCAGTGGACGTTACATTTCAGACCCGTGGCTATACCCTTCATTCGATCCCTGCGAAACCCTACATTTCAGCGGGATAATGCACGACTGCATGTTTCAGGTCCTGTGCGAGCCTTTCTGCATACAGAAAATATTCGACTGCTGTCCTGGCCAGCACATTCTCCAGATCTCTCACCAACTGAAAACATCTGGTCAATGGTGTCCGAGCAACTGGCTCCTCACAATACACCAGTCACTACTCTTGATGAACTGTGATATCGTGTTGAAGCTGCATGGCCAGCTTTACCTGTACACGCCATCCAAGCTCTGTTTGACTCAATGGCCAGGCGTATCAGGGCCATTATTACGGCCAGAGGTGGTTGTTCTGGGTACTGATTTCTCAGGATCTATGCACCCAAATTGCGTGAAAATGTAATCACATGTTAGTTCAAGTATAATATTTTTGTCCAATGAATACCCGTTTATCATCCGCATTTCTTCTTGGTGTAGCAATTTTAATGGCCAGTAGTGTACTTTTATGTATCTGATGAGGGTCAGGCAACTGAAAGAGGTTATGTAAATAAAGAATTCTACCACCAACTGAAGACGGCAACATGACATTTTTCTGATATATGAGAGCAGTGGGGCACTATCTCCTAAAAATCCTTACCAACCTGGCGGTCAGCATGGGATCGCCTAGCAGAGTATGCATTGCTGTCCATACTGATCACACTCTCTAATAATAATCACGTCCCAAACTCTGTAAGGCGTAGCGGACCATCATGAATGGCGGTGACATCTGTGTAATTCTTGTCTTTGAATAAAAACGTCCTTTCTGTACCTCATATTGCTGTTCTAGACTGTGGCAGCTCTTTCAATGTATGGTCCAAGTTTCATCGAGCTATGTTACCTGACAGTGACACGTCTTGGGAAAGTTACTTTCGTCCTTAAGTTTTGCACACCATACGCTGAAAAGCATCTTGCAGCGTATGGCGGAGGGTACCTGTAGGACCACTACCACTTCTCCACTTACCTTTTCCTTCCGCACCGATCAAGGCGGCACAGCGGCTAGCACATTGGACTCGCATTCGGGAGAGTGACGATTCAAACCCGCGTCCGGCCATCCAGATTTAGTTTTCCTCCCATAGCAGTCATTCCCAACATGCATATGGAAGAAAGTAAAATGTTGACTGCGTTTCTTGGAACGTGCGCTCTCGAAAACGGAACAACAGCCATCTTTTTCTTGCGTATAGCTTTGCTTGCAGCGGCTGAAAAGGAGGGTATCCACAGAACGCTTTGTTTCTCACAAGCAGTCGAATTCCAGGACCCACAAGTTGCCATCAAGAATTCCCTACGTTAATTACAAGCTTGGGATGATGTCAGATAATTACATGTGCGAATGATGCAGCGAATGATCGTATCTCTGCTATCGCACGAGAAACCTTTTAGGAGTGCACATTTCTGAATAGCGCTTGAAAGTACTGATTGCTATCGCAATGTTGATTCCCATGACCTTAAAAATAAATCACCTCAGTGGACAATCAAAAATGGACGCCTGAAGTTTTCTCTCTCTTTTTTTTTTCTTTTTCAGGAAGAGCGTGTTAACGACCTTCTGCTGTGGACTAACAACCAGGGGGTTGACTCGCCTGACAAGGATTGACGAACACTAGTCTGTTTCTTCGGAAAGAATGAGCGTACTTTTTAAGCGGTTATACTCCTCCTGAAAACAAAACACACGCCTTTTAAATGCGATAATCCAGAGAACATCGTTTCACCGACAACTGGCGCTCATGACTCTCACACCTTAGAATAACTTGCATTTGCGGCTAGAGGAAGAACATCCCACCGCAAAAGTAAAACGAAAAATCCCTACCAGATGTAAAATAAGCGACTTTGCATCACTAACAGGCTCTACCGTAAGTGGAACAAATATTGGGAAAGTTCCGGTGTAAAGTCAAGCACCGGCACGGCGGACAAGAACGTTAGAGCAGAGGGTGCTGTGAGACGATGTTAGCCGATAGTGCTCTGATCGATACCTCTCTAGCACGACACAGAGACAGTAGCGCCATCTACACCAAGAGATAAGCGCCGCGGCCCAGTTGAAGACAAGCCGTTCTACAAAAGTCACAGCTGTGACTTAGGAACTCTCTTAGTTCCCTTTTATTACGAATTGTGTATACTGAAGAGACTTCTTGTTTGTCTGTCGCCCATTGCTTGCGACACATCTGTATTTCACAAAAGTTCAGTATTGTTAGGCCGACATGAGTGGCCGAGCGGTTCTAGGCGCTACAGTTTGGAACAGCGCCACCGCTACGGTTGCAGGTTCGAATCTTGCCTCGTGGATGGATGTGTGTGATGTACTTCGTTAGTTTAAGTAGTTCTAAGTTCTAGTGGACTGATGACCTAAGTCTCATAATGCTCAGAGCCATTTGAACCATTTGCCATCAGTGTTGTTATTTATCTTACTGTAACAAAAATTCGTTAATACGATTTGCTAGAATTGTTGTCTAACGGTCCGAGATACGTTTCCTAGGCACCCTATATTAGGCGAGTGAGCAGGACACAACAGTGAAAAGGGAAGAAGAGAAAACTGCCTGAGGTTGAATCAGAGATCCCTGAAATTGCAGCTATAATTGCTATTGTCCTTTGAATAATGTCGTATGAGTTGGAGGAGAGGGGGGCAATCATGGACACTGATTAATAATTACTGCTTGAATGTTTAAAAAAACTGAGTGGAAGGAATAATTTGAAGAGACTGGAAGGTAATTTATAAACCTGTACACAAATCCTGGGTCAACTCTTACAGGTACTAACATCAACAGACCTTCAGTGTCAATACATTTAAGATCAATATTCAGATTCTGAGTAACGTACTGCTTCACATTAGTTGCATTGTGCGTAATGCTGATTCTGACAATGCCAATACAAGATCACCGCAGTTCGCCCAAATTCCTCTTGTCTGCTTCGAACCTCCTGATGCAGGATTCTCGGAGCGGGCGAAATGATCGACATACAGGTGTCATCGATGTAAGTATATGAATAATCTTGGCCTTCCTAATAACCTCCATAACACTTTTTAATATGCGGTTGGAATATACATTTTTAAACAATACTAGTAAGACGGAGCTAGTCATACGTCCACCCGCTACCACTTATAGAAACAAAAATGTGAAGATACTGGAATTAATGAATTAAAGAGCATATCTCTTTTCTTTTTTGTATCAAAATTTTATCTTTGCCATAAAACAAGTCGTTGCCTTACCTTCGGCTTTGTATAAACACACACACACACACACACACACACACATATATATATATATATATATATATATATATATATATATATATATATATATATATATAGCTTACAAGTTTGAAAAGAAAAAAATAATAATATGATTCATCATAGCTTCCTTCATGCGCGAAGCGAAGCTAACGCGTAAATGAAAATCGTCAGTATTCATCATCTTTAACTCGTTTTACGAAAGAATGAATTTATTAAGGATGGTTTGCAGTGTTACACAGAGCTGCTAGTGTACTGTTCAACAACTACCAACGAACTCTTTTTATCTAAACATTATTTAAACTCCCCATCTTAGGTTTGGCCTGGCAGTAGCAAAATTTCCTATCTTTCGCATCTTGAATACATATTTCATAAACATAAAATAAAATAATTCAATACGTTAATGAGCGTGGTTGGTAAGGCAGAGAGCGCAGAGTTGGGACTCGATGTTGCCAGTGAAAAACCATTCACCAAACAAAAAAAAATATTTTATTGAACTCGAGATCAGTAGCATTCCTTACATAAATCTGTAAACTTTACACAAGGTTAATACCGCCGGGCTTAACATAACTATGTATGAATTAGATTCCCGTGCTTAGCAGGCACTAAAGATGTTACTCAAAAAAATCAGTTAAAATTCGCTTGTGGCCTTCCTGACAGACAATCTTCACTCCTTCCAAGATAAGAGTGTTAAGTGTAAATCAGATATGACTTGGATTCAAAGAAATAGTATCGACAGTAATAGAGAAATTTGTACAAAGTAAATTAACAAACGACGGAGCTGATCCCCCGTGGTACGCAAAACGGGTCAGAAGACTTTTGCAGAAACAACGAAAAAAAAATGCCAAATTTAAATTAACGCAAAATCCGTAAGACTGACGATCTTTTACTAAACCTCGAAACTTAGCGCGGACTTCGGTGCGAGATGATTGTAATAGTTTCCACAACGAAACTTTACCTCGAAAGCTGGCAGAAAATCCGAAGATTCTGGTCGTATGTAGAGTATCCTAGAGGCAAGACACAATCAATGCCGTCTCTGCGCGACATCACTGGAAGTACTATCGATGACAGTGCTGCTAAAGCAAAGTTACTAATCACAGCCTTCCGAAATTTTTTCACCAAAGAAGACGAAGTAAGTATTCCAGAATTCGAATCAAACACAGCAGCCAACATAGTTACTCAGCAGCAGATGGCCTCAGAGTAGTGAAACAACTTAAATCACTTAACAAAAGTCTTCTGGTCCAGACTGTGTACCAATTAGGTTCCTTTCACAATGTTCTGATGCAACACTCCATACACAACAATCAATACAACCGCTCGCTCGACGAAAGATCCATACCCTAAGACTGGAAAGATCCACAGGTGCCGGCCGGGATAGCTGAGCGGTTCTAGGCGCTACAGTCTGGAACCGCGCGACCGCTACGATCGCAGATTCGAATCCTGCCTCGGGCATGGATCTGTGTGGTGTCCTATGGTTAGTTAGGTTTAAGTAGTTCTAAGTTCTAGGGGACTGACGACCACAACAGTTAAGTCCCATAGTGCTCAGAGCCATTTGATTTGATCCACAGGTCACACCAATATTCAAGAAAGGAAGTAGGAATAATCCACTAAATTACAAGCTCATATCATTAACGTCGATATGCAAAGGTATTTTGGAAAATATGATGTGTTGGAACATTATGAATTACTTCGTATAGAACGGTGTTGACACATAGTCAAGACGAATTTGGAGAACATCGTTCTTGTGAAACAGAATTAGTTCTTTAGTTACACAAATTGTTGAGTGCTACCGACAAGGTATTTCAAATTAATTTCATATTTGTTCATTTCCAGGTTTTTGACACCGTTCCCCACAAGCGCCTTGTAATCAAATTGTGTGCTTATCGTACCAGTCTTGCGCGTGTGTTATTGAATTTCCTGTCAGAGGTCTCACAGGTCCTAGAAATTGACGCAAAGTCGCTAAAACAGAAGAGATTTCCGGTATTCCCCTAGGTAGTGTTACAGGCCCTCTGTTTTTCCTTATCTATATAAACGATTTAGGAGCAGCTATCCTAGGCTGTTTACAGATGGCGCTGTCGTTTATCGACTAGAAAAATCATCAGAATATCAAAACAAAAAGTTCAAAACGATTTAGGAAAAATATGTGTATGATGCCGAGATTGGCAACTGACGCTAAATAATGAAGCATGTGAGATCATCCAAGTGAGTGCTAAGGAAGTTCGTTAAACTTCGGGTACACTATAAATCAATCAAATCCAAACGCCGTAAATTCAGCTAAATGCCAAGGAATTTCAATTAGGAACACCTTCATTTGTAAAGGATACATGGAAAATACCGAGGGGAAAGCGAACGAAAGACTGAGTTTTATTGGCAGAACACTTAGAAGATGCTAAAAGTCCACTAAAGAGACTGCTTATACTACACTTGTCCGTTCTCTTTTGGAATAATGCTGTGCGGTGTGGGATACTTATCTCTTAGGATTAAGGGAGTACATCGAGAAAGTTCAAAGAAGAGCAGCTCGTTTTGTATTATCGAGAAAGAGAGGAGAGAGTGTAACCGACACAGGATTTTCGGTGGATACAATTAAAACAAATGCGTTTCTCGTTGCGGCGGGAGCTACTCACGAAATTTCAATCACCAACTTTCTCCTCCGAATCCAAAAATATTTTTTTGACGCCGCCCCACACAGAGAGAAACGATTATCATCTATATATATTATAAAAGTAAGTGTACAGTGTGTGTATATGCCGCTAAAACTCAGGAGCGAGTTCCGGTACGACCATGGCAGTTATATGGTGTGTTAGCCGTCTATCCCCCATCCACGAAGAAGGTTCCCGTTATTACCAGAAAGGCATGCTTTCGAAGATATAAGGTCTGTCAAGTTCCACCCTTTAGAAATTTCTAGATTCCAGAAAATCCGAGAGTATTCGACAGCGTTCCACAACATCCAGAATGTTCCGAAATGTTCCATAATGATCCGGGATGTTCTGGAATATTCGGAAATAGCCTGGAACACTCGGGAAGATTCCAAAATGTTCGGGAACATCCCACAACATCCTGGATCACTGTGAAACATTTCAGAACACTCTCGAATGTTCTGGAACATTGAGGACCAGTCGCAGCCTTTTTGGTATGTTTGGGAAGTCGCCACTGGGGGGCTATTCATTGGTAGGGGTATATAAAGCAAGAGACATCATGGGTTTGAATATCAGTTTCTTATCAGTGGCATAGGGTGCAACCGGGAAATTAGTGCAGTGAGTGAATAAAAACAAACAGTGATGAGTGAGTAGTCAAAGTAGTGACTGAATACAAATCGAAAATAAAGTGTGAAAAATTTGTAAAGTGTGCTTTGCATATTTCTTAATAGAAAGTTAATTTATGTTTTAAAGAGAGTCCAAACGTCAAAGAGGAGGAGATCTTGCCAGTTATGAATCAAAACGGCGAAAACAAAAAGAACAGCGAAAAAATTAAACAGAGTAAGAGCGCGAAGCACGTTTAAGTTCCCAACGAATGAGAATGAACACTGTGAGAGGCAGAGAAGGCAAAGAACAACGAAATGAACAGATTGAAGGATCAAGAATTGTGACAAAGTCTTCTAATAAAAGACTGAAAAACTCAAGCCAGCCATAAAAATCTCACCCTACGGGAAATGGGGACGAGGACAAGTAAACAGTACAACCTAACAAATGAAGCATTCCACTACGACCCAACGAAAGAATATAGGAACCACAAACACAGCGTAATCAGAATAATGGATGACATTTGCCAGTATTGCAACGTGAAAAATTCTGAAGAAAAACACCAGAATTCTGCTGCATGAATGGAAGAATTCGATTAGTAATTCCTTGCGGGAAGGCGGGTAGCCCTGCTAGTAATAAAATAAGGAAAATTAGAGGTCGCACGGAAACTGTAGGTGTTCGTTTCTTCCACGTGCTGTTCGAGGGTGGAATAATAGATAATTACTGTGAAGGAGATTAGATGAACCCGAAACCAGGCACTTAAGTGTAATTTGCAGAGTAGACAAGTAGATGTAGATATAAAACGTGTACTGATGCACTCAGTTTAAACTCAATTTACAATACACAGCTACTATCTGTCACTGACAGTGTTGACTTTCACAACGCCTTGTAAGATGATGCATAAATACAATTTATTGAGGGCTTTAAACTGTCCATATATGGCAACTAAGACATTTGAAATACTCTTAACAAACATGGAAACAGGTAAAACATACACAATACATGCTAGCACATGGAATATGTCTAATAGAGCTGTTGGCCGTAAATACAAGAAAATGTTTCATAATTCTGAATAAAAGTTAATAAAATCTTAAAAGCTGATCATATTAAATGAAAGAATTAAATTAAATAGCTGCTAATGTTATAGAGATCATCTTGAGAATCTGTAGTCACGAAAGGGACTAACTTTAGATTAAGGGCCACAAAACTAGCACTTATGGTAATTAATGTCATCATCTAAACCACATCAGAGTACAGCGTAGCCTAGTATGCACATATATGGGTATATACTTATATACACAGAAACACTTCCTAAGTCTGATGGCAGATAACAATGACAGAACCACAGGTGCACTTAATCACAGCAGAAATAGTCATAAGTAATTAACACATAATTTTTTTAACGTTGTGGCACGGTAGCATTATAAAGGAAGACATACTCAGAGACAGGCAGCACTGCGACGGTTTTTGGGGTTACTACTGTACACCTTGTATTTAATATAGCCTCACAAAAAGGAGTCACATGTGTTCAGATCTGGAGAACATGGCGGCCAATCGATACCAATTTTTTTTTTTCCGTCAGTCTTCTGACTGGTTTGATGCTGCCCGCCACGAATTCCTCTCCTGTTCCAACCTCTTCGTCTCAAAGTGGCACTTGTAACCTACGTCCTCAATTATTTGCTGGATGTATTCCAATCTCTGTCTTCCTCTACAGTTTTTGCCCTCTACATCTTTCTCTAGTACCATGGAAGTCATTCCCTCATGGACAGATGTCCTATCATCCTGTCCCGTCTCCTTATCTGTGTTTTCCACATGTTCCTTTCCTCGCCGATTCTGCGCACAACCTCCACATTCTTTATCTTAGCAGGCCACCAAATTTTCAGCAGTCGTCTGTAGTACCACATCTCAAATGCTTCGATTCTCTTCTGTTACAGTTTTCCCACAGTCCATGTTTCACTACCATACAATGCTGTACTCCAGACGTACATTATCAGAAATTTCTTCCTCAAATTAAGGACGATATTTCATATAAGTTGACTTCTCTTGGTCAGGAATTGCCTTTTTTACATTGCTAGTATACTTTTGATGTCCTCCTTGCTTCATTCGTCATTGGTTATTTTACTGCCTAGGTATCAGAATTCCTTCACTTCATCCTGATGTTTTCTCGTTGTTCTCATTTCTACTACTTCTCATTACCTTCCTCTTTCTTCGATTTACTCTCAGTCCATACTGTGTACTCATTATACTGTTCATTCCGTTCAACAGATTGTGTAATTCTTCTTCACTTTCATTTTGACTTGAATATACGGGATAAAATTTGTGGCAGACCTGTTTCCCTTTATTTGATAATAATTGTGTTCTAGCAATAACCAACAGTCCTAACGAGAATTTTCGTGTGGATGCACCTCTGTCAGCTCTAAGCTTCCGTTTTTCAGCTGCTCGTGTAATGTTTTCCAGCGCTATTTTTATGATCTGTTGGTGTGATGGTTTTCTGGATGGGGGATCAGTACTACTTCTCTTACCCTATCCACAGGCCTTTTGTTCTTGAGTACTGTGATTGGCGGTAGACACGTAGTACTATGTGGTATTTCATTAATGATATTTTATTTTATTTATTGATTTATTTAACCTGGCAAGATTAGGGCCATCAGGCCCTCTCTTACATCTAACCAGGCATTCTACTTATTTTACATTCATATGTTTTAGTAGGCATGTTAAACTACATCTAGTACAAAAAGTGGAATAAACAATTAGAAAGGCTCACCTGGAAAAATACATACATATAGAGTTTATATTCGAAGATCATAAGTACTGTTATACACTCCTGGGAATTGAAATAAGAACACCGTGAATTCATTGTCCCAGGAAGGGGAAACTTTATTGGCACATTCCTGGGGTCAGATACATCACATGATCACACTGACAGAACCACAGGCACATAGACACAGGCAACAGAGCATGCACAATGTCGGCACTAGTACAGTGTATATCCACCTTTCGCAGCAATGCAGGCTGCTATTCTCCCATCCCATGCTGGATGTAGTCCTGTGGAACGGCTTGCCATGCCATTTCCACCTGGCGCCTCAGTTGGACCAGCGTTCGTGCTGGACGTGCAGACCGCGTGAGACGACGCTTCATCCAGTCCCAAACATGCTCAATGGGGGACAGATCCGGAGATCTTGCTGGCCAGGGTAGTTGACTTACACCTTCTAGAGCACGTTGGGTGGCACGGGATACATGCGGACGTGCATTGTCCTGTTGGAACAGCAAGTTCCCTTGCCAGTCTAGGAATGGTAGAACGAGTGGTTCGATGACGGTTTGGATGTACCGTGCACTATTCAGTGTCCCCTCGACGATCACCAGAGGTGTACGGCCAGTGTAGGAGATCGCTCCCCACACCATGATGCCGGGCGTTGGCCCTGTGTGCCTCGGTCGTATGCAGTCCTGATTGTGGCGCTCACCTGCACGACGCCAAACACGCATACGACCATCATTGGCACCAAGGTAGAAGCGACTCTCATCGCTGAAGACGACACGTCTCCATTCGTCCCTCCATTCACGCCTGTCGCGACACCACTGGAGGCGGGCTGCACGATGTTGGGGCGTGAGCGGAAGACGGCCTAACGGTGTGCGGGACTGTAGCCCAGCTTCATGGAGACGGTTGCGAATGGTCCTCGCCGATACCCCAGGAGCAACAGTGTCCCTAATTTGTTGGGAAGTGGCGGTGCGGTCCCCTACGGCACTGCGTAGGATCCTATGGTCTTGGTGTGCATCCGTGCGTCGCTGCGGTCCGGTCCCAGGTCGACGGGCACGTGCACCTTCCGCCGACCACTGGCGACGACATCGATGTACTGTGGAGACCTCACGCCCCACGTGTTGAGCAATTCGGCGGTACGTCCACTTGGCCTCCCGCATGCCCACTATACACCCTCGCTCAAAGTCCGTCAACTGCACATACGGTTCACGTCCACGCTGTCACGGCATGCTACCAGTGTTAAAGACTGCGATGGAGCTCCGTATGCCACGGCAAACTGGCTGACACTGACGGCGGCGGTGCACAAATGCTGCGCAGCTAGCGCCATTCGACGGCCAACACCGCGGTTCCTGGTGTGTCCGCTGCGACGTGCGTGTGATCATTGCTTTTACAGCCCTCTCGCAGTGTCCGCAGCAAGTATGGTGGGTCTGACACACCGGTGTCAATGTGTTCTTTTTTCCATTTCCAGGAGTGTAATTAGACATTTTTGAAGAGACAGATTTTAGATAGGAGTGCTAGCAGCAGGGAGTATGAGGGAGACTCATGGTGAAGGGAGGAGAAGAATAGAGAGACATGGTGAAACATAATTAAGGAAATATAAAGGAAAAGAAGATTGCGTGGCTAATAGAGATAGATGAAGAGGAAAGCATCTCAGGAGCAAGATAGGAGTCGCTAGGTTTGCTTTTTCACAGATGAGAGGATTGGTCTTGTACATTAATTTTGTTGAGAACGTTATGAGGATGATAGTAGGAAATGCTTCAACTTCTTCTTAATAGCAGCAGGAGATTGAATTTTGCCCAAGGGAAGAGGCAGTGTGTTCCAGAGGCGGACAGTGACAACTGAGACGGAGTTTGCAAGGGTTTTTGTTTTGTGAGTGGGCACAGTTAGGATACCAAATAAGAGTGACCTCGTGTTTCGATTATGATGGCATAACAGGTTTTTAATCTCTGAAGCAAGGTACTGGGGTGCTTGCGCGACGAGGAGTCGGTGAAGTAGACATAGAGTGTTGTAGTCAAGTAATTTGTCCGGCCGCAGCCACCTAGCTCGGAGCATGAAGCACTAACACGATCATATCGGCGAATGTTGCAGGTGTAACGCACACAGGCATTCATGGTTAGTTCTAGCCGTCTTTTGTTTTCACTACTCATGCCCTGTTGAATTACATCACAATAGTGGAGGTTCGGTAGATCGAGTCCTTGCACGAGCTGGCGTTTCAAGTCCTGTGGAAGTATGTTACGAAACTTTTTGAGAGCATAGAGACACGCAGACCTCTTTCGGCACACTGCGACTGTATTCTCCGCCCAGTTGAGATGTTCATCCAAAGTTACACCCAAGTTCTTAGCTGTTTTCTGATATGGTATCGGAGTACCGTCGAGCAGAATAGGAGGTAGCCATTCACGGAAATCTGAACTTGTTAATTTCTGATGAGCTATTAAGATTACTTGCGTCTTTTTTGCATTTAGTTGAAGCACGAGGTTTTTCGCCCATGTCACTACTGAAGACAGATCATCATTCATCTGAGTGATTGCAGTGTTTACATCTACAGGTCTGACGCTTAGGTAGAGCTGGAAGTCGTCGGCATAGAAATGATATTTACAGGAGGACAGAACCGACGAAATATCGTTGACGTATAAAGAAAACAAAAGTGGTCCTAAGACTGACCCTTGTGGCACTCCCGAGGAATCATGTTTCCAGGAAGATTTTTCATTTACGCAGACAAGACATTGCTGTCTGTCTTTCAAGTAGCTTTCAAACCATCTCATTGCACTATTTGAGAAATTAAGCTGTTGCATTTTTCTGAGCAATATGTCAAAGTTAACAGTGTCAAAAGCTTTCCTGAAGTCCAGTAGCGTCAATATTGTTGCCTTTCGATTGTCAATGGCATATTTCAGGTCATCAGTTACTTTGTGCTGTGATGTTTACGGAAACCGGATTGAAATTTGTCATATAGGCTGAATTCGTCCAAGTGTTCAGTGATTTGGTCATGAACAATATATTCAAGTGCTTTGGAAACAGCAGGCAGTATGCTAATTGGTAGGTAATCACTAGGCATTTGAGGGTTTTCGGTCTTAGGGATGGGTCGAATTATGCTTCTTTTCCATTCAGTGGGGTATATTCTGTTCACAAGGGAAAAATTAAATATGTCAGTTAAGACAGGTACTAAGATATAGGCAACATTCTGAATCATGGTTATACCGATACTGTCGTTGCCTATTACATCAGAAGAGATTCTCATTATTGCTTTTCTTGCCGTATTTGTTGTTACATGTTTTAGATGGAAGATGTTTTGTGACTGAAGTAAATTTGCACCCCACGTCGTGTGTCGTGAGCTACAGTACAACCGACACTATGTTCCAGTGTCTTTCATTGTCCGTATGACATTATCAGCGCTTGGTTTGCAGCTGGATATGAATACGGGTTTAATTTTGTGTCTTCTCAAAGTTGAAAACCATGGTTTTTACCTATATTGTGACCCATTGTCTGAAATTAATCTTTATACACGTCCCACTTGTTTAAGGAAATCACGTTGTAATGCTTTACTAATTGTAATACCTGTTGCACGTTTCAGAGAGGTCAATGTGACATATTTTGATGTTTATTCTATAATCAAGAAAATAAAAGTGTTCCCATTCTTTGTTCTTGGTGCTGCCAAATGTCTTAATTTTTTCGTTGGTACAGGTGATAATGGTGGTATGGTCTGAAATGTCACGTGTTTGTCTCGTTGGCAATCTTTACATCTTTTAAGCGCTTGACGAATTCGTCTTTCCATATTGGGGAAATGTGCCACCTCTTTGAGTTTCATGCCCCAAAGTATCCATTACTTAAATGAGTGTACCTTATGTACTTATTCATTAATTCATCAGGAACACGTACCATCCACAAACTAGAGCCTGGGTCTCGCCTGTGGAACAATACATCATTTTTCAGCAGATAATGCTGACGAATGTCGACCGAGTTCTTGTCCCTCCATTTATGCTTGACCCCCAATACTTCTGGTTCTTTGTTTTACTCGTGTGCTGTATTTAAAAAGGCTTTTGTAATGTAATTCTCAAAAGGTACTTCTCTTGTATAATATATTCCAACTTGGGCTTGATCTATACCGAAGTTACCTGGTGTTGCGCCATTTGGACATAGTGAAAAAAAAACTGCTAAGCTGTTTGCAGGACCTGGTACGTGTTTTGCACAGAAATCATATTCTTGCAAGATTAAAATCCACCTTGCTAGCCTACCACGTTCAACTTTGCTTTTAGTAAAAACTGGAGAGCTTTATGTTCCGTGTACACAATAGTTTTCCTTCCAAATAGGAAATATCGAAACTTACGGAAACCTCGGACGACCGCTAAAGCTTTTAACTCTGTAATGGAATAGTTCCTCTCGCTTTTTGATAAGACACGACTTGAAAATGCAACGGTTTAATGTACAATCTGTCCATCTTGTTCGTAATGTTGAAATAATACTACTAAACCAGTCTTGGCGCCGTCTGTTGTCATACAGAAATCTTGGGTAAGATCTGGGTGTGACAGAATTGGTGCTTCCGCTAGCGCCTTTTTCAACTTCTTGAAACTCTTGTTTTGCAGTTTCATCCCATATTCATGGAGTTTTTTTACCAGTTTAACTGCATAACCGTGGTGTAGCAAGAGTATCTACGCAAATAAACCTTTTAAAAAATAGTAATAGCCAGAAAAAGCCTCTGAGTGTCTTCCTGTTATATAGTGTTACAAAATTTCTTATTGCTTCTAATTTATCTTGACTGGGTTTTATTCCCTGTGCAGATATGACATGTCCCAGAAAGTTTATCTGCTGTGTTTCAAATGCGGATTTTTCCAAATTTACTGCCAGCCCATTTTTCTTTAAGTGTTTTGCAGTAATGTATCCAGAACTTCGTTGTGTTTCTCCCAAGACGACTCAGCTATGACAATGTCATCTACATAACATGTCAATCGTTCCTGTAACTCTTTAGGTAAAATACTTCCTAAACCTTGAATAAAAGCTGCGGATGAAATCTATAACACCTACCAAAAGCATTGAATGCAAAATATTCCCTACATTCTGGCGCAAGTTCAATTTGCCAAAAATCGAGTGATGAGAATAGCCTTACATTCTGAAATTTTTGTAGTGAATCTTCTAGTCTCTCGGGATGATCTATTTCTGGAATTATGATTGTGTTAATTTGTCTCGAATGTGGCACTAAATGTATCGTTCCATTCTTCTTTTCTACAACACATAACGGGCTGTTATACATTGACGGTGCCTGTTCAATAACACCCTCCTGTTCCATCTTGTTTAATTCTATGAATACAGCTCGTCGGTAACTGAATGGAATGTTATATGGACCTACTCTAAAAGATTTGTGATCTTTAACCTCGAATCTGTATTGAAAATTCTTGATTGCTCCCGGTTTTGGTTCAAATACAATAGCATGCTTCCGTAATATTTCGTCTAAATCCGCCTTTGTTGATCTGTTATTCCCTCTAGACTTTGTATTTTTCTTTTTTCGATCTCTTTGTGAATATCTTCGAGTATTTCTATATCAATAGGCTCTGATTTACTTATCCTTAGATATCGCGGATTATCCTGACACGCCATATCTTCTTCTATTTGCATCTGTAACTGTGTGTAGTTTCCGCAGATTTCCTCGTGTCTCAGATTGTCTTCAAACTTTAAAGTAATTTCTCCTAAAGTGAGACTTCCTCTGCCCATATCTAATACCGCTTTCTGTTGACTAAGAAAATCAGCTCCGATAATCATATCGACTGACATTTTCGGTACTATGACGAAGTTGGTTTCTATTATATGACCCTGGCAGTACAATGTAAGTCTTGTCTGTCTTGTGACATTCGACGAACGTCCTATAATTGGACCATGTACTTTAACCTTCCGTGTTTTGAACTCTAACAACTCATTGTCGCTATTACATCGATTAAATAGTGTCTCCGATATGGCCGTTAACTCACTTCCGCTATCTATAATCTCGTTAATTCCAACACCTTTTACTGTTACACGCAGTAACTTCCTCCATTAATGTATCCTCAATTAAATCGCAATTTAATCGATTTATTTGTGTCTGTTCAACTATTTGGGGAGAAGTATTTCCCGTTTGCAATTCGTGTAACTTTATTTTTGCTACTTTTAGATCAACTGCTACCTTAACCAATCTCGATCTTAAAATCTCATTCTGACACCTTGCTCTCTCTTTTAAATGTGTTTTTTCGTCACACAGTCGCGTGATCGTGTTTAATTTGGATTTTAAGACATGACAACTGTTCTTGAACTGTGATAGTGCCTCTCGCTTAGATTCTGTGGATTCATTAAATTCAATATTAGATGTGCCTGTACTTGTACGAGTCAATAATTCGTTCTCATGTTTGTTGTCTGCCACTGAAGGTCGCAAATTCATCTTTGTAGCTAAATCGTCTTTTATGGCGACGCTGTTTTCTGTATTTGGCTTGATGATGACATAGTCTTGGTGATATTGCTGTACCCGTATGTCCTCATATGTACCACAATTATATATGTTAGACTCTGATTTATGGGCCTGTTCAGACCCTTCCCTGTCTGATTCATTTACCGCCCTTGCCGAAATATGTGCCCTATTATTGGCCTCTCTATGATCAACTTGTTCGTCTCTATTCTGTTCGATTCGTTGTATCCATAGCGCTTCCGACTCTTTCTGTTTGTCTTCGAAAGTGCCACGGAAGGATCTTAGCAAATCTTGTAATGTGTAAAACTTTTGGTTAGGTGTACGTGTTTGTACTTTCCTTTTTTCTCTCGGAGCTATGCCAGCCGTATTTGGTGAGTTACTCTTGTCGTCTTGATCAAAGG
The DNA here is from genome assembly GCF_023897955.1 of Schistocerca gregaria. NCBI lineage: Eukaryota > Metazoa > Arthropoda > Insecta > Orthoptera > Acrididae > Schistocerca > Schistocerca gregaria. Next base: position 345,553,932 of record NC_064922.1, on the reverse strand, counting down.
TATTGAGACTTACATTAGAATGTACGTGGGGCTCTGGAAAGTAAGTTTCCCCTGGCGACTGTGGTCAGAGTTGTGTGTGAAAGGGAAAAAAAAGAGAATGAGACATTAAAGATATGACATATCTTTATTTTTCTACATAATTTGCAAGTACATTGAGAAATTTGTCATACCTCTTTATAAGCTTCAAAAAGCCTTCCAGAAAAAAATCAGGGCGTTGCATACGGAAGAAGTGTTGAACGGCTTGTTTGACGTCAGCACTGCTGCCAAAGCGCCTTCCGCCAAGAGTCTTCTTCAAAGCAGGAAACAAGTGGAAGTCACTTGGTGCGAGATCCGGACTGTAAAGCGGATGGCGTGGGCGCTCCCAACCAAGAGTTGCAATATCGTTTTTCGTGGTCGTCACCGTGTGTGGTCTCGCATTGTCATCCAACAGCAGAACGACAGATCTGAGAAGGTCAGGCCGCTTTTTTCGAATCACCCCTTTCAATTTCGACAGAGTGGCACAGTACCACGAAGCATTGATGGTTGCATCCTCCAGAAAGTCCAGCAACAAATCTCCTTTGGCGTCCCAGAAAACGGTGAGTAGCACTTTACCTGCAGACGTAGCGCTTTTGAACTTCTTTCGGACAGATGATGACGGATGTTTCCACTCCATGGCTGCGGCCTTCGATTCGGACGTGTAATGATGGACCCACGCTTCATCCCCTCGTCACAATCCGAAACAGAAGGTCATTGCCAGATTCATAGTAACGCACGAGCTGTTCCAGGCTGAACGCCATGTCGCCGAGTCGTCTTTCGCCCATATCACACAACTCTACCCACAGTCGACAGAGGAAACTTGTTTTCGAACTCCCCCTCATATACAGGGTGCTACAAAAAGGTACGGCCAGACTTTCAGGAAACATTCCTCACACAGAAAGAAAGAAAATATGTTATGTGGACATGTGTCCGGAAGCGCTTACTTTCCATGTTAGAGCTCATTTTATTACTTCTCTTCAAATGACATTAATCATGGAATGGAAACATACAGCAACAGAACGTACCAGCGTGACTTCAAACACTTTGTTACAGGAAATGTTCAAAATGTCCTCCGTTAGCGAGGATACATGCATCCACCCTCCGTCGCATGGAATCCCTGATGCGCTGATGCAGTCCTGGAGAATGGCGTATTGTATCACAGCCGTCCATTATACGAGCACGAAGAGTCTCTACATTTGGTACTGGGGTTGCGTAGACAAGAGCTTTCAAATGCCCCCATAAATAAAAGACAAGAGGGTTTAGGTCAGGAGAGCGTGGAGGCCATGGAATTGGTCCGCCTCTACCAATCCATCGGTCACAGAATCAGTTGTTGAGAAGCGTACGAACACTCCGACTGAAATGTGCATGAGCTCCATCGTGCATGAACCACATGTTGTGTCGTACTTGTAAAGGCACATGTTCTAGCAGCACAGGTAGAGTATCCCGTATGAACGTGCTTCATTGACCGTAGGTGGAAGAACATGGGGCCCAATCAAGACATCACCAACAATGCCTGCCCAAACGTTCACAGGAAATCCGTGTTGATGACGTGATTGCACAATTGCATGCGGATTCTCGTCAGCCCACACATGCTGATTGTGAAAATTTACAATTTGATCACGTTGGAATGAAGCCTCATCCGTAAACAGAACATTTGCACTGAAATGAGGATTGACACATTGTTGGATGAACCATTCGCAGAAGTGTAGCCGTGGAGGCCAATCAGATGCTGATAGTGCCTGCACACGCTGTACAAGGTACGGAAACAACTGGTTCTCCCGTAGCACTCTCCATACAGTGACGTGGTCAACGTTACCTTGTACAGCAGCAACTTCTCTGACGCTGACATTAGGGTTATCGTCAACTGCACGAAGAATTGCCTCGTCCATTGCAGGTGTCCTCGTCGTTCTAGGTCTTCCCCAGTCGTGAGACATAGGCTGGAATGTTCCGTGCTCCCTAAGACGCCAATCAATTGCTTCGAACGTCTTCCTGTTGGGACACCGTCGTTCCGGAAATCTGTCTCAATACAAACGCCCCGTGCTAATCCATACATCAAATGGGCATCTGCGAACTCCGCATTTGTAAACATTGCACTGACTGTAAAACCACGTTCGTGATGAACACTAACCTGTTGATGCTACGTACTGATGTGCTTGATGCTAGTACTGTAGAGCAATGAGTCGCATGTCAACACAAGGACCGAAGTCAACATTACCTTCCTCCAATTGGGCCAACTGGCGGTGAATCGAGGAAGTACAGTACATAGTGACGAAACTAAAATGAGCTCTAACATGGAAATTAAGAGTTTCCGGCCACATGTCCACATAACATCTTTTCTTTATTTGTGAGTCAGAAATGTTTCCTGAAAGTTTGGCCGTACCTTTTTGTAACACCCTGTATTATCCTGCTCAGAATCTTCTTTTGTCTGTTCAGAATCAAATATTTACGCCGCGTACCTTAACGCTTCCTCATTGTCATTTGTTTCTTCAATAGGTAAAGCTAGGAGTTCGTTCTCGTCGTCCGTATCTGTCCATTCTATTTCGTCCCAACACTTCAATTGCGACTTCCCTCCTAGCTGAAATATCGCTCCTGATACTTCTGACGAACCTTCTCTCGTCCCTATTTCCAGTTTCGATTCCTGCCCATCATATCTTAACCCATTTATCGCTACATTTACTGTGTTGTCTGTCTCTGCAGAAGATACATCATCTGCTCGAACCCCTGCGGTACCGGATGTTAGTCATTCTGTACGCTGCCCTGGATTTGGTGGTCGTAATTCCACGTCCCTCTGAGGTTCATTTCTCCTGTAATTTCCTGACGTGTTTGGTTGTGGCTGCGTTCCAGCACCAATCCCCCCCCCCCCCCCCCCCCCAATCTGCTTTCTCTCCATGGACCTGGCGATCCCTGATTGAAATAGGGCTGTCGGTTTTCCTAAGTCCTCCAGTTGCCATTCAGATTATCGACCCTGTTTGTCCTGTTCCCACTATTATTATTATTATTATTATTATTATTATTATTAAAGCCATATCCGTTACGCTGTGGTCGCGTGTTTACACTGTTTCCACCTACGTAATTATTGCCATTTCTCCCAGAATTCAAGCTCATTACCTGTCTACCATTACTGCCAGTACTGTCATTTTATTACTTGTCCTTTCATAGTTATTCTGTCCTGACTTGCGACGTCTTTGAGCGTCGTTTTCATACATGAATTCGACCTCTCTCAAAATATCTTTGAATGTTTCAACATTGTCATCCCCTCGTCCTATGAATGCCTGTTGATATCTCATCGGTAATTCCGTCTTGCATATTTGGATTAATTCACCGTCACTATATGAACTGTCTAAATATTGATTTCGTTTAGTCATATTCTCGAAGAATTTGATTGCGGTTTACTCTCGCGAGTTTTCAAATGAGACATTTTGCAATAGGCCATACTTTATACTCATTTGTGCCTCCGGGGACCAATATCTGGCAATAAAGGTTGCTCGAAACGATTCATAAGAATCACAATCTCCGCTATCTTTTGCATAGTTTCGGCTATACTTCCGTCCATATGTGCACAAATGAAATCTAATTTATGTTTCACAGGCCAGTGTGTCGGTATCCCTACTTTGAATCGATCTATGAACGTGCGAGTGTGCAGACTGTTCGTGCCTTCCTTATAGTGCTGATATTTACGAACTGTAAGAAAATGAGTACCATCAAACTTTCGTATTTCGTTTTGCGATGTACCTTTTGTGTTTTGGAAACTCAAATTCTACCCTAAGTTTGCATCAAATCTCGGCAAACGTGTGTAATTTGGATGCTCATTGTGTGACATTTGTGCTGCAGATTCACTTGCAGGTTTCATTGCGCAATATGCATGCATAACACCCGCTGCTACCGGCTCTGTACCTTGTCTAGAAAGCAATTCTGACTCGAGAGATACCGTACTGTAACCTGTCGGTACTCGTGCTAAAGGTTGTGGTATTGCGTAATGTGGCGCTATCGTTTGGTCTGCGTATGTCACGCTCTGTGTTTGACGTACGTAACCTTGCTGTAAACCACATTGTTCCCTAGTGTTACTGTACTGTTATGGAATACGCTATTTTGAATTACTTTCCCGATCTCTGTTTGTGTTTTCGAAATGACATTCACTTGCGCCTTTCCATCGTGCGTCACACGTACTTTCGCGTTCGTTTTCTGTCGTGTTAGTGACGACTGTTGCCTTTACCATCTTCACAGTAGTATCTACTGATACTAACGTGGATTCTGTCGTCGTCTGTGACTCCCCACTAACGCTACTGATAATTAAGGGAATTTCACTTAGATAACTTTACGTATCTATCTCAGAATAAAAATAGCTACTTCAAAAAATGTACTACCCTCCCTCTACACTATCCAGCTGTTGTTTTCATGTAATACTTGAAACAAAACATTTTTCGAACTCTGTACAGACTACTGTCAGTTGTATCTATCCTGGCAAAGTCAGGATCTATCTAATACAGATATTAGAGTATTGCGAAGTTTTCATTCCTGATTACAAGTATTCTGATGAATTGTAGGAGTGTCCAATTAGGCATTCTTTCAATTTCTTTTGAAATTTTTGTGGATTTTTAGTTTCCTGCCTGATATCCACTGGCTACCTGTCATAGATTTTTGGACCAGAGTACAAAACTTCACCAGGGACGAATAGTCCACAAGGAAATTACTTCTTCTCCTAGTATTGCAACTGTGAATTTCTGTTTTCATCATAAATTTGCTCTTTTTATCAAGCGAAAACACCATCAAAAAGTATATTTATGGGTATGTTAGTGTACGAATACCTAGGTCGATGAAGTTGCTTCTACAAGATGTTCCAGTGTCAACTTGACATAATATTCTTGTTGCACGATCCTGTTGAATAAATCCCTTTTCGTCTCAGTTGCAGTGGCTTACAAGATTACAACATAGGAAAGTGCAGCACAGGAAAGTAAGGTAGGTATGCCAACAATCCTGTCTGCACAACAGAGGGAGAAAGACTTGCTCGAGTATCATGTCATTTTTGGAAACCCAGATCGACTCTGTAGAAATCAACATGGATTCCGGAAAAAGCGGCCGTGTGAGACCAAACTCGCATTATTTGTTCATGAGACACAGAAAATATTAGACACAGGCTCCCAGGTAGATGCTATTTTCCTTGACTTCCGGAAGGCGTTCTATACATTTCCGCACTGTCGCCTGATAAACAAAGTTAGAGCCTACGGAATATCAGACCAGCTGTGTGGCTGGATTGAAGAGTTTTTAGCAAACAGAACACAGCATGTTGTTATCAATGGAGAGACGTTTACAGACGTCAAAGTAACCTCTGGCGTGCCACAGGGGAGTGTTATGGGACCATTGCTTTTCACAATATATATAAATGACCTTGTAGATAGTGTCGGAAGTTCCATGCGGCTTTTCGCGGATGATGGTGTAGTATACATAGAAGTTGTAGCATTAAAAAATTGTAGCGAAATGCAGGAAGATCTGCAGCGGAGAGGCACTTGGTGCAGGGCGTGGCAACTGATCCTTAACATACACAAATGTAATGTATTGCGAATACATAGAAAGAAGGAGCCTTTATTGTATGATTATATGATAGCAGAACAAACACTGGTAGCAGTTACTTCTGTAAAATATCTGGGAGTATGCGTACGGAACGATTTGAAGTGGAATGATCATATAAAATTAATTTTTGGTAAGGCGGGTGTCAGGTTGAGATTCATTGGGAGAGTCCTTAGAATATGTAGTCCATTAACAAAGGAGGTGGCATACAAAACACTCGTTCGACCTATACTTGAGTATTGCTCATCAGTATGGGATCCGTACCAGATCGGGTTGACGGAGGAGATAGAGAAGATCCAAAGAAGAGCGGCGCGTTTCGTCACAGGGTTATTTGGTAAGCGTGATAGCGTTACGGAGATGTTTAGCAAACTCCAGTGGCAGACTCTGCAAGAGAGGCGCTCTGCATCGCGGTGTAGGTTGCTCGCCATGTTTCGACAGGGTTCGTTTCTGGATGAGGTATCGAATATATTGCTTCCCCCTACTTCTACCTCCTGAGGAGATCACGAATGTAAAATTAGAGAGATTCGAGCGCGCACGGAGGCTTTCAGACAGTCGTTCTTCCCGCGAACCATACGCGACTGGAGCAGAAAAGGGAGGTAATGACAGTGGCACGTAAAGTGCCCTCCGCCACACACCGTTGGGTGGCTTGCGGAGCATAAATGTAGATGTAGAAGATTTCTGAGCTCAGACCGCCACAACTGAGCTTTTTGCTTAAGTTACCTATATGCTGGTGGCACATATGCTGGTATCCTTCTGGATGCCCAGGCAAGTCACACAAGTGGCATGGTCCACTGTACGCCCATTGATCTTTACTTGAGGTGCCTCTAAGTCATTTATGTTTGTTTGAAATTGACCTCTCTGTGTTTTAAGATTAAGGGTTGAGCTTTTGGCTATGAATTAGTGGCAAGGCCATTCAGTTACTTCTTCAATGTGACTGGCATTGATACGCTATCGTGCTTCAGTAATATACTTGTGTCATCAACAAACGTTATAGTTTTGTAAGAGTTCTCCAATGCTCCGGTTAAATCATGTGGACTAAGAACAGGAGCCGCTTAAGCACAGTACCTTTGGTATAACGTATTTAATGCAACCCCCCCCCCTCTTCATTTTGTCTTATTCCTGTGATTTCGTTTGCTAATGTGACATTCTGCTTTCTATTTAAGCTATGACTCCGACCACACAACGGGAAGACCTTTAGTACTATACCCACTTTAGTTTCCCGAGAAGAGTTGTATAATCTGCACAATCAAAGGTCTTGACTTGACAAGATCGCAGAAGAACCCCACAGGGTAACATTCGTTGATTGATTCGTCTAAAGTTCAGTTCTGCTCATAAAAGCTGATTCTCAGAGGAGTGGTTCAGCATTAACTTACTATCTAGCTTAACAAAAAGTTTTGAGAACACAGGAAAAAAGAAGACCAGTCTCTATTTGGAGGTCAATTGTTTACCTCCATTTATGTGTATTGGTTTTACTACTTCATGCTTCACCCATGATTCATCTAGTGATTACAAGGGAAACTCAAGAGTCTCACTAACAAGTTAGCACAACATTTAGTACTTACGTTGAGATAGCATCATAGTCCCCAGTGTTACCGAGTGACCTCCCAATCTGGAATGCAGACAAAACACATTCAACGTCAAAACACATGTTGTATTGAGGAAGCGGCTTAATCGCTAAAAACAGAAGAAGTTCCTTCAAAACGAAAACTGTCCATCCTAAGAGTCGGCACGTGAAATTTCTCCGATGTTTAGACAAATATTTGCAAAAATGGCTCTGAGCACCTTGGGACTTAACATCTGAGGTTATCAGTCTCCTAGAACTTAGAACTACTTAAACCTAACTAACCTAAGGACATCATACACATCCATGTCCGAGGCAGGATTGGAACGTGCTACCGCAGCAGCCGCGTGGTTCCCGTCTGAAGCGCCTAGAACCGCTCGGCCACAGCGGCCGGCACAAATATTTGCAGTTTTTTAAATGTGTATCTATACCCAGCCCAAACAAATACTGTTTATCACGTCCTCCATGCGATATCCAGTGTCAACAAAAAACGTCCACTACTGCAGCAGCGTCAGAGCCGCCATGGCCCGCACTGACTGCTACAGCCATGAAGCAACGCTGTTCAGTCGCTGCTGGAGAGCTTGTCATTCTTCTTATTTCACTGTACCTGTTAATATATAAGGATAAGACAAATGTCGCACTAGAATAATTTGCAACCCAGCTATCGAAAGTAGCCATAAGAGTGTATTTATAATGGGTAACAAAGCGACAGTTTGCATCGACACTGGGCATCACATGATATGCGTATGAGCAGTATTTGTCTTCACTGACTTCAGCCACACACTGCAAAAATGAAATTGCAAATATTTGCCGAAACATCAGAGAACTGCTCCCGACGACTAACGTGCATGTGTGTGTGTGTGTGTGTGTGAGTCAGTAGCGAGCCAGTGGGTGTGTTGGACCTTCCATCGAGCTACAGACCCCCTTGAGGATGTCTTCCGCAGACTGGGACGAAACGTTGGGATTTGACAAAGAATTCACCATCCGACCACGACATAACAGCCCGTATAATTATAATGGACATTACATTTCCGGCCGTGAAAGTCTACATTTTAGTATCAGATTCCATACTGACGAGCAGCGTGCAGGTATTGGTCGAACGAGTCTTCTTACAAGCTACTTCCTCTGTCGATGGACAATATTTCCTAAAGATTCTCCCAATGAATCTCTCTCTCTCTGGCGTCTGCCTTACTCACGATTAATTTTATGTCATTATTCCACTGTATATCGCCCCGAACGCATACTCCTCCATATCTTACGGAAGTAACTGCTTCCAGTGACAGTTCCGAAATTTGGCAATCATACAATAAGTTCCATGTGAGAAAAGCTCAAGAGTCGAACAGCTTTATCGATGTTATTGCAGTCCATTCTGGTTGCCATGGAGGAGGTCATTCTCTTAGAGATATCACGTTATAATTGAGCTCAAAATATGTTCTAGTATTCTACAGGAGATGGACATCAATACGGGTAGTTTTATGGATCACTTCCATTACGTTTGTTGTGCACGGGTGTGGCTTGTTCTTGTTTTCTGGTCGCCAGTCACAGTCTTTTGTTCAAGGGAGTTGTCTCAGAGGATCGCAAAGGATTTCAACCGACGCCATCCGCACAGACCACGCCTTAGCCAGTGTCTGGTGGGGAAACTGTTGGGTTGGCAGAAGAGCCAACACCGTGTTACTAGTAGAGGTCGAAATGCACGCGTTTTAGCTCACGGAGGCTGGAGTGAGGAGGGAAGAACTATACTGACGTGAGGTCTGGAACATGACAAGGAATGAGAATTCAGAAAGCGGACGTAATTAGTTTGATACTTAACTTTAATCCATTAATGATGAACGTCGCTCTTGACGGTACATGATTCACAATATTATCTGTCCAGAATACATTCTTGAAGATGAATATGGCGCCTTGCTAGGTCGTAGCAAATGACGTTGCTGAAGACTATGCTAAATTGTCTTCTAGGCAAATGAGAGCTTATGTAGCCAGTGAACCATCTTTAGCAAAGTCGGCTGTACAACTGGGGCGAGTGCTAGGGAGTCTCTCTAGACTAGACCTGCCGTGTGGCGGCGCTCCGTCTGCAATCACTGATAGTGGCGACACGCGGGTCCGACGCATATTAACGGACCGCGGTCCATTTAGAAGGCTACCTCCTAGCAGGTGTGGTGTCAGGCGGTGACACCACAGAAACTTCCCCCAAATTCCGCGAAACTGGCTCTGTCGCAGATAAGACGAAATTCGACAGTCTTAAACAGCTGTAGACGAAGCAACATCAAGCGCTGTTGTGGCATCGATCAGTAGCAGTGATGTGGATAATCGGGGTTTTGTATTGTTGCGAACTTCTTCATTACAGGTTCACAAATAGCAGCGTGTTACCTGCAGCTGTCAGAGGAAGATGTGCTGACATCGGTGCTGTCTGAAGACGGAACATTGACAAATTCCTTTCAGCACGATAGTATCACACCTCAGGTGTCTGGATATATCTGTCTGTCCAGTTTTCTCGGATACGGAAAAATCGAACATGTCGCTGAAGTGGTCGCCACGTTCCCAGAATTCATTAGAATGCTATCTGTGGGGAGATGTGAAAGCAATTGTGCATACAGTGAAGGTCAAAATGCTTGGACACCTCAGGAAGCGGAGTGCTGATGCTTCTGCTCGCGTACCGGAACGTGTGTAGAGGATAATATGAACCTCACAGCATGATGAGGAAATATAAAAATGCAATACATGAAGCAAGCAAAAAGGAATACAAACGTCTCAAAAATGAGATCGACAGGAGGTGCAAAATGGCTAAGCAGGCATGACTAGATGACAAATGTAAGGATGTAGAGGCTTATCTCACTAGGGGTAAGATAGATACAGCCTACAGGAAAATTAAAGAGACCTTTGGAGAAAAGAGAGCCACTTGTATGAATATCAAGAGCTCAGATCGAAACACAGTTCTAAACAAAGAGGGGAGAGCAGAAAGGTGGAAGGAGTATATAGAGGGTCTATACAAAGGCGATGTACTTGAGGACAGTATTATGGAAATGGAAGAGGATGTAGATGTAGATGAAATGGGAGATACGATACTGCGTGAAGAGTTTGACAGAGCACTGAAAGACCTGAGTCGAAACAAGGCCCCGGGAGTAGACAACCTTCCATTAGAACTACTTACGGCCTTGGGAGAGCCAGTCCTGACAAAACTCTACCATCTGGTGAGCAAGATGTACGAGACAGGCGAAATGCCCTCAGACTGCAAGAAGAATATACCAAATCCAATCCCAAAGAAAGCCGGTGTTGACAGATGTGAGCCGGCCGCGGTGGTCTCGCGGTTCTAGACGCGCAGTCCGGAACCGTGCGACTGCTACGGTCGCAGGTTCGAATCCTGCCTCGGGCATGGATATGTGTGATGTCCTTAGGTTAGTTAGGTTTAAGTAGTTCTAAGTTCTAGGGGACTAATGACCACAGCAGTTGAGTCCCATAGTGCTCAGAGCCATTTGAACCATTTTTGACAGATGTGAAAATTACCGAACTATCAGTTTAGTAAGTCACAGCTGCAAAATACTAACACGAATTATTTACAGACAAATGGAAAAACTGGTAGAAGCTGACTTCCGGGAAGATCAGTTTGGATTCCGTAGAAATGTTGGAACACGTGAGGCAATACTGACCTTACGCCTTATCTTAGAAGAAAGATTAAGAAAAGGCAAACCTACGTTTCTAGCATTTGTAGATTTAGAGAAAGCTTTTGACAATGTTGATTGGAATACTCTCTTTCAAATTCTAGAGGTGGCAGGGATAAAATACAGGGAGCGAATGGCTATTTACAATTTGTACAGAAACCAGATGGCAGTTATAAGAATTATGATAGGTAAGCAGCGGTTGGGAAGAGAGTAAGACAGGGTTGTAGCCTCTCCCCGATGTTATTCAATCTGTATATTGAGCAATCAGTAAAGGAAACAAAAGAAAAATTCGGAGTAGGTATTAAAATCCCTGGAGAAGAAATAAAAACTTTGAGATTCGCCGATGAATGGTTCAAATGGCTCTGACCACTATGGGGCTTAACATCTATGGTCATCAGTCCCCCCGAACTTAGAACAACTTTTCAACCTAACTAACCTAAGGACATCACACAACACCCAGCCATCACGAGGCAGAGAAAATCCCTGACACCGCCGGGAATCGAACGCGGGAACCCTGGCGCGGGAAGCCAGAACGCTACCGCACGACCATGAGCTGCGGGCGTTCACCGATGACATTGTAATTTTGTCAGAGACAGCAAAGGAGTTAGAAGAGCAGTTGAACGGAATGGACAGTGTCTTGAAAGGAGGATTTAAGAGGAACATCAACAAAAGCAAATCGAGGATAATGGAATGTAGTCGAATTAAGTCGGGTGATGCTGTGGGGATTAGATTAGGAAATGAGACATTTAAAGTAGTAAAGGAGTTTTGCTATTTGGGGAGCAAAATAACTGACGATGGTCGAAGTAGAGAGGATATAAAATGTTGACTGGCAATGGGAAGGGAAGCGTTTCTGAAGAAGAAAAATTTGTTAACATCGAGTATAGATTTAAGTGTCAGGAAGTCTTTTCTGAAAGTATTTGTATGGAGTGTAGCCGTGTATGGATGTGAAACATGGACAATAAATAGTTCGGACAAGAAGAGAATAGAAGCTTTTGAAATGTGGTGCTACAGAAGAATGTTAAAAATTGAGTGGGTAGATCACGTAACTAATAAGGAGGTATTGAATAGGATTGAGAAGAAGAGAAGTCTGTGGCACAACTTGACTAGAAGAAGGGATCGGTTGGTAGGACATGTCCTGAGGCATCAAGGAATCACAAATTTAGCATTGGAGGGCAGCGTGGAGGGTAAACATCGTAGAGGGAGACCAAGAGATGAATATACTAAGCAGATTCAGAAGGATGTAGGTTGCAGTAGGTACTGGGAAATGAAGGAGCTTGCACAGGATAGATTAGCATGGAGAGCTGCATCAAACCAGTCTCAGGACTGAAGACCACAACAACAATACCAGCATGATGAACATGTTGGGAACATTCTGTAGCTTTTGTGTATTATCAGCAACATTTGCAGTGCTCTACACAAAACCCAACATGAGTCGAGAATTGATAAAACTGCGCTCAGATGAAAGACACCATTGTCTTCCTTGTGTAACTGTCGCCTGTGCGATACGTTACATGATCACCTTCCAATTTAAAATTTCCGACTTATGTCCAAGATGATGGATTCGTAAAATGGCCCTCACGTTGGTAATAAACCGTCACAGGTTCCACCTACCCGCCCTTTGGCCCCCACCAGCAACTCTCATCTCTACCTGGCTTTACTTTCTGTTTATGTACATGTTTTTGTTTTTGTAGTTCTACACTTGTATTCAGGATGTTACAAAAAGGTACGGCCAAACTTTCAGGAAACATTCCTCACACTCAAAGAAAGAAAATATGTTATGTGGACATGTGTACGGAAACGCTTACTTTCCATGTTAGAGCTCATTTTATTACTTCTCTTCAAATGACATTAATCATGGAATGGAAACACACAGCAACAGAACGTACCAGCGTGACTTCAAACACTTTGTTACAGGAAATGTTCAAAATGTCCTCCGTTAGCGAGGATACATGCATCCACCCTCCGTCGCATGGAATCCCTGATGCGCTGATGCAGTCCTGGAGAATGGCGTATTGTATCACAGCCGTCCACTATACGAGCACGAAGAGTCTCTACATTTGGTACTGGGAGTGCGTAGACAAGAGCTTTCAAATGCCCCCTTAAATAAAAGACAAGAGGGTTGACGTCAGGAGAGCGTGGAGGCCATGGAATTGGTCCGCCTCTACCAATCCATCGGTCACCGAATCTGTTGTTGAGAAGCGTACAAACACTTCGACTGAAATGTGCAGGAGCTCCATCGTGCATGAACCACATGTTGTGCAGTACTTGTAAAGGCACATGTTCTAGCAGCACAGGTAGAGTATACCGTATGAAATCATGATAACGTGCTCCATTGAGCGTAGGTGGAAGAACATGGGGCCCAATCAAGATATCACCAACAATGCCTGCCCAAACGTTCACAGGAAATCCGTGTTGATGACGTGATTGCACAATTGCATGCGGATTCTCGTCATCCCACACATGTTGATTGTGAAAATTTACAATTTGATCACGTTGGAATGAAGCCTCATCCGTAAACAGAACATTTGCACTGAAATGAGGATTGACACATTGTTGGATGAACCATTCGCAGAAGTGTACCCGTGGAGGCCAATCAGCTGCTGATAGTGCCTGCACACGCTGTACATGGTACGGAAACAACTGGTTCTCCAGTAGCACGCTCCATACAGTGACGTGGTCAACGTTACCTTGTACAGCAGCAACTTCTCTGACGCTGACATTAGGGTTATCGTCAACTGCACGAAGAATTGCCTCGTCCATTGCAGGTGTCCTCGTCGTTCTAGGTCTTCCCCAGTCGTGAGACATAGGCTGGAATGTTCCATGCTCCCTAAGACGCCAATCAATTGCCTCGAACGTCTTCCTGTTGGGACACCGTCGTTCTGGAAATCTGTCTCGATACAAACGTACCGCGCCACGGCTATTGCCCCGTGCTAATCCATACATCAAATGGGCATCTGCCAACTCCAATTTGTAAACATTGCACTGACTACAAAACCACGTTCGTGATGAACACTAACCTGTTGATGCTACGTACTGATGTTCTTGATGCTAGTACTGTAGAGCAATGAGTCGCATGTCAACACAAGCACCGAAGTCAACATTACCTTCCTCCAATTGGGCCAACTGGCGGTGAATCGAGGAAGTACAGTACATAATGACGAAACTAAAATGAGCTCTAACATGGAAATTAAGCGTTTCCGGCCACATGTCCACATAACATCTTTTCTTTATTTGTGAGTCAGGAATGTTTCCTGAAAGTTTGGCCGTACCTTTTTGTGACACCCTGTATACTGTATTCTTAGAAGCCAAGGAGAAACATTCACAACTTAATCTGTGAAGAAAATAAATAGTATTGCAGAATTGTGGCTATTTAATTCAGTGTTCATTTTAAGTTTCTATGAAATGTTTCTTTTGGGTAACGTTTACCTTAGAGTTCTCAATCATAATGGAATCTATGGAGAATGAATGACCGACTCCCTCGGTAAAACAATGCAGAGGAAATTTAAACTGCTAATACAAATAAAAGCGTGTGTATATGGGGCAGTATTAAATGTGTGAATTGCACCTATTTGTGAAACAAATTTACAAGTATAGAATAAATATATATTTTGTGCTAAAAATAAATAAAAGTGAATAAATAAAACATGATTTTGCGAGTGGTTGCTGCATATATACTAATTTTATGGTTTACGGACGCTGAACGACTTGGGAATCACATGGAGCCCACCATTCAAAAATGTATTTGCATTGACTGACTATTTTGTGAGCTATTGGAGAATTTTTTGTACTTTATGAATTAAAACACACAGAACACTGGTATAATATTCTAAGCTTTTTTATTATTTCTACAAATTGCTTTTCGACTGTTACGCCATCATCAGGTACAATGACGAATATGTGTGGCTGTAGGCCCAAAGATTTTAAACTAGTACATTACAGCGTATCACAGCTGGTTTTCATAGGAGACACATCCCAATATTTCGTTTAGGACCAAAACGAGAGGGTTTTTATCAGTGTAAAGTCTGATAGTTTTTTAATCCGAAAGATTAGGTAGAAGATATGCAAACATTGCCTTTTGTACTGGTTCTGAGAGCTCTTTGCTACGAAATAGAACACTCGAACGTTAGCTTACGGACTTAAAAACGACTAGTCAAAAATTTAATGTGCTGAGAAAAGGCTTCCAATACGCTCCACGACAAAAAGTTTCCGAAACTAACGGGAAGTAATAAAAATAGATCTAGGACGCCCACTAGGTGATGACATCTCCATTAAACATCTAGTAGTCCACTGATTGGAAAAATGTATCCTCATTTCTAGTGCTCAGCCAGCTGAATAAAGAAAAGCTTTAAACAATTTCAAGAAGAAAGTGAGTGACAATAATGTTTTGGTAATCAGATCAGAAAAAAACAGTATTTTTATCTTAATGAACAAAGGTTACTACGTAAACAAAGTGGTAGGTTTTCTAAGATCCACCAACTTACAACCCTCGTACAAAGACTCTTCACAGTCTTGTAATTATAAAGTTGAAATTGGTATTATACTGTGTAAAACTATAATATTTGACTGTGATACCTACCGTACTTTCTCATTAACATGAATTCTACAGTTCCCATACTGTATGGCATCCCTAAACTCCATAAAGACAGTATCTCATTCCGTGGTGTAGTATCTTCACTCTCAGGCCCATGTTACAAATTAGCTACAGAATTAAATGAGCTGATCAAAATCAAAACAAAATTTAAATCTAGTCATCCTACTCTCAATTCAGTTGACTTAGTGAACAACTTAAAACATATCCAAATCTCCTCCAAAGCCAGCCAAAATTATTTTGATGTCAGCATCATAGTCACCAATATAACTGTATAAGAATGCGTAATCGGTGACACATACTTACTAGATAAACCACGAGGTAACGTAGTTGATATAATGTTAGCTACACAAACTTGCCTAACACAAAATTATTTACGTTTCAGTGGTAACATATACAAACACTTGGATGATGCACTATGGTATCCCACCTCAGTCCAAACCTTACTGAGATATTCATGGCTAACTTCGACAAACAGCTCTTGCAAAATAACCCCTCTTACAGGGCTCGCCACTGGTTTAGGTATGCTGACGATGTGTTGTGCTGATGGACGAGAACTGCCAGACACCTTCTAACATTCCTGAAGCAGCTATAAGTACTATATCAAATTCACAATGGAGTTTGGGTGTAGCTACATAAATTATTTAGATCTAACCATAGATATCAATGATCACAAGATTTATAGGATCTATCACCACAGATACTGTAATACTAGCTGCCTTTCATTCAATGCAATATCGTTAAATATCCACACCACAAGTGATGACCACTTCCAAACTGAATTAAATACAGTCAATCAAGTAACATCAAACAACGGCTCCGTCCTCCCTCGGTGGACCCCACAAAACATAAAAAACAGAAAGAATGTGTCCACTCTCTTCTTTACCCTGTTCGCAACTCACTACCCCAAGATTAAGTCTTGGGGTAGTGAGATGAGAACAGTATACAATATTCAGTGAAAGTCTGTCTGAATATGGTCAGAAAGGAGGTCACGCATACAAGGTGCAAGATGAACCATTACATCACATCCAAAAAGGGTCGAAGGTGAAACCGTCAATAATTAATAGAAATTAATAAAAATATCTTCATTTCCTCAAGCTCAGTATCGACTGATCCGAAACAGTTCCCTTACTTGCCACTTGTAACTGCTTATCCCTCCTACTCCCATGCGCCATTGTTTCCTTTAGACCATTTACCGTAGTTTTATTCGTCCTGTTAAAAAATCACATTGTAGAATCACAGCTGCTCAACTTACTTGCTTAATTTCACTTGTATGTCTAACCTGTTTGTAATACTGGACGTGTTTAAGATAAGCTTATTTTGTGCAGCCATTCGCTTGAAAAATGTCAGCAAAGTTTAATGTTCAATTCATTTCCTTCTCAGAGTAATGCTGTAATTTCTTATACTGTTCAAATATTTTGTCTAAGGTCAATAATTTTACATAACATTTGCACTCAAATAAATCCTCTGGTTTTAGTCCTAAATCAAACATTAAGAGCTAAAGTCTTTGGAAAGGAACAAAGATATTCTGTAATTACGTCTGTACCGGATTAGTTTTAAATCTCTGATCCTACAAAATTTCACGTAGCAGATATTTATCTTTGTACTTGATGTTGGTATAGCCACTGAAAAATAGCTCACAAACGCTATAAATATCGTAGAATACTGCAGCTGTGTCATGTGTGTTTTAATTCTTAAAAATGTTTTTAATAAATCGATCTCTTCTGTAAAGTATTTCACAAATATTTTCTTTGCATTTGTATTTACTTTCTAAATGACAGTGGAAAAATATTCGCCAATGAGTATACGGTTTCTTAGTAAAGGCGCTGAAAATATTTACAGTGAAAGGTATTTGTTAATTCCCTAACTTTATAATAAAAATCACTTCTACGTAGACGCTGTTCGGAATTTAACCCCTCCTCATTTCTCTCTAGTAAGTCGTGATCATTTCGCCACGTTTCTCGACACATGTTACAGATCTATACAGTTGGTTCTGATTACCTAATTAAAGTATCAAAATAACAGATTCCTGAAACGTATGGCAAAAAATTTCAAAATGTGGTGTCATCTCTCATGTCATTGTCCACGAGTAATGTTTAACTTTCTATACAACGAACGTAGCTCCTGTCGTGTGCGGCCTGGGCTTAACTAGACTTCTGTCAATGACTGTTACTAGTAATAAAAACAGCTGTTTATATAGGAAGGAATCAAATGCAAATTTACCGATATGAGAGATTAAATTATTGATAACGAACTATGAGCGATATTGATGACACCAGTAATGAAATCGTCCCGCTATCTTTCCATCAGCAACTGGTACAATTGCTGATAAGGACCCCTATATATATGTGTTAGATTGCACGGTGTAGCACAAGCCTTGCCAAGATGAAAGTCATTGCTTTGATTGTTATACTCTCAGCAGTAGTCTCAGGTTAGTAAGAACAGTGTACACTTTTGTTTCACCGACGCCAGAAAGAGATTCTGTTCTAATACTCTTGTATTTATATTAGGTATCTGTTGCTGCAACATTAGAAAGTAAGTGTACTTGCATTAAAAGGGTTTTAGAAACTGAATAAGACGGTTTTGTGGGCAATCTGTCACATTTTAGACGTGAGAACCAGTGGTCCGTGTCTCAAAACGAACAGAAATCAATTTTGTCAATAATCTATATCACAAATCGGTTTCGGTTAGAAACAAAACAAGAATTAAACTTTTTACCTATGTACATTCACTAATATGATATGGAGTACTATTTCATGTGAAACATCTACTGCAGAGAAAGTATTCATTAGACGAAGGGGTCACGTGAATTATATGTAGTGTTCGTCTATAATTATGGCACCTTGAAAGAGCTAGGCATTAGTATAGCATCACAAAACATACATTTACGACTGAATTTTAGTGTAAATTATCACTCAGTGTTGTAATCGAGTTATAATATTCACAATTATGTTACAATACGAAAATTAATGCCATCCTTACTTCTCCCTAAAATTGATTGTGTCCGAAATATGGGCCAGTTACACTGAGGTACAAATTGTTCCTCACAAAACCAAAAAGAGAACACTCCGTGTTCTGCAACTATTATTTCTTTGATAACGAAGAGATTAAGTTTCTAACGCCATTGTCAGGTGACAGAATCGGTTCGTGAAAAATTAAATACTAGTGATGAAAACTTTTCTTTGATTATATAATTTTCATATCCTGTCACGTACCGACGAAGAAATCAGTTAATATTATTGTTCACCTTTTCAATGATGTAACTTTCTTACAGATGCGAAAATAACCATAAAAACGAACTTTTGTTCAGTGATATATGACATAAATAATTAATTAGCATATTGCATATGCTTTCTTCTTGTTCTTTTTCTTTCTTCTGTGTGGCGGTCTGTGTAAGACCATAGGCAGGTTATTCATAAACTGGGTTTTGTTCTTCTCCCATTAAAATATATTCATGTTTTTTCTCTTTCTCTCCCGTTGTTCTTTAGATATACTCAGTGTCTCTTTTCTTCTCTGTCTCACTGGTTACCCTTCATTCTGTTTCTCTGTCATTTTTATCACTGATTTCTGGCATCTTAATTGATGTATAGTTTCTTCTTCAGTTCTCATTCCCTCCCATCTTGATTTCTGTGTCAGACCAATTCTTCCTAAGTGTAATAAATTTAATAATCCCCTTTTTATTCTTGTCTAGCAAGGTTTCTCCCACTCTCTTCTAATAATTCTAATCAAGCCCATCCAAATTATGTCTCGCGCTGTATCGTTCATTTGAATCCAGTTTCTTCTATGCTGTACTAAACTTTCAGCGCAGTTTTTGTCTTGATCTTCGGTCCCGTCTTTTTTCTCTAATTTTTGGGTTACAATACCCCTCCAAAGAGACTACTCTTCATTTATTTTTTTATTTCTCTACCGTATATTTTCCCAGTGTTACGGTATTAGCCGAAAATTCCCTATTGTTGTCTTGTAGTACGTAATTTTGTGTTCCTTCATATGTTATTTTTATTATAAACGTCTCTATCTAAATAGTACGTCATTCCCCACAATTTTACCCTTTCTTTTACCTCCCACCAGTTCAGTTTCTCTCTGTCATTTACTACTCTAGCTGCTTAAATTGCCCAACTTTTCCGCGGTACCTTCACATGTTTTCTTGTCTTCTTGGGTATTCAGTATTTTTGCCGTGTTGTTGGTGATTCTTAGCACTACTCTTCTAGCTACTTTTCTCCAGGTCACCAATTACTGCTACATTATCCACAAAAACCAGGGAATCCAAATGTGCCATTTTGCTCTTCTTGACATCGTTCTTTCTCTTGTATTCTTGTTTTGTCGTTTCTTATTCTCCATCATCCGATCGTATCATCCAGTACTTTTGAGGTCATTAATGGTAACAGCTCATCTTGCAACACTGTCTATCTGAAATTTGACAATGCAGTTCCAAGGTCTAAGCCAGGTTTTTCTCTCGTTTGGCTCGACATTGATGTGTGTTGTCCTCACTCTCATTTTATACCTTCGGCACGGTTCCGTTATTTTTCTGGCATTTTTTGTTCGTCATCGTACTTTCTGTATAGCCTCCGACTAGTACCTTATCTAGGCTCCTTCTCCATATCAGGGCGATATAATCTTCTACCAAAACTTCCTCTAATCTTTCAGGTACGTATCTCAGTGCATCATCGAATTTTAATCAGAAGTTGTGTCTCTATAGTCCTTCCTGCTTTTGTTGCCAGTCGCTGTGCGTTAGGTTACTACTGCAGACTTTTTGTTGTCTGCTCTGATGGTCATCTTATGTATCCAATGTGACTTAGTCCTCACCTCTGTTATGCAGCCTTCGCATCTTTTGTCTGCGATAAACCGCTACCAAAGCACCTAGGTGTGTGGCTTTCTTTTCCCAGTGCGATTCCTGGTTCTGCTTTCGACGTTTAGAAACACCCAACCCTAAATATTTATTCTAGTGCCCCGGAAACGGCTTCGTTTCACGTCATTTCAATGTAAAGTTTAAATAGCTTATATAACATGCAATGAACTGGTGGACTAGCTGCTTGATCATGGAAAAAAGTACTGAACTGTCACGCTGCTAGGAGAACATACTGATACAATATGCAGAACTTTCCATGTCCTATGGCTTAAGTCCCCATTACCATTAGAGACCATTCAGAGAAATACTAATGAAATACAAAATTTTCATTGTGACCAGAATGTAGAGCAGTAAAACGAGCAGAAACGTTTTCCTTTGACTACAAGGAAAGGAGATGCTCTCTAAATGACCAAAAAATGCTCATTAACCTGCTTTGCGATAAGCAATCGACATTATTCGTACCATAGGCTTGTAATCGAAAACACGAAAACTGTAACTGAGTACAGATTTGAAGTTACAGTGAAAAATGAAACAACATTTGAATAATTTATATTTGCTGAGATTCTTCAAACATTCGCCTACTTTTCTTCGAAGTTGTTGTTCACGCATTTGTTCAGAGCGTGGCGGCGAAGCTATTGCCAGACTAGAGGAACGGTTTTCAAATCCTGTTCTACTATCATGATTTAGATTTTCCACGATTTTCCTAAATCTATTAGGACAAATATCATGATATTTTCTTTGAAATGGTCAATGCAGGCTTTACGAAACACGAGATAAGATAATTTTTGTCTCCTCTCATTACTGCCAGTATTTTCCTCCAGCTCATACAGATTTGTAATCTTATGCCTAGATACTTTAGCGAAGCGATTGAAAATTATTAACATTTGGTTACTATACAACTTTCCTTCGTTTTGCCAGCAATGTAACTTAAGCCAACAGATAGTTCATTCTGCAAAAGCGGGTAACATTGTGCGCAGTAAATTCACAGTTCTTACTGTGGCTTCTTCAAAGATCCTGGAAATTTTTAGTCATTTCACAGTACATTTGCTTCTAAAGGGTATCAGTGTCTAGTAACGAAAATAAGCTCCAAGTTAGCTGCGATTTACACAATCACAGTCCAACACAAAAATATAGCATCCATATAGTCTTTGCTTTGCCTTACTGTTTGGTGTTCAAAATGGTGATCAGGGCCCAGCTACGAATATATGTATCAAGTGGCCAACAGACAATGAGCAAGAAATAGGGAATACTTGTGAATTCAAAAGAAAACGAAATATACACTATGTGATCGAAAGTATCCGGACACCAGGCCGAAAATGAGTTACAAGTTCGTGACACCATCCATCAGTAATGATGGAATTCAATATGGTGTTGGCCCACCCTTAGGCTTGATGACAGCTTCCACTCTCGCAGGCATACGTTCAGTTAGGTGCTGGAAGTTTTCTTGGAGAACGGCAGCCCATTCTTCATGGCGTGCCGCACTGGGGAGAGGTATCGATGTCGGTCGGTGAGGCCTGGCTCGAAGTCAGCGTTCCAAAACATCCCAAAGGTTTTCTATGTGATTCAGGTCAGGACTGTGTGCAGGCCAGTCCATTACAGGGATGTTATTATCGTGTAACCACTCTGCCATAGGCCGTTCATTATGAACAGGTGCTCTATCGTGGTGGAAGATGCAAACGCCATCCCCGAATTGCTCTTCAACAGTGGGAAGTAAGAAGGGCTTAAAACACCAATGTAGGCCTGTGCTGTGATAGTGCCACGCAAAACAACAAGGGGTGTAAGCCCCCTCCATGAAAAACACGACCACACCATAACACCATCTCCTCCGAAATTTACTGTTGGCACTACATATGCTGACAGATGACGTTCACCGGGCATTCGCCATAACCCACACCTTGCCATCCGGTCGTCACATTGTGTACCGTGATTCGTCACTCGACACAACGTTATCCTACTGTTCAATCGTCCAATGTTTACGCTCCTTACACCAAGCGATTTTTCGTTTGGCATTTGTTGGGGTGATAGTCCGCCTGCTTCGCTGGGTGGTAACGTGCTCGCCTCCTATGCAAGCGGGCCCGGCGTCGATTCCCGGCAGGGGTGGAGATTTTCTCCGCTGGCGGACTGGGTGTTGTGTTGTCCTCATCACCATATCATCCTGCTCACCGGGGCGCAAGTCACCCAATGTGGCATCGACTGAAATAAGACTTGCACTTGGCGGCCGAACTTTCCGGACAGGGCCTCCCGGCCAACGACGCCATACGCTCATTTCATTCACCGCTCGACCATGAAATCAACTTCCCACCTAACTGTCGTAGTACTTGCAGTGGATCCTGATGTAGTTTGGAACTCCTGTGTGATGGTCTGAATAGATGTCTGCCTATTACACATTACGACCAACTGTCAGCAGTCTCTGTCAGTCAACAGATGAGGTCAGTCTGTACGCTTTCATGCTGTATGTGTCCCTTCACGTTTCCACTTCACTATCACATCTGAAACAGTGGACTTAGGGATGTTTAGGTGTGTGGAAATCTCGAGTACAGACGTATGACACAAGTGACACCAAATCACCTGACCACGTTCCAAATCCGTCAGTTCCACGGAGCGGCCCATTCTGCTCTCTCATGATGTCTAATGACTACTGAGGTCGTTGACATGGAGTACCTGGCAGTAGGTGGCAGCACAATGCACCTAATATGAAAAACGTATGTTTTGGAGGTGTCCGGATACTTTTGATCGCATAATGTGTGTTACTAACCACTTGTCCTACAAATTATCTGACTATTCAGAGACTAGATTATAGACTGAAGAATTCAGAATGCCTAGTTGTAGCATGTAGCACTATATGAATTAACGATGGCCCGCACCCTTGGCTGAGTGGTACTCGCTTCCGTGGTACATACACTAACATTCGAACGATACGGACAGGGTAAGCATGGTATCTCCACAAGGGTGACACGCAAAATCATT
This sequence comes from Schistocerca gregaria, assembly GCF_023897955.1. Taxonomy (NCBI): domain Eukaryota; kingdom Metazoa; phylum Arthropoda; class Insecta; order Orthoptera; family Acrididae; genus Schistocerca; species Schistocerca gregaria. The sequence continues at coordinate 345,530,734 of NC_064922.1, read as the reverse complement.
AAGCGTAAAACTCGAACTCGGGATCTTTGCCTTTCGCAGGCAAGTGCTCTACCAGTTGTTTTCGGTATTGTTCGTTGCGTTTGATCTGGACGGACGTCACGTCACAAGACATCCGTGCAAGTTGATGGTTGATTCCTCTAGTCGTGTTTTTTTTTCTTTTTTCTTTTTTACAGAGAGCAAACAGTCCTCTGACCGAACTCACTGAGCTACCGTGCCTGCAGCATCTGAGCTACCCAATCAGGACTCGCGCCCCTTCGTCACAGCTGTACTTCTGCCAGTACCTCGTCTCCTACCTTCAGGAGTGCCAGTTCTGCAAGGTTCGCAGGAGAGCTTCCGTAAAGTTTGGAAGGTAGGAGACGAGGTACTGGCAGAAGTAAAGCTGTGAGGACAGCGTGTGAGTCGTGCATGGCAGGCTCAGATGGTAGAGCACTTGCCTGTGAAAGGCAAAGGTCCCGAGTTCGAGTCTCGGTCCGGCACACAGTTTTAATCTGCCAGGAAGTCAAAAGAAAAAAAAGAAAAAGTGGTCAACGCGTTCGACTGGGTTGCAGCGGGACCAGCTTCGATTCCCTGCAGGGACAGGAATTTGCTCCTCTAGGTTTTGTGTTGCTCTCATCATCATTTCATCATCGACATGCATATCGCCAAACGTGCCGTCAACTGAAAAGACTCAACTGGAAAGATTTGCAACTAGGCAGCCGAGCTTCTCCGTGTTGGGACACCCGGCCATTAATGCCATACAATCGTTTCACTTTCTATTTCAGTATAAGTTATCATTCTGAATACGCTTCCTTCTTGATAGCATTTAGATAATCGTTATCGTTTAACATTTATCAGTGCTAGTCAAGATATTATACAAGCATTAGCAGAAAAACATTGGTTATCTTGGTATAACAGGGAAAATATGATTTTTTTGTACAATGTCGACCTTTCAGCCAACGGTATCACTTTGATTTATACACTTTCTGAGCCACAACAGAGAACAGCTTATGGACTATATGCTAATGCTCCCAATAGAAGTATTTCTGATTGCTATTTCTCTTTGTGAATTTACGCCTGGAGTTGTTCTCCGTAACGCAGGCAGAAACTTCTACCCTACTGGTCTTATAGATCGCAAATATTTTTTGCGGTAAAGAACGAAGTAACTGTCATTTCACTCTAGCTGTTCGTTGGATATAAAAATGAAGTAGTCACCTTATACGGCGATTATAGGGAATTTTTACGACGTAGCCGTAAAATATTCCACATTTTGATGAAACTTTCCGATGCCAAACTCAGTTGCTTGCTGGTAAATCTCTTTAAGCAGCTGCTCTCGTATATAACATGTGACTGTACGAATATTCGTAAGTATGGTGTTGTGATCACACAGTTATACACTAATGGCCATTAAAATTGCTGCACCACGAAGATGAATTTATCCGACAGGAAGAAGATGCTGTGATGTGCAAATGATTATCTTTTCAGAGCATTCACACAAGGTTGGCGCCGGTGGCGACACCTACAGAGTGCAGATATGAGGAAAGTTTCCCACCGATTTCTCATGCACAAACAGCAGTTGACCAGCGTTGCCTGGTGAAACGTTGTTGTGATGCCTCGTGTAACGAGCAGAAATGCGTACCATCACGTTTTCGACTTTGATATAGGTCGAATTGTAGCCAATCGCGACTGCGGTTTATCGTATCGCGACATTGCTGCTCGCGTTGGTCGAGATCCAATGACTGTTAGCAGAATATGGAATCGGTGGGTTCGGGAGGGTAATACGGAACGCCGTGCTGGATCCCAACGGCCTCCTATCACTAGCAGTCGAGATTACAGGCATCTTATCCGCATGGCTGTAACGGATAGTGCAGCCAGGGCTCCATCCCAGAGTCAACAGATGTGGACGTCTGCAAGACAACAACAATCTGCACGAACAGTTCGACGACGTTTGCAGCAGCATGGACTATCAGCTCGGAGACCATGGCTGCGGTTACCCTTGACGCTGCATCACCGACAGGAGCGCCTGCAATGCTGTACTCAACGACGAACCTGGGTGCACGAATGGCTAAACGTCATTTTCTCGGATGAATCCAGGTTCTGTTTACAGCATCATGATGGTCGCATCCGTGTTTGGCGACATCACGGTGTACGCATATTGGAAGCGTGTATTAGTCATCGCTACACTGGCGTATCACCCGGCCTGATGGTATGGGGAGCGACTGGTTACATGTCTCGGTCATCTCTTCTTCCCATTGACGGCACTTTGAACAGTGGAAGTTACATTTCATATGTGTTACGACCCGTGGCTCTACCTTTCATTAGATCCCTGCGAAACCCTACATTTCAGCAAGATAATGCACCACCGTATGTTGTAGGTCCTGTACGGGCCTTTCTGGATACAGAAAATGTTCGACTACTGCCCTGGCCAGCACATTCTCCAGACCTCTCACCAATTGAAAACGTCTGGTCAATGGTGGCTGAGCAACTGACTCGTCAGAATACGCCAGTCACTACTCTTGATGAACTGTGGTATCGTGTTGAAGCTGCACGGGCAGCTGTACTTGTATACGCCATCCAAGCTCTGTTTGACTCAATGTCCAGGCGTATCAAGGCCGTTATTACGGTCAGAGGTGGTTGTTCTGGGTACTGATTTCTCAGGATCTATGCACCCAAATTGCGTGAAAATGTAATCACATGTCAGTTCTAGTATAATATATTTGTCCAATGAATACCCGTTTATCATCTACATTTCTTCTTGATGTAGTAAATTTAATGGCCAGTAGTGTATATAATAAAAGATTTTAGTGAAACCCAAACACAAGAGCAACAGAAGGACGTTCGTGGTGATGCAATCAGAACATCTATATTCGTATTATGCCGACCACCATGGACTGCAGGGTAGAGGGTACTTGGCATGGTCCCACATGTCACGTTTTCTTCCTAACCCAGTTGCGCATAGAGCGCTGGAAAAATTCTTGTTGAAATGTCTCTGCGTGTTGCAATTGGTCTGATCCTGTGCTCAAGGTACCTATGGGAGCGATAAACAGGGAAAGGAAGAATATCTCTAGATTCTTTGGTTTACACTGGTTTCCGAAACTCTACAGGAAGGCTTTCGCGGAATGATTACAGTACATCTCGAAGCTGTACCGATTCAGGATACCAAATGGGAAAGTGTGGTACGGAAAATGGCCCAGAGATCACCAGTGTGTGTGTGTGTGTGTGTGTGTGTGTGTGTGTGTGTGTGTAGTGAGTGAAGTTTTATGAAACAATGTGTGTATAGCGTCTGCAGGGTTCCCATGGGAGCGATAAACAGGAAAAGGAAGAATATCTCTAGATTCTTTGGTTTATACTGGTTCCCTAAACTTTATAAGCAGGCTTTTGCGGATTGATTAGAGTAAATCTTCGAGCTCTACCGGTTCAGGATAGCAAATGGGAAGTTACGGTACGGAAAATTGCCCAGAGATCACCTGTGTGTGTGTGTGTGTGTGTGTGTGTGTGTGTGTGTGTGTGTATGTGTGTGTGTAGTGAGTGAAGTGTTAAGAAACAATGTGTGTGTAGTGAGTGCAGTGACTGAATATGAGTGAATAGTGTGGCATTACATAAGTTAATAAGTTATGTGTAAAAAAAGTATTGTATACCAGGAGTAAATCCAATGATTGTCTCCAGCTAGAAGTCCTCAAATGTATATGTATACGAATTAGCGTATTTTAAATTGGTCTAAACTTGTAAATACTTCGACATGTCATATATCCCTGTAAAAAGAGATTTACGGGTGAATAAAGCTACCACTACTACTACTACATTTTACAGCGTTTCCGTGACGCTCTCCCGCGAGTCAAACTTGCGAAAATTCCTGCCACCGATTTTTCTAAACGTTCGGTAAATACCATGTAAGTCCTGTTCGGTATATATCACACACACTTTAGCTATATTCTAAGATGGGAAGCACAACTTATTTGTAAGCAGTCTCCTTCGCAGATTGACGACATTTTCCCACTTCTCTGGCAATGACACCAAGTCTGTGACCTGTCTTATTTACAACTGAGCCTACACGATTATTCCATTTCATATGTCACACCTACTCAACACCAACGAAATTCTGCACTCTTACCAGTTAGCTCTTCATGTGGTAGGTCTGTAACTCAAAGAATCGCATGCCACTGCTGTGCATAGATCTAATTTTTTTTTTTCCCACAGCCCGTCCTCGCCGGTGGGAGCTGGTTCCCACGAAGGACGGCGGAGTCGAACTTTACGACTTGACCCAGCCTCTGCCGGAAGTTCGGGTCGATACGAGTGACGTCATCTTCCAGCTCTACACAAAGTAAGACAAGTTACTGTTAACTGTAATACGCACTCTAGTGGTAATATTTGATTCTTGCATCTCTTCTGCGTAAACGTTATGTCTAATACTGAAATCAGTGTGATATTTTATGTTGGGAAATACACAGTGACTTGCTGAAGCTGTCGTGGTGGTGTAAGTGTCTCGCAGCATTCCGAATATTTCATCCACTTTTAAGTCCTAAGGTATATGTAAAGTGGAATCCCAAAATTATACTACCTGTCCTTTTATTCACCCAATTACTTCTACTTTTATATGACTCAATCTCCTTGACCACTAGGATGTGCAGTCACAACTCTAGATTATCACTACAGAGTAGCAATTTTCATATTTGCAGTCATCAGTCTCTCAACAGGTCCCCCATATATTCCCCCTGTATGTCATTGTTTCACACTAATTTTCATCTAATGACGCCAATACTCTGCGTAGCATATCCTCATTTCGATTCGTTACCCCTCCTACCTCCAACTCACCTCACTAAACCTGCTGCTTGTTCCTGTGTCAGTTTAATTATCACTGGATGCCGTAGGGCTTAGATCATGTACCACTAACGTGAACCTCCATCTTGTACCGATTTATCACAATTTTCTTTCTTCCCTACAAATTTTTTCCCTTCCTCTTAATTTATTACTTAATAATTTTAAACATACAACCTCCTCGGCAATTAATTATCCAAGATGCTGATGAGAATAATACGGAGAAGAATGGAAAACAATATTGAGGATATATTAAATAATGTGCAGTTCCTCTTTCGGAGAGACGAAGTCACCTGAGACGCAGTTCTGTCAATGTACTTGGCAACAGAGGCAAGAATTAAGAAGAATCAAGAGACTCTCATGGGATTTCTCGAACTAGAAAAATATTTCGACAAGCTAAAATTGTGCAATATGTTTGAAATACTCATAAAAAATAAGCATAAGCTATAGGTAGAAACAGGTACCATACAATATAGGCAAAAACCAAGAGGACACGTTAAGAATGGAAGACCAACGGAGAAGTGCTTGGACTAAAAAGAGCAAGCTTTCTTCGATGGCGTTCAACTGAAAGGCCCCCAGACCCAACAATCAATCTCGTAAATGAAACAAATGTTCAGGATCAGAACCGTGCCAAGCTGATTCAGCGTCCCCGGCGCAACTGATAATGCTTTTGCTTGTGTGAGAGATGTGTACATAATGTTGCGTCTTACACTCTGTAAAGATATTGACAAATGGGCGAAAAAGAAAGACACTGCCAGGAACGATGCCACGTAATATGTTCCTTTGATTTACCCAGTAAGCATGATAAAACTCCCTCTGTGAAGCCCGAGCCCTCACTGGGAGACAGTTGTACAGGCACACTTTTAAGAATTGTTCAAGCTGCTGGTTGCCGAGAACTAGTTCACAGCCCACCACTCATATGCGTGTATCACGGATGTGCGTGAACGTTTAAGTGCTATGATATCACACCAAAATAACCTTTAATCATTTTACAGCACTACTTGACCACTAATATTACATTCTGAAGGTGAAAAGTTTCCACGGAAATTACGATGACGCCTCAAATCACAAATTTGGATATCGCAAACAATGACTTAATTTATCATACAAATATATATATTGTCAACAGTGACTTCTGTTCCTCAACAGATCAAACCCAAGCAGCCCTCAAATTTTGACAGCTGGTGGCTCTTATACTGGAAACTTCGTTGCCTCAAAACAAACGAAATTTGTTACCCATGGATGGATGAACGAAGGGGATCACATGAGCGCAATCCGTGATGGTAAGTGCTGTTCTTTAAAATAATGAGGTGTATATCACATAATACAAATTTGAAGACTCAGCACAAATGAATAATACTTAATTCCAACCATCAACAGTGAATACTAATCGCAGGTAACAGAACTCTTAACTGTAGTTATTGAATTATTTAACATCTCACGTCAGGTATTTACTATTTTCAGTCTAATGAAAAATATACTGCAGATCGAAGAATACAACACAATTCTTTACGAAATTGCTAAATAGAGTCATATAAGTCAATGGCTATATCACTACCTTTGTGTAGCTTATTTGGCAGACACTTTCTCAGTTTGTGTTAGTGCAATATTTATGATCAATTCGAAACAAAATACATGTATCCCTCATTTCAGTCACACAAACTCAGTTTCGTCAGTTTTATGAATCAGGTTTTAGTAGTAAACTGTGTTTACAAAAGGCTTCAGTAGTAAAGTGAGCTTATAAGAGGTATAACAATGATGAGACACACACATTAGTTGTTTTTCACTATGTTAAACCCAGCCACAAATTCTTTCATAATAACGGTATTCATCTTACAAAAATTTGACACTGCAAATCATGCAGTTTCTTCAGATAAGACATTACCACTTTTAAAAGCATGTTCTTAATAACAAACGTTAAAAGCATTGTACAGAAAAATGAAACGAAAATAATAAAATTAAAACTTTTTTCTCCTTCATCACACTAACGACTTTTTCCAGATTTATGACTCCATGCAATCATACATTCTTTGATACTTGTATACATTGCGATAGCCATGTGCTTCATTTTATGAGTTCAGTAAACAATAAACAGTAAACAGAATTTCTCAAACTATCTTTCTTTTTACAAATCGTCAACCAGACACAAAAACTGATGTAAATATGTAATACATTGATGCTATAATCCAGTATGAAATATAATATGTATACAAGGGTAGATCAACAATAGACCAGATGCGAGTAACGGACACACATAGAGACGATGACAAAACACTAAGCTTTCGGACAACTTATTATTCAAATCTAAACCACCAACTAGATCAGGAGTTAACAGTTGCTCTCTCTCTCTCTCTCTCTCTCTCTCTCTCTCTCTCTCTCTCTCTGTGTGTGTGTGTGTGTGTGTGTGTGTGTGTGTGTGTGTGTGTGTGCGTGCGTGCGTGTGTGTGTGTGTTTTAGCTTTGAAGAAAGATTCAGTCATAAAACTCAGAAAATTATTGTTACTTTGTATTTCTACCACAATTCTGCGGGAAGCCTCTTCTCTTTTGGTAAGAAGTGATCTGTGGAACAAATATATGGTAGTTAGACTGAAATTTTATTTTATATTTCCGGGAAACAAATCAAAAATTGTTTAAAATACAGCAGAAAAATTGTCAGCTACTTATAGAAGAAAGTTATATATGGCTTTGTTATATGTAGTGCAGTTAGCGCTAAGTATTGTGCACAATAATGTCAGTCTCCCACTTAGCCGACATGAGAGAGTAGGATAAACTATTTCACATATTTGTTTCTGCAGCACTATCCTGTAATGATATCTTTCAATTAATTTATTGCACAGGTGTATAAATTTTGGCGCAATAAACATGACACTATGCTTATGCTCTGCACAAGGACAGCAGCAAAGCTACAACTGAAATCTTTCCGCAATATTAGTATTTCCTTGCACTGTGGTAAATATTCGTGTACTCAAAAATATAAGCTTTCATACACAGAAAGTAGAAAAATACAAATGTTTTGTCTTGTTTTGGTGCTTGGCCAAGTGGTAGGTAACTCCTATGATCTTCCTCAATTTTAAATAACTGTATAATTCCCATATAACTAGCATAATTAGTTTTTCTGTATATTGCCCTTGCTACAACTTAATGCCTTTAACTTCGTCATTCCAGACACAGTAGTAACTTTATTTGAATATTTTCAGGCTGGATACAGGCTGGAGATTACAATGTTATTGTCATAGACTGGTCAGCGGAAGCAGGAAACTGGAATTATGCTCAGGCAAAAGCTGCTGTAACAGGAGTTGGAGAAATAGTGGCAACTTTCATCAACTGGCTTGCTTCTCTTGGTGCCAGCACCAATAACATGCAGCTTGTAGGACACAGCCTAGGCGCTCATGTCTGTGGTGTTGCAGGAAATCGTGTTACTGCAGGAAGACTGAACAGAATTACAGGTAGGAAGTGACCTTAAGTCACTTAGTTAAATACATTAGTAACAGAAGATGTTGTTTATATGTCTGCTGTTCTGTCACACAGTGTGTAACGTCTTGTCTTATTAGTCTCATGAACCAATTTTATGAATGTTTCATACTTCCATTTATCATCTCTACTGCCGCTTTACACATTTTCGTTTCTGCATTTCTCTTTTTAATCCTGATGAATTTTGTTTATTTACAAAGGCTTATGGTACATTATAACCATAGTCACATCATTATCTTTTACTGGTCAGAACATTTTACAAACACATTCTGTATTTGTCATGTTTTTACCTCTTGTACAAATACTTGAGACTGACATAGTTGTTAATGTGTTCATCGCAAACAGAAATAACAGTACCTAGATTATGTCTTTCAAGGAATATCGATAGTAACGTTTGTGTTTGTCATGACTTTCATCATCTTTATCACGATCTTGGGACATTGCAACTTTCTTAAATTATAGGAATACACCTAACGTAAATCCATAATTTGAACTCAACTAAATCTACTGTACTGTTTTATTATTATTACTCCATTTTTTGTTTTTATCTATGAGATGTAATGAACACTGATTAATGACAGTGATATTCTGACTGTTTAATATCAGTTTCAATAAATGCAAAATGATCTTCAGAAACAAAATAAATAATTTTTAAGTACTGATCCATGTCAATATTTGTTGCTTTAGTCAAACATGAACATTAACAATCCATAGAGCAGGAGGCAGAATTACCTTCTCAGTATTATAGTCTAAGTCAGAATATTAATTCAGAGAAAGTAAAACTTCCCTAAAAAGTCTAGTCTTCCAGCCATGTAATGTTATAAATATTGATTTCATGGGAACATATATAGATACATGAAATTATTAAATGAATCACCAATGATCCAGTTCATTAATTTCAGGTACAGCAAGACAGTTTAATTATCTTAAACGATACACTTAAGAAACTGTTCCTCTCATGAAGAACCAGTGACTAAATTGAAAGATTTTTTTGCCATAGAAAACAATTTGAATTTAGTTGCAGTAATAACTAGAATAAGGAAGAATGTATTGATACAAATATATTGCCCTACCTTGTCTATCAGAAGTCCATTCATCTGAAGTCTGATTCTATATCCACAGGCATGGACCCAGCCGCACCACTCTTCGGCTCAGAGTCCGCCGCAGACCGTCTTGATGCAAGCGATGCTGGCTTTGTACAGGTGATACATACCAATGGTGGATATCTGGGGTGGTATGATGCTATGGGAACAGCTGACTTCTATCCAAATGGTGGACAATTTCAGCCTGGTTGTGACTTTGATGTTACAGGTTAGTTTTTTTCATGAAATTATGTTCTTTTAAGTCCTTTTACAAGAAGTAGACATTTGAAATACTGACATGCAAGCTGTTTCATACCAACCTAATTAAATGTGGTATAGATGATGATATTATATGACCTGGCTTGCAAAAAGTTAACTTTTATTTTTGTCATACGCAACCTCAGATTTCATACTTCATGTAATCAAACAATTCACATGTATGTAGCAATCATTTGTGACATATGTTACTCTTTTCCAAACCTATCAATGTTAGACAAAATACATCTTTAAGTTCCTTGCCAAATTTTTCAATCAGTATGTGAAGGCAAATCTCAAGAAGTTCTGTAGGCATTTTGATACAGTTTTCACTAATAGCTAAACTGATTTGCATGGAAGGTTTATGTATATAATTCATAAATGTTTCGTGTAGATCGACTAAACTATAATGAATTAAAGTCTCCCACCACTTTTTTCTCTCTGTTTGTGCAGCCTAACCTTATGAACCACTGTAGAGATTTTGATATGATTTTGAATAATAGATAGTCTGATTCACAACCAAGATTTGCAATCTATTACCACTATGGCCGAGTCATCGAGCCATATATACTTAGTACTGTCTATGCAAAGCCAGGGCGAGTCGCTAGTGACAATACAATTTTATGGTATTTCTGTCAATAAAAATGTAGGTGCAGAAAAAAAACCTTATTTGTCAAATGGTAAAGTTTCCGCACAGCCACAATACTATTCCAGATTTTTGCTGTCTTTCTTTTTTAATTATTACTGACTGATGTTTGCAAATGTAGCACATAATTATGTCTGGTAATTCGTTATACACTCCTGGAAATGGAAAAAAGAACACATTGACACCGGTGTGTCAGACCCACCATACTTGTTCCGGACACTGCGAGAGGGCTGTACAAGCAATGATCACACGCACAGCACAGCGGACACACCAGGAACCGCGGTGTTGGCCGTCGAATGGCGCTAGCTGCGCAGCATTTGTGCACCGCCGCCGTCAGTGTCAGCCAGTTTGCCGTGGCATACGGAGCTCCATCGCAGTCTTTAACACTGGTAGCATGCCGCGACAGCGTGGACGTGAACCGTATGTGCAGTTGACGGACTTTGAGCGAGGGCGTATAGTGGGCATGCGGGAGGCCGGGTGGACGTACCGCCGAATTGCTCAACACGTGGGGCGTGAGGACTCCACAGTACATCGATGTTGTCACCAGTGGTCGGCGGAAGGCTCACGTGCCCGTCGACCTGGGACCGGAACGCAGCGACGCACGGATGCACGCCAAGACCCTAGGATCCTACGCAGTGCCGTAGGGGACCGCACCGCCACTTCCCAGCAAATTAGGGACACTGTTGCTCCTGGGGTATCGGCGAGGACCATTCGCAACCGTCTCCATGAAGCTGGGCTACGGTCCCGCACACCGTTAGGCCGTCTTCCGCTCACGCCCCAACATCGTGCAGCCCGCCTCCAGTGGTGTCGCGACAGGCGTGAATGGAGGGACGAATGGAGACGTGTCGTCTTCAGCGATGAGAGTCGTTTCTGCTTTGGTGCCAATGATGGTCGTATGCGTGTTTGGCGTCGTGCAGGTGAGCGCCACAATCAGGACTGCATACGACCGAGGCACACAGGGCCAACACCCGGCATCATGGTGTGGGGAGCGATCTCCTACACTGGCCGTACACCTCTGGTGATCGTCGAGGGGACACTGAATAGTGCACGGTACATCCAAACCGTCATCGAACCCATCGTTCTACCATTCCTAGACCGGCAAGGGAACTTGCTGTTCCAACAGGACAATGCACGTCCGCATGTATCCCGTACCACCCAACGTGCTCTAGAAGGTGTAAGTCAACTACCCTGGCCAGCAAGATCTCCGGATCTGTCCCCCATTGAGCATGTTTGGGACTGGATGAAGCGTCGTCTCACGCGGTCTGCACGTCCAGCACGAACGCTGGTCCAACTGAGGCGCCAGGTGGAAATGGTATGGCAAGCCGTTCCACAGGACTACATCCAGCATCTCTACGATCGTCTCCATGGGAGAATAGCAGCCTGCATTGCTGCGAAAGGTGGATATACACTGTACTAGTGCCGACATTGTGCATGTTCTGTTGCCTGTGTCTATATGCCTGTGGTTCTGTCAGTGTGATCATGTGATGTATCTGACCCCAGGAATGTGTCAATAAAGTTTCCCCTTCCTGGGACAATGAATTCACGGTGTTCTTATTTCAATTTCCAGGAGTGTATATTCGCATTTGTGTCAATGACTACAGGAAAATGTATGCATACGTCTTTATTCTGCAAATTCACAGGTGCCTGTAGTCATGGCCGATCAACTGAATTCTTTGCTGAATCCATAACAACAGGAACAGGATTTAAGGCATATCAATGTGGCAGCTGGAACGACTTCAATGCTGGAAATTGTGCTAGCAATCCAACAGCTCTCATGGGAGAGAAGCTCTCAAGCAGGTACAATATGTTTAGCAATGTGTAATATTCTGTAAATGACATAGTTTAAGAATTATTGGATGATTTAGATCAAAATCTAATGAAGAATTACACATAATCATAATTGCCCTTTCATTCATTCTGGCATACATAGATCACGCTCCTGAGGGTGGGACAGGATGTTAGACAATCTTGATTACTTATTACACTGGCAGTTAATGAATGAATGCGGAGTAAAAACTTTCACTCTAAGATAAAATGTTTACATACCACATAGTTACATAAATTATTTTACACTGCCATCATAAAATCAACATTTATACTACACACTATTGACATCATTTGATCTATAAGCAAATCAACATAAATAAGCGAACCAACTATTTCTACATTCTGGATCATGATATTAAATCATGAATGAGATCAAGGAGCTCTACAATGAACTGAATAAAGGGGTGTATTTAAATATAACATTTGGGTTGTACAATGATTTAGCTGTAATCTCTATCTTGCTTATTACCCTATTTTTCATGTTCAAGCTTTCAGATTTTCGGATGTTGTCAGGTGTAGTCTCCAGGAATCAGTCATTCCTTCTCTCCCTGTGTGGTAAAAATTCCCCTGATCCGCAGTTCTGGACGACTTTACTATAACTCTCCACACTCCTCGCGAGTCGTTTTCCTTCATCCCTCTCCCTTTCTCTTCAGCCCTTCTGCCAGAATAAGGAGCCACCAGCTCCAAAAAGCTAGCACATTTCCTTAACTTTGATCTGAGTTTTCTCCTGCTGCTGATTGTTGAGTAGATTTTATATCTATCCAATAATATTACATTTTAAAAAATTGGTTATTTCCGTTGCAATATTTGTGGAAGTTCTTATCATGACCTTGGAAAGATATTGATCTGAACTTGAAACAAGTAAAAAAAGTAAAAATGGAAACAGCTGCAGCTTTGGAGGAATTCCTTTGTTAGTTGTTGACAATAATATAAAACAACCTCAAGATTATACTATAATTACAAAATACTTCTAACATGTATAACTGCTACACTTTGAAAGTAGAGGCACCTTCTGGTGAAAAACAGAAAACTGTTGAAGGAAAGTAGATTTATAAGCCCTGAAGTTACATTAAAGAATCATACACGACCCAGAGTCAAGGGCAACTTGCGAGTTAGTTTATCTGGTAAGGCTTCCTTGGACTGAAATTCTCTATGAATTTTCCTGTAATCTTAAGCCTTACAAATCTCTTTCATGTCACTGTTTTTCTTCCTTCTACTGCATCAATTAGATACTCATTTAGACAAAAAATTTATATCTCTATGTGAATCTGTCTGCAGCCAACTGGTGATCAGATGGTCTCTGTCCATATTATAAATATTTTAATATAATTAATAACTACATATTATATTTCAGTAAGACTGAAAAGACTTTCTTTCTTTCAGTGCATCTGGAACATACTTTTTGGCTACTGCAAGCTCTTCGCCATATGCTCTTGGTTAGACGTGATGTCTATTGTTTCATTCTTCCCAGGGTGTAAGTTGCATCCCAGTTAACCTGGAACAGTAATATTCATGTTTATCCAATGCAAAAATGTCATTAAATAAATAATTTGTTGATGGCACTCCATAAAATCTCTTTCATTTTACCAGAAAATAACAGAACTGACTATAGAATTTTAATTTAACAAAGAGATATACACATTTTGTGTGTCTATTTTTATCATCGCTAATGTTACTACATATTCTTCTCTGTCAATAGTGTTAGTTGACTATGGCAAAGCAGTATTAGTGTAGTTTATTGTGCTGGTTTGGCAGCATCATAAAAGGATTAAAATCAATAGATTCTGTAGAGTTCTTAATCAACTAAAAGAATTAACTCAAATACCTAGATTACAGTCAAACTTGTCAAATCAACCAAAAGTTGTATTATGATTATCACACAAATATAAAGACTGCATTGCTTTTTGACCAGCAAGATAGATTCTGGATAAAATTTTATATTTAATTAGTAAGTATAGAACTTCAGTAATTTCTAAGAAAAGTTTGATATTTATATGTTTGTATATGACCAGTCACTCCTCACTCGGTCAAATCATGTCCATATTGTAACTTTGTATGTCTGAATGCACTTGGGAGACGTAATCTGCGTAACCGCAAGGATCATTCAGAAAGTAAAGTTACAGGTCAAACTAAAATGTCATCACACTTGTTTTTTGTTTCTTAAATTCCACAGTTCTCTATATATCTTTTACAGCTTGAAGGTGAATTTCATATTACCATTTTGATCATAAATAACAAAAGTGAAAGTTAATGCTGCAATTTGGTTAATACATTCAAACTAAGTATGAAGAATTCAATGTCATCTCCTTCCTGATTGTGATGACAGGAGAATAACTGGATATTGTACTTTACTTTCAAAAGTGTTAATAAGGCAGAACAGGAGGAATTTGATATGTGGGGATATGAAAGGGTCACATTACTTACATAGTAGGTAAAGCAGGTGGAAAATTTTCCTTCATTGGTAGGATACTGGGGAAAATGCAGTCTGTCTACAAAGAAGGTTGTTTACAAAACATTTTTGACTCACCCTAGAATAGCGTTCGAGTGTGTGGTACACATATCAAACAGCCCTAACAGGGATATCCTGTAGGGACATGAAAGACAAGATCAGAATGCTAGCAGCATGCACAGGTGCACTTAAGCAATCATTCTTTGCACACTCCACATGCAGATGGAATGTTAATAAGTCTTTAGTCCTTAAGAGGGTTTCTCAATATTTTACTGAGAAATACTGAATTACTACTCAACTAAAATAATTTTTCTCATTTAGTATTACTCAAATGCAGACTATTTGACAACCAAGATTAGCACTTCCCGAGAAGATGACAAAAGGAAAGCATCCCAACGATCTGCAAAACACAATGAATTGTGCATCAATAGACCTAAGTTTGGGAGAAGCAACATTAATGATTGGTAACCGTCTTTTAGGTTCAAGACTTGTCCCAAATGAACGACTAAATCACGAATTCATTTACGGCAAAAGCTTAGTTCAGTAAAAGTGCCAAGAATATATCAAAAATACAACAAAATTGAAGGAGCAACACAAGACTCATTAGCTCAGGTATTAGTAACATTGACGACGTGGAACATTGGGATAAATGGTAATAAAGTTCATTAGTGGTTCTTGACGAGTTCATATTACAAAATCAAGATAAGGAAAGAGTTTATTTTTATTAGAGAGAAACGTACATCATTATGCTCTTTCATTTAGTTCGAACATATTTTTTAGAATTATGCGCAAGCTTTTGAAAAGGTGACCTTGGTGAAAATCTGGCTACTGCTGCAGTTAGAGCAATAGTGTTAAGTAAGATAACAGAGTGATTCAGCTAGGCTGTTTACATCAGATATTTCCTGAAACTTTAGGATATTGTAATTCACAAAAAAACTGTGGAGAAAGCCTCGCAACATGACACATAATCACTTTTCATAGTTGAATTATTACAGATCTATCGATATGAACGTCCCTACTTCAAACTGAACTCCTGCAATTTCTGTTGACATTATCACTTTTCTAAGAGAGGTGAATTCAACGGTCTTTTTCCCTTCAAGATACGATTACTAGTTTAGGAGAAATTATATATTTATAACTTAGCGTTATCTTTTTTTCAACAAGAAGCCATTTTCTGTTCTATGAGTCGGCCGTTGTGGTCGAGCTGTTCTAGGCGCTTCAGTCCGGTCGCTGCTATCGTCGCAGGTTCGAATCCTGTCTCGAGCAAGGATGTGTGTAATGTCATTAGGTTACTTAGGTTTAAGTAGTTCATAGTCTAGCGGACTGATGACCACAAATGTTAAGTCCCATAGTGCCCAGAGCATTTGAACCATTTGAACCTGTCTTATGCGGAAGTTCGTCTTTTATTGAACTGTCTCACAGGCTGAAAGGGCTCTCCAGTTTGACGTAGCTGAGAGAGCCTACTTACAATATGGACAACATGTTTATTTAGAACTAACATTAATCGCTTTAGACATCGAATGATGGATTGCCAGTAAGGGTTGTAATAGTTTTGCTCTTGCTTCTGCCAGAGCCTTCATTGTATGCCGCACGTAAAAATAGAATAGGCTTGTAAAAACTGAATTAAAGTATATAGAATGTTAAATAATAATTTCACAACACGAATTTAAAGCCAGAGTATACATCTACATCGCAAAATCACGACAGCATGAAAAATAAAGGCACAGAATTATATGGTCATAAAAACTTCCTTAACTTCTAGTTACATCGTGAAGTGTGTGAAATGCGCACCGTCTATCACAATACACGTTTTCAGGTGTAAAGGCTTCTGGAAGGTCTGAAGAGATTCCTCCGATATCATTGCACATGCTGCATCACTGCGTTGCTTTGTATTTTCTTGGGTCGTCGGACTTAGTCATAGACTTCATCTTTGAGTTTACTGGAGAGAAAAACGTCTAATGGCGTCACATTAGGCGATCGTGCAGGTCAGTGCTAAGGGCTGACAGCTTTTGTTTGCGAGATGAAAATAAAGCTCACCTTTAGCAGCATAGTCGACAGGACTGATTGCCGACCTTTGGTACATAGCCGAGTGGAGGGTTTGAATCAGAGGCTTGGAGGTTCTGCGACCGTGTAGGCTGCAGATTCCTTCATTTGCGTCGTAGGGTGGTAGGGTTTTGGGTTTCACTGAGTAGTTGAGGAGTCCACTACATACAGGAGGTGGCTACATCGGTAGCAGGGACTGGGTGGCGTGGACAGTGCGATTTTTTAGGTTAGAGTGTGTTAGGCAAATGCAAAAAGAGCATCTGTCTCAAAGGGTGCATCTCGAACATAGGAATAACGTAGATACAGGAACCATCGGCATAACAGTTCTAAATTGTCGTAGCTTTGTTGGGAAAGTACCAGAGCTCCAAGCGCTAATAGAAAGCACTAATGCTCAAATAGCTATAGCCACTGAGAGCTCGCTAAAGCCTAATATAAGTTCAGTCGAAATTTTCGCGAAGAACATAACAGTGTTCCGAAAGACACAGTTGGCAGTTGTGTGTTCGTTGCTGTTTGAGGTAATTTATCCTTTAGCGAAACTGAAGCAGATAATGCCTTTGTATTAGTATGGGCAGAGCTCATTATTGGCAACCGGAAAAACTAATAACTTCATCCTTTTACGGACCACCCAACTCAGATGATACATTTGCTGAATGGTTCAAGGAAAATTTAAGTTTAATTTCAAACATTTAACGGACTCATACAATTATAGTTGGTGGTGACTTTCATCAAGCGACATATTGGCGAAAATGCATGTTTAAAACCGGAGGTCCGCACAAATCATCACCCGCAATTGTGCTGAACGCATTCTCTAAAAATTCTTTCGAGCAGTTAGTTCATGATCCCACGCGGATAGTAAACGATTGTGAAAACACACTGGACCTCTTAGCATCAAACAGTCGTGAGCCAATAAAGAGCATCAAAACAGGTTCAGGGATTAGAGAACGTTAGGTTGGCTTAGTGAGACTGAATATTGTAACCCTCAAATTTTCCAAAAATAAACGAAAAATATACTTATTAAAGAAAGCGGATAAACGTTCACTTGACACCTTCATGAGAGACAGTCTCCACTCCCTCGAAACTAACAATGCAAGTGTAGATCACAAATGGCTTGAATTCAGAGAAATAGTATCGACAGCAGTTGGAAGATCTATACCAAATAAATTAACAAACAACGGAGCTGATCCCCCTTGCTACACAAAGCGGTTGAGAACACTGTTGCAAAACAACGAAACAAAGTGCCAAATTCAAACGAATGCGAAATATCCAAGAATGGCGATCTTTTACATAAGCTCTTAATTTATTGCTGACATCAACGCCAGATGCTTGCAATAGTTCCCACAACGAAACTTTGTCTCGAAACCTGGCAGAAAATCCAAAGAGAGTCTCGTCGTATGAAAAGTATGCTAGAGGCAAGACACAGCCAATGCCTTCTCTACGTGATAGCAATGGAAATACTATCGACGACATTGCTGCCAAACCAGAGTTACTAAATACAGCCTTTCGAAGTTCCCTCACAAAAACAGAGGAAGTGAATAGTTCAGAATTAGAATCAAGAAGATCTGAAAACATGAGTAACGTAGAGGTAAGTATCCTCGGAGTACTGAATTAACTTAGTGATACAGGGTACTTACAAATGGTGGAAAAATCGAAATTTTTATGACGTTATTAAATTCTATACTCTTTCCTGATTACATTGAATATAGTGTTTCAAATGAAAAATTTCCTATATATGCCAAATTTTAAATTTATGGTCATTGATGCCACAACGCACCCTTTATTTCTGTTACAGAAACCAGTATTATTTCGAAAAGTACTGTGAACTTTCTGTTTCCAACGATTATACGTACGATACATTCAATATATTGGTAACAGCGCAGGTTTCTAGTGTCTGTAAATGATTATCTTTGCTAGTATTTACTTATGTTTCTCTGAAGCAGTTTGTTCACGTGTTGCTGAATGTTTGTTGCCCAAGTGTTACATATATTTGTGGAAGTACACATCTTCTCGTGGCCAATAAACACGAACTCTGCCAAGGATCAAGAAATTCAATGGAATGAAATTCCATGGTAACCAGTTCACAAACAAAGCAAGCCACACTGTAGAAAGTAACCTATGTATCAGTTCTTCAGCGAAGAATCTCCCACATAGCCCACCTTCTGGTCATTCAAATTTTTGTGTTAACAATGAAGCTGTTTGTAGTTGATGTGTAAGTCGTCGATGTAGGTATCTTATCTTCTTTGCTAAAGGAAGTGGCGAAATGTAAACAGTGTGATGGTGTAGGCTGTCTGGAATTAACAGAACAACAAAGTATCAGGAAGACTTTAAAGTCAAAATTAGTTATTCTGTGTAGATCCTGCAATAAAAATGCCTCGAAAATGACTTCGAACATTGTGCATAATTCATATGATGTGAATTTGAAGTTGTTGTTATTGTGGCCTTCAGTCCAGAGACTGGTTTGATGCAGCTCTCCATGCTACTCTATCCTGTGCAACGTTCTTCATCTCCCAGTACCTACTGCAACCTACATCCTTCTGAGTCTGTTTAGCGTATTCCTCTCTTGGTCTCACTCTACGAGTTTTACCCTCCACGCTGCCCTCCAGTGCAAAATTGGTGATCCCATGATACCTCAGAACATGCCCTCCCAACCGATCCCTTCTAGTCAATTGGTGCCACAAACTCCTCCCCAGTTCTATTTAATACCTCCTCATTAGTTATGTGATCTACCCCTCTAATCTTCAGCATTCTTCTGTAGCACCACATTTCGAAAGCTTCTATTCTCTTCTTCTCTAAACTATTTATCGTCCATGTTTCACTTCCATACATGGCTACACTCCATACAAATACTTTCAGAAAATACTACCTGACACTTAAATCTATACTCGATGTTAACAAATTTCTCTTCTTCAGAAACGCTTTCCTTGCCATTGCCAGTCTATATTTTATATCCTCTCTACTTCGGCCATCATCAGTTATTTTGCTTCTCAAATAGCAAAACTCATTGACTACTTTAAGTGTCTCATTTCCTAATCTAATTCATTGAGCATCACACGACTTAATTCGACTACATAGCATTATCCTCGTTTTGCTTTTGTTGATGTTCATCTTATATCCTATTTTAAAGACACTGTCCATTCCGTTCAGCTCCTCTTCCAGGTCCTTCGCTGTCTCTAACAGAATTACAATGTCATCGGCGAACCTCAAAGTTTTTATTTCTTCTCCATGGACTTTAATACCTACTACGAATTTCGGTGACAACGGAAGAATTTGAAAGAGTATTCCAGTCAACATTGTCAAAAGCTTTCTTTAAGTCTACAAATGCTAGTAACGTAGGTTTGCCTTTCCTTAATCTATTTCCGAAGATAAGACGTAGGGTCAGTATTGTCTAACGTGTTCCAACATTTCTACGGAATCCAAACTGATCTCCCCCAAGGTCGGCTTGTACCAGTTTTCCCATTCGCCTGTAAATAATTCGTGTTAGTATTTTGCAGCCATGGCTTATTAAACTGATAGTTCGGTAATTTTCACATCTGTCAGCACCTGCTTTCTGTGGGATTGAAATTATTATATACTTCTTGAAGTCTGAGGGTATTTCGTCTGTCTCGTACATCTTGCTCACTAGATGGCAGAATTTTGTTAGGCCTGGCTCTCCCAAGGCTGTCAGTAGTTCTAATACAATGTTGTCTACTGCTGGGGCCTTGTTTCGACTTAGTTCTTTCAGTGGTCTGTCAAACTCTTCACGCAGTACCGTATCTCCCATTTCATCTTCATCTACATCCTCTTACATTTCCATAATATTGTTCTCAAAAACATCGCCCTTGTATAGACCCTCTATATACTCCTTCCACTTTTCTGCTTTCCCTTCTTTGCTTAGAACTGGGTTTCCATCTGAATTCTTGATATTCATACAAGTGGATCTCTTTTTCCAAACGTCTCTTTAATTTTCCTATAGGTAGTATGTATATTACCCCTAGTGAGATAAGCCTCTACATCCTTACATTTGTCCTCTAGCCATCACTGATTAGCCATTTTGCACTTCCTGTCGATCTCATTTTTGATACGTTTGTATTCCTTTTTGTCTGCTTCATTTACTGCATTTTTATACACTCCTGGAAATGGAAAAAAGAACACATTGACACATGAAGCTTATTATTGAGCTTTCGATGGCCATCTCCGCCAATGTTGTCAGGAGTTCACTGACTACCGGGGATGCTTTTCTTTTCTTTATTGTGATTTCATTCCCCTGCCTCATATGGGCAGGGGAGGGCTGTCAGCGGCACGATCCACCGCTCTTAGGCCGAGTGACACTACAACTAAAACAAAAATGAAATGATACATACATAAGGAGATAAAAACGGGGAACATAAGACAGAGTAAGGGAAGAAAATGGATGTAAAATACACTCCTGGAAATGGAAAAAAGAACACATTGACACCGGTGTGTCAGATCCACCATACTTGCTCCGGACACTGCGAGAGGGCTGTACAAGCAATGATCACACGCACGGCACAGCGGACACACCAGGAACCGCGGTGTTGGCCGTCGAATGGCGCTAGCTGCGCAGCATTTGTGCACCGCCGCCGTCAGTGTCAGCCAGTTTGCCGTGGCATATGGAGCTCCATCGCAGTCTTTAACACTGGTAGCATGCCGCGACAGCGTGGACGTGAACTGTATGTTCAGTTGACGGACTTTGAGCGAGGGCGTATAGTGGGCATGCGGGAGGCCAGCTGGACGTACCGCCGAATTGCTCAACACGTGGGGCGTGAGGACTCCACAGTACATCGATGTTGTCGCCAGTGGTCGGCGGAAGGTGCACGTGCCCGTCGACCTCGGACCGGACCGCAGCGACGCACGGATGCACGCCAAGACCCTAGGATCCTACGCAGTGCCGTAAGGGACCGCACCGCCACTTCCCAGCAAATTAGGGACACTGTTGCTCCTGGGGTATCGGCGAGGACCATTCGCAACCGTCTCCATGAAGCTGGGCTACGGTCCCGCACACCGTTAGGCCGTCTTCCGCTCACGCCCCAACATCGTGCAGCCCGCCTCCAGTGGTGTCGCGACAGGCGTGAATGGAGGGACGAATGGAGACGTGTCGTCTTCAGCGATGAGAGTCGCTTCTGCCTTGGCGCCAATGATGGTCGTATGCGTGTTTGGCACCGTGCAGGTGAGCGCCACAATCAGGAATGCATACGACCGAGGCACACAGGGCCAACACCCGGCATCATGGTGTGGGGAGCGATATCCTACACTGGCCGTACACCTCTGGTGATCGTCGAGGGGACACTGAATAGTGCTCGGTACATCCAAACCGTCATCGAACCCATCGTTCTACCATTCCTAGACCGGCAAGGGAACTTGCTGTTCCAACAGGACAATGCACGTCCGCATGTATCCCGTGCAACCCAACGTGCTCTAGAAGGTGTAAGTCAACTACCCTGGCCAGCAAGATCTCCGGATCTGTCCCCCATTGAGCATGTTTGGGACTGGATGAAGCGTCGTCTCACGCGGTCTGCACGTCCAGCACGAACGCTGGTCCAACTGAGGCGCCAGGTGGAAATGGCATGGCAAGCCGTTCCACAGGACTACATCCAGCATCTCTACGATCGTCTCCATGGGAGAATAGCAACCTGCATTGCTGCGAAAGGTGGATATACACTGTACTAGTGCCGACATTGTGCATGCTCTGTTGCCTGTGTCTATGTGCCTGTGGTTCTGTCAGTGTGATCATGTGATGTATCTGACCCCAGGAATGTGTCAATAAAGTTTCCCCTTCCTGGGACAATGAATTCACGGTGTTCTTATTTCAATTTCCAGGAGTGTATTTTCTCCATTCATCAATTAAATTGAATATATCTTCTGTTACCCAAGAATTTCTATTAGCCCTCGTCTTTGTACGTACTTGATCCTCTGCTACCTTCACTATTTCGTCTCTCAAAGCTACCCATTCTTCTTCTACTGTATTTCTTTCCCTCAGTCTTGTCAATCGTCCCTAAAACTCTCCCTGAAGCTCTCCACAAGCTCTAGTTCTTTCAGTTTATCCAGGTCCCATCTCCTCAAATTCCTACTTTTTTGCAGTTTCTTCAGTTTTAACCTACAGTTAATAACCAATAGATTGTGGTCAGAGTGCACATCTGCCCCTGGAAATGTCTTACAATTTAAAACCTGGTTCCGGAATCTCTGTCATTATATAATCTATCTGGTACCTTCTAGTATCTCCAGGATTCTTCCATAAATTCCATGTATTCAATTTGAACTTAGTGTATGCAATGAGTGCAATAGCAAAAGATAAAATTGCTGCTCAAACGTTTTGTGGTTTGATGGACCTTTCTCCACTTCCCAGTACGTTCAGCAAGTACATACATAAAAACACTTTTAGGTGCCTTGACGGTTGTGTCTAAAACAACTACGAAACTTGCAGTAGAAGAAACTGTAAATATTAGTGGAACTAGGGACATTTCTGTTGCTCTTGATGGGACATGGCAATATCGAGGACACAATTCAAGGAAGGAGAAGTGCTCCTTCTCTGGAGAATGGAAAAGTTGTTGATGTTGAGTGGTTATCTAAGTACTGCGACGCCTGTGATGGTAACACTTAAGGACATATTGAACCTCGGTGTTCTAAAAATTGTGATGGATGCAGTGGAGGTATGGAGTGTGATGTAGCTCTACAAATATTTCAGAGGTCGGTGCCAGTTTATAACGTTATATACCAAGTACCTGGGTGATGGGGACTCTAAAGCTTTCAACAAAATTAATGAGGTCAAAGTTTACGGTTATATGTTGGTGACAAAACTGGAGTGTTGTGGACATGGGAAAAAGAGTATGGGTGCTAGATTGAGGAAGCTACGAAGAGAAATGAAAGGAAAGTTTCTATCTGAAGGAAAATCGCCGCCTGACCGAGGCAAATTGACAGAAACTGAAATAGACCTTTTTCAGAGTTATTATGGACTCGCCATTAGACGAACTACACCTCTGAAAGAGCAATGAGAAAAGCTGTATGGGCTACCTGCTATCATAAGGTGTCCACAGATTACCAACCTGTTCATGCCCTTTGACCTAAAGGAGCAGATTCTTGGTGTGGTTACAAAAATACAGAAGAAAATGGTCAAATATACCATCATAGGCGTTCTCTTCCTGAGCATATTATGAATGAAATAGAACCAATTTTTAGACACCTGAGTGACCGTGTTTTGCTTAGTAAATGTCTTCATGGGTGCACTCAGAATACAAATGAAAGTTTCAACCATTCCATATGGGAAAGAGTACCCAAGAATGTTTTTGTACGACTAAATAAATCAAAAGTTGGTCTAATATATGCAGTGATATGTTTCAGTGATAGAGTGATAGGATTGTTGGAAGTCCCAAGAAATTTAGGCATAAAATGTGGCACTAATATGGAAGATCAATTACTTGGTGTGACAGACAATGGGTGAATGAATCTGAAAGATTCGCTCTTCAAGTTACCAAAGAAGCAATTAGTGCTAAAAGGAGTACGAAGAGGAAGCTTGAAGATGAAGAAATGCTGCAGGATGAAGTTGATGCTTCAGGAATGTTCTGAGGCACAGTTTAATTGGTCTCATATCTTCATTCGCAATTTCTCACAAGTTGTATTTTTCACAATTCAGGTACAGATATTTATTAAAGTTTATGAAGTATTACTCTAATTTTTTTCTGTAACTTGCAATAGTCCATACTTATGTAGTAGACCTAAGCTTTATTGCAGAATCAACTAAATTATAGAAAAAAATAACTTTTTTGTTAGGAAAAAAATTATAATCATTAAAATGTAAGATGTGATATTTTTTGTCCTTTTAATATACATAATAGGTGGAATTAAATAGGTCTAGTTCCTCAGCCACCATGTCATGCATATCTGGTAAAAATTTGGCCTCCCTGAAATGTATAACATTGGGTTAAATGGTACCTCAATTTGAGAAGCATTTTGGGAAAAAAATGCATCAATATCTTTGGACTTTTTTTAATAGCACTAAGCAGGTTGAAAAACATTCAAAATACTTCTAATTTGCTTAGAAAGTGTGCTGCATGACGTGATACCAACAAAAAATGTGTAATACATATACATCATGAACGGTGCCTGAAAGAAATAGGTGTTGATTTTTACATAATACTGAACTGGAAAAGTACACTGTACCCTTAAATCACTTAATAAAAGCAAGTCTTCTGGTCCAGACTGTATACCAACTAGGTTCCTTTCAGAGTATGCTGATGCAATAGCTCCATACTAAACAATCATATACAACCGTTCACCTGACGAAAGATCCATACCCAAAGACTGGATAGTTCCACAGGCCACACCAATATCCAATAAAGTTTGTAGCAGTATTCCACTAAATTATAGGTCTCATCATTAAAGTCGATATGCAGCAGGATTTTGGAACATACAGTATATTGCGTTTGAAAATTTTTAATTACCTCGTAGAGGACAGTCTGTTGACACAAAGTCAATACGGCTTTAGAAAACACCATTAGTTCTTTACTCACACGAAGTGTTCAGTGCTATTGACAGGGGATTTCAAATTGATTCCGTATTTCTTGATTTCCAAACCGCTTGTAATGAAGTTGCAAGCTTATGGAATTTCGTTGCAGTTACGTTACTGGATTCGTGGTTTCCTGTGAGAGAGGTTACAGTTCTTAGTAATTGATGCCTTTCGTTACATGGCCACAGTGGCACAAAAAAATAAAGAAGAGAACTGATCTTCACAATTCACTGCACTACAAAGTTTCCAACTCGTGGGCAGAGAAATTTAAATGTAAAAATAAGATAGCATCTCACAAAATAAATCACGAAGTTTGGAAGTGGTCTGTCACTAGATCAAGTAGTTAATGCCAGCCAATTAAGATTTGATAAAGAGTTACCATCTAGAAGAGAAGCAAGCATGTCTTTTATGCTACTGGACCACATACTCTTATATGATAATGCCTGGGATTTCAGAGATGGTACACTGCAGTAGTGGGACAATGCCAAAGCTTGTGCAATTTTGGTATCGAACTAATTGACTAATTATTTAAATTGGTCAATTAATCTCTTTCTGGGAAATTCCAAGTCCTCGCCAGCTTCTCCTATGTCCCTTCACTGGCAGGAAATTCAAATTTTAGAAGTAAATTTAAATTTTCACACTAAATTCAAATTTCCCCAATAAATTTTATTATTAATTAAATTTCAGAGTACATAATAATAACAACAACAACAATAATAATAGTTGTAATAATATATTCTTTATTTAGAAAATATTCAATTTGCCTGCCATATAGGCCATAATATGTTATGTTGGAGGGAAATCCGGATTTTTGCAGGAAATTTAAACTGTGTGCATGTCATTGAAACACGAAAGACCTCTCTCACAAGAATCTTTTTTTTTTAAATCAAAGCTATTCTGTCTGGTCACTGCATACCCTGGGTCCACTTGCATTCGAAACACAAGGAGAGGTCGCAGGAATTAAGAATTAATGCCCAATATACATTCTGCATGTAAACTGAAGAAAAATTAAGTAGTGCACATTCATTTTCTTGATGGAGAACACTTGGCATGGGCTGTGGAAAGGGTTCAGGTACTTTGCTTGTAGAACTCATCAGAGAAGGTTCATATGTGGCATGGATGGCAGCTATTTCATATAGGCATACATTTTACATGGTGGCTGGTAAACTAGCACAATGCATAATGGAATACAAGGTGGCCAATATGGAAGTGTCTGCCTCCAGTAGCTGAGTGGTCAGCACGACAGAATGTCAATCCTAAGCGCCCAGGTTCAGTTCTCGGCTGGGGCGGAGATTTTCTCCATTCAAAGACTAGGTGTTGTGTTGCCCTAATCATCATCATTTCATCCCCATCGAAGCGCAAGTCACCGAAGTGGCGTCAAATCGAAAGTCTTGCGCCCAGCGAATAGTCTACCCGACAGGAGGCCCTAGTCACAAGACATTTACTACAGAAATGAGTCTATTGCTGTAAAGTACAGAATAGAAGATGATGCATTGTCATGTTGGAATTCTAGATGTCTGGCTGGGGTCACTTTTTGTCCTAAGTATGTGTGTAATTCTACCCTCTCTATTGTAATTACCCCCTCCTCTGATGTGACAATTTCAGTGTGGCCAGCGCATATGTCATACACTTCATACAGTGAAATGTGAGCCTCTCCCTGTGCTAAGTTAAACTGTATACTTTGCAGTAGCAATAATTTAAACAAATTGAGGGATGCAAAGTCCTCCATCCCTGTCCCCACTATCACCACCCTGAGCTGCCACCACTTCCACCCCCATCTAGACACCACTCAAACCGCTGCCCTGTGAACCTTATGCCCACTGCCTACTGCTTGCCACTGTGATACTGAAGCCTCACTCCTGAAATTAGCCTAGATGCAAGTGAGCAGTGTGCAGAGAAACAGTTCCCTCTTGAACACTGAGGGAGGTGGAGTGGGGAAGGTTCATCACTTTACCTTCTTCCAGAGCAAAGTCGGTTGTCACAAGCCGATATGCATACAGCTCCTGGATGGGAAGCCACTGGTCGCCGAAGCCTGTAGAGCTGAAGAGCCACTGTGAGATGGCGTGGATGGCGTGTGCCACCTGCTTTGATCAAAGTTAAAGTTGAAACTGTGTGTGAGAAAGGGCTCTTCTTGATGTTAGCACCACTTAAGCAATTGTCACCATGAGTTTGGTGAGAAATAACAGATATTTCACATGGTATTGTTAACCCACTTTCCCTACCAAACTTCAAATAATTACCCTTCCTACTTTATAGTTTAACTAATCCTTCCCCTTCTACCACTCTATTATCACAGTTTAACTACTACACCATATCCCCTAAATTTCAAAACCAAGAAGTCACTCTTCCTACATTTAAAAACGACAGGAAATTGATGAGTGAATGATGGGGGAGACCACTTGTTGTCAGAACTATAGAGTGCTTTTCCTAACTTTAAAACTGAGTACACAATTGATGAAGCCTGTATCCCAGAGTGCTACTGTTCACTTCTGCATGTAATTTAACTACTAGTGTGTCAAAGTATCTAACTATATGCATAGGAGGATATGGTGGCAGCAAAGCGTCTGATTACAGGCACAAAATCAGAAGGCAACTGCTGTTTGATAGTGGAGATTGAAAGTGTGGTGAGGGGTGTTAAGAAGCAGCTTACTCAGTCAGAATGGGAGAAGGTATGTTGTGCATGGCCATCCATGAATGCTCAGATTACAGAGTATGATCCATCTCTTTCTCCCCTGGACATTTTCTGTGCTGGTCTGCTGTTATCTACCACATCAATGGTTCAAAATGGTTCGAATGGCTCTGAGCACTATGGGACTCAACTTCTGAGGTCATAAGTCCCAGAGAACTTATAACTACTTAAAACTAACTAACCTAAGGACATCACACACATCCATGCCTGAGGCAGGATTTGAACCTACGACCGTAGCTGTCGTGCGGTTCCAGATGTAGCGCCTAGAACCGCTCGGCCACTATGGCCGGCTCACATCATTGATGACGCAGCTCATGGGGTGAAATCTGGAGACCAATACATTTATTTACAACACTGTACTGTTACGAACTTTTTTGGACTAATGAGCGCAATGTCTCCTGTATCACAGAGAGTGGACCGCTGACTGTTATGGAAGCAACCTGTATACAATAACGTTGTGAACTATCTTTGAGTGTATAGTATACTCTCGAATGACTTAGATCAGTGCATCAATACATCCAATGATCCAGTGCCAGATTCAGCTACTATTGCTCCAATGGATATGGGGTCCATCCATGTCATTGTTATCGATAGAATACCCAAGTTTTGTGATGTACCAATCACACTAAGGGAAATACAAGCATAATTTAGTGCATAAAAGGAACACTCATTCTGGAAATACTGTGCTGCTGTGAAAAATTAACCAATGGGTTTTGCTGATGTACTGCAACCTATGTACCATTGCTGAAGTGTAAATAAAAAAATAATGTATTCTCGTAAATCTGAAGTTCTTTTTATTCCATTACCATCTCATTATAATGTATGATGTGTAGCCATTGTAACTCAGAAAATAAATGTCAATTCAGCAGCATGTTTGGGGGGGGAGGTTAGTATTTAACATCCCATCAACAATGAGGTCATTAGAGATGGAGCACAAGCTCGGATTAGGGAAGGATGAGCAGGAAAGCCACTGTGCCCTTTTGGAGGAATTATCAAAGCATTTAGCTTACGTGAGTCAGGGAAATTAGGGAGAAACTTAACCAAGATGGCTGAACACAGATTTGTAGCATTATCCTCCCGAATTCAAGTCCAGTGTGCCAACCACTGCCAGACCTCACTTGATTGCAGGATGGTTAGCTAGGTCTGTTAGAGAGAGAAGAAGTGACACATAAATAGCATTGTTATGGTAGGAAAAATATATTTCAACTATTGCTATTAATTCAGTCACTAATTGTATTTGATCATCATTCATCAGCAACGCCGGTAACTCCTCCTCTGGAGGATGGACGATTGAGGTAATGGTGGCTCAAGGGACGCCTCCACATCAAACAGTGACAGGAAATTAGCTCTGTGGATTACATACCCACACATCAGGTGATCACTTCACAATAGTTCTCTCACACCCAGCATATAAACACGTCAAACTACACAGTAGATGGTACTCAGAAAAAACATGCTACACTGGTTTCCAAACTTAAAGCAACAAACCGCTCTTTCCCATCAGAATATAATCATACAAACTGTCAAAAGATGTCCAGACGATTGTGTTCTGCACAGAAGGTGGCATTAACCACGCCAAAGCTACCGTCAGGGCACCTATCAAGCGGAGTAGTGTCTGGCGACTAGTGTCGTTCCACAATCGCTGTGTACACAGTCACACTCACCTACCACATTCAGCAAAGTGGCACTTATAGTCCAAGACCTGATGTAAGTGAACCTCTAACACATCTTCACAGAAGGGCAAGTCTACAGTGGAGTAGTCAACATACCACCTGGCAGGTAGAACAGTGGACTACTGTTCTTTCCACAGATGAATCCTGATTTGGTCTGGAGAGTGATTCTCGACGGATTCGCATCTCGATGGAACCACGAAAACGATCTCGGGACCCAAACATTTTGGAAATAGGAGGATCCCCAGTGGTGTGGGCAGGGATTATGTTGACCACTTTAACACCTCTTCACGGAATTGTATGGGTAAATCGGCTAGGTTTAACTGCTCTCAGGTATCATGACGAGATCTTGGGACCTCATGTGCGGTTGCTTCAAGGTGCTGTGAACCCAGATTTCGTAGTGATGGACGATAATGTTCAACCTCATAGAGCGCGGATGGTCTATGTTTTCTTGGAAATGGAAGATATGGCATACATGGCCTAGCCTGCTCGCTCGCTGGACTTGAATACCACAGAGCACATCTGGGATGCGCTAAGGAGGTGGGTTGCAACATGTCAGCATCCACCAACCACTCTCGAAGACTTGCGGACATTGATGACGTCAGTTCACAGTATGTCCCATCGTTATCAGGCCTGTATTGCTGCCTGAGGTGGTCACATCCCACACTGAGCACATTAACTAGTTGTTGGAATGTGTGTGTAGTTTCGTTATGCATGTTGCAGTTCTTTACGTTCTGTATTTTTTACATTGTTTCTCATTTCCCATAACCTGTTTACCTTATTTTGTCGAAAAATATACGCAATCTACCAAAATTTTGATCCTGACGCGTAAACGAAAAACGAAGAATATTATGATATGTTTTACGAAAGTAGTGAGCGGTATTCTAACAGAATTAACCAGTGCGCTTGGAAAGCGGACACTAAAATCACCATGTGCA
Source organism: Schistocerca gregaria (assembly GCF_023897955.1). Classification (NCBI taxonomy): domain Eukaryota; kingdom Metazoa; phylum Arthropoda; class Insecta; order Orthoptera; family Acrididae; genus Schistocerca; species Schistocerca gregaria. The sequence goes on along the minus strand of NC_064922.1, from coordinate 345,500,377 downwards.
ACCTCTGATTTTATTACAATGGTCATTTCTCCTTATGTAGGCATCTGTCAACACAATATTTTCACATTCGGCGGATAAATTCGGAGACTGGAATTCTCTAGAGAAAGTATCACTTCCCTAAAAATCACGCCTCGCAGCAAATCTAAGGATTCCACCGACAATTGTACTGCCACAATAGGCGTGCTTGTGCACACATCGCATCAAATGTCCATATTTTTCCAACGCAAGTGTGTGGTTTATTAATCGCGTCTGCGAAAGACTTTATTCCATTTCACAGACAGCACCATTAGACAATATTTCTGCTGTAAAACGGCGCACGATAGATCAAGAAACCATGGTACTGTTCAGTCGTAGGATTTTGTGTCAGGTCTTACGACTCCAATCTTATGTCCAAGCTAGCGCTGCATTTTAATCGGTTCCTCACATAACACAGCATCTGTTGTATGTGGACAGTAAACATTTTCTCCTCTGACATCATTCTCCCGCGTCTGTAACCCAATGGATATATCGAGGAACCCTGTTACACTGCCCGCAGCACATGGAGCACATGACATAGGATACTGTGGAGGAACCGGTTTACAGTATATATTACTCATAAATGATATTTCAGGTAGATCAAAAAATATATAAAACCAGTTACTTGTTGTCAGCATAATAATTCGTTTGATCTCAAAAATGATTATCCCGGCTGATATTTGTCGCTCTGCTAAAGAAATCTACACTTGACGTTGTGTAGAAATGTTGTCTGTAAAGTCGTGTGAGTGAAACTGAATTACATATTAGTTATCAAATTTTACACAACTGTTACTTAAAATGGAGGCACTTTTCTCTAGCAAAAGGAACATTTAGGCACAACACTGACGTGTCTCCTATTAAAGTATTTCATGTAAATCGTCCGAAATAATTAGGCTTCATAAATCAGCAAATAAGAAATTGATATTTCGTAACGTGCTGTGAGCACTATTTTTAAAAATTCAATCTGAGTTAAATTCTGTCTTTTAAAGTAGATTCTGGACCACCGGTTCACATTTCTTTCCATTCATCTATATCTAACAACATTTATGTTTGTTAAAATTCTCGATTCAAATCTGCGGTGGAGATATTTTTGCTAAGATGCCGGGAGACAGACGATAGTCAGTTTGTCTAATGTTATTCTTGATTCCTTTTATATCAAGTTAATATACTCAGGTAAAAGTCTTTAAGTCTTTTGTTCTCTATTGTTTAGCATTTAAAATTATTCTCAATGAAAAATGTTTCATATTTCTTATACCAGCTACTAGTAAACTACGCTGTAAGTTACTAGCGCTAATGGTTGCGCTGCTAATTGCGGAGCTGAAAATTAACACTTGAAAACTTTAATTAGATTGGATTACAATTAAAATAAATACAAATCCACGTCTAGACAATAGCAACTCTACTTATCAAAGAATAATTAAGAATATAGTTACAGGTTTTCTCTTTACAGACCTCACACGTCTCACGTCCTAACAGTTCATCGGTTAGCACAGGAAGAACAACTGAACCACAGTTACCACAGATAAAAAAAAATCTAATTGTCGTTGTCTATCAGTGTACTTCTCTGATAATAGTTAGTCGGCCGGGGTGGCGCTACAGTCTGGAACCGCGCGACCGCTTCGGTCCCAGTTTCGAATCCTGCCTTGGGCATGGATGTGTGTGATGTCCTTAGGTTATTTAGGTTTAATAGTTCTAAGTTCTAGCGGACTGATGACCTCAGAAGGTAAGTCCCATAGTGCTCAGAGCCATTTGAACCATTTTTGATAATAGTTTTAATTCACACAGAAATTAAATTACTACAGGAATTATTAAATAATTATTGTCATTTTTACACGATTCACTGTTTTTCATACGTATTATCGATAATATTTGTTGAAGTTTGTACACTTAGTTCATTTTAACACCTTGCGGCTAGAACTTCGTGTCGTGGATATTACAATACCTTAAAATATTACTTTCTCTGTAAGTATTTTTGTTTGTTTCTGAGTAGGAAAACTACATTTTTTAGAAGCTCTTAACGCTTAACGTTACTTGACATTTTTTGATCCGACTGTTAGTTGTTATTATAAAACAAGGTTGAGAACATAGGCTTGATTAGGGCCGCATGTGGCCTGCGGGCTGCAGTTTTTCACGACTACTGCGTTGGAGTGTATATATTTAGGCAATTCGGGCAGGCATACGTTTTATGTATCTGTTTGGCCTGTCCCATAAAAGTTACTTACGGTAGAAGCCTAAACTTTTGAGTGTGACTATAGCCCGTTCCGCACTAGTGCCTATGAGTACATGTAAGCCATTACCTCTACACATTTTCTTTTCTGTCACCGCAGTGGTAAGTGTAACGCGCTCAAACTGCTATTAGATGCAAAATATAGAACACCTGATATGACAATAACACGTATGTCCCGCAGCACACGTCATATAGCTTAGCAATTGTATATTCTAGTCACTATCGATGTATCTAGAACGCTATTGCCAACTTTGGTGCTACCAGTAAACAATGATCGGCTGTTCATTCGCCTGTGCGTGGTATGAATATGTTCACAGTCTTGATACAGATTACAGTTTTAACAAAAGTGAGTACACTAGCGAGCCCAGCTTTTGTAGACTGACGATATAATTTGTATTACGATATGATAACAGTTAACTCTGTACAAATGTGAACCATTAACGTCTTTATGGTATGTGGTTTCCGTAATGAGTGACATAACTATGTTATAGTATACTTTCATTTTCAGTACATAATTCATGGTTTTGTCACCTGACGACGATTTTATATTTCGTCTAACGTGATGCTGTGAATATTTTCATATAAGTGACATTCCATTATCTGTGTGTTGTTGTTAACATCTACATCAGTTAACAGATTCGTGGCAGCTTAATACTGTAATGTTGCTTACGCATTATTTTATTTGGTGTATAAGAACCTGATGATGGTCAGACGATGGTTGTGTACATAAAGTATTTTACCAGCAGCCAAAAGCAAAGACGATATCCAGAAATAGAGAAAATTACTTACCATATACTGTGAGACGTCTCACACTCTGCAAACACAAATTCAATATTAACACACCTAAATTGTCAGTATAACTCAGTTAAATACATGTTTATTGTAACATAAGCAAGATGGCTACGAAATTTCGATTTCGTATGCCTTGCAAGCATAATGAGTCATCAAAATATGCCTAACACAAGACAACGTATGACCGCCTTCCATTGCTATAAATGCTAACCAAATGCTACAACACTATTAAAACGATTTTATTCTTAATACCTTAAAGATATGTAGATGTAGATGCGGATATTTTGATGTTCCAAAATTTAGTGGGTCACAATCGGAACTGATAGAGATTCTACCGACCCTTGATGCTGCTATAGCTGAAATATATGCTAAATATCAAGTCCCCGACCACATCTTTTATCTTCGGACTTCGAAGAAGCATAGCTTTAACAAAATGACTGCAAATATTACAAGGTAAGGTGCCCCAACATTTCAGTTTGACAGAATGACACTGCCGATTTGCAGAGACGGAGATGTCGAGGTGGTAATACACAGGAAACAAAGACGAACTAATCTTATTACAGCACCAATGGTAATGGGGAATTGCCAGTAATTGTCGTAATTATGTAATTATATTCCCCACCAGAGAAGCTGAAAAGAAAGATGCAGGTTGACATATACATAACTAAACAATGTTGCACACGCGACCCATTCTGTAGAGTTCTCCAGCTTGGCAAATTCCCTGTAGTCACTTGTCTGGATACTTTATAAAATCATTAAGTAGGTTACCAATAATGCTGTCCACTCCTTGGCCATCCACTTTAAAAAGCCAGCCCCACATTTTTTATCATACTGCATTGCCCTCGGTGTCGCTGCATATCCGAGATGTTATCTCCAAGCCAATATTATGCTCCACCTATATTCCGAGTGGAAGCAATTTTGTGGCACTACCGATGCAGGCTGGTTGCTTTCCTGCAGATTTATTGGTAGTTTCGTAGGGCAGAATAGTATGTGAATCCCACGTGCACTATGTACAAATTAATTATATCCCCAAAAAAATCGTAGTGAGTAGTGTCTAACGGGCGGATTTTATGATAAATAACGCGATTTGCATGTGACACTGTGGTAAATCGCAACGACCAGACTGTGATGTTGGCGGTATTGGGGAGAACAAAGTTTCCGCCATGTTTTAATACAGCACATCCGTCTGAGTTAGAGTAATATGTCACAGTCGTATGCAGATAGAATATAGTTACTAGTCTGCCTGTACGCGAAAAGAACTTACCTGTACGCCAGTAGAGACACAACAGAAGCGTTTTAAAGCACAGCACAGCGGTTCTGTGAGTTATTCGTTAATTGACATCAATTGGAAACACTTGGCTCAGAGTAGTGGTACCGCTACTCAGTAATCGTCCCTAGGAAGTCGTAACATAGTATGGCCTAAACCATTGCCGTCCAAGGGGCTTCCGATTCAACGACAACAGAACTGACGGAGTTCCAGCATACAAGAGTAGGAGACACATTATTGGATTTGTTGCTCGAATACAATGACTGGAACGTACTGTAACTATGTCACAGTAAATTTTCATAAAATGGAAGCTTTATCATTTACCATTTGTCATCCAGTTCTCATGAGTTATTTACTGTCTGACTGTAGCAGGAAGGTGGAGCTGTAGCAAACGATAATGCTGACACAAAGCTCTCAAACAATGTCATTCTGTAATACATATGTGTATAATACATGTACTTGCATGTAGCGTTCTCGCTTCCCCAGCACGGGGTCCCGGGTTCGATTCCCGGCGGGGTCAGGGATTTTTCCTGCCTCGAGATGACTGGGTGTTGTTGTGTCGTCTTCATCATCACCATTCATCCCCATCACGGTCGGAGGAAGGCAAAGGCAAACCACCTCCACTAGGACCTTGCCTAGTACAGCGGTGTGGGTCTCCCGCATCGTTCCCCTATGCTCCGTCACGGAGTATGGGACTTTATCATTATATATTCCAAATTTTTCTTTGGTTTACTTTCAGGCTGAATAACAACGGGGATAGACTACAATCCTGCCTCACTCCCTTCTTTACTATTGCTTCCCTTTCATTCTCCTCGACTCTTATAACAGCTGTTTTGTTTTTTTTTACTAGTTGTAAATAACCTTGCGCTCTTTGTATTTTATCCCTGCCGCCTTCACACCTTCAAAGCAAGTATACCAGCCACCATTGTCACATGCTTTCTCGAAATCTGCAGATGCTATAAATATAAATTTGCCTTACTTAACGTACCTTTTATGAAAAGTCGTAGGGTCAGTATCGCCTCGCATATTGCTACATTTCTGCGAAATACAAACGGATCTGCAACGAAGTCGACATCTATCGTTTTTCAATTCTTCTGTAAACAATTTGTGTTAGTATTTTGCTGCCATGACTTATTTAACTGGCACGTCGGTAATATTCACACCTGTGAGGACCTGCTTTTTTTAGAATACGAATTATTATGCTCTCCTTAAAGTCCGATAGTATATCACCTGTCTCTCACATCTTGCACACCAGACTGAGCTTTCTCATGGGTGGCTCTCCTAAGGCTATCTTTAGTTCAGGTGAGGGAGATATGTTTGAAGACAATATTATAGAAATGGAAGAGGACATAGATGAAGATGAGATGGGAGATACGACACTGCGAGAAGAATATGACAGAACACACGAGGATTAGATATACATAACACATCAAAAGTTCGTGGGTGATGTTAAGGATTGCATATAGCTACATAAACGAAACTGCTTACAAAAAAAAGACATCTATTGTGTTTTACAACAGATACATATTAAATTCTGAACAGTATAGTTACATGTTGGAAAGGCTAAACTAACACTATTTCCTGATACTGCCCACATTACTTTGAATGAATTCTCTAATTGTAGATGCTATAGAATCCCATCACGCAACCCACGAGGAATTGGAGAGTGAACGTTTAACACAGGCAGTAATGTGTCCACATGGATAGAACATTGCACCCACCTCGTCTTGGAAGCAAATTTTACACAGATGAGTATCCTCAACCACGTGCTGTTCAGATGACACTGCTTTGTTCGGACAACTGCCTCAAATTTAAAATGCGACAATTTGTTTGCTATAATTATCAGTTTTTTTCGTTCGACGTATAGTACCCCAACATCAGTGCTCTCTACATTAATCGCAAACCTAAATTTGGAGAACCACAGAGAACATGCCGTCCATGGAGCATCCTTCTTACGCCAATGCTTCAAACCACCACCAGAAGCATACTCTTTCACCACCATTAGTGGTGTAAAGCTGCTCTCTTTCACTTAGCTCATCCGTTCGCTGCTTTGTAGCAACATGCCGCTCATCGACTGATGCTAACCTGGCCTCCTGCGTGCTGTATTTAGGTCGCACTGTTCCTGGCACGATTTTAAATTTTGTGTGTTAACTAAGTAAAGTCAGATATTAGATATCGAATATTTTCACCGGCAGCGAGATAATCAAATTTGAGAATATAATTTTTTTGCCTGTCACAGGATCGCGCCTGGCGCCTATCGACATTTTTTTTCTGTCTACGATTTCTTTGCTCACCAGTAGAAGATAGGTGCATGTTTGAATAGAAATAAAGGCACCTACCGTTATTGTTGACAGAACACGAAGAGACACTACAAATGAAAATTACTTATCACTAGTAATTCGGCGTGCGTATTCTGTGGCTTGAAGCGAAACCATGGGTGACGTCTCGTGGTAAGACATTCACCAAAATCGTTGTAATATATGTGAAAAAATAAACATTTATCTGTATTATTATTATTATTACATTTATGTATGAACGGTTGTCGATTATGTAGACTCTGTAAAAAAAGAAATAATCTTTTGTCATTTTCAAGTTTGTGCAATAATTATGGATGTATATTTTGCAAATAACGTCCGTGATCGGCGAGTGTATAAATCGAAACAGACAATAATAATTGAAAAAAGATAACAAAGATGCATATTAAATTGTCTACAAATAGTGGAGGTTAAAACATTACTCTCTCTGTCTTCTTGTAGTCGTCAAAGTTGTAAGAGCCTGTAAAGCTCGATTGAATACTTGGTTAGCTTTCTTTTGTTTCTTGTTCGAGAAAAACGCCATTGGAGGCTGATGAATTTAAAAGGTGTGTACTTTAAATTTATGTTGCTTTTTAGATACAGAGATTGTTAAAAATACTTGTAATAATTTATTGCTAGCTTGCCCAGAATTAATTCAACATTTTTAGCCGTTTTCAGTATATCTAGGACTTCTTAGGATGCAGAGCTGTGCAGCGATTGCTGGAGCCGCTGCCACGGCAAATTCCGATTAAATTGAATGAAAACAGTTCTCCCGCAATTAAGCAGGCAGATAACGACGCATTAAAATTATTTCTTTAAGCTTCCTAGACACCTCAGAGGTGAATGGTGGACTTTATTATGTCATTTTCAGGTGGACATGGGCAACTGCTATAACAATATCAGTGACGTAAATAATTTAAGTGAATCAGAGCAATAAAATTTTATTTGTGTGATATCAAAGACTGCTGTGATGAAACCTGTTCTGCTACTAATACCAGAAGCAAATTCCATTTTTAGTTTCATGCTCTCGTGTTAGTCGTGGCAATAAATAATGTTCACATATCAAAAAGTCCACTGCAGCTTGTACGTTTAGCGAACATAGCATACTGTGCCCTCTGTACGTGTAATAAGAGTAATTTTCAGTGCATTTCAAAGATGAAAGTAGCAAAGGACATGTTTAATTCCATAATTAGTTACAGTAATGATACAGTGTTCCATTTCTAACAAGCCAGATCAGGGTTATATTAAAATAATTAGCAAATTAAAGATCATACGTACACAGTAGGAAATCTTTTAGTGTTGTGTGAATCCCCACGTAATAGATCAAGGTGCACAAAGTTAAAATATTTTCAACTGCAGAAACTAATATTGAGAATCGCATTTTATCTGTTGTGCTTGCAACAATAAGAAATATACAGTCAGTTAAAATATTATGCCATATAGACTGCATATAAAGTCAAAAGCCCCGTGGGGATTACGCGGCACATGAATACTTTTGTGCTGGACCAGGGTTCGAATTCACATACGTGTCTTTCGTGGAGACCTAGATGAGTTTGCAGTCTTGGTGAAAACAAAATGATTGAACTATATCGTTCCGCGTTTCTCAGATACCATGAAAGAGGCGCACCGAATTCGAATTCCAGTCCAGCACCAAATTTTACAAGTTCGAATAAAATAAGAGCTCTATGACCTGAAGTGACCGTTGGCTTATTAAATAAAATAAAGTTTCTACAGTAAAAGTTTCTGTTTGCCGCGACTTTCGCCACTGCTATGGCCCAACCTAATCTATCTCTGCCCCAGCTGGTAGCGTAGGGATATGACGTTTATAACGCGGATTTTGAACTACGATGTAACGTGACGTTCAGCACTTGGTATTGCTAGACGAGACTAGCACATATTCATGTTTGTCTAAAATACGTGAGAGAAAGGGGAATCTAACCCATACTTCGCAAATAACAAACTAGGATCAATCCACAAGACCACTGACGCCCACAATTGTTACCTTCATGATTACGTTGCAACGTTTTGGTGTGCTTAGCTTACAAATCAAGAACGGTGAAAATAATCAGTTCTCCATTACCAGTTCAATTATGAGCTGGGTTCTGACACGGAAATCATGCTAGTGTCATGTCAGTCGAATATAAAGACGCTTTTAGCCACCATAGACGTAGCCATCATAGACGTAATTCGAAGCTATTTTCAAAATTCTCACTATTGCTTAGACTGAGAAATCCCATTGCAGTGTATGAAGTTACCAAATACTTCGATTATTACCGGCATTATCGCTAGTAACATCTTCATGCTGATGCTGCTACACGTGTGCTTGAAGGAAGCATTTAATGCTTCTTGGCTATTTTTGAAGCAGCTGCCCAAAAATTGGTAAATGTTTAGTACGAAGCAAATGATTTTGGCGTTCTGTGGGAAGTGGATCGTAACAAGTAATTATTTTGCTCTTTCTATGTCTAGAAAATACTTTTCAAGGTATTATTGAACAGCTCCAACAACTGGTAGATTACATTAAAACCAAATTAACTGCTGAAGACGTTACTTCCTAACAGAAATGGCGTTGCACTACTTCATTTTCTTGCGTTTAGCCATGACACTTGTAGAATGCTGAAATTGTCGGTAGACACCCTTTCAAAGCCAGAGGATGTTAATATCTGCTGTTGAATCTCATGGTCATTCTCTCCAGATAGCTTGGTCGAAGTCACCTATTACAAATAGTACAAGGAAGAAAATACTGCAGAAGACCAACTGGTTTCGTTGCAATAAACTCATTTTACGTGGTCCAAGTTCACATTTCCGCAGAATTACTCTAACTGATGTATCCAATTCAACAATGTAGAAAACTGAAAGTACTACGAGTACAATTGTCATTGTCCTAAGCTATCAATTCATTGTTCACAACGAATTAAAATTTGTAGCAGCGGCAGAATTCGAACCCGATGACAATAGATTACATATTCACCGCTTCACCTACTCCACTACCCTGCCACATGTATGATATGCTGTTACAGACTTAAGTGGTGTAATATGCGAGGTAACACTTTTTACTAAAATACGATACCCGGAGCAACGTGACAGTATCATAATGTGAATCTAAATTGTATCTTTAATCTCTGAAAACCGTGTCATTATTATGATTTTTAGAGACAAAATACATTTACTCGTTACTTTAACCCTAGGATGCATATGCAGGGCCTCCGAGGCCCTTGTATTTTTTCATTTTTAAAAATTTTTTGTAATTTTTTGTTTGATTTCAAACCCGGAGCAACGTGACAGTATCACAATGTGAATCTAAATTGTATCTTTAATCTCTGAAAACCGTGTCATTATTATGATTTTTAGAGACAAAATGCATTTACTCGATACTTTAACCCTAGGATGCATATGCAGGGCCTCCGAGGCCCTTGTATTTTTTCATTTTTAAAAAAATTCTGTAATTTTTTGTTTGATTTCAAACTGCTTTCCAGTACTCTTTCACTAACAATGTGACATTCCTCCTATCAAGTCTGAACGAAATACCTTTTTAAGTTTTTTGTATAATTCAAAACGTTTACACATACACAGTGAATGCATAAGCAGGGCTTCAGAAGCCCTCACATATTTATAAATGTTATTTAGCCTATATGGTCTACAACATTTGTTTGGGAGCTATTATTAATTCAACAATAAATGTAGTGGTATTTCCAGCAACAGGAGTGCCAACAGCAGCAGTAGCTGTAGTAGTAATAGTATAACCAGAAAATAATACACACTACTTTGACATATTGACGATGTCGGTTTATTATTGATCTTTTGGCTATTAAGTGTTTTGTTATTGCATAGTATTGTTATCCTGTGTTGCTCTTGTCTGCCTCTTTGTTACTGTAGTTTGTTTGTTGCTACAAGGCCCATATTGTTATGAGTATGACTTGTTTAGTGATGCACAGGCTGCTGTTCGAGAGACACGCCTTTCGCTATGGCTTCGATACGTAAAGCAAGAGAGTCAGTACGTGCAAATGCAACTAGTTTTGAAAGTGTTTTGGCTCAGTTGTTTGAAGAAGATGATTCTTGCGAGGAATGAAATTTTTGAAGAGGCAAGCAGTGAAGAATCAGCCAATGAACCTGCAGATATGAGTATTGAGGCAGATGACAGTCCTTCTGATAATATTACTTCATCAGAGTCTGAAAATGAAGAACCACTATAAAAAGGTATAGAAGACCACACATACATTAATCGGAATGGGACGATTTGGAAATTAGATCCTCCTGCAACTTTTCGTACGCCTATTCATAATATCGTAAAGAAGGCACCTGGTCCAGCCCGTGGTTTGAAAACCTGTAAACCTAAGGATGCCTGGGACTATTTCATCTGCAAGGAAATACAAGAGGAAATCATCAACTGCATAAATATTGAAGGTAGAAGAGTGGCTGCTTTACGTGGAAAAACGTTTCGCTTGCTGAAACGGAGGGTTTTCTTCGTCTCTTACCGATTTCCGGTGTTGAGAAGAGTTGGGATGTCCCTATTAGAGAATTATTGGTTGGTTGGTTGGTTGGTTGTTTCGGGGAATGAGACCAGACAGCGAGGTCATCGGTCTTATCGGGAAGGACGGGGAAGGAAGTCGGCCGTGCCCTTTGAAAGGAACCATCCCGGCATTTGCCTGGAGCGATTTAGGGAAATCACGGAAAACCTAAATCATGATGGCCGGACGCGGGATTGAACCGTCGTCCTCCAGAATGAGAGTCCAGTGTCTAACCACTGCGCCACCTCGCTCGGTAGAGAATTATTCTTGGATGAAAAGGCAAATTCTACATATAAAGCCACCATGTCGGTAAATAGATTCGAGGATATAAGGAGAATATCCTTCCATGGAAGATGCAGCTTCACTAAGTATATGCCCTCTAAACCAGCCAAGTATGGTAATAAAAATATGTTGGTTATGTGATGCTACATCTGGATATGCTTTAGATGGAATTTTTTACACGGAAAGGAAGCCCCATGAACCTATTAAGAAAAATCTTGGATTGAATGTGATGAAAGATCTTTCTAAAATCATTGAAGGATCATCAAAAAATATTACTGTTGACTACTTCTTTGCAGCTGGCAAAAGAGATGCTTCAGAAGCAAATTACAGTAGTGGGAACAATCAAACAAAATAAACCAGAAATTCCTAATGAGATGAAACCATCTGCCTTAAGAGTGATTCATTCCTCTTTGTTTGCATTTAGAGGTGAAATTTCAATGGTGAGTTATGTTCCCAAAAAAAAAGTCTGTAGTTCTCATTATGACAATGCATCACGACAGAAACATTGATGAAACTCATGCAAAAAAGAAACCAGATATTAAAGTTCTATAACTCTACGAAGGGTGGAGCAGATAAAATGGACCAGAAAAATTCGTTATTACACTTGAAAGAGACAAACAAGAAGATGGCCATTTGGATTATGGAAGAATATGATGGACGTCACAGCAAAAAACAGTGAAATTTTATTTTCCGTCCAACATCTGACATACCATAGTGGAAGAAGTGATAAAAGGCGTTTGTTCCTAAGAGATTTAGCAGAGGAAATGGCAAGACCACTAAGGGAACTTTGTATTCAGATCCCTAATCTTCCAAAGAAATTCGTTGATGCCATGCAAAGATGTGGTGTTCAAAAAGATGTCATATTGCCGAACCAACTACCTGTTTCAGGAAAAAGAAGAAGATGCAATTATTGTCCATACAAAAAACACAGGAAAAGTGCTATGACATGCATTAAGTTTAAAACCAATATTTGTAAGGAACATAAAGGCGTTCTTTGTGCTTCTTGTTTGTCACATGTTGAAAACTAAGAAACATGCCATTTTATATGAACAATGAAAAATAACTTTTTGTCAAAATATTGCCTATACACATAATATTGCGAATAATGAGTACGTTTTAACTGAAGAAATTGGTTGTAATAGTTGTTATAAAATGTAAACTGCAATTTATAAGTGAATTAATAAAATTATTTGTATATGTTGTATGTAAATTGATGTAACTAATAAAAATTCACTCTTACAGTTTTTAAAAAATTAATAAAATGTTAATCAGGGCCCCCAGATAGTGTTACTGTATCTTAGGAATCTTTCAATATGACAATAAATTTGACAGAAATATATTTAACTCCAAAGAATGATCATATGAAAAGAGAAAATTTTAAATTAGGACAGGGCCTTGGAGGCCCTACATATGCAATCATGTGTATCGGCACTATGCATCCTAGGGTTAAACAACACCCGTAAGGAATTAATTTATTAAATATTTTTCAAAGGCGAAGGAAGTGCTCTCCATCTGGTATCCCACTACGTTACCACCTGCCTTGTCAGTACGTCCTTAGCTGAGAAATGTCACAGCTCAAGTAATTTGATAAAGGTCGCGTTCTTGGTGTACCGTATACCACTCCTCACACCAGTGTTATTGTGTGTGATTCCAATTCTGGTCACCAGTGTTATGTATACGGGCAGGGAAGGGGGGAGAAGGTTGTTACATCTGCCTCGTGACAACAGTGTGCAGGAGGTGGAGCGGTCAGGATTTGAGAGTGGGCATACAGGCTGCCGTTAAATGAGAAAACGGGAAATCAGGTACAATAAAGAGGATATATTTCAATGTACGGCGTACAAGGGGCGCGCCTGGGGTTGAAAATTACCAAGTTTAGGCCAGTCTGGGAGTCGAGCAATTAATTGAAATGGGAACGGAAGGGGAAGCGGTTCATGTTAACTTACGTTGGTGGCCGGACGTGAAAAGCAGAGCCAGCGGCTCTGCCTTCCAAAAATACACTCTTGGAAGTGGAAAAAAGAACACATTGACACCGGTGTGTCAGACCCACCATACTTGCTCCGGACACTGCGAGAGGGCGGTACAAGCAATGATCACACGCACGGCACAGCGGACACACCAGGAACCGCGATATTGGCCGTCGAATGGCGCTAGCTGCGCAGCATTTGTGCACCGCCGCCGTCAGTGTCAGCCAGTTTGCCGTGGCATACGGAGCTCCATCGCAGTCATTAACACTGGTAGCATGCCGCGACAGCGTGGACGTGAACCATATGTGCAGTTGACGGACTTTGAGCGAGGGCGTATAGTGGGCATGCGGGAGGCCGGTGGACATACCGCCGAATTGCTCAACATGTGGGGCGTGAGGTCTCCACAATACATCGATGTTGTCGCCAGTGGTCGGCGGAAGGTGCACGTGCCCGTCGACCTGGGACCGGACCGCAGCGACGCACGGATGCACGCCAAGACCGTAGGATCCTACGCAGTGCCGTAGGGGACCGCACCGCCACTTCCCAGCAAATTAGGGACACTGTTGCTCCTGGGGTATCGGCGAGGACCATTCGCAACCGTCTCCATGAAGCTCTCATCAGTAAGAATATTACTCTAGAATTCTCAGTGAGCCAACTAATGACGATCAAGTAAAAATGCGTTAATACTCATCCGCTTGATTATTGTTGTTTTAAAATCGAGCATGCAGTACTACTGCCCCCGGCTTCTGAACATTGCCTACTGAATGCAAATGTCGCACAACGCTTAAATGGTCGCACTTCATCGCATATGTCTGTTATCGAGGCTCTCTTACTGTGCAAAATCATTATGCCAGAACGTTCATCTGGTCGGAGGCATCTGACTTTGGTGGCGGGGGACGTATGGTTGGTTCAAATGGCTATGAGCACTATGGGACTTAACTGCTGTGTTCATTAGTCCCGTAGAACTTAGAACTAATTAAACCTAACTAACCTAAATACATCATACACATCCATGCCCGAGGCAGGATTCGGACCTGCGACGTGGCGGTCGCGCAGTTCCAGACTGTAGCGCTTAGAACCGCTCGGCCACTCCGGCAGGGACGTATGGCCGGTAGCGGTGGCTGCTGTGGGCCGAGCAAACCCTCGAACGTAAACTGTTCTATCTTGATGTGACCGCGAGCTGTTTGGCGTAAATGTTTCTGAAACCTTTTACCGGTGGACTATAAAATGAAATGAATTATGTTTGGGTTCCATAAGGCTGATAACTTAAGCAGATATCTGATATACGATTTAATAAATTAGGGAATGGAGTGGACTCGAAGGCACGACTTCGTGGTTACAGGGCACAAAGCTTACCACTATACCGCGAGCACGTACGGTTTCGTAACACCTCGAGAAGACTGATAGATCTTCCTACATTCTACATGCAGCTCCGCATTCTGCAGTGTCGCTAGATCATGCATATGGCCGGACTTTGAATCCTGAGAGATGATAAGGAATATTGGCTGCCTTAGATGAACGACTCGGACTTCGTCTCTGCCGCGGTTGGCCGGCAACCAGGTTTTATGTCTAATACCGTACTTTATATTCATCTCGGTGAAATATTCTACATGTCTTCCATTTAAGAAGTGACACTGAGTAAGTAAAATTCATTGTTTGAACCGAGATTCGACGTTTGACACCTAGGCTATAATTGATCACTAATAGCAAGAAACATTAGAAAATTTAGACTTTAATGAAAATAGGTAAACTACAGCAGTGTCATGTTGGCTTAGCGGTAACATGCTCGATTTCCATTGCGCTGCTTGATATGCAAGTCGGGTCGGATCTTGCTCAAGAAACGCTGCAGTTTGGAAATCTTTGTCACACTTTCTTTATTCGATCTGGAAATGCCCAGTACGAAATTCAGTGACTAAATCATAAGGCAAGCTCTGCATTGTAATCCATCTCAAAACCTCCATTCAGTACACTGGAGGAGTGATCAGAAGTGTATGGTTTGGAAGTACTGAGTTACTTAATAAGAATGGCTCAGAAAAGTCTCAAAGAGACCATTAATGGTAGTGACTTGTGTGTCGTTTGGCTTTTAGGAAATAATCGCCTGAGACAAACGTTACCGAGGCCGTGAGCATACTGAGGGAAATCAGGATGTGAGAAACGTGCTGAATAGTAGAATTGCACGCTTTTTCGTATCTTTCTTTTTGTATCTGCATCAGAAGACATACATTTTCCTTGTAAATATACTTTTTGCTTACTGTGTGTTATACGTGAATCAGTTCACAACTGACTAAAAGAAACTGTTTTCCTTCTTTACATCAGACTTCCGTCGTAAGACAGACATCAATTGTGGTGATACAATATTTGCTTCAAAGATTCTAAAGCCATTTTATGCATGAGCAATTGACACATGAGTAACTTTGCCACCATTGTGTCGAAATTTTATTACACTTGCGACAGCAGCTATTGAGTTCTCATTAGAAACTCCAAAACAAGCAGATCTGATTAAATCTAGCAGAAAACCTAATGTGTCACAATTAACTTATGTTCCTCGTAAATCCGTTCATGGATTTCAAAGTCAGATGGACTATACATTTCCATCGAAGACGCACAGCGCCAATTTCACTCGGTATATCACATCCTTTTCATGGAAAAGATATGACACCACAGGCGATATTATCATACCACTTCGTGAGTGTAGCGGATACGGTTGGTAGAATAGTGTAGTGTTAAAAATTGTAAACTTCTAATCCACAGGTAAGTTGTTCGAATCCTATCACTTCCATTTGTGGTAAGAGTTATTTGTCTAAGAGGACAACGAGAATTGTCAAGTATTCCACATTTTAAAGAATTCGTAAGCATATGATCGAGGATGTAGTTGACTCAAACACTCCACTACGTCTACATCGACAGTCTTGCACTATTTTTTCTCTTTATGCATTGTAATTTCCGTTTGGCATTCAAAGACAATGATACCGCCTTTGTGCTTTCGTCGGTATTGGCGTCCTGTCTGTACATAAATAAAGAGTACACAAATTATTATATTTGTTTTCGGCGTAAAAGAGCTAAGTACTTTCTCGTTGATGCCTTCATTGCCACTGACGTCATGAGCCAAGCGGCAAAATAATAATAATAATAATAATTTCATGTTTGTCTCTGTCTTTGAGATCAACGGTCGTGAAATTATTTAAAACCAAGAGCAAAAGGAGTGAAAAGATATATGACAAACGAATTTCCCTCTTCTTCGAGGCAAAACAAAATGTTCATTTGTCATAAATAAAATTATCTCCCTAGCAACACAGTAATTCAGTAACGAGACCAGTTTCCGTCCTTCACAGCAACTGCATTGTGCCACCGGTCAGTGGAGGCAGGGAGTTGTCGGATGAAGCTGTTATTCTGTGACAACTCTTCCCACCCGTCATGAACTGCTTGGCTAGGCAGCTCTGAGCACTACGGGACTTAACATCGCGGTGTTTGATTGTAATTCGTCGATTACATCGAATGAGTGTATGCGCTCGCTCCAAGATTACAGAAGTCACAGCTCTGTGTAGCCGGTCGGAACGCTGGAGGTCGGACAGGTATGTTCGACCTTGTTGCGATGATGATAGGCGCATCGCTCAACGACTCATCGTGCTTTTGTTTAATGCCAGGCCGCTATACACACACTGCAACCGCGTTTGAGTATCTGCGATTCTGTGGTTTTCCTCCAAAAGAAAGTCAACGATCTCAGTGCCAGCAATGCACTTCCGTTAGAGTAATGGTTCAAATGGCTCTGAGCACTATGGGACTTAACTGCTGAGGTCATCAGTCCCCTAGAACTTAGAACTACTTAAACCTAACTAACCTAAGGACACCACACACATCAATGCCCGAGGCAGGATTCGAACCTGCGAGCATAGCGCTTGCGCGGTTACAGACTGAAGCGCCTAGAACCGCTCGGCCACCTCAGCCGGCGGCTACGCCAACAGCTCACAGTCTTCGTTCATTTGAAACCAGTGTTTTACATAGTTCTCTGTGTGGACATGAGAATCGTCATGCTTGAAGATTATTCTGTCTCCCGAAAATCACCGACGAACAGAAGGAAGCACTATGTTCTCCAGTCTTTCGCTGTAGTAATGACTAGCCGGTCCACTTATCACAGAACGCCGCAACCACTTGCTGATCTCCATCCCCAAACTGTGACAGCAGTTCGGCAGCAACTTTGTCCCTGATGAACATATTTGCTGTCGAATGTCGCTCTACTTGGTCGGTATACATGGACTTATTATTTGGTGCAGAAGAAAACATCTTCAGGACCGTAAATATAACTTGCTCCCAGTACAAAAGCGATTTCCTTCAGTAAGCGAATGCGAAGTTTAATCTGGCAGCCTTATATTCCTTCTACAATATCTCCTTAACGGCTGATTTTCGTTCATATCACCCTTCCTCGTTGGGACGAAGAAGAAAGGTCAAGCTGTTCACTCATATCTGGAGGATGTTCCTAATTTCTGTGCTCATGCTGAAAGTCTCTTTATCACTGCAGTATAGTCCGTGGAAGCCCAGGGCAACGACGACGGTTTACTTGGGCTTCCTTCGCCATCCTCTTCACCTAGAGACGTATCGTAGATCTTCTATACTCTAGGGCACGGAAATGGCTCTGAGACAGTATCCAATTTCATAAAGCCCAATAATGCGACCTTTAGTTTTTTTTTATATCTCTGGTAAGGTCCTAGGGGACCAAACTGGCCTCTGCGAGCTTTATCAAATTCCTTGAATTGTGGCATTTCTCAAGTAAGGAGCTACTGAAAAGGCAGGAGTTAACGAAGTTCGATGCAAGGTGGAGAGCACCTCCTTCGGGTCAGAAGTTAAATGTATTCCCGATTACATGCATTGAAAAAATATTTGATAAATTAATTTCTTGTGAGTACTATTCAGAGTATCGTGTAAATACACCGAAGGGCCAAAGAAACTGGTACAGGCATGCGTATCTAAATACAGAGATATGTAAACAAGCAGAACACGGCTCTGAGGTCGGCAAGGTAGGCAATCTGGCACGTGCTCTGTTGACGACTGCACAACACAAAGCTTTACGCCTCGCCTAGGCCCGTCAACACTGACATTGGACTGTTGATGAATGGAAACATGTTGCCTGGTCGGACGAGTATTGTTTCAAATAGTATCGAACGTATAGACGTGTACGCGTATGGAGAGAGTCTCATAAATCCATGGGGCCTTTATGTTTGCTAGCGAAGGCTCTGTAATGGTGTGGAGCGCGTGCAATTGGAGTGACATGGAACCCCTGACACATCTAGTTACGGCTCTGAAAGGTTAAACGTACGAAAGCATCCTGTCTGATCACCTACATCCATTCATGTCTATTATGCATTCCGACGGATTTAGGTAATTGTCCAGAAGGAAAATGCGACAGCCCACAAGTCCACAATTGCTACAGAGTGGCTGCAGGAACACTCTCCTGAGTTTAAACACTTCCGATGGCCACCAAACTCCCCTATCATGAACATCCTTGAGCATATCTAGGATGCCTTGCAACGTGTTGTTCAGAAGAGATCTCCACACCGTCGTAGTCTTACGGATTTACCGACAGTCCTGCAGGATTCATGGTTTCAATTCCCTCCAGAACTACTTCAGACATTTGTCGAGTCCATGCCATGTCCTGTTACGGCGCTTCTGCCTGCTCGCGGGGGCTCTATACGATATTAGGCAGGTGTACCAGTTTCTTTGATTCTTCAGTGTATATGTCGAATCTTACAAACTGAAATGTATCTACTACTACACTGATCACGTGATCGTTAACTTGAAATTCCCTAGGTGGTTCTGCCTACCTTGAGAGTCATCGGATGCCATGCTTCTCTGCCTGCTTTTCACCTATGTTGCTGCAACATTTATTGATCGTGTTGTACCAGCACACCAGGATGAGGTGTTGCCTTACTATCTACCATTAACAGAACGCCACTATTCCACTTACAGTTATCTACGTTTGGAACAGTATTTTGGACAATATATAGGTCGTCGTCAAACTGGGGCCCGTGGGGCACATGAAGCACGAATAAAGTAGTCGTATAAGTGCGGCCTGCGGTTCTCAGCCACTTTTTTCAATAATATGCATCTAATAACTAACAGCGGAACAAAAAAGTCAACTAACGTTAAGAAATACTTAAAAGTTTAATTTAGTATATTCATCTCTTGGCTTCCCTCTACAGGAACCGATGACCGTAGTAGAAGTCTGGTCCCTACAATCCCTCAAACCAACCAACCAACCTAACTCTACGATTTTGACCCTCCACGCTGCCCTCCAGTACTAAATTTGTGATCCCGTGATCCTCTAAATTTGTGATCCCGTGATCCTCTGAACATGTCCTACCAACCGATCCTTTCTTCTAGTCAAGTTGTGCCACAAACTCCTCTTCTCCCCAATTCTATTCAATACCTCCTCATTAGTTATGTGGTCTACCCATCTAATCTTCAGCATTCTTCTGTAGCACCACTTTTCGAAAGCTTCTATTCTCATCTTGTCCAAACTATTTATCGTCCATGTTTCACCTCCATACATGGCTATACTCCATGCAAATACTTTCACAAACGACTTCCTGACACTTAAATCTATACTCAATGTTAACAAATTTCCCTTCTTCAGAAACGCTTTCCTTGCCATTGCCAGTATACATTTTATATCCTCTCTACTTCGACCATTATCAGTTATTTTGCTCCCCAAATAGCAAAACCCATTTACAACTTTAAGTGTCTCAAAACAAATGGTTCAAATGGCTCTGAGCACTATGGGACTCACCTTCTGAGGTCATCTGTCCCCTAGAACTTAGAACTACTTAAACCTAACTAACCTAGGGACATCACACACATCCATGCGCGAGGCAGGATTCCAGCCTGCGACCGCAGCGGTCTCGCAGTTCCAGACTGTAGCGCCTAGAACCGCTCGGCCACTCCGGCCGGCTAAGTGTCTTATTTCCTAATCTAATTCCCTCAGCATCACCCGACGTAATTCGACTACATTCCATTCTTCTCGTTTTGCTTTTGTTGATGTTCATCTTATACCCGCCTTTCAAGACATGGTCCATTCCGTTCAACTGCTCCTCCAAGTCCTTTGCTGTCTCTAACAGAATTACAATGTCATCGGCGAACCTCAAAGTTTTTATTTCTTCTCCGTGGATTTTAATACCTACTCCGATTTGTTTCTTTTGTTTCCTTTACTGCTCGCTCAATATACAGATTGAATAACATCGGGGATAGGCCACAAACCTGTCTCACTCCCTTGCAAACCACTGCTTCCCTTTCATGCCCCTCGACTCTTATAACTGCCATCTGGTGTCTGTACAAATTGTAAATAGCCTTTCGCTCCCCGTATTTTACCCCTGCCACCTTCAGAATTTGAAAGAGTATTCCAGTCAACAATGACAAAAGCTTTCTCTAACTCTAAAAATGCTAGAAATGTAGGTTTGCCCATCCTTGATTTATTTTCTAAGGTAAGTAGTAGGGTCAGTATTGCCTCACGTATTGCATAGACATGCTAAGATTCGAATTCTGTTCCTTCGTGAAACAAGCCCAGTATCCCACCAACAGGGGCCTTGGCTATTGGTTAGATGGTTCCGTTGAAAAACTCACGTCCGATTTCCTTTCCCATCTTGCCCATTCTAAGACGACGCTCACTCTCTAAATTCGAGTCGGCAACAGCAATATAAATCTTAATCGTCCTTTCTTGCACTACATATTTCATAACTTACCGCGGAATTCGAAGCAGGGCGATATTTCATATTTCTGGATTCACGATTTTTTGGCAGACGTAAAAATCACGTTGTGTGAAAGCACTGGGGAAAATCCTGTAATAGAATGTCATCTGGTTTTGCCATTTATGGATTGACAACTAGGCACTTGCTTACGTATCATTAAGATACAAGTCACACTGAGTGAACAGTGAGAACCGTACTCTCTCTGTAGCCGAGGCTGCTAATGAAAGCTTTTGCCTCTGAGCACTGTGGGACTTAACTTCTGATGTTATCAGTCCCCTAGAACTTACAACTATGTAAACCTAATAAACCTAAGGATATCACACACATCCATGCCCGAGGCAGAATTCGATCCTGCGACCGTAGCGGTTGCGCGGTTCCAGATTGTAGCGCCTAGAACAACTCGGCCACTCCTGCCAGCAAACCTTTTGCGGTGACTCTTAACAAGTAGGTTGTCGTTTCAAATCCTGGTGGTTCAAATCCTGTTCGTGAGAGAACTGTCCATCAGCAGCATCTGACAGGCAAGGCGCGAGGGAGGGTTTCGTATAGTTCCCCATCACCAGGCTTTGCAACAGCGTCCTGGGTTAAATTACAAACCTCGCGACAGTGCTTCATTCGAACGGGGACGTTCACCTCGATTTCTCCCTTATCGTTATTAACAACACAAGTTCAATACTAGACATCAATAAACATTCACCACACACATTTGAGGTGAACATGTATTTTAAGGCGCCATTGTGCATGAAGCAAGAACGCCAATCTTAGTGGGTAAGATTGCACCCTTACTGTGCAATCTGTAGATGGAAGAAGCAATGGCAGAAATAAAAGAAAGGTTTAGGAATGGAATTAAAAGTTAAGGTGAAAGGATAAAAGGATATCAATGATACGATTCGCTGATGACATTGCTACCCTGAATGAAAGAGAAGAAGAATTACGTCAACTGCCGAATGGAATAAACAATCTAACAAGTACAGAATATCGATTGAGAGTAAATCGAAGAAAGACTACTGTAATGAGAAGTAGCAGAAATGAGAACAGAGAGAAACTTAACATCAGGATTGATGGTCACGAAGCAGATGAATTTAAGGAGTTCTGCTACCTAGGCAGTAAAATAACCAAAGACGGACGGAGCAAAAAGGACCCCAAAAGCAGACTAGCAATGGCAAAAAGGGCATTCCTGACCAAGAGAAGTCTACTAGTATCTAGGAGACTAGTAGACTAGAATGAAACATTGGACTGATAAGGTAAGGAATGAGGAGGTTATACGCAGAATCAGAGAGGAAAGGAATATGTGGAAAACACTGATACGGAGAAGGGACAGGATGATAGGACGTGAGGGACTGACTTCCATGGTACTAGTGGGATATGTAGAGAGAAAAAACTGTAGAGGAAGGGAGAGACTGGAATACATACAGCAAGTAATTGAGGATGTAGGTTGCAAGTGCTTCTCTGAGATGTAGAAGATGGGACAGGAGAGGAATTCTGCCGCATCAAAGAAGTCAGAAGACTGATGACCGAAAAAAAAGCTGTTTCGTCAGATAGCACACTGGTATTATAACGACCAACCGCAGCCTCGTTCTCTGCTTAAGCAGTCTCTGGATAGTAGATAGTGTCGAAAGTTCCATGCTGCTTTTCGCGGATGATGCTGTAGTATACAGAGAAGTTGCAGCATTAGAAAATTGCAGCGAAATGCAGGAAGATCTGCAACGGATAGGCACTTGGAGCAGGGAGTGGCAACTGACCCTTAACATAGACAAATGTAATGTATTGCGAATACATAAAAAGAAGGATCCTTTATTGTATGAATATGTGAGAGCGGAACAAACACTGGTAGCAGTTACTTCTGTGAAATATCTGGGAGTATGCGTACGGAACGATTCGAAGTGGAATGATCATATAAAATTAATTGTTGGTAAGGCGGGTAGCAGGTTGAGATTCATTAGGAGATTCCTTAGAAAATGTGGTCCATCAACTAGGGAAGTGGCTTACAAAACACTCGTTCGACCTATACTTGATTATTGCTCATCAGTGTGAGATCCCTATCAGGTCAGGTTGACAGAGGCGACAGAGAAGAATCAAAGAAGAGCGGCGCCTTTCGTCACAGGGTTATTTGGTAAGCTTGGTAGCGTTACGGAGATGTTTAGCAATCTCAAATGGCAGACTCTGCAAGAGAGGCGCTCTGTATCGCGGTGTAGCTTGCTGTCCAGGTTTCGAGAGGGTACGTTTCTGGATGAGGTATCGAATATATTGCTTCCCCCTACTTATACCTCCCGAGAAGATCACGAATGTAACATTAGAGAAATTCAAGCGCGCACGGAGGCTTTCCGGCAATCGTTCGTCCAGCGAAATACGCGACTAGAAAAGGAATAGGAGGTAACGACAGTGGCACGTAAAGTGCCCTCCGCCACACTCCGTTGGGTGGCTTGCGGAGTATAAATGTAGATGTAGAAGGTATTAGTACTCCATGGACGCCACGTAGCTTGGCAGCTGTCTTCTAACCCACGATAACACATTTCCAGTACCTAGCATCGAATTCGAGTCGCCCGTTAGCAGTCTTAAACGTTGCTTACTATATAAATGAAGCAAATTACCTTATTTTGAAGAAGGGGTTGTAATTTTGCAGGCTTGTTTTATGTCACTCGCCAGTAATAGTGCACTTTTTTAATATAGACACTTTATGCAACATTAATTATATGACTGATATCGATTGCCATCTGCGTCGTCATAGCGTTAATAATTGCTAATTACTCTCCATTTTAGGGACAGTTTCCCACTCCAAGGAAAATTGGGTTCCCTGAAACTATTTTATCCCCTCCACCTTCCTCGATAAAGCTCTTGGGAGAATGATGATGACTTTTGTACTGGATGTTTACCTTCGTAACATATAATTAAAATTAAGAGAGAGGAATCTTACAATTGAAAGCTTCTTTTGCAACAACGTCACATGAGCTGAATGCTAAGTCAGAAAGGTGTTGACGGGTATTCAGTTGTGTTAAGCTGTGAAAATAAATCATGAAATTAGAATATACATGCTGTTACACCACTCTCACTCAAATAAAAGTACGATGTATGGCGCTCGAACGAATCCGTAAAAGTGAGGAACACGTTGACACAAATCTAGATAGCATATGGAGATTAGAAACGCAGTGTACAGCTTAGTCTCTGCAATCTACTTAAAACCTATCATAGGAGTAAAATCACTTAGCTTTCAGTCTAGATATCCAGCGCAGAATCAGTGGGTGAGGCGGTGTGTATTTCCTATCTTCATTTTTAACGTATTATTGCGTGGTGTCGATACACGCATGTATAATTGTAATGGACAATGGGTGAAGAAATGGCGTCAGAGCACATTTCCACAGAAACCACGCTTAGCATTGTCATGCTTCTATATAAGGAAAGACGCTGGGAAGCTTAGATAGAGTTTCTGAGATAGGTCGCTGCGGGTAACAGCCTGCTGCAGAAGCGGATGTATTTGGACGACGCCTCTGCCGTGTACAAAGCAGAGGAAGTGCAAAAGCTGAGGAGGTGGTGGCGTCGATGTTGTTTGCAAACTATACGAAGGTATGCCGTGGTGTCTCAGCACGTGCGAGCTCCCGCGACTCTCCGACAGAAGCTCTGGCTCATATACTCTCGTTTTTGTTTTTTCAGATCGTTCCATTTATTCGACTACGACGACGAGGCCGCCAACGCGTACAAGTCGCTGGAAACGCAAAAGCTGAGGCTGGCGGCATCAAAAATTTTTGCGAACGACATGAATGTATGCCATGGTGTCTGATTACGAGCACCGACGAATCGCACTAAACTTTTGCCCAGGTACTCTCTTTTTCCTTCAGAGTCTCAGATTTATTTGGACACATCCCTGACGCCGCCGCCGTGTACAAGTCGCTGGAAGCGCAAAAGCTAAGGGGGCAGCGTTTTTTGCGAGCGATTTGAAGGTATGCTATGGTCACGAACTCCCACGGGTCGCACGAAATTCTTGCTTGCATGCGCTCTTTTGTTTTCAGAGCCTTGCTTTATTTGTGGACGCTGGAAAACCCAAAAGCTGAGAAGATGTCGGTTTCGTAGCTGTTTGCAAACGATACGAAAGTATACTGTGGTGTGGTGTCTGACAACTTAGACAATTACAAGACTCAAGACACGTGGAGACAGCGGAGGAGCAATCCAACCGCGCTGTGCCTGACCAACGTAGAAAATGCATATGCCCGATGAATTTCTAGATTCAATCTGTATATAGCTGAGAATAAAATATGCCTTAAATAAGTAAACTGATTTTTTGTTATTTGTATAACGCTAGATATATGCAAGATCAAGATGTACTGGTTAACGCTCAGAATTTTCACGAGAGACTCAAAAGTAATTTCTTTAAGGCATATAAATGCAGTAAACGAATGGGAAATATGCTCCAGTTCGAGGCTCATAATTTTTGCAGAGAAGCATAAATAATTTCTCTGAGTACATTAAAAACTACAGCCTTTACATGGAAATGTATTTTTATATACAGAAGGGTTCAGAAAAAAGTATACACTCTGATAATCAATATTAATGTACAAAATGATATGCTGTTACAGTTCTTGCGTAGGTGGAAGATTATATTTTATGTGTTCAAAGTGACTCCCTTAGCAGCCAAACAACATCGACACTGCTGAACTGTTGACCAAACTACAGCTGTCAGTGTAGTCGGTGAGATAACCACACAGGATGCCTTGTCAGCTTCTTGTAGTTTATCCAGTGTAGCTGGCTTCTGTTGATAAACATTTTTCAAGGTCCATGTAGGTAGAAGTCAAGAGGCGTAAGGGCCGGAGACTGTGTGGTAGGTACTCAATACCTCATCTTCGACCTATCCACTGTCCAGGTAGATTTTCATCCAAGTAGGCTCTAACATTTCTGTGGTAGTGAGGCAGAGTAAGTAAAGTCTTTCATTTTCAGACATCTCTCAGGTGTCGCAAAAATTGATGTTTGCAGCTCACCAGTAATGATACATTCAAAGAAAAATAAGCCAGTCAAACTGTGCTATAACAGAACATATCACACATTATCATTTGGTAGATAAACATGGTTGTCCACATGAATGTGATGATTTTCAGGAGCCCAGTAGATGTAGCTGTGGCAGTTTACAGACTCATATAGTTTGAATTGCACCTCATGAGGCCTGACAATCATCCCTGCAAACTGTTCATCCTTGTGCAGTGTACTTTCAAACCACTCACAGTACTCCATCCTTTAATCCGGGTCATCTCTGTTCATACCATGCAGCCATCTTGGAATGTACGTTTTCCACTTTGCAGCTTCAGAATTCATCATACAGATCGGCTTACCTCCCTTTCATGTGCAGCCTACTTCAAAGATTTTTTAGATGATCTAGTAAAATGTTGCAAGACAGCAGTGCTGGAAGCTGGTCTTGTTGGTGCTTTTAGTCAACCAGATCTTTCCTTATGCACATCCTAAACGGTACTGTTGGCTTCAAATTTATCTAGAATATAATAAATTGTTGTAAGCGTTGGCGGCTGAGATACATACACATTATGCTATTACCGTTGTACTTCCATCATGTTCTCATACTTTCAGTACCACTTCAGTCTGGTCTTCCAATGCTCAAATAACAATCTTACTTCATTAATTGCTGCACTCTCATTTACTGGAAAGTGTGCACCAAGATCTGTTGAGAAAACAATGGCCTACACAACCATGCAAAATTGCAAAGATATTTTTTTTGTTCCAAAGATATTAACTATCAAAGATTGTCTACATTTTTCTGGACCCCTCTGTATAATGAATACGTCTGTCACTAAGTAACGTCCTGCCCTGTTTCCCTTAGGAGAATACAAAACTAGATGTTGCTCAGAGGTGTGTGTGGTGTATAAAGAAGCCTCTTATTATGACCACCGACATATGGATATAAACCCGTCCAGGCGATAGCAGCGTCACCTGGCGAGGAATGACAGCTTGGCCGACACACGCATGGTGCATTTAATAATCAATGAGCGTGCTGTCGATGTGTAGAATGTGGAAGGTGCGCCATCTGAGTTTGATCAATGGCAGATTCTGATGGTACGAAGACTCGGCGAGAGCATTTCGGAAACTGCGCGCCTTGTCGGGTGTTCGATGAGTGCTGTGGTCCAGACGTCGTAGGGTTGGGCGACAGACCCTCATTACAGATGACGGACTTGGCACTCCTTCATTGCCAGTTGCCTGCCTGTTGGCACCTAGGCTTACTTCACAGATTTTCTCTATAAAGGCACATTTCTAAATTTCTCAGTAAATGTGAGCAGGTGCCACCAAGTGTGTCTTAGAGTGACCCTCTGCAGTTGTATTCATGCATGTATTAGTGTTGCACCCCTCCATGATGATGCCAAAGGAGGGTGCGAAACAGGAGTGCCGGAAAGAGCTTAAGCACCCTTTGCGGTTTCTGGTCACGTTCAAATTTCGTTGAATAATTCTTAACGGTCGCTAGTGGTTCCAAGAGGAAAAAATTGCAGTCGCGCTGAACTCCGAAGAGGTGACGGGTGATCACTACAACACCAGGCGCTACAAAGAGTTTCTCCCACCGTTTCTCCCATTCGAGGAGACAACAAAATTTTTAGGTCTTACATTTTACAGGAAACTTAGCTGGTCTCCACATGTGTCATATTTGGCCGCCCGTTGTACCCGTTCCCTAAATGTCCTCCGTGTTCTCAGCGGTACGTCGTGGGGAGCGCATCGAACCGTCCTACTTCGCCTATACCGGTCGATCGTCCGCTCAAAGCTGGATTATGGGAACTTTGTATACTCTTCTGCAAGGCCGTCCATCTCACGCCGCCTCAAGTCTATACAACATCGGGGGTTACGTCTTGCGATCGGAGCGTTCTATGCTAGTCCCGTCGAGAGTATTCATGCTCAAACCGGTGAATTGCCACCACCCTACATCTAATCTACATGACTACTCTGCAATTCACATTTAAGTGCTTGGCAGAGGGTTCATCGAACCACAATCATACTATCTCTGTACCATCCCACTCCCGAACAGCGCGCGGGAAAAACGAACACCAAAACCTTTCTGTTCGAGCTCAGATTTCTCTTATTTTATTTTGATGATCATTCCTACCTATGTAGGTTGGGCTCAAGAAAATATTTTCGCATTCCGAAGAGAAAGTTGGTGACTGAAATTTCGTAAAAAGGTCTCGCCGCGACGAAAAACGTCTATGCTGTAATGACTTCCATCCCAACTCGTGTATCATATCTGCCACACTCTCTCCCCTATAACGCGATAATACAAAACGAGCTGCCCTTCTTTGCACCCTCTCGATGTCCTCCGTCAATCCCACCTGGTAAGGATCCCACACCGCGCAGCAATATTCTAACAGAGGACGAACGAGTGTAGTGTAAGCTGTCTCTTTAGTGGACTTGTTGCATCTTCTAAGTGTCCTGCCAATGAAACGCAACCTTTGGCTCGCCTTCCCGACAATATTATCTATGTGGTCCTTCCAACTGAAGTTGTTCGTAATTTTAACACCCAGGTACTTAGTTGAATTGACCGGCGCGATATACTGCTTTGTCGGTATGCCTGTCGGCTATTATCAATGCCCGACCACCCGTCTTATCGTTCCTTTTTTGACGAATCTCTCGACCGTCAATACAAGTTGTATGTATCTGCCCTGCTACCCCCTGGAGTTTGCTTTCCTCGTCTCCTTCAGCAACATGATTTTCCACTCCCTGCAACCTTTAGAGTGGTCAAGAGCCAAACGCCACCTTGGCTCCAGGCTCAGTGTGGATTACACGCTAGTGCTATCGAAGACAGTGCTGCCAAAGCAGAGTTACCAAACACGGCCTTCCGAAATGCCCTCACAAAAGAAGACGAAGTAAATATTCCAGAATTAGAATCAAGAACAGCTGCCAGCATGCGTGACGTACACTCCTAGAAATTGAAATAAGAACACCGTGAATTCATTGTCCCAGGAAGGGGAAACTTTATTGTCACATTCCTGGGGTCAGATACATCACATGATCACACTGACAGAACCACAGGCACATAGACACAGGCAACAGAGCATGCACAATGTCGGCACTAGTACAGTGTATATCCACCTTTCGCAGCAATGCAGGCTGCTATTCTCCCATGGAGACGATCGTAGAAACACTGGATGTAGTCCTGTGGAACGGCTTGCCATGCCATTTCCACCTGGCGCCTCAGTTGGACCAGCGTTCGTGCTGGACGTGCAGACCGCGTGAGACGACGCTTCATCCAGCCCCAAACATGCTCAATGGGGGACAGATCCGGAAATCTTGCTGGCCAGGGTAGTTGACTTACACCTTCTAGAGCACGTTGGGTGGCACGGGATTCATGCGGACGTGTATTGTCCTGTTGAAACAGCATGTTCCCTTGCCGGTCTAGGAATGGTAGAACGATGGGTTCGATGACGGTTTGGATGTACCGTGCACTATTCAGTGTCCCCTCGACGATCACCAGAGGTGTACGGCCAGTGTAGGAGATCGCTCCCCACACCATGATGCCGGGTGTTGGCCCTGTGTGCCTCGGTCGTATGCAGTCCTGATTGTGGCGCTCACCTGCACGGCGCCAAACACGCATACGACTATCATTGGCACCAAGGCAGAAGCGACTCTCATCGCTGAAGACGACACGTCTCCATTCATCTCTCCATTCACGCCTGTCGCGACAACACTGGAGGCGGGCTACACGATGTTGGGGCGTGAGCGGAAGACGTCCTAACGGTGTGCGGGACCGTAGCCCAGCTTCATGGAG
This sequence comes from Schistocerca gregaria, assembly GCF_023897955.1. Taxonomy (NCBI): domain Eukaryota; kingdom Metazoa; phylum Arthropoda; class Insecta; order Orthoptera; family Acrididae; genus Schistocerca; species Schistocerca gregaria. Next base: position 345,470,561 of record NC_064922.1, on the reverse strand, counting down.
ACGGTTGCGAATGGTCCTCGTCGATACCCCAGGAGCAACAGTGTCCCTAATTTGCTGGGAAGTGGCGGTGCGGTCCCCTACGGCACTGCGTAGGATCCTACGGTCTTGGCGTGCATCCGTGCGTCGCTGCGGTCCGGTCCCAGGTCGACGGGCACGTGCACCTTCCGCCGACCACTGGCGACAACATCGATGTACTGTGGAGACCTCACGCCCCACGTGTTGAGCAATTCGGCGGTACGTCCATCCGGCCTCCCGCATGCCCACTATACGCCCTCGCTCAAAGTCCGTCAGCTGCACATACGGTTCACGTCCACGCTGTCGTGGCATGCTACCAGTGTTAAAGACTGCGATGGAGCTCCGTATGCCACGGCAAACTGGCTGACACTGACGGCGGCGGTGCACAAATGCTGCGCAGCTAGCGTCGTTCGACGGCCAACACCACGGTTCCTGGTGTGTCCGCTGTGCCGTGCGTGTGATCATTGCTTGTACAGCCCTCTCGCAGTGTCCGGAGCAAGTATGGTGGGTCTGACACACCGGTGTCAATGTGTTCTTTTTTCCATTTCCAGGAGTGTACATAGGAATTAAGATTACGAACAACTTAAATTGGAAGACACACATAGAAAATATTGTGAGGAAGGCTAAGCAAAGACTGCGTTTTATTGGCAGGACACTTAGAAAATGTAACAGATCTACAGATCTTGTAAGTTCTTCGTTTTATCAACTTGACAAACCTGTCTAAGGACGTTTGATTATGCTGTTGTTTTTTTTTTTAATCCTATGCCTGTTAATACGTCTGTTATAGTGTTGTCCCTTTTAGTTGCTGTTTTAACCTTGTGCCTCGCGGTGCATTCCTAACTTAGTCTGGGCGCTAATGACCACTGTAGCTGCGCGCCCTAAAACCACAAAAAAAAAAAAAATCTTGTAAGGAGACTGCCAACACTACGCTTGTCCGTCCTCTTTTAGAATACTGTTGCGCAGTGTGGGATCCTTACCAGATAGGATCGACGGAGTACATCGCGAAAGTCAAAGAAGGGCAGCACATTTTGTATTACCGCGAAATGATACAGGATTTGGGCTGGAAATCATTAAAACAAAGGCGTTTTTCGTTGCCACGAAATCCTCTCACGAAATTCCTACCACCAACTTTCTCCACCGAATGCGAAAATTTGTTGACACCGACCTACACAGGGATAAACGATCTCCACAAAAAAATAGGTAAATCAGATATAGGTGTTCGTTCTTTCTGCGTGCTATATGAGATTGGAATAACAGAGAATTGTGAAGGTGGTTCGATGAACCCTCCGCCAGGCACTTCAATGTGGTTTGAGGAGTATCCATGTGGATGAAGATGTAGAAGCTTGTGTTCTGAAAATATTCGGCAAACAATTTCACAAAAATAAATGTTCCACAATCAATGCAGACTCTGAAAATTAGGTTCATTTAGTTCTACCACATTAGGATTTTTCACAAAAAAGGCTCTCTTATTTTAAAGATTTAAGTAATGGAAAGAGTAATTTTTAAATGCAGTATCAGTCTATGTCCTATGAAACTACAACGCCTTGTGGTTCATTGCAATGCTGATGTGTTAAAAAATGTAATAATGTTTCTGGCGCTTTTATAGATTTCTCCAAAAATTGATGATTTCAATTTGGGATCGCTAATAGAGGCGCTTCGTAATGTCACAATGTGCTACGCAACAGAAATAACAAATAATAAACACAGGGGAGGGAGAGAAAGGGGAATGGAGGGAGAGAGGAAAGGAAGGAGGATGGAAGGTGAGATAAGAGAGAGTTTGGGGGAGGGAGGGAAGGAGAGAGAGAGCGAGAGAGAGAGTTTGTGAGAGAGGGAAGGAGGGAATTACTCTCTGTTGTCGATGTTCTTTGTACGACATTTGGGAAAGGAAAGGATATAAGCGCCTGTGTATAGGCAACTCGCTCACCTGGGTAGTTTACTGATTTTCGTGATCTGGAGGAGAGAATTTTCAGTAACTACCGGATTCAAATGTTGGTAGACGCTGAAGCAGATCAAATGTAGCAGTATTTGGACAATAGTGTTACGTGCATGCAGATATTAGTTACTGATTAGCATGAGATGTAGTTATGTGGTTGCTCCCAGTTTAATACGAAGGGCAGGTGTTTTCATACGGAATAAGCACTTACAATTTACAAACACGTTGTGTTGAGGAAGTAACATTTTGCTGTTTTGAGGAGAAGAGTGCACTATTTGTTAGATGTAAATAAAAGCCGTGAATGATTGTATATAGGCAACGCCTTCTTATAAGCTCGCGTTTAAATCTTAAGGGGATGGTTCCAGGTTACTCTCAAGTTACACTCACTCACTCACACACACACACACACACACACACACACACACACACACACACACACACACACAAAAGCGCGCTGCAAACTATATATTCCATGGTACGGAAATGACAGCCGAAAATACTTCGAAATTTTCTGTGATGCATCCCTAAGGTATACTACTGATGTACAGGGCTGTTCTGTACTTTATCTGCATAATCTATTCTCATAAGTTGGTATAGTAGGTGCCAATTGTAATTTCATGAGTCTGACTTACCATCACACACCTCTTCAAGATGGTCTGTTTATGAAACAAAGTCATACGTTTTTGTCCAATGGTGAACAGTACTCTTAGCGATAAGGTTGACCTTTTAATTTCTCTTATACCGTAGTGCCCATTATCCATAACGTTACAACTTTCTCGTCGTAACAATGTAAGAAAATAAAACAATCGGAAATCCCATTCCAAGACTCTATTCCACCAGCACATCCAGTTTTTTTACTTCTCTTGTTTTCCGCTACCCCCCACTCGCTCTCTCCCCCACACACTGTTTTACCTCTGGACTGCAACTAGCTGCCCTATCCTTTCTCGACCTCATCTCTGAATGCCTCCACTAGAAGGGCTTCACTGTTCGTCACTCCTACCTTGCTACACCTCCCCCTACCTTAGCCCATCTCGTTGCCTCTCCCATCATGCGCTGCTGCTTGTAGTCTGGCTTCAGCTGCCAGTCACTATAGTCATATGTGTGTGTGTGTGTGTTTTTTTTTCGGCGAAGACCTTGTTGCCGAAAGCTCATTTTCAACAGTCTTTTTGTTTAGACTATGGTCATGTGTGTGTGTGTGTGTGTGTGTGTGTGTGTGTGTGTGTGTGTGTGTGTGTGTGTGTGTGTGTGTGTGTGTGAGCGCGCGCGCGTGTGCGTGTGAGTTGCGTTTGTGTGTGTGTGTGTGTGTGTGTGTGTGTGTGTGTGTGTGTGTGTGTGTGTGTGTGTGTGCGTGTTTTGTCTTTTTTCGGCAAAGACCTTGTTGCCGAAAGCTCATTTTACAACAGTCTTTTTGTTGTGCCTATCTGCAACTCAGCATCTTCACTATGTGGTGAGTAGTAAATATCATTTTGATAATATTATTACTTCCCCAATGCATTTTACTAGCTGCTTTTACTAACTGCACGATTCTATGTGAGCAGTAACGTTGGCCACGAGAGCAACAATGAGCTTGGGACTCAACTTCTGAGGTCATTAGTCCCCTAGAACTTAGAACTAGTTAAACCTACTAGAACTTAGAACTAGTTAAACCTAACTAACCTAAGGACATCACACACATCCATGCCCGAGGCAGAATTCTAACCTGCGAACGTAGCGGTCTTGCGGTTCCAGACTGCAGCGCCTAGAGCCGCACGGCCACTTCGGCCGGCAGGAAGGCAGAAGTGCCCACCATGGTGTGTCTTTTCGTTATATGCGCTGTCATACTTGGCTTGAAAATTTTTTTTACCTTTATCTTTGAATTTTTTTTTATTTTCTTTGTTGGTTTAAAGATTTTACTTATCTCATTTATTTAGTGAATTTTTTTAAGAAAAGAATTATGTGACCCGTAAGTATAGAGGCAGCAAGCTAATTCCCATCCTCAGTGCTCCTTTGGGCAGCAAGTTATTGTGGCGTCAACATGTACATGAGTTGCATGGAAAGCTGCAGGCTCTACACGTGGGCCAGATACACTGACTGATCAGCCAGAACATTATGACCGCTTACCTGGTGGCTAATATGTTTACCTTTGCCACGGATAACAGCGGCAACGCGTCGTGACTTGGAAACAAAAAGACCTTGATAGGTCGCTGGAGGGAGATGGAACCACATCTGCACACAAAATTCTCCAAATTCCCGATAATTCCAGGGAGGGGAGCGATGAGCTCCGACGCCACGTTCAATGATGAGCTCGGACGCCACGTTCAATCACATCTCTGTTCGATCAGGTTGAAAATTCCGGGGATGGGAGCGATGAGCTCGGACGACACGTTCAATCGGGGATGGGAGCGATGAGCTCGGACGCCACGTTCAATGACATCTCTGGTGTGTTCGATCAGGTTGAAATCTGGCGAGTTGGAGGGGCGGAACATCAACTGCAACTCAACATTGCGTTCCTCGAATCACTGCATCACACTCCTGGCTACTTGACATGTTGCATTATTTTGTGCAAAAATGCCACTGCCATCTGGAAACATGATCGTCTTGAAGGGCTGCATGTGGTACCAGTGTACGATACTCCTTGGCCATCATGGTGCTTTGCACGAGCTCCGCTGGACCCATGAATGGTCCATGTACATCTTCCAAAGGGCATAATGGAGCCGCCGCAAGCTTGAGTCCGTCCCGTAGTACAGCTTCAAGGAACTGTTCCCTGAAACAAAGTGGACTGGCACCCTACCATCAGCATGATGAAGAAGGTATCGGAATTCATCAGACCATGCAACGTTCTGCCACTGCGCCAACGTCCAGTACGGATGGTCACGTGCCCATTTCACTCGTATTTGCTGATGTTGTGTTGTTAATATCGGAACGTGCATAGGTTTCGGCTGTGGAAGCCCATAGTACGAGTGTTCGAAGCACTGTGAGTTTAGGCACACTTGTAGTCTGTTCAGCGTTGAAGTCTGATGTTAGTTCCGCGACCTGGCCTCTTTTACCAGTCTGCCTAGCCTACGACTCCGGCATCTGTAATGAGGGGCTGCCGCCCAACCCGACAACATCTGGATACGGTTTCACCGCGTGTTGAAGACATTCACTACATGACTTGTCGAAAATCCCGACAAGTCGCTCAAACAGACATATCGCGCATCTTATCCGTGCTACACACGGACAGCACTCTCACTAATTATTTATATGCACCGTGCATGTGTCGGACTAGAAGTCATTCCTCGGCAGGTGATATCGTTTGAAGGGTTTATATCGATGTATGGACTGAGGGTTTTTATGAGCTTAAAGAATAATTTTAGCTTCTCTACCAAAAATTATGAACCTTGAACTGATGTATATTTTCCATTCGTCTACTGCTGTTGCATTTAGAACAAATTTAGTTCCCACATTTCAACTTCAAACATTTTTTATACAGCCTCATTGCATTTATAAGCCTAGAAGGAAATGTTTTGGAGTCTCTGGTGAAAATTCTGAGTCTTAATCAGTACATATCTAGTGCTATAGCAAGTACAGCAAAACCAGTTTACTTATTTCAGTTTTATTCTATTTTCAGTTTTATTCTATTTTCAGTTTTATTCGTATTATTTTCAGTTTTATTCATATTGGATCCAGAAATTCGCAAGACAAATGCTATCTTCTTGCTCGTCAGGTACAGCTCAGTCAGATTGCTCCTCCGCCGTCTCGACGTGTCTGAATTTGTAATGGTCTAAGTTTTCAGACATCACACCACGGTATACTTATATGTCGTTTGCAAACAGCTACGAAGCCGACACGTTCTCAGCTTTTTGACTTCCAGCGTCCACAAATAAAGCAAGGCTCTGAAAAAAAAGAGCACATAAGCAAGAGCTTCCTCAGAGTCGTGGGGGCTCGTGACCACGGCATACCTTCATATCGTTTGCAAACACCTTCGACGCAACTACAGCCTCAACTTTCATGCTTCCAGCCACTTGTACATAGTGGCGGCGTTGTGGATGTACCCAAATAAATCTGAAGATCTGAAAAAAAGAAAAAAAGAGAATACATGGGCAAAGGTTTCCTGCGAGTCGTCGGAGCTCGTACATACTCAAGACCCAATGACATACATTGGTCTTGTTCGCAAAAAGCCCCAATGCCACCACCCTCAGCTTTTTGACTTCCAGTGACCTGTGAGCGGCGGAGGCGTCGTCCAAATACAGTACATTCGTTTCTGTAGCAGGCTGTTACTCGCAGCGACCTATCTCGGAAACTCTGCCTAAGCTTCCCAGCGTCTTTCCTTATATAGAAGCACGACAATTCGAAGCGTGGTTTCCGTGGACATGTGCTCTGACGTCATTTGTTCACCCATTGTCTATTACAATTACACATGCGTGTATCGACACTAAACAATCATTCGTTAAAAATGAGGCGAGGAAATATACACCGCCTCACCCACTGATTCTGCGCTGGGTATCTAGACTGAAAGCTAAGTGATTTTATTCCCCAGATAGGTTTTACGTAACTTGCAGAGACTAAGCTGTACACTGCGTTTTTAATCTCCGTATGCTATCTGGAATTGTATCAATGTGTTCCTCGCTTTTAAGGATTCGTAGAAGCACCATACACTGTCCTTTAAATTTTAATGACAGAAGTGGAACTGTATGTATATTGTGATTTCGTGATTTATTTTCACTGCTTAACACAACAGAATACCCGTCAAAACCTTTCTGACTTAGCATTCACCCCTTGTGACGTTTTGGGCAAAGGAACAGTCAGTTCTAAGATTCCTCTCTCTTAATTTTAATTACAGAATGAGATTTTCACTCTACAGCGGACTTTGCGCTGATATGAAACTTCCTGCCACTGGAAGAAGTAAAGTTGTGAGGGCGGGCCGTGAGTAGTGCTTGGGTTGCTCAGTTGGTAGAGCACTTTCCCTCGGAAGGCAAATGTCCCGAGATGGAGTCTCGGTCCGGCAGGCAGTTTTAATCTGCCAGGAATTTTTCAATATTAATTATAAGTTACGAAGCTAGACTTCAGGTACAAGACGTTGCCGGCACGGTAGCTCAGCGTATTCGGTCAGAGGGCTAGCTCCCCTCTGCAATAAAAAAAACTGAGTTAACGGATCAACAAAGAACTGAAACGGGTGTCTTTCGACGTCCGCCCAGAGCAGATGAAACGAACAAAAAATGAGATTGTAAAGTCTAAATAAATGGTCAGAGGGTTAGCTGCCCTCTGTAATAAAAAGAATGAGTGAATGGATCAATAACGAACTTCAAAGGGCGCCTGAGGACGTCCGCCACGAGCAATTGCAACGAACTATAACGAACAAAATGAGATCACAAGAAAAAAACAAAAAAATATTGGTAGAGCACTTTCCTGCGGAAGGCAAAGGTCCCGAGATCGAATATCGGTCCGGCACACAATTTTAATCTGCCAGGAAGTTTTCAATTTTAATTGTAAGTTAAGAAGCTAGACTTCGGGTACAAGAAGCCATCATCATACAGCCAACAGCTATGTCGAAGAGAGCAAATGGGGTGAAAAAGGTTCAGGAAACCCACTTTGCTTTGGGGTGGGAAACTGTCCCTAAAAGGGAGGATAATTAGCAGTGATTAACGCTATAACGATGCAGATGGCAATGGGGAGCAAGTCATTAAATATGCGTAATATATGTATGTAAGAAAATTGTCCTATTACAGGTGGAGAGTCACATAAAGCCAGTCTGAAAAATAATGATGCCTCACCCAAAGTAAGGACATTTGCTTCATTTACATAATAGGCAACGTATGAGACTGGTAAACGTAGGAATCTGGTTCGATCCTAGGTGCTGAAAAAGTATTAACGCAGGTTGGAACGCAGTTACATGGCGCACCTGTGGCTCACATATCCAGAGACTTCTTAAGCAGAGAAACAGGCCTTAGTCGGTCGCTACACCACTGTCCTATCCGAAGATGCAGCTTGTAGACTTCACTTTACGAACAAGTCAGTTCCTGTGTCGGATTGCAGACCTACGTCATTACACTAACGTTTCACTGTGAGGGAGGATTCGGTGTATGGCTTACCTAACACATTTAACAAGAAGTTGTAAGAAACAAACTGCCTGATAATAGAAGTAACGCCTCTGGAAGACATTATCGGATGCCAATGTAACTTCATTCATGGGCCTACCTTTGGAATGTCTTTAAATGCTTAAGAGTTGCAATCCTCTGTCACAGGTGGAACAGGCACGAGGGTACATTAGCATTATTCATGTTCAGTCATTTTACTTGGCCTGATAACGTATCTAAGGGGCGCGGGCAGCGTCAGATGTGAGCGATTGCTATGAAGGACACGGAGCGGAGATTCCGCGAGCTCGTGTGAAACAGTGTCATCAGCAAGTGTTTGAAAGTGGCTTCATTGTGGGTTTCCATGCGGCTGGCTGGTCGAATTGTGCAAGATCGTGATTGTGAAACATTCGGATGTGACAGTGGCCCGATGTTGTACTGCATGGAAGAGCGAGAGCAGGCAGAGACTTCGTCTAGATTCCAGTCCACCGTGTATGACCACAAGAAACGAAGATCACCGATTTTGCATCAAGCACACAATACCATCTTCACATCTGTACCACTCATACGAGGGAAAGTAATGGGTTCCTACCAACATTCTGTGTCATTCCACAACATTGTCCGGAGACTAGTGCAAAATTACTGCCCCGCGCATAACTCACCTACAAACGGCTGCATTTGGAGTGATGCTGTGACCGGCAAGAATGAACTGCTGATGAAAGGCGTCGCCTTGTGTTCAGCGATGGATCAGTGCTCTGGACAGCCCCTGATTACCACCTCCCGATAAGCACGGTGGCTACTCGGGGAGACGTTCCATTCCTGAAATGTTTGGGAGAGGCACTGCGGTATTACGCTACGTGCTGTGATATGCAAATGATTAGCTTTTCAGGGCATTCACACAAGGTTGGCCCCGGTGGCGACACTTACAATGTGCTGACATCACGAAATTTTCCAACCGATTTCTCATACACAAACAGCAGTTGACCGGCATTCCCTGGTAAAACGTTGTTGTGATGCCTCGTGCAAGGAGGAGAAATGTGTACCATCACGTTTCCGACTTTAATAAAGGTTGGATTGTAGCCTATCGCGAATGCGCTTTATCGTATCGCGACATTGCTGCTCGCGTTGGTCGAGATCCAATGATTGTTAGCAGAATATGGAATTAGTGGTTTCACGAGGGTAATACGGAACGCCGTGCTGGATCCCAACGGCCTCGTATCACTAGCAGTCTAGATGACAGGCAACTTATCCGCATGGCTGTAACGGATCGTGCAGCCACGTCTCGATCCCTAAGTCAACAGATGGGGACGTTTGCAAGACAACAACCATCAGCACGAACAGTTCGACGACGTTTGCAGCAGCATGGACTATCAGCTCGGAGACCATGGCTGCGGTTACCCTTGACGCTGCACCACAGACAGGAGCGCTTGCGATGGTGTACTCAACGACGAATCTGTCTGCAGGAATGGAAAAACCTCATTTTTTTCTAATGAATCTAGTTTCTGTCGCATCCGTGTTTGGTGACATCTTGGTGAACGCAAATTGGAAGCGTGTATCCGTCATCACTACGCAAAAACCGAATAACAGAACGCTGTTCTATCGTGGTGCAAATCGCAAGTGGGGCGGCCATCTTTATACTGACACTGGGACGGTATGTGTGCATCTGCACTATGCTGCCACCCACAGGCCATTCTGCACGCAGTTTGTAGCACTCTTACCAACTCACAGGATAAGGGCGCGAGATTTCGATTTGTTATTACAAATTTAAGGTTTTCATTTGACTCATCCTCGTATTACAGCTATTTACATACCTGAGAATCTATTCCGTATGCTCAGCAGATTGTCGTTAACAGTGTGCAGTGAGATACTGTGTCAAACGCATTTTGGAAGTATAGGAGTATTGAATTTGCGTGTTGCGTTTCATTCATGGTACGCAGGATATCGTGCGAGAAAAAGGCAAGCTGTGTTTCATACAGACGATGCTTTCTAAATCCGCGCTGGTATGTGCACAGAAACTGTTGTCCCAATGAAAATTTTTCCATACGAACTTAGAATATGCTGAAGAATTTTGTAGCGAACCGACGCTAAGGATATTAATCTGTAAGTCTGAGGACGTCGTACTGGAGGGAGACAGAGAGGGAGATGGAGAGAGAGGATAGAGACAGAGAGAGCGAGAATGAGAAGGAGAAGGAGAAAGAGAGAGACAGAGAGAGAGGAAACAAAACAAGTGGATCATCTGTCAGGCTGGGGTGGTAGGCGTAATTATGGGTGTAATGAAGATGGGCATGTATCAAGACGAATGAATGGAACATGGATTTTTTCCCTTTATTATCGTTTCATTACCCTCGCCCCATATGGGCGAAGATGGGCTGTCAGCAGATACGGGCTGCCGTTCTCCAGCCATATGAGAGTAAAAGTTCAGAAACATAAAACTGGACACAGCGCTTGACAAAATGAATGTCTGACACAATAAAAAGACGTATAATCCGTTGCATAATTTAAAATATATAAAAGGCTGATTCTTGACTAAGTAAAGACTGGCACAGATGAAATGGCAAATGAGACTCAGGGACAGTTTCCTAAGTTAATAAGTAATAAGCCAGTGTGCTGACTCAGCAACATGAGTGAGACGATAAGTGATTATGGGGGCAGACTTTTGGAGGAGAAACACAAGGTGAAGAAGGATCCCGTTCCGGACCAAGCCCCTTAGGATGGGGCTGGAGAAGAATGGAGAGGAAGGTAGCATTGCGGAAGAATGGATAGGAAGGGAGTACGGGAGAACAGTAGAGAGGAAGGGAGCCCTGAAGAGCGAGATGGGTTGGGTTTTCATTAGATCTACTGGGAGTGGTACATGTCAGGGAAGCCGGCCAGTGTGGCCGAGGGGTTCTAGGTGCTTCAGTCTGGAGCCGAAAGACCTCTACGGTCGCAGGTTCGAATCCTGCCTTGGGCGTGGATGTGTTTGATGTCCTTAGGTTAGTTACGTTTAAGTAATTCAAAGTTCTAGGGGACTGATGACCTCAGATGTTAAGCCTCACAGTGCTCAGAGCCATTTGAGCGATTGAACCATGTCAGGGCAGATTTCGTGGTCGGGTGAAGGAAGACGATTAAAATTTCTTTGGGGGAGAATATGGAGAGTGTAGAGATGCAGTGCTGGGGGAATGTGATGGTAGAGGCGCTGAAGAATACTGGAGCAGCGAGCAGGGGGGAAACTAGAGGTGGATAGTGTCGAGTTTGCGGGTAATGTAGCATACTCGGGTAGTGTTTCAAATGAAAGAAGAGGGAGGAGAATTTTGTAAGTAAGTAGAAGATGCAGACCGGGAAGGGTAAGTGGATTCGGAAGGTTAGGCAGAGTACATGACGTTGAGGATCGGTAGGGGGTGATAAAAGGAGGGAAGGCAGATGGAGGAAGGAAGTCATTTATTAGATTCCAGGCAACAAGGAACAACCGAGACGGTAACACAACAGATGACGGGTAGATGACATTAGGAAACACGCAGACGCAAGATACACTCCTGGAAATTGAAATAAGAACACCGTGAATTTATTGTCCCAGGAAGGGGAAACTTTATTGACACATTTCTGGGTTCAGATACATCACATGATCACACTGTCAGAACCACAAAATTTGTTCCAAAAGCCCAGTGAAATCTTCACAAGTTTTCTCCCAGAGGAACTTACGCTGTGCCTACTTGACACAATTTGCCTGTCTTTCAAAACCGAGGCAGTTCTATCCAGTTAAAGCTACTGACAAGAGACGCCCTGAGCCCTCTGCTGAAACTACTAGCGAATTCACGACATTGGTTCTAGCCAATAGCGTGCGTGGGATACAGGTCTCGTGTGTGGACACTGCATTGTTCTGCGGTGCGGAACACAGTTCCCTCTCTCTCTTGCAATCCAGACCTCGAGCAGAACAGACGTACACTACTGGAAATTGAAATAAGAACACCGTGAATTCATTGTCCCAGGAAGGTGAAAATTTATTGACACATTCCTGGGGTCAGATACATCACATGATCACACTGACAAAACCACAGGTACATAGACACAGGTAACAGAGCATGCACAATGTCGGCACTAGTACAGTGTATATCCACCTTTCGCAGCAATGCAAGCTGATATTCTCCCATGGAGACGATCGCAGAGATGCTGGATGTAGTCCTGTGGAACGGCTTGCCATACCATTTCCACCTGGCGCCTCAGTTGGACCAGCGTTCGTGCTGGACGTGCAGACCGTGTGAGACGACGCTTCATCCAGTCCCAAACATGCTCAATGGGGGACAGATCCGGAGATCTTGCTGGACAGGATAGTTGACTTACACCTTCTAGAGCACGTTGGGTGGCACGGGATACATGCGGACGTGCATTGTCCTGTTGGAACAGCAAGTTCCCTTGCCGGTCTAGGAATGGTAGAACGATGGGTTCGATGACGGTTTGGATGTACCGTGCACTATTCAGTGTCCCCTCGACGATCACCAAAGGTGTACGGCCAGTGTAGGAGATCGCTCCCCACACCATGATGCCGGGTGTTGGCCCTGTGTGCCTCGGTCGTATGCAGTCCTGATTGTGGCGCTCACCTGCACGGCGCCAAACACGCATACGACCATCATTGGCACCAAGGCAGAAGCGACTCTCATCGCTGAAGACGACACGTCTCCATTCGTCCCTCCATTCACGCCTGTCGCGACACCACTGGAGGCGGGCTGCACGATGTTGGGGCATGAGCGGAAGACGGCCTAACGGTGTGCGGGACCGTAGCCCAGCTTCATGGAGACGGTTGCAAATGGTCCTCGCCGATACCCCAGGAGCAACAGTGTCCCTAATTTGCTGGGAAGTGGCGGTGCGGTCCCCTACGGCACTGCGTAGGATCCTACGGTCTTGGCGTGCATCCGTGCGTCGCTGCGGTCCGGTCCCAGGTCGACGGGCACGTGCACCTTTCACCGACCACTGGCGACAACATCGATGTACTGTGGAGACCTCACGCCCCACGTGTTGAGCAATTCAGCGGTACGTCCACCCGGCCTCCCTCATGCCCACTATACGCCCTCGCTCAAAGTCCGTCAACTGCACATACGGTTCACGTCCACGCTGTCGCGGCATGCTACCAGTGTTAAAGACTGCGATGGAGCTCCGTATGCCACGGCAAACTGGCTGACACGGACGGCGGCGGTGCACAAATGCTGCGCAGCTGGCGCCATTCGACGGCCAACACCGCGGTTCCTGGTGTGTCCGCTGTGCCGTGCGTGTGATCATTGCTTGTACAGCCCTCTCGCAGTGTCCGGAGCAAGTATGGTGGGTCTGACACGCCGGTGTCAATGTGTTCTTTTTCCCATTTCCAGGAGTGTAGATATGTACAGCCAAGGACCATAATGCTTAGGAGAGGATAAAGGGAGAGAGGGCTTTCACTCATCACGGTGATTTTATTATTGTGGTATATCAACCCGATGCTTCGAAGTCACGGCATATGGCATGGACACTGATGACAGCCGCTAGACTACAATACTGAACTTGCAGTCACTGCCTTCGCCAATGTAAGCGTCGCCGCAAGCCACGACTATCCGTCCAGACCATCAGGGCCTGTGGCCGCCCTTTGTAAGTAGTAACGCGGCTGCTCAATTCTCACTGCGTACTTGTATGAGTGGACGCAGACACACGACTACAGATCCAACTGAATCTCCCCATAGAATGGAGCAGACGTAACAAAGTTACAATTACCTGGCCAAAACAACGACAATATAAATCAGCCAAAATCATCCGCAAATGGAACCTTAGTCTCCAAGAGTAGGAGGTACCATGGAGATTAACTATGGACTATGTGGGGCTCACACTGGAGCAGAACCTTTTTTTCACAGTCATGTGCAGGACGTAAGGCTTAAAACCTCTGGTATGGCGTGGGAACTGATGCCACTATTCCGCAGTAAGGAGGTCAACATCTCTAAAAATGTTAGACAGCACAGGGGGCGAGGAATTATAGCTCTCCTGCGAGCTTCTGTAAAGCTTGGAAGGTAGGAGACGCGGTAATGGCAGAAGTAAAGCTGTGAGGTCGAGGCGTGAGTCGTGCTTCGATAGCTCAGATGGTAGAGCACTTGCCCGTGAAAGGCAAAGGTCCCGAGTTCGAGTCTCGGTCCGGCACACAGTTTTAATCTGCCAAGAAGTTTCAGCTGGAACAGTTAACCGTGTCCATTTCTTCTTGTTCTAAATGTCTAGACGACCTAATTCTCACGGGCACTATGCATCATGACAACCTGCATTACCTTTATTAAGTGGCATGATGCAGGGTTCAAGGTCTGCTTCTGCCTATGACATTGGTGCTTACTTGCGTTTAAGAACAAAGACAATATGAAGTACCCAATGATCTATGCATCAAAGACATTGACACCCTCGCAAAAAAACTACTCACAGATACCACTAGCTACTAGTATCTCCCTTCAGCTCCACCTTCCGACTTCTGGAACGGATTACATAAGGTCTCCAGCGTTGGGCTCTCTTTTTCAAAAAAATGGTTCAAATGGCTCTGAGCACTATGGGACTCAACTGCTGTGGTCATCAGTCCCCTAGAACTTAGAACTACTTAAACCTAACTAACCTAAAGACATCACGCACATCCATGCCCGACGCAGGATTCGAACCTGCGACCGTAGCAGTCCCACGGTTCCGGACTGCGGGCCTAGGACCGCGAGACCACCGCGGCCGGCTCTCTTTTTCAGCTGCTCCACTTATACCATTAAATTCACGCCTACAGAACAACACGCAAATGCAGATATCCTTTCTCATCTGTCCTTGGGGCCTGACCTGGGGCACTATTCTGTATCGTTCATACCGATCGGTGTAGGAGGTGAGCCTCGGTAGCGAGGTCATTTTCGGTTCTTTACCGAAATATCCTATTCAGTAAGCTTCTGAGACTTATTACCGAACGGTCCTCCCATCGATTTTATGACAATTGTACGAGAGGTTTTGGATTTCGGTCTGGCCCTGTCGATCGGTGATCTGTGGTTTATTTACATCTATAATTTGTTATTTTAAACATATTTAGCGGTTTTAGCTTTGGATTTAGTGATTGTAATACTAAACAATCACCAGAGGGAGCATCCAGTTGTAAAGTGAGTTCATAATTGACTATTTTCCTTTGTTAGAATTATGGTTAGGTTAGGTTGTCAATGTAAATGATTTCATCAAAAAAAAAAAAGTTTTCGCTCAATATTCTCTCAAAATACGTGTTATTTTTATGCAAATAAGAGTTCAAATATCATTAAATATCAAGACATCAGCTTTGGTTACATATATTACATAGTGTGACCTGACGTTACTAGTGCCTTAATGTAATTTTTCCCACAAATAGGTTAGTTAGTAATTATCGAAACGTGTTTACAACATTCAAGTAACAATGGAAAACAATTAGGTGAAGCCTGATATTGAAAACCTTCCAAACTATCACGCATTTATGACTTACGGAGGACCGTTTGGCAACAAAGTCAACCTACGTTCGTCTACAGAATACTCCAACAAATGAGCACTGCAAGTCTGTCGTTTGCCGTGGCCAAGTGGTAAGCATGCAGGAATGAGCTACCAAAGTTCACGGGTTCCCGCATGGGTGGACGCAATTTTTTTTCCCCTCTTCATATATGCAACACGTTCTGAGACATTGTTATTCGTCTAAGTTAAGATTTTTCTGCAATATTCATTATTACTTACATGTCCGAGCGCACTTCCACAGTAATGATTTCGTGATTTCTGTGTGTTTAAAATAAGAAATATGAGATTGTTGGAGATGAATTGCTGTGAGTGAAACAACCGACAGTGACCTTTATATTTTTTCTTGTCAGAAATAATTCACCATTTTTTCCGAATATGTAGCGATTTCCGAGTATGCGGTTAGGCAGGAATCTAAGAGCACGACTTAAACTACTGGGAATGTAACTAGCAGCAGTCATCTTCATAATCTTGCTTGTCACATGTGTTTGTCTGCGATCGAATCCTCTACCACAGTAGACAGAAATGAAAGATCTCTGCCGTAATATTTTTAGACTGTAGCACCATATACCAAACATTTTCGTACATGAGATGCATGTTATAAAATTCGACGAACTGCAGCGGCTCTCGAAAATGCGTTTTTTTTCGGTTTTGTTTTTAAGACCCAAATCGTTGACGCATCGTATACGGACGTGAGCTACTTAATCATTTGGATCTCTAGGAGCGTGTTATTACCACATTCTGTTTGTCTTCTTATTCTTTGAAGCTCTCAGAATCAATTTTTCGGGTGTTTTTATAGTTGTGTTAGTACAATGTGGTACTACACACTATTCCTAACTCATTTTCCAAAACGTAAAATCCAAAACACGATGTCAGTGTGAATGAGAATAAGATGACGTAATGCGGCAATTTACGACAATCTGCAGGATACAACCAAATACGCTATCGTTATTATGCATGCATCGTAACATGTGGTCAGAAAAACTGTAAACTTGTTTGTGCATTTCAGCTGAGAATCATGGAAATGGATATACTGCGCCTGATACTGTTAAGGAGGAGGTAATGGCGATGAAGGCGGGCACGTCAGCTCGATGGAAAGCGGCGTCATGCGTTATGGCAACGTAACGCAATTTTCAGCGCTTGGAAGAATAGCATGCCTGTGTCGTCTGCTAGCCGCTTTGTGTTCGCGGCGCTGTGCGCGCTGCAGTGCGCATGCGCGGATCTGCGGCTGCTTGCTTTTGATTGGCTTGCACGAGACGAACCGACAACAGCGCTTCGGTTCTTTACACCCGAATGGTATTGCTACCGAAATGCATACTGAATAACACAGAGACTCTAATTCGAGTACTAGACCGTTCGCTGCTATTGAGAACCGAAACGATCGGCACAATGTCGGAAAGATACAGAATAGGCACTGTGGAATTGATAAACAGGAAATTTTCTGTTTCACATCGGCTAGGAACAACAGAACACCTCGAATGGTGTCCTATTAAGAATGCTCACGTTACTGCATACATGAGCCTTTTTTACAGTGTGTCGGTTCTGAGATGTGGGCCTGCAGCCCTATTCTGTGTTGTTCGGTCGTTCTGCCGATGGGTTTGGCAGATGAGCCAACGGAGTGGTAGAGTATCTGCAACCGAGCCTCTGTGCTACTTTTTAAACTTTTCGGTAGTGAGAAGGTCCAGCTCCCAAGGAACCAAAGTGGGTCCATGCCGTGTCGCTGTTTCTCCTTGGGCCAGCCAATTAAAGACACATGAGCACAGCTGTGGCCATGCTCATCCAATGACTGTGCACACAGGAGGGCGCATTGTAGCATGCAGAGCATCCCCCACCTGAAGACGACAGTTGAGACGGCTACCAGACAAGCTAAACTCATCATTGTTTTTGAGAAATGTGTTTGCACTGATCAGTATTGGTTGTATAAAATACCAGTGGAAATTGCGGAAGAAAGTGAGGAAGTTAGTATGTTCACAACCTAGTGCCACTGAATTGGCTTCGCCCTCAAAGCTTCGTCAATGCACTTTGTGATGCTTGTTCGACTCATGGCATCTGAACTGTCAGCCCGTAAGCCATTGTAATCAGTCCCATGTGCCAAGAATTTAAGAGTTGTCAAAACTTAAAAGAACAAAAATGGCCATTACATTAGGTCACTGATAAGAACTGTTCAACTGTGACCAGTGGCGTTACTTTTTTTTTCCTCGAGAGTTGATTGACATACTCCTGAAATGTGCCACTTACCCAGAATTGCTTGATGATTGTACCCCGTTCTTCTTAGCTCCCAGTGCACAGTCATTGTCTTAACAAGACTGGTGATGATACTTTGGAACCCACAAATTATCTTTCTGTTGATTTCGCGTGTATTTTTAAAACCACCCATCACGATGCGAGATGGACTCTGTTCGTCAGTACCTGGGATCGGTCTGGTTTTGGTTTAGTAGTGGTCCTTCCTTTGCGTTTGCACTGAATATCTTGCCAGCATCCTTAAAGGAGGTTCAAAGTTGTAAAGGTTTCCACATCTGGATGCTCTTCAAATTTGATTAAAATTTGTCTTTAGCAAAACCATCAAGGATATAGCTAGCGATTATCAATTTCCTCTCTTGTTCCTCCTCGCCTTTTTCATACAAACTCTGAATCACGTCAGGCAAATATCTGTAGCCATACACTGAAAAAAGTTCGAACTCCAGGTCCATGTTGTTGGCTAACTGTTCGGCCTGCTTGATCGATGCTGCGTCCATTGACTGCAGAGCACATATGAAGCGTCTGATTTTACCAAAGATTTCGCACAATAAAACTGCGCATCTTATCCAAGTATCCCATCTTGTGATGACAGGAAACTATGGAAGATGGAACCCTGTCATTTCATGATATAAAACCTTTACGACTGGGAGCCTGTACCAGACTCTTCTTCAGAGTAGCCAATGAAGTCATTTACCCTGCCCTAATTCTCTCTAATACTTTCGCAAAAGCGATGTAGACCACGTGCAGTACATGTCACATAGTTGAGGTTGAGGTAGATGCCCTTCAGTTGTCCCAAAGCCGTAATCATGTAGCGTCCTTGATTAGTCACCACTAGCCTGACTTTTTCGTATTGTATACCCCTTGTCCATGTGTCCATACATGAGTCGTTCAATGACTGCTTCATCGTGCAACATTTGGCTCGTCGAGTTGGTACATTTTAAAAATCGTAAGTTTTACCCATTGAAAAGATAATTAAGAAAACCAACACATTCAAAATATATATTTGCTGCTTATCAGTAGTTTCATCTAAAACGAATCCCGCTTCATATTTGCCGACCGCCTCTTTTATTGTCTCTGAAATGGTCTCATAAATTAGCTGTATGCAACTTTTTCTTTGAGTGCTATCATCCAGTACTGACTTTTATATGAACTTATCAAGAAATTATTCGAATGCAGGATAGTTTACTTTTTGGATTGGAATTCTTGAGTGGAGTAATTCCATAGCTAGATCCACACTAAACTCGTTCAGTGACCGATGCTTTTCGAATCCTGAAGCGAAGGTATGTATCCATGCAGTTAGTTTAGGTATCGACTTACGAAGTTAAATATTCTTTAAATATTTGTTATTCTGGATGTGCTCGTTTATTCTGTTTCTTTGAAGCTTGTCACTGATTGTAATATTTACTTTTTACACGGCTTATCGCAGAATGATGCCTACAGTTTCGATAAACTGACTCTTGAATTGTTCTGAAATTCTCCGCAACTTCTCCTTATTAACCTTAGGCAAGATTTTGTAGCGAAATATCCATACTGGTAAAACACTTACACGGCCAAGACAGCATACAGGTGATAGACAGAAACAAATTCATGCCACCACTAACTGAATTTATGTTTCAACCGTTACAGTATCATTGTTTAAATTTTATTTGATTCACAGCTGCAGGTCGACCATTGTTAAAGAAGTTGACTACTGTTGCTGATGTTGGCCATGGTTGTGGGGGCGGGGGGGGGGGGGTTATAAATAATTGCTGATGTTTTCCATTTATTGTATTTTAATATTTGTTGACCACTGTTGACTACTCATTAAACAAAATCTTAAAATCTGTTCAAGAAAAGAAAAAAATCTGTCTAATCTATTAAAAACGCAGATAAAAATAGCAGGAAAGGTGCTTAAGCTTGGAATAAAAGGGAAAAGGTGGAAAACTTCAAATTCGTAAATGCGTATATTGACTTGTCTTTATAAAACTAGCTATATTTTTGGAAAGGTGCTGCATCTTAAAGCCCTTTTTCTTTACTCGTTACATATGGGTGTCCATATACTTTAGATCAGGTATTGCGTGTGTGTGTGGGGGGGGGGGGGGGGGGGGGATTTACTTGGAAGGATTAAGTATTGTGACAGAAGAGAATCTACAACTGAATCTATATGTTTACTGTGTATAGCATTGCGAACTGCGGGCACAGGAAGGTACCTGATCTAGGATATCCTGAAGTAGGATTTCTTCCCGTTCCAATCGTGTATGGAGCGCGGAAAAAAAATGAGTGATTAAAAACATCTGTGCATCCTGTAATAACTCTAATTTCGATTTGAACAGTTCTCGGGTATCCGACCGGGTATCGTAGTAATTTCTCCACAATATTTCGGCAGACGTACACGCTGCCATCTTCAGGTGGTTCCTGACAAATGTTGTGATGTTTCTCCCGACGCCCTATATATACTAGCCGTTACCCCCTCCACCGTTCCTCTCTTGGTGTCTTCGGTGCGACCAGCGCGGCGGTTACTGGAGGTGGTGAGGGAAGCGGCACCTGGGTCTGAACTGGGTCTGCAGTCTCCCTGCTGCCGCCGTCGGGGGCATTTTATCCGATATCTGGGACTGCATCTTTCTCTCCATGCTGAGTGCAGCGTTCCAAGCCTGACTAAGTTGAAGGCTCCGAGAGGAACAGCACAACATTTCGTCAGGAACCACCTGAAGATGGCAGCGTGTACGTCTGCCGTAATACTGTGGAGAAATTATGACGCTACCCGGTCGCATACCCGAGAACTGTTCAAATTGGAAATACGCCGGGAAAACTTGAGATCGCAATTTTAATTTCGTCTTCACGGTTTCTACTGGAACGATACGTTGGAGGTTGAAAGATAACTCTAGATGCTACATTCCGTACTTTCTAACTAAGCATTCCTGAGATAATTTGCTCCTTTCTTCAAGAATATGCCATTACAAGTTTTCCAAAATTTCCATCACGCTCTCTCATGAGTTAAGCAGATCTCCTATTTTCCGTTCCGCTATTCTTTGAAGACGTTATGTGCCCCCTGTATGAGTCCCACAAACTTCAGTAACATTCTAAGATGGGACGCACAGTTGATTTGTAAGCAATTTTCTTTGTAGGCTGACTGCATTTTATCCGTATCTCACCAATGAATTCTACATGCCTGAACTATGATTGAGTCTGTGTGAAAATCTCATTTCATATCCCCCATGACAAATTCAGAAAAAGTGAATGACTTATTTAAGAGAAATAGCTTCACAAACTGAGCAAGGTAATAAAGCGTTAGTCCACTTCTGTTCACTATACAAGCAGTTATTCGGCTTGGCACTGATTGATGTATTTGCTGGCAAACCTCCTGCAGGATATTGTGCCAAATTCTATCGAAATGAGGCATTAGATTGTCAAAATCCCGAGCTGCTTGGAGAGCCCTGACCATAATGCTCCAAATGGTCTTACTTGGGGAGAGATGCGGCGACCTTGCTGGTCAAAATAGGACTTGGCAAGCACGAAAACAAGCATCACAAACTCTCGCGGGCAGACATTATCTTGCTGAAATATAAGCCTAGGATGGCTTGCCATGAAGGGCAACAAAACGGGGAGTAGAATATCGTCAACATACCGCTGTGCTGTAATGGTGCCACATGACAACCAAAATGGTCCTGCTATGAAATGAAATAACAGCCCAGACTATCTATACTGGTTGCAGGGCAGTAAGGCAGACAACAGCTAGGTTGGTATTCCACCACTACCTGGGAGCCTCCAGACATGTCTTCGGACTGGAATCTTATTGACTGGAGTAGAAATTGTCTTCAGTAGTGAGTCCTACTTCTAACTGAGCCCCATGCCTAGCGAAGATGTGTCTGGAGACTTCCTAGGCAGCGATAGGATAGCAACCTGTCGCCCGACATACGACCCAGCAATCGTGAGTGATGGCCTGGGGTGTCTTTTCGTTTCATAGCAGGATCCGTCTGGTTGTCACCTGCGGTGATACTTCGACAATATTCTACATGCCATCCTGGGCTTACATTTCAGCTAGATAATGACCACCTGCACACGGCGAGAGTTACTACTGCTCGTCTTCGTGCACACCAAACCCTACCTCAACGCTACTTCCACTAATGTTGATATCTCTACATCCAAGGTAACATCCTGCGTCTTCCCCACCAAGAAAATCCCCAGCCTGATCGCTAGCTTTGTTTGATACCCCATATAACCGCACTGTTGTTAATAATCGTTGCTGTCAAACGCTTTCCGGAACTCAAGATGTACTCTACCACATGACTGCTTATCCGTGACTTTCAGGATATCACGTGGGAAAAACGCAAGTTGGGTTTAGCTGTATCGATGTTTTCGTAATCACTGCTACTCGTTCTGTTCGAAATACTTCTTTACGTCTGGGATCAGAATATGTTCCAAGGTTCTACGACTGATGGACCTCATTGAGATAGGACCGTATCTTTGGGGATCACCTCTGTTACTCTCTTAGTAGACAGGTGTGGCCTGTGTGTGAGTGAGGTTTTCTTTTCAGTCACTGTTCAGATTTTTGTTCAAGGAATATATCTCGTAGGGAGCAGAGGACTTCACCTAACGCCATCCTCACAGAACACTCTTTAGCGGTGGTGAAACTTCTCCCGAAATTCCGTGAAAGCGACTCTCTAGCAGACAAAACGAAAAATGGACAGTCTTAAGTAGATGCGGAAGTAGCGCTGTTACGGTGTTGATTAGTAGTACTACATGCCGTATTGCATAGAACCCACGTATTCGACAAATGTAATAACATTTTTCAAAATCGGGAGTGTTACAACAACGGAACTGACTCTCTTTATTTCGAAATTCGCTAATAAAAGTGCCTTCTACCCAGTTGCTGCTTTTAGGTGAACGTCGTGAGCACCTCCCCACGATCCTCAGTATGTCCTTAGCAGACATTATTTGCTCTGATTTCCAACTGAAAGTACAAAAAAGAAATTTCGTCAAAGGTGTCACAAACTTATTTCAGAACATATAGACAACTCACATGTCAACTGTCCCATAATAAATGTTGCATACGACTTTCTACATGAAGCAGGTACCTCCCTCAACTGTCCTCTCAACGAATCGATTTCTGGTAATAAAAATAACAATATATACAGGAAGGAATTAAACAATGTTTAACGGATCTTAGCAATCAAATTATTGATAGTGAACTATGAACGATGTTGTTGACAGAGATAATAAACGATCCTGCTCTCTTCCAGTCAGCAACATGAACAGTTGAATAATAAAGAGTCCTTTGTTTATGTTTCCGATAGTAAGGTATAGGACAAGCAATGACAAGATGAAAGTTATTGCTTTGATTGTTACACTTTCAACAACAATCTCAGGTTAGTAGCAATACTGCACATATTTATTTCGATGGTATGAGAAAAATAATCCATTGTTCTTCCACTGCTTGTTGTAGCAATATTAGAAAATAAGCATAGAATTTATATATGTCGGTATCGCCCTTTCAGGCACCGTAGTACAACAAACCGAGAAAAAAAAAGAGCATCTCTTGCATAAATCTTTAATGCACTATAGCACTGAAACTGCATATTTGCGAAATAAGCAAGCATAACTACGAAATCCTCCAAATACAATGTGAAAGCTTCAGAAACTATGAAATCGAGATTGCGCTGTACGATATGCTTTTGTTGCACAACCTAGGCACATGACTCGTGATCCCTAGATAACCAAACCCCCCCCCCCCCCCCAGAATTTACGGCACTTATCAAGTTTAGGGGGACAAAATTATCGAAATTATTTTTTCTAACTTTTTGATAAGTTACACTATGTTGATCTGTAAGATGTTATTTATTTCCATACCCGATAAAATTTTTTAATATATTGAGAGAAAAAACATCAAAGATTTCATGGGTGTCCCCCTAAACTCGAAAAGTGCCGAATTTACGACTGCAATTAGTACCAATCTGAACAGTATAGTTGTCAGTATAGAGTCTCGATCAGGATATTTTGGACTTATTTTGTATATGACAGTCGGCCGGTATGTCCGTGCGGTTCTAGGCGCTTCAGTCTGCAACCGCGTGACCGCTACAGTCGCAGGTTCGAATCCTGCCTCGGGCATGGATGTGTGTGATGCCCTTAGGTTAGTTACGTTTAAGTAGTTCTAAATTCTACGGGACTGATGACCACAGATGTTAAGTCCCGTAGTGCTTAGAGCCATTTGAACCATTGTTTGTATGTGACATATCACTGGATACCTTATAATTTCAGTTAACTAGTGCATAAACTACAAATTAAGACTTCCTTTGAATGAAATATGGAGTAGTACAATTTAGAATGGTTTAGTAATAATGTCCCCCACTTCAATGTTCTAGGATTAAGTTCTGTTGTTACGTCCAAACCGAACCGTTTCCTCGCAAACAGAGATACGGAAGCCACGATATATCCGGAATAAAAGAGCCAGATATTACTCTCAAACAAGAGTAGCAATGTCACTGCTTCATTCGCATCAATTTAAGATGTTTTACATCCCAACCTAACCACGTCTCTGACGAAAAACAAAAGCAGAAGAGAATTATATATGAAGCCATAGCTCTGCTTATTTATATACTTTATGTATTTTAATTTATGCACGTTGTTCTTGGCTGAATAGATTGTGTCTGCTATGCTCTTTGTAATTGCCTAACTAGATCACATACCCTGTGTTCGGACTGCGTAATAAAAGCACATCGTACGGCGCTGTCTCGATTTCTATGTTTCCGAAGCTATCGTACCGTATTTGATGGATTTCGTATTTATACTTGCTTGTTCCGTAATACGCATTTTGAATGCTACAGTGCATTAAAGATCTATCCAAAACACGTCGTTTTCTTCTCGGTTTGTTGCGCTGCAGTGCTGAAAGTCTGATACCAGTATATTAAAATTTGCATTAAAAATATTTTCGAAGCCGAATAAGACTGTTTACTGTATATCTGTCATGTCTTTGTCCCGAACGCCGGTCTTCCAATCTGTCAAAACTTACAGAAATCAGCATTGTCAACCATTTGTATCAACAGCGTCAGGCCAACCGCATGAAAATACTGCATTTTGTGCCGACCATATACATGAAAATAGTAACTGGAAGTAACATGTTTGGAATTTATTTATCAGTCTGGCTTACAGATAAATCATGAACTTACCTTTTTTAACAACGTCCTTGTCGTGTGAATTACTATTCAAGGGTAAGTCGTCAGAGAAGTTTTCAGATTACGTTATGAATTTTATGTTGTGTTCGTCTATAAACATCACATCTTTAAAGATCTGGGAATTATAACTGCAACATCACAACAAATATATTTATCAATGAATTTTGTTGTAAATAATCATTTACTGTTGTAACTGGGTCATAATAACCGCAACTACGTCATTATAAGAAAATTACTGCCTCCATTCCTCTTCTTTAAAACTGAATTTGTGGCAGATATGAACATTGTTCATCACAATATCAAACGGACGCTTTTCTTGATGTTATGCAACTATTATTTCTTACGGCCCAAAGAAGCTTTCAGCTTCATAAACCATTGTCAGATGACAAAACCGATTAGTAATAAAATAAATATTAATCATGGAAGTGTTTCCTTTTTGTGTTATTCTCATGTTCTGTCCAGCGCCGACGGGAACTCATTTGACTTACAGAATGTTAACCTTCTCAATGACGTAAAATGTCTGAGAGATACTAAAATTAAATACGAAAACCAACTTTTATTCATTAATATGACATATTTTTCACTAGCATAGTGCCCATGCCTCTTCTTCCTGAAATATTTTTCTTTCTTGAGTATACTTTTCTTGTTCTTCTTCTCCTTCCTTTGTGACAACCTCTGTGAGACCATAGGCAGCCCGTTCCAGTATGGATTGGGTTTTCCATTTCTCCAGCCAAAATATATTTTTCCTTATTCTCTCCTTCTCTTCTTCTATTATCCTCTGTGTCTCTTTTCTTGTCTGCTCTACAGGTTCTCCTTTATCCTGTTCCTTTATTATTTTCTATTGCTAGTCACTGTCCTATTAGTTGGTGAATACTTATTTCTGTCTCAGGCGTGTCCTTCCTGAATTCAACAACCCACTTGATTCTTGACTTCCTTCACGTCTTGTAAAATTTCACCTGTTCTCATCTAGTTATTCTATTCAAGCCAACCCTGACACCCTGATAACGTTTCGAGAAAATATTTCCGTTTTGAGTCTGGCTTCATCTATGTTGTCCTAAACTTCCAGTATGGATCTATCTTAATCTTCCTTCCAATCTTTATTCTCTCAGTTTTGGGTTCTAGTATCTTTCTAAACTGTTTAGTCTCTTCTTTTTCTAATTGCTCTACAACCTATCTTCATAGTATTGTCGTATCAGCCGAAAATAACACTTTTTTCCCCAATATTGTCTAGTAGCATCCGATTGTTGTGTATGTGGATATGTTGATTTTATTACTAAAGGAGGTGGTGCAATGGTTAGCGCACTGGACTCGATAACGTCGACAGAACGTTAAACCCTATCTTCGTTCCTTATTTTTCATATACACTGATCAGCCAGAACATTATGACCAACTACCTAATAGATGGTATGTGTAACTTTTTCACGAATAACAGCAGCGACGTGTCGTGACATGGAAGCATTGTAGGCTTGGTAGGTTGCTGGAAGGAGTTGGCACCACATCTGCACACCAATATCAGTTAATTCCCGTAAATTCCAAGGAGGGTGGACGTTCAGTCATATACCAGATGTGTTCCATCAGGTTCAGATGGTTCAAATGGCTCTGAGCACTATGGGACTTAACATCTATGGTCATCAGGTTCAGATCTGGCAAGTTGAGGGAGCCAGCATATCAATTGTAACTCCCCACTGTGTTCCTCGAACCACTTCCTCACACACTTGACCCTTTGACATGCACATCATCTTGTTGAACAATGTCATTGTTGTTGGGAAACACGATCGTATTGAAGGGTGGTCTGCAACCAGTGTACAATACTCTTTAGCCATCATGGTACCTTGCACAAGCCACGTTTTACTGGCATGACTGCAGTCTGTCAAATATTTAATTTCCTACTATTATCAATTTTGCTGACTGTAGATTAAACAGCTTTATTACAAAAATGTGATCAATCCAAAGTAAATATTTTGATATAGTCGGCCTTTATTTTCCACTTCAGTTTACTAATACCTATCGCCTTGTTCTACCTAAACTGACTCCGACATGAACTATTCATCAATTATGAACGGAAATTATAATTAAATATGCAGTGCTAGCATCTGGCATTACAGAAGTGTTTACTGTAATTTTATTATTTTATGCAGTACCTGTCACTTCTGCAACGGCCGAAACACCATTCAACGAATTACAAATAATAAAAACTTATAAAGTCCTGACTCGATTGTTCTCAGCGTACTTCGCACCCAAATCCAGCAAGTAGTTTTCGCCTGAAAGCGTAAGAAACAAATAAACTTTCACTTTTGTAATATTATCAAGCAGTACAATTAAATATTACCTGCTGCGTCACACACAATAATTTACTTAGTAGAAAATGGATTTGCCTTAGTATGCGATGCAATGGGCAATAATGAGCTGTGAGTAGTTTTGCATCTGTAAAGTATTTCATTACTGCCCTTGGTTGTCTGGCTACGCCACTGTCCAAGACCTAGTTTGAAGGTATTTAAAAATCGCGTACATTGGCGCAGAAACGTAAGAGGTACTCATAATACGTCTGACTCGTCGCCTAGATCAGTATTTGACGTCCCAGTACCATCTAACCCCAACTCTAGGAATGATACATTGAGTGATGCTGCTGCCACTTCACCCGAAAGTGGTTCAAAAAGAAAACTAGCTGGAGCTGAAGAACATACAAGAAACTAAATGCTAGGACTACAAAATAGAAGCAAATAAATGTGTCCACTTTACCACATGTTCTGGAGAACAATGTGTGCTCCAAACAATGTGGAAAATGTGGTGTCTCACTGAAAACAAACATGCATGTGGGACTTGCTTGTTAATTAGAAATGATATGCAGTTATTTCAAATACAGTGTTATTTTTTCCAGTGCCTCACATGTTGCTGCAGACTATGTAATATGAACATTTAGACTAGTTTATGGATTATGGTCTGTAGATAAGGGCAGGGTTGCAGGTGCCAGGATATATGATCTGATGACACTCCCTGCTCCACCTTCAGAATTTGACAAATACATCATTGCATTAGGCTCTGCTGTTGAATATTTAGCCTAGGAAAATATGACACATGCACCTGAGGGCACTATAGTTCAGAATAATAATAGTGAGAGAGACTTGTCCACAGCTTTTGACGGGAGCTGGCAGAGGACATCGGCAATACTGTCCAATACAGCTTCAAGCAACGAGAATCGCCAACTTGTGCAGTGTCCAAAAGGAAAAGATAATTAGTGCAAGTACAATAGGGGCAAGGTAATTAAACAGCATCACAACCTCATTATTTGACACCTACCATAGTGGATAAAATAAAATCAATAGTCCAATATATCATAGATATTAGTCTACTAAAGAAATGTCTTCATTGTTGGACTCAAAATCCAAATGAGTTTGTGAACCACGTGATATGGAATAGTTTACCCAAAACTGTGTTTGTTGGTACAAACATTCTTCACTTTGGCATTTATGATGCTGTTTTGTCATTCAATCAGGGCAATATAATGGAACAGGCATGCATTTAACTAAAATCTTTGGAGTTCATTTCCTGTATATTTATGTTTTTGGATATAAGACACATTTTCTCAGTATCTGTTCACAGTAGAAAGAAAATATTTTCAGGAGTTGTTCTTTAAGGCCTTTGACTATATATGAATTAAAAGATGTATGAAATTACTTTGTATTAAGGGACTTGTAATTTAAAATACTTTTTACAAAGTATAGCTTTTTTAAACATTTAGAAAAAGTAAAGGATCTAAAAAACTAAACTTTCTTTTTGCAAAACTATTACTTTAGTGGAAAAGCAGAACATATTCGTGGTCTATAACAAACATGAGGAGTATGGTTCCAATATCTCAAAAGAAAACGTTCCTAACTTTTGGCCCAATTTACCACTGTAAGCATAGGGCATTCCATAACCTATATCTCTTTAATCTTTGCTATGTCCTCTTACACACTGTAATATCCTCACTTTCTCACACCAGAACCTTTCACATTGTCTGTGGTTGCTTTTGTAATCAGGTTCAGATGGTTCAAATGACTCTGAGCACTATGGGACTTAATATCTATGGTCATCAGGTTCAGATCTGGCAAGTTGAGGGAGCCAGCATATCAATTGTAACTCCCCACTGTGTTCCTCGAACCACTTCCTCACACACTTGACCCTTTGACATGCACATCATCTTGTTGAACAATATCATTGTTGTTGGGAAACACGATCGTATTGAAGGGTGGTCTGCAACCAGTGTACAATACTCTTTAGCCATCATGGTACCTTGCACAATCCCCATTAGACCTCAAGTGAGTGTTACCCAATGCATAATGGAGCCGCCGCCAGTCTGTCTCCGTCCCGCAGTACCTTTGTCAAGGAACTGTTCCCCTGGAAGACAATAGATTCGCACCCTCTCATCGGCATAAAGTAAACGTCGTGTAACTAGGGCCTCCCGTCGGGTAGACCATTCGTCGGGTGCAAGTCTTTCGAGTTGACGCCACTTCGGCGACTTGTGCGTCAATGGGGATGAAATGATGATGATTAGGACCACACAACACCCAGTCCCTGTGCGAAGAAAATTTCCGACCCAGCCGGGAAACGAACCCGAGCCCTTAAGATTGACATTTTGTCACGCTGACCAATCAGCTACTGGGGGCGGATGATAAAGTAGGTATCAGGATTCATCATACCATACAACGCTCTGCCACTGCGCCAAACTGTGGAGGCCTATCATTGGGAATAGTCGGAGCACTGCGTGTTCAGAAACAGTTATGCTCCGCCCAGCATTAAAGTCTGACGTCAGTTCCGCCACAGTTCGTCACCTGTCCTGTTTCACCAGTCCCCCCAGCCTGCAACGTCTGGTATCTGTAATGAGGGGTGGGCGCCCAACCCCTCGAATCTGGATGTTGTTTCACTTTGGTTTCGCCATGTGCTGAAGATAATCACCACAGAACTCCTCGAACACGCAACAAATCGTGTAGTTTCCAAAACATTCATGGCGGGCCTCTGGGCCATCACAATCTGTCCTCAGTCAAATTCAGATTGATGGCACGCCTTAACCATTATATTCACGGACAGCATGCTCACTGATACTACATGCCTCGTGCGTGTGTCCGACTAGCACTCATTCCTAGTCATGTGACGCAGCTATCACTTGGGTGG
Organism: Schistocerca gregaria; assembly: GCF_023897955.1. NCBI lineage: Eukaryota > Metazoa > Arthropoda > Insecta > Orthoptera > Acrididae > Schistocerca > Schistocerca gregaria. The sequence goes on along the minus strand of NC_064922.1, from coordinate 345,440,577 downwards.
GTTCACATCAGTAATACGTCAGTGGTCAAAAAGATCTTGGCTGATCAATGTATTACACCAATTGCTTATATTTATCCAGTATTTTCATGGTATCTTCAGATATTTCCTTTTCCAATCTTAGGAATATTCACTGTCTTAGATTTGTTGTTGATCCTTAGCCTTACCCTTCTTGCCATTTTGCTCAGCCAGTCAAGCTGTTTCTTTGCATTTACTTTGAGCTCATCCACCGATGTTATATCATGCATGAAAACCAGGATGTCCAACTATGCCCTGTTTTTCTTCTTGACCTCAGTGTGTGTCTTTTGTATTCTCATTTTGGCGTTCACTATTCTCCTTTGACTGATAATTTCATCCAGTGCTATAATGAACAATACTGGTGACAGCTTATCTCCTGTTGGAGCCCTACCTTACTTTATTATCAAACTATTTTGACAATGCTCATTTCAATTTCTTGTCTCAGAGTCTGTCAGTATCTCAATTGCCAGTTCTCTCTGTTTCATTCAGGGCTCTTCTCTTCAGGTTCCCCACCAGAATGTACCTAACTATAAAGCTGTTCGCCTTCTAGAAATCCGCTGAAGTTACTACAGTATTCTAATTCTACAAGGATCTGTTTATGTCAGTTGTTTCATAATGAATAACTATTCTACATGTTCTCATCCTTGCTTAAATCCCTCATTGTTGTGACCTGTTTTACTTCCTAGTTCTTCTACTCTCTCCAGGAGGAGGCTCTACAGCACATGACAGTATACATTTCCGTACACAGTCTCTTGCGGTACTATCTTTCTATACTTGTTTCTGTCTCTCTGGTCCTCTTTAGTGTACTAGATTCCATTTTGTCATCATTCAGGTAGTTTATTCGTTCTCTAGATCTAGTTAACAGTATGTTGAGTTATTCGATGAAGAAATCGATTTTTGGAAAAATGTACTTTCGAAATATTTAGTCTGTCGTTTAAGATTCTAAATTAACTGTTGAGATGACGAGCATTGAAGTATTTTTAATCGTTTTTTTAAAAATTTCGACACATGGTATTCTGCATCATGAAATGAAATGATCGTAAGGCATTGTTGGCCGGTGGCCCCATGCGGGGAAGTTCGGCCGCCGTATTGCAAGTCCTTCGGTGACTTGCGAGGCAACGATGATAAAGAGCACACAACAGCCAGTCATCTCGAGGCAGAGAAAATCCTTGACCTTGCCAAGAATCGAACCCGGGACCCCGTGAGCGGGAAGCGGGAACGCTACCTCAAGACCACGAGCTACGGACTCTGCAGCATGTTTATGACACATGAAAGATATCCGTAATATCCTGCCTTGTCAGAGATGTAACTGAGCAAACAAAATTATCTTTCCTGTTAGCTACACAGCAAGACCGTTGACAATCGATTTTGCACCATTTGTATCGCTTCCTTCGTGAGTAGGACTAGAGCCTCAGCGATACAGATAGCCGTACCGTAGTTGCAACCACAAAGGAGGGGTATCTATTGAGGGGCCAGACAAACGTGTGGATCCTGAAGAGGGGCAGCAGCATTTCCAGTAGTTGAATTTGCAATAGTCTGGATGATTGACTGATCTGGCCTTGTAACACTAACCAAAACGGCCTTGCAGTGCTGGTACTGCGAACGGCTGAAAGCAAGGGGAAACTACAGCCAAGGGCATGCAGTTTTACTGTATGCAGCATGGAGAGCTGCATCAAACCAGTCTCGGGACTGAAGACCACAACAACAACAACAACAATGAAAGACATATTTGGTGAATTCGCTGAGTTTTCTTCCCTTCAATATGCCAAGACCAGTGGCCTCAATAAACAACGTGCGAAAAAGTTACGTAATATCTTAGTTGAATCAACAATTGTCGATTTTTAATCACAAAAATTTCTTCCACCTCCAGAACATCAACATAATAGGGCGTTTTGCTTATTCGCTAAGAAGTGGACCCTGCCGCCGTTCGGTTATTGCCGGTTGAAGTCGGAGTTGCCAATCTTTGCGAACTAACAGTGAGTGGCGTTGAATTACTTGCGGTGTGTTTGACAATACAGTGTGTGACCATATCTGAATATGAAGTCTCTACAATGTATTATTACGGAACGTTGTTGCTGCCACGCGTCATTTCTAACGTCGAAAACGATAGGTACGGGGCGCGAAATTTCAGGCCCTACAAAGAACCGACCGTTTCTCCGCGCATGTGCGAAGGCTTTGCTCCACACGGTCCCAGAATTCGCGGCCACGAGGGGGCAAGTCGTAGCGGACAAGCGATAATACGACACTAAGCATGATAACTAAAATGTTTCTGTAGGGAATTCCCCTTAGCATCTCGACGAAGTGTTGTAACAAACTGCAATCTGAATTTCATAAAAGAAGAAGAGAAAATGTGGGTATTGGTCTTGCATGGTTTTGTGCTCGTCATCAGTGCAGCAAATAACAGCTTCATTGGTGAAGTACAATGGCAGTATCCATCTGAAGGTAAGCACTGCCTTCAGTGGCTTCACTTTCTTTACCTGCTCTTTTTCTGAACTTTCACACGCTTTCCACAAGGCTATTAAAGTGCGGATTTCTGAAGTTTTGCGATATTTTAATTCATTGTCTTAAAATCAATTAGCATTCTCTGTTTTGTTGTTTCTCTGTCGGTCGGCATTTCTACAAATTACCTGCAGGTGTTCACCATAACTATGAGTTAGCTGGCACGGCTGGCCAGCCAATGCAAATATGCCGGTAGTGTTTGTGCAGTTGTGACATTTTTTCGGTCTTATCGACGACATTACAGAACAATTTGGCTTATTATTATCTTACTTGAGTGTACTCGAGTAGGAGTGCTTTAAGCTCCACGTAACGACAGGTCAATGAGGTAACAGCAAACGCGGAAGTATACGTAGCGCAGTGTTGCATCAGTCTTAATTTTAAACGTCTAAAGTCAGTGCTGTTAGTATTCGACTCGTGCACATACGTATAACCAAGCATTAGGACTGTTTGTTTAGTTTGCAAAGTTTTGTTGAAGTGAGCTAAAATCGTGGATTTAAAAAAAAAAAAAGAAACTTGGTGCGTTTAAAAGAAAGGAGAGGGCAAACAAAATGTGACCATAACTGACAAATTATTACTCCGTCTTCTGCAAGCACTTCCGGCCCAAGTATTTGTTTTGATTGTGACGAAGATACTGTGGTATCTGTTGAGAAGCTATTGAAGACGATCCGACAGTAATTGCAGTTAAAAATACCGCCGGCCATGACGGCGCCACCAATCATGTCGACGATATCTGCACGGCATACGAAACATGGAACGAGCCGTCGACCTATACACTCCTAGAAAAGGTAAATAAAGCTTCCTGTGACTTGGGAAACTTACCGAACAAGACATTGAGTGATAAAGAAAAACGTTTAATTCATGATGTGGGAGCGTTACAGCCTTCAGGGCCATTTCCTAAAGATCACCACCAGAACAACAGGTGTTTTTCAACATCGTATTACATTTCAGTTTCTAAGTATGGACAATTTAATCGTTTTTTGCAGTATTACTCCAAAATTCTAGACGCTGCCTATTGCCAAACTTGCTGGTTTTTTGTTTCGCAAAGATATAATACATTGTCTACGCGTAATCGGGTCTGGCAGCACTCATCAGAAAGAATTAAAGAACACTGTTCTCGAGTGGACACACGGAAGCACGTGCTGTGTTCAAACTGTGGAAAAAGAATAATACTATCGACAAGGAAGCTGAAAATGAAATTCGTAAAGAAGCGTCATTTTGGAAAATGGTTCTTACAATATTATTCGATATCATAGTTACTTTACTTTACTTTACATGTGGCAAGGGTCTTATGGACCATACGCCTGCTGTATGAGCCTCTTCCACTTCTGTCTGTCCAATGCGCTGTTTGTCCAGTTGCTGTTGTTCATCCTAGTTGTGTCCTCTCGAATGTTATCGCTCGATCTCATTCTGGGTATTCCTCTTCCTCTCGTTCCATCTATTGTTCTGCTGAATGCCATTCTAGGTAGTCTATTCTCTGTCATTCTTGCTATATGGCCTGCCCAATTCAACATTCTCCTCTAGGCACTTCGACGATGTTACAGTGTTTGTACAGCCCTCTTAATTCTTCATTTCTTCTTATTCTCCATTCCACATTATTTTCTTCATATACAGGTCCAAAAATTTACCTTAGTACTTTTCTTTCGAATATTAACAGTTCGTCTTCATCTTTCTTTCTAAACATTAACGTTTCACATCTATCTAACATCACAGGTATAATGGTAGATTGATATAAGCGGATTTTGAAGTTACAGCTTTGTGATCTTTTTCTTAGGGTTTTGATGAAACCTGTTCTGTTGTTATTACTAAAAAGTCTTCCTGGGTACTTCAAGTGGTCAACAATCTTGAAACTGAATCCATCTACAGTCAGAGGTGCATCTTTTCTGGTTTTCTTACTTATGGGCAGGTATTCTGTCTTTTCTTCATTAGCATGTAATCCTGTTTTCTCAGCAATTTTATAGTAATTTTGCTTCATTCTGATTAATTGTGTTTTGGAACGACTTATTAGTGCTACATCATCTGCATAGGCAAGTCCTATAGCTGGAGCCCTTGTGGACTGGTTTTAGAAAATTCTCCATCGATCTTCTCAAGGACAAGGTTAAATAAAATAGGTGAAATGGCATCCCCTTGTCTTAGTCCAGTGTACACCTTAAAATCTTCAGTTTCACCTACCAGTGTCTTTATGCGACATAAAGTTTCGTCTATACCCATTTTAACCAATCTGATTAACTTTGATGGTATTTTAAATTCCTTCATTATGTTTAGAAGTGTCCGTCGGTGTATGCTATCATAGGCCTTTTTAAAATCTACGAATAATATGTGGACATCTACTTTGAATTCCCGCGCCCTCTCAGTTACTTGTCTTAGGGTGAATAAGTGATCTAATGTGGATCTGTTTCTGCGGAAACTGCATTGGTAGCCCCAGTCAGTTCTTCTGTTATTAGAATCAGTCTTTTTAATCGGCAGTTCGATAAGATTTTGTAGGTGACATCCAGCAAGGCAATTTCTCTATAGTAATCACAAATAAATTGATCATTCTTCTTAAATATGGGAAACACAATTGCAGTTTTCCAATCTGCAGGAATGGTTTCTGTCTTCGAAATTGTTTGTATTAATGCTTGTATTTCTAATTCCAATTGTGGGCTTCCATTCTTTAATAACTGAACGTATATCCGGTCTTCACCAGAAGCTTTGTTATTCCTTAATTTCTTTATTTCTTGCTGCATTTCATTTACTGATGGGGTAGTAACTGTAACAGCTATATAAATCGTATCGGGTTCTTCCAATTTAAAGTAAGAGTATGGGTCATTGCAGTTGAAAAGCTGTGAAAAGTATGTCTTCCATCTTTTTTGTATGTCACTTTTGTTTCCCATACTGATAGTTTATAAACTGTTCGCTTTTATTGAATTTACCAAAATTTTTTTTTTTTTTTTTTTTTTTTAGTACGTCTGCCTTGTTCTGTGACGTTGGAAATCATTCCCTTTTCTCTTGTCTTAGGGTTCTTTGCGTTTCTTGGCAGCGTTTATAGTATCTTTTCTTCAATGTCATATTGTCATTTTCTTTAATCCATGAATTCCTCGGATTTCTTCTTTCCAGCACTTTTTCGTGAAACTTTGTGTTAAACCAAATTTTATTAGGGCGCTTTCTTTTACCCATGATTTTGGAAGCTGCTTCTTGAATACAGCCCTTCAGGTGGCTCCATCTGCTTTCGACATCCTGTGGTTCTGTATTAGTCAGTCTCGGTTTTGTTGGATTACTCTCAATTTCTGTTGTAAAATTTTCTTTTACATTTACTTTCGCTAGGTTTCCTATGTTATATTTGCAATTTCTTCTCCATTTCTGTTTACTTTCCTTGTGCGTTTCACTTTCAAAATGGTTCAAATGGCTCTCAGCACTATGGTATTTAGCTTCTGAAGTCATCTGTCCCCTATAACTTAGAACTGCTAAACCTAACTAACCTAAGGACATCACACACATCCATGCCCAAGGTAGGATTCGAACCTGCGACCGTAGCGGCTCCAGACTGTAGCGCCTAGAACCACTCGGCCACCCTGGCCGGCAGTTTCACTTTCATTTTTGATATAATTAACATGTGGTCTGTGTCATAATCCGCTCCCCTAAAGGTACTGACATCTTTAAACTGTTTTGGAATCGTTTCTGGATAGCTACATGATCTATTTGATTGACTACCTTTCCATCTGATGATATCCATATTCCTAAATGAATGCGTTTATGATGAAATTTTTTGCTGCTTATTGTGAGACCATTTGCAAAGTTTATAAGTCGAACCCCATTATCTGAACTTTCCTCGTGTAAGCTAAAATTGCCGGTGGTTGGCTTGTAGATTTCTTCCTTTTCTACTTTGGCATTGAATTCTCCAAACACTATTTTCACATTGTGCCTACTTAATGAGTTGTACGTTTGTTCCAGTTGGCTGTAGAATTCTTCTTCCATGTTGTCATCCTTATCTACTGTGGGTGCGTGTGCATTTAGCAACATAACGTCTAACCACTACGTCTGAATAATTATGTATGATATACGGTTATTAACATGTATTAACTCCCTTATTGAGTCATCTATTGATGTATGAATGTAGAAACCGGTTCCAAATTCATGACGCTGACCGCAGTCTCCACACATTATCGACCCGTCTGCTATTTTCAGTGAACCTGTTCCCCACCATCTTATTTCTTGGAGAGCTACCAGTTGCACTCTATATTTTCGTAATTCGTTCGCTAGTATTTGGGCAGTTCCAAGGCGATATCCCATGATCCAAAAGAGAATTCCATGTAGCTTTGCCAGTTTTTGTTCCAGTAAATCCTGCTCTGTTTCCGAGGCTGGCGTTGAGTATCCTGAACGTTTCGCATTTTTACATGAGAGGGTTGGTAGCCCTCCGCACAACCACCAACCTGGAGGACCAGGAGTCTTGATTTTGGGGTACTCTACCCCTGGGCGGTAGAGTACCGCGACTGAGTGAGCCTCTCCTGCCCATGCTAGTTTTGGTCCACACCGGGTATTTTATTTTCCCGGTACACTCTAGATCTAGAGTGCTTCCCCTACCCGCCACATGGGGAGGCGCCCGATGGGGGACCATCAAACCCCACACGGGCGATATCATACTTACTATAGCAAAAAGTTCATTGGCTTTCAGAGGACATCGAGAGAACTTAAGTCAGGAGGATGGATACCACGGCAATTTTCTGTCAGTTGTAGAGCTTGTCGCCTGGTACGATCACGTTTTTGCTGTACGCTTTGGATATGACCAAAGGTAATCATTTCCACTTCTAAGAAACATTTTTAGTATTTTATTTTTTCAATTGCTTAAATTCCACGCATTTTTGTTTCTAGGTTTTACAAGGTATCTGAGTCCAACAATTCAAAATGAACTGAATGAATGCTTAGGGAACAAACTTGAAAATAACGTGCTAGAAACAAATCAGAGCATTACCATTTTCGGCAATCATAAAGAACACTACACATGATATACCGAACGCAGATCAGTTAAGCATAGTTCTTATATGCGGTAATAGCCAGATCGGAAAATAGACAACCAGTTTATTGACAAAAAATTGATTTAAAAAATTGTGTGAGTCACGGTTACGATGGGGTCAATGTGATGAGTGGTATTTATAATGGTGTACAAAAACAGATTAAGAATATTCAGCCAAATGCGGAGATGTACAATGCACTAGTCATAATTTGAATTTAGTAATAAATGATGCTATTTAGAGTTTCTGTGGTAATACAGAGTTTTTTCGCAGTAGTGCAAGATACACACTTTTCTTTTTTCTGGAGTAGCATTAAGCGTTCGGATCTACTGTCGAAATTGACTGGCGATCAGAAACCACTCTAAAACAATTAAATCAGTATATTTGGTCTGATAAAGTTAATACGATATCTGCAATAAAGCTTTTTTTTTTGTACAATCATGGCATTATCAGAAATAGTACTGAAGAATTCCAGTAAAGATAAGCGTAGCGAAGCAGAGAGCATTAAAACAAGAATGCTAAATTTCAAGTTCGTATTCCTTTGTGAATTCAGCATCAAATACTGAATGACATCATTTATGCATCCAACATTTTACAAAAGCGTGATACGCATTTGGACGAAGCAAGTGGGGCCTTATCAGATGTTAAAATTGATATTTTATGGAAATGGTTTCGAATCATTCATGTGAAAAGCCATTAGTGGAAAAAAAGACATAGATCCAAATTCCTACGAAAAACGGCAAAAGAAAGTTAAATATAATTTTGATGAAGTAACTTTTGACCCGCGATTTCGAAACATGGGAGAAATTTAGGATGCATCAAAAAGAATCATCCGATTTGGCACGACTATATTTGTGAAACTAATAGACATATACAATGAAGTTTGTGTTTTGACGAACGAGAAACTCAAAAAGTTTTTTTATACCTTTTCATTGATGGCTGGCCTCTGGAAGTACGGGAATTTTTAAATCAAAGGATTACTGAATGATGGATCGGTCGCATTGGATCACATGATTCAGACTTATATTACTGGCCTCCACGGTCACCGGACCTGATGTGTTTCAGTATTTCTTGTAAGGATTTACAAAAGACTCCGTTTATGTGTCTCCGTTACCAACAACAATGAATGAATTGGGACATAGCATAACAGCAGCTGCAAGCTGTAACACAGACCTGCTCGCTGCAGCGTGGGAACAATTCGAATACGGCATTGACAAAAAAATGGTTCAAATGGCTCTGAGCACTGTGGGTCTCAACTGCTGTGGTCATCAGTCCCCTTGAACTTAGAACTACTTAAACCTAACTAACCTAAGGACATCACACACATCCATGCCCGAAGCAGGATTCGAACCTGTGACCGTAGCAGTCGCACGGTTCCGGACTGCGCGCCTAGAACCGCGAGACCACCGCGGCCGGCCCGCATTGACATATACCGTTCATCTCAAGGGGGATATATTGAACGTCTTTGAGAATGCATGAAGAAAAAAAACTTTTTGAGTTTCCCGTTCATCAAAAAACAAAATTCGTTGAATATGTTTATTAATTTCAGTAATATAGACGTGCCAAGTAGAATGATTCGTTTTGATACACCCTGGATTTAACGTTACTATTTTGAGAAATGCACTAGAGACATTAATAGTTCAGTTAAATGCACGTTTTACTGGCATGAGTGCAGTCTGTCAAATATTTAATTTCCTTCTATTATCAGTTTTGCTGACTGTAGATTAAACAGCTTTATTACAAAAATGTGATCAATCCAAAGTAAATATTTTGGTATAGTCGGCCTTTATTTTCCACTTCAGTTTATTAATACCTATCACCTTGTTCTACCTAAACTGACTCCGACATGAACTATTCATCAATCATGAACGGAAATTATAATTAAATATGCAGTGCTAGCATCTGGCATTACAGAAGCGTTTACTGTAATTTTATTATTTTATGCAGTACCTGTCACTTCTGCAACGGCCGAAACACCATTCAACAAATTACAAATAATAAACACTTATAAAGTCCTGACTCGATTGTTCCCAGCGTACTTCGCACCCAAATCCAGCAAGTAGTTTTCGCCTGAAAGCGTAAGAAACAAATAAACTTTCACTTTTGTAATATTATCAAGCAGTAAATTAAATATTACCTGCTGCGTAACACACAATAATTTACTTAGTAGAAAATGGATTTGCCTTAGTATGTGATGCAATGGGAAATAATGAGCTGTGAGTAGTTTTGCATCTGTAAAGTATTTCATTACTGCCCTTGGTTATCTGGCTACGCCACTGTCTAAGACCTAGTTTGAAGGTATTTAAAAATCGCGTACATTGGCGCAGAAACGTGAGAGGTACTCATAATACATCTGACTCGTCGCCTACATCAGTATTTGACGTCCCAGTACCATCTAACCCCAACTCTAGGAATGATACATTGAGTGATGCTGCTGCCACTTCACCCGAAAGTGGTTCAAAAAGAAAACTAGCTGGAGCTGAAGAACATACAGGAAACTAAATGCTAGGACTACAAAATAGAAGCAAATAAATGTGTCCACTTTATCACATGTTCTGGAGAACAATGTGTGCTCCAAACAATGTGGAAAATGTGGTGTCTCACTGAAAACAAACATGCATGTGGGACTTGCTTGTTAATTAGAAATGATATGCAGTTATTTCAAATACAGTGTTATTTTTTCCAGTATCTCACATGTTGCTGCACGCTATGTAATATGAACATTAGACTAGTTTATGGATTATGGTCTGTAGATAAGGGCAGGATTGCAGGTGCCAGGATATATGATCTGATGACACTCCCTGCTCCACCTTCAGAATTTGACAAATACATCATTGCATTAGGCTCTGCTGTTGAATATTTAGCCTAGGAAAATATGACACATGCACCTGAGGGCACTATTGTTCAGAATAATAATAGTGAGAGAGACTTGTCCACAGCTTTTTATGGGAGCTGGCAGAGGACATCGGCAATACTGTCCAATACAGCTTCAAGCAACGAGAATCGCCAACTTGTGCAGTGTCCAAAAGGAAAAGATAATTAGTGCAAGTACAATAGGGGCAAGGTAATTAAACAGTAACACAACCTCATTATTTGACACCTACCATAGTGGATAAAATAAAATCAATAGTCAATATATCATAGATATTAGTCTACTAAAGAAATGTCTTCATTGTTGGACTCAAAATCCAAATGAGTGTGTGAACCACGTGATATGGAATAGTTTACCTAAAACTGTGTTTGTTGGTACAAACATTCTGCACTTTGGCATTTATAATGCTGTTTTGTCATTCAATCAGGGCAATATAATGGAACAGGCATGCATTTAGCTAAAAGCTTTGGAGTTTATTTCCTGTATATATTTTTTTTATATATAAGACACATTTTCTCAGTATCTGTTTACAGTAGAAAGATAATATTTTCAGGAGTTGTTCCTTAAGGCCTTTGACTATATATGAATTAAAAGATGTATGAAATTATTTTTTATTAAGGGACTTGTATTTTAAAATACTTTTTACAAAGTATAGCTTTTTTAAACATTTAGAAAAAGTAAAGGATCTAAAAAACTAAACTTTCTTTTTGCAAAATTATTAATTTAGTGGAAAAGCAGAACATATTAGTGGTCTATAACAAACATGAGGAATATGGTTCCAATATCTCAAGAGAAAACCTTCCTAACTTTTGGCCCAATTTACCACTGTAAGCATAGGGCATTCCATACCCTATATCTCTTTAATCTTTGCTATGTTCTCTTACACACTGTAATATCCTCACTTTCTCACACCAGAACCTTTCACATTGTCTGTGGTTGCTTTTCTAATACTCAGATCACTTATGGCAATCCTTATCTCAACTCTGGTTACTAGGTGTAGTTGTATCATTTCTGTGCCTAAGTCTACTGCTATAGATCTTGGATTATCCTTGGTTGGTTTGCAGCTTAGTGGGCCTTGGATACCTTCATATTGTCTCAGTCTGTCAATGAGTTTCTAAGAAACTTCTCTGATAATTTTCTTTCAAAAATTATTGGTTTTTCATCCACTTCTTGCTTCATCCTCTGTCTTTTAGTCCATATTATTATTCTGGCTGCTTCGTCCTTGCTTTGGTGAAAATCTTGTCTTTGTCCAGTCACATGCTGTTCCTACATTAGTTTCAACAAGCCTTTTTCTTGTTCCTGATTGCTTCCTCACAGTTCCTCTTCATCCATCATGCATTTTTTTCTTTTCTCATTTCCCTTTTAATTCAGCCTGTTTCATGTATTTTATTCACTATGTGTTTCTGTCTCCTCTTCATACTTTTTCCTATTTCTTATCTGGTTGGACTTAATCTGTCTTGGTGCCGCCAGTTGCTTATTTGTCAATGGTTTTCCATTCCTGATGTCTCTTCTATGATATTGTGATCTGGCTACATTTTTATATTTTCCAGAGCCCAATGATCATGATGTATTTCATTCTTGTTTGACTGATTGCAATGCAATCTATACAGATTTTAACAATGTTGGTCCATGGGCCAGCTCCTGTTCTTTTTTTTCATGTCCCTGTCACCACTATCATTTTGATACAATTCAATTAATCTTTACCATTTTGTTCCTCACTGTACTCTCTGAGTACTCCCTGACTATTTCCTTTCGCTGTTTCCTTCACAAGGCCCTTGCAATATAATTTCCAGTATATATATATATAATTACATCATCAATATTTAACCATAAGTTATCTCTCTCCAATCACGCCTGTTCTTGTCATTAGTTGTTGCATGTTCAGATACTACTGTACAGTTTACGTTCCTTAATCGGAAAGTCATCTGTGATATCCAGTCTGACTTACTCCTTATCTCGGCTATGGCGTCTTCATATCTCTTCTCTGCAATAAACCACTACCAAAGCACATGTGTGTGGTTTCCTTTCCCAATTCAAGTCCTGGGTTTGCTTTCAACATTCAGAATCTTCCTGGTCTAATATGTATATTCATCTCTAAATGGATATCTTGAATCCCCAAATGAAAATTATTTATATTAACACCCTTAAAATTGTTTTGTTTCACTTCATTACTGTATGTTGTATAATTAGCTAATTAACTGACAAGCTAGCAGCAAAGAACCAGACTGCCATGTCGCTAGGAGAACATGCTGATATAATACGGAGAACTTTGCATGTCTGATGGCCTAAGTTCTCCTTCCTATCAGAATCCATTCAGAGAGATATTAACGAGATATAAAGGTTTGATGGTGGCCAGCATACAGGGCAATAAATCATCAAAGTCAAATGTGCAGAGACACTTTCCACTTATTCTGTTGCTTAGTAATAAGCAAACAACATTATTCATACTATGGGCTCCCAGCAGGAAAGCAGAAACTGCAAGTAAATAAATGGCAGTGAAAAATGAAACAACATTTTCAGGTAATTATATTTGCTGACATTGAGTGGCCATCAACATCTTCTACAGTACATAAGGTCATGGTGCTGCACAACATATAAAGGTCTTCTATTGATGCTCCAGCAAGGAGATAGATAGTTGGACCCTCACATTGCACCTACATGATGGCAGCAAAGTGCAGGGCTGCCGTGATGTCCAGATGCTTAGGCGGCAGGGAGCACTTCGTGCCCCGATGTCCATGTCACAGGTACGGTGCTGAATAGCACAGGCTTGATGTTACATAACTGCCCAGCTGTTTGACGATGAAAAGTTGGTTTGGCCACATTTAAATACTGCTGCCCTAGGTGATTTCACAGTAGATGCAGCGTATGTAGGTCACACAGAATGTTCTGGGCCAGGCTGACAACCCAGTTGTTACAAGCAGGCTGCAATGTTTCCCTGAAGGCTCGTCCGGCGTTGGTACGTGGGGTCCGTTGACATGGAGGCAGTCCACTGGTGCATACTGACTGACTTTGGCTGTTGCCTGGTTCTGTCCTGGCACTCCAGTGCTGCCTCGAAATCCCAATTTAGTTTTAACCTATACAATATATTTTTATACTTCCGTTCAAAGTTGTTGTTTACACATTTGTACTGAGTGTAGTGTTGGAATGATTAGTTCACTGGAGTTCATATCCTGCTCCACCAAACTGATTTAGGTTTTCCAAGGTTTCACTAAACTGATTAAGACAAATGCCATGATACTTCTTTTAAAATGGGGGGAGAATAGGAAGGTAATGGGCTTTCAAGATACAAACTGATCTTCTTCCTTTGGATTGCCTTTATGTTGTCATGAAGACATTTGACCTTAACATCATACCATTAATGATCTTGAATGTATGACAGCATCATGCCACTCCCCTTTGATCTCCTCCAATCAGAGCCTAATATTTTACCTGCCATTAAAACGAAACAGCCAATGACAATTTAGTACTTTAGTGGCCATTAAAAGGAAAAAGCCAACCACAATGAAACTGCCATTTTCTCCATATTCAAAAGTATTCAAAGAACCTGAATTTTGCACCATTTTCAAAAATATGCAAAGACAGTGATAGTACAGTATTTCCACTTCTGTAGTCCACTATTTAACAAAAATGTTTGTCAAATACTCTACCTAAAATTCTGCCTTGTCAGTAAATTTCATCCCCATGTGTCCACAAATACATGCACACATGCGACCGTAAACACACACACAAACACACACACACACACACACACACACACACACACACACACACACATTGTGTAATATTCCACCTCTCTCTCTCTCTCTCTGTTTCCTACTTCACTAAAACCACACACACACACACACACACACACACACACACACACACACACACGCACACACATATACACTCCTGGAAATTGAAATAACAACACTGTGAAATCATTGTCCCAGGAAGGGGAAACTTTATTGACACATTCCTGGGGTCAGATACATCACATGATCACACTGACAGAACCACAGGCATATAGTCACAGGCAACAGAGCATGCACAATGTCGGCACTAGTACAGTGTATATCCACCTTTCGCAGCAATGCAGGCTGCTATTCTCCCATGGAGACAATCGTAGAGATGCTGGATGTAGTCCTGTGGAACGGCTTGCCATGCCATTTCCACCTGGTGACTCAGTTGGACCAGCGTTCGTGCTGGATGTGCAGACCGCGTGAGACGACGCTTCATCCAGTCCCAAACATGCTCAATGGGGGACAGATCTGGAGATCTTGCTGGCCAGGGTAGTTGACTTACACCTTCTAGAGCACGTTGGGTGGCACGGGATACATGCGGACGTGCATTGTCCTGTTGGAACAGCAAGTTCCCTTGCCTGTCTAGGAATGGTAGAACGATGGGTTCAATGACGGTTTGGATGTACCGAGCACTATTCAGTGTCCCCTTGACGATCACCAGAGGTGTACGGCCAGTGTAGGAGATCGCTCCCCACACCATGATGCTGCATGTTGGCCCTGTGTGCCTCGGTCGTATGCAGTCCTGATTGTGGCGCTCACCTGCACGGCGCCAAACACGCATACGACCATCATTGGCACCAAGGCAGAAGCGACTCTCATCGCTGAAGACGACACGTCTCCATTCGTCCCTCCATTCACACCTGTCGCGACACCACTGGAGGCAGGCTGCACGATGTTGGGGCGTGAGCGGAAGACGGCCTAATGGTGTGCGGGACCGTAGCCCAGCTTCATGGAGACGGTTGCGAATGGTCCTCGCCGATACCCCAGGAGTAACAGTGTCCCTAATTTGCTGGGAAGTGGCGGTGCAGTCCCCTACGACACTGCGTAGGATCCTACAGTCTTTGCGTGCATCCGTGCGTCACTGCGGTCCGGTCCCAGGTCGATGGGCACGTGCACCTTCCGCCGACCACTGGCGACAACATCGATGTACTGTGGAGACCTCATGCCCCACGTGTTGAGCAATTTGGCAGTACGTCCACCCGGTCTCCCGCATGCCCACTATACGCCCTCGTTCAAAATCCGTCAACTGCACATACGGTTCACGTCCACGCTGTTGCGGCATGCTACCAGTGTTAAAGACTGCGATGGAGCTCCGTATGCCACGGCAAACTGGCTGACACTGATGGCGGTGGTGCACAAATGCTGCGCAGCTAACGCCATTCGACGGCCAACACCGCGGTTCCTGGTGTGTCCACTGTGCCGTGCGTGTGATCATTGCTTGTACAGCCCTCTCGCAGTGTCCGGAGCAAGTATGGTGGGTCTGACACACCGGTGTCAATGTGTTCTTTTTTCCATTTCCAGGAGTGTATATGTGTATATGTCTGCACAAACACACATACATATGTCTGCTTGTATCTGTATATGTGTGGATGGATATGTGTGTGTGTGTGTGTGTGTGTGTGTGTTGTGTGTGTGTGTGTGTGTGTGTGTGTGTGTGTGTGTGTGTGTGTGCGAGTGTATACCTGTCCTTTTTTCCACCTAAGGTAACTCTTTCTGCTCCCGGGATTGGAATGACTCCTTACCCTCTCCCTTAAAACCCACACAATTTCGTCTTTCCCTCTCCTTCCCTCTTTCCTGATGAAGCAACCGTTAGTTTCGAAAGCTTGAATTTTGTGTGTTTGTGTGTCTATCGACCTGCCAGCGCTACATATATCAAATACTGTACTGTCTCATCAGTAAATTTCACCTCATGTGAGCGAGCAGTGTCAAAAATAATGCATTGGGTGTAACTTACACTATTTCTACATTAGTATTATTAAACTGTATTTATTTATTTCATCTCTCTGTTTTATACTACTTAACTGTGTATATCTCAAATACTTGACTGCCATATCAGTAAATTTCATCTCGGTTTGTTTTATGCCTCACTAAAGAACTTTTATCTTAAGAAAAAAATATTTATGGCAAATATTGTACTTCCTCATTAGTAGATTTCATTGTGTTCATTATCTTTTATGGTTTACTCTTTCCAGTACTTTCAGTGCCCTGCAATAAGGTAAGGTAGAGAACCATTGTGTGTGTGTATTTGCTGATGAGGCAGAATTTTAGGTACCGTATTTGACATAAACACTTTTGGGAAATAATACAGAGGTGGAAACACTGTATTGTCAGTATCTTTATATATTTTTGAACAAGGCACAAAATGCCTTTCATTTGGCGACTTTTGAACAGGGCTAAGATGGCAGCTACATTATGACTGGATGTTTCATTTTGGATAAAATACTAGGTTCTGATAGGTGGAGAGGAGATTGGAAGAGTCTGATGAAGTCATACTTTCAGTCAATATGAAACATCATTGATGACATGCATATGCTCCTGCCATGTAGGCAACACAATGGCATTTGTAATTGAGAGATAATACAGTAAAAATAATTTTAGTTCCATCCCATTATTGCAAGCATTTCTTTTTTTTTTTTTTTTTTTTTTTTTTTTTGTGGTGTTATGCCTGGGTACTTTATTGGTTCACTACTCTCTGTAATATTAATTATTCAGATAACATAAACAGATAATTTATTCTACACATAGGCAACATTGTGTATAGTAGTCCCACACTGCTAACAATTAGTTCTTCAAAATTCTTGGAAGTATTCACCAATTTTTCATTGCACTTGCTTCTTAATAGTAGTTGTATCGTAGTAATGAGAATTAACTCCAAATGAACTGTAATTTACAAAATCATAATACAAAATGAAAATATAGCCTCTATGCAGATTTTGCTGTGCCTCCCTGTCTGGTGTTTAAAATGTTCTTCAACATTCAGGCCCAAAGGTCTGTATCAAGCTGTCAACAGACAGAAAGTGCTTAACAGGAAATACTTGCAAATTTTAAAAAATCAAAATGCATGTTGCTAGCCATTGCCCCTAGAAATTACCTTTCTACATTGAAGGAATCAAAATCCCAATTTTTATCATGATATGTATCAATGGTCATTCAAAGTACATTTTCCTTCATATAGTACATAGACGTTCATTAGTCTGTATTTCATATTAGCTCTTTGTGTTTTATGTCTGTAGCTCAAGGATATGCATGCCTCAACTATGCAGACATTTAATATTTCTCTCGCAGCCCACACTTGTCGGTGGGAACTGATTCCCACGAGGAACAACAGCCCCGAGCCTCTGCCGAATGTGTTGGTCGATCCGAATGATGTTATCTTCCAGCTCTACACGCTGTAAGCCAACTATCAGCTGTGATACATATTCTAGCAGCAAAATTTTATTCTTATATCTATTCTGTATAAATTTTGCATGTTTGTGTGATACTTAATGTTGGAAATGTGAAGTGACTTGTGGAACAGGGTGACTAGATGTGTAGCTGTTAGCTGTGTAGTAGCACTATGTATAACATTTCATCCACTTTTGAGTCATGAATTACATGTAAATGGGAACACCAAGAATATTTTATTTCTGTTTTTATTTGCCCACTTGCTTCTGATTCGCTGTGGGTCAACTTTATTAGCCATATGAAATTGTAATAATCAGAGCTCTGGATTATTGCTAGCTACAACTTCCATATTTTCAGTCTTCAGTTTCTCAATTAGTTTCTTATCATCATTTGTATATTCCTCCTGTACACCATTTTTTAATCTCAGCAAACTAGTTTCATCTAATATCACCAACACACTGTGTTGCACATCTATATCTTTGGTTCCCTTCCCCTTCAAAACCCCACCCTATCCTCACCACACCTGCTGCTTGTTGCATTGTCTGTTTGACTATTTGTATACCTTAGGTCTTAGAATGTGTACCACTAATGTAAACCTTCATCTTGTAATAGCTTCTCACAAATTTCTTTCCTTACTCTCAGATTCTTTTCACTTTCCCTTAATTTATTGGTGTATGATTTTAAAATCAGAATCAAGTAGACAACTAATCTATCCAGGATGTCAAATAAATGCCTTTCATCCGTCAGTTTTCAACCCTGTTTTATTGGGCAACCAGTTACAGAATTTTACTACACCATCTTCAGACCTTCACTTCTGATCAAAACAGAGGCCAGCTATGATAGTGTTAGTAGATATTTGTTACAGTGATCACTTCAACCATCACCTGCCAATAAAATAGGGTTGAAAATTGATAGCTGTAAGGTGTTTAATTTGATATTCTTTTTTGAACTACAGAGACTAATCTGTCCAAGTTGATAACAAGAATAATACAGAGAAAAATAGAAAACAAAACTGAGGACATGTTATACAAAGTTCATTTTAACTTCATTTTAACTTTATAAGAAATAAGGATTCCAGAGACACAGTTCTGATGTTTTGTTTGATAATAGAGACAGGACTGAAGAAAAATAAAGAGACATTCATAGAATTCCTTGACTTAGAAAAACATTTTGACAATGTAAAATTGAGCAAGAGGTTTGAAATTCTTATAAACTTAGGCACAAGCTATAGGGAGAAACATGGAGTACACAGTATGTACAAGAACGTAAAAGATACAGTAAAAATAAGAGACCAGTGGACGAGTGCTTACCTTAAAGAGGTTGTAAGGCATTAATGCAGGCTTTCTCCCATACAGATCAACTATAAAGCATTTAATACATTGGAGAAACAATGACCTAAATAAATGTTCAGTAGAGGAATTAAATTTAAGAGTTAAAGAATATCATTGATAACATTTTCTGATATTGTTGCTATCCTTAGTGAAATGCAGTACAATTACGGAAGTGTTACAGGACCCATTGAATGCAAGAAAGGTGAAGGTACTTAAGAGCAGACAGAACTGAGATTAATTATGAAACTAATGTCAAAATGGAGGACCATGGAGTGGATAAAGGAATTTTGCCTTTGAATCAAAATAATACAGGATGGACATAACAAGAATTACCCAAAAAGTAGACAACAAACTCAAAGAAAGAATTACTTGCTGAAATTATGCTGCTTACATCAAATGTATGTCTTAATTTCAGGATGAAATTTCTGAAAATGTGTATCTAGGGCACACAAATGTATGGAAGTAAGTTATGGGCTGTAGAAAAACCAGAAAAACAGAGAACTTGAAATGTTTTGTACAGAGAATTTCTGGAATTAAGTAGGCTGGTAAGAAAGGACAAGATTCTCCACATAATTGGCAAGGAAAGATATATGTGTACAACACTGACCAGAATAATGTACAGGATGATAGTACATGTGTTATGACATCAGGGTATAACTTTCACGGCACTTGAGGGAACTCTAAAAGGCAAAAACTATACGATAGATTGAGATTGGAATAGATCCTACAATTAGTTCAGGACATTGGATGGAAGTGCTAAACTGAGATGAAGAGGTTGACAGAGGGTAATAGTTTCAGTGGGCCACATCAAGCCACCCAGATGACTGAATGTGGAAAAAAATTTTGTTCTAAATAGTTCATGTAAGAATGAATTCAATACAGGATGATGGTGCAATCTGTCCTTCATATTTTCCAAGATTAGTGTGCTATGAAGAGTCTTAGAAAATGATGTCCAACATGGAAAAACAGTTTTTCAGTCACATGTCAAAAATTTTTCTACTTCTAGATGATAGACATGTCATTACTGTTGAGTCATACTTTTTCTTACACCATGCATAGATATCGACAAATGGGTGAAAGAAGAAGGAAACTCCTGGGAGTAGTACCATTTACCACATTAATGAGATGTATATTGCAGTGCCTCTCACTTTGGTTGCCCCATTCAGCATGATAAAACTTCCACATAGAGCTTGACCCTTTCTTGTTCGAGTAGCCAGTTATCAAGAATTAGTCACTACCCACCATTCATAAGCATATATTTTTGGTGTGCTACTATGATAACATATCAAAATAATTTTCTAGCATTTTACAAAACTGATCATTAGTTACTAAGACTCCATTTTGAAGGTGACCAGTTTCCATCCAAATCATGATAACCTATCAGACTGCAATTTCAGATGACAAACACAATGGTTTACTTGATCAGACAGAGATATGTTATTAACTGTGACTTCTGTTTACCAACAGAGCAAACCCAAACAGTCCTCAAAATCTGACACCAGTTGGCTCTTATGTTGGAAAATTTGTTGCCTCAAAACCAACAAAATTTGTAATCCATGGGTGGAAGAATGAAGCAGATGAAATGAGGGAAATCCGTGATGGTAAGTGCTGTTCTTTAAAACAGTAAAATGTACATCACATACATTCAAATTCAGTCATACCACTTACAATTATTGATTTATTTTCACAGTCTATGTCAGGCATCTATGGTGAAAGAAGAACCTCAGTCCATAGCATAAATATATTATAGTTTAAAGGTATACAGTATGATCCCTTAACAAATTAGTAAGCAGAACCAAACATATTACTCGATTTACCACTACATCTGTACAGCTTACTTGACAATCCACTTTTCAGTTGGTATGAGTGCACTATTTATGAAAAAGTCTAAACAAGATATATTTATCCCTCACTTCAGACAAAGAACCCTGTGTTAATTAGTTTCATGTATCAATATTCAATAATTAATTGCTTAAAATGTACAGTAGTGATCTCTCTCTCTCTCTCTCTCTCTCTCTCTCTCTCTCACACACACACACACACACACACACACACACACACACACTCTTTGCTCTTCACTATTTAGACTGTGCTACAAAATCTTTATAATAGTATGTTCTCTTCGATGATGAGTGTTCATCAGAGACAAGGGTATCATCAGGAGTGCCCCAGGGAAGTGTGATAGGAACGATGTTGTTCTCTATTTCCATAAATGATTTGGCAGACAGGGTGGGTAGCAATCTGCTGTTGTTCGCTGATGATTCCATAGTAAGAATTGGCATTTGAAGCTGACTGCCAAACGATTCTGCTGCCACCAACATACATTGTGCGTAAATACCACAAAGATTAGATATGAAAAATTAGGGCTTACACAGAGGCATATAGACAGTCATTTTTCCCTCTGTCTGTTTGCGAGTGGAACAGGAAAGGAAATGACAAATAGTGATACAGGCTACTCTCCACCATGCACCGTATGGTGGCATGCAGAGTATCTATGTAGATGTAGAACTAGAATTCATGTTAAAAAATACAATATTTAATTTCATGCAGTTTTATCAGAACACACATTAACACTTGTAAAAGCATATTTGTAATAAAAAAAACCATTAAAATCATCATAGAGAAAAAGCAAATGAAACAAGTGCATATAAAGAAAACTTTCTTCTCCTTTCTCATGACAACACCATTTTACAAGCTATGGTTACCATATTCTAATGTTCAGAACCAGGGGTTTCACATAATAAGATTTATTTTACATTTTAGAACATCTTTTTTACAGATAATTCTGTCATAGTACTGAACACAAGTTACATAATTCATGTTTTGCAGTATAATCAACACTGAGTTTATTCGACTCATCCATCACTGATCTGATGAAAATATTGTCTCTACAGATACATTACGTGCAGGTATGGCCTAATTGCGCTGTACCGTTTCCTGCAGTTCAAGGCAACCAAAGTTATTAAATCCTGTCATAATACAAAACTATTTTACTTCGTTATTGTGCTGTATCACTATAAAATTATTTAGCTCCTAAATGGATTGGGCACTTTTTTTGTAAATATTTCGACTCAACACTCAGTACAAGTTAATAAGGACACAGTTTATGTTCAGAAAAGTGAGAAAAAATTCGTAACTGATCATAGGAATACAGTATTTATATGTAAATATCCATAAAGAGGGTGTCGAGGTTAAGGATATCATAATATAAAATGCAATAACTTGAGAAACAATTGGTATAGTTATTAACAGTATGTTTATACAAGTATGGTTATTCTAAGTGTTTTTACATGTCTAATACACTTCAATATGCAGCCGGCCACTGTGACCGAGCAGTTCTGGGTGCTTCAGTCTGGAACCGCACGTCTGCTAGGGTCACAGGTTCAAATCCTGCCTCAGGCATGGATGTGTGAGATTTAATTATTTATTTATTTACGTCCTGAATCTTTGTGGTACATATACCATACCTTAGATGTTGGACAAAATGACATTACATTAATATACTGTTACAATGATTGTATACATTACATTTATAAATTGTTGCATTTTTATATTTCTATATTGTTTCAACCAAAATTAACTTATTTTTCGAGGTACTGTGTTACTGAGTAAAAACAGTTTTCCAAGAGATATGATGTTACAGATTTTTTAAAGCTATGGATTTTGTTTATGGCCTTCAGGTTACTTGGCAGCTTATTAAACAAATGTGAACCTAAGTGATATACACCTTTCTTGCACAGTGTGGTATAACAATGATGTCTGTGTATGTCACTATTTGCCCTTGTATGGTGTTGATGTAGAGATTTATTTTGAATAAATACATTTCCATTTTTAGCATGCTTTTTTTAGGAACATCACAACTTCTGGTATATAGATACATGGTAGGGGTAGAATCCCCAGTTCTTTAAAGAATGGTTTGCATGATTTTCGGCTGTTAGCATTTTTCATTATCCTCACAATCTTTTTTTGTTTGTGGGATGTGGTTATGCTATGAGGAGAATTTCCCCAGAATATGATGCCATATCTCAATAGGGAGTGTATGCAAGCGTTATACACCACTCTAACTGTTTCAGGACTTGTGTTGTTCCATATAATCCTCATCGCATAAGTCATTTTGGATAGTTTAGAATTTAATAAAGTGATGTGGGAATTCCATTTAAGATTGACTTGTAAGTAGATGCCAAGAAATTTTGTTTCAGTGACACTGTTAATTCTTTGTTTTTCCATGGACATGTTTGGTTTTAATGGGTTTTTATTTTGTTGTGTATGGAAGTGTAAGACGACTGTTTTTTGAGGGTTTATCAGTAATTTATTCCTCATAAACCACTCTGTGACATTTTAATTTGTGACTTTAGCATTTAAACTTAGAGCCATTTCATTTTCAATTAATATGCTTGTGTCATCTGCAAACAGCACTGGTTCGGAGTGTTGAACGTATAGGGGGAAGTCATTTACGAAAATTAGGAAGAGAAAGGGACCTAAAATTGAGCCTTGTGATACACCGTGGGTTAATGTGGAAGTTTTCGATTGATAAGCTTGGAGTTTATTATTTCCCATGTGTTTTACCTCTGTTATCTGAGAGCGATTTTCTAGGTAGGATTTCAGCCACTCGTGTGTTACGCCTCTTACACCATACCACTCTAACTTTCTTAGAAGAATTTCATGGTCTATTAGATCAAATGCTTTTGTTAAATCCAGGAAAATCCCCGAAACATTTTTGTGACTATACACTGAATTTAAAATACGATTTGTGAGGCTAAAAGTGGCTGACATCCTGAAATCATATTTTTTTATGAAAGAAATCAGTTAGTTGTAGCAGAACTAGTTTTTCAATGACTTTTGAAAAACCTGATAGGAGTGACACAGGCCTATAGTTGACCATCTGCTGCCGATCTCACTTTTTGTAAAGGGGTACAACTTTTGCAGTTTCTAACTGTTTTGGGAAAATACCACTTGATAGTGGTGTGAGTATCTGTTCAGCTGATACTTTTATAATATAGTCTGGCACATCGTCGACTACGGCTGAATATTTATTTTTTAATGACTTTATGCTGCTTAACAGTTCTTCCCTACTTATTGGTCGGAGGAACATGGATGTATTTGTTACACTATTTCCAGAAATTTCCTGTAATATTTTGTTTGATGTTTTTCCCATTTGATCCTTCGCTAACTAACGAGCAAAATTGGTGTAGTAAGAATTGAAGTGGTTAGCGATTAATTTAGGATCAGTGATCTCGCTGCCCGCCTGTGACAATACAATGTTTTTATGTGTTTCCACCTTTCCAGTAAGTGTCTGTACCATATTCCACATTGTCTTAGCTTTGTTTGATGATTCCATAATAAGTTTGTCATTTTCCCTTAATTTTGCTTCTCTTATTACATGACTCAGAATTAACTTATATTTTTTGAAGTAGTGAACAAATTCAGGGCTGCTATCTGTTTTTGATAGCTCAAAAAGTTCTCTTTTTCTTCTACATGATACTTTGATCCCCGATGTAATCCAAGTTTTGGGTTTGCTGGGGCCTTTAGAATTTTTTTTCTTTTTTGGAAATGCAATTTCGAAACAATGTCTGTAAATGTCCATTAAATTATCCAGCTTTTCATCTGTGCTGTAACTGTTGTAGATTTTATTCCACGAGTGGGTACTTAGCATATGTTTGAAGTGCTCAGTATTTTGTATGCTGAATTTTCTCTTGTAGATAACACTTCCATTCCTAGACCAACCAACACTTCCGCATACGGCAAGTAGCTGTGCATTGTGGTCACTGTAGCCGGTATTAAAGTTTTCTGAGGTGTGCATGTCAGTGTTTACAAAGATCTGATCAATAAGTGTAGCACTAGTTTTTGTTACATGTGTAGGGGAGTTTATTTTAGTGCAAAGGTTATATTCTTGAATAGTATTAAGGAATTTTACTCTTGGTGGCTCTGTGTTAAGAGGTCAATATTAAAATCGCCACACAGAACTACAGTTTTGCAAGTATTTTTAAGTTTCCCTAGTGCAAGGTCAAGTTTTTTAAATAAAATATTTACATTGCTGTTGGGTGATCTGTAAACACACATTATTATAGTTTTTCCTGATGTTATTTCAATAGCTGAGGCTTCAAAGTGTTTTCCGCTTCCTAAATGATTTACACAGTCTATTATCTTATAGTCTACGTTTTCTTTTACATAAATGCAGCTTCCTCCAAGCTTTGATATTGATCTGCAAAAGTAGTTTGCAGAGTGAAACCGGTTATGTTTGAATACTGTAAATGGTCCTTCTCTAGCCAGTGCTCACAAAAACATAAAACTGATATCTCCTTCCACTCATTCCTAAGAAGCATATTTATTTCATCAAGTTTGTTTGGTAGGGACTGTACATTTTGGTGAACGACTTTTAAAGTGTATGTAAAAGTTTGTTCTGTAACACATTCCCCAGCGGCAACCTCAGCTACTCTAAAAAACGTCTACCTGTCCCTTGGTGTGTGTTTCTTCCCAGCCATTTATCTAATGTGTTTTGGCCCATTTTTGTGTTATTCGTTCTTTCCTTGGGTTTCATACTTCCTTGTGAGTCAATTTGGACCCCTTTAACATATTCTGCTTTGTTTTTTGAGCTTTCATTGCCTGTTATGAGCCAATTATCCAACGTACTGGTACGTTTTCCAGTGTAATGCTTTACAAAATTATATATTTGCTCTGTTAAGTATCGTTTACCAGCATAATTTAGATGAAGTCCGTGTCTGGCGTGCATGGATTTTTCAAGAGTGCTTACGTCTATTATATTTTCATGCTCAAATTTTCCACAAGCATCCTTTATGTCAGAGTTCTACTTAATCACTAATTGATTCACACATGACCAGGAAGGTAGGTCATGCCTCTGTGGTTGGTTAATAACTAACACATTCGTGTGGACTGTCTGCTGCAGTACACATTTAAGAGCTATTTTTATTTCGTTGGCTTGATCCCTTGCAACATCGTTCGCACCTCCAAAAATTACCACGTGGTCTGATGGTCCAAAGTTTTTACAAGAGTTTTCAATTGGTTTTGTTACATCCGAAAAACAAGCTCCTGGTTTCACGAAACCCATGACATTGTAGCTTGGTAAAAGGCTAGACACTTTTTCTGCAATTTGACGACCGTGACTGTCGGCGAGTATAAGGACCTGTCGATCTTTTTCGCACAGTCTCAGCTGGTCGGTATTGTTTTGTTCTGTGTTGTTTATCATAGCGGTACCCTAAATGCATGTTTCTGTATATTTTTTATTGTTTGTAACAGATGGGCATTCTTGGGTGATGCTATTTATTGACATATCGCGATTTGGACAGTTTTCACTACACAACACTGACTATTCTTTACTGCTTGAACAAAGTGGACGTTTTTTAGTTATAATATTTGCGGTCTTAGCTTGGGAAATGTAGTTTTGTGCAAGACTTACGTTCACGTTAGGTTTTGAACTTGTTTTCCCTATGTGGACTCTGTTCTTCTGATCGTTGTTTACGTTGCGGTTGGCAGGTTGCTTGAGGTTATGGTCTTTACATGTCCCATGGATGACCTCTTTCTCTCGCAGCTCTTGCAGTTGACTTCTTAAGGCGGCGACTAACTTTTGTAGTTCGTTGATTTCACTGTTTTTTAGCGTTAACATGCGGCGATAATCGACACATTGGTCACAGGGATGAATAACTCGCGTGTTTGCATCTGTGACTGTTTTGATTTTCGATTTTGTCCTGGTTACGATTTCGTTGGCATTTTTAACAATCAAATAACAACGGTGGCACATTCCAGGATTGTCTAAAGTAACTCTTACACATTCTCCACACGGAACATTTTCGTTATCGGCATAATTTTCAGAGCGAAAATTTCGCGAACCTTTTATTTCCACCATGTTATCATGTTCTTAGGTTAGTTAGGTTTGAGTAGTTCTAAGTTCTAGGGGACTGATGACCCCAAATGTTAAGTCCCATAGTGCTCAGAGCTAGTGACATGACAAACATCTAGTCTATCTTCCACTTTTCTCCAAGTGTTCTGCAGCATTGCAAGCATAGCATATGTGTCAGCTACACAGATGCAGATGTGATTGATCAGAAACTGATGTCTGGTACAAATCATTCTTAATATACTCCCAGTCCCTTGAAAAATCAAGTGGCATAAAGTCTGTGCTTCTAGGTTACCAAGTAATTCATGGACTATTTCAGTGATTTATGAACATTTGATCCAAGAAACCCTCACAATGTTTGTAAAACCATATGGTATGCCATCATCACATCACGAGGAAGTTGTGGCCAGCAAACAGCTTCAAAATATCTACATATGTTGTCGCATTAACAATAAACTCTGCTAAGAAGAATGAGCCTATAAACATATCCTACAACAATCCACACCACACAGTCACTTTCAGAGAGTCACATTTGCATTCTGTAACTACATGGATGGGGGAGGGGTGGGGGAAGCGTGTTCAGTTCTTGATATGTGGCAATTGTGCGTGTCAGAAATGTGGAATGTAGCTTCATCCAAGAAACATATAAAATCAAGGCATGCCTCATTTTTTTCCACTTTTACCAGAATTGTCTGTGCAAATGCCTTCTGCCGTTTACTGCGCACGTGCTTCATGAAGTTTGTACGCCTGTAGTTGGAACCTCTTACGGATGACATTGTGTACTGTTGAACAGGGTAACTGTCAGACTGACTCATGAGAGATCCGCTGGAAGGACGTACTGATTAATTCAACAACAGTCTTTGGAACTGCGCTCTTGATGTGATGGCCAACATAAAAAACAAACTCCGTTTCCCGAAGTCATTTACCCCATTATCATTATTATGTAAGTAGGAACATCTGCAGTTTGTTGCAATCCATACTCACGCGAAAACTGACTTTTTACCAGTCTAATAGACTGTAGCTCCATGTGAGAAAGAACGCAAAACACTTTCTGCTATGGAAAAATGTTTCAAATGGCTCTGAGCACTATGGGACTTAAATTCTGAGGTCATCAGTCCCCTAGAACTTAGAACTACTTAAACCTAACTAACCTAAGGAAATCACACACACCCATGCCCAAGGCAGGATTCGAACCTGCGGCCATAGGGGTCGAGCGGTTCCAGACTGAAGCACCCAGAACTGCCTGGTCACAGTGGCCGGCTGCATATTGAAATGTAGCGCCTGGAACCATTCGGCCACCCTGGCCTGCTCTGCTGTGGAGTCCACATGCCTAATGATGCACGTTTCTGTGAACAAAGTAGTTACATGCATGTGCATGCAGTTCCAACTGCTGCAAGCAAACACAGAAAACATTTTGAATACCATACTTGCAGAAGCAGACAACCAATAAAGATCTCAACTACGTTTCAAGTTATTACATTTAATATCAGTGGTGGCTCATGCAAAATTAATTAGTGTGCTGCAATGTGACGGTCTATAACCTTTTGAGTAACAAGGTTACTAATCATAACTAAACTGAATATCAGGTTACCTTCCATTCGGAAAGTGGGTGCCGTCAATGACTGTTATGTGACCTAAATTATAGAGTGCAGCAATCAGTCATTCTTTTTTTAGATTTTATTATGCAAATCCCGATTTCAGCTAGTAGCTAGCCATTCTCAAGGCACTAATTTCTATTGTCAATGCATGTAAGTCCCTGTTCTTCAGGCGTCAGTCACAGTTCTTTGAATAGTATTCACTGTTCAAAGAACTGTGGCTTACATGCATTGACAACAGAAAACAATGCATCGAGAATGGCTAGCTACTATCCAAAATCTGGATTTGCGTAATAAAATCTAAAAAAGGATGACTGATTGCTGCACTCTATAATTTATAAATTGAATATATTAATTTTACATACATAAATTGAACTGTTTAAATATATTTAAACTTATAATTGTTAGTTTAACATTGTGAGGAATAAAATAAAACGAATAAAAAAGAGTGTTGTTACTAGCAGGAATCAAATCCAGGTAGATGAATTGCTACTTTCCAGCTTTAGACCATGCGGCCAATGTGCAACTGTGACAGCGGCTACTCACAGACTGTATGTGAAAATCTTTAAAGAGCATTTTACCTTTTCATATGGCCCTCTCAGGTGAAATATTCTAGGAACTTGAAAGGGGGTATCAGCCTGCTTCTATACAGGTGATTTTATTTTATCTTTAGTTTCTGTCAACGGAATCAATGGCCTTATAGAAATCAACATCAATCTTTTGAATGCAGTAATCCATGGCAAATGATTGACTTCAGATTAAATATTTATTTAAAACATGATTGGTCCTTGGTAAAACTACCTTGATATTCACTTAAATTACTGTCTGGCGTTATTTATGTTCTGTTTAGTTTAATTCTGGAAACTATGGTAAATCCAACTGGTTGCAAAAAAATTCCTCTTCTGTTGTTAACATCTTCCCTTTCCTACAAAGGGAATATATCAAGACCACCTTCCACTCTCCTGGGAGTTTTCTTGCTTTCCAAGTTTTCTCAAAGATTAATTTTACCTCATTTTTTGTAATTTTTGGTCGACACCTTTTCAAAAGTTCTGCTGTAATAGTCTTCTCACTAGCTTTAGAAGGTTTTAATATCTTCTTCAATTTATTTTCTTGTTGTGGGTAACTGTTCTTCTAGATTTTCATGAGTGTTTGAATATTCAAGTTTATGGATTAAGAACCTGATCAAAATATTCTGCAATTATTTTGAAATTTTCAGTGTTAAGCAAGACAGGTTGGGGGCGAGTCTCTTCCGTTGGCCATCTGTTGTTAGATTTACAATTGAAATACTTCTATATCACTCTTTAAATGTCACTATCCTCTCCAAAGATATATGGCAAAGGGCCTCTTTAACAGATCATCTACAGAAATCAGTTTCTTACCAAATTTCCCTGTATACTCTCTTGTTTTGCCACCATCCAGCCTATAGCCTTTTGACTTATGGCTGTAGTGATCATAACTAAATTGAATGTACTAATTTTGTGTATATAAATTGAACTGTTTAAATATATTTATATTTTGTAATTAGTAGTTTAACAATATGAAGAATAAAATAAAATGAAGAAAAACATATATTGGTACTACTGTGAATTCAACATGGGTGCAGGAATTGCAGCTCTGCTCATTAGATCACTTTTTTTTTAATTCTACATGTACAGTTAACAACCATTGAAATAAATATCATGAATATGAGCATGACACATTTTAAATATATAAAAAGAAATTAGAAAAACCACAACAGAAGTATTCGAATGTTCATGCAAAACAAGAAAGACATTTTACTAAAAGCAATCAGTAATGGTCACAGTCAGTTTCAGGTTGGTGGAGACAAACTGCGCAGCAGTCAAATCTCAATGCCTGGCCACAATGCCCCTCTCCCTCCTTCCCATCCCCTCCCCTCCCCTCCCCTCCCCACCCCATGACACTGAGCTGCTCTCTCGCATAATACCAGCAGTATGAAAAGAAGGAATGCAGAGAAAAAACAGGTATGAGAAAACAAAAGTACAGTGATACTGTGAGAGCAGTAGCTAGCTGCTGCTGGGACTATCCAGTGCCCTTTCTTTAAAAGGTAAGGTCCAACATACTGGCAAAGAAGTGTCCTAATTGGGGCAGATGCAAGCTTTGGACATAAACTGGTGAAAAATACAAATGGTCATCATCCCCCTCATCAGTAACAACAAAATGTATGAACTGAAAAACCAGCCATATGGTCACATTATTGTTTGCCCTCAGAAAAAAAGAAGTAGCTGGCTGCAGAATTGTATTGGTGAAATATGCAGTTCAGCACACTAAGTGAGGAAAACCAATTGCTTTCTGAGCCAGGACCAGTTTGATAAGTGACCAATACAACTAAACCGGTGCTGCAGCATATCTAGGGATGTGCACCTACTGCAATTTATCTATGTCACTAATCGCAATACAATATAGATTCTCTTAGGTGGAAATTAAATTGTTGAACATCCTGTAGCAGGAGGAGGCTGCTGCCAATGATCGAATTGGGAGGCTAATGGTGGTCCATTGAGTTTTCCAAGATATTGCCAATGATACTTGTTCCAGGAGATTAGCACAAGGAACCACTTCCCAGCAGGTCAAAGAAACTTGGTCATGAGCACTGGCCACTGCAATACAAGTACGTCAGCCCCCAGATAACATACAGCTAATTAGGACTCTCGTAGGTATCTCAGTTTAGAATTCAGATGGCCAACATCAACAGGCAGATCATGACTCGCTAGATGTACTAAGGTGAATAGCCGAGATATGAAGGCATATAATCCCTGCATGAACATCAGTGTCATGAGCCGAACATATAAGATGCCTTCCTGTTAATGTCAGAAAGGTCCAATCTGCTGCGGGAATGTGGCTTCATCACACCCTTGTATTGTAATGTGAAGATATGATGCTTCCATAAAAAGCAACTGGCCAACTGGTTCAATTTCTTAGCCATCATGTAGGAAAGCAGCAAAAGTTGTGCAATGTAATATGACCTGCACTACACATGCACACCCAAATTTTGTTTATGTAATAGTAGTGCCCCTGGACCATATCAGTAACCAATTTCCAACTGAGAGTTGCCATTTGGCATTGACAACATGTATCTTGATGCATTGCAGTGGCCCATGAGATTATGCTCCACTGAAACCTGGTAAACTGAGAAGTTTGCTTTTGACTTCATTAAGTCATTAGCTTGAGATGCAGTAGTAATCATCAACAATTGCCTTCAGCGGAGATATCACGTTAGTGGAGTAAAACCGTCACATCGTCAGTGTACATGTGAACAGCAAAGGTCCTTCGAGAAAACATCAAACTCTGAAGCTAGGATGCAACCTTCCAATGCAATGGCTCAAGACATAAGGGACTGATGACCTTAATAGTCCCTATAAACAGCAAAACAACCAACCAGAGATACGACAAACAATGACATCGATAGCGAGCTCCCCTGTGGCACTCCCCAGTGGATGGTAATAAGAGGTATGAGTTGCCCATTGGCAACTACTGAAGCTTCAGTGCCCATGAACAAGTTGGATAAAACTTACAAGTCTCAAGAATACATCCAACCATCCTCACAATCTGAAACAGGAATACATTATTTACACAATCGAAAGTCCTGTCAAAATAAAAAAAATATGAAGATACAAAGGACAGAAGTAACCACAGCAACTGAAACCACATCATGGCATTTCGCCATAGAGTAAGAATAGAGTGATCAGGAAAACAAATCTGATACTCGCCGATGGCAATCCTCAGCAAAACAGACATCATGTGGCCCCTGCAAGGCAGATGTCATTTGATTTACCACCCTCACCACTGTCTTTGAATCAAAATTCAGTAATGTGAGGGGATAAAAATTATGAACAGTCTTATGATCAGGATGTGTGAGTAGGGTCACAATTTTTCCACGCCTTGAATGGAGTGAGCACAACTCTGCCCCTTATCACCACATCTAACATGGACATAACTGTGACACCAAAGAGAGGCCAGAAACCCACATCAAATTTATTGTGGAGCCCATTCATACCTGGCAATTTGTGAGAAGGAGAAGTAATAATAAGATCACATACATCACCTGGCTGAAAGGTAGCCAGGAATTTGTTGTTCTGCTTGGACATGAGTGGCCAGCCTAGGATCCCAATAGCTGGGCCGAAGGGGAAGTATTTGGGGGTACCCATGTTGTAAAGATCGAAATACTGATGTAAGGCATGAGCTACATCAGCTTGTGCTATCAGCTGATGGCAGTCAACTGCTGTAAGAGAAGAAATGGAAGAGCAGTGAAGTCAAGCTTGATGCTGAAGCATTTGGTGTAACAAAGTCAGTTCCTCTGCCACTAGTAAACATGGTTTTGATTGCACCCACAGCCCTTCCATCTGTTGCCACTTCAACTGGAACAACTTTGCTGTCTGTCAGGGTGGGTGTCGGGGGGGGGGGGGGGGGGGTGAGATCCACACTATCATACACGTCACACAGGAGAGAACATTAAAATTCATGAGTTCTCTGAAAAT
Organism: Schistocerca gregaria; assembly: GCF_023897955.1. Taxonomy (NCBI): domain Eukaryota; kingdom Metazoa; phylum Arthropoda; class Insecta; order Orthoptera; family Acrididae; genus Schistocerca; species Schistocerca gregaria. Next base: position 345,407,769 of record NC_064922.1, on the reverse strand, counting down.
TCCTCAACCTAGCAACTTCAGTTTAGCCAGAGCAGTCCACCATTCTGGATTAGTAGAGTATCTTCCAGTGGATCAAAGACTATGCCCCCACACATCATAATCACATCATCAAGAGAATGATCTGGCAAGTGAGTGACATTTTACATCCAAGGTGAACAGAATAACTTCACTGATTGCCAATCAAGTTAAAGAATGAAGACCAAGGCACAGTGATCAGAAAAGCTAGCCACAATGACATAGACTCCAATCCATTTACTAGAATTGGTCAATACTCCTGCTAGAAATAAAATGTGCAAATTTGAACAACATTGGAAGTTTATGCTCCCAAAGAACCTTCAAGTGCATCAAGTGTACAAACTCATTTAAATCCCAACAATAATTGCAGTAGGGAGACTGATCAACAGGATACAGAATACAATTAAAATCACCACCCAACAAAAGACCCTAAGCGCTCTTGTGTAATAAAAACGCAGATGTTGTACTGTGTGACCAGAACCAGATGGGGCATATAATAAAACCAGTCTCAAGTGCCTCTTCTTCAGCAATGGGAATGCTTCCCAAAAGGATAAGGCAGGTCCTTTTGAGAATTCAAGCACAGCATTTCAAACAGTTCAAAACTGAAGGAGCAGAAAACTGGTAAATAGAAATTCTTGTAATCTCCACTGCACCAGGGTTATATGGTACCACACTACTTGTAGGTGTAACAGACAAACACACCTCAGGGGAAGGTGGGACAAGGAAAAGTACAACTGATTGGCTCTGAGCACTATGGGACTTAACTTCTGAGGTCATCAGTCCCCTAGAACTTAGAACCACTTAAACCTAACTAACCTAAGAACATCACACACACCCATGCCTGAGGTAGGATTCGAACCTGCGACCATAGCGGTCGCACGGTTCCAGACTGAAGCGCCTAGAACCGCTTGGATACACCGGCCGGCAACAACTAATTCATCACCATCCTGAATGTGGCACTGCTTATTATGAATTGCATTCTCCATGCTGCAAACAGTAGCAGTAACTGGGTCAGGCTTTGATTGCAAAAACGGAAAATCATTTGCAGAAAACTGTCAGACAAACACCAGTAGTAGCCCCAGGTTTGTTATGAGAGGAAACAAGGTCAGTAACTGTTAACATATGGTGCTGTTCCAAGGAAGAATGTGAAACAAAATCTCTCTGAAAGTATTTGTTTCAGAGATAGTCACTTCTGTTGCACAGAAAACATGTCCCCATCTGTCCACTGTATGTATCATGAATACAGTATCAACAAACTAGCAATTGAGATGGAATTTTCTTTTTGATTTGCATTCCCACCAAGCTTATGCCACTATAATATTGAATCCTCTGCTGATGTAAACAGCATTCACTATAAGTGCCTCTCACTTCACCAGATTGGGTCAAAACTTCCGTAAGATAATGTCCTTTATTTCCAGAGGAAGATTGAAAATTCGAACATTGGTACATTTAATGTCCACATTCGCAAGCACTTGCAAAGCTGCAGCAAAGATTAGAAATACACCTCCTTAAAATTCCCTTATTCTCTATGCTTGCCCAACATGATACAGCAAAATCATAGAAAAATACTGACCTCATGCTGTGAGTGACATAGCACTCATAGTGCACAAGAAGTGATGACGTCACATCAAAGGATTTACAGTTCAAAACAAACAGCTGCATTCCTTCTCTGAATTGATCATAGCGCAACTGACCAGCATGTAAGCATATGACACTGATTTGTAGTTGTTATTGAGAGATTGCCACAAAACATTTCAATAGCATACCAGCATGCATTCAAAGAGAAATGGCTAATTTCAGTGTGATTTCTGCCTCACATTTGAAGAAAAATGGCATAATTTTAGTGTGATTTCCAGCTCACATTTGAAGCAAAATTTTAGGGCAATATTTACAGTGTGCTGTAATACATTAGCACATGATAACCAGACACTACTGTTTTATATTATCATGTGTTTAACATGGACATACAGTATGTTATGGTATTAACGATGTAAAGTATATAATCGAATAGACAAATAAGTAACAATGGGATAAATAAATTACTCACTTGCACAGTGTGCATTCTGCTTTTCTGTCTGTTTTCACCTGTTTGTAATAAATGTTTGTAATAAACATTGAACTTGCACTTATAGTTATCTTTGGGCATCCTGAGTCCTATAGCAATGTGTTGTATATCCTACAATACACTAGTCAGTCCAGACTCCAGAATATGCACATCCACTAAAAATGTTATCATGAAGGTGTTCTTGTTTACTGCATCTTCACAAAAGTGAAGAAAAACAAAGAGTAAAGAAAGTTTGTGTAGTAAAAGTTAAGCAGAGTTCATCAAACGTCCACTAGAGACCAAACAAAGCATAGCAGAATACACTTACAAAACAATTGCTGAAAGTGTGATAAATTTCCTGGATGACTGTTGCCAGGGCCATACTCAAAGTGAACTGAAGTGATAAATAATATATATTTATTGTATGCCAAAAATTCTGAAGCTGAGTGGGGGTTGGAGGAGGAACTCAAAAATGAGTGAACCCCAGTAAAAACAGATAATATGATAACCCTATTACAGGTTCATAACTCCATGCAATCATATGTTCCTTGATTCTGGTATACATAGTCCCAGCCATTGCTTTGGTTTATGGGTTCAGTAAATTATAAATAGTTAATAGAATTTCATAAATTAACATTCATTTTACAAACTATAAACTGAATATTAAAAATGATATAAGTATAGAATGCTTTGATGGAAAGTCCAGTATGAAATATAATATGGATAAGAGTATGGATCAATATTCATCAAGTAGAAGAAATGCTCAGTAGTGAACACTTGAACACACACATAGAAACAATGACAGAGTACTAAGGTTTCAGACATGTTTTGATACTGCAATCTGACCAGGAGGTAATAGGTTAATAGATGGTGTGTGTGTGTGTGTGTGTGTGTGTGTGTGTGTGTGTGTGTGTGTGTGTGTGTGTGTGTGAGAGAGAGAGAGAGAGAGAGAGAGAGAGAGAGAGAGAGAGAGTGAGTGAGTGAGTGAGTGAGTATCCTTTTCAGACCCTCTGGATACAATTGTGTGCATTACATTTTACTGAGTCTTAGCTGCAACAAAAGTATTTCCTTCCCAATGGAAATCTGAGGTACATATTTACAAATGTTCAACCTTTTCATCATGTGCAAGTGCTGCCAGCTGTTGGGCATCACTATGAAAATATCAGCAACTCAGTGTAGCAGTGCTCAGCAGCTTGTGATCATCAGAATACACAGATATGGTTGGTTTGCTATATTCACTACATAATTGAATACTGTTGTTATTTTTCATGGTGACTGTTGAATGATCATTTGAATGTTTATTACAACAGAGAATATTTTGTAATTAGGTATTTTAGTCCACAAAATGAAGGTAATTGTACAAAGTACATTTTGAAAATGGGCACATATTTTTGTATAAATATTGCCTCTAAAGTCACCTAAGAACATATCAAATAAAGCAAAATTTTCTTCCCTCCAGAAAACAACTGCAGTTAGACTATATAGAAAGAAACTTCCACATGGGAAAAATATATTAAAAACAAAGATTCCAAGACTTACCAAGCGGGAAAGCACCGGTAGATAGGCATAATGAATAAAACACACAAACACACACACAGAATTTGAGCTTTCGCAACCGGCAGCTGCTTCGTCAGGAAAGAGGTGAATACAAGCAACTGTTTGAAATATAATCAAAATTTGTCAGTTTCTTACAAGTAGTAGTAGTAGTAGTAGTTGTTGTTGTTTATTCATCCAGAGACAAAGTACATTGCATGGATTTCGTCAAAAAATACATAGTATACATAACCCCACGTCCTTTCATCTTTCCCTCTCCTTCCCTCTTTCCTGACGAAGCAACTGCCATTCCAAGACTTACCATGCGGGAAAGTGCCGGCAGACAGGCACAATGAACAAAATACACAAACACACACACAGAATTACTAGCTTTCGCAACCGATGGTTGCTTCTTCAGGAAGGAGAGGGAAAGACGAAAGGATGTGGGTTTTAAGGGAGAGGGTAAGGAGTCATTCCAATTTCGAGCCCCCGCAACCAGCGGCCGCTTCGTCAGGAAGGAAAAGGAAAGATGAAAGGATGTGGGTCCCAAGGGAGCACGCACACACGCACACACACACACACACACACACACACACACACACACACACACAAACACACACACACACACACACACACACACACACACACACACACACACACACACACACACACACACACATTTAAAGGCAAAGAGTTTGGGCAGAGATGTCAGTCGCGTAAGTGTGGAGGCAAAGATGATGTTGAATGACAGGTGGGTGAGGTATGAGTGGCGGCAACTTGAAATTAGCGGAGACTGAGGCCGGGTGGATAACGAGAAGAGAGGATATATTGAAGGGCAAGTTCCCATCTCCGGAGTTCGAATAGGTTGGTGTTGGTGGGAAGTATCCAGATAAGCTGGACGGTGTAACACTGTGCCAAGATGTGCTGGCCGTGCACCAAGGCATGTTTAGCCAGAGGGTGATCCTCATTACCAACAAACACTGTCTGCCTGTGTCCATTCATGCGAATGGGCAGTTTGTTGCTGGTCATTCCCACATAGAAGGCGTCACAGTGTAGGCAGGTCAGTTGGTAAATCATGTGGGTGCTTACACACGTGGCTCTGCCTTTGATCGTGTACACCTTCCGGGTTACAGGACTGGAGTAGGTGGTGGTGGGAGGGTGCATAGGACAGGTTTTACACCGGGGGCGGTTACAAGGGTAGGAGCCAGAGGGGGTAGGGAAGGTGGTTTGGGGATTTCATAGGGATGAACCAAGAGGTTACGAAGGTTAGGTGGACAGCGGAAAGACACTCTTGGTGGAATGGGTAGGATTTCATGAAGGATGGATCTCATTTCGGGGCAGGATTTTAGGAAGTCGTATCCCTGCTGGAGAGCCACATTCAGAGTCTGATCCAGTCCCGGGAAGTATCCTGTCACAAGTAGGGCACTTTTAGGGTTCTTCTGTGAGAGGTTCTGGGTTTCTACATTCCACGTGGGAAAAATATATCTAGGGGCAAGGATGATGTGACTTGCCAGCGCAGGTCGATAGACACACAAACAAACACAAACATACACACAGGGTTGGGCTTTCGCGGCCGGCGGTTGCTTTGTCAGGAAGGAGGGAAAGACGAAGGGTTGTGAGCTTTGGGGGGGAGGGGGGGGTCGTTCCAGTCCTGGGAGCGGAGGGACTTGCCTTGGGGGGGTGGGGGGGGGATGGGTGTACGCTCGTGCACACACACACACACACACACACACACACACACACACACACACACACACACACACACACACACACACACACACACACACACACACACATCCATCCGCACATGCACAGACACAGGCAGACGTTTGTGGGGACAGGGAGTTTGGGCGGGGATGTCGGTCGGGGTGGGGGTGCGGAGGCAGGGAGGTTGTTGAGGGACGGGTGAGGTGTGAGCGGCGGCAGCTTGGAACTGGCGGAGGTTGAGGCCTGACCCTGTGGCTAAACATGCCTTGGTGCACGGCCAGCACATCTTGGCACAGTGTTACACCATCCGAGTTATCTGGATACTTCCCACTAACACCAACCTGTCAGAACTCTGGAGATGGGAACTTGCCCTTCAGTATATCCTCTCTTCTCGATATCCGCCAGGCATCAACCTCCACTAATTTCGGGTTGCCGCTGCTTGTGCCTCACCTGTCTTTCAACAACTTCTTCGCCTCTGTGCTTCCGCCTCGACCGACATCTCTGCCCAGACTCTTTGCCTTTACAGGTGTCTGCTTGTGTCTGTGTATGTGCGGATGGATGTGTGTGTGTGTGTGTGCGTGCGTGCGTGTGTGTGTGTGTGTGTGTGTGTGTGTGTGTGTGTGTGTGTGTGTGTGTGTGTGCGCGCGTGTGTGTGTGAGTGTATATCTATCCTTTTTTCCCCCCAAGGTAAGTCTTTCCATTCCCGGGATTGGAATGACTCCTTACCCTCTCCCTTAAAACCCACATCCTTTCATCTTTCCCTCATTCCTGACGAAGCAACCGCCGGTTGCAAAAGCTCGTAATTATGTGTGTGTGTGTTTGTGTGTTTTATTTATTGTGCCTGTCTACCGTCGCTGTCCCGCTTGGTAAGTCTTCGAGTCTTTGTTTTTAATATATATAGGGTGAACAATACTATACAAAATACAGATGTGCATAGTAGACTACATAACATCAGACCACATTGAAATAGCACGTACAACTTTGATTTTTTACATTGATGTATGAGAAAGACTTTTTACATAGAGTACACTGTTGATATTTAGATATAACACATATAATTATAGCACTTTTGTACATATTATTTATTTAGATCGTAGCAACAGTCAGATAAAAATTACTATTGGCACAGAGTACATAAATATAATTGTTTAGTATGAAGCTATTCCAGGTATTCTTTTACACTAAAATAGCAGTTGGTCATTAAAAATTTGAATACTGCTTCTTTAAATGAAGACAATTTTTTTATTTTATTTATCTTTACCGGTAGTGTGTTATACAATCCACTTCCTTGTATGTTTGTTTGTTTCTGCGCCAAAGCCTTGTTAACTCTTTTTACATGAATGTCATTGCACTTTCTTGTGTTGTAAGTAAGTAGATCCGAGTTGGATTGGAAATTGTTAATATTTACATTAATTACACTTTTCTGTATATAGTTGCACTTTAGGGGTAGAATATTCAGCTGTTTAAATAATTGCTTTGAAGGAGTTAGCCTTGAATTGTTGGTAATTATTCTAACAGCTCGTTTTTGTAGAGTGAAGATGGTTTTGAGATTTTTCTTACTATGACCCCATAAGGCGAGGCCATAGGTAATAGCAGAATGTATATAAGCAAAGTAAACAGTTCTGCTACATTCCCTACTACATACAAACCTAATAACATGCAAAGCAAAGCAATCAGAGCTTAACTTATGCAAGAGATACATGATATGGGATTTCCAGTCTAAATTTTCGTCTATATGTACACCTAAGAATTTTGTGGTAGCAACTCACACTATTTCTTTATTTTGTATTCTGAGATCTAGATCAGAGTGTGACTTTGCTTTCCTGTAATGGATATAATTAGTTTTAGAGATATTTATGGTTAATTTGTTCACTTCAAACCAATTTTGCAAATATTCTATGACTCTGGTTGCAGATGTTGGCAATACCCGGTTAATGTCAGTTACTACAATGTTTGTGTCATCTGCAAACAGGGTTATATGAGTACCATTTACTGGAATCTTGATATCATTTATGTAAAGAAGAAATAGGGGAGGTTCTAGAACACTCCCCTGCAGTACCCCAACTGGCACAGTCTCAATATCCGATCTGTAAACAATACTTTGGTTTTTACTGTTTGTTCCTATTATGGAGATATGACTAAAACCGCTTTTTAACTACTCCTCGTATACCTACATATTCTAATTTGTCTAGCAGGATATCATGTTGGACAGTATCAAATGCCTTTGAGAGGTCCAAATTTATTCCTACTGTACTGTTGTTCTTATCTAGCCCTGTTACAATATTTTCAATGAATTGGGTGATGGCTAACTCTGTACTCATTCCTTTGCGAAAGCCGTGTTGGTTTATAGACAATAGATTGAATATCTCAAGGTAATTTGTAATTCTGTTTTTCATGACTGTCTCTATTACTTTTGAAAATACCGATAATAAAGCTATTGGTCTATAGTTTCCCACTTCATGTATATTGCCATTTTTATACAATGGTCCCCCCCCCCCATGAACCATGGACCTTGCCGTTGGTGGGGAGGCTTGCGTGCCTCAGCGATACAGATGGCCGTACCGTAGGTGCAACCACAACGGAGGGGTATCTGTTGAGAGGCCAGACAAACGTGTGGTTCCTGAAGAGGGGCAGCAGCCTTTTCAGTAGTTGCAGGGGCAACAGTCTGGATGATTGACTGATCTGGCCTTGCAACATTAACCAAAACGGCCTTGCTGTGCTGGCACTGCGAACGGCTGAAACAAGGGGAAACTACAGCCGTAATTTTTCCCGAGGACATGCAGCTTTACTGTATGATTAAATGATGATGGCATCCTCTTGGGTAAAATATTCCGGAGGTAAAATAGTCCCCCATTCGGATCTTCGGGCGGGGACTACTCAGGAGGATGTCGTTATCAGGAGAAAGAAAACTGGCATTCTACGGATCGGAGCGTGGAATGTCAGATCCCTTAATCGGGCAGGTAGGTTAGAAAATTTAAAAAGGGAATTGGATAGGTTAAAGTTAGATATAGTGGGAATTAGTGAGGTTCGGTGGCAGGAGGAACAAGACTTCTGGTCAGGTGACTACAGGGTTATAAACACAAAATCAAATAGGGGTAATGCAGGAGTAGGTTTAATAATGAATAGGAAAATAGGAATGCGGGTAAGCTACTACAAACAGCATAGTGAACGCATTATTGTGGCCAAGATAGATACGAAGCCCACACCTACTACAGTAGTACAAGTTTATATGCCAACTAGCTCTGCAGATGATGAAGAAATTGAAGAAATGTACGATGAAATAAAAGAAATTATTCAGATAGTGAAGGGAGACGAAAATTTAATAGTAATGGGTGACTGGAATTCGAGTGTAGGAAAAGGGAGAGAAGGAAACATAGTAGGTGAATATGGATTGGGGCTAAGAAATGAAAGAGGAAGCCGCCTAGTAGAATCTTGCACAGAGGACAACTTAATCATAGCTAACACTTGGTTTAAGAATCATGAAGGAAGGTTGTATACATGGAAGAATCCTGGAGGTACTAGAAGGAATCAAATGAATTATATAATGGTAAGACAGAGATTTAGGAACCAGGTTTTAAGTTGTAAGACATTTCCAGGGGCAGATGTGGACTCTGACCACAATCTATTGGTTATGACCTGTAGATTAAAACTGAAGAAACTGCAAAAATGTGAGAAATTAAGGAGATGGGACCTGGATAAACTGAAAGAACCAGAGGTTGTACAGAGTTTCAGAGAGAGCATAAGGGAACAATTGACAGGAATAGGGGAAAGAAATACAGTAGAAGAAGAATGGGTAGCTCTGAGGGATGTAGTAGTGAAGGCAGCAGAGGATAAAGTAGGTACAAAGACGAGGGCTGCTAGAAATCCTTGGGTAACAGAAGAAATATTGAATTTAATTGATGAAAGGAGAAAATATAAAAATGCAGTAAATGAAGCAGGCAAAAAGGAATACAAACGTCTCAAAAATGAGATCGACAGGAAGTGCAAAATGGCTAAACAGGGATGGCTAGAGGACAAATGTAAGGATGTAGAAGCTTATCTCACTAGGGGTAAGATAGATACTGCCTACAGGAAAATTAAAGAGACCTTTGGAGAGAAGAGAACCACGTGTATGAATATCAAGAGCTCAGATGGCAGCCCAGTTCAAAGCAAAGATGGAAAGGCAGAAAGGTGGAAGGAGTATATAGAAGGCTTATACAAGGGCGATGTACTTGAGGACAATATTATGGAAATAGAAGAGGATGTAGATGAAGACGAAATGGGAGATACGATACTGCGTGAAGAGTTCGACAGAGCACTGAAAGACCTGAGTCGAAACAAGGCCCCCGGAGTAGACCACATTCCATTAGAACTACTGACGGCCTTGGGAGAGCCAGTCATGACAAAACTCTACCAGCTGGAGAGCAAGATGTATGAGACAGGCGAAATACCCTCAGACTTCAAGAAGAATATAATAATTCCAATCCCAAAGAAAGCAGGTGGTGACAGATGTGAAAATTACCGAACTATCAGTTTAATAAGCCACGGCTGCAAAATACTAACGCGAATTCTTTACAGACGAATGGAAAAACTGGTAGATGCAGACCTCGGGGAGGATCAGTTTGGATTCCGTCGAAATGTTGGAACACGTGAGGCAATACTGACCTTACGACTTATCTTAGAAGAAAGATTAAGAAAAGGCAAACCTACGTTTCTAGCATTTGTAGACTTAGAGAAAGCTTTTGACAATGTTGACTGGAATACTCTTTTTCAAATTCTAAAGGTGGCAGGGGTGAAATACAGGGAGCGAAAGGCTATTTATAATTTGTACAGAAACCAGATGGCAGTAATAAGAGTCAAGGGGCATGAAAGGGAAGCAGTGGTTGGGAAAGGAGTGAGACAGGGTTGTAGCCTCTCCCCGATGTTATTCAATCTGTATATTGAGCAAGCAGTAAAGGAAACAAAAGAAAAATTTGGAGTAGGTATTAAAATTCATGGAGACGAAGTAAAAACTTTGAGGTTCGCCGATGACATTGTAATTCTGTCAGAGACGGCAAAGGACTTGGAAGAGCAGTTGAACGGAATGGACAGTGTCTTGAAAGGAGGATATAAGATGAACATTAACAAAAGCAAAACGAGGATAATGGAATGTAGTCAAATTAAATCGGGTGATGCTGAGGGAATTAGATTAGGAAATGAGACACTTAAAGTAGTAAAGGAGTTTTGCTATTTAGGAAGTAAAATAACTGATGATGGTCGAAGTAGAGAGGATATAAAATGTAGACTGGCAATGGCAAGGAAAGCGTTTCTGAAGAAGAGAAATTTGTTAACATCGAATATAGATATATGTATCAGGAAGTCGTTTCTGAAAGTATTTGTTTGGAGTGTAGCCATGTATGGAAGTGAAACATGGACGATAACTAGTTTGGACAAGAAGAGAATAGAAGCTTTCGAAATGTGGTGCTACAGAAGAATACTGAAGATAAGGTGGATAGATCACGTAACTAATGAGGAGGTATTGAATAGGATTGGGGAGAAGAGAAGTTTGTGGCACAACTTGACTAGAAGAAGGGATCGGTTGGTAGGACATGTTTTGAGGCATCAAGGGATCACAAATTTAGCATTGGAGGGCAGCGTGGAGGGTAAAAATCGTAGAGGGAGACCGAGAGATGAGTACACTAAGCAGATTCAGAAGGATGTAGGTTGCAGTAGGTACTGGGAGATGAAGCAGCTTGCGCAGGATAGAGTAGCATGGAGAGCTGCATCAAACCAGTCTCAGGACTGAAGACAACAACAACAACAACATACAATGGTTTTACTTTTGCCATTTTTAATCGTTGTGGAAAGACACCTTCTGAAAATGATATGTTTATGATGTATGAGAGTGGGTCTGATATGACACTAGCACATCTCATCATGACTGAGCAAGGTATCTCGTCAATCCCTGTGGACATTTTATTCTTCATTGTTTTTATTATTCGATTAACTTCCAATTTGTTCGTGGGAGGTAGCAATAATGAATTGACACTTTGTTCTTTTGGGATTGATGTTCTACTAATCTTAGAACAATTTTTACTCAGATTGATTGGACTATTTATGAAGTAGTCCTTAATGTTATTTGCTAAAGTAAGATTTCTGACTAGCACACCTTGATCATCTTTTAAAACAAAGTCATCTGGATTTCTAACATTTGTGCTTGAGCCTATTTCTTTTTTTACTACATTCCATATAGCTTTCGATTTGTTTGCTGACCCAGCAATTACACTGTCATTGTGCATTGTCTTGGCTTTTTTGATCACCTTCCTGTAAATTTTCTTGTATGTCTTAACATAATCTGTGAAGTGTTCATCTTTGTTATCTTTTTTGAGTTGACTGATATGTTTTAGTGTTTGACTAGATACTCTAATAGCAGGTGTTATCCACTGGCTTGTGTTGCTAGGCATGATATTGATCTTTGTGAGCTTTTTTGGGAAACACATCTCAAATAGGGACATGAATGTACTAGAAAAAGCATTGAAAGATTCCTCGGTTGTTGTTTGTGCAAAGACATCTTCCCAGGTTTCATTAGCTAACAACTGGATGAAAGTATTCACTTTTTCTGTATACAAGTGCCTTTTGTATCCCCACTTATATTTTACTGCCTTGGGGATAGAGTAATTTATGTATGTTAATAGTGTATTGTGATCCGAAAGACCTAAGTTTATGTTTAGTGGCTCAGTGATACCATTCTCGGTATTTGTGAAAATATTGTCTAAAAGAGAAGATGACAGTTCTGTTATTCTGGTGGCCAGAAATAAAAATAATTTAACTTCATTACTATGAAAAGTGTTTAATGCTGCTTCTATTTCTTTGAGGAATATATTTTTGTCACCCACTGGAGATCTGTATATTGTAATGACAACTAGTTTTTCACTCTTCTCCTCAGTTTTTAACTCTATGGCACATGATTCAAAATGTTTTTCTATATTTAGACGGTCCTATTCTGTTTTCACTTTGAACTGCAGTCCTACTCTAGAGTAAATGCATACCCCACCATTGTTAAAAACACTTCGGCAATAATGTGATGCTAAATTAAATTTGCTTATATTTATGAGACTTAATTCACTAGCCTTGCACCAGTGTTCAGATAAACAAATACAAGAGACATCAGCAAGATTATTTAAAGCTACTTCTAGAGCTAGTACTTTGTTTCTGAGGCATTGAATATTCTGACACATTATCCTGACTGTTTTGCAAGTATTTTTTCTTTTGTCATTACCTGGTAATGAGCTGCCTTTTTCCATAGTAGTTGTGACTTATCTGCAAATTTTCTTGCTGATTTGTCACAGTCTTTTCCTTTTCTTTGTCTGAACCCATAAAAAATCCTTATTTAATTATGTAGATGTACCTTGTCTTTGACTCCTCCTTAGGCAGTGTGAGAAAGTTACATATGACTTTGTGATACGTAATGCAGTTAGCACAAAGTATTGTGCAGAATACTACCACTTTCCACCCAGCAGACATCTGGGAGTAAGCTACATTATTTTACATGTTTGTTCCTGGAACAAAGAGACAATCTACTTTATTCAAAATTATACTTACTCACTCCCAACTGCAGGCTCTTCCACAAAGAATGTAGTAGTATACTACACTATATTAACCTGTAGAGAAGGGATTACACACACACACACACACACACACACACACACACACACACAGAGAGAGAGAGAGAGAGAGAGAGAGAGAGAGAGAGAGCCATTATAATCTCTATTTCTAATTCTGGATAAGTGATGTATTTCTGTTTTGCACTTCCAAGTTATGAAATATTTCATTTAATTCCTCACAGATCAATATAAGTTTATGTATAGTCTCTATGACAGTATTGTTAAGCATTTCACAAGCACAACAACAAAGTCACAAACGAAATCATTTTTATTTTACTACTGGCTTTCATGGTGAACGACACTTAAGTACTAGAGAAATGTAAACTTATGTAGAAGTAAACTATCAAAATACACGTGGATAACCTTAATTTGATTATTGATTAAGTGGTAGGTAAATTCTGTTATCTCTCTTATGTTCATATGATGGCATAAGTTCCATCTCACTAGGGTTAGCTTTCTGTATTTTATCCATGCTAAAACTCAATGTTCTCAGTTCTGTCTACATATTTTTCAGGTTGGCTACAAGCTGGAGATTATAATGTAATTGTTGTAGACTGGTCAGTCTATGCAGGTCACTGGAGTTATGCTCAGGCAAAATCTGCTGTATTAGGAGTTGGAAAAATTGTCGCAAATTTCATCAACTGGCTTGCCTCTTTTGGTGCAAGCACCAATGACATGCAACTTGCGGGATACAGTCTGGGAGCTCATGTCTGTGGTGTTGCCGCACGTTATATTACTGCAGGAAGACTGAGCCGAATTACAGGTGGCAAATGATCTTAAGTCACTTTGTTAAATGCATTAAAAATACCAGAAGCACATAGTGGATACTTCTTATGTTTGGTTACACATTTTGCAACATTCTATCACTTTCTGATGAAGCAAGGTGGGATATTTTACTACCCCTTTTGTTTTGTCATCTGCCTCCTTAAATTTGTTTATTCACTTTTAACTAATTATCATTAACATACATGAATATAATCAGAATTTTCATAAAAGTGAAAGATTGGCCCTCAGTTTTAAAGATCTAATTTTGTGCTTAGTTTTATGTATGTAATTGATTTTCTGATTTACATTGGCTATTAATAGTTAGTATTGTGTTATAGGGTGAAATCAGTAATTCTATTTGTATAAACAAATATAAATTCTGTACTAATTATAAACATTTGGAAGATGAAATGCAAGTAATCTTAAAGTATCTATTTGGCTCTATTGAAAACATGTTAGCAAAGCTAACTCTTAATTAATTCGAAAGCAATTAACAGTTTTGTCAAAAGTATTGTTTGTGTAACTATATCTGTTGATTTCATAGTTTAAACAAGTAATTTGCCTTACCTCTTGTAGTAGAAGAAACTGTTAAAAAGATGGAATTTTTTGATGTATTCAGTTAATGATTTAAGTTGTAATTGTAATTTCTATAAATTTAACTTTGAAGAATGTGTAGTTTCAGCACCTATTATTGTGAGGATATATAAGGGCCCAATTTTTGGTCACAAGACAGTCAGTCCATGGCCAAGTTTCAGACGAGGAGCCTGTGTTGGTTTGAACAACAACAATGATTCAACCTAACTGTGAAATAAATGTTACACAGTTAGGCCATGTGTTATGTCTGCTCCATACGTACATTTCTATTCTACAAGAACTGTGAAATTTGTGATTCGGTTTTTACTGCTCGTAGATGTTCAATAGTAACCTATTGTAGCAATACGTGGAGGTTTGGCTGCACACTGTTAAGGAGGCTTATCAAAAGTTAAATAATAGTGCACTAGCCCTACAATGGTGTATTATTAGGGGGTTGTGAACAGTGAAATTAAAGTACTGTGAAATGCAACTGTGCACTTGTCGGTTACATTATTTACCGGTAGTCAGTGTCAGAATCCACAACCCATTTTTCAGCCAGTGTAGCAACACAGTGCATCAACACTGAGAACAACAAATGAAGAGATAAACGAAGCAGGGGAACCCATCACATATGGTGCCTTGGGTGAAGATTATTGTATGTGGGCACAATAAACTAGAACTCATGAACTGTGACAGTTAAGTGTGAACTCAAGCAATTTAGAGTAATTTAAATGGAAGAGATGATACAGCCAATCAGCACTGTGGTTTCATAGCGAAGAAGGTGCAGTAGCCAATCAGCGAGCAGGTTCTAAGGAAGCATCCATTGAGTACAGTAGCACCCAATCAGCATGCAGGTGGATGCTGTTGACTGGAGATAAATAAGACACCTTGCCGGGAGAATATCAATTGCCGCAGCCGTGCAGATCCAGATGACAACTGCGAGAACCACAGCAGAGCAGTAGCAGATGAGTGATTACAACAAGGTAATTTATTGAAAAAGCTGTTTTCTATTAAGTGATACATAATGAGTGGCCGTAATGAACGAGACAGTGTGATAGAGGACAAGGGACAACAGGAGACTGATTCTGCAGATGCTAATAGTTATAAATCAGACACAAATGTAACTCTGAATTATGACGACAAAACTCCTATTGTAGATGAAATGGTAAAAGCATCAGCTACAGTGTATGGTGAAGTGAGTGGAATGGACAAAAACAGTACTGAACTACATGAGAGCATTAAGGTTTAGGAGGAGGAACCTAGTAGCAAAAGTCAGCAAAGGCAAATGTTTATGGCAGAAGAAAATTTGGGAGCAATTTTTTAAGGTAAATTACGAGTAGTTTTAGTTGTTTGAGTAATATGAGTACAAAATATGACTTAATGAGACGTAACATCCATTTGAAACCCATTTAAAAGCATATTTTTTGAGCCAATTTGAAATAAACAGGAATCTCTGATGTAAACAAAAGGTTAGTGGTATAGGTAAACCTATACTTATAAAATTGTTACAATGAAAATGTTTACTGAATTATGATTGTATTGAAGTATATAAGTCCTGCAATTGGTAGAAATATTTAGGATTAAGGTAATTAGGTGAAATCTGGAACAAATGAATCGAGTACATTGGTCAAAGTCATTTCTTTGAAACTGAGATGTATTTGTATTAAAACAGTATCTGAATTAAAGTCTGTGGTATTTGAATGAAAAACCAACTGAGAGAATCAAAATTGATTAGAAAATTAAAATGTGATTAGCGAAAATGTTATAAGTGGTGAGCAAACATACGTAGTTCTTTAGGTGTTTTGTTAATAATAAATAAAAGACCTATTTTGCCACATTCAGTGGCAGACTTGGAAAGATATGCATTGGTAGGAACATTTTCCAAACCATGTATCTCTTACAATTTTATAAAAATAGTAAAAGTATTGATAATATTTCATATTCAATGTTAAATGCTTGAAAGAGCTATAAGAGTCAGTGCAACTGTTGAACTATGTCATTAATTGTGAGGCAACAGTTTTAATTGTAATTTACTAAAAAAAACCTTTATAACAATACCAAGTATTGTTCGGATTTCTGTATGAAAGGGCAGCCATGTTGGCATTGGATAGCAGTGTCTTATCAGATGCTGTGGAAGAAGCATGTAATTGCTTAAGTAAGATGTATGTCACTGTTGTAAGCATGTAAAGAGTTTTGTCTAAGTAACATAATAATGGAAATGTGATATAGAAGAAAGGTTCTGAAACATAATGTTTGTATTGGTCATTATTGGTGTAAAAACCAAGTTACAGTGGACATGAAGGAATACAGTGCTTGTGGCAACAGCAGATAAAAAGCAGTTGAATGAGTACACCCTACATAATTATAAGAATTTTTAATAATAATTTCACAATTAGTAGTATGATAAAAGACATTAGTAATAGTAAAACTGACATGACTAGCTTAAAGGACAATCTGAAGTAAAAACTTAAAAAGGAGATTAAGGTAGTCAGAATTAAATAAGACATTTGATGCAGTAGTTAAAGATTGTGATAATACTAATGAGAAATTAAAATTGAGTAGTAACTGTGTAGGAGGGAGAGAGTAACTCTGTAATGACATTAGTAGGAAGGTGGAGGTTGTCGAGACACAATGTGCTGAAAATAGGGTTCAATTCTAGAACAAAATCTATCACATAAAAATGATTTAGAAACTGAGGTAGAAACCAAGTGTGCAGTACTGATAGAGGAAAAACCGGTAAAAGTAAATGAAAATGTAGATTCAAAAGTGACAGAAATGTAGAAAAACGTGGAAGAGGTACAAAATCTAAAGCATAGAGAAAGTGACAGTGGGTGCAATGATGATAGCAGCGATGAACCCAGCAGTGATGATGATAGCAACATGGTAAGTAAAAAGGAAGTGTGGCACCCTGTAATAACAGCAGGTGTACAAGGTATACATGTTAAGTGCTTATTGGACAGTGGTAGTGACTTCAATGACATTTCACAAGCATTTTTTGAATCCATTCAGAACACAGGGGGTATAGTGGTGATGCATTTGTCTGGAACAAAAATTATTGGTGCTACTGGTAAACTATTAGAGTGTGAAACAAGAGATACTATTAACTGTGGAATTCGCAGGACAGCTATTGGAGTGAAATTGGTTGGTGATTCATAATCTCAGCAGTGATGTAATATTTGGGACTAATGCAATTAGCAAGTAGGTTGTTCACCATTCTGTGTTGAATTCATAATATGGCAAATAATGCTTACCCCAACTGCCTGTCTCATTTTTTGTGTTTGCTGAGACAGTCAAACTCTTCTCCTAGTCTGTCTGTAGCTTATAAGTAAATTAGAAACACTATCTTCAACTTTCAGATGGTTTTGTAGTGTAGGATGCTTTGTGTAGTAATATTTTAGAAAAGTTTTTTTTCAGTGTTTCTATGTGTGTGTATATTGTGTTAGTTATAAGTAATGGAAGCATAAGAGGATGGAACAAAATACAGTGGCATCATGGTTAAAGGATTTATGTTAAACAAAGAGGTAAAGTAAACTGAAAATGAAAGGTGTCAGCATTTGTGGAGGATAATTAAAATCTGAAGTAATTAGATCATTGGTGCAGCAGTAGAGGCAATATGCAGTATAAACCACCTTAAATACAAGATATTAATATTAATTGTTGTATAATAGAAGTGTTTGTATTCAGTGCAGTCTGTATATGGAGATAACTATCTACCTATAGAAGTGTGTCATGGTACAGCCTTTTCTACCATTAAGGAATTACAACTTTTGACATAGTTGCCTGGAGTAATGTATTTGGAAAGAATAAGAAAGGTTTGTATGTATATTGCACTTCCAGCTAGAATGTTAAGCCAATAATAGTTTTCTGAGTGATAATTTTGTCTCATCAGTAATGAGAGTTAAGTTTGCCTTGGCATAAGGATCTGTTACTGTGAAGTGTTTTTCAGTAGAGCCAAGTTTGCATTAGATAAGCAGAGCAGGTGTTTATTTATTAGTTAATGAAGCAAGAATGAAATAATGAATAATGTTAGGGTCTTAACTCCACTAGATAACAAGGTAAGAAATTTAAATAAAATAATGGAGCTGACAGACATGATTAATGCAAAAGATAACTGTATAAAAACAAATGTGGTGTAACTGAACCGGGAATAAAAATTTTGAACTAGGCAACATTAGGTAGTGTTTATATTGGGCAATTCATGACACTGCAGCTGGAATGAGAGATTAACAGAAAGAGCAATATTTACAAGTAATATAATGCTGCATCATTGGATCAATAGGTTATCTGAAAACTTATATTTGTGTTCCTTGGAATTATGAGCTTAAAGTAGTAATACTGGGATGAAGAACAATACGTTTGGTGATTAACTGATAACTGTGGTGCTAGACTGATGTGAATATTTCTCACAGGTCGACTATTTGGTAACATTTAGTGATTTTGTGAGGAAATGATTTTCTGGCTGAATGAGAGTAGTGCTCAGAGTGGAGTAGAGAAGTGGGGCAATGATTTGGTATAACTTCCACCCACTTAACTTTGATTTGAATAGTAATTAAGTTATGGGATGTTGACTATTCTTTTTTCATAAATTAGTGGTTAGCAAATCTATGCTGCTGCACATCTTGAGTTTTTGCTATGTTGCAAATGGAAAAGAAACCCAGATCTTTTAACTTTAAGCAGTTTCAGACAGTTATGACTTACAGTAATATTTTTTAGTGTAATGTCCACACCTTTTGTACTATAGTCAAATTTAGTGCTAATCATTGTAATGTAATGACAACGATGTAATGTACATATATTTATGATGTAAAGACTATTATTTGCCATTATTGTTAAACTTTTTTTCTTAGACTTAAGTTAGAAGAAAAAGTAAGTGTACTAAAGTAGGATATTTTGTCTCATTTTTTCATGTACTGTTACAGAGGAGAACCATGTCCAAGGGAACTGATAGCAGTGCATTTCCTTGTTAACTGCCACTTGGACCTATTGAAGGCGTGGACAGATTGGTGAGAAAGTGTGTAAAAGATCATTAAAAGTATGAAGATTTACATTGTTTGCAAGACAGGACTTGTATCAAATGATATGTGTCTTTAAATGTAATCTTCGCATACCCGAATAGGACATCACTTATGATGAAGATGTCAATTTTTTGTTAAAAGTATAACTTGTGGTTATTTTATGATACTGTACAATACACTGTATGCAATTATTTTGTATGGGGATTTCCATATGGCCAGTTAATATAAGTATAAATTTGAAAAAAATATATGTCTGTCATTTTTGATAAGATTTTTTATGTAATATTTTTGTGTATGCAGATTTTAAATGTGATTTCTGGCATCACTTGCTGCCATTGAATTGCCCAGTAACTATTTGCAATACCTCTCTGGTCAGTCCAATGAGGGAGTGATGCGACAAAGCTAGCTGGGATATTTTTACTTCCCATTTTGTTTTGCCATATGCCTCCTTAAATTCGTTTTTTCACTTTTAAGTAATTATCATTAGCATATGTGAATATAATCTGAATTTTCATGAGAGAGAAAGAATGGCCCACAGTTTTAAAGAATGTAACACCAGATCTAGTTTTGTGCTTATTTTTATGTAGTAATTGATTTTCTGATTTATATTGGTTATTACTAGTTAGTATCATGTGTTATAGGGTGAAATCACTGATTGTTTCGTAACTTAAATTCTATTGCTGATGAATAAACAAATATAAATTCTGTACTAATTATAAACATTTGGAAGATGAAATGCTAGTAATCTTAAGGTATCTATTTGGCTCTATTGAAAACATGTTAGCAAAGTCAACTCTTAATTAATTCCAAAGTAATTAACAGTTTTGTCACAGGTATTGTTTGCATAACTATATTTGTTAATTTCATGATTTGAACAAATAGTTTGGCTCAGCCCTTAAAGTTGAAGAAACTGTTAAAAAGATGGAATTTTTTGAATAATTCAGTTAATTTAATGATTTAAGTTGTAATTGTAATTTCTGTAAATTTAGCTTCAAAGAATGTGTAGTTTCAGCACTTATTATTGTGAGGATATATAAGGGCCCAATTTTTGGTCACAAGACAGTCAGTCCACAGCCGAGTTTCAGACGAGGAGCCTGTGTTGGTTTGAACAACAACAATGATTCAACTTAACTGTGAAATAAATGTTACACAGTTAGGCCATGTGTTAAAAGAATGACAGTGTCTGCTCCATACGTGCCAATCTATTCTTCAAGAACTGTAAACTTTGTGGTTAGGTAGTGCTCGTAGATGTTGAGTAGTAAACTATCATAGCAGTATATGGAGGTTTGGCTGCACACTATTATTGAGCTTATCAAAAGTTAAACAATAGTACACTGGCCATATAACTGTGTATTATTAGGGGGTTGTGAACAGTGAAATTAAGGTACTGTGAAATGCAACTGTGCACCTGTAGGCTACAATATTTACTGTAGTCAGTGTCAGAATCCACAACCCATTTTTCAGCCAGTACAGCAATGAAGTACGCCGACACTGAGGGCATCAAGCAAAGAGATAAACAAAGCAGGGCAAACCATCACGACTTGCTGTCTGATGAGACTGTTTCCTGAATTTTCACATTTCCATTTGTTGTTTCTGCTATCTTTCAATACATTTTCATTTCCCCATTTCCCTTTTTCATTCTGAAGGTGGTAGTTTATTATTTACAAAAGCTCTTGATGCATTACTCCTGTATTCATATCACTATTGTTTCTTCTTTAACCAGAATATTTTATGTGATTAACACAGCTCAATTTTTTGTATATTTTTACTTTTCGTGTAAATCATTTGTACTGATGAAAATGGCTTTTCATGTGTTCTTTGCAAACAGAAATAACAGCACCTAGGCTGTCAAACAAATAATTTGCTGGCTTTCATCATCTTTTATCAGAAGCTTTGATCAACATAAATTGATTAAATGATGTGAATTCCTCTAAATCTGTAACTTGAACTCAGCAAAAATTTTAAAGTACTGTTTTACTACTTTTTCTCTTTCTTGCACTTTTCATGTATGAGATTGATTAATGATGGTATTATTCTAAGCATTTAATGTCAGTTTCAGTTAATCCAAAGTGATCTCTAGAAGTAAAAGAATGAATTCTTAAGTATTGAACATAAACATTAACTATACTAAGAGAGTGATGCAGAGTTAACTTGAAATGACAATTATATATATAATTCAGTGTATTATATTAAAAACAAAGATTCCAAGACTTACCAAGCGGGAAAGCGCCGGCAGACAGGCACATGAACAAAACACACAAACACACACACAGAATTACTAGCTTTCGCAACCGATGGTTGCTTCTTCAGGAAGGAGAGGGAAAGACGAAAGGATGTGGGTTTACACACATCCATCCGCACATACAAAGACACAAGCAGACATATTTAAAGGCAAAGAGTAAGAGTGTGTGTTTGTGTGTTTTGTTCATGTGCCTGTCTGCCGGCGCTTTCCCGCTTGGTAAGTCTTGGAATCTTTGTTTTTAATATATTTTTCCCATGTGGAAGTTTCTTTCTATTTAGTTCAGTGTATTAGATAGATAAAACACTTTTTGCCTTGTTTCATAAAAGTTTATTATTTTTGTACATCTTGGCTCTTCTGTGGCAAGTGAAATGCAGAAAACTATACTGAGACAGACTACTGTGCTACTGTTCCCCTGCACCCTAGTAGGAAAAAACACAATCTCCATCAGATCATATGAATTTAGGAAATCTACCAACATCCTTTTTTTGCACTTTCATATACAAAATTAATATTGAAGTCACCACATATAATTAATGTCTGGTGCTTCCTATAAAGTGAATCAAGAATCCTCTCTGTCTTGAGTAGAACTGCTCTGAAGTCAGAGTTAGGGGACCTATAAACAACAAAAATTAGAAGTTTAGTTTCATTAAGTTCAACTTCCCCTGCACAAGTTTCAAATATCTGTTCAGTGCAGTGCCTCGATACATCTGTGGACTCAAACGGAATACTGTTTCTTACATACATGGCCACTCTGTCACCCCACAAGGAACTCCTTGATAAACAGCCAGCTAACTGTATACTGGTAAAGGAAGTCTCTGAACTGTCAAATTATTTAACTGATGCTCCACTATATCGAAAGTTTCAGAGTCAGCATCTATAAACAATTCACTAATTTTATCTCTAATACCTCTTATATTCTGATGTAATATACTAATTCCTTCTCTGCTTGGAAACATTACATTCTCTGAAGGTGATTCCTTAGTCAGTCCCTTAGTTAGCAGTTATACCTATAAACTGACTTCAATCTAGGAAAAGGTGCAGCTCTAGCAGAAACTACCCTTTGCTGTCAGTCACCTGATTCAAACCTGCACTAGGCTTCACAATGCCGGTAACCTGGTACTCCCTCCCCAACATGTCCTGCAACTACTGGCTCACACCTCTACCGTGTGAACTACCTAGCAGGCAAAACCTTCTTTCTCTTAGACTTTGCAACTGACTTAAGCCTCCTAACTGCTGAGGACTGCTGCATGTTTCCCACACCTACAGCTGCAAGAGGCTCCTCTCCACTTACTTCTGACAGTTGGTCAAATCTATTGCTTATACGCGAAGTACAACTGTCTGAATACCTCCTCCTCCTAGCTGCCTTCTTGCCAACTGTCAGTTCCCACTCCCCAGCATCCTTCATCCTCCTCAACCTGTCTAGTTCCTCCTTTGCATACCGTAACTGCACCTGAAGGGCACGGATTTTATGCTCCTGTTCCCCTATCAACTTATTTCTACTAAAGATTCTGCATTCCCAGGAGAGGATCACACTAGAATGCTCACTTGCTTCTCCACTGCATTCCCCCCAGTGAAAATACTTTGAACAAATCCCATACTGTAACTCACTACTCACAAACCTACAACAGAGCCCACACTTCTCACTCATAGTAAAATTTTACAGTTCCTAAAAAAAACTACATGTCTACATTACCTAAGTTCAGTTACATCAGTAGAACTATTTATAGAACTAACAATAGTAGTCTCTATATTCACTCTCTACTAAGAAAGCAATCATTTTTATTAAACTAATAAACCACAACTAATAGCAATACCAACAAAATGTCACAAAATGTATTTGCTAAAACCAAAAATTCAAGTGGCCATTGAAACACTCAACCAAGTTAAGACAGTGAATGAAAATTTTACTCAAATATTTCACTAGAAACAGTAAGAAATGTCAGCTGAAAACTAAAGCAATGAATTTTCTTAATGACTTCAATGCACAGAAACTCTAAAAACCACAGGAAGCGAATGTTTCCAAAAGTGTATTAAATCGTTATTTCACCACAAACAGCATGAAACAACATTGAAAACTATTAAATTTAGTAACTGTATGACAGTGCACAAACAACTTTGCCAGTACTTAGCTTTATAACCACTACAGCTGCAGCTGCTCACCACAAAATGTAAACACACTACCAAGGCGTGAGACTTGGATGAACAATGTAAGCAGATGGATCAATATTCCTTGAAATAGTGGGCCCTGAAAGATCAATGAACACTGTGCAGAAACTGAGTGAAACTACAATGTTGCTTACAATGAATACCATTCATCCTGGTCAATTTGTGAGTGATTCAGAAAGTGTATATACCAATCTTGACACTGAAAGACATTAAACTCTACATCAGATATTATCCATGTCATACTTTTATGTTGTAAATACAATGCCTCAAAGACAGCATACTTCCATGGATGTATAAATCGCGACACCTACCTGTACAGCAAGTGCTGAATAGTGAGTTAAATAGTGATAAATCGCCCTCAGAATTTTGCTGTCACTTTCATAATTTACTTGCTGAGTATGAAAATTCTGATAGAATCTTGCACCAAGTGTGGTTTAATCAACTACCATTCACCATTAAAAGTGCTTAGATTTCTAGCAATAGAGGCAATATGTCTTCACAGTTGGATGTCACAGACAAAACTATGAAGTTGTGCTAAACAATAACATGGGTGTGGTGTTACAAGCATGTACCACAACAGCAATGTTATCTGCCCCCCTGTGGCACCTCCAGGAAACAACAGAAAGAATGCTATTTCACATCAGCTGGGAGGTAATGCCCACTTCAACAGGTGCCATAGTGGCAACAAATGAACACTGGCCAGAGTTGGCACCACAAGTGTTTCAGAAAATAGCCATGGAAGTGCATCTTTTCTTATGCTTACAATGACAACAGCAATGGGGTCTACACACAGCTAGCTGCTGCTTCAAAAAGAAATGCTTACCTACAGACTGTGTTTATGGTTCCTCACAAAATTCTGATGCTTTTGCCACTATGTGCCAACAACCATCAGCTGTTAAAACCTCCACCAAAGGATCAGATTTAATTTCCTGCATTGGCAATGAAAGCACAAATGGTGTAGTGACACAACACAGCATGGCCAACACATACCACAGGTAACATTGGCCATATATCAAAGATATTCACATATTTCATACATACCTAAGTGACTCTAGTTTGTAAATTAGTATGGTGCATGTGAAACACCATAAAAAAAACCTCAAACTATTTTACGGGGAGCAGACTGTGATTGGATCTCAGTTTCAAGCGATCTGTAGAGTTAATTTTCTTGTTAACAGAACCAGTCCTAGGAGCTGACATTTTGTGTCACTATAACATCAACATTTTCTTGAGCATGGCACATACACATATTGGTTCTGAAACTAGTAAATGATTTTTGGCAAAGTGCTTTACATCACAAGTCACTATACAAGTAGTTATTCTCACGGTTCTGCTACACTGAGTATACGGATGATAAGAGATGGATTCAAACAGCTCAATTTCTCACACTCCAGACTGCTCACCTGATGTGGGTGAAGCTTTGGAGTGAGCATACTGTGACTTGCAAGACAAGCTAGCATCCCCACAGTGCAACAAAACAAACATTTTTGTGGAGAATAAAGTGTTACTTTCCAAATTATGTCCAGTGACTATTAAATTAGAGACCATTCCAGCTGAACTAGAAGACTTAATAAGGATTCTCCTACACCCCATACTGTGTTGACTGCTCAAACATTTCAGCCTGGACCTGTTAATGAGCAGTCATTGCCTCCTACCACTGTGGCGTACAACAAATGATGCCACATTCAGACTCTGGATACTCCTGTATCTTTCAACACTCATTGACTGGTGCCTCACAAGTACACAGCAGCCAAGGAAGTGATTGGAAAGGACACTTTGAAAATCCTGCAGAACTGGAAACCCACTAATTTGTCATTAGATTGGATAAAGCACTTCAGTGTATCAGAGAATGGTACTACTACCCAGTGAAACGACAGTGGCCATTAGCAGTCTGTATGTGGGCTTGTTGAGTGGTGCAGTACAAGCATCAAGAGCTGTGCTCTTCTGAGGAAAGTGGAGGAAGGGGGGGGGGGGGGGGGGTCAGTCACCAAAATTCCTCAGTGAACTTAAAAACAATCACCAAGAGAGGGTAGTGTGTTGATATCTTCATCTTTGTTGATCTGTGTTCAGTTTATCTTCGTTCTTTCAAGTGGTCAGTAGGTTTTGTATTGTGCTCTATTTTATATTTCTGGATGGTGTGTGCAAGAAATTACTTTTGCTCTACTGCATCACATATACCTAATTTGTATTGTGGGTCAACATTCCCACAGACCTGTTTCATACTACGAAACAGGTTTTTGTCAAACAAAGTAAAAAAGTGTTTAGGTTAGTTAAAATGTGGAATAAAAATAAATACAAGAAACTAATTTCCATGATTCTGAAAGGCATGATGTCAGTAATTATACAATAAATTACAGAGAACTATCCAAGTTAAAATATTACTTTTCTATACTACTTGACAATTAGCTTTGAGCCTAAGCTCATTATTAAATCAGCCTAGAAAAAACATAATCGAATAGTAAGCACTCTGTACATCACAAAACAGTGCCACAGTACAAAGATAACTGATAACAATTGCTACTCACCACTATGCTATGCAATAACACCCATTACGACAGCCACATGCCTATTAATTCCAGTTAAATACGTCTTGAAAATTAGTCCAGGGCTGAACTTCATTCACATAACTAAGATGCTGCAATGTAGAAGCTATTAGGAAGACTAGGATAGGAGGTGATCATCGGAACTGTAATGTCTAGCAACAAATTTATTTTACATATTTTGTTCCTTCTCTCTTTTCAGATTCTTGTAAAGTTATTAACTGCACATCTGGTAACAAGCATTACAGACTACATATTTTAAATACAACATAAATCTTTACAAGGAGATATTTAAGTTACATTTGTAATGGAAACAAGAAGGTGTGTACACATTATCATGTCTAGGCCATACTCGGTCACTGATGAAATAAATTGGATACTAGTAATGTGAAAATGAGTTTTAAAACAACCAACAAATATATCTATAAACAATTTTTTACATATAACTTAGTACAATATGGCAAGATAAGATTTTTGAAGATTATTGAAACCACACAAAATAGGTAGCAAACAATTACATAAAATTAGTCATAAAACAGTGGTAAAACCACGTCATTAGAAATAAACCATTAAACACCATCAGAAATAAAAGACAGCTGTGTACAAAATGGCAAGATAAGGGAGTTCAACATGAATAAAATCACACAGTCCAATATAAAACAGTTGTCATTGCACCATGGCACTGTTTTTGTAATGTACAAAGTAATTACTGATTTATGTTTTTCTAGGAGGATCTGATAATGCACTTAGGCTGGAAACTAGTCATTAAGTAATAAAGAAAATTAAAATTGCTACTTCAGTTCTCTGTAATTTATTGCATAATGTGTAAATAATGAAAGTTAATAATGGTTTTTGATTGTATGTTTCCATTGATTTGAAAGTACAGGAATACTGCTTAATGATCTGAACTGATACACTCAAGAAAACTTTCTTCTCATGAAAAACAAGAGACAAAATTCAAAGATTTTTTTGCATTACATTACATTACATTACACTAAGGGGCGATTCTATAAGTCTGTCAAATGGGGGGGGGGGGGGGGGGGGGGGTTGGAGGGGGTTTGGGAGAATGGAATATGGTTTAACAAAAGGAGAGGTGGGGTCATCTGCCAACAAATTGGTGAAATTTGGTGTTGCTTAAAGTAGTTTTTGGAAACTGTTTTGGAGTTCAGGTTAAAAAGTGTGTATTAATAAATAATAAAACACCTATTTTCAGTTAAATGATATTTATTGGTTTAGGTAGTAAGCTATTTGAAGCTCTTATTCTTTTGTTAAAATGTGATTGGAATATATTGCAACCTATATTGCTGCAAAATTATTAAAAAAAATGATTGAATCTGTTGGAGTAGTATATTCACTGATTTCTGAAGTCATTTTATCCACTGTAATATGGTACACCATGGGGAGCTATAGCCCCCATAGCCACACCCCCCCCCCCCACCCCCCACTTGCCACCACCCCTGATTACACTAATACTTGCTCCATAGATCATTAATATGACATTTTGTAATGATGTGGATCATGTCAGTTTAACATATTTTGTTTACACTTTTTTTTTACAGTTACTACTTCATATCTAGAAATTCATCTATTGAGTAGAAAGAATTGTCATTCAAAAATTCTTTTAATTTGTTTTTAAATGTTAATTGGCTATCTGTCAGACTTTTAATGCTGTTTGGCAAATGACTAAAGATTTTTGTGGTAGTACAATGAAAGGAAGAAAGTCCAATCAACTCTGTTTAGATAAAACTATTAAAAAAAACTTGTTAACGCTTACAATATTGTAGAACTAGGCCATCTGTACACAGTGATGAGTCATTCCAGTATATTCCATAAATATTTTTGAAGCTCTCCCCTTTGGAAATTGGTGGACATTCGTCCCATTTCTGATAAATGATCCTCTCGTGGGGCATTTGCAAGGAATGTCACAGTTGCATAGTCTTAAACAGCTACATTTTATTTATGTTTATGTTTATTTGAAAAAAATGATATTTATTTAGTAAAACATCTTAAGAACAACAATGTACTCTGATACAATATAAAAAAAATTAATTAACAATATTCTTTAACACTTTGTAATCTTCATAAGATTGTACTATGTTGTCTCTTTTGGAAGTCGGCCACTGAAGAGTGTTGTTAAAAAACTCTTGATGCTCTAATGGAATGTACTTCATTATTTTATTAAGATCTTGCAGCTTCTTGGTATTTATAGGAATCTTATTGTTGTTTGCAATAGCTCTGAGATAATCAGGTACTTGTTTTCCTTTAAAAAGCCTGTATGTATTGTGAAACAGTCCATCTATCCATTCCAAACAAACAACATGCCCTGGATTCTGATGTTTATAGGGCAAATGCTGAAATCTAGGAAGTGAAAATCTTTCCTCTACTTGACAATTTACACCAAATGAAGATTTTTTAAAGTGGCGTGGCCACCATTCCTTAAAGTCAAGTCTTTACTTTAAATGAATTCAGTGTTTTTTCTTGAATTAACTATCATTTCAATGTACTGTTTAACAGAGTAGATTCTATCCTGTTGTCATATGACTCTTGATTATGGCAGAATCTCTATCACATGAGAGGAAGGAGTGACATGAAACTGAAAAATAATGAAGAATTATTGGAAATTTCCCAGTCATTGTGAGATACATCAGGTACCGTACAACAGTGTTTTTATTTTGCCTGCCACACAAAACACTGAACACATGTAGTTCTTTCACTAAGTTAGGTAGTCTACTTATGTAGTCACTGAGAAATGTGCACACTTCATTGGGACCTCAATTACCTTGTCCCTTGTGGTAGCAGTAAAACTGTGCTGTATTGTCTTTCAGGTTATGGATTCCAAATACAAAAGGCCACAATTTTCTGTACAGGAAGACAAGGAAGGGGAACATTTTGCATATAATCAAACACTAGGCCGACTACATCGTTCCTTTCAGCACACAGTTTTATCACCTCTTGCAGTTTTTTATAAAACTTAGATGCTCATCGCTTGTGAACCATCAATTCTGCGACAGCCACTCATTTTGCAACTTCATTCAGGAATGGAGATTTAATTTTGGCTAGAAGCTCCTCACAGGCAGAACATACATCTACTTGTGGGCAACCGAATCTACAATGAAAATTTTCATTGAAGTGTTTGAGATAATATTCATACTTCACTATCAGTTATGGGTTTTTATCACAAAACAAGTCATGCATCTTTTTCACATTTAAGTTGGAATCCAAATATACAATACTTTTACCACTGTAGTGACTGGTGGGTTGGGAGAGATCAAATGTCAGCATCAATCTTAGCAAGGACATCAGATCCAACTGTATTTCCCTGTTAATATGCTTTCCTCTACAGTCATCTGGAGACTGGTTATTAACAGCAGTGATGTTAAGTGTACAACAGCCTTATCAGTGAGAGCATGCAAACTGCAAAATGCTTTGTGACATACCCATATCCTTATGGTCAAAGAATCTGTATGTACCTTTCTCTACAAATGTTGGAGTTTCTTTTCTGTTCCTTCTTCTTTGTTGAGGTGAACTATCTATCAGTTCCATTAACTGCAGACCTTTCTCCCTCTTAGTTTTACCATCATACAATCTCCTAATTATTTCTATTTGATCTTCATCTTTGAAATGTTCAAAACACATTTTGGAATAACTGCACTAAAACAGAATTTTGGAGCAAAATTACAGTATATTTCACTTGAATATTTAGCAGTGAAATGAAGACAAATATCACATGAAAACATTTATATAAAACTTACTTGCATGGCAGACCAGACCACTTTTGTGGGGGTTGGGTTGTTTGTGGGAAGAGACCAAACTGCGAGGTCATCAGTCTAGTCAGATCAGGGAAGGACGGGGAAGGAAGTCGGCCATGCCCTTTCAGAGGAACCATCCTGGCATTTGCCTGGAGCCATTTAGGGAAATCACGAAAAACCTAAATAAGGATGGCTTGATGCGGGATTGAACCGTCGTCCTCCCAAATGTGAGTCCAGTGTGCCACCTCGCTCGGTGAGACCGTTTTTGTGGCACAAATAATCCTTTAGAGGTTATGTATTGCTGTCTTAGTGTTCTAGCTCTCTTGTCTCTTTCTTTGACATCATCTTTTACATTTCTTACGCCTTTTCTTCTCCCATGCACTTTTTCAATTTCACAGTCACTTTCACTCATTATGCTACGAGTCTACAAACGCCAGCTTACATAAACACAGATAATAATGTGGGACAGTAAAACAGAAACAATGTGTTTAAATGCCATGTAGTAGCATTGTTGTAACATTCTGTACCTGACATCTGGTGATGCTGCTTACACTAGTGACTGGAAAACAGAAGAACTTCCCGTATTTTTACTTGTTTTTGCTTCCTGTTTCCACTCACTGATGAGCAGACCGTCCCAAAATTAAAGTTATAGCTCAGATTATTTTCTGAAAAAAGAAGACTTTCTTTCTTTTTCCAATTAGTGATTCATCACCCCTTTCTGTGTCCCCTTAGTAGTGAAGATCATCCTTTCTTCTACTGCTGTAGCTATGCACTTCACTATTATTTTTGAATTGGCATGGCCTGTTAATAACAAATTTCATAAGTGAATACACATATTGCAAAGGTAATATGAATATTCTGAGTTCCTTAAATAAATGTCTGCAAGGTGATCTTGGGTGGGCTTCAGCTATTAATCTGATTATACACTTTTGTTCAATGAATACTTTTTTCTTAATGATGAATTTACCCCAAAATATGATGACACATGAAAGCAGTGCATGAAAATAGGCATATCAGGCTGATTTACTGATATTTTTATCACCAAAATTTGCAATAACCCTAATAGCATAACTGAATGTAACATGAATGTGTTTCTTCCAGTTCAATTTCCCATCAATGCACACACCTAGAAATTTTGAATATTCTGCCTTAGCAACAGACTTCTGTTCAAAGTCTATATTTATCAATGGTTTTATGCCATTTGTTGTATAGAATTTTATGTACTGTGTCTTCTCAGAATTTAGTGAGAGTCTATTTGCAGTATAAACCAGTCTAAATTCAGTTCTAATGCTGTAACAAATGCAGGAGAGAAAGCAGAGAACAATATACTAATGCAAATATACTATCCAGTATATCAGAATAACATTAATCAAAAACGTGATTTCATCTGTGTGCAGGCATGGACCCAGCATTTCCTCTCTACAGTTTAGAGCCCATTGAGAACCGCCTTGACGCAAGTGATGCTAGCTTTGTACAGGTGATACACACCAATGGTGGACTTCTGGGATGGAAAGATCCTATGGGCACAGCTGACTTTTACCCAAATGGTGGAACATTCCAGCCTGGCTGTGGCATTGATATTGGATGTTAGTTATTTATGAAATTATGTGCTTTTAACTTTTATTCAAAAGTAGAGAGAGTTGTATTGCTATGCAAACATCTATGCTATACTATGCAACTGAAGACCTATAACTTTTACAGTTCTGTTAACCAAATATGTAAAAATCCTTTGTGAAATATGGTACTCTTTCTCAAACTTAAATATTGTAACCAAAATGAATCCTTATGCATTTAAAAGTAAAGAAAATATTTAGTACAGTATATTACAAGTTTAGGTATTTCTGTTAATTAAAAATATACCATAAGGATAAAGACTAAGCTTTTATTTTTTCAGATGTTAAGTTTCTGTAGTATTAGGTGATGCATCTAGATAATAATTGTCTTTTTCTTAAAAAAAAAACATAATTGAAAGCTGTTTGCTCATGTGGCACATAATTCCAAATGGTAGCTTTATAATCACATTTTTTTCTGTGTGGCTACAGTAAAGTTATGCATTTTTTTTATTCCACAAATTCACAGATACCTGCAGTCATGCTCGGTCATTTTACTATTTTGCTGAATCCATAACAACAGAGATAGGTTTTACGGCACACCAATGTGGCAGCTGGAATGACTACATGAGTGGAAATTGTGCTGGGAATCCAACAGCTCTCATGGGAGAGACTACCCCAACCAGGTACAATACATTCATAATGTGTAATGTGATTTTGTAACTGATGTAGTTTAGGAGCACCTGAGTAATCTAGACCAAAAAATAATGGATAATTACATATAACAATAATTGTCCTTATATTCATTCAAACATACTTAGTACCAATGTGTGTCCCCGTTCTGTTAGGACTGTGGCTATGAAAAATAAAAGTCATAGCTTATGTTCACGGAATCACTGACTTGTTAAAAATAGTCTCCCACTGAAAACAATGCATAGCTGAAATAATTTTGAAGGTGTTTTGAAACAGTCACTGCAGTCCTTTTTTGGAATTACATTTAGTACTGCAGTACAGTTTTTTGGGGATGTTCTTAAATGCATTATAATGCCATACGTTCATTACCAACTTCAATTAGGGGAGCAATCAGAAGTTAGGTGGGACAAAATCTGGCAAATATGGTAGGTGATAAAGGATTGTGATCTGTTTTCTGCCCAAAAACTTGTGCACAATCTTCACTTTGTGGTCTGGTGCATTGTCATGGCGGAGCAATCAGGAACCTCCCTCTTGATATTTGGGTCAAATCCAATGAATTGGGTCAAATCCAATGAATTGTTCTGAGTGAGATGGCACAGTGGCTAGCACACTGGACTCGCATTCAGGAGGATGATGGTTCAATCCCACTTCTGGCCATCCTGATTTAGGTTTTCTGTAACTTCCCTAAATTTCTCCAGGCAAATGCCGGGATGTTCCTTGGAAAGGGCATGGCTGACATCCGTGCCCATCCTTCCCTATTCCGATGAGACCAGTGACCTCACTGTCTGGTCTCCTCCCCAAAACAACCCAACCACAATGAACTGTCACAAACACAAAACTTGATCAATGTCTCACTGCTCCACTGCCATTTTCTGATGATGTCAGGAACACATTGTTACAATCATTGCCAGGATGCCTGCTGTAGTGATGATCATTCTATGTCCTTCTGTACAGTTGTTGCTCAAATTTCAAGGACTGTAAACCCAAAACCTGACTTGCGATAACATTGCAATTTGGAATTTCACATAAGCAGTCCTAATAGAACTGGAACACAATGTGTACATCATGCTCTCAAGGGAGTGAAAACATGTTTAAATACCCTGACTACTCATTATTTATGCCTTGGGAGTTACCAAAAGAAATTCAGGAAAAATCTGTCATTCTAAGATTCTCTCTCTCTCTCTCTCTCTCTCTCTCTCTCTCTCTCTCTCTCTCTCTCTCTCTCTCTCTTTCAAACACACACACACACACACACACACACACACACACACACACACACACACACACACACACACAGGGTGTTCCAGGAGGAATTATTAGTATTCAGGGATAAAGTGCTGAATGGTAATTATAACATTTAATGTATGTTGTATAGTGAACTGAAAATTCTCATTTCTGGCCTGACGTGACATACAGATTACTTATGATATCACCCCACCCTCGAATCTGGTAATTAAGTAACTACAACAATCATATAGTGAAATCAAGCAGCAAAGGTTTATGAGAGTAAGGGATTGATATGCAAATGGAACAGATTAATTAGAGGATTAACACATGAAACCTTTGCTCTTTTTGCAGTGCCTTTTACACACATAACAAATCTCAGGGTCAGTTTGAGTAGACATGAACACAACTCAATTATTAATGGGAAGGAGGATGGAATGAATCATCTCACCATTATTCATAGTCATTGTCATGTGGTGATGTTGGCAGCAGACAGTGGGTCAGTACGGCACATCGCCTCATTGCTGTGCTGAAGTGGCTCGGCAGCTGCGATTAGTGTCTTGCAGCTTTGTTGTGAGGCTCCAGAACAGTCTCCATGTTGAATGCTCATAGCAGGTTGAATAGCTGAAGTAGCATTGCCAGAGTGTTGGAAGACAGATTTAAATGCTTAGTTTAGTGCTTCGTTCCCAAGCACCATAAGGATTTGTCCACTTAACACAGACAGCTCCAGGATAAGTCACAAATTGGGGATGAACATTCAGATGGGAGTAAAGATTAAGTAGGCAATGTGTGGAAGAGCCTCCATCTCCTCTTTCTTTCATACTATCTCACCAACTGTTCCATCACTTCTCCTGACTGTCCTCAATGAATTCTTCTTCCCCTTGGCATTATCCATTTGTGGACTAAACTTGTAATGCCACCAAATGACTGATGACTGTTTTGTGAATAATGCAGAGTGGAAATTTTCTGTCTTGTGTGGGCAGGTGTGTAACTTGGGAACTGGCATTTTCCTCACATATTCACTGCCGAAACTGTTCCCAGTGTTGGTCGCAATCAATCCAACAGATTGTTCTGATGTTTCCTGCATGCCTTAGTTGCTGTGAAAACATTTCTTAATAATGGTAGTCTCTACATGAGGCCTGGGCAAGTTAATGCTTTGTCTGAGAACCTGCTGGAATTTATGTTTTATAAGCACCTTGTTACTGTCTGGCTGATTTTTCTTCCACAGTTCCATAGTTTCTTCTGCCTCCCTCTGTGCATTCTTGGCAGTTTTGTGTCTACACTTTGTCTCTCTGCCTACAGGGGTCTTTGAATTATTGGCATGTTTCTCGCTTTTTTAAGGTAGGGTAAAATTGCTGCAGCCAGCTAGGAGTCTCACACACATCCACATGTCCATTCTTGACACTTGTGTGTATATGCTCTGTCTCAGACTGCAGCAGCTCATGAATTTTTGGCAAGCTTCTCACTGTCTGTTAGGCCCTTACAAGGTGTCTATTCTCAAATGAACCAAGAGTCTTTTTCTTAAAGCCTACCCATTTCATGGGTGCGGAATGCCCTCATGTCCACGTCTCCTGTGGTCACTTTACGAGGTTCAACTTTTTTCCCCTACACGGCAGCTGGCACTGGGAGGTATTGAAAGTGTCTGCCAGCAGAGCTACTCCATAGACCCTTGGCATGACTCTTAAGCTTTTGATATGGAAGGTTGAGAGTCTTGGCATAGTGTTCAATATGTGTTCACTTGGCTCTTCACACACACACACACACACACACATACAAATGTTACCCATAATAAATGAAACAAGACACGTAAAAATAAATAGAGATCAGAACAAGTGAACAGTGCATGAGGAACACATATCACATTGAACGGGGTAATGACATCACAGACGCACATAAGACACACAAAATAACCATGGAACAGAGATGTGCGAAAATAAAAATAAACTTTACACCCTAATACTGTTAACGTGGAGATATGTCACAAATTTAAATAATAAATACATACAAGGCACACAGAATTAGGATGTGTCTAACTAAAATAAATCTTACCCTGTAATGATGTTCATCAATGAGTTATGTGGGACATACACCAACATGATAGACACAAGAGACACACGAGTTATGATGTGTGAAACAAATAAAACATGTTGAACACAAATGAACCTTACACAACAAAAAAGTTTATCAATGAGTTCTATGTCACAAATGTCAATATGAGAACCACATAAGACACTTAAAAGTAAGACATGTAACACAAAAATTGACCTTACACAGTAATGAAGTTCATCAATGAGTTCTGTAAAATGGTTACAAAATGGATGTCAGTTCAAATACTTGCTCGCACAATAAATATTGATGACATTAGAGATGAGCAAACTGAGCCACGTAACTGTTTTGAAACAATGAAACAACACAATGTAATCTTTATATAGGCAGTTTTGTAACAGTGAAATAGTTTCTATTTTGTAAGCATATAGACCTACACATTACATCTTCTTGAATGTCTACTGTATAAATATTTCATATAAACACAAATGAGGTGCGAGAGTGCCATTCATATCACAGACAGTATGAAACTTTCACCTAGGTATCTTGGAAGTTTCGTATTTCCTGCAGCAAATGCACTGCTTTCGTGTAGTGTGACTTTCATACTTTTCAATTGGCTGAGGACAGAGTTTGTATGTTTGACATAACAGATTTTGCCAAACTCATTTTTCTGTATTTTAGCTCCTAATTTTGAGAGGTTTTATGAGTGAAAATCTGTATGTGCTCTTGAAAAAGTATGTCATGAGATGTAATTTATTGAGATAGCTTTCTAGTAAGCAAGGCACTGAATTAACATTTATGAGTGTGCTACTCACACTTTTCTTATAGTTAAATTTTCCATTGTTTGCCACACAGAGCAGGCCTGTAAAGTGACTGATGCACAAAGATAAATAAATTACCATAACAGGCTGGAGCATATAATGCAATGGTCAAGTATGGCAGTTTTTCGTCAAACATTCACGTCATCTGGATACAGCTCATAATATGTACATTTGATAGAACTGAAAAATATGTTAAGTCATTTCAAGGTAACTGAAATGCAGAGATTGGTATGCTTCCTTGAAGTATAAAATTCACTTAAGCAACCATACATCAAAACTTGCCCTACTTACATCTGCCACATAAAAGTGACTGCACATACCCTGTGAGCAGTGAAGAATTATGCTGTTGATATGTGTGCATGCTCATGCATATGTATGTGTGATAGAGATTTTTGAGGTCAGTGTTTCATTTTATATCTCTTGCAGACATGGGAAAAAGATAGCTAAAGCAGCCTCACTCTTTCTCTCTCTTATACAAACGCTTGCAATCATGTTCTCCAGGAATATATCAAACTCTCTGTGTGCATAAGAAGGGTGCTGTTGTAATAAGTGTTTATTTCTGTTTCCCTATACGTTTTGTTTGATATAATACCTTATGAAATATATGAATTATTGACAAAATGCCATAAAACTCTCAAAGCTACCAAACTACGTTTTTTTGGCACTGCCAATGGAATGCTTTGGCGGCCACCACTGCTTGCAGCATGTGGATTGTCTATACTTTACATCAACCCTCCTACAGCTTGGTCAAAATCTTGTCAAATGCTGCCACTTGCTAGAGTTGATTGTCCTCACCACAACTGGTTTGGCTGGTGGTGGATTATCTGTAGAGCACCGAATGGGTTTCTGTCACATTAAACAGCACTTGTTAATTGTGGCATCTTTTGTTTCTTTTAATACTTGCCCAGTTTTTGGAAATGTATGCTCCCTGAAGTGAGGATCCAGTAATGTGCTCCACAAGCAATTGCTTTATCTGCAAACGTTTAAATGAGGTGGGTACAGATTCCATCCTCAAGTTTAGCAATTACTGTATTAATGGCTTTATTGCTCTAATCTGAGTTTTTCAGTCTCAGACAATTGCTTCGTATATCTTTACTTAATAAGACAGCTTTTGACAATGTTACATTTCTTTTGCTGCTAATTTCTGTTGTGACTTGATCAAAAGGAAATACTATTTCACAAGATTTTGCAATAACTGACCAGGCTTCATTGGACAGTTTTCTTTTTTTTTCACACTAAGGAGGGCAAGAGTGCAAAGACTCTTTGATTTTCAAAAGCCTGTCAAACATTTCATACATGGAATTCCCTCTCGTAGGACAATCTTGTTTCAGCGTTAAAATAGGGAAGCCCATTTGCATCTGAATATTGCGTAATTTCTGAAATGCTTGAGGGCTTCTTTTGAAAAAGTCCACTATTGACTTCACTTTGTCCTTGTTTCTGTAACTGGTTCAAGGCTTACTTGCACAACTAAATTTGTGCATGTGCAAAACAAGGTACATGCCACCATTTGCACATCATCACTGCCTTCACCACATTTGGTGTATTATCTGTAGTGCAATGTATAATTTTATTGGTAATACCTCAAGTTGAAGACACATTTTGTAACTCACTGGAAATGTTCTCAGCTGTATGCTTGTTATGGAATTTAAAACTAGATAACAAATATGACTCCAGATTGCAGGGTTTTTATAAATGAATGAACAGTCAGTGCAATATAATTCTTGTTTTTTACAGAAGTCCATCCATAATTCATAATGAAAATGTAGGATGCAGCTTGCATTGCAGATCTTACTCACATGGGTGTGTTATTGAATACTTGACACAGTAAACTCTTGGAGTTTCATTTAATAAATAAGTCATTTTTCTAAACTCTACACTCTCAACTATATTAAATGGAGGATATTCTTTAACAACAAGTCTTAAAATCTATTCATCTATTTTGGCTCATTTGGATGAAGACATTGGCTGCTCTTGGTGCAAATCCGGTAATCTTTGTTTGTCTACCACACCTACCCAGAACTGAACTGGCAGATTCCTGAACAGTTGCTGCAGAAATTGAACTGGCTTCGTCACTGCCCAGATTCATAAAAACTGGATTCGAACAAGTTTCACTTAAATTAACTGTTGGATGCTTTATGCCATAAATGTCTGTTTAAGCAAGAGGTTGAACTACTTTTAAAAGACAACAACACCAAGTACAAGTTACACTTAATTTTGTCAGCATTCATCTTCATAAAATAATTCCACACCATGCTTCATAACGCTATAGCTGAAGACAGAAGAACCACCATGAACGGAACTGGAGGTGTGATCAAACTGAAGAAACAATGTATATGCTACTGGGATTCCTACATTCCATTAGCATAGGTAATATACCTATCCTGCTAATTTCGATGCACACAAAAGGAATCATTGTGGAGAATAGGGCCATTGACTATAGACTCACAAATAGATCCACTTAATTCGAGTAAATAACAAAATATAATAGACAAAATTTTTGTTCCTCAAGGCGTTTCAAATCATTACTATAAATTCACCATGCTTTCCAGCCCTTCCCATTCACCATTTCACCATCAGTGATACATAAAGCAGATTGCTTGCAATTATACCTACATCCAACTAATGTATATGTCTAAAAACTGCCACTCTGTGGTTTTTTTGATTCAAAATGTTGTATGCTTACTTGCATTTTTAATATGATTACTGTACAAGAACACAGAAGCATTGTTATAAAAGGTGTGTAATTTAACTGAATGGCTTTCATACGTTTGTTATTTTGAATGTGAATAGAGTGCATTATTTTACTGTTTGGTTAGAGTTTATAAAGCAGATATTACGCCATTTTGGAATAGGGCAGTCAGCCAGAAATGAAACTTTATTTTTGGAAATCTCAAGCTTCATACTGTTGTTTGTCAAAAATATTTTGACACTCTTGAAAGTGTTCCATAAAGTGTTTCATAAAGTGGTATTAAATGTGTTTCAGTATCTGTGCCAAGCTCGAATCTCATCCAAGAAAGAGTGAAATGAAACATCACTGTTTCAATACAGTTAGTCTGTTCCAAACACAAGCATACTGAAACAGCGTTATTTTGAAACAACGATACAGTTTCTGTGTCTGGCTTGAGATCAAATCTGGTCCCATTATCTGAGACAGGGCGGAATGAAACACAACTGTTTCGAAACGATGAACCATAGCCTTTTCAAAACACTGAAACAGTTCCACGTATTGATACACGGTATCAAAACATAGAAACAGTGGCCAGGTCTAGATGGCATACATTGTTTGACCACCACTAGCCATCAGGATAGTATGGGATGGGTAACATCTTAATTTTTTTTCCAGCAGTGCACCACATTCCTCCTCACTGAGTTTGGTTCCCACCATACAGCACATACGGAAATGAGATTAGAGCGATCCTATCATGGAACCTACAATCATTAGGAATAAAGTATGTATAATTGACTTTTGGGGGCCTTCCTCTTATTCACCAGGTTTTGTAGTATCTGCTGTGCAAGTTACATGAAGAGACTCAAGTCTCAACAATAAAAAATAACTAAATAAAAAATTAATAAAAAAATAAAAATTGTGCATGTATGTATACTCAATCAATCTTAACTTAATCTTAGTTTATAACATACAAAATAATTCTAACATGCCTCAATCCACATTCTATGCACTACTTTGCAAATGTGAAATGTCTTTACTGCTGACTGTAAGGTACTTTTGGTAAACCTCTGCAACAGAAATTTTGTCAAATAGAGTGCATGTGTGTTTCTCACCATCCATGCTAGCATCACTCAATTTTACACATTGTATGTCAATATGATATAACATGTACACACCATATTACAATTAAGGAAATGCAGCAACAAAAAACAGTAACATACAATGAAATGGTAATGTACTAGCATGAGCTGCATTATAATCCTGTGCAACAGGAAGTCTTATGCTATCAAAGACAGGTGGCTCCTATCATCCTGAATGACTGATAGTCAGACACACAAACATGGTGCATGTAGTAGCAGTGAGCGTGCTATCTGTATGTAGAATGGGGAAAGCACACGATCTATCTGAGTTTGACCGAGAGCAGATCATGATGGTCCAGAAGCTCAGCAGGAGCATTTCGGAAACTGCACAACTTGTCATGTATTCATGGAGTGCTGTGGTGAGAGTCTTCTACTTGTAGTGAAACCAAGGTGAAATCTTATGGTTTTCCACCCCTCATTACAGATGTTGGTCATCATAGGCTGGGCAGACTGGTAAAACAGGACAGTCGGTAAACAGTGGCAGAACAAACATCAGACTTTAACTCTGGGCAAAGTATGAGTGGCAGAACAAACATCAGACTTTAACTCTGGGCAGAGTATGAGTGTATCTAAACACACAGTGCCTGAACACTCCTTTGATGGGCCTCAACAGCCAATGACCTGTGCATGTGACAATGTTGACACCATGCCCGCCCACAGTAACTGAGGGGTCAGCATAACAGGATATCAATCCTAAGAGTTCGATTCCTAGCTGGGTTAAAGATTTTCTCTGCTCAGGTACTGGGTGTTGTGTTCTAATCATCATCTTTCATTCCCATCGACACCCAAGTTGCTGAAGTGGCGTCAAATTGGAAGATTTGCACCTGGCGAACGGTCTAGCCGACGGGAGGCCCCAATCACACGACATTTATTTGACATGATGACATCAACAACTACGACTGAAATGGGCATGCAACCATCGGCACTGGACACTGTCACAGTGGCAGATTGTTGCATGGACTGATGAATCTCAATACCTTCTTTATCATGCTGATGGTGGGGTACGAATCTATTGTCTTTCGTGGAAGCAGCTTCTTGACACCTGTACTGCGGGACGGAGACAAGCTGGCACTGGCTGCATTATGTTCTGAGGAACATTCACTTGGATGCCCTTGGGTCCAGTGGAGCTTGTGCAAGACACCATGGTCACCGAGGAGCATTGTACACTGGTTGCAGACCACGTACATCCCTGGAGACCAACATGTTTCCTGACAACAGTGTCATTTTTCAACAAGATAATGTGCCACGTCACAAGGCCAAGGGTGTAATGGAGTGGTTCGAGGAACACAGTGGGAAGTACCAACTGAAGTGCTAGCCCCCCCCCCCCCTCCCCCCCCCCCCCCAACTTGAACTTGGCAGATCTGAAACTGATTTAATGCATCTGGGATATGATTGAACATGGCATCAGAGCTCATCACCCTCCCCCCTCCACCCTGGGATTTACAAAAATTGGTGACTTATGTGCAGATGCAGTGCACATCTCACTCCTGTGATGTACCAAAGCCTCATTGCTTCCATGCAATGATGCACTGCTGCTGTAATCCATGCCAAAGGTGGATATACCACCTATTAGGCAAGTGGTCATAATGCATGTGCCCTCAGACTGAAGGCATTCAGTATGCTAACCTCAGGCTTGGCATCATAAACAGCATATGCATTCAGCACTACCACTTGTCATGCCACATGTGGGCTCTTTTACAGTTGAAAGGACTTTGATATATTTTCCCTTTTGACATCTGATGGCCTATGCATTGTCATGAGGATTCAGCTGCTGTCCTCATAAATCTTCATCCTTTTTCCCCTCTTCTTTTTGATTCTTTCCATTGATTTTTCCATAATGATCTCCCAGGCCCAATCTTGCAGTACTGGTTTGTCTCTGCTTCTCTCCCCTTTCAGAGGTTTGACTCCTATTAGACACAGACTTCTCTGGTTTCTGGAACTGTAGATCTATTGTTTGGTATCCCATACTGCAAAACATGGCTTCATTGAATTACCTCTCTATCTCTGGTAGGTACTGGACTCAAGCTTTATGTCTGTCAAAAACCATTACCCTAAAGATGACTCCCAGCTGGTGCATGTATCACTTCATGGGATCAGACTGAGGGTTTCTCATTGAGGAAAAGGTCACTTCGATCCCATCCTTTTCCAATCCTGCCTTCCACTATGTGGATGTGAAAATCGTAGAGTGATGTGAGAGGGTTCTCTTGGGCTTACCACATATGTGCACATAATCTTCCATCAAAATTTTTAATGAGCCTTTCATTGCTTGTTTTGCGATGTAAGGCCTTGATGTGCTTAGTAAATACAACCACGACAACAAAAATAAACTGCTGCCCTGAACTGCCCCCTTGACAGAGAACCATACTGATCAACATACACCAAGTCTTTTGGTGCATCTGGTGTGATTGCATGCATCTCGCCTCATACAGTATGTTCAGGTGTTTTATTTACTGGCACATATAGCAATTTCCTAACTATCACCACAACTTTCCATCTTTAGTATGGCATATTCAAATTCCTTGGTGACTGTCACACACAACTTTGTCACTCTACAGTGACCAAGATGCTGATGCAAGCACTTGAGTGAATACTCCAAAAGTGCATCAGGGAGCCAAATTTTCAACCTTCATTCTTTCACGAGCCATCAGAAACATACACACCACTCATACATGCACAATAGAGCAGTATTCCTTGTTTGTGCATCCGTTACACCAAAGCTGACTACAGAAATTTCTTTACAGTCCAGACTTCATGCTGCTGGTCTCGTACTGTGGCTAAATCCCTCCTGTATTGTCAGATGCATGCTTGGTCCCATTGTTCCAACATTGCCATTATTACCTCATTACTGTCTCTGCCAGCACATTAGTCACTGTTATCCTGTGATGACCAGTTGGTAAATTTGTTATATTTGCCATGGCAAAAAGATTATTTCCAGATTATATTCTTGAACTTCCATGGTCTACCCCACCACCCTGTTACTTGTGTATCTGATGATTCTTAGGAATGTTGAAAGCAAAGTGGTTTGTGTATAACCAAGTTTTCCAGCCAAGCAGGTATCTACTGAACTATTTTGATGCATAGACAGTGAGCAGCATTTCTAGTTTGGTAGCGAAATACTGTGTCATTGCATCCAGTAGTTTCTGGTTATACATAGCCAAAATGTGTATGTTCCTATCCCTGTTGTCCTGTTCTAGACATCCCCCACTGCCTTCCATAATTGCCTCTGTGATGAGTTACAAAGGTTCTGAAAAATCAGGATCTGCAAGACAAATACTATGATGGAACACAATCTTTAGTTTCTTGAACGCATTTTCCTCCTGCTTTCTGCAGCTCTGCTTCTTACCCCTCTCCAACAGTGTGTATCTACATCTACATCCATACTCCGCAAGCCACCTGACGGTGTATAGACACTCAATGTCTGCATGAAGTTGACTATGTACTCCCTGTAAAATAATATCAGACACAAGAACTGTCTTAACTCTCATACATGGGATGGTCACTTCATTTTCATGGTCTCCATCAGTTTGCACTTTTGTGGATGGATAGCATGCAGTGAGATCTCAAACATGAGATATACCACTCCATTTGCACACATGTTCACTTTGTCAGGCCTGAGCATTAAGCCAGATTGTCGGTGTGACACCAGTAGCTGATTTATGCGGCCCATGTGTTCCTCAAATGTTGCAGATGTGGCAATAGTCTCAGTGATGTAGGGGACACAATATTCCCTCATCTCAGGTGTGATAATACTGTACAAATACCGAACTAGAGTCCTTAAGCCCAAATGGTGCTGGATTGTACATGTAACCTTCCCACATCAATAGGAAGGTGATGTACTTCCAGCTACACTTGATGGAAACTAATTGTAATGTCAAAGGTTGAAAGCCAAGTTTTTCCCAAGAATTGGTGCAGGATTCCCTGGATCAGTTGTAGCCTTGTTCCAGCTACTCATTTAACACCCTCACATTGAGGCAACAACGGACCAATCTGTCATTCTTAGGAATAATCATGAGAGGATTCACATATGCCCACATGGTCCATGATATAATTCTGGCTGCCTCCATTACCTGAATTGCTTCCCTGGTAGCTTTTCAGTGCTTCCAAGTGACTGATTACACTTACCTTGTCGGTGGCTGATCACACATAACTGTAAACTTGTGGAAAAGTTCCAAAAACCTCCTTCCCAGCAGGAACAAAAATCTATTCTTGAATTCCATTATTGTTTTCTCCAGCTCTTGTCTCTGTTCTTGGCTCAACAATGGGTTATCTTGGATACTCCTAAGTATCTCAATAGGATCAGCCTCTGTGTTCTGCACATCCACTTTTGGCTGATTGTCTGTACACTGGATGACATCTACCATGTCCTTTGTTTCTGAGTGAGACATGATGCCACTTCAACACATGGAAACACCTGCTGTCCTCTCACCACATCTGGCTTTTGCAGATTTTTCAACCATGGACCGAACAACAAGGTCTTCTAGTACCTGTGAGTT
Organism: Schistocerca gregaria; assembly: GCF_023897955.1. NCBI lineage: Eukaryota > Metazoa > Arthropoda > Insecta > Orthoptera > Acrididae > Schistocerca > Schistocerca gregaria. Next base: position 345,363,164 of record NC_064922.1, on the reverse strand, counting down.
GGCGTATACTGTGCTTCTGTATAGACACTCTACTATCTCTTTCACATTCTCCACTCCACATGAGCTTCTCTGTTGAGGTGGGAGCTTAACTTTCAGCCTTTGTCATTGGTGTGGAACACTTGTCATCATGGCATTTTACTGTGGTCTTACCTGCATACTATTATTTTCCATTTGAAATGTGTCTTCCATACTAAAAATGGTGGCATGGGGTATCATGGGAACATTCTCATTAATGGCCTCTGGTCCTCTAAATCCCAAATGTACATGTGCAAGGGTCTCTGACCCATGAATAGTCACGCTGTGCACATTCTATGTGCTTAGAGTTATTCTCACAACTTGTGGAAGGCAAACTGACTTCATCTGGAACCACTGTTCTTGCTAAAAATTCACCTTTTTGCTCCTGTGGGCCATCTATGAAAATTTCCTTCCTTATATTAGACTAAATTAATTGTGCCTTTGATGTCTTCTGCACCCCATTCAGCAGAATCTTTCAAAAAATTAACCACAAAAGCAGAAGTAACCACAGTCTTCATGGTCTAATCCATGATACTGCCCTACTTGAGAGTAAGTCATTACCAATTACAAAACCTAGAGACAACACACTAATGACCATTACATTAATCTGGACACCACTTCCTCCTTCTGCATTTCACCATATTCCACTTCACCCCAGTGGGAATTAATGAGATTCTTTTTATGGGTATCAGATAATTTACTACCACTTTGCACCAGTTTTATCTAAAATGATGTCGAAAGTGCTGGCGCTTCAGACCCAGAATCCATACATGTTCTCGTCTTAATTTCTCCCATGGTTATCTCAATGATAGAATACAAATTGTCTACCTTTTCAGGCAGCTCCAGATCTTCACAGTACTGGGCAACGTTGTCTTGCATTTGCGACTGTAGTACTGCACATTGTGAATGTAATGCCCCTTCCCTATTGAGGTGTCCCTAGTGATATCTCATTGTCTTTGGTCATTCACTTGTGAGACCTCATGCACTTCTGCCTGAGGTGAGGCCAGTGATGGTGAGCGCCCCTTACTCTCTCGCCCTCTTTCATTAAGCGGCACTAGGACAGAATTCCTGTAGTTTCTGTGATCCGGTGCTTTGATCCGACTTTGCTCTCCTTGATGTGGATCAACGCAATCGTCACTCTCTCACCTCTTGTCTCATTTGTCTGTTATTGTGCCAATTCTGCCTTTCATTGTGCTGCACAAGCCCTTGTGTCCGCCTATTTTCTGCCCTCATTGTATTAGCAAGTGCGATCCTTTGTAACTACTGCTCTTCAGTGTCATCCAAAGACATTAAGATATCAAGAAACTGTTCTCTCAATAGTGCCCCAATGAATGCATGTTGTACCAACCATTCCTCATCTGTCACTCCGTCATACAAGTATGCCACAAGAATGACAAAGTGAGTAGCATATGTTTTCATGGATTGACTTGACTGAGGTATATACTGTTCCCAATATGTGCTCATCTTTTCACTTCCCTGTGCGACCAGGTTCTAGTATGTCACCAGAAACATGGTGCATAAATCCTTGTAACTACTGTTTTCACAGTCACATCAAACCTCACAGTTTCCTCCGGGCCAAGCATCTGCTGTGCAGCAAGTAAGTCATTGTATTCTGCCTTCCTTTCATTCACTGATACACATTTAAATTCTTTAGGCATGTCTTCAGGGAGGAGGGAGGGGGGATATTGCAAATTCACTGAAAATTTGGTGGCATGACCCACATTACCAGGACATTTCCTTGTCATATTGTAGAGACTTCTTGCAAGATGACTGACATTATATTTGTGTCTCCTTGGACGATTTACTTTCCTCATCTTGACAGAGAAGTTTGTCATCTTTATGTTAACCAGCATTTCTAGGTTTTCAACCTTCATTTTGCATTTTTTTCATACCTTGCCCAGGCTGTTGGTGACTTCTGTCAATGTCTTTCTGATCTCGGTTCGCAGTTTGCAGCTGTCTATTGTAATTTGCCCATCTATGTTCTGACTGAAAAGTTTTAGTTTGGTTTTGTTTGATTCTTCTCCATTATGGTGGTTAACTGAGATGTGTGGTTTTACAATATAATGAGAATTTGGCCCAGTGGACTCAGATTTTGACTATCCCCCAGAGATGTGCCTTGTATTTCCTTGGTCACCCTCAAACATTTCTTAAGTGGCCTGTCGATTTCTAGCAGAATCAGAATTTGTGTACTTTGCACAGATGTGCCTGGTGATTCCTCACTCTCACCCAAATTCTCCTCAGTTGGCCTGTCTATTTCCATAGTTATTTGCCTACCAGACCTCAATTGCATAGAAAACATCCATTCTTGTTACTTTTGTTATATGCTCTGTCTCAGTGCCTGCAGGTGTTCCCAGAATGAACTGAGACAGAGAATATGATGCTGATGTCAATGCTGGTAGCAGCAAGTAAAACAATGAAAATGTGAAACAGAATATTCACAACAACCAACTACATGTTCTAAAACTGCTTCATAAAATACAGGGGAGCCTGTGTGAACTGAAACTAAATACACTAACTACAGCTATGTCTACTGCATGCTGCTCATTTGCAACACACTTAGCACACACAGACACACTGTCTATGTGCCTGACATCCCAGACAATGGTCATGGGAAGAGCCTCTATGTCCTCTTCCTTTTGTGCTATCTCTTGACTTCTCCTAACTCTCAATAGCTCACAGATTCATCAGATTTTTCCTCCTCTTAGTATTGTCAATGGCATACCAAATTTGGTATGCCACTCTATGACTGATCACTGTTTTGTGACATTGCCTCCCAGTATAGGGTGGAAATCTTCTGTCTTGCATGAGCAGGTGTGTGGCTCAGGAACTGGTATTTTCCTCTTGTGTTCACTGTCAAGACTGTTCTCGGTGGTGACTGCAATCAATTCAGCAAATTGTTCCTACGTTTTTGCATATTTCTTAACTGCTGTGAACTGTGCTTTGTTTAAGAATCCGCTGGCATTTGAGATTTATAAGTAACTACCTTGCTGTAAGGCAAACATTTTTTTTAAGCAGACTGATTCTTCTTACAAATTTACATAGTTTCACCTACCTCCCTTTGTGCATCATTTGCACTTTTGGGTCTATGCTCTGTCTCTGTACCTGCAGGAGTCCTTGAATTATTGGTGCATTTTCCCCTTTTTAAGGCAGGCAAAATGTGCTGCAGCCAACAAAGAGTTTCCCACACCTCCAAGTAGCCACTGTTGATGCTTTTGTTTCTACACTCCATTTCAGTGTCGCAGGGGTCCATGAATAATCTGCAATTTTCCAGCTTTTTAAGGCGGGTCTATACTGCTGCAGCAATCTAGGAGTTTCACACGCCTCCATGGGTGCATTCTTCATATTTTTGTATAAACACTCTATCTCAGTGGCTGCAAGGGTCCATGAATCATTGGCAAGTTTCTCATTATCTTCCAGGCCCTTCTCAGTGTATCTAGTCTTGAGCAAGCTGATGGCATCCACAAGGCTACCTCCTGTGTGAGTGCAGAATGGTCATTTATCCACATCTCCAGCAGTCACTATATAAGGTCCGATATTCCCCTCCTACTGGGCCGCTGGTGCTGTGCCGCTGGTGCTGCGAGGCATCAAAACTGTCTGCCACTGGAGGTATTTCAGTTGTTATTTATTTTCTTTGTTATTCAATACATTGTGTGGTTTACACATGTACAGCAGTTATTAAACAATACAATACTAGTTTACTAAATGTCAATGGAAAAACAGACATCATTCAATGTCATAAACAAAAATCAAATGACAGGCAATTAACTGTGCTGCTACGATCAATCCACAATTAGGATAAGTGCCACTAGCTCAAAAACAAATGTACCTTAAATGTGTTGTATCCTGGAAACAATGTGGAATTGGGCATTTGTCTATATGATGTGTTTGCATCAAATGAACATTCCTGTCTTATCCCTGGATGTTGATCATTCCCCCTGGGACACCTTATTCAGTTTGTTTCACAATTCATGTTACAAACTTTGAGAGGTTGTAGAAGGGACTTAGTAGATCAAATTTTACATAGGAATCCATGTTCTGAAACGCCATTCAATGATGCTATAGAGCTCCAAAGTTATAGACACTGGCGCCTGTAATTATGTATATTCAGGGTGATTTTGTGATGATGTTACAAACTTTCTAGGATTATGGAGAAGGATACATGTATCAATTTGAGGTATGGGTAACCCGTACTGGAAATGAATGAGTCAAAACTTAAAAGCAAAAACCGTTCTGATATGTCTGACAATGGGGTACATGTACTGTTGCTGTTGTTGCTAAGATGGTAGGGTAAGCAAATCTCAGAGGTGGTAGTATAGACCAGAAAAAGAAAAAATTCTAGTATAAATGGGTTCTAAAATGGATACTGTAAGTGCTACAAGCACTTGTTACATAGAGGAGATGTGTTTCGTGCAATAAACTGATTTTATGTTGGATATATGATTGCTAATGCTGTAGGGTAGACATATCCAATCAACATATAGGAATACGTCATGATGGCTTATGACAGGAAAAAGGACCAATACTATGTAGTTAGTATAAAGTGTGCATTGAAATTGTCAGCACTGATGTCAATATGTTCAGATTGTTTTTATGGTATGAATTGTACAGCACTAATGAAATGATAGTGTGTTATGGCAAGGGTAGCAGCAGGCTGAGTAATGGAAATGACTGGGGACTGTTAGTTAGTTTATTAGTTCCATGCTCCATGGACCAGTCTGCATAATAACCATAATGAAGTGGAACGATTCATTTTAAACTCACATTGCAAATTAATTTGTACATACTGTTATAAGCTGAACATTAATAATTTAAAAAAAAGAAAGATATACAGGTGTGAATTAGTAGTTCCAACCCACCACCTTTAACACATTACAGTAACAGAAGTTCTTCTACGGAATGGAAGGATTTGTCAAGAAGAAACTTTCTCAGTTTGCTTTCAAACTTTACTTTCCTGTCTGTCAGACAATTTGTGTCACTGGGTAAGTGCGATCAAATTTTTTTGTTGCAGCATTTTTCATCCTTTCTTGTGCTAAAGATAACCTTAATGCGGAATAATGAATGTCATTTTCTCCTTCTGGTGTTGTAATTATGTACATAATTGTTCCTTTTAAACTATAGTGGGTTGTTTCCAAAAAAGAATCATGAGGGAATAAATATCCTGTGAAGCAGTAGGCTGAGTGCCCAACTCCTTAAACATATGTCTACAAAATGATTGTATGTGAACACCACATATTAGTCTTATAGCACATTTTTGCATAAAACAAACCTTCTTCCTTAAAAATGGGTTACTGAGAACATTATTCCATACATTATTATTGAAAGGAAATATGCAAAAATATAACTTACTTATTTGTCATTTCCTGCTGTGTCGTTTCAAAATTGAAGGTGATATCACTTGCAGAAAAAAGTCAACAATACTTTTAAGAATTTTATTTGCCATTTCTTGTGTTTCTGTACATGTACTTGCACTGATTATAAAGAACTAATTCTGCTTGTTGTATACTGGACAGTAGTTCATTTAGATATATGAGAAACAATGGTAGACCTAAATTGAGCCTTGAGGAACACCATACGTGATTTCTTCCCAGTCAGATTTATGTCCCTGGCCCAAATTCGTTGAGTTACAAAATACAACTTTCTGCATTCGTTTGGTTAGATATGTCATTATCTATTGGTTGTCTACTCCATCAATCCCATAAATCTTCAAATTTATCTCAGAGAATAATGGGATTTACACAGTCAGATTCCTTAGACAGTTCACAGAAAATATCAGCCTTCACTATTTTATTACCTACTGCTTGTAAATTTGGTGAGTGAACATGTAAATGGCATTATCAGTACAGCAACTCTTCTGAAGTCCAATCTGTGATTTGCTGAGGATATTATTGTTTTGACAAGGTGAGATATTATTCTAGATTACATCACCTTCTCACAGGTCAGTGGTTATCTCTCTTATCACTTTTCATAAACAGGGCTTTAATAAGGCATTTTTCTGTCTTTCTGAAAACATGCCTTGAGTTAGTGATGCATATATGTGGACAAATCTTTGGTACTCTGCTGGAAACACCATCAAAACCAGATGAGTTTTTATTTTTGAAAGAATGTTTAACTTTCTTAATTTCAGTAGAAGCTGGTGATACATTCATATGATTGAATTGTTTAAGAGGTACATTTTCAACTTACACCTGTGAGTTTTCTCAAGAGCTTTTTATCCCTATGCGTAGCGTTGTGTTTAAGAAATGAGTATTAAATACATTTGCTAACTGTAACTCATAATTAATAGCCTTTCCATTCAATTCAAAAGTGATGTTATCCTGCTCTATGGCTGGTTGCCCTATCTCCGTTTCACTGTATTCTATATAGCCTTAAATCTGTTGTTAGAATTACTGATTTCTAACATTATGTGCATGACGTTAGGTTCATGTTCCCTGATTTTCTAATAACGTTTCTTAGTAATTTTGAGTAGTTTTTTTTAAGTGTGAAACTAGTGCAGCACCTCTACTTCTTCTTGCCAAAAGATACATTTCCCTTTTCCTTTCATAAGATACTTTAATCCCTCTAGTGATCTGTGTTTTTTTATGTGGCTATTTAATGTCCTTTCTGATTAGCCTATGTGGAATGCTGTTTTCAAATAATGATATGAATTTATCACAAAACAGATTAAATTTTATGTTAGCATTTGGTTCATTATAAATTTCATACCAGGTCATCTCTTGTAAACTATTCTTTAAAACATTTGTCCTGGAGACATTAATTATTCTATATGATTTCCTCCGAGGAGAATCAGTATTGTAAGGCACAATGTTATTTATGCTAACTAAATGTACATCATGAGCAGAGAGAGCATTTGTTACTGGTAAGCAGCTTTTCTCTTGTTTTTCAGTTTCATCACACAAAACATTATCAGCTAGTCTCCTACTGTCTTTACCAACTGTGTTGGAAAGTTAATTGATCACATCAAATTGAGGGACCCAAATAATGTTCCGAGATCACTTTTCCTGCCAGAATCTTTTAGAAAATCTCTATTAACGTCACCAGAAACTATTAAGTGTTTGCTACAGTCTGACAGATGGCAATGTAAGGAAAACAGATTCCTCACAAACAGTTCAAAATTTCTTAGTGGAGATCTGTATACCACTACAATTAAAAGTGAACTATTTCTTGGTATTAATTCATAAGCACACACTTCTATGTACTAATTACTACAAGATCTTCTTGTCTCAATGTTTTTGAATTTGTGTTCTGTGTTAATATACTTAACAACTCCTCCTTTTCCCATATTAGTTCTGCATGAGTAAGCATAAAGAGTGTAATCTTTAATATGTCACTTATCCAACCCTGTGGCAATGTGGTGCTCAGACAGGCACAGGATGTCTACCTTTTCAGAGACCTTGTTACCCAATCATCTAAGATCCTGATGAAATAAGCCAACTGCACTTTACTGTGTCTTCTGAAGTATTTTGTGGGGCTCTTCTGTTCTTCTGACTTCTTTCAAAACAGATTGCCTGAATCCTGATTCTAACCCAAAAAACCACAGGAATGTTGCTTTGCATGACCACCCCCCCCCCCCCCCCCCTCCCACTGCAGTATATTATCTGCAAGAAACTCATCAGCCTATTTTTCCCTCTCCTATTCAGGGGTGTAAGCCATATCTAGTACATCCCCATCTCTCAATTGTAGCAGCCAGCAGCTGGCACTGCACTCACATGAGATATTCATTATAGTCAGCAGCAGTCCTCTCAACGCAGTGTTCACACAACTCACAGCAGTGTTGACCCAGGGCCTATTCATGGCACTCCAGAACACAAAACTTGCATTTTTGTATGCAACTCCTATGCCTATTTCATCCTGGTCACTGCTAATGCTGTAATTACTGTTCTTAGCCAGGCTGTTCTGTGCTCCACCTACTACAATAATCCTATCCTCTTTGCCAAAATGTTTGCAGAAATTCACTATGTTCTCTGTCACCTTGGCTACACAATACTTGCAATGTGGTACCCCATTCCTAATTTGTCCTGTACCATTTGACCGTACCCCTCCCATTGCATCTACCTAGCAGCAAGGATCTTTTCTTCCTTCTGTTTTTGGTTCCAACCTACATTGAGTTTCTTTGCTAGGAGCCTGTTTCAGCCTGCTGTGACCTGTGGCTGAATGAAACTCTTTTCCTTCTACTTCAACGTAATAAGTCAAGTTTATTCAATATTGATAGCTCATATGTACGTGAAGTTGAAGAGCTGTTCCCTTTTTGCCCATTGCTTGTTACCTTTACCCAGTTCCCATGATCGTTTCCCCTTCAACCCATCTGCTGTAGTTCAAATTTGATGTGGTCAAATTCAGCTGAAGGGCAAAAATTTTGCATCCTGCTTGGTGATTCTCTTGTCAATTTTTTAGAGCCTACAATACCATGGGAGGGCCTTGTTGATTTCTCCATTCAGTCCCCCATTTCAGTCACCCCACTGAAATTCCAACCCACAGTCTACACATAATACTCCCTTCTTGATTATACTACAGCACCATCTACACTTATCACACATTGCTGAACCAATTACAAGCTTCAAGATAGAATTAAATCACTTCACGCATTTTACACTATATGACTTTTCATTACTTATGAGTGGCAACAATTGGGCCTACAGGTTAGTGCTTAGGTGTATGATATGAAGTAAAGAGTTATTTATTTCTCCTTGCAACAAGAACTTAACACTTGCTTAACTACAGCATCTGTTAATAAACTTCACCACAACAGACTGTAACTTTAATATATGTAAACAGTATGTAAACAAATGACTAGTGCAAAATTTTCTAAATCAAACAACTTAGAATTTATGCTACAAATACTTTCCAGAAATATGAAATTAATATTGAATGGACACACTCAAATTAGATCCTCGGAAAGAAAAGCAGAAAAATTAAATGAGATCCTTTAAGTTAACTATGCCAAATGAATGAACTAATCCATATATCTGATGAGTAAATGTACTAGATCAACTGTTATTAAAACACAAATAACCTATGAGAGTGCAAAATCTTAGACGTCTCACATGGCATAGGGCTGCCAACTTGTAGGTGGATTTTTATTACATACCAAAATACACAGCTCATTAAACAGTATCACCAAGACAGCTTGAAACAAGTGACAAAATCTTCTATTAAAATTGTGTATAATAATGATGAACATTAATAGATAATATTTAATAAATATACAACAAATATAGCAAATCCACAATCAGAGAAAAAAGAAATTGAGATGGCACAGTTGTTAGCACGCTGGTCTTGTATTTAGGAAAATGATGGTTTGGATCCATGTTCAACCATCCTGATTTAGGTTTTCATGATTTCCCTAAGTCACCCAAGGCAAATGCCAGGATGGTTCCTTTGAAAGAGCCTGACCAGTTTTTTTCCTATCCTTGGGACTATCTGAGCTTGGGCTCCTTCTCTAATCACCTCGCTGTTGACAAGATGTTAGCCCTGATGTTCCTTCTTCATCCCTTCAGAGAAAAACCTACATCTAAAGTGCAGAAACAGCATAGATAGGCTTGCTAAACAGATGTAGAATAGAGAACAGATATTTTGAGCAATGAAAGTCATGTCTAGGAATCCTGTAACAGTGATTCAAAACCCACCGCGATTTGAACAATATTTTAGTAGTAAAAGATCAATACTGATCATACCAAAATACAGTAGAATTAAATAATTACAATACACCAAATCAATGCCTAATCCTAAGGTTCATGTAACAGTTACTAAAAATTCACCAAGGAATATATCAAAATCATATGAGTAAAACTCAATAAACCCGATACCAAAAGCAGTAGAATTAACTGGTACTATATCCTAGACTACAGAATGCACATTATTTGAGCTATAGTTTGATGGACTCCAAACCATCCAGGGACAAAATGAAACAATATTAAATCATAACTTGCATCAGTAGTGTGGCCACCAGCAATGTATAATAAAGCATAACCATCTACACACACAAATTAGTCAAATACTGTGTTAATACGTGGTCAACTGGCATGGAATACATGCCCATGTAATCTCTGTTGCACTAGTGCCTGTACTATTTCCTGTCAGTACATAGTCAGCTGTAGTGTGAGCACACAAAGAAGCTCACACTTGTCCTTGGGAAGCCCTGGATGCTAGACGCATAGCACAAGATGCTGTCTCTGTTAATGCTCTCTAGGAACAGACTTCTCAGACACCAACACAACACCAGATGGCCTATGCTCCTTGCCTTCAGAACCTCGTGGTTGTGTCGTCTGCCACAAACTGCTACTCAGCTCCAGGCACATGCCTCAAGTTCAAGTGTTCTGTTGTTCAACAACAGACTGACTGATAGTCAGATCCCAAGACAACAACATATGTTGTGCTCCCCATGCAAATAACATGCATTTTGGCAGTCAGCAACTGTCCATAATATTTCATGGTTCTGGCTCCAAGTTTCAACAGGTCTCAGGAACCACCCACTTGGGAACCAAGACACCACCAGATGGTATGCTTTCAGTGTGTTGTCAGACATCAGCTGCCCATTGTCTTTTTCAGTGCTGACTCCAAGTTTCCACTTGTTTGATAGCACACTTAAGACTTCTTAACTGTTGCTGTGTACTCTCTGCAGCAGCAAAGTGACCCCTCCACCTACACCTACAAAGTGGAGGTAGGACTTAAACTGTACTGCGAAATTGTGGCACAGTTGGAACTAGTTGTGGGCTTCACATATAGAGAAGCATTTGGAAATTGTAGAAAAGATGGTAGGTTGCATTGGGCCATGTACCCACTGAGGAGACACCTGATGTACACTAACTTACCAAAACTTTTCCAGTTATTTTTCAGCAAATAATACAGGAATACAGCTGAAGAGGACAATAAACTGTATGGACCTATGAGTTGGTAGAAACCCTTCTTGCTGGCTTGAATGAGGAACCTTCAGGCAGCACTTGATCTGATGCATATGACACTGTTGCCATACACAGTACTGTGAAATGCACAAACAGCTGCTACGCTGCTCCCACCCACAGAAAATCCAAATCTTCAACTCTTGCAGACATTGGACCTCATGTCTTGGGAAGTAATTTGGATGTCAGCACTTATACTCCTACCATTCACAGAAAGTGAAAATTGTAGCTCTTGCTGACTTGAGAGATTGTGTTGTGTTGAGCCAATAAATGCTGTGTGGTCATAACTCACCTTCCCTCCCAAGAACTATTCTTGAATGTTGCCTATTCCACCAGATACAGAATGCTCAGTGGTCACAAATTTCACATATAGGCTATTGTGAAGCCCTGTACTACACTGGCAAACAGCTGCCACCATGGATGGAACTCCAGCAAACTTTGTATCTCTTGCCTGAATAAATCCAATGTGAGACATTCCACGGAAGGTGAATATGAAGAGGAGGATTTTTCCTTTTTTGATGTGACCTCATTTCCTCTTGAGAAGTCCTGTAAAAATGTCTCATTATGTGACCCCAGTAAAAAGTGAGGAGGCTGTACTGAAAAGAAGTTTCACTACATGTGACATGTGGGATGTTGTATGAACAAACATTTGTACAATGCTGTCAGGTGTCGTGCTTGCATGCAACCTGTAGGATTCTGCTTGGAGCAATTATTGTAAAAGTAGTATCTTATATGAGTAATTCAGATAAATGAAATCATTACAAATTATTTGTCTACTTGGATTTTTATCACAAGTGGATCAACAATAAAGGTGAAATGTTATACTTTCTTTTATAACTTTTGAATCAGTCATCTCTAGACCAAATTTCTACATCTAAAATTGATTCAGTGGATCCACTCCATCATACATGAAAGTTTGTTTCATCATCATGGAAATAGCATGTCAATAAGCTAGGCCTGATACAAGGAGCAGATGTAAAGAGTAGACTTTTGCTTCTTTGGAGGAATTGCTATGTCATTTGTCCAACTTTCAATAGCTATAAATAAGCATAATATAAAACAACCTCTAGATTATATTATAGAATACTTGAAAGACATATCATTGCTAAACTTATTATGGAGAGGTATTTCCTTCTAGAAAAAGAGAGAAAAGTGTTGAAGGAAAGGAGACTTGTAAGTCTTAAAGATACAGGAAAAAATCTCCCAGGATCCCAAGTTAAGGGTAACTTTCAAGAAAGTGTATCTGGTGATGCTCCATTACATTGATATTCTATGTGACATCCCTATAACCTTATACCTTACAAATGTCTTTTACTTCAATGTTTTCTCTCTGAAGAAACAAAGAAGAAGACCCTAGCTCTGACAGAAATTTTACAGATTTCTATGTGCTTCCACCTGCAGCCACTAGGTGAGCTTGTGCACTTTGTTCATATTTTAGATATTTTCAAATCTTTGATAACTACATATCATATTTCAGTAATACTGCAAAGATTTTCTTTCTTTCAGTGTATCTGGAACATATTATTTGGCAACTGCAAGTTATCCACCATATGCTCTTGGTTAGACATGGTGTTTCTGTCTCATTCTTCTGATGATAATTAATTAGTTTACTAGTTAATTAACTAATTAGTTAGTTATGTGTTCCATAGATAAAATCTATGATAAGCATTAAGATGTAGACTGAGTCAACAGAATGAACATACAACACTTAGATACAACTAAAAATAATATGTGTATGGCTACAGGCTGGCCATTTGTAGGTCTTTTTTTCGTTAAAAATGACTGATTATCTCTATACAAGAAGTCCTCAAAGATGTACAAGGAGTTTTTTAATCTACATTTGAATATACCCTTGCTACTCATCAAACACTTTATTGCCATGGGTAGATTGTCAAACTGTTTCATATATGTGTATTTCACCACTCTCTGTGCCAAAGTTACCTTCAGTAAAGGGTGAAGAAGACCGTTTTTCCTTATAGTATTGTAGTTGTTAATATCTCTTTTAATTTTACTTCCAAAATTAAATGGATTGTTTATGGTAAACCTTACAAGTGAATAAATGTACTGTGAGGCTGTGATGAACATTTCCAGCTTCTTAAAAAGGTACCTACAAGGCTAATGTGTTTGACCTCAATGTATAATTGTAACTGCTTTCGTTTGTACAATGAATACTTTTTGCCTAAGTGTGGAATTATCTCAGACTCATCCCATAAGACATCAAAGAATGAAAATATGCTAAATATGTTAACTTACTGACTTCTGTGTCCCTAAAGGTGGAAATTATTTGAATCACTCACATAGATGAGCCTAAACATTTTGGCAGGTCTGCTGTATGGCTTTTCCAGTTTGTTTTCATCAATATGCACACCTAAGAACATACAATGTTCTACAGTATTTATTATTTCTTGTTGGTGTACTGAGTTAATAGGAAGTGGGATACATTTGACAGTGCAGAATATATAAAACTTTCACAAAAACATCATTTAAAATTTTCTCTGTTGGTGCTTCTTTTCTTGGCTTCACAACAATACTAGTGTAATCTGCAAACAGGAGTAATTCTGTCTCTTGATTCAAATAAAATGGCACTTGTTTAACATAAAGCAAGGACAGTAGTGGGCCAGTGATTGAATGCTGTGGGATCCCATTGTAATTTCTCCCTTGCAGACAAAGTGGCATCCATCTTGTTTTACTCAAATAGTGTAGGGTAACTTTCATAAATATGAACTAAACTAGGCATTTGCCTAAAATATATATTCTGTAAGAACTTCTCTAATAAAATGTTATGAATTACATAGTAAAATTCATTTGATAAGTCAAAGAAGCTCCCAATTGGTGATATGTTATCCTTTAAAGATTTTATTAAGTGCTCCATAAATGTATAAATAGCTGATTCAGTAGAATGGCCCTTTTTAAATACTAAGTATTCTATTACTGCACAGGCAGGCAACAGCTGTGGAGTACATTATTTTCTCAGAAATTTTAGAAAATGATTACCTCTCTGCAGTGGAGTGTGTGTTGATATGAAATTTTCTGGCAGATTAAAACTGTGTGCCAGAATCGAACTCAAATCTAGGGTTTTTGCCTTTTGATGCAAGTGACTGACCAACTGAACTGTCTGAGCACAACTCACGACCCATCCTCACAGCTTTGCTTCCACGTATACCTCATTTCCTACATTTCAAAATTCCCAGAAGTTCTTTTGCATAACATGCAGGACTAGCACTCCTGGAACAAAAGGTATTGTGGAGACATGGCTTAGCCACAGTGCAGAGATTTGTTTCAAGAATGAATTTCCACTCTGAAGCGGAGTATGAGTTGATGTGGAAAGAAAAAAGAAAAATGAAACCAGAAACCCTGCCTTCAAACATTTGCAGCTGGAATTCCCCTTCTCCCAACCTCTGGAATGATTGATTGAAAAGAAGGATATTCTATGGCAACAACTTGTCCTGGTCTCTCAAGTTGTGGATGAAAGATGTAAGAAATGTGGAGCATCCATAAGTTATATGTTACCAATTGCAGATGTACTCAAAGGTTTTCTCATGCTGCAATGAAATGACTCTTGAAAGGAGACTTTCCACTGAAGCTGTGATGAAACAATCACAGCATACACAGTCATTTTTGAAAGACATCCCTGGCTAGAAACAGGTCACTCTTAGAATTCTTTTTTGAGTAAAAGTGCCGTGTTTTTGATGATTGAACATATATGATACAGATGGCTATTGATGATTGAATGAACTGGATGATAATGGTTTCAGAATAAGATGAAGAGACAGTGGTTAACAAAGTTAACATTATAGGATGGACTAAAAAGAACAATTATATAAAATGTGGTAATACAAATGATCAAAGTCTGAGACACATTTGTTCCATAGTTACAGACTTATATATAAGATTTTCTTGTAACTTCCTTTGTATTGTGGCACTGTGTTTCACAATTAATTTGTTCCAAGAGCCACTGGGCAAAGAAGAAAATTGGACCTCCACAGTTTCCAGCTGATATCTTGCTATTGCCGGAGAGAGTGGCAAGCATTCAAAACGTTCCAGTTTTGCAAACATACAAGGAACTAAGATGATTTTTAGGAATGATGAACTATTATCATTGGCACATTCTCAAAGGTGCCAGCCTACAAGCACCAGTGACAGACATTTTAAAAGGAATATATGCATCCAGAAGAGAAAGTGAAGAGGACACAGTAGCTATTAGACACTTCACGATCTACACTATCACACACCATTAACAGTGCTTTCTGCAAGAGTTATGGACCACAGCTTGCATAGACAGTATCAGCAGTCAGAATACAGCTCATATTTCACCACCAATGAGAGGCACATCAGCAGCAAAATGGATGTAATGGCGAATTTTTTCTGCATGAACGTGCAAGTGCTCCTGCCGAAACAAACTCCAGAACAGCTGCAGAGAGACAGCAACCTGCAATAACTACACAAGCAGCAAAAACCAGCACTTAATACAAGTTCATGTTCTAGAGCTAGGAGCCATGTTATGGCACAACATAGCCCACAATATATAATGCCCATACATACAACAGGAGTATTGACATCAGATTTTTGAGACCTGCCACAGCATAGCACAACCTGGGGTGAGAGCAACAGTCAAGTTTCTTGCCAAGAAGTGGTTGACAAGGTATGGAGAAGGATTGCTGTTAGTGGTCACAATCTTGTGACAGCTGTCAGTGGAGTAAAATCAGAAGGCATGTCTCAGCACCAATGAGTTCCATTGAAACTCTAATGACTAATTTTATGTACTTGCAATTGGATCTGGTAGTACCACAACTGATGTCAGATGAACACAAGTACATATGGATGGTCTTTGATACATTCATATGGTAGTCAGAGGCCATTCCCATCACGAGAATTTCACCTGAAACAGTGGCCAGAGCTCTTGTCACAAACTGGATTTTGAGTTTTGGAGTGCGTCAAACCATAAGAACAGGTAGCGGGAGGCAATTTGAGTCTCAGTTGTCCATAAACTTTTGTGTCATTGTGGCTGGAGCTACCTTAGAAGTAATAGCTACCATCATGCAAGCAATGTGATGGTAAAAGGTTCCACAGGACCATCAAAGTGGCTCTAATATACAATGAAAGCCATTAGGCCTAGTCACTACCACTAGTGCTGTTAGAACTATGTGTATTTGTAAAAAAAAAGGAGCTGCTTTTCTCCGTGGCACAACTATTGCTTGGGGAAGAATTACAACCTCCCACCTTGTATGTATCCACAAAACCACCAAGTTGGAGCTGAGTTAACTGCTACAAAAAAAGAACTTCGAAGAGCTCTGTGAAACTTTGGGAAGGGGACACCACCACTGGCATAACCATTCACAGTGCTCCTGGTTTCAAAGAGGACGTGGGGTTGGGGGGGGGGGGAGGGGGAGGGAGGGGGGGGCAGGGAGCTAGTGTAGTGGCCTCAGTAGTCAACACATTGATCATGAAGAGTTACAGTATAAGCATTGTGGTTTCTTTTTCTATCAGTGAGAGGGTTGTTTGCAAGCTGGAAACATCACTTATCTTACGAACTGTATAAAGAGTATCTAGCAAGTATTTAATAGATGTCTTGTGCCTGATTCTCCAGTAAGTTCTCTGCAGAAGCTATTAATACCTGTAACTAAATATCAGTAGTTTCCTTAATGACTTGCCATTATTACATTTAACTATCTTTTTAGAAAAATTACTTTCAAAAATGTATACAAACTCATAAGAAATAATTTGAATTTAATTCGGCTAATTTTAAATGTCACCCAAGTCTACATTTTTAAGCTGTTCTTAAAATCATCTTAAGTGCTATTAATCAGTCTGTTTTCTTATACTGTTTCTGAACTTTACATGGAGCTAAGTTATATAATGCAACTAACTGTGCATCATAATTTGACAATTCGTTTACCACTGGGTATGGTGTGTGTCTCTTTAATTTCGTTTTGGGAACTAAATACTTTATCTGTAACAGTACTACTATCTTGAGCAACTGGGATAGGGAAATTTATGACTGACAGCAAATTAAAAGGGAATAAAATCACCTCAGAATCAGTTTCCTGTCAGACTCCCGTAAGGAATTTACATCAAAATCACCACAGATCAATAAGCTCTCCATTCTGTATGTCAGAAGGTACAATGATTCATTAGATTTTTTAAGAAAAATTCCCAGTTTCCCAGTGGAGACCTGTATACTGTAACAATAACAAATGTTACATTTCTCATCAGTAACTAAAAAACACATACTTCTATATTATGATCTATATAGAATTTATTTAGTTCTACATTTTTTCTTTTATATCTCATTATCAGGAATGTGATAACTTCTCCTTTATCCACATTGAATATAAATAAACATGCACTTAACTTGTATCCTCTTATAATAGGATTTTTTGTACCTGTGGTTATGTGGTGTCCAGACAGACAAATTATTTCAGTCTCTTCTCACAAATTAACAACTCACTTACTTAATTTTTTTTTGTAGCTCTAATATTCTGATAAGGAAAGTTGATTTCACTTTTCCCTGTGTTATTATAGGATAAACTTGTAGTCTTTGTCAGCTTCTCTTTCTTTAATGCTCTCTGCCTGGATCCTGAACCTGACATATTGTTGGTGTCACACCTGACACCAGTAACTATGGTGCTTGCCTTTGTGTACTGGTGCCCCCTGCTCCCCCCCCTCCCCATAGTTTTTGCTAATAGATCTGCTAACGTGTCCTTATCCATCCCATTCAGGTATATGCCTTGAAGAGTGTGTCCCCATCTTCCTATAACAGTAACTGGAACAACTATTAAGAGAGATTAGAATGTGCACAGTGTAAATGTCTCCTGGACCAAACTGATCTTCCTTATATGGCTTTGAAAACAGACAACAGACTGTTGTTACTCCAGTCAGCCCTAGCAAGGTCTTCAACACATTTTCACACTGTATCAGAATAAAAAAACTAAGGCAATGAACTAGCACTTCTGAAATCATATTTCGCTAACAGAAAACAAATGGTGACCATACATCACTATTTTTTTTAAAAAAAAAAAAAAGAGAGAGAGAGAGAAGAAAGGAGGACTCGTTTTCTCAATGTAAAGTATGGAGTGCCACAAGGATCTGTGCTGGGACCTTTCCTGTTCGTTTTGTATATAAATGACTATAATGTCTTGTGCCATGTTCTGAATTTCAGTTTTGCTAACAAAATTTCCTCTTGTTTGCCCTTTGCTTGCCACATTTCCTAGCACCCCTTGTCATTTTTCCCCTTCAGCAGTTGAAATTCAAATTTCACAATTTCTACCTCTGTCTGAGCTGCACAAATCTTCACTCATGTTCCCCAATTTTCCAGTCTTTCTGGCATAACCTACATTTCATGGAAGAGCCCCTTTGATTACCTGATTATCTCCTCCTTGCAATGATGCCATAAGCTACAGTTTTCACAAAGTACTCCTTGTTTAACTAATTGCAGCTGCATCCACATTTATCACACAACACTGATTGGTTTTAATACTGTATACAATGTAACATAAAAAAGAAATGCATGTTGCTCTTTTTGTGTATATTTCTTGTGCATAAAATTAAGCCTAAATGTATGACTGTAGGATCAATAAGAAGAAGAATTTTTTCATGATGTTTTATCTTATTTCGTATGACACAGCTACACTAGTGTAATTAAGGTACATTTCTAATTATGACAACAAGAAATATTTAAGCAAAGCTTCTAATCTCATATTTATGTAATTTTTTGCAACAGCAGAATTTCCACCATTTTCACGGGCATGGTGTTACCAACATGAAGGATATGAGGAAATAGTAATTTTCATCTTGATTCCATGTATAGCTCTCATTAAATAAATAATTTTCTCCATGGCACTGCATAAAAACTGCCTTATTTTCCTAGAAAACAGCAGTACTGAATATACAATTTTAGTCAAATAGACTTCCCTAGAAAATTGGTATGTCTACATTTGATCACATAATTGAAGTTATGCCTAAGTGTTCTTTAACAATTGTGCTATTTGCCATTTAGTGTGCAGTAATTGCGTATTTTATTATGCTCATCTAGCAGTGCTAGATAATTAATAAGATCAACAGAGGTCTGTAGATTTCTTCACCAATTAAAAGAAATAAATCAGACATCACTGTTGCAGTCAGACTTACCAAATCATGCAAGAGTATTAAGAGAAACTGCAGGTTCCTGACTTTACAAAAACTAACTGGTTAAAACTGCTACCAGTATTTTAGTTCTAAATCACCAGTATTTTTTGTATTTCTTTGGTCTCAGTCACAACATATGTTTTTGCTTTTTACTAATACCTGAGTAAAAAACTGAAACATTAATTTGCCATAGCAGCAATGCTATTTTTGTGTTTTTAGTAAACTGTTTTTAAAAAGGGAGTAATTTGTATTCATAAAATCTGCATTGGTTTGAAATATTATGTCATTATAGAAAATAGGAAAAGCAGCCAGTGCTACTTTTAATAACAACGCCAACAGAAAACAAGCAATAAAAACATGGCATTAGAGTTGGCACAGCATTGCTAAGACCATGATGACTCTGTTGCCTTGTGTCATGGCTTAAAGTATGGTGTACATGCGATGTACAAGACTTATCCTCTCTTGGTCTATATGGTAGTTTCTTATTGTCTTTGCCAGACATGTGTTGTGTTGCAGAAGAGCACCAACCTTGGTTTGGAAACATTGTTCTTAATTTATATTAATTATTTTCCACAGTGGAGCATGGAGAAAAAGTACTTTTTGCTAATGACAGTAATATACTGATTACCAGTAAGACACCTGATCTGCTATTGGAAAAAACCCAATAAAGCACTAGCATTTGTTTACGAATGGTCTACAGAGAACATAGTAACCCTCAACATTAAGAAAACTAACAGCATGTACTATAGAATAAAGAAGAAGCACAAGTCCATAAATTTAAAACTACACAACTCTTCAATAACAGATATAACTAACATTAAATTCCTAGGACTGCACGTTGACAGCCAACTAAAATGTAATGAACATGTGTTGATTATCTCAAAGAGGGTCTCCACAGCATGCTATGTGCTTAGAGTTCTTGCATCAGTATGCAGTGACATCTGTGTAATGTCAGCTTACTTTTATTATGTGCATGCTACCCTTAGCTATGGTATAATCTTTTGGGGAAATAGTACCCAGAATCTACAAACAGTTTTCAGAGTACAAAAGAGAGCTGTAAGAATAATGCCAAAATGCAACAAATGGGTTTGTTGCAAAGAATTATTTAAAAACCTGGGCATTCTGACTGTTCCTTGTGAGTTTATTTTTCAGATCATAATATACATCAGAAAAAATATTGACAGTTATAGTTTGAATAACATCATTCATTATTATAACACAAGGCTGAGCCATTGCCTCCATTTAGATAGTGAAATTAAACTAAAAGTTCACAACAATCTTGATTATCAAGGCATGATAATCAATAATAAAGTGTCACAGAATATAAAAAAATTAGCACTACTATGTATTCTTAAAGGAAACCGTAAAACTGTTTTTGAAAGAGCATTGTTTCTACACTTTGGACGAATGTCTTAAATGAAAACCATAGAATTGTTGGGAACACCTAAAATAAGTTATACCTGACATTTTTTTTCATCCATGTATTATATATTTATGCCTATGTACCTATGTCTACTAGTTCCATATCAACACACCTAGTATATTTATTTAAACAATATAAATTATCATTTTTCATTTATGTAATATCTGTGCAGCACTTTGTATTTATGTATTTAAGTTGTACAACATAATACCTCTGCTTATTAAAGAATGTACATGGCATTTGTTAAGAAAATATTTAGACTTGATACCACAATTTGTACATTGGAGGATGGATAAATAAATAAATAAATAAATAAAAATAAATTTCTGTGAAGTGACATAGCAGTGGAGTAAAATGCTTCATATGCTTTACGAGATTAAATATTTGTCTGTCATTTCTATTAAATGAGAAATCAAGAAGGAAATTATGGTGACAGTAATAAATTAAAAACTTAAAAACAATGAATTCACAGTATAAAATAAAAACAGAATGTAGCTTATAACTACCTGTGTCTACATAATATGGTGTTATCTGCTTGTAGTTCTGAAAATTGACAAATTAATATGAAAAATGGAGTTCTGCAATGTCAGTTTTCATCATTTAGCATTGACTGTTTCTAATTCCCAAATTGTGTCATGATTTCTGATTACAACATGACATTTGAGCAAAGTTTCAAAAACTTGGAATCAGTGAGAGAATACTGGTGATTTCTTGTAGTATCAACCACTTATAACTTTTTGAGAAAAAAGCAGATGGAGGATAGTTTTCTTTTATTCGTCTATTTATACATTTTGATTGTATATTTCTTGAAACTGAGACAGTCAAAATTTTTCAATCTGTTTGTTTGTTACAGGAAGTAATAGGAATAAAATCTCAATACTCAGTTATTTCGGAAACTGATTATTTTGAGCAGTATTAATAATTGGGATGGAAGAAAAATATAAAATATAACTGAAAACTGGTTGTTTAAGTGATAACTGTCATTCCTACTTTGCACTTCTTTTCAGTCTTTGTTTCACTGTTTTGGAAACAGTTGACAACACCATAATGAGAACTCAATAATATCAGGTAAAACCTGATAGTGGTGTAATTGCAAGTCAAAGCTGAGAAGATCAAATAGTGTTTCACTCTCTCAGTAGCACTTACAGGGCATGGTGAAGAACACAGGTAAAGTTACAAACTACAGAGGTAATTACAACAAGAGAACTCCCCTAGTAGGGGAATACCAGGTGAGCAATAATCTAAACATAACTAAAGTTGTCACCAATCACAGTTCTTTTGTTAAAACCATTAATGAAGAAAATTATGTCATAATCATTGGTGTTTAGGCAATATTTTGGAATACAGGCTCAGTTATGCAATGGAACATGAAGTCAGGCATGCAGCTAAGAATGACTGTCACACAAATGTGAATATTGTGTTGTCTTTTGTTTAATATGATAGCTGCTACATTATATGTTATTTTTAATTAGTAAATACAGAACTTTAGTAATTCCTAAGTAAAGTGAGACATTCTCACAAGAACTTGTATAAAATCAGCTACTCCTCACTCTCAGATCACATTTATTATATCCAGGAAGAGGTAAGTTACATAATAACAAGGATTGTTTAAGGGTTTTTCAGAAAGTAAAGTTACAAGTCTAATGAAAATGTGAGAATTTTTATCACATGGATGTTTCCTCGTTTCTATGTCTGTAATCACACAGTTCTCTACATTTCCCTTTTGAAGTAAAAGTTAAATTTGGTACTATTGTTTTCAGTCCATATGACAAAAGTGAAAGTTCATGCAGCTATTTGTTTAATAAATTAAAAATGGGTAAGAAGAATTCAATTTAATCTCCTTCCTGGTTGTCATGACAACAGTAAAAATTGGATGCTGATAACCTTGCCTTTGAGCACTCACAAGCTCCAAAAATTGGAGAAAATGTATTTGAATTTCAAAAGGAAAGAAATGATGTTGGTAAGGGAGAATAAGTGGAATACATCAATTGGGAAAATGTAATGGAATCATACCTAAAGCAACTGGTAGACTTCGGTCCATTGACAGGAAACTGGGAAACTGTAATCAGTCTACGACAAAGATTGTTTATAAAATATTTGTGGACAAGTTCAGAAATATTGATCAATGTGTGGTACAAACATTAAAAGGGCCTTAATAGGTGATATTGAATTATTTCAAAACGAATGATGTCCAGTTTGTTTGACTCATAGGTGAATATCAAACTAATGCAAAAGAACCTGAATTGGCAGACACTTGAATATAGACATTAACTATATTGCAAAACAGCACTTACAAATCATCAATAACTACTATTTAGGGAAGAAAACAGAAGTGCACTAGAGCTCCTGTAGGGACCAGAAAGACAAGGTTAGAATGCTAACAGCATGTACAGGTCCATTACAGCAGTCATTCTTTCCACACTGCACTTGTAAACAGAATAGTAAGAAATCCTAATTTGGGGTAGAAATGGGAAGTATGTAGTGGCATGCACCTCTGTCATTTCCAGACTACGACTTTAGACACAGATGCAGATGTATAGCTCATCTGGAGAAATGAAAATGTTGAATAAATACTGAAGTTAATGATTTTCCACATTCAGCGATCTTCAGAATTGTCAAGACCTTTCTTGGCATAATTCAGACTGTTTATACTTTTTGATGAAAGAAGCAGAAACAGACTTAGTTATGATTTTTGAAAAAAAAGTAAAAATTCTGTGCAACACAGTTATCAACTATCATTTTATTGAATATTCCATGATGTGTTGAATAGTTTAGTCATCTTGAATAATGTTAAGGCTCATGTACATAAGAAATTGATCTGGAAGCAGGTATTCATCATCAGTATCAGTATTAATATTAATATTAATATTCACATCATTCTTGTGAATATATTGATTTCAAAGTTCAAAGAAGATAACTTTAGGTACACCTTCATTGATAGTGTTTTTTTATTTGGTTCAAGGTACACCTTTAGAAATAGTGTTTTTATTTGGTTCAATTATGTGATTTTTAGAAAATGAAAAACTTCTGATGTTATGCCTTCTATCCACATACAGTTTTAAATAAATCCCAAAAATTTTTCTGTTTTAACATTCATTTGCTTTCTTGTTTGAATTAAGTTTCTTTGTGTGAATAAATTTTTATCAATTTTTAGAGCAATATTGACCAATATAAAATGCTATTATTTGATTATTGACATATCATTTCCAAGAAGTTTTGACATATAATTTGTTATTTTTATTGTGACATATGGAGTTAAAATCTGTATGGAAACCAACTACTGCAGCACAATTAATTTAAATCTTTATTGGGAACACATCACTGTTCACATAGAAATACTGAATTATGACTCAACTGGAATAATTTTTTTAATTGTTAGTAATGAAGACAAACTGAGAATAAAAATGGGACTTCCATAGAAGGAGGCAAAAAGATAACTTTTGTAAGATGTACCAAACACAGTTTATTATTCAACAATAGCCTAAATTTTTGTTGAGCAACAACTATCTATTGTGCTGAAGACAGCTGATTTGAAATAAAATAAGTAATGGCTTCATTTGCTGTGAAAGCTTCCTGAATGAAAGTACAAAATAGAAAGAAAGGATAAAAGCAGCAAGTGATTCATTAGCATCACATATTAGTTACACTGACAATCTGATACAATTGGGTAAATGTAAAGATAACATAGACCAGCAATTGTTTTGGTGCTAGAATAATTCAAGTATGGTTATAGATATTGCCTAGGTACTCAAATTTCTATGATATAACCTTTTAGTGAAACATGTATTACACTGTTTTAATTTAGACTTATGGATCAACTAAAAAGTTAATCACTGAACTTTTATAATTATGTCACAAATATTGTCACAATATTCAAAGATAAGGAAAAAAATCATCAATGAAACAAACTAATCAGTGAACCCTTCAGAAGTTTCTTTTAAATGACATTCTGGGATGCATTTTGAAACAGTCCCTTTTTAAACCCCATGAGTAGCCTCCATCATATGTGTAGGCTGTGTGGATTGGTGGTGTCCACCGTAGCTTCAATATCCTGGTGAAGGTTTTCACCTTCTTCCTCAATGATGTTTTCTAAACTTTTAAGACAATGGTCTAATTGACTGTGTAATACTCATGTTATGAGCAAAGGGATTTGAAACTGTTGAGCATCTCATTTATATATTCTACATTGTTTTCAGCTTTGCATCTTCCCAGAGAATTTCTGACAACAGCAACAAATTAAGTGCAGGATCATTTCTCAGCCTCTTCCATCAAATGAGAGGTGACTTACTCATTGTGAATGTGTTAGCTATCCACTGTTATGAAATTATTTAGATGCCACAGGTTTATGTTGATCATCTCCAGATAGACCTGTCTTCATGAAGTTAATAGAAAATCAAATTAAAATAACTGTAAATTTTAATGGCGTTCTCTGTTAACTTCATGAGGGCAGATCAATCTGAAGATTATCAAAACCAGTAACTGAATAGACAAATATTTGTGATCAATGACTGACTGTAGCAGCATTTACAAAATTCCATTCATCAGATTTAGAAAGGCAGGATTATTAATAAATTGTCATATTTGTGGACCATTAAATATTTCTGTTTTAATTTATATGTACCCAACTGAGGCATTATTTCTCATAGATATGCAAAGCATGATCCGTTCTTATCAAGCACTTTTACAATGTGCTTCATAAGGCCAGTGTGATATGCAGACCTAGAAAGATGATTTCCCTTCATTCAACTAATGAGTTGTTAATGATATTCTTTTCTCCAACTACATGTTTTCTCTCTAGACCACTGTTTTCTAACCCAGAGGTGTGTTTTGCAGAGGTGCAAATATGGTGTGTGGCCAATTTGCTGTCCTAGGAGAATTTTTACCATTCTAAGTCCACACAAATCACTGATCTTCATGATACTTTTTCCTTCTCCAAGACCAAAGCTATGGTGTTACAGATTTTCGTTTTCATTGAGTGAGCAATTGATATTGAACCATTTTGTTCCATTTCTGTTGGAGGACACATTTCGAACTTCACTTTGAGCTGTCACCAGATGGGGGCTAATAATTTGGAAAATATGGAGGAAGACCAGTTTTTTTTCAGGGTTCTCTAATTTCATGAAAAAATGCAAGACTATCTTTGGAGAAAAAGGTAGCAGACACTTCCTCTTGTATGGTACAAGATAATTTGGTAAAGATTCCAGCAAATTTTTGTGTTTCAACTTGTAAGCCAGTAATCACAAGCATATTTTGACAGGTTGTGACCTCTGGTGAGATCATTTAATAATTGTCACATTCATTAGTATCAGAGGGGGAACACCTGCCTTCACAGAGATCATGAAGCTGATGAAACCTACGGATTGGCTCTTACACTGAGTGAGGGACTGGGCATCATGGAGAGACTAAATCAGAATAAAACCATTTGTTACAATTGAGTCAAGTGATTCCAGTAATAACCCTCAGAGTAATATTTTTGTGTTCTCTCAAAACCATCATGCCCTATTTCACACTTCGTAA
This sequence comes from Schistocerca gregaria, assembly GCF_023897955.1. Lineage (NCBI taxonomy): Eukaryota > Metazoa > Arthropoda > Insecta > Orthoptera > Acrididae > Schistocerca > Schistocerca gregaria. Next base: position 345,337,190 of record NC_064922.1, on the reverse strand, counting down.
GTACTTTGAAATGAAAGAGGAAAATGCAGAAGCATCATTTAGCTACAAAATAGCAGGTCAGCAACTGGAAGCCGTTAATTCCATAAGTTATCTGGTAGCACGCATTAGGAGTGATTTAAAATGGAATGATCATATAAAGTTGATTGTCGGTAAAGCAGATGCCAGACTGAGAGTCAATGGAAGAATCCTAAGGAAATGCAATCCGAAAACAAAGGAAGTAGGTTACAGTACGCTTGTTCGCCCACTGCTTGAATACTGCTGAACAGTGTGGGATCCATACCAGATAGGGTTGATAGAAGAGATAGAGAAGATCCAATGGAGAGCAGCGCGCTTCGTTACAGGATCATTTAGTAATTGCGAAAGCATTACGAAGATGATAGATCAACTCCAGTGGAAGACTCTGCAGGAGAGACGCTCAGCAGCTCGGTACGGGCTTTTGTTAAAGTTTTGAGAACATACCTTCACCGAAGAGTCAAGCAGTACATTGCTCCCTCCTACGTATATCTCGCGAAGAGACCATGAGGATAAAATCAGAGGGATTAGAGCCCACACAGAAGCATACCGACAATCCTTCTTTCCACATACAATACGAGACTGGAATAGAAGGGAGAACCGATAGAGGTACTCAGGGTACCCTCCGCCACACACCGTCAGGTGGCTTGCAGAGTATGGATGTAGATGTAGAGTTGTTGACACACACACACACACACACACACACACACACACACACACACACACACACACGCCTATGCCCCTACATGGAGAGGACTGGGGGTAGACTGATTACACCACTGTCTGTCCAACCAGTACATATGGTGGCATAGGTAGATGTGTGCAAGCCCATGTGTGCACATGTTTGTGCATCTGTTTTGTACTCTAGCTTGAAAAACGGTTTCTTTGAAAGATAGCAAGTTTTCTTTCTTTTTATTCTTGCATGTGTAGGTCAATGTCTCAATGCATCTGCTTCTTGCTGAGTGGTCTCCTTTACTCCAAAGTATTTACATACTTGCAGAACTTCCCCAGTAGTACAATGTCATAAATGTGCTGTAAAAGTCTTACAGATATAATGGGGTGGCCAGGTTTTATCCTGATCAAAAGCCTAACACAGAGTTTCCAAGCTAAGAAACCTTTACAAAGTCACTAACAGTTCTGCTTCCTTTCAATGTGCAATCCCCACAAACATGTCAAGATGATATACATAACTTTTTCTATTTGAGCTCATTTTATTTCTATTCAGCAACACAAAAACAATAGTCTATAGCACCATACTTTTTAAGCTAACCTTACAACAACTCTTTCCCACCAACTTTGCTTTACCTTAGACAACAAGAATGCACATACTGACCTCAGATCTAGCATTGAATGTCACCTAAGTTATCACATTTACTCGATCTGGTGCAGTTTCCTGGAACTGACTTGATGATAGCAAAAATATACAGGAACCAGTTCTCATATATGTGATTTAGAGTTGCACATTTCATGTGAAACTACTGGTTAAGAAACACTTGTATTAAAAAGTAGAGCAGATATAGAAAAACTGATTAATATTAAACTTCAGCACCTCAAATACAGACCAAAACAGTTCTAAAATCCTATGCAAGAAAAATTTGTTTCGTGTAAGACTTTTTAATTCTCTAGTGGTTTTTGATGATTTCATATTGGAGAGTTAAGATAACACAAGGCAATGTGTTATGGAGGAAAACATAATTTAATAGGCCCCTTTTATTTAGCCCAAACACCCTTTTTAAGAATTCTGCACAACCTTTTAGAAAGGCGATTTTGGTGAAAAACTAGCTACTACTGCAGTTAGAGGAATAATGCATGGTAAGAGAATATTCAGGGTGCAGCTAGGCTTTAATCTGAAATATTTCCTCAACAGTTTAAGATATCAAAATGATGTTTTCACACTAATTAATTGTGAAAAAATTGTCACTAAATTAGTAAAATGTCTTTTCGTTCCCATATTACTGACAGAGGTATTGTTATCAACTGACGTTTTTCAAGTGAACCTACAGTAACTATTACTATAAATATTTTAGTTTTAAAAGAAAAGAATGCAATGTTGTTTTCGGTCCTGCTCTCGAGGTATCGAAACTGGTATCCAATTTGGAGATGTCATTACTGTCCTTGTTACTACCCTCTTAGGTCACCTCATGAGTTTGTATAAAAATGCATGTTGTTTTGCTGTTTATGTGAAGTGTCGTCATAAAACACCTTATTCCTTCCTAAAATTGGACACCACCTTCCCTCCTTCCTTTCCTAAAGTTCGTTGTACTGATGTAAACATAGCAATTTTTTTTTTTTTCTGTCTCACTTATTTTAGAATATTGTGGCGTTTGACAAGCACCATAGGTGGTGTACAAAAATTAATTTGAGCCATACAGGGCCTTGTGCTTGAAATCAACTAATTCCCAGTTATTTGCAGAGACTCTTATCGATCATACTTATCTGGTGTTACTGTATTTTCAGTCTTTCCTTCCTCAAACACGTTTCACAGTTCACAATCATGTTTTATAGATGCATATGTGTGGTAAAAACCTGATATAAAAACGTACTTTTCTGCATTGCCAATGTATTTTACAGGCATTTAAAAATTTTTTGACATTTGGTAAGCATCACAAACTAACAATTAATTTAAGAATACATTGTGCCTTGAGCCAAGTGTTGTACTATGATCGAACCTTTAACGTTACCTGCTTCTGTATACATCTATTGGTAATAACAAATAACTCATGTTACAAAGAACGAACATTTGACGTTTTTAAGAGAGGCAGTGATCTGTTTGGTGATGGTGAAAAGGTGGTATATAAAACAGCAGTTGATTTTATTTAGCATTTTTCAGGCGTTTGTAGCATAGTTTATACAATATAATTAATGTTTGACAACGATGTATAACTAATTTATTAGTTATATTTTACACACAATTGCTGGTTTTTAATTATTTAAGGAGAGTGTGTTATATATTCATTCTAATATTCATAGCAAATTATACACAACTTTGAATGAAATTTTCTGATGTGACTGATGAGCCAGTCCATAAACGATTTTTGGATTCACCAACAAAAATGCAGTTTGTCATTTTTTACAGAATTAATATACTTAGATGTATTTTTATCTTTACAAATATTTTGGATGCTTTCGAGCATAGCTCGTACTAGACTACATTGTAATTGTAATACCAGTTTGTCATTGAGGAACAAATGCGAGAAGTGTGTGACATACTTTTTCTTGACTAATATTTCAGGTCATTTAGATATATTTGAGCACAGACCAGATGGTACTGCACTGTAATCAGCTCCTTAATTTTAATATTCGGCTGTGACTGGAGGAGAAGGGAGGGAGGGAGTAAATTATACAGTGTGTCTTTCCACAATTTTATGTACATATCATGGATTTGTTGTCATTTTTAAGCATAATTTTTATATTACACTATCATTGGTAGGAAAGAGGAGAGAGGGGGAATATAAAGCACACTTTGGTCTGTTCAAAAAATTACATAACCTGGCACAATATTTGTGCTGGAAAAATGAATTTCGTTGTCTTTAAAGTGGGGGCTATGTAATTTTATTACATAACCAGCACAATTTTTATGGACAATTTAAATACTATACTCTGGTTGACTCAAAAGAGGAGGGAGAGGGGCTATAAGGTACATAGTTGGACTAATTCCAGCATCTTGGATTTTTGATACTGCACAGTTATTGGGTATTGATAGGATGGAGGGAATGGGAGGGGGAGACAGTTTTAAATTTTCCATTAAAACAGTTGGGATGTTTCCCATGTCTTGGATTTTTCATTGGACCCTGACTTTTTGCTACTGCACTACGACTGGCTTGAGATAAGGAGTATTGCAGTGTACTTGGTTCGTGATAGAGGGAGTAGGATTTGGTTTTTAAGTTCCCATTGTTGCATCGTGCCTAGTTGTAAAACAAGGCATGTCTAGGAAACCTGCTTCTCGGATCACTAGACAGCAATTCAAGCAAATCGTATTAAACAGTTTTATTGTGAATGCATCATTGACAATACTTAACTTGAGAAATACATAGATGTGTCGCAAGCAAAGGGCGACATGCAATATAATCAATGTCTTTAAGTATAACGTTTTCAGTACAATTGAAATAATACAGTGGATGCTTCTATCCAGTCACCGGTCTTGACGCTTGTGTAGAACTAGCCGCGGCCAGTCAGGAGCGGTGCTGTGTTCTCTTCATCTAGAGGCCGCTGCTGTTGATTTCTCATCCTAGAAAAGGGTCGGTCATTGTGCTATTGGCTGACGTCTTCTTCACAGCTCTCTCTACTCTAATGTTCGCAACAGTCATGACGGGGCGTGACTTTATGCCGGAACACCCATTAATACAATTGGACTATTTCCAACATCCCGGAATTTTTTTCATTTCTAATACTGCATGATGATGGGTTGCAGATAAGGAACACTCCACGATATTTGTTGGAAACAGAGTGAGGAAGACAGGGTTTTTAATTTTCCACTAACACAATTTGACTATTTTTGCTACATTGAATTTGAAACTGTACTATGATTGACTGGAGACACTGGGAGGGAGGGAAGAGTAAGGGGGGAGGGATAGTATGATGGAGATAGTTATATGTTTTAAAATATATTTTATTCATATCAAGTCCCTCCTTTTAATATTTCACCCTGATTAGTTACAACGAGGAGGTCATGGTTTACGGCATAAAGCACAATTGTGCTAGTTCCTTTTTTTAAAATTTCCCACCAACTTTTAAATTTCCCACTTACGCCATCTTTGATTGTCTTGAAGTTCCCATCTTTTTTTAAATTTCTCACCAACCTCCATCATTGATTATTAAATTACTCACAAATATTTTTAATTTCCAATCATTTGAAATGCAGGACAGTTGGCCTATTCAGAATTCTGGGCACAATTTTCTTGGATATCCCGCCATCCACCACTTTTTTTGTAATTTTTCACACTGCGTGACTGCAGCACCATGACACTGATGCCACCTGGTGGCGGAAAGTGGAACTCCAGGATTGAGTCACCATAGCATTGCTACTGAAGTGTGATTTATATTTCAGTTGTAAAACGTCGTTTTTCCAAATACTTCGAGAGATTAAAAGGATAAGTCATTCAGCGAAGCACCACTATAGTTCCTTCTGGCCTTGTCTGTATGGCATTAGATCTCCGTTTGAAAGACTTCAGGATAGTGTGACACTGCATTGTATCAAGAAATTGTTAAAATGTCTCAACCTTTTCTGTGGACATATTGGACGAAATAAGGGTGAATGATACAGTGTTGCTGAAGATCTATAACTATTCACCTGTAAGATCAATTGGACACAGCAAGGGCTCCACAGTGTTGTAATTGATTTGTCAAGGACGAAATTCATTAAAAAGTACTGATGGTGCTGCTCAAAGGCAAAGGGACGTTCAGGGACAGCATATTTCAGAATCATTCACAGTGGTAGCTGCTAAGGATGTGACGGAGACTGCGACTTTGGATGTGGGCGCCCACCAAAACGCTGGGGACGGCACTGTGGTGACGTTGGTGGCAGGCGACACACGGCTGGCAGCGCACAGGGTCGTTCTGACAGACAGGAGGCCCATGTTCGCCGCCATGTTCCACCACGATACGCTGGAGGCCAGCAGCAGTGACTAACGAGCAAGGTGGCGCATTGGCTAGCACACTGGACTCCCATTCGGGAGGACGACGGTTCAATCCAGCGTCCGGCCATCCTGATTTAGGTTTTCTGTGATTTCCCTAAATCGCTCCAGGCATATGCCAAAGGGCACAGTCGACTTCCTTCCTCTTCCTTCTCTAATCCGATGAGACCGATGACCTCGCTGTCTGGTCTCCTTCCCCAAAAACAACCCAACCAACCAGCAGCAGTGAGGTCACAATACCTGATGTGGAGGGCACAGTGATCTGCCAGTTGCTGGCCTACATATATGCCTTTCAGTACCCCCAGCTGCGCAGTTGCCCCCCCCCCCCCCCCCCCCCCGAAACTGCTGGCTGATGCAAACAAATACAGCGTGTCGTGGTTGGAGGCTTAGTGTGAGTGGCAGCTGGCCACTCAGCTGGCAGTGGAGAAAGCGGTGGGCGCAAAAATGCTTGCAGTGAGGCACTCTTTTGTAAAGCCCGTTTCACACTAGATGTGCGAATCTCACAAGAAAGTCGTTGTCTACTGCAGCACTCCATGAGGTAGAACGTCCAACCACAAAAAATCGTTTATACGGCACATGCCTGTCACATCATCTGCTTTAAATGTTTGTTGACAACTTCCACCATGTGAATCGATGGCCCTAGTTCACTTTCGAGACTTTTGGGTATTTTATGTCATTTTACAAGGGCACTACTTTTGTTGGAACTTTAGACGGTCACTATGATGATACATTTAATTGTTTTCACACACTTTATATGAAACTTTAAGTCCCTCACATGTGTAAACACCCTCATTATAAAAGCCGTTTAAATATTTTCAGAAGACAAGGCTCATAAGGATGGAAGAAGACATCATCTTGGTCTTATTATCATAGATGCGGCTTTCATCATAAAGAAAAATATAGGAAGAACGATGCTGCAAAAATAGAAGCTTCTGGGTTCGGTCATGGTTTCAAAGAAGGGACAAGGAAAAAAGACTGTTATTCCTTATTGGTGAAGGATTTGAGGCTGGAGGATCCACTACAGTTTAAAATTTTGTGAGAATGGCTGCAGTGTATTTCGACATGCTGTCGTCCTTAATTGAGCCCAATATTTGCCTGAGAGAAGCAGTTACGCCAAGCTGAAAAAAAAAGACTTTAATTTTGTGTGTATATTTTTTCATACGATTGTTTGTTCAAATACAGTAGCTGAAAGCTGTCATATTTTTTTTCAAATGGCTCTGAGCACTACGAGACTCAACTTCTGAGTTCATTAGTCCCCTAGAACTTAGAACTAGTTAAACCTAACTAACCTAAGGACATCACACACATCCATGCCTGAGGCAGGATTCGAACCTGCGACTGCAGTGGTCTCGCAGTTCCAGCCTGTAGTGCCTAGAACGGCACGGCCACTTCAGCCGGCCATATTTTATTCCTTTCCATGTTAACAGTTACATTGTAATTTCTGGCGACTAGCGAATCTTACAAGAGCTTATCGTTTGCACATCGCATTTTAGTACGAGTTTGTCTAAACTGACAGTAGATGTATGGTGTGAAATCCGCAACTCTTTGATAGATGACTATTTGAAGGTACTTGTTTCCTGTATTACTGAATTAAAAAAAGTGAGAACTTTCACTTCACTTCTACTTTCTTACGGGTTTCAACAGCTGAAGAGGAATGGCTTAGAATAGCAGCAGATTTTGATAAATTGTGTAACCGAGATAAAAACTTCAAAGAATACATACCGAAAATTGCTGATATTTCACACGTTAACTTTTGTGAGACGAACAATCTGCTGTATAACGTTTCCCTGAGCAGCAGCGAGGTACACCATTCACATAGAATTTCGCGCCGTTTGTTAGTTGTGCTCCACACTTGGTCGTCCGTGCAAGCGCGAAGACGTGTGAGACCAGGAGCCATCCTGTTCCGCCGTCTAGCGATCGTACGCGTGAATCTCTTGCAAGTGGCCTCGTCTACGCGGAGGACACCAGCGGAAATGGTGCATCATGGGTAATCTTGCAAGCTCATACGTTCCGTTTAAAACGGGATTAAGCCTCACAGAGGTCGCTGTCGCCTTCATAAAGGGCAGCTCGCAGGTGTCGGCCACGCAAGGTTTGGCTGAGGCGGTCCTTAACTAGCCCTAACAGGTGGGCTCCTCAGTGGGGCACCTCCAGAAACCATGTAAGTGCAAGTGTTTTCTAATGCAATGTGATTGTGCATGTGCATGCGCGCGATCAAGTATCTGGAAAAAGGGTACTTGTGTATACAGCGTGAGCCATTTTGTTCTGGACACAGTGATGTACTGCTTAACACAGAATCAGACACAGTGTTGGGTGCAGTTTGCAGCCAGGGCTGGCTATTCCTCAGGCCTCACTCTCTGCCCTGTTTAGATCGCTGTAAGCCGTTGTGTATGAAATAGCATTTAATGCTGATAAGTGTCTCTGCTGCTGCTGACAGTGGCATACCTACAAAGAGAGTCCTGGTGCATAAAGAGAAGCTACCTTGGAAGATAGGTTTAGCAAATGCAGACCTAATTTTATAGCTTTTGTGGACGTAGAAAAAGGTTTTGGCAGTGTTGTCTGGAATAAACTCTTTGAAATTCTGAAGGTTGCAGGGTAAAACACAGGGAAACAAAGGCTATTTTCAACGTGTATAGAAACCAGGCAACAGTTATAAGAGTTGAGGGACATGAAAGGGAAGTGACACAGTGTTGTAGCCTATCCCTGATGTTATTGAATCTGTATATGGAGCAAGCAGTAAAGGAAGCCAAAGAAAAATATGGAGTAGGAATTAAAGTTCAGGAAGAAGAGAAAAAAAAACCCGAGGTGTGCCGATGACTTTGTAATTATGTCAGACGCAGTAGAGGACTTGAAGAGCAGTTGGACAGAATGGCCAGTCTCTTCAGAATCAAAACAGGGATAAGTGAATGTAGTCGAATTAAAGCAGGTGATATAGAGGGAATTAGGAAACCAGACACTTAAAGCAGTAAGTGAGTTTTGTTATATGAGCAGGAAATAACTGATGTTGGCCGAAACTGAGAGGATAAAAATATAGACTGGCAGTAGCAAGAAAAGTGTTTCTGACGAACTGAAATTTGTTCTAAAAGTATTTGTGTCTGGAGTGTAGCCATGTATGGAAGTGAAACGTGGATGATAATTAGTTTAGACAAGAAGAGAATAGAAGCTTTCGAAATGTGGGACTACAAGAGAATGCTGAAGATTAGATTCGTAGATCAGGTAACTACTAAGGAGGTAGTGAATAGAATTGGGGAGAAAGGAATTTGTGGCAGAACTTGACTAAGAGAAGGGATCGGTTGATAGGACACTGGACATCAAGGGTTCACCAATTTAGTACTGGACGTAAGTATGGGGTTATGTAGGTTGTAGTAGTTGTTATGAGATAAAGAAGCCTGCATAGGATAGAATAAAATGGAGAGCTACATCAAAGTCCTATTCTGACTGAAGACAACAACAACAACAACAACAACATGAGGATCAAGTGTGTCACTCATAACCGACATCTGGAACAAGATAACACACTGGAACACAGTTCAAGGAGGGTAGCAGTGCAGTTACTGTTTTCGATAGCTTATGTTTCCCTCCTAAAGTAACTGACCTATGGGAATCTCTTTGTGCAATAAAATTGATGGTCAATGTAATCACTCTTCCAATCTCGGTACTACAGCTTTGTTTGTCGATTACTCGTCTTTCACTTTGTTGCTACGCATACGCAATATGCCAGTAATTTTCTCAAGACAGTTCTTTGTTCTCTCCAGACGGTACATGGAAGATTTGGAGTTATCTTAAGGCACGTCAGACGAAAGAATAATGTGGTTCTCAGTCATGATCTGTATGAAGTTGAAAATAACAAGATGAAGTGAGCATCTGTGCTCCAGTGTATGGCTGCTCATTCCCCACTCACGTTGCGACTCTCTATCTGGCCACAAACCAGCCCACGACAGCTCTGGGCAGTCCTGCATACAGGTGAGTCTTCCCACCTCGTTTCCTCTCCCTGCCACCCCCGACCCCCCTCTGTTAAGTAAGAACCTAGAGCACATACAACACTTAGGCACACTCACTTCTGTGATCAAGTGAGTAACATACTTTACTTGCATTCTCGACGAACATGCATAAAGTCTCTGTCCACCTGTGTTGTTTGCTCTATGAGATTACTCGAGCCTTCAGGTGGATACCACAATATTTTTTTCTATTAGGGCACTGAAGACGACATTCTCTAACCCCATCTGTTGCTGTTGCTATTCCATCTTGACAACCTAAACACTGAAGAGTAGGCGACATCCAGATTTCATTCCACACCATCTTACAGTTACTGCAAATTTAGTAGCTAATAACATTCCCAAATCAGCGTGTTATTTTCAGCGAGGCTCATCAGAAGAAAGAATAATGTTCTGTTTGACGTATTGGAAACTCTGTTTTTAAGATGACGCTGCATGCACTTTCTAACCCAGGAGATTCCAAACTTTCTCTCTGATGCAATACTTTGAGAATTCTTGTACTTCGATGGAACACCTTAGTTATTTTGAAAGTTAATAAAATTATCACAAATGAAAAAAACTTGTTCTATTTAGTGATTGCTTCAATTATATAACACAGAAGTTGTAATAAAATGTAAAAGGTAATTAAAGTCATCAAAAAGTCGTGAAACAACGCCATGTTATTAATAGTTTTCTGCAGAGGACTTATTCATTCCTGCAGAACACCAGTGTTCGGCAGAACACAGTTTGCGAAACCTAGAACATTGCTAATTAACTTAGCCTGCATAGCAAATCATTCAATTCGATTCTTTCTTGTTCTTTGTAGTTTAACGTTAAAACTCATGTTTGAAATAAGAAGCATACTACTGTCGCTATGTATTTCCTTTTAAGAAAGTTGTTATCTTAAAACGATTCACGTGGATATACTTGCCTACATTACTTCAAACTTGTTCTGTATACTGTGTCGTATGATACAAGCCCTCCCCCCATGAACCATGGACCTTGCCGTTGGTGGGGAGGCTTACGTGCCTCAACGATACCGGATAGCCGTACCGTAGGTGCAACCACAACGGAGGGGTATCTGTTGAGAGGCCAGACAAACGTGTGGTTCCTGAAGAGGGGCAGCAGCCTTTTCAGTAGTTGCAGGGGCAACAGTCTGGATGATTGACTCATCTGGTCTTGTAACACTAACCAAAACGGCCTTGCTGTTGTGGTACTGCGAACGGCTGAAAGCAAGGGGAAACTACAGCCGTAATTTTTCCCGACGGCATGCAGCTTTACTGTATGGTTAAATGATGATTGCGTCCTCTTAGGTAAAATATTCCGGAGGTAAAATAGTCGGATCTGCGGGCGGGGACTACTCAAGAGTACGTCGTTATCAGGAGAAAGAAACCTGGCATTCTACGGATCGAAGCGTGGAATGTCAGATCCCTTAATCGGGCAGGTAGGTTAGAAAATTTAAAAAGGCAAATGGATAGGTTAAAGTTAGATATAGTGGGAATTAGTGAAGTTCGGTGGCAGGTCGAACAAGACTTCTGGTCAGGTGAATACTGGGTTATAAATACAAAATCAAATAGGGGTAATGCAGGAGTAGGTTTAATAATGAATAAAAAAATAGGAGGGCGGGTAAGCTACTGCAAAACAGCGTAGTGAACGTATTATAGTGTCCACGATAGACACGAAGCCCATGCCTACTACAGTAGTACAAGTTTATATGCCAACTAACTCTGCAGATGACGAACAAATTGAAGAAATGTATGATGAGATAAAAGAAATTATTCAGGTAGTGAAGGGAGACGAAAATTTAATAGTCATGGGTGACTGGAATTCGGTAGTAGGAAAAGGGAGAGAAGGAAACATAGTAGGTGAATATGGATTAGGGCTAAGAAATGAAAGAGGAAGCCGCCTGTTAGAATTTTGCACAGAGCATAACTTAATCATAGCTAACACTTGGTTCAAGAATCATAAAAGAAGGTTATATACATGGAAGAATCCTGGAGATACTAAAAGGTATCAGATAGATTTTATAATGGTAAGACAGAGATTTAGGAACCAGGTTTTAAATTGTAGGACATTTCCAGGGGCAGATGTGGACTCTGACCACAATCTATTGGTTATGAACTGTAGATTAAAACTGAAGAAATTGCAAAAAGGTGGGAATTTAAGGAGGTGGGACCTGGATAAACTGACTACACCAGAGGTTGTACATAGTTTCAGGGACATCATAAGGGAACAATTGACAGGAATGGGGGAAAGAAATACAGTAGAAGAAGAGTGGGTAGCTCTGAGGGATGAAGTAGTGAAGGCAGCAGAGGATCAAGTAGGTAAAAAGACGAGGGCCAGTAGAAATCCTTGGGTAACAGAAGAAATATTGAATTTAATTGATGAAAGGAGAAAATATAAAAATGCAGTAAATGAAGCAGGCAAAAAGGAAGGCAAACGCCTCAAAAATGAGATCGACAGGAAGTGCAAAATGGCTAAGCAGGCATGGCTAGACGACAAATGTAAGGATGTAGAGGCTTATCGGAAACCCAGTTCTAAGCAAAGAGGGGAAAGCAGAAAGGTGGAAGTAGTATATCGAGGGTCTATACAAGGGCGATGTACTTGAGGACAATATTATGGAAATGGAAGAGGATGTAGATGAAGATGGAATGGGAGATACGATACTGCGTGAAGAGTTTCACAAAGCACTGAAAGACATGAGTCGAAACAAGGGCCCGGAAGTAGACAACATTCCATTAGAACTACTGATGGGCTTGGGAGAGCCAGTCCTGACAAAACTCTACCATATGGTGAGCAAGATGTACGAGACAGGCGAAATACCCTCAGACTTCAAGAATAATATAATAATTCCGATCCCGAAGAAAGCAGGTGTTGACAGATGTGAAAATCAGTTTAATAAGTCACAGCTGCAAAATACTAACGCGAATTATTTTGAGACGAATGGAAAAACTGGTAGAAGCCGGCCTCGGGGAAGATCAGTTTGGATTCCGTAGCAATGTGGGAACACACGACTTATCTTAGAAGAAAGATTAAGAAAAGGCAAACCTACATTTCTAGCATTTGTTGACTTAGAGAAAGCTTTTGACAATGTTGACTGGAATACTCTCTTTCAAATTCTAAAGGTGGCAGGGGTTAAATACTGGAAGCGAAAGGTTTTTTATAATTTGTACAGAAACCAGATGGCAGTTATAAAAATCGAGGGGCATGAAAGGGAAGCAGTTGTTGGGAAGGGAGTGAGACAGGGTTGTACCCTGTCCCCGATGTTATTCAATCTGTATATTGAGCAAGCAGTAAAGGAAACAAAAGAAATATTTGGAGTAGGTATTAAAATCCAGGAAGAAGAAATAAAAACTTTGAGGTTCCCGATGACATTGTAATTCTGTCAGAGACAGCAAAGGATTTGGAAGAGCAGTTGAACGGAATGGACAGTGTCTTGAAAGGAGGGTATAAGATAAACAACAACAAAATCAAAACGAGGATAATGGAATGTAGTCGAATTAAGTCGGGTGATGCTGAGGGAATTAGATTAGGAAATGAGACACTTCAAGTAGTAAAGGAGTTTTGCTATTTGGGGAGCAAAATAACTGATGATGGTCGAAGTAGAGAGGATATAAAATGTAGACTGGCAATGGCAAGGAAAGCGTTTCTGAAGAAGAGAAATTTGTTAACATCGAGTACAGATTTAAATGTCAGTCTGAAAGTATTTGTATGGAGTGTAGCCATGTTTTGAAGTGAAACGTGGACGATAAATAGTTTAGACAAGAAGAGAATAGAAGCTTTCGAAATGTGCTGCTACAGAAGAATGCTGCAGATTAGATGGGTAGATCACATAACTAATGAGGAGGTATTGAATACAATTGGGGAGAAGAGGAGAAGTTTGTTAACATCGAGTATAGATTTAAATGTCAGGAAGTCGTTCCTGAAAGTATTTGTATGGAGTGTAGCCATGTATGGAAGTGAAACATGGACAATTAATAGTTTGGACAAGAAGAGAACAGAAGCTTTCGAAATGTGGTGCTACAGAAGAATGTTGAAGATTAGGTGGGTAGATCGCGTAACTAATGAGGAGGTATTGAATAGGATTGGGGAGAAGAGAAGTTTGTGGCACAACTTGACTAGAAGATGGGATCGGGTGGTAGGACATGTCCTGAGGCACCAAGGAATCACAAATTTATCATTGGAGGGCAGCGTGGAAGGTAAAAATCGTAGAGGGAGACCAAGAGATGAATACACTAAGCAGATTCAGAAGGATGTAGGTTGCAGTAGGTACTGGGAGATGAAGGGGCTTGCACAGGATAGATTAGCATGGAGAATTGCATCAAACCAGTCTCAGGACTGAAGACCACAACA